>NC_090936.1:95338491-105338491 GCF_040938575.1 Ambystoma mexicanum | reverse complement strand
CGTATGTGCTTGCCTCGCCGCTGCAGCAGCACCGCCGCGCGCGCTCACACACCAGAGCACAGGCATGGCATGGCAATGGCTTCCTGCCTGCAGGCGAGCTCTGCAGGTGTCTCGTGGAAGCCCTCGCACGCGGGGCATGTGTCGGGCAAGGTGTGCCCCTGCTCCCACGTACCCACACACACACAGGAGACATTCCGCAGTCGCCTGCCTGGCGACCTCCTCTAATTGATGCCATAATGCAATTCCTGACTGAAGAAGGCGACTTTCCTGGAAGGAGCGAGCTGCTCAGCGCAGCAACGAGTACTATGTGTTATCTCCTGGCAACCAGGATCTTCAGGTGCGGTGAAGGGGGGTGCAAGAACGATGCACGCCTCTACAGTGCACCTATCCACACACAGCCACCTATCTATCTGCCTGCCCATCGATCCATACCGCATTCCTTATTAACTAAAGATTGGTGTGTATATGCGTAACGATGTGGCTGTGAAAGATACACGATCTTATATCGAGGTAATTTACCAATAACGCTTCTAGAGAAAGGATGCTTTTACAGAGAAGCCATCAATTAGAATAATTTGTGCCATTGCCCAATAACCTTTCTCAGCCTGGATTCAGAAGAGCTCTTCTAACAGTCCATGGTTATTCTCCCCCATCTCCTGAAGGAGGCACCTTTCTTGACACACGTATCTTCTTATCAAGAGCATTTTTTTTACTCGAGGGGAGAGTTGTACATAACGTCGTGTGCCCCTGACGCATCGCAAATGCCATGCATGTTTTCCTCGAAGGTTTCATTGTTGCTTGTGGTATTAATTCCAGTTTCCACATATAATTCCCCAAAGCGCTATTACATCATGGGCGAAGAAGCCTTGAAATGGCACCGGTGGGTCATTGCCATTCCCTTGAGTGAGGGGCAACTGCAGGCTGCATACGTTTACGCCACGCAGAGCAATGTTTAGCCTCCATGCGCAGAGTGTGTGAAGCCCCTTGTGAAGCCCCTTAGTGGCTCTGTAGGCGTCAGCGTTCGTTCCATAGCGGGGCTAACCCCTACCATAGCCCCCTTTTGCATACTAGCAATAACATGTATACATTCCCATTCTCTGCTTACCCCCCCAATGATAAGAGTCAGATTTTCTGAAAGTTGGAAACATAAAATACATTTTTTGGAAAATATTGGTTGCACTAGTAGTCATCCTATCGAGTGGCCCCCGCCCCGCTCAGGTCTTATGCATGCCTTGCCCAACACATATTCCTTTCCCGGGTGGCTCCGCCAATCCCGTCTTACAAAGTCCCATGCCCAAAACCGTTTATGCCACGCAGAGCAATGTTTAGCCTCCACGCGCAGTGTGTGAAGCCACTTAGTGGCTCTGTAGGCGTCAGCGTTTGTTCCAGAGCAGTGCTTCCTACCTTCCCTGATAATCTGCACTTCTTATTTTTGCGAAAATTAGTACCTGCACTTCTCAAGCCCAAAAAGACAGTCCCGGCACTCAACTACACGGCGAGTTGAAAATGAAAACATTTCAGTTACCTGGATCACAATACAAGACTTCACTCCTGCAGCCTTAGCTGTGGAAAGCTGTGCGGTTTCCCTCCTTGTCTCTCCACAACCCACAGGGTCCATACTGTCTCCTCCAGGGCCCACCCTTCAGAACAACAGGAGAGGCAGGCATCCAGTACCTGTGCTGCCAGCACACCAAGCTTGGAAGACCACTTCACTAAGTGGGCTTTCTTTACCGGTTACCCATGGGGTCCCCTGAGAGTTTCATATGGAGCACGGATTGATTTGGAAAGCCTGTGTTTTAACAATTGTCTTTGTTATTAGCAGTGCCTTTTCTAATATGTAAAAGTTCATGAAAGTGGGGCTGTGATAAACCCATGGGATTGAAAACCCACAGTCATCACCAATTTCCCACCAAATTCCTTATAAATAATTAGACAATGAATGCAGGCAATAATAAAAGTCCCCTTTTGAAGGTTTGCTGGCCTCGATGTAGTCTGCCAGTTTGACTCCCCAAAAGAAAGCCTCCTTGTATATAGCTATTCACATTTTCTGAATACAAGGCATGAAAACGGACTGAAAGTTTGTGTGAAAGAATCCCAGATTCACACATGCAAGTGTCTGATCCTGGACACATGATTACATTTCACTGTGCATTTATTGCCTGCAAAAACTGGGAGTGCTCAAAGTCCGCCATCTTTTGTTCATCACAATACTAGTGCCAAAACAGGTCAAAATGAGTCTGTGATTGATGAGCGTCTTTGAGAAATGGTTGCATTGGGATAACTGAATCACATTTAAAGTTAATGGGCCCCATTATAAGTTTGTCAGTAGCCATGCTCTTTTTAAGACTAAAGTGGGAGTGTGGGGAAAGAGACAAATAGAAATGGACACAAATGGAGAATGATTTACGAAGAGAGAGATACAAATACATTTTGACAAATAGAGAACTGTGCACATGGAGTGCCACACAGTGTGAGCTGAAATGAAACGCGTCAATGAGCCTCGGCCGGGCTCCGGCGTAAGAACATCTTTCAGACCTTTCCAGGCTGAGCCCTGGCCTACTTAAAGCCTAGATTAGTGAGTACCTGCACTCCTTTTTTTCCATTTAAAGCACTGTTCCATAGTAATGATGTGGCTGTAGCCTTATCAGTAAGCATGCACTCAAAGAGCCGTGTCACACACCCCAGAACTGATTACACTGAGAGATAACGTGTCCCTTCCGCGAATGGCACTTGTGCAGATGAAGGGCATTTGAAGCCAATTTTTAGGAGATCTGAAGATCATGTAGCCAACATTGCAAACCGAAAGGGCAACATTACGGTTCGTATGTTGCATGTTTCTTAAATTGCAATTATTTAATTGTGTGGATGCAGATTCGAGATGGCAATTCGGCTGTGTTTTTTTTTAAAAAAAGTGTTCAATTAATTGTGCACTTGATTCACAGTAACACACACACATACAACTCTCTCCAGGAGCTTGGTTGTGTATCCAAAGCCACCTTATGTAACAATACCCTACGAATGGATGCTGACCTGTTGCCTCACCCCTGGCTGCCTTGAGAGAAAGGCCACTGATAACAGATAGCCACCTATAGCCTGAGCTATAGGCCATCACCCAGGACACCCACTTCCAAATGCCCAACACCACACGGATTCCACTTATATTCAAATCTTCTATCGTATAGTGAGCAGGTCATGTGCCCATCATAGAAAAGGTTCGATTAGCGCCACCAATGTTTTGGGTTTAATGATGGACCAATCCATGTCGTCTTTTAAGGAGCTCTCTTATCCTTGGACAACCCCTTGAAAATACCACAGTGTTGTCATATCAGAGAAAATGTCACCACCTTTGTCATATTCTCTGTATTTAAGAATCTGTCCACATTGCAAAGGCAATCTGCACCAGCCAACAATCAAGGATGCTTTGCAATCAGAAAGGCCTGATTAAAATCCCACTGGAAAACGTTTTGTAAAACAGGCTCATTGAGTAGATTTTAGAAATTGTCCCTGTACACCTGATGTGTTCTGTCACATGGCATATCATACACAGTCGGTGGTGTGCCCCTGCAAGTCTTTAGGAAAAGTTTTGGAAACTGCAAACATGATATTGAAACACATGGTGGAGTTACGATTACCAAATTACTGCCTTCTTATTTTAGACTCAGCAGCACATTTCTATTTGTGTTTGTTTTAAAAAAGAATGTCATGTAATCTTGTCCTCTGTCTCTAATGGTCAATCTTTCCCTAAGAACGGGGTCTGCAACCTTTGGCTCTCCAGGGGTTTTGAACTATATCTCCAATTAGCCATAGCCATCATATTCAACAATGAGAGTTCAGTCCAAAACATCTGGAGAGCCACAGGTTGTGGACCCCTGCCCGAAAGTGTTTTTGTTTTTTAGATTTGTTCCCCAGAAAATAGTACATTTTGTGAAGAGAAAGGAGGACTTGCTCTTTATTCTGAGGCCACTGGAACACATGCATTTTATTGCGTAGGATTGCGAGCGCTTCTCACAACTCTGCCACTGGAGCACCAATTGTCATCCATTGTCAATTATTTGGGACTCATTCATCACCATAATCCACTCTGGACAATACCTATTCGTAATGCTGTCCTTACATCCCTCTTGCAAGACTTTGTTACTTACTTATTTAATTTCACAAACTACATATCCTATAATGAACCTTGTGTCCGTTCTCATTCCCTGACTATTCCGATGCAGCCGTCTTAGAACTGCAATCCTCATAAGCCATAGAGATCAGTGCTGCCTTCACTTTCCCAGGATCAGAGAGTGAGGAGGCAGATTACCTTCAGGTCTGGTGCTCCAGGTGCTGCTAATGAACCTCGCTTCAACACAAGGCAGGTCAGTATTTAAGCAGCTGCCTACAGGAGCACAGGGCTTTTGCATTGAGTTCGCTCCCAGCCCCTTGAGCCATGATCCTTGGATTTCTTCTGTGTCCTATTGCTTCCTTAACCTGCTCCTGTTCCAGTGCCCTGTGCTCCCAGCCTTGCAGCTCTGCTACTCTGCTTGCTCTCCCCTGCCTTCTGCCCACCACCTCCGTGCTTCCTGCACTGCAGCCCTGCCCCCCTGCTTGCAGTCCTCTGTTCCCTGTCTGCAGCTCCCTGTTCTCTACCACCAATAATCGTGTTCCCTGCCTGCACCATGTTATGTGGCTTTGGCTTCCTAGATTCCAGTATAGAGTTTCCTTGTTATCTCTCAGGAGTCCTGCCCCTGTTATTCCAGTAAAGAGGTGCAGTTCCTTGAATTCCTTGTTACTTGCAGTTCAGTCCTTATGATCCTAGGTCAGAGTTTGGGTCCAGAGTTTTCTTGTACCTGGTCCATAGTTCAGTCCGCTGTTCTCTAATTCCGGTCCTTAGTTCCTAGTCTGCAGTTCGACTCCTGTATCCTTGCACTTAGATTCTTTTCTTATCGCTTTTCCTCTTTGATTCCTAGTCTCTGTCCTGAGCCTTGCATACTTTCACTTCCTATTCTTCTCAGGATATTTCTGTTACTGTTCTTGCCCTCACTTGTGCTTGTGTAATTCCTTTATCAGAGTTTGCCTGCTGGGTTCCCCAGCAGGCAATCTCTGACCCTTTCCTTTGTCGCATTTCGGTATTGTACCTTGTGCCATATTGTTAACAACGGGCTGATTCCCGTTTCAGGAGGCAGTCACTGTTCAGTTACTGATGGACCCATAAAGGCTTCAGTCTTTTGAGTACTATTTCTTTGTTCGCGCCTTAAGGTCAAGACACAGACACCCACTCCTTCTGCTCCTTTCCATGAGCATTCAGAGTGGGGCCCTGTAATAGTAACCAGCTCCGAAGGCCACAGTTTTCTGATACCCTGTGGAAAACACTTTCCCCCTTTCTGAGTACACCACAATTGGGAACCTATGTACTCTCTGGCCCTTTCTGTTTACTTCCTTTGTTGTCTGTCTGTAGTTCATGCCTACCCTTTCTTGTCTGCAGGATTCCTTAGACCTCTGTTTCTTGTACACTTTTCTCCCCTCGACTACTAGTTGAATATTATTATGGACATACTAATGTATTGTACTGATGTGGAGCTCTTCTGGTACGACAACGATCTTTTACATAGATAGCATATTACATATAATCCTTATGTGTTTATGTTTAATAATTGTGTTTGATTTACACTGCATTTTATGTTTTTTAATCAAAATAAACATGAAATTGAACTAAACATCATTGTGATGTAAGGATCACAGCCACTCATTTCACATACATTTATATAGGTTGCAAAAACATTCTAATATGGAGATGAAATGGTTTCATTCATCTCTAATCCCTACTGCCTCCTCTGCTCAAAAAGTAATATGAATCCAATGAGTGGGACTGCACTCTTCTGCCCACACTTCCATTCTCTGCTAGTGTGTGGGAACCAATTACTGTAGACCTGCTGCAGACTTCAATCATCCCCAGTGCTCATTGCACCCAGGAACAGTTCTAGTTGCATGGAGCAGTCATCAGATTGGTCCAGCAGAAAGTACTGTTCAGGCCTCCAAATAAGCAGTGCACATAGTTCACTCCTTAAAATCAGCCCAGTAACAACAACAAAAGAGGAAGTAATAGGTGCATATGTGTCCAATACTCCATGCCACTTATACTGCTGAGGTGATGCGGCTTGAGCAGGAGCACGATCAGCACCTTCCTCAGCTAAAGGGCTGCCTGATGTAACAACACTGCTTCTTTTCATTTTCAGGAATTGCGAGCTACAAATAATGTTTGGATTAGAAAAAAAATGCCATGTTCAAATATAAAATATATTTTAACTTGCATAAATACACACCAGTTAGGAATTAAAACAATTTTTTTAATCCCTAAAACATTCCTTTATTCCAAACTTCCAAAAATAGGACATAAAATACCATTACTCTTGCCTCAAATGAACCACCTGTTAAAAGATATGTTACAATTTCTCAAAGAATGCACTTCTGTGTTCTAAGTATGGTGTCGAATTTAAAACAAATGTCTTTAAATGGACTTTATGAGACGTTTTCTTCTCCAGGGATCCTTTATCAGAGATGGGTGAAAAGCCTTCACATGAAGAACAGAGTTTGCCAGTATCCCGCTGGTAATTCCGATGGGATACTGGCAAACGCTAAAACCGCTACAGGCACTTGTCTGCCGATATTACTGGCAGATTACAAGTGCCAGGTTAAATGGTCAATCCCGATTGCATGGAGTACGATGGGGGAATTTTGGCGGTATTACTGACAAAGGTATTACCGTGCTGGTAATACTGGCAGTTTTTTGCCACTAGGAGTCAGATTTACCTATGGCTTTTAGCTAGAGGTAAATCCTCCATCCCTAGTGGCATAGTTGTAGTTGGCCAATTTAGTAAAAGTGCTGGTAAACGTTATTACCGGCAGTTTTACCTTCTTCCAGCAAACTTATAATGAGGCCCTGTACCTTTTGGCTGGGGGCTGCCTGACCCCCTAAAGCAAGTTTCACTTCAAAAGCAGTCATCGATCCCTACATAAATGGCAACTATATTTGTAGGGTATCTGTTAACATAAAAATAATAGATACCCAATCGAAAGTCGATAGTGGGCAGCATTGCAAAAACGAAGGTAGATGTAGCTGAACATTGCTTTGATTTACTACTAAACTCCCTGTTCCCATTGTGCCTCACTATTACTGTGCAAAATGTGTTATTAGCACCCTGGCATAGTTGGTTTTGTATGATACCGCTGAAAAGGACTTAAAAGAGTTGACAAATGCCGTGGATGTGGGTTAGAACAATCGGGCTCAAAATATGATCATTCCGTGGGGCTGCTACCAGTGGGTGTTAAGAGCTGTTTGGTAAAGACACACCACGACGCAGGTTTATTCACAGACAGTGCTCGTTAAGACTACGGAGTGATTTTTATAATCACAATATTGAAAACAAACCGTAAATAAACTCTATGAAAACCTCCAAAATAGCTACTTAATCATATCCATTTCATCAGCAAAGTTACACCCACAAGCGCACACACGCTGCAACTCTTTTTGGCTATGGGTGCTGTACAAAACATCAATATGTTTAATAAAAAAATCTCAGGCGTTACACTTAAAATATGAATGTATCCTTGCCTCAACTCCATAAAATCTACAACTCCCCTATACACCAGAAACTTTATTAAATCATATTTTTCCCACCAACAATTACATGTTCCACATTTCAACCATCTCATTTGCTCTATCTCACAAGTGCCAGCGCCAGATGTATTATTTCACAAATTAATAGAACACGTAGCAAAGGACATTATTTTGACTGTTGCCTTACAGTACGTTCTAAAAGAGTTGTATGCTTTAACACTCTAGGTTAGTGTCATTTAGTTTTTCACTTGCCGTAACTTTATAAAGTTTGTAACCAGGACCATAACCACCTGTATTCATTTGACCAGCCCAAGGTTTTGGATCTGAGAATAAAAGGCTATGATATATTTTACTGTGTTTGCTTTCTATGGCCGGAGAGTTTTAGAATAAAAAGTTCTGGCTCTCATGTTGACCATGCCCCACTAACATATGTATATAGTGTAATCATGGGTGGCTTGTGAAAGCTTACTGGGCACAACACCTGTAAAGTAGCACATTATCTCTTGGGGTTAACGTGACTCTCACTGACATACATCTATGTCCAGCACTAGCTCTTCAATTTAAAATCTTTTGGGTACACATCGTTTTTTACAGTGAAGTCTTGATGTGGTCATTTATGTTTGCCATTATTTTATATCGCCCATATGCCATCTAAATGTCACTCCTGAGTACTTTGGCTAAATACGTTTCAAAACAATCCAAGTTTTGCTGTTAGGTTAAACCCAGGTTTGCCCTGGAACACAAACCTACTTAAACATCAGATACATGTGTTCTCACAGCTTGCTAGTAGTAGCTAGATATGGTTACTCCACCCCATGAACCTGCAAGACAATGCTTCACACTTATAAACTGTTGTGGCCTGCATCACATCCTGTAGCGCCGACTGGGGCCTCAATACCACTGAATGTAGCATTGCATGATTGAGCCTTGGTATCAGCGCTGTCCCAAATGTATACCCCCTGTGACAGTAAAGCAGTGCCTTCGTGATTCCTTGGGCCTGCATCCATAAACCGAGCCGTTCCCAAGACACTGATTGCTGAGGTACATTGTCGAATCAGAAAAGCCAATCCACATTGTTGAACTGCCCCATCCGTTCACCCATGTTAAAGCAAACTAAAAGCTATTCTAAAACTGTAGCGGACCCCCATCATCCTTGGGTCTTGCAGTCCCACAAAGCATATGGTGTGTGTTGCATTAGATGCCCCAAACTCCATAAACCCATCGGCTTTCGGTTGTCGGCTGGCACATTCCACATCCAGAGGGTATGCCTGCTGCACCTTCCAATTGTTGGAGTACATGAAGCAACTAAAAATACAAGAAAAATATAGAATCAGAATAGAACATCTTTTACACAGTGAGAATCAGCGTGTTACAATATTCACCAACAATATTCAAACTGCAGCAACACTTGGCATATTACAATATCAGCGTCAAAATCTGAAACCCGATGCAACAAACAAGCATATAGCCCCCTAAACATTGAGATTTCAATCTGTTAATATAAAAGAATCTCGGCTACCGCACACTCAACCCTGCTACGCACACCCTGCTAAACTAACACTTTGAATTTTCCTCCATATCGAAAATAGGCACAAAAGGTACTTTTGTGCTTTGCGTCCACAAAACAAAAATGTAAGATGTAGCACATACTTAAAAATACAGAATGAGTCCTTCACAATGTACAGCATGAACTGACACAATAACTTGAACTTAAAAGAAGTCAGCTTTTACACATTAGCAATGACCTCTTTTAAAAATCCAAATATCCATATACATGTACAGCCTGACACTTGCACCCTTAAAAAATTTGTTCAATAGTGTACGCCCACAGAAACTATACATTTTTTAAACATATCATTGAAATACACCTAGTTGTTCAATTTAAAAGTAAATACAATTCGCCTTTTTTTCTGAATGTTGATATGAATAAAAGACCAGGCCTGTTTTCAATCAAAAAGCTTTGCAGAAGTTCACAGAGCAACTATCAAATCCCATTAAATCCAGATAACAAGGTTTCCTTGTAGCTTTACACTAAGATATTCCAGCTAGTTAATGGTACAGCAGGGGGACACCAGGCCATCCTGACAGAATTCCCAAGTACAGGTAAAGGAAGAGCCCTGTGCAGTCAGAACCCCCCTTTTAAAGGTTGAAAACACGACCCCTCCCTGAACAGTTTTCTTATCAACAATGCACAGAATTCTATTTCGTGCATACTTGGCAAAAATAGACCTTTATAACAAAACTAAAATTACCTAGCCCCCTAGCCAATCATAGATAACAATATCTTGTATTGAAGATACCCTCCCCATATGCACAGTCCAGCTCATCAGGCTATATCAAACCTGTCTTCTGTCTTTTCTGCAATGCTCAGTAAAAATGCAAACATCTTGAGTTTGGCAGAAAAAGAACCCTACCCATGCAGTCCCTTTTTCACAGCTGATTAGCACCGTCCTTTCTTTCTAGCACACGCCATGTCCCCCTTTTAAACAGCATTCATTGTATGAGGCCTGTGCAATGTCCACATATTGTCCAGATGAGCAGACCTTTGTGTAACTCTAGTGAAAACAGTTTGCGCTCTGTCATTAATATTTTGCCATAACAATAGTTTGGACTTTTGTGTAACTTTGGTGAAGACACTTTACTTATAAAATAAACCGCTTCCATTATTTAAAAGAAACATGCATTGTCAAACTAAATAATCTGACTTTTGTATAGACTCTTTGACACACAATTTGCTTATAAAGTGATTTCACCTAGGGTTATTTTGAGCTGCCAGCCTCTATTTAGAGTCTATATAAAATCTACATCTAAGTTTAATGTTAGCAGGTGATGGAGCTAACTTTTTTTAGACCCTGTCGATTGTCTGGAATGCTATGACCTCATCTATACTATATATAGACTTTGTGTAGGTTCATATAACATTGATATACATTTTACATCAAAATGATTTCAACATTTTTTTAAATCAACATTTTCTTGGGGTCAATTTTATATGAAAATGTTATATTCATTTATATTCAAAAATAGTTTTATATAAATATGTATATTACAAAATATACATTTGAATATACCTTTTATATACATGTGCAAATTAAAAAATATAAATTTGTATATAGATTTGTATATACATGTTTATATTGATAATATTACTCTGTATATACATTTTGACGTTAAGATTACTTTTGATGTACATTTGTATGTACATTTGTATATTGAAGATATATATTTTATATACATTTTTATATATGTTTTATATTAAATCATTTTAAAATATGTTTGATATAACATTTATAATAACTGTATATCAAATCTATATCCATCTATACTCAATAGCTCTGTAGCCCATGATATTAAAATTATAACATCATGATGTCGTCTATACTATCTATAAAATATGTATACGCTTCCTATAACATTAAAGACCAAACTCCTCACCAAAGTTATCACCGCATCACTCTGCAAAACCCTAAGTTCACAGTCCCTGTCTTCAGAGCTCACTTCACGCTCTGTAGTCGGTCAAGCAGCACCACAACCCGCCACTCCAATGTTTATATAATTTTTATCTAAAATTTATATTCACTTTATATCAAACTGATATAAATTATACCCACTTGATCTCAAATAAACATTATATCAAATCGATATCAACACATTTTGATATGATTTTTATATAAAATGTATATTAATTTAAATCAAAACTCTATCAAAAGCAAGGCAGGACTAAGGCCAGAAGCAGGGGCCTGTCCACTTGACAGCATTTTGATGGAGACGAAAGAGGGCCCCTACAACTACTCAGACAGCTTATGTTAAAACCACTTTCTCTTTATTCCCATTGCAAGTATTAAACACACAAAGACAATTCCGAGCGGCCACCTTTTTTGAACTTGGTAAGAAACAGTTGACTGTTGAAACTATATCCAATGCCTTGCACTGACGGGAGCACTCATTGTTGAAACTTGAGTTGTACGATTTCCCAAACCGTTTAGTGTTGTGTGTGTGTGTAGTTTTTGCTGACAAACACTTTTTCTGCCTCATATATAATTTCATTATGCATTTCCTTCTCCACCTGCCCCCTATTGATACCTTAAGCTTTCATTAAGGTTCATTAGCAAACATTTTTTATTCATGCTACTTTGTGCTACTTTGTTTGCTGCTTGACTGCCTTTTTATGTGAAGTACTCCCCATTGTTTTAATGTTCTGTTTATACATGCAGTTTTATAGTTGTTTTTGTATTTTTATTTCTTTTTAATTTGCTTTATTTGGATAAAAATCTATAAAATCAGCATAACATAAAATAACCTTCAAAACAGCGCATAATTATAATACTAATACAATCTACATATTAATGATAAAACTTTAAGGTTCATGAGCCAAAATTACCAAATGTATACTAAATTACAAGTTTCTAATTAATTAAATGATAATACAGTACTGGATCCCAAACCCAATATGCAAAACTCATGTTAGTTGAATTTGTACATCATGTCACATAAAAATGATTTCATTTGAACATTGCTAATGATAAAAGTCCTTTTTTCTTATTTTTTTAAAATTTTAAACCCTATTTGCCATTTTCAGTTTACAACCTGTGTATGTCTGTATTTTGAAATTACTTGTAACAGCGGAGTTTAAGCCCTAAAAGCGAGTGGCCAAATTGTGTGTTAATAAAGACTCGATTTTGTTCATAATTTTCAACATGACCCTTCGATTAGAAAGGATTTATTTGGGAACTTTAATCAGAAAAAGAAAAGCCAATGTTTCCTGCATGGTATTAGACTGTAAGGAA
Source organism: Ambystoma mexicanum (assembly GCF_040938575.1). Lineage (NCBI taxonomy): Eukaryota > Metazoa > Chordata > Amphibia > Caudata > Ambystomatidae > Ambystoma > Ambystoma mexicanum. Next base: position 105,326,107 of record NC_090936.1, on the reverse strand, counting down.
TGCACCCAGGATGATTAGTGCCATAACCTAATATTACTAAGATGTATTAGCTAAGAAAACAAGGTAAGGAGTCACACAAATCAATACAACAATTATTCAATTAATAATTGACTCTAGTAGGTGTAAGAGGGAAGAGACGCCCAGTCAGGTAAACAATTGAATCAACATATTTTATTATTTATCAAAAATCACAATAGAGTAAAAAATGTCCTTCACACGATAACATCATAAAATGTATATAAACATAGAAAAAGTCTAGAAAAAATCTAAAAGCAACCTGTAAGACACTGCTAGATTAAATTCATATCCATCTGTATATCTAAAGCAGTGTACGGTAGGCAATATAGAGGTGCTGTCAAAAAGTGCTTAGTGCCTACTACGAGTACATCATTGCAGGGTATCATCATGAACGTAGTTTCGATGACAAAATTGATCGAGTTCAGTCATAAGAACTGATAGTCGTCTTCATTAGGGCACACAAATAGAGTGACAACTAATATTAGAAAGCCTGCAACACTTTTGTCATAATAAATAACAACAAAAAATAACAAAAAACAGAAAAAGAACTGTTAAACTTAAATTGAACTTGATTGTACATCAAAAACACCCAACACCAATTTGAATTCAGTTTAAAGGACTGCCAAAATCAAGTAAACCATTTTCACCTTGATGGGTCCATAAAGGGTGCAGAAAATGATTGCTTCATTCACGACGCCCATTAGAACACAGATGATATTAATTATTCATCTGTGGAGCTAGAAAGATAACAAATGGGATTTAACCATTATCCCAAGTTCTAACCTAATTGTACAAAGAGACTGACTAAAAATGTGTAGTAGGCTGCATGTGTAACAGCATACTGACCTTACAAAGTAAACCAGTTGAAGCCTTTCCATAAATCAACCGGTGAAACACAAGGCCATCTGGTATTCAGGGTGTGCCAAATTAGAAAACACTGGAGTGCCCCAATGGGACACTCGACCAAAGTAGAATGTTGAAATACACCAACAGGTATCCACCCTAAACAAAAAGAAGGGTATGTGTAAACATGACTAGAATATAAAGCAGGAAGAAGCTAAGACAAGCTAAACAGTAAGCATAGCAAATGGTAGCGATCTCATGCCAATTAAAGCAAAAAATAGACACATATAGCATTTTTAGCAAGTGAAATTGGTATAAAAATTAAACACTATTGTGACTCTGAGTCTGAATGGTATAAGGCTAGAGAGCGCTACTTGGTTCATACAAAAATTGCCACAGTAGGGCACTGCTATAATGATAAGCCTAAATAGTATAGGGCAGGAGAAAGGTACCTAACTGTACTAAATGAATTAGCTGAAGACACGCCGCATAAATATAACTCCCTTATGCCAAAGCTAGGTTGCTGGAACTACTCAGCATGTATGATGTAACTCGCAAAGGCTAGCCCATAGCAACAAAGTAATGCAATGCAAGTTAGAACAGTGGCGCGTCCTAAATAGGAACGAGCACCGAAACACAACTGCAAACTCTTACTGTGTCAGAAGGCAGATGCACTATCCAGAACGATAGCGGGAAGCTCAGAGAGACAGTATTCAAAAGTTCAAGTAAGTAACGCTGTCCCGTGCTCGATAATATGTTGCAGAGACTGGGACTCGCAACGTGAATACGTTCCGTCCCTATTGACACGAGATAATGGAAAAAGAAAGAGGACTAGGCATCTGCTCGAAAAAGTAAAAGTAAACAAGGGACTGCAGGGCATCCAGCAGTGAGCCAGAGCTCGTAGCATGGAGATGTTTAATCCCTACTTACACAAAATGCAAAAAGAAATAGGAACTACACACCAGTTGAAAAGAAGAGGGTGTAAGGATTATTATATATGAAAAGTGAGCAAAAAAGCTTCTGTTAATATCTATCAAATGGGAGGACTACATGGGACAACTAAATAAATAAATTGGACCAGGAGGTCAATAATACAGCAGATGAAAAAATTAATAAATAAAAAGTAGGGAAAAGGAAATAAGAAAAATAAGCTGCTAAGGTTAAAAAACCTGAGAGGGGCAGGCTTACCTGGCCTGGCATCCTCACTTAGCTGGAAATAGCCAGGAAATGTCTCATGGAACACAATGTAGCCACTCTTCTTGACGATTAAGGCCTAAATCATAGCTATGGGTGTTATACATCCACCATTGTTCGCGTTGTGCCAATCTAGATGCTATGTTATTGGCATCTACACCTAATACTTTCTTGAGAACCCACCATTTCAGATCGTTGCAGCTATGGTTATTGTCCCAGAAGTGAGATACTAAGGGAGCTGTAAGAGTCTTAGTATGTATTTTAGATTTATGTTCTCCAATCCTCAGCTTAATAGGTCTGGATGTTTTCCCGATATATGTTTTGAGGCACGGGCAAAATATCACATAAATAACGTTTTTAGTGTTACATGTGGTATGTTGCTTGAGCTGCCAAGTTTTACCATTAATCGTAACTGCTGTACAGGCAGTGGTATATGTACATTGATTACAGAAGCCGCATGGAAAATGACCAGTAATAGCCTTAGCCCCCCATAGGCTTGTGAGAGTATTCTGTTTAGTGACAGGTAGTGCTCTATCTGCTTTAGTGAGCCAATTTGTCAAATCTTTGCCCTTTTTGAATGCATACAATAGGTGTTGCAAATTGGGAATATTTATTTGGAGGAGGTGCCAATGTTTCGCTATTATCTTCTTGATGTTATGATGGTCTGTATTGAAGGTCATGGCACATACTATCTGCTCCTTAGTAATGTTGTCACGATTAGGCTTAGCCAAAAGTGTATCCCGGTGTTGATACTTATCCCTTTTATGTGATTGTCTAAGTAAATGGGAGGGATAATTTCGTCCCTGAAGCCTATCTTGGATGATATCTGCCTGTGTCATATAATCTTCAATCCTTGAACAATTTCACCTAGCTCTAAGAAACTGACCATAAGGAATGCTTTCACGTAACGATTGAGGATGGAAGCTATCAAACCTCAGAATAGTGTTACGGTCAGTTTCTTTGCGGTACAAATCCACAATGATGTGGCTGCCTCCCTCTTTAATCAGAAGATCTAAGAATGGTAAAGATGAGTTACTGGCAGACATGGTGAATTTAAGATTAGTATTCAAAGTATTCAACCATGTAACGAACATGAGGTGATCACCTTTAGATAAATCCCATACAATAATGATGTCATCAATGTATCGCTTATAGAGTCTGATGGCGGGTCTAAAAGGGTTGGTATCAGTCAAGATGAACATCTTTTCAAAATTCACATGTAAAGGGTGGCGTAATTTGGGGCAAAAGCAGCCCCCATCGCTGCCCCATAACCTGTAGATAGTAGGTGGATTTGAACCAAAAAGAATTCTTTCATAGAGCTATTTCCAATAGTTCTATTAACAATTCACTTGGAATTTGCTGAACCCCAGGTCTTAGATCGAAGAATTCTTTGATGACATGGAGAGATTCAAGCTGGGGTTTATTCGAATAAAGAAATTCAACATCAAGTGTTAATAGAATGTCTGTATTAGAGTCAAAGGGTAGACCTTCTAGGTGCGTAATGGCATCCGTAGTGTCAGAAAGATATGTATCTGTGGATGCTGCCAAGGGTTTGAGGAAAGAAATCCAAAAATTGGCAGATAGGTTCCAACACAGAACTGCAGAGGGACACAATGGGGCGTCTGGGTGGATTTAGTAAATCTTTATGGATTTTGGGTAGAATATCTATGTGTGGGGTTCTAGTACCTTTTGCCGCCAAAAATAGGAACTCCTTCTCATTGATAGCCCCCGCATCGCGAGCACCTAGTGCAACTGACAACATTTTGTTCCTTATACTGTCCATGGGGGTCACCTCTCAATTTTCAATAGAATTCTGAGTTGTTAAGTTGGCGCATGACTTCATCATCATATTGCTCTGAGTCCAATACTACTACACCACCCCCTTATCAGCTTGTTTAATCACAATAGCTGGATCTTGCTTGAGTCCTTGTAGACTTAGCCATTCTTGTTTGGTAAAGTTAAAGCAAGGCCCCTGTCTAGTTTTGTTAGGGGCATTATAGATGGAATTAAAGTCCCTAAGTACAACCTTTTCAAAGATGGCTGTTTCATCTGAAACCGTTTGTAGGGTAGGTTTAAATGAGGACTTGCATTTAAATGGAGTATGCAAATCATCACTCCTATCAGTAGAGTCATTGTTACCAAAAAGTGCCTGAGATGTATTTTACGGAATAAGCCACGTAACTCAATTTCGACTTCCATTTTAGGGGGATTTTTCATGGGGACAAAGGAGAATCCTTTCTCTAACACTGTTTTTTCTTGCTCACTCAAATGTCTTTTGGAGATGTTATAGACAACGGAAGGTTTTGCTACCTTCGATACGCCCGTCTCCGTGTTTCGAAGTAGTTGGTTAATGGGGGGGGGCCCTTGATCTGGGGTGGAAAAGGGAGAACGGGTGGAGGAAATGCAATATTCCGCCCCTGTGGAACAAAATTGGGTTGCTGTGCACAGTTTTGATAGGGCAAATATGGTCTACCTCTTCCCCTATTGTGCCCCCTGTTCCAATTGCGGCCTCGGTTACCCCTGGAAGTTTTACCGTGGTGTGATCCGCTGCCATCTGATGATGTATCAGAAAATGTAACTTTTATTGTGGTAGGTTCAATCCGTATTGTTGGTTATAAGGATCCCGCCAATGGACAGGGCCTTGGTAGTCCGAAGAAAGATAGGGGTAGGCCACTTCTCTAGAAAAAGCTTGAATATCTTTCCTTAGCTCATCCATCTTTTTACTAGTAGTGAGTTAGACAAACTCCTTAGTGTGTTTCTCAATGAGTTCAAGCTTTTCCTTGATATTAATAATGGTGGTGTCAAGAGCAAATAGTGTTTCTGCTTTATCTATTTCGTCTCCTATAATGGAGCTTTTTTTAAGGGCCGTATTTATAGTCCGCAGCATCCAGTCGCGACTACATTTAGTTACAACACCTAAAAAAAGTGTCTTATATTCATCATCGTCTATAAAAAGGCAGGGCTCATTCCGAACCAAGAGACCCTGAGGAATTATATTCTTTTTAAGGTATTCGGTCAACAAGCGGCTGTGCATTTCAGTTCTGAATTTTTTCTTTTTTAATTTCAGAATGCTGTCACTAGTTACAATAGAACCATCGCCTGAAGTAGAAGCACCTTCAATGTTGTCAAAAAAGGAAGGCACATTAATGGCTACACGTTTTTAGTCAGTCTCTTTGTACAATTAGATTAGAACTTGGGATAATGGTTTAATCCCATTTGTTCTCTTTCTGTCTCCACAGATGAATAATTACTATCATCTGTGTTCTAATGGGCGGCGTGAATGAAGTAATAGTTTTCTGCGCCCTTTATGGACCCATCAAGGTGAACATGGTTAACTTGATTTTGGCAGTCCTTTAAATTGAATTCAAATTGGTGTTGAGTGTTTTTCGAGGTACAGTCAAGTTCAATTTTAGTTTTGAACAGTTCTTTTTCAGTTTTTTCTGTTCCAGATCTCCAATGAAGTTTGAAATGCAGTATATGTGCGACTATGGGACTTACTGGTGTATTGATATTTTGTATGCCAAACATTTTGCGGGCTTTCTAATATTAGTTGTCACTCTATTTGTGTGCCCTGACGAAGACGACTATCGGTTCTTATGACTGAACTAGATCAATTTTGTTGTCAAAACTACGTTCATGATGCTACCTTGCAATGATGTACTTGTAGTAGGCACTAAGCACTTTTTGACAGCACCTCTATATTGACTACTGTACACTGCTTTAGATATACAGATGGATATGAATGACTTCTAGCAGTGTTTTATAGGTTGCTTTTAGATTTTTTCTAGACTTTTTCTATGTTTATATACATTTATATACATTTTATGATGTTATCGTGTGAAAGGCATTTTCTACTCTATCGTGATTTTTGCTAAATATTAAAATATGTTGATTCAATTGTTTACCTGACTGGGCCTCTCTTCCCCCCTTACACCTACTGGAGTAAATTATTAGTTGAATAATTGTTGTATTGATCCGTGTGACTCCTTGTCTTGTTTTCTTATATATATATTGTTCCCCTGGTCCACGGTTTAGGGGATACTCATTCCTTTGCTTTTCTAAGATGTATTACCTGCCTTCTTTTGAGGGCTCCAAAGGCTCTACAATGCCCATACTGTCCAAATCAGGGAACATGAGATCTCTATAATTGGAAGCGGATGTAGGGGACTTTAGAAATCACTGCCAAAGAGGTATTTGGCACATCGGGCAGGTAAGATAATATTCCTTCAAATGGGATAGTACCTGCTCCTGCTTCTTGCAATGAGATGTGACTCTGTCAATTCTATAACCGTAAACGGGAAACCTTTCAGGAGTAGTAACTCCCCTTTCATGTTTTTCTCTGCAATGTATAACAGTCCCCTCTTCTCTTAGGAATTCTTCCTCTATGATCCAGAAATTACTTTTTCAAAGATGCATGAAAGTGCTGGGTCCTGACGCTGAACAGCAGCGAAGCCTATGGAGTCCTCTATGTTTTTCATTCAGTGAGGACCGTGATGAAGTTACCTGGAGAATAAACCTCTCGTCTCCCTCTTGGAGATATGGTAGTGTGACAAAAACCCCATCCTATGCTTGGGGTAAGAGGTGGGGTGGCCTCCAGGTTAAGGACCACCATCCACAGTGTGATGTAGAGCCCAGGGGCAGTGTGTGGGGATAATTGGGGTAGCCACACTGTGCCATGGCCTTTTGGCAGTAGAAAAACATATTGACACTGCATCAACTCCTGCTACTATAAGGGTCTTTCAATATTAGGTAACAGTCATGCAACACTCTAGCACCCTCGCATTGTGACTCTCCACAATGCATACCTGTCATTACAATTTCCAGCACCCTACGATATGGCTCAATCTCAGGCCAGTAATTCTAGGGTAAAACATGCACTCCCTATGAGGTAGACAGGTGATCTGGATTGTGTGCCCACAAGCAGTCTGCTCTGCAATTTGCAAGCTGTAGATCCCAAAACTTCAAATGAAGTGAGCCTGGTATACGCACGGGCCAGCTTGCCATGTAACGCAGCATGCAGATAGTGAGACTAAGTGATTATCTGTGTCCCGGTCACATGGAACAGTCCCTGCAGGGATCTGAGAGTGTGGGAGGTTGGAGTTTTTGAGTGAGATGTGGAATTGGCTTGAACCATAGACAGGTGAAGAGTGAAGCAGAGGCTCAGTAGACAGATTGAGGAAAGTTGGCAGGTGGAAAAAAGATTGGCAGGGGGTGAAGTAAAATGTGGATAGAGGTAATATCAGGTGAGATAAAGAAGGAGGGATACGAGTAACAACATGAAGTAGAAGTTAAGTGTAAATGGGGATTTTAAGACAAATTGGATTGTATAAAGTTAAAAGGTTTTTATTGTTTTAAACCTAACGCCAACAATACGAAAAAGGAGAGAGAAGGAGCTAGGAGGGTGGAAAAGAGCAGTGGTTGAGAACAGGAAGAGTTGTAAGGAGACAGAGGAAACATCAGGCAGGGAAATCTGGGAGGAAGTTAGAGGAAGGAGAGGTGGCAGAACATTAAGTAGGTTGAAAGGAACAGTAAAGGAATGGAGTAAAAGAACTATACATAGGAATTTGGGGAAAAACAGAAGAAGAGAGTATGAGAACTATAAAGAGAAGGTTAGAAGGGACATCAGATGGACGGAGGAAGAGAACTATAATGAGAAGGTTGGAAGGAACGTCGGAGAGCATAAGGAGGAGAATATCTTTTACAAAATCAGACAGAAAAAGGGGAAGAGTATGAACGGGGTTAGTAGATTGCTTAACTAGTCTTGGATCTTTACCATTACTGTTAGAATAAGTAATCTGTAATGTCAGATCACCCTTCTCTTCTTGGTAGGACCTCACGCTTGTCTGAAGGTTGCCCCTCATATTAATATATGAATCGGTCTTGTTATACGGTGACCTTGTCTTCTGACACAAGCATTCATCAGGTATCGAATGGCAATTTCCAGAACCTGACGGTAGATATTTGTGATTTGTAGGGAGTTTTCTCCACTGGGGCAATATGGTTCAAAATATAATCTTGGAATAGTATAAAACCCAGTTTAAACAGTTCATCTCTTGTTAACCATAGCATATTCAGAATTACCCCTGACTGTATCCATAACCTCACCATACTCAAATTAGGCACTTCAAGGAATTCTACTTGTGTTATGTCAGAACCTCCTCTAAAGCGTGTATATTACTGAATATATTTAAAATACTTGATCTGTTTAGAACATATTGGGGAAGGGGTTCTGGTCTGCATTGTAAAATTAGTCAGTGGCAATCTAGTTGTGTCTTTGTTAAAATCTTTGAATTATCTATGTGTTTGTTAGATATCTGTCATTCACTTACACATGCTCCCACAATCGGAGGTACACTATCGAAGTCCTATATGTTCTTGTACGGAAACTTCATATTTCCAGTCTCAAGCTTTGTGGGATTTACGGGGGCTCTTTAGAGCTTTTTCTATTTCATTCCTTTGCTGTTCTAAAGTCATACATTTGGCGATGTTTTGCCATTCTTGGAGAGTTAGCCTTTCCTCACCATTGTTATCTGCATTATTCCCCTCATTTAAGTCTGTCAGAATAGCAGAGTCAATTACTTTGCAGTCATTATCTTCTCTGTTCAATTGTTCAGCAGCTTTGATCAATTCATCCAAAGGCTCTATTTCTTGGATTTCACTCAATATTTTTTGTTTTTTATCAGACATCGCCATTTCAACCGTAGATCCTATTTCTTTTATTCCTTGAAAAATCTCAAATGTGGGTTTTGGAGGCTGCAAATGAGCAATGGGCATGAGTACATTACTTTAATCTTCCCTATTATTCAACTGGGCAACTAGTGAGGCTGTAGTATCAACCTCAGTTTCTTGAGTGGACGGTGGGAGGCATACAACAGAATGTGACATAGCAAAGGTAATATTTATTGCAACATAATTTCCCTTTTTACATTTGCACTGTGGTTCCTGGACAGCCACTGAAATGTGGTTTGCCATTTCGTCTATTTTCTCCATTATTTTACTTGAGAAGTTATTCAGTGTTACTGCCTGAGTGCTTAGCTTGCACTCTAATGACTCATATAATTTAGCTAATGCTAATAGAGCAGTGTTCATCACAGTCAAGGTTATGTCAACATCTCTGGTATCTTCCCTATTGATTTTGATGGTCTGTGCGGGGTCAGATTTACATAGGGGGATTGCGATAGGTTTAGATTTAGAGGGTGCAATGGGAGGTCCCCTTGGGGCAGAATGGAGAATTGGGTACCAGGCACAAGTGTTAGGTCTGAGGATGTTTGCCTATGATTAATATCATGGACAACTTTGGAATCATTGACAGGGTCCAGAACTCCTTTTAAGGTGTGAATTGAGTCATTCACAGAAACAGTAGTCGTCACGCTTTTGTTTCCTTTCACAGGACTGTTCTCCTTGTCCAATTGGAGGTTTGCATGAACTTGTGCAATTGTAGATATACTCGGTTCACTCATCACACGGCACATCGGGAGAATTAGTATGCTTGGTGGCTCTAGATCCTTCTCTATACCAGAATGAGCAGCTACCATCATGGTGTCAGATATCTCGCTGAAATTTATCAAGGGAGCATTCATTTCAGTGGGTCCCGGTACAACTACTTTAACTGAGTTAGCCAGCGTGTTTGTTATTGAAACAGGCGCTCTTTGGATCTCGGCCTTCCAAGGGTGCAAACATTTCGTATATCTGTTAAAGGAATAGCGTGCTCAAAAATATTATTGTCCCAAAAGATGGGCAATAATCAAAAACATGCATTAAACATAATTTTAAAGAAAGTTCCTATGTAAACTTTTGAGTAAATGAGGCTCAAAGTGTTTACATGGAAGCATCCATTTTGACATTTCAGGCAGCCTCCTCAGCTCATGTTAAGCTTTGCCCTGGCAGCACTAAACAAGCAGCAAAGGCCCTTTTGCTTACTGCAGCCAGAGCAGAGCTGTACATGAGCTGAAGAGGCTGCCTTCACATTCATTTTAGGCTTTTGGTGCTCCCCAAGCCCAGGAAAGCACAGAAAATGTAAAATGAAAGGCAAAAAGCAAAGGTGCTGCAATTATAAATACAACATTGTTTTATTTGTGATTGCCGTGGTTCCACAGCAATTACAAATACAACAGCGTTGTATTTGTTACTGTGGGGGCTTTCGCTTTGAGTCTCCTGGGCTCCCCCAACCCGGGGGAGCACATGAGACTCAAAGCGAAAGCCGCCACAGTCAGAAATACAATGTTGTTGTTTACATAAATGCTGCGGTTTTCTTTCTAAGAATATCGTAGCATTTACAAATACAACAACATTGTATTTCTGACTGCGGCGGCTTTCTCTTTGAGTCTCCTGGTTCCCCCCGGGTTGGGGATATTAAGTCCACCTTTCAGGTCTTTCCACAAACACAGGATATAGCGTCAAAATTGATTAAGGAACATCCACCACGATCAGTGGATCCAGTGTAGCTACAATGTCTAGCCAAGCAACACTTGCAGAAGCACTTCCAGATTAAAATATTTGAAAGTTGACTGAAAGGAGTTATAGATCAAATTCTGATTTATAAATTGTAGCAGGGGCCATCTTGTATTAATGATGTCACATAGGCCCTCTGCCACAAATTCAGACAAAACACCTGGTAATACTTGAATATATGTCATTTGCAATGCACCCCCGGTATCATTCAAAATCCCATGGAATTACATATGCCCCCAAACTAGTAGACCGGAAAGGTTTAAGACACCTTGTTGTTAAGTTGGAATTTAATAACCTCTCAGTTAAGTTGGAATTTAATAACCCCTCAGTAATCTGATTTATTTCCCCAGTTTGAACATCTATGTAGTGTTTGGCATTTATCCACCCATAGGTATCAAGGGGACCATTATTTGCAGTTTGGTATTTACTAAAATATGGAACCAGATAAGGGAACCCCTCGTTCATCAGCTCTGTAAAGATCATATCCTGCCACCTCAGGGGTAGCTCATAAAGGGATTTTAACCTTGGGAGATAAGTGTTTAATTCTCAATTTTGTAGGCTTTGGTCAGAGACAGACCCTGGTATCAAGTCCTGCAAATCCCACTTCTGAAACGATCTGTCATGATGCCTACCCCCGGGCATCCAGACCAAGTCCATCAACCCCGGAAGCAGGCATCATGTTACCTGGAGCAAACCCTGCAACCCCTGTTAGGGGCTATCTGGGTACAGGCGCCAGGCTTATATGGGACATCAGTCCTGGCGCCATAGGCGCCAGGCTCATATGTTAAAACGTACCTGATGCAGACCATGCTGCAAGGGATCCAAGCATCCAAGCCCATGTGAGGCTTGAAGGGACTATTTTATCTTGGGGACTATTTTGTTACTCGATGTGGCTGTGGAGGAATACTTACCTGGGACTACTTTGAAGGCTATTTAAACCACACCCGAAGAGCAGCACATGCTTTGCGTTATTCTGCATCCAGCAGCGTAACGCTCACCGTGTCTGCAGTCAGCATCCAGCATCCTGCCACGCCCGCCTCGAGTCCAGAGCGCATAGAAAGAAGAGAAAGAAGAAGAAAGGTTAGAACAAGAACTTTACTGGATTTCTTACCTGATATCGGATTCAGCACATCTTCGAACCAGAAACAGACTTCATTTTAAACGCGTCGCATCGCCTCGCCAGCAGCAGCGCCGCGCCATACTCACCGTTCCTCGCAGCATCTCTACGATCCGGTGCTGTCTCCATCACCTGGTTGCTGCATTCCAGCGCCTAAGGGGGACAAGAAAACAACAAGGTGAGCCAAGGGAACAAACAAGGACAATCTCTTGCCGCCATATGCTTACCTGATTTTAACGCAGGAGGTATTATCCACCAGCATGCCAAATCTTCCTACGCTGCACCTGCAAGAAAAGAGAAAGCAGCGAGTTAAACCTTGGCATCATTTCCCGGACAGTGTTACAAAACACAGACTCTTACCTGAACGCTTTCAGCTGCCACAAGACGATCATCCTTTGGGTCTAAGCTGCAAAAGAAACAAGGAATTGGACAAGAGTGATTAATCGGACATTTTGAACTCATTAGAACTATATACTTACGGCCTTTCGCCAGGAGGTTTGGAGCCAAGATTTTTCCAGTACTCTTCCAATATCCTCAAGCCAGTGAAGTAACTGGCCATCAACGCACCCCTGCATTCTTCACAGGATGGAGAGCTCATCATACAAAACTATAAGGTGAGCTTTGTGAAAGGGAATGTCAGAAGTGATAACTGGGGACGCAGGGAGGTGTTAATACTTAAATCCACGGGTGGCTAATTCCATGTCCCCGTCTTTAGGAGACTACTTCTACGGGTCAAGCAGACGAAGCTAGGTGGGCCAGTCCAGTCAGTCATCTCTGCACTACGCATCACGTTGGTGGAGACCGTGGCTGTCGAGTTCCGCTCGACACCCCTGTGGGAGCCAGGTGAGCGTAACACTATCTGTGATGGTGCGAGATTAACAAAACACTCAAAACACTCAAGAGTCAAGCTCAACACTCGTTTATTGATCAAAACGAGATGGATGAATGTCTACCACTGCTTCTAAAAAGGGAGTCCAGGAATACTGGTATGAGAGCACAGGTATATAAAGTGTGAGGACATTTAAAGGAAAATCTATTTTTATCTAAATAGGACCACAAATCAGAGCCCACATTCTCTGGTGCTCATGTCCAAAGTCCTAGTCTCAATAGGACCTAATGTCCAAATTCCAAAGTTCCTTGTCGCAAAGCAATTGCTGGAATCGGTCATTCATTCTCTCTTGCTCCAACCTGCCTCTGCCCCTCACTTTCCCTGCCTCCACTTTAGCACTTCATCATGTCCACATCCCTAACACAGCTTGCCATAAAGCCTAAATGCACTTAAAATCTTTTAATGTTAATTATCCTTAATTTATGTATGTCCACCCATGTATTCTCCCTGTTGACTGTTCCATTTACTCTCCTCCTCAACCTAGTCAGAATGTCACTCGTACTCACCTAAACAGTCGCTCGGACAGTGAGTAAGAAGCTCACTGCTTCACGTCCAAACTGATTCTTAACTATTGTACGTTCCGTTGTGATATAAATAAAATAAATAAATTATGTACAACAGTTGGCTATCAGATCGAGCATCTACCTCAGATGCAACAGGCTGCTATGGCTCGAGGCTGCTAAGGACAGTGGTCCCGCTCCCACCCAAATAGAGCAGGGTACTGAGTAGGACTAGCCCAAGCAGTATGTTGTTGCGAACCACGTATACAGACAGCAGTGACTTACCGCGTGAGACTGGTTACACACTTGCAGAAGCTTGAACTTCTCCACTCTGTGTTTTGGGGACCCTCAGACACGGCGGACTCTTCTCTGCAGACTGGTGTTCTTTCTATCAATTAACCCCTCTATTAGTTTATGTATACTAACAGAGCGGGTGATCAATTGAAAGAGCAGGGCTACATTATCACCACCAACACCACCAACTGTATTCAGGGGAAACAACAGTTACTGTCTGTTACTCAAATCAATGATAGTGTTTAGTAATGAAGAGCACGACTAACCTAGCGAGAGGGATCCTATCCAGCAGTGATGGAACCAAACACCCTTGGAGGAAGGCGGTGGCCTGGGCTGTATACAACCTAGTATATCACAACTAAAGCCAACGTGTTAGCACGTCCTGTCTCAACCCACTATAGTTTTAACACATCAAAAGACAGAACATATTTATTCTTAAAAGTTATTTCTCAAACTCAGTTCCCTACAGTTCTCTAAATGTCCCTACAGAGGAACTCTCTATCCCTGGATCAGTGTGATTAGCCCTGGTAGTGTGCTGTTGTCTCGTCTATCAAGGTTAGGGGATAGAAGAGAAAATCTTCTCCTGTCCTCTCTCACTACTTTCCTCATTTACTAAAAATATAGGAGCACACTATGGAAGTCAATTCTTCATATTTTGTATTCTTATTGCTTCAAATAGGTGTGACTTATCAATTTGCTAAAAAGCATGTGGCCCTCTGGACCGTCAACTTTTTTTTCATGTAAGCATGTCCATCTGGCCTCATGCTGCTGATCTAAAATCTAAAGATGTGACTCAACCCGGCTCACTATTATTCTTGTGAGTCAAGGGGGTCAGGCAATCAGCCCGAACCAATATATGTCAACCGGTTTCAGGGGAATTGTTTGTTTCAAGTGTTCTGCCATACTATATCTGGAATGGAGGCGGAGCACGCTGCGTTCCATTGTGTCAGCTGATGGCTTACTCGGCCGTTACCTATGGCAAAGCTAGACGCTGCCGCTTGTTGCTGCTGTTACAACGGCTTCCATCGCTGCCACGGCAAACCTCCAATGCCGGCGGCCACGTGACAGTGTGATGCAAAAGGTGTTTAACCATGGTTGGACGCTGTGCCCTGGTCCGATGAGACTGCGCAATATATGTGTATGGCAGTGGGTAGATTGAAAATTCTGGGCTTCAAGATTATGTCATCCGGCTCCAGAGAGGCACAGATCTCCACGTTATGCCGCAGTGGCTTTGCCAAAAGGTGCTCCATTCCTTTAGAGTAATGCTAGGATTAAAATCGTCACTGCCGCCATTATGGGTGGCATTGATTACTGCAATGGCATCTACCTGGGGCAACTGGCGGCTTTATTTCAGTGACTCCAAATCCTACAAAATGTGGCAGCCAAGCTGGCCTTGAATGACCCTAGACTTGCTCACTCCCGAGACCTTCTGCGGTGCCTTCATTGGCTCCCAGTCAAGTCTCGGGTAGAATTTAAAATTCTGTGTTTTGTTCTTCGCGCCATCCATGCTACAGGGGCCTCGTTCCTTTAGTCAAGGTTGGATCTCTATCAACTTAAGAGAATCCTTTGCTCGGCTGAGCAGCTATTGCTGTCTGTCCCCCGCTTTCGGCATATGGGTGGCAGATCATTTTCAGTGCTAGCACCCATGTTGTGGAATGCACTCCTGCTGCATGTTAGGAGTACACGGGTACTATCCGTCTTTCATAGGCAGCTGACTGAAAAAGTCTGTTCTGAGCCTTTTCTCCATAACTACCTCTCTGGCAGTCCGCTGCTTCAGCGCCTTGATGCCTTAGAGTCTTTGCCGCGCTTTATAAATTAGCATACAATACAATACAATACCAATACTGCTGATTACAGCAACAATCACCTTGTCTTTTTGGGCTTGCTGGGCATGCCTAGTTTGTGGCCTTCAATACTTTTTTCTCAGAAGTGCCTCACTAGCTTTGTGGCTGTGGTATACTCATGCAGCCAAGTCCTCTCGTCTGCCCATCTCAACCTAAATGTGTTTCCCTTCTCACTCCAGCCTCTGTCCTGTCATTCTACTTGCTAATTCACTCCTTGTCTTGTTTTACTTTCATTTGCTTCTCATACAATTGCCTTTCTTCCACACTTTCGGTTTCATCTCTCGTTTCCTCATATTCTGCCTTTCTTCCACCCATTCTGTCTGTCTTTAGTTCCCTTCTACTCAGTCTCCTTTCTTTCAATATGGCCCTGTCTGTATTTTGCCTTCCCTTTCTTCCTTTGTCACTACTCTCTCCATACAATTGTTTCTCCTGCCCTCTGCCTCTCTCTCACCCCATTCTACCTTAGCTCTTTCTCCCGCCGGTTGCTTTTTTCTTCGTTCCATTCCTTCTCCTTCCTATTGTCTCTCTATTCTCTTCCTCCTATAGTTTGTCTATTTCTTCTATTCTACTTCCCTTCTCTGTCCCCTCTGTCTCCTTTGCATTTCTCCTCTCTCATCTCGACTCTCCTCTTTCCCTCATGACATTTCACCATTTTCTCTCCCTTTTTGTCTCTGTTATCTCCGCTTTCTCTTCCGTTCTATATTTCCTCTCTTTCTCTCACCCACTCCTCCCCTCCCATTCCATCTCCCTCTCTCCTTTCAGTACTATGCCTTTCATTACAACCTATTACGACTCACTCTCCTGGAACACATTCTTCCTCCACTCTTGTTGCTTCCTCCTCCAGTAAAAGTATGAGTTGGGCTTGAAGTGGAAGTGTGTTAAATGCCAGCCCATGCCATCAGATGTCACAGTAGGTCACAGTTCTCTGGCACAATATATCTGAGATGTATCAATTGATCTCTCTTTACACTCACTTACAGTCTGTCTTTTTATTATCTCTCCCACTATGTCTTTCCTCACTCCCTCTTTTTTCCTTTTTGTGCCACCTATTTTACCTCTTTCCCCACCTCATGTTCTGTCTCTGTTTGTCCCTCTCCCATTCCCACCTCCATCCCTCCTCTTCTGCCTTTCTAATCACTTGCTACCATTCTTCCTCTCCTTTATTGCCTCGCTGCTCTGTCTCAGTCTTCACTCTCCCATTCTCTGTCATTCCTATCTATCTATCTATGTATCTTCTTCCTGAAAATCTGTCTTTTCTCTTCTTTCTATCACATTCTTTCTTCATTCAGTTAATTCAATAATGCAAGCCATGACAGCTTGCATTATTGCTTAATCTTGCAGATTAACTCCCACACCATACAATTAATGTTTCATGGGATTTCAATCTCCTGATGGTTTTGCAGGATTTCAAATATTATACTACTTCTACTTTTTCTGGATTCTCTCCTAGCAATAATTTGATTTCCTGCTCATCTTTGAACTTTGTTAAGCCACTGATCTTTACAGAGAATTCATGAATGCATTGTTCATATTGTCTTGTATTTGTGGCAGTGTAAGCGGAAGCATGCCTCATTTGTGACCAATCATGAGTCACATTTCTGGAAGAACAAGTGTTGCTCTGATTTTCAAAATTGAATTGTCCAGCCCCTCTCAATTTTGAGACTATGGCCTGCGAGAAACCCAAAGGTGTCTCCCGGTCTAGTCCCCAGGGATCTGTCATCCAGGTAGCCAGGACACGGCCATCGCTTTTGGATCCAGTTCCTGGAGGTGGACCAGTGCAGGAGGATCACCTGGATGGGGGTCTTTGGGGAGTGGGAGTGAGACACTGATGGGTGAGATGCAGTATTCCCCTTCTTTCAACACCTTTTTCCCATCCTACCACGTAGGACATTCAAAACCACTGCCCCCCCACCTTTCCAACACAAACACTTTCACACGACATACCAGAGAACGGACTAATACCAGAGCCGTTTACCTGATATGTCCCAATGCAAGGGTTAGGCAAAGTGAATAGATTGCGACAAGCGCCAACATATACATATACATATATACCTCATAGATACATATGGATTAAATACAGAATGAATGTTCCACTACGTATATAGCATTCTTGAGCAATGAGGAAGGCATCAATTCAGTGTTGCAGTTACAAAAGCAATTGAATTAAACAGAATATATATCAGCTAAGAAGTTGGCTGAGCCAAGAAAGCCAAGGTCTTCTCAGAACTAGAATTGGCTGACATTAGATACAATTAACGTGAAAGAACAGAAGCTCCTGTTCAAGAAGGTCAAGTGAAAACAAAAAACGTCAGAGGACTATTGGAGAATAAAATCCAATACACAAAAAGGCTCAAATCGTGGTGTCCAGTCACGTGATAGAAGGAAGTTGGACGCATGAGAAGATCACACCTACGCACGGAAGCCAGACAGTACCCATACAGCTTAAAAATTCTCAGAGAACAGTACAAACTCAAGGCCAACTTCAAAACACTAATTGACACTCAACCATTTAGGTGATGATGGAGTGTATTTTTAATTGGTGGGAAGCTAGTATCAAGACAAGCTTACCCGCACCTGGTTGTTCGGTCTGTGTGCTGCTCACGTAGGTGGAAAGTTACTGACGGGGTTAGAAGTCAACCAATTGTAGGAGACCACGCAGTTGCGGGGGTTCTATAGTTTGTGTAGCCAATGATACGTTGTATAGTTAGTGACGTTCATAGTGGCCATTTTTGAAGGGAGGGCTTAGTTGCCCCACCTGATGTTAAATATACAATTATTTCTCTCTGTTACTCTATACAGCTATAACACCTATGCTTAGTTATTCACCTAGAACCAATCCCGCTTCCCGATAGGTTTTAATAGTTTGCCACGTGGGATGACGTTGGTAATGACGCAGGTCAGCACATCAACTATGACCAATTTTGGGTTTAAGAACCTAGCTTTTTTATGAAATGATTCAGTTGAGAGAGTTGAGTGTTGAGTGATTGCTGATGTTTGTTGTACTCCCTGTTTTAATTACTTTCATTAAAACAGACAAACCTTTGCCAAGCTATTTGTGTCATTTGAATTATTGATGTTTGATTAAAATCTGCATCCCCATCCATCTCCAGGGTATTGGTACTCATCTTAAAGGGCTGGAAGTCTCGAGTTCACTTGGTAGCAGAGATTGATGGTTAGATAAGATACCATCGGCCGTCGACATAAGTAACTTTAGGGTCTCGGCAATATCACACGACCTTTGCCATTCGGCTGACAGGACATGAAGCTCCCCGTAGATCATGGTTAGAATAGGACAAAAACCTTGCAAGGAGGGTGTGACAGGACCCGTAGTTTGAATAGAAACCCCTCCCACATCTACGCAAAGCAGATCAGAAAGTAGCTCAAAAAGGGGCTAACGAAGGCAGTGATCCCGAGGGTCCGAAGACGAAAAACATGCAAACGGTAAGTGAATAAGACCAAAGAGTGTTGCAAAATGGATGCATGTGTAGTAAATAACAGAGAGTAACGGAGGGAGGCGGGATAAAATATAATGCAAGAGTAAGATCAGCGCAATATATATGTACATCGGAGACAGAAATACTGACAGGTTGCCGCCAGACTTGGAATGAATTACCGGCTCCGGAATTGCCAGAATTACCAGGGCATTACAGCCGCAGTGGTCTGGTAATTCCGGAGCTGGCCTTCCGTTACTCCCCATTCCCGTGGACAGGCATGGGGGCAGTGGAAATACCAGCACAATGTGGTAATGGTGTTGGTGTTTCCACGTCCATCTGCAGCCGGTGGCGTTACGCCCGCCAGGCCTGACCTGGCGGGCGTAACGCCACCGGCTGCAGAACTCGTAGTTAGCCGGTCCAGAAACGGTGCTGGTACGGTTTTACCGGCAACGTTAAATCCGGACCGGCTAACTTGTATTGAGGCCCATTGACTTGACTGTTGCCAAGTAATATATGAGAAAAATAGTCGTGAGGTGTAGCCACGCTACCAGGATACGCACTGTTCCTAGACTTTAAAGAGTGCTAGCAGAAATTCAGAGCCCCTTATGTGGGAAATATAGAAGACGAGATTAGTTTAAAGCCTTTCTTAAAGGAATTGGCTTAAGTTCCAATCAGAACAAGAATTTAGAGGGCAAGCCAAGTCCTAAGAGAGGATCGTGAGGTGCACGTATATGTGGCCGGTGGAGTCTTTCTGTTTTGTTTTATGTGATTGAAAAGTGTGATGATGTCAGAGTTGAAAAAAGAAATGTTTTAAGTAATGGAGAAACGTGAAGTTAAACTGCGAAAAGTGATTATTGTAAGATTAAACTTTTATGGTTGTTTTTTAGCAAGACTAAAGTAAAAAAGTGGATTGTGACAGGATTGGAGCTTGCGACAATTGGTGCTTGCTCATAAGTGTATGTCGATTGAAACTTAAAATTGAAAACTGTAACTAAAGCATATGCGAAGTGGTAGTAAAAAGAGAAGAAAAAGTTAGAAATTGAAGAAGTTACGCCATTAGTGCATCTTTGCAAACAGCTACCAGAGCACACACTTAAACTTAAACAGTACAGTGCAGAATGGGTTAAACGGGCTGCAGACAAAATGTTTATGCCATGGCCACAAGGTGGATCATTATCGAGAGCAGTTCTACAGCATATGATGACACATTTGCATGCTGCATGTACAGGAAAAAAGTTATAAAAGCGCCTAGCGAGTCTAGAGCTTTGGAAAATGTATGAACATGAGAAGGAGGAGGAGCCTCCTTTAGATTGGATACTGAATGTATGCAAAGAGGGGGGTGAAGAGCCTTCTGCTCTGCACGCCCCGTCTGAAATGAAAGATGAGATTAAGAAAGACGAAGGGTTATACCCATTAAGAGAACATAAAGCAGCGACGGGATATAGTAATCCGTCATACGAGTCACCTACGCAAAGTAGTGACGAGGGCCCAGAGAAAGATACTGAGAAAGATATAACCTCCAAAGTCCCGAGGGATAAGGCGAGAAGTGATCAAGCAAGCACATCTCAAGACATAAGGAGAGAAATAAAGAGATTGAAGGTGGATAAGGATAAAACTGATGATATAGCACTCGTACAGAACAAATTGATGGTTGGGAAGTCAGATTTTACTTAAACTCGATGGTAAAGGCATCGAAAATGTAAGACAAAGGGGAGACCAAGACGAACAAGACAGAAAAGTCAAAGAAAGGGAGGAACGATTGAGAGATGAAGGAGTGAAAAGAAAAGATAGACAAAGACGAGAAAAGTTATATCAAGATGAGCAAGCTAAAAAACAAGAGAGCAGAAGAGCAATGAAAGCGTGATATTAAAAAGAACCGCCGATGAAAAGGAAAGACTGAAAAAGAAAAGAATAGAAGACGGTGAACAGGAAAGGATAAGAGAAAAGAATACAGAGGCAAAGAGATGAGGAAAAACTAAGGGCATATGAATGAAGGGATATGAAAGAGGAAGATAGAATAAGAGAGAGGCGAGTAAACGCAGAGATGTCGATGACGTCATGGAACGCAAAAGGAGACAGATAACACGCGATCTTGAGTATTTGAAAAGGGAAGTAAGAGATCCCAGTCCACGGGTAGACTGGGAAGATATAGAGGAATTCTTTCCTGAGTCTGAGACATTACCAGGTGCATCTACAATAAATCTAGAAGACGAGTTTGACTCGAAAAGCATTGGGGAAATGATCGATAAAGTATACCACGAAATGCAAGTCCAGAAAGAAGCACAAAGGAAGGGAAGAAAAATTATCGTCTCGGGGGTATAACTGTCTCTCTTTCTCTTTCCTGTCTCCTCCACATCCTCTGGTGAAAAGCACTGTGGGTGTAAGATCAACAGGGCAAAGTCCACTCCAGCCCGGAACAGGGATTGGTTCCCCATGGCAGGTTAGCTTTAGACCAACCACCTGAGGATTTGTGCTTTTAAAAGAAGGACTCTTGCAACCCTTCTGCAGAATTCCCTCAGTTCCTCAAGGATCCTTCTAATACCAAAGAGACCTGCTGAACATTCTCACCAGGATTCATTTGAGTCAGTTGCACTGTCCAAAGCCCTCTGTCAGAGGTGAAGAAGGAGACGTCCAAGACAGAAGGAAGATCTTTCCCCTAACCAGTCCGAGGCAACATTGGGTGTGACCAGTTCTGTAGACCAGGCCCAAACATTTTACAACAGGCATCACAGCCACCCAGAGGGCCAGACCAGTCAAAGTTCCCTGTTCTCCCACAGCAAACCGGTCGCTCTGTGTTTCCCACATCCTGAACAATAGGGATGGCACTGGTGTGGGTGCCTGCGTTCCTCAAACCAGATGAACTATTGCACTGCATCTAAACCAGCTCAATGCTGCATGTGTCCTAGTGAAGTCTGTCACTTGTTAGGTTTGAAGCATCTGGAGAGTCACGTGCTGACTCTTAACCAGGGGTTACAACCACGGCTCGGCCCATCTAGACCGAGAAACGCTGCCTCATTGAAAACTGTTCAACCTCACAGAGCACCTGCATTTGACCCTAATTGACGTTGCTTGCTTCCAGGGCTTTCACAATCCTACGTGCCTGTCTGAGTGTGATCAGCTTTCATCAGCGTTTGAACCCGGGTCTGATGTGTCAGCCCACTAAGAATGGAATCCAGGTACTGTGACAGTGAACTGCTCCCAAAGTCCACCTAGGCCCTAGAGACTTGTTAGGTTGTGATCGTCCCTGTTTTCAACCTAATATCCTTGCTATGGTAGCACCTTACCTACCACCCCTGGAACAATGCCTCAAACTGCTACTTTCTCCAGTCTGTTGAATCCTTTCTGTTCTTTCCTTTGGAGTGGGATTTTGTATAGTAATCTGTGGTATCCTGCATATTGTGTGCTGCTTATGGAATGCAGAGAGTGTGTGTGTAGGGGGGGGGTTCTGAGAGTGACTGTTGGAGCGGACTGAGAGATGGGAACCTGACCTGGAAGGATGCCTTACCCTGTTACTCCCTTGTAAACTTCCACCTGTTGTCTAATGATTAAAGTACATTCCTATTTGTACTCACCTGTCTCAGCGGTTTTACCTGCATGCATGCTAGATAGTTCCAGGGGTTTCCAAATACTTCATTTCGGCGACGAGGATGTTGACAATGGAGGATGAAATGATGAGCAGCAGCGCTAATGGAGGCGAGTCCTTTTGATGGAGGATGTTGCCAGAGATTTGCTGCAGGAGGTCGGAGGATGGTGGCAGGAGCTTCAGCAGATGGCCAGGTATTGGTGTGAAGAGGTTCTGCATATTTCCAGGGCTTGTCCGAGCCCAGGAGGTATCAAGGTGCTGTGGATATCCCTGTCCTGTGGAGCGGGCAAGAATAAGGAGATCGGCTTCCCAGGAGGTGTTAAGGTGCAGTTGGGGGAAGGGTTACGCAGGTAGAAGTGGAGGAGGAACAGCGTTTCTTTGTGGTACCGAGTGCAGTCTGGATCACGGGGAGTATGAAGATCACTATTATATCCTGGCATATCATTCGCCTGGCGCTTCCGTCCTATGAGGGAGACATAAGAGCTGAAGCTATTTCCTGTGGTGATATGGGGACCCCGGTGCGCATACAAGTGGCTGCCAGTCCGGGCAGAACTAAGAGCTTGTCTGCGGCCGTTGGTGAGTGGAGAGCTCTTGAAGGCTGCTGACCCTTCAGTGATGATGTATGTGGGTTGCTGCAGGGGTTCGGCGACTCCAGGATTCCATGTCGGTGGACTCCAGCAGGATGCGGTTGGGGGGTCGACTAGAAGGACTTTCAAGCATCCATGATGCCTGGTGACGCACGCGGAAGGTTTGTACATCGTTCTGTCGTTGGTGTTGATCTGCCTTAGACTGCGCTTGCTGCAGTTGTATGGTGAAGATTGATGCAGCTGAATACAGAGTGCATTTGGGCGGTGACTGTGAAATCAACCAGCCAGAAGGTACTGGAAGATTAATATGGAGGTGCTTTGAGACGGAGTTTGAAGTCACCTTGCACTTTGACTACATTGGAGCTCGGTAAGGTTTTCGCAGGAAGGTACTGGAAGATTAATATGGAGGTGCTTTGAGACGGAGTTTGAAGTCACCTTGCACTTTGACTACATTGGAGCTCGGTAAGGTTTTCGCAGGAAGGTACTGGAAGATTAATATGGAGGTGCTTTGAGGCAGAGTTTGAAGTCACCTTGCACTTTGACTACATTGGAGCTCGGTAAGGTTTTCGCAGGAAGGTACTGGAAGATTTGAGTAGGAGTTTGAAGTAACCTTGCACTTTGACTACATTGGAGCTCGGTAAGGTTTACACAGGAAGGTACTGGAAGATTAATATGGAGATGCTTTGAGACGGAGTTTGAAGTCACCTTGCACTTTGACTACATTGGAGCTCGGTAAGGTTTTCGCAGGAAGGTACTGGAAGATTTGAGTAGGAGTTTGAAGACACCTTGCACTTTGACTACATTGGAGCTCGGTAAGGTTTTCGCAGGAAGGTACTGGAAGATTTGAGTAGGAGTTTGAAGACACCTTGCACTTTGACTACATTGGCGCTCGGTAAGGTTTTCGCAGGAAGGTACTGGAAGATTTGAGTCGGAGTTTGAAGACACCTTGCACTTTGACTACATTGGCGCTCGGTAAGGTTTTCGCAGGAAGGTACTGGAAGATTTGAGTAGGAGTTTGAAGACACCTTGCACTTTGACTAGATTGGCGCTCGGTAAGGTTTTCGCAGGAAGGTACTGGAAGATTTGAGTAGGAGTTTGAAGTCACCTTGCACTTTGACAGTATCGGAGCTCGGCTAGGTTTTCGCAGGGAACGTTGGACAATGTTTCTTTTATTGCGGCTGCATTGTGAGATGTGTTTTGTTAGCAGGTGAACTTTGGGTGTACAGATGCATTTTAGAAAGCGAGAAATATGCAGCATTGAGTGATTTTGCCCGAAATGTCAATGCCAGCTAGGTATTTTACTATCGTGTCTTAGGGCTCTGGCATTACTGCAATAGTTCAGTAGAAGGAGAGTGAGAGTGCTGTCAGGATGAAGTTAAAGAGATGTGGCTCCAGAAGGCTTTGGTTCTTATTTTTTGAGGGTGCGTTGCATTGGGGAACAATTGTGGTGCTTGTGGATTATGATACCTGCACGAAAGGAGTTAAGCAGTGCCTCAATGTTTGGATGAAGTGCAGGGTGCACATAGAGGAAATGAATCTATTAGTGATAATCAGTAGCAGTGAAGATTGGATTTAAAATGCACCAAGTAGTTTGCTATTTCCTATTATGTTTGAGAAATACATGTTAAGGTATTTAAGAAATGAAATGCTTTACAGTGTGATGTTCACGAGAGATGTAGTAAAAAAAAATATGTGCCATTACATGTAGTAGATGCATTTGGGTGTGTGAGCATGTGCATGATGATCTTGCTGGGTGCAGTCGGTGTGCAAGTAGTGGACTGTAGTGCTGGAAGAGTTGCGGTAGGCTGTGCAGGTAGTGCAATGGAGTGCTGGAAGCGGAAGAGTGGAAGTGTTGTGTTAGGCTATGCAGGTAGTGAGTGCACTGGAGTGCTGCAAGTATTACGGTAGGCAATGTCTAGGAGTCGACATTGGTGCTGTTTAGTGATGGTGGGGATATTACCTGGCTAGTCTAGCAAGTCATCAGTCATGGTGGAGTAGTGGCTGCCTTGGAGCACTTTGTGCAGGTAGTCTCCTAGCTGATGTCAGTGAGCAGGCATCAGAGCATTTTGTGCAGTTAGTTCTGTAGCTGGTGTCAGGAAGTAGGCATCAGAGAATTTTGTGAAGGTAGTTTCGTAGTTGATGCAAGGAGTATGACTTTTTTTAACCTTATGTTGTGGTGTCACCTAGACAGGTGTCTGGGTGGCATAGTTGGTTACCACATTACATTGGTTGTAGCCAACCATTTACGTGGGTCTTGACGGGCTGTGTCTCTGCATTCATGTCTTGTTTTTATGTCTTCTTGGTTTGGTTAGTAAAAGGAATGGGCTCTCCTTGAATATCAGCAAAATTAAGTCTATGATTTTTAATGCTAATGTGTGGAAGAAACAGAAGGCCATTAGACTTATCCTGGAGGACAGAGCAATTGAGCAGGTCGTCTCATACGATTATTTGGGGGTGAGGGTTATGGCGTCTTGCGTAAGGACACTGCAGATCCAGAAGGCTAAAACTATGTTGGCCAGGTATTGTGGGGCCCTTGCTAGGTTCACAAACGAGCATGGCATCACTGGAGGCGTAACAAAACACAGGCGCGCCAGGCAGCTTTGTATGGGGCCAAACTCTGGGGGCACATGGTCATTGAGCCCCTCGCAGTAGTGGGGGAGAGTATATTTTTGAAAAATATCCTTGTGTTGCCCCTTAGTGCACTGAATATACCAGTACTGCTTGAGATTGGCCTGCAAGGTTTAGATTCAATCTGTAAACTACAACCGGTGCTTTACTGGGCCCGCCTATGGCCAAGTGAAAATCTCTGTAAATATAAAGAAGCAGTTTTGGACGTTATCTCACATCAAGGGAATACTTCTCTGAAATGAGTTTCCTGTGTAAGAAACACCTTGGCACAGCTGGGGCTTGGGGACTACTGGTCTAAACCTGTGATTCTAACATCTGCATCCAAGGAAGAGATAAAGAATGCTGCAGGCGATAGGGTGGAGAGTGACACCCTGATGAAATCCAGGGCCTCTGAGTCCATGGCTCGGTATCTTGTGTACAAGAAACGGGTCGGCTGCAAAGAGGACCTGGACTACGTCACCCCTAGGTCAGATAAGGTGGCATACTTAAAGTTTCATTTTGGGATTTTGCCCACAACTGCTCTCCTCCATAAATGGGATAATGCCCATTCCCCAACATGTATATTATGTGAAGACGCTGTCATTATTTATTATTTTGCCCTGGGACTAAGTCTTTGAGGGAACGCTTCCTGAAGCCACTATTTTTAAACCCTGGCTGCAGGACTACTGGCGAAGCTTTGGCTAAATGCCTGGACTCAACTGATGTTTTGGCCGTCTTTGCCACCAGTAACTACTTGAGTGGGACATGGAGAGTCCATATGAAGAAGCTAAAGGAGCCAATTTAGCTACCTTTAATAACCATTTTCTTATTCAACAATATGATGCCGGGTAACACATATTTTAGTAGTTTTTATTGTCTTACTGTTTTAATATGATGGATCTTTGTTGATTGCAATTTATTGGTGTGCCAAGTCTTTATCATGTACTTATGTTGCGCTGGTTTTATGACTTTTGTCGAAATAAAGCATATGTATGTATGTATGCATGTGTGTTTGTTTAGTGGCTTTTCCTCCTTCCATTCTTTTGTGTGTGCTTAGGGAGATATGGGTTTGGACTTATTGGTTGTTTTGGTTTTGTGGGAGGGTGGTGTGAGTGTGGGTTGGTATAGTTACCAATGGTTGGTGGTAGATTGGGGTTGGTCCTTTGGATCTGCAGTTGATCCTGAGTGGTTGGATGTGCTGTGTGTGACGGTTGTTCTTCTGTTTCTGTAGGGAAGGAGGTGTGGGGGTATCCTGCATGTTGTGTGCTTGGTGCTGCTTTTGGAATGCCTGACGGAATGTAGAGTGTGTGTGTGTGTGTGGGAGTTCCGAGAGTGACTGTTGGAGCAGGCTCAGAGATGGGAACCTGCCCTGTAAGGATGTCTTACCCTGTTAATCCCTTGTAACCTTCTACCTGTGGCCTAAGCATTAAAGTACATTCCTATTTATACTCTCCTGTCTCAGCGCGGTTCCTGCATGCATGATGGTTGGCTCCAGGGGTTCCCAAATACTTAATAATCTCTTTTCGTTCTACTTGCAGATGGTGTGTTTTATTAAAGTGTTTATAATTGTATAGAAACCTGGATTGGACATTCTCTTTATTTTGGACTGTGATCATTTGTTGTTTGGGTCACTACTGGTTCATCTTCATACCACTCTTAAGGGTATATAACCTTCCCTCGGCCCACGTTACCACAAAAGGTGAAGGAGGTAAATCTCTTGATTGTCCCTTTTTTCCTTTAACGATTGCATTGGGTTTTTTTGTTTGAAGAAGTGTGAGGGAGGAGTGGGCTATTTTTACCCCTACTCATCCTTGTACTCCTGCCAGGCAGAATCCAATTCGTTCCAGACACTTATAGGCCAAAAATATTGCATTAGAGTACAGCTAGGGAGAAATGGCATATGAGAAGGGCCACATAGATTGTAGGTGTTGTTTGGTTATTTGCCCACACATTGATTGCCCATGGCCATGTGAATCACCATGGTCATTCCCACCCAGTTCATGCCCCTCCCCACACAAAACAACTCCTCATGGGAACTCTTTAATCTCACTTTAATTAAAGGGATGGTCTAGTAAAAAATGTTATTTAAAAAATAGATAGGCCACATAAAAAAAAATACTAGCATCCTCCGTTTTAAAACTTCCTATGTAAAATTTTGAGCTATTCAAGCTCAGAATTCGAAAAAGCAAGCACAGGGGCGCCGCCATTTTGTGAAATGGAGGCCCTCCTGTGCTGGCTTTTGCTTTTGCGGCACTAATGAAGGAAAAGCCAGCCAGCTATAGTAAACAAAGTCTACCGCTGGGTGGCTTTCCCTTCATTAGTGCCGGGTCCCGGAGGACGCGGACCGGAGACCAGAGCAGGAAAGCTGCAGCTGAATCTCGGTAAGTGCTATTTATTTTTTTTACAAAAAATAAGCACTAGCTGCGGTTTTTTTTCTAAGTTTTCCGGGCTGGAGGAGCCCGGAAAACTTAGAAATAAAACCGCAGCTTTAAAAACGTTGTATTTATGTTTGCGGTTGCTTTTGAAGCGACCGCAAACATAAATACAACGTTATTGTGTTGGAAAACGCTGCGGTTTTAAAACCGGTGCTCCTGGGAGCACCGGAGACCCAAAGTGATAGCCACAGCAGGCAGAAACACACGCGGTTGTGTTGGAAAACGCTGCGGTTTTTCTTTCCGAGTTTCTCAGGCTCCTCCGAGCCGGAGGAGCCTGAGAAACTTGGAACGAAAAACCGCAGCGTTTTCCAACACAATAACGTTGTATTTATGTTTGAGGTCCCTTCAAAAGCGACCGCAAACATAAATACAACGTTTTTAAAGCTGTGGTTTTATTTCTAAGTTTTCCGGGCTCCTCCAGCCCGGAAAACCTAGAGAAAAAACCGCAGCTAGTGCTTATTTTTTGTAAAAAAAATAAATAGCACTTACTGAGATTCAGCTGCAGCTTTCCTGGTGTGGTCTCCGGTCTGCGTCCTCCGAGTCCAGGCACTAATGAAGGGAAAGCCACCCAGCGGGTGTTTACTACAGCTGGCTGGCTTTTCCTTCATTAGTGCCGCAAAAGCAAAAGCCAGCACAGGAGGGCCTCCATTTCACAAAATGGCGGCGCCCCTGTGCTTGTTTTTTCGAATTTTGAGCTTGAATAGCTCAAAATTTTACATAGGAAGTTTTAAAATGGAGGATGCTAGTATATTTTTTTTATGTGGCCTATCTATTTTTTAAATAAAAACTTTTACTAGACCATCCCTTGAAGCCTTACCATCAAACGTTGCACTCAAAGTGCCTGCCAGTTTTTTTCAAAGTAGTCTTCTGAGATGTAATGACTTAATTGGGGATTGTAAATCTGCTACTGGTGTAATACAAATGTATTACCAGGTCTGCCTTCAGCCACCCGATTTATAAGCACTCTGTGAGTCCTTCAGCGAGGTCCTGTTAAAAGCAAGCATTGACAAAGCCACTGTAGTCCTGTTTAGAACAAACATTGGAAAAGCCATTATTTTGGCTTGTGCATAGGTTTTAAGCTTTTGCCAGGCACTGCTATTAGATGCTCAGGTACCTGTACTATTTTGCACCTTCTGCCAACAATGGGTAGTTAATACTACTACCTTTCCCATACCTACACAAAGGCCTAAACTGTTGCCAATGATTGTTTTCATTTGTAGGTGCCTAATGTTTTTTTTTAATCTTTGTTTTTGACAGACTGCAGCTCTCATTTGATAGTACAGACTTTTAGGGGTTAGGTGTTGTGTTTTAGAGGGAGAGCTGTGAAGTAATCATCTGGCCATGCCCCTTCCCATGATTTGAAAACTGCTCACAGCTTCAGGGCTGAGATAAGGGACTGAGAGCCTCATTACACGGACGGCGGTAACAGCGCCATGGTTGCCGCTGGTTTTTTACCGTGTCCGCCTTGGTGGATGGCGGAATTACCACCCTACTCCAAGGTGAGCGGGTGCGGTAATTCCCCATTCACCAAGGCACTTCCCCATTCCCATTTTTGCCCCCATAGGGCATAATGGGAATGGGGAAGGAGCTAATTATGGTACCGCAAATTGCGGTACCGTAATTAGCACCAAGGTCCCTTTGCGGCACCCTACTTTAACGGCTGGTAAAACCAGCCGTTAAGGTCGGGTCCCGCAAAGGGAACTCGTAGTAAGGCGCTAAGGGTTTACCGGTACCAGTGCCCTTACCGGTACCGGTAAACCCTTACCGCCTAACGTGTAATGAGGCCCTAAGCCTATTATGGTTTGTTTTATTCAAAGTACGTGGGTAGAAATGGTCACAGGGATTAGCATGACTATGGGCAGGCAATGGGTGGGCACATAATCAAAGAACATGTGAGCTGAAGGGGCTACTATCTGCTTGAGATAGCTACCTGTTTATTAATAGATGCTAAAATTGCTCTTGATACAACGTAATCACCCTAGGAGGGTGCGTGCATTTATTTGTTTATTTATAAAGTGCCAAGGCCAGCGGGCATCAGGGTGCATACATAAACACAACCAGGACTTTGGATACAGGACAAAACATACATTAACAAGATCATTTGCTGAAAAAGTGATTCACAAGGTCAAAGAAAGTCACTAAAGGGCTATTCAAATAGGAGGGTTTTAGGGCGTTTCCGAAGCTGTAGGTGTCATTTTTCCAGACGTAATTCTATAGGTAAAACATTTCATGCCTGAGCGGCTAAGACAGGAAAAGAGCGTCTTAGGCCTCTAGTTCTTTTACATCTTGGGACAACCAGTTGTCTGCTAGTACTAGAGCGGAGCAGCCTAGAGGATGCATAACATTTCATGCATTCCTTGAGATAAGCGAACACGTCACCATTGACGCAGTTATGAACCAAGGAGAGAGCCTTGAAACGTACTCTCGCAGATACCGTTAGCCAATGGAGGTCCTACTAGCATGAGAAATGTGATCCTTCTTTGGAATGTCACAGACAACTCGAACAGCTTCGTTTTGGAGCATTGGTCTATATGCATGATCTATATTTAGCAAATGGCCTAAGCCCAAGGCCACACAAAGGTAACTTTTGTCTGGGTAGCTAATTTGTATTTATTTTTTATTTTTTATATAGCGCGCCTGGCAATGGGGCATCTGGGCGCATAGCTAAAACCATGCATTCTTTATCTCCCTCTAGATAATTGTTTAATTTCAAAATTAATTATCCAAAGACAGCCATATGAATGTAATCGTGAATTTATTGTCCAAAAAAACAGTTGACACATGTGTCGACCTATACAAGGTCTTCCTCAGGGCATTTCAGTAAATTTGTGGTCTTAAGTCCTTCAAACCAAAATGATCTCCCACCAAATAGCTCTGTACTCGTGTTTCCTGTAAATAATCTGGCAGTGTCAGTCCATCCTTATGTCAACCAACTTAAATGATTCCTGAATCAAATGGTATGTTTTCTCAACTTCTTCCTTTCAAATTCCTGACCAATATTATGTACTCTGTGTGTGTTCAAATAAACCGGGCCCTATTGGGATAGAATGCTTCTTGATTGGGGAGTGCATTGGACAATTACTTTTAAAAATAATTGACCTAGTATGTAGCGGAAGATAGGAGCGCATGATCTTAGCTACCCGGTCAGAACATAACCAAATAACACCTACAGACTTTGTGTCTCTCCTCATATGTCATTCCTTCCTATTTGCACTCCAATGAAATAGCTTTGGCATGCAACACCTAATAGCCCAAATTAAAAAAAGATAAAGCAGCCTAACGTGTCCTAAACAATTCCTGCCCATCTGGATCTGATCTGGGAGACCTGCAGAACGTTGCTGCAGGATGATGCCAGTGAAGGGCAGCTGGTTCGTGCCAGCTTCTTTCTCCGGATGCTTCTCTGTTCGTGATGCTGGTGTGCTTGCTCACAGGAGCTGCTGGAGCATTGCATGCACATTCCTTCTCCTGATAGCCTTTTTTCCTCTCTGGGAAATAGTAGGTAGCTCATAGGGGATGACGCCTTGGCTCCTCTCGAGGGGTTATGCTTGGTGTTCTGTTAACCAGCAGGGCAGGCAGGGCCCTGGACAGCAGTCCCAGGTTTTAGGATGTATTATACTTTTTTCCTTTGCATCACCTGGGCGTGGCAAGACGGTTAGCACGGGCTGTGGTGCCGTCTTCTTCTTCTTCTTCTTCTTCTTCTTCTTCTTCATGTTTTCTGCACTGTAGTGTTGGATGCTGGGTATGCATGACGAGCAAGGGGCTCCATACTTGTTTGATACTCCCCTTAACCAGGGAGAGTCACTCTCTCTCTCTCCCTCTCCTCGTTTATGAGAGCTAGCGCCTCTTTCTGGGGCCAAGGTCTTAGTTGCATGTACTATCTCCATCCAAGCATCAACACACAGGCTGTCTTTGCCTCCTTCTCCCAGACCACACGAGGAGCACGTGTCCTGGGACTTTAAGGCTCATAAGCAGGTGGCAGCCCTACGGCAGGCACTCAAGCAGCAACGGTCCCAACAAAAGGCTTTACAGATTGGCCCCTCAATGTTTCTCCACACAGCACAGGGAGCTTCTCCACAGGCGGAGGACTATTAACATTACAGTCCAACGAGAGCTTCTCCTTTTTAGTATACAAAGCATCAGCGCCAGGACACAGGAGCAGGTGGTGGGTTGCGGAGAGGGGGTAAAGGGGGCGGAAGGGGGCACAAGGTTCATGTTTTTCTTCTCTTCACCTGGAAGGCTGCTTAAGAGGCAGACCGGGACTTCAGGGGACTGCAGCAGTGCTCACATTGTTTGCCTGCAGCCATGAGAAAGAGACCAGCTTGGGATGGCAGAGCAAGAATTGCACAGGCAGCACGGTTGCCATGTGCCCCAGTGCTGCACAGGCAAGCACACAGCCTCATATGTTCCTGTGGACTAAAGTGGGACAGCTGCTCGGTAGTGTGGGGACACTCTACTTCCTTGGCCCCAGCAGGAAGGCAAGGTGCTTTTTTCTTTGCTAATCGCCCAACACTGGTCTCAGCGGGGCCTCTTCTATGTAGAAGGAAGGAAGGAAAGCTGAGATGAACAGAAGGACTCCATGATTTAGGGGCCCAATGACTGCATAAGTAAAGGTCTAGGGCTGGCATCTGTGGGGTAGACGGCTTCAGACAGCTGTCCCCTTGTAATCCAAGTCCTGTCAGCTCCAGCCCTCGCAGGGGTTTCTCGTGTCGGGCACCAGAGAGGCACAAATCGAAATACGCCCACTGAGGGGTAATTAGGGTGGGGCACCACAAAGGCCTACAGCTGGTCTGCAGAGGGAATGACGTAGCTGCTCAGGGAAGCAGTCCTCCTTCCGAAAAGCCCCCTCAACTCTTCCCTGCGATGTTGGCAGGCTTTAGAATTTATATGCAGTTTTGGTGTTGAAAAAATCAACAGGTTCCACAAGAGTGGTTACTGGTCACTTTATAAATCTCCTGAGGTTTTGTCCAGTGTAACCCGTGCTGGCGCACTACCAACGGAGACCGTTTGAAGACAAATGGCTAATCACGTGCATTGTAGACTTTGCAAAATGGCGGCCATTTAGTTTCTCCCACAGGCTCTGTGTAAAATATATTACAGAGAAAAACACTACTGATTAACAATACATTCTGTAATGCATTAGACGTTACATTTTACAGGCTCCCCTCATGCCTTACATTTCACATTTCAGTTTCTTAAAGATATGATTACTTTTCCATTAATGTCTGTGTGGATTTATTTACATAGAGCATGCTGGTCGTGATATTACTTTGATCCACTATGATGAGTCCATAACTGAGAACAAGTTAAGAAAGCTAGTCTCAATGTGTATGTTCTCCAATTCTCCCCAATAACCTTGCCACTGGTGGGTCTCTATCTTTGTAGGATGTTTGTCAGAATTGTCTTTGATGTTCGCCCTCCTTTTCGGTTCATTTTGCACAAAATATACCAACCGTGGACATTCTATATGGGTTTAGTCAGGGAGCGCACTTCTATACAGAGAGGGCACTGAATGGCAAAGCAGCATCACGTGACTGCTATTGGAGGTATTTTTGCCTTTCTCTTGTGAGCTCATGAATTCTCCACAAGCCTCTTGATGCAGGTGAATCTTCTCTGTGGGTTGTTTCATGGGCGTTTTCTCGGCTGTTTGCCATTCTTTTTAGCTGGTTTTGCATGTAAAAATGCCAGGTTG
The DNA here is from genome assembly GCF_040938575.1 of Ambystoma mexicanum. Taxonomy (NCBI): domain Eukaryota; kingdom Metazoa; phylum Chordata; class Amphibia; order Caudata; family Ambystomatidae; genus Ambystoma; species Ambystoma mexicanum. The sequence goes on along the minus strand of NC_090936.1, from coordinate 105,292,622 downwards.
CTTATCTGTAAAGGGGTTTGTCAGCATTTTCAATGTTGTTGTGGTTCTCGTGTTCCTGCCTCTTCAGGGCACATTTGCATGAATATTTGCTGAATTTTAAAAAACAGTTTGCTGGCATTATGAACATTAATTTGACCATTCTGGGTAACATTGGAATGCCATTTTCCCACCAGCGAGCCTGAGTTATCACAAAGGTCAGATGCCCAGCCACTTAAGGAATGTCTGACTTGCCCCATTCCCTCAAAGGATTAATTCCATTGTTTTGTGCTTGTGATTAGTCTCCCTCGGGCCTGTGATGGTTTCCTTGCATGTTTTTTTGTTTTTAAGGACAGTGTATTATTGTCATTCCTGTGTGTTTGACCATTTACCAAGTATTGTTTTGAAACCATTGGGAGGCTTTTTTCCCACAGGTATAGTGATATATTTATGGGCTACCCTTCAAATAGGGATTTCATCCCCCCCCCCCATCAAAAGCGCCACAGATAATATACCAGTGATGTGGTTCGACCTAGCCCTGTATAAGACTCATATAGAGCCACATAGATCCCTCTCCCTGTGCCACAGATAAGCCAAGAACCAGGCCAGGGTACAGAAAGACTATATATGTAGAGGAGCAGCTGCATGCCTCTGCGGGAATTCCTGCCCCCTACCTTCTATATTTTGGAAGCCTGAGATCGCATCGTGCCATGTTTAACGCCAGCAGTTGTGCCAATACTGCAGCGAATATTCGAAAGAAGGTATCCACTGAGAAAACCCTATCAAATTTATTCCTGAAGAGACGAAAATCTAAGAATATAACAAGGAGCAAACAGAGAAGCTAGTGACATCACAAGAAACATGCGTGCCGCCGCGAGAATACTGGCTGAAGAGAATGCATGGATCTTACAGAAACTGATGACGTAGTTGAGAATAGAGTAAACTTTCATATGCAAAAAGAAGTTTGCACGTGTGCAAAGTGCTGCAGAAAATCAACCGTTCAATAATTGTACAGATGCTGGAACGCAAGTAGACTAAGGGCCTCATTACGAGTCCGGCAGTAACCGAGGCGGTAAAACCGCTTGGTTACCACCAGACTCGTATTACCATTCCGCCTCCGTGACTCCCGGAATTACTGGGGCATTACAACCCCGGTGTCTTGGGAATTCCGGAGGCGGAATGGTGTTAATCCCCATTCCCATTGTGTCCCACAGGACTCAATGGGTATGGGGATCATGGAAATACCGGCACCATCTCGTGATGGTGCCGGTGTTTCCTCGTCCGCCTGAAGGCGGGCGGTGTTAAACCAGCCAGGTCAGACCTGGCGGGTTTGACGCCTCCGCCTACAGGAGTTGTGATTGCCCGGCATGGAAACAACGGTGGCGGCGGGTTTACCGCCACCGTTGTTTCCATACCGGGCGAGTTATAATGAGGCCCTAAGTCATTATAGAAGCTGGCCTTATGTAGTGAATACGCTGCAGGCAAAGCCGCCATTGTATAGGAGCTGGACATGAATGTCATGAATTTAGTAAGCCAGGACCCATTGGGAGAAAAGTCTGAGAATTGTGTCGCAGTAAGAATAAGCTGAGTGTGTGGAAGAACCTGGCGAGGCTGTCTGGCCTGGTATTAAAACTGAAGCAGCGATGGTCGGTTATCTATTCTTGAAAGCAGTGAATGTGCGAAGGATGAATCATCCCTTGTTAAGGTGCAAAGAAGAACACGAAGAGTGGCAAGTTTTATTCATTTAAGACATGTAAATGCTGAAAAGAAATGTACCACATTATGGTCTCCTGTCATGTGAGTCAAGGATGGAAATAGAGTTGAGCTTGGAGTCCTGGAACAACGATAGTGAGCGCCTGCACTCCCATATATTCCCACAGACAAGGATACTTTGCAAGGCCGAGTTCAAAGACAATCTTTATGGCAGAAGGCATGGGTGATGAGAGATGATGGGCTAATTGGGTGGGGAGGTAAAGTCAAGTCCACCTCCTTGCACCTGGGTCTGAGCTTACATGCTGCTAAGTGAACCGAATGTTCCAGACATGACACCAGCGTGCCACCCAATTCTAGAGGGCTGTATAATGAAGGGCCTTATAGTTTAAAGACCAGTGATAAACTGTGTACTTAATAGTGTTGAAGATGACATGTGTTTAGAGGTAAGTCGTTCACCTGCTAGTGGGCAGCCAATCACTATCCTAGTCCCTATACAACGTTTATTTGGATGTCTCACTTAGCCCATCCCAACCCTTGATAGGTTTTCTATTATTTGCCACGTAGTATGACATCACGTCTGATGTACTTTTTGCATATAAGGATGTTCTTATGAGGAAGTCGTCAAAAACTTGAGTGAACACCCGTTGATGTCCGTTGTAACTCCCTGTTTTAGATAATTGTCAATAAAACAGTATCTCTGCCATCTTCCTGAGTTGGTTCGATTATTTTGAATCAGAGTTATTCTGCATCCCCATCCATTGCATGCACCTTACTAAAGGGCCATAAGCTCATATATTTATTACATAATTGAAAAATGTATATTGATCCTGCCACCTCGCTCCAAGGCCCAAATGCTTTTCTTTATTAATAATTATTATTTTTTACACAAATTGAAAAACTAGTCGGTTCAGGACAATAGAGATCACCAACACTTTTTAACCCAACATGTACAGTGAAAATGCTTTGCAGGAGGTTCAATTTTAATAGCATGTAGCAGCTTGAAACATACCAAGATCATAAGCTCAACACTCTACTATATATATATATATATATATGTATATATACAGTTTGATTTAAATAATATGCCACACTTTTACTAAAAGCAAAAAACTATTTCACACATGCAGCGATCTGTCTTTTTAATCTACCTGCACACTTGGAAATACTAACATTTTGGTTTCATTTAATCACATGTAAAAATAATTTGCACTGGCACTGCACTCTTAGAAATGCTGGCAAGTCTTATAGTAGTAGGGCATTTCATTTTTAAGGTATCCCTCCGTTTAGGGACTTTTGAGGTTGGTAATCAGAAACAGGAGTACCCAATTACTTTACAGACTAGATTTTCTATTCACACTGGGAGTTATGTTGATTTCAAAGTTCAACACAATCACCCTGTGTTTGTTGGCTACATGGGAATGAATTAAATTATTGTTTAATAAAATGCTAAGGATGTATTGTAACCGGCACACCCAATCAATAGAGGGAAAATGACACAAATCCCCACAAGACTTGGTTTGGGTTGGCCAAGTTACTTACATAAAATCTCTGGGTTTTCCACGCTTTACAAAAAGGACATCAAGCTCAGGTCATCTACAGGTACAGGACAGGGGCCATCAGAATCCACTATCAGTCATGGATATTCACCAGGCTTAATCCCTCTGTTTTGCTTTTCCTTGGTCATAAATCTCAGCCTCTGTCCCCTCTACTGGTATTCTCCAGAAATCTCATCAGCAGTTCCAACTCAGGTCATTTCACGCAGTTTCCCAGGCAAGGTTAAATTCTGCAACAATTGTTCAGTATTTCCACCCAAATTATTAAAATTAGGAGGTGCCAGCATATTGGTTCTTGATTTTGTTTGGAAACCTAGAGTCCTCTCCTCCCCCTAAGGCCTAGCCTCTCTCTGCGGAAAGGCTCCTGGAGTTATGAAGTTTAGATTAGGGGAAGTATCAATCCACCCACTTGGATTACATTTTTACACATGTCAGTTTTTGCACTGGACAAGTCATACATGCCAATTTTCCTTCATTTCTAAATAAGCCTGACAATATGTCTATATTCGCATTTGTCTTATCATGCCAGACTTGATTGACTCCCATGTCTGAAACGAGGTTGCAGGTTCAAGCGACGGCTGTATATCATGGTTTAGTCACAAGTAATAAAAGTCAGTGTCACCAAATTCAACATGCAGTTACATGATTCCCTAAGCTACTACCTTCCCAAGTTTCTGCTTCATAACAGTTTATGGGGAGTTAGAAAGACATTTTAGATTGTATCTTGGATTCCAAAACTCGAATGTTGCTGAGTGTTGTGGTACCAGAAAGGACATGTTCTCAGCTGTACAGTGATATATAAATGATGTCTGTGTGATGATGATGTGTGCCTTATGATTCCTCAAAATCAATAAACTCTGATTCTGCATCGACTCATATATCCACCTCCTAATTCTTGCAAGTTATATGCATATTTCTACTTCAAGTACCTTAGGTTTAATTTCTCATCTGAATAATAGATCTGGGTCTCTCTTCCTCTGTTGACTCTGGCATGGTTACATCCATGAATCACCCTTCAGGACCTTCAGTTAGAGGTCCACTGGAGTGCCCTCAGGCCATATGGAATACCCTTTGCCTTCTCAGTGTCATGAGGCAGTTCTGCCACATGTCATTTGTCATTCAAGTCCTGGGCTGCATTGCAAATCGAATTTAAATCCTTATTTGAAAAAAAGATGTTCCTTCCACTAATGGGTCTTCTGTTTATCTATGGGGTCATCTGCTAACCCCATAAAGCCTGCAGTCTGGCCCAAGCTCTGCCCACTAATCTTGGCTCTTTGAGCTTCGAAAGGTCTGAGGCAGAGTTTCAACTTTGCACTGGGGAGTAGGAGGGGTGATGAACATGCCTTTAAATCTCCTCTGAAAATGTCTTTTTGAGCAGAACACAGCTCTACTAACAAAGAAAACTCAAACTTTAAATATGCCATTTATATCACACATGAGGCCTTTGAATATCTCACATCATGACATCAATGACACCTCCAGCTTATAATATATATTTGAGTGATTCAGGCCAAGGAGTTTTAACTGTAAACAATTCCCTTTTACACATGCTGCATTTTAGCATCAGTCACCTTTAATGAAAAGTATGCCTCTTTCTTTGAAAACATCATTCTGATATCTGATAAAAGCGAGTAAAATACTGCCTTTTTGTCTGTCAGCTCACAGCAAGTGTTACATGTTCTGCACTTTTTAGGCCCATTTAATTCTATTTCTCTGGAAACAGCATTTTGATGTGGCTGTCATCTGTATGGTTCCAATTCTCAGCATTTTAGGCCGAACATAGAAACATTCAGTTTCCTTTTTGTCTGGGGCTGGATTTGAACCCTGCACAGGGCAGGCTATGATTAGCCGAACAGGCCAGATGACCAGCACCAACATTTTGCTAGCCTTCTACTGCTGGCAACTTCATTTCCACTCTTTCTAGGCTTCAGGTGAGAGTGCATCTCTCCTGGGAGCGCTGTCTTGAAATGCCATTGTTTATTCTTGGCAGTTTTCTATTTTTGGGCCTAATTTCATCCCATTTACCAGTTTGCCTTGAAATAACATTATAATACTATTTTCCCTGCAGAGAGAGCTGTGATCGGCTTGAAAGTTCAAGTGATAGTGTTGCTGAATGTTTGGGTGATATAATTTTATGTAATAATGTTGTCCACCACCTGGCAATGCGTGTGGGAACGGACATTTGTGCGTACTGCAAGTGCAGGCATCTGTATATGTGTCTCTGTGTCCTGGTAACATTATCCCTCTGCAGCATATGCAAAGAAATGTTAATGTGGCCGGGGCATGCACCCACGTCCTACAGATAGGTATGCAAATAAGAATCCGAGCTGGTTCACCCAATAAGTAGACAGCATCTTCCCAAAATGGTCGGTGCGCGATGTGCGCACTATTAGTGTGTTGAAAATTGGCAAAAGTGTTAATAGTGCATCCAGCCACATGCACACAACACAGTGCACCCAAAACGCGTCCAGCGTACAGCTTTCCAAAATCATACATGCTAACATTCTGTGCCCAAAAATGTGTAGGGATGTTAACGTTTCAACAATCGTACCTACCATTTTGATGACATAACGGGAAATGATGCCACATCAACTTCACGCAATGAAATGACAGTACATAGCATCACAGCAAATTATTTCACATTGACTGGCACCTTATGACATCACAGGAAATGACCTCAGTAGGCATATGGCCTTCAAGAGATGACAGGAGCAGAGTGTCTGCTGGGCTCCATCCCATATCCTCTGACCCATCATGATAAAGAGAAGCACCAAATGAATGACTTATACATAGTGTCACCAGTTTCTTCCTTAGCACAAAACTCGATCAAACCTAGTGAACAATGTATGAGATGAAGACACATGTACTACTTCTATGTAAATTAACCATTTTAATAGGTCTTGGTAAAACAAACGACATGTCAGTAAGTAAACACGAGCAAGTAAAGAAAGTGATAATAGTGTACTCAGTAGGTAAATGCAGTAACTTTTTAAATAGCAAAGAGTTCCTTGACATCAAACACATTTTGTTTTGTAGAGGCCTAACATAGGCTACACTTTTTAACAAATAACAAGTGTACTTGGTGTTACAAACTGTAATGTTACATTGAAATAAGTAAGCATCACAGAAATGGAGCCAAAATGTGAGCAAACATACAATACATGGTTGCAAAATCAGGGGAGCTGGGAGCAATGTACATGCTACTTGTAGCAGAGAAGGGCCTGCCCAGTTTAACACTCAACAATTAGCAGGAGCAACATTTCACGCCCCCAACTACTTCCAAACAAGCACAAGTATGTCAATATGGGAAAATCTGTAAGTAAACATTTTGACACATCAACATCAAAATCATTCCAGAAAACAGTCCTTAGTCATTCACAAATAAGTCCTCTACGCGTGTTTCACCACAAAGTGTGGATCTTCAGGTGGTGGAAAGTAGTCTTAGGTTGATTTATCGTACGTATGATTTCCCAGCTTCTTTTATAATTCCACCGGTCAATTTATCAATGCTTTCTGTACTAGTTGAATGGAATGGGTTTCCTAATACAATGTTTCTTTGATGTAGAGGAAGAAGGAAATACTTCTTTCCTTGGTGGCCATGAGCAGGAGTGTCTTTGCTAGAACAGTTTATGCTGTAAAGAGGCTTTTCTTTTGCACATTGATTGTATTCTTGTGTGTTCGGATTGGCTAAAGGATTGGATTGTGGGTAAGGTCTTTGTAAAATTATATCACTGTAACCAAGAGCCAAGTATCCTTGTGTAAAGAACACAAATTCATCCAACTAAGACAGTCTCACGGAACAGCACCTCAAAGCCCTTGGGCTGGTACTGCGCTTTGGAAATCCTAATGATTAAATAATAAAACAAAGAAAACATAATATATCACTCAGTTTCCTACACATGCAATGTGATCTCACAAGGAACAGATACAGTAGTGAGGGTTTGTGAAAGGTGCATAAAGGCTCAATGAACACATCAATGACTTTCGTACACAGTCACTCAAACCTCACAAGGTCCACATACACTGGTGGGGGTCTGTGCAAAGCGACTTTCATAAGATATCACTCAGTTCTCTATACAATCAGTCATACCGCACACAGTACACAAACACTGCAGAGGGCCTCTGAATATTCTTCAGCAGTATGTCACAAATGCATGTCACATGCCTGGGTAGGCTGGGGTGCAAGAGTGTCTCTTGAAACCATTTCTAGAACAAATTGGGTGTATTTCACTTTCCGCAATGGTGGAATGCCGAAAAGTGATGTCCTACAGTGCGTCTGCAACTACCACCAACTATTTCACTCTGGCTGAATACGCACAGTAGTGGAGAAAATTATGAACGTCCCTTCCTGTCACCCACACCCGCAACAGCAACAGTCCCCATTGTCCCAATGTCATAGGTAGCTTGCAGAAAAAGGGAATGTACGCACGTGCGTTTACCCAAGGATAGCGACGGCCTTCGCCGAATGAAGTTGAAACATTACTTCTTCCTTTTGCAGCGTCTTCTTTGCCTCACAGCCATATTGTGTACTCTATTCGTCTCCCCTTTACACAATTCCAATATGATTATTAACTTAGATTTAAATAACGCTTATTGACTCTGTTGTACTCGGTTTTGACATGTTCTTTGCAAATTCGATGTATTTTTCTCAGTTCACCGATTTCTTGTACATCATTGTGTTTTCATTTAAAAGTAATAAAAACATTTTAACTCGAAAAACTTGCACACTCTTCCATGAATAACATTCAAGAGCTCTCCATGTCACAGTATTACTTGTTTACAACAACCCTCTGCGTACACACTGCGACGAAAAACATAGTTTTGCATTCCCTGTGCCTGTAAAGTTCCATTTCCATAGCCGCCATCGCAAAGTTGCTGGATGTGCCTTTCCAGCTGCGTAACGACACCATTGCCAACTTGACCAGGCGACCACACCGGCGGTGCGCATGCACACTCAGTTCGGGTACAAGAGCCGGACTCTCACACAGCGGCAAAGCATAGGGCTGAGCAATGTATGCAGTATTTTTTGGAAAGGGCAGGCTTACAGACACATCGCTATGTTCCGTTGCACATGCATGCATGTTTCCGAACAATATACGGCTGCTTTCCGCGTTAAAAGTCTTCACAACAACCCGCCCAAAAGGCACACTGTAGAAGTGCTGTGTAATGTGTTTGCGCCTTTTCTGAGCAGCGGAGTGCAGCTCATAGGTTTGCCCTGCAAGTAATGGGGCACCATATCTGCTCACCTACGGTGCTTCTGCAACTAGTACCAGCCATGTGACTGCACCTAGGTACGCACAGTAGTTGCGAAAATTATGCACAGGCCTTGTAGGCACCCACACCCGCAGCACCGATGGTCCCCAATGGCGCAATGTCATTGGTAAGTTCCAGAAAAAGGGAGTATACGCATGTGCGTGTACCCAAGTCCGGTGAGGACCTTGCCCAAATGAAGCACAAACATTTCTTGTAGCATTTCCAGTTTCATCTTTGCAGCATGCCGTCATTGCGTACTGTTGAAGTTCCACACGCTTTCACCATTGACAATGAAGAGGTCTGCATGTAACAGTATCAGTTCTGTACAATAGTCCTCCACGTACACAGGCCGTTATTGCGCACTCCCTATGGCTCCATAGTCCCATTTCCATTGCACCATCCTGAAAATGTCTGGATGTGGCTTTCGTGCTGTGTGTAAGCGAGGGGGCATACCGTGCAACCAGGATAGGGGAAGTTTGTTATAAGGGAAGGCTCTTAAAAGAGCTTTCGTAGTTTTTGTATTGTAAAGGTTTCTAAAGGAAGACCTTTTTTTCTTTTTTATTTTTATTTTCTGTTTTCCTGTGGGGACATTGGTGAAGCAAACTCTTCACCGCATCTTGTAGACAGGCAAACAAAACAGCATTACCAATGTGCAACAAAGAAATGCCACCTGGTTGGAAAACATCTGCATTTCCACCACTAATGAGGTCATTGTTGTAGAAGAACACCTCAGCAGCGGACAAAAAAGTATTCATGCTTCTGTTGATGAGGCACCTTCCTGCGTCTGGCTCGGAACAACATCCATGATCAGTGGCCCACACTCTCCGTGGTATTAGCGATGAAAACATTACCTTGGCAGTGGGGAAACACCTCTTCACTAGCTTTAGCAACCTCTTTAGTCGATGGAACAAGCCTAAACAAGTCATGAAACCCATGTGCATGACGCAGTAGAGGATGACGATCACGTCGCCTCTACCTAAATTTGCCAAGTGTTTGGGAAGTGCATCCATGTCGGCGAAACTGCACTCCTACACACTGTTCCACAATGCGACCACGTCTTCCAATCCGAAATACCCAGCAAAGTTTCTTTCCAGGGAATACTCAATCAGATGTAGTATAAAGGCATTACCTATACACAACACAATAGGTTTCGCCATTTCAACCAGCTTCACTACGCAGAGAATAATGCACAGCAGTGTGAACGCCCATTCCAGCAAACCACACCCACAGTACCTGATTGGATAATGCCGAAACTCCCATGTTCATTGGACAACACTGTGAAAAGCACAGATTCTTGCACGTGCGGTCCAAAAGAACCGCGAGGGCCGAACCCCAGGAAACCAGGACCAGTCCTTCTTCCCTTTCCAATGCCTTTTGTCCAGCACCACCTCATTGGGTATTGGTAAATGGGCACACACGATTCCACCAATGCCGTCGAAGACATTACCATCTAACACTGGCTGTGCTGCACAACACTTCATAGGTATCGTTAGAAAATCAGCCTGCTACTGTACTGCCACTTGCCAGCACGTTTACTACAAATGCCGGTAATACACTCCAAAATGTGTGCTTCCACATTTATCCACCTGCACATCCACTACAACAAATTTAAGGTACAGAAACTGTTTCTGCACTATGCGTATTACTCTGTTATAAGTACCTCTGCGCTCGGTCTCTGCCACTGACAGCCACTACGGTCTTTAGAGGCATACTAGTTTTTTCCCATCCCCTACCATGAAGTGGCACGTTAGTGATATGTGCTTGCAATGTTCGCATTGACCCATATCATACAGTTTATTGTCCACACAGGAATTCCTTTTTTTCTTTCCCACATTGGTACGAAATGTTTTCCTCAGTAACCCATCTCCTACATAAAGTGTAGAAAAATGGCATCAATAGCAGTATTGATTGTATCGCACCCAGGGAAAGCAACTTTGCAAAAGATCATTGTCTGCACAGCTGTACTTCAGGGTAGGCTGCACTATTACAACAGTGGGCCCATTATTAAATGTGGGCCCTTGCACCCTCCGCCCTCTTCAACAGTTCCAGAAAGGGAGTGCGCGACTTGGGATGGGATCTGTACTGCACTGAAATTTCGCCAATAGCTCCCAGTGGCTGCAATCAGTAAAGGTAGAAGGCTATGCATGATGCATGATGCAAAAGGCCTTCTGGTCCCTGGGACCACAATACCTTGAAATCATAACTCCCTATATATATATGTGCGTGCGTGAGTTCTTCCCTCATCCATTTCCACCCCCACCAGGGTCACATGCTTTTACAAAAAAGCAACATGCTCCCTGCCTCCTTGACTATTTAGGGGAACCATTGGCGGTTCCGGAAGCACCTCAAAGTCTTTCTCTTTGCGTCTGGTGTTTATGCTCATTTCACCAGCTAACTGCATGACGTACACTAAATCTGCACTACTTAACTGACGACTCTGTGATGTTGAACCCATGTCACCTTCCCATGCTAGGCGAACCCCTACACTGACTTTCTAGCAAACCCCGCACTTGACAACTGTTTCTTGTATGCCTAACAGTGTATCCACCACCTCTTGTGTGGACTTATCCGTACACTTGGCACAATTGGCGTACATTTTTACTTGTTGTCATTTCTTCTTCTTGTAAAACAGGATAAGAAGTTGGATCTGTAGTACTGTCTCGAAAAAATTAATGTTTTTTTACTTTCATTTTGTCCTGTTTTTGTTATGCACATGCTTCCTTACACATTTGTTTGTTTTTATGTCTTTCGATATGTTCCTGTTCGCTTCTCCTCCTCACACTTGTACGTACTGAAGGTCAACGCTTCACGTACCGTTCTACAGGATTGTATGCAATGCTGCGTGCACAGTGGCAAACAAAACAGCATTGCTAATGGAGGGCACAACAATTCCATTTCCTTGCACCCAGTGCAAATGTTGCTCCTTAAGGCTGTTATAGTCGGTGCTGAACATCCTAACACTGCACACATGCTTCTGTTTATGAAACACCTCTCGACCTGTAGCTGTGGTCAAATTATGGCCTAATGTTCAGCATGTGCAATTACATACAGCATGGGCTTGAGAAACGCATAGCTTCTCACTGTGGTTCTTCCACCAAGAGTGAAGTGCTCTCCACACCCATTACTCAAAGGTCACCAACCTCGGAGACCAACAGAGGCAACTGTACATGGCTGCAGTATGGTATGGTGGCTGTCGTCAAGGGATAGGCTCTTGGGTACATAACCAAGGGCCTCAGCTCTTGGCCATGTACCCAATACTGTAGGACTTACCTACACCCAGCACAACAAAGTGGCCTCATGAAACAGAACATTTCCCACATACCACAATCCAGAAATGTAACATATGACGGGTGGTGCTAAAGGCAACTGATAACAACCTCAAGTAGCACCATGTAGCTCCCTAATGTGCAAGGTGGTGCCATAATGGATACCATGTGGTACCAGACGCATTTCAGGTCACTTGTGCTGTTCTACCACATCTACAAGATCCTCCAAAACCATTTTTTTAACGTTGCCACCAGCGGAGACATGCATACTTAAAAGTGCATGTTGGCATTATGGTGGCGTACTGTTGCGCACGCCTAGCCTCTTCGGAAACTACCCTACAGGCTAGAGGCTACAGGCTTTTTGGCATACACCCAACAGTGTTGGCCTTGTCCACACCCAGCTCACCATAACAGACTTATGCAGGTGACCAAGTAGCCAGGGACATGCAGGTCACCCTAGCCACTTCTAAGCATGCACTACTTCAACACTTCTCCCACAGGACACACTGGAGGAGTCAGCACTCCATCAGGTCCAAGCATACACTACACAGTGTAATAATAGCACAACCATAAAAGCAACATTTTATGCACTGATCACAAGCCGCACATCGAGGACAGAATTTGTAAAACCAACTTCACCCCACAGCACTCTTTTGCCAGTGCAAGGTGGCCACGCATGCATGGACGGGTCTACAGGCTTAGCACACACAGCACATTGTATTGCAGTTAGGTTCCACATTTCATGTGTTCTCCATTGTTTTCCCCTTCTGCCATTGCTCTACCATCATTGACCTCTAGGCCTCACCACACACTGAACACCCTAGTGTAACCTATATTGTACTTCTTATTTCATGTGTAATGCAGGCCCCATCTACAAATGGCCCTGTCAACTTTCACCCTGGCCACATCTGTGTACAATGTGCAATTCGCAACTTTCTGATTGCTTCCTTTTGTGGCGCAATGTGGTAAAAGGCTTCGTTAAGAAAGAGTCTTATAAGGGCCAACCCATTGCAAATGCAGATGGTGCGATGTGGATCCTGTGAGAGACGGGCCTCAACGACCGGTGGGGGGTGTCTGTACTTCCGCTCCCTATATGGTGGAGGAGAGGCACAGGAGACCCCAGCCAAGATTCTCTATTCGGTAGCAATGGTCGAGCAATCAAGGCCTAGCTTCTCAGGAGGTGATGCAGGCTGGTTCTTAAGTACAGTGTATTCCCAAAACCCCCACAAAGGAATATCCACACTCTGTATTGGTTAGAACACAGTCTTTATATAATCAAAAGTTAAGGTTATGTACGTTTATCATGATAACTCACTTTGTACTCTGGCAAAATCTACAATGACAAATATTTACAATCCTAAGGTGGTACCACCCTAGATCTCATTGAAGTGCATGAACAATACTGTACAATATCACACAGACCATTAGAGTGAAACCAGCAATAGAGAGAGGAGAGAAAATAAGATGGTTGAGCAATAGGCAGAATACTGACCCCTACCACTAGGCACAGTTCTGTGTGGAGATCCCCCCACCTGGGCAACCTGTAAAGAAAGATCTAGCACAAGCCCAGTCCATATATTGCTCTGCAAGTCTTATTCTCTCCTATAATGTTTTTACCCCCCAATGTACCTGGTGGAGTCGAGCTCCTCGAAGAGGCGTCGACAAACATCGAGGGACTCGCTGATCGCTCGACGGGGAAACGACGGCCCTTCTTGAATGCCTTCCCTTTCAAGCGGGAGGCACGGGGCATCGAACGTCCGTCGACAAACGAGGTAGAACGATGTCGAAGAGGCGGCAGCTTCGTCCGAGCGGTGCTCGTCGGCGTCGGGGCGTCGGCGTCCTGCAAGGCGGAGGTGTGCGGGGCACCTCGATGACAATAGTTCTGGACCGCAAAGATTGTAGAGACGGAAGCCCAGCAAGGGCGTCGAGTCGTCCAAGTCTTTGAGGTCGTTGAGTGAGGGGAAACCCACCGGCAGGTTTCTCCTCGGCGCGTTGGTCGTCCTCGACTTTCTCCGGCAGGATAAGCGGCCGACGATGCGGTCGAGAGAGTCCTTCGGTTGAATGTCCTTAGGCAAAGGAGCGGACGGCTCCGGTCGTCAGCGGCATGGCGTCAAGTGGTTCCCACGGCTGGGCAACACAACTTCGACGGGCCTCCAGCGGTTACACAAACCTGCGAACCCTGGTCGACGGCAATGGACTTCGACGGCGCCGATGTCCGGGTGCTTCACTTCGATCTCCTCAGCGGTCCCGTCTCGGGTCGACAACCTTTCGAGGGTCTGTCTTCCAGGGCGCTTCGGCGAAGATGGAGCGGTGCCCGATGGTCCCTCGGAGCACGGGAAGAGGGCGCCTTACCAGGTCCTCTCTCGGGTCAGCCCTCGACGTTCTCGTCAGCCTTCGGATCGGTCGAAGCAAATGCCACAGCAAGTCTTCTTCTTCCAGCTGGACGTCGAGGATCAGCAGTTCCAGTTACTCGTAGAGTGGAGACTCAACTCCCTGGCTGCTTTAGGAGCATAATGGTCGCTTCTCAACCAAAGGTCCCTTCTGAACACTTTTCCAGTGGTGAGAGGTCCCCAGATATACTATCCTCTCTCTCATCCACGCTGCTGGCACACACTCAGCAGCCAATCATACTGCAGGGCATTCATGCAGTCAGTCAGCCAATCAGGCACACAGTGCATTCAGGCCACACTCCTCCCTTCCAGACACTCACAACAGGGAATGTGGATTGGGACAAGTACCCAGCCATTCAACACTACACACTGCATTCAGTTTCGGGCAGGGCTGTCTCAGTCTTTGTCTCTCATGCCAGAAACCAGACATCCACAACAAGAAGTGTATATTGGTCACACACTCCATTCACCCAGGTCCCACCCACAGGAGGTACCCACAACATACAGTCACTGAGAAGGCTCCAGCCAGTCTAGCTGGGCCTTCACAACAATACCATACATGGAACTTCCACCCAATAGCCAGTCAGGGGGAAGGGACAGAGACAGGGCTTCCCCGGACTTTGGGAAAACAAGATAACAGGCCATAGAAAGCAAGAGGCCACCGGGGCCATCTTGTTTCCTATCAGGAATCAACAGATCCCAATGGCAGGGCCGGGGTATCCCAAAATGGAGGACACCCGGAGCACCTGTCACATTCAGCACAGAGCTGCCACCAGCCTATACCCTGCTCTGGGGTCACCCACAGGTACCCAAAAAACATACACTAGGGGCACAGGGTTGTACCCCTACCCATGGGTGCCCTAAGGGTATCCCATGGGTCTGTTCACCAAACCAAAAGAGAGAGCTGCACTGCCAGGAGTCCCACATGGACTCCGGGGCAGAAAACATGACAGAACACACAGTAAAAACAGAAAAAGGACAAGGATTCAGAGGCCCTGTCCCTCAGATGCATTTCCAGCATCACAGTCGCCCCCCCCCCAGACTGAGGTGGAGGGTGTCTAATCTCCCACGGGATAGACACCCTCATCCAGACGGTCAACATACCTTCTGGAAAGGCCATCTGCATTATCGTGACTCTTCCCTGGTCTGTGCTCTATGGTGAAGTCTAGCCCTTGCAGGCTAATGGACCACCTGAGCAATTTCGGGTTCTCACCCTTCATCTGCATAAGCCACTTCAGGGGCTTATGATCTGTTTGGACCTTGAAGGTAGACCCCATAAGGTAGGGCCTAAAACGCCTAAGGCTCCAAACTATACTAAAACACTCTTTTTCAACAGTAGCCCACCTAAGTTCTCTACCCTTGAGTTGTCTACTGATGAATATGATAGGGTGTTCTCTCCCTTTGTCATCTAACTGGGACAAGACAGCTCCAATTCCGGTGTCGCAGGCATCCGTCTGGACGATAAAGGGTCGGCTGTAGTCAGGCGCACTCAACACAGGTGCTCTACACAGACTTTCTTTCAAGCCATCAAAGGCCCTCTGACAGTCTTCGGTCCAATTAACCTTCCTAGGCTGTTTGGGTGACGTTAGAGCTGTCAGAGGGGCAGCTATGGTCCCATAGTCTGCCATGAAATTGCGATAGTACCCAGTGAGGCCCAAAAAGGCTCTCACCTGGGTTTGAGTAGTGGGAGTCTCCCAGTTCTGTACATCCTGTACTTTACTGGCGAGAGGTTGGATTTGACCCCCTCCTACCTCATGACCAAGATAGGTAACTTTCCCCTGAGCTATCTGGCACTTGGTGGCCTTGATAGTGAGGTTAGCCCTTTTCAAGGCCTGCAACACCTTATCCAGATGCGTCAAATGCTCTTCCCAGGTGGAACTGTAGACGGCAATGTCGTCTAGGTAAGCCACACAAAAGGCTTCCAGCCCACTGAGCGCATGATTGACCAATCTCTGGAAGGTGGCAGGGGCATTCTTCAACCCAAAAGGCATGACCCTAAACTGGTAGAGTCCCTCAGGTGTTGAGAAGGCCGTCTTTTCCTTGGCATGGTCTGGCAGAGCTATTTGCCAATAGCCTGAAGTAAGGTCAAAGGTGCTCACAAACTTGGCAGCACCGATGGTGTCCACGAGCTCATCAGCCCTGGGCAATGGGTGCGCGTCAGTCTTGGTGACGGCATTGACTCCTCGGTAGTCCACACAGAACCTCCAATCCTTGGCACCTGCCTGGGAACTTGCCTTGGGGACAAGGACCACCGGACTGGACCAGGGACTGGTTGAGGGTTCAATAACACCCAGATCCAACATCTTGGCGACCTCAGCCTGGATGTGGTTCTTAACGGTATCTGACATACGGTAGCACCTGCTTTTGACAGGCACACTGTCACCAGTGTCAATTTTCGTGCTTACACCACGGTGTAAGGCCTGGCTTCAGTGAAAACAGAGAGGCGTACTGTTCGAGCAAAGCCCTACAGGCCCTCTGTTGCTCTGTTGTCAAATCTGGAGAGAGATGTACTCCCTCCACTGAGCCATCCTGAGGGTTGCTATGCAGCAAATCAGGAAGGGGCTCACTCTCATCCTCTTCTTGCCCAGAAGCTAGCAAGAGACATGAGACTTCCGCTCGCCTGTGGAAAGGCTTGAGCCTGTTGACATGGAATAGCTGAGGGGCTACCCCAGGGGCTCCCATGTCAACCAGATAATTGACTTCGCCCATCTTGGAGATGATCCTGAAGGGTCCAGTCCACTTGTCTGCCAAAGCCCTAGGCTTGGTAGGCTCCATCACAAGGATTTCCTGTCCCGGAGTCCAATCCACTTGCGAGGCTTTAAGGTCATGCCAGTACTTATTCAATTCCTGGCTGGCCTTGAGATTTGCTGTTGCCCGACCCATCATCTGTGTCATCCTCCGTCTGAGGCCTAACACATAGTCCCCCACTTGCTTGGCGGGACCCGGAGGGATGGCTTCTAGGCCTTCTCTGATCAAGTCGAGGGGCCCCCTTACGGGATGTCCAAAGAGTAACTCAAAGGGGCTGAAACCAACACCCTCTTGAGGTACCTCCCTGTAAGCAAACAGCAGGCATGGCAGGAGGAGATCCCATTTCCTCCTTAGGGGTTCTTCCAAAGCCCCTAGCATGCCCTTGAGAGTTTTATTAAATCTCTCAACCAGACCATTGGTCGGAGGTGGTAAGAGGTGGAGAACTTGTAGGTTACCCCGCACTCTTTCCACATGGTTTTCATGTAACTCGACATGAAGTTGGATCCTCGGTCAGAGACAACCTCCTTGGGGAATCCAACACGGGTGAAAATGCCCAGGAGAGCCCTGGCAACCACCTTGGCCGTAACCGTCCGAAGGGGTATCGCCTCAGGGTACCTGGTGGCATGATCTACCAAGACCAGGATGAACCGATGTCCACCTGAAGTGGGAGGGTCAAGGGGACCGACGATGTCGATGCCCACCCTCTCAAATGGGGTGCCAACCACTGGCAACGGCTGCAGTGGGGCAATGACACTGCCTCCAGTCTTGCCAGACAACTGACAAGTTGGGCAGGTCCTGCAGTGGGACTCCACCTCTACTCCCATCCGTGGCCAGTAGAAATGGGCAGAGAGCCTCTGCTTAGATTTCTTGGTCCCAAGATGACCAGCCAACGGCACCTCATGCGCCAACTGCAGTAGGAAGGGCCTGTAAACCTGGGGTACCACCAACCTCTTGCGGGCACCAGGTTCAGGCTTAGTGGGCTCACTAACAAGGAGCTCACCCTCCCAATAAATCCGGAAATTCCTAGGCACCTCTCCTTGTGCCTGGGCCAGGGCCTGTTTCGTCAGTCCCTCGAGAGAGTGGCACTCTCTCTGTCCCTTACAGAAGTCCGCCCGGGAGGGTCCCCCTTCAGCTAACAAGCATTGAAGGTCGGGATGATCCTCCGGGTTGAGAACCTCTCCCACAGGAGAGTCTTCTGTCTCTCCTCCCAAAGGAGTTGAGTTTGGGTTTTCCACTGGACCCAGCCCGTCCGGAGCATGGATCCCAATGGGTGCAGCAGGAAGAGAAGGTGCTCCCTCCACAGAGGTGGCCTTCTTGGTCTTCCTCCTTCTTGCCTTAGGCCTCGCCTTTGGCTCGGGTATCTGACCCACAGCCAGACCCGGTGTCACCTGTGATCTAGTGACGGCAGCAGCAGTCATGGGAAGACCATCCGAGATCAACCCCAACTCTACTAGATCATTCCCTAACAAAATGTTAGCAGGGACATTGTCCTGAACCAGGACAGGAAGCTTCGCTGTCTTGTCGCCAATCATGAGGGTGACTAAGGCTACAGGTGATAATTTGGGAGGCCCACCAGCTAACCTGGTGGTTTGCAGAGGAGCACCTTCATAGTCCTCTGGCCTGAGCAGGGCCCTGTCCACCACTGTCATGCTTGCCCCAGTGTCTCTCAAACCAGTAGAAGGCTGGCCATTCAAGAGGACACTTCTCAAAAATCTACGGGTGTTCTGTGGGATAGTCGCCAGTACTTCCGCATACTGGTCCCAGGCCCCAGGGACACTAAGGAAATCTCCACCGGAGCACCAAATGTGATACCGGCAGAGGAGGGGAGGACAGTGGCCTCCACCTCAGACACGGGGTAAGGGTAGGTCAGGCTGACAGCCTGTACTCCAAGTGCCTTACCTTTACACTTGGGGTCACCCCTTTTGTGATCCAGAGCCCCACAGTCCCAACAAGCGCCAGGAGTGCGGGGTACGGTACTGGAACCACTGGGAGCCTGCTTTGCAGCAGGTGGACCACTACTCTTATTCCCACCCCCAGATGACTTATCCCCACTAGATTTTTGGGTCTTAGGAGAGGAAGGTTTTGGTTTACCCGACTGTGACTGCTTGGGGGACTCCTCAGCTTTCTGAGAGGCCCCCTTCTCCTTGTCCTTGTCCTTCCCACTGGAGTCCTTAGGGGACACCCGGTGGGAGACCCACTTGTCAGCCAACCTAGCCAGCTTAAAGGGGTCCAAAATGTTCTGGTCAGCCACATACTGACGCAGCTCTGGTGAACAGGCTTCAGAGAAATGCTCAAAAAAAAAGAGGTGGGACAATTCAAGAAAAGTCTTAACCTTGTATCCATCGATCCACCCCATCATGTTCATGTGCGCAGCACTCACCCAGTCAACCCAAGACATATTCTCCTTTTTCTTAAAATCCCTGAACCTTCTAAGGTATTGGGTAGGTGTCTTGCCGAACTTGGCAATCAAAGCAGACTTCATACACTCGTACTGACCCCTTTCTTCCACACTCAGCTTCAGAATACAGTCATACCCGGTTTGAGGCACTCTGCTTAACAAACACTTCGCCCAATCTCTTTTATCCACATCATGAATCTCACAAGCCATTTCAAACGCTTCAATCCATTGGAGGATATCCGAACCCTCCACAAATACACCAACCAAATCTTTCATAAACTTGGTGGCTGGGGACCTGACACTCTCACTGGATCTAGCTGAAGTCTCCACTCTAGCTTTCTCTAGCTGGATCCTCTGACATTCAGTGTCCTGGCTCTTGAGTTCAAGGTCCTTATTTTTGAGTGCAACTTGTTGAGCCAACTCCTCTTTCTTAAGCTCAGCATCTATTTCCAACTTGCGGTATTCAAAGGCCAATTTCATCCTTAATAACTCAAGCTCTAAGGAATTGCTGGAGTTTGGAACAGAGGCAGCAGGAATGGCGACATTCCCAGAAACAGATTCAGCTGAAACCCCAGGGGCAGAGTCCTCATTGGTTGCATTCCCCCCTTCATCAAGAGTTTCACTATCAGTCTGGTAGTCCACCAGGGCAGCTATCAGCTCAGCCCTAGACTTATCCACAAAGTCTAACTCCCTAGCTTCACAAGCACTCTGGAGAGCCTCCAAGCTCATCCGAGTTAATTTTCCATTCGCAATAGACTCCATTGTTTGTAATGCAGTTACCTTGTACACAACTAAACCTTAATTTAATAAAGGGCAAATATCCTTTGTAAGTGGCACGGTTATACACTGATTCTTAAAACCATAAGCATCCCACCGCTGCCACCAGTGTGAGTGACGGGCCTCAACGACCGGTGGGGGGTGTCTGTACTTACGCTCCCTATATGGTGGAGGAGAGGCACAGGAGACCCCAGCCAAGATTCTCTATTCGGTAGCAATGGTCGAGCAATCAAGGCCTAGCTTCTCAGGAGGTGATGCAGGCTGGTTCTTAAGTACAGTGTATTCCCAAAACCCCCACAAAGGAATATCCACACTCTGTATTGGTTAGAACACAGTCTTTATATAATCAAAAGTTAAGGTTATGTACGTTTAACATGATAACTCACTTTGTACTCTGGCAAAATCTACAATGACAAATATTTACAATCCTAAAGTGGTACCACCCTAGATCTCATTGAAGTGCATGAACAATACTGTACAATATCACACAGACCATTAGAGTGAAACCAGCAATAGAGAGAGGAGAGAAAATAAGATGGTTGAGCAATAGGCAGAATACTGACCCCTACCACTAGGCACAGTTCTGTGTGGAGATCCCCCCACCTGGGCAACCTGTAAAGAAAGATCTAGCACAAGCCCAGTCCATATATTGCTCTGCAAGTCTTATTCTCTCCTATAATGTTTTTACCCCCCAATGTACCTGGTGGAGTCGAGCTCCTCGAAGAGGCGTCGACAAACGTCGAGGGAATCGCTGTTCGGCGACGGGGAATCGACGGCCCTTATTGAATGCCTTCCCTTTCAAGCGGGAGGCACGGGGCGTCGAACGTCCGTTGACAAACGAGGTAGAACGATGTCGAAGAGGCGGCAGCTTCGTCCGAGCGGTGCTCGTCGGCGTCGGGGCGTCGGCGTCCTGCAAGGCGGAGGTGTGCGGGGCACCTCGATGACAATAGTTCTGGACCGCAAAGATTGTAGAGACGGAAGCCCAGCAAGGGCGTCGAGTCGTCCAAGTCTTTGAGGTCGTTGAGTGGCGGGAAACCCACCGGCAGGTTTCTCCTCGGCGCGCTGGTCGTCCTCGACTTTCTCCGGCAGGATAAGCGGCCGACGATGCGGTCGAGAGAGTCCTTCGGTTGAATGTCCTTAGGCAAAGGAGCGGACGGCTCCGGTCGTCGGCGGCACGGCGTCAAGTGGTTCCCACGGCTGGGCAACACAACTTCGACGGGCCTCCAGCGGTTACACAAACCTGCGAACCCTGGTCGACGGCAATGGACTTCGACGGCGTCGATGTCCGGGTGCTTCACTTCGATCTCCTCAGCGGTCCCGTCTCGGGTCGACAACCTTTCGAGGGTTTGTCTTCCAGGGCGCTTCGGCGAAGATGGAGCGGTGCCCGATGGTCCCTCGGAGCACGGGAAGAGGGCGCCTTACCAGGTCCTCTCTCGGGTCAGCCCTCAACGTTCTTGTCAGCCTTCGGATCGGTCGAAGCAAATGCCACAGCACGTCTTCTTCTTCCAGCTGGACGTCGAGGATCAGCAGTTCCAGTTACTCGTAGAGTGGAGACTCAACTCCCTGGCTGCTTTAGGAGCACAATGGTCGCTTCTCAACCAAAGGTCCCTTCTGAACACTTTTCCAGTGGTGAGAGGTTCCCAGATATACTATCCTCTCTCTCATCCACGCTGCTGGCACACACTCAGCAGCCAATCATACTGCAGGGCATTCATGCAGTCAGTCAGCCAATCAGGCACACAGTGCATTCAGGCCACACTCCTCCCTTCCAGACACTCACAACAGGGAATGTGGATTGGGACAAGTACCCAGCCATTCAACACTACACACTGCATTCAGGCCAGTTTCGGGCAGGGCTGTCTCAGTCTTTGTCTCTCATGCCAGAAACCAGACAACCACAACAAGAAGTGTATATTGGTCACACACTCCATTCACCCAGGTCCCACCCACAGGAGGTACCCACAACATACAGTCACTGAGAAGGCTCCAGCCAGTCTAGCTGGGCCTTCACAACAATACCATACATGGAACTTCCACCCAACAGCCAGTCAGGGGGAAGGGACAGAGACAGGGCTTCCCCGGACTTTGGGAAAACAAGATAACAGGCCATAGAAAGCAAGAGGCCACCGGGGCCATCTTGTTTCCTATCAGGAATCAACAGATCCCAATGGCAGGGCCGGGGTATCCCAAAATGGAGGACACCCGGAGCACCTGTCACATTCAACACGGAGCTGCCACCAGCCTATACCCTGCTCTGGGGTCACCCACAGGTACCCAAAAAACATACACTAGGGGCACAGGGCTGTACCCCTACCCATGGGTGCCATAAAGGTATCCCATGGGTCTGTTCACCAAACCAAAAGAGAGAGCTGCACTGCCAGGAGTCCCACATGGACTCCGGGGCAGAAAACATGACAGAACACACGGTAAAAACAGAAAAAGGACAAGGATTCAGAGGCCCTGTCCCTCAGATGCATTTCCAGCATCACAGATCCCAATTGTGCAAGTTGGACAATCATGTGTACCATATGGTAATGTACGCATATCAGCTCTCTTCTGCTGTTCCACCAAGTGCACAATGTCCTCTGCAACCATTGTGTGCGACTCACCAACTCCAGAAGCATGCACAGTAACAACTGCATTGCTGTATTATAATGTGGAGGTTGTGATGGAGGCGTAGACTGTTAGGTGCATGGCCTTCGACCATGCACCCAACAGTCTAGGCCTAGGCCACAGTCACAACATCATAACAGAGCCATGCAGGCAACCAGTTGCGCATGTGCCAAATATCACAAAGCCAACATATGCATCGGCACTTCCACCCAACCACCACACCATAAAGCAGAGACGCAACGACACATGTTCGACTTACCGTAATGCAGCAACATACCAGTGTGTTGTGGACCGCTACCCACTTCCAATCAGAAACCTTTGCAACCATGCCAACCAAACAAGACCGTCTTCACAGCTTTCTGCCTGCTTCCACTACTGCAGTATGCTCATAAAAGCAATGGTGCATACTGCGTGGCAACACTTAATAATCTGCACAATGGACACTACACAAGCATATACAAGAAACATTTGCACCGGGACTTCTTCCATATGTACACTACTTGCAACCAACATTATTTGCTCTGCAGCCAAATGAGATACAAAGAGCAACAATGTGGCACCTACTTTGACCCAGTGCACTTCCCTTTTGAACCAGTGCACATCACATGCAACCAACATTATCTGCACTACAGCCAAATGAGACACAATAAGCAACAATGTGGCACCTACTTTGACCCAGTGCACTTCCCTTTTGAACCAGTGCACATCATTTTCTGTGGAACGGCTGCAGGCATGCAGCCAAGGGCCTACGGACTTACCTCACACAGCACACCATAGTACACACTATGTTTACATTTTCATGTGTCGTGCACTGCACTCCCCTTCAGCAAATATGCCTGCCACCGGCTACTGCTGCGACACCACCGTCTTCTTGTATATATTGACAGATATCACGTGAAGGTCCTGTCGCTCCTGCACCCTTTCCATCCCTTCTTCCCACCATCAGATGGCGTACACTGTTATTTTCAAATCCTTTTGCCGCTGCATTGTCTTCCGATACAGCAGGCCGCTGACATGGAACACTGTTCACATATCCCGTCACAGCACACTGCAGTGCAAGCAAACTTTTGGCTGCTCTGCGAACAGGGAAATAGGACGGCGGAGCGGTTCCACATATGACTATTTTGAGTACGCACTTTACTACATACAAAAGGCCCAGCCATGCACACAGTACTGTAGACCCTTGCCACACACACCACAACACTGTCCTCCGATACACCATGGCAGCGTTTCTTGAAAACGTTGACGCACAGCACGCTTTCTTCCAGCCAACCACCAGCCATGTCCACTGTTTTCATACAGCACAGCGTACCGCGGGCCAATGACACTTCGGTCTGTGGAGCGAACAGGGAAATGGGCCCGCTGAGTGGACCCAGATATCACTAATTGTTTGGGATGTAGTTTTCACTGTTTTGCAAAAAACATACTGGTCTGATTGCAACCGAACACACACAAGCATGCTTTCTGCCCCCGCTCCTGGCACAAATTTGGTGAAAATCCATCCAGCCGTTCGGGCTGTAGCCATGCGCAAAGTTTTTCCCCATTCAGTCTATGGGGAAAAAAAAAATGTCGGGTCCCCCTATAACTAACCGCCCCCCCGCACGCAACTTTGCCCAACTTGGTGAAAAGATTCAGAGCGGGCCATATACTTTTTTTGCAAGGTTTGGTGAGGATACGTCCAGGGGGAGCGAAGTTATAAGCTGCTAAAAAAGCAGTCTTCCTATGAGTTTAGCAACTTAACCATAATTTAGCAACTTAACCATAAATAAACGGCCGCTACCGCGGGCCATGTAATATATAGATTATTACATATCCTACCAATTTTTTATTTACATTTTGATATTTACACAGCCGCTTGTATTCTCAACCAGGAAGAAGAACCCTGTATTTGCACTTGATTTTGATCAAAGTCTTATAAATAAAGATGTTTGTGACATCTCACATGTAGTTGGCGGCTTACAACTGAGCATTTAACCCACATAAACAATATCAAGATCTAGATCACATATCGCCATTCAGCCCAAAAATACTGAGATATGACTTTTGGTCCATATCGCCCAGGTCTACAGGCCACTCATCCTGCTCCTATCCCATCACAATCTATTGAAAGCTCTTGGGGGCAACCCAGACACCTTGATGGTCCAGGGAATCTGCAACTCTTAGCTTGGAGAATTTCAGGTCAAGCAGGGCATACTCTGTTATTTCTGAGGTCAGTGCCAGCTTCCTACAAGGGCTGTGGGTCCCAAGGACAAGGATGATGCATGCATCCAATTGGAAATCCTGGGTTAATTAGTGCATTTTAAGGACACTTGATTCAGTTACTGGTGGTGAATTTGTTGTGGTGATCTAGCACTATCCCACACCTATAGATCCATAAGTGTATGTAGAATGGCCATTTTAGCTATAGCCATAACCCGGTGGAATAACATATTGTTAGAAAACACCCATCAGTTTGCAGGGTGCTCAGATGCATTGGGATAAAAGTAAGTCCGCTTAGGGGCCAGTGCACAAAGCTATGTCACATGAATCTGGTTGTCTCCCTTTTTCCATAATTGGGATGATAGCTATAATTTAGCTTTACACGCCTAATATCCTTGTCTCTGACCTTAGGACACTGGGCCTCAGGGGTAGGTCTTTATGTTCAGTGGGAGTGAGGTTTTGTATATCACAAAGGACCAAGACATGTTGGAGGTGTGTAGACTACTCAGTTTTATTTCCAGATTCTCTCTTATATGTTTCGTTCAATGCTTGAAGACATATGAGGCACATCCCAAAGACTGGAAGGGCTCGTTCAATAAGCTGTCTTTTTCTATTAGACACCCTCTTTGCCTTGTTTCTTCACCTCCTTTCGTTGGGTGGGTTGAATGAGTTATGTCATAGATGAGGGTGGATTCTTTGTTGTTTTGGAGCTCACTCTAGTAGGGGAACTGTGGATTCCAATGCCTTTTTTACCCAGAGCTCTTCTGGATGATATTTTGTATTCATGGCTGGTCCAATTAATCAGTATTTAAGACGTTTAGTTTCAAACCCATTCTTGTCTTGTGATTTTCACCCAGTTTTGAACTGGTGTAATATGAAGCATCCATGTCTTACCATAAAATGAGAATTTTGCAACAAGTTCAGCGAAAGGTCAATATTTTAAAAAGGGCACAGAGCTGCATATTACTTCACCACATTACCTCTGTTAAGGGAAAGATCCACCCTCATATTCAGACTTTTGGGTTTAACTTCTTCCCCCTCGGTGTGGATGGCAGGTCTGCATTGTAAGTGGAGGACATCGATGATAGGAATTTGATGAAAATGCAATGTCAGGTGGGAGTTTATTATGAATAATGGATCCAGACCATGAATAAGGAAGAGCAACAAGAGTTTGGAGTACTATATAAGAACAAAGGGAGGAACTATTCTCTCATACAGACTATGCATTGTGTTACAGGAATTGTACCCCCGTTACTTGATTGCTGACAAGATAAGGTAAAAGCTACAATGCATAGTACTAACTTCCATGCGCCTCCTCAGAGGTTTTCATCCTTTCCTCACTTTCACCCAGAAGCTCACTCTCTTCAGAACTCGGGTCCTCTCTAGGCTGGACTATTGCAACAGCCTCTTTCTAAATCTTCCTGCCTCTACTCTCCGTCCTCTAAAACTTATCCAGAACAGGACTGCAAGACTTGTCCTTGGCCTCAAGCTCAGGGATCATATCTCTCCAGCTCTGAAATCTCTTCTGTGGCTCCCAGTGGCAGCAAGGATCAAGTTGAAGACCCTCTGCATTATCCACAAGGCTTTCTGGGGCCTGAGACCACACTACCTCCAACTCTCTCTCTTAATAAACATCTCCCTTTTCGAGGTCTCCGCTCATCCACCTCCAACTCTCTGAGGGGGCAGATCTCTTTCTTCGGCTGGGGCCTCCCTCTGGAACATCCTCCCTGCCTCTCTCAAACTTGAAGAGAACCATTGGCGGTTCCGGAAGCAACTCAAGACCTTCCACTTCGGTTCCGCTTTCTCTCTTCCTCTCCCCTGCTGATGACACATCTGTTCCACGCGCTCGTCACCTGGCCACCCTCTGAACTTGGGCCTAGGTCCCTGCCTGCCCAGTTGCACCTCACACTGTCTCTTGACTCCCCCAGCACTTGTGGTCTGTATCTGTAACCCTACAGTCCCCTCGCTCTGCACTTACGAGCCACCCATTGGCTGCACTTTCTGATTACCTGCACTGAGCCTCCCGCTGGCTGCACTTTTGATTACCTGCACTTCTTCATCCCCCCGTCCTTACACTTGTGCGATATGAATGACACAAGGCCTAGTAAGATCGTTGTTTTGTCCTCCCTCTGTTTCCCCCTCCTTGACTTGTCGCGCCTAGAAACACTTGTGTACAGGCACGTTACAAATGTCATATATCATATCATATCATATAAGCTTAGTAAAATGTGGACTGTGATTGGTAAAACATGTCAGATAACCAGTTAGCAAATCTTCTTTTTAACTCTAAACTTGTTTTTGTGCTTCTAGTGAATGTGCCTCTCTCTCAATCCTAGGAGGGTTTGCTTAAAATAATGCTGTTTTAACGCCAGTTTGCAATAGTTTTGTGCATTATTATATGAAACACTTGTGCATAGGCGTGTTATAAATGCCATTTCATATCTTTGCATAACATGCAATGCTGCAATCATCACTTGAGGCATGGAAAGAAACGTGGTTATATCTTATGAGCTGTGGAGCTTCAAGTTAGGCTTTGATCCTCATTCTGTGCAGCCACCCTGCCTTTCTGATAATTCAACGCACACAAATATATAAGGACCTCAGGTCTTCTTCCTCTAAATGACACCAGAATGTTTATGTCCTAGTCTTTTTAAGTCTTGCCGTATTCACTAAGAGGCTCCGCTTCATACAAATTATTCTTTGAGGCTCATTACAAGTTTGCCGGAATCCCGCCGGTAATTCCGACGGGCTACTGACAAACTGCCCCTAGCGTTTCCACCCCCCGATATCCAGGGATATTATAAGCGGCAGAAATAGGACTCCATGGAGGGGATTGCTGGAATTACAAGCACCAGTAGCATTAATTTGGCGGTGGGGGCCTGATTTACCTGCAGGTCAGGCATGGTGGTAAGTCAGCGCCCCCTCTGGCAAACTTGTGTTTTCCCGGTCTGGAAAAACTGCTGGTGCCGGAATTACCAGCAATTATACTGACAATTTGTCCAGATCGGGGAACACGTAATGACCCTCTTTGTCTGACTTCGAAGGACTGGAAGGAGCAAGTAGCTAGATACCATAGAATATCATTATTTGCCGAAAGATAACAAAGCAGTCATGATTGACTGGGAAGTGGTGATATTCTTTTCACATGAACTATCTCTGGTTGACTTCAATGTTGACCGTCTCTGTAGACTCACATGCACACACAACACCTGAATTCATCTGCCCGCTCACACATAGACATAATACAAACATACATCATTACACTCATCCATCTGCTTGCAAGAGCGATCCTGCGTGATCTAAATGTATAATACTAAAGCTGTATCGGTATCAATACCTGGCACCCTATGTACCTACATAGAGGGGCGTGGGTCCCGGCAACAGGAGTTCTGCAGCGTGATAGGAGCACATTGGTGGATCACACATTTTCCTAGGAGTCCTTTAAATTAAGAATTAAATATTTCACAAACGTTCTTTTGTACCAACGCATGCAAAGAATGCTATTACACACAGTTCTACAGTACTTGGTTATTTACTTTAAATAATGATGTTGGCATTTGGGTTCAAGGACTAATGGATGTTAGCAGTGCTTTTGCCTCACATTTTCTTGTTTTTTGTGCCAAAGTGAGGACCTCAGCACTACAGCGTCATCATTTGTATTTTACAAAGGAAATCCCTCAAATACAATTAATTTGGGAACACTCTTGTGTTAATCATCAAATTTCTCCCATCAGACTGCCAAGCTTCAGTATCTGAAAAACAGAGATGCGCGTGGACCATATTTAAGTTGGAACATTGGAAGATTAAAGTATGTGATCTTTTAATGTGCTGGCTATTGCAGGCCTATAAATAGAAATTTGATTGGCATTATGAAGCAGATGTCAGGCAGAGGTTTAAGTTGAAGTACGGCAAATGTCAAACGCTATAATTCTCTCAATTAGGCTCCAGCCTGCCACCAAGAACGGTCAATTTCTAATGTTGAAAGGAAACAAGTCCACAAAGTAAGGTCACTAAACTTCCAGAGTTCAGAATTTGTATTGCAAATTGCCACATTAAAATAAATGATGTTAGACCACATTTTGTATAGGAAGGTATAGATTAGAATGCTGATGAGTTATTTTCCACAATGACTCCAATGCCAAAATATACAAAGGGGTTCATTTTCCAGTTCCCTGTAAATTGCACATGGAGGGCACTGCCTACATTTGCACATACATGTCCCCTCTGCACAATATTCATCATTTGCATTGCAAAGTGCAAAAGGGGGGTGTAAACCGTAGGCAAAATCGCTTTTGCCTCTCCCTTTTGCGTTGTTTCAATGGATTCCTATGGAATCCACCTCCCTTTTGCAGGTGTAAAGATTAGGCAGATTCCATAGGAATCTACAGCATTTGCTGCCAGTATGAAAATGTCATGCTGGTGAAAATGCTGTTGTATTTCTATGATGGAGAAGAAAGGGGGTGTCCAATCTCTACCATACGAATGCACTAAAATGATGTGTAACTAAAAATGAAAGCATACCATTTTTATACATGGATTTTATATGTTCAATTTACGTTACTCTTCCATGAACATACATTCCAAAGGAGCTCATTACGTGCAAACATGTCCCCTCTGGGCAATTTTCTTTATTTGCACTGTGGAGTCCAAATGAGAAATGTAAAGAGACGGCGGAAGCCTCTTCACACTTCTCTGTGTGCACCCTGCAGTGCAAATAGGCTAAACGCCGCCTGCCATGTACACATGGCAGGCAGCGTTTACAATGATTTCCTATCGAATCCTCCTGCTTTTTGGAAAAAGCAGGCGGTTTCCATAGGAAGTCATTTGTTTTACGCCTGCATGAAAATCTCACGCTGGCGTAGAATCAAGAGCAAAGGAGCGGAAACGTAATTCCCATTCCACCCCCGCCCTTAGCCTTCAAAACAATAAAAATCCCCTGTTGCGTGTATCAGGGGTGTTGCTAGGTCTGGAAAAGACATGGGGCTATGCTGATGTCGCAACTGTCGGGACTGGGGGATAGCAGCCTTTTGGCTGTAGCTCCTGAGATTCTGTCCGGGGCTACAACCAAAAGACTAGGTTCTATAGCCCCCTTAGCACCCCCCCCCCAACCCCCCAGCAACGCCTCTGGCGTGAATGGAGACCTTTATACAGGCATAGTGTAACATGTGTATTTGCCTGCCAGGATTTGAACATGTGACCATGAGGTCAATCAAACACAGGTCCTTGTAGTGGACACATTAGTCCACTGAGCCACACACTCGGCCTAACACCGTTATGCCTTTCTTTAGCACTTACAGTTACACTACAGGGACCTGGAAAATAAGCTCCAAAGTGTTTACTGCAAAAATGCTAAGACTCATACATTGTGAAGCACCATTCTTTCTGGCACTGTTTTATGTGCAATTTCAATGCATTCATAATAGCCATAAACTCATCAACCAGAATGCCTTTGTCATGCAACTTCTTCTTTTAGTCGGATTAGTTTGTCAATGTAAACCATTAAAATGGCTCATATTTTACCCTCTGATTATTTGCAGACGTCTCAGTCAGTCTGCTTGCGGTCGTCGTCAGTTTCTGTGGCCTTGCCTTGTTGGTAGTCTCGCTCTTTGTCTTTTGGAAACTATGCTGGCCTTGTTGGAGAAGCAAAGCCGTGACTGCCATCGCTCAAAGCATGCCTCAGAGTTCCCCCAGTGCGCCCGCAGAAGTCATGGAGACCAACGAGAAAAAAGAGATCAAGGAAAATGGGAAGCACTCTGTGAAGATCCTGGAGGCCGCAATGAAAATCAGTCATACTTCTCCAGACATTCCAGCTGCGGTCCAAACCGCATTGAAAGAGCATCTCATCAAACATGCCCGAATGCAGAGGCAGATAACTGAGCCCACATCTTCATCCAGGTAAGAACAATATTCACTCATACAAGTGTGTAATTCTGTCACATACCAAATGATGCTGTTTTCTCAATGCACAGTGTGATAATTGTGGTAGGTTAGTTCACCCAGAGGATAGAAGAACTCATGCCAACAATACAAGAGGACTATTTAAGTGGTAAGCCCAGAGCAGGGTGGGCATTACCGCTTCAGGAAGGCCCCAGGGCCCATAACACAGGCCCCAGGACATTACCTGAATCGGTAATGCCCCCCCCCCGCGAGGGGATTATTGCTATTAGTACTCCGGCCTAGAAGACCGGAGTACTAATAGTCTTTTTTTTCAGTTGCGAGATGCCGTCAGCGTTTACAACCAAAAAAGAAAATGGCTGCCATGTAACAGGGCGAAGGGACTACTGCCTTCTCCATTTCCATGGAGGCCATTGGAAAAAGAAATCAAAGCAAAGAAAATGGCTGCCATGGAAAGGCGAGAAGGGACTAAAATGAGTCCCTTCTCCCTTTCCATGGTGGCCACTGGCAGAAGGAACCCTGAGTCACGGCGGTGAGCGGAACCTTGTCGGGCAGGTAAGGAACCGGCGAGGCCCAATCGGACCGTCTGAAACAATCTGATTGTCCCTCGCCGGACACTAATGTTACTTAAAGCAAAGTAAGACTAAAGTAATCTAATTTCGCCTGAATTGAATGCATGGTGTATAAACTGTGACAGAAAAACAATACTTTTAGTTTGTTAAGGCACACACTTATAAAAATATTCTTGCGGGTATACTGACATTTATTTTAATGCACAGATTTAAAAAAAATTCTACAAGTATTACAAATATATTACAAATATTACTCTTATTTAGTTTGTAATAAGTAGTGAGCTAATAGTTAACGATGATATATACAGCCAATTTAGCTTGTACCTGTGATAAATGAATGAGCCTTAGTTTCTGAAAGCACCCATTTATAGCTCTCTCCAATTCATGATTTTCTCAGCGAGCTCGCAGATCCACACTCCCACTGGGATGCGATGGTTGTCGCTTTCTGGTGCCATGGCAACCACTCCCTGAGTGGTCAGGCGGTTTAACCAGTGTCTAGATGTTTCTTATGTTGGACTTTTTTTGATGTTGCCACTCATTAACAGTGAGCAAGCGCCATAACACCAGTTAAAGTGATCATCCAGCAACTTCATATGAATGTGATGTGAAGTGAGAGCTTTTTCGGATTATTGTGCAATATAACATGCTAATATATGGGATAAAGGACCCTGGCCGTGATGAAACAGAGTAATGAGGCTAAAGGCTGAGTTACGTTATAAGGTCACTGAGCTCTAAGGTGCCTTGCAATATCCTTTTTACATACAGTAGAGAACATTATATTCCTTATAATACATGGCTGACATCCACTCTAATACCTGGCCTCTTGCGTAATGTATAGTAAGAGTTTTTCCAGTTGCTGATACCTATTAGCAATGTATGATCTGTTTGCTTAAAAAATAAAAAAAACGATAACATGCAGCATCTAATGTTTTGTTCTGTTGATTTATACGGCACACTGCTACCACCCAAGGGCATTCTCCAGGCTCTCGTGTGGCTCTGCCGGAAAGAGGACAGGGTTGGTTAGTGGGGGAAGAGTGATAGGATAGGTCTGGAACCAGGAGAAACTCACGCCTGTGTGTGTTGGGTTGCTGATGGTTGGTTGCGTGCATTGGCTTCTTGTATCGGTACGGTTAAGGTCCAATTCCTGGGGTGTTTCTATGTGACTGTTTGTTATGTAGGAGTGTGCCTGTGTGTTTCATGTGTAGATTGAATGGTAGTTCAGGCTGTGCGCACTGGCCTGTTATATGCCTATGGGTAAGGTCCAGTGTCCAGGTTTGTTGTACGTTAGTGTATAGGTTGGCAAGCCCAGTGGGAGTGTATAGTACTTGGGCTGTGTGTTGGAGGAAGCAGAAGCCGGGTGGTTACAACCTTGGCTACTCTCTAAATTCTTCTAAATGTGGATAATAGCGATACAAAAATAGTTTAAGCAGTTTAATAAAATACACCTAAAAACGTTTTTGTTTTGTGCTGTAAAATAAGCAATAATTAGCTAATTTCTGCTCTTCTGTGTTAAACTCCAGGAATGCAAAACATTACAGTTCATGGCTGTAAAGTGCAACAAAAAGCGATTCTACAAGAAAGTAATTTGTAAAGCTTTGTCACAGGTTTCATTAAGTGCTGCATTGACAGCTGGCTCAACCTGCAAACACTGTGACGTCACAACTGAAGTGTAATTACTGATCAGAGAGCAGTGGTGATGCCATTTTGTATTAAAGGTTAGTAGTGAAGTCACACCTGGTCTGTCATATAAACACTATTTAGACACTTTTATAGTGGCATTGCATGCTGCCATGCCTTATAAACAGATAATGTGCTTCAAAGCCAGGACCAGCCATGCACTTTTAAATATTCAACAAATGGGTGCCATGGCCCTAGCCAGCCTGAGACTTTTTTCTCAAAAGTTATCTCAAATTAATGATTTGTTTTTCTCTACATCTGAGACAGATTTATTAATTCTTGGACTCCTAGATACAGATCCATGTTTTCAGGAGGAATTTAACTATTCTGCAACAAATGGAAACATGTGGAGGGAGCCACTCATTGCATATTTAATCAAAGCATGATTTATGCATTCATTATGTATAGTGACCAGCGCGTTCCCATGGTAAACTTCAGGAAATCGTGTGATGATTTTTCTGTGACCCACTGCCGTGCACTAGAAGGGCACCATGTGTATTCCGTTGGCATTCATTGCAGTAGAAAGAAACTCAGTCACGTACCGGTTCTATAATACTATCATTAAAGAAGCATTAGCAATGCCCACCATTTTGGCTTTTCTGTAGGCATGAGAAAGGCACTTGCCAGGCACTGGTGTAGTGGTATTAACTTGCCATTGATGGTAACGGGCGAACAAGTATGCAAGTGCCTGGGCATCGAATATCAGTGCCTGGCAAATGCCTACCTAATACCTATACATAAGCCAAAACTGTTGTCTTTGCCAATGCTTGTTTTTATCAGCAGTTCAGTGAAAGACACGCATAGTGCTTATAAATCGAGTGGCTAAAGGCAACCTGGTTATGCCATTTTTATTACACCATTGGCGGGTATACAACTCCAATTAAGTCAATAATTCACACAAGACTGCTTTGATAAAATACTGGCAAGCACTTCGAGTGAAAGGTTTGATAGGAAGGCTTGAGTAAAACGCGCTCCAACAGTTCCCATGAGGAGGTGTTTGGGCAAGGAGGGGCAGGAACTGGGTGGCAATGGCCATAGGGAATAGCATGGCCATGGGCAGTCAATGGGTGGGCAAATTATATGATATGATATGGCATTTATAACGTGCCTATACACAAGTGTTTCAAGGCGCGACGAGGCAAGGGGGGGAAGAGGGAAGATGGACAATGATCCTACTAGGCCAGGTGACATTGAGATCGCGCCAGGGGAGGGGAGAGGCGGAAAAGTTCAAGGGGAAAAGGAGAGGGGGCAGTGCAGTACATAGGATACCAGCAGCTAGATAAATAATAAAGACAATAAATAGAAGTGCAGTCAGCAACACTTACAAGCTTCTCATATGCCATTTGTCCCCATCTGTACTCTAATGCAATAGTTTAGGCTTAGCTTGCGACACCTAGTAGCCCACACTAATGATTTGCAGGGTTTTCAGGATGGCTGATGGAGTGGCAATGCTTTTTGTGTTTAGTTAGGTCAGTGTGCACAAATCATTTAAGCAATGAGTTAAATATAGAGAGGGAATTCTACACCCGAAGGCAACAGAGCGCAGGAAGGGCTATTCATTGTACGCAAGGAGCTGGAGTCGAAGATATTTGTGGGATAACATGCCTATGTGGAAACGTCAGTGCACATGTACCACATTTCAGGAGACATTTCAGCGGACGGTGGGGGAAAGTGGTCGTAAAGGGCAATTAGAGAAAGGTTTGGTAGAATTTGCGTGCTTATTGTCTGCCTGGCCATCTTGCACCTGACTTTCTGAGCGATTTAAGCAGGAACCGATGTTTCCCTGAAACTCAGGATGTAAACACCACCTGCGTTATGCATGTGTTCCCGTATGATTGAAAGACGGGCTCCTGGTAGTGACCCTATTCTGTCCAGGAGGGCTATATAATCATCAGATACAGGTGAACTTCTACGAATGGTTTCACTGTATATATGTATTGTTAATTATATGTACCCATTGCAATTGTTTATGTGATATGACTGTCGTGTTTGTGTATTGACAGTAGAATTTGTACTATGTTGACTTTATGTACTTATGTGCAAGGAACCTAACTTGCTATAAATGTTTTGCAATCTGTATTGCTCTATCTGTATAATCTGGTGTTCTGCATCATACAAAAACAAATAAGCATGTATATATGCTAGCAATCATAAAAATAAGTATTACAACAATTCAGGTGTGGTACTTATATAGTCTGTGATCTGAAAATGAGTAATCAGGGGGTATACTGGTTTTACTGACACGTTCACCTGTATCTGATGATTGTGTTCCCGTATATACAATGCGTTTAAGTGGAATGTTATCTGGTTGAACAGGTGTCCAGTCAACTCGTCGAAAAAAAACTGGTCGACTGCAATTTGGTCGACGCAATTTGGTCGAAAACCATTTCGTCGAAAACATTTTTTTATTTATATATTTATTTTTTGGGTTTTCGTTTTGTTAAAAAATGGGTTTTTAGAGAAAAAAAGGGGGTTGGGGGGGGGACCCCCCCAAAAAAAAAAAAAAAAAGGGTTAAAATAGAAAAAAAAAAATTTCGACGAAATGGTTTTCGACCAATTTGATTCGACCATTTGTCTGGTCGACCAATTTTTTTCGACGAATTGACTGGCAACCGGTTGAACACTGTGCTCTTGAACTAATTCATTATTGTCTCCTTAATGTGCAACTGTATCCTTCTTTTGCTTTATTTTTTTTTCTTTTCTCCATTTGCTTCATATCTTAGATTCAAAATGGGGAAGAGGGCTATTTTTAGGGTCAGGCATAGTGGGTTGGTGCCCCTGGGCAGAGTATGATGAGGTTGTGCAGAGGTAGGTGTGCACCTGCCCGGGGGGTCCCGGGAAATGTAGAGGCTGATAAAGTATTTCCATAATTAAGAGCAGCTCATCAGTGGCACGCTGACCGAGGGCAGAGCATGGGTCTGCAACCTTTGACAGCCCAGATGTTTTGATCTACAAATCTCACGAATCCTAGCCATTATAGTCAATGGTGTGGGAACATGGGAGTCATGGGCCAAAACACCCGGACAGCCGCAGGTCCGATCCCTGGGATAAAGGATCGAAGCTTGCTCGGACCTGTCTGTAGAAAGGTCTCTCAGCTCATCCCACGTGCAGACACCTTACGTTTGGATGTGCAGACTGCCATCCTAACATAGGCAAAACAGAAAGGTGTTGGCTGGAAGGTTTTGAATAAATCATAACCACTGGCAAAGCTCTGGGCAACCCTCCAGACCATCGTTTTTCAGCCTGCCAAGCCATTACAGAAGGGGAAAAACCATATGCAAATCAGGCTTGGTCCTACCCCAAAAGGGGCAGTCCAGCCCGAACTGCTAGGTCACATCCCTTCTGCAAAGACCACAAGCATCCCCAGACATGTTTCAGCCTTGTTGGGCGTCATCAGTGAGGAGTAGCTTGGGTCTCTAGGCCCGGCAGACTCGGGACCCACGTCTGGGCATATCCGTCCCACTCGGGGTGACTTTAGCAAAACAGAAAGGTGATGGCTGGAAGGTTTTGAATAAATCATAACCACTGGCAAAGCTCTGGGCAACCCTCCAGACCATCGTTTTTCAGCCTGCCAAGCCATTACAGAAGGGGAAAAACCATATGCAAATCAGGCTTGGTCCTACCCCAAAAGGGGCAGTCCAGCCCGAACTGCTAGGTCACATCCCTTCTGCACGAGACCACAAGCATCCCCAGACATGTTTCAGCCTTGTTGGGCGTCATCAGTGAGGAGTAGCTTGGGTCTCTAGGCCCGGCAGACTCGGGACCCACGTCTGGGCATACCCGTCCCACTCGGGGTGACTTTAGCAAAACAGAAAGGAGATGGCTGGAAGGTTTTGAATAAATCATAACCACTGGCAAAGCTCTGGGCAACCCTCCAGACCATCGTTTTTCAGCCTGCCAAGCCATTACAGAAGGGGAAAAACCATATGCAAATCATGCTTGGTCCTACCCCAAAAGGGGCAGTCCAGCCCGAACTGCTAGGTCACATCCCTTCTGCACGAGACCACGTGCTGCCATCCTAACATAAGCATCCCTTTACGTGCCCTCAACTTTTGTTGGGGTAGCGCTAGCCTCGCAAAAGGTGTGACAATTGGCCCCCAGGGAGAGACTTGCCAAGACTATGCCTTGGGGTACAGGGGGTGCAGAACATCCAAATAAGATGAAAGAGGCAGGGGGACAGTTCTGTGGCTGAGATACAGAAGAGAGGGAGGGTGAGAAGGAAAGGGAAAAAGATAGAAGGGATGCGTTTAGTGACCAGAAAGGAAAGGCCAATGACATGAAAACAGAAAAAAAGGAATGGAAGGAGAACAAATAGAAATTGAGGGAGAATAAAAGAAGGGGAATAAAGAATAAAGAGAATGGGGGGCAAAGTAAAAGGTAAAATGAGAGAGAGAACGACAGTGCAAAGCAAGTGTCACATAAGAAAGCAAACAGAATGGGAAACTAGCAATAGAAGGTGATTGAAGAAAAAGAAGGAAGGTATACATTTCCATTAGCATTTTTGGGTGGGTGTTGCCAACCGTAGCGTCAGTTCACACAGCCAGAAAGCTCCATACTCGTCCATAGTCGTCAATGGCCTCTCACCATCCACTGCCAACATTATCTGATTTCACCCATATTGCCAAATTGAAAGCTTGAGAGGTCTAAGAAGGGAGAGAGGAATAAAGACAAAACAATGAAAAGAGAAAGAGGCATTGAATGCTGCTAGAATATAACAACGTTCATTAAAAGGGGACCAGTAAAGAGTGGGCAGTATAGAGATAGAGAGGGCGAAAGAGGGTAAATGTACGGCAAGGAGGTGGGAAAAGTCTGGCCTTAAAGAAAATAATTGGAGATATAAGGTTCGAATGATGAGTTGACAGATGAGAAAGGAAGATTGAACAATCAAATGAGAGTGATTTGGAGAGTGGTGGAATACATTAAATACAGATGGTCTCAGGAGGAGGAAGAGTCAAGAACTTGATGCAGCTGATGATGGGATGGGCTGATGGAGGTGTGAGGACAGCAGAGGCTAGGGACAGGGAATATGGGAAGGAGGCAAGTGAGAAAGGGGAGAGTTGGAGTTGTGATGCTGAAAATGCGAGGAAAGTAGCTGCGAGTCTTACAATGATTGATAGTAGCACAGATTGAGGTTGAGTTGGGAGGCAGACCTAGATAGATAGAAGCAAAGGGCTTCTCTCGGGACGATAGCTTGGGCTGCCAGGCCATTAACCCCTGTTCCAGAGCCTAGAATGGGGGTATAATGCCACAATAGAGAAGGGGTAGGAAGGACGAATGGAAGTGAATAGGAGAGGAAGGAAGGAGGAGAGGAGTATAAGTAGGAAGGAGGTCGAGAAGGGTGTGTGTGTGAGAGGCAAGATTTATAAAAGAGAGGGAAAGGAACATGAAGAGATAAGTATAGACTAGGAAAGTAGAGGGAATGAATATAGAGAGAAGAGGTTAGAGGACCATAGGAGGCAATGGGAATAACCCTAAAAGGTGAAGTGGAAAACCTGTACATGGTATGGCCTGTGGCATCTGTTTGGACAATTAACTTGTAACAAAATCTGGTGCATATGTTTTTTGTTGATTCGTTTTTCAGTAGAGCCACTATGGTCCCAAAAGCATAGTGTAAAAATAGCAATAATAACCCATTCCACCGGCTTCACTGGCTGCTAACAGCCTATTATGGAGAATTCTCATAAATGGCTGATCTCCCTTACCTAAAGAGTCCGCCAGCAGCTTTGCTGGATATCTAGGATTTCTTTCTGTCACCTGGTAAGAGTGTGGGCCTTTTTTCCCACTCTTACATGTGTTTTGCTGTGTGTGTTTTCACTTTGTGTGTGTGTTACACAGCACCTTCAGTGCAGTGACAAAGGGTTGTCTTTGAGACTTCCTCCTGACTCCATTTTTCTGGCGCTGACCCCCAGAAACAGGTAAAGTTGCCATTAACTTTATATAGTCACTTTAAACCACAGACACAGTACACCCCATCTTACATGCAGTATTGGAAAGGATTAATTCTTATCCCTTTTTGTCTGTGCCTCATGGAGCCTTGTTTCGCTCCCTTAACATTAAGACTTGGCTGGTGGCAGTGGTAAGTACCCTAACTTCCCTACCGCGATTATCTTATATAAACGTGGTATTGTTCCAAGCTAATATAGTAGCCTCGAACATAAACCTGCTTGACCAAATACATTTTATTTTGGTTCCGTCTTTGTTTATTTGCCATTTCTTTTTGTTAAAGTCTTTCTCGTGTTTTTCTCTGCGCGCCAAACCGGGGATGATTCCTTTGTCCGCTGTCTTTTCGCGGGCTTCTGCACAGAACACCCCATCTAGTCGCCACTGCAACGAAAGAACCAATGAGGAACTGGAAGAAGAGGACCCCTACCACGACTGAACCGCCTGGTGAAGCCCTGCTGCAGGTCCGAACCTCCAAATCCGACGACAGAGAAGATCCTCCAGGTAACTTCTTCCCTTGAGCTGGTGGGACCAACCATTTCACCCAAACTGCAAGCCAGGACCCCTCCTCTGGTCAAATTCGCTGTACCGAGCTACAGTGGGCAGGATAGCCAGGAAGGGCGGACCCTGCTTGGGTTTTAAGGAGCACACCTTTTATTTGTTGCTTTGCTCTGCTGCTGGTTTCTTCCCTGGGTGGCGCAGGACCCTCCAGTCTTCCTACTTTGTGTCAGTCCGACAGTCGCTTCAGGAACCGTGAGCCTGCAGGAACCACCAGGAACGTCCGCCTCAGCTACAGCTCCCTCTCTGTTTCAAGGTACTGTGCAAATCCGGTTGTCCGTTTCGGTCAGCCGCGGTGAAAGTGTTTGAAATCTTTCCCCAATCCGAGGGCTTGTCCTTCTCTTCTCTTTGAACTAACTTTTCTACCAACCAACCTCGTCCGGAATCTGTGCCATGAACCTTACCGCAAACTACCCTGAACTGTGTGATTTTGAGCAAAAGACTTTTGTCCTATTGACTTTGGCCCTAAGCCTTTTCTATCTGATCTCATCACTGTAGTCTGTCTTATTCTATTGCCCTGATTACTTACCTGTTGGTTTTGCCTAATTTCTTACAACTTTGTCTTTCCCTCCCTTTTAAATTGCTGCAGTGCCATTTTGCTCCCACTTCATTTGAGAGCTTAACTTGTCTGGAATTTAAGGGAAGTGGTGTGGTGTATTTATGATTCTGATTTTTGACTTGCTTAGAAAGGTGAACTGTTATACAACTGATAAGTAAATATATATTCTTTTACTTAGAAACCTTGAGTCAGTTTTTGCCTGAACTATAGTAATTGCTGCCCTTTGTGTAGCACTTGTACTGCTCACTTACTCTTGAGATAAGTCGGGCTACTCCGCTACTGCTACCACTATAATTGTGTAGTACAGGCTTGTACCAAAAGTGAAATTGTACTGTCGCTTGTAGTCTTAATTGTGTGTAGTGTTCCCAAAGGGTACTGCATACAATTCTGCCTAACGGGGCCCAAGTATAGGCGTTCATAAAGGGGGGCCTAAATCCCAGGCCCCAGCACCGCTGAAACCCATAGAGAGAGATATTATTACTATTGGCAAGGAAAACCTGCAGGGTGTCAGAAATAATGCCATGTGGCAAAAAAGAAATCCTCACCTAACATGGCCACCATGGCAATGGGGGGCTGGGCTCCATATGGAGTCCCTCTTCCATGTTCATGGTGGCTAGAGCAGCATGTGATACATTGACACTGCAACAAGGAGAGGTAAGTATAGGCCAGCAAGAAAGTGGGAGGTGATATTAAGCCGAGTTTTGTAGCAACGTGATTGGCTGATGCATACACTGAGTGATTTAATATCCAGTGACAGCTCTTAACTCTAAATTTAGGGTGCTTTCCCCTCCACATAGTTCTGGATCTGTGTGGGGAACACATACTATCTTACTCACTTGGTGGGGATAGCCCAGGTAAGTTTCAGAACTCTAAGAATTATGAGACCCGGTTCCAGTTTGGTTATCTGTATTCTCAGAAACAATTTGCGAAGTGGCATAACGTTCTTTCCCGTGGCACTGGAGACAGCAGTGGTATCCACATTTCTTACAGAACTTATGGATGTCAACCAGCATCTTGTTGGCTAAAATCTTTAAAATGTCAGGACATGTTGTAGACTACAATAAGCTGCACTACATACAACTGTTACTCACACAACGGTTAACAAACTGCTGTAATGTTCATATAAAATGTTATAAGTTGCGTGCATTGCATGATGAACTGTCCTTTGGCAAATTAACGCGTGGGCCAACATCTTGTGATCATAGAAAGGTGATGTTGATGACTACTGTGGTCTTTAGTGGGTGGTCTGGCTTATGCATGACCCTTTAGTGAGTGGTGAATCTGCTCACCCAGTTTCTTCGATGGTCAGCGGCTACAATGTCTTTGGTCTTGTGGAGACTGTACCGGCCACCATGTTTGTGCACGAGGAAAGAGTGTCCCACTGATCGTGGGCATGACATTGGGGAGTGCTGCATGGCGGATGGAGCTTGGGGCATGGGAGTGAGGCATGCATGTGTGGGGTCCCATTTTAGTTGTTTGTTGTGGGCACCATGTTGCCTGTAAAATTGCCTTAATGTTGAGGGGGACCTTTGGTGTTGAATGCTTCAACGACAGAACTTAATAACGATCTCTGCAATCTACCACCACCGGCTCTCCTTCACCAATGGAACAGAATACATAACTTTTTACAAAAGTGACAAATATTTAAACTCAGTTTTGGGCCAACATTTGTCGCCAGGACTCCTTCTGGAGTTGGGTGTTGACTGTTCTCTCGATTATCACAGCACTGTACATAACCGTTCACCTAGGACCACATTTTAGTGTTGTAAGTGGGATTTGATATCCAGGGGGCTCTGGAAAGACAGTGTGGACAAATTGTACAGGGCCTGACCTAAAGGAGGGGCAGGTGGCTTAGTAGAAGACCACCAGCCCCAAACAATACACCATGAGTCCCTGCATACGTGTTTCTTGGGCCACTAATCACTGTCTCCCAGGTCCACTATCTAAACAAATTGCTGTCTGTAAATAAATCCCATTCCCCTGATACAGGCATTCCAGTCCCTGAATATTGCACCTCCATTCTGTAAATAAGGGACTCAGACCCAGTGTAATGAACAGCTTTTCCTAGGTGCTCACGGGCTTCGCCCCTTTGTCTGCCTGTCCTATGATAATCTATAGCTATGAAAATGCACATTTTCCCCAGGAAGGCAGGGGTATTCTCGAACTGAAGTCTGTGTTCATATTTTAAATGTGCTTTTGTTGACCAAAGACAGACCCTGCAGTGTTAACTTAACCCTGCCATGTTTGGCACTGCTGTCAGCGCTTTGGTGTGGGGCAGAGAGTTTGCTTGGTGAAAAATGAACTTCAAAGTTGGGCTAATGTTATGTACCCTCAACGATAAACCCAGAGAACTCACTCATTAGAGTTTGCATTAGGAAGCATCTCCATTATAATCTATGCACCACAGAGCTGCCAAAGTGGTGTGGGGGGGATTGCTGGCCACCAGGAGCCACCATGCATCTTTAGTCGCCCCCAAAATCATTCCATGAGAGCATCTGTGAAAAAAGAGGGGAGGACAAATAGGGCCAATGTAGCTACTGATTGCTTTGAATAAAATCAAAGAGCATTTGGGGAACATAAGAACAAAGCAACACCCTGGCTCTAGGACATTTCTGGTAGACTGCCAGGTCTCTACACTAGCTAGCCCCATCCCACTTAAAGGCCTGCATACTCCAGTCTTAATCCATGCCTGCCTCTATCCTTCACACACGTTCGTTGGTAAATATTCTATTATCTCCTACCAGCTTGCAAAAGGTTGTGTAAGACAAGAGACTAGTGGGAAATGGGGATATAAAGACATTGAAATATGAGTATAATAAGTATTTGGCAGCGCGCATCACCGGTATTCTATATGGTGAAACGGGTTCTTTTTCAAGGTCCAGTTTCTTATTTAAAGACATGTTTTTTATTATTATTAGTGATGCTGCATACTATCAGGGGTGGACTCTCCTACCTCTGGAGATTTCCGGGTAGGCCTCGGGACTCTGGGCATCTTTTGTGTGGTATTTTCTTATGGAAAAGGATTGGACCTGCTGAAAATGTGCAATATGAGGCCACTTTGAAAATTATTCCCAGGGCCTCGCTTGCTTCCCAGCTCACCGCTGAGTACTAGACACTCTACACGCCACCGGTTAAAATGCGAGAAAATAGCAACTGAGAACATATTTATAGAAGCCTAGGTTTGGCTGTAATGCCAGTGCGTGTAATCATTGCTACAGGGAGTGACTTTGGGTTGAGTAGCACGTGATAAATCTAACCTTCGTTTCGGTATATTATCGTTAAGTATTTAAGGTCAGCTGACGCCCACGCGTGAAACATCCATTAATGAGTCACAGTTTAATGTGTCTTAGTTTAATGCATGAACACGAGTTTACATTGATTACTTGGTCATAATCTCATTCACCTGTGGGATGTGTTTTGACTGATGATTTCTATGCGAGATGAAACATTATACATATATCGGGCGATCATTTCCAAAAGAATTCTCAGAGCAATTTGCTTGTTCCCATTCATAATTAAACAGATTTGAGACACAAAATATAACTAAGAGTTGAGCACCTCCCATTTTGAAATGATATGATATGGCGTTTATAACGCGCCTGTACACAAGTGTTTCTTTTCCCAAATGATTCTAATTTAAAGAAGTTCTAAATAAGTGGAACTGGTAAGTGCCAATGCGTACAGACAAAGGGCTGCTTTCATGACAGCCTGCTCTAATACGTCTCTTGTGCAAGTGACAGGGGTCTTGGAAGTCGTGGAAAAGACATTCACTCCAGCCGGTGACATCAGTTTGGGTTAGAAGACATGGCAGTACTAGACATTTCTAAGTGTAGCTGCAAATCACACTGGCAATTCACGGAGTTCTAACAGCAGCAATGCCATTATTTACATCGGTGGGGGTGAAGCCAGCATTAAGGTGACTTTTTTTTGGGCATTACTGAAAGTTCAAAATAATTGCTTGGTGTGGAAAAACAGATGTTTTGAGCCAAGGCTTGCTCGGGGGGTGGGGGGGAGAGGGGGAAATGCTTGCCACTACTGCACGGATCTCCGCAGCAGCTCGATGACCCGCTTAGATATCAAATGCATAGAAAGACGACAAGGTCGTTTGGCCCTCTGGTGACTGTAACTGTAGCCAGCAGGTGAGGCCGACACCAGGTGCCCCCTGCACATGGACCAGAGGGGCAATCACCTCCCATAAAAACTAGAAATCAAGCCCCCCCCCTTTTGCTTGGCAGGCCAGCACAGACGTCTTGTGAAGGGAGAGCAGGTTCAGAAGCTTGATCACTTTGTGTGTCTACATTTGGGAGACATGCCCCAGTCTCCTTGCGTAGCCTGGAGGGTCTGGAGTTTGTGAATCTCAGGAAATGTAGTTAAATTATTTTTTGAGAGTGGGACGGAGCCCAGCCCAGGCCATTCTTGCACAACCACCAACCCCAAAAGCCTCTAAATGGGCCAATGCC
This sequence comes from Ambystoma mexicanum, assembly GCF_040938575.1. Taxonomy (NCBI): domain Eukaryota; kingdom Metazoa; phylum Chordata; class Amphibia; order Caudata; family Ambystomatidae; genus Ambystoma; species Ambystoma mexicanum. The sequence continues at coordinate 105,248,075 of NC_090936.1, read as the reverse complement.
AAATCCCGCCCCAAATGGTCCAACGTGCATCCAGTAACCAGAGAAACCTGACCCTTCCAGCGAAGAAAAGCGTGCCACAGGTACTTCTGGATGTCACACAGGGTTCTTTGGGGAGCAGTAGGCAGTGGCATCCCCTGCAGTACCTACAGATTTCTCTTAGAGAAGAGGCATGAAGCAGGGAAACCCCTGCGCCAGGGCTGCATACCAATCCTGGCAAACAGATGGGAGATGAAAGCAGGCCAATTGAAAAAGGCCCTGGTTGAAGATGGGGTACCCTGGGTAATCCAGACGTGGACCCCTTGCTCACTGTGCTTAGAAAGGCACAGCTTCACCTCACTGATGAGGCCCGACTAGCCCAAAACACATGTCTGGGGTTGCTGCTGGTACTTTTGTTCAGTGGCAACTTGCCTGGCATTCTGGTGCTGGATTGCCAAGGTGGGTGGGACCAGACTGATATGCAAATGGGTATTTCTCCTCTGTGAAAGGTACAGTGGGCTAAAACGTGGTTGTAGACCCTCCTGAGTGGGCACCTTCCCGGAGAACAGGATATATGGCCATGTTTGTCCTTAGTAGAGGGGCTCCGAGACCCTCTTTTGAACTTAATACAAACTTAGCATGCATTTTCATCAATACATGTCGAGCCACACATACACTTGGCAGACCTAAGGCCAGTGACAGCAGAGGCAACCATTTGCACCCAAGGCACAAATAGAAGGTTTTCCTTTCAGGAAATCAAAATGCCAGAAACATACAAAAAGCAGAAATATTGTCACAACACTAAAGAAAATGAATATTTAAACAAATTTGCCAACTTAAATTAACCTGTGCAATCTGTTTTGCTCTACTAAATATTACTTAAACAGCACCTTTGATCCTAACCCTAAAATTCCCTTTTAAGATGAATCAATTTCATAGCAGGCTTTTGTGCAAGATATTTGTCTTGGAACAGCTTGGGAACTTCAATAATGTCATTGCAATGGGCATTCGCTACTACATGGTGTCATCTGCGCTCACATGATGATCGATGCCCTTTGGCAACAGAGACACGTGAGGGCATTTCTCTGCACCTTTAAACCACACACTGTGGCAGACAACATTTGAATGCTGCCTTTTGTAAAAAAAAGAGTCGCATTTCAGCCGTACTTTAAGGATAAAATGCACAGTCACAAACCATACCGGTTTGCGCAAACCAATGCTTTATTCACGTAACGTTTGTGATGTGCATGGAAAGTCTGCATTCATTACCACAGACCTTAGGACCTATAATTATGATTGTTCTTAGTGCGTCAGCGGGATTCGAAACTGTGTTGCTGTGCGTTTTCTTGCTTCCAAGACAAACTCGTTGCCCCTGAGCCCTCCTCACCTAGCACAATGTAAAGGACTCGGAGGGAGAAAAACGTTTGCAGAACAGCAAGACAGTACTCCATATAGTAAATGTCACTTGTATACGACTATCTATAAGATACACTAGGGAAGTCCAGCTTTGCTCCAATCAAAATCTTTGTAAAAAAAAAAAGTTAATCAATATCTTAGTTAGGTCCTTAACTTTCCTGGTATCCACTAATTTGCAGATCAATGTCTTTATTTAATAAAAGCCCATGGCTTCTCTTTGATATTGCCGTGTATGGTTACGAGTTACACTTGCCAGCAGATCTTTTGCTCTTGGTTTATGCCTCAGCCAGTGCAAGCTGGGCTTGCTGCCTTTGTTGATGTTTGATTCCTTTTTACATATGACGATAAGGCTGGTTCACTCACTGCCCTTCATCCGCATTATTGAAGCAAATCATGCACATCTGTTGTTAGCATATTTTACTTTTGCCCGATCGACTTAGGCGCAGTTGTCTGCAAATGTCAATTTGCCACTTTCCAAATTGACATTTGCACTTAAGCAAATATATGTTTCCCGTAAATGTACCTTTCTGAAACAGCCGCAAGCAGTCTAATGTTTGAAAATCAGTAGTACAAATTCAGAAAATAAAATAGGTTGGTTAGTAAAATGAGCAAAGGCATGCTTTCTCTAAGCACAATTTGTTTTTGCCACATTACATTTGATCCTTGACAGTAGAGAAAGACAAACAAATGAGGCAATTAAACATTTTCCAGCAAAATTCGGGTCAAATGAATTTCAATATATTTGGTAGTATAAGGACACACAGTTAATCCTCACAAAGAACATTTCCTACTATTCATAGTAAGCCCCCTGTAGCTCCAGGAGAGATCCCCCGGGGCATCCTTCTTACGCCAAGAGTTTCCTAGTTTGTCTCTTGATATTTTGACTCCTATGGAAAGCAAACAATGGGGCATGACTCAAGTGTTCCCTTAATGTTAATAACATCTTATTATCATTATGTTTATGTCTGTTCTTTGTTTTGAAAGCTAGTGACACAGACAATGTGTTTCACTATCAACAGATCTAGGGGGTGGGTAAATTAAGTCTTCTAGAGGAGAGTACCTTTTGCTGACTGTTTAGTGACTTCATTGGAGTACCATTTTTCCTTAAACTTATTGCCATGAGCCTCTGCTTCTCTGAAAAAAGTATTTCTTATTAAAACATCTTGCGTGTATTCTTGAAAACTGTCCATTAGGAAGATTGTCGCATTGTGATGTGGGGTGTTGCCTGCTGTAATGATGCCATTTGTGTCTTTTCTACTCAGTTTAGTGCTGAGATGTACCTTTGCCTTGTACATACGAAGATCTAGGAAAGACAATTCCTGATTACTAGGATGTAAAGTGAATTTAAGATTGATGTTCCTAGGCTTTTGTGATATAAGGAAATCCTACAAGGATTCAGTATCATCGCTCCATATTGAAAAGAGATGCCTATATACTGATGTTATGAATAAAGGCATTTTTGGACAAATTAAGTCAGTATCAAATGATGGACTACAGAGGTTTGCCATGCTGTGGGAAACAGTGCCCCCTTAGCTGTTCCTTTAATGTGAGGGACAGCATGACATTATATAGGAATTTTTTATTGGACAGAGCCACATTTATAAATTGAATGGATTTCTCCAATACATCTATACATTACACAGGGGATCTAAAACCGAACCACACAGCCTGCCACAACTGGAAGATTAGGTGGTCAAACGGATGTACGTGATCATATCGGATTACGAAAAGCTTGAATTGCTAAAAACCAAGGCCCACTTTGCTGCATTTCGCAATTCAATCTTTTCGTTTTTATTTGTCCCCCACTTTTTTTCCCTGTATGCTGGGGACACCCCTGCAACCCCGAAACCTGAACATGCCAAAATACCGAACGAGGGGAGCTGGGCACCCCCCACGCAAACTCTGCTGAGCTAATTCGGTATTTTCAAGTTCGGTCTTTTCTAGCTATACTGAATGCGGGCAAACCATCGATTCAGTCTTTTTTTTCTCAACCTTTTGGTGCGATTCTGGTCAAGCTGCATTTATTTATGGACTTTTGGAAGGATGTAAAAAGGTTCAGGGGTTGACACATTTCAAAAACTACCACTTCTACATTTTCATGCCTCAATTTGTTCTTGGATCATCTTAGTTGGATCTGATGGAAATTTGGTTGTGTCAAAATAAGATTGGAAAACAAAGTCAGCAATTACAATTCTTGTATATCCTTTGTAGGTTTTGTTGACTTTTTATCTAGTAAAGAGTTTTTAAACTCATTTATTTGTGATGTGATCTGAGTAAGCCTGGGATTTCCGCTAGTATGCGAACCGCTTGGGTGATTCCATACAGGACACCACACCGGCAATAGCACCGTAAATATTTTGGCTCCAGAAACGTACCCTTGTTGCGGCAATTGACCAGAAGCCACACAACTATCTCAGGAGGAGTTTTGGGTTCCCATCCCTCAATTATACGGTTGCATTGAATGGAAAGCCTAGCCTTGAGAAAGACGATTTGGTTGGAACACGTGTTAGCTGTTCAACTAGGAATGGATTTGTAGAGAATAAACGTATGGATGAAGAACATCATGAACCGTGTTATCAATAGATTTGGAAATATAATCATGTACTATAATTGAAACTTACCAATTATTTTTGGGCTTAACACGAAGAGCTGGCAGTAAACACATATTACTCGTTCTATGGTTTAGCGTTTACCAGAGACCACTAGCCATGCAGCTGCCCCTTCAATCTCAAAACTCAGGTCCCAGCACAATTGGACACCATTAAAACCTACTCTTTATCTTATACTGGTTATTCATATAGCTGTCACTTTCTCCACCACTAAAATATCCCACACCTTAACCCACCATTGAGCAAACAATGGTTCCTCACCACTCTTCCATCCACAAGCGACTGCAATGCTGGCGGCAAGCAAACGTTGTGTAACCAGCTGCTCAGTGTTCCCTTACGTAGAGCACATGTCCTCAACTGAACATCCCAGGAGGAGGACCAAAGGATCAGCTGGCAGGTCCACCACAGAGATTTCTTTAATAAATGCCAAAATTCGAACCCAGAATGTATGAATCACCAGACAAGAAGAGCCCATGTGGAGGTAGGTTCCCCAGAGACCGTACCCTTGCCAGCAGGCCGTATCCAGAGCAGGGTTCATTTTGTGTAAAGTCAGAGGGGGCAAGCACCATCTTTAACATAGCTTATACATTATTTCCCAAATAATGACGCATTCTGAAGAAGCATGATTCCTAGGCCAGATCTTTTCCCAGATAAGATCTTCAACAGGGTGACCCACATCTGTTTCCCAACTAGTAATATATGATGGTTTAACTGTTAACAAGTGGACTCCCATTAATTTATAGATGCCTGGGGTTCTGGCTCTGTCCCCCTTGACTCCCTCAGTAAAGGTACGTTCCAGACACAACAGGGCTCTCAGTACTGTGTCCTTCAGCTAAGAGTGGGCAATCCAATGCCTAAGATAGGTATTTCTGAATCGTTCATTTTCCCCCAGAGAGAATTTAGCTTTACAATCCATGAACAAGAGGGGGGAGTTATTGTGGTGTAGCTGGGACAGGTACCACAGCCCCTCAGCCATCCAGTGTTAGAAACTATTCCCAGAGAATCCAGGTTACAACTCTGGGTTACCTGGGTAAGCAGAGCTATGCTCACAAAAAAACCTTTAAAGAAAGACAGGAACCGTCACCTAATCGGCTGGGTCAATGAAGGAGCCTATCCAGCGACAGAAGTGGGATCGTCACGGAGTGGGAAAGCAACCACTATCTCTGTCATGATGGTGACCTCTTGTCAGAGTTCCAGGTCTGAGGAGCCAGTGGCGAAAAAAACAACAAAACAGGACAGGCAAAATCGTCCTTGGGTCATGATAAGGCCAAACATTCATTACCTGTTAAAAAAACACCAGTTAGTGGTGAGGGGTCTGATACTGGGTCTAAACTCTCATCCAAGTCCCGATCGATGAAGGTACCATCCCATCGGAAAACACAAGAGATAAAGGCTCACGGCCATCATCAAAACCCATGTCTGACCCATCCAGGAGAGCTCCTCCATCGGCGGACAAACACAGAGCCAAATCGGCTACAAGGAACTCCTCTGCATCTTCGATGAAAAAAAAACACTACTCGTCATCGGAATCTCGAAGATCCTCCTTCAGCCAAGATTCGTCATCGAGACACCTGTTGACGACCAAATTGTCATTGAAGTCCACTCAGACGACAGCGCCATTGACATCAAGGGCATCAATGATGACAACTTCGTCAGGGTCAGCAGCTCATCCCTCGTTGACGACCACCTCGATGCCCACCACCTCATCGGTGACCACCTCGCTGATGAACAAAAAGCATAAATCGTCTGGAGAAAAGCATATGCAACTGTCGACCACCATTACGACAGAGACTTCGGAATTACCTATGAAGGGCAGTATATTGTCTCCCAAAGGTATTTTGAAAACCCCAACTTGGGCCACGTAGAGCATGACCAGGCTCCCCTCGGAATATGTCTCCCATAGATTACCCAGATATCATGCAAGAAGAAATTTTGCTACATGAAATTAGATCAGATTTTGAGCCTCCGCCAGTGGAATGTCCGGGTGTCATTAACTCCGATCCTGAAAAAGGAACCTCCAATCCTCCTATCCAAGGACTATCTAGAGAGGAAGACACACCTGTAAGGTTTCAGAAACCTACTATACCATCAACCAACCCATATTGTGACAGGGACAACTCTGGGAGCTGTAGTCAAACCAGTTCAAGGCAGTAAGCAGAGGTCTAGGCTAAGTCTCAAGAGGTGGTGAGCTTGTAAGTGGTCCACGATTAGTACACAGAGTTAAGCATTCAAGGAACCTACTTAGACAAACAGGTATACAAATCTTTCTTTAGTTATGGCCAAAATAACACAGTGAAAAATGACTACAAACACGTAATAGTATCACTCAATACTAAAATTAGATACATATACACAATTGCTGGTGTATGGCCAAATACATATTAAACCCCTGAAAAAGAAGGTACAGATTAGTATTAGCACTACTAATCCTCAGAGATTCAATCCTAACTTTAGAAGTCCATCCCTAAAATGTGTGGGGCCTTGTGCCCAAACATTCAACAACATTTCCACACAGTTAGTGAAGCTGGAAAACATGAAGGTAGGGTCTCTGGGGTCCAGTGAACAGTTCCAAGGGTTAAGGGACGAGTTAAACTAGCTAAGAAATGTGTTCCCAACTTTTCGGAGTGCTTGTGTGAACAAGCAATGGCAAAGCCAATGTGTAAATTATTAAACTTTTAATGGGGAGTTGGGGGGCAGGTAAGTATCGCTATAATTCACCCCCTGTACTCCAATTCTTCATGAGGCTTGGCAGGAGGTCAGTTGAAGAAGGTCCAAGGTCAGTTTTCCTGCCATCAGCCTCAGCCTTTGATCCCCAGGGGTTGCAGGTTCGAGCACCTCTTGGGTCGGTGTCTAATGCTGGTGCAAGGTCTCTGAGTTGAAGAATACAGCAAAACTCGATGCAGGGCTCCTTTCAGGACAGGAGTGGATGCAGATAAGCAATTTCTGACAACGTGATGCAGCGCAAAGGGATTCACTTTCCGCTGTTAGACTTTCCCTCCTATCTCAGGTCCCCTTGATGCTAGGACCATGACATTTCACAGAGGTAAGTCTTGTTGCACAAGCCGAGGACCCCCCTTAGTTCCAGGCCTTAACTCAGAACGGCAACGTGGGCAGCGCGGTAGCACAAACTCAGAGCTGGTCAGCCACACAGTGGTCCGGGGCACTTCCGAAATGCTCTTCTTCATAGGACTCCGAACTGTCATCGAGAATGGATGTCCCCTCCACACCCTGGTCGCAGCTCCTTCACAGTACTGCTGGTGATCTTCCACAGGACAGGGGTCTACCAGGGCAGCAGCAGAAGTTGGTTGCCAACCCTTCTACTGATGGGTCCACTGTCTCCTTGCAAGTCTTGTAGCTGGACAAGAGGCTTGGCTCCTTCAGTTTCTTCCAGGATCTCTCTAGAGTGGGTGCAGGGGTTCTCCTCTTATCCCAAACGCAAGGTAAGAGCAGCAGCCCCCACTAGTCATTGACAGATCTGGCCCACACACCAACCCCAGCAGTGGTCAAATCAGGATTAGCGGTAAAACCCATTCATTCCACCCAGACACATTGGCACCAGTTTGTGGATTTGGACCAGACAGTCTCAGCCCACTTCCTGGCAGCAAACACCCATAGCCCTCCATTAGCCCGCCAAAAGCCTCTGCTTTCCCGGGCACTGGACATCCATATAAGGATTTTCCTGGCCTCTTAGGCCAGGAGGAAGGCTAGAAGACAAGATTGCCAAAGGACAAGTGAAAAATCTCGTGGCATGGCCATGTTTGACCAATAGCCACAGTTAGTAGCCAAACATGTTAAACGCTGTAAGGCTAAAATTAAAAGTACCAAAAATGGTAAAACATGACTGCTGCCACCGGCTTGTCTATTCAGCACACCTAGAGTAACCAAAAATCCTCTGAGTGTTGATCTAGGTCAAAACAAAAAGTGTACCCCATTGTACAGCATTGTAAGATGCTTTGTACAATGATAAAAGTTACCACAAGTTAAAACTAAAGTAGTAACAAAGTAGCAAGACTAATGGGAACCATGTTCCCCAGTACTAACAGCCTGAATGGCATGTCAGTTTCCCCATGACAGATGAGCAAAAAGTCAGTGTAGTGAAGCTTAAGGCTTCACTTCACAGTCAAAGGAGCAGGTCAGATACAAAAATAAAAGCAGCACGTTTGGGGGTCCATAGAAATGGAAGGAAAGCGGAATATTTCCTAACAATTACTTCTCCACTCACTTCATGAGAAGGACATTAACTGGCATATCACCCACTTCCCAGAATTCCTGCTGCTTTCTCCCACCAAAATCATGTGTTGTTCTCCCACAGTCTGCCTTCTGGGATACGCAGCTACTCCTATTCTTATGTGACACCTGAGGGGGCATGTCGCAACCACTCACCTCAAGAGACTGACATTGACTTTTGCATCGACTACCTCCCTCTGACCAAAAATCACACAAGCATGACTCTCCCATAAGCTGCCCGCAGGGATTCCCCGTGTTCCCTGTTAGACCATAGTGTGCAGTACTGGACACAGGCAATTCTTCTAATGTCGCTTACAGGCACTTACACACAGATGGCCTGTTTTCTCCTTTGGTCGGCATCAATTGCTACCTCTTTTCTTGACCTCAAGTCATGTGTGTGTGTCTCTCGCAGTCATCCCATCTGGACTGTAATAATGGTACTTACCTCAGCCTCCCTAATGACATGATTTTGAGGTTGCAGGGAGTGCAATATACAGCAGCAAGGCTCTTATCTAAACACAGGAAATATGAGCACATTACTCCTGCTCGTCAATCACGGTTAAAAATCAGATGATCTTTCAAAGCATATGCTTAGGTTTTAAAAGCCTGGTCCAACATCTTATGGCTAATCCCCTGTTTGTAAAGCTGAACTCCATTCCTATGGGCGCTCCTCAAGGCTAAGAGAGGACAGACAACTGATCACGCTGAGCTACAGGAAGGAAAGATCAGGCGGCTGATCCTCTCTAGTCCATTCAATTAGAACATGAAAAGCTCTTCCACTTGATCTTCGCAGAGAAGCCTTTTGAAAAAAACTGAAGACCTTCCTCTTTTTCTCTGCTTCTAACATCTGCGGCCCTACCAGCCTTTAGCTACAATTATTTTTTCTCTACAGCGCCGAGATACCTTTTGGTGATTGTTGTGCTCTATAAAATACCCTTATAGCATAACATATGTGATACCAAATGTATGTAGATTCATTTTCTTAAATAAATATGGCCAATCGATTCCCTCAAAACCTTGTTTTTGTAAGTGTTAAAAGGGAAATGTAGCCACATTTGCAGGCATACTTTACTATCATGAACAAGTACAATGAAAGACAACATTCGTTTTAATCAGTGACTATCAATCAATTGGATACTCAGACATTGTTTCAGAAAATTCCTATGAGCATCTTACACAGACAATTTGCATAAAGAGGCACGTCATTTGTTTCCTTTCGTATGCCAAAAATGTTAGAATCTGTAAAAATGGATTTAAGAGGTATCTCATCAAATACTAAATAGCACAAACTAGCCCTTTATTTTAATTTTATTGTTCATTTATAATGCGCTTAATACCAGCGAGTGGTTTCTAAGCACGGGATCGAGATTCAAACCTGTATTGTGCCGCGTTGTCTTGCTTCCAAGACAAACGCATTACCCCTGAGCTATCCTCCTAGCCACTTTGGCAAAAAGGAAATTTCACTGTCACTGATGCCTTCCTGTGGCCCTGCTTATACCTGTGCATTATGTTCGTGCGTTAACCTTTTGTTAGAGCTGATAAACAAATGTGTATTTATCTACGGTTTTTAAATCAAGAAACTGATTCCCTGACTCTTCAAGTAATCCAGAAGAATTTATTTTCCAGTGGCAGGTTGGTGCATTTGAAGCTCACAGCTGTTCAATTTCTAAGGTGGTTGATTATTAATAAAAATATTACTGTGTTGTTTTTGCGAAAAATCAGAGAGCTAGAGTCACATTATACATTTAAAAAAAATATGCATTTGACAAATCTTGCTGGTAGCATGGAGTCATGTCAGTGTGACAGATCCTAGTTTGGTGCTTAATTGCAACATTATACACTTGAATAGTAGTCCCTCTACTGTGATGAAATAAAACAAACCTTTTAATTAAAAGGAATCATTTGTCATTTCCATGATCCCAATAGTAATTAATCAAACTGTCATCACAAGATTAATAATATAAAAATGCTTCTGTGACAGCATTAGGACACCTTAATAATTAAGATGCCAAATTGAGGTTGTTTTGAACTGCTACTCTGTAATGAGTACATTGACTTATTGGAAGGAAAAATACTACTGTGCTTAGATACCCCACTGGGAGCCATATTGCACCTGCTTGCAATAAGCGAACATATCAAATCTCATAAATTGTTGCAAGAGAAAGCCTTGAATGTACAAACCAATGTGAACATCCCAGACACTATGGGCCTGATTCATGGAATATTTGCCCGGTTCAAAGAGAATTTGCACTGCTGAAAAGTGACTTTGCACTGCCGACACAAACCCTGGTCATGGAACCGTGCAAAGTCCAGGTAAAGCCATTTGGAACTGAAAAAAATGACTATGCACTGACTTTGCCTGGACTTTGCACGGATCCATGAATCAGGGTTTGTGTCGGCAGTGCAAATTCACAAATATTCCATGAATCAGGCCCTATGTTCTTAGTTTTGGTTGTCTGGTCGCACACGCCACCAAAGGCCAACTGTTGTCCCTACATGATGTGGGACTGAGGGGATCGACTGGATGTAATACTGCATTGGATGGGATTAGCAGTGGTGCGTACATGGACATATGTATTATTTGGTGAAGTTGTAAACACCTGGGAATTTGTGGGCACCAAACTGGTTCAAATTTAAGTATATGGACGGCAGTGATTACCTGAGCATTTGATGGAAGTTTGTGGCAATGTTCTGAGCACCTGAAGTAAAGGGTGGTGTGTTCATTGCCAGGAAAGAATGCTTGTCTAAGACAAACACAGGGTGCATGGTGGAATTCATGGCCTCCAGGGCAAACATCAGAAGCCATCCATCAGAGATTGAGTAAGTGACACGCTCTAGAAGCTACATTTTATCAAGGGTAAAGGTACATATACATCTGAATCCTGGAGAAAAATCGTAGCGCTGCCGCTTAGAACTTTCAATCTTACAGAGGATTCCTGACATATGAAGACAGTAGCTGGCCTAGAGTAATTATTAAATTCCTTTATTGTGCAAAATGTTTACAAATTTAAAACCTTGCACAAAATCCCAAAAAAATGTAAAATTCATAAAACTATCATTGTTCACAGTTCATTAATACAACAAACACACATTTCATCTACCATTCCTCGAAAAAAGAACACAGACACAGAAATCAGAAGGAGGAGGGAAGTGAGAGTGAGGCGCAAAGGACGAGGGAAGGAAGCAGAAAGAGAAGATAGAAATTCCTCTTTACAGACAGATACGTATTTAAATCTTGAAAGTGTACAGAGATAATCCCCCTCTAATCCCATCCAAGCCGCTCTAAATGGACTTCACATTGTGAGCTATCCTCAGCTATCTAATGTAAACACAGACAGTTCAATACTCAGTAAAAACTGAAACAGACTATTTAGAACATTCCAGGTGGAAAGATTCTGACAATATAGCCAAAGGAATTCGTCAGATGTTATACAGATTTTTCCCATGATGGATGTAAAGCAAGTGCTATGTTTTTGTATTAAATGAGGGCATTCTAGTACCAGGTGTTTCAGTGTTTCAACTTCGGTTGCACAGAAGAGGCATATATTATCAACAAACCCCTCCATTTGCCATAGCAATCCATTTTCTTTTGTGAGAAGCGTGTTGAGCCTAAATCGCAAAAGGGGGGTGTTACACAACTTTCTAGATGTAAATTGCACAAGATAGGGGGCGGTGGTTTCAACCCTTTTATAACCCATTCTCATCTCGGGGACTTTTTTTTATAGTTTGAGACCCTCACACGCTTGACACCAATCAGCTCTCTGCATTTTTTTTAAACGCCCTGGGTTTGCTATTACCTTCTCATAGTTTAAACCAAAGGAATCCAGTAACCCTCTGCAATTTGAGATATGTCAATCTGTAGGGACCTGCGTCTCTCTTGAGAAGACAGCAAACAAGGAGCCAGTTATAGGAATTCCAGCTTTCTAAACAGCAAAGTTTTTTTTCCATAGTACCCTTGGAGACTAGCCCGATCTCAAACCGTTGCAACCATAGGGATTGCAGCTAGCAGGGAAAAGGTGTTTTTCCAGAAAGATTCTTCCAGAGTGGTAAAATCTTGGTCGACCAGAAAATGATGGATCTCAAGGCCGTAGATGAACACTGGAATAACATTGGCCTCATAGAATTTGCGTACAGGTAGCAACGAGAATGTTCTGTACTTAGTATTAAGGTATGTCATCAAGTTATTAGCCTCTCCCTATAAAAGGACATTAGGCCATTTGAACTTGGCTGGGCTGAGATGAAATAGCTAAGGTACTTAAACTCATTAATCACCTCTAATTGTTGACCCTTTAGCCACAAGTCCAATCTTTTCTTATGCCCCCTTGCAAAAGATACGACTTTTGTTTTAACAGTATTTATCAGCAAGTTGTCATTGTCACAATAAGTCTCAAAAGCCCTCAGCAACCTGCGCAGCCCATCAAGGGCCCTGTTCATCAGCACAATGTTGTCCTCATAGGATATCCAGGGGATCCTGCCCTACTTAATGCTCAGCATGCTAACCTACCTAGATCCACTAAATAGATGTTTAACAGAAAGGGGGCCAGGATACATCCCTGGCGCAAAACCCCTGGCTGTAGGAATTTCTCTGGAGAGGTTGTTCTCTGATTTTAAACAAACCATGATGGTTGTGTTGGTATGGAGATGGATTAGTATTCTTAATTAGCCACACAGCAATCCCAAATCCCTTATTTTTTTCCAGAGTATGCCACGATTGACCAGATCAAATGCCAAGGAGAGGTCTATAGTGGCCGCAAAAATGTTCGAATCGGCATGACCCCAAACTAACATTTGGACCTTATCGATCACATATCCTGCACAGGTTGTTCCGACTCATGCCCTGAAGTCGACTAGATGAGGGCAAAGTATATTATTGGTGACAGCCATGGTTTACCAACCTTCAATATCCAACACAGATTTTCTCATAATACAGGACAACATTCTTTCCCCATTCATCTGATGGATGTTGATACGCCACATTTTTTTTTGTTTTTAAACTGACTTTTTAGCTTTTTCAACTCTTGAACGTGTTGTGTTTTGTTCGGGGAGGTATTTCCTAGTCCACCTCTGAGGCCTCCTAAGGGTTCTTTTCTCTTCCTGGATATCATTATTGAAAGACTGCTTTGGGATCAAACCCCCTTTATTGTTACTCACGATGATCTTTAGACTGCTTATGATGAATCTAGGGAAGGTCCAGGGATTTAGGAAGTCTGTTCTTATCCAACCCTTCATAGGCCCCATGACGTTGAGAATGATTGCATTAAACCTCTCAATATTTTTTGGGGACCAGGTACGTTTGCTTTTACCTCTGGACACACATAGATGTCCAGGGAGGGAGGGTATTCTTTCTATAAGTCAGTGTTGAATGTAGCACAAGCGCTTATGGTCACTGGGGATACCATCTTCCGTCCTATATTGGACTGGATTGTGGAACAACCTCTCGGTAGTTACTAGTAAATCTATACGGGACGATACATTTCCACTATGCAACATACATTGATCTTGATTCTGACTAATATTATCATTTGATAAGATATGTAAATTCCATTCTTTGAACAACTGAGTCCATTTTTCCTGTGTGGACTCGATGGATTAGATAGAGCAAAGCCATCGTATTGGGGAAGGAGGCAGTCTACATTGAAATTCCCCACTAATAAAACTTCTACCACATACTTTTCCAACCAGGATAACAAGATTGCTCTAATGTTAGCGGGAATAGTACAAATGGGTGAGTCCATATAATTACAATATTTATTTATCACTAATATATTCTGACCCTCCTTTCCTCTCTTCAAGGGTACAGCTAGTACACAAGCATACGTTGGGCTCCAAACATGGGATGTGAAGAGGCGATTTGAACGAATAGCTGTCACCATACCACCGTTTGGCCTTCATTTAGGTCGCTTAACCGCTTTTTGGGTGAACATGTTATAATCATCTAAAATCATGTCATTCAACAAAAAAGTTTCTTGGAAACTTAAAACATCTCATTCTTTCATCCAATTACACATCCCATCATGTTTCTGTGGATGATTAAATCCACGTGTGTTCCATGAACAAATGTTAAAAACCTGGTCTCTTAAATTTTACAATTGGTTCCCCTCCTGCTGGACTGCCCGCCAACCAGGATCAATCATCTATATTCCCTTGGCTCAAAGACTCAGTGACTGGCATAGAGACGGTTCAGAAAGCATTTGCTCTTGTAGTGCAAGAAATTGCTGTTGGGCGTAATTTACAATACAAATCAGTGGCGCGGTCTTTCATATAAAAATTAAAATCACGCACTCATTGAAAAAATGAACTAAAGCAATGTCACTTGAGCATTTTAAGGCAGATATTGTCTTCTCTGGGGTACAGACATTCTAAAACATACCAAGCATCTTCTTGTCTATGGATACCTTCGGGACCTTCTATTAAACAGCCACGAATCTGGCTTATAGGAAGATGAGCAACCCAACTGAGCTTCCAATTCTGAGCCATTGACGGGCTCTCTACGTAGGGAATTCTGTTCAGTGTCTCCGGCCCCTTAGGGTATCTCCCAGACTCTTCAGGTTTTTCTAGATGGTGGCACTTACACAGTGGATTACAGGGTTGTGCCTCTTTGTTGGCTTTCCATAATTGTGGCTGGGCTGGCCACTCCCCGGGCTGGTTTACGGCTGATCTTACCGGTCCCCTTGGATTGCTCGGATTCACTCTGTCTTCTTTGTGGCCATGCTGCTTGGCCGGACTAATATTCCACCCAGCTTCCTGTGCAATATCCATCTGTGATGTTCTTGATGTTGGCAATTGGACAGCTCTGGGGCTGATCTGAAGAGAATGAATGTGTCTTCCATCAAGTTCTTCCTGTCTCTCCAGTTCAATAGAATGGGTGGCCATGTCACATAACTGTATGTTTCCATTTTCTATTGAAAATGCGGGCCATGGAAATTAGCTTATTATTTTGCATATTATCACACAGAGGCTTCTGACCCTCCCTTTCTGATTTATCAGTTAAGCTAATAGAGCGCATACATTTTCCCATGGAACCCTGTTTTTTCTTACAAGATTTTGGGGTTTCTTGGAAGCTTTTTGATGGTGCCCTTTTTTTCTTTTTATTCTTGACAAGTAACTCTTTTGCTTCAGTTTTGTAAATTAGCTCTGAAATTGGCTCCACCAAAACACGAGAGTTAGCGACCCTTACGGGCAGTGTGAGGGACTCCATCTCAGAACGTTTAATAATAGCCATAATTTCAACCAGAACAGACCCGCTGGAGGAAGGTATGTCTTCTGGGTCAACGTACATTTTTAACGAAGTCTGGCACATTCCTCCAAAAAGGAGTCAGGCGGCGCGGTATTGTCCAACAGACATTCCGTGGTTAATGGGTGGAATGACAGCAGGCCATCAGTTGGTTCAGTGCTAGACACTATGGGAGAGACGGCCATGTAGCAGGCCTGCAAGCCTGTTCCTGAGACTTCAGAACTGTGTCCTTAGTGGCAGTTAATTCATTAGAACACATTTTTAACTCTTGACATTCAGACGCATTGTTGAGAAATGGATCTAGCCTTTCAGTCACTTTAGTTATATTATGTTCTGTGACTTGCTTTGTTCAACTAACTTTAGTTTATTGTGTTGCATCTCTGCTGAGCTTGAGCCTGTACATAATTTCCCAGTTGGTCGAAGACCTTGACCACAGAGTTTAATACAAAATGCAGGGCCACCAAAGATGAATGATTTAGAAGGTCCGACGGTTGGGGGGTGAGAGTTTTCTGAGGCGCAGGATATCATGAAGGAACCTCCTCGATCCACATGCTGCAAATTAAACAGATTGGGGGTGGCAGTGAGGGAATCACAAGGTAAGGTGGGCCTGTATACGATATGGTTTTATTGGCCCCTCATTTAATAATTCGACTGAGGCTGTGCCTGTCATTGCCACTTTTAGGTTTGCTGATGATTTGACTGGCTCCCGCACCCCATGAAAACTAGGGTGGGGAGGTGTGGAACCCTGCATGGATGATGTGTGAGGTAGGTCACCCTCTCTTACGGTTGATGTTCATGGACGTAAATATATAATTGAGGTCTGTCGGTGTCTTGAGGCGTAGTAGGAGCCATTGAGAGCCTTTCCTAAGTCGTAGGGGAGATACCCAACTCCGCTACATAGGGCACATAGTTCGTTTGGAGGGCGGGTCCGTCAAATGGTTTGAAGAGCTTGTTCACCTTCGACAGCAGGAGAAAGTCATTAGAGGGAGTGGGCCCTCCACCCTGCCCTCCCAAATCTTCTAAAATTATACACAACTGCTAATTTAATGGGGAGTTGACAATCAACCGGAAGGTCTGCAGCATTCTAGCCCACACTTCCTGGACCTTCAACTGCAACGCCAATTGCGCTTGTCTCGCGCTTAGCTTGCGATAGGAGACCGAGCGTTTTCAAATGGTACCCACACCTCCACTCTGCTCCAATGATCGTCTGCCAGTGTCAAAGACACACAAAAGTGCTCACTGCCTCCCGATATACACTGCAACGCCGATTGCGCTTGTTATGTGTTTAGCTAATGCTAGGAGACCTGACGCTTTGAAATAGAAGTCACACCTCCACGCTGCTCCAATTAGGCCTACAGTAATAGTGTGAGTTACTGGGTTATTGCTGGCCTTTTGTTTGTAACAATGGAAATAGGGAATTATTTGGCTATTGATGGCTATACTTGGCAATGATGTGAGTACTGGGTCTTTTGAAGTCAACAGATGGTGATGGCATGGGTGCCTGAAAATTGATGGCCTGATCTGGCAGTTGTGTGAGTACTTGGGTTTCTCAAGTCAGTAATTGCCATTTAATAACAGTAAATGTCACAGAGTGTGAGTTTCAGAGCATATTATGGCAATGCATGTTAAAATATGATAGTATCTGGATATACAATTGCAGTAGCTGACAAATGCACATTCAATGGTGCTTTGAAAACCAAATTGATTGTCTTCGTCAACGCTCTTTATATGCGGTGATATTTTTCTATCATGTGCTACGGGCAACCTGCAGGCAAGTTCAGGGTACTTTGGAAAGAGACCTGAGAGAATGGCAAATACTTTTAAAGATTAAACAAAGTGGATACAGGGTTCGATCCAGGTCTTGCATAGTCATATAATTCATATAATAACTCATCAGGAAGGATTGTATTAAAATACCTATCAAACAACACTTTAAACTACACCTGATTGGTTACTCATCAGCCATAATTTGTTTACAAGGCACTACCAGATCGCCATGCCCTGGACAATCAGACGTATACCTGTAAATTAGTTTTTCTTTGTGTTTGTTTAACTATTTCTGGATATGGGGCATTTTAATTAATTCTAGGGAGATATTTAGTCTTACTATGTATATTACATTTTTTTTACCTCATGCAGAGCCTTTGATTGTTCCTAGGTCATGTGTGACACCTTCAACATGTCCTGGCTTTTTAGCCAATACGACTTTTCATGCCAAGAATTCTAGAACCATTCTTGTAATAGGAAAAACGAGACCTCGAGTCCAAAAGGGGCAAATGTTCCTCACAGAAGATGGAACTCTCTGAAGATATCACAATGAGTTCACTGGGCAGTGACTCTTCAGTATGCCTTCTTCACTCGTAGAGACACATTCACCAGGCTCATGTGTGGGTGCAATTCCTTTCTGCTCCTGCTCCTTTTCTATGCTTACCCCAACTGCAGGTTGTGAAAAGAAGGAGTTTTCATTGGTGAGGCAAGGGGCCAGCAATAAACATCTCCGGCTTTAGGCCAACAACAATCTCATAGCAAGGCTACTATGTTCAGTTCAATTTGCGAAAATCGACGCACAAGGTTACAGTGTCTTAGCAATTGAAGCATCGCTTGCGCCTTCTATGGGAGATGAGAATAGGCAATGATAAGAATGTAAGTGATTTGCCTGCAGCTGAAACTACCGCGGGCAAAACGTTCACATGAGAAAGGTGCGAACTACCAAAAGATTGCACCTTTCTCATGCAAACACACATACATACTCACACCCACGCACACAACACACCCATAACACCCCCGCACCCCCACCCACACCCCCAACATAAACAAACCCCATTTACCTTCATCTGTCTTGGGAGGATAGCTCAGTAGGCAATGTGCTCTCCTTGGAAGCAAGATGATACGGAGCACCACAGGTTCGATCCCTGGGTCCGCGCTTAGAAACCTCTGGATATTAAGCACATTTTAAATAACCTATCATATCATATCTTCACGCTGGGTTCCTGCAGCACCAGTTCCCTTTCACCCCCGTGATCGGGAACCGGCGCCACAGGGTCCTTTTCTTTTCTATTTTGTTTATTTTAAACAGAAGGCTGTGGGGGTGTCCCCCGCAACCCCCGCTCACTATACCATGAAGTGTAGTGAGCGGGGCGATGCGGAGGACACCCCGCAGCCCCCGTTTCTTTTTTTTACAATGCTACCACCAAAGGTTCGAACTTTTGGTGTTCAAACCTTTGGTGGTAGCATTTTTAGAACGTTTGGTCATTGCGACCATTTGTTTTCGGTAAAATCGTCCTAAACCAATGATAACATTATCCAATTTTCGACGTTGTCAGTGTAAAGCTAGGTCTACATTTAGGGAGCAATCAGCAAGGAGTAATATGCGGGAAACAAATCAGGTATACTGTGGAGTTATTTTGGGGTTGAAATGGAGAAGCATCATTGAATAAGACCACCCTCACTATGCTGGCTAAACATGAGTGGTAGGCAGGCAATACAATCCCTGGAGGCTTTCTGGCTTTGTTCCCTTAAAGGGCCATTTAGCATAACACAATTAACACAATTCGTTGTTCATAGGTCTCCAAATGATCAAGACAATTGACAAGTTGGGTTCAAACCCATTCCAGGTTTGCTCACTGCTTTTCAATGTACACCTTGCTAAGGGCCAACTTGACTGACGAGAGCTAAAACATTAATTATGTTTCTCGGAATTGAACCCCACAGGTGTCAATTATTTTGTTTAAAAAAACGGTACAACGTCATTTTATCGCAGGATATTTTTTCGCGTGTTTTTTTTACCGCAAATATTTTTACGAAAAAACACATCACATTTTTTAGGGGGGGTTAGAAAATGATATATATGGGGCGGGTGTTTAGCAATGCATAAAACAATAAAGGGAATGGGGGGTTTGAGGGAACCCCCAAAAATAATAATAAAAAAAATTGATGGGTTTTTTCGTTAAAAAAAGTTGCAGTAAAAAACCCTGCGAAAAAACATCCTGCGATGAAAGGACATGGAACCGTACAGGAATCTGGGCTGGTGCGTTCTGGATTCCTCTCTTTATTCCTTTGAATACACTGTCCAATGTTCAAATTTTCTTGGCCATTCCTGAGACTGCTTTGTTACGTTGTTTTGTACTTATCTGTATTATCGATTGTGCAATGCCCATTGAGCACTTTTGGACTGGGTGAGGTCCAAGTTCCATGAAAAACTAAAAATACAATAATAAATAAATTCAAATATGTTGATGCCCTTATTTAAAGTACACAATAATAGGTTTGTGAGCATCATTTACCAATCATGCTGGAAGCAGCACGAGATGAGCCAAGTACTTTCAGGGGAAAATATTGGAAATCTAAATGCCTTCCTCTATGATGAGCGCATTAATATTCCCCCCAGGGCAATAACCAACACCTTTTGTCAAGTAAGTGACGTGGTCCGCAAGCGCATCTTCTCATGCATGCGTGGAAAAAAAAGGTTTTGGGAATTGGGTCCTTAATCTTGCTTCACATTTGAAATGTGGACTTTCTGCTGCTACCTTTTCTCAGTTGTGCTCGATATCATGTAGACTTTCTCAAGAAAGTAACATCAAAATCACAGTGGTAATGTTGTAACTGGCATCAGACCCAGGCATGGTTGTTTCATCGTGGCTTCTCGTGCCCGCTGTCGATGGGGCATGAGAGCGGTTAGCTTCCACATATGTGTATATGGGCAGAGACTACACATGGCATGGAGGGCACCTCCCGGACAATCTCTTGGAAAGGATGCAGATATCCTTGCATAATAGTGAGGAACATGACAAAGAAAATATGGACTAATGAGGACTACCTTATGCAATCAAGGCATTGCAAAACCTGTATCACTTCAATTTCACCCTGAGGGGGTTGTATATTTCTTCCATCCATTAAGAGGCAGCCATGTTGAGCCTGAAGCCACCTTTGGGTGGATAAGAGGTCCCTATGATCCAGCAGTGGTTCTTTCAATGGCGATGCAGGTACAGGCTTTGTCTCCTGTATGAAGATTAGCCCTGTTCCACAGACAGGTTGAAAGGTGTGAATATAAGCCATACCTGAGTTTATGGTATGGTGCCCAGCCTTTCTCATAGTTATCTAAGCCACATCAATTTGCTATCACACATGTGTCAGCTGTGTGTCCCTGTTCCGCTGTGGAAATGTTATGTGTATTCACTGGTGTCCGGTCAAAGGATCGAACCAAAAGGATCGAATGACCTTTTGTGTGAATCCAAAATGACCGGGAAAAAAAGGTCGAATTTTTAAAATGTATTTATTTATATATTTTTGAAGTTTAGTGTACATAAAAAGTTATTTATAAAAAGAAAACGGGGGTTGGGGCGGAACCCCCCCCATAAAAAATAAAATAATTTAAAAAAAAATTGGACCCTTTTTTTCGGTCATTTTGGTGTTGAAAAAAAGGCATTTGAGCCTTTTGTTTTCGAACCTTTGACCTACAACTGTATTCACCCCAGACAGGCTGTCCTTGCTGCTGTTAGCATGACTTTAGCGTTGTGGAATGCCTCTCTTTGTTCCTTTGCAGGGGCATGTAGCACCCTCCCCAGAGATACAGACACTCCAGAGGAAGCTCGTGTGGGAACAGGAATCCATGAGCACACCGATCCTCAAAAGGAGTATTCCTCACACCAGGGTGCTGCATATAAAAAGGTATTTGATTCTATGGAGAAGGGAAAGGAGTGGGTTTGAGTAGACAGAAGGAGCTTTCTCCCTGCCTCTATCGTTCTTTCCTGTCTGCTCCACTTCCTGTAGCACAAAGCACTTTGGGTGTGATGTTAGAAGGCAAGATCCACTTGTTCCAAAAGAGATTGGACCCATAAAGCAAGATAGCTTTAGTACAATGGCCTGATGGCTTGTGCGTTTAAAATAAGGGCTCTCCCCCACTTCTTTGAATCATCTCTAGGCTTCAAACCTTCAAGAAGATTTCATTGGACACTGTCGGGAGAGCAGCCATTTCCAAAATCTTCCAGTTGTGCAGTGAAGGCAGGTGTTCCAAGGCATAGGGAAGCTCTGTCCCCTGACCATCCCCAGTGGGTCAACTGCTGCTGGAATAAGACTTGCATCTCTGCCAGGCAGACTACTGCCCAGGACCTCAACGTGCTGAAGGATCCTAGAAGGTGTGTGCCAGCCTTCTGCAGTTTGTTAGACAGAGAAAAGGACCCATCATGTCCTTTATTCTCTCGAGTGGGTCTAACAGTGCCTTGGAGCCAAGACAGCCAGGACCCCTGCAATTTCGCCATCAAACTGCTGCAAGCCGTGATTCAATTGTGTTTGACACAGTTCGAACCACAGGATCCTCCGGAGCTGCTTTACGTTCTCTACGAAATTTGAACCACAGTTCCACTCATTCAAAGCAGTTTTTCACTGCACCGTGGCAGCCAAAGCACCTTGTTGCCTTGGTTTGAACAAAGCAGTACCACTGCAAAGGCATTGGATGAAACTGCCATACGAACAGCCAGCCTCTTAATCATGGATAGAGTCGATGAGTGAACTGACCCTGGTGTCCTTCCTGAATCGCATCCTTCGAGCACTCGCATCGAACTGTCTTGCCTGTGCATCCATCACTAGCTCGACTGCTGTCGAACCTTGACCCCCAAACTAGGTGCCCGGTACTCCTGAAGGGCAGAAGTTAATTTGTCACTTAGGGGCAAATACAAATTGCCATACAATGAAACACCAACGACCAAACTGATATCTCTAGGACTTAGCCTCTGTTACCAAGAGGACAAGCAGTACATGTATGAGATTAGATTCTACATGGCACTGTAGGCCTGGCTGATGTAGGATGAGAAATGACTTAGCATGGGAAAATGGCCAGTAGGCTACTTTGCTCTGTATTTGACCTACAGATAACTAAGACGTGTCCTAAAGACATGAATTCGTGGTTATGGCCACCTTTACTTTGACCGATTGCCATCTGCAAGGGTGGGAAAGCTCTGTTTTTTTTAATTTCTATTAACTTTATTTTATTTTTATTTTATTTGTTTGCTACAGTTTATAAATACACTTTTCACACCACATATTAAAATAAGTCACATAAATCATGTAAATCATATCTTAATACAATTCAGTTATTAATAAAATAACACAATTCGTACACATCTCAGTGATGTCATAATTCAATTACATCAGCAGCCACCAAACCACCAAACGCTGTTAGATTACTGATGAATCCTAGTGATTGTATAATTTAAAATTGCAATTCTTTACAATTACCATAAACACAGATGGCCTTCAAATTCGCTTCCTTTTTCATCCATGACTTGCCTAGCACAAGGATTAATGGTAATTTTAAATCGGCAAAGCAGCGTTTGCAAGTGTTCCGTTTTGATATGCTCATTGTGTACACATTTAGCCAGATCTGCCATATATAATCGGTCTAAAGTCTGGCAGCTGGTCAAAATGTGTCTGTTACTCGTCAAATTTACACAATCTACAATATCGATAAGCTGCCTCTATACCATACTGTGACCCGTACACAGCCAAGTGGGTATCTTTTCCAGTCTGCTTTCACTCATACCTACTTTGTCTTATTGCTTGTCTTCAAGCGTGACGTAGCCCTTCATTCCATGAGGCGAGGCTTTTCCAGTCTGCTTTCACTCGTACCTACTTTGTCTTATTGCTTTTCTGCATGCCTAATGCTGATTTTTACGTACTTGTACCTGCAGTTCTCCCTCTCCCTCTTCCCTGATTTCCTGTTTACCACTTTCACGACCCGAATGTCTCATGGCCTAGTAGCAATGTTTCTGTTTTGTTCTCCTCGCCGTTGTTCCCCTGCATTATGTCTTGATGCCTTCTTTTTTTTTAAAACTTCTTTTTATTATTCAGCGTGGCAGCAACAAACAAGCGAACAGCATGAGGCGTTACAGCATGAATACCATATAAACATTGTAGGTGCACAGAGGTTATTACACATAACATCAGAATCAGTGGGTACAATCACAGAATGAGTTGGGCACCAGAAGCCCGCAACAGGGGGGAGAACCTGAGCCGGTGGGGGGAAGAGGGCGGGGGGGAAGCGTCCGGTGTCGCAATCAGATCGGACATGTAAGAGCGGAACTTAAGCCATACATTTCTAGGTCTAGAGTGGGCAGGTTGTATATGGGACCAGGCTTCCTCAGAGTCCGAGGCCCAAGTAACCGCCCTCAGCCATTGAGCGTGTGTGGGGGGCAAGGGACGAAGCCAACAGAGTAGGATGGTGCGCACCGCAAGCAGGAGGCATAGGCCAGCTAATTTTTTGGAATCACGGGAGAGACCTGGGAGATCGTGAAAGAGACACACCAGCGGAGAAGGAACAATGGGATGGCCGAGAACCGCAGACATTGTCGAGCAAACTGCCTCCCAAAACTGTGAGAGGCGAGGGCAGGACAGAATCATGTGAATGTAGTCAGCGTCGTCATGATGGCACCTAGGGCAGCTGGAAGGGTGATCCCTGGACACACGATGTAGTCTGATCGGGGTGTAGTGAAATCTGTGTAGTACTTTGAATTGAATGAGTTTAAGACGGGAGTTAAAGGATACTCGATGTGTGCGCTCGCATAGATGTGCCCAGCGTTCGTCCGAAATCTCAACACCCAAGTCCGCCTCCCATAACCCCCTCAGTCTAGCGAAATAGGGGACAGATCTGGACTGCAACATCGTGTACAACCTAGAGATTTTACCCCTTGTGGGCCCGGGGGAGGTGAGCTCTTCAATAGCTGGGTCGTCCGGGGGCAACGCCGGGAATGTTTGGTAATTGCGTTTGAGGGTCCTGCGGAGGGATGCGTATTGAAGCCATGCACCCTGGTCACTCCTCAGGGGCAACGGGAGATCGGGCCATTCAACAAATATACCCTGGTCAAACACGTCGCGCAGCAGCTCATAGCCTGCGTCCGCCCAGCGGCGCACCGTGCCCGATGGGACCTGCGGGACCCCCGGGAGGAAATTCCAGAGGGGGAGGTTGCCGTGAAAGGCGTATGTAGTATTGACTAGTTTCCACATTTTCGCCAGAGCAAGGGAAGTGCAAGCGACCGGGCTCTGTGAGTCCAATGCTGAGGAGGCGGGGTGTATCACCAAGGAGCGGATATCCCGGTCACAGACCGCAAGCTTCTCAAGTCGAACATGCGGGGGAGGGTCTATTGTATTAAACCAGTGAGATGTGTATTGGATTTGGGATACCAGCCAGTATTTGAGAAAATTAGGGGCACCGAAGCCCCCATTAGAAATGGGGGTAGATAACGTGTCAAGTTTTAGGCGGACCGCACCCGAGTGCCAGAGAAAGGAATTCACAGTGCGGGTCAAGTCCCGGAAAAAGCCCTCCCCCGGCCACAGGGGTATGTTAGTGAACCTGTAAAGCAACTAGGGTAACACCACCATCTTCAGTAGCCCTATCCTGCCCGCCAGGGAGATCGGGAGCCTGTCCCAGGCCCGGACCCTAGCCGTCAGGTGTGTGAGATATTTCTGATAGTTTTCCTGGAAGGTCAACACCTGTTGGCGAGTCACCGCTATGCCCAAGTAGGTGAATGTAGACTGAGACCAAGTGAAGCCCAAGGTATCAGGAGGCGGGAGAGTGCATTCTGTAAGTGGGAAGAGAGTGGATTTTGAACAATTCACTTTGAGACCAGAGATTCGGCCGAACCGAATGATGTCCTCCAGTATTGGGGGTAAGTTGATGGAGGGTGAGCGCACAAACAACAATGCATCATCCGCATATAGGGACACTATGTCCGCCTGGCCCGCCGTGCGGAGGCCTCTGTGAGCATGAAGTTGGCGGAGCATATCAGCGAAGGGCTCTATTGCTATGGCGAAGATCAAGGGCGAGAAGGGGCACCCCTGTCTCGTCCCCCTGGCGATCTCAAAGAGGGGAGAACAGTGGTCATCAGTGCGAACCCTGGCCACCGGGGAAGAGTAAAGCAATCTGACCCAGGAGAGAAAGGAGGGGCCAAACTTGCAGCTGTCGAGAACCCGCCAAAGGTACCTCCACGAGACCGAGTCAAACGCCTTTTGCATATCAAGGGTGACAGCTACTGCCTGCGTGTCGGGACTGATTCTGTCAATTATATTAAATAGGCGCCTCAGGCTCAAGGAGGTGGAGCGACCAGGGATGAAACCCGCCTGATCTGGGTGGATAATAGATGGCAGGAGGGGAGCCAACCGGAGCGCCAGGGCCTTGGCATATACCTTGACATCGCAATTTATGAGTGAAAGCGGACGGTATGAGCTACATTGCAGGGGGGGTTTGCCCGATTTAAGTAGTACTGTGATAGTAGCCTCCCGGAGTGAAGGGGGGAACACGCCAGACTCAACAGACTCCTCCCAGAGAGCTAGCAAGTGGGGAAGCAGCTGTGACTTAAACTGCTTGTAAAATTCGACCTGGATACCGTCCGAACCGGGGGCGCGCCCCGAGGATAAGGAGTCGATAGCGTCCGACAGCTCCTCCAGTGTGAGGGGAGAGTCGAGGGAGGCCGCGGCTTCCGGGGACAGGGCTGAGAGAGGGAGGGCTCTGAGAAAGGAGTCGATCTCCATCACCGGCACCTCATCTGAGTTGGAGTATAGAGTTTCATAAAATGTAAAGAATTCCCTATTGATATCCTGCGAGGAGACAGCCATGGAGCCGTCAGGTCTCTCGAGCCCGATTATGTGTGGGGACTCCGTCTCATGACGGATCAGACGTGCTAGAAATCGGCCAGGGCGCTCTCCCACCCCATATCTCCTCGCCATGCCAGGATTATCCAAAAACCTTTGTTCACGATCCGCGAGGGACCGAAACGTGTCTAATTCCGACCCTATGTCAGCCAGGCCGCTCGAGGTGGGGTGAAGTGAGCATGCGGCTTCCAGGGTAGATAGTCTGGATTCACTAGCAGCGAGATCCCTCCGGATTGACTTCAGGACCCCATTCTCCTTGGACAACGCGATCCCTCTGATATAAGCCTTAAATGACTCCCATAGAGTCGCTTGGGTCGCTACCGAGCCCGTATTAGTCTCGAAGAACTCCTCAATCGACCGCTCGAGCTCTGAGCAGAACTCCGGGTCCAATAAGGACAGGGGCTTCAGCCTCCAGCTACGTGGCCGGCCAGGATCGGGGCCCCAGCTAATGGTTACAGTGACTGGCGAGTGGTCAGATAGGGTTCTGGGGAGGATCATTAGTTGTATAACGCTCTTAACCAGTTTGTTGGAGATCACCCATCTGTCAATGCGGGAATAGGAGTCGTGGACTGAGGAGTAAAAAGAGAACACACGGGAGTCTGGGTAAAAGAATCTCCATGCGTCCACCATAGCGAGACGGGGCAGAGATGATAGTGCAGCATAGGCTGCCCTAGAGAGTAGACGGGGCCTGGAACCAGATCTGTCCAGGGCCACGTCGAAAATCGTTTTGAAGTCGCCTCCCCAAAGGATGGGAACCAGGGGGAAGCCTTCGAGGAGGGACATGACATGTACATAAAAGTCTGGGTCGTCTAGGTTAGGGCCGTAAATGTTCATCAGGACCACCTCCCTGTGTTGAAGCGTAGCATGGAGCAGAACATATCTGCCTTGAGGGTCTATTTGTGAGGAAATAAGAGAAAACTGGAGGCTTTTGTGAATAAGGGTCATGACCCCCCGGCTTTGGGTGGAGAAATCGGTGAAGTATCTATGGGGGCCCCAAGTTTTGGCAAAACGCATACACTGTTCCGCGCGGGCATGTGTCTCTTGCAGAAACAAAATCTTGGACCCATGACGCTCGGTCTGCAGCTGGAGCTGTCTCATTTTTTTGTAATTTCCCAACCCACGTACGTTCCAGCTCATAAAGGTCAAGTCACTCTTGGTCACAGATATGGTGGTGATCGAAGGAGACCGAATGTCAGTACCCAACGGGTCAATTTCACAGTCGTGCCGCACCAAGCCCTGAGCACCACCTCACGGCTCGCCTTCGCTGCCAGCGCCAACTTTTTAACAACAAAAACCCTAACATGTCCCACCCCCGCCCACATCCCCCCCCAAACAGAGGGATGACAATCCCAACCCCCCTCAACCAAAACCAAACCAAAGGCATCAACGCCTGGGGCGCCGTAGTCCGGGCCGCGGCAGATCTAATAAGATAAGGTGTGCCCACAGTGGATCTTAACAAATGACTTGGACAGGGTTCTGGCACATGATGATAAGGCACACATTTGTAAGAATGAACACAACAAGCAGATTACGAAGTAGAGGATCAAGTAACCCCGATACAGGAAGGCGGCCTTGCTTGGCCTCTCCCCGTCGGGACAGAAGGATAACTGCAGCCTCGTGAGGAGAGGGGAGAGGTCAACCAGGGAAATGTTCGTCGATGAACCTGGAGGCCTCCTCCGGGATCGTGAAAAAAACACCTGGTTGGCATGCTCTATGCGGAGCTTGGCAGGGTAGAGCATGGCGTATTTGACTGAGTGGTCCCGCAGCCTGCGCTTCACAGCCTGAAAAGTCTTGCGTTCGCGTTGGACAGCTGTGGAGAATAGTCCGGATAGAGATGAATCCTGGCACCATCCAGTAGTAGCTCCCCTTTGAGTCTAGCCGCCCTGAGGAGGGCATCCCGGTCACGGAAATTCAGCACTCGGGCTATGATGGGCCGGGGTGGAGCCCCAGGTCTGGGTTTAGCCGTCAGGGCTCTGTGTGCCCGCTCAATAGCGAAGTGTGGGGAGAGCTTGGGAGAATCCAAGAGCGAGACCAACGTGCGCTCGACAAAGTCCTCCATCGGTTCGTGCACTTCGTTCTCGGGAACCCCGATGATGCGGAGGTTGTTACGCCTCGAACGAGATTCCAAGTCCTCGTTCTTCTTCTCTACCTCAAGGACTCGGTTGGAGAGAGCGGTGACCTCGGAGCGCAGAGCTCCCAATGCATCCTCGGCGGAGCCGACCCGCGTCTCGACTTCTGACACACGGCTGTCAGTCCGCTCGATGTGGGCCTTAATAGAAGATATAGTACCGTTCATGTCATCCAGTTTTGAGTGCAGTGCGGTGAAGCCCTCGCGAATGAAGTCCAACATATTTTGGGATTCCGGTACTGCATCGGGTAGAGGTGTGGCTGGGGTCTGCTCGTTGGTCTCCCCTGACGATCTCGACGCAGCCTTAGCAAACATGTTGATAGAGCTCTGTTTCCTCACCCCTCCCTTGGTCATCCTGGCGATGTTGAAAGTCAAGTGGGGAGAGGGGGGAGGCCCAGGCCCTATATCACCCGAGGTAGGGCGCAGAGTATGGTGCTAGACAGGGAGTGATGCAGGTGAAGCCGTGGCCGAGAATCCGTGTAGATGTGAAGTTTGTGGGGCAGCTAACACACAGGGATTTTCCTCAACTCCACATCACCTCAAGAGGCGGGTATGTGTCCTTTCCGTTACCAGAGAGGTACTGTAACACACAAAACAGACTAAGGAACCAACAAGCCCCACCAGAGCTATTCACCATGCCGCGCCATTAATGCAACAACACAACAACCAGCCCCGGCGAAGCCCACCGGCTCCCCAGATGTGAAGCTGTGGTCACCAGCGCAGGCCAAAAGGTCCCAGTCAGTCCAGAGAGGCGCGGGGGGAAACATGAGGAGACCTCGGGGGCAGTAGATCCCAGGGTTGGGGGCAATGGCGCCCAGCGAGCAAAATGTGAGCCTGGACCCAGATATGGGTGGTTGAGAGCGATGAATGATGGGGGGGTTCCTCCCGGCACAACGCCCAGGCGGCAGAGAAGCCGCGGCCCCGTGCAGAAGACAGGTCAGGCAGCCGGTGGGTTGAAGGGCCCGTGCGGTGCAGTGTCAGCAAGATCACCGTGGCCCACCCTGAAGGCCACCCTGGAAGGAGACACCCGCAGCCCGCGGTGGCCAGTGGAGCGGGGGGATGAGAGAGGTTCCGGGGGGGACACCAGGACAGATGCGAGCCGGGGGAGGCGCCAGGCCCGGGGCAGCACTGGCGGCTGATGGGCCCAGAGGCCGGGGGCGCCGGCGAATAGTCCTCGGCACAGCGAATGGGAGAGGTGAGGTAATGCCGCTGCCCAGGACAAGTCCGCGGGGGCCTCCCCCGACCCACGTACCTGGCGGCGCAGGGATCCACTGCACCGCGTGTCCCGTTGTCGGCGGCAGCCCCGCCGGGGTCCAGCAGGTGTAGAGAGGGTCCCGGGCAGCTCCGGTGCGCACCAGGCCGCGGGCGCTCGAGCCAGCCAGCAGCGCGCGGGCTGAAGATGTGTCCCAGCCGCCCCCAGCTGCACCTCGAGATTGGGGGGAGGCGGACCGCCACCCGGCAGCCTGCACCCGCCGAGGCGGGGGGGATAACGCCGGCCCCGGGCAAGCCCGTCCGCTCCACCAGAGGGCGAGTTTCTGCGCGGGAGCGCTGCAGCCGAGTGGGGGGATGGTGCGGCGGCGTCTAGGAATCACGTCCTGGGGAGCCGATTTCCGACGAAATTCGGTCCGCTGGGTCCTCGGGGTGGCCGCTTCAAAAACGCATGAGCCGGGAACGGCTATCCGGTGTTCAAAGGTGCCGATTCAGGATCTCGAGATCTGCCGGCTCCGGAGCTCGAGACTCAGGCGGCCATCTTGTTCGGCGCTCAGCAGCGCCCCCCGTCTTGATGCCTTCTTGTTACAGCGCTGGAACGATCCGAATGTCTCATGGCCTAGTAGCAATGTTTCTGTTTTGTTCTCCTCGCCCTTGTTCCCCAGCATTATGTCTTGATGCCTTCTTGTTACAGCGCTTGAAAGATCCGAATGTCTCATGGCCTAGTAGCAATGTTTCTGTTTTGTTCTCCTCGCCCTTGTTCCCCAGCATTATGTCTTGATGCCTTCTTGTTACAGCGCTTGAACGATCCGAATGTCTCATGGCCTAGTAGCAATGTTTCTGTTTTGTTCTCCTCGCCCTTGTTCCCCAGCATTATGTCTTGATGCCTTCTTGTTACAGCGCTTGAATGTTCCGAATGTCTCATGGCCTAGTAGCAATGTTTCTGTTTTGTTCTCCTCGCCCTTGTTCCCCTGCATTATGTCTTGATGCCTTCTTGTTACTGCACTTGCACAATCTGAATGTCTCAAGGCCTACTAAGAACGTTTCGGTTGTGTTTTTCCTCACCGTTGCCTCCCCACCCTTTTGTCTTGATGCGCCTTGAAACACCATGTGTCTGTATAGGCGCATTATAAATGCCCAATAAATGAAATGAATATATCTGATTTAGTTAAAATCACAGTCAAAAGTTTCTTAAGTGGAAAGAAAGGAATTGCAATAGTAGCATTGAGGTTTCAAACAATCAAAATGTAGTCTCGAATAAGTACACACACGTTTTAAATGGGAAACACGCTTGTGGTTTTACCAGTTCCATTCCTTTGCTGTAATCGTGAATTCCTGGTTCGAAAGGATGAATGCTTTATCCCAGATGGGTTTCCATCCAATTCCTTGGAAAACATTATCGTTAAGAGATTTAAACTCCAATAGTGATTTGCCTTTATTGCATTTAATGGCCGTGACTAGCAGGTCCAACCAAGGTCACCCCGGAGCCGTCATAGCCTTTATGTAAATGTAAAAAAAATAATAATAAATAAATAAATAAATCCTCGTTTGCTTCGTACATGCACAAATAGCTTGAAGAGCTATACTCTGCGACAAGCCCAGCATTTTCCTCCAGATAACACCTTCCAGTTTATTCAGCCAGCCTTTATGATCATCATAGCTAGCCCCCAAGCCATGCAATATAGTCACCATAAGACTCTGCTTATAGGCTAGTAATATACCCTTCAGAATATACCCCGCTGCCTTCAGGGCAAATATGTTGATCATTGCATTTAATGGAAGCGCCTTCCAACGTTTACTTTTTATCAGTTCACACTTGATTCATAAACAAGCACCAACTATAAATGATCTTTCTCCATGGCTTCATAATCCTCAATGCACTTAGGCTTCCACCCCACCCGAGCACTGTCACCCCCTTTAGCACTCTGAAGCAGCATCTGAGCAGTCTTGCCTGCTACATCGCCAAACTAACCATTAGACCGCCTGCTTTTTGTCTCCACCTAACCCCTCTGCCTGCCAACGCACCCACTGCTATCCCCGTCTCCTCATATCCCACAGCCCTTTCAAGCAATGAATTTGCTACAAAGATTCCTCACATTTTTGTAAATTCTTTGTTTAGCAATGATATAGTATATTTCACATATTCTTTTCGTACATAATCTCGAATCATTGCTATATATTTTCCCTCCCTCCACCCCCACCCTCAGTGGAGTAACTTTGCTGAAACTGTTTGGGGGGATATGCCATCTGAAGAAAAGGTGCCACAGCCAAATGAATAAAGACAAAATGGTGTGCCATGAAAGTTGGGGGGGACAAACACCCCTGTGCCCCCCTAAAATTACACCCTCAGGTATCCCTTGCCCTCTACATGATAACAATCAACAGAGAACCCAACAGTTCGAGGTACTTCCGCTTTGGTGTATTCCACGTTGGAGCTACACAATGCCCCAGTCAGCCAAGCAACTATTGCAGCTCGTCTTGGAGTATTACATTTCTCATATCGCCCTATCCCTGAACCCTTCACTACTTCATACAAAAGAATGATTCCCCGCATCCCCTGCATCAATTAGCAACACCCATATTTCTGGAGCAATGCGGACCACTCCATTTCCCTGGACAGTTGTAGGCCATGTAGCGCCCTTGTGATATTTTCCATTTCGGATATTTCTAAGACTTTAACTGCCCACATTTTCTCCCCTGGTAGAGAGCCTCTTTTCCATCCTATCACCATACATGCTCGTGCTGTCACAAGAGAAAAGTGTATCATACGCCGTATGCACCTCTGTTCATTTCCCACATGCGTTCATCTAATTTCATTTCTAAGTTTCTTTCCCATCTCTTCCTGTGGCATTCTGCTGCACCCCCAGCCACCAGTAGAAGGGATCGGTATATGCTCGAGATCAGTTCCTTTGTCCAGGTAACATTACTATGAATGTGCCCAGTATCTGTCAAGCTCCCTTTTGCAAACCAGTTTTCCATTTGTCTGCCGTTAGGAGCCCTTTTAACTGCAAATACATGAAGGCTGATAGCTTTACCAAGTGCAGCCTGCTTTGAGCACTTCAAGCGTCACAAAGTCCTGACCCTTCAACTGCTGCCCTATCCTTTCCAGTCCAGCCTCAAACCACACCTGGAAACAGTGTGCGTCTGTAAACTCATCCCAAATAGGCGGAGCCGACAGGTGACTCATTGGCGAGGGCCATATGGTGACCCCTTGCCTTTCTTTTTGTTTCCCCTTTCCCGAAAACCTCCTTAGGGGGCCTAGTATCCTATGTGTCAACACTCTCTTAGGAATTGCCTTTGAGGTCCTGCAGCCACTCACCCACTGTAACTGGGTGCAGCCAGTGGTTTTCCAATGCGACCCACTGCTTGTCCGTGTCATTACGCAGGTGTGGGATTATCGCTCGGAACTGGGCCGCTCTATAATATTCATACATTTCTGACAGCCCACACCACCTTTATCCTTTGCAATATCAATGTTGCACATGCTACCCTGTGCTCACGCCCCTGCCAAATGAACCGTACTATGCTCTGTTTTATCTCTGAGCAATGTTTTTCCCGGATCTCTCTGGGGAGCATCTGACACAGATAAAGAATCTTAGGGAACAGTGTCATTTTTATGGCATTCAGTCACGATATTGTCATCTGGGATCATACCTCAATTTGGAAAACAAAGCGCTTAATAAGTCTCCCATGTCTCTGGTGATCATTACCCCCAAATATTTCATGTTGATGTATGGGCAAACACAATGATTGCAAGTCTTCAACGGACTGTTCCCGACTCCTGCCATATGGGAAGAGGACCGATGTATTTGTATTTACTTCAAAATTTACCATAGTCCTCGACCACACGAAGGGCTCTCTGGAGTGAGATACCAGGGTTGGTCAAATGGAGGAGCATATCATCAACGTACATAGCGATTTAATACTCACTGTCTCCTACCATGATACCTTCGACTCCCTTATCCTGGTGGATTTCGATTGCCAAAGGTTCAATAGAAAGGGCAAACCTGCAAGGGCGATAGCGGACAGTCTGTCTCGTCCCTCTCTCCAGGAGGAAAGATTGGGAGCTTTTCCCATTAAACACATCCTGAGCTGAAAGATTGTTATATATCGCCCGTATTCCCTCATCATCTTATCTCCAAAACCATTTTTTTAAATAACTGCAATTAAAGACCTCCATTCCACCCTGTCGATTGCTTTCTCAGTATCAAGACAGAGCAGCACATGGCCCTTCCCTCTTTCACATGTAAACTGCATGAGGTTGAGCATCTTGTCCGATGTGTCTGCCCCCTGCCTCCCTTGAATAAAACCTACTTGGTCAAAGTGCACTAAGCGGGGAATTAACCCTTCGAGGCACGTAGCCAGGGTTCTTGTATAGATCTTCTCATCAACATTGAAAACGAACTTGGGCGATAAGACTGGCAGCATTCATGATCCCTCCCCTCTTTAGGTATTACTGACATCATTGCTTTGCTGAATGATGGCAGTGCCCTCCTTGACTCAAAAATATTGTTAAGTAGTTTAACGAGATCGGTAAGGAGGGCCCCTGCAAAGCTTTTATAAAATCCGATAGAGTACCCATCTTGCCCTGGTGCATTTCCCTGTGACAACCTATCAATGGCACGTTGAATCTCCTCCACCGTAATCGGGCAATCTAGAATTTCCTCACTCTTAACAAAGAGATGTTATGCATAAAGTTTTAGTTATATGGGAGGTTTTTGTTAAGATTGCTTAGTTGGAGACTTTCCGGACAAACTTTTCTCAGACAGAGCTTTCAAGTTTACCTATGCCATGCGTGAATAGGTATTCAATCCTGGTTTATTCTTTGCATTTCTGCAGTTGTAGCTCCACATTTCCCATTTTTTAGATGAGGACTACTGGCCCCAGAGTGCAAAGGGAAAACAATGCCTGGAGGATATTCAAATGCATGGAATGGGGAAACTTGAGGTTGGGCTTGCTCGCCACATTCATCCATAGTGTAAATTGGAAGGTGGGAAATTTTGAAACAAATTTCCAGGGCCACTTTTTTTGCGACCAGTCGACCAATGATTGTACGACCATAAACACAAATATTGGTTTTGTGCATACAAACCCTGTCCCACTCCCTTAAAGGGTTATATGGTGTTCCAGCCTGATAGCGTGCAATGAAAGACAGTGCCTCCCTAATGAAACTTAAAGGACTAGGGGGAACCTCTGCATGTCCCAACGGAATGGAATCGCCAATCGGAGAAAGTGTGCAGCGCCCTCTGCAGGACAGCCGTATTTGTTGCTGCCCTGTATATTGAATGAAGTGTTCCAGGCCTTGAGTTTATTAAATGTTTACATTGAATCTGCAGTTTAGCTTATACGGCTGCCAGTGCAACATGTATGTCTTTCACGCGCAGCGAAGGGCTGTAATCTCTGTTGCCAAGGCAACAATATATTACACAGATTTTTTGTTCAGTTTTTCTTTTCAAATTACTGTATTTGTTGTGAATAGAATTGTTCCTTGACTATGAGCTATTTCACCATATGCCTTTTGATTGGCAATTAATACTATGCACCGAAAGCAAACACTGCCCTTAACAAGCACTCCCAATAGGTATGGATTTAGTACATTGAGGGGTTTGAAGGATAATTGGATTTTAAAGATTTTTTACTAACTAGAGGAAGAAGCACCGACCTCGAGGATATTCTGAGTGGATGATGTCTTAATTGGGCTCTTGTAGTATTTCGGAGAAAAGCTTCCATCTCTATAATCTTTAAGATTCAGTGTCTGGCTTCATAGCATCGAGCATCAGGAAATTCCAATTCAAGTTCCATGTCTTAGACGAGTTCAGCATCATGGGAGATCCAGTTTCTTCTAAAAATTATATCCAACATGATGGGTCCTAGGGGCATAACCCTATGCAGTAATGACCTGCAGTCAAGGAGCTTATTGCCATTAGTACCTAATGGTGTTTTTTTTTTTTCAGCTGCGAGATGCGTTGAGTTTCGCAGCCGGAAAAGAAGTTATGCGCCACTGACAGGAAAACAAAGTCTGCTTTCTCTTTCCGTGGCAGTAATAGTAAACAAAGAAAATGGCCACCATGGAAGCGGAGAAGGAAGTACACATAGTCCCTTCTTCCTTTCCATGACGGCCTTTGACTCGCAGGTAAAAAAAAATTAAAAAAAAATTCCATCATGGAACAGGAAGAAGGGATTACGTGTAGTCCTGTCTCCTTTTCCATTGCGGCCTGAAACACGGAAGAAAGGCGAGTACTGGTGCGAGGGATGCAGTGCGACGTAAGCAGGATTACCAGAAGGGTAAGGCTTGCAAATGGACCAATAGGTAAGTGGCTTTCTTTGTTTTTGCGCTGCACTGGCTACTAATTAAGATGTGCTTTTAGACATCATCTTAAAGGGCAGAAACTGCAAAGCAAAATATTACATACTTATCACTTAATGCAATATTTTTGTTATCTTTTTAAATTGTAAAAATAATAGCAACATGTACTATAGTATTCTTCAAAGGCTTTTATTTGAATACGATATCTACCATTTTTATCTTTTTAAGAGCTGGCCCATTTGTGAAATGTAATAAAAGGCACAACTTGAATTGGTGAAAGGGGTGGAGTCCAGACAGCAGATAACGAGCGGCATGAATAGGCATCAGGAGAACTGGAATATGGTCATGAATGTGGGCAGCGCATCATGTGTGCCATCAGTCAGGTCGTTTTAGTCTGGACAGGGCCGGCGGAGATGTGTGGGGCTCGATTTCACATTGATGTTTGGAGTGCCCTTTGTCTACAGCTGGGAAAATGCATATATTAACAAAAAAAACACACTCATTGGGTGCAGAGTAAGGTTTTTAGAAACAAACAGACAATGGGAAAATGTTACAAATGTTTTTGGAATGCAAGCAGTTCCAGTTGGTGCGGTTTTCTATCCACTGCCAGAGACACACATCTAATCAGACAATCAATGTATACAGAACAGGAAGAGTGAATTCAGTGGACCACCGGTAAAGGACATTAGCTGGGGGAGGTCTGCTGCACACATGATAATGGAGAATACGGTCCTCATTACGAGTCTGTCGGTCCAGAAATAAGGTTGCCAGTAGCAACTTACCAGCACCCTTTCTACAACTCTGCCTGCCATGGCCGTAGCACCCGTGAGGTCTGACCTGGTGGGTGCAATGGCTCCAGAAAGCAGAGTTGTCATGGAAGCACCGGCACTGTTAGCAACGGTGCCGAGGCTTCCGAGCCCCCATTCCCATGGAGTCCACGGGAATGGGGACTAACATTTTCCGGCGCCTGACTTCCTGATCCGCCTGGACTTCCCGGTGGCACCAGGAAGTCAGGTGTTAGGAAAGATTTCTTAATTGTGGGTAATTTTCCTTCCATGTGGCAACCCCTAAACTTTTTGCTGTGTTTTTCACCATGATCTAGACTTTGCCAGAGAAGTGCAGCCTTCTGCCGCACTCCCCTGGGCTTTCGCTCCATTCTTACAGGGAAACTGAAATGCCCTTAAGACTGTCAGTACCGGGAAACGCTGTTTTCCGTAGTTCTTTTATCATGTTGCAACTTTCGCGCAACATGACACAAGAGGGCACTGTAAGCTAAGTTACTGCTCTCTTGGGTCTCTAGTCTTCTACAGGCCCTAGACACTCTCTTTGGATTGTTAACAAACGGTGCAAGTGAATCACGGACGGGACTGGTGGCAGCAATCGTTTCTTTGTGTTTTGAGCTCCTTTTGGCTGTTTAAGCTTCGTTTCTCGTGCTTAGCCCAAAATGGTGGCCTGGCTCCCAAAATGGCCAGACCACGAGGCTCTTTGTCCTGCCCGCTGAATGTCTTGCCCCCTTCACCTTCCCAGGTCGAGCTGACCCGGGGCCTTACTTATTTGGGCATGTACTTTCCCGCGAAACACAGATGCTTTCGCGGGCTTCTACAGGCCTTGTGTGTGCCTCCAGGATGTGGGCTGGGATGTCTGGTCCCAATACACATCCTGGGTGCCAGAGAGTCTAGTGTGTCGTGAATGCCTGGGACCACCGTGGTCCGGGATAGGTCCATGTATGGTGTGAGTGTTTTGTGAGCAGGTCTCCCATTGGGTCCTCTCCGTTTTGGCACGAAGGGAACCGTGGATAAGAGGAGGCTGGAAACACCACTACCATGTCGATCTCCTGAGTTCTCACGAACAAAGGGATACAGGAGCCAAGTATCCTGCAACTACGAGGCTGAACCGAGGAATTCCTGGTGACCCGCTGAAGGACTGCCCCTCTCCACTGCTGTCGCTTTGTGAAACCCTTTCTACCTCTGATCAAACGAGAAGGCCTGGACTGGTACTTCAACCCTTTGGAATAGTGGGAACAACTATTCTCGGCATCTTCACCATCTCCTGCACGTAAGCCTTCGGAAGTGTCTCTGGGCCATCCAGTGGACTGACCAGCCTACCCAGGAGTCTTGCTCTGTAACCGCCATTAGGTTGCTGCTGTATTACAAGTCCTTGCCACTCTCACACGATTAGTACACTTGGCGTTCCCAGGTCTGAAGTGAGAAGTGTACATTGGGCTGAAATACACACAGCCGCTCGTTGCCCTGCTGTGGTAACAATCTGTGCAGGTTCACTGCGTTTGGGACATCCTCAACTCTAACTTCTGCTGCCGCGGAATCTACACGACGCCGAGATGTCCCCTGCTCATATCTGAACCTGCCAGCACTGAAACTGACACAGAGAAGCCTGGGTCTGCCTGCATCGGGAACCGGTGAGTAGCAACGCTAGGAACTGGTCGCCCTCCTGCAGTAGCCCGTAGCTTTTCCTCGCTGTGTTAAACAGCACATCTTTTTCGCACTCGCGCTCTGCTTCTGCCCGCAAGTGGAGGCCGCGCTTGAGTAGCGGAGATCTGTTCGCCCTCCTTTGTTCACCACTTTGAACTGCCTGACGTCCTTGAAG
Source organism: Ambystoma mexicanum (assembly GCF_040938575.1). NCBI lineage: Eukaryota > Metazoa > Chordata > Amphibia > Caudata > Ambystomatidae > Ambystoma > Ambystoma mexicanum. The sequence continues at coordinate 105,209,724 of NC_090936.1, read as the reverse complement.
AGGCTCCCCTTGGCCCATCGGCACCAGCGTGTGCAGGTACTTTTGAGCACAAGGCTCCACTCTTCGTAGGGCTCGGACTTCCTTCTAGTTAGGTGGCCTCTGAAGGTGAACTGGGTCTAAACGATTACTTGCACTGCCTGTTTTCCTCCCCATCTAGGTGGTCTGCATATTTCGTGCTTTTAACTCTTTAGACCCTTCGGTAATTGTATATATATTGTATTTGATTGTGGTGTGTTGGTTTACTTGAGTTTTATCGTGATTCTTTGCTATGGTCAATATTGCAAAGGCCTTGTAATAAATGTGTCTATATTTTTAATATAACACCTGCTTGGAGTATTTTGTAAGTGTCCTTGCTTTGTGTGCTCATTGCGGGCTTTCAGTCACCTTCACCCCTCTTGAGACCTAGTCTTGACCGCCGTGATCACTACCTTGATTGGTCTGGCTTGTCCTGAGGTTACCCTGTTCCAAGAAACTAGGCTGGCCTTATGAACCTCTGCCCCTCCAGGACAGAGTTCAGAAAACCATCTTAACAAATTGGTGTACAGTGGTGGGATACGACTGAGGGTATCCAGTGTTGCGCACGAGCGAAGGCATTTCAAGTTATTTCTACCGGGACACGTAGTGAATTGTCGTAGTATAACTTTGAAAAGGTCATAGTCCTATCTAACAGTATGGAAACAAATACCTTGTTAACTTTAAATGCTTCTAAATCCGAAACATTGAAATAGATGTGTACGGAGAGAGGTGTCTCCTCTCAAGGCACCAAATTGGATATGATCCAAAGAATCGTGGCGTGGCAAGAAGCACAGCTTGACGCTAAAACGTCCGAGGACAGTGCAGAAGGAGGTGGGGCTGCTCTCACTAGTAGAACCGACGGTTCTGTCGCTGCACTGGTCCACCGTGACCACGAGGACAGGGAGGATGAGATGTCTAATGTTTCCTCTGCCAATGTTGATGGGAAGGCCATGCTTGAATTCAAGAAGCAAGAACTGCTGTTTAGGCAGAAGGAGCTTGATTTCAACATGGCCAAACTAAAAATCAGAACAGGCTGAAAAACAGAAAGACAGGGATCACCAGTTGGAACTGGCCAAGCTTCAGGTTGCAAATGGATCCAAGGGTCCTGGACATGGGTCTGGGGCCTCTTCTCATCCACGGTTTCCAAAAGATCTGCTCAGTGTGTATGAGGAAAAGAATGACATTATGGACTGGCTGAATACGTTTGAGTATGCATGTGAAGTTCAACAAGTTGACAATGCTGATAAGATTGCCTGGTTACTCAGCAGACTGCCCCATTCTGGCTGCAGTGCCATTATGGAAATATCGAAAGCTGAGCGAGCAGATTTTGCAATGTTAAAGCAAACTCTCATTTTAAAGTTTGGAAAGACTCCTGCCCAATATTTAAAACGATTCCGAGAGTATAAGAAAAAAGAAGGTGATACTTGGGTATCTTATGTAACCGAATCCTTAAAAACCTTGACTGGCTGGGTCGAAGGTTATAAGGTTTCTACCTTTGAAGGTATGATAAGTCTTGTCATGCTGGAACATATTTTTGCATCTTCTTCCCCGGAGCTTAAGCAGCATTTGGCAGATTCGAAGGAGATAGATCATAAGAAGCTTGCCATTGCAGCAGATTTATGGGTGTCACATCGAGTGTCCCATAAGGACAAAACTCATCCTGGTAAGCAGGAGGAAGGGAAAAAGTCCAAAGATAAGGAGGGTGGAGAATCTGATAAATCTTCTTCTCAAAAGGGCCACAAAAAGAAAAATAAGGGCAAGACACAAGAGAACTCACAGGGTAGTGGAGGTCAGCCTCCGAAACAGAACTCTGGTTACAATAAGCCTCCCTATGTAAACAGACCCAATGGATCTTGTTTTGCTTGTGGAGCAACTGACCACGTGAAGGGGGATCCCCGGTGTAAGGTTAAACGCAAATATCCGTGCTTCTTGTGGCATTCCTCCATAAGAATGACACCAATTTGGTGCCATACTTCAGTGCTAATTTCAGCCAGTTCTGAAAGTGGAGGAGTGCCACAAGAAATGGCATGCAAAATGCCACATAACGAAGGTGCTGGTTGCTAGGTTGGATTTCAGCCCTTCTTGGCAAACAGCACCGATATTCGAAAACGTGGCGCATTCATTCCCACTTCAGAAGAATACGCCACCTTCAGAATAGGTGTTATGTAGTGAAAAGGTTGCTAATGTCTCGGGAAGATAGCTCAGCGGCAACATGCTCGCCTTGGAAGCAAGACACGGAGCAACACAGGTTCGATCCCCGGGTCCGCGCTTTGAAACCTCTGGGTATTATCATATCATAACGCTTTATGCAACCTTTTCGCTACTTAACACCTTGATCAAAATCAAGCCCTCAGTTTCAACTATAGGGGAACATCAGGTTGCAGGAACAAACGTTTGCAACATTAGGCTCTAATTTGAGCAGACACGCAAACAAATAGCAATGGGAGGTCTGATGAGGAGCCATCCTACTACTCCTCCAGTTGCAAGGAAGTTGAAAAACAATTCAATGTAAAGTATAGGGGAATAATGGGTGGCAGGAAGAGTGTTTTGAAACATTGCAAAATGCGGGTTTTATTTGAGCTGACAATCATAGACAGGGCAGTGTCAAGTCTGAGGAAGGGGCTGAGGATCCTTGGTGGCACCCAGGGGTTTTAGAGCTCTGAGCTGATAAAATGTCCAGCTCTGCTGAGTCATTGTGCATTGAACAAATATTGCTGTGGACATGGATGTCCATATAGTTCAACCTACATTTAAAGGGCACTATTTCTCATCATTTTCCAATGTGAAAACACATGTATTACTAACAACATATATGGTTCCTTTGTCACCTGCTCTTAGGGTAGGCCTTGCCTGGCTGCAGTTTCAGAGTGTCTGCACCAGCACACAGTGGCATGGCCAGCCTGTCATGGTCTGGGGATCCACAGATCATGGCCTCTGTTTTGCAAACATATTGTTTGTACCTCTACCGAGGCAGAGAGAGAGAAGAGAGAGAGAGAGAGAGAGAGAGAGAGAGAGAGAGAGAGAGAGAGAGAGAGAGAGAGAGAGAGAGAGAGAGAGAACAACATAAGGTGATCACAAAGAGCCATACACAGCAAAGCACAGCAGTAGGCATAGGTTAGGGCACAAAACAGAAGCAGACAACATATCGAAGGTCTGGAGCACAGATGCATTATGAACAAACTGTTTGGTATGCTACGAGGGTTGGAATCATGATGGGTTTTCAAGATAACCCTCATTAATATTCATGAGGAAAAATGTGCATACATTTAGAATCATTGTATGCAAATTTATCTCATGAATATTAAGAATGGGTATCCAGAAAACCCAGCATGGATCCGGCCCTCGAGGCCTGGAGTGGAGATACTTACATAAGGCTTACATAAGGCTATTACTATATTGTGTGATAGCAATTTGTGTTACCACACTATTAGCAAACACCACTGATCTTCTGAGATGGTTTCATATGAGTTTATCTTTCTGAATTGCACCTTTGGTAAATATGCCTTCCTAATGTCTATGGTTATATGGCACTAGCTAGACATCCATGAATTCACTCTACTGTAATATTGACTTCCTGGCCATGTCGGAAACATGGCTAAAGGATTGCTTGGTACCTTTCATGGCTGCTGCTCTCCCTAGAGATTACACAATGTTTTATACTCCCAGAAAGCAGGTTAGAGAGGGAGGCATTGCTCTTTTGCTTAACACTGCATTTAACTCCCATGGTACTCCTTGCTTGGATATTTCACCTTGTGGGAGTTTAGGCAATAACATGTTTACAGTGCTTGTTATATAATGTCTGTTCCTTTGTGAGTCTAGTTTTCTCCAACACCTAATGGACACTGTTTTCTCCATCATCAGGCCTTTTACCAACCAAAAGGATTTCCTACTGCCCCTGGAATATGTTCGTCTGAAGAGTCTTGGGTTTTAGAATACATCCACAGATCCCACACATAACAAAGGGCGTACATTAGACTATGCCATTTTTTGGGATGTTTCCCCACCATGTCACATATGCACTGTATCGATTGGCCGTACCATGCAGCAAATTTCTTTGAGCTGACTTGCCCTTCTCACCCCATTGAAGTCTCTGATCAAATTCCCATCTCTTTAGAGATAAGTGCAAGCTAGCATCTAGCCATCTTAATTCACTCTTGGCTAACATCCAATCTGGCTTTGAAAGGGATGCCTTCATGGACCGGATCACTCATACTGAATTAGTTAAACCCAATTTACTGGGAAGTAGTTGGTTCATAGTTAAAGTTGGACCCTTAATACCAAACTTGTGAAATTGGAGTGAATGTGGAGGAGAAAACCCAAACAGGAAAACAAGCTTGTTGCAGCAACAGATTAGCGACCACAGAAGCTAAAAAAAAGAATTGCATGCCCTCCAATTCCAGAAAGGAACTATTTAAAATGTTGAAAAGATTAAAGAACTCCTTGCACCCATGTCCCAAAAATCCAGCCATTGTTCACAAGGTGTTCCTGTGAATGTTACGAGACAATATTCACGCTTGGTATGAGTTTCTTTCCCTATGAAATCATAGTATATACAAATCGTTAATAGTTGAACACATAATAGTTGAAATAACTGCAAAGTCTTGAAATGAACAGTATCTTGAGTTCAAAGAGATTTTTTTATATATTGTATTTAATTTCTTATTGTCCAGCAGAACAGCCGACACGTCTTTGGACCAGGTTGGTCGTTATCAAGGCGCAAAAAGAATTATGCAAACTGAAATCTCAGGGACCAGTCTGTCCCGCTTTTAGAGGGATTGAACCCGGTATATATGCAAGGCTTTGAGAAGAATTACAACTATCTGAATTCAAAAGATTTATCTAACGGAGTGAGTTAGACAATAAGAAATGAAATACAATATATAAAAAATCTTTCATAGGGAAAAAAATCTCATACCAAGTGCGAATATTTTCTTGTAACATTCACGGGAACACATTTAATTATTTTGAACCTTTGTGGGTGGTTTGTAGTTATCGAGATTTTCGCTGCTGGTCCTCCTTTAGAGCCAACTTAGTTTGGAGAATAGCGTGCAGTCATTGGTATCTAACCCACTATCACATTTATTTCTCATTGTTCACAAGGTGCAACAAAATTCTTTGTTTTTTCATGATAAAATGAACAGCATTAGAGAACGTATAAACTTGTTCATGCTTGTCAGACCTATCAAAACTGATTGAAACACCACTGCTAGACCATCTGATTAGGTTTTGTTGTGCAGGACTCTCCCATAGAGTGATATGTTTGAATTGACCCTAATTACAGTTCAAGAAACTAAGGCCATAATCCTGAGTCTCATCCCTGCTAACTGCCCAAGCGACCCCTATCCTTACAGCATTGTCAAGGAATGTGTGATTGTTTTAAGCCCAATAGTCACTGAGTTTATAGGGAACTTTGTTCAAAGACTCCACAGTGCCTGACAACATCAAAGAAGCATGGTTAACACCCTCCTTAAGAAGCATGCTCTTGATCTGGAGGATGGTGCCAACTGTCACCCAATACAGAAGATGCAATTTCTGCTGACGGAACAAGGCGGCCTCCATCTCACAATTCTAAGCCTTGCTGAATTGCTTGGAGACTGGCAATCTAGACTCCACCCTTTCTGAGGCACCAAACCTAACTTCATAGACGCGAATGACTCCCTTCTAGAGATCGTTGGATAGGGAAATATGTGTCTCCTAATGTCTCTAGATCTCTTGGTGACCTTCGGCACCCTCAATGATTCTCTTCTGTTCTGACATATTCATGAGACAACCCAGAAGTCAAAAAGGTCTGCCACATGGTTTGCCTGTTTTTTAGGAACAGGGTGTCCAGTGGGGGACTTTCCATTTCAGCAAGAGTTAGAGTTCTGTTAAAACACGCCCCGGCCGTAAGACCATTGCTGCGTCAGCTTTACAAATGCCATACAAAAAAATCATAAGACTTGCACAGCATTAAAACATGAAATCATAAACCGATTAATCGTATCCAGAGGAACAATAGTCATTGTTTCTCTTGCATTATGTGTGTTCTATCTGCAGTAAGAACTAGTCCTGTAACAGGTTTGGGGACCAAAAAATGCTAAAAAGGATGTATGGGATGCAAGAGGAGTACTGTCACCTAGATATGAAAGGAAAATGTGTTCAGAGGGATGGGCTTTCAAAATCCCATGCTAAGGAAACCACTGCCTAATAAAAGGTGGACCAGGCTTTAAAAATAATCGACCCCATCTTTGACAGAGTTTGACCAACTGAAGATAGTCCATCACAATTTTCAAGTTGGAATCCGATGAGACATTTGTCAAGTTTTCACATATACTCAGAAACAGAGGGAGGCTGCTTTTATTGCAACCTACAACAATGCAATCTCTGTTTCTGGAGGGACTCCATTCATCACTGTGGATCCTAAGGACAACTTTCAGGGCATAATATCTTACATACCCATACCAGACTTTATGATATATCTAGGCTAGGACTTTTTTCTCAAAGCTTCTCTTGGCTCGCTGCTCTCAGGCTCCTCTACATTAGTAATGACAAGGTTTCTCTTGTCCTGAATTCGTTTTCTTATTCTTTTGTTTGCCAAGGAGGGTATTTGGCTTTTTCTTAGATCCCTTGGCATGTAACTTGAGGTGTGAGTTTTTTGTTTCAAGCTAGCGATTTGAACTGAATCTGGATCGAGCTGTTTACAACCGAGTGGAATGCCTACCAAACTTGGCCTGATTTCTAACAAGGAAGCCTGAATTGGGAGAGAGCCTTTGCCTTGCCCATCTCTTCCAGATTCACCACCCGCCTCTTTTCTACATCTTGCTGCTGTTAAAGTGGACTGACAGTATATTTCTCCTCTCGTCCGGGGTAACTCATCCACCCCCTGTTTAACAGTCTCAAGCCATTGGGCCTCATTACGACCCTGGCGGAGTGGGTTTACGCCAGCGTTATTCGCGGCGGACCCGTCCGCCCTACTACGAGTTCCTGTAGCGCCACGGAACGTTTTCCGCCTGGTTTTTCCGGGCGGAGAAATCCATGGCGCTACGGGACCTTGTTGTTAATTACGCCACCGTACTTTACGGTGGCGTAATTAACGCCTTCCCCACTCCCATTATACCCTATGGGGCAAAAATGGGAATGGGGAAGGGTAAAATGGGGATTGGGGATTTACCGCCCCGCCAAGGTCGGAATGGGGTGGAAAATCCGCCAACCCCCATGGCGCTATCGGCAGCTTTCCGCCGTGCTCCGCGGTGCATTTAGCACCGCGATTTCCGCCAGGGTCGTAATGAGGGCCATTGTCTTTTAGGCAACCTAGCTGGTTGAGTCTAGCTGAAATGCACTTTTTTTATTGTTTTCCAGTGTGAAGTCTTTCAGCTCCCCTGGATCTCCCCTCTTGAGCTAATTTGGCACAGGTGGAGCGGGTGAATCTGTGGTGGGACTCTTTCACCCAAGGGCTGTGGCAAGAGGATTATAGTTGATGTTGTGATATCTGGTAAGGGCCCTTTGATCCCCTTCATTGTGTGCTGTGGCAGATCAGTATCTGTGTGTGAAATAGCAGCTAAAGGACAATTTTGTTTTGCCAAGTTGTTGATAGTTTCACCAAATTCCTTGGTCTTCAAATTCGCTTTACTGGTAAACTTGGTGGCTTCTTTCTGTAGTAGTTCTGTTCTGTGTCAACTCTCTGGGTGCCGTTAGGCATAGTGGATTTTCCGGAAAAAAACGGAAAGGTTATGGGATGCTCCTGCTTCGTCCTCCTAAACTCTCGTCTTTCGTGCACTCGTTGCCAGGACTTCTGAGAGCCGACTCACTCTTGGCGATGGGGAATTAGGTGAGGAGCAGGTGCAGTGATAGACTCGGTCAGAGGATCGGTGGTTGATCTAAAGTCTTGAGAATGACATCTCTGTATGAACAAATCCGTGATCGCAGGATGCAGGGTAGACTTGACTTGACTTAAATTCTAAAGCTACTTCTGCATTGATCATATTGTTCATGCTGCACGATTTGTGACTTTCCTTCACATGGGTGGTTGAACATGCAGGTATCGCCTTTAAATGGCTTGACCTTGTAATGGGCATTCTCATGAAGAGACTTGAGGCAAAAGACGCAAGAAAATCCTGAGAGGCACTACTCACAACACACTCACTGTTTGCACATACAAACATGAACATTTCCCACTGTAAACTAGGCTTAATTGTGGGAAACACATGAATAGTGTGACATGCCACCTGACTAGTGCTGACGGTGCCTGATGTTTGATTTTCAGTAGACAGCGCAACGTTCCAAAAGAGTAGTCTAAATGGTATGGGATGCTTGATTTCAGCTGCTCTCAGCTCTGCATATTAATCGCATGCCGGCTAACCAGATCCCCAGAGGAGACCCGGAGACACACCATTGATACAAGTGATGAGAGTGCTGGAACCCCGTGATGAGCATAGGGGGAGCACAGTCAATCCCAACTGCGGGATCAGCAGGTACGCCGACAAGCTGCAGCGTAGACTGTACACGCTCCACCTGGATGCTGGTAGAGAGTGGATTAGATTGAGAGTTTCTTACTAAGCATGAGTAAGTGCGTACCGAGTCACTCGGGGACCTACATGACCTACCAGCATACCATGACCTTGGTGCTGTCTTTCAAAGATACACTGGTGACACACAGATCATCGTCACTTAGATTTGGGTTACCAGGCTAACATCTCTCACGTGAAGTCTTTATTCGGGAATATTGAGAGGTGGCTGAGTGATAATTGGTTGGGAAGGAATCAATACAAAAAGGAGATCCTCGGGTCACCACTGCTCAATCATTGGAGAAAGTATATAAAGTTTGCTTGAGAGATTCCGTATTCAGGCTCGTGGTTAAAGGTCCAGTTCAGGGTTACAATGCCAGGGAGCTGGCCTGAACTCTATCCCTGGATTCCTAAGACAAAAGAACTCTCAGGTCTAACAACTATGACCTCTGCTACTTAGGCAACTTGGACCCCTTGTGTCGGAATTGCTATATGCCACCATTACCACTTGAATGCACAATACGCTGGATCTCCCAAATACTTTATTTAACGACTCCAAACTCCACAATCTACAGGAACACATATAATTGCCAACACCCAGAAGGGCTTAAGAACCCTTTTCTTAGAAAACCTCATTGCTTACAATGAGAAATGTAGGGTTCCTTTTAAGCTCCTTGCAATTGCACAAAAAGCTCGTTATGGCCAAGCCCCATTTGATCTCAAACACTGCTTCAAAATGCCCACCTCTCTCTAGCCACAGTCAGCCATTACTAGGAAAACAAACTCTATCCTATGTTTTAAATTAACAAGAACCTCTCTCAGCTCTTCCCTGGTACTTGCCACGAGATCTTGGAATGCTCTTTCCGAGGACATTTGGCTAGTTTCCTTCATTTAAATTGCTGTGATTGCAAACCGCTTGGATGCCCTGTGGAGTCCTAGCGTGCAAGACCTAACCGAATACAAATGCAATGACACGGCAGGTCGCTCCTCAAGAAAGTTCTGCTCTCAGATGAGGATATTCTCTGAATCCACCTTTTCTATTCTCCACCCACCCATCCCCCAAGAATGTTTCAACGCATCATGTACATTGCACCGCTTAGTTGTTCACCTTTTTGTGCTTTATTAGAGTTTTTCAAGCGTTCCTCTTGCTTAGAATATTCTTCATGCTATATGCCTAGTCCCTTACCTCATATATGGACAGGCTATGGGTTTGTCCTTTCTTTCTGCCTCTCCTTTTCCCTTCCTCCTTCCTGTATTTCTGCTCTATCCAAGGACCTTCCATGTCGCGAGCCTGCTGATCCCTTCTCCTGCTCTCAGGAGTATGGTCCTTCTGATCCGCCCGGTCTCTAAGGTAGGATGGGCAACCTGTATCCACACAACAGAAGCGATTTGTCTCTGTGAGCAGTTGTTAACGAGTGCTGTTATTGGCCATGTCAGTGGTACTCATCGACTGTCACAGGATAAAAGGCCAAGTAAGACCTCAGAGGCATTGTCCTGCTTGAGATTGGTGTCTGGTATAGAGCGGGCCTATCTCTAGAGTGCTCCTCGTCTCTCTTTGCTGGGTCACTGCATATATTGGTATACTGGGTTGGAGTGACCATTGTTTGGTCTGTCCCGGCTGTTATCTTCCTGCTTTCTGATTTGGGTGATATATGGGTTGAATTGTCAGCTATGGCATCATGAGACATGTGTCGCAGTCCTGGTGCACACGAAGTGCATACTTTGTGGTCTCCGTGAAATTACTCTGTTTCCTTCTCTTTCCACCTCTCGTCGATTTGGAATGGTTGGAAAAATAGCTGCCGTTGCCTCGTTTAAGGCGTCAAAGCCATTTAACGGTATTATATATTTATGAGGTTTGAATAGTGTAAGACCCAACAGAGAATAAACATGAGGGTCTCAGACACTCTGTTTTAGGGTGGTCATCTGGAAGACCTTTATATCAGGTTAATGTGTCACCCACGGGTAGATGTGCTGTTGTTAACATGTGGAGGTCCTGTTAATTACACTCCATTGAATGGCTCCACATAGATTGTAAGTAAACCATGTCAGTCATTTTCTTGATTCTTGCAGTACTTGTATTTTTCAAAATGTGGTACGCCACGAAGTGGTTAGGTTGTTCCATTATTTTTCCCTGCAGCAGGCACTAGTATTCTGAGTTTACTCCCGAGGGTCTTATGCAAAGGGATGCACTTCACGAGGATGCCTGGGTGTAATAGGCGATGCATGGTCAATTTACACCTCTAAATGTGCAGCGGGCAGAACCTCTATGTCATACACCAGATGACCTTATAACACAGGGTTGTGTGATGTCTTTAAGTCTTGGAAGTAGATTTACCAAACACAGAAACCACTTTTTATCATCTCAAGCTGTGTTGCATTCTGGGGTTTCTGGGCTTCCATCCAGGATAGGTAATGTTGCTGTGGTCTCCTTTGGCTAAGCATGCTGCTCTTAGCATTTGTATATTGGTCAAAGTACCTTATTATAATGTGCTTGCTTTTCAGGTCATTTTTAAACATTGAGTTTTCTGTGAAGCAATCACACACGTAAACCAACTACTGCTGGTTAGCTATGCGGTCAGTACCTAGGTTTCACTCTGTTTTCAGATTATGCATTCAGCATTTGGCTATGATGAATAATCCTAGGAAAATCCTTTTAATCTCGCTGTGCCTTTTCTTCCAAAGATTGGAGGTCACCAGAACTATACAGTTCAAACTGACCAATATTTCAAAGCCTGCCTCACTGTTATGCTTTAGAACTTGGAATTACCAATTGCTCTGTGAGGTGTGGAGTATTCACAGAAATTACGGTTATTAGAAGGGAAGATGGAGGAAGGGTGCACCGGTATATGACTTGAATAAACTTTACAAACTCCTCCAGGCATTCGGCACGTCATTTCAATAGCGACGAGCAGGTGCTGCCTGCAGCGAGCATTGCCCTGGGAGGCCCGACCAGAGAAGCCAGTGTGGCGGAGCAATGCATATCCGTGCAAAGTGAAGACTGCACTGCCTGAGTTGTCGGCGAGAGAACCGGCGTAGTGCAGGTCATTGTTGGCCTGGGACCCACGATTGTGCCGGAGGGAGGAGGAGGCAAGGCACAGTACGTGTTGCGAGTGTGTCCTGCGTGAGGACGCACAACCAGTTCCATGAGAATACTCGGGTGGATTTGTGTGTGTGCAAGGCCGCCACCGGTTTTTAAGTGATTCCCAAGTGGACACGTGCTGTGTATAGGGAAAGCACAGCCATCTCCACGAGACTGTCCAGGTGGATGTTGTAGTCAAGCCAGATACAAGACAACTTCTAAGGGGGGCTAAAAGCAAATTTTCTAGTCGTAGAAAGAAGGGGTTGGCAGACAAGGAATATAGGATGGCGAGTCCGGGAATAATGCCTCCAGCCAAGTTCCTAGAAACTCCAGGTAAGCCCATAACTCAGTGGGAGCAGTGGAAGCACGTGTTCAAGTTTTATTTGCTAGCCACCGGTGGTGACAAATTCTCGAACGTGCACATGCTACATTAATGAACTGCTTGGACAAAGAGGCAGTAAAAGTTATCAAGCACATTCCTGACCCATTTCGGGAGTGGAAGGTGAGGGAGATGTTCCTTTAAGGGGACTAATGTACAACCTGGCCCTACGGAAATTGGCAGAATGGTACAGCCACAGGATGAACATTCTAATGGAACGGTACAAGAAATGGTAATGGTGGTCAGTACAGTAGTTGCAGTAGGAAGCAAGTAAAAGGGTTATGGTAGTTGTTCAGGTTTATTTAGGTTTCTAAGTTAGGTAATAGATGTTGTTCGCCAACCATAGACCTGTTGGTAGCACATGCTTATGTTTCACCCTTCATCTGGCTTTGTCAAGGCATTGCATCATGTCTGCAAATTGTTTATACAATGTTCATTTCTGTCTGAAATACATACACATTCAGTATATACAGTATGGCTGTACTTCTGTTTCACAGGTTAATCTGTTTGACAAGTGACTATGTAACTAATAATGAAAATATAGTTACACTTTTTCATTCATGCTCCAATTTTGACAAAGAAAAAACTCCATTCAGTTGGAATATGGTGATTAAGGCTGTGTATTAGTTTGAGGGGTGCCCTTTGTGATGACACGTGTTTCAACGGACTGCGCCGTCTTTCTCAAATCAGGGCTAATTCATGATACAAATTCAAATCCAAATCAAAAGGTAGGCAGTGCCATTCTCAATTCTTATACAGTAAAATGCAAAGAAAATTGTGTCAAATGTTGCACAGGCAGTAGGGGAGGGGGAATGGGTAGCATTGATTCGGATAGACAGTGAGCCATTAAGCATTATAACAGATAGAAAAACATCTGCATCAATGTGAAATGAAAACAGGGACAAATGAAAAAAGAAGCGGGGGGGTGGAAAAAACAAAGAAAACTTTCATGAGTTCATTTGTCTCTTACATATGAGTTTGCAAACTTAAAAACATTTGATGAATAAACTCAAACATTAACTAAAAACTGATTTTTTGTTACCTAATGGTATTGATTTCTAATTTTTTTTATTTGGATTTGAATTTGTATCATGAATTAGCCCTGATTTGAGAAAGACGGCACAGTCCGTTGAAACACGTGTCATCACAAAGGGCACCCCTCAAACTAATACTTAATCACCATATTCCAACTGAGTCGAGTTTTTTCTTTGTCAAAATTGGCGCATGAATGAAAAAGTGTAACTATATTTTCATTATTAGTTTACAAAACCGAGTGGAGGAACCACGTTTTCTTCGTTGTTGCGCAATTCATGCAACAAACATTAGCCTTTCAACAAACTTTAGGGTGCTGAGGTCTACCCTGATAAGTGTCCATTGTGTAAAGTTTCCTCAGTCAAAAAGCAATTTCTGTTATGTAGCTACTATGATGCTTGAATCAATGTCCAAATGCATACTTGCAATGCTATAATTATGCAACAAACCTGTATTATGACTCAGAAAACTGGGAATACTTCAATTGTTATGACATGAACTAAAACAGATTACAGCCCGATGAAGAGTGAAACGTATGCACGTGCTACCAACAGGTCTATGTTGGCTACAAGCACCAATTGCCTAACTTAGACACCTAACTAAACCTGAACAACTACCATAATCCGTTTACTTGCTTCCTAGCGCAACTACCGCACTAACTGACTACCATGACCATTTCTTATCCTCAGGTTGACTAACAGAGAATATCAGCCACAGTTAGTCGGTTGCTGCAAGGATCTTATCAAATCAAATACATATATCTCAACATATTATTATATGATATAGAGTGGCGCACAGGCGAATATATTCACTATACCCCCTAAAACTGGAACGGTACAAGTTTATCTCTTGTAAACAGATTCCAATGTAGAGTGTGGATGCCTATGTGATGGGTCTGAGAACATTGACTGCTTCATGTCATTTCGCTGGTATAGAAGAGGAATATACTAGGGACCAAATGGTACTGCTCATGTCAGGTTCCAATATACAAGAGAAATTGTCGCAAGCTAAGGATCCTACGTTGGGGGAGGCACTAAAAATAAGCACGAAATGTACCAAATATGTGGAGATGAAAGAAACAAAAGACAAATGTACAGAGAAAGAAGTCAAAGCTGTACAACAACCTGAAGGGGATGGAACAATAACAGCAGTGACTAGGAAGAAAGAGTTTTCAGGTTCTCGAGAAAGATTGTCAGTGGAACAAGCTTCATGGGTGCTTGTTTCCAGTGTGGAATTGTCAGTCACATGGTGTCAGACCTGTATTATCCAGCAGTAAAAGGAGCATCCAGGACATGCAACAGGACAGGACATTTTGCTAAAACATGTCAATCATATGACTCAGGAAAGGGGGAACCTGGACTGAGAGCTTGAGTGAATGCTGTAAATATGGATGATCAAAAGGATTATTCAAAGGTGGTAGTACATATCTGGATGCCAACAGTGAAGGAGAAGGAAGGAAGAAGTACCTTACCGGGCACCACTAGCAGAAGTCACTGTGAATGGAGCATATGTGCAGATATTGGTAGTCTCTGGCTCACCATATACATTGGCATCCCAAAAAGTAAATAAATCCAGCATATTTAAGGAGCATGAAGAGTTGAGTGAAAATTACGTTGATCCCTCCTCGTATGAGGGAATACCTATTCACATTTTGGGTTATGTTTGGTGTGAAATGTATTTAGGTAACTGAGTAATTTGACAAAAAAAATATGTTATGGAGAAAGGGGACAATCTGCTGAGGTGGAGGCGCCAATTGTGCTTGCAAATGGAACTCGGGCCTGGGCAGGAATATCACATGCAAGTGGTTTCTAAGGGAGGCGATTATAGAGAGGAGTTAGAAAGGAAGTTCCCAGAAGTGTTCACGGACACACAATTGGAAGATCAGAAAGTTTTTGAAACATGGTAAAATTGAAGTAGGAGATGGTGTGTACAGTACACAAAGGTAGACGGGTTCTTTTCAGTGTAAAAGAGGAGTTAGAGCAAGAACTGAATAGGCTCTGTAGAGAAGGAATAATTGAGGCAATTGAGTCGCGTGAATGGTTGCCACCTACAGTAGTTACACAGAAATTAGATGGCAAGATACGTGTGTTCATTTATGAGATGTCAACAAGCAATATGAGTAAACAGATAATGTCTTTGAATATAAATAGTATGCTGTCTACTATGGGGAAAGTGAGATGGTTTTCAACCATTGATTTGTCTTCAGCCTGTCATTATATAGACTCACACCCAGAGTCAAGACATATTGCGTCATATATAACTCCTATAGGGGCTTAACAGTACAAAAGCATGCCTTTTGGGCTAGCCTCTGTGCATGCAGTTTTCCAGAGATGATTATGGAAATCTTAGTTTAAGTTTAGAATGTTAGTCTGCTTAATTGTAAATAAAGGGTTAAAAGGGCATATATTATTATTTAGAACTTGGCATTACCAAGTTCTATATGACACGGGAGGGTCCATGGAAAGGACAGTTATAAGAATGGAAGATGAAGGAAGGGTGCGCTGGTGAAGGGCTTATGTATGCGACTTGAATAAACATTACCTTCATCTGGCCTGTCATTTCACTCATAGCAATAATGATAGTACAATGACCAATTTAATGTGTGCGGTGAGGGTCACCAGTTTCAGGTTAGAAGATACCCGGTTTGATGACAATGAGGTATAAGGATGGGGATAGTGGTACTTCTCTGGGTGCATTCTCTTATTTGGGCACACAGGCTGTGTGTGTCTGAGTTATTGGCAGATTAGCAAGAGGATGGGACAGTTTGTAATCTGTTGCTGCTCAGCATCTATCATTCCCTCTATTCCTTCAAAAGGAGTCTGGATCTGCGTGGAATTCAGGTGGTGGTAAAAGATCTCTGTAATGGCAGCAGATGAATCGTATATAGGGTGCGTGTAATTGGACACCGTGGTCCATAGATGGCATGGACTATTTGAAGGAACATTTTGGGTACTAAGCAGGAGTGTGTTTTGGCATGGGATTCTAGCATGTTTCGATATAGCAGCATGGTCTTGTTTTCTTGCATTGCCCCTGCTGACTTTGTTAGTGTGGCTAATGTGAGTGTGTTCTTGTTGGGAATTCTAGCATAAATCGGCACAGGCAGGATGGAGGTGTCTTCGTGTATGGTCAGGGTGTTCTCATGAGAGAATAATCCACATGTTGAGAGGAGAGGAGTTGACTTACTCTAACAGGCCTGAGATCTTCTTGTTTGGCATTGTACGTCTTCGCTCTCAACCATGCTTTAAGAGGGGATGGTTCATTGGAGCGGGACCGAGATCCATGAGCCATCTGATGCCTTCCAGTTCCGGTTAGCCTTCTGGGAGACAACTAGAGCACAGAGGCCACTTGGCTGTACCACAGATAAGAACCGCCATTGGGAAATGTGTCCTTTATTTCCCTATATGCTACTTTTTATAGTCCGATTCACTCGGGCTATTCTAATTAGTGTCTTCAGGCTGATTGTATAAATTCATATTTTACATCGCACTTCATACCAGACTCCAGCCTCTAATGATATGATATGATGAGTCATTTATAACGGGCCTGTACACAAGTGTTTCTAGGCATGACAAGACAAGGTAGGGAGACAAAGGGAGGACAAAAACAATGATTTTACCAGGCCTTGTTTCATTCAGATCATGCAAGTGCAGGGGGTGAGGGAGAGGAGGCGTGCCAGGGGGAGGGAAGGGGAAGTCCAATCAGGGCAGCATTGCTCTGAGTAAGTGCAGCCAGGGGAGTCGGCTCTGGGTAATTACAAGATGCAGGGGACTGAAGGGTTACCGATACAGCCCCCAAGTGCGCGGTAGGCCAAGATGCTGTACAGGTGCTACAGGTCGTGGTGGAGCCTGGTGCCCATAGTGTTCAGAAGGTAGTCAGGCAACCAGTCTGCGCTGCAGACAGGTTAGTCAGCAAGGGATGGAGAGAGAGAAAGCAGAAGCGAAAAGGAAGGTCTTGAGCTGCTTCCGGAACGTGAGGTGGTCCTGCTCAAGTTTGAGGGGGTGGGGGGGGGGGCAGGGAGGCCATTCCAGAGGGAGAGCTCTAGAGACAGTGAGCTTCTGGGGGAAAGTGAGAAAGGGAAGGATACCCCTGAGGAAGTGCAGTGGTAGTGGGACTTCTTAGTGAGGTCTGTTATGTGAGGAGAGAAAGATAGAGTGGAGTCGAAGATGACACCAAGTTTTTTTGCCTCAAAAGAAAGTGCAGGGAGATGGTGGCCATAGTGAAAGAGGGAAATCAGGGGTCCCTATGAGAAGGATCTCAGTCTTACTGAAATTGTGGCAGACATTGTTGGAGGTGCACTGCTCCTGAATCGTGGATAGACAGTCAGGAATGAGCGAGAGAGGAGAGGAGGCTAAGGTGAGCCTGAAGGAGATCTGTGTGTCATCCGCATAACACTGAAAGTTAGAGAAGGTAGAGATGAGGTGGGCAAAAGGGGCCAAGTAGAGGTTGAAAAGCCAGGGTGAGAGGTTGGAGACCTGGGGAACACCACATGTGGAGAGAGAGGTTGCAGAGAGAAAGGATCCTAGTTGGACCTGAGAGGGACGGTCCAGGAGGAAGGAAATCAGCCAAGCGAGGGACCGGGTGTCAATCTTGTTTCTAAGATTAGCGAGTAGACCTGATCTATCCTACTGGCCCTTTGGCACCACCGAGTCCCTACTACAATTATGACCCCCGTAACTACACCGGTAGCAAATGGGGAAAGACATAGTAAAAGTGGGGCAAGACATGGGAGAGAGAAAAATGGGGTTGGTGTTAGAGGTAGGAAGAAAGATGACTTCCTGCTTTGAAGAGTTTAGCATGAGGCAGAATAGAGCCATTCAATGATGTATGGTGGTTACGCTGTTGTTTATGTGTTCAGTGTTTTCAAGGGTGAAGGGGGAAGGAGAAGAATATCTGAGTATCGTCAGTGAAGAGGTGATAGTTAAAGGCAAAGGAGAAAATGGGTATGTAGAGGGAGGAAGTGTACAGGGTGAAGAGGAATACTCATCCTTGATGAGCACCAACAGGAAGGGATGTCCTAAAGCAGGTGCTGTAGTCCCATGGGATGGAGAAGTAGAGGTCACAGCTATAGGAGATACTTGACTATTCAATTGAAAACAACCCTCTTGTGGATTTTAGAGTGGCAGGAAAGGAGACAAACAGGCTGGTCAAATGTTTCTTTATGGAAGGTACGACTGTGGCTGTTTTGAAACAGGCTTGGGAGATCACATTGGAGAGAAATATGTTGCATAAGCCTGAGGAGTGGGGTGCAGATGTGATGGGTGCAGATTTCATTAGAAATTTGTGCAAAAACAGGTCAGCTCCAGCCAGGCTAGGTTGGCAGAGTGACTGATGTTCAGTGGGGGAGCTGAGGGAAAATTAAGAAATAGAGGAGACCAAGGGGATGCTAGGAGAAGGGTAGAGTGAGGGAGTGGAAGAGATAGAAGGGTGAACAAGATGTCCTGTTTTCTATTGATTTTAGTGAAGATATTGGAGGCAGAGTCTTTGGCAGAGAGAGATGTGAAAATTGGGAGATTCTTGAGGGAAAGCATGGCATGGTGGGTCATAGATATTTTGAGAGGGTGTGCAAAGAAAGTAAATAAGACTAGTGTAGTGGAGGAGTTGGCTCTGTTGAGAGCTGTGCTCCTAGTCAGTGGAGAGTCCTCGTAGGCAGTAGGAAGAGCAGTGGTTCAGTCTCTGCATTAGCAGTGTAAGCTGCAACGCAATGGGAGGTCCATGGATGAGGACGGAAGTGGAAGGGGGAGAATGCGCATCACTCAAAGGATTAGACAGTGCAGAGTTGAATTTTGTAGAGGCAAGCTCAACCGAGTAATTTGAGAGTAGAGATTTCTCTGTATATGATGTTGGCAAGGAAAAGGTAGAGGACATAAAGTCAGGTTTGAATTTATGTTTGGTGATTATATGATGGAGGTGTGTGAGAGTGGTGTAGGAATAGCGAAGTTGAGGTGAATGAAAAAATTGGAAGAGGAGGAAGGGTCAGTTGTGGGAGAAGAAGAGACCATGGTGGAACAGAGGAATACGAGATTCAGAGAGTTGCATTGAGTGTGGATTAAAAGATTATGTAGGTTGACTAGTGAGTTTTAAGAGAGAATGGAGTCAACTTGGAAATGTTTTGCCTTGTTTATATTGGAAAGGTTGAGGTCACCCATTTATGATGGCTAGGTCATCCGTTGGGAGCGTTTCGAGTAAAAGGTCAAAATTGGAGAAGAGTTTAAGGGTGCCCAATAGGAGGTAAATGAGGGGGTAGTAAGAATTTTGGGAGCGAAGAGTAGGACCAAGATATGCTCAAAGTAGGAGGGAATAAAATTATAGAGGAGAAGTTCTTGCTGATCATGAGTCCAACACCATCGCCTTTTTTAGGGAGCCAAGGGGAAGGAGAACAGCAAAGATGGCCGGTTCATTAGAAGGAATCCAGGTTTTAGTGATTTTCATCACTGATAGTTTGGGATGATGGGAATTGAAATGATTAATGAGAAATGCAGATTTGTTGCAGAGGGATTGATCATTCGAGAGACCCAGGTAGACAATAGGGGCATCAGAGGAAGAGGAGGTGGTTGATGGTGTAGATTAGGCGTCTGCAACCTCTGTCTCTCCAGATGCTTTGGACAACAATTCCCATCAGCCCTAGCCATAAAGGTTAAAGGTGAGGGAGCCACAGTCTAAAGCGTTTGGAGATCTGATGAAGGGAAGCAGGTAGGGTAAAAAAGGTTGGAGTACATGAGATGGGTGAGAGTGGAGCTTTGTTTGAGAGGTGAGTGAAGAATGGGATGGGGAGATAGAGGGGTGAGAGCAGGGGGAGTTGAAGGAAGAAAGGGGTTGGGCGGAGTCCATGGGAGAGAGAGAGAGGCAAAGTGCAGACAGGAAGATGGACAATAGTGGCAGGATAATGGCAGGAAAAGAGTAATGTGGAAGGTGTAGAAGCATCACGGGGTCCTAGGTGACCAAACAGTGCAGTGTATCAAAACCGCAGGGTGCTAGGTGACCAAACAGTGCAGTGTATCAAAACCGCAGGGTGCTAGGTGACCAAACAATATAGTGTACAAAGGGCAGTCGGTACAGGCATTTGTGGAATTCCATAACAATAATCAGACGGATTTAGGTAATGACTTAATTGGCAGCTCTGTAATGGTGGGAAAATTGATAGAGGGAATAACAGGGCAGAGTGTGTGATCCTAGGAACTACCAGGCCTTAATAGAGCCAAACAAAACCTGGTCTGTCTGTGCAGCCATTTGTTGTGGACATCAGATGATAGGAAGCCTCTGAACAGAGATTTACTGGACGGCACATTCACTGGAAGTGCAAGGATCAATGAGGGAGATGTTGATTTCAAAATGTCTGCTCAGATTGGTCAAAGGTTGGGCACAGTAGTTATCCAAATGCAGGAACATTCTTCAGCTGAACTACAACTCCACCAGGGAGTGAGCAGCAGTTGTAGCTGCTAACTGCAGGCTTCTGGGCTCTGGGGTGAAGGGGGTTGTTTAGAAAATGTGGAGGAAAAGCCCATTCTGAGATATCACAGAGGACAGTTAGATGGTGTTATCGCTTCCTTCCAAACGGAACCACAAAGACAGTAAACGTTCCCTGAATACCCCATTCTCAACCGGGGAAGGGCCATTTGCCAAACAGATGGCTAGAATAGCAAACAAGATTATACATTCTCTGTCTGACGTTCCAGCCACCCGAAGGCCTTGCCCGGGTGTGCCATTTTCTTTTTATGTGGGGAGGCAACAGGGAGCCTCTTCCCCAACTCCTCCCCACCCCCAAAACCAACTAAACCCCTTCCCCTCTTCCACCCCTCCAATTTACCTGTGAGACCGGAGCTTTGAGCTCCGGTCCCCGCCCTCCTTCTGATCTCGGCCACTGCCATAGAACGGAAAGGGTACTTGCTCTTTTTTCATTTTTTTCCAGAGATTGCGGGATCCCCAGAGGGGAAAAAGAATCCCTAAGGTGCGAATGGCTTAAACAGCCCGGTGGGGGGTTGGGGGGGAGGGTCGGGCATGGCCACGTTACTGCCCTTGCCACCCCCCCCACCCCCAGTGCCCCAGCAAAGCCATAATCTGAGTTATGCAAGAAAAAACACTCAATAACCAAGGGATTCAGTGAAAAGGAAGAGATGCAGCTGAAACAAGCCAAGCGGTGACACCCAAACATGGTACAATTGTTATCTTACCTGAGGATCGTTCCTTTGAAACATGAGAAGAATACCATAGAACAATAGGATTCCATCGGTCAGAACCCCCGCCCCCCCCCGTGCGAAACAACAAAATGGACAACTGACACAAGGCCCAGTGAAAGGTTTGAGGGGGGGCTGTCACGAAGGAACCAGGAGGCTGAAAGAAAACAAACAAACACAGCTCCTTGAGAGGATTGCAAAAGATCCTAAGGGTATCCAGAATTGGTGGTTGCAGAGCGGGCTCCAGAATCCAAGAAATGAGGCTCCCCAAATCCCCAACAGAAAAAGAGCACAGGTACCTAGAAAAAAGAAAAGTACCAAACTCAGGTCATCCAACTCATAATCCACTAAGAGAAGAAAATCCAGAGAAAACAGTCCAAGGTCGAAAACCAGGATGTTAGTCCTAAGAATAAGGAATCCGGGGAAAAGAACAAGGCACAAGACAAAGAAAACAGGAACCAGCAGCAACAAGAAGCGCAACTCACAAAACCTGGTAAACTCATTGTGAAGCAGCATGCCCTATGTGGAACGCCTACTTGACAAACAAGTTGGACATTTTGGGAGCCTCATGTGATGGAAAGGGAACACGTCAACGTGTAGAGGCTGCTTTATGCGAGGAAAGTCAGGTGACGAAGTTCCGAGGCGCGCTGCTCTACCCAAGTTGCCACGGCAAATGTCAACATAGCTGAACCTGCAGCGCGTGCTGACGACACACAACAGATGGCTGACGGGCCAGAGAACCAGTGCCCTGAGAGAGTGGTGGGGACGGGCTAGTTAGAAACCAGATCAAATCCTAGGGCTGGCACGACCTTTACTTTGGCTCCAGGACTTGATTGAAGTTCGGCTTCAATGTGACATGATCTAAAGTACCTGACAACCGGCTCCGGGCCGAAGCAGAGATCTGTGATGAGGCTCCTCATCCTCAAAAGCAGGAACAAGAGGGCAAGGTTATTTAAACCTGAGGCTGTACTGGAATGTACCATGATGAATTAAGTAAAAGGGTGATGCATCCTTTATACCCAAGCTTCTAAATGTATTTGGTTAATCTGCTGGGAGAGACTCAGACCCAGAATGAATGAGAAATGGAAATCTTTCTGTTTGCACACATAGGTATTATCCAGAGGGACACTATAATCGGAGAGTTTTGTTTGATTACACACACAATGAAGATGGACCATCCAAACAACTG
The DNA here is from genome assembly GCF_040938575.1 of Ambystoma mexicanum. Taxonomy (NCBI): domain Eukaryota; kingdom Metazoa; phylum Chordata; class Amphibia; order Caudata; family Ambystomatidae; genus Ambystoma; species Ambystoma mexicanum. Next base: position 105,187,376 of record NC_090936.1, on the reverse strand, counting down.
GTTTCATTCAGAACATTCCAGTTTATCATTTTGGCCCTAATTTGTACATGGGCCCTAATAAATCTTTTGTGAAACCTACTCTTTCGTGTGGTGGTTTGTTTGTTGATCATTGTCAAGCATATGCCACATAGCATAACATTGTAAGCTCCAGGAATGGGTAAAAGAGAGGACTCTCATTAGGTGAATACAGACAGGTTTCATAGGGTTATACGTATGAGGGATCGAATGTGTGTCTTTATGGATGCTAATGTGCAAAAGGGCGCCTATTATATAGCTTTAAAAGATCAAAAAAATTATCTGCATCGAAAACAATGGGCCTCATTAGCAGTTTGGCAGTAAAACCGGCAGGCTGCTGCCAAACTTCCAAACATTTCTGGCGCCCGTGAATTACCGGGTCATTACAGCCCTGCTGGACCCGTTAATTGCCCATTCGTGGGCGCCTGAATGGAATGCTCCCCCATTCCCATTTGAGCGCCATATAAACGGTGCTGGTGCATCCGGCATGCTGTGCTTGCGGGTGGCGCTCTGCCCACCAGAACAGACCTGGCGGGCAGAAAGGCACCCGAGAGCACAACTCGTAGTTTGCCGGTCCGGGAACTACGGTACCGGCAAGCTTACTGGTACCGTAGTTCCCGGAACGACAAATTTATGAGTCCCAATGACTTTCAACAGAGCCTGTGTTTATTCGGAAAGGAAATGATAATTAACAAAAAAACAGTAGGGGAAAGGGTGGGCAGTGGGGATAGGTAGAGGGGGCAAGGCGGGCATGTGGGGTGGAGAGAGAGGGAAGGTAGGGCAGGTGGGTGGGGATAGAAAGAGGGGGAAAGGGCAGACAGGTGGGGGAGAGAGACAGAGGGGGTAGGGCAGGCGGGTGAGGACAGCAAGAGAGGGGGTAGGGCAGGCAGGTGGGGGTAGAGAGAGTGGCGATAGGGTAGAAGGGTGGGGCTAGAGAGAGGGGGGAGAATGGCCAGTGGGGGTAGAGAGAGTGGGGTAGTGCGGCTGAAGGATAGAGAGAGTCGGAGTAGGGTAGGCAGGTGAGGGTAGAAAGAGTTGGGCTAGTGCGGGTGGGGGTATAGAGAGTGAATGTGGGTGCGTGGAGCTAGATAGAGAGAGGTGGTGGGGTGGGTTGGGGAAGAGCGAGTGGTGATAAGGTGGCTGGGTGTTTTAGCGAGAGTGTGTAGGGTGGGCAGGTGGGTAGAGAGGGGGTTGGCCTGGCAAGTGGGGTAGAGGGAGAGGTGGTAGGGTATGCAAGTGGGCTATATAGAGTGGGTTGGACAGGCAGTGGTGGTTGAGAGGGGGTAGGGCGTGCAGGTGGGGATAGAGTGTGCGTATGGCAGGTGGGGTAGAGAGAGAGAGGGGGTAGGGTGTGTGGTTGGTAGTAGAAAGAGGGGATGGGCGGGTGGGGGAGGGTAGAAGGAGATTGGGGGTAGGGCAGGTTGGTGGGGCTAAAGAGAGAGGGGGTAGGATGGCTAGGTGGGTGGTAGAGAGAGAGCAGGCTAGGGCCAGTGGGTGGGGCTAGAGAGAGAAGGAGTAGGGCAGGCAGGTGGGGGTAGAAAGAGGGGTTATTGCGGTCTGTAGGATAAGGGCAGAGAGAGGAGGGTAGGGCAGGCACGTGGGGTTACAGAGAGTGGGTGGGGGTAGAGAGAAAGAGGGGTTGGGCAGGTGGGTGAGAGAAGAAGGAGAGAGGGTGTACGGTGGGTTAGTGAGGGTAGAGAAAGCGTGTATGGTCAGTTGTAGAGATAGAGGGGGTAGGGCAGGCAGGTGGGGCTAGTGCGAGAGGGTTTTGGGTAGGCAAGTGGGGATAGAGAGAGAGACGGGGTACATCAGGCATGTGGCAGTATAGAGAAGGGGTGGGGTGGGTGAGTGGGGGTAGAGAGGGGGTAGGGTGTGTGGGTGGGGGTAGAGGGTGAGGTGTTGGGTGGGCAGGTGGGGGTAGAGAGAGAGGGGGTAAGGAGGGCGGTGGAAGTAGAGAGAGGGGGTAGGGTAAGCAGGTGAGGCTAGAGAGTGGGGTAGAGCGGGCAGGGGGGCGTAGAGACTGGGGATATTGCGGTTAGTTGGGGGTAGAAAGAGTCGAGGTAGAGCAGGTGGGTGTGGGTAGAGAGAGTGGGCGTGGGGGTAGAGAGAGTGAGGCTGAGAGTGATGGAGCTTTTGGTTGCCGTAGAGATAGTTGTGGCGGTGGGAGGGGGTAGAGAGATTGGGGTAGAGAGATTGGGGTGGGGTGGGTGGCTCAGGATACATAGAGTGGAGGTGGGCTGGAATAGACAGAGTAAGTGGGGTAGAAAGAGTAGGTGAGCAGGGGTTGTAGGGGTGTGGGTTGAAAAAGTTGGGGCGGGTATAGGGGTGGGTGGTTGGGATAGTGGGGGTGGGGTGGGTGGGGCTAGAGAAATCAAGGATTCAAGTCAGAAAAACATGTGTAACAAAGCAGCCTCAGGAGGACTAGAAAAACAGATCTGCCATCGAAAGTAGCACAAAATAGCACAAAAAACCACAACCCATAATGTCCCCCACAAATGGGGTTTCAGTAGCCCAATTGTGCAGGCGGGTATAACCCAATATGGCAACCCTGCAAATCACTGCGTGGTTGGGAAACGGAAAGCCTAGCACCCTACTTGAGCAAATAGTGTTAGGGAACTCCTCGTTGGGCAGTACAGTGGAGATATTTTGAACAAGAAACTTCAGCAATTCGGTGATTTCATGGCAATGCCGGTTGCTATGCCAACCATTTCTAGTGGATATCTTTTGCCCTTAAAATGGACTTCAGAGGTGCAACCCTACCCTTTTCAGCTCAAACATATTGTCGCTGGGATAGGGAGGGAGTTTGTTGGTTAGTGATGCAACAGGGCTGGACAAGCACACAAGCACACAAGCTCATTTACAGGGCAATGTGTAAGTACAATGAGACCTGGCAACCTTGTTACGGGTGAACCTCTGCCTGTGGCTTCTGCCCCTCTTTGCTTTGCTACTTGCAATCATGAGGGGTGAGGGGTGAAGATGCAGAGCAAACGCCAAATATGCAAGTCCTAGTAGCAACATTTTAAGACTTGTAAAATGTGGAATGGACTTTCTGTATGTTTTGACAAAGAAGCTTCTAAGTGGTGCTAGATAAGTTTAGACTTTGCAACTAACAAACGGTGTCACCAATTGTAACAGTGTACATTCCCTTTTTCAGACACAATTCATTTCGGAGGCACCTGCCGAGGCAGATGCAAGTGTCGAGTGTGGATTTCTCCATGGGCGCCGACATGCTACAGCGGGGGGAGACCACGACCAGCATTGGGAGAATAAAGCCAGAACTCTACAAGCAAAAGTCTGTCGATTCCGATGACAACAAGAACGAAAATGTCAAAACCTGTGGGAAGCTAAACTTTACCCTCCAGTACGATTACGAAAACGAACTCCTCCTTGTTAAAATTATAAAGGCCTTAGAATTGCCAGCAAAGGACTTCACAGGAACCTCGGATCCGTACGTGAAGATCTATCTTCTTCCGGACCGGAAGAAGAAGTTCCAGACTCGGGTTCACCGGAAGACCCTGAATCCTGTCTTTGAGGAGACCTTTCAGTTTCCTGTAGCCTATGACCACCTCAGCAACCGGAAGCTACATTTCAGTGTTTATGATTTTGACAGATTTTCTAGACATGACATGATTGGGGAAGTTATTCTAGATAACCTGTTTGAAGACTCTGACCTCTCCAGGGAAACCTCCGTGTGGAAAGACATCCATTGTGCTACCACAGTAAGTACAAGGCCGTGTGAGTTGAACCTAATGTCTTGAACCTAAATATTCGTTTGTATATAGTTGGTGTTTTGTAACAACAGGTTGCTTCAGAGTTCTGTGATCTAAAGGCAGCAAAGAAAGGCACCAGAAGGGGAGGGAACGCGGGGTGTGTGGTTCGAGGGGCTTATTGGTGTGGTGGTGGTGGGGGGGGGGGGAGTGTGGACCCGCAGTGAACAAATACACAGGTTTCGTGAAGCCAGATATGTTAAAAACACAGTAAGGGAATGTGCATTACAGCCTCCTGAACATGCTTTCGCATTTTTTCTAGCAAAAATAATATTTTGTAACCATGATTAGTAATGAATATGAAATAACTATGGTCAATGTTCATGACAAATGGAACAACCATTACATTGACCTACGCCAATAGTCTGGGCCATTGTGTAGGAATTACATTGAAATTTGACAGGCATTCACGCTGGCCATGTATTGTGAAGCTGGGGCAGGAAGTGGGAAGATTCCTTCATAGAGAGAGTGCCGTTCAAAAGCTGGCCATTAACACCTGTGCTAGCAATCAGTCAAAACTAAAACGATGTCGGTGCTGTCCATGTTGTCAATCATTACTGTTCCCGGAGAAGTGCTTTACGCGCTGCCGCTATGAAGTAAGGCTATTGAACGTGTTTTCAGAAATATCTAGAAACCAAAATATTGGCCATTGGTCTCTCTTACCTATTTATTTTGTATTTGTCTTTTAGGTTTCTTAAGTTTGGAAGGACTGTAAATAGTATCAAATTACTTTAAATAATTCATGTATTTATTCATGCCCCTCAGTTATAAACGTGCGACCTACTACTGTGAATTGCATCAAATACTGCACTAATAACAGCTATCATTACAGTGCTCAGAAGTGGGAAGATCCCCGTAAGAATTACTATAGAAGATACTCATGTTATGTATTTGTTTATTTTAATTCTTGTAACTCGCCACACACCCTTAGGTCTTAGGGCACACATTAAATATATTGTTATTATTATCATCATCATCATCATTCTTATTGGCTCCTGCTGTCTAGTGTCACTGTTCATCAAAATCCACGTAATGCAAGTGATAGAGCGCGGCTTAAGAGAAGAAATTACCTAATCAATAAGTCAAAGATGACTTGTCTTTTAGAATGGACTATATACTTTGATTTTTGGTTCAATATTCCCGTCCAAGCATCCTTTTTATGACTGAGAATAAATCTCCATTTCTCAAAAGAAACCATGTTAATCTCAAATGTGTGTGGGAGCCAATCAACATCATTGCCTATTGCCTAGATTAGGCGTCCCATTTAGAAATATTACTGCATTGATACATTTGGATTGATTTTATTGATACATCGAAGCGAAATGCATCATGGAATCCTGCCGTATAGTATCCTGAAATCTCTCCTAGGTGCTTAATGAAATCACCCATGCAGCACACATCTTCTGCCCCAGCGGTACCTCTCTTTAAGAGATAGACGGATGCAGGACAGAAATGGGGTTGAGTAGGTAGAGAACAAGGCTGTGACTTCCTGTAAAGGCCACATCTGGTATGCTCAGTGACACAGAGGGGGGTCTCGGTGCTTAATGAGGAAATTGCACTCAGGAGGGTGGGGGTGCTCCATTAGCACTTTTGTGCAAACGGTCGTCTCCATGCGATTTCAATCCTGTTCACCACATAGTGGAAATGTAAAGGGTAAAACACAGGCAAAAACAACACTCTTCATTTTTCCCAGTATGTAATTTGGAAATTGTAAAAGCTCATGCAGTTGATTGCAGAAGGCATTTGCAATGGATTCCTATGGAATCCACTTGTCTTTGTCAGATGGCAAAAGCAGGTGGATTCCATAATAATCCATTAGATTACAACCAGTATGAACATCTCATGTTGTGTGTAAACCAGGAAGATTTGTCAGGTGTAGCAGGAGAGGGAGCTGTCATGTAAAGTCTGCCCACCACACCACCAACTCCTCCTTGGGTCGGTAAAAGTGGCAGGAACAGTGGATGTAATCCTTTAGAACATGTTTGGGTTCCCGAAATGACCTCCTGCCCCCCAATTTACAATTTCTCACCCTACTCGCACTGAATTCCAAGATCAAACATTTGAGTGTTTGAATTATGAACAAGATTGAATATGTGGGTTCTGTATTTCGTCCATATTTCTCCAAATAACAATACTTGGGAAGCCATAAATGTGATAATTCTTAAGAAAGCCAGTCTCGGGAGGATAGCTCAGGGGCAGCGTACTCGCCTTGGAAGCAAGGCGACACGGAGCACCTAGATCCCCGGGTCCGCGCTTAGAAACCTCTGGGTATTAAGCGCGTTATAAATAAGCTATCATATCATATCATATGGTATTGTTCAATATGGGGAAAGTACTCCATAGTGCACATTATGAGGATATTGCAAGTCACTGAGGAGGTTTGTGACTTACTTCCTTTATATGGCAAAATAACTCCAAACTGATATGCAATATCTTTCTGACATCTGGAATAGTTAATATTCAGTGATCTCACCACCATGGCTTGGATTAGCTTCCTCATCAGAGCCCTGTGACCTGTAGCACAGTTTTATGAACCTACTTCTTTCGACCTCACAAAAAACAAGCACAGTCACCGGGTCAGTTTATTATGTTATTATCTTACATTCAAATAATTATGGCATGCATATTGTAAGCTAACATCCCAGAAATAAAATCTACATATTGTACAACTCAATTGGTATATGAGGTTTTACAACTTCAAAGAGAACTTTTTTTTTAGAACAAATTCCACACCCCGATTGGGCTGCAAATAGCCTAATACACTTGTCACTATCAGAAGCATTCCGTAGCACTTTCTCAACCAAGACATTGTTTGCATTACCAGACTCAAATAGTCCCTTTCTTTATATCCATTTATAATATCTATTTTTATGTCATAAAAATATGGTACACTAAGCTCATTTAAGGCATTTCTTTCAGCCACAACCAACTATTCATGGTTCCCCGTCTTTCTATCACAATTTTCAGTCACCCCTCCATCTTGGTTTTTGACTTATCCATCGTATTCCGTACTTTGCAACAAGTTACCAACTTAGCTCCTATCAGTTACTCTCTTTCTTTCCATTTACTTTACTCTTTAGGATTTCAGAGTCATGTGCACCGTCCCATGTAGCAATACATTTAGACACACAATCATTTTGATATACATCTGATACCATCATATAGTATTATGTAGAATGTTTCCTTTGTCCATTTTCCAGACACACAAGTGTTCCCTTATTCTTCAGGAATATGGTCCTAATCACTGAAACGTGTGTCCGGGTTTAAGAGCTTTTCATAAGAACACTCCCATTACGAGGCCATGTAACTTTGAGAATCACTCCCATTAAGAGGTTGTTCAACTTTGAGGAACACTCCGAATAAGAAGTCATGCAACTTTGAAGAAAACTCCCAATAAGAGGCCATGCAAGTTTGAGGAACACTCCCATTAAGAGACTGCAATTTTGAGGAACACCCCCATTAAGAGGCCATGCAACTTTAAGGAACACTCCGATTTAGAGGTCATGTAACTTTAAAAAACACTCCTATTTAGAGGTTATGTAACTTTGAGGAACACTCTGAGTAAGCGGTCATGCAACTTTGAGGAACACACCCATTAAGAGGTCATGTAACTTTGAGGAACACTCCCATTAAGAGGCCAATCAACTTTGAGGAACACTCACATTAAGAGGTCATGGAACTTTGAAGAAAACTCTGATTAAGAGGTCATGCAACTTTGAAGAATACTATGATTAAGAAGTCATGTAACTTTGAGGAACACTTCCATTAAGAGGCCAATCAACTTTGAGGAACACTCCCATTAAGAGGTCATGCAACTTTGAAGAATACTATGATTAAGAGGTCATGTAACTTTGAGGAACACTCCATTTAAAAGCCATGCAACTTTAAATAAAACTCGAATGCACAGTACTGCTGGACATAATGGATTCAGAATTTGAACATGGGTAATGTGCAAGCACATTAGAAAACAATTATACACACTGAGAATTCGCAAAGCCTGTCAACTCTCAAGGCACTGAACGAGAAAATGCGAAAGACGATCAAATAAAGGTTGGCTAAAAAAACGCAAACACATTTTTGAAGAAAGCTAGAATTCTCATTTATTTTTGTTTCTACTTTTTGGATGCAATAGTGTGAGCTTTATTCCCTATAAAACATGGCATCACCATCATAAAAGTGTTTCTGGCTCATTCTAACACTGCCAATGAATGCTGGCAATGTAGAATCGGTTCAGGGGGAAAGCATTGGTAATCTCAAAGTCTAATATGTAGCAGTTTCACACATTGCCCATAAAAGGCATTTTGCGCTTTAAAATGGATAATAATACACTGATAGATCCCTGAACCCCTCTATTACTCGAGCACTGCACAAACGTAACTACCGTAAACAATTCCTTATCAATTAATGGCTCGAAAGTGTCAAAGAAAGGTATTGTAGTAGTAAGCAATCTGAAAAGCTGAGTAAGTGCTCAAGTGACAGCTAGAAACCTGAGCTGCCCTGTCTCCAGTGGAAGGCCTTGTGGCATCACAACTCAATGACACTGTTACTGCAGTTTCAGCATTGATGTTGTTGTCTTAGTGCAGGGAGGAATGATGTCACTTCTAGGCTGTAATGCAGAAACTATGTGCAGGGCGTTATACTGATATTGCTGTCTGCCATGTATGCTTTCAAGGTGTGCATCGCACAACAATCAGGGTTTGAAATTGAGATTCCATGAGCAGGAGCTAAAACCAGCTCCTGGGTGTCGGGCATCACACGGTTGGCTGGAGCTACCGCAGTGGAACCAGGAGCTACCATAGATTCTAATTATTTTGCATTAACATTCTCAAATACTCAAAGTTAGGTTCACATTTACATGTATGGAAGGCACCAGTTGGCCCTAGGAGCCAACGGTAGCTCCTGGTAGCTATTGGTTTCAAGCTAGGAAGACTCTACTGTGCTAGAAACAGGAGCTAAATGGCTCCCAGCTCCCCTCAATTGCAAACCCATGCAACATGCAGCTAGCCTCTTGATGCTGGGAATAATGAAGCCGGCATTAGTGGCACACCAGCAGACTGGTGGAGCATAGTGTAGGAAAAGCTGCCGGCCTAAAAGCCAGCATGACCTCTATGGTTCTGATGGTTATTGGTAGTGTGTTCTAGAGTGTTGTGGCTGTAACAGAGATGGCATAACCACCCATCTTTGGTTACCAGACATTTCATTGAAAAAAATTGGACGACTGGACAAATGGTCGAACCAATTTCGTCGAAAACCAAATGGTCAAATTTTTTATTTTTTTATGTTTACCTTTTTTTAATTTTTTTTTGGGGAGGGGGTCCCGCCCAAACCCCTTTTTTTCTAAAAAAAAACCCTTTTTTCCCCTAAACTACAACCTTACAAATAAATATATAAATTAAAAAAAAATCGACCATTTGGTTTTCGACGAAATTACGTCGACCAAATGTCCTGTCGACGAATTGTTGTCGATGAAATGTCCGGACACCCCCATCTTTTACTTCTGGCACATTGAGACCTACATCAGAAGATGGGTGATGGGGTGCAAGAAGGTAGCTTTCTTCCTGTTGTGGCCACATCCGGCAACGGCACGCACATACATCTTTATGGGGGGCAATGATATGCTGTGCCGTGCTGCTGAGGCTCTAAGCCGCTTGCCTGTTTACTGTTGACAAACACATTCTGCTCTGACTAATTAATCCTGTAATGCTTTCTGTGTTCACTGTGGTATTGATAGGTTGTGCATTCACGACGGCACAACTCCTGCAGCATTCTCGCCTTTCTTTAGGGATTATAGTGACCTCCCGCCATAGCCAAAGTTATAAGGCATATTGATACATTTGAGTGCTGCGAGGGTTCCGATTGCTTAGAATGTCAAGCACTGATTACACAGATTTGTAATCATATGCAAGATTAAAATACCACATTCCAGCAAGCCGACTAGTATCAGCAGTGTGCCCGCATGAGATAGCAGCTGCTCTAACAACTAACATAGCCATCGTATGGGGAAGATCTTCAAACTGGTTTGTTTTTTAACCATGGTCATGTTAGGTTCTGTGTTTTGTGTACTTTCTAAATCAGGTCCAGAAAACAGGATTATTGTAGTCCATGAAAGTCCAATATTAACAAAAAGATTGCACCTTGCTTATGGTAAGAACTGGAAAAGAAAGTACAAAGTGTAGACATTTCAGACTGGGTGCAAATCCCAGCTTCACCTCTTAACCAATGTGTGATCATGGCCATCTCATTTAATCTCATAATTCATGACCTGTCAAAATTGCCAGTCCCTAAACCTTTCAAAATTGCCAGGCCTTCAGCGTGTTTTCATTCTCAGGGTATGATTTTTCTTTTTTAAAACCTCACTCACAGTTTCACTGGCTATAGTTTTGCTTCATTCTCTCCAATGCAACTCCATGTGAAAACCATGGGCCTCATTGTGAATCCGGCGCTAGCATTGCCGGAAAAACCGGAAGGCTGCCACCAGACTGGTAATGCCATTCCGCCTCCGTGATTGCCGGAATCACCGGGGCATTACAACCCTGGTGACCAGGTAATTCTGGAGGCGGAATTCAGTAAATCTCCATTCCCATGGAGTCCTATAGGACTCCATGGGGATGGGGAACATGGAAACACTGGTTCCGTCTATGACAGAGCCAGTGTTTCCATATCCACCTGCAGGCGGTTGGTGTTACTTCCGCCAGGTCAGACCTGGCGGGAGTGACACCTCCCGCCTGCAGGACTTGGAATCAGCCGGTCCGGAAACAACGGTGGCGGCGGATTTACCGCCACAGTTGTTTCCAAACCGGTTGACTTGTAATGAGGCCCCATGTCTCGTAATAACAGACTGGATGGAGATGAACAGCTTCCCGGTAGCTTCTAATCTGCACCCACTATCTATGCAATGGTACGAGAACCCTTGTAATTGCTTCCAATCTGTCTCCATACTTGGACACTTTTGCATTCTGTGAGACTCGTAATCAGAGTCCTTTTTCTATTCTGGTTTATGTGCGCCTTTTGCATCGCATCTGTGGCCTGCATTTATACTACAGCCTGTACACCTTCCTCGTGGCTGCTATTGATTAAAAAAGTGTCCTATACCTAGGCTAGAACTTTAATTTCTTTCTTCCGGTGTCTGTGCCCGGGGCAGCAAACGTGCTTAAGATGGCCCCCTGGATTATCTCTTCGATGAGTGCCAGTAAAGCAATGTCATGTGGGCACTTATAAACAAATTATCGACCACACTACTGTCACCTTTACAAGCCTGGCATAAAACAAGATTGTATCTGTAGTGAAGTGACTCCCAGCCTTCTTAGGTTGACTTGCTAGGTTTATTATTATCATTACAAGCAGTCAATCAATAAGTTACATATAGGACAATAAAAGACATCAACACTCCACATGACATCACAGCATTCCTGCTCACCCAGGCAAGGCATATACAACAGTAACCATTGCTTTAAAGCCGTATCCAGTGGAGCATTTCAAGTTAGAGAACATTCCAAGTGGAACATGTCTGAGAATGTTTCGAAACTTCTATACTGTGCAAATTAACATGACTTTTCATATATATAAAATACATGGGGGGTCATTATGAGCATGCCGGTGTGGTAACAATGCCGGTAAAACAGGCGGTAATACCTGCTCGGGCATTGTTCCTGGAACAGCATACTCTGAGTCTACTGGTAGGGGCTGTGAACTCCCAGCAGGCCCGACCCGCCGAGAGTTCAGGCCCCTACTGGCAGAGTTTTCACTGAGGCATCTGCACCGTTAGCAACAGTGCTGGTAGCTCATAGTTCCCATTGCTGGCACCTGGAATATCCCAGTAACACCGGGATATCGGGCTCCGGTAATGGTAAGGCAGGTTACCGGCAGACTCGTAATGAGGCCCATTGTTTAATCATAAAAGGTTGAACTTTGTTTCTTCAAACGCGCTCGTTTAGGAGGAATCTGAGAATTACGCAGATATATTGCCTTGTCATCTGCTTGACCATTCCCACCAAACTTATTATTATATAGTTATGTACGCTTCAGGTGAGCAAGCGTCGTTGTCTGTGCCGTGCAAATGTGCACTGATGTCATTACACTATAAACTAACCAGCTTTTCTTTTAAAGCACTGGTGACGTAAACCACCACTTGGTTTAGTAACTCTACTGATGGAAAATAGTGCAGGGTACATTAACAGATAAGGAGATGGGGTCCGGCATTAACATTCCCATTCAGTAATGACTCCATGAGACAAGAGCTCTCATTTTAAGTGAATGTATTTTTCATGTGGTCAACATCACATCGGTACTGTTGTTCGGAATGATGAAATTGTATGCTAGAACCACACTAGCAAAATCACATGATAATTATAATACACGAACTAGCTTAAGAAGCATTACACACCTGTATCTACATTTAAGTGTCACACTAAAATATAAATGAAACACTACTCGTAATACAACTTGTGAAGCAAAACTCAGGCAGAATTGTATATCAGCTGATACATGTATCATAAAACTTCATACATGTATAGTATCATACATTAGAGCACTGTATATATAATACAATATGGCAGCACTGTGTAACCAATATGTAGGTACAGAGCACCCCACAAAAGCGCTGTATATGCACAATTCAATATGGCTACATCCGGTAAATATTAGCAAGGTACCGAGCCCCCCCCCCCCTGCAGGCTCCGAAATCAGTAAGAAAATGGCGGCCGGCACGCGATCACGTTTGCGTCCGCCGGTGCCATTTAAAAAAAGTAAAACTGTGCTGGCAACAGAGATCTGCTCTTACAGCAATCCACATGTGCCGGCCAGCAGGCTTGAAGACACCAGTTAGGTAAGGGACTATCCTAAAAAGATAGCTAATCAGCTCATATTCATTTTATTTATTTTATTATGCATTACAGCTTTTATAGCTTTATAGCTATTATAACTTTTGCATATAGCTTATATTGCATTAAAAAACGACGAGCATTACAAATGTGATGTCCATTTCAGGACACGTGGGCAGATGACCTTGCGCAAGCATAGCGGGTATGTTTTCAGCCAAACATTTGAACATTCACTAAGTAGAATCGACAGTTCACATATTATACAGACAGTCATACTGACAGTAATACATTTTGCTCTCCAGGTCTTGAAAGGAAATCCTAGGCCTAGAAGGCAGACCATAGGAAAACAAGCTAAACACAGCTTGGTAGAAATGAAAAGATAAAGCAGAACCGATACAAATAAGGGCATAACAGGGAGGTACATCAAGTTTACTATGTTAGTACACAGCAAAGATATGAAACAAATATGATATGGAATTTATAATGTACCTATACACAAGTGTTTCAAGGCACAACGAGGCGAGGAAGGGGGAACAGAGGGAGGACAGAGACAACGATCTTACTAGGCCAAGTGACATTGAGATCGCGAAAGTGCAAGGGAGAGCGGTGGGGGAAAGTGTAAGGGTAAAGGGGAGGGGACAGTGAAGTACATGGGATCAAAAAATCAAAGACGTGCAGCCAGCTGGTGGCAAGTGCAAGCGTATGTGCAGACAACAGGTGCCCAAAGGGCAGGTAGGGGCACTGTAGGGTTGCACACACAGACCCAAGTGCAAGGGTTGCCAGGGGAGCAGTGCAGGTGTGCAACTGGCGGGGAGGGGAGCTGGGCCCGAGATCAGAGGGTAGCCAAGGGAGAGGAAGAGAGAAGGCAGAAGCAAAGAGGACAGTCTTGAGGTGCTTCTGGAATGGAGATAGTTCTCCTCAAGTTTCAGAAAGGCAGGGAGGCTGTTCCAGAGGGAGGCCCCAGCTGAAGAAAGAGATCTACCACCAACTCGTTGCTTGGAGACGCGACTGACTGGTTTCATGTGTTAATATCCCCGCAAAAATATCGCAATACAAAAATATCCCCATATTTTTGCAGCGATATTGAGCCATGGACCCTGCGGGGGACACCCCCGCATTATTTTTAAATGTTCAGGGGACACCCCTGCAACCCCCGCTCCCACAAATGATCCCCCCCAAAAATATCGCCTATGGCGATACAAACAATGATATTTTTGGTGGGGAGTTGGAGACAGAGGAGCGAAGAGCTCGAGTAGGAAGACATTTACGAAGAGAGAGTTGGAGGCATTGAGGCCCCAAGCCCCAGAAGGTCTTGTACTTAATCCTCTCTGCCACTGGGAGCCAGTGCACAGATTTCAGTATTGGAGAGATACGATCCCTGGGCTTGAGGACAAGTCTTGAAGTCCTGTTCTGGATGAGTTGCAGAGGGCGGAGAGTAGAAGCAGGAAGATTTAGAAAGTGGCTGTTTCAGTATTCCAACCTAGGGAGAACTAGAGCTCTGTAGACAGTGAGCTTCTGGGGGAAAGAGAGGAAAGGAAGACTACCTCTGAGGAGGTGCAGTTGGTAGTGTGACTTCTTAGAGATGTCAGAGATGTGAGGAGAAAAGAAGAGTGTGGAGTCGAAGATGACCCCGAGGTTCTTATCTCAAAGGTGGGAGCAGGAAGAGGGCCAAGGGAGGCCGGCCAGAGAGTGACAGGAAAGGAGGGAGCAGGTGTGCAGATGAGGAGAATCTACGCTTTACTGGCATTAAGGCAGTGATCGTTGGCGGCACACCACTCCTGGATAGCAGACAGACAGTCAGATATGAGAGAAGGAGAAGAGGTGGCAGAAGGGAGCCTGAAAATTAGCTGAGTGTCATCCGCATAGCACTGAAAGTTTGGGCAGAGAGAGGCAATGTGGTGGACAAGAGGTGCCAGGTATTGGTTGAACAGCCAGGGAGAGAGGTAGACACCTGGGGAACACCACTGGTAGAGAGTGAGATAGGGGAGAGGAAGGATCTTAGTTGGACCTGGGAGGGTCAGTCAGAGAGAAAAGAAGTCAGCCAGGCCAGGGCCTGATCGGTGATATCCAGGTTATCACGCAGCCGGTTTGGCAGGATGGCATGGTTGACCGTGTCAAAGACAGATGAGAGATCGAGGACAGAGGGGGTATTAGAATCGAGGTTTGAGAGTAGGTCTTCATGGATGTTCTTCGTAATTGTATTCAATTACATTGTGTATTTTTATTTCTTTGTAGAATTTTGTCCCTGAAGATGGTCCCCTGGACCGAAATGCATTGGAATTTTTAAAGGGCCTGTGTCTTTGAATTAAACACCCATTTTATGAATAATTCATTGATGATTTTGCAAAGTTTGTATAAAGAAATACAGAACTCATCATTAAAATACATGTAGAATGTTTGTGAATATAGATGTTAACTGAATGTACAAACTATATGTGAGTTTCTCAGATGAGGTCGTTCGAAACTCCGGGGTCATCCCAACCCAGGTATCATTCGGCATTGTCACATCCGCCATGTTGCACTTATGCATGGCTCAAGGTTGCAATTGTACAGAACGCCAGTGCAGTTCAAGCCAGGACCTCAGGACCATGCAGCCTATCAGCCCATTAGTCGGACAGGACTTGCAATCGTAACCTTGAGCCATGTGTAACATGCCTAACACTTAAACTTTTAAATGACTTAGAAAGTGCTCTACGCAAGAAGCACGTGTCAGCTGTTTGATGTGTAGAGACACGTGTGAAAACAACATTTACATCAAATTTGCAAAATCCCTTTCACGACCTTTAGCCACCACAATGAATGTCACACATCATGATGTGTGAGTGTTAGACAATGCAAGAACGACGACAACAATGAAAGCCCGTGTTTAGACACAGCGGGTTTGCTGTGATCAATGCCAGGACTAGCTGAAGGCCATTGCCATGCCAAGCGTTCCAATAAACTCGTTCCAAGAGCTATGTGACAATCCAGGGCACGGTGAAAGAAACAGAGGCTGGACAGGGATTGGTCGGTGGCCTCAAAGAGAACGATGTAATACATATGTTATTGAAGACGATAATAGTGGATATGAAGTAAATGTTTTCTGAGTGACAAAGCCATCATCCTCACCGGCACCTACTTCAGGCAAACTTTCTTTTATTAAACCATTCCCCCAACTCTTCAGGTTGTATGATATTGTTGTCAATAACAAAATATCTTAGTACCTCTCATTCAATTTAGGGATTTTGTCCTCTATAAGACATTATACCTTGTTAAAATTGCTTGTGCTTTCAGAAATGCATGAATATTAGTCTGAAATTCATATGTTAAACAAAAGGGGTAGATAGTTCTAATTCTACACAATCAGGAAAACCAGCGTTTATCATTTTAGTAAAGCTGGGTTCCCATTTTATGAACCATTTCAGATCTATAGAGGAATGGGCCATACATTCATACCTGCCATTTTGGAATTCTTCAAGGAAGCCACTGGACAGTTATGATATCATATGATATGGCATTTATAACACGCCTATACACAAGGCGCGATGAGGCAAGGGAGGGGCTACAGAAGAACGACAGATAACAATCTTACTAGGCCAGGTGTCATTCAGACCACGCAAGTACAAGGGAAGGGGGAAAAGAAAGGTGTGGGGGGGGAGAGCAGTACATGGGAAATAAGGAAATAAAATAACATAAGATAAATAAAAAGAGCGCCCATCTGGTGGCAAGTGCAGGGTGAGTGCAGACATAAGTGCTGGTGGGGGGACTGTAGGGATACAGAAAACAGTCCCCAAGCGCAGGGGTTGCCAGGGAGGCAGTGCAGGCTTGCAACTGGCAGGGCTTGGCCTGAGATCAGATGGGTGGCCAGGTAACCAGTGCAGTATCGGCCAGGACTTCAGCAGGGGAGAGGGGGAGAGAAAGCAAAAGCAAAGAGGAGTTAAAATAATAGAGAAGATAAAGGCATAACATAATGCCACAATCTCCCCATAGCCAACAGCTTACAACCGTAGAGATGAAAACATAACTGCTTGTGGTGCCCCTTGCTCCCTTTTGCTAGCCTCGATCAAGCTCACAGAAGAGAGCCACCAGAGGTGCAACGTAATACAAGAAACACACAAACACAAACCAAAAGAACTAGTGATATATGATGTATTTAAGGTCCAATCGGAGGGTGCTCTATAAATAATGAAAATGTGTTAACTAACAAGGTGGTGATGGACCATCAGTGAATTTGGAGATGAAAATAAGGTGTGAAAGGGTTCTTAACATTACAGGTTGAGAAGGAACAAGATAACATCTCATGGATAAGGTATTAAATATATACAGAGGACCGTAAGTAATGGTCAGTTCTGTCAGACTGATGTATCGTTTATTTAACTAAAGTAATTGGGGTAGGCTACTGGTGTTCCCCTTGCAGCCTTGAAACCCTGGGTGGTCCCCACCCACTACAATATCTAGGAAGAAGACAATATACTAGTAAACGGAACTGTATTTTGGACACATTACTTCTAAGTTTAAGGAAACGTTTTATACAAGCAACACAGTATTTGTATTTCTACAAGGTTGAGCATAAAATCTATTCCAGTGATATAAATTCATAAGCCTGGTATGGAAATTAGGCCACATTTTGGGATTAACTTGAACACATTTGCACAAGCATTTTTTCTTTTCTTTTTTATCTTTCTCTTTTCATTATAATGTATGTTTTCTTTAATTTTGTGGTAATGCTGAATTCTAATTCAATTTGTTCATGTGCTTATGATATATTAACAATTTGGATTCATTCATGATAATAGCATTGTGTCCTGAAGAAGAGCAAGTGCTCAAAACACGTATTTGTAGTGTTATATTTTGGCACAAAATTAAACATATTTGTGACAATATAATGAAAGGAAGATAATGACTTTGAAATGTAGCTTTTACAATGGTTTTGACAACAGTAGATTTAGCTAATGTAGCTCAATTAGTTAGTACTAAAGTGCAAAGCTACTGACCCTGGTCTATTTATGAGCCAGTTTCAACAATGCTTATGATGGAGGTCTTTGAAGATTCTGAAAAGACGCTACTGGAGGCTAAAGAAAGGTGCTCTGTAACTGGATAAGCACTTGGGTTCTTCTGTTCAATTATTTGATGGGTACTGAGAGACCTTCAAGGAGGACAGCTTTAGTAAACATGACTTTGGATCAGCGTACAGAGATGTTCTTAGTCACATCAATGTTTTTTTGGGACTTAGTTTTCAGATAGTCCAATCCTGGAATTTTCCTAGTTGCCGCCAACCTTAGTCCACACTGTGTTCTCAGCACAGCATTTAGAGGCCCTGGTAGGATTCTAGAAGCTTCTACAGGTCTTCTGAGAGACCTGTTTGAATTCAGAGGGTGGATTCTCATTCTGCCAACTACCTGCAGCAACTTTCTACAATAATCATACTATCTTTCAACTAACACAAATCTGTATGCACAATGTTCTCCTATAATATAATGCACAATCCTTTTACTGCATTGTATGTTTATTTTACTAGCTGCAGATAAAAGTCACCAAACACAAGGCACATGCTCAATGTCTAGAAAAATGTTAACGGGACGGCCAATCACATGTAAAAAATAACATTGTCAGGGGTCTGATACCATTCCAAGATGGTGCCAGTGAAAACAATGTTTTAGTTAAGATGCAGTAGGCCCACGAAAAGGACTCTGACATTTGGAGCATATGGTCATCATGTACTGGGAGCCATGTTGTTATATACATAAACCACACTTGCAGTGACAGCCATAGACAAATAATGTGACATTTCTAACAACAACACTTCAATATACCAATCACCATATATACAAACAGTAATCACCATGAGGCTTTATTTCAACATAAAGAGCATAGAAGCAGTACAATTGTAATAACATTCATTTAAAATAGAGACACACATAGACAGCTGCACCATTTCATGTATATTTACATAGCATCACTTATATACCTGATATAAGTTAAATGAATACATCTCTCTATATTTGAAAGAGAAATGTGTGAATATGTGTGTGTGTGTGTGTCTGTTCGAAATGTTCAGCATACTTCCCAACATGCCACAAACCTGAAATTTGGCATGTGGGTAGGTTCCATGCTGTAGACAATGTAAAAAATATAAAATATACATTTTTTAATTTGATTTTCTTTTAAGTGTTTTTTTTTAAGCAGTCTGAATTGCTTGGATATGTGTGTGTGTTTCTGTTTGAAATATTCAGCATACTTACCAACATGCTTCAAACCTGAAATTTGGCATGTGGGTAGCTTCCATGGTGTAGACAATGTAAAAAGTATAAAATATACATTTTTCTAATGTATTATTTATTAACGGGTCTGCAATGCTTACCCCTTCCATGTATCTCTTTGCGCCGTAGTTCTGCCGTATTTCTACATTCATTGTTCCTAAACTTTTCACACTATCAGCATTCTAGCTGACATTAGCAGCACTCACTTTTCAAGTAATGCGGATGGCACAAAACAGTGCTTTGATAGTAATGCGGGTGACATGAAATGGTGCATGTCTTTACTTTAAAATATTGTGAAAAAGTCAGTGAGCGCACTGCTACAGCGTGGGTCCTCTTTTTTTTGAAAATAGGGGCTTGTTGAAGGAGGACTAGGTACAAAGAAAATAAATGGGATAACAACAAGCTACCTTTCGATATCCGCACCGGAGGTAACAAAACTAAGTCTCAAACCATGCATGTATGCAGACAAACCATCTTTCTTTTAACAAATATAAGGAGATGGAAGGCTCAATTTTAACAAAAATATCTCATATATTTATTATATTCTAATCGGTACTAAAACAGACCATTCGGTCACATTTGCAAATCTCATCAACATAAAATAAAGTAAAAAGAGACAATTGATCAACAGTTTTGATCTTTGTGTTCATTCACATGGTACAGTATATCATAAGTGATGTTAGTAGCACATGGGTGACTTTAGACTAGCCCATTAATGTTTGTTTTACTCTAAAGCCCCTATTTCAATTGTGTCAAGGTAGCTTGTTGTTATCCCCTTTATTTTCATTTTACTTTAAAATATTTAGAAAGCACAAGCCATGGACCCGGAGGCATTAGGGCGGTAACAAACAAAAAAAGAGGGGGGAAGCTGGTGGGAGATAGTAGAACGGGGAGCACTGAAAGCAAAAGTTAAGCAAACAGCCATGCTTTCAGCTTCCTTTTAAAGGATGCCAATTTCGGCTGACACCTAAGTTCAAGGGGAAGGTCGTTCCACGCTTTGGGCGCAGAGATATAGAATGTGCCTCTTTCGACCTTTCTTGTTCTGCATCTAGGAATTGAAAGGAGTTTCTGGTTGCTCGATCTAAGAGCTCTACTTTGGATTTTTTCCGCTATGAGATCTTGCAGGTAGCTAGGCATAATGCCCTGTGTGCACTTAAAGGTAATAACTAGAAGACGAAAATGCACACGGGACTCCACTGGGAGCCAGTGAAGTCCTCTTCTGGCGGCTGACACGTTGTTACGACGGGAACGCCACTTCACAACCCTAACAGCCCCATTTTGGATGACGTGTAGTCTGTTCCTCTCTGTTTTACTAAGGCTAGCCAGAAGGCTGCAGCAGTCATTTTTGCTCCGACGATTGCTCTGGCAATTGTCTCGGCATTAGCCTGGGTGATAAAAGGCCTAAGGTGGGTTAAATGTTTGATATAATAGACTGCTGATGAGACAATACTCCCCACTTGGGACTTCATGGTGAGCTGGTGGTCTAGAATAACACCCAGAGTTTTAACCTTCTTCAAAGGGGTATTTTGACTTTGCCGAGTTGGAAGCTCTCACAGGTGGGGACTAGCTTGGAAAGAATGGGCTGAAAACCTACAATCGGGAGCTCCCTCTTGCCTCTAATCAAGGCCATATTATTCTCAACCATCCAATTCTCGATGGTGATGTCAACTCTTTTCAATTCCGCCTTGTCCCTAGTATGAGTACCAACCAGTCTCTTCAATGGTGTACACAATGACGTTGTCTGTCTCATCGTGGCAATTCTCTCATGGTAATTACAGAAACCTCATTTTCTACAGAAGTTTCTGAATGTATGGCATCTCAACAGTACGAAGCTTACATGCTTAAGCTGTACACGTACGGGAATGGCACGTCAAGCTTATACGCTTCAGCCCTACACTCATTGCACTTATGTTGAGGTTGTTGCTGCCTCGGCTGTACATTGGAACACCAATAAAAGTGCTGCGCAATCTCAACGCGGCAACTCAACGTAGCTGGAACCGATTTGCAGGATTCATGTTTTTCTCATGATCAGCTTTAAGTGGCTTGATCCAAAGTTGGAAACAAAGACCATTTGTTCACACTAGCTCCTACAGAAAAACTAGCAATATTGACTACAAAGAATCATTGGTTTACTTAATTAAACTTCAGACTAGCACTGAAGTAGGAATTACCGTCCGAAGCATGGATGCACCTGCTAGTTAAGAATACAAAGGAAGAGTAACACTAGTTCTATTCAAAAGTGATAGCGGTACCAATATATCTGATATAATTTATTAATTGTGTTATTATTGTTGCAATGCAAGACAACCATTATTTGGCATTTTCCAAATTGTTGGGCCAGCACATTTCATTTTGTCTCAGGCAACTCTTCAAATTGCTATGCCTCATATGAGCGTAGTTGGGGCAAATATAATAAAATGCATAAAGTTCGCCAGTTGGCCGACTCAAAAACTGTAACCAAACTCAAGTGTGCATTACATGGTTTCGATTCTGTGTCTAAAGGAAGAATGGCAAAACATGTTTCAAGTAAAGGCTATGTATTTCATTTTATTTCATTTAATACCATATCATCAAGATATGTTTAACACCCCTGTAAATCTTTAAAAAGAAGATATGGTAACCATTGTACACAATGTGCCTCTTTGTAGCATTCCTTCATTCATAATTTCTGTATGCAATTGTGTTCACTAGTCCTATCATTCCTGTATTGTTGGACGAATAGTAATTCCATAAACATGGCAAACGTATGCTGTCCATCAGCTTCTTAATATGTGTACACCCGGGTAATGATTTCCCACCAGTGGAGTTTATAAGATGATTTAAAGCCCTTCTGTAGAGATCCAAATGTGGAGATTACCATACTCATAACCAATATTGAAGTAGTTTTAACTTTGTTTTTCCCTTCAATGGTCCGGGGATCTATCTCAAGATACAGGCGGATGTAAGGTGTACTTTTTGGGACACCCAAGAGCTCCTTTAGGAAGAAATACTCACTAAGAGAAATACTTGGACTACTACGGTGACGCCATAGTACTGCCCCATGCAGTGCTGCAGGTCTCCCGTTGTTTCCATGAAGTAAATTAGTTTGTGGTAATTTACTTTGTGGAAATTACTTCGAAATTACTTCAAAATTAGGTATGTATTTGTGGGTAAAGGGGAAAAAGGGGGGCTGGAACGGGTTTGGGGTAGGGGTAGTAGTGTAGGGGGAAGGGGAATTTGGGCAGACCCCCCATAAAAAGAAATTCTAAGTAAAATGTCTTAGTAATATCCATGAAGTAAATTACCACAAAGTAATTTACTTCATGGAAATTAACTAACTAACTAACTAACTAACTAACTAACTAACTAAATGTTTCTTGTATAGCGCAACTCTCACCCAAAGGTCTCAGGGCGCTCACATGGACAAAACAACAAAAAACGCAGAACATAAAACATTTAGGGGGTCCAGATGTCATTCTTAGTCAGATGACATACAGTGTCATATGTGGGGGCAAGAGTTTTTTCAGAAAACATACATCGCTTGTAATCAGCCTTCAAACAAGAACGTCTTCAGCAGTTTCCTGAACTGTTGCAACGTAGTACTCTGTTTCAGGTGAATTGGGATCACATTCCAATTTCTTGGGCCCCAGACTGCAAAGCTTGCTCCGCCTAGTTTTTTTGTGATCGTGCGTGGTTGGGTTACAGCATCTGATTATTTGAACGTAAACTATGTTTAGATGTTACCATTTTTTTAATCTATATTCTGGAGCATTATCTAGTAAACATTTAAACACTATGACTAGCCCTTTAAAGGTCAGTTGCTGTTCAATAGAGAGCCAGTGTCGTCTTTTTCAGTGTTCCGTAATGTGGGCTTGCCGACTCAGCCCACAAACCGCCCGATCTGCTCCATTTTGAATTGTTTGAATACTCTATGTTCGATTTAGTGGTGCCAATAAAGAGACTGTTACAGTAGTCAAGTTTTGTATTTACAATTGCAGTTGCAATTGATGCTCTATTGGCTTCAGATAGATAAGGAGGTATCTGCCAAAGAAGATGTATGAGGAACGCACAAGATGATTTAAGATGGGCCACTTGCTTTTTAAAGGTCAGGTGGGCATCAAAGAATACTCCAAGAGTTTTTACATATTCAGATACAGCAATATTATTGCCATCTATCATAAAAGATTTGTAAGAGTCATCTAGATTTTTTAGCCTATAGGGTGTGCTGATGATCAGTAGCTCTGTTTTCTTATCATTAAGAGCCAAAGAATTTAGGGCCATTGCCTCATAGATCCTATTAACAGTTTGAAGATGTTACGAACAATCATGGCGTTTTTGGCAGATGGTCTTTCTGGCGTGTTGGGTGTCCTAACCCACGTTTGAGCTATCATGCTGAAACATTTGGTGCTGTGGGCTTAGAAAATCCAAGATGGCCAAAAAGCACACATGTACGCCAGAATAGGAAAACTGTGCAGTACTGGCATGGAAAACATCATGATGGCCAGAACTTCCCAGAAAATGCACAGGGAAATGCATGAAGAATAGGCTGCCACCCATTTTTGCCTAGGTTGTGAGCACAGGAGGGCACTGCCTAAACCCACCATTGGGCTACCCACACAGTAGCCTGAAACCATTGGGAATGGCAATGCTGATTGCCAAAAGCAACCTAGAACTGTGGGGAATTCATTTTCTTAAATCCCAAAAATGGTTGTATTACCAGTACTCACCACTATCAGAAAGCCGGCGTTTTAAAACCACCAGACTTTTGTGTAAAACTGAACAAATGAAACAAAACCAGACCAAGGAAAGACTTACTAAGAGGTGGATACAATGTAAAACTATACTCTGAAATGACTTGAAGGAAGTAATTATTTAATGTGTATGTAAAAATTGTATTGACTTAAACTGGGGGACAAAAAGTGACATTTAGCTGAAACCTGGCTTAATGAAACGGAATTCTGCCTGACATCTACCCCCACAGGAGTTAAAACCTGCTCAGCCACTCTTCCCCTTGCTAAAAGGAGTTGTCACCTCTCTGATTAGATTAGGAGTTGAGCAGCTACAGGGAGTTGAACAAAGGCATGTCCTGGGCCCAGGCAGATGGTTTATTGGGGGGATCGTAAATGGCTTCCTTTTGAACAAAGCCCTTCCTTGACTCAGGCAGAAGTTATATTGGGGGCGTCGTAAAAGTGGCTTCCTCATGGCAGAAACGGGGAGGGGCAGCCCCCTATGAGGACAGGCTGAGCTTAAAGAAAGTGGATAGACTAGTTTCTCCACCATGTGACCTGGGAAGACACACCCCTGTTGGCCAGAATATGATTTTAAGAAAGATTTATAACTCATGGTGCGGACTTGTCAAAATTATCTAAAGGATACCATAATTCTTGTGATTTTTCTGCCCACATTTTAAGAGGTTTTAGGACCTGGTGGTATGATCTGGGGGGTTGCTAGCGGAAAATAGGGTTTCACTCCAAATGTCTGCATGTTAAAAATCTGACACTTCATCAATTAATGTCCATACTCCTTGCGCACATGTGTGTAAATTTGGGTAAATGTCCGATATTGCAAAACCAGTTAAAAAGTGCAAAATGTTGCCATTTTTGAATGCAAGCCCCCAGGAAGAGCAGAGTTTTGAACAGAGTATACCTCATGTGATATGCGATGGGTGCATGTAATTTTAAACAACTGT
Source organism: Ambystoma mexicanum (assembly GCF_040938575.1). Lineage (NCBI taxonomy): Eukaryota > Metazoa > Chordata > Amphibia > Caudata > Ambystomatidae > Ambystoma > Ambystoma mexicanum. The sequence goes on along the minus strand of NC_090936.1, from coordinate 105,162,868 downwards.
GTATCTGTGCAATATGTATTTGAATCAAATATAGATTTGTGGGCAAACTGACCAGGGGAGGATCCTCTGACCCATAAAACCTACAGCATCACTCTGACTCACATTTCCTTCCCCCAATCATGGGAGAGGGGAGAATTGGGCCAATGACAAGTAGAGAGGGGCAGGCTTAGCTAGGCCCAGGCACACACCCATTTTCAAAACACATAAAAAGAGACTGCTGGGACAGGTAGAGAGATTCAAATCCAGTCGCTGCAACGCGCTCTGCCGGACCACACAACATCCAGAAGATACCAGATCCAACACTTAGACTTTAAAACTCCAAAGAACTTGATTCAGAACTCAAAGCAAGGGCCTAAACCCACAAACTGAGAACTCTTCTCAGCAGGCCTCAGCATCCAGCAAACCTAACAGCGGTAGCAGCATCCAGGAGCCGTGCAGATCAGCGCTGTGTCCAGAGAAAGCTGTGCAGAAAGATCCATGAGCTGTGCACAGACGCTGTACCCAGAGATCCAGGAGCCGGGCCAGGAGCAGTGTCAGACCAGCAGAGCAGAGACCAGACGCTGTGCGCAGAGACCGTCCGGGGCGAAACCAGAACCGAAGCCATCTTGACCCGATCCGTGAGACCTAGACCTTCCAAATGCATTGTGAGTACAGCTAGGACGGTGTGAAACCAAATCTCTTAGTTTCCAGTGATATAATTCAATCTATTTAATCTAAGTAGAACTGCCTCCTAACTGTCACTTGTCAATTCTGCAGCCGCATAGCTATCACCTGTCATTTTTAAAAGCTGTCACCTGTCAATTTGAGTTACTTTAAATTCGAAAAACGACCTTTACAAAACCATTCATATCTTTGGAACCGTTTGGGCTAGAAACTTGGTTTAACATTCCTCTGAAAGCTTAGAATCTTAGCTTTTCAACGAACCTAGACTTGATACTCCTTATACGATTGCCGTAATCCTGATTCACGCATTCGCGAATTTTGCCGCGATTCGCGATTTGGTTAAAAATCCAGCCACGTGTGAAAACAGCAGCTTCCTTGCTTTCCTTTGCCAAAAATTTAGTTTGCCTCTTAATCACCATCCTTAATCATTGCTAAAGTGAGCCTGCACTCATCCCTAGTATCTCTCATTCACCCTGAACCTCCTAAAGGGAATTAAAAGCATTTTCAGCATATTTCTCACTGCATTGTCACCATATTCAAAGCATTTTGCCTGTGTTTCAAAACTCCTATCTGTTGTATAAGCTGCTGGGGGGAATTGAACTGAATTCTATTTGATTGCATTCCTAAGAACTGTGTGCTCTCATCTTCATCTCCTTACATTGCATAAAGGGGGGGGGGTGAATTGTCCAAGAAAGTGATTACATTGTCTTTTGCTGAAATCCTATCAAGTTATTTTCTGTACTGCATTTTCATTCCACATTGCATCTATTTGAAACCATAAAAGTATTGTTGCTATCTTATCTATCCTATACCCACTCATCATTGATTATAAAGAAGTGTGCTAGTGCCAGACTATCCATTATTGATTACTGCTCAGATTAAGTGTGATATTCAATTATTAATTTATTATAAAGTGTGATATATATATATTGTTTACATTCTCAAATAAACCTTTTAAACTTGCAAAACAGAACTACTTCTTGGCTCAGTGGGGTCAGGGGGATTCTAAGAGAGGGGTGTTATACAGGGGTAGTCATCCAGAACTCATGAACTGGACATAAAGATATATCAATAAGGGTTTCCATTCAGTATCCCAGACTAGGCATTGACTTAGCTGTAGTGTTGAATTGAATCCTCTTACAAAGTGGGGGCTCGAGCCGGACGTCTGGGTTAGATCTATCACTTGTGAAGCTTAATACAGTGTGCTAACTGACGGGATACATACATCCGGTCGGATCACCACGCTGTTTTACGCTGTAAAGCACTCTTCAAAGGGACACTCTAAGGAAAAGGTCTGTTTTGCAAAAATAAAATACTAATTTCTGTAAGTCAGGACAGAGATCAATCTCTAGAATGACGGCCTTGGTAGACATGAAAATAGCGAGGGAGCACCTCTTACATAAGCTATTTGTGAGAGGTGAGTGGACTCACCAGGACCAAACGGTCTGGTTGCAGGCCATCGCGCAACAGGTCACTGAAACAGGGTCAGACATATGGAGAGATCAGGGTCCATTACATGTGGCCCTGAGTGAACTATATATGGCTCCTAAAGCCAAAGATGAACACAATAAGATTGCCAGGATAGCGGCATACCTGTACCTATATATAGGAGACATGCAGGATAAATGTACTGAAAGCCAAGATCTGGCGAATAAGCGACAGATGGCGTTAGAGAAGGTCCAATCTGACCTGGTCTCTTCTGAGCAGAGGCTGCAGGGGAGCCAGGAGTCAGAAAATGATAGTAGGCAGTATATCATTAAAATAAAAGAGGACATAGATAGACTGCAACAGGAGAAGGCTGATCAGGATACCAGATTTCTGGCCTTGCAGAAGGAGTACCAAGAAGGGTTGGACTCCCTTCTGCAGAGCCAGAAAAAGCTGGAGCAACAACTGGACTTCAACAGGGCATGCACAGAACAGGTAGCCACCCTGCAAATTCGATTAGACAGAGAGAAAGAGGACAGCAATAAATTGATTCTGAAAGATACCCAGGCAGAGTTTGATCAGGAGCACCAGAAAGCTGGTGCCTTCCAAAGGCAAAGGGACGACCTGGCGGCACAGATGCAGGCTCTTAGTCAGGAAAGGGACACCTTAGGCCAGGAAGTCTGCCACTTAAAAAGGAAAATGGAAGAAAATCACCTGGCCCTCCAGGGACTGGGCGACCTCCAAAAAGAACACCAGAACTTGTTAGAGCACACCAGGAGGGTGGAGGAGGCTCTGGCAAGAAAGGAGCAGGCCAGTAGGGAAGGGACTCAGGAGGTAACCCTCCTGCAGCAAAGACTGGCCCAGTACTCCAGGACCAATCAGGAGGCACAGAGAGAAAATGAGGCTCTCTGTCAGCATAATGATAGGCTCCAGCAACAGGTAGCGATGCAGGAGAGACTGATAGAGTCTAGTAAGGCCTTAACTGAGGAACTGAAAGCGCAGGCTCTTGCATTGCAACAGGGAGCAGGGGCGGCTAGAGACCAGGTTCGCTGGGAGAGAGAGACTCCTGAGCATAACCTCAGGAGCCCTAGTACCAGAGGCCTTCATATCTCTCAGGAGATTGGGGGGCCTAAAAACCTGCCTGCACCAAATAATTCACAGCCCAGAAGGCCCTCGGGTCAGTCACAGACAGGGAGTCGAGGAGGTAGTCCCACAAATGGGGTCCCCCGCTCCCCTGACTATGTAAGTCCCCGCTACAAGGGAAACCGACCAATCCTGGGTTATGTGTGGACTCTTCCAGCCCAAGGGGGGGATCCAGCCAAGCACCTGACCCAGGGAACTTCCCTCCTAACTTCCCACAGGAGGGCAGAAATTCTCCAAATCCTGGGCAGAACTTTTTCCCCAGGTATCCACCCAATTTCCCGCCCCAAAATCATCCATCCTTCTTTCCCCAATTCCCTGAGCCCAGACAACCTAATCCGGGAGAGGGGAGGCCAAGGGTGGAGGGGTACCAAAATCTTCCCAACCAGCGGTACTACCAGAGAAGGAATAGCTACCCTTCCCGGGATCAGCCCAGGGAAGAAAATAGAGCCCCGTATCAGCCTGAGCGGGTTTCCCAGTTAGAGCGCCAGGTCCAAAATATGGCACGGGATCTGGGTCACATACTGAGGGCTCAACAGAACCCTCAGATGAGCATGCCACCGCAGAATGCCCCAAACTCTGGACCTGGTGCTCCAGAACAATGACAGGGGCAGCACCCCGATAACCCACCGGTTCCCAGGGAGGAGGCACAAGGGGAAGGGGGGTGTAAAGCCTTGGAGGAAGCTTCCTTCCCAACTTGTAAACAGCCCCTGGAAAACCAGGAACCGGAAACAAAATCTCCTACACCTGAAAGTCTGCCACCCAAAGAGCAGAGAGGAGGTAGGAGAAACAAAGGACCCAAACAGACCCACTTTGTGGAGGAGGTTCAGGTCTTCCAATTTGAGGGAGAGGGATCCTCAGAAGATCCTGGGAAAAGGATCTTCTCCTTCAGAGATGGGGGAACTCCTCCCAAAGAAAAATGGGTCCCAAGGGATTCCAATCCAGACTGGGGAGATATGGATACTGAGCTACCGCCGCTCATCATTTCATCCCAGAACCCACAATACCGAAATCCCCTGGTTCAAACCCATCCTGGTGACTGCCTCCAAAAAGGGGGGGGCGGCCCAGAACAGGAACCAGGGGAAACCACAATGGCTCTGATCTCCAGTTGCTAACTTTTTCTTTCAGATTCCCATGGCTCTCCACAGAATTCTGCCCAAATCTCTTCTCTAGCAATGTCCAAAACCAGAAAGTTAGCCCACCAGTTGTCCAAAAATGTGCATTATCTGTGCCCCCTTGAGGAGAAGGAGGGAAGATTCTATGCCCCGGTACAAGTACAGGGGCAGGGTACAATTTTGGCACTGGTGGACACTGGATCCCAAGCTACCCTTCTGTCCAAAAGGGCCTTTGAGGAACTAAATGCAGGAAGGGAGAGAATTACCAAATTCCTCTCACCTCTCTTCCTGGACAACTGCAGAACTTTGATGGGAAGGAAATTCCCGTTGAGGGGACTGCAGACTTGGACATTAAAATTGGGCGACACAAGGTGAAACACCCGGTCATAGTAGTGACTCCAGAGGGCACCCCTTGTTTACTAGGGAATGACCACCTGAGAAGGTTGTCACCCTTAATAGATTGTGTAAACAAGGTCCTCTGGACCCAGAATAGCCGACCAATAAAATTAAAAGAGATTGTCAACCATGTTACTTTAAACTGCACCTGCCAGATGGTTGAACAAAAATCTGACCAAGTAGAATTTCACTTCCAGAACAACCAAACTCCAGATGTGACAGTAATAGCAGTAGGACAACAGACTGGTGATGGGGGGTCCTCTCTATTTCTGAAAATCAACCTTCCTTCCAGTTTAAGGTGGTATTCCACACTGGAAGGAAACACTCTGAAATTCCTCACCAATCCACAATCAGAAACTCCCACTCCTATAGTACAGAAAGATGTGAAATCAGCTCAGAGCCTGGCTGATATTCAGCAAATTGGAGAGCAGTTGTTCATCCCTGTTCAGTTAAACGATGGGAAGGACTCTGTTCTCGCTCGAGTGTGTGAACAACGGTAAGAGCTTCATCAGCGAAGCCATGTTCCGCCAACTCCCAAAAGATCCAGCCATTCCCACATTCAAACTGATAGACAAATGGGAAAGGGACCTGAAAGCACCTAATTCCAAACATCTCCTGCCAAGCAGGTGTATGCTCAAAATCTCCATTGGCAACAAGAGCATAGTCCATAATTGTTGGGTCGTGCAAGACGTCACTGCCGCCTTTTACATAGGCAGTGACATTCTCAATCGCTTTGCCATTAGTTTGGACCTAATAAACTTCAAAGCTTGGTCCCGATTAGCGGATAATCCCATGGGCTTTGATGATCCAGAAAAAGCATTTAGGTCAGCTCAATTGCTACCTTATGCAGTTGAAATTCAGATCAAAGAGGAAGTCACCATCCCAGAAAGGACCCGACAATTCTCCCTGGAAGTGAAATTTAAAAGAGGACAAAAATTGCAAATCCCTGATGCTTATATTCATCTAAATGCTTCTCTCCAACAGCAAGGGTTAGGGGTAAACCCAACACCATTAGTCAACATAGAACATGGCACCATTCCAATAGAGGTGGATAACAGCGACTTAAAGAGTATTACTCTAGCCACAGGCACCATTATTGGAATGGGGGTTGATGACCGTCATTTTTCCATTGATTTAGGAAATGAACTGTTAGGACCAATCCCCAAGGACTGCTTTGACAGTGACAATGATGACAATACAACACCAGACAGGATTTTCACCCGGCATGGGGGGAACTTCCTGGTGTACACTTCTTGCCCTTATGGTAAGGAAGATGTCAATTGTGACTTCAGGAGGGATGAGGTGATTTTCCAGGTCCATGAGGGCTGCCTTTCCCACCTGAAGCCTCCAGTCCAAATCAGCACTCTGACCAGGGACTTATCCACCCAGCTGGAGGAGGCCGCTGAGATAGCCAAACCAGAAGTCTTTCCAGGTTTCAGGCAGATGGTGGAAGAGAGAGTCAACCTAGCTGATGCCTGTGTGACTCTGGAACAGAAGCAAAAGTTGAAACAAGTTTTCTTGGATTTCCAAGATCTCTTTGCGGTAGACTCATATGACTGTGGTCGCACGGACATCCCCACCACAACAATTCCCACGGACCCTGGAATGACTCCAGTGTTTGTGAAGCAATATCGCTTGCCTCTTGCATTCATGGAGTCCCTTACTGAAATAATTAAGAACCTTGAGTCCCGGGGAATAATCCGTCCAGACCACAGCACTTTCAATAATCCGGTGCTGGGAATATTGAAGCCAAACGGCCAGTGGAGACTCTGCGCCGACCTTAGGGAGCTCAACAAACGGGTCCATACTTCCCGATGGCCTCTGCCCTACATTGACCAAGGGCTGGCCCAGCTTCAGGGGTCACAGGTATTCACTGCAATAGACCTGACCAATGGATACTGGACTGTGCCTGTCAGTAGGGAGGACCAATACAAGCTGGCTTTTACCTTTGGGGGCCAGCAGTACACATGGACCCGGACTCCCTTCGGATACCTCAACTCCGGCAATGAATTCAACATTTTCCTACATAAGGCCATGCCCGACCTGGGTGCAAGGGGTAACCTGGCTTATGTAGATGATGTCCTCATCAAAAGTTCATCTGTGGAGGAACACGTAGCGGAGATCCGTTATGTTCTGACCCAGTTGTGGGCCGCCGGAGCAAAACTTTCCTTTCAGAAAGCACAGTGGTGTAGAACCCGTGTTAATTTCTTGGGGCATGAGATTACTCCTCAGGGTCTCTGTCCCCAGGAAAAGAAAGTGGAAGCACTTCAGAAACTGAAAGACCCCACAACTCTGCGGGAACTAAGGAGCCTCCTTGGACTGACTAATTACAGCAGAAAGTTCATTGAGGGCTACGCAGAGATCACCAGACCCCTGATTCATCTCCTGAAGGGGGGGGGGTCAAGTGGGAATGGGGTCCAGAACAAGCCGAGGCAGTAAGACAACTCAAAAGAAGCCTCTCACAAGCGCCCTGCCTAGCTTACCCTGTCAGAAACAAGGAGTACTTCCTGAAGACAGGGTTCTCTAATACGTGCTTGACGGCAGTATTATACCAAAAGCATGACGAGGTCAATAAAGTAATCTCCTATGCAAGCAAAACTTTATCCTCTGTGGAGGAAAAATTCAACGATTGTGAGAAGGCACTCCTGGCAACGGTGTGGGCATTGAAGAATTACCGCCCGTTCATCCATGGGGAACACATCATAGTGGAGACTCCACACCAGCCTCTGCAATATCTCCAAAGTGACAGAACCTGGGCCGGAAATGTGAGTAATTCCCGAATTACTTCCTGGATTCTGTCAATGCAAGGCTTTCCTGTGGAGGTCAGATATGGCCAAAACAAGAAGAGTCCCCTCGCGCAAGGTCTGGCTGACTTGCATGATTGTGCCAGAGAAAACTGTCTCGAGGACGAAAGTCTAAAAATCAAGGACAACATGGAGGCATACCTTAATTCCCCACACAAAGTCTTTGAAGAGGACAAGTGTGAGGGAATGCCCACTGTCTATGTGGATGGATGCTCTTACCATGTTGACAACAACAGGGAGAAAGAACTGGTGGCCGGCGTAGGGAATGCATGGGTGAATGAGTCCCTGGAACCCTCTGCTGGATACAAAATTGGTCCCCGAAGTAGTCAGGTGGCAGAATTGATGGCTGTGCATCAGGCCATCCTCACTGCTGTCCAGCATCAACTCCACAAACTAGTCATAATCACAGATTCGGATTATGTACGGAACGGGTTCGTGGAGCACCTGGTCAACTGGAAAACCAGAGGCATGTTATGCGCTAATAACAAACCCCTGAAACATGGGAAGTTAATCCAAAATATTGATGATCTGATCACATCGAATGGGATGACCATCTACTGGAAGAAGATCAAGGGTCATTCCAAAGTAGAGGGACCAGACAAAACTGGAAATGACTTAGCTGATCAGCTGGCCAAAACCGGGGCCATCCAAGGAGATCTAATCTAAATAGAGTCCCTGTTGGGGGAAATCCAGGTCACTGCTATAACTAGGTCCCAGACAAAGGCTCACAATGATCTTTCAACTGCCCAATGGAGTAAGGAGACCCCTGATGCTGATTTAATTACAGCTCAGAAGGGGGATCCAATTATTGGTAAGTTTTACCAACACCTTGAGGACCCTGAGAACTTTCCCCTGACGGATACCGATTACATTGGGAAAGAGGACCTAAGAGTGTTGATGAAATGTCCAAAAATGTTCTGGATCCAAGACGGTTTGTTGGTAAGGAAATCCCAAGCTGGCCATGATCAGTGGGTGTTTCCTACCTCCTTCCGAAGCCTGATGTTAAGTCACGCCCATGATGCGGCTACCGCCGGTCATAGGGGGTTTCATACAACACTTGAGATCTTAAGAGAGGTTGCATACTGGCCACACATGGGCCAGGACCTCAACCAATATTTGAAGGGTTGTCTTGTGTGTGCACAATTTCAGCCAACATCCCTCACACACCGGGCACCTCTCCAAAAGAGGGGAATGACACTCCCATGGTCAGATTTGCAAATTGACTTTGTAGGCCCCATGATTCGCTCTGCTAGGGGGAATAAGTACATGTTGACTGTGACATGCTTGTTTACCAAGTGGGTGGAATGTCTCCCAGCCCCAAATTGCAAGGCAGAAACTGCAGCTGCCCTGATGATTAACCACATATTTTCCCGTTTTGGTCTACCTCAAAGGATTGAGTCAGACAGAGGTAGCCACTTCACCAGTGAAGTGATGACAAAGATGTGGGAGATACTGGGGGTCAAAAGAAAGCTACACATTGCTTACAGGCCAGCTTCTTCTGGAGCAGTGGAACGTTACAACTGGACAATTGTGAGCATCTTAAAAAAGTTTGTGGCAGATTCTGGGCCAAGTTGGGATATCCGATTACCTCTGGTCCTAATGGCCATCAGATCTACCCCTTCATCTGCAACCAAAATGTCACCATTTGAGTTGATGACTGGACGCAAGATGGTGCTTCCCCAGCATTTGCTCTACAGAACCCAAGAGCAAACGTTGATAAATGCCTCCACAACTCATGAGTATGTGGAGAATTTAAGGAAACACCTTCAACATACTTTTGCCTATGCTCAGCGGAATCTAGAAAGATCAGCCGAGAGTATGAAGACCCACTATGACCTGAAAACTTCCAGGAAGGAATATCAGGTGGGTGATCGGGCCTATCTATACAATTTCCAAAGGAACCAGGCCAAACAGCGAAAATTCTTGCCTACATGGAAGGGACCGTTTGAAATTATAGACAAGATCTCCCCTGTGGCCTACAAGATCCGCATCCCCAAAGGCGGTTTGGCAGAGGGGGAAGACAAGTGGGTCCACATAAACCAGTTGAAGTGTTGCCATCCCAGGCACACTTTGCAGCAACTGGAGGAGTCCTCTGTAATCCCAGAGGGTACCGCTCCAGAGTAATTCAATTTCAACCCTAAAATATCCTACATATAGCCTATCAAATTCTGTGTTTCTCAAGTTTATGTGTTCCTGTCGCTTAATTTAAAAAAATGTGCATGTTCATATCTGTTGAGTTCTAAAATATATATGCCACCCCACTATATCAATGGTGGGGGAGAAATGTCCATGAATAGGTATTGCCGCTTTTCCTTTGTCGTCCTAGGAGAAAGAAAACCTGGAGACTGGCCAGGGAGGACGATCCGGAGACCGGGAGCAGAGACCCAAGGGGCCCGGGGTACCGCCCAATATTCCCATCAGGACCGGCGAGGAGAACCGATCGATCAGTACCGGATGGAGGAAAAGATGCTGAACTGTGCCATTTGCAGAATTGGAAGAAGATTATGCGGACATACCAGTGCGTGGGTCATAACCTTCTGTGCACCCGACTCCCCATCGACTCAAATTCAAAGTGCAGTCGCGTGGGGGGGCTTTGTTGGGTGTCCTGACCCACGTTTGAGCTATCATGCTGAAACATTTGGTGCTGTGGGCTTAGAAAATCCAAGATGGCCAAAAAGCACACATGTACGCCAGAATAGGAAAACTGTGCAGTACTGGCATGGAAAACATCATGATGGCCAGAACTTCCCAGAAAATGCACAGGGAAATGCATGAAGAATAGGCTGCCACCCATTTTTGCCTAGGTTGTGAGCACAGGAGGGCACTGCCTAAAACCACCGTTGGGCTACCCACACAGTAGCCTGAAACCATTGGGAATGGCAATGCTGATTGCCAAAAGCAACCTAGAACTGTGGGGAATTCATTTTCTTAAATCCCAAAAAGGGTTGCATTACCAGTACTCACCACTATCAGAAAGCCGGCGTTTTAAAACCACCAGACTTTTGTGTAAAACTGAACAAATGAAACAAAACCAGACCAAGGAAAGACTTGCTAAGAGGTGGATACAATGTAAAACTATACTCTGAAATGACTTGAAGGAAGTAGTTATTTAATGTGTATGCAAAAATTGTATTGACTTAAACTGGGCTACAAAAAGTGACATTTAGCTGAAACCTGGCTTAATGAAACTGAATTCTGCCTGACATCTACCCCCACAGGAGTTAAAACCTGCTCAGCCACTCTTCCCCTTGCCAAAAGGAGTTGTCACCTCTCTGATTAGATTAGGGGTGGAGCAGCTACAGGGAGTTGAACAAAGGCCTGTCCTGGGCCCAGGCAGATGGTTTATTGGGGGGATCGTAAATGGCTTCCTTTTGAACAAAGCCCTTCCTTGACTCAGGCAAAAGTTATATTGGGGGCGTCGTAAAAGTGGCTTCCTCTTGGCAGAAACGGGGAGGGGCAGCCCCCTATGAGGACAGGCTGAGCTTAAAGAAAGTGGATAGACTGGTTTCTCCACCATGTGACCTGGGAAGACACACCCCTGTTGGCCAGAATATGATTTTAAGAAAGATGTATAACTCATGGTGCGGACTTGTCAAAATTATCTAAATGATACCATAATTCTTGTGATTTTTCTACCCACATTTTAAGAGGTTTTAGGACCTGGTGGTATGATCTGGGGGGTTGCTAGCGGAAAATAGGGTTTCACTCCAAATGTCTGCATGTTAAAAATCTGACACTTCATCAATTAATGTCCATACTCATTGCGCACATGTGTGTAAATTTGGGTAAATGTCCGATATTGCAAAACCAGTTAAAAAGTGCAAAATGTTGCCATTTCTGAATGCAAGCCCCCAGGAAGAGCAGAGTTTGAACAGAGTATACCTCATGTGATATGTGATGGGTGCATGTAATTTTAAACAACTGTGTATCTGTGCAATATGTATTTGAATCAAATATAGATTTGTGGGCAAACTGACCAGGGGAGGATCCTCTGACCCATAAAACCTACAGCATCACTCTGACTCACATTTCCTTCCCCCAATCATGGGAGAGGGGAGAATTGGGCCAATGACAAGAAGAGGGGGGCAGGCTTAGCTAGGCCCAGGCACACACCCATTTTCAAAACACATAAAAAGAGACTGCTGGGACAGGTAGAGAGATTCAAATCCAGTTGCTGCAACGCGCTCTGCCGGACCACACAACATCCAGAAGATACCAGATCCAACACTTAGACTTTAAAACTCCGAAGAACTTGATTCAGAACTCAAAGCAAGGGCCTAAACCCACAAACTGAGAACTCTTCTCAGCAGGCCTCAGCATCCAGCAAACCTAACAGCGGTAGCAGCATCCAGGAGCCGTGCAGATCAGCGCTGTGTCCAGAGAAAGCTGTGCAGAAAGATCCAGGAGCTGTGCACAGACGCTATACCCAGAGATCCAGGAGCCGGGCCAGGAGCAGTGTCAGACCAGCAGAGCAGAGACCAGATGCTGTGCGCAGAGACCGTCCGGGGCGAAACCAGAACCAAAGCCATCTTGACCCGATCCGTGAGACCTAGACCTTCCAAATACATTGTGAATACAGCTAGGACGGTGTGAAACCAAATCTCTTAGTTTCCAGTGATATAATTCAATCTATTTAATCTAAGTAGAACTGCCTCCTAACTGTCACTTGTCAATTCTGCAGCCGCATAGCTGTCACCTGTCATTTTTAAAAGCTGTCACCTGTCAATTTGAGTTACTTTAAATTCGAAAACACGACCTTTACAAAATCGTTCATATCTTTGGAACCGTTTGGGCTAGAAACTTGGTTTAACTTTCCTCTGAAAGCTTAGAATCTTAGCTTTTCAACGAACCTAGACTTGATAGTCCTTATACTATTGCCGTAATCCTGATTCACGCATTCGCGAATTTTGCCGCGATTCGCAATTTGGTTAAAAATCCAGCCACGTGTGAAAACAGCAGCTTCCTTGCTTTCCTTTGCCAAAAATTTAGTTTGCCTCTTAATCACCATCCCTGAATCATTGCTAAAGTGAGCCTGCACTCATCCCTAGTATCTCTCACTCACCCTGAACCTCCTAAAGGGAATTAAAAGCATTTTCAGCATATTTGTCATGATGCCTACCTCCAAGGAGCCAGGTCCGACCCAGCAACCCCAGAGGCAGGCATCATTTCCCCCAGGGGAGTGCCAGCGGGCCCAAGCTGGGGCCCTTTGGACGCAGTCCTGGCGCCTTAGGCGCCAGGCTCATGTTGGACCCCTGTCCTGGCGCCTTAGGCGCCAGGCTCATAAAGCTAGACATGTGTTCAAGTGTTTTAATGTGCACTTACCTGATGCAGACCATGCTGCCACATCCAGGACCTCTTGAGGCCTGGATGGAACTACTTTACCTGTGGGATTACTTTCCACCCGGGTGTGGTCGGGGAAGGATACATACCTGATCGGAGGAAGGATACACACTTGGAACTTCTTCCAAAGCTATTTAAACCACACCCGATCAGCAACTCACGCTTCGCGTTGTTCTGCTCCTCGCAGCTGGACGCTCACCGTGTCAGCTCCTGCATCTGGACCTCAGCCACGCCTGTCAGTATCTTGGGTCACCTGCAAAGGGAGACAAAAGACCTTACCTGCTAAATCAGCACCACAGAGACATCACACCGACGATCCTGAAAAGGAAGACATCACTTTAAAAGCATTTCGCTACGATCGCTGCAGCGCTGCATTTCACTCACCTTTCCTGGACGCCACCATCTTCAGCAGCGATCATCCGGATCCACAGCCACTTCCCAGAACCTAGAGAGAAAGACAAGAACAAGGTGAGAGAAGGAAGGGAATAGGAAAAGCTCAGTTTCCTTCTAAGTCTTACCTGTTGGGTCATTCCCATTTCATTTCGGGTCTTGCCGCTTCCAGGCATCCGGGCCCCGGCCCCTATGGGGAAAAAAGACAAAGGGCCTCATTACGACCCTTGCGGAAATGGAAAAATGATGGCGGAAATGCAATACCGCCATCGAACACCGCTCGTTGCGATCATGACCCGTCACCGTAAAGTACGATGCCATTAGCGACACCGCAGTGAACGGCAACGCTAACTGCACCAAGTACGCGCACGCGCGCCTTGCAAAACCGGAATCACCGCCATGGCGCAACGGTACGCGAATTCTGACCCTAGCGGACATGGACTGAACGCCATCAAGCACGTCGTAAAGTACCATTCCGCCATGGCGAGAAATACGGCAACGCGAACCAACCGTAAATGGCCCACTGAGTGCCTGTACTCCACTCCCTGGCCTCATTGCACAACTCCTGGCAGGCGCAATGTACTCACACTATGCAACCAGTGAAATCCACAATTCACCCATGCATGCCAACGTAGAAAAGCATGCAGGGGCTCAAAGCGCCCCGTGAGTGGGCATCCATGTACGGCATGACACCATAGCCGTACTGACGCAGCACAGGCATGTGAAGGTACAATACATCAAAATGAAAATCAAGAACACATGACACAAAACAACAGTAGTCCCCCATCGCTTGCCACCAGCGCAAGGCAACATCCAAAACAGCATCCTGAGGGGGATTGCACCAGCCCTGTACTCATGCCAGTAAACAAACCAACCATCAGCAGAAGCATGTACCACACAAGTCGGCAGAGTGACTGAGCAGCCAGGCTCATCCCAAGAGGGGCCGATGGGAGCTGCAGGGCACAGATGGCATCAATACAGAAGCTATTCCAATGGACATGACCCCAGTCCCCCTCCAACAAACGCACGCAAACACAGTCACCTGTGACCAGCCACATTCTGAACAACCCATCATTCCACCAATCGACCTGGCTGACAGGCACCAGTCGGCCAAAAGCCAATCCCCCGCCCCTGAACAGCACATCATGTAAACAGTCACAATGGCAGCCCCTATCCGTGACCATACAGTGCTACGTAGGCAAACGCGGCCAGTACTGTACCACACAACTCAACTCAGAAGGCGGAACACAATGCAGATCATCACGCAATACATACCGCCACAAAGCGAAAATCGCCACATCACCTGCAAAGAACAATGCAACACGACAAATATCGGAATACAATTTAAATGCACATCCAAATGACAAAGGCCCCACAGCAATTTGCAAAATACCACCAAAACAACCATCATCACCGAGGGCTGCATCTGCAATAATTGACCGGCTTCCACTTGTGTGACGCCCTGTACCATCATGGCACACAGGGCCTACATCAACGTTCCAAAAGGCAACATGGAAGCGGCAAGAACCGCAGGTCCGTCCCATGAGGCAGGCACTAGTCGAGCTGAAAGGCCGAAATGTTGCACCTAGCCACCAGTACAGCGTAAGGGCATGTGGCCCATTGGCGATCGTCCCATAAGATCGAAATGGTGCTCCACTGATTCACCCGAAGCTGCAGGAGTCGAGAGTAAAAACCATCTGGAGGAGTTGCGTAGAGATGGCATCTGCAATAGGGCAGGAGATACCTGTCACCCAAAAGAAACACAAATTAACCGATTGCATTACGGGACTCATGATGCATTACAATCTTCATTCAACACACCAAATCCACACCCATATGCATGCTAGCCCACTCCAAAGGAATATACACACCCCTAAATCAGTATCGAATCATAACGAAACCAATCGAGCTAAATACACCATTGTCAACGTCGGTTACTGTGCATGCGTCCGTCAAGATAGAACCCATGACATGGGATTAGTAACGTGCCTAGACACAAGTGTATGAAGGCGCGTCGAGACAGGGAGGATCCGACAAGGGCAGATAGACGTATGTCCCACTATGGCAGCCTTGCATCACATAACGCAGGGGAAGGGGAGTGAATCAAAAAACCCATGTACATGGCAGACCCTAAACGGAATCATCAGTCCATGCATCCACACATCATTCCCTCATCCCGCAATGAAAACGCATGAATATTCACTCACATAATATGTGAAACTTCCATCGCGTCTGTGCGTAATGCAGTCCGCAAAAACCACTGTGCCCCTGGCCGGATCTGTAGTGTTGTGAAGCAAGATGCATTTGGGAACGTCCTGCCTTATCGTCCACTACGCTATTGCGCATCCCATTCAATTCATATCATTCATTGCCTGCTCGTTATGGGCCATGTCCCAAGGACATTCTACAATAGAACGTTACATTTCCAGCCAGACCTGTGGGCGTATCCTCGCCGCTACTTCAAAACCCAAAATGCTGGCCTTCGAATTCCTCACTTGCAACATTACGTCGAAAAGGCTTCTGTGAACGCTTGCATTCACAATTACATCAATGTAGTGCGGCTGTGTGTCATGATGCTAACTGGCTGCAATCACAAATGGCACGCCACGCCCGTCGGTGAAGTACGTTACTGTGCTGCATGAGGGTCGGCCATCGATCGCGCCCTACATACCACTGACTCTTCACAGGTATGTAAGCGGCAGCAATCATAGCATGTGTAACAATGGGAGCATAGCATGAAAATCAGTCAAAGTACATCACACTGCCATCGGGATTTGATACATGATTCAAATCCCAAGGTGCCATGCGGCCAAATGCAGCCTTACGTGCGGGACGTGCTCGGCCAGAAGGGATTGCATCTGCCACAGATTCATTCAATCAGCACAGGTGGAGGCCATACAGGCCGACAGCACATATATTGCAGACCCAAACCCCTCCCACAACCACTCCCACTCCAAAATGCTACCGGCAGGACTTGC
Source organism: Ambystoma mexicanum (assembly GCF_040938575.1). Classification (NCBI taxonomy): domain Eukaryota; kingdom Metazoa; phylum Chordata; class Amphibia; order Caudata; family Ambystomatidae; genus Ambystoma; species Ambystoma mexicanum. Next base: position 105,146,617 of record NC_090936.1, on the reverse strand, counting down.
GATGTTGGGCCTGGGGTACCAGATAGCACTGCAAGTGCTACAACTACAAGAAGACGACGAACAACAACAGGTACAACAACCGGGCGCACAGGGGAGACGGAGGAGAAGGAGGAGGAGGAGGGCAAGGCAGGGTCAGCAAGGCCCACAAGCACTGCCACTACCACCACGCAGGCGGCCCGCAATCCCACGCCTCCGAGCCGATCCGTTCAACCTCACTGCTGAGCAGATCCACACCCTCTACCGTTTGGACCGGGACACCATAATCGCCATTGTGGACATGACACATGCTGACCTCGTGAGCATGATAGATAGCCCAACCGCCATCCCACCCCTACTGAAGGTGGTGTCTGCACTCCACTTCCTGGCCACAGGCACCTACCAGCACACAGTGGGACAGTTGCATGGCATTTCACAGCCACTGTTCTCACGGACACTCTTCCAAGTGCACGATGCCCTCCTGAAGCACGCCGACGACCACATCACACTACCACGCACGTACCAGGAGATTACCAACGCTAAAGTGGGATTCCATGCACTTGGCGGCATCCCGGGTTGCATTGGTGCCATCGACTGCACCCATGTTGAATTGGTTGTCCCACATGCCATGGAGGTCCAGTACCGCAACCGGAAACAATTTCATTCAATCAATGTGCAAATGGTGTGTGACTCCAACAAGATATTTACGCATTGTTGTGCCAGATTTCCAGGATCTACCCATGATTCTATGGTCCTGAGGAACACAAGAATACCACGCTACATGGAGCGACACGCAGGGCACAGATCCTGGCTACTCGGTGAGTCTCATTCCATGCATGACATCGTGGCCCATTTGATGCGTCAATGACCTTGCAGGGTGGGGGGGGGGGCTACTTAGCACTATCATTCCACTGACACCCTTTATTCGTCTCATACAGGTGATGCCGGGTATCCACTGAAGAGATGGCTCCTTACACCAATCCGGAACCCACAGAACGAGCATGAGGAGGACTACAACCATGCCCACTCACGTACCCGTGTGGTCATTGAACAGGCATTCGGCCTACTGAAGGCTCGTTTCCGCAGCCTCAGCAGGTCTGGCGGGGCACTCATGTACAGCCATGAGAAGGTTTCTAAGATGGTCATGGCATGTGTCATGCTGCACAACATGTGCATACGTAGGAATGTGCCCATGCCCCCTGACGCTGTACTGCATGCACCTGAAGATGATGATGATGATGAGGGTGGGGATGTGGAGGCACCTCAAGGAGTCCATGAGGCACAGGATGTACGTGCAATCCGACAGAGCATCATAGATGCATGCTTCTAGCAACCACGCATGGTGCCTATTACACGGAAAGGGGACCTGTGGCACTGTGTGTGTGTAGTACAGGCACATTGTGGACTGTACGCCTATGAAGGCCTCGTACGCAAATATCAATGTCCACACATGTCATTGGATGATAATGAGGTGCTGTATTGTTAATGTGATTTGATTTATACACCCTATGGACCCGCCACCCAGTGAAGCCCAACACACCCCCTCCACCCTACTACCTCCCCCCCCAACACCAGTGTCCAAATATGCATGCTGTCCGTGGGTAGACGCTATTGCAAGCCCCCTCTACGGGTATCAGGGGCACCCCTGCCCGTGGAGCGCAGGTTCCTGCCAGATCTGCGTTGGGGGCTGCCCTGGACGGAACTTGCCACGGATGATGTCTCTGCCTGCTCGCGTCCATGCATGTCTCTGAGGGTTTGTGAGAGCTCCGAGAGCACACGGCGCACAGCAGCAAGTTCAGCACAAACGTCTTTGGACGTCGCATGCAGTTCCCCCCTCAGGCTCTCGGTGCTTTTCTCCATTTGTGCTCTCAGGCTCTCGGTGCTTCTCTCCATTTCTCCCCTGAGGCTCTCACTACTTTTCTCTATTTGTGCCCTGAGTGTCTCGGTGGATGTTTCCATGGCTGCCCTGGAACCCCCGCATTCATTTGCATGGTCCTTGAGTAGCGTGGACGCTTCCTGCTGTTGCTCGATCAGCAGGTCGAGGGACTGTTGCCTCTGCTGGGCCATGGACATTTGCGGTGGTGTGACAGGGGGGCTGCTCAACACATGTTGCCTTGGCACAGGACTTGTGGGGGTTGGCCAGTCGTCGTCTTCAGGGTGCCCCTGCGTGGTTTCGTCATGGTGTAGGGGATGGAACATGCAGGGGGATTGGGAAAGGTCATGGATGGTACCTACGTCGCCAGCACTGTTTTCCGTGTCGGAGCATGCTGGCATGACAGCTGTGTCACCTATGGTGCTGCTACCACCAGAGGCAGTGCCATCAGATACGTTCTTTGGGGGGACCTGTGGTGCTGGGGTTGTGGACTTGCTGGCTGCTGGGGTGCCTGTTGCAGTCCCCTCCAGTGTGCTGCCACTTGATTCCTGCTGCTGCCGTGTCTTGATCCTTGCACCTGAGGTGGAGGCTCTTGGGACGTTGGTCCTGGCCCTCTTTGCAGGCGTGCTGGTAGGGGTGTCCTGCAGCTCGTCGTTGGTATCGGACCCTGTGGTGGAGTAAAGAGGGGCGAGCGTTAGTTATGGGTCTGTCGGATTTGGAATGGCAACGTATCAAATGCATTGGGGTGGTACATGAGGCTGATTTGGGACTGGGCCTTGGAGGTGGTCTCATTTTCGTGTGGATTGAGGATGCATTCATTTGGCTGCCTGCAGTTAGGGGGTGCATGCTGCACATGTAGGGGTTGTTTATGGCTTCTTGATTGATTTGTTTGTTCATTCTGACTTTTAGAGGGCGCTGTCAGGGCAAAGTATGTATTGCACTATGGGGTCACATGGTACTGCACATGTTCGTGGTTTGTGGATTTCGCATTGTTTCTCTTGGCCAACCTACCTGATTCTCCGGATGTCGGCACTCCTTTCTCCATCCCTCCGACTCCCTCTATGCTCTCCATTCCTATGGTGGAGGCGCAGATTTCCTCCCAGGGGGTCAACTTGATGGGCGACTCTGAACCCCCCCCGGTAGCTGTGGCGATGTTCCTGTTCGCAGAAAGTATGCTGCGTACGCGGATCCGCAGGTCGTCCCACCGCTTGCGACATTGCTGTGGCGTGCGGGGTGTTGTCCCCACCGCACTTACGCGCTGTGCCACCAGGGCCCATATGGCCTTCTTGTTGGCAAGGGCCGTCCTGGTCATTTGACTGGAGAAGACGACGGCGGAATTTTCCTGGAGGGTCTCGGTGAGCACGGTCAGTTCCTCTCGGGAGAAGTGTACCTGCCGCTTGCGGTCACACGCTTTCTTGGCTACCTTTCCCATATTTATTTTTTTAACTGGGGTTGCTAACGGGTTGGGATGTGTGTCAGGGTCGGATTTTTTATGGTTGTGTTGGGATTCGGATTTTATAGTTGTGCGGCGTGCTGTTTCCCGTTCCGGCCACATGCTTTTACTTCCGTTTCCGTATATTTACGGTGGCCGTAATTTGCGGTGCACGCTCGTTACGGTGACCGCTCATTACGGTGACCGCTAAGATGGGTGGCGGTATTGCACCTGGTGCAGCGTACGGCGGCGGTAAGGGCCGTTTTGGGGTCATTTCCGCCATCGCAGCCTTTCGGATTCCGCCATGGCGTAATGCTCGTGCCCGATGGGTCGTGATTGGCCGCACTTTGCTCCTTCGTGCAATGGCGGAAACGCTATTTACGCTGTTGCGGTCCGGTCAGTCACTTTCCGCCAGGGTCGTAATGAGGCCCAAAGACATTGAATGAGCGAATGCAAAGACATTACCCGAGCGCTCATCCAGAACTTGTCATTTACTGGAACTGCACGTTTCAGAACTTACCTGTCATTTACTGAAACTGCACGTTTCACTTCGGGTCGGCGCCATATCTCCGGCATTCCGAACCCCGGCCCCTAAGGGGAAAAAGACAATGAACATTATTATTAAGCTTGGACTTTTGAACTTGCAACAGAACTTTTACAGAGCCTTACCTGAATAATCAAGCTTACCTGAACTCCCATAATCCTCAATCCAGTGAAGTAACTGGGTTTCAACGCGCCCCTGCATCAGAAGCAGGCTGGAGAGCTCATCCTTCCTGACCCTAAGGTGAGACTTCACGGGGAATCGTGGAAGGTTATCATGGAGGGTTGGAAGAGAGTGGGAGGCTTGAGCATAACTCAGTCAGTAGGTAATACTCCCTTTTCACGCACAGGGGAATATTCCTGCGAGCCGGAGAAGCCAGAGTAGAGGGGCCCTTCCTGTCCATCTTCAGAGTCCTGCGCTTCACCATTGAAGAAGCATCAGCACTCGAAGCCAGACCTGCGTCTCCGTGGGAATCAGGTGAGCGTTACAGAACGCGAAGCCTACCCACAATTTCCCACCCGGGCGCAATGGAGACTTCCGAGACTGACCAGCTGGCCCAGCTTTTGGGGGAATTACGGGCGGAGGTGCACTCAGCCCGCCAGGAGACTAACGCTCTCAAAAGAGAACTGATCTTATCCAAGGAAAGAACAGATGACCTAGCCAAAGGGTTATTACAGGCCCAGGCAGGGCACACTCCTTTACCTAATTCCGGAGACATTTCCACATCAATGGGTTTGAGTAACCCGGTACAAATTAATCTACCTGGACATATGCCTTTGGCCCCGCCTGAACGTTTTGCGGGGGATCCCAAGAAATATGCCGTCTTTATGAACCAATGTCGTTTACACTTTCTGTGCAGACCCGGAGCCTTCCCTAACGATCAGACCAAGGTAGCCTTTATACTATCTTACCTCAGTGGCAGTGCTGCCGATTGGTCTATTCCATTGGTAAATCAGGATGATCCCATTCTCCAGGATTTTCAGGGCTTCCAGGCTAGCATGAAAAGATTGTTCGCTCGACACTCTCAAGGACAGGCCCTTGATAACGAACTGCTATCCTTACGACAAGGTAATCAGGATCTTCTGTCCTACATTGCCACCTTTAACAGACTGGTTGTGGAAACTGGATGGCCAGAAAACAAAAGGATCACATTGTTTCACCGAGGCCTGCGCGGAGAGCTAAAGGATGTTCTAGCTCAGATAGTAAACCCACCCCAGGTCTGCGCAGACTACATAGACTTGGTGGTTCAACTTGATCACAGACTTCAAAATAGAAAAGCAGATCGGTTCAAGTATGAAAACCGAGTACCGATCAAAACCCACGCTAACTCCAAGAGTACCGACGTATCTGAACCTATGCAAATCGGTGGCGTAAAAGGACCATTAACGCAGAAAGAACGAGAGAGAAGGCGGCAAATGCAACTTTGTCTGTATTGCGGGACTTCCGGTCACTTTCTTCGAAATTGTCCAGTTAAACCACTTAAGAAGGTGGTTGGAACTACTGATAATGAATTATTGACACCTGATTCGGGAAACGACCTAGCCCGACAAGCGTAGGGGTCCGCTTGCCGAGCTTGAAAACTAACTCTTTGACCTCGCATTTTGTCATGCCAATGGTGCTCGTGAACCCAAAACAGCCTCAGCAGTTGCATGCTATAAAAGCATACATCGACAGTGGAGCTATTGGAAATTACATAGACCGTGAATTGGCTTCCAGGATCAAGCTTCCTCTCCGCCCGAAAGTAACCCAAGATGTCATTACTACAGTAGATGGAACCGAAATAGCCTCAGGGCCAGTAACGCATTCCACTGTTGAAGTGACTCTGGTGGGTCAGGATGGACATCGGGAGGCAATCGTGTTTGAAGTGATCAAGGCCCCACAATTTCAAGTAATTCTTGGAATTCCTTGGTTAGAAACACATAATCCCAGCATTGACTGGCGAGCAAAGAAGATAAGTTTTCCTGATTGTGAACCAACTTGTTATTCAAGAAATCCAGCTATGGGTCTAACCTCAGCAACTTCCACCCCTGTACAGCTACCGTCAGAATACCAAGATTTCCAAGACGTTTTTCAGAAAGAACAGGCTAACACGTTACCTCCCCATCGGTCTTATGATTGCCAAATCGATCTGGTACCCAATGCTCAACTACCTTGTAGTAGGATTTATGCTCTTACGGAACCTGAGAACCTGCATTTGCGTCAGTATTTAGATCAGTACCTAGCCAATGGTTTTATTCGCCCGTCCAAGTCTCCTGTCTCTTCAGCTCTGTTCTTCGTGCCGAAAAAAGAAGGCGACCTTAGAACGTGTAAAGACTATTGCGCCCTAAATCAAATAACGATTAAGAATCGTTATCCTCTGCCCTTGATCCCTGAGCTTATCGACCAGGTGAAAGACGCTTGTGTGTACACCAAGTTAGATCTCCGAGGAGCTTATCACCTGGTGCGCATAAAAGAAGGCGACAAATGGAAGACTGCATTCCGCACCAAATTTGGGCTCTTCGAGTATCAGGTGATGCCCTTCGGGTTGTGCAATGCACCTGCCGCCTTTCAGTACTTTATGAATGATGTTCTTCGGGAACTTATCGATGTCTGTGTCATTGTTTACATTGACGACATCCTGGTGTACTCTTCTTCAGAATCTGATCACAGAAAACATGTTAGGGCAGTTCTTGAGAAATTGCGCCAGCACAGACTATTTGCAAAACTCGAAAAAATGTGTTTTGCATACCACAGAAGTTGAGTTTCTCGGATTCATCCTGACACCTCAAGGAGTCCGAATGGACTCGCGAAAGGTGGACGCCATTCTCAAATGGCCATCTCCTAGCTCGGTGAAGGGAGTTCAGAGCATGCTCGGCTTTGCCAATTTCTATCGAAGATTCATCCCGGAATTTTCCCGAACAGTCCAACCCATCACCGCTCTCCTAAAGAAAAACAAACGCTTCGAATGGACTCTTGAAGCCGAACAAGCCTTCCATTCCAGGACCTGAAAACCAAATTCACCTCTGCACCTGTACTGAAACACCCGCACCCAGATCTCCCGTACATAGTGGAAACCGATGCATCCAGTTCGGCCATGGGAGCTGTCCTGTCGCAAAGAGACCCAAAAACTAACCAACTACACCCAGTGGCCTTTTGGTCCAGAAAATTTTCTCCTCCTGAAATCAACTATGCAATTAACGATAAAGAGTTACTGGCCATCAAATCTGCTTTCAAGGCTTGGCGTCACTATCTTCTCGGGGCAAGACACACCATTACCGTAATTACGGACCACAGAAACTTACATTATTTAAAGACGGCCAAAGCTCAATCTTCACAACAACTCCGATGGGCTCTATTCTTTGCGGAATTTGATTTTGTAATTACCTATCGCCCAGGCTGCAAGAATGGAAAAGCGGACGCCTTATCCCGGATTGGCATGGAAGAACCTAATTCGAGCTTAGAACCTGTGCCCATCATACCTGAGCAAAGAATCTTAGGCTTAACTTCATTGCACACTGTTGAGGACATCCAAACGCAAGTAAAACAACTTCTAGACTCTTCATCCTTACTGGAATGGAGTCAGAAGGGTCCTCATTACACCATTAAGGATGACTTACCCTTCTTCCAGGAGCGGTTGTTTCTGCCAAGTAAAGAATTGCAAGAACTTGTTATTTCCCATCATCATGAATCTTTAATGGAAGGACATCCTGGTATCGCTAAAACGGAGGAAAAAATCAAACGTCACTTCTGGTGGCCTTCTTGGAGAAAAGACATAAAGTCTTTTGTTCTGTCTTGCGGAATTTGCGCTCAAAACAAGGCTCAAAAGAAAAGGCCAGCCGGACTACTTCAACCCTTGGATATTCCACCGGCACCATGGCACACCCTGTCAATGGACTTTATAACCGACCTTCCTCCTTGTGCTGGTTACAACACAATCCTTGTAATTGTGGACCTATTCACCAAAATGGCCCACTTTATCCCTTTAAAAGGTTTGCCTTCTGCTTCCACCTTGGCCAAGGAATTCCTGGAGAATGTAGTTCGCATACATGGTTTCCCTTCCATATTAGTCTCGGATCGTGGAAGTCAATTTATCTCCCATTTTTGGAAGAAGTGTTGCCAACTAGCACAAATAGATGTGCGGTTATCCACCAGCCACCACCCCCAGACCGACGGACAAACCGAGAGAACCAATCAGACTCTCGAGCAATATCTTCAGTGCATGTTACACCAATCCGAGTTAAATTGGAAAGACATTCTTTGGATCGCAGAATATGCATACAACAATTCAGTGCATTCTGGAACCGGACAAACCCCCTTTTATACTTTGTATGGTCACCATCCTCGGACCTCTGACCTAGATCCACCTCTGACCCTGGAAATGCCCGCAGTAAATCATCTGCATTCCACAATAACCCGAGCCTTCAAAGAAGCTGCAACTCATTTACAGCAAGCCAAGAAAAAGTATAAAGAAAACGCAGATTTGCACCGAAGTAAAACTCCTCCTTACCAAGTAGGAGACCAGGTATGGCTAGCAACTAAACACTTATCCCTCAAGGGCCCGCTAACCTTCAATCCCAGATTCATAGGACCTTATCCCATCAAGGCTATAATCAACCCAGTGGCCTTTAAACTGGATCTACCGTCCAACATGGGTATACATCCATTTTTTCATGCATCACTTTTGAAGCCCATACAACCAGGAACCCGATTGTCCAAGCCTCCAGATCCAGTTCAAATTGAAGGGGAATTAGAATTCGAAGTTAAAGACATTTTAGACTCCAAGGTGGTAAAGTCGAAACTCTTCTATCTTGTTGACTGGAAGGGATATGGACCTCAGGAGAGATTGTGGGAGCCTAGTAACCATGTCCAAGCACCTCGATTAGTACAAAGGTTTCACCAGAGATTTCCGAACAAGCCAAAACCCCCGGAGGGAAGAACCTTGGGAGGGGCCTTGAGGGGGGGTACTGTCATGATGCCTACCTCCAAGGAGCCAGGTCCGACCCAGCAACCCCAGAGGCAGGCATCATTTCCCCCAGGGGAGTGCCAGCGGGCCCAAGCTGGGGCCCTTTGGACGCAGTCCTGGCGCCTTAGGCGCCAGGCTCATGTTGGACCCCTGTCCTGGCGCCTTAGGCGCCAGGCTCATAAAGCTAGACATGTGTTCAAGTGTTTTAATGTGCACTTACCTGATGCAGACCATGCTGCCACATCCAGGCCCTCTTGAGGCCTGGATGGAACTACTTTACCTGTGGGATTACTTTCCACCCGGGTGTGGTCGGGGAAGGATACATACCTGATCGGAGGAAGGATACACACTTGGAACTTCTTCCAAAGCTATTTAAACCACACCCGATCAGCAACTCACGCTTCGCGTTGTTCTGCTCCTCGCAGCTGGACGCTCACCGTGTCAGCTCCTGCATCTGGACCTCAGCCCCGCCTGTCAGTATCCTGGGTCACCTGCAAAGGGAGACAAAAGACTTTACCTGCTAAATCAGCACCACAGAGACATCACACCGACGATCCTGAAAAGGAAGACATCATTTTAAAAGCATTTCGCTACGATCGCTGCAGCGCTGCATTTCACTCACCTTTCCTGGACGCCACCATCTTCAGCAGCGATCATCCGGATCCACAGCCACTTCCCAGAACCTAGAGAGAAAAACAAGAACAAGGTGAGAGAAGGAAGGGAATAGGAAAAGCTCAGTTTCCATCTAAGTCTTACCTGTTGGGTCATTCCCATTTCATTTCGGGTCTTGCCGCTTCCAGGCATCCGGGCCCCGGCCCCTACGGGGAAAAAAGACAAAGACATTGAATGAGCGAATGCAAAGACATTACCCGAGCGCTCATCCAGAACTTGTCATTTACTGGAACTGCACGTTTCAGAACTTACCTGTCATTTACTGGAACTGCACGTTTCACTTCGGGTCGGCGCCATATCTCCGGCATTCCGAACCCCGGCCCCTAAGGGGAAAAAGACAATGAACATTATTATTAAGCTTGGACTTTTGAACTTGCAACAGAACTTTTACAGAGCCTTACCTGAATAGTCAAGCTTACCTGAACTCCCATAATCCTCAATCCAGTGAAGTAACTGGGTTTCAACGCGCCCCTGCATCAGAAGCAGGATGGAGAGCTCATCCTTCCTGACCCTAAGGTGAGACTTCACGGGGAATCTTGGAAGGTTATCGTGGAGGGTTGGAAGAGAGTGGGAGGCTTGAGCATAACTCAGTCAGTAGGTAATACTCCCTTTTCACGCACAGGGGAATATTCCTGCGAGCCGGAGAAGCCAGAGTAGAGGGGCCCTTCCTGTCCATCTTCAGAGTCCTGCGCTTCACCATTGAAGAAGCATCAGCACTCGAAGCCAGACCTGCGCCTCCGTGGGAATCAGGTGAGCGTTACAATATTTCTCACTGCATTGTCACCATATTCAAAGCATTTTGCCTGTGTTTCAAAACTCCTATCTGTTGTATAAGCTGCTGGGGGGGAATTGAACTGAATTCTATTTGATTGCATTCCTAAGAACTGTGTGCTCTCATCTTCATCTCCTTACATTGCATAAAGGGGGGTGAATTGTCCAAGAAAGTGATTACATTGTCTTTTGCTGAAATCCTATCAAGTTATTTTCTGTACTGCATTTTCATTCCACATTGCATCTATTTGAAACCATAAAAGTATTGTTACTATCCTATCCATCCTATACCCACTCATCATTGATTATAAAGAAGTGTGCTAGTGCCAGACTATCCATTATTGATTACTGCTCAGATTAAGTGTGATATTAAATTGTTAATTTATTATAAAGTGTGATATATATATATTGTTTACATTCTCAAATAAACCTTTTAAACTTGCAAAACAGAACTACTTCTTGGCTCAGTGGGGTCAGGGGGATTCTAAGAGAGGGGTGTTATACAGGAGTAGTCATCCAGAACTCATGAACTGGACATAAAGATATATCAATACGGGTTTCCATTCAGTATCCCAAACTAGGCATTGACTTATCTGTAGTGTTGAATTGAATCCTCTTACAGGCGCCGTTGGCGGCGTGTCTCGAATATCCAAACTCCCCAATCCAAGATGGCCGCGGTCCAACAGGTAGACAGTGCATGTTTCGGGAGACAGCAGACCAAGCCCCTCCCATTCATCACAGGAAGGTACTTCCGGTCCTGGATCCGTTGCGGCATTGCGTTGCTACTACGCACCTAGATTTCACGGACTCCGAGTATTAGGAAACCTTTACCTTACTGCTCTTGTTCTTTTCTGTCAGGAACTCTCACGTTCACCTCCCGGAACTCCTGGGTTCGCCCTCTCATTGCTTAACACGACACGGAAACCTCCGGGACCCTCCCACTTTAAGTAGGCAGCATTCTTCCCTCAGACATCCATTAGATACGCTCTCAATGAGCTTATGTTTACCCTCTCCTTTGTTTTATCTACACAGCACAATCTGTGCCCTAGGCGCACACGGACCACATCTCCCAACTACCACCGCGATCTGAATCCGAATCATTCTTCCCGGTGACTCATTCCATTATCCCGTCAGGATTACGGTACGGGAGGAAAGGAGGCTTTGCGGATCTCTAGACTCTCTCTCTTAGTACTGCTTTCACTGACTCACGTGCTATTTCCGCATAGATATTTACCTTCGTCCTTTGTTTGGGATCCAATCTCTCCCCGTCTCCCTACAGTCTGATTCCTAGGGTAGGTTACACTTCCCTGAGACTACTTTTTCTTTCTCCATTTCTTGTCATCAGGAATAACCTCTCCCCTCTCCTTTTAGCCGACACTGACAACAGAAGGAATGAGACATTGAATCCAACACTGAGGGGTGACTGCCAAACCTGCTCTACGGAGGCGTTCACCTGAATCCAGGCACGTCCTGCTCCTCCTCCATCGGACTCCATCGGCAAGGGTTATCTCCCCCTCGAGGGTTTTCCCTGGTGTCTTCACTCTGCGCAGACTTATCAGCGCAGAGAGAGGGTGTCAGGTGAATCACTCCTTATCCTCTGAATAACCTTTGAAGACCAGGTAGGAGACTTCTTGTCCATGTATTTGTGTGAGATCTGGGAAGGTGATTGTCAGCGCATCCCTTAACTTGAGGGGCGCAGTATAACAAGATTGGTAACCCATAACAGAAGATCAAATAATATGCCCATGGATTTTAGCATGTCACATAAACATTTGATATATATATTAAATAGTAGTGGTGAAAGGTATGACCCCTGGGGGACATCACACTCAACAGGAACTGTTGGCTACACAGGCACTTCTAGGACAAAGAAAAGACTTCAACCATAATACTGCTTCAGGAGAGCAATGGCCTATATTCAAAAGTATGTCTGCAAGGAGATTATGATCAACTAAATCAAATGCAGAGGATAGGTCTAACAGAAGCAGAAGGGCAGGACTTCCTTCTTCTATATTTTCTATAATACTGGCCTTTAAGTCTAGGAGCGCTGTTTCTGTCCCATGATTAATACTAAAACCAGACTGCTCATTTGCCAAGATCTTATTAGTTTCGCCAAATTTCTCGAACTGAATATATGCAATTTTTTCCAAGATCTTGAGAATAAACGGAACATTAGTAATGGGTCGATAGTTTTCTGGGGCAATGTGATCTAGGTTATCCTTCTTTAAAAGTGGAGTGATCCAAGCCTCTTTAATAGCATTAGGAATGACTGCCTCTCCAAAAGAACAATTGACAAGTTCTGTAACCCATGGTGTAAGAAAGGACGCAAATTCTTTAAAAAGTGTAGAAGGAAATATATCCCCCTATATATCCCCCTTGCACAATGTTGGTTTGAGCCCTTCTATGATTGCCAGAATCTCCTGTTCTGACATTTTAGTAAAAAAGTAGGGTTCTATCTCTTGATCCTGTCCTCTCAAGGTAGAGCTCATGGTATCTTCAACTAGGGATTGTGATATATTTTGTTCTTTTATGTTAGCTTGGTGAAGCTGTGTTTTTTTACAGAAGCTATCAAGTATATCTTGACACCAGTCATTGTTAATATTTATTCTGGGTTGTATAGCGGGGCCTTTAAGTTCCTTCAGGACTGAAAAGGGTTATTTTGATTTAATGGAGGCATTTTCAATTCTTTCATTAAGAAACAATTGTTTGGCTTCTAGTGTAAGGTCCTTATAGGCTTTGGCGACTGCTTTATAGGCTGCCAGAGTGATGAGAGAATGGCGATTCCGCAATTGGCTTTTCCCTTTTTCTTTTATTTTTCTTCGCATTAATTAACTCAGGTGAAAGACGATGTTTACGTCCTTTATATTTTTTTTTATTTCTAATTGGACGAGAGGGTGCAAGAATGTCAAAAGCATTATTCATGGCATTTCTAAAGGCAAGAGTAAAATCCTCCAATGGCAGATTACTGCCTAATGGTGGTAGAAGAGGATGGATAGTTGTTTGAAAGGCCTTAGCTGTGACATTCTTTATATTACGCATTTCGCAGGGGGCCTTTACTTTATTGGGAGCCCTATCAAGTTCTAATGACATGTCAAAGTGTATCAGAGAGTGATTTGACCATGGACATGGTTCTACATTCTTTATAGAGGAATTGATGTCTTTAGTAAGTACCCAATGAAGTGTATTTCCTGCTTTATGGGTTGGTTTATCCACTATTTGTAGAAAGCCTATGGAAGAAAGTGTATGTAAGAGAGATTGGACCTCAGTGTCTTGTTGATTATTTGCCCAAAGGTTAAAATCACCTAATATAACAGTCGCCCAATTATTTTTACATGAACCTCCGACGAGTGCCATTAGCTGTTCCTCAAAAAGAGGTGTGTCACGTGGTGGCCTGTATATAATTATTATACTCAGTGAGTGCATTGCATCAATATTAAGTTTCAGTTGAATTGCTTCGCAAGGTCCAATTGGGGTGGGTGTTGATATGTACAAATCAAGCAAGGTTTTAAAAATCATTGCTACTCCACCACCACGCCCTTATTTACGGTCAGAGAGTCGGCATGTATAGCCTTCGGGTGTAGCAAGTGCTATGGCATGTAGTGCTGTGTCATGAAGCCAGGACTCAGTTAGTATTAGGAGATCAAAGTTATTTTCCACAATACTATCATTAATCTCCACAGTATACAGAAATGACATGGAACCGTGCTGCAGGAATGACCATTAACTTATAAATATCAGGAATCAGCTTAGTACACCAGTTTCTCATAGAATGAGACAATCTCACAATAGATTAGCAGGTCTGTATGAATTTCAGTTTTTTTTTGCTTAACTGGATCACCCCATTTTACTTCAAACCAAAATGGTTGAAACATGTTACTTCATTGATTCACTTCACCGCTAGGGTTAACACACGTGTTCTTAATTTGAAGCCCTTGGGATGAAGACCAGCTTTTCAGTTTTTGAAGGGTTTATTTCCAATCCCGTTGTGTTGCAAATTTCTTTGAACGTTCCTAATTGTCTTCACAGCCCAATGGGGGTTTTGGAAACAAGGACTACGTCATTTGTATATAAAGGTACTCCTGTCGTCTTCTTGTTCATAAGCGGGGCATCTGCCTCAAGCACACTGATTTGGTTGGCTATATAATTTACGTGCAGGCACAGAATGATGGGCACAAGTACACAACATTTATAGAAGTCCCTGACCACTGCAAATGGCAGAGTTTTTCGCCACCTGGTCCCCATTTTATAACAGCTATATTATTGCTTTGTAAATTTATAATCTGATTTAATACAAGAATATGAATATTTAGCCAAGAAGTGTATGCCCTAACTAAGATCACGGGACTCCATCAAAAGCCAACTCTAAATTAAATGAATGAATAGGGTATAAAAAGCTGTTTTTTGCAAGACTACATATTTCTCCAATATGAGTACTAGCAAAAATGTCTGGTCAAGTGTACTCAACCTTTTCAAAAACCCCACCTAACAAGGATTTAAGCTATAAATTACATCCATCCATTTGTCTAACCAGTTCAGAAGAATTTCCCCATATATGCTACTGGTCGTGCCCAGAAGAGAGATAAGGCAATCATTTAGAAATCCTGCCTTGCTCCTTTTTTTATATATAATGATTATCTCAGGACCTGGTTACTCACATTAATCAAATTAAATAACTTTGTCAGACAGGGAATCCAGACTGTAAGTTCTTGTTTAAAAAGATCAACCAGGATATCCACTCCCCAAACAACCTGAGCCATGGCGATCACCCCTTTTTCCTCCCCTGGTTGCTTGAGGATCACTTGTGCCAATTTGCATGCCCTCCATGCCCCTATTGTTAGACCCCCTCTCCTTTTTATTGATCCCTTGTGATCTGCTTCTCTCATGATATCGTTCCCTCTATGTTTTGTAGAGCTCTCCATTGCTTCCTGGAGCTGGTTCCCCACTCAATAAATACCCTAAAAATAATAAATAATTATCAGGTCCCAAGTCCTTCCTATATTTTTGTGAATCAATGGACCATTTGGTTTCCCCTGAAACCAAACACGATTTCGTCACATGGTACAATATTCTCATTACTTCCAAGTTCAGAGAAGTAACTAATAATTGATGCAAATTCAGATCTCTCTTCCTTACATAGTTTACTAAAATGAGTGCCACTCATGCTACGTAATAACAGATTCTTGATAACTATTTCTTAAACTTAACTTCAACAAAACCATACACCAAAATACCCTTGAGTTTTTATTTTGAACTTCCTCTTAGTGGCTAACATTACACCCATGCAAAGTTTTTTTTCTTCTCAATTAAAGTGTGTAATTGTAGAGTAACCTCTCGACAACCAGACCAAAAAGTAACAACCCTCTAGCGAAAAAGACTCTGTGCACCTTTTTGTGAAAAGAACAAGAGTTTAATTTTGTATATAAAAGAAAAAAGGGGTGACAGGGTATTATAAATCCACTGCTGTAGAGCTATCTGTCTTCTTCAAAGCAAACAGTATGTTATAACTAAAAAATCGTCATTCATGATGTGTTCAATATACAGTGTTCATCCCCCACCCTAATTGGCTACCGCCTATTTACACTCTGATAATCACATCTAGACCTCTAGTTCATTGGTTGCATCTTCTCTGACTTCACCATTTTCACATGTGGGTGACTATCTCTTCACCTTGAGTCACTGTAAAATGATTGGTTATGTTTCTGAAAACACTGCCCTGCCCTGAGGCCTAATCATGTGATGTGCCTTTGGCCGGCAACATGAGCTCAGTGGATAACTTCGAAGTCAGTCCGGTCCTTGCAAATAAAGCATCCCTATTCTCATCCCAGACACAGTGTGCCCCCATCATGCCTCCCTGTCGTAATGTTATAGGCTTTGGCATCGTCCTTTGCTCTCCCCCGTACAAATCACAGACTTTGTTGTCCTCTGCTCGATCCTTATCAACTAACTCTCCCAAGGTGCAGGCTTGGGTTTCCTACATGTCCCACTAATCAGTCTAAATAGTGAAGGATTTAGGACATTTTGGTAGTTCAAATGGGATGGCCATCATCCTGGGGGGCGCTAGTGTCCTAGATCTCTGCTTATGTTTGGGCAGCTTGAGTCCTCTGCCCTGGCTCTCATGGCTTTGTCCTTCATAAGCGGCCGCAATCAGGAATGTGAGCGACCAGCCGCAGCCCTTACTTGTGGTGGGCTGCTCACATTCCTTCCTAATTTCGCAAAGTGTCTGTGTGTTGGTGTTCCCTACCACGCCAGGGTTGGAGAGAAATATTAAAACGCAAGACCTTGTTGTTTCATGCACCCAACACAACCTGCGAGGATTCAGGCCTACCTCTAAATATGATGTCAAAGATCCGTTATATATGTGTGTCGTGCACATGCAATGTACCCATCTAGCATTCTATGAGCCTTGTTGGTTATTTGCCTTATAAAGTCCTATAATAAGCATGACCTATGCCATTCACCTATACCAACAAGTGTTCCCCCTCCCCACTGTACCCGCTTATGTGTATTTCCCTGCATATAAGTACAGTTTCCGCAATCAAAATTGTTTGGGAGGGGCTGGGGTCTCAACGTGCAATCCCAATATTCACACCTTTAGTTATTCCTCCATTACCTAACCTTTCCTTGTCTCTCTCCATATCTGCTTCATCCTTA
Source organism: Ambystoma mexicanum (assembly GCF_040938575.1). Classification (NCBI taxonomy): domain Eukaryota; kingdom Metazoa; phylum Chordata; class Amphibia; order Caudata; family Ambystomatidae; genus Ambystoma; species Ambystoma mexicanum. The sequence continues at coordinate 105,129,759 of NC_090936.1, read as the reverse complement.
GGGACCCACACCCTACATACATGACGTAAGCTTTCGCCATCCCGGCCATATTTGTCTGGGGTACATGTGATATAAATACACCCTCCATCACCCGCTATATCAACCCAATGTTCAGTGTAATTCACTGAATCTGGTGGGGGTGAAGTCAAGGTCACCGGGGGATATATTGGTCATTCAATTTATTTGGGTCCTCCGTCTGAACTTGCCCATTCTTGGTACCTGGAGGAGCCCTTCCTGCCTCAATAGTAACCAATATCAATGCACTGTTTGGGATAGTCTTGGCACAGGATCGAAGCATCAGTTGGCACATCCAAAATGACACCAACAGGAGCACCACGATCTGGACCAATATTTTCACCACTGCTCCAAGCTATGTTGGTGACCACGAGAATAGGGAATCGAACCAATCTTCAGCCCGGACCCCTGCCTTACTTTCCATACCCGTCTTCACCTTGTGCAGAGCCCCTATATGTGTCAGGGACCCATTTTCTGCATCGTTTGGGGGAGGTACGTGCAGCAAGACAATCTGATTTGTTTAGATATGCCCCCTCCATCGCCATCAGGAGATAGAGGATGTAGCGGTTCTGGAGTGTCATTAACCGGATCGCCCTCAGTTCACTCTTGATAGCATTCAAGCCTTGTTCAGTATAATTTGCCAACAGAATAATTTCTCGCCTAACAATATGTAGCCATTTGGCATTTGCTGCAGCCTGAACCCCTGGCATCAGAAGGGATGCGAAAAAACACTTCCGTCTTGGTACAAAGGCAGTATTTGTCTGGAATTGCTTTGAGCAACTTGGACAAATCTTCAGACAAATAATTTGATCTCTTTTTTCGTATCTTCATTGAGCGCTTCTTTCTTTTTGCCCGCAGGGGTTGAGACAGAATTTGATTCTGTTGCTCTACGACAGGCTTAGATGCAATTGTTAGATGAGCTTCAGGCACCACGAGAACAGCCGAGTGCAGTGTTGTTAGTGCACAGGTGCCTCGTCAGGATGGTGGGAGATGCGGGTATGCTTGCTGGCCGCACACCCAATAGAGATCCATTAGGGCTGCTGTTCCTCTTGCGAGACCTGGAATGAACAGTTTTCTGTTGGATTTGAGTACATTTTCCTCAATTGGAATCGTTTGGGAGAGGCTGGGATCTGAATGTACATACATAATCATTTTTGATATTTGCACCTGGTCACGTCCTTCTTTACTTTTAAGTACCGTTAGCAGATCCACTTTTTTGATTTGCAATGAGGACCGAACCAGTTTGCCCATTTCAGGGATCCCTTATTGAATTTAAAAGTGGGCTTTGTGGTAACACAGCTTGCCATTTTGCCTAATTCACCATATGAGTGTCACATTTTCCAGGGATCCATATTATTGCCTGTCAATACAGACTATAAAAATGGCACGCACTCTGATATACATTTTGGGATCAATGGCATAATTTTCTAGAATATCCCACCTAATACGTTTCCGGGTGTTCGTATCAGAAATCAAGTGCTCTGGGTTGTTTTAAAGTGTCAATACCTTAATCAAAATCGTTCACTCTCTAATCTACAAAGGACATAGAGGGTTAGCACGTTTCTCCATTCATTAAAGTTAATCAAGATGTAATCAATCAAATTTGATTGAAGACCCCTTGTAAATGTCATCTTTGGTGGGATATCACCAGTGATTCTACCGCTGCAAGCAGAGAGGCCAGATTTTATGGGAACCTTGCTGTCTCAAATACTAGGGGATATTGGGCCTCATTACGGGTCCGGCGGTAACCGTGTCGGTAAAACTAGCAGGTAGCGGCCGGACCCATAAACAGTTACCGGTGCGTTTCTCGCCGGTAACAATGGGGTATTACAACCTCGGTGGCCGGAAAGTCAGGCGCCAGTAATATGTTGTTCCCCATTCCCCAAGGGACTCTATGGGAATGGGGACCACGGAAACACCGGTACCGGTAATAACTGTGCCGGTGCTTCCGTGAAAGTTTGCGGGCAGCTGCCGGTCCACCCGGCAAGTCAGACTTGCCGGGCAGGAGGGCACCTGCCCACCAGACTTGTACTTTGCCGGTCCGGAAACAAAATGCTGGTAAGCCTACCAGCATGAGGCCCCATTGTCTCTTGGGCTTAAGTGCTGAAGTCTCTGGAATACCACAATCATGGTCCTCCTCATCTAAAATACCTCCTAGTAACTGTGGCAGTTCTAATTGGAAATAGATACCACCAAACACAATTTTAGGCATTCTTCCACCATGACTTGGTACCATGGCACCATATCCCACATTATAAGTAAGGATTCCAACTTATTCAGAACTAGCCTTCCTTCTCTCCCTGTGCTCTAGTATAGATGGCACTTACCAAAAGAGTGACTAAACTACTGATGATTCCCAGCGGGATGGCTTGAAAATCCGAGATCCTCTAGTGAGATGTTGTATTTAACCATCGAGTTGCACAGCCTCCAAAGCCCAAGCTTGCTGGAAACAGACTATATCAAAAGATCTGATCACATAAATCCAATCTACAATATTCTTTGTTACGCCAGCCATATTCCAGGTCATTGCTTTGAGTGTCCTATAATGATCAAGGCCTGTTTTTTCAATTTTTTATTCAGGTATATATCTAGAATTAAATTGTTCACAACACTCTTGACAAATGCAATCTATATTGTCCAAGTCAATCAAACTCCCTTCAGTAAAAGGGCCAGGGTCGTGCTGTATATAATGTATCCTTGCTTTTGATGTTGTGCATGAACTGATTGCAACAGGGTTCTGCATTAAGTATTTGAGTTCAGTGGGTCCATTGGGTGGTAATAAACCGAGGAGAGGACTCTCTTTAAATTTGACTTCCGGGAGTAAAGGTTTCAGCTGCATATGCGTTCCTTTTGGTGGAAATGTTCTATATTCCATTATTAACAGCAAACGCAATTCAATGCAGCACAAAAGCACTAAAACATAAGCGAACAACACACCATAGAAGCGAAAGAAGGTATTCGAAAGAGCATTTTGGCAACTCTTTCTCCTAAGTAGGCAGTAGCCATGGCTGGCATTCAATAGCTGATCCTCTAACGGAGCCAAAATCGGGTGGAATTCACTTGCCAGGCTGGTCATGGAGAAGGGGACTGCGCACTTCTCTCTATTATAGATATTTTTTAAATCCCAAAAGGCAGTGTTTATCCATGCATCTTGGAGCAGCCAGCTCCATTTACAAAAAACAAGAATACCTTTAAACTCAGGACATAGCTGGGGAAAGAATAACTCAATAGTAAAGGTAGACCAAAGGAGTTCGGACGGGCGACATTCTACAACTTTCCCTCCAACATATATTGTTGCCCTGGTTCCTTAAATAGGCAGATCTTAAAGGTGAGCCTGCATATTCTGGCCTGAGGGCTCCCAAGACCACATGGGAACTTCCTGTACAGTGAGAGTACACCTGAAACACAACCGTCATTTATGGAGAGTAACGGTGTGAGTACAAGTGCACCCCGCAAAAGGAAGACACGTGTTTCCATGTGATGCTGTGCAAAAGAGAAAGGCCAGTTTGGTGACAAAAGTACTGCCATATGTTAGATGACCCCTTGATTCATTTATTGCAAGTCCATAAACGGGAGAAACTTGACACCGAAGCAAAGTAGCTCTGCAATACTTTGCTAAACATTTTGGAAATGAGGCCATCAAAACAACCCTCGACATAAATGAGGTGCACGCTGCCCAGGCATCAATGTGCGGTGCCAAATCATGGGAGTATATAATAATGTTTCCAAGTTGATGACCCGGAGAATGAAAGTGCTCGGCCGCCGCGCCCTACCAACACTGACTGCATGTGAGTTTGACATTCTGGGAAATGAGTGTGTGCTGCCACTCAAACCTCTATAATACTGGATTCGTCCTTTGGTGACTCTATGCTTGGGGAAACATAAGAACACTCTACTGGATGGTAGGAAACGTGTAGAGGGGCTGTCGCTCTCCCGTATCAAGCAGTTGCAAGCACCCTATCTACTATTAACCACATAACTTCCCTCGCCACCCTGCAACACTGGAAACTATACTGCATTTGCTTTTTAGTTGCTCCTGTTATGTGGTGTGAGAACCCTCCCTCAGGTGTAAGAGCTCCAGAAAATGAAAGTAAACCCTGCTCGTATTTTAGCAGGTGCTCAACATAATGTATAAGGCTTGTTATTACACCATTAGGGCTATAATGCAGTCTGTGGTTAATGTTCTAAAATGGACGATTAGGGATAGAGGCATCATAGCACATTTTAGTATTTATTTATCTTAATGGGCTGTATAGTCTTTTTTCCCTTTTCATTGTAATAATCCTTGGTGATATTTTAATGCTTGTATTTATTGTTAACTAATTGAGATATGTAATGCCGTGTTTGCACTCACTGCTAAAAGACAAATGTCAAGCAAAGCAAGAATGACAACGATTATTTATTTCAGTAGCACTTCCAGTGTTTGAGAGGAAGCTGGGTGCAGTGGTGATGATAGGTATGGAAAAGATCCGGGGCTACGCTAATGTCGGGACTGTCAGGGCTCGGGACTACCTGGCCTTTTGCTTTTAACCCCCGAACTTCTATCCGGGGCTATAGCCCCCTCTGCCCCCCCACCAGCACCTCTGGCTGGGTGTAAAATGCAGCTGGCCTGCAGGAGGATTCCCTGCAACACGGTTCTAGTGACGTGCAAACTATATGCAGAGGAAAGAGCAGTTTGATTACAAGTGAATACTGGCAAGGAAGAAACATATTTGCATTGTAGGCTGTGGATAGGGATTATGCGTACATGCTGAAAAATTAGAATACTGTTTGTGTGATGTCTTTCATATAAATTGCTTTCAGTAGCGTTTTCCAGTGTGTGGGAGGAAAGTGGAGCTTTAATATACAGTTACACTGGGGTGTGAAATACTGCTGTCATGCAGACAAGTTACCTACAGCAGAGTGCTAGTGAGGTGTGAAATGTCCTGTCGTGAAGCACTTGGCATGCTAATGGGTCTTCCCTTACTCGAGGGGTGAGGGGAATGTCTCTGATCATCTTGAAGAAGTGGACAACGCATTTATCTGGGAAAAAGGAAAAAGTAGCAGTCATCCAGAAAATACTGTTCCTAAATAACAACGTTTATTCCCACATTTATTAAATCAGATGGTGTCCAAGTTTGACAAATCACCTAGATTAGACTCAATGTTTAGCAATGGTGAGGTTACCTTTTAGGAAAATTAACAAAATAACTTCCTTTCAGAGTGGTGCTGATGTTATTCCACAACAAAACAAGCATTGGCAATGCCAATCTTTTTGGCGTGTACTGCTGTTGGTTGCATTTTGTATTTATAGGCAGTGGTGGAAATTGAAAAAATATGGTGGGGGATCCCACAACACAAGGGCCAGGGTGGGGTAGGAGTTTTGGGGGGCGGTGCCCGAGGGGGCGTGGTCTAGAGGGGGCGGGGCTCGTAGTGGACATCCAGCAATGATGGAATACATAAAAAAAAACATTAAAAAAAATCCCACAAAAAAGGCACACTGCTTGCTACATGTACAACTGAAAGGAATCAGTTGTACATGTAGCGAGCATTGTGCATTACACAACAGTGCCAAAGCCGCGGTAAAAGGCAATGCTGCCGTTGCGTGTACTTTAAAAAAAAAACTTTTCCAGTGCAGTTCATGGTCTTGGGCGGCTGCCTCTGGCCGGATCTCGAGATTCGGCTCTATATCTGGTGCCGGATCTCGGATCCGCCAAGAGCCGGCCCAATGTCCAGCACTGTTTATAGGCACCTAGATGCAAAGCGGAGGGTGCATAGTTTGAAAGGCGGATGTGATACGGGGTGCAGCTGTGCAATAGAAAGAGAAGAGTAATCCAGTGCACTGGTGAAATGTTAGCCCTCGTGCAAATGCTGGTTAAAATTGAGCTGTGCTGCTGGAAGCAAGGTGCCTTTAATACGAGCTCATGAAACTGTCCTAACATTTCTGATAATGGGCCTCATTACGACCCAGGCGTTAAGGGCTTAACGCCTTACTACGAGGTCCCTCTGTACCAGCCGTCAAGGTAGGGACCCGCAAAGGGACCTTGAAGGAAATTACGGTACCGCAATTTGGGGTACCGTAATTACCGCCTTCCCCATTCCCATTGAGCCCTATGGGGCAAAAATGGGAATGGGGAAGGGCCAATGGTAAATGGGGAATTACCGCCCCGCCAACCTTGGAATGGGGCGGTAAATCCCCAGTTACCATTAGCGGAATCGGTAAAATACCGGTGGCAACCATGGCGCAACTAGCGCCATGGTTACCGCCTGGGTCGTAATGACCCCCAATGTGTGTGTGCGCGTGGCACGATCCACAACAAAGACGTGCGGTAGACCCATCAAAATATTATTCTGCACGCAATTGTTCACATTCTTGCAAAATGAGGCACATAAACCAGCGTTATCGACTGCGTCCAAGGTCATTAATGCTTTCGGTCACAGATGGGCCAAGGATGTGCCTCGCCAATCTCCATCTCCTCCCTGTAGCCGCTTCTCCTCTGCCAGTGCTCTGCACGGTTGCATGGTTGCTCTATTGCGGAAGAAGTGCCACACAGTCCAATAGCAGCATTTATGATGCATATTCTGAGAAATCTGACTGGCTGTGGCACTGCCAACCTTTCAGTGACTGTGCCGATAAAAACAGCAGGAGCGCAATGGCGGGTTATCCCGTGTAATGCTATATTCTACTGGGCTTGGTGCATGCCATAATATGCTATTTCTGTGAAGCTATATTATGATGTTACAAATGGTGTGCTGCGGTGCCATACTTTGATATGCTTCGTGGTGTGCAGTGTTGTGCTGTCATGCTGTGTTTTGTTATGCTATGTTACACAATGCTGTGTTATGGTATGCTGTCTCAGGCTATGTTAGGATATATTTTGCTATTCTTGTTTATGTAATGCCAGCCTTTCTTATGTCATGTGTATTTGTTATTATGTGTCAAATTATATTAAAATACAAGGGCCATACTATGTATGCTATGCCAATTTGTGTTATGTTGTGTTCTCTATAGCACACTACTATCACAAGTGGCTTCTGGAAGTGATCCCCACCAGCTGGCACTACGCATAACAACCCCAATGTAACACGATTTATTTGCACTGAGGCGTGCAAATTATTGGTTTTAGGTGCGTAAGTCCCACAACAGTACACCAAGACTTCAACTCCCAGAATGCATTTTTTGGTAAACAAGAGCGCACTCATCGAATGTACTTGGTGGGCCTAGCGAACGGAATCATTTGTTCACGCCAACTTAAAACTGATAAGACCCAAATTCTGCTGGTGTGCACGAAAATACGCATTTTAAGAAAGTATGGGAACCCCAAGAGGCTGGAATGCAAACTAATGCTGCTGACAAAACAATTAAAAATAGTTTTAAAGGGAAGAGGTTGTCGGTGGGCGGCTGGACATTTCAAAGGCTTTGCTAGGATCCTAGCATAGTTATAAGCAGCAGTGTGAAGGAGACCAGGCCTCCTTGCACCAACAATTCACTACGCACCTGCAGCCAAATTTGCAATACCATAAAGACAAGCCAAGTAACCTTGGGTTACATTTAGACAAACGTCAGGGCTCCCACAGCCACAATTTGGTAATACAAATTCCATCCATCGTCCTGCCATCTTGTTCTAGAGCTATGTTCCCGGTATTACCCAAATTGACCTTTTACAATTGACCTTTTGCACGATTGACCTAATTATAGTGGTCCTAATTGACCTTCTGGACAATTGATCTTTATATTATTTTAGTTATCTTATATATGTATTGGGTTGGTTTTGGATTATAAATAATATAAGGGTATTGGGTGGGGGATTGCAGTGGGTTTTGGATTGGGTGGGGGGATTGCGGGTTTTTCCCCCCGCATATATGTCCTAATTGACCTTCTAAATTAGGTCAATTCTCCCGAGGTCAATTCTCCTGAGATCAATTGTGAAAAGGTCAATTAGTATACAACCCCATTCCCTACACCAAACTACACGAATAAAACGTCTTTCTGACAACCCTTAAACAAAATGGAGCCATCTCTCGACAGATAATGCCATGGGGTCACTCCTTTTACACCAGCATTTTCTGGTGAAACCGCTCTGTATTTCATGTCAAAATCCACGCTGCTCGCACTTGAAACTCACAGTATGAAAAGAGCTCCCAATCTGCAGGGGAACACCTGGACACAAGCGAGCCTTAATCTTGCTGCTCTGAGCATGTATTCCCTACCATTACCCTCAGAACCGTAGCTGGTATTTATTTTGCAAACTTTGCATGCCACATTAAATGATCACCCAACTGAAGTTGGAACCCCGATATTGACCTCAGAAGGAGAACAGGCTGCGCCGGCCTTGCCCAATTTGGACCTGCAGACCATCCATTGCTTGCCGCAGCAAGCGCTCGCTCAACCCGCTGAGCTATTTTGTCGCGCACCTCTTCATCTTCATTGTGAATGCTCGTGGTAAAACCTCGTGCAATCTTAACTTACATTTAACATAAATTCATACCGCGTGGCGCAGCTACGACCGCTGTAAGACTACCACAACTGCAGTTAAGGCTCCTAGTCCATTATAAAGCAACATGCACATCTCCACTAACATTTTAAGTAGCATTCATACCGTGTGGCAATTGGACTTGGCCGCTATAACACCAATAGCGCAGCGACTGCCGCGCCATACACGCACATATATACAAAATCCACCAAAATATTACCTTTCGGAACCAGATGCCTCAACTCATAGGGCCTCATTACAACCCAGGCGGTGGACCACGGTGCTATTAGCACCATGGTCCATGCCGGAATCCGCCATGGTGAATGGCGGAATTACCGCCCCATTCCAAGGTTGGCGGGGCGGTAATTCCCCATTCACCATGGGCCCTTCCCCATTCCCATTTTTTCCCATAGGGATCAATGGGAAAGGGGAAGGCGCTAAGTACGGTGCCGCAAATTGCGGCACCGTACTTAGCACCAAGGTCCCTTTGCGGCACCCTACTTTAACGGCTGGTAAAACCAGCCGTTAAGGTCGGGTCCCGCAAAGGGACTTCGTAATCAGGCGTTAAGGGTTTAACGGCGCCGACACCTTTTACGGCGCCGTTAAACCCTTAACGCCAGGGTCGTAATGAGGCCCATAGTCACGCTATCACCAAAATCTATTACCTTTCGGAACCAGATGCCTCAACTCATAGGGCCTCATTACAACCCAGGCGGTGGACCACGGTGCTATTAGCACCATGGTCCATGCCGGAATCCGCCATGGTGAATGGCGGAATTACCGCCCCATTCCAAGGTTGGCGGGGCGGTAATTCCCCATTCACCATGGGCCCTTCCCCATTCCCATTTTTTCCCATAGGGATCAATGAGAAAGGGGAAGGCGCTAAGTACGGTGCCGCAAATTGCGGCACCGTACTTAGCACCAAGGTCCCTTTGCGGCACCCTACTTTAACGGCTGGTAAAACCAGCCGTTAAGGTCGGGTCCCGCAAAGGGACTTCGTAATCAGGCGTTAAGGGTTTAACGGCGCCGACACCTTTTACGGCGCCGTTAAACCCTTAACGCCAGGGTCGTAATGAGGCCCATAGTCACGCTATCACCCAATTGCCATAGTTAACACTTTTAGGGGTTGGAGAAACGCACCATTACCAGCTAGGGACGCAGGCAGCGTCGTAGTGGGGCAGTCCTCTCTCCACGTCAGTATGCTGCGCCCCGGGTAACCAGTCCGGTCCATCCCACTCCAGGCATCAGCTGGAGGATGGTAGCACATTACCCCACTTACCACAATGTTCAGAAAGTTAACATTAACGATAACTCTCCGCGCTGAGCTGCGCGCCAAAGGGAGCTGGCAAGCCGAAAAAGGCCAAGAACCTCAAACCGCTCATGTGGCCTTCGCAGTCCCCTGGCCGCAGCCTGTACGGACCCTACACATGCAACATCTCCACCTCTAAGCTCCAACTTAAAGGGGAAGGGCCGGACATAAATGGGGTAATTACCATTAACGATAACTCCTCGCGGTCAATAGTGCGCAAAAAGAAGCAGGAAAGCCGTAAAAGCCTGAACATAAAGGGGAAATGCCAAACATAAAGGGGGTAGAAATCGCTGACCTAGACTACCTCTAGAGCGATATGTGCTCAGTACGCCAATCATAAATAATAATATCAGATATTGAGTAGCTTGTCTACTACTGATGTCATCCCTCCGCTCCCCATGGCATCAGAGTCTCCACAGGATAGGCCAAGTGGATAGGCCAAGTGGGCGTGAGGGCTACAGGTGTGCTCTGGAAATAATTGCCTTGACCCGCAAGGAGAATGAAGACCTATGAAACGATTTGAGCAGGTTAGCTAAGGTAGTGGAGGGTTTGGTGTTGCACCCCATATTGGCAGCAGGTAGCGCAGGTGTACCAGCCCCAGGGCCGCCAAGTGGAGGAAGTGCTTTGCCTACTAGGCCATGTGGTACCCAGGGGACTTGTCGTTTGTGACTGAGAAATGATGGTCCATGCATAGACACCAATAGGGGGGCGGGAAGCAGCCATTTGGCAGCAGTGCCAGCGAGAAAAATAATTGCCCCGGGAATAAACATGATAGCACTCATAGGATGGATATTTTGTACTTAATGAATGTGCCCAAGCCCCACGACAGTAAATATGAGCAGAGGGAGGGTCTTATTAACAAAGTTACACACTGGTTGAGATCCACGAGAGAGTGCCTTTCCATGATCTGCTGTGACATCGTTTCCTGTGAGAGGCTAACTGGCCCCTATGGGAATGATTCAATTAATGTCCATCTTAAAGACCCCTTCATGGTACAGGGAGTACTGGAAATTGAACTAAGGTCACTGCCCTCAAGTAATTTGGCTATAGGGATAAAGATGCCCCTGTCTGCCTGGGATGCTCCCAATGCCGGGGGAAGCAGGGCAAGCGACCGGGATCCCAGGGGTATATTTGTGGAAGGAGAAAACGTGGATAACTTGGGACAGCAAGCTCCTAACCAAGTAAGATCTGGCAAAATGCCCTTGGGTGGTGGGCGCTTGGTGGTGGGCCCTCAAATGCCTGTGATTACCCGACTGAGATCTAAAGGTCCAGCTGAGTGGGAGTCAAGGTATGGTCCCCAGGAGGTGATGGATTGGGCACTCCAGACAGGGACATAGGTATGCTCCTTTGGAGTGCGATCAGGAGCAGAGCCGAGGGTCGGATATGCTAAATTACCACCAAAGTGTAAGCCTAATGCAGCTTGGGCCCGGGGTGCAGGTCTTTTCATGGAACACTACTGGGGTAAACAAAATTATGCCTGACAATGGGCCTCATTACGACCCTGGCGGTAAGCAAAAAACGATGCCGGTAAATGATTACCGGCATTGTTTTCCGCTAGGTCCGATCATGACCCGTGACCGTTAACTACGGTGCCATTAGCGGCATCGTAGTTAACGCTCCCGCTAACTGCACCAAGGTCGGGTGCAGGCGACCTGCCACGCCGTAAATACCGGCATGGCGCAAAGCTAAGCGGATCACGACCCAAGCGGACATGCACCTAACGCCATCACCCAGCCTGTTAAGTACCTTACCGCCATGGTGCTAATTACGCCATCGCGAACCAACCGTAAATGGCCATGTAAAGTGAACCCAGCTGCCACAGGTGCACAGAATCAGCACAGGTGGAGGCAATACAGACTCAGGAAGTACAAAAAGAGCACACCTCACCCCTTCCCACACCCAGTCACACTCCACAATGATACCAATAGGACTAGCAATGTTGGGGCTGGAGGACCTGATAGCAATGCAAGTGCTACAACAACAACAACAACAGGCAGCACAGAGGAGACGCAGGAGGAGAAGGAGGGCAAGGCAGGGCCAGCAAGCCCCACCAGCACAGCCAGTGCCACCACGAAGGCATCCCCCAATCCCACGCATCAGAGCCAGTCCATTCAACCTCACTGCTGAGCAGATCCACACCCTGTACCGTTTGGACCGGGACACCATCACCGCCATCGTAGACATGACACAGTGGGGCACTTGCATGGCATTTCACAACCTTTATTTTCACGTACACTGATCCAAGTGCTCGATGCCCTCCTCAAGCACACAGACGACCACATCTCATTACCACGGACTGCCCAGGAGATTACACACACCAAAGTGGGTTTCCATGCACTAGCCGGCATACCTGGTTGCATTGCATTGGTGACATCGACTGCACCCATGTGGAATTGGTGGTCCCACATGCCATGGAGGTACCGTACCGCATCCGTAAACTATTTCACTCAATCAACGTGCAAATGGTCTGTGACTCCAACAGGATCATCACACATTGTTGTGCCCGATTCCCCGAAGCAACCCATGATTCAATGGTCCTAAGGAACTCCACAATACCACGCTACATGGAGCGACATGCAGGCCCAAGATCCTGGCTACTCGGTGAGTCTAATGTCATGACCATGGAAATGTGAAGTGGGTAGGTGAACGATGTACCAATGCATACTCCACCTGGCTGAAAAGGGGGGGGTGATGCATACTCCACCTGGCTGAAAGGGGGGGGGGAATGATGCATACTCCACCTGGCTGAAAGGGTGGGTGGATGATGCATACTCCACCTGGCTGAAGGGGGGGGGAATGATGCATACTCCACCTGGCTGAAAGGGGGGGGAATGATGCATACTCCACCTGGCTGAAAGCGGGGGAATGATGCATACTCCACCTGGCAAAAAGGGGGGGGGAATGATGCATACTCCACCTGACTGAAAGGGGGGGGAATGATGCATACTCCACCTGGCTGTGAGTAGCAGAGACAACGGAGCCAGATCAAACCCTAAAGCAACACAAACTTCACCAGAAACCAGTAAACCCAATGCCTGATGTATGCAGCCCTACCATGTGAATGAGGTTGTGTCCCAACCATGACACAACCATCTGCAAGTGCATTGTACCAATTCAGACCACATTGACTACAACGAAATGCACCTACATGCACGTCACCAAACACCATCAACTGAAAGGCCTGTCCCCCATAACTGCGCACAAAGGAGGCACATGACGGACAGAAACATCAACACACCATCACACAGACAGCAGGGCCCCCAAAATGTCCCTATAAACATCAGTATTGCTCACTGGGGTCATGATGAGGCCGACAGCAATGTTGCAATGATGTGAGCATTGACATCACAGGACACGTGCCAGGCCACCAAAACAAACGGCATGAACGAACACAGTGGATGGGCACTCACAAGGCACTTGACCCCCCTGCATACATTGGTTGATGGCATGCAAAACAGGCCATGAGAGCCATGAGCATATACCGGTCGCATAGTGTGAATCAATTAGTGCATTTAGAAGTGGTCCAAAGTAACAGTTGGATGCAAGCCATGGTGGCACATCATGTTTCGAATTAGACGTCATGACTGACACATACATTCTCGCCCACATACAGGTGATGCAGGCTATCCCCTGAAGAGGTGGCTCCTTACACCAGTCCGGAACCCACAGAACCAGCACGAGGAGGACTTCAACCGTGCACATACACATACCCGTGTGGTCATTGAGCAGGCATTCGGCCTATTGAAGGCACGGTTTCGCTGCCTCAGCAGGTCTGGTGGGGCACTCCTGTACCGCCACGAGAAGGTGGCAAAGATCATCATGGCATGTGTCATGCTACACAATATGTGCATCAAACGAAATGTGCCCCTGCCCCCTGACGCAGAACTGCAACCACCTGACGATGAGGAGGGTGCAGATGGGGCCGCACCTCATGGAGGAGGTGATGCACAGGAGGGGCGTGAAATGCGTCAAAATATCATCAACCAATGCTTCTAGCACACACGGCTGGTGTGTATGACATGGAGACGGCACTTGGGGCACTGTGTGTGTCGGGAAAAAAGCACACTGTGGACTGTAAACCAATAAAGCACACATACGCAATGAACAATGTCCACACATTTGATTTGTGCAAAAGGAAAATGTGTATTTTAAATGTGAATTGTTGTGACACACCCACTCCCCCCTCCCCCCTGAACACCCCAACACACCCACTCCCCCTCCCACTCCCCTCTGAACACCCCAACACACCCACTCCCCCTCCTCCTGAACACCCCAACACACCCACTCCCCCCTGAACTCCCCAAAACACACCCTGTGACTAAGTGGCTAATGTTGCAAGATAACGGTGGGCAGCCGCTATTGCAAGCCCCCTCTTCCGGCCCCCGAGGCACCCCTGCCTGTGCTGCGCAGGTTCCTTCCTGATCGGCGGATGGGGCTGCTTTGGGTGGAACTGGCAGCGGAGGAGGTCCCTGCCTGCTCATGTGCACACATGTCCCGAATGGAGTTGGCTAGCTCTGACAGCACGCGACGCACGGCGGCAAGTTCCGCACACATGTCCTTTGAGGAGGACTGCATTTCAGCCCTCAGGGTCTCAGTGCTCCGCTCTATTTCAGCCCTCAGGGTCTCAGTGCTCCGCTCCAATTCAGCCCTCAGGGTCTCTGTACATTGTTCCATAGCTGCCCTTGCCCCCCCCACATTCTGCAGCATGCTCATTCAGAAGCGAGGAGAGTTGTTGCTAGCGCGTGATTACCTCCTCCAGGGAATGTTGGCTCTGCTGGCCCATGCCTATTGCAGATGGTGTTACGAAGGGGCTGCTCCCCTCCTGCTGATTTTCGACAGGGCATGGGGTGGATGGCCAGTCCTCATCTTCTGAATGCCCCTGTGTGGGATCCTCATGGGGGCTTCTCTGGGACAGACAGGGGCAATGATGGTGGTCAGTGGGGGGTCCGACATCGGGCTCCTCTGTGTCACTTTCAGAGCATGCTGCAATGGCAGCAGTTTCGCCTATGGTACTGCTTCCTGCAGAACCTGTGTCTTCTGTGGCGAAATTGTGGGGATGTGTGGTGCTACTGCTGCTGCCATGCTGCCTGCTGGGGTGCCTGTCAGTGGCCCGTCCGGTGTACTGGCAACGGATTTCGGCTGCTGCGGTGTCTAGGTCACTGCAGCTGAGGTGGAGGGTGTTGGCACAGTGGTCTTGGCCCTCTTGGCTGGTGTTGTGGCAGGGGTGTCCTCATCCTCGGGGTTGGAATTGGAGCCTGTGGTGGAGAAAAAGAGGGAGAGTGTTATTGATGGGTCTGCGGACATTGGAATCGCGATGACTGACATCATTTTGGTTACTAGATCAGCACATTTGAGGCAGGGGCATGCAGGTTGTCTCCTTTTTGTGTGGCTTTAGCATGGAGGTATGTGGGTGCCTGCAGTTAGGGTGTGCATACTACATGTGTACAGGGTGGAGGTCGGATGTGGCTGTGGGCAGTCTCCTGCTGATGTGTTGCATTTACACTCTAGGGCAACATTGTGCTACACATGAATGGACTTCAGTGACTATTGCATGGCTTGATTTGAGGCACCTACCTGCATCGCCTGATGTCGGTGCTCCTCTCTCCATCCCTCCTACCTCTTCTATGCTCTCCATGCCGATTGTGGAGGCACAGATTTCCTCCCATGGCTGGAGTTTAATTGGGGAATCCGATCCTCCGCCGGTTGCCAGGCCCAGGTTGCGGTTTGCGGAGAGGATGCTCCTGACGCGGAGCCTCAGGTCGTCCCACCGCTTTTGACTGCTGTGCGTTGCGGGGTACGGTTCCCAACGCACTGACCCGCTGTGCCACCAGGACCCATGTGGCCTTCTTCTTGGCAATTGCCGGCCTGGTCATTTGTGTGGAGAAGACCACCGCCGCATTCGCCTGGAGGGTCTCCGCAAGCATAGTGAGTTCCTCCCGAGTGAAGCGGTCCTGCTGCTGCCGATTGCAGGCTTTTTTGACAACTTTTGGCATTCTGTAGTGGGAAAGTGGGTGGGTAATGGGTTTTCACAGGTCTCAGGGTTGGACGTAGACTGGTTGGGGAGGATGCCAATGGATTGTGTTTTTAAAGATGGCCGCCGTGCTCTTTCCCGTTCCTCCGCGATGACGCTACTTCCGGTTCCGCTTCTTTACGGTCACCGCTAATTACGGTGACCACTAATTACGGTCGCCGCTGTGATGGATGGCGGTAGTGCACCTTGCGCGGCGTACGATGACGGTAGGGGCCGTTTTGGGGTCTTTTACGGCATGGCTTCGTTTACATTACCGGCATGGCGTAATGCTCGTGCGCGATGGGTCGGAATGTGCCAAACTTTACGGCATCGGACCAGGGCGTAAACGTTAATTACGCCATGCCGGTAATGTTGAATACTTACCGCCTGGGTCGTAATGAGGGCCAATGACTGGCTTTCTTTTGTCCAAGAATTTTGAGTGATTTGCTTGCAAGAAACATGGGCTCTGGTGCCACCTAATATCCAAGGTTATGCCACCTTTGCCATTCCGGCATCTAAGAGTGAGAAGAGCCGTCCAAGTGGAGGCCTGTTGATATGGGTAAATATCGCCCTGACTAAATCTGTTGAGCAAGTAGATACTGGTTCTCCTGATCGTCTGGAATTGCATATCAAGCTTAGGGATAATTCTGAGATCCTGCTGTTAAATTTCTACAATAGGATCATCCCAGGAAAGGGTGCAGAGCTGGTAGGGCTGACACAGGAAATTGCCTGGCATGGGAATTGTCGGTGCAGGGGTTAGTGAAGACCCTGGCTGTAGGGAACATCAATCTTCAGTATGAGCCTCTGCGTAGTATGTTCGATACCTTGGACGAGAAGGATAGCTGCTGGGGACCCTTAATTTAAGCTTCCCAATCAGGCAACATAGACTTGCAGAAGAGGTTGCTCTCACCTTTATGGCGGCTAACCTAAGGGTTTGGAATGGATGATTTTTGGGGGATATTCCAGCTGCCCCAACGTTCGACTATAGGTTTTTCATCAGTAATATTGGCTATACCCTGGTAAACATTGAGGCCTGGAGATCCATAAATTCCTTTTGTATCTACAATAGGGTTGAAAGCGACCATCACCCCCTGCTTCTGGAAGTGAGTGAGGCTTTTTGGGTAACAGTAGCCGAGAGAGTGGCCAGTGGCATGGTCAGGACCGCCACAGGGGAGCATTTAGATCATGCCACGCGTAATATCAGGTGGTGTAAGCTTGACCTTGAAGTAACTCTGGCGTTCGTCTATCAAGAGATTATTCCGTTTTTGGACGATCTTGCCTCTGCTGATCCCCCGGATGGGGCTTCTATAGAGACAATACACAAGAACATGATAGCATAGATGGGGACACACTTCTCAAAAACTTTAAAAGTAGCTCAGAAATCTGTTAAGGTTTCAAATTCCTGGTATGACAAAGATTGTAGGCTGGCTAAGGGCAGTCTGATTGACGAAGCGAGACAACGAGCACCTGGCAATGGGTTAAGGTTGGCCAGAGCAGATTACTGCAGGGTTCTGATGGGGAAAAAGAGGGATTGGCACGAGAACATCTGGAGGGAGTTGCTGTATGGCATAGATAAAGGGGATTCAAAGAGGTTCTGAAGTTCACTCGGGACGGGGAAGGAAAAGGGGGCTAACACGCTGCAAGCCTGTATTACAGAGCAAGCCTGGGTTGAACATTACAGAAGTCTTTATGGGGCAGAGGTGTTATGAACTACAGAACACGCCCCTTTTGGACTTCCTGGTCCTTGTCACAACGGGGCTTGCACTCCATAATACTTCCAACATGGTCGTCCAGCGTGAAACCCCTTTCTCGCTCCACGCGCTGGATGTAACGTATTCTATTAATAGACCACACCTTCCGCGGCTCTGCGCGTCTCAATGCTATTGCAAAGTAGCAATCCAACGTGTGTCCTGTAGCTCGCAGTATTGTTTCCTTGTACCTGTCTATCTACCCGTTCCTTGCCCCTTCCTTTCCTCCTATTTTCCTGGACTCGTGTGCTAGTTGCACCTTACCTAGTTCCCTGGATTCCTGGACCTGTGTCCCGGAAACTGAACGCACTCTGGAGTCGGAAGAGACTCGGGTAGCCTTGTTCAAAACCAGGTCTGTCCGCAATTAGGCACCGACCAAGGACTCCAGCAAAGAACGGACCCAGTTGAGAAGGGGGGAACTCCTTGACAAGAGGGGGACGTGTCTAGTAAGACTAGCCCTGGCCAGGTGGGCACCGTGGGTAGAGTTACTACGAATTATCCCCTACTGAGGTTAACATGCGAGGAGGTGGGGAACGCTTTTATGTGCCAGAAGCTGGGTAAAGCACTTGGCCCAGATAGGGTACCCATTGATGTTCATAGGAATGTGATTGCAGTCTGGGTGCCATATCTAATCACATTGTTTAATGTAGTTCTGAGCATAAATGGGGTACCAGAGTCCTGGTGAAGAGCAGAGCTGGTCCCCAATTTATAAAAAAGGCCCAGAGTTGACCCTTTGAATTATAGGACCATTTCACTCCTGGATGCAGGGGGAACATTTTTTGCCAGGGCATTGTTAGCACATCTAGACTCCTGGGCAAATAGCAGGTCAGTAACTATTCACCGTCAGGCGGGGTTCTCAGAAGGACTGAGCACAGTCGACCAAAGTCTCAGACTAAGGCTGGTGTGCGACAAGTATGCAGTCCTGAGAAAAGTTAGTGTGTATGCAGTCTTTGTGGATCTGTGCACTGCCTTTGACACTGTCCCTACAGAGCGTCTCTGGGAGATATTGAGGAAGCAGGATATCCCGGGTCCCTTGTTGATTGCAATACAGAGCTTATACACGAGCAATACCCCAGTGGTTAGATGGGGCAGCGATGGGTGAACCCCTGATAGTATCAGAATAACCAAGGGTGTCCGCCAGGGATGTGTACTGGCTCCCAAGCTCTTCTGCTTGTTTATTAATGGCGTGATAAATGAACTGTTGCCTGTTCAGACAGATGCACTGACATTGGCAGGGGAAAGGAGTCCGGCCCTGCTGTTTGCAGACAATGCGGTTTTGTAATCTTTTACACCCTCGGGCATTCGCAGGCAGCTGGATATATTCACTGCATTTTGCAAAAAGAACGGTCTGGTACTGAACATCACGAAGATAAAAGCCATGATCTTTAATACTAATAGCAGGAGGAAACAAAAGGGACTAAATCTGGGCCTGGATGAAGAGGTGATCGAATAGGTTTCCACATACGACTATCTCAGGATAAGAGTAATGGCACCCTGTGGCTGGGCGAGGCAGCTTGAGAAGACCAGGCTGACACTAGTGAGGTACAGTGGGGCACTTGCCAGGTATACCGCAGAGCATGGAAACGGGGCTGTGCGCATTTCTCTCAAAGCATATACTGCTCAGCCACGGCAAGCAGCGATCTATGGAGCAGAGTTGTAGAGGCACACAAATATACACACCCTGGCAGTTGTCGAAAACAAGTATCTGAAGAAGTTACTGGGAGTGCCCATCTGCTTCCCGAGCCTGCCGCTGCATCTCGAGACGGGCATGCAGGGAATAGAGTCTGCCTGCTAAATGCGTCCAGCTCTTTACTGTGTCCGGCTGTGGTCTAACAAAAAGCTACTAACATAGAGAGAAGCACTGCAGTGTGTGTTATCCCAGCAATGGGGGTATGGATTTGAAGTGGGCAGTTCATGTAAAGAGGATTCTGATGAATCTGGATCTGGTTGGCTATTGGACCGACACTCATGCCATTATGACACATTGCAAGGTTAGAATTAAAGCTGAAGCATTGGCTCTGATGCAGAGGGATATTCTGGCTAAACCTACAACTTCTGAATCCCTAGCGCGCTATCTTACAATCGCGACGGAGGAGGGGTTTGAGCCTTTCCTGGATCTGATCAGTTCCAGGCTCGAAAGATCCCTGCATGTGAAATTACGATTTGGGATCCTGCCCACAGCAGAGCTGGTGTCTAGATGGGATGCGGATGCTTCGTCTATTTGCATCCTATGCAGGGCACGGAGGATCGGAAGCTTTTGATTCTGGTGTGTCCTGCGACATTGCCCCTGAGGAGGCGTTTCCTAAAATCACTCTTGCAGGGGCATGGATGCAGATGCACAGACGGGGCAATGGCAACCTGCCTAGATGCAGCTGATATTGTGGCAGTGCATGCCACATGCCAATAGCTGAAGTGGGTATGAGGAAACTTCGAGGTCTATGATACCAATCAATTTCAATACTTCTGCCTGTATATTATTTTTATATGTGGCTCATGGCCATCATATGTTCTATCTTATGTTATATATTTAATAATGATATGTCCATTTATATGTGCTTTACTGACTTGTTTGTCGAATAAACCTTAGGAATACTGCTTGTTTTTTCAAGGTGCGATGTCTCTCGAGGTATCCTTTTTAGCGACATTAATCACTAAGTCATACGGAGAGTGGACTTTTGAAATGCTTTTGAAGTTGTTCTTGCAAAGCTTTGCAAAGACCTCGTCAATAAGCGAGAATGTTATGACAGAAGAAAAGAGAAGACCCCATCGATGTCACTCTTTCTTGACACGCGATAAACAAGTACGTTCTGCCATAGTCTCTAGGCCATCCAACACTTAACAAATTCAATTCTTCCTTGCAAGGCTAACCTTTCTCTCACCGAACTCTCGCGAAGACTGTGAACCCACTTTCCTGCCTGCCCTCCATCAGTAGAGCCGCACAATAAGTCTTCACTCTGTCTGATTTCCATTATGATCGTGAAGGCCACAAGACCTCATGCCGTCCCTTCTTCATCTTAATCAAGCAACCTTCATGCAACTTCACCATCCAAGGCACCGGCATCCGTGCCATCCAAGGCCCAGCGCAGCTCTCACGCGTGTGCATGTCTTCGTGCGTGCACCTCTGTGTGGACCCATGTGTACAGGCCCACATTTTCCAGCACGTGGGCCGTTTAATCGCCCTTTGGGTGTGGATTGTCTTATATAGCACAGGCGGGAGTGAAGGCAACATTTTCATGTGATTTGTTTTATTTCCGTGTTTAGCTCAGGGGCAACGCTCTGATCTTGTAAACAAGACTACACTCATCAGCACGGGTTTGATACCTAGTCCCGGTACTGCACTTAGATGCTGGAGTCCGGCATGAAGTGCAATATAAGAACCTGATGTTCCTTTATTTTTGCATTTGTGTTTAACCCAATGAGTTCCATAATTCTGTGGTAGTGCGTCCGATTTAAAGTCCCTTAAGTGCCCCAGTGATGTGCCACCAGAGATACATTTCTGTGTGGGTTTTTTTTTTTTTACATTTTAAGGAGACCTCTGTCATAGGGGTGCAGAAAACCCCAGCAGGGAATGGGTCAACGTTGTTTTGGAGTGTTTCATTGAAGGGCATACATGTTCAATAAGCTTTATATGTTTGTTTACCTCAAATCATGCCGCTAAGGTGACTGCCCAAAGAGATACTGGAACGATGTGAACAGCTACATATACAAGGAAGAACACTCTTGACTTTAGTGATTTGATTATCTATGTGTTCTTAGGAATAGGCAATTATTAATTACAATTCTGAACATCTCAGCACTCACTGTGGCACTACAAAGAACCAGTTAATCACGAGGGAGAAGGCAGGGCAGTTCACCATAAATATAACTGTCTCGCATTGTCAAGTAAAGTGGTCTGATGTAGCGCAACAGCGGCCATTTTGTCAGCCTTGTGGTTCATGGTTCTGGAAGAGAAAGGGTGCGGTTAGTGGGGGGAGAGGAAGGTCGAAGTGTGGGGGCCAGAGGTCCTGCATGCCTGGACGTTTCTAGGTGCTTGTGGTTGTGACACATGGGTGCCTCTCTAGCCAGGGCAGGAAGAACCCACAGTGGATTGATTAGAGGTCAGTGCTGGACAACCAGTAGAATCAGTGGTGTGAAACAAGGTGGGCGGGGATTCTGCCATCATGGCAGAAGTGTTGCTGGGCTATGCGCAGTGAGAGAGTTATTTGCGGTTAGTGTGATGGAGGGTGTGCTAGCAGGCATTGGGCGACAGTGTGTATGGGGATTGCTATGTGCAGTGTAAGGATGTAGGAACTTGAAAAGGTGAATGGGGTAGTAGGAAAGGGAGGTGACTGGTCCTGTGCGGTTGGTATTGATCAGAAGAGCGAGGGCCTTCCTGAGCTTGGCTTCAGTTGATGACTGTCAGGTGTGGCAGTTCAGGAAAGTCTTGAAGCATGAGTTGGACCTATCTGGAAGGGTGTTGGCCAGTGGTTGGCTGCGGCGCCTGCACTGGCTTCCTGTGGCGGCTCGCATTGAATTCAAGATTGTGTGTATTGTTCACAGAGCTATCCACAATGTGGGCCCCTCATTTCTTGAAAAGCAAATAGCAAAAATACTGTCCCACGCGACTCCAATACTGTCCCACGCGACTCCAATACTGTCCCACGCGACTCCTACGTTCAGACTCTCGACAGCTTCTTAGGGTCCCTACATTTTGCCGGAAGCGTCTGGGTGGCCGCACCTTTTCTGTGCTGGCTCCCAGCTTATGGAATGCTTTTCCACTGGACCTAAGAACCTTGGTTGACTACTCTCCCTTTAGGAAAGCTCTGAAGACACATCTGTTTCACCTTTTTCTTCCACTTTGCTAACATACTGGTTGGAGTATTTGGGGCTGCCACTTTGTCTGTCAGCGCCTAGACGCCCTGTTGGGCCTTAGTAGCGCTTTATACATTTTAAATAAATATAAATAAGCAGTGATGTTGCCAGGGGTGGGAGGGGCTTGCATCCTGTGCTGAAACTGGAGGGTCAGTGTCTGAGACTGAGTGTGCTATGGTCATCCACTATGGCACAAACCTGTACTTGTTAGGGTGCAAAACTGCCTGGCACGAGAACACTGTGTGCAATCTAGCTCCCCGACACCTGCCCTTGATATGCACAAGTCATCCATTCGCAATAGCCTGTTACCTGGTGCCACACGTGTTGACGCCCTGGCACCTTGGCATGGCACGAGCTGGCAGTGCTCTGCGCTCACGACCCTCCATGCCGTTTGATCTACAAACATGACATGAAGACTTTTCTGTTTAACTAAGAGGCTCTCTTTTTCTTTCGCGTTTGTTTGTGCTGGGTCTTTTTATGTACAGCTCTCTGAGGCCTGCGCTCGGGTGAGCAGCGCTCTAGAAGAATCGAAACACATAAATAAGTAAGCACCCGCGCCGATCAACCGCCTTTCAACACAAATTGAATCCCTTTCACAAGCAAACGCTTTCAAAATGCTTTAAGATGTTAAGATTGCTCACATAAACGACTCCACTTGAAATAAAAGGGATAATGTGATTTTAAATACCGTTGGCACTTTGCGAGAAGTCCAAATAGATGCGTAAAAGCTTTTCCCTCCTTTCACCATGCATGTCTCGAAGTGACTAGGAGGCCATCCATTGAAAGGTCAAAGGCATATTCACGGCACGCGATTCCTGTGTAACGCTGCATTGAGCAGCAGGAATGCCAACCAGGTGGGATTCGCTACTTCCGCAGGATGCATCTGGCCTACAGGCCCGATTCCCTAACATCTGGACATGAGCAAAAGCATGTGCACTGTGCTTGGAGAGGCTCAGCTTCACCTCACTGATGATGCCCAACAAGGCTGAAACACGTGTATGGGGTTGCTGGTGGTACTCTCGTTCAGACGGGAATTGCCATAGCATTTCGGTGCTGGACTGCCCATGTGGGCGGGACAAAGACTGATATGCAAATAATATTTCCCATCTGTGAAAGGTACAGTGAGCAAAAAGCAGATGGCTGCGAACTCTCAATGTGGTTAACAACCACTGAACCGGTTATCATGCCTTGTTCTTCCCAGAGAGGGGCGCCTGCTACCTTTGTTGAATCAAATGCATGACATGCTTGCGAGCATGCCAGATGGACATGACTGCAGCACGTTTTGATATGTCTGGAGCATGCTTGAAACTCCCTTAAGCAATGTTTGTGAAGGTTGTGATATGCCCGTAATTGTGTTTGGTTATTTATAATGCGCTTAATACCCAGGGGGTTCTAAACGCGGACCCGGGGATCAAACCTGTGTTGTTACTGTCCTCTTTCTTCCAATGCGAGCGCGTTGCTCCAGAGCTATTCTCCCATAGCAACGAACACGTTTCTGGAGGCCTGTACAGTGGACGAGGTAAGGCCAGGCAATTCTACCCGAATCTGAAACGTCACCTACAGGCCCTTTGCTGCTAAGTTTGGCAGTTTTTTGATTATTAATTTGATGGGAGAATAAAGATTCTCTGAAAATAGAAACAGGTAAAAATGGGTGGATAACATCCGGACATAAACATTAAAAGGGAACATCCAAACCTAAGCAGTGGTATTAATTATGTGTTATTTATATAGATACGATCTTTACATGCAATTAGAACAGAAGTTGGTACTCATTTGTCGATCTCAGAATGATGAAAGGCTTTGCCAGGATTCGAACCCGCGACCTTAGCATCTTAAAAGAGTCTCGAAATGAGGTACTGTTTCTGTGTTTCTAAAAGCAGGAGACCGAGGATTACATCCTCGAAAAGGTGTGACGTCCCGTGAGGTGTTGGAAATAACACACCTGCCGCAGTGAACTCCATCTCTTCTTGGGGCCACAGACTGTGCATAGTCACCCTGTGGTGGACCAATAGAAAAAGCGCATGTCCACACAAAGTTTTCAGGGACATCATTGTTTCACAGAAAATGAACGATTTGTAGCGGCACATATCACACACAATGAGGGTGATATGCCTGAAGCCTGATACATGTCACAGCATGTACCTGCCTGTCTTTCCACATGCAGCTTCCATCTTTTGGATGCATGTAGATTTTCATGACGTGGATAACGTGCATTTTGATAGTCTTGATACAAAACATGAGGGTTCACAACCCTCTGACGTTCCTGAGATGGAAATTGCCAGCCTTTACCACTCAGAGCCAACTTGTGCAAGCCTGTTAAGGTGCAGGTGATTGCATACTTTAGTAACAGGGGGAATTGAAAACTATTAATCAATGTCAGCTCATGCTCTCCCTGGCCATGCTTCCTCCACTTTTCGGAACACCCAGTCATTAGCATTGTCCTATATGCATTCAATTTTAGCCAATTTCCCTCCACTTAAATGGTGCCTTCAGTCAAACCGATTGTTAGGGCCTTAAAAGCCTTCTTTTACCTGCCTGGACATATTTCTTTACTGTGGCATGACATTTCCTTTTACTAGGCATCAACGGTGAAGACAGCATGACGAGTGTTCATTCGTGGTCAACATTGGTGGGCTATTCTGAGCGTATTTATTTTCTGTTTCATGGTAACTTTTACTGGACATCAAGGGTGAAGGCAGCATGATGAGTGTTTCTACATGGTATTGGCCCATATTGGCAGACTGTCTGCACACATTTCATTACTGTGGCATGCCATTTTCTACTGGGCAACACGGGTGAAAGCAGCATGAGTAGTGTTCCTATGTTGTACCGGGCCACATTGGTGGGCCAGTCTAAACATATTTCTTTACTGAGACATGTCATTTCTTTACCGGGCATCAAGGTTAAAGTCAGCATGATGAGTGTTCCTATCTCGTATTGGCCCACATTGGTGAGGCCAGTTTGGACACATTTATTTACTGTGGCAAGGCATTTTCTAAGTGGCATCAAGGCTAAAACCAACCTGATGAATATTATTGCGTGGCTAGATTGGCCTACAATTGTGCAGCCAGCATGGATACAATTTGCTACCGTGGCACAGCATTTATTACCAATCATCAATGGTAAATCAAACATGATAAGTGTTTATATCTAGCTAGACTTGCCTACGTTGATGCAGTCACCCTGGAAATAGTTTCTTTCTGTGGCCTGGCATTTTGTTCTGGTAAAGCCAACAGGAGTATTTTCCTATAGGGTATATTGTCATACATATACAAAACTATCACTGCCTGTCACCCCTTCCCCACCACAGCTAACTGCATCATCCTAGCTAGAACTATTATCATGTCCAAAATTGACTACTGCAATGCCCTATACTTAGGTACCAGCCAACATAACCAAAACAAACTTCAGGTCATTCAGAACAATGCCATCAGGGCGGCCTTAAATTTCCCCAGTGGCCAGCACATCTCAGACATCAGACGCAACTTTCGCTGGCTCTCAGTAGGGCAAAGAATCTCCTTAAAAACGTTGGCCCTCACCCATACATGCCTAAACAACCAGGCTCCCACCTACCTTGCCTGCCGCTTTACACCTCATTCGTCTTCCCGACCACTCAGATCTGCTCAGGCTAATTGCCTTGCTCTACCCAGATTCAAATTACAGAAAGCGGGCGGGACTAGCTTCCCTACATTAGCCTCTAAGCTATGGAATACCTTGCCCAACTTGCTCAGATCGGAAACTTCTTTCCGCTCATTTAAACTTAAAACCAAATTGTGGTTAACAGAACCCATCAACCCCCTGACTGCCAGATGTTCCCTATGCCCATGCCACCACACTGCTGCTATCCTTCATTTTGTACATACTTTGTATATACGCTGTACAGCCTTGACTCATCTTTGTATACTCTTCACTTTGTCAACGCAATGTCTACCTTGTACCTTGATCTACTGTATATTGTACTTTATTCTGTATTTGTATCATTATGTATTATACTGTAATTATCCTCTTATGTCAATGCCACCTTAAATTAAGAGCCCAGATGCCTTTGGGCCCGGCGCGCTATACAAATAAAGAAATACAAATACATTGCTACAGTCTCCATGGACATGTATTCGCACAGCCAGCATGAACATGTTTTTAATACTAGCATATTTTTTGGGCAAAAGGCATCTTAAAATAAGTTGGAAAATGCTCCTGTCCACTATTGAAGACTTGCATCTTTTGGAAATGTTCATGTGTTACCCGGCAAAACTGAAGGCAAACTGTGGCTTTTTACACAATTTTCTACCCATCCTGGTACTAATACATAATACACGGGATATGGCCAAACCATGTGGGACCCCAGATGGGGCAGAATCCACTGGCAAGACAGGCAGTTCCTTGCTCATCTAATATGCTGTGCCTTTCAGCAGTCAGGAGATCTCTGAATATATGCCACAATCAGCAACCCACAGTAATTGATGATGTTGTTGGCCGCCTACAAGTAGAAATTGACAAAAACTGAACTGCAGCGTCTGCCCTTTGCAATCAGCAATTCATTCGCTGCATAGAGCAGAGTGGACACAGTTCCATGACCAGCATTAAATCTGAATATGAAGGCTGACAGTTGGCCTTAATAACTGGCGGAGTCTCCAATAAGTTTAAAGGGATTTATTAAAATACAACATGATGTATATGGACTGTTATTTTTGATCTACGAGTACATTTTTCAGTAAAGAAACATGCAGAAAGTTTAATAAATGGCACCTACTGGTGGTGTTGGGATCCACATTCAGCTCCTATGCCCACCCAAACGATTTAGGCTGCGGAAAATATATTAGTGCACGAGAAAATTAACGGGCGCGGCTGTAGGGGGGTGGAAGATGCAAAGTGGGAATAACAAATACAGTGTTTTGTAGCAGTTTGGGAAACATAGGTAGTCCTCACAGAGGGCACAGGTGATATTGAAGTACAATAGTTGAAATATAGTGTACAAGGAAGTAAACATAGGCCTTGGTCCTAGATCCGAGAAATACGGAAGCACTGCCATATTTCAAGTGAGACCTAGTATGTCGCGGGTCCTGGTGAATGTAGCAGCATAGCATGAGAATGAGTTTTGAGTCATCTTCCCACCCCAAGCACCAGCAGGGAAACTGAACATAGACACAAATACAATTGTATCAAGTTGGATGCCTGCAAAACCGTAAAGGAATGTGAATGGCCGAGCACAGGCAGAGCCGGGGTAAAGGTCTTGAGCTGCCAAAAGGCCCTGCCTAGATTTAGAGCATTAGCACCCCCCATAATGATGGCCATCCCATTACAACTGCCGGATGCCCACAAGCAGAACACCTAAATCTATCATAATTTGGCTGATTTGTGTGGTCCTCATGAAGGCCAGGAGAAGCTCCAGAGAGGGGCAGCAGATAAAGGGGCAGCCAGGAGTAAAGCATCCTGTGATTTGTAATATGAGGAGCAATAGATGATGCCAACAAATCTAGTCCGACGACAGGGGGGCATGGTGGGGACGCCCACATGTCAAGACAAGTGCTCCATTATTCCAGAGGACCAATTAGACCTCTGAGGTATCCACTGAGCGCATTTTAACGACCAGGTGCACACCATGTGACTGGGCCCATGGGGAGGGTAACATTCGAAGAGGCCCGCCAATCAAGGTAACGAGTGGGAAACCACGTGTTGGAGGGCAGGGATAGATTAGAATGTGGCCATTTAGCCGAGGGACTATAGGGGACTGGTAGTATGTATATAGTTGTTAGCCAATGAGTTTGGGGGATGAACACTGTATATTGTGTGCATCACGAGTGACAATGTCTTGCTTTATAATGGACTAAGAGAGAGCTCTTTGGCAGTTGGTTTGTACAGGACCCTCTGTCCCCTTTTCCCTTTTTGTACACAAATAAATCTTGCTTCCCTTGCAAATCGGTGCACCAAGCCTTTTTTCTTAGAGGATTGTTTTTTCTTTGTCTGGAGGCCTGCCTTACAGTGGGTTCCCAAAGATGTTGTCTGTCTATGCTCTGGAAATTACCGAACCAGCCCCACTCTCTTTCGTTACTCCTCTCCTCCTCCCCATATTCCTGTCTGTCCAACTCCACTCACCTTTTCTTTCCTACATCTGCTCTTCTGTCTATGCAATGCCTCTCTCTCCTTCTATCACTTACCTCCACCTACATTCCCTCTGACCTTACTACTCCTTCCTATTCCCTCCGCCTACTTCTACTTTTCTCCTCTGCACTCCCTCCTTCTGCCTCGCATTACTACTCCCCCTTCACACTACTAAACTCTCCACACAACTACTACTCTCCCTACTCACTACTACCACTCTCCCACTCTGCACTACTACTACTTTCCACTCTCTAGGTTACTAAGGCACTCCCCCCTGTGCACTACGCCCCTCTCTTTCCCCAAACTCAGGGATATAGTGCCCTCCTCACCCTTCCACTAAACTCACTCTCTCGGTTCTCACCCCTACCCATTTTTCTCCTACACCTTTCTCACACCCAACTTCTACACCCCTCTCTAATAGTGTCACCCTCGCCTAACACTCCCCCCCTCTCACTCTAGATAATACTCACTCAAAATATTACTCTGATCTCCCCTACACCAATTTTGCCACATTATTTCTGTCTTTCCTTCTCTCTCTACACAGCACCCTCCCTACTTCCTGCATGCACACTACTGGTACCACTTTCTCTCACAAATACCTCACCTGTACTAAGCTCTGACACCAACTCTCCAACACGCTGCTGCTCGTCCATCCTCTGTCTAGTCTCTTAGTCCACTTTCAACTCCTTTTGTGACCTCACCGAAAAATCCACACTCTGACTCTTCTTCTGTCTCCTTTCATACTGTCCTGCTGGTGGTCATGTGTCCTCCGCACTCAATTGGCTGCAGTGCCCACTGCCCACCAATTGGTGCCTGCCTTTTGCCCACAAAGGTGAGAAACTTTTAAAAAATGCACTGAGCCCCACCCCCTTTTCCAGCATGGTTTCAGCAACAGTCTGATAGTTTGCCTGCTGGTTTTTCTGCAGACTCTGGGTCTAGAAGTTCATTTTTCTGCTGTTGGGTTGAGTCCTTTGGTTTTCTGAGGCTCTAGTTAGGTTGTGCTGCCAGTTCAGTCTGTATCAATTGCTGCACTTTGGGTTCTCACCTGTTTGTTTGGTCCAGTCCGTGTTTCCTTGGCTGCTCTCAGGTGTATTGTGGGAGGTGTAGTTCTGCAACAGAAAAAAATGAACTGTGGACAGAAACTGCATTGGGAGACAAAGAGTGGTACCAGGGATGACATTCGGAGCACACAGGGCATTTTAGGGGACTGTGCCCCCCAACTCTCACTTTCCATATCTGGGGCAGTGCTGGTTCTGGCTTTTGTCTTACTGAGCCTCCTGCCCCAGAGTGAGAAGTGTCCCTCTACCCCTCCCCCTTGACAGTGTCACGACCCTGACCCTGTCACACAAGCAACATGCATCTTCGAAATATTTTTCAGCTCTATAAATAGTGGATTTCCCAAAATCATCATTACAGTGGCCGGTTGGAGACTGGGTTATAGTTAATGAGGACATCTACGCGTAGGCCAACATGTTTTATTTATGCAACCAGAAAGTCACACAAGTGATATTATGCTATATTATTAAGTTTTTGTAGAGCACAAGACAACCATGAGGCCCCTCGCTACTTAGCAATTGCAAAACAACAAGACATAGGAGAAACATGCCTGTGTAGAAAGCCCACAATTTAATGTACACCCGTGTCCCTCCCAACCTCACAAAAGGTGAGCTAGAAGGAAGGATTGAGGGAATAGAGCAGAATAAGAAAATGGAAAAAAGTAGAATAAGAAAATGGAGAAGAGTTAAAAACCACCCAAGATGAACTCCTAATCCCATCCCAAACCATCAAAATATGAAACCTTTTGTACTTAATCTTAACACCACAGAATAAGGTCTGAAAACTCAGGTATGAAAGCAGTACATACTATCCATTTGGACAATCCTTGGTGCAAGCAGTCCACTTTTGTTCGACAAACCGATAAAAAAAGTCACTGTTGGACTCCATCTGCCACAGACTGAACAGAACCATAGGAGGACGAGAGATCAACCCCCCAAAGAACATTGTCCCCCTCTTCCCCCCCTTTAAAAAAGCTCTTGGATAGGCTATCATTGGATTGAATGAGGCAGTAGAGTTGCTCACCATGTAAATATGTCATCGTATCTCAGTAAAGAAATGTCAACATGAAAGTCAGATTCGATGTTCTGGATTGGATGACATAATGGCTAGAGATCTAGAGCGCTCACTATGGATTGCGGGAACTAACATGGTGGCCCACATTGAGCTTAACGTGCATTTGGCACCAAACGCCATTTTGAGGTTGCACACGACAAAGTGAACTCTATTATGTAAGGTCGCTTCACGGTGAACATCAAGTGTGTGGAGTAAGGACAAAATGTTTTCAAGAAATACATGTTCTGCCATCAAGTAAGGACGTAGTCTGCCCAAGATAGATTTGTGCAGCTAAGTACATTAAAAGCTTTTAGAAAATGCAACTATAAAATAGACCCACTGTTTAATCTTAAACTTTACTGTCAAGGAATCTATTCCCAATCGGGTGGAAAACTACAATTGTTATACTTGTCAGACAATTCACAAGTGATAGAATATTCTGCCTCCATGTTTGTTTGCTGTTTGCTCAATTGAATACTCATTCTACTAATTAACTAGTTCATTAAAAGTAACGAGTGGACAATGGGCATTTAACCTGAATAGTAACGTCAGGATAATAAGGAACTATGGCAGAAGTGTACAGCTGAAGTGACTCTCTATAATTAGGCACACACACATTCAGATGGGTTCCTACTACTATGGCTAGGAGAGGAAATCTGTATGAAGTACCAAAGAAAGCGAAACATTATGTATACACTAAGCTCACCCTCCATGTGTGTTGCGACCTTCACTTCAAAGCTGACCAGAATGGAGATTGAGTTGAGAGATGACAGCGTACAATGGGCTATATTTCCTATGGGCCTGACTATGTCGGGAACGTAAGCATTCAGTTATATGAGGAAGTGAGGCAGTGTTGGTGGGCCATTAACAGACCTGTTTCCAGTATTGGCTTGGAGCTGCTGTATACCCTATATCTCTCACATATTCTTCTTGCCATGCATGGTTCGTGTTGCTTCCCCCCTTCTTCAAACTTCTGCCCCCTTGGTCTCTCTAGACCTATTGTTTGGATCCTGCTCCTTAGGACCATCGTATTGGTAATAAAGACTCTGCCAACACTTGGATTTGCTTTTGGTCACCTCCTTGCTTGGATTTGTCTTCTCGCTCCAGTACCCAGAAACGTATCTGTGCTTTGGACTGTCTTTGGCTCGCCCTACT
Source organism: Ambystoma mexicanum (assembly GCF_040938575.1). Lineage (NCBI taxonomy): Eukaryota > Metazoa > Chordata > Amphibia > Caudata > Ambystomatidae > Ambystoma > Ambystoma mexicanum. The sequence continues at coordinate 105,098,010 of NC_090936.1, read as the reverse complement.
GGAACTGTTGCTCAGTGAACATTCTCGCCTCTCTTCAGGGATGTTCTTGAATCTGGTTCTCTTCGTAGACTTGGGAGAGATAGCGACTTTTCTGCCTAACATGACTCACCTGGAATATCCATTCTTGCGCCCTCATGTTGGCGGTTTGTGACCTTCTCTGGGGACCCTTTGCGACCCTTGGCACTGTTGTACAGCTGCTCTCAGATGTGACATTGTCACCTTCTTCATCCTATCAACAGAGATAAGAGCAGGTACCAGGTGGTGTATAATTATTGTAGAATCTTGGTGTTTTTGTACTCTAATCCATTCTAAACTATTTTGTGTTGTTTTGCTGCTACCTGTGGAGCTGCCTGGTTATCACTCCTCCCTACCTTTCTTGCTTCTTTTTTGTGCTGATATTGGCTATGTTGTGCGATACTGAAGGGCCAGAGCTCTGTGAGCTGTGAGAGCAAGCAACAAGGTTTAGGAACCACTCCATACCATTGCCAATATGGCGTGAACAAAACCTACCTTTTTTGTACTAGAAAGAACATTTTTAGTTTTATTATGATGCCCTTATTTGAATACAATCTTGGTTTATTCTACTAGCACCAACATTTTCCACAGACTTTTTCCATTTCCCTCCTCTTTTTCTCATGGACTTAAAATGTTCTTTTTTAAAATGAAATGTTCAGCCTTGAGTAAGTGCCTTGTTGCGTGAAACATATGTCAGCTGATATGTCATACCCGAATAAGGGAACCATATAATGAGCTTTAAGGTTCAAATGTATTATTTATGGAACTCCTGCAGACAACTAGAATTGACAGTTATTGAATAAAAACTCACTTTTTGATGAACATGGTCAATGCACATTTAGGGGCTTTTCTTGTAGATTTGTTCTTACTTCATTGTGTTGCCAGAGAGCATGTACCCCAAAACCAAGGATGTATCTGCTGCCCCAAGTGTACTGTGCAGCACTTAAGCTGGCAACACACTACTAAACCTTCTGCTCCCTGTTTTTATATTTCCAACTAGTGTAAAAGCCTATGAACCCGGGCCAAAGTTGTGTTGGGTGGATGTTTCCCATCGTTGTTTTTGTAAAATTTCCGTTGAGCAGCGTTTTCTTGATCGGTGAAGTTGGCCCGAACATTTCTGTTGCATTCATAATTTTTTTTCCCTTTCAAGGGCTCTTTCTCTGTCTGTCATATGTATCCTAAGACAACAGCTCCCTCTAGCAGTGACAACAGGAGAAGCGGGCAGTGTATACTGCACATGACTGCATCGGACAAACATACATATGGCCCTTTATTATTGTTAGATGGGTGAAACCTCATCAGCCAGTGCAGCAGTACAAATAGCAAGTTGAAAGAACAAAAGAGATATTGGGCCTCATTACGCTGTTGGCGGTCCGGAAATAAAGGTGCCAGTAGCAACGTACTGGCACCCTTTCCGGACCACCAAACTATAAGTATGCCGGTAGGGATGCTGAACTACCGGCAGACAAGACCTGCCAGGAGTTCAGGCCCCTACCAGCATGTTTTTCAGTGAAGCACTGGCACTGTTAACACTGGTGCTCGTGCTTTAGGGTTCCCATTCCCATACCATGGCAATGGGAAATAACTGTACTGCCAATGCCTGTGATATCCCGGTAGCACCGGGATGTCAGGTGGTGGTAACAGTGTTACAGGGTTGCCGGTAATCCACCACCTACCGCTGGGTTTTACTCGTAATGAGGGTCATTGACTTTGAAATGCCAAAAGGAAATAACTAATGCTTGTGCAATTATCCCAAGATCCATACCTCTAGCTATTATGGAGAATTCTTTATCAGATTGGTGAGACTATCCACAAAAGAGTCAAGCAAATATTGGGAGTTTAGAACCTTAGAATGATATTTAGACAGTGGAATAATAGCATACGGACAGGAGCTACGTCTCTTCCCTTACTTTGCAGACAAAGGGGATGATGATCTCAATGAACAATGGGAAACTAATCTGAATGAAGTCTCAGCAGGACTAATATAGCTTTTAATTATTAATGCTAAAAGGAAACACACAGAGGTAAATCAGTATTTAGAAGTAGATACGAATCTTCTCATACCCAAGAAAAGATTACAAGAAGCAGTAATAAAAACATACCAAGAGCAACTGAAAATGAGTAAAGATAAGAAGTATTGAAGACAATGAATTTCCACACGATCACAAGTAAAAAGAAGAAAACACAAAAGTAGGAAGTATGCCCAAGGAGGGAGTGACCATTAATTTGTCTGAAAGGGAGCTCAATGCCCAAGAAATGTATGTCCTTGAAAGACTGCGTTCCCTTTCCCTCCCCTTTTCCTCATGCACTTAACATTTTTGTTTTCTTATATTAAATTATTATCCTTGAGGAAGCAGCATGTTGTGCAAAATACGCCTAGGTTGATATAAAATACCCAAATAATGAAGGAATCACATAAGAAGCTTGAAGGCTCACATGTATGATATACTAGCAGCTCACATGTATAATATACTAGCATGTGTACCAGTGCTTCGCACAGTATTCCTACTTCAGTCCTAGTCTGAAGTTTATTTAATGAAGTAAACCAATGCTTCTTTGTAGTCGATATTGCTAGTCTTTCCTGTGGGGGCTAGTGTGAATAAGTTGTCTTTGTTGCCAACTCTGGAGCAAGCCACATAATGCTTACCAGGAGAAAAGCATGAATCCCGTAAATCGGCTCCAGCTTCTTTTGAGTTGGAGAGTTGAGATTGCGCAGCAACATTATTGGCTTACCGATCTACAGCTGAGGCAGCAGCGACCTCAACATAAGTGCTGTACCTGTAGGGCTGACACGTGCAAGCTTGAAGTGCTGTACCTGTACCTGTATGGCAGAAGCATGTACGCTTCGTACTGTTGAGATGGCATCAGGGCTTTAAGTGGGGTAAGAAATCGAGGGGGGCCCTCATTTGGGGGCGTGGCTTGTGGGAGGGGCGTGGCCTAAAAAGTATGCAAATCGTAGGGTATATACACAAATATATATAAATGTTATATATTTGTGTGCGTACCTTACTATGGTTTGTGTACTGTGCAAGCCATCTTTTCTAAACCTAGAAATATGTAACATATTTCTACGTTTATAAAAGATGGCTTGCAAAGTACACAAACCATAGTAAGGTACGCACACAAATATATAACATTTATATATATTTGTGTGCATACCCTACGGTTTGCCTAGTTTTCAGGCCATCTTTTTTAAACATTTCAGGTTTATAAAAGATGGCTTTGAAAGTACACAATTCAAGCCATCTGTTATAAAGCTTTGACTACGGACAAAATTGTCCGTCGGCAAAGCTTTATAAAAGATGGCTTGAAATGTGTACTTTTCAAGCCATCTTTTATAAACCTCGAAATATGTTGAGGAATCCCCAGGGGCCCAGGTTCGCCGAGGGTTAAAGACACCTCGGCGACCTGGGGAAACAAAGGGACAGTAACTGCCTCTGGTGACCTCTTGCGCGAGGGGTCACCAGATGCAGTTGCTATGACTGACGGAAGAGGCAGCCAGTCACAGCATCGCTGTGACTGGCTGCCACTTCTGTCAGCTTGCCTGACTTCATTGCAGGCGCATCTCCCGTCGCGGCTGCGGCCGCAACGGGATAATGCATCCCGCCAATGTTGCGGCAGGACGGGGGCCTGGTAGGGTCCCGGCTCAGTCCCACTTTTAGGAGACTGCTGGGGCCCGGCAAGCCCCGGCAGGCCCCGGCAGGCCCCGGCCCCCTTTAAGCACTGGATGGCATACATTCAGCAACCTCCGTGGGTAAATCTGTAATTATCATGAGAGATTTGCCACAATGTGACGGATAAAGTCATTGCGGACACTACTGAAGAGACAGGTACCGTTTCCTGTCACCCGGATGATTACAAAAGCACTGTATTGTGTCATCCGTATGTCTTCAAAGGTGAGTGCTGCTAATGTCAGCTAGGATGCTGACAGTGTGGAACGTTTAGGAACAATGAACTGCTGAAGTTTTCATGAACTGCAGAACTTTAGGATCAATGAACGTAGAACTACGGCAGAACTAAGGTGCACAGAGCCATATGCCAGGGCATTACAGACCACATAAAAAAAATCGGAAAAAGGTAAATTTGATACTTGTTACATTGTCTACCCCATGCAACCTACCCACATGCCAAATTTCAGGTTTGTTGCAAATTGGGAAGTATGACAAACATTTCGAACAGACACAAACACACATATCCAAGCATTGCAGACCACTTTAAAAAAACAACCGCTTAAAATAAAAATAGAAAAATGTATTTTTGTAATACTTTTTACATTGTCTACACCATGGAACCTACCCACATGCCAAATTGCAGGCGTGTAGCATGTTGGGAAGTATGCTGACCATTTCAAACAGACACACACACACACATAGCCACAAATGTCCCTTTTATATATAGAGGGATTGAATTCATATGAACAACTGGAACTGACAGTTATTGAAGAGCAAATCACTTTTTGATGCACATATCAATGCATCTTTGAGGGGTTTCATTGGAGATTATACATGGATAGTGTAGTGTCACCCAAATCGCTATCTTCCCTGGATTCTTCCCAACCCCCTCCAATGATTTCCTTTGGGGGAGGGGATCAAGTGCGCCCAGTCAGTCAGAAGCTGGGGTAAGTGCTGAAAGATGCCACTCTCATGGGTCATTGACCAAGTGCAGTTGAGATGAGGCAAGTGATAGGCCTTTAGGCAAGTGCGAGAGGACTGGCAAGGGTGCCAGGGACCTGTGAGACTCTGAGGTGCACCAGGCGGCCGGTCAGCACGATGCGCAGAAAAGGAGGGAGAGAGCGATCGAGCGGAGAGAAACATTAGTAGGGTAGAGGGAGAGAGAAGGAAGAGGAGAAGATCAATGTCTTAAGGGGTTTCCCAGAACTTAAGGAGATCAGGCTCAAGGCGGAGGGCTGCAGGGAGGCTATTACAGAGGGAGGCCCCTGCAGAGGATAATGATTTCCCTACAAATCTCTGCTTGGAGAAGGTTGGAGGTAGATGAGTGGAGGGCTCAGGAAGGACAATATTTAGGTAGGCACCATTGCAAAGGGTAGGTCCCAGGCCCCAGAAAGCCTTGTGGACAATGCAAAGGGTCTTGAACTTGATCCTTGCAGCCACTGGGAGCCAGTAGAGGGATTCCAGTGCCAGAGAGATGCGGTCCCTGGGCTTGAGGCCAAGGATAAGTCTTGCGGTTTTGTTCTGGATGAATTGCAGAGGGTGCAGAGCAGAGGCAGGGAGGTTGAGAAAGAGGCTGTTGCAGTAGACCAGCCTTGAGAGAACCAGGGCTCTGGAGACAGTGAGCCACTGGGGGAAGGTGAGAAAAAGAAGAGTACCTCTAAGGAGGTGCCGCTGGTAGTTGGACTTTTTAGAGATGTCCGAAATGTGAGTGTAGAAGGAGAGAGTGGAGTTGAAGATGACCCCATGGTTTTTTACCTCGCAGGTGGGTGCGGGCGCAGGGCCAGGGGAGGCTGACCAGAGTGAGAGTGGGAAAGTGGGAGCAGGAGTCCCAATGCGAATTATCTCAGTCTTACTGCCGTTGAGGCAGAGGTCGTTTGGAGCACACCATGACTGAATTTCAGACAGTCAGATATGAGCGAGGTAAAGGAGATGGCTGAGGGTAGCATGAAGGAGAGTTGCGTGTCATCCGTATAACATTGGAAGTTATAGATGAAAGTGGCAATCACATTTGCACGGGCAGCAATGTAGACATTGAAGAAACAGAGGGATACGTTAGAACCCTGGGGAATGCCACAGGTTGAAAGAGTGATAGTAGAGAGAAAGGACATAAGTTCCACCTTGAATGGGTGGTCGCAAAGGAAGGAGGTTAACCACACCAGAGCCAGACCTGTGATTTCCAGGGTATCATGCAGACGTGCAATCATGATGTTGTGGTTTACCGTGTCAAAGGCAGAGGAGAGGTCAAGAAGAATGGGGACAGAGGGAGTGTTAGTGTCGAGATTTGAGAGCAGGTCTTCATGGGTGTTCAGAAGAGCAGTTTCCGTGCCTCTGGATGCTTTAAAGCCAGACTGATAGTCATGGAAGCAACCAGCAGTTTCAGTGTGGAGGGTGAGCTGAGAGATAGCCAGCTTCTCCATGCTTTTGCCCAGGAAATGGGTGATAGAGATAGTGCAGTAGTTTGCCAGAATGCAGGGGTCAGCAGAGGGTTTCTTAAGTAGAGGGTGCACAAGGGAGTGCTTAAGGGAAGTTGGGAAAACTGCAGTGTCAAAAGAGAGATTGCAGAGATCAGTCAAGGCTGGAACGAGAGAGTCAATGTTGTCCTTGATGGTTTTGGAGGGGCTAGGGTCCACCTGTTTGGATGAAGCATTCATAGACCAGACTTGTCTGGCGAGCGGATCAGGTGTGGTGGGAGTGAGAGATGAGAGGAGAAGTAGTCGAGGGGGCAAGGGAGGCTGCAGAGGTGTTGGTGAATGTACTGGTGTGGAGCAGAGAGAGGAAAGGATGTCTTGATTTTTTGCAGTGGAGTGTGCAGCCAGGGCCGAGCAAAGGTCCTTGGTGGGTGTGACAGATGAGGAGAAGAAGAGGAGGCTGCTGCAGGATTGTTCAGTTCCTTATAGACTTTGAAAAGTTTATCCGTGTTGTTTGATGCTGCGGAAATGCATGCTTGAATAAAGACTGTTTTCTTGGTTTGGATGCAGAGTCGATATTACCTTTGAAGGAGGCAGCAGGCCAGTTTGTCATAGGGTCCACCCGACAAATTCCATTTCTGCTCAGCTGCCCTACACTTGCGTTTAACGGCAGCCAGATCGGAGTTGTACCAAGAGTTGCACATTTAGGAAGACTTCAGTCGGACCCTCATGACAGGGGAAAGAGTATCAAGGGTGTTAGAGATAGAGAGATTGAAGTTAGCGAGGACTGTGTCAGGGTGGGAGTCAGCCGCAAGAGTAGGAGGCGGAGAGTAGGTGGAGGCAAAGGCAGCCACAGTCACTCTTTTCATGGGTCTGGTGACTTTGAGAAAGAGTGGCCGCGCCAGGTGTGCCGATGAAAAAGGAGAGGAGAGCTGCAAGTGTGATGAGAGAAGAGAGTGGTCCGTCCAAGAGAGAGAGGTAGTGAGGGGGAAAGAGAGAAGGATGTCAGGAGGGATGAAAGCATCCAAAGTGTGGCCCGCTGTGTGCGTGGAACCACAGGGTAAGATAGAGAGGGAGAGTTACGGAAGGGTCCTGAGGAGTCAGGAGAGTCCAGATGGCTGTTGAGATCACCCAGCAGGAGAAGTTGAGAGGAGGAAAGTAGAGAGGAGACCAGGACAGCCCATTCTGATAGGAAGAGAGTGGACTGTCCTGGTGGCCGATAGAAGGTGGCCATAAGGAGAGAAGATTTAGGAGAGAGTGAGAGCCTGCAGACTAGGCACTCGAAGGAGGAATAGGCCTCAGTGAGGATGATGGACACAGGTTTCCATTCTGGGAAGATCCGGGCCACTCCCCCTCCTGTCCCCTTGGGCCTGGGCACAGAGAGGATCTTGTAACCTTCAGGAGGAGTGTGTCAAAGCTTGTGACAGAGCTGTCCATGAACCATTTCTCCGTGATAGTGAGCACATCAAGATCCATGAGTTCAAGAAGGTTGCAGATGTCAGGTGAGTGTTTGACATCAGAGCAAGAGTTAAGTGTGGCAATATGGAGCAGTTTGCCATATTTGCAGGTCTTCCCCAAGGGGCGCAGGGGACAGTGGTCCCACCTGTGGGTGGCAGAAGAGCCAGAGGGATAGTGGTCAGCGGAGGAGGAGCCATGGGCAACAAGGGAGCCGGGACAGTGAGGCAAGGCAAGGGAGCATGTGCAATGGAGGAGGATGGCACAGTAGGCAATGAAGTCTGTGCAGAGGAGGAGGAGGAAGGCACAAGAGGCAAGTGAGCCTGTGCGGAGGATGAGGAAGGCCCAGTAGGCAAGGGAGCCTGTCCAGGGGTAGAAGTAAGGTTTGAAAGGCGAGGTAGGAGCTTGTCAAAGAGGAGAAGGTTGGATTGAGGACCCTGAACCATGTTGGTTCCATTCAGATAGACATTAATGATGACCCTGTAAATGGCGAAAAGGTCAAGGAGTACCTCCCAACGGGTGCCACCATTAATGGGAGAAGAGGCGATAGGAGAGAGAAAGGCGACCATGAGGAGAGTCCACAAGTCGGTGAGGGAACGACAAAGAGGATGTCTGTGAGAGTCTCACTGACGGGACCTGTGACATAGGTGTTTGCAGTAGGAAGGCCTGGGTTGGAGCCCAATATGTCCTTCGTAAGTTTCTTCGGGCCAGATTTATTAATAGGAGGGGGATAGGAAATAGAGAGGCAGGTAGGGAAGATAGGAGAGATAGATGGCGACAAAGCTAGCTGCAGTGGTGAGGGGGACACTTATGAGGCAGATGTACTGAAACACAAGGGGGGGTGGGGAATAACACAGGGTGTGGGGGACAGTGGGTAGGAGGAAGCACAGAGGACAAGGTAGGATGTTAATGCAGGATGTACTCGTAGCAAACCCTATTTTTAAAGGTAGTAAAGTAACAGTTTTGCACCCAGCAAAAAACGATAAAAATAAAAAATGACAGCAAGTACACAGCCGTGTTCGATTTTAGCTAAAGCAGAATGAAACACAATGCAGCATGTGCTCACAGCCAAGTTCTATATCAGGCAAAGCAGAATGAAACACAGTGCAGCATGGTGCAAGGGTAGCAGAAGCACCCACATTTGAATTAAGCAACTCACACCAAAAATGTTTTGACATGCAGCAACACTGAATGCAGATGGTGCAAGGGAAATGGAAGCACCCACATTCGAATTAAGCAACACACCCCAGAAATAGTTTGAAATGCAGCAACACTGAATGCAGATGGTGCAAGGGAAACAGAAGCACTGATATACATCTATGAAAGAAGTAGATGTAGTAAAAAAGAATGAGGTTAGTTAAGAAAATGGATTGAGAGTACAGCATTGGCAATGCCTCAGGAAAGTTCGTAATGGTAGAACAGCCAAACTCATAGTCATTACTGCAGGGGTCATGGGAGGCCTTTGATCCAGAAACAGAGGCCAGTCCAGGAATTAGTCAGGTGGACGGAACATAGTTAGAAAAGAGTTTTCTATGGCACTCCAGGCCCTCCACAGCCCGGACAGGCGCAGACACGCTCCTTAGAAAGTGGTCCTTTGAATCAAAAAATGAAGCAGCCATTTTAAAGGTGCAAAGAAGACAAAGGCACTGCATGGCCCACTGGCCAAAAACAAGGGCAAAGCATGAACTAGCACACGTTGTTGGAGGGGTGCATAGCAGCAAAAAAGTGAAAGCCAGAAATGGTGAAATTAATAAATTTCGCGCTCGCCACCACGCACGCTCTAAACGCCCTAAATTGCAGTCCCAAGCCCCTTCTGGGCTTACCTTCTCAGATGTGATGTTGGAATTCACAGCTGTGCTGTAGAGATGATGAAATTCAGCTTCAGATGCAGCCAGCAGGAAGGCACTGCTCATTTCAGGTGGCGTGGACAGAATGCAAGGTCATCTCTGAGCCTTCAACCTCTAACCTTCTGAAGGTAAACAGCTAGGATTCACAATTGTCTTGCCACTGCGAATCAGGCTGTAAATCCGTACCTGAGTCTTGCAAGCGTGGTGCATATTCAACAAGAACCCATAACTACGCCTTCATGGACCTGTCCACAGTTTTTGATTCTGTCAATTGGGCAAAGCTGTGGTGGGTCCTCCATGAGCAGGGCATACCAGAAAGCATGGTCAGTGTTCTGGTGGAGCTTCATAGAGGTTACAGAGCTGCTGGTTTCCCAGTTTCTAAAAGAATGCCCATCCACTCCCGGAGTAAATTCCGGGTTTGACATGACCGGAGTGAGTGGGCTCAAATCTGATGCTAGCTTCAACATACTATAACCTGTGTCCCAATAGTTAAGGGAGGTTCTAGTGGCATGAAGGGGGGGACCTTTTATTCGCTGTGCAGGTTTGTGCTAGAAACCGTAGGTTATCCAAAGGGAGGGCTGTGGAATTCTGGTCTATGGCTACCCATTTCTTTTTATCTTTCTGGGCTCAATCAAACAAAACACTAATTTGTACCACTACCAGGTACCTTTTAACCAAGGGCATGCCTAGGAAACCTTGGTACATTGAACATAAAAGTGTTTTCCTGGCTACTCTCTGACATTTCCTACCCAGGATAAAGGACAATATTTTGCCCTATGCTTTTAACAGGGAGTGCATCGAAGGCATAGAGCAATTTCAGGATCAAACACATTGGGCCTCATTACGAGTTTGGCGGTAGCCGTGCCGGTAAAACCGGGCCAGCTGCCGCCAAACTCGTGAAATTACCGACACTCGGCAATGGGGACGTACAGGGGAATTCCGACCCCGGCGGACCCGGTCCGTTCCCATTGCCGGGTGCCGATATTCATTACTCCCCATTCCCATTGAGCCCTGTAGGGCTCAATGGGAATGGGGAGGTCGGATGCATCAGCACCATTCATGAATGGTGCCGGTGCATCTGAAGAGTTGTGCTCGCGGGTGCCGCTCTGCCCGCCAAGTCAGTCCTGGCGGGCAGAGCGGCACCCGCGAGCACAACGCATAGTGTGACGGTCCGGTAGTAACGGCACTGATAGCTTACCGGCGCCGTTACTACCGGACCGGCAAAATAATAATGAGGCCCATTTTAATGGCTGCTACCCTACCAAGCCATGATATTTGTTGCTGGTCCCATTTTATCAGCTCTTCCTTACACGCTTTAAAAAGGGTTGGGAAATTTGCTTCAAATAAGTAGTCGTAGGACAGTGTTATACGGATGCCTGGGTAATCCATTTTATCCTCTGTGCACTTAAACTGAAGAGTAGATTGTATTGACCCCACTGTCTGACTGGATTCATTAATATTCATTCCTACTGACTTGTTATAATTGATTAAGAAACCTGAGAATTTGCCAAACCTCTCTATTATATCGATCGCTTTATGTATGGACACAGTGATATTTCCAATGAATAAGATAATATCATCCGCGTATAGTGTTTTTGTGTTGTGTTTCCTGACAGATAATGCCCATTATTGAGCCGTCTTCTCTGATCTTTTGATCCAACTTGAGTGCAAAAATTAATGGGGACCTTGGGCAGCCCTATCTGGTTCTGCATCTGATCTGGATTGTTCTGGCAGTTCTTGTGCATGGGTCATGAACATTTGTAGTATTAGCTTCAGGTACCCTGGAACAAACCTGTAAACTGAGATGACCTCCCTCAAACAGGCCCAATTCAGGCTATCGAAAGCTTTCGTTGCATCAATAGAAAGGAGTGCAACCCTTTGCTTGTACGAGTGCTCAAATCAAGTAGGTTGATAGTGCGTCTAACGTTATCAAAGGTGGATCTCCCCTTGATAAAGTCTGTTTGGTCCGCATCTAAACATTTGGGGATAACCCTCATCATACAGTTAGCTAGAATGTTTGTGAATATTTTCACATCACTATTGGGTAGTGCGATGGGCCTTTAAGAGTTACAATACAGTGGCTGTTTTCCAGGCTTCTTTATGAGCGTGGCTTTCGACTCTGCCATAGATTTAGAGATCCTCCCCAAGTACATGAAAGATTTGAATACCCTCACCAGTCGTGGGGCTAGAGTGGTGCGGAGTGTGTTATAAAATACGCTGGGGAAACCATCTGGCCCTGGCGCAGTGTTATCCGGGAGGTTTCTAATCACACTGTCTATTGCCCGAAGCGTAATGGGGCTCATCAGGCTAGTCCTATCAGATGTGGAGGGTTCTGGGATATTAATAGATTTGAGAAATTCCCTGAGATCGGATGGGACCACTTGCCACATCTCCAGCAAGCATGTGTAGAATGCTTTGATAATGTGTGTGTTCTTGCTTTTTCCCATGTTGTGGGACCCCTTTTACATCCAGAACCACACTAATACAGTTCCTCACTTGTGCATGTTTTAATTTTCTCATGAGTATTCTGTTGGTTTTATTCCCCTTCATATAATAATATTGTTTAGTGTGTATAATCGCATGCGCTGATCTCCCTGCCTGTAGAGTCTTCAGTTTAGCCTGGATATGCCGAAGGGCTCTCAATGTTTTTAGTGAATTACTTGCCTTGTGTTCCTTTTCCCTAACCCTATGTTCCTGCTCGAGATGTTTGTGAGCTTTGTCAGTGGTTCTGCTCGAAGCGGCTTTTTTCCCAATCAGTTCTCCTCTGAATACAGCTTTACCTACATCCAACGGTAATCCTAGTTCTATCGCTCCCTGATCGTTTTCTCAGAAATAGTTATTTATCGCTTCCACCATGTTTTGCCTAATAACTGGGTCTCTTGATGCTGCACTATTCATTTGCCATTGTGAGCATTCCATGAAGAGGGGAGCAAGCTCTTGTCATGTTAATGTGATATGGGTATGATCAGTGATTAGCATTGGTTCTATGTCAATTGCACGTGTCTTGGAGTCCAGTGAGGAGGCAGTCAGGAACATGTCCAAACCCGAATGGCTTCTATGGACCGTTGAATAGAACGTGTAGTCCCTCTTTGTCAGATGGTGAAACCTCCATGATTCTATGAGCCTGGGATGTTCCAATGAATGGTGAAACTCACACCTCACCCCTCCTTAGTCTATGACTACCAACTCCACTCTCACAGCTAATGATTTAGCTGAATACGTTGCTGCAAACATTAAAAAAATTAGAGACTCTCTTCTGACCTTCCTCTCACTCCCTCCTCCTACATTTTACACTCTGCCTACTCTCCCATCATCCTCTGCCTCTATTGCCCACTTTAGTCACACTAATACAGACTAAGTGCAATTTCTACTGATGAAGGCTAACCCCTCTTGTGTCCCATCAGACCCTCTTACGCCTCAGCTAGCCAAGCCTATTGCTCCTTTAGTGACCTCTCACCTCACTGAACTCTTCAACCTGTCCTTCATCTCCTCTTGCTTTCCCTCTGTTTTCAAAACCGCCATAGTCTCTTAAAAAAGCAAGGGGCTGACCCCAACCTACCGGCTAACTTTTGCTCTGTGTCTCTCCTTCTCCACTACTCTAAAGTGCTCAAAAGGGTTGTGTTCAACCGTTTTACCAAATTCTTAGACATCCACAACCTTCGAGACCCCCTGCAACCAGGTTTCCCCTCCTGTCACTCCATGGAAACTGCTCTCATGAATGCAGCCAACTACATCACCTCTGCTAAGCACTACAACCTATCCTCTGTCCTATGTGAGAAACCTGAAGGTGTCCCACTTACTAGTCCCTTGGGATCTGTCATGCAGGTGGCCAGGACACGGCCATCGCTATTGGATCCAGGTCCTGGGGGTGGACCAGTGCGGGAGGATTGTAATTGTAATTGTTTATTTATACAGCGCTTATAAATAGGTGGAGTGCTTCAAAGCGCTTCAAGCCGGGAAGGGAACAAGGGAATCCAGTAATCATTCTTAGGCCTTGAGGTTTCTGAATGATCACCTGGATGGGGTGTCCTCAGTGAGTGGAAGTGGGACTCTGACAGGTAAGACACGGTACCCCGTTCCCTATAACATGATACCCCCTTCCCTTCAGCGCCACGATGCCTGTGGGCTGCTTGTGCACTTTATAAATGCAAATAAATAAATGTATAAATAACATCTTTTCCCCATCGTACTCCGTAGGATATTCAAAAGTTCTACCCTCCTCCCCCTTTTCCGACACAAACACTTTCCTACACTGTGAAAGACAACAGACTAACATCAGAGCCGTTTACCTGACATGTACCAACACAAGGTTCAGGCAGAGTCAGACATTTCACAATAACTACGCACACCTGACAGCTCTTTCCTTCCCCACTGGGATAAAAGGCACAGCACGAGAGCACAATTCGAGCAAGGCCAAAGGCACGAGGAAACAGCTACACCGGGCCGACAGTTCAAACGGAGGAGAAAGGCGGCGAGACCTGGAGGGAAGACGAAGGGGGAACTTCCCTTGCTCTTTTCAATACAGACCCATGAAGCCTCCGAAAGGGAAATCATAAGACTGGGAAGTCCAGCTGGCGTGTGGTGTGACAGGTGTCAACGGCACACGGAGACCCACGCACTGATAGCCAAAGTGGGGAGAAGTGATTGCCGCCGTGGTGCCGTCCTCGACTCCTGAGACAAGGAACTCTAACATTTCAGCACAGCTGATGAGTCGGAGAAGATAGATGGTAAAACCTAACTGTGCTGGGTCCAAGAGTGCAGGCGGCAACCTAGTTGAACAAAGAACTTGTGTAATTGAACTTTAAAGAAACCCTAGTAAAAGGTTCAGAAGCAGAGTTGTCAGGCATCGCAGGGCGCTCATTCGAAGGACTCTGACTGAAGCCTTTGTGAGTTGTGGTGTTTTGTTGAAACTACGAGAACCAAGAGGCCTTAGGAGAGGCCAGTGTGAAGTGTCAAAGTGGTCCTACTAGGGTTGAGCAAAACCTATTGTACACTCAAAAGTCTTTGACACATTGGAGAAGGCTGAGGGAAATGTGAAACTGGCAAATGTGAACCCGACAGAGGGATGCCAAACTGATTGAACTGTGAAACTGGCAAATGTGAACCTGACCCAGGGATGCCAAACTGAATGAATGGTGAAGCTGGCAAATGTGAATCCGACAGAGGGATGCCTGCAAATTGAGGGTAAACAGTGATACCCGTGAACATTGTGAGGACAAGTGTGAAACCGGCTGAGGGATGTCTACAATGGATAGTTGTTAAAAAAGACATTGAGACTGTTGAATGAGGCATTTTTTGAGTTAAAGGCCATAGTGAATCTGATTGGGGGAGGCTAACATTGCAAGAAGGATCAAAGCCCGGTTGAGGGGGATCCAAAGAGGCGAAGAGCAATCATCCAACGTGAAAGATTACCAAAGGAACTTTTTTTGTTTATTGTTTATGGTACAGCAGGCCATTTAATGCAAGAGACTTTGCAGGAAAGAGAACTGGCCCCAGAAAGTCCTGGCATTGTTGAAAGGAACTGTAACCTCATGCTGGCGAGGCCCAGGAGTGTTCTGTGCTCAAAGGTCCTGCCTTGTACCGTGCTAAAAATGTGGGGAAGGGAGAACCCAGCCCTACAATTCTGACTTATCATTTGGTGAACACTTCTTTCTTTTCTTGTGAACATTATCCCACACTACTTTGTAATTTAGTTGTAAGGTTTGGCAATCGTTATAGGCCCTTTTTATTTGACAAGATGCCACTAGGACTGCCTTATTATTATCTGATGGCCGTAGCTTGCTCCCATCTTAAATTTAGGTTTAGAGTAGGCTTTTTTCTCTACCCATTATACAGTTTAATAAACACACTTGAACTGTAATCACTTGTGTCTGTCTTTACTGTTGCCATCATGAGTTCCTTACACCTAATTCTCATTGACCTTTCTGCCGCCTTTGACACTGTCGTTTACTCTGATCTCCTTAATACTCTCTTTCTTCTTGGGGTTCATGATCAAGCCCTTGCCTGGATTGAATCCTACCTTGCACCTCGCCAATTCTCTGTCTCCTGAAGCAACAACACCTCTCAACTCACTCCTCTAACTGTTGGTGTTCCAGAAGGATCTGTCTTGGGTATGCTCCTCTTTACACTCTACACCTCTACTCTTGGGGCACTAATCTCCTCCTTTAGGTTCTGGTACCAACACTTCGCGGACGACACCCAAATCTTCTTCTCTTTTCCTGAACTCTTCTCTGATCTCGCTATCGAAATTTCCAACTGTCTGTCTGCCATTAAATATTAGATGAATTTGCACTCTCTGATGTTAAACTCTACCAAAACATAGGTGCTCTTCTTCTCTGCTTAAAGCTCTCTCTCATCTCTTTATCTGCCTCTCCAGTTCCCACCTAACACTCTCCACTACTCTTCTTCATCTAGGAACCTCAGTGTCACCTAGGACCCTTCTCACACCTTCTCTACTTTAATCTCGAAAACTGGAACAGCAAGTCATCTCGACTTCCTCAATTTTGGGAAAATCAGGCACCTCCTTCCTTTCAAGTCCACCAAGCATCTCTTCACCACTTTTGTCTTCTCTGAACTGGACTACTGTGCCAGCATCCTCTTTGGTCTCCCCAAATATGCTTTCTGTCCTCTCAACAAGATCATTAACTTTGCTTCCAGGACTCTCTTTGAACTCCCTCTCTTCACACCAACTTCCTTGTACCAGCATGAGGCTGGATGGCTGACGATGGAAAACAGGGCCAGATTAAAATTTCTTCTCCTGGTTCACAAATCTGTCCACCACTGTATATATCCTCCTCGATCCAACTCTACAAACCTTCTCGTCATCTCTGCTCTGCCTTCTTGACTAGACTTGTGGCTCCTCCCCCTGCCTGTGCTTCCTCTCACTTCCATTCTTTCTCTCTTTTTGCTCCACTTCCATGGAATTCTCTTCCCACAGACATCTGAGAAACAGTCCACATGGATGTGTTAAAAAAATAACTAAAAGCCTACCTCCTTGCCTCTGAGTTACCCTCTTAACCTACCTCTGAGCTGCCTGCTAGCTAACATTTTTGGTGTCCAGTCATAATATCGAATACAATAATATCGAAAGTCAAAATGTCGAAAAAAAAATGTCGAAAATAAAAATGTCGAATTACAAAAGTCGAATTTTTTTCGATTTTTTTTCGAATTAATGTTTAAATAAATAATTAATTAATTATATTTTATAAAACATATTTTTTTTAAATGGTTAAAGGTATATCCATGGTGAGTGGGGGGGATGGGGAGGAGGGGGGGGTTGGGGTAGGGGTTTGGGATGGGGTTTTTTAATAATTAATTATTTAATTAATGTTTTATTAAATACTTTTTTAAAAAAACTAAAGGTATATCCATGGGGGGTGTTGGAGGGGATGGGGAGGAGTGGAGGGTTGGGGTAGGGGTTTGGGATGGGGGGTTTGGGGGGGACCCCCCCCAATAAAAAACGTTAGTATATGTGATATTTTACATAGTTATTTTAACATTGGTTTTTCAATTTTTTTTCGACATTTTATTTTCGAATTAATGACTTTTTCTATTATATGTATGTATTTTCGACATTTTTGAATTCGACATTTTTTTTTCGACATTTTTGTAATTCGACATTATTTTTTCTATATTATGACTATAAACCAACATTTTTTCCACACCTCTAACCTGTCTCTGTCCCTCACTTCCTCTGCCTCCACCCTAGCACTTCACCCATCATCGTCACATCCTGAGCACAGCTGGCTGTACTGCCTTCCTGTACTTAAAATTGTCAAATGTTGGTTGTCCCTTATCTATGTATTGTCTCCAGTGACTGTTGCATTTACTCACCTCCATAACCTGGTCAGAATGTCCTTCAAACTCACCCCATTGTAAGAAGCTCATTGCGTCCCGTCAAATTTGATTTCTTATCTATTGTATGTTCTTTTGTGATCAAAAGAGCATTGTTCCTCCTGTATATAAATAGATAAATACATAAAATACAGAAATAATAATGAGATCCAACTCCCTCAACATTCTCATTATCGCCTTAAAGTTCCTTAGGTCCACCAATGAGGCTGGGGTTGTTTTATCTATGCAGGGCTCTATTATGCAATTGAAGTCCCCTCCAATAATCAGCTCACCTTCTGTAAAGGCTTGTACTACTGGAAGTAATTGTGTGAGGAAGTGTCCGTGATTATAGTTCCAGCAATAGAGTACCGGGCATTCTATCAGAAACCCATGGATCCATCCCTTGATGGTTAGGTATCCATCCTTGGGGTCTACTAGTTTATCTTGGTATCCGGTCATTGCATGCATTTTCTTAAATGGTAAAGGGTTTAATTTAGTATAAATGTGTTTTAATGTGTGAAAAAAGGGGGTTTGGGGAGGAACACCCCCATTTTTTTTAAAAAAAGTGCATTTAATGGGGTTTTTTCAATGCTTTTTTTGTCAATGGTATGGTTGTCGATGGTTTGGCTGTCGATGGAATCACTAGGAACCGTTTATCTTTTATCTTGAATTGGATATCTCAGACAAAGAGAATCGCCACCCATTTGGTTTTTGTCCCTGAACTGGCAAATGCCTGTGGGAAGTCTCTATTTCTCAAACGCATTTCATCCCGTGGTAGTATGTGTTTCCTGGAGGAGCCCTATTCCCCATTTTAGCTCCCTCATTCTCCTAAGTACATACTTCTGCTTAACTGGTGAGTTTAACTGGTGAGGTGAGACCTCGGACATTGCAGGAGCCTAAACATTATTCAGCCAGTGGAGTTACAGCACATTCCCAGAGGCTACACACTGGTTCGGTCGACTGGGGGATTGTTGAATTTGAACCTGGCGTGCAGAGGGGCACCCGCAAGCACAGCGTGTCGGATGCCGGTTATAAACGGTGCCGGTGCATCCAACCTCCCCGTTCCCATTCAGTCCTATGGGGCCGAATGGGAATGGGGAGTATCTTTTTCCTGGCGCCTGCAAATGGGCAATTACCGGGTCCGGCAGGGCCGTAATGACCGGGTAATTGCCCATTCGCGGGCGCCGGAAAAAAAAATGACACCAGCGGCAGCTAGAAGATCAAATGAGTTACAAACCTACACCACTAGATGCCAAATCAGCCCATAGAGAAATCAGCAAGACACAAGTGCAAAGAGAAATAATGAAGGGTGGCTTCCTCAACAGGATGGTAGTCCATGATTTGACCGAAGCGCAACATTTCGAATTTGAAATTGCTAAAATCGGCAATGCTGAAATCGAAATTTTTCGCCTGGGCCAAATAATGCTCCTACGTACCAGATGGCGGCGCACCTTGTGTACCGCCGACTCCTCCATCCTTCACTTACGTGGATGGGAACCAGTGCTGCATGGTCCTCTTTTCATTTATTTTTTCCTCTTAACTTTATTCTATCGGGAGCAGGGGACACCCCCGCCACCCCCAAGGCCATTATAGTGAACAAGGGTGCGGGGGGACCCCCGCTCACCTTGTTCACTATAATGGCACTGAATCGGAGATGTGTTGAAATTTTCGTACAGCCAAAATTTGAACAAGCCGCATATGATTTGACAAAACAAACTCATTATCACGTTGGACAAAGGACATACACCACACAATTCTCAAATATGAGCATAAATGAAAGGAGTGCAGAGAATGCGCTCATTTATGAAATGTTGAGGTCACCTTATTCATTAAGGTGACCTGAGCATTTCTGGACGGGTTGGACAATAGCGCCCTGGCATATATTAGTATCGGTTAAACGATCCTGTTTAGAAATGCAAGGAAATAGGCTACCCCACCTGTCTACCACTCGCCGGCAGTAGATGCAGCACACGTTTAACAAATCATAACATATGACAAGTATATAAGAGAGCACCCAAATTGCATGTAACACATTACAATTTTTTATTTTTCATGTGGTTCAAAAGTAGCCTCACAGGGCTATTGTCGTAACCTTTTTCATGCCCATAGTTGCCGATAAAATGCACTATTTAAGGCATATTCAAAAACTCATACCATGACTGTTTGCATTTGGTTTTTGCACAATGTGGGTTAGTAACACATAGGGCCTCATTACGATCTCGGCGGTAGCCATGCCACTATTGGTGGCATGGCTGCTGCCGAAATCGCGTCCGGGTCCGGGTTCCCAGAATGAGGAATTACAGGGCAATTCCGAGTTCGGAGGGCCCGGTAATTCCTCCTTCTAGGAACCCAGGCCCGGACCTTCCCCATTCCCATTTCAGCCCCCATAGGGCTGAATGGGAATGGGAGAGGGAGCAAACAACGGGCCGATTACGAGCGGCCCGTTGTTTGCTCCCTCCTCCGCTTGCGGGTCCTGCTCTGCATGTCTGGTGAAACCAGACGTGCAAACCAGGTCCCGCAAGGGGACCTCGTAATCAGGCGGTACTGGGTTGACTGCACCGGCACCTTTACCAGCGCCGTTAACCCCATACCGCCTGGGTTATAATGAGGCCCATAGTGACTTAGAATGTGGTTGTGATGACCAAACATCTGCCTAGTCGACACTGAATGGTGTTTCTGGCACATAGTAGGTGGCTGGTATGTAAGTGCCGTCTTCAGGACTGTTGACGTGGACTAAGTAGTGTCACTGATGTACCCAAAGAGTGGAACACCTGGGCCATTGCTTTCCAGTGTTGCAGGTGGAGAGAAGATTAATCGAATCACTACTGCTGCTGGCCGGGTCTGCGCAGTGGATTTGGCTCCGCGCATGCCGCATGAACAAACCGCGTATGATTGACAAAACAAACTCATTATCACGTTGGACAAAGGACATAGACCACACAATTCTCAAATATGAGCACAAATGAAAGGAGTGCAGAGAATGCGCTCATTGATGAAATGTTGAGGTCACCTTATTCATTAAGGTGACCTGAGCATTTCGGGAGGGGTTGGACAATAGCGCCCTTGCATATATTAGTTTCGGTTAAACGATCCTGACATTAATAAATGACAGGCTCCCAGCAACGATGTGGTTGCTGGGAGCGCATTTTACAGAGACGGGACGTTGAAGGGCTCATCTCGGTGAAATTACTGAAAAAACATGCTAGTGTGAACGCTGTGGTTTAAACTGCTGCTTTCACACTTTAAAAGCAAATGATGAGAGAGTCTGAAACTATCCTCCCATGCTGTTCACCTTGCTGCGCAGCTGTTCTGAAGAGGTGCAATGGGAGGACCCTAATTTCTGCCCATTAAAAAGCATATCCCGCTTGTGAATTCAGGATGTGTTTTTAAATGCGCAGAAACTCCCCCTGATATGCACAAATGTACAAAGCGGGGAGAAAGTGCATCTGATAGATGCGCTCGTTCAATGCCCTTTGAGCATTGGCTGCACCTTTTTAGCGCATCTTCCCACTTGCGCCATAAATAGGTTTGCGACTCTGGCCCAGAGGCTCCCTATACTCATAGGCCATAGAGGGTGACTATCAAAATAGTGAGTAATCACCTAGGGCTCTTCCATAGTGGAGAAATGGAAGATATGAGTTCATTTGTCACTTGGGATGCTGAGTTGACATTAATGCAAAATGTTTTCTGGTTTAAAAACCAAATATAGAGCAAAGGTTGTACCATCTTTAACATATGGAGCTGAAGCAATGCCAAATATACCCAAAAAAAATGGCTGAAGCTGGAAGGCTACTTTTGGAGAACTGTCCTTAACTTGCCCAAATCAACTCCAATGGCTTGAATCAAGCCTGCTGTCGTTGCAAGCAACGATCGAGCGCAACAGCATGATGCTTTACAGGAAAGCCTTGTTGCAGAACCGTCCAGCAATATTCAACCTGATCAATGCAGAAATCAGTGGAGGTCGCTGTAGAATGCTTAATTCGTGGGCACAGGAAAACAAAGAAAAATTGATGGAGATACAAAGCTCTGAAGATGAACTGATCCAGAACCCGACAAAGGTGAAAAAGAAAATGGAATAGCTTGACTGGATTTATACCCTGGAAATAGCGGTAAAGAACAAACTGACAATTCATCTGCCGACGAACACGAGGAAATTGAACTGGACTCAAGAACTCATGAAGAATTTTCCGAACAGAGCTCTAAGGGGCATTGGCCTTATGGGAAATGTGTTTATTTATTCAGTTATAGATGTGCACATTACCCATGGGAGTCTAGGCGCTGGTTACAGGGGGAAAAGCATGTGTGCAAGGTGCACATTGCAGAGTAAAGCACATACCAGTGCGTGGTGGTGGGAGAGTCAGAGCCGAGTAATAAATGTCATCACTTGAACAGGTGAGTCTTTAGCTGTTTCCAGAACAGTCTGTAAGAGGGTTCAACTCTCAAGGCTGGAGGGAGCGTGTTCCAGGGTGTGGTTGCGATGACAGCTTTGGTGCTCCTGAATCCAGAAATAGCAATGCGGTTTGAGTAGGCGGTATGCAGTGGTCTGGAGGTGGTTGGATGGGAAATCCTCTGGGAAAGGTAGCTGGGGGTGGTGTTTGAGAGGCATCTGTTTGAGATGGATAGTATTTTGAACAATATTCTTTCTTTGACAGGTAGCCAGTGTGGCTATTTTCTCGCTTCTGAAATGTGGTCGGATTTGTTGAGGCCGAGGGCAGCCTGGAGGGCATTATTTTGAATGATCTGCAACTTATTTATGTTTTTCTTGGAGGTGCCCACAAGGACTGCATTGCAGTAATACAGCTTGGCACCAATAAGTGAACGAGCGATAGAGAGGCCTTTGTCGGTGGAGAGGAAGGGTCTGCTGGCATTAATGAGTTTTGTGCCATATACTGTGGAGGAAGCAATTGCATTGATGTGGTGTGTTATATTCAAGGCGGCATCAAAATATTTGCTCAGTGTTTTAACAGCAGGAGAGATGAGAGTGATATGATTGCCAATGATGAATGAGTGATAGGACAGCCTCATTTTGGTAAGATGGGCAGGGGGTTGCCGACGAGTAGGAGTTCTGTTTTGTCGTCATTGAGATACAGGTGCTGGGTGGCTATCCAGATTTGAATGATTTCGTAGATGGCATTGACGTTCTGCGAGTCGATCAGGTGGTTGCTTGTAAGAGGAATGACAATCTGTGTGTCATTGGCATAGTTTGTATACTTGATATGGAGGTCGAGGTGGTCAAAGAGGGGTTTGGTGTAGACATTTTAAAGAGTAGGAGAGACACAGGATCCCTGAGGGAACAACCATGTAGAGGCTGTGGGGTGTAGAGGACGGGTTGGTGGCAAAGAGTCTGGAGGTACAGTCTGCAAGGAAGTAAACAACCTATTTAGTGGTGTCTGTGAAGAAGGCGGCAGAGGTCGGAAGATGGTGACATAGTGTGGAGTGGTCGACAAGGTCGAATGCAGTGGGTAAGTCCAGGAGCATAAGTAGGGAGCATTTTCCCTCTTCTCTAGAGTCTCCCAACATGTTTTTAAGAGCCAGCCGGGCAGTTTTGATGCTGTGTCTGGCGCGGAAGCCAGTTTGTTGAAGGCTGAGAATATGGCTAAGCTCAAGGTGTTTCTGGATTTGAAGGTAGGCAGCTCTGTCAATAATGTTTAACAGAAAAAGGATGCTGGTGATCAGTCGGTAGTTGGTCAGGATCGCTGGATCAAAACCAGGCTTCTTGGGGAGGGGGTTAGATCCAGGATTCTTTGAGCAACACAGGGACCGAACAGGGGGTCAAAGAAGCATTGATGATTGCGGTTATATGTGGTACCAGAAGGTTGGCGCAATCCTTGATAATGGGAGCAGGGCATGTGTCTCCTCTGCAGTGTGATGGTTTTAGGCCTTTGAGTATGTTGGCTACATCAACCTGCGAGACAGAATAGAAGTGGAAGAGCAGGGCATATTGGAGGTGAGGCTGTAGAGTATGGGATTTGGGTGGTATGCTGATGGATAATGGTTTGAGCTGAATTTTCTGTTGAAGTGAGGCAATTTTATCAAGAAGTGCTTTCGGCACGTCGTTGCACCAGCTGTCATTCTTGATAACTGTGGGCGGAGGGGGCGCCTGTAATTCAAGCTCATGGAGTATGGTGAAGAGTACAAGGGAGTTTGTGTCTGCATTCAGGGCGCGTGTGCTATAGATGGAGGCCTTGGCGTCTTTTGTATAGGTTTTTGATATTTCTCGGAAGCAGGCATTATTGTGTTTACTCCTGATGGCTTCAGTGGCGCATTACTCCCCTTCAGGGTAAACTCTCCTGTCTCCTTGTTTTTTTGTCCCATTGTGTTTTTTTTGTGCCCCCATGCCTGGGGCTGTTAGCATGGTACAAATAGATAAATAAAAAATAAATAAATGTGTTAAGTGTACATTTAACACTACAACCACTGAATTCTATTTGGGCATCCCAGACGCTTCCAGAGTTGGCTATATAATGCTTTGTCCTTTCCACAAGCACTATAATGATGATAATAATGCTTATTATTACCCATGGTGTGTGGAACCCATTTATCGAACTTGGAAGAATGAAAGCCTGAGTTTGGCCCTGCCGGGATTCGAATCAGCGTCGGCAAGCTCTGCACTGATGTCAAAGCAAGCTCTCTACTCACTGTGCTATCTGACCAGCTATTGGATTGACTGTGGGAAGCTTTTTGACATATCTACAAAACATCATTATTACATTTGTCCAAAAAGTCGCGGGGGTCTGAAGACCATCCCTCCGCCTGCCGAAGTTCATGACGAGACAAAAGCCCAGAAACTCTTTCAACCACCCATCTTATTTAGGACAAATCCAGAGTGCACCAATGATTGACAAATACACTGAAAGGTATCCTCTCAGCCAGCCATACAGACCAAATACAATGCACATCTTTCCCTGTGTGGGAGAAGAGCCTTTGATCGTGGACAGGGAAACCTATATGGACAGTCTTGACTCAACACCAAGAAGCCATGGTACTGACATCATTAGTGACACCATGAAATAGCAGCGATAGAAATGAGGCACATGAGCAGTCCGCACTTCACAACCTAAAAACACATTCAAATACATAAAGATCCTGAGAATTCTGTTCTATAGCTATTCTTAGCAACCTTAACTACACTGGAATAATACTGTGATTATTAGCCTGTGACAAGCTGAAATAGCGCTGTGACACTTGTGAAACTATTTAAATTGCATTGTGAAAGTATTTAAATTGTATTGTGAAACCTAGGCCTTTTTCCCACTTACAGGACTCTCAGACCTAGGTGTG
This sequence comes from Ambystoma mexicanum, assembly GCF_040938575.1. Lineage (NCBI taxonomy): Eukaryota > Metazoa > Chordata > Amphibia > Caudata > Ambystomatidae > Ambystoma > Ambystoma mexicanum. The sequence continues at coordinate 105,073,500 of NC_090936.1, read as the reverse complement.
TTTTCTGCAGTATTTAAATTGCATTGTGAAACCTATGCCTTTTTCCCACTTACAGGACTCTCACAACTAGGTTTGTTTTCTGCGGTATTTAAATTGCATTGTGAAAGTAGTGCTGTTTGTTAGTTTTGCCTTCTTAGCAAAGCATTCATCTAGCAAACTGTTCTACTATTGCTGCGGCTCCTATCGTTTTGTTCAAATGTCTGCTATTGTCTCATCTCTCTTTGTCTCGTCTGCTTGGCCCCCCCTCCCTGTGTCCTTCCCTGGTGTTCTCCCTGCCCCCATCCCACCTCCGCCCACCCCCTTCCTCCTCCCTCCTCTCCCTACCTACTCTATGGTGCTCTCTGTCTCTCCTATCTTTTCTAACTGCTTCTCTATCGACTATCGTGCTCTCCTCACTAAATCTGTTAGGAAGAAGTTTAAAACGGACATCCTGGTCTCCAACCCATGCCTCCCTATTGCTGACACTCATACCAGTGCTTTCTCCAGGCAAACCCTCACTGACATCCTCTTTGTCATTCCCTCGCCAGACCTATGGACTCGCCACATGATCTCTGTGCTTTATCCTTTCTCTTCTTTTCCCAATAATGGTGGCATCTGGTGGGAGGCCCTCCTGGCCTCCCTCCACTCCTCTAAGGTCATCATTAATATTTACTTAAATGGTACCGTCTTGGTCCTAGGCCCTCAGGCTAACCTTCTCCTCTTTGATAGACGCTTCCCGCGCCTCATCAATTTCCTTTGTTCTCCTGCTGTCCCCTTTCTTCTCTCCATGGCTTCCTTGCCTCCCCCTGCGGTCTCCTCCTTGGCTACCTTGCCCTCTCCTCCTTCCTCTTCTGCCCCCCCCACCCCCTCTGGCTTCTTCTACACCACGCAGGGCGTACCTCTGATTTGTGCACCTCCCCGGAAGTCTTTCAAGGATGGCAACCTTCTCCACATTGACACTCAATTCTCGCTCAGCTATCAAACACTCCTCTGACATCTGCCGCCTCCTCGAAGGACTTGACCCCAGTGTCCTTGGTCTCACTGAGACATGGTTCACGGCTATCTCTGTCACAAGCTTTGACACTCTCCTCCCTGACGGCTACAACAGCTTCTCCGTGCCCAGGTCCAATCGTTCCAGAGCGGGTGTAGCCCTGATCTTCCCTGAGTGGATTTCTGCCTCTGTCATTCCTACGCAGGCCTACTCCTCTTTTGAATGCCTCATCTACAGGCTCTCTCTCTCTCCGAGCCACTCCGTTACTGTGGCTACCATCTATCAGCCACCTGCTCAGATCTCCTCCTTCCTTTCTGAGTGGGCGGACCACTCAACTCCTCCTTCTTGGAGACTTTAACATCCAAGTGGATGCTTCCTGTCCTTCCTCTGGACTCTTCTGCAACCTTTGCAACTCTCTTTCACTCTCTATCCTCCCCTCAGGCCTGACTTACTCTGCAGAGCACACTCTGGATGTTCTGATCTCTACAGACATTCCCGTTTCTATCCCTCTCCTCTTTCCTGGAGTGATCACATTTTACTTTCCGCCCAGCTCACTCTCTCCACCCGTCAGGCCAAGCCAACTCCAGCACTGCCACCTACCTTCTCGGTTATCCAATCCATGAAGCGTGTGTCAGTTGAGGCTTTTGCCGCCACTTTCTCACCCCCCCCCTCCTCCTTCGGCTGACTCACACCCTGACACAGCCCTTTCTATGCTTCATTCTGCTATATCTAATACTCTTGATTTTCTTGCCCCTGTCATGAGGATCTGCTTGAAGCCCAAAGCCAAGTGCAACTCCTGGTACGACTCAGACCTCGTCACCCTTAAACGCACATGCAGGGTGGCTGAGAGGAAATGGTGTGCTTCCTGTACATCCACTGACAAACTGGCCTGACTCCTGCTCCAAAGGCAATACCGGCTCTCTGTCCGCACCAAGAAGGGAGCCCGCGTCCAAGCCTTTGTCTCTGTGGCATCCAGCAACTCAGCCAAACTCTTTAAAAAATCTGCAAGGAGCTGGTCAATCCTGCCGCAGTCTCTACCTCTCCTGTCCCTTCCCAGGCCCTCTGCACGGCCCTGGCTTCTCATTTCATCTAATAAACGCAGGACATCCTGTCCTCTCTCTCTCTTCCTCTCCTCCTCCTCCCTCTACTCCCCTCTCCTCCTCTGACCCTTTTGTGGCCACCTCTCTTCCCCCTTCTCTGCCTTTCCCCTGTTCTCCCCAGACAAGGTCTCTAGACAAGTCAGATCTATGAAAGTCTCATCAAAACAGGTTCTCCCCTGTTCCTCTAAAACCATCAAGGACCGCATTGACACCCTGGCTCCTGCTCTGGCTGACTTCTGAAACTGCTCATTCGCCACTGGAGTCTTCCCTTCCCCCCTTAATCACTCCCTTGTGCACCCTCTTCTTAAGAAACCCACAGCCGACCCCTCCTGCCCTGCTAACTACCTCCCAATCTCCATCACTCCTTTCCTGGGCAAACTCCTGGAAAAGCTGGCCATCTCCCAGCTTAATCTTCATACTGAATCTGTTGGTTGTCTCCATGACCATCAGTCTAGCTTCAGAGCTGCCAGAAGCACGGAAACTGCTCTCCTGAACATCCCGGAAGACCTACTCTCCAACCTTGACTCCAATACCCCGTGTCCTCATCTTACTTTATCTCTCTTCTGCCTTTGACTCAGTCAACCATACCATCCTGCTTAACCGTCTCTGTGATAACCTGGGTATCACTGATCAGGCCCTAGCTTGGCTGACCTCTTTCCACTCCGATAGACCCTCCCAAGTCCAACTTGGGTCCTTCCTCTCCTATCTCTATCTCTACCTATGGTGTTCGCTAGGGGTCTAACCTCTCTCCCTGGCTCTTCTACCAATACTTGGCACTTTTTGCCCACTGCATTACCGCTCTCTGCCCCAACTTTCAGTGCTATGTGGACAACACTCAGCTCATTTTCAGCCTCCCTTCCGCCACCTCTTCTCCTTCTCTCATTTCTGACTGTCTGTCCGCTATACAGGCGTGGTGTGACGCCAATGATCTCTGCTTTATTGCTAGTAAGACTGCGGTTTTCCTCATTCGCACACCTGCTCCCTCCTTTCCTGTCACTCTCTGGCCAGCCTCTCTTGGCCCTCTTTCTTCTCCCACCTGTGAGGCTAAAAACCTCAGGGTCATTTTCGACTCCACTCTCTCCTTCCCTCCTCACATCTCTGACATCTCTAAGAAGTCACACTACCAGCTGCACCTACTCAGAGGCATTCTTCCTTTCCTCCCCTTCCCCCAGAAGCTCACTGCCTCCAGAGCTCTGGTTCTCTCTAGGCTGGACTACTGCAACAGCCTCTGTCTAAATCTGCCGGCTTCTACTTTCCACCCTCTGCAACTCATCCAGAACAGGACTGCGAGACTTGTCCTTGGCCTCAAGCCCAGGGATTGTATCTCCCCAGGATGGAAATCTCTGTACTGGCTCCCAGGGGCTGCAAGGATTAAGTTAAAAACCCTCTGCATTGCCCAGAAGGCCTTCTGGGGTCTGGGGCCTGAATACCTCCAACTCTCTCTTCCTAAATATATTCCTTCTCGAGCTCTTCGCTATTACGCCTCCAACTCCCTCACGGTCAGTGGCTTCTCCAACCAACAAGTTGGTGGTAGATCTCTTTCTTCAGCTGGGGCCTCCCTCTGGAACAGCCTCCCTGCCTCACTGAAACTTGAGGAGAATGATCTCCGGTTCCGGTAGCACCTCAAGATATTCCTCTTTGCTTCTGCTTTCTCTCCTCCTCTCCCCTTCTGAACTCCGGACTGAAACTGCACTGGTCACCTGGCTACCCTCTGATCTCGGGCCCAGGTCCCCTTCCCAACCAGCTGCACACCTGCACTGCCTCCATGGGCAACACCTGCACTTGGGGGCTGTTTCTGTATCTCTACAGCCCCCCCAGCCCTTGACACTGATGTCTGCACTTACCCCTGCACTTGCCACTAGCTGGCCGCACCTTTACCTATTGTTTTATTTATTCTTACTGTCGATCCTAATATTGCACTGCCTTTCACCCTTTTCCCCTGCACTTGCATGATCTAAATCTCACCTGGCCTAGTAAGATCATTGTGTATTTGTCTACCCTCTGTTCCCTCTCACTTGCCTCATCGCGCCTTGAAACACTTGTGTATAGGCATGATATAAATGCCATGTCATATCACGTTTAGCTAACCCATAGGGAAGGTAGTATAACCTGGACAATGTAGAAACCGCATTATAAGGTTTAGGAAAATTACAGCAGGCCTCAAACCACTGAGCAGGAGACAAGCTAAGCCGATCCAGACTGCACAGGGAGAAAGATGCATGAGATTGGCTCACAGCCAAGGTCAGAGATATGAAGACACATTCCAAACCCCAGAAGACAAAGGGACCAGCTGCACAGAAACTGAATAAATCCTCATAATTAGGAGCTGCAGAGCTCAATTTTGTGGTATCTAAACATTTGGTACAGCCGAAGAGGACAATGGACAATCTCCAGTGGTGGGAAAGGGGAGACGATCTCAGCAAAATTAGGCGCAGATTGCAACAAGTGTTGCCACGGATGGAGATTATTCTCATAGGCAAAGGTGGTGTACACAGTTACAATGCAGACACATAATCGTTCACATCACCTTGAAAAGGTGCACAGCGGGCTGAGAACTTGTTTGCGTCCCAGGCCTGGGGGCAGCAGCTCAGACCAATTACAGCTTAGTATTCCAGGGGTGGATGGCAAGGTGCATGAACCAATAGTGAGCCCACTACTCTACAACAATGTAATAGATAGTTCTCCTGGGATCGGACATATGAGGGCCAGTAGAATAACACTTATAGGGTCCACCATAGGTGGTAAAGATTCTCAGCAGCCAATCATTCGTGGCGATAGGTTTTTATGGGAAGGGCCCAAGTGATGATGTAATAATGTTAGAAAGTTAGAAAACCGGCCGGCGCGCCGTGCTACCTCGAGCTGTACCTGACTCTTGCTGTGTTCGAGTACTGATCCCTGTTGGGTTTTTCTATAATAAACCGCAGTTTGCACTTGCTGTCTGACTGAGTCCTCTATTTATTCTGGGGAGGTTGTTAGGCCCTGCCAGTCCGCGGACCCCCAGCATCGCTCTGGCATACCTAGGACCCCTAACCTAACAAAGTGTGTCAACACCTCTTGTGAATCAATACATAGATGTTGCCAACACTGATATTTGAACCATTGCCTTAGATTGAATAACAAGTATTGAACTTTGAACAACGGTTAGTAAGACACATTGCCAGTTAAAACGGGGGAACAGTTTGGTTGTGATCGATATTATGAAATAATATGTTCCATTTCAAAATGTATAAACATCTCTTTTGTCAACTTGTTACTGAATTATTATGTAAAACAACGTTTCTATCTTTTCTTTATTGGGTGTGGTCTAATCATTGCACATCAGAATCAGTATGTTCTTACTGTTGCCAGAAGTCGAGAAATCTTGGCATTGTACTTAAACATATTATAGTACAGTGTCTCCCTAGGAGTCGCAAACTACAGTTAAATGTAGTTTGTAAAATAGTTCGAACTTATGTGGTGGTGTTGCACGTAGCTTGTTTTTTTTGTGTGACTCTAATGTATTTTCCTGGCGATTTAAGTAGAAGTATTTTCTGGCAAAACAAGTTGCAGCTGATTTTTGTTAATTTTACCTTTTCACAAATATTGAAACTTATTGCAAATACTAGTATATCGTAGATCCCTATTAAGAGTGCTCTTCAAGTTATAATATATTCTTGTTTAACTTAAAAAAACACATTCACACCAGCTTCACATCACTGATGACAGACATTGCACATTTTTCTCTTCCTTTTAGGCTTGAGATATCAATTACCATCATGGCTTCACATGCATCTGATGAAGGTCCCCATGACTAATAGGAACAAAACATCTTTAGTCTGTGTCATTGACAGTCTATTCATGTGAACAATTAACAATATGCTCTGAATTTTATACTTGAGCTGCATTGTGATATACATAATTATTTGTGATTTGAGACATTTCATTTATAGTATGTTAATCTATTTTGATTAAGTGAAACCTTAAAAGTACATATTCATACTACTTTGAAAGTTATTTTGTATGTTCAATGTGTGTTTTTGTATAGCAATGGAATGTATTTCTTGTAAAATGTGAGTGATATGAACAAACGTGATGGAGGAGTGCTAGTATTGATGGTGTTTGAACTACGAGCACATAATGTTTCTATACAAATAAACGTGATGTTTTGGCATTGGATGCAAGAACCCCATGTCATTTTGACTTTATCACCAAAGGCCTCCTCAGTATGTTCCTGTTGTTTTCTCACATTATCTTTAGACTCACCTCCTCCTATTATCTTCTCAGCCACCACTCTAATGTGCTCCTCCTCCTCCACCTAGAGGAATATTCCAAACACTTCTCCAGTGTACTCCTTTTCTCCTCCTCCTCTTAACTCTTCCTCCTGCCACCTGTTTTCTTTTGCTGTTTCTCTTTAGCACTTCCTCCTTGTTTTCTATCTCACTCCTCCTCTCTCTCCATCTGGCCGCCTGTCTTCAGTCTATATCTTACCGCGCCACACACACCTCCTTCTCTGTCCACCACAACCGTCCACCATGGCTTAGTGTCATTTACAAAATAGCCTCACCCCTCTCTCTCAGCTCACAAGATATATAGGGTTTTGGCTGAGCCACCATGGGCCTTCCCAGCCTAACTGCTCTCAGGAGTGGCCTGTAATTGAGTCTGAACTCTTGTTGGCTTAAGTGCATCAGTTCATGGAATTCCACTACACCAACTTCCCTAGCGCTATATATTCACTGATGCACAGCCAGGGCCTTGATGAAGACCAGCCGCCATCCTGGATTCCCTCTCAGAATCTATCAGCCGCGGGACTTCTTGCACAGAGCGCCACAGTTGGGGTCTGTTCATGGCAGCACTCCAGTTAAACTGACATTAAATGGAATAAGAGTATGTTATTGCAGAGTCACTTGCACATGTTGTGCCATTGCAGGGAACATGCTTTCTATTGCACTCCATGCCTGTTCCTGAAACATTCTTGTGCCAACATTTCCTCAGACATCTAGATGTAGCAGAGCCTCCTCTTGTGGTGACCCTGAAAGTACAAGGGGCCTCATTACGACCCTGGCGGAGTGGGTTTACGCCAGCGTTATTCGCGGCGGACCCGTCCGCCCTACTACGAGTTCCCGTAGCGCCATGGAGCGTTTTCCGCCTGGTTTTTCCGGGCGGAGAAATCCATGGCGCTACGGGACCTTGTTGTTAATTACGCCACCGTATTTAACGGTGGCGTAATTAACGCCTTCCCCACTCCCATTATACCCTATGGGGCAAAAATGGGAATGGGGAAGGGTAAAATGGGGAATGGGGATTTACCGCCCCGCCAAGGTCGGAATGGGGCGGTAAATCCGCCAACCCCCATGGCGCTATCGGCAGCTTTCCGCCGTGCTCCATGGTGCATTTGGCGCCACGATTTCCGCCAGGGTCGTAATGAGGCCCAATGACTTGATATGAAGTATTCTGTCAATCTGTTTCATGGAAGCTGGGGGTTCTAGGACCAGTTTGGCAGCCAAGCTTTTGGAGCAAAGTTGTCATATGGTTCCTTGTGAGTTGATGACTCTTCTCATGATTGGAATTCCTCTAACGAAGTTAAGAACATATGGCAACCGCAAGCTAGATCTGACAACATGTCACCTGCGGTTGCCATACTCGCGGCATGCAGGTTCCGCTATACAATCGTATCTCTACGACCCCTGGGATCCCCTCCTTAGGTCCACCCTCAACTCCCGATGCATGGGCTGCTATGGTTTTTTATTGGGATCTTGTTCTTCGATCTCAATGTTTCTATTTCTATGTTTGGATTTGGTTTCACAGTTGGGCTAGGATTCTAATACGTTCACTACACATATGCAAATACACATTTTCTTATCAGGCCTTGCATGGGGCTATATATACGCAAAATGTATCGATACATGGCATAGATTTCATTGGGCCGTACTGTTTTATGACTGATGGCATCACTTACTTGAATTACACTCAATGTCCAGGGCCTCACCCTTTTAAATGATGCAGGATGCTCAATCATATGAGGGATCTCAAGGGTGACATCATTTTTTTGCAAGAGACGCTTTTTTTACTCCAGAATCTGCAAAGCTTTGCAGCGGGTGGCTGGGAACGACAGCACACTAACCATATCATAGACAATGGGGAGTATCCATTCTAATTTATAAACAAATCCCTATCACTGCCAGGTCCACCAAGACAGATACAGAGGGTTGCTACGTTGGCATACATTGGGTTCTCTACCAACAACCAGTAACGCTACTCAATATATATGCACCAAATAGGGACTCCCCAACTTTATTACACATGATTTAGCGATATGTGTGCATGTCCTCAACCACTTAACGATTATAGGTGGTGATCTTAATGTGACCTTAAATCCTCAATTAGATAGGCACAGTCTTGACGCATCACCCTATGTAGTTCCTAAAAAAACAAAACCCAATGTACACTTATGGAAGAACTCTGCTTGGTTGATGTATGGCACTGTAGAAATATGGGGAAGCCAGATTATAATTTTTACTCAATTCGACACCTTAGTTACTCCCTATTAGACTACTGGCTTCTCCCCTCCCACTCGGTGTACATGGTAGATACATGCAATATAGTGCCAATGATCCTGTCGGACCTTTCACCGGACCTCATGCATATCACAAAACCAAATACTCCGACATGCTCACCATCATGGAGACTCAATTTGATGGCACTTAAGCATGCAGACATTGTTAACCATCTTATTCAAGATAGTGAGGGCTTCTGGCAGACTAATATGTCTGTGGACTACACTACCCACTGCTCCTGGGATGCATACAAATCATTTCTTCGAGGTTATCACTAGATGGGTTTATAAACTAAAAACCTGGTCAGCAAGGGAGATGCAAATGACTTCGGATATAAATAAATAAATAAATAAATATACAAATAGCTGAACTAACCCACAAACGCACAAATGATCCTACAATCCTCACCCAGTTTACCAAGCTACGTTCCGAATCAAACATATATCGACATTCTGAGCCCAAAAATCCTTCTAAAGCTGGTCCCATACCTTTTATGCCAAAAGTGAGTGACCACTACATATGATGGCTCTGGCGTTAAAGGGTAAACAACATAATATTGGTAAATAATAATATTGGACTACTGATCTCGTTGTCATGCTGGAGACCCTGTGGGGATATAATTAGCATGGGTCATATTCTATGGACATGCCCACCGTTACCACATTATGTACTGAGATACATAGATCTATATCCGGCATACAAGGGTCCGATCTAGAACTACCTGCCAGATCCATGTTGTTCGGGGTGACGCAAGGAAAACTGGCATGAAGATTTATTAACACGCAAACTTACATATTATGCTGTTTAGAGCTTGCAAACTCATTGTACTCAATTGGAAGATGTCAGTCCCACCTACTGTGCGACTATGGATAGCTTTGATGTCCAGAATTCTTGCTCTAGAGCACAGTAGCTACAAACAGATCTCCCATAGTATGTTAGCAATCAAGTTTTGGGATTTGGTCGACCCATACCTTTAGATCTGATATACTACATCTATGTCTGTTATACAACACATATGTTCCAGATCCATGTGTATCATAATTACGAATAGCCGCTTCGACTGACAGTGTCTACCCCAGATCAGGCTCAAGGGGTGTAAAAGATGTGTGGTGTAAACCATACACTTCCTATCTGTTTTAGTTTCCCAACTCCTTTACCCTGGATCTCTCCCTAACTATCCCCATGGAGAGTCTATTATCGATTGCCCTCATTTTAACTTTCCTCTCTGCAATCTAATGTTAACACCAAGTCAAACGTTCCTCACCAGTTCGTTGTTCAACTGCTGGCTTAGCATGATTGATTTGAGTGGTTGGTTGTTTCTTTCATAGACCGGTGTCTGAAAAAAGTTGTTTGAAGAGGGTACAAGTTCCAGGCAGTGACAAAAGAGTACCTCAGCCTTGAGGAATTGTGGATGCTCTGGGTCAGTTCTCTTGTGGGTGCAGAACATTTCTTGTTGCAGGCCTATCTGATGAAGTCATTCCATCCCTTGGTTGGCTGGCCAAGATGCCGTAAGTCTTACTTTTGTGTGGTTATTTTTGGATCTTGGATTTTATTTTTTTGCAAATCCGTATTATAACAAAATGTAGACACTCATTGTCCTCCTTCCAGCAGGCCTGCGGCCAGGGTCCTACTCTTGACGTGATCTTTTCTTGACATTGCACTTAAAGGCAACAACTCTTGCTTCAACTAGTGCTTCTGTTATCCTCGCTACATAGATCTCGGGAGGATAGCTCAGCGGCAACGTGCGCGCCATGAAAGCAACACGAAACGAAGCAACACAGGTTCGATCCCCAGGTCCTCTTAGAAACCCCTGGGTGTTTAAGTGCCTTATAAATAAGGAACTATGACAAAAAAAGCACCTATTATGCAACTAAACTGTAACAGCGCCTTGATGCCCGCAGGCTGAGTGAGTGCTTTAAAAATGTAAAATAAATAAAATAAAAAACAAATCTCGAGATTGAACTGGTAGAATTTTGATTGCTATCAATAAGGGGGCATTGGGCACAATGTCCGCCCACTAGTGCTCAACTTGGGAAATACTCTACAGAATAACCCTGGGGACCCAGTCAGAACACATGAGGTTGTACCTTCAAAGCAGCCTACGTTTAAACCTACATCTGGGTCTTGCCATTGCAAGGAGGCTTGTAACCTAAATTATTGGAAGAATCTTGTCTGCCAAGGCTACCTTTGAAGAGGAAAAGCATAACATTGTAACAATTGGTGAAATATGTACTAACAAGGTGAGATTATTCACGTTGATGTACATGCGCAATACTTGTATTGGTCATTTTGCCCAATCAATAACATTATGCCTAGGCATGCCCCTAATAATGAAGCTTAAAGGAATTAAACATTTCATGAATTTTAGAAAGCCACATTTTTTTTCCTGATGATAATAACCTACGTTGGGCATACACAAATGGACAGGTGGGGATGCTGGAGTGGGAATGGAGGCGATGGGAGGTATGGATTAAGGGATAGGAGGCAGAAGGCAGAGATTGTAGGTGGCAGAGGAAAAGTGGCAGGGATGGGAGGAGAAGGAAGAATGCGCAGGCTACAGCAGAAAGGCTGCAAAAGAGTTGCCAACATAAACCTATGGACGCACCAACAGCACTGTCAATGGAGGACCATGTAGACATAAGTCAAACTTGTACAAAGACCAGTGTAATTATGCGCATATCAACCACCGACTCAACAGACTGCCCATCTTTTCTGCAGATAGTTCCACCACTTGCTTTGTTTAATGAGCAATACGATAGCCCAGAGGGAGCAACATTATTGAACCACTGATTCTGCCTCATCATTTTGCTCCTCGTGTAGAGTGCTCTGATAGTGGGAAAAGACTTTCATTTTGGAGTGATACTAGAGCATTTTGCTGAACTCTGAAAACTTCTGAATTTCCACCTACTTATTGTTCAGATGAAGTGACTGTGGTAGGTATTGGCGGTCAACCCACATCCTACACTTTTACACAACATATGTTTGTTCCTTTGGGTCCTAGGACTGAGTATCATGCCTTTTTACTTAGGCTGTGCCTTTCAGTTGATTAGGAATGGATCTCCCGTGAAAAATGGGTTGCCCTATTTCTCCAGCATGGGGTCTGGCATGGATTCACATGCTCATGAATATTCCCCGTCGTCAGGCTGGGAATCCTCGGTAAAGAAAAAATCAGTATCAGTTTCGTTTCTGATCTGTCTTTCGTAGTAGTAACCAATCACTGATCTCTGCGTCATACTGACCACAGCCAATGACTGCCCTCTACCTAAGCCCCGCCTCTGGCAGCCATCTTCAGATTTTTACCGCACGTTCAAGTGTTGGGATCGTCGTGCTAATGCTCTCGAGCGTTAGTGCTATTTTTTCATGTTTTTTCTCAAAAAACTTCTATTTTTCGGTCAAAAGAGCCTCAAGCTCCACCGTTTCTTCATCCGATCAACGGGGACCCGTGTCGGATTCGTCTACGCCCCTCAAGGGTGAAGATTTCGTCGAGCCACGCTTTTGGAGGACTCCAGAAGTTTCTCAGGCCCATCTCGGACATGGCCCAGGAGAAGGGAAGCTCGACGCCCGGAAAGCTGTTCAGGGTCTGCCCTGGATGCCAGCTTCAGAATGTCTTTAAGGAGGACGAACACTCCCTTTGTCTTTACTGCCTACTTGAGGACAAGACGCACATGGGGAAGGACTGGCGTTTTGCAGCAATATGTCAGAGCGGACCATGAAGGACCGCCATCAACGTCTCGCCAACTGGCTGGAAGGGAAGAGCCCGTCAGGCGAGAAGAAGAAGAAGTCCGAGCGGTCTTCTAAGACCTTTGAGGACGCCCCGGCGACGGAGGTCCAACACAAGGCCAAGCACCGCAAGTCCGCTGGCACCGGGAGCGCCGAGCGGTCGGGCTCTACGGGCGCCAGGCAGGGCGCATCCTCCCCGGCGCCATCAACCACGAGCCAACGCTCTGGCTCGGGTAAGAGGAAGGCCGAGCACCCGGCGAAGCTCCTGGAGAGACCCCGGTTGAGCTTGAAGGCCCCATCGGAGGGGGAGCGAGGCAGTGACCCTCCCCCCAAGGAGAAGGCGGTGAGCGCACCTATGGTGGTGACAGCCTTAATCCATCTGGCCAAGGCCTCTATCGAGACAGTCGCGGCGACCCTGGCTCAGCCTGTGGAGGCTACACCAGTGGTGGCGACCTCGGGGCTCAGAGTCTCCCTGCCACCGCGGAGGGAGTCCTCTTTTATGCCCATCGACAGGACCCCCGTGAAACCTCCGACGGAGAAGAAAAAGGGGGGGCAGGAGGTCGTCGTGGATTCGGCCTCAACCTCTGAGCAAGAGTTGATCGAAGTCTTAAGCCACGGCATTGGCGTGGAAGAAGACCAGCCCGTCGGGAGGGACCCCGACGTAGGAGACGACGATAACGTCGAGGGTGCCGACGGGGCCCCTGACCGCCCGTCGGACTCCCCATAACCAGTGCCGCAAGACAACTCGGCGGCCATTTTGTTGGCTATACAGTCCTAATGCTCAGAGATAAGGACGAGACTGCCGTTACCACCAGCGGAGGAACCGCTCCCGACGGGGGACCCGGAGCCAGGCCCTTCTGGGAGCCCTCCCCCTAAGAGAAGAAGGATTCATCATCCACCTCCTTTTCAGCCATCGCGCCCTGTTCAGCCCTCCTCCCCGTCCACGACTCGTGGGGATGATACGGGGACTGACACGGCCGCGACGGGTATGGACGACGAGGTTTACGACGAGATCTGCCGTCGTCACCTCCCACCCGGGCTTCCCCGCCTGACGAGATTGGATCGTTTCACTCCATGATTGCCAGGGCATCCGAGCTTTTCCAGCTCTGCCTGGAAGAGAAGAAGAAGGAAGGTTTCCTTTATCAACGGCGCGAGGCCAAGAGGAAGACGGTCCTCTCTGTACCTCTACTGGACGATATTTGGGATGAGGGCCTCGCCCTCCTCAAGAACCCATCCACAACGCCGGCTAGAAGGGATCGGTACGAGAAGAAGTACCGGGTCCCGGATGCGGCCCCCTTGTGCCTTCGGGCACAGCCGACCCCGGACTCGGTCGTCTCCGCGGCGGCCAGGAAGAAAGCGGGGGGGCGCAGCCTCTACGTCGACCTCCCCGCCGGACGGCGAGGGAAAGAAATTAGATACGATGGGATGCAGAGTCATCTCGCCTGCAGCGACGACGATAAAGGCGGCCAACGCCTTGGCTATCGTAGCCCGCTACAACAGGGAGTTGTGGTACAAACTGGCCCCCCTGCTGGACTTCCTACCGGACGACAAGAGGGCGGAAGCCCTAGAGATCTTGCAGGAAGGAGAGGTGGCGTCGGACCACGCCATTACGATTGCGACGGACATCGCTGACACTGGATTTCGCCAGTTGGGCAAAGGCATGTGCCTTAGGCGGCGTGGATGGCTCAAGACTACTGACTTCCGTCAGGACGTGCAGACCAGAGTCTTGGACATGCCGTTCGACGGAAACAACCTGTTTGGGGAAACAGTGGAAGATTCCCTTCAAGCCATCAAGGCAGACACGGAGACGGCCCGGGCTCTTGGGGTTCTCCAGCAACGGCGGCCGCCCTTTCGGAGCGGCAGAGGCAAACAGGGTGCCTCCAAAGGTTCCGGCGGCGGATTTTCCACCTACCGTCAAGCGGCCCATTCGTCGTCGCAGGAAGCTTACAGGGGACGAGGCAAGTCGGGCGGACCCCGCCGTCGTCGCCAAGGAGGAGAAGGCGGCAAAGCCTTGTCGAAGCTGGACTGAACCGGCCGTGGGGTCGGGCCCCCACCGAAGCACCCGGTGGGAGGCCGGCTGGCGAGCTTCGTCAGCGTGTGGGAGTCCATCTCCACCGACCGTTGGGTGCTGGACGCCCTAGCTCAGGGTCACGCGCTCGAGTTTCTAAAGAGGTGCCCGCGCGTCCCCCCTGTGGCCAGGAAAGAACATCACGTCCCTCAACTTCTCTTGGAGGTAAAGGCGATGCTCAAGAAGGGCGCCATCGAGCTCGTCCCAAAGAGGCTTCGGGGCTCCAGAGTTTACTCAAGATACTTCCTCGTGAACAAGAAGACGGGAGGATGGCGTCCTATCCTGGACCTACGACGACTGAACAGATTCATCAAGGCACAGAAGTTCCGGATGGTCACCCTCCAACACGTCCTGGGTCAGCTGGAGGAGGGCGATTTCCTGTCGTCGTTGGATTTGGAGGTTGCCTACTTCCATATTCCCACCCTAAAGGGACACCGAAAGTTTCTCAGGTTCGTGGTCCAAGGGCGTCACTACCAGTTCAGAGCCCTTCCCTTCGGACTGAGGTCGGCACCCAGGGTGTTCACCAAGTGCCTCGCACTGGTGGCGGCGCAGCTGCGCTGAGAGGGGATCCACGTCTACCCCTACCTGGACGACTGGCTCATCCGAGCGAAGACGAAGGAGCTCGCCGTGGAGCACACGGCAAGGACCGTCCAACTTCTCACGGACCTGGGATTCTCCATAAACTACGCCAAGTCCCACCTGGTGCCCGCGCAAGACGCACTGTTTCTGGGAGCGAAGCTCGACACAGTGTCGCTTCTGGCCTCTCCGTCGGAGGAAAGGACGAGGGCCATCTTGGGCAAGGTGCAGCGGATGCTGGTTGCGGACGCGGCCAGAGTGAGGTCCATCAAGTCCCTCCTCGGAATGATGTCTTATTGCATTTACCTCATCCGCCTGTGCAGGCTCCGGATGCGCCCGTTGCAGGAGTTCCTGGACGCACGCTGGATCCAGACGACGGGCAGCTTCGAGGAGAGGATCACACTCGACGAGAGTTTGCGATGAGCGATCCAGTGGTGGGGCACCCGCGCGCATCTGACGGCGGGCATGGACTTCCAGACCCCCGGCCACCAGGAGACAGTGACCACGGATGCCTCCCTGGAAGGGTGGGGAGCGCACACCGAAAATCTGCACGCGAGAGGCATTTTGGCTCCCGACGGAGAAGTCCCTCCAAATCAACGTCCTGGAGCTCCGTGCAGTGTTCTGGGCCCTCAGGTCCTTTCTTCCGTCCCTCAAGGGCAAGGTGGTGAGGATCTTCACCGACAACACCACCACCATGTTCTACATCAGGAAACAGGGCGGAACCAGGACCCCAGCCCTGTCCATGGAGGTGCAGGATCTGTGGCATTGGGCCGTCGCCCACGGGATGTTTCTGGTGCCGTTTCATCTGGCAGGGATAAAAAACACCATCGCCGACTCACCCAGCAGGGAGCTGCGCTCGTGCCACGAGTGGGAACTATTACAGGATCTAGTGGACCACCTCTTCCGACGGTGGGGCACACCCCAGATCGATCTGTTCACGACGGCGACGAACTCCAAGTGCCGGAGGTTCGCCAGCAGGTGTCCCCAGCCGAGCAGCATGGGCGATGCTTTCTCGTTCCCCTGGGAGGGCCTGTTTCTATACGCGCTCCCTCCATTGCAATTGCTGATCCGGCTCATCAACCAGCTCAAGAGGTCACGGTGCAGGATGATCCTCGTCGCACCTGCGTGGCCGAGGCAGATATGGTTCCCGGACCTTCTGGACTTGCCAGCGTCCCCGTCAATCAAGCTGCCAGTGGACGCGGATCTTCTCTCCAGGGAAGGAGGCGCCATCTTCCATCACGACCCGAAGTCGCTGAGCTTGCAGGCCTGGCTCCTGCAGCGTTAGAGTTTGGAGGATACGACATACCGGCCGACTGCAGAGAGGTTCTTGCAAAGGCCAGGGCGTCCTCAACTCTTAAATGCTACAGACACAAATGGAAGAGGTTCTCTGTCTGGTGCCACGCACAGAAGATTAAACCTCTACGGATTACGGCTCCCCAAGTACTGCCGTACCTACTGACGCTGGCCAAAGCTGGACTGGCACACGCGTCCATCAAGATTCATCTTGCTGCGATCTCCCGATACACCAGAACCACGGGGCAGACGTCTTTGTGGTCTCATCGTCTGGTGAAAGAGTTCATGAAGGGACTGTTCAGATCGTTCCCGCCGGTGAAGGCTCCGGCCCCGGCGTGGGAGCTCAACGTGGTGCTGACCAAGCTCATGGGACCTCTGTTCGAGCCTCTGCACTCACCTCCGTTGAAGTTCTTGTCGTGGAAAACAGCGTTTCTTGTGGCCATCACCTCCGCACGACGAGTGGGAGAGATCCAGGCCCTTTCCTGCAAGGCCCCGTACTTGACTTTTCACGACACGAGGGTAGTGCTCAGGACGCACCCCCCCTTCATGCCCAAGGTGCCGTCGGACTTCCACCTCAACAAACCCTTGGTGTTGCCTGTTTTCTTCCCGTCACCTTCGTCGCCGGCTGAAAGGACTTTGCACTCGCTGGATGTGGCTAGAGCGCTGAAGTTCTACGTGGACCGCACAAAGTTTTTTCGGAAGACATCACAACTCTTTGTGAACTTTGGACCTGTCAATCAGGGGAAGGCGCTCTCGAAGGCTTCCATTTCCAGATGGCTCTCCGGCTGTATCATGTACTGTCATCGGTTGGCAAACCGACCGCTGCCTAGCCGTCCGAGAGACCATTCCACCAGAGCGATCGCAGCTACCACGGCGTTCCTATCTGGTGTGCCCTTGCTGGACATCTGCAGGGCTGCTACGTGGAGGTTGACGCACACCTTCACGAAATTCTACTGCGTCGATCGGGATTCCAGGGAGGAGTCCGGGGTCGGCCAAGCAGTGCTGCGCAACCTGTTCGCCTAAGGTGAGCCTGGTGAGGAGGTAAGAATTGCTTAATGTTGAGTTTGATGTAATGCTTAATGTTGAGCCTTTGCCACCTCCCGTGGTTGTGCATGTGTGTACTGCTATGTATTCTTTATTCATGAGCATGTGAATCCATGCCAGACCCCATGCTGGAGAAGGAACAAGTTACTTACCTGTAAATGTTGTTCTCCAGCATGGGTCTGGCATGGATTCACATGCGAACCCTCCCACCTACCCCTCTGCGGCTCTTCACTTGGTCATACTGCCACTTCACGTGCTACCAAATCTGAAGATGGCTGCCAGAGGCGGGGCTTAGGTAGAGGGCAGTCATTGGCTGTGGTCAGTATGACGCAGAGATCAGTGATTGGTTACTACTACGAAAGACAGATCAGAAACTAAACTGATACTGATTTTTTCTTTACCGAGGATTCCCAGCCTGACGACGGGGAATATTCATGAGCATGTGAATCCATGCCAGACTCATGCTGGAGAACAACAGTTACAGGTAAGTAACTTGTTCCTTCTTCTTCCACTAGTGGTATTTGATTAAATGTTCTCTAGCATGGGGTCTGCCATGGATTCACATGCTATGAATACTCCCCGTCGTCAGGCTAGGAATCCTCTGTAAAATAAAGCAGTTTAGCTTTAAGTTAATAACTGCATTGTCTCTTGTATAGCCTATTGCTGTCACTTTGGGTCATACTGCCCCAACCAATGACACTCGTCCTCCTTAGATGCACCACTGGTGGCCATCTTCAGATTTCTACCGCACATTTTCATGTTGGGAGTCCTCAAGTTTCACTCCTGGACTTTCTTGAGTACGTTTGCCTATTTGTGTTATTTTTCTCCCAAATTCTTCGATCCTACCGTCTGGTGGATCGTTATGTCGTGTGAGGCCGCAGACCGGGTTTTGGGTCTAGTTCACAGGCCTTGTCAGAGGCTGAGAAGAAGAGCCTCTTAAAGGCCTGTTCCACATGTGGTCAGAAGAATGTCTTTATAGAAGACCACCACCAGAAATGCATTTACCACCTGCACCCGTACCACGATGTGGAGCGATGCCCCATCTGCCAGTCTTTCTCCACGAAGACAAGGAAGGATCACCATCGTAGACTGTTCTCATGGCTAGGGGAAGGTAAAGGTACCTGATAATAACATATTCAGTTGATGTGTTCACCCAGGTAGCTAGAATTAGGGTAGAGACTACTCAGATTGAATTACTAACAAGAATCTGTGAACAATTCCTGAAGTGAGGATTCCTTGGTGCTACAAACCATTGCATTGCTTTGCACATTGTTTTTTAATTGTCTGTTACAAATTTGACTTTTAGATTTGTATAGTTAGGGTGTTTTTTAGGGTGGTTTAGGGTACATCTTTCGAGTTATCATTTTAACATTTTTTGTATTGTTGGTTTTAGAAATGTGCACTAGGTTTTACACATTTTTATTCGGATGTATGTTTTTGATATGTATGAAATGACTGTGATGATATTATTGTGATGTGTTAATAAATTGGTTAATATTATGCTTAAACCCTGACTTGGCACATATTTGGTCCACGGACCAAGTTATTTAGTAAGTAGGCAGAAGTTATAGGAGAGTGACCGTTGGATTCCTTTGTTTTGTATTGTCTATAATGCTTGGTTGAAGTAGAATCCAGTTGTGGTAAACCACTCCACTAGTCTCTGGTTGTATGGTGTTGTAGGGGAAGGTAAGGCCTCTGACTCTGCATCTGTGCACAGTCATGCCTGTGCCAGGGCTAGCAGGCCCAAAGAGCGTACTCCCTCTGGGAAGAGGTCGAGATCCTTTAAGGACGCTTCTAAGGGAAAGGTACCTAAAAAGACAAATTTGTCACACACTCTGACATCCTCGTCGGCAAGCACAGTGGCCACAGCATCTCAGTCATCTAGATTTGCGATGGACACAAAGAGAGCCCCGTCTTCGGAGGGCCAGAAGTGGTCCACTTCGTCATCGTCAACCCCATTGACGAAACATTGTTCATCTTCGTCGGCAGTGTCATCGTCGAGGACCACGAAAACTTCCTCATCAAATGCACAAATACCATTGTTGAAATCATCAACGAAGACGCCGTCAACAAGATTGTCGACGACACCATCTGCCAAGCCAGCGGTAGCAGTTTTTGTCACGTTGACAGACTCATTGGCGACTGCAGGCACCCTCTCAAAGTTTACAACGGCTATCCCAAGGGAAGAATTATCTCCAAGGCATCCATCAGCCCTGGCTAGGTCTGTGATGACTACACACCTTCTCCAGGTATGCCTGTGCTAGGCATGCTTCTGAGAGGCCTCAGCATGGAGAGAGAGGCGCCTCCAGATCTCTCTTTTCTACTGAAGCCCACAAGGCCCCTCAACTACCTTCCATCTCTGTAGGGCCCCCAGGGTCTTGTCTCCAGCACCTGTCTCCACTGCCATACTGTTGGAAGAGGAAGAAGAGGAAGAAGTCTTTGAAGACATAAGCTCACACCCTATGGAGGGTGGTGTTGGCCTGCTTCAACAAGCAGTCCGCCATCTGCACAACCGCCTCAGTCTGCTTGTCCTACGAGCTCCTGACCTCATGCACCAATCTTGACACATCAGGCTCAGAGAGACCCATTGCCAAGAGAAGTTTCTTTGGACATTTTGTAAACTCTCCACACTCTAGTCTCTGAGATCCAGCAGCGACTACCGCCTGTGGCCTCTGGTCCTCATGTGGTTCCAGGCCCAGCCCCTTTGGCGAGTCCACCAAGACTGTCTCAACCCCACCAGGCATTGACTCCTTTGGTGCCTGCGGTCCCACAGCCATCTTCTGTACCAAAGCTCTCTATTGTTGAGGCTTTGGTTGTGACAGGAACAGACACTAATACGGACACCAACCCAGATACAGATGGTACCCAAGGTGCCAGAGGAAAAGAAGGAGGGATTCCTTTTCCAGCACTGTGAATCCCCCAGAAAGACAGTGGTCTCAGTGCCGCTTCTGGATGACATCTGGGAGGACAGGCTGCTGGTGATGCAAAAACCCTTTTCCGTGCCTACTAAGGAGAGGCTGGATAAGAAATATAGGGTCCCAGATACGGCTCCTAGATGCCTCAGAGGCCATCCAACACCACAATCAGTAGTCTTGGCTGCTGGAGAAAGAGGACATCCAATTCTGCATCCTCTTATTCTGCCTGACCTGGAGGGAAGGAAGCTGGATGTGGCTGGAAAGCGCATAACCATGACTGCGGACTCTACAGTTAAGGCCGCCAACGCAGTAGCCATACTTGCACGCTATGGCATAGAGATCTGGTACAAGTTGGGCCCATCCTTGATTTCCTGCCAGACGACAAGAAAGTGAAGGCCATGGCCATCTTTAAAGGGGGAGTGGCATTTGACCATGCCATCACGTTCGCCCTTGATGTTGCTGACTCTGGGTCCCGGCTGATGGTCAACTGGGTCGCCCTCCGGTGTCAAGTTTGGCTGAGGGCCACCAATTTCCAGCAGGACATCCAGGCCAAGGTGGTTGACATGCCTTTTGATGGGAATTACCTTTTTCGGCAAGGCAGTGGACGAGACTCTTCTTGCCATCAAGACTGACAGGAAGGCAACACACTCTCTCAGCCTGCTGAAACAGAGGAAGGGAGAACTTTCACTCCCAGAAGAGGAAGGTCTCCCATACTTCCAAGGTGCTCAGTCCTTCCTACTGTCAGCCCTCCCGCTCCATTACTCAGGAGGCATATGGAGGCTGTTCCCAAGCCTATAAGGGGGCTACCCAGTATCGTCATCCACAAGCCGCCATGACACAGACACAGAAGGAAGCCTAACCAGACTCAGCCGCCAAGCCCCCACTTCAGCACCGAAGTGGGAGGCCGGGTATCTCAGTTTGTCGATGTGTGGAGCAACATCTCCACGGACAAATGGGTGCTTAACGTCATCGAGCAGAGACGATTCCAAGACAAGTGCCCCCGCATTCCCCCTGTGGCAAGAACAGCACAGAGCCCAACTCTTCAAGGAAGTTCAGGCTATGCTGCTGAGAGCCAATCCCACTTGCCTCTGTGGCTCCGGAGTATAAGATACTTTCTGGTTCGCAAGAAGTCATGCGAGTGGAGGCCCATCCATGCAATGGACTTGCGTTGTCTCAACAAAGTCCTGAAGTCCCAGAAGTTCAGAATGGTCACGCTGCAACACGTGCTCAGCCAACTGGAGGAGGGACATTTTCTGGCAACTCTAAATCTGGAGTATGCATATTTCCACATCCCCATTCACCAATACATCAGAGGTTTCTAAGGTTTGTCATCCAAGGAAGATATTACCAATTCAAGGCACTGCACTTTGACCTCAAATCAGCCCCAACAGTGTTCACCTAGTGCTGACATTTCTTCGTTGGAAGGGAGTGTATGTCTACCCCTACCTGGACGATTGTCTGGTCCGGTCTCGTTCTCATGCCCAGGCGTCGCAACATACTGTAGAGACAGTCCAGACTCTAACCTCTCTGAGTTTCTTCATAAACAATCTGTTAGGTTGGCATGGTGACAAGACGGACACAGAGGCAAAAGATATCAGTTTCGAAAACATTTATTCAAGATAGTGGGTTGGGATGAATGCCTAGCTGGACCTAACTCTTTGGTCGAGATTACTCCCATATTAAAGAAAATAAAAGGAAGTCCAAGTTGATCAGTCAAAAACAAAGTGGCTGTCTGTCAAACCTAGGCTTGCCCTGACTTCTGTAGAATGATAATGTGTACAGGTTTGGATAAATGTAAATAGTGTTCTAAGTAAAACAGGATGGCACTGGAACTTCTCCACCGCTCCCTCCAAGTTCAAGTCACTTGGGTTCACCACAATATGGTAAAGTTCTCACAGTTCCAAATAAAGTTCACACGTCTTTTTGCAACGTAAGCAGCCTTCTCTGGGCTACTTGTCCCAGACTGAAGCCTTCTCTTACTTTCACACGCTTAAATTGGCTTCTCAGGGCTCCCCTGCCCAACCTCAAGGTTCTTCTTATTTTCCACATCAATAGGCTTCTCAGGCCTCCCTTTTCCCAAACTCAAGCCTCTCAGATCCATAAACATTCAATGGGCCGCTCAAGCTTAGACCCTCTTGATTTCACAAAATTCAGTTTACTTTCACACACATCAATAGGCTTCTCGGGGCCCTCCCCCAAGCCCAAGCCTCTTCCTTTTGTCCACTTCAAATGGCTTCTCAGGGCTCCCTTTTCCCATATTTCACAAAGTTCTCTTCACTTGACTTTATAATACACACATTCGTTGGGGTCTCCCTGGGTTGTGGCACAGTTATCAGACTGCACGGTCTACCCAGTACAGGTTGTGCAACCCACGCCCCTGGGGCTTAGCTTCCCCCCCCCTTTAGCAATCTATTTCTTGATGAACTTGCAACTTGACACTTGTATAGTTTATTTTCCCTTCAAATGTTTCTTCTTAGCGATTTCGCTCACTTTTCCTTTCTCCCTTGGCTCCCCTGCAGGCGCTCTCTATGTTGCTCGCTTTTCAGTTAGCACATAGCTTCCCTTCACTTTCAGAGCTTCCTTCACTTTCCTTTGCTTAAAAAGAGGCTTTCGAGAACATATAATCTTACACGTGACTACTCTGTTACTTAGTATCTGATGCTTTCTTTCCTTGTCAGTTTCACAATGGCCTTTCACACAGTTCAATGGGTGCGTCCTTTTCCTACGTGCAGGCTTGCAACTATGTATACTTGCGCTATCACAAACCAGGCTTTTCCTTAGCATACAAACTCACCGGCTGTGATTTGCTTTATCGGTTCCTCGTGCTGAGGTCAGGGTCTCACCGGTTGCCCCTCAGACACTACTGGGCTCCTTCTTTAGCCCAGGGGAACAAGCAGTTTCTGGACAACACTTTCCAGGGGATCAGCACTCTTCCCAGCTCCCTTTCTCGGACCGTTGTGGCTTCTTGGAGACATGGCTCCCTCGCCACGCTTTCTCTTGTCGCTTCCTCTTGCAGACCTCCAGTGCCTAGGCATCCCATGTTCTTCCAGCAGGTCCTGGGCAGCCCTTGTGCTCTTGCTCCCTCTCCTACTTGCTCTGCTTCACTGTCAAAACTTATTTTTAGGAAGGAGAAGGGATCCCCTGCTGGACTCAGCCACGCAGCCTCCCTTCTGCTCTCCCATCTGCTTTTTCTGCAGTGCTGAGGGCTCCACCTTTTATACACCTGAGTCATGTCAAGGGGATATAGGTGTGAGTTCTTGGCTTCCCTTACCTGACTCCAATTAGGCCTATTAATGAGACATGCCTGACCCTCAGCTCTCTTTTTCTTCCTTCCAATACTAAAGTGGTAGGCAATAGAGTGCAGGTGTGTATAGATGTTGTCAAATGCCTGACTCTGCCTGACCTCGTTAGACGTACATGTTGGGTTCCTCCTCACAGTACCATAGGGACCTTTCCCATAGGTAATCTTTTCTGCTCTTAGTTGCCTCTTGTTCATCTTAGTATGTGTTGGAATTGGGTATGGGGAAACAGGATATGATTTACAATATCCCGTTAAGGCTGAGAGAGAGTAAGGTGATTGATAATTGGGCAAAGGATAATTCCGTGTCTCAGGACCAATAAATGTTACAGGTTAGAAAATGAGGGGATATGTTTTACCATTGCCTACAGAGGTCATGGGAGGGGTAAGGGTAGATTTACCATCTGCAGGAAAAGGGGGATACAGAATCACACCCGTGGCTACCCCACTCCTAATCCCCAAGGACCCTCCACCCAGGTCATCCTCCCTCGCTTGTTTGCACCCCGGTTCTGAATCCAACAATGATGGCCATCCCCTGGCCACCTGAGCATAGGATCCAGGGGGAGAAGGAGTGAGAATACCCCCAGGATTCTCACATATCCTAAATCCCACATGGTGACGTCCCAAGACGTTCTTTTCCTGGGAGCCCAACTCAACACAGTCTCGTGCCTGGGGTCCCAGGGAAGGAAAGGATATGTGCCATCCTGAGAAAAGTACAAAGGCTATCTTCTGTCGGAGTAGTGACAGTCCGGTCTATGAAATCCCTTTTGGGAATGATGTCTTTGTGCATTCCTCTGGTTCCTCATTGCAGACTATGAATGAGACCGCTTCAGGAGTTCCTGGACGCCAGGTGGAAGCAGATCTCCGGCTCATGGAACAAAAGGATAGCCCTCAATCAAGCTTTCCGCCAAGCTTTGCACTGGTGGACCATTAACCCTCACATCTCGCAGAGATCTCCCTTCAGGACCCCTGTGTTTCGGGAGATGGTCACAACCTATGCCTCACTGGAAAGTTGAGGCACCCACACATGCCTACTATATGCCAGAGCCCTATGGCTCCTGGAGGAGAAGGTGTTGCAAATCAATCTCCTAGACCTACGGGCAGGTTTTTGGGCTCTCAAGTCTTTCAAGCCTAAGCTCTTGCGAAAGCTGGTCAAGTTCCTTATGGACAACACAACCACCATGTATCATAATAGAACCTGAGGTGCTGGGCCATCGCTCACCGGATGTTCCTGGCCCTGTTCAACCTAGCAGGCATTCAAAACACCATTGGAGTCTCTGTCAGCAAGGCAGATGCAGTCTTGCCACGAGTGGGAGCTCCAGCAAGCTCAAGCCCATCGTATCTTCAGCAAGTGGTTCCAGCCTCAGTTAGACCTTTTTGCAACAGCAGCCAATACTAAATCCCCTGATTTGCCAGCGGGTGTCCTTATGTGAGGAGCCTGGTGGATGCCTTCTCGTTCCTGTGGGAAGGCACATTCCTTTTTTACATTCCCACTGGCTCTGCTGCTCCTATGTGTGATCAACACACTCACACTATCCCGCTGCAAGATGAATCTCATTACACCCGCATGGCCCAGACAGATCTGACTCCAGGACCTTCTCCACCTGTTGGTGGTTCTGGCCATCAGTCTGCCTCCTCATCCAGATCTACTATCCTGGGAAGGAGGGGCAATCCTGCATCAGGACCCTACATCCCTGAACCGGTCTGCCTTGCTTCTGCAGCCTTAGAATTTGAGCATTTCTCACTGCGAAGGCCAGGGCTCTGTCTACACTTGCATGCTACAAACACAAGTGGAAGTGATTTACTCTGTGGTGCCAGTCACAGAAGAGCTCTCCACAGCATGTTACAGCGCCACAACTTCTGCCTTACATGCTCTCACTGGCTAAGGCTGGTCTTGCCCATACATCCATCAAAGTGCACTTAGCCGCAATATCCCGGTATACCCGGGCTCCTGGCAAGCTCTCCCTATGGTCTTGCAGGCTCGTGAAGGCGTTCCTCAAGGGACTCTTCAGGAAATTCCCTCCAGTGAAGGCTCCTGGCCGGCGTGGGAGTTGAACATGGTCCTGTCCAAACTGATGGGTGCTCCCTTTGAGCCTATGCATCAGCCATCTTTGAATTTCTTCTCGTGAAAGACCACCTTCCTAGTCCCAATCACCTCGGCCAGGCGTGTTGTAGAAATCCAGGCTCACTCCTGTAAGCCTCGGTATTTGTCTTGCCACCAATCCAAGGTGGTTCTACATACTCATCTGCCCTTCATGCCAAAGGTCCCATATGATTTCATTTAAACAAAACTTTGGTTTTACCAAACCCTTCTACACCTGCTAAAAGGTCCTTGTATTCACTGGACGTATTGCATGCCTTGAAATTCTATGTGGTAGGCACTAAAGTTTTTGAAAGATTTCTCGGCTTTTTCTCAACTTTGGACCTGTGGGGCATTGGAAGGCCCAAACTAAGGCTTCCATCTCCATGTGACTCTCCAGCTGTGTCATGCATTGCCATCACTTGACCAACAGACAATTGCCAGGCCGGCAGAGACCCCATTCCACCAGAGCCATAACTCCCACTATTTTGTTCCCCTCTGCTGTTCCCCAGCTCGATATCTGCAGGGCTACTATGTGGAGGTCTACTCACACCATCCCAAGATTCTACTTCGTTGACAGGGATTCCAGGGAAGAGTGCTGGGTCGGCCAAGCAGTGCTTCACAACCTGTCTGCATGAGTTGAGTCTGTTCCAGGGGTAAAGTATATTGCTTCTGTGAGCCTTGCTACCTCCTATGGTTGTGTAGATGTACTGCTGTGTAATCGTATTTATGGCATGTAAATCCATGCAAGACCCAATGCTGGAGAAGGAACAAGTTACTTTCCTATAACTCCTGTTATCCAACATGGGTCTTGCATGGATTCACGTGCAAACCTTCCCTCCTTCTCATCTGCAGATCTTCTTGGGTCCTTACTGCCACTTTACGCATGCGACCAAATCTGAAGATGGCCACCATGGGTAGAGCTAAGGAGGATGAGTTTCATTGTTTGGGGTATTATGGCCCAAAGTGACAGCATTAGGCTATATAAGTACAAAGGCAGTTTTTAGCTTAAAGCTCATTTTACATAGGATTCCCAGCCTGACAACTGGGAATATTCATAGCATGTTAATCCATGCAATACCCATGCTGGAGAGCAAGAGTTGTAGGTAAGTAAGTTGTTCCTTTCTATACAGAGAGAATTGAGAGTTTTTTTTGCTGTGTTGCAAGAATCTCCACATCTGGCAGAGGAACCAAGGGATAACACTCCCTTGTTGCAAGAGGGACTCTTAGAGCAAGTCCTCCACAATAATGGTCCATGCATGCATATTATTCAGAACCCAACAAACCCTCTTCAATGTATACCGCAATATCCCATTTCAAAGGTGGAAGAGGAAATAAAACTTAAAATGTCTTTTTACTTCAACAAACAATTATTGTCCCTACTCATAGCGCTTGCCATACACTTGTTTTACCTGTCCGAACATAGGAACATATGCGTGTGTACAGGACCTCTATGTATTAAGGCAATTGTGACAGATTTTATAGTAATGGCTATATGCTCAGCATCCTCCTCTTTACCTGTGCATCCTGCTAGTCAATATTTGTTTGCTTTCACTTAAAACATTCTCCAATTCAAATTCATAAGATTTCCACAGGGGAATATGAAAAGCCCACTCTTTTTTTAATAGATTTTGAAACTTCACTTCTTGTTTCACTTGTGTCCAAAAGGGGTCTCTTCTGGTCCAGTATGTTCATGACTTTCTGATGGCGACCCCTTCACAGTAAACTTGTTAACAGGATTCTCTTGATTCATTAATAGGTATTACTTTGAAAGAACATGAAGCCTTGAAAAAAATGCTTCAAGTTTGTGAAACTTGAGTCCCTTATCATGGACAAGACATCTCTGTTGTAGAGGGATACTTGTCCAGTACCCAAATTAATGTAATTCTCCAGGTACCCAAAAACCAAAAACAAATTAATTAATTAATGAATCCTTTATAACATGCTCAATACTGGAGACTAGTCTCTAAGCACCTGTGCCGTGATTGGAACCAATTGCTTCCAAGACAAATGTGTTGCCTGTGAGCTATCCTCCCAGCCCCAGAGGAGTTCTTGGAATTGCCAATTACTGCCAGCAGTGGATAATAGACTATGCTCTGATTGTAATTGTAATTTGGTTATTTATAACGCGCTTAATACCCATAGGTTTCTAAGCGCGGACCCGGGGATCGAACCTTTGTTGCTCTGCGTTGTCTTGCTTCCATGATGAGTGGGTTGTGCCTGAGCTATCCTCCCATAGACAATCCAAAATTCCAATTGTGAAACTCCTACAGTACCTTACCTTCCCCTTGATTCAACTCTTGAGCCTCTTCTATGCTCCACCAAAGCAGACACTGCATTTATTAAAATCAAAGGCTATAGAAGGCACTGGCCACCAAATTACCAAACATTGTGTACCTTTTATTGTGATGAACATGATGGCTTTACTTTGGGAGTCTTTTCTGAAATGTATGGTGAGGCACAGCATGATACTGTTTATTATAGTGCAGACTTGTATCCCATTGTGGTGGTCTTGCTACTGTGTAAACATTCTGTGACTGTGACAAAATCTTCAATTAGAAAAAGTGGACACTTTAGACTTAGGCCATTGTGTAAACAGGTCTGTCCTTTATGCTGTCATGGCACTGTTTTCAAAAGGAAGACCCAGCACATTTCTACCTTGTGTTTAACTAAGTATGCCCAATTGTTGTTGTCTAATGTTACTGTCACTGTACCTCAATGCTCTATTTTAAACCCTACTCCTCTCCTCCCAATGTCCTTTAATTAGGAGCCCCATGATTACCTTTTGTTTACAGAAAAACGTTTGACTTCAAGAGTTGAGTTGAAAGATGTACACTACGAAACCCTGAGATGATAGTGTTTGTGCATGGTTCATGTTTGAGGAGTTCTCGAGGAAAAATATGCAGTTTGCAGACTTTTTCAGATTCTAGAAGCACATCAATTACCAAATGCTCATTCTACCCATGTTGCTGAATTGGCTTCTCTTACAGCTCATGTGCTTGTGTTCTGGTGAAAAGTAAATCTGCCATAATTTACACTGATTGCTGTCATGCCTATGGTGATACACATGTCTTTGTCATAAAATGGAAGAAACATGGATGGTATTGGAATTCTGAAACGATAGTAGTCTGCAAAGGCAGAGTAAGTGCATATAGTACAATTAACAGTGGAGATAACAGTGGGATACCTGACATCGGCTGCCACACCCACATGTGATGGTTCTTACATTGCTGCTTTCTTAGATAAATTGTTATTGCCTTCCACTCTTGTGTTCTATAATGTAGAACCCATGAAGTGTATGGAATAGTGGCTGTGAATTGTAACTCTTGACCTGCTGGACCAACACAAAAAGGAGACCTGAAAGCCCCCCGCCTGGCTCTTGATGATATCTTTATCTGTGTTACATTGAATCAGTCCCTATCTACTACCCTTTCTGCATGGCAGTGTTATAAGATTTTTCTCTGGAACAAAAGAAGGCATATTGGACTCAGAAAAACTGTGGTACTGTGGGGAGTGAGAAATGTGAGGCAGACAACTTTGTATAGGTTTATGAAAAGATGCCATTTTATTCACTCAAAAAGGGGTTTACCAAATGCCTCACTATCCCTACCTTGACAAGGATTTCCTTGCCGGTAAAAATAAACTAAAGGAAGCACTAACAAAAGGAACCTGTCTATCACACTTATTCATACAACAAATTTATCAAGGTAATGTATGACAGTTCAAATATAACAGAAACAACAGTTATGTTCAAAACCTGATAACTGTTTCCCATCTGGCGTGTTCCCCTTCACCAGATTCAAATAGGATGTTCAAGCCAAGATTCAAAAATAAGAAGAATCAATCTTGAAACAAAATTCTGATAACGTTCTTCTCGCTCCAACAAGCCTCTCACTTGGACTTGACCAACAGTTCAAAATGTTCAACAAGTCTTTATCTCTCCACTTATGACCGAGAGTTCAACACAACCTAATCTTTGAAAGTAATAATGCATCAACAGCTCATCTGTATGAACATAAAGGCTTTTGTCAGCATGATTCTACAACAGTTCACAATACACTTTAGTGGTCTTTCTTCTTCTTCTTATTTATTTATTTAGCATTTGTAGCGCACGCCAAACACGTAGGTATCTGGGTGCTGGAAAACAGGTAATACACATTGCAGGGTTACAACAGGCAACAATAGAAAACAATAGTTTGCCATAAGTGATATTGCGCATATTTACAGATATAATATATTTACATATACATTTTTTTCGTTTGTACCTAATCAGTAATATTTACATGTTCAACCTAATTAATATAAGTAATGAGCAAATGATATAGCGCAGATATATTCACATGAGTATATTGTGTAGGATGAGACTGTGATCAGAAAGGCACAAGGCTACACATTGGAGGTGAGGAACCAGGCTTTAAGTTTCTGCGGAATGAAGCATCGGACGGGTCAGATCTAATGTCTAGAGGTAGGGTGTTTCAGCCTTTGGCTGCCACAACTGGGATGCTACGTCCCCTAGCCTTTGTTCTTTTGAATTTCGGGACAGAGAGAAGGAAGGCTGAAGCAGAGCGTGTGGTCTTGATGTTTAGGGCTGGAGTTAACAGGCTAGTCAGATATTTAGGAGCTATGTTAATGAGGCATTTGTGGGTGGTTGCCATTGTTTTGAATTTGATCCGGTCCTGAACCGAAAGCCAGCGCACTTTGCGTCTGATTTCAGAGATATGTTATCTTCTTGTTATGTTTAGTGCTGCTTGTAGGGTGTTGTTTTGGGTGACCTGTATTTTTTCAATGCTGGTAGTCGCAGTGCCGGCTAGGAGGATATTACAATAGTCGAGTTTTGACAGAATGAGGGCTCTTGCTAAGGTTACACAGCTGTCTGCAGATAAGTAGGGTCTGCAGGCATTGATGAGTTTGGCTGTGTATGCTGCTGACGAGATTATGGAGTTGACTTGTCTTGAGAAGGTTAAGGAGTCCAAGTACACACCTAGCATTTTAACTTCTTTCGACACGGTAATGGTATTTCCATCTATTATGAAGTGTTTGTATTTGGGTTGAAGTTTTTTGAGGTGTGTTTGAGTGCCTACGAGGAGTAGCTCAGTTTTGTCGTCGTTTAGGCAAAGTTCATGTTGGGCCATGCAGGATCGGATCATCTGGTAAATGTAATTGCGGATGAGGGAGTCAGTGTTGTAGTCTCCAGTTAGGTGAATTAGAATGTGCACATCATCCACATAGTTTGTATCGGATACTCCACGTTCATCAAGGCAGTCAAATGGCATCTTGGTGAATATGTTGTAAAGCATTGCTGACACGCAGCATCCTTGAGGAACCCCGCATGTAACGCGGGCAGGGGTTGCATTAGCTAGGTTTGAGAAAACTCTCATGGTACGTTCAGAGAGGACTGATCTGATCCAGGCAATGGCATTGGATGAGAAGTGTGCAGCACTGTCCAGGTGGTGGCATAGTATTTTATGATTGAGAGGTCTAGGAGTAGTAGTATGGCTCGGTTTCAATTGTCAGTTGTCAATTGTTCCTTAAGAGTGAACCAATCCTTCCACAGCTTTAGGCGTTATACCTTGAACTGGATTAGAACTAATGACAAGTAACTCCCAACATATTCCTTGTACTAATTCAGCATCTCATACATTTCTTACACTGCTCATAACTATCATGACTACCTCTCACACTTACCCACGATGTTGTAAATAATGAATATACTATACTAAATCACCGGTTTCTCTTTTCTTCACTCAAATCTGCATCTGTATCCTTCTCCAAACTGCATCGCATAAACACACCAAATCTTGTTCCTCCTGCAAGCTGTGTATCTTATGTACATATCACATTTTGTTTCCACTGCAAACTGTTTATCCTATGTACATACTGTATATACTACTATGTAATACCTGTAACATGAAGCTTAAAGTAAACTTGTAACCATCTGCGCCCAGTTACCTGAGGGTCATGTGCACCCTATAAATAAATAAATAAAACAAATGAACAAACATAAAACCTAGCACTTATCACTTTACTCTGAATTTCAACTTTATTGCCTAATTGTCAGGTTGCCCACAAAAAGGAAAAGCTGCTCAGATCAGGCATCGCCTGGCCATAAAAAGAAAGAAAACCCTGCCGTATTGCATATCTAGGAGGCCAATGTACTGGTAGATGACATAGAAGATTTGCAAAACGATTTCACTAAAACTATGGCTGGAGATATAAACAGTAAGCAAACGAAGGAGCCAAGCAGCACATGAAGAGGGCACCCAAGACTGAAACAAGCAAAGATATGCCTTGCCAAGAATTTGTCAAGCATGCAGCCTTCTAAACCCAATAGCTCCCTCGTAGAAAATACTAAGTAGCAGGGGATGAACTGACTCAATTTGAAATCCCTCAGAATGACCGCCAGAAAGGGGTGAGGAGCTTTGCTATAATGGCTTAAGTGTACCACAAGTCAGAGGAAGCCATTCCTACCACACCACCATGAAAACAGCATATGATGCTAAAGCCACCTCATTAAGTGTCCACCTAGATCCTGACTTCTAATAGATTTGTGACACTAGGTGATATGGGGGAAGATCCAATTGAAGTTACAGATATGGACAATGCTATTATGGACCCCAAGATCATGGCTGATACTGTGATCTGCAGCCCCAATTGCGTGATGGTCACACAGATTATACCCTCAGGTACTAACTGTATTACTATCCTTGCTAGTCCTTTGGGTTTAGGGGGTATGTCAGACAAAATTAGTACATTTACCATCACCGTTCCTTGTAGATATCAAGAGGTTTTGTAGTCAACCAAACCTTTAATGGCATGCATAAAGGATATACATACAAAGATTGATATGGGCTACAATACTGGCAATTTTCCCCTGACTCTCCTTAACCCGAGGTTCCAAAATCACCCTGTTATTATTGACCCGGTAGTAACTCGGTTTAAGAATCCAGGCACTAACCTGCCATTGCCAATAACTTGTTAAGCCTGATATATTTCACTCAACATGTCCATCTTTGGCAGCCTAATCCAATTGCTTATCTGTAAGCACAAAGAGCATAATAACTGCCCCAGGGGAACACATTTAAACTGAAATTTGAATGCAGAGATAACATTTGCATCACTACTAAGAGTAATTCACAAATGTGCGCAAAAATAAAAATCTTGTTCCTAGGAACTCCACCCAAGGCTGATGAATAATACAATGTTGATGCAGGAGCATAGGACAGAGTGCATTTCCTTGGTTAAGAAAATCCTACATTTTATTATCTAGCAGCATCCTTCCAAATAACTTTCTCCTTACTAGAGTCCCAAAGTTATGTGGTAAGAAGCTAGAAGATAAAAGTTCCTTGGTAAATAAGGTCACATATTACATTTGACATTTCAAGAGCTGTTTGTCTGTTTTCCAACATGATATTCAGGATGTAAAACGATATAGTGATCCCAATGACCCAACACATGACGTGATTTCTGTCAGCTTAAATAATGCTCAATTGTTTAAAGTTCCACTTGCCACTGGCTATAGGTCGCATCCACCAGCAGGAACAAACATCAATATTAGAAATTCATATGACCGAGCTCATAAATAACAGGCTCCTTGTCTTGATCTACTGGTTCCCGAAAATGTACTTACAATGTCGTTCAGTGGTATCAGCCGAACCATAATTTGAACAGGAAAACATCTGATGTTGGTTTGCATGCTTTTCCCTCACTCGTAGGACCCAACAGACCTTTTAAGACCACCATAGCTCCACATCTTGATAATAAACTGAAATGTTTGTCTTGGAATATCTCTGTAGTTGGCAGTAAATTTTACGACCAAGACCGGCCATCCTTTATAGAAAGCTTTGAGATAATATGCTTCAAGACACCTGGACAATGGCTGAATCATATGAAGCCGGGTATATGCATTTTTTATATTTCTGCCGGTCAGAGCCCTAAGGGTAACCAATTTGGGGTTCATTGATTTGGTTAAGCATCAAACTCAATGCAACCATCAGACCGATTACGACTACTCATCATGATCTAATGTGTCTGCACATTACGCTTTCCTCTGATTTAGATATTCACAAAGACGAGTCATCAGTTGTAGTAAAGAGATGACTAGGTCACTCACTGACAACTTTAGCAGCGTAAAGCAACCTCTTTTATTGGTAGCAGGGAATCTTAACAATGAGTTTGAGTCACTGGAGGAATTTGACTACCTCTCGTTAGAAGAGGACTGCTGCTAGAGGATCCCAGATTTAGTATTTCAAAACCCAACGAGATGCACTCTGGTCTCATGCAAACTGGCAGCATTATTTTACATTGTGGGCCTCAGAATATGTAATGGGCGCCTTGAAGGCAATCAGCTATTTGCCGATAATGTTTATAAGGGATAACTACTCAAGTCATATTGATTACAACATGGGTGAGGTGGAGGGTTGGAATTGTTTCGAATTCCTTAGTTTTCAGAAGGATTGAAAGTGGTCACGATCCAGTATGTTTAAAGGCGGAACACAACTTGTGACACTTTACAAGACACTCTGGGTTTTGTAGCTATCCTAACCACCAACGGTAGGAGGTGGCTTAAATGGGAAAACATGAATTACCCAGTAGGTGCCCCACACATTTTTGTAATGTTTTACCAATTAATGAAACATGTTTAAACGAAGATAACCACAGCAAGGCAGCAATGGAAAATGTGTATCAAGAAATGGTATGTGTAATTTCCCAATTTGTAACCCAACCATCGAAGTTAATAGTCAGGGGGGGAGACTAAGGGAAACATGTTTCGACAAAGAATACCTTTAGGCCAAACAAGCCATGCTTCAAGAACTCCAACCTTGCTCCCTGAAGGGTCAGATCATTGAGCTGTGTCAAATATATAAAAGTCTGACCAGAAAGAAACAAATTGATGATGAAAATTAAAATGGGAGGCCCTTAGCAAATGCATCTAACACTAATGATCATAGAATTTTTTAGCATCTAATATCAAAATATTTAAGTTCAGGGCCCATCACGCTAGGAATTGGAATTGGAATCTTTAATTACCAAATACAAGTGGGTTAAACGCTTTGAAGAGCTTTATGCATCGGAGAACAGTGTCACCAACTCTTGTGCAGAAGTCTTTACATAGCCCAAGATCAATCTCTGGATTAGTGAGAGCAATGTTCCTTTAGCCCTGAATGATCAAAAAGGGGGAAAAGCTACTGGAATTGATCATTATCGCACACTCTTGTTAAAGGAAGAACCCACAATTAGGGTTCTGTTTTTTAAACAAGGTAAGTAAAGCTAATATTTTGCCGAACAGCTGGAGAAAGTACCCCTTTTCAAGAAAGGTGATTGGTTAGATGGCACATCCAAAGTATATGCAAAGATTCTTTTGATAAAATTAGAAGATTGGGTTTGAGGGTGAAAGGATTTTAACTAACCTGCAGGCAGGATTTAGATAATGTAACAGTGCAATCAATCAGGTCTTTCTCCCATCTGTCACTTTAAGCAAGTTTAAACAAAAATGACCCTTTACTTGCTTTTATAGATTCGACAACGTGGATCGCACTATCCTCCAGGGACGTCTTTATACGGCTGAAATTTCCGATGGCCATCATATACCCTCTCATGAGACTGTACAAAAACAACACGCCAGCCGACACGTGTGGCCAGGGCGGTGACCTTACTTGCACATTCCCTATTTTTAGTGGAGTCAGACAGGGTTGTGTTTTGGCACCCCTGTTACTTTTAACACATGATTTGGCATCCGAGAACCTCCAATGT
The DNA here is from genome assembly GCF_040938575.1 of Ambystoma mexicanum. Taxonomy (NCBI): domain Eukaryota; kingdom Metazoa; phylum Chordata; class Amphibia; order Caudata; family Ambystomatidae; genus Ambystoma; species Ambystoma mexicanum. The sequence continues at coordinate 105,038,153 of NC_090936.1, read as the reverse complement.
GAGTGTTCATGCCCTGCAGATAGCAGGGAGGAATATTGGCATCCCTTTTTATGCCAATGATGCCGTTATCATCTCTAAGACACCCCCCCCCCCCCGCCCGCAGGCTTGAAAAAGCTGCTGGATACATTTGCTTCATTCTGTGCCAAAAGGAAGTTTGTAGTCCATCAAAGTACAAGAGTGGTCATGGCATGTCATAATTCCCAATCAAAAAAGAAAATTGAGAATTTACCTCGAGGGCTCCATGTTGGCACAGGTTGATAGTTTTGACGAGATGGTGTGCGCTTAAAAAATAATGTCAGCTGGTCACAGCAACTGTCTCGAAGTGTGTATGTGTTCTAGAAAGACTGAGCATTACTTTGGGAAGTAACCTACCCCTGTCAGTACTGAAGGCGTACAGAGCTTAGGCAATGACGGCTGCTGTATATTCCACTGGCATCTGGGGTTTTAAGTTCTCCAACCTCTAAACAAAAGAAAAAAGAAAAGATGGATAATACAAATCCTATGTCTTCTGCAGAGCACCCAGTCAGTCTAATGCATTTGGAAACTGGCCACTGTCCTGTCCAGTTTGAAACAGCCACTAAAGTCATTTTATATTGGCTGCGAATTCCACGCCAAAAAGTAGCTTATCCTCTACAAAGAGGCAGCCTGGGGTATCGTTTGTTCCAACGGGGGTCAATCGTGGTGCTGGATCAAACATTTGACAAATATTTTAGCAGCAACCCGACTTGGCGGGCTCTGTCATAAAGAAGAGCCCGAGCTGGAACTTGATAACCAATCGGTTAAACTGATAAGTGTTGGGAAATTAATAAAAAAGGCAGGCCAGTTATAAATACCTGTAAGATATTTAATCCTTAAGTCAGAGTTAGGGGCAGACGCTGACCTAGAAGCTATAACTCCAAACAGGAAAAGGCTGCTCTATTTTTAAGTAGAGATTAAATATCCTGCGTGTAGCAAATTGGAAGGCATTGATATGTTTTGAGCTTCTGCCCTTTCTGCCCATTGGGGACGGAAACGAAGGCTCCCTTCTTTATTAACTGCCCAGCTACAGATCAGCCAGGAATGCACGGCCTCTTCCACTATTCTTCTGCTGTAGCACCTGGAGCAGATGCCTTGGTACCCTGAAAGATGACTGTGCAGACTGGAGTTTGTTTTTACAGTTTCCAGTTTCATTTACACAGCATGCTACTGGAGAAACAAACACTTGAAATCTAGGAAACTGGCAATTTTACAATCTGTACTGTATACTAAGGAATTGCTGTTTTAATGTTAACCTGCAATGCTAATGTTATGTTGACATTGTATTTGCTGCTGTAGTTTTTCTTGTTGCTTTTATGGAAAGTTTACCGAAATAAAGCGGTTTCCGATTCCGATTATACTTACCTTTAACCACATGTGGATATTCCATACCCTTATTTTCATTAGTACTTTTGCAGTCAATCTAAACAGTTTGAGTAAAGATTGTGCCTTTCATGCCCTGCTAGTCGCGCGGACATGGCATTTAACGATCCACCTGCCCGGGCTAAGGCAGCCCGAGCGAAGCGAGGGCCTCAGCTCGGGCTGTGGGCCGCTAAAGGCCTTGTCTGCCTGATTGGCACGGCATGAAAGCCATTTGCATCCCGGGGCTTTGTCCAGGGTGCGAATATGTTTCACAATTCTTTATCGGGCGATCTGCCCAGCTAGCGGAGCCCATCTCCCGATGAAAAATGAAAAAGAAAAAAAATGGCTGTGCTCCAGTCCCGCAGGTAAGTGGAGGGGGTGGGGATGCTCCAGTCCTGCAGGTAAGTGGAGGGGGTGGGGATGCTCCAGTCCCACAGGTAAGTGGAAGGGGTGGGGATGCTCCAGTCCCAAAGGTAAGTGGAAGGGGTGGGGATGCTCCAGTCCTGCAGGTAAGTGTTGGGGGTGAGGATGCTCCAGTCCCGCAGGTAAGTGGAGGGGGTGGGGATGCTCCAGTCCCGCAGGTAAGTGGAGGGGGTGGGGATGCTCCAGTCCCGCAGGTAAGTGGAGGGGGTGGGGATGCTCCAGTCCTGCAGGTAAGTGGAAGGGGTGGGGATGCTCCAGTCCCGCAGGTTAGTGGAGGGGGTGGGGATGCTCCAGTACTGCAGGTAAGTGGAGGGGGTGGGGATGCTCCAGTACTGCAGGTAAGTGGAGGGGGTGGGGATGCTCCAGTCCCGCAGGTAAGTGGAGGGGGTGGGGATGCTCCAGTCCCGCAGGTAAGTGGAGGGGGTGGGGATGCTCCAGTCCCACAGGTAAGTGGAGGGGGCGGGGATGCTCCAGTCCCACAGGTAAGTGGAGGGGGTGGGGATGCTCCAGTCCCACAGGTAAGTGGAGGGGGTGCTCCCTGTGGCCTCCTCGAAATGAAAAAAGGAAGAATAAAAAAGCACCACCTGGGGAAGGGCCTTGGGTGGCTGGGACAGCGGGCAGGGATTTTGTATTCTCGCCCACTGTTCTAGCCACTTGATTGGCTGAAAGCCCTTCCCCGGGTGCGAATATGTGTGGTTGTACAGTTTTCACAGCCCATAACTCTGCAGTACATGGATGTATCACACGCTAGAGAAAACCACTTCAATATCCAGACTGTTCAAACGTTTACCTTTATTGGCAAAAGATATGCATATTGCGAATATAATTTCATGGAAGGGCCAAAATGTGACCCAGTTTGAAGTGCGCCTAATTTAAAAAATATATTCAAGCACATCAAGACTTGGTATTTTGACTCTGATAGCTCCACGAGTTCTCTGCATTGCGGCACAAAGGCCTCAGCAATCTTTATAAAAGCGCTTTGCAGGTATTTGAAGAATGCCCATGGAGATTAGGGTTGGTACAAAATCCATACATCTCCTAGAGTTATTTTAGGGAGATTTGAGTAGGCTTGGGATTCAGAGTAGAGATTTATACTGAGAAAACCTTCCAAAAATATCTATAAAGTGAAGGAATATCACCGAAAGTGAGACATTTAATGGTGGAAAAGAATGGGGAGGAGAGAGGCTAAAGGGGTAGCATGCCATAAGGCAACCACATACAATCCATGTGCACATATCATCCAGTTAAACAGAACATTGATCTCCCGGGAGGATAATCAGCGGCAACGTGCTGGCCTTGGAAGCAGGACGACACGAAGCAACACAGGTTCGATCCCTGGTCCGCGCTTGGAAACCTCTGGGTATTTAAGTGCGTTATAAATACGCAACTAAGACACCAAAAAAAAAAAAAATACGGAACTAAAAAACAAATTATTCCTGTAACAGCGCCTTAATGCCCGCAGGCTGTGTGAGAGCTTTACAAATGCAAAAAAAATAAAACTTGGAGTACGCTATGCAAATAGAAGAGTGTATTTTCTCCAGTGAACTGCATGTAACTTGCAGGTCACAAGGTAGCATCTAGGTAGGGAGGATTCAAACTTTCATCCTTCTGAGGTTAATAAATTAAGTGCCATGAAAGTGCATAATTATGGAATTTAATTGCAAGCATCAACTTCTGTAGGTTGTGGGCCGAGTCAGTTATATGTTAGCTGTAATTAAATTGGTTTCTCATGCTTCGGATGTAGCAAACATTAGTACCATTAGGCTGTGTAAATGAAATGAGGACACACCAGTGTCGGCCTGTACTTGAGGCCTATTAAATCTGCTCAATAATGCAGCCATTCAAATAACATTAAGGGAGGTAATGTTACAAAGGAGAGTCCCTGGCAGGCCACTGCCACACAAATAAAGACTGGTAAAGAAAGATCCTCAGAGGGTGTGTTTTAAGCAAGAATATTTGTCAAATGAAAGAGTGTTGCTCTCAGCATAAGCAGAAATATCCACAAGTTCGTCCAGCAATTATGTTATACGCAATACTTCGTTTAATGTAAAAAGGTGCAGGCAAGCACGGCTCTTCCCCCGCCCCCATTATTTGCAACAACTTTGGAACATGGTAAAACTGTTACCCAACCTCATAAAATGTCAAGAGGTTCCCCAAACATTAAAATTAACAAGTATAGGTTGGTCAGAATCCAGCAAAATAAGATTACCTGGGCAGGTGTTCTTACTACATATGAAAGTGCCTACAGAAGGGGAACAGGTGAGTGTCTATTAGTTTGTTCTATTGAAGGCATGTGTTTTTGTCAGCCTATCCAGTTCAATGAGCTATTAGCACTCTTCTAAATAGCCTTCTAACTACACAAGTTTTCTAAATAAAACTCCACTGTTATCTCCACTATACAGAAAATATCTGAATAAAAAACTTAGGAGACACAATAATACACATAAGTCCCTGTGCAGTTTTTTGATGATTCTGATTAAGAGAATCAGAATACATATGGATTCCTACAATCCTGTGTTATAACATTCTGGATACCATTATCATTTAGACTCCCTGACCAGCCAATGAAAATAGTGTATTAAAAATGCAGCTAAGAGAGTAGCACTATAAAAGAGGGGGTGGGGAGCTCTTTCTGATATCTGCAAAATTAAAAGCTTAATAAAAACGAATCCATAAATCCTGGGGCACAGGCAAGTATAAGCAAACTTAGTGGTAGAATGAAGCACAGTAAGTAGGCCCCAAAAGCCTGCTAATACTTTAAAAGTGTGCAAGTATTTTGCTTGCGGCAATGGCCACTGCACCCGGTTCATTAGTACAGAGCATGCAATCCCCGGCCAAATGTTCAGAGAAGCACACAGAGGTTATTTTTTTAGGTCAACTGATTAGTTTGTGCAGGGTCTGCCAGTGAAAGAGGAATATATGACCATTTTATAATTCAGAAATCATTTATGAAATGTGATTTTCTAGTGAAGCCGGCAAGACCCACAGCAGTTTAACATCGCAGCAAACCATTTTCCCTGGGAAGAGGGTTAGAATGTTCCCAATATGCAACAATTATTCAATAGTATTTCCGTGGGTCAAGCCTCTGATGGTGTTGTGGTGGGTAGCCATTCCCAGCCCCACCAGTCTCTGTAAGGCAATCGATGTTCTGATCTCCTCAGACCTTCCCCTCTCTATCCCTCTCACCACTCCTCTATCTTGGAGGGATCACTTTCTCCTTTCCTCCTAGCTCACTCTCTCCACTCCTCAGGCCAAGCCAACTCCAGCACTGCCACCTACCTTCTCGGTTATCCGACCCATGAGGTGTTTGTCAGCTGAGGCTTTCGCCGCCACTTTCTCTCCTCCGCCTCCCCCATTTGGCTGACTCACTCCCTGACGCAGCCCTCTCCATGCTCCACTCTGCTATCTCTGTTACTCTTGATGTTCTTGCCCCTGTCATGAGGATCCTCTTGAAGCCCAAAGCCAAGTGCAACTCCTGGTACGACTCAAACCTCTCCACTCTTTAATGCAAGTGCAGGGTGGCTGAGAGGAAATGGTGTACTTCTGATACATCCTCTGACAAACTCACCTGCCGCCTGCTCCAAAGGCAATACCGGCTCTCTGTCCACACCAAGAAGAGAGCCTACATCCAAGTCTGCGTCTCTGCGGCATCTAACAACTCAGCCGAACTCTTTAAAATCTGCAAGCAGCTGGTCAATCCTGCCGCAGTCTCTACCTCTCCTGTCCCATCCCAGGCCTTCTGCACAGAACTGGCTTCTCATTTCATCTCTAAACCCCAGGACATCCTGTCCTCTCTCTCTTTCTCTGCCCCCTCCACTGCCTGCTCTTCCTCTGGTCCTTCCTGGGCCACCTCTCCTCCCTCCTTGTCTGCCTTTCCCCTGTTCTCCCCAGATCATCTTACTTGATCTCTCTTCTGCCTTTGACACGGTCAACCATACCATCCTGCTCAATCGTCTCTGTGATAACCTAGGTATCACTGATCAGGCCCTGGCGTGGCTGACCTTTTTCCTCTCTGATCGACCCTCCCAGGTCCAACTTGGGTCCTTCCTCTCCTCTGTCTCTATCTCTACCTGTGGTGTTCCCCAGGGGTCTAACCTCTCTCCCTGGCAGTTCAACCAATACCTGGCACCTCTTGCCCACCACATTGCCGCTCTCTGCCCCAACTTTCAGTGCTATATGGATGACACTCAGCTCATTTTCAGGCTCCCTTCTGCCACCTCTTCTCCTTCTCTCATCTCTGACTGTCTGCTATCCAGGAGTGGTGTGCCGCCAATGATCTTTACCTTAATGCCATTAAAACTGAGATTCTCCTCCTCGGCACACCCACTCCGTCCTTTCCTGGTGCTATCTGGCCATCTAACCTCGGAGTCATCTTCGATTCCACACTCTCCTTTTCTCCTCACATCTCTGACATCTCTAAGAAGTCACACAACCAGCTGCACCTCCTCTGAGGTATTCTTCCTTTCCTCTCTTTCCCCCAGAAGCTCACTGTCACCAGAGCGCTGGGTCTCTCTAGGCTGGACTACTGCAACAGCATCTTTCTTAATCAGCCTGCTTCTACTCTACGCCCTCTGCAACTCATACAGAACAGGACAGTGAGACTTGTCCTTGGCCTCAAGTCCAGGGATCGTATCTCTACAGGACTGAAATCTCTGCACTGCCTCCCAGTGGCTGCAATGATTAAGTTCAAAACCCTCTGCATTGTCTACAAGGCCTGGGGCCTCAATACCTTCAACTCTCTTTTCATAAATATCTTCCTTCTCAAGCTATTTTCTCATATGCCCCTAACTCCCTCAGGGACAGTCGCTTCCCCAAGCAACGAGTTGGTGGTAGATCTCTTTCTTCGGCTGGGGCCTCTCTCTGGAACAGCCTCCATGCCTCCCTGCCTCCCTGAAACTTGAGGAGAACCATATCCGGTTCCGGAAGCACCTCAAAAACATCCTCTTTGCTTCTGCTATCTCTCCTCTTCTCCCATGCTGAACTCCAGGCTGAATCTGAAACTGCACTGTTAGCCACCATCTGATCTGGGCCCAGGTACCCTCCCCTACCAGTTGCACACCTGCACTGCCTCCCTGGCAACCCCCGCACTTGGGGACTGTTTTTCTGTATCCCTACAGTCCCCTACCAGCACTTGACACCCGATGTCTGCACTTACCCTTGCACTGCCACCAGCTGGCCGCACTTTTATACTTATTGCTTTTATTTATTCTATTTATTTTTTACTGTCGATTTCTTGTACTGCCCCTGTCCCTTGCCCCCGCACTTTTCCCCTTCACCCTTCCCCATGCACTTGCGCAATCTCAATGTCACATGGCCTAGTAAGATTGTTGTCTCTGTCTTCTCTCTGTTCCCCCTTCCTTTTCCTCATCGCATCTTGAAACACTTGTGTATAGGCGCGTTATTAGTGCCACATCATATCAGATCATATCAATGCATTGTTCCGGGACTCCATCCAACTCAGCCCCATCTGTCCTGAAAATGCCCCAGCTGAAACGTCCCAGAGACTTGTCAGGGCCACTGCCTCTGATCAAAGCCCACCTTTTGCTCATGATTGTGATACAACACAATCCTGATATGGTATTTGTCACAAAGTTACCACTCTGGGCTCAATAAGTGACACGCCTAACACATAACCGGTTGTCTATCCCCTTTTTCAGCCTTCTAGAGGCACAAGCCTGATATGTTGATGATAGTGCTACCACTGATCTTGCAAAGGGACTGGCCTGACATACCGAGTTTCAACTGAGTGACCCTACATTGACTGACACTAACCCATTCCTTCCTGCCTTCCCGAGAGGGTGGGCTGTTATTTCTCTTGCTGCTCTTCAGGTCTACAGACCCTTTCCCCACTTAACACAGTGTACCAATTAGACCTTGAGTATTGCAATTTGTGGGGGTGTTCAACATTTGATACATGCCTCTCTGAGCAAATCTACAAATCGGGTACACAGACAGGCACGGATGACAATGTATTGCCAGTAGGGGCCATGTAAGCTGTAATGCTGCAATGCCTTTGAAAGGCTTCATTACATCCCTGGATGAGTAAGTGGAGGAATTCCACGAAAGCTCACATATATACAAAATAAATAACTTTATTAACCTAATTACGGTATCAACTCATTTTGTTTTGGATCACCACACACACACACACACACACAGATATATATGTGTATATATCAGGACCATGAAACGGCACAAAAAGTGCCAGGATCACACTTCAAAATTCCACAATATTAAAAAAACACAATGTGATGCACTGGCCACACACTTCACCACAAAATCTCAGGGCATCCTGAACTCCCCTGTCACTCACCTTTGCCACACCCCATGTCTGCCTTGGCCCCTCACTCTCACCCTCCTCCTTCCCCCCTCTCCTCTTCTCCAGCATCACACCTGAATATGTTACCAGGGTTGTCTGTTCCATGAAGATCTCTTATAAACAGGTTTCCCCTTCCTCCTCTAGAACCATCAAAGACAACATTGGCTCTCTTGCCCCCTCACTCCCTGACTCCTGCAATCACTCTTTTGACACAGGATCTTTCCCCTCCCCCCTCAAACACTCCCTTGTGCACCCACTCCTGAAAAAACCTTCAGCAGACCCTACTTGTCCCGCCAGCTACCACCCTATTTCCATCACCCCCTTCCTGGGGAAACTGCTGGAGAAGCTGGCCCTGCCCACACTCAACTCTCACACCGAATTTATTGGTGGTCTCCACGACCATCAATCTGGATTCCGAGCAACCAGACGCATGGAAACGGCTCTTCTGAACACCCGTGAAGAACTGCTTGCATCTCCGGACTCGAACTCCCCAGCTGTCCTCATCCTACTCAATCTCTCCTAAGGATTTTACACTGTCATCCATTCCATCCTTATATAAAGACCCCACAATACCCTTGGTATCTGGGATCAGACACTGGACTGGCTGATAGATCTTCCTTTCTGACCGCTCGTGCCATGTCATCCTGAGCACCTTCTCCTCTCCAACTTCCTTCTCCACCTGTGGAGTCCCCCAAGGTTCTATCCTCTCCCCTTCGCTCTTTAACATCTATCTTGCTCTGCCGGCACACTTCATCTCCTCCTTTTCCCCAATTTCCAGTGTTACCCAGACAACACTCAACTTTTTCTCAAACTTCTTGCTGACCCCCTTGCACCTTCTATCATCCCCGACTGCCTATCAGCCATTCAGTCCTGGTGCACCTCTAATGATCTCTGCTTCAATGCCTGTAAAACTGAGATCCTTCCCATCGGGACACCTGCTCCAGCTTTCTTCCCTTCACTCTGGCCTTCCTCCATGGGCTCTCCACCTGCTCTTTCCGCTGAAGCCAGAAACCTTGGAGTCATCTCTCTCACACTCAGGACATTGTCAAGAAGTCCCACTTTCAGCTACTCCTTTTCAAAGGAATTCTCCACTTTCTCACTTTTCCCCAGAGGCTCAACATTATCCGAGCCTTGGTACTCTCTAGGCTTGACTATTGCAATAGCCTCCTCCTGAATCTACCTTCTTCCACTCTGCGACCTCTCCAGCTAATCCAGAATAGGGCAGCAAGACTTATCCTTGGTCTTAAGCCCAGAAACTGCATCTCTCGTGCCCTAAAAAGTCCTCACTCTCTACCGTTTGATGCTTGGATTAAATTCAAATACCTCTGCATTATCCACAGCGCTGGGACCTCACTGCCTTCAACTCTATTTCACTAAATATTCTACCTCCAGGCCTCTACCTTCCTCTGGCAACAACTCTTTGTGTGTAAAGCACTTTGCTAAACAGAGGGCTGGAGGTCGATCGCTTTCCTCAGCTTTCCCTCTACTTTGGAACAGCCTCCCTCTTCCTATGTGCCTTGAGCAGGACTTTCTCAAATTCCGGAACCTCCTCAAGACTTGCCTCTTTACCTCTTATTTCCCATCTTCTCTCCTCTGCTAACCTCACAGCTGCTGCGATTGGGGTCCTGGGCCCTTATGCTGTCATGATGCCCACTCCCGGGGAGCCGGTTCAAGCCCTGCATCCCCGAAAGCGGACATCCAGTCCCCAAGGAAGGACCCAGCAACCCCATATAGGGGCCCTTTGGACAGTGTCCTGGCGCCTATGGCGCCAGACTCATAAAAGACATCAGTTCTGGCTCCATAGGCGCCAGGCTCATTATGGAAGTGCTTGGGTGCACTTACCTGATGCAGACCATGCTGCAGGATCCCGGCCTCCTTGAGGCCTGAAAGGAACTACTTTACCTGTGGGACTAATTTACCATCCGGGCGTGGTCGGGGAAGGATACATACCTGATTGGAGGAAGGATACATACCTGGAACTTCTTCCAAGGCTATTTAAACCCCACCCGAACAGCCACACGTGCTTCGCGTTGTTCTGCATCCAGCAGCTGGACGCTCACCTTGTCTGCTCCTGCATCCTGACTTCTGCCACGCCTGCCAGCATCCTGGATCACCTGCAAAGGAAGAGAAGAAGAGAACAGAAGAAGGAAAAGTCCTTACCTGCTAAATCCGCATCCCGGAGACATCTCGCCGACAATCCTGAAAAGGAAGACTTTTATTTAAAAGCTCATCGCGTTGATCGCTGCAGCGCCGCATTCCACTCACCTTTACAGGGCGCCTCCATGTTCAGCAGCGATCATCCGGATTCACAGTCACGCCCCAGCGCCTAGGGAGAAAAAGACCAGAACAAAAGGTGAGAGAGAGAAGGGAATAAGGAAAGCTAAATCTCCATGTTAAGACTTACCTGTTAATTGATTCCCTCTTCATTTCGGGTCCGCGCCGCATCCTGGCATTTCCGGACCCCGGCCCCTAAGGGGAAAAAGAGACATCAGCGTTAATGAGCGAATGAAAAGACATTACCAAAAAACGCTCATTAAAGACTTACCTGATTTCTACAAGGATTTCACCTCTCATCTCGGGTCGGTGCCTGTTCCCCGGCATTCCGTACCCCGGCCCCTATGGGGAAAAAGACACTAGCATTAGTACATTAATGCATGGACACAAGGGGAACCTCTTATCAAAAAAAAACTTACCTGGAAGCCAAGCAAGTTTGGTTCTCACCAATCCGAAAATCCAGTGAAATAACTGGATACCAACGCGCCCCTGCATCAGAAGCAGGATGGAGAGCTCGTCCTTCCAGATCCTAAGGTGAGACGCTACGAGGAATCACAGAAGGGTTTCTAGGAGGGTGAGAGGGGAAGGGGGAGGCTGATTGCATTACCCCGCAGACAGTTAATCCCCTATTTTCGCCTACAGAAGGATACTTCTGCGAGCCAGACAAGCCAGATTTGGGGGCCCGGTCCAGTCCGTCTTCCGAACCCTACGCATCACCTTAGAAGAGGTCACAGCAGCGCGAACCAGGCCAGCGCCTCCGTGGGAGTCAGGTGAGCGTTACATATGCATCCTCGAGGCCCCTATCCTACCACCCCCAATCTCCTAGCTTGTGTCGACCCTCAGAAATTGCCTAGGCACTCCCTCCGCCTTGGAGTCTCACACTCACACCCAACATGGCCACAGGCCATGTAGCACTTACCACACTATGCACTTCATCTGTTGCTCGTTCACTAGCACTGAGACTAGGGCACCTCCCCCCTCTGCCCTCTTCCTTGCTGCACTTGCAAATTCTGAATACTCACAAGGCATAGTAGGTTCATCCTTTTTTCTCCTTTTCCCTCGTCTGGTGTGTAATCAGTTGTATCACACCCTTGTTCCCTCCCTTCCCTGTGGGCGCTTTGAAACAGTATGTACTTGCTGTATACGTGCTTATCAAGCAAACAATAAATAAATAAATAAGATGTAGTCATATAATATGAAACAGCATTTTAATAAGTTAAGCCCAACATTGACAGGCAAAGGAGCTGCACGGAGCGATGAGGTTTGCACCTACTCTGTGCTTGATCACATGACAGGCATGACATCTCTATGGTACTACAATAAAGATACAACGCGATCCTACAGGTTCCCCAAAGAAAATAGCATCCTGCACTCTTACTTTAAGAGTGCATACAGCAGCCATCTTGGAATCCAGCCGAAGGCATCATAAAGTGCATAGTGCTCCAAAAACCAGCATATAATAAATGTTCTTGAGAAACCATAAGGCTGTGTACCAGATAAAGTCAAGTGAAAAAGTGCCGTATGGGAAGGAATAGTCTGTGCCATGTATCCACCCGTAATATGAAAATGAGAACAGTCCTGAAACAACATAATGACTGTAACACATAATAGAACCACACAATACGACCCAAGCACATAGCAGCTGTGTAGTTATGGTTATGTTGCTCAACTCCTTGAAAGAGCACTTTTTTGGCTGCTTATAACTCATCCCCACTGGACGAATCATCACTAAACTATAAGTATATGGCTACCTCAGAATGTTTCAGTGAAGTTTGGCATGGTTTCGTCCTGGGGGCAAAGTTATATGGGGGGGGGGGTCCCAAAATGTGTGGAAATCCTCATAGATGCAATGGAAAATAATCTTTGCTCAAACCTACAGCCCAAACAGCTGAATGGATTTTCATCAAGGCCATGCCCCCAAGAATCTGGCCACTGGCCACAACCACCACAATAGTAATATGTGTATAGTAATTATACGTAATGAAGTGGGAGTACAAAGTGTTTGTAATATGGTGCAATGATATAATTGAACTGTATATGGTATTTATGATTGTAGCACAATTGAGGACAGCGCTTATGGAATATGTATTTGTATATACTTGGTGTAGTTACTTAGTTGCATACAGTAATGAAGCTGGAATCTCTGGTTCTTTTTCTGTGAAAAGAAACAGTATAATTTGTTAAGCAGGATAGTTTAAAAGCTTTAATTACATAAAATTTTACATATACATTTACCTTTTTTGATATTCATAAACAGTACATTCTATGTGCTGTGTTTGGTACAACATTAGTGTACAATACACTGTTGTTGTATTGACTTGAAACAATCATTAGATCCTTCCTATTTGTACACCTGCACCCGACTTCTTCCCTTCACTCTGCCCTTCTACCATGGGCTCTCCCCCTGCTCCCTCTTGAGAAGCCAGAAATCTCGGAGTCATCTTCGACTCCTCTCTCGCTTTCCTCCCTCACACTCAGGACATGGCCAAGAAGCCCCACTTTCAGCTCTTCCTACTCAAAGGAATTCTTCCTTTTCTCACTTTCCCCCAGAGGCTCAATGTTACCAGAGCCCTGATTCTCTCTAGGCTGAACTATTGCAATTGCCTCATCCTGAATCTACCTTCTTCCACTTTGCCACCCCTCCAGCTTATACAGAATAGGGCAGCAAGACTATCTTTGGCCTGAAGCCCAGGGACCGCATCTCTCCTGCCCTAAAAAGTCTACACGGACTCCCGGTTGCTGCGCTGATTAAATTCAAATCCCTCTGTATCACCCACAAGGCTGTCTGGGACCAGGGACCTCTCTATCTGCAACTCTTTCGCACTAAATATTCCCCCTCTAGACCTCTGCGCTCCTCTGGCACTAACTCCTTGTGTGTAAAGCATTCAGCTAAACAGAGGGCAGATGGTCGATCACTTTCCTCATCTGACTCCCTTCTTTGGTACAGCCTCCCCCTCCATCTTCATCTTGAGCAGAACTTTCTTAAATTCCAGAAGATCCTCAAGACTTTCCTCTTTTCCTCTTCCTTCCCTCCCTCTCTCCTCTGCTAATCTCACAGTCACTTGATTGGTGTTCAGTGCCCTTATGCATCCTTGGGACTCTGACTTCCTGTTTTGCTTTTTGGACATGTGTAATGACCTCATAACTACTCACCCTATTACATGGACCATGACGGCAATAATACACACCTAAACCAATGATTGGAATATAATTGGCTCTTTACAGGCCCTTTATTCACACAAATTATAAGCATACAATTAACTATTGGAATAAATGCAATTGGCTATACATAGACGCACATACAAGGATAGTTACAAAGGGTCTACATCAACGTTAGTGCAGTTGTAGGAGAAAACTTAATCTCAGCCACGGTGACACTACCCAGTCCTGAGGCAGATAGGCAAAGAGATCACACGTACTAACAGGGTCTGGAGTGGAGCGCCATCCCTATCATCAAGACTTCATCACCCGGGGTTCCAATTCTCTGTCTCCTCATCTGGATACCTCTCTTCTTATGGGGGACACATCCCCGCCCCTCATAGGTTGCAAACTGTCCCCAGCCAAAAGACAGACAGCAAGCATGGGAGGCAGAGAGCAGAAAAATCCAGGCATTAGTGGAAAACCCCAGCTTGTGTTGCACGTGCGCTTTCCCAGCACCCTGTATAAATGCACCTGCACATCTCTGACTCTCATCTCGGCTCCTCCATGAGTGAACAATACAACAGCTATCCGTCATAGTGAGCTTCTTTGTTTCATAATATAATATTGCAATAGTTGCAGAATTCACGTCTGCCTTCTAACTGAGCTCACAGAAATGTAGACTTTCATGGTAGTTTGTAAGTGAATGTCCAAAATAGCCACGCACATGAGCCATGTTTTAGCTCATTTTCGCACACGCATTACACTGCACACACTAAATCACCCCAGCTTCTGTCTATCCTCAGCACTTGCCTCTGGTCAACCTCCATGCTTGGTGCACACTTACCTTTCATTGCTCTTCAAGTGCTCCCCATGAGCACCCCAGCACCTATCCTAGACTCTCTCCCTTCTCCACTTGCACGTTCTGAACACTCATAAGCAGAGTAGGTTTGTCTTCCCCTCTCCACTGTATTGATGTGTATATTTTTATTGTAATGTTTCTCATCCCTTGTTCCCTCCTTGTTGCTCTGTGGGCACTTTGAAACATGATTTACTCCCTGTATAAGCACCTAACAAGCTAACAATAAATAACAAAAAATAAATACATTGGGAAAACAAATCCACAGAGGAGTAAAACAAACTATTATAATGTTGTGAGTGTAAGTGTGATAGCATGTTTATCATATGTTTTCATTAAGGGAATGTTTAAATGTTTGAAGTAGTTAGATACCTGTTGGTGTATTCTAACTACATTAGACTTTAGAAGACGTTTTGTAGTAACAACAATTGTGATGGTGTATTTGAGGTGTAGTGCAATGAAGGGTCATTTTGAAGTAGTTACATACCTGTTGGCGTATTCTAACTATTTTGACTTTTAAAAGTACTATTGTAGTATTACAGATGTAGTTAGATACCTGTTGGGGTATTCTAACTGTTCATTTTTCTACAGTTTAGTGGATAAATGTTGGCTGAAGGAATAATAAGTAGGTATTTGTTAGATATGCTGGTAAACTATGATTTGGAGTAATATGATATGTTATTTATAACGCGCTTAATACCCAGAGGTTTCTAAGCGCGGACCCGGGAATCAAACCTGTGGTGCTCTATCGTCTTGCTTCCAAGGCGAGCACGTTGCCCCTGAGCTATCCTCCCGAGACAATGGAGGTGTTATTACATTCAAACCAAACACTTCTTTTTTTTAAATATACAGTATAGTGCCCTTGAGTGGTTGCGGCACCATTGTGGTATTTTATGCCTACTGTTGTAAAGGTTTGCTTGCCAAGAGAAACTTGGCTGTGTATAAAGCTAGTGAGTGTACAGTTATTTTTAGTACCATCTGCATTGCTCCTTAGAAGCCTTAGTATGACATATTGGCTATGTTAGTTTATATGTATGCTTGAACGGTTGGCTGAATTGCAAAAAGGGCACAATATGCCATGATTTGCATTCTGCAGAAGCCGGTGATTGGAATCAATTCACAATTTGGTATGGACACATATACAAATTGTTTATTAGGAATGTGCTCTTGTGAAACATGGTTGCAGAGCTTGCATGTATGTCTCCATGTGTATGAAATCTGGAAGATTTCATTTATAGGGATGTTTTTTGTTTCCAGTACTTGTGGTAAGTACATTAGGAATTATTGAGAATCTTCCTGTGCGCGTATGGTATTTATGGTAAATTTTACCATTCCTGCACGGTAGTCCAATTATTGTTGCCCTATACCTGAGACACTGTAAGGTTTTGATTTTTGAGGTACAGGGGACATATCTAAATGGGGGTGTACAGTGCTGGGAGCCTGTTACATTCTAGGTTGCAAGGAATGTCAGCCTTGACTTAGTTTGCATCAAAGTTAACTAGGAATAGACCATTGATTGTACAGAGACATGAAAGTGCTACATAACGTATACCTTCTTTAAAGACTGTGCTGCCAATGTCCATCAATGCATGATCAAGGGTTAGACCTTGGGATTTGTGAATAGTGACAGCATATGCAAGAGACAGAGAGAATTTCTTTCTGTGTACGTACATGTCTTTGAAAAGAAGAAAATGTGCTATTGTGCGGCCAATTTTTATAACTTTTGCAAGTTTGTCCAAGTGGATGATGACAAACTGAACATTATTGTCATGTGGATACGTTTGGAAGCCAACAACTGTACCAATTGCTCCATTGACTAAACCGGGTTCTACTTCAAGGTTACATTTTAGAATTACTCTACAATTTAGATACACAGTTAACATTTTTTCCCATGCAGCTGTTTAGGAGATACATGTTCTAAGCTATTTAGTTGTGCTGTTGCTTGTTGACACTGTAGGAGATTTTTGTCTGTGGGGCAAATTCTGGATTTGGCGGTATTTTAGCACTGTGGTATTTTGGTGGCAAATTGGCCTTACCTCATTTGGTGGTAATTCAGTATTATCCTATTTTGGGTGACAGTTTAGTGCTATCTTATTTTGGTGGTAATTTGTTGTTAGCCTACTTTGGCAGTAATTCTTTGTTTTAGTGGTATCTTATTCTTGTGGTATAGTGGTGAGCATGACTTTTATAATGCTGCCCCATAGTAACACAAACTTTCCCTCTTTATAATGATGACACCTCTTGGGCTGACATTAAAGAACCTTTGGACCTGGCACATTTTCAGGGAACCCAGTAAGATTATACAGAATGCCACTTATTGCATATATCTCGTGTTACTAATTTATTTACATCAATAACCTACGTGCCTTGGAGGGCACCGCTTTCTCTTCAGCATACAGAGAAAAGCCCATCCACACACACACACATCTTTCTATCTTGCATATGTATATTTTTCCTTGTTTCCTAACTTTACCTTGGGCGGTAGCAAAAGTGGTAAGATTTTATTACTGTGGTGTAAACATCAGTACCTCCCAGTTATTCCTTACCCTTGAAACAGTGACCAACAGACGATTGAAATGGGGCACACAAATCAAAACCCCAGTTTTATTTCGCTAATTTCAGATGCTGTTATTATTTGCCTTACATCCTGTATTGCACAACCAAAAATAATAATGTTACATTACATGATATTACAATTACATGCTCTTACCAACAGTGGATACAGCTTCGAGCCTCTAAAAGATAAGATAAAACAAACATATCGCAAAATGGGAGATATTTTGAATGTGGTGTGCAGCTCTTTTTACCCAGTGCAGAAATGCAGAAAGAAAAATATTACACTTTTGTTTCCAAACCTAACTCACTACACTGTCTGCCAGTAAATACAATGCATTCCATTCATTCTCACATACTCCTCAGTTATAACCTAACTTACAAGAGTTTGTTGAGCCTGGATCTCTTGCTGCTGGCTTATCTGTGTGAACCTCACACAGCCCAGTGGTACAGCCTTCAGATTTCCAGTCACTCTGATGCCAATAGCATGACACTCTCTCTGCACTGCCTTCAAGCTGTCTTCAAAACTGCAGCCACGGAGCCCACATCCCAAGGAGGCACCTATAGGAATTGAATCTCAGGAAGAACTGCCTACACCCCCCCAGCTCAGCTGCTTAAATGTCCTCTGCCTGTCCATCAAAATTAGATCAGCCTTCCCTGATGTGGTTCTGACACCTCCAGAACTGCCGACCACATTAGCCAATCACCTTACACAGGCTTGCATGTAACAAGTAATTTCCTGCGAGGACAATGAGTTTTCAATTGCACAAAGACAGCCCTTCTGTTTTTTTTTAATTATTACTGTGCATGTTTCCTTCTTCCATGTAAAAACACTAACGGAATGAATTTCAATCACTGTTAAACTGCATTACAATGTTAATTGGGACAGTTAATTAATTACTGGGCTTTCATTAGTAGAAGAGTTAATTGGTTATATATTTCCCAATGCAGTTCCACACAAATAAAAATGCACTCAATTTGTAGATCTGCAGGTTGAAGTCACTGTCTTTTCCGAATTCTGTTTTCTTTTTATGTAAAGCCTAATGTGGCATTTTACCTGCTTCATGTAACTTCCCATCTCTTTCCTACCTTCAGGTTAACCCCATTACCCTTCTAATCGGTACCCCTACATTGTCCCCACATGCACCCCTTTGCATTTTAAAATGACTACACATTTTGCTGAGTGCTTTTAAAAAAACCTCAATTTTGCTGCATGCACACTGAAAATAAAACTGCCATCCTACATTTACATTTCAAAATGGCTGCTTTAAAACACAGCCAGTGAAACACCCATGTCTGCTTCCCTTGGAATCTGTTCACATGTGCTGTTATCTGCATAAATATACCATGCATGAATATATCCCTACAACACATAGGTAGTGTCATGCTGTGCACTTCTAGTGTGTCTGTGGAGATGATATGCAGTATGGGTTGCATTTCTTTTTTTAAAATTGTCTAGTAGAATTGACCACATCTTGCAAGTATGTATAACCCTACTTATTATGTCTCATCTATGCAACTGGATGCATCTTCCCACAACAAGAGGCGTAGACTTCCCAGCTTGTATTTACATACCTTGTTTTAGTTATGCTCCTGATGTAGCCCCCTGCAACCAGAGGCAAGCTTTCCCAGCATGTTTAACCCCACTTATTATGTCTCATCTATGCAACCGGATGCAGCTCCCCGCAACAAGAGGCATAGCTTTCCCAGTTTGCATTCACCTACTTATCTTGTCTCAATTATACACCTGATCTGCCACCCGCAACTAGGGATGAGCTTACCCAGTATGTATAACTCCATGTACTTTGTCCTATGCACGATTTTGTACACATGTTTGCATTTTTCTCTAACTGGTGCCTAGATACCCCAGAGTTTTGTGTGCTAAAATAAATGCTAAATAAATAAATAAGGGTTGGCATTAAGGACATGCATTTTATATTTTGTTGAGTTAATTGTTCCATGACATCAGGAGCAGATATGTTGCGCCCATATAGCTCATGAATTAGTCTTCTATTTAAGATGTGCATCTTTAGTAAGCAGACCAGTTCTAACACTTTTTAAAATATTAGCATAAGTGAGGTCTGTAGACGGACGCATGTTTTGAGTTAGTTCTCTGTAGTGAACATGTTGCCAGAGATTTGCATTTTCAATGCTGCCAATTGTGTTGCCGCATTGTTTGTGTCCTAATGTTTTGAAAATAGGCTGACCTTTTACTGGTGTTAACTGTGGGAGGTCTCTAAAAACATAATGTACTTTCCTCCAAACACTTCTTTGGACCCCTGTTTTAGGACTTCTTGCATTCTGAGGTCAATTAAAGCCAACATGAGGTTGGAAGCCATGCTTACTTCATCTATTAGAATTACTTTTTTTGGTTTTAGAATTCTGCGTACTTCAGTAGCAGTTTCTGCTGATAATGTGTATTATTCTAATTTGTTTTGGTGCTCTACTAGGAGGAGCAGTAGTCGGTGTAAAGTTACACCTCCTATGTTGTAGGCAGCTAAACCTGTGGGGGATGTTACAACAGCTGAATGGTTGTTGTTTGTTAAGTTATTTAGAAATGTGCTGATTATTTTAATTAAGAACATTTTAGCAGAACCAGTGTCACCACTTACTTAAAGGAGCAGAGGTTTATAATGTTTACAGTTACAAGTTTTAGTTTCATGTTTAAAACCATGTTCAGTTTTTTCAGTGATTTCTAGATAAATGCTGAGTTGTTTACCATTTAGTTGGGAATACAGCACTGACAAGTCTTCAGATTGTTTAGATTAATACATGATATTTTCTACCTGAGCTAGTTCGTCTTCATTTAAAATGGGTCGTTCTCCAAGTGGTTCTTGGCTTCCTGTAAGGGAAGGTTGACTACCCCTGGTAGTGTCTTTATTTAGTTGAGCTTGAATGTTGTCCTCTTGTTGGCATTCATTGCCAAACATTTATTTGTATTGTTTGAAATTGACATTTGTTATACTGCTTTCATTTGCTTTGAATACAGCTTCAAACGCGTCATAGTCACCTAATAATAGTTCTTCTTTTCTCCAAGGTTTAAAAAGTTGCAGTAGGGCCATGTAATAAAGTTCTGTATGTTGAAGAGATTTAAATGATAACTTTATATGATTAATTAGGCTGAGTTTGGTAAGTTTCACTAGGCTTCCTTCACAAGTTGAGACTGAATATTTGCCAGTTGTCTCATCTGGTGTCGTACAGGCACATGCTTTTCAAAGCAGTACTTCTGTTTGGGTAGTATGTGTCAATTACATTGTTTTCTAAAATGTCCTGGCTGTTGGGATCTTTTGTGGCTATGGTTTCTATCTCTTGGTAGGATTTTAGTACTCTTTTTCGGGATGGATGAAGCTGGACCGAGGTTTAGCCAGAGAATGTGTTCAGATTTGCCATATAAGGCTGTACCTGTTAAACCTTCTGCAGTTTCAAGCACCCACATTCTTTATGGGAGAGCGTTTTTATACCGAAGTTGTACAATTTTTGTGACAGTGTTTTGTTAGATGATATGTCACCCCAGAGATCTTTTAGCTATGTTTTCTCAGCTTTAGTGAGATAGGCATGTGACATTTCTTGCAACTACAGTGGAATTGTCTTCAATGTATTGTATGTCTATGTTTGCATTCCAAAGAGGTCAATGATTGCATTGTAATCATTGATGTACTTGGATGCTTCTTCCCTTTTAATGTTGTATGTGTTTTTTGGGGATTTGTCTTTTATAGTGTCTAACAGAAGACATCAAGCTATTTAATTGTCCTTTATTGCAAACTGGTCTAGGGGAGCCAAAGCAACATTTGGTATTGTTTTTACCTTTGTTTTTATATATACATTGGCAGTATATGCTACACTTATGTTTTTCGAAGCACAAGATTTGTTTACGTATGTCACTATTTGTGGTTTCTGAAGGGATGTCGCAGGTTATGTATTGTTCAATAAACTGTAAAACTGTGGAATCACTGCCATGGCCAAATTTGGGAGCATCTTTTATCCACAAAAGCATGTGGATGTGTGGTGCTCCTCTACATTGACATTCATCTCTCCAAAAGAAGTGTTGGACTTCTAAGAGCAGATGGGTCGTTTAATTGCAGATGAAGTGCCGCATGGCAATGAAGCAATGGTGAAAGTATCTTGACACATTGACTGGGTCAAGAGAACAGAGTTCTACTGGTGTTTTATATCTATTCCATTTGTATTTTGGGTTGCAGTGCGCAAGAAGTTGTGCATGTCATCCCATGCATACTCTGCACATCTTAAATTAACACATCATGTGAGTGGGCCTAGGTGCTTTATCATACAACGTACATCAGCATAACGTCAGAACCAGTATTCTTTTGACACATGCCTGTTTGCCAAGAGATTTGTGAGAGTTGACTGCAAAACTTCATCTTTGTTCTTCATTATTTGAAGCAGTTGGGTAGCGGACATGTTTAATCAATTAGTGACTGTTTTTAATGTGTTTGCAACTCCATAACATAGAGTTGCTAGTTCACTTTCAAACAGGAGGTGGAAAATCTACATTTTGTCTGAATCTGGGGTCTTCAGAATACATTCATAAACAGCAATATTCTGATGCACTAATTTGCGTGGACCTTTCATCATAGCTTCCTCCTTTTCCTGTAGGAAAGAGTAGAGGAAAATAATGTCCTTCTACAATTTTTTTCCCTATACTGGGGATCCTTTGGCTTGACACATTTGATGTTTCTAATGCATCTTCAATGGTGTCTTTGGAGTCTAGTGGGTGAATTGTATACTGGTCTAACATGGTAGCTGCAGTAACAGGATCTACACGTTCAAATTTGCCAGTTGTTAGTGAATGTTGAATTATTTGGGTGGTTTCTTTTAAGTTTTCCACTATGTTTATATCTTTCTAGTATTCATTGTTTTCTTTGAGATATTGTAGGGCTGGTCTAACTTTGTTTAACTCAACTAGTTGTTGCCACATTTCTTTTTCACACACCATTAACTAGTACAATCAAAGACTGATCTTGTGTCCATTGTACTTCTAGAGTTTCTACATTTTCTTTAAGATCTAATGGCAAATATATTACTCTGCCACGGATACCCTTTAGTAACTCAGATGCAGGTAATTTGGCTGTTTTCATTTGAAAGCGTGTTATAGGTTGAAATGGGTGTACTGTTGGATTATAATGCTCTCGTCAAGTTAAATTGTTGGAGGGCCATTGGAAGTGTGGATATTATTAGTTATTAGTGATAGCACAGGAAGGCATTTGGTTATCGTCAAGCTTTGTGTTGCAGTACGTGCAAACTGTTGAGGGGTCAGTTATTTTGCATTTATTTTCTGTTGTTAGATATAAAGCTAATTAGAACCATTGGGATTCCTCATTGTCATCTATTTTGTAGGCCATATCTACTATTTCTGTGTTCTTTTTATAAAAAGTCCTGTGGCAACAGACACACACTTGGTATGGTATTTCACCAGATGTGTTGTGAAATGTAGCTATTTCTCTTTTGTATGTGTTTGTTACGAGGTTGTTGTTTGTGAGGTTTTTGCTAATGTTCTGAAGCTACTGAATTTTTGTAGACAACTTCAGTTCCAAAGCATTTACTTTGGATGTTCCACATTTCTCAAAGGAGTTCTTTAGCTGTTCCATGTAGGAGAATGTTATATAAACTTTGCAGTTCTAAAGCAGGACTTTTTGCATAGTCTTTGCATTTGTCTTGGGACGATACCTCAGGGGCAGCATGCTTGCCTTGGAAGCAAGAGGACACGAAGCAACACAGGTTCGATCCTCAGATCCGTGCTTAGAAACCTGTGGGTATTAAGTGCGTTATAAATAACTTATCATATCAAAGTATATTCTATGCACAAGATTCCGTATAGCGGAATGGTGTGTTGCTAACATTTTGATGTGGTGGAAAGCAGTTCCTAAAATGCAGGCAAATTAATGTTGTTGAAGTCCAGTTTGGCTGCGCACTGGTCAAGAGTCCGTGGTTTGTAAAGTTTTCATTTTACTTTTGTCTTTTAGTTTCACATAGTGATTGAGGAATTGTCGTAAAGATTTAAAGGATTGTTAGTGTACGTTACCCATTGAGCTGCATGTCGATTTGTACACTGGATGGTTTGTTTGGGTGAAAGGAACATTTGGTTGAAAGTTTGTTGGGGATGTTTTTTCAATAAGGGTTTCTTTTGCCATAATGGTGTCTCCTACCATTTCATTTCCTCGGCCATTACTGTCTAGGGCAACTGTTTTTTTGTTGTTCTTGTTGTTCTTGTTGTTCTTGTTTATAAGCCTTATCATTCAAATATGGTTCTGTGCTGCTTGTGTGAATCCATTCACCTTCACAAAAGTTTGAAAAGGTATCTATAATTGACATTGCACATGTTTAGAAGTACTTTTGTAATGGATTGATTAATTTAATTAGTGGTTTCATCATTTTTAAAATCAATATAAACAATTTTCTTTTTAGAAGAAATGCGCTGTCAATTAGAGCGTCAAGGATTAGTCTGCTGTGGTATTTTTTATGGGTAGATCGTGATATTTCCAGCTATTTCTATAAGATTGTGAAGAACTCTACGGTGGTACATTTTTTGTAGAATAATGTTTTTTGATTGCTTTAGAATGCTTTTGTTAATATTGGTAGATATAGTGTTAGGTTCATTAGTAGCTCTGATTTTGTTTGTACTAATGTCTGTTGGGAAAAAACAATTTTGGGTTTGAAAGTTGTGGAATGTATATGCATTTATTGTGCATGGGTGTGTGGGTGTGATTAGTGCTGTTTGATTGTGTAGTGGGACAATAGATGTAGTTGGGAAGGTTGGAAAAGTAAGTGTCTCTAGAGGTGTGATGGGCTTGGGTTAGTGAAGAAGGGAGTGATGGTGTGATTGAATAACTAGGGACCTTATGATGTTTTGAGTAAAACAGTGCTGTAATGTGGGTGTTTAGATGGGAATAGAAAGAGTGTGAATGGTGCAATATAATGAGTAAGAGTGAAATAAATGTTAATTTGAAAAGAATACTCTGGGCTAATATATAGTGGAAGTATATTGTTACAATTAGAGAGATATACATGGTACATTAATGTAATGGTAATTTGTAAAATGTAAAGGGTATTATTTTTTCGGCAGCTGTTTTCAGCAATCTTCTTTCCTGTAAATATAAAAGAAAGTTAGTGGGTATATATGGTAATGGTGAAGTACTTTTAGTAAGCAAGGTTGTTATTAATGAAGGTAGGTAGGGGGAGTTGTTGGGAAAAAGAGTTAATGAAGTTGTGTCATGGGTTGTGTAATAAAGTGTGTTAACTATGTTTTTAGAAGAATTGGAGTGTAAGTAGCTGTGGTTCGCACCTTAGAAGGTCAGCAGGGCAAACATGGGTGTGAGTAAAATATGCATATCTAGGCTATTTTTGTGCTGATGATTTTAATAAAAGAAGTGCTTTGCTTGTGGTGTAATGTATATGTATTGTGTTGCAGTGTTTTTAAAGAATAGGGAAACTGTGACCTAGTGGTAATGCAATGGTGGATTGTTATAGCAGCAGTGTTTGGTGTCTTATAGTAGAGGCTGGGAAAGAAGAGAACTTAATATGTAAGGTGAAGTGTTATATATAGATACTTTGGCGGTATACAGATGGGTGTGAGCAGATATAAAATGGTGGCAGTGTGAGGGATGTAATGAGTGAGGAAAGTGACACATTTATATTGAATGAAAAATGTTCTTTTTAGGAGTATTTTCATGAAAGTTAGGAAATGCATATGTGCATTTATAGGAGCTCTGCAAGTAACATTTTTGTAAAAGGAAAAAGAAGCAAATGGAAAAGATGTGTAGCACTTGGTGTATGTAAGCTTAATATGTTGCTGTTCATGCATACTTGCGAACATGATGCATTCCAATCTGTAGTTGCTTATGTGTCCTAGTTATTCTCTTTGCGTTCTGGGACTTGCATTTCCACTTTTCCCATCATAAAACTTGGACTACAAGTCCCAGATTGCAGAGAAAAACCAGCAGTGGATAAGCACCTACAGATTGGGATGGGTTATGTTAGCAAGTATGCATGTACTGCCAACATATTAAACTTCCACACACCAAGTGGCACTTAAAAATGTTCCACAAATGTTTTTCATCTGCTTTTTTTCTTTTAGAAAACAAGTTACACACCGTGCTGCTATAAATGCAGATATGCATTTATTTAAAACATTTTGCAGAATACTGCTAAAAAAACATTTGAAACGCACAGGATTTTATATTTTTGAATGGGAATTGTAGTTTGAGTTTTATAATGGGAGAACTGGAATTACAAGTCTCAGAATGCAAAGAAAAAATGAAGGCTTGATAAGCACCTACAGATTGGTATTGGTCTTGTTAGCAAGTATGCATGTATTGCCAACTGTAAGGAATGCATGTTATCAAGAATAGGTGTTCATTAAACTGTAAAGGTAGGTTGGAAAAACACCTAATCTAAACCTAAATCTAAGAAGGGAGCAAGCTTCGACCATCAAATAATAATAAGCCAGTACTAGTGGCGTTGTGTCAAATAAATTGCCAATACTAAGAAGAAAACCTATAGCCAATCCTTATGCTAAATACAAAAGGAAGTGTGGGATGATGTTCTTAAGAATAAAGGGAGTGTTCACAAATGGTAATTTAGGATGCAGTACTCAAGGTCTCCCTTCCCCACGTTTTCAGCACAGGACAAGGTGGGACTTTGGAGCACAGCACACGCACGAGCTGTTCCGCTTTCAACAATCACGGCACTCAGTGGTTAAGTCTCTTTACTATCAAAAAGTCTCTTGCCGCTGTGGGCTGATGTATTCAAATAATAAAAAAGGGTTCCTTTTCACACATACATCAGGTGACGTCTTTCGCCTCCGGATCCCTCTCTTCTGGGCGCAGATCCCTAGACAGTTCTTATCAATATCAGGATCTTCTGAGGTTGTCTCTCCTGCTTCCGAGGATCTGATAGTTCAAATAATCAAACAAAAAGTTATTTCATATTGCACTTCGGGTGACAATTCTTTACCCTTGGGTTCCTCTTTTCTGGGCGTAGACTCCTCTCGAATATCAGCCTCCCACCCATCGGGTTCACTCTGGCTTACTTTCCTTACTCTTCCGTTTGCTGACTGCCAACAGGACAATCCAATTCCTTTGGTCTTTCTGGCCTCCCTCGATTGGGCTCAGGCCTTTTTTACGGGATTTCCCTCTGCCGGGCTTGAACCTGATTGCCAAGGGGGACAATCCACATCCCTTGATCTTTTACAAACACCTTCACCTGTTGTACTTTACAGGTCTTAATGTCTTTTTAAACAATGCACTGTTGGATGCCCTTCTATCGGATTAACTCTTGTCCGGCAGGGCTTTCCTTCGTTCCTCTTAGGCAGGATATTTTCCCCTCAGTGTTCCACTAATATCAACTCAATGTGGACCACCCGCTGCCGGGTTGACTCTAGTCAACACACTGTTCCTTTGGGACTTTAGACGTTGCCCCTCTTTATTGGCTCTTGCCAATCTCACAGTTCCTTTTAATTTCTTACTATGTGGGATTTACTACTCTTTCAGGTTTATCTGCCGGTCAAAGACTTTCGACTGTACAGAGGATTTCACTAGACCCCCGTATGACCACTTTGACCCTCTTCTCGCCTTTCCCAAGTCCTTCAGGTAATAGTAGTTTTCAACAATCGGGTAATCTCGAGTGAGCACCCATGTGGTGCCTGGCTCATCTGCTGCTGGCATTCCCCTTTGCTCATCAATCACTCTTTAGGCTTTCAAAGTTCAATTAGCCGTTCACTACTTTTCGTTCAACACAGTTTGGTTTCTTATCAACTCTCCCCTCGACTCACTGGCTGTTATGAACTTGGCTTTTTTCCTCTTTGGAATCAAGGTTGGTACCATGGAGACCAGCGTCTCACTATGGCTTGGTTATTAGCGTAGGACGGTCTCGTGTACCGTTGACATCTGATGCAACACATGCTGGATATTGTTTGCGGTCTTATGATCCCCTCTGCGGAGGTTTCAGGGGCCCTGATAGGAAAGGGCAAGCTTGTGTCTCTCGTTCTCACCCTCTCGGTATGCATCGTCTTTCTCATCCTCTTGAACTGCGGTGCCTGGATAGCTGTCTCGTCATGCAGTCTGCCTTGCTCGTCTGGTGCTGTCGTGCTCCACCTTTTATCCCTGTGGGGACGGGAAAGGGCCATCAGGTGTGTGTGATTCAGGTCAATTGCCTGACCCTTGTGTTGGGACACATCGTGTAAATGGCCCTGGTGTTTGTCCATTGTCTTTTATGATGTGCAAAAGTGTTAGAGCTGTAAAAGGGGGGTGGTAGAGTTTTTGAGTGTCCTGTGTAATAAGATGGGAAAGAGGGGTGACAAAAGGGTATACTGTATCTCACCCGTAGGTGTTCCCGTCCCTCTCCCCGAGGACCCTCCATCCAGGTGATCCTCCCTCGCTGGTCCATCCCCAGGAACTGGTTCCAATAGCGATGGCTGTGTTCTGGCCACCTGGATGAAGGATCCCCAGGGTATAGTTCGGGAGAAACCTTCAGGTTTCTCACGCAACACATTAAACTGGCACACACCAAGTGCTACTTAAAAACGGTCAACAAATATTTTCTATCTGCTTTTCCTTTTATTAATAAAAAAGTTACACACAGCGCTGCTATAAATTCACATATTAATTTGTTAACTTTCATCAAATTGCTCCTGCAAAGAAACATATTTTTAAAACGTACAACATTTTAAGTATTTGATGCTTGATCTGAGCAGGTACTGAATGCTGCAATGCATGGCATTTGCTAGAGTGGTTAAAAAACAGAATATGCGTATTGAGAAGCGTATTTCAGGGTAAGTAGTACCAACCCTGTATATATATTTATAAAGGTGTTAAAAAATATTTTTCAAAATATAAGCATACCTGTACTATGTTTTGTTATGTGTATATATTGTTGAATCTGCAAATAGAAATCTTGGAAAGTTTCACAGTAGTTTTTGATGCAGGTGGCTGTGAATAGCAGGATATATGTACTTTGAGAGTTCAAAAGTACATCTGAAGTGTTGAATTTCGATGACAGGGTCACATATAGAGTTTTTGGATGTGATTAGTGGATGGATGTGCGACTGCATGAAAGCAGCCAATGGTGGAGTGTCACAAACATGAAAGTGGAAAGTGTAAAAGGGTTGCTTGTGCTATGGCATCTGCGGACACAGCGGTAGTCCACGGACACCACAGATGCCATCCAGGTCCTTTAAGGATGCCTTGCATGGAAAGGGGACTGCGGAGACTGCTGACACTCGTGGATGTCCGCGAACATCAGGGGGATCAGCCAATCAGGTTTTGTGGGTGTGGTGTACAGTAAGAGAGGGTAGCAGGAGATTTGTTTGGTGAGTACACTGAAGATGGCTATGGTTATGTCTTTCAGGTAGCAGAGTGTATGGTTTCTGGGACACTCTTAGATCCATTGACTGAAGGTGTATTCTGAGCACTGTGGTTTGTCTGAAAATATTGGATTCGATGAATTTCAGGTTTCGTATTGTTGAGTTGGAGGAATGAAGTGGGTGGACTTTCTCCTGTTTTGTGAGAATATGGTTCACTTGAAGCATCCAGACATAATTGTAGTTCACTGTTGAGGCAACAATTTGGGCTATGTTACCGAAATGTCATTGCAGCTTGCAATGAAGGACACATTTGGGAAGTCAATAAAACTGTTTCCACATTTGAGCATTTTTTTTTCCCCGAATAGCTCAGAGACAAATGTGAACGCGTTTGAATTTATTTTGTCCACAAATTGAGAAAGCAATGCACAGTATGAACAAAGTTTTGCAGGTTTGAGTTAAATTGAATTGATATTTTATTTATATAGTGCTCTTACACAGGTGTTTCAGAGCGCAACAAGGCAAGAGAGGGTAACAAGGGAGAACAAAAACAACGATCTTACTAGACCCAGTTACATTGAGAACGTGCATGGGAGAGAGAAAAGGGGAAAGGTGCATGGAAGGGGAGAGAAGTGGAAAGTGCAGAGAAAAGGAATACAGATAAATAATAAATAAATAAAATTAACAAGCAACAAACAGTGGTCGTGCAGTCAACAGGTGGCAAGTGCTAGGTTTTAGGCAACAGACAGGGTGAGTCTGGTAAGTGCAGAGAGAAAAAGGGGGGTACTGTATGGTTACAGATACAGGCCCCAGTGCAAGCATTTGCCAGGATGCATTGCGGGTGGGTGGCAAGGTGAGCGGGTACCTGGGCCCGGAAGTCAGAAGGTAGGCCAGGTGCCAAGAGAGAGCAGATCAACAGGGGAGAGGAGGGGCGAAGGCAGAAAGCAAAGAGGAAGGTCTTGAGATGCTTCCGGAACCAGAGATGATTTTCCTCAAGTTTCAGAGTGGCAGGGAGGCTGTTCCAGAGTGTGGCCCCAGCCGAAGACAAAGATCTACCCCCAGGGAGTTAGAGGTAGAGGAGTGAAGAGCTCGAGCAGGAAGGTATTTACGAAGGGGCAGCTGAAGGTGTATTGGACCCAGGCCCAAGAAAGCCATATGGGCAATGAAAAGGATTTTGAACTTAATCCTCGCAGCCACTGGGAGCCAGTGAAGT
This sequence comes from Ambystoma mexicanum, assembly GCF_040938575.1. Classification (NCBI taxonomy): domain Eukaryota; kingdom Metazoa; phylum Chordata; class Amphibia; order Caudata; family Ambystomatidae; genus Ambystoma; species Ambystoma mexicanum. The sequence continues at coordinate 105,008,683 of NC_090936.1, read as the reverse complement.
GATTTCAGGGCTGGAGAGATACAATCCCAGGGCTTGAGGCCAAGAACAAGTCTTGCAGTTATGCTCTGAATAAGTTGCAAAGGGCAGAGAGTAGAAGCAGGTAGATTTAGAAAGAGGCTGTTACAATAGTCCAACCTAGAGAGAACAAGGCCTTGAGATACAGTGAGCTTCTGGGGGAAGGAGAGGAAAGGCAGAATACCTCTGAGGAGGTGCAGTAGGAAGTTTGACTTTTTATAGACGTCAGAGATGTGGGCAGAGAAGGAAAGCGTGGAGTCAAAGATGTCCCCAAGGTTCTTAGACTCGCATGTAGGAGTAGGAAGAGGGCCAAGGGAGGCCGGCCAGAGAGTGAGAGGAAAGGAGGGTGAGGGTGTGCGATGAGCATTCAGGCAGAGATTGTTGGTGGCACACCAATCCTGAATGGCAGATAGGCAATCAGAGATGAGAGAAGGAGAGGAGGTGGCTGAGGGAAGCCTGAAAATGAGTTGAGTGTTGTTAGCACTGAAAGTGGGAACAGAAAATGGCGCTGCAATGAGCGAGTGTTGCCAGTTATTGGTGTTGGCATGACATCTTTTCATAATGAAAATATTAAATTTGATATTGTAAACATTTTTCGAAGAGATAGAGTGCATCTAACATATGTATACAATCAGATTTTTCTTGAAAATTTTCAAAATTCATTGAAGTATTTCCTGTAAATACATAAAATATGGATTCAAGTATTTGTTAGAAGTTGCATTAAATAAAAATGAAAAATAGACAAAAAATTAGAAGCACTTTTTGTTAAAGTTACAAAAAAGAATGTCCTTCTGTAGAATCTTTGTTAGTTTAGTACATAAAATTAAATAATCTAAAAAAAAATTACAAAAAAAAGAAAAATAGTTTATTTTAAAGCCACCATTTTTGTGCGAAAAACAGGTACATGACTTTCATTCCCCCACCCCACTCCTTGAATTTTCCAGTTGTCTGCGGACTACCACGCTGTCCATGGACTATGCAGGCCTGTGATTCTTATTCTTCAATTTTACCTATTTACTGTGAAAGTTGTCTCTTAGAGGAACCATTTTTTGTATTTTTTAATTTTGTTTTGTCTTTTAAAAAAAAAACATTTCAGGACAGGCAAGCTAAGGTGGGGGAGGGAAGCGAGGTAAGAAGCACCAACCACAGAGATGGAGGGGCTGGTGGACAGAGGAAAATGTTAGGCGGTTCTTACATTTAAGGTGGGGGCCACTGTTTCTCATGCTCCTTGACCGCGGCCTCAAAAGCACTACGAAACGGTTCCACCCTGCAGATTGGTGCATCGCAATACATACATAGTACTGTGTCCCTCTAAAGGTTAGGCTCAACAGTGTCCTGTATGGCCTGGGAAGCGGACACTGGGATCCTCTGCCCCACAGGAGTAGTTTGTGTGGTGAAAGGAGCAGTTGAGGCTGACAATCTTCTTCTCCCTGAAAAAGGTACCACCGTTTTCAGAGCACTCGAGTGGTTTGATCTGGTGTGGCAGCACATGGAGGTGGTCCTGTGGGAGTACAGCCCTGGTTTTCCGTGACTGAGTACAACATTCACTCAGTGCCCAATGTACCTGGGCTGCCTGAGTCTCTGGTACACCCTCAGCAGTGATGAAAACTGCCACGCCCAGGACTCACTTCGGGTACTGGAGGTAGGCACTGTGTCAACCTCATCTTCGTCTTCCTCTTGTACCTCTTCTGCATCCTCCCTGTTCCTCCTTCCTGGCCCTCCAGATAATGATGATGTTGGTAGTGGGGGTGGCTGGGGAGGAGGGATGACCATGACAGATACCATTGATGCAGAAAACAAGGTTTTCCAAAGAAGTCTGCAAAGCAGGTGCTCTCTCCTGGACTGCCACATTGAGAATGAGGGAAAGTAATGGGTGGGTCCCTTGAGAGAAGCCGTCTGCGGACCGTGCAACTGTCCGCTGACAACCAAGTCAAAAAGATGCCTTTCAAAGTTGTAACAATTTGCCAGATCACTTAGGAATGGGTCTATCAGCTGTGAAAGGGTAAACTTTCAACTTGAAACACCCTTGGTTGGTGCAAAATTCAGTTATAACTGTCCATGGTCCACGTTCAGGACATCACGCTGCACAGGCGCGGTCACATGATAACATCTGTGGCACCGTCAGCTGCCCGCGGGACACCCATCGGGTGGGAGACACAGGGCGTATGCCTGTAACAGGTGCTGTATCTGCGGACTAATTAAAAGTGTGTCATGGGAAACCGGACAACGTGTGCTGTCCGGGGGCACCTTCATTTTGTAAACGGACACCACAAACAGTCGTTATGTCTGCAGCCATTTAGTTGGCGTTTAAAAAAAATGACAGAAAAATATTCAAGATATTTCTAGTATAAAAATGGATGTATTTATTAAAGGGATGGGGAATCGGAATGGGAAACATAAATAGGAGATTTTAGAATTTCTGGACAATGATGATCAGGGGAGGAAGGGAGTGAAGTTTCATCAAAGCGTCTTTCATTTAAATTTTGGGAATCTGATGGTGATGATTGCTGTGGATAAGGGGGACGTGTGCAAGAAGGACAGTGATAATCAACATTTTTAATAACATGATTTTTGAAATAATGTAAAAGTTCCTTAAAGTCATTAGTAAGTTTATCCAATTTTGCAGACAACATTCTGATTTCATTATTTACAGTTGGAAATAGGGCTTCTCTTTGTGATTGTTGGTATTCTCCATAATTAAATGGGGTTGTTGTTTCTTTATGTAAACTATGTACTATAAAATAAAGAAATTATTATTTCACTGAGGTCTGTAGTAATTACATTATTTCTTTATATTAAACTATATATTGTTTACCAGTAAACATGTTATTGTCACTCATTTCTTCTGTTGGAAAGTTTTCTTCCAACCACTGAAGTGTGCTTGCCATTTCTATTTAAATAAAACAAAGTAACATTTGCTTATAAGAAATCTCTACATAACGAATGGTAATAATAAATAAATAAATAAATAAATACAGTTTACTTACTGTTTGGTTAGAGATTGTTTTTGAATAAGTGCTTTGTGTATGTGAGTCTCTATGAGCAGTTGTACTGAACTGATAATATGAGGTGTACAGCAATGGTGTGTGAATTCCATTATCTTGTGTTATAAATAAGAAAGAACGTGCACCTTTTGAATTTATCATTTGTACAAAAACATATATTTGCATGCAGTAAATATAATTAATTTTGTTTTATGTATATGTGTTTGTTGGTTGATGGGTAGAACATTTTCTGTTCTCCCCTGTGCTCTTGGCCTTTGTGAATGGTACCTGATATCCGCAGACATTCGTGCTGTCCGCGGACTCTGGAACTGCTACATTGCGGGTGAGATTAATATACGGAAGTTGTAGCAAATTAAGGGCACACTGGTAAAAAGCTATGAAATTCACTGAAAATACTTTGTTAAAGGAACGTTATAGTTACAAATAAAACCGAAACCCCCCGAAATTTGCCAGATATGGTAGGCAAAGCAACCATAACTTGCGCCACCACCATGCACTACTAAAACTAACACCTGGGACATCAAAGATGACATCACAAATGTCATTGATGACATCACTGACATCACATATCTAGGGCACTTGTTTTTGTTCACTGACATATCTAAGCTAGATGTTTTTATTCACTAACAAACAGAATATGAAAATTGAAAAGGTGCTGTATATCTTGACGTTAACTTTGTCATATGTTCTTAGAGTACTTTCTTCTGGGTTTGTGTTAGCTCATGGTGCACATATTCAGGGCAATAAGCAGGCCTCAAACACACAATTAATTTCAATACATGAACCTTAATGTAATTGTCATTTTCTGGTGCTCTTATTTCTTTCTTCTTTACTTTAGTTTCCCTGTATGTGCCTCTAATTTGAAGGCATTGTGGGTCTTCATATGAATTGTTTGTACTAACACACCTGTGTATTAATTCTTGATTTGTAAGTTTTATTGAAAACTCTGATAAAGTAGTATTAATTATTTTACTATCCAGAACTACTAGACTAAAAATATTGTACTTCTATGGTTCATGCTGCAACCATTCCCCGTGTTTATGTATGATTAGATTACTGCATTAACAACACTCCAATGTGATGTGTTGTTTACATGAGTACATTATTTAATACATTAAGTTCATATTAATTCTACCAATTAGCTGTGACTACTTGTTACCAGCATTATAAACACAATCCCTTGTTGGGACTTTTTATCAAAATTAATTTCATATGTGATGTCATCAGTGATGTCATCAATTATATTTGTGATGTCATCTTTGATGTCCTGGTTGTTAGTTTTAGCAGTGCATGGTGGTGGCGTGAGCTATGGTTGCTTAGCTTACCATATCTGGCAAATTTCTAGAGTTTCTCTGTTTTACTTGTAACTATAATGTCCCTTTAACAAAGTTTTTTCACTTAATTTGATAGGGTTTTATTAGTGCAACTTAACCATAACATCCCTTTAACATTGTTTTTTCACAAAATATGTGATCAAGCCATGGGATCGTAGCAAAACTAGTCAACTGCCAGAAACTGCTGGCATACACAAAAAGGGAAGATGATTTTTAAACAAAATGATGTGTTTTGCTAATAAAGTAAAAAAATATATTTTAAACTTTTTTCCGACTTTGGCTTTCCATCTCTGGATCCGTTACGGGAGTACTGCTCGACAAACGGTGGATCCGCACTGAAACATTTGATATACAGATATATATATATATCATAGGGCTATCTTAGTCGTCCTTTCGTTAAGGTAAAATGTTTCATCCATAGGAAATGCAAAATAATTAAATGTCTAATAAGACCATAGGACGGATCAGCACAACATTTTACAAAAGAATTTTGGGGCCCAGGACCCCAAAACGATGACATTTCATGCAAATCCGTGTTATGGTTCAAAAGATAAAAACGGTCAAAAAAGGGTGTGTTTATCACTTTGTCATTCATTTCCCCAAAGGGAAAATGTCAATTTTTGCTCAAACGCACCAACCAAACTGCTGGACAGATTTGCGCCAAATAAGAAACAAGTCGGGCACAAAACGCTCAAAGAAAATCCTTTGTTGGTTTGGCATAAATCAGTTCAGTCGTTTATTTCATTTGGCGTAGAGCGGAGTGCTCCTGTGCCAAAAACGTTAGTTATATCTCCCATGAAACATTGCTGGGGTAAAGGCTTTTCATTTATGAAATCTGCCATTACGCAAATGGAGATTCAAGATCGTGATTTGTTTTTGGAAACTGACCCAAAATGATACAAGAGGCAGGGTTGTATTTAGGCTAGCAAGCTTGTGGGTAGGGTACGAAAGGATGATTTGTGAAGGTTTGGGGCTTGCAATAGAGTATTTTTTTTAATGCGTTTTGCAGAGATCGCAATTTGTTTCGAGTGTCAAAAAAAGAGTACATACTTCAAAACTATGATATTGAGATGTGGAAATCACTGTGATTGCTAGTTAGGGAAAGAACAACATGTTAAGTTTATTAAGGAAGTAATCTGTGTTTTTAATATAAAGACAATATTACAGGGATTTCCTCCTAAATTAACTTAAAATCTGTGGGAGGAGTGTATTATGGCACTATTAGTGTTTCGGGGTGTTAAAGGTGCTTGAAAAGCATTTATTTGTTCTATTACTTTGAAATAAAAGTGTGCAACATAAAATCGAGGGAAGCCAATGCTTGTTTATTTTATCCTTTGTTTTAATTGGACAAGCTTTTCTAGTGATTTAACAGTGACGATGTCGATGTACTCTTGACGTCAGCAGGGAAGATCTCTACATTATCGCACATCCCTCTTCTTCACGGTACCTAATTAGTAATCCTACCTGAACCCCTAGATCCTTCTTCCTCATCCCTATACTGATTACTATTCTTCTGTGTACCTGGACCCCTCTTCCTAATCCCTGTACCCAATAGTAATCTTACTTTTACCCCCACATCCCTCTTCCTCATCCCAATACCCACTGGATAATCTTACCTTTATTCCCACATCCCACTTCCTCATCACAAACCCCCACTACCCTAACCTCATTCTTCCTTATCACAGTCCCCAACTACCCCACCTCACTCTTGCTCATCACAATCTCCCTTTAACCCTACCATATTCTTCTTCATCACAGTCCCCAACGGCCCCACCTCACTCTTCCTTGTCATAGTTCCCCACTATCCACATCTCACTCTGCCTCATCAGTCCCCCACTGCCCCACCTCACTCTTCCTCATCACAGTTCTCCACTTCTCCACCTCCCTCTTCCCCATCAAAGTCCACCACTACCTCACATCCCTCTTCCTTGTCTCAGTACCTATTAGTAATCATACCTTTACCATCACCTCCCTCTTCCTTTTCTCAGTACCCAATAGTAATCAATGGCATTACCCCCACATATCACTTACTGGTCCCAGTACACAATATTAATCTTACCTTTACCCCTGCATCCCTCTTCCTCGTCACAGTCCCCCACTATCCCCACCTCACTCTTCGTCATCACAGTCCCCCACTATCCCCACCTCACTCTTACTCATCACAGTCCCCCACTATTCCCAGCTCACTCTTACTGATCACAGTGCCCCACTATTCTACCTCCCTCTTCTGCATCTCAGTTTTCCACTACCCCACCTCATTCTTCTTTTTTCCAGTCCCTCACTACCCCACCTCACTCTTCCACACCATTGTCCACCACTTCTTCCACCTCCATCTTCCCCCTCACAGCCCCTCACTATACAGACCTCACTCTCCCTGTGCACAGTACCCCAATAATAATAACTAGCATTATCACCACACCACTCTTCCTCACCCCAGTACACCATTAATAATCAATGTATATCTAGTGGACAAAAAAATAAGATGAAAGACTTGATTAACCCAATGGTGGGTAGCTGAAGAACAGATATCGACAACAAATAATACAACATCAGTAATGTTATCAGAAAAAAAGGCAGAATTACAGGTGGTGGGAGGCATAGTTGAAGTGACGTTGAGGTGCAGATTTAATGAACCAACACCCCTGAAATTCAGCAGGTGTTGGAAGCTACATCACTTAACTATGAAGCCCACAATGCACAGCCCAAAATATTAAAGTCTTCAAAGGGTGTGAATAACATAGGTAAGGTACAAACACTCTCTCCACCCACTTCAATTATTAGGCAGGTCAAATCAATACCATAGATGAAGTGAGTGTTTAGGTTAGATTGTAGTGGTATAGAGTGAGTGATGTTATTGCCTTGACATTTATGTCAGCTTAAATTGGAGGTGAACCTCCAGCGATGGCTAGTAGGTGGTGTTGTGGAATATGTGACTTGCCTCAAATGGACTATCCTACTTTCAGATTTCTGGTGAAAGGGATTCTTTCAAACTCACTACAACTTTCTTGGTGTTGATATTGAAACATTCACAGTTATACCACATTACAGGTTTGAGGTCTGAGTACAATCTATCCAAAGCCTACATGACTTTCTTTGCCTTAACAGGGAGATTCTGAGCCCAGTAAAGGACAGTGAAGATTATAGTAAGGGGACGATATATTGCTCCTCAACCTCACGAGCGTATAGATCAACCCCAGTAAATAATAAACTATCTCTGTTCACCCAAAAAAGAAGCTCATCCATACAGGAGGTACTTTAAAAAAACAAATATAATGTTCTTAGCACCATTGACTTGAAAAGGGCACCTTATATCCCACTCTCTTCTCAGCGTCTGAGATCTCTCCAATCAAAACTAACCTTCATAGTAATAATATGATTGATGGTAGATTCTTATCGTGGAATATTGCAGGGTTTAGGGAAAGACTAAAACAGGATATTATATATACCAATGATGTGATTTTTCTGCAAGAGACATTAATAGACCAGGCACTATAGTTTCTTATAGCTTACAATTTCAGGGATGAGGACTCCATTTTGAGGGATACAAGGACGCTTGGACTAACCTGTAAACGATTTGACAACCAACACTGCGAGAACACTAAATTGATTAGTATGATATCAGAGGTCATCTTCAAGACATAATAAAATAGCTTAACCCGGAATTCTGACATGCTTAGTGGAGAGCACCGATTACAATCTTACTTTATTGAATTTTGAGAAATGTTTCGATATTGCTGGTCGACATTTTAAAGGTCCCCCTTTAACAGTAAAAGTGAACAGAGCACAGCAAACCCGAAAATGGGTCTTGCTGAAATGCATGGGTATTAGATAGGAGCCACGAGTTAGAAGATGCTGCCCAAATGAATACTTAAAAGACATTTTGAGGACTAGAATCTTGGTTCCCCGACAACAAAGAACAACAAACTAAAATTGCTTCTTCAACCTGTATTGACCATTTATTGAAAGCATATAATGTCTCAGAACTAGACTGCGGCTATGTTTCTAATCAGTGGATCTACCGGATTGTAGTCGCAATGTTAGTTTACTGGAATGAATTTCACTGAAGAATGTAGTTAATGCCATCACCACCCACAAGAGTGTGAGCGTGGACGCCGTTCTTGCAGATCTCTTCAAGTTTGCGATTGATTAATGGGCTCCTTAACTAGTAAACATTTGTAACTTTATTTGGGCCACAGTGTAGGATTCCTACGAGATGAAAAAAGACTGTTATTGTCCCTATTTTGTTAAAAAGGGGGATAATTCGGCCGCTGGTCATTTTGACCAATCTTATTATTAGAGTAAGCTATTTGGAAGACTTTCGTTTGGTAGACTGAGTAAATGAGTCTCAGCCTGGAATGTACTTGCTGAATCAAAAGATGCTTTTTGCGCAGAATTAGGTACAAGAGAACAGGTCCTAAACGCATACCTAGTGGCTGCTAAGTATTTCTATCTATACAAGTCTCCTATATATGTGTCCTTCAGGAGCCCCTTCTCTGCCTTTGATATGGTGAACGGCCATGGCTCTGCAGAGTCCTAGAAGTCCTGCCGATGCCTTCTTGTCTTCTCTTAGCGTTGAAGCTCATGCACCATGACACCCAGGCTTCAGTGTTGTACCACCCAGGGGATGTGTATACAGACTTTTTTTTTCAGCACAGGCCAGTGAGTGAACCGAAAGCTACCCTTGTTGATGCAACAATGATCAATGGAATTCATATCATCCGCATAGCGCAATACCGGAACTCAAAACCGGTATTGAGCTATGCGGATGACGCTGTTCTAGTTTCCTGGACCCCAAGGGCATAACAGATAGTATGCTGAAATCGTGGGTTTTGGGGATCTCAAAGGTAATGCTTCAAAATAAACCGTGCTGGTGCTTGGATGCAAACAAGGGTCTATTCCATCTTTCAGTCAAAATAATATTAAGTTGTTGATCATTTTATGTGTCTAGGCGCAGCATCCTCAACGGACACTCAAATGCAGTGCCATTACCTTAGATCCTTTCTAATAACTTTCCAAGAGACCAGGTTCTTAGAATTCCTTGATTATAATTTGTTTTTACAATTTCTGCACATGCGAATAATCAAATATTTTTCACAAACCCACGAGGCTTAGAAAAAAGATAATGGGCCTCATCACAAGTATGTGGTAGCACTGTACCGGCACCCGGCCATACTACAAATGTGCCTTCAGGGCAGATGTGGAAAGAGCTAAGAAGAAGCATTTGGGCACATTTAAAGTTTTTGGGGGTTTGGAATAATATTTTTAGCAATGTGCTTTAGTCTTCTTGCTAGAATCAATGACGTATTCATAAGAATCTTGCGTGAGAGCAATGTGCTGTTTCCAATAGTGATTTTTCTAAAAAGAAAAGATGTCCATGTGATAACAGGAAAACAATGTTAGGTTCTCATAGGAAAATCCCATGAGATTATCTTGCCAATACATTTTGTGAGAAGAAGGGGAGGCACACAAAAAAGTCCCTTTTAAAAAAAAAGTCTGGAAAACAACTTAAGTAAAGAAAATGCTCAGGTGAACCGATCAAAGCAACAAAATGCTTGAAATTCAGTGAACAATCTTTACTTGAGGAGACATTAAGAGGGATGGAGAAGGTCAGGGGGTTCATTCAGGCTATTAGAGAGATTAGAAGAGGCAGAATCAACAGAAAGAGAGGTTAAAGATGGGAGGTAAGGGAGAATGGAGACAATAGCAGAAAAAAAGACAAAGATTTCAAAAAGTCAAAGATTGTGATGGAAAACGGTGGAAGAGGGTAGCAGGGGGGAAGAAAAGGGGGAAAATAAGGAGAAAGAGAGTGATCAGAGCAGTAAAGTGGAGGAGCTGTTACTGTTGGAGCAATTGGAATAGTGGAGAAGATAAGGACCAGAGAGGAACTTGAACTGTGAGACGTCGGAGAAGGGTTTTGAAGCAGCGACTATGAGTCAAGAATAGAAAGGAGCGGTAGGGTAGCATGGCCCGAAGAGAGATGTAGGTTAACGTCGCCTTGCAGAAAGGAAGGGAAAGTAGAGGGCAGGAGAGTAGAAAGGACAAGGTCAAGTTCATCACGGAAAGTGAAAACAGGACCGGGGACTATAAATAACGATGAAAGCAATTGAAGAGGGGCAAGAAAAAGAAGAATAGTGCTATTCAAAGGAAGGGAAGCGGGAAAGAATCATGGAAAGGGAGGAGGGGACTAGAGACATACAAGAAAGAATACCAACAATGCTGCCATGACCTGTGCCACATTGATAGTCTGAGACAAAAGGACATTAGGGAATAGGTACGATTAGAGTAGTTGCGAGGGGAGCAGAAGGATGTAGAGGTGTGACTAGCGGAATGGCAAGAGTGGTATGCAGGCATGTGCAGAGGAAAGAGGGAGAAGCAAAGGAAGTTGGAATAAACAGATGTGAGATGATTATTAATATGCCAGTGATTGTAGAGTAAGTATGAATTCTCAGAGGGAGTTGAGGTGCGGTGGTGTGAAGATGCCGGAGCCCGGATGCTGAAAGTGCGCATACTGGTAGAGAAGGAAGAAGGACACAAAGCATTATAGTAGAGGAGGGGCAGATAGCAGCATGATGGATCCAAGAGAAGCTAACAACAATTATCTAGGGGAGTTTGAACAGTATTTGCAACTTTGGGAGCACTCCTTTTACTTTGTTCCTGCTGAAAAGAACTTAACACAACTTTTGAGAGTAGGGTGTATTATTTCTTTTGGAAAGTTTTCTTCAGTTCAGTCAAACAGCACCAACGTTATTAGCCTCTCAAAAAGTGCTTCCCTCATGAGTGGTTCAAATGAACCATAACAACAGTTGTATTTGCGACTCTATTGTGTGTACATGTGCATATCCCCGCCTGCCCCATATATATATATATATATATATATATATATATATATATATATATATATATATATATATATATATATACACACACACACACACACACCAGAGCACCCCCCCTCCCCCCCCAACCCTGAAATGTTTTTCCTTGTCCAAGCCTACATTCCAAATTGGGTGTACTGTAGTCAACGGTTATATGTTAAAAAATATGTTTTGCCAAAGAAGTATTTCTATGGGATGGTGTTCACTCAATAGGGCTTTTTGAACAGCTAACATGGTATTGTGGACTGAGAAAGCTGAAGGAACATTTTCTGATGTTCATATGTGGCGCTGCCTGTCCTGAACAGAGACGCACTATGCCCTCATTATTGCTATATAATGTGGCAGAGCCTCTGAGGCCCATGATTGCTTGGCACAGAAATGGCACAGAGCACAACGCTGTGAAGCGAGACCCTGTTCAGAACGAGGCTATGCCCTGGACAGGGTTACAAAGCATCCAGGCACCAGGACGAGGCTCAGCCTCGCTGTGAACATGGCAGGGACGTCACGTGCGTTAGTGGTAAACAAAGGCCTGATACTTACGTGTAGTCGTGCATCGCATCCAAAACAAAGGGAATATGTCATTTGGTCAGGATAGGCCGAGGTGTGCAAGCAGGAAATGTGGCTCTGTCTATGAAGTGCTTAAGATTAAAGAATGTTCCACTTAGAATTTGAATGTCCACATTTCAGTAACTGAATGTATCACATCAATGTATGGTTTGCATTGGCTAAAAGCCTACAAAGAGTTGTTGAATTAGCATTAGCCTGTCTGTTTCTCTCTAGATGCAGATACATTAACTGACTCTGTTATCCGCAACTACCAAGATCCGAGGGCTGCAGAGGCGTTGCTGGGGGGGGGCTAAGGGGGCTATAGCCCCTGGTCTTTTGGTTGTAGCCCGGATAGAATCTCTGGAGCGACAACCGAAAGGCTGGATAGCCCCCAGCCCCGTCATCAGCATAGCCCCGGGTCTTTTCCAGACCTAGCAACACCCCTGGAGGGCTGGATATAGTTTTTGCTTTCACAAGACCCTGTGTTATGTTGTAAGGTAGGGCTCCCACCTGAAGTACACAGACCAGCTGTGGAGCCAGGTACTTTAGTCCAAGAAGGCCTTATTGTACACATATACATTTGTATAGGTTCCAGTTACTCCCAGTGTGTAAATCACAGGTTCAGGTAGACACAAGTAGACATTACAGGAACAGACCCACCGGCCATCCACTCACTCCCAGCTCAGGCCCCCAACTGACATTCATAGAATACTCATGCACACATTCACTCAACATTCTCCTGAGCTGTCTATCATGCATACATCAACATTCCATCAGCATGCACTCCTGGCCAGTGATACAATACAAGGCTGACTTACATTACAACACGCTGCTGGCTGCCCTGCTGGCCGGGACCTTGGGTAAAAAGATCAAGGTGCAAGCTGCTAGCCAGGCATACAATGTCACTGTGCCCTCAGTTCTTCACGTGCACAAAGAGCACCATTTCTTACTCACCAAGAGACAATCACCACTCGCCAGTGGCTAGTGAAGAGTGCTAATGTTTAAGCCTGGTGGCGGCAAGCCCGAATCCTGTTTGGTGCTTTGAGTCCCTTTGTGGAAGTGGGGGTGGGAGGTGATCCCGCCTCAGGAGGAGGACAGATGTTTGAAAAACAGCCACAAGCCACCCTTGCAGCGATAAGCCCGGTGGCGGCAAGCCCGAATCTTGTATGGCGTTGTTCGACGCCATGATTTCACAGCTGAGCACAAACTACTACCGCCCTTCATGAGCACGGTGTGCGATCGCGGATCACTGGATCACTGTTAAGATTAAACTCAGCGCTATTTGACAAGTGCTGCGGAATGGTGAACCCAATGCAGCTGGAGGGCATGGGACCGTAAGCGAGGGCAAAAAGGGCAAACACAGTACATGCAAAATGTAAAATAATGACGGAAAGCAAGGAGAAGGGAATCATCGCCCTTCCCCCCCCCTTTTCCATCACTCACCTGTGCTCACATAATGTGAAGACAGAGCTGATAGCAACATAACACCCAGACCAGAATAGAGGGTTCACATCACCAGAGTGCAAGAAAGGAAGGGCGATAACACAGAGCCGGGGCCCAGGGGGGTGTATAGCAGTTAGCAACAGAGTGGAAAGAAAAGGAGAGGAGAAGGAATGAAAGGAGAAAGGAAGAACACAGAGGTGTGAATAACTGTCAGTGCCAGCCAGTCGGCTTGGGCTACCAAGACATGACAATATGAATGGCCTCACGCCACGCTTTGTGAATATAAGGAGGGCCAAGGGGAGCTGCTCTGCAGCCTGATCAACATTCCCAACGGAGCGCAAGCACACAGGAGGCTGTTAAACAAGACAACGCATGTTGCAAGACAGTCGCGGGAAGAGGATGGCAGCACGGGCTAGCAGGACAACAACTGGCCCAGGTGCCCAAAAGTACAACAGAGATTTATACATGAGCACATTTTATGAATAAAATGATAATCATGTTTTATGATTTACTCATTGTGCAATACTACCTTTCCTCTCCTTCACACACAAAACACTCACCATCGTCGGCCTCATCATGTCAAGCATCGACTATGCAAACAGCCTCTACCTCGGTATACCGGAATACCTACTGAAGAAGCTACAAAGGATCCAAAACACAGCAGCCAGACTACTCCTCAAACTATCCAGAAGAGACCACATCACCCCGGCCCTAAAAACACTACACTGGCTCCCAGTAAAACAGCGCATCATCTTCAAAACAATGTGCATAACGCACAGGGCAATCAGCGGACAAGGAGCAGAATTCCTACAAAAGAAAATAACAATCTACAAGCCAACGAGACCGCTCAGGTCAACCAATGAAATCCGACTGGAACAAAAACCTTACATCAAGAAGAAACTCGGAGGAACCGCTTTCTACCACCTAGCCGCGAAAACCTGGAACAGCATCCCAAAAATAATAAGGAACACCAAAGATCACCTCAAATTCAGAAAATTACTAAAAACCTGGCTCTTCAAAACCAGAGACTAAAACCGAAACAACAATAAGACAAATGACTCAACAAAAAGGACCTTGACACAGGGGTCCACCTGCGAGACCCAGGGAGACGGAGGCAACGACTCCAGCCAACCCTCACCATCCCCCATCACCCGTACAGCCACAACTAGGTACCACGAGCTGTGGAACGGACAAGACACAACTAATCACCACACAAACGGAAGTATGGACACTAGCAGCTGCGCTAGTCATGTGGGGGGGTGAGGAGCATGCAAAGTTATTAAGGGAGCGGGCGGAGGAGACAGCTAAATCCTCAAACGGCCTCGAATGGAGAAAAAAAAAAAAAAACGAGCACGTACCTCCTGAAACACAGGGTGTACAAGCATCCCGTCGTGTAAGATTACACGAGCCCAACCGGCTCAATCCAGGATAGAGATGCCAACTAACCAATACCACTAACAACTTCCTTCTCTGCATACACCTCTCAAACTCCAAACCAAACACAACCACAAACCTCCAGCACAGCAAACCGCACGAACTTCACTACACTGCAACAACAAAACAAAAACACACATAGACTCGCACATCAGCACACGACGACTACCGGCCGCATACACCCCAGGCCCAGCCGACGGAACCACCGGGCTGAGGCTGCCAACAGCACATCACTGCAATCTTGCACTTTTCCAGCCTCCACCCACTAACCCACCCCTCCCTCCCTCTTTCAGAGCCGCCAGAGCGCCAGGGGACCACTCCGGTGGTGATAGTGCGCGGTACAAATGACCTTTAACATTAACATTAACAATAATATCCACGTCTTTTATTGCCAACACTAACCAAAGTCTCAGCCATTCATTAGTACAAACCGACCTGGGGAGGCATTGTGTGATACATGTATAGTTGCCCTTTCTTGCTCCTCAGTTTACGAGTCCTGGGACTTTGTTTCGCTCAGCTTGCATAAACGAGTGACCACTGCTGTCACACCCCACATGCGCCACTGCACCGAGTCTCCAGTTGCAAGACAGCTAAGCTTGTAAAGATTGCATGTAGCGAATGTTGTGAAGGAGGCAGGTCTTTCAGCCAGATTGTGTGGCCCTTTAGCCCAAGACTGCCCTAAGGCTGCTCGGCTGCTCCCAGTGGGGCACAACCTGGGATTTTGGAACTCGGAGGGCTTGAAGGACTCACAGTTTTTTGTTTTGCTGGTTTTAATCTGGTCACAATTTGTCAAAATCTGTCCCTTCTTGGACTATGAGCGACAGCACATCCAAAAGCATTCTGATGAAGTGCCTCCTACCAGGTCACTAACATTGTGCTGGAGCGAGGGAAGGGAGTCGGACTCTGGAAGCCCTTTGAGCTGTCGGGGGTGCCCAGTGCTTAATTTGTAAGAATATAAGTGCCAGGGCCCAAATATTTTCTCGCATGCTTGTGACACTGCGGCGTGCTGTTCCCCACCATTGAGGCCACCACCCACAGCTGCCCCCCCACAGCGTCGAGTGTCGACACATTTGGGGTTAAACTGCAGCTTGCACCTGGGGTTGATTGATGCTCTGGCTATCATTACTTCATATTCAATCTGAGTCTTAGACAATAAGTGCCGGGGCTCAGAAATAAGTGCTGGGGCCGAGCCCTGCCAAACACCCCCACAAATTAAGCACTGGGTGTGCCTCCCTCCACATGGATGTCTCGTTTTGGGACCACATATGTCCAATAATAGGTCGGTCCTTGGTTCCCAAGTGCCAATTTGCTGAACTGGGTTTCTTTTCCCTCTTCGTTTTTTTAAATTTTAAGTTTGTTCTTCCATATCCTATATTTAATGTGTTTTTAAATTTGTAGGCCAAGTATTGAAAGTGTTTTTTAACATGTTCATCGCAGTTATCAGCAGCATGTGTTTGTATTAAGTGTCTAGCAGCACGTGATTTCATCGCACCTGTTGCCCCATTACATTGACGCCATCTCTTGTTTTTGCTGCTATGCTTTGTGCTGCTTCTCCATCTTGCAGAAGGCTACACTGTACCACTGTGGCAAACTGCATTGCAGGCACTATGGGCCCTCTAGCCATTCAGATTTCACTAGCCCTTTATTGCCCAATTAGCCCCTTCTGTTATGTCATAACTGTTCTTCTGGTGTCTTGTGTTTGTATTGCATCATTTGCTTTGTTTGCACTATCTGCTTTGCTGCTACGCTCCCTGTCGCTTGCTATCCAGTGATAGGTTATACAGTATTCTGCTGGAAAATTGCACTTTAGGCACTTTAGTTGTACTACCGTCACTTTAGTCGTATAGATTGTTCTAGTGCACTATTGCACAAGTAGTCTCTGTTCCTATGTTACAGCTGTTATTCCAATTGCTACAGGTTGTTATAGGCTATATAGTATCCCTTAAGGAGTACTATGTGATATTTCTGTATTTTAAATGCCGAACACAAAAATGACCAATTTTATTTTTGGCAGTTTTTTTGTGGCCTTTAAAATGCCGAAATATCACATACCTTCTTTCCCTGTGGAAGATGATGCTGTCCCTACCCCCACCCTCTCCTGTTGGTTTTCCTGTTAATCAGCGGGTTAACCCCCCGAAACTCCCATTTCCTCACCCACCCCTCCTTCTCAGCCCAACGCACACTTTCTCCCCACACACCACATTAAACACACTTACCTCCCTCAATGCTCCTTTCCTCTCCTGCCTTCACTTGTCAGCCCGTGTGGCAATCGTGTGTGGCAGGGGCATGAGAGTTTGATTTAGAGAGATTGGTCTGTGCGGTCACAGAGCGGTCTTTCTAAATCAATCTTTTTTTCTCTCAAATTATAATAAAACTACTTTTTCACTTAATTACCCCGTACGAGGCCCTCCATCGGTAAATTGCACTATAGGCACCTTAGTACCCTAGCTTCACTGGCACCTCTCGCACTTGTTGCAATGTCCCATCTGCCATAGGCTATACAGCATCCTACCAAGGGCACCACATTGGGAAATTGAACATAGGCACCCAAGGAGTGCTGACGTAGCCAAATATTGGATCTCGTCAATAACACCCCTGTACTTGGTAGTACTTGGTAGTCAAATAGCTACATATAGCTTGTATACTGTACATCCTCACATTGGTCTTTGACTGTAGCTTTGACTGTTTAGCCATACCACCAACCATTGCTACCAAGGTTTGAGTAGCATAAAATTAGCTAAAAGTATCCATAAGCCTGTTGATTCTGGTGCTAAAATCTCTCAGTACTTAGGATCATGTCAAAAAGGAAGTTGACAGCTGAACGTTTCCCTGGGGAGTGCTCTAAGATCTTTTGACCCCATTAGGGAGGTCAACATGCTAATTTCGGAAATTGGAGTCTTGTTAGGAGATATAGAAAGCAAATCCAATACGATGGTTAAAGATCAAATTGTGCTTCATAGGGAAAGGATGTTAACCTGATTGAAATGGCAGAAATAGATCCCACCCCCACTGGCAAGAGTGTCACCCTAGCAAGGAGACCAATCAAGCCTGTCCCACTGCTTAAAGAATCCTTTGACAAGATCCTGGTCGGTAAAGGATCCAAGCAGTTGTGAGGCCAAAACTATTTACTCCCTGCTGGAGAACCATACTCAGACATCTCAGCTCTGCCATGTGTCATCCAGTGGGTGGAGCCAAGTACCAAAGGGATGTCACCTCAACCCCCCTCCCCCCAACCCCAGCGGACCATGCCATTGTCGAAAATGACGAAGTGGTCATCCTTCCTTCAATCCCCACACATAATAGCTTCCCGCCACTGTCCCTATTGGAACCGGGAATAGTATCATCAATCCTTGTGACTGTAGGGAGGGGTGGACACAGTGAAAGGGCAGGCTTGAGGGAGGCGATTTGAGGGTGGTCCAAAACAACACAGGAGAAAACACGATTGAGGAAACGTAAAAAGATAGCAAGGAAGGAATCTAACTACGTCCCCAAAGGTGGGAAATGTGCCACTGGATAAGAGATGTGATATCCCTGTAGTAGGGATACCCCCCAGCTTTGGAGGTCATAAACCTGAGCGTACTGGAACTGATGGCCTTGTTCGGCAGTTAGGGCCTAAACTGGATAGCCTGAGTGGGAATCTTGCAAGGGGGCCTAGCGCCCTGAAGCCATCGAACGGAGTAGCGGATGACCCCCTTCTCAACAAGGTTTTGGTGGGCTAAGGGGAGCATGCTGGCAACATAGATCGAGGTGGTCCATTAAACCAACCAAAGGCAGGGACTGGTCAAAACCAATTAATGGTGTTACTAAAAGACATGTGGAATCTAATCCACCGGCATGGCAGGCTGACCACTATGTCGTCCGCTCATATGCTGAAATCGGGAGCCCTGCCCATGAAGAGCCTACCACTGTCATTTGGGTTTTTGCGGATGGATAGATTCTCGCTTCTTAGAGGACCCAGATCAAGGGACCCAAATGACCATCTCATAGCCATGCACTGGGGCCGCCCCACAAAGAGGGTAGTTGTGTTTATAAGTACAAGGTACCGCAGCTGCCAAGGGTAAGCTTTGAGAGCCAAGATTCCCTAGTTAACAAGGTCACAATTTTGCTGCGCTCTGTTAGAGGGTGCAAATCAATTTTCAGAGAGGACATCATTTGGTGCTCTCGTAGGCCTAAACCACAGGGTTTCCATGATTGCATCCAGGTAGCATTAGCCTGCTGCCTTTTGTTGGTTGGTCTTCTATCTATTGAACTGTGCTCCTATCCCCCAGCCTGCTCTAGAATCACTATGAGAGCCCTAGATCCCGACCATCAACTAGCCCAAAGGCTCCAATGATTGCCCTGGGATGGGAAAGTGATTTGGATTGTGTGGATTGACTCCCTTTAACAGCATCAATACCAGTGTCCAGGCCCCATGAGGGTCTTCCTGCTACCGCCATCACCAATATATGCTCTACCGGCAGGATGTTGTCTTGGAACATAACATGCTTATACTAGCATTTAGACATCTCAAGCTGGTTAGAGTTCATTCGTGGCTTCAACATTGGTTGGTTTCCAGGAGACATGGGCTGGGGAAGCCATGTTTATCCAGGGTAGGAGTGTTCATTCAATCCCTGCTGCTAAAGGCCCCAGAGGAAGGCCATGGGGAGATCTGCTAATATGGGTGGCCCAGACCTGCAACATCTAACAATAACAACAGCAATAAATAAGGTAGCCTGCTTGTTCAACATTTACAATAGACCAAATGGGGACCTACCAAATAAACCCCCTGCTCTGATGCAGAAGAATCCCGATTCCCTGGACGCTCATGCCAGAAGTTATATGTGTGTCCTAGCTATGGGAGACCTGAACTTGCAATTTGAGTCACTGTGATCCCCCTCTCCAAGAACTCACCCACACGCCATGAATGCTGCCTGCATCATGCACACCTTGGGTCTGAGAGCCTGCAATGGTAGACATAGCGCAGACCAGCCAGCAAGGTCTACTTTCTATGGGCTAAAAGGGTCTTCTAGAATCGACTTTATGTGGATAAATGTCAAAGATTTGCCCATGATGCTAAATTTCTGTGTAATTGATCATAATGAGAGTGATCTCAAGCCGCTCATGTGTTCCATCCGTTTAGCCACATGGGGGCAGCACTCCCATCTACCCCACATAGATCTGTAGACGTAGAGGTAACGGGTCTAGCATCATGAAGGGTAAAATAGGGAGATGTGATGAGAAACTCCAAACCCAAAATGTATTACTCTATATTGTCTGACATTAAAGCAATCTGTGCCCCTAGTTCTGGCGTTGAACCTATATTGGGCAATCATGAAGCCATGATAAAAAAAACCTTCAGGCAATTTTTAGCAAGCAAGAGGAGCCAATGAAGAATGGGTGGTTGGACAAGGAATGCAGAGCAGAGAAGTGCAATTTATTGTGTTGCCTGAAGGAGGGCACAGTGGTAGAAAAAGAAAAGCTTCACAGCCCCAGGGCTAAATACAAATCCATGATCCAGAAGAAAAAGGCATCCTTTAACTGGGAAAGATGGGATGACATGCTTTTGGCGTGTTAAGGCGGCGATTCCTGTCATTTCTGGAAAATGGTGGCAGGGAAAGACCTCCATGCAAATAGCATACCATCCTCCTTATAGCACAAGCATTTTGGGGAGTTGTATCAATTCAGCTGGACCAGCTGAAGGAATTTGCACTACCAGAGAATGTACCCACCCTATATGTAAATGCCTTGGAGATTACAGAGAAGGAGGAAGAAAGGACGATCCAAGCACAATCAGGGGGCCAAGCACCAGGCCCAGATAAGATCCCAGTGGATCTATATAAAGACAAGCTGTAAATATGGGTCCCCTTACTGTGCCGTGTTTTTAATGTAGCGTCGGAGCACAGACTGATACCAAGGTCATGGCGCAACACGGAAATCATATTGATTTTCAAGAAAGGGAATAGGGACCAGCCAGCGAACTACCGCCCATATGGTGCGGGGAAAATCTTTGCCAATGTTATCCTAGAGCACTTACAGTTCTGGGTGGATACTGCTGGTATTATCAGCCATCTACAAGCCGGCTTTCGGAAAGGGTCAAGTACAACCAACCAGAGCTTTCGTTTCCATCTAATCCTGAACAAATACACTGTCCTTAATAGAGCAAGGATATATGCTGTCTTTGTGGACGTAAAGACCACCTTTGACAGTGTCCCTAGCAACTGCCTTTGGCAAGTGCTGAGCAACAAATGTATCCCCAAAACATGCTAACTGCAATCCAACATCTGTACACTGACAACACAGCATCTGTATGCTGGGTTCTGGGGAGTGAGTTGACAAACCCAATTTCCAGAGAGATAGAAGCAAGGCAAGGCTGCCTGCTGGCCCCACTCCTCTTTAGCATTTATATCAATGAGGTTATCAAGGAGTTGGAGGCACACAGCCTTGACCCACCAAGATTGGGGAGCACTAGGTTTACTGCTTTATTATTCGCAGATGACGCTGTCCCATTGGCCACATCCCCAATGGGCATTAGGACCACCTTGGCAAAGTTAATTGGGAAATGCAATGATTTGGGTTTTGAATTAAAGAAAGAAAAGATTAGTCTTCAGACCCCACCTTGCCCAATCTTTAAAGGTGGACATCAAGGTGGACGGTACCATTCTAGAACAGGTTTCATACTACAACTACCTTGGAGTCAGGTTCCCAGAGAATGGTCTGTGATTTCAGCAGGTAATTAAAGCATCAGAAACTCTCAAAGTACTGCAGTGGAATAGGGAGCTTGCAGCAGATCCATCATAGTGGCGCTATTAGCCCAGCCCTACAACCACATTGGATGAAGGCAGTTGCCGCGTCACTATATGCGACTGAGCTATGGGGCCACGTAGGAGCGAAATCTCTGGTTATAGCTGAGATGAAATTTCAACAAATATTACTCATGCTATCCTGTTCCTCGCCTAGTGCCAGTATGTTTTTGGAATGTGGCCTTCAACTGGTCGAATACCAAGCCAGACTAAAGCCCCTTTTGTTTTGGACCAGGATATGGACCTCTCCAGATTTGTTTGCATACACAGATGCAATGGTGCACATCCTGTCTCGGGCGGGAGCCAAATCTCTTCCATGGTTCAAATTTGTAAAAACAGAATTGTCTAAATTGAACCTGGCCCAGCACTGGAACTCCCCCGAACTGATGGCAGGTGCTTCAAGGCGACAGAACAAATATGCAGGTGGCATTTGTTCCCAGCGTGGCTGGTAGAAGAACGTACCATTCCTAGCTCAGGGCCACAGGATCTGAAGTGCCAATTTGATTGGTTGATTGATTGGTCCTTATACATACCGTTTACGCCTTAAAATCCTAAAAGTGGCATCCTTCACGCAGAACTGGCGAGGGTCTCGGGGCAAAGCATGCTTGGTCTGTGGGGCAATCGAGGAACCCACCACCCAACATTTGTTTTATTGCCAAGGTTAGAAGGGCTACCGCGAGAAATATTTGTTACCACTTCTCAGATTATCTGGAATTCGCCATGTTGAGGATGCCATAGCTCATTGTAAGGATACCGGTAACATGACAATGGTACACTTTGTATTCAAATGTGTTCATAGGGCATGGTTAAAGCAAAGCAAAATGGGCGATGCAATGACCTTCCGCTAATTAGTCCTTCATCCTGCATTAGTTGTGAAAGCTCTGCAATTTCTTCTGTGATACCCTATAAGATCCCCTATTCGCAGATGTGCACACTAGCCTTTTTGAATGTTTTATTGATTTTAGGTCTGCAATGCAAAAAAGGAAAAGTTCCCAGAGTCTGGGAACTCCCATCCCATGCACACTGCGTGCAGCGGACGGGAGTTTCCCACACTTTGGGGAACCTTTCCCTTTTTGCACTGCATACTTTTACGGCCCATGTGCCAGGACAGTCTTTTCTACCCAGAATCTTATATTTAGATATACATGGATTAAGATCCTTATTTTTGATTAACACTAATTCTAAAAAACCCATTTAAGAGATGTGCGGTGTAGATCCTCTTATCAGTTTTTGATTTTAGATCTGAACGTGTTCTTGGATTTTAATAATTCTCAGTCATGTTTTATATCTCTTTTAAATGTTAATGTTGTATTATTTGCTGCTTTCTGGCTAACAACGCAATGAAGCCGAATGACTAACTGCATCTGTACAACACACAGAAAACAGAGAAATTTCCAGAAACTGAAGCAGAAAATACAAAAAATAAACAGATCAAAGTAGCAACAAACACACACTCTATGACATTTCTGACATATTCCAATGTGTGCAGGTGGCCAACGCACACATAAGACAAATGTACATGTGAAACAGAAGCAAAACATAAATACAAGGAAAAAGAAGCAGAAAACTGAGAGCTCACTATTTCTGGCATACAGCACAGTTCAAACAAGCACACGTACGGAAACAGGCTCATAAACTACAGCACAAACATATTTGGTCATGCAGAGACAACCACATACATTACAAACTTACAGACATTAGAAAGAACGATTTCAAAAGTTGGTGCGAAATCTGCTGGTCAGTTTTTTAAGTACTGTGTAGGCTGAGTGATGATGTGCACTGAGAAGTGCCAGGAAGTGCTTGTGTGGCTGTGGAGGCTGGGAAGGCATGATGTTCTCTTGCAGTCAGCGTCCGGTCAATGTGAAAGCGCAACGGTGATCTGTTGGAGGTACAATATTGCCAAGCTGCATGAGGCCCTGCGTTAAGCCTGTCTCATAATAGTTTTATGTGACGAAGGTTTCCTTTAACCGTTAACTGAGAATGTTCGTATGGCGGGCGTGCATAGTCGGGTAATTGTGTGGAGGGGCAGGGGGAAAAGGTGGGTTTGTACGTGCTTCTTGTAAGAAGGGCAATTAAAAACAATGAAATAAAACAACTAACCAAAACAAATAATTAATATAACAAATTAAAATAAATAATTAAAATAATAAATACGTGGAACTCCATATGTCAGGACTCTTGTCTGCCTCTGATATGTCCCGACCAGTGATGTTATTTGGTTCATTCGAGTACACTTTCATCTTGGCAATCTTAGATCCATAGGAGTCATCTTTTTTAGCATTCTGGTTATCTTGTCTTCACCTCCACCTGGAGGCAGGCATCTTTTGGTCTTCATCCAGGGGACTCCAGGACTCCATCGTCTCCCGTGGCCTCTGATCCCGGAACCTCCGACCAAATAATGTTAATTTTCTAAATCAAATAGAAAATAAACAAATTAAGTACATAGCACAATACTAACTTCACCCTTTTGCCAAAAATAAAACATGCTTGGTAAAAATATTTAGTTTTTTTTTTTTTCTGAAATTAAACACAAGTTAAAAGAAAACAAGCCCATATAAAACAGCATTCAATATTTAATACATTTTCTCTCTGCACACCAACCATGAGCTTCCATTATATATTTATTTATTTATTTTATATTATATATTTTTACATATATTACAGTGGTTATGTGCCATCATAACAATCAACTTTTTAACTTCTTTGTCACTGCCTCCTGAGTGTACCTATTTATTTTCTCTTTTTGTGTTCAAGGGACTTTATCTGTTTCTACATGCTCAAGCTGCCTGATCTCATGTCTGGGATGGCATGGTTTGATTTTATTTACATGGACAAACTGCTCTATTGCTGTTTCACCTTCATTTTTCAAAATTTTATAAACTACAGGAGAGACCTTATCTATAATTCGAAATGGCCCCTGCCAGGCTGCTAGAAATTTAGAATTTTTCTGTTTACTTTTTCCAAAATGAAACTTGCATACCTGATCCCCTACACTGTATTCCTTTACTGATGTCTTTTTGTCATAATAAGATTTTGCACTGTCAGCAGCTCTTTCCAGATTTCTCTGCACAAAAGCAAATGCATGTTGCAAATGCCTCCTCAGTTCATCAATATATTCATGAACTGTGGATGCACTCACAAGTGTCTGCTCCTGTGTTCTGTATAGTAGGTGTTGTGGTAACACCATTTTCCTACCTGTCAAGACCTCATGGGGGCTAACACCTGTTGCTTTGGCAGGAGTTGACCTGATTGCCATCAAAACCAACGGTAAACGTAAATCCCAGCTGGAACCTGCTTCTGCCACAAATTTCTTTAAAATATCCACAACAGACCTATTGCTTCTTTCAACTGTACCTGAAGACGCCGCCCGATATGCGATATGTAGTTTCCTTTTCACACCTAGTATTTGCCATACCTTACTCATTAGAGTACTTGTGAAATTACTTCCTCTGTCTGACTCAATTCTTTGTGGCAACCCAAACCTTGAGAACACATGGTTCACCAGCAATGTGGCTGCTGTTTGCGCACTACAATCTGGTGCAGGAATGCATTCAATCCACTTCGACATCAAACATACCACACTCAAAATATAACGGTGTCCCCTGCTCGACCTTTTTAAAGGACCTACATAGTCTATTTGCAAATCTGACCATGGGAGAGTTAGGCCTCTTTTCATCAATGGTGCTCTATGCATTGGTGAAACAGGTTTAAATTGGGCGCATACTAGACATCCTCTAGTATATAATTCCACATCTTGGGACATATGTGGCCAGTAAGCATAATCTTTTAGTATTTCTAATGTTTTTTGTGAACCTCTATGGCCTGCAGTTATGGCATCATGTGCATGGTGTAGCATTAGTCCTCTGAATGAAAGGGGTACTACCCACTGTATTTGTCCTGTTATGGACTCTCTAATCATGAGTCCATCCTGTAATCTAATTCGTGTTTTGTTCTTTAATAGCACCCTCAACTCTTCTTTTCCCATACAATCATTTTCTTTTAAAGGATTTTGTTCGGGATCTATCAAATGATTATAATAGATTCCCAAAATTTGATCATTCTTTTGTGCCTCAATCAAATCTTGGTCTGGCGTGTCATGACTCCACTGCACCACCGGTTGATCTACCTCCTTTGGTGCTTTAGAACGTGTGACTGCATCAATTTGTATTTCACCCATTAAATAATCAATAGGTAGCAATTCTCCCATCACAGCCCCAATCTTAGCCAGGTGGTCTGCCTTATCATTTCCCTCCTTATCCTCTCCTGGTGTTTTTAAATGCCCACAAATTTTTCTCCAGTATATTGTTAACTTTTTCTCTGACACCAATTTGTCTATGGCTTGTATCATTTTTCCATGCTTAAGTGGCTTTTTGTTATATGTAACCATGCCTCTTGCTTTCCAACCAGGCAAATACTCCACAAAGCTATTCCGTGCATAGTCAGAATCAGTCACCAGGACAATTTCACTGAACTTTCTATCAACTGCAGTAGCAATTGCTTTATAAATGGCTGCCAATTCCGCCACCTGACTGCTCCTATCTCCAATCCTCATCCCTATACTGGGGACACCTTCACATTTCAACCAGACATTTCCTATTCCTGCCACTAACTGTTTATTACTGTCATTTTCAATGTGAAAAGCACAACCATCCACATATACAGTTGGCAAATCCTTGCATGTTTTTTCATCAAAAGCTTTGTGTGGTGATTGTTCAAATTCCTGCAAACTAGTTTCTACTTCCATTTCATTTGGTATTTGTTCAGCTGCACAGTCATGTAAGTCAGCTAACCCTTGAGCAATTGGGTTCTTTTTATTTTGTCCATATCTCACTTCTACGGGAAAACCTTGTAATGCCAGCGTCCATGAAGTGATTCTGGATTGCGCTAGATTACCTGATCTAATTCTTTTACTCTCTAAAAATTGCAAAGGTTGATGATTTGTTTCAATAATTACCTTTTCTCCCTGAACAATGGGGCGGAAATGTTGTAGCGCCCACACAGTGGTTAATAGGGCCTTTTCACATTCATTAAATTTCATTTCAACTTGGGAAAATGCCTTACTTGCATATGCAATGGTTTTGTGATTCAAATCGTGTTTTTGTGATAACACTGCTGACATACAATGTTCAGAAAAACCTATTTCTATAAATAAATCCCTGTCCTTTATGGGGTATGCTAAACATGGTGCCTTTACAAGACATTCCTTTAATCTAGCCACTGCATCATACTGCTCTTTTTCCCATTTCCAGGGAGTATTCAGTTTAAGCAGTTTAGTCAATGTTTGAGTGATTTCTGCATAATTTTCAATTAACTTTCTGTTATAGCCTGTCATCCCTAATAAACTTTTTACTCCTTTCACATTTTTAGGATCTTTTAATCTTTGTATGGCCTCTATTTTCTTCTTTTGTGGATTTAGCCCATGTTCAGTCACTTCATGCCCTAGAAAGTTCACTTTTTTCTTGCACCATTGTGCTTTTTGCAAAGATACTTTGGCGCCTGCTTTCTGCAATTGGCCAAGTACATGTCTTATTTCATCAAAATGGCTTTTCAGGCTTTCATTTTTTATCAGGACATCGTCCACATAAACTATTGTTCCTCTTTCCGCTGCATCCGGCATGGCCTTTCTCAAAAATATGCCAAATTCACTCCCACTATTGATGTACCCGAACGGAGCTCTAAGCCAGGCATATTGAGTCCTGTCAAATGTAAAGGAAAATAAATGTTGTATCTCCTCTGCCAATGGCACACACCAATATCCAGAGGTGAGATCTAATGTGGTAAATACATTTGAACCATGTACCTGAGCTAGGCCCTGATCAATGAATGGCAGTGGCCATCTAGATACTGGTACTCTTTTATTTAACTCTCTCAAGTCTGCACACAGCCGCCATTGACCATTTGGCTTTAACACACCTAAAATAGGTGTATTGGATGTGCTATGAATGGGCCTGATGATTCCCCGCGATTCCAAATTTTTAATAATCTCTGCCAATGATTCTAAACATGCCAGCGGTAGTCTATACTGGCGTACAAACACTGGATTTCTGCTACACCCTTCTGGTAGTGTGGCCACATGTAAATCAGTTAAACCACAATCATAAGCATCTTTTGCAAATACGTCCTTAAACTCCATAAATATCTCTCTCAGATTGTCCCTCTCTTCATTGCTTTCACACGCATTCGCTAAGGAGATCTGTTCGGTTACCAGACATTTGGTCGAAAAAAATTGGTCGACCAGACAAATGGTCGAACCAATTTGGTCGAAAACCAAATGGTCGAATTTTTTTTTTTATTATTTTAACCCTTTTTTAAAAAATTTTTGGGGGGTCCCCCCCAACCCCCTTTTTTTCTCTAAAAACCCCTTTTTTTACAAAACGAAAACCCGAAAAATAAATATATAAATAAAAAAAAAATTCGACCATTTGGTTTTCGACCAAATTGCGTCGACCAAATTGCAGTCGACCAGTTTTTTTTCGACCAGATGACTGGACACCATCTGTTCTTCTACCATTTTGGAAAATTCTGGAAAATCTTCTGGTAAGGGAATCTCGGCGCTTTCCTCTAACTGTGTGGCTGTGTCTTTTTGTAAAGCTGCCACTTTTAAATATTTTGGCATATCAGCTTCCACTTCAATGGGCTGATTTTCTGTTTCATTTTCATTTAAATTAAATATTATGCAATCCTCTTGATGGCAGCACACTGTCTCATTTGAATCATAAGGATACACAGAATGAATTTTAAATATTCCTTTGGGCTGAGAGTCCAGGTGTTCTGGCAACTCACCCTTGGCATCTACATACTTTTCAGGAATATTTCCAATCACCATGTTATTTAAATCTGCCGTATAATGTGATTTTTGTATGGCCATTCCTAATGGGGAGTTTTCCTCTAAATGAATATCCTGACAACCTTTATTATTTACCATAATTTTTACAGATCCTTCACCAATATCTACCAATGGAATGTATTCATAATCCAGGCCTTGCTGTTTTATGGATTCACTCAGGCATACAAATGCATCAGAGCCTTTCATCTGCTGTCCATTTTTGCATGTCAGTGTTATTGCAAACTGTTTTGTAAATGCAGGAATAATAGTATCTTTCCTCATTTGTAATTCGATTGCATAAGGAACCAGTTGTGCACAATGATAAGCCCTCCTTTTGTCTTCAAATTCAGGTGCCGGACCACCTAGGCGTGACCATATTTTTTGATTAAGGAAATCTAACACCATACACATTCTGTGCATGATGTCATTTCCCATGTAAAATTCATTTTGTGCTCCACTCACTATCCATACATTATGGTAAATTGTTTTCTGCCCAATGCTAATTTTAAGCATGCATCTGCCTGCAATTCGGTTTTCAAAGTCTGGACTGTCCAAGCCAGAAACATATTGGTTTTTAATCCTAAATCTCGGGATTTCTTCCCTCTCCATTATTTCTTGCAACAATTTCTCATTAATGAAACTCCTTTCATGTTCAAGCGCTAAAGTGGCTTTTATTGTTTTAAAATAGTCATTTATACCAACATGAACCCATGGTGCTCATCTCCCATGTGTATTTCTGCCAGAGTGGTAATGTGTTTTTCTGAATCTGTTTTAGGAGCAATATTCTGTTTGTATGTTTTCTCTTTTAAATAAAAACGTAATGTGTGCTCATCTATGGCAATCTGCCAATTTTTCCTTGGGTCCAAGTATATTTGTACAGGTAGTTTTTCATTGTCGCTCTGCATTTTTTCTTGACACATTAATATAACAGTGACACTAGGTATGCAGCTATTCTGGAGATATACCTCCACAGCATCATTTGTTTTGGCAACGGTGTGACATTCATTTATATTGCTGTTTTGTGATTTTAGTTTCTTAGGCCTCAATGGTTTTTTGGTTAAGGACCACAGCACTCCATTCACCCCATCTATTAGAGGAGACAATCTTTTCAGACAATCTGTCCCCATCAGAAATGGAATTTCACAAATAGATGTGATCAATACCTCTTGTTTCATTCTGTGCTTTCCTATTTTTATGTCAACCTCAGTTACACCTATGATGGGCACCTCCTCCCCATTAAAGTTATGCACTGGGCCTTGATTTTCCTTCACTGTGATCTGACTCTGTGGGGGTCTCCCTTCATTGATACTCTTTACCAGCTCCTTGGACATAATTGTGGCCTGTGCGCCAGTGTCAATCATAGCAAAGGTGTGGCATTTTTCTTCTACAGTGATGGGTTCATAATATCTGTCCTCAACTTCCTCTAATACACATAAGAAATGTGAATTCTTACTGATTTCAGGGCTCACCTTTCTCAGGTCTTTTTCACTTTTGGCTAAACACATTGGTAAATGGAAAGACATTTTTCCCTCCTTTTTACCTATTTCTGCGCGAGAGATTTTATTCATTTCTCCATGATCAGAGGTTTTTTGGAGTGTGGCCACTGTTCGCCCATCCATCTGGGTAACATCAGAGACCACATTACAATCCTCCAACTGAACATGTGTAACAACATCATTCAGCAATTTGTCATTTTTTAATTCTGTGCATTTGTGATCATTTAGTGTGATACCAGCCCTTTCAGCCTCTTCAAAAATATGTGGCTTAAAGAATTCTTCAGGTGATTGACTTGTACCCTCCTTGTGAGTATTTCCTTTTTCTGTCTGTGTTTGGTCATTGTTTTGCTTGCCCAGGGAAGGAGCTATAGCATCCCCACTTACTCCCTGTTCACTGGTATTCCCCATGCATGAGTCATTTTTCTTAAATCTGTCCCTTTGTTCTTTTGAAATTCCTAATGTTTCTTTTTCATTTGTGCAAATCTTTACTGTTTTATTTAGCTCCAGATTAAACCGTACCTCTTTTTTAGAATTATTTGCACTTTCTGTCACAAGTTCATTTACTGGCACTTTCACATTTAATCCATTAGGCATCTCAGAGTCGTTATGCAAAATGATATCAGAGCAATCTGTCATTTTGGCACTGCAGTTATCATGAGTACTTAGTCACTTTTCGGAAGCCCCCCCGTCATTGCTATGGCCATCAGCCTCCTCTTTGGAAGGTTGTTTTTGCGCTGTACAGAGCTTTCCTATTTGCTCAGCTAACATTTTCACTTGGGCCTCAAGGCACTGGAACCTTTCCATCTCTCTAGGATCCTCTTTCTGTGGCCTAGGTCGATATTGGTTGTTTTCCCCCTGATTGGATCTATTCTGATACCTCTCAGGTGATTGATGTCGGTTGGGATGGTTTCTGAACTCTTGATTCATTTGTGGAGGGGAGCGGGTTGCACCCATCCTTTGATTATAGTCCCCTCGTGGGGAATCATTGTACTGGCGTGGATTGTAGTTCACGTTTTGCCTCATATCCTGTCTCTCAGATTGTGGGTACTGGCCCCTAGGTTGATTTCCATTATCAGTAAATCGATCCACATATCGGGGCCTATCCTGATTACCATATATCATGGTGTTGGGATCAAATCTGCTCTGTGTCCCCAATGACTGGTAGGGACCATCATTTCTTTGATCTTGATTTTGTCTCTGGTTATTGTTCATACCTGCCATATCAGGCCGGTATCCTACCCTGGGTCTGTCCCCTAAATACCTAGGGCTGATGTAGCTCTCTCTATTACTAGGATCATGTGATTGGAACATTGGTACAGAAAATGGCGATCTTTGTTGATTACCCCTTTGTTCAGGTGTCACATTATTTTTACCTTGGCTTTGAACAGACTCAAGGGACATTTTGGCTGACCTGATTTCCATTACTGTGGCTGAGGGTTCTTTAGATTTAGGTCTAGTATCTTTCATTTTATCACTTTCTCTACCCTGACAATAGAGTACCTCATATAGTTTTGTGCTTTGATGTACAATCCATTCAAGGGACTTGTCACGGTCAAATTCACGGACCAATTGGGATATGATGTCTTTCTGTAGCCCATAGAAGTATGCAGTTTTAAACTCATTGGAATTTGAGTCAAAAGATACATCAAAGCGAGAAAATGCTCTTTTTAAATCTTGTAAAAATTGGCGAGGGGATGTATTAGGTCCAGCAGTAATTGTGTAAGCCACTTTCTTTGCCTCCTGCAATGACTGAAAAGGAGAAAAATGACGCCTAATTTCTTTTTCAAACTCCAACCATGTCATATTCTGCTGTTCATTTAATCCCCTTATGATGCTGGCCGTCGGGGCATCTAAAGTTAAATGAAAATATTGTCTGTACTGTTCCTTAGGTATCTGGAGTGCTTTAAAAATGTCATGCACCGCTTCTAAGTGATCCTCAATGCAGCATTCACCTCCCTTTTTAAATGGTTTGATCAGGGCTTTAATGGATTTCATTATTTTTATGGGGCTACTTGTTGCAATGCATGGAATTGCACTATTTTGTGATTCAATCCTGTTTTCAGGTGTATGAGATTGGTGGCTGCCCCCAATGGGAGTATCAAATCCCCCAAGGGCGCTGCAACCAAGTTCAGTCACCGGACCAGTCACTGGAGCACTAGCTCTTTGGGCAGAGCTAGAATTCACCTCCACTCCATTGAATGTGGTACCCTGCCGCCTCTCATGGGACCTGGGAATGCACATTTGCTGTTCTAAGTCCTTACACTTTTTAAGGAGTCTGTTGGCTTCATCTTGCAAATAGTTGTTTTCACCATTCATCTTATTAATCACCTCCTGCATGTCGCACATTTGCATTTGGCATTCATTGAACTCTTTATTTCTCTTGTCTCTTTCTTGAATCATTTTAATCATTTCTTGTTCTGCACTCTGGAGATCACCTTCTTTTTCACAATGTTCTTTTTGTAAAATCTGCATCTCTGAAACAACCTCATCTTTATCCTGTCTAATGTGATCCACTGAAGCTTTTAAGTGTGCCAATTCTTGCTCACTATCTTCAAATTGTTTCTTGCTTTTGGATAACTGAGTATCAAAGTCTCTGCATTTTAATTGCATGTCTTTTTGGCATACATCCAATTCTGCTCTCAACATTTCCTGATTTTTACTTGCCCCATCTAATTCAGTCTTTAACCTGTTAATTATCTGAGTATCATTCTCTTGCATTCGCAGGGACTTGTTTAAAATAAACCATATTTTGCCGCATAGCCGTATTAAACAGTCTTTCTCTGCACTTTTATCGGCTGCATTCAATAATCTTGTAAGGCAGACCTGAATTATGCTGCCTTCTGCAAAAATATTGTCTAGTTTTTCTTTCTGCACCTCACCCTGAATGCGGTTACTCCATTCTAACGTGCTATTCGACGACCAATTCCCATGTGCAAACAACTTTGCCTCTAAATATTGCACTAGATCTGAGAATGTGGTTTCCCTTTGTGACATTCTGAAATTCGTTTTTAGTGGCACACTGCTATTATAAAATGGGTTCCCTTTAATGTGCAAATGGCAGTGTGAGACACGCTTTCCACGCCCAGTAGGTACTCTATGATCACTTTCCCGGCCTGCAACGCACCATAAATATGTAGGGTATTTTGTGGAGATTTGGGGCCTGACGGTATTTTATTACCGCCGAAAAAAATAACTTAGCAACAATCACTCCTTGTATTCAGATTGGGCCATGTACAACAATAATACAGTGGACATGCATTATTTCAGTACCCAGACATGCATATTTGGTATGCGTGGTTGGTATGCGTGGTTGGTGGTATTTTGGTGAGCATAATTCCCTTGTTTTATTTGTGGCCCCAATGTCCAGAATCCCTTATCTTTGCTTAGATTTTTCGTGTAATCACTAGAGAGACCTCAGACCTACATTTCAGGAATACCACATTTTCAGTGTTAGTGTTAGTGTGCCACCATGGGCGATCTCACTGACTTATTTACGACAGAGAGCTATATGTGGTAATTTTGTGGTAATTTCCACTACCTTATATACGGTAGGGAACTATGTCCAGAGAGTCCCTCTTCCCGTTGGCTCATGTACCTCCAACGAGCTATGCTACAAACAGTCACTCACAACTGTCCATACAGAATATGATCATGCACACATCTGTCTTAAAATGACAATTGCACTGTTTAAAAATCTCCCCACATCATCAGCACTGTATTGGTAAATATAAAACACACCACCCGTCTGCTTTCAAATATTTTTCTGTATTATAAAAGTTGCATTTAAACACGATCTCACTCTTTACAGAAATAAATAAAATAGCACAGTAATAGCATTGTCTGTGATACACTGAAAAGAGAGTGGCGGAGAAAAGAACTCAATTGGCAACATTAACATGTGATTAAGGCACATGAATCTCCTTTCCTACACTGACTGAATATTCTCGTACATACTCAGCTCCCACACTTATGTAATTACCTTATCTGTTCAGCCCGAGTTTTCTTCAGCTGTTCTCTTCTGAATGTGGCTCCCTTGAAGATTAACCCCAGTGAAAACGAGCGCCTTTCGTTCTCAAACCGGGGTCATTGCCTGGAACTCTCAGCTTTTTCAGCAGAAATGCTCCAACCAGGAAAAAAACAGGTCCTTCTCCCAGCTCTCCAAATCTCCACTGTTCTCTCTCTTCAAACTCCCCCCAGCAAAACCCTAATCACTGCCTCTAGCATGATACTTGCTACGACGCTGCTCCAATCAGAATCAATCATGCCATCTCCTCCCTCTCTACACAATGGCTCATTTTTATAGTAATACTTTGTAACCAACTGATTTCCTGTTCTTTCGAGCCCTTTTGCTTCCTGTAGTTATGTGGACAGAGCAGCAGAGAAAACGAAAAAAAAAAAAATGAATGTGCGTTTAAAAGTTCACTTTCAGAGTAGGCCTATTTCTGCAGTGGAGACACATTTTTATTAGTGGGTTATGTTAAATTCAGTTTTATTAGTCAGGTTATTTATGAGTAATGTTAGTTATTAATTTTCAAATGTGTCTCTTGCACCATAGGCATTTCAGGTGAAAAATAGTGTGCATTTTTGAATGTGCACGTGAAAATAGATTTGCATCTTATATGTAAAAATCGTTTTTGACTGAATAGCCTGACTTTACTTATATGTCCATGTTATCCTGGCAACACATATAGCAATGCACCATAGGCATTTGGTGCTGCATCAAAAAAAAATTGCTATCTGTGCAGTAGTGCTGTACTCTGTGCTGTAACACGCCAAATATCCTTACAGGCTTCGGGATCTGGTAGGTGAAGTTGTGTTTCTGGTTGAATCATTACGCCTCGAGAGGTAAACTAAGCTGCAGAGAAGGAGGAGGAGATTGCTGAAGGGTAAATGTATGAAGAAGAAAACCATTACTACACAAAAGGGTACAGTATTTGCGCCCCCGGGTTTCACAACCAGAAGGAGCACGTTGGCTAGAGCATTGGCCATGGCACTCCCTGGGTTTGGATCTAGAGACTGAAGCTCAACGCGAGGCAGGTGGGGTGTGGAGGGTACAGATGCATTAACGGTGGAAGCAATGCAGGAAACAGAAGAGGGGGGAGGAGAAGGAGAAGTGCCAGGTCACTCGCAATCACTATATGAAGAGGAGGGGGAGCTAATGGGGGGGGGTAATGATTGCAAATATAGAACAAAGAGAAGATGGTGAGGTAAGGGGTAAATAGGATAACTCTCTATTAGATACCCCTCTAATATTCTCTAAGGGTGTAATAACTTATTTGGCAACAAAGGTAACATCTAGGGAGTTGGGAGAGGAGGAGTGTAAAAACTGGTAGGGGGTGTCTGTACTTCCGCTCTCTATATGGTAGAGGAGAGGCACAGGAGACCCCAGCCAAGATTCTCTATAAGGTAGCAATGGGCGAGCAATCAAGGCCTAGCTTCTCAGGAGGTGATGCAGGCTGGTTCTTAAGTACAGTGTAGTCCCTGAACCCCCACAAAGGAATGTCCACACACTGTATTACTGAAAACACAGTCTTTATATAATTAATATTCAAGGGGATGTACACGATCACAATAACGCACTTTGTACTCGGAAGTCAATAATGATAAATATATACAATTCTAAAGTGGTACCACTAATGTTATCAAATCTCATTAAAGTGCATCAACTGTACGGTTAAAATGTCACACAGATTAATAACAAGGAAACCAGCAATAGAGATAGGAAGGAACGCAAGATGGTTGAAACAATAGGCAGAATACTGGCCCTGTACCCTAGACACAGTTCTGTGTGGAGATCCCCCCACCTGGGCAACCTGTAAAATAAGATATATCACACAAGCCCAGTCCATATGTTCAATAGTCTCACTTCTTCCTATTAAGGTTTTTACCCCCCCAATGTACCTGGTGGAGTAGAGTCCTCCGACGATGTGTCGACCGATCCTTCTTGAGTGCCTCCCTTTCAGGCGGGAGCCACGGATCGTCGAAAGGTGTCTGGGAACTTGGCGTTCGGAGTCGGGGAATCGACGGCCCTTCTTGAGTGCCCTCCCTTTAAGGCGGGAGTCACGGGTCGTCGAACGTCCGACAGTGAACAGGTGGAACTACGGCAGTGAAGTGGCAGCTTCGTTCCTAGCGGTGCTCGTCGACGACAGAGCGTTGGCATCCTGCAAGGAAGAGGCATGCGGGGCACCTCGGTGACGATAGTTCTGGACCGCAAAGAGATGATGAAGAACTGTGGCCCAGCAAGGGCGTCGAGTCGTCGGTGTCTCTGTGGTCCTTAGGTGGCGGGAAACCCACCGGTGGATGCTCCTCGGCGCGTCGACGGTCGAGCCTTCTCCAGCGGGAGACAAGCGGATGACGATGCAGGCGAGAGCGTCCAACGATCAATGAAACGGGAGCCCGGCGGCTCCAGTCGGCGACGGCGGTCGTTGACAGTGGCGGACAACAGTCCGAGTGCTTCTCCTTGGAGTTCCGCAGCAGTCCCCATATCGGGTCGGCAGCCTGTCGAAGGTCTGTCTACCAGGGAGCTTTGGCAAAGATCAGCTATGCATGATGGTCCCTCGTAGCTCGGGAAGAGGGCGCCTTACCAGGTCCTCTCTGAGTCAGTCCTTGGAGGCACAGCAGCTTTCAGATTGTGAAGGAGAGCAACAGCAATTCTTCTCGTCCAGCAGGGCTTCAAGGTCAAGCGTCAGTTAATCCAGTTACTCGTCGTAGTGGACTTCAGCTTCTGAACACCATTCCTAGCAGTGAGAGGTCCCCAGATATACTGTTGATCTCCCATTCATTCTGCTGGGTCACACTCAAGCATCCAATCACGATTACGGGCATTCAGGCAGGCAGGCAGCCAATCAGGCACACGAGGTATTCAGGCCATTCACTTCTCTCCAGACAGTCACAACAAGTTATGTGTATTGGGACAAGTACCGAGCCAATCAACACTCCAAGCTGCATTCATACCGGTTTCAGGGAGGGTTGTCTCAGTCATTGTGTCAACCACCAGATACTAGACACCCACAACACAGAATGCATATTCGTCACACACTCTATTCACCCAGGTCTCACCCACAGGAGGTACCCACAACATACATCACCGGGAAGGCTCCAGCTAGTTTGGCCGGGCCTTCACAACAACACCATATATGGCATTTCCACCCAACAGCCAGTCAGGGGAAGGGACAGAGTCAGGGACAGAGTCAGGGCTTCCCAGGACTTTGGGAAAACAAGGTAATGGGTAATAGAAAGCAAGAGGCCACCGGGGCCATCTTGTTTTCCATCAGGAATCAACTGATCCCAATGGCAGGGCCGGGATATCCCAAAATGGAGGATACTCCGTACACCTGTCAAACTCAGCATGGAGCTGCCACCAGCCCATACCCTACTCTGTGGGCCACCCACAGGTGCCCAAAAACATACACTAGGGGCACAGGGTTGTACCCCCACCCATGGGTGCCATAAGGGTATCCCACGGGTCTGTTCACCAAACCAAAAGAAAGAGAGCTGCACCGCCAGGAGTCCCACATGAACTCCTGCGCGTGAAACATGACAGAACACACGATAAAAAGCAGTAAAGGACAAGGATACGGAGGCCCTGTCCCTCCAATGCATTTCCAGCATCACAGTCGCCCCCCCCAGACTGCGGTGGAGGGTGCCTAATCTCCCACGGGATAGACACCCTCATCCAGACGGTCAACATACCTTCTGGAAAGGCCATCTGCATCATCGTGTCTCTTCCCTGGTCTGTGCTCTATGGTGAAGTCTAGCCCTTGCAGGCTAATGGACCACCTAAGAAGTTTCGGGTTCTCACCCTTCATCTGCATAAGCCACTTCAGGGGCTTATGATCTGTTTGGACCTTGAAGGTAGGGCCTAAAATGCCTAAGGCTCCAAACTATGCTAAAACATTCCTTTTCAACAGTAGCCCACCTAAGTTCTCTACCCTTGAGTTGTCTACTGATGAATATGATAGGATGTTCTCTCCCTTTGTCATCTAACTGGGACAAGACAGCTCCAATTCCGGTGTCGCAGGCATCCGTCTGGACGATAAAGGGTCGGCTGTAGTCAGGCGCACACAACACGGGTGCCCGACACAGACTTTCTTTCAAGCCATCAAAGGCCCTCTGACAGTCTTCAGTCCAATTGACCTTCCTAGGCTGCTTGGGTGAAGTCAGAGCTGTCAGAGGTGCAGCTATGGTTCCATAGTCCGCCATGAAATTGCAGGAAATGAGATCATTGGTAAAAAAGGAATTTAAAGAGCAATCTAGTTGTCTAAGAAATATTATGGAGAGACTTGATTCAATAGAGCTGTGGCCGAATCCAAGAAGTAAGGCAAAAGAGGTGGTAAGAAATGGTATTGAGAGTGAAAACATGAAAGAAAAAGTCTTCAACGCAGAATTGGAAGGAATTGTGGAAGATGGGGGAGAGGTGATTGTGGTGCTGGATGAAAAAGTGGGGGAAAGAAATAAAGAAAGTGAAAAGCAGGAACCTCTACGCCCTGCAGTATCGAACAATTCAAAGAAGAGCGAAAAAATAAAATGAGAGTGTTGAAGGCGGCGGAATTAAAAAACATAAGGCCTCCTCCCGTAAGTTTCTGTGAACCACGGGAAAGGGCCTAAATGGTGAGTAGGTAATTGTGGAGGAAGAGGGAGGGTTAGGAGAAAGCAATGAGGGGGAGAGTAATGAAAATGAATCTAGCAAGAATAACAAAAAGAATAAATCGGAACAAAATTAATACTCTACGGCTGAGAAGAGATTGGTAGATGTATTAAAATAAAAGAAGTCCGAGATTTCCGATGGGGAGAAATGCTAAAAAAAAGGAGATGAAGGGAAACAACTGTTTGGAATATTTAATCAGCCCATACACATCCAACCTAGGTTCCCAATTCTCCACCACCAGAGTCAAAATATGAGTCACATAAATATTTGGGATGTGGAGAAGGAGCTGGAAGAAGGGGGGCAACCAATGAGTGCAAAGAGATCAGTCATATCGGCAAAGGGGGTGGACATGTTAGGTAAGTCTAAGGACAGGAGTGGGAGGTGGCCCATGACCTAGGGGATGACGGTATACAGAAAAGTTGAATCGTGTCGGAAGTGGAGGTAAGAAATATTGTGAGAGATATACTGGAGGGAATAAAGTGTGTGTATCAGCAGGAGGGAAAAATCGGCCGATATGTAACTGGTGCATTTTATTCACCCACAACGCTGTGACTACACGAGATTAATCATACAACCCCCCGTGGTAATTAATATAATATTGAAAGAAGCAATCAGTCTGCAAAATGGATACAACATTGCAGTGTACAACAGCAAGAAATACAAGCAAGAGCAAAGCAGGGATAGGGAGGATCTGGAATATGATGATAGGGGTAGGGGGAAAGAAGAGGCGTTGAAACAAAAACCACGAAGTGTAGAAGCTCCCGATTGGTGATGGCTCGCTCTTACACTAAAAGAATCAATTGCACAATTGAAATCTCTGAGTCAGCCACTTTAAAAATAATACCAGGGGACATAGGCATCTGCTTACTAACACTAAAATTTGTAAAGAAATTAAGGAAAATGATGTATTTTTTCTGCAAGAAACCTGGGCAACAACAGACAAATTAATGTGGGATGGATTTGATATGATAAGTATATGTGTGTTGCAAGGGGCTAAAGACAGGCCAAAGGGGGGGGGGGTCACTATAGCACTAAAAAAGGGAAGAGATATAAAAATAATTATGGAGTGGAGAATAATGGACAACATTCTAGGCATGGGGTGGAAGTTAAGGAGGAGAATGGAATATTCAACATTGTTCTAATTAACGTCTATTGGACTCTGTGTACTAATTTGGAAATAGTTATTGGGAGACTAAATTGTAAAATGGAAGAATGGTATAATATGCATGATGGAGGCAAGGTGATTCTTGCAGGAGATCTGAATGCAAGCTGTAATATCAAAAATATAGATGAAATGAATGTCCTTATGACTGATTACATAGAGGTGATGAGAGATACGAAAAAACAGTGGAAGGTGGTATCTGGCTCAATTTTGCAGAAGTTGCATATTCTCTTGCAAAATGATACATCCACATGGGTGGCAAGGGGCCTCACATCTGAAATAGACTATATATTTGTGTCAAGCAACCTCTCCTCGAAGGTAACAAATTATGAAATAAAGAAAACCGAATGAAGCGATCATGCACAATTATGCGTTGAGTTTAATTGGGTCCCAAATTCAGTAGGGACCCAGTTGGACCATATAGAGGAATGGAGTAGGAGTAATAATATACTAGATTACAGACAGATCGGCTTCCGTAAAAATATGCGCACTGATTGGTTTGGTCATCAACAAACTCACCAATATTCATGGCCTCTATGGGTCTAAGTAAGGCCTTTGATATGGTGAATAGGAATTTATTGTGGAAAAAACTAGATAAATTCAGAATGACTAAGGGTTTACTTAGCATGGTGATTCATCTGCATAAAGAGTCGAACATAAAGATCAGACTAAACTGGGAGGGTTACTGTCATAGTAATCTGAAACTAGGAGAGGAATTCATCAAGGGTGTATATTGGGACCTACGCTATATCATTTATATGTCTTGGATTTTGGAGAGGTGCTAGATAAATAAACACTAGCCTCTCCCAAAACTGGGGCTTTAAAATTCAATTGGGCAGCATATGCAGATGATTTTTTGTTGATAGACTCCTTGCCCGTAGGACTGCAAAGACTAATAGTAGCATTTGGGGAATATATGTTATCTCTGAACCTAAAGATTAATTCTGCAAAAACAGTAATTATGAGATTGTCCAAAGGGAAGCAGAATAAGGTACAAAGGTTGAGGTGGACTTGGGAAAACAGTGTTCTGCCTATAAATGATCATTTACAATTTCTGGGATATCCAATTGTGGCAAGATTCAAAAGAACATTTGACTTAAACTATTTAAAATCAAAAGTAACAGGAATGGTAAACCAAATGAGACAATTGGATCATAAATTTGGAAAATTCTATTTAACACCATGCAGGGAATTTTACCGAAGCACATTGTTAGCAATTATTTGTCATGGCTTAGAATTTTGGCCCAAGGAATTGGAACAAAAATGTAGAGCTACAGAAAGTGCAATTTGGTGTTCTATCCTGTATTTCCTACCAAAATGTGTTCTGATGCAGGTAATACGCTACCAGATTGGTCTGCAAGCTATTGGAAGTCTAATAGCATAGAGAAAGTTATGTCTGCTAAGAAAATGTTAAACCCCGGAGGGGGGATCCTTATATGCACTGTTAGGTATTAATGATACCGTAGGCTTCATGAAGGACCTTAGGGAAGAGTGTGGCATCATTATAGAAAATGTGGGTCTTTCATTGGACCTACTAAGATCCAACCCCATAAAGGTCAAAACCATAAATAAGAGCCTGGATTGGGAGAGGAATAGGGAGAAAACACTTAATTCACAGATCTATGCCAAAGTGGTATCTCCACAAAACATTCCTGTCACAATGGAATCTTATCTTGTTAAATTCCCCAGTAGAAAGGGGAAAGTGGGGATAATGAGATTTAGATGTGTTTTATCTACTAATGAAATACATTTTATACGTAATTCAAAGGAGGTGACGAATGGTATGTGTAGACAGTGTAAAAATCCTCAGGAAATTGAGTAATTGTTTCATTTATTATTGTTGTGTCCGGAACTGCTTGCCAGTAGGATAAAGTATTTTAGCTGCTTTGTAAATTTTTAATGGATCGAGCAATATCAGTTTTGGTTAACTTTGCTACATGGCGACTTGACTTGATATC
The DNA here is from genome assembly GCF_040938575.1 of Ambystoma mexicanum. Classification (NCBI taxonomy): domain Eukaryota; kingdom Metazoa; phylum Chordata; class Amphibia; order Caudata; family Ambystomatidae; genus Ambystoma; species Ambystoma mexicanum. The sequence goes on along the minus strand of NC_090936.1, from coordinate 104,967,163 downwards.
ACTAAAGTTAAGAATGTTATCATATCTAAGAATTGTTTGTAAAATAGATTAAATATCAGACAAAAAATAAAGATTAGTGTGTAAAGATGGAAATTGGTAATATGTGGATAGTAGTGTACATTTGTCAGATAGAAATTTGTTAGGATAAGTATGAAATAAGTATTGTTTTTGTAAAGGTTTATATAAACCATATACAAATAAAAAAAAAAGGCTGAGTGATGGGGCTGTGGGAGCCATGCGCGCCAGGTGTCTCACCTGCTACCTGATATAGGTCCCGCAGGTGGAAAAAGAAGGGACACCAGGTTCCCCAGCCCATCTAACTGATACTTGATATGCCACATTGCAATGTAAATCTTCAGAGGCATCAGGGCCAAACAGAAGGGTGCCCTGCGAGGGAGGGAGATACGGGCAAAGCAGGCTGCAGCTAGAGCTAGCAAGGGAGGGTCCATTGTGTGAGAACCCACTCTTGGCTAAAAGACAATGGACTAGCCCTTGGGTGGTTTAAAACCATCCCTGACTCACCCATTGTACTCACTGAAGAGGACTAGAACCCGCTGACTCCCAGTTAAGGAGGAGGCTTTTTAATCCCTAGATCAGTCAATAGAACCCAAGCTGTACTGTTGCCGTTGTTATTCAGAGTCTTCCCTGAAAAATTATTAACCTCCACCCATTGTAATTCAGTGTCCAAAAAACCTCCAAGAGAGACATAAGTTGCAATGCCCACTATGCTCACTATCAGAAACATGGAGGCTTGCAATACATTGCTTCATTGCTTGTTTTACCATGCGAATCAGCAGGCACCTACTTTATAAAATAAAGTGGTTACAGAAAGACCCATCAAAAAGACTTGCTGCAGGGTCCAACTATGCACAGCCACAGAGTATTGCACAATATTTTAGTTGGAGGAACTCATCAAGCACCTTCCCTGTAATAGAAAACCAGTCATCTTGAAGAATGTCTATGGAGCCTTGCAGGTAGCGGCGTGTGGGGAATTCAGCGTGATAGATGTCTGTAGTAGGAGGTGGATCGCAACAGGTTCTGGGTGGTATTTTAAGGACTTTTTCAAGAGGGTGTTTTGAAGGTAGATAGAAGATTCTATTTTTTAAAGTAGTCCATCTTGCTATGGACCAAAACATGAATACGTGTTTTGCAGAGTAGAACACATGGCAACACTTTTTTTTAATGGTTGAGCATGTGGCACAAGACAGAGGGGTGACTAGTACGATGATAATATGGCAAGCCTCATTAGGATTTCAAAATCATCCACTCAGCACACACAGCGAAAATTAAGGGAAGAGTGGGATTATTAAGCATAACTGTATTTTAATTGTATACTGTTTCTAACAGAATCGTAATTGGTATTTTATTTCAGGAAAGTATCGATCTTGGTGAGATCATGTTTTCTCTTTGCTACTTGCCAACCGCTGGAAGAATGACATTAACAGTTATTAAGTGTAGGAATCTGAAGGCGATGGACATCACTGGCTCTTCAGGTGTGTATGTCTGTATGCATTTGTTCAAATTATGGCTTTGATGAAATTGCTTGTTTCTGCATATCTATTGTATCCATGTTGTTCCTCTATAAATTAAGCTGGAATCCCCAGACAGAACTTTAAATCCTAGGAGAAATGTGTATTTCTAAAGAGATAAACTGACCAGAATCCACTATGATGTTTAATTTGTATTTATGGAACAGTAATACATTTTGAGTGGATTGGTTCCTCTGACGTATTCTATATCTATGACAGGTAATCACCACAGCTGTGCTGCTTCGGAAAATTTTCGGCATCTGCGTCCTGCGTCGATGATGTCGATACGCTGTCCTCGAAGGCCTCCGTCGAGCCAACGTCACTGGATGTTATAAGTAGGACGCACGACACCCGTAGCCTCAGTTCCGTTTTCTCCGCGAACGTGTTCGCTTCGGAGATCTCGGCGCGCCTCGGTTCTTATGAGTTATTCTGAGTGGTGAAAGCGTATCTCAGGAAAGGGGGGATTCATGTCTACCCCTACCTGGACGATTGGTTGATCAGGGCACGCTCTCCCGAGCAAGTCCTGGATCATCGGTCAGTCACCTGCCACTCCCTTCACAGGCTGGGCTTCTCCCTCAACTTACAGAAGTCCCACTTGACACCAACACAGCGGCTCCAGTAAATCAGAGCACTGCTTGACATATCTCTGGGGCTGTGTTCACCTCCCCACGTGAGGGCTCATCACATTCTGCAGATGGTGCACAAGTTTCATCAGGCCCACAGTCTCCCGGCGTTCAAGTTCTTGAGGCTGCTCGGCCTCATGGCATTCTGCATTCTTCTGGTGCCAGAGGCACGGCTGCGGATGAGATCTCTGCAGTGGGCTCTCAAGATGCAGTGGTCACAGTCCTCCGGCAGGATGTCGGATCCCGTTCAGGTGCCGCCCTCGGTCGCCCAGGACCTTCTGTAGTGGGCCGTCGAAGACAATCTGATGAAGAGGGCTCTGTTTTGGCTACTCTGGCCGGAGGTGACGATCGTGACGGACGCATCCCTCACGGGATGGGGTGCTCATGCCAACGAGTTGACAGTCAGTGGTCGTTGGTCTCCGTTGGAGTCCAGACTCCATGTCAATCTGTTGGAGCTGTGGGCCGTCAGGCTTTCCCTGAATGCTTTTCTGCCGACTGTGAGACAGAAGAATGTCCTGATTCTGACAGACAACACAGTGGCCATGCACTACCTCAACATAAAAGGGGGCAGGGTCACTTCCTCTGTGCAGAGAGGCAATGCAGCTCTGGTTCTGGGCCATCCCGCAGGAAATTTCAATCTCGGCAGTTCATCGGGCCTGAGACAAAAACGAGACGGCGGACGCTCTGAGCAGGCAGAGCACGATCTCTCACAAGTGGGAGCTGGCTCAGGAGATTCTCCTGGAGATCTTCGCCCTTTGGGGGTCCCCACAAGTGGATCTCTTTGCCACCAGTGTCAACCGGAAGTGTGAAAGGTTCTGCTCGCAGGAATTTCCTCCAAGAGGAGGCTTAGTGGACGCATTCGTGGTGGAGTGGTCCTTCCCACTGCTGTACGCGTTTCCTCCAGTCCCCGTCATTCTGCAAGTGCTGCGGAGGTTAAGGAGGTTTGGTTCCCGTATGATCCTCATTGCACAGGCATGGGCCCGGAGAACGTGGTACCCAGACCTTCTGAACTTGTCCATCTGCCCTACACGCCGTCTTCCCTACCGAGACGATCTGCTCTCACGGGAGGGGGTCACGTTCTCCATCCAGAGGTCAGATCCCTCAACCTTCACGCTTGGCTTCTGAAAGGTTGAGGTATAAGGATTGGGACCTCCCTGAAGACGTGATGGAGGTGTTGCTTTCGGCCAGACGGCCTGCGACAAAGTCCCTATACCGTTGCCGTTGGAGAAAGTTCTGCGACTGGTGCAGGGTTCAGAATGTGGATCCTTTTTCATGTGTCATTCCTGTGGTTCTGTCTTTTTTGCTTTCCTTAGCCCACAAGGGCCTGCAAGTGGGTACTATTAAAGGTTGCCTGGCGGCGCTGTCCATATTTCAGCGCTCGTCTGAAGAGTGTTCTTATTTTAAGATTCCTTTAATTTCTCCGTTTCTGAAAGGGCTCACTAATGTGTTTCCACCGTCACCTTTCCAGGTGCCTGGTTGGGATTTGAACCTCATTCTAAATTTCCTAATGGGTGCTCCATTTGAGCCTTTACATTCTTGTCCATTAAGACTGTTAACCCTTAAAACTGTATTTTTAGTTGCGGTTACTTCAGCTCGCAGAGTGAGTTGCAGGCACTTTCTGTTAAGCTACCCTTGATGGTGTTTCATAAGGACAGAGTTGTCCGTAGGGTTCGTCCTTCCTTTCTTCCGAAAGTTGTGTCAGAATTTAATTTAGGCCAGAAGGTCATTTTTCCGGCATTCTATCCTCCTCCGCATCCTGGTAAGGAAGAGGAGAGGCTCCATAGGTTGGATCCTAGGAGAGCTTTAAGTTTCTACATTTCATGCATGTCCCGGGTCAGAGTGGACGATCAACTCTTTATAGGATACGCTGGAAGGTGTTTGGGACAGGCTGTTACTAAGCAGACTTTGTCTAGATAGATTATCTTGGCAATTTCTGAATGTTACCGCTTGCAGGGTAAGGACCCTCCGGTAGGCTTACGGGCCCATTCTACTAGGGGTGTGGCTGCCTCTACTGCTCTGCAGAGGGGTGTTCCCATTCGTAATATTTGTGAAGCAGTCACATGGGCTTCAGTCCATACTTTTGTAAGACACTACTCCCTAGATTGTATCTATGGGCAGGATCTGGCCTTTGGCAAGGCGGTCCTTTATTCTGCAATTTCATTTGGCATTCTAAATTTCTAAATTCTTTTCCCTACTCCATACATTGGTACTTCTTTGGGAGTCTGTCATAGATATGGAATACGTCGGAGGAACCAATCCCCTCGAAGAACAAGTTACTTTCTTACCTGTAACGTTCTTTCGATGGGATGTTCCGATGACGGATTCCATATCGTACCCTTTCCATATCGTACCCTCCCAGCCTGCCCCGCTACAGAATTTCTTATGCGATTGCAGCTTATGTTTCTGCAAGGCTTTCTGTGGTCATACTGCCAGAAGATTGGTGCCACATGTTCTGGGAAAAAACTACAACTGAGGCTGCGGGCGTTGTGCGTCCTACTTGTAACATCCGGTGACGTCAGCTCGACGGAGGCCCTCGAGGACAGCGTATCGACGTCATCGACATAGGATGCAGACACCGAAAATTTTCCAAAGCAACACAGCTGTGGTGATTACCTGTCATAGATATCGAATACGTCGTCGGAACATCCCATCGAAAGAACGTTACCAGGTAAGAAAGTAACTTGTTCTTCTATTAAAAAGAAATGTCATCAAATTTCCATATGAGAAAAATGTCTTCAGAAAATAAAGAAAGCAGAAGTATTTTGCCTGCATTTTCATTTGGATTAGCAAATAAAATACAAGTCTTTACGTAGTTAAGAATTAGTAGCCAGTTCTTATATGTCACAATAATAGATTGCCTCTCCTTGGGTCACAACAGAGCGTACAAAAGACTTTTAAACCAATTCCATTCTCGCATGTTGTTAATTGATAATTTCATGGAATGTCAGTCATGGCACTAATTGTTATTATTTATAATATATTTTGGGAAGCGCACATAACAACACAAAATGACATACATAAGAATAAAACTGAAAAAGGATAACCATGTCTAAAACATAAAAAAATAAAAAGATTATTTAACGCGTATGGCTATGAAAAATAAGCCTTTTGCATAAAAATAAGAAAAGCAAATAAATAACATTTCATTAGGATTTCACATAAAAGACGATTGTTTAACATGCAATTAGCATTTCATCATCCTTATCACAATAAACAAAATCACTTCAAGAAACTAAGTTTACTAACAGAATATAAAATACATCATTATTAAATACAACCAACAGCAATTCCTCATCAACCAAGTGTTCTACATAATCGCAAAGTACAATTCATACGTGTTCGGAATAATATAAGTAAAGTTTGTTAAATAAAGTTCTATCCTACAGCAGGTTGCTTAATGAAATCAAGTAAGCACCTATGACACCAGGCGCATGATGGGCAAATTGAGTTATAAAATGTCGTCTTCCCCCAAGGTGCTCTAAGATAACTACTCATGGCAAAAATCACGGTTGATCAGCTAGTGGAATGACAATACAACAAGGGCTCATGGAATTTGGGAAATTCCTGTGGAACATGAAAAGGGCTTAATTCAAGGGGCCCTCACACTTTTGCACAGATGGTATAAAATAAAAAAAATAATCAACTCTTTCTCTTTTATAGAAAGTATACCTACATTTATTTAAATTGTCTTTAGACCAAGAAAACCTAAAACCAGCCACTGGAAGAATGTGACGTCTAAATTGTACATGAAGAATTCTAGTAAAATACGATTACATCAAATCAAGATATTCTTCACATCCACTTATAAATGTAGCTTTTAAGTTCAACATAGGTAAAGATTACCGTCACAGCTTGTCAACATATCATGTGTGGCCAAGTCAGGAAAGGCCAATTTAGCATCTTCCAATGTGCAGGAGCTCATTTAATCAGAAATAAACATACACATTAAGTACATCTTCCAGCTCCCAGATTAGGGAAAGCTGTGAGCCCCCGTGGAGGAAACAATCTCAACCATTCTATAACGTGCAGTAACAAAGAGGTAGTCTACATTTCCATCAAGTACACGACTGTTCTTAAAACATGTATCCGTGTTATATTCACCATTCCTAATTCCATCAATAAGGGACCTGTAGGTGTCCTGCATGGCAGAGAAAGCACGTTTTAAAAAAAACAGATTGTCTTGGGATGTGCAACCCAGTAATTCATGCCCATGAAGTGAAGCAGGTCGAGCTTGCATACTATAACCTCCAGGGCTGATGCGACTGCTCCCCCGTCGAAGAGTTTGGATAATTGCAATGTTGTGCCTTCTCTCCTGGTCGGTCTTCTCTTACTCTTCTTTATTTGGGTTTACCATGACCAGTACCATGAAATCATATTCCCACATAACCAATGATTACAGCAATGTTTGCACCCTTCATGTACTTTGCAAAGGAATAATGTTTTGAGCATCCACATTGTCTTCCGGTTCCTAATGTTGCAGGTTTCGCAGCCCTAGGGCAGAGGCCCGGAACTTTGCCCCAGTCTGTGATGTTCGTTTGCATCCTTCGCCAGCTTCAAGAAGAAATGGTGTTTTGATCATGCAAAGTGTCTTTTGGGATCTAATACTGCATTATTGCCAGCCTGATAAACAAATAAAGCTTCACGGGGCCTTCTACACCAGACTGCAACATCCTTAGTGCCATTGAACTCATTGAATGCCAATCGGTTCACTAATTATGCCCTAGATATATTGTCATAAAGAGTGTTTCTCTAAACCAGGTTCGTAGTCTAGCTACAGACTTTGCATGGATAGGTACATTTGAGGAAATCTTGAGCCCTGTGAACGGCCATGGGTTCCCCTAAGTAGAGCTCTGACGTTTTTTCTTGATGTTCGGTTCTACCCAGATCGGCAGACGAGTTAGCAACAGTGGTCTTGATTTTTCATAGTGTCACTTATCATTTTTTTAAAGTGCTAGTTACATTTATGTTGGGCTTTTATGCCTGCAAGTATCCTTTGCTTGGGTTTCTTTCAAATCATGATTTTGGATTAAGAGCTACTGTTAGTGACAACAGCTGCTTTGTATGCCTCAGCCAATAGAATTTGTCTTGACGGAATGTGCTGGAGAATCCCAGACAACATCAGATGCATACGGATAGGTCATATAGGGATTCCAGTGGTTGACACCGGTAGATGTGGTGGCGGTACTATGGAGCTCTTTCTCTGGTTACTGAAGGGAATATCGGCCTCATTATAAGGTTGCCGGTCCGGGATCTACAGTACCGGTAAGCTTGCCGGTACCGTAGTTCCCAGGTGGGCAGAGCGGCACCCGCGAGCACAGCATGCCAAATGCACCGGCACCATTCATGAATGGTACTGGTGCATGCGGTTTCCCCATTCCCATTGAGCCCTATAGGGGTCAATGGGAATGGGGAATACTTTTTCCCGGCGCCCTGGAATGGACAATTACCGGGTCCGCCGGGGTTGTTATACCACGGTAATTGCCCATTCCAGGACGCCAGGAAAAAAACGGCTCCTGCACCAGCCGTGTCTGTATTACAAGCACGGCTGTCCGCCAGGGTCATAATGAGGCCCTATGTGTTGTTAGGTCTTTAGCTAGTAAAGATAAGTTGAAGTGTACATTAAAGTAGTAGTGCATGGTTAGCTTAGGTTAGGTAAAGGTAGGTAATTAGGTTGCAATTTTGGGGGCGTTTGAGGGCACGTGATTTGTGGGTAGAGGAGGGGCAGGCAACACACAAAACCAGTGAGTTCCCAAATGCTTTTTGTGGGCGGGGCAGAGTGTGAAATGAGTATGGATCCCATGCATTTTGTAGGTGTGGAAGTATGCCAAAGCACTGTTAGGTACATGTGAGTTTTGCTGGTGTGGGAGTACAGCAAATCAGTGTTAGGCACATATGCATTTTGTAGGTGGATACGAGCGGTAACGCAGTTTAGGCTCAAGTGAATTTTGTTGGTTGGGAGTGCTTAAAGGTAGTCTTAAGTGCACACATGCATGCCCGACTCCCTATTTGTAAGAAAGGCTTGCTTCTTAAGCACAAAAATACATGCCAATCCTCCCTATTCATAAGAGACTTGCGCTTTGTACACAAAAACGCTCCTAGATTTTTACTTTGTTCTTCCTAAAATGTCACTCACATCAATGCACACATTCAGTTCTCCCACTTTCATTCTCCTTTCATTCTCAAAGTCTTCCTTCTAGTTGATCTAAAATGTTGTCATGTATGCACGCATGCCTTTTGTGGGTGGAGAGAGAGCAGAAGCAGTGTTAGGCACATGTGAGAGTCGTAGGTAGGGGCGTATGCAAAAGCAGAATTTTGTAGGCGGGGAGTGGGAGAAACCAGTTTTAAGCACATATTCCTTCGGTAAACAGCGTGGCGTATGATTTGTATTTTTTATTTGATGGTGCATTTGTAAGGTGCTATACATCAAGTACATTGTGTTTTAAAGTGCCCACAGGGCAACAGAGAGGAAACATGGGAGAGAAAGGCACATATAACAATGACAGAGAGAGGCAGACCTACCAGGCCATGTGAGCATTCAGAGCGTGCAAGTGCAGAGAGAGAGGTGGATGAGAGGGATAAGTGCTAGGAGTAACAATAAGGTAAGTGCTAGGGAGTAAGTTGCAGCCTGTTAAGTGACCGGCATAGAACATTTGGTGAGTGGACGACAGCCAATAAATAAGTGCAGGCCTGTGATAGCACAGGCCAGTGGGCGCCTAAGGCAAGTGTTGGGGGTGGGTGGAGGCTGAAAGCAATTGGGGAAGCGAAGCCAGGACCCAGTTGGACATATAAGGGCCCTTGTCACCAACCTCAACAACTGTGGGATCTAGCAAAGGAGGGATAGGGGGAAGGAGGAGGTGAAAAGAAAAGTATTGAGGAGCTTCCGGAATATGAGGAGGACCGGCTCAAGATGAAGAGGAAGGGGGAGGCTGTTCCATAAGAAGGAGCCAACCGAGGAAAGAGATAATACCCCAGCTTGCTGTTTAGCAAATTGCTTGACACACACACAGAGTTGGTGCCGGAAGAACGTAAAGATCTGGAGGTAGTGTAGTTAGTGAGAGCCAGTTGTAAATAGCATGGCCCCTGGCCCCAGACAGCCTCATGGAAGATGCAGTGGGTTTTGAATGTAATCATTGCAGCAACCAGGAGCCAGTGGAGGCATTTTAGGGCTGGAGAGATGCGGTCCCTGGTATTGAGGCCAAAGCTAAGTCTTGCAGCACTATTCTGTATTACCTGGAGGGGGCGTACAGAGGAAGAGGGTAGATTCAGGAAGAGGCTATTGTAGTAGTCAAACCTAGAGAGCACCAGCATTCTAGAGACATTGAGCTTCTAAGGAAAAGAGAGGAAAGGAAGGATTCCTTTGAGGAGGTGGAGTTTAAAGTGGGTCGTCTTGGTAAGGTCCTAGATGTAAGGGAGGAAGGAAAGGGAGGAGTTGAAGATGCCTCCAAGGTTTTTGGCTTCAGATGAAGTAGAAGGGGGAGAACCCATAGAGGCTGGCCAGAGTGAGGGGAAGAAAGAGGAGCAGGAGTCCCAATGGAAAGGATCTCAGTCTTGCTGGCATTGAGACAGAAATCATTCGAGGCACGCCACGACCGGATGGTGGATAGGCAGTTAGAAATGACAGAGGAGGTAAGGAGAGGATCAGAGGGAAGTTTGAAGAAGAGCTGTGTGTCATCTGCATAACACTGAAAGTGAGGGGAGTAGGTGGGAATTAGGTCTGCAAGTGGGGCAAGATAGATGTTAAAGAGCCAGGGGGAAATGTTGAAGGCTTGGGGGATGCCACAGGTGGAGATAGAAGTGGGAGAGAAGAAAGAGCCCAGGATAACCAGATAATCAGGTCAGTGAGGAAGGAGGTCAGCCAGTCCACTGCCCGCTCTGAGAAACCTAGGGTGTTGTGGAGTAGTTTTATGAGGATGGAGTGGTTAGCCATGTCAAATGCAGAGGAGAGATCAAACAGAATGAGAACGGGAGGAGAGTTAGAATCAAGAGATCAGAATCCAGATTGATGGTCGTGTCAACCAACAAGCTCTGTATGCTTGGTCAGTTGGGGGAAGACAAGCTTTTCCATGAGTTTCCCAAGGAAGGGGGTGATCGAGATGGGACAGTAGTTAGCTAGACAGGATAGGTGTGCAGAAGGTTTTTTTCAGGAGGGGGCGCACAAGAGACTGCTTAAGGAAAGAGGGGAAAGACCCGATAGCAAAATAGTGATTACAGAAATCATCAAGGGCAGGGACAAGGGAGTCAATGTTGTCCTTAATAGTTCTGGAAGAACAGGGGGAGACCTGTTTGGAGGAGACCTTCATAGAGCTGATGACTTTAGTGACCTCATCAGATGTGATAGGAGAGAAAAGGAGAGAAAAGCAGAGGGGGATGGGAGACCATAGGTGGCAGGAGGGTTGGGGAAGGGGTGGGGGAAGGAGAAGCGAGGGTGGTCAGGATGTCCTGAATTTTTGCAGTGAAATGTTGGGCCACAGCAATGCACCGGGCTTGGGAGGGAAGAGGAGAGGTGGAGACTGCAGAAGGGTTGGCTAGTTCCTTGCAGATTTTGAAGAATTCAGCTGTGTTGTTGAATGCACCAGAGATGAAAGTCTGGATGTGGGCCCTTTTCTTGGAGCAAATGGAGAGTCGGTATTGCCTTTGGAGCAGGCGACAGGCAAGTTTGTCAGAGGGTGAGCCTTAGTTCTGCCACTACCGTTCCCCTGTTCTGCACTTGCGTTCTAGGACTGCAAGTTCAGAGTCATACCCGGTGCTACGCTTGGAGGCATGTTTTAGGCACACAATTATTGCACAATAAAACCAGTGTAAGGCACACAATAATTTTTTCAGTATGGTTGTATGGCGGAGAAGTGATAGGAACACATGAATTTGATGGGGGAAATAGCATGTGAAAGCAGCCTTCAGCACACATGCAACATGTAGGTGGGAAGAGTGAAAAAGCATCATTAGACGCACCTGCATTTTGTAGGTGTGTTTTGGCAGTATAGCAAAGCAGTTTGAGGCACATGTAAAATATGTGCACGTGGGAGTAGTCCGTGTAGTCTTAGTCACACTTGAATCTTGTAGGTTAGGTGTGGGAGCATTTTCTTCAGCTGTTTTATGCACACATGCATGTTTAAACTTTGGTAGCATGCAAAGGAGTCGTATGCACACATGCATTTTGTAGCAGAGGAGTATGCCAAATAAGTCTTAGGCACACACGCATTTTGTAGTTGGGAGAGTACACCAAAGCAGACTCAGGCACACATGCATTTTGTCGGTGGAAGATTGTATGCAGGAAAGTACATCAAAACAGTCATTTTTGTCAATTTTCCCCCTGCAGTGAAGGTGAATTTTCTCTGATTTTTTTCCGTTTAACCCACTGTTCTTCTTTCTGTTTTTACATTTGTAAGTGTATTTTTATATTGTATCTCTGTGAGAGGTTTGTGTTTCTTGGAGCGACCTGGATGAATGGAGCAGTCCCCTTCTGTAGGTTGCATTTGTAGGTCACATTTCTCTTCTGCTTTTGTATGTTTCCCCTCTTGTTCTTTTTTCAATGCTTACTTTTGTATATTAACTTTCTCTGCTGTTTTTATGTTTCTACTCCAGTTTTTTGCCGATTTGACATTTGTTGGTGAATTTGCTCTGTTGCTTTTTAGTGTTCACCTGATGCTTTTTTTCAGTTCTCAATAGGTGAATTTTTTAGCTGAATTATTCAATTGTCTCTGTTGCAATTGACAGGGCACACTATTTAAAAAAGCTCACTTTTTCAGGCTTTTGCTTTGGCAGATGACAAGGTGAGGACCTTTCTTAGACTAATAATCATTACTGATACAATTTTAGCATTGGCATTCTGGCTTTTATTGTATCTAGCATGGGAATATCCATGGTTAAGCCTACTTAACAACAACCTCATCATGAACCAACATGTGAAATTGTTTCCTACACTTCAAAAGGAGGGACTCATTTTGTCATCATAGATATTCTGAGGCAAAATACCAAAGAACACCTCAGACCCAGAGGGAGTCAGATCTAATTTGGAAAAGGTTCATAGTACTTCAATCAACTTGACCGTTCATCTTGGTCAAGTTCATTCTTCTTTCTTTGACCAAGGACATCAAACAGAGCAGCCTTGTTAGAAAACCTGCTGTATTTATGCAGCACTCCTCGTCACAGTCCACCACAACTACACTACGTCTCCTTGGTGATGGTCACACACATGCAGTTCTTCATCAGATCTGCACTTGGGAGCCAAAAGGTACAGCAACAATGGAAAGGGTTATGTTAGAATGGCTCTGATTGGCTCGTCAAACTCCACTCTGTATCGTCTGGCCTCACAATTAAATGGGGTTGCAGGACTTCTTCTATCCACCTGAACAGTATAGATGCCTCAATCCACAGATGTTTTTAGACAATCCCTGGAAAAGGTGTGGGAAGCGGCTTTTGCTATGGTAATGGAAGTGCATTGGGAACAGAGGGTTAGGGTAATCTTGGGCTGAACATTATTATAAAGTACTGGATTCAACCAAAATTCTTGACAACAAGATATGTAGTAAGTAGGGTGTGCAGTGTTATATTGGCTGGAAAGACCCTTGAGGAAGCATGGAGTGAAGCTTTGGTGACAAGTTCAAAGGTAGTAAAAGAAAGGTTACGTTGATCAGCTGTCTACTTATGATGACACACTAGTAGAGCATGTAATTTGATAGCTGTATTGAGAGAACACAACGCCATCCCTATCGCCTAGGCTATAGGGCAGGTTCCAATAGAACTGTAAAGATGTCTGCAGTGAGTGGTCAACAGGTTGTGGCATGTTTGAGTCAAAGGCAAGACTGGCAGATAATCTGAGGCATACCAATTCCTGCTGCCCAGTTTGCAAAGAAATATACATTACCTGAAATGTAGAGGGCTGAATGTAATGTGCTCCTCATTGAACATGATATGGTTACCAAAGAGAATAGAGGATCTATACTGGATGGAATGGCTTAGAAATCTTAGCATTTCAAGAAATTTGGCAGGTGGACAATTTGCCTTTGATTGGTATATTTCATTTAAAAATATCACCCTGAAACTATGTGGGAGGACACCCATATGGAGTTAGCTGCATGGTTTTCACAATCTGTGGCATTGATCTGGAGTAAAATATATGTAGACTTGGTAAATCTGCTCTGCATATTAGGATCTAATCTTACTCTACCCAATTTGGTCGCTCTTCATTTTTATAATTCTGTGGGAGTGAATGGTGAGGCTTTTTCCAAAGCAAATCTTGATGACTTTTCAAAATAATCTACTTTAAACTGGCTATATCCCCAAGCATTTTCATGTGTAGGATTTTAATGCCACATTGGGAAAAAAGCTATGTCGATGTGATCACTCCCTTAAAGAGGAACTAGGGGGTGTGACTGCAATGATAACTAATTGTCCAGGTAGAGCTAGGACAGGTATCATATTGTGATATATACTACATTCCCTTAGCTTGTCAGTAGTGAATCGGCAAACACCTTCCAATTGTCCGGCGGTACGCACATGTAACTCAGCAAGTGCTGTAACACAGATCAATAGGTTCCTTAACTTATCATCATGGCATAGATTGTGTGATCTTCATTTGATAAGGAGATTAGAAAGCAACCCTTATCCATGATGCCATACTTAGTTTCATAGAATACAAATGGGAGGGTTGAAGTGGAATACCAATTCTTCAGACGAGAAATAGAGTTAATTGTTTAATGCTGCTCTTCCAGATGTGACTACAAGTGTTGAAGGATATCAGAGTTGTCTGAATGTAGTACAGACCTTTGGGAATATAGTTAAAATCCTTAGTGCCCATTATTCTAAACCCTAACACCCTTCTTTGGGAAACTCCTGGAGAAGTTGGTCTTCCCCTGTCTCAACACACTGAGCATGTTGGTTATTTACATGACCATCAATCTGGATTCCTAGCACCCAGAGGTACAGAAACTGATCTCCTGAACACCCATGAAGTACTGCTGCAGGAAATCTTGACTCAAACTCTCCTGTTTTTCTCATTCTCCTTGACCTCTCTTCCGCCTTTGGCACAGTCAACCATTCTATCCTCGTAAAGTGGCTCCATGATACCTTTCATCTCAGACCGGGCACTGGATTGGTTGATCTCCTACCTCACTAATCGCCCTTCCCAGGTGCTCCTGGTCTCCTTATCCTCCAACACCACTCTCTCTATTTGTGGTGTTCCCCAGTACTCCATCCTCTCGCCCTGGCTCTCCAACATCTACCTTGCACGTCTTGCTCACCTGATCTCTGCCTTCTCTCCTCATTTCTAGTGTTATGTAGATGATACACAACTGTTCTTCAATCTCCCTGCTTGCTCCTCCTCCTCTTCCTCTTCTATCATCCCTGACTGCCTGTCTGCTATTCAGTCTTGGTGCACCTCCAATGATCTCTGTCTTAATGCCAGTAAGACCGAGATTCATCCTATTGGGACACCTGTTCCCCTGTTTCCCTCTTGCATTCTGGCAACCCTCTTTGGGCCACCTCCCTCTCCTTCCACTGAAGCCAGAAACTGTGGGGTCATCTTCGACTCAATTCTCTCCTTTACTCCTCACATCTTGGACCTTGCCAAGAAGGCCCACTAACAACTTCACCTCCTTAGAGGCATTCTACCTTTCCTCACCTTCCCCCAGAAGCTCAATCTCTCTAGGGCTTTGGTTCTCTCCAGGCTGGATTACCGTAACATCATCTTCCTCAGCCTGCCTCTTTTTTCACTCCTTCCTCTTCAACTAATCCAGAATAGGGCTGCAAGACATATCCTTGGCCTCAAGCCCAGGGATTGTATCTCTCCAGCTGTAACATCTCTCCACTGATTCCTGATTGCTGCAAGGATCAAATTCAAGACACTTTGCATCATCCACAAGGTTGTCTGGTGCCTGGGAAAACACTACCTGCAGCTCTCTTACTAAATACTCCTACAATCATCTCACTCCAACTCTCTGCTGATCAAATGTTTCTCCAAGCAGAGAGCTGGAGGGCAGATCTCTCTACTCAGCTGTCTCCCTCCTCTGGAACAGTCTCCCTCTCTCTCCATCTTGAACCGGACCACCTTAAGTTCCATTAACAACTCAAGACCTTTGTCTTCTCCTTCTCTCTTCCCCTACCATGCTAACCATCAGCTGTGTTGCTGAGATTGGCAGCCTGGTCCCTCAAGAGTCCAATCGGGTCATGGCCCTCTGCCCAATCACCACCAGTATCCTCTCCCTGCATTCAGCACTAGTACTTCGCCCCCCCTCGGGGCCATAATAGCATTTACCCCACCCACACTTTTTTTGTTTCACTGCACTTGTATGTTCCGAATGTCACAAGGCCTAGTAGGGCTGCTGTTTGTTTCTATTTATTACTTGTCATTTTCATTGTTGATTTGCTCCCTTGTTCGCTTCTCTTTGCTTTGTGGTGCTTTGAAACACTGTCTTGGTGTATAAGCGCCTTATAAATATCCAATAAATAAATTATTTATGAATGTAAAATTTAATCTGTTTAAAAGAAGGGGATGGTTTGATTATTCATATGGAAAAACGAAGACTAATTTAATTTTGAAGGTTAAAGATCCTCTTAGAGCAGAGAGACAATTCAGCAGGCCAGACAAAATTCTAGGAAACTAGGGGGCTGAAAGAAAAAGCAGAACCATCAAAAGATCTCTGGACGGCAGGCACACAGGACTGGCTTCCAGGATACTTCGATGAAGAGCAGCAGTTTTGCACGATGGTCTCCCGTTTCTCGGGAGAGGTCTCCTTCGCAGGTCCTCTCTGGATCAGTTGCTGGGAGACACAACAACATTTTGCATTACACTGAAGAAATACAGCTCTGACGGGCATTCAGGCCATTCACTCCACCCATAACAAAGAATGTGGATTGGGGTATATACCCAGCCTTTCAGCACACTGCATTCATGTCAGTTTCAGTCAGGGCTGTCTCATTCATTGTGTCGCACACACAGAAACCAGACACCACAACAGAGAATGTGAGTTCACTTCAGACTCCATTCATACAGGTTCCACCCTTAGGGTATACCCACACCACACAGCCCCTGGGAAGGCTCCAGTCAGTTTGACAGGAGGCAGCCTTGGAGCCATATGTGGTGTTTCCACCCAACAGCCATTCAGGAGTAAGGGACAGTCGGGGCTTCCAGGACAAGGTAAAGGGCAATAGAAACGAAGAGGCCACAGTGGCCATCTTGCATTTGTGTAGGAATCCATTGATTCCTATGGCTGGGTCCAGGTATTGCAAAAATTGAGGACACTCTGAGCCATTGCAAAGTCAGCATGTAGCTGCCCATACCCTGCTTTGGGCAATACACAAGTGTCCATAAATGCACACAAGCGGTACAAGGGTACACCCTCCCCCCCCTCCATGGGTGCCATGAGGGTATCCAATGAGTGTTGCTCACCAATAAACATAAAGAGCTGCACTGCCAGAGGTCCAGGCTGGACCTCGGTGGCAGAAAACAGAAAACGCACACAGGAGGCCCTGTCCCTCCTATAAGGCATTTCCAGCAACAGTGGTAAACCTCTGCCAACCTCTCAGTAGGAGCCTCCTTTCAGGAGCCGTTGCTGCAAGTCACAATAACGACAGACTCCTCGCTGGTGGGCTACGTTAAATCATCTGTAGGCTTTCGACCTATGGACACCTTGGGACAAGATATCTCCAATTAATTGCCTCGATCTTAGCAGTGTTTCTGGCGTTGAAAGCTTTTTGGCCTTCCATTGTCAGCAAGGTAGTGAGAATATGCACTGACAATTCGGTGGCTGTGTTCTATGTGCACAAAACACAAAAGATATATTCAAAACCATAGCCAAAAAATACAAAGAGGCCATCTTCCGAGCCAAATCCGAAGCCTACAACCAACGCATCACGGCGGCCAACTCTCAATCTAAAGAGCTATTCTGTATCTTTAAAGAACTAACCATACCGCCCACCTGCCCAGACGAGATCATCAAGGACGAGGCCTGGTGCACAGGCATACAAACAGCCATGCTAGAAAAAATAAACCTCCAAAAAAAGATATCACACCACTACAACTCCTTACCTAAGCAAAGTTCACACGCACACATGAAACATAGTGTCAAAGCCAACAACATACCCAAGTTCACTTTCACTGAAATCACCAAAACTGAGGTCATCAACATCCTCAAACATCTCAAACCCTCACTCTGTAAGGGTGACATATGCCCCCCAAAAATCATCAAAGAATGTGCTGAGCAGCTCGCTCCTCTCCTCACTGCGTTCATCAACGCATCATTTAGGTCAGGCATAGTCCCAGACACCCTCAAAGAGGCCTGGGTGCGCCCCCTCCTAAAAAAAAAAAAACTTGACCCCACAAACCCTAACAACTATCGCCCCATAACCACAGTCCCATTCCTTCTAAAATTACTTGACAAAGCCGCACATATACAGATCCAACACTACCTAGAATCCAATGCAATTCTAGGCAAAAGGCAATCTGGATTCCGTAAGGGATACGGAAATGAAACCGCCCTTCTAGACCTAAAAAATGAAATTACTAACATCCTCGACAAGGGCAAGCCTGCCCTCCTCCTCCTCCTCGACCTATCAGCAGCATTTGACCTAGTAGATCACGACACTCTCACTAATCATCTAACACAAGCAGCACACTTTTCTAAGGACGCGGCCTCATGGGTAACTTCCTTCCTACAAGGCAGAGCTATGAAAGTCTTCACCAACATAGCTCATGCTGCGCCATCCATCATCCACTGTGGGGTTCCTCAAGGCTCCTGCACGGCCCCTACGCTATACAACCTCTTTACTAAGCCCCTATTCGACAAACTGGACGCTATGGGGATCACTTACACGAACTACGCTGACGACACTCAGATACTCCTGCCCCTGACTGGTCACTATCATCAAGACTCCACCTCCCTCCAACTAATCTACTCCACCATACAAGCCTGGATGGCCACCAACGGACTCTGCTTGAATGGGGACAAAACTGAAATCCTCATCTTAGGCCAGAAGCCCACCCTTGCCAACCTTAACCCACTTTACACTAACTTTAGCTTAGACAACTGCACTATCCCAGTCCTATCATCAGTTAAAACACTAGGAGTTCACATAGATGCCACCCTATCTATGGATAAACAAGTAAGCGCAATCGTCTCGGCATCGGCATTGAGCACTAAACTCATCAATGCTATAAAACCGTTCCTAACAAAAGAAAACTGTCTGTCCATCGCAAGAGCCACAATTGGAGCCAAACTGCACTACTGCAACACGCTCCTAGCCGGCACCTCCAAGAACAACCTAGCAAGGCTCCAAACCACCCAAAATGCTCTTAGAGCAGCACTCAGCATACCTAAAAGAGAGCACATCACCCTAGCCAGGAAAGCCGTCCATTGGCTCCCAGTCAAGGATAGGATTGCTTTCAAAATCCTCACCACAACGCATAAATGCATCAACCTCACAGCACCATCCTACCTATCTGACACACTGTCTAGATCCCAATCCACAAGACCAACCAGATCCACATACGCCAACCGTCTCACCATACCACGCATCAATAGATCCAAGGCAAGAGGTATAGGCTTCCCATACCTGGCACCCAAGCTTTGGAACGCACTGCCCACCAACCTCAGAGCAGAATCATCCCTCCTCTCCTTTCGGAAACAACTTAAAACTGCTCTCTTCAACTAACTTGTGCACCTGACCACCTCTGTGTTCTCTATGTACATATACTTAAGCAAAACCACTGTGTTCTCTATGTACATATACTTAAGCATAACCATTGCCCAATGTAACCAAGGGTACAACTGCGTGTAACTAAGTTTAAGAAACACTGTAACCAGCGCCACGATGCCTTCGGTCTGATGTGCGCTTAACAAATGTGAATAAATAAATAAATAATAACCTTGAGGTGGTGGTGGGGTGTTTGGTCAAACCTTTCCATTGGTTTGCCTAATAGTCAGACACTCCCAGAGAATACACACTCCTAATCTTCATAGATTGATCATAATTCTAGCATGAAAAAGTAATTAGTGCAAAGCAGGGAACATACAGTGTTTTGCCAATTCATAAACCAGGAAGGAGAGATGATCAATTTTCTGCTGCAACAAAGCCCATATGCAAACATTTAGGTCTTAGCTACTGTGGCTCTACCTCCCCACCTTCTCCCAGATGTCAACTCCCCTGTGGATTCTATCCTGAAAGACTTGCAACATTTCATGGTGCTGAGCTGCTAACATCTTCAAATCCCTTGAATTAATCTAGGCATGCTTTTGACTAGTAGATGAAGGAAATGCTACCAAGTGTGATGTGATGTGATGCCCATGTAAGGCAGGGGTCTGCAACCTGTGGTGTGCCAAATGTTTGGGACTACAACTACCACGATCCTTCATAATTGAGTATTTTGGCTTGAGTTGATGGAAGTGGGAGTCCAAGACATCTAGAGAGCCAAAGGTTGCAGACATCAGATTCAATGGTCTGACCACTGGTCCACATGTGAATTGTAAAGTGGAACGTTTGTCCGAGACTGCTTAAGTACCTGCCGTACTATAACCATAACCTTGCTGTGCAATTCTAATATTTCATTGCAAGGAAAACACATTGAGTTGATATTTTTCAGCAGTGACCAGGTTTTACCAGCTTCTACAATCATTTGATGTCCACTATATAATAGGGGAAGAGGTCTGTTGCCAAAAGGATAGTCATTCAGCTTAGCATCAAGTAGGTGCTGTCTATCATGGGACATGTGATATTTTTGGCCACGCTCAAATGTTTCCACACCACTTGTTGGACTCAATGTGGATCACTGCTGTGTGGATGATGGCATGGTGATGGATACACTTCAGATCTTCTGAATTTTTAACATGTCTATGCTTAATGAAATCTCATATGGGTTCACACAGATATTGTACCCAAGTTGTCTGTGCCTTCCTTCAGCACACCACTCTTTGGCAGAGTGTACAAGTAGTCAGATTCAGTTGATAATTATTTTGTGCTAAGTACTGCCACACTTTTGACTTTCACTGTGGGCTAGCAAACAGGCTGGACTCAGGTGAGCATGGTGGTGGTGGTGCATTTCTGGATGCCATGTAACAATGTGATGTAATCTGTTTTCTGATCTGTAACAGGGATGGTATTTCTGTACATAGGTGGGGTATTTTAATAAAATAAATCAATACATACATATGAGGGAAACATTGAGGCAGGGGGTGTCTGTTTCAGGAGGAATTGAGGTTTATCCTATATGAATACTGCCAATAGAACTGCCCAATTCCAGTGATATCATACCCCTACCTGCCCAGTTTTTCCTAGCTGACTTATAATGATTGTCTCCAATTGGCTTAAGACAATGCTTGTGCTACCAAATTAAGACTACAGGCTCCATCCCCTTAGGGGTTACTGGAGCAGTGCCACTGGCCTGAGATTAGTGGAATACACCAATCTAAACTGGACTGTACAATGGACTGTTGTGAGAGAATGGAAGTTGTCACGCCGGTGAAGCACCTTCGCCCCTCAGCTGATAGAGAAAGTGAAAGCCTCGTTCTGAAGGGGATCCCATCCTCTCTCAGGTCATGCTCAACCAGAAGTACATCAGCATTCGTCACTACTGTTCATGATTATTGTAGACAGACCTCAATCGTAAATGAATGGGCTCATTGTTTGGCCGAGGAGGGACAAACATGCCGGAAGGCCTAGTCAGAGGTTTTCTCTAACCTTCCTTGATCAGGTGGCCAGAGATCTATAAATGTAACGGTCTGGAGGGCAGGCCTGGTCAGTTAGGAGGGTTTCCTTCTGGGCAGGATATTGTATTCAACTCTGTTTGCCATCAACCTAAATTGAAGGGTCAGTTTGGTTTCTCAGAGTAAGCTTCAATAAATACTACAGCATCTGCATTTGTGCTGTCATTCTCGTCCTCCTCCTCCATATCATGGCTTTCCAACAGGCATCAATGCTTTTTGACTCTGATTGATTTTGTATTTGTTCATTTGTGATTTATAAAGCGCCTTAAACCAAAGCGCTGTACATAATCATAAAAACAGTACAATACAATGGGAAATGCAGGTAACAATATACGAGCAATCAGCCTTGTATGTCAGATTGGAGGAAATAGGTCTTCAGTGATGAACGGGATAAAGGATAAGAAGAAACAGAGCGGAGAGAGAGTGGGAGAGAGTTCCAATGGGACGGGACTAACAAAGTGAAAGAACGAAATGTGATTTAGCTCAAGGAGGATGAGAAACTGCAAGAAGAAATTGAGACTGGGAAAGAAGAGAACGAGTAGGAACATGAAATGATACCAAAGGAGAGAGATAGGCAGGCGCCAGACCATAGAAGGATTTTAAGGCGAAACACAGAAAGTTACATTTAAGATGAATAAAAAGAGAGCCAACCAAGAGTAGAAAGAGAAGAAGCAATGGAGTCCCGGGGATAAAGAAGATAGAGAAGACACATTGAAGCATTAAAACAGACTTCAGTGGTGCAAGACAAGAGAGAGGAAGTCCAAATAAAGAAACAGAACAATAGCAAAGTCATGAAAAAATTTAGAGAGGAAATCAGAAGTTTAGTTTCATCAAAAGTTAAGAAAGGATGAGATTTACGAATGTTATATAAGTGATAACGACAGGCACAAGAGGGCAGAGAAATACAAAGTGTGAAAGAAAGATCAGAATCAAAATAAAGACCCAAATTACAAGCATTGAGAGAAATAGGAAGCTGAGAAGGAGGAAAAGAAATTGAGGAAGGAGGTAGGGGAGATGGAATCATAGTACAAACAATGTTTCCATCATCCAAGAAATGATGGCTGAGCGACATGCCAAAAGTTTATTGTGGACTTCAGGAGTGAAAGAAGAAAAAGACAAAAAAAAGTTGAGTGTCGTCTGTGTAAAAGTGATAAGAGAAATCAAAAGAAGAAATAACTTCAGCCACAGGAGAAGTATAGAGGTAAAAAATAAATGGGCCAAGAACAAAGCCTTGGGGAACACCATGAACAAGTGCAAGAGTGTCAGAAACTGAACCAGCCCAAGAGACTGAGAATGTCATTTAAGATAGGTATGACCTAAACCATGAAAGAACAGACCCAGAGAGCCCAAAAGAAGAAAGAGAAGAATATAAAAGCGAGTGAAACTATAAAATGCTGCAGACAAGTCAAAGAGAATAAGCAAACATTAATGTTTATAGTAACATGTAGAGAGCTAGAAACAGAATGAAGAGCGGTTTCAGTGGAATTAAAAGGATGAAATCCAAAATGACAACGAAGCAGAATAGATTAATCTGAGTCAAATGTATAGCCTTGAGAGTAAACAAGATGTTCAAGTAATTTAGAAAGATGAGACAGACGAGAAATAGGATGAAAATTAGAAGCAAGAGAAGAATCGGCGTGTTTAAAAGAAGAGGGAAAAACAGAAGTCGAAAGCAAGTATTGAAAAGGGAAGTTAAATAGGAGACAAGAGGAGGATATATTTTAGGAATAAGCACAGAGTGAATAGTGTCAAGTGGAGTGGCAGTAGGGGGAGCTTGACTTAACAAGAGAGAAGTCTCTCGAGGCAACTTGTCGCATTTCACAAAGATGAGAAGAAAGCCATGGTTGAGGGGTTTTTGAGAGGGATCGAATGTTGATGTTGGATATAGCAGCCATCGAAGAAGAGAGAGAAGATGACAGAGTAGTAGCAGCCTCATCAGCAGATAAGGTAGCAAAAGAAGTGTGAGAGGGAAGTGTAGCAATACAAGATGAAACAAACAAAGGAGTTTTGAAAGTGTGCAAATCCCATCTACGTTAAGATGTTGTAATAGATGAGGTAGAGTCAGATACTAAAAGTGAAAGAAGATGATGATCAGAGAGATAAACCGAGAGAAAAGAAGTAAAGATAAAATCTAAAGAAGAATCCGACACATGAGAAGGAGGGGTAGAAAGTGGAAAAGGAAAATGTGAGTCAAGTATTGTAAGTCATTGGAGACTTGCATGTGTAGAAGATGGGTGAAGATTAAAATCACCCAAAAGAATAAAAGGAATAACGGAAGGTTGTATAAAGGACATCATCTTTGGCTAGATCATCATCCATTTGGTCATCATCATTACGGTCTGACTTACCAGTGGATGTGGCGACTGAGATAGAGTCCTTGGCTTTTGAAACTATTGCTGTGGTACAACTCTTCCAGGCTTTGTGATTACCTGATGCTTTTAAAATGCAATCTTCTCAAATTCACCTTCTGCCCTGGAGATAGAAGATGGAACTGAATGTGCAACCTCCACAGTATCAATGAATATTCATTGTAAAGGTGAAATGCCTGTGCATTTATTAGCACTGGTGCGCAATGTCTTTGCATTTACTTGTACTGGTGCTTGTACCCCAGAGTGCCTTTATAGCAGGGGTCTGGAGCATGATTGGAATGATACCTCAAAATGACTACATGTAGTTCTGGCCTACCGAGTGCACACATCAACTGCTTCTGCAGGAGTTAACAAAAAACAAGCATCATGTCTCCCCCTGCCTCTGGCTCATTTTGGGTACTGATGTATTTTACTAATCTGCTGTGCACTCACCAACTCATGTGTAACCTGCCTACCTGAATCTCTGCTGCTCCCACCCTTCAAAATCTGGTGAGAGCGTGTCTTTCCCTCAAGTTTCCCTCAGCGATTTCTGGCTCCTCCAACTCCTCCTACCAGATATCACCCTACAGCACATGCCCAGCTCTCTCACTTCAAGAGATGGACTCTGGCTGGTGTGTTATCTGCCTCCTGCAATCTCAGCTTCTCCCACTCAGCGAAGTACAATCACATGGCTATTACTGACCTACAAGCTGCTCTCAGGTATTCCCATCTCCTCCTGCCTCCCCTACACTGATGGCATGTGTCTCACCCACTCATGTCCAACCATGGACACTGACTAGTGTGTGACCCGTTTCCCTGAATCTCTGGTGAGGGCACTTGTGATGTTCTCCCACTTCATATAATTGAATCTGACACACAGTGCTGTGTACACAAAAGCAAAACTATACTAACTCTCAGACTCGATCATAGTTACTCACTACCTCTCCCTACCCGACTACCTACTCAACTACCCTAATTCCACTCTAATGTATTAATCCCTCCTTAAATGTCCTAAGCCTGCCTCCAGCAATGACCACCTACTTCTCTGAAAGCTAATTCAGACTGTAAAGGAACTTCAGCTACACGTCTCCGTTTAAGTCTTGTGGTCACAAGTTAGACTAACTTTTAAATGTTTTGTCTGAGGTTCAACCTGATCAAATCGGACCAAATTTGGGGTTGAGTGGGAAAGGTTCATCCAGTCCCAGATACCACTTAGTCCACCATACACACCTGCTTGCAAGTTTGGCAGCATGCTTACGTAGTTTAGTCTTAAACAATGCAACATCAATATTGCATTAACAAAGTCTACAAGGTACCACAGAAGCCATCCCTTTATATAATTTTAAGATGGGAAGCTGGACAAAAATGCTAGCAGTTCAATGCCTGCACTATTGCCTGATGGACACCAAAGGATTTTGTGAATTTGTTAAAGTTGGTTGTCCAAAACATCATGAACTCAGCCACACATGTTTTTCCATACTTGTGGTGCTTGATCTTCACAGAGCACTTTTAGTGAAAATCTTGAAAGCACTGATCAAGCCTGCGCTGCACGCCATTCATGTGACAAACTAAATGTGGACCAGTGGATAGAGACAGCACTATATGTGCATCGCTGCACATCGGGTTCCTTTAAAGGTACCGCATGTTCGGTCAAAAATACCTCAAACGTCAACAGCAAGCAACTCTTTCAATGCTTGCCATTGAGAAGGTGCACACAGCTTTAAACATCCAGACATTATTTAAAACCAAGGTGCTGACATGCCTTAGAGCAAAAGGACTGACCGTTGGTTTGTTTTCAGCAACAATGGTATCGATATTGTGCCTGCAATGTGTTTTGCACACTGCTTGAATCTCGGAGTACAGTACAACTTGAAAAAGGACACAGAGTTTGCGAGCATAGTGGCCATATGTCGCACTGTTTGTGGCCTTAGCCATTCTGTCAAATCCATGAATGCTGATCCCCAGCTCTGTCTCATAAAGGAGGTTCCCACGCAATTCAGTGCAATCCTATATACGCTTCAAAGCCTCCTTGAATAGCACACATCTATGAATGAGTATGTGATACAACACAAAGGTGAAGCAATGTCCCACACATCTTTGGCTCATAAGCAATGGTAGCTCTTAAAATGGCTCACCCAGCTCCTATCGCCCTTTGAATATGCTTCACAGGCTGGCAGCAATGATAACACTACTGTCAGGGATGTGATCACTCTGGTTCATTTGCTCAAAGACCACTTTAAAATCATTGGGTGTGAAATTAGGGAAGAAGAGGATTTTGAAGCTGTGGCTCTGGCCATCAGCCTGCACCAGCAAGTTCAACACAGACACAGTTGTCTCAAAGGAGTCCTTCTGTGCCACAAAGCTAAACCCACGCTACAGATCTGGATTACCTAATTTCTTGCCTCGTTCGGAGGGTGATCTGACAAGATTCAAGACATGGATCCTGGATGTATTTGCAGCACCTTCGAAGGAAAGGCCTCACTTGTAGCTTCACAGGATAGGACTGGAGAAATGCCTTGTTCTGTGACTCCACAAAGAGTAGTCCCAGTGGCACCACTCCTACCTAAGCCCTGCCATCACAATCCCAGGGCAATAGAAATCACTGGTTTCTCCATTGTCCTCTTCATCTGCTAGAACTGAACACAGCTGCACAACATTCAGTCTGTCGTCTTCTACAGGAGCATCCCAAGTTCAGCCAGAGCAGAGAACCGTATTTGGAAAGTGGAAAGGCCTATCTATATTCGGATCCAAGAAACAGCAAAAAAGAACAATCGTCCATATTACGAAGAACAGCAGAGGGAATGCTTGAGATATATCTCACACATGATGAACTACGGACCATACATGATGAGCCTATCCTTTATTGGTACAGCATAATAGAGGCGTGGAAAATCAAGTCAGGCTGGCAATCGAAGATCGATCCTTCCATGCTGCCAGGTGTGTGTGTGTGTTATTCTTTCACAAACAATTTCATATTTCATCATCAATCATTTCGACACGTTATTACACTTGCAAAACACATATATAGCATGACTTGACTCGGGAGGATAGCTCTGGGGCAAGGTGCTCGCCTTAGAAACAAGACGACACAGAGAAACACAGGTTCGATCCCGGGTCCGCGCTTAGAAACCTCTGGGCATTAAGTGCGTTGTAAAAAACCTATCATATCATATATCATGATCATAAAATACATAATACGTATAAATGATGAATCCTCAGTAGACAATATCACATATATATTAATTTACAAAGCATGACTTAAATGTACAAATTTGTAGGTAAAGTACCTAGTTTTGTTAGTTCATCGAGTCTAAAAGAGTTAAGATGTATAAAGTGTGCGGTGCTTGAAGACAACAGATTCAAGTATCAATATTTTTCCTTATCAATGAAATCCCTTTGCATAAGTTATTAGGACTAAGCTGTAGGAAGATCTCTAAAATATTTACAAGCAAGTGGCCTATGAGTCATGTATCAGTGCGCTTTGATCTGCCAAGACCTATACAAAAATTTGACAACAGCAAAGATTACGTTACTTTTGTTGGTCATTTTACAAAAGAGAAGTGCATTTTGAACCAGTTGCTCCGTCAATATTTACCTTCAAATAAGCAGATTGCAGCTGAGCATAATTTGGACAAAAGAAAAGAAAATGCTGAACTGATTCTCTTTCCAAGGAGCATGCGGGACACAAATCAGAAACCCGTACTTTCCATACCTGTCGTTTGTAAGCTAGTAGTAAGATATCAAACCATAGTTTCAAGTATAATGTTTGCATAAGCACAACGGCCATCTCCTCTGAATTAACTTCATATCCAAAGTCTGATTTACAGCATATTTAGAGACTAGCAAAGGTCTGGTTATTGCAAAATGCAACAACTTTATCTCGCAAAAATGTGTGATGTGCCGCGTTAAGCTTATCCTTCAGATCAGCTACAATACTACAGGGGTTATGCCACAGATGCAAAAAAAAACAAATCTCTAAGCTTATTTCTAACCTGCATACACCAGGTTAAGTCTGACCCTCCATCCTGTGATAGGAGATCCCATAGGGCATCCTTATATTTTCCTTGGGTAGGTGAGGATCACAATCTTACCCAATAGAGGACAAACCTGAAAAAGATTGTGTCACGTCACTTATTGGACTTTGGACTAGCTCAAGCAGTATGATGGCATTGGTCATGCTAGACAGAAGGTGTTTTGGGAATTTATTTTCTGTTCTATCAGTTTTAAACGCTTTGTGTAACCCCAGAGCTCTGATTTCTATATTGATGCTGATTTAGCTTTCGTGTTATGTATGGTCAATGCTGGTCTAAGTGCCCCATTACCATGCAAGTTACATAATTTAAGAATAGAATTGCTATTCCTTTCAAGAGTAAGGTTTGCTTTCTCCGCATGCTCGGACCATTTGGTGTCTCCTGCGAAGAAAACGCCTAAGTATTCATAAATATATACCTGTTCTAAACTGCCCCCATCTAGAGTCCGATGCAGACGAGGTGGTTTTTCATGAGGTGGATGGAAAACCATAGTCTTACTTTTCTCTGTGTTAATAGTTAGGCCACTGTGTTTACATTCCTTGTCAAGGGCAATACGTTGTTTCCTGATGCAGCAGGAGTTCAAGATATCAGAAAAGCATTGTCTGCAAAGAGGAAAATCGGGATCCTATCCCCTGCCACTTTTGGGTCATCAGTTTCCATGGCTGTAATACAATCAATCAATCTATTGATATACACACAAAACAAGGTTGGTGCAAGCACACAACCCGGCCTAACACCTGTTTTAATGTCAAACTAAGCAGTAATATCACCTGAGAGACTTTCATTGGTATGAATCACTTGAAGTGTTCATTGAAACTGAGGGTTAGCCTGACTACAGAGTCCATTTAGTACAACAACAAAAGAAAGCCACCTACCTGAGATTGGGTGTATGTGTTGCTTCAACAGGAATATTTCAGGACTCATGTACCCTGTGAACAGCTATGTTCTATATTTGCATAATTTATCTCCACATTTTGATTATATGATTTATTTTTTTACTGCAAAATGCACTTAAATTTAAAGGAAGTTCTTCACATAATGTACTCCGTGGCATTATGCAGAAATTAAAATGCAATGAAAATCACCACACAAATGGGAAATGTCTGCCTCTTGGAGCTATAGAAGAGTAGAACAACACGTGGACCTGAGTCATTTTACCAAATAATATTCACTGAACATGTTTACCACAATTTCTACTGCATTTTCATCCAAAAAAGGTAAATGGTAGGTTGGGGTGAGGCAATATTGGATGGTGAGGGTGTGGGAAGGTGCACGGGAACCCCCTCCCTCCCCCCGCACACACAAACATTTTGCAGGAAGGAAACATAAAAAATGTGCAGTTGAAAATGTTTCGTGAGACATGGTCAGTAAAAACTCATAGAACCCAAAGCACAATTACTACTGCCCAGTAGTTCAGGTGCTGAAGGTCCTATACCAACAATGCATCCTACCACCACTTGCCTAGTCACTGAAACTGGTCATCTCAACATCATAACAAGGCAAAAGTCTCAGTGGGGTGCAAACATATTTTGATTAGTAAAATAGTAAACTAAAAGATGTTATCTCAAAGCAACATGAAAAGTAAAGCAAAATAAAGCAAGCATTGGCAAAGCCAATAGATTTTGGTCATCATATGTCCCATGCAACCACACTTACTTAATATGGCAGAGACAGTCACCCTATGCAGGGTGCAGCCTTACATATGCAGGTTATGGCAAAAACTACAAAGTGCAGCCACAGCTTCAAATGCCCCAATAATGCCTTTATAAGCTCACCTTATGTAAGCCATGTCCCTGCATGTGTGGTTTATGCTTTCATATGCCAAGTGTCCCTAAAATGGCATAGTACAGCCAGCGTATTGTGAGTCACAATTGGTAAGGTATAGTATCGCAGGTGCCATTTAGGTGAGAGAGTAGGCAGCTCAAGGAGAGTAGCACAAAGGGCTGAGAAGGCGAGGGGGCACAAATAAAGTGTAGGGAGAGCAGAGCAACTCAAAGTGTGTCCTTTATCTTTATTCGGGAAAATATTCATTTCCATCAAAGAGTATTCAACATAAAACACAACAAATCATCAAAGATACATGCATAAAATAAATAAATAAAATCTCATCAATTATTAATTTAGATATCAAAAAAGCATAAACTCTTTGATTTGAGATAACTGACTGTGCAAATGAAGGGCACTTTCAATATACAAACAAATACACTGCACAGCAAGCAAATCCAGGATAGATAAAAGAAACCTAAAGTCTTATAGAACATGTCTCACTCCAGACGCCCTCAATACAGGGAGGAGAAATGTCTTCCTCAATGCCGTAAAGGCAGGGCAGAAAAACATAAAATGTTGCCAATCGTCTGCGCCCTTCCCAGAACAAAGACATTTGCGCTTGGTAGCACTATCAGCCGGAGGAAAAGGCACAATATCATTTATAAACAGTAGATTTGTTCTAAAATTAAGAATAGTTACTCTTTGCTTTGGATGTATAAACCACTGTGCGTAGCCTGCTTTATTGAGAGCAACAGGGAGGTTTTTGTGGTCGAATTGGACACGTTGCTTTTGACATTCTTTCTTGCTCCTAACATCTACTTTACGAGAAAGGAAGCTCTTCTCCAACTACCTTCTTTCGATATGACTAACAATGAGTTCTTCACTATAGAGGTATTCAAGACCAAGAATACACAAGGAGGATTTAATGTGGTTCAGCCAAGGAGATGAATTATGAATGTTTGAGGACATTATCTCCTTCACCAGGCTTCTGGTAAGTGAGAGATGGGTGTTTCCCAATAAACGTAGCCAGTAGGTTAAGGGTTGGAATGATATGAGATCTTCAAAATAAGTCTAATTGTATTCCTCCTGTAGCAAATACCCTGGGAAACCCTGATTTTCCTTAAAAATATATTTTCACTAACTTGGGCTGCCTTCGTAGGATGGTACCCCCAAACCGCTGCACCATATGTCAGCAGTGGTACCGATTTGTCCTGATAAATCGTAAGAGTGTGGTCCAATGGTAAACCGCCGATTTCTGAGGCCTTTGCGGATTGTTGTTCCATATACCGGGAGCTACTCAGGTCATGAGAAATCGTTACACAGGAGTAGCGGAAAATAGTTTCTCAATCCAGTTTTTCATTGTTAATAATTATTGGGTTGCCCAAAGGTTTTCTACTACCAATACACATTAACTTTGACTTCTCTATGTACATTTTTAAATCTTTTTGTCCCATATAGTCACTGAATCCATTGACCAATATTTGGAGGGCGTGCTTTGTTCGGGCCTTGAAGACTAACGTCACCGGCATACAGGATTACGCATGTCTTTTGGCCAGCCATCTTGGGAACATCACTCGTCAAATCAGATAATGTATTTGATAGTGAGTTTATGTAAAGATTAGAAAGCAACTCAAAGTATGGAAGGAGCAGGACCATATGCCAGAGGAGATGAGAGGTCACTAGACCACATGGAAGGCACAGAAAGAGTGAAGTGAGCCGAGATGGTTACACATTCCGGAACAGAGGGCATGAAGTGGAGCTGGTCAAGCAGAGGGACATGGAGAGAAAGAGGATGTTTGTAGAGGAGACGTCAGGCACAGAGAATGCTCAGGGGAGCAGCGGAACAAAGCACAGGAAACAATAATGAATGTCGAGTAACAGCTAACAAGAAATATATTACAGGAGCAAAAGAAGGCGGGGCAAAGAAATGAAGGCAGACCACAAAAGGTCAGACTTGAGCCTACTACAAGAAAATCCAAATAAAGTTAAGTTAATGCTTTCGTCTCAAGACTGGATAGACACTGGTGATTCATGCAAAAAGCACAGAATCATGAATCTGATACCAATTGAAGAGAAAAAGCTAAATGTGATCCAGCCGTACTTACAAACATTTCCGGAAAAAAATAATAGAGCAATTTTCATGAAATATCGCTTAAACCAATTTACCACTCGAGAAAATTTGAGTATACGAGAAACACTAAGCTCAAGATCCTTGACATGCAGACTCTCTGGAAATGGTACGGAAACCCTGAAGCATCTAACACTACTATGCCCTGACTTGAACCATGAACGCACAAAGCATTTGGGAAGATTTACAAAGGAAAAAACATCAATGACTGTGGAAGAATGGTGGAGTTATTCTTTTCTAGATTTGGATCGTAGAGTAACAATGGAGTTAACTTTTTTTTGGAATCATTGGAAAAGAAACTAACAAATGTAGAAGCTAAATGAGTTCTCTATTAATGGCAATCTTTAAACATACTTGAGCCATTCATAAATTGAGTAGATTGGACACAGTGTGCTCTTGTTGTAGATTAGCTTCAATGTTGTTAGTACAATGTTTTGTTGATGTTTTTCTTCTTTTTTCTTCTTCTTTTTTCTTTCTTTTTTCTTAGTTTGGTGTTTTGATGCCTTAGGGCCTTGATGTATTTCTTCATTCAATTTTTTTTTAAAGGTTTGTAACAAACCAATAAAAAATTAAAATAAAAATAATTTTAAAAAAAGGTCATGCTTAAGAGACGGTTGAAGGTAACAAGAGAAACACAGGGCACCGGGAGAGTACCAGGACCACACGGCAGACTGAGGTGTGAGGGGAGAACAGGAACACAGACAAGGTGAGGGGGATCAAAGGAGCACAGAGAGGGGGAGCTGAGGACCTACAAACAAAGTACCAGGGCAGAGACATGGAACACAGTCAATATGTACAGTATCCTTCTTGAGTCAGATCAGACTGCATGTGAATGCGAAGACAAATGAAACTGTTCCAGTATGTGTTGGGATGGGATCACAGGGCCCAACACACTACTGCACAGACCCTTGCCCCAGGGCCCTTCTCACCTGCGTGAGCTCGGGCAGCCTAGGAAAGGGGAAGGCACACGTGGAAAGATGGCTTGGGGACACGGTTATTCGTCACCAGCACCCATGCCTTTACACTTTAACATGGTAAAATGGAAGCTATGAACAACTGGGGCCAGGCTCGGTTTAAAGTTCCTATTCAGGCGTGTGACTGCAGCCTGTTTGGAGCGAGACTCATTACTTGACAAATGGCGGCCCGGATGACAGCCAATGAGGTGTGACCAGGGTCACCAGTAGCAAAGTGAGTGGAGTATAGTCCTGCTGCAAGCAGCGGACAGGGCGCTCACTCAGAGCTTGGCCATAGCGCCATGTAAGCGCCCTTTGTTCCTGGGAGAAGCGCCTTTTTGTTTGGTGGGAGATGATTAAGTGACAAATGGCCAAAGGGAAGTCCTTTGCGTAGTACCGTGCAATGGTTATTTATTTATTTCATTCATTGATATAGCGCACAGACAAAGCCCATAGGCATACAGGCGCTAGACAGGGCCTACATACGTAAACTGACAACATCCAGGTTGTGTGCCTAAAGTCAACAGCTATTGCAATAACCTCTATAGGAGTCTGCTTGTGAGGACGCAGCATTATACATTATACTAGTGGAAGAAACTGTATGTGAATGGGAACTAAAGCCTCGAGTGAGTCAGGCTAAATGTTATTTTGTTACTCCCAAGAGCGCACTGTAAAATAATAGACCAGACACGTGCACCACAAGACAAGCCTCCCATCACACCCACAGTGCAGCAGCTAAAGTGACATGTTTAGAAATGTGAAAACCCAAAGCAATGTGTGAGATTGTACTTATTAATGTATTGGTTCCTTGTGGTGCACGGCCTTGAGGACCACAGTTTGTTTCAGAGGGTGTGACAACACAAAAGGGCCGTCTAATGATTTGTATGTATCTTATTTGGGATAAGCTCCGACGCCTCCTCTGAAGTGGCAACTTAATATCCAATATTGCCAGTCCATTATTAAAATGCTATACTTTGATTGCAATCAGTAACACATTCACAGACATTACCCAAGTGCTCCATTACTATTTGATATAGAATGACTTTTAACACACGAGGCATAACTTAATGCAATGTATTTCAATTTACAGCATTGTAATTGGTTATTTATAACACGCTTAATACAAGCGCGGACCCGGGGATCGAACCTCTGTTGCACCAGTCGTGGAGCGCATTGCCCCCGAGCTATCGTCCCGAAACGGCATTATTGCTCATTGTTTTAAAATTACATTTCCTGAACTTGAATTCTTAAATGTTTAACACGGGTTTAGCCTCTGGTTTCAGGACACGGGTTCACAGACACTGCGTGTGTGTGTGTGCTACATCTACACAAGGATGGACAGGCGGGCAAATGAACATCATTTTGGAGTGTGAGCCGAGGATTGTGAGTAGGACGGGCGGAGCAATCTCTTTCTGCCCAGGCACCGAGAGATGGATCATGTAGGTGTGCACTGGTTCACAGTGAAAGATTAGGGCGAGGGGAGCATGTGTGCAATGGTGCGCATGTTGATGTTGCCTTTCTTTGGTAAGCACGAGGGGTCTAGATTGCGGTAGGTGCACACGGCAATGGGACATGCATTGCAGTCAAAGTGCATGTTATGAGGACGAAAGGTGCATGCGTAGCAAAGGCTGCGGCTGCATACATTAGGCAGTCACGTTTCTGAACTCTCCTTGCTAGCTTCTGCAATGTTTCTGAAAGTGTGTAGTTGTGTACAGTGGTTGCAGGGCAGAGCCTAATCGCTGGTCTTCATGTGTGCATATGAAAGCTGTAGTGCACACGCCCCTCTCGTTGGACTCTGGGAGCTGTGTGATCTTTGTAAGGGAGGTTTGAAAGGCAGGGCTCGATGAATAAATAACAGACACACTGGCACTCTCATGGGGCCTACTGTAGATTTCATAGTCTATTCAGAGCGGTGTCATTATTAGCCAACATACAGCATGTACGATTGCCATGTGTTCCAGCTGTTTCAGAGGTCAATGAACAATGTAACAGGTCACCTGTCCTTAATTCTCATACAGTTATTTCCGGAGATGGACAACGCTAGGCCGCTCAGCCCCATTCCTTACCTGCTGCCTGCACTCAGCCACACCGTAAAACACGGATACATTGAATGTGCACATGGAAAGTAAACATTTAGCAAATATTTCACCGAGTGGTAAGTTAGTGAGTCCCTCACACAGCCCTTGCAGCATCAAGCCCCGCTTGTGCAGTGCTAGATCTCTTTCCTCTATCATGGAGTCCATGTTCATGGACTGTCATCACTGCTGAGCACGCTCTAAGCCTCACTATTAATAGCGCTGACGTCCATCTAGGTTTTGCAGCATTTGTGCTTTCTAAATACAAAGGGCCTCATCACAAGTTGGTCTGTATCCCGGCGGTATGTCTGCCGGGATACCGCTCTTCGCAATTAACGTTACCGCAACCTGGTCTGGCGCTATTAACGCCGAATCACAAGTTCCGGTACCGTGGTAAATCCACATTTATTTTGAGTCCATAGGACTCTATGGGGCATTTTCGGCACAAATACTGTGGCAGTAATTGCGCTGCAGTGATTGCGCTGAAAATGCGGAAAGTCGATGCATTCACCCCCAGCACAGAGCTGGAGGTGAGTGCTCTGACTCTCCCCCAAACTCGGGATGGAGTGTAGCAGTAATCAGGCAGTACTAGCATTACTGGCACATTGTATACGCTCCACCCAATCCCTGATGAGGCCCAAAGTCTTCAGCTCTTAGCAAACTGCTTGTGCCCTTTAGAGAACAGATCTAGAAGAGAAGGTACAACATGTGATACACGTCACGTTCTACGCTGTATACTTGCTTAGGCAAGACAAAACAGATGAAAGGACCTTTCCTTCTGTAAACGGGAGACAAACTAAACGGAATGACACATTTGATTTTTGTTAACTTTCCAAATACATCACTGATGTAATCTACAAGGTTTAAGAATGCCTTCCTTTCAAGTGCACGCCGAAGACTGGTAATATAAATGTGGGCTGTCTCTAGATAAGTCAGTCGTTCTTATTTTGAGAATTTTTGTTTCACAGTTGACTGGCACTGATAACAATTTATTTATTTTTCAATATAATGAAGGGGCACTGTACAAAATACTACTTTGTTCACCATTCAAAGATGGCCACCATGTTTCAGTATCCAGTAATAAAATCGCTTGTGAAAAGGTCACCAGGGGTGGACATTTCCCCAAATTTGCACTCCCACAAAAATCAAGCATATTTCCCCAAATATTCGAGGACTGGAGTTAGAATAGAAAATGTTACCTGTCCTAAAATATGTGGGGGAAGGCTTTTAGTGGTGCAGGGAAAAAAGTTGCCTACCTGGCGAGTTTTTCCCAGTGGTCATTTTCACAAAAAAAAACATGTTTCCTGTTGAGGAAACAAAGAAGGTAAACTAAAGAAACCCTGGTGGGCGTGGTTAGGTCAGTGATTTGAGAGGGAGGGGTGGCAAGACCTGAAGGACTGAGCATGACGAAGGGTGTGTAAGGGGTGGGTTCATAACCGACGAACACCTGATGGCTGCGTCCTTCCTCAAATGCCAATTCATCTCCCCTGTAGAACACCCACGACAATAGTTTTGCCTTATAACTGGTGCTTTCTGCGCCACCTATAAGCCAAAATCTAACAAAAGTGTCCCACTGTCAAATGATAGATACATAATTAGAGAAATATACATATAAATAGAGAAAAAGGGATCATGCTAACTATAAAAGGCTACCCCTACAGAACTCCCTCTCAAGACCCTCCTTCAAACTGCCCAATTATGTCCTGTGTTTCATCCAGATAGTTTTTATTTTCCTGAAACGTCTAATATATTGAAACTTTTAATACATGTTCTTTCACAGTCGCTAAAGGTTGTCGCAGCCAGAGCAAGCCTGTTTGGTTTGCCTCAGCTCTCATGGTACAATTCCCACATCCATGCAAACTTTCTTTGAGGCAGTCACATTCCCACACCGCTGCTGTCCATTGAGGCAAGGAAAAGAGGCATGTCATATTTAGTATACTATAGAATACATACGATATCGTAGTTCAGTGTATGGTATCGTTTGATATGTTGTATAGTTTACAGTAGTTTAGAATTTGCTTTTAGTTTAGGGTTTTGATTTAGTTCTAAGTGTAGTATAGAGTCCAGAGAGTATAGAGCTGAGAACATTTAGACATTTTAGTTTTGTGATTAGAGAACTTACAGTTTAGTAATTACAGAGTTTAAAGTGTAGTTAAAAGTTCAACCAGGTACACATTTCACAATTATATTTTTCTTTCTTGCTGCTGACTTCTGCTATTGTTGCAACCATCGGTTTCAAAGCCTCCCCTACCTGCACGCCCAGGTCGTAATCAGTTCTGGCTCCCAGGTCACTCCTTATCCTATGAGCCTGTTTGAGGGGTGGGAGGCGGGGGGGTGTTTGACACCAGCACTCACCTCCATCTTGATGACCTATCTCCCACAATGCCCTTATTACTGGTAGGTGGTATAACCCCTGCACTCCACTGCAGCAAACATCGCTTATTACGCGCTACATATCATATTCGGCAGGCCTCCTCCACCTCGCTGACGCGTGTGCTCCAATCCTATGTATGTTGGTGCATGCATGTTTTAAAACTACAGCGCCCTCTTCACAGTGGTTCGTTCATGAAAAATCTCCTTTCTCACATGCTCATTATGAAGCTCATTGTTTCCCAGCTTCTAGGCGCATCGTGGCACACCATACCCATATTGTGTTTATATTTCACATGCGATTTTGACATTTATCCTCCTGCGTGCATGCCCATCTAAGTATATCAACTTAAACATAAGGTAACCCTACTGTAACACATATCCCATTTTTGTTAACTACGCTTAGATACATATAAAATTGCAGCATTACACCAACTTCGCCACTCACCCAGTCACCAATATGGTGTGCACAACGTGTACTCCTCTTCCTCATTGGGACCTTTCCTGACCACCCCAGCATTGGCAAAATAAAAATTAGCCCACATCTAACGGACAGTAATACGTTTATTTGGATAAAAAATATCCATAAAACCAACAAGAAATTATCGCAAACAATACAACAATAACTCAAGTATAAATAGGAAACGTCCAATCAGATTAACAGTTTGCTTAAAAAGATAATGTAATTGCATAAAAGCCATAACATTGTTCCTGCATTTCATGGCACACTAAAGAAAAGATAGCATGGTCCATCCCACCAGAGGCAAATCCACTATTAATAGATAAAATAATGTGACCCGACATTGATCAAACCTCTTGGCCCTCAGTAGAGAAACTAGTGTAACTGGTCTGATGTGGTCATAAGCCGGGCAAACAAAATACAAAATGCCAGAGGTCCTCCTTAGAAGTCCCACAAAGTTCACAAATATCACCATCCAAATCATCTGTCCAAACAGCTGTGATCGCTTTGAACTCTCGTTAAAATTGCACCATCATGGAAGCGATGAGACTGGCTTAAATAATATTGTATAGAATTGAGGAAATGGCCAGATGCCTTCGGTTAAAGGGTTTTGCCAGTTCCCTCGCTTCCTGCGTGTCCCTTGAATTTGACACTAATTGGTACTTATTTTACCTATGACATGCCCATTAAAAAAGCTGATTTGTTCATGTCTTGATTAGAACTCAGCAGTTGCAGCAGACCCATATTCCCTAGAGACATGTGCAACTATACACTGCACTGTCTTGCTGACAATGAAGGAAAGATCAGGAAACCATTATGAAAAATAGAAATTTGTCATTTATAGCCATGTAACGTTCTTAGATAAACATATCTGTAAGAAACCTTCCTGCCACAATAATACTTTGTGTACTCATGCTGTTTCATTACGATGGTGCCCAACTCTGCTTTGGCACGCCTCTACTGGTTTCCAGGAAACATGCAGACAGATTGAAACTCCCTCAGAAGCATGAAAAGGACAGCATAACACCACAGATTTGAGAGGAAGTATGCATAAATTGATTGTACATTCTAGCTACTGGATAATGCATTTTTCTTTTTTTCCTGGGTTTGGCTATCTTTTTGGCAACGCATTTCCCAGTTTTTCTCCATGTTTACCTATCAGAGACCACGCTCCCGGAGCTGGATCTTGCAGATATCTTTGGGGAATTTTCAGAGAAGTATCAGATCTAAGGAGCCAACCCGCACATTTTCGCCTAATGTGGATCCGATAGTGAAGATAGTCTAGGCAATCCAGCAAATCCAAAACAAAAAAAGAGAGACAAGTGCTGGGCTCGTCTCTTTGGATGTGGTGGATGGTGCCCGCAAGTTCCATACTAGACTGGAATCTGCTAACAGTGTATTCTCATGATGGTACCTTTCAACACATTATGGCACCTGATATTTCTGTAGGTTTTGGGCTTCAATTCTCGACTTTCTCTCTTGTGGCCTCTGGGATTGACAGCCCTGCCATTTATCCTGCTCACTAATCTCTCTGATTGATCAACTCCACACATGTCAAGGCTGCGTTCCTTGGCACTGATGGCATTGGACATTGACTACTTAAACCCTTTCATTGGTCTACTGTTTACCCTAACTGATACACATGTTGGTCCCTGGAAACATCACACCCTTTGCATGCCCCCAATCATTGGCCAATATTCCATGTGGCACGTTATTTTGATTGTGCATGCCACTCTTTATTCGTCTCAATTGACCATCACTATTTCCAGTATGCCTTTCAAATATGGCATCTTTCTATTTAAGAAAGAGAAAGCTCCTCCTCCTAAATGGTCCCTGTGACTCCCCTCACTATTATAGTTCAACGTCAATAATGGGGTTGGACCCACCTCTCAAACCTGGCCTATTCCACTGTCCTAATTACCCTTTTGACTTTATGGTGTATGGGAAAGTCCATTATATAAGAAAAAACATTGTTTAATTTTCAGTTTGAAACTTTTCCCTCCCATGGAACACTCATGATGTTGGGAAGGTAGTGATCACATCAGTCAGCCAAATGTGTCATTGTGAATCACTTGGTGGCAACAAAAATGGAGGTTGGAGCTGCTGGGCACAGAAGTCTTTGATTGGTCAGCATTGTATGTCCTGGCATGGGTGGTTGCAAGGTCTCTGCTTTACAAATGAGACTTGGCTACCGTTCCCTTTCTTATTGTGCAGACACATGCAATAAACCTGACAGATGACTCAAAGCCAAAAGATCCCTGGGACTTTGATTGTATATAAGTCAATGGAACTTGTGAAAATCTGACAATGTTATCAGACATAATCAATTGGAACAATACCTGTAGCTGTTTGTCATGACTGTTCACATCTCCCTCTGGATAATAGCCGGGCTTTCTGCAAAGTTAGGTAACGGCACTGCCACATTATAGGGAAACAAAGTAAGTGTGATCTTTCAAGGCCTACACTTGAAAGCCCTGGCACATACAATGGAATTCCTTGCTGGCCCAGGTTTTGTTAAAAACGCCCAATTTTATGTATTTGGAGGAGATGCGTAGAGATCAATACATTATAGTTTTGCCATTGCATAACACAAAGCTTCCCAGTTGCTATGCCAAACAGATATTCTGTTTCCAAACAACCCTTCCCTTGCACTATCTGAAGCATTGTGTAGTGCAGGTCTAATAACCCTGGCCCCGCTGGCTAGGTTGGCCTTTACCTCTAGGCCCGGCAGGGACCACTATATACATCCACCTGCCTCCCCAGTCCAGTTGTAGAAGGAAAAGTATGTTAGGCTACCTACAACAATAAGAGTTCTTAGTGACAGGAGATAGGCTACCTCAACCCTACCACATTCCGTCTATGCTGGGAATCCATGGAGTTGTGCTGCAGTTGATCAAATCCTTTCTACTTGAATGCACACGACAGATAAAGTTGAGACCTACCCTTTCTTCTCTTTGCTCCGTTCGATCTGTATCTCTGACCACTCATGGATGTTCTCCACCAAGCTGGGATCACCTTCTTTAATTACACAGATTCTACCTAGTTATTGGAGGACCTCAAAGATAATGATGGCTCCTTGTCAGATATAGTACTGTCTTCTGACAGGATTGGATGGACCAAACTGTCTAAAAATCATTCCTTACAAAACCAAGATACTTGTTATCAATGAAAAACATAATAAATGTACTCCCTCTTTCTGGCGAGAGTCTTCCAGCCAATGTGCTAGTCCTAAATCAGGTGTAACAAATCGGGCTACCATTTTTCGACAACAATTTTATGCTGAATTCACAAGTCTCAGCTGTAACCAAGTCTTGCTATTTTCTTTTAGGAAAATAAGGAAGATTCTTCTTTACCTCTTATTTTCCCATGAGGTGTTAGTCGTTAACCTTTTTGTTTCATCACGCCAGGATTTTAATAATGCAACATATCTGGGCCTTCCCAGCAACATCATCCTCACACTTCAAAAAGTTCAAAATGTAGCAGCAAGGCTGCTAACAAAATATAAGAAACATGAGTACATCAGCCCGGCACTCCGCTCCCTTCATTGGTTGTCAGTGAAAAAACAAATTGTGTTTAAAAGTATGTGTCTCTGGGGCATGGGCAAGATGGCTGACGGAGCAGACGGGCTGTAAGGAGCTCTGTCCCACCTTCCCCATGTTAGCCTAATATTGGAGGTGAAACCAACAAGGAGTGCATCGCAAGCCTGCCTTGTTGTGGCTGGAGTCTAGAGGGCCAGAACCCAGGACCGGTGCACCAGAGAGCAAGAGGAAAGCAGAGCCCTGCACGACTGAGGACGGGAGCTCCCAAGATGGGGGCCCGCCTGCATTCACATAGCGAGCAGCGGCCGAGGGGAGCAGGGAAAGTAAGGTATGCTGCACCGACCCTGCAATCAGCAGGGGGTAGAAGCACTGAGCTGGGAGCAGTGGTGGCAGGGAGGAACAGCAGAGGAAGTCACTCCCTTGGCCTGTGGAGCAGGACCCCTAACCTTAAGCTGGCGGCCACCACAACCTGAAGAATAGGCGCAGCCCAGCCAGCGACGACATGGAAGCCACAATGGGGGAAAGGTGAGCCGATGGGCCCAGTGGCAACCTGATCTGAGCCAACAGGGAAGAGCAGGCGACCTGTGCAGCCATCACTGGGCACATAAAACGGAAGCCTGAGGAAGACCAACAATGAGAGGGGAAACCTTATCCGACAAGGTATGTTAAACGCCAGACAAGGAGCTGAGGCAAATAACTAAAAATAAGATCAAGTGTGGCCAAAAGATAGTTGTGTTGAGGAATACAGCCTGCACACCCTCCAGCATTATGCCACATGCCACATGCAACCTGAACTAAAGCAGCTCCATGAAGGGGATGGAATAAAATCCCTGCATGTGCTTGAGAGCTTTAGAGAGGGAATTTGCCTGGTGGCAGGGGACTGCAATGCAGTAATGGAAGGGGATCAGGATAGTTCATTGGTGTCTAAGTTCCCGCAGATGGGTGAGCTTACCTAACGAGTCAAAGCCGGCTTAGAAGAGATGGGTATGGTGGACTTATGGTGGCACCTCCACCAAGAGGATAGGAATTACACCCACTTCTCAGCAGTACATCAGTCTTACTCACGAATAGACTACATCTTCATTAGAGCAGCGTCCAGGGTCCAGATGTGTAGCATCCACATTAGTACGATGTCTGACTACTCACTAACCTTCCCAGAACTGGTAGTGAGGGAGACAAGCCAAACATAAGGCTGCTGTGGAGGTTAAAGTAATAACTCCTATAAGATAGGCTGGAGAGGGATATCCTTGAGAGAGCTCTAGAAGACTACTTCGATCTCAATCCAGTAGGTGATAGAACATCAGGGGTTCACCGGGATACACTAAAAGCAGTTACAAGAAGGAGTCTGATTGCCTCAGCAGCTGCATTTAATAAGATTAGAAAGCAGCAAGAAGCCATACTCCTAGAACAAATTGATAAGCTGGAAGATCAGTGCAAAGCCAACCACAATAGGAGCATACAAAGGGAGATTAAAGCAAGAAGGGGCGAGCCTAACATGTTGAGAGTGGATAAGGCAGGGAAGATATTACCAAGCAGATATTCTATGAAAGGAGTGACAAGGCAGACAGGTTGTTTGCCAACAGGATGAGACCAAGGGAAGATAGGAGTCGCATTCAGCAGATAATGGATGATAAGGAAGAACTACGAGGGGGAGACCATAAGCGCAAGGCCTTCTGAACCCGTTACCATGCGTTATACACGGATGAGCTGGCAACAGAGAGGGATAAGATAGCACACTTAGAGCCAAAGGACCTACTGGTCCTCTCTGAGAGAAAAAGAGACTAGCTTGATGGGACGATAGAGAGGCAAGAAGTGTGTGATGCCATCAAGGGAAAGGTAGGGGACAAGAGTCCGGGGCCAGATGGTCTATCGGTAGCATTCTACAAAACCATGGCATGCATTCTTGTGGACCCAATCACACCACTTTAATTCAATCAGAGAGGAAGGGGAACTGCTCACAAAAAATCTGAGGTCTAAATAGCACTGCTCCCTAAACTTGGTAAGGATCCCGCCAGCTGTGCATCTTACAGACCCATTTCCCTAATTAACATTGATGCTAATATTCTAGGGACATATCAAAGGTATCACAGTTAGAAAAGGGGTGCATACAACAAGTTTATTTGCTGATGATGTAATCCCCTCGCTCTCGGATCACAAA
Source organism: Ambystoma mexicanum (assembly GCF_040938575.1). Lineage (NCBI taxonomy): Eukaryota > Metazoa > Chordata > Amphibia > Caudata > Ambystomatidae > Ambystoma > Ambystoma mexicanum. The sequence goes on along the minus strand of NC_090936.1, from coordinate 104,924,487 downwards.
AGAGAGTGATGGGGGAACTAGAGAATAATGGAGATGCTTCTGGGTTTAAAGTTAATAACAGTAAATGTGAAGTTTTGAATATAACTTGAATGTCTGACACCCTCTCACAGCTTAACCAAGTAGCTCCATTTAGCCAAACGAAAGGGAGCTTGCAGTACCTGTATATAAATATTACTAAAATGTTACTAGCAGGGGAGGAATATGGAAGGAACCAACTACCCTCCCCTAATCAGGGAAATCCAGAAAGATCTAGATCCATTGAGCGGGCTAACAATCTCATGGCTGGGAGACTGGAGAGGTAATTCAAATGAACGTCCTAATATTCATCAGTGGCGAACCGAGTGATGAAACTTAATGTCCTTCAGAAGATTATCTCAAGGTTTATTTGGGGATGGGGAAGGCACGGATAAGTAATAAAAAGAATGATGGCACCTAGGGACAGGGTGGGGGGTCAGCATGCCAAGATGTGTTAAATTACTTTTTGCAGGCCCATGTGCGAGTGGTGGCAGACTGACAAACACCCGCATAAGAAAAACACTGTTTATGCATCGAATACAATGTAGCGGGGCAGCACTTATGGAAACAGACATGGTTGAACAGAACTCAAAGAGCTAAGGCTGTGCATCAATGGGATTTCCAGGGGTATGATGGTAGTGTGGGATATGATTTATAAAAGCGGCAACCAGATAACTTTCCTTTCGCCTTTTACACCTATTCACAGGAACAAGGACTTCACACCGGCCCTTAGGGATAGATGGTTTGACATATGACAGATGAAAGGTTGCAGGAAGATAGGGGACATGGTTCATGGGAAGAACATTAAAACATTTGAGGAGTGCACGGAATCCTTTGGGCTAGGCAAAGGATTGGTTGTAGGAGCTCTACGGACATAGTATGTTATACATTTAGAGCTCTATGGGGAGTCTTTCAAGATGAAACCATGGGACCAAAATACGCAAACTTGGCCAGGCTCATGGACTTGATCTACAAGCGAGGAAGACTGGACCTGCTTCCACCAGCATTGGAGTGGTGGGTTATTGGGTTACTGGGGTTATTGGTTATGTTTTTCGTTATTGCTTTAATTTGTTTACATTGCTATATGAAACTAGATAAAGATATCTATTAAAAAAGTATGCATCTCGTGTTCAAAAGCCTTCAACATCCTACGTCTACTCCCCTATCGGTAAAAATAGTACTTCTACTACTGCCTGTTGTTTAAGGTTAAGGTTAAGGGCTGACAGGAGATTGAGCATCCCAGTTCATAAGAAGGAAAGAGCTGGTGGGCAGTCCTTTCTGGTCCAAGCAATCCGATATTGGAACCCTCTCCCTACTGGACTTCAAAGAGAACCAGACCTAGTAGCATTTCGGAAGAAACTCAAAACCTGTTCAATCAATAATCTCTTCAGTTTGTATAGCTCCTGCACTAATTCCTATTAAATAGCGCCGAAATACCCTTGGTTGATTGCTGTGATGTATAAAGCCCCTACATAACATGTGAACACATCACAGTCAGGTAGACGTTTCCCCACAGGGGAACTCTATTTGCAGAACAATGAACAGACAAGCGTTATAACTCTTTACATTTAATAATAATTTGCCACTTATATAGCGCTACGAACCCTCAAGTATCTGAGCGCTGCTTATTATTACCTACGGTGTGTGGTGCTCATTTATCGACCTCGGAAGGATGAAAGGCTGAGTTTGGCCCTGCCGGGATTACGAACCTGCGTTAGCAGGCTCTGCACGGATGTCAAAGCAAGCGCTCTACTCGCTGTGCCACTTGACCGGCTATTTCCTATACTCTTTCCAAACCCGAGTACTTCTTATTGACATTTACCCGGTGGAGCCTGGTCTAGTCTGCATGTAGCTCCCTCCAGGGAATCCCCCATGGTGAGCAGCCAGAGTAGGCCCCGCTCCATACCTTCCGCCCTCTCTGTGATTAACATCCAGCTTTAGGAATAGAAGATACCTCTTAGGGGAACTAATCCTGTACATGGAGCCTTTGGTAGGCTACCTCACTCACCTCGTGGCTACCATCATTTCAGATACCCTTCTCTTCCCAACAACACACCCAGCAGCACATCATCAGGCTCATGCCATGTCAAAGGTTCTTTAAACAACCAAACATCACATGGTTTAAGGTCTGCTGAAGACAACCCCTGACAGACTGTCAGGCCAGAACAGTGCGTGCACTTCCTGGGGGCCCATTGTTGACTTTTCATAACTATCTCAAGACACAGTACCTTCATGGCAAAAACTACAAAGTGCAGCCACAGCTTCAAATGCCCCAATAATGCCTTTATAAGCTCACCTTATGTAAGCCATGTCCCTGCATGTGTGGTTTATGCTTTCATATGCCAAGTGTCCCTAAAATGGCATAGTACAGCCAGCGTATTGTGAGTCACAATTGGTAAGGTATAGTATCGCAGGTGCCATTTAGGTGAGAGAGTAGGCAGCTCAAGGAGAGTAGCACAAAGGGCTGAGAAGGCGAGGGGGCACAAATAAAGTGTAGGGAGAGCAGAGCAACTCAAAGTGTGTCCTTTATCTTTATTCGGGAAAATATTCATTTCCATCAAAGAGTATTCAACATAAAACACAACAAATCATCAAAGATACATGCATAAAATAAATAAATAAAATCTCATCAATTATTAATTTAGATATCAAAAAAGCATAAACTCTTTGATTTGAGATAACTGACTGTGCAAATGAAGGGCACTTTCAATATACAAACAAATACACTGCACAGCAAGCAAATCCAGGATAGATAAAAGAAACCTAAAGTCTTATAGAACATGTCTCACTCCAGACGCCCTCAATACAGGGAGGAGAAATGTCTTCCTCAATGCCGTAAAGGCAGGGCAGAAAAACATAAAATGTTGCCAATCGTCTGCGCCCTTCCCAGAACAAAGACATTTGCGCTTGGTAGCACTATCAGCCGGAGGAAAAGGCACAATATCATTTATAAACAGTAGATTTGTTCTAAAATTAAGAATAGTTACTCTTTGCTTTGGATGTATAAACCACTGTGCGTAGCCTGCTTTATTGAGAGCAACAGGGAGGTTTTTGTGGTCGAATTGGACACGTTGCTTTTGACATTCTTTCTTGCTCCTAACATCTACTTTACGAGAAAGGAAGCTCTTCTCCAACTACCTTCTTTCGATATGACTAACAATGAGTTCTTCACTATAGAGGTATTCAAGACCAAGAATACACAAGGAGGATTTAATGTGGTTCAGCCAAGGAGATGAATTATGAATGTTTGAGGACATTATCTCCTTCACCAGGCTTCTGGTAAGTGAGAGATGGGTGTTTCCCAATAAACGTAGCCAGTAGGTTAAGGGTTGGAATGATATGAGATCTTCAAAATAAGTCTAATTGTATTCCTCCTGTAGCAAATACCCTGGGAAACCCTGATTTTCCTTAAAAATATATTTTCACTAACTTGGGCTGCCTTCGTAGGATGGTACCCCCAAACCGCTGCACCATATGTCAGCAGTGGTACCGATTTGTCCTGATAAATCGTAAGAGTGTGGTCCAATGGTAAACCGCCGATTTCTGAGGCCTTTGCGGATTGTTGTTCCATATACCGGGAGCTACTCAGGTCATGAGAAATCGTTACACAGGAGTAGCGGAAAATAGTTTCTCAATCCAGTTTTTCATTGTTAATAATTATTGGGTTGCCCAAAGGTTTTCTACTACCAATACACATTAACTTTGACTTCTCTATGTACATTTTTAAATCTTTTTGTCCCATATAGTCACTGAATCCATTGACCAATATTTGGAGGGCGTGCTTTGTTCGGGCCTTGAAGACTAACGTCACCGGCATACAGGATTACGCATGTCTTTTGGCCAGCCATCTTGGGAACATCACTCGTCAAATCAGATAATGTATTTGATAGTGAGTTTATGTAAAGATTAGAAAGCAACTCAAAGTATGGAAGGAGCAGGACCATATGCCAGAGGAGATGAGAGGTCACTAGACCACATGGAAGGCACAGAAAGAGTGAAGTGAGCCGAGATGGTTACACATTCCGGAACAGAGGGCATGAAGTGGAGCTGGTCAAGCAGAGGGACATGGAGAGAAAGAGGATGTTTGTAGAGGAGACGTCAGGCACAGAGAATGCTCAGGGGAGCAGCGGAACAAAGCACAGGAAACAATAATGAATGTCGAGTAACAGCTAACAAGAAATATATTACAGGAGCAAAAGAAGGCGGGGCAAAGAAATGAAGGCAGACCACAAAAGGTCAGACTTGAGCCTACTACAAGAAAATCCAAATAAAGTTAAGTTAATGCTTTCGTCTCAAGACTGGATAGACACTGGTGATTCATGCAAAAAGCACAGAATCATGAATCTGATACCAATTGAAGAGAAAAAGCTAAATGTGATCCAGCCGTACTTACAAACATTTCCGGAAAAAAATAATAGAGCAATTTTCATGAAATATCGCTTAAACCAATTTACCACTCGAGAAAATTTGAGTATACGAGAAACACTAAGCTCAAGATCCTTGACATGCAGACTCTCTGGAAATGGTACGGAAACCCTGAAGCATCTAACACTACTATGCCCTGACTTGAACCATGAACGCACAAAGCATTTGGGAAGATTTACAAAGGAAAAAACATCAATGACTGTGGAAGAATGGTGGAGTTATTCTTTTCTAGATTTGGATCGTAGAGTAACAATGGAGTTAACTTTTTTTTGGAATCATTGGAAAAGAAACTAACAAATGTAGAAGCTAAATGAGTTCTCTATTAATGGCAATCTTTAAACATACTTGAGCCATTCATAAATTGAGTAGATTGGACACAGTGTGCTCTTGTTGTAGATTAGCTTCAATGTTGTTAGTACAATGTTTTGTTGATGTTTTTCTTCTTTTTTCTTCTTCTTTTTTCTTTCTTTTTTCTTAGTTTGGTGTTTTGATGCCTTAGGGCCTTGATGTATTTCTTCATTCAATTTTTTTTTAAAGGTTTGTAACAAACCAATAAAAAATTAAAATAAAAATAATTTTAAAAAAAGGTCATGCTTAAGAGACGGTTGAAGGTAACAAGAGAAACACAGGGCACCGGGAGAGTACCAGGACCACACGGCAGACTGAGGTGTGAGGGGAGAACAGGAACACAGACAAGGTGAGGGGGATCAAAGGAGCACAGAGAGGGGGAGCTGAGGACCTACAAACAAAGTACCAGGGCAGAGACATGGAACACAGTCAATATGTACAGTATCCTTCTTGAGTCAGATCAGACTGCATGTGAATGCGAAGACAAATGAAACTGTTCCAGTATGTGTTGGGATGGGATCACAGGGCCCAACACACTACTGCACAGACCCTTGCCCCAGGGCCCTTCTCACCTGCGTGAGCTCGGGCAGCCTAGGAAAGGGGAAGGCACACGTGGAAAGATGGCTTGGGGACACGGTTATTCGTCACCAGCACCCATGCCTTTACACTTTAACATGGTAAAATGGAAGCTATGAACAACTGGGGCCAGGCTCGGTTTAAAGTTCCTATTCAGGCGTGTGACTGCAGCCTGTTTGGAGCGAGACTCATTACTTGACAAATGGCGGCCCGGATGACAGCCAATGAGGTGTGACCAGGGTCACCAGTAGCAAAGTGAGTGGAGTATAGTCCTGCTGCAAGCAGCGGACAGGGCGCTCACTCAGAGCTTGGCCATAGCGCCATGTAAGCGCCCTTTGTTCCTGGGAGAAGCGCCTTTTTGTTTGGTGGGAGATGATTAAGTGACAAATGGCCAAAGGGAAGTCCTTTGCGTAGTACCGTGCAATGGTTATTTATTTATTTCATTCATTGATATAGCGCACAGACAAAGCCCATAGGCATACAGGCGCTAGACAGGGCCTACATACGTAAACTGACAACATCCAGGTTGTGTGCCTAAAGTCAACAGCTATTGCAATAACCTCTATAGGAGTCTGCTTGTGAGGACGCAGCATTATACATTATACTAGTGGAAGAAACTGTATGTGAATGGGAACTAAAGCCTCGAGTGAGTCAGGCTAAATGTTATTTTGTTACTCCCAAGAGCGCACTGTAAAATAATAGACCAGACACGTGCACCACAAGACAAGCCTCCCATCACACCCACAGTGCAGCAGCTAAAGTGACATGTTTAGAAATGTGAAAACCCAAAGCAATGTGTGAGATTGTACTTATTAATGTATTGGTTCCTTGTGGTGCACGGCCTTGAGGACCACAGTTTGTTTCAGAGGGTGTGACAACACAAAAGGGCCGTCTAATGATTTGTATGTATCTTATTTGGGATAAGCTCCGACGCCTCCTCTGAAGTGGCAACTTAATATCCAATATTGCCAGTCCATTATTAAAATGCTATACTTTGATTGCAATCAGTAACACATTCACAGACATTACCCAAGTGCTCCATTACTATTTGATATAGAATGACTTTTAACACACGAGGCATAACTTAATGCAATGTATTTCAATTTACAGCATTGTAATTGGTTATTTATAACACGCTTAATACAAGCGCGGACCCGGGGATCGAACCTCTGTTGCACCAGTCGTGGAGCGCATTGCCCCCGAGCTATCGTCCCGAAACGGCATTATTGCTCATTGTTTTAAAATTACATTTCCTGAACTTGAATTCTTAAATGTTTAACACGGGTTTAGCCTCTGGTTTCAGGACACGGGTTCACAGACACTGCGTGTGTGTGTGTGCTACATCTACACAAGGATGGACAGGCGGGCAAATGAACATCATTTTGGAGTGTGAGCCGAGGATTGTGAGTAGGACGGGCGGAGCAATCTCTTTCTGCCCAGGCACCGAGAGATGGATCATGTAGGTGTGCACTGGTTCACAGTGAAAGATTAGGGCGAGGGGAGCATGTGTGCAATGGTGCGCATGTTGATGTTGCCTTTCTTTGGTAAGCACGAGGGGTCTAGATTGCGGTAGGTGCACACGGCAATGGGACATGCATTGCAGTCAAAGTGCATGTTATGAGGACGAAAGGTGCATGCGTAGCAAAGGCTGCGGCTGCATACATTAGGCAGTCACGTTTCTGAACTCTCCTTGCTAGCTTCTGCAATGTTTCTGAAAGTGTGTAGTTGTGTACAGTGGTTGCAGGGCAGAGCCTAATCGCTGGTCTTCATGTGTGCATATGAAAGCTGTAGTGCACACGCCCCTCTCGTTGGACTCTGGGAGCTGTGTGATCTTTGTAAGGGAGGTTTGAAAGGCAGGGCTCGATGAATAAATAACAGACACACTGGCACTCTCATGGGGCCTACTGTAGATTTCATAGTCTATTCAGAGCGGTGTCATTATTAGCCAACATACAGCATGTACGATTGCCATGTGTTCCAGCTGTTTCAGAGGTCAATGAACAATGTAACAGGTCACCTGTCCTTAATTCTCATACAGTTATTTCCGGAGATGGACAACGCTAGGCCGCTCAGCCCCATTCCTTACCTGCTGCCTGCACTCAGCCACACCGTAAAACACGGATACATTGAATGTGCACATGGAAAGTAAACATTTAGCAAATATTTCACCGAGTGGTAAGTTAGTGAGTCCCTCACACAGCCCTTGCAGCATCAAGCCCCGCTTGTGCAGTGCTAGATCTCTTTCCTCTATCATGGAGTCCATGTTCATGGACTGTCATCACTGCTGAGCACGCTCTAAGCCTCACTATTAATAGCGCTGACGTCCATCTAGGTTTTGCAGCATTTGTGCTTTCTAAATACAAAGGGCCTCATCACAAGTTGGTCTGTATCCCGGCGGTATGTCTGCCGGGATACCGCTCTTCGCAATTAACGTTACCGCAACCTGGTCTGGCGCTATTAACGCCGAATCACAAGTTCCGGTACCGTGGTAAATCCACATTTATTTTGAGTCCATAGGACTCTATGGGGCATTTTCGGCACAAATACTGTGGCAGTAATTGCGCTGCAGTGATTGCGCTGAAAATGCGGAAAGTCGATGCATTCACCCCCAGCACAGAGCTGGAGGTGAGTGCTCTGACTCTCCCCCAAACTCGGGATGGAGTGTAGCAGTAATCAGGCAGTACTAGCATTACTGGCACATTGTATACGCTCCACCCAATCCCTGATGAGGCCCAAAGTCTTCAGCTCTTAGCAAACTGCTTGTGCCCTTTAGAGAACAGATCTAGAAGAGAAGGTACAACATGTGATACACGTCACGTTCTACGCTGTATACTTGCTTAGGCAAGACAAAACAGATGAAAGGACCTTTCCTTCTGTAAACGGGAGACAAACTAAACGGAATGACACATTTGATTTTTGTTAACTTTCCAAATACATCACTGATGTAATCTACAAGGTTTAAGAATGCCTTCCTTTCAAGTGCACGCCGAAGACTGGTAATATAAATGTGGGCTGTCTCTAGATAAGTCAGTCGTTCTTATTTTGAGAATTTTTGTTTCACAGTTGACTGGCACTGATAACAATTTATTTATTTTTCAATATAATGAAGGGGCACTGTACAAAATACTACTTTGTTCACCATTCAAAGATGGCCACCATGTTTCAGTATCCAGTAATAAAATCGCTTGTGAAAAGGTCACCAGGGGTGGACATTTCCCCAAATTTGCACTCCCACAAAAATCAAGCATATTTCCCCAAATATTCGAGGACTGGAGTTAGAATAGAAAATGTTACCTGTCCTAAAATATGTGGGGGAAGGCTTTTAGTGGTGCAGGGAAAAAAGTTGCCTACCTGGCGAGTTTTTCCCAGTGGTCATTTTCACAAAAAAAAACATGTTTCCTGTTGAGGAAACAAAGAAGGTAAACTAAAGAAACCCTGGTGGGCGTGGTTAGGTCAGTGATTTGAGAGGGAGGGGTGGCAAGACCTGAAGGACTGAGCATGACGAAGGGTGTGTAAGGGGTGGGTTCATAACCGACGAACACCTGATGGCTGCGTCCTTCCTCAAATGCCAATTCATCTCCCCTGTAGAACACCCACGACAATAGTTTTGCCTTATAACTGGTGCTTTCTGCGCCACCTATAAGCCAAAATCTAACAAAAGTGTCCCACTGTCAAATGATAGATACATAATTAGAGAAATATACATATAAATAGAGAAAAAGGGATCATGCTAACTATAAAAGGCTACCCCTACAGAACTCCCTCTCAAGACCCTCCTTCAAACTGCCCAATTATGTCCTGTGTTTCATCCAGATAGTTTTTATTTTCCTGAAACGTCTAATATATTGAAACTTTTAATACATGTTCTTTCACAGTCGCTAAAGGTTGTCGCAGCCAGAGCAAGCCTGTTTGGTTTGCCTCAGCTCTCATGGTACAATTCCCACATCCATGCAAACTTTCTTTGAGGCAGTCACATTCCCACACCGCTGCTGTCCATTGAGGCAAGGAAAAGAGGCATGTCATATTTAGTATACTATAGAATACATACGATATCGTAGTTCAGTGTATGGTATCGTTTGATATGTTGTATAGTTTACAGTAGTTTAGAATTTGCTTTTAGTTTAGGGTTTTGATTTAGTTCTAAGTGTAGTATAGAGTCCAGAGAGTATAGAGCTGAGAACATTTAGACATTTTAGTTTTGTGATTAGAGAACTTACAGTTTAGTAATTACAGAGTTTAAAGTGTAGTTAAAAGTTCAACCAGGTACACATTTCACAATTATATTTTTCTTTCTTGCTGCTGACTTCTGCTATTGTTGCAACCATCGGTTTCAAAGCCTCCCCTACCTGCACGCCCAGGTCGTAATCAGTTCTGGCTCCCAGGTCACTCCTTATCCTATGAGCCTGTTTGAGGGGTGGGAGGCGGGGGGTGTTTGACACCAGCACTCACCTCCATCTTGATGACCTATCTCCCACAATGCCCTTATTACTGGTAGGTGGTATAACCCCTGCACTCCACTGCAGCAAACATCGCTTATTACGCGCTACATATCATATTCGGCAGGCCTCCTCCACCTCGCTGACGCGTGTGCTCCAATCCTATGTATGTTGGTGCATGCATGTTTTAAAACTACAGCGCCCTCTTCACAGTGGTTCGTTCATGAAAAATCTCCTTTCTCACATGCTCATTATGAAGCTCATTGTTTCCCAGCTTCTAGGCGCATCGTGGCACACCATACCCATATTGTGTTTATATTTCACATGCGATTTTGACATTTATCCTCCTGCGTGCATGCCCATCTAAGTATATCAACTTAAACATAAGGTAACCCTACTGTAACACATATCCCATTTTTGTTAACTACGCTTAGATACATATAAAATTGCAGCATTACACCAACTTCGCCACTCACCCAGTCACCAATATGGTGTGCACAACGTGTACTCCTCTTCCTCATTGGGACCTTTCCTGACCACCCCAGCATTGGCAAAATAAAAATTAGCCCACATCTAACGGACAGTAATACGTTTATTTGGATAAAAAATATCCATAAAACCAACAAGAAATTATCGCAAACAATACAACAATAACTCAAGTATAAATAGGAAACGTCCAATCAGATTAACAGTTTGCTTAAAAAGATAATGTAATTGCATAAAAGCCATAACATTGTTCCTGCATTTCATGGCACACTAAAGAAAAGATAGCATGGTCCATCCCACCAGAGGCAAATCCACTATTAATAGATAAAATAATGTGACCCGACATTGATCAAACCTCTTGGCCCTCAGTAGAGAAACTAGTGTAACTGGTCTGATGTGGTCATAAGCCGGGCAAACAAAATACAAAATGCCAGAGGTCCTCCTTAGAAGTCCCACAAAGTTCACAAATATCACCATCCAAATCATCTGTCCAAACAGCTGTGATCGCTTTGAACTCTCGTTAAAATTGCACCATCATGGAAGCGATGAGACTGGCTTAAATAATATTGTATAGAATTGAGGAAATGGCCAGATGCCTTCGGTTAAAGGGTTTTGCCAGTTCCCTCGCTTCCTGCGTGTCCCTTGAATTTGACACTAATTGGTACTTATTTTACCTATGACATGCCCATTAAAAAAGCTGATTTGTTCATGTCTTGATTAGAACTCAGCAGTTGCAGCAGACCCATATTCCCTAGAGACATGTGCAACTATACACTGCACTGTCTTGCTGACAATGAAGGAAAGATCAGGAAACCATTATGAAAAATAGAAATTTGTCATTTATAGCCATGTAACGTTCTTAGATAAACATATCTGTAAGAAACCTTCCTGCCACAATAATACTTTGTGTACTCATGCTGTTTCATTACGATGGTGCCCAACTCTGCTTTGGCACGCCTCTACTGGTTTCCAGGAAACATGCAGACAGATTGAAACTCCCTCAGAAGCATGAAAAGGACAGCATAACACCACAGATTTGAGAGGAAGTATGCATAAATTGATTGTACATTCTAGCTACTGGATAATGCATTTTTCTTTTTTTCCTGGGTTTGGCTATCTTTTTGGCAACGCATTTCCCAGTTTTTCTCCATGTTTACCTATCAGAGACCACGCTCCCGGAGCTGGATCTTGCAGATATCTTTGGGGAATTTTCAGAGAAGTATCAGATCTAAGGAGCCAACCCGCACATTTTCGCCTAATGTGGATCCGATAGTGAAGATAGTCTAGGCAATCCAGCAAATCCAAAACAAAAAAAGAGAGACAAGTGCTGGGCTCGTCTCTTTGGATGTGGTGGATGGTGCCCGCAAGTTCCATACTAGACTGGAATCTGCTAACAGTGTATTCTCATGATGGTACCTTTCAACACATTATGGCACCTGATATTTCTGTAGGTTTTGGGCTTCAATTCTCGACTTTCTCTCTTGTGGCCTCTGGGATTGACAGCCCTGCCATTTATCCTGCTCACTAATCTCTCTGATTGATCAACTCCACACATGTCAAGGCTGCGTTCCTTGGCACTGATGGCATTGGACATTGACTACTTAAACCCTTTCATTGGTCTACTGTTTACCCTAACTGATACACATGTTGGTCCCTGGAAACATCACACCCTTTGCATGCCCCCAATCATTGGCCAATATTCCATGTGGCACGTTATTTTGATTGTGCATGCCACTCTTTATTCGTCTCAATTGACCATCACTATTTCCAGTATGCCTTTCAAATATGGCATCTTTCTATTTAAGAAAGAGAAAGCTCCTCCTCCTAAATGGTCCCTGTGACTCCCCTCACTATTATAGTTCAACGTCAATAATGGGGTTGGACCCACCTCTCAAACCTGGCCTATTCCACTGTCCTAATTACCCTTTTGACTTTATGGTGTATGGGAAAGTCCATTATATAAGAAAAAACATTGTTTAATTTTCAGTTTGAAACTTTTCCCTCCCATGGAACACTCATGATGTTGGGAAGGTAGTGATCACATCAGTCAGCCAAATGTGTCATTGTGAATCACTTGGTGGCAACAAAAATGGAGGTTGGAGCTGCTGGGCACAGAAGTCTTTGATTGGTCAGCATTGTATGTCCTGGCATGGGTGGTTGCAAGGTCTCTGCTTTACAAATGAGACTTGGCTACCGTTCCCTTTCTTATTGTGCAGACACATGCAATAAACCTGACAGATGACTCAAAGCCAAAAGATCCCTGGGACTTTGATTGTATATAAGTCAATGGAACTTGTGAAAATCTGACAATGTTATCAGACATAATCAATTGGAACAATACCTGTAGCTGTTTGTCATGACTGTTCACATCTCCCTCTGGATAATAGCCGGGCTTTCTGCAAAGTTAGGTAACGGCACTGCCACATTATAGGGAAACAAAGTAAGTGTGATCTTTCAAGGCCTACACTTGAAAGCCCTGGCACATACAATGGAATTCCTTGCTGGCCCAGGTTTTGTTAAAAACGCCCAATTTTATGTATTTGGAGGAGATGCGTAGAGATCAATACATTATAGTTTTGCCATTGCATAACACAAAGCTTCCCAGTTGCTATGCCAAACAGATATTCTGTTTCCAAACAACCCTTCCCTTGCACTATCTGAAGCATTGTGTAGTGCAGGTCTAATAACCCTGGCCCCGCTGGCTAGGTTGGCCTTTACCTCTAGGCCCGGCAGGGACCACTATATACATCCACCTGCCTCCCCAGTCCAGTTGTAGAAGGAAAAGTATGTTAGGCTACCTACAACAATAAGAGTTCTTAGTGACAGGAGATAGGCTACCTCAACCCTACCACATTCCGTCTATGCTGGGAATCCATGGAGTTGTGCTGCAGTTGATCAAATCCTTTCTACTTGAATGCACACGACAGATAAAGTTGAGACCTACCCTTTCTTCTCTTTGCTCCGTTCGATCTGTATCTCTGACCACTCATGGATGTTCTCCACCAAGCTGGGATCACCTTCTTTAATTACACAGATTCTACCTAGTTATTGGAGGACCTCAAAGATAATGATGGCTCCTTGTCAGATATAGTACTGTCTTCTGACAGGATTGGATGGACCAAACTGTCTAAAAATCATTCCTTACAAAACCAAGATACTTGTTATCAATGAAAAACATAATAAATGTACTCCCTCTTTCTGGCGAGAGTCTTCCAGCCAATGTGCTAGTCCTAAATCAGGTGTAACAAATCGGGCTACCATTTTTCGACAACAATTTTATGCTGAATTCACAAGTCTCAGCTGTAACCAAGTCTTGCTATTTTCTTTTAGGAAAATAAGGAAGATTCTTCTTTACCTCTTATTTTCCCATGAGGTGTTAGTCGTTAACCTTTTTGTTTCATCACGCCAGGATTTTAATAATGCAACATATCTGGGCCTTCCCAGCAACATCATCCTCACACTTCAAAAAGTTCAAAATGTAGCAGCAAGGCTGCTAACAAAATATAAGAAACATGAGTACATCAGCCCGGCACTCCGCTCCCTTCATTGGTTGTCAGTGAAAAAACAAATTGTGTTTAAAAGTATGTGTCTCTGGGGCATGGGCAAGATGGCTGACGGAGCAGACGGGCTGTAAGGAGCTCTGTCCCACCTTCCCCATGTTAGCCTAATATTGGAGGTGAAACCAACAAGGAGTGCATCGCAAGCCTGCCTTGTTGTGGCTGGAGTCTAGAGGGCCAGAACCCAGGACCGGTGCACCAGAGAGCAAGAGGAAAGCAGAGCCCTGCACGACTGAGGACGGGAGCTCCCAAGATGGGGGCCCGCCTGCATTCACATAGCGAGCAGCGGCCGAGGGGAGCAGGGAAAGTAAGGTATGCTGCACCGACCCTGCAATCAGCAGGGGGTAGAAGCACTGAGCTGGGAGCAGTGGTGGCAGGGAGGAACAGCAGAGGAAGTCACTCCCTTGGCCTGTGGAGCAGGACCCCTAACCTTAAGCTGGCGGCCACCACAACCTGAAGAATAGGCGCAGCCCAGCCAGCGACGACATGGAAGCCACAATGGGGGAAAGGTGAGCCGATGGGCCCAGTGGCAACCTGATCTGAGCCAACAGGGAAGAGCAGGCGACCTGTGCAGCCATCACTGGGCACATAAAACGGAAGCCTGAGGAAGACCAACAATGAGAGGGGAAACCTTATCCGACAAGGTATGTTAAACGCCAGACAAGGAGCTGAGGCAAATAACTAAAAATAAGATCAAGTGTGGCCAAAAGATAGTTGTGTTGAGGAATACAGCCTGCACACCCTCCAGCATTATGCCACATGCCACATGCAACCTGAACTAAAGCAGCTCCATGAAGGGGATGGAATAAAATCCCTGCATGTGCTTGAGAGCTTTAGAGAGGGAATTTGCCTGGTGGCAGGGGACTGCAATGCAGTAATGGAAGGGGATCAGGATAGTTCATTGGTGTCTAAGTTCCCGCAGATGGGTGAGCTTACCTAACGAGTCAAAGCCGGCTTAGAAGAGATGGGTATGGTGGACTTATGGTGGCACCTCCACCAAGAGGATAGGAATTACACCCACTTCTCAGCAGTACATCAGTCTTACTCACGAATAGACTACATCTTCATTAGAGCAGCGTCCAGGGTCCAGATGTGTAGCATCCACATTAGTACGATGTCTGACTACTCACTAACCTTCCCAGAACTGGTAGTGAGGGAGACAAGCCAAACATAAGGCTGCTGTGGAGGTTAAAGTAATAACTCCTATAAGATAGGCTGGAGAGGGATATCCTTGAGAGAGCTCTAGAAGACTACTTCGATCTCAATCCAGTAGGTGATAGAACATCAGGGGTTCACCGGGATACACTAAAAGCAGTTACAAGAAGGAGTCTGATTGCCTCAGCAGCTGCATTTAATAAGATTAGAAAGCAGCAAGAAGCCATACTCCTAGAACAAATTGATAAGCTGGAAGATCAGTGCAAAGCCAACCACAATAGGAGCATACAAAGGGAGATTAAAGCAAGAAGGGGCGAGCCTAACATGTTGAGAGTGGATAAGGCAGGGAAGATATTACCAAGCAGATATTCTATGAAAGGAGTGACAAGGCAGACAGGTTGTTTGCCAACAGGATGAGACCAAGGGAAGATAGGAGTCGCATTCAGCAGATAATGGATGATAAGGAAGAACTACGAGGGGGAGACCATAAGCGCAAGGCCTTCTGAACCCGTTACCATGCGTTATACACGGATGAGCTGGCAACAGAGAGGGATAAGATAGCACACTTAGAGCCAAAGGACCTACTGGTCCTCTCTGAGAGAAAAAGAGACTAGCTTGATGGGACGATAGAGAGGCAAGAAGTGTGTGATGCCATCAAGGGAAAGGTAGGGGACAAGAGTCCGGGGCCAGATGGTCTATCGGTAGCATTCTACAAAACCATGGCATGCATTCTTGTGGACCCAATCACACCACTTTAATTCAATCAGAGAGGAAGGGGAACTGCTCACAAAAAATCTGAGGTCTAAATAGCACTGCTCCCTAAACTTGGTAAGGATCCCGCCAGCTGTGCATCTTACAGACCCATTTCCCTAATTAACATTGATGCTAATATTCTAGGGACATATCAAAGGTATCACAGTTAGAAAAGGGGTGCATACAACAAGTTTATTTGCTGATGATGTAATCCCCTCGCTCTCGGATCACAAAAGAGAGTGATGGGGGAACTAGAGAATAATGGAGATGCTTCTGGGTTTAAAGTTAATAACAGTAAATGTGAAGTTTTGAATATAACTTGAATGTCTGACACCCTCTCACAGCTTAACCAAGTAGCTCCATTTAGCCAAACGAAAGGGAGCTTGCAGTACCTGTATATAAATATTACTAAAATGTTACTAGCAGGGGAGGAATATGGAAGGAACCAACTACCCTCCCCTAATCAGGGAAATCCAGAAAGATCTAGATCCATTGAGCGGGCTAACAATCTCATGGCTGGGAGACTGGAGAGGTAATTCAAATGAACGTCCTAATATTCATCAGTGGCGAACCGAGTGATGAAACTTAATGTCCTTCAGAAGATTATCTCAAGGTTTATTTGGGGATGGGGAAGGCACGGATAAGTAATAAAAAGAATGATGGCACCTAGGGACAGGGTGGGGGGTCAGCATGCCAAGATGTGTTAAATTACTTTTTGCAGGCCCATGTGCGAGTGGTGGCAGACTGACAAACACCCGCATAAGAAAAACACTGTTTATGCATCGAATACAATGTAGCGGGGCAGCACTTATGGAAACAGACATGGTTGAACAGAACTCAAAGAGCTAAGGCTGTGCATCAATGGGATTTCCAGGGGTATGATGGTAGTGTGGGATATGATTTATAAAAGCGGCAACCAGATAACTTTCCTTTCGCCTTTTACACCTATTCACAGGAACAAGGACTTCACACCGGCCCTTAGGGATAGATGGTTTGACATATGACAGATGAAAGGTTGCAGGAAGATAGGGGACATGGTTCATGGGAAGAACATTAAAACATTTGAGGAGTGCACGGAATCCTTTGGGCTAGGCAAAGGATTGGTTGTAGGAGCTCTACGGACATAGTATGTTATACATTTAGAGCTCTATGGGGAGTCTTTCAAGATGAAACCATGGGACCAAAATACGCAAACTTGGCCAGGCTCATGGACTTGATCTACAAGCGAGGAAGACTGGACCTGCTTCCACCAGCATTGGAGTGGTGGGTTATTGGGTTACTGGGGTTATTGGTTATGTTTTTCGTTATTGCTTTAATTTGTTTACATTGCTATATGAAACTAGATAAAGATATCTATTAAAAAAGTATGCATCTCGTGTTCAAAAGCCTTCAACATCCTACGTCTACTCCCCTATCGGTAAAAATAGTACTTCTACTACTGCCTGTTGTTTAAGGTTAAGGTTAAGGGCTGACAGGAGATTGAGCATCCCAGTTCATAAGAAGGAAAGAGCTGGTGGGCAGTCCTTTCTGGTCCAAGCAATCCGATATTGGAACCCTCTCCCTACTGGACTTCAAAGAGAACCAGACCTAGTAGCATTTCGGAAGAAACTCAAAACCTGTTCAATCAATAATCTCTTCAGTTTGTATAGCTCCTGCACTAATTCCTATTAAATAGCGCCGAAATACCCTTGGTTGATTGCTGTGATGTATAAAGCCCCTACATAACATGTGAACACATCACAGTCAGGTAGACGTTTCCCCACAGGGGAACTCTATTTGCAGAACAATGAACAGACAAGCGTTATAACTCTTTACATTTAATAATAATTTGCCACTTATATAGCGCTACGAACCCTCAAGTATCTGAGCGCTGCTTATTATTACCTACGGTGTGTGGTGCTCATTTATCGACCTCGGAAGGATGAAAGGCTGAGTTTGGCCCTGCCGGGATTACGAACCTGCGTTAGCAGGCTCTGCACGGATGTCAAAGCAAGCGCTCTACTCGCTGTGCCACTTGACCGGCTATTTCCTATACTCTTTCCAAACCCGAGTACTTCTTATTGACATTTACCCGGTGGAGCCTGGTCTAGTCTGCATGTAGCTCCCTCCAGGGAATCCCCCATGGTGAGCAGCCAGAGTAGGCCCCGCTCCATACCTTCCGCCCTCTCTGTGATTAACATCCAGCTTTAGGAATAGAAGATACCTCTTAGGGGAACTAATCCTGTACATGGAGCCTTTGGTAGGCTACCTCACTCACCTCGTGGCTACCATCATTTCAGATACCCTTCTCTTCCCAACAACACACCCAGCAGCACATCATCAGGCTCATGCCATGTCAAAGGTTCTTTAAACAACCAAACATCACATGGTTTAAGGTCTGCTGAAGACAACCCCTGACAGACTGTCAGGCCAGAACAGTGCGTGCACTTCCTGGGGGCCCATTGTTGACTTTTCATAACTATCTCAAGACACAGTACCTTCATGGCAAAAACTACAAAGTGCAGCCACAGCTTCAAATGCCCCAATAATGCCTTTATAAGCTCACCTTATGTAAGCCATGTCCCTGCATGTGTGGTTTATGCTTTCATATGCCAAGTGTCCCTAAAATGGCATAGTACAGCCAGCGTATTGTGAGTCACAATTGGTAAGGTATAGTATCGCAGGTGCCATTTAGGTGAGAGAGTAGGCAGCTCAAGGAGAGTAGCACAAAGGGCTGAGAAGGCGAGGGGGCACAAATAAAGTGTAGGGAGAGCAGAGCAACTCAAAGTGTGTCCTTTATCTTTATTCGGGAAAATATTCATTTCCATCAAAGAGTATTCAACATAAAACACAACAAATCATCAAAGATACATGCATAAAATAAATAAATAAAATCTCATCAATTATTAATTTAGATATCAAAAAAGCATAAACTCTTTGATTTGAGATAACTGACTGTGCAAATGAAGGGCACTTTCAATATACAAACAAATACACTGCACAGCAAGCAAATCCAGGATAGATAAAAGAAACCTAAAGTCTTATAGAACATGTCTCACTCCAGACGCCCTCAATACAGGGAGGAGAAATGTCTTCCTCAATGCCGTAAAGGCAGGGCAGAAAAACATAAAATGTTGCCAATCGTCTGCGCCCTTCCCAGAACAAAGACATTTGCGCTTGGTAGCACTATCAGCCGGAGGAAAAGGCACAATATCATTTATAAACAGTAGATTTGTTCTAAAATTAAGAATAGTTACTCTTTGCTTTGGATGTATAAACCACTGTGCGTAGCCTGCTTTATTGAGAGCAACAGGGAGGTTTTTGTGGTCGAATTGGACACGTTGCTTTTGACATTCTTTCTTGCTCCTAACATCTACTTTACGAGAAAGGAAGCTCTTCTCCAACTACCTTCTTTCGATATGACTAACAATGAGTTCTTCACTATAGAGGTATTCAAGACCAAGAATACACAAGGAGGATTTAATGTGGTTCAGCCAAGGAGATGAATTATGAATGTTTGAGGACATTATCTCCTTCACCAGGCTTCTGGTAAGTGAGAGATGGGTGTTTCCCAATAAACGTAGCCAGTAGGTTAAGGGTTGGAATGATATGAGATCTTCAAAATAAGTCTAATTGTATTCCTCCTGTAGCAAATACCCTGGGAAACCCTGATTTTCCTTAAAAATATATTTTCACTAACTTGGGCTGCCTTCGTAGGATGGTACCCCCAAACCGCTGCACCATATGTCAGCAGTGGTACCGATTTGTCCTGATAAATCGTAAGAGTGTGGTCCAATGGTAAACCGCCGATTTCTGAGGCCTTTGCGGATTGTTGTTCCATATACCGGGAGCTACTCAGGTCATGAGAAATCGTTACACAGGAGTAGCGGAAAATAGTTTCTCAATCCAGTTTTTCATTGTTAATAATTATTGGGTTGCCCAAAGGTTTTCTACTACCAATACACATTAACTTTGACTTCTCTATGTACATTTTTAAATCTTTTTGTCCCATATAGTCACTGAATCCATTGACCAATATTTGGAGGGCGTGCTTTGTTCGGGCCTTGAAGACTAACGTCACCGGCATACAGGATTACGCATGTCTTTTGGCCAGCCATCTTGGGAACATCACTCGTCAAATCAGATAATGTATTTGATAGTGAGTTTATGTAAAGATTAGAAAGCAACTCAAAGTATGGAAGGAGCAGGACCATATGCCAGAGGAGATGAGAGGTCACTAGACCACATGGAAGGCACAGAAAGAGTGAAGTGAGCCGAGATGGTTACACATTCCGGAACAGAGGGCATGAAGTGGAGCTGGTCAAGCAGAGGGACATGGAGAGAAAGAGGATGTTTGTAGAGGAGACGTCAGGCACAGAGAATGCTCAGGGGAGCAGCGGAACAAAGCACAGGAAACAATAATGAATGTCGAGTAACAGCTAACAAGAAATATATTACAGGAGCAAAAGAAGGCGGGGCAAAGAAATGAAGGCAGACCACAAAAGGTCAGACTTGAGCCTACTACAAGAAAATCCAAATAAAGTTAAGTTAATGCTTTCGTCTCAAGACTGGATAGACACTGGTGATTCATGCAAAAAGCACAGAATCATGAATCTGATACCAATTGAAGAGAAAAAGCTAAATGTGATCCAGCCGTACTTACAAACATTTCCGGAAAAAAATAATAGAGCAATTTTCATGAAATATCGCTTAAACCAATTTACCACTCGAGAAAATTTGAGTATACGAGAAACACTAAGCTCAAGATCCTTGACATGCAGACTCTCTGGAAATGGTACGGAAACCCTGAAGCATCTAACACTACTATGCCCTGACTTGAACCATGAACGCACAAAGCATTTGGGAAGATTTACAAAAGAAAAAACATCAATGACTGTGGAAGAATGGTGGAGTTATTCTTTTCTAGATTTGGATCGTAGAGTAACAATGGAGTTAACTTTTTTTTGGAATCATTGGAAAAGAAACTAACAAATGTAGAAGCTAAATGAGTTCTCTATTAATGGCAATCTTTAAACATACTTGAGCCATTCATAAATTGAGTAGATTGGACACAGTGTGCTCTTGTTGTAGATTAGCTTCAATGTTGTTAGTACAATGTTTTGTTGATGTTTTTCTTCTTTTTTCTTCTTCTTTTTTCTTTCTTTTTTCTTAGTTTGGTGTTTTGATGCCTTAGGGCCTTGATGTATTTCTTCATTCAATTTTTTTTTAAAGGTTTGTAACAAACCAATAAAAAATTAAAATAAAAATAATTTTAAAAAAAGGTCATGCTTAAGAGACGGTTGAAGGTAACAAGAGAAACACAGGGCACCGGGAGAGTACCAGGACCACACGGCAGACTGAGGTGTGAGGGGAGAACAGGAACACAGACAAGGTGAGGGGGATCAAAGGAGCACAGAGAGGGGGAGCTGAGGACCTACAAACAAAGTACCAGGGCAGAGACATGGAACACAGTCAATATGTACAGTATCCTTCTTGAGTCAGATCAGACTGCATGTGAATGCGAAGACAAATGAAACTGTTCCAGTATGTGTTGGGATGGGATCACAGGGCCCAACACACTACTGCACAGACCCTTGCCCCAGGGCCCTTCTCACCTGCGTGAGCTCGGGCAGCCTAGGAAAGGGGAAGGCACACGTGGAAAGATGGCTTGGGGACACGGTTATTCGTCACCAGCACCCATGCCTTTACACTTTAACATGGTAAAATGGAAGCTATGAACAACTGGGGCCAGGCTCGGTTTAAAGTTCCTATTCAGGCGTGTGACTGCAGCCTGTTTGGAGCGAGACTCATTACTTGACAAATGGCGGCCCGGATGACAGCCAATGAGGTGTGACCAGGGTCACCAGTAGCAAAGTGAGTGGAGTATAGTCCTGCTGCAAGCAGCGGACAGGGCGCTCACTCAGAGCTTGGCCATAGCGCCATGTAAGCGCCCTTTGTTCCTGGGAGAAGCGCCTTTTTGTTTGGTGGGAGATGATTAAGTGACAAATGGCCAAAGGGAAGTCCTTTGCGTAGTACCGTGCAATGGTTATTTATTTATTTCATTCATTGATATAGCGCACAGACAAAGCCCATAGGCATACAGGCGCTAGACAGGGCCTACATACGTAAACTGACAACATCCAGGTTGTGTGCCTAAAGTCAACAGCTATTGCAATAACCTCTATAGGAGTCTGCTTGTGAGGACGCAGCATTATACATTATACTAGTGGAAGAAACTGTATGTGAATGGGAACTAAAGCCTCGAGTGAGTCAGGCTAAATGTTATTTTGTTACTCCCAAGAGCGCACTGTAAAATAATAGACCAGACACGTGCACCACAAGACAAGCCTCCCATCACACCCACAGTGCAGCAGCTAAAGTGACATGTTTAGAAATGTGAAAACCCAAAGCAATGTGTGAGATTGTACTTATTAATGTATTGGTTCCTTGTGGTGCACGGCCTTGAGGACCACAGTTTGTTTCAGAGGGTGTGACAACACAAAAGGGCCGTCTAATGATTTGTATGTATCTTATTTGGGATAAGCTCCGACGCCTCCTCTGAAGTGGCAACTTAATATCCAATATTGCCAGTCCATTATTAAAATGCTATACTTTGATTGCAATCAGTAACACATTCACAGACATTACCCAAGTGCTCCATTACTATTTGATATAGAATGACTTTTAACACACGAGGCATAACTTAATGCAATGTATTTCAATTTACAGCATTGTAATTGGTTATTTATAACACGCTTAATACAAGCGCGGACCCGGGGATCGAACCTCTGTTGCACCAGTCGTGGAGCGCATTGCCCCCGAGCTATCGTCCCGAAACGGCATTATTGCTCATTGTTTTAAAATTACATTTCCTGAACTTGAATTCTTAAATGTTTAACACGGGTTTAGCCTCTGGTTTCAGGACACGGGTTCACAGACACTGCGTGTGTGTGTGTGCTACATCTACACAAGGATGGACAGGCGGGCAAATGAACATCATTTTGGAGTGTGAGCCGAGGATTGTGAGTAGGACGGGCGGAGCAATCTCTTTCTGCCCAGGCACCGAGAGATGGATCATGTAGGTGTGCACTGGTTCACAGTGAAAGATTAGGGCGAGGGGAGCATGTGTGCAATGGTGCGCATGTTGATGTTGCCTTTCTTTGGTAAGCACGAGGGGTCTAGATTGCGGTAGGTGCACACGGCAATGGGACATGCATTGCAGTCAAAGTGCATGTTATGAGGACGAAAGGTGCATGCGTAGCAAAGGCTGCGGCTGCATACATTAGGCAGTCACGTTTCTGAACTCTCCTTGCTAGCTTCTGCAATGTTTCTGAAAGTGTGTAGTTGTGTACAGTGGTTGCAGGGCAGAGCCTAATCGCTGGTCTTCATGTGTGCATATGAAAGCTGTAGTGCACACGCCCCTCTCGTTGGACTCTGGGAGCTGTGTGATCTTTGTAAGGGAGGTTTGAAAGGCAGGGCTCGATGAATAAATAACAGACACACTGGCACTCTCATGGGGCCTACTGTAGATTTCATAGTCTATTCAGAGCGGTGTCATTATTAGCCAACATACAGCATGTACGATTGCCATGTGTTCCAGCTGTTTCAGAGGTCAATGAACAATGTAACAGGTCACCTGTCCTTAATTCTCATACAGTTATTTCCGGAGATGGACAACGCTAGGCCGCTCAGCCCCATTCCTTACCTGCTGCCTGCACTCAGCCACACCGTAAAACACGGATACATTGAATGTGCACATGGAAAGTAAACATTTAGCAAATATTTCACCGAGTGGTAAGTTAGTGAGTCCCTCACACAGCCCTTGCAGCATCAAGCCCCGCTTGTGCAGTGCTAGATCTCTTTCCTCTATCATGGAGTCCATGTTCATGGACTGTCATCACTGCTGAGCACGCTCTAAGCCTCACTATTAATAGCGCTGACGTCCATCTAGGTTTTGCAGCATTTGTGCTTTCTAAATACAAAGGGCCTCATCACAAGTTGGTCTGTATCCCGGCGGTATGTCTGCCGGGATACCGCTCTTCGCAATTAACGTTACCGCAACCTGGTCTGGCGCTATTAACGCCGAATCACAAGTTCCGGTACCGTGGTAAATCCACATTTATTTTGAGTCCATAGGACTCTATGGGGCATTTTCGGCACAAATACTGTGGCAGTAATTGCGCTGCAGTGATTGCGCTGAAAATGCGGAAAGTCGATGCATTCACCCCCAGCACAGAGCTGGAGGTGAGTGCTCTGACTCTCCCCCAAACTCGGGATGGAGTGTAGCAGTAATCAGGCAGTACTAGCATTACTGGCACATTGTATACGCTCCACCCAATCCCTGATGAGGCCCAAAGTCTTCAGCTCTTAGCAAACTGCTTGTGCCCTTTAGAGAACAGATCTAGAAGAGAAGGTACAACATGTGATACACGTCACGTTCTACGCTGTATACTTGCTTAGGCAAGACAAAACAGATGAAAGGACCTTTCCTTCTGTAAACGGGAGACAAACTAAACGGAATGACACATTTGATTTTTGTTAACTTTCCAAATACATCACTGATGTAATCTACAAGGTTTAAGAATGCCTTCCTTTCAAGTGCACGCCGAAGACTGGTAATATAAATGTGGGCTGTCTCTAGATAAGTCAGTCGTTCTTATTTTGAGAATTTTTGTTTCACAGTTGACTGGCACTGATAACAATTTATTTATTTTTCAATATAATGAAGGGGCACTGTACAAAATACTACTTTGTTCACCATTCAAAGATGGCCACCATGTTTCAGTATCCAGTAATAAAATCGCTTGTGAAAAGGTCACCAGGGGTGGACATTTCCCCAAATTTGCACTCCCACAAAAATCAAGCATATTTCCCCAAATATTCGAGGACTGGAGTTAGAATAGAAAATGTTACCTGTCCTAAAATATGTGGGGGAAGGCTTTTAGTGGTGCAGGGAAAAAAGTTGCCTACCTGGCGAGTTTTTCCCAGTGGTCATTTTCACAAAAAAAAACATGTTTCCTGTTGAGGAAACAAAGAAGGTAAACTAAAGAAACCCTGGTGGGCGTGGTTAGGTCAGTGATTTGAGAGGGAGGGGTGGCAAGACCTGAAGGACTGAGCATGACGAAGGGTGTGTAAGGGGTGGGTTCATAACCGACGAACACCTGATGGCTGCGTCCTTCCTCAAATGCCAATTCATCTCCCCTGTAGAACACCCACGACAATAGTTTTGCCTTATAACTGGTGCTTTCTGCGCCACCTATAAGCCAAAATCTAACAAAAGTGTCCCACTGTCAAATGATAGATACATAATTAGAGAAATATACATATAAATAGAGAAAAAGGGATCATGCTAACTATAAAAGGCTACCCCTACAGAACTCCCTCTCAAGACCCTCCTTCAAACTGCCCAATTATGTCCTGTGTTTCATCCAGATAGTTTTTATTTTCCTGAAACGTCTAATATATTGAAACTTTTAATACATGTTCTTTCACAGTCGCTAAAGGTTGTCGCAGCCAGAGCAAGCCTGTTTGGTTTGCCTCAGCTCTCATGGTACAATTCCCACATCCATGCAAACTTTCTTTGAGGCAGTCACATTCCCACACCGCTGCTGTCCATTGAGGCAAGGAAAAGAGGCATGTCATATTTAGTATACTATAGAATACATACGATATCGTAGTTCAGTGTATGGTATCGTTTGATATGTTGTATAGTTTACAGTAGTTTAGAATTTGCTTTTAGTTTAGGGTTTTGATTTAGTTCTAAGTGTAGTATAGAGTCCAGAGAGTATAGAGCTGAGAACATTTAGACATTTTAGTTTTGTGATTAGAGAACTTACAGTTTAGTAATTACAGAGTTTAAAGTGTAGTTAAAAGTTCAACCAGGTACACATTTCACAATTATATTTTTCTTTCTTGCTGCTGACTTCTGCTATTGTTGCAACCATCGGTTTCAAAGCCTCCCCTACCTGCACGCCCAGGTCGTAATCAGTTCTGGCTCCCAGGTCACTCCTTATCCTATGAGCCTGTTTGAGGGGTGGGAGGCGGGGGGGTGTTTGACACCAGCACTCACCTCCATCTTGATGACCTATCTCCCACAATGCCCTTATTACTGGTAGGTGGTATAACCCCTGCACTCCACTGCAGCAAACATCGCTTATTACGCGCTACATATCATATTCGGCAGGCCTCCTCCACCTCGCTGACGCGTGTGCTCCAATCCTATGTATGTTGGTGCATGCATGTTTTAAAACTACAGCGCCCTCTTCACAGTGGTTCGTTCATGAAAAATCTCCTTTCTCACATGCTCATTATGAAGCTCATTGTTTCCCAGCTTCTAGGCGCATCGTGGCACACCATACCCATATTGTGTTTATATTTCACATGCGATTTTGACATTTATCCTCCTGCGTGCATGCCCATCTAAGTATATCAACTTAAACATAAGGTAACCCTACTGTAACACATATCCCATTTTTGTTAACTACGCTTAGATACATATAAAATTGCAGCATTACACCAACTTCGCCACTCACCCAGTCACCAATATGGTGTGCACAACGTGTACT
The DNA here is from genome assembly GCF_040938575.1 of Ambystoma mexicanum. Taxonomy (NCBI): domain Eukaryota; kingdom Metazoa; phylum Chordata; class Amphibia; order Caudata; family Ambystomatidae; genus Ambystoma; species Ambystoma mexicanum. The sequence goes on along the minus strand of NC_090936.1, from coordinate 104,898,192 downwards.
CCTCTTCCTCATTGGGACCTTTCCTGACCACCCCAGCATTGGCAAAATAAAAATTAGCCCACATCTAACGGACAGTAATACGTTTATTTGGATAAAAAATATCCATAAAACCAACAAGAAATTATCGCAAACAATACAACAATAACTCAAGTATAAATAGGAAACGTCCAATCAGATTAACAGTTTGCTTAAAAAGATAATGTAATTGCATAAAAGCCATAACATTGTTCCTGCATTTCATGGCACACTAAAGAAAAGATAGCATGGTCCATCCCACCAGAGGCAAATCCACTATTAATAGATAAAATAATGTGACCCGACATTGATCAAACCTCTTGGCCCTCAGTAGAGAAACTAGTGTAACTGGTCTGATGTGGTCATAAGCCGGGCAAACAAAATACAAAATGCCAGAGGTCCTCCTTAGAAGTCCCACAAAGTTCACAAATATCACCATCCAAATCATCTGTCCAAACAGCTGTGATCGCTTTGAACTCTCGTTAAAATTGCACCATCATGGAAGCGATGAGACTGGCTTAAATAATATTGTATAGAATTGAGGAAATGGCCAGATGCCTTCGGTTAAAGGGTTTTGCCAGTTCCCTCGCTTCCTGCGTGTCCCTTGAATTTGACACTAATTGGTACTTATTTTACCTATGACATGCCCATTAAAAAAGCTGATTTGTTCATGTCTTGATTAGAACTCAGCAGTTGCAGCAGACCCATATTCCCTAGAGACATGTGCAACTATACACTGCACTGTCTTGCTGACAATGAAGGAAAGATCAGGAAACCATTATGAAAAATAGAAATTTGTCATTTATAGCCATGTAACGTTCTTAGATAAACATATCTGTAAGAAACCTTCCTGCCACAATAATACTTTGTGTACTCATGCTGTTTCATTACGATGGTGCCCAACTCTGCTTTGGCACGCCTCTACTGGTTTCCAGGAAACATGCAGACAGATTGAAACTCCCTCAGAAGCATGAAAAGGACAGCATAACACCACAGATTTGAGAGGAAGTATGCATAAATTGATTGTACATTCTAGCTACTGGATAATGCATTTTTCTTTTTTTCCTGGGTTTGGCTATCTTTTTGGCAACGCATTTCCCAGTTTTTCTCCATGTTTACCTATCAGAGACCACGCTCCCGGAGCTGGATCTTGCAGATATCTTTGGGGAATTTTCAGAGAAGTATCAGATCTAAGGAGCCAACCCGCACATTTTCGCCTAATGTGGATCCGATAGTGAAGATAGTCTAGGCAATCCAGCAAATCCAAAACAAAAAAAGAGAGACAAGTGCTGGGCTCGTCTCTTTGGATGTGGTGGATGGTGCCCGCAAGTTCCATACTAGACTGGAATCTGCTAACAGTGTATTCTCATGATGGTACCTTTCAACACATTATGGCACCTGATATTTCTGTAGGTTTTGGGCTTCAATTCTCGACTTTCTCTCTTGTGGCCTCTGGGATTGACAGCCCTGCCATTTATCCTGCTCACTAATCTCTCTGATTGATCAACTCCACACATGTCAAGGCTGCGTTCCTTGGCACTGATGGCATTGGACATTGACTACTTAAACCCTTTCATTGGTCTACTGTTTACCCTAACTGATACACATGTTGGTCCCTGGAAACATCACACCCTTTGCATGCCCCCAATCATTGGCCAATATTCCATGTGGCACGTTATTTTGATTGTGCATGCCACTCTTTATTCGTCTCAATTGACCATCACTATTTCCAGTATGCCTTTCAAATATGGCATCTTTCTATTTAAGAAAGAGAAAGCTCCTCCTCCTAAATGGTCCCTGTGACTCCCCTCACTATTATAGTTCAACGTCAATAATGGGGTTGGACCCACCTCTCAAACCTGGCCTATTCCACTGTCCTAATTACCCTTTTGACTTTATGGTGTATGGGAAAGTCCATTATATAAGAAAAAACATTGTTTAATTTTCAGTTTGAAACTTTTCCCTCCCATGGAACACTCATGATGTTGGGAAGGTAGTGATCACATCAGTCAGCCAAATGTGTCATTGTGAATCACTTGGTGGCAACAAAAATGGAGGTTGGAGCTGCTGGGCACAGAAGTCTTTGATTGGTCAGCATTGTATGTCCTGGCATGGGTGGTTGCAAGGTCTCTGCTTTACAAATGAGACTTGGCTACCGTTCCCTTTCTTATTGTGCAGACACATGCAATAAACCTGACAGATGACTCAAAGCCAAAAGATCCCTGGGACTTTGATTGTATATAAGTCAATGGAACTTGTGAAAATCTGACAATGTTATCAGACATAATCAATTGGAACAATACCTGTAGCTGTTTGTCATGACTGTTCACATCTCCCTCTGGATAATAGCCGGGCTTTCTGCAAAGTTAGGTAACGGCACTGCCACATTATAGGGAAACAAAGTAAGTGTGATCTTTCAAGGCCTACACTTGAAAGCCCTGGCACATACAATGGAATTCCTTGCTGGCCCAGGTTTTGTTAAAAACGCCCAATTTTATGTATTTGGAGGAGATGCGTAGAGATCAATACATTATAGTTTTGCCATTGCATAACACAAAGCTTCCCAGTTGCTATGCCAAACAGATATTCTGTTTCCAAACAACCCTTCCCTTGCACTATCTGAAGCATTGTGTAGTGCAGGTCTAATAACCCTGGCCCCGCTGGCTAGGTTGGCCTTTACCTCTAGGCCCGGCAGGGACCACTATATACATCCACCTGCCTCCCCAGTCCAGTTGTAGAAGGAAAAGTATGTTAGGCTACCTACAACAATAAGAGTTCTTAGTGACAGGAGATAGGCTACCTCAACCCTACCACATTCCGTCTATGCTGGGAATCCATGGAGTTGTGCTGCAGTTGATCAAATCCTTTCTACTTGAATGCACACGACAGATAAAGTTGAGACCTACCCTTTCTTCTCTTTGCTCCGTTCGATCTGTATCTCTGACCACTCATGGATGTTCTCCACCAAGCTGGGATCACCTTCTTTAATTACACAGATTCTACCTAGTTATTGGAGGACCTCAAAGATAATGATGGCTCCTTGTCAGATATAGTACTGTCTTCTGACAGGATTGGATGGACCAAACTGTCTAAAAATCATTCCTTACAAAACCAAGATACTTGTTATCAATGAAAAACATAATAAATGTACTCCCTCTTTCTGGCGAGAGTCTTCCAGCCAATGTGCTAGTCCTAAATCAGGTGTAACAAATCGGGCTACCATTTTTCGACAACAATTTTATGCTGAATTCACAAGTCTCAGCTGTAACCAAGTCTTGCTATTTTCTTTTAGGAAAATAAGGAAGATTCTTCTTTACCTCTTATTTTCCCATGAGGTGTTAGTCGTTAACCTTTTTGTTTCATCACGCCAGGATTTTAATAATGCAACATATCTGGGCCTTCCCAGCAACATCATCCTCACACTTCAAAAAGTTCAAAATGTAGCAGCAAGGCTGCTAACAAAATATAAGAAACATGAGTACATCAGCCCGGCACTCCGCTCCCTTCATTGGTTGTCAGTGAAAAAACAAATTGTGTTTAAAAGTATGTGTCTCTGGGGCATGGGCAAGATGGCTGACGGAGCAGACGGGCTGTAAGGAGCTCTGTCCCACCTTCCCCATGTTAGCCTAATATTGGAGGTGAAACCAACAAGGAGTGCATCGCAAGCCTGCCTTGTTGTGGCTGGAGTCTAGAGGGCCAGAACCCAGGACCGGTGCACCAGAGAGCAAGAGGAAAGCAGAGCCCTGCACGACTGAGGACGGGAGCTCCCAAGATGGGGGCCCGCCTGCATTCACATAGCGAGCAGCGGCCGAGGGGAGCAGGGAAAGTAAGGTATGCTGCACCGACCCTGCAATCAGCAGGGGGTAGAAGCACTGAGCTGGGAGCAGTGGTGGCAGGGAGGAACAGCAGAGGAAGTCACTCCCTTGGCCTGTGGAGCAGGACCCCTAACCTTAAGCTGGCGGCCACCACAACCTGAAGAATAGGCGCAGCCCAGCCAGCGACGACATGGAAGCCACAATGGGGGAAAGGTGAGCCGATGGGCCCAGTGGCAACCTGATCTGAGCCAACAGGGAAGAGCAGGCGACCTGTGCAGCCATCACTGGGCACATAAAACGGAAGCCTGAGGAAGACCAACAATGAGAGGGGAAACCTTATCCGACAAGGTATGTTAAACGCCAGACAAGGAGCTGAGGCAAATAACTAAAAATAAGATCAAGTGTGGCCAAAAGATAGTTGTGTTGAGGAATACAGCCTGCACACCCTCCAGCATTATGCCACATGCCACATGCAACCTGAACTAAAGCAGCTCCATGAAGGGGATGGAATAAAATCCCTGCATGTGCTTGAGAGCTTTAGAGAGGGAATTTGCCTGGTGGCAGGGGACTGCAATGCAGTAATGGAAGGGGATCAGGATAGTTCATTGGTGTCTAAGTTCCCGCAGATGGGTGAGCTTACCTAACGAGTCAAAGCCGGCTTAGAAGAGATGGGTATGGTGGACTTATGGTGGCACCTCCACCAAGAGGATAGGAATTACACCCACTTCTCAGCAGTACATCAGTCTTACTCACGAATAGACTACATCTTCATTAGAGCAGCGTCCAGGGTCCAGATGTGTAGCATCCACATTAGTACGATGTCTGACTACTCACTAACCTTCCCAGAACTGGTAGTGAGGGAGACAAGCCAAACATAAGGCTGCTGTGGAGGTTAAAGTAATAACTCCTATAAGATAGGCTGGAGAGGGATATCCTTGAGAGAGCTCTAGAAGACTACTTCGATCTCAATCCAGTAGGTGATAGAACATCAGGGGTTCACCGGGATACACTAAAAGCAGTTACAAGAAGGAGTCTGATTGCCTCAGCAGCTGCATTTAATAAGATTAGAAAGCAGCAAGAAGCCATACTCCTAGAACAAATTGATAAGCTGGAAGATCAGTGCAAAGCCAACCACAATAGGAGCATACAAAGGGAGATTAAAGCAAGAAGGGGCGAGCCTAACATGTTGAGAGTGGATAAGGCAGGGAAGATATTACCAAGCAGATATTCTATGAAAGGAGTGACAAGGCAGACAGGTTGTTTGCCAACAGGATGAGACCAAGGGAAGATAGGAGTCGCATTCAGCAGATAATGGATGATAAGGAAGAACTACGAGGGGGAGACCATAAGCGCAAGGCCTTCTGAACCCGTTACCATGCGTTATACACGGATGAGCTGGCAACAGAGAGGGATAAGATAGCACACTTAGAGCCAAAGGACCTACTGGTCCTCTCTGAGAGAAAAAGAGACTAGCTTGATGGGACGATAGAGAGGCAAGAAGTGTGTGATGCCATCAAGGGAAAGGTAGGGGACAAGAGTCCGGGGCCAGATGGTCTATCGGTAGCATTCTACAAAACCATGGCATGCATTCTTGTGGACCCAATCACACCACTTTAATTCAATCAGAGAGGAAGGGGAACTGCTCACAAAAAATCTGAGGTCTAAATAGCACTGCTCCCTAAACTTGGTAAGGATCCCGCCAGCTGTGCATCTTACAGACCCATTTCCCTAATTAACATTGATGCTAATATTCTAGGGACATATCAAAGGTATCACAGTTAGAAAAGGGGTGCATACAACAAGTTTATTTGCTGATGATGTAATCCCCTCGCTCTCGGATCACAAAAGAGAGTGATGGGGGAACTAGAGAATAATGGAGATGCTTCTGGGTTTAAAGTTAATAACAGTAAATGTGAAGTTTTGAATATAACTTGAATGTCTGACACCCTCTCACAGCTTAACCAAGTAGCTCCATTTAGCCAAACGAAAGGGAGCTTGCAGTACCTGTATATAAATATTACTAAAATGTTACTAGCAGGGGAGGAATATGGAAGGAACCAACTACCCTCCCCTAATCAGGGAAATCCAGAAAGATCTAGATCCATTGAGCGGGCTAACAATCTCATGGCTGGGAGACTGGAGAGGTAATTCAAATGAACGTCCTAATATTCATCAGTGGCGAACCGAGTGATGAAACTTAATGTCCTTCAGAAGATTATCTCAAGGTTTATTTGGGGATGGGGAAGGCACGGATAAGTAATAAAAAGAATGATGGCACCTAGGGACAGGGTGGGGGGTCAGCATGCCAAGATGTGTTAAATTACTTTTTGCAGGCCCATGTGCGAGTGGTGGCAGACTGACAAACACCCGCATAAGAAAAACACTGTTTATGCATCGAATACAATGTAGCGGGGCAGCACTTATGGAAACAGACATGGTTGAACAGAACTCAAAGAGCTAAGGCTGTGCATCAATGGGATTTCCAGGGGTATGATGGTAGTGTGGGATATGATTTATAAAAGCGGCAACCAGATAACTTTCCTTTCGCCTTTTACACCTATTCACAGGAACAAGGACTTCACACCGGCCCTTAGGGATAGATGGTTTGACATATGACAGATGAAAGGTTGCAGGAAGATAGGGGACATGGTTCATGGGAAGAACATTAAAACATTTGAGGAGTGCACGGAATCCTTTGGGCTAGGCAAAGGATTGGTTGTAGGAGCTCTACGGACATAGTATGTTATACATTTAGAGCTCTATGGGGAGTCTTTCAAGATGAAACCATGGGACCAAAATACGCAAACTTGGCCAGGCTCATGGACTTGATCTACAAGCGAGGAAGACTGGACCTGCTTCCACCAGCATTGGAGTGGTGGGTTATTGGGTTACTGGGGTTATTGGTTATGTTTTTCGTTATTGCTTTAATTTGTTTACATTGCTATATGAAACTAGATAAAGATATCTATTAAAAAAGTATGCATCTCGTGTTCAAAAGCCTTCAACATCCTACGTCTACTCCCCTATCGGTAAAAATAGTACTTCTACTACTGCCTGTTGTTTAAGGTTAAGGTTAAGGGCTGACAGGAGATTGAGCATCCCAGTTCATAAGAAGGAAAGAGCTGGTGGGCAGTCCTTTCTGGTCCAAGCAATCCGATATTGGAACCCTCTCCCTACTGGACTTCAAAGAGAACCAGACCTAGTAGCATTTCGGAAGAAACTCAAAACCTGTTCAATCAATAATCTCTTCAGTTTGTATAGCTCCTGCACTAATTCCTATTAAATAGCGCCGAAATACCCTTGGTTGATTGCTGTGATGTATAAAGCCCCTACATAACATGTGAACACATCACAGTCAGGTAGACGTTTCCCCACAGGGGAACTCTATTTGCAGAACAATGAACAGACAAGCGTTATAACTCTTTACATTTAATAATAATTTGCCACTTATATAGCGCTACGAACCCTCAAGTATCTGAGCGCTGCTTATTATTACCTACGGTGTGTGGTGCTCATTTATCGACCTCGGAAGGATGAAAGGCTGAGTTTGGCCCTGCCGGGATTACGAACCTGCGTTAGCAGGCTCTGCACGGATGTCAAAGCAAGCGCTCTACTCGCTGTGCCACTTGACCGGCTATTTCCTATACTCTTTCCAAACCCGAGTACTTCTTATTGACATTTACCCGGTGGAGCCTGGTCTAGTCTGCATGTAGCTCCCTCCAGGGAATCCCCCATGGTGAGCAGCCAGAGTAGGCCCCGCTCCATACCTTCCGCCCTCTCTGTGATTAACATCCAGCTTTAGGAATAGAAGATACCTCTTAGGGGAACTAATCCTGTACATGGAGCCTTTGGTAGGCTACCTCACTCACCTCGTGGCTACCATCATTTCAGATACCCTTCTCTTCCCAACAACACACCCAGCAGCACATCATCAGGCTCATGCCATGTCAAAGGTTCTTTAAACAACCAAACATCACATGGTTTAAGGTCTGCTGAAGACAACCCCTGACAGACTGTCAGGCCAGAACAGTGCCGTGCACTTCCTGGGGGCCCATTGTTGACTTTTCATAACTATCTCAAGACACAGTACCTTCACTTAATCCTATTCACCCTATATCCCTAGCCCATGCCAGTGCCGTAATGCTGTATGCTGCGGGTTGGAGCTTTCACTATTGTGCTTCCCCCCCCCCTGGGTTATCATTCCTTGTTGTAGGATCAGGCTAATGCACACAGCTGGACTCGGCTGGAGCCCGCCACACGCACACTCACTGGCCACCAGAGCCCGTACCCCTTCAGCAGTGTTTGGTCCCTACTACACTTCCGGATGCACTCACTCTTCGCAGCCAAGCTGCTATCTTCTATGCTGCTATCTTTCATACTGCCTCCCAAGCAGGCCCTGCCTTACCAGGCAGGGTAACCCTTTCCTGCTGTGCTTGGCCATGCTTGAGTAATGCTGCACCAGCACAGGCTCTCGCTTACCCGGGTGGAACAAGGTCATCTTCATCTCGGCCACCCTGATGGCATGGCAGATCCACAATACTTGCTTCTCCGGCTCTACCCCTTTTTGACACCTCTCTTTGCCTGGGTCGCCTCGTTGACATGACCTGGGTCTTACAGAGGTAAACTGTTACTTTTCTGGTACTTTTTTCCTACTCAATCACTCTGATGATGCAGTTTTCTGAATGTGTACTCTTGGCCTTTAGTCGGGCTATGCCAAGCACACAACCGGGCTTACTTTTCCCTATGCTATTCCTCAGGTCCAGGGAGGACGTCTGAGGCAGCTAACGGCCCACGCTGTTTTCCTTTCGTCCTTAGTACAGCTGTTTTAATGTTTGTTTTTCTTCTTTTTCCTTTTCTGGCTGGACTCCACTATGGCCTCCCTGTTAGAGAGGCTTCCATCCCAGTCCCCTTGTCTTACTCCATCTTTCTACAATCACCCCTGCAAGGCAGAGCATCATGTTATAACCCTGCAGTCAAGGGTAAGTAACAGTAAAACACAAATACTCTATAAATAAACAGAATCCTACCAACTTATGTTGTGTGGGTCTGTTTTTGTGTGCAGAAGTCTATGGACCAGTAATCCCAGCATAACATGGTCCTGATTGGGCCTGGGGTTACAATTTGGGTTGGTTTTATGGTGCTCTCTGTGCCACCATATGCACCAGCAACAAAAGGACTTAGTAAACTTGATCAGAATGTACTGAATAAGACATGCTAAAGGAGATAAAGAGCTTCATGGCGCTCAGAACCTTTCATTGGGTGAAACAATGGCTGACGATGGTTTCACAGCATCGGCTCCGACTTGCAGTAACTATTGGTGAAGAGTCTTTGCTGATTAGAAACAGAGCAGAGGAATAAAAGTCACAGCCAGAGGCCAAAAAGGTTGCAACGTCCATGGATTGACTCAGCAACATGGGCCTCATTAGTAGTTTGCCGGTCCGGAAACAATGGTGCCGGCAAGCTCACCGGCACCCTTGTTTCTGGATCGGCAAACTCTGAGTCTGCCTGCCGTGGCCGCTGTGCCTGAAAGGTCTGGCCCTCCTGGGCACAGCGGCCACGGTAGGCAGACTGTTCACGGAAGCACCGGCGCCATTGCTAACTGTGCCGGTCCTTCCGTGTCCCCAATCACATAGAGTCTGATAGGAATATATGGAAAGGGCACTTACAATTTGCTGGCGCCTAACTTCCCAGGCCGGCAGACTTGTAATGAGCCGGTGGCACCGTGCTGTCAGGCGCCGGTAAAATATTATGGGTCGGCGACAACCTGTCGGTAGCACCGGCAGGCTTATCGGCCGTCTCGTAATGAGGCCCATGGTATCTATTGTTCAAATCCGCCAGATTTTGAATGTCACAATTCATGGCACTAAATGCATATTAAATGGAGGGGGAACATCGAGACACCTCCATTAAACGCACCACCCCATTTTGTAGCAGTGATGATACGGAAGAGGGTCATGGAGTGGAGATAAGGTCTCCTCTGTGCTGACCTCCGCTGTCGCGTCATCATGTTGTACGTCTGCATCACATTAATGGATTCCTGTTGAATTCGCCTCGGTTATGCAACTCGTCAAAACCAGGTAGATTCCATAGGGATCCTTTAATAAATGCTAAGCAAGGCAAATTTACAGACATAGTTCACTTTTTCATGAGATGGGTGGGAAAATGAAAGAGTCAAAGCAAGTTTGCCACCTTTTTACTCTTTCCTTCTCCGCCTCGTGAATGTGCAACATTGCATAAGAAGACCGCACATCATGTAAGCGCTAATGTTGGTTGTTCCCTCCATGCAATTTACATTTCATACAACATGAGGCTGTTACACTCTATGTGAGGTTCGCCAGTACCTCCAGGCACATTTGATCCACAGCAGTAGGATTGCAGGTACTGATATGATAGATTGTAGGTCAAAGGTGAGAAAACAAAAGGCTCGAATGCCGTTTTTTCGACACCAAAAGGACCGAAAAAAAGGGTTGAATGTTTTTTTATTTTTTTATGGGGGGTTCCTCCCCCAACCCCCCGTTTTCTTTTTATAAAAAACTTTTTCTGTACACTAAACTTAAAAAATATATAAATAAATAAGTTAAAAAATGGCGACCCTTTTATTTCGGTCCTTTTGGATATGAACAAAAGGTCATTCGATCCTTTTGATTCGAACCTTTGACTGGACACCGATATGATAGTCTCACAGAGGCTGCTTGTCTGTCTCATTTTGTTCTCTGAACATTATTAACTATAAGACAATGCTTACAGGGATTTTGGGACTTCAACAGAAAGGCAGGCAAAGTGCAGCACAGAAACCCTACAGGCCTGAGCTCCTGGGCATTACAAATGAAAGAGCAAAATAGAGGGCAGCGAAACCATCTAAAATAATGAGAGAGTATAACATGGCATAGCGGAGTAGCAGTGGAGTGACCAGGAAGAGAGATGACATAATTTGGAAACTGCCTTTTCATTTTTCAGTATAAAATGTTATTAAAAATAACAATGCCTGTCCTACTCCAACAACCAATATTGGTATAATTGAGCTCTATGCAGAAAGTGTTACAAAGTAAATTAAGAAGAAAAAATGCAACCCAATAAAATATCCACCTACAAGCATTGTTGTAATTCCAAATATCATCTGATCTCAAATATGTGTGTTTCGTGTGAACCTAGAAACTGTTTTTGTTATTATTCTGAAATAGTGGGTGCACACAATAGTTCTTAAATTTTCACATCGGGCGATGACAAATATGTTCTAGTGCATTAATGGAGACAAATGCATTCTATTTGTTCAAAAATATATTTAAGGACATTATGCATTAAAAAAATGTATACATCCTTGAAGGCCAATGAATTGGGATATTTGTTAATGATGCAGCATTTCGACACTAAAAAATATCATTTATCTTATCCAGATCCTTATGTAAAAGTATCACTCATGTGCGATGGCCGAAGATTGAAAAAGCGCAAAACTACTACAAAGAAAAGTACGTTAAATCCAGTTTACAATGAGGCAATAATCTTCGACATCCCTCCTGAGAACATGGACCAAGTCAGCCTCTCAATTGCCGTCATGGATTATGATCGGTAAGTCTGGAAACCGCTCTACCAGCATGCTATCTTTTTTATGAACATTGTATCTGTTTGTTAGATGTTGTGGTGTAGTGAGTTTTGTTGGGTGTGTAATCACCTTCTCTATTTTACTAGAGGTACAGCTGTTGTACCCCTACTATGACAAAGTCCCCTGCCTGACCTTCACTGTGGATTATGGGGTCGCTAAGGTTGAGGTGCGCCACCACGGCCACATTGCTGGGCCCGGAGCTAGAATGGGGCTCATCGCCTGATCAAACGCATCATTTGACTCTTTGAAGCCAGGGGCAGGCAAACCACATTGCCAAGCTAGACAACACTGGTCCTATAATGTAATCAAGGAGTGGCTGTCCTGTAGAGCTGATACTGCCCGCACACTAGGATCCCCTAGCATGGGTCCAGAAATCACAGGTGAATGTGCAGGTATAAAGAATGGGACAGGACCAACGACGAGAAATTTGAGAAGCAGTCGGGTACTTATTTTACTAGACCTTCACTCTCATTCAGTTAAAACCAAATAGGGTGCAGGAGTCCATGCATGCCTGAGTGTGACAATCACAGAGAACAGTACCTAAGGAGAGGAATTAGCCAGCCCCAAGCCAGGCATCAGATTTGTAAGCCATCATAAAGGATGGGGTGCACCAGGTGTTCTCTGCACCAGCTATCTATAGAGACACATGTAACATCCATTACACCGGATAGAGAGGATTGAAGGCAGGAAAAGGGTGTGGTAGACAGAGGAGGAGACCCGAGTGTAGGGAGGAGCCAAGCAGCCAATCCCCAATATGCTACCAAAGGAAACCCACCCAACTTTCCTTACACCAGACAGAGGCTGTTAGATGGAATACACATTTGGGGCTGGATGGAGAGGTGAACAGGAGAAGGAGTTGAAGAAGAGCAGGAGGCTGGAAGAGAAACCCCTGAAGCTGGAAGTTGGAGAAAGACAGACCTTGGAGGTGGGGAATTCAAAGATTCAATGCGTTGGGGAAAGAAATCCATAGAAGGCTGCAAGGAGAGTGACCCAGCGGGCATGGAGCAGAAAGAAGCAGTGTGCTAGGTGAACAAAGTCCCATAGAGCTAGAAGATGATAGACCTAAAAGGCTGGGAGGAGAAAGACATAGCCAGGGTCAATATGAGAAAGGCACAGAGGAGTAGGAGGAGAAATACCGAAAGGGATTAGTGAAGAAACACACATGGAGCTGGAATAAGAAAGATCCAGAGAGCTGGGCAGAGAAAGATCATGACGGCTAGAAGGAGAATGACCCCGAGGGCTGGAGTAAGAGAGATCCAGACGGCTGTGGAGAGTTATTAGACCGGAACAGGTGAACAAGAAAAGAGAAGTAGATAAAGGAAATAGATAAGGATTTGGTGGAAGAGGTTATTTAAGAGGAGGGGGAGCAGCAACAACTGTGGGAGTATAAGGAAGAGATGATAGAGGCAAGTAAATAGGAGGAATTAATGTAGCCGGGGAATGGTTCCAACTCACTTATTGGGAGAAAGGTGTAAGAAGGCACAGCAATATTCTTATTACATTTCACATCACTTTTAAATACTTGATCTGCCTCTTCTCTGTCTCCAACCCACCACTTACCTGAGTTCAGATCACCATGGTGCACCTCTGTGGGACATGGACATGGAATGAAAAGGTAAAGGTTAAGATTCACCAATCCCTACGGAAGAAATACAGGGTTATAATATAGCAATAACACCCAATCAGGTGGGCGAGATCTGGTGGTAACGGCTCGGCATTGACACAGAGCGGTGATGGTGGGGGCGCGGCCACTAAACGAATCAGGTAAGTGGGGTGGAAAGAGACAATAGATCAGAGGGGAAAAGAGGGGAGGATGGGGAAGATGGTGGGGCAGGGAAGCAGCCATCAGGTTTGTTGGAATGCGGGCTGATATTGTGGGATTGTGGCCCACAATCTGAGCAATCTGTTTGTTGCCCCTCTCTCCCAGGGTGCTCATAACATTTAATGCACAAATTGAAAGATTGCTGCCCCCGGGTTCGCCTGACCTCAGTCCTTCTTCAAGCACATCTTTCCTTATGCTGGCACTTTCGCCGGTGGTGTCCTCATATGTAGTGCAATCATGTACCGTGTAATTTGCCTGTACGCACTGGTTCTGCAATAAATGTTGTTGGATTAACAGTGTGACACTGTGAGGGGTCAGTAACTCAAGGCGGCAAACTCCTCAAAGTAAGACATTTTATTAAAGTAAATGTTTTCAAATTACGCCTTGCTTGCCCCACTCTACCAAGGGATTCCCTACCAAGCCTACAGGCTAAGGAAACGATCTCTAGCATGGGTAAATTGACCCTCACTCTAAACTACAAAACATACAAAGAAAATGATATGTCAACAAAAGGCAAAAAACAATATCAAACAATATTAAAATGATTTAAAACTGTCCTGGGCAAGAACCCTTTCGCCAGGCTTAAAGGTCAACTTCAAAATGTTCAAAGGAAAAGAAAAGCTTTGAATCAATTTATTGTCATCTCACATCAAACGTTCATCATACAACAATCCACTGGTAACACGTCTTTGTTTCTCGATGAAAAGATCCCCTTCCAATTTCCAGCAAAGAAAATAGCACCAATGGTAATCCTGGTTTTGATGATAAATTGTTTCTTCTTAACTGTCACAGTTCAAAAGAAGGTGCAATATTTCCTCAATGACATTAATACACAGTTCTTTCGAACGTCATGAATTACAACTTTACATTTGGTTAGAACTTCTTCAGTACATTTGGTATATTTGTCAGGATGCTTCTGTGTGGGCTGTTGCTTTCCTTTCAACAACCACTCTTCTACTGTTATTACTATGAGAACAGTCACCTTTGTCCCACAGTACTTTGCTACTTCAAACCACTTCAATGTGACATCCGCGGACAACTTAGTATACCACCATAGTTCAAGTACTACTACTGCAACTGCTTCTTCTCTTTTTTTCTTCTCTTCTATTTTTTAACACTGTAACATTTTAAGAACATGAAAAACAAGAAACAATATAAACATATTCATAACATCAGTGGATTACATTCCCATTACATTATTTATATCAAATAATCTAATCACTATAATAACCATATTCACATTTTGTAATATCATCCACTATAACTAAACCATTATATTACTACAACAATCCTATACTCATAACAAAACCAGACAAGACGCCTCTGACAAACACAGACAAACAATAAATAGTAGTTGTTTTATCAGTCCCCTATCCTTTCACATCATATCCACCTTTTAGCCTAAGAATGCTAGTATCAACCATACAGTTCATTGAACAATCCCCCATAACTCAGAATAAAAGTCCTCACGCTTCTGCTTTTTAGCATGACTCCCTCATAACTAGACAAAGTACGCAAGTCTAACAACCATCCCTACATTTCTGGCTTTTTCCTCGACTTCCATACCCGTAGAACTTGTTTTGCCGCCACCATCAGAACTCTGTTAATCTATCCAATATACTGTTTCTTCTTTTGACATATTGGGCAAAATCTTACAAGACACTTCCACCTCCTTCCACCTCTTCAGGTAGGCAACCACTAGAACAACCTGCTTCTGCCCACAAGACGTATTTCTGTTTACCTTCAATAGTCTGTATCACCACAAGTTGTAACTTACTTCTGCATGTTTTCACAAGCATTTAACTCTCCTTCCCCAGCTTTATTCACACCTCTTCTTCCCAAGTACTTACCTAAAAGCTGTAGTGCCAGTCTTTCAGCTTCAGGTAATAATGCCACACGTGTATCTTAGGCCACTTGACTGTGGGCAGCTTCACAGTGTAGGTGGATAGCTCTTTATCTCTTAGCATAACTAGCTATGAAAAGGGGTTGCATCTTGGCTTGGGATTATGCCTTTTAATCTCCTCACTATTTTAGACTCTTTACTTCTTGAAATTAGAAAGAGTGTAAATTCTAGATACAGTATATGAATCAGTCTTTTGAGTGAAAACACAAATGGGCACACACGACCTCTCTTTAAGGTTAGTTGTTAATAGAATTGTATTCCAGCGTAATGTTTAAGGATGCAACTCTGACTTCTTTTGGGAAACACAATTGGGCACACCCAACCTTTCTTTGATGTTGTTTTCACTTGGGGTTACTTGTGACTGGTATAATGTCAATGTTAGGTATTTGCGAATGGTTTAGCAAGCGTTCCTTCTTTTCAATTAAGGACACGCGGCCACTCCGTCAGTAAAAAAAAAAAGAGTTCAACAATGGATTTAATTGCCTTTCACTTCTCACACAGGTATTAAAGCTTTTAGAATAAGTGCAAGTGCTACAATTCCATTGTAAACAAAACTTCAAGTATATCGAACAACTTTTGAAAACCCAGATTCCAGCACGTCTTCCGCTGTGCAGCCTGTGAAATTCAGGTATGGGAGAACAGGACCCTCTCAGGTGAAATCTACTGTCTCCGCATTCTGGTGTCCCTTCTGTGCTCCCACTTCCTCGTGACTGGCCAGCCTCATGCTTCTCCTCTACTACTATTACTGCCAGCCAGCTCCTTCTACTCCTCTTGTCCTGCTGGGGCCTTTTGTGCCTCACAGGTTTGGCAATAGAATTCAGGTGCAGACTGTTAGCCTTAATTGCCCGACTACTAAAATGGCTACTAGGCTTAATTGCCTGACTACTACAAATACGTGCCTCTTCATCCCGCTTCTTCATCTCAGTACCTCTAGGATTCTGGGACTTGTAGTTCTTCTCAACAAAGATAGGTTTTTCAGCTTCTACAGTCTGGCAAAGAGCCATCAAACGGGTTGGGTTACGGGGAAAGTTAAATAAGGTTTTATCCCAGTCTTCCTGGTTTGTTCCCCCATGTGATCCTCCCGCAGTACACCATCCCCAGGGTCGGGATCAGGAAGTGCCTGCCTTTCCCTGGCCACATGAGGAGGGTCCCAGACCAGATTTCTGGGGAGAATCATCTGAGATTCTTCAGCCACCTCACAATGTGGATATAGCGGTTTGATAGAATAACCTCATACCCTGATGCTTGTTGGGTGGTGAAAAGTGCATGCTCTATGTTAAGGGTGACAGGGCACCATGCAGCGGCTGATAGAGCCTGCTCGCATTGGGATGTGTCCCTGCATGACTGGGTCCAAGATATGGTATAAGAGTCCACTGTAAGAGGCTTATGTCCCAGTGAAGATTTCTGTGTGAGGACAGCCGTCATCACCTGACCGAGTGTAAGAACAAAAATCATTGTTTTTTTGTAATATGATGTGGCCAGAACTGGGGCACTGCTGATCATTTTTTTAATTAAGCTCCTGAAATGATTTGATCATCTGGTCTGTCCAGACAATGGGGGCCTTTTGTTTTCTGCACTTCCTTCAGCCATAGCAGTAGGGTTTTAGTATATATTGAACAGTCAAATATCCATGCTCAACAAGAGTTATATAAACTAAAAACCTCTGTGTCTGCTTGACCGTGGTAGGCTGTGGTGTGTTCTGCCCTGCTGTGGATCTTTCTGGGGTTATTTTTCTGCCTGCCGATGATATTACTGGCCCTAGGTATGAAACCTCTTGGCGAGAATACTGCAGTTTATCGTTGTCCAATTTGTAACTGGTCTCTTCCAAAAAGGGCAAAAGTGTTACTGAGTCATTCCCACTCCTTTCTCATGCTACAAACCAGGAGGTCATCCGCGTATTGAATCACTGTGCTCTGTGTTTATAAGTTCCCTAGATCCATTTGCAAAATCATGTTAAAAATACTGGGGCACTCACAGTACCCTTGGGGCAAACGAGTGTGTTGGAAACTCTGGCCTGTGTAAGTAAACACTGTAAGGGGTTGGGATTCAGGGTGTCATGGGATAGAAGAATGCATTTTTGAGGTCTATTACTTTTTACTTATTGCTTTTGTTTTTAGCATTAAGCCTTCAGCATTAAACCCTATAAGCACATACACATACAATTTGACATCATAAAATGTTGTAAACATCAGATACATATCATAAAACAATTACTACAACACCTATCTTACAGTCTACAAATGTGATAGAATAATAAAACACAACCTCGAGTATCATCTCCTGATTGTCATAAAATGTGTCAATACAACAGACATCAATATATTCCAATGGAAATCCAATTACAACCATTCATTCTAAATGTATTTTAGTGGTGAGATCACAAGATTGCAGGAATGCATAGCAATGCTTATATAAATATAAAGTGCAAGGTGCAGGATAGTAAATACATGGCTCATAAATACAGGCCAGTACATTTTCGAGAGCATTCTCTTCATAAAAGTATTCACAAAAAGGGTCAAGTTCACATGACAATCAATAAAACTTGCCTGATTCCAACTGGCAGTACCACTTTGGCTGCCACTTCACCAACCCTGGCCTTTCTGTGCATCCATGCTCTGTAAAGGTAGTTCGGCACTGAAGGGACTGACATGCTGTCCTAAGATTGACAACAAAGTAACATGACTTGGGTAATTGTTCTTGCAGACCTTGTCAGAAATACGGGTTTAAAAAAGGTTTTTCGCCGGCTTAGATACTCAGGACAAATCAGCATAAAGTGAACAATGCTCTCAGCTTGATTGTCACAGAATGGACAGGCATCCTTTACATTAGGATCCTATTGGTTGCAGACTGTTACCACAGGTAAAATATCAAGACGCAGCTTGGTATAAAGCAGTCTCATGGCCTTGGGAAAAACATTATCCAGATACACCTTGTAGCCAATCTGGGCATTTGGTCAACCATGTTCATGATGTTTGCTTCCACCTTGAACCTAAACAAAATGTAAGCCATTAGCTCAGGGTGGGCAACAATCACTCTGCCCAATTCTGTTGAATTCTTTCATAATGTGCTGGAACCAGGGGAGTGACCCCCCTCCCCCACCCGCCCGGTTGTGCCATGACAACCTCAATGGCTTTCCTGAACTTATGCGACTTGTCAGTGGTCCAGATCCTCACCCAGAAGAGGACTGGATTGGACTTGCATACATTTGCAGAGAAATGTGACTGGGCGGCTAATCATGAACAGGTGGAAAAACTCTAATCCCCAAGTACATCTGCAAGGTTGTTTTTCTATCTAGCTATGTAAATAAGGGAAATATGTGGATATGTGTGTGTGCTGTTCGAAATGTTCAGCATACTTCCCAACATGCTACAAACCTGAAATGTGGCATGAGGGTAGGATCCAAGGTGCAGACAATGTAAAAAGTATAAAGTAGAAATGTTTCTAATTTTATTTTTGTAAGTGTTTTTTTAAAGCGCTCTGCAATGCTTGAAAATGTGTGTGCGTCTGTTTGAAATATACTTAGAGGTATAACTTGGTTACGAATGAAACTGAACATGCAATTCAAGATGATAGCTTCAATTAGCACTATATATATCGTCATTGACATTTGCACGTAATAAGCGGACCCTCTGCCGGTCAACCAGCAGGTGTTTAGATGTGCAGCACTAGGTTTGCCCAAAACCTAGGCTTGACTATTTAGAGTACATTTAATCTCACCCCACCTCTCCAATACCAAGTATAGTTAAAAGCTACTGCAATGTCTTGTTGTATAACTGTCACCAAGGTCTGTTTTCTCCTAAATATCATACAAGAGGAGTGATATAAGCTTTAACTCATATTTGAGTTCTGCCCATGTGTATCCCTCATATAGAAATAGGCATGGAAGTTGTGACTTTCATTTACTTGCATGACACTGCCTCTGTTCTGTGTATACATGGGGGGCTGTGATTGATAAAGAACGCAGCACCCACCATGCCCTCTAAAAAGGCCGGCCACATATGGTCCAGTGTGCACACTATTACCCATAATCCATTTGTGGTCTAGCACACGCAGCTTCCTGCATGAAGATGCACGCTTTTCTGCTGACCATACACTTCAGAATTCCATCATAAGGAAGGAGTAACTAGCCACAACCACACATTCCTAGAATCTGTAAGCAGTTGAGACAAAATATGAAGAGGTCTATTCTTCAGATACCCTTCACTATCAATTGTTCATAAATATGTGCCATTTCCATACATGGTAGTAGTCCTGCCCATGTATGGTTGGTGATTGAGATGGCACTCATTTTCTATTTTTAAAAAATGTTCTGTCCAAAAATAACATAAAATTGATAATAAAGTAATGTTGCCCTCCTCCCTCTTTTGACTGTATTGCTATGTAATACGCGCAATAAAGTTATAGTGTGTCCAAATAGGAGTCAAGACATGGCCACTATTAAAAGGGAAAACCACCAAGATGGCGACCATACACGGTCTAGTGGTCACAGGCACAATGTGGGATATAAGTTAAGGCAGAATCAAGCAGCATAAATGATAACTTTAATTTAACTCATATTGCCCATCAGTAATGAAAAACAGGATATAATACTAAAGCCTCCTCCTTTGAACCTACCACTATATGCTTGGGGCAATGTTCTCATGATATGTTAGAATTGGTGACAATTAAATGGGACAACCACGGAGATGGCGACTGCTCGTGATTTATTGTTTGCAGCCACAAATACAGATAAATGATTTAAATCAAAATGGCGGTTTCTAGTTCTTCTACACACAAAATAAAAATGATGCCAACACACACACAAACAATAAACAGTGCTCCTCATTGAGTTTCAGTAAAAAATTGGCCCTTTATGATTATACTATCTGCCTGTCCTTTATGCATTAAATATAAATCAGAAGATTCTCTGATTTTGATCCCCATACATTCCTTTCAGGCAAGTATGTAACCACTTCTTTTTAAAAATGTAAGAAAAACAAATACCATGGAGAATCAACATAATTAGATGTCCAACAAAATCTAGGCTAATTGTGGGACTTTAAATAAGAATATGGCCACTGAAGAAACACGATCTAACCAACAGTGTTCGACTGCTAATTTAGGTTAATTGATGTATTGGTTGTCACTGACAATCTACAATATAGCATAATTAATTTAGAATACATATTATTACACTGTCTCTTTAAAAAAAAGTCCTGATGGAAACAAAGGTAACAAACTAACCTGTAATCAAACCAAGAAGAGCTGCATATCAAATGCACCTCTTTGAAGGTATCCTAAACTCAAATTATTACATTAAGGATCATTTCTAGAACAGGATTATTACACTGCTCTGCTTCTAGAAAGAAAATGTGATACCACACCAGATGGCAAATATAATGTAGATCACACTCTGAAGAAGACTAGTGTCATGAATGCGGTCCAGGCTAAACCCAGGTTAGACACTTCACCCAGTTCTGCGCCATCACAAAGAGCACACTGGGCCATCCTAGTGCACACATGGCTGGGAAGACTCCCGTCCAAGATGGCCACCACCTGAGACAGCAGGAACAGCAGACGTGTGCGGTGGCCATGTTGGGCTGTAGCAAGAGTATTTAAACCCTGCCCAGACGAACACTCGTGCTCAGCGTTCTTTGTTTCCGCAAGGAAAAACAGGGAGCAGAAGTGCTCTCACTGTTACTTACCTCTACCTTGCACTCCTAACTACTGGGATCATCTTTGCCGCCATACGCTGCTTCAACGCTGATCACTGCTCTGCCATCTACAAACAAGAGAAGAAGAAAGGAGAACATAGCTAATTACCAGAATCTTGCTTCAAAAGGATCACCTTTGTCGGCTACCGTTCCTTCAACGCTGATCTTCCCTCCACTCCACTCCACAACCTGTAAACAAAGAATGGAGCTTGTTATAAACCCACAGAAGAATTAACCACACTCGAAATGCATAGTGAGTACAACTGGAAGCCACAAAAGGCAAAGTGAGCACTGCCCTTAGTCACTTACCACCTGATCTTCTGAGTCCCGTGTCTTTGTGGTGTTATTTTTAACATCTGGGAGCCTACAGAAAGAAAGACAATCCTATGAATAACAATAAGACTGTACAGAACTGTACATATTGACAATCTTCAAGACATAGAAAGCAGATAAAAGGTGACAAGAAGCAAGCAACATAAGACGCCAGTCAAATGTTCAAATGAAAAGGATCGAATGACCTTTTGATCGACAGTAAAAGGACCGAAAAAAAGGATTGAATTTTTTATTTATTTATTTATATATTTTTTAAGTTTAGCATGTATAAAAAAAAATGTGATCCTTTTTTTCGGTCCTTGTACTGTTGAAAGAAAGGCATTTGAGCCTTTTGTTTTTGAACATTTGACCTATAACCCTGTGAGTCTATATTCCCAGGAAAGATAGAATCACAAGAGGGGTGGTGGAGGGCAATTATAGTCCCTATACTCACACACCTCTCTTATATTTCAGGCTACATAGCTGCCAAATGCGTTGCCCCGAAGACCAGCGCTTTCACCAGTCTACCCATCCCTTATGCCCTGCACATGCAAGTGCACCTTTAGAGTGCCTTACATAGTCGGGTAGAGAGTGGTGAGGCCAGTAAACAAGGTGTTCCAGGGCATCTCTGCAAGAATTCATAGGTGAGCGTGATTGAACGCTGAGCCCAGGTCATCTTCTCTTCTCTGGGCGTCATGGAAACCTCTGAGGTTGACCAGTTAGCTAAATTGCTAGGTGAATTGAGAGCCGAGGTCCATGCAGCTCATTTCAAAACTAACGCCCTGAGACGGGAACTAGTAGTCAACAGGGAAAGGACGGACAATCTTGCCATCTGTCATGTACCAATGACCCCGCTGCTAACAGGGCACCCATGACCACTGAATATAAATGTAAATATAGCCTTATTATGTCCAAATTAGTGGACTTGAAGAGGCTGATTCAGACCTTTGTGGAAGCCCACGGGAGAGGGGGAAGCATGACAGGCCACTATCTGAACGGATGGACATCAAGGGGGCCCTCAATTCCTCAAAGGCGATGGACCATCACAGCCCCGTTGTCATCACAAACAGGAGGTGTGCCAGCCAGCATGGGCAAGAGCCTACCCAAACAACTGAACAGAGGAGTCACCCCAACATAGCTCTGTCAAAGAGGTTGCCTCTGGCCTCAACTTATTCTGAGCCCCACGCTTCTGGCCCCGAATCAGGGTCCCAAGCAGCCCAATCAATCGAACTGCCCACGGTCAGGTGCTCAGAGCGAGTGGCCATCACCAATCCATTGGCCATGAAGCAAGCCAGTAGGACCGACCAGCCATCGCAAACTCCTGCCCCACATGGTGCTTACCCCACAGTGCGTAACAAATGGCTTGGGCACAGCATGGAATATAACAAGGCGAGGGGGATCAAATGGGGGGAACAATATTCCTGCATAAGGTGCCCAAATTGATCCCAAACCATCCTGAAACGAGGGAAGTACTTATACATAAGTGTACACATTGGTTCCATGCTGTATGTGACTGACAATCCATTATCTGAGAAGACATTATTAATTGCACCAGAGTACCATGAGGGGCAGAGCACCTTTGATCTTGTGAAGATAGAACTTAGTGATCAGAGAATCGCCAAAGGAATCTTGGGCATCAATGTGAGACCTAATAGTGTAATTGAAATCAGCCCCTACCACCAGCACAATAATGCCTATATTCACAAATCCACGTCCCACTTACAGTGCACCGTGCTAAGTGGTGCCAACGGGGAGCCATTGGTTTAAAAGTTTGGGGCTGGCCCAGTCGACTAGGGGATCTTTGGCCCTTAATAGTTCAGAAAGCAATCTAACTGAGTTAGGGGACCCTGGCCCCCCAGTAGATCTGAATAAAACCAAACAGATTTATGAATGCTCCCGCTGTCGCTCCCCGGGTCTCCAAGTTCACAATTGCTGTATTATATTGCTGTGTTACCATATGGAAGGAAGTAATCTGATATTGGTTTTGAATTTTATTGTATATGTTTGGATGAACTTATATGACCTCTAGGCCCAAAATAAAATTATGGATGATGATGATGATGATAATGGGAGTTGTAGCAAAAGTAGTGAGTGCCAATGTTGGGATACATATCCTCATTGCCAAATAACTTGGAGTAGATAGCTATTTTAAGGCAACAGTTTGGAGTTCTGATGAAAAGTGACCTCCGTGCCGGATAGACTGAAATGTATTTGGATGTAAGCTCACAGATGTTTCCATTTTGATCTGCAATTTCAAATTAATCCAATCAAAAGTTTAAAACTTGTGGTATTTACAAACATGAGTAACAAGAACCAAATCTCTCTTTGTATTTTGTCTGGAAATATTGTATACAGAACCAAGTGAATTATCGACTTTTTGTCATTTTACTGTATTCGGTGCATCATTTATCTTTATTCTCTTCTATAACAGACAGAACAGAAAGTAGAGAACTCTGATTAAAATGTAAAAGAAATGTGCTCAACACAGTAACTCAGTTTTGCCACTTGGCCCTATTTACACAATATATTGCCCTGGCTCACACCAGAGAAAGATACAAGTAACTTCACCTATCCCTTATTGATATTTCAACTATTAATGGCCAATTAAGATTCAAAATAACCTAACATTGTTTCATTGTTTACCATTTTAAAATATTAGAACAGTTCACAAATCAAAATGGTGGCCTGAAAACACATTAAATTATCCATGTGTGACACATATTTAAAGGACAAATGTATTGCATAAGAACTTGCTTTTATATGTACCTTATTCAATTTCTACTACTTTATGTTTTGCTTAAACTGATAATTAACATAATGTTCTGGAAAGTGCATTCCAAATCGTAATCTCAATCATGCATATTTTTTCCTAACAATATATAGAGTAGGACACAATGAAGTTATTGGGGTGTGCAGAACAGGACTTGATGCTGAAGGCCTGGGTCGAGATCATTGGAATGAAATGCTGGCATATCCCAGAAAACCGATAACTCATTGGCATCCATTGTTAGAGGTAGGTCATTTCGATTTTACATTTCTGATATATCCGTTTGGTAAACAACTCTTGAAAATAGTTCCAAGTATCTTGTCGAAATAGTTGCTAACATAGATCATGTGATCCCAGGATTTCTTTAAATTGAGCACAGCAATCTCCGTTTTTGTATGCTTGTGATGTATTGGTGTTGTAAATAATATACAAGAGGACGGGGTACATTCATTTTTACTTTGTAATATTGCAATCATGCAAATATCCCAAGTTTGTGTTGTTTAATATGCCAGATTGAATTGTTGTGTGGTCTGGACAGAGATTGTGTTTGTTAAAAAACATGTTATTTCAATGGCAAGATCTTTGGCTACTTCAAATATAGTACATTTTGAAACTCACATTTTTATTGTTTTTCCATAACATAAGGAGGCAACGGAAAACCAATTTCAACAGACTCTCTGGTGCAAACAGTGCAGTCGAGTCAACCATGAAAACTGGCTTAATAGCTTGAGCTATGGTGACATCATTGTCCATATCAGAGCAATTGTGTCAAACAAGATACCATAATTCTTATTCCCTACCACCGTTTGTGGTTACATCTCACATGTGCTGTTCTGCATCATGTGATTCTTGACAGCCATCACCTTTCTTTAGTGGAAGCACCCATGTAAAAAGAAATTGTAACTATTCTAGCCATATAACCTTGGCTTTAGAGAGATGAGGTAGGAGATTTCCATGTGTTGTTTTGCTCTCTCTGCATAGCACCAGCGCCTTCAACAATGCACCTCGCATAGGTATATGGCACCTATACCATTCTCTAGAAAATGAAAACTTGTCAATCAACAATACTGTGCTAAGTAGGCAATGTTTAATCGCATCTTTTTTTATAAACATTCTCAGTAGCTAAATTTGTCCACTTATGCATCGCAGTGTTTCTCATTCATATAATTTAGCCCAGTAATCCATTGTTTTGGGACAGTACCTCTCTTGAATATTTAAAGTCAGCTTGTGATGTGGCACATTGTAAACACTTAGCATGCATGTTTGGAGTGTGTTCGTTCAGCTTTATGGGAGTGTGATGAAACTGGTGACACACTATTTCTGGTTTAAAAGAAAGTATTGTAGTTGCTGTTTGAATGCGCCAATCGATACATTTGTTTAAACAAACAAGTAACACTTTATGCTTGTTTTCAAACCTGACGACCTTTAATGTCAGGCTTATATGGTAAACATCTTCAAAAATGGAGACACTCTTCTTGATCTCCTCATTAGTTTTGAAGCAATACATTCTTCACCTTAAATGTTCTTGAATTTGGCCTTTATTTTGTTTAAATTACATCTTCCAAAATAAAGTTTATCTTCTCATTTTCCTCATTGATCATTGATTCTTTTCCCTCTTTCACCTCTTCACGTGTTTCACCGCCTTGTATGGTGGATCTTCCAGAGGATTTTACTTCATAAATTTATTTGAGTTCTTTATCTCTTTTGGTCAATTTGAAGGAAGTAATCCTGGTGTCTTTTATAAACCTTTTTGGTCGCTCTCAATTCATGGAGAAATGAGGTATTTATTTGGTCTTTTGGATTTCTTAAAAACAACTTTCTTCTGTATACAATTGTCCAGATCAGCCGTTTTCTTGTTCAGCATGGTTTCACCATGCCCAAAAGTAGTGGTTGTAAGGAAAGCGGCAAAAGAAATTAAGGATTATCGCTGTGAGATAATAGTGAATGCCTGCAGAAAACTATTTTTGATTTATTTCACTATTTCTGGTTTGTTTACAAGCTAAATTTAACTTATCGTCTTTGAACTGTGTGTCTAATATGCATTCCCATCCAGGCCATGGAATCAATAGTTTTTTGCTTGGTCGGCTTGTACATAATAGTGACAATATGTGTATATTGTAGAGGACTTGGTACATATTGATCGATGGGGGCTGCGTAGGGTGCAGGATTATATAGGTGACTAATATAAGAAAGATGTCAGAGCATTAACTACACCTCTTGCTTTCAGTTGTCCAAGTGATATAAACGGTGTGGTTACTATATACATATGCCAATGTGGCTATAGGTTTAAATCGGAGAGTAAATCCACGATTCTGTGACAGAGTGCACCAATCTCCACCAAGCCCACTAAGTGACGTGTGCCATTTGTATTTCTAAGTATGAACATTTACTAACACCCAAAAGAAAGGATTTTAATGCTGGGTGTCTAAGCACCTTTCAATTTCTATGTTAGGGAAATGTTGTGTTCAGGTGAACCACTAGATTGCGGATTGTGCCTTTAATATCCAAAAGTATAACTAAAAATGTGCACAGCTTTTAGACCCCCTTGTTTGAGAAGATAGACTAGAGGTTCCTAGGAAATCCTGAGCGAGTAGGGTGGCCATGTAAACTTAGACATTCACCCTTTAATGTGATCCCAGTAATGTCTAAGGGAGATGACTGAAGTATTCATGTTGATGTACAATAGTTTGGGAGCAATAACCTGCTCAAATTGGGATATCCAAGCATTAAGGGGTAGAGGCATCCAAATCCATTGCTTCAACGATTTGCAGAGTGATGACATCATTTTCTCGATAAACTCCTTTTTTATTGCTGGATATTACAATTCCAAGTTATTTCACAGTATCCATTTTCTGTTTCAAGCCATTGTTTTCACCTTCTTAACTATTTTACATTTAAGTAGTAAAATCTCAGACTTTTCTCAATTGATATGCAAGCAACAAGTTTGCAGAATCTTGTGATATTTTCCACTATATGAGCCAAATGTTCTTTCGGATGGTTTACATGTACAAACATATCATTGTCATATAGAAAAACCAAGTTGGTGGAAGAAAATATGTGAATGCCTCCATGCTGATGAGAGTGCATGCAGATGGCAGGTAATGGGTTCCAGAATGAGGTGAAGAGCGCAGGGGATAAATGGGCACAGCTGTCTGTTACTCTCAGTTGGAAAAAATAAATCAGATGAAACTTTGTTCACTACAATTGCTGCCTTCAGAATGTTATACAGTAACAGAATCCAGTCATTGAATTGCATCTCCATACCAGATCTTCAAAGCAACTCGAACAGAAACCTTCTCTGCATCAAGAGTGGTAAAACCTTTGAGAAAGTCGGGATTAATAGTGTGAATTATAGATAGCAGTCGGCAAAGATTATTTTGCGTTCAGTACGTTGCGACAAACCCTTCTTGATCTTATACCACAAGAAATGGCATTAGAGGAAGAAGCCTTTGATGAAGTAGGATAGCTGGTATTGTATTGTCAGTATTAATTAATGATACCCGCCTATAAGACGAACATTTATGAGACAGCTATTTTGGTTTAAGCAAAACCATCACAAAAGCAATGCAAGTGGAGTCCTGTTGGGGGGTGAAGGGGTGCAGGGGAGGGGTGAGGTACAGCCTGTACTAAGAGTTCATACATTTGTAACCAGTGTTCGTGGCCATTCGGGGCCTAGAAAAAAAAGAAGAAAAAAAACATTCTTAACCATTGTGGTGCAATCGCTTCTGCATATTCTTTTTGGAGTACTACTACTAGGCACCGTTCCATTAGATAGGGATTTTATGACACACCTATTTTCCTCTGTAGTCATTGGTGTTTAGCACTTGCTATTGTGCTTGTACCAGCCAACCTAGTGTAACCTGATCAAGAAGTTGAGATCTATCTCCCCTGGTTTTTGTTATGGTACTGATATAAAGAGAGCTATGGAACGTCTGAAAAACGTGATACGCAAACTATCCCTAACCTGAGAGCCCTCCTCACCCACAATCCCAGTGATGCCAATGTCCACCTGCTCTTTATGAATGGGAAAAGCTAGTATGGGCCCAGGGGGATCATTTTCATCACAACAGCTGGCCTGACTAATTAGTACCTTGCATTTAGTCTGTGTGTCTGCATCTGTCCTAAATGTGTTTAAAGTGTACTTAAGTGCTAGGACTAGGATCATATGAGGTGAGCCATTATGAGTATGTTATTGTTTTAGGGTTTTATTTTAAGATTGTTCTAAATATGCTTAAAAATGGTTTTTAGAAATCCATTCTCTTTGGATATGCAAATGCCTCTAATATACACCTTTAATTTTTCTGACAGCGTACGAACATCTGCTACTGATTACAGATTTGTCTTGAAATAAATGGGAAATCTAAGTTAATTGATTAGTGACTCACTCTTGGATCTCAAGGTTCTATGTGGGGTAGACAGTGCCAGGAGTTGTGCCTGTAATAAAACAAGGAAATGATCAGAGAGAGATCTTGGGAGGATTGTGTACAACATGGTTGCATTAAGTATGGAACGTATTGCCATTAGATAATAAATGAAGGAGAAAGCTTAGTGACCGCGACAGTGATAAGTGAACTTTGGGTTCACCTATAGCATGTTCGGATCGTTGTTTGTGTGTTTACTTATTCATTTTATTTTAATATGGTAGTCATTAAATACTTTTTGTATATTTTGCCCATTTTATGCAGTATTTGCTGTTGTACTGAAGACTGAAGTCGAATAAAGCTTGCATGAACGAACGATAAGTGTACTCTGTATGCAAGGGGCTGAGAGTGCGCCACCTTTGGTGCACGTTATATTATGCAGCTAATTTACTACATCTGCTAGCTACTTTAGAGAGTGATATTCTCAAACTACCAGAAATATATGGGTCTAAATACAAAGCACAGTGGGCATCTCCCTCCTATAATACTTCATAGCCAATATAATTGTCAAAATGGTTGACAGAGCTGTCGAGGAATGCAGGGGGATCACAATTAGGAGCATATGTTTGCAAAAGTCAGTTCCTTAATGTATGATCTTACCTTCAATTAGTAGCAATCTCTCTTCCACATCTCCACATCTCCAACTGTGTCATGAAGTCTAAATTGCAGTGGTTGTGATGTAGAAAGCAACCCCTCTGGCATTATTATATTATTATATGTATATACCAACATAGTGCTTCTGGAAGGTACATCTCATGCATAAAAGTCTCTTGATGTATTAAAATATTGACAGGTCATGCCATTGAATGACATTTAATGTCATTAAGTGGACAGGAACTTTTGACAATAACATTATAGCCATCACTGGTCTTTACTCATCCTCAATACAGTTGAGTGAAGTTGATTTGTACTTAAGTTAACTGCAACCCTTGCAGCACAGACGAGTGAAACAACATCATAAAAGCAACCCTTTCCCCACAAGTTTCACACTCATGCCAGAATCCCCAACTGACCCACAAATAACTCCAACCAGGGCATATAGATCCAAATGTGTGCAGCGTTACATGCACCTGAGGAGTCTGAGAGCACTCCAACATCCATATCAACTAGTCTGCTGATATGTACAATTAGTGGTAAAGCTGTATAGATGCATCAAAAATGAAAATAAATCTCAATCTACTGTTTAATGTGAGTCATGTAACAAATACATATGGTGCCAAATTGGCTATGCTGGCATTTCGTTCACAGGCGATTGAAGGTGCGAGGTGGCACCTTAATAGATAGCGCTTTAGAAAAGTTCAGTGGCTGTTTCAAGACTGAAGAATGAGGTCTTTCCATCTATGATTATTCAAAGTGTTCTATGAAATAGTATCACATATTTAAAACCGAGCCAGCAGAATATGGTCTTTTCATGTGAAAAGCTCCTTCCTGCATCCGGTACAGTGGGACTAAAATCTGGAAAGTGAGAGTACTGATGATCCGAAGCAAAGATCTCTTTTTTCTCTTGCTGCATGCAGCAGGGCATTATGGTCGTAGTAGCTGAAAATGCATGCTCATTTTTAAGGATTCCACAACTGACACACTCTGATCCTGCTCCACTGTTGCGGAACTTCCTGGAAGATCTAAATATGTAGTCAGGTCTTGTAAGCTGTGTACTTCTTCACACACTGTTGGGCATAGCCATCCATTTTAGCTTGCTTCCTGTTATTACCCATGTAGTATTGTTCACTTAGAAGGTACTGAGGGGGAGTCAAAGCATCACAAATGGTCAGAACAATCCAATAGCAAAGAAGGGGTCGAGCACTCCACATGAGGGTTCGAAATTGAGGTGTGCTGGGAGCTATTTGGCTCCTGCTTGTAGCCTAGTAGTGCCTAGTTAGCTTGACACCAACAGCAACCAGGAGATACTTTTAGCTCCCCAGGCTAACTGGTGCCAAACAAACAGGTTTGGGACAATCTATAAATAATTATTAGGACACATCTATACAACATATGAAGCATAAGAAATAAATAATTAACAGCATGTTACGTTTTTATTGTATGTAAAAGTTAGATTTGCTTGCTTGCAAATGCCAGATACCCAGGAGCTGCTTTTAGCTCCTGCTTATCCGATCTGGTTTTCGATTCTTGCCACATTGGGCCTCATTACGAGGTGGGCGGAATGGGTTTAACGGCGCCGGTAATGGTGCCGGTAAACCCATTCCGCCCTATTACGAGACCAGACGTCCTTTGCGGGTCCCGCAAGGGGACCAGGGAGCTAATAATGGTCCCGTTATTAGCTCCCTCCCCATTCCCATTGAGCCCTATGGGGGCTCGAATGGGAATGGGGATAGGTATTTTGAATGGGGACTTAACGGGTCCTCCAAGGTTGGAATGACCCGGTAAATTCCCATTCAAGGAACCCAGACCCGGACACGAGTTTGGAGGCAGCCATGGCGCTAATAGCACCATTGCTACCTCCAAACTCGTAATGAGGCCCATAGAGTGCTATCTACATTGTAGACCATGACTCCTGGTGTTATAGGGGGAGGATATTATCCAAGCATTCTCTTTGAGAGAAATCACTGCCACTCATATTGTCGAATTAGAGGGGGTAGGTTATGCCATGGGTGTCAGAGGATTTGTCAGGCTACAGTCTCTGCAATATATAGATTGTGTTTGTTGCATGTGTCCGCCAGTCGTGAGGACAGCCCCCCTGTGATATTACTTCAGCATGACAGAAGCATACCTCAAGCTTGCATTGAAAGGTGCACTGGCTTAGAGATTGTGCTGAAAATAACATGAGGGTCATATTCAGGAGAGCTGCACCCTTGCAGAACTAACTGAAATGGCTTCCACTTTAGTGGTTAGATTCTGTGGACATTTGTAGTGGGTCTGCTGTAACTAAACAATCTAATGTGCACACTAATGATGTTCCCTGCCTGGCCATGGAGACCAAGAGTTTGATGGTCAAAGTGTCCAGGTGCCGCCCAAAACTAGTGGATGCTGAACCTAGAGGATATTTGTAGGGAATCCCAGGCCGCCCCACTGAAACACAACACAGATGCAAGGGGCAGTCACAAGAGAACTTACACTCACACCCCCCCCCCCCCACAGACACCTATGTACAACAGGTATAGAAGGGGGTAAAGACCCTTGAATACCCTTGAAGATGGACGTTCCCAAGAAAATATGACTCTCTAGGCAGAACCAACTACCCGTATTGTATGCACGAAATGCAAATAAAAAAACACATTCTCCCCTCCAGTGAACGTCACAGAAGCATCATCCAAGGAGAAGGGAGAGCAACCAATAAAACCAGGCAGTTTCATCTGGCAGTGTGGGGGAATTTTCACAAAGAGCTGACTAGGTTTTTTGGGAGTAGATTGGTGAGCTACAGGTGTATTTGTAGAAGTACTTGACAAGTTACTTGGAGCAGGAGAAAGTAGAATGAGGAGATTGGAGAGAGACAAGTTACCATCTGAAAATAAGACAAAAAAGTATTGATAAGTATACAGTAACTCTACAAAAATGGTGCTCCTATTTCTTCTGCTACTATCCTCCTCCACCTCCTATTCTCATCCTTCCACCAGTACTTGCCTCCTCCCAATACTACTCTCCTCGTTCCACTAATACTCTCTTCCTTTCATTACTACTCCTGCCACTCCACCCACTCTCTTCACTCATCCTTCTTCACTCTTACAATCATTTCACAAACACTCTTACAATACCTAGAGCACTTCTCTCACTTCACCTGCATGCTCACTGAAAACAATGGTACCCTTGCACTCATTAAACCAACCCCTTACCAGTTACAACAATAGCCATCACACTGAACTACTTGTTCCTTGCTCCTGCTGGTCTCTTGGCCCTCCTTTTCCTCCTTTGACCTCACCCCAACAACCCACACCTTCTTGATTCCTGTCTCCTCTCTCCTATACTTCCCCTCTTCCTGCCATTGGCCAGCTTTCCCTAGCCAATCATCCTGCTCCAACCCAGCCTGGTAGGTGTTACAGAGCACAGAATGCATAATAGATGATTAGGCTCCACCCCCTTTCTCCACATGGGGTTTCTGCAGTACTTTAATGGTGGTCCAGCCTGTTTAATGGCCCCATTTGTGACATAGCCTTTGCTGGACTTATTACAGTCATGTGCAGTGTCCTTGACCATTGTCTATGTCCTTGTAGGTCTGGTGTTGGAACTGCGGGTGGGGTTGTGCGCATGTACAACTCGACTCACTGATGCATATGCAGCAGTCTGTCGGCATACTCTCTCACCAGCTTTTTCGGGTTGCTGCTGGGGAACACTAATGCTAAGCTTAAGTAGAGGGTTTTATTTTATTTTTATGTATTGCATTTATGTGCTTCAGAACCGGGATGTTAGTGACATCGATGGCAAAAGAGGAGAATGCAGGGTTCACGTTTTTGAGTTGGAGGGGGGAGCCCACAATGAGCAGTTAGGTTTTGTCGTCATTGAGACAAAGGTTGTTGGTGGCCATTCAGTTCTGGATGATGCTGTGGATCCTGTTTTTACAGTTAGCATTGTGGGAGTAGTTTCCTGTGATTGGAAAGAGGATCTGGGTGTTGTCTGAAAAGTTGGTGTTGGGGATGCCGAGGTTGTCCAGGTGGCCGAACAGTGGCTTGGTGTAAGTGTTGCACATGGTGGGGGAGATGCAGGAGCCCTTGGAGAGTCTGAGTGGGACGATGATGAGATCTGCTGCTACATCCCGATGAATACTCTCAAGGTGCGTTTGCTCAGGAGGATTTGATTCAGGACGATCCTTTGTTAAACAAATGGAAGTTGGTGGAGGGATGCTGACACAGTATGCTTTAGTCGAC
Organism: Ambystoma mexicanum; assembly: GCF_040938575.1. Taxonomy (NCBI): domain Eukaryota; kingdom Metazoa; phylum Chordata; class Amphibia; order Caudata; family Ambystomatidae; genus Ambystoma; species Ambystoma mexicanum. Next base: position 104,865,027 of record NC_090936.1, on the reverse strand, counting down.
AAGGTCAAAAGCTGAAGAGAGATCAAGGAGGGGGATGGCAAGAAAGCCTGAATTACAGATATTGCCTAATTGGATTTTGAGGTCTAGGAAGGCTGTTTGCGTGCTGTGTTTGGAAGGAAATATGGATTGTCATGCCCCAGGCAGCTGGTGTTGTCCTAAGAATAGTTGGATTTGGGAGAATGCCAAATGAGGAGGAAAGGGTTAGAGGGGGTAGTGCAGTAGTTGGTGGAGAAGAAGGTATTCAAGTGATGGTTTCTTGAGGAGTGGGGTGACCAAGGCTGCTTCAAGGCTGGTAGGTACAGAGTTGGATGAGAAGGACGCATTGATGAAATCAGTAATGGTGGCGGCAAGAGTTGTGGCTCATAGCCTAACAATATGGGCTAGGCAGGTATCTCCTATGGAGTTGATGGGTTTGAGAGTGTGAATGGTTTTGAGTACTTCTGCTTGGTAGACGGAAGTGTAAGGAAGGGGGTGAGTTGTTTGAGATGAGTGGAGGGTGTCAATGCACCCATGGGTGGGGTTCATGGCATGTTGTTTTTTTGTGGTGATTTGGTGTCTCAGTTTTTCAATTTTATTAGCGAGGCATGATTTGGCTTGTGGGCACCAGTCGTTGTTTTTGCAAACCTGGGAGGTGGTGGGGATCGGGTTTTCTGAGCTCTACAGAGACAGTGCTTTCATTGGCAATTCTAGTTTTGTATGAGCTAGCCTTAGCTGTAATTAAAGAGTTTTTGTAGGTTTTGGCTAAGCTGGCGAAGGCTTTGAGATTGGCTGGGGGTAGGATGCTTTTAGAGTTCCTTTGCATCTGTGGAGAGTAGTTAGATTGTCTGCTTCTTGGGTGTCTCAATGGGGTACTGGAATTTATCTTAAGCTCTGAAGATATGAGTCGCTGACTCTAGAAAAAATAGAAAGAAACTGGCAAGCATTTGTGTAGGCTGCTCTCACATAAACAGACACAAAGGGAAGGGGTAAGGAGTGGGTCACTCCCAGCTGCCACTTTCCACCTCAATGGTAGGGCTGGCTCTGGGTTTCCTCCTAGTAGGCTCCCTATAAGCTTTATAGAGGGCCTCCTGCCTCCTCCTGATAAGGCTGAGGGACTGGCCTTGTCACACATATTTATGTTTTAATCCCAATGTATCACTGTTGTCAGATCTGCATATAAACCCAAAACTGTTTTCTTGTAAGCAAGGGATGGCAGAGACAAGTTTATTTATTTACACCTATAGAAAAACTGGAGGAATTTACTTGTCCTAAGAAATCGGCCATGCGTCAATATTCGTTGGAGGTTTTACACAATGAGAATCGTACATTAGAGAGCAGGATGCATTTAGTCAGATACATTTAAACAGTACACTTTCTAGCAAAATAACCTTTGACCTTGGATGCTTTGTCAAAACAGCACCACATCTCCTGCTTTTAATTTCCCTTGCCAGGTGACAGAGTCCCTGTCCATGGTGGATCACTCCACCATATGTGATTAGTCACTGCATGGTAACTGATGTCACACCTGACATTCCCTCTCATTCTTTGGTGAAACAGAGCCTTGAATTCATATATGACTGGTCACCTATCTGCATTAGGTGACATGGCTACTTTTTGTCAAAGGTGCACATCCTTCTGGCATTGTACAATTGTGGTCTCTCGTGGCTCAGCTGAATGATGCCAGTAATAATGGCTGTGCCGCTGCCCTGTTCTGTGTGAGCTAGACACATTGTTCATAGAAAAGCATAAAATATGGATTTAGTATCAACAGTGTGTTTTACAAAATAAAACTATCTACATAAAAGTCAAAGGTTGTGTGTGGGTTTGTGGGAAGCGTTGTTCCTTATACAATTCCACACCGTTCACCAATCTACACCAAATTTTGCATATTTTCCTAATAGGACCCTCAGGACATTACTGGCTACATGACATTTGGACACCCCACCCCTTTCCCCAGATTTCAGCAAAAGTTCAAATTTGTGGGTTTTGTTGCTTAGCGAAACATTGTTCCTTATACAATTCCACACCGTTTCACCAATCTGCATAAAATTTTGCATAGTTTCCTGTTAGGACCCTCCAGACAATATTGGCCACATGATATTTGGGCATCCCACCCCTACTCCCGAATTTCAACAAAAGTCCACATTTGTTTGTGAGTTTGTGGCCTTCCGACGAAGCTGCCGACGAAGCCGTAAAACATGTTCACCGAGAAGGGAAACAAAACATATTGTTTCTAAACAAGCCTTCCAATGCCGTAAACCATGTTCACCGGGAAGGGAATCAAAAATGTTTGCCGCATCAGGTGAAATTACTTTTCTAGAGGATTTTTGGTAGATGGTGCCTGCCGACGAAGCCGTAAACCATGTTCACCGGGAAGAGAAACAAAAAGTGTAGTTTATCAACCCGTCCTGATACGAGGAACAAAACTCAAGCTGGGACCCGAGTTTCAACACACTTGGATGCACGGTTTCTGAGATATTTACAACACAATGCACCGCAACGAACTGCACCATGCCAGGGTGAGGCGGAACAGCGACCTACAGGATCATTCATTTTCAACAATTGATGAGAGTGTTATCATGTTTGTCTACAGAACCCATTCAGAGAATGGGTACTTTTGCTAGTAATATATATATATATACATATATACATATATATATATATATATATATATATATATATATATATATATATATATATATATATATGTATATAAAATTGTATTCTACTCTACTTTACAAATTTTGGGAGAATTAAAATAAAGACCCCATTCCAGTAGATATTTCAAATTTGAACATCTGTATTGGACAGACCATAGCAAGTCGACGGAACAGGCTGACTTCAGATTAATACATTTACACACTACCCTCTCTAGTCCCTCCTTGGCGAACAATGTTGCCTGCAGAGTTGACCAAGTCACAAATCCTTCATTAGGTACATTCTGACTTCCATCAATAAACATGGCCAAAGTTCAGCCCCCTCTAAATGACCAGTACTCTTTTCCTTCGATGTAGAGCAACTCTTTCTGACTACCGATTTTCAATGATGTCAGAGCAGTTTCATTGCAATTAGTTTGTTTTATGTGTAGGCTATTGCACGGCATGTTTGGTCATAATAGTTGACATTGTTTTTCTTTTTAAATATAACTCAGACAGACCTCTCATATTGCATGTTTTGAAGTGTTTGTGCAGGAGAGCCAAGTAGTGCACTTTTAATGGATGCTCACTTTGGCAATACACCTTCACCCCAATGTGTGACCAATATTTTATTTGAAAGGTAGGCAACTTTCGATCAGCAGCCTTAAAAGCCTCATTAAAGCATGAAGTTATCTTAGCATTAAACACACATGTACCTAAAAATAGTAGGTATTTCTATTTGTAATTATACCCCATGTTTCCCTTAATTTGGCAGTCTGTCCAGTCATATCAAACAATATATTTTACTACTTTGTAGGTGCGCTGGTGTGATTCGCCGCTGCCACACTCACCACACTAGTACTGGGATTTCTCTGCTAAATACATTTTGGCTCACATCAACTGAATGCAGTAAGCAATACTGTCACCAATAAGTGTCCCAAAATCTTACTTTTATATCCTGAAACCCATTTCCGCCACATTAGAAGTCCAAAATTAGCAGAATTACTGCCAAAAAACAGCAGTAATACTGCCAAAAACACTTTACAGTTACCTCCACCAATAAAGTGAAGAGAAATTCATACAGGTGCCAGAAATCAAGGCACAGGTGCACCAGAACCACTCAGGAGGAGCATAAAAGGGCCACTCCTTCACTAAACACACATCCAAGCAACATGCAGCCACATGCTGACGTCGATTATGGACTCCACACCCTCCCCCTATACATCCAGGTACAGCAGCATTCAAGCAAGACCACAGCAGGGAAGGAGACAGGTACCACAAAGGCACCAGAGACATGTGCTGTGGAGGGCATCCATACCACAGGCCCGCCCATCCCCATGGACACTGACAGACAGCCAATTAGTGACCCTATATCGATTGGACCTTCCCATCATCACAGAACTGCTCACCCTGATCCAGGCTGAACTACAGAGTGCCATTGCAATGAGAACTGCCCCCCTCCCCTGTGCTGAAGCTCGTGTCAGTCTTACACTTCTGTCGTATGGGCGGATTCCATCACACAGCTGGGACACTGCATGGGATGTCGCAAGGTGCTGAACCAAGCCATGGAGGCGCTTGTGAGGCATGCCCATATGCACATCACCCAGGCGCAGGTGCATGCAACAAAGGCACGTTTCTACGCTATTGCCCATTCAGCCAATACCAGAGCGGCATTGGAATGCACATAGGTGGCATTGGTCCCCCCAACTCCCAGGCAACGGAGCAGGAAAAGGTACCATTCCATGAATGTGCAAATTACATGTGATGTGGACCTCACAATCAGGCATTGCTATGCCCGATACTCTGGGGTCGCACATGCTTCCATGATACTGAGGAACAGCACCCTACAAGCATACATGGAGAGACACAGAGGACAGCTCACCTGCTTTGTGGGTAAGTAGTAGGCAGACCTGATTACCAAAACCACTGTCACATACCTGGGGTACATAAGGAGTAGCAATGTGAAACACCTACAAGTTCCATGAAGCAACAACAAAAATGCATAGAACAAGCATCAAACCCTGACTGACCCATCCCAGTACACAGCAGGGCATCCGTTAAACCTCTGAAAGCATTCTCATGGTCCGTACATGGCATACTGCCACGCCATTAGTGACAAGTGCTTTGCTGATGACATTGCATTTTGACAAATACTTGATGACCGCTGACTTCCACAATGTGAAGTGTACCATGTAGGCCAAGTGCCATCAACCTCAATGCACTCAAGGTGCACCAGGCACATGCACTGTGTTTTGAACAGAGGGGTAAACACATTAAGCCAATATTCATGTACGTCGACCCACACACCGCCATGTCTCTCGGAATCCATTCATGTCTTACAGGTGATGCTGGCTCTCCGCAGTTACCATGCCTGATGACACCTGTGAGGAACCCGGTCACAACACAGGAGGTAGCCTACAATAAGGTGCAGGGGAGGACCAGGTCAGGCACTGAGCGCACATTTAGATTGCTGAAATCAAGATTCAGGTGCCTTCACCACATAGGCGGTGCCCTCATGTACAGCCCTGAGAAAGTAGGCAGACTGGTAGTCATATGCGCAGTGATGCACAACGTAGGAAGGAACATAAAAATGCCTCCAGATGGCGACCATTTCCCCCCAGCTCACGTCAGGAAGATGTTAAAGGTCTAAACAGGGCACCACAGGACATATGTGGGGATGTGTGGGAAGGATGAATGGTCCGCCAGGACCTCATGGACAACTTCTTCTGACACACGCCTCCCAAACATGCACTGAATGCACCTGTCTCAACACCATTGAATAAAAATGGTTCAAATTATAATGATTCAATTGTGTTTATTCATGAAAACAAGGAACCCTCAGCCCCAATACCATCACCCACACCACTCCTTAGCCCCAACACTATCACTCAACCCACACCCTAGCCCCAACACCATCACCCACCCCACACTGCAGCCCGAACACCATCACCCACCCAACACCCAACACCCCAGTCCCAACACCATCACCCACCCCACTCCTTAGCCCCAACACCATCACCCACCCCAGCCCCAACACCATCACCCAAGCCACACCCTAGCCCCAATACCAACTCCCACTAGCGCTTCCCCTTTTCCCCTTTGTCTGCAAGCTTTACAGCATGTGATGCACAGTGCTGCGAGCGCCTGAGAGGGGTGCTCGTCAATGACCCCTCAGTAGGGGTAGTGCGCAGCAAACCCCCCTACATGCTTCCCTGCAGATGGTCAATGGTGAGGTGAATGGTTCTGACAATGGCCTCTTGGGACAATGACTACTGTTCTGCCAGCTCCTGCACCCTCTGGCTTGTGAGACACTGGCTGGTATTGCTGCTCACCATTCTCCTGCGCAGACAGTGTATGGACCTGGACAACCGTCTAGATGCCCTCTGAATACAATCCTTCATAGCCTGTGAATGCCCCAATTGTTCTTGGGCTATGGCGTGCCTCTCTGCTGCCTCTGTTCAATCCTAATTAGATGAATTCAGATGGTCTGCAGTGTGGGGGCCCTCACTGGATGTGGTGTATGTCCACTGCCATGGATATCATGGTGCACTGAACGGCACGCAGCCTCAATCTGATCATCGGAGGAGGACTCCTATTGGGAGCATGGTGGGATTACAGATGGGAAGGTGGTGTGTGCAGCGGGGAGAGAATGGGCAGGGGGGAGGCTTTAGTGGAGAATTGGCGGAAGGTGGAATGGGGCTGGCTCGATGCGGGGGGATGCAGACTAAGACTGCACATCTGCGGTGCCAGCAGTGGCCTGCTGGGATTGCAGGCTGTCATTCCCACACTGACTCACGTGTGAGTCCACAGTCGCCCCAGCTGGGGTGGTGTTTGGCCCTGTTGCTGGTGGCACTGCTTCCACAATTGGGTCCTGTAGAGGCCCTGTTGCTGTGTCCTTCTCAACGGTTGGTGTACCCATAGGTGGCATGCTTACATGGTGCCTTTTCTTCAATGGATTGGTGCAGCTGTCAAGGAGGGTCTGGTCACCTTAGTTATTTCCTGAGTGTCTTGAGTGCATGTTGGGGAAAATTGAAAACTGCGTTACCACTTTGGTGCTGAGGTGCATGGCGCTTCAACATTCACTGTTACTTGTACTATGTCATCACTGTGTGATGGGCCCCCTGGGGGTGCATTCATCATGTGTCAGCCACTGTGTTCGTAGCATGCATGGCATCTGGGTGACCAGGAGCCAGATCTGGGGTGCCGTGCTTGCTTCGGAGCTGCAACCATGGGATGGGTTGACCTACAGGCTGTCCTGCCCAAATGTGTTGGGACTGTTGATGCTTGGTTTCTGGTGGTGCAATCAGGTGATTGCAGTATTTAGTTGTGTGAGTCGGTTGGAAGTTATTTCGTGCATAGATTTGTCAATGTGTGTCTACAAGAAAAGTTGCAGTTGATGGGCTTGTGGGTCTGACACAATCATCCACTGATGTGCATTTATGGACATGGGATCCTCAAATGGTTACATGATGCTGTGACCACTGTGCAGGCAAGGTTGTGATGTGCAATTGGGCTGTGCACTGTACCTTCTGACTTGTGTTGCAATGGTGATTCTTGGCTACCGCATCCCCTCCACTTCCTGCCTGGGTGTCATGTAAGGGGGGTCATTGCTTCACTGCCTCATGTTGTTGTGGCCTGATGCCTCACATGGATTGTGTATCCTTGCTGGAATTATTTATTTATTTATTTATTTATTGTGCATTTGTAAGGCGCTTATACATCAAGTAAATTGTGTTTCAAAGTGCCCACACGGCAACCGGAAGGGAACGTGGAAGTGAAAATCAAAAATAACAACGAAAGATAGAGGCAGACCGACTAGGCCTCGTGAGCATTCAGAACATGCAAGTGCAGCGAGAGAAGGGATGAGGTGTGGGAAGGGGCGTAAGTGCTAGGTGTATCAAGAGGGAAGAGCTAGGGAATGAGCAGCTATACTATGCAAGTGCAGGCCTGTAGTGGCATAGGTCAGTGGATGAGAAGTCACATTTCTGGGATGGGTAGAGGCTGTAGGCGATTGGGTGTGGGAGGCCAGGACCCAGGAGGACACATAACGGCCCTGGTCACCAATCTCAGCAACTGTGGGATTTAGCAGAGGAGGGAGGAAGGGAAGGAGGAGGTAAAAAGGAATGTCTTGAGGAGCTTCCGGAATTTGAGGAGATCCAGCTCAAGATGAAGAGGATGGGGGAGCCTGTTCCATAGGATGGAGCCTGCTGAGGAAAGAGATCGGCCACCAGCTCACTGTTTAGCGAAGCACTTAACACACAGAGAGTTGGAGTCGGAGGAACGTAAAGCTATGGAGGGAGATTATTAAGTGAGAGCAAGTTGTAGATAGCATGGTCCCCGGCCCCAGACAGCCTTGTGGATGATGCTGAAGGAATTGAATTTGATCCCTGCGGAAACCGGGAGCCAGTGAAGAGTTTTCAGGGCTGGAGAGATGCAGTCACTGTGCTTGAGGCCAAGGATAAATCTCACAGCCCTATTCTGGATTAGCTGGAGGGGTCGTAGAGAAGAGGAGGGTAGATTAAGGAAAAGGCTATTGCAGTATTCTAGCCTAGAGAGAACTAGAGCTCTAGAGATAGGGTTGGCCATGTTTAGGACCATATTTCACTCAGGAACTCACCAGATTCCCACTGGCTACTGGCACAAAACTCAGCCATGCCCACACCATCAATCCCGACCATGTGCAGGATGCCACTGAACATTATCTCCCAGGGTATAAGTTGCAGTGGTTCTACTGTGCAATCTCCAGTGGCAGCTATCATCCAGTGGTGGAGGGACTTTAGGCTCCTGACCCTGGCCTTAAGGTCATTCCATCGCTTCTTCATGTCATCGACCTTGCATTGGACATGGCCTATGGCCACCACCTTGTCCCTGATCTCAGCCCCTATGTTGTTTTTTTCTGCTGTTGGTTGATCTTGCGGTTTTGGGCTCCATATAACTCCTCGGAGTGGGCCACCACCTGCTCTGCTAGTACAGTCTGCTCCTGCTCTGAAATTTTTGGCTTACACAGCCTCATTTTGGGCACTCTGCCTTTGCCCTTTCCTCCTGAGATTTTTTATAATCATCTGGGTGTTTAGATGGCACTTTTCTCTCCAGTGTGAGGAATCTGAGGTCTTTGTCACTTCTTTGCCCAATATATCCTCCCCCTGGTGGCCAGGGAAACACTATCGCTTTTGGATCCTGACCCTGTGGGTGGATATGAGAGGGAGGATCACCTGGGTGGAAGAGACTTGGGGAGTGGGGAGGAGGCATCTTTGTGTGAGACACGCTACCCCCATTTCCCTTTCACAATGAGTCCACCATTTCCCAGGCCTTTATAGACTGTTGTCAATCCCTTCCATGGTTTTCCAGACAATCTTTCCCTAATAAACACCACTCTGGTACTGGGATGAGGAAGAGGGGTGCAGAGTACCAAGATTGTTATGTAATGAATGAACATTGCCTACACCTGAAGCCCAGGGTACCATATAAATTGCCTGCTCAGGTGAGGCAGGGAGGAGGATCACTTGTGGAATGTTTCCTGGAGAAGCTGGAGGTGAAGCCTGAGAGACGCATACCTGAAGCACCTATGAGCTGCAGAGTCATTGCAGGGGAAGCTGATTGTGGCGGGAGCATTCGAGAGGTCACTGGTGGGAGAGCTGGTCTGCATACCTCCAGGAGTCAAAGATACTTGCACTCCATGGGGGAGAGGCCTACCAAGCCGGGAGAAGCGACAGCCACAGTGAGCCTGCCAACGTGGAGAAGAGCAGCTGGAGACAGTGTACCCAATGAGTCAGAGAAGCCTGATTGACTCCAGGACGCTGAGGTGTAGACCGCGTGGTTGCTGCAGGTCGGGTCGCTCACGAGTGAGCGAGAGACCGCTTGGGCAATATGAGTGTCGGTCAAGTTTGAACTCAGTCAAATTGCTGAATAAAGCTTCTAAGAAACTGAGTGAAAGGTTTTGTGAATATCGAACTACAACAGAGATGAAAGAAAGGCTAACCTGGAGCTCAGCGAATTACATGAAAGTGCAAGCTTTATAAAAGTGCCAAGAGGAGGTTGTAAGTCTTGCCAAGAGTAAAAGAATGAAAGCAAGAATATGAGCATCTTTTGAGTACTGATGTGAGTGAAAATAAGTACTATTGAAAACTGATCTGAATGAAAGCAGTTTTGTGAATTCCTACGATATAAAGGAACCGTGTGAATTGAGAGAACAAGCATTGGCAAGCGCCATAGAAATATATGAAAGTACAACAAGTTAATAGTTGCAAAACAAGCAAATGGTAAAGCATCATGATGATGTGAAATGGGAAGAATCTAAGCACCAATGTAGTGCTGAAACAGTGGCAATGTGTATACAAGGAAAAAGAGGCAAGACAGGTGTCTTGGTTGCGAGACCTTTAATGGGTGGACTGTGTGGTACAACAACAGCACCTAGATTGAGGACACCTACTTATGTGAAAATACCTGCTAAGAAGCTTGTAATTGAATATAAAGGACATTTGGTGAACAGAAGGAACTGTACTTTGTGAAATTGGTGAACGGTAACCAACGCACAGGAGCTAGAAAGTATCACAAAGAACTGTGTTTTGGAAAATCTGAAAGACTTGAAAGCATGGAGAAGGGAACCCCTTTGCATTGTGAACTATGTAAGTATGGTGAAGTGAGCTGCAAAGTGTAGTTACAGTCTGCTTTTTACTTGGACCCTGGTCACTGGACAGTCTGTCTTCACTGCTGCCTGGTTGCTGACCCGCCTTTCTACAGAAAATTCAAAAGGGCTCATTACCGAGAAGCGGCCGCAAAGTAAGCTACAATGTGTAGTTGCAGTCTGCAGACAGCAGAAACAGGTGTAGCAGCCAACACATCTACAAGCTCCCCAAGCTCTCCTCCGCAGGTTGGACACTGACGATGCCGGTTTCAGTGAGTACCACTTTCTTGGTGCGCTCTTGGGAAACTGTAACCTGAAGCAATCTAAACTCCCGATTCATCCTTAAGTTCATCTGTACCCACTGGAGGCTGCTACCTAATAGTGTGTTCTGATTGCGCTGCATGGTAAGGAATAGGGGGTGGGGCGAAATATTTCTGGGTAACCGCTCCCTTATCACACAGAGCAATGCAGTCTCCTACAACGTACTACTTTGCAATCCAACAGGAAGAAAAGAGGTGGAGGTGCATTGGCAGAATCACCTGAGCCCCCCTCATCTTTGGGTCCCTTCGATCTGGCGTCCGAAACTCGAGGAGCGGTGATAACACATGAAGCCCCTCAGGATGACAATTGTCTTGTGGTCGATATGCCCTTCCTGGTTTCCGCTGAGACCCATGCTGACCAAGCATACTGTGGAATCGACCTCCCGATGCCTCAAGTCGGTGGGAGTGACATATCAGAGACAGGCCTTCCCTCAAACTCTTGCATATTATCAAACGCTACAAGAGACTCTACAAGAGACCATCTAAATACAGAAAAAGCAATCCAGCAGATTGGTTCCGTGTTGACTACAAATCTGCAGAGTCTACATCTCAAAGACCCTTTACAAAAAAAGAGAAGTAAATCTGCGGGTGGACCCTTCCAAATTAAGATGGCACTTTAACCAAATGAGATCCCCTCAAATCAAGCAAATTCAAAATCAAGCAACAGTGATGAAAGAGTCTAACTTTTCATTAAACCTTCAGGGGAGTGAGGATCATACATCGAATAAAACATGTAATGCCCTGCCTGATGGGAATTTACTGGATATTGATGATAATAGCCATATAGAGAACAACAAATCTCGGCCGGCTACAGCCGTGATGATGAGTGCAGATGCTCAATCGAACACCTCTAAAACAAGTGAAATCAACCAAAACTCATGTGAGTCTTCCTTCCATTTTCAGGCCCAGAGTCTTGATTACAAAACAAGTGGCCAGCCCATAGAGTCACTCAGCACTCTTGAGTCTTTAGCTCTAGCTGAGACCCCAAACGTCAGCAAACAGGTAGCCAAACAGGTAAATGCCAATATGAGATGCCTTGTGACTATAGACCTAGCATATCAAACAGCACTGTTGATTACTTATAAGCCGTGCAAAATGGCTCCTTGACTGAGGCACCATCAATCGTCCACTTGAGGACGGAAGCGACAGATGTGTCACCTCACAGAGCGCCAAAGAAATGGATAGCAAAAGTCTATATTCTAATAATAGCGCCCCCTGGCTCTCAAAATATATTGATTGTGAGGTGAATCCGCGATCATATATTCACACAATGATTACTGAATCATCAAATCCAATGCAGCGCGCAAATGAGACTGACCAACCCTGACTCCCGTTTGCGAAAGTCTCTTCTCAAAAAAAGGACTAGCTTCACAACCATAATGCTGATACCTACTCCTCTGACCCAACTTTGTCCAGCTCTAATGCTGAACCTGACAAAAAAGTAGAATCAATCAGTGACAGAAGGCTTCCACAAGAGAGATCCACAAATAAACAGTCCAGGAGAAATACCATGCCTCAAGAGCATATTGATGTGGTAAAGAAATCAGAAGAACATTTACTACGCAAGCAACTTGAGCATCTTCAAGCAAATCTAATCTCAGCAAAGTCAATTTCTCTCGTGCCGTACCGTAAGTTAAACAAAAACTTATCAGATAATTATAAAGACCAGTCAACGTAGATTGCCTTAATTAACTCAAAGCAGATTCATATAGAATCTTTTCTTGAAATGTCTAGAGAAAGGAGACTAAAAGACAAAGAGCTTAATAGTGCAGACTTGAAGACTTTGGTCGACTGTTTAAAGACGCAAGAGCCGTCCAAAGGGCTGTCCGTGAGGATACATTTGGTTCTGCCGTAAATAAAGATTTGTTGGACCGGACACCCCAGTTGGCAAACATGCAAACGTCAGTGAAAATGAAACCCTTTCCAAAATTAAAAAGCTTGCCAGTTAATCACCCTATGAGCAACTCGACCATCTACCTGGGAGCTCTACAGGCGGATGCCAAAATAGCGGGTCCCTCTAGTGTACTCATAAGCACTCTAACAGGAACCGCCACTCAAACCGACAACATATCAGTACCAATTGACCAAGAGTTAGCAATTGATGCTGCTCTCCCAAGAAGTAAACTTGCAGAAACCATCTTAGTATCATAGACTGAGGAGCCAGATCCTTCCAGTACCACCATGACTTAGTCAATATTTGCAGCTAAATCACAAAGATCTTTCGCTAAATCGCACAACGTTGTAAAACCAAACTTAGTGAAGAAAACCAAAAAACATGTCAATGGCATGAAATTCCACCAAAACAACAAGCTTACAATGCTTTATAAAGAACTTAAGGCTGCCGATAGATGAGGTGCGATTAGTGGAACCTATGCCCCCTAGGAAAGCCATTAGTGTAGAAGGAAAAGACCCCTCTGAAGACCTGCACAAAATGCCTCCACTTAATCCACCTTGGATAGGGAGCCCTTGCTAGATATATCCGTATACAAAGAGGAATCTGATGACAGTGTTTGTAGTAATGATACTAATGACAATTAGAGGAACACATCAAATGAAGGTTACATTGACACCTCGATATCAAACTCTCTGTATTTAACTTTAGAAGAGAGGCAGAAGAAAATCACGGACCGGCCATCTGAAACCATAAACCCTGAATCTCTGTTAACTCAACTGATAAAAAAAAACAACAACCACCAACTTAACTAAGAACTTGGAGCAGGGGAACCACCATATGCCACGAATAGGAGTACAAAGGTTACAAGAGATATATGGCAGGAGGAGTGGTATCGAACAATCCAAGACAATTTCAAGTACCTCTCGAAAGGTTTCTGTAAGATGACGATGGCCTCATTTTAAACCTTAACATTATGTGCCTTTTTCACCACATCCCCAAGCTAAGAGTTATCCATCCCAACAACATTTAAATCGTAGCTTTTGATAATGAAGATGAAAATGACAGAGTGCTCCTTCATATGGCAACTGCATCCGTGGCATCCCTCATTTTGGACTCACGTGATCAGTTACTCCCTCTTTGATGTAAAAGATCCTGACACGAGATATCGTAGAAGCGATTATGGAACCCTATCGCCATCAACCATGTTAGAGAATAAGCCCCACCCTATCTTTAAGAAAAAACTAGCAGCAGCATTGGAGAACCTGTTGGAATCCGCATCCGGCAACTGTAGAGAAACGCTGCAAATGATGGTTTAAATTCTCTTAAAATTTGTATCAAAGGACTTAATGCAGCTACTGATGCAAGCAACCCCAGTAAAAAAGAGATTGTAATTCTGCTAACCAATGACAATAACTACTCATGAAAGTGGCTACCGAGAGCCCTATCTACAACCTCAAAGACATGAAGCTAAAAGGAAGTGGAGGCATTGTCTTTGGGAATTGGATCCTGGAATACCCGAGGTTTTACTCACCTTTTGTGAGGATAACCTGTTCAATTGGCCAATTTGGGTATCATATGCCTTCAAGAAACTTGGTATAGATCGAGGTTCCTCTCTTGGACGGCTTAGCTACCCATCATAATTAAGCAGTCAAAGATATGTCCGGCAGACCTACTTCGTGATTAACCATTTTCGTGAACAACAGCCTAAAATTAGAAATTGTAAGGGAAATCCAACCAAATCCCTTTATTCAGATTTTGATCATCAAATTAAATGAGCAAACTTGGAGTTTGGATAGAACGCATCTAGACGCATCTAGCGGTTTTTAAACTATACTGGAACCCAAAGATTTCCGAATCAGTGGACATCATGATGACCCAAATAGATGACATCTATGCAACATTCCAAGAACCATTCCTGATTCTATGCAAGGATTTGAACCTGGATTGCTTGGATTTGAAAGCCTATGAAAATAAATCTGTGATGCCCAAAAACAAACTCCAAAAATTAGAGATATCAAAAACAGAACAAAGGGATTGCAGTGTGACAGTTTCATATGTTAAATGGCAACCTACAAGGAGATCTGCAAGGGGCAAAAACCTGGAGAAATGGATCACTGAGTTTGACACTAGACTATTTCTATGTTTCTTCTAATACGCTAAGTCGAAGAACCTCCCTACGAGTTATACCAATGACAACTAGTGACCGCAAACTTTTTATCCTTACTTGCAACATTCCCAATAAAGTTGTGCCACAGACATGGTCCCATGTGATAGAATTGCAACCCGGCAAAAACCGGTTGAGGTTAAAACCGCAGGGCTCTAAATACAAATTGAAAATGTGTTGCAATGGCAGTCCCATGACATCACAAATGTAGAATATGAACGTTTGCTGTCTGTCTTCAAAAAACATCAACAAAGAAATGTGAAGCCTCACTTTAAGGCAAAACATTGCTGTGATAATGTAGTTTTCAAGCAAAAGCGCGTATTGACTAAAGAAGAGAGAGAACTGCAGAACGCTTCTTTACTTGTGAGACCTCAACTAATCAAAAAGAGAAAGCAAAAATATCGCAATTGGAAAGCAGTGAATACATTATTACTTTTCCAACGAGATTCGGAAATAATGCTTAAAGCGATGAGTTCGAAAAACGCAAGGAATGTATGGCAATTACTAAATGGAGTTAATATTCCAACATGCCCTTTCCTTTTGAACCCTGTGCCAGAAAACCTATGGGTGTCTCATTTCTCAGCCCTTTACAGAGAAAATCACAAAAGTCATGAATGATTGTCAATAAAAAGGGCTGCCTGGAATATTAAATCTGATCAAGATGAAATCCTAATGATCATAAAGAAAACAAGCAATTTGAGAGCCGCAGGCTCAGACGGGCTTTCCAACGAAATATGGAAAGCAGCCCCGAGGCATGGGCCACATTTTGCTACACCTCTTTTAAGCTGATCATCCAGAATGGCAAAATCCCACCCTCATGGAAAAAGAGCATAATCGTGCCGATTTTCAAGAAAGGCGACCGGTTGAAACCAGAAAACTACCGTCCAATCGCCCTGCTTGATGTGCTAGGAAAATGTTTTGCCTCTGTTCTGCTAAAACAATGAAATGACTGGGCGATTACAACTTTCTCCCTGGACTGTAGACAACCAGGTTTTGTCAAAGGCGGTGGGTATAGTCTCAACTTGCTATTGATGAGCCTGATGAAGATGCAGACACTTAGAGGAGATGGCAAAATCTATCTTGCTTGCATTGATCTTAAAGCGCATTTGATGGTATAGTCAGTGAACGCTTATGGAAGAAAACGCATGAGACTGAATGTCCTCAAGACTTGCTGAATGCCATTAAAGATCTTGACTCTGGAACATCATTGCAGGTCAGATTAAGCCATGAAGGTAATCTGACTGAAACCATTCCGACTCACAATGGGCTAAAAACAAGGCTGTCCCATAGCAGCATTCCTATTGAACTTTTTAATTTCCGACGTGAGACACATCATCAACCCAGCCCTGTCGTGTTGGCCAAAAATAATTAGCCAAATAAATGATAGGGTAGATACTCTACACCGATGATTTGGTGGTGCTGGACAGAATCCCTAGAGGTTTACAGAAATTAAATACACTCCAACTTTATGTAACCCAAAATGAGTCAAAAATGAACAAAAAAAATCTGAAATTCTGGTTCTTGAAAGGAAAACCTCTATAAAATCTAAGTCATTGGTATGGTATAAAAGAGAACCCCGCCTGCAGGCAACACCAGAGATGAAATACTTGGGAGCAACACTCGACTGAATCCCATTGGAAAGTCCACCTGAAGAGCAAATTCAAACACCCAATAGCCCAAGCAAAGATAACTGGGCGACAATTTGGGAAATTCTCATTGGTTCCAATTGTACAATTCTACAATCAAAAGGTAGTCCCAGTTATCACCTATGCAGCTGAGGCATGTCTTGGACTACCATGGAAGATGTGGGTCTGGCTGGAAGGTACATTCTGGCATACCATGATACATCTGCCAAACAGTCCCTATTGGCATCATCCGTCATGTGATTGGTCTCTTATCTCTCTACGTAAGAGTAAAATGGAAATCGTTATTACTCTTCAGTAAAACACAATCGCCGAACTGTCCGATTCAATTTAATGTTTTGTAAACAAAAAAGGACACTTTCATAGATTGGGCGCTGGACTTGTGGGTTTAAATCTTGCCATTCCTTGCTTTCAGAAGTAGGTGTGACAGTTGAAATCCTCTGCCCGAATCCCACCTATGTAAAAGGGATTTTATGGTCGGATGATTGGAGAATCACGGAGTCAATTGAGATCAAACTCCATAGTCCATGCCCTTTCAAAAACCTTGATGCCTGCTTCAATGTGACACCACCCTATCTATCTAAATTCCCAAATCCCAAACATCAGGACTTATTTTTAAGACTTTTCCTTAATATTCAACATAACAGAACTACACTATGTAGATATGGAATAGCACCTGTGAACGCAGCATGTAGATTATGCCATAGAGAGGTGGAATCTTTAAAGCATTTCATTCTATTTTGTCCAGAGCTACGAAGTTTAAGAGCTGTGTATCTGTATAACCATCTATTCCCAAAATTTGAATTGGATGCAGAGGCATGCTGGGAGGCTTTATACCTGTGGGAGAGTAGTAGGTGGCGGTATGCCTTGGTATTATACTCAAACTGTTTTAAAAAATGATCTGAAGTATAAGATTTGGGGACGGGAGAAGGACCGGGACAAGCTATGATTGGCAACAAGTTTGTAATTGAGTGTACACTTACAATTAAAAAAAGATCTGAACTATCTTGAAGCTTGGGGAAGGGAACCACTTTGTAGCGTGAACTATCTTGAACTATCATTCCTTGGGGAAGGGAAAGCCCTTTCCGAACTACAAGGTGGAACTTCTTGTTTTGATGCTGACATCTCTGCACATTGTATACAAATGGCTAAGAGGGCACGCTTAGGTTTTGGACACAGATAGATTTTTACTTTGGACTTCCTGATTCAGACTATACTCCGTTTATTTAGGTAGGGAAATCCCACTTTAGCATAGGGCAAGTTAGGCCTTTGTCCAACCCGCTTTTTGTTGAATAAAAGTCTATAGCTCAAAACTTGAATTCATTTGTCTGTGTCTACTTCATGATGCCATCACACTAGCTATTTGACAGATTGTGATTTCCAAAATGGCTGCCGCTGTGCTTCCTTATATAGCGATGACGAATTTCCACCAGCAGAAATTCCACTGACCGGCATGGCGGTAACAGAAATTCCACTGATTTTTGGCAGAAATTCTGCCATGTACTGGGTTATTGGCTGTAACTCCTCTGAGCGGAATTACCGTTAACATTGTTGTTCAGTGCGTGTATCCGCCAAGTTGCAATACAACGGTAATTCTGCTGTTCCTCACGGCGGTAACCCTAATTCTGATACAGCTGAGTTACCAACGATGTTGCCTACATTTGTAATGAGGCTATATATCATTTGCTTTATTTTGTACTTGGCCAATCTGTTTTGAAGAAGTAGGTGATATTACAATCAAGCAGTGTGTTCAGTTGTAGGCCATTGTAGAGTGACAGTGCAGCAATACAAAATGAAATGTTAAGTTGTAAAATAATACTTTGTACACCTGATTATGGTATTGTTATTGTGTTGCAGTCTAGTAGAGGATATCCCCCCCAAAAAACTCACAGTAATAAAAGCCTTGAAGGAGAGGTTTGGATCAAGCTCCCATTTCTGCTCACATTTTCAAGTTGAGATTTTTAATTTGTGCACTAATAAATATCTGCTCAAGAAATGCAAACAAAAAACACAGAAGCTTAGGCTGAGCATTGTAGGTCACTATGTGCTCAGCGCCATCTTGTGGTGGTATTCAGAGCTCTTTGTGCAGGGCAGTAGACAATGCAGCATTTGGGTGAAGGTCTTTGTTTATTGCTAGACCGTGCACACGGGCACTGCAGTTTGCATCCAGCACCACACCATGGAGGTTTGTCTCTAGACCTGTTAGTAAATACTATAGGGAATCCAATATTTTCCAAGAGAGTTGAAAATAAGGCAAAACTCAAAGAAATATTAATTATTTGTACATTAGAAAATGAATGTTATATCTATTTTATGAAACGCTGCAGGAGTGAATGAAATGGCGCCTACAGGTAGAGGCTACAGAACAGTAATCAATGTGGGTAGGTCGGTAATATAATAAGGTACTACCCTCCTTCGATTCAGCATTAAACTCAACGCCCATCTATAAATGTGGCTTCTCTAGCACAATCTATAAGGAGTCTAACTCTGTGGTCAGCTTATATCCACACATGATTCTGTGAACCCAATGTGCCAAGCACCATGCAATCTCTGCCCTATCTATGCCCCTCCCCTCTGCACCTTGTAAACATTCCTACATCACCCTTCCTCTATAAACACTGCATTAATATCGAATCCCTCCTTCTACCTTGTACAAAATGCTAATGCTTTGTGATGTTAGGTTTGTACTAAGACTCCTAATGAAATTGTAATCAAAGTAGATTTTTTATATTAATTGTATTATTGTAAATGTGGGAACAGTCATTTAACATTGCTTATATTGGTTTCCCTTTGTTTCATCTTCTGTGTCCTGTTATAAATTGGTTGCATCAGAGGTTTCAATCTCATAAGATTAGACATTGCACAATCATCAGTGAAATAAAACTTCCTTGACTTGCAGGATTCTGTGTGTGGGATTGCATGAGTGCAAAACCCAGATAGTGTAGATGTGTATTTTGTTAGTTCAAGTGGCTCAGTTGCTGCACACTGAATCCTAGAGACTGAGTTCTAATTCCATATGTGGGAGCAGATGGAAGAAGCACGTGAAGCTGGGCAGTTCATCCTATCACATTGGGTTTGTGTTTGTGAGCAGTCTGTGAAAGTCAACCGCATGGTGCAATGGTGCAGTTGGTCATTTGTGAAAAGATCATTTAAAAAACATATGTGTCAATAAAGTAAACTGAATAAGGTCGAACTTAAAAGCACAAAGAACAAAGAGGAAAGTGCTAAAGGCTTGAAAGAAATTCTAGCAAAGGGTAGGAGGAATTAAGTGAGTTATGTCCCCACAGGGCGATTTTCAAGACATAATGCTTAGAGGTCGTGTAAAAACTGTGCATGATTCACAGTGATACACACCTATGAGATGTGCAAAAGGACAGAACGTGTTCAAAATCACGGCAAAGGATGGTAAAAGATGGGAAAAGTCTTTGAAAGTCTTGTAAACCAGCCAACTCATGTATACATGAAGGGAGTGTCCTTGAGGTTTGGGCAACAATGTGTGCAAACCCTCATTCAGAGAACTAAAGCAAATGATCACCCCTAAACAATGTCCATCCGTGTTTACTCCAATCACAATCTGGAGCAAGTAGTAAAGAAAAGTTGAAATGATTTGGAAACCCTCACTTCAGTCATAACACTCTACAGCGTATAAAGGGGCAGCACATTCCTACCGGTAGACCTCTGCAAAGCGGCAGATTGATTGGCTCCTAGGCCGACCTATGAAGAAGAGCAAAAGGAAGGAAATAATACACAGCACTTTTCGTCCACCATTGAAATACCCTCTGACACATGATTCACTTGCCCCGATGTTAGAAATGCTGTCTCATTAAAGGATCTCTATTTGATTTATTTCTATGTTCCCATTGCTGATATGTCTACAGAGAAAGTAATATCACCTCTTCATTCTCTCCAAGCTCCAATGTAACTGTGGTGTCCATGGCCAGGTTTTTAAATATACTTAAGGGAAAGTCTACTCTATAACACTGTGCATCTAGAACAATTGTGTAAATTCAACACTGGATAAATACAATGATTTGAAAAATCAGCACATAACTCCTATGAGAGACTTAACAAACATACTGTACACACATATATGTGCATGGATCTGATTGTTTTAATGCAGCACAGAATAGATTTGCATTGGGCGTCAGGTAAAGTGAATGCCCACGTTTTTGCTAGAGCTGAGTAGATGGTGAGTGAAGTATGAGGATGTCAACCATTCAATGAAACTTTATTCTGGATGTGACAGCCATAAAATTACAGAATACGGACATAAAACAGAGAACACATCATCAATCAATCTAAACAAACAATTAATTCCTACAACTTTTAAAAACCTCAGTAAATAAAACTTTAAAACCACTATTATATATCACTTGAACAGTATTTACTTACTGATAAACTGTAGGAAGCCAAGTAGAGCTTCATCTATAAATTACACATAAAAAGTGTCATAGAGATATGATATGATATGGCATTTGTAACGCGCCTATACACAAGTGTTTCAAAGCGTGACGAGGCAAGGAAGGGGGAACAGAGGGAGGACAGAGACAACGATCTTACTAGGCCAAGTGACATTGAGATTGCGCAAGTGCAGCGGAGGGGGGAGGGGAAAAGTGGCAGGGGAAAGGGCAGGGTGCAGTTGTGTACATGGGATCAAAACAATACCAAGAAGTGTGACCAGCAGGTGGCAGGTGCAAGGGTAAGTGCAGACATCATTTATATTCATAGATGGTAATCAAAAAGTGAGGACTTTGTTCTTTGGGTGAATTCAAAATTAATGTATCCAGGATGTTACATTTGAGGCTTGGTTGTCGGCTATTGGGTGTGTACTTTTATCTTGATTACCAGAGATAAGAAATTGAAGGTTCAGTGGAGTGCACAATCCCAGTTGCGCCAATCCAGTGATATATCTTTTAAACTTAGATAGTTGAGAGCCAAAAGAATATAGTTTCACGCTATTGGTGGTAAGAATTGAAGAACTTTTATTCGCAAGTGATTTTTCAGTGCTCAAATTGCCATATTTTCAGTGCTCAGATTTCTTTACTCTCTACACGTGTGTCACTCTTTTTTTAGATCCAAAAGGGATCTTCAGGAGAGTTTCTGTGAAAAAAGACAAATGGACCCAAAACTCACTTAAATGGGCATAGCTGATCAATTGGTAAAACAAATAGTGAATATAAAACAGACAGCGCCATAAAAAGCAAAAAAAAGGGGAAAGAAAAGATAAGTGCAGACAGCAGGTGTCCAAAAGTACAGGTAGGGGGACTGTATTTTTACATATACAGACCCAAGTGCAAGGGTTGCTGGGAGGCAGCGTGAGTGTGGAACTGGGTGGGCAGGGATCTGGTCCCGAAATCAGGGGCGCCAGGCGACCAGTGCAGTATCAGACAGGAAATTAGCAGGGGAGAGGAAGAGAGAAGGTAGAAGGAAAGAGGAATTAAACTTGAAGAGAACCATCTCCGGTTCCGGAAGCACCTCAAGACCGAGAGGCAGGGAGGCTGTTCCAGAGGGAGGCCCGAGCCGAAGAAAGAGATCCACCACCAACTTGTTGCTTGGAGAAGCGACTGACTCTGAAGGAGTTGGAGGTGGAGGAGCAAAGAGCTTGACTAGGAAGGTATTTACAAAGAGAGAGTTGGAGGTATTGAGGCCCCAGGCCCCAGACGGCCATGTTGACAATGCATAGGGCCTTGAACTTAATCCTTGCAGCCACTGGGAGCCAATGCAGAGATTTCAGTGTTGGAGATATACAATCCTTGGGCTTAAGGCCAAGGACAAGTCTTGCAGTTGTGTTCCGGATGAGTTGCAGAGGGCAGAGAGTAGAAGAAGGCAGATTTAGAAAGGGGCTGTTGCGGTAGTCCAGCCTAGAGAGAACCATAGCCCTAGAGATAGTGAGCTTCTGGGGGAAGGAGAAGAAAGGAAGAATACCTCTGAGGAAGTGCAGTTGGTAGTTTGACTTCTTAGAGATATCAGAGATGTGCGAAAAAAAGGAGAGTGTGGAGTCAAAGATGACCCAAGGTTCTTAGTCTCACAGGTGGCAGCAGGAAGAGGGCCAAGGGAGGCCGGCCAGAGAGTGACAGGAAAGGAGGGCACAGGTGTGCCGATTAGGAGAATCTCTGTCTTACTGGCATTAAGTCATATATTGTTGGCGGCACACCACTCCTCGATAGCAGACAGTCAGAGATGAGAGAAGGAGACGAGGTGGCAGATGGTCATCCGCATAGCACTGAATGTTTGAGCAGAGAGCAGCAATGCGGTGGGTGAGAGGTGCCAGGTTTTGGTTGAACAGCCAGGGAGAGAGGTAAGACCCCTGGGGAACACCACAGGTAGAGAATGAGATAGAGGAAAGGAAGGACCCAAGTTGGACCTGGGAGGGTTGATCAGAGAGGATTGAGGTCAGCCAGCCCTGGGCCTGACGGGTAATACCCAGGTTATCACTGAGATGATTGAGCAGGATGGCATGGTTGATTGTGTCAAAGGCAGAAGAGAGATCAAGTAAAATGAGGACAGGGGAGAGATTAGAATCAAGGTTAGAGAGCAGGTCTTCACGGATGTTCAGAAGAGCAGTTTTGTGCTTCTGGCTGCTCTGAAGCCAGACTGATGGTCATGGAGACAACCAACAGATTCAGTGTGAAGATTAAGTTGAGAGATGGCCAGCATTTCCAGGAGTTTCCCCAGTAAAGGAGTGATGGAGATCAGGCGAAAGTTAGCCGGGCAGCAGGGGTCGGCTGAGAGTTTCTTAAGAAGAGGGTGCACAAGAGAGTGCTTCAGGGGGGAAAGGAAGGCTCCAGTGGAAAATGAGTGGCAAAGCGAGGGTATCAAAGTAGTTCTTGGTGGTTTTGGAAGAACAGGGAAGAACCTGTTTTGATGAAACTTTGATAGCTCGGACTTGTCTAGAAACCTCATCAGGGGACAACAGAGGAAAGGAAGAGAAAGAGGGAGGAGAGGTGGCCACAGGGAGGCTGGAGGTAGAGAAGAGAGTAGAGGGAGGAGGAGGAGAGGACAAAAGGGTGAACAGGATGTCCTGGGTTTTAGAGATTAAATGAGAAGCCAGGGCCATGCAGAGGGCCTGGGAGGGGACAGGAGAGGTAGAGACTGCAGCAGGATTGGCCAGCTCCTTGCAGATTTGAAAGAGTTCGGCTGAGTTGTTAGATGCCGTAGAGACGCAACCTTGGATGAGGGCTCTCTTCTTAGTGTGGACAGAGTGCCGGTATTGCCTTTGGAGCAGACGGCAGGCCAGTTTGTCAGAGAACGTACAAGAAGCTAGCCTTTTCCTCTCAGCCACCCTGCACTTGCATTTAAGGGTGATGCGGTCACAGTCATACCAGGAGTTGCACTTGGCTTTGGGCTCTGGGCTTCGAGCGGATCCTCATGACAGGGGCAAGAACATCAAGAATCCTCTGAGATAGAAGAGTGGAGCATGAAAAGGGCTGTGTCAGTATGTGAGTCAGCCAGAGGAGGAGCCGGCGGAGAGAAAGTTGTGGTGAAAGCCTCAACTGACACACGCTTCATGGGTTGGATGACCAAGAAGGTACCTACTTCCTCCCTGTCATGATAATGGAGTTGGCAGTGATGGAGTTGGCTTGGCCTGAGGGGTAGAGAGGGAGAGATGGGTGGAAAGGAGAAAGTGATCACTCCAGTAGAGAGGAGTGGTGAGGGGGATAGAGAGGGGGAGATCTGAGGAGATCAGAACATCCCGAGTGTGTCCTGCAGAGTGAGTCGGGCCAGAGTGGAGAATAGAAAGAGAGAGAGAGTCACAGATGTCGCAAAAGAGTCCAGAGGAGGGACAGGAAGAATCCAGGTGGATGTTAAAGTCTCCAATATGGAGGAGTTGAGTGGTCGAAGCCAGGAGGAAGGAGGAGAGGTCCGCCCACTCAGAGTGGAAGGAGGTGATTTTACCAGGTGGCTTATAGATAGTAGCCACGGTAAGAGAGTGGCCAGGAGAGAGAGAGAGAGAGCCTGCAGATGAGGCACTCACAAGAGGAGTAGGCTTGCACACAAATGACAGGGGCAGGAATCCACTCAGAGAAGATCAAGGCTACACCCCTCTGGAATGATTAGATCTGGGTGCAGAGAGGATCTTGTAGCCATCAGGGAGGAGTGTGTCAAAACTTGTGACAGAGCTGGCCGTGAACCATGTCTCGGTGAGACTGAGGACATCAAGATCAAGTTCTTCCAGGAAGCGGCAGATGACAGAAGAGTGTTTGACAGCTGAGCGAGAGTTGAGAATGGCAATATGGAGAAGGTTGTCAACCCTGAAAGACTTCTGGGAGGGGTACAGATCAGAGGTACACCCTGCAGGGGTGTAGAAGGAGCCTGGGGGGGGACAGAAGAGGAAGGAGGAGAGGGCAAGGTAGCCAAGGAGGAGGCAGAGGGGGGAGGCAAGGAAGCCAAAGGAAGGAGAGAAGGGACAGCAGGAGAAGAAAGGAAATTGATAAGGCACTGGAAGTGTCTATCAAAAAGGAGAAGGTTGACCAAAGGGCCTTGGACTAAGACGGTGCCATTCAGTTAAACATTAATGATGACCTTAGAGGAGTGGAAGGGGGCCAGGAGGGTCTCCCACTGGGTGCCAGCATTAATGGGACATGAAGAGAAAGGACAGAGCACAGAGACCATATGAAGAGTCCATAGGTCTGTCGAGGGAATGACAAAGAGGATGTCATTGAGGGTCTGTCTGGAGGAAGCACTGGTATAGGTGTCAGCGATAGGGAGGCCTGGGTTGGAGACCAGGATATCCTTTTTGAACTTCTTCCTACTAGACTTAGTGAGGAGAGCAGGATAGTCTATAGAGAAGCAGGTTTAAAAGAAATGAGAAACAGAGAGCACCATAGAGTAGGTGGGCGAAGAGGAGAGAGGAAGAGGGGTGGAGGGGAAAGGTGGGGGGCACTAGGGGAGGACACAATGAGGGGTGCAAGCAGACGAGACAGAAAGAGACAAGACAATGGTGGATGATTGAATAAGTAGACAAGAGCTCAGAGCAGGCAGTTTGGTAAGAAAATCAGGATACCAGGCAATCAGGAACAGAGCAGTCATTAAAAAGAGAACCTAGAGGAGGGTGGAGCACAGCAGAATACAAACCAATATACAAAAAAACAAAGCAGTCGACAAATGTAAACCTAGAAGAAGGAAGAATACAGCAGAGCACAAAGCAATACAATGCAAAACCGGCAGTCAATTAAGAAGAGCAAAGGGGGTGAATGGGTGCAGGAGGCTGGAGAAGGGGGGGCGCAAGGCACACGCAATAGGGAGTTGCGAGGGACCACACCGTCAGGGAGGCACCACTGCGAGCGAACCACACACACACGCTGCGGCACGAGAATAACACTTTTACAAATGCACAACTTACTGTGCCAGGCAGCACCTGTCCTAACCCCAGCACCAGAGAAGTTGACGTTGGCATTGCTAGATGATGGTGGGGATGGCCTGTGGGGACAGAGGGAGTAAACACATGTTGGTGCATGCTTACCTGATGTCTGGGCAGGGGTTCAGGTCCTAAGTCCTCCTGGTCCAAACAGGTTCAATCAGCAATTGCCCTTTTCTTCATCTGCCCTACACTTCGGATGCCCAGGCAAGAGACGCCCTTGATCTAAGAGCATAAAGGAAGAGGCAGGGCTAAGATTAGATGGGTGGTGCTTAGGTCAGGTGACCTAGATCCACTTGCACCTGCTCCCCATCTGCAAAGGAAAAGAGGCTGGAGGGCTGCTTAAGTAGGGAAAAAGAGCGGCAACCAGGAAGGCACCAGGTGGGCGTTGCTTAGGTCAGGTGACCTAGATCCACTTGCACCTGCTCCCCATAGAGCATTTATTAAACCAACATTCAAAGCAGCAACGGTGGGGACATTTTATTTATTTAGAGCCAGGAAATAATTTCTCTCCTAACAGCTGAACTCAGCTGAACTGAGGGGCAACAAAGATTTCATGAATCACTTTTTCTAAGGAAACATGATCACATGAACAAGCAGCAGAGGATCCCCCTTACCCCATACAACTCTCTCTCTTTGTTTATTAAGTTGGCCAAAGCCTGCTTTACGGTGCAGCTAATATGAGTCACCCCAATACTAATCTTAATGACGAGGTAGGTGATTACAGAACTTGAGAACTTTCTTTTGAACCAATAACCAACCCTCTTTTTGAACCTAATGAGGTCTATTTTCCTGACATGCATTAAGTACATGCATGTCTGTCTCGTAAGTAATGATAATATCACAGGGGCACTCATAGGTTGATAACATGACCTACACAGGATCATTCTGGAGCTGGCACATTAGCTCATAACATCACGTAAGACGGCAAGAATAAGCAGCATACACTGGTTTAATGACACTAACGCCAACATCTGAATACACAATGTCCCATTTATATTAACTCATTTGTTGTGGACCTGCGAACCATTATAATAATTTCAAGAAACATCGTTTTCAAAGCACTACATCTCATCCAGAGTCAAATCCACACAAACCATAACCTGTATTAGTGATCTCTTGTGATTTAACCGTATACACCTCAACTGCTGAGCTTGGTTCTAAATCTGTTAGACGTTGGTGAATATTGCTGGCCGCCATAAAATTGGCATATTTAGATACCAAGCTCTTCGGAGCTGCCTGGGTACTGCCAGTCAGCATGGCATCATCTGCGTATGGCAGCACAGAAATGTCTCATCCCCCTCAGCAGAGGAACATTTAAAGTAGTGTACAAAAGCACCTGTTCCAATGGAGATGTCTTAAAGCTCATGTGTACTTCTGCTGGATTCACTATGGCCTTGGAGCAGTCTTGGGAGCTGGGTTTGAATACCACCTGTGCCAATGCTGTTTTTGAATTGGACTTATAGTTTTTATATTTTATTTAGTAAATAACTAAAATTAAAAGAAGCCTACTGGTGTCATGGTAAAGGCAGTATGCAGCTAATCTAATGGCTTGAATGGTGGAGGGTAAGTTGCGCGCTAGCTAACAATTCCCGTACCACATTATTTGCCATTTTTCGTACCCTCTTCTTTTTTTAATTTAATTGCTTTGTAAAGTCAATGCTTAATTAGCAAACAGTAGAAAAAAACAGGTATGCACTACACTCGATCCAATCAAGTAGTAGAGAATGCAGTGCACTCTACATCTGTTTAAAGTGTGCACAATTTGGTTCTCCATTATAACCACTGCCACTTTTTACCCTCTATTCAAACAGACAGTTTATGAGCCATGTAACATTTAGGCCTGACTTTTAAAAATGTTTTTAAGTTCTCAACCTATCTTCTCCGTGCTCCCCTTCCCCTACGATTTACACCTCATAGTAGCTGGGTTGCATAACATCTGCATCAAAACAGCCACCACAAACCAAAATGTAAGGGTATCGTAATGAAACTAAAGGCAGCCCAGACCATAGCATACATTTCAATAATAATGTCACAATAAAGAGACATCACTGTGATTATTTTTATTTTTCCATAAAGCCAAGTTGGTTGTGAAGCAGTTCCGAACCTGTGTTATTTGATCAATGGAGAGATTATTTGAAACCATCCCAGGGCATTTCGATACATGGAGAGACTCTCTCTTGCTAACAAGTCAGTGCACAGAACCCCTTGGCCAAACAAGACGCAATGGTAGTTGCCGCTCCGAATGTACATATGCCTACAAACAGAAATGTAGGATGCAACTAGTATTTGTGTACCCTTTGCTTTGTATTGCTGGAAAACGCCAAAATCAAAAGGACCAAACTACATTTTAAAAGATGCCAATTGAAAAAGGCATTGGTGGGGGTGAGTGTGAACTCCTCTATTTTCTTGCCACTGAAGGAGAACTCTCTCACTGCTTCAACACCAACGTTGGGAAGATAGAGACTGCAGAATCATAGAAGAGCATCAACCCATTCCCAAACATCACAACACACTTTGCTACAAAATAGCAATTGTAATGTCCCATGCCACAGCACAAAATGCTCCTTGACACTCCAAGTGTGTATGTTTCCATTTCAACGTGCACTGTTACAAAACCAACAAAAAGAAGCATTGGCAAAGCAAGTTCTGGCTGTTGTATGTAAGTCTAAAACGTACAATTCTCCTGTGATCCCGTGCCTTGTGATTCCCCTACAACTCCTGCTATCACTTGCCATAGACATTGCTGACTAGAGCTGTAGAGGGAAAGGTTGGAGATTCCTGAGTAGACCCATGTGTGTGTGTTTTGCTGGAACACTTTGAAAGGAGAGGACACACATCTAAACAGGCGAAGCACCAAGCTGTCTTCCTTTCATCTTTTTTTAATTGCACTTTTCATGGTGCATTGTGGAGTGGGTTGGGAGGATCCTCCCACAATCCACCTTTCCACCTCTCCAATATACCTGTATTTAGCAACTCACTTTCTTTTGTGTATGTTTGGGATATTTTAAATTTCTGTGCATTGTCCTATCTCGTCAATGAAACAAGGCAGTCCAAAAGAATGTTCCATCCAAGAAGGACTGGGCTATTCATTTAAAAGTATATGAATGTAAAAGTGACTGCTGCAAGGTTCCAGTATTGTGCCATTTAAGAATGATGTACCTGAATTATCACTAAAGGGTCTCTTCTTGATAACACTGCACAGCAGCATATTCCACTATGGGGTGGTGATAAATCTCTGAATGGGGGAAATGTGATGTCTTGTCTTGTAGTCATAAACTTTTAATATTGTATTGTATGTGCATGGAAATAAAGTATTACAACCAAGCGGGGGAAATGCAGTAGAGTGGTATATAATTGTTTAAGCTTTAATAGCTGTAGTCCTGGTTGCCACCGACCACCAACTCTAACCCCACACCCTCCGTGATCCCAGATGCTACTGCACAAAGCTGAGAACCACCACCAAATGTCCATGTATTAGTAGATTGGAAACCATTGGCAACTCTGATGCATATACATTACACAAAAGGCGGTCAGGTGTGAATGTGCTGTCTTGCTATTAGAGCAGACAGAGGAGGAGACAAAAGATAATTTAAGTGTACAACGGGCGATCATGTGTGGTAGTGGGGTTGGATGACACCAGACAAGTGATGAAAAGTGTGTCCATCCTATTCAGCCCTACTGCAAGCATGTACAAATGCACAATAACAGCGACTGAGCTCTGGTTTGTGGTCTCTAAGGGCAGGAATGGATGGAGTTTTAATAATTAATTATACGTTCTTGTACATTTGAGGGCAATCCTGCGAAATTGCAGGAGAACCTGTACAATTTGTCTAAAAACCTAGCAATGATGTGAACACCTGGTCTTTTTATGCCAGTAGCTGCTGTGTGTTAGTAGTATCTCTCACACAGAATGATGAGAATAATAGAGAAAATGATGGTAATAACTGGCATATGGTGAATGTTTGGCAAAAGCTTATGCAAATGCAAATGCAAAAACCAAAACTAGTGTTGCCAAGAAATGGAAACAGCCACTGGTTGCAGCAATGAGCCTTGCGTCCTGCACTTGGTTGCAATGTCATTCTCACTTTGTAGCAGAGTGCATTGTAATGGATGGGAATTAATTGGTTGATGCTCTGAAATGCTCATCGTGACTTCACCCTCAAAGTTCTGGTTGTGACGTGGCACAAGGATTCACCGCTGTTAGAGACAAGTCATCTCAGGAGCAGGATTCAAATCATGCTGCTCCAGCACCTTTTGGAATGGGCCTTTCAAAAGGTATGTTGGTGATTTCTTTCTGATGCATGCAAGCAATTAAAACAAAGTAAGCAACACATCATTCAAATAGTTGCATCTTACTACGGTCTATGTATTCTTGGATCAGCAGCTACTATTGGGGCTTGGCTGGGCAAGAGGTTCGGGCCACTGGCTTGCTATTTGGTGACAGTCTCCACAGCGTCGAGATGCCCAGAAACTGTTTGAAATAATCCATCCAGGTATCTTGTACAAGGATGAAACTGCTTAACAACCAATGAACATTTTGGGTACATTATTAATGAACAATATTATGTCTCTTGATTGTGACATTTGTGTACTAAAATGTGCACTATGGTTTGGCCAACTATTTTCATGTCTTACTCTTCTATTAGTACCTTTGCGTTTCAGGTTGTTGTGGCAGTGTAGTGTGGGCGCACATCTCATGTGGAGAGTGTTAACCTTCTGCAGAGTGCGTGTTGCTGCCACTTGCAAAGGGTTTGCACCCTTCACCTTTTCATATGGGATCCTGATGCTGTAAGGTGTCAAAGACTAGAGAATGGAGTACCAGAGCGACAAGCAGGTTGACATTGAGCTGCACAACACATTTAATGAACGTCGGTGGAGAGTGGGAGTCATCGAGAAGTGTTCTTTAGATTGGTTCTGGTTTGCTTTGTAAATGGCAACACAGTATGCCCCATGAATTCAATATGTACTGTAAAGCAGGAGACGGTAAAGAAAAATCAATAATATTTCCAGTGTTATTGCAAGCAATTACAAAATGAGAATCACATGCAACAACAGGGTATACGTGAAAAGCAAAATAATAAATGCATGTCATCGGTTACACTTGAAGTGCATGCATGTGTGGGTACTTCCACCTGAGTTGAATTTCAAGGAGCCATCTATCTAGTGGTTAAATGATTACCAGCATCTTGAAAGGCTGTGCATGAGCAATGTTGAAGGTTGGGTCTAAACCAGGGTCGGCCTATGTGGCTGGTATAGGAGATAGAAACAGGATGCATACAGACCTTGCTCACAGGCACTGCACAGTAGGAGAATATCCATCTTTGCACTGGTTAAAGAGGAGGCCATGTTAATCCTGCATATGCCAATACAGTGAGAGGTAAACCATCACTATATCAATGATGAAACAACATGTGATGGCGGCCCACTAATGAAAGTGGCATCAATGTTGCATGTCTTTGCAACTGGTTCCTTCCAGAAGACCAGTGATATGTACCAGGTCCTTCATGAAATTCATGCATCTGCCAGACAATACATACACTGCCTCATGATGCATACAGAAGAGCAGGAGTTCTATGCCATTGCATGGCTCTTTGGGTTGTGTGGCGCCATTGATTGCACTCAAGTGACTCTTATATCCTCTCTGACTACAGGCCACCTGTCCAGGAGATCATGACCTTTGAGTGCCCACATTATGTGTGATGCCAGCATAGACATCAGGGATGTGATGTCTAACCACCCAAGAGCAACCCATGACATCTACCAGCACTCTGGAATAGTATGTCAATTTTGAAGCAGGACAGTATATAGATATAGGGCTGTGGGGTGAGGCAGGACACCTAACATTTCACACACATCAACATGAACATATGATTTAACAGTTCACATGAGGCCCCTCCCCTCCACAGGTGAAAGTGGTCACTCCCACTGGGGCACCTACTCGCCCCATTAAGGAACCCACTGAGCAGATGCCAGCAATGTCAGCACATTACTGATTGAGCACACGTTTATGATTCTCAGGTCCTAGTTCTTAGGTCTTTACTATTCAGGGGGTGCTACCATATTACCCTCTGCCAGCGTGTAACATCATTGCTGCCTGTTGTGTGCTACAATATTTTGTACCCAAGCCTGACCTACAAATGGAGATCGGCCTTCATGTGCACCTGCAAATTCCCATCCGACAGATGGGAGCAGGTGATCTGAGGAATGTGGCAGAGGACATTAGGAATACGTGTTAGCAAGATATTTCACATGATGCACACCAGTCATGGGTTCAACTAATCCTACAACAGGGCCTATTGTGCGCGCCTGATGAGAATTTGAACAGACCTTTCGCTGTTGCTAATGTCTGACAATCCAGTGCCCTGTGATGGGCTGTGGCTGCACATGGCACCACTCACCATCTCTGTCTGTGTCATTGTTGCAGACATATTTTCCTATTCAACTACACCATCTTCATATCTCTGCATGACGCAGACCGCTTCCCCAGTGGCAGCAATGTGAACCTATGATTTCCCATCTGTTTATTTGAAGACACATCATGAAGCACTTTCACTAAACCACCTTTCTGATCACAACTCTATTGCTTCAATTGTCCTGTAGTTGAGAGTGACATTGGAACACATTGTTATTTTTTGTTCGTCCTAATTGGCTACATCACTGACACATGTCACCACTGTTTTGGACCCAATTTTCCTCCACCACAAACGGGACACAGCAAGATTCTGTTTCTCACCTCACAACTAGGATGCTCCTTGTCATTTAAATGCACAAGCACACTGCATAGATGTGCAGAATGTGACCTAGGTGTCCTTCCAACCACATAGGTATACAGGTTCCCTGTTACATAGGTGGACATGGGGATCAGTGCCTAACTGGTGTACTCTCAATAGATTGTGTTCAGGAATTGAGCCTGTGAATGCCTCACCAGCTAAGTGACCCCTCAATCAACTAGGTCCCAGTACTCAATCCGCTAATCATTTTTATTTTGACTGTGTTCGGGAAACAGTACATTTTATAACCGAGTTATACATTTATTTCTTATTTTATTATTGGCTATTTCACCATTTTTATTTTTTTGAGCAATGGGAAAGCAAGGGGGAATTTAGGCCCCTTGCAACACCTCACACCCCCCATCACGGCCCAGGAATTGTAAAGAAAGATTGTTTTTACCTTATGAATGTCCCTATGTTCCAGGATAGCAGGCGGAAGCATGGGGACAGCTTGATCAACGAGGTCAGCCATTGGTTGAGACATAGAAGGGGTTGTCTCTCAGTGATCCATTGCGACTTGCTGTCCTGTGAGAGATTAGTGTGCCACAGGGTAAGGACACTATCAAAGTTAGGGTGAAAGATCCATCTCTTATCATGGGTATTTTGGAAATGGAACAGAGTGTGTTACCTCCCAACCAGCCGCTGATTTCAATTAAAATCTCTCCTCCCGATTGGTACCATCCACCCTCAGTGGGGATCTTGAGCCATTCCATGGGATGGGGAGGCAGGCCTTATGTTTCCGGAGGCTCTCAGTCACAGTTTAACCAGCTCTCCAGATTCCGGGTCAATGCTGAGAGTACTTTTAGAGGCAGTGAAGGGTGTGGAAGGTACCCTACGATGCCTCATCTCAGTAGGGTTGGGATTCAGCAAAGGTTACTACAACTGAGCGTGAACCAGGGGCCACGGCATAGCAAGTGAAGATTAGCGCACCCCGGACAGGAATGGAACCCTATTATACCAGCTCTCACCCTTGATGTGGATGACAGGGTGCTGCAAGCTAATTAAAACCCTTTCATGGGGGACAGATTGGTTCCAACTTTGACTGGGGTGCGGGTTGTGTCTTGGAACATTGCTGGAGCTAACAAGTACCTAGCTGATAACGATTGGCTTGCTTTTGTCCGGGATTCTGAGGTGATCTTTCTCCAAGAAACTTGGACTCTGGAACCACCTGGAGAGGTATGCTACCCTTTGCATCCCTGCAATCCGAGTGGGGGTTTAGTGACTTGGGTGAATGTAGCCTTGTTTGAATCAGCCACTGTGATAGATATCCATTCGTCAGATGTTCTAGTATTGCACCTAAAACTGCGGGATGGTACATCGCTGATGCTGTTTAACTTTTACAATAGGGCCACAAAGGTTATGGGGTGATATTTATAGAGAGGATTATCAGTAAACTCCTGCATTGGAGGCTACGTCTTCTGGGACCCCCGAAGATCTTAGTTATGGGGGACCTTAACCTACAGGTTCAGCCCCTCTGTGGTCTTGCCGACATCATGGAAGAAGAGGATAGTCATTGGGGATTGTGCCCCCCGAATTCCTCATTGCCGGCAAGACAGCATAAGTCTGCGGAGGAAATAGCAATTCTGATAGATTCGGGCAACCTCGCCAGCAGCCTCTACTTTTGATAATAACTTGTTTTCAAGCAAAATCGATTATATTTTTGTGAAGCTTGAGGCATGGGGAACAATAAGAGCCTTCTCAGTTAAAAAGAGGGTGGAGAGTGACCACCACCCTTTGCTCTTGGAGGTGTGCGAGGAGCTTTGGGGGGGTCGCGCAGGGAGACAGGGAGATTCAGGGGGAAGCACTGTCTTTTTGGAGACAGTAGGACATGCTAGGAAAAATCTCAGGTGGGGTGGCATGGATTTGGTGGGAGTTCTAACACAGGTGTCTGACAATATCCGTCATCTACTATAGGAGCATGGGAAGTCTGACCCGTGCAATGCTATAGCATTGATTTCTCTGCATGAGGATATAATGGCTTGGGTGGGACAATACTTTTCTAAACCCGCATAAGCACTCCGACAATCTCATGGAGAAAGTTACCACTTGGTATGATAAGGACTGTAGGGAGGCCAAAGGACGGCTTATTCTAGCCGCTAAGAACCCAAGGCCCCAGAGGGGAGTTAAGGTGAGGCAGGGAAGAGGGGACTATCGAAAGCTGTAGACGGACAAGATGAGAGAGTGGCATGAAGATTTATGGAAGGCACTCTTGAAGGCAATAGAAAGAAGGGAATCAATGTGTTTTTGGTCTAAGATGGGGGTGGGTCAACGAGGGAGCCATAGCCAACTGCAAAGCTCGATCCCTGAAGAATTATGGGTTTAGTACTGTGACAATTTGTACCGGGCGGAAGGGGAAGACTCTATGACACTTGGTTCTAGCAGGGAGTGTGTTGCCTCAGCTGGGAAGTCATACTCGACTCCGCTGATAATCACCCCTAATGAGGTAGAGATGGCGCTGGCATATCAAAAGATAGGTATGGTGCCAGGCCCAGATAGGGTGCCGATAGACTTCTTAGAAATTAGCTTGATGTCTGGGTACCCTATCTGACCAAACTATGTAATGCAGTATTGTGCAGGAAACAGGTTCCTGAGTCCTGGACTACTGCAGAAATTGTCGCAATACACAAGAAGGGAGATTGTGATGACCCAGCCAATTTTAGTCCAATCTCCTTATTGGATGCTGGGGGGGGGAAAACGTCCCCGTACGGGCACTATTGTTCCATTTGGATGAATGGGCCTTGAATAATGGGGTAATAGATCACCGCCGGGCGGGGTTCTGTGAGGGCTTAAGCACAATCGATCAAAGCCTACCGCTCCACCTGTTTGTGAGAAATATGCTGTACTCAGGAAGACTGATGTATATGCTGTGTTCGTCGACTTAAAAACTGCCTCCGATACTGTCCCAAGATCACGGCTTTGGGAGATGTTAGTGGGGTATCCCAGCTGCATTGTTTTCAGCTATCCAGAGTTTATATACAGGAAATAGTGCGGTGGTACGTTGGGGAGTTGATGGAAGTACTACTAGCGGTATTGATATTCAGAAGGGGGTTCATCGGGTATGTGTTTTGGCCCCCAAACTGTTCTGCATCGTCATTAACGAAGTCTTGAAGAAACTCCTGGGTGTGCAAACTGATGCCACTTCCCTGGCGGTTGATAAGCTGCCAGCATTGCTGCTGTTTGCGGACGATGCAGTGCTTTTATCTTTAACTCCTGTGGGTGTCTGCAAGCAGCTGGAGATCTTCGTTGATTTTATTAAGAGGAATGGGTTCTCCCTGAACGATAGCAAAACTAAGGCTATGATTTTTTATGCTGTTAGGAATAAACAGAAGGCTTTGTTAATGGTAATGGTATGGTAATGTTTATTTATAAAGCTTTTCAAAGAGCTCATGGAGGGTGGTATATGGGGGAAAACAACAGTCCCTCGGAGCCTGTGACATTTTGAGACGATAATAGTCTGCACAGGCAGAGTAAAGTGCATATTAGACTTATGCTGGAGGATGTGTGATTGAGCAGGTTGTATCATATGACTACCTGGGGTAAGAGTCATGGCATCCTGCGGGCAAACACTTCAGGTCGAGAAGGCCAAGATTACGCTGGCCAGGTATTGTGGGGCCCTTGCAAGGTTCACAAATGAACATGGAAACGGGCTGATACGTATCTCATTGGAAGCATACAAAGCTCAGGCAAGCCAGGCCGCACTGTATGGGGCAAATGGATATTGTGCCCCTTCTAGTGGCAGAGAATACATTTTTGAAAAACATTCTTGGGCTGCCCATCAGCGCACCGAATATACCAGTGCTGCTTGAGACTGGCTTGCAAAGGTTTGAGTCAATTTGTAAACTTCAACTTGTTCTGTATTGGGCCCACTTATGGTCAAAGGATAATCTTGGTAAATACAAAGAGGCACTTCTGGATGTTCTGTCTCATCAAGGGAGTAATTTCCTGAAATGGGTTGCCCATGTGAAAAAAACTCTGGGTGAGTTGGGCCATGAAGAATATTGGTCGAACACTCCCGCTATGACAACTGTATCTAAGGAAGTGATAAAGAGTGCAGTGGGGGTTAAGGGGGAGAGTTATATCCTGACGAAATCTAGATCCTCTGAGTCGCTGGCCCGATACCTTGCAATTAAGAAGCAGGTTCACTGAGAAGAGTATTTAGATTATGTCACCCCCAGGAGAGAAAATGCTGTATATCTAAAGTTCTGTCTTGGTTTTTTGCCCAGAGCTGCACTCTTGCATACATGGAATAATGCCCTTCTCCCAACATGCATCCTCTGTGGTGATGCCGTTGAAGATCTCCAACACTATTTATTACTCCGCCCGAGTCCACGCCGCTGAAGAAACGCTTCCTGAAGACGCTATTTCTGCACCGTGGTTGTAGCCATGGCTAAATGTTAGGACACCACAGATGATTTAGCTGTTTTTGCCACAAGTAATTATTTGGGCTGGGCACGAAGAGTTCACTTGAAGAAGTCTGAAGAGCAACTGGAGGGACAGCCCTGGAAGCGTCAGAACAATGGCCTGGGAAGACTAGGTATACACAGGGGGTCTGTTCTGACGTCTAAAGTTCTGTGGACTACTTATTGACTGCAGTAGGCCTGGACTTTTTCTATTATGTCATAGAGATGCAAAAACACTTTAAATGTGGAAGTGCTCATGTAGTTGAGAAATTCAGACAAAAATAGATATCAATCTTACAGATTTTGTTTTATTTTGCTGTTAAATGCATTTCATAGCCATGCATTTGTAGTTTTTTTGGGAAATTTAAAAAGAAAAAACACAGTAAAGAATTCAAAAATTGACAGATACAGTGTATTCAGGGTAGTTAAGTTGTAGTCTTAACCAATCCTTAATATAACTGTTTTAGCAAAGTTAATTGCAAATATCCAAAGATAAAACAAATAGTGCTTTAATAACACTGTGTAACCACCACCTATAGTAACAAGTGATATTGCAGGTATTCAATCCAAAACAACCAAACTGAAAGCAATAAATGGTGAAACAATTGGTTGTATGTAGCCAGGCTGGAGGGTGACCTAACACGTGGTCGACGTCTAGATCTGAATCAAGAGGATGGAGGGACCAGGTGAAGTATGGAAATGCTGGTCCATTTGACGTTTCGGCAAAGTGCCTTCATCTTGGGCCTGGAGTAGATTTGACGTTTCGGCAAAGTGCCTTCATCTTGGGCCTGGAGTAGATTTGACGTTTCGGCAAAGTGCCTTCATCTTGGGCCTGGAGTAGGTCTCCCTGGAAGAGAGATAGGGGGACTCTATTAGTGCCTAAAGTGGGGGTTAAAAAGTATAAAAACACGACATAATGTATTCCAAAAATGTGGTACACCACTGGGACAAATGGGGATTCAAACAAGGGAGACACGGGACTGACCTGGGGGGCGGCAATGCTGGAGTAATCTGGAGATTGCTGTTACACCGGAGTTGAGTAGGGTGCAGTATGGTATTGGCTTCTAGGGTATGTCAGCAGGCTGTGGTCCGCTACAAAGTTAAAGGTACACAGAACACTAATTCAACTAAAGCTACTGAAGTTACCATTAAAAAGTGGTAAACTGAGTATTCAGGCTATGGGGAGAAAGAAAAGTGGCAGACGCTCACCTTGCTCAGTGTCCTCTGTGTGGAGAGTCACTGGAACTGGATGCAGGCTGTGTGGCATCCGTTTAGAAGACTGGGGGCCATAGAAATGGTTGGGGCTGGGTGGCCCACAAGTTGGTTCCAAAATGGTAGCTATCCTGTGAAGTGAAGCAGTGTATAAGCAGAGTTAATAATCCAGCTAGAGGGGGCCCTGCAGTGGATGGAAGGGGCAGGGTGTGCATTTACCTCGAAATGAAGTCCGGATCTAGTTTAGGATAGGCGTCTGAGGCCATGATTACAAAGTGCGACTTGTGTGCTGCGTATATGTAAGATAAAAGCCGAGCTGTGCGCGACTGTAAAGAGCTAGCTCAGCCACCCATGGCAATCATTCTTTGATTTATTGTCGGGATGCTGTGTAAAACCCTAGCCTTTGCAATACTTTTATCAGTGATGTGTTGTTGAATTTTGTAAGGATTGTATTGGACTGTTTGTATTCTATTCAGGTAGTGTTGCTTTTATGACTTTTACTGTCGAAGTAAAGCCTATGAATGAATGGAAATAGGCACATCAGGCCAGTGACTGTGTTCAGCATTTATTTTTTCTTATTTATTCTGCTTTGTTTTAATTAATTCCCTGTTGCCTTTATGGTATTCAATGTTATTGATTTATCTATTATTTCTTCATTTTCTGGGATACAGTATAGTGTAAAGCCATTACTGTGTGGTTGATGTGATCCAAAACAGTACGTTTTCTAGAGGGCGCTTACCGACGGGAAAGAGTGCATTGTGAGACAGCCGATATTACACATGTAAATGATAGTTAATATTACTGTACAGTAAATTCAAAAACACAGAATAAAGCAGGCAAACCTACAGTAGATTTATTGTACGTGCTTGTTGAACGGTCATGCTGCCGTAAAAGGGGATAAGGAGGTCTGGATCACGCCTTTGGGTAGTGCTGCAATAGGACTCTCACAGCAGCATATATTTTTTCTTGTTAAAGATCTCAGACTACATGTCCCACAATGCAGGGGGCACATTGGTATGCTCTACACATAAAACATGCATCCTGAGCTTGAGAAGGCTGTTGGACGGTAGTAAGGCATCCCATACTATATACAGAAACAATCTACTGTTCACAATACACCCCCCTACTGCACCAGCTTCTGAGGTAAACCTCTGCTCCACTAGCTACCCACACTTCCCCCACCCATTTACATTTGACAGAGTGCTGAGTGCCCAAGCCAACATTTGTCTGCCCAACAGATGCAATCAAGGCCACTTGCCTTCTCTAAGGAGCGCGGCTTCATTGCCGCAAGATGAACCAAAGCTGTAGTAGCATGGCAGCAAGTAGAACAGAAAAAGTAGGGTGTTTTCCTGATAGAGCTTCTGATGCCATGACATGGCCCATGCAGTGCTTAACAGTGAGGGAGAGAGGGATAGCCAAGGGTACCTTCTCTGCGTGTTTACTTCTGAACACAGCATTTGTCAAGACCTGATCGGATGGCACCTATCTCGGTGTGGAAACCAGCATTGTGTGGTGGACCATGCCACGCATAAAGCTTGCATTCAATGATTGATCAGTGTTGGCATGTGATATGCCTGCCATGAAGCGGAATGGACCTCAAAGGGAGTGTGTCCCTATAGACAAAGAAGATCTGATCACCTAAAGCAAGGCACAAGTCCCTCATTAAACTGTTACATTGCCATTGTATTACCATTGGAGGGGGTTTGATTGTGTGGGGGCTTGTTACTGTTTTTTGTGTCCTTCCTATTGTTATGGTGTCATTCATATTGTATTGGCAATGGAAATGTTTTATACTGTATGGAAGCACAGCATTGGCTATTGTGCTCTTCCCATTTGTGAGGGCCTTTGACATTAATATAACCAATCTGCCTACATTAATGGCAAGAAAGTGGAGGCACAAGAAACCATGGCATAGGGAAAAAAGCAGATGACATAACTTGCCTCAGTGATGTTGTGTAGGTGCAAAGAGTGCCCAAGAAGCCAAGGGATGAACCCATCACGTGGGTAAGGGGCAGGTGGTTGGGTTAGAAGGGCTGGATTGTGATTTTGAAACTAATGTTTTGCAAATCCAGTAATTGGAGTCATATCAAGAAATATTTCCGGGAGCATGTAAAATAGCCCAATTCTTGCTGGGCTGACCATGCACCCTGGGCTCATGACTACTGATATTTGATTTGAACTGTACACCCAGAAGCAGCATTTGGATTTCGAAAGAAACACTCTCTGTCTACTAAGTGTCATGATCCTTTGATCAAGCCCTTTCTGGTCTTCCTGGTCCCTGGCACATTGGGGGTTACACGCTGTAGTGCACCCAACATGGCTGTATACACGGAACGCGGTCTATCGACCTTTATGTCCTATGCAGCATGTTCTATAAATTAGCCACTCCCCTGCGGTTCCGCGCGTCTCAATGCTACCGATAGCTGTGGCCTGACATGCTCCGTAGTTCATTCTCCTGAACTGTGTTGCTTCCTGGTTCCCGGACCTTCCTCCTTCCCCTTTCCTTCTACCTTCCTTGATCCTGTTTCTTCCGCGTTCCGCGCAGACCGCCTCCGTGTGCGGCCTCCATTCCAAGCTTCCTGGAGTTTCCAAAGACCCGAACTGCTCGGAAGAAAACCCCGAGAAAGGACTCTGCTAAACAGAGAAAACAGGTGAGAAAAGGGGAAACCTGTGACAGATTGAGACGCCACCTGACCGATCTCGATACAGACATGGAAGCGGCCGTCCAGGATCTTATGCGTGGCATGCAAGAGCTGACGACCGAAGTGCAAAACTTAAAGGCAGAAAACGCTGCGTTAAAACAATTGGTGTTATCCCGTGATTCCGCCACGAAGGAGAGTGTAATTCTAGGCGGCGTCGTTGACAAGTACGACGGTTCAGCAAAGACCCTTTTCGTGGATTCCTAGATTCTTGTTTGGTCCACTTTACATTTTAGCCTTATTATTTTTCTACGCCCAGGGCTAAAGTGGGCTTTATTATTTCGCATCTTTCCGGGAATGCCTTGACCTTGGCCACCCCATTGGTTAACTCTGGTGATGCTCTCCTGGATGACTACGACGGCTTTATAGAGGCCCTCAAGACCATGTTCGAACGCCTGGAACAAGTTTACAGTGCCCAGGAATGTTTACCTGACTTTCATCAGGGTACCCAGGTTTTGCTCACGTATGCCACATGCTTCAAACAGCTGGCTAAGGAAGCGGATTGGTCCTCTGAAGCTTGTTTTACTTTATTTCGAAGAAGGCTAAACGAAGAGATCAAGGACGAACTAGCCAGAGTGGCACACCCAGGTTCCTTTCAAGCCCTAATGGATCTCGCTCTACAGATTGACTTTCGCATTCAGGAAAGAAAGGCAGAAAAAAAGAAAACCAAGTTACCACTCCAGAAAAACCCCATTGGAACCCCTTCGAGCTCAAAAGGCATTTCTACTCCAAGCAATGAGCCTGAACCTATACAATTAGGGGCCTTCCGTGGACCCATTACCCCACAAGAGAGGATGAGAAGGATTCATAATGGATTATGTATGTATTGTGCATCTGACAAACATTTAGTAAGAGAATGTCCGATTGCCCCCCCACGGCGCTCGGGAAACGCCAGCTCCTGATCCTAAACGGAGCGCAGGTTCGGGAGAGAGATGTCTGCTCCACCTCTATTCCATCCTTGAACTCTCCTGGACAGAATTCCTTGGTAATCTTACAGGCCTTCTTGACAACATCCAAGAAAGAAATATACCCCATCCTGGCATGGTCGACTGTGGAGCTATGGGATTATTCATAGATCATGAATGGGTCCTAAAACACCATATTCCTTACAAATCCCGGACTATCATGCAACCGGTGGAAGCAATTGATGGAAGACCCCTTTCTTCTGGACCTATAACCCTGCAGACCAAGGAGATCGAGCTTGCTATAAATCAACATCGAGAAAGGATAAGATTTGACATCATCAAGTCAGCCCATTACCCCATGGTTTTGGGAATGTCCTGGCTTCAAAGACACAACCCCTATATCAATTGGGCAGTGGGATCCTTGTTCCTGTGTTCTGAGTTTTGTATGTCCCACTGCTTACATCCAGACCTTGATCCTATACCATCGAAGGGATTTCCTACAACTCATCAGAACACAATCTCAGTCTCAAACATCATCCGGGTCCCGGAGGCTTACCAGGAATATTCTGATGTTTTCTCCTCTTCCATTGTTCAGGCCTTACCTCCCCACAGACCTGAAGATTGTGCTATTGAAACAGAACCTTCTGCGGTGATTCCTTTTGGAAGGATGTTCATCCTATCAGAACCTGAAAAGAAAGCCCTTCGTGAATACCTGGATATAAATCTTGCAAATGGCACCATACGACCATCTAAATCTCCATCAGGGACCTCCCTGTTCTTCGTTCCTAAAAAAGACACTAAAGAACTCAGACCGTGTCTGGATTATCGAGGTCTAAATCAATGTACTCTCAAGGACCGCTATCTGTTGCCCTTGATCTCAGACATCCTGGAGGCAGTAAGAGGCGCAGTTGTGTTCACCAAGCTGGATCTCAGGGGCGCCTATCATTTTATTCGTATCAGGGCAGGTGACGAGTGGAAGACAGCCTTTAGAACACCCCTTGGGCATTTTGAATACTTAGTCATGCCCTATGGACTTGCTAATGCCCCTGCGGTGTTCCAACGTTTCATGGATCGAGTGTTCTCGGACATGCTATTCCTTTTTGTGATTGTCTATCTGGACGATATTCTAATATTTTCGAAGGACCCTCTCAAGCACGAAGAACATGTGAAAGCAGTATTACAACTCTTACGCGAAAATTAACTCCTGGCGAACCCCGAGAAATGCATCTTCCATACTTCTACTGTTCACTACCTAGGGTTTGTCCTTACTCCCGATGGTATCGGTATGGATCAATCCAAGGTTAAGGCTATTTTATCCTGGGCTTGGCTAATTTCTATAGGAAATTCATACCTTCCTTTTCCGAGATTGTCCAACCAATAATTGCCTTATTGAAAAAAGATGTTCCCTTCCATTGGACCATGGCCCAAGAGAAAGCCTTCCAACAGTTAAAGTCTGAATTTACACAAGCTCCCATTCTTGCTCAGCCTGATGTTAATCGACCATTCATAGTGGAGACAGACGCCTCCAATTATCCATTGGAGCCGTCCTAAAACAGCAATTCGAGGATAGCTTGGAACATCCCATCGCCTACCTTTCTCGGACATTAACTCCTAGTGAAACCCATTACTCCATCCTAGAGAAAGAGCTGCTAGCCATCCGTCAAGCCTTCACAGAATGGCGTCATTTACTTCTAGGAGCCAAATTAACGGTCCATGTCCGCACGGATCATCGAAACCTACAAGTGTTGCAAGCCCTGGAATGTAGGAATAGTCGCCAAGCTCGGTGGGCCTTCTTTTTTGCCCAATATCAGTTTCAGATTCACCACATCCCTGGAACCCAAAATGTAATAGCTGATGCACTTTCTCGTCGTCCAGACTATGAACCTCCGGAGGATCGGACGTATCCCAAGATGTTTCCTCATACCATATTCGTAGCTCAAGCAAACAACCTCCTGGAAGAGATTTGTATGCAAACTCAGACTTCGGAGCTTTTGAAAGGAATTTCAGAAAGGAATCAATGGAACTTGCGAGTCAAGGACGGATACTTGTTCAAAGATACCAATCTGGTCATTCCTACACAAAAATTACAACAAAGAATAATAAATCTCTGCCATGATACTCTTCATTCCGGTCATCGTGGTATTTCCAACACCCTCCGTCTAATACAAATACAATTTTGGTGGCCCAAGATGAAGACCGATGTACAACTGTATATTCAATCTTGCTCCGTCTGTAATCAGAACAAACATGATAACCAGAAACCAGCAGGTCTCTTATTACAGCCTACACCACCAACCAGACCTTGGGAAATCATTGCTACAGACTTCATTGTGGAATTTCCACCTTCTAGAGGTTATACCACTATCATGGTCACCATTGATCTATTCACTCATATGGCTCACTTTACCCCTCTGTATAAATTACCATCCTCCTCAGAACTTGCTGGTATTTTCCTGGAACACGTCTTCCGACTGCATGGACTTCCTTCCAAGATCATATCGGACAGAGGACCCCAGTATATATCTCAATTCTGGAAACACCTCTGCAGGATACTAGGGATTCAACGAGCTCTCTCCTCGGGATATCATCCCCAAACCAACGGTGTCACAGAACGAGTAAATCAAACCCTTGAACAATATCTTCGTTGTTTCTCTACCAAAGTCCAGGATGATTAGTCAATTTTAGTACCAGTAGCCGAATTCGCTTACAATAATTCGAACCATTCGGCTGTTAAGACCAGCCCTTTTTTCTGCAGCCAAGGATTTCACGCTTCAGTCTTACCTTCTGTTCTTCCACACCCTACACCTGTTCCTACTGTCGATTCCTGATTGAAACACTCATAAATGTGCAGAGAGAAGCCAAGGAACATCTCGAAAGAGCGCAAATCCAAACCAAACACTATGCAGATTCAACGAGAAGACCAGGGCCTTCATACTCCATTGGGGATAAAGTATGGCTATCCTCGAAACTTCTACCCCGACATCTCAGACCGAATAAGTTGGCTCCCCGGTATTATGGACCCTTCTCTATAAAAGAGATCATCAATACTGTGGCCTTTCGACTCCAGCTCCCGGACTCCTGGAAGAAGATACATCCAGTTT
Organism: Ambystoma mexicanum; assembly: GCF_040938575.1. Classification (NCBI taxonomy): domain Eukaryota; kingdom Metazoa; phylum Chordata; class Amphibia; order Caudata; family Ambystomatidae; genus Ambystoma; species Ambystoma mexicanum. The sequence continues at coordinate 104,820,319 of NC_090936.1, read as the reverse complement.
TTCACAAATCCCTGTTGAAGCCTTTCATCCAAACTACCCGGACTACTCTTAGACCTAGTCCTGTACTTGTCAATGACCAGCTGGAATATGAAGTTTATCGTATTTGTGATTCCCGATACAGACGAGGCAAATTTCAATACCTGGTGGAATGGAAAGGTTATCCACCCAGCGAACGTACCTGGGAACCAGTCTCAAATTTGAACTCCCCCAGATTGCTCAGAAGGTTCCACCGAATTCATCCAGGTAAACCCGGTGGAACGGGTTTTAGAAGGGGGCATGCTGTCATGATCCTTTGATCACGCCCTTTCTGGTCTTCCTGGTACCTGGCACATCGGGGGTTACTCGCTGTAGTACACCCAACATGGCCATATACACGGAACGCGGTCTATCGACCTTTACGTCCTATGCAGCACGTTCTATAAATTAGCCTCTCCCCTGCGGTTCCACGCGTCTCAACGCTACCGATAGCTGTGGCCTGAAATGCTCCATAGTTCGTTCTCCTGAACTGTGTTGCTTCTTGGTTCCCGGACCTTCCTCCTTCTCCTTTCCTTCTACCTTCCTTGATCCTGTTTCTTCTGCGTTCTGCGCAGACCGCTCCGTGTGCTGCCTCCATTCCAAGCTTCCTGGAGTTTCCAAAGATCCGGGCGAAGAAGCTGACCGAATCCTGGAATCCGAAGACGGCCGAGCGGGCTTGTACAAGACCCGAACTGCTCGGAAGAAAACCCTGACAAAGGACTCTGCTAAACAGAGAAAACAGGTGAGAAAAGGGGAAACCTGTGACACTAAGGAGGACAGTGCAAAAGGAGTAGGTGAGGTGGCAGCAATAGACCTGCCATGCATTGCAGAGATAGAGCCCTGGCCTGGAGAAGCCAATGGCCATGACCCTGGAATCCCATCTCTTGTACCCAGAAGCCCTGCTCACGTTCATCACACTGCTACGTAGCCAGGTAGCACTCGCCTCTGCACTCCATTACCAGTAATAGTAGTGCCTCCAATTGTGGCATCTGCACCCAGTCCATGCAGCATGATTGTTGCCCCTCTCATTACGCCCCTCATTGCTGGTCTCACAGCTCATATCCCATTGCCCAAGGTAGCTTCACCCAAAACAAACATGTCTACTGGCATGAAACCCCATACCTACTTGCAACCCCTTGCCAAGTCTGCTCTCTGTGGTAGCATGGATACCCTGCCGTGCTCCATAACTCCAAAGAATAAGAGCACTGGCGTTCACTTACCTGACAAGCCATTACCCTGGAGGACGAGTAGGTCATCTTTAGTATCTCTGGACATTCCCCAGGGGAAAATGGAGAGTGCACCATTCAAATAACTAATGCTGTTTAAACAACGCCAAGAATGGTAAAAGGAAGTCAACCTTGAGTGACCAGCAGCATGGCATCCCTGGCTCTTGATCTGAGAAACCCCATCCTGACCTCTGTGCATAGATGCTCTATGGGGATCACACCCAGCATATCCAGGATACGATCAAATATATTTGTATCCCCACTTGCCTGCTCACCCACTTTAGTTAAGCAAGTGTCTCTCACATCCAACTTTGGCTGCTAAACAACTCATTGCCGAGAGACACTGCAACCCCATTCACCAACAGAATCTGCTGGGTAGATACAGAATTGTTTAATCGTATATGCCTTAATTTACTGTAAATATGTATTTATTCATCAATATCTACAATATCCTTATAAATTAATACCTGCGAATAAAGAAGAAAAAAAAACAATTTGTTTCTCTAACTACAACCGGCATACTCACCCCGACCAACACATGCCCAGACTGTAAGCATGAGGCCCCCCTATGGAAGCAAAGCCTCCCATGCCTCGTACACTTCCCACCTAGAAAAACGTGCATGCATGCAGAGCTCAAGGCACTCTTCGATGATCCACAACCTCAACACAAAGCACTGCCTTTCCCTCTCCACCAAACTTACCAAACCCACCCACTCTCTTACACATCTGCCGAGGGCTTGGAGATCCTGCACATGACACAAAGCACTGCCTGTCCCTCTCCACCAAACTCACCAAACCCACCATCTCTCTTACAGATCTGCCAAGGGCTTGGAGACCCTGCAAATGACACAAAGCACTGCCATTCCCTCTCCACCCGACTTACCAAACCCACCATCTCTCTTACAGATCTGCCGAGGGCTTGGAGACCCTGCAAATGACACAAAGCACTGCCCTTCCCTCTCCACTAAACTTACCAAACCCACCATCTCTCTTACAGATCTGCCGAGGGCTTGGACGCCCTGAAATGACACAAAGCACTGCCTTTCCCGCTCCACCAAACTCACCAAACCCACCCACTCTCTTACAGATCTGCCGGAGGGCTTGGAGACCCTGCAAATGACACAACGCCCTGCCTTTCCCTCTCCACTGAACTCACCAAACCCACCCACTCTCTTACAGATCTGCCGAGGGCTTGGACGCCCTGAAATGACACAAAGCAATGCTTTCCCGCTCCACCAAACTCACCAAACCCACCATCTCTCTTAAAGATCTGCCGAGGGCTTGGAGATCCTGCACATGACACAAAGCACTGCCTGTCCCTCTCCACCAAACTCACCAAACCCACCATCTCTCTTAAAGATCTGCCGAGGGCTTGGAGATCCTGAACATGACACAAAGCACTGCTTGGCCCTCTCCACCAAACTCACCAAACCCACCATCTCTCTTACAGATCTGCCGAGGGCTTGGAGACCCTGCAAATGACACAAAGCACTGCCATTCCCTCTCCACCCGATTTACCAAACCCACCATCTCTCTTACAGATCTGCCGAGGGCTTGGAGACCCTGCAAATGACACAAAGCACTGCCCTTCCCTCTCCACCAAACTTACCAAACCCACCATCTCTCTTACAGATCTGCCGAGGGCTTGGACGCCCTGAAATGACACAAAGCACTGCCTTTCCCGCTCCACCAAACTCACCAAACCCACCCACTCTCTTACAGATCTGCCGGAGGGCTTGGAGACCCTGCAAATGACACAACGCCCTGCCTTTCCCTCTCCACTGAACTCACCAAACCCACCCACTCTCTTACAGATCTGCCGAGGGCTTGGACGCCCTGAAATGATACAAAGCAATGCTTTCCCGCTCCACCAAACTCACCAAACCCACCATCTCTCTTAAAGATCTGCCGAGGGCTTGGAGATCCTGCAAATGACACAACGCACTGCCTTTCCCTCTCCACTGAACTCACCAAACCCACCCACTCTCTTACAGATCTGCCGAGGGTTTGGACGCCCTGAAATGACACAAAGCAATGCCTTTCCTGCTCCACCGAACTCACCAAACCCACCCACTCTCTTACAGATCTGCCGGAGGGCTTGGAGACCCTGCAAATGACACAAAGCACTGCCTTTCTCTCTCAACCCGACTTACCAACCCACCCACTCTCTTACAGATCTGCCGGAGGGCTTGGAGACCCTGCAAATGGCAGCAGTGCACAGTGCAAATCCTAAAAACATAACATGGCATGGAGGTTAAACACTGCGGAGTGCCCTTATACTCCTCGTGTAGGACACAGCAAGTCACTTTCTGCCCTTGTAAAGGTGCTGGCGTGAATTCCCTTCTGATTCATCCACCTTGCCCCCCAGTCTGCTGTCCACTTTCCTCCTGCTTCCAGAATTGTGCAACGGTGTTTCATGGGCCATTTAATAGTTGATGAGGCATTTGTGGGAAAATGCGCACTTTTTAGTTCATCCATCATATGAACAGCACATATGCCGGCAAGTGTGATCTGCAATATTGCCCAGGCATCTTTGCCCACACGGGCATCTCACTGATATGAACACGTTCTTGAGACTCGGACCAGGCAGTTTAAACAAAATCAAACTTCCAATAAAACAACTACATTCAGAAAACTGTTATTCATAAATACATTTGTCACCAAGGCGTTTTCAAGTGGATCCTGGCCACTCTTGTTCTAGATGGTCCTGTTGCAATAAAGTAAGCGGCTGATTCACTTTTCAGGGAAGGGAAGGAAGTGCACTGCCCTTTGGTACTGATAGATTGATTTAGAATATTTTCATAGCGTGAAAGCACCCAGAAGGATGTCTAGCTACTGGGACCTGTCCATGCTATATCATCAATTCATCAACCTAAACAAAAAATGTATCCGAAAGATCAAATTATGCCAGAGTTTCCCCTGCACCAGGCATGTTTCACCCGTACGACGTCCTTTCGTCGGGGGATGTTTTTTTCACAGGATTTTTTACCGCTAATTATTTTTCGAAAAAACCCATTGAATTTTTTAGAAAATGGGGGGGTTTGGAGGGATCCCCCCAAAAAAAACGAATTATATAGATGCATGTCATGCTGTAAACCAGTGCCCAGCTCTCCGACATGGACTTAACATTAGAAGCCACGACTACTCTTCTTCGGGTCACAAACAGCAGAAGAGAAAACACATTCTGCAAGGGAGCTATTTCTGGACACATCCCGCTCGTCTCATTCCAGTCACCTGGGGAGTGAGATGAAAAACCTTGCACGTGGTTTTCGAGACCAGCAAAGGACGCCTTTGGATGACATTTGAAAAAGGGCAAGTCCCCATTATTCATGAGTCTTCCGTGGGTTGCCAGATGCTTCCAGAACTCAGAAGCAATGGCAATTTGAAAAAAAGGGACGAGTTACTGTACCTTCGAGGGCCCAAGGTACATGCTAAGCAGCCAACAAACTGACAGTGGAGTCGTGATTAGTTGTAGCAATTGTTTCAGTGTTAAAGCACATAATACATCTATTTTAATTACAAAATAAATCTTTGAAAGATGTGTGTTCATGATTGAGGAGCTGGGGGACCATTGCTTTATGAGTCGGCCATGCTGATATTATAACAAATCCCTTTTTTAAAGGTGTAAGCGTTATGAAGGAGTAGGAGTATAAGCTTGATTTGGACTTTGGGCGTTTTCTTTGCTTCTGTATTAAAATGTCGCCAAAGTCGCTAGGCTCACAGCACCCTCGCATGCATGTTATATGTAGTGCGTGAATGGTGAAAACAGCACACGAGCGCGCTTCCTTTTTGTACAGTGCAGGGTATTAAAATAAGTGTCAGCGAATTTGAGGATCAGCACACGTACACAATGTCACATAACTTTGCACAACTCTCAGTCCCCATGCGTTGGGCTTGGGGCCACAGGGCCCCTAGTGGAGGACCCACCTGTGACTCGACCTCCTCACAGGGCTATATGGACAGGGAAAATGGAATGCTATGGACCTGATTCACAGAAATGTGTTCAGTGGGATTGCCCCCTTATAAAAACGCTTCTGTGAATCAGACCCTATGGCTTCAAACTAAATGGTGTCATTGGTGCAGTGCCTGGCTTTGACAAACCTCCAATCCCCTGGGAAGTACTGCCCTAATGACAGCTGTGCTGGTGGGCATGTCTCAAGCTCATTAGGGTGCTGTTCCTCCACTTTAAAAGGAGTTTGGCCCTACAGCCATGACGTGCTTCTAGCTTAGTGGACTAAGCAAATTACCAAGGGGGGTCCCGGGAGACTCTCTGCCAGACATGAGTCCTGGTTATGAGAGCCTTACCCAGAGTCTTTAGCTCACTATCTTTCACAGAGAAGAAACATCCTAAACATATCAGTCTTTGTCCTGCCCTGGGGTGGTCCAGCACCGAAATGCTAGGCAACTCTCCACTGAACAAGAGTACCAACACCAACCCCAGACACGTGTTTCAGTCTGGTTGGACCTCATCAGTAGGGTGGAGCTGTGCCTCTCTGAGAATAGTGAGCAGGGAGTCCACGTCTGGATTCCCCTAGTAACTTAGGGTGAGACCCAAAGCTGCTTAAATATGCAAAAAACAAGAGGGGCCCTGTGAGTCCCTCTGCCAGACATTAGTCCTGGCCAGAAGAGCCTTAACCAGATTCGTTAGTGCACTATCTTTCACAGACGAGAAATATCCTACACATATCAGTCTTTGTCCAGGCCAGCACTGAAATGCTAGACAATTCTCCTCTGAACAAGAGTAGCAACATTCTGTAAAGTATTCAACAAGCATATGCAAGGATAGACTCACTATATAACAATGCGCACTGGTAGTTTGAAAAGTGGCATAAATTAGTGTTAAGATGCATGTCCATTTCCATCACGTCATGCAACAGAGATACAGATGTCCTCTATGATTAATGGTATGGGGCTATGAAACAGAATTGACTGACTGTATAAGCGCTTTACAAATGCACTATAAGTGAATTAATATGGCTTGATACGGCATTTATAACGGTTCTGAACTGAGGTTATCTCGCAAGGATGGCTTGTGGACGGCGATATGTGTGGCATGTGCGGCTTTTTAGCTGAAATGCCTATTCTATTCCCACATTTCAGGTGCAAAGGTTTTGTCATGCATTTTCTAAACCCACCACAACATAATGGTGTTTTCTAAACATACCCCAATAGTACAACCACAACGATGTCAGACTGTCCCACTCTGATGATTCCTAATGCGGGTGAAGTGTGTATGCGAAAGGCTAGCAAAACATTAACAGATTATAATAAATTCAGTATTTTGTACCTCAGTGAAACTTACCACTCTGAAACGTACTTCGGTAAAATTACATATAACCAAAGACACTGTGTCATGTATGACTTATTAGCTGAAATGGCATATTTTTTTTTTTATTAGCATATTTATAGTTTACATTTAAACTTTTTTATGCTATTTATAAAAAAAATCAAACTTTCATAAAATTACTGACATAAAGAAGTATATAAAATATCATTAAAATAAAAAATAAAATAAAAAAGGTAATAGCAAATATGACCCCCAGGTCCTTTCCAAAAAGTCTGATGGCGCTCCAATCTTCATCAATTTTTTCCTCTCTTCTCAGTAAAGCTCCTCTTTTCGTCTTCTTCCACCATCAGTCTCCCACAGATTTTTTGACGAAGGCCATCAGGGCTAGAATCTCTGTATTTCTCCTCCCTTGGCACAAGCTGACCCAAAGTGAGTTGGGAGATGATGTTGTTGAATTCTGAAACAAGTGTCCCAGTATGTTGTTCTTAAGTCCTTCAGTGACTCTCATTCAGTTGTCAAATGCTCTAGGGTTTCAAGCTTACCCTTGCAGAGCCGACACGTGTAATTTCTCAATGAGGCTACTTTGCGTCTCTCGAGAACTTCTTTTGTAGGGAACAGGTTAAAACGGAACCTTATGAAGTCTTGTCTGACAGTGGGAGAGGGAAACTTTGTCAAGTATCTTGGGTCTTGGCCTCGTTTCCTACCGTCTTTCGTTATCCCTCCACCACTTTTCATGCTCCGAATCCGTTCACCTGTGTCTATCCAGTCCTGGTCGTAAAGTTTCTTCTTGACATGGTCGGGGTTTTTCAGTAGGAGCTCTTCGCTCAGTGCTAGACTATTTAGTATCTCCACACATGTAGATCTCCATTCAGTTAGAGACTTCTCACTGTTTAAGACTTTGTACCCTCCTTCACCTGGTGGTTGTAAACATTTCCTCAACATTGACAGTGATCTCCAGACCATAATAGTGTACAGTGACACCATTCCCATTTCTCTCCTGATCACTTCTACCGGTAGGGAGCTTGGCATATTCAGAACTCGTTGCCAAAATGCTCCCTCAACCTGCTTCCAAAGGGAACCTGCAAGTTGTAGCTGCGTTTCAGAGCCATACGTTAGAATGGGAGTCACCTTCAATTTATAGAAGTTAATGATGGGTAGTAGGGTAAATTTGCCATACTTGCGGTTGATTATTCTAGCCTGGGTTGCTAAGTTCTTAGCTTTGGACTTCATGGCCACTGCCCCATGTGAGTCTACCATGCTAGTATTCACTGTTAGCCCCAAGTACTGCATGGATGTAACCTCAGGTATTTTAACCCCTTGGAGACTCCAACTTCTTTTCATACTGTGGGTTCTATTTGCTTCTCCTATAACCGTAATTTTGGATTTCTTAGGATTGATGGTTAGTGAGTTATCACGCACATATTTAGACAAAGCGTTCAGCTGTCTCTGCAGACTCACTTTAGTTTGGTCCATGATTAAGAGGTCGTCAGCGTAGAGTAATCTTCCTACTGGAATGCCTGCAATCCTTGGGCAGAAGCACCTCACATCTCCAAAAGCCTCCTCGATGTCAGATATGTAGAGGTTAAATATAGCCGGTGCCAGTCTGCAGCCCTGTTTTATCCCTGCTGATGTTCCAATTTTGCTCGACAGAGTTCCTGCTCTATCCAAGCGTATTCTTAGTGTTGTTCCAGAGTGCAGGGGTTCCAGGGCTACCCTCAGGTCGATCGGGCAGCCCCATTTTGACAGTTTTCTCCATAAAGTGTTCCTGTTTATTGAGTCGAATGCATGGACCAAGTCTATAGAGGCAATGTAGGTCTTATTTTGCTTAGTTGCTTTTGCCCTGCATTTCAACAAGTTTATCAGGAAAAGATTTAGGGCAGTTCCTGTCCCTTTTTTGAAGCCGTATTGCCATCGGTCGTGGTGGTTTGATTGTTTGGACCACATGTTCAAATGTTTCAGGAGTATTGCTGAAAACAGCTTTCCTACCACGTCCAAGAGGGCGATTGGTCTGTAGTTGGCAGGGTCAGACCTGTCGCCCTTTTTGTAGATCGAGACCACGATTGACTTGGCCCAAGAAATGCGTATTTTCTTTATTGATTTGATTTCCTGGAACAGGGACAGCATGAAGTCGGCCCAATGCTCCGGGTGTTGCTTCAGGAATGCATTTATTGCGCCGTCGGGGCCCGCAGCCCTTGATGCACTTGGATTATTTATTAGGGTAAGTATCTCCTCCCTGTCGAATTCGAAAGTCCAGGGTAGGTTCGAGAGTGTAACCTTTTCGTATCCTTCCCCCAACTTATTGGAGAACAAGCCTGCAAAGTGTTTTTCCCAAGTTGACGATGATATTGGGTTTTCAAGGATCGCGTCTTGTGGAGCCGTTGTAGAGTTCAACAGCTTCCAGATCTCGACTGTATTTTTATTGGCCATCAGGCCAAGCATTCTCTCCCTGTCTGCTTGCAGTAGTCGATGTTGGTGTGTTTTCAGCCAATTTTTGAGTGATTGTTTGTCTTTCCTCAGCTTTTCTCTCACTTCAGGGAGCACACCTTTTTTAAGTTGCATAGTAAGTTTTTTAATTGACTTTTTCTTTTCATGGATGTCCTTTTTAAAGACGTTTCCTTGTAAACACACTTTTTAAACCTTTTCCGGCTTTGGCCTGAAAGCTTTTCAGGGCTAGTGGATAATGGATTGGATGTAGGATGTTGCCAGAGGCGTCCCTGCTTTTGCCATTAAACAAGGACGTAGTTAGTTTACTGAGGTCCTTAGAAGATATTCTTAACCGGTTAAGACCCGGTTTGACCTCAATGTTGGTAGTATTAAGTGTGAAGGCTGCCCAACCGTATCTTCGACACGGCTTCCCACCATCTCCAATAGTTTGTGGTCACTGTTGTTACATGTTATCACGTCTAAGTGACTCATCTGGCCAGATAGAGTCTCTGACGCGAAAATGTAATCTAAGATCTTAGTGTGAGCACCTCTTTTCCAGGTTGCTTTCGGTGGGATGTCACCTCTTATGTTACCATTCATCAAGTTTATGTTTCTTTTTTTTAGATCTTCTCCCCAACTTATACCCCTTAGTATCTTTGAAGAGGCATTTCTTGGTGGGTTAATTATCAGTTCATTCCTAGAGTCAAAACATTCCATATTCAAGTCCCCACATACCAAGACATCAATGTTATTATAGGTGGATCTAGCTTCATCAATGTAATTCATAACTGTTTCTTGGTGATTGACTGCAAATGGGGATGTGGGGTTCCAGTAGATGTTACATATCAGGAGGTGGCAAGTGTGTTGACTATAACATTTTGACAGCAACACAAACTGGATCAATGGCGTAGGATTCTGTGTGCGAAGCTTGGTCCAACCACTTGTTCTTTTACATGCTGTGATCAGTCCTGCCATGGGTCGCCCGAGGTTCCCTTTGACAGCGGGGTTCAGGACTACTTCGTATCCTTCCAGAGACGGTTCCTTTTTCAGCCAAGTCTCCTGGAGGCACAATATATTGTATTTCTCGATTACGAGTTCCCCTTCCCCAAATAAGTGCGTAAATCCCCTCGTGTGTCAGGAGCACATGGTCAAAGTCTGAAAGAGGACAGTTTCTGAGGGCTTTTGGCGTTATGACTTCCTAGCCAGTGTGCCCGCTAGCCAGCTCCAATCTTCTCTTGGGCTACCCAGGCATGTGGCTCTGGGCTGTTTAGGCGATGGCAGTTCGCTTCCCAGATCTTCTGGTCCTACCCAACGTGGAGCTTGTCTATCTCCTGTTGCTTGCTTTTTGCTTGGTAGTTCTTCAGGACAGGCCTCCCTGCCTCTCAGGCTTGTAGGCTCCATGTAGGCCGATTTAGTAGGACGGTATCGATCCTCTTCAGAATTAGAGGTTGATGTGGGAGACCATGTTTCTCTTTCTTTTAACCAGAAGCCCATAGTAAGAAGTCTATGGCCTTCTTTAATGAAGGTGTCTTTAGTTCTGCGATCCGATGTGTAGATCAGAGATCTGTCTAGGTGCTTTTCTTCTGGAGATTCGATTAACAGGATGTCCCTCGATTGTATTTTTTTGAATTCCGCAATTGACCCAATAAGTCTCATGTGGGTTCTATTGAGGGTCAAGTCGTCTTTGATGTTTAAGACCCTTTCTAGCAAAAAACAAGAGGGAGACCTGTTGTCACAGTTCTCGACTGTCCTAGGACACGGGGGAAACCTGTTGTCATGAGTGTCGACCACCCTAGTTATTCTGATACTGTCTTTTTCTTGTCTGACAGATCTTTCAGTCGATCTTTGAGGCGCCTCCTTCCTTTCCCGGTTGCCGTATTTGTTCCAGTTCCAGATTTTGTACTCTTCTATTGCCCATAGTTCTGGGTCAGGGTCATCTGTTATCGCTTTGCCTTGATTCTCGTTTGACTGGCTATTAACACTTGAAGAATTTTGGCCTGTTGAGTTAGCTGTTTCAATGATTCTACAATCTTTTGAGAATCTTTTGAGAATCTGACCTTAAGAGTCTTCTTCATGGTGGGCCCTTGTTTGTTGCTTTGCTTCAATTGAGGGGGTTAATATTGCTCCCCTATGATCCTCCTGAATGTCTTGACGTGGTTTGGCAGCCTCTCCTGCTTTGTGATTTTCTGTCGTTCCTTCAACTAGGAAAATGTAGGGTTGCTCTTGTTAATATTGAGGCTTGCTGGTGTTTTAGCCTCCCCCATGTTGTATCCGATGTTATCTGCCATTGGTTCCTGCCCAGAATCGCTCTTTTCCTCGCATAGAGGTACTGTCAGGTCGATGTCGATTGATAGCTCCATTACTGCCTCTGATGTTTCTTTCACGTGTGCGCTCCCTTCCTTTTGGAGGGCGTTTTCGTGGCTCAGTGTTTTCTTGTTTATTACCACTGTAGGAGTCAAGTGTATTCCAGACTGAGGGCCAGACTGAGGGCCACTTGAGGACTGTCAGTGGAGGGGTTGAGGGGTTTGGGGCGTGCTACCTACAGCCTCTATATTGGCAGTGGTGTTAGCTGTGCTGCACCCTCCACCCTCCCCCAACACAGTGCGTTTATCCTCAGAGAAGGATTCGACCATGGCAGTAACGAGGTCCAAGTCCTCCATGCGTGTCCAGAGCGTGTGTAAGACTAGGGGACCTTGTTAAATAACTTATCAGCCCCAACCGCTCCTCAGACCGCTGATGAGAGGAAAATGTCAGCGAAAATAAAGCTCATTCATCCATCCAGAGGTGAGTTTAAGATGAGACACATAAAATACCCGGAAGAATTATTTTTTTTCCCTTTTTTAAATTTATGAGTCAATAAACAATGGGTCGCGAAGCTGGTGAGTCAAAGGTCAAAGGACCCGCAGTTCTCACCCCCCACAGTCACAGTTGCCGTTCTAAAGCACTTCCTCAAAGTAAGTTTGCCTAGGTGTGCCAGCTATATGTCAAGCTGCTGTGCTTGTGAGGAGTTTGTGAGCTACGTGAGAACAGTGTACTGCACTGTATCTAAATCACGTAATTCGCTAAACAGGCAGGCACGTACACACGAGAATACAAAAACCAAAATATTCCTTTAGGTCATGCATTGTAGAGCCCTGTGTAGTTTAGTGTCATAACCAGTGTCCGTCATTGTAACATCTAGTAGTGTAAAGCCGTTTATCATTAAGCTTGCTGACACCTATACTCGATACATTTCTATTACAGACAGCAAACCAATTCTACTTTTTTAATCAATAACAAAGAGAGTTTATTCCATCATGTCATTTGTGCAGTTCACAGTTTTGTAGAACATTTGTGTTATTAAACAGCTAGTAGATAAAGTAGTAGTGTATACAAAAAACGGTAAATTTCAATTAGCTCTCCACTTGATCTTCTAATTACAATTAAAAAGTTATTTTACATCCTCTAATGACCTTATTCACTCATTCACATCCTATATATCCCGACATGTTTCGCTCCTTCTCATTCTCATTCAAAATAGTTATTATGGGAGTTTCTTCAGGGGAACACTACATACAATACCCACATTGCTATTACAGGTCTACCACAATTACACTGGTAAAAAATCAATCTTCTGCTATATCGTGATTTCTGCCACTCCAGTTGACATCTCGAGTTCCAAATTAATGTTGCGTGGTCATGCTTGTTTGTATCCACCAATTGCCACGGGGTCTACAATACACAGAAAAAGGGGTTACACACTTCTGCTCTCACTACTTTCGAATTCTGCTTACCTAAGGGCACAGGGGCACAAGGCAGACTCCTGAAGCGGCACCGCTCCGCTCCGAACCGTCACTTGCCGAGCCTGCTGCTAAGCCCGTAGTATGTACGTATTCTCATGTGTACGTGCCTGCCTGTTTAGCGAATTACGTGATTTGGATACAGTGCCAAAGTGCTTAGAGGAAAGGCCCAATTGACGTCTAACGTCAGTAACGTGTAGTGTGTCAAGCCGCACTGTCAAGGATGAAAGGAAAGGAAAACAGGAGCCGCTTCCAACACAATGTAATCAATGATTGATCGGCATATTCTATGGTCACATTTCAGGTAGAAGTGTTGTTCATGTATTTCTTAAACCCATCATAGCATTGATGAAGTTTGATATAGATATTTATATTCAGAGAAAAAAATCGGTGAACGGGACGTTATGTTTACAAGTAAAAACAAAACCGCACAGAAATTTGGCAGTTATCGTAAGCTAAGCAACCATAACTTGCGCCACCATTGTGCACTGTTAAGACTAACTCCCAGCACATCAAAGATGACATCACAAATGTCGTTGATGACATCACATATCTAAGCCACTTGTTTTTGTTCCCTAACATATCCAGGCCAGGTGTTCTTGTTCACTGACAGTCACAATATTAAAATTCAAAAGGTGCTATATATCTAGAAGTTAACCTTGTTGTATGTTCTTAAGTACCTTCCTTATGGTTTGTTATCAGCTCATGGTGCACATAAAAGGGCCAATAAGCAGGCCTCAAACACACAATTCATTTGTATAAATGAAGATGACCTTTAATGTTATTGATATTTTCTGGTGATGTTGTTTCTTTCTTCCTTACTTTAGTTTCTCTGTATGCACCTCTGATTCGAATGCATTGTCGGTCTTGATATGTATTGTTTGTACTAACACAAGTGTTTAGCAAGTCTTGAATGGTTAGCTATTTATTACGTTTAATATTACTCAAAACTCTAAATAGGTAGCATTCATTATTTTGCTAGCCAAAATTACCAGATTAAAAAGATTGTACTTCTATGGTGCATGCTGGAGTCATTACGTATGTGTATGTACGATTAGGTTCTTCTATTAACAACAACACTCGCTTAATGTTTTGTTTAGATGAGTACATTCTTTAATACATGAAGTACTTCATGATGGCCCCCCTAATCACCCCTGATATCTTGCTACCAACATTAATACATTAAATACGATCGGGCGCAGGGAGGGCTGCATGACATGGCACCCACTCCATTGCGGGTGTGGGGGTGGTCAACGCCCCATTCCATTAGAAAATTCCCTGGCGCTTTGGGGTGCCCCACAGCCCACCCTAAAATGCGTTCCAACATTTTCACTTTTATCCTTTGGTAACCCAACTCCCCTTGGCACAGAGGGGCACAATGGTGTGTCAATCTGGCCCCGGGTGCCCAAACCTTACTGCCCCACCCACTGGGGGGCCTGTCCCACAATGTTTGGGGGCTCTCTCCACCCTAGCCCCAAATGGAGGGGGGTGTACCTCACGCATCTGTTTGTAGGAGGCCCAGGGAGGCCTGCATGAGGTGCCCCCGCCACCCATTTGGGGTGAGGGGGGAGAGGGACCCCAAAAATGGTGGTTCAGGCCCCCCAGTGGGTGGGGCAGTAAGGTTTGGGCACCCCGGGGCCAGATTGAAACACCAATGTGCCCCTCTGCGCCAAGGGGAGTTAGGGTAATCCAAAGGAAAAAAGGGAAAATGGTGGAACACATTATAGGGGGGCTGTGGGGCACCCCAAAGGGACGGGGAATTTTCTAATGGGATGGGGCCTTGACCCCCCCAACCCCACCCGCAATGGAGTGGGTGCCATGTCATGCAGCCCTCCCTGCGCCCGTTCCATGACCAGCAGTGCCATCATAAATGATGTCGTTGGAAAGGGGAGAATCTCCCCTTTCCAACGACATGACTTTTTCAAGAATCCCTGGTGGCTAGTGGGCCCCAGGGCCCCAAACCACCTCCCTTCCTTCGAACATTTTTTTTTCCTCCTTTCCCCTGGGGGCAGATGATAACTGCCCCCAGGGGTCTCCAGCGCTGTGGCGCCATGCTTTGGGGGCTTATGGGAGAAGAAGGGGCTGCTTACTAGGTAACTAGGTAAGCAGCCCCCCTCCCTCCACTCCCAAAACAGATCCCTGGTGGACTAGTGGGCATTGCTGGCCACGGATCGATCTCTGCGCCCGATCCGTGACCAGCAATGCTGTTACACAAGGTATCGTTGGAAAGGGGAGAATCTCCCCTTTCCAACGATACCTGCCTCGATCTCCGGCTTGAAATACAGCCGGAGATCGAGCCAGAGGGAAAATGGCTCTTACCTTCTCTCTTCACCACGGCAGCCGAAAATGGCTGCCGCGGTGAATTTACTTTCAATTTCATGTCGTCGTGCGTCACGCACGCCGACATGAAATTGCAGGTAATCCAACCCCCGGGCAGTGAAGGGGACCTCCCCCTCTCATAGCCCGGGGGTTGGATTACAGTGCAGGGATCACACAAAACAGAGATTCCCGAAAAGGACGAGGTATCTCGTCCTTGGCAACAGGGAGGGAATTCCAAGGACGAGATACCTCGTCCATGAGGTTAAGAAGACATGAGCATTTTATAATTCTTTTTTTATTAGGTATTGTTCCTTGTTAAAGTGCTGTTCCAAGAGTGTGGTTACATGCATGTCAATTGTATTGGCACTTGCAGTGTCATTAGCAATGCATGGTGGTTGCTCAGCGGCTGTTTAACAATGGTGGTGGCACAGATATCCAGCATTGGCTCTTTCATGGATTCACAAGCTCATTCAAAATCCCCCATAATCAGGCGGGGAATCCTCTGTAATATCAAAGCAGTTTACTTTAAATCTTAAAACTGCTTGTCACTTAAATAGCCTATTGCTGTCACTTTGGGTCATACTGCCCCATCCAATGACAATGGTCCCCATTAGCTCCACCCCTGGTGAGCATCTTCCGATTTTTACTGTACGTTTAAGTTTTGAGAGTCCTTCTTGTTTCGCTCCTTGAACTTTCAATGTTTTTGTCCTATTTTTAAGAAATATTCCATTGTTTTCTTCAACATCAGTGATTTCAGTGACTACCAGTTGCGGGACCCATTGCCGGTGAAGATCCCGGCCATTGACGGATGTTCTCGACTTATGAAATCCTCTTCAGGAATCTGAGGCCTTCATTTTCTGCCACAATGATGGATGCTAAAAAGAAGAGCCTGTTCAAAACCTGCACTAAGTGCCACCTTAAGAATGTATATGTTGAGGATCATCATGGCAAGTTCTTGTACTGTCTGCACCCAGACCACGACATGGAGAGCTGATCCATGTGGCAGTCCTTTTCATTGAGAAATTGCAAGGAACGTCAACGCAGGTTGGTGACTTGGCTGGAGGAGAGTTCTGGGGCCTCTGACTCGACCTCGGTCTGCAGTCATGCCTCTACCAGAATCGTTAAGCCCATAGAGTGAACGCCCTTGTCGAAGAGGTCGAGGTCACACAAACCTTCCCATGGGAAGAAACTTAAAAGGGGACACTAGTTGCACACTTCAACTGTTCCTCGTAGACTACCTCATCAATGACTCTGTCAATGATTTTAGTGATGACGACTCCGTTCACTTCATCTGCGGCACCATACACAGGCAAGTCAACGGTCACAGCTACACTCTTTTCAGAGATGTGACATCCTTCAATGTCTGCATGTACTCTGTCTACAAGCCACAAGCATAAATCGTCATCAACTTCAAAAGCCTTGTCAATGACCACCTCATCAATGATCCTATCCTGCCAATACCTTATCCACCAGTCCAACCTCCTGCATACCGCAGCAAAGTTAGTCCTTTTGTTCCAGTAAAGGACGGTTCAACAGGACCTCCAGAGACTACAGGTCCTACTACTGCCAGCAGACGTCTCTCGCTGGCTCGCAAGAGGATTACAAGGGAAAGTCGCAGGCTTACAGTGGTCCTCAGCGACTGTGCAGACCTTCATCAGGACCACAAATCCCCAAAGCAGGACTGACCAGGCCTGGACCCATGCCCCCACTTCAGCACCCCATCGGGAAGCTGGTTGTCACAATTTATCGATCAGTGGGAAAACATCTCCACCGACAGATGGGTGCTCAATATCATTCGGCAGGCTCACACCCTCGAGTTTCTGGGTAAAGGCCTCTCCATTCCTTCCATAAACAAAAATTAACCACATCTGCCCCTCCTCCTACAGGAAGTTCAGTACCTTCTAAAGAAAGGTGCTATAGAAGTGCCATCACACTTCCAGGTCTCCAGAGTGTACTCCAGATACTTCCAGGTGAGAAAAAAGTGAGGTTGGTGGAGACCCATCTTATACCTCAGGCAGCACAAAAAGTTCCTTAAATCACAAATGTTTTGTGTGGTCACACTTCTACACGATCTCGACCTGCTAGAAAAGGGAGATTTCCTGTCCGCTCTGGACTTGGAGGATGCTTATTTCCACATTCCCATACATCGCAAACACAGAAGCATCCTTTGGTTTGTACCACAAGGCAAGCATTATCAGTTCAACGCTCTGCCTATTGGCCTAAATTCAACTCCAAGGGTCCACACAAGGTGCCTAGCCTCAGTGGAAGCCCATCTTTGTTGTGCATGCATTTACGTTTACCCGTACTTGGATGACTGGCTGATATGTGCCCCCTCCCTGTCACTAGCCTTTCAGCACACCGAGGAGACCATCCGGTGCCTCACCTCTCTGGGATTCTCCATCAATTTACCGAAGTCATTTGTCTCACCATCTTAGAATGCCCTGTTCCTGGGTTCACGGCTCAACACCCTAACATATCTAGCTACCCCCTCGGAGTAGAGGGTAAATCCCTCCAAAAGATGCAACAATTGTCCAGATTGCAGGTGATGACAGTCAGCGCCATCAAATCACTGCTAGGGATGATGTACTCCCGAAATTCTATTGGTTCCACGCAGCAGACTTCATATGAGTCCTCTCCAGGAGTTCTTAGATGCTCGATCGCAGCAAGTGTCGGGTTCCTGGAACGACAAAGTCACCCTCACATCATCATTTCACCAAACCCTCCAGTGGTAGAATCCTCCCAAGCACCACACACAGGGTGCTCCCTTTCACTTCTCACCCCATCAGGCCACAGTCACCACCAATGCCTCCGAGGAATGATGGGGAGCGCACAGGGGCCAGCACAATTTCAGACAGCTGTGGCAGCCCAAAGACATAGCCCTTACACATAAAGGTCTTAGAGCTGAGAGCAGTGTTCTGGGCCTTGAAATCTTCAAACCGTAATTCCAGAATAAGGTGGTGCGCATCTTCAATGACAACACCACCACCATGTTTTATATCCAGAAGCATGGGGGTACCCTCTCACCCATATTGTCCAAGAAAGCTCAAGCTTTATGGCACTGGGCTTTGTCCCAGGAAAGGTATCTCCTCCCTTTACATCTACCAGGGATGCACGACACCAAATCCAAATTCCCTCTGCAGGGAGCTATGTTCCTGCCATAAATGGGAGCTCCACCAGTACCAAGCTCTGAGTCTCTTCTTCCGGTGGGGGTCACCCGGGCATCGACTTGTTTGCCACCACAAAGAACTCCAAGAGCTCCCAGTTTGCCAGCTGGTCTCCTCAAGGGGGGGAGTCTAGGGGACACCTCCTCGATCCTGTGGGACAGTTTGTTCCTTTATGCATTCCCCCCAATTCCGGTTCTGCTATGAGTGCTAACCACACTCAAGCCGAACCAATGCACAATGATCTTGAACGCCCCGGCATGGCCATGCCAGTTTTGGTACTCTGACCTACTTCACCTGTCAGTGGCCCCTTATGTCAAGCTACCTCCTCTCTCAGAACTCCTCCCCAGAGTCAAAGAATCAGTGCTGCACCACAACCCAGCACCCTTGCATTTGAAGGCTTGGCTTCTGCAGCCCGGGAATTTGGACTCTTCACATTACCTCTAGAATGCAGAACAATTCTAGCAAGGGCAGGGCACCCTCTACCCTGTCGTGCTACAAGCACAATTGGAAGCATTTTACCAAATGGTGTCAATCACAATGATTAAACCACCTTCAAATTAAAGCTACGCAAATCTTTCCATATCTTCAGTCTCTGGCAAAAGAGGGACTTGCACATGCATCCATTAAAGTGCATCTGGCGGCCATATCTCGCTAAACACACACTATACGACAGCTTTCTATATGGTCACACAGGCTGGTCATTACATGGGCCTATCACAGACATACAAGATAATTGAATACATCTTAAGCATGCACTTCTAATTACTGGACAGGGAGATTTTAATAGGTAATGCTGCTACAGGATAATTCATGAGCATAGACAGTCAATTCTTGAGTGCTTTTTTCCCTTTTAGCAGCATTAAAATTTTGAATACAATGCCATGTCCTCGAATTCCTTATCAGAAGAGTTCTTAATGTAGAAAGATCCATTTTACAATCTATCAACATATCACTGCTGTTAAATAAATCAAACATTTGTGAGTGAAAAATTCAATACACATTATGATTTGTGAAGCATTGCCATAGCCATCAATGCAAAGATGGGATTTCTTTCATCTTAAATATTTTAAAAAATAAGAGTCTTTTATTGAATCCTTGGTAATATTAAAAGCAGTTTTTCTTTAAAACTGAAAACTGCTTGTCACTTATAGAGACTGTTGCTGTCACTTTGGGTCATACTGCCCAAGCCAATGGCATTTGTCCTCCTCAGCTCCTGTCCCATTGACGGCTGCATCAATGACTTTGTCGATGACTAAAATAACAGTCCACAAGGTTGCTCTACCTCCACGGCCACCCTCATATGGTCCAGCTGCAGCTCCGTCAAAGATGCCACAGGCCCCTGTCATCACCTCCTTCCCCAGGGATGTGAGGGTGGACAAGCAGATGCCGCCATCTCTCTCCTATCCCCCAAGACCAACCAAGACCAAACCATTCTTCACTCTGTCATTGGTGGGCTCTCTCAGAGCACTACCACCTGCTCAACTACTGCATGCAGGCACTCTCTCATATGACTAGCCTCCAGGGTCTTCCTCATCTGATCTGGAAGAGGTTGTGCATTCTCCTGACCCCATTTCTCCTAGACCTCATCGCTCTCTTTGGCCACAACCACCTCATTGCTCACAGCCTCTGCCAACTGTGCCCTTGCCTACTGCTCCTCAACCAGCTTTACCAACTGTGCCCTTGCCTCAAATAGCTCCCGAGGCTGCTCCTTCTAGGAGTCCACCATTGCCCTCAAGGCATGCTCCCTCTGGGAGCCCACCATTGCCCTCAGGGCTGTTTTCCAATACTGTGGCTACCCTCACAGACATGGATACTAATCCTGACACTAAAACAGCACACGGTACTCAAGGTACAGATGAGTTTGAGGACCTAATTCTGGCTGATGGCAAACCCCCTTATCTGGATCTGCCCTCCAGGGACTCTACACTGGATGAGATTGGCTCCTTTTATGCTCCATTGATACATGCAGCAAAATTATTCAACCTGGTTCCTGAAGAGAAGAAAAAGGAGGGTTTCCTTTTCCAAAGGAGAGAATCCTATAGAAAAGCAGTCATGTCAATCCCCCTGCTCGACGACATATGAGAAGCTGGCTTATAGGTCATGAAAAGAAACCCATTTCTTGACCCCTCCAAAGAAGGAGTGCTTAGAGAAGCAGTACAGAATACAAGATTCTGACCCGAAGTATCTTCATTCCCAGCATTCACCCAACTCTGTGGTTTCTGCTGAAGCAAGGAAAAGATCTACTAACTCCACCCCACTCCATGCATGGTCCCACCAGACCAGGAGGATAAGAAGTTGGACACGTTTAGGAAATGCATCATCGCCTCCGCCGCCTCCACCATCAAGGTGTCTAACACTTTGGCTATACTCTACAAATACGAGAGGGAGCTATGGTATAACCTGGGACCCATCTTAGACTTCCTCCAGGGGGCAAGAAGAACAAGGCATTGGTATTGGTATTATTTCACAAGGTTGATTTTGGAAGCATTGCTGTGTTCCTCTGGCAAGGCTGGTTGAAGAAAAAAAGGGGGTGGACCACAAACTTCCTCCTGCTCCTGTTGCTCTTATGACTAGTAATAGTCAAGGCTGGTTGAAGGCCACAAACTTTCGCCTGAGGTCCAATCGAAAGTTATTGATGTGGCCCTTTAAAGGCGTGGACCTTTTCAGCAAAGCTGTAGATGAGATCCTGCAGTCCATAAAGGCAGGCACAGATACGGCACGCTCGATGGGTGCTCTTCAGCAACAATGGCATTCCTTTTGTTCATCCAAGGTCCGTTTCTCCAGGTCCATGAAAGAGTACAGGCCAGCATATCGCCAACCTTCGTGCTCCAGCACACAAGAGGTGTATAGAGGATGTTCACAGTCCTACAGAAGGGGACCGCAGCATGGACGTGGAACGTCCTCCAGGATGCAAACGACCAAACTGGCCTGACCAGGTCCAGAGCCCAGTTCCCCACTTCAGCACCACAGTGGGAGGCTGTCTATCACAGTTTGTCAACGAGTGGTGTAACATCTCCACTGACAAGTGGGTGTTCAGCCTTGTTGAGCAGGGTCACACTCTCGAGTTCCTGGACAAATTCCCCTCCATTCCTCCCATCATAAGACAGGAGTGACACCTGCCTCTGCTCTTGCAGGAGATCCGAGCACTGTTAAAAAAGGGGGGCAATAGAGGCAGTGCAGAACTTTCTCTGGGGCTCCAGAGTGTACTCCAGATACTTTGTGGTGAGAAAGAAGTCAGGTGGTTGGAAGTCCAACACCGATCTGAGGCAACTCAACACATTCCTCAAATCCCAGAAGTTCCGGATGGGGACGTTGTAGCATATGCTCAAACAACTGGAGCACAGAGACTTCCTGGCATCCCTAGACCTAGAGGATGCCTACTTTCATTAATCGCAGGCACTTTCTCCTGTTTATCGTAAATGGCAGACATACATTACCATTTCAAGGCCTTTGGCTTCAAGTCAGCTTTGAGGGTCTTCG
Source organism: Ambystoma mexicanum (assembly GCF_040938575.1). Taxonomy (NCBI): domain Eukaryota; kingdom Metazoa; phylum Chordata; class Amphibia; order Caudata; family Ambystomatidae; genus Ambystoma; species Ambystoma mexicanum. The sequence goes on along the minus strand of NC_090936.1, from coordinate 104,798,625 downwards.
CAAAGTGTCTGGCTCCAGTGGCAGCCCATCTACATTGTTCAGGGATCTATGTCTATCTCTAACTAGATGACTGGCTGATTCCACTGGTCTTATAGCACACAAAGAGACCATCAGATGCCTGACTTCACTGGGATTCTCGATCAACTTTCAGGAATCATGCCTGGTGCCCACGCAGAGTGCTCTCTTTCTGGGCTAACATCTCAACACACTGACATGTCTGGCTTCTCCCTCGGAAAAGAGGGCCAAGGCCATCTTGAACAAAGTGCAACAGCTCTCAATTCTTCCAGTGATAACCGTGCGCTCCATCAAATCTCTGTTACGGATTATGACTTCATGCACCCCCCTAATCCCTCATTGTAGATTGCACATGAAACCTCTACAACAGTTCCTAGATGCCAGGTGGCAGCAAGTATCAGGCTCCTGGAGTGACAAGATAACTCTCTTTCCAGTATTCAGGAAGTCCATGCAGTGGTGGTCCGTTCATCGGCATCTCAGGTAAGGAGCTCCGCTTTGCTTTCCAGTGCATCAGGCCACGGTGACCACCAAGGCCTCCCTGGAAGGGTGGAGAGCACACACAGGTCAACTTCATTCCAGGGGCTTTTGGCAACCAGAAGAGAAAGAGTTGCAAACAAATATCTTGGAGCTGCAAGCGGTGTTCTGGGCTCTCAAGTCTTTCAAACCCCAACTCCTAGGCAAGGTGGTCCACATCTTTACAGACAACATGACCACCATGTTCTACATTAGGAAGCAGAGGGGAACCGGCTCTCCCATTCTATCCAAAGTAGTGTAAGCAATGTGGAAATTGGTGATAGATTACAAGATGTTTCTCATTCCATTCCATCTAGCAGACATTCACAAACCCAGCGCAGATTCACTCAGCAGGGAACTACGAACCTGCCATGAGTAGGCGCTTCATCATACTCAAGTTCTTCTGCTTTTCTCAAGTTGGGGTCACCCTCAAATCCACCTATTCAACACAGCAATGAACGCAAAGTGCCTCATGTTTTCCAGCCGGTCCCCGCAACTAAGGAGTCAAGTGGACACCTTCTTGCTCCCCTAGGAGGGCTGATTTCTCTACATGTTCCCACCAATTCCCCTGATTCAGCGAGTGATAAGGTCACTCAAAAGGCCCATTGCAAGGTGATACTTATTGCTCTGACGTGGCCCAGTCATTTCTGGTACTCAGACCTTCTCCACCAGTCTGTGGCTCTTTGCATCACACTGCCTCTTCTTCGAGACCTGCTCTCCCCAGAGGAAGGTCTGTCCTACATCACTACCCAGCATCCTTCAAGCTGGCTGCAAACCTCGAGTTTGGCCATTACTCAATGCCTGTAGAATGCAAAGATATTCTGGCTAAAGTTAGGGCACCGTCTTGCATGCTATAAGCACAAATGGAAACACTTCTCTGTGTGGTATAATTCGCTGGGGTTTTCTTCCCTTTGCATGCAAGTTCCTCAAATCCTGTAGTTCCAGCTCTCCCTAGCAAAGGCAGGTCTTGCTCATGCATCTATCATGGTACACCTGGCAGCTATTTCCCGATACACTCTAACGCCTGGCAGGCCTTCCTTGTGGCCTCACAGGCTTGTTACAGAATTCCTGAAGTTTCTTTTCAGAGCATTGCCTTCTGTGAAGGATCTATTCCCCGCATGGGAGCTCCACGTTGTTCTGTCAAAGTTGATGAGTCCTCCCTTTGAAACTGTTCACAGTGCTTCTCTAAGGTGTTTGTCCTAGAAGATATCTTTTCTGGTGGCTATCCCTTCAGCCACAATTGTCTCTCTTGTAAACCACTTATTTGTCTTTCCATCAGTCCAAGATGGTGCTACATACTCCATCCTTTATGCCAAAGGTTCCTTCAGACTTTCATTTGAACGAGCCTTTAGGTCTGCCCATCTTCTTCCCCAATCCTTCCTCTCTGGCTGTACAGGCTTTGCATTCTCTGAAGCTGGCGCGCGCTCTGAAGTTCTATGTCGCACGCACTAAAACATTTCATACAACTTGTCAGTTGTTTGTGACATTTGCACCTGGGGGCAGAGGAAATCCCTCTCCAAGTTTCTATTTCCATGTGGCTCTCTGGCTGTATCACATATTGCCACTGGCTTGCACGCAAGTCGTTGTCAGGAATACCGAGAACCCATTCCACCAGAGCCATGGCTGCTACTACTGCGTCACAGTCTGGTTTTCCTCTGCTGGACATTTGCAGGGCTGCTACGTGGAGGTCAACTCTTACCTTCATAAGACTTTACAGCATTGACAGGTATTCCAGGGTTGAATCTTTTGTCGGCCAGACAGTGCTTTGCCACTTGTTTTATTGCGGTGAGTGTTTTCTGAAGATGAGTGTTTTTTTTGCTTCTGTTGAGCCTGTTCCACCTCCTGTGGTTGTGTATGTACTGCTCTATAATCGTATACATGAGCATGTGAATCCATATAAGATCCAATGGTGGAAAAGTACTAGTTACTCACTTGTAACTCCTGTTCTCTGGCACAGGTATCTTACATGGATTCACATGCAGCCCTCTCGACAACCTCTCTATGGCTCTTCTTGGTTGCTACTGTCACTTCACATGAGCCTCTAAATCTGAGAATAGCCACTGGGGGTGGAGCTGGGGTGGAAAAACGTCATTGCTTGGGCAGTATGACCCAAAGGGACAGCAACTGGCTATATACGCGACAAGCAGTTTTTACTTTTAAAGCAAAACTGCTTTTAATATTACAGAGGATTCCCAGCCTGACGATGGGGAATATTCATGAGCATGCTAATCCATGCAAGATATCCGTGCTGGAGAAAAGGAGTTACAGGTAAGTAACTAGTTTCGTAGGGGTACTGCACATAAACAAAACTCGCACAAAAGATAGGTACAGGAATGGGGCCCCACTCAGCGGCCACCGTCCCCTTATGGGGTAGGACGTGCACTGAATTTCTCCATGATAGCCCTAGGCTTCTCATCCCCTCTTTACAAGGCGCAAGGTCACATCAAACATCTAATATATTAACCATTCCTTCATCTTCTCTTTTTTTGCCCACTTACTGTTCAATAGTTGTGGATGAATAAACATCCGTCCCTTCCTCGTGTCTGTAGTCCTCCTTACTTTTTATGTTCACAGTAGCCAACCCTATCTGACCTCACTGATTACATTCAGTTAACATATCCTGACCCTGGAATATGGGAATTTAAGAGTGAGCCTAAAAAAGGGAAATGTAAACAGTATTTCATGGCTTGTAGCTGGACTCCAGAGTGAAACAGATGACCTACGCTGGCAAAGTATCATCCTTCGAGCAAATATTGCTTGTTGCCTGGGGAAATGGCCACTTCACCCATTTGATTAACCAGGCTTTATAACCCACTTTAGCGCAGATGTGCAGGGTGCTTGGGGTTGCCAAAGTGAATGGTTACAGGTTTGCATATCAATCAACTTAACCCCTTAAGTGCCAAGGACGAGTATGCCTGGCAGTGACCCACTGCTAGAAGTTTATCTATGGTTGAAAATCAAATGTCAGGTTAATAGTACAAAGAATATACACCAGGCTTCAAAGTCCTCTGTCTTTGAACACGTGGTTATTTTCCTTGATGTACAAATAAGGAATATATTTAACGATCAAGTGAACATTATCAGCGACTTAAACACAGAATGAAAAGCACTTATGGTAATCAGGAGTATCCGAGAGGACTAAGACGAAAAATGTGGCCTTCCTAATACTCTATCGCCCAGCCCTACACGGCAATATGCGTATGCTTCTCACCTTGCCCTTTGCTTTAACGAAGCATACCTATGTGCCTGTGATGGCTGGTTCTCTGGCAATGTGCCCGCCTGCCTCACTTTTCATACCACTTCAAAGAAAATGCCACATAGTATTCCAGTAAGCTATTGTAGTACTGGAAACAGTGAACCCTCAAACGTGACAGTAACAGTTACTAAAAGTAGGCTGGCGAGTACCTTGATGCAAAATAGATCAGCATGTACATGCCCCTGCCCAATATGAAGCATGATTGGCAATCTTAGATGAATTCCTGCAAAATCCAAGTGCAGATTCTGACACACGTGTTTAAGAGACTAGTATTGTGGTCAGCTATGCAAAGCCAAAATGTATTTATAAACAGTCAACACCCTGTGCACTCTGAGGCCTACGGGCGAGTGGTGCGTTACAAAAATTAAAATAATTAAAAATAAACATTGCAAATGCACGCTATGGCCCGGGGGGATGAGAAAACTAAATCTTTTTTGGATTGAAAGTGAGACCCCTGTTTTGTTCAACCTTTTCATTAATGACATTGTGGTCTAGATTGCTAGTTTAGTAGCCGATGCCCCTATTTTAAAGAGAACTGCAATAGGGATTCTATTATGTGCAGACAATGTGATTCTTTTGTCACAAAGTGCAATAGGATAAAGGAATCTATGGAAAATAATGCAAAATTGCAGGCTCACAGTGATCACATAGATATCAAATCCATTGTGCAATGGCACAGTTCCGGCCTTACGACTGTGGGGGACGCCCCCGCAACCCCGAACACCTTATACCGCACAAGCGGAGTGGGGGATGCCCCCGTAACCCTGAATCCCTTATACCACACAAGTGGAGCAGGGGACACCGCCGCTAAGCGAAAGGTATAAAGCCTGACGCTACATGTTAATAATTTCTCTATTGAAGAAGTGAGATTGTATGACTACCTGGGTATCATGGCATGATCAAATTATTAAATCAGATCTTGACTACAAATGCTGGAGCAGTTTTAAATTCTGTATATCTATATATTCGGTGCAGGCCTTTTGTGCAGGGTGCAATTCCCCCGCTCATGTTACATAAGAGCACATATGATATTTAATTTCCACAATGTATGGATCCCAGATACACTCTATGTATGAAGCCAAGCTGTTGGCTGTCAATAATTTAATAATCCCAGAGACTGGGAGAATATATTTTTATAAACATGTTATCACTCCTTCATTGCACCCCTTTCGTTTAGAGCTTGGATCTCCAGGAATAGCCACACTGCAAAGTCAAAACCCTTCAACTACTGAGCAAAGATCTGGCACTCCCCAGCCCTTGCTAAGTATAGAATTACTCTGGTTGAAGTCCTCCACCGTTTTAATCCATCCTCACTAAAGTGGTTCAGTTATATTAAAACTATTACCAGTAACCTAAATCTGACATATATCAAAACGGATTCTACCCAGATAGCACTGCATACCAAAACCAAAAAGTCCATTATTATTGGTCATTATTAAGCCCTGTTCTAATGGGCGTGTGGAAATATAGTGTACCTAACACTTATGTGTATGTTAAATGGGACCTAGGAGTATAGAGATGTTTGAATATTATTTAGCCTTTTACAATTGAGGTCCTTCACCTGAAACAGTGTATAACAATTTGAACATTAGCAACCTTTTGGCAATATGCGGGGAGATGGGATGATCTGATAAATTATAAAAAATGCTGGTACGACCATGGGCATTTTTATCTTCCAGCTCTTTATTGAATTAAGAGTTACTTGCTAAACTCTATCATGAGACAATTTGGCATGAGAGCATTGAACAAGGCACTTTATCTTGCAGGACCACCGAGTATGATGCAGGAAAATGTACAGTGGCTGGGCTCTCAAGTAAAGGCATGCCCTTTAAGATCTATGGGTCAGAGGGCTCATAAATAAACCAGAAGTATTTGTACCTCAGATTTTCCTCTGTAAAGAAAATTATACAATATTATTATTGTGTCTGCCTAACCAGCAAGTTCTTCAACCTAACGGATTCTGGCAGGATAAACTAGTATGTGCACTATAGTGGTCGTACCTGAATTCTATGACATACAGCTCTGTATAAAATCCCATTTCTCTTATTATTAATGATGTCCTAGTCTTACTGTCGATTTATTAAAATGTATACATTTTGTAAATAAGAGGTTGGATTTATCCTAAGTAGATTTTAATTTTAGTGTTCTATGTTTTATTTGAGTATTTTGGATACAATATTCAGCATTAATATTGATTGTTATCTTGAATTGAATTGATAGAGTGCTATACACCAAAAGATGTTATCACGTATATATATATAAAATAAACATTGTTTTGGCTTGTCATAGTCTTTATTAATTATTAAATACTTGCCTGCTAAACCTTATTTAATAATTCTCCAAATGTTCTTCTAATTTTGGAATTTGTTTTTTAATCTCATCAGCTTCTGTGGGAGAAAAGATTTGGCAAATTGTGCTAGAGTTGCCAGCATGGTGAATGTGCATAGATTAGTATGATTCATCCGTTTTTCTAGCATTAATGGATCTGGGTCTTCATATGATGGCACGGTAAGATTCCTTAAACCCTGTGGAATTTGCTGATCATCTATGTAAATCTGGAGTGTGGTGTGTTCCCACCATTTCAATATTCTTTTCACTTCAGTTTTTCCAACGTATCAACCTTTTGTTGTATAGTGTATCCTCCTATTGTGAGTGCCACACCTGTATTCCCTGTGTTTGTAAGAGAAAATAAAAGTGTTGCTGCCAGCATTTTCTCTGCTTCTTAGCTTGCTGGCATTTTAATTCCTCAGGTCTAATGTCTGAGACATTACACCTGTATTGTTCTACACAAGATGATGGCGCTTGTCAACGTACACTCTTAGAGTTGTGATTCTAGCTGTACAGATGTATGTTGTCAATTTACTGGCAGATCTGGATCTTTATGTGTTATTGGTACCTAAAAGGTATATCATCCATATCATTTGGATTATGCTTGTGTCTGTGCTGGCTAATACTACATGGGAGGTGTTGCTAGCATTCTGCTTGCCTTCTCACACTCATCCTGTTGCACTATCCTGACACCCCTCACTTGACATGGTAACATGGCTTCTGTGAGAGATGGATGGTTGCTATTCATACACATTGTCATCACACAGAAGAGCACAGATTGTACAGATGAACATACACTCAAGGTGGAATCTTGTGTATGGCCCCAAATCAGTGGCCTAATGCTAGCACTAGAATGTAAAACGATGAACACAATAAAAGATAATCTCATTGGATCCCAACAATATTTATATGAAGTTTATGAACCAATTCTTAGACCCATCTGTTATACAAAACTGGCATGTAAATCCATTGACAACATCAAATATATATATATATATATATATATATATATATATATATTTTTTTTTTTTTTTTTTTAAATTATATAGTTTATAAATAAACTTTTCATTTATCTACTTTGAAAAATTAAGTTTCTTACATTACAAATACACACATAATTACAAAACACCAACATCAAAATGGAAGAAGAAAAACCAAATAAAGCTTTGATGCAAATGAAGTAAGTCTCTACACCGATTTATCAAGATCGAGTATATTAGTAAGGAACTGCTCAATAGTACATATTCATTTTTTATCATGACCGCACAGGAACTTTGCCCATCTGATTTCAGAGTCTAGTTGCAGTGTGGAAATCTTAAAGAGGTCTCTAAATAGTCCTCTCTTTTGTGCTGTGAAGACCATGATGATGTGGTGCAATGTGTCTGGTACTTCCGGATCAAGGCAAAAGCGGCAATGTTATCAGCCATAGGTATTTGTCTCGTTTTCGAGTCGGGATGGTATTCAAGCAAATTTTCATAAAAAGGTCACAGATTTTTTGGTCAGGAAATAGAGTTAACTACTGGGGAAGTTTGTTGATGGCCCGGATGTCACTGTCGCATTGATGATTCATACGATGTGTTGATTTCTCAGTGATTGTCTTGGTCCAATCATTATGCCGGATCCTAATTTTAGCGTACTGGGGACGATGAAATAGCATTTCCAAAGAGATGTCTTTGTTTATCAGTTGGTGTTCTAACTCATGTTTCCAGGCTTTCAAAACAGTGTTATTCACTGCATTGGGAAGGGATTTCAGTATTTGAGTGGCCAGCGTTTTATCATTGGTCATTATTTTATGAAAGAGATCCAGTTGTTTCCATGAAGCAATTGATGCTAGTGATTGGGTTGCTACTTCATATCTTATTATTGCCTTTGGAAAAGTATTGGGAAGTGTCAAAATCTTCCACCAAAAGGAAGCCTCAAGCCTTTGCCAGTTGATCTGTGCCAAAATGATCATTGATTCACTACCATAGGTTATAATGGGAATAACTTTTTGCCTATAGTAGGCGATAATGGGTTTAAACGAGAACTTCCCGTATTTTCGATGGAGAAAACTCCCTTGTCTGGCAAGGGACTGAATCTTCCCTTCTAGGTCGGACACCCATTCTTTTTCGGACCTGGATTGGTTTATTGTCATTCCAAGATATTTGAAAGTGGTCATTTCAATCGATTCCTTGCCATCTAATGTAAGCTTGAGACACTGTTTTTTCTCACGTAGTTGTTTCGTTAAATTCATGACTATGTTTTTTTTTATTTGCAGTTCGTTGAATTCCATGTATTCACCCATCATCCGCAAATTATTTTGTAGACCAAATATCATTCTTTCTAGAAGAACGATGTCGTCAGCGTACATCATAGTCGGGATAGGCACAGAATTGATTTTCGGAGGGTTAAGAGCATGGACATTGACATGATCTTTGAACTCAGCTGTAAAGAGATTGTACAGGGTTGCAGCTAATGGGCAGCCCTGTTTCAGTCCATTCCATGTCCTTATAGGGGAGGTGGTAACTCCTTCTTTGTTGAGTCTGATGGTAATTGAGGTATTGGAGTACAATAGTTTGATCGGCTCGATAATCTCAGTTGGGCACTTCCAGGGCACTTCCAGGTCAACAATTTGTCCGACAGTTTTTGTCTGTTTATGACATTAAAAGCCATCTGGAGCTCAACGAAAGCTAAACATACTTGAGTGTTGTGCTGTATAGCTTCATGTTTGATAAGATTTAGAATCAGTAGGTTCACGTTAGCCGTAAAACCTGTTTGCCTAATTGCAAATCTATTTGTTTGTTTGGCCCACTCTAAGTTTTTTCAACAGGAAGGTAGCAAACAGTTTGCCCAAAGGGTCGAGGAGGGAAATAGGTTGATAGTTAGATGGCTCATTCCTGTCTCCCTGTTTGAAAATGGGAATGAGCGTCGCCATTTTCCACATTGTCGGAATCCGGTTTAGTTTGTCAATTAGGAAAAAGAGTTGGTCCATCAGATTCGCCCAAATCTCTGGGGCCTGTTTGAAGATGGCATTAGATAGGTATGATTTACTGTTTGATGGTTGCTGCCAGAATGATTCATTAAACATTGAAGGGATCAAATATTTGAGATACACCCAGTGTACACCCACCCATCGCACCAGTCCAACAATATGCAAGAGATTACTTGACCTCCAAGAAAACCTATTGTTTCCTCCAGGAGCCAGTTAATCAGGAACTGGATCTAATAGCGATGGCCATGTCCTGGTAACCTGGATGACAGATCGCCGTGGACTAGCTAGTTAGACACGTTTGGGTTTCTCACAGCATTCTACAATAAGCATATCAGAGTACACATTTGCATTTGCTGAGGGCCAGGCCTACTACCCAGACACCACATTTATATGAATAGTTTGAGTACTTACATTGTTACACTTTGGAAAAATAAAACACAAGACATATTTCCAAAAACATGCTTCCAGGTTTGTTGCAATCTAGTCCACCACTTCGGACTGTCATCGCAAGCAGAATATGTTTTCCCATTCAAACCTACTGCTTCGGCCATGCTGCTTCAATAAGCAAATTGCAGTACATATTTCTCCTCGCTGAACGCCAGGCCCATTGCACAGACACCAATGTTATATCACTGTTGTGTACTTACATTTTCACACTTTAAAAAAAATAAAACACAGGACATATTTGCAAAACAATGCTTTGAAGGTCTTGCTGACCCTCCTTGTGCATATTTGCTGCAATAAAGTTGGGGAGGGAAATGAGAGACGAGCCACCAACCACAAATTTTGAGGGGCAGGTTTACAGGGGAAGATGTTTCGCGTGTGTTACATCAAAGGTAAGGGGCGGTGTTTGACATGGTCCTTGATTGCAGCTTTAAAACCACTTCAAAATTGCTCCCCCTTCAGAGTGGTGTGATGCAGTATATACAGAGGACTGTAGACTCTTCCAATTCCTCTAACTCATATTCTTGGTCCTCTTCATTGTCTTGAAATACTGCATTTTTTGTTGTTGTGTAGGTCCTCCAGCTGGTGCTGGTGGTGGCTCTTGGGGAGGAGGGATGGCAATGGGTGATGCCATTTGTAAGATAAATAGCAGTTTTGCTAATAGTCTTCCAAGTTTCTGCTTTGTGCTAGACTGTTAATGGATAATGAGTTAGAATAGGCGTAGGAGCTGTGCAAGGGTACATTTTGAGCTTGAAAGTTCCTAGATCAGCAGGAAATGCAGTTCCGAACAGTTCCCGAAGCACAGACGCATTCGCAAATGCATCAACATGCCGTGCGCGAGAGCTTGGTCAGGTGACACTGCCCGAAAAGTTTGCGATGACGTCAGACATTCGTGAACGTCGACTAACACAAAAACTGTGGAAAAAGTAGCAAAAAGTGTATTGAAGTGTTAACAAGTATGGTAGAAGGTGGGGAATGGCCGAGTTTTAAGGTGAAATCTTGTAAATTGAACAAAAACGTCGCTTTATTTGGGTAAGTATGATATTAGTAGGTTGTAGGAAATTAGTTTGTTCTGGTAAAAACCTATGAAATTCACTGGAAAAACCTTGTTAAAGGAAGGTTATGGTAAAGTTGCTCAAATAAAAACCTATGAAATTTACTGAAAAAACACTGTTAAAGGGATGTTATGCTTAAGTTGCACTAATGAAACCTAAGAAATTCAATGAAAAAGGTAGAGGACGTGCCTACCTCTAGCACACAGAGAGAATCATGGGTGTGTCAGTTCTTTACCAGTGTTGGGAATGTACCAAAGGCTAAAGTACCAAAGTGAAATGCACTGAGTGTACTCAGTCGCCACACTACCTGGACAGTACTCCGACAGGACCCCCGCCATGCGCCGCCACCCCAAATCCAACCACTGCAATGCTCTCAGAAAGATTGTTGCTTTTTTGGGAAGCAGCAGGCTCATCTTCCTCAATCAATACTGTAACTACACCGCCTACTTCTGTGGGACACAAAATCCCACCAGCTACCTTGCAATCGATAAAAGAGGCTGTTGATCCATATCTTTAAAAAAGAACAGTACTCTTTAATACATTAAGTAGTTCATGGTAGGTCTCCCATTCACCCCTAACATCTTGATTCCAACATTATGAACTCAACCCCTTGTAGGGACTGTTTATTAACATTAATTTAATATGTGATGTTATTAGTGATGTCATCAATGACATTTGTGATGTCATCTTTCATTTCCAGGGTGTTAGTCTGAGCAGTGCCTGGTGGCGGCACGAGTTATGTTTGATTAGCTTACCATAACTGCCGAATTTCTGGGGGTTTTTGGTTTTACTTCTAACCCTTTACCAATGTTTTTTCATCGAGTTCATATGTTTTTATTAGTGCAACTTAAGGTGTCCAGTCAAAGTTTCGAAACATTATTTTATTTATTTAATATTATAGGGTTATTTTAATTTAGTATAGGTAAATAAGGGTTTTAAAAATGAAAAAAATGAGGGTTTTGGCAGGGGAACCCCCCCCAAAAAAAAATTGAAACTTTTTTTTCGACACTTTTGTGTTGGAACTTTTGGCATTCGAAACTTTGACTGTCGAAACAGTCACTAGGAACCCAACTTAACGATAACGTCACTTTAACAATGTTTTTTTCAGTGACTATATATATATTTATATATATATAAGTGAACATTTGTGGGTTTGTGGCTTGGTGATTATACAATTCCACACTGTTTCACCAATCTGCACCAAAATGTGTATAGTTAACTGTTAGGGCCCTCTGGACAATACTGGCTACATGAAATTTGGACACCCCACCCGTTCCCTGAATTTTCTTTTTTTTGTGGCTTGGTGAAGCATTGTTCCTCATACAATTCCACACCGTTTCACCAATCTACACCACATTTTGCATAGTTACCTGTTATGACACGCCAGACTTTACTGTCTAAATAACATTTGGACACCCCACCCCTTTCCATTGATTTTAGCACCTTCACACATGAGATGGTTGCTTGAAATCGGCGAAACATCAATGTGATCGTAGAAGGACCGATCTCAAAATGAGGAACAAATAAAACCACGTTTTAAGGCCCTAGAATGCACGTTTCTAAGATATTTGCACCGCAACAAATTGGAACATGCCAGGGTGAGGCGACAGGTGTGGGAGAGCACAGAAGGGCCCTGTATGCAGCAGCTCACCAACTCTCGCCTCCCCCCAACGTCTACTCCGGAGTATGTCAGCCAGTCACACCCACCCCTTCTCAGTGCAGTTTACTTCAGAGTGCTAAGCACATCAAGCGATAAGCGAATCAGAACAGCGACCTACAGGATCATCGATTTTCAACAATTGATGAGTGTTGTCCTGTCTGTCCACAGAACCCGGTCGGAGAACGGGTACTTTTTGCTAGTGTATATATATATATATATATATATATATATATATATATATATATATATATATATATATATATATATATATATATATATATATATATATATATATATATATATATATATATATATATATATATTATATATATATATGGTTCAGTTCGCATATACTGTGTTAGCCAAGGGTTGAATAGAATGTTGATCCAGTAGAAAACGAGTCAATACCTAGATTAGGATAATAAAGTCATTTATTTTGCATATTTTCGAGCTTTCGCTGAATGTCTCCACTTCCTCCGACAGAGATGAAATGAAGCATTTGAAAACATCACAGCATTACAGCTTACATAGCCCCTCCTGCAGATACCCCCTTATCTGTGTCTGTCTGTACCTGATCTGCAGTTTTTCGCTGACCAGCATGTGGATATTCAACTCCCCAACACATTGCAATTTTCAAGGCCTAAATGGTACACTGTGTTAAGTGGGGCAAGAGTCAGTGAAAGTGAAGAGCAGGGAAATGAAATGAAAAACAGCCCACCCTATTAGTATATTTATATATATATTATATGAACTAAAACCTCACATTGGCATGTTCTTATTGACATACAGGCAGTGCTTAATTTCTGGGGATGGTTGCCAGGGCTAGTCAGTGCATCCATCAACCACAAACAGCAGGTGCGAGCTGCAGTGTAACCCCAAATATGTCAATACTGTAGGGAGCAGCCATGGGTGGTGGCAGCAGTGGTGGGGAATTGCCTACCTCGCAGTGTCACTGGAGTGCTAGAAAATATTTGGGCCCTGGCACTTATTTTTTTTTTTTTTTACATATTAACCACTGAATACAGGGAGCAGTCGGAAGGGTTACAAACAAGGCCTAACTCGTTCTCTTTAAAGTGCACATGAAGATGTATTAATCCATACAAAATAGTTTCATGATTTCAGCCAGGAAAGTGTGAACATTTCCTCAATGGTTCATCTATTACAAGAAACTCAATTTTCTCTCCATGTGGTCTGAGCTTAAATGCCTATTTTGCAGGTGCTCAATCATAGGCTATCTTACAATATAATAGGAAATGCTGAATTAAACAGCAACATTTACAACAAATAAATCAGTATCAAATATATAGACATGTTTACAACAACTATCTCTATCCTCAGTAAATAGGAGTTAAAATCTTCATAATTTTGTTTTGACAATGCGCCATGATGCAAGTGCAAATTACAATTTCCAAACAATCTAAACAGTAAAGCAAACGATTTGTGACAAATTGCAGATGTACAAATCCATCACAATATATAGCTGCACAACAACAATCACATTGTATGAATGTATACAATAACAAACATGAAAATCATATTATTATTCATAATGAGAATCAGTTGCCAAATATCATGTCCCTGATTGGACCACTGCTGGTGTGCAAGCATGGAGCAGACCTTGCCATTGGTGTGCTGGGTGTGAGCACTCAGCTGACTGTGGATAAGAGAAATGGGCCTGCATTCATTCACCAGATCTGAAGGAACCAAGTATCCAGAGGAGCCTAGCAGCAGAACAAAGGACGACCCCGAGACGCACTTGAGGAGGCCTGGCACCCGAATCCTGCTGCTGTACCGGTGAAGCCCTGCTTTGCGCCGATCTCAGAAGACCTGCGAAGGTGCTTTGAAACCTTGGAGTGGGGGGACTACTCACGCTCAAGGCCTCCTGGTAACCCTGCAAGTGAGCCTGTTCGGAAGTGTCCCTGGGCCATCCAGTGGACTGTCCAGCTTGAACCTAGGTTGCTGTGTAGGAGCATTGCTGTTTTGAGTTTTGACTCAAGACTTTGGGTAATCATAGCTTGTACAACAATGCATTCTTCTGCCAAATGTTGTTGTCCCAGCTCTGTTGGACCACATGATCGAATGCTGTGTCATAGCGCAAGAGCTGAGTACCCCTTCGGCACAGTGGGACAGTGACAGTCACTTCAGGTGGTTTTCCCGGTTGTGGGTTAAAGAATCAAATACAAAGGTTCGAAATGCCAAACTTTCGAAACAAAAGGACCGAAGAAAAAATAAAAACGAATGCACATTTTTTTTTCTTTCTTTTTTTTGGTAGGAGGTTCCCCCCAACCCCTGTTTTTTGGACAAAAAAACACTAATTTTACCTGTACCAAAACCAAAAAAAAAAACATTTAAAAAAAGGCATTCAGTTTTTTTTGTGTCCTTTTGATTCGAATGTATTGCATTCGATCCTTTGGAATTCGAAATAATGACCGGACACCGGTTTTCCCGCATTCCATCCAGTGCACTGAGACCTGCTGCATCAGTGTTTTGTTCGCTTCTCAACGCAATCAAGAGTAGCAGCTCCAGTACCATACTTCACCTGTATCCACACCTGCAGCACCTGTGCATCTGGAAGCCGAAAGGAGGGCAGGAAATCATACCTCTGGTGATTACCTCTGGACCTGACAAGTCTGGCCAAAACCGAACTAAGAGTGGTGAGTAGTTTAGTTACTTTGTTCATCCAAACGCATTCTTTCACTGCGCCTAGAGACTGCCCTTGGGTGGAATCGGTGGGCAGTATAAATCAACATAACATAATACTGAAGGCTAATTTTTGGCCTTGGGTAGTACTTGCTGCCTAAAGCTCTCCAAAAGTTGGGAACAGATTTGTTCATGGTAGCAGATCTTCACCATACTCTTGTAACCCATTTCACCCCTTCAGAATTCTTCTCCTAAGCTTTTCCTGTTCCCTAGAAGGTACTTGTGAACTTTATGCACAACTGTGCACCTTACACGCGCATTGAACATTGAGCACAAGTCTCCACTCACCTTAGGGCTGGACTTATAAAGTTACGATTGTCATAGCTGAAGGCTGTCAGTGCTACAAACGTTTTTCACCCCTTTCCTTTGCAGGTATTGGTGGAGTTGTTAACTTTCTCGCACTGATTCCATTGATCGTATATATATTACATAGTGTGAAGTTTGTGTGGTATTTTACTAGAGCATTTAATTATTCATTGTGTTATTGGGTCTATAATAAATGGTATATTGTGTATACTAGTGCCTAGTTGTAATTCTTGGTGCTTCAGTGTGTGTGCTCATTGGAGACCCCTGGTCACCCTCACTCCGTCTGAGATTTAGCTTTGACTGCTCTCCAAGCTGCCGTGAATTGGTCTGTCTATCTTCCCAGAAGTGCCTCCTGTTCATCCAACCAGAGTGGCCTTCCAATCCTCTGACCGGTTACCAGACATTTGGTCGAAAAAATTTGGTTGACTGGACAAATGGTCGAACCAATTTGGTCGAAAGCCAAATGGTTGAATTTCTTTTTTATATTATTTTCACCCCTTTTTTTTTTGAGGGGAAAAAACCCTTTTTTTCCCTAAACGAAAACCTAAAAAATACATATATAAATAAAAAAAAAATTCGACCATTTGGTTTTCGACCAAATTACGTCAACCATTTGTCTTTCGACCAATTTACAGTCAACCACTTGTCTGAACAGCCCTCTGACCACCAGGCCAGAGTTTAGAAATCCATTCTAGCACAGCGTACACATTTGCCCTCCTTGCCTCAGCCTGGCCCAGTTCCCATTTGAACACCATAGCGAGTCCCTGGTGCCCATGTACAGTGGCCATATTGAGTTATTTTACAATTCTTTTGTACTTCCATTTTGGCACTTTTGAAAAACAAAAAAAAAACATTTGACAGATTAACACCACCTTTTCAAAAGCACAGGACATGGACAAAGCTCCTCATGCAGGTTTGGTGAAAATCTGTCCAGTGGTTTGGACTATTGGTGTGACAGAAAAGTCTGTCCCATGCAAGCCAAACTGGTAGTTGGAACTTTCCCAAGAAACTTTGTGACCTCTTGACAAAATCACACTACACTTTTCAAAAAGATTCAGAGTCGTATCTATATATTTGTTGGAATGTTTTGTGCAGATTCCTAAAGTGGTGCAAAGGTTCTAAGCCATCCAAATAGTGTTCTTCCTATGAGGAATACAATTGAACCATAACTATATATGGGTGTG
This sequence comes from Ambystoma mexicanum, assembly GCF_040938575.1. NCBI lineage: Eukaryota > Metazoa > Chordata > Amphibia > Caudata > Ambystomatidae > Ambystoma > Ambystoma mexicanum. Next base: position 104,782,193 of record NC_090936.1, on the reverse strand, counting down.
TGTACATATGGATGAATGTCCTTGAACATTTCTTAAGTTTGTAAACATTACAGTAATGTCTCCAAACATGTGAGATGCTTGAGAACATCCGAGAGTTAACAACGCTTGTTTTTTCTTTTTCTAGACATAGCCATCCCTCCCCTTACCTCCCAGATGTTCTTTCAATTGTAAGGCAAGTGTAATGTGTTTTTGAATATGTTCTCAGTGCACGGTTCATGGACTACAAGTACATGGCATTTGTTCCAAAATCTTTGACAAACCTCACGTTTCTTAATTGACCAATTAGCACCTACAGGCAATGTTAGCTAATGTTTGCCACCCGCTCCGATTGATTCAGAGGCATCCATGGACAATGAATCAGGAAATGAGTCTGCAGAGCAAACCAAGATCTCACAAATTTATCTTTACTTTTTTTTGGGCATTTTAAAAACATCGACATGACGAATGAACACCAAATATGCAAAAGCATGCTTTAGGGACCCCGGAAAAGTTTGATGAAAATCCACCCAGCGGTTTTGACTATAGCCGCAAAAGAAATTATTTTCACATTTTGTCTATCAAAATTTTGAAAATTTTGGGAACCTCCCTATAATGTTGCCCCCTCTTGATGAATTCCACCAACATTTCCAAAATCATTGGCATAGTTGAGTCTATATTATTTTTGCAAAAATGTGTGCAGATTTGTGAAACTGCCAAAGTTATAAGCTGCCCAAAAAGGACTGTTGCTGTGGGAAAGCCAACTTAACCATAACTAGAGGGTCCCTATCACCTCTATCAAAGACCCTGTAATAAATGTATATGTATATATTACAGGGCCTGCGGTTTCGGCCCTTTAGTTATGGTTAAGTTGCTCAACTCATGGAAAGAGCACTTTTTGGGTGGCATATAACTTTGCCCCCCCCCCCCCCGGATGAATCCTCACCAGACAAAATAGGTATATGATCCCCTCGGAATGATTCTGCAAAGTTTGGTGCTGTTTCGTCCAGGGGGGCAAAGTTATAGGGGGAGTCCTAAAATATGTGGAATTCCTCATAGATGCAATGTAAATTGAATTTGCGCATACCTGAAGCCCAAACCGCTGGAAGGATTTTCACAAAATGTGTTCCAGGAGTGGCGGCTTTGTCACTTCCCGATTCACAAGCCGCAGACATGTCTGGTCCAATCAGGGGGCGGCGTGATGTCTGCGGTCATCATACATGCCTGCTGATTGGATGCTCAAAAATGTGAGGTGCGTCATATTTTTTGAGACGGTCGACATGTTGGATCCACGGACAACAGCCATTGTCTGCAGTGGGGAAACAGTCTGGAAAACACATTTGGGGTTATTTGGTGGCCAAAATAGGCCTGGAGAGGGTGGGAGAGTGGAATAAAGATGATATGGAGCTGTTTCTATGGGTGAAAAATTGTGTGCAGGTGCCCCTGAGTCCGCAGATACTGTGGTAGTCCGTGGACAACGCTGTGAACTGAAAGAGGGCCTGGAAAGGGTTTGGGTAAAGAAATAAAGTTGATATGGAGCTATTTTTCTAGGTGAAAAAAGGGTTTGCAGATGCTGCCGAGTCCACGGACATCATTTGGGTGCAGGGGGTTCTGGGTAACTTTTGTTATTTAAAGGTGTATTGTACATACTTGTTATATGGTTCAATTATAGGCTATGCCCTCTATAATCTGGCCAGTGGCCCCACACACTATAGTAATATGTGTATTGTAATTATAGGTAATGTAGAGGGAGTATAAAGTATTTGCAATATGGTGGAATGATATAATTGAAGTGTACAATTGAGGATAGTGCGCCTTGTTGTCTCCGTCGCTTTTCACACTGTCAACCAGTGTATCCTTATTAAATGGTCACATGATGCCTTTAGCATCATGGACCAGGCGCTGGACTAGCTGACCTGTTTTCTTCACTAACCACCCTTCCAAGCTGCAACTGGGCCTATTGTACTCCACCACCTCACTGTCTTTCTGCAAAGTACCCTAGTGTTATGTCCTATGATTGTGGTTCTTCAATATCTATTTCATCCCTCTGGCTCACCTGATGGCCTTATTTTTTTCTCATTTCCAGTGTTATGTCAATGACACACAGCTTTCCTTAAACTTCCCTCAACTAATTTCTTCGCCTCGTTTTTTATCCCTGATTGTTTGACCATCATCGATGCATTGTGTGCGGCTAAGAATTTCTGTCTCAATGCTAGTAAGACTGAGATCTTTCATACTTGTGCCCTCTTTTTCTCTTATCCTCTGGCTGTTTGAACCCTCTATTCTCACCAAAACCCTTAAAATGATAGTGAAGTTCTCTATCTCCTTTAGTCCTTAAATTTCGAAGCTTGTAAAGAAATCCCACTTTTAGCTTGACCTCCTCATGGGCATTCTACCGTTCCTCACATTCCCACAGAGGCTCAAAGTCCCTAGAGCCCTGGTCCTCTGTAGGCTGGACCACTGCAACAGCCCCTTCCTTAACCTACCCCTTTTTTGTCTACGCCCCCTACAGCTAATCTAAAATAGGCTTGAGCACAAAGATTGTATCGCTGCAGCCATAAAATGTGTAGATTGGCTCCTGGTGGTTGTAAGGATGATATTCAAGACCCTCTATCATTGACAAGGTTTTCTGGGGTCTGGGACTACAATATGTCCAACGTTGTCTCCCTAAATACTACCCTGCTAGAGCCCTCCACTCCTGTAACTCCATTCTCTGCTTATCAAACACATTTTGCAACAAAGCCTGGGAGGCATGTCTATTTCTTTGGCCGGTGCCCCTCTTTGGAGCAGCCTTCCTGCTCCTCTTATACTTCAGCTGGACTTCCTTAAGTTTTGCAAACTTTTAAAAACTCTGCTTTCCTTTTCCTCTTTTGCTTAATCCCTTCCCTGCTAATTCATACCACTGCCACTGAGACTGGTATCCTGGTCCCTCATGAACCTCACAGGTTCCAGTCCCTATATCTAGTCAACACCAGAACATCACCCCCCTTTAGTACTGATCTTGCGAGTCTACCATCTGGTGGCTGTGTACTCTACCCTTGGGACTCCTCTGCCACAGCAGTTAGCCCGTGGCCTTCTACCTTGGCATCTCTTGCCACTTTCTTTCTGGGCTCCTATCAGCACTTGAGAAAGAGTCACACTTATGCTGCACACCTTAGATAGTTGCATGTAAACTAAGTTAAATTGATAATGTGATAATCCTGCGGTGTAGGGGAGAGTAATACCACCCTGGAACAAGGTGGCAAGTCACAAGTGAGCAGAAGAAAGAGTCCCAGAGTAATAAGGACCTCGCACCCCCTGCACCTCAGTCAAAATTCAATGAAATCTATGACTTTTCTGATTATAACAGAAACCCAAATCAACACTTGTTTTGTTTCCTAAAAAAATATTAAGTTATTTTAATCAAACACATATAAATGAGAGCGCTACACATTTCAGGATTCCCCCTTTGTCAGGAGCAAAATTTTTTCATAATTCCGGGACATTTCAGTCTTCATCTTCTACAAGGGAAGTACAACAAATTAAGATCAACAAAATGTCACCATATCAATCTCTCAGATAAAAAATCAATGAAATGTAAAAGTATATAATGAATACCTTCTCCCATGTTCAAGAGACTTTATTCACCTGGATGATGGAGTGAGTCAAAACTCGTTGTGTGTAGAATTCCTTCGAAGATAAAACCCTTAGCATAGATGGACTTCCACTATGTTATCTATCAATCTAGGAAAAAAAGGAGTATGCATGGTGCAACTCGATTAGGATCTAGGCCCTGCAGCAAAGGCGATATTGACACATGTAACTAATCCTTTCCCAAAGGCTATACTATATTAGCAAAGCTTACCTCTTAAATTGGTATGAATATGCACATGCTGAGATCTAACAAGAATTCATCATGTTGTGGATCACAAATGGATCTTCATTTCTAAGAATCTGGTCAAAACGTCCACTGTATCAGTGAATGCTGAAGGTTGTGTAGAATCACTTTCTAGTATCATCACACATTCAGTGTACAAGCACAAGGCTGTGGATATATTGGCGAAATATGAGGACTACATAGGTGTCTGGGCTATGCAGTATTTATATTAGGCTTAGATTAGGGAGGACTAATGGGGAGATTAGAATGTAGAGGTTCCATAGGATCATATCTAACTTACTTTCTGACCTGCAGCGTGCCCGTCCCTCTCCTGGATGTCAGCGTTAATGCAAGCATACCCAAAATGGTCGCATTTTATTTACAGTGCAGTCCTTGACATCATCACGCTGTGGTGTGATGATGTCACAATGTAAACATCAGTCTATGCCCATGAATAACAGATGCATAGCGGCATGCGTCTGGTCTGTGAGCCTCCTCCTTAAGTGATGGAAACTGGAGCGCTGTGAGGGGCTGTACTAGGTGTTTCATTCCATGTGTGATACCAATAAAGGGTTTACTATCCAACAAATGTCAATAGAGTTTAGAGACAAATGTCCCTCTAGAAGTGTGATTCTATCAAGGGTCCAATTGTATGAGATTTGTAGATTATTAATACAAATAGAAATGCTGTAGATGAAAACAATTTATGCCAGTAGCAGGTAAAGTATAATTTGGCAATAGAAGTCTTAAAATCTGTAAGGGAAAATGACTGCCTCTATATAGACTAGTGGTTGGCAATCCAGTTGTATAAATACTCATTGATCATTTTCACATTCTAGCCATTATATAAGTAATCTGCACCTATTGTACGGAGCGTTCTATGGTAAGAGCACCTTAAACACCAGTCTCATCATCTGTAATCTATAATTTCAAAATATAGGATAAATAACATTCAGGTAAGAAAGATACTGCAAAATATTCATACACAGAGGATGGCAGTTGTCAAATAATTAGGAGTCTGAACACATAATCGCACTTCAAAGTCAACATCATTATGAATGTGATTCAAAGGGTCTCATAAATGAATTAAAGATCTAATGTTCGATCCAATCATGGGTAAAAATATTGATTCCATAACAATATAAGACATACCCAAGCATGTGTATCCCAATAGGGTACACATTGAATCTCAAGTCTCTACTTAATATGATTTTGTATGGACTGATTACCTGATATTAAAATCAGAACAATACACTTGAGTCAATGATGAGATCAACTGTCTTGATTCCAATAAAAGCGGGCTATTTTACAGAAATGCCCCCAAGTAGAAATCTACATTCATCCCAGTCGGGGATTGGGAATCCATTTTGTCAATCCATGCAAGTTCCTGTAGTTTCAATTTTTTAGACAAGTCTCCCCCTCTCTGCGGTCTGTGGACAACCTCTAGTGCTATACAGCGTAGCAGTGCAATAGCACGTATTTTTTCTGAGAAATGTCAAGCTACTGGCGACTTGATGTTATGTGTGCAGATGTTGCTCATATGTTCATTCCATCTCTCCTTCGCACGTCTAATGGTCTGACCCATGTAAAAGATTCCACACGGGCAACTAAGTCCGTAGATAGTATTAATGGAATCACATGTTGCATAGTCCCTGAGTTTGATCTTGGCCCCTGACAGGGATGTCTAACGTAAGTACCTTCAATTATGTTGTTACAATTATTGCAACTCAGACATGGAAAGATTCTGTTTTTCCGTTTGTGCAATTGTGGCTGACTCGTCTTTTCTGTTTCTCTTCCTTAACTAGGTGATCACATACATTTCTCCATCTCTTGTATGCAATCATAGGTGGCACTGCTAACACAAACACCCAGAACATCAAAGATAACATCACAAATATCATTGATGACATCACTGATGGCATCACATATCAAATTAATTCTGATGTAAAATAATGAATGCAAGGCTATCACAATTTGGTCTAATGGTAAACTTGAAATTAGTAGCTAACAATACAAGATTTGCTACACACTTGTTAGTACAAACAATACATATAAAGAGACACAATGCATTGAAATCTGAGGTACATAAAGTGAAACTCCAGTAAGAAGGAAACAAAGAGCATCACAAGAAAATGACAATAACCTTAGAATTTATTATCGTGCTAGGGTACATTTTTAGCTTGAAACTTCCTGGATCAGCTGAAAATGTAGTTTTCGAACTGTACGCGAAGTACAGACCTGTTTGTGAAGCGCGGACCCGTTCATGAACACATCAGCATGCTGCGTACGTGTGTTCACGTGACACTGTCTGGAAAGTCCACAATGGCGTTGGGCGTTCATGAACGTCGGCCAACAAATGTGCAAAAGGTTACAGAAAGTTCATAGCAGTGTTAAAATGTTGCTAGAAGCTGGTGAATGGCACAGTTTTAAGGTGAAACTTTCTAGATTGGCTGAAAATGCTGCTATATATGGAGTGAGTATATATTAGGAAGTTGTAACAAATTAGGGTGCACTGGTAAAAAACAAATGAAATCAGTGAACAAACTTTGTTAAAGGGAAGTTATGGTTAAGTTGCACAAATAAAAACCTATGAAATTCAGTGAAAAAACTGTGTTAAAGAGAGGTTGTGGTTAGAAGTAAAACCGAAAACCCCCCAGTAATTCCCTAGTTATGGTAAGCTACGCAACCATAACTCGCATCACCACCGTACACTGCTAACACTAACACCCAGGACATCAACGATGACATCACATATTAAATTACATGCAATAAAAAGGTCCGACAAGGGGTTGTGTTTACAATGTTGGTAGCAAGATTTCAGAGGTGATTCTATCATGAAGTAATTCATGTATTAAAGAGTGTACTCTTCTAAACAAAACATTATGTTGGAGTGCTGTTGTTAATACAGGAATCTAATAAATAGCTAGCAATTCAAGACGTATTGCACACTTGTGTTAGTACAAAAATACATATGAAGACCCACAATGCATACACATCATAGGCACATCCAGGGAAACTGGTAAGGAAGAAAGAAACAACATCACCAGGAAATTTCAATAACATTCAAGATCATCTTCATGTATATAAATGAATTGTGTGTTTGAGGTGTGCTTATTTCCCCATGTAGATGCACCATGAGCTGCGGCCAAACTCTAAGGAAAGTACCTTAATAACAGAGGACAAAGTTAACGTCTGGATATAAAGCACATTTTCTTCTTTAAAATTCTTAATGTTAGTGAAAAAAACAACTGCAACTGGCCTAGACATATAGTGAACAAAAACAAGTGGGCTAGATATGTGATGTCATCAATTACATTTGTGATGTCATCTTTCATGTCATGGGTGATAGTCTTAGCTGTGCACGGTGGTGGCGCGAGTAATAGTTGATTAGCTTACCCCAGCTGGCGAATTTCAAGGGTTTTTTGGTTTTACTTGTAACCATAACATCCTTTTAACAGCGTTTATTTACTATATATATATATATTCACTAAAAAAACAAACTTTGTTAAGGGGACGTTATGGTTAAGTTGCCCTACCAAAAACCTGTGCACTTCACTAAAAAAACGTTTCAAACGTGCCATTATGTTTCAAAGTAAAACCGAAAAACCGCTGAAATTCTCCAGTTATGGTAGGCTAAGCGACCATAACTGCCCGCATCACTGTCCTCTGCTAACACTAACACCCAGGACATGAAAGATGGCATCACAAATGTCATTAATGACATCACTGATGACATCACATGTTATGGTAAGCTAAGCAACCATAGCTCGCGCCACCACCATATAATATATATATATTCACAACACTCGCTTCAATTGGCAGCGCTCAGCCTCTCAGTGGGTGTACCTGGGAGGTTGTAGAAGCAAAACCACTTATGTTAAGCAAAAAAAGGGTGTGATTGCTGAAACTGAGATTGTCAAGGCAATGAAATGGCATTTCAGTATTTCAGCAAGCAACTAAATAACCAGGGCACTCGGTCTGCGCTGTGAAAAACACGTGAAGTTTATTGTAACACCAGTGTGTCCAGGTCAAATTACAATAATTGAAACAGACATGGACTTACTGAGGAAACTGAAAGTCCTGAAGTAGTCACTCCGTGCTCACAACATGTTCCGTCCCCAAAGCCGGGACTTGATCAGGTGCATTCGTTATCATTCGTTCAGGCGAGTGATTATAAGACATATAGGGATTGTCTTGACTAACCTCCTCTCTATTGTTATGGAGCAGTCACCTGGCCGGCCGTCTGTACATGACACTGTTTAAACACAATAAGGGACGCCATTTTGTAGCGTAGTGCTCTTGTTGTAGTATAGCGTGATTCTATCTGAATCTGTTTGGTATGGCTCTGAGTGGCACATTGTCAGTGGGAGGTTGAGTAGATTATCCCAATTCATTTGAAAAACATTACAGCGTCACAGCTTACATAGCCCCTCCTGCAGCCTCATTATCTGTGCCTGTCTGTAACTGATTTGTAGTTTTGCTCAGAAAGGCATGTGGATGTTCTACTCCCCCACACATTGCAATCTTCAAGGTCTAAATGGTGCCCTCTGTGAAGTAGGGCAAGGGTCAGTGAAAGTGAAGAGCAGGGAAAAGAAATGAAAACACAGCCCACAATGTTAGTGTGCTCTCAGGAAGGCAGATGGGGTTGGTTAGGTGTCAGTCCAGTTGAAGCTAGCTATGTCAGGCCAGTCCCTGCAAGATCAGTGGTAGCACTATCATCAACATATCAGGCTTGTGCCTCTAGAAGTCTGAAAGAGGGGACATACAGCCAGTTTATGTGTTAGGCCTGTGACCCGTGGAGCCCAATGTGGTAACTTTGTGTCAGATACCATACATGGATTGCGTTACATCCCAATCAAGAGTAAAGGGTGGAGTTTGACTAGGGTCAAGGGCCCTTACAAGTTTCTGGGAAGCTTTCGGCAGATGGTGCTGTGTTGGGGGGAGTCTGGCAACAATAAATTGCCTTAGAGATGCTGGCGGGGCTGGTGCAGTGCCGGTTGAATGTCTGTGAATGGCTTTGGAAAAAATGATGAAAGTGTCAGGTCTGGATGTTGTGATCCTTGTATTGCTATGAGTGGAAAAAGTGAAAGTCTATTACTTGGAATAGTGAGTCATGAAACTGATGTCTGTTCAAGCCCCCTGCCAGTGTATTGGAAATGCGCATGCATTTCAAATATCAAATCAAACAAGTTTATTCGGATATATAAAAAAAATATCCATTAAACGACAAAAATACAATTATATACATATCATCACATTACAGAAAATAACATGCATATAGAATTAGCAATCACATAATTTCATATAAAATAGCCACATTAAAATTGAATAATAAAATCAAACAACAGACGGTACTCACACAGTTAGCCCATTGCCAAAGATAATATAGTTCACAACACTAGCTTTCACCGCCTTGCACTTTCAATATACTATTTCTGAAATGCATTTTGCAATTGCAGTTTTTCAAAAACATCAAAAGAGCCAAAGCTGTAAAGACTGTATCCGCACTCAAAAGAAACACAAGAGCAGCCCTATGAGAACGTATCGCTGTCTTCTTAAGGGCAGGAATCAAAGTCATTTTACGGATACCCACATACCCTACACAAAAAAACAACAGATGGGAAAGATCCTCGCGGGAGTGGCCACACACCAGGCAACCCGCAGAGTCAGGAAAACCTTTCCACTTGTGGGTGTTTCCTTGCAGCCGCAGTGAATCGAACCGCGCCCTCGTGATCAGCCACCTGTCTTTTTTATATGGGCTCCATGTCAGATATGGTTGTATTCCAGTAAACCTGCTAATACTTGTGTGAACTTGGCCAGATTTATGGCCATATTCTAACAAAATTATTTTCCTTACTACAATGTCTCCCAGTGTAGCTTTATAGACTGCCCCCTCGCTTTTAGTTATCAGTGTGGCGGGAGGAAAGAGGGCACCTAAATTAACTTCACCCCGAGTAGAGGAGACATAAGCAAGCCAAGGGATTTTTTTCCAGACAACTTTACCCAACACAGTGCGAATAATAAAATGACAGAGGGAGGCATGTTTATTAGCCCACAGCCGAACCCAAAATAAAAGCAGAGCCATCGCCCACTGGTCTTCCCAGAACTCCACACCCAATTCTGTATGGATGGCTATTCCATAGGCACTGGTTGGGAGCCCCAGCAGATTAAAAAAAAAAATGTGTTCTCTTTACTTTGAATTTCAGCCACATTTTGCAAGCCCCAGATGGGTGCAGTTTGCGTGCCATAAATCTTTGTTATCACATCCAAGGACTGGCCCCTACACTTTGACATAAATCTACATATGCCGCCTATCTGTTGACTCAACTTTGCAGATTGCTTGGCCACGTGGGCCCTACCATTTAAGGCCTCTGAAAAACGTATTCCAAGATAGTCAAAAACCTTGACTCTAGGTATGATTTCCCCTGCACAAACCATAGGTTTCATGGGCACAGGACGTTTTCTTCCTACACAGGTCATTACTGCATTACTGCTGATTTCTTAGTATTAATTTTAAGGCCCAGGTTATCCATAAATGTTGAATAGGCATTGATCAAAACCTGTAACACCCTTGGTGTTCTTGCTAGTAGGACTGTGTCGTCCGCATAGGCCAATACTGGAAACCCCCTTTGCCCCAATACCAGGAAGTCAGCCAATACGTTCATGAGATCCTGAGAAAGGCCATTAATGTAGAGGCAAAAACAGATAGGGGCCAGTACACAGCCCTGCCTTACACCACACCCCACCCAAAAACCGGCCGTACAATGCATTTCAATTCATAGGTCTTTCTGGCTTTGTCAGTCCAGAAATTACCCCGGAGTACAGAAGTCTTGAGATCATTAAGGGTACGATTAGCTTCTGAATAATGCTCACCCAATGGACTCTCATTTCTAGTATATCGCTTCAAATTTTGACGTGGAAGGTTCATGAGTTTATAGTGCGGTGGTCGCTGCACTATAGTTTAGGTGTGTACCTAGTTCCAAAGGAAACACGAACATTTAATTGCTAATAACTTGGTGGATGGATTTGGATGATATAGGGCCTCATTACGACCCAGGCGTTAACCATGGCGCTAGTAGCGCTGTGGTTGACGCCAGATTCCGCCATGGTGAATGGCGGAATTACCGTCCCATTCCAAGGTTGGCAGGGTGGTAATTCCCCATTCACCATTGGCCCTTCTCCATTCCCATTCTTGCCCCCATAGGGCTCAATGGGAATGGGGAAGGCGGTAATTACGGCACCACAAATTGCGGTACTGTAATTACCTCCAAGGTCCCTTCGCGGGTCCCTTCCTTAATGGCTGGTAAAACCAGCCGTTATGGTAGGGACCCGCAAAGGGACCTCGTAATTGGGCGGTAAGGGATTACCGGCACCAGTGCCCTTACCGGTACTGGTAATCCCTTACCGCCCGGGTCGTAATGAGGCCCATAGTCTTGAAAAAAAACTTTCACCTGAAATGTGAAAGTAAGATCATCCATTTCAGCCAAGTCATACATTCCACAAGGCCACCTATTATTAGCCATGGCTGGAAGTTCAACTCCAGTTCTGAGCCAGATCAGCAAGCCATTGTGGGTATGCAAATTAGCCTAAATGCAAGCCTTTTGCTCCAGGGAATTGTCTTTGTCTTAGAGGGCTATTTTAAAAAACCCAAGACAGACCTTTTGCACCCTTATTAGGGGGTCCTTATTATAGTCTTGACAGACTTGTGGTTGGAACATTGGGGCATGTTTACAAACCACCAGTGGTGGGTTTAAAAAGTCTTGAAAAAACACTTTCACCTGAAATGTTAAAATATGATAATCCATTTGAGCCAAGAGACACATTCAACAACACCACCTACTAACCATATCTGGAAGTTCACCTCCATTTCAGAGCCACATCAGCAAACCACTGTGGATATTTTAAACTTACCTGGCTACATTTCAATATGTCACAATATTCCAGCGAAACAAGGAGTGGCTCATTCTGGGTATCTGAAAGTTCATCAATGTATCTTGACCATAGCAATACATGGTCTCACTTTTGTTGGCCGAGAAAATGGTATCCCAAAAGTTAAAACTCAAAAATGTTGTGTAAACCAGCATTGCATGTGGTTTTTCATATAAAGAGCCCGGGTTTCATATTTTTTGTGTACTTTGGGCCCTTCTCGCTTCCTGTAACGATGAGCACAGGAGAAGCTCCCAAGGGACTTGGTATGCTCCATCCATAGGGGGAGCGAGTACGAGGCTGAGGAGTTTTGGGAATTATTTCTGTCAGGAGGCACCTGCGAGATAGCGGCAGGTGGGCCAGCCAAAAATGTATATATTGTATCCCGGTGTGGCGCAAAGAGAGAGACTGCCCGGGAGATCCAGAGAGAAAAGATTGGCTCTCGGTTGTTGAAGGGGACCCCCTTCCAGCTGTCCTTGTTCCCCGCTGGCCTGTTTTACCCTCCCCAATCCTGGGTTGAGAGTTTGGGCCCGGCTGGAGGCGAGGGATTTAGGTCGGGAAGAGTGCCTCCCTGGCTGATGCTGCTCTGCTAGAGCAGAGCCCGGGCGCCGTCATGAGTGACTGCATGCGTTGTGGTCGCTGAGGTAGGAGGTGGAAAGTGAGGAAAAGGAAGGAACAATATTGATTTGTTTAAAAGTAAGCTCACTCACCAGTAACGCATAGGCGTGCTGTGGCTAATGTACATTTTTCTGTCAAAGTTGAAGGGGAGAAATTGAACAATATTGAACTGTTTAGAAGTAAACTCACTCGCCGGCAACGCACAGGCGGGCAGTGGCTAATGTACATTTTTCTGTCAAAGTTGAAGGGGAGAAATTGAACAATATTGAACAGTTCAGAAGTAAGCTCACTCGCCGGCAATGCACAGGCGGGCTGGGGCCAGTGTACAGTCGTCCTGTCAAAGTGAAGGGAGCAGTCACGCGCTGCTTTGTTTTTTTTACCGCCAGGGGGACTGCAGAGGCAGGTAGGTTTCCAGAAGGGTGGTGGTTTAGTCACTATGGGCTGTAGTGTTCTTGGTTCCCCCTCAAGGGGAGTTCTTGCTTTACTTGGGTTCACAGAGGAAAGGGGGAGAGCCAGGTTATGTGAAACGCATAAGCTAGGGGTGGACAGGACTCTGCCGATTGAAGTGTTAATAATTAATTATTTATTTATCCAAGATGACTTGTCACACTTACAGGTGACCCAATTTATGATATTCAAACCTTTATGTTACAATTGTGAACTGACTGATTTAACAGTGATTCAAGTGTTCATAATGAATTATTTATTTACCAGAGGTGAATTGACTCACGCCCTAGGCGACCCAATGTATGATATTCAAAACTTTATGTTACAATTGTGAACTGACGGATTTAACAGTGATTCAAGTGTTTATAATTAATTAATTATTTACCAGAGGTGAATTGACTTACTCCCAGGGGACCCAATGTATGATGCTCAACCATTTAGGTAACAGAGGTGAACTGACAGTCTTATCCTGAATGTTAGGACCTGTTTAATGTAACAATGTGCTACTGGAACAAAATATGGCATATAAAAAGCAAGCCAGCAAGCGGGTCAACTGAAGATAAGTCTGTGTCTGTTTTATTTACACTAGGTGCACACTAACCCAGGTTAGCAACCAGGCCTAACATATCTCATACAAGAGGGCCCACACTGCCCAGAGCCCACTGTTCTCTCTGGGGGCGGGCCATTGGTCATCACAAGAGAGCACACCCCTACCTGTGCGCTAAGGTGCGGGTATCCCATTCTAAGGACTCCTACAGGTTGCAGCACACGCCACTTTTCAGATATCTTAGGGAGTAACACCTTACAGTTGGTAGTATAACTCCTTTTGATTGTAACTCCTGCTCCATCTCTGGCTCAAGTCGACCTAATGAAATTCTGCAAATTCTTAAAGATTTACCTATTTCATGCCGCCTATGGAATTTGAGATGTGTGCATTTCCTCTGACTTGCTAACAATGCCCTCCTCTGTGTAAATCCTCCTACTAATTAGCGGATTATAACCATCTTGGTCATACCACAACTCCAAATAAACCAATATATCTATGTATACATATTAATGACAAAACACATTTGCCCTAGAGAATATTGTTACTTTTTGTGCTTATTTACAACATTATTGAAAAGAAAAACAAAAAGGGATTTTGTTATGAAGTAAAAAGTTGTTGTGTTTGTGTCATTTCAGTTGCCTGGTCGAGCAACCAGCTTCGATAGCCAAGGATCCTGCTCTTCGCCCAAGCCACCTCCTACACCTTAATGCATCCAGGGTGAACTGGCAACATCCCATCAAGTCTAATCTCCACGAAGACAGCTCGCTCTAAATCCCATATGCCTTTCTCAGCAAATATTGGAACACCATTTGGTGAAGAGATATCACCGGATGGAAGCGATCACCTTTCTAAAACTATGCGTGTTACGCAGTGTGCTGCATTTTGTACTTTTTTGGTATCAATACTTGTTATCATTATGGACCTCATCCATGTACAACTGATATCCTCCCTTTAAATATGCAGTTGAAACAATATCAGGTGGGGTATGGAAAAAGTGGTTCGTTCGTGGTACATTTTATAGAAAAATATTTTGCTATAATGATTATATTTGGTACCAAAAGGAATGTCAAATATCCTGCCAAACGTACTCGTGATGGGATGGAGGGTGCACATTCTTTGCAAAAAGTATGTCCTACGAACAAACTTAAACAGAATGTACAAAATCCTTGTTGAGAAAATCATTAATGTTGTCTGCTCTTTACGGTCTCTGTTTTTTTAAAATTCAAGGAAAGAATGTGGAGTTCATTAGAGTTCAGTTGGTTATTGTTTTGTATGATTTGCGCGTATGCTTCAGAACAAGAAACCACTTTGAAGTAAGTGAAAAAACGATTGCAGCCGTTTTATCAAATACATTCATTCCTTCTAAAATGGTAGCAATTCTGTAAGATTTCAACTCCCAAAAATAATCATTTTCATTATGTTTTATGATTGAATTTTAAATTGGAATCATTGACTATAGGTGTTGAGGGACTTTCTTTCGTCTGAACGTAGTGCAATTATATATTAACTTTGAGGCCCAGAAGAACATTCAGAATTTTGTCAGACGCACACACAGATCTCTTTCCTGAAACTCTCCCTTTCCAGACATCACAGACAGCTCTTTTATTTTAATCTGTCCTTGAAATTAGCAATGCCATGGAGCTCATTACGTGCAAACAGGTCCCATCTGGGCAATTTCCGTCATTTGCTCTGCAGAGTGCAAATGAGAAGTGTAAGGAGGCGGAGGAAGCCTCTCTACACTTATCTATTTGCACTCCACAGAGCAAGTAGAGTAAATACCGCATGCCGTGTACACATGGCAAGCAGCGTTTAGAATTATTTCCTATGGAAACCGCCTGCTTTTTTTCTGCTGCAAAAAGCAGGCGGTTTCCAAATCATTGATTTTACGCCAGCATGAAAATCTCATGCAGGTGTAAAACGAATTTGTTTTTTAAGGCGGAGGGCAGACGGGAGGAGGAAACACAATTTCCATTGGACCCCTGCCCTCTGCTTTCAAAAACAGCACCTTCATTAGCCTACCGGGACTTGGAAAGTGAGCTCCCATGTGATTTCTGTCTAACAGCTAACACCTGAGATGTAAGTGGCTGGTCATTCTCCTAGAGCTTGGGAGGATAGCTCAGCGGCAAGACGACACGGAGCAACACGGGTTCGATCCTTTGGTCCGCGCTTAGAATCTTCTGGGTATTGAGCGCATTATAAATAACCTATCATATCATATCATACTTTCAGTTCCCATTTAGTAGGTGCTGCCATCACTGTATCTCGGTATCCACTATTCAGATGTAAAGAAATTGGCATCACTTTAGCAGACTAGCTAAATACCCTAAGCAAAGGGAAGGCCCACGATATGACACCATTTTCTTTCACTCAGCGGGTGGGTAGCACAGTATCTTTCCCTTCCCCTGATAAAGCTGGGTTCTATGAAAGGAATACGTTTTGCCTCCTTCGTTTTTCCGGGGAACAGAAACTGTGTCCATTGTAAGTCAAGCATCACTCAAAAACACGTTATGTGAAGATGTAATCAAATTCAGCATTAAAACAGCCGCTCATAAGGACGAGGCTTAAAGAATTTGCATATTTATTTATTTATTTGTATTGCGCCGGTAGCTCTCGAGCTTTGGGGGGCAGAGACAAGAACACGAAAGACAGATGACAAACAAAATACACGTAGCACAAGACATTAGAGCTGCATATTTAACTGGTCAGGTTGTGTTATGTATGTTACTTGAAGATGTGGGTTTTCAGTTGTTTGCGAAAGCGTTGGTAGTTGGCTTCCATCCTTATCTGGCCAGGGAGGTTGTTCCAAAGGCCTGCTACGGTTATAGGGAAGGATTTACCCGCTCCGTTTTTGAGTCTGAAAGGAGCTGCCACAATCAGTCCTTGTTCGGCTGATCTTAGCTCTCTGGCAAAACCCGACCCCCTCTGCTTCACCGTGCTCACTGAATCCTTTGTACAACATTTTGGGGTCTAGCAAACGATATACCCGTACAGTGCACAGTAGAAATATCTTATGAAACATTAAAATCTATAAAATAGAGAAGTCATATAACTTAGTTACAAATCAAGAAAGCAAAAATCGCTTGAATAGAACATGTTATTTAGCTGGTAGACAAGTAGAACATGAAAACAGATTCTTAAAATTATATATATATATTTATATATATATATATATATATGTACAGGGGTGCCCTTTTCTTAGAAAAAAATAGTAATATAGTCTATGTAGTTATTCTTACTTTATTTTAAAAAAAAACGATTTGTGTGTACTCTTTACATTACTTTGACATTAGCTATTTTCATCTCTTGGTTTTTACAGCTTTTTAGTTTGTGTTTTTGATCCTGTAACATTGTAGTACAGAACCATACATACTTCAGAAGTTGACACCATACACCTGAAAGCAGCCATATTCTTCTTCTCAGGACAGTGTCTGGTCAGATGAATAAGACATGGTTAAGAAATAACTGTACTACCCACATGCTCTTTTTCATGCACAAAATAGGGGAGCACTTGGCCATTAACGAAATATGCCATAGTTACAGACAGGAAGAAATACAGAAAAGGTTGGGTTTGGGCTGGGATTTGGAGTAGCAAAGATCAGAGTATCGCTGTTTTTAGACAATGATCACTACCACCTTATGAGACATCCATGATCTCCCATGAAAGTGGTAGACTAGCCTCTTTTGTGCCGGTACAATAGTTTTACAGTGATCCCCTTACCCTCTCCCCATGCACCTGGCCCCCTTCATTCTTTATCTCGTCATCCCCACAGCCCTAGATTATGTTTAACTACTTTTTGTTCCCTATACAGTAGCAAATGCACTTTAAAATATACTGGTTGGCCTCATTTTCCCCCAGTCCCTCTCCAAAACCTTTGCACCTAAAATGGGGCCACTTTGAAAAACATTTACGGGGTCACTTTACATTCCCAGTCCTTCTCTATCTCCGAAAAGCAAGTCAAGGGTTTTAAATAGGGTATGCGAGAGGGGAGGATACCCATTTAAAAGATAGTTTATTAGCATGTAAGAAATAAAAGATATAATAATGATGATTTCAATTTTTGTAGACTCGTACCTATGATTGCTGACTACCTTTGCTGGATAAAACGGCTGTCACTAATAGTATGCATTGTGGAATTTAGTTGATATCAAAAACAAATATTATATGGATCATAAATGTATAAGTCATTCAAACATACAGTGCATAAAAATAAGGTATGTCTTTGTGGGAAGAAACACCAGAGTACACTACTTGGCATCATCACTTAAAATAACAGGGCTTAAAAGCTATTCCTCTTGGAGAGCACAAAGTACTATTTTGGTACTAACTTTAGGTGTGTCATTGTTCAAAATAAAAGTCAGGTACACTTTTACTGTAACAAAACACAACATGAAATGTACAAATAGCAGTGTAGCTTCTACTGTCTCTTATTAGTATAGCTCCTTTCTATACAATACAAAAATTCAAGAAATTCATATTTTGGGGTATTTAGGGCAGGGGATCTTGGTGCATTTGTGCCATAAAACTTGACTCTCAAGATTGTGAATCATTAAAAGAAAAACAGGCTATAATATATTTTGAATATAAATTTGATGGTGACTGTAACTGGAAATGTGTTTTAAGCTACTTTTTGTACTATTGTTACACTGTACCATTGTTCTGAAAACAGTATTGGTTGCACTATATTGCACATAATCACCGACGTGGTTTACATGAAAGTCAAACCATGTAGCATTAGTGTTCAGTAATGAACCGAATTACAGCATATTTTGTACAGCTGTTTTGAAAAAAAAACGTATCTTGTTTTGTTGTTGTGATATTCAACATGATGCAGTCCTAACTTTCTTCGTTAAGAGTTTTTATCAATCGCCAAAGGAATTTCAACCTGCATGCCTTTTCATTTGTGGTGTGAGTATAGAGGACCGTTGATTGTTGCGTGATAAATGTGAAAAGCTACAGAATAGTTTATGCAAGATCTGTATTACTGTGTTCCAGTCAAGCGTAATGTTCCTATAATGCAGCAAACTCAAGTCGCAAAACGCAGAGGCAACTGACACTGCATTTCGCCTTTCCACTCTACACTTGTCAAGATGCATTGAAGAAATAAGTGGACTATATGTGGCCCTACTCAACACATTGTGGACAGATTGCAATTGCTTGGATATTCGTAAGAAGCGTGGCTAACCATGCAGTTCAATTATATTGACTGTAATTGCCATTTCAACACACAATCTACAGACAAAAAAGCATGTGGAGTTGGACAGAACGCCCTGTTGTGTAATTCATGAAAATGTCCTCTAATTTAGCTAATAAAATACCTGAACTCCAGGTTAAAGATCCCTGCATCCTATTTACTCTCTGCTAGGGAAAGGGTCTGCAACATGTAGTTCTCCTGATACTTTGGACTGCAATTTTCATCCGACCTAGTCATCAAAGTTTTGGGGAGGGATCCTTGGAGTTCAAAACATCTGTAGAGCAGGAGGTTGCAGACCCCTGCAGGGGGACTCTATCCCATTATTCCTGTATCAGAGTGAATGCCAAGCTTGAGCCAACCTTTTTGTCAGTTGGAGAGCCTCATTATTATCCTTGCTGAAGCGAATTTGTCCCACAAATCCTTATGGATAAAGTACTTTGCTAATAAGCACTGCCCTTGTTTACAATACTACAACATGATTTCCTGGGCTGTGGGAAACATTTTGTAGGACTACAGGGGAAAGTGAAGGAAAAAGACAGTTTGCCAATGTGTTTAGCTATAGTGTTATTTATTTCTATGCCTTTGCAGTTTCAGTGAGCCTGTCTAACCTTTTGAAGCTTTAGTTCCATTGTTAGTCACTGTACACTGACTACACTGGTGTAGATATTGGAGGTTTACATAACACAATCTGAACATTTGCCTTTCTGAACAGCATATTTGCCTTATATTCACATTTGTTGTGTTGTTTGCTTGTTCCCAACTTTCCAGCTCTTTACAAGAGGATCTCCCTTTGCGGCATGTATTGCTACCATTCCGTATTAGAGCAGACATGTATGTAAGCGGTAGCCATTTTTAATTTACAGTAGCTTCCCTTTGTCCACTAATCCCCCGTGTTCACTGTTTTCTTTCATCCCTTTGCTTCTGATATGTGCATGTGTACTTCCGTTTTCCTGGCAAAATATTCAGTTTATTTTGATTCTGACATAGCTGTGTCGTATATCTAATGGCCTCATCTAGCAAAAAGGTTACCATAGATCTGCATGTTCATGAAATTAACCATTCTACTAAACAACACCACTTTTTTGTGTGTGGACAAATATTCAAACACATGCATTGTTTTTGATTCAGAGAATGCACCCCACCCTTTCGTTTCCTAGATATCTTGAAGCTAATGTGTGACTCCAGCTCATGAAACATGATAACGAGATACAGTATTTTATTTGAAGGCAATGGAACAAACAATACATTTTATTCTCCATAAGGTAAAAGTAAAGGATTTTAATTTAAAAGGATTATCAATTTAAAGTGTCTGGCCTCTTAAAGCACTGCAGCCTAAGTACAGAGAATAGGTGAGGTAATGGGAATGCACAGAATTTGATTATTAACTCATTAGCGATATTAATTGTATGTCATGCAGCAACAATGACATTTTCTTTTTAGTTTAATAACAGAAGTCATATCAATTCGAATGCCAGACTAGCAGAGGCTACTTTGCCTCAGCACTTCGTGCCAGTAAATGTGAAAAATGCGAGGTCATCTGATGGTTTCTCCTGATGATAGTTCTAAACAGAACTGAAACATGTTGGTGTGACACTATTTAGAAATACTTACAAATATTTAAATTGGAAAGACCATTTCAAATGAATATCAGAATTATTAAGAATTTTCAGGATACTATTTATAGAGGAGAATAAAAAGAAAATTATTCATAAGAGTGCTCGGCTCTGGCAAACTGTGTTTGAGCAACGAGACATGATTACAGAAGTAAGGCAGTACACAAAACACAGCGTTGGGTCTAAAACTACTCAGCAAAATTACTTCTGCACAACTTAACATAGAAATCACATGCATTTCCTATCGACTGCCCTACATACGTGTCATTAACCATGCATCACTAAGCAAAGAAGGAAAAGCATCATGGTCTGGACTTAACTGTTCCACTTATGGAAACAAAAGAGATTTGACAGGAAGCAAAAATCCAATGCATTTGTATATGAACACACTTCTTAACTTAGCTTGTTTCTTTCAAGAGGGCTTTATCTACACTATAATACTGCTTCTACTACTTTGGCCATGGATCAACAGAGTCATGGATCGCCCATTGTCAACTAACACAGTTTGTTCGCACCCTTCAAAATTTTAAATGGCTGAACCAATTAACACCAAATATCCCATGCACCATCAAAATGATGAGAAGGACCTGTGTGTGATGATTTACAAAGAAGGTTTCATTTTCGGCAAGTGGCAATGAAATCATGGCCTTCTCACATTGCGTGGGTGTGTGCCCCATCTAATTAGGCACTGCTCATTTCCAAGATGCATATTTACATTACTGAACATGCATCATTAGAAACATTAACCCAGGAAAGTACCCAAATAATTCCCTCCTAGAGAGTTCCCCCAGCCATGGGTGCAGTTGTGGTCTGTAAAATCATGCCTTGTCCCCCAACAACTCTAATGCATTGTGTCTTGGGCCAAGTATAACAAATTTGAGTATGTGTGCCAAGCCCTTGTCATTTAAGAAGGCGATGAGGCCCTCATAGTAGAATGGATAATCTAGTGCTCTGTAGTATGTAGTATTGCTACAGATTACACACACGTGTAGCTTACTGAGTAGAGGTTAATGTCCCAGAGATGCTTCAGCATTATGAGGCAGTGGCAGATTGAGGGGAGGGGCTGAGGGTTGTGCTGTCAGACACCGATGGCACCCTGTACCTCCTACAAAGTAATGAAATGGTATTGACCAGTTGCCCAATGAGGATCATCTTTCATCCCCACCACCACCAAAACTTGCAGCTGCTACTGCTGCGACAGCACAGGGAACATAGACTGGGAACATTATCTCATTTTGATATCGTGAAATGTCCTCGTAAATTAACATTAATTCTTCTTGTTATACTAGAAATAAAATATGTGAAATTTTGTTAGATAAAAGTGATTTCTTCATTTGTATATGGCTTTGCAGAATATTTTAGCACCTTCCTATTACGATAATCATCTTTTAAATACTGTCATTACACTATATTGTTCTGGGTCTGCAAGGTGTCATAAACAAAGACATAACATACTCTGGATAGCAAGTGGCGCACTCAAGCAGAAGGAATGGCGATTCATCCACAGTGGATGTTAATGTTAGCTGATTATTCAGCTTTTGGTGAAATAGTCTGAAGTGTCTTCAGCTATCCCTGCTTTTTATATTCAAATCCACAAGCCACTGCACAACAAATATGGTGGATAAATATTTATGATCTATTTACAGACTTTCATTGGGGGGAGGCGGAAATGCGGCCAGTTTGTGATAGCGCTTTTACTCCTGGAACACAATTCTTTTACTACCTCCCCATAAAAATATTCTGCACCTGGATTCATAGCATGCTTACATGACGGCATGACGGCATTAATGGCACAATTATGAAGATGCATGATCCTTACCACTCTGAGGTTGTGGCATCGGGGGCCAGTGAAGGCCACCCTTTAATTATCCCCAGTGGTGAAAGAAGGCAATTTCCACCAGTTAGAAATTCACACTAAATCCTTGCACCACATTCCCAAGGTGGAAGGCATGGCAGGATATGCAATGGAGCATGCCACTTGTAAATTCTTCCAGTACTCTATATCCACGAGTTGCAAGTTCCATATCAGTGGTATAAAGAAGGTGGAGATAGGTGGAAATCCAATCAAATCTATACCAGACTTTTGCTGCTTCCACTTTGAGTGGTTGGTCTGGTGAGTGACTGTGGGTCTCCCCGGGATCTGTGGAATAAGGTTCCCCAGGGGCAGAGTGCTAAAAAGGCATATTCCATACAATGTGGGAGTGTGGTGGTTGCAATACCACACAATCCCACTATTGTGAGAAAATATTTTGGACAAGTTTGCAATGAACTAGCTCTTTGACCCTTTTACTACTCACCCGTGCAGAAATCCTTTGCATTACACTTGCACGGTACTGCCCACCGGAATTAACTTGCACCTGATGAAAGCCTGAACGTTTTATTTTAACATTGCCTAACATACACCATTTTGGATAATTTGGACAATAGAGTGAAACATGTACCAAACAGGGGTGCACAAAATGTGACCAAACAAAAGAAATGAGTTTATTTGATATATTTTTGTTATATGCTTTCTTGTAAAAAACATGCATCAACTAAAGTTTGGTCACAGGTGCTGTACACATCTGGATTTCTACATGGATTTCAGTATTTGTAGTGAGCTTGCTCCACATGTTGTCTGTCACACATTTCAAGATAAGTATTTTTGAAACCCCACCAGACCCACTATTTGCTAAGAGCTTTTTCTTATCTCTGTATTCAGAAAGAGAAATGTCCATGTCGATCTCAGTTTGACACCCCGTACATGTTCAGAACAAGCTGACCGAAATACAAGACACATTCCCTGCATGCACTTTTTAAAAGAAATCTAACAGTGCCTTGTAATCAATGTAATTGAATAAAAAAAATTGATATTCATAATCAGGAACCACCACATGACACCAGAACAAAATGCCATGCTGGGCTGCCTAAGACTAGAACAAGCAAAATGAAACAGGAGACTGACACTCATCCAAAGAACATTGTTCATTTAAACAGGTTTTATTGTCAGATTTGTACACTCCAGTTTTGGCACAATTCTTTTTTTGTAAATTATTTTTCATATAATTTGTTCCGGTTTTAAATGTCATACCTTAGTTTAATCACCTTGAGAACTTCCTTATGATTTGAAGTACTTAACATCTACCAAATATTATTAACAATTCTAAATGAACTATTATTAGAACAGAGAGCAGTTATAAGAATGCTCCTCGGGTTTTAATCATCACTACTATTATACCAATACTAAAATACAACTAATGAGCCCCAGTTTCAAATGCCAAAACATAGTTTTTTAATCACTTTCAATTTGAAGTACTTAACATCTAGCAAATTATATTAGCAATTATAAATGTAATAGTAGTAGCAAGAATTCTCATCTTGTTTCAATCATCACTACTAAAATAGAACTAAAATTAGCAACAATGTTACTAAAAATGCATACCATAACACACGTGGCTATTTAAACTTTCACTGTTCATTGAATAATGCAACTCAGTGACACAATGCATTTGAGATGTACAAAAGATTATAAAGAAAACCGAAGGAATGTGGTTGATGCATTTGGCTGTAGGCAAGAATCAAAGAATAGAGAATGTGTTTAATAATAAAGGGTGTTCTGCATACTTTAGACTGGGGCAGCCATATACACATATAGATCCTTCTGATTTCAATGGCCGTGCAGTTTAGGACTCTCTCCCACACCCCTCTGGATAGTTCAAAGTAATTTTTCAATGTGGAGATGTTGCTTGCTTTAAGCACCAACATGAAGCATCCCAACATTTTTTTTTGTTATGTCCAAGGTAAATTATGTCCAAGGTAAATTGTTTGGAATGTTTTCACTGAGGGCCTGATTCCCTGAGTGTCATATGAAGTACATGTTTTTCATATTGTGTTGATCTTACCATTTTCAATAGTACACATTTCATCATCAGAAAATGATTTTGATGATATTGCATTTGGCAACAAAAAAAATTAAATCCTCAGAAATATCTTCCAACAAATGTCTTCACAGCGAGAAAGATTGAGTAATTGTAAAATGACTTTGTAGAGGTAAACAGTCAAATTAATCTTGTATGAAGCGCTTCAAACCGGGTACCAATCTCTAAATGTGGGATGGCTATCCAACCTGTGTTGCTCCACATTACCTTTCTTCCAAAACAAATGTGTTGCCCCTGGGCTATCATACTGGCCCCATCATGTGGAGCCCCTGAGCTGTCATCCCAGCCCCATCATATACAATCATATGGTTGAATTGCAAGAGTATCTAGAACACCTGTGCTCCAACAATGATCTTTTGTATGTAAAGCAATAGACCACTGTAGCATACAGTGTACATGCACAAAAAATATTTTCAGTGTAATATCGGCTTTAGGTTAAACCATTCATTATACCATAATAAAAGCAACAGGAGGAACACATCTGCTTTGCAATTACAACGTTTAGTTGCACCAAACGCATTTTAACCCAAACTGCCAAACAGAGCACTTTCAGGTTTTTGTATGTTAGAAGATACACCCAAGACATCAGCAGAATTTCCTACGATATTTGTGGAAATAATGTCTCCTGCTGCCATTTGATTCTATGCCATGCATATGCTTTCTTTCTCTTTGGGAACAACCTACTAACTTGGCATGCGCCCATGACACTTGACAAGATGTATCCATGTGCTGAATGAGAATAGAATGGCATAGAGCTAAATGACAGGTCAAATTGGAAATGCACTTTTAGGTGACCAACCCATATTAACACATAATGCCTGCGTATTACTTCCACTTCAACCATACCCATTGTCAAATCAAAGTGCCACATAAGGATTCTACTAATGTACTAAGACATGCAACTCTCATTGCTGCTCTCGGTGGTGTTGAGCATCAGCGCTATGATTAAATACTTGACCGTTTTGTAACTTTGACTATTTGTTATTTATGATGTGACTTTTTACATTGCTCTGTGATTTGATAACAAGCAATCCTTATGGTCAACATCGCTGGCTTCTATACATGTTGTTTTAAAATGTGTATACATATGTACAAACCTCTATACATTTATATATATATATATATATATATCTACACACATACATGAAAAAACACATGTATATTGTATGTTCTTGGAAAACCTCTGTTTCTGACATTATGTATGCACTAACCAACCATTTGTGAACGTTGAGATATGAAATCATACGTTGTAAAAACAATGGTTATTGTTTTTTGCACTAGCCTTTAAAAATGTAACACATTTGAGTATTTCTACAGTGTCTTCTATAGAGGGTATGAACATTTCCGTCATTTGTGATAAATGCTGTAACAATGAAACCTCAAAGAAATGTTCTGAAGTGTACAGTTTGTGATAACTTTTGTAAAAAAAGAAAATGAAATATAATGGGTTCTATTTGTTTCCAATGTATTTTAAACAAGAAATAAAGTAATGATAATGTATTTATTTCAGATCCTTTAGTAGTCAGTGTATTTATTTGTGTTTCAGTATTAGCTGGTTGTGTACTGGCACTTCACTATTTCATAGGGAAAAGGTCACATTTCTGAATTTATTTGTGTTTATAATTTGTTATTGAATACATTAAATGCATTTCATAACAGAGTTGTAATAACAACTGTTGTACATAAGTTCAAAAGGTAACCACACATACTACAACATGAGTGAGAAATAGACTAATATGTATAACAGCATTAAAAAAGTTGTATGTCAAAAAGTACTTGCATGAAATAAATATATGTAGGATGTATTAGTTCAATTTACCAATAGACCATTAACCAATATAAGAGCACCTTGTTTATCAGAATCATTACGACCCTGGCGTTAAGGGTTTAACGGCGCCGTAAAAGGTGTCGGCACCGTTAAACCCTTAACGCCTGATTATGAGGTCCCTTTGCAGGACCCGACCTTAACGGCTGGTTTTTCCAGCCATTAAAGTAGGGACCCGCAAACGGACTTTGGTGCTAATAACGGTACCGCAATTTGTGGTACCATTATTAGCGCCTTCCCCATTCCCATTGAGCCCTATGGGGCAAAAATGGGAATGGGGAAGGGCCATGGGGGCATGGGGAATTACCGCCCCACCAACCTCGGAATGGGGTGGCAATTCCCCATTCCGCCATGGCGGACACCGGCATGGACCATGGTGCTAATAGCACCATGGTCCTCCGCCTGGGTCGTAATGAGGCCCAATGAATAGTTAATGAAAAACCTTTAACTGAAGAAAAAGAGAATGCATCAGAAAATCAACCCCAACAAGTCTTCAATATAAACTATGAACACACAAAAGACTGTATACTCCAGGACAATCAAGACTAACATATAAACCCAGGACATAGACGGGGAGATATGAACTTAAGCTAAATAAAGCAGAGGTATGTACAGAGTATGATACACAATGCCCAAAGTGTAATAAATACAACAATTAATAATATAAGAATTAAAAAATCAAGATAGCACTTAACATACTGATTAGTCCTAGTAGACACTTGTGATTCTCTTAAAAGGCACAGAGGTGAGTATTACAGACTTCTATTTTCTTTATTTTTTGCATAAACATGATAATAGAGCGTAAATTGAGACTACCACTCTCCCAATACTTAGGGCCTCATTACACGGTAGGCGGTAAACCATGGCGCTATTAGCGCCATGGTTCATGCCGGTAATGTACCGGTACCGCCTTGGAGGAAAGGGGAATTACCTATTCCAAGGTTGCCGGGGCGGTAATTCCCCCTTCCCCCATTGCCCTTCCCCATTCCCATTTTTGCCCCATACGGCATAATGGGAATGGGGAAAGCGCTAATTATGGTACCGCAAACTGTAACTAGGTACAAATAAATAAATATTACAAAAACATTTGAATGTTTCAGTTAAAATATTTTACTCGCTTATAAAAATACTCTCATTGGGAATTGGACTTACATTTTTACTCTCTAAAAAATCATTTTTACTCACAACTTTAAAAAATAGAGAGTAAAATACTCTCCCTTCCAAATCTTATCTGGAGCACTGGTGTCAACCCTTTGTCTTTCATAACCCCTTAACCAATATGGCTAATGTATGATGGGAAACAAAGCAAGCTGTCTATAAAAGGAAATAAACAAATCCCTCAAATATGTTGTCCAATCACCTGACAATCTTTCATATTGTTTTAAACACAGAACAAAATTATGAATTATTTGGAAAGGCAGGAAACTCCATAACTTTACATGCTGTCTTAGTATGTCGGCATAAATAAATAGACACACAAAGTTGTAAAATCTCGCCCTTTAAAATCCAATAAAGGATCATCTTAAACCTGATGAAAGTCCACAAATATCATTAAAATGACAAGTTTAGCTGTTATCTGCTTGGGAGAGAGATGCGTGCTCTCTGGCCACTTTCCAATAGTGAAACATCGCATAAATGAGAATACCTAGGAGGGGGGTGGATGACAAGATACACCCCTTGCAAAAAGTCAACAAATCAAGGAATTCTCCCCAACTGGAAAACCATCGACCAGATCATGGTACACCGAGATAGTATCCTGATGTGATCTCACTGTCTGATACAAAGCTGTTCTGGCCAATTCAGACAAAAAATGGCAACTTCCACAGGTGCCTGATAGGGTTCCGTGTCTCCTTGGGTGCAACAGCAAACCGAGGCATTCCAGACAAAACTGTAGGATTGAAGGGTACTTGGTGCCAAGGAGCTGCTGATAAGAAGTGAAGCTGATTGTGAAATGCCCGAGGATCTCACCTATCCCTGGTACAAGCCAAGTCATGGCAACCAAACTGTTGTCTATTACAATAAATATACTTCCGGGCCCATGTGAATGTTGAGGAAGGATGGGAGAAGGACCGGGCTGGCTATGCCCAGTTCCACATAAGTGGATACAAAGCTTGAAAAGGCAAAAAAGGCGTATTGTGAAATGAATCTATGACCCTGTGCTGACAAGATTTTATTTCGTAGTAATTTTTACTGAACAAATTACTATGAAAAAACTCATCAAATTTTTATTTTGGGGGTCCCTCCAACTCCCCCCTTTCCCTGTGGTATTACCCCAACCCGCCTAACCTTTTTAATTCTTTACCCACCCCCTCTATGAGATTTTACATAGTAATTATTTTCGGTAAAAATGACAAAACAATGCAGCACCTATGAAATAACATTGCGACCTGGGACTAAAGATGTAGCAAGAGTCAAGGCAGCATTGCAAAGGGTGGTGCGGCATAAGAGGTGCCTGGATGCCAGGCTTGGGAGAAAGCATCTGAGGCTACGGCCATATGATTCAGTCTCGAACTGAAGAAACCCAGAAGCAAATTGAGGCAGAAAGCAAATCAGTCTAATTTTGAGAGGAACCCACAATTTCAGAATTCTAATGCACCAGCTCTTCTCAATTTCTAAGAAACTCGGAATGAACTCCACCTGGACCTACAATTGTCATGGCAGGAAAAAGAATCCCCAAAACTTCTAACCAGATCTGCTAATCCCTTGGATTTAATACCCCCTAACGTGTTAAGTTAATGGACTGTGGAGAGGTTGTCCATCTACAATCTGACTGTGCCAAACAGTGAACTTCAATAGGTCCAGTAAGAATCTCACAATAGTGTAGGCACACCCATGACTCCTCCCGGGACCACCTTTCTCCAGTTAAACTCATTTTACAGCCCCTCACCCCACCCACTGCCAGATATTTCCTACTCCTAATAAACTTGATAATAGTTGTTATTCTTACCAAATGTAATAATGCTCAATGTATTGGCCTTAAAAGGATAAAGGGCTATATCAGTACTTATGGGGTGCAAACCTGTGTTGATCTTCATTTACGATGTTACATACACATGCCCATAAGCTGATATGCATATAAATGTTGACCTTAGGTCACAATGACATAGAATGCTTGACCATTGGTCCGAGTGCCACTGAAGGCCTGCTCATCTTTTACTTTGCATAGAAGGCCTGCCCTTCTGTCACTATGCCTGGAATTCCCATCCATCAAGTAGTGTGCATAGAAGATTTGCCCATCCATGAATGTGCACGGAATTGCTACTTATCATTTACTGTGCCACATAATGCTGACACGTCGATGTATATATACATAATGCCTACCTTTTAGTTACCGTGGTGCACAGAATGCTCACCATTCATCAGGCCTGCAAGTAGTGAGCACAACTTCCCGAGACAGACCTAATGCTGCACAATGAAATTTTATTTTTGGTTGTAAACTTTATCAAACATTGTAGCCAAACAACAGCTGCATTTCGGGTTTCTTTCTAAAACATGTATCTTGCTAGGCTCTCTTCAACTCCTGTTTCTTCCATAGTAGTGATTCTTATGCACGCAAGTACACTCTCACTCATTGGCTTTAAGTCTTCCTCTTGGGTTGGGGGCGCTCTTGCGCACATCCAAGATGGCCGCCTAGCGCAGGAGCTCCAGCTCGGAAGAAATCCTTATTAAGAATTAATCCGGTCAGCAGCGTCCCAGACTTGAAATTAAGCCACTTCCTAGCAGCAGAAGCTTTACGGCACACACTGGTGTAACATCGTGCGGAATCGAAGCCCGGGTGCTGAGATATTCCGTTTTGAAGATTTGGCGGTTGACGGAGGCCTGCGGAGCCGCGTGAGGGCTCCACCGACACCAGTTAGAGGGCTGCGGTGGGGGAGGAGCGCCGCACGACCCACGACATCCTGCCGGGAGGGTGAGAGTGATTGAGGTGGTGGCCGCCCAGAGACGACGGAACCAGTTCCCTACCCGGGCACAACCTCCAGGACCCGCTCGGGTTGACTGGACCACACGGGAGAGATACGGGGGAGCTTTGAACTGCTACGCAGCTGTGGAACTGTGATGGCCGCCTGGCCTGACCCCCGCCCTTGGACCTGCCACGGAGCTACCTGCGGCTCCGCTTGGGCGGCCTTCTACCGATCGGCGATCTACGGCTGTGGTGCGACCCGGCCCCCTTGCGGAGGGGCCCAAGGTGGAGCCAGGCCCTCGCCCGGGACGCGGGTTGAGCCGGGACGTGCCCCCTCCCCCCACCACGGGTATCAAGTAGGTGGCCGGGGGAAGGAGAGGAGGACTGTTTTGACCGCAATACGGGGAGGCCCTACACGGGGAACAGAGAACCACAGCCTAGGCCTACTGCGGCCTACCCCCAACTAGGACACTAATCCTATAACGCCCTGGGCTGCCCCGGATCGGCGCCCCGCACCGCCCTGGGAACACAGTCTCGCCCAGCAACATCCAAGGGGAGAGACGACATACATCCCTCAGAGGAGAAAAATCAGCTGTGACCACAAATCCGCGGTGGAGCTGCCACCCAACGCTCGAACATAGCGGTACTCCCAGGCAAACCCTGCGACACGGGTCTCGGGGTAGAAAGTACGGAGGTCTCCGTTAACGAGACGTCGCTCACCTAAATCCTACACACCGGCTGTTGGTTAGGCACTTGGGGCAAATATAAGATAAAACACGCTTTACCCACAACTGTGTCGCACAGTAGGACACGGAGCAGAAGATTTGTGGAAGACCACAGTCCATCCCTTCCTGGAGGCCGCAACACATGGGCCGCACCGAGAAGAGGGGGGCAGGTGGGAAAAAGATTGGCCCGATGGACACTTTCACTAGCTCGCAGCCGCAAGGGGCGGCTGGCGGGGAGATACACCCGCCAGATGGTCATGAGGCTGACCCGTTGGAGCGCCTGGCAACGCTGGTGCAGAATGGATTCATTACCATGAACGTCAAATTAGATGATATAGTGGCGACAATTGGATCCTTGAAGGCACGTGTTGAAAAGGAAAGCACTTGTGTCACGGAGGCGGAAAATAGGATAAGTGCAAGTGAGTATACGATACTGCAACACAGCCGGGATATAGCACACCTCCAAACGGAATTGCATAAAACCCAAAACAAATTTGAGGACCTTGAGTCAAGATCCCGGAAGAACAACATCCGGATCATTGGGGTATCGGAAAAGTTTGGAAAGGGCCCCATGGAGAAACAGGTTGAGGCCTTGCTGAAAGACATCCTAGGTGCAGACTCCTTTTCGGATCACTTCCTGGTCGAAAGAGCCCATCGCACCCTAGTACCGCTCCCGAAACCAGGAGCCCCTCCTCGAACTATAATTGCACGCCTCCTAGATTATCGTGACAGGGACACTATACTCCGGCTGTCGAGAGAAAAAGGTACCCTACGGTATGAAGAGAACACAATCCACATATATCCAGACTTCTCGACTAGCGTGCAAATGCAAAGGAGATCATACGAAGGGGTAAAAAAAACAGCTACGTATGCGAAATGTGCCCTATGCCCTCATCTTTCCTGCGAAAATGAGGATACAACATGGAGGACGGGCCCACTTCTTTGAGAACCCCACAGATGCTTTGTCATACGTGGAGTCTTCCATTCCATTACCCACCGGAGGTCGAGGGGTAGATCAAAATGAGAACTCATAACTGAGGTATGAGAGGCGAGACCCGAAAGAGAAGCAGGGAAGGTTAAACTCCGACCAACCGCCGCATGGTGAGAAAATAAAGAAATTGGGAGTTACGCAATGGTGACGAACTGAACAAAATGTTGTTTTTTTCCAGGCTGTGACCCTAAGTCTGGAGCGAGCCAGATGTATGCGATTAGTGACCCTCAGGAAAGTTCCACATGTTTAAGGGATTGTTTGTTGTGGGGCAGCATTGTCATGTTGGGGTTGATAATGTGGGTGGGGGGCTAAAAGGTTGCATGACTGTGGGAACCGAGACTCAGTTAGAGGAGTCTCACAAGTTAAAAAGCGTGGTGACATTGCAGCACATGGAACTCTCCTAAATAACAGCAAGGTAAAACAGGCTAATTGGATATACATACATGGCTAACTCTATTAACACGACCCAAGGGCTTAAACTGAAACTTCTTACTTGGAATGTACGGGGGTTGAATAATCGAGCCAAATTGAGTAAAGTGGGTGCTTATGTCACCCGGCATCAGCCCCAGATTGTCATGCTGCAGGAAACACACGCACTGCGGAAGGTTAATGCCGAGCTCTTGAAGGGGTGGGGAATGCACAGGTACTGCACGGAATACTCCTCGCAGGCAAGAGGTGTATTGACCCTGATACACCCATCAGTTGGGTTCCAGCTGGTAAGGAGTAAGATAGACCCGATGGGTCGCTATGTTATGGTCTGGGGCTACGCCATGGGGGAAGAATTGCTATTGATAAACACATATGGCCCAAATGTTGACGACCCTGATTTTTACACAAATGTGCTGAATGAGATTGGTGCATGTGGAAGCGAGCGAATATTATGGGGAGGAGATTTTAACACCATTTTAGATACAAAACTAAATCGCTCCGCCTCCACACACAGAAACCCCACAAAAACGGGACACACTCTACAGCAAATCATTTTGCAACTGCAGTTGGTAGATGCCTGGAGGGCATTGCATCCCCATAAGAGACAGTATTCATTTTATTCTTCAGTAGATGACACTGAGTCCAGTATCGACTATTGGCTGGTGTCGGCCCCTCTCCTACACCAAATCAAGGGATGTGAGATGTTTCCTCGCACCCTGTCGGATCATTCCCCCGTCGGGTTAGAGGTCACACTAGGAAACATTAGACCCCCGCCCAGAAGATGGAAGATGCCCTCTGGCATCCTAAAGGACCCTGCAGTGGCAGAGGAATTGCATACCAAGGTAGAATTTTTTTTCGAAGCCAATAGGGAGTAAGTGAACAGCCCTGCGACATTATGGGAAACATTTAAGGTATGGGTGCGGGCTATCCTGATTTCTAAATCCACGGGGCTATTGAAAGCGGTCAGGAAGGAATTAGCAGAGGTTGAGAAACGGTTGGGGGAGCTAGAGCAACCGTACACATCCTTACATGAAGACAACACCCTGGCGGATATCAATAGTAATCTACAATCCTTCAATAAACTAGCTAAAAGGGAATTGCTTTATATGGCTACTCCGATCAGGGCACGTCGATACGGAGGAGGAAACAAGGCAGGGCGCACCCTAGCTAACCTGTTGAAAGCTGATAGAGGCCGCACACTGATCTTTAGCATAGTGGCTAGCGACGGCACAGTGCACACTAACGAGGAGGGTATCAATAGGGAGTTTTCCCTCTTTTATCAAGAACTATATGCTAATCACGATTAAAAAACCCCCAATGATATTGAAATGTACTTAGACAGTATCCCGCTTCCAAAGTTGACTGCTGAAAGTAAGCTACTGTTAGATCAACCCCCTTACGATTGAGGAAGTCAGGGAAGCAATCAAATCATTAGCCAACGGAAAGGCCCCCGGCTCAGACGGTCTGGGAATCGAATTGTACAAGGAACTGAGTGATGAGCTTGCCCCGATATTACTGGCCGTGTGGGAGGAGGCCACAGAGGCAGGAACGTTGCCACTATCCATGAGAGAGGCTATAATTACGGTGCTTTCTAAGCCTAGGCCTCCCCGATCCACCCATTACAGGTCACTCACCTGGCACACTTTACTTGCTTTGCCACCATTCTCTAGTTGCCCTTTGACATACTTAATGGCTCTTGCCAATGCTTGCACATTTGCATTATGGCTCTTGCCAATGCTTTTTCTCTTAATCTGCACAGTTCATTTAACTCATGTGGTTCCACAAAACAACTTTCATTCATAACAGTATTCCACTGTGCTTGCTTTCATTCCGATCGGTATTCAAAGTTCAATGTGTTTGCTTTCATGTAAATCGATATTCAATATGCCTCTTTTCATCAAAATGCTTGCTTTCCTTTGAAGCGGTATTCAATATACTTATTTTCATCAAAATGCTGGCTTTCCTTTAAAGCAGTATTCAGTATACTTGTTTTCATGAAAATGCTTGCTTTCCTTTAAATCAGAGCTTTCAATCACTTTCTTATACATTTTACATGCTCGCTTGCTGTCCCGGTGTCCCCTTTCTCTAGGCTGACTCACTGGTAGGTGCTCACAGCATTCTGTAAGGCTTCCCAGTGCCACAAACTCTCTCCCTCTCCCTCGTGCAGCTCCTCACATAGTCTCTGCAGCGGCTCTCTGTGGCTTTACTCCACCAACGATGTGTATCTTGCAGCGCGGGCATCACTCAGCGGCTTGTCCTGCTGATGCCGGCTCTTCTTCCGCACTCTGCCACTGGCATCCAGCCTCCTTTAGCCATGCGTCCTGCTGCATACACTCTGCATCTTCTCAGGTCCCTCAATCACTGCGTCTGACACACCGTCTTCCCGGAGAGGTCTGCTTCCGCACAGCAGTCCGGCGACCTGCTTGCACAGTTGACTTCATGTTCTTCCGTCTTCCTGCTTTTAAACCTCACGCCAGGCTCATTGGTCAGAAAAAGACTAGACCAGTCATTGCTAGTTTGGGAGCTCTGTTTTACCAATCAAATAAAAATAATTAGCTTTATTGCAGCATGAGCCATAACAGCATACAAAAATAAACATCCTGACAGTAGACATTTTTGGCAATATACAAATATTTAAAATGATTACAAAAACATAGCAGCATCATTCCCCAAATAATGTTTAAATTAAGTTTCCATGTTAAGACCATTATCTGGATCAGTACAACGATGAGATTCAACAAATACATTCAATGTAATATATGTTCTAACGTTGTGCAACATGATTAGAATAAAGATTTAGCAGCATCTTTCACCAAATAAAATGACACAAAATGTTGAAGTTAAAAACGAAATCTTGACTTGATTGTCACATTAATAGTATTAATTGAAATACATTCAGTATATTCACAGTGCAAGCAGAAAAGAATCAGTCCAGTAAAGCAGGATGTTAAAATCATTGCAGTATTAAAAGGATGATTGTCACAATCTATCCCAGTAATGATGGCCTAATAATTAATTAGGATAGAGCTAGCATATGGGAGAGAAGACTTGCAGCCCATCCTTTTTAAGCTTTTTTCATCGAATGGAGGGATGCTAAAATAGGGCGCTGTTACCTTTAAAGATCTGTTGCCTTAGCAACTACGCGCAATGGATATGTTTGACCATTCAAACTACTGCAGTCTCGGGACATCGATGGGCAGAATATTATGGAAACGTATATCAATCTCCCTTTCCTTCTTGCATGTCTGAGTTTGATAACATGCTCATGCTACTACCACATCTTTTTGCCTTTGATCGAGATGACCTTCTGCAATCCATCATTAGTTTGAGCTCATCCAGAGCACCGGGACCAGGCGGTTTATCCAATGTGGTACTGAAGTCCCACCATGAGATTTGGGAAGATATTCTCTATTTAATTTACCAAGAGATCTTACAAATAGGCATTATACCCTCTTCCTGGAGGAAATCACTTATCAGTCCCCTCTTTAAGAAAGGCGACCGATCTGATCCAGCGGCATGTAGATCTATCGCCTTGTTAGATACACCGGGAAAGATTTTCACAGGATTACTGTTGAAAGAGTTTAACTCATGGCAAGATAAGAGGGGACTAACAGATCCCTTCCAAACAGGTTTTATTTCAGGTTTAGGAACAAGTATCAATTTATTGACCATTAACATCATAAAAGCAAAAGAACAATACAGGAAACAGCCTTTATATATGTCTTTTGTAGACTTTCGCATGGCGTTTGACTCTGTGCCAAGAGTACTGTTATTTAAAAAATGGTTAGATGCTCAATGCCCAGGGCACTTAATAAATTACATACATCAGTTACACACTCAAACGTCAGTGCAAATTCGTTTAAATACTATTGGATTGCTGACTGCCGTGATAAAAACTGACAGAGGGCTCAAACCAGGCTGCCCCTTTGCCTCGGCTCTTTTTAATTTATTTATTTCGGATCCAGGCCAGTGTTTTATGAATGTTACATCAGACTCATCGAAATTAGGCACCGCCACGATTAAGTGGTTACAATATGCAGATTATTTCGTTTTAATATCAAAAACACTGTGAGGGTTGCAGTTATTGCTAGATGACCTAGGTGAATACACAATTAAAAACTGCCTGACGATAAACACTGTGAAAACAGAAATAGTACAGTTTGGCTCAGTTGGGAGAGGCCATTAATCTAGAAGCTGGCACTTACAGAACCAATTATTTCCAATAGTTGATGAATACATTTACTTGGGACTGAATATTAATAATCGTTTTACGGATCGTCCATGTCAGCAAAAATGGAGAGAAAAATTGACAACGGCTATTTCTCAAACCAAAATAATAAATGCTAGATTTGGGGAATGTTCATTTGTACCTATTTTAACATATTACAAAGAAAGAGCTACACCAATTCTATTATATGGTGCTGAGTCTATGATATATAAATCCAGTCATTTTTAGCAGCAAATTGAAGGCAAGTACTGGAGGTCTGTTCTTAAGTTGCAAAACAGAGGGGGATCTGGGAGTCCCTGCCAACAGGAACACGACCCATTGACCTGTTCTTGGGTGGATGGCTCCTGGGAGAGTCTCGCCCAAGTCTTTAGCTCACTTTCCCTTTCACAGAGGAGAAATATCCCTGCATATTAGTTTTTGTCCTGCCCTGGGGCAGTCCAGCACCAAAATGCTAGGCAATTCTCCTCTGAACAAGAGTACCAACAGCAACCCCATACACATGTTTCAGCCTTGTTGGGGGTCATCAGTGAGGTGGAGCTGTGCCTCTGAGAACAGTGAGCAAGGGGTCCACATCAGGATTCCCCTGGTAACTTAGGGTGAGACCCAAAGTTACTTAATATGCAAAACAGAGGGGGGTCTGGGTGTCTCTACCAGCACGAACACCGCCCATTGACCTCTTCTTGGTTGTATGGCCCCTGGGAGAGTCTCAACCAAGTATTTAGCTCACTGTCCCTTTCACAGAGGAGAAATATCCCTGCATATCAGTCTTTGTCCTGCCCAGGGGCAGTCCAGCACCGAATTGCTAGGCAATTCTCCTCTGAACAAGAGGACCAACAACAACCCCATACACGTGTTTCCGCCTTGTTGGGCACCATCAGTGAGGTGGAGTTTTGCCTCTCTGAGAACAGTGAGCAAGGGGTCCACGTCTGGATTCCCCTGGTAACTTAGGGTGAGACCCAAAGTTACTTAATATGCAAAACAGAGGGGGGTCTGGGAGTTTCTCTACCAGCACGAACATGACCCATTGACGTGTTCTTGGGTGGATGGCCCCTGGGAAAGTCTCAACCAAGTCTTTAGCTCACTGTCCCTTTCACAGAGGAGAAATATCCCTTCATATCAGTCTTTGTCCTGCCCAGGGGCAGTCCAGCACCGAAATGGGCAATCCACCCATTTGTTTTGTCAATAATGACAAAATCTCCAGTGCGCATGCGTTGGCGTACCTAGCAACGAACAGCTCCTTCCGCATTCTTGGGAACACACGTCTCGCCGACTCACCAGCGGCAGAGACCTCGCTGACTCCAGAAGCGGCGCAGCATGACTCAGCATCTGAACCACAAGGTGAGCCCGGGGCCGCTGGCTTGCACGCGTTCACGTGTCTGTCCGGCCCCCTGGCTAACGATACGTGTGCGCGCCGAACCAAGGGCAATTTTCCCACACACCGCACTAATTCCTTAGCCCTGTATTTAACCTCGAATAAACCTGCACTAAACCAGCATGCGGGCACTACTCTTTAGACACTAACATGTCTATCTCTCTAACTAGCACTGGAACACAGGACGCTTTGTTCTTCTCCTTTGCTTCCGCATGACTTTATTTTAACCATTGCGGCTGGTGCTAACAGCACCAATCTTCAAACACCATGTTTTGGCTTCTTCCGAGGGTCACACAGTCTCCATTTGCTCACAATTTGCAAGCTGCACCTAAAGACAATGGCATGCTTTGTGGCACCCAGCTTGCAAATAAATAATATAATTTTTAATTTAATTAATTTAATTCATTTAAACGTTAGTTTACCGCCTACAGCTAACTTTGATAGTGGTCTCTGTGCTCTATTTACCTAGTGACCTCTGGAGCAGTAACAAAACTACTGGCTCCCTAAATTCAAAACGGTCTAACCATATGATTTGTCCATTCCACACAGCCTCGAGACTATTCGTGAACCTTCTGCATTTATTGGGAAGCCCGCCAAACCTGGTACCTGCATTAGTGGTCCCGGCACAAGACGGTCCCCTCTTTTCCAAAAAGCGTGGCCACACCAACGCGCATGAGCTAATGCGCACCGGCAAGTAAGTTCACAAACCGGTCGCTATGAGAACAAACTCAGCCCTAACCCTAGTCCCATTGATTGGGATTCCCATGGTATTATACCCACTCACAACATACCTATGTCACCCCTTACAGGGTCCCTGATTCTCAGCCCTGATGAAGGCGGACTTTACATCCACTTACCACCGTCGAAACGTGACAACTACAGGGAACAGTGATATACCTGTATACTAGCCAGTTGGAACCTCTGCCACCAACCAGCTCTTGATCACGTTGGCTAACAATCGGATATCTTGCATCAAAAGACCCTGCATCATTCATTGACTTTCTAATGAAATAACTTTCAGCTAAATAACTCTTTTAGCACTAAATACGGGAACGCATGATGCAAAGAATTTACTAGCAAAACTACACATGCATTATAATTTGTTTCCCAACTTCGTATCAAATCTGAAGCATCATCTCTTTAGAGATATCAGACTTGATCATTTCACAAGATGTTGACTGCACATGTTAATTGTTTTCAACTTGTTTCACAATATGTAGACTGTCCCTTTTTTTGAATGTAAATAACCATTCACTACAGCTTTATATTTTGCATTTTTTGTACTTACATGTTCTAGCTGTTCACTTTATACAGCAGTAAACATATTTTATGTATTGCTTGCATTTTTTCATTTCTCTACAAATTGTCTAAATGCTTTGTTTGAGTTTGCGGTAATATATACCTAGTGGTTGATTCATTTAGTGATTGCTAAAATTAGGCAACACATGTTTCGCTTTTTCTAAACAACTCAAGAGGATAGGCCAAGTAGTTGTATTGACCTATTTCTCTTGAAATGTTGTGGTTACTATAAAACAGTAAAGGTACACACTTCGTTTCATAGTCTTAGTATTTGGCCACGTACCTTTTCCTTAATGGCCATTCCCTAACTTTCTGTTACCATTTACGGGCAACCGCGTTGCTTAGGGTTTCCTTCTTGTTTCGCCTTTTTTTGATAGAACTCGGATTAAATCCACTTTTACCCATGGTCCATCATTTTTAAATCCACTGTTTAAGTTCTCTCCCAAGTCTACCAATTGCTTGGCGTCCCCACTGCCTTGGAAAAGAAACCTGTTTCTTGATATAATCTCTCATTTCTCTCCAATCATTTCACTCCCACGCCAATCCTCGGGGATGGCGGAAAGTGCAACATTAAGCTTCACCGAGCAACAAATTTTGGACACTATTAGTGGCCCCTCTTTTTTCACCCCTTCGGGTGATAATTCTTTACCACCTCCAGGAGGAATCAACTCAGGAGATAACATCCTAAGACTAAAGAAAAAGTGTTTCCGCACGGAACTTCATGCTCACTTTTTGAGAGAGTATTTGCGAGCCAGCATTATCCCTAGTGGCCTGGTCATTCGAAACACTCCATGTCTCTTCTTAGACGACAAGGAATACGTGACAAATTTTAGCTACGTGGCTACCAAGTGTAGCCGTGACCTCATGGTATTAACCATCAATACCGCAACACAAATCACTTCAAATATTCAGAAAGACCTTGACCTTGAGGAAACTACCTTCGCTACTAACGCAGCAATTACCAATGCCAAGAACCTACTAACAGACATCAACAAGCAATTTGAGGATTTCAAGACCGCTACCCTGAACCGAAAAATCAAAAAACTTCAGAAAGACACTAAAGAGTTTAACTTGGAAGTAATTTACCCTTACATCTCCGACAATTACCTAAACAACCTAAATCGGGGCACACCACAAGGTAACCGAAGGAATCGCAGAAGAGGGGTAGCTTTCACGGGCTCCAGCAATGGATCGTCCTAGGAATGACCAATCTCGACAACAACCTCGGTCACAAGGCCCACCACCAGCGAACTTTGGATATCCTGCTCCATCCCCATTTTTTCCTTTTTTAGGGGGTGGGGGTTTGGCAACCCCCAATGGGGCCCGCCACAATGAGGGTTCCAACCACGCGGAGGAAGAACAAACCAACGTCCCAGGCGCCGCAGACAGAGATACTAGATCCATCCGAAGACCTTGAAAAAATTCCAATTTTCAATCTGGCTAACATTTCGCTGTCAAATGCAGAAACTTCACTGCTCACTAAGGGCCTATCCTTTGTGCCAACAGCACAGACTGACTGGTATGACTCTGAAATGGAGATACAGACTTTCTTAAGAAAAGTCAGACTAAGAACTTTCTTCCATGACCACAATTTGGAAATAGAGGAAACAGATGAAGACACTGGACTACATAATCCATGGTCATTCACCCCATCTGATCGCCAAATACCTATCGAGCTCTTAACATTTGAAAGATGCGTGCTGGAAGATTTTGATCACCTACGAAAGAAACCCTACAAAACTAAACATAATATGTCTCTAGCTGAGAAACAGGCACTAACATCGCTACAAACCAACAAAAACATCATTATCAAACCATCGGACAAAGGGGGAGGTCTAGTGATCATGACCATAGACCAATACAAAAACATGGCTCTAGCACTACTTAACGACCGAGAAAGCTACTCATTACTTCGCAAAGACCCTACTCGGGAAATATCACAAGAAATATTGGAATATGTAAATTTTGCATTACAACGCGAGTGGATCTCGCAAAAAGAAGCGGAATACCTAGTAAAACCAGCTGGCAGGACCCCGTGCTTCTATTCTTTGCCCAAAATACACAAAGACTCCACAAACCCACGAGGACGACCGATAGTTTCAGGATGCGGCTCAAGCATTGAACCACTGTGCAAATTTGTAGACACTTTTCTGCAACCAATCAGCATTCAAACACCAACCTA
Organism: Ambystoma mexicanum; assembly: GCF_040938575.1. Lineage (NCBI taxonomy): Eukaryota > Metazoa > Chordata > Amphibia > Caudata > Ambystomatidae > Ambystoma > Ambystoma mexicanum. The sequence goes on along the minus strand of NC_090936.1, from coordinate 104,741,149 downwards.
CCTCCGGGACACCACTCATACAATAACCATCTTTGAAGACCTAGAATTTAATCCATTGGAACAACTGCTGGTTACTATGGACATTAAATCACTATATACCAGTATTCCTCAATAAGATGCAATTGAATGCATCAGGGAATGGCTCACCTTGAATCCTCCCGAGACCAGGACCCCAGTGAACTTCATTGTCGAAATCATGACGATTGCACTTCATCGAAATTTCTTCACTTTTGACAACACCATATACCTGCAAACGAAGGGAACTGCCATGGGTGCAGCCTTCGCGCCCAGCCTAGCTATCCTGTTCATGGCCCAATTTGAGAAAGACTTTGTATTCTCCAATCATAACAACTGGCAAACCAACATCAGCCACTGGCACCGCTACATCGATGACGTCATTTACATCTGGACCGGTAGCCCATTGGAACTTACCAACTTTTGGAACTGGCTAAACACCTGCAATTCACATATCCAGTTCACGATTGAACAAAGTAATTATGAAATAAAATTTCTGAACCTATCAATCCGCTCCAAAAATGGAAAACTAATGTGTGATTTGTATCGAAAAACAACTGCCCGCAACACTCTACTTCATTACACCAGCAACCACCCGGAACATACCAAAAACAATTTACCATACGGACAATACTTAAGGATACGCCGGAATTGTTCTTCCCCAGATGACTACAAGCACCATGCTCAGAGCTTGACCACACGCCTCAAAGCAAGAGGTTACCCTAAGAAACATCTAGATCAAGCCAACAAGAGAGCTCGTAATTGCAACCGTGAAACTCTTCTCCAACTACAACGAGAAAATGCAGACCTATCGGATAAACAGCTTACATGTGTAGTCACCTTTGGAGCCCACACTTCGAAAATTAAACAGATCATCAACAAATACTGGCATATCGCTCGCCTTAATATGCCTGAGGAACCTACGCCCAGATTTGCATATAAACGAGGAAAAAACCTAAAAGAACATCTCGTCCATTCGCTGTTCCAAACGGTCTGAAACACCACCCGTACCCTTCGACCCCTGCAAGGACACCATCCATGTGGAAACTGTGTTGCCTGCAAATTCACCAAAAAAATGAGCTCCTTCCAATTTGGTACACGTAACTGGACACTCAGAGACCTGACAAACTGCAAAAACCATAATGTAGTCTACTGCATAGAGTGCCCATGTGGCCTTAGATATATTGGCCAAACAACACGAGCCGTCAACACCAGAATATCGGAACACAGGTCAAAAATCTGATGTAAAAACATAACCGCGCCCCTGGTTGAACATTTTTTGGCATTGAACCATACTCCTAACAACATCCTGTGGTGGGTGATTGAAAAAGTCAAAGGAGGACCTGACATCCACCACAGCCTCATGAAAAAGGAAGTTCGATGGATTCACAGGCTGGACACATACCATCATGGCCTAAATGAGATTTTTCGACCCATTACATAACGACTCTTAATGCTGGCCAAATACTCTCTCAACCCTATATATATGCATCATCGCAACATGTCTTGAGTAACGTGACCGTGGCCCCCCCGCCCTCGGGTCGCATGGCAGTGATAAAATCAGCTCCCTAACTAGACATAATAAACAATTTGCGAGATGCCACATATACGCACTAGTCATCTAAGCATGGAATCAAACAAGCACAGATGCATTGAGCTGTGCCTGTTAACTTCCCTGATCTTCACTCAGCCTCTATTCCTATCATCAATCACAATTGCTAATATGCACTGATGCAGTACATTGTCTCGACTTACCGCCACAGTGTTTTAGTAATTGCAAGTGATGACCAATATTCCCAACGGACTGGAATTCCTGAGTACTACTTCAGTAAATGAGGGGGCATGCACACCCATGCAACATTTGTTTTGTCAATAATGACAAAATCTCCAGTGCGCATGCGTTGGCGTACCTAGCAACGAACAGCTCGCTCGCCCTGCGCTACGGATGGACCTCTCCTTCCGCATTCTTGGGAACACACGTCTCGCCAACTCACCCGCAGCAGAGACCTCGCTGACTCCAGAAGCGGCGCAGCATGACTCAGCGTCTGAACCACAAGGTGAGCCCGGGGCCGCTGGCTTGCACGCGTTCACGTGTCTGTCTGACCCCCTGGCTAACGATACGTGTGCGCGCCGAACCAAGGGCAAGTTTCCCGCACACCGCACTAATTCCTTAGCCCTGTATTTAACCTTGAATAAACTTGCACTAAACCAGCATGCAGTCACTACTCTTTAGACACTAACATGTCTATCTCTCTAACTAGCACTGGTACACAGGATGCTTCGTTCTTCTCCTTTGCTACTGCATGACTTTATTTGAACCATTGCGGCTAGTGCTAACAGCACCAATCTTCAAACACCATTTTTAGGCTTCTTCCGAGGTTCACACAGTCTCCATTTGCTCACAATTTGCAAGCTGCACCTAAAGACACTGGCATGCTTTGTGGCAGCCAGCTTGCAAATAAATAATATAATTTTTAATTTAATTAATTTAAACTTTAGTTTACCGCCTACAGCTAACTTTGATAGCGGTCTCTGTGCTCTATTTACCTAGTGACCTCTGGAGCAGTAACAAAACTACTGGCTCCCTAAATTCAAAACGGTCTAACCGTATGATTTGTCCATTCCACACAGCCTCAAGACTATTCGTGAACCTTCTGCATTTATTGGGAAGCCCGCCAATCCTGACCTGGTACCTGCATTAGTGGTCCCGGCACAAGACGGTCTCCTCTTTTCCAAAAAGCGTGGCCACACCAACGAGCTTGAGCTAATGAGCACCGGCAAGTAAGTTCACAAACCGGTCGCTATGAGAACAAACTCAGCCCTAACCCTAGTCCCATTGATTGGGATTCCCATGGTATTATACCCACTCACAACATACCTATGTCACCCCTTACAGGGTCCCTGATTCTCAGCCCTGATGAAGGCGGACTTTACATCCACTTACCACCGTCGAAACGTGACAACTACAGGGAACAGTGATATACCTGTATACTAGCCAGTTGGAACCTCTGCCACCAACCAGCTCTTGATCACGTTGGCTAACGATCGGATATCTTGCGTCAAAAGACCCTGCATCATTCATTGACTTTCTAATGAAATAACTTTCAGCTAAATAACTCTTTTAGCGCTAAATACAGGAACGCATGATGCAAAGAATTTACTAGCAAAACTACACATGCATCTATAATTTGTTTCCCAACTTCGTATCAAATCTGAAGCATCATCTCTTTAGAGATATCAGACTTGATCATTTCACAAGATGTTGACTGCACATGTTAATTGTTTTCAACTTGTTTCACAATATGTAGACTGTCCCTTTTTTTGAATGTAAATAACCATTCACAACAGCTTTATATTTTGCATTTTTTGTAATTACATGTTCTAGCTGTTCACTTTATACAGCAGTAAACATATTTTATGTATTGCTTGCATTTTTTCATTTCTCTACAAATTGTCTAAATGCTTTGTTTGAGTTTGGGGTAATATATACCTAGTGGTTGATTCATTTAGTGATTGCTAAAATTAGGCAACACATGTTTCGCTTTTTCTAAACAACTCAAGAGGATAGGCCAAGTAGTTGTATTGACCTATTTCTCTTGAAATTTTGTGGTTAATATAAAACAGAAAAGGTACACACTTCGTTTCATAATCCACCCAAGGGGGCCATCCACCCAAGAGCAGGTCAGTGGGCTGTGTTCGTACTGGTAGAGAGACTCCCAGAACCCTCTTTGTTCTGTTCTTAAGTTGCCCAACTCCCAGCCTATGCCAGTCGTGAGGTATGAGCTAGGTCTCTTGTCATTACATGCAATATATACATGGAAGTTATGTGCTTTGTATCGGAAGTGCATGATAACAAGGAAAACAGTGGATTTGTTATCAATATTATCACATTATGTGGAATCTTCTACCCATAAATTCATATTGCAATCTAAATCTGTGATACAGACTACTTTGTAAGAGGCTGATATCTCACTTGACCTTCTACTGACAAATCCAGGAGAGCCAAAATAAAGCTATGGCAAAGGGATTGGATAGAAACGAGGGAGCAATGTATGCTATACAAATATTTTCAAACAGACCCATTCACTCTAAAGAAATATGGTGTGCTGGCTCAGTATTTGATGAAGTCACCCAGTATGTTTACATATCTGACTTCTTACGTTTTCTATTCAATTTGCGGTACACCAATGAAATTTTGCTTCGATAGAAGGTCACCCCAAAAGTAAAAGATGAATGTCGATTTTGTCACAAGCAATGTGAAACGTTGAACCACTTACTCACAGAATGTGTTGGTTTATTACATACTCGAATAAGTCATTTTAAGAAAAAAAAATTTCATTTAGAAATGTTATCATTGGATGATTTATGGATAAGACTATTCCACACAGAGAGTAAAGTGGTTAGTTGCTCAATTGTACATTTTTGTAAAACATCTAAACTTGAAATGTAGGATAGAGTATATAAGCAAGGCGACCAGAAGTTCAATAGTTATGGGACACAGATCCAACTCCATATGGACTATTGAATTGGGGGTTCCCCTGGACAAAATGAGCATGCCCTTCAAGAACTTATTCTCCCCTTTTTATGGCCAGAGAAACAGCACCTCTGCCATGACGTATAAACAAAACTCCTCACACCCCTACTATGCTTTTGCAAACTCGCACATGGCTTGGATAGCTGGGCATTCCAGATCCCATTTTCATAAAAGATGTTGCCCAGATAATCATAATACTTGACCTGTTCTAAGTCATGGCCATTGAGATTGACTATTCGTTTTCCCTTTTCTGCAAATGTTTGTTTGAATGCTAGTATTTAGGATTAGTTTCAGTTTCTTACACTTCTTCAAGAAGGAACTCAGAGTTACTTTTAGCCCTTGGGGTGATGTTGCAAGGAGCACAGCGTCATCAGCAAAACATTGGGCTGAGTACTTCCCAAGCCCCAATTTTGGGGGGTCCCGACACTACTGTATCAAGGAACTGAACACTTCCTCAATATAAATGCAGAATAACAATGGCGCAAGAACACATCCTTGTTTCATGCCCTTTGTGATCTGCATTTGTGGGGTAATTACTCCTGCCGGCCCATAACGGATCACTGAGATGTTTCCAGCATATACCAGTTGGATGAAGGATAATAGGCCACTTGGCATTTCTCTTTTGGCAAGTATTTGCCACTGGATGTCCTTAGGGACTCCATTGCATACTGTTTCGAGGTCTAAGAATACACCGTAGAGTTTATTTTGTTTCAAGATGGTGTATTTCTGGACCAAAGCAAAAAGTCAGAAGCATTTGTCAATAGTTCCTCTGCCCTTCTGAAAACCTGCCTGTAAGGTATGGATGATTTCTTGTTCATCTGCCCAGTCCTGGATATACTTAAGTAGGACTTTAGCAAAAAGAATTACGGTGCTATCAAGCAAACAACTCGAGTGCTAATTAGCCAGAAGGTTTCTCTCGCCCTTTTTAAATATTGTGTTATTATGGCCCTACGCCATGATTCAGGAAAGGAGCCTGTATTCATGCCAGCAGAAAATAACTTCCATAAAAGGGGTTTCCATTTTGACATTTTGTCCCTAAACATATCGGCTGGAATGCTATCTGGTCCTCTTTGGTACCTAATTGCTATTACTACATTGTCTATCCCAAAATTGGGCATGCCATACTCCAGGTGATACTTTATAATTTGGTACTATCGGGTGGAGCTCATCTATACCCCCTCCACAGAGGGTTGGAAAATGCTTCACCCACTCATCTGGTGCAATATTACACTTTAGTTCCCTACTGGTGTCTATTTTGGCACCAGAGACAAGTTTCCAGAATGTCACGGTATCGCTTTCATCATAAGCGTTCGCTAGTCGAATCCACTCATGCTTGCAAAACTTTGCCTTCTTGCTCTTAATTAGCCCTTTGTATACAAATCTAAGTATTTGAAGCTTGGTCCTGTTGAGTGAAGGCCCTGCTGAATAACAGGCTATTATGGAATTCTCAACCTCAATGGAACTCTGAATCATATCATGGGGTTCGGCAGAGGTCTCTGCTTTTAACGTTTTGTTTGAAGGTGGAGAAAAAGGGAAGGATGCCATCTGTCAGATTGTTAAATTAGCTAATTACTTCATTTCTGTGTTACTCTTAGTTGTCTCCTCTTCGTCCCAGTACCTAACTGGTGCTTGTATGTGTTTGTATCAATAAAAAGAGGCTGTTTGTCTCTAGTTGGTCTCTTCCTCGTCCCAGTATATATATCTGGTGTGCTAGTGAATGATTCAAAAGAAAAGTAGGGAAGGCACTGACAACAGCCTATAAAGGCTTGGTGGACATTGGGCTTATTGTGAAAGGAAAATGGGGGATACCATGTCTCATCTAAGGGTGCCTCACTCCCATGTCTCCTTCACCCAGGTTATCCTCCCTTGCATAACCACCCGCAAGGTCAGGATCTGAAAACGAGGACATTTCCCTGGCTAATTGGGAAGAGGATAATGGAGGGAAAGAAGTGACGATGCCCTCAGATTCCTCACATAGCCCAACCTTTATTCAGGTGTTTGTGCCCACTTCAAGATGCCTTCACAGTGCCAAAACAGTAACCCCATTCATAAATGACTAGTCCTTTCTCAGTGTTCAATTCCGGCTATAGCGCATTGTGATCATTTCTGTTCTGTTAATCCCAACCAAGGGGTATTAGCTCTGCACTCCTATGATGATTTCCTGTGTGTCAATCTCAGCCGAGGGGCATCGGACCTCCACCCAATGACAATCTCAGGTCGCTTTTGTGTGCCGTATTCTCACCAGTCAGTCTGGCTCTGTCTGCTGTGCAAAGACTGCCATCCTTGTCCAGTTTCCCTAGTTGGACAAAAAGTCTGCAGTCCTTTTTTCAGTGCACATGCCTGAATTAGTCTTTTTATTAAAACAATCTGTTCCCACAATCCCCCTTTGGCACTATCTTAACCTGTTACATTTCATTCTTTCACACAAATTCTAGTCCCATGCCCTGTTACATAAGTAATCAATTATTATTAGGGACTTGTGCGGTTGGCCAATGTGCTGCACTTGAAATAATTCAGGAGGGCGACCTGGGTGTTGCTCTCAGACGATTTTATGAGGCTACCCATTGTTTTTGCACCGATTGTAGGTTTTGCACCAGCGGATCTCTTGTGATACTCTTTCTATAGCACTTAGAAGGCTTGTGCAGTTGAACAGGATACTGCACTTAGTCAAGTCCATGAGGGCAACCAAGTTATGGATTCTAGATGATTGGAGAATGTTTTCCACTACTTGGAATGCAGGTGTTGTCAGAATGCTGCCTTTACAGTTAAGTGGGGTCTTGAATGTAACCACTTGATGATAGCTGAATGCGTGCAGGATATATCCACCATAATTTATCAACCCAAATATTTTAGAATTTTGCTCAATATACCTATTCCATGGCATTCATTTGATTAGAATCAAAGCATTCTTCCTCTCACATTCTGCACTTTTGGAATTAGCCAAAGGCGTGGCCACTCTCCTGCACGCATCTGCTTTCACATACAACTTAAATGACACTTTGCACAACACATCTGCCATAAGAATGTAGCTGTAACGCTCACCTGAATCCCTCGGAGGCGCAGGTCTGGGCTGGGGGTTCTCGGAGTCTTCTAGGGTCACGCGCAGGCCTCGAATGCCACCCTGGAAAGGCCCTCTCCTCACTGAGATCTTGATCTGAAGGGTGAGGTGTCTGCAATTGTGAGAGCAAGGGGTTAATAGGATATATAAGCCTGACTGGGCAAGCTGACTCCCCTTCCTGGTACTCCCCACGTAGTTCGTAGGCTAAATGTGCTCACCTTATATAGGTGAAAGCGGAGCTCTCCATCCTGCGTCTGTGCAGGGGCGCCGAAGCCAGTTACTTCACTGGTTAATTGTCCAGCCTCTTGGTTGCAGAGGATGAAGATTTGGAGCTAGGCCGTCGTTAGCAGCACGAACAGCGGTTGCTTGAATGGAGAGCGATGGAAAGGCGAAGGTATTGCAGGCAAGTAAGTAAAACATGTCAATTCGAAGTTTAAAGCACTTCTTAATGTCTCTTTTCCTTTTTCAGGTTGCAGAAGCAGCTGGGTAGAAAAATAGATGTCGAGGAATGCGCCGAGGAGTGAGAAAGATGAGAGCTGCCCAAAACACGTGCGTATGGATGGAGTTTTGTATTTCTTAATGATGTCCTTTTGTTTTGCAGATGCGAGTAGCAGCGTCGGCGGAGGCGAGAAGAATGCAGCGCAGGTAGGAAAAGTTTCACGAGGGTTACTAACCAATGTCCTTGCTTCCACAGGGTGCCGAAAAATGGAGAGCTGCAGCCCGTGGCTTGAGATGCACCGATGGATTGGGTAAGTGCTGCGCTGGTTGTTATCTCGTGCAAACCTGGTGTTCTTTTCCCTTCTCAGATGCTGCAGAAGATGAAGATGGTATTTCAGAAGGTAAGATTACGGATTTCTCTTCCCTAGATGCAGAAGTTGAAGATTCTCTGGAGCTGACACGGTGAGCGTCTTGCTGCTAATGCAGAATAACGTGAAGCACGTTGCTCTGATCGGGCGTGGTTTAAATAGTCCTACTGGAGTGCTTAGGTGTCTCCTTCCACAGCAGCCTCGCCCAAGTAAGAAGTCCCAGCTTCCAGAATAGTTCCAGTATCCAGTCCCAAGGAGTGGTGCTGGCCACACCCAGAAGGTAAAGTAGTTCCAGCCATGGATGGATGAGGATTTCATCCTGCAGGGGAGTGAGCAGCATGGTCTGCAGCCGGTAGGTCCACCCAAGCACCATTCCTTACATCATGAGCCCGGCACGTCCTGTGCCGGGACTGGGTCCCCTTATGAGCCTGGCGCCACTGGCGCCAGGACACGGTCCATAAGGCCCCTATGGGAGCCGATGGGTGCCTGAAAATAAAGTTGTGACCCAGCTTCCGAGGCAGTTGGGCTAAACCTGACTCCTTGGAGGCTGCGGTCATGACAGTACACCCCTCAAGGCCCCTCCCAAGCTTGTCTTTTCCGGAGGTTTTGGCTTGTTGGGAAAAGCCCAATGAAATTTTCGGACTAAACGAGGTGCATGTACGTATTCTGAGGGTTCCCAAGATCTCTCCTGGGGTCCATATCCCTTCCAATCAATCAGGTAGTATAGTTTTGATTTGGAAATTTTGGAGTCCAAGATGTCTCGAATTTCAAATTCGGATTCTCCGTCAACTTGGATTGGCTCAGGAGGTTTAGTCAAACGGGTTCCGGGTTGCACAGGTTTCAGGAGAGAAACATGGAAGACAGGATGTATCTTCATTCGAGTAGGTAATTCTAGTTTGACAGCCACTGGGTTAATCACGGCCGTGATCGAGTAGGGTCCTAAATATCTTGGGTTGAAGGTGCGTGGCCCTTTTAAAGATAAATGTTTAGTGGACAGCCAGACTTGATCTCCTTTTTGATATTGAGGAGCCTCTTTTCGATGTTGGTCCGCTCCTTTTTTGTATGATTCTTTAGCTCGTTGAAGATGAGCTGTGGCTTCTTTAAATGCTTGAGTTATCGCTGAATGCAGATGGTCAACAGCAGGTGTTCCGAGAGCTTGAGGTGGGTCCAGATTTGAGGTTCGAGGATGACTTCCATACAGCAGGAAAAAAGGGGTTTTTCCTGTCCCAGAATGGATTGAATTATTGTAAGCGTATTCAGCAATCCAAAGGACATCCTTCCAAGTACCCTCGGATTGATGCAACATGCAGCGCAGATATTGTTCTAGAGTTTGGTTAGTTCTCTCAGTCTGCCCATCGGTTTGAGGATGATGGCTGGTGGAAAGTCGTACATCAATCTGTGCTAAACGACAACAACTCCGCCAAAAATGGGAAATGAATTGGCTCCCTCGGTCAGAGATTAGTACTGAAGGGAAACCGTGCAACCGGACAATGTTTTCAAGGAATTCTCGGGCTAGAATGGAAGCTGTAGGTAAACCCTTCAGTGGGATAAAATGAGCCATTTTTGAAAAAAGGTCCACGATCACTAGAATTGTGTTGTATCCGGAGCAAGGGGGTAAATCCGTGATAAAATCCATCGAGAGCGTGTGCCAAGGGCCTGGTGGAATGTCTATTGGATGTAATAATCCTGCTGGTTTTTCCTTCTGACTCTTGTTTTGTGCGCAGATACCACAAGAAGCCACAAACTCCTTAATATCTTTCCTCCAAGATGGCCACCAAAAATGCCTTTTAATTTTCTCTGAGGTTTTGGCAACTCCAGGATGTCCTTCCATTAGAGAATCATGGTAGCAGGTGATGACCTGTTTTTGTAAGTCAGCGCAGGGTAAGAATAGTCTTCCTTACATAGGTTCTGATCTATTGTAAAATCCTTCCCTTTCAATTGCCAATTCGATGAATCTTCGGGAGTTATGAGTTGATTGACCCTTGCTTTAATCTCTTCGAGGGATGAGGTGTTGATTACTCCTAGTATCTTTTGTTCAGGAATTATTGGCACCGGCTCCGGATTAGCTGTAAGTTCGTCTACCCCTATCCGGGAAAGGGCGTCTGCTTTTCCGTTCCTAACGCCTGGTCGAAATGTGATTACAAAATCGAATTCTGCGAAGAATAAAGCCCAGCGTAGTTGCCTCGAAGATTGAGCTTTAGCTGACTTCAGGTACTGGAGGTTACGGTGATCCGTGATTACAGTTACTGTGTGCCGGGCTCCCAAAAGATAATGCCGCCAGGCCTTAAAGGCGGACTTAATTGCCAAGAGTTCTTTGTCCGTGATTGTGTAGTTGATTTCAGGAGCCGAAAATTTGCGAGACCAAAAGGCTACAGGGTGTAACTGGTGCGTGTCGGGGTCTCTTTGTGACAGCACCGCCCCCATTGCAAGACTGGAAGCATCTGTCTCGACGATGTAGGGAAGTTCTGGACGGGGATGCCTTAAGACTGGAGCAGAGATAAATTTGGTTTTTAATTCTTGGAAGGCTTGTTCGGCTTCTGGAGTCCACTCGAATTTTTTATTCTTTTTCAGAAGAGCCGTGATAGGTTGGACTACCCGAGAGAATTCAGGAATGAACCTTCGGTAAAAATTAGCGAAGCCCAGCATGCTCTGTACACCTTTCACGGAAGTTGGGGAAGGCCATTTGGTGATAGCATCCACTTTTCTTGAGTCCATGTGAACTCCGTTGGGTGATAAGATGAACCCTAAAAATTCCACTTCCTTTGCGTGAAAGGTGCACTTCTCCAGTTTAACAAACAAGCGGTGTTGGCGAAGTCTCTGTAAAACCGCTGTGACGTGTCTACGATGATCAGTTTCTGAGGCTGAGTATACCAGGATGTCGTCAATATAAACGACTACGCACACATCAATAAGTTCTCTGAGGACATCATTCATGAAAAACTGGAAAGCGGCCGGTGCGTTACATAGTCCGAAGGGCATTACTTGATACTCAAATAATCCATATTTAGTGCGAAAGGCCGTCTTCCATTCGTCGCCCTCCTTAATGCGTACCAAATGGTAAGCTCCTCTGAGGTCTAACTTTGTGTATATGCAGGCGCCTTTTACCTGGTCCAATAATTCAGGAATCAAGGGCAACGGGTATCGGTTTTTTACTGTAATCTGGTTCAGGGCGCGATAATCGATACACGTTCTTAGGTCACCTTCCTTTTTCGGGACGAAGAACAAAGCTGAGGAAGCCGGGGATTTCGAGGGGCGGATGAATCCATTAGCCAAGTACTGGTCCAAGTATTGCCTGAGATGGAGGTTTTCTGGTTCAGTGAGGGCATATATTCTACTGCACGGAGGGGTGGACCCAGGTATCAGGTCTATCTGGCAGTCGTATGACCGATGTGGAGGCAGGGTGTTGGCTTGATCTTTCTGAAAGACGTCGCTGAACTCTTGGTATTCCAGAGGTAATCGGGGGTCCTCGGAAGCGATGGCTGCTAGCTTGATTTCGGGCTGAGGATAACAGGTTGAAGCGCATTCTGGAAACCAAATCACATTGGCTCGCCAGTTTATCTGAGGATTGTGCTTTTCCAACCAAGGCATTCCCAGAATCACCTGAAACTGCGGGGCCTTGATTACATCAAACACAATCTTCTCCCGATGTCCGCCTTGACATAACAACGTTACCTCCACGGTGGTATGAGAAAATGGTCCGGAAGCTATTTCAGTACCATCCACTGTAGTGATTACGTCCTTTACCATCTTGGGACGTAGGGGAAGATCCATCCTGGTAGCCAAGTCGTGGTCCACATAATTACCGATTGCTCCGCTATCGATGTATACTTTGATAGCATGCATGCGATCTGGTCTATTGGGACATATGAGGACGATAGGCATTACCAAATGCGAGGTCAAGGAACTGGTTCTAACGCTCGGCAAGCGGACCTCTACGCTTGTCGGGCGAGGTCGTTTCCCGATTCCAGTTTCTCAGCAGTTTTATCAGAAGCTCCTACGGTCTTCTTGACCGGTTTCACTGAGCAATCACGAAGGAAATGTCCAGAATTCCCACAGTATAGGCACAGCTGTAATTGCCTTCTTCTTTCCCGTTCTTTCTGGGTTAATGGTCCTTTTACTACTCCTATTTGCATTGGTTCCACTGAGTCATTCCCTTTAGCGGAGCTCTGAGGTCTTGAAAGTACCCGGGTTTCAAATCTGGATCGATCGGTCTTCCTGTTCTGTAGCCGATGATCTAATTGGACCACTAGGTCGATATAATCTGAACAGTCTTGCGGCGGATTCACCACCTGAGCTAAAACGTCTTTAAGTTCCCCACGTAGACCTCTGTAGAAGAGCGTGATTCTCTTATCTTCAGGCCATCTGGTCTCAACCACCAGTCTATTAAAGGACGCTATGTAAGCCAGGAGTTCCTGATTACCTTGTCTGAGTGACAGGAGTTCATTGTCCAAGGCCTGCCCCTGCGAATGTCTTGCGAACAACTTTTCCATACTGGTCTGAAAGTCTTGAAAGTTATAGAGGAGCGGGTCATCCTGTGTCACGAGAGGAATGGACCAGTCTGCAGCACTACTGCTAAGATAGGAAAGTACAAACGCTACCTTGGCTTGGTCCGTTGGGAATGCGGCGGGTCTACACAGAAAGTGCAAGCGGCATTGATTGATGAATACTGCATATCGCTTTGGATCACCGGAAAAACGTTCGGGCGGGGCCAAAGGCACATTCCCTGGCAGATTAATTTGCACCGGATTACTTGAGGTTGTAGGCGTGCCGCCCCCTCCATAGAGAGGCAGTGGCGTCTGTCCCGCTTGAGCCTGTAGCAACTGTCTGGCCAGATCATCAGTCCGTTCCTTGGCCAAGATCAACTCCCTTCGTAAAGCGTTTGTTTCTTGGCGAGATGCGTGTACTTCTGCCCTTAGTTCCCCAAGCAATTGAGCCAGTTGATCTGTGTCCGAGGTTTCCATTGCGCCTGGGTGGGAATATTGCGGTAGGCTTCGCGTTCTGTAACGCTCACCTGAATCCCTCGGAGGCGCAGGTCTGGGCTGGGGGTTCTCGGAGTCTTCTAGGGTCACGCGCAGGCCTCGAATGCCACCCTGGAAAGGCCCTCTCCTCACTGAGATCTTGATCTGAAGGGTGAGGTGTCTGCAATTGTGAGAGCAAGGGGTTAATAGGATATATAAGCCTGACTGGGCAAGCTGACTCCCCTTCCTGGTACTCCCCACGTAGTTCGTAGGCTAAATGTGCTCACCTTATATAGGTGAAAGCGGAGCTCTCCATCCTGCGTCTGTGCAGGGGCGCCGAAGCCAGTTACTTCACTGGTTAATTGTCCAGCCTCTTGGTTGCAGAGAATGAAGATTTGGAGCTAGGCCGTCGTTAGCAGCACGAACGGCGGTTGCTTGAATGGAGAGCGATGGAAAGGCGAAGGTATTGCAGGCAAGTAAGTAAAAAATGTCAATTCGAAGTTTAAAGCACTTCTTAATGTCTCTTTTCCTTTTTCAGGTTGCAGAAGCAGCTGGGTAGAAAAATAGATGTCGAGGAATGCGCCGAGGAGTGAGAAAGATGAGAGCTGCCCAAAACACGTGCGTATGGATGGAGTTTTGTATTTCTTAATGATGTCCTTTTGTTTTGCAGATGCGAGTAGCAGCGTCGGCGGAGGCGAGAAGAATGCAGCGCAGGTAGGAAAAGTTTCACGAGGGTTACTAACCAATGTCCTTGCTTCCACAGGGTGCCGAAAAATGGAGAGCTGCAGCCCGTGGCTTGAGATGCACCGATGGATTGGGTAAGTGCTGCGCTGGTTGTTATCTCGTGCAAACCTGGTGTTCTTTTCCCTTCTCAGATGCTGCAGAAGATGAAGATGGTATTTCAGAAGGTAAGATTACGGATTTCTCTTCCCTAGATGCAGAAGTTGAAGATTCTCTGGAGCTGACACGGTGAGCGTCTGCTGCTAATGCAGAATAACGTGAAGCACGTTGCTCTGATCGGGCGTGGTTTAAATAGTCCTACTGGAGTGCTTAGGTGTCTCCTTCCACAGCAGCCTCGCCCAAGTAAGAAGTCCCAGCTTCCAGAATAGTTCCAGTATCCAGTCCCAGGGAGTGGTGCTGGCCACACCCAGAAGGTAAAGTAGTTCCAGCCATGGATGGATGAGGATTTCATCCTGCAGGGGAGTGAGCAGCATGGTCTGCAGCCGGTAGGTCCACCCAAGCACCATTCCTTACATCATGAGCCCGGCACGTCCTGTGCCGGGACTGGGTCCCCTTATGAGCCTGGCACCACTGGCGCCAGGACAAGGTCCATAAGGCCCCTATGGGAGCCGATGGGTGCCTGAAAATAAAGTTGTGACCCAGCTTCCGAGGCAGTTGGGCTAAACCTGACTCCTTGGAGGCTGCGGTCATGACAGTAGCTACCTTTCATGACAAAAATTCGAATTGTAGCTGCACACATAATTCACTATCCTCTTACACACCACTTCCAGCTTATTACCACCCAAACACATGCTAATTAGACATGGGTGGCCAACAAGGACTGCAGGCAAATGCTGTGCTACTCATTTCAACAAAGATGGTGTGCCACGAAATTTCAACAGAATAGAAATGGTTTCCACCAGTTTCAACTGATGCTAACATTTGGTATATTAGCACTGATGTTTAGCATTGTGAGGGTTAGACTCAGAAAAGCATAAATTAAAGGGTGAGCAGCCTGATTTGCAAGGCAAAATGTAACATGATGATAGGCCTTAGAAAATAAAAACATGCTCATTGTTGAGGCGCGGAAAGAAGCAGTTAGCTTGCCAAAAACCAGAGAGCTGATCTGGTAAGATACACAAGATGGGTGAACCGAGGAAGAATTGGAACTGTATCGAAGGTGTTGTCATGTGTTGAGATTGGGAGTGATGCCAAAAATGGGCTGGAGTGAAGGAAGTGACTTTAACAGAGAGCTGGTTAGAAATGTGCAGAATCTATATGTCCTGGGCTGGATTCTGAAATGGCTAATAATCGACTGTGAGCTGGAAGGCAGGGCTTTTGTGGGTGTTTTTGACACAGGCTTTCTGCATGAGTCTGTGGGCTTGATGTTGCTGCTTTGGGCCTCGCCATGCTGGGATTTTGGTGATCCTCTGGTGAGAAAGCCAGGTTGGGTGTTTGGCAGCTGTGCTGTCTGAGCAAAAGGCATTTTGATAAGGCTTGCTGGATCTTTGAAAGCTGCTATGAGCGAAGTCGTTATCTGGCTGGCTGACTGTGTGACAGAATTCCAAAGCAGTGTCCTGAGGAGGCTGAGCCAGAAGGTGAGGCTGCTGTTGACCTGGTGCCGAGACAGGCCGCAAGTGCTGGGGGCTCAAAGGTTTCAAGCGAAGTTAAAGTGAGTATTATTAGGTTCCAAAGAAATTGGAATTTCTTGCTAGGGGTGATTTGGCCAGGTCAAACTGACCCATAAGGCATGGCTTCCTCTATCTACATGGTACCCAGGGATCAAGGGATTTCACTAAATTAAAATTGATTGTGGGGAACAATTTTTCTATGCAAGAGAGTCATTATCTCTAACCCCAGACTAAGCCGACCTTAGTTAAGGGGCAGCGGGTTTTCTCTTCTCAACCTGCACAGTTGAATGTATGTTTTGCTGCTTGATTTAGGAATGTGTTTCTTGTTGCATTTCAGCCATGTTTTGTTGCCTAACTTACAACCAAAGTAAATAGAAAATGTATTATCTTGATTACAGATCTAATTTGTTTATATGAAATTATACATTGTGAGCCTGCATGATGGTCTGTTATTGTGAGGTCCTTTCAATGTATGATATTCATTGTTTAAATCTGATGTGTGCATAGTGCAGTACTAAGTCTTCTGATCTCTAGCCAAGGAACCTACAATTTGATATAACCTTGTTACCAGAAAAGTGTCAGTGAATATTTCTTACAATTTTGGTGGGGATCCTGGGGACCGCTTTGGCTAAGTCCATTTATTAGGCATGGCACCTTTTGGCTGCCATAGTTTGCTCTGCTGCGCAGGCTTTGAATTGTCTTAGTGGCACTGTGTGTTAAATAATAGCACACTGCAGACATGTAAGAGGTTAAAGTGATAGACAGCTGTGATTATGCTGAAACGAAATTCTATGCTCTAGTAACTTGGACATCAGAGTCTATTACGAGTTGGCAGGAGCGATTGTTATCATAAATTGAAAAGGAATCCCCTGAGCAGCTGCTTGTGAAGGGAATAGAGCTGCATTCTTGTTTGCTTAGACTTTTTAACTGCAATGTCAGAAAGAGTCAGCAAGATTGCATAATTCGTCAAGGAGAAAAAACATGGTTCATTCTCCATAGATTGATTCAACTGAAAATGAAGGATGGTGAGGTCAACACAGAGTTATAAAATGAGTGGGCATCTATGCGTGAAAAGGTGTTTTAGTTAGAAGAGGTCTCAGAGGAGAGGCAGTCCAGTGCACAGTTGCAAGAAGCTTTGAATTGTGAGATAGAGCAGAAAGGGAAGCAGTTGGAAGAAAGTGTGGAGAGATGAATCACTTAAAAACGGTTTTGGAAGGCATCCAAGCAGACAGAGATCTTGCTTTGTCAGAGGTGCAATCGCTATGCATACATAATAACCAATCTGATAGGGAATACAATCATTAGAAAGTGAGGTGTTTAGGTTGATTTCTGAAGATGCTAAAACAATTGTAGTTAATAATGGGCCCATTGTTAGCATCCTGGTCTGCTAGCGGGTTCCGCTAAGGACGCCTGGTCTGACCAGACGTCCTCAGTGGGACCCGCTGCAGACCTCGTAATGGGCAGCCCGGAATGAACGGTGCCAGTCCCTTACCGGCACCGTTCATTCCGTGGCCGCACTCGTAATGAGGCCCAATGTGTCTGATGTTTTCATCTGACAATGGATCCAGGACATGCCAGCATTATACGTAGCCTTAATGATCAGGAATATTTACCATGGGATAATTTTCAGAGAGAAATCAGAAAACATTTCTTTCGAATTTAACTCTATTCAAGGCGCAAAAAGAGCAACATATACTTTATCAGCATGGATGAACCCCCAAGAAAGTTCTTGCAAAATTTGAAACAAGCACTAAGACTTGGTCCAGCTCCATCTGAAAACGAGTACTGATATCTTTCTAAGACAGTAAATGTTTTGCTATAGAAAACTCACACCGTCAAGACAGTAGCAAAGCTAACCTCACTGACACATAATATCCTAATTTGGAACATGTGTGCTTGTACAAAACAGCCCAGTACTATGCATACAAAATCCTGAGTCCTTAGATAATGATAATGATAATGATGTGTTATTTATATAGCGCCTTAATCCAAAGCGCTATATAAATAATATGATCCAAATCCAAATCCTTAATCCAAATTAATCTAAATCCAAAACCTTAATTCAAATCCGAAAATGAAACAGCTGGTTGATAAAGCATGTTGACTTGCAAGGTGTATCTAGTAAAACATTCAAAATCCAGTTCAATTAACCATGTTAAATTGCCTTACAAATATGCAGACAAAAAATTATTCTATTAAATAGCTCTTCTGTATTAGGTCAATCCTTAACCAACTGAACATTAATTAAGAGAAGAGTGCAATACTTTCCAGAATACTTTCAAAACATGCATTTCGGGATCTCCTTAAATTAACACCAGTTAAAGGATACATTTTTTTTAAACATCAAGTTATAGAGAATTTTGGATAATTTTAGAAAGCATAAATATTGTAAACCTGTGGTTTAAAGCCCAATACATAGAACTAATGCATAATATGAATCAGGCTACATATAACAACTATGCTGAAATATTTATAAGTATCTGAACTAGTGTACTCTCTGAGCTTATAAAACAACTCTAAAAGCAGGCTTGACAGTTAACTATGTACAAAAGAAACAACAGGTCCACAGCTATTGGCCCAATTAACACAACAAAATGCACACTGTGTCTGCGTACCTGATGTCTACACTGGCAGACTGTTTACAATTAAGTAAAGATATGCTTTAGAATATAAAGCAGTCCATAATCTACATCAAAAGTATAGACACAGTACATGAAATGGCTATAACAATGTCCCAAAAAGGCTTTTTGCATTATTACGAGGTTGGTGGTAATTCCGTGGTAAATCTACCTAATTACTGCCAAACTCGTTTTCCATTGTTACCACTTGGTCCCATGGGTTTATCACGGCATTATAAGTGGTGTTAATGCACCATTTTCAGAGTGCTTGGCCCTCATTATGATTGAGCTGGTCTCGATAAAAGTGCTGGTAAGAACAGTTACCGGCACCGTTTATGGATCAGGAACCTCAGAGTCTACCCGTAGGGGCTGTGAAATACCAGCAGGCCTGGACTCCTGGTAGTTTAGGCCCCTACCGGCAGAAAAATCACTGGAACACCGGCACCGTTACTAACGGTGCTTCAATGTTCCTGTTCCCATTGAGTCCTATGGAATTCCACAGGAATGGGATTACCGTTCCTCTGCTGCCCGTAATATCCTGGTATTACCGGGATATCGAATGGTGTAAACAGTAAGCCAAGGTTTCCAGTAGGCCTACCAGCAATCTTGTAATGATCGCCCATAGGACTCCATGGAGATTTCTGCTGGATTTACTGCCAGCGGAATTACCTCACGGTAAAGCTACTGGTTTTTGTAAATAAAGTCACAGATTCATCTCTAGCTTTTTGCCAGAGGTAAATCCTCTACTTCACCTCAAAATGTACAATTTGGTAGTGTGGGAAAAATGGCAGTAATTCCATTACCGCCCAAAGAGCAGCAGTAACAGAATTACCACCAATTTTTTGAACTTGTAATGATGACCCTTGTTTGTCTACACCAACAAGAAAAATCTGTGTCCTCTAAGCTGGTTAGGAAAGTATATTTACTCTTTGTCTCAAATGCCGAGTCTTTCTATGTCGTGCAGTGGGAGTAGACCATGTTTTTTTTTTAAATAGAGCAATGGGTACAGCAGTTGGCTTGCAGGCTTATCTAACTCAAGAGGAAATCCAATTAACCATTGTGAAATGTAACATACTACATCAAACCAAATGAAATGGCTCCTCTTCAGCATTCTTTCAACTTTTGAAAAACATGCAGGAAAGAAGAGAACAATTCTCTCTTTGTTTTACATGCATAGTTACTATTCATAAACTCAAGCACTCAGCTTTGATCATCCACTTGTAGACACAAGTCACAAAGTGTTCAAAGAAGTTACGAGCCACTCTCGGGTGCTGTTCCACTCACAGATCTCTTCTTACTAAACTTCAATGAAACCAAAGACAATGATGACATTCCTTGCCTGCTGGAGTACAATAGACATCATACTTTGTACACCCCAGAGATGACGTTGTAGGAATTACCCCCGAAACATAAACCTTCTAAAAGACGAACTGCATAATGAAAATGAAAAAAAAAACTCTCTGTTGCACCCACTATGAAAAAAAAAACATTAAAAATAATTTCAGACTGTACACACGCGGATCTATTCACATTTAAAAACACCACAGGAGTTAATTGTTCGAAAATGCTGCTGTCAATATGCAATTATAACAATGATCCTTATTACTTGATAGAATTTGCTTGTCTGGCTCTCAAAATCGTTATGGTGCACTTGCTCTGCTACTCAGAGATGCAACAAAAGATTCCCAATGAAAATCACTGTGACCGCCATCAGATATTTGATGTGTACATGGTTTGATGAATTAGGGCAACTTCCTATCCTTCAGTGTTAGGGGGCGTAGTCCCAAGGAACTGGGGCAGCGCAGAGCCTACTCAAAGGGCCTCCTGACGGGTGGAAAAGGTGGGAGTCCCTGGTGTCTGCGACTCCTCGTACCTGCTGATACCCTAAATTATTCCTTGGACCCATGAGGAAAGCAAGAAGCATTTTTCTCAAGACTACATTCCCCAGCAGGCAGCAGCACTGACCATAGAGACAATCCGCTGATAAAGACTGTTCACCTGCCAGTGTGATCATGCACCAGGGAAAGTCAAAACAGCATAGAACCAGATGCTCACCTCACGGCTAAATGAAAAAGCCATACTCACTCGCCTGTGATCCTCGGGTGACCGTAGAACACTGTAGAGCTGCAAAGCTGCGCTCTCCTGATTCCAAGATGGCGCAGACTGCATCATATGCCTATAAAGCCTTGCATGCTGCCAATTGGCCCATGATGTAAGGTAAGGGCTTAATGTGAGAATAAACCCGTCAGAGAAAACCCTTAATAATGACTTATTAGTTGAAGTTAAGCTCCGAACAACACAAGTGCAGGCGTCAGGTAACTGTGGGAAAGAACCAACCCAAAAGATGTTACAGAGCCTACCACAACTACATGGGTGAAAAGGTGCTGGAAAAATACAGTGGTTGTCGCAATACTGGAGGAAGCAGACATACTTATCGAACATTGATTAAGAGAAAAGGATACCACTACCTGGCGGAAGGCTGATGTTGTCTGGATGCCTTGTACAGAGAGATTATGCAGAGTGTGGAAGCAACTCTTGGCTCCATTGATTGATTGATTATTTGTTACGCGTTTATGCACACGTGTTTCAAAGCGCAGCCAGGCATTGGAGGGGAAGACATGGGGAAGACAAGACAAACGATCTTACGAGGCATGGTACATTCAGATTATGCGGGTGAACAGAAAAGGAAGTGTGTGGGGGAGGATTCAATAGGGACAAGTGCGTCCAGCCCCATCAGAACATGTGTTAAGTGCAGAGAGATACCACACTCATGAGTCATAAACGGCAAATGCAAGGCCCGGGGGAAAGTGCAGGAGACTGGCGAGGAAAGGTTGGGACCTGTGAGGTTCTGAAGGAACACCAGGAAGCAAGTCAGCAAAACTGAGCAGAAGCAGAGGAGAGAGCGCGAGAGAGCAGAAAGATGTGGTTAGCAGGGGAGGGGGAGAGACAAGGAGGAGGCGAAGAGGAGAGCCTTGAGGAGTTTACGGAATTTACGAAGATCCGGCTCAAGACAGAGAGAGGGAGGGAGGCTGTTCCAGAGGGAGGCCCTTGGAGAGGATAAAGATCTTCCCCTAAGTCTCTGCTTGCAGAAGCGGCTCACCCGCAGAGAGTTGTAGGAAGATGAGCGGAGGGCTCAGGAAGGAGAGTATTTAGGAAGAGAGCGTTGCAAATAGAGTGAGCCCAGGCCCCAGACAATGCAAACAGTGTTGAACTTAATCCTTGCAGCCACAGGGAGCCAGTGAAAGGAATTCCGCACTGGAGAGATGCGGTCCCTGAGCATGAGGCCAAGGATAAGTCTTGCAATTCTGTTCTGGATGAGTTGAAGAGGACAGAGGATAGAAGAGGGCAGGTTGAGAAAGAGGCTGTTGCAGTAGTGCAGCCTAGAGAGGACAACAGCTCTGGAGACGGTGAGCCTCTGGGGGAAGGTGAGAAAAGGTAGAATACCTGTGAGAAGGTGCAGTCGGTTGTGGGACTTTATAGAGATACCCGTGCTGTGAGACAAGAAGGAGAGGGTGGAATCGAAGATGACCCCCAGAATTTTTGCCTCGTTGGTAGGTGGAGGCACAGGGCCAAGGGAGGCTGGGCAGAGAGAAAGAAGGAAGGCAGGAGAGGGGGTCCCGATGACGACAATCGCTGGGCCTCATTACAAGTTTGGCAGTAGCCTTGCCGGTAAAACCGCCAGGCTGCCGCCAAACTTGCAAACTTTTCCGGCCCCTGGCAATGGGGAAATACAGGGCCATTACAACCCTGGTAGACCCTCTATTTCCCCATTGCCAGAGATAGGAAACTTTTACTCCCCATTCCCATTTAAGCCCCATAGGGCTCAATGGTAGTAGGATTGAATGGTGCCGGTGCATCCGACACACTCTGCTCATGGGTGCCGTTCCACTGGCCAGGTTCGACCTCGCAGGTGAAAGGTGCCCACGAGCAGAACTAGTAGTTCGCCGGTCTGGTAACTATGATACCGGCAAGCTTACCAGTACCGTAGTTACCAGACTGGCAAACTTGTAATGAGGCCCTCTGTCTTACTGGCATTGAGGCAGAGGTTGTTTGCTGCACACCATGACTAAATTGCTGACAGGCAGTCAGGTATGAGTGAGGAAGCGGAGGCTGAGGGTACCCTGAAGGAGAGCTTAGTTTCATCCGCGTAACGATTGAAGTTGGAGATGAAGATGGCTGTCATACGGGCCAGAGGGGGCAATGTAGCCATTGAAAAAATGGGGGCATACGTTAGATCCCCGGGGACACTGCAAGTAGAGAGAGTGATAGGGACAGGAAAGACCCCAGTTTCACCTGGGATAGGCAGTCCGAGAGAAAGGTGGTTAACCAGACCAGAGCCTGATCAGTGATCCCCAAGGTATCATGGGGACGTGCAGTCATGGTGTTGTGGTTCACCGTATCAAAGGCAGAGGAGAGGTCGGGTAGAATGAGGACAGAGGGAGAGTTAGAATCAGGATTTGAGAGCAGATCTTCACGGGTGTCAAGAAGAGCAGTTTCCATGTCTCTGGATGCTCTAAAGCCAGACTGGTGGTCAGGGAAGCAGCCAACAGATTCAGTGTGGAGGGTAAACTGGGAAATAGCCAACTTCTCCAGGAGTCTGCCCAGGAAAGGAGTGATACCGATCGGGTGATAGTTTGCTGGAATGGAAGGGGCAGCAGAAGGTTTTTTGAGGCGAGGGTGCACAAGGAAGTGCTAAAGAGCAGTGGGGAAACTCCAGTGGCAAAGGAGAGGTTTCAGAGGTCGGCCAAGGCTGGGGCGAGAGAGTCAATGTTGTCCTTGATGGTTTTGGAGGGCAAGGAGTCCACCTGTTTGGAGGCTGCTGTCATAGGGTGGACTTGTCTAGTGACCTCCTAAGGTCGGTGTGACGGGGAGAGAGAAGAGAGAAGAAGTGAAGTGAATACTAAGAATGAGATTGGCTGTGTGGATTCATCCCAAGAAATGACAGACTTCTTGGGGTGGGAACTGAATAACCTGAAATCTGGAGCTATCCACCAGCAACACTAGGCAGACAAAGAGAGAACGAAGCAAGATCTGTGGCAGGCGAGGGAAATGGGCTGCCTGACAAGGACCTGCGGGGGAGGGTGGGAAGGTAATACTTGTCTTTCCATTAATCAGGTAGTTGGGCAGTGATATTGCCCAACTTGAAATCACTACCAAAGCCGGAGGGAGTTCCCTGAGTTAGAGTGAAATGGAGTATACGGAGAGGGACTGCAATAAGGGCACTTGTCCACTTGATAATTAAAGCATGTGAGAACCCTGAAGAAAGGAGAAACTTGGGTATAAGGCAAACCCCGAGCTAGAGTTCAACTGAGTATATGGAGGAAGCTAGTGATAAAGGAAGCAAACCACTTGATGACTAAAGCATGTGAGAAACTTAAAGCAAGAAGGAACCTGGGTACTGGGTGAATACCCTGAGCTAGAATGGAAATGAGTATATGGAAAGGGATGTCGAAAAAATGCACTCGACCACTTGATATTCCCAGGTTTTTTCGTATTCGAATCGACATTCTCTAATACCTCCTCTCCATCTTGGTTTTCATTCTTCTCATTCTACCTAGACTGCTGTTCTTCACGTCTCCAATGCTCTTCTCTCAGTCCATCCCTCCAAATGTTCTTCTATACTCATCCTCCTCGATCTCTCTGTGACGTTTGATACTGTGGACCATTCCATTCTTCTTTCTTCGCTAATCTCACTTGGTTTCTCTGACTCGGTTCTTAAGTGATTCCACTCATATCTTTCTAGCCATACCTACTCTGTTTCTTGGACAAGGCACACCTCGTCTCCACCCCCTCTTCTTTATTACATCCCCCAAGAATCTGTACTTGGCCCTCTTTTATTCTGTCTTTAAAACATTCCTCTTTCTACATGAATAACTTCCTATAACTTACCATGAACAGGTTTGATGTCTTTTCAATGGCTAAATAAATAACGAATGAATATATAACGACACAAAAATAAAAATAAAAAAACTACGTATTTCTTTCCCTTTTTTTGGGCCCCCCCAAAACCCCTGTTTGCCCTTGCTAAAAACCCACCCCAACCGCCTTCCACAAGATGTACCCCTTTACCCCACCCCCACACATAGTTACTTAAAAAAAGTATCTATTTTTCGTTCTTTATGTTTTGTTATAAATTAATTCGTTATTTTTTTATTTGTTATTAGCACTATATACACCATCATTTATTTTTTTATTTTTTTTATTTGGTTTATTACAAACCTTTAAAACAAAAACAAACAAAAAAGTACAAGAACTCTTTGAGCACAACTAATAGTCAACAATCTCAAAATTAAGCACATCTTTCACAGACATTTAAAAAGCAAACACGAAAGAGAGGGATAAAAAGCAAACAGCAAATGAGCTAGACTACTTCGTCTACTGTTAAACCTGTAATGTCAACTCACAAAAGTACATCATTTCTATGTCGACGCCACACACATTTTCTTTTCATTTCCTTCATTCACTGCCTCACTGCATTCTACTGTATGCAAATGTCTCTCTGCCGAACAACCCTTGATGTCAACACTCTTTCTTCATCTCCACCCCTCTAAAACAGAAACCCTCTTTTTCCCAGTTAATATTCGACCCATTTCCATGCCTCCCCTTCCTTTTCCTACCTCATCCCTCCGCTTCTCTACCTCAGCACATAATCTAGGAATTATCTTTAATATTTCCCTCTCAGTCTCCCTTCATAAATATTTCTAACATTGCCCATATCTGTAATTTCTGACTGTTTAATAGTCTTTGTGCTCGCCCTTTTGTATCATTCCATGCCACCAAGCTTGTATTAGTTATCCCATCTTTTCTCAGGTTGACTATTGTTCTGCTCTCCCCCTTAGTCGCTTTCCGCCTTGTAGTCCCACTCTCTCCACATACTTCCATCACTGCCTCTATCCTCTCTATATCATTGTTACCTTGTGATTCTCGTATTCTCTTTCACTATCTCCCTGGTGTTTACAAATGGCGTCGGCCATGCTCCAGTCCGTCTCTCACCTCTTTCCGCTCTCTATGTTCCTTCATGCTCTCTTTGTTCTGACACCAATTCGTACTCATGATTCCCAGGCCCCTCTTCACCTAACCTTGGTTGCATTGCCTTTTACTTCTGGCTCCCAAACGTTGGAACTCTCTCTCATTTGCCCTGCCTATATGCTTGGTTTCTTCTCCCATGCTTGTATTACACGAGTTAAAGGTCCTCTTCTCGCTATTCCAGCCAATAGCGGACTTCCTTTCCTTCCTATTCCCGCTTGATTCATTTGTCCTCATTACCTGCATTTTATGTACCGTTTTGATTCTTATGTCCACCGTTTTAGTGAAAGTACTTAATCATTTTTAATTCAAAGCATGTGGTAAACCTGAAACCGGGAGAAACGTGGCTACTGAGCGTACTTATCTGGGCCGGTTCCATGTGTTAATATCCCCACAAAAATATCCCGATACAAAAATATCATCATATTTTTGCAGCGATATTGACCCATGGACCCTGCGGGGGAGACACCTCTGCAACCCAGCATTATTTTAAAATGTGGGGGGACACCCCCGCAACCCCCGCTCCCACAAAATATCCTCCCCAAAAATATAGCCTATGGCGAGACAAACGGCCATATGTATGGCGATTTTTTTGGTGTGGATATTTTGTAGGGATACCTCTGGGCCTGTGTAACGGATGACGCACCTGTGGCTTTTTCATATAGCTTAGAGCTGGACTTTTAGAAGACACGTCTGGGACATATATGTTGGCCGCAGGATCAGGACTTTGTGTTTTTGGATAAGGTTAGCTGGGAGGCAAAGAGACTTGATAAACTCTGGTTGGACATTTGCGTTCGCCACTTTCAGGCTCTTGGTTTGGATTAGACTAGGACATACCCATTGGGACAGACACTTGGTAAGAATAGGATTTTGCATTTGTTTTAATATCATGAGGTAATCATCAGGTGTGAGGATAACACCTTCCACCCCCGTTTTTATGCTTTCATTCACATCTTTTCTGAGGTTGTGTCTTATAATGTTTACATATTGTCCCTGGAGCCCTTAGGCGTTTGCTATCCAGGCCTGCACCAAAACCTTTAAATTAACTCAACTAACACCTAGTTACTCCTGTGTATTACTTCTTTGCATCTTACACTGTGCCGGAAGGGTTACATTCAACTTAAACATGTGATGCACTTACCAGAAGTTCCGGAAAGAGGAACCATTCCTGTAAATTATATTTTGGACCATACATACAACATGCCAACATACACATAATATTTGAAACCATATTTCAAAGGCACAGTGCTTAATGAACAATGTGTGTATGTATCTATGCCAAATTGTGAAAGCAGTATTCCAGCATCTTATACATTAAGCAAGTCACAACATGTCATGCGCCTCTTGCAATTCAGGTATTCGTTCGACTCTACAAATAAAACAAAATGGCGAATTTTTTTCGGTCCTTTTGACTCGAAACTATTGTAATTCGAATCAATGTATTCGACCCTTTGACTGGACACCATGATAAAAGCATCACCCACACAAAGATGCAAAATGCCTACCGGTCGACTCGGAACGAGTCCTAGTGTCTGCTGCACGAGCACCATTTTTAACCTAGTCCTAACTGTACATGCACCGGTGCATTGTATCTGCAATATAACCCTGTGTATTCACACTAGGACACGTTTTACCCTAGTGCCAATTTCACTTGCTTGGTGCACATTTTCTGTAATCGCGTGCACGTTTTTTCCTCAGTATTTGCTCAAACTTTCATGAATATCTGCAATGTTTATACATTACACGTTACTGTTAAGAATATGGCAATGCGACAACATAATATAAGAAAAAGCTTTGGTGTAAAGTTCTACAGAAATTCAATAAAATGCAAAAAGTGCATTGCAGCTTATTTAAAAGGGCTTTTCATTACTATATTTTAAATGTAGGTTTTTAAAATCTTTGCTGTTTTTCCCTGTGCCCCAGGTATTAGAATCACTTGAATACTACACAGAAAGACGTGTATTAAATTCACAGTACTGTAAAGGTGTACCAAAAAGCCAGGAGTAGAGGAAGTGACATCACACACCCCTTGACCTTTGATGTCCTTTAACCCCACCCTGAAGTGACATCCCGGGAAGCAGTGGAACACAACCTGTCAACCCTTGACAAAACAGGAAGTGTCATCACATAGCATTGTTCCTAGGTACACTACGATAAATATGGTTACAATATCACTGTAATGTGATACACACTTCATACAAGAATTAATCACCATAGGCATCGTTAATATCAGTGTGTATAGGCCCATTATATCAAATTACTGTGAATGCAAGCAGATGTCCAAGGCCAAATGATAAGTTATTATATAGCACTTATGCTTAAGCGCTTTATAGAGAACAAATATACATACAACATCACCAAACCCGTGCTGGTACTCATTTATAGACCTCAGAAGGATGAAAGGCTGAGTTGGCCTGGCCTCGAACCTGCAACGTGCAGATCACACACACATCCCAGCAGCAAGCACTCAACCCACTGAGCTATCTTACCAGCTATAAGCTATCTTACCGGCTATTGTAAAATGAGCAATTACATGTCTGAATGTTTTCAGAATCAGAAAGCAAATTACACTCTGTAGTGCATACCAATAAACTGGTGACTGAGATTTAACAGCAGGGCAGTTCGTCTACAGGTCTGGTGCAAAGTTGGCCACATGTCAGGCCTGCGTGGATCTACTTTTCAGGCTTCAGAGGTTGCCAAAATACATACCATTGGCAGGGTTCATAACTGAGTATTAAAAAATGTAGAGTACCACAAGGAAAGCAGCAAACTCACACAGAATCCCGTACCCTGGAAACTCGTTACCTCATACATGCAAACAAACATCCTAAATAGCATGCCATGGAGACAGGAAATATAGACACATTACAACAAAGCATTCATTGTGGCACAATGAAGTCAAGGGCCACTTGATGTGCTATGTTCAAACATTTCTACACTGTACATTAGCTTTTAGGCACAGGGATTTTGTCAAGTGACAGAGGAAACCCGAGATGGAATGTCTTGTTATGATCGTAACACAGACCACAGCAGAAAAAAACATGCAATAACTGCAACTTGCGAAAAGCAAAATACATTTCGTTTTTCTCTGCATTGTGAATTTGAGGTGTTTAAGAAAAATAAACCTTTAGTGATTCTAGCAATTATTGTATAGAATTCCAGAAAGACGATTTCTTATTCCCATTCTTTCTTATTTAGGGTCACTGCTCAAAGGGGTAGCAAGGGAGACAACAGGAGTAGCAAGAGAGACCTTAGGGTTCGCAGTCATGACCCCTGGTTACCCCCAAATGGCATGCCTGGGAGGAGGAGACTGACACACAGGTGGCACGATTGTTGGCATAGACTTTTATTTGTTTAAAAATAAAGAGGAAATCTATCCGTCCCTAACTCAAAGAGCGGCTTCCCTGCCTCTACTAAGGAACTAAGGAATCTGTCAGAATGTCAAAGTAAATAAAAAGAGTCCACCGTTGTGTGCCAAAATGCCTACCTCTATCCCTTTCACTAGCAAATAAGCTAAAGAGATACTGGATGTTATTGGTCCAGAAGAATGACTCCCCTCTTCTGGACACTGGGTTATAGTTCCAATTGGCAGTTGGAAACTGCGCCTGAGAGAATGGCTCCCTTCTGCAAGTCTCAGTTCCTTGCCAGGGTATAACACAAACCTCCACCCTGAAATGCCAAACGAGCAGTAGAGTTCTCAATTCAACTCAAAACTGTAAACTGACACCTCAGACATTAATACTGCTTATTGCAGATAATTACTTTCGCTATTGTGTTGCTGGAGAATGCCTCCCTTCTCTGGGTATCTTGTTCTTGATACTTCCGCAGTGCCAGGGGGAATAACTTCCTTTCCTGGTCCTTCTGCAGACTTTGTTCTTGTTGCGCAAATCTGGAGGTTGGAAGGCTTCTTTCCGCTGATCTCTCTTGGCTTCACAGTACACAACACCAGTGAGTATGGCTTACTGTCTTGTTTTTAAACTCTTTTTATTAAGTGTTTTAAAACCCAAATACGATAAGGAGTACAAGTATCATATATCATATCTTCGAGTGTGGTTAGATGATTTTTACATTAGTGGTGTACCTCACTTATTCCTTATAACTCCTAATCCCCCACCGTCCTCTCACCCCGTTCTGCCACCAACATGGTGGCTGCCCACCCAGTTACAAATCCTCCCCATCTTGCATATGTGTGTATGTATGAGTGTGATTCTTGCGCAACTATGTGGGTTAGTCAATAGGTGAAGAGTTGTATCGTGTCACGAGTGGTATGGCGTTGTGTGTAGTTTAGAGATAGATATCTGCCAGTGTCCTCAAGTTGTCTGCCTGTATGAGCTTGTTGCAGCATTTTAAGACAGATCATTCTAGTGAGCATATCCTGGTTACTAGGGATAGCCAGGCCTGTTTTGTTGGGGCAGTGTTTGTTGTCCGATGGAGGATCAGAATTATTTTCGGGCTGAAAAGAGGACTGTGTGCATTAGTTTCCTAGTGATTGGGTCATTGTACCAGTCTCTATCTCCGGTCCCAAATAGCTTTGTGCCTGGATCTAGGTCCATGGTTACCCCATGTATCCTAGTGGTGAATTTACAAACTCTTTAACCACAACGTCTTGATCTTCGGACAGGTCCATATGATATGGCCCATTGTACCCAATTCCCTGCAGTTTCCCAGCATGAAGGTGTATGTGTGAGCCCCATTCTGTGCATTTTGCTTGGTGTATAGTATAGTCTTTGAACCAGTTTGAATTGAATCTCCCTGTTGTGAATATTGTATGAAGTTTCAGGTATAGCATCAAAGAAATTGTAGATATCTCCTGGGTCAATCGGGGTCTCTAGGTCATTGGACCATTGTGTCGCATCTGGTTTCACTTAGAATTGTTCAAGGTGAAGATGGTATAGAATGTGCATAGGCCTGGGTATGTGGTCACATGTTGTTCCATCTCGAGTTCTTCTGACGATGGGTTAAATGACAATGTATGCTCGGTTGTGTTTGAGCGTATTACTGCTAGTATAGTATGGTATCTTAACCAGTCTGTTTTCCGTAATTGTAATACTTGGCTTGCTTCCTGGAAATCAATGGGGGATTGTTCATTATACAGTTCCATTATCTTAATCCCTGGCCCTATAGAGTCTTGGTTAGGGTGTAAAGAGTGGTCTAGGCCTATCAATAGTATTGCCCTTACACTGATCCACGCAGGGGCCGCTCGCACATCTGCACCTAGGAGTGCTCTCATTTTGTGTCATTGTGTCAGTGTTGGACCCAGTAGAGGGCCTGAGTGTATGTTTTCAGGTAGCTTCTTTAGTGGGATAGCTAGACTTTCTGGCAGAAGGTAAGGGGCATAGTTCTATGTGTTTCCAACTTGGTTTGTCTGTCACATCGAGCCACCTCTTAGCCCAGCATATTTGGCCCGATTGGTAGTAAGTGTGCCAGATCAGTACTGCAAGCCCCCCGTCCCCATTGGTTGCCGGGAGGACTTCCAGTCAGAATTCCACTTTCTTACCCCTCCAGAGGAATCTGTAAAGGCATATGTCTAGGTCCGTATACATCTGGCATGTTGGTGTGCATGGTAGCATCATGGCCAGATATATCAATTTTGGGAAGGAGCTCAATATTGAATGCATTAATGTGGCCCACGCGGGACCGCAGCAAAGTGTCCGACCTGATGAGATCGGATTTTATTTTAAGGAGGATCGGGAGGTAGTTCAGTTCCATGATTGCATCAAGCCTAATTAGTATTCCCAAGTATTTAATATTGTGTAATTGGTGGTGAAGTGGGGCAAATCTTTCTGGGTCCCATGGTATATCTGTTCTAAGAGGGAGAACCTCTGATTTCGACCAGTTAACTCTATATCCTGTCATGGGGCCATAGGCTTATAGGAGGTATTGTAGTAGTGGTTATGATCTTTGCCACTTACAGATATTGAGCAGGAGGTCGTCTGCATATAATGATACTCAATTTTCCTCGTCCCCTAGTATTATTCCCTGACATCCTGGGTCATTGCAGAGTTTTTCCACCAGTGGTTCAATGGAGAGCGCGTACAAGAGGAGGAAGAGGGGGGCCCCCCTACATGTACCGGAGTGTAGTACAAATAGGGCTGAAGTGAAATTATTGGTGGTCACTGTGGCCAGGGGGTTCGCATAAAGTAGGTTTACCAATTTTAGGAATGATAGCGGAAAGCCATACATTTCTAATGTTCGGAACATGAAGCCCCATCTGACTTTGTTGAATGCTTTTTCGGCATTGATTGTTAGGACAACGTCATCTGGGTCATGTTGTCCAGCTATTACGTGTAGTAGCTGCCTGACGTTGTCTGTCGAATGTTAGCTCCAGATACACCTGTTTGATCTTTGCGTATTAGTAGGGGGAGGATATTTTTTTAATTCTTTGTGATAGGCATTTGGCTAGAATGTTGGTGTCATCTTTGATCAGTGAGATCGGGCGGTATGATCCACAGTCTTCAGTGTCGGGGCCCTTCTTGTGGAAGACTATGATGTGGGTCAGACATTGTTTTGTAGATGTCTATTGGAAGGCTATCTGGTCCGAAGCCTTGCCTGCCAATGGGGCACCAATAGCCTGCATTATTTGTGCGGTTGTGATCAGGCTTTCTAGTTCAGAAATATGGGTAAGATCTATTCTATGGAGTTGGAGGCCTGCCAGAAAGGAGTCCATCCAGTTGGAGGGTATCGGTTCGGGGTTTGTGTATAGTTCGCTGTAGTATTCGGCGAACCGTCTGTTTATGTCCGTCTCCGCTGTGAGGAGGGCCCCACAGTGATCTTGAATGCTATGTATACTCTCGGAGGATTGTCTAGTGAGGAGGGCTAGGGCCATCATGTGCAGAGGCTGGTCTCCATCCTGATAATAGGCTTGTGACCAGCAGGTGAACGACTTTTGAACCCATTGGGTTGAGATATATTTAAGTTCCGCCCGGAGCTGGACAAGTTGTGTAAGTATCATGGGGTTTCATGAGCGTTTATGTATTTTTTCATTTTTCATATTGTCATGAGTTTCCCGCTCCCACCATTTTTTAGTTTTAGTTTGTGGGACCACCTGAAGATACATTGTCCCTGAAGGAAAGCCTTAATAGCATCCAAGCAGTCTTTGGCGGGGTATTCCATGGTCAGATTTGTCTGCCACAATATGTCGGTGCCAGCCTCGAGGTGTTGTATGAAGTCAGGGTAATCCAATGCTCTAAGATGTAGTCACCATGCCAGCCTTTTTTGCAGAGCTCCTGTCAGAAAGATGTGGAGGATTACAGGTGCGTGGTCGGACACTATCATGGGTAATATTTTGCATTGTTGTACTGATGGAAAAATGAACCTGGGGGTTAGCCATTAGTCGAGTCTAGAGTAGGAGCCATGGCGGTTTGAATAGAAGGTGAAGTCGCAACAATGTGGGTGCATGGTACACCATACATCTGCAAGACCAAGATCGGTCATTAGGTTTTGTAGTGTGGTGCATTTGCGCAGGGTCGCTTGTTGTGTCTGAGGTGTACCCTGTCTATCCATCGTCGGGTCCAATGTTGTGTTCCAGTGTGCGCATTTTTCAAACATGTGCGGGAAAAAGGATGGAGTATCCATCATTGGCGCGTATAGGTTTAGGAAGGTTATTGGTCGGTGTTTTATGAGCCCATGCAAAAGGACATATCTACCCTCTGCATTTGTAATCATATGTAGGATATGGAGTGGGATGCGTTTATGTATCAGGATGGATACCCCTCTTTCTCCCCTCTGTGGGGAGTATGCAGTTATACCCACCCAGCCACAACCTAATTTCTCGGATTCTACTACGTTGATGTGTGTTTCCTGCATGAAAGCAATGGTGCGTTAAGTATCTGGTGCCTCTTGATAGGATGGCCAATTCCTTTAGCGTTAAAGGTTACTAGGCGTAGTTCAATCGCCATATCCCTGTCTGGAAGAGGGGGGGCATTTGAGTTGGACTGACATTGGGTGTCTGTATAGTATGATCTCCTATTGCATTGATCCTATATGACATACATATGCATGTATTAGGTAACTTCCCATAAAGCAACCGAAACAAGTAACTTTGAAACTGTTGTAAACATTGGGGTAATAAACTTTATCCCAATACTGGGTCGAGCAAGCCTATGCAAAAGTGGGTTGGGCGGTCAAGCCGATCTCTCACAACCTTTGCATGTCTGTCTGGGGTCATCGGTAGTTCAAACAAGAATCCGTCAGATCAGTAATCAAGAAATTAACAAGAAAGAAAAAAGAAAAAGAGCAAATAAGAAAATGAGAAAATAAAAGAATGATGGGTTCCTGGGATGGCCCCAGCTGGCGAGCAGTTAGATTGTGTATCGCCCGCACTAACTGTACTAGGTTCAGTAATCAAGAGAACTATGTATGGTGGATAGTTCTGGTGTGGCATGCTTGCCATTCGGTCGGGAGACTCCGTTATTGTTTGGGCAGGGCAAAGCTACAGTTGCAGGACCCACTGTGGGGTGATGATCTTTAGTGAGAGGGTGCAGTGGAATCACATATTTCAGGTCGGGGGTCTTGCGTTCTTGCGAATGAGCCCCTCCGGTCATCTGTCGGATTACAATCTTCTTCCTTTTTGTCATCGTCGTTGGTGCCATTGTGATACTTCTGAATGACTGGTTTGACCTGCGTTTTCGGTCTCGGCTGGGAAATTGAAGGAGATTTTATTGAGCTGTTGAAGGAAGCGCCATGCCCCTTCAGGTTTGTCAAAGGAGTGTCATTGTTAATCTAGTTTGAAGCACCACGTGGACATTTCAGGTAGGATTCATGGTTCAAGTCTTTCAGTGCTTCAATTAGAGGGTTAAATCTTCTTCTCCTTTGGGAGACCTCTACAGAGTAATAGTTTAAGATGCAGATGTTGGCCCCATCTGCTTGGATTGAGCCAGCTGCACAATAGGCTCGCAGGTTGGCCACTTTATGTTGGATTTTAAGAAGGCGCATTGTAATGGGGCACAGGCGTTCACCAACTGCTGGTTTGGGGATAGGGGCTCTGTGGACTCTCTCGATCACATAGAGTCTCGGATCTTGGATGAGCAGTTTTTCCTTGAAGAAGTGATATGTGTAGCCCTCTAGGTCTGGTCCCTCCACTTGTTCTGGTAGACTGATGTTGCGTACATTTTTGCAGCGAGACCGATTTTCTTGGTCCTCGACTTTAGCGCCCAGGCACTGCACTTCTCTAATTAGCCCGTCTAGTTCTGTTGTGGTTGCCTCAGTGTTGTCTTTGAGCCCACTAATGCGCTGTTCATTGTCCATGGTGTGGTCCGCTTGTGCGTTTAAGCACGTTTGGACATCCTGTATGTCCCTCTTGATTTCTTGGACCATATTGTTTGTCTCTTGTGTCCTCCATTAGAATCGCCTGGAGCTGTTTTTGGACACCCATTTTGCGCTATTGTCATGTTGAGCGACGTAGTGAAGCTTCTGTCTTGTTTGCGTCAGTGTCCCAGTTGGTGTTAGTGCTACTCGTTGGCACAATATTTGCCATGCCCTGATGGTGGAGGGTCTGTCAATAGCCAGGCTGATGATAAAAGCTTTCCGTATGTTCCACTCGATGTAGCAACCCCTCCTTATATCATTAAAGGGAATGATGCCAAGTGGGTTTAGAGTTTGATATGAGGCCTGAAGTTTGCCCAACAACCAAGGAGAGAGATAGCAAGTTTTAATTGCTTTGCTCCAATGAAATTGCTAGGTGAGCCTCTCGAAAATTAGATAAACCATTTCAAGGTCCTCTCCCTCCAAATAGGATTGTAGGATATCATACGGGAGGATCAGACTTTATTGGCTAGCTCTTATTCGATCTATTCGCACTTGGAATCTATTGTTGGCTTGTATTTAGTGGGCCACCAGCCAATCTAGTAGGGCCTCCATTGTATTAATAACAACAGTT
The DNA here is from genome assembly GCF_040938575.1 of Ambystoma mexicanum. NCBI lineage: Eukaryota > Metazoa > Chordata > Amphibia > Caudata > Ambystomatidae > Ambystoma > Ambystoma mexicanum. The sequence goes on along the minus strand of NC_090936.1, from coordinate 104,705,906 downwards.
TCTAGGGGAGAAATGAGGAGCTCAGAACCTTCTTCTTTCTCTGACGTTGTCATGAATGGGTGCACAGGTACTGGTCTTTTTATAAAGTAGAGCTCCTCCTCAGACTCATTCAGGGCACAGGTTTCTCACAGTTTTATCTCTGGTTTGTTCTCGGCTATCTACCTCTACTAAGGAAATAAGGAATCTGTCAGAATGTCCAAGTAAATAAAGATTCCACTGTGGTGTGTAAAAAGGCCTACCTCTATCCATTAAGCTAGCAACTCAACTAAAGATATACAGGATCTTCTTGGCCCAGAAGAACGGCTTCCTTCTTCTGGACACTGGATTATCTGTAACGCTCACCTGATTCCCGTAGAGGCGCCGGTCTTGACTGGGCGTATACCGTATCTTCAAAGGTGATGTGTAACACACGGCTGGCTCTTTGGGCTGGACCTCTGTGCACTGTATGTCTGACTCGAAGGGTAAGATGTCTGCAGATAGAAAATATGGGATTAAGGAACTGGGTTATTGAATGTCTCTCTCTTCTTCCCTTTCTCTTCTCCTGTAGAGCCCCAAAGGTTAACGCTCTCACCTTAGGTAAGTGAACGCCGTGCTCTCCATCTGCCTCGGGGCAGGGTGCTGTAACCAGTTTCTTCACTGGATAAGGGGAGCAGGCCTCTTGACTTCAGAGGACTGCTGTCCGTCGTTTACTGCACGAACTGTAAGTTTCGAGTAATTCTAATGTCTATAAAGTCTTTAGTAATGATGTCTCTTGTTTTGCAGGGTTCCGGCGATGGCGGATGACGGGCTGAAGTGAGTTGAAGATGGAGCCCGTGTGATGAATAGAAGCGCCTGGAAGCACGTAAGTAAGCGCTTGTTGCCTGCTTCACGATGCGCTCTAACTGTCTTTTTATTTTGCAGGTACAAGTTCGGAGCGGCTGCAGGGTGCCGGAATACCCACTGGGTTAGATGTGGAAAGGAGTAATGGCACTTGAGTATTAAAGTTCCCCAATGTCTTTAAACGCACCTTGTTTTGTCTTTCAGATGCGGGATGCAGCGCCGAAGGCCTCCGGAGCGTGCGAAGAGTTGGTAAGCTTTTGTCTTTCAGATGCCGGAATGCAGTGTGAAGACCTCCGGAGCGCACGAAGAGTAGGTAAGCCTTTGTCTTTCAGATGCCGGAATGCAGCGCGAGGCGTTGGTGACAGCCGATGGACCAGGTAAGTGAAGAGCTGTCACTGAAGACCGTAATGCTAACCTGTTCTTTCTTGTCTTTATAGGTGTTGCTGAAGACTGGATTCAGGATGGTAAGCCTTTTTCGTTAGGCCCAGGATCAGATGCAGAAGACACGATGAGCGTTCTGCTGCAGAGGATGCAGAATAACGCAAAGCAAGATTCATCCATCGTGTGTGGTTTAAATAGCCTCCTGTAGTGCTTAGGTGTCTCCTTCCACAGCCACGCCTAGGTAAGAAAAGAGTTCCTGCTTTCCAGAAGAGTTCCAGTGTTCTGAATCTAGGGAGTGGCTCCTGCCCCACCCAACAGGAAAAGTAGTTCCAAACAGAAGAGGATCAGAGGCTCAACTGGCAGGCAAGTAAGCAGCATGGTCTGCTGCAGGTAAGTCCACCCAAGAATTATGAGCCCGGCGCTTCCAGCGCTGGGACTGGGCATATTTATGAGCCTGGTGCCACAGGCGCCAGGACTGGGTCCAAAAGGTCCCAATTGGGACTGGTTGGCACTCGGAACCTGGGTTATGGATCTGCTTCCAAGGGAGTTGGGAAAACCCTGACCCTTTGGAAGCAGAGATCATGACAGTACCCCCCCTCAAGGCCCCTCCCAAACCGGGCTTCTCCGGGGGTTTTGGCTTGTCAGGAAATGTTCGGTGAAATCTTTTGATTAGGCGAGGAGCGTGGACATATTCAGCAGGTTCCCAGGATCTCTCTTGGGGGCCGTAGCCTTTCCAGTCAATTAGGTAAAATAGTTTAGATTTGGAGATCTTGGAGTACAGAATGCTTTTGACTTCAAACTCGAGTTCTCCATCAACTAGGATAGGTTTTGGAGATTTAGTTAGTCGGGTTTGAGGTTGCACGGGTTTTAATAGAGAGACGTGGAAGACCGGATGTATCTTCATGTGCGGGGGCAAGTCCAACTTGACCGCTACTGGGTTTACTATGGTAGTGATGGAATAGGGACCAAGGTATCTTGGGTTGAATGTGCGTGGCCCTTTTAGAGGTAGATATTTGGTGGATAACCAGACTTGATCCCCTACTTGATATTGAGGGGCTTCCTTCCGATGTTGATCTGCTCCTTTCTTGTATTGTTCTTTAGCCCTTTGAAGGTGAGAAACAGCTTCCTTAAAGGCTTGGGTGATTGTAGAATGCAGGTAGTCTACTGCTGGTGTTTCAAGATCTTGGAGGGGATCCAACTCCGAGGTTCGAGGGTGACTGCCGTACAAAAGAAAAAACGGGGTTTTCCCAGTTCCCGAATGGACAGAGTTATTGTAGGCATATTCGGCTATCCAAAGGATGTCTTTGCAAGTTTTTTCAGTTTGTTGCAGCATGCAGCGTAAATACTGTTCCAGAGTTTGATTGGTCCTCTCGGTTTGTCCGTCGGTCTGAGGGTGGTGACTGGTCGATAGTCTCACATCAATTTGAGCCGACCGACAGCAACTTTGCCAAAAATGAGAAATAAATTGACTACCTCGATCCGAAATTAGAACCGAAGGAAAACCGTGCAGTCGGACGATGTTTTCGAGAAATTCTCGGGCCAGAGTTGCTGCTGTTGGCAAGCCTTTGAGCGGAATGAAATGCGCCATCTTGGAGAATAAGTCCACGATTACTAGAATCGTATTGTATCCGGAGCATGGAGGTAGATCGGTGATGAAGTCCATAGAAAGCGTATGCCAAGGGCGAGGTGGGATGTCAATAGGGCGTAAGAGGCCTGCTGGTCTTTCCTTTTGACTCTTGTTTTGGGCGCATACGCCACAGGACATTATAAAGTCTCTGATATCTTTTTTCCAAGACGGCCACCAGAAGTAGCGCTTGATCTTTTCTGAGGTCTTGGCCATACCGGGATGTCCTTCCATTAAAGAATCGTGATAACAAGAGATTACTTTTTTCTGTAAATCTGTGCTGGGTAGGTATAATCGTTCTTGGAAATACAATAAGTTGTCCTTTACTGCAAAGTCCTTTCCCTGCAGATGCCAATTCTGTATGTCTGCTGGAGTTACAAGTTGCCTGGCTTTATCCTTAACTTCCTCTATGGATTCTGTGGCGATTACACCCAGAATTCTTTGTTCGGGAATGATTGGTATAGGTTTAGGGTTGATCAAGTGTTCTTCCTCTCCCATCCGAGAAAGGGCATCAGCTTTACCGTTCTTTGTACCAGGTCGATAGGTAATTATGAAGTCAAACTCGGCAAAGAATAATGCCCAACGGAGTTGTCTAGAGGATTGGGCTTTTGCGGTTTTCAAATATTGCAGGTTTCGGTGATCCGTAATCACAGTAACGGTGTGTCGGGCCCCCAGCAGATAATGCCGCCAAGCCTTAAAGGCAGACTTGATAGCCAGAAGTTCCTTGTCAGTAATCGTGTAATTGATTTCAGGAGGCGAGAATTTGCGGGACCAAAATGCCACGGGATGCAACTGATTGGTTACCGGGTCCTTTTGTGATAGAACTGCCCCCATGGCAAGGCTTGAAGCATCAGTTTCCACGATGTAGGGGAGTTCGGGGCGAGGGTGTTTTAAGATTGGTGCAGAGATAAATTTAGTCTTCAAATCCTGGAAAGCTTGTTCCGCCTCGGTAGACCATTCAAAACGTTTGTTTTTCTTTAACAAGGCAGTGATGGGCTGGACTATTCGAGAGAATTCGGGGATAAACCTGCGGTAAAAGTTAGCGAAGCCTAACATGCTTTGCACACCTTTTACGGAGGATGGTGATGGCCATTTGAGAACTGCATCGACCTTCTTTGAATCCATACGCACTCCGCCAGGTGATAATATGAATCCCAAGAATTCAACTTCAGTCACGTTGAAAACACATTTTTCCAATTTAGCGAAAAGTTTGTGTTGACGCAATCTTTCGAGGAACATTTTCACGTGTTTCCGATGTTCAGATTCCGATGAAGAATAAACGAGGATGTCGTCAATGTAAACAACAACACACACATCTATGAGCTCTCTGAGGACATCGTTCATAAAATATTGAAAGGCGGCCGGGGCATTGCAAAGTCCGAAGGGCATGACCTGATATTCAAATAGCCCATACTTGGTGCGGAAGGCCGTCTTCCATTCATCGCCCTCTTTTACTCGTACCAAGTGGTAAGCTCCTCTAAGATCCAGCTTTGTATATATGCATGCTTTTCTGACTTGGTCCAGGAGTTCAGGGATCAAAGGTAACGGATATCTATTCTTAACGGTGATCTGGTTCAGGGAGCGATAATCTATACAAGTTCTAAGGTCTCCTTCCTTTTTTGGAACGAAGAACAAAGCTGAAGAAGCAGGGGACTTGGAAGGACGAATAAACCCATTTGCCAGGTATTGATCCAGGTATTGTCGAAGGTGAAGGTTCTCAGGCTCGGTGAGGGCATAAATTCTACTACAAGGAGGAGTAGATCCAGGTATCAGGTCTATCTGGCAGTCATAAGACCTATGAGGAGGTAGAGAGTTAGCCTGATCCTTCCGGAAAACATCTTGGTATTCTAGGTATTCGGGAGGTAACTGGGGAGTCTCTGAAGAAATTGCTGCCAGTGCAACACCAGGTGGAGGGTGACAAGTAGAGACACATTCTGGAAACTGGACCGTTCTTGCTCGCCAATCGATCAGAGGATTGTGTTTCTCTAACCAAGGTATTCCTAGAATAATCTGAAACTGAGGGGCCTTGATCACATCGAATACGATCTTCTCATGGTGTCCATCTTGACTTACTAGCGTCACCTCTTGAGTGGTATGCGTTACTGGCCCGGAGGCTATCTCCGTTCCATCCACCGTAGTAATGACGTCCTTTACAGCCTTGGGACAAAGAGTTAGATTCATCCTCAAAACCATTTCATGATCCACATAATTGCCGATGGCACCGCTGTCGACGTAAGCTTCAATTGCATGTAATCGATCCGGATTATCAGGGCTAATGAGGACCATAGGTATCACGAAATGCGAGGTCACGGAACTGGTTTTCACGCTCGGCAAGAGGACCTCTATTCTTGTCGGGCGAGGTCGTTTCCCTGCTCAGAGTTTGTAACTTTGGTAACTGCAGCTCCTACTGCCTTCTTGGCAGGTTTCACCGGACAGTCTCGAAGAAAGTGCCCTGAGTTTCCGCAATAGAGGCATAATTGCAACTGTTTTCTCCTTTCCCGCTCCTTTTGTGTTAGAGGACCTTTCAGACCCCCTATTTGCATGGGTTCCCCGGAGTCTACTCCTTTGGAAGGAGTTGGCGGTTTGGAAAATACTCGAGCATCAAACTTGGAACGATCGGCCTTCCTGTTCTGCAGTCTGTGATCTATTTGAACAACTAAGTCTATATAGTCCGAACAATCTTGTGGGGGATTCACTACTTGGGCTAACACATCTTTGAGCTCTCCACGTAGACCTCTATAAAACAGCGTAATCCTTTTGTCCTCAGGCCATTGAGTTTCCACTATCAGTCTGTTGAAAGACGCAATATAAGCCAAAAGGTCTTGATTACCTTGTCGCAACGAAAGAAGCTCATTGTCCAAGGCCTGCCCCTGTGAATGTCTTGCGAACAGTTTTTCCATACTGAGCTGAAAAGCTTGAAAATCATGGAGGACCGGATCATCTTGATTTACTAGAGGGATCGACCAGTCTGCCGCATTGCCACTAAGGTACGAAAGCACAAAAGCTACTTTAGCTTGATCAGTTGGAAAGGCTGCTGGCCGGCATTAGAAATGCAACCGGCACTGATTGATAAATACTGCAAACCTCTTTGGGTCACCAGAAAATCGTTCGGGCGGAGCCAGAGGTACATTCCCAGGTAGGTTGATCTGCACTGGATTCATAGAGGATGTAGAAGGAAGATTTCCCCCAGATGCGGGTAACGGGGTCTGTCCGGCTTGTGACTGTAGCAATTGTCTAGCGAGATCATCTGTTCGCTCCTTGGAAATAATCAGTTCCCTTCTTAGAGCGTTCGTTTCCTGACGGGCTGCATGCACTTCTGCCCTTAGTTCCCCAAGTAACTGGGCTAGCTGGTCGGTATCCGAGGTTTCCATAGCGCCTGGACGGGAGTTTTGTGGTAGGCTTTGCATTCTGTAACGCTCACCTGATTCCCGTAGAGGCGCCGGTCTTGACTGGGCGTATACCGTATCTTCAAAGGTGATGTGTAACACACGGCTGGCTCTTTGGGCTGGACCTCTGTGCACTGTATGTCTGACTCGAAGGGTAAGATGTCTGCAGATAGAAAATATGGGATTAAGGAACTGGGTTATTGAATGTCTCTCTCTTCTTCCCTTTCTCTTCTCCTGTAGAGCCCCAAAGGTTAACGCTCTCACCTTAGGTAAGTGAACGCCGTGCTCTCCATCTGCCTCGGGGCAGGGTGCTGTAACCAGTTTCTTCACTGGATAAGGGGAGCAGGCCTCTTGACTTCAGAGGACTGCTGTCCGTCGTTTACTGCACGAACTGTAAGTTTCGAGTAATTCTAATGTCTTTAAAGTCTTTAGTAATGATGTCTCTTGTTTTGCAGGGTTCCGGCGATGGCGGATGACGGGCTGAAGTGAGTTGAAGATGGAGCCCGTGTGATGAATAGAAGCGCCTGGAAGCACGTAAGTAAGCGCTTGTTGCCTGCTTCACGATGCGCTCTAACTGTCTTTTTATTTTGCAGGTACAAGTTCGGAGCGGCTGCAGGGTGCCGGAATACCCACTGGGTTAGATGTGGAAAGGAGTAATGGCACTTGAGTATTAAAGTTCCCCAATGTCTTTAAACGCACCTTGTTTTGTCTTTCAGATGCGGGATGCAGCGCCGAAGGCCTCCGGAGCGTGCGAAGAGTTGGTAAGCTTTTGTCTTTCAGATGCCGGAATGCAGTGTGAAGACCTCCGGAGCGCACGAAGAGTAGGTAAGCCTTTGTCTTTCAGATGCCGGAATGCAGCGCGAGGCGTTGGTGACAGCCGATGGACCAGGTAAGTGAAGAGCTGTCACTGAAGACCGTAATGCTAACCTGTTCTTGCTTGTCTTTATAGGTGTTGCTGAAGACTGGATTCAGGATGGTAAGCCTTTTTCCTTAGGCCCAGGATCAGATGCAGAAGACACGATGAGCGTTCTGCTGCAGAGGATGCAGAATAACGCAAAGCAAGATTCATCCATCGGGTGTGGTTTAAATAGCCTCCTGTAGTGCTTAGGTGTCTCCTTCCACAGCCACGCCTAGGTAAGAAAAGAGTTCCTGCTTTCCAGAAGAGTTCCAGTGTTCTGAATCTAGGGAGTGGCTCCTGCCCCACCCAACAGGAAAAGTAGTTCCAAACAGAAGAGGATCAGAGGCTCAACTGGCAGGCAAGTAAGCAGCATGGTCTGCTGCAGGTAAGTCCACCCAAGCATTATGAGCCCGGCGCTTCCAGCGCTGGGACTGGGCATATTTATGAGCCTGGTGCCACTGGCGCCAGGACTGGGTCCAAAAGGTCCCAATTGGGACTGGTTGGCACTCGGAACCTGGGTTATGGATCTGCTTCCAAGGGAGTTGGGAAAACCCTGACCTTTTGGAAGCAGAGATCATGACATTATCGTTCCAATTGGTAGGTGAGGAACTGCACCTGAGGAAATGACCCCCTTCTCCAGGTCTCAATTAATTTCCAGGATATAACACAAAGTTCCAGTTTAAAATGTCAAATAAGCAGCAGAGTTCTCAATTCAACTCAAAATGGCAAAGTTCTACCTCAGTCATTAACGCTGCTTATGGCACATAGCTATTTTCACTATTGTGTTTCTGGAGAATGCCTTCATTTTCCAGGTATCTTGTTCTTGATACTTTCCCAGGGGAATGTCTCTCTTCCTTGGCTTTGCTTCATGGGGCACTCCACCAGGCAGTATCTTAGATCAGTGATCACCCATTTGATGGCAAGGGCCTCTGATTCCAACACAGAGTAGTTATTTTCACGTGGCAAGAGCTTTCAACTAGTGAATAGGATAGGGTGTTCTAATCCATCACAATTATGCGATAAAACTGCTCCTAACCCTGTAACAGAGGCAAAAATCTACTACTTTTAGGATTGGGGTCTGACACAAGGTTTGTTTTAAGTTGTTGTAACATGCATCATGCTCATCAGTCCAATTTTTAATATTCTGGGGTTCAGCGTTCTTTAATTTGTCTGTCAACCTAGCTGTTCTATCTGTGACATTTGAGATAAACCTATGGTAATAACAAATCAACCTTAAGAATGCCCTAAGGTCTCTCTTGGTGGGTCTTAGGTGTGGAGTATTTAGTACGGCTTTTACTTTTACTCGTTGGGGTTGGACACTGCCATTCCCTACAAAGAAGCCGAGGTATTTCACAGCCGATGGTGCCAGCTTACATTTAGATGGGTTAACAGTTAAGCCGGCTTCTCTGAGGGTCCTCATAATAGTAGAAAGATGAAAAAGACAGTCTTCCTAAGTCTGACTATAAATTACTATGTCGTCAATATAGGCCCCACAGAAATCGGAGTATGGTTGTAATATCCTGTCCATAAGCTGTTGGAAAGCGGCTGGGGCCCCATGCAAGACAAAAGGGAGGACTTTGAACTGGAATAGTCCCAGGGGCATTGATAAACCTGTCTTTTTCTCATCAGGTCCATGTACGGAGACCTGCCAATATCCCTTGGTTAAGTCTAGGGTCGATAGAAAGGTGGCATTTCTGAGTTTATCTATTAACCCATCAATGCGTGGCATAGGATATGCATTGAAGGTGGAGATGGTGTTATACTGCCTGAAGTCAAAGCAAAACCTCCAAGAATGATCAGGTTTAGTTAATAACACAATACGGGAGGACCATGGGCTTGAAGAGATCTGCATAATGTTTGCCTTCAGCATTTTTTTCACTTCCTCAACCACCATTTGTTTTCGGGCTTCTGATAGTCTATAGGTTTTTAAATCGACCACTTTTCCCTTTGGAGTTCTGATGTAATGATAAGTACCTTATACTCTCCCTGGTTTCTCACAGAACACATTGGGGAATGCCATATTCAGGTTGTTTAAATCTTCTTGCTTCTGTCTAGATAGTTCTTGGGGAATACTCTCCTCCAGTACCAAACAATGCCATATAATATAAAGACAATATTGAGGCTAAGGCAGCAAAAGGATTTTCTTTCCAATCCTTTATGAGATCTACATGGTAAATGTGGGTCTTTTGCTTCTTATCCTGTTGGGCTATATTAGAGGTAGAGGTCCATATTTGCTCTCGTACCTCATATGGCCCATGCTACTTTGAGGAAAGTTTCTTTTCAGAGGTAGGTAAGAGGACTAATACCTTTTGTCCTACTGAAAAAGATCTTAAATGGACCTTCTTATCAAATGCGGACTTCTGTTGAGCTTGAGCTTTTTCCATGTGAGTGCAGACTAGATTTTTAACGAGTTTCATATGCTCTTGTAATCGGGTAACTGTTTGTGAAAGGGGGATAGGTGCATCCTCCCTCTGTTCCCAGGTCTCCCGGACCATGTATAAGACATCTGTTGGTTCTCTACCGTAAAGAAGTTCAAAAGGAGAGAAACCGCTGGATGCTCAGAGGATCTTTCTTACTGAAAATAGACCCCAGGGGATGATTCTATCCCAGTCCTTTCCATCATTGTCTATGAACTGTCTCAAAATCATCTCTTAAGGGTTTTGTTAAATCTCTCTACCAATCCGTCCATTTGGAGGTGGTAAACTGTGGTTCTTATGGTGGAGATATGTAGTAATTACTTGACTTCACTCATCAATTTGCTCATAAAACTGGATCCCTGATCCGTTAGAATTTCCTTGGGGAAACCAACCCTAAAAAAGAATGTTCGTAGGTGTTTTAAGATCTGTTGGGTTGTACTGTTCCGCATGGGGAATGGGTATCAGGTAGCTCAATCAACGATTTTGTGAACATATTTATTTCCTAGTCTAGTGTTTTCAAATGGTCCAATGATATCCATCCCAGTTCGGGAGAAAGGGACTTGTATGATTGGTAAGGGGTTTAGAGGGGCAGGTAAGGGAATATGTGCGCTGGTTTTCTGGAATATTTCACATGTCTGGATGAAGTTCTTTATGTCAGCATGGTTACCAGCCCAATAGAATTTTCCAGTGATGTGAGCTTGGGTCTTAAATTGTCCTAAATATCCCCCTGCCAAATGATAATGTGAAATCTCTTGCATTATTTTAGGATGGGTTTTGGGGATTACTAATTCAATTTTACTTAGGCCTTCGCTGGAGGTTTCCTTTCTATACAGTAATCCCTGTTTCAGGAAGTAAGCCTCTGCGAGTGCTGGATCATTTTGCTGGATGAAGGCTAGATCAGGACGGATGGCAGGTTCTTCTTCCCGCTTTGCCTCAGTGATGCCTATCTAACCCTAAATCTAAACATGGGAGCAAGCTACGACCATCAAATAATATTTAATGCAGTGCTAGTGGAGTCTCTGTCAAAATAAAAGGGCCTATACTAATAAACCTATTACCAATCCTTACTTCAAAATACAAATGGTGTGGGATAACAATGTATGAAAAAGAAGTGTTTAAGAAAGAATATGTCAGGATAGTTGAGCAGTTGGCTTCCCTTCCTCACATTTTCAGCATGGGACAAGGCGGCACATTCGAGTTTCGCACACACTCTGGCTTCTCTGCCACGAGGGTACAGTTCAAAGCATAGGTATCAGGGCCTTCTGTGCCAAAGTCTCTTTACCATTCAAACTCTCTTTATTGCAGAGGACCTGACGTAACAAACAAGCATTAAAGTTCCTTTCTTCCCAGGTTTTCAACATTCACAAGTTTTTGGGTTCACTATTCACCATGAGTCTCTCTCCTTAAGGTTGGGATTCCCTTTAGCACAATATTCACATTTGGTCTCCATCAATGGAACTCGGACCACAGATCTCCCTCATTCAGGCTCGGACCCCTTTAACTCAATTGGTCTCCCTCCATCGGGCTCAGACCACAGATCTCCCTCATGTAGGCTCAGACCCCTTAACAAAATGTTCTCAATTCGACTCCCTCGTTTGGGCTCGGACCATGTAAAAAATCAAAGACTTTCGATTGTGCAATGAATTTAGCTTGAACTGTCGCAGGACCACTTCAATTCACTTAATTTCTCATTCTCATCTTTTACTTTTCCTTTTTATCACTTTTAGCTGAACACATTACAGAGACCTTCGATTGAGCGCACTCAAGGGGCCGGACCACTCTTGTCATAGGTATTGTATCTTCCTTTTCTTAGTTCAAACATCCATCAGCAATTCACTTTTCCTTGTGTCTTTCATCACACACATTACAAATCTTCCTTCTTGCACTCTTTATACAATGTTGCCGGTTGCAACCTTGACTTCAACACAGACCAATATTGCATCGGTCTCCCCAACTCACCGGCTATGTTAATCTCACTGGTGCTGCTTCAATCTTAGAAACAGGGACAGTACCACGGGAGCAGAAGCTCCTCCCTGACTCGATCAGCCATGCAGGAAGGCCCTGGGTATCTCCGACACACAATGCAGGATTCTTCAGTCTTGTTTGTTGGTCTTATGCCTTTCAATTTAAAGGACTTTCAAAAGTAACAGTTTTCCACCGTAAAGGTCAAGGGTATCTCCCTCCTGGTACACCCTTCTTGGTTTGTCATCTTTCTCCTCTCTTTCAGCTGCCATCTTGAAAATACTGTTCCTTCGTGTGATTTGCCTCGCTCAGAGTGTGCTTTTGATCTCCGCATTTTATCCATGTGGGGAAGCTTAATGGAAGTCAGGTGTGAGTGTTTACCATTAATTGCCTGACCTTGCCGGACCATAGTAGTGGGACATGTCAGGTACAGTGCTCACGTGTGAGTCTGTTTTCTCCCAGAGCGGGGCTGTTCTTGTGAAAGTGTTTGTGTAGCGAAAAGGGGGGGTAGAGTTCCTAAATATCCTAACGGGTAGGATGGGGTAAAGGTGTTACCGGGGAGGGGATGCTGTGTCTCACCATCAGGTGTCCCATTTCCACTACCCGAAGACCCCACACCCAGGTGATCTTCCCGCACTGGTCCACCCCCAAGGTCTGGATCCAAAGACGATGGACATGCCCTGCCACCGGGAAGAGACATTCCTGGGGACTAGCGGGTGAGGCACCTTCTGGTTTGTCACACTTCGCAGTGTTGGCTGTCAGAGTAGTCCTCAACAACATCCTCCTCTCATGGGGTGATGATTGTGAAAGTACCATGAATGCAAGTTGCTGTTCCTATGAAAGTTTAACAGTGTTGTTGACAACTTGGTCCTCCATGCACCTGCATGCCAAAGCACACTGTAGGCTTGAACTTCTACATCCAAATACACTAAAGGCATCTTCTTCCATAATGGAGGCCTCAGTGGAGAAGGAGAGATCATCCATGGCCAACTCAGGCCGGTGTGTGCTACACACAGTGTACTGATGTCCACTGGAATGGGCAAATGATGCATTTGCATTTTAGGTCAAGAGAACAACAAAGTCACATTCGTCTTTGGGCCCTGACACATTTCATGGAGTTTGTCCATGACAAACACATACAGTGACACTCAGATTTTCCTAACTTCATGGGGTGTTTTATGATGTAGTGTGTGTTCTGGGATCAGCTGCACATGAATCACCAACTGCACGACTGACTGTCTATATGTTCAGTGATGTGAACATTGTCCATGGTGGCCATTCTTCTTGCATCTGTACTCCTAGCCATTCCAGCTGCAGTAGTCACACGTTAGCTGGCAATCATCTACAGCTCCCTCAGTGATGGCATCTTCACCTCTCCACTGAAGCCTGAGAAATGCTTTCAAATGGCAAGTAACCAAGAGTGGACCCTATGTGGCTTATCAAGTGATTTTCCGTGTTACATTTGTGGCCACACATGTGCTCCAACAGATGCGGGCCAACTACATATTTCAGATTATTGATATTGATATTGATTTTTTATTTCTATCACGCTCGTACACAATTGTTTCAGAGCACGACAAGGCAAGGGAGGGGAACAGGGGAGAACAAAACAAGGATCTTACTAGGCCCAGTCACACTGAGAACGCGCAAGTGCATGGGAGAGGGGGAGGGGAAAAATGTATGGAGGGGGGAGAAGTGGAGAATGTGGAGCAAAGGAGAAACAGATTAATAATAAATAAATATTAAAGGCAACAAACATTGGTAGTGCAGCCAGCAATTGGCAAGTGCTATGTTTAAGGCAGCAGACAGGGTAGGTCTGATAAGTGCAGGAAGAAAAAGGGGGGGAACTTTATGAGTACGGATACAGACCCAGTGCAAGGGGTGGCCCGAAGGCATTGCGTGAAGGTGACAGGGTGAGCAGGTACCTGGGCCCGGAGGACAGAGGGTGGCCAGGTGCACGGTGCCGAGAGAAAACAGATGAGCAGGGGAGAAGGGGAGCGAAGGCAGATGCAAAGAGGAAGGTCTTGAGGTGCTTCCGGAACCGGAGATGGTTCTTCTCAAGTTTTAGAGTGGCAGGGAGGCTGTTCTAGAGGGAGGCTGTTCTGGAGGGAGGCCCCAGCCGAAGACAGAGATCTACCCCCAGCTTGTAGCTTTGAAAAACAACTGACCCTAGGGAGTTAGAGGTAGAGGAGCGAAGAGCTCAAGAGGGGAGGTATTTGCGGAGGGATAGCTGAAGGTATTTTGGACCCAAGCCCCAGAAAGCCTTTTGGACAATGGAGGGTTTTGAATTTAATCCTTGCATCCACTGAGAGCCAATGGAGAGATTTCAGAGCTGGAGAGATATGATCCCAGGGCTTGAGGCCAAGGACAATTCTCGTAGTCCTGTTCTAGATTAGTTGCAGAGGGTGGAGAGTAGAGGCAGGTAGATTTAGAAAGCGGCTGTAACAATAGTCCAACCTAGAGAGAACCAGAGCTTGGGAGACCATGAGCTTCTGGGGGAAGGAGAGGAAAGGCAGAGGAGGTGCAGTAGGAAGTTTTACTTTCTAGAGACATCAGAGATGTGGGCAGAGAAGGAATGTTTGGAGTCAAAAATGACCCCGAGGTTCTTAGCCTTGCAGGTAGGGGTAGGAAGAGGGCCAAGGGAGGACGGCCAGAGAGTGAGGGGAAAGGATGGTGAAGGTGTGCCAATGAGGAGGATCTCTGTCTTGCTGGCATTCAGACAAAGATCATTGGCAGCACACCAATCTTGAATGGCAGTTAGGCAATCAGAGATGAGAGAGGGAGAGGAGGTGGCCAAGGGCAGCCTGAAAATGAGTTAAGTGTTGTCAGCGTAGCACTGGAAATTTGAGCATAAAATGGCAATGCAGTAGGCGAGAATTGCCAGGTATTGGTTGAAAAGCCAGGGCGAGAGGTTAGACCCTAGGGGAACACCACAGGTAGAGAGTAAGATAGATGATAGGAAGGACCCAAGTTGGACCTGGGAGGGTCGGTCAGAGAAGAAAGAGGTCAACCAGGCCAGAGCCTGATCAGTGATACCCAGGTTATCATGGAGACGGTTGAGCAGGATGGTATGGTTGACTGTGTTGAAGGCAAAAAAGAGATTGAGGAGGATGTTAGAGTCAAGGTTGGAGAGCAGAGTAGCAATGTTGCCTCAGAGTCAGGTGCTGCTCTGGCAGTACTGCCATGGTTACTGCTGTTTGGTAAGTTTGTTATGTAATAGCATTTCACATCATGGTGCTGTAGGCTGGGGTGACTCATACTTGCCAGTCCCTCTTTCCGATGTACTTGATGTTTATATGGTGAGCATTTCCACGGTAGGGCCTCTAACAGACTGTCTTTGGCTGGGGGAGCAGCTATTGCCTCCACATCCCTCTTTCTCATCACAGTACTTTCTGCATGAAGGTGCTCTGCCTTTCAAAAGAACCCGTACAAAAGGATGCTTATTTTTAATTATTTGTTTGGCCCTCCCCTCATAGCACAGGGTATACTGCAGATTGATCTATCCTATGGCACTCTGGTTTTGTTTCCAGTCATTCCAGACAATGACTGGAAGGACAGAAGCATTCATGTCCTTCCAGACTGGAGAGCCCAGAGTTGGGCTGCTCTCTTGTTTTCCCAAAGGCTTGACCCCTCTGCAGGGCTTTGTGGGTTTAAGTATGGGATTAATAACTACCCGCTTAGTAATTGCAGGGCTTTTTCTTCAAGTGAGGAGGCAGTAGCAAGCTTCATAAGTGTGGACATTTCTTGAGTTTCAGCTTGCCCAAGCACCCTGGGTTCCCAGACCTCTGGGCTTGTGGATAATCCTAATGCTGGAAGCGGGGAGCGAATAAATACAGTCAACACTGCCAGTGGTCA
The DNA here is from genome assembly GCF_040938575.1 of Ambystoma mexicanum. NCBI lineage: Eukaryota > Metazoa > Chordata > Amphibia > Caudata > Ambystomatidae > Ambystoma > Ambystoma mexicanum. The sequence continues at coordinate 104,690,564 of NC_090936.1, read as the reverse complement.
CTGGGGACCATGCTTCAGCCATGACTTCAGGATGGAGCCCTGATGTTGGTAGCCCCACCCCCAAAAGCCAGATCTGCTTATATATTCTGTTAGACGCAGTGATCATCTTCTCATTTTAAGTAGCCTTGCCCCCAATCCCCAGCCATCATCTGGGGGAGTCATCCCAACATCTCAAATACTATTGTCCTACCTTCTGACAGGTGGAGGCAGATGGCTTGGCCTTGCAGTATAGCAGTGTGTCATGTTAAGAATTTTGAAACATGGTTAATAGTTCTATCCAGTCATTCCCCCCACATCATAATGTTAGTTGTGAGTGTGACGTCTTTCTCCTGCTGGTCATGGTGGAGGGCAGGGACCAGTGCTGTTTAACTCATTTTGAGGTGCCTGCTCTCTAAATCAGCCTATGCCTCCTTATGTTACCACCTCAGATCTTTCAGGTTCTGAAGTAGCAATCAGGATCCGCATGGACGACATGTTGAATGTTGTCGGTGGGGTCTGGATCTGAGCACTTTGTATTTGGTGCTCCTCACTTCAATGTCTGTTTCTTCTGCTCACATTGGATGCAGCTCTGAGGACTGCAGCTCAGTGGCTAGAATGCTTTTTGATTAGAGAGCAGAGTGAGACCATGTTGGTGAGCTGCCTGCATCTAACTCATTTTTGGTGCCTCGACCCGTGCATCCATTTTCTTTTTTACCCGTCCTATCCTCATCTCCAGTCCCTCCCAGATCCTCCTCTCTACACACCCCCTGCCCGCCTTGTTCTTTCCTGATTGGCCCGTGACTCAGTCATATGACGGGAATGCCTGGCCTATTTGGTCCACCGCAACAGCAGAGTGAGACCCTCTTGGTAAGTAGCCTTCATCTACCACATTTTTGGGGCCTCGACACCTGCATCCATTTTGTTTACTTACCATCCCATGCCCATCTGCAGTCCATCCCAGAATCTCCTCTATACACACACCTTGCCAGCCTCCCTCTTCCCCAATTGGTCCATGACTGAGTCACGTGACGGGAACACCTGCAAGGAATGGAGAGTTTTCTCCATCAGCTGCTTACTTCTCAGCCATTTGGTCCACCGCACCAGCAGAGTGAGACCCTCTTGGTAAGTAGTCTGCATCTACCGCATTTTTGAGGCCTAGACCTGTGCATCCATTTCTTTTCTTCCCATCCCTTCCCCATCTCCAATCCCTTCCAGACTCTCCTCTTTACACACGCCCTACCCGCCTCCATCTTCCCCATTGGTCTGTGACTCAGTCACATGATGGAAACACCTGCAAGGAACTGAGAGTTTTCTCCATTAGCCTCTTACTTCTCAGCCCATTTGGTGCACTGCACCAGCAGAGTGAGACCATCTTGGGGAGTGGCCTGAATTTGCTGCATTTTTTGCGCCTTGATCCGTGCATCCATTTTCTTTTCTTCCCGTCCCTTCCCCATCTAAAGTCCCTCCCAGACTCTCCTCTCTACTCTGAAGGCATCATAAAGCACGACACAGACAATGGATTAAAAGTTCAAAACAATCTGATTTATTAAAGTAAATGCAAGGATCGTAGAAGGCCTAACTTGCCCTATGCTAAGGTGGGATTTCCCTACCTGAACAAAACTAAGGAAAGGCTGAGTCAAAGAGTTCAACTTCAAAGTTTATCTGTGTCCAAAACCTATCCTGCCCTCACAACTAAAACTAAATAACCAAAGAAATAGTGATCAAAATAAAGTTCTGAGCTACTTCCAACTCTTAGCTTCTTCTTCAGCTCCCCTTCCCCAAGTTCAAAACAGTTCCCCAAAAGTCTCAAGATAACCATTCTCCAGTACAAGGCAATACATTTCCACACAATTCTTGGGCTTCCCTTCCCCAAGTTCCAAGCAGCACAGTTCAAAAGAAAGATGTCTTGAGGCTCCGTCCTCAAGACAGCACTTGCACCTCCTTAAGTCTCAGGGTTCCCTTGCCCAAACTTTAATGTAACAACCAGTATTTGCTTCTCAAAGTTCAACACAACTTTTGGTCAACCTGAACCCTCTTTAAATGGCATTACCAGTTTGATTACATTGCTTCACCTTGGTTATATTTTACAATGTCTTTGGCTTACACAATTTAGGGCTCACTGGTCTAGGCGCAGTTATCAGACCACACAGTCCACCAATCACAGGTCACGCAACCAGGATACCTAGGCTCACTAACTTGCACATGTTCTTCTATACCTGTCCTGGGCACAGATTTACATTCACTTAGTTTCTCTTTGTTGGCCTCTTGGCTTTATTGGTGGTTTTACACTTTCTTGGCTTCTCCTGTTTCGCCTCTTGGCCTTGCCATACCGTTTCATACACCTCTTGCCAGACATTGTCCTTGCCGCACTGTCTCCATTCATCAAAGTTCACTTTGTGGTGGTCTGATTCATACCCAACCTTTCTATTACACTCTTTCAAACTTGCACTCTTTTTTTCATAGGCTGATTTTAATTGGGCACTTTCCTGTTTTAGCCTCCATCAGTTACTTGTTTTGCCCATAAAGTTGTATTTCCATTTAGTGTTCAAAATGCTTAATTTCAAGGTTTCGTTCAGGTGTATAACTCAATTTACTTTAAAGTTTGTATTTGGTTCATCATTCAGTATGCAATTTCAAGTTTGAATTCATTTTGGTATTCAATATGCATGGTTCGGCTTAATTTCAAGTTTATATTCAGTTCGGTAGAACTTTACCTACATGCGGTTTACCAGAAGCGCTCTGGCTTGTGAGTGTCTTCCTCTCAACACTTGCCGGTTCTCAGCATTCTTTACCGGCGGCTCCAGCTGCTTTCTGCTTCTCAGGCTGACAGGCCAGCCTTCGCGAGCCCCGCTTGCAGGTTGTTGCAGGTCATGTGATGTCTTCTGCACACCTGCAATTCCAGTGTTTCTGCACAGACCCAGATGGCGCCCTCTCTCTTCTAGCTCGCTCGCAGCTCCGACTGCTCGCTTTTCCATCCGTGGACTCTCAGACCTGTGGCAACTGCACAGCCCACTTGCCTTGGGCTCCACAAGCTTTCTGGGATGTCGGCCAGTGTCCGGGCTCCTTCGCAGTTCCCACCACAGCTACGTCTTCACGACACAGGTCCCCTGCTCATCTCCCTGTTGCTATCTTTGCTTGTTCCACCGATCTCCCTTTATACACCTGTAATCACATGACAGGTTGCAGGAGTGGATTCCCAATTGGATTTGCCTGACTATGATTAAAGGGACATGCCTGACCTTGCAAGCACTCTGCAGACATCCCAGTACTAAAGTGGTAAAAGGAAGGTCCAGTGTTTATTACTCTTAGTCGCCTCAGCCTCGTTCCAGTACTATCAAAAGTTGAATGTGGGGAAATAAGGGGAGATGTTTTGCAGTAGCCCATTAAGGCTGGGGAAGCGGTAGGTTGGTTGTCAATAGGGAAAGGGGCATACCATGTCTCGCCTGTGGGCACTCCACTCCCAATTTCAAGGACCCTCCACCTAGGTGATCCCCCCTCGCTTCTCAACCCCCAGGGTCAGGATTCAAAAGTGATGGTCTTTCCCTGGCCACCTGAAAAGAGGATCCAGGGGAAGTAGGAGTGAGAATACCCTCGGTTTTCTCACACTACACACACCCGGCCAGCCTCCCTCTTCCCGATTGGTTCGTGACTCAGTCACGTGACCAGAACAACTTCTCTACAGAGCCACTCCCAGGGCAGCCTTGATCGCACAGCCGGCAAGAGCCAAAGGCAAAGGGCAGCTCCCTGCATGTTGTCGTGACTACTGCAACAACCAGGTAAGATGGTCAGATTTGGGAGCGCAGCCATCATTGTAGTCCTGTAACCCTGACGCTACTGCATTACTACCACTTGATTTTACCATTTTGCTGAACCTTGCTGTGCTCATTAGTATGCACTTTTCTTGAATTCTGCTATGCACTGAAGTTAGCCATTTCGCGGAATCCAGGTGATCGGTAAAGTTTTCCACTACCTTAAACCTTGCTGTGCTCTAAAGTTAGCCATCTAGTTTGAATCCAGGTGATCGCTAAAGTCTGTCACTGCCTTAAATCTTGCTGCACTCAAAAGTTATCCATCTAGTTTGAACACAGGTGATCCCTGAAGTTTGCCACTGCTCCAGACCCTGCTGTACTCTTACATATGCCACTGTTTGCCACTGTCTTTCAACTATATTGGCTCTGAAGGTAGCCCTCGTGTTGAATCCCGGAGCCCTAAGCAACGTTTTGAAATTTAGCTCTTCCGTTTAAAATAGCTTTTGTTTTGAATTTAGCTGGATAATTGAGTAAGCCACTGTTTTTAAAATTAGCTGTGCATTAGAACAAGCTCTTGTCCAGAATTTAGCTGGATATCTGTATCCGCCAATGCTAAAAAATTTAGCTGTACACCTCACTATAGCCCCTGTTTTGAATCCAGTAGGATACCCGAGATAGCCACTGCTTCTAAATTTAGCGATATACCTGAGTTAGCCACTGCTTTCAATTCTAGCTACACATTAGAACTATAACTTATGTTCTGAATTTAGCTGGATCGTGGAGTTAGCCACTGCTTGGTTATGGCTGAACATTAAAGTACAGCCTCAGGCCTGATCTAAATACATTCTAATAAAGCCACTGTTTGACTAAAACCTGTTGTTACCAGCCTCATTGAGCCTAGTGGCATCCCAAGCATAGCCACATTAGATACTAGCTGTGCTTCACCAAATCTAGCCTCCTCTTCGACAGCACTTGCAGCGTGACAGTATCACCACTCATTCCAGTAAGTCACCAAACAGACACAGCAGTTGTTACATCATGCCGACTAACTAAAAGACTAGAGGAGCCCTCTGGTGCACCAGAAGAGTGTCCGACCTCCCTCCTGCCTACCACACATACTGCCCTCTAGGGGAACACTCCCAACCTCACCACACCCGCCCATCCTCCCACACTACCATAACCAACCCCTGTGCCCACCAGACCCCCTACAACCTCAGCCTTCCAATCCTTAAGTCCCCCTCATCCCTCGGCAACACCCCCGCCTCTGCAGACCCACCAACCCTCACTCCCATGCCACAGGCACCCAAGAACCCCCTCAAACACAGAATCTGCAAAAATATGGACCATCTAATCTCTTCATGCCTCACCTTATTTGCCCGCTACCTCCTTACCCACACCTCTCTCCCACACCATCATGACATCCCCCATCTCTACCAACCCAGCAAAGTCCCTTTTCAACAAATCCTTTAACATCCCTGGCACAAACAGTCCCAAGCCACCACAACACAGCCAAGGAAATCTACAACCGGCGTCATCCCTAACATCACATCTCTCCAATCATTCTAACTCCACTCTCTAAAACCCTCTCTCACTGACCCCAGTCACCACCCTGCACCCTTATGGGCATCCCCACTCTCCTCTAGGCCATCACGTTCACCCCCTTTACATACTCTCCCTCCTCTCTCCCCACAACACCTGACATCTCCCCAAAGACCTGCACATCACAAACACCCTATTCACAGACACTAAATGTGCTCAGAACCTCCACCCCTGTCAAAATAGCAGAGATAATCAGACTCCCACAGACAGTTACTCCCTTTCTTCCTCCACTTCCTCTCCCCCTCCACCCATCCTACAGTCTCTATTTCTGACATCACAGCTCCCTCTACCCCTTCCCACCCTCCCACCTATACTCTCCACACCTCCTCATGAGATCTCCAATAAGGGACACCCTCCACTTCCATCCACAACCACCACTCCTGGCCCTCCTCCTCTTTCATCTCCAGAGCCAACAACCCCCACCCTCCCTTCCTACTCTCATGCATTCTCGTCAACCCCAGATCTGTTGCCAAAAACAGACACAAAATATACAATTTAATCTCTTGTGAAAGCCCAGACAACCAGTTCATCAAGGAAACCTTGTTCTCCAATGACTTCCGACCCATTGCACATGATGTATTCCCCCCTGACTACACACTCATCACCCACACGAGAACCAACTGAGTAGGCATGATGGCCATTCTCCATAACCCTCACCTATCCATCTCACATTCTGAGGCACATGCTTACAACACAGACTGTGAATCATTCCTCGTGAAATTTCACAGCAACCACTCACTCACTCACTCACTCACTCACTCACTCACTCACTCACTCACTCACTCACTCACAGCTTCTGTGAGAAACCAGATGGTGTCTCAACCGCTAGTCCCCGGGGATCTCTCTCTAAGGTTGCCAGGGCACACACATCACCTTTGGATCCAGATGCTGGGGGTGGACCTGTTTGGGAGGATCAGCTGGGTGAGGGTCTTTGGAGAATGGGAGTGGGACACTTGATGGTGAGATGCGGTATCCCCCCCTGCAACACCTTCACCCCCTCCTACCAGGTGGGATACATGGGAACTTTACGCCCCCTTCCCTAAATGAACACTTTCACACAGACAGCCCACTCTGGAAGAAAACAGACTCATACCCCCAAGCAATGCATGGTATGTCCCACTGCTATGGTCAGGCAAAGTCAGGCAATAACCTTTGACAACTCACACCTCACTTCCATTGAGTTTCCCCACACAGATTAAAGGAGGAGAACACATGAAGGAGCAGCATCTTCCAGGCAGCAGCTGAACAAGGGGAGAAATGTGGCAAACCGAGAAGGGAGAACGAGGAGGATGATACCCTTGACCTTGTCAGCGAGAAATCGTTACTTTCCAGAAGCCTTCAGATTTAAAGGCTTAAGGCCAGGAAACCAGACTGAAGAATCCTGCATTGTGTGTCTGAGATAACCAGGGCCTTCCTGCATGACTGGACGAGTCGGGGAGGAGCAGCAGCCACCGTGATACCATCATTGGCTTCATGATCAAATCAGCACCATAGAATTCAACAGAGCCAGTGAGTTGGAGAGAACGATTCAAGACCGGTCTGTGATGAATTCAAGGTTTCAAGCAGCAACATTGTGTCAAAAGTGAAGAATATTAACGTGTGTGATGGAAGACGCTAGTAAAGCTCAATTGCTGATGAATGTTTGAACTTTAACATGAATCAGAGAATGTACGATACAAAGTAACAGAGAGGTCCGGCACTGCGGATGTGCTCAATCGAAGGTCTCTGTTTTATGTATCCAGCCAAGAAGTCGCAGAAGCGAAAGTCAAGTTTAAATGTGAAACTTGTGAATAAAGTGAATCGAAGTGGTCCTGCAACGGTTTAAGCAAAATCCACTGCACAGTTGAAAGATTTTTTTTTTGTTGATAAAGATTGGAAAGCAAGGAAAGTGAGATTACAAGGTCCGAGCCTGAGGGTTGTTATATAAGGATGGCCCCAAAATCTGGCCTGGGCTGGAAGTTTGGTCTAAATGGTAGAACAAAAAGTTTGACAGAACGCATGACGCACCATACTCAAGATCTGGCTCCTATTTGTAATATACTGCAACTGTGTATATATACTCTGTACTGTACTGTAAATATTTATATTGTATGTACTGTAACTTTTCTGAAGAACATGCGCCCGGTTGCCCTAGGGCCTGGCTGCGTTTTACAAATAAATAAAATTACAAAAATTAATGTCCTGGCATGCGTCATAGATCCAGATTTTCAAGCAGACATAAAGGTTCTCCTACAGAACCATGGTGAAACTCCATTTGAAATACACTGTGTGGATACAATTGCACAGGGAATTCTTGCACGACCAACTACAGGTCAATTACGACAGTACCATTTTGTCTTAAAATTCTAGACTGAGCTGCCTATCTCCAGATTCAATCTTATCTGGAGATCAATAACCTATTGGGCACCTGTCAATCCATTTCAGGCCCAGGCACGGAATGGAAATGGCCTTACTCGACCTCAAGAAATCTCCATTCTCCTACTCCTAGCCCTCTCTTCCGCATTTGACTTGGTTGGCCATAAAGTCTTATGTGACCACCTCAAATCTGCCGCCAACTTCTCCAAAGTGGCCTCCACATGGATACACTCTTTTCTAGACAACAGAACTATTAGAGTCTCCGCGCATTCCGCTTCAGCAGACCCAGTACCTATTACGTGTGGAGTACCGCAGGGGTCCTGCATTTCCCCAACTTTATATGATATATTTACAAAGCCTCTCTTTGACATACTTGACACACTGGGTGTTTCATATACTCACTATGCTGACGACACTCAGATCCTCATCCCCATCCAGGGCGACTATGACAAAGACGTAGGACTAATCAATAAAATTTACCAAATCATACAAGCGTGGATGGCCACCGACGGCCTCTGTCTTAACGATGAAAAGACTGAACTCTTAATCATCGGTACTGCTAACAGACTTAATTATCTCCCCACACAATACAACACCATTACTATTGACGGCATCAAGATAAAAATTGCAAACGAAGTAAAAACTCTAGGTTTTTACTTGGACTCGGCACTCAACCTGAACAAGCAAGTAAAACACCTCAGCCTCTGCCACTAGCTACACATGCAAACTGATCTATGCATGTGAACTATTCTTGACCACAGACAGCTGCAGCACCATTGCGCGGGCTCTAATCCTATCCAAATTGGATTACTGCAATGCACTTTATCTGGGCACTAGTAACCATAACACCAACAACCTCCAAACCCTCCAAAACAATGCTCTGAGAGCTGCCCTAGCCATCCCTAAAGGTCTACATATCTATCATGAAAGACGTCCCATCAACTGGCTAGCTATCAAAGACTGAATTAAATAGAAGTCACTTAACCTGACATACCAATGTATCAATACCAAGGCAGGAACCCATATACTTGATTGAGAGGTTCACCAAACATACCTCAGAAAGACCCATCAGAAAGGCACAATCCAACAGCATCAGAGTCCCCAACTTCAAACTTAAAAAAACAAAAGGATCCAGCTTTCCAGTCTTAACAGCCCAGGTCTGGAACTCTATTCCAGACTCCTTTAGAGCTCTACCTTCCCTCCCTGTCTTCAAGACCAATGTGAAACACTGGCTGCATGCCAAAGACCACTGATGCCCACACCACTGCCTGTATATACGTACACTGTATATTATCCTGTACATTTAACTGACTGTAAATATCTTTGTATATTGTCTTACACTGTACTGTACTATTTTCTTTGCCTATGTACCTGTAACTTGTATTTATACTGCATACTCATTTCGAGTGCAATTATCCCTGTATACTGTCTTATTGACTACTGTACTTTCATGTTACCCATGTACCTGTAACCTAAACTCCTGCAAGCGCCCAGATGCCTGACGGCCTGGCGCGCTGCACAAATAAATAAACACTACAATACAATTGAGAAGGCTCTATTTCCCCATTTAAACGAAGAAAGTGAACCAGAGGGAATTTAGAGGGGTATATTAGCCCCAGAGAGGCTGATGAAACACCTATCACTGAGACAAAGAGGGAAGAAGAACCAACCATCCTTCCCGATCTAGCCTTCACCAAGCAAAAGGATCCAGCACTCGCAGAGGCTTTCTTACAAGTGATTCCTGAGGAGGAAGGACAAGAGAAGGGTAGTACCTGTTGCTTCCTGAAACAGGGATTACTATATAGAAAGGCAGCCTCCAGAGAAGGCCTAAGGGAAGCTCAGTTAGTAATACCAAAAACCCATCACAAGATTGTGCTAGAGATTGCACATTCAAATTTGACAGGGGACATTTATACAAGCTAAAACCCATGCTCACAGCAGTGGGAACTTCTATTGGCCAGGTATCCATGCTGACATAAATAACTTCATCCAGACATACGAAATATGCCAGAAAACCAACCCACATATTCCCTTGCATGACCATCTAAACCCCTTACAGATAATAGAAGTCCCTTTCTCCTGAATTTGGATGGATATCATTGGATCATTGGAAACCTCTAGACTAGGTAATAAATATGTTCTCGTAATCGTTGATTATGCTACCTGGTACCCCAAGGTTTTCCCCATGAGGAACAACACAACCAAGCAGATTTTACATTTTTAAAACACCTATTACCATTCTTTTCTAGGGTTGGTTTCCCCAAGGACATTCTAATGAATCAGGGTTCCGATGTTATTAGTAAAGTTATCGGTGAAGTCAAGGGATTACTACACATTACCACCTTAAGAACCTCAGTTTACCACCCCCAAACGGACTTATTGTTAGTGAGATTTAACAAAACTCTTAAAATGATTTTGAGAACATTGGTAGATAAGGTTGGGAAGGACTGGGATTGCATGACCCCATGGGCCATATTTGCAGAAAGAAATACCCCTCAGGTATTCACCGGATTCTCTCCTTTTGAACTACTTTATGGTAGAGAACCAAGGGAGGTCTTAGATATGCTCTGGGAGACCTGGGACGAGAGAGAAGAGGCACCTATTGCCCTCTCACAAATAGCTACCCGATGGCAAGAGCACATGAAACTCATCCAGAATCTAGTCCACACTCACATGGAGACAGCTCAAGCTCAACAGACGTCCACCTATGACAAGAAGGTGAATTTAAGATAATTTTCAGTAGGACAGAAGGTATTAGTTCTCTTACCTACCTCTGAAAAGAAACTTGCCTCAATGTGCCCTTGGCCATTATGAGGTACTAGAGCAAACAGGAACCTGTACCTATAAAATAGCGCAAACTGATAGAAAGCAAAAGACCCACCTTTACCACATAAATCTTCTAAAGGAGTGGAACGAAAATCCTTCCGCTGCCACTGCCTCGATATTGTCTTGTTTGGCACCGGAGGAGATAGACAACTCTGAGCTTATTCCCCAAGAACTATCGAGACAGAGACAAGAAAATGTGAGCAACCTTATTATGGCATTCCCTTATGTAATCTGCGAGAAATCATGTAGAGTACATAGTACTTATCATTATATCAAAACTCCAAAGGGAAAAGTGACCCATTTGAAACCATATAGACTCCCACAAGCATGAAAACGAATAGTGGTTGAGGAAGTGCGAAACCTGCGTAAGACAATTATTATTGAGCCCTCTTCAAGTCCATGATCCTCCCCTATTGTGTTTATCCAAAAACCTCCACAAATGATTGGGTTTAGTAACAGACTTCATTCAGGTCAACGCCATCTCCACCTTCGATGCCTATCCTATGCCGGGCATCGATGAGTTAAAAGATAAATATGGAAATGCCACATTCCTATCAACCGTAGATTTAACCAAGGGATATTGGCAGGTTCCAGTACATGGACCTGATAAGGAAAATACAGTTTACTCAACACCCCTGGGACTATTCCAGTTCAAAGTCCTCCCTTTTGGCCTGCATGGGGCTCCAGCCACCTTCAAATGACTTATGGACAGGATATTACAGCCCTGTTCTGATTTCTGTGGGGCCTATATTAACACCATAATCATTTATAGTACAACTTGGGAAGACCATCTTTTTCATCTTTCTACTATTATGAGAACCCTCACAGAAGCTGGTTTAACTGCCAACCCATCCAAATTTAAACTGGCTCAATCACCATGAAATATCTCGGCTTATTTGTAGGGAATGGCAGTGTCCAGCTCCAACCAGAAAAAGTTGAAGCCGTCCTGTATGCCCGCAAGACCAAGAGAGACCACAGGGCATGCCTAGGATTGATTAGTTATTACCATCGGTTTATCCTAAATTTCTCAGCTAGATCAGCCAGGTTAACAGACAAATGAAGGAATGCTGACCCCAGAAGATTCAATGGACTGTTGAGGATGATGCATGTTACAACAACCTAAAACAAACCTTGTGTCAGAACCCTATCCTAAAAGTGGTAAACTTTTCGAAAGGGTTTGTGCTCCAAACTGATGCCTCACTCACAGGGTTAGGAGCAATTAGTATAACAAATACATGATGGCTTAGAACACCCCATCCTATTCACTAGTTGGAAACTCTTCCCACATGAGAAGAACTCCTCTGTGTTTGAATTAGAGGCCCTTGCCATCAAAGGGGTAATCATCCAACTAAGGTCCTATCTTGTAGGGAGGAAGTGCATACTTGTCACCGACCACTCCACTTTAGTATGGATTCATTGATTGATATTTTATTTCTATCACGCTCATACACAAGTGTGGATAAGCCAATGAAAGGACTCTAACCCTCGAGTCATGGGATGGGTCTTAGACCTGCAACCCTACTGTTCACTGTGGAACACTGAAAAGGTAAAGAACAGGGGAATGTCGATTTGCTGTCCCGGTTCCCATGTAAAACAGATGTGGCTTCATTGCATAGGGGAAGGGTATGTGAGAAACCAGATAGTGTCTCACCCGGTAGTCACCGGGGATCTCTCTCTCAGGTGACCAGGGCACAGCCATCGCCTTTGGATCCAGTCCCTGGGTGTGAACCAGTGCGGTAGGATCTCCGGGGTGATTGGTCTTCAGGCTCCAGGATCCAAGCAGCGCCAAAGAAATCAACATAACCGGTGAGTTGGGGAGTCCGATACAAGACCGGTTTGTGTTGAAGTCAAGGTTGCAAGCAGCAACATTGTATTAAGAATGAAGAAAATTAACACATGTGATGGAAGACGTGAGTAAAGCTCAATTGCCGATGGATGTCTGAACTTTAATATGAATCAGAGAAGGTACGATACAGAGTAACATAGGTCTTGCACCCCGGGTGTGCTCAATCGAAGGTCCCTGTTGGAGGTATCCTGCCAGAAAGTGGCAGAAGTGAAAGTAAAGTTTAAAGTGAAACTTGTGAATAAAGTGAATCTAAGTGGTCCTGCAACGGTATAAGCAAAATCCATCGCACAGTCGAAAGTTGATTCTTGATAAAGAGTGGAAAGCAAGGAAAGTGAGATTATAAGATCCGAGCCCGACCGAGGAAGACCTGTTGTGAGCTTGTGTTTAAGGGGGTTTGAGCCTGACTGAGGAAGACCTGTGATGAACAGTAAACCCGATAACTGGTGAATGTGAAAAAACCTGATGAGAAGGTAACTTTGGCATTTGGTTGTTAATCCAGGCCCTCTGCATATAAGAGACTTTTATTTGGAGACTTTGGCGCAGAGGGCCCAGATATCTATGTTCTGAACTGCATCCTCATGATAGAGAAGCCAGAGTGTGTGCGAAGCTCGAGTGTGCCCCTTTGTCCCGGGCTGAAAACGTGGGGAAGGGAAGCTAACTTTTCAACTATCCTCACATATTATTTTTTTAACACTTTTCTTTTGCATACACCATTTCACCACACTATTTGCAATTAGAGATAAGGATTGGAAATAGGTTTTTTAATCTAGGCCCTTTTATTTTGACAGAGACTCCACTAGGACTGCGTTATTATTATTTGATGGTTGTAGCTTGCTCCCATCTTTAGATTTAGTGTTAGATAGGTGTTCAACTAACCTACTGACGTTCAATAAACACCCTTGAACTGTGATCACTTGTGTTTGTCTTCACTGTTTGATACCATGCCTTCCTTACACGTGTTACTCACCTACAGACCCCCCCGGCTGCAACAGACATTTCACTAACACCCTAAGTGACTCGCTAGCAGCCATCCTGGTCTCCCACCCCTTCCTTACCCTGATAGGAGACATCAACATATGGTTTGATTCCCCAGACAACCCCATGACACAACAACTCTTGGACAACTTAGAAGCCCTCAGCATGACTTGGCAGGTAACAGGAGCCACCCACATAGCAGGACATAGTCATGATGCAATTTTTAGCTCCACCAACATAATCGCCATGTTCTCCCCCACGACTGCTCACATGGACTGACCATGTAGTCATTCCATTCTCACTCCTGTCACCCATCCCCCCCTCCACGCATGGCCAACACTGGGCCATCCAGCCACGTCCTGCTATGGAACAAGGTAATTTTAACCACAGACATGGCTGACTCCTTGCTCTCTTCCCTCCCAAACCTACCAGTCGAGGGAGGGCTACCCTCTATCAGTCACCTTGACCTTTGACTCTCCAACGCCCTCCTACCACTGACACCCTCATGGTCACCCTCCAATAGATAAGGCCCCTCACCGAGATGGTTTACCCCTATCCTCAAATCTCTCAAAACACTCAACACTCCCTTAAATGAAGATGGCGGGCTGATGCATCCCCATAACAGAACAGCCTACACCCATCAGATCCACATCTACAAAGCTGAAACCCAGAAAATCATTTTACGGAACAAAATCTGGTACTTTTCATTACTCGTAGTCCTATTCTTCATCATCACAGTGCTTACATCCTCCTCTCCCTCCCCAGTGGTAAGATCATCCCAGTTTCTCTATATTGACAGGGATCTTATGGGTTTGGCCATGTTCTTTGTACCCCTGGCTATGAGGGAGAGGACAAACATGAGTGGAATTTATGTTTTTGTGAAAGTTTTCTGTTGGAAGGCTGAGCACCTTCATAGAGTATGGAGGTCAGGGATGTAATTTTAGGGTTGCCAGGGTGTCTGTGACCCATGGGGGCTGCAGTTGCAACCCCTGGTGACTCCCTTGCGACCCCAATTATTTATTTCTTTTAAAAACTGAAGCTCCTGGTGTAGCGGGGTCCCCGTTGGTGCAGGGGGCCCGCCACCCCAGGTCTGGTGAGTCCCCGGCCCAGTCTTCACCCATCAGTGTGATGGCTGGGAAGGGGTGTTCTCATCAGGGGTTGGCGTTGGAGCTGACTGTGACATGTGGCACATGTCCCATGCCACGTTCAGCTCCAACCCCTTCTTCCTCGGCTTCCTTGCAGCTCACATACAGGAACCAGGAAGCTCTTGTAGCTTCCTGGTTCCTGTTTGTGAGCAGCACCGAGGAGCCGAGGGTGGCCTGGAAGGACGGACCGAAGCTGCAAGAAAAAGGTAAGAAGGCTTTTTTTTCTAAATATGACGTGTATTTTGCATGTGTGAAGTGCGTGTCAGATGTATGTATGATGTGAATGGTGGGTGAATGAGAAGTAATGTGATGTGACTGCTGGGTGAATGAATATGTATGTGATGGTGTGTTTTTGAATGTTCTGGCTGGGTGAGTGTGTGCCTGTGTAGAGAATGCAATGTGTACATGTAAGAGAAAGTGTAAGTGAGTGACTGGTTGGTGAATAAGTATGAATGTGATGGTGTGTTTTTGAATGTTCTGGGTGGGTGAGTGTGTGCCTGTGTAGAGAATGCAATTAGTGGATGGAAGAGAAGTTGTGAGAGAGCGACTGGTGGGCGAATGGGTATGAATGTGGTAGTGTGTGTGTGTGAATGTTCTGGGTGGGGATTGGGTGTGTACCTGTGTAGTGAATGCAATGCAAATTAATGTGCAAGGGGATGTATTGGTGAGTGACCAGTGGATGAAAGGGGGTGCATGTGTTCATACATGTGTAAGGCCCTGGGAGACTGCAGAACCCTGGAGCATTTTTGCCACATCCTTTATTGACTTTGCATGTTTTACTAGTATTTTCGGGCAGAGCAAAGGTTCATGTGTGTCATTACCTGGCTAGACTGGCATTTTGGTGCAGTCAGTCTAGCCACTGCTTACTGTGGCATGACATTTATTACTCGTCATCTTTAAAAAAGTGAGCATGATAAGTAGTGCTACTTCGATAGACTGATGGTTTGGCGTAGCGGGCTGTATATTCTTCACTGTAGCATGACATTTTATTAACTGAGCGTCTATGATGAATCAATCATGATAAATGTTCTTTTGGGTCTAGACTGGCATATATTGGAACCAGTTTGGACAGGTTTGTTGTGACGTGTCACATTTAATGGCCAAACCAACAGTAGTATGTTCTTACATAAGAGTACTGGCATGTATTGGCAGTGCCAGTTTTGTGCCCAGTGCCAGTAATGATACTATAAAAAAACATCTTAAAGGGAACATGAGTATGGTTTTATATGGGAATACTAGAATATGTTTGTGATATGATATTTTATTTGTTTTGCGTTCATACACATGTGTTTCAGAGCGCAACGAGGCAAGGGAGCGGAACAAGGGAATACAAAAACAACAATCTTACTAGCCCCAGTGACAATGAGAATGCCCAAGTGAAGGGGAGATGGAAGGGGGGATAGTGCAAGGGAGAGGTGAGAAGTGGAAAGTGCTGAGCAAGGGATAAAAACAACTGGTAGTGCAGTCAGCAGGGTGGCAAGTGCGAGGTTTAAAGCACAGACAAGAGGTGTCTGATAAGTGCAGGTAAGGGGCCTGTAGGGTTACAGCTACAGACCCAAGTGCAAGGGTTGCCAGGAGGCAGTGCAGGTGTGTGGCTGGGTGGGCAGGGACCTGGGCCCACAATCAGAGGGTAGCCAGGTGCACAGAGACCCGAAGCAGACAGATCAGCAGGGGAGAGGAAGAGCAAAGGCAGAAGCAAATAGGATGGTCTTGAGGTGCTTCCGGAACCAGAGATGGTTCTCCTAAAGTTTCAGAGTGGCAGGGAGGCTGTTCCAGAGGGACGCCCCAGCTGAGGAAAGAGATCTACCCCCAACTCGTTGCTTGGAGAAGCGACTGACCCCGAGGGAGTTGGAGGTGGAGGAGCAAAGAGCTTGAGAGGGAAAGTATTTACGAAGGGAAAGTTGAGGGTATTTTGGACCGAGGTCTCAGAAAGCCTTGTGGGCAATGCAGAGGGTCATGAATTTAACCCTTGCAGCCACTGGGAGCCAATGACGAGATATCAGGGCTAGAGAGATCTGATCCCAAGGCTTGAGGCCAAGGACAAGTCTCGCAGTCCTCTTCTGGATGAGTTGCAGAGGGCAGAGAGTAAAAGCTGTCAGATTTAGAAAGAGTCTGTTGCAGTAGAACAGCCTAGAGAGAACCAGAGCTCTAGAGACTCTGAGCTTCTGGGGGAAGGAGAGGAAAGGAAGAATGCCTCTGAGGAGGTGCAGTTGATAGTTTGACTTCTTAGAGACGTCAGAGATGTGAGGCGAAAAGGAGAGTGTGCAGGGTCGGACTGGATCAAGAAATAGGCCCGGTCACCCAAAAAAAAGTAGCCCACCCCTCACCTCAAAAAAGTGGCCCACCCCTGACCTCACGACCCTTGACCTCTGATGACATCACCAGAAGGGATGTCATTTGACCCCACCCCAAAGTGACATCCCAGGAAGCGATGAATCACGACCTTTCACCCCTTGACAAAACAGGAAGTGGCATCAAATAGCATTGTTCCTAAGTACACTGAATTACTGTGAATCCAAGCAGACGTCCAAGGCCAAATGATAATATGTTATTGTATAGCACTTACGCTTAAGCTCTTTTTTATAGAACAAATATGCATAAAATATCACCCAATCTGTGTTGGTACTCATTTATCGACCTCAGAAGGATGAAAGGCTTTTAGAAAAAAAAAAAAATAATAATAAAAAAAATAATAATATATTTTTTTCTATTTATTTTTCTTCCAAACCGGCCCAGGCATGGCTAGAAACCGGCCCCCACTCCCCAGGAACGATTTCGGCCCGGCCACGGGCCAAAAGGCCGAGGGGCCAATCCAACCCTGAGTGTGTGGATTCGAAGATGACCCAGAGGTTCTTAGCCTCAAAGGTGGGAGCAGGAAGAGGGCCAAGGGAGGTCGGCCAGAGAGTGACAGGAAAGGAGGATGCTGGTGTGCTGATGAGGAGAATCTCCGACTTACTGGCATTAAGGCAGAGATCATTAGCGGCACACCATTCCTGGATGGCAGACAGACAGTCAGAGATGAGGGAGTGAGAAGAGGTGGCGGAGAGAAGCCTGAAAACGAGCTGAGTGTCATCTACATAGCAGTGAAAGTTGGAGCAGTGCGCGGCAATGAGGTGGGCGAGGGGTGCCAGGTATTGGTTGAACAGCCAGGGAGAGATGTTAGACCCATGGGGAACACCACAAGTAGAGAGTGAGATGGAGGAAAGAATGGACCCAAGTTGGACCTGGGAGGGTCGATCAGGAAGGAAAGAGGTCAGCTGGGCCTGGTCCTGATAGATGATACCTAGTTTATCACAGAGACAGTTGAGTAGGATGAGGACAGAAGGGATGATAGAGTCAAGGTCGGAGAGCAGGTCTTCACGGATGTTCAGGAGAGAAATGTCCATGCTTCTGGAAGCTCTGAAGCTAGGCTGATGGTCACGGAGACAACCAACAGAGTCAGTGTAAAGATTAAGCTGGGACATGGGCAGCTTTTCCAAGAGTTTTCCCAGGAAAGGAGTAATAGAGATCGGGCGATAGCCGGGCAACAGGGGTCGGCTGTGGGTTCCAGAGGGGAGGGGAAGAATCCAGAGGTGAAGGAATGGTTACAGAAGTCAGCCAGAGTCAGAGCAAAGGTGTCAATGTGGTCATTGATGGTTTTAGATGAACAGGGAAAAAACCTGTTTTGACTAGACTTTCATAGATCAGACTTGTCTGGAATTCTCGTCAGGGGTGATCAGAGGAAAAGATGAGAAGGTGGGAGAAGAGGCGGCTGCAGGGGGCCAGAGGAAACAGAGAGAGAAGGGGGGAGGAGGATAGGACGAGAGGGTGGCCAGGATGACCACGGTTTTTGAGATGGAATGAAAGACCAGGGCCGTGCAAAGGACCTGGGAGGTGATAGGAGAGGTAGAGACTGCAGCAGGGTTGGCCAGCTCCTTGCAGATTTTAAAAAGTTCACCGAGTTGTTAGATGCCACAGAGACACAGGCCTGGATATGGGTTCTCTTCTTAGTGTGGACAAGGTGCCGGTATTGCCTTTGGAGCAGGCGGCAGGCCAGTTTGTCAGAGGATGCATTGGAATCCCGTAATTTCCTCTCAGCCACCCTACACTTGCGTTTAAGGGTGACTAGGTCAGAGTCATACCAAGAATTGAACTTGGCTTTGGGCTTCAAGCGGATCCTCATGACAAGAGCTAGTATATCAAGAATATCCGAGATAGAGGAGTAGAGCTTGGAAAGGGCTGTGTCAGGATGTGAGTGAGCCAGAGGTAGAGGAGGGGGAGAGAAAGTAGCAGCGAAAGCCTCAACTGACACACGCTTCATGGGTCGGATGACCGAGAAGATAGGTGGAAGTATTGGAGTAGGCTTGGCCTGAAGGGTAGCAAGGGAGAGATGGGAGGAAAGAAGAGAGTGATCACTCCAGGGGAGAGTGGTGGTCAGAAGGATAGAGAGTGGGAGGTCTGAGGAGATCAAAGCATCCAGAGTGTGTCCTGTAGAATTAGTTGGACCAAAGGGGAAAATAGAAAGAGAGAGAGAGAGTCACAGAGTTCGCAAAAGAGTCTGGATGAGGGACAAATAGACTCTCTAGCTAGTTTAGCTACAGTCCTTCTTTCATTGTCACAAAGTATGAAATATCACCTTCAAAGTAAACAAGAGTAATAGTTATTACTCAGCATTACCGATTCACAATATTGGTTTTATTTATTATTTGACAATTGCATGATTTCAGTTAGATGTTCCAAGTATGCATCTTAGTTAGTTGCGAACCTCCACTATTTTGGCTTAAAAAGTGCATTTATTTGTTAAGCATACGTTATCTGTTGCACTTCTCGTCCCATTTCAAAATGGCCACCTGAAACACGTGTCTCGGTTTCCAAGAGAACCGGGAGTTTACTTTTACAGTAACGCACAGCGGACAGCTACAGACTCTTCGCTGTGGCATTTGTGCTTTACTGAAAGCATGAGGACTTCGTATCTATAACTTTTGACAACACTAGCATGGAAACATTGATATAGGATGCAGAAGCAACCTTAGTAAAATAGTGTTTATTTTTATGCCGTCAGCCATAAGTGACAAGAGTTACACACAGCACAGTTACATGAAGGAATTCCACAGCTGTCAACTCGCGGCTGTCATAACGTCAGTACTTTCTGGTAAGACTCATGTCTTGCTTCTATTAGACACTAGGAGACACAAGTAAGCATGCCTTACACATATTTTTATTCGTTTAGGACATTTGTCCCGCATCTAAAGGTTCGCATTAACCAAAAGATCTAAAAATGCTACCACAAAAAAGGTTCGAACACCAAATTTTCGAACCTTTGGTGGTAGCATTGAAAAAAAAAACAAGGGCTGCGGGGGTGTCCCCTGCATCGCCCAGGTCACTATACTTTATGGTATAGTGAGCAGGGGCTGCGGGGGACACCCCCGCAGACCTCCGTTAAAAAAAAACAAAAAAAACAGGGGCTGCTGGGGTGTCCCCCGCATTGCCCCGCTCACTATTCTTAATGTTATAGTGAGCAGGGGCTGCGGGGAACACCCCTGCAGTCTTCCGTTACAAAAAAAGAGAAAAGAAAAGGACCCTGCAGCGGCAGTTCCCGATCACGGAAGTGAAAGGGAACTGGCGATGCAGGGAACCAGCGTGAAGATGAAGGTAAGTGGGGTTTGTTTATGTTGGGGGAGTGGGTAGGGGTGTGCTGAGGGTGTGGGTACGGGGTGTGGGTACGGGGTGTGTTATGGGCAGGGGAGTTGCCAGGTCTGGAAAAGACCCGGGGCTAAGCTGATGTCAGAACTGTTGGGACTGGGGGCTAGTTAGTCTTTTGGCTGTAGCTCCTGAGATTCTATCCGGGGCTACAGCCAAAAGATCAGGGGCTATAGCCCCCTTAGCCCCCCCCTAGCAACGCCCCTGGTTATGGGTGTGTTGTGTGTGTGTGTGGGTGTGAGAATGAATGTGTGTTCGCATGAGAAAGGTGCGAACCTTTGGTAGTTCACACCTTTCTCATGTGAACGATTTGCCCGCTGTACTTTCAGCCGCAGGCAAATCACTCGGATTCATTTTCATTATGCAGTGATGAATGGCAGCACTTACAACGGAGCCATGCACACAGTCTCCATGGACGACGGAGAGGCTTACATAGGTAGGAGTAAATCATGATGTCTATGACATTCAGCATAACATGTGCTGAACATTTACCAACTTTATGTTATTTGGACTATTTTACAGAATCCATGCTACATTTACAAAGTGAGCAGGTCAGTTGAGATATTTAAACATGCTAATGAAAATTGCATTAGAGGCTACGTTGTGTAGGCCACTCACGATATGTTCTGAACCTAATAGTATTCCTTTCTACTTTTCCTTCCCTTTTCGGTGCAACTTCTGTCACTCTACAGTACGTATGTATTAACTCATTATGCATCAACTCTTTGCACTTTTCCACCAACCATTTATGTGACATGGGGTAAATGTATAACAAAGGACACCATCGTGATGTGTCTGTTTAAATTGCTTTGCTGATATGACAATATGACGTACTTATGTACCAATTTAAATTGCAAATTATGAAACACTGTGTTGAATATTATGAAACATGGGGCCTCATTACGAGTCTGGCAGTAGCCGTGCCGGAAATACCAGCAGGCTGCCGCCCGACCAGTAATACCATTCCGCCTCCGTGATTGCCGGAATCACCGGGGCATTACAACCCCAGTGACCCGGTAATTCTGGAGGCGGAATTCTGTAAATCCCCATTCCCAGGGAGTCCCATAGGAAACACTGGTTCCGTCTAGGACGGTGCCAGTGTTTCCATGACCGCCTGCAGGCGGGTGGTGTTATTTCCGCCAGGTCAGACCTGGCGGGAGTGTCACCACCCGTCTGCAGGACTCGGAATCAGCTGGTCCGGAAAGAACGGTGGCGGCGGATTTACCACCACCGTTCTTTCCGGACCAGCTGACTTGTAATGAGGCCCATGGTCTGCTATAATCTTTGGATTTGACTTCTAATTGTGTATATCTTTATTCTTTTTTCAAAATGTTGCTTTGTGCACATTCTGATTATCATAATGATCTAGGATTTTGTGATAAGGATCTAACAGGCCCTGATGAAGGACTACAATGTCCGAAATGCTTTGGCCCTTTTTTATGCATCTGCATAGTTTATGATAATGACTATTTACTTATGAATAAAATTGAAGAACACATTATAATTTGGTGTGAAGAAACCCAAAACTGCAATTTTTTAAGAAAGGAGAAGCCGCATTTTTGGCTATTGGGAGTGCATCCCACACCGCTGGCTTTATAGTCAAGGTCCTTTTTTCAGTATGGAGAAGATTGCCATCGTTGAAGGACTTCCGGGGAGGGGTACAAATCAGAGCTATGCCCTGCAGAGGTGTAGAAGGGGCCTGGAGGGGGCAGAAGAGGAAGGAGGAGAGGGCAAGGTAGCCAAGCAGAAGGCAGAGGGGGGAGGCAAGGAAGCAGAAGGGAGAGATGGGACAGCAGGAGAAAAAAATAAATTGCTGAGGCATGGTAAGCGCCTGTCAAAGTGGAGAAGGTTGGCCTGAGGGCCTTGAGCCTGGACGGTGCCATTCAGGTAGACATTAATGATGACTTGGAGGAGTGGATGGGGTGCCGGAGTGCCTCCCAATGTGTGCCACCATTAATGGGTGAGGAAGAGAAAGGAGAGAGCACAGAGACCATATGAAGAGTCCAAAGGTCTGGCGAAGGAACGACAAAGAGGATGTCGGTGATGGTCTGTCTGGAGGAAGCGCTCGAGTAAGTGTCAGCGATAGGGAGACCAGGGTTAGTGAACAAGGTATCCTTTTTGAACTTCTTCCTGCCGGTCTTAATGATAAGGGTAGGATAGTCAATGGAGAAACAGTTAGAAAAAATTGGAGAGACAGAGTGCCATAGGTGTCATGGAGGAGGGGCAAGAAAGAGAGAGTAGCGGAGGGAAGGTGGGGGTAGACAGGATGTGGGGAAAAGCAGGAAGGGGTAGCACAGGGTAGTCACTGGGCACAGCTAAATTCAAAGCAGCAGCAAATGTTACTAACAGCTAGGTTCAAACAGCAGCAACGGACAGCTAAATTCCAAAAAGCAGCAAATGTTGTAAACGCAGTCCAGTCACAGGCTATGAGTGTGGGGAAAAGGATGAGAAGGGGTGAAGGTGGAAAAAGCCAGGGGTGTAGATGTGATAGTGGTGACTAACCCATGATTGCAGAGGTGATAGTGTCAAGGTGGATCAGGGTTCCAGGAAAAAGTTAGATCACCATCCTCAAGGTCCATAGAAAGGTTCCAGGGAGGCCTCACGTAGTGGGTCTTGGGACGCGGGCCTAGCCTGCCGGCTCTCCAATAGGCCAAGCTGTTCAAAGCCGCAGCCAATTAGGGGCCGCAGCAACTCCAGAGGACCAGGCCACAGGTGCACAAGGTGTGGGCATCCAGCATGGAGATGTATAAGCACAGCCAGTATGAACATATTTTTATACTGGCATATATTGCAGGGACAGGCATGATAATGCATTGGGAAATGCCCAGTGCACTTTTGGTAACTTGCATCTACTGTACCTTTTTCATGATTTACCCTACACCCTACAAAACCAAGCCTTTTGCCCAAATTATTGACCTTTTACCCACATTATCACAGAAAGTGTGCTGTGTAATGCACAATTTTAACCCATTATTCAAAACATTTTCTCAGAGGAGGGAGAAGAATTCCCCTGACCCCCGCACCCCCCAACCCATTTTTGTTAGTTGGGCTCCCTTGCTACACTCGGTCACAATCGCATACTTGTGGCAAATAGTTACACCCTCCAAAAAAACAACTCACCAGCCACCACTGTTTGTGGACAAGGCACCGCCCCCTTCTTTCTACGCAATGTGAAACATTTAAGCTTAGATTAAAAACATATCTACTTCTATCACTTGCAGGACATTGCGCACACATGGTGGTCCGGGCTGGCCTGGAAAATGGCGTGCCCTGTGCTTTTTTAAGGAGTTTAGGGGGGGCCCCATAGCATAGCTCCCAGGGGGGGCCACCAAATTTTGTGCTGTGCCATTGGGCACCAATGGGTCTGACAAAGAGGTAGTGTGCAGTGCACAGCCTTGAAGTCTGCCAGTGAGTCCCCGGGTGAGAAGCAACTTGTGGGTGTTTTCAGGTACCACAGATTTATGTGTGCAGCAATGATATTACATTACAAAAGATAATATTATCAGGTGCACTCTCCTGTGTGCACGTCGACCGGTCTAATAGGTTTCTTCTATTGTAGTGAAAGCTGACTTATAGATACATTAATAAACAGGGAATTTTGTTGATACTAAATCCTGGTCAATTATTTAATTTTCAGGCCTTGCTTGTGCAGCATTTTGCTTGTGGGTAAACAGCAGTGCACTCCTCCCCAGGTCAGTGCTTTTTTGGGCAGTTTAAAACAGCAATGCCACAGATAACTAGTAGTTCTGTGTCCATTGATCTATAGATGATTCATACACTAGCTGTAGCCTGTGTTAGAGATTTTGTTACCCTGTTACAAGTACTGCATTATGTATGTTTTAGATATATACCACACGGCGCACCCACGGAAGTACGCGAAAGAACGCTGTTTGCTGTCACGGTCTCTGTTGAGTGGGCAGATCGCGTATGCTGCTGGAAGCATTTTCGCCTCGCATTTCACCTCATCTGTAATACGGAGCTTCTAGCAGCGGACGTCTATTCAGGCTGCACGGAAGTTGCCTGACTTCGGTGACTCAATGCTGGAATGATTGGTTAGGAGCGGCAATCTACGCCCCTGCTCCCGCCCCCACCTGTTTGAAAAATAGAGTGTGCAGCGCACTGCGCGCACACCCACGGAAGTACGCGAAAGTACGCTGTTTTCTGTCACAGTCTCTGTCGAGTGGGCAGATCGCATATGCTGCTGGAAGCATTTTCGCCTCGCATTTTACCTCATCTGTAATACGGAACTTCGAGGAGCGGACGTCTATTCAGGTTGCACGGATGTTGCCTGACTTCGCTGACTCAAGTAATTTCTGAAGTGACTCTAATTTGGGACTACAATTTAGTCGCTGAACGTTATTAACTGGGACCCTAACTGGGACTCTAATTGGGACTCTAATTGGGACACTCAATTGGGACTCTAACGTTGACAGGGGTATTAATGCTTTACAACATTCTTCTTCTCTTTGCAATTTAAAGTACATGTGTTAGGGAGAATTCTCTGTAAAGGCTAATTTCCCAAACCTAGTGAGTCCCGCAGCAGCTTTGCTGGATTTTTGGGGTTTATTTTTTTCTCCTGCTAAGAGTGAGACTCTTTTTCTCCCACTCTTAGGCATGATTTGAGGTGTTCCTTTGACTTTGTATGTGTTCTATGGGCTATGGGGTCCTTTACCCCATAGGGTTTCATGTGTTTTTGATATGTGGGTTACACAGCACCCTCCGTGCAGTAACCCGGGGTTGTCGTAGCGACCCTCAAACATAGACTCCATACCCTGGGACTGACTACTGTCTCCCAGGGCATGTAAAGTCACCATTGGCTTTACTAGTCTTAAATTGTGAACAGAACCAGTACAAACCATCATATTGTGGACGTACTGGTCCGGGCAATTCGATTGCCCCGGGGTCTGTTGTTTGAGGGGGCACTGTCCAGTCCCCCCTGACTGAGTTTTGGCTGGTGGCAGTGGATACTACTTTGTATATTCGACCGCGAATATATTCCTATGGGATTTTCCCATTGTTCGAAGCTACCACTTTTTAAAATAGCCTCGAACATACCGCCGGTTTATTAAATAAATATAAATTCACCGGTTGGTATTTTTTGCCGAAACTTGGTTCCAAAATGGCGTTTCTGTTCGCTTCTGTGACTCCAACCCAAGTCGAGCCCTTTGTTCCACTTTCTGGCGGGCTTCTCCACAGAAGCCTCCAAAAGTGGTGCCACTCGGTCTGGGTACCACAGGGGGTGTGGGAGGGGGTTTAGGCACCCTGGACTGAGTTGCCTCGGCAACTCAAGTTGCACTCTTGTGTGATTGGCCCAAGTGGTGAGCCGCCCGGTTCACCACTTAGCATGTTTGAGTGACAGCTAGGCTGAATGAATGGGGGTTTTCTGCATAAAGGCAGGGCTTTGGAGACTGGAACTTCAGAAGTTGCCACAGGACCTAAAGAATCCGAGGAGGGAGAAGCCGAGCCGACCTGCAATGACAACACCACCGGTGGAGCCCTGCTGAACCGTCTCACCACTTTTCCTGACGACAGAGGAGATCTCCAGTCCGGAGAGTCTTCTTCTTTTGGTGTGGATAACCAGTTTGCCTGTCTTTTCACCTTCCTGGACCATCTCGTGGCCGCCTTGCCTGTGCCAAGCACCCCGGCAACCGGAATACCACGGTTTACCCCTACCGCGAAGAAAAGGGAAGTACCTTGTAACCAGGAAACTCCGTGGCTGGTTTCTTCCCTGGCAGTGCAACAACCTTCATCTTTCCTCCACGTCGAGACCTCCTCTTCCTCTGGACGAAACCCTGACTTGCACCTGCTGCCAGGAACAACTGCCCCCGCTGGAGCGTTCTTCGCATTTCAGGTACTGTGTCCCGCCTGGCTTCCCTTGCGACAGATCGTTCGGGGTGACAGTAAATCCTCGACTTTCTAACCTGGGTTAGCCTGGGGCCCGTTAACTAACTTTTCCTGACTTGATATCAATCTTTTGTGAACTATCTACAAAAACTCTTTGGGCATAACCCCACTGTGTGATCCTGGAAACATTTTGCTTGCTCTCTCTGAGAGTGGGCCTGGCATTTGAACTTCCTTGCTCTCCAGTAGACTTTGCCTAACCTGCCTCACTGTGGTTCTTTGAAAAGTATTGAAATTGTGTGCTTTCATAACTTTGCCTTTTCCCTCCCTTTTTCTATAACTTATTAGAGTGCCATCTCACCTCTATCTGAAAATAAGTGGTGTTTCTCATTAAGACTTGTCTAATAAGTAATCAGGGTTGTATATATATATAGTAGTGACTGTGTGTTGAATTTACTTACCTCTTTTTGTGCTAGTGTAATTTACAAGTGTGTCTTTAAATAAATAATTATATACTTTTACACCAAAGCTCTGGTCAGTGTTTGCTTGTGCTACTGTATCTCTGTACCTATTGTGTATACTCTGTATACTGCCTAACTCATATTGAGAGAAGTCTGACTGCTCAGCCGCAGCTACCAGGTAAATCTGGGTGGTACAGACTGCTACCAATTGGGTTTACTGCCAACCACCTGTAGTCCTAAATCTTTTGCAGTGGTCCCTAAGGGAACTGCGCAGGTTTCTGCCTAACAACATGCGCCATAAATCTCTACTTCTCCTTGTTTGCAGTGCTGGAATGATTGGTTAGGAGCGGCAATCCACGCCCCTGCTCCCGCCCCCTCCTGTTTGAAAAATAGAGTGTGCAGCGCACCGCGCACGCACCCACGGAAGTACGCGAAAGTACGCTGTTTGCTGTCACGGTCTCTGTCGACCGGACAGATCGCGTATGCTGCTGGAAGAATTTTCACATCGCATTTCACCTCATCTGTAATACGGAGCTTCGAGGAGCGGACGTCTATCCGAGCTGCATGGAAGTTGCCTGACTTCGCTGACTCAAGTAATTACTGAAGTGACTCTAATTTGGGACTACAATTTAGTTTCTGAACGTTATTAACTGGGACCCTAACTGGGACTCTAATTGGGACTCTAATTGGGACACTCAATTGGGACTCTAACGTTGACAGGGGTATTAATGCTTTACAAGATTCTTCTTCTCTTTGCAATTTAAAGTACATGCGGCATAAATCTCTACTTCTCCTTGTTTGCAGTGCTGGAATGATTGGTTAGGAGCGGCAATCCACGCCCCTGCTCCCGCCCCCTCCTGTTTGAAAAATAGAGTGTGCAGCACACTGAGCGCGCAACCACGGAAGTACGTGAAAGTACGCTGTTTGCTGTTCGCTGTGCGCAGGGACGTTTTCGGCTGGTTTCTTGACCTCTGAAGATATTGTCTTGTGTTTTTGGGCCAATGCTTCCATGGGGCCCTGTTGTGTGTTCAGGTACGAAGCAAGGGAACAAAATTGAACAGTGATACAGTTGTTCTTTGAAGCTAAAGGCGTGTGTTTACAACTGGCTTTTGAAACTCGGTTGTAGTCTAACTGTCAGGACAATCATTGACTGTGGAGCTTTTTGACTCCCATTATGGGCAAAGCTAAATTAGCGGTTTTTCGTAAAGACCACAGGGCTGATTTCTTTACTGCAGTCAGTACTCGCAGAGCTAGCCTGGCACGTGCGGCGGTGCTTCCTCTTCCTGCTCCTTGTGTGGACGAAGAGGAACTGCTCCAATGTGCACAGGATTGTTCAGTTGAAATCAGGAATATAGATGAGAACATGGACCCCTCCCAACCTATGTTTGGGGACTATGAGAACGAAGTCGCGCACAATAAATTACATCAGGGGGACAAAGTTGTTGAATTGGATGTTCTTGAACCAGAGACTCCGGCTATTTTATCCCAGATGACACTCTTTCTGACCCCATATATGACATCCTCTCTGAGGGTGTAAATGAATTTCCACCAGGAGATGATATGTCAACGATGCTAGGCATCTTTAATCGTGCTATTCTGGTTGAACTTAGAAAACATAATGATCTGTTGGCTACAATGGTAAAATCTATTGATAACATTCCGAAAGCTTTATCGGTTTCACTTATGCCTATTGTTAAATGTATAGAGGTACTGCCTAAAGGTTTATCAGATATACTAGTGCCCATAGCCAAGGAGGCTATGGAAGCTGGGGGTGTTGAATTGAAATCTATACGTAATTTGGAAGGGTATGGAGCAGGGGGGAGTCAGGCTGCTTCACCTACTTTGCCAAATGATATAATAGCTAAAGAGAAAAAGGCGGCCCAAAAATTCTCGGAAATTGTGGCCAATACTGTGAAAAAGGGTCTACCTGTACCAAAGGAGACTAGGTCTAACATTATACCAAAGGGTAACGGTACAATTGAAGGTCCCTTGATGGACATCCCGCAATCCAGAGCAGCAAAAAAACAAGCCAAGAAAAACAACAACAAAGCAAAAAAAGCTGGCCTAAAAAACAAAACCTCTAGAAAATTCATGAGAGATCTTGACATGAAACACATGATTGATGAGGATGCTTCGGATGCAATTGTTTATGTGGTGTCTCATAAAGTTGCTATAGAGACTAAGGCAGCCGAAATTGAGAAAGCATCTGTTGATCATGCTACCCAGAGTGAATATGAAGAAGGGGTGGATGGAATGTATGAAGCTATGAAAAAAAGGGCTTCTGCTGTGGAGAATACGAACAGACTTGAAAACGGTCTGAGTGACATTTTCAAGATCTTTAAGGGCTCAATGAGCAACTCTGTAAAGGATCCCAATCCCCCAGGTATGAATGAGCCTATTACATCTGCTAGAAAGAACATCTGTATAGATCAGGTCAAAATCAACCATTCACTTAATGAGTCTGGGGGTTTAGTTAAGTCTCGAACAAGACCGATTGTGCAATCGGTAAACACGGGCTTATATCATAAAGACTCTACAATTGGTAATACCTTGCCTTTTATAAATCATACAGTAGTTAAAGATTCCTGTAGAAAAATAGAGGAGATGGTTTTACCGCAGGGAGCTAAAAATGGAGTTTATAATCCTAACCCCAGTCCAACCGAGACTCAGACAAATGTGGAGGATATTCTTAGAAATGTGCAGGATTTGATGAATGAAAACAAAAGGCTGAAAGAAAAGGATAGAGTGATTGATCAAACGAACAAGAGTTGGTGTACAAATGGTATGGGAACTGTAGCATTTACTGTGATGCCCAATGTTGTGGTAACTGATGATGCTATCATACAGAATGAATCTATTGATGTAAGTAAAGATTTGAAGGCTAAAGAACAGGGTCAAATGGGTGAATTGCTGAGAAATGTGCATGCTATTTTGGAAGAAAACAAAAGGTTGAGGAATAATGATACTTTGGTTAATTGT
This sequence comes from Ambystoma mexicanum, assembly GCF_040938575.1. Classification (NCBI taxonomy): domain Eukaryota; kingdom Metazoa; phylum Chordata; class Amphibia; order Caudata; family Ambystomatidae; genus Ambystoma; species Ambystoma mexicanum. The sequence goes on along the minus strand of NC_090936.1, from coordinate 104,661,130 downwards.
CGAAAAAAGATGAAGGACTATCGGATGAAGAGAGGAATGAAAGCGAGTATCGCTCCTATGTAAGGGGGGAGGAGAGGTTGTGTAATGAAAAAGCACTGTACGACACTAAATATGTACAGGAGCTCAGACCTCCAGCGTTTGCAAATCTACCGGGTCTGATATTATGCTCCTTATTCAAGGACGAGAGAAATCAACCGTTAAATAGACCCTATATCCTATCCCTATTTGCGGTGATATCTGAACTGAAACTTATTACTTCTGCAGATATCCACCTTGTGGATTTTATACACAAAGAAAGATTGGATTTTGTAAGATTGGTTTTTCCATCTCCTTTGGTTCGATCGATGTTATTGAAGGAGGCGGAAGCCCTACAACATATGGGTTTCAACCTCTTCCCTTTCAAAGATCAGACAATTCCGGCGCAAGCCCCTGACAGAGGTGGGTTGATAGCGCAGGACAGTCATGAACAGGCTAACTATCCTACTAATCATAGAGTTGAAGATGTGCCAGAGAAACAGGACTGGAGATGGTTGGCCCTATCTTTGCGTGACGCAATCAGTAATTTAAAAGAATTGGGTAAATCAGCATAGCTAGAAGTCACAAGTTGAAATTGATCTGCTGGAATTCTCGCGGCAATTTCAATCTTTTTAATAATGAGTCATTTATGATAGACTTACACTCTTTTGATTTAATTCTGCTGCAGGAAACTTGGTTGACCTCACATGTGGGCTGGGAAGGCTTTGTAGTGGAGGACTTATGTGCTACAAAAGGACCGAGGGGCAGACCAAAGGGTGGCATGCTTACGGCCTCTAAAGAGTCCTCGGGTTTGTCAAACAAAAGTACGTGGAAACAAGGTCAATCGTCCCTCTTAGCTACTTACTTGGTTGGAGAAGGTGAGAATGTCTTCCCTCTATTGGTGATCAATGTTTACTGGAATGCAAATGAACTATCTGATCAACAGCTGGAAATTGATTTAATTGACCTAGGTAAACAAATAGATCTGTGGTCCATGGATAACAAATGTGGTCAAATAATCATAGCGGGCGATTTAAATGCAGATTGTAGCGTGGATAGGTTGTTGGGAGAAGTTCTGTATCTTAAATTGGCGACCTGTAGAAATGGCAGCCAGAAACTTAGAGGATTTTTATGGTTACGTTTTTCTGAATTGTGGGGGCTTAAGTTGATCATAAACGATCACCATACATGGAATGTGAGGGGCTGTTTGTCCACTATTGATTATATTTTTTAACTGCAAAATGAAGCTTCTCCGTGTCTAATTTTGAAGTGAAGACTGTCTTGACAAGTGATCATTGTATGTTGATGGTTGAGTTTGAATCTATAATCTGTGTGAGGGCTCAACAGAGCTATAATAAGGATCTTTTTCTCAACACCGCAAAGAATAGAATTAAATGGTCCTTTAACTCTACTAATAAATTTACCTCGACATTGATCGCCGAATACGAAAATACTAAGCTGGAACAAAGACTGCTTATGTTCTCTGTAAAGGAGTTTGATAGCACCATAAGATCTACAATCAAGAGTTTCTTTGAATATAGGCCTTGTAGACCCGCCCAAATGACTTATCATAAACACTCAATGGATCCTGAGGTCTACGAGAGAAAAAGAGAACTCAATAGGGAGCTCCGCAAACTGCGGAAACTGAGTATGTTAGATCCTAGTATTGGGGGCGTAATTAAACAATTAAAGCAATCATATAAATACTGGTTCATTAGCCACCAATGCATCATTGCTCAACGTGACGGGGAACGGATGTTGGGGGCGATGAGGGGGGTTACATCCTCAAATTTTTGGCAACTGATTAACAATGTGGACTCGACCCAAGACCTAACAATGGTAAACCCTATTTCCGAAGCTACATGGGCAGGTCCTTTTGCTAATGTATATAAGACAAATGATCAATGTTACTCACCTCTGGGCGTGACCTCCTCTTTTTGGACACTGTCATGCGAGGTAGAAGTAATAAAAAGTCTGATAATTAAATCTAAAAACACAGGGGCCCCTGGTTTAAACAATCTCACTAATAGCCGCAATGTTGTTAATAGCCCAGAGGTGGAAGGGCTCGGAGGTCCCTATGATTCAAGACTGGTTTCGAAAAATGTGGGAGATAGTGGCCTTGGAATGGGCGACTTACGCCATGGAAGACAAGATCCAGCGCTTCGCGGCAGATTGGGGGGAATTATTGAACGTTCTCAAAGACGATTTCAAGGTGATGTGGTGCCCACAGCGATTGAGACTGTGGATCTGCACTGACTGTCGAAATTTAGCCCGTCTGAACGATGGATGAAGGGGTCATGCTCGTCACCGGAGGGGAAGGGGCGGAGGTGGGGATTGGGGAAGGGAATGTTGACTTGTTATCTTGTGAAAATTCTAATCCTCTTCTATGGGCAAGAATTCTATGTATTCTTTTCAAAGATGTGTGTTTATTTAAAACTATCCCGCAATCCTGGAGGGTCTCTGTAGTCATTCCGGTGTTTAAAAAGGGTTCCAGATAGTTGCCTTGTAATTACCGACCTATAGCTATTGCGAACGATGATTCCAAAATATTCACATCCTTGGTATTGATAGATGTTCAGAGATGGATTGATGATAACCATATTCTTAGCATGAACCAATTGGGTTTCAGAGAAAATGGTGGCACGGACTGTGGTGGTCTAGTCCTGGGATGCTTACAAAGTAAAACTTGGGTCAAGGGGATGAGACCCACCTTTGTTGCATCAATGGACCTTAGTAAGGCGTTTGATTTAGTCGATAGGCCAACTTTGTGGTATAAATTAAAATCTTTAAAAATGCCTAATCATTTGCTGGACATCATCATTGAGCTATACACTGATACTAGGTTAGTTGTACGAATGAACTCTGTCGGGGACCTTTCCTCCCAGATTGTAACCAACAATGGTTTACAACAAGGCTGCATGCTGGCCCCTACGATCTTTAATCTCTATGTTAGTGGAGCGCAAATTGCCTTTCCTAATGGGGGTTTGGTGTCACCCAAACTTAACGGGAGGGCCATTTCATGGTTGGCTTATGCCGATGACTTTTTGCTTATGGACAATACAAAAGTGGGTCTTCAGCGCCTAATTAAGATCTTCGAATTGTTTATACACAACCTATACCTAAAAATCAATCCTTCCAAAATGATCATAATTTGAATGGGACGTGCCAATAAGATGCAGGAGTCTATTTCATGGTTTTGTGAGGGCAAACACATCAAGCCCCAGGAAAGCTTTTAAATACTTGGGATACTGCTTTACCGGTACGGAATCTGCTACCCTGTTCAAAAACCAACTCAGGGCTAAAGCCGAAGTGGCATTAAGGCAGATGCGAATCGTGGAAAGGAAGTTTGGAGGCTTTACGATGAAACCCAGTAGGGAGTTTTATCTAAGGAAAGTGGTCCCTAGGATCACCTATGGTCTGGAAATTTTTCCAACAGATGTTGCTGATTTTCTGAAAATCCTAGAAGGAATCATATAGAGGGGGCTACTATTCTTTTTGCCTAACTGTATCCCAATGGAAGTACTGAGGTACGAATTGTGTTTGCAATCTCTTCACTCGGTGGTTGCAATTAAGAGGTTTATGCTATGGAGAAAATGTAAGTTATCTGGGATTAGTAATTTCTATGCGGAAGCAGGTGCGGATCTTACATGTCCATTCATGATTTCTTTAAATAATGAAATTGAAAAGATGATGGAAGAAATAGGGATCGCTAAGTGTACTGTAATGAATAAGCCTAACAAATGTAAACAGATTATAAGTGGAATGGATTGGTCTCTGACTAAGAGCAAAGTCCTACCGTCAAAATTGTATAATCAGGCCCACTCTTTCTGGAAATTTCTGCCGGTTATGGAGATGTACTTGATAAAATATCCATCAAGGATTCTTAGAAACTCTTACATGAGATTTAGATGGAATGTCATGCATACTTATGGTATACTAAACATAAGAAATCCTTTGGAGGAAAAAAAATGGTGTAGATTCTGCAATGTGTTTGAAATAGATGAGACTTTAGGACATATTATGTTAAGATGTCCTTTGCTGTTCAAACAACGAACAGAATATTTTGCAGATCTATTTGATAATAGCTTATGTATGGATCCTGAATATATTTGGTATAGAATGAGAGATGGATATTCACCTATAGTGATTATTCGTATAATTTCCTTTTTAAAAACAATATGTGAATTAAGCTAGATATGTTTTGGTTTTGGTATTCTGTTTTATTTCTTGCTTTCGTTCTCTTATGTATTTTAAAGAAATGTTTATATCTTGAATGTGAAATTTTTCGTGGTTTTTATCGTTTTGTTTTTCGTGAATATTTTGTAAAGGTTTGTGATAAACCATGAACAAATAAAAAAATAAAAAAATATATATACCACACGTCAAATCTGGAAAATTACATTTCCCAAAAGTGTGATTGTGGACAAATCATGGCTCCCTCTGAGCCTCAGTTCTTAGATCTGTCTGAAATGAGAGTGCCTGGAAACACTGGTACTAGACACATCTGAAAATTCTGAAGCTCGTTTGCCATCACTGCTTGGGGGCAGGGTCAAATGACAGGTCAAGGGTCGTGTGATGGTCACTTCCGCTACCCGTGGCATTTTTGTGAAATGACATCACTGATGTAGGTGCAGGAGTCATGCAGATTACTGACATGTCATTGGAGCATTTGTTTAGGAGTTCTGCATGATTGCGCTAGGCAATCACTTCAATCAGTTCTTTAGCAATTCCTTCGTGACCCAATGTGGATCCACATGGCAATCTGGGTCTGCGCTGGGGTAGTGTTGAGAGTGTGTATGGTACTACTGTTGCATTCTGCACCAACTTTATTGTCTGTATCAGCTTGCCATGCGTGGCCCATTCTTAGTGGCACATTCCTGTACCTATATTGGAAATGAGTACCTATGTTCATCACTCAGTTTGGAACATGATGCTTATTGGAGGAAATAACTTCACATTTTTAATGATCTGACCCTTAACAAGACTGCATTGAGAAGCAAATAAAAGGATTGCAATGCGCTGCTCCATGCAGATGCCTACATTCCCAGCGCATGGGAGGCTCACTACTTCATAACACCAGATATCTTGAGAGGATAGCTCAGTGGCAACTGGCTATCCTTGGATGCAAGACGACACAGAGCACCACAGGTTCGATCCCCGGTCGGCGCTTAGACCCCTCTGGGTGTTAAGCACGTTATAAATAACATATCAAATCAAAATTGTGTTTACCTGTGCACAACTCCTTTCCCCAATTCTGAACTGGCAAGTGATTGCATTGTGCACAATATAGCCAAGTAAAAACCAAGTTCATATTTTCATTTGCTATTTTTTGTTTTGCTTATTTTAATTTCTTCTTGGCTGAAACTCTCCAGCCAGTTGCACGAATTAGCAGAGGCTTTGACAGTGCATATTATTGTGTGTGGCAGCAGAAATGTAGACGTTTGGCCGGGCGCCATTTTACTCAGCCCTTCCAATATGCTGCCAGGCATGTTGACAATATTACACCACTTTGGCTGGCACATATCTAAATCAGCAAATTATACTGAAATTGTAGTGCGTACATTCCAGAAATCAAATTAGCAATTAGAATGCAGAATTGCACTCCAACCAGAACAAAATCACGTTTTATCAGAACGTTTATTGTTTAGTTATACATAATGGACCAAAGGGCACTCTAATAAGATTTCCCCTTTTTCAAATCAGGGCAAATATATTTTCCCTAATTATTTGTGTATACAAAGCATGGAATTCTAGCCGTTTTGAATTACTGCACTAAATATAATCAAGTACACACCGCCATGTGTCTGCTGCAAGGCAAACATGCATTTATTTCACATGTGTAATGCACTGATTAATCAATTTCTCTCTCGAACCTTTAATCCACATTTTGAGTGCATAATTTGCTCTCCGATAACATTTGCTCATAGCGGTTTGTTTCATTGTTTAGACATCCATGTGATTTATTTATTTATTTATTTGCAGTGCTTATATAGCGCTTTTAGCCAAAGCGCTTTGACCAAAAGAAATCCAGTACAATAAAATGAAGAGTCGGTCAAAATGAGGATTAAGACTATCAGGGTAATTCATAGAATTTCGCAGAAAAGTGTCGCAAGCGGCTGGCGCAGAGTGTCCGCGTGCGATTGTCTGCGCCAGGCACGTGCGCTAAAACCGATTTCCGCGCACAGCGTATTCATGGATTTCAGGCTCCCAAACCAGCCGTGGCGCAGAGAATCGCAGCGACCCTGCAGCAGCGCCAGTAACGCCCCCAAGAACGCCCTCGCGCAAGGAAAAGCCATCCAAATCGCTAAATCATCGCAAAGGGCTGCGCTAACCCTGGACCAGTTCACCGGGCTGGCAAACAGCAAACGCCAAGCGGGGAACGCGTATTGCAGGGGTGCGCGGGAAGTTCCACACGCGATAGTCCCAGTGCGAGCAGGGTACGTGTATTTCAGGGGTGCGCGGGAAGTTACACACGCGATTACAGCAAGGTACGTGTATTTCAGGGGTGCGCGGGAAGTTCCACACGCGATTGGCCCAGTGCGAGCAAGGCATGTGTATTACAGGGGTGCGCGGGAAGTTCCACACGCGATTTCAGCAGGGTACGTGTATTTCAGGGGTGCGCGGGAAGTTCCACACGCGATTGGCCCAGTGCGAGCAGGGTACGTGTATTTCAGGGGTGCGCGGGAAGTTACACACGCGATTGGCCCAGTGCGAGCAGGGTACGTGTATTTCAGGGGTGCGCGGGAAGTAACACACGCGATTGGGCCAGTGCGAGCAAGGCATGTGTATTACAGGGGTGCGCGGGAAGTTCCACACGCGATTTCAGCAGGGTACGTGTATTTCAGGGGTGCGCGGGAAGTTCCACACGCGATTGGCCCAGTGTGAGCAGGGTACGTGTATTTCAGGGGTGCGCGGGAAGTTCCACACGCGATTTCAGCAGGGTACGTGTATTTCAGGGGTGCGCGGGAAGTTCCACACGCGATTGGCCCAGTGCGAGCAGGGTACGTGTATTTCAGGGGTGCGCGGGAAGTTACACACGCGATTGGCCCAGTGCGAGCAGGGTACGTGTATTTCAGGGGTGCGCGGGAAGTTACACACGCGATTGGCCCAGTGTGAGCAGGGTACGTGTATTTCAGGGGTGCGCGGGAAGTTACACACGCGATTTCAGCAGGGTACGTGTATTTCAGGGGTGCGCGGGAAGTTCCACACGCGATTGGCCCAGTGCGAGCAGGGTATGTGTATTTCAGGGGTGCGCGGGAAGTTACACACGCGATTGGGCCAGTGCGAGCAAGGCATGTGTATTACAGGGGTGCGTGGGAAGTTCCACACGCGAGAGTCCCAGTGCGAGCAGGGTACGTGTATTTCAGGGGTGCGCGGGAAGTCCCACACGCCATTTCAGCAGGGTACGTGTATTTCAGGGGTTCTGGGGAGTGCCACACGTGAATTGGCCGTGTGGGCCCTCCCAGGTGTACGCTCCACAACCTCCACGGACCCTGCAGGCAGCCCACACCACGGGGGACTACCCTGCACCCATGCTCATGTCCCGCAGGCAGCCCATCCACCATGGGCATGCCCCTCAGCCAACCCACATGTCACCTTGCACTACTGATCAACAATGCATGTCTACCACCACCCCCACCCCCCTGCCACCATGGGCATCCTCCACCAGGCCCCCACTCATGTCTACCACCACCCCCACACCCCAGCAGTGCAGGGCCAGCCTCCACCAGGCCCCCACTCATGTCACCCACCACCCCCACCCCCCAGCAGTGCAGGGGCAGCCTCCACCAGGCTCCTACTCATGTCTACCACCACCCCCACCCCCCAGCAGTGCAGGGGCAGCCTCCACCAGGCCCCCACTCATGTCTCCCACCACCCCCACACCCCAGCAGTGCAGGGGCAGCCTCCACCAGGCCCCCACTCATGTCTCCCACCACCCCCAACCCCCAGCCACCAGGGTCACCCTCCACCAGGCCCCCACTCATGTCTCCCACCACCCCCACCCCCCTGCCACCATGGGCAGACTCCACCAGGCCCCCACTCATGTCTCCCACCACCCCCACCCCCCAGCAGTGCAGGGGCAGCCTCCACCAGGCCCCCACTCATGTCTACCACCCCCCCACCCCCCAGCAGTGCAGGGGCAGCCTCCACCAGGCCCCCACTCATGTCACCCACCACCCCCACCCCCCAGCCACCAGGGTCACCCTCCACCAGGCCCCCACTCATGTCTCCCACCACCCCCACCCCCCAGCCACCAGGGTCACCCTCCACCAGGCCCCCACTCATGTCTCCCACCACCCCCACCCCCCAGCCACCAGGGTCACCCTCCACCAGGCCCCCACTCATGTCTCCCACCACCCCCACCCCCCAGCAGTGCAGGGGCAGCCTCCACCAGGCCCCCACCCATGTCTCCCACCAACCCCACCCCCCAGCAGTGCAGGGGCAGCCTCCAGCAGGCCCCCACTCATGTCTCCCACCACCCCCACCCCCCTGCCACCATGGGCAGACTCCACCAGGCCCCCACTCATGTCTCCCACCACCCCCACCCCCCTGCGACCATGGGCAGACTACACCAGGCCCCCACTCATGTCACCCACCACCCCCACCCCCCTGCCACCAGGGGCAGACTCCACCAGGCCCCCACTCATGTCTCCCACCACCCCCACCCCCCAGCCACCAGGGTCACCCTCCACCAGGCCCCCACTCATGTCACCCACCACCCCCACCCCCCTGCCACCATGGGCAGCCCCCACCAGGTCCTCACAATCCCCAATCATGTGCGTAATGGTCAGCCTCCACAGCCAAAAAGCCCTACCAAGTAACCCATTCACCCACATGGAAATGGAAATCACATGTTACACCCCCAATGTCCATCAAGCTAATGAACCCATGTCCGTCACACACAATGGTTGCAATTGAATGGGAAAACACACAACATGACATGCATGAAACCAAAGAGATGAAACCACACAGTGAAGTATGCTAACAAAATTGTATTGAAAAAAAATAAATAATGCTAAAGAAAGAAAAATAACTACAATGTGAATGTGAAAAAAAGAGCTGCATGTCCGTATAAAAACACAACACTGCAAATCAGAATCCAAAAAAATGATGTCCAAAGTCAAATGTAAAAAAATCTAAAGTCAAATGTAAAAAAATCTACATGCAAAAAATAAATATGTACAAAACTAACAAGGGTCCATGAGCCCAACTGAACAAAGGAAACCTACTAAAAAACCTACCTAAAAATCAACTATATACAAAAAGTGGAGCAGTGTCCGTCGACTCCAAATCATAATAAGAAAGAAAGGAAACCTAAAACTAAAGAACTATATACAAAGGCGGCGGGCAAGTCCAGCGGCTCACTCCGTGGTGTCCCGGGCCAGGGCATCATCGAACTCCTGTCCGATGTCCCGGAGGCGGTCCAGTTCCATGGCCCCGAGGGTCCGCAGGGACGACGCCGTGTCCTCCTCCAACCCCCTGCGGATTGCCTCGAGGCACTCGGCCCGCCTCAGGGCCCTCCGCATGGAGTTCTCCGCCCTGACCATTGTGAGCCGCGCCTCTTCCGCCCGCCGCCGCTCCGCACCTATGGCGTGGCCCAACCGCTGCCACACGGAAGACACTCTCTGTCCTGGGTCCCCCTGCCCTCCGGCCGATGCCTGCCCCTCCGATGTAGAAAGCCTCAAGCCTTCATGTCTCCCACCATGTTGCTGCTGCTCTGCCTCTGCCCGTGCACTGCCTCCTGCTGCCTGCACATCCTCCGCCGGCTGGGGTGCACTCGTTGATGTGGCCACCCCTGCTGGACCTCCGACTCCCGACTGTGGCAGGGATGCCTCCTCCACCAGCCTGGCCGCACCGTCAGAGGCAGCTCCACAGGGCACCCAGGTGACTGATGGGTGGGAAGATGGCACAGAGGACGACTGGCGCGTAGGGGGTCCAGTTGAGGAGGGGGTCGGAGCAAGCCCCATCAGACGGAGGAATCCGGCCTGGGTGACCTGTCCCAGCAGGCTGACGTGGTCAACGAGCCATTCGAGATGACGTGCAGTCTCTCCATGAAAAGACTGCAGGTCACCTCGCATGGCCCGTTGACGCAACGCCACACCAGCCAGGACAGGCTCAACCCGGACCATGATGGCCACGTCCGCAGGCAGAGGAAGGCCAGTTGACGTCAGCTCATCCCCTGCCTGAAAACGGGTCTGGATGTAGGCATCCCTGCTGGTGCAAGATGATGCAGGGACAGGATCGGGGACAGGATTGCACACAGGCACCTCCGCGGCCGCCTGTGCTGCCTCCTGTCCCTGGTCCTGCACTGCACCACTAGCACCAGTGGGATCCCCACCTCCAGACCCCGTCTCTGGTGCTTGCACGGCCCCCTCCTCCACCAAACCCCCCACCAACCTGGATGACTCCGTGCCATCTTCCCCTGTTGGGCCCTGTGGGGTCCCAGCTGCCCCTTCTGCTGCCGAGGAGTCCAACTGCAACCTCCGCCTCTTGGACCTCCTCCCGGCAGCTGCGGCCTGGGACGCGGCACCGGACTCCTCACTCCCCGACGAGATGACAACACGGGAGGGGAGCCGGGCCTTGCGTCTCCGGCTGGCGGTCGGATCCCCGCCGCTGTGCTCCACAGCACCTTCTCCGCCCTCTTCATCAGTTGACGCTGCAGACAGGGAGAAACAAAACACAGGCATCAGGGCACTGTACAATGGACACATACACGCATGACAGTTGCACATGAGTGGCATTGGCAAACCTCAGACATGTCATCACAATCCCCAACACACATGTCATTGCAACTCGCACACATGAGCCATACCACAGCCATATCGCAACTGCCACCACCATCCATACACATACAACAGCATCAGCAGCCAAAGGGGAGCCAGACATCACATGCAACACAGGAAGTGCACCACACATGTACACACACCAACACACTTGCATGCATGTCTACACCTCTGCCAAGTGTCGCACTGTTCAGACGGGCATCCATGTCACATCTGCCAATCAGGCTTCCACATACCGCTGTCACATGCATCCATGTAGCATCACTGTTGCACCCTTGACAAATACACACACATGCACATGTACACAGTGCTCATACATGCAGGCCAAAACAACTTACATGCCTGACATCACGGACATGTCTGCTTACATGCACATTCATCCAAACATGTGTGCACGCACAACTGCATTTGCCATGCAAACCCACACACAAGCACCATCCATGTCTCACACATTACAGCCCTCGCATGTGTCAGACCCACGGCCCTGTACACCCCCACCCATACTCGACCCCATACAAACAGATGTGCAACCGGCACAATGCCGAATAATCACCACACGCACTGCTCACAATCAGGATGCATGTACACTCACCGCTCGACTCCAGACGGGTCTGCTTCTCTAGGACCTGGACGTGGAGCGCTGGGGATATGCGTTCCAGGACCCCCATCTGTTCTTCCGACAAGTGGCCCCGGCGCCCCTTGGCATCCGCTGCCTTCAAGAGGCGCCGGGCCTTGTTCAGGGTCCTGGACCTGAAGTCCTCCCAGCGCTTCCTGACATGTTGGAAGTCCCGGACTGCCACCCCCTCCGCGTTGATGGCAGTCACGATGTCAGTCCAGATCCGAGTCCGTCCTTCCTTGTCGGCGCGGGAACTTCCGAAGAGGGCATCATACTGCCCCAGGACTTGCTCCACCAGGACACCAACTTCGGTGGCACTGAAGCTGGTGCCCCTCTGCCTCTCTGGCCGGGGGTTGCCAGTGGTCACAGATGGTGTTTGCCCCGACATGACAACCCCAGAGGCAGGAGTGGGTGGGCAACTGGGTCCTGGGGCTGGGCTGTGGAGCGATGGAATTCCAGTCGGGAGTCTTCGGTTCCAGCAGGGGTGGTCACAGCAACAGCACCCCTGGCTGATGTGCAGGCAGCAAATGGCAGTGCACGTGGGCAGCAGGCAGTCAGGCAGCAGCAGATGGCAGGTGGGAGCGTGCTCGGGGCTCTGGGGGGCAGTAGTTCGGCCTTCTGGGCAGGAGCGTGGTCTTCCGTGTGCTTACGCGTGGCCAGCTTGGTACGGAGTGATTTGGCACATGAAAATCCTGCACGTCAGCGTGAAAACCGAGGAAAGGCCCTTAGCGCGTAAGCGCGTCAGCACGCATACGCGATTCTATTGGACCAAAGGCCCTCAGCGCGTAAGCGCGTCTGTGAAGTGACCCACACGGGTGTTTCCCACACAGCACGTGATGACAGAGCACACGTGGAAAGACTGCACGTCAGAGTGTCATCGCGTGTAATTGGACAGCACGTCAGAGTCTCATCGCGTGTAATTGGACAGCACGGCAGAGTCTCATCGCGTGTAATTGGACTGCACGTCAGTGTGTCATCGCGTGTAATTGGACTAAAGTGCGCATACACGCGATTGGCCTATGTATGTGTATATCAGGTGTGCGCGGACACTTACACACGCAAGTACGTCAGCGCACCTGTATCCCGGTGTGCGCGTGAATTTCCACACGCTATTGGACTGGGTACTGGATTTCAGGGGTGCGCGGGTCACACGCTCGTCTACAACACGCGCAACGCATAAATTTGCGCCCTAAAATAATAACAAGCTCACACCCAGGATGAACATACCGTTCCTAGCAGCAGTGGCCGTGGCCTACCAAAGGAGGAGGAGGAGGATAGTCAGGGCCAGAATATTCACACCCAGAACCAGCCTTTTCGGGATGCCTGATGACCAGGTGCATGGGAGGTACAGGTTTCCACCACACATCATACTGGACCTCGTGAGTGAGTGGGAGGATGACCTCACATCACCCACCCTGTGCTCCCAAGCACTCAGCCCCCTGGAGAAGGTCCTCAATGTACTGCACTTCTTAGCCACTGGATCATTTCAGCGGACAAGTGCCATTGTGGGTGGGGTATCACAGGCCACCCAGTCACGCTGCCTACACCAGGTCTTGAACATCATCACTGCACGCCCATCAGTCCGCAGGCACATATACCTGCCCAGAACACCTGCAGAAAGGCATGCTGCCGCCCTGGATTTCTACGCTGTGGAACGATTCCCCAAAGTGCTAGGTACCATAGACTGCACCCATGTGGCTCTACGTCCCCCCAGGGCATCTGAGCACATCTATAGGAACCGCAAGCACTGGCATTCCATCAACGTGCAGGTAGTATGTAATGCCAAGGGAATCATCACCTCAGTATATGCCAACTATCCCGGGTCAACCCACGACAGCTTCATTTACCGAATGTCCACCCTAAGCCGGGACCTAGAAGCTGGGCGGCATGGCGATACATGGCTGCTTGGTGAGTATGAATGCCACTGCACATGCATGCATGTCAGATACTGAGCAAGGTCACAACCCCACCAATGATACCAATCACCACCTCCACAGGGGACAGTGCCTACCCTCTCAGCCCCCACATGATGACGCCAATTCGGAACCCCACCACGCCACCCCAGGTAAGATACAACGCAGCCCACATTACAACCCGGGGCATAGTGGAGCGCACATTCGGAGTGCTGAAGTCACGCTTTCGCTCCCTTGACCGTTCTGGCGGGCAGCTGTTGTACGCTCCCCCAGTAGTGTGCAGGATCATAGTGGCAGCATGTGTCCTGCACAACGTTGCAACACGCCGGGGCCTGGCCGTGGACATGGTGGTGCCCCCCATCCCCAACCACATGCACAGCCGCTGCGCATGGGAGGGGAAAGGGCACGGGGGGAGGCAGCCCGTACACAGCTAGTGGCTAATTACTTCACATAGAAATCACACCCCTGTGGAGTGCACACTGCCCTGGCACATTCCATCTGACAATCAATGATGACTCAACCTGACACTGATCCTGAATGTCTGGAGAAAGAACCGTGAAAACCATATCAGCCTGAGATTTTTCACCTGGAAGTGTCACAATGTGTGCATCCCTACCCACACAGACACCACCAATGCAGTTTTGTGAAGTTACACATTCAAGCAGCTAAAATGAATACCCACTTGCAAAATGCAACCAGAGGACAGTGCCATGTCAGCCAACCCAACCCCAGCATCGCCACACGACACACCGTGCCATGTCATGCTATTTGCAGGTAAACAAAGTAATCCCCACAACATGACACTAGTGTCACAATGTACAGTGTCCCTATTAGAAACTTGCAACACCTGAAATGCTCACAGTAATGCCGGACCAACAACAAAGTTGAGCACGTACTACCATTAACATGACATCACTAATGTTAAATATTAGTAGTCTCACCACCTGGAAATGCCTGCACTCCCACCACTACCAACTGTGCAGTGTTGGCGCCATGTAGAGTTGTAGGTGCACTGCTGCCAACAGGGACCACTTCTCCAGACTAGAGGTCCCTGTGTCGACATGAGGAAGGGACCTGCAAATTGGGAGGTAGACACAGAAGATGAGTTACACATAAATGCAACATGCAGTGTACAACACAACAGCAATATGCACTAGGAATGAGTACACAGTATTGACTACAGACTGCCCACACAGCTCATGGGAGTCCAACGTCACTGTGTAATTGACTGTCACTTTGGCACACCCTTTGCAAGCCCATGGAAACGGGAAGCAGGAGTGGTGTGTGTGACTCAAACCCAAGCATCGGAACCAAATACATTACAAGCCTGCATGTGCCCAGCCACAATGCAGCGTATGCCCACAGGAGTCACGGAAGCCAACAAATCGTCCCAAAAAAATTGGGAATAAAATAAATAAAAATAAAATTAAAAATAAAAATAAAATCAAAAATGGCCATTGAAGGGCCCGGGGGGGTTGGGGAGGCCACCCAGGAGGTCCGAGGACAGGATGCACACCAGAACCCACCTGCGTGGATCCTGGGAAAATAAAACACCTCCATGGGCTCATGGCCCACACGGCTACCCTATTGTGGGAGTATCACTGCTGTCGCTATTATCACCCTGTGCAGCTGCATCCGGAGGTGGTTGCACTATGGGAGGCAGCCCACGCAAGGCCCTAGTCTGCTCCTCCATGGCTGCAAGCATGCGGGTGTGGTAGGTCTGGTTCTGGAGGATGAGTGTGCGGAGGTCCCCATGCAACAACTCACGGGATGCCCGGACCTCCGCCCTCGTTGCCTGCATCTCAGCTGAGAGCGTACGGGTGAGACGCTCCAGCTGCTGTTCTGTCCTTTGGTGGGTTGAAGCCTCAAGCTCAACAAGAGTCGTCCTGAGGTGAAGGAGCTCCTGCCTCACGGCTTCCCTGTGGCCCTGGGACTCAATGGAGATGGCCTCCTGCAGAGTCGCCAGTGCCGCCCGCCTGTCCCTGTTGGACCCCAACATGTCCTCCCTGTGTGACTGGCAGATGGAGTCGGTTGCCTGCTCTAGTCGCTCCATCAGCCTTTCAGGGGGGACAATGGAAGTGGCCACCCTATCCATGGCCTGAGCCATCATCTCGGATGATGCTGCCTGTTGGGTTGCCATACCGTAAATGGATTGCTCCCATGCGGTATTGCCAGGTGGCGTACGGCCACCACGTCGGCGGGCACCACACCTGTCTGGGGCAAGGCGAACTGCGCCTTGCTGTGCCGGCACTGCCTGAGGCTGCAGGACTGCATTCCCCCTCTGATCTGCTGGCCCAGGAACAGGATCAGATGTCGCGGAGTGTGACCCTGCATCCGTAACCACCAAAGGCGTAGCTGCCAACACTGACATCCCCATTGAGGGTTCTGACCCTGGTGCAGGTGGGTGAGACAGAACAGAATCCCTCCCTGGAACACTCACCTGCGACGGCACGTAGGTCTCATCCGAATCAACACCTGAGTACAGCTCGGGGGAGGTGCAGCCAGAGACACCCCTTGAGAGCACGACCTGCAGCACTTGTGGGTTCTCACTCACCACCACACCACGTCCCTCGCTGGTGGTTGGTCGGCCCTCGGATCCCTCCTGGGTCTGCACCATCTCCACAACCCCAGCAGTATCAGGTGCGTCTTCCCCTGCAAAGACATGAAAACAAAGAAATGGAAACAGGCATTAGCACCATGGCACACAATGAGGGCTGAGAAGCAAGAGAAACAGTACTTGTTTGACACATGTCCCACATGACTAAAACCCTCCCATGCATGCACCCTCACTGCGTATGAAGGGCAGGCAAATGGCACACACTGATGACACCAAGATGGAAGATGAACACATTTTCTGCATGCTGCCTGGCAGTGGCATCACACATTGCCCTGTGATTGGCAGGTGAAACACACATGCCATCACACAGATGGCATGTACCATTGCTATTGAGTGAAGATGGAGAGGAGGGCAGCACCTATTCATTCAGTCCAGTTCCCGCATGTAATAGCTTTACTAATTCAAACAGGTCAGATTCTTCACCTGGAGCTGCCAGTCCAAAATGGTGCAATTGCACAGGGACATGTCTGAACAAATGATATCCAGGTAACAAAGTCACTCCACTTTACCATAGCCATGTCAGACATGTGACTAGAGGACTGCGACATGCCTAGTAAAAGTGGTGGAATGCAAACAATCTGACTAAATGAACAGTGAAAAATCAGGCAACAATGTTGTGGCAGGGTGACACTTCAAGGGCAACTGGCGTGCAGTTGGGCTACATGTCTACTGTTGGCAGAAGGGATACTGCTATGGCCAAATGCAGCTGCGCAGGACGTATTGCATGAAGCACATGGCTGACCCATACGACTCAGGTGCACACACTCTCACCTGTCACACAAACAGAAGCCCTCACACACACCATGCACATGGATGACACACACATGCATGTGCACTCACCGGACAATGCCTCGTAATCAGCCAAATCTCCCACGCCTTGGATCTGTTCCTCCGTGACGTAGGTCCCAGCGACTGACTCATGTGGAGTGAGTTCCATGTCTACTACTGAAGACCCACCTCCAGTCACTAGAGTTGCGGCATGACTTGAGGCCAGCTTACTCTTTGCCCTGCGCTTTAGGTCATTCCAGCGCTTTTAGCAATCATTGGCTGTGCGCCTCACGATTCCAAGGGCACTTACGATGTCCGCAACGGTCTGCCAGTGTGCCTGGCGTTGTGCAGGTGTGGTCTTGGATCCTGCAACAATGACCATCTCGTTGTCATGTGCGGACACATACTCGACAAGTGCATTCAGTTCGTCATCCGTGAAGCTGGGCTTCCTGGATGGGCCGGACTGTGTAGCTGTGTCTGGGGCATCAGCCTGTGCCGGACGAGCACTCTTCCTCTTCCGCTTGGAAGGTGGTGGTGATCCTGAGTGTCCTGCGCCGCTCTGGACACTAGGGGCAGGAGCCCTGGTGGACTCTGTATCAGGAGTGTGGGATTGCACACTCAGCATGGGAGTTGGTGCAGGCATTGGCTCTAGTGTGATGATGTCAGCAGCATGGACTAGGACCGACACTGTCCGGGCTGGGTGTGTGAGGGCTGGGGTGGATGGAGCCGCAGCTGCCCCTGCAGCCTCTCCGCCCTGCCTACTTGGTGCAGCAGATGACCTTGCTGCCACAGATGCACGTGGCATGGTGACATCAACGTGCACCAGCGCACGTGTCATAGGCCTGCTGACCTGGAAGTCAGCCATGGAGTCAGCCAGGTCTGGTGCCACAATGGGCTGGTCCAACAAGGGCTGAGCATGGATGGT
This sequence comes from Ambystoma mexicanum, assembly GCF_040938575.1. Classification (NCBI taxonomy): domain Eukaryota; kingdom Metazoa; phylum Chordata; class Amphibia; order Caudata; family Ambystomatidae; genus Ambystoma; species Ambystoma mexicanum. Next base: position 104,643,492 of record NC_090936.1, on the reverse strand, counting down.
GTCAGCCACATCAGCCTCAACGGGAGGGGGGGGGGGATTATGGGTGCCCTTGACTGGTCCTCCACACATGGGGGGACAGGCTCACCCTGCAAGTAACGACCACGTCCCCTACCGGATCCACCACGGCCACCACTTGTGGCTCTTCCACCTTTGCCACCCTTACGGAATCCTCGCCTCCCAGCCATGGCACTGATGTTAATGTACGTATGGGAGTGGGTGTAAAATATTGTCCTGGGCAATTGGGGGTCAAAGGGGTTGGGTACCAGATGGTAATTGTACCCTAGTGCTCTTGCAAGGCTGATTGTAACCCCTGGGGAAAGATGACGGGTCACGCTACGCACAGGAGCCCTAAAAAAGGGAGATGACGTGCATGCAACCCCTCCTAGACCACGTGTGCAGAAAGAAAAACCTGCACTACGCTGTGGCACCCAGTAACACAAGAATGAACGTATGCGTGTCACACGCAGCCTAGAATGACCTCTGAAGGGGTAGGCTACACACGGGGCAAGCACAGATGTTAGATACGTGCGTGACTCACCGTCTGCCAGATAAAAGAGCGTGAAAAAGGAGCGCGTTTGGTTGGCAACACCCCCGCCAAAAGAAGATTTGTACGCTGTCTGAGGAGACAGGACAACAGTAGTAGGGAACACTGTTTGAGTGAACAGGCCCAGGTAAACCAGTTAAAGTGAAAAAAGAGAAAAAGCTGTCAGAGGTAACAGGGAATACGAACTTGAAACGCCGTGAAGTAAATCGCGTGTGAAACAACAAGAAGTACAGAATTCACCCACTCGCTCTCCACGAAAAGCACGTACAAGGAAATGGTGTTCTACGCGTACCTTTTATACAGGCCCACACGTCCAGCGTCACTTACGCGGCGTGTACGCGCTAGGCCCATTTCCACCAATTACACGCTTTGTCACTTCTGCGTGTAGGGCCATTTCCACCAATCACACGCGATGACACACTGACGTGCAGTCCAATTACACGCGATGAGACTCTGCCGTGCTGTCCAATTACACGCGATGAGACTCTGACGTGCTGTCCAATTACACGCGATGACACTCTGACGTGCAGTCTTTCCACGTGTGCTCTGTCATCACGTGCTGTGTGGGAAACACCCGTGCGGGTCACGTCACAGACGCGCTTACGCGCTGAGGGCCTTTGGTCCAATAGAATCGCGTATGCGTGCTGACGCGCTTACGCGCTAAGGGCCTTTCCTCGGTTTTCACGCTGACGTGCAGGATTTTCACGTGCCAAATCACTCCGTACCAAGCTGGCCACGCGTAAGCACACGGAAGACCACGCTCCTGCCCAGAAGGCTGAACTACTGCCCCCCAGAGCCCCGAGCACGCTCCCACCTGCCATCTGCTGCTGCCTGACTGCCTGCTGCCCACGTGCACTGCCATTTGCTGCCTGCACATCAGCCAGGGGTGCTGTTGCTGTGACCACCCCTGCTGGAACCGAAGACTCCCGACTGGAATTCCATCGCTCCACAGCCCAGCCCCAGGATCCAGTTGCCCACCCACTCCTGCCTCTGGGGTTGTCATGTCGGGGCAAACACCATCTGTGACCACTGGCAACCCCCGGCCAGAGAGGCAGAGGGGCACCAGCTTCAGTGCCACCGAAGTTGGTGTCCTGGTGGAGCAAGTCCTGGGGCAGTATGATGCCCTCTTCGGAAGTTCCCGCGCCGACAAGGAAGGACGGACTCGGATCTGGACTGACATCGTGACTGCCATCAACGCGGAGGGGGTGGCAGTCCGGGACTTCCAACATGTCAGGAAGCGCTGGGAGGACTTCAGGTCCAGGACCCTGAACAAGGCCCGGCGCCTCTTGAAGGCAGCGGATGCCAAGGGGCGCCGGGGCCACTTGTCGGAAGAACAGATGGGGGTCCTGGAACGCATATCCCCAGCGCTCCACGTCCAGGTCCTAGAGAAGCAGACCCGTCTGGAGTCGAGCGGTGAGTGTACATGCATCCTGATTGTGAGCAGTGCGTGTGGTGATTATTCGGCATTGTGCCGGTTGCACATCTGTTTGTATGGGGTCGAGTATGGGTGGGGGTGTACAGGGCCGTGGGTCTGACACATGCGAGGGCTGTAATGTGTGAGACATGGATGGTGCTTGTGTGTGTGGGCTTGCATGGCAAATGCAGTTGTGCGTGCACACATGTTTGGATGAATGTGCATGTAAGTAGACATGTCCATGATGTCAGGCATGTATGTTGTTTTGGCCTGCATGTATGAGCACTGTGTACATGTGCATGTGTGTGTATTTGTCAAGGGTGCAACAGTGATGCTACATGGATGCATGTGACAGCGGTATGTGGAAGCCTGATTGGCAGATGTGACATGGATGCCCGTCTGAACAGTTCGACACTTGGCAGAGGTGTAGACATGCATGCAAGTGTGGTGGTGTGTGTACATGTGTGGTGCACTTCCTGTGTTGCATGTGATGTCTGGCTCCCCTTTGGCTGCTGATGCTGTTGTATGTGTATGGATGGTGGTGGCAGTTGCGATATGGCTGTGGTATGGCTCATGTGTGCGAGTTGCAATGACATGTGTGTTGGGGATTGGGATGACATGTCTGAGGTTTGCCAATGCCACTCATGTGCAACTGTCATGCGTGTATGTGTCCATTGTACAGTGCCCTGATGCCTGTGTTTTGTTTCTCCCTGTCTGCAGCGTCAACTGATGAAGAGGGCGGAGAAGGTGCTGTGGAGCACAGCGGCGGGGATCCGACCGCCAGCCGGAGACGCAAGGCCCGGCTCCCCTCCCGTGTTGTCATCTCGTCGGGGAGTGAGGAGTCCGGTGCCGCGTCCCAGGCCGCAGCTGCCGAGAGGAGGTCCAAGAGGCGGAGGTTGCAGTTGGACTCCTCGGCAGCAGAAGGGGCAGCTGGGACCCCACAGGGCCCAACAGGGGAAGATGGCACGGAGTCATCCAGGTTGGTGGGGGGTTTGGTGGAGGAGGGGGCCGTGCAAGCACCAGAGACGGGGTCTGGAGGTGGGGATCCCACTGGTGCTAGTGGTGCAGTGCAGGACCAGGGACAGGAGGCAGCACAGGCGGCCGCGGAGGTGCCTGTGTGCAATCCTGTCCCCGATCCTGTCCCTGCATCATCCTGCACCAGCAGGGATGCCTACGTCCAGACCCGTTTTCAGGCAGGGGATGAGCTGACGTCAACTGGCCTTCCTCTGCCTGCGGACGTGGCCATCCAGGTCCGGGTTGAGCCTGTCCTGGCTGGTGTGGCGTTGCGTCAACGGGCCATGCGAGGTGACCTGCAGTCTTTTCATGGAGAGACTGCACGTCATCTCGAATGGCTCGTTGACCACGTCAGCCTGCTGGGACAGGTCACCCAGGCCGGATTCCTCCGTCTGATGGGGCTTGCTCCGACCCCCTCCTCAACTGGACCCCCTACGCGCCAGTCGTCCTCTGTGCCATCTTCCCACCCATCAGTCACCTGGGTGCCCTGTGGAGCTGCCTCTGACGGTGCGGCCAGGCTGGTGGAGGAGGCATCCCTGCCACAGTCGGGAGTCGGAGGTCCAGCAGGGGTGGCCACATCAACGAGTGCACCCCAGCCGGCGGAGGATGTGCAGGCAGCAGGAGGCAGTGCACGGGCAGAGGCAGAGCAGCAGCAGCAGCAACATGGTGGGAGACATGAAGGCTCGGGGCTTTCGACATCGGAGGGGCAGGCATCGGCCGGAGGGCAGGGGGACCCAGGACAGAGAGTGTCTTCCGTGTGGCAGCGGTTGGGCCACGCCATAGGTGCGGAGCGGCGGCGGGCGGAAGAGGCGCGGCTCACAATGGTCAGGGCGGAGAACTCCATGCGGAGGGCCCTGAGGCGGGCCGAGTGCCTCGAGGCAATCCGCAGGGGGTTGGAGGAGGACACGGCATCGTCCCTGCGGACCCTCGGGGCCATGGAACTGGACCGCCTCCGGGACATCGAACAGGAGTTCGATGATGCCCTGGCCCGGGACACCACGGAGTGAGCCGCTGGACTTGCCCGCCGCCTTTGTATATAGTTCTTTAGTTTTAGGTTTCCTTTCTTTCTTATTATGATTTGGAGTCGACGGACACTGCTCCACTTTTTGTATATAGTTGATTTTTAGGTAGGTTTTTTAATAGGTTTCCTTTGTTCAGTTGGGCTCATGGACCCTTGTTAGTTTTGTACATATTTATTTTTTGCATGGAGATTTTTTTACATTTGACTTTGGACATAATAATTTTTTTATTCTGATTTGCAGTTTTGTGTTTTTATACGGACATGCAGCTATTTTTTTTCACATTCACATTGTAGTTATTTTTCTTTCTTTAGCATTCTTTAATTTTTTCAAATACAATTTTGTTTGCATACTTCACTGTGTGGTATCATCTCATTGGTTTCATGCATGTCATGTTGTGTGTTTTCCCATTCTATTGCAACCATTGTGTGTGACGGACATGGGTTCATTAGCTTGATGAACATTGGGGGTGTAACATGTGATTTCCATTTCCATGTGGGTGAATGGGTTACTTGGTATGGCTTTTTGGCTGTGGAGGCTGACCATTACGCACATGATTGGGGATTGTGAGGACCTGGTGGGGGCTGCCCATGGTGGCAGGGGGGTGGGGGTGGTGGGTGACATGAGTGGGGGCCTGGTGGAGGCTGCCCATGGTGGCAGGGGGGTGGGGGTGGTGGGAGACATGAGTGGGGGCCTGGTGGAGGATGCCCATGGTGGCAGGGGGGTGGGGGTGGTGGGTGACATGAGTGGGGGCCTGGTGGAGGGTGACCCTGGTGGCTGGGGGGTGGGGGTGGTGGGTGACATGAGTGGGGGCCTGGTGGAGGGTGACCCTGGTGGCTGGGGGGTGGGGGTGGTGGGAGACATGAGTGGGGGCCTGGTGGAGTCTGCCCATGGTGGCTGGGGGGTGGGGGTGGTAGGAGACATGAGTGGGGGCCTGGTGGAGTCTGCCCATGGTGGCAGGGGGGTGGGGGTGGTGGGAGACATGAGTGGGGGCCTGGTGGAGTCTGCCCATGGTGGCAGGCGGGTGGTGGGAGACATGAGTGGGGGCCTGGTGGAGGGTGACCCTGGTGGCTGGGGGGTGGGGGTGGTGGGAGACATGAGTGGGGGCCTGGTGGAGGCTGCCCCTGCACTGCTGAGGGGTGGGGGTGGTGGGAGACATGGGTGGGGGCCTGGTGGAGGCTGCCCCTGCACTGCTGGGGGGTGGGGGTGGTGGGAGACATGAGTGGGGGCCTGGTGGAGGGTGACCCTGGTTGCTGGGGGGTGGGGGTGGTGGGAGACATGAGTGGGGGCCTGGTGGAGTCTGCCCATGGTGGCAGGGGGGTGGGGGAGGTGGGTGACATGAGTGGGGGCCTGGTGTAGTCTGCCCATGGTGGCAGGGGGTGGGGGTGGTGGGAGACATGAGTGGGGGCCTGGTGGAGGATGCCCATGGTGGCAGGGGGGTGGGGGTGCAGGGGGACATGAGTGGGGGCCTGGTGGAGGGTGACCCTGGTGGCAGGGGGGTGGGGGTGGTGGCAGACATGAGTGGGGGCCTGGTGGAGGATGCCCATGGTGGCAGGGGGGTGGGGGTGCAGGGGGACATGAGTGGGGGCCTGGTGGAGGCTGCCCCTGCACTGCTGGGGTGTGGGGGTGGTGGGTGACATGATTGGGGGCCTGGTGGAGGGTGACCCTGGTGGCAGGGGGGTGGGGGTGCAGGGGGACATGAGTGGGGGCCTGGTGTAGTCTTCCCATGGTGGCAGGGGGGTGGGGGTGGTGGGAGACATGAGTGGGGGCCTGGTGGAGGATGCCCATGGTGGCAGGGGGGTGGGGGTGGTGGTAGACATGCATTGTTGATCAGTAGTGCAAGGTGACATGTGGGTTGGCTGGGGGGCATGCCCATGGTGGATGGGCTGCCTGCGGGACATGAGCATGGGTGCAGGGTAGTCCCCCGTGGTGTGGGCTGCCTGCAGGGTCCGTGGAGGTTGTGGAGCGTACACCTGGGAGGGCCCACACGGCCAATTCACGTGTGGTATTCCCCAGAACCCCTGAAATACACGTACCCTGCTGAAATGGCGTGTGGGACTTCCCGCGCACCCCTGAAATACACGTACCCTGCTCGCACTGGGACTCTCGCGTGTGGAACTTCCCGCGCACCCCTGAAATACACGTACCCTGCTCGCACTGGGCCAATCGCGTGTGTAACTTCCCGCGCACCCCTGAAATACACGTACCCTGCTCGCACTGGGCCAATCGCGTGTGTAACTTCCCGCACACCCCTGAAATACACGTACCCTGCTCGCACTGGGCCAATCGCGTGTGGAACTTCCCGCGCACCCCTGAAATACACGTACCCTGCTCGCACTGGGCCAATCGCGTGTGTAACTTCCCGCGCACCCCTGAAATACACGTACCCTGCTCGCACTGGGCCAATCGCGTGTGTAACTTCCCGCGCACCCCTGAAATACACGTACCCTGCTCGCACTGGGCCAATCGCGTGTGTAACTACCCGCGCACCCCTGAAATACACGTACCCTGCTCGCACTGGGCCAATTGCGTGTGGAACTTCCCACGCACCCCTGAAATACACGTACCCTGCTGAAATCGCGTGTGTAACTTCCCGCGCACCCCTGAAATACACGTACCCTGCTCGCACTGGGCCAATCGCGTGTGTAACTTCCCGCGCACCCCTGAAATACACGTACCCTGCTGAAATCGCGTGTGGAACTTCCCGCGCACCCCTGAAATACACGTACCCTGCTGAAATCGCGTGTGTAACTTCCCGCGCACCCCTGAAATACACGTACCCTGCTTGCACTGGGCCAATCGCGTGTGGAACTTCCCGCGCACCCCTGAAATCCACGTACCCTGCTGTAATCGTGTGTGTAACTTCCCGCGCACCCCTGAAATACACGTACCCTGCTCGCACTGGCCCAATCGCGTGTGGAACTTCCCGCGCACCCCTGAAATACACGTACCCTGCTGTAATCGCGTGTGGAACTTCCAGCGCACCCCGGTATACACGCACACGTATTTTTTGTCAGCGGGTGTCCGTGTTTGTGGGTACCCCTTTGCACGTCATTTGTCCTGGAGGGCCACAGTATAGGACATTCATCATGGCAGTATATAGGTGCTATTTGTTGGCGCACCTTTTGGCGCACATTTCTTGCAGCCGCAGAGACGCTACCGCCTGCTTTCTTGTGGCGGTCGTGTTTGTACCTGTGCGCTGGTTTGAGCGTGCGCTTTTTTGGGCTATTCTATTCCATGAATACGTGTTGTAGGCGAGCGTGTGGGCGTTCCGCGCACTTGTGCCCTGTACTTCCCCCCGTGACGCCCACGTTTTGGCAAGTTGTTCCCCATTCCGAGTGTTACGCCCGTGTTCCGCCTACTGTTGTTTCGTGCGCCGCGCTATGTGCGAATTTCGCTGTGGCCTGTGCGATTTTCGCTGTGACCTGGCGCACGCTGTTAGATGGCCTGTGCGCCAACGTGCGCCGCGCTATTTTTTATCGCACATCCGCTGGTTTTCTCGCGCACGGACTTTCATGAATCGATGTGCGCTGCTTTTCGTGCGATTTTCGCACTTGCACTGCGATTTTCGCTATTCCACTGCGATTCGCACGTTTTTGGCCACTTGCGCCGCGCTAATTATTCCATGAATCGGCCTGACGGCGTTCAGGAAAAGGAACTTGATAGATGGAACAGTGCGCAGCACAGCTGCCAGAATCTTGCAAGACAGAACCAATTCCTTTTACTTGCAGTGTAACCTTTTTCGTCAGTGTTTTCGTAACACTTTTTTTTTTTATAACTGCCATTTTAGTTTTCTTCTGCATTGTAAATATATAACTTAGCAATAAATTAGCAATAGATGAACTGCTGCTGGCAACTACAGAACCACTCACCTTTCTGCATGGCTGAAGTTCGAAATCATGTTTTAGTTATGGCAGGCATTTTTAGCTAGTTCAATTACACAAGAATAATAATAATAATTTAGCATTTTTATAGCGCTACGAAGCTTCAGGTATGAAAGGCTGAGTTTGGCCCTGCCATTCCAACCTGCATCAGCAGGCTTTGTACAGATGTCAAAGCAAGCCCTCTACTCGCTGTGCTATGGACCAGCAAAGTTTGTAGAAAGCATTGGACTATTGTGATTTATACCATGTACAGCTGCGCATTTCCATGATCATCAGGCTCTGTGGTGGGGGCTGGGAGGGCCTATTTAGTGGGATAGAGTGGGAAAGCACTAGAGAGCTTTGATTTGCTGTTAACAGCTTCAGTTTGGAAAAACAGGTCACTGTGTGCTGAGTTTGTGTTGAGTTGATACGGGTTAGGTAGTGTTTGTTGTATGAGTGTGTGTTGGGTGATTTGTGTGTAATTGGTTTAGTTTTCTGTAGTGTATATTGCTGGATGTGTGCATTTTGTGGTGGTTTTAGGTTTGTGCTGTGGTAGAGGAATGTGTGTGTTTTGCCTGGTGTTTGATGGTGAGTATGCACAATATTGGAACGTTTTTAGAAGGGTTATTTAGTGATGTTAGTAGTTTGTGCCCTTCTATGTTATGGTTATGTTGGACTGGCAGGGTCCATATTCTTCAATGGTGGCTTGTGTTAAAACGCTTTATTTTGTTAGGGTCCAGGTTTGGATTCATTAGGTTTCAGTTATTTTTGGTGTTTCTCTTCTGTTGTGTTTGTTGTTTCCCTTCAACAGTGTTTCCTGATTAGCTCGGTGAGATCAAGAGCCACGTTTTAGGAATTTTCTGAATTGTAGGTTTGTGATGCTGGAAATGCCATTGAGGGACAGGGCCTCCTCGTCCATGTCCTACTTCCTCCATAGACTGTTTCCTGCTCATCTTTCTGCACATGAGTCCAGTTTAGAGCCCTGGCAGTGCAGCTCTTCATTTTTGTTCTTGGTGAACAAAGACCTATGGGATACTCTTATGGCACCCATGGGTAGGAGTACACCTTCTACCCCTAGTGTGTGTTTATGGGAAAACGTGTGTTGTCTAGACAGAAGGCTATGTGCTGGTAACAGATACATGAGGACTTGACAGTGGCTCTGGGTGTCCATCCTTTTTAAACACCCAGCCCCTGCCATAGGATTTCTGAACAAAGGCAAGATGGCCACTGGTGGCCTCTTGGTTTCCTTTGCATTTCCCCCTTGTTTCAAAGTCCTGAGAAACCCTGTCTGTTTCCTTCCCCTGACTGTATGTGGGTGGAAGGACCATATGTAGAACTGGGGCTGCCCCTATTAAACAGGCAGGCTCCTTCCCTGGGATTGCTGTTGTAGGTGCAACCCGGGGGGTGGGACCTGCTTAAATGGAGAGAGGAGTGGAATCACATCTTGTGTTGTGGGAGTCTAGTTTTGGATGTGTGCTACAATGCCTGTGGTCCTGCCTGAACCCTCCCTGGCGAAACTGATTGAATGCAGTGAATGCTCTGATAGGCTGGGAATTGTCTTCAATCCACGTCCTGTGTTATGGGTGTCTGGTTTTGGGTGAATGGCCTGAATGCCTGTAAGCATGATTGGTAGCTGCCAGAATGCACTTTGAGTGACTGGCTCAGCCTGAGTGAATGGGGAATGTCTGTGCATAACTAGGGACCCCTCACTTACCTCTTTGTCAGAGGCTGAAGTCTCAAGAAGCTTGTATCCTGAATCCAGCTGGAGGAAGAAGTCTGCAGCTGCAACTCTTCATCAAATCCAAAAGCTCCTTTGCTGATTTGAGGATTGAACCAAAGAGGACCTCGATAGGCAACCTCATACCGTAGCTACGAGGGGATATTGTGCAACTGATGTTCTTCACCCGAAGGGTCCTGAAAGCCAGTCTTGTGTACCTGTTGTCCTGGAGAGGTCTTTACATGTCCCCAGAAGAGGAGTGCCTGGACATCTTGAGCACAAAAAGTTCATCTGTGTGATCCAGCATCTGGAGGAGTGTTTGTGACTGTTGAAAGCCAAGTTATCGTGTGTCGCACAGAAGAGGGGGTACCCCAGCATAGTGCTCAGGGATGTCATTTAGGGTTAGCCAGAGGTCGCAAATGCGACCTCTGAGGTCTCCCTTGCGACCTCTAAAAATAAATATATAAATAAAACAAAAACGTTTTTTTTATTTTTTTATGTTTTGTAGTGCAAGCTCCTGGGCTGTGGCCAGCCCCATGTGGCTCTTTATTTCTGGAGTGGCTGGCTTTCTTGTTTAGGCCCCTTAAAAAATAGTAGAAAAATAAGAACAGGAGTGCCACAAGTCTAACACTTTCAGCACTGACCCTAAATAAGAAAGAATAGGAATACCAAATAATGTGTCTTTCTGGAATTCTATACAATAATTACTAGACTCATTAAAGGTTTATTTCAGGCACACTTCAGGGGGTGAGTCACTGATTTAGTCTGTTCTTAAACGCCTCAACTCAGCCTTTCATCCTTCTGAAGTCGATAAATGAGTACCAACAAAGGTTGGGTGATATTGGTTGTATATTTTTTCTATATATCTTAAGCGTAAGTGCTATATAATAACACATCATTATCATTTGGTCATTAATGTCTGCTTGCATTCACAGTAATTTGGTAATGTGGGCCTATACAAACTGATCTTAACGATAGATATGGCGATCCATTCTTGTATAAAAAGTACATCACATTATAGTGATATCGTAACCATATTTTTCATAGTGTACAATGCTATGTGATGCCACTTCCTGTTTTGTCAACGGGTGAAAGGTTGTGTTCCATTGCTTCCCGCAATGTCACTTCTGGGTGGGGTCAAATGACATCACTTCCTGTGATGCTATCAGGGGTCAAGGGTTGTGTGATGTCACTTCCGCTACCCCTGGCATTTTGGTGAAACGACGTCCCTGATAGTGCTGCTCAAAGTCCAGAGCTGTAAATATTCCAAGTAACACAAGAAATCTTCAAGTGGCACTGCAGCCATGACATCGGTCCACTTTTCAATGCCAGAGAAGATCCAGGGTCGCTTCCAGCAGAGGAGTGCCAACCAGGGAGTTTCCCCCACCAAACACAGAAGAAAGCGTCCTGAAGGTCCAGACTTGGTGAGGATCAGCAGTGTAGGCCAGTGCTCAGGTCCAAGTTACCAGAAGCCACCCTGCCATCCATGCTGCTGCTGTAGCACTGAATATCCAAAAGGCGGCGAGCTGCAAAATGCAACCAGACAACAGAGACCACTGTAACAGACCTGCAGTGCTGCCTTTCTGGCACTGCTTCGTTCCCTTCTCTGGCACAAAACTGATGTCCCAGCAACTCCTTCTTCCAAGGGGGGTATATCTTCGAGGGGAATCATTGAATAAAGCAGAGAAACACTGCCACTTCACCTTCCATGGCACCCAAGGTACTGTGACGAGGAAGAGCATCTTCCATCCTCAAGATTCATCCAGGGGTCCCAAATTCATCTTGGATCCTGTTCTCCTGTGGCTTCCCAGGTGTGTGTAACAAATCCTATTTGGCCATAGGACCATCAAAGTACATCCTAACACAAACATATACTACAGTTTACTAATAGTTTACAAAGCTGCAAGCCCATGAGAACTCATCAGTTCCAGCAAAAGGAATAATCCCCACTACAGTCAAGGTGCATTACGGGGCTCCAAAACCCCAATGCCACATTGGTTTCTCATCAATCTATACACCAGGGCTGTAAGGTTATATTATAATGTACACAAGAAAAAATATGGGTATCCCCTATACCATGGACCTAGGGAGCAAAATACATGAAGAACCAAAAAGAAGGAGTTACATGGATAAGTACTGCAATTATTTAAGTACTCATATCATAGAGTGGTTGTGGAGAAAAGGAAAAGGTTCAGCCAGGTGATCAATAATAACTTAATATTTTAATATTAGTCAAAAACGTTGTTAAAAATGCATAATACATTGATATAATGTCAACCTTAAAAATCATTTAAATCAACAATAGTACTGCATATTTGTATCAAAAGACATTTATAAAATAATTATTTTGAATCTATAAATGTCATTAACATTATTAGTAGAATTTATGCATATCCATTTCTGAAAGTGTCAAATTCATTAAGTAATGGAACTGCTGTTGCAAAAGTACTACAGGCAATAAAAGTGCTAAGTGCCAAAGTGCTAAATGCCAACTGTAAATACAGAATAGTGTAATTTCATCAATGTTACAGTTTCGGCAACAAAGTTCTATCTAGTTCACTCAAATGAACTGGTACTCGCCTTCATCAGGGCGCACAATAGAGTACAGATCACAATACTGGCACTAAAAAAGCCTTTTTTGTATTAACATAGTACATCAGGTGCCCAGTAGATTCCAAAGGTAGAAAACATTGAGTTATTCCAAACTTGATTGTAGATCTCCAATCTAGTAGAAGTATCAACCCATAGTAAAAATGTTTAAAACAGTATAATAGAAATAAACGAAGAAAAGAAAGACAAAAAGAATAAACAAAATTAGAATAAAAACACTGACTAAACCTCTTACAAATCAACACATACACACGAAAATCAACAGACTATCAATATAAAGCAAAAACATGTTCACCTAGATTAATCCGGATGTGGCGCAGAAAATAATTATTTTGTTAAACGCAGCCCAACAAGAGAGAGGATGCAAACCAATGAACATCTGTAGAGACAAGAAAAATGGAGTAAGGGATGTAAATCAATTGTCCCAAACTTCTACACTAAAGCACGGCAACAACGGACCCCAGTGGGACACATTATTGCGCCTCACCAAAAGTACTAACCTCCAATTATGAAGAATTTCAAGTTTGCAACACAGGCAGTAAACCGCAGTAGAGCTGACTGAGGTCCCAATTGTAAGGAACTGGGAATGGGGAAAGGTACAACTAGTTGTAAGGAACTATATATCATAATGTACACCTTCACCTTTCCTTACAGGTTACCCAGGTGAGGGGATCCTCCCACAGTTTTGCCTTTTTACACTAAAGAAAGCATTATGCCTATGTTCCAAGTATCACCTGCCTTTCTACATTAATATATATGAGGTTAACCCTTGCCTAATAATTTAAATGCCTTTTAATAACGGTCAGCAGCTGGTGGATTCTAATTAACTTTAAAGGTAACACTGGTACCACATAGAACTGTATATATATTAGGTTAAGTTACCTATTTAGATTTCTAGTACAACATGAGTCGTATTTATTTGTATATATCTACCTGACTTTTAGCCTTTAATAAAAGGATTGTGTAACATAGTGTGTATACATTCCATTGTGGAGAGCTTGGGGATTCAATGCACCCAAGAACTAGCCTGCATCACCTCCATTTAATCTCAGCCTTCATTGCTCATCCACAGCCACCATTAGGGAACCTTGTCTGGGGTGCTCTGTGCCTCTGTCACAACTAAATAGTGGTATTTTTAAGGTCATCTTCTGTTGTTTGTATTTCATTCGGGAGTGAGTTCCAACGTTTTTCCGAGATGCAGGTGAATGCTGATCCACCAAATTTCCACTTTGAGTATTGTTTTGTTTCAAGGCGAATGTCGTTGCTGGACCTTAGTGTGCAGTTTGGTTTGTAGATGGAGATTGTTTCCTATATTAATTCTGCTCCTTGGCTGTGGATTGCTCTATGGGTTATGCAGAATGTTCTGTGGAAAATAATTTTTTTGACTGGTGAGCCAATGTAGGGTTCTCAGTGAAGGTGTGTTGTGTACTCTCTCAGTGAGCCTAAGGAGTAGAATTGCTGCTGCGTTCTGTGTTCGCTGCAGTTCTTTGGTAAGGTAGTCTGGCATTCTGAGACAGATGCCATTGGCATATTCTATTCTTGAAATGATGAGGGAGATGACAGTAACTGTTCTGTGTGCAGAGGTGAAGAAAGATATCTGCTTGATTGTGTGTAGGTGGAAGGAACACTTCTTCACTTCTGCATTGACTTGCATGTCGGGTGTTAAGTGTTGTCTGTTAATAATCTGAGGTTTTTACCCACTTTAGAAGGTTCCTGTCGATTTCCCATTTCAGTAGGCCATGGAATGTGGTGTTGGTTCGACCAGTCGTTGGGCGTGATCTTGATTTCTGTTTTGTCCAAGTTGAGTTTAAGGCTGTTGGTACTCATCCAATGGTTTATTTCTGTGAGGCAGTTGATAAGGGTTGGGTCTTGCTGATTTTGTAGATGATTTGTGTCATCTGCATAGTTGTAGCAAGTGTAACCATGGGCCTCATTAGGACCCAGGCGGTAAGGGGTTTACGCCGGCGTAAACCATGGCGCACCTTACCGCCTGAGTACGAGTTCACTTAGCGCCATGGTGATTTTAACGCCTGCTTTTAGCAGGCGTTAAAATCCATGGCGCTAAGGGACCTTGTTGTTAATTACGCCACCGTAATTTACGGTGGCGTAATTAACGCCTTCCCCACTCCCATTATGCCCTATGGGGCCAGAAATGGGAATGGGGAAGGGCAAATGGGGATTGGGGACTTACCGCCCCGCCAACCTCGGAATGGGGCGGTAAGTCCGCCAACCCCCATGGCGGAGTTGGCAGCTTAGCGCCATGGAGCATGGTGCAAATAGCGCCATCGTCCTCCGCCAAGGTCCTAATGAGGGCCCATGTCTTTTTTGATGAGGTTGATGAGAGAGGTCATGTAGATGTTGAAGGGCAGTGGTGAGTTGAAGGGATTTAGCCACGTTGCTTCTGATCTTTCTGCTAGGAAGGATTTTACCAAAGTAATGCTGTGTTGCTGATTTGTATTCATTCGAGTCTTTGATGAGTGTTTAATGGTGGACTGTGTCAAAGGCTGTTGATAGATCAAGTAGTATTACTGCCGATGTGATCTTGGAGTCTGGTTTGGTTTTGAGATCATCCCATATAAATAGTAAGGCTGTTTCCGTTCCTTTCATGGGTCTGAAGCCATCTTGTGCCTGGTCTAGTATCCAATTGTTTTCTACGTAGTCCAAGATTTGTTCATAAACTTAGCTTTCTAGAAGCTTTGCCGGGTACAGAATGTTTGTAATTGGGTGGTAGTTGGTTAGGTCTTCTGTGTATCCCACGGGGTCGTTAAGGAGTGACTTGATGTATGCCGACTTGAAGGCTAATGGTACATTTTCTGTTGCAAGTGAATGGTTGAAGAGGTTGCAGGTGTTTTTTGGGTGAGGATGATCTTGCACATTTCTTATTTATTGAACATGTATATGGCAGCTATAAAGCAAAAATTGTTTCCAGGCACCACAAGACAAAAGAGGAAGGGGGGGTGGGGGTGACCAGGAGAAAAACAACAATAATGGTCCTACTAGGCCATGTGACATTCGGATTGTGCAAGTGCAGTATAAGAAGTGCAAGGGGAGGGGGAAGATTATGGCGAACGGATGGGATAGGGTGAGGGTGGATAGGGAGAAGTGCTAAAGGGAGGGAGCCCAAGGCTGAGCAAGTGCTGAAGGCTGCTCAAGAAGGGCAAGTGCCAGGGGGATATCAAGGGGTCATTTCAAGTGCAAGGAAGGGAGTGGACCAGCCTCAGATTCTAGTCAGTGAAGGGGAAGTGCTGGTAGGAAAGGGTAGGGGGAAGACTGGTCGAAGGAGGGCCTGACCCCAGTAAGACTCATAAGGGAGCACAAGCAACCAGTCACAGGGGCAGGCGGAGACTAGCTGGGGAGGGGAAGAGAGAAGGAGGAGGAGAAAAGGAAGATCTTCATAAGCTTCCAGAATTTAAGGAGATCTGGCTCAAGTCATAGAGGGGCATGGAGGCTGTTCCAAAGGAAGGCTCCTGCTGAAGAGAGAGATCTACCCCTCTCACCCTCCACTGTCTGCTTGGAGAAATGTCTGATCTGCAGAGAGTTGGAGCTAGAGGAATGAAGGATTATAGGAGGGAGGAATTTAGAGAGAGAGAATAGGATGTAGTGATTTCCCAGGCCCCAGAAAGACTTTTGGATGATGCAAATGATCTTGAATTTAATCCTAGCAACCACCGGGAGACAATATGATGTGAGATGATATGATAAAGGTTATTTATAACGCTCTTAATACCCAGAGATTTCTAAGCGCGGACCTGGAGATCGAACCTGTGTTGCATTGTGTTGTCTTGCTTCCAATGGAGAGATTTTAGGGCTGGAAAGATGTGGTACCTGGGCTTGAGGCCAAGGATAAATCTTGCAGTCCTATTCTGGATTAGTTGAAGAAGGCAAAGGGAGGAGAGAGGCAGATTAAGGAAGAGGCTCTTACAGTAATCTATCGATGAGAGAACCAGAGCTCTGTAGACATTGAGTTTCAGGGGGAATGTGAGGAAAGGGACAATGCCTCTTAGGAGGTGAAGTTGATAGTGGTCCGTCTTGGCAAGGTCAGCAATATGGTGTGAAAAGGAGAGAGAGTAGTCGAAGATGTCACCCAAGTTTTTAACCACACATGAGGGGGAGGAGAGGGGACCCAAAGAGGGCAGCCAGAGTTGTTAGGGAGAATTCTCTGTTTAGGCTGAATTTCCTAACCTAGTGAGTCCCCCAGCAGCTTTGCTGGATTTCTGGAGTTGTTTTTTCGATCCTGCCAAGAGTGAGACTCTTTTTTCTCCCACTCTTGGACATGTATGTGTGTAATTCCTTCGAATGTCAATGTGTTCTATGGGCTATGGGGTCTTTTACTCCATAGGGTCTCATATGTTTTTCTATGTGTGTTACACCGCACCCTACGTGCCGTAGCACTGGGGCATCCTAGCGGACCCCCACCATAGACTCCATACCCAGGGACTGACTACTGTCTCCCCGGGCATGTAAAGTCACCATTGGCTTTAGTAGACCTAAATTTACTAACAGAACTAGTACAAACCATCTTATTGTGGACGTACTAGTAGGGGTAATTCGATTACTCCTGGATCTGTTATTCGAGGGGGCACTGTCCCGTCCCCCCTCGTCGAGTTTTGGCTGGTGGCAGTGGAAACTACTTGTTATGTTCGACCCCGAACATAACCCTATGGGATTCGTCCCATTGTTGGAGATTGAATATTTTTCTCGTTAATCTCTAACGTACCACCGATCTACTTATCTTAAATAAATTTATCGGATGGTATTTTCTGCCAGAACTCGGTTTGTAAAATGGCGTCTGTGTTTGTCTCTGTGACTCCTAAACCAAAGGTTGAGCCCTTTGTTCCACTTTTGGCGGGCTCTGTACAGAGACCCTCCAAAGTGGTGCCATTCTGTCTGGGTTACCACAGGGGTGTGGGAGGGGGTTTAAGCACCCTGGACCGAGTTGCCTTGCCAACTCCGGTCGCACTCTGGAGTGATTGGCCCAAGTGGTGAGCCTCCCCGCTCACCACTTAGCATGTGTTGATTGACAGCTAGGCTGAATGAATGGGGGTTTTCTGCATAAAAGCAGGGCTTTTGGGACTGGATCTTCAGAAGTCGCCACAGGACCTAAGAATCCGACGAGGGTAACGCTGAGCCGACCTGCACGACGACACCTCCGGTGGAGCCCTGCGGAACCGACTCACCACTTCCCGACGACAGAGGAGATCTCCCTGCCGGAGAGTCTCTTCCCCTGACTGGTGGGAACAACCAGTCCCCTTTGCTTTTTATTCACCTCAGGACGCAGTGGTCGAATTGCCCGTGCAGAGCACCTCGGCAACCGGATAGCCACTACCCCTGTACCACGACCAAAAGGTGGTGCCTTGTGACGGAGCACTCCGCGGCTGGTCTCTTCCCTGGTGGTGCACCGGACTTCACTTTTCTTCGACGACGAGAACATCTCTACTCTTGGCAAAGACCCGACGTGCATCCACCACCAGGAACAACTGCCCCCGCCGGAGCTGCCCTCCACAAACAAGGTACCGTGTCCGCCTGGCTTCCCTTTTCGATCGGTTCGAGTGAGGTGTCTTAATCCTCTCCTTTCCGTTGGGTCGCCTCCAAGCTTTCTCACGTATTGTTCTGAACTGGTTCAATCTGCCGATAACAATTTGCTATAAAGACTCGAAGACTTCGCCACTAGAGACTTTTGGGACATATCGCCTGGCCTCTCTCCGAGTGGGCCTGGCCTCTGAACTTTATGATCTATTGTGGTTCTTGCCTTCTTGCCTTGCATTTTTCCCGTGAAGTATTGAACTGTGTTGATTTCGTAACCTGCTTATTTTTCTCTCCCATCCTAACTAAATATTAGAGTGCCATCTAGGTTGAGGCATACACCTCTGTCTGTAAATAAGTGGTGCCGGTAAAACCTAGATATGTCGAAATATTGCTAGGGGGATTGATCGTTTCTTCTTCGTAGAGTAATTGTGTTTGATTTATTTGCCGTGATAGTGCCATAGTGTTTTTGATAGATGTTTCGTTATAAATAAATACCTTAATATCTTTACACTGAGCCTCGTTGAGTGTTTGCTTGTCTTACTGTGAAGAATTGCCCTATTTTGTATACTCCACATACTGCTTAACTCTTCTTGAGAGAAGTCTGACTGCTCAGCCACAGCTACCAACAGTGAATCTGTGTGGTACAGACTGCTACCAAGTGGGTTTACTGCCAAACACCTGTAGTCCTAAATCTTTTGCAGTGGTCCCAGAAGGAACTGCACAGGTTTCCGCCTAACAAGAGTGCAGGAGGGAAGGAGGGGATATGAGTACCAATGACAATGATCTCAGTCTTACTGGCGTTAAAGCAGAGATCGTTAGCAGCGCACTATGCCTGACTAGCAGTCAGACAATCAGCAGTGAGAGAGGAAGGAGAGGAGGAAGAGGAGGGAATCTTAAAGGTGGAGATCAGGTAGTCCAGAGGGGCAAGATAAATGTTGAAAAGCTATGGCGAGAGGATAGAACTCTGAGGGAGGGACCCCATAGGTCGAGTGTGAGGCACATGAGAGAAAAGGGCCCAGTTGCACTTGGGCGGGCCAATTCGAGAGAAAAGAGGTCAACTAGTCCAGTGCCCAGTCCGTGATACCCAGGGTATCACAGAGCCGGTTTGTGAGGATGGAATGATTAACTTTGTCAAAGGCTGAGGAAAGATTGAGGAGGATAAGAGAGGAAAGAGTATTGGAATCGAGGTTAGAGTGCATGTCTGGTGGACAAGGATCTGTAGTGAGCCATCTCTGTTGCTTTTGTTCAATAGGCTGATTAATTTTTCTGTTGAAATTGGTGAGTAGTTGTTTAGTGTTGTAGTCGGTTCCAGCATTAGTTGATTTGGGGAGTTGTTGGTGTTTTTTGGGCATGCTCTTGATGACTTGCTGCATTTTAGTGATTTTGGTGTTGAAGTAAATGTTTTGTGAGAGTGTAGGTGCGTTGTTGCAGGCAGTTGGGTTTCTTAGCTTGTTGATGATGTTGAACATCTCTTTCTGAGTGTTGCTTACATTTAACGTATTTATTTATTTAATAGTTTGAATGGAGACAAGACAAAGTACAACAGCAAACTCCAATCCAGTATAGATGCATGATATGCCAGTGTGGGGGAGAAGTTTGAGCATGTGTTACCATAGGCAAATATACCAAGAACTGTGATGCATTTAAGAGAAGTACTGGCAGGCTAGTACATCTGGCAGGTGCAATTGTCTAAAGATACCTGGCAGAAGAGTATGTCATGAGATCTGAAAAATCCTTAAGAAAAGTCCTGGCAGGCGAGTACACCAGGCAGCTGAAATTGTATAAAGATTCCTGACAGGGGAGTATACCAGCCTATGTGCAAAGATACAAGAAATTCTACAGAAAGACTGTTACAGAACCTATTGCTGAAAACAAGAGGGTTGTGAGTTCAGTAAAGACACACATGTACTGTTAGTTAAAGAGACATTTCTGCCATCCTATTTCGGAATCAGGCGAAGGGAACCACCCTCTGGGTCCAAGAGTCTTTACCCTGGAGAACATTTTTTGTTGAAGTAATTCTTATACTTTTGGGTTTTGAATACTTTTGCCAACATCAAGTTAAAGTGATTTCCTCGCACCCCTTTGTTGTTTTGTTTGAGGGTCAGAATAGGGCGATTTGGACACAAGAACGGCTTTTCAGTTACTGACATCGTGACACGGACAGATTTTTCATTTTTAGTTCCTAGGCAGGGAAGTTCCTCTTTTGAATAGAGTTATGGAGGTATTTTCCCAACAGCTTTTTGTTTAATAAAATGTCTTATCTTGAGAACAAAACAACTGTGCGTCTGGCTTTCATTTCTGGCCCCTCTTATAAGTCCTAGTTCACCTCCCCTATTCCATAAATGAAATGTTCTCTAGGTGGCATGGTCCAAACAAGATAATATATCAAACAGGGCTTTATGATAACAGAGTCTCGCAACCAGACAGGAAAATCAAGACTCACATTTGTCATGGGAATCTTCTCAACGAATGTAAAGAAAATAACCATGAAGACACTACCATGTTATTAACCAGCTTGTTCCCTGATTAAACCATACTCTGATTCCCTCTGCCCAAACTCAGAATCAAAAGGAGGACCTAATGGACCTCTTGGAACAGTTCCCCGATGTTTTCAGAACAGAACCTGGGAGAGTAAAACTGAACCCCCAGGAAAAGTAGTACATCTGAAGCCATATCAAATACATGAAGCTAGTAAAAACAGGAAAAATATGTTAAGGGTTGATATTATCGAACCCTCTCAGTGCCCATGGTCAGCCCTGATCATGTTAGTTGCAAAGCCAGATCAATTGTGGAGGTTCTGCATTGACTTCAGGAAGGTAAATGCAGTCTGCCAATTTGATAGCTACCCAATGCCCAGAATTGACAATTTTATTGATCGATTGGGGTCTGCCGTTATCCTCTGAATGATTGGTCTGACGAAGCATAACTGGCAAGTCCCTGTAAATCCAGCAGATAAACAAAAGAAAGCTTTCTCTACTCCCATTATGCTTTTCCAATTTAAAGTATTGCCTTTTGGTTTGCATGGGGCACCAACTACCTTTTAAAGGTTAATGGATCAAATCCTCCGGCCTTATGCCTCTTTCTGTGGAGCATACATTAATGATATCATCAGCCAAAGTAAGTCTTTTAAGGAGCATGGTCACCACCTGCATTTACTTAACAGGGCACTAACAAAAGCTGGGTTCACAGCAAACCCAAATAAATTAGCTAGATCAACTGTCAACTTTCTTGGGTTTTTCATTGGAAACGGGCTGGTTCAGCCGCAGACAGAAAAAGTCTGAGAGGTTAAAGAAACCCCAAATCCCAAAACGAAGAAAGATTTGAGAGTCTTTTTGAGTTTAGTGGGATATTATAGATGTTTCATCCCAAATTTCTCATCTACAATATCTTGTCTTAATGATAAACTCAAAAATGCTGAGCTCCAGAAAGTTAAATGGCATAACAAAAATCAATTGTGTTTTGACAAAATTAAATACACTCTGTGTTGTGAGCCTGTGCTGAAGGTGGCAGATTTCAACCAGGAATTCATCCTACAAACAGACGCTTCACATATTGGTCTATGTGCAGTTCTTTCACAAGATCATGACGGTATTGACTTTATACTAAGGAGCATCCCATCCTCTATATAAGAAGCTGTTCCCAAGAGAGAAAAAATAAAGCGACTCTTGATCTGGAAGCATCAGCAATTAAGTGGACCATAACCTACCTCAAACACTATCTGATGGGCAGGAAATTCAAACTGTCACACACCATGCCCCATTAACATGGATGTGCATCTGCAAAGACAATATGGCAAGAGTCATGCGCTGGTTCTTAGATGTACAGCCCTACTGTTTTACCCTGGAGCTCCGTAAAGGAAAGGAACAGAGTAATGTTGACTTCCTTTCCCGTTTTTGAATAGGTGCTGAGAGAATCAAAGACATTAGAGGAAGTGTATGTGATGAATCCAATAGAGTCATCACAGTATCCCCGGAGGTGACCTTCTCCCATGTGGCCAGAGGACAGCAGCTGCTACCTGATCTGACCCTGGGGTGTGGTTTTATGAGGGAGGTTCGCATGGGAGGAGGCAACAATCGGGGAGATGTCTTGACTTCTTTGGACAAGATGCAGTATTCCTTCCTTCCCGATGAGGGGGATCCTCTAATACCCAAGTTCTGAATGTCATTCTGATCAGGGCCCCACCTTTGTCCCAAACCCCCACTACTCACATATAAAACCTTTGTTTCTGATGTGCCTTTATTTTTATTGTATTTATTTGTCATTTAGTTAATAAATTAATGTTTACAAAATCAATTGTAAAGTATTGTGAGCTAGTGGCAATACTTCAGTAACATTGCAAATTCAGTTGAGATCAAACCCCACAGTAGCACCTAAAGGGGTATGTTGACACTGAGTTAAAGGCACGAGGTGTCTAATAGTCAAATTGAACTCGTGAGCTACTGACCATTATGTTTTCTTTAAGCAGAGTGATGTCCTTCGAGGTACTGTACACTATTTAGTTTTGTATAGGCAGGGTGTCACAGGGTTGAGCACTACACTGAGTTTTGTATGGTTTTTCAAGCACATTTTATGATAATTGTTGTAAAAGGTTTTTAGGAATTATTACAATTTTATATGGTTTTTAGTAGGTGTGTATTGTATATGAAATAAAATTGTGAATTGTTTTCCTTTGGTATGGTTCTTTTTTTGATTCAGTACCTATGTGTTAAAAGTACTGAGGTATAGTGACCTGGGGAGGTCATAGATAGGTAACAAGAGGACGTGGTTGACCTTTGGTTAAAGGATTGTCCAGCATTTTTGTTTAAGAGTCAGGTCAACACGTCGATAAAAGGCTCAATGTCTCTGTGTGGTTGTTGTACAAAATCAATAAAACACAACTAATTCATACTGTTAATATTACAATTCTGCATATCTCATTCGTCAATCATACCCAAATGTTACCAATTCAATACATTAAAACACATTAACATTTAAATACATTTCTATACACAATTCATAACAAAAATGCATAGGAAAAATCAGCTGTTCTCTTTCAATTTTAAATTTGACTATCTATAATATTCTAAAGATTCTATAAAATGTCACACCTTACTCGTTAACAGACTAGACCAAAGGAATTCCCCTATCATAACAATGACTTATCAGGGGGAAAACTGTATCCAAATAATGATTGACTTGCTAAGGGTTACATAGGGATCCATACAGATCCAAGACAGGACTGTGAGACTTGTCCTTGGCCTCAAGCCCTGGGATCCTGGGATCGTATCTCTCCAGCTCTGAAATCTCTCCATTAGCTCCCAGTGGATTCAAGGATTAAATTCAAAACCCTCTGCATTGTCCACAAGGCTTTCTGGGGCCTGGGTCCAAAATACCTTCAGCTATCCCTCTGCAAATACCTCCCCTCTCGAGCTCTTCGCTCCTCTACCTTTAACTCCCACAGGGTCAGTTGTTTTTCAAAGAAATGAGCTGGGGGTAGAACTCTGTCTTCAGCTGGGGCCTCCCTCTGGAACAGCCTCCCTGCCACTCTAAACCTTGAGGAGAACCATCTCCGGTTCCGGAGGCACCTCAAGACCATCCTCTTTTCTCCTGCCTTCGCTCCCCCTCTCCCCTACTGATCAGTTCTCTCTTGGCACCGTGCACCTGGCCACCTTCTGTCCTCCGGGCCCAGGTACCTGCTCACCGTGCCACCCTCCCGCACTGCCTCCGGGCCACCCTTTGCATTGGGGTCTGTATCTGTACCCATATAGTCTCCCCCTTTTCTTCCTGCACTTATCAGACCTACCATGTCTGCTGCCTTAAACCTAGTACTTGCAAATTGCTGGCTGCACTACCACTGTTTGTTGCCTTTATTATTTATTTATTTATTATTATTTATATGTTTCTCCTCTGCTTTGCACTTTCCACTTCTCCCCCCTCCCATGCGCTTTTCCCCTCCCCCTCTGCCATGCACTTGAGCGTTCTCAATGTCATTGGGCCTAGTAAGATTGCAGTTTTGTTCTCCCCTGTTCCCCTCCCTTGCCTTGTCGCGCTCTGAAACACTTGTGTACAAGCGCGATAGAAATAAAATATCAATATCAATATCAATAATAGCCATAATTGTATATTACCTAGGTTATTCTTTATTAGACACCACACTTTATATAACACTATGTGCGTTGCTTCACATTCCGTATTCAAGCAATACGACCAATAATCAAATTGTCAAAAGTCATGGGTCAGATGTCCCAAAGTGGTAATATAAATATGACCCAATTTGGGGCATTCTGTCAGCAAATAAATGTCTGGCTGCTTCTCTATTTTCAGGCATTTCACAGATTCTGCAGAATATTTCCGCTCTAGCTATATTCCATTGTCCGCTCTGGTGGCTCTAATAGGGAGTTGTTTTGTATGAAGTAACAATCTAAACTTTCGCACTTCTGGGTTAGGGAAGTGGAGGAGATAGCGTTGGGGTTTCAAAAACTTGTAACTTACTAGTGCAGCTTGACTCTAACTTTATAGTGTCTGCAAGTGGTCATAGTTCCCCACCCAATCCCACTTATTTAAACAAAAGTTAAGACTTCCTATCAACTTCATAAACCCACATTCATTTCTTGTACCATGCGTTAGACAATAGTTGGGACCCAGTTTACCCGGTTTTGGGCAAATAGGCAATGTTTTGGATTTCAAGAAGAACGCTTGTCTATATTTTAGTGCCATAGTACGCAATGACAATAGTCCCAATTCCAATCGGACATACTGTATAGATGTTGAAGGGGGCGGGGGGGAGTCGTAATACATATCTCCAAAAATACCCCTCCAATACATTTAACCATTCAAAGTCACACAGCTCGAGTGCCTCAAGACTGTATAAGAACACTGAGCAGAACCATTGTCTGTAGAGATACCACCTAATGAAAAACCAGCATGGTGGCATACACATCTACCACCATATGTATAATGTGTTTGGCTTTCTGTGTCCAAAAAATGACAAGCTCTTGGTATCCCTTAGATTCAGATAGTTCAACCCAAAGATACCTATAATACTGGATAAATTCAATATGTCCAATAGCGGAATTGAGAGGCGTTTTTTTTTTATATGTTGGGCATTTACCAGTATTGGTTTACTTTTGTTTATATTAATGGTCAAGCCATGTTCATCTGCATAACTTACAAGGGCAGATAACATGGCTTTCATTTCCAGGAATATCTGCGCACGTAATGCAAGGCCATCTGCATAGAGCATTGCTGCCACTACACATTGGCCAATATTAGGGGGACATTTAGCAAATGTCATCTTAGAAGGGAGATCAGCTATATAGAGTTTGAACAGCAGGCCCCCCAAAATGCATCCCTGCTTAACCCCTCTATCTATAGGGATCTTACCAGACAACAACCCACTATCACTTAACCGAATTTGAGCAGTGTTCCCAGTGTCTAGTGCTACCAATATTTGGAGGATCCATTCAGGACAACCAAGGGTCCAAAGTTTCCTCCATAACCATACGTGCTTCACTTGATCCAACGCAGTGCGGAAATCAATGAAAGTTATATACACTGCAGAGTTCTTTACTTTGGTTCTAGCCACCACTGCATCTAACAGTCTGATGTTGTGTGTGATGCTAGATCCCTTGCGAAATCCCATATGATATGAATCCAGAATGTTATTTTCTGTTACCCAAGCCTACAAATGAACCAAAACAGACCCAGCAAACACCTTTACCGTAGTGTCGAGGAGAGAAAATAGACGATAATTTTCCAGTAATAACCGGTCTCCTTTTTTGAATACTTGGATATATATGGCCTTCTTCCATGAATCAGGTATGCATCTTTCCCAACATATTTTTTTGAATAAATCACATAATACTATGGCCCATATTTCTTTGTTGCCCTTGAGTGTCGCAGTAGAAAGTACATTTGACCTTGGTGCTCGTGAGTTATTTAACTTGGTTAAATGGGCAATCATGTCTCTGATTTCACAATTTATTGACCACCTCACACTATACGCCTGATTCATAGAAGCGTTTTATAATGGCGCAATCCCAGGTCGTATGAGTCTGGAAAGACAAGTCTGTGGAATTTGCCACACCTTTTTTGTGTTTTTATTGTTAAGGGCACTTATCATCTTTTGCCAATTAGCCATCAAACTTCAAACTTTTCGTTGTTTTAACCAGTTTTTATATTGGTCCTTCAAACTATTTATTTTAGTTTGTGATCCAATACTTGGCAAATCCTCCTTCTTTAATTTACAAATACCAATTCTCAGCAGTGGCTTTTGTCTCTGGATTTCAATACTGAATGGACGCACATGCCTTTTTAGGGCTAACACCTGGGTATTCTTTCTGCGTTTAGTGTTTTCACAAACCAGTTTGGTGAGCCAAAATTCTATCTCATTCCCAGTTTGTAAACTCAGGCAACCGTTGACCGTAATTGATAATTTTTTACATATCCTACCAACATTACAATCAGACCAAACCACCCGGCTACCTTCCTGATTGGCCTACAAATTGCTAATGGTATATTGTCGATTCCCAGTAAAATTGAATTCTAAACACAGACACAAGGTGGTATGATCACTAAATATACTTTTAGTGATATTAATCAAGTGTGAGTCACCACACAGGTAGTCTATGCTAGCCTCTTTGTGTCCACATTTCCAGGTTGTTTGTCCCGGAGTGTCACCAGGTGTGCGTCCATTCAATACTGTCATATTCCACATTTTTGTTAAAACAGAGCTACTGCGTGCCTTTGGCATTAGCAGATTTCTGCAACAGCACACGGTCTTGGCCAATGGTGACACAAGTTTCCTTTGTGGAGTGTTCCCTACATCTTCCATCAAGTAATATCCGTCAAGTAATATCATGTCAACATCGTTATACCAATTGGAAATAAGAGAATCAATTGACTCTAAAATGATATCGGTTAATGATATACATGTTGATTACAAGCATGTGTGGGACATTGGAACCACTGTTAAGGGTCAATTCAACTGCAAAATGTTGGACTATGGCAGAGTGGATCTCTTGGTTAACTCCTATCATAAGTCCTCCAACTGGACAACCTTTTTCAACTTTTGTGCTGGAAATTGGTGTATAATAAATCCATCAATTAAAAACTGGTCCATCAACCAGGTCTCCTGGAGCATAAATACGGGTGACTTGTTTAGCATGTCAAATGAGTTCAATTTTTGTACAAATTGAGTATGTCCATGGGTGTTCCAACATGTGATATCCATATATCACCTCTGTGATTGCTCAATCCCAGGGATTAATCTTTTAAACAAATGCCAACCTTTTTTATCATCAAAATCATCATTGGATATTTTACCAATTACATTTACAGGAGACTTAGTTGGAGACAATCTTCTGCAATGATC
Organism: Ambystoma mexicanum; assembly: GCF_040938575.1. Classification (NCBI taxonomy): domain Eukaryota; kingdom Metazoa; phylum Chordata; class Amphibia; order Caudata; family Ambystomatidae; genus Ambystoma; species Ambystoma mexicanum. The sequence continues at coordinate 104,616,433 of NC_090936.1, read as the reverse complement.
ACAACATGCATTAATTGGTGTCAGGATACAAGGTTTATCAAGTTTGTATACCAAACACACCAATGATTCAGATTGGTTTCTAATTAGGGCTGCTGTCATGGGCAACACACAATGCCCATTGATAATGCCCCCACTTCCCCCTCATTCAAGTGTAATAAAATCAAAGTCACAAGAATTCAAAATTCTAAGAGAGGGTATTTTGGCAAAGATATTCAATAGTTTAGGTCTGTTGATATGTTTCTTTTTGCCAGCTTCAGATTTGTATTTTATGGTCAGAATGTGAGCATCTAGAGTCATTCCCCGAGTTGGTAGGTTGTTTGCTACCGAATGACTTATAGTTTGGCAAGAAATCCCCCCTCCACTCCATGTGGCACTAGTTTCGTACAGCTTGGGGGGGATGTGTTACATTCAAGATTACAGGATCGACTATAAGCACACAGTATTTATTTTATTGTCATTACATAAGGAGACGTTTGTCTCATTTTCTTGAAGTAACCAACTCGTAAGAATACCCGCACTTTGTTGGCAGCGTTTTCTTCTCCTTTGCACTTTTTTCTTAACTTTTTTTGTCATTTGACTCTGTGTGGTCACTGTCACAATAGTCAAATTTAATGGCTGTGTAACTGCTGTCTCCACCGGTTCAGTGGCAGGGATCAACTCGCTGCTTTTCCTAACTATTTTCTTTAACTTTTTATTTCTATGCGTTTGTTCATGAGTGGGATAGCTAAGCGGTGATACCACTGCTTCATTTAAGATAGAGACGCCTTCAGCACCCACAGTTTTGTGTGATAAATTTTACATACTAGCATCAGTTTCATGATTATCCAATACGTTTACATCATTCATAAATTGAGCTTGGTTATTTTCCAACGTCATTTGCTCCAGTATTATACCAATCTTTTTTACATCCTTGTGGATACAACCACAAAGTTTCAGCAGAATTTTTATAGCAAAATTAAGCACCCCCCATGCCGGGTCATTGCTTAATTGATCGCAACCATTTGAAGATTTGACAAATGAACAGGCATTAGATACATCACTTTGGATGTCTGAAACAACTTGCGATATACTCTCATCTGCCGTACAATTTGATATAACCATTTTAGGAGATGTTGACAGCCTTGAGTTCGTGCCAATCTCATCATTAGTCTGAGTACTTGAGTTCATTAGGGTATTATTGCTAGCATCATGATGTACCGATACAGGGCAGGAGTTAACTTGACACATGGAATAACACACCTCATGTAGTTAATTATTGTCAAAGTTGTCAACCTTCTCACAGGTTAAATTTACGAGGCAATCTATTAGGGGCTCACTAATGGCCTCTAGGGGTTTCTCAATCTCACTGGGAACCATTTCCAAAGACTTGTTACTCTTTCTTTCTATGTTACTTACTTTGAAATAGGATGTGATTTGTCCCCACCCTGATTCAATAGTTTTGGTAGACACTGATTCACTCAGTGAGGCAAGTTCTTTGTGTCTGTGGCAGGGCACCCATCCAATTTCCCAGCGTTTATAGCCCTGTGTCTTAACGTGGGGCTTGTTGTTTCTCAGTTTGTAAGTGGATTTATGTTATGTATTTCCAGTCATGATGCTAGTATATAAGAGCCAAAGGCCAACGTGTAGAGGAGCAGGGTACAATAAACTGTGTGCTTTCCAATTAGGCTTTTCAACTAGCGAGAATCATGCGGTTGGCTCAGATATTGCACTTCAAAACAAACGCAGAGGAAAATGGAGAGTATTGCAATAAACAATCACCTGTTTCCATCTGTTCCGTCTTCGATACCGGCAAGTATCAGCACACGCACCAAGTAAGGCAACAGTATATTTTAGCCCCAAAAGCCTCTCCCGCCATTCACTCCACTCGCTGGGGTGCTAATTTGGCACCATATGTTTTACTGCGCATCAGTTACCATTTATAATAAGGCGTTGCACACTGCAGCAGGAGCACCGTAATTGGTTCACAATGCAGCGGTATGCCCAAGTCACTTAAATCAAGCAAGTCTGTGCGTAGTTTTACCTTGTGGAAGACCACTCGACCATCCAACCAGCACCGATTTCACAGACTACAGTAACACTTGCAGTCACACTCTGTGGTCTGCTCTGTGGTGAAAGAAGCTTATGTGGTGTAGGTCAGAGATTCTCTGGGTAAGCTCCTCCACTCTGTCAACAGAAACAACAGAAATACTGCACTCTGACTGCACAGACTGCAGTTACACTCGCAGTCACACTCCGCGGTCCGCTCATCTATGAAAGAAGCTTATGTGGTGTAGGTCAGAGGTTCTCTGGGTAAGCTCCTCCTCTCTGTGAACAGAAACAACATAAAGACTGCACTCCCACTGCACAGATTGCAGTAACACGCGCAGTCACACTCCGCGGTCCGCTCATCTGTGAAAGAAGCTTATGTGGTGTAGGTCAGAGATTCTCTGGGTAAGCTCCTCCTCTCTGTCAACAGAAACAACATAAAGACTGCACTTCGACTGCACAGACTGCAGTAACACTCACAGTCACACTCAGCCTTTATGTGAAATCTCTGAGAAAAATCATTTAAGAGTTAAAAGTCCAATAACAACCATGGACTCCAACTTCCATAATCACTCAGGTACTGAGATGAGGAGGAGGAGGAGGAGGATGGAGTTTGTGCAAAGTGACAGGAGCTCGAAATACAACATGCAGGCTAGTTGTTGCTCCAAGTCTTTAATGTGCAGGACATTTAAAGATGGCAACTGCGCTATTGGATCGAGCTGTGCAGGGTAAGATGGTGAACTCCAGGCTACTATAGCATGACTTGAGGTTGGATTGAGCTGATTGGAAGGAGCGTTTCATTTCTCCTACGAACGCTCGTGCTTGCAAGGTCCATCCCTCACAGCGGCACTGCGAGCGGCACTGCGAGCAGAGCTCTTGCAGCCCATTCTGCTTCCTGGAGGGGGCGGACCCCTTCCTGAACACGTGACACAGCACGTGACTGCCAGCCTGCACAAGTTGCCGGCACAGCCGCCCTTGCGGCGTTAAGCCCTGGAGACTGTAAGGGCTGGAGATACTGTTTTGCTGTTTGGCTGTGATCTGTGAGTACACTGTTCTGGGCCTTCCCAAGCCAACCCAATTGAAGTTGTATTCTTACTACGAGGGTTTGGGGTGGAGAGTCGGACTCTGGCAGCTCCACAAGCCGTCGGGCGTTCCCTTCCCAGAAAATGACTATTACGCTGACACAACTCATTTACTAAAACTTTTATTTAATTGAGTGTGTAACATTGCTTTTTATTTTAATTCGCTCTTAATGCTAGGTTACATATATACTTCATAGGGTTTTTAGACAATGTACTGGTCTTTCAGAGTTTGATTTTCGCTATTTGTGCCATACTCTAACACTTGCATTTTTAAAATTTAAAAATTGCCTAGTATTTTTTTGCTGTGTGTCTCTATGTCTAACTTCCCCTGACATCTAGGCTTATTTCCAGTGTATTTCTGGGTACCTTCTCTGACATAACTTTTATTTTCTTTCTCATTCTGCCTACTGTCAGGTTGAGGTTTTATCTGAATGACACGTAAGGGACTTAGAAGTCAGACTGCTATGGAGGTCTCACCTCCTTTGTCCCCTTCGCCCATTGTCAGTATGCCCTCCATGCCATATACAGTTATTGTGCCAGAAACCCCCATTCCTATTGCTATGGGGAGTTCTGATGATGCTCCACTTCAGGCCCATTATAACCCTCTCCTTTTAAGGGACATAGCCCAGGCCCAAATTCATGTGAGAGAGAGGTCTGAGGTTTGCAATGCTATGGGTATCACTTTACGTAACACAGCTCATAATAACTGTATTTTCAATGGAATACATGACATTTCTATAGATACTCAGGAAGAACGTCTAGCTGCTACTCTTGCCTCCAATCTTTTGGTCGGGGTCAGTTTCTCAAAGACAAAAAGCAACATGGCATATGACAACAACCCTTTGCCTAATATCCCTCTTCCAATGATTGCCTCACTGAATCCTAGTATGCCCATACCCCCAGTCATGGTGGATGAATCAGAAGTTACTGTATCACAACTATTAGAGAAGAAGGACAGTGGGAGCGTTGTTATCTCTCACACTCAACCCTCTTTAGGATCCAAAGTATTACTCAGTGATATTAAGCACACATCTTCTTCTCACGTTAACCTTTCTACTAGTGTGGTGGGAACTCCCTTCTCCCCTAATGGGATCCCTTTGCCGTTCAAAACCCCTCTCAACAAGCCCCGTAACTCAATATCAAAAATAAAAATTAATCTAGGTACCCAGGGTAATCCAATCCAGGGGAAAAACATCACACATTTTTTTGGTAAGAAATCTGTTTCTAGCACTCTGGCTAAATCTCCTTACCCTCTTCCTCCAGTACATACCCCGGCCCACACTAACTTAATTAACGTAGCTAAGAAACTGGATATTGAAGATCTCTCAGTCCAGGATATTGACGATATCAGTATCATAGAATGTGCAGATAAGGCAATTGCTGATAGCCACTTGGACTCCCATCTTAACAAAACAAATAATGTAACACAACAAATTTGTGATGAATCATGGGCAGGTTCCCCTTCAGATCTCACTAACTTTATTGACGAGTATACTGAAAAACAAAACTGGTTAAAAGAAAGAGGTCTTCTTCCGGACTTCAAAACTGATCCGCCCAGTGAGTCTATTCTACATCATACCCTTAAAGATGTTGATGATAGAATTAAACTCTCCCATCCAACTATCTCTGCGTTGAATATGGTTCTGAGTTCCTTTGTGAGTCTCTATGATAACATCTGGTCAGAGGTTACATCCCATTCACGTATACTTTCTGAAATATATTCTAGGCTGGAGGGCCTAGATAGATTTGAAGATTTAGTAAAAATTATAAAAGAAGAAAATCAATTTTTGAACACTCAAGGTCTTGACCCTACCTCCTTCAATCCACCTTTGGCCCCTATACACGATTTACATCAGGGGCCTACGGGGACTACGGCAACTACTTTAGGGGTGGTCCCCAATGCGGCCCCGGGTCTTCTGGTTCTCCAACCACTAGATCTTGATTCCCGGGGCTCTTCCTCTATGACTCCCCGAGCTGCCTTTGATGGTTTGCGAGAGGCTGACGACCCTACAGATATACTTCCCAGTGTCCCGACTGTATTCTCTACGGAAAGAGGAGAGGACAAAGTACAGGAGGATCTGCCAAGGGTATCCCTCAAACCCTCTATACAAGATCGTTCATGTGCAGGTGGGACTGCAGAGTCGGCCGTCCGTTCTAAAGGTGACCATATCGCATCCTTAGGAGAAAACATGATTATCCTAACTCCAGAAATCGCAGCAATTTCCTCTGAGCCCCCAGAGGAAAATTCCTGTCCAAAAGTCCTCCCCTGTCTAGGAAAGAAAAGGAAAATGAGCCAACAAATGAAGAAAACAAAAAATCAGAAGAATGTCAAAAAGATTACTTCGTATACTAATCAATTTTTCAAAAACCTCTTTATGGCAAACTCTTCAGTCCCTTCAACCACTGTTGCAGTTCCACAGGGGACTGATAACTCTGTTGAACCAATCCCCTCTTCCATTCATGTGACCACTCCAGATACCACCAATGCTCCACCTATTTTACCACCTGCATCTGTTTTAACGGATGCGGTGGGTATGTTGATTAATACCTCTGCTTCTATAGATGCGGGGCCAAGGACTGTTGGTACTGGTGAAATTGCAGTTTCTAGCATTCGGATAACACCTCTTACCGTACCAGCATCCACTAGTACCAACCCTGTAACACTGCCTACTGATATTGTTGCAGCGGAGGCTATGGACTCTGCCCCAGAAGCAATTCTCCCCTCTACTTCTCTGGAGTCTACTTCTGGAAAAAGCCTGAATCATCCGGACACTTCTCTAACTACGCCGACTGTTAATATGGTTAACATTGATATGGTTAAACATTTATTTCAGTCACTACTTGTTCCCAAGATCAGCAAGGTGACAGTGTCTAATTCCAACGTAAGCTTGTCACAGGACGAGGTTCCTACTACTCGGCTCTCTCCTTCTGACCCGGCATTCTTGTCTGCTCCTGAGGAGCCCCCTGTTAATATGGACTGCATTAAGAGGGATGGAGATATGACAGATCGATCAGACAATGTCTTATCGACTCTCCCCCCTTTTAACCTTGCTTCTCTTAGCATCTCAAATATGCGCATGTCTGCGGCTCGAGAAGCGGTCCCCTCTGGGTTTGACTTTGCCCATAATAAGAACGTTTCCAAATCTTGGGAAAGATTTCCACTGGGGCCAAATGTCAACCATAATAGGACTATACTAAGAGGGGCAAGGGGTTGTGATCTGGCGGCTGACCCCCTTGGTCACTTTACCAAAAAAATTACTGAGTCCTTACCTGTCTCTGCTACAACAAAAGTTTCTGGTGATGTTATACAGCTTTCCAGTCTTTGGGGCGAAGATATGCCAATCTGTTTAAATCGTGGTAACATACTTAAAATCTTTCACCAACTTCCTTCGCTTTCGCTTATCTCTAGCTATGACATAGATTGCATTTTATTCCCTTTCCATGATCGGGTAGATGTTAGTAATATTATTCTTAGATCGAAGGTAGTTTTAAATTTGATCATGGGGCATATGGAAGGGTTGAAGCAACTAGGATTTGAAGCAAAAATAGTGGACTCTTCTCAATTTGCCAAAAATAAAGGAGAGGGGGCTGAATATAGAGGTAATCTTACAATGGTCTACCATCCAGAAAGAACTCCCCCACCCCAACGGAGGCATTTTTTGCCCAAATCTAATGGAGACTCCGCGAGCTGGGCACATGTCACCGCAGGCTTATGGAAATGATTTAATTCCCGTTAAATCAGAATCCTCTTCGAAGGCCCGCCCTCTAAATAGCTTCAGTTTTTTTTCTTGGAACTCTAGAGGTAATTCCCATTTGTTCACGAACCTAGAAACGGTTGCCGTGATTAAGGCTTCGCATTGTTTTTTTCTCCAAGAAACTTGGCTACTTTCAACTCCAGTTCTTGATGGATTCGATATTTTCTCTCAATGTGCCAAACCTAGCCTGGGAGGCCGCGCATCGGGGGGACTCATTATAGGGGTAAGAACCTCCTTCGGCTCTGTTGCTAAGGAGCTTTCGGATACACCTTTTGGCTTTATGGCCTTAGAGGTGTTTTTTCCGGATTCTAATTGTTACTTTCTCTTGGTCAATGTTTACTGGCATATGGGAATCTCTCCTCTCGAATTGTTTCTGGAGAAGTTAACTGATACAATCCTTGCCTGGAGATATCTGCACCCCATGGGCAAACTCATTTTGGCGGGCGATCTAAATTCAGACTGCACTCTTTGTCTGGAATCCAATTATGATGACCTGGGCTTGGTTATGGAAGACGACCCACGTATAGGACTAAAACTTACATGGGGCCGATCTTGGAATCTGGCTTTGGATTCAATTGGCCTAACTTGTCTTAACAGCCATTATGATGCTACTAATCCTTCCTGCCCAACCTGGCGTAGATCGTCCTCATCTTCCACCTTAGACTACGTCTTTGTCGACCATTCCCTGATTCCATTTTCTTCTAATGTCGAGGTGTCCTTCAACTCATGGAGCGACCATGGTATTCTCCGGGTTCAATTTCTATGCCCCTTTTTCACCAAGCTTCTGCCGGAGGGTGGACCCACTCAGCTTTATACTGTTAGTCAAGGGACAGGGATAAGGTGGTCTCCTTTTAACATCAGTGTTCTTAATAACAAACTGATCTCTTCCCTTAACCACACCTCGCTCTGCTGGAAAATAGCAGTCTTTAACACCTCTTCTTTTGATAGTTTTCTCAATGTCTTACAGAGTAGTATTTATGGCCAGCTAAGGAAAGGAGTCTCCAAAAAATTTCACAACCATAGTTTCGACCAACAATTGGCCAATGTTAAGGCCCTTACTAAGAAACTTATTAGGGATGTTCAAGCCCTAGATATGGATTGGGCAGATAAAACAACAAAAATTAAATCCATTCGTCAAAAATACAAAAACTACTGTAAGCATAGAAAAATTACTATGTTTCAAAATGACGCACAGTATATGCTTGCAGTACTAATAAAACGAGATGTGAGGGCTTTTTGGGCTTCGGTTTCCAGCCTTGATAACACATTGATGGCTGATCAGCTTAATGCAATCCCAGAGGCCAAATGGTTTGACTATTACTCTAAACTTTTTGATATTGGGGAGGAAGACTTGGCTTCGGATGCATTGATGATTTACCCATCGAATGACGCATGGAAACCAGTTTTTGATCTGGAGACAGTGTTCTGTCTTATTTCTAAGGCTAAGAAATCTAGGGCGCCAGGCCCAAATGGCCTTACGAACAATACATTCAAAGCCGAGCCCGAGATTTGGGCCAATCTACTCTTCCTGCTTTTTCAGGACGTAGTAAATTCCGGGAAGGTCCCTATGAGTTGGCATACGGCCCATATTGTCCCAATCTTTAAGAGAGGCTTACGCTCTGAGGTAAAGAATTATAGACCGATCTCTCTTATAGACGCGGACTGTAAGCTTTTTGCTTCTCTGCTCCTCTCCCATCTTAACATATGGATTAGGGACAATCATATTCTCCCCAAATACCAAACTGGCTTCAGGGCCGGCCACTCTACCAATCTCAATGGTCTTATTATAACTGCCCTTCAGACCTCTTCCTGGGGAAAATCTGATGGTCCTTTGTATGTCGCCTCAATTGATTTATCCAATGCATTTGATCTGGTCATTAGATCCAGATTATGGGAAAAATTAACTAAATGGGGCATCCCGGCGGGCCTCCTTTCTCTCATTATGGCCCTCTATGAAAACTCGGGGGTACACATCAGGCTCGATTTGGCTGGTACTCTCTCTAGGAGGATTAGGACGCGTATCGGGGTAAGACAGGGTTGCTCGTTAGCTCCCTGTCTATTTATCCTCTATTTGGCTGATGTGGATAACTTCCTGAAAAATGCAGGCATGGTGAGTGCTAAACTTGGGGACTTGAGATTCTCATGGTTGGCATATGCCGATGACTTTCTCTTGTTCGACCAGACCAAAGTGGGCCTGCAGAGGCTCCTGTGTAAATTTGAACAGTACGCACTGCTAAATGGGCTGAAGATCAATCCTGGTAAAACACGTATCATGGAATTCTCAAAGGGGAGAACCCGAAACAACAAAGTATGGAAAATGGGGGGAACAAACATTTCTCGAGTTAACAAAATCGTCTATTTGGGCTTTTTGATCTTGGCCCAACCATCGGTGATAGAACTGAGACGATTTCTTAGACAGAAACTGCTCCCTCTCATCTCCCAATCACGTACTTTGGAGAATAAATATTGTATGTTTTCCCTCAAACCTGTGGTAGACTTTTTCAAGGGTAAGGTGACTCCAAAGTTATTGTATGGTATGGAACTCCATTACCTTACACTTCTGCCCTTCTGGGACTCTCTTGAAGGTATTTACTGGAGGAAAGTTTTAAAACTGCCCAATTCAATTCCTACTGTTGCCATTAGATATGAGTTGGGTCTGGTTTCTCTACGAGCTAGGATTCTTTGGAAGGTTCTCTCATTGTTCTCAGCCTTGCTTTCCCCTAGACCTGATACTTTATATGTTGATGTGGGCCACATGATTTTTTCCCAGACACACTCGGGCCACAACATATATCTCCATCTTTTCTCCACTCTCTGCGATAAGACCCTGATGGACATATCCTCCGACAGGGATACATTACTTACAAACCCTAACAAGGTAAAGGAGTCTCTGTTCAGCCATGATTGGAGTAACACTATCGAAAAACTTCATGGTTATTCCTCACTGAGTGATCTTCAATTTGATCATAAGAAGAGAGGTGTGATGTCCTTTATTTTGTTCCAATTTCCTAATAGACACTACCGCTCTCTTCTTATAAAACTCAGATGGAACCTTCTTCCCACTCGGGAAGTCCTACGTAAAAGGAAGAAGTTTTCTGATTTGGATCCCACCTGTCGTTTCTGCAAACTTTTGGGGGTCACTGAAACTTCTCGGCATCTCATTCTTGACTGCAAGGCTTTGACCTCTTTAAGGGACAAATATCTAGGCATTTTTAATGTTATGGGGCGACTGGGGGTAGACAATTGGATTTGGTCACAATGTCTCTCAATCTCGAACATCAAGGTTGGTCTGGCTGTGGCGGGCTTTATCAGAGCCCTTGACCTATATGCCCCTTTGGTCTGATTTCTGCTCCTATTCTTGGAACTATGAATTTACTATATGAGCACAGTGTTTTTAATATGAGCAATGTATTTCATATTTTATACCTTGTATTTATTCTATCTGTTATTCTCTGTAACTAGTACTTTATATTGACTTGACTAATCTTAGACAATCAAATTTCAAATCTGAAACCGGTTGATTATCTATTGTCTGTCCCTTTTCTGTAAAATTTGCTAACTTTTGCAACTTATGTAAATCTGTAATTTCGTATTTCTTTAGCGGGCATTTTCTTTTTCTTCTTTTTTCAAATGCAAATGCAAAGCAATGAATGTTTATCTTTTTCTTTTTTTACTATTTTGTTTTTAATTATAAAGTTTGTTCTATTTGTAAAGGTTTTTTGTAAACCATATACAATAAATAAAAAAAAAAAAAAATAAGTAACTCAAAAACATTTGCATATGGATACAAACAAAATCAGAAGTCATGGTCCCAAGAAGCCATGGCATGTATACTTTGTGGTAAGGTACATAAAATAGTATCTCAACTTGTGTGTCATATAACAATAATAGAAGAATCCATACAATAATGTCAATTAAAACTGGGTTGCATAACATATGGGTCCCAACGATTATGTTTGATATTACATAATCCCTTAATTGAGTCAAAAACATTAATCGAGTGTAGATAGAGTACAGTATGTTTGCAAGAAACAATTGTATGGGAGGACAGGTCTTTAAAAACCCCTCCCCCACATTCCTCTCCTACGTGAGACTAATGACTCGTCGGCAGCCACCTATGCACCTGGGCTCAGGATGCAGGATGGCTGCGGATCGACAAGTAAGGCTGCACGGCTCACCTTGTAACATAACATAGACTCCATTTTGTAATGCATTTAGACTCTATTTTGAGTATACTAAACCCAGGCCTCTGTGGAACAGGCCGCCTACAGAAGCGGCAGCACATCCCCACTTGATCGTGCACAGCGAGCCTGCACTTCCTCCCAGCCTCCTCCCCATGGTAGCTCCGCTGAAGGCCCGTTCTCACGAGCAACTAGATGCGAACAAGTAACAGAACAAGCACTGTATCATTTACCTTCTGCAGTACATCATTGCCCTGGCGGTGACCTGACTTTTAGTTGGGGGTCTGGAAAAGAACAAAGTTGTCCCTATGAAAGATACCTTGACCCCCCACACACCCCCACGTTCATGATATTTAGTGTTCATGACCTCCCAACCCTGTCCCCCTTGGTGAAATGTTAAACCTGCATGTCAAATCCCTGTGCCTCCCAGTCTTATTCATGCTGCTAAGCCATTTGCGAAAAAGGTTTCAAACCCACATTGCCAATTGCCATATTAAAGTGGTCCGACTCTTGCTCACCCCAAGACATATCTGTGTAAAGATGTGAAACGTATGTGCACACAAATCTACCCTTTACTGACCCATGAGTGCTGCTATGGTGAAACAGTTAAAAAAGCGATGAATAAAAAGCCCATGTATGATATAATAATTGTAAGTGACATATGTGAACATGTTGAAGCAGTGAACCACATCTGATGTTGATTGGAATGATAGTTGAACTTGTTATTTGATTAGAAGCATAATGTTGTAATTTGTCACTGGGATCGATGCAATCACCAACCTTGTTCTACCTCACGTTTTATGTTCATTTTCCTCATGGGCTCCAAGCAACAGAATGAAAAACGTTGTGTGATGTAAATGATAACTCTCTCTCTCTCTCTATTGATCCTGAAAACATGAGCACACGCGGGTTGCAGAGATATGCAATTTACACAATGCCCCCAAGTCTAAGCAACCCGTCTCTATAATAATGTTCATGCTGTTCAGTAAACAGGGACCCGAGAGAAGTTACAAGGCCATCTCCTCCTCCTTTCAGCGAGCTGCACACCCAACTCCCCTCCTCCTCCAAGGCTCGGCAGGGCTTGAAGGCCCCTAGTTTTCTGTAGTTGGAAGCGTTACAGCTGCACCTCCCCACATTCCTCCTGGCTCAGTACCAAGTATTTACTTCCCCCCATGCCCCCGACACCAGATGCCATCATACAATCACTGTGTACCGCCATGACCAAGCCTAGAAGAATTATGAGCCACCCGGTCCCGAATCCCACCGCCTTTGTGGTGCCTGCTACGTGCCCCCACTGACCCAATAGAATTTCAGACACCTGGACGCATGAGACTGGGTCCCATGCCAAGGCAACTTTTAGGGTGATGTATTAAGGAAGCCTCGTATTACATATTGTTTTTCTGTGTTTCCCCCCTGGTATTAGATTGACGTGTTGTAGGATTTATATGGTAACCTGACATAGCAGTTTGTGATGAATGTGTACAAGTGGCCACAAGGGCAAATTGTTAGTATTGTAGAAATGTATCTGCATGGACAGCTCGAACCCTGATTCTCCACCCTTATGAGCCCAGCTGACCCAAGCACTCCATGATGCTACCACGTAGATCTCCGCCAATCATGGAGCACCGCACCTACACCATACATAGGGCCTCATTACACGGTAGGCGGTGAGCCATGGCGCTATTAGCGCCATGGCTCATGCCAGTAAAATACCGGCACCGCCTTGGCGGAAAGGGGATTTACCGCCCCATCCCAAGGTTGGAGGGGCAGTAAATCCCCCTTCCGCCATTGCCCTTCCCCATTCCCATTTCAGCCCCATAGGGCTCAATGGGAATGGGGAAGGCGCTAATTACGGCACCGCAATTTAGCGGTGCCGTAATTAGCTCCGAGGTCCCTTAGTGGGTTGGTATTTAACGCCTGCAAAAAGCAGGCGTTAAAGTACCAACCCGCTAAGGGACCTCGTAGTAAGGCGCAGGGATTTACCGGTACCGGTATTTTACCGGTACCGGTAAATCCCTACCGCCTACCGTGTAATGAGGCCCATAGTAGCTAGTCATCGCCATCCAATCCCCACGACTATGTGCACCCTCTAGCTTATCTCACGCATGACGTGTATTTGTGATAAATATGACTGTCTTTGCTATTGTCAGACAGAGTGCTCTCGGAGTTTGCAGAGTCCTTTGCATGCCCTATATTGATTTAGATAAAAGACCTAGGGCCTCATTACACGTAGTGCGGGAAGGGTTTACCGGTAAGGACACCGGTACCGGTAAACCCTTACCGCCTTACTACGAGGTCCCTTTGCGGGTTGGTACTTTAACGCCTGCTGTTTAGCAGGCGTTAAAAACCAACCCGCAAAGGGACCAGGGTGCTAATTACGGTACCGCAATTTGCGGCACCGTAATTAGCGCCTTCCCCATTCCCATAGAGCCCTATGGGGCAAGAATGGGAATGGGGAAGGGCAATGGGGGAAGGGGGAATTACCGCCCTGCCAACCTTGGAATAGGGCGGTAATTCCCCTTTCCTCCAAGGCGGTGCCGGTATTTTACCGGCATGGACCAAGGTGCTAATAGCACCTTGGTCCACCGCTTACCGTGTAATGAAGCCCATATACTTTTAACCACACTTAGGGCCTCATTACACGGAAGGCGGTGATCCAGGGTGCTATTAGCACCCTGGACCATGCCGGTAAATTACCGCCACCGCCTTGGCGGTAAGGGGATTTACCGCCCCATTCTAAGGTCGGTGGGGCGGTAAATCCCCCTTCCGCCATTGCCCTTCCCCATTCCCATTTCTGCCCCATAGGGCTCTATGGGAATGGGGAAGGCGCTAATTACGGCACCGCAATTTTGCGGTGCCGTAATTAGCTCCGAGGTCCCTTAGCGGGTTGGTTTTTAACGCCTGCAAAAAGCAGGCGTTAAAGCACCAACCCGCTAAGGGACCTCGTAGTACGGCGGTAAGGGTTAACGGTCACCGTTGCCATTAACGGTGACCGTTAACCCTTACCGCCGTCCGTGTAATGAGGCCCTTAGTCTTGGTCTCATTCCCTCCAGGGGTGTGTCCATCATTGACTCTCATTGGGGAGTGTTATATGCCTTTTTGGTGGATGCTCACTTTCAAGTGCTGGCATTCGAGACATCCCTGGCCACAGCGGAGACGCATGGCGCGCCCCCTCAAGAGAGCTGCCCGCCTACGGCAACTGGTACGCTTAGACGTGCGCATGCAGTAGGGCGAGTGGGTACGGGTTCCACTTCAAAAAACCCTTAGTACTGCTCGCCGGAGCCAGGGGCGGCCATTGAGTGTGAGGCAGCGCCGCCTGGACGGACCGAGTCCGGAGAGTCTCGGATCAAGACAGGCACGTGAGTATTAAGGGCAAGTGATATTAAAAGGAGTCGGATATTGATAGAAGTGTGCAGGATTAAGCTAAACCAAAGGGGGTTCTCTTAGGGGTAAATTAACTGGTGATTCCATACTTTTCTCTTTCTGTTGCATATGGCCATTAGGATAAGTTAAAAAAGATTACGAGGTAAAAAAGGAAGACGGGAACCTAGCTCTGCAAGGGGGTAGAAGGCAGCGCCGGATAGTTCTATCTTGACTAGTACTGGGAATAAATGAAACAAGGGACAATATAAGCAAGAGTCTCAGAGGAGTAAGACTTGGTGTACAAATTAGAAAACGCTTTTTCTTTCTCATATTTTCTAACCTATAAGGGGAAAAGTCTGTCAGTTCAAGGGGAAGAGGGTGTAAAGGGTCAGCGGGAAGGGGATCCTTAGAATAAAAAACGGTGAAGGAAGGAAAGGGAGGTGTATGTTGTGTGTTGTAAGTAAAATGCTTGTCAAAGTGACGTCATGTATTGAATATGTTATGCTCCCTTTTTACTACAAATTTGGTGACAAAGTGATAAATTGATTGTATCAGGAATTGGTGAAAAGTGGTCATGGTAAGTGTGACCTTTTGAACTTAAGTACCCAGGGTGTGACAGAGATATATAAGTATCTAAGAGCTGCTATCATTATAAGAGTACGCACAAGGTACCCAGATTAAAGTAAGGTGACACAAGTGGGTGAAAGACAGGGGAACAACATGGGGGCCGAAACACCCCTGGCCCATATTTGTAAAAATTTACCAGACTATGCAGAACGGATAACGAAGTACCATGACCAATGGGTCACGGAACTAAAGGGGGAAGGGCTACACCAGGTATGGCCCCAAGGAGGGTCATTTAATAAAAGCGTGCTAGACATGGTGGCCACATGCTTGATTATAAAATACAAAGGAAAACAGTTCCACAACAGAAGAGAGATATTAGATTTATGGAGGCTGTTTGAAGAAGTGCCCCCAATTAAAAGAAAGGAATTAGCCCAGGAACAAACTACCTCTCCCCTGGCAATAGAAGAAAGTGAAAGGGAGGGCAAAGGGAAGGAAGGGTCAATAGAGGTAACACGGTTTTATCCCCTGCTAAATAAGCCAGTACCGGCTGAGGGATATAGTGATCCCGTGTATGTGTCCGCACCTACTCCCGAAGTTGCCACACAATCGACTGCACCCCCACCATATGAGTGTCCTAGAACGAGTGGACAGGTAAGTACTCCCACAATAGATATTGAAAAGTTAACAGAAGATGTAGATTCACGACTTTCAATGGCCCGAAGTGAACTGTCTAGGCTACGAGATATATGTGAGCAAAAGTGGATCAACCACGTCTAGGACAGAGCAAACACAGAGGATGCAGATGCCTGACAGATCCATAGAGGAAGGGTGGAAGAAGGGGGAGATACTATTACGAATACAAGAAGAGCCAACCTGGGGAAGAGGGAATGGCCACAGGAAGGATGGAGGAGTTGTGGTGTGACATAGAGGAAGATGAGTTTGAAGGAAGAAGATTGGGACTGGCCACAGGAGGGATGCCAGTGAGGCTAAACAAAACACTGTTGGGGAGGGCCATGGGAGAAGAAGGGACTGGGAGGCTGAGGAATCGAGTGGGAAGAATGGCACCATTGGGAAAGAAAGGGGCAAAGGTGAGTATTGGCAAAGGAACAAAAAAGTAGGTTACAGCTACCCCTGATACAAAGAGGAGGTGGGAGGCCAAACTACATTCCCTGGGCTCATGGGTAAGGACAACTTATTGAAATCATTGCCCCCGCTGTCGGGGGGAGCAAGTAAATGGATGTATGCATTCGAGAAGCACACAGCGGGGGTCCCATTAGCTGTTGGTGATGTCAAAAGTTTGTTAGTGTCTGCAGTGGGTGACCAACCTGACAGGGTTTGGGCAAAGGCCGGATTACCAGGGATAACATTAGATTGTGACCGCCATGATGGTGCCTCTTTTAATACAGTACGCGCCAGGATCTGGGACGCATTGAGGGACACCTTCCCAGGCACACCAGATTTGCAATCAGCCATGCAATGTACAATGAATGACAGGGAAGATGCTATGGATTTCATTTTCGGATGCAGGAGATGTCGAGAGGTGAAACGGGTACAGCCTGGGATCAATCAACATCTTTGTTTTACTTTATAATAAAGAAAGGGTTCCCAAAAGAAGTTCAGAAAGCGCTTGACAAAAAAGCCAGGATTGAAGCGAAAGGCTGGCCTGAAAATCAAAGTATAATAGTACACCACTGCAAGAGGATCAAGGAGAGAGAGAAGGAGATAGCACGGTTGGCAGACGAGGCAAAATCAATACAAACGAAACTGGTGAAAGTTGCAGTAGCTTTAGCTGCACTCCCTCCAGATAGAGACGCGGAGGAGGAGGAGGGGTCAGTAGCGATACAAGGGAGAATGGCTGCAAATTGGGCAGGCAATGGGCAGTCACAGTGGAATGGACAAGAACAGTACGGAGGACAGCAGTGACAAGTGCGGAGCGCCCGGTGAGGAAGAGGTTGGTGCAGAGGGAACAGAGGGGGTTGCCCAGGATACGGAGGGAATGGCGGGTATGGGGGACCACAAGGACCCAGGGGAGGACAAGGAAATTGTTGCAATTGTGGGAGGTGGGGGCATTTCTCGTGTGAATGTAGAAGCAGACCAATGAATAATTACCAAAATGAACAGCAGTACGGTCACCCCCACCCGGGAAGCCCGTACGGCCTACCGATGGGCGGTGGAGGGGGACAAGAACAGCAAGATCGAAGGTACCCATAAGAATGTAGGGAGCACACACACAATGTCCAGCAACACCCTCAATGCCGCGAGCACATGCCATACACCCAGGGCAACCCTTTTGCCACAACCGCAAATGGTGCACCTGCACCCTTTGGGGGGGTGGCCATGGTATCAGGAAATGTTTTCAGCCAAGGGGGTACCACGAGATTCCCGGCATAGGACAGCCCACAAAGAGCACTTGCGTGCCCAGTACTATCGACGACCCTCAATGCATCAGAGGAACCATTGATAGGGGCGGAGATAGGAAACAATCAATTCATTTTTATGGTAGATTCGGGAGCTTAAAAATCATGCCTACGTGAAGGCAGGTTTCTGCTATCTAATCGTAAATTGGAGACGCAGGGGTTCTCTGGGGGGTAGTCGAAGTTCCTTATACAGAAGATTTGGATGTAACTGTGGGGGGTAAGACAGTACGAGCTCCCCTGTTGTATTATGAACAATCCCTGATCAACTTGCTGGGGAGGGACCTCCTCAGCAAGCTCAACATGACTATTTCTTTTACCAAAAGGGGGATAGTTTGCTCGACCCCCGGGATCTGCCCATTACGAGTGATGTTGGTAGTACACACACGAGCAACAGCGCCAGAAGTACGCGGCATACAAGTAGACCCAGACATGTTCATTCAGGGGTTGAAAACACTGGCACGAGTGGCCCCAAAATTGAAGCGGCAGGAATGGAGGGTGCCTGCAGAATTTGTTTTCCGTCCCATAGCACGCCCAGAGATAGTGCCAGGGACAGTGATGTCATTAGATTTACACGCAGTACAGGTTTCAGCACAGCGAATAGCTGTCATTGGAATGGACATACATGGCTGCCAGTGGCGCACAGTGTTGTGCATCAATGCCAACATTGCGCTGCGAGATTTATCAGACGAGAACCTCTTCACTGATTCAGACAGTGACGGGGAAATAATAATGAAGATAGCAATCCCCTGTGACATCATGATACAGACAAGACAGATGCCAGTGCAGCTGATGGCAGTGGTAGGAGCGCCACCTTCATTTTTTGACAGTGACATGCAATCAGTACTGGGGGGCTTGTGGACCAGTGGCCTGCATGATGTGGGGCTGTTGCATGAGGTAATGCCTGTTAAGATAAAACTCAAACAAGGAGCCTTACTGCCCAGAGTAAAGCAATACCCCCTGTCCCGGGAAGCAGAGGAAGGGATAAAAGAAAAAATCACTGCCCTATTAGCACAAAGAATAATTGTACCATCAAATTCACCATGCAACACGTGTATTTACCCCATTAAGAAAGCAAAAGGTGGGGCTTGGAGGATGATCCAAGATTTATGCCCACTCAATGACGTCATACAAAAGGAGTTCCCATTGGTGCCCAATCCTGCATCCATTCTGTGCAATATACCAAAAGATGCATCTTGTTTCACTGTGGTCGACTTGAAGAACACATTCTTCTCATTACCACTAGCTGAGGAATCACGATACTTAACAGCATTCACGTTAGGAGGAAAGAGGTACGAACACTGTAGGTTGCCCCAGGGGTACTGTGAAAGCCCAAGTATATTCAACAGGATTTTATACGAAGATCTAGGATTTAGCACAATTATCCACTACGTGGATGATTTACTGATTTGTGGGAAAAATGAGGATGAGTGCAGGAAAGATTCTATTACACTTTTGACATTGTTGGCCCACAAGGGTTACAAAGTATATAAAGGAAAGCTACAATGCTGTCAACAAGAAGTGTTGTAATTGGGACAACTGATTTTAAAGGATGGTAAACGAATCATACCAGACAGGGTGGCTGCCATCAAAGCAGTGAGCAGGCCAAAAACAGTGAAGAAAATGCAGAAATTCCTCAGCATGTGTAATTACTGCCGCGCTTGGTTATTAGAGTATGCAGCACACACAAAGCCATTACTGCAGGGACTCAAGGAAGCGCAAAGAGAAAACACAGAAATACAATGGACAGCAGAGATTGATGAGGCCTTCACAACACTTAAGGAAGTGATTTCAACGGCACCAGTAATCGTGAACCCAGACTATGAGCACAAGTTTTATTTATTTTCACATTGCAGCGGGACACTCGTGACAGCAGTACTGACACAAAAAACATCCTTGGGGCACAAAGCATTGGCTTATTACAGTGGAACATTGGATGCAGTAATGCAAGGACACTTCGCCTGCGAACAATCTCTCGCAGCCGCAGCGTTCACCATTGAAAAAAGTGCAACAATCGTGATGGGATGTTCCGTGACACTGTTCGTGGAACATTCCCTATTTGCCATATTGGAAAGATCAAAAAGCACACTAACCACTCAGAGAGCCACAGCGCATGAAATTATTATGTCCAGCGCTAACATACACATAGTGAGATGCAAAACAGTCAATCCTGCAACATTCATCACAGAGGCATGCACAGTGGAAGACATGCAAGCACATGATTGTGCAATATACAGAGGAGAGGAGGGGGATATGCCCACAGAAAGTGAAAACGCACTAGCTGAAGGCGAAATATATTTCATAGATGGGTCAGCATCAATAAACTCAGAGACAGGAGAAAAACACATGGGAATAGCTGTTGTAAGACTAGAGGAAGAGGAATATCAAGTGCTAGTACAGAAGCAATTACCAGCCCATTATTCAGCACAGGCTGCCGAACTGGTAGCACTTATTGAAGCCTTACATGCCGCCAAGGGGTCTGCTGTCACAATTTACACAGACTCAGCATACATGACTACCACAGTACACGGGGGATTGGCCTGATGGGGGAGAAGGGGATTTTACAGGGCAGATGAGTCGCCCGTGCAACACGCAGAACTACTCAAGGAATTGATAGAAGCCTTAAAAGACCCAACAATTGTTGCTATAGTGAAATGCCAGGCCCATACAAACAACACTGATTTTATCTCTTTGGGGAACGCAGCAGCGGACGCTGCCACCAAGGAGGCATCTTACTTAACGAAAGAAAGGACAGGTGAGTACTTAATACAGAAAAACGTGGAGGAAGATCTCCCAGACGGGTACAATACAATGCCCATATCACAAATATTAGAACTCCAAGATGGGGCAACAAACGAGGAAAAAGAGTTGTGGGAGAAAAGAGGGTGTAGCCAGTTGCCCACAGACCTCCTATGGCACCAGAACAACACAGGTAAGGTGGTTCTGCCCTGCAAGCTACTAGAAATAGCATTCCAACAACTTCACTTTCCAGCCCACAATGCAAAACAGCACATTGCCGCATAGATACAAGAGAATTGGTTTTTCCCAGGGTTGCAGGAACAAATTTCCAAACTTGCAATGGAATGTACAACATGCCAAATATATAATTCAGGAATGACATTTAGGTCACTGCAGGGAACATTACCCAAACCGTCAGGCCCCTTCAGAGAACTGCATATTGACTATGCAGACATGGGAGAAAGGTGCAATGGGTCACCCTACATGATCGTAGTAGTGTGCCCATTTTCAATATGGGTTGAGGCAGGACCGTGTGCCCACCTGGATGCCAAGTGTGCTGCGCAGTTCTTGGTGTGGGAGGTATTCCCTGCTGGGGAAATTGTGACACGATTCGCTACGACAAATGCACACACTTTGTAAATGATCGCTTCAAGGAAGTAACAGCGCTGCTAGGTATAAAACATAACCTATGTTCTATTTATCACCCACAAAGTAACGGTGTGGTTGAGAAGATCAACGGCCTCCTTAAGAGGAGATTGTCAAAACTATGTTTTATGCTGAAAAAACATTGGGTGCACTGTTTGCCCTTGGCCTTGTTTGAGATGAGAAATCAGCCCAGAAAGGACCACCATGTGTCACCCCATGAAATTGTAACAGGAAGGTGCATTCACATACCCAAATTCTCCACTCTGTAGGCATTCAGATGCCCACAGAAGTGCTACAGTATTAGGTAAAGAATTGAATGACTATCTGGCAAAGCTCACAAAAGCAGCCCGTATGATAGCAAGACAGCTCGCGCCCCCGTTCACAAGTGAAGAAGGAAGTGAGGCAACAACACTTAGCACAGAGAATCCAGCAGGCCAACTACTGCCAGGGGAGATGGTCTACGTGAGAAGTTTCGTACGTAGGTGGAATGCTCCAAGATTTCATGGCCCATACGAGGTAGTGTATTGCACACCGACGGCTGTGAAAGTTAAAGACCTGAGATATTGGATACATTTAACAGACGTTCGAAAAGCATATGATAATGTCATACAGGGACAAGACAGGGGGGTGGATGAGGAGGAAATACAAACGTAATAATTAAAAGGAAAAATGTATCTCTTCTACTGGTGCCAATGATAAAAAATAAGAAGTGCTAAATGAATTACTACTGGATTGTACATAATGTTGATAATTGACTGCGGAGATGTCTCTCTCTCTCTCTCTCTCTCTCTCTCTCTCTCTCTCTCTCTCTCTCTCTCTCTCTCTTCCTCTCTCCCCACTCACCCACCCCTCTTCATAATGGCCATACCATCTCTTTTCTTTAAAATGGACAAGTGAAAATGTTAAAGTAAAAGTATTTGGATGCATTTTTGGATGCTTAATACACTTTTATGTTTTACTATATAGGAGAAACCATGGCAATGGATGAGGCCCCCGCTACGAATAGTGTTAGGGCAGACAGAAATGAGAATGTACATTTTGACCTGCGTAGATATTCGTATATGTGTGTCCTGTTTGTATGCGCTGTTGTATTTTTTACACTCATGTTTGGCCTGGTTTTATACTGGGCAGTTACATTTATATCTATCGATATAAATGAGGGGGAGGGAACAGAACAAACATGATCAATGGGACAAGCATGATCAAACAGGGGACCTCTCTAATATGGGATGGCTTCCAGCTCATATGGGGGTATGATACCCACCATAACAGTGCACACCATTTGAATAATACCAACGATAAGTCAGTAACTCCACGCCCAATTGATGCCCACAATGCCTCTGAATTCAGTGTCTATGAGTTAAATGATCGAAACCCCTCTGTTTTATCATGATTATATGATATCACCTCCACCGCTGTCACGCAAACAGCCCACCCGCCTATGAAATATGAAACCCCGCCAAGTATAAAGGAAGACAATGCAGAAGGGACTGAAAGGTTTCTAGCTCTATATGACGAGTGGGAAAAGGGGGGGGTGGTTGAACATAGTGCAACGCAACAGGCATTAAAGTATGAGAGAATATACCTCAAAAGCAGTAGGAGAAAGAGGGAGGTTGGGAGGAGAAAATATGACGAATACTCCGGGCTGGGGCAAGACACACTAGAAGACCCCAGGCACCCGCACCAATCAAACAAATGGTACGCAGACATGAGTTCCACTGTCAAACAGACAACCAACGAGAGCTGTTACGTATGCTCTCTGATACCCCACGCCTCAGGTACCCCTAAGGTGCTCCTGCCCCAAGAACTGCCTCTTGCAGACGCCCAGTGTCTCCTTCATCTCATCTTATGTAGAATAAAGAACACCTTCCAGGCACACACAGTCTCTTTTGAAATGCTGCAGAACGAGAAAATGTGCTACTCAAGACCTAAAGGAGTGATATGCTTGAAAGAACCTTTTTTTGGTAATTAATGGAACACTGTTTTCAGGAAACAAATGGAATGAAGAACAAGTGACATTCAAAGCAGAAGCACTACGAGGACTGGCGGCAGAAAAACTGCAATGGATTGAGAAAACATGCACACCGGTATGGGACAAGCACATCTCAAAGCTCACTTGGGTCACAGCCCTGGAGAAGCCCTTCAAAATGCAAAAAGAAATTTCATATGAACTGTGCTTCCTCGGTGAAGGGAAAACTAATATAGGCACAAACAAGAACTGTAACAAAACACTCATCATCTCGGATATGAAGAAAGGGACAGCACCCCTTATGGACACTTACTGGGTCTGCGGTAAACAGGGATACTTGCACCTCCCACAGTCCTGGAGGGGCACATGTTCTTTGGCAATGCTGCACTCCGCCCTGATCGTGGTTCCGGAGAGTCATATCGCAGGGGGAAAGGGACTGCAAGCCGTTCAAGTTCCAGAACACATGCAACCAACGGAAGAAACGCCAATGATGTCGAGAAAATGAAGGTCGTCTAACTACATATCCAAAGCCTCGACAGAACTTTTGGCACAAATCCCTGACAGGTTCCGGCTATTCAACTCCGCTGAAACATTCTTTGCCTGCCTCGTCCCCAGTATCCAAGCGCGGGCCAACGCAAAATGACTGCAAATAACGCGCTGGGAGCTGATCCAAATGGCTAACGACACTGAAGAAGGATTCAACGTAATCAAGGTGGAGCTAAGGGCCCTACGGCTAATGACAATGCAGAACAGGTATGTCCTAGACCTGTTAACGGCGATGGATGGAGGTGTTTGATGAAAAATCGGGAGCGCATGCTGCACATTCGTGCCTTCTGCGGATGCGGACAATGGAACACTGTCACACGTTATCACGGCAGTGCACAACTTGAGAGAGCGGATGAAGAAGGAAGGTGGAGTGGACCCGAGCTCTTGGTTCGACCACATTTTTTCATGGGTACCTTCCTGGCTCGGAATGACTGTCAAAATGCTGATACCCATCATCATATTTTGCTCTTGATTTTTTGTGTGTGCCAGCTAGGTCTTCGGTGCTGTGCAAACGCAGTCCCTAATGGTACAATGATGATGGTGACAATGGGCAGCACTAGAGGAACAGCGCAAACTATGCAGGAGGCACAAGTACAAACAGGTGAGGATACTGAACCTAAATATAGAATGGTGGCTTTGTACTATGATGGGGATATAGTGGATAGACTGTATCACACGACAATAAAGGAGCCCCTGGAACAAGAGTGGTACAAGGAAGTATGGGTAGACCTAGAGGGGGATGGGAGATGCATATACATGACCTGCACCCCTGACAAGTATGAAAGGGCAGGTGAGAGTCTCCGGGGGGGTGTGTAGAGCTTGGATGCCAATTCAGGGGACACCACCATGGGACGAGGCAGAAAGGGGGGAAATGTATGGGAGGACAGGTCTTTAGGACCCCCTCCCTCACGTTCCTCTCCTACGTGAGACTTATGACTCGTCGGCAGCCACCTATGCACCTGGGCTCGGGATGCAGGATGGCTGCGTATCGACACGTGAGGCTGCACGGCTCACCTTGTAACATAACATAGACTCCATTTTGTAATGCATTTAGACTCCATTTTGAGTATACTAAACCCAGGCCTCTGTGGAACAGGCCGCCTACAGAAGCGGCAGCTCACCCCCACTTGATCGTGCACAGCGAGCCTGCACTTCCCCCCAGCCTCCTCCCCATGGCAGCTCCGCTGAAGGCCCGTTCTCACGAGCAACTAGATGTGAACAAGTAACAGAACAAACACTGTGGGCCTCATTACGACCCAGGCGGTAAGGGGTTAACGGCAGCGTTAACAGCGCCGACCCTTACCGCCTGAGTACGAGGTCCCTTAGCGCCATGGCGCTTTTAACACCTGCTTTTAGCAGGTGTTAAAATCCATGGCGCTAAGGGACCATGGAGTTAATTACGCCACCGTAATTTACGGTGGCGTAATTAACGCCTTCCCCACTCCCATTATACCCTATGGGGCAAAAATGGGAATGGGGAAGGGTAAATGGGGATTGGGGACTTACCGCCCCGCCAAGGTCGGAATGGGGCGGTAAGTCCGCCAACCACCATGGCGTAAACGTAGTTTACGCCATGGCGGTAAAGTCACGGCCCAGGCGGTAACTTACCGCCTGGGTCGTAATGAGGCCCTGTATCATTTACCTTCCGAGGTACATCATTGCCCTGGCGGTAACCTGACTTTTAGTTGGGGTCAGGAAAAGAACAAAGTTGTCCCTATGAAAGATACCTTGACCCGCCACAGACCCCAACGTTCATGATATGTAGTGTTCATGACCCCCCAACCTGTCCCCCTGGGTGAAATGTTAAACCTGCATGACAAATCCCTGTGCCTCCCAGTCTTATTCCTGCTGCTAAGCCATCTGCAAAAAAAGGTTTAAAACCCGCTTTGCCAATTGCCATATTAAAGTGGTCCGACTCTTGCTCACCCCAAGACATCTTCCTGTAAAGATGTGAAACGTATGTGCACACGAATCTACCCTTTACTGACTCATGAGTGCTGCTATCGTGAAACTGTTAAAAAAGTGATGTATAAAAAGCCCATGTATGATATAATTGTAAGTGACATATGTGAACCTGTTGAAGCAGTGAACCACATCTGATGTTGATTGGAATTATAGTTGAACTTGTTATTTGATCAGAAGCATATGTTGTAATTTGTCACTGGGATCGATGCACCCACCAACCTTGTTCGACCTCACGTTTTATGTTCATTTTCCTCATTGGCTCCAAGCAACAGAACGAAAAAACGTTGTGTGATGTAAATGATAACTCTCTCTCTCTCTTTCTCTATTGATCCTGAAAACATGAACACACGCGGATTGCCTAAATATGCATTTTACACAATGCCCCCAAGTCTAAGCAACCTGTCTCTATAATAATGTTCATTCTGTTCAGTAAACAGGGACCCGTGAGAAGTTACAAGGCCATCTCACCCTACTTTCAGCGAGCTGCAGACCCAACTCCCCTCCTCCCCCCAAGGCTCGGCAGGGCTTGAAGGCCCCTAGTTTTCTGTTGTTGGAAGTGTTACAGCTGCACCTCCCTGCATTCCTCCTGGGCCCGTACCAAGTATTTACCTCCTCCAATGCCCACGACAGCAGATGCCATCATAAAATCACTGTGTACCGCCATGACCAAGCCTAGAAGAATTATGAGCCACCCGGTCCCGAATCCCGCCGCCTTTGTGGTGCCTGCTACGCGCGCCCACTGACCCAATAGAATTTCAGTTCACCTTAAGCCTAACGGGCCAAGGAGACAGTTATTCACCCTTGTGCCTTGTGCTAACATACCGTAAAACTATCACTCACTACATCTAACAGAATAGAATAATAAAGGCAGCCTAACCCGTGCCCCCCAACAAGACACCTGGACTCATGAGACTTGGTCCCATGCCAAGGCACCTTTTAGGGTGATGTATTAGAGAAGCCTCGTATTACATACTGTTTTTGTGTGTTTCCCCCCTGGTATTAGATTGACGAGTTGTAGGATTTATATGGTAACAAGACATAGCAGTTTATGATGAATGTGTACGAGTGGCCACAAGGGCAAATTGTTAGTATTGTAGAAATGTATCCGCATGGACAGCTAGCACCCTTACTCTCCACCCTGATGAGCCCAGCTCACCCAAGCACTCCGTGATGCTACCACGTAGATCTCCGCCAATCATGGAGCACTGCACCTACACCATACACAGTAGCTAGTCATCGCCATCCAATCCCCACGCCTATGTGCCCCCTATAGCTTATCTCACGCATGACGTGTATTTGTAATAAATATAACAGTCTTTGCTATTGTCAGACAGAACGCACTCGGAGTTTGCAGAGTCCTTTGCATGCCCTATATTGATTTAAATAAAAGACTTTTACTTTCAACCGCACTTGGTCTTGGTCTCATTCCCTCCAGGGGTGTGTCCATCATTGACTCTCATTGGGGAGTTTTATATGCCTTTTTGGGGGACGCTCACTTTCACAATGTAGATTGAACTCTTAATTCATTCCTGTGGGGTATACTGTATCCAATAAGTGGATCCAGTACATTTCTCTTTGTGGAAGCCTCTTGGCTTTGTTCCTTCCTCTCAGGGATGTCTGAACCACTTCCAGAATCATAAACCTGATTTCAGACAGATTATGTCAATGTTCTTTGAAGTGTCTCACTACTGGTGATTTCATATTTTGGGTATGAATGTTAGATTTATGCTCCAACCATCTTTCTCGTGCTGATCTACTGGTCTGTCCTACATACAGAAGGCCACAAGGGCCTTTTATTGCATTGATTATTCCTGTGCTATTGCACGTAGAAAAATCCTTATGTGCAATTTTGTGTCCAGTGCACGGGTGTTGGATAGCATTGCCCTTTATGATGTTACTGCAATTACTGCACTGTAGGAAGGGACATGTACGCTTCTTACATGTTGCCAATGTCTTTTATTTATCCAGGGGACTTTTTCTGCTTTCACCAGTCTATCCCTGAGATTAGTACTACTCCTATATGCTGCCATCAAGGGGAGGTTTGGGGAATAATTTCTGAACAGTGGATCATGATGTAGATGTTTCCAATTGTTTGTGATAATTTTTCGGCGATGGAAACTTTGCCTGGAAAATTCTGATACATAGAATGATGTAATCCCCTTATCCCAGTTATATCATGACCAATACTACATGCATTTATGGCAGTACGAGTACTAATCCGTCATTTTCTGATTGAAGTTGATTCTATGTGTAGCACTAACATGTGCCTATTTCAATTAATGGATTTAGTTTCGACATACCGGGTTGAACGTTTATGTCCAGGGACAGACCTACGAATGTCAGGGCATTTTAATGTGCATGTGAGTGGGCCCATTACCCCGAGGTTTAGCAGTGCCAACACACTCAAGATGGTGGACATTGTGCGTCGGGGACCGGTCTAGTTGACGGTGCCTCGAGAGACAGACAACCGTAAACGTACTAAAGTTAGGTTACACCCGGAAGCGGTACCCTGTTGATTCGAGTCGGATACCGAAAGGCCAGGTAGGCGGCAGCTCTGCAGATTTTGCTATGATACCTGGGTGAATAATAAACATTTTAGCAATTAAGGTCAATTGGTGTGGTCCCCGTGGGCCACTATACTCACAATTGAGGGCTGCTATCTAAAATTCAATTACGCCTTTAATTAACGTTGGCGGATTCTTACTTTGTCTTGTAATATGTAATTGGTTCTGTGTTTGAGTGGGAATATGCCATCAATTAATTATGTTGGCTTTCCGTTGTTGTTGCTCCCCCACTGCTTTTTGGAACTACAAATTGTCTTCTGTGAATTATTATCGTGATGTGGGATTACCCTGAACAACACAATCAAGGCGTAATTGGATCTTTTGACTTTTCTGGATGTTACAACCGGAACACAGTAATTATAATTGGGTGAGACGCAACAGCTTTGAGATACTAAGGTATTTATTAGATATTTTAGTATGGTTGATTACACCAGAAATGACTAATTTTTATTAAATGGAGTCAGTGCTATGTATCCCGATTCTCACCTGCATGTTCCTTATTTGAGTCGGATAGACTACCTAATAGCAAATGTGCTTTTGGTAAGTGGCAAATTTAAGTTGGTGACACATGTACGGTTTGTAAAAGAATACTATCCGTTCACCTACCGTCGGGTTGCCTAAAAAACCTTGATTCTTGGTTTTATCTTATACAGTGAATATTGTGAATTCACGAGTTACGGAAGGTAATTATAGTTTGTATAAGCATAGGTGATGAGACCCACCGCCCAAGTGACTATGTATAGTAATTCTTTATGGTATGAACATTACAATCAATATTCACTAATTGTGCTGCTTTTTCCTTTACTATTTTTTCCGTGTGTTATTCTTTGTTTTTTTGTTCTTTCCTGCTTTTATCATGATCTATTATTACCTTTTGTGGTACGTATACCAACACTTGGCCAATTGATTATATGCATTGTGGTTATTGCCCTTTCTCTTGTGACCTTGGTGCCTTGCGCCTGTGTAAAATATATTGACGTACCTTGTAAAATTGTTTCAATTCACAAACTGTATGACATTAACTTTCAGCATCAGAAGAAGAGCTTAGGCTCGAAACACGTGTCAGGCTGAACTTTGGTTGGAATTTTAAAAAAATCGATGCAAAATCCTTTGGACACAAACTCAGAGTGTTGGCGCAGTGTGATTGTAGATGTTCATTAACAGATTGTCAATAAACAATAATTTTAAGTTAATAAAGTATATATACAAAGAGTCAATGATTGATGATAAATTCAAAAATCTCATCAGAAGCCATTTGCAACCGTATTGGTGGCCCAGGCGGCTTTATAAATCAATCTATCATGTATTTCAAAATAAAGTCCAATGGAATTAACACATTTGGAATGGAAACTTGTGAATAGTAAAATGGCAGATAAAGAACCCCATGCTCAAAGCATGTGCATATACATGAATAATTTGAACCCAGGGGAGTAAAACCAAAATTCTCAGGAGCACCCTGTGCATACATGTCAGGAGTAATGCATAGAGATGCATGTTGGATAGTACCTGTGACATCATCTGTGCAAATCACAGAGAATGTCAGGAAAGTCACTAGCGTCACATGTGGATCACAGCTTCGAGATCAAAGAAATGAAACAAAAGAAGAAGAGCATGATTACTAAACATTTATACAATGTTATAGCCAGGAAAGTGAAAAAACTGGGACAGGAAAACTTTAAAGAGAGGTAACACCAGAATTACCTTGATTAAGTAGGTTATTCCTTAATCTAACAAAAGAGAAAAAGGAAAAAACTAAGAAAATGAAGAAATTGGTGAGCCATGTGGGGAGCGTCAATAGGTAATGACTGGAAATGTTGAGATAGACTCTCCTACCGAGATGTAAGTGGTATCCACTAAGAGAAAGCCAGGAAATGCCTGCGCTCCAAAGAGAGGACAGGCAAGAAAGATCGGAGGAGTACTTCTCACTTCTATATTTCAAAGCAGAGTTTAACCTGCAAATAGGTTACAAAGTAAGCTGCTAGTGAATCGTGTCTGAACGTAAGAGGCACATAACATAATCACAATGTTCAATATAGGTATGGCATCAAATTGGCATGGTAAGTAAAAGCAGCGTTCTTACCTATTCTTAAGTTCAAACAGTGTAGTGCAGGTTGACTGCTGTGACAGAGAACACAGTGGTATGGTGTGAGATGTAGTCATGGAGACACATACTATACAACGAAAGAGGACTCAGAGGTAAAATGCGGAAGGTATGGCAAACAGAGAAAAGCATAGAGAGAGAGGACTAAGAGGACTAAAGAAAATCAAGACAGTGCTCAAACGCCAATCAACAACATAGAGGAGGTACTAGCTAGTCTATCACCGATATAACAGGAGATTATGTCAAAGAAAATGAAGTCGATGTGATGAGCATAGTAAATAATTAAAAAAAGGGTGCAGAGGAGAATAGGAAAGATTGTGTAGTATCGGACTGTGGTATTAATTAAACGAAGATTCAGGAGAAAACAAAGGCAATGTCCATCAAATATCTATTGCAACTTAGGATCAAGTACATATGCAAATCAATTTCCATCACTCTGTACATTAATTCATGTAGTGTGCAATGTATCAAACCTTCATTAAACCTTCATTAAACATGAGCAATATTCTTAGCAAAGGTCTAATTTTATAATCTACTATATCATAACTTGAGGTTGATATATATAACTCAAAAACATATGTTCTTGGATACAAACAAAATCAGAAGACATGATCCCAAGAAGCCATGCCATGTGTATGTAGTTGGTTATAATGTACTTAAAATCGTATCTCAATCTATGTGTCATATAAAAACAATAGAAGAATCCATACAATAATGTAATTTAAAAATGGGTCGGATAACATGTGAGTCCCAATGATTATCTTTAAAATTACATAATCCCTTGATTGAGTCATCAAGGGGAGAAAGTGTTTACAAGAAACAATGTAGATTGAACTCTTCATTCATTCCTCTGGGGTTTACACTATCCAATAAGTGGATACAGTACATGTCTCTCTGTGGAAGTCTCTTGGCTTTGTTCCCTCCTCTCAGGGATGTCTGAACCACTTACAGAATCATAAACCTGATTTGAGACAGATTATGTCGATGTTCTTTGAAGTGTCTCGCTACTGGTGACTTGATATTTTGGGTACGAATGTTATATTTATTCTCCAACCATCTTCCATCTTTCTCGTGCTGATCTACTGGTCTGGCCTACACACAGAAGGCCACAAGGGCATTGTATTGCATAGATTATTCCTGTGCTATTGCACGTAGCAAAATCCTTAAGTGCAATTTGTTGTCCAGTGTACTGGTATTGGATAGCATTGCCCTTTATGATGAGAGTGCAATTATTGCACTGTAGGCAGGGATATGTACCCTTTCACCAGTCTATCCCTGAAATGTCTGCCTCTCCTATAGGCCATCATGTGAGGTTGGGGAATAATTTCTGAAGCAGTGTACCATTCAACATTATTATGTGTGTATGCGAGGCACTGCGTGGGCCAGCAGGAAAGCATGGCATTTGTTTTACTGGACATCCATGATAAAGCAAGGTATTTTTTACTGGACATCTATGATAGATGTCCAGTAAAAAAATACCATCCCTGTCCCCTGCGCCCCAGAGTGTTTAACACATGCGCACAATCAAAGTGATTATGTGTGTATGTAAGGCGCTGGGGGACCTAGGGATGGCCAGTAAAAAAAATACCATCCCTGTCCCCTGGGCCCACAGCGCCTCAGAAGGAGAGCACATTTTTGACCAGTAGGGAGTGGGAATGTGCAACAAAGGCATTTTTAAAATGGCTTTGTTGTACAACCGTCCTCTCCCACTCACCAAAATGTACTCTGAACAAACACGCACACACACATTCACACAACATTCACGTAGTAAGCACATGAGCACCCATCATCATGCACTCATCCATAACACAAGCATGCATGCATCCATACACATATTAAAATAATAAATAAATGAACATAAAAATGCACACATTCACATAACATTCATACAAGCACCCATCATCATACAGTCACTCATGACAACACAAGCATACATGCATCCATACACATATGTAATTAATAAATACATTAACATACACTTACCATATGCCATGGTACTGAAGTTTCCTCCCCAGCGCTCCAGCTCCCTCGTAGCACAAACAGGAGCCAGCTTCCTAGCTCCTCCACATGCGTGCAGGAGCCGAGCATTGGTTAGTAAGTTCGCCTCGATGTCTGTATGCACGAGGAGGCGCAGGAGCCCCCCCACACACATACAGATATGCAATTCCCCAGCAATCACTTCCATTGAGCTATGCAAGGCTGGGGAAGCAAAACGCCCCGAGCCTTGCTTGGCATGCGCAGCAAAGGGAAATTAAACTGCGTTTCCCTTTGACCGTTGTCAGTAGTGTATGGTGCCCCCTTTTTTGCAAGTTTACTTTTTGACAGGTGGGAACGCCCCCCTGCTTCCGGCCTTAGTCCCGCCTTCCATTTGATATTTTTGCAAGTTCAAAACAAAGCAAAGGAAAAGTCAATAACAAGTTGCTCCTCTTGTTCATGTGGAGAAATTAAACTTTCTTCAAATCTTTACATAATTCTTAGAATTTTCCAATTATTGTAAATGCTCTTATTTATGAAAGATATCAAATACATGTTACTTCACATGTTTATTCATGAAATGAAATAAGGTATTTTCAATATTGACCAAATGTCAGCTGGTGTGCTTAGAGTTATGTAATCTGTGCTTAATTCCCTCAAAACGTGTTTCTCTAGATGTGGTTATTTGGTTCTTCAGGAGGGTTTAGATTAACTGTGAATAAATGCACCGTATAGGTAATTGGTATTTGATAATCATTCTGAGGAGCAAGAAAAAATATATAGAGATGAAGAAAATGCAGTGGAAGGGGCACATAAACATGAATCATTAAGAGTATATAGGTGGCTCAAGGTCTGAGAAGACTGTTACTCACGTATTGTGGACAGAGTCTATGGGCCTCATTACACGGATGGCGGTAAGGATTTACCGGTACTGGTAAAATACCGGTACCGGTAAATCCTTACCACCTTACTACGAGGTCCCTTTGCGGGTTGGGGGATTTAACGCCTGCTTTTTGCAGGCGTTAAAAACCAACCCGCAAAGGGACCCAGGGAGCTAATTACGGTACCGCAATTTGCGGTACCGCAATTAGCGCCTTCCCCATTCCCATTATGCCCTATGGGGCAAAAATGGGAATGGGGAAGGGCAATGGTGGAAGGGGGAATTACCGCCCCGCCAACCTTGGAATGGGGCGGTAATTCCCCTTTCCTCCAAGGCGGTGCCGGTATTTTACCGGCATGAACCATGGCGCTAATAGCGCCATGGTTCTCCGCCATCCGTGTAATGAGGCCCTATATGTTCATGATGATTGAGAAACACTGGTAGTTCTCTGTTTTAAGTCACTTTTTCCATTGAGGTAATATAGAGAGGGATGTGGTCCCTTTTGTTTAGCTATAGTGGTGAAAAAGTGAAAAGAAAGAGAGAATGTTCTTCAAATTTGGGGCATAAAGTGATTCTAGTTCTTGTCTAAAGGGATCAGGATTGTTTACACCCATCCATATTACCTTTAAAAGCTGTATTAGGCTTTCTTCTTCACAAATATTGAAGAGAGGGTGATCAGCTGCTCAGTGGCTTGATAACCACAGTAGTGTTGTGTCTTACTGTTAAAATGGCTGCTATTTATGCTGGGGCAATGACGTCATGCGTTTTTTGATGTAACGCGATGACATCATCACACCAGCCGCCATTTTGAAACGGGACAGTCCGTTAAGAGCATCATTCTATGTGTTTTGGTTTATCTGAATGGCTCAAAAGGGCCTAATTTGTATTGTTTTTAAATAATGTTAATAGAAGCCTTGGGTCACTCTGTATGTAGTTTGCAGTGAAAAACTAGGCTGTCTTCAAAATTCAAAATTCAGAATTCAAGAAAATAGGGAGAGGGACTTCATGGTAAGGAGTGATAGGTGATGCGCTACGGTCAGTCTAAATTGGATTGTTAAATTAAAAATTCACATTGAATTACAAGATATGAGAAAGGTGTATATCAGAATATACTCAAATACAATTTTCCACATTTATAATTGTCCATGTTTATATGGTGCTGCATACTAAAGTAGGGGAAAAAAAAGGGTAATGTTAGATGAAATGGAATAATAACTCATTATCCGTGTTTAAACCGGTATGGCAACAGTCTGCCAGGCAAATCCATTTGGCTTCACACTGGCGCAGTTTTTCTTCTCTATTTTCAATTCCCAAGAAGGAAATTCCTTTTTGGTCATCTTGAGCATGTTCTTGAAAGAAATGATTGGCAAGTAGGTATCTCAGATTCTTATTTCTCAGTGTTCTTAAATGTTCTGATATGCAGGTTTTTAAATGTCTAATAGTACTGCCGATGTACAGTTTCTTGCATAAGCATGTTATGGCATATACCAAGTAGTTTGTGTTGCAATTGATGAAACTACATTTTACACTGTCAAAAGCAATGGCTTTCAACTTTTTTTGTCTCAGACCTGAAAAGCTGGCTTTTTTATGCCAGCATCTGTTTTTATTCGAACATGTTTTAATGTTAGTCAAATATATATTCTCAGTCTGGCAATTTAGCTGTTTTTTTAAACCCATAGCTCTACTTTGTCAGCCTATATTTTTAATGGGATCATACCTGCCTATGGGCCTGCAGCTGTGTTTTTGTGAACACTGTGTTTTTTCAATTGCTAAATCCAATGCCACAGCATTCTGTCACTTTGTTTATGACCACACAGGCCTGTGTTTTACAGCCCTCAAATTAGATCTCCACTTTTTATTTGAAAAAAAATCTTATTTGAATTCTATCAAATATAATGTTAGTACAATATATATTCCCAGGCCATGCAACCTAGATGTTTTTTTAAACTCATAGCTCTCCTTTGACGGACGATATTTTCAATGGTTTGATGTCTGAGCATGCCCAGGCAACTTCACAATAGTGCCCGCTCCATATCTGTAAACGCTCGGGCATTCCCGCCCCAGCTCATCCTAATATTTTAAAAAACATTATTCACACTTATATATTTTTCTGCTTTTATTCACTTTAAAATGCCAAAACCCTCCTATACCTATTTATAGCTCTAGCCTCTCCTTTACATTTATTTTAAAATTATGATGGTGTGCCTTATAAAGCACAATCTCCTTTTATAATAAAACTATAGATAAACTTTCATAAAATTATGACATCAGCTACTCTCCCTAGATTTACATTGCATCTACATAAAAACTGTTGTCAATGCCGCCCACTCTATATTAAATCTATATAA
Organism: Ambystoma mexicanum; assembly: GCF_040938575.1. NCBI lineage: Eukaryota > Metazoa > Chordata > Amphibia > Caudata > Ambystomatidae > Ambystoma > Ambystoma mexicanum. Next base: position 104,581,315 of record NC_090936.1, on the reverse strand, counting down.
AACATTATAAAATAATGATGTCACCCACTCTGCCTAGCTTTATAATACATCTATATAAAAGGTTTAATAAAACCATGGCATCAGCACTATATTTAAAAACCAAACCAACTCCCACGTCATCAATGTGTCATCATGACAATACCCTAACATTCACAGTCTATCTCTTCACAACTCACTTTGCCCTCCAACAGACAGAAGCACACACGCACACTCCCAGCCCACATTTCTATTTAAAATTTATATTCACTTTATATCAAATCATCTCAACATCATATCGAACTACAAAAACACTTTATATCAAGAAATATACATTTGATATCAAATAGATATCATCTTTAATATACATATTATATTAAATGTATATTAAATTGAAATGAAAATTCATATCAATCAGAAGGCAGGACTAAGGCCGGAAGCAGGGGGCGTTCCCACCTGTCAAAATGTAACACTGTAAAAAAGGGGGCCCCACATACTACTGTTGTCAGCCAGCCCAGGAGCGCTCCCTCGGCTGGAAAAGCACATGAGGGCGCACTCAGTGTTTCACTGGACTGGCTCCTTCGCTCCTTTATAATGAAGGGGGCTGGTGGTTCGACATCCCCTGACCCATTATGGAGTAGCTGGCCCTGTGTACGTCGCTCTTTGATAGTGCACTGTGGATACTACCTAAGAGGGCCTCTGGCATGAATATTCTAGAAGGCAATGGCCTAGTGTGCAGTACTGTAGAGCCAGGTTGGGTCATATCAGCAACACTGCCTGCTTCTGCAATTAAGAACCCGCATCCTAAAAATTGAAAGCGATACAAAGCCAGCATTGGGATTGGGGCTCTCAATAACAGTACTCAGGGACCTCCTTCCACCATTTCAAACTATGCTCCCCCTAAACATAATTCACCATATGTAGCCAAAGCCCGTCTGTGCCAGAAACATGGCTGGGGTTGCTTGTGTTTTTGTGCAGAGGGGACCATTTCGGGCAGGGCTGCACCCTTTGGTGGCAGTACCTGACTGATTTGCACATGGCTGGACCCCTTTTGCAATGGCGCAGACAGGGTAAAAAAAACAGTGGTATGGAAGGTTGCCCAGAGCGGTGCCAGTGGTTCGGTTAATATTCAAAACCGTCCACCCATTCCTTTTTTGGTTTCAGTTTGTCTCCCTATGTGAGAGAGGGCATGCCCAGGTGTGGTTACCTTGCTCGCTGCACCAGAGGGAAGCAAGCTGCACCTCAGTGAGGACATTCAACACGGATGAAACATGTCCAGGGTTGGCAGTGTTTCCGTACAGGGTAGACCTGGCCCAGCAGTTTGGGCAGGCTGCTCCCATTGTTGGCAGTACCTGACAGATTTGCTTATGGCTGAGCCCCTTTTGCAGATGGGCTACAAACAGGGGTGTGGAAGTTTGCCCAGAGACAGTGGTTCAGATTAATTCAAAACCTTCCACCCATCACTTATTTGGTTAGAGTAGATATCAAGCAACTTACTCTTCTATTCACTTCTAAAATGTTAACACTACCTACAACCAATCAACAATGGTATTCATTTTTGAGTTGCATGTAAATTGCGCTGAGGGGACATGTTACGTGTGCACAGGTCCCCACCACTTAATTTTCAACATTTGCACAGTGGAGGGCAACAGGGGAGTACAATGTGTTTGTTGCTATTATTATCCCTACCTACTCGTTTAGCTGTACGTGTGGCTTGTTTGACACTTACCACTTTTCTGTGAAACGTGTCTCTCAGTTTCAGATAATGATGGTAGTCTGTTCTCTGATCTTCTCATGCCCTCCTTCTGTCCGAGTATCGCTTCAGATGGTCAAGAGCAGTGGGGAGGTTGCCCAAGTGATGGCCACTAAACTTTGGAATGTGCTACCTTGTGACCTCCAGTGTCTAAACAACGTCCTTGTTTTCAGAAAACACTGAAAACGTTCCTGTTTAAGTAATATCCTTTTCCCTCGTAAGCGCTTTACAAATACATAAACACAAATGCAAATTGGACATGGGAGGATAGCTCAGGGGCAACGTGCTCACCTTGGAAGCAAGACGACACGGAGCAACACAGATTCAGTCCCCAGGTCCGCGCTTAGAAACTTCTGGTTATTAAGCACTTTATAAATAACAAATCACAATCAGACATGACCTCCAATGTGTGTAGCCATTGAGCACAGTAAAACGTAATATCATACTCACAGTTGTGGTGCTGGGGATTGGCAAACGAGTTGAAAGGTGGGCTTATACAGAGTAACCTCTGAACAAACACTTAGATGGAAAGGGTTAAAAAAAACCTCTGTCAAATGTCCATGGCTTCTAAGGGCAGTTAACTATGAACAACCTGAAATAATGTTTCTACAGACTGAATGACATGATTACAGGTGAAGCATTTTAATTTCCCCTGCAAGGATTCCATGTGCCCTACCTCTGTGCTTTTATGGACTGACATACTGTGGGCAAAGAAGAATGGAGAGAGCACAGGCTATCTTTGCATGCTATCCCAAAACTCAGTACTACCCTAAACTCAATTTCTCACCACCACAGGTAACGTTGAAAGGCTAACCTAACAAAAAAAATACATCACGGTTTCTCTTAACTATGGAACCATAGAAAAGAAATACATATGTTGCAAGAATTGTAAAAAATGGCTTTTTTCATCCCCAAAATATCGAAAAATTAGAATTTGGAGACTATTTGCAAAGTGCCAAGATTTAGCCTGAGGGGCACTTTAGTGTCTTGGAGTGAGCGCATCTGGAAACGTTTTGCTTCTTAATTTCAAAGCAGTTCAGCTGTGCAATTTTGATTTGCCTCAAGTATATTGAAGTAAGCATTAAAAAATCAGAATTCAGAATAATTGTCAATGTGCAATTCTTTAGGCCCATAGACTAGAATTACAGACTTGGCATAGTCATTACATTGGCTGTTTGCTTTCATACCCCTAGCAGTCAAATGGCCTCATTACGCGGTAGGCGGGTGCCATGGCGCTATTAGCGCCATGGCTACCCCCTTACCGCATTCCGGGTCCGGGTTTCCGAAATAGGGACTTACCGGGTCATTCCAACCTTGGAGGACCCGGTAAATCCCCATTCCGTGAACCATTCCCCATTCCAATTCAAGCCCCCATAGGGCTCAATGGGAATGGGGATGGAGCTAATAACGGTACCGCAATTTGCGGTACCGTTATTAGCTCTGAAGTCCCTTAACGGGTCCCTTCCATAACGCCTGGTAAAACCAGGCATTAAGGAAGGGACCCGCTAAGGGACCTCGGAATAGGGTGGTAAAGAATTACCGGCACTGGTGCCCTTACCGGTGCCGGTAATCCCTTACCGCCTACCGCGTAATGAGGCCCAAAGTCTTTTGGGATCAGTTATTGTTCTCCAGAACCTTCTACTTCAGAATTTCGAGTGATGTAGCCTTCGGCCTCTTTTCAGAAGTAGATCCAGCCTATCTGAAAAAGGATTCATACCAGTTCTTCAGTTTAGTTTGTTCCACCCGTTTCCCAGTTGGCCAATCCAATACTAACAGGTGAGCGTTATTCATGTAATCAGTTGCAACATACTGACCTGTTTGTTTTAATTGAAATGAAGTCAAAGCTACACTGTCGACTGCTAACATATAAACTGGCCTTTTTTGTCTCTGAACAAGGACATTGAAGATCCATGTTTCCCATTTTAGCTTATTAGCAACTGACCTTGCCAAAGAGAAGCAAAGGGAATGGCAGTCTTGCTCATTTTGATTTACAATAACATAGTCGTCCATCTTTTAGTTACGTAAGCACCATTACAGCCGGGCACATAGACACCTCCATTATACTTGCAGCCCATCACCATCTTTTTCTTATATATGCTAATGCATGAGTAAGAATTTCCTCTTTGAATGATGTCAAATTCCGATATGGCAGATTTCCTAGTTTTCAAGTTTAATGGGTGGTTTAAAGTAAGAATCATTTAACACTGGCTATTTCATCATTTAGTAAACAGTGCTATTCATGAGCCTGTAAATGCATTTCTATTAAAGCATGTATGAAGCCTTTTCCAAAATACACTTCTTGTGTTCAACAAATAGCTGTTATTTTGGTTTAAATTGTTGCTCCATCTGTTGATGAATTTCATAATAAATAACATAGAGGGTCAAGGGTTTGGAATGCACATTTGTGAACTGCACTCTTGTTAAATTCAATAGGCATGATCTTGGCATATGTGGCAACCTTGGATTGAGAGCTGTGCACATCACAGATGTATTTTTCAGTTAATGACTCTGCTCTGTGACCAATGAAACACTCTAAGGAAAGGCACTAGGGCTATGACCCTATGAAAATATGGAGCTGAGAGTGAAAAGAGGCGGGGGGGGGGGATAAAAACAACAGCTACTCTGTAGTGTATTCTTGGAGATTTTCCATCAGCTACTCATGGAAACATGCAACAGTGTCTCTCTTCGGGCCTCCATGCAGGAGTTTGTCTATTGAAACCATGCAGGAGCAACATTATTCTTAGTCGTATTTGCAAATGAAAAATACCAAAATGTGCCTGGTTTTAGGATGGTGGTGCTGAGTGGAACTCACAATGTGTCCAACACATTGATTAGGTGTTGCTGCCGATTGTCCAGTCTCTAACATCTAGGACCATCCAAATGGCCACGAGCTATCATCCTCAATGATGCTGCTTATCCAGGTACACAGTCAAAACAATTTTGAGGCACATTCTGCTCTGTATAAAGGTGTCTAGAAGGGGACCCCCATTCCTCTGGAACCAACGGATAAGGGTAGGAATGCATGTGTGCACAAAGAGTACTGATGTCATTTCCATATTGATGTTATTTTTACCCAGAACTGACACAAAGGAAGTGGGTGAATGCTTATATAGTTCCATGGACTTCATTGTGCAAATCCCTCTTGTGAAGTGAGTGTGGGTAGGTTTATGTCAAATTAACTAGACTGCTAGCAGGGTGTGCAAGAGTCAAACATGTTCCAGCGGTTTAAAAATAAAAGTAATAAATTATGAGGTCATACACATCAAAACATAGAACAGAGCTGTAGTGCAAAAACTCTTGTTGCATCCTTGTTTCCAGAACTTTGATGCTGATGGGACGTGTAAATTGTGTGTCTTTGTTTAGATCTGAAAAGGTCAATGTTAGTGTATCAATTAAACAGCCAAAGTTGGAGGCTTCTGCTTTATTATCTATTATTAATTCATCCACACCATCTCTTGCCTTCTGTTCAGGTTGTTCAAGAGGCAACATGTTCTCCTTTGGATTCAGGGGAGTAACCATCTGGAGCTCATTCCGGGTGGTCATGCAAACCCTGGTGTGTTCTTTGTTCGGGGGCAGAGCTGATAGGACTGCTGTTGTCTTACCCACTAACTTGATAACTTGTACTGGTAACCCATAGTTAAGATCAAAATTGTCTGTGCTCTTAGTCTCCTATAAACCTAGGTACCCTCCTTAATGATTTAATTATCTGCATATGATATGCACTGTTACAGTTAGTGGGTGGGTTGTATATGTCAGGAATGCGCATTCTCATGACATACCTTATTGCATGTGGTGTTTTTTCCTAAAATTTTGATTAGCGTGGTACATTATTTATTGCTTTCATTATTGAAGGCCAGTGATCTACCCAGTTACTCCCAGAGGAATTGATGCATGTCTGTCATGACCTGTTTAATAATAATGTTCTCTTCCCCAAGACCTAATTTGCTGGAGACTGACATGCGTTTGACAATTGCAAGATACATCTGCAGCATGACAGGGCATCCTGTAACGTTTTGCCTGAAACTGCTGGCCCCTTGTAAGCTACAAGTGTCTCAGGCGCTGTCATTGCTACTAGAGATCGCAAATCCTTAATGATTTCCTTATAGTCAACGTTTCCCTGGGGAATGATCCAAGTGAACCTAGGTCATAAGTCTACTACAATCAGTAAGTACTCATATTGCTTAACTGCTACAAAGGAACCAGTGTGACCCATGGAAATGATGATTTCAAATGGTACCATTGCCCTCAGTAGAGGAGCTTACTTTGGCACGCTGGTATAATCCACAGTGGTTTGCAAGCGTGTTGAGCAATTTGCAATGTACTTATCTACATCTCTTTCCGGCTCCAGCCATCACTATCTGTCCATCAAAAGCAGAGTAGTTGCTAGTATCCCAAAGTGGAAGTATGTATTCCTGTATGGGCAGCAGACATTCATTTTAATCTCTCGTGCTTCTTTGGAAGTACCCTTTCAACAGTGTCAACATCTTTCTTATGAATTGTGACAATTATTAGGTTTTTTCAGCAAAAGATATAAGTGTTAGGGAATCCTTTTGGGTTAGAGAAGATTGTTTCAAGCCAGGATTTAAATTTAATGACCTCATCAATGTGTGAAGTGGAGCAGGTGAAAGCTACTATGGCACATCTTGCTCTCTGCTGTCTAGCGGACTAGTCTGCTAGTGCATTACCGGCAGTGTGTACAGTATCTGTTCTGTGTGCTTTGCCAAAACTAGAGAATTGAACTCTTTGATCTTGCAAATCTGTTTAAAAACTATTGGCCTATAGAATGTTTAAATCAATTTCTACCCAACTTTGTAGGTCAAAGCATGTTTCTGCATTTTGAATGAGAGACACTTAGTGTGGGTTTGTGTGGAACAACCTGCTGAGCACCATTAGAACAACACAAAAGAGATGATGGCTGGAAGGTTTAGAGTCACTAGAAAACCTCTGGAATTGCTCTGGGCAACCCTCCAGACCACCGTTCTTCGCCTGCAAAGCCATTACAAAAGGCAAAAGACCACATGCAAATCAAGCATGCTGCCACCCCAAAAGGGGCAGTCCGGCCTGAACTGCTTGGTCGCATACCTTTTGCACGAGACTACAAGCATCCCCACACATGTTTTGGCCTCATTGGGCCTCATCAGTGTGAAGTATCTTGGGTCTCTAGGCACAGCAGGCATGCGACCAACGTCTGGACATATCCGTCCCACTCGGAGTGACTAAGCAAAACAAAAGAGGTGATGGCTGGAAGGTTTAGAGTTAATATTAACCTCTGGGGGTACTCTGGGCAACCCTCCAGACCACTGTTATTCACCTGCCAATCCATTACAAAAGGGGAAAGACCATATGCAAATCAGACACCATTAGAGCACCTTATAAGTCAGCTGCTTTGGCTGATGTGTCTCTGAGGTGTTTTTTGGTGTCTTGGCATTCAAAAACATTACTTTGGGTGAAATGGCCCTTAACAGAGGCACATGCAGTTGAGTAAGTATATCTTGTTTACAAGGCTTAATTGCTGAGCCATCCCATTACAAATCTTCCCATCCAAAGTGGCATCTTTGGTAACACTACCTCTTCATTTATTTGTAAGGACCACTCCAGGTCACACATTTGCTTCAATTTCAATTTGTAATCGTACTGCACATCAGATGCAGCCTGAGTAGCGGCCCATTGAATCCCCCTAGTGTGTATTGCTTTAGCATTTAAGATGCTTGAGAGTGTTGCTGCTGCCAGCTGCGTGAGTGGAGTATTCAGGGGTATAGTTTTATTGGCTGCTAGAACAGGCCTCACTTGTGCGCTATAACTAAGGCTTACAGTTTTCCGTGTTTACTGATTTTTTCACATCAATACAGGCGGCAATCAATCTGCTTTCTGTCTGTATTTATTTATAAAAATGGAAAACAGGTCTTTCTGTCTGGTTCTCTATGATGTCATTCATACATCGCAATCCAATCACATTGCAGATTGGCAGCATGGAGAGTGTCAACATTTTATAAAAATAGCATTAAAATTCTTCCAATTGCTGACAGCATATATCTTAAGCCAGCAGCAACCGCAGGAGCAACCGTTTGTTTTCATGGAAAACATGGAGCTAGCATTTCTTTCATGTATGGCCACTTGTGTGCCTTAATAATTGCAATTTTTAGAATAAATGCAGAAAAATACTGGTTGCAAATTATCTTTTTATATGGCAAAAGAAATGTGGATAAATACAGTGAAAAAGGCCCGCAAATAAATATGGATAAATACAGATGGAAATGGCAGAAAAATAATTACCAGAAAACCGAGATTCTTAACTATAACCTGTACTGTTGTTAGGATCTTCTCTTCTGGAGTGAACCTTTGTTCCAGTATTATGTGAACATGTGAATGATATGCTATTGGCTTGGTCTCTTCACACTTACTACGCATGTAAAAGCATTTTGACCCGGAAGTAATGTTACTTACAAATATGTATCAGTGTTCCTGTCTTAAGTCTCTTGGACTGCAAGTGTGTTGCAGAATGTGTGTGCGTGTGTTCTGGTTTCCAGCTTGATGGATGGAAATTCATTTTCACTAAACTAGGACATGCTTTTACCAATGACGCATACTTAGACATGTAAGTACATCCTTCATTTAGCAAATCCAGTAGTGCTGGAAGAATGCTTGAAAACCCATGCTTGCTCGGGTATGCAAGGGTTGTGTACATATGAAAAGTCTTCTAGAAATTGTGTGATACCCCGATGTCTCTTCTGACAATGAAAAGTCAAAATGTAACCTCTCTTTGTGCAATATATGATTTATGAAAATTGAATGTATATCCTTTTGACGCCAATTTGTTAATGATTAAATTCATTTTTTCTAGGTGGGTGTTTAAATTCTCAACTGTAAAATAGATGTCATTTTGGTTTGGTGAATTATATGGAATGCATGCTAGGAGGCTCTGTATTGTACTTGAGAAATTTCCCGGGTTGTTTTTGTAGACCTGGGCCTAAATGTTGTGTGAAGAACCCATTACCCAAATCTGGATGTTGCAAAATGATTCAGAACTGTGCGGATTTGGAACTGGTGTGTAGTGATTTTGAACCGCTTCTGTGTGTGTGCCTGTGTGTGTGTATTGATTCCTCTGAAGTCCAAAACCGAATGATAATAATAATAATAATAATAATTAATAATAATAATAAATAATAATAATAATAATAATAATAATAATAATAATAATAATAATAATAATAAAATAATAATAATAAAATAGCATCTGCTTTGTCTACTGGAAACATGGTTATATTATGACTTCTCCACCTAACAAGAGGTCTACTATCGTCCTTATGTAAGGTATGGCCAAAAACAGCTTGTAGTACCGGCACCGTTATTACCGGTGCTGGCAATACCGGGAATTCTCTCATAGTCATGGAGTCCTATGGAACTCCATGGAATCGGGATTAACTTACTCTTACTGGCATTTGGATATCACCAAACATGTAATGAGACCAATTGTGCTTTAACTGGGTATTCTTTCCGAGAAATAGGTGTTGACTACCCCAGTATTTTGTGTGGTAGGCATTCAATGTTGTGACCAACATGGTTCTTGAATAGTTTAACTGCTCCTAGAGCAGTCAAAGACTCTGCGTATTCATTAATTAAGCGTTCCTCAACTTCTTGATTTAATAACATCTTCTCCCATAGGACTTTCTCTAATATAGAGAGGATGCCAGGCTTTAGCGCCCAAAATACGATCTTGTTTTAAAAATAGATTGGGCCAAAAAAGTGCTTCAATTGATTTTGGTTGTTCCCCTTATACGTGAATTGTAACTAAATGAATGCTGTGTTTTTCTACCATTGATCTGTGGCAGTAATTTCTTTGTTTTGTTGTGTAGGTGAATTCATTAAAAGGTGCTTGAGTTTCTCCCTAAATATGGACATTTCTGAACCAGAATCTAAAAGGACTTCTATCCAGTCACTGTTATATTTAGTTACTCAAATTATCCTATGGCTCTGGAGCTTTCCTTTCAAATTGTTGATTGAATTGTTCCAATCAGCTTTTTTCTCCATTGGTATTTTTCTGTGGATTCAAGAAAGTGCAATCTTCATCTCTGCAGTATTGTGGTTCTATGAATTGTGGTCTATCACTGAGATTATATGCAATTGTGACTCCTTTATTTTTACTTCCTGATCCCTTATTCCATTGGATCTTTGTTTAGGACTACACATGTCAGAGAATATTTCTCTGTCATGGTTGGATCAATGGGCCCTATAATCCTCTTCTGCTATGAAGGGTTGGCTTGCTTTGTACTGCATTCTGCCTTTCCCTTGATTTGAGAAGATAGTTCTAGTTTTGTCATGATTACTATTGAAGGTCTCCTCTTTCTCCTGCTTTTTGTCTTTTGATTACTTTTTATATGTGATCTCCTAACTTGTAGAAATCTGATTCGTATGTGAAGCTAGTCTCCTTGCAACATCTCATCTAGAAGTTTCTATTTTCTTTTCTGGAGTGGCATTATTGTCCCTTCTACATGGGACAGTTTCCCTCAGCTATGGCTAACCCTAAGCTCATTGCTGCAGTTGCCATTTGGATGGTCATTATTTCTCCTAGTATGTTGGTAAATGCTGAAATGTATTGAGTGTCCATAAGCTCTAGATATAAGCAACTAAAAACAGCAATCCATCTATAACAGTTTTCCGTTGGTGGAATGCAGGCTGCTGGCGATCATGGCTGGTAATCTATGTCTTTGTTGTGGAGTGGACTGAGGAAATGTTACCTCAAGTTGACTCTATTTAGTGGAACAAGATCTGGGTACCTCCTCTTGTTTTGTTGTGCACAAACCCATCAGAGCGTTGATAGTAAGGAATGTCCCCCTTGTTCACTAGCTGAAGTATGACCTGCTGCTGGTGTAGTTCCTAGAGCTGATATCTCCATAGCAGGTGCTCTGATTGTGTCAATGTGTATCCTCAAGATAATATGCTGCTGTGTAATATAGGGATCAGTGGGCCTCAGTCTGAGTTGGACGCTCGGTAAAAATGCAGCAGTAACACTATTACCGCTCCATTAATGCTCCACCTAATCCTGAGTTTGTAGAAAACTCAGTGCATTCACCTCCATCTGTGAGCTGGGGAGAATGGGCCGACTTTCGGACATTTTTGGCGCAATTACGGCAGCGCAATTACTGCTTCGGTAATTTTCCCGAAAATGCCCCATTGAGTCCTATGGACTCTAGAAGAATGGGGACTTACCACACCACCGCAACTTGGGAACCAGCGCTAATAGCACCAGAACAAGTTGCGGTAATGCCGAATGAATCGGGCGGTATGCCAGTGGATTTACCACCGAGATACCACCCACTTGTGATGATTCCCACAGTATGTTTTCTGTTTCAGTGAATTCTGACTAGATGTTCTAGTGGTAATCCCTCTGATGCAAATATTTAAACCGGGACCCTCTTCTTCATCAGCTTTGACTCAGGCACTGGAGACAGGATTAAGTAGGGAGACGGACGCCCAGATGCATTTTACAGCCATCTTTTAATACATATTAAAAAGGTATTCTGGAAAGCACACAGATCTGCTTCATTCAGCTTGCCTTTAGATTCATTTTACTAATGACATAATGCTTCAATATAAGCCTTCCTTATTTTTGATTGGTTGGCTTACATGTTACTCATAAAACACACATGAGTTCATTTTGTCAAGCATTAGTTGACTGACACACAAACTGATAAGCTTCAGTGAGATCCAGCCGAATCTAATTATTAATCCTTCAATTCCTGCCAAGAACCAGCTCTTATCTGATTCTCGAGGCCTGTCAAATCTACTTGGCAGGTGAGCTCATCTTATTTGTTGCTAAGTAAGCAGCTTTCCTGTCTAATTGTTAGCCTTCCCATGCTCTTATCTGATTTGCTATCATGTCTGCTTTCTCTGCTAAGATTTCAGATTATATTTTCAGATATTTATGATATGCGTGTAATACCTGAGACACCCTCCACCTCCTGGGTCATTCTGACCCCAATAATATATGTTGCCCTATAGGCACGCTTTATCTTCAAAAAGCAGTATAATTCTGAATTGTGTGATACTGGAACCACTGATCAGCCCACCATGCTCTCTGCACCAGGATTGTGGGAGGGGGGAGTCTACACGTCCTCTACACTCCCCCCTCTGGTCTGTATTTAGACACCTATTCAATACATGACCACTACACCCAATGTCCACCCCTCCCCCATATACAGTTTACCTATACATCCCTGTCTCAGTCAACCACCTCAGTGTGATGATTTATCTCAACACGGGAGGTATTATAAAAACATTTGTGCGAAGTCAACAGTGTCTGCAATCTAAAACATATATGTATCTCACTTTGTGAGAAGATAATTTACAACATTTCGCTCTTTCTGAACTTTTATGCGTGTATCCTCAAGAACAACTTTAATTGGTTTTGTCTGGATCCTACCCCTATTACCCAATAATTGAGAGAGAACATACACATCAGGTGTTTTCACCTATGCCACCATGAGAATCGAGAGAAATCATTCCTTGAGGGAACCCACCAGCCCATTTTCCTCTTTATTTGTCCATGTGCAACATTTAGTGTTAATATCCACTTTTCCCCTTTCTCCCACCCCACAACATTTCCTTGTTTCCTGCCCTCTCTCCATACATATTTTCTTCTGTTGACACATCTTCCTTTATCTTATTCTGCGACCACTGACTTTTCTTAAGCTTAGTCCATTTTATTTGTTCTTTGGGCTGCTTTGCAGCAAGTTCTAAGGTCCTTTACACATAGTCATGTTATTTCGAGATCATTGTTCTTTACTTCAGAAAGTACTTGGATTCTCAATTCGCATCATCAAAGAACAGTCAAAAGGGGGGTATTTGATAGTTTTCTGGGCAACAGAAGGATGGAGGAGTCTCGTAGGGACAACTTTTAAACACATAGCAACTGTAGCTGGGCATCTGGCTGGGTCCCTTGAGTTTTTCTCTCTGCTCACAGGATCGGTTGCAGTCAATCCCCCGGTGTGTAGGTATCTCTAGTCCATCTGTAATATAAAACTGACTGAGTCTCTTTTGAAAAATAAGTGTGTCTTTACTGTCAGTACTGTCTCTTCAAACCCAGCCCTTAAAATTCCTACATGTTTTTAAACACCCCTGTCTCCTACACAATCTCTACTGATTTTCTCTGCTTTTAATATTACAGAATGGTTGCTCCTTCCTCTCTTTTCACACATCTTGGTGTTACTTTATAATGAATACATACAGGCTGATACCGGGGCTTGGCTATGATCTGAGGTCATAAAAAGATGTACATTTTTTACTTTTTCTGCATTGCCCTATTTTTCATGGGCTTCTCTCCTTTTTCACAACTGCATAGTGCACTTAAAAGAAATGTTTCCTCTTTGGTTGACATTCTCAAACCAAAGAGTCATGCAGTCTCCCTCTTGTCTCGGGAGGATAGCTCAGGGGCAACGTGCTCGCCTTGGAAGCAAGACAACATGGAGCAACACAGGTTCGATCCCCGGGTCTGCGCTTAGAAACCTCTGGGTATTAAGTGCGTTATAAATAAGCTATCATATCATATCATTAATGATAAAAATAATAAATAACAAAAACAGACAACATAATAAATTCAAAAAGAATTTAAAAAAAGGATGTGTTCTTCTTCAATCGCTCCCCTTCTGTCTTCTTGGTGCATCCTTAGCTGAAGAAGACACAGAGGCTTCTTTGCATTCTTGCTCGCTGCAGAAACCAAAATAGAGGCAAAGTCATATTGGGACTGGCAAAGTTGTCAGGTATTCCTAGCATAGACCCTTGCTCCTTAAATTGAATCAAAAAAATTGTTTACTGTTGTTATTTCTTGGCACTCTCAGCCCACTCAACTATAAGCTCACTTTTTCTGACTCGTTGGTTCACATTGCAAACATCCTGTCATTATGTAGCAATGTCATGCGCCCTTTCTATGTGCGATTGTGGGACCGATGGCAACGCGGCCGCCATGGAATTACTCCATCATGTTAGGCCACAACGCCTTGCCGCGGTCTAGTGGTTCTTCCATCATGGCCGCCGCTAGCTTTTTCAGGTGTTTCATGCCGGCGGCGATCACGTTGCAACTGTGTTTCTTTTTCCACTTTGTTGCCAGCGCTCGCAGTGTATTTCCCTTGGCTCCGCTGAGCCCCGCTTTTCTTTCGCCCTTCGGCCATCCTCCACAGGTACTACCTTCTGTTTCTCCTTACCTCTCTCTCCTGGCTTTCCTCCACAGCTCTCCCTTTCTGGCATTTCTCTGCTCGCCCTGCTTCCGTCTCTTACCTTCCTCACGGAGCTTCCTTACACGCTCTGTTCTTTCCTCCGCTTTCTGTTAGCGTTGGACTTTGCAATCCAGATTCCCTGGAAATATTGCTCTTCTTTCAGCTACTCCTACTTTTTGGAACCTCGTTTATCGGATCGGCCACTCATCTGTATATCAGAAGAATCATCGCGTCAGTCCTTTGGAAGGCATTTCGTTTTTTTTTGCCTGTGCGGCTTTTTACCCTTTTGGCGGCTGTGGATCCGGTGCCTCTGGTTTCCGGATATTTCCGGATAACCATTGTGGCATCTTTCCGTGGTCGGCCATATCTTCATAAAAAGAAATATTCAGTCCGAGAAAGAAAGAAGAAGAAGTCATTCCAGACCGAATCCTCAGGTGAGGAATGGTGTGAGAGGACAGAATCCCTGGTTGCGGCAGTTCAGTCCCTCAGTATGGAAGTATGGAATTTAAATCAGGAAATGCAGAATCTCAAGGCAGAGAATACTGTGCTCCGGCAGTTGGTGGCTAACCAGGAACCTCGCAGTACAGACCTCCCTCCTATGCCAATGTCGTCAGGAAAGTATGACGGATCATCAAAACATCTCAAGGAATTAATTGAATAGTAAGGTTGGCTTTGTTGTTTCCAACTTGACGGGGAACGCTCTGGCTTGGGCTAGTCCCATGGTTACTGCTGAAGACCCCGTGTTACGTGATTGGAGAGCATTCCTTGAAAAATTTAAGCAAGCATTTGAAAGGTCAGAAATCAAGTATATGGCTTGTAAAGAATTGTTAGAAGTCCATCAAGGGAAGATGGATCTCTTGTCCTATATTACCAAATTCAAACAATTAGCCACAGAGGCTAATTGGCAGGAACAAGCTCAATTTACAATTTTCCAAAGGGGACTAAAGGATGAGTTAAAAGATGAACTTGCGAGAATCCCACGCCGTGCTTCATTCGCAGAATTGTTGTCAGTTACTCTGCAAAGTGAACATCGCACAAATGAACGGAAGCAAGAGAAGAAGAAAGGAGAGGGACATTCTGTCTTCCCAGTCCTTCACCCACTTCTCCAATATCCTCTGGAGCCTCTGAAGAAGAACCCATGCAGATCGGCTTCATGAGATCTCCCCTTAGTACGGAAGAAAGAAAAAGGGTCAGAGACACTGGTCTCTGTGTGTACTCCGGGTCCGCTTCTCATCTACTTCGCAATTGTCCCGATGTTCCACCAAGGCATGGGGAAACGTGTTGCCTCGAACTTAGGTGGGACCACTGTTCGAGGAGTTACTAAGGGTCCCTATGTTACTCTTTCAATTGCGTTGTTTTGTCATAAAAGGCTGTCCTCCAGATGAAGCAACATTGACTTTATTAGGTTTTCCCTTGAGGGCAGGTTCTTTCTTTAAAAGACCCCCACTTATCCCTGATTAATGTATTTTCTGGGAGGTGGGTATATTTCGTATACCTGGGACCTACAGTCCTCGCATCAGCTTCTTTTTTTATTTCTGTTTTGTTTTTTTCTTTTGTCTTGCTGTTGTTAATATAGAAAGTTTTTCCTATATTTCTGTGTGTTTTATACACAGTAATGATCCTTGATCAGTCCTTATCTTCATTAGGGTTGATCGTACTGTATTCTGACATATTGCGTTCAAGTATGCAGGTACAGTGTTGTGATGAGCTACCCTAATGAAGATAAGGATTGATCAAGGATCATTACCCTTCCCTAGCTTGTGAGCTATATGCTGGAGGATAAGCTGTGCCCTCTCTTGAGAATTGGTCATCTTGTACATATCCTTGGCTCCCGTATGAGCACACAATGTGCTCTATCACCCCACATATCCAATATACAGGAGGAACCCTTCTGACTAGTCCCTCTTGGTTAAATGGCCCTTGCACAGTCTAATTATCATTCTGTATATTCTGAAAACTGCCTTGGTTATTCTGTGAACCACATCTTTCTCTATTTCCCATTCCTCTGTAATGTAGCACAAACCCAATCCCTCCATGATCGATTTGGCGCTGTTTATTTGCCTGTGATGTACCCACTGCTTGCTGTATTTCCAGTCCTTCTCCCCTTTGTCACTAGCGCTCCTTTTATGGCATACTTTGACAATTTCTTCTGAACTAACTTGACTTCCTCAAGTTTTCTAACATTGTCGTTTTTCCTGTTTTTCTCCTGCAATAGCTGACAGTGATGCACCATAGTCAACTGTATCTCAGGTTATGGTTTCGCTTCCAGTCCCACTTGCTTCTTAAGTGCCTCTGTAGCTGCCCAGGCAATCCCTGACATAAAATGTGGTATCATACTGCCACTGTTTTCACCCCCGCTTGCGTGCTTCAAGAATTCAGTGCTCCTGAATATAAGCAAGTGGATCCTCATCTTCTTTTATTTGTAGTCTTCAAAAAATCTAATTTCTTTTATATCATGTGGTAGCAAAACATAATGGGGTCAATTCATGGAACAAACGTGCGCCGAAAATCCCAGCGCAAGCAGGCGCAAGGAGGCGCAAGCGTGAGAAATCAAGCGCACGCGTGTGATACAAGGAAGGCACTGCGCTAGTTTCCTGCTGGTCGTGCGCCAAATCCATGCATGTCGCACACGGGCACACACGTCATCAAAAAGCGCACATAGCGCGGCGCACACAACAAAAGGGGCGGAACAGTGGGCGTAACATACGGAATGGGGAACAACGCATGAAAAAGAAGGCGGAACTGGGGAAGTACTGCAGGGAACTTACACGGAACACCCACACGCACGCGAACAACCCGTATTCATGGATTCGAATACGGGAAACCCGCGCACGGCAAAAGACACGCACAGGCATCAATGCGTCCGCCACACGAAGGCAGGCGGTAGCGTCCCCGTGCACAGTACAAAAGTGCGCGCAAACAACAAACACGTATATACACCTACAATGAATGCCCCATTTGTCGCAGCACTGATCATGGGACACCGCAGGAGGAGGAGACTAGCCAGGGCACGCATTTTCTCACCAAGGACAAGCCTTTTTGGGATGCCTGACGACCAGGTCTACGGCAGGTATAGGTTTCCACCCCACATCATCCTAGACCTGGTCAGGGAGTGGGAAGATGACCTTACATCACCCACCCTTTTCTCCCAAGCATTGAGCCCCTTGAAGAAGGTGCTCAATGTCCTGCATTTTTTGGCCACTGGGTCATTTCAGCAGACCACTGCCATAGTGGGGGGGGGTCTCACAGGCCACGCAGTCACGCTGCCTACACCAGGTCTTGGCAATCATGACAGCATGCCCCTCAGTCCGCAGGCACATATACATGCCCAGAACACCCTCAGAAAGGCAGGCCGTGGTCCTGTATTTTTACAGGGTGGCACACTTCCCCAAAGTGCTCAGTGCCATAGATTGCACCCATGTGGCCCTACGTCCACCCAGGGCCACTGAGCACATCTACCGAAACCGCAAGCACTGGCATTCCATCAACGTACAGGTGGTATGTGATGCAAAGGGAATCATCACCTCTATCTATGCAAACTACCCTGGCTCCACCCATGACAGTTTCATATACAGAATGTCCGCCCTGAGCCGGGCCCTGGAAGCTGGGCAGCATGGTGACACATGGCTCCTAGGTGAGTACAAATGCCTGTGCACATGCATGCAAGTCACACACAGATAAATACCCAAACCCTAATAATCTCAACTATTATCACCTCCCCAGGGGACAGTGCCTACCCTCTGAGCAACCACATGATGACGCCAATCCGGAACCCCACCACACCACCCCAGGTAAGATACAACGCGGCCCATATTGCAACCAGAGCCATAGTGGAGCGCACATTCGGAGTGCTGAAGTCACGCTTCCGCTCCCTTGACCGCTCTGGTGGGCAGCTACTCTATGCACCCCCACTAGTGTGCAGGATCATTGTGGTAGCATGTGTCCTGCACAATGTTGCAACACGGCAGGGCATACCGGTGGACATGGTGGTGCCCCCACATCTCCAACCACAGGCGCTGCCCATGGGAGGGGATAGGGCACGTGGCGAGGAAGCCCGGACCCAGCTTGTGGCCACATTTTTCACCTAAACTCCCACCCCTGCGGAGTGCACACAGGCCTGGCACATACCAGGTGACAATCGATGATGACAAAGAGACAATCAACTGTCACAACCTTACCACCCTGAGATTGTTGCCATGGAAGTGCCACATTGTGTGCATCCCTAGCTACTTAAACACAAGCTATCCTGTGTGACCAAAAGGCACACATATTATATATGATATGATATGATATGGCATTTGTAACACGCCTATACACAAGTGTTGCAAGACGCAACGAGGCAGGGAGGGGGGAACAAGGGAAGACAGACAACGATCCAACTAGGCCAGGTGTCATTTAGATTGCGCAAGTGCAGGGGTAGGTGGAAGGGAAAAGTGCAAGGGGAAGGGGAGGAGGGGGAGTGCAGTACAGGGTAAGTATAATACAAAATAAATAGGCCAGGTGGTGGCAAGTGCAAAGGTAAGTGCAGACAAGTGCTGTGAAGGGGGGGCTGTAGGGAAACAGAGACAGTCCCGCAGTGCAGGGGTTGCCAGGGAGGCAGTGCAAGTGGAGAGTGGCTGGGCCAGGGACCAAGGTCGGTGAGAGTGGCCCAGTTGCAGATTCAGTGCAGTTTCAGTGAAGAAATTAGCAAGGGAGAGGGAGAGAGAAAGCAGAAGCAAAGAGGAAGGTGTTGAGGTGCTTCCTGAAGTGGAGATGGTTCTCCTCAAGTTACAGGGAGGCAGGAAGGCCGTTCCAGAGGGAAGCCCCTGCCGCGGAGAGAGATCTACCCCCAGCTTGTTGCTTCGAGAAGCAGCTGACCCTGACATGCAAGGTGTGAATCACACACACCTGCAAAACAGGCCATGACCATCACTGTTATGTCACTCAAACCCTCCCAAACCACAACATGACATGGCAAGCAATAGCCATACACCAACATAGTACCAATAAGGTACACATTGCCATGTGAAAAATGTAAATTGGCATCAGACAATGATGCCTGACATGGAATCAGATGAAATGACTGACCAACAACCTCCCACCCAAAATAAGCCATTCCCAAATGCATCACAAAAGTAGTAGCTGCAACATAACAAAGAATGCCTGTCTACATGCACATTGTACATTGCAAAATCAACACTGCAGCTTGTGTGTGCTGTGTCCAACTCCTGCAACACACTGCTCAGCGCACAGCACAGTGAACAGCCATTGTGTGTGATGCACACCCTGAGAATCACATCTAAGCGACAAACCACATCAAAAAGCAAAATAGGCATGCACAGGATCCATAATTGGTCACAGAACATGTGCTACAGGGACACAGTGGACAGCAGAAGGCAAACAGAGTGTACATGTGGATATCGAAGGGTGGTTGTACATGTAGTGCATCATAGTGCGAGTGTGCGGGTCAGCAAGGACATGCACTCAACATATGCATGTGCAAGCAATTGACCATCAGTGTCCTCTACACATCACATGTGAACATTCACCATCTGTACACCCCAGCATGTCAAACCACAACTATCCCCTCACACCTGAAAGGTAAATACAACACATGAACATGCATTGATCAGCAGAACACATCATGTACATAAGATACCACAATTACAATGTCAGGGTTCCCATCACACTGCAGGGCAAGGCAACTATCAACAACAAAACACCCCCCCTCCCTCACAAATGACCATGACCCACTGAACAACTGCACCTGGGTCATGGAGCTTTCAACCCTCAATTTCACCTGGCCACAGGATCACCATTCCCCTTCGTCACCATCTCCGACCTTGTGTGTCAAAAGTTGCCTGCACCCTCAGAGTCCACCTTCATTTGCAAAGACACAAAATCCAAGGCAGAAAAACGAACCTGAACAGCCTCCAATAGATGACTTGAGGTAGCAGTACCTCACAAAGTCCAAGTACTACCACAATGATGTAACAACCAAGGTAGCACAGTAAAACAATGTCACAACAGGATGTGAGCCATGTGTGGTACATAACATACAATGATGCACCACGAATGGATGTGTACTGTCACAGCTCCCGTGTACAGGCGCAGGAGTGGCATGAAACAACCAACCCCACCGTGGCCTGGGTGCCTGCAAGGTCAAACTCACACAGGCCTCTGAGACCCTGGTGGGGAAGGAGGGTCAGGGATATGCAGTTGGGACAGCCGTTGGCATACTGGATAACTGGAATGAGGGGCAGGAGAGGGGAGTATGAATGACACGTGAAAGTAGGGAATGCACTAAAATGGAGTACTTGCATTAACACATACACAATCATAACAAACTTGTACATCATTGTCAGGGCCTTCCGGAGTCCAGGCGCAGGAGTGGCACGAACCAACCACCCCCTCTAGGGTTTTGGCACCTGCAAGCTTGGGGCTTACACAGGCATCCGCAACCCCAGCGGGGAAAGAGGGTTAGGAAACGTTGGTTGGATAGGTATGGGAAGCAGGAACACCAGGTAGAGGGTACAGGGTTTAGAATCAATTGGACTTGGGGTGATTATGGAAAAAAAAACATACCAAATTGAATTACACATTCATCCATGCAACAGTGCAGCCCCCAGCACGCCTATGTAGAGCAGTTTGAAAGAAAAACAACAAGACACTCAGCTCTGGTTTTGAGTGCTGGCCTCCTGCCTGCGAACTCTCAGGTCCGGTTACAGGAGCACTTCAATGCTGCAAAGAGAGCCACAGTTAATAATCTGTGCGTGCCCATAACACACAAACACACCACCAAATATGCCCCATAGCAACAAACTACTCTACAAACAGACAATCTGGTGTGGATGCTTCATACCCATAGGTAACATTCCCCCTGTGATGGTTCATACACAGTCAATTCAGTAAGTCAGGCGCCGGTGGGCGCGTGGCAAATGGAACACCAATGTGTCACGATTCACACAACATGCAATGTTCCCTGGGTAAGCAGACAGACGCATATAGCAAGGTATGACTTCAGAAAAAGTTGTGTCCCACCATGACCGTAAAAAAATAGGCAGTGCATGTTTCAAAATGTACATGGAAATGAAATGCACTGCACCCGAGTCTGTCCCTTGCTGTATGTCCCTGTGAGCTGCTCCTTTCCATGTCTCGGAAGGCAGCATGGGTGATACAAGTGCCTCAATGGCCCATGGTGGACCGGAGGGTATGTGCCACTGCCCCTGCAGGTGCCCCAGACAACCTTACAATCAACTAGCCATCAGTCCACCAACACATCTGAGCTGTATTGTGTGTTCAACACCAAGATTCGTCCAAGCTCACCCTCAGTGCTGCTACTAAGCCTGCATGTGCAACTGGCCTGGTGGAAGCTTTGCTGTATTGTGGCCCCCCTGTGCTGCTCACCTTGCCTGGAGTTCCTTGGAACACGTCAGCAGTTCTAGGATGTATGTCTGCAATCCCTGTGCCTCTGCTTGCGCACACATGTGCACGTGGGCACCAACAAACGTGTCCAGAATCCAGAAGTCCAATGGGCCATGTCTGCTGGCAAAGGTGGTCTGGAGGCTCATCCCCCTGCAGAAAGAGCATGAAACACATGATTAATGCTTTAGAGTCATCTGTGTGTGTCTCTTCAGGCATCTCATTACTGGACCATGTCAGTGACGTACATCAGAAATCACACCATCAGTCCGTCTTTCACATCCAAAGTGTGGAACACACTATCTACGGCATGAAATGCAACAAGCACGTGTACAGTAAAGATAAGAAACATACAACACAATGCATAGCAATGAATGTACACATTAATCATGAAACACCCCATCTACCAAAAGCAGAACAGTGTTCAATAACACCGCAATCATCCCCACTAGGGGTGTTAACACAAGTTATACAGCACCAGACATGCCACAGATATGACAGTCCAAAGCCCTTGTGTAATAGGCTGTTACACCGAACCATCCTTGCGAGCCCATGGATAAGGGAGGCAGGAGTGGCATCTGTGAGTCAAGGACCCCAAGCAGCAAACACATACATAAGACAAGCCTGAAGGGCCCAGCTGGAACAGACAGTGGATGCTTTCAAAAGCCACAAAGCACCGCACCGTCACATGAAAGCACAATAGACAAGCAATTTTAAACTATATTAACTAATTACACTAACTATGAAAAACCTACATTACCTAATTAAACTAACTATCAAACAGAAACTTAACTAACTAAACTAAAAGAAAAATCAAAAATGGCCACATACGACCCGGGGGAGGGGAGGCACCCAGGAGGGGGGAGGTACAGGGTGCTGCTCAACACCCACATGCGATGATGCTGAGCCAAAAAAAAAAACTCCATGGGCTCAATGCCTGCACAGCCCGACCTATGTGGGAGATAGATGGTCGTCCGAGTCTGGTTCATCCTGGAAAGGAGGACGTGGCACAGTAGCCTGGCCACGCCTAGCCGCAGCTTGCTCCTCGACGGCAGCAAGTCTGCCGGACGGGTGAGCCTGGTTCTGTGTGGCGATGTGACGTAGGTCTGCATGCAGAACCTCACGTGATACACGTGCTTCCTCTTGCAAGGTAGCACGTGTAACACAGAGTTCCTCCTGCAAGGCCTGGCTGGACAACCGCTGCACCTCCCGGCAAGCCTGTAGCTCAGCCGAGATGGTACGCTCAAGCTGTGCAAACCTCTCCTCTGCCCGCTGCCTCTGGGACATCATAAGGACACCCAGAGTGGATTTGAGGGAAGCATACTCCTCCCTCAGGATATCCATGTGCGCCTCTGCGTGAGCAGCAATTGCTTGACGCAGAGACGACATTTCAGCCTGACGTGCCCTGTCTGAGGCCGCCATGCCCAGCCTGAGTGAGCGGGCCGTGGACCATGCCACCTGCTGCTGGAGAAGCACCTGCCTAGCAGTTCTGAATTGGCAGTCATGTCTTGCTCCCACTCAGTATACTGCGGTTGCGCGCGGCGACCGCGTTGCTGGGCTTGACCCCTGCGGGACCCAAGAACCGGGTGTCCTCGCTGTGTTGGCACCGCCCACGGCTGCACGACTACATGCCCCCGTCGACGTGATGGCCCAGGTACATCAGTGACTGGTGTGGAGGGTGACCCTGTGTCCCGATCCACCACGGGCGGAGGAACCAAGACTGTCTGACCCCTCAGTGCAGGTGTCGCGGACAGAGGAGTGTCCACATCAGAATCACTCACCCCTGACACATGGACTTGATGCTCATCCAACTCGACATGGACGTCAGAGTCGGCATCAGGGCTGGACTCATAGGCAGCCAGAGACAAGATGGACTGTAGAACTTGGGGGTTTTCGTGGCCTACCACCCCACGATCCCCACTTGTGCCGGGTTGATGTAGTGGTAACAACCCTGTGTCTGGCATGACAACACCATCCTCCGCCTCCATTGCGTCATCACTTGAAAAATAGAGAGAAAAAAGGTCATTACACATGTCAGAAGCACACAACACACAAACACACCGACAACAAACACATCAGGCAGACATGTGACACACAAAATAGAACCTGGCATGCATGCTGGGTCAACTTTGAATTGCTTCTGTGATCAGACCTGTTGAAAGGTGGCAGTTTGCATAGAAGTGGGTCTATGCAGTGCAGCAAATGTGTATGTCACTCACTACCTACATGTACAAGGACTCCATGGTGTGTGTCAGGAAATGTGAAGGCAGTGCAAGGTCAAATTCAGGCATCACGTGCACTGTGCATTCAATGGGTTGCATATCTACAAGCAAAGCACCCCTCCACCCAAGTACAAAAGCAGGGATGCCTAGCATGGTATCAAAAGGCTGACCATAGACCTGTGTATTGACAGGCAGTGTTGACTGGCATCAACAGCTTAATGTGATTCAAGTGACAACACTGCAAATGATGATGGGACTGTAAGCAGGACACATGATGAAGAAGACACTACAACAGTCGGACAGAGTCATTGGCCATTTAACAGGCTGAGGCCTGTGACCCACACAGATTGTCAGACCCTAAACATGTGTGCAACGCAGTACTGAGCCACAGTTGACATGGGAAGGCTGATGAGATGCCATGCAATGTATGTCACCCAGGACTTGTATTACAGTGATCATCCAGTCAAGGACACATAGGGGCATGCGTGCAATACACATGGAGCATGAATGGGCGCTCATGTCCCTGCGGGGCATCTGACCTATGCACAGTACAAGTGAGATACCCTGCATCAAGTACTAAGGCTGTACCACACAGCATATGTCTGGCAGAGTGTACGCTGGACGTTAGCATGTACACAGGACGCATGAACAGGAAAGTACACAATGGCAAGATTGAAGCAGACCAGTGCAAAGGTGGAACTGGGGTGCAGAGTGGCGGAGGAGGGGCAAGGGAGCATGCCTACATGGAGTACCCGCATGCAGGCAGAGGACACATGCACGTCAGTCATGCTATGACATTGTGCCTGGGCTGAGAGGAATGTCTCCCCACGCCACATGCAGAAGGGCCAGTGCGCTGGAACATGGACCGGAGGGGTATACTGGTAACCAGCATGTGAGTAGGGTGCAATAGTGATGATGCGGACAGTCCCCGTCTGCTCCACATGTCCACCATCCAGCAGAGCAGACATGCATCATGGAAGCATTGCATTACTTACACATCAGAACACTGTACACGTCACATGTAGTGGCAATCATGCACAACACATCCCACAAGTAAAACGCACACGTCCTCAACAAACACGCATCAACACTCACTGGACTGGGCATCAAAGTCCAGCATCTCTCCCACTCCTTCGACCGATTCAGGTGGTATGAACTCCGCAACGAGTGACTCATGCGGAGTGAGCTCTTCCTCCTCTGGTGCAGGCCCACTGCCAGTCACCAGAGTCAAGTTGTAATTTGAGGCATGCTTAGCCTTAGCGCTGCGTTTGAGGTCATTCCAACGCTTTTTGCACTCTTGCGCCGTGGGCACCTCATGGCCGAATGAACTGACATGTTCCGCAACATGCTTTCAGTGGGTGTCACGGTGGGCAGCCGTAGTCTGACTATTGGCACCCACTATCATGTCACGGCTGTGACCCCGCATGTAGTCCACGAGGAAGTCCAGTTACTGCTTGCAGAAAGGCTTCTTCCTCGACGTGCAGGAGGTCGTGGCTGTGTGTGGGGTCCCAGCCTGTGCTGCAGGTGCAACCTTCCTCCTCTTGGACTGTGGCGCAGACCCTGGCTGGCTAATGCCGCCCTGACCAGTATGGCCAGTGGGTTCGGTGGATTGAGCCAAGGGAGTGACAGGTGGAGGGATGACCAAAGGCCTGACTTGTGTCAGTGGCAGCTGGGTGCCCTCTAATGGACCCTGCGGAGCAACATCTGCTGTGGCAGGGTAATTGACCGCAACGGTACTTGTTGGCAGACGCATCTGCCCCTGCACTTGCCAACACCCGGCTGTTCGGGGCAGCAGATGACATAACTGCCCCAGGGACACGTGTCTTGGTCAGAGCAGCCCTGCATGCCCTTAAGGTTTCCCTCCTGGCCTGTTGGAAATCTTCCAAGGGCTCCTCAAGTGCCAACGCAGCTTAGCTGGCAGACCCTGAGCCTGGGTGGCTGTGTCCATAGCTGCACCTGCAGCTGCCACTACCCTTGGGCCCGTGGCAGTTGATGGAACGGACTGCCGGGTCACACGGGCGCCAGTGCCAGATGCAGAAGCTGCATCTCCCGGAACCACAGGGTGTGGTGGCATGACTGCACCGACACATGGCACAACATTGTGCTCAAGTGGCGCACCCCTGCCTCTTCCCCCCCTGTGACTGCCCTGGAAACCCTGGAGTCCCCCTACTCCCTGGTCACCACGGCCACGTCCCTGACCACGCCCGCCACAAGGAGTACGCCCAGCTGAGGCGCCCCTCACCTTTGCTGGCCTCCCAACCATGGCACAGATGGAGTAGTGCCGGCACAGATGGAGTAGTGCCAATGGTAGGTGTACAGCACAATTGACCTGGGCAATTGGGGTGAAGGGGGTGGGAAGCAAGATGTTAACAGCCCCCCTGCACCTGCAAGGCTGTATGTGACCCCGGTGATGTAGTGACGGATCACGCAACGCTCAGGCACCCCAAAACTGCAGTAAAACCATGCATGCAACCCTGCAGCCTACGTGCGTGGAATCAACCTCCCGCAGTACGCGGTGGCACCCAGTAACACGAATAACGCGTACGCGTGGGACACGCAGGCTACTATGACCTCGAAAATGGGTGCGATACACAGGGGCACCCGCAGTGGGAAAAATAGCGTGTGCGACTCTGACTAGCGCGATGCAGAAAAACACGCGTAGCCAATACCCCCGCCAAAAGAAGAGATACGTCCTTGATAGCTGTGAAGTTGTGATGGTGCGTGAAACAACAGGAAGCAGCAACACACGTCGGTCTCCACAAAAGGCACGTACAGCGAACTGCTGCCCCGCTCACCTTTAACCTGTGCTGAGGGAAACGCCCGCGCGCACAACATCGCTTACGTGCATGGGCCCTTTCCTCGGATTACACGCATTCACACGTGGACGTGCAGTTTTTCACGCGCGCTGAACCACTATGCTAACTTCACGAGGGAAACGACCACGCACGCCCGCGCACGTCACGTCACAGAGGCGCTTACGCTTGAAGGGCCTTTGGTCCAATGAAAGCACGTACGAGTGCTGACACGCTTACGCGCTGGGGCCTTTCCTCGAATCACACACTGACGTGCACATTTTTCACATGCCAAATCACTCTGTATCAAGCTGGCCACGCGTTCACACACAGAAGTCCACGCTCCTGCCCAAAAGGCCGAATCACTGCCCCCCAGAGCCCTGAGCACGCTCCCACCTGCCATCTGCTGCTGCCTGACTGCCTGCTGCCCACGTGCCCTGCTATTTGCTGCCTGCACATCAGCCAGGGGTGCAGTTGCTCTGACCACCCCTGCTGGAACAGAAGACTCCCGACTGGGATACCATCGCTCCACAGCCCAGCCCCAGGACCCAGTTGCCCACCCACTCCTGCCTCTGGGGTTGCCATGTCGGGCACTACACCATCTGGCACCACTGGCAACCCCCAGCCAGAGAGGCAGAAGGCCACCAGCTTCACTGCCACCGAAGTTGGTGTCCTGGTGGAGCAAGTCCTGGGGCAGTATGATGCCCTCTTCGGAAGTTCCCGTGCCGACAAGGAAGGACGGACTCGGATCTGGACGGACATCGTGATTGCCATCAACGCGGAGGGGGTGGCAGTCCGCGACTTCCAACATGTCAAGAAGCGCTGGGAGGACTTCAGGTCCAGGACCCTCAACAAGGCCCGGTGCCTCTTGAAGGCAGCGGATGCTAAGGGGCGCCGGGGCCACCTGTCGGAACATCAGATGAGGCTCCTGGAACACATATGGCCAGCACTCCATGTCCAGGTCCTTGAGAGGCAGACCTGTCTGGAGTCGAGCGGTAAGTGTACATGCATACTGATTGGAAGCTGTGCGTGTGGTGGTGTGCCAGTAGTGTGCAGGTTGTACATGTGTTTTTCTAGGGCCATGTATGGATGTGCATGTACAGGGCTGTGAGGCAGACACATGCAAGTCCTTTCATGTGTGAGGCACATGGCTGGTGTATGTCTGGGTAAGCATGCAAGCCAAATGCAGATGTGTGAGCACACATGTTTGGATTACTGTGTATGTCAGTTGGCATGGTTGTGGTGTCACACATGGATGTTGGTTCCAGCTGCATGTATTGCACCGTGTACATGTGCATGTGTTTCTATTTGACAAGGGTGCAACAGTGAAGCAACATGGATGCATGTGACACTGATATGTGGAAAACTGATTTGCAGATGTAACATGGATGCCGATCTCAACACTGCGACAGTTGGCGGAGGTGTACACATGCATGCAAGTGTGGTGGTGTGTGTGCATGTGTAGTGCACTCCCTGTGTTTCATGTGATGTCTGGCTCACCTTTGGCTGCTCATGCTGTTGTATGTGTATGGATGGTGCTGGCTGTTGCAATATGGCTGTGGAATAGCTCATGTGTGTGGGTCAAAATGACATGTGTGTTGGGGATTGTGATGCCATGTTTGAAGTTTGACAATGCCACTTATGTGGAACTGTCATGTGTGTATGAGTCCATTGTACAGTGCCCTGATGCCTGTGTTTTATTTCTCCCTGTCTGCAGCGTCAACTGATGAAGAGGGCGGAGAAGGTGCTGTGGAGCACACCGGCAGGGATTGCACCGCCAGCCGGAGAGGCAAGGCCCGGCTCCCCTCCCAGGTTGTCATCTCACCGGGGAGTGAGGAGTCCAGTGCCACATCCCAGGCCGCAGCTGCCGAGGGGAGGTCCAAGAGGCGGAGGTCGGAGTTGGACTCCTCGGCAGCAGAAGGGGCAGCTGAGACCCCACAGGGCCCAACGGAAAAAGATGGCATGGAGTCATCCAGGTTGGTGGAGGGTTTGGTGGAGGAGGAGGCTGCTGCGGAGGTGCCTGTGTGCAATCCTGTCCCTGATCCTGTCACTGCATCATCTTGCACCAGCAGGGATGCCTACGTCCAGACCCGTTCTCAGGGAGGGGATTGGCTCACACCAACTGGCCTTCCTCTCCCTGCGGATGTGGCTATCCGGCACCAGGTTGAGCCTGTCCTGGGTGGGGTGGCGTTGCGTCAACGTGCCATGCGAGGTGACCTGCAGTCTTTTCATGAGGAGACTGCACGTCTTCTCGCATGGCTCGTTGACCGCGGTGACCCACTGGGACAGCTCACCAGGGCCGGATTCCTCCGTTTCTTGGACCTTGTTCCGACCCCCTCCTCAGCTGAACCCCCTATGCCCCAGTCATCCTCCATGCCATCTTCCCACCCATGTATCACCTGGGTGCCCTGTGGAGCTGCCTCTGACCCTGCGGCCAGGCTGGTGGACAACAGATCCCTGCCACAGTCGGGAGTCGGACGTCCAGCAGGTGTGGCCACCTCCCCAACTGCACCCCAGCTGGAAGAGGATGTGCAGGCAGCAGGAGCCAGGGCACAGGCAGCAGCACAGCAGCAGCAGCAACAAGGTGGGAGCCATGATGGCTCGGGGCCTTCATCATCGGAGGGGCAGGCATCGGCCAGAGGGCAGGAGGACCCTGGACGGGAAGTGTCTTCCGTGTGGCAGTGGTTGGGCCATGCGATAGATGTGGAGCGGCAGTGGGCGAAAGAGGCACGGCTCACGATGGTCAGGGCGGAGAACTCCATGCGTAGGGCCCTGAGGCGGGCCAAGTGCCTCAAGGCCATTCGCAGGGACTTGGAGTTCCAGTTTTCATCGTCCCTGCGAACCCTCGGGGCCATGGAAGAGGACCGCCTCCGGGACATTGAGCAGGAGTTCGATGATGCCCTGGCCCGGAACATCCAAAAGTGAGCCGTCGGACTAGCCGGCTGCCCTTGTAAATAGTTAGATAGTATTAGGTTTCCTTTGGTTTTTTCTTTATTTTGGTTGCGCTTGGACAATGCACCACATTTCTGTATATAGTTTTTCATTAGGTACTATTTTTGATAGGTTTCATTTCTTCAGTTGGGATCATGGACCCTGGATTGTTCATCTGTATATAGTTCACTATTGGATTCATCTCTTTTTTTTGGATTTCCCCATGGAGTAATGGTTTTTCCCTTGGATTTGTTTTGTTGGACTGTGACTTTGGACACCTTTCCTTTGGATTATGATTTCTTGATTTTCATTATTTTACGGACATGCAGCTTTCCTTTTTTTATTCCCATTGTTGTTTGTTTGATTTTAATTCCATTCATGTTGCTTTTAATACATTTTTTTCTTCATACTTCCATGTGTGGTATTATCTCATTGGTTTCATGCATGTCATGATATGGATTTTCTCATTCGCTTGCAACCATTGTGTGTGTGTGACGGACATGTGTTCATTTACATACTTGCCATTGGGGTTGTATCATGTAATTGCCTTTTCTATGTGGGTGGATGCAATACTTGGTTGGGTCTTTGGGCTGGGGAGGCTGGCCATAAGGGGCATGATTGAGGATCGTCATGACCTGGGGGCAGGGGGACATGAGTGGGACATGAGTGGGGGCCTGCTGGCAGGTGCCCCGCACTGCTGGGGGTGGGGGTGCAAGGGGACATGAGTGGGACATGAGTGGGGGCCTGCTGGCAGGTGTCCCTCACTGCTGGGGGGTGGGGGTGCAAGGGGACATGAGTGGGGGCCTGCTGGGAGGTGCCCCACACTGCTGGGGGGTGGGGGTGCAAGGGGACATGAGTAGGGGCCTGCTGGCAGGTGCCTCGCACTGCTGGGGTGTGGGGGTGCAAGGGGACATGAGTGGGACATGAGTGGGGGCCTGCTGGCAGGTGCCCTGCACTGCTGGGGGGTGGGGGTGCAAGGGGACATGAGTGGGACATGAGTGGGGGGCTGCTGGCAGGTGCCCCGCACTTCTGGGGAGTGGGGCTGCAAGGGGACATGAGTGGGGGCCTGCTGGCAGGTGCCCCACACTGATGGGGGTGGGGGTGCAAGGGGACATGAGTGGGGGCCTGCTGGCAGGTGCCCTGCACTGTTGGGGGTGCAAGGGGACATGAGTGGGGGCCTGCTGGCAGGTGTCCCGCACTGCTGGGGGGTGGGGGTGGAGGGGGCCATGAGTGGGACATGAGTGGGGGCCTGCTGGCAGGTGCCCCACACTGCTGGGGGGTGGGTGTGCAAGGGGACATGAGTGGGGGCCTGCTGGCAGGTGCCCCACACTGCTGGGGGGTGGGGGTGCAAGGGGACATGAGTGGGGGCCTGCTGGCAGGTGCCCTGCACTGCTGGGGGGTGGGGGTGTAAGGGGACATGAGTTGGTGATCAGTAGTGCAAGGAGACATGTGCCTTTGCTGGGGGGCATGCCCATGTTGGGTGGGCTGCCTGCGGGACATGACCAGGGGTGCAGGGTAGTCCCCTGTGGTGTGGGCTGCCTGCAGGGGCCGTGGAGGGTGTACAGGGAACACCTGGGAAGACCCACACTGCCAAATCACGTGTAGGACTCCCCGGCACCCCGAAATACACTTACCCTGCTGGATTCGCGTGTGAAACTTCCCACGCACCCCTGAAATACACGTACCCTGCTGAAATCACGTGTGAAACTTCCCGTGCACCCCTGAAATACACGTACCCTGCTGAAATCGCGTGTGAAACTTCCCACGCACCCCTGTAATACACGTACCCTGCTGAAATCGCGTGTGAAACTTCCCGCGCACCCCTGAAATACACGTACCCTGCTGAAATCGCGTGTGAAACTTTCCGCGCACCCCTGTAATACACGTACCCTGCTGAAATCACGTGTGGAACTTCCCGCGCACCCCTGATATGCACGTACCCCGCTCGCACAGGGCCAATCACGTGTGAAACTTCCCGCAAACCCCAGTAATACACGTACCCCGCTTGCCCTGCTGGTACAGGGTTAGCGCAGCCCTTTGTGCTGGATTGGGGATTTTGATGGCTTTTCCCTGCGCGAGGGGCGTTCTTGGGGGCGTAACTGGCGCTGCTGCAGGGTCGCTGCGCCACTGTGCGCCACGGCTGGTTTTGGTAGCTGAAATCCATGAATACGCTGTGCGCGGAAATGGATATTAGCGCACGCGGCTGGCGCAGAGATCCGCACGTGCACACTGTGCGACAGCCGCGTGCGCCACTTGTGCGCTAAATTCTATGAATTACCCCCAATTTCCTTAACTGGTGTTCTTAATGTAAAACAAAAGCATCCAGTGTATGTGTGTGTGTGTTCTCATTGCAATATTGAATTCCTTGTTCTGACTATCTGTGTATGTTTCATGTGCATTGACTCTGCAAATCATTAATTGCCTATACTTCCACAAGATCATGTGTGCATGCATGTGGTGTGTGTACGCATGCATGAGTGTATGCATGTATGTGTGTCACTGCACATCTTCATGTAAGCATATCATGACAGAGTTTCTAATCTTAATCATCTCAATTTCTTTCCTCAATAAATCAATTCATCACATATAATAATACTCCATGCGGTGCTCAATAATTGTGCCAAGCCTTCCTCATTCTTCTTTGTCAGTGCCTCCGCCTGCTTGTACTTTTCTCATAAATACATTTTACTTGAACAAACCCCACAAAAATCTAAATAAAGCAGTCCTTTTCTTGAAAATCATACTAATCAAGGTGTGTGCATCTATAAAAAATACTTTTTTAACCTAATGTTTTCAAAATAGAACTGTTTAAATATATCATGCCCCTTTGTTAATATTGTGTGTAACACTAGCCCGAGTGTGTCCCTCATTACTTACTGCATCCCTAATTTCAAATACTGCTGGCTGAAAGCATATAAATACTCTTGCGAGATTGACAGGTGGAAAAAAATAAGAGTTTTAACAAGTCAAAAAAACTCAACTGAGCTATGGCTAGAAATGCATAATTTTAAAAAAAGACACTTAATTATTGTGTACCTGAAAGTGTGTGGGAAAATTATAATCAAACCACTCTGGCCGTGAAAGATAGTTCAGGTGAACAGGTGAAGTGTCCTGAAAGCATTTGGGTAAATCGTGCTACTGTATCCGACATAAAGAAGATCATTATTAGCTTGAATAACTCTAGAGCAGTGGGCCCAGGTGGGGTATGCATTATTTGATAAAAAGCCTCATCCAAACAGTGGGCTCAGGCTCTCTATATCCTATTTAATGCAATAGGAGTGCGAAGGGAAATTCCGGCAACTTGAAAAATGAGCAACATACTACCGGTTTACAAGAAAGGTGCTTGGCAAAACCCAGTTAATTACCGCCTACTAGATATGCTGGATATTCCGGCAAAAATTTTCCCGAGTATTGCTAGTAGAACTAAAGGCATGGATTGAGGAAAAAAAGATACTACCGCTGAACCTGACTGGTTTTATTGAACATTCAAATACAGCTCGCAATCTGATGATATTGACCACTGCAGTCTGGAAATGCCCGAATACGAACCTGTATTTCACATATATAGATTTTAACGCAGCCTTTGACTCAGTGAATAGGACTTTACTTTGGGCAAATCCAATTAATTGGAATATTCCTTCTGGGTTGCTCAAAATGATCATGCTGCTTAATTCAGAGACCTCAGTACAGGTTTGACTGGATGCAAAATGCTCACTCATTTTCTACATACCTTGTTGTAAAGCAAAGGTTTACAGTGGCAGCAACCCTTTGTTACTTATACCTAGCCGATCTCCCTGAAAATCTGGCAAATGATCATAAATGTCCTGCTAAAGTAGGTGCGCTGCCATTCAACTGGTTGGGATATGGGGATGATCTTATCTTATTAGATCATAGTCTGCATGGACTACAGAAGACTATAAATGCCTTGAGTACAATTGCCAGAACCAATCATCTTAAGATAAATGTAGAGAAGAGTAAGACCATGATGTTTGCGAAGAATCGAGTAAGACAGACAAAATATGTATGGACACTGCAGGGTGACCAATTGGAACAAGTAATATATTACAAATACCTTGCACTCCATGTAGATGAGCATTTAAATTGGGGCTTTCATTGGTCAGAACTCAAAAGTAAATGCCTAAAAGTTGTAAACATGATTAGTAGCTTCATTGGAAGAAACATGGGCTTTTCAATACAAATGGTCTTGCTGTTATACACATCAAGAGTAAAGTCAATTCTCCTCTATGGCATCATGATTTGGGGATAAAATTAGATTCCACTTGTTCGTAAATTGGAAGCCTTGATTCTTCGCAAACTACTAAGGTTACCACAATGTGTCTCGATTGAGTACATTTGATTAGAATTTGATATAAATAGCTTTGATGGTGATATGAACTATAGAGCAACGATGAGTTATGAAAAAAAGTTAGCTTTAAATAACAATACGATCAGGGTTCAATTTCTAACACCATTCAAGAATATTGATAACTGTAAGAAGATTGATTCATTGGGGAAAATGATGATGATTCATAAAATGTGGCATGATAAATATGAGTTAAGAAACACTGCCAGCAATGCGTTAAGATTTAAAACATTGTTGAGAAAGAAAGGTAGGGAAAATTGCATTGAAAAACATATTGTTCAATTAGCACCTTTAAATAAAAGCGGTATGTATCTACAATATCAAATACATCGCCTGTCAGTACCAACTTATGTACAGGCTTTTCCCTTGCTGAAAATTATTCGGCAATACCTTCTTTTGAAATGTAATTGCAACAAAACCTGTGAGATAAAAGTACCGCAATGGGCATTCCACCCTCAGTAAGGTGGTGTGGGCTATTTGGTAACTTTGAGCAAGAAACACGTAAGCACCTGTTAATGGAATGTGAAAGTTTAAATAGATTAAGAATTAATTTTTTAATGTTTTATAATACCCAGTTTGACAGCAATAATATCTAATTTTGTTGGAATTTGTTTTAGAGGGAAATGACATGAATTTAATTTATTTTATGACAAAGTTTTATTAGAAGTGTATAGACATTTTAAACCAACTGTCGGAAGGGTTCTTTTAAAAGTATCTCCAGGAGCCGAGTTTTTGGCATGAATTATTTTTTTTTTGTTTCATTTTAATGCTGCTATGAAATAAGGTATAGAGTGATTTAATAATGGAGATTGTATCCTGCTTATACTATGTATGTTTTATGTATTTATATTCTTTAATGTTTTTTAATATGTGTTGTATATACAACATGTATATGGTTATATGTATATTAAATAAATAAATAAATAAATAAAACTTTTGCATCAATACATGCACTTCCAATATTTTCGACAGAAAAAGTGTTTTCATCTTATTTGTTCTTGCTATTCCCTATAAATATTCACTGTGCTTAGTTCAATGTCATTCACTGTTACATCAGCCTTCTTTTAAACGTAATCTGCACTTATAATTGCATTTTTACAGTTGGCGCTATGCTTCTCAATTTGGGTGATTTTACACACTTGTATTCTTCAAATGCCCCTATATTGCATAGTTATACTGTATGGTGAGGGAAACACTGTCCCCTTTCTTAACGCCTCTCCAATCTGCTCTGGTCTTGGTGTACATGCTTAAACCTTCATGTATAACACCCCATGACTTTACATTATTTATGGTGCATCTCCATGCCTTCTCTCCGTCCCCAAACACCAGTATTCTCACTCTTGTGGTCACCCACAGCACTATTCTGCGCTTTCATTTGCAAACTGTCTTTCTTTTCACAGCACACTAAAACCCGCTTAGCGTAACCTTTTTCCAAACTATACTCTTTCAGAAATGTCCCATCAATCAACAACAAAAACGTCTATTTGCCCAACATAAAATCAACAAATCAGGGACACTTCACTGTGTGGCCAACAAAAAAGCATCCTCCACCAGCCCCTGAAATATCCCACAACCCTGTTTACAATGGGAAGAGACTTGTGTGACCCTGAATAGCGACTCAATGGGGCCTCCCCAGCTTAGTTTAGTTTAGTTTAGTTTATTATTTGTAGGGTGCGCCAAGCCCTGGAGCATCAGGGCGCACAAGACAAGAATATGCTCAACTTTGTTACAGGTACATCTACATAATCATAGTACATTCAGCAATAAATAAAATATATACAGGTACATGTGCATGGTCATAATGCAGTATACAATAAGCAAGAATGAGCAGGGCTGGAGCTAGGTCCAGACAAGAGGTGAACAATGTGGAGGTGATATACAGAGGAATAAGTACAGTAATATACAATGGTGTAAAATACAGAACGTGGTATCAGAGCTGGGGCGTCCAGGTGGATCGCTAGTAGGGACAGTCAGGTCAAGCAGGTCGGATTGGCTAGTTACACATATACAATAACTGGGAGCAGCCTCCTAAGTGCAAAATAATATATTCAGAATACAATTCAACCACATATGGCTCTCCTGGCAAAATGATCAATTCTTCAAAATATACACCCTCGCTTTGACTTAAACAACTAAGGGTTCAATTTACCCCAGAATATTTTAATCTAACCAAGCGCTTCTCTCAGCACCTGGTTTCAACAGTTATTACACTAATGCCATAAAAATGCTGTTTTTTCAAAACATAATTCTTTTTCAATTTACTAACCAGATATGGCTCTCCTGGCAAAATGATCAATTCTTCAAAATATACACCCTCGCTTTGACTTAAACAACTAAGGGTTCAATTTACCCCAGAATATTTTAATCTAACCAAGCGCTTCTCTCAGCACCTGGTTTCAACAGTTATTACACTAATGCCATAAAAATGCTGTTTTTTCAAAACATAATTATTTTTCAATTTACTAAGCGTATAGCAGTCATTTTGACCCCTAACTAAGCATCCCGACCAAGGAACACAAACAATATACATATGTACCATAAAAACCCCAAAAATAAACAAATGAATTTAATGAGTTCTGGTTCAACTTTATATTTCCATACAATTCAGGCACAGCATGGCGCCAAAAAACACTTTTTCTCAAAACTACACAAGTACATCTCTAAACATTTTCCTTGCATGCTATTACATATACCAGTGTCAAATCTGCTAATTTTAATCACATTTCCATAAATCTTCATTCATTTTTCTGTTTTAATCACACACATTTTGTCATACCTGCCAACACAAGCAACAAACTGCTCTTTATATTAATCTTAGCTCACAGCAGTTCTAATTCACAGGTCTTATCCCATTTGTTCAGCTTCCAAAAGCAGCTGCTGTTTTTTCCTACAATCATTGATTATTCTCCTGACTCTGCCAACTGTTATCTCTCAGTCTTAAACAAGAGCTTTTAACTATTTTCAGTGCAGTCTTGACCATATTTTACTTGTGCGTGTCAGCGCTGGCTTTCCGCCAACTACACACATTGCATACAAATTGCTTATCTCCCTGCCTTAATACAATTTCAAGATGCTATGTATCATTTTATCTTCATTTTTACTGCTGGGGAAAGGGGATCTGATGTCGGTTTTTGCCTTAACTCATTTGAATGGCCTTTTTTCAACAACTAAGCAGTTGTTAAAAAATGTTTATTATGTGCAGTTTTCTTTGTCTCGGGAGGATAGCTCAGCTGCAACGTGCTTGCCTTGGAAGCAGGATAACACAGGGCAAGACGGGTTCAATCCCCGGGTTCACACGTAGAAACCTCTGGGTATTAAGCGTGTTATAAATAACCTATCATATCATATCTTTCACCTTCGTTTTCATAATGCATTCGGCTCATTTTTATCGTGCAAGGCAATTTGGTATCTTAAAGCTGCCAACTATATAGGTATATAAAAATTAACCCGATAGCTACCGACAACCGCCCACTTCAAGCGTGCAAATTAACCACAATTTCTGACTGCAATTCATTATTTTGACTGGTTCCTCCATAGCATTTCAAATAGCAAATATGAGTGCCCTCATCAATGGCTTGCTCAAACCTCTGTCTTTTTCACTGACATCTGTCCATCTCTAGGTTGGTGCAAATCACCTTTTTTTAATAAATAATATAATGTCTTGGCTTGTCTCAATCTTTTTACAACTCATTATCGCTCTTCGATATCTTAATTTAAAACAGACACATAAACAGACAAACAAATCGACTTTTCGCGCTAATCCTCAGCACCCTTTGCTTTATCTCTGACACTAAATATACCCCAATAGGAGTTTAGCTCGTCTCCTCGTGTGGACCTGTGCTACATGCAGCCTAGGTTTACTTCGATTGGAGTGTGAGACAACCTCTTCTGTCCCCTTTGGGGTCAGGACTCTGGGCACTTCTCTCCATTTCTTATTTACACATAAAAATAAACACTCGTTATTTCTTAAACAACCCCCATTACTTAACTAACAACAACGTTGGTTTTCCCTTTATTACCACAAACCCCTTATTTATATAGATCACATTTTATTTTCTCCCTCTTTGCCATAGTCCCTTGTCAATACGTACTTTAATCCACAGATGTCAAAGTGCACCATGCTACGTTATGCTGACAGCCATAGGTAGACTTCCCCCAACAAATTATTTATTTATTATTTATTTGTTTATTTGTAGAGCGCCGAACTGCTCGCAAGCATCGGGGCGCTTACATGAAGACGTAGACAAATAGTGAAGACAAACAATATACAGGACGATTCATTACATATAGGGGTTGTCCATCAGAGGTTGTAAAGCCTTATCTCGAATTACTTAAAAAGCAAGGTTTTAAGTTTTTTACGGAAGGAAAATAGATTTGATTCCAGTCTAAGGCTAGTCGGAAGTTTGTTCCAGAATGCTGCCGCACGAGTGAGGAAAGCTCTTCCTAGACCTAGTTCTTTTTTAAATTTTGGAGTTGTTATCAGTCCCTTGGCTTCAGATCTTAATGTTCTGGTAGGGTTGTAGGGTGTAAGTTTGGTCTTAAGGTAGGCAGGTGCTTTTCCATAAAGGCATTTATGGGTTAGGCACAAGGACTTGAATTGTACGCGGTCTTCCATTTTCAACCAATGTAGGTCACGTCTGGCTACGCTGATGTGATCTCTCCTTGATTTTAGTTTGATGACTCTTATCGCCTGATTTTGAATCAGTTGGTACTTGTGTAAGCTTTGCTTGCTGGCACCAGCAAGGAGAGCGTTGCCATAGTCCAAACGTGATAGAATGGTGGCTCTGGCAATAGTGGCGCAATTCTTTTCATTGAGAAGGGGTCTCATTGCTTTGAGGAGACGAATATAGTAGTTACAGTTTTTGCTGACATACATGGCTTGAGCATCTGCATTGAGTGTAGCTTCCAGAGTCATGCCGAGTGTTTTCACTTTACCAACTACTTCAATGCAAGATTCCTTGATTTGAAATGCCTTGTAGTCGGATGTCAGTTTAGTGCGAGCCTGAGTAGATCCAAATACCATTAACTCGGTCTTGTTGCTATTGAGGCACATCCAGTTATTGTTCATCCACTCTTCGATATTCTTGTAAATGAGGACACAATGCAGATTCACTTACCCTGTCAC
Organism: Ambystoma mexicanum; assembly: GCF_040938575.1. Classification (NCBI taxonomy): domain Eukaryota; kingdom Metazoa; phylum Chordata; class Amphibia; order Caudata; family Ambystomatidae; genus Ambystoma; species Ambystoma mexicanum. Next base: position 104,542,543 of record NC_090936.1, on the reverse strand, counting down.
TTCTCCTGGGTATCTCCTATCTCTGTCAGTATCTGGGTTCTTGTCCTTGGAAGATCTTCAGGGTCCCTTCAAAAGTGGTGACCATATGTAAAGGGGGATCCTCTACTTTATTAGCTTTGACATCTGCAGACTCAGGCACTGAAGACAGGATAAATTAGGGAGACAGACGTCCGGATGCATTTTCACAGCCATCTTTTAATACAGAATAAAAAGACACTCTGGAAAGCACACATATCTACTTCATTCAGCTTGCTTTTATATACTTTTTACTAATGACATAATGCTTTAATATAAGCCCTCCTTATTTTTGATTGGTTGGCTTACATGTCACTCATAAAACCCACATGAGCTCATTTTGCAAGCATTAATTGACTAACACATAATCTGATAAGCTTGCGTGCGATCCAGCCAGACCTCATTATTTATCCTTCAATTCCTGCCAAGAACCAGCCCTTATCTAATTCTCTAGGCCTGCCAAATCTACTTGTTGCTAAGTAAGCAGCTGTCCTCTATAATTGGTAGCCTTCCCATGCTCTTATCTGATTTGCTATCAATCATGTCTGCTTTTTCTGCCAAGAAATTCTAAATAGACCAACCCAGACATACTTTATCTCAAAATGAACTGCTGCCAAAGAATATTCCACCATCAATATGATTCAGCTCTTTTAACACCTGACTCCAAAACCATTTTATTTTCTGGCATCCATTTTAGAATCTATTTAGGCATGTTCAGCCTAGATATTCGACCATGCTACCAAATGGAGAACCAATTTACTTTGATGTATAACTTATTTTCTACCCAGTTTTCAGATTATATTTTTAGATATTTATGATGTGCATGTAATTCCTGAGACACCCTCCACCTCCTGGGTTATTCTGACCCCATGAATATATGTTGCCCTATATGCACTCTTTATCTTCAAAAAGCACTATCATTCTGAATTTTGCAATACTGGAACCAACGATCAGCCCACCATGCCATCCGCACCCAATTTACAGGGGGGCGGGGGGATCTTGGTGAGGGGTCTAGCACATCCTCTACAAAAGGATCATGTATTCCAGCATTTTCAGGGTATCATAAATTGCCCTATTTTCTTTCATGGTTTATGTTTCCTAAGGCTAATTCAGAAGACCTCAATGGTGCATAGTCTATCAGGTCCATGTCCTTCTTTATGCAAAGTTTTTCACATAAACCTACTACTTTTGTAGCAGGTTTTTTCCAGAATATGAAAGTGTCTCTCTAGGAAAACATTGTGGTTGTGCCACTGCACAGTAAAATGAAGGCTACGATGGATGGCTCTTCCATCCGTCAACCTTTTATTTACTGCTTGGGGGGACTCAGCAGGTATTGGAACATCAATATGTTGCAGGTTGGACATTCTGGTAGCTCTTTTACTAGATGCATTTCTCTTTTATTGTCAGGCTTGACAACCCTAGTGGCCCTTTTTCGGAGACTAAAGGCCTGATTCACAGAACGTTTTCCTATGGAATTGCGCCATTATAATACACTTCCATGAATCAGGCCCTAAATAGGGTGCGTTTACAAAAATAACATAAAAGGTCTCTTTTAATCAGAGGTTCTAGATTTTAACTTAATTACAGAGATCATTTTCTAGGTACTGGGAGCAAACTGTCATGGCAAACCAGACCCCTTTAAACTTTAACGGTGTAAACTGTTATCGCATTCTAGATTCTTAAATGTGATAGGTGCCCGGTGTCACGACTACCTAGAGTTGCTATTTAAAGTAATGTCAGCCAACTGTTAAGTCTGCCCAGGACCTGTACACATTATGGGTGCCACCTGTCATGGTACCTTAGTACGCTGAATATCAATTGAACAATTGGGTGCATTATGGCTTCCCAAGACCAAGAATAGTTATTTGAACACTGAGAACCAACTGTCCTGATTTCCATCAGACCCTGCAAACCAGAACTTCCACCCCAAAGGAAGTCTAAATAAATGCCTGTGCCTGTGGCAGGGTTGGAAGCAGAGAACAGTGTTCTATCCAAAGTAAGGCTCTGGAAAAATGTGGGTCTCTGTGCCTAGTGTAAGAGAAAATACTACCCGTGAACACCCGGCAGGCTTACTATTGGACAGCAATATTGCATGACGCACATTAGATACTATCAATATCTTCCATACAATGTTATCACTATTACAGAAACCCACTCTGGATCCCGACAACCTAGGTAAATATCACCCCATCACCCATCTTCCCTTTCTAGGTAAGATCATTGAGAAAGCGGCAGTCGTGGAACTGCAGCAACACATTGATACCAACAATCTCCTCCAAACCTATCAATCCGGGTTCAGACCCAGGTGCAGCAGAGAGACAGCAGCCATACATGTGGTCTACGAATCCCTCAACATCTTTGACGTTGACCACCCCTGCCTCCTGGTTCTACTCAACTTCCCGGCTGCTTTCGACATAGTAAACCAACAGGTGCTCACAGACACCCTACATTGGCGCATGGGGATCATCAACCTTGTCCTACACTGGTTCAAGTCCTACCTCACCAACAGCCAGCAGTTTGTTCAGATGTACTCTTCTAGATCGCCAATCTTACCTGTCACCTGTGGAGTCCCACAGGGTTCCATCCTCTCCCAGGTGATCTGCAATGTATCCATGGAGCCACTGGGAGCTCTCCTAGCCATACACAACATCCACATCGACCAATATGCTGACAACAGACAGCTATTCTTCAAGATGTACTCCATCACGGCCATCCAAAGGCTCAAAACCTGCCTCTCGCTGATCCGGTCTTGGATGTCCAGTGCATACTTGAAGCTCAACGGCTCCAAGACTGAATTCCAAATCCTCACCAACAACGCCAAATACCCAGACATTGCATACAGACCTGGCTATCAACCATGAACCTTGAGGGCTTCACATCAGGGCTCCCTTGCTGTGCCAATTCCCTTAGGTTCCACATCAACAAACATCTCTCCTTCAAAACAAACATAGCTAAGAAAACTCAGCCAGCTTAGTATCAGCTCTCCCTGCTGTGGAAAGTCAAGCCCTTTCTCCCTCCAGACAGCTTTAGATCCACTGTTCAAGCACTGATCCTACCCCACCTGGATGGGGACAATTCCCTCCTCAAAGACCTTCTGTCGTCCTCCCTTGTGCCCTTGAGAAGTGTTCTAAATGCAGTTGCACACTCATCAAGGGTCTATGAAGATACAACCAAATCATCCCAGTCTTCATCGACCTTCACTGGCTCCAACTGCAAACACAAATCACCTTCAAGTCTTGCTGCATCTTTTATAAGGCAGTCACCCTCAAGTCACCCAGCTATCTCGCAGAGAAGCTCTGCATCTCTAGTGGACAGTGCACCACCAGAAGCCAGAACACGTGCAGATTTGAAATACGCTGTGGAAAAAAAGGAAAGAACCAGAAAACAAGCCTTCTCTGCCTATGCCCCAAGATGATGAAACCTCCTCCCCACCAGCATCAGACTTGACCCACGCTCCTATAATTCGGAAAAGACCTCAGGACCCACCTCTTCAAGGAGTCGCTCCTCATCAACACCTAGGACATCAGATCGCCCCCCGTGCCACTAGATTTGCGTGACGCCAACTGCCCTCTCCTCCCTGCCACCCTGTACAGCTGTACCCCTCCTCTGTGTCCCTCTGTATCCAACTCCCCCACCCCCCGGCTATCTGTTCCTTTGTTACTGCTGAAAAGAAAGCTAGGTGCATGCTCAATAAATACCATATTAATAATAATAATAATCACTAAATCAACAGGTATTTGCACATTATAGTGTCTTTTATACTCATAAATAGAAACACATTGAGAATAATCTCTCTCTCTTGCTTAGCATGTATGTATATTTGACCTCATGGAGAGATAATAGTGTAGTCAAACAAAATACATTCCCTAAGATTAGCAATAAAGTAGTTGAGTACATACCCAGCATCTTACTCGTCTATTCACTTTCAAAATATTAAAACCACCTACAACCAATCAACAATGCGTGTGTAGCCACTGTTCACAGTAAAACTTAAAATCATGCTCACAATTTTGATGCTATGGATTGGCAAGCCAGGGGACTCGTGCGGTTATAGAGACAGAACTCCCAATAAAATCTTATTTGAAAAGGGTTACAAAAAGCAAAGTGAAAGGTGTATGGCTTTTGTGGACAGTTAACTATAAACACCATAAAAGCAATTTACTACAACCAGGGAAGAAAAACGGTTTCTGGTAATGCAAGGATTCCTCATGTCCTTCCTCTGTGCTTTGACGGATCGACTTATCCTGGCCAAAGGACTATGAGCTACTGCACCCTAACATCAGTCTGTCACCTGCACAGGAAAGGTTAAAAAGGATAACAAAAATACATCATGGTGTCTCTTAATGGTGTAACTATGGAAACAAATGCAAAAAATGGGTACAAATTCCTTTTTCAGGCAAAAAATATCAAAACAGCCACAATCCCTACACACCTACCCTGCACACACTGCTCCAACATATGCACGTGCGTGTGCGTAAACACAAACACACTGCCCCCACATCAGGCACACGGTTCCCCCTCAGGCACCACCCGACACAAAGACATTTAGACACTGCCCCCATGTACACTGCACCGCCCACACTTGCTCCACATATGTACTATCCTGACACACACACAGAGTTCCCCCACACACACACTGGCTACACCCACCCACACACACGTACAGAAAAAGACACAACAATGTTGTGCGTACCTAGGCATTTCAGAAAAGTTCATGCCAATTGTTTGTGTACCTGGACAATTTAAATCAAACCCTGATGATGATGCAATTGCTTGGACATAAGTGGCCATAAGCTACCAAATGCTGCTAGTAGATGACCATATAATAGTAATACCTAACAAATACTTAGTCGGTGCCTATTCAAAAGCCAAAGCTATTGGCTTTGCCAATACCTGTTTCATGTGCAGTCAATTTTGAGAATCTGACCCACTTTGTTCATGTTCAGTGCACTTGCACCTCTCTGGGATGTGGCCTTCTGTGAATTGTGCAGAACTGTTTCTTGTACATCTGTTGCACATTTCTGACACATCTATGACTTGCGCCAGAAAGAAATGTAAGTATCTGTCCACTGTCTGTATTGCAAATTAATCATTTGAACAGTAAACACTGTATCCTTGTGAATACTGGATAGTGGGTGTTGTGACATTTTTCTATGCAATGGGCCTCATTATAAGTTTGCCGGTTCAGTAACTATCGTACCAGTACGCTTGCTGGTACCGTAGTTACCGGACAGGCAAACTATGAGTTCTGCTCGCGGGTGCATTTTTGCCTGCCAGGTCTGACCTGGCGGGCAGACCGGCACCCGCGAGCAGACCATGTTCGATGCGAATGGTGCCGGTGCATCCGGCCTCCCCATTCTCTTTGAACCCTATGGGCGCAAAAAAATGACTCCGGTGGCAGCCGCCGGAGTCATAATGAGGCCCAATGTTTTTGAAGACAAGTATACAATATAGGTGTATGGCATACACCGGGGCTCATTACGAGTGTACAGTTGTGGTAATAACACTCCAAGTTTGCCGGTAGGGTGGTGTATTTACCTCCAGCTCTGAGCTGGAGGTATATCCGCCACCCTACTGGCAAAAAAATGCTGGTATCACTGTCCCGGTAATACCAGTGCCGGTAATACCAGCAAATCCTCCTACAGAGTCATATGGGAATGGGGATTTACCAGCGTTTCTGCCACTTGGGATCTGCTGGTAATTCTGGCAGACCAAGTGGCGCAAACAGTATTACAGTTTACTGTAACCCACCGGTATTACTGGCGGGATACCGGCAAAATAGACATCGGCAAACTTGTAATGAGCCGTATTGACTGAGTCTTCTTACATATCACATATTAAAAAAGGCAGATACTCAAAAATGAACGCAAATGAAAAGAGGATGCACTTTGTTCATTTGCCTTCATTTCAGAAATGTGCAAATCACCATTTCCACAAGGGTGACCGGGCATGCCCATGGGGCTGAGCTGCGGCACTAAAAATATATATATTAGTATCATTGCATACATTAGTTATGGGAGTGTGCTCCTGGCACTAATGCATATCTGCCTCCGAAAACCAATGTGGGGGGTGGGAGTGCATTTCACAGTGATAGGTCATGTAACGGCTAAGCATGGTCAAAAGTAACCAAAAAACACATTTATTGGGGTTTAAAAATGCAGGTGTGACAGCAGCCTGTATACTGCTGCTGTCACACTGCTAACAACATGTATGGTAGGGTCAGAAAAGACCCTGGGCCTCATCATGTGTTGCCCGGTCTGGTATTAAAGTGCCAGTATTTCCGTGTACCGGACCGGCCAACCACACGTTTGCGGGGCTCTGAACAGGCCCCAATTACCGGCACCAGTTGGCAGTGCTGGTAATTCCAGCCAACTAATGGGGAGCTACCACCATGTTCGCTGCCCGTAATATCGGGCATCGTTTGCCGGTATCTTGTCAGCAGTACAATTTCATAATTATTTTTTTATTTTTGCATTTTTAAAGCACTCCGCTGTTACAGGAATGGTTTGTTTTTTAGTTGCGCAATTGTCTTAGTTGCGTATTTATAATGCGCTTAAATACCCAGAGGTTTCTAAGCACTGACCCGGGGATCGAACCTGTGTTGCTTCCTGTCGTCTTGCTTCCAAGGCAAACACGTTGCCGCTGAGCTATCCTCCTTTGTCATGAATTTTGCCTCACCCTGAGCCTGTAACGAACAGACGAATCTGAGTATTTTCTATGGATTTTCAAAGTGCATTCCCTTTGTAAATACAGGATGCTCATGGCAATGCCCAGGATGGCCTTAAATACGCAAAGGAGGGGAAAGGGGGCATCAGAAGATGCTGGCATCCCGCTGCCCTTGTGGATTGGGCTGCACCTTTTTGGTGCAAGTGATGGGCTGTGCCTGTGCATCACATCTCTTGTGCCAAGAGAGTTTAGTCTTCTTGTGTTTATTGCGTCTGCTACGAACGAATGATTAGTGCTGTGGTGCAAAAGTGTATATAAATATCTATTGTCCATATATGATATGATGGGTTATTTATAAAGCACTTAATACCCAGAGGTTTCTAAGCGTGGACCGGGGATCGAACCTGAGTCGCACCGTGTGGTCTTGCTTCCAAGGCGAGCACATTGCCCCAGAGCTATCCTCCCGAGATTATGATGGCATGTTCCAGTGTATACAGTTCCTACTTTACATTATTGGCATTGATATCGTTCCTAGTGATGCCACCTTTTTATCCATGGCATACATCCTGTATTTATGTTTTTTATTTATATATGCTGCGCCTGTTGAAAGTGTATGATGTGTAGCATTGCGTAGGTTGTGTGAATCTGCAATGCAACCTTCGGAACATACCATTGCGCATGTCATTAATATAGAGACTGTACTATTCGACAATGTAATATCTAAAGGTTTGCAGATGCGGTTTGCTACATCTTTGAAGCATGCACAAATTCACTTTGAAGTGTACATGTGTGACCAACATCTCCAAAACCGGAGCTTCCAATTTTGAGAAAACGAGTCCAGAAATGTAATGTTCTCTTTATGTAAAGATACCGACGCAATGAGCCTCATTAGGAGTATGGCGGCAAGGCAACAATGGTGCCGGTATCGGTACCGGCACCGTTGCTACCGTACCGCCATACTAGGACTTCTGCTCACAAGTGCCCTTGCAGCCACCAGGTCTGACCTGGTGGCCATACCAGCACCCGCAAGCAGAACATGATGGTAGCAACGGTACCGTTATAAACAGTACCGCTGCTAGCATCCTCCCCATTCCCATTGACCCCTATGGGGCGGAGCAGCACAAGTTTGATCCACAGGTCTGCGCTTAGAAACTTCTGAGTATTAAGTGCGTTATAAATAACCAATTACAACTGTGAGAGCCGCTTGCATGGCAAGCAGCGCTAACCATTGCAATAAATGGCAGGCAGTGTTTACAATCACAATTAAACCCAGCCCAACAGCATGTAGGGCAGGGTTTAATTGTAATTGTACACGATGAATCCCAATGGGGTCTGCCTGCTACATGCTGGTGCATAAAGCAGGCTGACTCCATAGGGATCTCCAGCATTTGGATTTCGCTTCTCCTCTCTGCCTGCACGTGATTGAAAATGGGGCGTGGCAGGCACCTTACAAATATCCAGTAAATAAATAAGTCCAGAGAGATTTCAAACCAATGCAACATTAATATAAACAGATTTTGTGAGGCTCATGGCATTTGGCAGAGAAACACACGTAGTACGAATACAAATGTTGCATTAATGCAAATGTAGCTTTGATACATAACGAAGGCAGCATTTAAACACGTAGGGCCTCATTACGAGTTTGGAGGTAGCCATGCAAGGACATGGCTGCCTCCAAACTCGTGTCCGGGTCTGTGGTCCCTTAATGGGGAAATGGCGGGCCATTCCGACCTTGGAGGGCCCGGTATTTCCCCATTCAGGGAACCCGAACCGGGCCCATCCCCATTCCCATTTGAGCCCCCCTAGGGCCCAATGGGAATGGGGAGCATGCTAACAATAATGACGGGCCCGTTGTTAGCATGCTGGGCATGCTGGGCCTCTCGCGGGACCTGCTAAGGACGTCTGGTAAAACCAGACGTCCAGAGCGGGTCCCGCGAGCGGCCCTCGTAATAGGGCAGTATGGGTTTAACGGCTCCGGCACCTTTACCGGCGCTGTTAACCCCTTAACGCCCACCTCATAATGAGGCACGTAGAGTATTAAGCAGTGACACGCAAAGCATTGAAGAAAACAAACCATTGAAACACATGTAGCACTAAAAGATACATAGGACGTTAACACATGTACGAAAGGAGGAAGAAGGGAGAAGATTGAAGGAAGGATGGGATGGATAGAGGGATGGAGACGTGGATGGAGAGAGAAGGGATGCAGGAGACACAGAAGGAGCGAGAGATGGAGATAGGAAGAAATGGAAGGACAGAGAGAGAGGTGGGTGGAGAGATGGAGGGATGGATGAGTGGATGGATTGAGGCATGGAGAGGGTGATGGAGGGATGAGGCAAAGAAGGAGGAAGTGCTGCAGGAAGAATGGAATGGATGGAGGTAGAAAAGGAGGGAGACATTGACAAAACATGGAAGGAGAGATGGAGTCCTGGATATTGTGAGGAAGGGCCAGAGGAGAGGTGTGGGAGTGTGGGATGGAGAGACTGAGAGAGGAAGGAATGGTAAAGCTAAGGAGGAATAGAGGCTGGTATGAATGGAGGTATAGGCAGACCAAGACATGGGAGAATGTGGAGAGTAAGGGATGGATGGGAGAAGGAAGGATGAATGGAGAGGGATGTAAGGATGGATTAATGGAGGGAGGAATAGAGGAAGGGAGAGAAACAGGAGGATAGGGGAAGGTTAGGAGGGTGGCATAGATGCAAGGAGGGCTGTATAGTGGAATGGAGGCATGGAGGCACGGATGCAGGAGTGGTTGAATGTATATTTTGAGGGATGGAAGGATGGATATTGGAAGGGAGCGCTGAATGCGAGAAGGAAGGATGAATGGAGAGAGGGATGTAAGGATGGATTAATGGAGGGATGAATCGAGGAAGGGAGAGAACCAGGAGGATAGGTGAAGGTTAGGAGCTTGGCATAGAGCAAGGAGGGCTGTATAGTGGAATGGAGGCATGGATGCAGGAGTGGCTGAATGTATAGTTTGAGGGATGGATGTAAGATAGAAGAAAGGGGATGGAGGGGATGGGAAGGATCGATGGATGGATAAAGAGATGGCTAGAAGCACGAAGAGAGTGATGGGGTGTGGAAGGTAGGGAGCAATGGAGTGAGAGAGGGAGAAAGGAATGGATGGAGGCAGAAGGGGAGGGCGAAATGGAGAAAAGGAAAGGAGGGGTGTACAAGGGATGGCAAGAGGAAGTGCTGGAGTGAGAGAACAATGGATGGAGAAAGAAAGGGAGGGAGAAATAGTGGCAAGAGGAAGGTAATGGATATTGGAAAGGAGGGATGTATGTGCGATGGAGGGAGAGAGAGATGGAGGGATGGATGTGAAAGAAAGAAGGTTTCAGGGATGGATGAAAGTAGGTGGGAGGGATAGACCAGGAGATGGTGCGATAGCAGAAGGGGGATGGGGGCTAAGGGATGGAGGGCTGGATGAGGGCAGGAGGTATAGATGGGGGTGACGGACCAAGGGATGGAGGAGAGATTGAGTGACAGATGGAGGGATCGAGGGGAGAAGGCTGGAGTGAGGGAGGGGTGGATGGGGAAAGATTAAAGGAGGGACAATCGGAGGGAGGAAGAAGTATGTAGGGATTGAGGGAGGGAAGAAGGAAATTAAAGAGTAATAGATGGTGGATAGATAAGGCGAGTGATGGATGCAAAGGTGGAATGAAGTATGGAGAGGAAAGGATGGGGATAGATGTAGAGAGGATGGTAGGAAGGCATGTAATGAGGAATGGATGAAGGTAGGTGGGAAGGTGGGATACAGAAGGCTGGAATGATAGACAAATTGAGTGAGTACTGAGGGTGAGAGGGACAGATGGTATGATTGTCTGAGGGATAGAAGATGGGAAGAGGGAGAGATGGAGGAAGGGATGTCGGGATGGAAGGATGAGGGCAGATGGGATGCGGTGTGATGGTTGGAGAGATGTGGGAGGTATGTGAGAGGGTTTGAAGGGGGAGGGGTGACTGGAGGGATGGAGAGGAAAGGATGGAGAGGAATGAATGGAGAGATGGCTGGAAGGTGGGATAAATGTTAACAGCCAATTTCCCAGACAAAGTGCCACAACCCACATTCAGTTGACCACAGACCTGCATTTGGGATGTCTCTGTGATGCTTGCAGTGGTGAAGTGGCTTGACCTCATCCTAGATCCAGTGGCCACTTTCAATGGCTTCCTGGAATATGGAGTATGACCAAAGCCCATGCCGCTTGGAAGCTAGAGAAATCTGACATGGAGAATTATATAAATAACCAAATTCTTCTTTTAATTACTATTGTTAGGGGCCTCCAAAGGCGTGAAAGATGGACCACAGAACTCATGGAAGGATATCATGCTCAGTAGTGCACAGAGAACCTGTGACAATTTGATGGATTGTCTGAGAAAAGGTGGTAGGGTAAATGAACAGGTTGCCTATAAGAGTGGGCCTGTGGCAATTAAAAATAAGAGCGTGTTGCTATGCAATGGGGTAGAGCTAGAAGCTGGGGATGCCCCGCAGCAAGTGCCACTGAGAGAGAAACAGGCGATGCGGAGACATATGGATTCCAATGACAGGAATCAAATGGAAATGTTGGGTGGTGAACAAACTGTGGATTTCCTAAAAAGGATAATATCCGAAAGGTTGTAGGTGACTGAGTGGAATGTGGTGCTAAAGAGAAGGAATGTGCCTAGTCTATTGCATGAGATCCCCCTTCAAAGAATGATAACTTCTGGGGATATTACCAGGGTTTTCTTCCCCAAAGACGATCATCTTGACCAGGTATAGCTCGACTTTAGATCTGAAGCTGTTGTGGGGGAGCTAGATTGCGTAAGGATGCTAGGGTATGACATGCATCCGGTGGACAAAGTGCGTGTAGAACATTTGGAAGACTCGCTACACTGTCCTGAAGATACGACTGAGACAGCTGTCAAACATCCAATAAGGGTCACTTGCAAAAGTGGGGCTCAGGGATATAGGATAGTTGAATTTGTAGATGACAAACATTGAGTTGGGGGAGCAGGCCTACAGGATTGTGGTTGGTGGTCCTCAAAGCTGGGTGGGGATTTTAGAAAGCTGGGGGGACAGAAAGACGGGTCTCTGACCAATTTACAGTCCACACATGTTATGTCTATTGTCACTTGAAATACGAGAGGCCCAAATAGTTTCTTGGGTTCCCCAGAGCATCTGGAAGATTTACTTATACATGACCTGGCATGCCTTCAGGAGGAGTGGCTCACCCACTAAGTTGTATTTGATGCATTTACACAGATTCCGCAGCTAGCTACCCCGAGTAATGGCATCAGTCCATCAGAGGGCCTCATTATAGCAGTAAGAAGCCACCAAGGACCCCATTTTAGGGCCTTGTCCCCTCCTGTCTGGGCCTGTGCGGGCGTGCACAGCACTGCTCAGCCACCTTTCTATGTTTCCATAGGGGACACAGCGCACAGATTGCCATTCTCATCCCTGTGCAGTGTTTTTTGCCCTTTTGACTGCAACTCACCTTTTTTGACTTCTAACTTTTGTTTTATGCTTGCATGCCCCGTAGGCCGTGCTGCACCGTCTGTGTGATGACCTAGCAGCATTATGCTGCCTACATAACTCACTATGCTTGTAACCAACCTCATTTAACTTAGCAGCTCTATGCTTGTTTGAGACTCTCAGCCCTGTGCTGTATTTTGTACCTAGCTCACCTGGTACCACTGGTTTGACAATCTCAGCCCTGTCCTGTATTTTGTACCTAGCCCACCTGGTACCACCTGATTGGCACTCTCAGCCCTGAGCTGTATCCTGTACCTAGCCCTCTGGGTACCACCGGTTTGCCATTCTCCGCCCTGTGCTGTATTTTGTACCTAGCCCACCTGGTACCATCAGATTGACACTCCTAGACCTTTGTTGTATCGTGTACCTAGCCAACCTGATACCACTGGTGTGACAATCTCAGCCCTGTGCTGTATTTTGTACCAAGCCCACCTGGTATCACCAGATTGGCACTCTTAGACCTTTGTTGTATCGTGTACCTAGCCCACCTGGTACCACTGTATTGACAATCTCAGCCCTGTCCTGTATTTTGTACCTAGCCCACCTGGTACCACCTGATTGGCACTCTCAGCCCTGAGCTGTATCCTGTACCTAGCCCTCTGGGTACCACCGGTTTGCCATTCTCTGCCCTGTGCTGTATTTTGTACCTAGCCCACCTGGTACCACCAGATTGACACTCTTAGACCTTTGTTGTATTGTGTACCTAGCCAACCTGATACCACTGGTTTGACAATCTCAGCCCTATGCTGTATTTTATACGTACCCCACCTGGTACTGCCAGTTTGACACACTCATCCCTGTGCTGTATTTTGTACCAAGCCCACCTGGTATCACCAGATTGGCACTCTGAGCCCTGTGCTGTCTCGTCTACCTAGCCCACATGGTACTGCCGGTTTGACACTCTCAGTCCTGAGCTGTGTCCAGCACCTAGCCCACCTGGTACCACTGTATTGACAATCTCAGCCCTGTGCTGTATTTTGTACCTAGCCCACCTGGTACCACCTGATTGGCACTCTCAGCCCTGAGCTGTATCCTGTACCTAGCCCTCTGGGTACCACCGGTTTGCCATTCTCTGCCCTGTGCTGTATTTTGTACCTAGCCCACCTGGTACCACCAGATTGACACTCTTAGACCTTTGTTGTATCGTGTACCTAGCCAACCTGATACCACTGGTTTGACAATCTCAGCCCTATGCTGTATTTTATACGTACCCCACCTGGTACTGCCAGTTTGACACACTCATCCCTGTGCTGTATTTTGTACCAAGCCCACCTGGTATCACCAGATTGGCACTCTGAGCCCTGTGCTGCCTCTTCTACCTAGCCCACATGGTACTACCGGTTTGACACTCTCAGTCCTGAGCTGTGTCCAGCACCTAGCCCACCTGGTACCACTGTATTGACAATCTCAGCCCTGTGCTGTATTTTGTACCTAGCCCACCTGGTACCACCAGATTGACACTGTCAGCCCTATGCTGTACTACCTATTTGTACCTGCCTATGTGATTTAGCCCCTCTCCCCCTCCCCCGTGAGGGGAGGCTTTCCCATTTTGTATACCCATTCCAATGTTTCGTTTTCCCTACTTGAACCTGCATACTTGATGTAGCCCCCACACCAAGAAGGGAGGCTTTTTCCAAATTGTGCATCCACTCCAATGCTGCTTCTTCATTAACAGCCTTGCACTTTGTCTGAACCTGTCCATTTTACACGTAATGTACCATTCTCCTCCCTCCCTCCTTAGCATTGCTCCTTCCTACCTGTCCTGCACTCCCTCACCTCCTCCCCTCCCTGGCTTTTCATGTTACACCACTTGCACAATACGAATGCCTCAAGGCCTAGAAAGAACGTTTTGTGTTGTTTTTCACCTTCCCTGTTGCTCCCTGTCCTGCACTTCCCTTCCTCCCCCACTCCCCTGCATTCATGTTACTGCACTTGCACAATCTGAATGTCTCAAAGCCTAGTAGGAACATTATTGTTTGTATTTCATCATCCCTGTTCCCTCCTCCCCCCTTTGTATTGATGCCCCTTGAAACACCATTTGCTGTATAGGTGCATTATAAATTCCAAATAAATAAATAATTAAATATTAAATAAAATCGAGGTAGTATTGGCAGCAAAAGTCTGGTTAAATATTCCCAGCATGGTAGGACCGATTCTTATATGTTCTTACTGGAACCAGCGGGTAGGTTGCCTGGATAGCTTCCTGAATAGTTTCAATGAAATCTGTGAGGTTTATTTGGGCGAAGAAGCGGATGTACACAAGATTCTGGCCAGAGATCTAGATGCAGAATGTTTCACAGGTGTGCGTGGAAAAGGAGTAGGCGTGGGTGGCCGGAACATGGGTAAGATAAAAGATAACAAAAGAAATGCAAATAGATGGCTGACCTTTTTTGATAGGTAGAATTTGAGATGCACCAATGGCGTGGTGATTGGGGATATTCCCCCTAGAGCTATGGGGAGGGGGGCAGGGTTTGCATCACATATTGATTATATAGCCCTGTCAAAGTCCCTTTTTGCTTTCTGCTATGAAATGAAAGTTGGGGAGTCCGATGCCAGTGATCACAATCCTGTGACTGTAAAGTATGGAGTAACAGAGGTGATCAATAGGGGGTATACTAATTTGATGACTAATAACGATGTAAATCGTTTGGCAAAAAGAATTGCCTACTCAGAGAAGTTTAATAACAATGGGGCTCATTACAAGACCGGCGGCAGGCACGGCTGCCGCAGGTATAATTTTTTCCCGTTTCCGGCTCCCTCAAATGGGCAATTACCGGGTCATTACGGCCACGCTGGGCCTGGTAATTACCCATTCGTGGGCACTGGAAAAAATGCTCCCCATACACATTTGAGCCCCAGAGGGCTTAATGGGGAGGTCGGATGCACCGGCACCATCCAGAATGGTGCTGGTGCATCCGACATGCTCTGCTCGCGGGTGCCGGTATGCCCGCCAGGTCAGACCTGGTGGACGGGAAGGCACTCGCAAGCAGAACTCGTAGTTTGCCGGTCCGGTAACAACGGTACCAGCAAGCTTACCGGTACCGTTGTTACCGGACCGCCAAACTTATGATGAGGCCCAATGTCTATAAACATTTTAAAAGCCTCTCCTGGGATGAAAAGTGTGAGACTGTAACAATAGAACATTTTCAGGGTTTCATTGGTAGCTTTAGTTGTTTGTATGCAGGCAAAAGGGTCTCTGTGCGATGTCCATCGCATCCGTTCGATATAGCCCTATAAAATTAAAAGAGAGAGTTAAGAAGGAATGTTAGGGCTGTTAGGAGGAAGTAGGGTCTAAATCCACTGTGTAATGATGCACTGAGGAAGCTAAAACAAACCTTTAAAAATTGGTGTAAGAGCCACAAACATATTCAACTCCAAAGGGAAGGAGAGATGATGCTAATAACATTGGTGAAAAAGACCTCTTGTAACTTTTGGGTGCTGATCAATAAGAGTATTAAAGCATATGACCGGATACAAACTAACCAGATAGCAGAAGGTTCTTGGGTGGAGCATTTCGAGGGTTGTATACAAATTGTTCGAACTACAATTGTTCGAATTACAATTGACCTTTGCACAATTGACCGAATTTTGAAGGTCAATTGTTACATATATGAGGGGGGACACCCCCTGCAACCTCACACCCAATGCATAACCCCCCACCCAAACCCATGCTATATTTTAGAAAAAGAAGGAAAAACAAACCGCACTCCAGGCGAGCAGAGATCTCCACGTTCTTTCTTGGAGACTTCAATATCCACCTTGATGCCTCCTGTCCTCCCTCTAGACTCTTTCGCGACCTCTGCGACTCTCTCTCACTCTCTGTTCTCCGGTCTGGGCCGACCCATTCTGCAGGGCACACTCTTGATGCTCTGATCTCTTCTGACCTTCCCCTCTCTGTCCCTCTCTCCACTCCTCTCTCCTGGAGTGATCACTTTCTCCTATCCTCCCACCTCATCCTCCCTATGTCATGCGCCGCCAACGTTGGGGTATATGGTCGCGGTGGAGACTGGGCTGCCATTAGCCGCCCATCACGTCCCACTGCGCACCTTTAGCAGCAGTCTAGTTGTTTCCGTGGCGTCCGCCGCGGTACGCCTTTTTCTTTCTGTCCCACCCGGAAGTCTGCGCGTTGCAACCCTTTCGCGTCAGGCTCCGGGTGAGACGCTTGTAGTTTTCTCCGTCCCGTGTTTTCTTCCTTCCTCCTCCGCCTGCCTTCCTTACCTGTTTTTTCCCTTTGTTTTTTGTTTTCTGCTGTTTCCCTCCTACGGACTCCCTGTGTACTCCCTCTTCCTGCCCCTTTCTCTGTTTAGTTTCCCAGTACCTGTTTTTCCTCCCTTAGTTTTTTCACGGCTGCCGTCACTTCTGTGCCTACAATCATACTTACATCCCTACGCAATGGACCTTCATACTTGTCACATCCCTACGGACTGGACCTACATACACCACAGTGGAGAGAGTTTTTTTTATGCCATCAGGCTTTTTCCCCCAATTGGCTTGGTCCGGCAGAGAGGCCCTCACTAGACCTCTTTGTACAAGGTCAGGGTGGCTTCCTTCCGGGGTAGGCCCTATCCTCCGACAAAACACCTTGGTGGAAGAAGAGACTTGAACAGCCCGAGGTAACCGACGCCACAGGTGAGGAGGAGGTTGGAGGGTTGGAGTTAGAAGAGGAAGAGGGTAATTCGGAGGTTGGCTCTGACAGTTTGCAACGCCAAGAAAGAACCATGGCTACTCCAGAACAGCTTCAAGAGCTGGTTCAAGCAGTTCAGGGAATGAGTGTTGAACTGCAGAATGTCAAAGCTGAAAATGCCGCACTAAGACAGATGATTACGGCTCGAGAATCAAGGGAGACCGATCTCCCCCCCATGTCTTTGTCTTCTGGTAAATATGACGGATCGCCGAAACGCCTGAAGGAGTTTCTCGAATCCTGCGCTATCTATTTTGCCTTTCGCCCTCATACTTTTGCCAGCGCTCACACCAAGGTGGGGTTTATGATCTCGAATTTAACAGGTAATGCCCAGGCCTGGGCCTCCCCACTGTTGACCAGCAACAATCCGGTACTCCACGACCATGGCGCCTGTGTCACCTTGTTGAAGCAGACTTTTGAACAGACTGAGATAACTCATGTGGCCGCAGAAGAGCTGCTAGACGTACAGCAGGGCAGTAGTGATCTCAGGACCTATATCTCGTCCTTTAAACGTCTAGCGGCTGAGGCCGGGTGGCCGGAACAGGCACAATTTACAATCTTCCGCCACGGCCTCAAAGAAGAATTGAAGGACGAACTGGCTCGCATAGCGCGACCTACTTCTCTATCAGATTTGATGTCTATAGCACTTCAGATAGAATTTCGCCTCAGCGAGTGACGGGCTGAAGACAAAAGCCTCGCACCCCAGTCAACTCACCCTCCTCTGGAACCCCTCCTCATCAACAGCCCTCGGCTTTATGCAAGGAAGAACCCATGCAGATAGGAGCCGCAAGAGCCCCGTTAACTCCAGAAGAACGAAGAAGACGGCGAGACACGGGACTCTGTATGTACTGCGGGTCAAAGGCTCATCTCCTGCGCAATTGTCCAGAGGTCCCTCCTCGTAGGACGGGAAACGACAAACCTCGGAACTGAAGGGGACAGGTTTCCGAGGTATATCTCCTTGTCCCTATGTAACCTTAGCAGTCACTCCTCAATTAGATACTATGGACTCTCGTTTGATGGTAGTATCTCTACAGCTACAAACTCCTACCAGAAAGCTAACAACCCTAGCCCTCATTGATTGCGGTGCTGCCAGAGTTTTTATGGACACCGTAAGGGCTGATAGACAAGGACTCCCTTTAGTTCAGCGCGAGGATGCCCAGAAGGTAGAAGGAGTTGATGGGACCCCACTATCCTCTGGTCCTATAACTCACACTACAGAACCACTCACCGTGGTTATCCAACATCATACTGAACACTTGAAATTTGATCTCATTCGAGCAGCCCACTTCCCCGTCATACTGGGTATCCCATGGTTGAGAAGGCACAACCCCTCCATAGATTGGTACAGGAACACCATTACCTTTGAGCCTGGATTCTGTAAGGAGTACTGTATGCCTCACCGGTCGCAGGAAGTAGTGCAGGTCCTCTTACCAGAGTCAACCGCCACTTGTGACATCTGTTGCATTCCATCTGAAATAGAGGAGTTCCACGAAGTCTTCCTTAATAGAACCATATTGGAGTTGCCCCCGCATCGTCCAGAGGACTGTGCCATAGAACTCTCCCAAGATGCATTAGTTCCTTTCGGGCGGATGTTTCCGCTGTCTCTCACAGAGAAAGAAGCTCTACGAAAGTACTTGGATGCCCACATGGCCAACGGATTGATCCGACCTTCAAGATCTCCCGCAGGGGCCCCGTTGTTTTTCATCCCCAAGCGCGATTCCGCTGAGTTGAGACCTTGCATCGATTATCGGGGTCTGAACAAGGTCACGATAAGAGACAGGTATCCTATGCCTCTCATCGCCGACATCTAGAGGCAGTGCAAGGTGCCACCATCTTTTCCAAGCTAGACCTGCGTAGTGCTTACCATCTTCTCCGAATACGCGAGAGAGATGAATGGAAGACGGCATTCCGAACACCTTTTGGGCTCTTCGAGTATTGGGTCATGCCCTTTGGCTTAGTGAATGCCCCAGCTATATTTCAGCGCTTCATGGATCGATTGTTCTCAGATGTCCTTTTCATCTATGCGGTAGTCTACTTAGATGACATCCTGATGTTTTCTCGATCCTTACAAGAACACGACCAGCATCTTCGAACCATATTAGATCGCCTTTGGACCAACCGCCTTATTGTGAACCCCGAGAAGTGTGTTTTCAAGACCAACTCTATTTCCTATTTGGGATATCTACTATCAAAGGAAGGAATTTCTATGGATCCAAGGAAGGTATCTGCCATACTGCAATGGCCCACACCCACCTCTTTGAAGGAAGTTCAACGGTTCCTTGGTTTGACAAATTTCTACAGAAAATTCATCAGTCATTTTTCTCGGATAGTGTTACCAATAACGGCTTTACTCAAGAAAGAAGCCGGTTCTTTTTTTTGGACTGACCAGGCGAACAACGCTTTTGAGCAATTAAAGAAGTTGTTTTGTACTGCTCCAGTGCTTCGTCAACCCGATCAGGCTAAACCGTTTGTAGTGGAGGCCGACGCCTCCGCCGAGGCATTGGGGGCCGTGTTACTTCAGGAACATCAGGGAATTGAGTACCCGGTGGCCTATCTCTCTAAGACCTTGTCGGTGAGTCAGAAGAATTATTCAGTTATTGAGAAGGAACTGTTAGCGCTCAAGACTGCCTGCGAGGAGTGGAGACACTTGCTACAGGGTAGCGCATCACCCTTCATTATGCGTACTGATCATAAGAATTTGAAGGTACTCCGGGGGATGGATTGTATCAATTCTAGACAAGCACGATGGGCGCACTTCTTTAGTCAATATGACTTTATCATAACTTACATCCCTGGTTCCCAAAATGGCCTCGCCGACGCACTCTCCCGGCAGAATTCCCCAGGGGCGTGTGCCACTCCGCCAGCAGAAGACCTTATCCCCCGCAATAGGATAGTGGGTATGATATCGACATTCCTGCAAGAGGTGAAATCTGCCACCACGGGGGGTATGGAAGACCTGTTACCTCTAAATAAGAGACAAGATCTAAGAAGGACAGGAGGGCTCTTATGGTACAAACAGAAGTTGTTTGTTCCCACGCAAGCCTTGCAATTGAAGGTTCTGGGTTGGTGTCACGACCATGTGACAGCCGGTCACCGAGGACAGAAGGGCACTTTGGAGTTAGTGTCTCGTACTTTCTTTTGGCCCTCTTTGTCTAAGGATGTCAGGAAGTATTGTAAGGCCTGCCCAGTCTGCGTGCAAAGCAAGGTCTCTGTAAGTAAACCATTGGGATTACTAGACCAACCTGAAACACCATCGCGACCATGGTCCCTTATCTCGATGGACTTTATAGTGGACTTGCCCGTTTCCCAGGGCTATACTTGTCTCATGGTCACAGTTGACTCTTTCACCAAGTTAGCCCATTTCTCCCCTTTGGTTGGAATCCCTACTGCTCCGATGTTAGCTGAGGTATTCCTCAGGGATATATTCAGATTACATGGACTCCCTGATAGGATCATTTCTGATAGGGGGAGTCAGTTCACTTCTCGATTCTGGACAGCCTTGTGTCATCGCTTAGAGATTAACAGAGCACTGTCTTCGGGGTTTCATCCCCAGACCAATGGCCAAACTGAATGGCTTAATGCCACTTTAGAGCAATATCTGAGGCGTTACATCAACCGTCACCAAGACAATTGGGTATCCCTTCTGCCCACCACGGAATTTGCCTATAACAATTCTGTACACACGGCTACCAACCTTAGCCCCTTTTTCTGTTCTTACAGGGTTCATCCCCGGGGAATTCTTCCCTTATTCGGTTCCCCACCAACATACCCTCAATTGAGTCCACATTAGCAGACATCTCCACCGCCCATAAGAGCGCACAGATCAGTTTGGCCTCGGCTAGGGAAAGGTATAAGACGCAAGCCGACCGTCACCGTCAGCCCTGTCCCCTGTGGAAAGAAGATGACCGCGGGCCCGTTCAAGATCACACAAAGGATTAATCCAGTAACTTTTAAACTCAGACTTCCCAAAGACATGCGACGCATACACCCAGTTTTCCATTCTTCTCTCCTGCGCTCTGCTGATCCCAATATCCCCAAGAACAGAAATCTACACCTCCCTTCGGTTCCCGCCCCTATTCCGGAAGAATACGAAGTTTCCCACATTTGGGATTCCAGATTTAGAAAGGGAAGACTGGAATATCTAGTGGCCTGGAAGGGATATCCCCGTTCTGAGGATTCCTGGGAACCGGGGTCCTTTGTTCATGCCCCCCTTCTAACCCAGAGGTTCCATCGTTTTTACCCAGGTAAGCCTGGGTGGTCCAGGTATAGAAGGGGGCATACTGTCATGCGCCGCCAACGTTGGGGTATATGGTCGCGGTGGAGACTGGGCTGCCATTAGCCGCCCATCACGTCCCACCGCGCACCTTTAGCAGCAGTCTAGTTTCCGCGGCGTCCGCCGCGGTACGCCTTTTTCTTTCTGTCCCACCCGGAAGTCTGCGCGTTGCAACCCTTTCGCGTCAGGCTCCGGGTGAGACGCTTGTAGTTTTCTCCATCCTGTGTTTTCTTCGTTCCTCCTCCGCCTGCCTTCCTTACCTGTTTTTTCCCTTTGTTTTTTATTTTCTGCTGTTTCCCTCCTACGGACTCCCTGTGTACTCCCTCTTCCTGCCCCTTTCTGTGTTTAGTTTCCCAGTACCTGTTTTTCCTCCCTTAGTTTTTTCACGGCTGCCGTCACCTCTGTGCCTACAATCATACTTGGCACATCCCTACGCTCTGGACCTTCATACTTGTCACATCCCTACGGACTGGACCTACATACACCACAGTGGAGAGGGTTTTTTTTATGCCATCAGGCTTTTTCCCCCAATTGGCTTGGTCCGGCAGAGAGGCCCCCACTAGACCTCTTTGTACAAGGTCAGGGTGGCTTCCTTCCGGGGTAGGCCCTCCGTCAAAAAAAACGCCTTGGTGGAAGAAGAGACTTGAACAGCCCGAGGTAACCGACGCCAAAGGTGAGGAGGAGGTTGGAGGGTTGGAGTTAGAAGAGGAAGAGGGTAATTCGGAGGTTGGCTCTGACACCCTACCCCACAGGCAAAGCCACCCTCATCACTGCCACCCACCTTCGCGGTCATCCGACCCATGAAGCGCGTGTCAGTTGAGGCTTTCGCTACCACCTTCTCGCCCCCCCTCCCTCTTCGGCTGACTCCCACCCTGACACAGCCCTCTCCACTCTGCTATATCTGATACCCTTGATATCCTTGCCCCTGTCATGAGAATCCGCCTGAAGCCCAAAGCCAAATGTAACTCCTGGTATGACTCAGATCTCATCACCCTTAAACGCATGTGCAGGGTGGCAGAGAGGAAATGGCGTGCTTCATGTTCATCCTCTGACAAACTGGCCTGCCGCCTGCTCCAAAGGCAATACCGGCTCTCCGTTCTCACTAAGAAGAGAGCCCTTATCCAAGCCCGCATCTCTGCAGCATCTAACAATTCGGCTGAACTCTTTAAAATCTGCAAGGAGCTGGCCAACCCTGCTGCAGTCTCCATCTCCCCTGTCTCCTCCCAGGCCCTCTGCACGGCACTGGCCTCTCACTTCATTTCAAAAACTCAAGACATCCTGTCCTCACTCTCCTCCTATCACCTCCCCTCCCCTATTCCCTGCTCTCCCTCTGGCCTTTCGGCAGCCACCCCTCCTCCCTCCTTCTCTGCCTTTCCCCTTTTTTCTGCTGATGAGGTTTCGAGACAAGTCCGATCTATGAAAGTCTTGTCAAAACAGGTCCACCCCTGTTCCTCCAAAACTATCAAGGACCACATCCACTCCCTGGCGCCTGCCTTGGCTGACTTCTGCAATCACTCCTTCGCCTCTGGAGTCTTCCCATCCCCCCTCAAGCACACCCTTGTGCACCCCCTTCTTAAAAAACCCTCCTCTGACCCCTTCTGCCCAGCTTACTATTGCCCAATCTCTATCACTCCCTTCCTGGGCAAGCTCCTGGAGAAACTGGCCATCTCCCAGCTTAATCTCCATGCTGAACCTGGTGGTAGTCTTCATGACCATCAGTCTGGCTTCAGAGCTGCCAGAAGCACGGAAACTGCTCTCCTGAACATCCGTGAGGACCTGCTCTCAAACCTTGACTCTAACACCCCTTGTTTTCTCATAACCACACCATCCTGCTCAACCGTCTCCGTGATAACCTGGGTATCACTGGTCAAACTCTGGCGTGGCTGTCCTCCTTCCTCTCCAATCGACCCTCCCAGGTCCAACTGGGTTCCTTCCTCTCTGACATCTTTTTCTCTACCTGTGGTGTCCCCCAGGGATCTAACCTCTCCCCCCGGCTGTTCAATCAGTATCTGGCCCTTCTTGCTCACCGCATCGCTGCTCTCTGTCCCAACTTTCAGTGTGGATGATACCCAGCTCATTTTCAGGCTACCCTCTGCCTTCTCTTCCACTTCCCTCATCTCTGACTGTCTTTCTGCTATCCAGGAATGGTGTGCCGCCAACAACCTCTGCCTTAATGCCAGTAAGACTGAAATTCTACTTATCGGCACTCCCACTCCCTCCTTCCCTGCAGCTCTCTGGCTGGCCTCCCTTGGCCCTCTTCCTGCTCCTACCTGCACGGCAAAAAGCCTCGGCGTCATCTTCAACTCCACACTCTCCTTCTCTCCTCACATCTCTGACGTCTCTAAGAAGTCACACTACCAGCTACACCTCCTCAGAGGTATCCTTCCTTTTCTCTCCTTCCCCCAGAAGCTCACTGTCTCCAGAGCTCTGGTTCTCTCTAGGCTGGACTACTGTAACAGCCTCTATCTAAATCTTCCTGCCTCTATTCTCCACCCTTTGCAACTCATCCAGAACAGGACTGCGAGACTTGTCCTTGGCCTCAAGCCCAAGGACCCTATCTCTCCAGGACTGAAATCACTACACTGGCTCCCAGTGGCTGCAAGGATTAAGTTCAAAACCCTCTGCATTGTCCACAAGGCCTTCTGGGGCCTTGGGCCAAAATACCTGCAACTCTCTCTTCCTAAATATCTTCCTTCTCGAGCCCTTCGCTCATCCACCTCCAACTACCTCAGGGTCAGCCACTTCTCCAAGCAACGAGCTGGGGGTAGATCTCTCGCCGCAGCAGGGGCCTCCCTCTAGAACAGCCTTCCTGCCTCCCTGAAACTTGAGGAGAACCATCTCCGGTTCCGGAAGCACCTCAAACCCTTCCTCTTTGCCTCCGCTTTCTCTCACTCTCTCCCCTGCTAAAATCACTGAACCTGCACTGAATCTGCAACTGGGCCATTCACCAATCTCATGTCCTGGCCCAGCCACTCTTCCTTGCACTGCCTACATGCACTACGGGACTGTCTCTGTATCCTACAGCCCCTTCTCCCGGCACTTACCTTTGCACTTGCCACCAGCTGGCCCTATTATTTATCTCGTATTCTATAAACCATGTACCGCACTTTCTTTGCACTTGCCACCAGCTGGCCCTATTATTTATCTTGTATTCTACTAACCATGTAATGCACTTCCCCTCCCCCCTTCCCCTGCACTTCTCCCAGTTCCCCTACCCTTGCACTTGCACGATCTGAATGACACCTGGCCTAATTGGATCATTGTCTGTCTCCCTTTGTTCTCCCCCTGCCTCGTCGCGCCTTGAAACACTTGTGTATAGGCGTGTTACAAATGCCATATCATATCATATCATATTAAGTCAGAAAAAGAAAACCTCAGACTCAAATCGTAATGAATTACAAATTTTTATTGTTAAAAAATAATTTGTCAAGCTGTAGGACAACAACACCCACAAAAGAGGCAGGACACCCTTGGGCAAATCCTGCTCAGCACAACACGTTTCGCGCTCCACTCAGCGCTTGTTCACGTGTAGAGGATCAAGGTAAACAACAGTGTTTAAAAGGGACCAGCAGTAGTCCTACTACTGTGTCCACTGCACACATAATAGGTAGGTTTCAGCATAGCGAGTGTGGCAGACATCTTTGAATATAATACAACGGCATGGTAAAATACCAGCAGGAGAAACAGTTTTAAGATACAGTACTGACAGATAAAAATTCTCTTTAAACGATGGTGCACATAAAATATGAAATGTACTTTTGGCTTACTGCACAAAAACCCAGACTCATTTAAAAGTGGAAAAGGTCGCTTTAATGTGACAGGCCAAAGCTTACAATTAAACGCTTACCTGGCTCCATGGCCTTACAGCCTAACGAATTATTTAAACAACCAATTAACTAATTACACATTTTCCATTTTCCCCCAACAATTAAATAATTAAATAAAGCCATTTCCTCCCTAACTGTCCCTTGGACCCTACCGTCTCCTTACCCCTTTTCCAGGCGTCCCGCTTTCTCCCTGGGGCTATGCCCCTCCAGGCTCAATACCTGTTCCCCCGGGGTGGCCCACTTGTGCAAACAGCACCACCCCATCCTTTCCTGTGTCATTTCCCCATTGTGCTTCCCTCCCCCCACATCAAAAGGGGCCATACCCCGCAGACTCCCCTCTACACCAATCTCCCCCCTTCCTATGACCTGCAGCCAGTCTGACCTGCCACATCAGCAACAGAAATTCTTACATCACAACTTCACTAATGCCCCGACCTGTCACCCCTTAAACCGACACCAAAAAACCCCCCTAAAAACTTGCCATGGGAGGTAAAAACCCCCGCATATCCCAAAATACCCTGGTCCCCCCCCATTTATAAACCAGTCCCCAGACCTAAACCAAATTGAAGGGGTGGGAGGGCGGGACAATCGCCAAGTCCAACCGTCACCTGCCTCCCGAACCTTCCCTGACCCCTTAAATACCCCGGAGAGGCGCTCTGCCCCCACGGCCACTCGCTGGCCATGTGCAGCGCCAAAAACCTCCCCGGGGGGAAACGCTTTGCGTTCCCCCCGGGACCCTCCTTTTGGCTTACTGCACAAAAACCCAGACTCATTTAAAAGTGGAAAAGGTCGCTTTAATGTGACAGGCCAAAGCTTACAATTAAACGCTTACCTGGCTCCATGGCCTTACAGCCTAACAAATTATTTAAACAACCATTTAACTAATTACACATTTTCCATTTTCCCCCAACAATTAAATAGTTAAATAAAGCCATTTCCTCCCTAACTGTCCCTTGGACCCTACCGTCTTCTTACCCCTTTTTCAGGTGTCCCGCTTTCTCCCTGGGGCCATGCCCCTCCAGGCTCAATACCTGTTCCCCCGGGGTGGCCCGCTTGTGCAAACAGCACCACCCCATCCTTTCCCGTGTCATTCCCCCATTGTGCTTCCCTCCCCCCACATCAAAAGGGGCCATGCCCCCGGCACCAGAAAAACCCTCCCCTGAGGTGTTCTTTCTGCCCCACGCCCCCCACCACTTTACTTTATTTCCAACTCTTTAACCAATCACCCAGCCAAGAGCACAAGTCTGCCAGATAGTGATTGTTTCCATAAATTGACAAGTGTACACCATCCTCCCTAAAGATCATGAAGCCCTCATACACTATCTCCTTATGTTCCATCACCTGCACCGCCACAGAGGCACAAAACTTCACCATTTCTCTGTTGATCCCCTTCCTAGCCTGCTCTATCGCTCCCTCGCTCCTCGCTCCCCTCCACACTCTACAACAACTTAGTCCACAACACCTCTGCTTGAGGCCACATTTCCCGCACCCAGACTAAATCCCTTTTCATTTTCCTTAGCAGAGCCACCCCCGTATCCCTCACCAGGTCATTCTCCACAGCATGAATAATCAACACCTCCGGCGCCCCGTAGCGTTCCTGCAACCCTGCCAGCATAGGCAGCAACTGGTCCCAGCGCAGGCCCCCTAACCCGTGCCATCTTACCACCACATCCTTATAGCTACACCCCAGTTGCCTGCCCATAACCCTTTTCTCTGCTTCTTTCCCAGCCCATTTAACAATTGACTGGCCGACAATCCACACTTGCGCCAACTCCCCTTCCTTTCGCACAGCATCTGAAAAAGAAATTACAAAATTACTACCATAATACATTCACTCCACACGCTGCTGTCAACTAACTTCTGCCACCTTCCTTCAAAATTCCCCTTTATGAAACTCCCTGGCATACCCTTTGTATCTCCCAGACCTCCAACGCCCCAAACTTTTCACCTTATCCTCCGAGAAACCCAACCTATTACCCTCCGA
Source organism: Ambystoma mexicanum (assembly GCF_040938575.1). Classification (NCBI taxonomy): domain Eukaryota; kingdom Metazoa; phylum Chordata; class Amphibia; order Caudata; family Ambystomatidae; genus Ambystoma; species Ambystoma mexicanum. Next base: position 104,515,588 of record NC_090936.1, on the reverse strand, counting down.
TGCTGCGCCCATCCTGAATGAATGTGTACCAAAATCCTCTCCCTTTTCTCCTACCACTAGCAGAGCCTTCCGCAATACCCCCAAAACTTGTGACGCTGAAACCGGCGACCCATCCTCATGCTTAAACACCAAGCCTGTCTTACCCCCACACCGCTCCTTCCACAACCTTCCTGCCTGCACTGGGCATAAGTCCCTGCTCCCCTGACCCAACAAAACCCAAGAACCCTTCCCCTTTTGGTCCGTTTTGGACTTATTAATCTTAATGTCAAACCCCCATTCTGAAATTTGCACATCCTCCCACTGCAATCCCCCAGACCCTCCTGTTCCCCCCACCAACTCCTAAACTCGAAAAGCCCCGAAAAACAACCACGTAAAACAGGTCGCAAACAGCTCCCCCTCCCATACCGACCAGCAAACTCCCCCTACTGCCTTAACCAACCTCTGCAGCAATTCTGCCGATATCGGCCTCCTCTTGTCCTTATCCCTCCTACTTTCCCTTGCCCATCCTTCCAACATCCTACTCGCCATTTCCCCCCCACTCGGCTGAAAACCCCAGCACCATTTCCCGTAGAAAGCAATTCCTGCTAACTTCCCTGCTATAGTTGCTCTTGACCAGCCCCTGTCCATGCACCTCAGGAGGAAATTCATGACATCATCCCTCCTCTGCTCTTCCGCATCCCATCTACCCTTCCAACTATGCGCTCCCCTCCAATAAAATCCTCCCAGGCCCTCCTGTATGACTCCTTAGACGCCCCGGCCAATGAACCCTCCACCAGAGCCAACGCTCTCATCTTCCTATCTTCCACAGCTCCTCCGGAACCTGCTGCCCCTCCTGATCCGCATCTGGAGCCAATCCACGGAATCTCTGCCATTGAAAACGAGATAATGCATCAGCGATGCCATTATCCTTCCCTAGCACATGTGTTGCCTTAAACACCACATTCAATTCCATGCATCGCAGCACAAACTCTCTCATGAGTCTTGCCACCCTCTGATCCCTTGCTGACTGCCTGTTTACCACATGGACCACGCATTTGTTGTCAACATTGAAATTCACTTTCCTATCCCGCAGATCCTTCCCCCACAACTCTAATGCCACCAGCAATGGGAAAAATTCAAGGAATGCTATACTCCTTCCCTCCTTCAACCACAGGTCAGGCCATTTCTCCGCACACCATTTTCCCCCCCAAAATACTCCGAAACCTCCTGCTCCTGCTGCGTCCGAAAATATCTGTACTTCCCATGTCACCGGGTCTCCTTGCAACCACATTGACACCCCATTAAAATTCTCCAAAAAACGCAGCCATATTCTGCAGTCCTCCCTCACTGCCCCCGATAATCTTATCCGATGATGTGGGCACTTTGCTCCCGCCATAGCCTTCGCCATGTTCCTACAAAATGTCCGACCTGGGGCCACCACCTTGCATGCAAAATTCAAATGCCCTACCAATCTCTGCATGTCAACCAGCGTCATCTTCTTGGCCCCTACCGCCCTCTCCAGCAACACCACCAGTTTGCTCACCTTGTCGTGCGGCAAGCGTGAGGTCATAGCCACTGAATCCAGGTCTATTCCCAGAAATGTCAACACCACTGCAGGCCCTTCTGTTTTGTCCTCCGCTAACGGCACACCCAAATCCTCCATTAGCTCCTGAAACACCTTTAGCATACCCTTGCACTCCCCCTCTCTTTCTGCCCCGCTAATGAACAGAAAATCATCCAGATAGTGCAGCATACTCCCCAAACCCGAGTTAAATGAAAAAACCCACTGTAAGAAGGAGCTGAATCGCTCAAACAGCGCGCAGGAAATTGCGCACCCCATTGGCAAGGCTTTGTCTATGTATATGCGGTCCTCAAACTGCAAACCTAACAACCAAAAATCCTCCGGGTGCACCGGCAATAACCTGAAAGCCGCCTTGATGTCACACTTGGCCATGAAGGCCCCCCGCCCTTCTTTCCGTACCATCTCCACTGTCTGGTCAACACTTGCATATACAACCCCACATTCTTCCGGGGCAATGAAATCATTGACTGACATGCCTTCTGGTCATGACAAATGGTGTATTAATCGAAACTCCCCCGGAGCTTTCTTGGGCACCACCCCCAGTGGGGATATAACTAAGTCACCCGGCAGGTCATCAAATGGCCCTACCATCCTTCCCGCCGCTATTTCTTTGCTCAATTTTTGCCTTACCACTTCCACATTTTCTTTGGCTGACTTCAGATTTTCAGCCCAACGGCGCACCCTTGGGCCCTGGTACCCCAATCTGAAACCCTGACTAAATCCTTCACTCAAAATCTTCACCCCTTCTCTGTCTGGGTAAAATTGCAACCATTTCTGCAGCACCCCCAATTTAATTGGCGTAGAAGCTTTTCGCCACAACCCCTCTGCCTGAACCTCTCCCCCTCCCCCTGTCTCCCTGCTGGAAACACTGAGTAAGAGGGTGTTTTCCTCCACACTTGCTACACTCATGCCTGAACCTACACAGGGTCCTTGTGCAGCCGTCCTTATTAAACGCCCAACATGCTGCTGAGGACTGCCCTCTGCCTCCTCCCCCGCCCCCTCATGGGCGGGGCGACCAAGAAAGGGCCGGAAAGGCACCGGCAGCCCACTTGCTGTATGCAATGTCGGGGCAGGCCTCGTTGGGGCCATCCATTGCAGCCAAAGATCCATGTCTATCTCCCCCCAGACCGTCCTCCGCCATTCTCGCTCTGAATTCCTCATCATACCTTACCCAGGCAAAGCCCCCAAAACTCGTGAAAGCCTTCCTAATTACGTCCATATATTTAAGCAGGGCCACACAACGCTCTGGGAATTTTTCACAATAAACACTGGCATAAATGATGAATGCTGACTTCCAATTCTCAATAGTCACCTGTACCCTTGGCCGCGCAGCCAGTTCCCTCTCTTCTTCTTTAGACCCCTCCTTAGCTCTCACTTCCCTATGGAGCAATCTAAAAACGTCTACAAATGGCGGAGGACAGTCAGGCGGTCTGGGGGGAGATAGACATGGATCTTTGGCTGCAATGGATGGCCCCAACGAGGCCTGCCCCGACATTGCTGCCATCAAGTGCGCCCCCACCAGTTTTGTTATCCCCATGTATGGCAGTTTTTTCTCTTTACCTTTCACTTCCAACTCCTTTTCTTTCCCAGCTTGCCCCTCGAGCACCAATGGCTCCACCACCTTGTCTGTTTGGACCTCCACTGCGCAAATGCCCCTCTCAGCCCCCAGGGGTCCAATGGCCTGCACCCCAACGTCTTTCTTTAACCCTTGCAATTCAGGCACTTCATTTCCCATCCCCCCTCTTGGGACCCCTCTCTGCCATGCAGATGACCATTCCCTTACCCGCTCACCTCTTTCCACGCCTGCCGTCTGCGGTCTGGCGTCCACACCGATGCTCCTCATCTCTTTTCTTAGAGGGCTCCTACTGCGGGGACAAAACATGTCAGCAGATTCACCCAGCCAACAGTTCCCCCGCCCTCCTGCCCCCCGACCCCCCTGCACCTGCCTTTCCAGATCCCACCCCCAATTTCTTCTCTCCTCCCCCTTTCCCCCAACGCCCTATAACCTTCCTCCTCCCACTGCCCCACATAAACCTCCAAACCACCTTCATCACCCCTCAAATACCATTGTGGCTGCAAGCTCGTGCCCCAGCCGAGTTGATCTTCCTCCTGCGAGCCCGGGGCGTCCGCCCAGCCACTACTTTGACGTCTTCTCGGCGGGGCCGCGGAAACCCCTGCCTGGTCCTCTTCTCTCGGGCGAGGCGTTCCGACCTCCACCCTGGAGTCCTCATTGCTAGGGGCCGTGCTGCACCCTCTAGGCTCTCCGTGCGCTGACCGAGGAGGGGCTGTTCTCAAACCCTCTACCTCCACATGACCTGCGGGGGCTGCGCAGCGCCCTCCGCCCTCACTCCTCCTACCCGGGGGGGGCCGTTCCGCGCCCCACTCTATCCTCCTCAATTGATGGGGACCTCTCCCTCCTTCTCCCACCCGCACTCTTCTGCAGGTATTTACCCCCTCTTCCCCTCTGCCCTGCCACCCCCTTCTGCGCCCCATCAATGGCCCCGCCGTGGTTCTCTTGAGCCACCTCCTTTTGAGCACTCCCAGCTTCCCTAGGGCTATCATTCACTCCCTCCCTAGATGGCTGCCCCCCCAAAATCATTTCTCCCCCGGACGCCCTCTTGTCTATTTCCCTCCTCATCTTCCTGCCCCTGGATTCCCACACCTCCCCTCTCCCCGCCGCGGGGGTGCAAGCCACCACTGCCGTGAGAGCCCCATCAGCTGCAGCTCTACGCTGCGGTCTAACCCCCCTTATCGCCCCCTCGCCCCTGACTTCCCCCATCGCCCCCTCCAGCTGGGCCTTAGATGCCCTGCTGATGATTTCCAGGGCCTCCCTCAGAGCCCTAGCATCAACCATTCCCTTCTTGCCTGCTCCCTGACCCACCATCGTGCACAACTAGTTTGATAGCGCACTGAAATATGTACCTAGACGCTCCCTAGCTAACTACGCCCCCTAGCCGGTACCTACCCGGGAAAATTACCCCTAGCAGAGGGGGAACTAAAGAAAATTGCGCTATAACCCTAATAACCTCAGCGAGTTAATTAACTCAAAATTACCGGCTATCCTTTATATATTTTTTTTTTTAAATGTAACCCCCCACCTAGCAAATACCCCTGTCCTAAAGAGAACCCCTTCTCCTAGCTCCACTCCTGCTCAAGCGACTAGTACACCACCCAGGAGCCCCCCACTACTGCTGCTTGGGACCCTTAATAAATCCCTTTTTCTTTTCTTTTTCTTTTTTTTTTTTTGAAAAAAACCCTGGGAAACCCTATGAGAAACTTGAATGCAGCACCGGCCCGCCCCCTGGTGGCTCACGAGCTGCACCGCACTGCCCTGCAGTCACCTGAAAAGAAGAGCGGCCCCTTTAAGAGGACTGCTCTGCCCCCTGTGCCAGAAGGCTGTAACTGCGCACAAGAACCCTACAAGCCAGGGACACACGGGCTCTGCTACTGGCCCCCGGCCGCCACCCCCGAAACCAGTACGACCCGGGCAGAGCGGGACCGGCACCGGGTGCTGGGGAGAATCAGGCGACCCCCGCTACTTGCAAGAGGAAGGATGTGCCCTGCGACTATTCCCCGCTCCCCCACGGCACCCTGGCTCCCCAACCGACAACAAAAACCCGGGCAGGGCAACACCGTGCCACAATCCCAAACCGCCCGACAGGACCCAGGAAAAACGCCGTCGGCGGCTCCGGTAAGGCGGGGGGGGTAACTTATTTACGATACCCCCGGAATATTCAAGTGTTTTCAAAAACACCATTTTTTGGGGGGGGGGGGTTTTATTATTTTTTTTATTAATCCGCCGTAATTATAACTCCCCACTACCTGCAACTATACCTAACCACCCCCGCCACTAAATCCTGACCAGACCCTACCTCACCTTCTCTAATCTCGACACCCTAGGCCCAGCTACAGGGAAGGCTCGGGAGCAGGCGACAGGACTTCACAATCGCCAAGTCCAACCGTCACCTGCCTCCCGAACCTTCCCTGGCCCCTTAAATACCCCGGAGAGGCGCTCTGCCCCCACGGCCACTCGCTGGCCGTGTGCAGCGCCAAAAACCTCCCCCCGGGGACCCCCTTCTGACCAAACCTGGCTTGTGCTGTGTTAATTAGCCAGACATCCATGTTTACACAATCATAACAGTCCCAGCCCAGAGCCGCAAATGTCATGAACCGGTATCAAGTTCATGCGGGTATCCTGGTGCAGCTGCAAAAATTGAATATGTTGCGGAAAAAGGCTTTCAGAATAAGGTGCATATTTGTTAGTTCGTTATGGGACTGGCAGCATTTCAAAAGCAAAAGTGCATATTTGTATTGCAGCATTTTGATACTAGCCATATACACATTAAAATATATCTAAACTCATGAGTACATTGTAAAATCGCAGGATGTCAAAAAAAAATTGCCCATTTGTCCCGCGTTATTCGAGCTAGCAGGAAACAATAAAATATAACCTTGTGCATTGGTGAAATGCTCGCTTTTGAAGCACGACATAGAATTATTTCAAGCATGAAGGATAGAGTAATAAGGTGCATAGTGCATGGCTAGCAGCATCCAAAGCAAGGTGCAAAGCCATATGCCATCTGAGTTGGTACATTGCAAAAAGCAGCATTTCAGAAATAAAGTGCCTATTTATACTGCGTTATTCAATCTAGCAGCAAACATGGTAAAAAGTGACATAGTTCATCAGTGCAATAGTCACCTTTGTGGCACAACATAGAATTATTTCAAACGTGAAGGATAAAATAATAAAGTGCATAGTGAATAACTAGCAGCATATAAAGCAGGGTGCAAAGCCATATGCCATCTGGGTTAGTACATGACAATATATAAACAGTCAATTGTGCAAATGTCAATTCGGACCCTTGAATTTCGGTCAATTTGGGCATTCAAACAATTGTGTTCGAACAATTTGGGTAATACCATTTAGAGATCTATATAGAGCCTCAAATGAGCATTATTTATACTCTCAAGGTGAGGCTCTGTGGTTATTATCTTTGAGTATAGCCTCCATTGAAAACCTGATCAGGAAAGTCTAGAATTCCCAAGCAGCTGGCCCTAGTGACCTGACAAATGCCTGAATGAAATTGAATGTTGAACTCTGGGCACCAATCTTGTGTGTACTATTTAGGGCAGTTATTGAAGGGAGAAGCTTCCTAAGCTCCTGAAGTCGGTCAATAGTTGTCGCAATATTTAAAAAGGGGGACTGGTGGGATCACACAACTATCATCCTATTTCATTGATCGACTCAGAGAGCAAGGTTTTTGCCGCCATTATTTTGGGCAGTTTCAAGCAGCCGTTTGCAGAAGTTTCAAACAGGTTTCCATAGGGGTGCTCTCTACTAAACCTAATGGCTTCATCATCAGATGTATTCAAGAATCGTCTTGGAGTAAGGGAGTTCCCACTATTTTTGCTGCAACGATTGATTACTCTTAGGCCTTCGACTGGGTAAACAGCTCTCTATTATGGAAAAAACTGCAGGATTGGAATATCCCAGTGCCATTGCTTTCTACGCTAACTAGGCTTCATGAGAATCGTTTGCTGCAAGTTCAATTGAGCAGGCATAAAGCACTGACCAGGACTATCCCTACTGTGAGAGGTTTGAGACAGGCAGATGTCCTTGCTCCGTGCCTCTTCAACTTATACCTGACAGTCCTAGGAGATCATCTGGGGGAGTCCTGCTTTGCCCCGCCAAAAGTTGACAGTCTTGCAATACCCTATCTAACACATGCGGATGATGTTATTTTACTGGATAACACCCAGATAGGGTTGCAGAGGCAACTGGCATCTATCCAGTGCTTCTCCACAAAAAAAGAACTTGTGAAAAACAAAGAAATAAACTAACATCACCCGTTTTGTGGGGAATGCAGGACAAAGGTTCTGCTCAGATGGAAAATTGGGCACCATGTGTTGGGCCCTGATGCCTCAATTATGTATCTGGGTCTACTTATCAACTCTACCCCATCACAATAAATCATGGTTGCATGATCAGTGGAGAAGGTTGATCAGCATGTGTCACAGATGAAAAGGATCAGTTCAAAATACTGCTGATTCTCGATAACACCCATGATTAATTTTACAGTATGAAGGCAGTACCAGCATTGTTATATGGCATGGAAATAGCCTTTGTTACACGATCCATCGATTGGGGAATATTAGAAGGTAGTTTGTGGCGTCAGGTGTTGAGGCTCTCTGATTGTGTACCAGTTTATACTTTGCACTTCAAACTTCTTCTGACATCATTAAAGTGCTATTTATACTGAAAGGTTCTGGCTATATATAGAAATCTAATGCTCCCAGTGGATGGTTCACTGTACACTGACCATGCTGAGGCAATTAGCTGAATGTAACCTGCAGGTAGCAGAGTTATTTTTTGCTTCAATAAGGATAAAAAAGAAACTGTTAGACTATGCTTGGATCTGCACAATTGATGAACTCTTATACATCATATACAAATCCGCTGTCGGTAGACAAGAGAAGAGGTACATTAGCACTTTATTTGGAAAAGTTCCCTAATTCTGTCACGCCTTGGTCCCCTGTAAAGCGGTGTCCAATTAGACTTCTCCTCACCTGGAGGCTTTCCTGGCGCCTCTCTCAGTGCCACACGATCCGCGGTCCTGTTCGGACTACATTTCCCGGAATGCCTTGCCCATAGTGATCATGTGACGTGCACGTAACGTGCCTTTTGCATCATCGCGTTGAACGACCATTTAATGTTGTCTCAGCCGCGGTCGGGTGCTCATTTTTTAAACAAAATGTTTTTTTTGATTTTATAACAAACAACACATAACTTATACTCCCGACATTTACACTTGCGTGTGTATCACAGTATACATTACATGTTTCCCGCCATATTGTCTTCCCCCCTCCTTTCCCCTTAAACTCGAGCAATCCCCCTTGTACTTCTGGTTTCTGTTACTCAGGATCAGTTCTCCTCCTGGTTCTCGGGTAGGTCCTCGTCAGTGGGGTCACTATGAGTGCTCCCATGTAGCAAGGCTATCATTTGTCTCCATTCCATCAGTGGTCCCACTTCTTCTCCCTCCCCTCTGCTGGCTGCCTCATACCATGCTATTGTCTCCGCGCCTGCCCACTTAAGGAGGTCCTCCCACCACCTCTCTAGTCTAGGTCTATGAACGGTTTCCAGCTCATGGCGATTCTCCTCTTTCCCAGGATGTATGCTAGGTCTTTAAATTTACATACATGTCTCAAGTTACGTGGCCTGGTGAATCCCCCCAGCATGCATGCCCATATGTAACGCTCACCTGGTATCCACAGGGACGTCACTCAGCCTGTTCTGACCTCTTACGACCTCGAACCCTTCCCTGGAGTCTACTCGACTGGAGACTGGGCCTGAAACACAGGATTAGTAGAGTTTAACTCCCTATTGTCTCTGTGTGCTTGAACCCCTTCTTCCCTGGGGTACAACCCTTCCCTTTGATCCACAGCTCACCTTGTTTTCTTGGAAAGTGTGCTCTCCATCCTGCTTTCAGCGCAGGGGCGTGTTGATTGATGCAGGCTCGTTGCTGCCTAGTTACTTCACTGGCAAGAGTCCGACAGGTAAGTATAATGAGTCTTTTGTGACAGTTCTCTAACCTGGAGTGTCTTTTCCCTCTTGCAGATGGATGAGAAGTTCTGGAGACAGAGTTCCCCCAGAGCGGCTGGGATTCAGGTAAGCGTTTGAAGCTCGTACAGTCTTTAAAAATAAGCGAAGATTTGCTGAATGCTTACTAATGCCTTTTTTCTGTTCTTTTCCCTTTTCCTTAGGAAGCGGCGTGCCGGGATGGGAATGACACCGCCGAAGATGCCCGCAGAACAGAAGGAGCGAAGAATGATGGGCAGAAGCGCTGCAAGGTAAGGCTGTTCCTAACGGTGTTCTTGTTCTTGCAGGAGCTGAGCGCAGAAGAAAGATGCAGGCCTACTGGAGACCGATCCGAACACGGTGAGTGTCACGCTGCAGGTGCAGAAAACACAAAGCATGTTTCTCAACCTGGGCATGGTTTAAATAGTCTCTGGGTATCCCAGGTGTCTCTGGGCTGAACCACACCCAAAAGACTAGACTGCACATGCAGTTCTGGGAACCGAAATATGTGGGGGCATCCATCTTGTCCCCATCAATGCACTACAAGTCCAATTCCCAATGTTATCCTATGGGAGTGAGTGAGTCTGGTGCCACAAGCGCCAAGTCTGACTCCAAGTGGGTCTTTGGGATGGAGAGGCCCTTGAGGGCCATGTAGGTGATCGTGGCCTGGTTCCAGCCTGACATCTTGGAGGGCTGGGGACATGAGGGGCAGGAATCATGACACCATATGGATTCTATGTCTAGTTTGATCCCCTTTTTGGACAGCTTGAGTTCAATTTCCCTCCGAAACCTCCCGACCACCGGGCACGCCCAGACCATGTGGATCATCCCGGCCCTCTCTTCTCCACACTTAGGGCATTTTTGTGCCTCTGAATTACCAAATTTGGCTATCATTTGGGGGGTCATGTATGCTCTGTGGGTGACATTCAGTTGGATTTGTTGTAACCTGGCATTTCGGGACACCTTCTTGTGGTATCATTGAGCCCTCTCCCATTGCCCATCTTGCATGGCTTCTCCCGCCTCCTACTCCCAATCCCGCCTTAGTTCGTGCAGCTCTCTTCCCAATCTTGACATCGCTAATTCGTATATCCTGGATATCTCATGCCCTCCCTCCAAGATGTCATACATTGTTTCGATGGCCACATCCGGTTGCTCCGCAATTGCTATTTCGGACCATGTCTCTTTCACTCTATTGACTATTCTGTTGTGTGTGATATGCTGTCCTAGCTGTACCCCGGTTCCATCCACTATTGTTTGGAGATCCATGGCCACCCCCTCCGACCAAATATCTCCCAGAGTGACTAGGCCCACTGGCTGGCAGTATTTCTCAATCATTTTTCTTAGTTGGTCATCTGCTCCGCATAGCGCCACAAGTGGCGCCTGTGGAGAGCACGGGCCGGGCCTCCCATGGTCCGGCACGTCTTGTGCCAGACCTCCCAGCCCAGTGTCAACAATCTCGGTCTCCCCAACATCTCTGGTTTGGGTAGCCATATTAGTTCACGTAAGAAGTATGGGTCACTCTCCTCCTTCAGCAGCCTGGATTCCACCGTCTCGTCCTCCGCTAGCCACCTGGCTACATATTGTAGTTGCGCCGCCAGGTGATATATCTCCGCTCAAGTGACACAGCGAGTAGAGCGCTCGCTTTGACATCCGTGCAGAGCTTGCTAACGCAGTTTCAAATCCCGGCAGGGCCAAACTCAGCCTTTCATCCTTCTGAGGTCGATAAATGAGCACCACACACCGTGGGTAATAATAAGCAGCGCTCAGATATCTGAGGGTTCGTAGCACTATATAAATGCCAAATTATTATTATTATTATTATCTCGAAATTTGGTAAATGTATCCCCCCTCTGTCATATGCGCTCTGTAGTTTCCAAAGGGCTACTCTGTCTCTGGTGTTATGCAACAAGAAGCCCCTGCACATGCTGTGCAGTTTAGTAAAAAAGTGCCTGGGCACCATATATGGAATGTTTGTGAAAAAGTGCAGTAGCCTGGCAGGACCACCATTTTCAGCAGGGCTGCCCTCCCTGCCATAGCCAGGGGGAGTTTAGCCCAAAATTCCATGCTATTTTTAACGCCCTCTACTGCTTTCTCTGTGTTGTATTTATGCTCCGCCGCTGCCGTGTGATAAATATTGATCCCTAGGTATCTGAACGTTTCGGTGTGCCAAGCTATCTGCAGAGTGGGCAGGTTTGTCTGTGGAGTGCCTTTGTATCTGCCCAGGGGAAACATACTCGATTTTTTGGGGTTAACCAATATCCCGGAGAAGACCGCATAGCGTTCCATCACTTCTAAGATGTATTGCAGGTTCTCCTCTGGGTAACGCAGGTATATGAGCATATCGTATGCATATAGCGATATTAAATGCGGTCCCCCTTTGGTGCGCATCCCTATCTTGCCATACTGTTGTCTGAGGTAGATTGCTAGCTGCTCGAGTGCAAGCATATACAGCATCGTGACCATGGACAGCCCTGCCTCGTGCCTCTACTTAATTGCCAACTTTCCGATATGATCTTTCCCGTTTTTACTCTGGCTGTGGGGGAACTATACAACAATTGCACCCAGCGCAGGTACCCAGGTCCCATCCCGAATCCCTTCAGAGCCGCCAACAACCATGACTATCAGACCGAGTCAAATGCCTTGACTGCATCCAATGATACTACTGCTATTTCGTCTGGGTCACCCTCTGTCTGCTCTATAATGTGGTAGAGCCTCCTGTGGTTATCGGATATGCTTCTACCCGGAACATACCCGGTTTGGTCTGGGTGTATTTGTTTATTTATCATTGGCTTAAGTCTATTCGTGAGTACTGCCGTAAGGATCTTGCTGTCTTGGTTCAGCATGGACAATGGTCTGTACGACCCACAGTCCACGCTGGACTTGCTTGGCTTAAGGAGGGGAATGATTACTGCCTCTCTCAGGGTTTCCGGCAGTCTCCCTTTCTCATATGCCTTGTTCAGCATGGCCAGTAACAGAGGGAGGATCTCTTGTCTGTATGTTTAATAAAACTCGCAAGGGAGCCCATCCGTGCCTGGGGCTTTGCATGTGGGTAGATGCATCACCACTGCCTCTAGTTCCTCCAGTGTGATCGGGGCCTCTAGGTTCTCCCTATCTTCTGCGCTTAGCTGAGGGCAATCCTATGTCTTCCAGGACCACTTGCAGTTCCCACTCCGTGTCCTCCCCAACATCTGCGTAGAGATGTTCATAAAATACAAGGAATCTCTTGTTCACCGTTTCTTGGGTATTCCAAACCTTTCCCGCCTCTCCCACTATCTCTCTAATTGCAGGACTTGGTCCCTCGTTTTTACATAGCCATGCTAGCAGCCTCCCTGGTTTGTCCCCTCCAGCATGTTGCCGTTCGACATATTTCTTGTAATTTAGGTTGCTGAGCCTTTCCCATAGCTCCCCGCCCACCAATTGCAGCTGGCTCGCCCCCTCCGCCTGTTCCTCGAGGTCCCCTCTTTTTCCATCATTATTTCCAACTTCTTTTCAATATCCTGCAGCTCCCGCTCTATATTCCTCTGCAGCCCTTTGGATTTGGAAATGGCCTCCCCCCTAATTACCACCTTAAAGGCCTCCCATAGGGTCCCCTTCGATTCGACACTCCCTGTGTTATGTTCAAAGTAGCTTATTATCTCTTCCCGTAAGTCCTCTCGGAATGTGGTGTTTCTCAGAGCCTCTGCCCTGATTCTCCATGTTGGAATTCTGGCTTTGGGGGCTGGTGCCTCCACTCCAGAACCATAGGGGAATGGTCCAACAGTATCCCGGCATTGTATTCTGAGCCCACCACCTCCTTAGCTATACTGGGGGTGGTGAACATATAATCCAGTCTCGTGTACAAATTATGTGGGGCCGCGTAGTGGGAATAGTGTCTTGCGGCCAGGTGCTGCTGCCTCCATAAGTCCACAAGCCCGAAGTCCCTAAGTAGGGCCTGCAGTGCTCTTGCTGCGGGTGTAGGTCTATCGAACTTCATGTCCGATCTATCTAATTTAGGGTGTAGTGTAGAGTTAAAGCCCCCCCCCCATATGATCGTCTCGCTCGTTAGGGGGCTGATCTTTCTATATAGCGTTTTATAGTAAATCACAGTATCTTGATTGGTGGCATATATATTTATGATGCTTATCTCCCTATTCTCCAAAAGCCCCCAGAGCGCTACCATCCTCCCATCTGGCTCCACCACAGTCTGTAATATCTGTAGAGGCACCTGTGGTGCGACCCATATGATCACCCCTCTGGCATATGCTGAGTACGTGGCACCGACAGTAGTGCCCTTCCACTTTTTTCTAATTACATCCTGTTTCTCCTTCATAAGGTGGGTCTCCTGCAGCAGGGCTATGTCTATTCTTTGCCTCCTCAAGTACATCATCACTTTATTCCTCTTCAGATAGGTATTAAGTCCCCTGACATTCCAGGTTATTATTCTAAGGTCACCCATCCCTCTTTCGGTCTCTCCTCCCGTTCCTCCCTCTGTTATTACCAGCCCGAGAATGCTCATCTTGGATTGTGCCCAGAGGCGTGTGGATACATGCTCATTCCCTAACCACTACCACTTCAAACTCCCCAACTCCCCTTCCGTACCAACCCCAACTGTTGCCCAGCTCCATCCCTGGATCTCAGGCGATCCCGCATTTGGTCCCCTCTAGCTACACTGGTACAAGGCACCCAGCAGGAGGTTACTGCACTACTGGTAACCAAACTAACCGATCTAAGGGGGTGTGAGGTCGGGTGCTCTTCTTCTCCCTGTTATGCGTCACCGTACGCTGCTTTCCCATTATCTAACACGATTATAATCAATTCCCATTGTTACATCTTTATAAAGCACCTCGCTCGCTGGATCGCTGCGTCATTTCTCCGCACTGCCTCCTTTCTGGTCTTCCTTTCCATCCAGGCAATTTTGTGCATCCAACCAATCCGACGCCTCCCCTGTTGTGTCAAAAACAGTATCCTGTTCTTGTGAAATACCTTCAATCGTGCCGGGTACATCAACATGTACCTATGGCCTGATTCCCGTAGCCTCCTCTTAACTATGCCAAAATTGAGCCGTCTTCGTTGTATCTGGAGGGTATAGTCCGAGTATGCTGTTATTGAGGCGGATGCCCTCTGGATTGTACTTCCCTTGCGGGAATGTTCCAAAATCCTTTCCCTGTCATGGTAGTTTAATATTTTAGCAATGATAGGTCTTGGGGGGGCACCCGGAGGACGCCTCCTTGCCAGGGCTCTAAGCGCCCTTTCCACAGCGAATCCCTGGGAGAGTGTGCCACCTTCGATCTCTTGCAGCAGCATGGATTCAACGTATTCCGTAGGGTTCACCCCCTCTTCTCCTTCGGGAAGCCCCACAATACGTATGTTGTTCCTTCGCGCTCTTACCTCCGCTTCTTCAGCTCTGCTCTCCAGTTTGCCCACCTGCTGTCGCAACGCGTGAATCTCCGAAACGTGGGAGGCACAAGCCGCTGTGTTGGCCCCTACTTCTTTTTCCAGCTCTCCTGTGCGATCCGCTATTGCCCTTACATCTTGTCTGAGGAGGTTCAGGTCTAATTGCACTGCGTCTATTTTGGATTCCAGCGCCACCTTCAGTGTAGTCATGGCGGTTTCCAGTTTTGTTTCCCACGCCACCTTGAGGTCTGCAATAGCTTCCAGGATCTGTCGGTCGTCCCACGCTGGTGATGCGTCCTGTTGAGCGCTTCTGTCCTTGCTCCTAGCTCCCTCTGCTGGTTGCGGGGTCTTGGTGTAGTCCTCCATCATAGGTTGTTTCCCTTTAGTTTTATTGAGCTTTGTCGCCATGTCTAGTGCTGTGCCGGGTGAGCGAGCCCCCTGTTCTAGGCGTCGCAGTGTATTGCCACTGTCAGGGGCCCAGTCTCTCATGTGTAGGTAGCCCAGTAGTTCGCTCCCAGGGCAGTGGTCTCTTTTGGACTAGTTCAACCTAGTATCACCCGGGTCAGTCCCACTCCATTGCAGCGTCCGACGTGGATGGCCTCAGGCTATTTTGCATCCCCTGCGCCACCTCTTTGCGCTTTAGCTGGTGTCTGCCCCGGGGGTGTTACAATGTGGTGCAGTCCAGTGCAATGCTCCGTGCAGGCCGTGCGTGTCTTGTCAATGCCTCCCCCTTCCTTGTCTACGGGGGTGGGCTCCGACAAATATGAGCTCTAGGTCTGTCCTTCCGAAGATCCTTGCCCCAGTGGCAAGGTTGTATCACCACTGGGCGTCCTTCAGCACCCAGATTCCTGCTTCTTTTGTGGCCTCATCAGACTGATATGGCCTCCAGACGATCTGGTCCAGCTGGGCCTCCCAGTGCCAACCCCTGTGTAGCTGCAGCCAGTGCTTGTGTGCCGCTAATCCTGCTTATCTCTGCTTGTTGTGCCCGACCAACATAGGAGTTGGATGTCCAGTGTCATGGAGTGTTGTGGCTCCCTGCCCGTGTCCGCTTCCTATTTGACCCTGTTAGTGTTGATGTAGGGGCCTCCGCGTTACAACTGCTGAAAGGCCAGCCCCTCTTTGCCGCCTTTGTCCCTGCCCGCTCTGCAGTGATGCCGCGGGCTGCTCCAAAAGCCGGGCAATACGTGCTTCACTTCTTGTCCGCCCGGCGCCTCAGATCTCCCACTCTCCTCGTGAGGGGTGCGCCACAAGTGCTCCTCGGGTGGGGGGGTACCCCTGGGCTCAATATCTCTGACTGGAGCCCAGGGTCCAGTGATGTGTAGGCAGTCCGCGGCTCACCCTTGGCAGAGCGCGCCGCCAGCACTGCCCTGCGTCCCTCTTCCTCCTCACCGCCTTTATTGTTTTCGTTCTGGTCGGCTCTGTGCCAAGTCACCCGCAGCTGCCGGGCATGGCAGCAAGCCTGTCAGGTATACTGTGCCCTGATTCAGGGAACACTCGCAGCAGACAGTTTGTGCCCCACGCTTTTACTGGTCTGCATGTTCCTGGGAAGTTGGTGCCCAGAGGGTCTGACTGCCGGGGGTGGACGGCATCAGTCGCCTCTGCGAAGGCACCGCCTGCCTCAAGCACCCCTCCTCCTCCAAGGTCGTTCTGGGCAGAAAAGTGCCCCGGGCACCGTCTCGCTGCCACCGTGTGCGCTACTTCTTCTATGCGGTGCACTCCCAGTGCAGGAGTCACTCGCTGCCAGGTCCATGGTTCTTCACTTCAGGGCTCGCCCCGCTCCCAGAGCCTTTGTTAAAAGGCACGGCGGCAATTTTAGGTGGTGCTGCTCAGGTCCGCGAAAAGTTTAAGTTCGGGACATCTTCCTCATTAGCGTGCGGTTTTTCTTCTTGTTGCACGCATTGCGCACCGCTTGCCTTCCCCTGCACAATCCTATCTTTTGGGACAGGATTTTGCAGCAGGGAAGGCAGGTTTCCACAGGATGTATGCCGGGTCGTCAGGAGCTCCGGAGTCCCTTAGCCTCCTACATGGCCGGCTAGCCACCCCCTCCCCCGTGGTCGGGTGCTCCTTAACTGAGTTCCTGACACTTAGTTCCTAAGTGTGCTTTATTCTGTTTTCCTTGGTGTGATACTGGCAATCTGAACCGGCTCGCTCACACGGACTTCGGCTATTTTGGATTTGCCCTTTTCTGACCGACGCTTGGTCCCCACTTTTGCTTCCCCTTGGTTACCGGACGCCTGGACTTTGCATTTACGGTATTCTCCCTGCTCAGCCCTTCTGCATTGACGTTATTGGCTTCCTGTTTTCGCGCTGCGTGTCAACGTTGCGCTTGACACCCATCTGAGTAACTTTCCCTGTGCCTTCTATTCCTTGGTCAGTTCCCTTTTATTTTGACCTCTCCTGCCACTTCCAATAAGTTACTTTCTTTACTCCTGCACCCCCTTTTAAGGACACTCTGCTGCTACATTGGGAGAGTAGGTGAGTCCCTGGACGCTCTCCTGCATTCACCATTAGTCTTCCTTTATTTTTATGAGGACGCTTTGCTGAACAACACTGGATTGATTTGGACTTTGTTTTATTTTGCGCCCTCGTGCGTTCGGGTTAGGTGGTTTCTTTTGGACTTTGGATATTGGACTTTGGATCTTCTGAACCAACAACAAGTGTTCAACTCTTCATTCACATTCTATTGGCACCAAGTAGGTCTCTGGCTTTCTTCTCTTATCAGCAGGTAAGAGTGGGTAACTGAGGGTGGTTGTAAGGCGAAGGTATATCTGTTGGGCTTCTATTTGACTGCTGTTATTGTTATTTTGTTTCCTTAGCTCTGTTGTTGCTGGTCCTGCCTTTTCACTCAAGCCCCTGGCCTGTCAGGTGCATTACTATACTGCAGGTCGCACTCTTGTGGGGAAAGTCTGTTATACGTCAGATCCTGGACTTTCGAGTGAAGTGTAACCTTTTGGAGTGCGTCATACCATCGACCACTCAAGATTGTGACAAATTCTTATTGGAGGACTCAGTTTTTGAGATTTCGATTAAATGTATTACACACAGGTGAAGTACTGCAAAGGTGTTTGCCTAATAATGGACCTCATTACGCTCTGGCGGTAACCCTGCCGCTGCTACCGACGGTTTGCCGCCGGACTCATAATATTTTACCGGCATCTGACTTCCTGGTGCCACCGGCTCATTACGAGTCTGGCGGCCTGGGAATTCAGGCGCTGACAAATTGTGAGTCCCCCTTCCCACAGGGTCCTATGGGACTCTATGGGAGTGGGGACACGGAAGCACTGACACCATTAGCAACGGTGTCAGTGCTTCTGTGACCAGTCTGCCTACCATGGAGGCGGCGCCGGGAAGGTTCAGACCTGTCAAGCACAGTGGCCACGGCAGGCAGACTCAGTTTGCCGATCCAGAAACCAGGGTGCCAGTGATCTTACCGGCGACCTTGTTTCCGGACCGGCAAACTTAGCAGGAGGCCCAATGTCTCTGCAGGGGATTGTGGCTGTTGTAAGAAACAAGGTTTTCTTCAAACTAGATATGGTGTTATCAATGAATGTGAAACCCTACGACCAATACAGAAAGAAATGTGGGCTAAGTATGTGCAGGGTTTCCAGTATATTGGTGTGTTCGAATTTTACAAAAGAGTCACGAGCAGGGATTTGACTGGCTTGACATGCAGCGTGATTAAATTCCTGAAGGCAGCGGGGCTTATCAAACTACACATTTAAAGAAAGTGGCAGGAATTGTGGGGTTGGGATCATGATTGCACCTTATTCAAAGCATTTGCACTTTAAATACTTTAATAACTTGGTTTCTAAGTAATGTATAAAAATGCACTTTAGTCCTCTAACTCCGTAGTTAAATGAAAATGCGAGGGGCTGTGGGTCTATATCCATGATGGCTCTTTATCCTAAGCATTTGCCCTTTAAACCCATGAAGGATTTGGGTGCTAAGTACTGTAGAAAAAAATAGCATTTTAGATGTGCATCTGTTTGGTGAGGGAAAAAAGGATGACTGCGCTTTATTCCAAGCATTTGTACTTTGAACCTAGGAAGGATGTAGGTGCTAAGTACTGTATAAAACTGTGCTTAAGAAGACTGAGCAGTGGGGCTTAGAGAAATTAGATGTGTTTAATAACTGCTGGGAATGTGTTTTTCTTTTAACAATTGTGTGTGCTTATATATGATATGATTGGTTATTTATAATGTGCTTAATACCCAGAGGTTTCTAAGGGCGGACCCGGGGATCGAACCTGTGTTGCTACTTGACGTCTTGCTTCCAAGGCGAGCACATTGCTGCTGAGCTATCTGCCCGAGACAAATGTCTCCATTTACTCATCTTTTTTCTATCAATGTGATTCATGTAACAGAGGTGATTTGATGTTTATAAGGTTGTTTTTTACAACCAGTAGTACAATAAATAAAAACAAATACAAAAAAATCGAATCATTATAATGATGTTGCCACGGCCACTAGTTAAAGAATACCCAGGTGCTGTGCTTAAGCCAGCACCTTATTTGGCACCCAGCCGGTTTTCTCAAGCTCCACACATGTTTAGGAATCCTGCTCACTGCTAGATTCCACTTTTGTAAACACAAGCCATCTATGGGTCACAATGCCACTGAATGGCTGAATTGATGGGACTTAGGCCTGCCTATATCTTAACAGGGTATAAAAGGGACAGAAATGGTGGCCCTCCGTCATTGAATAACATCATATCAGTTGAACACGAGGGGCTTCAGAAAGTTAATTTATGTTTTCTTTTTTTTTGCATTTTTAAATCGCTCACACAGCCCGCAGGCATCGAGGCGCTGTTACGGGAATTGTTTGTTTTTTTAGTTGCGTAATTGTTTTTTGTCTTAGTTGCGTATTTATAACGCGCTTAAATGCCCAGAGATGTCTAAGCAGACCCGGGGATGAACCTGTGTTGCTTCCAAGGCGAACACGTTGTGCTGAGCTATATATCCTCCTGAGATATCTAGACAATCCAGTAAAGGAAACTCACAACAAGATAAAGGAGCTCAGATGCTTGGACCGGGAAGTCCAAAGAAGCTCTTTCATTTAAACATTGGTCATGCATCGCAATTCATTTTTAGAAGGCAAAAAGAAGGTCTGAATTTTCGATAACAAACATCCTCCACAAATAGCTTTTACCATGGCTTACGTGCAATTCAGCACGTTCTTTACCATGTGTTCAGTTCAACATGGAAATGGCAACAGGGAGTAACAGATGAGGATTATTGGAAAGTCAATGCAAAATCTTTGTGTTTACTTTGTTCAAAGCTGATTCAATTATTGCTCTGAAAACATGTTATTTCTCTAGTGACATCCGCGATGGAGTTTGCTGATGATAACTCTAATGACAAAGCCCTTGGGCACGAGATGTGCAAAGATACGCTCCTCAGCTTCTCACCAGGGGAAAAAAAGAAAAATAACTCGATCAGCTTTATCGTCACTCTGAAGCAATCCTTGGCGACAGCGGTCTAATAAACTACTTTCCCTTTTCAGTGGCAGTTGGCCTTATTTTTATTTGATACTTCGATGCTGCAACCTCATTGGTTTGCAATGATTCAAAAGTGAATAGTGTGGCAGAGTGACATACTGTTCTCTTTCTGGCACTCTTAATTACAGAGCTATTTATAAATGAATATACACTCGGAATATGATTGCAAGAATTCCTAGTAAACGCGCACACTTCTCATGTAATTGAGATTTTGCCAATATGCAATCAAAAATCGAGATATAACCAAGTGCACAGAGGCTAGAAGTAAGCATGTTAAGGTTAATGTTAAAGGATATTTGTACGGTCGGTAGTCGTCGTGTGCTGTTGTGCGAGACTATGGGCCTCATTACGACCCTGGCGGAGTGGGTTTACGCCAGCGTTATTCGCGGCGGACCCGTCCGCCCTACTACGAGTTCCCGTAGCGCCATGGAACGTTTTCCGCCTGGTTTTTCCGGGCGGAGAAATCCATGGCGCTACGGGACCTTGTTGTTAATTACGCCACCGTATTTTACGGTGGCGCAATTAACGCCTTCCCCACTCCCATTATACCCTATGGGGCAAAAATGGGAATGGGGAAGGGTAAAATGGGGAATGGGGATTTACCGCCCCGCCAAGGTCGGCATGGGGCGGAAAATCCGCCAACCTCCTTGGCGCTATCGGCAGCTTTCCGCCGTGCTCCGCGGTGCATTTAGCACCGCGATTTCCGCCAGGGTCGTAATGAGGCCCTATGTGTGGTTTGTTTTGTTGTTGCAGTGTAGTGAAGTTTGTGCGGATTGTTGTGTTGTAGGCTTGTGGTTGTGTTTGGTTAGAGTTTGAGGTACATTATTTTAGGTGGCAACAAGTACTTGCAAATTTGTTTTAGAACAACTTTTATTTTTATTTGTTGACTACACGTCCTATAGTTCTCTGTTACAATGTTCATAGGGAGAGAGTGGCTATTCTTCCACTTCCTGTTTGTATAGTTGTTACCTCAATCGGTTCTCTTTTCTTTTCAGCAAAGGGCTCATGAACAAACATTTCAGATAGTCACCAGAGACACTATGCATCTCCTCCATTAAAATTCAGATTCACCTATACCTGAAATTACATACTATGACAAATCAAGGTGTGCTGAAGTATAGAGGGTGGGATAATACTCGCCTCCATTCCCTTCATACATTCTCAACGTTACATTGTATACTAGCGCAATTACAGAGGCGTCCTAGCGTGAATGTTAAAACCTGGGACAAAGCCACAGCTAATGCTTTAGAAACAAGTTAACAGTCGAAGATACTAAATACATATTTATTGGTCAAATGTGCAGATATTTGTATATCCACCACACATGCTCCAGCCCAGAAGACATTGGAGTCCATGGCCCATTGGCAGAATGTTCACTGAAAACTGAGATATCCACCGTTATGGGGTCAGCCTATCCGGCCCCATGGTGGTGGTCGTGCCCTAGGGTGCAAGGTGGCCCGTCCGGGCCATGACACAGGCGAGAGCGCCAGGCTTCAAAAGATCACACAGACACCAGGGATTAGCTGTAACTGCCGAGCGGGAAACCCTCCACCTTTTTATTAGCTTGGTCACAGCACATTTGACCATTCAACATGTGACTCAGCATTCATCTCGTGGTGTGGTGCTGAGGTCACAACATCCCATGCCAAGGGTAAAACAAATGAACAACACAACAACAACATCCAATGACATGTATTATTGTGAAAGCTCAACACTTCCATTGGGCCTCATTATGACCCTGCCGGTCCGGGAACAACAGTGGCGGTAAATCCGCCACCACCGTTGTTTCCGGACCAGCTGATTCTGAGTTCTGCAGACGGGAGGTGGCACTCCCACCAGGTCTGACCTCGGGGGAGTAACGCCACCCGCCTGCAGGCGGAAATGGAAACACTGGCTCCGTCACAGACAGAACCAGTGTTTCCATTGTCCCCATCCCCATGGGGATTTACAGTATACCGCCTTGAGAATTACCAGGTCACCGAGGTTGTAATGCCCCAGTGATTTCAGCAATCACAGAGGCGGTAATTAATTCCAAGTCCAGCAGCAACCTGATGGTTCTTCCTGCTTGGTTACCGTCAGACTTGGTAGGAGACCCATTGTAACCATACGTCATTCTGAGGCATTACTACATAAACAATGTACAGGGGTGCCCTATACACACTTGGTTCTTCTGCCTGTTAGCTTGGGAACATATGTACACTTGTTTGAACCACACTCCTTTCGAACCTTAACACTCCAACCACTTTATTTATCTATAACCAGTAGAGAATGTCCCACTAGCCGGCAAAGCCGAACCGTGGATACCGGGGCCACATCAGCAGTTTTATCATGGGGTGGTTCATTTTAAGTAGTCTGCGCAAGGTGGAGAGTGCTCCACTAGCCGGCAAAGCCGCAACAGGGACACTGGGCCCATTCATCAGCAGTTTGATCATGGGGACAGTCCCTCCATGAGTCCAATATCACTCAGGATGGAGAGCGCACATCCGCACGTGTGCAGGCAAAGCTGCACCCGGTGATGCGAGGGGCCACATCTGCTGTGCGCCAGCAGTCTCCTTGGGGATCCCATCTCCTCTTGGTGAGCTGGCAGCAGGGTGTCCTACTAGACTGGACTTCGCCATGCTCACTGAAAGGATGGATGAGTCTTCAGGCAGAGGACTTGGAGGTCATCGTGGATGAGAGGTGGCATGATGGTGGGCCAGGAAGCAGGATGGCTGACCTTGGTGATCTCTAGTCAGTTGATGATGGATCCTTGATCAAGAAGGGAACTAGTGGCAGCGTGTCTTGCCGGCGCCACCTTCCTTGGCTCACCCCCTGCATGATCCCATGAGCACTCTCTCCAGGGAGAGCCACGATCAGGCCAGCACAGATGCGCCAGCGGCAGGGCCTTTACCAGCACCTGAGGTGCGGGTGTAATTGGGCTTTTCTGCCCCACCAGTTGGAGTAGTTGCAGTAGTACTGTCCCCCGGGGAGGTACTCACATCAATAGAGCAGCAGCGAAAACCAGACTTGCCCAGGCAAGGGTTGATGGCAGGGTGTTTGGTCTGCACCGTCCTTCCAGACTCACCTTCTACCCGACTGCACAAGCGCTCTCTCTGGGGAGAGCCGCAGGTGGCCACCGTTGTTGCACCTTCATCATCTCCCCCCAGGCGGGATTTTGGTATGGCAGCAGGCACATGTTCTCTCTCTCCCAAGCGGAAGCTTGGTGCATCTCTCTGTGATAAGAGCTTGATGTTTCTCCTTGCAGGGCTCCTCTCTCTACAATGGACTGCGTTTACCACACATCAAGGGAGCTGCCTGTCGCTGGCATCGGAAGTGCCCGGTTTCATCAAGCTCAGGATTCATGTTATAATTCCTGATGCTCTTAGCCTAGTTTTACAAAATGGCTGTGAGCTGATATACACAGCAGGACACAACTACAGCTACTGAGATATTCACATCTTTGCTTCCGAAAACCCAACACGCTGTGCTTCAGCATCTTCCAGCACCTGCCCAGATGATTCTTTTGATGATGGAACCTTTGCGTGGACTACATGGAAAGCACATTTAAGTCATTTTGGAAAAAGAGAGCAGAGACATGCCCCACAAGGCTTCACAATTTCTGACACACGTCTTGCAGTTTGGTCATGAGAGGGAGAGGGCTAGTGAGAGTTCGTCTTCCTGAGTAGACAAGCCGTTTAGGTCTCACAACTATGAGAAGAAGAATCTTGTGGGCTGGGATTGTTGCCGGGATCACCCGCGGTGCTTCCGTGACAGGTCTGCCGACCGTGGCCGCTGCACCTGGCAGGGTCAGACCTGTCGGGCACAGCGGCTCCGGCATTCATACTCGTAGTTTGCCGGTCCGGAAACAGGGGTGCCAGTGAGGCTTGTGATCACACTGGCTAGACTGGTCAGTGCTGAGGGCACGTAGCAGATGATGGCAGTGCCCGTGGCAATAAAGTACTATGATTGTTGCCGGGATCACCAGTGGTGCTTCCGTGATGAGTCTGCCTCACGTGGCCGCTGCGCCTGGCAGGGTCAGACTTGTCGGGCACAGCGGCTCCGGCAGGCATACTCATAGTTTGCCGGTCCGGAAAGCTCACCGGGACCCTTGTTTCCGGACCGGCAAACTTGTAATGAGGCCCGTTGTATAGTATTACATGTGTACTGACAAAATATTGAGGTGAATCTCTCTTTTAAGAGGTGAAAGATGACGTTGTGTGGTGACAAAGTAGTGTGTTGAATCTCCCCTTTAAAGGGGAAAGACAGTGTTGTGTAGTAACGTATTATTGAGGTGAATCTCTCCTTTTGCAGGGAAGGTCAATGTCATGTGGGATTTCCCTCAGTTCTAGAGAAGGGAACTTGAAGAGGTTTGAATGCCCTCGTCTCGAGGTAAGGGGACAGGAAGGATCTACATCATTGTGTAAATAAATGTGTTTTTATTGCAGGTATTTTTGACTCTTGTGTAAATAAGGTATTTTGTTGTTAGGTATTGTTAGCAGCTGTGTAGAGGAATGTGTTTCGAGTATGAAATTGTGTTTAGGGCAGTTTGTTTGCTAAATGTTGTTAGTAGTTGTGTGAATAAGCAGATCTGCTATTAGGATTGTTGAGTTTGGAAAATAGGAACATCTGGCGATTTTGTTAAGGGTATTTCCACTAGGCCGGTGTCGGCAGATTTTCTTTTGAGCTCGGTTAGAGCATTGTGAAAGTTTGGATAGGACATCAGAAACATATGTGTAAAGCACTGCCGCAATATAAAGAGAAGATTTTGAAGTATCATAAGGAATGGCTTTGGGGAACTGTGGGGAAATTGTTTAAACCCTGGCCCAATGAGGGCATACACAACTATACTGTGTTAGAACATATGTACATGTATTTCTTTTCAACCTATATGGGTAATCAGTTGAAAAATAGGCAGAGCATACCTTATTTATGGAACATTTTTGTGGAGGAGGGTGCTCTTGATAATGGTGGGGATGGATCCACCCAGGTGAGCAAAAGATCTACCTTTCCACCACCCCCATATGGGTTCATATCCTTTACAGCCTGCCATAGGATACACTAACCCCCAGTTTTCTTCTCCCCAATGGAAGATGAGAAAGAGACATCAGGGAAGTCTAATCACACGATCAAAGATCAGATGATTTTAGCAATTGAGAACAAGGCTCGCAAGCAGCTGGAGGCAGCATTACCAAAAGCAGAGCAGGAACTGACATGAACCTTACAGCGCCAGAACATACAGCAGGGGCAAGGGGAGCAGCAGAGGGCACCCCTAGGTATTGATGAATGGAGAGCAGGATGGATGCTCTTTAAGATTGATGGTAGAGTTTTCAACGGTCCCCAGATCTTGGCAGCACAGACTTCCCTCTGTGAAACCACACCATGGGGCACAAGTTATGGGCGAAGACAGAGCTATGACGGACAGGAATGTATTAGGTGCAGACGAAAGGTAGGGGGATGACAGCGATGAGTGGAAGTCAGAGGCCTCACAGGAGTTAACACCCTGGAGCCGCAGACTTCGATCGTGGCCTGGCCAAATGGCCCAGGCCAAAAATAAGAAGCAAGGAACTCCAAGTTTAACCAGCAGGGAACCCAGTTTCCATTGTTACCGAAGGGACCGGGGAGATCTCATTATGTGCCTTGGCCCCACATGGATCAGGTCAACTTAATGCATGTCTTGCCCTCAGATACTGCAGGAGCTGGCAAGTGGATTTACGTCCTTGGGAAGCATACAGCAGGTATCACCCTAGCCGTGGGGGATATAAAGAGCTTGTTTGCCTACCTGCTAGGTGAGCAGGCAGATGATATATGGAGTAAAGCCAGGTACCAGGGGGTGACATTGGACAGTACCACTCATGATGGTGCCCAGTTTAATGGAATGTTTTGCGCAGCATGTAGCCTCATATACCCAATCTGAATTCTATCATGGCCCGCACAATGAGAGCAGATGAGGATCCCATCCTTTACATACAGCCTGTCCAAGAGGTGTGGTGGTCAGAGACAGGGGAGGCTTTGGACATAAACACTGTTGTTTTTTTATCATGTGGTATGCAAGGGGCTCCATTTGGGAGTACAGGCAGATTTAAATAAGGTGGTTGGGATGGAAGCAAAATCATGACCAGAGACACAACTGCACATCACACATTATTGCCGACAGAGACAGGAGAAGGATAAGGAGTGGGCAGAACAAACACAGAGGGCAGAAGCAAAGTTGGTACAGAAGAAATTAGCAGAGCTGGGCTTGGAAGGTCCAGTAATAACTAACACCACAGAAGGGAAGCCTGAACACAGCCCTGCGCAGGGGTAGGTAGAAGGGCCTAGAGATGTTGGAAGGGGAGCAGGAGGTTTTCAGAGAGCAAGAGGAAGTTTCTATAGGGTCAGAGGGGGAGGTTTTAGAAACATGTGGCTGTGTTGGTCGTGCAGGAAGCTAAGTCATTTTGCACAGGACTTCAGGAGCTGGCCAACCATGCCTTTCAACTATAACATCCCAGCCTACCGCCTTGCCTATAATCCACAGTCCCAATTCGCCTTGTATGCCCCAGGTCCCATACGACAACAAATGCAGTCGCACACACTACATTTTCTACAGCCTCCTACTTAACTGTGGAATAAAAATGCCCAGCCACAGGGCACAGTCACTCACTACATGAGAGTGAGCATGTTGAGGGCAATCCTTTCCCACCCCAGAAACTAACGTTTAGCCTCAATAGGACAGCCCACAGGGAGCTTTGCCATGCCCGGTACTATCAGTAACTAC
Source organism: Ambystoma mexicanum (assembly GCF_040938575.1). NCBI lineage: Eukaryota > Metazoa > Chordata > Amphibia > Caudata > Ambystomatidae > Ambystoma > Ambystoma mexicanum. The sequence goes on along the minus strand of NC_090936.1, from coordinate 104,488,849 downwards.
CAATTCGGAACAGGAACCCCGAGTAGGAGTGAATATAGCGGATCAAACATTTCTTTTTTGGTCAACGCAGGAGCTACCAAATCCTGTGTTAAGGAGGGGACATTATAATGGACAAAATAATGGAAACACAAGGGTTTACTGGGGCTGTCAAATCGGTTTCTTTTACTGTCAACATAGACACACACAAATTGCCAGTCCCTTTATTGTATTCATGGGACATTCCACCCAACCTCCTGGCTAGGGACATCTTGAGCAAGTTGAACATGACCATGTCATTCTCAGAGGAGGGTATGCCCCAGGCACATACCATACTAGGGCTATTGCAGTAATTGAAGCACTCTATTTATTTGCATTTATAAAGCGCCCTGGGAGCCCAAGGGCATTGAGGTGCTGTTACAAGAGAGTGACTTGGTTACAGGTTATGACATTGCTACTGGTTACATGAGAGGTAGCATTGGAGCAGGTTACATGGGTGGCATAGTATCTTGGGAAGGAGGCAGTATTACATGCCGGTCAATTCAACGCATTTAGAACAGTATGGGTAGATACTGGGAGATTTCAGATGAACAGTTGTGTTTTGATTTCTTTACGGAATGCTAGGTGGGATGAGGTCCCTCTGAGGTTGGGCGGAAGGGAGTTCCACTGGGTTGCAGCGATGAAGGGGAAGCAGGGGCCTCCCACCCGGGCTTTAGTGATCTTGGGCACTGAGAGTAAGTTAGTGTATGGGGTTCTGATTGGTCTTTCTGTGAGTGCTCTGGTGAATCTCTGAGACAGGTGTTGAGGTGCTGCGTGGTAGATGCATTTATGGGTGAGGGACACTGTTTTAAATTTAACACGTTTCTTGACGGGTAGCCAATGGGCTTCTTTCCTGCCAGCTGAGATGTGTTCCCTTCTTGGGATACCAATGGCAACCCAGAGCGCATTATTTTGGACAATTTGTAGTTTTTCAAAGTTCTTTGTTGAGGTCCCTACCAGGAGGGCGTTGCAGTAATCAAGTAGAGCCCCAATTATAGCTCTGGCTATTGTCAGACAGTTTTGCTTTGTAAGGAAAGGTCTAGCTGTGGTGAGGAGTTTGGAGTGGTAGGCCGCTGGTGAGGCAATAGAGTTTCCTTGCCTTGTCATAGAGAGGTTGGAGTCTAGGTAGACTCCCAGGGTTTTTATGGCCTGGGAGACTGGGATTGGAATGTTGTCTATGGTGAAGAGATTGTATTGGCTGTCCAGTTTCTTTAACATTTCTGATGACGCGATTATAAGTAGTTCCGTCTTGTCTCGATTTAAACATAGCCAGTTCTGCACCATCCAGGTGTGACTTGTGGAGTAGGTGGCGTTTAGGGGTTTGGAGTCGGTCTCGTAGTCACCCGAACGTGCTAGGAGGACCTGTGTATCATCAGCAAAGTTTGTATATGTGATTCCTAGTGAGTCAATGATGTTGAACAGTGGGCTAGTAAAAAATGTTACACAGGGTCGGCGAGATGCATGAGTCCTGAGGGAGTCCACATTGGATGGTGCTGGGGTGTATGTGCAGGCTAGGTCTGAGAAGACTCCCAAGGCTCACCCTTGGAGGAATGATGGGATCCATGCCTTTGGTGAGAAGTGTGCAGACTTTGAGAGGTGTTGGCAAAGGGTTTTGTGGTCGACGAGATCAAAGGCCGCCGAGAGGTTGAGGAGGAGTAGTATTGCTGGTTTGCCAGAGTCTCTAATATCGTCCATATGGTTCTTGATGTCTAGTAGGGCTGTTTTGTTTCTGTGACCTGGGCGAAAGCCAGACAAAGAGACCGAGAAGGTTGTTGTCTTCAAGGAACTGTTGGTCATGCAGGTAGGCTGCTTTGTCCAGATTCTTTAGGAGAAAGTGAACAGTGGTGATCGGCCTGTAGTTACTTTGTGTGGTTGGGTCTAGTGTGGGATTCTTTAAGAGAGGGCGGACCCAGGCTTCCTTCAGGGAGGCTGGGACAAGCCCAGTTGAAAAGTCGAGTTAATAAAGGTAGTGAGGAAGGGTGCACGGGTGGGGGCGCCTTCTTTAATGATAGTAGCTGAGCAAATGTCACCTTTGCAGTTTGATGGTTTGATTGAGTTCATGAGTACCATGACTTCCTGTTCGGTAACTTCTTTAAAGGACAAAAGTAGTGGGTTTTCATAGCACCTTGCGAGGCATACCACTCCATCTAGATTTGTTCCTCTATGGGCTAACAGTTGTGTTGTGTTGGTTGCCAGGGATTAAGGACCGAATATTGCATGTACCTGCAGAGTTCCTATTTCGACCAGCTATCCAGCAGGAATGGGTGCCAGGCCTTTTGATCAAGATATATTGGCAAGCAGTAATCACTAAATCATACATGGTAATCCTGTCTGGTTTGGATGAGGAGGATCTTGAATGACACACTGTTTTATGCATTGACCCAACACAGCGATGTAGGGATGTGTCTGATGAACGGCAATTCGAAGACACCAAAGATGAAGGGGAGATGGTATTTGAAATTGCCTTACCCTGCAACGTAGTAGTGGAACTCAGATAAGTACTGCATGCCCCGCTCCTTGCCAACACACTATCGTCCAATTTACAGGGCAATTTAGAAAGGGTGCCCAGTGAATTGTGGACCAGTAGCCCACATGATGTAGGACTACTAAAAAGCATAGGGGCGATTCGCATTCAACTGAAAGCAGGAGCAGTTTTGCCCTGAGTAAAACAATACCCCACGTCAAAAGAAGCAGAGGAAGGCATTTACTCCACCTTAGAGGCCTTATTGCAGCAAGACATAAAACAGCCATCAGAATCCTCATGTAACATAGCTATTTAGCCTGGTAAAAAAGTGAAAGGGTCAACTTGGAGAATGGTGCTGCATTGTAGAGGCAGAATTCATAGTAGTCACTAATCACTAATCCTACCACCATCCTTTATAGTATCCACACAGTCACTACCTATTTGACTGGGATAGATCTCAAAAATAAATGTTCTCCATCTCCTTACAGCCTGGGTATGAACCCTTTATAGCTTTTAACTATATGGGCGAGACGTTTCAACACCCTTGTTTGCCCCAAGGGTACTGCGAGTCCACTAGCATCTTTAAAACCGCAGTGCAAATGGACTTATGTAACATGCAATCATATAGACCAGTGTTTCAGCATATAGACACCTCCTGGTCTGCAGCACGACTGAGCTATGTAGGAATGACTCAGTACAAATCTTGACCTTTTTGGCAGATAGGGATTACAAAGTGGACATGGATAAACTGCAGTATTGTCAACAAGAAGTTGTGTACCTAGGACAGATAATATAATCGATAGGCAGAATAATAACTCCAGAAAAGGCCACATCAGTGCAGGACGCTGCACAGCCTACCACAGTCAGGCAGATGCAACCATTTTTGGGATTATGTAACTATTGTCGAGCATGGATATTTAACTATTCCACATATGCCAAACCCCTACTGCAAGGGCTAAAGGAAGCACAGAAAGAAAAAGAGACCATTGTCTGGGCAGACCAAATGATCAATTAAATGCAGGAGCTTAAGAAAGCGATCAGCAGTGCCCCAGTTCAGGCCACACCAGATTGTAAAAAAAACAATTATCTTTGGTCTCACACTTCAATAGTTAGGGGATGGCAACTATCCTCAAACAAAATACGTAATTGGGACATAAGTCTCTGGCTTACTACAGTGGGCTCTTAGACCCGGTCATACAGGGACAATTCCCTGGCAGCTGCTCCATTTGCCATACAGAAATCATCCACCATGGGATGCCCTGTCACCCTTTTCGTCGAACATGCAGTTTTCACAATCCTTCAAAAACTAAAATCCACTCTCACCACCCAACGAGCAACAGGGTATGAAGTGATTTAGTTGAACTCCTTTATTCACATTGGCAGGTGCCACACTGTTAATCCAGGAACATTTATCGCAGAACCAGTACAGCCACATGACACAGTACATGATTGTACTACATATGAGGACACCACTGATGACACTACCCATTTTAGAGGTGGTCTCAGCAGAAGCCATCAGACAAGCGTTACCCAATCAGCACTTTAACCCCTATAGAATGTATATGCAGTCAATCCCCTTAACCAAGCCCCATAACCCATAGGTTTTGGTAGCTAAGATTACAGAATAATGTCAGTTATGACAAATATTGAGTATAAAACCTGTTATTTTTTGTAAGCCTGCTGATAATGACAACATTTTATGATTGTATGCTGTCCCTGCTTTATTTGGATGTTAATAAAGCTGGGTTTTGCCTTTCACTTTGTCTATTTCTCTGACTGAGTCTCTGTTTTTCTGGCTCCTAATCCTCTGTGTAAATTGGAGGTTCCCAGCCTATCTTAACACCATGTGTTAACAAAGGTGCCATTACCCTTGAACTACTCGGCACAAGCAGCAGAGCTTGTGGTCCTCATAACTGTATTAGAGTTGTCTCACGGGTGCCCCACTGTCATCTACTCAGACTCAGCATATGTCACATCTACAATACCTTCATGCCTATCCAGGTGGCACAGGCAAGAGTTTAAAAAATCAGACGGTACACTTGTGCAGCATGCCACGTTACTTTACAGGTTAATAGACACATTAGCTCGTCCTACAGCAGTTGCGGTAGTGGAATACGCAGCTCACACGAACAATACAGACCCAATTGCTTATGATAACAATGCAGGAGATTTGATAGCCACATAAACAGCTTATTTAGAAAACCTTGAGGCCACAAGGTCCTCTGAATTATCCTTGAAACAAGTACAAATGACGATCCCTTGCAATGTACTTCCTTGGCCCAGATTATTTCCCTCACCCAGATTATTGAACTACAGGCACAAACTCCCCAGCAGGAAAAATTATTGTGGTAAAAAAGGGGATGCTCTTTGTCTCCTACTGACTTCATATGGAGGCAAAACATTTCAGGAAAAACAGTTTGCCCCAAGAGCTGCTTGCCCCAAGAGCTGCTCACGGTCGCCCTCTTACAGTTCCCTTACACACATCGAAGGAATACATTGCTTCCGATTTGCAGCAGGAGTGGTTTATTCTAAACCCCTAAGAGCTCACTAGTGTTTTCATATCAAATTGTATTACTTGCCAAAGGAACGCTGAGATCGCACTGTCAGAACATTAAAGTGCCATTGCCTCACCCCTCAGGGCCATTTCGACACCACAATAAAAATACATAGGGGGTGCCCGTAATCCCTTTGCGCCCTATTCTGAGGTCCATTTGCAGGTATTCCTTAACGCCTGGTTTTAGCAGGCATTAAGGACGGGACCCGCAAAGGGATACCGGGGTCAATAACGGTACCGCAATATGCGGTACCGTTATTGCCGCCTTCCCATTGAGCCCTATGGGGGCTCAAACGGGAATGGGGAATGGCATTTCAAATGGGGACTTACCAGTCCTGCAAAGGGCGGAATGGACCGGTAAGTCCCCATACCACCACGTTGGTGGCGGTACCGGTATTGGTGCTAGTCTTGGGCTAATAGCGCCATGACTAGCACCAACCTCAGAATGAGGGCCATAATCTCTACAATAAACTATTGCTTGGCATAATACATAATGGGTCGCCTACATTGGGGGTTTTGATTGGTTGGCTTACTACTGACCAACCTTGGGCAACTGACAGGTTGTCAAGACATGAGGCGACAGGAGTAGGGTGACAGAGCTCCATGGACTGCTTTCCCTTCAAATAAAGAAAATACCATCCCTCATTCCTAGGCCATGAGCCTGGGTGATTTCTTTGTATACGACCTTGTGTGGCGCCTCATGTCTGGGAATATGTGTGAGGAGTGAGGCAGCTTTCCTATCTGTGTTTGTTGTTAATGTATAGTCAGTGGGGCTCATTACAATGTTGACAGTCTGAAAACAATGGTACCGGTAAGCTCCCCTCTGGCACTGTGGGGGAGGGGGCCTGGAGTCAGCAGAGCAGAGGTGGAAGTCTCCAGAGGAGAGCAGTCCACGTGGTGACAGTTGAGAAGGCCAGGGAGAGGTGTGGGCCCTCAGTCCCGAGGCGTGTGCCCGCCTCCCCGACACCTAACCCCACCCCCCCACCACTGTGTTTTGAAGAATCTGAAGCTTCTGAATTAGCATCTCTGGTTGGCCGAGGTAGATGCCATTACAATCATCTAAAGCCCCGAAAATGGAGGCAGTAAGTCCTAGCCTCATCAGGAAGAAAACAGAGAACCTTCTCTAAGGTCTTCAATTTAACGAACCTATCCTGGCAAACTGCAGAGATGTGAGACTCTATGGAGACAGAGGCCATGGCCTTGATGCCAAGGCTTTTGACAACCACAGATGGCATATGGCACGGCTTCAGGCAGGCAGGCCAGTAGTCAGAGGTCCAACAGGAATTGGCAGACGCCTTGCCAATCACCAGTACTTCCTTCTTCTCTGCATTCAGTTTTAACCAATTTTCTGTCATCCACTTCCCTACCACTGAGAGACAGTCTCTCAGACGCTGGGGGGGACATTCATGGGGCGCATTGATACAAAGAGAATCTGGGTCTCATCTGCGTATATAAAAAAATGCACACCGAAACTAAAGATAAGCCTGGCCAGTGCTACCATATACAAATTAAAGAGTAATGGGGAGAGTGCCAACCCCTGAGGCACTCCACAGCAAAACACCATGGGAGGAGAGGTGAAGGAGGGGTAAAGACACCACCTGAATGCAGTCCAACAGAAAATATGAAAACCACTTCAGGGGGACACCCGTAACTCCCGCATCGGAAAGGAAATGTAGGAGTCTTTCATGGTCAATGACATCGGACATTTCTAGTGCGTGAAGTATTACCGTGATGAGGAATCTGTGACATCATCAGGTCAATAACGGAATGCACTTTTTAAATTAGATGTTTAAGGAAATGTGCTGTCAAACAACGTATGATGACCTTCTCGCTGCAAGGGGCAAAGCTTCATGCTGAATACGGGAAGTTCACCCTAAAACCTGTATTCACTTTCTATACTCATAAAGTGATCCCGTCAATCACATTTGGGGCTGAGGCCGGCTGGAATCTAGACTATCATCTGTGGACAACCCTGGAGGGATTGTTTTGGAGACGCATCCTCAAGCTTCCAAAAGGCGTGTCAATGATTTCCATAAGGTAAGAATTGGGTATCGAATCAATGCACAACGTAGTTGTTTGGAAACCGCTTGCTATGTTACGCAAGATGTCGCTAGAGGTTCAGGCCCCGGCATACCAAATCTTTTCAGCGGCAGGGCAAAAGCAATATTGCGGTATCCTGCAAAATTGGTTCCTCAGACTAAAAATGATCCTAGAGTTTGCAGACATAAAGTGGGAAACACTCATGGCAATGCCCCAAATTGCTAAACAGAAACTAGGAAAATGGAACTGGATTCAAAATCTTGAACGAAAAAATCTTTTGACTTCGTCGATTGACTTGGGTCCTGTAATAAACAGTTTAGACCGTCTGCCTAGATATCTTCTAAAATTTCCCTCAAGGAAACATCGCAACCAATTTATGAGACTGCGATTAAATGCATACACAACTAAGGAGATCCAATGGAGGCGAAGAGTCATTAACATCGAAAATAACCTTTGCAGGTTCTGCGAACAATCTATTGAATCAGTGAAACATCTGATCACAGAGTGTCATGAATTGACGCAGTCAAGAAATCGCCACCTTGGAATCTTTGCTCCGTTAGATGAAGACATGGAAAAATGGTGGTATTGGATTTTATCTGGACTCAATGTACCTCTCACATGTGCAGTATGTGAGTCTTTGGAACATAATCTGAGAGACAAAATGCCTTAACCTGAAATTGTTTTCTATATTTCGGTTGATGCCAAGAATGTTTGTGTTTTGTTTCATTCTGTGGCTGTCTTTTGTGCTACTCTATGTGAAAGCTGGAATTTCTTTATATTGTAATTGAAGTTTATATATAAACTAATTGTTACAATTAAAATAAAAAAAATAAAAAATAAATAAAATGTGCTCTTTATTAGGAATAAAACACACATTGTGCTCCATTTATCACATACAAGCCAACAGAATAGTGGAGCAAGTGAATGGTCTGTTGAAGCAAAAACTTTCCATACATTGCATAAAACCTGGTTCCACTGTTTACCCCTTTCTCTTTTTGCGCTGCCCAATTAACCCCACATTAAATAATCACAGGCAAGAGGCTTCACACTCCTCTCATACCTGCATGCACACACTTCTGCTGAAATTCTTGGCAGGTTGGGCACCATCACCACAGCCATGAACCACCAGTAGACAAGTCATCGCCACCACCACAAGAGTCCTCACAGTGTCGGCAACTACAGCTCAATCCAGGAGATCATGCTTTTGTTCTGAACTTTGTGTGCAAGTGGAAAGCCCCTAAATTTGAGGACCTTACACAGTATTCTACCTGCTCCCACAGTCGTCAAAGTATCCGGACGTAAAGTATGGATCCACCTCAGCGATGTACAGAAAGACACTAGTACCATCACCCCCTCCAACAGCAGGAAGAAGAAGACGGGTGAATGACAAGAGGAGTAGCCCTCTATCTTTCATACGTCCAGTTGGACAACTAGACATTTTACCATGAGATCGGGAAAGCAAATATGAACTTAGGCAAATGTATGCCTTATTTTGTTCTTATTTTTTGCATCTTCTTTTTTCTCATGGTATATTGTATGTGCTTTGTTCCTCGAAAGGGTGGGTCTTATAACGTTACTAATATCAAGCATGCACCAGCAGATGTGAATGTTTCTGTGCCTAGAGTTAAGAGGTATATTTCGAATCCACGTGTTATCCTAGATAAATCTAACGATGTGCATCACCACGCAGAAGAAAACATGTGGTTTTACCACATGCAGGCAGTGGGGAAAGAGACCCTTGTGTAAGGGTGCAGAAGAAGGAGACTGACACAAAGGTGGCATGTTGGGGCTAAAGACTTTTATTAAACAAGAAAGCAAGTGAAAACCCATCTATACCTATTCCTAAGAGGGGTTTCCCTGCCTTAACTAAAGATAAGGTGTCTGTCGGGATGTATGTCAACTCAAAAGTATCCACCGCCCTGTGTCAACGAGAACCTTACTTCTGTCCCTTATACTAGAAACTAAAGAACAAGGCAGTACTATTCTGGCTCCATGAGAATTCTCCTGGTTTATGGTTGCTCCTGCTTTGTTGAAACAGTTCCCAAATCTTAGAACAGTCTCATGTCTTACACATTGTCAAGGGGAATGGCTCCCTTCTCCTGATAATAAGGTTCCAAACAATACTTTCTCACACGTTATCAAGCGTAAAAGTTCCCCTCCCCTGATAGTAAAGTTTCAAACAGTACTTTCTTGGTGGACCAGGAAAATGTATTCATTCTCCTGATACCCAGTCTCATATAGCCCGGGGGGAATGACTCCCTTTGACAGGCTTTTTTTTTACCTTACTGCTCAGCCGACTTACCAGGTGAATGACTAACCTCTCCTGGTATCTTGTTATCAGTTCCTTACAACCAGATGGATTGTCTCCCTTCTCTGGTCTTCTTTTCATTCACACCCATAAGACCCAATTCTGAGTGTTAGGAGTGTCCACGACTCTGGATTCACTTCTTCTTTGATCTGGGCCACTGGGTTAACTTACATGCCAAGTACTGCCATGAGGAAGATGACTCACGTTAGTTTCTTGGTTTGGGTCCCACACCCTGGTTTCTCTTTTTCTTTGAGCTGGCCCACTTGGTTCACTCCACTGCCAAGTACAGCTACAAGGAAGATGACTTGAGTCTTGTTTAGGGTCCCTGACCCTTCTCTGGCTGTCAGCGGGTTTATCCCCACCACTGTCATGAGGCACTCTCCCTCTGAAGTTCTCTTTATGGTGCTTCGGGTTCTTGACCCTTCCCTGGTGGTCAACAGGCTTCATTCGAACACTACAATGAGGAGGAGGTTTGTAGACTTTCTGCCCCTGTGGTGCCACACAAGTGTTATGGTTGCAAAGGGGCCTAGGGACAACTACATGTGCCATCTTGGTAAGTCGTCCCGCGTCCCCTCCGGGTCTCCCGTGCCACCCTTTAACTTGCTGGGATTTTTGGCATGTCGTCGGGGCTTCCTTGGATGGTGGGCATTCGGGTCAGCTTCACTGGCATCTTGCTTTCCCTGCTGCTGTGCAATGGCATTCCAGGCTGCCTTCTGCGTTCCTTCCTCCTCTCGACACTGCTGTGCCCCGGTCTACTCCCGTAGACCTCCCAATCATCAGCCGTATTGGACTACCAGCATCCATGGAATTCTCTCCCTCTGGAGCATTGACGCAGGTCTGAATCTCCTGCATTCGGTGCACAACACACCTAGCATCATTCAGGGCTGCCTGAGACGTCTATTGCCGATTTTTATACAATGTTGCCAGCAGTGTATGGGCCTATAGTATAAGTCATTCGTCTCTTTCAGAGGTTTCATCTTCATTGCTCCATGGGCCCAACTTGTCCCAGTACTTAGATTACCTAGGTTCCTGCTGATCTTCTTCATCTCAGTACTTTCAAGAACACTGAGGTAATCTGCCTTATAACAGTATATAGGTTTACTGTCTACAAAGAGGTCAGCAGAGGAAGGAGAGACTAGAGTATGTGGGGAGGGGGTGATTTTCTCACAAGGGCTGTACCCTAGATGGTCGCCCTTATACCTAGAGGGGGAGTCCCTCCCCATTAGATCCTCCCACATTGTACCACCCCCAGGGGGACTATTGGGTAGCGGCCTCACCTCTCTGGCCTCATGGGAAAGGGCTCCCCCTCGGGAGAAGTGGCAACATTTAATGAATCTTCACACTTGTTTTGTTTGTTGATTGATTCCTTATGCAGCAGCCACACCTAGGTTATTCTTGCCTCAAGATATGCCACCAGAGATAGCAAGTTATTTAGTTCACTAAGCTTTATGTAGGGTACAAGGAACAAAGCAGGGACACAAGGTCCAAGTACAGTGGGTGGAAGTTAATGGAACAGTGTATAACAACAATTATGTAGAGCTGGTGACAAAGGACAAAGGTTTAGTGATCTTATACATATGTATCAAATTCAAGGTCAGGCACAAATGATTGACTTTCAGGAAAAGCAATTTAAGAAGAAGGCATTTATTTTTACAGCATCGCCTGCATCCCGTTGTCTCAATGGTGTAGAGCAGAGCCAGTTTCATTGTGGCGCTAAACCTAGGCTGCAGATCAAAGGCACTGTTTTCTTATAAAGAAAAATGGGTCGAAGGGTTGATTGGGCACATGGCAGGAGGAATGTTGGGATTACCATGGGTGTGCTCCTAAACATAAATGAAACCTGCTCCACTATATGGGCCAAGTACGTGAACAGCCTGACGTGGGTAAATCAGCATAAACTCCCAATAAAAATAATGGTACTTACATGGTTTTCCTTATGTTTCAGAAGCAATGGAAGTATTTTTGTGGGAGCAAATATGAACTGCAATACAATTGTCGACCTTCCCGACATTCGAGGGGGCACTGCAGCACTCATGGACATTTATTGGGTTTGCGGAGGACTGAGCTATACACAACTGCCACCGTCCTGGCGAGGTGTCTGCTCCATGGCTACGTTGCAAGTTCCCATGCTGGTAGTACCAGAAGTCAACCTCACTGCCATCCGCAAGCATCCCAAGGCCAAGCCTATCTACCTACTGAACCAGTGGGTCTGCTGATCTTTGGTCCTACGTCGTGAACACTGAAGTCATTATTTGTCTCAAGAGTCAAGTGACAAGCTGAATGTGATACCACAAGAATATAGTCTGTTTAATCAAGCTGAAATGTTTTTGCTACCTTCTCCACTCCGGGGGGTGCAAGAAGGAGCAACTGCCAGGTGACTGCAAATAACAAGGTGGGAACTCATTCAATTGGCCAATGATACAGGGAATGGGTTGAATGCAGTCAGGGAAGGAATGAGAGCTATAAGGATAACCACTTTACAAAATCAATATGTCCTAATGACTGCCATTGAAGGGGGGCTCTGTGCAAAAATCTGCACTTCTTGCTGCATTTACATACCATCCAACGATGCAGAGAATGGAAGTATCACTGAAGCAATAAACACACTCCACATTCTGGAGAAAGAAGGTGGGTCCATAGAATGTGTGACATGACACCCACCTGTTGTGTCAATGTCTGCTTCAGGAGTCTGATTGGATTTTCTTAGGAGCTTTTCCCGTTTGTTCTGGCTATCGTGCTATGGTGGACATCATTCTGTATCTGTGATCCCTGTTGCAACATATTAGATGTAATGTTTTTTGATACATAATAACATTGTTTTTTACATAACAAATGAAGCATTTGGCCACTCTGAGTAGCGAAACCTGTCACAACTTGGTATCTATCTCATTGTTTAAATACTGTACTCATTTCCGGGAATAGATAGATATTGCAGTTAAATACTAGATTTTATTAGTGCATACCGGAATTCCTCCAAGACTAAAAGGATTCTGCCTTAGGGTACCAGTCGGCATGATCTATCAAAACCAAAGGTTCACTTAGTGGGTTTGAGGTGCCAAAGGACCCTCAATGTCCATGCATATTCCCTCAAAGGGCCGCCCACCCATCAATAGTTGAATTAAGGGGGATTTTGTCACTCCATCTGACTTACCGGATGCTTGGCAAGTATGGCAAGACTGGAAAAACTCCTTTATTTTTTACTCCTATCTGAGGCCAGCAAAATAAAAATGTAAACACACTCCAAGGAATCCTGTGCGCCAAGACCAGTAAGAAGCTCCCATGGCATTTGGGCACAACCAACCTCTGTTTGGAGCCTGCCTCAGAAGTCTTGGCCTCCCCTTACAGGATACCATTCTCCCAGTACACTCTGGACATCCCAAGGGTTTCCCCTTGAGACTGTTTCTCTGCTTGCTTATGTAGATCATCTAGACTGGGACAGTCTCTCTCTAGCTCATGACAACTCACTCATTTGTGACAGGCCCCTTGAGGTCTGAAATTACCATGTCCTCCACCTCTGGTTCAATGCAAGTAGGCAACCCTGGAGTCACTACATCTGGTTCCACCACTATAGGCATCTCAGTGGCCACTAGGCCTTCTTGAGCAAAAGCAGGCCCCTGGGTGGGTTTGGATATGGACTTGGCACTAACTGAGTATCTGTACTTTTACTTTCTCCAGTTGGAAGAACTCCTTTGCCCATGGCCTGAAGTACTGCTCCTCATTCATTTTCTTTGGTCCTAGATCTAGTGACCACAATGATTATCTCCGGGTCAAGAAGATCATTTCCTACAGACAGTCAAGTGGAATCATGTCTTTCACAGCAACAACGAGTAGAGAGCTCTCCCCTTTCCAGTAAACTTCACCATTGGCAGTGGGCATTGGCTGAAGCTTTCAAATAATTTGTCTGGACCTAGAATGATCTGTTCTACTTGCACCCACCTTCACTGACAGAAGTGACACCCGTAACTGTTTCACACAGTGCAGGGGCTTTGTACCTGTTTATGAAAACATGCTCCAAAGCAATCTGAGTATTATCAGTAAAAGGGTCTCCTCAGGAGATCCAATCCCTTTCCCACTCAGAGTCACAATGCCTTTCCCACTCAGAGTCACTAGGCCACTCCTTAGCCTGGTGGAAACTCATCATCTAAGACACCAACACTGAGAATGGCCTCCTCCATGAGACCAGTGATGACTACTTCTTGTTTCGGTCTACCCTTGCAGGTCAGATCTCTCTTCCTATGTATCATGTCCTCCACATAAAGCAGCCCTTGGGTGTTGAGTGTGTGCTTGTCCGAGTGCTAGAGGAACCATCATCCCTCTTTTCTGTTTAAGCTGATGAGCCATGTGGCTGGAATTTCCCATTGTGCTTTTGGCAACCTTTCGTAGCAACATAATAATAATAACTTGTATTTTATACAGTGCTTTTCTCCAAAGGGCTTTACATAGGGCATTTTATATACAATTATTATTACCCAATCAAAATTGACACTCATTTTATTGACCTTGGAAGGATGAAATGCTGAGTTGACCTTGCCAGGATTCGAATCTGCAACCTACATATCACACAAAGATCACTGCAGTGAGTGCTTAACCACTGAGCTATCTTACCAGCACTAACCTGGGGGAGCCATTGTCTTTACACCGCTTTGATTTATTTTTATTAGATTACTTCTCTTCTGGCTTGAATATGTTCACCTGAGCCTTTTTCTGGACTCAAGCATACAGATACCTGTCGGCAGCCTTTGCAAGTTTGCTGGGTTCTGTGATATTCTTGTCCACTGGATGCTGGTATAACTCCATTTCACAAAGTTAAAGGAAATGCTTGCATGTGACCAAATTATACATCTCTTTAAATGTGTCAACTTTGTTGCCTGTGACCCACCTACTCAGAGACTTCAATGAGGGATGTACAAATGTCTCAATGTTTCATTCCCCTTTGTGTGAGCTCTGTAAAGCTCCTGAGATATTGTTTGGAGTTTTGCTGAACTTCCTGAGAATGGCAGCCATCCTTTTGTTCATGAATGGGCCTCTCCCCTGACTCTCCTGCAGCTAACTGAATAATCACATAAGTTGCAGCCATTTTTAGGTGGCTGCTAATGGCTTCTCCCACAATTCCTCTTCCTCCTCCTGAAGGTCGGATTGATGGTTCCAGTCCCTCAAACCAACTAAAGATGTCCTCCGCCACTTTATAGATTGTACTAGTCCTTCGAGATGAGGTGCATAGGCTGTCCTTGGGTGCCACTGCCGGAAACACTCCCCTCCCCACTAGAGATCTGTTTGCGGGCCTTCCTCTGTTCCTCCAGCTCCAGTTTGTACAGCATTGCAACCTTTTTTCTGTAAGTACCACCATCATTTCTCTTGAGAAGACTAAGCTGTCAGCACAGTCTTTATGAAATCCCATTGTTGCCCATCAGTGTGAAGATACGACTACTGCTCTGCAGGAGTAAAGGGGTGAGTAGTGGCTAAACCTCCTACTCATCCCTACACTAGCAATAAAGCAGCTGTGATCTGTGGTGGGTCAGAAAAAGGAGTCAGACTCTTGAAGGACATTTCCAAATTACTTCTGTTTAAATGATAATAGAACAGCCTTGTTTTCCCTATTCTATAAGGGGTTCTCTACCTATCTAAAGGAACTGAAGGAGCTTGTCTGTCAATAGAAAGTCACAAAAAAGAAATGTCTACCTTCCAAATCTAGCACTACCCTGACTCTACCACTAAGAAACGAAACTTGAACAGTTCCAGGAGATCGGCTTGATTCTCCTGATAGACCAGTCTTTTCCGATGGATTCTTTATTATGTCTTTATTCTGGTAGTTATGTATCTAGCGGAATCTTCAGTAATAGTCTCTCTTTATTTCTTGAATTAACTCTTGTAATTCCTCTAAAATATTCTTGCATGTGATATTCTCTTTAACAAAGTATTTTGGCCAAACTTTCCCATGATACTTTGTCACTTGTTGGTTGGAGCTTTTAGACCCCCCACAGTCTATTGATCCAGATTCTCTCAGCTTGGTTGTGGTTTCTGCCCTCTTGATATTTCCCCACTTATGGATTCTCTCTTTATCGCCACTTTCTGTACTTGAAAAACCTGTCTGGCCTTGTTATGTTATGTGTACTTATATTGCGCCGGTAGCCCACAGGCATTAGGGCGCTGAAAACATATAACAATACTTGACATACATTTGGACAAGCCTGAGGCAGCCAGACCGACTCTCTATTTCCTGAAAGAGGTGCAATCACTTGAAAAGAAATGTCTCTAGACATTTCCTAAAGATTTGATAATTCTCTTCCAACCGCAAGGTGGGTGTTAGTTTATTCCACTGTTGCGCGACACGTACTAAAAAGGATCTGCCCAATCCTTCCTTACGATTGTATCTTGGCACATTAAGCAGTCCTTTATCCGCTGAGCTTAGCTGTCTCAGGGGAGTGTATTTTACAAATTGATTTTTGAAATAACGAGCGGTGTCTCCAAAAAGGCACTTTTGTATTATAGTCATTGACTTAAAGTTCACTCTGTCTTCCACTCTTAGCCAATGCAAGGATTTCCTTCCCGTTGTTATGTGTTCCCTAGTTTTTACTCTCTTTACTATACGTACCGCCTCGTTTTCCATTACTTGGCATCTCTCAAGATCTTTTTTGGTTGCTCCGAGTAACAGTGCATTTCCGTAGTATAATCTCGACAGAATTATTGCTCTAGCAATGGTTGCTGTGTTTTCCTCATTCAGGTACGGTCTAATTTCTCTCATTGGGGCGTAGGTAATATGCATTGTTTTTATGCAAATAATTGACCTGAGCCTCTGAGCTCACCGAGGCATCAACCATCATCCCCAGTGTCTTGACCTGGCTCATGACCTGTATTTTGGCCTCTTTAATAGAGAAGGTTTTAAAATCCTCCCCTAATTTGGCTCTAGCTAAGCTAGTTCCGAAGATCATTAGCTCTGTTTTCGTGTTGTTAAAACACATCCAATGTTGCTGCATCCAGAGGTCTATCATGCTGTAAACTTCAGCTATTTAAGCACTATCCCTGATGTATTCTCCCTCCAATTCAATAACAAGTTGCGTATCGTCGGCGTAGATTTTGAAAAAGACGCCAACGTCATCCAACAAGTCACAGAGGCTTCTCATGTAAATATAAAAAAAAGCAGCGGCGACAAACTTGCTCCCTGAGGCACTCGAAAGATAATTGATATGACCTCAGAAAACGTTTCCCTCCCAGTGGACTCTGGCTCGGCACTCCGTTAAAAATTAAGTGAGCCAGGCCAGGGCAACTGGGGAGCACCCAGCTGTTCTCCTTAACGCTTTTACTAGGAGCTGATGATCTACCAGATCAAAGGCTGCACTAAGATCAAGCAACATCAGCATCCCTGTTCTGCCTCTATTAACTAATTCTAGCATACAGCCTTGCAGGTCTTAACATAGCCGTTTCCATACTATGGACAGCCCTAAAACCTGATTGTTGTTGATGCAGTGTTTCCTGGGCGTCTATATGCTTCTGTAGTTGATTTGTCGCTATCTTGTCTAGTATCTTGAGGATGAAATTGGAATTAGTAATCGGATGAAGATTGCCAGGGTGCTTGGGGTCAAGACCTGTCTTTTTGACCAGTGGAGTGATGGTCACATTCTTAATTTCCTTAGGCACTGTGCCTTCTTTGAAGGAATCATTAATTAGTTTCACACAAACCGGAGCAAAAATGTCTTTATTTTCTAGTATGATTTTTGATGGCAAGATATTTTCAGAACACGATGTTGGTTTCAGAACCGCTAAGAATTCTTTCAATGAAACTGGTGTGAAGGTAAAAGTGGCGATATTTCCCAAGTTAGAACAATAATTCTCCGGAATGATCTTTCCTGAGATTTCTCTGGCTTTAATGATATTGTGTCTTGCTTTTTGAGTTTTTGCTGCGAAAGCATTTTGAACTATGTCGCAGTCTTCCTTTGATGGAGAAAAAGGCGGTGTGAGCACCTTAGGTTTTTCAATACTTTTAATTATCTCAAATATTTTTGATGCAGCTGCTATTTCATTATCATAATGCTTAGCCTTTGTTTCTCTTATGCTTTCCCTGTAGTTTTGTTTGCTTGCCTCCAGATGTCCTTGTTTTCCTTCTCTGTTACCATACTTTATATCACACTTTCTTATCTTGTTGCTCATATAGTATTTTCCCTTTATTGTTAGATTCTGGTTTGGAACCTTCATAGACTTCCTATCCGGGATTATTCAATTCCCTCCTTCTCAGCATCATACAATTCCAATGATATAGGTTTATATTAGGTATCTCTTTGTGAGTACTGGGACGAGTTCCTCTTCTTGTCTTCCATTGCACCAGCAACCTCCCGCTTCTCCCGTTCTTCCCATTACCTTGTTGCAGGCTGGGCAACGTTGCAGGGTCTTGCGTTCACTCGGATGAGCTTCCTTGGCACTGTGGAATTCCTCCTTCTTTTTGTCGCGCCCTCATCTCCGGCTGTCCTTCTGCCGTATGCGAAGTGGGCGATTGGAAAGCTGCTCGCGTTCCCAATGACTCTTATTCTGTGTGCCCACTGGTCTCCCAGTTTCAGCTTCTCTGTTACAGTACAAGGGCTTTACTGCTTGGAAGCTTCTCACGCTTCAAGTTACCTTCTCGGATGGTCTCAGCGTGTTTGGAGGGTCTCTCCACCACAAGCAGCAGGAATCTGCTTTCTTGCAGTACAACAGTTCTCCCGTTGTTGAATACCCCAGGTCTCCAGTGTTTCACTCGTGCATTCAGCTGCTTTGCTGACAGCTGTTGCAGGCTCTGCGACAGTTATTGCTTTCCCGGCGTATGATACTCTCTGCTTCTCCAACTTCCTCCACTCATGCCATTTAAGTATGCATGGTATTCTCATTTCCTTCTTCATGCTGATAGGTTCCAGCATTACCTCCAGCCAAACAGGCATATGGTACATTAGTCTTTGTAGCAATTCGTCCCATCTATACTACTAAGCTATGTGGTTTAAGGGGTTCGTCACAAGGATGGGAGTTCTTGTCCCCTACGGAGGAGTCTCTGCCAATAAAATCTGATTTGCCCAGACCCCTACGGAGGGTCTTGCAGAGCGGGCTCACCTCCCTAGCCTCAAAGGGGGAGGATCCCTCTTGGGGAGAAGGAAAGCATACCTTTGATTCATCACAGATCCCAATCTAAAAGGTCAAACTGATACACCGTGATGGGATAGGAAATCCTTTGTCTTTTGTGGTAATGTGGGCTGAGGGCAGACTATATACTCTGAGAGGGGTGTGAAGTGATCAAAGTAGCAAGTAGCAACAAAAACAGCAATAGTACAAAGATTCCAAAATAAAAGAATGTCCAATCGAGATTATAAAAAAAATATATTTTAATGAAACAATCAAGAATGCCAGTAACTAACTTGAAAAACACCAACAGCAACCCACCCCTGTGCAAAGAACACATAAAACGCAGAACCTTTAGATGATAGCACTCTGTGTACCTTAGCAGAGGTGAACAAGCAAGTAATTGCAACAATGTCACTTTAAAGGATATGACTTTGCAATAAAAAAATGCAAAGAGGGGATTACAAGTCTCCAGTGTCCTTAGTGTCCCAGAAGGTAGATCAGGGGGACTGCGCCTTATTTAATTGTTCTTGATTTGGTGTGGCTCGACAGAGTGAAACTGGGCTTCTATGCACTGTTCTTGTGGTCAAACCGGGTGTGAGATGCCGCAAACCGTGTTGATCCAGGCATCAAGTTGGCTTGGCGACAGGCCCCGATGTGCTTCGAAGCAGCACTCAAGGTTAGAACAGGTTCAGATCAATGGTTGTGTCCGTTTGAGAGGATCTTACTGCTAAGGCAAGTCGGCGTGTGACATAATGGCTTCTAGCGATTCAAGTGTCGGTAAAGTGCAGTCCTGTTGTTTTGATGCATTTTCTCGAAGAAGAGGACAGTCAAAAGTTTCCCCAGTGGTAAGCAGGTGTTTGAGTCATGGTAGGAATGAGTGCTGCGTGTGCGATATGACGTCAAACCCTTTTGGAGTTTGCAAGCAATGGTCCAAAGAGTGCTAAAAGCAGCTCTGCAGGTCCTGTCAGCTCAAAGGGCATTGAAACCAGTTCACAGGTGGTTTAAAGCTGCGCAAATAGAATTCCAGATGCTCTTGGTCTTTGGTTGCTGGGATTCACAATCCCTGGGCTCCAGGACAAGATGCGTCTATCATGCTGTGCTTTCCAAATGCAGGTGACAAGTGACAAATCTA
The DNA here is from genome assembly GCF_040938575.1 of Ambystoma mexicanum. Lineage (NCBI taxonomy): Eukaryota > Metazoa > Chordata > Amphibia > Caudata > Ambystomatidae > Ambystoma > Ambystoma mexicanum. The sequence continues at coordinate 104,469,255 of NC_090936.1, read as the reverse complement.
TATTGTCTTTCAATAATATAGATTTGTCACTTTCACTTTCACAGAGATTGTATCTCTTCTGCAGAGAGTCAAACAGTTATGTTGAGCTTCTCGGCCATGCATCTTCAATGCAGCAGATTGCTGCTATAACCTATTGTCTCCAATTCCGGTTGTGGTTGCCCATCTGGAGCACCACAGGTAATGGTGTCATGCAGTAATTCAGTACGTTTCTCCAACCCAGTCCAAATTGACGTCTTCCAGATCCCATCCTGCAAGAGTCTCTCTGGTCAGGACATGCTAGGGGATATGATGTATTTCATGGTACCCCAAACAAGCCATCGGTCAATTTATACAGCAATCGATCTTCTTTAGTGGGGACTTTTAGCACCGTGTGGGTAGAACACGTTAGGCTATATATACATGTTAATTCCATTGATTTCCCAGAAGAGTGAGAGATTCAGTTTTCCCCGCCTATCATGGTACTTATTTGTCTCAATACTAAGCTGTTCAATAATGATATGATATAAATAATTTATAACGCGCATGTACACAAGCGTAATCAGCCCCACCACTTACTTAGGATCTGCCACAGTAAGCAAACCATAATGTTACGCCCTGTCCGTCCTCAATTTGATTTCAAAGTCTCAAAGTAGGAACTAAAATAGTTTGATGATGACCTATTATTTATTTATTTTTTATTATATGTATTTAGTTGTTAAAATTCGAACTTTTACATTTTCGTGTCATATTTACTTTACATATAAAATAATGGTACATTTCACTCCAAATTTCGTTAGTTTCCTCAATTGTATGGTCTTTCTTACATCTTTTCCACATGGTTTTTCACTAATATAGTTCCAGAACTGCACAATTCGAAAAGTCAAGCTCTTATGGTTGCCTGCTAATATTGTTTCCCATCGTTCTCGTTTAGTTCTGTCATAGAATTCTGTTGGTAACCTCGCCGCAAATTTCTTTCTTTCTGTTTTCAGAGATTCGCATTCCATGAAGATATGGTAGGATGTTTCAATCTGCTCTGTGTTATTAAAATGACAACATTTTTGGTCGTTTGGAATTTGCTTGGTTTTGGCCAGTACCTCTCTGGTCGGTAACAGGTTCAGGTTCAACCAGAGTCTTGGAATTTATCTCGTGTCCGCCGACAAGGAAAGCGTTCCAGGTATTTGGGGATTTGATTCCGTTTTCTGCAATCACGGTGCAGTTTAGCGATAGCTCGTATCTTGCTTTCTTCTCTAGAGTGTTTATCCAATCTGCTCTGGATTTGTTTTTTTTTGCTTCTAATGGTGTACAAAATGATGTTTCCTCTTTGATGTTCATGAACCTATCAATGAATGACCCCCCCCCCCCACACACAGACCTGCCTAAGAAGAAGGGCCCTAATGTCCTATATAAGACAGTGTTTGCATCTCAGAACCAAGATAATAAGACCATGCAAGGTCTATTGAACAGACAGGGCTGCAGTTGTTTTCATAGCAAACGCACCCTCTAATTGAAATAATCTACTGAGCCTCGAAATCCTTTTAGCAGAAAATGTACTCTCATATTAAAACTATGTGTCTTTCTAATATTTCATAATTAAATGTTAGATGGTGATTGAGGAATTCTTTCGCAGTATGGCTTTCATGATCCTTTATATCATTTTCATGTGGAAATAAAGTGATTTTGATGTATTGTTTGATAGTTTGGTAATAGTGGCAATGCACACTTACCTCAATATATTTTATAGCTTACTACTTGTCCAATTTCACCACCATTGCCAGTAGCTCACCGCCCGAGATCTCTGGATTGCAAAAGAAACACAACCGTATCAGCAGCGTACAATACGGTTTAACATGCCACCCTTAGATCATGCTGATATCTTTCCACCGAATTGGAGCAGCCAGTGGTTCAATCACCTGTTTGAACTTTTTATTTTAAGTTTTTATTTTGAATTATTTAGACTTTCCAGCCCAAGAGCATTTCATGGCAGAATTTTAACAGAGAAATAAAAATTTCATTGCAAACAGAAATGATGTAACACAATTAGATACAAGAATTAAACTGTGACTAATAACAAAAGTCCTTTTAAAGGCTCAGGGTTTTAAATGCTTGTAAAAGAAAAAGCGGTCAGTGGATAGGTGCGCGTATCCACACTGGTGTGTGTGGGTAGAACATTTAGAACCATACTCAAGTTAGAGCTTGGTTTTCAAAGATCACTGCTGAGTTATTTTCCCTAACCTTCAATTAATGATGCAATACATGACCTCAACCCACTCCCATATCTGGGTTTTCAAGAGTTTCCTTACATCTTGGTGTCGTATGTTAACTACGCCAACTTTGCCCATTCGCCCTGTTACTTCTTTGGCCATATTTTCGATGATCATATGTGTCTTGTCATTTGTCAAGAATTGCAATGTAATGTCTACAATCAAAGACGTTTGGGTCTTTGTGAAGAACCACCCCCCCCCCCCTCCGCCCCCTTTGTTGCAAGGTTCTTTCTGGGGCTTTTCACCACCTTATGCTGCTACTTACGGGCTTTAGGTTCTTCCCTTTTTGACCTCAGCTATGAAGCAGTCTATGTTGCATTTGGAAATGACTTTCCGTGCTTCCCTGCACCGTTATTGCTTAATCGCTCCCTTCTATTGGATCCTTAATTGACCTTGAGGTACCCCAAGTCAGCCTATTCTTGTCTATCCATCTTTATCTTTGATCTCTGAAACTCATCAAGTGCTTGTTCTCTCATTACAATCATGAAGGCTTTGATACTCTGGCATTAGGTTAGTCTCTTAGTTATTACAGCCTGCCTTACCTGCCATTCCTTTCAGCCAGCATTCTTCCCTTATTTACTGTCTTCCATTGCCATGCGCTTGTGTGCTGACTCTAGGGGGGCCATGGACGGGGAGCTAAGAAGTTCTAAGGCAGAGGTATTCAAACTGTGGGGCGCGGCCGCATCCTTCGTGGGGGGTTCGGGGTTCTGGGTTAGATTGGAGGAAATGACACCGGGGCGACTCAAATGGTCGGACTGGAGCATAAAACTGTCTTAGGCACCAATGAAAAAGTGGCCAGCAGTTGCAAATGGCAATTCAATACTTTAGTCATAGACTGTTTGAATAGTACACAAGGAGTTGTTTTTTTGTTAAAATGTAAGCAAATTGTGATATTTAAAGAATATTTATTCAGCAACAACAGTCAAAACTACTAGTTGCATAGTGAAGTAACTCATCAAACTGGCCCACATTGGTCAATAATGTGTCCCATTTTGACTGGCCCACAAAAGCATTTTGCATTTTTGGTATGGGCATTGCCCTATTGCTCTTTAGGCCAGTCCGAGCCTGGCGGCTCATCAATAATGGGCGAGGGGGCATCCACCCGGTGGCCCCCTCATCCATTATGGAGGAGCCAGCCCAGTGAAACACTGAGCACTCCCTCAGCTGCTTTTTCCAGCTGAGGGAGTGCTCCTGAGCTGGCTGAACTGTCAAAGGGAAACACTGTTTCCCTTTGACAGTTCAGTTCCCCAGCCGCACATGCTCACTGAGCCATGAAAGGCTGGGGGCGTTTTGATTTGTCAGCCTTGCATAGCTCATTGGAAATGCTGGCTGGGGCACTGCATGTGCGAGGGGGAGCTCCTGTGCCTCCTCGCACATATGGACAGAGCAGCCTGGAGCAGGGCATTTCACCAGCCACGCACAGGCCCCTGCAGAAGGTACGTTCATATTCATTTATTTTTTATTTAAATATGTGCACGGATGTGTGTATGCTTGTGTTATGAGTGAGTGTATGGTGATGGGTGCTTATGTGAATGATAGTGTGATTGTTGTGTGAATGTGGGTGTGTGTGTGTGTTTGTTTTGGTCCGTTGAGCTGATTTTGGCGAGTGGGGGGTAGAGGGGGAAGGAGGGTTGTACGACAAAGGCATTTTAAAAATGCCTTTGTTGCACAATCCCCCTACCCACCTGCCAAAATCAGCTCTCCTTCTGAGGTACTGTGGAGCCCAGGGGACAGTGCTGTTATTTTTTTACTGGATATCTATCATAGATGTCCAGTCAAATATCCATCATAGATGTCCAGTCAAAAATACCATGCTTCCCCCCTTACCCCCCCAGCGCCTTGCATACACACATAATCATGTTGATTGTGTTAGGCACTGTAGGGTCCAGGGAACAGGGATAGTATCTTTTTACTGGACATCTATCATAGATGTCCAGTAAAAAAATATCACGCCTGCCCCTTGGGCCACCAAGCAGCAATTGCAAACTGTTTGGCTTTTTACCCATATTTTTTGTTAAAGTATGCTCTAAAATGCAACATTTTAACCCATTATTTAAAAGAAATTAATGGGGGAACCCCCAAGCCCCATTGATTGTTTTGGCTCCCTCACTGTGCTCGTAGCTATGGAATGTATGGTGGAAATATTTATGCCCCTTTACTCAAAAAATTCACCAGCCACCACTGCCCCTGGGTCTGTGCTAGGAGCAGGATGGGGGAGCCCAGGGACTGCAGTGGGAGCGAGGTGAGCAGGAGCCACGGGATAGTGGTGTAAGCAGGGTTTGGAGTGCCCAGCGTCTTTTGTGGTGTGGAGGGGAGTGCACAGGGACTGGGCTAGGAGTGGGATGAGGGAGGCTAGAGACTGTGATGGGAGCTGGTGGGGGAGCCCAGGGACTATACTGGGAGTAGGGTGCAGCAACAGTGCGTGATAGTTCATGGACCTTTGTAACTTACTGTCCATTTGGCATTTTTAGGGGGGGCCTGGCCTGCCTTCATTTTGTTCGGGGGGGCCCAGGCCTAAAAAGTTTAAAGAGCAGTGGTCGTAGGTGTGCGGTCCTCTAATTAGGGGGCAACCCCTCCCACAGGACCCCCAATGTAGACCAGCCTAGCCACATAACACTTATCATGCTTGCTGTGTATCATATTTAAAGAAAACATAATTATTGTAATGTGGCTAGAGGGGCCTTCAAATCTGCAGCTAGTTTTATTACGTGTTCTTCCTGTGGCATACCATTTTTACTGGGCATCATGGGTAAACTGAACATGAGTGTTATTACATGGCTAGACTATACTACGTCGGTGCAACTAGTGTGGATATATTTTTTAACTGCGGCATGGCATTTTTTTTACTAACAAAGCCAACAGAAAAAAAAATATTTTTAGTAGAACCCCATTATTTTAAAAATGTTCTTGGGGGGAGTACCATCAATCCCCCTTTGTGAGTTTGTGCTCCCTCTCTATGCTCAGTCGCTTAAAAACTTCAGCAGAAGCCTCAGGTATCACTAGGTATCGCAACAAAAATTGGGTTCTAGTTTACTGTATTGACCTAAGCAGCCATGTGAATAACAAGTGCATGCAAATGATTACGTCATCATTTTAGTATTTATTGATGCATAGTACAGACTCATTACTAGATGTATCTGAAGAAGTGACAGCCCGGCGGACCTTAATGTGAGTTTTATCATCATTAGTGTTGCTTATGTGAAGCGCGCTGGACTCATTAATGAATAGGACAAGCTCTTTGGTATAGTATTGTTAATGGTCAGGTGCTTATCTGTAATAGAAAGACAGGGGGAAAGCCACAAGGCTCCAAGGTTACTGCTAAATAATATAATAAATGTCACTGGTATCCACTGAAAAGGGCACTCCTATTGTTATAATCACTGCCCTTTATCCCACTAGTGACAAAATAGGTTGTCTTTTATCGCTTCTTGTACTAACGTCCTTCTTCTATTATGACAATGTAGCTAATGTTTTCCTAATGTACAGCCACATTGCAACCCCCTTAATGAACAACAGGACAGTCAATCCCACAAGATTGTCATTACAGTGGCATGCATTAATGACAGGAATGCTGGCGAATGTTTCACTAGGGCCATTTGACGGACAGTCTGAGCTCTAAACTTTAAAAAAAAATGTGATATATATTTTATCAGCATCCATTTGCATCATGGTCATGGACTTTTAAATGCATGTTAAATCAATCCCTGGACAGATATGATTTTAGATACAGGAATCTATTATTCACGTTATAATCCCATTACATATATTTTGCCTCTGCTTTTGCAAAACATTGCGTAACTAATCATTTTGAGGTTTTGTGCGCACTTTGTTTCCTGTCGTCAACTTACATGCCTTAATCTTCGAAACATTGGTTGTTCCTGATGTATTCCATGCCTAGAGCAACCAGCACACTTCCATGATTTCACCTTTAAGTTTTCTTTTATCTACACACATTATGGTCGGGCATCTAATTTATTGGCCCATTCCTAACATTAGTGTTCGCATAAAGGCATGCTCATGGATCAGCAAACACAGATCCTGCAATACTGAATACATTTAAGAAAAAGAAAACAGCAAAGCCAAAGTTTTGTTTTAAATATTTATTTTAGTTTTTTGGGTTTTATTGGTTAAACAGAAATTTTAACATTTAACATCCAAACATGTGTTAGTCCGTTCTCTCTTTGATGCATCATTACGGATCCTCCCATTATTACAGTTAGTCACCCTCCATTAACGGTGAGAAGATCAGTTCTACAAATTTGAGGGCATCAAGTGTCCGGCCAATTTTGTCAGCCGCCATTAGTCTTTCCCAACATTCCTCCTCTATAGTGGGATTAACTTGGGCCACAGAGTCGCCCAAATACTTGCTCCTCTGGAGTGAAAGTTTCAGTCAGGACAAGGTCAAATGTCTGGTTGTCTCCAGAATTTCAGGGTTTCCACAGAAGCGACATCTGGGGTCTTGGGCTGTGATCTGTTTTCTTAAAAATGGCACCTCCATGGATGGCAAGATTTTAAGCCTCCATCGCTTCAATAAATCCCTATATTGGGACGATGGAAACCTTCTCAGGTACGGAGGGGGGTCATTCAATGGTTTGCGTTCCCATATGATGTTGTGACAATATTTGTTCTGCCTCTTCAAAGTTTCCGTTTCCTCCCAGTCTTTCCCTCAGAGAGTTTTCTTTGCCTTGTCAGGGTTTCTTTTGAGCGTCTCTGTTTTGATGTTATAGTACAATGGTACATCTTGGCATTTCCGCTTCCAGGCCTGAAGGTTGTTGTGCCCCTTCCTCACGTTTGTGCTTGTCAAGATCTTAAAAGGGATTGGAGGCGTGTCCAGAATACATTTGCGGTAAATATTTTTTAAACTTTATTGTGCATTTGGTTAAAATAAGAAAAACCTTAAGCACATTTACATAAAATAAGCATACAATAACATTTCCATATATTTTTTTTAAAAAGCACCAGCAGAGTAATCACATTTGCGTGTCTAATTTGAACACTTCAAAATATTTAAAATGTATACATATATATTTTTATTTTATTTCATGTGATATAGTTTTAACATAAAAATGTACACATAATAACATTTAAGAATACAAACAGAACAATACATTATTTATTTTTCCATATTTAGTTTGTTTCAAAATTCATTACATTAAAAGAAAAAAATAGATTAAAAAATACTCTTATATATACATAAACAATTTGATGAAGAAACAATGTTTTAGTTCATAGTATGTTAAAATAAAAGTATAGAGTTCAATTGAATGGAGTTTATCATCATCCTCAAGGCACTCCCGGCATTAATGTCAGCGCCATCTGCCATACATGGAAGGCTGCGGCTCTGATCACCAACGGTGAAGCTCCGTATAAGGTGCTCCAAAACTGATCACTCCTAATACCATCTATTCGCTGTACACATTTCCCATAACTCTTCCTCTAGGAGTTCATAAGAACTGGACACTTTGTCAGTATGTGTCGATCTGTTTCGATATCTTCTCCACATAGGTGACAGTCTTAGGGCCGTGGGTGTTTTATACCATGCCCCCCGTACACCCACATACTCCCAGCCAAGCCATAGTTGATCACTGTTATTTCACAATTGTCACAGAAATGAAATGGGCAATATTCAAACAGTAGTCATGCCAGCGAAATAGAACAATGCTTAATAAGCAAGGCAAAACTGACAACAAATGAAAAGAAGAAAGAAAAGCCAGTACCTACACCACAGATCAACCCAAAAGAGAACCAAAATTCATTCTAGAAAAACTATAATCATTTTATTATCATATCAACATAAAAAAATACATATTAAATCTTCATGAGCTCGTATTTAATATAAGCCTGTTTTTACAAAGATAAAGTGCATCACAATAAACGTACGGCACCCCATTGTCAGTTTTTGTGCGTTTTATTATTGTCTGACTGTATAACTTTGATCTTTCAGTCAACATTCCACAGACGCATCTGCGACGGCTCCCCCTGTGGGTGATCCCCTTCACTCACTCGGCTGTCGGCTCCCCCTGTGAGTGATCCCCTTCACTCACTCGGCTGCCGGCTCCCCCTGTGAGTGATCGCCTTCACTCACTCGGCTGCCGGCTCCCCCTGTGAGTGATCCCCTTCACTCACTCGGCTGCCGGCTCCCCCTGTGAGTGATCCCCTTCACTCACTCGGCTGCCGGCTCCCCCTGTGAGTAATCCCCTTCACTCACTCGGCTGCCAGCTCCCCCTGTGAGTGGTCCCCTGCCGGGGGAGTCCCAGGCAGCTCAGCTACGGATAAGCGGTACAGACCGGTTAGACAGTCTTTCTTCTTTTGTAGATGAGCACTTTATTGTGATGCACTTTACATTTGTAAAAACAGGCTTATATTAAATACGAGCTCATGAAGATTTCATATGTATTTTTTTATGTTGATATGATAATAAAATGATTATAGTTTTTCTAGAATGAATTTTGGTTCTCTTTTGGGTTGATCTGTGGTGTAGGTACTGGGTTTTCTTTCTTCTTTTCATTTGTTGTCGGTTTTGCCTTGCTTATTAAGCATTGTTCTATTGCGCTGGCATGACTACTGTTTGAATATTGTCTGTTGCTTGCCCTCTGTCAGCGAAGAGGTTGCCCATCCTTTGTGTTAGTACAGAAATGAAATGGGGTCATAGAAAGTTGAATCAAAGATAGGAATGTTGGAATAAACTGTGACAAAACAGTGGTGGGAAAAGGAAAACGCAGGAAAAGGAGAGTGAAAGGGTAATGGTATAGAGGGGGCGTCCTTTTATATGGAAAGAATGGCAAAATGGCAATTTGTCGCCAACAAAACAGTGGTATCAGAAAGTGGCCGTTTGGGCAATTATACCCCAACCACATGAATGCTCCCACACGGAGCCCTGTAGGAGCAGCCCCTTGCCGCTCTACGATCTGCTAAATCAAGAAAGCGCTGCCCATAGTTCCCGTCTCTCCCACTTTCATTCATTCTTTGTGTATAACGTCAAAGGGCTTCATTTTATAAAAGAGGGCAAATTGCTTGCAGGTGGCGGTAACTGTGCCACCTGCGTGCTATTTTCCACATGTAGAAGACGAAGAACTACATGAAAGCGTGAAAACAGGCAGCATTGCCTTTACTCTCCGTTTTGTAGAACGTTTAAACAGCACTCACACGATGTCATTTTACAGAGCACATTAGCCACGCACTGTAAAATGCCTCCGTTTACGCCGCATGACGCATGCAGTTTCAATGCCTTATTTTGAAGTGTTTACACTTCACGTGGTTTGCAAGTAAGTCAGGCAGCGTCTGCTCCATGTGGAGGGGTATTGATGTGTTACATTATGCTTCCGAGCCCCCCTCACAGCAAAGCAGAGGCTGTTGCGTGGATGCCAACATGGGTGCATACTACAGTACTGCCACACACAAGTCCCTGGGGGCCTAAAAGTTGCCCCACTCCCTAATTGTCCTACAAAATATATTTTAAAAGCCTGTCTGCCGCCAGTCCAACCACACCAAGGCTGCTGCTCTCTCACTCCCTCTTTCCAAGACTGTCCCACCTTGGCCCCTGTGACCCCCATGCCTGTGACTGCCCCCCTTGGCCTCTGTGACCCTTCTGACTGTGACAGCCCCCCTTGGTCCCTGTGACCCCCATGCCTGTGACGGCCCCCACATGGCCCTTGTAACTCCCCTGACGGTGACCACCAGTCCCCTAACTGCTGCGCCCCCTTGCCCCCTGCTTCTGGCCCCACCATCCCCCCGATGCTGCATCCATCCAACCTTCCAGCAAAAATATCTCTGCCAAATCAGGTATGTCAAAATAAGTTTGGTTTCATATGTGTGCGCCAGGGAGGATAGCTCAAGGGCAACTTTGCTGGCCTTGGACGCATGATGACGGTCCGCGCTTAGAAACCTCTGGGTATGAAGTGCATTATAAATAACCTATCATATCATATCAATAAAGGCGTTTGCGTCTGGTGGCGCCATTGAGGCACCAATGGATGTTCCCGAGACATGCAAATAGAATTGATCCTTTCAACTGAATTGTGTGTTCTGGGCTATCCGCTCTAGTACTATTGGCGGCACTTTGGGCATATTTCCCTTTAGCATGCCACACTGCATTTTGGGAAATCCATTTGTTAGAGAAGTTGTATTTTTGCAAGTCTCACCCTCTGTCCTGGGCCTCCAAGCACTACTGCTTGACTCACGAGTTGAGTGAGAGCTTTTCACTTCACTCACCTGCTACATGTTCTTATGCTCTTTAATTGTGGGACCACTGCCCCCTTATTGAAAGGATCCAGTGGAGGGGAAACCTCTACCCTTAGTCTTTGTTTCCATGATTTCCTATTACAGCACCCTCCACCCTATGCGGTGTACTGCCAGGGATCCCTAGGGTTCCTATCACAATGTTGTTTTGGGTTCATTGGCGAGTCCTATGACTCCCCAGTACAGGGGGGATCATCTCCCTTTTATGGCCAGTGCATACTGCTAATTGCATCACAAGCCATTTTCCATGGAGTGCTGTGGGAAAACTGTGTACCCCCTTTGTAACACTTTTGCTACTTTCCAGGCATCACCTGAACAGGCTGGTTACAATTGTTACTTTTTAACCCATTTCTTGAGTGCATCACCCAGGGCTGCTGCTGCAGAGGCAGTAATGCACTAAAGGAGGCCATATACTAAAAAGGTCTCCCCTTATCATTTTAAGTCCTGTTCAAGAAGGTCTTTGTTAGCTGTATAAAAAACACAGGTAAGTATTGTCACACAAACCCTTATAAAACATATATACATATTCACCATTAGGAGATTAGAATTGCATATGAATCAATGACATGCAAGGAAGAATAGGGAGACTTTTCTGAATCAACACAAGAAATAGCTTGCCGCAATCTTAATAAGTCCAACCCTAGGATGGCTTGGGGCCTTTTGATCAAAAGCCACTGGTTCCAAAGTATGACTTCTTCAGGTAAGTTTATATAGAAAGAATGCAGTTGACAGTGGTGGTCATTATTGAAAGTTTCAAACGTTAGCTACAAGTTCAGTACATTTCAGGTAAGCAATCAACTCAACCCAACACACTAGAATAGGCCCAGTGAAGGATCCTTAACCCAGGTTCCACCACCAAAGGCCAAGTCAGAGTAAGCTAGGGTCAGGACTTAACATCCAAATACCCTATGCGAGACAGGGGGAGAAAGCAACATGTTTGTACACTTACCTCCCTGGCTTGGGATGTTCCAGATTCCACCTGTGTAGGTTTGAGACTTCGTTTTAGGCTTGTTCTTCTGTTATTGTTCCAAACCCAAGGGTCGTTTAGACGTTGAGGTCTGAATGGTATCCTACGATTGGATACCCATGTCCCCTGCACACCTTTGCATTGCTGATAAACAACCAGTCAGAAGACTGCTCTTCTTCCTAAATGTGTTGGCTCCAACGATGATCTGATGAACAGTTGCATGAGCCCTCCTTTTATCCAAGGTTACAGCTGAGCGCAAGCCTAAACCCACCAAAGGTAAGGATCTGCCACATTCAAACAGTCAGGGGTTATCTAATCCTACGCAACCATTGATCATCAAGTCTGCCCAGTGACAGACATTCAGATACCAGAGGCCCCTTTCTCTGGCTCACACACAAAAAGTCCTTCTGCACACAAAACCAGCAGCTTTCCCCGGGAAAGGGATTCCCATATAAGGCATTTCCTGACCTAAAAAGGCCTAAGAACAATATGGCCATCTTAGGGTGCAAGCCAGCCTAAGTAGCCATTTGTGATAAATGCAAAAGTGAATGAGTATAGTAACATAAAAACGGTACAAATCACACAGCTACAACCAGCTTGTCTTAAGAACATTGTCAAAGTACCTAAAAAGACATTATATAAAAAGTTGCAAGAATACAAACTATCATAACTACACTTCATTGTAATGGGAGGTTTGCAATTGTAAAAATACAGAATTGTACAAAGGGAGCTATATGGGCCTTATTACAAGTACGGCGGTCCGGGAATAAATGTGCCGGTGGCAATGTACCGCCACCCTTTCTGGACCGCCGTAATATGAGAATGCCGGCAGGGGCACGGATCCTCCAGCAGGTCGGACCTGCCGGAAATCCTGCCCTACAGCATGTCTGTCATGGAAGCACCGGCACTGTTAGCAACGGTACCAGTCCTTCCATGTACACATTCCCATGGAGTCCTATGGGACTCCACAGGGATGGGAACTAACATTTTCTGGCTCCTGACATCCCGGGCCGCTGGGACTTGTAATGTCAGGTGCCAGAAACAGTTTTGTGTTACGAGTGCGGCAGCAACGCCCAAGTAGCACCAGCAGGTTACTGCTGGACTCGAAAATTTCTCAGTACTGACAGTCTTAGAGACTAGTCAGTTTCCACATAAGAATGAGCAAAACAGGCAAGGGAAGTAAGACAGACCTCCAAAAAGTCAGGACAGGTACAGAAATAATGGGGATCCCATAGGAGTCAATGGAGAGAAAGGTGCTAGCGCAGTCAGCAGTTTCATTGAACCAGTAGCCCTAATGAATGTGGTTTTATAAGAAACGCATGTTAAAGCTACTGCCTTTTCAATGTTATTTCCCATGCAAACGATGAGTTATAAAACGAAAGAATGGTTTTAGAATGACACAATACTCTGGCCTTCGGTATTTGTTTTGCATTTGGCAGAATACAATCTGGATGTGAAAGAAAACCTGTATCGACTTGGTTCAAGGACAATAAAATACTTCTCTTGGCTCTCAACCATTGAATCTTTTGAGCATCCACATTACCTATGACTTCTCATAATTATTCATGGCACAGCAATGCTTTCTCATGTTGCCAACACCAAGCTCGAGTGATATTGTTCCACAGATCAAATACACCCCTAGTTTCTTATTCATTATTGCATTTGATGTTGATCTACTCAGACCAATTAAGGGCTTTAAAAAACATTGCACTGGAGTCGAAGCTACACAGATACTGAAATACCAAAATGTATCCACACAGCTTACTTGGCCAACTGTTTTGGCAAGATTTGACTGATCTGCTGCTCACCTTCTTATGAAAAGCTGAAAATTGCCTCTGTGAATTGTTAAAGCACAATTAGTTGCCCTACATTTGGGGAAGCAGGCTATGTTGGAGGTAAAAGATATACCCAGGTAATCATGGGGAGGTACAACATCCCATGGTGTCTTGTTGGCTGTACATATACGTTTTGGGGATTTCCTATGGCCAATCATCCTATTTTGATTTCTCACAGTGAGGCTGCGGGAATCACAAGAATAAGAAAAATACTAAGGAGCAATGTGTATGTATTTTCACATGTTTAAATGGCCACAGTGCCATCTGCAAAGAGCAGGAGTGATGTACTCCCATAATCGGAACTAAGGATATATACAGTTGTTTCATTTAAAACATCATCCAAACAGTTTATGTACGAAAGAAAAAAAACAAAGAGAAGCCACAATGCACCTCTGGACAACTCCCTTTGTAACAAGGACTGGTTGGGTGTGCTGAGCTTTACTCCCATATTTAAGCCATAGATTATTTCTATCATACAGGGACATTATGGACCACAAGAACCATCAGGCCATCAATCAGGTGCCATAGCCTGTCTCTGTTACTATGTCAGAGGGTATGTGGAGAGCCACAAATGATGTGAATAACCTTTGCCCTATTAAATATAAACTCTTAGCCTTAAAAAGGTACAATGTCAAGCAATTGTCCACCATGTATTTCTTTCTTTGAAAGCTTAATTGGAACTGCATTAATGAGTCCCATCCCATAAACAATTATCCACCATGTATTTCTTTCTTCGAAAGCTTAATTGGAACTGAATTAATAAGTCCCATCCCATAAACAATTGTCCACCATGTATTTCTTTCTTCGAAAGCTTAATTGGAACTGCATTAATAAGTCCCATCCCATAAACAATTATCCACCATGTATTTCTTTCTTCGAAAGCTTAATTGGAACTGCATCAATAAGTCCCATCCCATTAACAATTGTCCACCATGTATTTCTTTCTTTGCAAGCTTAATTGGAATTGCATTAATAAGTCCCATCCCATTAACAATTGTCCACCATGTATTTCTTTCTTCGAAAGCTTAATTGGAACTGCATTAATAAGTCCCATCCCATAAACAATTGTCCACCATGTATTTCTTTCTTCGAAAGCTTAATTGGAACTGCATTAATAAGTCCCATCCCATAAACAATTGTCCACCATGTATTTCTTTCTTCGAAAGCTTAATTGGAACTGCATCAATAAGTCCCATCCCATATTCATATAATCTCCTGTAGAGTTAACCTTCAAATAAATTTGCATGCATGTCCAAAAGGGAAATTAAACTGTTGCATCGTGGGTCAAACTTAACTAATATCTTGAACAACAGCACTATTTCAGCCTATCTCCATCATTTCAATATCAATAGTTAATTGGCAATGCTGTTAAACAAGAGTAAAAATAACAGAACCCAGACCTGAGGATTGTGTTTTGCTAGCTTGGAAGGAATTCGACCTGGGCCTGGAACTTTCACATTTTGTGGTATGGTATGGTATTGTTTATTTATAAAGCGCCTTTAGACAGGCACGTTTTTCAAAGTGTCCAACAATGCCCCTCTCACTTCCTTAGGTTAAATTCCAATGGTGCTGCACTATGTGGGATTGCTTTTTTCATACCCTTGGAGTTCAAATATTTTCACTTGGCCCTATACATGTGACTTCTATTGAGGAGTGTAATAGCAATAAGGAATTTTACCTGATTAACACATTATTGTAAATGTAATCTAGCTCATTGAAACCAAAAGTAATGGGAGCAAGGTTTTGAATTAATCTGAACCACTGGCATTGCTCTGGGCAACCTTCCACATCGCCGTTTTGTAGTCGTCTGCGCCACTGCAAATCAGCCAGGTACTGCCACCAATGGGAGCAGCCCTGGCAAACTGCTAGCTCAGTTCCCCACTGCACAGAAACACAAGGAACCCCAGACATATTCTGGCCTTGTTGGGCCTCCTCACTGGGCCTCCTCACTGTCAACTTGGGTGCATGCAGTCTTTTTTTGTCACCATATTTCTTGCAGGTTTCTGTAGATTCTGCTAGAGTCCGTAATGTGACCATCTTGAATGCTGTCAATGAGTTCATCAACCGACAGCATTTGAGTTTTAGAGGAAACTATGTAGAGGACAAAGGTGGGATGAAACCCATACATACAGTAAAAAGGACTCTTTTTCATGGCCGAGTGGTTGGGTTATTGTGCGCGAATTCCGCATAAGGGGGCAGGTCTACCCAGTTGTCATGTGAAACAGAGGCAAAACATCTGAGATATTGTTCGAGAGATTGATTGAGTCTCTCAGTTTTTCTGTTAGACTGAGGATGATAACCAGACATCAGGGTTCTCTAGATTCCCAACATCTTACATAATGCTGCCCAGAATTCGGAAGTAAATTACAGCCCACGATCTGACACAATGGTTGAGGGTAATCCATGAAGCTGAAAAATGGTTTGAAAAAAATCCATGCCATGCGTTGTGCAGTTGGAACTTGCAGCAATTCATTAAAGTGGGCCATTCTAGTCAGGGAATCCACTATCACCATTATTGCGGTTTGATCTTTGCAAGGAGGTAGCTCACATATGAAATCAGTGCTAATGTGTTGCCACGTCCGAGATGGTCATTCAGGCTGTGTAAGTTTGCCTAAATGGAGTCTTCAAGGTGTTTTCTTTGTTGGCAAAGATTGCAAGATGCTAGGTATTCTTGAACATCCTTTGAATAACATTACCTGTCGCTTCTGGTGGCCAAATCTGACAAAGTAAAAGCAACTCCTCAATTACCTGCTTTCTTAATATCATGACACATATACAATACATCCTGCTGGAATGCAGAGCTAGGAATATAAAGTAGTTGTTCTCTAAACAAAAGTCCTTGTTCTTCTTGTAACCCGTTCTTCCTGATGGTTTATAGTCATAATGTAGAAACCAATAATGTCGAAAGTCATTTTTTCGAGAAAAAAAAATGTCGAGAAAAAAATGTAGAATTTTTTTTAATGCGTTATTTTTTCGAAATGGGGGGTTCCCCCCTCAACCCCCCTTTTTTAATTTTGTTTTGTTTTACCCATTTTTTTTTTATCCCGAACCCCAAAATAAATATATACTAAAAAAAACAGAATTCGACATTTTTTTTTCGACATTTTTTTTTCGAAAAAATTGTCATTCGCCATTATTTTTTGGAACAAATGACCGACCACCCTTCCTGATAATTCCTTGAACTTAGCTTTCTTGAGGTTTTGTGGCAAGTAGGACTCGTTGAAGGAATGATGACAACACATGGAAAAATTAGGCTTTGGGAAGCAATTTCTCTTGTATTATTGTCTTTTCGGAGTCTTGATTTATGCGGGACAGTGCATTTGCCATCTGATTCTCATTATCTGGCAGGAATGTAAACAGAAGGTCCTATTGTGAGAATAAACATGCCCAGCAGGCTTGACGGTTGTTTTGTCATTCTTGCTGTTGAAGTACTTTCAGATTGTGATGATCAGTTCTGACTGTAATTGGGTATGTAGAACCAAGTATGAGATGTTGCCATTCCTTACAGGCACTTTTGATTGCCAAGAGTTCCTTTTGTAGAACTGTATAGTTCTGTTCTGAAGTAGTCAACATTTTTGACATGTAGGCTATAGGATTTTCACAATCATCTTCAAAGGTTTGTTTCAGAAATGCTCCAATGGCTAGTTTGAGGCATCAGTTTCTAGAAAAAGGGCAGATTTTGATCTGATAATCTCAGAATGGGGGCTCAGACAAAGTGTTCCTTTAATTCCTGAATTGCTTCACTAGCCCGCTTGTTCCAACGAAAACAAACTCCCTTCTTTAAGAGGGCTGTCATGGGTAAGAGTCTCAGCAAGAGGTTTTTTATAAACTTTCTATAAAAATTGGAGAATCCCAAAAATCTTTGGATCTGCTTAACAGAAGGAGGTTCTTTCCAATGTATTGTAGGCTGTACCCTGGTGAGATCTATGGAAGCTCCCTTAGAAGAGAGAACAAAGACCAGATAACTCACCGAAATTTGGTGAAAATTACACTTCTCTACTTTGGTGTACAAGTGGTTCTTTTCCAGTTGTGATAATATTTCAGAGACATGCGCCCGATGTTCTTGCAGATCTTTGGAAAAAAACAAGATATCATCCAGATAGACGACTACGGAAAGTAACAACAAATCCGCAAATAGATGGTCCATGAATCGCTGGAACACTGCCAGGGCATTAGCTAATCCAAAGGGCATTACATGAAAGTCGTAGTGGCCAAAAAGACTGCTGCCACTAAGAATCCGGAGGAGATGGTATGCACCTCTCAAATCCAACTTAGTAAAAATGGATGCCCCTCGTACAGCTTCCAGGATATCCGGAATCAGGGGAAGAGGGCATTTGTCCTTCACAGTGATCTTATTCAACCCACAATAGTCTATATAAGGCAATAGTTCTGCTGTGTCCTTCTTGGGTATAAAAAACAGAGAAGCAAGAGCGGGAGATTTAGATTCGGCTATCAAGCCATTGTGTAGGTTGGTTTTCAAATAGATTTTCTGGGCCTCGTTTTCAGGTTCAGATAAGGTGTACATCCTACCGAAAGGTAACTGAGCATTGGGCAAAAGATCAATGGTGCAATCTTCGCCTCTGTGTGGAGTAACTCTTTGTACTCTTCATCAGAAAAGACCTGTTATAAGGTTGATATTCTTTGGGTAAAACGTTAAGCATGGAAACAGAATTCTTCTGATGGCTGTCAACTTGAATATGGAATACTATTGCTCCTTTGTCAAGACAGTGAGCCAAACATTATTCAGATCCCAGGAACATTGTTCCCGCTGTCCACTTTATAAACAGGTTGTGCCGCCGAAGCCAAGCAATGCCCATTATGATGGGGTAATGAGCAGCCTTTATTAAATCTCAGAATGAGATGATAGGTGCATCATCATTTCGGAGGTCTGTTCTTTGATACGACCCGACGAGAGCAGTGTTTCATCCACTCCTTCCACAGGAATGCGTACCGAGGTGGGTTTGCGAGGGATATGATGTGTCATGGCCCATTATTCATCAAGAAAGTTCCCAGAAGCGCGCAGTCCATAAGGGCTGGTATATCATGTAATATTAGGTCAGATAGATGAATGTTCACTCTTTTTACCACCATGAGTGTGTATTGTGCGTTGAGAGCTTGGGAACAAGAAATGTCCCCATTATCCGTTGTTCCCTTTATGAACAGGGTTTGGCGTTTCCTGCCAGTCTACGCGGTGCAACAGTGCAATCTCTCAGTAGGTATTTATTAGAGCTGCAGTACATGCAGAGACCCTGCATTCTGCGGCAAATACGTTTCTCGGGAGTTAGAGGACCCCGAAAAGTTCCAATTTGCATCAGCTCTCCCTCGACTTGATTACCAGGAGTGCAAGGACTGGTGCCGAAAGTCTCTGGCGTCCTTTGGGGACGTCCTCTTCATTTCTCCGCATGACATTCAGGCAATCAGAAATAGATCTGTAATACCAAGGCAATAATTTCTTTCAGATTTGGAGGTCTTGGCACCCTTGTTACTTCATCCTTTAGTTCTTCCGTCAATCCTCTGCAAAACAGTGTCATAAGAGCATCTAATGGCCAAGCAGTCTCTGAAGCCATTTGTTTGAACATAGTTATATAGGTCAAAAATTTAATTGGAGCCTTATTCAATGTCCAAAAGATTCTCTTGAGAGCTAATCGTAAGCTCTTGCCTGCTGAACATGGCCTGAAGACTGCTGATAAAAGCGGGATAAGAATCCAGTACTTGGTTGTTAGTGACAGCCAAAGGAGTGGCTCACGACAATGCACTGCCTGCCAAATTGGAAACCATAAAACTGACCGTGAAAAAAATGTAAGTTTCAAAGTAAATTGAACCAGGCAACTCTCCAAAAATTCCTTTCGTTTTTTTGGGTTACCATCGAATTTCCCAGAGAGCAAAGGAGCTAGGGGGAATTCATTGCGGACCACCCCTGCTGTTACCATCTGTTTTAAATTTGCATTTTCATTTTTTAAATGCTGTACTTCCTGAGTAAGGTCTTGCAGGGCCACTAACACCTGTTCCAAAATTATTGGGTGTAGCTTACTAGTATGATTTGTACTGACAACAGACAATTGAATCCTTGACTGTCCTAATTATAGCAGTGCAGGACACAGCGGGACTGTTGGATGGAACGGCGTGGCAATGAATTAAGCCCAAAAAGTATCTGTCGTTCCAAAAGGAAATCTGGAAGGACGTGTTCTCTCTGAGCCAAGCCCAAGTGAAAAACCCCTCCAAATTGGGGGAAATACCCTGATGTATTAAGGGGAAGTGGTTGGTAGCTGTGGTAATGATGTTCTGGTGTTAAGGCAGGAAGCTTCAGACGGTAGCTGTAGAAAAGGCGTTCCATTGGGATGGCAGAAGCTTGGGTGGAATGATAGCCAAAGGAAGAAGAGGGGATGATATTTGGCAGAAGGAAATGGAAGGCACCAGGAACCACAAGAGAACCAAGGCAAAAAGGGAGTATGACTGAGAAGACAGTAGGCGGAGCGGGAGAAAGAAGCAAGGCAGAGCTCCGAACAGAGCAGAGCTAGGACAGAGCGGGAAACAGGATGAAGGCAACCAAGTAAGGATAAAGACAGGAACAAGGAAAACTCCTTGAAAAGAAGCGACACAACCTTCTCAGGAGTCCTATTATAATCTTCAGGAACCAGTATCCGGGAGCAACAACATCCAGTGAAGTTCAATGGAAGGCTGGAGTGCTAGACATAGTTTTGGTATGTCTAGACATGCTGCCATCTTGCAGGCTCTAATCTCCCATGAGGATGTGCTTTCCTCCATTGCTGCCAGAGGGACCAGGGGTGGATCTTTTTCCTGACAATCCCTTCAAGAGAGGTAAACATGTGAAAGATCTAGTAACTAGAAATTATATATATTTACCTAATGCCATACAGCCTAATATCACCGAGACATGGTGTCACCTTTGTGCTCAGATTCTGAGCTTAATTCCTGCTCCTCACCTGAGGTCTCAGAGGTGTCCACTGGTGACTTCTTTCTTCCCTGACTTTTGTAACTGCTTTTTTGTGGAGATATGGTCTACTGTGAGACGGCGCCACAATGGTTGACTGGAGAACCAGCAGATCAGTGGCCCCAGTCCTGCGGCAACCACAATGGGGAAAAGGCCTTGAACAGCACAAAAAAAACCAGGAGTGGTGAAGGAGCGCAGAGTAGTAGAATCTCTCTGAAGGGTGAGTGAAGAGTCTGTGTCCAACTGAATGCAATAATCCACAGGAATAACAGCCACAGAGAATCCGAAGGGCAGAGAAGAATGTAGGAAGTGACTCGAAGCCAACTGAGAGCCACAGCGGAGAATCCCAAAAGGACAGACGCAGCTGCGAGGTGCTGCAGGGAGAAAGTGAGAGAGCCAAACTAGAAACCCTAAACCCCAGCGTGGGAAGCTGGGATAGGAGCATAGCAGGCGGGAAGCCATGGAAGAGAGAGAGCCAAGAGGGAGGGTGCCGAAGCACGGGAGAGAAAGGGAAACAGAATAGAGCATAAGAGAACCAAGGCTGCCGTGGACAGCGGAAGGCAAAGGAAAGTGGGCTCAGCAGCGCCTAAGGGGAAAACTCACAGCGTAGAACTGGCAAAGAGGAAATCCCTGCAGTTGCAACGCGCCGAACGCCGGAAGAGAAGTGAATAAGAACCTTCCAGCAGCAGCCATGTTGCAAAATGACTAGACCGCAGATGTGGAACATAAAAGAACATGACAGGGAAAACAATGGCGGAACAAACACCATCAGTCCCGCAAGCACCAAGAGAACGGGTGCATGACACTGGGGACTATTGAAACCCACAGGCCATGTCCCCTTTGGCCAATGTAGCTGTTGTGCTCAGACTAGTAGATCTAAAGAAGTGAATATAGGCCTTGAGAAAATGTGGATTCAAAAATGACTTACCAACTTATAATACAAGTAGGGTAGTATATGCCAGCTGGTGTCCATGTGGTCAGTTATATGTGGGTAAGACAGAAAGAAAATTAGAAAGCTGTAGGACATTTTCTCACGATGGACCATACAAGCGAATCACTGAAGTGGACCATTTTATTAATGATAATTTTGAGTGGTTGCCCATCCTACAACAAAAAGAATTGTATGAGAGTGAACAACGCATTATATTTCTGACTAATAGTGTTGAGATTGGACTGAATGAGAACATTGACTATCTGAGTCTGATTACAGTCTATTATATGTTCTATTTTAAAAGATGTTAAGAATAATAGCATACTGTACTATTCCATCTAGAGATAACACTATACATAATAGAACATATTTTGGCCAGAAACTTTTTTATCTGTGGCCAGTGAGTCAAACTAACTGTACACCAGGCATTTTGAGTATCTACTATCTAGGTTCTTCACATATTAGTCTGTTATCTCCAATGGCTTAAATTAATCTTACAACTAAGTCAACCACAGAGCTATTAAGAACAATATTTTCATTGTGACAATTGTTGTAGTATATGCATCCCACAGAATTTATAATTTGTCAGCCATTTAATACAATTACCATTGTGTTCCTCTTTAAATATAATACATATAAGAACTGTTTTGACTCATACTATTTTGGATTGACGCTGATCTTCGAGAATCTATGACGTCATGTAATTGACTCATCGTCCCTCCCAGATGTATTTTTTAGACTAATCACTTCCGCACACGACAAGTATACTATACGTCATGTACTCGCTATTTATGTCATAATGTAGGGTATCATTTCTTGAAAAGCCTCATTGTAACTCTGCATCTATAAAAGTGTGAATTTGAATGAATTTAGCAATATCAAAATTGTTATTGTGGCACTGACACTTATTAGTGTAACTTCAAGCATGAACTGACACTTATTAGTGTAACTTCAAGCATGAGCAATAGTTCATGAGTGACTGTTTCAAGATGGCCATCCACTTGGTAATACCTGAATAGGGTTAGTCAAACCGTCATGTGATCCACGGCCCGGGTAGTATATATGTCAGACTCTACTGCCTTTTCCGGTTTGTATTTGATCCCGACACGGAAGACAGAAAATGGTATAGAGTAATTCACTGCTCTTATAGAGGTAAGCGCCTTGCGTTTGCATTAACCACTTGCAGATGACTAGCGATTTTGCGCTGCGGCATGACACAAAGCTACTGTAATGCTTTTCCCGACATGTAATCTAACGGTCGCCTCTATGTTCTTTTACCTTTTGACAGAGCGCTGTATGTATTAAGCTACATGTTAGAGTGTTTGGGAACACTCGTCGCACCTCCACCACACTCGAGGGCATATAATACACTTCATTAGTAAGCACGTAATGTCTAATACACTAGGATATACTGTGATTGAGTGTATCAGGACTGTCAGTGTATTTATTTGTATACCAATAACCTACTGCTGTTTTGTCTTGCCCTCCCCTTCTGCCGTTGTTACTTATTTCCTCTGCAGAAGTTTATTCTTGAGTGCGGAATGTTGGAATTCAATCCTTAATATCCACTTCTGAATATGGAATAGATTAGTCCTTGATACTACTTTTGAGATACCACTTTTGAGCTCCAGGAAGTGATTTATGAATCACTCAATTCGACTTAGTTTGTTATAAATAAGAGGTGTTTTGGATTATGCGAGATAATGTGACCACACCAGTAACATTATTATAACCAATTGCAGGTATTCATCTAATAATCAGACGCTTGATCCACAACTATTAAAAAGGCAAGCCTCAATTGGTAAGCACCCCTTCTTATTATTGAATTTTTTGAGGAGTGCTGAGCTATTCAATATTTTGACATATAAAACAGCACTAAAAGTTGCTATTTCTGCACTGTATTTCAGGTGGCTATGTATAAGCGAAGTAAAAACTCCACCTCAACAGCGTGTTATTAGGAACTTGCTGATCCTCGAGAGAGCCTTTTATGAAAGATATCCTAATACTAAGAAATCCATCCCCTAAAGAAGTCCTACCAATAGTACAAAACATTTTGGGCGGATTCGTACTGTACCTGTAGGACAGAAGTAGTAATTAGACATGGGTTGTTAGAGAGAACTACATTGTCATAGTTTTACGGTATATTGAAAACCTCAAAAGCTTGACATGGTTTTTCCATTAAGATTATCCTTATGTAATTTGGTTATTATGTGTTGGATAGAAGACACTTTTGAGCTGAAGCTCTCGTTGTTTTTTACCTTTAACTTTTAACTATGAAATGTTGTCTGAACTTGTGTAATTATATTGCACATGCCACTTTCATAGGTTGCACAAGACACTTTACAGCATTGAAGAATATTGTTGCACTTTGATATAAATTGTATATTTTGTATGTGTTTTTAACATCACATATTAATAAAATATGTCTATAAAACATTTCTCTGTCTTGGGGGTCATTATAAAATATTGTATTAAACGAGGATATGGCTATATATGATATGATTGGTTATTTATATCGCGCTTAATACCGAGAGGTTTCTAAGCGCGGACCCGGGGGATCTAACATGTGTTGCTCCGCGTCGTCTTGCTTCCAAGGCATGTTGCCCCTGAGCTATCCTCTTGATATGCTAATTCCCTCACGTGTTTGGTATGAGATTTAAGCCACATACACAGTGCAGAGTAGTTTGGGTCTCATTTTCAGGTCTAGTCTGTATATTCCAGGTTGAGACACTCAACCTCTATGTTCCTGGCGTCTTTTCTTAGGTTTGTACTTGTCCAGAGCAAGCCTGATGCAAAATGTTTCCTAAATAGGAACCGATTTCCTGAGAAGGAATTTGAAAACGGAGAGGCATAGCTGACTGAGTGAAGCTGCCTGAGCTGTGAGATGTTATATTGTTCCTGTGCCTTTAAAAGAAAATACCAGAAGTGAATGTAAAAACGATTGTGCAATGAGATATATGCCCTTAGCAATCCTTTAGTAGCTAGGCCACTGAACAGGGACCTGCTGTACAGGAAGCCATTGGGGAAGTGATTTAAAATAGAATGCCATAGCATTTTCAGTGTGAAATACACATTTTTTTTCTGATAGTAGCCAAGTAAATTAAACCATGTACTATAACAGGGGTATTTGGAGACTGGATCTTTGAAGTGGTGTACAACATTCTCACCGTTTGGCAGTGGGTGAGAAAACAGTAGACTTGTGGAAGCAGAAGTCATATAAAAAGTGAACTTCTAAATACAGCCATACTATTCTGGTGGGATTAGAGGGAGATTAGCAGTCCATTTCCATTCTCAGAAAATGATGTCAATTTAAATTACCATTGCAATCTTTCCAATAAAATAGTGCTGAAAAGAAAAGACTCTGCATTAATCAGAATTCTAATCCTAAAAAGGATTGTTTTATTACTATGCCTTCAGAGAATTATATGTTCAAGTATACATGCTTTTTCATTGAAGCAATATATGCCCTCAAAAAATGAAAACAGTTTCCTAAACCCAAGCCTATACATTCCTAATGCAACCCACCACCGTGTGTATTTTATATACATGCTTAAAATAGAAACCATCAAAATCAAATACATATGGTGATTATCCTGTGAATAAGGTTTCATTGAATGCAATGTATATGATGCAGATTTTCTCTGATGCCAATACCAGAAAATCGAGTGAGAAAATCCAGATAAATGCCTATTGTAATATTACTCTGATGCCAACCCTTGCATTTGAAGTTGGAGAAAATACAATGATTTACATTGTCAGCTAAACTTTGAAGCTATATTATATTGTTGTCTAGAATCTATACACAGATTTTATTTACATGAATGAGAGTGTGTGTGCATTGACAAGTAATGAAAAGGAGCAGGCAGGTCACGTTTTTGTCTGTAGACAAGCTAACTTTGATTGTATAATATTGTTGGGGAATTCCCCAGAATCACGATAGTAGATCTCCTTTGGTGCTGACTTACTACTTTAATCAAACTGAATGATCCAATCAAAAACAGCCTGTTTCCTGTGCCAGAATTTTGGGATGGAATTGTACTGATAAGGGGTGTTAAATGAGGGGAGGGGGGCAGTTATGTGAGATCAATTTCTAAGCTGAGATATATTTTGCAAATCAATTAAAACACCTTCTACATTCAATCATGTACTGTATTGTTGTGGACTGGTGGTGCCCTGGCGATTATGGCACAGATACCCGCTGGTTATTTTCCACTTTAGCATCATATGATGCTTGCAATTTTGCCTTTTCTTAATCCTCATTTTTCTGTCAAGTATATCTCTACATCCCTGTCTAGCTTTTTTCACCATGGCAGGATTATACAAATCATTCTTCAATTTGCCAAATAACCTTTCCTTCCCGCCATACAGGTTGAATCTTACAAACCTTTTTTTCACTCTCTGTTGTTTGTTTGTCTGTGTTTAATTTCATCTTGATCAAGTTACTACAGCCTGCTTGACTAATCTTTGGTGGACATTAATGCTAAGTAAAGAGGAAGATTACTTGTTCAATATAATTTCTATACTGATCAAGCCCCAAAAGATGTTTTATCAGAAACGTGAACCGCAATTCATTGGTTCCATTTTATTTTTCTTCTGATATTGTACATATCTGGAGAGTCTAGCTGTGTTTTACCTTTACTGAAAAAATATTGTTTTCCATGTAATAAAATCTAGCAGGGCTACTATCAGTTAAAGGTCACTTTTCACGCTGCTCTGTACCATGGTTCATTTTTTTTAATTGTAATTAGTTTATAAACAAACTTTTACAACATGTTTTTATGAACAAATAAATAATACAAATCATTTCTCCTGAGTCGTGAAAATTTAAAATCACAATGAAACCATAATAATATGATAACATAGTGCATAATTTACACCGGTTAGAAAATATAATTAGAAACATAAAGATTTTTGTTTTTTGTTTTTTAAAAACAACTACATAAAGTAAATTGGTTGCTTTAGTGAAACTTCTTTACTCTGATTTCCAGTATCCAAGGCATGTTTTATAATTATGAAGTTATTATCAATTCATTATGCTACCTCAAAATAATACTTATCATAAAATCATTAGCATCTAAGAATATATGTTTAAAAACAGTAAATTACACCATTATGAACAAAACAACGATAAGTCCCATTGTTTTGATTTCGTTGTGCAAAATAGCAATAGGCACATATAAACACATGAAATTTATATCATTTCTTAACGGCAGACCTATGAAACTATAGAATTAAGTCCTAAATTCGGCAATCTCCCAAGATATCATAGAAAATGTATATTGAAATTAAACTAAAATCATTACTTACATTATTATTATTATTATTGTATTACTTGTCAACAGAATTTTATTAGATGGTGAGTCAAATTCTACTGATGTCTGATTCAATAATTTAGTTAACAATTTTTTTTAAAAAACAACCACCAAAATTCACTGGTGTTTTATCGTCGATAATAATCGGGGGGCTGACACTGACAATGCCAATGATATCAGTGAATTATGAATGAGTTGGACCGTTTGATTGAATTCAGTACAGAAGCTACAAGACAAAATGAGTCCATTTTAACGCTGTTAGAGGTCCACCACAATGTCCCAAAATGAAGAATATCAACGCTAGACTATAAGCGTAGCTTATCCAATGCTTCCTCAACTTTAAATAGAAATAAGAGCCACAACCAGACTAATATTACCTCCCCTTCAGCATCTTTCCCAACATGAATGACGCGCTAGATCTGTGAACTCCGGATGATAGATACCCAAGAGATTGAAGAGAATTCAAAAGTATATATTCGATTGGAAAGTCTAATCAGGCTATATCAAAGGTCAGCGCTGTCGGTGAATCCAAGGGAAAACTGCCATGCAGCATACACAATCTTCCTTTATACTTCAAATGTAACAGTTTCCTTCAAACCTGGTCTTGTTTTAGGAAGGTTCCAGCCATCTAAAGGACCACTCTAACATGTGTCCCTCAATATGTAATCCTCCCTGTCATCATTTTCTGGAACAATGTTAGCATTACAATTGTCTAAAGTATGATGGGAAACCAAGCTATTCTCAATTGCATGTTCTATTTGATCTAGTATATCAGCAAGACTCTCCTGCACTCTCGGGAGGATATCTCAGGGGCAACATACTCGCCTTCGTAGCAAGATGACACAAAGCAACACTGGTGAAATCCCCGGGTCCACGTTTAGAAACCTCTGGGTATTAAGTGCGGTATAAATAACCTATCACATCATATCATTAGTATTTTCCTCTTCCTAGCTGAGGTCTGGGCACTATAAAGGTTGATTATCCATAAATCACACTATAAAGGATGTGCTCCCTTCTGTGCTCCCTTCTATGCATATACAAGTTCCACAGTAGTCACAGATATGAGGACTGTCTACTCTACCCTA
Source organism: Ambystoma mexicanum (assembly GCF_040938575.1). Taxonomy (NCBI): domain Eukaryota; kingdom Metazoa; phylum Chordata; class Amphibia; order Caudata; family Ambystomatidae; genus Ambystoma; species Ambystoma mexicanum. The sequence goes on along the minus strand of NC_090936.1, from coordinate 104,441,695 downwards.
TACCTCACATGACCCCTCATTGTTTATGCCCTGATTCGCTTGTGGTCTCCTCCTCCTTCTGAGACACCAGTATAAAGTGTCATGGATGCCTGGAGGCTTTGATCCACATTATCAGCGGCCTTTCCAACATAGCTGCTTGGTATGACTTCAAGTCATAGGAGGATGGATGTCTTACCTGCTTCTTCCTGCTTGCCCCTGGAGTGATTGAGCTGGCATGCATGCTGAAATTGCCCAGGTCAGGCACAGGGCCTGCCCAAAAGCCCAACTTGGCTTAAAATACTCTATATAAGGGAATCGCCTCCTTTTTTCTTTTACAAGCTCACACTCTTCTCCACTCTGCATCTGGCCCTCCACCTGATAAGTCTTTTATAACGCGCCTGTACACAAGTGTTTCTAGGCACGACAAGGCAAGCAGTGGGGACAGAGGGAAATCAAAACAATGATCTTACTAGGCCTTGTGCCATTTAGATTGTGCAAGTTCAGGGAGGAGGGAGGGGGAGAAGTGCCAGGGGGTGGGAGGGCAGGTAACTTAATTGCTGCTGGACGGTGGCTCATAAGTGTAGAGAGACAGGGGACTGCAGCGTTGCAGCTAAAGACCATTAAGTGCTGGGGGCCCAGAGGCAGTGCAAGGGCAACTGGACATGCAGGGGCTTGGGCCTAAGTTTCAGTGGGTGTCCAGGTGACCAGTGTGCAGAGTAGTCAGGGACATCAGCAAGGGAGAGGAAGAGAGAAAGCGGAAGCGAAAAGGAAGGACTTCAGTATCTTCCGGAACTAGAGGTGGTTTTTCTCAAGTATAAGTCCATCAAAATAGATGACGCAATACCATCCCGAGAAGGTATGTCCTTACTGTGCCTGATTGGGTGATGGTTAATAGAAATAACTAAATTACAAGCGCAAGTCTATCCAAATAAAATAAAAAATAAAAAGAATTAAAACGTGAGGTATATGATGAATTATTGGGCAGGACAAAGGCTGATATGCGGGGAAATTTCTTCTCTGTGAAAGGGACAGTGAGCTAAAGACTTGGTAGAGTCTCTCCCAGGGGTAATTCACCCAAGAACAGGTCATTGGGCTGTGTTCGTGCTGGTAGAGAGATTCCCAGACCCCCCTTTGTTTTGTATGATGAATTATTAGCTAGTGACAGCATTTTCCTCACTGTGTCTGTCTTGGTGATAGTAGACAGAACTGATTAAATAATCTATGACATTAGTTGGGGTGAATTACACATTGAGGTGACAAGAAAGGCTGCGGAATTGCCATAAATGCCAGAACACAGTAAATGAATGTGATAGGAACAAACACAACGTGCCAGTCCTCTCTCTATCTCCATTCTTTACTGTATAAATGAGGCATGTGATGATGCAGACTTCGTAACACTTGTGCAACGGCATAGGAGAGGGAGAAGATCCAATTTAGGGTCCCTGCAACATTTAAAGTAAGTATGCGCTGTGTGAGATTCGTATGTATTGCCACGAAGACTTGTGGAATAGCTAATTTTTTTTTATTGTTTTGGTTAGTTTATAAACCTTTACAAAGAGGAATACAAAAAGATAACATTGATTTTCATTTACATACATACAAAAATTTCAGTAAAAATTTCACATGATCAAATTCATACAACAATATATTTAAGCATCTAATAAATATAAAACCAACAAAACCTAACCATTTAAATTTTACTATAAGAAAGATCACAAATGTTTTTTTAAAAAGGCTGTTACTAGTAGACTACTTCTATTTGCATGCATCATATTATGCCGTAATCATTCTTTGTGAACACTGGCCGTTGAATGTACAAATTGCGCAAAATATTAAATTTGCTGGGCCATAAGAGCAAGACAAGCCAATAACAGGTGTTGAAGTGCTTCTATGACACCCTCCGTTTTACAGAAACGGCACAATTTACCACCTTCATCTATCTTTCTTATGTGCCTAATTTGATTAGTTAACATTGCGTTCATTCTGCAACGCATACATTCATTACAAATTTTTCTGGTGGGATATTTACACAAATAACTTTCCATTTCCGGAAAGAACTTCCATGAACAATAAATCTGTTTGTACAATTTTGAATTGGGCACCACATTAACTTTTTGCTTAATCTTATTAGGTTTGTTAATCAAAGTGCATCGTGCTATGCCCAGTTTCCCAAGTAACATTTCCGCCTCAGTGTGCAAATTCTGCATAAACAAACAGGATGATGTAGTACAAGCACTTGAGTACAAATCGTTTTCCCGGGACATTATACATTTTCTCCATAAACAAAGTCTTTTCCCATTCGCAAGTGATTGAAGCGATTGCAATCCAAATTCATATCGAATCACTTCAATTGGTATACATTTTGGTAAAAAATACTAAATTCCTCTCCATAATCTGCCTTCCAAAGCCTTTAAGAACTCCATAAAATCAGAGGCAAAAAATTCAAGACCATACAGGACCCTTGGCATCACTTTTTTCATATAAAATTCCTTTAAAGATTTCATCGTGAATTTCCCAAACATTTTTTCAATCAACTGCATTTGCCTCAGAGCTAAATCAATTTTAGAATTCAGCTGTACTTTCATAACAGAATGTGAGCCAGACCCTGAGAAACAATAACCTAGGTATTTAAACGCATGTTGCCATTTTATGTTTACCATTACAAAACCATGTAAAGGCTTTCTCAGCCTTTCGTTGCTTTCCCAATCGAAAGATAAATGTTTTTGCCAGATTAATCTTAAAGTGAAGTTGGGAAATACATTTTTCAAATTCTGTAATTAGACGCTGTAATCCCACCTTTGTGTTGTTTAAGAGTAAAAAATTGTCGGCGTATGCAAGCCATGAAATACGGACATTACTAAGTTTTGGAGCTACCTAACACTTGTTGCTAAGAGCTTTCTCTGCCCCACTTATATACAAATTAAAAAGTCAGCGCAAACATGCATCCTTGACGTAAACCGTTGAGGATAGGGATCTCAGAAGATAGCAAACCCTATGAATTTAAACGAACAGTAAGCTTAGTATCCATATGAAAATTGACAACAATGTTGAGAAGATGAGACGGCATGCACAATGCTCTCATTTTGTTCCACAGAGTGGGTCTGTCCACCAAGTCAAAGGCCATACTCAGGTCAATTGAGGCAACAAAAGTTGGTCTCACACCATCTCTCATGGCTTGACTTTGAAGACAGCGTAAAATAAGTCCCCCACAATCTGTCCCACAGTTTTTTTCCTTAAAACCTATTTGTTTTGCGTCAAGTATATGGTTTGTCTGAATCCACTCTTGTATATCTGCTAACACCATTGAAGCAAAGATTTTGGATTCAGGGTCTGAAATGGCTATTGGCCTGTAACTTGAGAGGCATGTACGTGAACCCTTTTTAAAGATTGGTAGTACAATCGAAATTCTCCATGACTGTGGAATACATTTAGTAAGCATCACGGCATTGAACAAAATACATAATAATCTGGCCCAGTATAATGAATTTAGTTTCAACATTCTATTTGAGAGATTGTTGGGTCCCAGAGCCCCCGAATTTTTAGATATGCCAATTTGAGTTCTCACTTTCTCAAATGTATTTACAATTGACCACAAGTCCATAATATCCACTGAGGGTGAACATCTTGTTACACCCTCTTTGCAGTCATTAGAGAAGGGACTCACCGACACATCACCTGAAATTGGGTTCAAGGCCAACTCTTTCTGGGAACATTCAGTACTATTAATAAGCTTCCAAAAGTTAGCTGAATTATTGTCCTTAGTACTTTCAACACCTGTTCCCCATATAGTTGTGCAGTTCTACTTTTGCGACTAATCAGCCAATTTTTATAGCACTGTTTCATTTTTTTCATAGCTAACTGATCATCTAGGTCATATTTGCCATGTTTGCAGATTCTCCTTATTTCTTTCTGCATTAGAGTTTTATGATTGTATACCTCAATGTCACTGCAGTGTCTGTTGGCTTTCTTATGTCTGACCATACTTGCATTCTCCAAAATCGTGATATTAGTGGTTATATAGGATTCAACATTATTCACTGAATATCTATTTACAGGTTGTGACAAGGAAGACCCATTATAATCCTTTATCATTGTCGAGGTAAATTTCTTGGATTTGGAAAACTTCCATTTAATTCTGGGGTTAATCAGCATCTCTTCAGTGTAGTAACTCTGTCTCTGATGATAACTCTTGCTCTCAATTTCAATACATAGCATGCAGTGATCACTAACATGTACTGCTCTAACTTCAAAATTACATATGGAATTACTCAAATCAGGAGATAGAAAAATATAATCTAGTATTGATGTCAAACCTCTTGCATGCCATGTATGATGATCATTATTTACCAGTTCCAAGCCTCTTAGTTCACAGAAATGTAGCCAAAGATTGTCTCTTAACTTTGGGTTCCCCGCCCTAGATGTACAGATATTCTTATTGGAGTATAGTACTACAGGAGTATAGTAATACTGGATTAAGTCTTAGCTCTTAACACTCAAAGTTCTATTGACTCCATCCTGCCTAATGACTGGTCCGACCACCACATCATTAGCTTCACCCTTTGCACCAACTCCACAGACACCAGTATGACTAAAAAACCTGATACCTATGAAACCAGAAACACCAAAAAACTCTCAGCGGATAACCTCTCTCCAGTCCTCAGAGAAGCACTGGCCTCCATCTCCCCAGATAGTAACAACCCTACTCATCTGGCAGACTGCTACCACCAATGCTTCTCCTCTGCCACCATCAACTCTCTAGCCCTCATTACAACCAAAACTGAGAGACCAAATAAACGCACCAGTTGAGGAACTAGTTTCCCTGAGATGCACTAAAAGACCACTAGAACATCGACACAAAAAAACGCACACCCCCTGACTCAGCAATAGCACTTAACAATGGCAATAAAATCTATAAAAAAGCAGTAATATCACACAGAGTGAATGCCCTTAATCTACGGATCACCAATGCCTCCTCCAACTCCAAGGAGCTATTCTCAATTCTCAGAGAACTAGAGAATCCCTGTCAAGATACAACTCCCATCAATGTCAGCAAAACTTGGTGTACCACAATCCAAGAAGCACTAGCATCCAAAATAATTCTCCTACAAAAATAAAACCGTCAACAAAAAACTTATCCTAGCAGGTAAATCCCCGCCCACCATCGTAGAAGAACCCTAAACTGCCAATCCTTGCAAACCATTTCACTTCACCCCATCTCACAAGAGACAGTTCTAGACACTATAGCCAAATTAAAAGTGTCCAACTGCAAAGACCAATTCCCCCCATCTAGTTCAACTCTGCACCCCCACACTCTCCTCCCCCCCTATTATTACGGAATTCGTCAATGCCTCCTTCAACTCCAATACAGTTCCCATCAGCATTAAAAAAGCCTGGGTGACTCCCCTCCTGAAAAAAACCATCCCCTGGACCCCGTCATCCCCACCAACTATCGTCCCATAACAGTCCCATTCCTTTTGAAAATAATCGACAAAATAGCATATACCCAAATCCAAAACCACTTAGAACAACACCAACTACTAGGTGCCAGACAATCAGGATTTTTCCCGAACCACAGCACAAAAACGGCACTCCTGGACCTGAAAATACAAATGGATGCCACCAGAGACTCAGGCAAACTCTGTCTTCTAATGTTGCTGGATCTCTCCGCAGCATTCGAATTAGTCGACCATGATAAACTTTGCGCCACTCTGTCCAACAACTTTAACCTTTCCAACAATGCCACCAAATGGGTCAAATAATTAGCCAACAGAACATCCAGAGTTTCTGTTGGCAAAGAATCAGCGGACCCCATTTCAGTCCCCATAGGTGTCCCCCAAGGATCTTGCTTATCCCCCACCTTCTACAATGCCTATACTAAGCTACTATTCACAACCCTGGATGCCATGGGTGTCATCTACACTAACTTTCTCCAGCCCGCCTATGTCTCATTCATCATTGATGGCACCACAATCCCCATATTCAAGCAGGTCAAAACCCTCGGCGTCAACCTAGATGCCAACCTAACTATGACAAAACAAGTTAACGCCCTCTCTTCAGCCACCTCCTACACAGTGAAACATAGCTCCTTGAGTCGCAAATTCCTCTCACCTGAAAACTGCATCACCCTAGCAAGAGCCTTTATATTATCAAAACTTCACTACTGTAATGTACTCCCACTAGGTACCTCCAACTCCAATCTGTCCAAACTCCAATTTATGCAAAACACAGCCCTTCGAGCAGCACTAGCTATAAAAAAGTCAGAGCACATCTCCATCATCAGGAGAAATAACCACTGGTTACCCATTAAAGCCAGGATTGTATTTAAAACCCTATGCATCACACATAGATGTATCACCAACACAGCCCCTAAGTACCTCAACAACACAGTGACGAAAAAACTATTCAACCCTTAGATCTGGTAACCACTCTCTCCTAGAAATCCCACACTTCAAAAGCTCAAGAGCGGCAGGCAGCAGCTTCAAAGTCCTAGCCCCCAAACAGCGGAATGTCCTCCCGTCCCACATCAAGAATGAAGTCGCTCACCAGCAATTCCAAAAGTCACTGAAAACCTGGCTATTCAACCAATTCTAACCTACCCAGACAGCCCTTCCTAACATCCGTACTAAGCATCATGTACCGACTCATTTTGTTATTACCGATTCATTTTGTTCTGTTTACTGCTCACCGACAGCCACTAATGTAAAGCCTCGAATGAATGTAATACTAAACTGTCTGTAACTATGCCGTGATACCTCCGAGTCTGGGCGTACAACACATGTAATAAAATAAAATTAAAATAGAGTATCTTCCACAATCCTATCCACCGTGCAGTCAGCATTAAAATCCCCTGCAACAATAATTTGCCCTCCTAGATTGTCATTTAACCACTCATCTATCATTTTCCCCAAAATGCATATTTCATTCTCCAATTGCTCATCCTTGGATGCCAACGGATTCCAATATTTGTTGGCTATATGAAGGGGATAACCGTCATCGACACCCCCAACCTTAAAAGTGGCCACCAGGATAGATTGCTCATTATTGCAACCACCCGTTTCTTTAATATTTGATTTGTTTTTATGGGCCAAAAGCAGCCCACCTTTTGGTCGTCCTTTAACGGCTCTACTTGCACAAATGGCATCCACCACATAATTGTCCCAACACATCTTTTCACAGGCCAAGGTTTCCTGAAGTAGGACAAAATCAAAATTAGCTATTCTGTCAGTTAAAATCTCATTGTTCAATAAATGAAAACAACCCCTCGAGTTCCAGCTAACTAGCCGCAAAGTAGGTCTGCATGCTAAAGCGGGTTCCCCAATTGTTTCATAGTTTTAATGGATTCTCTCAATGAAAGAGCCAGCCATCTCCAATCCTGGTTTTCTGTATTGCCACTACCAGTGGTATGTTCAGTTCCTGCCTTCGCCTCATAGACCACTCCAGGACCCTGACTACACCCTGGATCCTGTATTCTCATAGAAGGCTCAGGATTTTTGAAAGTAAAGAGATCAAATCCTCTACAATATAAATGTTCTGCTTCTTTCAATAATGGTGACATTACCATTGGAGACGGAATGACTAATCTGACAAAGTAATTTCTAAACCGGTGGATAAAGTTCACAAGCATTATATCAGCAGAGGATATTAGGCTCAATTCGTAAAGCAATGAAAACCATCCTATTCTCATAAGGTCCCTCGTAACAGCTTGAATTTTAAACATATGACCCACTGCATATGTTGTAATACAAATTGCATAGGTTTGTAATGATGGAACTACTTCTGTATTGATTTATAAGGTGCCAACGACTGCTACCATGCCTGTACCTCTGTAACTAAGCTCTTGCAAGTAACAGCGCCTCAATGCCCCCGGGCTGCTTGCGCGGTATACAAATTTAAATAAATAAATAAATAATGATAGAATGAAAGGTCTATTCAGAGGCTGCTTCCCCCTTCATTAAACATTGAACATAATATGAGGCCTGGCATGTCCGGATAAACTGGTTTTCTCAAATTATTAGCTGAGGGATCGAATCATGATTCATCCCTCTCTCCACCCTCATGGAAATGTACAGAAGGGAACGTCATTGAGGGGTTGACTTCCGTTCTTCGCGTCTGCCCTAAACTTTGCTGCACACCCGGAATTGTTATATTGCTCACCAAATCATTTTGATCCTGACTTTCTGCCATAACCTTCCGCACCATTCTTATCAAAGCATCATCGCTCATCTCTCTGCCTACAGTAGACTTTATCTCAGGACCTTTCATAACAGTCTTCATTCCATTTACCATTGATTCATTATCACTATTTGAAACTGAATGAGTTTTACCTTGACTTTCAGCCAAGACCTTTTGAACCGCATGACGCAAAACATCTTCACTCATACAGTTACCAATGGTTGTATTATTCACTAACTCATTCATCACAATATTCGTATCAATTTTGTTAATATTCAGTTCCTGTTTAGAATTAATATCACTGACTAGAGTTTTACTAGTAAAAGGGTTAGTATTTACTTTAGAATTCTCCCTCTGGCACAATCCTTTGCTGACAGTAGTAATCTGTTTTCTAACACTAAGGGCCTGCTGCACAAGATTGGTTTTAAAAGATGGTGACCCAATGACTTCATTTTGATCATTAAAAGGGTCACAGGAGTGGTCATTTCCCTGTCTCATCCTGCTCTTTATGGATTGAGACTCCTTTCTCATATCATTAACAGGGTTTTCAAAGATCTCGAAAATGTCCTTTAGCCTGTTTTCCAGTGACTTGAGTTGCAACACAATAGTAGCCGGATCTCTTTTTTTTTAGACTATCCATCAACAGATCGTCTGCTTCCGAATATTCACTCTGAGTGGCTTGATCGGTAGACTTAAGAGTGGACCCTTGCCCATTAGCCTCATGACTAATGGTATGTTCTTTTACCCTGGAATCAACGGCTTCTAGCGATGCTGTTGCCGTAATCGACACAGCCCTCCTTTCTTCTTCAATCATATGTTTGAACCCACAATCTCTTAAGAATTTTCTTGATTTGTTATTACCATCCATCTTCTTTTTTTGCTTAATCTGTTTTTATTTCCTGCTTTTTAGCAGCCTTTTTGTTGGTTTTCAAAATGTGATCAAGAGGAGGTTCCGGGGGTCCCAACTTGGCACCTTCTGGCTCCTCCAACCTATCAGGAATATCGACTATGTCAGCTTCCTTAGGCAACAAATTATCTTTTTCAATTGCGGAGTCTGGTAGAATAATCACATCCCCAGATTTGGAAATAACTTGGCCACATAACCCTTCACGTTCAAGTCCCGCTTTTCAATATTATCCGGCTGATCACCCCAGGTTCCCCACTGAGATGTAAACATTAAGGCATTTGCCAGCCTAGAAGGCAACATTGCGGAATCCTCTTCTATTTTAGTTAGGGTTTTAGTATGTTTGCAAAATTCAGCAAGAATTAATCTGTTGAAAATACCCAACATCACTGACACATTGTTAGGATAGGCATCTCTCAGCCTGTGCCCTCATACTTGTCAGCTTCAAGTGTTTATTATATATCACTTTGCCTCTGTCTCCCTGGTTACATTAGAGCTGCATTGTATGCTGAGGGTTCTAGTGTGCTGGGAGAGAAGGGAAGGCTGACTGAAGGAAGGCAGTTGTAAGCCTCCTGCTGGGGGTCGTTTTATGCATGTAACTAAACGTTTCTAATAAAGGTATTTATTATAAATCATCAGTCTCAGCGGTCTACATTGCATTTTGACATTTGGCGACGAGGTTTAAGTGGAGCGAATCCCGAGACGACCCCTGGCGCGGTCAGAGGATCCTGCCGGTGTTGTGGCATCGGAGCAGCGCCACAGGCGGTGGCCGGCGCTCGTTGCCAGCGAGGACATTTCTGCGGTAACCGATGAGGAAGGCGAAGGTACTGCCCGCCGAGCGGAAGCTCAGAAGTGCAGCGGGAGGCGCTCGCTAGGTGGACTGAGCGGATCATCAGGGAAGGCGAAGGTACTGTCTGCCGAGCGGAAGCTCAGAAGTGCAGCAGGAGGCGCTCGCAAGGTGGACTGAACGGATCCTCAGGGAAGGTGAAAGGTACTGCCCTTATCTCCGTGCTCTTGCCCAGAGACTGTTTAATTTGGATGATTGGGACGTTTTGGCTTTGGCATGCTAGCGCCATTGTTATAGTGCCCCCACTGCCGTTCCTTACTGGAGGCCGGGCAATTGGCGGTTGCCGCACTAGCGCCATTGTTGCAGGATTTACTTTTGAATGCCTGGTGTGTTCTCTTACCTGTGCGCATTGCCTTTCTCCTCGCGTCATCGTGGAGTACGTCTTGGCAGCCAGCCGCTGCGCAGCTCAGTGTCTTCAGAGTGACGTCGTCGCGTACTAGAAAAAAGGACCCGGAGGCGTGGTGGCCATTTTAGCTTGACTGGGTTTCCATGGTGATTGGAGCCGCAGTCGGATGTCGCAGAGTCGATGATTTCGCGGATGTCGCGGAGCGGATGATTTCGCTTTGGATTTTGCTTCTGGATTTTGCACAAATTGGGTGCTGGTTGAGGAGAGGGAGAGGTGACCAGGTTCAGGTCACTGGCACTACTATTTACCACTCGCACCGCCGATGTTTATGGTGAGTGGGTAGGAGACTTTGCAAGAAATCCTTACTTGCTGGATGCTCAGATACATTTCTTACGCACCGGCAGTTTTTTGTGTGTGATATGGTGAATGTACCATGGCCTGTGTTTTTCCTGTCTGCACCAGGTGAGCCCAGGGTGAGATGGGTGGACTGGAAGGAGGGTTTCAGCAAGTATGCATTGGCAGTATTTGGAGCCAATTACTCCAATGAACGTAAAGAGGCATTGCTGTTTCATTGCTTGGGAACAGCAGGGCAAGAAGTTCTAAAAAGATTGCCAGAACCCAACGATTTACCGGATGCAGGTCCGTATGAGAAGACGTTAGCAAAATTAGACAGGCATTATAGAGTGGAGGAGAATATCATACTGGAAAGATATAAATTCGCCACGAGGGAACAGAAGAGTGGTGAGAGCGTTGAGGATTTTGTTACAGCTCTGAGGGGTTTGGCAGTGAAATGCAAGTTTACTCACTGTCAAGATGAGCACCTAAGAGATCAACTGATGATCAAATGTTCCAATGACAGTATCAGGAAAGAACTATGGAAAGAGAGGAACCCCACTTTAGATCAAGCAATTGAGATAGCGAAAATGGTAGAGCATACTGATAAATGTATTAAGGTACTTCAGACAGATACTGTTAACAATAGGAAACTCAGGTTGGAGGAGAGTGAAGGAGCAGTACAAAAGGTGTCAAAAGTTATGCAGAAACGGAGCACTGGGAACTTGAGGCGTCCCATGCAGTATGGGAAGAGAAGTGAGGAAAATAAGCCTGCAACTAGCAGAGGGTGGCGACAGTGGGTTCCCACAAAGGACAGTAGAGGAATGCCTAAGGAATTGAATGCCTTTAAGACGGGCAAGGATTCTGGCACGTCAAGGGGTTTCCCAGGGAGACAGTGTTTTAGATGTGGAAGTCTAACGCATATAGCCTCTGACAAGGAATGTTTTGTTGTACACATCATATGCAATGAGTGTGGTGTGAGAGGACACATTGCCCCGTGTTGTAGAAACTTCAATGCTGGGTCATGCCAAGTGCATGAAATAAGTGCGAGTTATGAAGATTAATCATATTGTGAGGATGGAAGAGAAGTGGTGTTTTCAGTGAATGCTATTGATGGCAGAGTGAAGAAGCAGAAGCCTTATGCTGAGGTTGTAATTCGAGGAATACCCATACGCATGCTGATGGATAGTGGTGCTGATTACACATTAATAAGTGTGGAAGTATGGAAAGATAAATTCAATTGGTGTACCTTGTGGGAAAACACTGTCAGAGCAAATGCTTACGGTGATGTTCCCATAGACATTATAGGATGCTTTGACGCTGAATTACAATTTAAGGATAGAAAGTCTATAGGCTATGTATATGTCACCAACAAAGGGGGAGAGTTGCTGTCATGGTGTGATCAGGCTGATTTGATGATAAGGCTTGAAGCGAGTCACCCTGAGCAGGTGCTGTCTGTGGTGGGTGGAGATACCACAGAAGTGCAAGCAAGATCTTCGGGGAAATTGGGCTGTCTGAAAGGTTTTGTTCATGTGATTCGGCTAAAGAGGGGTACTGTACCAAAAATTGCAAAATTGCGAACCATTCCTCTTGCCCTTAAACAAGATGTGGAGGAAGAACTCAAGAGAATGGAAAGTGATGGAGTCATTGAAATAATAGATGCATCAGAGTGGGTCAGTCCCATAGTGGTGGTCAGGAAGAATAATGGCTCATTGAGGCTTTGCATTGATCTTAGACATTTGAACAGCATGGTGGTGGGAGACAGGTTTCCCTTGCCCAGAATAGATGATTTGATGGTGGGGGTTGCTGGCTCTAAGGTATTCTCAATATTAGATTTAAAATAGGCCTACCATCAGGTTGAGTTGCACCCCAATTCCAGGGACCTTACTGCTTTTATCACACCTATTGGTTTATTCAGGAGTGTGCGCATGCCGTTTGGGCTAGTCTCAGCGGCAAGCGTATTTCAGAGCATTATGCACAGATTACTTGGGGGAGAGAAAGGGGTGATGTGTTATCAGGACGATGCTCTTGTGTGTGCAAGTGACGAGAAGGAACATGATCATCGCTTGAAGAGAGTGTTAGACATATTGAAGGAAGCAGGACTTACGGTTGCCTTAGGAAAATGTATTTTCAAGGCTAACAAAGTAGTTTACTTGGGCCACGAGATCACAGGTGAGGGGGTCAAGCCCAAAGTGGAAGCTATTGAGGCTATAAAGAGAATGGAGGAGCCCAAGTCTAAAGGGGACATACTGTCATTTTTGGGACTGGTTGAGTTCTATGGTAAATTTGTTAGAGGTTTATCAGAAATGTCGAGGAACATGAGAATGCTCACCCGCAAGGGAGTAACCTTTAAGTGGGATGACCAGTGTAAGAAAGAATTTAAGATGATAAAAGAGGCTATTGTTGAGGCACCCATTTTGAAGATATTTGAAGAAGGTAGGCCTACGTTGCTTTTTGTCGATGCCAGTGATTATGGTGTTGGTGCAGTTCTAATGCAAGAGGATCAAGCAGGTTTACATACAGTGGCATTTGCATCCAGGTCTTTGAAGGGACCTGAATCTAGATACTCCGTTGTTGAGAAGGAGGCCCTGGCATGTGTTTGGGGAGTTGAAAAGTTTAAAAGGTTTTTGTGGGGGAGGAAATTCACCATTTGCACAGATCATAAACCCCTGGTTGGGATTTTCACAAAAGGAGGTTTGGAGGGGGTGTCAAGGCGTATTATGAAATGGGTCACGGCACTACAAGGTTTACAGTATACCATGCTCAATGTCAAGGGGGAGGTCAATGTTGTGGCAGATGCATTATCTAGATGGTTCAGAGAGAATCGCTGAGTAGTGTTGGTAATGATTACTTAAGTCCAGGGGAGAGTACAGAAATATTCCAGGTACATGAAATATTAAGGAAGGATGATTGGGACATTGCCTGCACTGAAGACAACGTTTATCAAAGTTTACTTACACTGGTTGTGGAAGGTAAAATAAGGAGTCACAAAGGTGAGATCAGTGGTTTGCCAAGGTGAAGGAAGAGCTATGGGCTCAAGGAGAATATTTGTACAAAGGACATCAGTTGGTTGTTCCTGTTGGAATGAGGAAAACAGTTGTGGATTTGGCTCATGTTGGGCATTTAGGACTTGCCAGAACGAAGGGTTTGGTGAGGTCTGAATTTTGGTGGCCGGGAGTTGACAAAGACACCGAGGAACAAGTCAAAGGCTGCGTGGAATGTGTTGAAGGGAACAAAGGGCTCAAGGTGCAGAAGGTTCCCATGATAGTAAGAGATTGTCCGCGTGTGCCTTGGGATGAAATCGCTTTGGACCTGTTAGGTCCATTTAACATTGGTGGTGGAAGGGATAGCTACCTGTTAGTGGTTATGGATTTATTGTCAAAATGGCCAGAGGTTTGTGTACTTAAGGACATTTCCAGCAGTAGCATAATGAGATTCATGAAACACCTATTCTGGAGAGAAGGGTTTCCAAGGAGGTGCTTGTCCGACAATGGGTCTCAGCTTGTTTCTAAAGAATTCAGGGAATTCTTAGAAGGACATGGCATAGAACGTGTCAATACCTCCTTATACCACCCCCAGAGTAATGGATGTGTGGAATGGTTCAACAGGACCCTAATGGAAGCTATTAGGATTGCGGTAGCTACTGGAGGAGATTGGGTAAGGACGGTGATGGAACGAACCTTCCAGTATAGATTATCTCCCCACAGTGTCACAGGTGTGACTCCATTTGAGATGTTGAGAGGAAGAAAGCCAAATACTCACTTGTGTCCAGGATGGATGGGTAAATCTAAAATGGTTGGTGTGGACCTTGAGAGTGTGAAAAGAAAAATGTTTGAGTCTGGAGTTAAATCCAAGGAAAGGTATGATCAGAAGAATTGTTGCAGGGAACTCAAGGTTGAAGAGGGTGACTGGATTAAAGTTAAGCTTCCCACCAAAGTTTGCATGGGAGCTTCTTTGTTTTCTGAACCTAAACAAGTCATGAAGGATTTGGCTTTGTCAGTATTAGTCAAGGGAGGAGGCATTTGGAATAAAGAAAGGGTGGCTCTCGCCGGTCAACCAAGGGGAGGTGAGAGGAGGTTCACGGGATGAGGAGAAGGTTCACTCTCCAGTCCACCAACATTACTTCCCAGTGTACCACTTCAAATTGTATGCAGTGACTTCTGATCAAATCATCGCCAGTTGCATATGTTTTCTTATTTGTGTGTAGTATGTCTTTTTACAGGTTATAATGCATTGGGTACCTACCCTCACAGTTACTTGTTTATGTTCAAGGAGGAGAGGTGTTAGGATAGGCATCTCTCAGCCTGTGCCCTCATACTTGTCAGCTTCAAGTGTTTATTATATATCACTTTGCCTCTGTCTCCCTGGTTACATTAGAGCTTCATTGTATGTTGAGGGTTCTAGTGTGCTGGGAGAGTAGGGAAGGCTGACTGAAGGAAGGCAGTTGTAAGCCTCCTGCTGGGGGTGGTCTTATGCATGTAACTAAACCTTTCTAATAATGGTATTTATTATAAATCATCAGTCTCAGCGGTCTACATTGCATTCTAACACACATCACCATCCAAGCCTCCCCCAATAATTTCATCACTACCTTCCCCCAAAGAATGAACACAGTTGGTATTATCAGGTAGAAAAATATTTGCATATCGTTAAAGGACGAGTCTTTGATATAATCACTTGCTGGATAGCACTCAGGCAGAGATAGCTGTTGTTTTAAGCTGGCAGCTGGTTTACCCACTGGCAGCGCCTCCAAAAACAAAGATTAAAAGGGATCTAAAGTCTCCTTGCTGTTCCTTAGAGCCGCCGAGCATTCCTGAGCGCACTGCAGGAGCTTCTCCTCTGCACCTGGCAGAGGAAGGGGGAGCGTCGCAGCCCGCGCAAGGCTGGCCCTTCTAGTATTGACTGCTGCAAAGAAGTCCAGCCTGGTTCCTTTATTAGCAACAGCATTTTGTTACGCTTAATTGTCCGTTATTCAATCAAACAAGTGAAGTATAATCAAATTCAGTTTCTATTTGGTAAGCTTTTGTTCATATAACCTCCTAACCCCAGAACAACCAAGATGTTCACCCCACACTAACATGTACTTCCGGCAGTTTTAATTAATGCAGCTCTCAATCACCATGCGTTAAGAGGAGAAACTACTTTTAGCACTTACCACGTGTTTTTAATCTATCGCGGCACAGTACTTCAACTAGAACGCATAATCACACTGCAAGGAGTCAATCACAACACCTTATGTTGGCATAGACTTGTTGAAAGTAGGTTGTTTATCCGATAGAACGAGTGTTCTCACTTGTATCAGTGGAACCCCCAAAATATCACAGCCTGCATCAGGCCACAGGTAACACCCCAATTGGGATAGAGGGGGGCCGCTATGCTGCGCTGCGAGCAGTGGACAGCAGACAGCCCACTTCCGGCCCACTTCCTCGGAGCGCGCGTGCAGGAGCGCACGTTCTGGGCAATTTAAGAGTTTTTTCAAAAGGGGGCATGGCCTAATAAGAAAATATATAAAAAAGAGAGTATTTAGTATCTATAATTCACATAGATGACAGTAAATTATATTATATGTATTCTAATGTTCATTCATAATGTCCGTGATGAAATAGTACCAAGAGGGGGTTCCAAAAGAAAAATCAATGGAGCACGTAGTTCAAAGAGAGTCCTTCCCACAGCAGACAGCCCAAACCGGCCCACTTCCTCGGAGCGTGCTAGAACAATTATATAGGAATGAAACGCTCTACAGTGTTTGGAACAGTTAGTGAATGTAAAAATGGACGCTGAGAGAACATGAGTTCCACGCACCAACGTAAAAATGTCAATGATTATGATTATGAAACAGCTACGTATCATTGCGCACTGTAGTACGAAAGGCGCATGAGAAAAGATTTTTTAACGTTATCCTGTCTTTGTGAAGACACGTAGGAATATGTGTTAACTGTGAATATAGAGTCTTAAGAGACTGTCATAGTGGCTGATGCCTGATGTGATGTTACAGGGAGACCGCGGCGGCGCTGCTACACTGAAGAAACGTTTGTGATGACAATGCCGAATCTAGGAGTGTTCTCATAACAAGATTAAGAATACGTACCTACTACGATTGACTTGGATGTAAGTACTTGGCAGCACCTAGGTTGATGCTTACCACTTAGGCATATCGGTAGATATACTATAACATACACTCTTTATTGTAGGTTACTAACTAGGACATAATGAGATGGTATACCATATGATTGATGGAAACTTTGCAGACAAATAATTGGCTAACAAAGAATCCTTTTCAACTAACTAAGGATACGCTTAAACTATTGGAAAGCGACCTCAAAAACACGGTTTTACGTTGTTAATTAAGTACGTGATTAATTTATAGTTCACAATTAAAACCGAAATTGATGAGGTTGTCCACGTGATTTTTTGCATCCTTCGGGTGGGGTGAGATGTTCTGACCTCCACACAGAGGTGTGAATAGGTTTCATCCATGCATCAGCATTTCTGCAATGTAAGGGAACAACATGGAGAAATGGTGACTGTTTACATTAAAAGTAGCAACTAAATTAGAGGGAATGGCCTGATTTTTAGATTGCTAATGGTTTTTATTGTATTTTTTAGGTGGTGTAAATCGCCCCACTCTTGTAAATGGAAATGACTGAATTCCCCATTGTGGTCTTGACAAAGGTAGCATTATCAAGTTGACAAATGTATTGTAGTCCGAATAGACAACCGATACACGTGTAGACAACTGTATCTGTGCAATTGATTACACACAGATAGAACCATCTGAGAGTCAGGTGAATGGCATTTCACAGTGCAAAGAATACGTATTGTTGACCAAACGGTCAGAGAGATAGGTGTGATTTGTACGGGTTTTAAAAGTGAAATTGTTTGGATGGTAGGATTGAATGTATGTGAGTTGAATTTCAAACAAATAGTTTTGATATCTGTTTTATGAATCTATATTACATATTTGTGTATGCCAATAATATTAATTTGAGTTTAAAGTGTTGCATTTATTGATATATTTAAAAAGATGAATGTTTAAAATGTGCCATTCCCTATCCTTTGGGTCCATTTTTGTCTGTTCCCAAGTTTGAGAGAGGCAGGGACGCTGTTCCAGAGGAAGGCCCCAGCAGAGGAAAGGGATCTACCCCCTACTCTCTGCTTGGAGAAGCGTCTTACCATCAGAGAGTTGGAGGTGGATGAGCGAGCAGAGGGCTCGAGAAGAAATATGTTTATGTCCGTGGTGTCCGGTCAAAGGATCGAATTCAAAGGATCGACGGGTCAAAGGATCGACACAAAAGGATCGACGGGTCAAAGGATCACATTTTTTTTTAAATTATATATTTTTTGGGGGGTTTTCGTTTAGGGAAAAAATGTGGTTTTTACCACAAAAACAGGGGTTAGGGGGGGAAAAAATGTGAAAAAAAATGTGAAAAAAAAGAAATTCGATCCTTGGACCGTCGATCCTTTTGTTGTCGATCCTAGGACCTACAACCTATGTCCGCTACATTTTATTATTTAATCTACTGCACTGTGTGATGAAATGTGATGAAGCCCCCTGCCTGACCCTGAGGACATCAAGAGGGGTGACCATGGGGAACAGGGGATTCCCCAAGCTAATGGATGATGGACCTAACAGTGGATGAGGCAGATCCTCTGGTCACCACCACCTAGTCCCCGTCACTGGACAATCACATGCCATGCCCCTCACTGGTTTTCACTAGGTGGCCCAGGATATAGTCAGAGCTTAGTCCTCTCAAGATACTGCTCCCTACAAACTATATGATTCATACGAAGCACCACACAAATACTCAGACCTTTGAATACTCATGTGGGCATAGGTAGTGCTACCCTTTAAGGGGGAGAAACGCTAATGTGGTAAGTCAGGAAACCAGGAGGTCGATAATTCCATGCCTAAAAGAAAGTCATTTGGGTTGCACACAAGTTAAGAACATTCCATTCCTTTCTGAAGCAGGAACATTTGTGAACAGTGCCCCTTTAACATTATTGAACTATGAAAGAAAAAAAATATTTAACAAAGGAAATGACATTTTCTGAAGTGGATAGCGAGAGTCATCAGACATCGGAGGGATGTTGAATTTCCCTCAAGCCTCACTTCATGAATGCACCTTAATGTCAGAGGGACAATGCAATTTCTTGTGGTAGACTTTTAGTAAGTGTGCCCGAATAACACAGTTGCTCACAGTACTCAATTTGAGACTCTACCTATACATCAGAGGAACACTACAGTTTCTAACGCTACTTGCTTCACAAGTCTGCCAAATATTAAATCAATGGCAGGATTTTTTAATATCACCAGCTCCATGAATGTACTCAGAAAATTCCAGGACTTCACACTTTCTCTATACAATCAGATGTATAGACTACCCCCAATAGTGACGCCACAATAGTTTCCCTGTATCGTTTGTTTGTTTTTATTATTTGTAATGCGCGAGCATACCCGGGGGTATCAGGGCGCAGCCTTTACAAGAGTTTTCGAAGCTTGGTTGCAGTACAATACAATACAAGGAATATGCATAATACAAGAATAAAGTACAACCGTATTATATACAGGTCAGCAGTGAGGCCAACCGGCCAATATACAAGACAGTAGTGTGCACCAGAGTTATATACAAAGCAACAGTAAGGCCAACAAGCCTATATAAGCAGGTGGGCAGGAGGACACAGGTGGTTACAGTTTGCGCTGGGCAATTCATAGTCTTAGTGGGTCTCTAGTTTCAGCCAGGAGACTACCAAGGAGCGGAAGTTCAGATAGGGCAAGTCTGCTCTGAGGTTAGGAGGCAGGGAATTCCACAGCTTGGCAGCTTTTACCGGAAAGCTATTGCCCCCTATGGTGGCCCGTTTGTAGTGAGGAACAGAGACACAGTTTTTGTATGCAGTTCTGGTAGGTCTTAATGAGGACTGTCAGTGGAATCTGTTGGTCAGGTAAATTGGGGCAGCATTATTAAGGTACTAATATGTAAGTGATGCCGTTTTTAATAGAATTTTATCTCTAGTGGAGAGCCAGTTCTGTTGGCTGAGTCCTGTAATGTGTTCTCTTCTGGAAATGCCCAGAGTGGCTCTGAGAGCATTGTTCTGAAGGGTTTGCAGTTTACTGGTGGTGGCCTTAGTAGATCCCAGGTAGAGGGCATTGCAATAGTCGAGGCGAGACAATATGAGAGCTCTGGCGAGAGTCAAGCAGCTAGAGTCCGACAGGAAAGGTTTAGCTGCACGGATTAATTTGCACGTATACGCCGTGGAGGATGCAAGGGAGCTCATTTGTCTTTTGAGGGAAAAATTGGAGTCTAGATAGAATCCCAATGTTTTGACCTCCTGTCCGACTTTGATGTTGTTTCCGTCAATCATGAAGGAATTGTAGGCCGGGCCGAGTTTCTTTATGGTGAGTATCGTGATCCCAAAGACCTCACATACGAAAATGTGCCAGAAATATGAATATTTGCAATCTACTCCCATGAAGGCACAAGGCAGATCAAAACAAGTTGGGTGGTCCAGCCCCAAACACAGAATAAAGTTGAACTGATCCAAAAAGGTGAGCTAACCAATCACAGCTGTTCACTCATTCACATCCACAGCTGAAGACCCTCAGAAAGAGTCTTAACTCAGGGTAGAATTCACAGGGCTACATAAGTCCAAGCTTTCAGTCAGGCGGTGTGGGTTTTTTGTGTAAGAGCTGTCGGCCGGAGGTTGGAGAGGGAGGACAGAATTTGGAGGAGGAGGTGAGACAGAGAAGGATCATGGAGGAGGAGGACATAAGTAGAGGGAGTCTTAGGACAGGAGGACATAGAAAGAGAGTTAGAGGAGGTAGCAGAGGATCATCAGGATGCAGTAGAGACACTTGGAGGATTTGGAAGAGAAACATTTTGAAGAGGCAGAGAGAGTCATGGCGGAGGTGGTCAAGGGACATCAGGACGAGGAAAGGAGAGACTAGATCCTAGGAGGAAGTGGTAGAACATCATGAGAAGGTGCAAAGTGAGTTGAAGGAGGTGTTCATAGAACATCAGGGGGACATTAAGAGACAGGCTTGACGAAGGTGATAAGGGACAATCAGAAGTTTAGGGTAAAAAAGGAGACTATCAGAAAGAGGAATGAAGAGTGTTTTGGAATGTGACTGGAGGTGGACACCAGGAAGAGGTGGAATAGCATCATGGGTCAAGGAGCACCAAAAGGGACCGCATAAGTGCCTAATCGGACAGTCTGGGAAGATTTGAGTGGGCAAGCTTGGCTCAAGGCAGGGCTTATGGGTTGAAGCCCAGTCTGAGACACTCAAGCCCATAATAGAAGGACCAAGCCTGTAGGATTGTGGCCAGTAGGAGCAGGGCCACAAAAGCAGGTGGGTGTAAGGTGGTTATGTGGGCAGGAGTCGGGTCCCTAGACCAGGAAGATGATGTAGGCCCTTTTTCAAACCAAGTGATTGAAGATTTAAAATAAAGGCCTGAGGCTACAAGTCTTGACTTTAGGAGAAAAGGGAACCGAGAGGGTGGGGGCCCCCTTTAAACCCAGAACTTCAACCAAAGGAGAAGGTCCAAAAACGAATGTGATAAAACAAGCCATTTCACCAAATTTTTACTTTGCTATATTTTACCAGAATTGACTGCAGTATATGTAAAGCAGGCTGTTTGTGATAAAACAGGAGGTAGGCATGCTTAAGGTGGGATTAGGGCGGAGGTAGCAGTGCAGGTATGGGGAGAGGACCCCCATAAAAGGATGCAGTGAAATGTTACATTAGGTAGATCCACTCTAAACTGAGACTGCAAAGTTATCCCCTTGGGGAAGAGAAGACCAGAGTGCGCAGTAAACCTTTGAGGCCAACCTGAGACTACAAATCTTTGGAAAAGGGGAACAAAGGGGAACACAAGGTGTGGGGCACTCTTTAAACTTGGACAGTCTTGTTCCAATTCACAAGAAGAAAGAATTATGCTTCAATGTCGTATTTGTTTTTTTGTCCACTCTGAATAAAATAAATGCAGCTAAACTGTTATTTCTGTCTTTGCCTGGTTATTGACCCCTGTCATTCTCATGGTAAATGTAAGTACTAGGCTTCTCTTGCCTTGCTGATATTTCACCCCTTTTGCTGGATTAATACAAGCCTCTCCCTCTACCCTCTACCTTGGGAGCAGTGTACAATCTCCCACTTCACTTCTTCTCCCCCTCATCCCTCTCCTTCCTCGGTGTTAGCCCTTCTTATCTCCCTTTTGATTCTTCACCATTAAGCATCTAATTCGCTTGTTATTTGGGCACCTTTGACATTGTTCATATTCATCTTCCTTGTTAGCTTTTTCTGTTTCCTGAATATCACACCTGCTCTTCTGTCCCTCCCCTGAGGCACTCTCACAATTGACACTTGACTCTGCCCCCTTGACACTACTTTTCACTCCACACCCTGTAGTGCGGTGCATTTGTGTCCTCCTTTTCTGCCTTACCCCTGCTCTAGTGACACATTCCAGTGTTCCTGTTTCTATACTCGGTCCTCCTATTTGCCACCGCTTTCCAGTTCATCAGTTGCTTACAATCTTCTATACTTGGTGGGATGTAAACTGACTTCTTACCATCTGATCTGGTCCCTGCATTACATGTTCTTCTTTTATCCCACTGCCGAATGTACTGCCTCTCACCCCCCGCCCCCTCTTGGCCCACCTCTCCTCGTTTTCTGGAAGTCTGCTCATGTACTGAGTGATCGGCATAGGGGCAGCCTTCTCTCTCATCCTTTGTTTTCTGCCTATGCCTTTGCTCTCATACATCTATCTGGGTCTTTCCTTGCGAGTAGCAACTCCTGCCTGGCCTGGAAAATATGCCTAATTCCTTTGATCTCTACCTCCTCCTAGTTGTGTTCCAGACCTGTAGCTTTAGTCTGGTGCCTCTTGTTCTCACCTATCTACCCATCTGTATATGTCACTGCTTCTTCCTGGTGCCATCACACTGCGCTTAGTTCCCCCTTGATTGGTTTCCGTTGCATGTATGTGATTTTTTTGGAAGAAAAGAAATCCTGTGGCCGGAAATACTGTATTATTTTTCGCCCCACACATTTCAGCTCACCTATATGTGGGGGAAACCCCCCGCAGCTGGCCATACTCCCCTTACAATATGTATGACCCTAACCCACCACCCACACATATAAATGTGTTGAAATGCACAGTTTGAAAATTCAGCATTTTCGACTGCAGCATTTGCGGCTGCGAAATAATGGGGTGATACCCTCTCCATCTGCTTCTGTTTGGGTCTGTTCCTCGCCGACAATTGGCACACCTTTTCCTGTCAATTCTCGTGCTAAAGCATGAGCTGCTTTCTTCTAATTACCAGGCCCCTCTTCTTTAGCTTTGTACATCCTGTAAGAGGAATCCCTTGAGCAGGACCTGAGGCTACAAGGCATGACATTTGGAAATAGGGGAACAGAGAGGTTGGGGAATGTAAAGACTGGAGGTGGGTATCTGTACTTCAATCAACTTTATGGTTTGGGTAGAGCCACAGAGGCACCCAAGCCAAGGCTCTCAATTGGTAACTTTGGGTGAGCAGCCAAGGCTGAGACTCAGGGGAGGTGATGAAGTGTGGTTCTCAGGTACAGTGAATCACCAAGTCCCCACAAAGGATTGTAAACACAGTATGTCAGGTGCTACCCTGGTTCTTTTATTAAACAACATCAAAGTTATGCGGATATACACAACGGAAAAGTGGCTGGCCCTGACCTGATCCCTGTGGACTTTGGGCTCCAATTTTGCTTAAGGTTTTGAATGCTGTTATTGGTGTGGGAGACATCCCGAAGACTTAGAGAGAAGCAACCATAGTCCCCATATATAAGAAAGTGGGGAAGGGATCTCGCTACTAGATGGTGTCAGCAAAATATTTGGAAGAATAATCTTGACCATACTCCAAACTTGGGTGAACGAAGCAGGGGTTATTACAGGAGTGCAAGCAGGCTTCTGCACTGGTAGAGGCATCGTGGACAGTGTTTTCTTCTATAGCGGACCAGATTTCTCTCAAGCTGGTACTTTACTGGATCAGACTATGGTCTGCCCAGGCCTGTCAACATACTGGGAGGGTCTGATATTTTTTTTTTACTTTTGGAAGTGGCTGTGTTTCGCTGAGCAATGTAAAGCATCTATTATATACGTGGGACGAGAGATCCCTCTGGGTTAACCCATCGAACTGTAATAATTCTGCCAAAACGGAGATTAAAGTAAAGGCAAGGAGGAAAGCTATGGAAAGGCTGGAAGTGCAATGGGCTTCCTTGAAGAATGCTCCAGAGTTTCCACGAAGTAAAACGGTGGGAAACTCGCTGAGTCTTACGGATGAAATCCATTTCCCTTATGAGCGTTCCTTGCACGTACGAATGAGGCTGGGGATATTGCATACAACATGGTACACTCGCACATGGACAACCTCGAGATCTGGGCTATGCCCATTGTGTGCTTCTACTAATGAAACATTCACACATAATATGCTAATTTTCTCTGTTGCTATGGATTTAAGGAGAGTGTATTTGAAACCATTATTTGCTGCGCTGGGAGTGCGTGGCACGAAGGTAGCTATGCAACTTTTAATGTTCTCAGTTGATAGGAAAATAGTTTTTTCATCTAGACGTTGTGTTTATCGAGCCTGGCTATTAAGACGGAGACAATGGGAAGTGTTTTTAATAAAGAAGCTGCAAGCGCGCTCTCCTTATAAAAGTGATATTAGATGAAGATGTTATATCATTTCTTATTAGTGTTCTAGGATTTGCTCTGTTTATTTTATTGTTTGATATATGCTTTTACTTTTATTCCTTTTTAACATTGGTATACCTTACTTATTGTATTTCTCTTGTATGAATTGCTAAATTGAATTTATGCTAAAGGTTCTATGCTGAATAAAGCTGTTGAAATGACTCATATTGTACTCCGAAATCAAATAAATAGCTAACTCCATATATACATTTCTATGTGGTACCAAAGTTACCCTTGGAGTCAGTTATAATGCACAAAATGCTGACAGAAATACACAGTGTCCCGGGAGGACAGCTCAGCGGCAACATGCTCGACTTGGAAACAAGACGACACGAAGCAGCACAGGTTCGATCCTCGGGTCCGCGCTTAGAAACCTCTGGGTATTAAGCGCATGATAAATACACAAGTAAGACATATTCCTGTAACAGCGCCTCGATGCCCCCGGGCTGTGTGAGCGCTTTAAAAATGCAAAATAAATCAATAAAAAGACAGTTATCAAGCAGTATTAACATTATTAGGCAATGTTTAACCTCACAGAAATTAGAGTAGAAATGTAGGCAATACTTCGAACATTTGTGGAATGCTTTCTTTGAGAATAAAAATGTAAAACTGTGTGAGGATCCCCCCACCTGGACAACCTGTAAGAAAAAGGTAAGCTACACTTTGCTTTTAAAACAATGCACAGTCCTTATATGCTAAGTGTCTGCTTTTGTTTCTACAGATCCCACCAACCGAAAGTACCTGCGAAGCCACAGGAGAACAGGATCCAAGATGAATCTGGGACCCTTGGCTGAACCCTGGGGATGGAAAACTCTCTTCCTAATCACAGTACCTTGAGTGCCCTGGAGGGCGAAGTGGTAGAGTTTCTCAGTTTGACTCAACAATGCCCCTTGATGATGGATCCACTCTGCAAGAAGGAGTCACTGGGATCACGGTGTCAAGCAAGAGAAGGGAACCAAGCAGTGTCAGAAAGTCAGCAGTGAAGGTCTGTCATGGTGGTCTCCTTGGTCGGGTTGCGGCGCCAGCTGTGGATGTCCCACAAAGATGAAAATTACTGTAGACCTCAACAAGGCTTGAAGATGAAGATATGCTCTTTGGTTTCTGTGGATGACCTTTGGTGGCGGGGGCACAGTGGCAGAAATAGGTGTTGGGTTTCTTCAGCTTGCAGTTTGTTTCTTCAGTCGCGCTCTGAAACACTTGTTACGGGTACGATAGAAATAAAATATCAATTCAATTCTGTTCAGTTCTATGGTGCTGCAGCCACAGCATGGATGACAGGATACATTCTGGTGAGTTGAATCATGCCATTGCACTGCTCTTCAGCCCTCCACCAAGTCTGGACCCTTAGGACTCAATCTTCGGTTCAGAATGGCAGGAAACCCACGAGAGGGCACTTCTCTGCAGGTGGCAACACTAGACTTCTTCAGCTGTGGAGAAGTGGACAAGTGTCGCGTTAACAGTGTCATTTGAAGATTTCTTTGGTTGGTTGGAACTTTGCAAGCTCTGGGCTTCCAGCAGCACTATGCCAGAGTACCCCTTTTTCTGAGTGATAGACAGCAATCTGGCTTCCCAGTGCTCATGAACAGCCTCCCGACCCTGGACAATGCTGGTGGACTTCTTTGGCTCAAGATGTCCAGACACTCCTCTTCAGGACTCACAAAGGTATCTCTGCAGGATGGCAGGCACACAGGACTGGCTTCCACGACAGTCCTGTTCAGAAAAACACAGAAAACACATACAGGAAGTAGTGCAACAAGGATGAGGTGGCCCTGTTCCTCAAAAAGCATTTCCATCTTCACAGGGAACCCCTTTAAACCCAGAGCTGTGCTCACATTTGCCTATATAACTACATACCATGATAGGGTGCTACTAGAACATTCAGGTCCCTGTCCTAGTTCTCGCTTTCCTGCACGACACTGCACTGTGCACAGGTCTTCCTAACAAACTGTCCATACGTGTACTTCTATAAAACATACTCCTCTTTTACCTCTGCCTGACATTAGCTTTGTCCAGCATATAGCCAGTTTCGGGTCCTCTCCAACAGCATGCTACATCCCTCCTCGGCTCCCACCTGAATTCCCCGCAGACTCCTTATTTTTGCAGTCTGCTTAGTATTCACGCTGTATTCTGCCTCTCCACATGTCATGGTGTTCTGCCTGTCTCTAAGTGCTTTTTATATCACTGTTTCTCCTCCCCTCCTGCTCCAGTGGTTGGTGCTGTGCTTTTCCTGGAGTCTTTGTTCTTGCACTCCATGTCCATCTCTGGCTCGCCTATCTTTTCTAACTGTTATACTACTACCAACTCTCAAGCTACTCTATTAAACCTACCATGACAAAAATGAAGGTCACGCTTAAATGCAACCTGGAGTTGCCCACTGAAGACACTTATGTTAATTTAAATTCGAGACAGAAGCTAAAATATCCTGACATTTTGCTATAACCCTATTGCCTGGTAAATGTTGATTCTCTCTTATTCTCCTCCTTGGGCTCCTCTGTCATTAACCGTGGCACTATATCTGTCATACGCGGATACATGGGAAACGGAACTCCGGCAAATTGGTACAGTGACTATACCCAATAACGCAAGTTTGCATGATTGGTTAAGAAAATACCTATCATTAATTAATTGGTATCTGTTTGGCTCTGAAACTAATTAATTGGTATCTGTCTGGCTTTGCAGAAGGCCCAAGGCCGAAACACGTGTCACCATACAGACCTACGTTTCTTATGTTGCAATAAACCGACAGGTGAATCGCGCAATTTATGTGTTGGCCAATCACTTCATTTCCTTTTTAGAAGGCCGTGGGAGCCTTCATCTCCTGCACGCTATGCGACAGTAATCAACAGCAATAAGGAGGTTTTTGGTTCTGATCTATTTTCATTAACCCTGGTCACGTGAGGAGTCCTTCAAACCTACCCACAATTACGATTATGCCTAGGGTCGCTTCTGAACCAACCAATGTTCAGAGATGGATCTGCATTAGAGAGCGTATTATCCGTGATCTTCATTTGTGCACACATTTTGCATAATTTTGCACATGGGTCGACTAATTGGACACAAGGGCAACATGGTCACATATAGAAAGAGCTGATCTATACCACCATACCGTTCAGAAACCTGTTAGCGTTAATCAACATTCCCAGATGATTTTATCAGATCAGAACTGTCCTAGGATTGATCAACACTGGCAGACTAATTTAACGAATATCCCTGCCTTGGGAACTTTGGATATAAAAACTGTGGAAACTGTTGAAGTCCAAACAGATTTTTCCTGCCAAGTTCCTAGTCCAGAGGTGTAGCATGTTAAAGGTGTGACATCTTTGCTTTTTAAACCTGTTAGACAAGTGATTGGTTCTGATTTTACTCTGGGTCTTAAAACCACCAATGGATATTTGCATCAGGAAATCCGTAATGCCACATGTTACAGAGATGAATTAAAGGACTTTTTCCATGGACCTGAGAAATATTATAATGACCAACGTTGGGAATCCGAGTGGTCCTAAGCCAAGAGAGGCGCTCAGGAATAAAGTTCTGGCATGGCTGCACCAAAGAGTTGGGCAAAACTGTATTACAACACAAGATGTAAGATGTTTTGCATAGGGTGCAAATCAAGAACTGGTGCACCAAGAGTGACACAGACTGTATCATTTTAGGATGCAGCCAAAGTAATTTACCTTTTTTCTGAGTCTATGTAAGAATTTGGACAATATGTCATCACCCACACATCTGAGAATGATCTTAAACGGATCTATTGGTGCATTGTTTGGATATGTTTAGCTGCTGTCTGTAATCCTATTCTTTTGATTTTGTGTTTTGGCAGTCACGTTTGTCTTATGATTGCCTTTAGTCATTGTTAAGATGTGTATGTATTTTTATGTTGTGCACCAAGGCCTATGAGCTTGTTGCGCATTATAAGAAATAAACTAAACTAAACGAAATACCTATTTCATCATTACAATCTGGAATGGCCCAGGGTGACTACACCCTTTTTGCCAAATAATATCCTGAGTTCATCACTGGGATTGAAGATGACACCAACCTCATCCTTGTGAATGGTGAGTTCAATATCAACTCAGATTCCTCTGAGCACAAATCCACTGTCCTTCTTAAACTCTGCGTTGCTTTGACACTCAAGTTCTGGCCATCGTCACTTACCCGCACTGGTGGACACACTCCTAATTGTTTTCGCTCCACCCAAATATCACCCAAAATCATTTACACCACCAGTGTACTGTGGACTGATCACTCCTTCCTCTCAACGTGCTTGGACAGTCTAGCTCAGGTTCTCCCCCTAGCTACCTCCTCTGAGAAAGAGTTCCTCAACCTCTGGCTTATGACCTCTGGTCCTGATACTGTACTGGCTAGGACCCGTGATATCTTGTCCAACATCTTGGACTTACTGGCCCCCATTGTCAAGAAAAAGAAAAAAATCCTCAAAATGCAATAGCTGATTTGACTCGATACTTGCCTCCATGAAAAGAATGAACACAATACTAGAGACGCCCTTGCCTCTCAGCCCAAAACATCTGCAGGGGCAAAGGGGTATCAGGCACAGAGGGTTGAGAGAGTTGTGTCAACGAAGGAGATGGTTGGGCAAGGAACGGAGTCGGAAGTAGCTTCATGTATAGACTCCACTACTCGGGAGTCGGACCAGCGCCTCTTGGGAGCCTAAAAACGGCAGGGGCGTCTGGTGGTGGCAACGAGGGCTCCGCTTCCTCGAACAAAATGGCTTTCTCTCAGCCCGAAAACACATGCAGGGGCAGGGAGGTATCAGGCACGAAGGGTTGAGAGAGTTGTGTCTACGAAGGAGATGGTTGGGCAAGGAACGGAGTCGGACCAGCGCCTCTTGGGAGCCTAAAACGGCAGGGGCGTCGGGTGGTGGCAACAAGGGCTCCGCTTCCTCGAACAAATTGCGCTCTCTCAGCCCAAAACACCTGCAGAGGCAGGTGGGTATCAGGCATGGAGGGTTGAGAGAGTTGTGTCTCCAAAGGAGATGGGGTACACAGAACTTCTAGAGCTACTAAAGAGGAAAGGGGGGAGCCACGGTGGGCGGTAACCCACCTTTGGCGTGGCGGTGTTGTGGCGACCAATGATAAGAGACAGACTCCGAATGAGCCATTGCTAAACCGGAAGGGGCTTCGCTCGTTCTGGACAGCGCCTCCTGGGAGCCTAAACGGCGGGGGTGTCTGGCAGTAGCAATGAGGGCTCAGCTTCCCCCCAGCAAACGGCGCTCCCCCAGTCCGCAAATACCTGCAGGGGCAGGCGGTTCTCAGACTCAAAGGTCTTGGGGGAGTTGAGCCTACGATGGACATGAAAAAAAGGGGGAAGCAGGATGGGGAGCAGTCGCCACACCTTTGGAGCTATTTTCAATATCTGTTTGCTGTGGTTGTATATATGTGAAAATAAATCTGCGGCCTTGTTATGCCAAACAAAAGGAAAATGTCTCATGCAGCACCTTACTGGAGGGGAAAGAAAAAGGGGCTTGCAAGAATGAGATATTGGTGATGCATATGGCATAGCAAATGGACAAATGCCCAGGTTATGAAGGTGACGACGGAAAAGCCAAAGGAAAATGGAGGAGGCACCCCGATAACCGGGGCAGGGGCCTTCCTCCTTCTGCTCTCTCTTCCCTCCCCCCCTCGGGGGCAGGGGAGAGGGCAGGAAGAGTCCAAAAGAAGCGCCAAGCTCCCAAAAGCCCGCGAAGGGCCAACAATGGAAAGGGGAGGAGCAAGGGATTCATAAGCAGCAGGCGCCCGGCACAGGAGCACTTGCAGCTCTTCCAGCAACCGGGCGCCTGCTGACCAGGAGAGGATTTCGTTTTCCCACCCACCCACCCTACAAGAGGAGCAGCGACGGCAGAGCCGGGACGTCGTTGTCGCAGGACGTCGGAGCGGTGTTGTGGCGACCAATGATAAGAGACAGACTCCGAATGAGCCATTGCTAAACCGGAAGGGGCTTCGCTCGTTCTGGACAGCGCCTCCTGGGAGCCTAAACGGCGGGGGTGTCTGGCAGTAGCAATGAGGGCTCAGCTTCCCCCCAGCAAACGGCGCTCCCCCAGTCCGCAAATACCTGCAGGGGCAGGCGGTTCTCAGACTCAAAGGTCTTGGGGGAGTTGAGCCTACGATGGACATGGAAAAAAGGGGGAAGCAGGATGGGGAGCAGTCGCCACACCTTTGGAGCTATTTTCAATATCTGTTTGCTGTGGTTGTATATATGTGAAAATAAATCTGCGGCCTTGTTATGCCAAACAAAAGGAAAATGTCTCATGCAGCACCTTACTGGAGGGGAAAGAAAAAGGGGCTTGCAAGAATGAGATATTGGTGATGCATATGGCATAGCAAATGGACAAATGCCCAGGTTATGGTAACCTTGAAAGAAGCCGAGAGGCGAATGTTTAGAAATGGCAAGTTAGTGATGAAGCGCCCTTACTGCACGCCTGGTTTCCAGTAGCTTGCATCATCATCACACGCTGGATGCCCTCCTTACATTACTACCATTCCCAGGGCCACCCTCGAAGACCCGCCCTTGGAGATGTCATATGCTGAACCCATGCACTTTAACAACCCAGGTTTCACAGTGGCATCAACCTAAACCTGCTTTCTAGAATATTCTTAGCTGTAGAATAGGACAGATGTGTTTTGAAGTGTTCCTCAGTCTCAGAGCTTACACTGGTGCCCTTGAGTGTCTCCCCGAATAGAAGGCCATTCAGAATTCCAGGTGGATTACCACGCACAATAGGGAGTGTGGGCATGGTTGGGTGACACACTGAATCTTTACGCCAGGTGTTCCTAAAAAAGTTCAATTCATGAATTCTGATTAGTGAATGAGACACTCATTTTTGTTGCCCTTGCCCTATCGTTTGCCCCAGTTCACCTCTACTTGCTATGGACCAATGTAATGTTAGAATGATTGTATAGCGTTCGATTATCACCGATGTCTTCGAGGGGTGCCAACTTTGAAATTTACAGCGGAGCAGTGAACTTATTGGTGCCACATTTGAACAGGATGACGTCATGGGAACGGCCATCATCCTGGACAGGTAGTGGCAGTACAGGAAGTCACATGACAGGAAGGAGGCCTTTGCTTTGCTGCCCGTCAGCACCCCAATGTCTGGCAACCCCTTTTGCTCACCTTCATTGAAATTGTCTGATCCGCATTCTTACTGTGAACGGCAAAGGAAACAGTCACTGCTTTGACAGATAAGTGTTTAAAAAATTAGGCAATCTCTAAAACGTGCACTCCATCTCCGACCGGCCTTATAAAGTTGTCAATCAAAATAAATAAAAAAGTATGTGTATTTATTTTGAGAAAGAGTATATATGATTGGTAATTGTTTACTATATGATACCCCGCAAGGCTGAAGGTGGTTTGTAAATGTCACACGAACATACTATGACACAGTTGTATTCCTTTCTCTCAGTTTTATACTTCATGGCCAGCTAAAGACAGGATGGCAAGGGAAATACGGTGCCTATTACCTGCATGTGCTGCGTAAGTGTGTCTTTCATATAGAAACATCCCAGATACACAGCATTTCATGCTTTCTTGCTCAATAAAATATTGACAACTCTTTTCTGCTCCCAGCCTATGTCCATACCGCAGATCACTCTGCACCTCATGGGAGCTGTGCCACACATTGTCAGATCTTTTTCCCTTCTCAGGAGATTATATACTCTGTGCATGCCGACAAGTCTCTGAACTGAATGTGAGAATGAACGCCTCTTCATCGAGTATTCCTACGGAGGCGGCTTATTTGTTTCTAGGGAGAGAGGAAGGCAGGCATGTGGTAATATTGGAGGCCAGGTCCTGGTCCCCGAGTGCATGCTACCCTTCCTTGCTAAATCACTGATGACACACTGACCCCACCCTTTCGTTTTACCCTGTCTCAGCCTAGCTTATCAGGCCCCACTTGTAGATCAAATGTGCCTTCTCTAACATAGCGCGTTTTTTCCATTATGCAGCCATCAGGTTTAATTGCAGTCT
This sequence comes from Ambystoma mexicanum, assembly GCF_040938575.1. Lineage (NCBI taxonomy): Eukaryota > Metazoa > Chordata > Amphibia > Caudata > Ambystomatidae > Ambystoma > Ambystoma mexicanum. Next base: position 104,409,419 of record NC_090936.1, on the reverse strand, counting down.
GCATGCATTCTAATTAAGCAATATGAGCCATGGCGAGGAACACTGCGGCTATCCTAGTATTCACCATTGTTGCACCCAGAAATCTAAAGAGCACTGCCCAATTCCAAGTTTACAGCTGCAAAGGTAATGAAAGAAGCGTGCACATGAGAACAACTAAAGCCTGCATCCAGTAAAATGATTTCCCAGGCAGTTTTAATGTCACATCATGTGAGCAATCCACTTTTAATTGAGGCTCATGGGCTGTGGCCAGCAGCATGTGGCTTTTTGTTGTGGAGAGGCTTTTTTTCCGATAGCTATAGCAGTAAGCTAGATCAGTGGGTTGAGCGCTGGCTGCTGCAATGTGTGTGTGATTTGCAGGTTCGACCCCCAGCAAGGTCAACTCAGCCTTTCATCCTGCTGAGGTTGATAAATGAGTACCCACACAGGCTGGGTGACATTGCATGTATATTTATATGACGTGCTTAAGCGTACGTGCTTTATAATAACACATCATTATCATTTGGCCTTGGAAGTCTGCTTGCATAATATGGGCCTACACACGCTGATATTAACGATACATATGGTGATCTGTTCTTGTATGAAATGTATATCACATTACACTGATATTGTAACCATCGCTTCCTGTGATGTCACTTCGGGTGGGGGCAAGTTATCCATCACTGATTCCAATGGTAACTGAGAAGATGCTCTGACAACATCCCTAACACATATAGCCGAATCCACTTCATGTTACCAGGCCTTTATTTGCGAGACTTGTCCTTGGCCTCAAGCCCTGAGGTCGTATCTCTCCAGCTCTGAAATCTTGGCTCCCCGTGGATGCAAGGATTAAATTCAAAACCCTCTGCATTGTCCACAAGGCTTTCTGGGGCCTGGGTCCAAAATACCTTCAGCTATCCCTTCACAAATACCTCCCCCCTCGAGCTCTTCGCTCCTCTACCTCCAACTCCCTCAGGGTCAGTCGTTTTTCAAAGAAACAAGCTGGGGGTAGATCTCTGTCTTCGGCTGGAGCCTCCCTCTGGAACAGCCTCCCTGCCACTCTAAAACTTGAGGAGAACCATCTCCGGTTCCGGAAGCACCTCAAGACCTTCCTCTTTTCTTCTGCCTTTGCTTCCCCTCTCCCCTGCTGATCTGTTCTCTCTTGGCACCGTGCACCTGGCCACCCTCTGTCCTCCGGGCCCAGGTACCTGCTCACCCTGCCACCCTCCTGCACTGCCTACGGGCAACCCCTTGCACTGGGGTCTACATCTGTACCCCTACAGCACCCCCTCTTTCTTCCTGCACTTATCAGACCTGCCCTGTCTGCTGTCTTAAACCTAGATGGCAGCACTACCACTGTTTGATGCCTTTATTATTTATTTATTTATTTATTTATTTATTTATTTATTTATTTATTATTTATCTGTTTCTCCTCTGCTTCACACTTTCAACTTCTCCCACCTTCCATGCACCCCCCCCCTCCCATGCACTTGCGCGTTCTCAATGTCACTGGGCCTAGTAAGATCGCTGTTTTGTTCTCCCCTGTTCCCCTCCCTTGCCTTGTCGCGCTCTGAAACACTTGTGTACCAGCACGATAGGAATAAAATATCAATATCAATATCAAGAAAAGTCCATTCTGCATACAGGTTACTGAATCTTTGCACTTGTGCAAGTGCCATTTTGCGTGGCATTGGCATTTGGGCAAAACCTTTCTGTGCATATTAAACCAGTGCAAAGTTTACCCTACTGCTGATACGATCCCTAGTCACACTAGTAAGCACTAGGACACACATTACCCAGGTGTAACAAGTAAGGCATTGAAATGATAGGTTGTTTGCACTAGGGCACTCTTAGCCCTTGCGCACATATCTTGGGAACACTGCTCTTGAGCTGCTGCAAGGTTTCTGTAATTCGACCCCAGGTTTACTAGGATTCTGCACAAGCTGAACATATGACAGCCCTCCATCCAGTGTGTACCCGTGGGGAATGCAATGATGTTCTAACGGACGTGTTTCGTCTTTAGATATCTGTTTTTGATGCGGTGGGTGGTCGCCCTTGTTCTTGCCTTGTTTCTTAATGGGGGATTTCTGACATGGCTGTAGTAGGCGGGAGAGAACCAATCACAATCACTCGATGGCACAATTGGGCACTTCCATTTGTGTAATTTTGGAGGGACAATCTGCGTATTGTATGCCCGCTTCCTTCCGTATTACAGATTATATCTCCACCAAAGGAAAGATAGCCGGTCGACAATTCAAAAGCATGCAGTGCACGCTTGTGTGAGTGGTCTGCACGTTGTGGCAGCGTGTGGTCCTGTTTAATGGTCGGTGGTGTGCAGGTATCCTACTGCACCATCAGTTTGTTTTTGTATCATACGTTTGGCCTCATGATTTAGATCTCCTGAATGTGTACCTTAATGTCTGTGTGACAGGTGGTATTCTTACTTATTGAGTTCTTTGACAAAAAAAAGCAAAGTCCCAAGGTTTCCCCTGTCCCCCCCCAGATTTTATGGGTCTCCTACGCCCCTGGGTTCGGGCCTCCCATGCCTCGGTTAGTGCCTACGGCAGAGTGTTTGAAGGAACAGAGCCATTTGCCACTTGAGCACTGGTCAATTTTGGGTGGGCGGGTAATGTGCCCAATTCGCCTTACCATTACAGACGGAGGAGGAAAGCGTCGAACTTGGCCGAATTCTCTCATTATTGGGCTCCCGGGTTCACTTCTCTCCAGAGCATCTCTCTGACGCGCGCAGCACCCCCCACCCTGGGATGTTTCCCGAAGCCAAGCGGTGCCTCTCACCCTTGAGTGTGATGCGTCATGATAGGGGGAAGGAGGGTCACAGACAGCTTCCACACCCTGCCAAAGCGGTGATCACCATGTAGACTCACAACGCATCACTTTCTAAAAGCTCATAGGGATAATTTTACAATTTTCTGTGAGTCGCCATAGAATTGATGCCCAATACAGGGAGACTCCCTGGGGTTCCAGGAGACCTGCACTGCAAGAGAGCACCCCAAGCCCGATGTTGCTGCTAGGACCCGGGCGGTTAAAAATGTTTTCTTTGCAAGGCCCCCATACACGCCAATGCGCCCCATTCCAGTCAGCAAATGTCGGTGTAGTCCAGTCCTGGTTTTCCCTTTGCATTCTGGAACGTGTACTAGCTGTATTATAACGGGGAAATCTGGGACTACAATTACCAGAATGAAAAGTTGAAACCTGTACTGAAATAAAATCTCCAGATGCAATTGAACATTTTGGCATGTATGGGGGGCTAAGAAAAAAAACATGACCCATCCGAGTGGTTGAGGATCAGGCAGTGCCAACAAGGATGGTCGACGTTGAGCGATGGAAAGAGTGGGTGGAAGAGGGAGATGCAGGGGTGGGAGGAATAGGGGTGACAGCCAGGGAAGTGAGGGGAAGAGTTTCTGCAGCGCAGTGACAGCTTGGGCTGAAAGCTTAGAGTGGAAATCTGGGAGTGACAAGGGATGGAGGCAGCCAGAATGGGAACAAGTGAGTAAGGGGCAGAGAGTGTCAGTCAAGCGTGAGAGGCTGGAGGAAGAGGAAGGCAGTGAGTGACTTGACAAGAGAGACATGGAGTGTCAGGAGTGGCAGGCAGCAGGTGACGGTTAGGAGTGTCAACTAGGGAGGTATAATCAGGAGTAAGAGGAAGGGTGGGACGGGGTTTGGATGGAGAAGGGACAGGAACCCGTGAGGGAAAGTCAGCAACAAAACGCTACAGAGTGACAGCAGGAAAATAAGTAGTTTGATGAGATAATAATAACAGTCAGGACTGTAACACAGGGATTGCTGATCAGGACTGCTGAAAAGCTGGTGACAACCACAGGGCGCAAGGTTCTCAAGAAAAGGCGACACCGAGTGGGAGAAGGGGTGTGGGGGGTATTGATGTGGAACCGAGCGGTGCACCTACCACTCGCTAAGTTAGTTATTTGCCGATACAATGTAGCAAACGCGTAAATGAATCAATGGTGCGGTAGAGCTTAATTACACGATTGCTTGCGTGGTGCCTAATTGGTGGCCTTTTGAGTTGGCAAAAAGCATATGGCAATACCAGAGCATGCGCGTAGATCGAAGTTTAGCGGGCGATGGTATGAGTGGACCGTGGCCTTTTATATCAGCAATTTCATAGGCCACCCAGTCCTCTAGCCTTTCATGCGTAGGCGGATGACGATTGGTAATTGAACAGACTCTTTGATTATCGTCTGTCCTTTTCCCCAGCTATTTTATGTATGACTCGTCTGTAGTATTTATACTTCATTTATTTCATTTTTGCATTACCAGTTCGTGTATAATATCAAGTGGCCAGATGTGTGAGGATACTCCAGCAGGGGGTTTAAAGGGCTGTGCTCAGAGAGATAAGTGGCAGCTTTTGGTCACAATTTTATATGGGTAAAGAATTGTGCCACTTATTTAAATAGGCAGAGGAGGATGAGGGTGTCCAGTCAAACGATCGAAAAAAAGGATCGAATGACCTTTTGCTCGAATGCAAAACGATTGGAAAAAAAAGGGTCGACATTTTTTACATTTATTTATATATATATTTTTTAGTTTGGCTTGGTAAAAAAATGTATTTAATAAAGAAAACGGGGGGTTGGGGGGAACCCCCCCCATAAAAAAATAAAATAAAATAATTCGACCCTTTTTTCGATCCTTTGACTGTCGATCAAAAGGCATTCGATCCTTTTGTTTTCGACCCTATCACTGGCAACCGAGGATGAGGACAAAAAGCAATCAGAAACCATTCGGATAAAGAAAAAAGATTGTCAGAGAAGACGTAGGGCCTTTCAACTTTTGTAAATTAGAAAGGGCGACTAACCTCCGCAGAGGGGGCAAGCGATTGCCTCCATGTTGGTAATAAGTGGCCTGCTGACACGACCAATATTGTGGCATGCGTTGCTAAAAATGTACGGGTAGCAGCACAGATGCGTTTGTTGGAACCCCTTACGTGTTCCCCACTGGCAGCACAGCAGCTGGTCTCACCCCTAATCCACAGTAATAAACTCTGGTCACATTTACTGGGAAAGAGGGGAACAGAGGCTGGAGCAACCCGAGCACCCCGAACGATGCCTGCTGTGCAGCAGAGCCTTCATAGCACAGGGCTGGCGGGGCTCGTGAATTGAACATAGCTTCAACCCTTTAAAAGGGTTTTGTTAAGTGGGGGTGCAGCCAGGTCCATTGATGGCAGTGCTGCGCTGGGTTGAGCTGTCCTGTGCCAATCAGACCAGGGTGACATGTGCTAATGGCGGTGAGTACATGGCATGTACCAGCTGCGTGAGAGAGGATGGGAAATGGGAAATACCATGATGAGATTGTTATATGCCCACTATCACGTCGGAGTTGAAGGCGTGATTAAGATATTAAGATTGGAGCATTTTTGAATTTAGGCTTACCGCTGACAGACAGTGTGATCTTGGGCGAGGCGCCATATCGCATTTTGCCTGGTTTGCTCAACTGCGGTAATAGCTGCACAGCTATCATGGCTGATTAACTGGTGAAGGTGCAGCCTGTGCCGTTGCTAGAGGGGCTGGGGCCTGTGTTGACAGCTGGTACCTATCCAGACCCTACCAGTAGTTTAAAAAGAAATGTGCCTGTCTTGTCTGTTTGAAGTGTCATCCTAACGGATGTGCTTCTCATGGGACCTAAGTGTCTGTGCGAGGCTTTGGATGGCCCCTATTCTGGAAATGTTCACATACGGGCTGTGGTTTTACTGTGTCTTGAAGCGCCACTCTTCAGGCTGCGTTTCTGTGTGGGTTTATGGCTATAGTCCCCCTTGAGCTTGAAGTGCGTGTCTCCAGGCTGTGGTTCCCGTTTTCCTCTATGCTTGAAGTGCCTTCTTCCTTATTGCATTGCATTTTTAATGGCACAGCCAACAGGAGTATGCTATGTGGGGCTACTGACATACTGACAGAGGCAGTTTTCTTATAGTTTTATGTTTTCTTATTGTATCATTACATTAAAACCAGAATGTGTATGTTCTTATATGGGAACACAGCACATATTTGTGCAGCCACCATTGACCACACACAACTGCTAGTGAGGAATGTGGGTTTGTGGCAGGCCTTGGGGGGGGCAGTGAGGTATGCATGGTATCAAAAGGTAGACACAGACAAAAGGGGTTGGAGACCGCCTAACTGGCCCTATTTCTAAATGTGAGTAGTCTCAGCCATTAAACTAAGCCAAAAGGTAGTCAAATGTCTGCCAGTCAAAATAATAAAGATGTCTGTGTCAAACCTATGCTTGCCCTCACTTTCTTCTAGAACAATAATGTGTACGGATTGGATCAAAATAAAATAGTGAGTCAAAATAATATCAGGATGGCACTGGGGCTGTCCCACAGCTCCCTTCCGCAAGCTTGAGTTACTTGGGATTCAACAAAGTTGCTTGGGGTCAAATAGTTCTCACAAAGATCCTTCAGGTTTCTGAGGGCGTTCTTTCTCCAGAGACTTAGAAGCCCTTCTCGTCACCTATCAGGAATTTCACAGTTCACAACATTTTACTTTCACAAGACTCTCTTGCTATGGTTTCATCAGGGGTTTCCTTCCCCTACAATTCCAACACGTTGATGGTTCAATGGTTTCTCCTCAAATCAGATTCTCTTGTTCAAAAATGGGGTTCGCTTCCGCAACAGTTCTCAACAACTCTTCATACCATAGATTTTTGAATGCGCACAGTTTTACGCAGCCCTGTGGGGGACCACTCTGATAACTTGGCCTCATGGGATCGTGTCCTCTGCACTTTATCACTTTTATCACAGTTCACAAACAGGGTTGTGCCCCAAGCACTGTTTAGCTTCTTTTGGGGTTTCCGCTCGCTCTTCCTATTTTGCGCAGCTCACCTTTCATGCTTTCTATGCTGCTCCTACTTCAAACTTTGCACAGCTCTCCTGCACATTCGGAGAGTGATTCCATTTCAACAGAGTCTTTCGACAATGTGTAAACGTACACGCAGCCACTCCGCTACTTTGTTTCCTTCGCTTTCACATTACAGTTCACAATTGACAATTGAACCTTTCTCTTCAGCGCATCTTTCATCCTACTCTTGTCGTTCACTTGCAACAAATTATCTCTCAAGGTTTACGTCTTTCACCAACCAGCTCCCATCTCACTTTGAACTCACTGATTGTGATTACTGTAGTGTAGCTTTTACGGTTATGTCGTGTCGAGGTCAGGGTTTGCTCGCCTGCTCCTCAGACACTCCTGGGCTGCCTTGCTGGCCCAGGGGAATGAGCACCTCTTCAAGGACTTCCCTTCAGAGATCAGCATACCACACAATCCCCTTCTAGCTCCTTGGAGACACGGCTCCCTCACCACACGTTCCCTAGCCTTCTCAAATCACAGGCTCTCAGTTCTCTGACAGCAGATCTCTGGGTGTTCAGTCTTTCCCAGTTACCTGTCAGCTCCTTCTCTGACTCAGGTTTCTTCTCAGGCTCCAACTCGTTTGTTCTGTTTCTTGCAGCTACTCCTTGTATTCACTTTTGGATTATTAACAGGCTTCAGGTGGATACAATCTTCGGCCAGTGCCTGACTTTGCCTGACCTTGTTAGTGGGGCATTCCTGAAAATAGTAGAGTGCCTCTGAATGTAGTCTCGCCATTTTAATGGCACTGTGGTGTTTTGGAAAGGATGTGTATACTGGTGAAATGCTCCTCTTTCTCATCTCAGTCCTTTCTTCAAAGGAATGGGGAAAGTGGGTGTCTGGGAGTCAGTTAGCCATATAGGCTGAGGCAATGCCGGGCAGGAGGGTGTTAAAAAGGGGGCTACCATGTCTCACCTTTGGGTAATCCCTCTCCAATTCCAGAGGACCCTCTACCCAGGTGATCCTCCCTCACTAGTCCACCCCCAAGGTCGGGATCAAAAAGCGATGGCCCTCCCCATGCCACCTGTTTAGAGGATCCCCCAGGAGTGGGAAGGGAAACCCCCTCAGGTTTTTCACAGGGGAAACAAATGAGGGTCTCTCTCTGCGTTCCGTGCCACACTCAATATGTGGAAACTGTCTAACAAATGAAAAGGCTTCAGAAAACTTCCAACACCCGTAAATATAGATAACCATCAACAATTATTTTTTTATTTTTACATATCCTGACAGGGGATGACTGTAGATTTGCATGGTTCTGACTCAGTTGCTGAGGGTTGAATTTGTTGACACACCTTCCTTCTTTTCATGCAACAGCCACATGGATTTTCTTTCCATGCATGGCACCATTTGTCCTTGGACGACTGCCTACATTCACAGTAATTTGGTAATATGGGTGTATACGCACTGATATTAACACTACACATGGTGATGCATTCTTGTATGGAATGTATATCATATTACTAAGATATTGTAACCATATTTCTCTTAGTGTACTGAGGAACAGTGCTATATGATGCCACTTCCTGTTTTATCAAGCAGTGAAAGGTTGTGTGCCATCACGTCCTGTGATGTCACTTGGGGGGTGGGGTGACATTACATCACTTCCGGTGATGTCATCAGAGGTCAAGGGTTTTGTGATGTCACTTCCGCTATCCCAGGCTTTTTGGTGAAATGGCGTTCCTGCTACCTACATGTTTAATAATCAAGATTTAGTTTATTCAAGCTCCCATCAGGCTTGTTTCTACAATAGACATCATAAACCTTGTCAGACAAATGAAGGCCTCTTCTGAGATCATCTTCCCCAATCCAGCCAGCAGCATCAAAGTTAACATTATCACCATGTCCCCTGCTCTTGCTGCTCTGTGCAACGGTTCCTTCAATGCCTGGGTTTTCCTTATTAACTTAATAAGTGCCACATCCTACCTCTCACTGAGAAGCCACCTGATGACCCAGCAGTCCTAACATATTACTTCCCCATTGCAATCATGCTGTTAATCTACAAGATACTAGAGAAAATTGATATTTCTTAACAACAGAATATAAAGAGGACATTGAGTCCACCCACCTCGTCGTGAGAAATTGACTTCTTTCTATTCACAATGCCTGCTCTGCCCCATTCTCCCATTCTCCTCCTTGACGTATCTTCTACCTTTGATAATTTCACCCATGTTAGCCTACGTAACCGCCTAGAAAATAGTTTTGATATCAAAGTTATGGCCATTAGGTGGCCTTCTTCCTTCAATCTGGACTGACTAATTCAGTTTAGGTTGGGCCTTTCTTTCTCAAACTTCTACCTCCACTGTGCAGTTCCCTCCGGCTCTTTAATACTTACTTGTCACCACTGATTACCTTTTTTCTCCATTCTCTTATCAATTTCACTCATATGCTGATGACACCCAAATTGCTTTAGGTTGGTGAGTAACTCCTCCTTAGTCACTCGCTTCCTTTTCAACTCCCACGTTGATGTCCTCTTGCATCTCCATTATCCAGGCCTGAATGCTTGACAACAACTTGTGACGTAGTGGTTTGAAAGACTTTCATCATTTACATGGGATCCTCGGTTCCTACCTCCCTTATTTGTTCCTGGGTTGCTTCTACATGCCTAACCTCCTTTCCTGGTTCCCTCTTCATAGAACCAGGGTGTTACCATGGATGTTCCTCTTTCCATTGCTCCTTAGATTCGTGAGCTCTCTAAGAAGTCTCATTTCTAAATCAACCTCCTTAAGCATATCCTACCTTTCCTCAGTCTCCCTCATTAGGTGGAAATTACGGTGGCCCTGGTCCTCCCAAGGCTCTTCTGCAACTGCCTCTATGTGGGCCACGCTAAGTCTTCCCATCATATACAGTAGAACATCGAGAAGAAGGCAGGTGGGTTCTTGGTTGGCATCAGACCCAGTGACCACATCACTGAACTCTAAAATCATTCAATTGGCTCCCTTGCTGAAGCCGGGATAAACAAAATATTCCTGTTGATCTTGAAAATACAACAATTCAAATGTATGTCTAAACACATGGAAATCCTTTCTCTCATGAGGCGTTGATACAAAAAATTGTAAAAAAAAAAAAAACATATTCATCCATCTACAATTAAAGTGCAACATACATGTGCCAAGTGAACACTCTAAAGTATAAAATGTCATCCAAATAGAAGATACACCTGGAAGTGCTTGTGCTTATACACAAAACAAATACATCATACATACACAAACAATGAATACAATAATCATCCAGGGTAAAAATCAACATCATTTCACAATGATGTCCCTGAGAGTTCATCGTCTGTCACCCTTCAGGTTATGAATCCTCTAAATGGGGTGGATGGTCAAAGTAACAACTACGTTTCAACCTATATATCCTTTTTTATTAAGCGCCTTTTTTCAGGACCCATTATAGTCTCATACTGGTGTCGAACTGGCATCCATAAATACATCTGAATGTCTTCCATGAGTATTATTTGCTCGATTGGTAAAACCAATGTTGAGGGGGCGATACAATGACATCTGTGATCAGCATCACTGAAGTATGTTGTCCCTGTTTGAGTTCCATACGCACCAGTGTCTCAATATTGATGTGATATTGGACCCATCATAGCCGCCACTCCAATGTATTAGCACTCCCTATGGAGATACGGTCTTTGCGACTCTTCCAGGAAGCTATTATAAATCCGCAAATCCCTTTTGGGCTCTCGTCCTATATTATTCCATAAACTGATCCTGCCCACAGCTCAAAAGAAGACCATAATCCTGTGGCTCTCCCCAAGGGGAAGCCAACCAGGATATCCTTCATGGCCCTCTGCGTCATATATTGAGACTAAATGTGACATGTGGCCTTTTGATCACAAGGGAAGGTGCCCAAGCACAGCCCGTCATGGACCTTAAGCCCAACCTTCTCCAGATCCCTTGTCATCTGGCAGCCCAGGAAGAAAGATTTGTGAACAGGACCCTTTGGCCTGCAGCGGCCCATCTGTAGAACAGGCCACCTCTTGCTCTGATTTCACTATTAATCATTGTTCTTTAGAAATCTGCTATGATGTATTCCTGAGTAAATGGTGCTGGCATGGCAAACAAACACCACTGGCAGACAGGTCCATGCATACAGCAGCAATGCCTCTGCAGACGCAGGTCCCTGCCCTCATGGACTGAAGAGTCTGTGTGGCATCAGCGGCCTGCACTTCCCAGAGCCAATCAGGATGAGACTGAAAAGTGAATGAATGATGCACGAGGGTCAGATGCCCAAGCACACACACCCGGCTAAACTCATCGCAAGCAAAGGGATCAAGGTAATATGAACATGGGTCTCAACGCAGCGTCAAATATTGATGGGCGTCAAGTAGTAAATTCCTCATTGACAGCATACTCTGTAGCTCATGAGGCACATTGTGACAGTGCTAACAGCTGACTGCCTTCAGCTAAAACAATTGGCTACACTAGAATCATACACTAATCACCACACATTGTGCTTGCAACCCCCTTAAATCCCTAAAATAACTATGCCTTTGTGATCCACTGTAGGAGAAGTCAGTGCTGTGTGTGACACTAGGTATGTGTCTATTTGACAATGTATCTTATCAATGAATTCTCTTGTTTTTCCACACAATGGAAGATGCATGAATCAATTATTTGCATACATTGCATGTGTACATGTGCACATATCAAATAAAATATATAAATAATGCAATTTATAGTTGTGTTCAGAATGTAATTTTGTTTACAGTACTCTATGAGAGGTAGAGGTGTGTTGCACAGATCCTTAAGAGAACTTATTATTAAACAATAATTACTGCACCCCCAGGCTTTACCGGGTGTTGACGACTGGGGGCCCAAGTTATTAGGCTCAAGTGTAGCGAGGGCCTTTAATGAGGGTCCACGAGATGTTTCCACCTGATTTAGCCATGGGGAGCTAGTACTTATAGTGCTGTTAGCACCCCACGTTAATGTCCCAAGGTGCTTATAGCAATGTATTTGTTTGAAACAACAGGTCGCGGTTATCTTACACAATATGCTTGCAGGGCTCAGAGCAAAGCCCCTCTTCCGTTTCCATGGCAGCCCATGAGTCCGTTTGAGGAGTGGTGCGCTGGTGCAGCAACACCTACAGGGAAGTGGAACACAGGGACGGTGGGAGGGGAGGCATCAGCAGGGATGCCAGTAAAGGGAGAGAAGATGGCTTGTATCATGAGATACAACCCGCGTTTCAGGCAAACGTATTGGCTGCTGCACCCGCCCAAATGCTAATAAAAGATACAGTCAATATTGGGGATCATTACAAGTTGGGCAGTGTGCGTAAGATACAGCAGTATTACCAAATAATTAAATTATATATATTTTTTATAACGCGCTTAATACCGAAGAGGTTTCTATCCACGGACCCGGGATTTAAACCTGTGTTGCTCTGTGTCGTCTTGCTTCCAAGACGAGCACGTTGCCACTTAGCTATACTACCCATGCCATTATGCCGCCCCATTACCGTACCGCCCAACTATAACTTTGGTGGAAAGTTGGAGATTTCACTTCCAGCTATGAGCTTGAGGTAAATCTGCCAGCTTTCTGCCATATTTTGGCAGAATTACTACAGCGGCATTAACTTTGCCGTAATTCTACCAAGAATCCCCCATGGAGTCCAATGGACTCCAATTACTGGGGACTAACACCGCCTACAAGCACTTGTAATCCGGCAGTAATACCGCTGACCGAGTGGTGGTAACAGTAACACAGTTTGGTGGTATCTCGGCAGATTTACTGCCGAGATACCACCAAACTTGTAATGAGCCCCAACTCACCAGAACGCTTACAGGCTGTGCTTTGGAGCTGTACAATATTGTTTAAACAACGCAGAAGGGATGAACGGATCGATGTAACATCGGGAAGACTACACCAACCAACTCACTGTACCGCGCGTTAATAAGGCTAAAGCAGGAGGGTTAGGCTTCCCATACCTAGCTCCTAAACTATGGAACGAGCTTCCCATTGCCCTAAGAGCAGAAATTTCTCTCCCTGCCACTAGAAAAAATCTCAAAACTTCTCTCTTTAACTAAAACTACCAATACTATTTGTATGACAAACTGCCCTTTGCAATTGTACATGAATCACGCTGATGTGTGTTTCCATGTGTAACTAAGATTTTGTACTCCCAATGTAACAAGCGCCACAATGCCCCCGGGCTGCTGCGCGCTCAACAAATACGAATAAATAAATAAATAAGGCGATAAGCATGACATGAGGAAAGGGAAATGATGGCAATACATGATATTTGTAACTTGGAAAAAGCAATGCCATAACAGATAAAGAAAACAGAGGCACTTTTTCCATCTAGACCTCCATCTGACATACAAGCTACGGAAGCTGACCCGAGGGACGCACCATGCGCAGGAAAGAAACCTCGCCGTAAATTACTTTTTAAACATGAGCAGTTTGTTCTCGAGGCAGCCATCGTTTTGGAGAAGGCGGTTCAATGCGCCAACAGAAAGGCCCTGGAGACGGAGCCTGTGCCCACCAGCAGGATTAGTATTCCATGCCTAGCACGGCAGCCTGCTCCTGCATTGGAAATGCCTCCTGCGGGCAGAATAGCCTTCGGAAAGTTACCCGCACAACAAACTGATTTACATGCGCTGGATTTATTTATTTAGCACCCTCATCTAAAGGAAAACGATGGACCCTGTCTCTTATGAGGGCCCGAGTCCGATTGTCAAAAGAGCAGACGGTTAATTAACGAGACTGGCGTGGAATTGTTTTGCTCTCCTTGATGCAGGCAGAAAATATGCTGACAGGCCTTCAAAGAAAAGACTGCCGTGGTTACTGTGGCAAATTGACTAAAGATTTTACAAGAGTGTGCACCATGCTTTCACAGCCACAAATGTACAAGAGGGCATATTCTGGGCAATTTGCAAATGTGTATTAATGTTTACAAATATTGAATCGCACTTTGGCGAGATAGGACCGGTGGGAGTGCAGCCAGTGGTAGAAGGGTACCGAAAAAAGTAGTGGAACTGTCTGCGACCTCGGTGGGGGGCAGGGTAGGTGGCAGCATAGTGCGGCATGTGCCAAGGTGTTGAGGCCAAGGCGGGTCGACAGCCAAGTGGGTGGAGCGGGTGATTGAAGCTGGTGCCCATGTATTATTTTACTTTTAATTCTCCGTCAGTCAGTGGGGTCATTTATATTTGCCTAGAATTGCTTTTTGTATTTCCACTAGAACTTCTACCCAACATCTACCTGAACAGATGCTGCTTCAACATGGGTCCGGGAACTAGAAAAAGCTTTGAGCTGTCATTAACGGAATGTGGTCCTTTACTCCAAATCCTGCGGGCCAAGAATGAAAGCCTTATCTCCTCTGGCTTGACAGAACTTTACTGATGAATAGTCTTTGACCCCCCAGCCCCCCGCATCCCTCTAGAGCCAAGGTTCCATCATGGGATGTACCATGTGACGCTATCTTGGAGGTGGGCAGGAGCAGCCCCTTCCAAGGCATTTGAAAAGGATGCAAAGATTGTGATGCTGAATTTTGTGTATTATACAAAATTACCTCCTCCCAAAAGTTTGACCCCCAAAAGTTCGACCCCCAATTTTCCACATATATATATATATATGTGGGGGGTAAAGTGAATAACAAATGTATAGAGATAAGGTGGGGGGCTTTGGAGGTCTGCCCCCACATATATATTTGCGGAAAATTGAAAAAAAAGAAAAACAGACTTTTGGGAGTCGAACTTTTCGGTTCGGTAAAATCACGTAGATCTGAATTTTCTACTGTACTCGGAGCCACAGCTTTACACATGCCCATGGGCCACTTGACATTAAAAAAGATTCCCTTGCGAATGTCACGGAACCTTGGAAACGACATTGCCTTCTGTATTTTCTTCCCACTTTCCGTGAGATAAGTTCACACTTGAAACGTTTTCCAAAAATCAGGGGGAGAGGAAGTGTGAGGAGAAATTGCGTCTTAGTGTTTGCAGGACCTCCTCCATCTTCCCCAGGTGACGATGAAGCCAGCTAGAATGTATACACGCTCTGTCACTTAGGTTTCATGGATGTATGGCCAGATTTCAGTTACGCTGTAACTGCTAAAATATGGTAAAGTGACGAGGTTTGCTTTAACTTCAGAAAGTTGCCTTCCAAGGTGATTATTGTTTTAAAAAGTAGTGGAACTGTTTACAGCCGGGATAGTGATATTGGTTGTAAAGAGTAGTGGAACTGTTAAGCCCCCCCAGCACTTCCCTTGCAGGGCCCATGCATGGCGGCTGTGCACCCCACCCTTAGCCCCCCTTGGCACTTCCCACCTGGGCTCCCAGCAGCACTTGCCCTACCTTCTCCCCCCCACCTCCCTCCCTTCCCTATCTCCTGCACTTCCCTTTCCTGCACTTGCATGTCCGAATGTCACAAGGCCTAGTAGGACCGTGATTGTATATTTGCTGTTGCCATTGTTATTTACTCCCTTGCTCCCTTCCCACTTTGCCTTGTGGTGCCTGGAAACACCATCGGTTGTACAGGCGCCTAACAAATGCTCAATAAATGAAATAAACAGAAACAGAAAACAATAAAAGTAGTGGAACTCTGATCCCGACCGTTCCCACTCACTTCGATCACTCTGTGCAGCTCTCTCTTTCTAAAGGGCGGGACATATTTGGGTCTTACTATAAAAAAAAAATAATTAAAAAGGCAGACGTTGTGTGAGCGCATAATGAGTGAGTCACACTCACATTAGGAACCTGGGCTGACACATTTGAAGTTTATGAAGCACTACACTCTGAATGAAACTGTCCAAGTATATTTACATTATCTAGCGTGGAGTTATCTCTTATTAAAAGGAACAAACACAGTTACTGAGTTCTCTTGGCACTATAATACAGTACAAAACTCGGAATTTCCTATCAGAATAGGAAATTACCAGGTACATATTGCCACAACTAAACATGAATCCATGGGACTGGCAGCCACAAGCCGCATTATCACCCTAAATTTTCCCTATAATAAATAGTCCCTCAAAGTTCACAAACACGTTGAATGTCTTCAGATACACACATGTTTAGCCAGAAAGTGACAACCACGAGTGCACACCACCAACACACAGTGCAGCAATCAGGAAAGGGTACAACACTCCTCATGATGCCATTTCATAAACTTAGGATATGATGGGCAAAATTGGGGGGACAATAGGGATGTGCTGGGACTTTTGAGATGTTTTTTAAACTTCCAGACTTTACAGCTGTGCAAAGCAGCAAAGCTTTGCTTTGCTTAAGCCAACAAACTTTTTTGCTCCGACCATTCATTTAGCAGATGACATTTCTATGCAGCTTAATCTCATAAAACACATGTGCCCGTGTGAAGTAGTTCACAAAAAATCTCAAAAATGCATTTGTGCTTAACCCCATTTGCCAAGTTTATTACTTGCAACAGTACATTCAGCACAATATAAAACACACATTTGACTTTATTACTGGCTTAAGTATGCTTAGCAGAAGGGCATGGCTGGCATGTGGTACATGGGCAGATGGAGCACACCCCATCACAAACAGTGCACAGCTGGACAGGCACATCAAATGCCCTTCAGGTACCAGAATGCATCTTACCAATGCCACATACCACAGAAATAATACACTGTGCACAACCGCCCACCTTTGCCTTGTTCTCCACTGGGTTTCAAAAGGAAGGGGTCCTTTAATTGTGATGCCTTAGATATTCTATTGGTTATCAGGGGTTTAAAGAATTCCAGGGCCCCTGTCACAGATGGCATAGCCAATGCGGTCTTCAAGGCTAACCCAGATTTGTGGGCGCAGAACTTTGAATTACTTTTTGGTGAGATCTTAAAAACAGGTAATATACTGTCCAGTTGGCGTAAATCAATAATTACAGTGTTTAAAAAGGAGACAGAGCCAACCCAGACCATTATAGATTATTAGCAATGTCAGACAGTAGTTCAAACATGTTTTACCCATTGCTTTTAAAAGAGTTAAATGTATGAGTTGAAAGTAAGGGTTTATGGCATACATTTCAAATGTTTTTTTTTAAAGGCACATTCTACGTTGCGTAATATTTGTGCCATACGTAGTGCTATATTGGGAGCCACCAGTAGGGGTGAGAAGGAGAACCTTTATTTATTCTTTATAGAGTTCTCTAAGGCATTTAACACTGTAATTCGATCTCGCCTGTGGGAACATTTATGGGGTATTCACCCGCGATTGTTACATTTTAAAATATAAAATATTATATTTTATATAATATACAATATACGCTATACACTCACACTTCCGTCTCGATCCGTGTTAATTAAGAGGGGAAATTAACTCTTGCAATTAAAACAAATCAGGGTTTCAAGCAGGGATGTGTCCATGCTCCCCTTTTATATAATGTATATATATGTATATATATATATATATCTGACATGGCCCAAGCAATCTGCACTGTGCACTCCTACCCGCCCATCATTGGTGGTGAACCTCTAGCTTGGCTGAGCTATGCAGGCGATACGCTTCTGCTTGACCACATCCCCATAGGTCTACAGTGCTCAATTGATGCCTTAGTTACTTATGCTAAGCAAAAAAACCAAAGATAAATATTGGTAAAACTAAAATAGTGTGATCTGACAGTACACGTAAGCGTCCTATGCCATTCATATGAAAAATGGAATCTAAGCCACTAAAGGTGGTTGAAAGGTGTATATGTCCCTATAACTTTTAATCCTACATGTGAATTTTATAGTGATTTTATTGTTCCTAAAGTAATTAAAAATGGTTTGTTTACAAAAGAAATTATTTGCAAATATGGGGGATATAATAGGGAAGATCTTATTACTATTTATAGAAAGAGTATTATTCCAGGGATTTGATATGGCTTGATTTGTATCCCTGTGAAGAAGTTGAAATTGCTCCAGATTGTTGAAGAGAAGCTCCTGCTATTGATTCTTGGTGTTCCTGCGTCTGTCCCGGTGGAGGCCTTGCAGCTTCTATTAGGTATTTGCTCATTGAATGCCCTGTGGATACATCAACGTTGTACATTTGTACTCTCTTTATATGCTGCACTATTAATTCCCGATTTGTTGTTGGGAGTCATTGCGAAGCATTACTTTAGTCCACATAAAAAACATATTTTTTTGTTGGACCTCTGCTCCAACGTTACTAAATGTGTGGAACCCCTAGGATTTTCAATGGAGCGTCTTGTGGAAGGTCCTAATTCAGTCAATTAATTAATGAAAGGAATTTCTGTTTGGGACCGGAATGCCAATCTTGGCTATTTACATGGGAAAACAAACTATGCCTTATATTCTAAGCAAGGTTTCTCTCCCTATATCCCTTGTCTATCCTTGACCAAACCCTCTAGTAAGCAACTAAACCACTTTCTTACTTATGTAAGATTCAATATTTTACCCATTAGAGTGCATACTGGTAGCTGGACTGGGATCCCATACCAGCATAGATTGTGTCGCTTATGTTTAAACGCTTTTGAAATTTCACGTCATATTCTTACAGATTGTCCAAAGCTGGTACAAGTTTATGTGAAGGTCTATATGTCCCTTTCGACGGATCTAGAATTTGTTAAAACAGAACAATTTTGGAATAATATTTATTGTGCAAATTCACTGATGACCTCATCTTTTTTTTATATTTGGAAAGAAGCACTCTGTCTCTTAATAGCATTGTTATTTTTTATGGAATTTTGATCTTGTATAGATAAATGTATTTATTTCCATATTTTATGTAATTATATAAGATGTGAATGTGTATGAATTAATTCAATGTGCTGCAGGTGTATTATCGAACCACATAGCACAAATAAAAATATATACATACACATGCAACAAAATAAATCAATTTCATTTGTCTTTAAAATGTCACTATACACACATTTGAAAAGCAACTCATATATATTTAAATCTTCCTGCTTTCTCTATTCATATCTGCTCTGAGAAAAATGTAACTTATTACAATGTAGAATATATGAAATGCAGAATGCTTAAACCTGGACACCTACTCTACATGTGTCATAGGTTTTACTTAATATTACAAGTCATCTGAATTTTGTACTATTATTTCTGACATATTTTGTATTTACCCAATTACTTACTAGTACATGAGAGAATATTATGACAAAGCATATAGTACAGAAACATACACAGGTACTGTTATATTTTCTAATATGTTTTCACAATTAAAACCAAATACTTATTGGTTTCTTCTCAACTTATTTTCAATAGATGAAACTGTAACATAGCATTTTTTCTTGAAAGAAAAAATCTCAATTCTTATGTAGCAGCATTTATTGTCATTATAACAAAGTTCTACAATCTGTATGCATCGTCACTGTGGCGGCCTGCACAGATAGGAAGTTCTAAATGGTAGCATGTGCATGGTGAATCTTTCAATACATTGTTTTGCACATATTTGTATTAATATTGGTTTGTTTCCTTTTTCTCACAGGGAAAAACCCTTTGGAACTTACACTCCCTATTGGCAGAAATAATGTACATAGAACTCATTAATACAACCTAATATTGACAATGATTTGTTATTTATGTAGCACTTTCACCAAAGTGCTGTACATAGAACATAATCAAATACAATTATCACCCAACTGAAGTTGGTACTCATTTATCGACCTCGAAAGATTGAAAGGCTGAGTTGGCCTTGCCGGAATTTGGATTTGCGACGTGCAGGTCACACACAGATCATAGCAGCAAGCGCTCAACCCGCTTATCTATCTGACTGGTCAAATTATGGAAAATGTTCATTATTAGTAGGAAACATGAGTACATATTTGGATATATAGCTAATCGTTTATGTTAAATAGCATGCAAATAGTTGTAAGTGACAACACAATATTTTTAAATGGTCTTCACCTAGAAAATCTATTTAGATCAGTCTCACTGGTTTATCAAACTTTTTCCATTTTTCAAATGTTTAAGTCATGTGGTCTTCTACACATTTCAATAGTGTACGTCCTCAACTTAGTCCCATAAACAGTAATAAAAACCTCTACTTAAGTCACTGAATTGTATTAAGAGTGTCAACCCTTGAAAAGATTAATCCAAAACATCCAAAAAACCTAAACAAACACAAAACAACTAATTGCAAAGTGCAAATGGATGCTTAGTGTTGTATATTTTAATAATATTTTGTTTTCTAAAATGTCTTTACACTTGTTTTAAGTTTCTGCTTCCGTAATAAAAACACAAATTAAAACTTTTGTTCCAGTTTTCTTGGGTACAGATTTGTCAGGCATCTGGCCTGGTGTGATACTACTGAGTCATTGCATACAAGCCAATCTACTACTCTCTGCAGCCATTTAATATAGCGTCCACTATTAGAAGAAATACAGACATTGAGAACTATTCCAAGGATTCTAAATGTTTATTTCTAAATAGATACCTGAAGTTTGAAAGTGTGTAATTAATCTTTGTCCCATCACTTCAATAGATCAGCAACATGATCAAGAGACATTCTTTACACTCCAAATTTCCAAGTGAAGGTTAAAGGTGAGAATTGCATTGAAGACAGATCATGCCATGGTAAGCATTTACTACCAGAGCAGCACAATGAAAACTTTTCTAATCTGGTACCAAAAGGTATAGACATCTTTCAAAAGACTCTCTAGAAACAATTTGCTGGTTCCAACCTAGGCAATCAGGAATCCACTCCTTGGTTAATCCTAAAAAAATATCCAAAGACATGCTCTCTCAACGTCATACATCCAGGATACTCTGAAGAAATAATTGTCCTTCCTGTTGTTTTTTTTTCTCATAAAAGTACATGTGTTTCCTTTCTGTGGCTACTAAATGATGAATTATGGCTGTAAAGCGTATTTGTCCTGGCTTTTTATCTTCTAAACCTTTAAGAGTGGCCTGTCTCCCATAACTGTTTGCCCAGAGGCTGTTCTTAGTGACTGCACCAGGCTCGTAATTTAAAACAGCAAACATAAGCTTGCATTTGAGTAACATTCAACCTCTGTTTTATTAAGCTATGCCTGATTTTTTTTGTCTTTTGCAGCAACAATCCTTAAGTTGATATTTTACCTCCAGACTCTGAAAATGTTTCTTCAATTAAGCGATAACAACAGTACCTTTTTTTTCATGCTTCTGAAATACTATCTTTTAGCTCAATTGGATTATTTGGTTTCTAGTCTAAGTATGCCCTGAAATGGATGAATTGTTTTCAAAGCAATCATCTCAAGCACATTCCGATTTTCAATTGCAACCCAAAATGCAGCGACTTCCATGTTGTTTAAAATACTTCTTGAAGGCACACTTCCTTTTTGGAAACTAGTGAAACAGTGTTTACATAACACTTGCTTTTCCCATGTGGTACACGTTTTCATACAAACAGAGAGGGAGTGCTTTCCAAGTACCATTCTTCCATCACAAGTTCTTTGATCAAGCTCCACTTTTTGTATTTCTGATGTATAAAATGTACATCAGCAGGATACAGATACATTCTCTGGCTTTTTAGTGGCAGCAGATACACATTCCTTCTTCCATCCTTTTCAAAGATTACTTCCTTTGAACTCATTGGATCTTCATGTCTAGTGGCAACATTTTACTTTTTACTTGAAGAGTCAAATTTGAAATATGACTTCTGAACAAATGTAATTCCATAAGCTACACTTTCTATGGTGCCTGTAGTCAAGACGTTATTCAAAAGTACAAGAGATCGGGATGGTATTTTACAATGATATAGCTTACGGAGAAGATAGCTCATGTTAGTATGATACACAGCCAGCATATGATCAGTATGTAAATTGCTCTTGTATTTTCCCTTTCTTAGACAAGATAGAAAATGATGTTGCAGTCCACATAAGTAAACTTCAAAAAACCTCAGGTGGCCAAAGAGTCACTATGGGACCGCCGCGCTTGCAATTAGAATATGGCGTCACGAAGGCTGCGGGCGAATGCTAAGACTGGGTACTAGGCCTTGGTACTCCAATTAAATAGAATAATTAATACAAAAACAGTCACACTGTGTCAATTGTGATAGTTTTTCTGCTGGTTGAAAGGCACATTCATTTATTAAATCAACTCAAGAAACTTTCCGTTCTGAATTACAGAACGGAGAGAAGGTTTCTTGAGTTGATTTCCGCAACCGGGAAGGAATAGAGTTGGCAACCATCCTACCGGACACCAGCACGCAAATTCTGTCAGTCTGTAGATATTAGTTGGACGCATTACTAGTTAGTACGACAAGCCTCTGATGAAGAGCTAGGTGATGGTCGAAACACGTGTTAAAAGGCTGTATATTTATTATTTCTAGACCAATAAATGAATGTGCCTTTCAAGCACCAGAAAAACTATCACAATTGGCGCAGTGTGACTGTTTTTGTATTAATTATTCCACATAAGTAACACACCTCACAATCATCAATCTTTAGTAACATTTATTTTTCGTCTTACATTTGTTTTTTAAAATAACATATAAGTCTGCATAATTGCTTGTGGATGTTGCATATTACTAAAATATTGCACAGAAGAGGCACTCTTACCTGAGCAGAAATCTCCACCAACTCTTTCTTCATTTCTTGAAGATTGTTTTACTTCCTCACATTCACCAATGACATTACTTGTACCTTTATACTATCTACTACCTGTGTCAAGTTACATCTGACTTTTGATCACAACTTTCTTCATTAAAGAAACCTTGCTGTGTCAGATGCATGTAGGCATCCTCCATCAAAAACTGTACAGAACGTTTATTTACTAATTTTTCGAAAAGATCTACATTTCTGCAGGAGTTCCATGGTTACTTAACTTGTGCAATTGATTCAAAACTAAAATGAACAGCTTCCCTTTTCACTAGAGGCTTTCTTGAGTCAAATTTTCTTTTTTGAATTAATCATTGTAGACAAACCCACTTTGGTTTTACAGTTTTCCAAAGAATGGAACAAAACATGATGGTAAAACACGCTTTTGCAGTCCCAATTGCGTACAATAAATATCCTGTGACTTCCTTTGTGGTTTTTTTTGGTAATTCAACTATTTTCATCCATGGTGCAAACACAGGGATTTTAAAATATATTGTTTGGCTGCCTCATATTGCTTTTGTTCCCAGGTGTCTTCCTTATTCAGATAACTTGAGTTATCACTTCTGCATTTTCAGGTAAATGTTAATTACCACAGATCACTGATGAAGATACAGGAGCTTTTTTCAAAATATAAAACAGCACTATGAACGGTTTTAGTACTAGAGAATTCATTTCCGTACATGTACTACTGTTTTTTTTTTATTTTTCATGTTTCTTCCAGTACTTTGATGCCATTTTCAATCGATTTCCTAAAGAAATGGTAATAGTGTAAATAGACAATCACTATTCTAAATTAAAGAAAGTATAGTTCTGATTAAATTCAATCACACTAGTGGTGTACCAGCACAATCAACATAATTTGGTTTTCCTTTTTTTCATAGTTTGTGCTGTCCTTTGAGACCCAAGTGTGCTACTTTATGGGTGCTATAGGTGTCATAGAGGAAAGGGGAAACCAAAGGAACATATCATGATGAGTGCCAAACACTTGGGAAAATGAAAATGCTCCCTTCTGCTAAACATACAGCCTGCATTCTGAACTCCATGATTTCTAGTGTCAGGGATACAACTTATTAATGCTAAAAACTTGAAATATGCACTATCCTTTACCCATTACATATGTGTGACGATGATAATGTACTTATAAGGTTTCTCTCTGCATATGTTGCTAAGTCACCATTCATGCAATGTGTTTTCCCACAGAGGTCCTTATATGATAACTAGTATAGCAAACCATCTTTCACAATTTCAATTCTTCTAATTTGCACATTCATAACCAGATTCTGAAACCTTTTCTGAGTTGCAAAGGATCACATACACCAGTACGTTGCCTAACTTGCGCATTAAAAAGAACAGTCACATCCACAAAAAGTGTCTAGATTTGTGCATCTTACACACTAGAAGTAGGGAGCCAAAGCATTTCTGGAAAGAGTCAAGGCAGGGCTGACCCAGGGAGGGAAGGCTACCCTGCAATATCCTAAAATGTGCTGAGCCAAAAAAAATTGGGTAATTGAATTCTTGGAAAACAACAGCACATTATCTGTTACCCTTTCTCCCAATAAATATAAACTAAAAGGCATCTCTAGCAGATTGACTCAAGTCTCAAACATTAACAACTAATATGGTCTGCTTTGCTTCCATCCCTCACCAAACATAACCATAACCCATGTATAACATTTACATTTGGGCAGATATGGCACAGTGTGGCCAAATGATTTATCCAGAATCACACTCTTTAGGTCAGTGAAGCTGGGTTTGTATCCCTGTTTGCAATTCCTACACCTAACCAAATGTACTATCAGCTGTAGCTAACACAAGTAGCATACATGCCAACATGCACAATTCCATTCCACTAGGAGATGCTCGTCTAGTTTTATTGTAGCACTCAAAGTACAGTTATGTGAAGTAAATGGAACTCCAAAGAAAAGGTAACCAATTGTTGTAGTATTTATAAAAAGCAATGTAAATATAAACACTCTTTAAAACACCAAATTTATTGTAGAAGTTCCATTGAGGGGCTAATTTCCTGTTGGAGGATGTGAGCAGAGGATAACACAGGGCCAACGTGCTGGTCTTGGGAGAAAGACCACCAGACCAACAGAGGTTCGAATCCCAGATCCAGGCTTAGAAACCAAACTCAGGTACATTATAAGGTGCGTTATAAAAAAAAACAATTAAATAAATAAATAAGGAAGAATAAAGCAGAAAGCAATGTTTGGCTTTCTGGGTTGGATCCTTTCGGGTACACATGTCAATTTGAGCTAGGGTAGGAAGGGGTTTCAGATGCAAATGATTACACTTTACAAAACATTGATTACATGTTTAACGGATTTGATAAGGTTTTAAAAAGGTATTAGCAAAGCCACTTCAGATGACATTGAGCTCTGCATTATAAAGTAGGTCCCAAAGGGGTGCTTGCCAACATGTATTTAACCACCCCAACTGGTCTCCAACACAAATACTTTAGTTCCAATCTTCACCCTATAATATAACCATATATTTATTTCTAAACAAGACTCTATGAACCCAAACTATGCGCCAATTTTATTTCGTGCAAAGGCCTTTTTATCTTTACTGCCAATCTCATTCACATCAGAATTACCAACAGCTGTGAAACTGTTAAGAACGCTCAAAATACAGTGCCCTCTAAAATGAATGCCACTTCTCACAAATAAGAACACACAGCACATCGTGCCAACAGCAAGGGCAACCAAAAGGGTAATGGGATTGGAAACCGATAAAAGCAACATGCATCTCTGATGAGGGAGGCACAGAATGTCAGTTGTCTGCTTCCCAAGTGGGATTATTTATCTTGTTTACTCAAAGACTGTGTCTGCCGGGGTGAAAATCCTTTTTAGCTGTGCCTCCATCCTGCATTGAAAGCACCCGTTTGTGTAAAAACACGTTTTTAGCTGTGCCTCCCTCCTGCATTGAAAGCACCCATTTGTGTAAAAACACGTTTTTAGCTGTGCCTCCATCCTGCTTTCAAAGTACCTGTTTGTGTGAAAATCGTTTTTAGCTTTGCATCCTTCCTGCATTGAAAGCCCCTGTTTGTGTGAAAATCGCGTTTAGCTTTGCCTCAATCCTGCTTGTTTGATCTTAAACCTAATACCCTTCTGGCTTATTGTGCCAAGTGGATCAGCTTCAGAATCGTGCTTTGCAGCATACTCACCCCCACCTCACCTCTCACTTTTCTCTGCCTCTCTCTTCCTCCCTCATTCCAAGATGGCACTCTCCATCTCCCCTATCTTCTCCAACTGCTACACCATCACCTATACTCCCTCTCTCTCACTAAATATGGATGGAAAAAGCATACAAAGACATCCTTGCTGCTAACCCTGGCCTCCCAATTGCAGACACCTATGTCAGTGCATCCGCAAAAGAAATCTTCACTAACATCCCCTTTTAAGTCCCATCTCCTGACCTATGGACCTCTCACCTGACTGCCACTCTCCCAACTTATTCGTCAACTTCCATTAATGGCAGCACCAACTGGGAATTCCTCCTTGCAAGTTTCTTCTCTTCTCTCTGCTGTATCAATGTTTACATTACAGGCACAGTTCCTGGTTCAAGGCCCTCTGGCCAACCTCCTCCTATTTGACAGGCTCCTGCCTTCTCTCCTTCCCCTAGCCCTCCCCCTTCCACCTCTTCCACTCCACCTCTCCAGACGGATACCCCATGTCCTGACATCCTGTTAAGTCAGGAGAATTTCCTAGACCAAGTAACCAGAATCCTGACTTCAAGATTTTGAACTCGTCGTGTAGAAGACAAACTCTTTTTGTCAATGTACCAAACAGAGAGGAATAAAAAAAACTCTCTGACCAGTCAATTAACCAAAAGATGGTTTTGAGATGAGAGGACGTCACAGGAACCAGTCAACCTGCAAAGGAACAATGCATTAGCGACACAAGACAATTGCAATAGCTATGCTCAACCAACCAACCGAACTGCAAGTACCTGAGAATAGATTTAGTTGACTGACTGGCAAATCACAATGGGAATATGACGTCAGTATTCTGAGGAGAACAAAGAAATAATCCGTAACTAACCAGGAACTTCACAAGGAGCAAAAGCAGGATAGAAGAATTAAAGGAACAGTCTTACCGGATGATAGTTTCCAAGGAAGTCCAGAATGGAAGAGTTCAATGAAGAGTAGGAAATCCGCAAGCAATGAGTGATCCACCTACCCACCGACGGCAGGCGGACGCCTAGTTAAGTTTCCAGTTCCCAGTGAAAACAAGGAAGTCCTTAGAAAAGTTCCAGTAGCAGTAGAACGAAGGACGTAGATGACAAGAAAAATCCGTGAGCAGTTCCAATAGTCAAAAACCCAGCGGGCCAAATCCGAGCAGACGTCCGTAATCCGTCACAGTTCCAATAAGCAGTTCCGAGGGTCGAGGCACTGACAAGAGGGACAAAACAGCAGGAATCCAGTAGGCAGTCCGGGTCACAATTCACTAAACTCAGCAGAAGCAAGGTTAGAAACTTAGCGGCAAGAGAAATGACAATTTCAGAAGCAGCGAGTATCGGGGAAGGCGGGACATAAGACGAAAACCAAAAGTCACGTGATATTCTAATCATGCGTGAAGGCACGTGACTTCAAGTACGCAGAGTGAGAGCGTTTCCATGGCAAAGACCAATGCTTCCTAAAGAACACGGAACGAAGTGGCTGAGCAAACTTCCGTGTTCTGAAATAACGTCTTCGTGACAAAAGTGAAGGAACCACACGTGAAGAAACCAAGCGAGTCGGGAAAGAAAGATCGCGTATTTGCCTCCTTGACTTACGGATCCTGACAGCATCCTCTCCCAATGAAGCCTTACCCCCACGAGAGGCCATAAATTGAAACATGAGATCAGGAGCATGGATATTGGAGGCCGGTTCCCAGGTCCTGTCTTCCGGACCATAACCTTTCCAGTCCACTAGAAAGAACTGCTTGCCTCTGACCGTCTTGACGTCCAATATAGCCTGTACCTCGTATTCTTCCGTACCCTGGACCATAACAGGTGGCGGACGAGGAAGAGAAAGAGCTGGTGAGAGGCATGGTTTGAGCAAAGAGACATGAAAAACTGGATGGATTTTCCAGGATGATGGAAGATCCAGTTTCACCGCAACTGGGTTAATCAAAGAAAGCACAGGAAAGGGGCCCACAAAACGAGGTAAGAGACATCTGCGACCTGGTATACGGAGATTTTTGGTGGACAACCAAACTTTGCTCCCCGGTGCATACTGAGGGGCTGGTTCTCTATGCCGGTCAGCATACTGCTTAGCATGGTCTTTCGCTGTTTTTAACTGACGAAGGACAGCCTTATGAACGGTTGTAACGTCTCGTAGGCAATCCTGTACTGCTGGATTAGCAATGTCCGTGACGAGATCTAGTGGAAGAGTCCGGGGATGTTGGCCATACATAGCAAAGAATAGCGTAGTACCAGTAGAAGTATGAATAGAGTTGTTATATGCAAACTCGGCATGGATGAGCACCGAAAACCAAGACTCTTGAAATTGCAACATTAGACAGCGCAGATATTGCTCGAGGGTGGCATTGAGTCTTTCGGTCTGACCGTCAGTTTGTGGGTGATAAGCACTGGAAAACCGGTCGTCTATACCTAATGAACTGGTAAGGTGCCTCCAGAATCTTGAGGTGAATTGAGACCCTCTATCAGATATAATAATATCAGGGAGGCCAAAATCACGAAAAACATGACGCAGAAATAGATCCGCAAGAACAGGGGCAGTAGGCAAACCCTGGCATGGAACAAAACGAGCTAGTTTGGTGAAATAGTCCACTATGACCCAAACCGTATCAAAACCTTGAACAGGTGGAAGCTCGACGATGAAATCCATCGATATCATTGACCACGGACGTTCGGGGACAGGTAAGGGTTGCATAAGTCCCATAGGTTTCGTGGTGGATCCCTTGCACTGAGCACAAATAGAACAAGCGGAGACATAAACAGAGACGTCTCGCTGTAATGACAGCCACCAACACCAGCGACGTAACAATTCCTGGGTCTTGCGTCTCCCTGGATGGGCCGCCAGCAAGGAATCATGGCACCATTGCATAGCCATGCGCCGTGTAGCCAAATCGGGTAAATATAGGCGACCTTGAACATAAGGCAAGGAGTTGATGATGTCCATGTTATGTTCTTTTACCTCAGTTGGTTCTGATGCCACCCAATCCCGGATGGAGGAGACTAGTGAGGGTTGTAAGGTACAGGCGCAGACTACTTGGTGACTCTGAAGTATAGTACCCCCCCGAGAACGTGAAGGGTTTCCATGCAGTCTTGACAAGGCATCAGCCTGGGAGTTTAAAGGTCCAGGACGATATATGAGTGTAAAATTATACATGGAGAAGAACTCATGCCACCGGGAATGACGTGCCGTGGTACACTGTAAGGATTGTAAAGCCAGAAGATTCCTGTGGTCCGTGTATACTTGCACTGGTGAGACTGTCCCCAGTAAATGATGTCTCCAAGCAATGAAGGCATCTCTCACGGCCAAGAGCTCCAATTCTGAAACAGTATAATTCTGTTCATAAGGAGTGAGCTTGCGTGAATGATATGCCACTGGGTGGAGCAAACCCGTATCCTTACACATTTGAGACAGTACTGCGCCGACCGCAACTTCAGAGGCGTCTGCCTCCACAAAAAATGGTTGGGTCGAATCCGGATGTTGAAGTACCGGTGCAGTGGTAAAAGCTTGCTTCAATGCGTCAAACGCTTGTTGTGCCTCGGTATTCCAAACAAAAGGCCGTTTACTACTGGTCAACGCAGTGAGCGGAGCTACGGTTTCAGAGAATGAATGAATAAAGCGACGATAGAAATTAGCAAAGCCAAGGAAGGACTGTAATGCTTTGATGGTAGAAGGAGTTGGCCAGTTCAAGACGGCTTGAACCTTGGCATGACTCATCTTAATGCCAGTATTAGTTATTTCATAACCAAGGAACTCCACCTCGGTAACATGGAACAAACATTTTTCCAATTTGGCATATAAGCGGTTTTCACGAAGACGTTGTAAAACCGCAGATACGTGTTTTACGTGTTCTTCATAGGACGAGGAATATATCAATATGTCGTCGAGATAAACAACGACGTGAAGGTCTAGCATGTCGCTGAACACATCATTGATAAACCTTTGGAAGGTAGCCGGGGCGTTGCACAGACCAAAGGGCATAACTAAATATTCGAACAACCCATATCTAGTTTTGAATGCGGTCTTCCACTCATCTCCTTTCCTCATTCTGACAAGATTGTAAGCTCCACGTAGATCTAGCTTAGTGAACAATTCTGAAGAACCCAGTTGGTCCAGGAGAACAGAGATCAATGGAATAGGGTATTGGTTTCTGATGGTAACAGCATTCAGTTCGCGATAGTCTATGCATGGTCTCAGATCTCCCTCCTTCTTAGGCACAAAGAAGAGGGGAGACGCGGCAGGGGAACGAGAAGGACGGATAAAACCATTGACTAGGGCTTTATCCAAATACTCCTTCAGAATGAGGTTCTCCTTTTGAGTAAGTGAATATATTCGTCCTGAAGGTATTTTAGCGCCTTCTATTAAGTCTATGGGGCAATCGTAGGGACGATGAGGTGGAAGGGTATCGGCCCCTATCTTATCGAACACGTCCCTGAATTCCTCGTATACTTTAGGCAAGGCGGAAGAGACGCCACCAACCACTGCGGCCGTATCCAATAAGGAGAGGCAAGGCCCACAAGACTTCGTAGGTACTGAGAGACAGTGTCTCTTGCAATAGTCTGAAGAGAACGTAATGCAACCAGACTGCCAATTGACCAATGGATTGTGGCGCATCAACCAAGGTAAGCCCAAGATAATCTTATATTGGGGTGCAGTAATAACGTCAAAAGTTATTCGTTCAGCATGGCCAGAGTTCAATGTCATAGTGAGCTCAATGGTGCGTTCCGTGACCAAACCTGACAATAAAGAGGTGCCGTCAACCGCGTTGACCATCTCTGGAAACTCCTTGCGTTCAACAGGGATTTTCCATTCCTGTAAATACTGTCCATCTATGTAGTTTCCTGTGGCACCGGAATCCAAGATAGCATGGACAGTCCATGGACTGGCAGACTGGAAGGCTAGAGTAGCTGGAACAAAATAAAGGGCGGAGTGTCTGGAGTCCTGACCTGGTTTGCTCGGCAATGGGACTCCATCTATTGCCGGGCTCTGGAGTTTCCCTGTTTCTTGGGCTTTTTTGGGCATTGTCTCAAGAAATGCCCGGCAGAACCGCAATAAAAGCACAAATTATTCTTTTTGCAGTGTTCTCTTTCCTCCGTGGTTAATGGACCCCGTAATGCGCCTATCTGCATAGGTTCCTCGCTGCCTGGAACAGGGGTATTATTGGAAGCGTCGGCAGGAACGGGACCCCGTTTTTCACCCTTCCGTTCTGCCCGACGGGCATCAATCTGGAGGACCAGATCCAACAATTCTGGAAACGTAGAGGGTACTACAGGGACTGTGGCTAGTATATCTTTCAGGGATTCAGAAAGACCTTTGTAGAATAAGGCAGCCTTTTTCTCATCAGGCCAACCGGTTTCCGCTACCAACTGGTTAAACCTAGCCAAGTAGTTCAATAACGTAGCGTCGCCTTGTTGCAAGGATAGAAGTTCCAGATCGGTGGCCTGGGTCTTATATCGGGTATCAAAAACCTGTGACAGGGCTTTGATTAACGCATCACAATCATAAAGGAGATGGCTTCCCTGCTCCAACAACGGATTAGCCCAAGTTGCCGCTGTGCCACCTAAATAAGACAATACGAACGCTGCCTTGGTAGTGGAATCAGGGAATGATGTAGGACGACACAGGAAATGCAAACGACATTGATTTATAAAGGTCCGGAATGTTTTCGGATCCCCGTGAAAACGCTCCGGCGGAGCCAAAGGGAATTGGGCAGCAAGAACCACTGTAGCGCTCCCGGAATTGATAGGAGCAGATCCCGAACCGGCACCAGAACCGGAAGTGCCAGCCCCAGCAGATTGAAGACCTAATCGTAACTCATGGATGTTACGTTGTGTGTCCTCATGGGCTGCTGTCATGTCAGCCCGTAAGTCAGCCACTAGTTGAGCCAATGCGGTTAACGGGTCTCCTGAGACGTCCATGATACGGCTTCTGAATATGTTAAGTCAGGAGAATTTCCTAGACCAAGTAACCAGAATCCTGACTTCAAGATTTTGAACTCGTCGTGTAGAAGACGAATTCTTTTTGTCAATGTACCAAACAGAGAGGAATAAAAAAAACTCTCTGACCAGTCAATTAACCAAAAGATGGTTTTGAGATGAGAGGACGTCACAGGAACCAGTCAACCTGCAAAGGAACAATGCATTAGCGACACAAGACAATTGCAATAGCTATGCTCAACCAACCAACCGAACTGCAAGTACCTGAGAATAGATTTAGTTGACTGACTGGCAAATCACAATGGGAATATGACGTCAGTATTCTGAGGAGAACAAAGAAATAATCCGTAACTAACCAGGAACTTCACAAGGAGCAAAAGCAGGATAGAAGAATTAAAGGAACAGTCTTACCGGATGATAGTTTCCAAGGAAGTCCAGAATGGAAGAGTTCAATGAAGAGTAGGAAATCCGCAAGCAATGAGTGATCCACCTACCCACTGACGGCACACGGACGCCTAGTTAAGTTTCCAGTTCCCAGTGAAAACAAGGAAGTCCGTAGAAAAGTTCCAGTAGCAGTAGAACGAAGGACGTAGATGACAAGAAAAATCCGTGAGCAGTTCCAATAGTCAAAAACCCAGCGGGCCAAATCCGAGCAGACGTCCGTAATCCGTCACAGTTCCAATAAGCAGTTCCGAGGGTCGAGGCACTGACAAGAGGGACAAAACAGCAGGAATCCAGTAGGCAGTCCGGGTCACAATTCACTAAACTCAGCAGAAGCAAGGTTAGAAACTTAGCGGCAAGAGAAATGACAATTTCAGAAGCAGCGAGTATCGGGGAAGGCGGGACATAAGACGAAAACCAAAAGTCACGTGATATTCTAACCATGCGTGAAGACACGTGACTTCAAGTACGCAGAGTGAGAGCGTTTCCATGGCAAAGACCAATGCTTCCTAAAGAACACGGAACGAAGTGGCTGAGCAAACTTCCGTGTTCTGAAATATCGTCTTCGTGACAAAAGTGAAGGAACCACACGTGAAGAAACCAAGCGAGTCGGGAAAGAAAGATCGCGTATTTGCCTCCTTGACTTACGGATCCTGACACATCCCTCCTCAAAAAAAGTTCAAAGACAGCGACCGTGTCCATCTGGCAACCCTCAACTCTCGCTCAGCCATCAAACATTCTGCTGACGTCTGCCTTCTCCTTGAAGACACTGACCTGGACATACTTGCACTCAGTGACATTGAGAACGCGCAAGTGTAGGGGAGAGGGGGAGGGGAAAAGGGCATGGAAGGGGGGAGAAGTGGAAAGTGCAGAGCAAAGGAGAAACAGATAAATAATAATAAAAAAATAAATAATAAGGGCAACAAACAGTGGTGGTGCAGACAGCAATTGGCAAGTGCTAGGTTTAAGGCAGCAGACACGGTAGGTCTGACAAGTGCAGGAAGAAAAAGGGGGAGGCACTGTATGGGTACAGATACAGACCCCAGTGCAAGGGGTGGCCCGGAGGCAGGGTGCAGGGTGAGCAGGTACCTGGGCCCGGAGGACAGAGGGTGGCCAGGTGCACGGTGCAAAGAGAGAACAGATCAGCAGGGGAGAGCGGGAGCGAAGGCAGATGCAAAGAGGTGCATCGGGAACCGGAGATGGTTCTCCTCAAGTTTTAGAGTGACAGGGAGGCTGTTTCAGAGGGAGGACCCAGCCGAAGACAGAGATCTACCCCCAGCTTGTTTCTCTGAAAAACAACTGACTCTGAGGGAGTTAGAGGTAGAGGAGCGAAGTGCTCGAGAGGGGAGGTATTTGCTGAGGGATAGCTGAAGGTATTTTGTACCCAGGCCCCAGAAAGCCTTGAGGATAATGCAGAGGGTATTGAATTTAATCCTTGCATCCACTGGGAGCCAATGGAGAGATTTCAGAGCTGGAGAGATACAATCCCAGGGCTTGAGGCCAAAGACAAGTCTTGCAGTCCTGTTCTGGATTAGTTGCAGAGGGCGGAGAGTAGAGGCAGGTAGATTTAGAAAGAGGCTGTTACAATAGTCCAACCTAGAGAGAACCAGAGCTTGGGAGACCATCCATGAGCTTCTAGGGGAAGGAGAGGAAAGGCAGACTACCTCTGAGGAGGTGCAGTAGGAAGTTTGACTTTTTAGAGACATCAGAGATGTGGGCGGAGAAGGAAAGTGTGGAGTGAAAGATGACCCTGAGGTTCTTAGCCTCGCAGGTGAAGGTAGGAGGAGGCCCAAGGGAGACCGGCCAGAGAGTGGGGGGAAAGGATGGTGAAGGTGCGCCGATGAGGAGGATCTCTGTCTTGTTGGTATTCAGACAAAGATCATTGGCGGCACACCAATCTTGAATGGCAGTTAGGCAATCAGAGATGAGAGAGGGAGACGAGGTGGCCGAGGCCAGTCTGAAAATGACTTGAGTGTCATCAGCATAGCACTGGAAATGTGAGCAGAAAATGGCAATGCAGTGGGCGATAGTTGCCAGGTATTGGTTGAAAAGCCAGGGCGAGAGGTTAGACCCCTTGGGAACACCACAGGTAGAGAGTAAGATAGATGATAGGAAGGACCCAAGTTGGACCTGGGAGGGTTGATCAGCGAGGAAAGAGGTCAGCCAGGCCAGTGCCTGATCAGTGATACCCAGGTTATCACGGAGACGGTTGAGCAGGATGGTATGGTTGAACGTGTCGAACGCAGAAGAGAGATCGAGGAGAATGAGGACAGAGGGAATGTTAGAGTCAACCTTGACCCCACTGTGCTGGCAGTGGAGTTGCCTCTTCCCAGAGCGGATTCCTTCTACCATCCTACCTACTCATCAGTTTTCATCCTTTGAGAGCCTAGTGTGTGAAATGGTCACATCTCCTTCCTCTGCCTTGACCGTTGCTACCATCTATCGGCCCCCTGACACTTCTTCTCTTTTCCGATGTGAGTGGGCGGACTTCTATTCCTCCCTACTCTCTACCACCTCCAACCTGCTACTACTAGGTGACTTCAACATCCACCTAGACTCCCCTTGCACAGCAATCACCCTCTTCACTGACCTCTGCTCCTCCTGAATGGAAGTGGCACACTTCAGGCTCACCCACTGACAAACTGGCCTGCAGACTGATCCAGAGACACTACAGACTCTCCATCCATGCCAAGAAAAGAGCCCACATTCAGGCACGAGTGTCCAATGCATCCAACAACATGGCTGAACTCTTCAAAATCTGCAGGGAACTTGCCAGCCCATCCACAGCATCCTCTGCCCCTAGTTCTTCCCAGGCCCTCTGCAATACACTCGCCTCTCACTTCACTTCCAAAACCGAGGACATACTTAACAGCCTTGTCACGCACTCTCCCAACCCAACCCTGCCCCTTTGCCCCTTCCTACCATTCACGTTTCACCTTCCTCCTTCCCCTCCTTCACGCCTGTCTCCCCTGAAAAAGTCACCAGAGTTGTCAACTCCATGAAGGTCTTGTCCAAACAGGTTGCTCCTGGCTCCTCCAGAACCATCAAGGAAAATATCGCCTCTTTTGCCCCTGCTCTGACCGATCGCTGCAACCATTCCTTTGCTACTGGTTCTTTTCCATCTTTTCTCAAGCACTCCCTTGTGCACCCCCTCCTTAAAAAACCCTCAGCAGACCCTTCCTGTCCAGCCAACTACCACCCCATTTCCATCACCCCCTTCCTGGGAAAACTGCTTGTGAAGCTGGCCCTCCCCAACTAATCTCCCGGATTCCGAGCATCCAGAGGCACGGAAACTGCTCTCCTGAACACCTGTGAAGAACTGCTTGCATCTCTTGACTCCAATTCCCCAGCTGTCCTCATCCTTCTAGAGCTCTCTTCTGCATTTGACACAGTGAATCATTCCATCCTCATCAAAAGGCTCCATGACACCCGTGGCATCTCGGAGCAGGCATTGGACTGGCTTACCTCCTTCCTAGCCGACTATTCCTCCAAAACCATTCTTGGCCCTTTCTCCTCGCCTTCTTCCTCCGTTACCTGTGGCGACGCCCAGGGCTCCATTCTTTCGGGCTGCGTCTGTTTAACATAAACATTTCTCTACTGACACAACTCATTTCCTCCGTCTCCCCATGCTTCCAGTGCTACGCTGACAATACACAACTTTTCTTCAAACCTCCCAATGATGCCTTCATCCTTGACTGCCTCGCTGCCATCCAGGCCTGGTACAATGCCAATGACCTCTGCCTCAATGCCAGCAAAACAGAGATTCTCCCTATTGGGTCCACTATACCATACTTCTTCCCTGCACTCTGGCCTTCTTCCATGCCCCCCCCTCCACTGTAGCTAGGAATCTCTTGAGTCATCTTCGAGTCCTCCCTTTTGTTCATACCTCATATGCATGAAATTGTCAAGAAGTCCCACTTTCAGGTCTTCTTCTCAAAGGGACTCCACCCTTCCTCACCTTCCCCTTAAGACTCAATGTTACCCGTTCCCTGGTTTCATCCTTTGAGAGCCTAGTGTGTGAAATGGTCACATCTCCTTCCTCTGCCTTGACCGTTGCTACCATCTATCGGCCCCCTGACACTTCTTCTCTTTTCCGATGTGAGTGGGCGGACTTCTATTCCTCCCTACTCTCTACCACCTCCAACCTGCTACTACTAGGTGACTTCAACATCCACCTAGACTCCCCTTGCACAGCAATCACCCTCTTCACTGACCTCTGCTCCTCCTGAATGGAAGTGGCACACTTCAGGCTCACCCACTGACAAACTGGCCTGCAGACTGATCCAGAGACACTACAGACTCTCCATCCGTGCCAAGAAAAGAGCCCACATTCAGGCACGAGTGTCCAATGCATCCAACAACATGGCTGAACTCTTCAAAATCTGCAGGGAACTTGCCAGCCCATCCACAGCATCCTCTGCCCCTAGTTCTTCCCAGGCCCTCTGCAATCCACTCGCCTCTCACTTCACTTCCAAAACCGAGGACATACTTAACAGCCTTGTCACGCACTCTCCCAACCCAACCCTGCCCCTTTGCCCCTTCCTACCATTCACGCTTCACCTTCCTCCTTCCCCTCCTTCACCCCTGTCTCCCCTGAAAAGTCACCAGAGTTGTCAACTCCATGAAGGTCTTGTCCAAACAGGTTGCTCCTGGCTCCTCCAGAACCATCAAGGAAAATATCGCCTCTTTTGCCCCTGCTCTGACCGATCGCTGCAACCATTCCTTTGCTACTGGTTCTTTTCCATCTTTTCTCAAGCACTCCCTTGTGCACCCCCTCCTTAAAAAACCCTCAGCAGACCCTTCCTGTCCAGCCAACTACCACCCCATTTCCATCACCCCCTTCCTGGGAAAACTGCTTGTGAAGCTGGCCCTCCCCAACTAATCTCCCGGATTCCGAGCATCCAGAGGCACGGAAACTGCTCTCCTGAACACCTGTGAAGAACTGCTTGCATCTCTTGACTCCAATTCCCCAGCTGTCCTCATCCTTCTAGAGCTCTCTTCTGCATTTGACACAGTGAATCATTCCATCCTCATCAAAAGGCTCCATGACACCCGTGGCATCTCGGAGCAGGCATTGGACTGGCTTACCGCCTTCCTAGCCGACTATTCCTCCAAAACCATTCTTGGCCCTTTCTCCTCGCCTTCTTGCTCCGTTACCTGTGGCGACGCCCATGGCTCCATTCTTTCGGGCTGCGTCTCTTTAACATAAACCTTTCTCTACTGACACAACTCATTTCCTCCGTCTCCCCATGCTTCCAGTGCTACGCTGACAATACACAACTTTTCTTCAAACCTCCCAATGATGCCCTTCATCCTTGACTGCCTCGCTGCCATCCAGGCCTGGTACAATGCCAATGACCTCTGCCTCAATGCCAGCAAAACAGAGATTCTCCCTATTGGGTCCACTATACCATACTTCTTCCCTGCACTCTGCCCTTCTTCCATGCCCCCCCTCCACTGTAGCTAGGAATCTCTTGAGTCATCTTCGAGTCCTCCCTTTTCTTCATACCTCATATTCATGAAATTGTCAAGAAGTCCCACTTTCAGGTCTTCTTCTCAAAGGGACTCTACCCTTCCTCACCTTCCCCTTAAGACTCAATGTTACCCGTTCCCTGGTTCTCTCCAGGCTAGACTACTGCAATAGCCTCCTCCTTAATCTTCCCTGCTCCAACGTGGACCCCTCCAGCTTACCCAGAATAGGGCAGCAAGACTTATCCTTGGCCTCAAGCCCAGGGACTGCATCTCTCCTGCCCTACAAAGCCGTCACTGGCTCCCGGTCTCAGCACAGATTAAATTCAAATCCCTCTGTATCATACACAAGGCTATCTGAGGCCGGGGACCACTCTATCTTCAACACTTCCTGACCAAATACTCTCCTTCTAGACTCCTCCGTTCCTCCGGCACCAACTCCCTGCGTGTTAAGCGCTCTGCCAAACAGAGAGCTGGTGGGCGATCACTTTCCTCGGCTAGCTCCTTCCTGTGGATCAGCCTCCCTCTCCCTCTGTGTCTTGAGCAAGACCTCCTAAAGTTCCAAAAAAGCCTCAAGACCTTTCCCTTTACTTCCTCCTTCTCTCTTCCCTGCTAATCCCACAGCAGCATGACTGATGTGCAGGGCCCTTATGTGTCTTTGGGGCCTAACCCCCCCGCATCTCTCATCTCAGCCGTTGTCTTTCTTTCTACAGCACTTACTTGGCTCACCCACTCCTTGACGGTTGCACTTAGGTTCTTCTCCTCTCAGCACTTACCCTGAGCACTCATCATTCACCCCTCTGCCCCTCTGCACTTGGACGTTTTGAACACTCACAAGGCATAGTAGCTTTGAAACAGTTTTGCTAATTGTATAAGTGCCTAATAAGTGACCAATACATAAAATGAATGCACTGACTGCCCGGGAGCCCTGACTACATTACTCCTGCAAGCATGCTTCCAGCATTAATGTATCACAAGCTTTCGCCACCCACCTGTCTGCTAGAGCACATGTAACAGTGATCGACTCTTAAAGGACCTGTCCAGGTGGATTATGTTGAAAAATAATAAGCCATTTCAATCCTTGTTTGAACGGTGGAAATGCAAGTGACAGACCAAAGGCACTCATCTCTCACTTCAAAAACAGTCCATACACGTTTTAGAGATTAAGCTCTCCAGCATTGTGACATTCCCAATCCTTAAGTCCCAACAAGCACAGGACATGTTCTTTGATTCTGCACGTTTCAAAACGCATCCAATGTGTGAATGTGTGATGTGAGGAGAAATATGCAAAAGCATCCCTTTATTTTCACAAATGCACAAAATCAGGGAGCTAAACACTCTTCTGAGTGTGTACATCAGATATTTTACTTGTTTGTCCTAGAAACTCATTTTCTTGGAAATTCAGGTTTCAAAGACAATTCCGCGGGGGCTGGACAGTAGTGCCAAGATGTCCTGTGCCACACAATATTGTTGGGTGCGCACTCCACACATTAATGTACGACAAGCTCCCAGCACACACCTTAGTGCTAACAATGACAAACCTTTGCAAGAGCATGTCACTGTGAAAGGCATTACAAAATAAAAAAAAAGCATTTCTACCCTTCTTTCAAGTACACAAAAGAACTTGTCAATCAGTGTTTCACACCAGTGCTCTCTGACTTCAACAAGAACACACACATGTTTAAGAAAGGAGTTTCTCCTATATTGCATCTTCTCCCTGCCCCTTCTCCAGAGTAGAACGTTTTTGATCTTTGCACATTTCAATGCGCATCCCATTTGTAACGTCTAGATGTACATTGAAATGCACAAGAAAATGCCTCTTTGGTGCACAAATACGCAAAAACTGTGAAAGGCACACCTGAATATCCACATGTAAGATGCACACATTCACATGCCGAGTGTGTTGAGTAGTGTTCTTCATATTACTGTGCATACCGGAGACTGCTGGAGTCTTTTTTCCCTTTCACTGCTGGTGCCGTGAGCAGAGAGCCTAAAACGCCATATCCGGATGTGGAGCGTCGCAGAGTGTGGCGAGGAGTGTTCTTCATGTTTCTCTTTCTCCTGGGGCTCTGGGAGCTTTTGGAGGCACAATCAGGCTGGTCATTCTGCTAATACTGTCTTCTGCCCCGGCTGAGCCTCTAGAATTAGGACCTTGGTGTGTATGCCTAGAGGAGCAGGCCTTGCATCCATTACTGCAGGTACTATACATTACTGTAAAAGGTTGTATTGGTTGTTGGGCTTTGCTGGTCTTTTCTGCCATTTGTAACAGGCTCACCTGCTTTCTTTCGCCTTTGCTCTTTTTATGCCGAAACTACAATTCCTGTAAGAGAAAACCCTACGCGTCCAACGGATACATAAGAGCCGGTAATCGAGAGTCCGATGTCTCAAGCCCAGGGGAGGCTGCACGGGTTTCTGAGCATGTCACCCTTTTTTTGAACATTTTATTTTAGTTTCTAAAATATATACAAAATGCTACATAATAAACAAACATGCAATATATACATCCAATATTGTAATACAATAATACAATAAAACAAATCTATTTCTTATTAACCCCCTCCAAAGTTCACATTTGCAATCAGTTAGTTAGTATAATGTAAGGAATTTACCCCATATGTTTTCAAACAATGCCCTTTTCCTTTCTCTACGGTAAAGAACTCTTTCCATCTCTGCCAGATTATGCATTTCTTTAAGCCATACTGCAATGTCGACAGAATCCGGCGTCTTCCATCCTCTCAGAATTGTCTTTTTACCCATCATAGTGCTTCTGAAAATCAATTTTTTTCTGACTAGTAGTCAGATCTTCCAACATCAAATTACTACCCTCAATATTAGTGTCTTGAAATCATATTGTAATCTTTCACCTATAACCTTCTCACAGATATTATCAAACTCCAACCAAAATCCTCTCACTCTTGTGCAATCCCATAACATATGTTCTAGCGTTTCGGATTCCTGTATACAAACCCAGAAATCTGAGTTATCACTTATGTCTCTCCTTTGCAATCTCTCCGGCGTCCAAAACACCCAGTTTAAGATCTTGATTTGTCTTGATCTCTCTGATAACACCAAGGAGCACAGTTTGACATTTTCACACATATGAGACCATTCAAACTCATTAATCTCTCTTCCAATTCTCCTGCTCCACTCTCAATAAATCAATTCCTCTGTATGTGGCCACAACCATTCCATACACACGGCTAGCAAATCCACCCCCTCCTGGTTTTGGAGTTCATCTGAACACGTCCAAATTCAATCCACTTGCTTTCTTTCGCCTTTGCTCTTTTTATGCCGAAATGCTGGGCAGAATCTCCAGTAGAGTTACAAACTACAATTCCTGTAAGAGAAAACCATACACGAAATCCAATGGATACAAAAGAGCCGGTTATCGAGAGTCCGATGTCTCAAGCCCAGGGGAGGCTGCATGGATTGCTGAGCATGTCACGCTTGGTGAGGCCCCCCAGGAAAGTTCTATGCAGTTGGACATATGATGGCCTATTTTAAACATAGCAAAGCTGGTTGTGTGACTAGGGCAGCCCGACTCAGTGATGACAAAGATCAACACCCCGTTGAGGTGCCGAACCAAATGGGTGCAGGGAGTGTGGCGTCCAACTGGTGCTTTGTCCACATCAATGGTAACTCCTTATTAAAACTATGTTACTCTCTTCAAAAAACAATGCAACATCAATGTGAATCCGACCCCATAACGACAGTGGAAGCACTTGTCAAGAACGGGTAGAGCATTTCCTCTCAGGCTGACCCATCGGTTGATAAGGCTTCACAGCGTTTGTCAGCCTCCCCAGAGATGTTTTCATCTGCATTTCTGCATTCAGGCAATGGATGCGGGGACAACCTGGATTCTACCCAGCATGATTCAGAAGGAGCGAAATCAGCAGAATTTTCTGGCAAAAGCTGTGTGCCGGTATATGAGGAGTCGACTCATACTGGTAATGACGTTTCTCGCGATGTGCTTCACTTCGCAAAAAAGAATATTTTAAAATGATGTGGCCACATACACGAAGACGTCAAGAAACAAAGTCTGTTAATGCGGGACCTTCAGTCCTTCATGTCGTCCCATTGTGCTATCGTTCCGGGCGGTGCAATCTCTTGTGCCCCAATGAGCCGCAAGTCCTGCCCGACATGAACATCCCCATTGTTGTCTCATCACAAGACTTGGAGGTGTCCCAAGTCCCATCTGCAGGTTCCACTCAATCCCCTCTCACCTCTGAAACTCACAAACACATTTGGAGAATCACAAAACAAAAGAGGACAGTGATTATGAAATCTACAATGGAAACTGTACCCAGTGACGATCTCATCCATCCCTTGAACTCTACGATTGTGACTGTAATTGATTGTAAATCGAAGAGCAGGAAAACTAGGAAATGGGCGCTTGGCAAAAGGAAGAGACAATCTCAGCAAGAAGGGTTGTTGACTAGCTGGCTTCTTAAGGATAATGGACGTAAGTGGGTCTGACCTGGAGGCGACTGTGGTCACTCACAATGCCCACAAGTGGTCAGTCATAATGCCCGCAAGTGAAATCTGCTGAGATTACCTCACGAAGATTGACTAGGGCTGGGGGCCTTGTGACTCCTTTGTCCGTACCAGCTTTGACCCTCCAGTCTAGAGCTGACGCCCCTCCCCCCCCAGTTTTGGACATATGTGTATTGTCTAATAGAAGAAAAGGACATGCCTGTAAAAAGGGGCATGTGAATCGATCTGAACTATTGAGGACTGTTGCTAAAATAGCATCACTTCGACTGTTAAATTCCTGTGATTGCCAATTCATCAAACCTGTGAAGTCTGTGGGGGGTGGCATGGCTCGTATTCACTGCAGCCTCCCCATGACAGCCTCCATCATCAGAGCACAATGCGACTCACTTGAATCCTTGGGGTTTGAATTAGATCAAGCCATTCCATGTATTAAAGTTGGGTCTAGTTGTGAACATTGTTGCACTGGGGTAAAAATGTAGCCTTGAGTATGGCTAAAGCTAACATTGTAAATGTTCCTGACAATTATGATAATGAAAAGGGATGGCGGTGGCTGAAGTGTATGCTATCTGGGGTTTATAGCGGTCCAAAATGAGTATTCACTGTGGCCTTTTGGAACACCAGAAGCCATTTGCATTTTCTTGGTAAAGGTTCCTCCCAAGTTTATCTACTGAGGTCTCAGGAGTATTTTTAGGGAGTTTCAGCAGGCATTGAGGACCAGCCCGCTTTATGCAGCGAGCATTTTCTGCTGGTTAGCCGGAGCATTTCAGATTCGCTGGGCCTGCCATTTTATGAACAACAGGAGAATCCTCAAAATCCACCCACATAGTCAGTGATCTGGAAATGGTGATGGCCATGAAGTTCATCCTCTAAATAACAAAGCAAGGATGGGAAAAGCGGAAACAAAGTATAGGTGTGTGCAGTAAAGAGCTCAGATTGCAGTAGGATACCAAGTCAGTAAGGGGGGAAGCCGCAACCAGAGTGATGCAGACGGGGTATTACCAAACTCATAGAACTGACAACAATATTCTGCATGCCTTCCAAACGGGTTTTCAACCCGAGTCGAGTACGATACACAATATTCGGTTACTCAAAACTATAATTGGCCAGGTTAAAAGGCACCAATCCCCCAGTGTATATATCAAATTTGTCGACTTTAGGTTGGCATTTGACCAGGTAAACCAGGACCTCTTATGAAGTAAACTCAGGGGGTAGAGTTGCCCTAGTTGGCTACTTGAGATCATTGTGGCACTCCACTCAGAGACCACCGCGCATGGGGGGAATCTGTCAAAGCTTTTGAGAATCAACAAGGGAGTAAAGCAGGGGGGCAGGTTGGCACCACTGCTTCCTGCTTTTTAACATTTACATCTCTGATTTACTGGTCAGGCTGATAAAAAGTGTTAAATGTCCCCCTAAAATCGGGAAGACTGCTGTTGTTCTTTAGGCGCGTTATAAATACCTTATCATATCATATCATGCTTTATGCAGAAGATTTAGTGGTTTTTGACCAGCTGTTGTCTGGCATAAAAGTAAGCATGAATGAGTTGGGGTGCCATGCCAGTGAGCATGGAATGACTGTTAATATAAAAAAGACTAAAACCATGCTCTTCACTGCAAGGAAAGTTAACATAACCCACTTCAACACCAGCCTGGATAATGTCGATTACACAGACTCCTATAAATATGTGGCAGTGGAAATGTCAAACAGTAGCAACCACAGCAACGTTGTAATCAAAACCAGACAGGTATTTTTGGTGCAATGTGGTGGGCCTGCCTCTTTCCGCCTCCATTGAGTACGTACGTTTGGAGTTGGGCCTGTTTCTTTACGAGCCATATTATTAAAACGTAGGGGTGTTTTATTCTTGAAGGCATGGATGTCCCCGTCATGTCCGCTATTAGCAAAATTGGGTGAGTGTTATGGTATGGCACACAATGTGGGAGCCTGTGACTTCTTTGTGAGCCTATTTAAGGAAACTTGCCACCTGATAAACTGGTAACTGAATTTTGAACGCTCTGATGAGTTCCAGGTACTTAAGGGGGCCTTC
Source organism: Ambystoma mexicanum (assembly GCF_040938575.1). Taxonomy (NCBI): domain Eukaryota; kingdom Metazoa; phylum Chordata; class Amphibia; order Caudata; family Ambystomatidae; genus Ambystoma; species Ambystoma mexicanum. The sequence goes on along the minus strand of NC_090936.1, from coordinate 104,365,514 downwards.
ACCCAGAGGTTAATTAAGTGGGATTGGCTTCAAAACTATGACCTTTCACAGCTACATGGCTACCCACATGACACATAGATATCTTAAGCCGCAACGGTAGCTGTCTCTTTGTCCTGATCCGGAGGTTCATAAGTTCGGTCTACTGACGCGCACAAATCAGCTTCCTGTGCACTCAGTATGTGGTACAAAATGGAGCTTACCAAAAGTAATGGTATTGCAGAATCTATACAATCCCGGAATAATTTGTAAACAGTTAATGCTTCCTGAATGCCTGTGTTTAGTGCCTCTGCATGACTACTCTGGGTAACCTAGTGCACAAGTAGGATGCTATTAAGTTGAATGATATTTGTATTTATTGCTCTAACACACAATCAGCAACAACGACCTTGGCACTTTATTGGGTAAGGACAACAGTACAGTTGAAATGTACTGAAATGAAAGCAATTTGATTGGAACTGATATGAACTGATCATGAATTGATTACTTTCTGAACTATAATGAAATGTTTGTTTAAGATTTGTATGGATGTGTCTGTTTTATAACAATATTTATTCATGTGAAAGTTGTTGTGATTGATTTACTGTAAACAAAATGAAATTGAAAAACATCTTAATGAACTAAATACAATAAATAAATAAACATTCACATGTCATTTTTAATTTTGTTTGCATCTTTTTCTGGAGCAGTTATAAGACTCAGATCTCATTTCTTTTACAGTCAAATTCCAGAATCTGGCTCCATGTATTCACTTTGTTTATACTCACCTATTTAACCTCGCCACAAAGATGTACGTAACGTACACGATCTTGTGCATACATTCACCTATAAAGAACATTAATTTCTTTATGTTTCTTGTCACAATGTATGAAAATGACCTAATATAGCATACACACATTTCACTAAAGAACACACTTATACATATAAAGTATTTACTGTCACAAAAACCTTCTCATCCTTAATAGAGCACACCTTTTCTGTGCATGTTACAAGAAAGCTGCAATGCAATAGAATGCTACTCCTGCTTGAGACACACAAAAAGTGTGCATTCATTATGCCTAGAAATGTTTTCACCTAAGACAATTACACTCAACTTTTCTATTTTACAAACTTTTCAACTGTTTACCATGTTAGTAAATAAGTAATACTTACATCACAATTTACAAAGTCTCAACAAATTTTACTAATCCACACTTAGATAGAATTGTGAACATTAGCCTGCGTCGCATCTAGATAGGATTTTGCCTGAAGGAAAGCATGCCCGCGCCTAGATGAACCTTGAATGTTAGCATGTGCCATACTTAGAACTGTGAACACCAGCCTGCGCCGCATCTAGATAAGGCTGTGAATGTTAGCATGCCCACACCTAGATAGAATTCTGAACATTGGCCTGCGCCGCATCTAGGTAAGGCTGTGAACGATAGCATGCCCACACCTAAATAGAACTCTGAACATTGGCCTGCGCCGCATCTAGATAAGGCTGTGAACGATAGCATGCCCACAAATAGATAGAACTCTGAACATTGGCCTGCGCCGCATCTAGATAAGGCTGTGAACGATAGCATGCCCACACCTAGATAGAATTCTGAACATTAGCCTGCGTCACATCGAGATAGGATCTTGACTGAAGGATAGCATGCCTGCGCCTAGATGAACCTTGAATGTTAGCATGTGCCACACTTAGTACTGTGAACACCAGCCTGCGCCGCATCTAGGTAAGGCTGTGAATGTTAGCATGCCCACACCTAGATAGAATTCTGAACATTGGCCTGCGCCGCATCTAGATAAGGCTGTGAATGTTAGCATGCCCACACCTAGATAGAACTCTGAACATTGGCCTGCGCCGCATCTAGATAGGATTGTGAAGGCCAACAAATGCCACACTTAGACAAAACTGTAAATGTTAGCATGCTAAAGGTCAGGTAACCCAATAACGAATATATCCTCAAACTCTGCATACTTATCTCACTCAAAAACTCACACAACCATCTCTCGCACCACAAGCCGCACGCACTTCACAACACTGCAACAACACATAAGCCGGAGCAACAGGACACGCAGACTGACACCGATCCAATACCCGCACCAAAGCTCAGCACCCAGTGTATACCGAGTTGAAGCTGCCAACAGAACACCACTCCTCTCACTATCCTACTCCCTCTTCACCTTACTAACCCATCCCACCTTATCGTTTACAGATCTGCCAGAGCGCCCGGGGACCAATTCCGTTGGTGACGGTGCGCGGTACAAATACCTTTAATATTTAACATTTAACATTTTAATGAAGAATTACATTTCCGAAAATATCTCTGCTTAAACAAAACACATACATTATTGCAATTGTCTCAATAAACTGCAACCCTGTCAAATATAATTTGACAATGCACAAAATATAAAACCCAAATAAACCTTTTTAAAGCCTTCACATATCTATAATTATCCACTGTATGCTGTTTCTTACGGCAGTACATATTAAAATATCTTTACATGATTAATCAGTTATTATATGTGCATTATGCAGTATACCAAATTACCTTCCTTCTATCCAAATAACAGGAAATACTACTCAGGAAGAATAACTTTATAAACTAATTTCAAGCAGTAAACACAGCAAGCCACTTCATAAAAAGGAAAATGCAGAGCAGCTGTTCACTGCTCAATGTCCAGAGCAAAGTGAGATTTAAGTTCTAAATGGTGTTCATTATGAGTCCCTTGAAAGTACCAACATAGAAATTAGACTGAAGTCCCTAATCTCAAATGATGGCCAACACATTCACTATAACTCAATGTTTGCCATGTAATGTTATGTACTTTGAGTGCAGCCTATACAATATCACAACACAGAAAACATACATATACCACCCAATCACAAATACTTTCACACTCACAGGGTGTTTTTTCAGATTCAAGCACACAGCACTGAGAAAGTAGGTTTCATTTACCTAAGATCTGTCACAAAGTGAAGCCATGAAGCCTCAAGGTAAAACCTTATGGTTATTTTATTTCCCACATTTTGAAATGAATAGTTTCTATGACCAACAGAAAATGCTCAAATATCATACTCATACATAGTGGAGGGATGATTTGGTGAATGTCTGTGAGATTTGCCTCGCTTTGATCATGAAACAAGATTTGGAAAAAGTATTAAACTTTTATTGGGTCTTACAGAATACCCACAGCCCAGAAGAACACCTGAGGTTGAAACACATGTCGGCTGCATTCAACATATCATATTGTTCACACAATTGCTATTTGTAACTGTGAAGTGTGGTTGCGTCAATCCTTGCAGTTCATTATCTTCTGGACACTGTGAGCAAAGGGTCCTTTCGACACAACATCTGCAGCAGCTACACAATTGCTTATCAACTAGTTCAGATTTGATCATTGCTAATTGGCTATATCCGTGACAAGTGCTTAGGCTTTGAGTCTTTTTGTGCCCTGTAGGTTCTGTACATTTCGTTGATGGCACTCAGAAGTGCTCAAAATTGATGACACATTTTTTCCCAAAATCTTAAAAGGATGTACAGCCGGTCAAAAATATGTGTCCACAAGCACAAGTAGCTCTTTGCTGATAAACCACATTTAAAGTAATATCTGAAAACCCAAAACATCTAGACACCCAACGTCCCCTATAGACTGTTTCTCCATAATCCACCTCATTTCTGATGGTCATGACTGCAAACGATATCTGATCACATTCTTTAAATGACTCGCATTCATACTCCAATTAAAGAGTAGAGGCAGAAATACAATGCCTCTCAGTACTGAAAGAAGTATTCCCAGCTGTCTAGTTTACAGGAATAACGCACAAGCATCACAAGAAGAATAACTCCTATATAGTTTATTGTACTTTAGTAAGCATGAAGACACTCCCATATCCTTTGCATCCAATGCCTGCTTTCATATATACCGAACACGCCTTTCCGTTGGTGGAACATTAAACTTGTTTCTGGGGGACACGACACCCAATTTACTAAAACATGTCAAAACAATTTTCCATTACTGCAGGAAACAGGTAAATTTCTGCTGCAATACGCAACCTCTGAAAAATATTTTTGAATGCATAGAAAAATGTACAATCGGTATGCAGAAGCGCAATAAAAGGTTTCCAAGGTGAACAAACTGAAAGAAATAGTCTATTTCCAAGATTATATTTTCCCAGTATACAACCCTGTTACCACGAGAACAGACACCTGCCTAGAATATCGATGTCCGGTTGGCTCCCATTCCACGAGATTCCTCATGTACATGAAGCGTCTATGACAATTCATAATGCCACTATTTCAGACCATCTAAAATTACAAATTAAAGCCAGCCCAACAAAATCAAATGTTTCCAATGAACACAAAGTGAAAAAAACACCTTTTCTGTATTGTACAGCATTTATTTCCCATATCCATTTTCATTACCGTGAGAACGGCGGTGTGCCTAAAAACGTGACGTCCCATTGGCTTTGGCTCCATCCGTTCACATTGTGAGATTGATTATTCACACAAGATTCCTGCAGCAGTATATATTCACGGGAACACGTGCAACTTCCTGGCATCTGAAGGTCACATATTGGGCTCTCATTGGCTACCTCTTCATGCTACAAGCAACTTTCTCATTGCTCTTTTGAGTTTGCCAAGTGAGTTCACTTTTATTGACTCCCCTTCTAAAAGTCAACTTAAGCAAATTTCCCCTTATTGGTCTCCCTTTTCAATCCTCTTTCTCTTCGTTGTATTGTGCCGTGTTATTTTTGTTCATGTATATCATTTAAGGATTTATCTTTCTTTTTTAATTTTCTTTTCAATGTTCGCGTCACGTCCTTTCTTAACATTATGGAGGGAAAAGCTGGCTGCACTTAAACCAAAGTGCAGGTGAAGACGAAGTACAGCAGTACAGCATCACAGAAGATCACTACATCATCGGGGTCCCTCCATCTTTCCCGTCCATGGGAGAAGGCAAAGATATGTATGAAGGGTGTGGACATCTGGTGATACTTCTTAGAAATGGAACAACAGTGTCAGAAAGATGTGAAAACAGCCCCTTGCACCTTTTGCACCTTTTGCTAAAAGATACTGAGGGATACAATATATTGTAAAAACAGGGAGATAGGCAAGGGAGGAGGAGTGGCAATAATAGCCAAACAAGACCTTGCCCTCCATCCCTCCCCTATCCATTGTAATGGATGTGAAGCAACCATGTTAAAATTGAAACCCACCAATAACAGCAGTATTTAATCGCTATTTATTGACCACCTTCAATGATATCTGAATTCAATGAAGAGCTAGTCCACCTGTCAAATACTCTAAAAGGACCCAATACAGGGACTATTCTACTTGGAGACCTTAATAGGTCGAGAGGAAGCCTACAAGACAAAGAGGCTATTCTCCTAGAAAAAAGAACTTAATGTTATTGACTTTCAGGTAGTCAATACATAACCCACTACCAGCATGCCTGGGTCATTTCCAATAATGTTAACCCCACTATTCTCTGGACCTATCCATGCATTTGGACCAACCATTATAAAATCGAGCTAAGACTCGCATCCCATGACATCGTTAAGAAATTAAATAACACTCCTATATCTACGTTACGTAGAAACCTCAAAAAGATTACACCAGTCATTCTTGCACTTGGCGTCTCAAACATTATTAATGCCACCAATGAGGATGACTCCTGCAAGAAATTAATTACCATCTTTAACAATCACTTTGCGGAAGTACTCGATCAATATGGCCCTCTCAAATAGAAATGAGCAAGACCTAACAGAAATCATCAGAATTGGTTTAACACAGAATCCTGTAAACTTAAAAAAGACAAAAGAAAAGCAGAACGAAAATGGCAAAAAGATCCGTCCATTGTCAACAAGGAAATCTGGAAAAGGTTAGATCAATTGTACAAAGAAAAAGTGACATTAGCTAAAAAATTATAATGATCAGATTACCACTGTATCCAACTCGACAGGCAAATTGTTTCAAATCCTTAAATCTGTTGAAAAACCGGCAACACTATCTCCTCCATTTCAACCCACCCAAAGAGACTGTGAGATTGTCCAAACTGCCTTCTCTAATAAAATATCAAAGGCAAGCCAAAGTATTACAACCAACTATGCACCATCAAACCATGAATCTGTTATAGAACAAATTATTCAGATAAAAGTGAAATTTCACTTCTCCTAAGTTTCTGTAGAGGAGATGATGAAGATCTTATCAGCAACTAAAGGCACTTCATGTACAGAAAATATTTTACCTCCAAAATGGATTCTCGACAATGCCAAACTATTCACCCCTCTTCTTTGTCATATGGTCAATGCCTCCTTTAGAGATCTCAAAGTGCCTACTTCTATCAAAACGGTAACAGTCACTCCCTTAGTAAAAAAACTTGGTCTAGACCAACGCGATCCAGTAAACTTTCGTTCCATTACCAACTGCAACTTTTTGTTAAAGATCTTAGACAAAGTTGCCACGGGAAAGTTACAAAAATACATTGATCAAAACAATCTTCTGCATGTCCAACAATCCGGCTTCATAGAGGCGCACAGAACTGAGTCAGCCTTTTTGGATTTTCAGACTAAAATGCTGGAGATAATGGACAGGAATAAATCAGGTTTACTCATATTACTAGACCTCGGCAGCTTTCGATTTGCTCGACCACCAGAAGCTCTGAGAGGCCCTTGACAAGGCAGGAAACTGCTCACAAGAGGCCATTGATTGGATCTCTTCGGTTCTTGGTAATAGGGGTTCCAAGATACAATGGGGCGAACACACTTCAGACCCTCAACCAGTAGATTGTGGTGTACCCCAGGGAGCCAGTTTCGCCCCCTTCTTTTTAATATCTCCATGCGTTGTCTCTGCACCCTGCTCACCAACATGGGTATATTTTTCACTAATTTTGCAGATGACCCACAGCTAGTTATGGAGTTAAATGGCTGCAACACTACTGACAATGACAAACTTAATACCATCTACAACTCCATTGAGGCATGGATGAAGTCCAACTGGATGTGCCTCTATGGAGGGAAAACAGAACTCATGGTCTTTGGCTCTACTCAATCAAGATCCAAACTTGACCCAGCCTATAAGGCATTTGAAATTAAAAATACCACAGTCAAGGTGTCAGAGAAAGTAAAGATCCTTGGTGTTTATTTACAGGCCTCCTTGGGAGCAGGCGCACATTTTGCCTATTTAAAGCAAACTTGCTGGCACCATAAAAACATTGTTAAATAGAATTAGACCTCATTTGAATCAACAAAACAGCTCCACCTTAGCCAGAGCCATTGTCTTGTCCAGATTGGACTATAGGAATTTGCTCATGATGGGAGTCAGCACAAAATGCATTAAGCAATACCAAACTGTCCAGAATAATGCAGTCAGGACTATCGCTAGTAAAACGAAAAGGGATCATAAACCAAAGAGAGGAAAGCCCTCCACTGGTTATCGATTCAAGAACGCATTACTTTTAAGCCGCGACCTTAGTCCACCATTGTTTATACGGAACAGCTCCTGAGTATTTGAAAACGTAAATCAGCTCATATACTCCTGGTAGGAGTTTAAGGTCTGAAAATAAAGGCTTAATTCAATCAGGAACTGCAAAAAAAGTAAACAGTCTGGGCCGAGCATTTCCTGTTAAAGCCTCCCTAAAATGGAATGGACTCCCACTTCAACTTAGACGAGAACCGAATTATCTTAAATTCAGAAAGATATTGAAAACAGACCTCTTTAGATAAACTCATCCTCAGGACCTCCAACCTCTACCTATTAATAGGGCCTGCTTGTCCTGTCAATTACTGTTGTCCGCGTTTCCATTTTCAGCGCCCTGATGCCTGTGGGCTGCAACGCTATACAAACATATAAACATAAACATAAAGAAACGGGGATCATGCACAGTGCCATCCCAAAGTCTAGGAACTTTGCCCTTAATCTAACAACTCATTTAAGTACACTGGGACGAAGTGGATGAGCGCTACTGAAAATCTATTTGCATCCAAAAGAACAAAGTGCATGGACCACAGGCATTGCCTTTTTCGTCGACCGGCTCTTCCTTAGGTGCCTCTACATCTTCGGCTGCAGCACCAGAGCCGGTGCCAATGTCACAACACTAGCCCCCCAGCATCCTTATTGTCATCATCGACTTCTTCTGCTGGGACCCATCCCAACCTGCTGAACCTAATCTTCGGGGGTTGGGGGGGCTGGAACTAGTGCATGGTCTTATGCCTCGTCTGCTACAGCAGAATCAAGCTGGTCGGGTGCCACAATTGTTGAATGGGCAGTTTCAATGAATTCCCACCAGCAATCTTGCTACTGTTAATTTTCTCTTTGTAAGTGGTGATTTTCTCCTCCATAGTTATGTTCTTTATGTTGTCATTCATGTAAGTAAACCTAAAAATATAAAACAAAATCAGTTTTTGTTTTATATGATGCAAAATGTTTCTTCCCCAGTGTTTTTCCCTCCCATGCCACCCTACCCCCCAGAACCAGCATATAAAGCCCTAAAATAGAAAATAAATTAACCAAAAATTGGACAAATGTGAAATACATAACCCCATTGTGCAATATGTGTCACTTTAGACATTCCCATATTTTGTCTTTCCCACTATCATTATATATGTATTAATTTATCCCAGAAATGTCGTGCGGCATCGAAGCAGTGACACTTTTATTCTCCCAGGAATGCACCTCATAACGATAAACAGCCATTACATACATGCAATCTTTTATTCCTGCGGAAATGCATCAAATGCCGATTTCTGTGGCAAAAGGGCTCGACTCCACATTTTGCTACTCTCCCCTAACATCCCTCACCCTCAGCATATATCCTGTCCTCCTTTCTCAGTGCCCCCAATCTCCTTCCTTTTATAAGCACTCCGTGGGGCTCTTCCATTGCCTCCTTTTTCTCTGCGGTTCATGTAACATATTTTCTTATATGAGCGGGTCTTGTAATCTTACCAGGGGAATCCCCAGGGAATCCGATGAAATTCCCCTGATAAGACGAAAACATTCTGGCACAACACTAACTGTTCTACTGCACATGTAGTCCTCTTTGTTTTGCTCCCCACGTATACCCCAATATTAAGCCACCCGTTTCCCCATCTCCAAATCAAATTTTGAGCAGTTTTCTTTTTTTGGCTTTACTCTGAGTTACTGCAGGAATCACTCACATCAAGAAAAACAAAATTGCGACATAATTTAAAAAATCCTCACTTCTGAAATGCAACAATGGAGATATCTAAACCTTTATGGGGTCCATGGGGCACCACATTCTCTGCTGATTTTTGAAAAAAACTACTCAAATGATTACGCAAAACCAACAAAAGGCACATCTACATCTCCATGTGCCCAAGTTCTTTCTTATTTGGAGGAAATCCATCCAGCAGTTAATACACTACAATGGTTCAATGAAAGCCCTTTGTTTCCACTGGAAATTGAATGGGCCAAAAACACTTTTTTGTAATTTGGTTTTGCAATAACTTTTCAACCACTAATCATTCTCCCAACAATTTCCAATTTGGAGGGGCCTAGGCCAGAGATGTATTTATTTATTGGATATTTGTATGGCGCCTACACACAAGTGTTTCCAGGTGCCAGAATGTCATACTGAAACATGCAGCAAGCCAAAAGCTTTTACCCTATGGGAGGTATATCCTTCTCCAAGTTACTTGCCTGTCTATTTGGTGTGGGGATATGTCTCACACGTTTACCTCTACCATGATATTTGAGCAACAAGCAAGGTCAATGCAGATCAACATAGTGTGAAGGTTTGGGACAAGTCATTTAATTCAGGACAGTTGAGACAGGACAAGCAGTGGCAGTCATTGTTCCAGTTTGTGCTTCTGGAGTACGGGTTAATGGCAGTTTGGTAGCTGCTAAGGTTTTAGCCTAGACTGCATGAGAAATTTAATTTAAAAGAGATTGGCATGGATATACAACTTGCCCTGGTTGACATTTAGCCGATGATGGAAGGAAAGCAAAAATCAAATAAATCGACCCTACAGTCCCGGGACCCTACCAAGTCACAGGTATTGCCTTGCCGGTTTATGACATATCTGCGGCAGTACCAAGGCCATTACACCACCCCGGATTTAGTGGCTATGCCAGAAGATTCATCTTTCTGCTGGGTTAAAATTTTGCTGGTGTCAGTTCTTGTCCTGTCCTTGCATGGGAAGGACAAGGACAAGAACTGTGCGTTGAAGATTATATGATGAGGTTCCACCAGCTTATTGATAAGGTAATCCTTTGGACACATTTTCAGTTAAATTGCTCCTCTTGCAGTGGGAGGTGTGCATCGAGGCAGAGATTTCCTTCGCCTTAACACCTGACCCCGTAACCAAATGTACCTCCAAGGGGCCACACCATCTTGGTGCCAGTGTTGTCTTGCATTGGAATTGCCTGATATAATATGATATATATATTTTTTTTTATCATAACAAAGACTCCTGGCTGCACTGAGTTGCAGGCTTCTTCTGGCTCATTTGGAATGGTTTCCTGCATCTGCATATTAACATTCTGTACAGATGTCCGTTTTTTGCAGTAACAAACGTCATCAGTAAGGTATATCATTCTGCTATCTGTCTTCCTGGGGCACTTAGCAGGTATAGATGGTATGATTATATTTCGGAATTGTTCTAATGAATCTCCTATATCGGGATCAGCCACTGGCCCATCAGGTCTGCAGAGTGAGTTGCTGTCTAACCTCCAGAGGCATAATTATTCTCATGAGAGAGGTTCATGGCAAGCTAGCAGGATTTAAACAAAGAATTTGGTGATCCTAAATGAAATATTGAAGCTTATCCTGGATTTTCGGGAACTCTTTAGCCAGGTTTCTGAAGTCACCCAGAGTCCATGGGCCATCACAAATTGGTTATAATCAGCTTCTGTTGCCCAATGGACCGGTCTATGGGGAGCCTGAATGGCTGTACTGTCCCGCCCATTGTTTGTACCACACCTAGTCTGGGATGCTGAAAAAGTAGAATCAACAGGTATTTGTTTAAACCTAAGGCCCATGGGGTCACCCTAAATTAGGGACAGAGGTTCATGAGCCTGGACTACTGGCACTGGAGATGGTTGTGTTGTGAAACAGTGGTAGGAATGACTGCCAGCAGTGGGGTGGTTGGAATGGCCACCTGCGCTCAGAGAGGAGCTGGCATGCATACATTGGTGAAAAGATCTATTACATTTTCTGTGTTTTTTCATCTACAATTTGTGGTCAAATTAGCGGGGAAGTCTAACTGTTTTCTATTGCACCCCGGTTTCTTAGAGGTTTAATGTGGCCACTTAGGTTGTCATTCAAATTCTTCAATACTCTTATTTTGGAAGAGTGGTGCCTCTTTGAAGCTTCCTCAAATCAGGATACGTGGGGCCCCTAGACACTGTCTCCTACCTATTTTTCCCTTCTTTGATTCTAATGAACACTTCATTGTAGATGGCCATTCCAGCAGAAGGTTCCTTGCAGCGCCAATTCAGTGTGTCCATTCTCCCATGTTAGAATATGCCAGGCCTTGATACATTTGCATGCAACACTTCAGTACTTAGTGAACATGAAGTGAGAAGGTTTACCTTTTGTTGATAAAAACTTTGATCCATGCCCATGACAGTCCCATCTTATTCTTAAACCAGAATAGCTTATCAAATTTTCCAAAAGGTCCTAAACCCTTACCAGGTGAGAATAAATATGCCAGAACAACCAGAAGATTTTACCAGAAGGTCGCTACACCGTTAGCAGACCGGAACAAATTTACCAAAACAAGTCTCATACCAATTAACCAGATCACAACGATAACTATACAAAAATAAAAAAAAAATAAACTAGAGTTTTAGGTCAGTATAAGTCAGATCTGAGTCATGACACCAAAATTATGAATTTGAGGTGATGACAAACAGACAGCTTTATTATCTTTAGACACAAGAAGTACAGCATCCTTTTGCTATCCGGAATTGACTGCCATACCATTATCCGCTATACAGACCCCTCACCTTTCATACTTTGCTAGTCAGCTGAAAGATTGAAAAATTAAGAGCCTTCTGGAAACCATCTTTCGGCGTGCCGGCAAAAATGTCCTGCCTCCCACAAAGACAATGCATCCTCTCATTAAGTTGTGTCCTCCTTTCATATCCACTTACGCGTCACATGGCAAGTCCTCCATTAAAGCAGCCAACCAAGGGGCATACTCACCCCTCAAATCGTTTTGACATTCACACACCCTTAGCTATCCTTTGTCCCTGCTGCACCTAACCATATTTTGCAGTTGTGCTAGACCATAAAGACCCTGCATATGGAAATTAAGGCACAATCACCATATACTAGTGACACGACAGACGCAAGATACGCTTTTGCAAACAGTCTGGTTTATTTCAAAGTATTCTCAGTCGGCCGTCTGGGGTCTAACGTCTTGCAACGTGTGTACCCAGACCTCGTGAGATGCAAGAGAGCGAGCCATGCTCAAGCAACAAATATATATACATAATCATGCAATCTTTAGAAGGCAATTCAACCTGCCCATAATGTATCTTTCAGGCTAGGGTTCGGTGATTGGCAATCATGATAATTATGACACATTATGACAAGTTTCTAGTCAGTCTAAATATACTTATTCTAGCAACAGTGGCAGAGACAGTTTTTTGTTATTGAGAACATTAAGCTCTTGTTCAGCAAGGATATCATGTTCGTAAGAGAGACACATTCCTTAGCACGTTATCTATCTGTTTCTATTCATGAACCAAGGGTCAGACAGTTCTGAGGCAGATCATACCAGTCTCAGCGAAGGAGGACCGCTAAAAGAATATAATTCCTGTTTTACAGCCTATTGCTACAGCGTTTGTAAAACAGGCCGGCACCTGGGCCGTTGATTAAATGAAGTTTCTGCTTGCCTCCAAGGACTTTGTGAAGGAGGAAAACAATGTATTTCTGTCTCGTTTGTCATTCCTGTCTGGGTTGATCTTTCAACATGCAGGCTGTGACCTCGCACCGTGTATGAGCTTGAATCATAGAAAAGATTTGCAAAGCGTTTTTGACAGAAAAAAAAAAAGCAAATGGCGGATATTTTCACAAAATGGATGCCCTCTGGTTACTTTCACGGTTCTGTGTTTGCAATGTTTGTCACATGATGCCATTGGTTTCCGGCCAACATTATATACATGCTATACATACTAGAGGGTCGTTTCTGGACTAACAGTTGCTTGGGTCTAAAGGACCTCAGCTCTAGTTCTTGCAAGCCACCACTTTTCTAGTCCCCCCTATGCACATGCTCATGAGTCCAATGGCAAACAACTATTGCCTCATGGTGACCTATTAAATCTCATTGCAGTCTGCTGGCAAGGAAAAAAAACAAATGCAGTGATTTCATTAAACCAACTGAAGGGAGTGTGTACTAATTAACATTTGTTTTCAAAATAAAACACCTGATGCACGTTTTACCATAAATTTTACAAACTTTTTTGTGACCCTCCCATTGTTCACATGTAAATTTACCACAAAATGATAACACATTTACTGTTACTGTAAGCGGAAAAAGTCTCTCATTAATGAAATATCAAGATGGCAGTTTTTTTATTTCCAAAAAGTCTAAATTGCTGCGCTTTAAAAAAAAAATGTAAAACTACTGAACAGATGTGCACCAAACCAACAAAAGTCACGCTCTGTGCCCAACTTGTTTCTTATTTGGTGCATATCTATCCAGCGGTTTTCGCGCTATGGGCGTTCAATGGAAGCACCTTTTTTAAATATAGGAACATGAATACATTTTCACCAATGTTTCCAGTTTGGAGGAGCCCTGGCAACAGTTTTGCTTTGGAAAATGTCATCTAGTCAAAGGTTATCAGAAATAGATTTTTGGCAAAAGTCTTTGTAAACTTGTGCACGACCCCCTCCTAATCTACGTAATTTGCAATGTCCTTCTCAGGTTCGCCAAGTCTTTGTGCTTCTTGCCACCATTCCAACAAGTGGTCAACACAAAGATTCTCCAATTCCTCTTGGCTGATTCCTCTTTACTGTCTTCATACCTCTCAGGGGAAAATAATTGTAATATTCTTTCCAGGCGTTCCTGATTCTGATATGTGACATTTCTCAGAGGTTATCTGACTCCAATGACTAGGGCAACTCGCAGGCCCCTTACATATGTTCTTAATAATGCTTGTCAATGTATTTCTTCCTTGTCTTTACAGCTGGTGTATGTCCGAGGATAGTTTTCATAGGCCTTTAGCTTTAGGCTCATCCTCCAGGATCCACTGTCTGGGTATATTCACACTCAGCTCTTGTGTATATTTTTGTAGCTCCCCCTCTGTCTATGGGTCTTTTCCCCTGCTCAGATCAACTCACAGCAACTCACACCCAGCTTTGATGTATATTTTTCTGGTCCCCATCTTTGGGGATTTTCTCTTGTAATCTGTTTTCTGTCGGTCTCTTTTGGTATAGGGAAGCTTGGCTCCCCTTGCTTGGATCTACTCGCCTGCTTGGGATGACTCACACCCAGCTTTGATGTATATTTTTCTGGTTCCCATCTTTGGGGATTTTCTCTTGTAATCTGTTTTCTGTCGGTCTCTTTTGGTATAGGGAAGCTTGGCTCCCCTTGCTTGGATCTTCTCGCCTGCTTGGGATGACTCACACCCAGCTGTGGTGTATATTTTTCTGGTTCCCATCTTTGGGGTTTTCTCTTGGAATCTGTTTTCTGTCAATCTTTTTTAGTATAGGAGATCTGTGTTCCCCTTCGTTGGGTCTTCTCGACTGACAGTGCTTTGTTATATCTTTCTTGCTCTCCTTTTCAGAACATCTCATCCTTGTTTCCCCAGAGATCCCCTTCAACGAGAGGGATATAGTTTCTTTCTATCTGCCTCTGGCAGGCATTTTCAGTGGGCCCCTCAGGCCTCTGTATTATGAAGTTCTCAACTTTCCGCAGCTCGCCGTAGAGTTCAACTGCCCTTCTCCCCCTCTGATTCACACACAGTTTGCCTGCTGTTCTGCAGTATTCTTTTTTTTTCTTTATTGACATTTGGTTAATGAATACACTTTAACAATTAATCACAAGAATGGCACAAAATAGATAACAGAACAATTGATCAAGAACAACAGAAATAAGATAAAACATCAGCATCAACAAATACCGCCGCTTAAAATTCATCTAGTTTGGAAAATCACAATAAAATTAAAAGAATCATTGCATAGAAATGACAGAACAGGGCAATAAATACAAGTATAGGTAGAAAAATAAACAATATGTTTACAAATGAATTCATTTTGATCCAATTGCAGTAATAATAAGAAGCCAGAGACAGCCAACACCGGGGAAGTGGTCCATCCAGCAAGATAATAGCACCAGATTAAATCTTTATTGCCTGAGTTTGGCAAATTCAAGAATTGTTTTATGTATGTAGATCTTTTTGCTTCAAGCACACTATAAGACATGACAAGGTGCAGTAATGCTTCTGGTTGATTCTTCGACTTCCAAAAGCAACAAAAGGCAGTGTCAGAATCAATCAGACCGTATCTTAAAGAACTGCATGTGTAGGAAGAATGTTAAATCTAAAGCACGGGAAGCAGTTCCTATTCATCTTGTTTAGGCAAATGGCTAAATATGGGGCAAGAACACCCACGTTTTTGTAATCATTCTGCAGATGACTCAAAGATTTGTATGAGTGCAAGCCTGGCCTAATTTCAGTCCAATCAAATCTAAGAACAAGTGGTTTTACTCTTGCTGGGTTATTAATTAAATCGTTTTTTGAGAGTCCAATTTTGTCTAATGGATTCATGCAAAATTTTATATATTTGTTAACAAAGCGTTCACCCTTTGATTGTTCAATTAAGTTATGTTCCTGGAACAAAGAATTGTTCACAGGACATAGTATTTTATATAAATGAGATAAGAGTTTCCAACAGGCCCTAGATTTAAGTGACTGCAGGCCCAACTCATACAAAATTGCAGGAAGTGGAAAATGGTTGGGAAGCCTTAAGACCTTTTTCCAAATCATTGACTCTAGCAAAGGCAGGTATTCTAAGATTCAAAACTGCAATTTCTCAATGCCATAGTCAATTTTTTGAACTACTTTACTTTATAGAAATGCAAAATATGGACCAGGGAATACCTGCCGTATTTAGTGTCCAGCCTTAACCTTTTGTTTAAAAGGGCGACTGTACAGGTGTTTACCCAGTTTTTAAGAAGACCTTTGTGTTGTTTTACAAAAAGAGGGAAGACCAGATAGACAAAGCTCTCAACTTGTTGTAGTAATACAGGCCCCGTATAACTCTTCACTTGTATGCTTTTCTTGTGAGCGGAACAACACATCACTTTGGTTTTATCAGGATTTATTCAAAGACTGTGGGCAGTAGAAAAGTCTAGGAAGGCTTTAATCAACCGTTGGATACCCAATTTAGAGCGATCAAAAAGTAAGAAGTCATCAGCATACGCCAGCCACATCGATTTCATATGACTGATTTTCGGGGTTTCAAATGTGTCTAGACTGTTGGTCCCAGGGGCCCTAGAGGTACTGATTTGACTAATAATATTTTTAATAGACGCTGCATCCACTTGAAGATATCATTCCACGATCGTTGGCGTACAGACTAAGGAACGCCCTTTAATGGCGTTACCGGAGAGGCAAATAAATTAGAGTAATGCTATCCCAAGTTCATTCAGGGATGGGATTTAGTAAACTCTCTATTTGAGGCTTATCAAAAGAATGTATACGTTTCCAGAACTCTTGGGTATTGCGTTTGTTTAAAGTAGGCAGAATACATTCAGCATCGTTCTGAGAGCAAGTTTCCCCTAAGCCAATTCTAGTAGCACTGTTTGATTTTCCTGATGCTCACATCCCTCTCTATGAGGGATAAGATATTAGACTTATTGAGCGACCTAACCAATTACCTCATCAATTTTTTCCTTCTGGCTACCGCTGAATCAAAGCAGTGAGTATGTTTCTTGTAAGCAATCCTAGAGTGCATCTCCCTAGGCTTAAATGTATGACTAATATGATCAAAGATGAAGTCGCAGATATTGTCCACTGAAAATACATTATATGGACAAGAAAGTGGCACCTCCAATACAGACAGATCAACAGAATCATTAACACTTTGGACTGTTAATGGATTTCCATCTAATTCTGTTCCCTAATAATTTAGAGTAGTTTCTTTGCTCAGGATCCAAATGGATGCATGAAGCATTGAGATCTCCACAAAGAAAAATATGACCATTAGTCCATGTATCCAGCCATGTATTAATACAGTTCGATATATTGCCTGTGACAGCATTGATGTTCTTTATCCCAAGATGCCAATAAACATTAATGGTTAGAATATCATATTGGCAATCAATTTGGAGTCTAATATGTTTGGCCAATATACCGAACATAGACTGGAAACTTGCCACAATTGATTGGACACTGCATGAACGGACTAAGGGGACCAGGCCACCCAAAGGACGACCATGATTGCTCTTTTTTGCTGATGGAAATGTGGTCACATAGCCACCAAATATTGGTGACACAGTGAGCCAAGTCTCTTGGAGAAATATTATGGAATGTGAGCGCAACATGGTGCTGATAGTTGGATTAGTCATCAGGTGAGAGTGTCCCCGAGTATTCCATGAGAGGACCATACAAAACAATGGCTCTACATCAGGTGAGCAACTTGGGCTAGGTTTCCTTATTCCCACTCAGGGCACTGGATATCCATGACCAATCATTCGGTTGGCAAGAGATATTCTTATAGTTCCCAGAGAATTGTGCAACCCTAGAAAATGTATTCTGGTTCCATGATATCAATATTTCTTTGGGGTGAAGTGAGCTATCCTCATTGGCCCCTAGCTCTGATTGACCCCTAGCCATATAGGATGTCCGATCAAAGCCAAAGGCACATATAGTGGACAGTTCACCCATCACCACATCGAATATCATTTTTGAGTGAAAATATATTTTCACTCAATCAGTCCTATAACGATCACCAAACATAATCTGATCCAGATTCCTTGAGCATGGGGATGATGTTTAAGAACTGTAATAGTTTTGTCTGGTTTAGAATTATGTGTTTATTTTCGGGTAAGATACTTTCGAGGAGGATTATATGAGAAGAGTCCCTACATATACCGTTATCCTGTGTAGCAACCTAGGAACATTTATTTTCCCCAAAATATGCAGGACCCTTCAGCCGTTGGGGCGGCAGAATGTCATTAGTGCAGTCTCCAACCTTTGAACCTTTCAAAATGCTATAGATGCCATTCTGAGGTCCCCTAGGTACAATCCCCTCTTGTTGCCTTAAGTCACCATTAGTATATTGAAAGGTGCACTGAGTATTGTTGGAATCAGAGAGAAGAAACAATGTAGCAAGATTTGTAAGTATTGTCATGCCTGGGTGCACAAGATTACTACTCACAAAGAGAGACTCAGTTGTAGGGTTGACAGGATTATTACATGAAGGTAGGCACAATCTTGGGGTATAGGAACGTAACCAATTTTGCACCATAGCATTCAATGGCTTGTTAGGTAAATTGGAGGGATGACATAGCACAGGCATTGTGCAAGTATTCCATTCGGGTGATGTAATAACTTTTGCCAATGCATTACAATCTCTCTCAATGAATGTGGAAATATTTGCAATGGGGATAGAATGCCCAATAATGGTGCGTGAGGCATCAGAATGGACCTCCAGGATAGGCTCAACATGGACAATAACGCAATCGGGCTCACAAGTGTTTCCTGTTTATGGCTCCATCAGTACAACCTGCTCATTATATTTGTTAGGGCATACTACATCCCTAGTAAAGGCTGCTTTAATTAAAGGCTTATTTAGCAGGCAATAAACACATTTCCTCATGGCTTGCTTTTGCTGATATAGATGTGTAATATTTATGGTTTTCTTTACTTGTTTGCTTCTCGCATTTCTTTTGGCGTGTATTGGACATACGTGCAGTGGTGGTCCCTTTTTTAAGCAATTATTCTCAATGGTCCCACCCACGCTACCGCCATACCAGTGATCCGTGGGTAAACTAGGACATAGGGATGGGATAGAGCAGGGGGAAAAGAGCACCATTCAAAATAACAAGGACCTCGGACATCCACCATTTCTGCGCTATCATCATTTGGTGAGGTCCCAGAATGATCAGGCTGTCTTAAACAGGTTGCGGCTGCATTCTGAATATGTGTAGCTTTCACAGTATTGTCTTCAATTAAAATTGGGCTGGCAACGGGAAGAATGGGATCAATTCTGCACACACCTCCATCATTCCTCTCAGCGACTGGTTGTGTGCCGGACAGAGCTAGGATGGGAACCGAAAGAACGACATTACTGTTTTCGTCTGTGATAGCATTAAACAATGATTGAATGACCAGGGCATAGCTTTCCTCACTAGAAGGAGCAACTATTACTTAAGCAGAAAACTGTTGTTGATGAATGGTCTAAAGGTATTTCAAGTTACTATGGATCTTTGAGTTATCCAGTTTAAAAAGCAATGATTCCAACATAACGAGTATGTTTTGGTCTCTACCTCAATACCTTCGTAAAGGGAGAGCAAGACGCACAACACTTGGGTAATTTCAGTCAGAACATCAGTTTGTCCCGCTTCCAATCCATTGTCACTTTGCTGAAACCTGGTGGACAGCTGTCGTGGTGAAACCTGGGCCGGAGTAGATGAAGATGTAGTAATTAAAGAAGTGTTGTTAAAGGGTAAAAGAGTAAAAAGATCAGGCGTGGTATTAAACTGGACTACGGAGTTCCGTGATATATTTAAATCCTTATCCTCCTGAGCGACCTCTTAAGCATAAGAACAGGGAGTTACCAAGATACGTGTCTTAGTTCGACAACGGGGTAAGAGTCAAGGGCTTACTCGTAGCCATACCTTACCACTGTGCATGTCATACATTCAGGACTAGGTGCCCAGCTGCCGAATTGCCAAACTGCGATTACACTCAGTCCACACTACCATTGGCACGTGCACTTTCCGTTGGCGGCGGGTTTATATTCTTTCAGGCAGCACTGAGGAGGGTCGAGCAAGAAGCTAAAAGACCAATTTGCCAAACAAAATAAAATGATCACGGCTTGTGATGCAAGCAGCAAATGTTCAAACAGCAGGCCAGCACAAATGAAAAGGCAGATATTAATGTAAGCACCAGAGTCTCCTGCCCAACTGCAATTACCCATCCGCACTCCGTTCCGCAGTCTTCTCTACAAGGAGGGCTGGTTGCTCTGTCAGTGGTGGTCTCCTCCTTCTCTGGAATCTCGGTCCATGCTTCCACCGGCATGGCCTGCTCCCGGCACAACAGTCTTCCACCTGGCATGCTGTAGATTGGCTCTTGGATAGAGAGTGTTGCTTCTATGGCACTCCTGGTCTCAGCAGCATTAAGCGGGCTCTACGCCCATCACATACTCGCTGTGTCCTGCCTGAAGGCATCGTAAGATTCATGCAGAAGTGGCATTGTCCGCTCATCGCATCATCATTGCAGCTGATTAGCTTCACGTCAGTGCTCCTTCTCCTCCAGTCAAGAGAATGATACTTTTGTATGAATGTTTTTAGGTGAGAGATGTAGTACCATTGGTCCTGGGATTGCAACTTAAAGGAGGGGCCAGCGACCACACCAACCATCTGTAAAGGCCCCATTAAGTCAGCATTTATCTCCATTCCAATATATTCTGAGAACATTGGGGTCATTGGAACGAAGGGAGATCTTACAGGTTTACTAGATTGTGAGTCCTTGTCCGCTAAAGGGGAGAACCTCCCAGCAAAGTCCTGCTTGTCCAAGGGAGGGTTTTGTGTAGCAGGCTAACCTCCTTAGTCTCAATGGAGGGAACCACCCGTGGGGAGAAAAGACCAATACAGTGGATTCGTCACAATTCCCATGAAGTCTGCTTGCTTTTTGCTGCTGTAAAAAGCACACAGATTTCATAGGAACCCACATAATTTGTGCCAGCATAAAAATCCAGGCTTGCGCCAATGCTGCAGGATTTGTACTGTGGAGATGAAGGTTGCAGCGGATTCGTATGTTACGATCCTCCCCTCCTCTCTGCCATACACATGAATGAAAATGTGGTGTGATGTGAATGAAAGGCTACGTAATGCCACAGAGCAGAATGAGCTCATTGGTGTTTTAGCATGCATTTTAAATAGAGATTTGAGAGCCTTTCTTTCTTCTTTTGTAAATTTACTGCAAATTAACTGTGATTTAACCGCAAACTCACCACTGTTTTATAGAGGAAACGGCGTGCATCAATTAAAACACAAGATGCTGCTTTTCATTTCTGGAAAGCCAGAGTTGTTGCAATGCACCAGGAGAGGTATATAAAGGCTTCAGGAGCAGGGGCCACCTCCTACTCCTTCAAATATTTCTTAAAAAACACTGGATGGATTTACCCGAAACCAGCAAAAGGCACTTCTATAAAGCTTTGTTCCCAACTTATTGCTTATTTGGTGCAAAGCTATCACGAGTGTTCAACGAAAGCACTTTTTCCTCTGTGGAGAAAGGAATTGGACTAGGGTGAAAATAGCATGGGGTTTTTCCATTGCGTATAACTTTTTCACCTTTTATTGCATTTTAGCAAAAATGTCTACTTTGGAGGAATCCAAGACAAGCCTTTTTCTTGGAAAATGTTAACTGAATTTTCCAGCAAGTCACTGTAACTATAACCCCAGCTCAGTGCAGAAAATACCTTCAAAGTGGTTCATAATGTGATTTACAGGCAGTGTGATTGTATTGGCCTGTAAATTACATTCAGGTCCAATAGTGTCTCAACAAGGTTGACAAGTAACATGAGTATAAAGCTTATAATATGACAACCAAAGAACAGATGAGCAGTAGGAATCTACAACCTATGTGATGATTGAATGGGCCCCACTGAAGCGAATGGGTTTTCAGCAACTTCCAGACTTTAAGAAAACCGTTGAGTAGCTTAATGCAGTTCTGGAACCTCTGTAATATGTGAATTGACTAGCAGAATCTGGTTGTAGACTATTGAGCTCATTTTTTAAGTCTATATAATTTACATTTGCTGTACACACGTTCCCTTCACGTAATGTTCAACTTTTGCACGGCAGAGTGTAAAATGGTGGCATATTCATTTTTCCGCCACCCTTGTGCACCTTATGTATTTATGACAGGCAACGTTCAAAATGGATTCCTAAGGAACCCCCCTGCTTTTTGTTGAAGTACAAAACAGGCAGATGATATAGGAAACAGTGTGAAACACTTTTTTGATGCATATTGCGCCTTATAATTATACAATAAATAAATAAATATTCACAGCATTAGAGAAAAATGAAAATACCACGCTGGCACAAATGCTGGAGTATTTGTATGGTTCAGAGGAAGGGGGAGGCAAAACCGTAATTTACAATTATCGCCTCATCTCCACCATACAAATGAATGAAAGTTAGGTGTACGTAAATTAAATGTATACACATGACTTTTGCACATTAAATGTACTTTACGCCTCATTGAAAATGAGCCCCTCTGTTTTCCCATGCAGAGGGATTGTGGCCAGGCAGTTCACACTTGAGTGCCGGACCAAGACTGTTTAGCAAAAGGTGTTCGCGGAACTCGCTAAACAGTCTTGGTCCTGCACTCCATGCAGGGCCGGCCTAGGATTTGCAGCACTGGGTGGCAACATATGTGTGACTCCGCCTCATTTGAAGCGCAGAAAATGATATCACAAAATGAGCCTTTAATATCCTTGGGAATCAAATAAACTGACAATTAGTGTATGCCTTTTAACTGTTAATATAAACTTATCAAAGCAATCGAAGCAAAATCTATTTACTGGGAACGTATTGGAGCAGTCAGAGTAAGCAATTCAGCAGGTCTTCAAAGGTTATCAATAGGGCTCTAGTCCAAAAAAAGAGTGGGGTGGGCTCCTTAACATATGCACAGGGACTGAACATATCTAAAAGTGAAATACACTAATTTTATTCCACTGGCCTTCCCCAATAGAAGTAAATACATAATACCAATGAGCATTGTCTTTCAAAAAATCAATCATAAAATAACCAGATCGAAGAGATTTTGCTATAATCCTGCTGGCAAAGCATAAAAGGTGCGTCCCTTTTAAACCTTAAAAATCTATTTTGAAATATTCCATTAAAAGCAAAATACCAATACAGGACATATGCTTTGAAGACACTTTCATGTGGTCTTGTGGGTAAGTGTGCGCCCAGAAAACTTTAGGAGCTGCGTTCAAATCTAGGTGGATGAACACTTGAGCAAACAAGCTTTTCTTGCATTGTGGCCTCAAAAATACCCAAGGGGGTTGACGTTCACACTGTGAAAAGAGTGGGGGGAAGCTGTCAACCCACATGTACCCTCAACTTGCAACCTGAAAATCAGCAAAGGACCAGCGAGAACACCCTCTTCAGTCTCTTATAAATCATTAGAACCAGTTTGCCTTCAGTTCCTTTCCCCTCCTCAACCCAATGTTTGGCTTTCAACAGTATTCTGTTTTATGAAGAGGACTTGAAAAGTACAAACATCGTCATTATAATACTCCAGGAACATAAGGATACTTATAGAAATGTTAAACAGAAAAAAAGTACAACTGTTGCATTAATTCCCCCTATCTTGAAGACTACAGATACCATGATGCAATTCAGCAAAAGGCAAACAAATGGGTTGTAGGCTTTCTTTCAAGACTAAAAGACTCCTATCAAAAGATAATGTGAAAAGGTAAACTGGGTGTTTTACATGGTTTGACAACGGCACGCTTCATATTGCTAGTTAAATGTGAAATTCTACATACAAAAAAACTATTTGACACACCAAAAAGCGTACACATAGTTTACAACTTTGTTGCGAATATATTTTAATTGTCTTCAAAGAAGACAGCTTTGGGTAGCAAACTTTTTTGGGTGAGCTTTCAAAATAAAAATCCCCCCTTTTTTGAATCCTAGTCCAAAACAAAGGTTCTCAAATAGAGCTTTACTTATAAAAAGCTTCCACTTTAAATGCTGTTCCAAAACAAAGTGCTTGCTAAATCCTAACTGTGAGGCCCCAAGGGGTTCGATGGGCTGCTGGGAACGGGAGTGTATATGTGTCTCGAGAAGAGAGTCAGAGGGGTGTGTGAGCTGAAAGCACGACCTGGCTAAGACAGGAGCACCGTGCAGACTCACAGCCCCCGTTTAAAGAAATTTGCATTATTTAAATGCTCTCTGCAGCTGGGGGGGAAAAAGCCCAAAAATTGGAAGGTCATCTTTGGAAAACCGTATTGGGCCTTCCAAAATCATCATCGATATCAGCCATGAGACGTGACTTGGGTTTACTATCGCTGAAAGCATCAGTGGAACAAAGTCAGATGAGACTCCTTCGAAAAATCATCTCGCCTGATACCCATACACTCTATAACTCGATCCAGGTTGAACTTAACCAAGGACGTTGCAATGTTCTGAACAAGTGGAAACAAAAGCTTTTAGCGAAGTTGTCAGATTTGGCCTGCACGTCTGATGATCTTATCCAGAATCCTGATAGGATAAAAACAAAAATAGCTCAAGAAGACTGGATCCAAACGTGTGAAACAACAACGGCCAATAAATTGCTTTCTCATCTACCTCCCACGACAAATAAATTGAGATTACCATTGAACTATTGCATTAAATTCCCTAATAAGAGACTACAAAAAACAGTAATGAAAATGCGATTAAATCTAATACTAACTCAAGAAATTAAAGCCATTCGCTCTAAATATTTGTTAAAAACCTGCAGATTATGCTTAGAGCCTGAAGCGGTCGAAACAGTAAGACATTTAATTATGAACTGTGTCAAAACAGCACCTTTGCGGGAAGCTTTTCTACTACCTTTGATGTGTAACGTGACGCTCCGAAAGGAAGACACATGGTGGTGCCGCCTGGTCTCAGGTGAAAAAACAAAATGGTCCACGGCGGCAGTTAAGATTTTGGAGGCTGCACTTAAACTGGAAACAGAGACTGCTAACATATCCAGTATTATCTAATATAAAGCCTTCTCTGCAGCTGGTCTCTTCCTTTTCTTTTCTGTTTGCTTTCTTCTTTACTCTTCGTCTCCTTCTCTGCTCACTGTTTTGAAATGATTTCTTGTAAAAATCAAAAAATTTGTTTTGATTAAGAACAAGTAAATAAAAATAAAAAAATGTTAAAAAAAAGCCCAGCAGAGAAGACGCCAGGAATCCTCCCCATTTCTCCTAATGCCCTCTTCCTCGGCAGCCCAGGCCAAGTCATGTGATTACTAACGCCCCCAACATGACCTGCGCTGTGACATAACTGTGGAGAACTAGCTGAAATTCTGTGCACAAACCCGTAGGAAGCATGCCTCGAAGCAGAGGTCAGAGGTCCAAGTTCAGAGTAGCATGGCCATTCAAAAGTGACTAAATACAATGTATTGCAATGTCTCTCTCGGAGCGTCTGCTGTGGAAATGAATCGGCTGACAGGATTAGAATCACGTTTGCTTAATAGTGCACGCTCCCCTGAGCATTGTAACGGGACGTGTTTGTTGCTGTGGCAACCATGCAGACGAAAGGGACAGTGACACGCATTTGTCCAGGTTCGTTAATGGCTTTCGATAGTACTATGATTGTTAATTTTTAATGTCGAAGAATTATTAATGTTTTTTTGCGAAGTCGCTGCGCAGCGTGTAGGATTAATTAAAGATGAATTATGGAGGTAGACTCTAGCTCCCATACCGCACGGAAACCTTCAGTAATGTGTGGAAAATTCACCTGAGCTGGAAATTCTTCTCGATTGAGAGAGCACAACCGTTTCCATAGTGATCCGGAATCCTACAAATCGATGTAGGGTTCTATATGGTTTGCAAAGCTCATTCCTACAGCTTAAACTTCTTGCTGCCACTTTCAAATAAATGCGCACAGAGTGTCAACAAGTAGTTTTTTGACCCAAACTCCAAAACAATTGGTCTTTGCCGGTTGACAGCCATTCCCTTAGTCCTCCAACATCAGGGTTTAGGAATGCATGCATACATGCGAATGGGCCTGTGTATTTCAGTGCTGCTCTGTAGGCCTGAGTTTTAATGTGCATTCGGGCATTGCAGTCCTTAATAAAAGATGAAAAAAGCTAAATTACATGTCTGAGAATGCACAGACGTAAAACATTACAGGAGGAGCTTCCCCTGAATGTTATGGGCATGTTGCCTGTACTGTATGTACTTCTATTCATGATTTGCAGTTTTTGGCTTGCAGCCCTGAATTGATATTGGAGAAAGAGTGCCCCGTGGGCGGGAAGAAACAATTCCCGCCCACGGGGACATTGTGCGAGGAAGGGCAATGGAATGGGATGACGTGCAGCGCCGGTCCTCACTGATTGGACGGCGTCGCATGTCATCCTAGATGAAAGACTCCTTTCTGAGGAGATCCTAACAGGGAAAGATGCAATGGCCGCTCGGGCAGCGGCTCCGTCGGAAGAGGAGCTTGCGGCCGCCATTGCAGTGTTGCAGGCAGCAGGGCAGAGGTGGGAGGGTAGAGACAGAGGGGGCTGGGGTCGAAGAAAAACAAAGGGCAAGTACGGGAGATGAGCCAGAAGGGCCGACTGAGGTGGGGGAGAGTGTAAGAGGGAGGCCTAAGACGAGAGCTGCATCAGCAGGTGTAGCTGCAGCAGTGTGGGCTTGTACCAGCCCAAAAAGAATGGTGAGGAAGAAGTTGGGACGGGATGGGGGAAGGCACAGGCGAGCACATAAAAGGCTCAAAGAAAGAGGGGCAAACAAAAAAGAGGGAAGAAAGAGTGGTGAGGTGAAAGAAGTTGGGGGGAAAAGAAAGGAGTTATATAATGAAGAAGGAGATCATGAGCAACCTAAGTCAAAGTATATGGACACAAGGAGATGAAAGTGAGTTTGAGAATGAAGAAAATGGGAGTGATGAAGAGAAGAGGTTTGCCATGGGGCCGAAGCCGGGTATACCCAGAGATATGCGTGGGTGCCGGACGTGCAGCTTAGTCTCACTTGAATCATTTTTCTATCTGGTGTTAAAGTGCCCCTTTTTCCGGACCAGAGAATTTGTCATTTGGGGGGCTTTTACATTCAACCGCCCTGGTCCTGACTAAAAACCTATGGATAAGGCTAATGCTTACCTCTAATCAAGCCTTAATAATAGCTTTGATAACACTCAAAGAAAAAGTTCTCCAGGGTTTGAAGAGCAGAATGTCTGAAGGGGAAGAAGCATAGAGGGAAATACGGGATTAATTGCATGCCTTATGACTAAATTCATATCCAAGACATTTGGTGAACTGCATCACACATTTGGAATAATCTGATGTAACTGTGTATATTTCGTTGCATTACTTTTATTTTTATTTATTCATTCTAATTTACTTAAGTGTATACGTTTCTTGTAAACTGTAAAACACTTTTATTAATAAAAAATAAAAAAAAGTATCTTCTGTTCCCATTTCCCAGTGAATACAGACTCATGCGAACGGTCAGCTGGTACAATTTCTCCAGCACACTGCTGTAGCTGAGCGCTCAAGAAATTCATGTATGCCCAAGACACTTGGCCTGTGGTTTTAATCAAATGGTTTACATACCTGCGGTCTATGCTCCAGAATGGCTATCCTATGGTTGAGATTATACTGCACTACCACTTCTCCTTATTGTCCCTTGCCCTGATCCCTAGTCCCCATGTACCTCCCTTTTCCCCATGCCCCCATGGGGGCCCCTGACCCGCTCTTCCTCATGGACTTCTCTAGGTGCACCTGCACACATGCACCTAAATTACACTCTGCAATTGTCAATGAGGTCCCCACCGCTTGCAATGCCCCTTCCCCTTCCTCATCCTTGGCGGCACTGAATCAACACCTTTACCGCACCAGCAAAAACTTCTTGAAAGCTGGCAAATACAGCATTTGTGGCTCTTTGGTATTCTGAGTTCACCGGCAGAAGTCAGGAGAACAATGTGGGGCTTTTCCTACAAGCCATTGGCTTGTTCTCCAGGATTCTTTTCCAGGATTCTTTTCCTGATCCATGCTTGTCCCAGTGGATTAGCTCCTCGATTTGCTTCCTGCAGTATCATGGTCATCTTGGATAAATAGTCTCCGTGAAAGGATTCTTGTATCAAATTGATTATGGGTGGTAGGTTTGGTGTGTAGCATTGTTACATACATGAGTGGGTGATGACACCAGGGAAGCTCACTCCATCCACCATTTGGGGGGCACATTGTGTACCTGCCAGGCTGTTCCAGTTGCCTGGAGCTCTTATCCCTAACATAAAAGGATAGCAAGTTGATCCAATTCAACTCAGAACATAGACAAAAAGTAAGAACTGCTACAATTATCCCAGATTATCAGAGCAGCTATGTGAGTGGATTAGGTTAGGGCATTGACGATGCCATGACAACTCTTTAGATGTGTCACTGGGAAAACACTAACCTGGACAGACCCTGAGGGTTCATTGGTTTACATACCTACTGAAAACCATCAATGATGGGTCCTCCACATGCATCAGGACGCCCGCCTAGCCAGGCACCTTGGAACTGTGAAGACATTGGACATGCTGAAAAGAAACCTTGGGTGGCCTTAGATGAAACTACATTCAAACAAATAATTAGGATGGGAGAGCCACACTCTAGAGATTCAGGATGTATTTAGTTTAATCTCTGAATTTTAGTAATGATACATACAAGATATCACTTATTTGCAAAAAGACAGATAGACGGACAGTTAGACATTTTGTATTATAGGTGTACCGTTGGGTACCACCCTCAAGAGTGTGGAGGGTGTTAGCCTTCTGGTGGTGCAAAATCTCTTGGATACACAATCAACATAGGTTCACAACACAAGAGTGAATGCAACCCAGGACCTCATTTGGTCCATGGGTATTGTCAAAAGAAAAAACACAACAACAGGTGTGTACAGGTAAGAATGGGGTGTGGTTGTGTCATAGATCGACAATGTAGTGTTTCGGCCACGGAGTACGAGAACTGAACGTGGGTGGCTAGGATGGCCTTCTTCAGGATGGAGGTGAAGGAATGATACACTGTCCGTATGGCATCATAACCGACCAGCGGTGAAGCGGTACTAGCTTCAGTTTCTTCAACTATGCATAAAGTCAGGTGAAGACGGCGGCCCAATGTCCACTCTTGCTCAGGATGTTGGTCCAAAATACCAAATCTGGAACCAGGATTACCAGATGTCAGGAGCGTCAATGAATGGTGCCAGCAGTTGTTGGAGTTGTTGGAATAGACAATAGGGCATATCAGGACCTAGCCAGGCGCCCTGTATTATTACCTCTAAGATGAAACTAGACACTATGGAGTATGTATGAGGTTGTGAAATTTGAGAGCATAACAAAGTGGATCACACTAAGCTGGCAGGATTTCTCTGGCCCTTGCCAACACCTCTTAAACCACGGCACACACTTTCAGCAGACTTAAAAATAGAGCCATCCAAAGGGCATGATTACATGAGAATAATAGCTGTAAGGAACTAATTCACTTAATTGTCTCATCTAATTCCATGTTGTGCAATTCCATCAGTTGGAGCAGTAGCCAGTCTCATCTGCCAATAAGTAGTAGACTACACAGAATATCACCTTACATAATGACCGATCATGGTGTGAAAACAGAAAAATAATATGAGGCCGGGAAGCCCAAAAAGAAACACACCAACACAGGTTACAAAGAAACATAAAAGTGTTTTATTTCAAGCTACAACAGTTACCAAGTCAATTGACGAACGGATAGCTATTTGGCTCTCAGTATAACATAACGAACTTCAACAAGGGTTCGATGTGTTAGTGCGAGAGACCGCATATTGGAATACCCGGGCCTTTTATACAATTTTTCCAGCCCTTGGCCAACCCTCTTGCGGGTTAACCATTCTGCAAAATATTTAATTCTGGTCTTAGGGTTCCTTGCCAGGTCAATCCTTTAATATATGCATTTCGATTAGTTTCGCTGATATAAGTAGTACATTTACATATAGGTCAACGTTAGGGCAAGGTCTCAGTTCGCGACCCCGACAAGTGGCCTGCAGGCATATTAAATATTCAGTTGTACGGAGGTCACAACGGCCAGAATCTTACTCAGAATGTCATATGGCCTCCATTTTGATGTTCAGGGTGACTTCTACATAACAAGAGAACCTAAAATGGCGACTCAATCCAAGATGGCGGCTTACATTGGTTTCTCTAAGGTCAAGGCCTTGCTGTGGAGTTTGTTCGCACATGATGTTTAGACAACTTGGCGGAGGCCAATACACATACAATTGTTACAATAGGAGGCATAATATTGTTTCTATTCCGACAAACCCTCCTTTTGGCCTATGCCAAGTGCTAATACCATTTCTAATGTCTTTGTAAATAACTCCATGCATTGTCGTCCATACATCCTGAATCGTTATCTGTAATATCTATAGCCATTAGGTCGTTCACCAGAACCTCTTGTAACACAAACTCTTTAGATGCTGTATCTGGGGCATACATTTTGTGCCCTATCGTGCTCACTGCCTGAGCGCAACATCCCTCTAGCATTGCACATATACTAGGTAGACATTGGATACAGCAACAAAGGAGTAGCAGGATTCCCAAAATAACCAGTATGACAGAAAGCACCTTCCAACCCCAGGATCGTAGAGAATCCCAGAACCAAGCACTAATACTCCAATCTCCCACGGGAACATGCACTTCTGAACTAAGGACGTGCAAGTTCTGTATTGCTTTGAAAATTGTCGGTGAGGAATCTGGTACGAAAACACAAAAAGCGGACCCCACTAATTTACATACTCCACCACGTTCTGCCAGAATGACATCTAATGCCATCCGGTTTTGGAGAGCTACCAATCTTATTGCTTTCTGTTCCAGTGTCATATTGTAGAGTAATATTTTCAGAATTTGCTATCTGTCCCCAAAATGGCACAACTGATTTTGTTATATCTCCCAATATTTGCCCAGGGGTATCTCCATTCTCGTCCCGCCGTGGGCGAGCCTTAGAAACTTCCAATGTACTAGCTATGAATACCCCAGGTAACAGGATTCCTAAATAACAGGTTCCCTGCCAATCCTTGGGCAACCAGGGAAATGCTGTACTACCGCAAACGAAATAGACAGGCCCCCCTGCATACAGAGGCCTGTTCTCTCCGGTCAAATTTACAATGTTCACACAACCTTCAAAATCCCCCATTGACCGAGTGCCATTTCTTTGTACACAGAAGGGGACTGAATCGGGGCTATGGTTAATGGAGTAGGAAGGACGAAATGCGTCCTTATTGCCTATCGGAGCCATTTTAAAGGAAATTAGAGTTTGGAAAGGAAGAGACAGTGTATCAGATGGCCTAATAGAAGCAACATTAGGCTTACTTCTATTTGCAAAAAGCGAGCATCCCAGGGGAGTCAATTCACGTTTCTCAAAATGATTTAAATTAGTTCCATCAAAGTTCCCTGAGATGCTGTCATTCCAACGGCCAAAGAATAGTGTTCTAAGAGAGGCATAGCAAGCAGTCGTTAAAGGTAAAGGGTGAATATACCATCCTAGCCCCTTGTTCCCATGTTGCGGTAAATGGGTGCAGATCCAGCAATTACTCTTATTAAAAATGGCATGCGTTGAATTCATTATTATCATTAAAGTGTTATTATGGTACTTTCGTCTATGCTGGGAGTCCCTAGGTGACAGAGTATGAAGGTGTACAGAGGGAGTCAAAGCAGTAGGTACAATTTCAATTGGCAGAAGAGGCTCTAGAGGATACATTTCTTCAAAGTACCAGAGTCCCACTGCAGTAACTATACAAATTCCAATTACTATTATCACAACACAGCAATACGTTTTCGGGGCCCAGGCACATTGTTCATTGTCCGAGTTGGTCACCCCCTTATTTACAAGTCCAATGCGAGCAGCAGCGGTGGAGGTGGCAGGCATCGTAGTTTCTCAATCGACGACCCCAATGTTCGTTGCTGGCGACACTATGGTCGCGCGACTTCTTAGTCCTTCCCCAACCCTAGCCAGCAGAATCCCTTTCTTTTCAAAAACTTTTTTTGCAAGAACAAACTCTCAATGACTCTTTTCTTTTCCAGATGCACAGGCAAAACCCATGCCGCAGTTCTATTTTCTTCGTCGAAGGTCGTACCTGGAGATTCCCGGTACTGTTTGATCCGGAAATAAGGTAACGTCACTTCCTGAGGGAAGCAACGTATCAGAGGCGACGGAAGTTGCAGAACTTGAAACAACGTTTTCCGGAAGTGACCTTTCCAAAGAGTGTGGAGACAAAATGGACTGTTCCCCAAGCTCCACGGGCTCAGAGAAATTCTCCGACACACTCACAGAGCTATTTGCTACTCCAGGATCTGAGATTGTAGCATCAGCGAGGGGTTCTGCTTCTTCTGTAACGTGTGGCGTCGGGTGAGGAAGTTTCTTGACATGTGTCGCGTGGATCCAATGCTTCTTTCCAGCCACCCGAACTGCTGTCTGGGTGACCAACAGCACCTGGTAGGGTCCCCACCAGCGAGGCACGAGGCAGGAAGACCTTTCGTAGGCCTTCACCAGGACCCAACTTCCAGGCTGAATATTGTGTCCTGGGCACGTAAAGCGTACAGGTAAAGCTGATTGAACCTGATGATAAATGAGATACAGATTTTTAGTCAACTGGTTACAGTAGTCTACAAGCAATACATTCTCAACCTCCCTCAATGCTTTAGGCTTCAGAAGACCCCAAATATTAGCAGGTCTCCCCATCACTGCCTCAAATGGAGAGAGCCCAGTCTTAGTTTGAGGTGTGGCACGCATGGCTAACAATACAATAGGTAAGGCGTCCGGCCATTTCAGTTTGGTGCCGGCGCATGTTTTAGCAAGCTTATTCTTTAGGATACCGTTATGTCTCTCTACCAACCCGGCACTTTGAGGATGTCTAGCCGAGTGAAATAGCTTTTCAATGTGTAACGCTGTGCATATCTGCAAAATTACTGCTGCAACAAAATGGGACCGTTGTCCGA
The DNA here is from genome assembly GCF_040938575.1 of Ambystoma mexicanum. Taxonomy (NCBI): domain Eukaryota; kingdom Metazoa; phylum Chordata; class Amphibia; order Caudata; family Ambystomatidae; genus Ambystoma; species Ambystoma mexicanum. The sequence goes on along the minus strand of NC_090936.1, from coordinate 104,332,681 downwards.
CCAAATTACTCTTGGCAGCCCAAATCATGGAAAGAATTCCTTTACCATAGTCTTCGCAGTGGGCATTGCAGTAGCATCCTTAACGGGGAAAGCCTCAACCCATTTACTAAAAGCACAAATGATCACAAGGACATATTTTAGATTGTTACACCGTTCCATTTCAATAAAATCAAAGTGGATGACCTCGAAGGGAACAGAAGGACGCCCAAAACTACCCCTTGGAGTTACTGTCCCCTTCCCCACTTGGTGCTGTAAGCATATCATGCAATTTTGAACATAGCGCTGCGCGATCTTCAAAATGTTATCATTTACCCAGACTTGTTCTAATATTTTTGTGATCTGCTGAGCACACACATACGTAGGACCGTGTGCCATCGTAACCATCGCCAGCACATATGAATCAGAGAGCAACCATTTCCCTTCAGATGTATCCACCCAACACCCATCTTCATCTAGTTTCCCCATCCCTTCGGCCCACTTTTTAGACTCTTCTATCGTGGCATCAGCTTGGATAACTCGTACAGACCCAATACCCTCATCCATTACATAGGCATCTTTTGTTTCTCTTAGAGCATACATGTCTGTGCTGAGGTCTGTGGCCGTTTGCCTGGCTATCTGGTCAGCAAAATCGTTCCCTTTTCCCACATCATCTATGACCTTATGATGCGCTGCACATTTCATGATCGCTAACTGACTAGGGAGCGCGAGTGCCGAGAGCAATTGCACTATCAGGGTGCCATGCTGAATCTTGGTCCCATGTGAGGTTAGGAACCCTCTTCCTGACCAGAGCCTCCCAAAGTTGTGAGCCACCCAAAGGCGTACTAGCTATCAGTACATATGTTTACTGTATGCCCTTCGGAGAGTTCACAAGATCGGGTCAACGCTATAATCTCTGCGGCCTGCACGGAGTTATGCGGAATTCTCTTAGTTTCAACAACCGTACTCAATGTAGTAACTGCATAGGCAGCTGTAGATGTACCATCCGGGAGTTTGAAGCAGGAGCCATCACAAAACAGCTCCCCTTCCGCATTGCCCAAAGGAGTATCTATAAGGTCTATCCTGCCCTTGGTTTCCTGTTCAGTAGTATACAGGCAGTAATGTGATTCTTCGTCACCGCAAACAGTATTTTGCGGGAAAGGTAGGAGTTCAGCCGGATTAAGAACACAACACCTCTTAATTTTAATGTGAGGGGCAAACAAAGTTAATTCATACCTCGTCAACCGTGCAGAGGTGAGGTGCTGTGTTTGGGTTTTTATTCAATAGGACATCTACAGAGTGAGGTACCATCAGGGTTAAATCATGGCCTAGGACCATTCCCTCACTCTGTTTTACAGACGCGGCAGCAGCAGCGACAGCTCGCAAACATCTTGGCAAAGCGCATGCAACAGGATCAAGGGCGGAAGAGTAGTAGCCGCACGGTCTATTCTTCCCTCTGTGTTCCTGTGTTAACACAGCCAAAGCACAAACATCACATTCATGCACAAACACAAAGGCCTTATTGTAATTTGGAGTACCCAGAACTGGTGCAGAGCATAACGCGGCTTTGAGAAGCTCAAATGATCGTTGATGTTCCGACTTCCATTGCAGCGGCGAAGAGATGCCCTTCTTCGTCAAGGCCAACATCGGTTTTATCACTAGTGAGAAGTTCGGGATCCACAGCCTACAGTAAGAAGCCATACCTATTAAGGCTCTGACTTCCTTCTGTGTATTTGGAACAGACATGCCAGAAATGTGTTTTATCCTTTCAGGTGTCAATCTTCTCCCCTCCTTTGACAGGAGATAGCCTAAATAGGCGACCTCCTGACAACAATATTGAAATTTCTTAAGCGAAGCTTTATGACCATGTTCAGCCAAATGAATAAGCAACAATACAGTGCCTTCTTTACAAGCACTTTCGGAATCTGCAGCTAAAAGCAAGTCATCGACATACTGAAGCAGTGTACAAGTAGACGGCAATTCAAGGGTGTCAAGCTGCTCTTTGAAAGCCCTACTATAAATGCTTGGACTTTCAGTATAACCTTGAGGTGCATGAGTAAATGTGAACGAACGTCCCCCCAAGGTGAACGCGAACAAATATCTACTATCCTTGTGTATAGGAATACTGAAGAAAGCATTCTTCAGATCCACAACACTAAAGTGAGTAGCTGTAGCAGGGATCATCGTTAGTATCGTTGTCACATCAGGCACAATTGGAAATTGTGGGGCGACAACTTTATTAATAACGCGTAGATCAATTATGAAACGGAATGGGATTGCATTGTCGCCTTTCTTGTACACGGGTAAAATCGGGCTGTTACATAAACTACCTGCAATCTCTTTGATCACTCCTCGATGCACAAAATCGGAGACAATGCACTTCAAAGCACGCTCGCCCTCAACTGATATTTTACATTGCGGAATGCGTGGTAGTTTAACTCCATGTTTCAAGACTATTTTAACGGGTTCAACCTGTAGTACCCCGACATCATTGTCGTCAACCGCCCACAAACATTCCAGGACAACGCTAAACTCAGGAGGCAATGGTCGAGTCAAAAACTGAGAACTGAGAAGTTGCTGTGGTGAAACCGTCAGTCGCACTCCGTCAGAGGAACAATGAATTACTGCATTTAGAATCTTCAACAGATTTAACCCCAGCAAATTCTGTCCACAGTTTGAAGTCAAGAGTAATGGACAATGGTCCGTAAAGGGACCCAAAGAAATGGGCACCGGCGAAGAAACCAGACAAGCAACTGGTATGCCAGAAAACCCTACAGAAACATTAGTTTGCCCTGACAGTGGAATGTTTGGAACCCGAGAATGATCAATGGAGCACTTCTGTGCTCCAGTGTCTATCAAAAACTGATGTTTCCTATTCACCACTAACAATTCAACGTAGGGACCTTTTTGACTAACGGGAATAGGTGAAGGTTCCAAACCCTGCTTCGGGCAATCCTAACGAAATAAAATGTCATCAGAAGGAAGCTCTTCAGAAAGGTAGGCATCAGAAGGGTGATCAAATATGTTTCTCGTGTCCACACTCGAAGTCTGATCATCCCGTGAAAAAGGTTGCTGAGGATCTTGCGAGAACTGATCTCTATCATGGCACCCCACTCCGGGGCGACCTCTAGGTCGTCCATACTCCCAAATGTGTTGTTTGACCTCTGTCGAAGGACGGGGCACTGTGCACGCCAATGACCTTCTTGGCGGCAATAGGCACATTGATTAATATTCACAGGACCCAAGGGGACGTTCCCTTTCGGAACATACTGACCTCTGGTCTGTGAATTACCTCCTCTGGGATTTCTAACAATTTGCTGTAACAATACTTTAGTCTTCAAATCTCCTTTCCTCTTCTCTATTCTCTCTTTTTCATTATTAACACGGTTCTCATAATACTGAGCCATGTGCAAAATTTCAGATTGGGATTTCGCCTGCCAAGCGCTCTCAGAGGACATTTGTCCACAAACAACCTTTTCAGAGACTCTGTGCCCAAGTCCTGTCCACTGAAGTCAGAGAATTCCTGTTCGAATCGATTAAACAATTCGGTGGCACCTTCAGATTTTCCTTGAACACAGGCTGTAAGCTTGTCCCAAATAATTCTTTTCTCAGGAATTATGGTTTTCAATTTTGCGACAATTCTATCAGGCAATTTGAGTATTACCTGAGGTGGATTCTCACCAGCTGGTCTTTCCCCATCAAACCTAGTTATATTAGCCCACGTATCTCCCAACCCTGGCACATCGTCTATTGTTCGAACCTGCTTCCATAAATCGACGGGCAGGAGTACAGGGAATAGCAAGTCAATATCACTTAGGGTGAACACAGACGACTGTAAAACGGACTCTATCTCTTTGTAGAATCCTGTCGGATTTTTCCTAATATCAGGAATTGATTGTCTAATAGTGTTCACTTCCTGTTGCGAAAACGGAACGTGAACAAATTGCGATACATAATGTGCAGGGATGTCCACAGCGGGTGCACCTGTCCCAACGTTAGCGGGAATCTCAACCTTTGGGACAAATGTCGGAGGAACCTCTCTCATTGGCAACTGAGATATAGGTAATTCCGATCGCTTACTAAGCAACAGAGCCAGGTCGAGCGCTAAGGCAGCCGAAGAAGTGTCGGGCGAAAAAGCCCTCTTACAAATACCCAATAACTCTATAGGACAACTAACCTTCTTCCTTACACATTCATCCTGCAGGTACTGTACCATTACCTGAATCACCTTCCTCTGCATTTCTACTGTATACTGACTATACGTGTCATATACTTCATCCGGCGGTATCGATGAATCCAAGATCCATCGAATCGCATCTTTGGTACAAATTCGTACTTCCTCAGATGCCGATTTACGACATGGAAGGAACCGTTTCTGTACATACATACTGTCGTCTTCACCATCCTCATCCCGTAATCTTTCTAAGTCCCTCCCATACTCAAATAACCTCTCAACATGACCATGTACTTTCTCCTCAGTGTCCCTCGAAAGCGCTAAAGTATTTATTTCCCTCAACCCTTGTGGGAGATCCGTATTATGTAATCTACCCCACATTACACAGAAATGTCCCCAAACCTTCGATAAAAACATTTTTCTCGGGAAAATTGCCCATATTTGATAATGTGGAGAAAACGTCAGCTTGATCACCTCTCTCCATACAATGCTTAGCCCATGCAAATAATTCCCGTTTCTTTTCTGCAGAGACAGTATTTCGAGTAACAATCTTTGACCCCGCACCATGATCAACTTCAGTCAATACAGAACCACTCGGGAGCGGAGGTGCGGGCAAATTCAATGGAGGTGCGACTATCGGCACAAGGGGAAGGGGTGGTAGAGTAGGTGGAGGAACAACAACTAGAGGAATAGGAACAATAGGTTGTACAGGGGGAACAGTACTAACAGCAGGAATAACAGCAGGAATAACAGCAGGAATGGGCAGAGCACCAGGGAGAGGATCATACGGAGGTGGCGCAGAGGCACCAGGCCTGCGTTCGTTTAACAATTTATCAATAAATTCTTCGGAAACATGAAAATCTTTAGAGGGATAGATTTTCTGGATACCGAGTGAGAAAGCCCTATCCATATTCTTGACTGACTCTGAAAGTTTTTCCTTATCATATAACAAAGCCTTTTCGGCATTCGTTTTATGACAGCGTGCATGTTTATCCCTACTTTTAAGCTGCTGCAACGCTTCTTTGTTCCAATTCTGCAAAACATCAAATGCTGCTGGTCTGGCCTTCTTCTTTAGCAAGACCGATTCTAGGTATTCAATACGGGGATCTCGAAACTTCCATTGATTGACCACTGAAATTCGGAGGCATGTCTGGTTTGTCTGTGCCAAATATCATTAAATACTATACTTCCAAAGCCATGCTTACAGTGCATAGTACACGCCGGCAACCCCTCCTGTGGTGCCGGGCGGCTAAATTCCAAAGATTGTCGATCGCTGCGGAACAGAGCCCTAAAGCAGCTAGACAATTTCCCAGGCATTTCACAAAAAGTTGGTGTTACCTGGTCAATAATTGTGTCTGCAGATACAATACGCCAAATTCAAATTGTCAGGGTTAAATTAAGAGTCGGGTCACGACTACACCTGACCAAACCTAAGGAGGACCGTACGGTTTACCAAAGAACTTACCTAACAAATTTTACCTTGTGTTTGGTGGTTTCGACAAATCTGCCCGCCTCAAAAATGGACCCTCGTCAAGATGCCGTGTCAGACCACACGACTATCGTCCAAGGATCGGATCGTGCAGCGCTGCCGAGGTATCGCGTCTCGTTCGGTCGGGCCCGCAGTATCACACCGTCCGATCCCGGTTCGATAGTCTGCGTCAATCCTTCAATGATCCGGCATCAATCTTGATGGTCCCTATTCGGGCGCCAACTGGGAAAACAGAAAAATAATATGAGGCCGGGAAGCCCAAAAAGAAACACACCAACACAGGTTACAAAGAAACATACAAGTGCTTTATTTCAAGCTACAACAGTTACCAAGTCAATTGACAAACGGATAGCTATTCGGCTCCCAGTATAACATAACAAACTTCAACGAGGGTTCGATGTGTTAGTGAGAGAGACCGCATATTGGAATACCCGGGCCTTTTATACAATTTGTCCAGCCCTTGGCCAACCCTCTTGCGGGTTAACCATTCTGCAAAATATTTAATTCTGGTTTTAGGGTTCCTTGCCAGGTCAATCCTTTAATATATGCATTTCGATTAGTTTCGCTGATATAAGTAGTACATTTACATATAGGTCAACGGTAGGGCAAGGTCTCAGTTCGCGACCCCGACAAGTGGCCTGCAGGCATATTAATTATTCAGTTGTACGGAGGTCACAACGGCCAGAATCTTACTCAGAATGTCATTTGGCCTCCACTTGGATGTTCAGGGTGACTTCTACATAACAAGAGACCCTAAAATGGCGGCTCAATCCAAGATGGCGGCTTACATTGGTTTCTCTAAGGTCAAGACCTTGCTGTGGAGTTTGTTCGCACATGATGTTTAGACAACTTGGCGTAGGCCAATACACATACAATTGTTACAATAGGAGGCATAATATTGTTTCTATTCCGACAATGGATCGCAATTCCCATTGTGCTACTGGCAAGCATTTTGCAGTCTGATTGGTTCTGACATATTATCAAACAGTTTCCACCCACAGATGATGGTCAAACAGTAATGGATAATCGAATGTTGGAACAATGCCATTGATGTTTTATTTAGGAAACACAAGCAACTTGTCTGGAACTGGTTTGGATCGCTGGCTTGTCTCATGCATCCACCAAGAGTACACCATTCATCAATAACTATGGATACTATCCTCAAATGATGCCCTTGTCTATTCCTGGAGAAATTATGTTCCCCACAAGACAGACCCACCTTGAACAAATCAAATTAACTTTTTGTCATGCAAGAAAAAATGTAGACAAGGCAAAACTAAGCTGCAAAAAACAAGCTGAGAAAGTAAGACAGAAAGGACCACAATACTAAGTAGGTGTTAAGGTGTGTCTTTTTACCTGTATTCTACACCTGATCTACACTTCTCAGGAACACATAATTTACTATCAAATTATCCAGATCAGTTTACACTTGTTACAAAAGCTAACCCAGAATCTATGCGCCTACAGCTCCCAGGCGAAGATACACGCAGTGTTTCATATCTCACTATTAAAGTCCGCCTCTGCTCACATTTGTATAATGTATTGTAATCCGATTATGGTAAAGGGACAACCATAAAAAGAAGCCAAGGCAACACAAAATTCTAAGAGGGGGTAATCTAAGTATGGTACTTAACAGATACGGTGGGCAATGGCCCAGAGTAGAAATCATGGCGGCCAGCTAACAATGTTCATTCTACTTGGCTCATGCACAAATTTCACTTGTCTCAGGAGGATAGCTCAGAGGCAACATGCTCACCTTGGAAGCAAGACGACATGGAGCACCACAGGTTTGATCCCTGGGTCCAAGCTTAGAAACCTCTGGGTATTAAGCACGTTATAAATAACCTATCATATCATATCAGCTATCCTCACATGCCCAAATTAGGGTAATTCTGAGGGAAAGTGAGTACTATCAGGCTCCAAACCCTGCTGACTTCTCAAAACCAAAGTCAAGCACCATATGCTAAAACGTAGGGGCATACACCAACCTAAACGGCACTACCAAGGATGAGGTTCTGGGGAAAAGTTCCCGGGGGTAAACTTCTTTGAAAATGTGCAGTAGGTGAAGTGGTACATGGTTGCAGGGATAAGAGAGAGAGCAACATGGAAAAACATGTGGTAATCACATTCACCAGAGTGCACTGTATCCAGCTAGGGCATGGCTGCCATCATTGGCACAGCTCTACAAAACCCACAGCCATGCACCTTCCCCAGTGCTTATACTGGAGACTCGCAATGACAAGCAGCACCAGTGAACTCCAGAGAATGAAGCTCAGCTGGAAGGTCTGTAACTATTCTCCTGTGACTTGAATCACTGTGCTGTTGTGTGCAATTCCCCATACTAAGCCAGCTGTAGCAAAGGTAAGCGCATGCTTTATTTCTTGAATCGGGGATCCCGTGACACTAGGATATTTTTTACCTTCATTGGAAGTTGAGGGTCAAACTCTGGTTTCCTGGGGGATGAACCACTGTGGCAATTATATATAATTACTTTGATTTGTATTTGCTTATTAGGATCGCTGGGAAGAAAATAGCACCAAGTATAAAGTATATATATATATATATATATATATATATATATATATATATATATATATATATATATTACACAGCGAAGGTAGTGGCTGTGTAGTTATGGTTAAGTTGCTGTTTCCATAGGAAGAGCACTTTTTGGGCGGCCTATAACTCCGCTCCCCCTGGACGAATCCTCTCCGAACTTTGCAAAAAAGTATATGGGCTACTCTGAATTATTTTGCAAAGTTTGGTGATGTTTGGTCCAGGGGGGGAAAAGTTATAGGGGGGTCCCAAAACATCTTTTTTTCCCATAGACTGAATGGGGGAAAAACTTTGTGCATGCCTACAGGCCAAACCGCTGGACGGATTTTCACCATTTTTTGCGGCAGGGGAAGGGGCTTGGTCCTGAAAGCGCGCTTTTGTAAATTTGATGACAATCCGTCCAGTAGTTTCCTTTAAAACGACCAAAAAGTAGGCCTGAAAAAATTAGTGATATCTCTGTCCGCTCCGCGGTCACACTTCCCTGTTCGCTCCGGGGACAAGAAGTCGATTGGCTAATCCGTAGCGTCAGGTTCGCGGACATGTGGCGCTTTCACTGATTGGTTGTGGAACAGCGTGAAGTGCGTCAGATTTCTTTGCTGCCTCTGCCATCTTTTGTTCATGTTTTGGTGTACACGGACATCGCCGGTAACACATACAAAACAAGACACCAATGAAATACTGTTTCCGAAGGTGAGCTTTATTAGGTTTGGATGGAATGTGGCAGCGCAAACTCAAAAAGTGGTGTTTTGTTGCCACCAAATTCATACAGTAAAAAGCGGAAGTTGGTGCTCAATGTACGGCGACCAATGCCTGCGTTTGTGTTACAATGTTTTCAGATTATTATTGAAGTCGGACTGGCGTTTTGAAATCTGAGGCCGCCACCTGGAGTGTTTGATGGAAACAGTGGTTTTGGAGGCGTATGGGAGTAGCGGTACCCATGATTGGATTCTCATATGTTGTTGCAAAGTGAGAATGTATTTGCCTTCTGAGTGAAGGTCAGTTGATTTGCTTTTTTGGTTGCGAGCTCAGTAGGCCCACGCATCCAAGTCAATCCATAAAGGGCAATTGTTTTTTGACCTTGAGCGAAAGGGAAACTTCAAAAGCTATGCAAGGAATGAAAGCTTGGAAAAAATACCATTTGATAAGGTTATGTTTTAAAAACGTTTGTAAGGAACATGAAGGAACATGAAATATCAGTTCACGAAGATTCTTTGATGCGAACACATTGCTGTCTGACTTTGCCAAAAACAATGGAGGCTGTCAAGATCATGTAAGTTTAATTTTGACGACTCTACACCAATCCGCGTTTTAATTTTATATTATCAAACACTAATTGTGACAATGTAACTGAAATATTATCTTTTTGCGCAGTTGTAATTTTCCTCCAATAACAGAGAGTGCACATTGTCCGCGTTTGCAGGCTATGACTAGAGTCACCCTTGTTAACCGTTATTTCTTCTTCTTTGAAATGTTATGCTTGCCCACATAGCTTTGTGTATCAGTTTGCACGTTCTTTTGGTCTTGTGTAACATCAAGACATGTAATTTTTTTCTTGCTTGTCCATTCATTTTGGCTTCATAACTGAATTACCATCTCACTGTGTAGTTGCCCTTTTTTTGACCCTTACGGCGAGCGCTGATTCTCGGCGTTTGTAGGCTGTCACTATATGTACCCATGGTCAACGCTAGTATTTCCTTAAAATATCATGTTTGTCCACTTCCATATGTGTACTACTTTCCACAATATTTGTGCCTTTTTTGGGAATTTTTTCCTAAAGCTTGGGAATTGACACAGATTTTCTCTTAAGTTTTCCACCTAGCTACATCTTGCCGTACTGTGCGTGGCATGGTTTCCAGATGCCGAGTGACGGCTTCTTTCAACACCAGATGCAACTGCTTCTGACCGGCTGCCTGTCTATTACAATGTTGTGGGATGACCGGCCAGGCCCCCTCTGTCCCTACGCTGAACTAGCCATTAGGAGTAACATAACATCATTTATGGTGGTGTAAGGCAACGGTCATGGCGCCGTCTTGGAAATACCTGTGCAAACAAAGCCGGTGCTTTAACAGAAACGCATACTTTGTGTGTGCGAAAATAACTGCGTGTGTCTCACCATGAACATTTTCAATGTCGCTCTTAGAACCATTGTTACAATTTAATTGAAAATGGGATTAGTCCGATGGTCTCTGTCAGTTGTTTGTTAAATAAAACTACTTTACAAATTCTAAAATGTTAACGTTTTCTTTTAAAATCCAGTGTATCAGTTCATAATGTAAGTACTACGTTGTACGTCGCTGTATGTTTATTTACAGGTTCTGCGTCACAGCACGTACTTTTGCTTTTTGGAGGCTGTCATGGAAAGCGAAGAGGGGCAATGTATGGAACAACCGCCTTCCCTTTCTATGGTGGCCATCTTGAAAAAGGATTTTGTTTTGTAATCGCTGAATGTTTATCTACAGGTTCTGCGTCTCGGCACGTACTTTTCCTTTTTGCTGGCTGCCATGGAAAGCGAAGAGGGGCCATGTATGGAACAACCACCTTTCCTTTCGATGTTGGGAAGATTGCAAATATTGGACCTCTGTAGCGCATGCTGCATACAATGCCTACATGTCTTCATGAGTCTGTTCATGTACTGAAAGAACTGAGTAATGGAATTGTTTTTTTTCAGCAATGCATTGCTTAATGACCTACGTGGCATATCTTAGTTCTTCAATCATCTCTGATACTTTTCTGCCAATGATATAATTACAATTCCTTGTGGAGCCTCTGCATGAAAACTAAATGTACATGTGATGTCATCAGTGATGTCATCAATGACATTTGTGATGTCATCTTTGATGTCCTGGGTGTTAGTGTTAGCAGTGCACAGTGGTGCGGCCAGTTATGGTTGCTTAGCCTACCATAACTGGCGAATTTCAGGGGTTTTTCGGTTTTACATCGAGCCATAATGTCACGTTTATAAAGTTTTTTTTGTGTGAATTTCACAGGTTTTTAGTAGCGCAACTTAACCATAACGTCCGCTTAACAAAGTTTTTTTTTGTGATATATATATATATTATGCACCACGCATTTTATCATTCTACCCTTCATGTTCGAAATAATATTATGTTGTGCTTTAAAAGCTATGACTGCACTGATGCACTTTACCATGTATGCTGCTAGTTCGAAAACGCAGTAACACATCTGCACTTTATTTCTGAAATGCTGCTCTTTGCAATGTACTCATGCACTATGCTGCACTTTACCATGTATGTGGCTAGTTCCAAAACGCTGAAACAAATATGCACTTTGTTCTTGAAATGCTGCTAGTCCCAAAACGCTGTAATAAATATGCACTTTAATCTGAAATGCTGCTTTCCAAAATGACTACAAGTTTGCGGATGTATTTGGATACCAGTATGAATTTGATGCCGGGTTGTGACCACTTACGGCTCTGAGCTGGGACTGACATGATTGGATAAACGTGGATGGTCAGCTAATCAACGCAGTACAAGCAGGGTTTGGTTGAAAATGGATTTTATGTTTCATGTGTATCATCATTCAAACAGAATATTTAATTTCTTGTATTGTATTTTGCACTGTTTCTTCAATTGGTACTATACCATACTGTTGTCTCCTGTTTAAAGATGTCTGTCGAATTGTCTATACTGAAACCTCTCTGTTGTTGTTTGCAGTGGACACAGTAGTAGGACTACTGCTGGTCCTTTTAAAACTGCTGTTTATTCTGATCCCTTACACGTGAACAAGCGCCAAGTGGAGCGCGAAACGCGTGGTGTTGAGCAGTATATGCCGTAGGGCGTCCTGCCTCTGTTGTGTGTGTTGCTGTCCAACTGCTTGACAAATAATTTTTTAATAATAAAAACTCATAATTTATTACGATGTGAGTCGGGGTTCTTTTCATTTCCTGACTCAACAAAGTGCAGATTGCTTCTCGCCTGGAGTGCGGTTTGGATTCCTTCTTTTTTTCATATGTATAGTGAATACTTAGCACCTTATGGATTGAGGCCATTTTTAGCACTTAGCACTTTATGTATTCTGCTATGAAATAATAACTACTCAGCTGCTCTATGCACTAAGCACTTTACTTAGATCAGGCAGCTTATAGCATATTTGCACAGATAGCCTCAATAAGCACTTTGCAATTTAACAAGTTAACTTTTATTAATAACATTACTGCACATACAGTTGCAAAATGCACAACGTACTTTAGAAAGATCATTTATACCATGGTAGCATCATGCATGCATGCCACATAGTCTAGTGATCCATCAGAGGATTATCTAATTGCAGCCAGCTTAGTCAACATATTACGTATTAACGTAAACTGCAGACAGTGCAAACAGACAATCACAGATCTGCCTTGCATAACAATAGTTTTCCCAGATATACTGGAGAAATAACGTAGCTCTCTGAGGAGTTACCATTGTAACTCTCTTTTGTGTTTACTTTTGCTACTAGTGCAGAATTGTGTAGGTTTTAGTTTCGTGTACGTTTCCGCATTTGGGATCGTAATGGCCAAAAAATTCCAACACACTAAGCCATGAGTCTGCCCATAATATATATGTTCTAACTCTTAACAGCAGATGTGACATATACAAATGGGATGATTGGTAAACAACACCAGTGTTGAACTTCCAAAATGTCTGTATTTAAAATTGTAACAGTCTGCTAAGCATATGGCTTACCCACTGGATGTACGCCACATTTGACCAATTCACTTTGATTCTCATACCGTTCCAAGATGTCCGATTTGGCATACAAGCAGCCAAGGCCAGTATTCTGACTCGATTAGGCTGTATGTGGCTAAGATGCTTTCAGTATTACTGTATGGTGTGGAGACATGGGCTACGGAGGTGGTTTCCATCTTGCCTAAACTGGAACACTCAGTATTACAGAGACTACTTAGACTCCCAACTTAGACCGTAATTAAGGCCATCTACTTGTAATTTGGCATCTATAGCATAAAGTCAAAAGTGAACATGTGTTGTCTCTGCACATATTGGAGATTGGCCAACGCTACTGCATGATAGTTTTACATCTAAAAGTGGCCTAATGAAGACAAGCCATAATGCTTATATGAAAAGGACTGCAGACTATTGCCGGACCCAGTCTGGTATTGACCCATTGTGCCTGACCCTCACTAATTTCAGGAAGGCCATGAAGGACATAATGTTCTCATGTGGAAGAGAACAAATTGAGGTGGATATGGCTTCTTAATCCTCTAGTGCATTGCTCTACACTTATATTGGCACACAGTCCGGAATACCCATACACTTAACTGAATGTTTGGGAATATCTCAAATTTAATGCAGTGAGGACTCAAGAAGTTATGGGGTCCTGGCAGAGAATCCCTGGAATTGAGAGAGTTTGCCGCCTATGTGGTGGACCTTGCATTGAGACAGCGAAACATCTCCTGATGGAGTGTGCACATCTCGAGAGGCTCAGACATCAAGCACTTAGATCTGCTGGCATGGTTGGGAATTCCACTGCAGAAGAATTGTGTCTTAAACTTATGAGTGGTATCATTCTGCCTGTATTTCATCTATGATCCTCTTCTGGAAACAGATTTTATCAATGTTACAGACTCTTGGGCCTTGAGACTTTTCATGTCTTTTATGTTTGGGAGATCATGTGATGAATTTGCAAATGTTATATGCTATCCAGGAATCTACAAATACATGGATTGTTCTTTTATTCTTTACACCATAGTACGTATTAAAGTGTTCATAAAGATTACTTTTTAAAGCCCCCTTTTCAGCACATCTCGTGAATTCTCAATACTGAAGGACAGTTGCTCTGATTTATAAATCAATCAGAGTGATATAGCTGCAACATTAAAAAATGTTCAAAGTAGGGGGATTTCTTTTTTTAAATTAGCAATTTAATTAAGCCAACATATATCCTCTATATAACAAGCAAAGGTTCATATGTTAACAGCGGATAGACTTTGTTTTCATAAAGTTTTACTAGGAGTTTCCATGATATAGAGTCATATACATCTCCAAATTCAATAAAGTATTAGGTTTTACTCATTGTTCATGAGAGTTCCCAGTAATATTTGCTTAAGTATTGACCCCTAGGTATGTAATTTGTGACAGCACGCTACAAGTCTAGAATCTGTGATTATAAGCGTATTGAGAGAAGGTAACTGAGATGCTTTATTTGGCAGGAACTTGCACGACATCTGAGAGTGAACTCAAAAGGAAAATATCATCTAAAACAAAGTGTGATGTCCTTAAGCTAATATGTGTGAATGCTTGAAGATAAAGCATAACGAAATTGAGGATGCCATCAAAATTGAAACATTTACTAAACATTTTTGTAACCTGTAATTGGAGGGGCTGACTAACACTGTCCATGTTGTGAAGTACTAATATTATGTTTGTCTAAAAAAGTGCAATTAAATTAGTGGAAATCTGTGGGCTGGAAATATGAATAGATCAGCACATGTATTGGCCAATGCAAATGAGTGTGCTGAAGTCTCAGTCTCAATTACCCTAATATCCCCTTACCCATTCAATACACTCCCCATACCATCTTTCCATTCTTCCAACTTTTTCCCAACATAGCCAAATGATGAGATCCCAAATTTCCATCCATGTGCGAGTCAGGGAGATCTGTGCTAGTCATAACCGCTGGCAGATAAGACTGTTTAGGGGACATCAGGGATGTGTTGCCTGCTCACAAGAAGACCAGAGCTTCTGATAAACCTTCACCCCAAAGATAGATCCTTCTTGGATGGAGCAAAGGGCCCTCCTTTCATATGATTTAATGGGGGTCAGTAGTTTATACTATAATCAAACAGAAATCTCCTGCCCAGGATAAACACTAGAGTCAGACTATTTAGAAATCAAAGGGGCTACCGAGGCAATCAAGTACTATTTGAAGGCCTGAAAATTCAAATTAAACATAGAGCATGTACTCCTTATCCGGTTGGTAAGCAACAAAGATACCAATGAGATTTCAAGTTTTGTAAATTACTTCAGTAGACAACATGCTGATAACTCTATGGGGACTCAGAAGAAGGGCAAGATATGGGAAGAGGCCTTCTGCCTTTGCTTCAGGTTAGTGGATGGGGTAGTCCTGTTGTGCAAGGGCCACCTTGACACTGGTCACATAGGAGGTACATGGGGTTCCGTCTGGACCACCTAACCTCACCCCATGTCTAGGGGAACAAGAATGGAACTATCCCCATTGATCTAATTTCCATGGCTCTTTAAGGAATACTCCTATTGCATGGACCAACCAAGGTCATAACAGAGCCTAACATGGTTGTGCGGTTTTAAGTTAGCCCAGAGCGGGAGGATTTTAAAGAGTCTAATTATCTCGTGAGGATAGCTCAGGTGCAACCTGCTTGCCATGGAAGCAAGACGACACGGAGCAACACAGGTTCGATCCCCGGGTCCGCGCTTAGAAACCTCTGGGTATTAAGCGCGTTATAAATAATCATATCTTATCATATCATGTGTGAAAATAGAGACTGGGGCATGTCAGCTGTTTCACAAAGGGAGCAGGAGTGGGTGCTCTCAGTGAGGCAGAGAGAAAGGCGATGTCCCTCCCCTGCAGACTATTCATCTGTCATCCAAGATGTTGGCTGAGCCTAAAGTCGGCTCAGTGTACATCTCCAGTGATAAAGGAAGGCCCTCAGAGTTCACAGATGAGCTAAAAAAAAAGTAACAAATACTGCAATCATGTTGGAAGCATAATAATTAGGGATGGACAAAATGCTGCTCATACATTTTATGGAAAACTCACAGAAATTCACTAAGTTGGCTTCATTTCGTCCTACTTAAAAATGTACATATCTCTCTTAAGTTATTTATTTATTTTTAAGATGTTTGGTTTAATTATAAACCTTTCACCATACAAAATAAGAACATATAACAAAGTATACAATAAATAACCCTTTTGTCTTTACACATTTTAAAATCATCACAATACCCTCCACAAAATTGAATAAAAAATCACATAGGCAAGTCTATGGCACACAATACATATGTCAAACCTTAATAAATTCCAATTTTGAATGCTGTCTTCAAAAAGTAACTACCTGGTTTAGCAATACCTCTTTCCAATTGAATCAAAGCTATAACCATTTTGAAATTTTCCCCCATTAAAAACATGGACCACCAATCATCCAAACTATTGTTTTCCATTTCTCCAAAAATCTTACCCTATTGTTATGTTCTCTTTCTTGTCAACCCTGAGAAAGATAATAGTAGATGCTGCAGTGTTTCCCTAGAACCTTCTATATTGCAATGTCTACAATTCAGGGCCCCTCCCTTCCATTGTTTCCTAGCAATTAAAATCTCTTTTGTCGGATACAAATTCATCTGAAAACGTAAGAACTGAAGTCTATAAAAACCACATTGGTGCAGGTGTCTGGAGCTGCTGGTGCTCCACGAGTCCGTTGCTTCGCTGCTCCTTTGGCCCTGTCCCCTCCAGGAGCGAGGAAAAGGAGGGTACAAAACCCAGAACTAGTCACCCTTGTGGTGTAAGCTCAACGGAGAGGGGCGCAGCTGTCTGGTTCTCCTGGTGCTCCCCGGGCCCGTTGATTCGCTGCCCCATTGGCTCCACCCTCTCCAGGAGCGAGGAAGAGGTGGCTACAAAACCCGGAACTATCCACCCTTGTGGCATAAACCCGGCGTGAAGGGCACAGCTGTCTGGGGGCTAGAAGAGGCCAATGAGGATGTTTGGCTGCTAACATTGTGTTCCCAAGGGTTTCTGTCATGATGCCTACCCCCAGGCATCCGGATCAAGCCCATCAGCCCCGGGAGCAGGCATCCAGGTATTTAATAAAACCCCAGCAGCCCCGGCTGGGGTCAGTCTGGGTTCAGGCCTGGCGCCTTAGGCGCCAGGCTCATAATAGAAATCAGTCCTGGCGCCATAGGCGCCAGGCTCATACACTTTACTTACCTCATGCAGACCATGCTGCAAATGAATCCAAGCCAACATGAGGCCTGGATGGGACTATTTTTCTACACGGACTATTTTTTACTCGGGTGTGGTTCTAGGGACTTCTTACCTGGAACTACTTTGGAGGCTATTTAAACCACGCCCGAAAAGCAGCACATGCTTCGTGTTATTCTGCATCCAGCAGCGTAACGCTCACTGTGCCTGCAGTCAGCATCCAGTCTTCAGCCACGCCCGTCTCGAATCCAGAGCTCCGAGCAATAGAAGAAAGAAGAAGGAAAGGTTAGAAAACAGATATTATTTCAATCCTTACCTGAATTCCGGATCCATCACCTCTTCGAACTTGAAAAGGACATTATTCTACACGTGTCGCATCGCCAGCTGCAGCGCCGCGCCATACTCACCAGTCCTCACAGCATTTTTCGATCCGGCGCAGCCTCCATCATTTTCTCCGCCGAATTCCACCATCTAGGGGACAAAAGAAACATAAGGTGAGCCGAGAGAGCCAACAAATACAACCTCTCCACCATAGACCTACCTGATTAACAACCGGAGGCATTATTCTGTAACAAACCGCAACTTCTTACGCCGCACCTTTAAGGAGAGAGAAACCAGCAATTTAAACACACGCATCTTTTGCTGGACAGTGTTGGGTAATACAGACTCTTACCTCAACACCATCAGCGGCCACAAGACAATCTTCCCTTGGACCCAGCTGCTACACAGGAAAGGAATGTACAAGAGTGAACGTCAGACATATTGAACTCTTTGAACTTTATACTTACGGGTTCTCGCCTGGAACCTCGGAGTCAATATTCATTCGGAACTCTTCCAACGCCCTCAAACCAGTGAAGTAACTGGTATCTACACGCCCCTGCATTCCTCGCAGGATGGAGAGCTCATCATTTACAAACATAAGGTGAGTTTACAGAATGTGAATATCGGTGGTGATTAGTGGGGAGAACAGTGGGGTGCCATTACCAAAATCCACGGGTGGCTGAATCCCTTTCTCCACTTGCAGGAGAATATTTCTACGGGTCAAGCAGGCGAGATTAGGCGGTCCAGTCTGTCATCTCGGCACTACGCTTCACGTTGGAGGAGGTCGCAGCTGTCCGGATCCGATCGACGCCCCTGTGGGAGCCAGGTGAGCGTAACAGAACACGAAGCCTATATCTACAAATTCCCACCCGGGCGTTATGGAAACCTCCGAAACAGACCAACTGGCCCAATTATTAGGGGAATTTAGGGCGGAAGTGCACTCTGCGCGCAAAGAGACTAATGCCCTCAGGAGAGAACTGATTGTGTCAAAGGAACGCACAGATGATCTTGCTAGACAACTGCTGCAAAATCAAGCTGGGCAAACACCCCTACCTGGACTCGAGGGAAACCCAGCTCCTGTTTCATCGAGCAATCCTGTGCAAGTAATCCTACCAGGTGCTATTCCTTTAGCTCCACCCGAACGCTTTGCTGGGGACCCCAAAAGGTTTGCCGTGTTTATGAACCAATGCCGCTTGCACTTTTTATGCAGACCTGGAGCTTTTCCAAATGACCAAGCCAAAGTAGCCTTTGTACTATCATATCTTAGTGGCAGCGCAGCTGACTGGTCAATTACACTAGTCAACCAGGATGATCCTCTTCTTCGGGATTTTCAGGGTTTTCAAAGAAGCATGGAAAGACTATTCGCCAGACATTCACAGGGACAGGCCCTGGATAACAAACTTTTATCCCTTCGACAGGGTAATCAGGATCTGCTAACCTATATCGCAACCTTCAATAGGTTGGTGGTGGAAACCGGATGATGGCCTGAGGAGAATCCAATTACATTATTTCATCGTGGGCTTCGGGGAGAACTCAAAGATGTTTTGGCTCAAGTTGTGAACCCACCTCAGGATTGCGCAGAATATATAGACTTGGTGGTCCAGTTAGACCACCGACTTCAGAATAGAAAGGCTGAGCGAGCTAAGTTCGAGAGTCGGGTATGGGTTAAACCCAATGTCACCCCCAAAGGAACAGATGCATCAGAACCTATGGCGATCGGGGGGGCTAAAGGACCCTTAACTCAAAAGGAAAGAGAAAAGAGACGGCAGATGCAATTGTGTCTGTACTGTGGAACCGCAGGACATTTTCTACGGGAATGCCCTATAAAACCACCCAAGAAAGTAGTAGGAGTTGCTGACAAAAGTCAAATAGAGCCTGATTCGGGAAACGACCACGCCCGACAAGCGTAGAGGTCCGCTTGCCAAGCTTAAATAAGGACACTCA
Source organism: Ambystoma mexicanum (assembly GCF_040938575.1). Lineage (NCBI taxonomy): Eukaryota > Metazoa > Chordata > Amphibia > Caudata > Ambystomatidae > Ambystoma > Ambystoma mexicanum. The sequence goes on along the minus strand of NC_090936.1, from coordinate 104,313,311 downwards.
GACCTCCCACCTAATTATACCAATGGTCCTAATTGATCCAAGGCAGCCATCACGTATGCACGCGGTAAGGGCATACATTGATAGCGGGGCCGTAGGAAACTACATGGACCACGAATTGGCCTCAAGGATGAATCTACCCCTTTGCAAAAAGACCGCTTCGGATGTCATCACCACAGTTGAGGGAACTGAAATTGCCTCCGGGCCTGTAACTCATTCCACTACTGAGCTGACACTGTTGGGTCAAGATGGGCATCGAGAAACTATTGTGTTTGATTTAATCAAGGCCCCGCAATTCCAAATAATTCTGGGAATGCCATGGTTGGAAACACATAATCCTTGTATTGAATGGCGAGAGAAGAGAGTGACCTTCCCAGATTGTGCACACACCTGTTACCTGGAAAAAACCTTGAACAAAAGCCTGGCCACCGTTACTAATCCAGTTGTGCAGTTACCTCAGGAATATCAAGAGTTTCAGGATGTTTTTCAAAAAGAACAGGCAAATACCTTACCACCTCACAGATCATACGATTGTCAAATTGACCTAGTACCCGGTGCACAACCTCCATGCAGTAGAATCTACGCCCTTACGGAACCCGAAAATCTTCACCTACGACAATATCTGGACCAATACCTTGCTAATGGCTTCATTCGTCCATCCAAATCTCCTGCATCCTCAGCTCTATTCTTCGTGCCTAAAAAGGAAGGTGACCTTGGAACGTGCATAGACTACTGCTCATTAAATCAGATTACAGTAAAATACCGATACCCATTGCCTCTGATCCCCGAATTACTAGACCAAGTAAAGGATGCTTGTATCTACACTAAGTTAGAACTTCGAGGGGCATATCATCTGGTATGTGTAAAGAAAGGCGATGAATGGAAGACTGCCTTTCGCACCAAGTACGGGCTATTCGAATATCAGGTGATGCCCTTCGGGTTGTGCAATGCACCAGCAGCCTTCCAGTATTTTATGAACGATGTCCTTCGTGGACTCATTGACGTCTGTGTTGTCGTATACATAGACGATATTCTAGTGTACTCCTCCTCAGAATGAGACCATGTGAAGCACGTTCGTGCAGTCCTAGAGAAACTACGCCAGCACAAATTATACGCAAAATTGGAGAAATGTGTTTTTCATTCTACAGAAGTTGAATTCCTGGGATTTATCCTGACTCCAAAAGGAGTTCGAATGGACTCTCGAAAGGTGGACGCAATCCTCAAGTGGCCATCACCCAGTTCTGTTAAAGGGGTACAAAGCATGCTTGGATTTGCTCATTTCTATCGCAGATTTATTCCTGAATTCTCACATATTGTTCACCCCATCACAGCACTTTTGCGAAAAAACAAACGTTTTTTGTGGACTGAAGAGGCTGAAAGAGCCTTCCAAGAGCTAAAATCGAAATTCACGGCTGCACCTGTCTTAAAGCATCCACGCACTGAGCTTCCATACATAGTTGAAACCGATGCATCTAGTTTAGCCATGGGAGCTGTCCTGTCCCAGAAGGATCCCGAAACCGGTCAACTTGATCCAGTAGCATTCTTGTCAAGAAAATTCTCAGCACCCGAATTAAACTATGTGGTTACTGATAAGGAGTTATTAGCCATCAAGTCCGCCTACAAGGCTTGGCGGCATTATCTTCTCGGTGCCAGGCATACCATCACTGTAATCACAGATCACAGGAATCTGCAGTATTTGAAAACAGCAAAGGCCCAATCATCGCGTCAACTTCGGTGGGCATTATTCTTTGCCGAATTCGATTTCGTGATCACTTATCGACTAGGTTGTAAAAACGGCAAGGCAGATGCCCTATCCCGAATAGGATGGGAGAAGTATATTCGAACCCGGAACCGGTGCCTATAATTTCAGAACAAAGAATTCTTGGCATAACTACTCTACAGACTCTAGAAGACATTCATTTAAAAATCCAACAACTTTTCGATCCAGCAGCCCTGCAGGACTGGGTAAAGAAAGGGCAAGATTATTCAGTCATCAATGACCTGCCTTACTATCAAGGACGTCTATTTCTACCACACAAGGAACTACAAGAACTAGTCATCTCCAATTATCATGACGCCCTTATGGAAGGACACCCAGGTATCGCAAAAACTGAAGCTAAAATTAAAAGACAATTCTGGTGGCCCACCTGGCGAAAGGACGTAAAGTCATTTGTGATGTCTTGTGGTATCTGCGCCCAAAACAAAAGTCAGAAGAAACAACCAGCTGGCCTTTTACAACCTTTGGATATTCCACCTACACCATGGCACACCTTGTCTTTAGACTTCATTAGAGATCTACCTCCGTGTAATGGATTTAACACCTTTCTAGTTATTGTGGATCTTTTTTTCAAAATGGCCCACTTTATTCCTTTAAAAGGATTACCTTCCGCTTCGATTTTGGCCAAGGAATTTCTCTAAAACATTGTTCGAATCCATGGATTTCCTTCCGTATTGGTCTCTGAACGAGGTAGTCAATTCATTTCGCAATTTCGGAAGAAATGCTGTCAATTGGCACAAATCGACGTAAGGCTATCAACCAGTCACCACCCCCAAACTGATGGTCAGACGGAGAGGACCAACCAGACTCTTGAACAATACCTACGTTGTATGCTACACCAAACCGAAAGCAATTGGAAAGATATTTTATGGATTTCCGAATACGCATACAATAACTCCGTACATTCAGGAACCGGACAAAGCCCCTTTTATACCATATATGGACATCATCCTCGAACCTCAGAACTCGATTCGCCTCAACACTTAGAAATGCCTGCAGTGACTCATCTGCACTCTACTATTACACAAGCCTTTAAGGAAGCAATAGAACATTTGAAACAAGCAAAGGAGAAATACAAGAAAAATGCTGATCGACATAGAAGTGAAACTCCACAATACCAGATTGGAGATCATGTTTGGCTAGCTACAAAACACATACCTCTAACGGGAACGCGAACTTTCAATCGTAGATATTTGGGACCTTACACCATTAAGGGCATTATCAACCCGGTTGCCGTCAAATTGGAATTACCCTCTAATTTGCGGATTCATCCTGTCTTTCATGTTTCCCTTCTAAAACCAGTTCAACCTGGGACAAGATTAACCAAACCACCCGACCCCATCCTAATAGATGGAGAACCTGAATTCGAGGTAAAGAATATCCTGGATTCTAAGACGGTTAAATCAAGACTTTTTTATTTAATCGACTGGAAGGGTTACGGACCACAAGAAAGGTCATGGGAACCTAGTGACCACGTTCATGCACCTCGGTTGGTGAAGAAATTCCATCGGAACTTCCCAGACAAACCAGGACCAAGGGGAAGAGCAACTTTAGGAGGGGCCTTGGGGGGGAGTGCTGTCATGATGCCTACCCCCGGGCATCCGGATCAAGCCCATCAGCCCCGGGAGCAGGCATCCAGATATTTAATAAAACCCCAGCAGCCCCGGCTGGGGGCTGTCTGGGTTCAGTCCTGGCGCCTTAGGCGCCAGGCTCATAGACTTTACTTACCTCATGCAGACCATGCTGCAAATGAATCCAAGCCAACGTGAGGCCTGGATGGGACTATTTTTCTACAGGGACTATTTTTTACTCGGGTGTGGTTCTAGGGACTTCTTACCTGGAACTACTTTGGAGGCTATTTAAACCACGCCCGAAAAGCAGCACATGCTTCGTGTTATTCTGCATCCAGCAGCGTAACGCTCACTGTGCCTGCAGTCAGCATCCAGTCTTCAGCCACGCCCGTCTCGAATCCAGAGCTCCTAGCAATAGAAGAAAGAAGAAGGAAAGGTTAGAAAACAGATATTATTTCAATCCCTACCTGAATTCCGGATCCATCACGTTTTCGAACTTGAAAAGGACATTATTCTACACGCATCGGATCGCCAGCTGCAGCGCCGCGTCATACTCACCAGTCCTCACAGCATTTTTGGATCTGGCGCATCCTCCATCCTTTTCTCCGCCGAATTCCACCATCTAGGGGACAAAAGAAACATAAGGTGAGCCGAGAGAACCAACAAATACAACCTCTCCACCATAGACTTACCTGATTAACAACCGGAGGATTTATTCTGTAACAAACCGCAACTTCTTACGCCGCACCTGTAAGGAGAGAGAAACCAGCAATTTAAACACACGCATCTTTTGCCGGACAGTGTTGGGTAATACAGACTCTTACCTCAACACCATCAGCTGCCACAAGACAATCTTCCCTTGGACCCAGCTGCAACACAAGAAAGGAATGTACAAGAGTGAACATCAGACATATTGAACTCTTTGAACTTTATACTTACGGGTTCTCGCCTGGAACCTCGGAGTCAATATTCATCCGGAACTCTTCCAATGCCCTCAAACCAGTGAAGTAACTGGTATCTACGCGCCCCTGCATTCCACGCAGGATGGAGAGCTCATCATTTACAAACATAAGGTGAGTTTACAGAAAGTTAATATCGGTGGTGATTAGTGGAGAGAACAGTGGGGTGCCATTACTAAAATCCACGGGTGGCTGAATCCCTTTCTCCACTTTCAGGAGAATATTTCTACGGGTCAAGCAGACGAGATTAGGCGGTGCAGTCCAGACTATCATCTCTGCACTACGCTTCACGTCGGAGGAGGTCGCAGCTGTCCGGGTCCGATCGACACCCCTGTGGGAGCCAGGTGAGCATAACAGTTTCTGGGGATTCTCTCTTTTTGCAAGTGGACCAGCGGACCAGCCACGGTGTTAGCTGTAAGTTGTATTATCTTATGTCAGCTTCTCTGATAAGTTCCCTGAGCGGCCCTCGAAGTTATGAACCTGTGAGCAAAGTGGGCTTGATCTCTTTGGCGGTGTACAAACAAGGCATAGAATAAGCAGTAGAGTCGACTGGCCTTCCCTTGTTATTTACATTTTTTACTGTTTCACATTTTTAAAATGTTTTAATAATTTTTTACATTTTTTAAACTTCATTGCCATTTCTTAAAGTGGGACTTCCTGTGTTGACGGAATTTCGCCTCTCTGTTTTTATTCGAACATACATTCTCACAGGACTATTGGACAGTCTGTAATTGAAGAACCGCATCGGGGGAAACGAAAATGGTGAAGAGAAAAGGCAACTAACCCGATTTCCCCGGCAGAGGGACATAAAATAACGATTTAAATTGTTCAAACCCATCAATGACCTTCATGTCCTTATTACTGAAATCAAGGACTTGTTGGGAGATACTTTAGTCACATTGATGAAACCACAAACCCATCAAAACTAGGGGGTGGGAGTCCCTGCTGTGAATGCTAACTGTGCTGTGATCTCCACTGATCCCTGCTTGCTAGAAATCCTGCCTGACCCCCCCCCACCCGAGTCAAATCGCGAGACCACATATTGTCAAAACATAGAAAGGTCTAGACCTACTTGAAGACTTTAGGGGACAGAACCCGGGGCCCACCGCATAATGCAGGAGCTTTATATCCCAATAGCACACATGGATTCACGCAAAGGGGGAGGAGGTATTGAATGTCACCCCGCCCCGATCGCTGCCCCTGACCTAATTGAACAGCATACACTCAAGGGGATGGTGATGGCAGATATGGATGCCAAAAGGCTGGATGGCACAAGAGAGGGGGCCGAGACAGTGACAATGGGTGGGGTGGTGGCAGTAGAGGTAGTCGCTGAACTGTTGTTTTTGACAAACCATCTTGAGATCCTGGGGGCTCCAAGTAGGATTGGGGTCTTGGATGACCATTGAGTGGAGGTGGGAACACAAAGCAAACCAGAGCTAAAGGGAAAAAGGGTACAGGCCCTAGGTCAAGGCCTAAGGGGGCACAGCCCATTGGTACTGTGCCAAACCTCCCATACCCACTAGTGGGAACCGCAGCACAAAGTGCGCTAGTCACAATTTTCAATAAATGATTACATCCGTTTGTCTGCTCACGGACGAAGTAATGAGCCTTTAAGAAAACAGTAAATGAACTGTCTAGACACCCTGCCATACCCCCTGTGATTAACTTAAAGAGTGGCATATTAAGTAGTACTGCTAGCACAGGACAGAGCGAGGTAAATATGACTCCCACCCCTGTGATGTGTAATATGAGGGCAAAGGGCCTGGTAAACTCTGCCCCAGCTCAGTTAGTACACATGGGTACTGAGCCAATGAGAACATGAAAAACCCCAAACTGTTTTTAAGAGGACCTGGCATGATCAATAAGCAGGTCGTAAGAAATGAATACCCAGGCCTGGGAGGGGGTGTCCTGTTATCTAGACCCACTCCCATGAGAAACTTTGTAAGCAGGGTTCAGACCCGGGAATCTAGGCAGGGGAATAGACCTGGTCCGATCAGCATTAACCCCTTGGTTGGTCATTGAACCTGTAAAACTGGTAAATGTGCGAGGTCCCTGACACTGAAAGGAGGGGGGGTTTACAGGGAAATGGTGCAGGAAATGTTGGCCGCGACTAAGCAGCCCAAGAGAGGTCAAACACTGCTAGTGAGGTCGCTGTGGTGAGTCACTCCAAACGAGCCATTAATTGTAAGAGGACCCTGGGGTGGAGGTGGCTGCACGCGGACTGCTAGTGAGGTCGCTGTGGTGAGTCACTCCAAACAAGCCATTAAATGGGCCTCTCTGGACTTGGTCCAAGCTAAACCCATTATCTATGAAAGTATAGTCACACTGATAGCGGTCATTTGTATGTCGGATGAGAATTATGTCATTATTGGACCCAGATACAATGAACTTATCCAAACACTACATCCCTTCTTCACTAAATCGGTGGGGAGGGTCAGAAAGGCAACCATTGATAAAAGAGGGTGATTTGATGAGGATTGTCAGATTGCCAAACAAAATGTGTTAGCCCACCTAAAAAACCCTGGCCCATTGGATAAAGGGCTGATTACAAGCGTATCGAGGGTCTGAATAAATCTGAATATGTTAAAAACAAATGGAGTGAACTCCAACTGTGCTGCAACACGGGTGATAAGATAGGCTTCTGGAAACTTATTGGAGGCGTAAGGTTCGGATAATGTGGGGCTGGGTTTGTGCCATGTCTCCCCAAGTGAGTGGCGTCAGCATTTGTGTCTCCTGTACCAAACAGGGCCTGGGGCCAAGCATGAGAACATACCCCGCACTGGCGCTGCGCAAGTGGAGGAAGACTTTCTGCCTTTCCAACAGGCTGAGGTTGGGTGGGGGGCATTCACGATCTGGGTGCAGCAAAGCCCCCGGGCCCGGGTGGAATCCCCATTGATTTGCTCAAAGATGAATTGGGAATCTGGGCTCCTTTTACTAATGAAAGTATTCAACTTTGTTGCCAGGTTTAAGAATGTCCCCTCAATCTGGTGTGAGCCTATCATTTTACCTATCCATAAGAAAGGTGACAAGTAAAAAACAGGGAACTATAGGCCCATTTCTCTACTCCATTCTGTGGGCTAGGTATATGCAAAAGTATTGGTGACACGTCTTCAACACTGGGTAACTGAAGGAGGATTCTTGAACCATCTCCAGGCCGTGTTCCGGACAGGTTTAAGCACTGTGGATCAGTGCATCAGGTAGGCGCAATCCTGGCCAAATATATTTTAGTTAAACATCAAAAAATGTCGATTTAGGCATTTAGTTTGATTGCGTATCCCGACCTAAGCTTTGGTCAATCCTAAAGAACAAGGGGGTCACAGGGCATCTATTGCACGACATACAGCCTTTGTATTGTGATAACCAGGCTGCTGTGAGATGGGGCCTTTGTGGGGAGACCCCTGAACTGTTTAAGGTTGAGCGGGGGTGTCCGCCAGGGCTGTGTGCTGGCTGCCCTCTTATTCTGTTTGTATATAAACAAGATTATTGAGGGGTGGCTGACTGTCTTGATGTCCTCAAATTAGGCTCTGATAGGTTCCCGCCATTATTTTATGCTGATGATGCCGTGATCCTATCAACCTTGCCTATGGGCTTGAAACACAAGTTGAATGTCTTCTTAGAGAAATGCAAGGAACTCTCTATGGATGTCCATTCTGAGAAGACCACAGTTATGGTGTTCGCGCATAAATCCTCTAAAATGTGCAAACTAGTAATAGAAGTTAAGGGGTGTGTGCGGGACCAAGTCAGCTCATGTGACTACTGGGGATAAGGTTCTCGGAATATCTGGGTCAGGGGCCCAAGTCGGGAAAGGGAGGAACAAGCAAGATTTGCTAAATGGCACGAAGCAGAAAGCAAGAAGGACAGTTTAAGAAACAGAAAGTAGAAAGAGAGAAAGTGCTTGAAAGAAAGTAACGAAGAGAAACGGTGCGCACGAGCGGTGCAGAAATAAAAGACAGAAAGCAAAGCAGTTAGATTTCAAAGAAAGGGCAAGCGGCCCAAATGCAAAGTTAAAGTGCACAGAAGCAAAGCAAGAGGAAAGTGCGAGGGCGCACAATAAAGTCAAGAGAGGACAAGCGGCTCGAAAGTAAAGTAAGGAAAAGGTGCGAGTAGGCACGCAGTAGGAAAGTGATAGCTTAAAGGTACCGGGACGCACAGCAAAGGAAAGAAAGTTCAAGTGTGCACAATCAAAGTCAGAAGTGAGTGACACAGAAGGGTACAAGAAGCACAATAAAGCAGGAATGTGCAAGAGGCACAGAAGAAGTATAGAGTGGAAAAGAGCAGCACGTGTCTGCATAACAAAGTGAAAGGAATAGAAAAAGAGCAAGTGTGCGCGACAATCACCTGAAGATAAAAGGTACCAAGGAAAGCGTGAGTAAGAAATAAAGAAAGGGATAAAGGATCAGAGTGGTAGTGCTTAGGAAAAGCAAAGAGCCTGGCGTTTTCGTAAACCTCTGATTCTACCCCATGAGAAGACTGTACGCAAGAAAAGCTGTAAAGAAAAGGCATATCCGGAACAACATAATCTGTGTTTGGAACTAGAGGGACCTGAGATTGGGAAAGGGCACCCTGAGAAACGTAAAAGTAAATGAGATATATTTTGTTTTTGTGTTGAAAGCTGGAAGAGGCCTGAGCTCAGGAAAGGAAACCCTAAGAAACCTAACTAAGAAATCAAAGGTCATCCTGATACAAATGACTTGTGTTTGAAAGCTGTAAGGGGCCTGAGCTCGGGGAAGGGAACCCTAAGAGGCCCAACCAAGTTGAAGGCTTTTTGGTTTTCTTTACAGTGTTGAAAGGACTGAAGCGTAGGGAAGGGAACCCTAAGAAGCTACAAAAGGAACTGTGATACATTTCTTTTGTGGAGTTTTAAATTTGAATAAGTTGAAGCTTGAGAAAGGGAGCCCCAAGGAAATAAAAGAGACTGAAGGTATTTGAATGCACTGCAAGGACCCTGTGGCAAAGGTCTTTCAGGCAGCCCTGTTTGGCAAGAAGAACACGGGAAACCAACCCTGGGTCTCCTATTTTTCCTGTTGAACCACTATTTTTCATTTTTGACAAAAGACCCCCCCTAACACATTTTTGGATAGAGTGAGGGCAAGCATAGATTTAGACAGTTAGGCCAGTTAGGTATTACACCAACCCCAAATCTTTAAGAAATAAAGGTTTTGAAAACATATTTACAAGTCTATGTCTCCCTTGATATCATGCCTGTCTCACACATGTAAAGTTCCCAGTATCTTCATTTTCCAACGTCTGGGTAGAAGCATTCCTCCTCAAGCTAACATGTTGGGGAGCATGCCCATTGGTATCAATATCCTTAACCATAAGGAGCAGACTAGACCTATTTAACACCTCCACTTCCTCTGCAAAGCAGGTCATACTAACAACATCCTCCTCCTTCTCATCATTGTGTGAGTGAACACAGTCATTTTGTGGGGAAGGGGAAAATAGATCAGGCAGGGACTTGTAGTTATCAGAATGAATCTCAAATGGCAATGAAAAAAATGACCCCCTTCTTGGTCGATTTGGGAGATTATTCTTAAATGCCTTAAAGGGATCCAAACCCCCTGCCCCTTTATTATCCAATATATGAATTCCAAGGTAAGTTGCTAGGTGACTATTGGGCATCCTCCTCGTCTCGGGAGGATAGCTCAGGGGCAATGTGCTCGGAGCAAAGCAAATACGATCCCCGGATCCGCGCTCAGAAACCTCTGGGTATTAAGCGCATTATAAATAACCCATTACATTACATTACAAATAAGGTCGGTGATCAATAAGATTGCTACTTTTCCTAGTAAGGACTTAATGGACTGACATTTTTGTTGTTGTATCTGTATCCAGGGTTTTAAAATACACCAGAAGTGTCTCAATCTCAGAAGCAAATAATTAACTTCAGATCCTGGGTATCCCCTAGTAGCTGATTTCTTTTTGGTTTTGTCAACAAGACTTGCTTAGAATTTGCATAAATTCAGTCAATGATATAAGCTGTACATGATGTCTCACAGTTTGCAAACTCTTTGATGATAAAGATCCATGTTTGCCTATATTGAAAAGTCTGAGTTGTATTCTATGCTAGTGCACAAAACATGCACCATCTGTATTTGAAGACAGCAAATGTCTTGGAAGGTAACAATTGTTTTCCTCTTGTATTGAAGATAAGTAACTGGAGCAAAGTGTCCGGTTGGGTGCTTTTTAATCATAATGGACCTCATTACGAGTTTGTCGGTAAACTGCCGGTTCAACCAGCTGGTTACCGCCCAGCTCGTAACAACGTTTCGCCAGCTAATATCCCATTGCCACCAGGACAAGTCCCTACAGCCCAGAATGACCCGAGGTGGAAAGTGTGAGTCCCCGACTCCACGGGATTGGGGACACGGAAGCACCAGCACTGTGGCTTCCATGAAAACCATTCCTGCAGGGGCCGGTGCCCCTGGCAGTTCAAACCTGCTAGGAGCAACAACCCTTGCAGGCATTGTTGTAGTCTGGTGGTCCGGAAATGGTGCCGGTACGTTGCTACCGGCACCCTTATTTCCAGACCACCAGACTTAGAATGAGGCCCAATGTGTGGTGTTGGTTCCAATAGCTCATAGACAGCTTTGTATAAAGAGAGCATTCCCAAATTATAATAATTATGTTTACTTTGTGAATTGTACCGTGTTAAAAATGGAATTAGTTCATTAAATGATTGTTATTTTTGTTTATTCAAAATGAGATTAGTTCTCAAAGTTAGAGTAACTTTCTTAAATAACACGTTCACGATTTGATCAGATATGCACACTTTTGGAAACAATTGGTTTATACTTTAAACTCCTTATTTTCCCCGCAGTGACTCGATGCTGGTATAAGTTAACCAAAGAGGACATTAGTGATTAGTTTCTGTGGATGTGCAATCTTGGTATGGAGCATGGACTTATTTTTTGTTAAAGAAAAACAAATGTATTATTATTTTTTTATAAACACAGTAACTTACAGACTTGCATAAACATTGTACATCAAATTACGCATCAAGTCTTGACCATCTGTTCCCCACACTCCCACCAACTCCCCCTGCCCCATCCCGGCCTACGTCGCACTCAATGGTTTTACCGCCTGCAACTCTCTATATTAGCAACCACCCTTGCATCAGTCTCCACCTGTGCAGGTGTATTCTTCAATCCTCTGGCGCTCTGCTCAGAGGTGACCAGCTCTGCTATCAACTGTCTCCAAGCTTCCAACCCCCCATCGTTTTGTTCCGTATTCTGGCCCATTGCGTCTTGCCATATCACAGTCTATGCATTTGCCAATTTCAACAGGTCCATCCATCACACCTGCCATACTGGCCTCATATGCACTTTCCATCCCATCGCTTTCCTGCATTTTGCCAGTATATATGCCAGATCCTTAAGTTTACTTACATGCCTTGCTCTCTTGTGCCTTGTGAAGCCTCCCAGCAAACGTGCCAGGGGGGATCCAACATCCAGGGTGATATCTGCCCGTGCTAACATTTGGGCTACCTCTCCCCAAAATCTTCAAATCTCTTTGCAGGCCCAAAACATATGAACCAGATATGCATAAATCTCTCTGCACTTCGGGTATGATTGTGCTGTTGCTTGGCTGAAGTTAGCTATTCTGTTTGGGGTCCGGTATGCCCTATGCATCACAAATAATTGAATCTGTTGTAAGCGTACATTCCTAGACACCTTTTTGTGGTATGCCATAGCTCTCATCTACATTGCCTCTGACATTTGCTCCTGCAAGTCTGTCTCCCAGCTTCGTCTTGTCTGCACTAACGCATCTACCATCTTGGACATTAGTAGTTCATATATCCTCGAGACTTCATGACCTCCTTCTTATACATTATAAAATGTCTCTATCCTCTCATCTAACTGCAAAGGCGCTGCGGCCACTGGCCACCTGTGTCTCAGGTTCTTTAGGAGGCAGGAATGTGTGAGATGTTGCCCCCAGTTCACCCCAGTGTCTTCTGTCAGTTCCCCAAACTCCTTGGGGAACCCTTCCCTCAGCACATCTACCACCGTAGCTACTCCCTTCGGTTCCCAGTACTTCCTCACATTTAATCTCAGTTGCTCATCCGCTCCTTCCAGTGCAACTAGCAGGATCGGTGGAGAATACAGTGTAGTGTTCCCCAACAATTGGCAGACCCTCTGCCGCATTACACACGCCAGCTTCAACAGTGAGGGCAGGCGAGTTGCACGAGGGTCGACTATACATATCACTTCTTTCAGAAAGAACAGAGCGCCCACTGCCTGCAGTAACTGTGATTCCGGTGTTTGCTCAACAGCCAGCCATTGGGCCACAAATTGCAGCTGTCTAGCAACAAAATATACCTTGAAATTAGGCACCTTTATTCCCCCCTGTTCATAGAAGTTCTAAAGCTTCCGAAGTGCCACCCTGCACCTTGAATTATGCCACAGGAAGCTCCTACATATACTATTCAGCCTTTTGAAGAATGTTTTTGGTATCGCAAACGGGACATTTGCAAAATAATGAAGGAGCCTCGGCAGCACCACCATCTTCAGTAATACTTCTCTCCCCATCATGGACAGTGGCAGTCTGGCCCAGAATGACACTGAGTTCTCTATTTTGTGCACCACTCTAACCATGTTCTGTGTGTGTCTCTTCTTAGAATCATGATAAATTTCCAACCCCAAGTACCTAAATGTGTCTACCTCCCATTTAATTGGTAGCACCGGCAAGATGTGTATAGGCCTCCCAGCATATTCCCCCAAAGGGAACAGGCTTGACCTCCGTGGGTTGATTGTTATGCCTGACAGGGCCACATAGCGCTCCATCACATCCAGGATATATTGCAAGTATGTATTTGGGTGCTGCAAATACAGGAGCATGTTGTCTGCGTACAATTAAATCAAATGCCGCCCTCCCAGAGTGACTGTGCCAGCCTCCCCATATTCTTCCTGTAAATAGACCGCTAATGCCTCCAGCGCTAAAATGAACAGCATCGGGGACCACGGACAGCCCTGCCTCTTGCCCTTGCTTAACTGCCATTGTTCTGAGATAATTACGACCGGTTTGACCCTCGCTATCGGTTCATTATACAGCAACCACACCCACTTGATGTACGTGGGTCTGATACTGAACTTCTCTAGTACCGCGAATAGCCAAGGCCAACTGACTGAGTCAAACGCCTTGACTGCATCGAATGACGCCACTGCCAACTGTTGCATATGTCCTTGAGTACTATCTATCATGTGGTGTAATCTTCTCAGGTTATTTGTAATATTTCTGTGTGGGACATATCCCATTTGGTGCGAATGTACAAGCTTGGCAATGGCCGGCTTAAGCCTGTTTGCCATTTCCGCTGTAAGAATCTTCCCATCTTAATTCAGTAATGAAAGAGGTCTGTACGAGCCACAGTCCGTAACCGGTTTATTTGGTTTAAGAAGGGGAATAATTATCGACTCTCTCAAAGACTCGGGTAGCTTGCCTGTGGTTAGTGCTTCATTCAGCATTGCCAGCAGTGGAGCTAGGACTTCTGCCCTGTATTCTTTATAGAATTCACTGGGAAGCCCCTTCCGCTCCTGGGGTTTTGCCCGTCAGTAGTTCTTTAACAACATACTCTAGTTCTTCTATGATGGGGCCTTCTAGTCTGTCTTTCTCTTCCGTATTTAGCCTGGGAAAACTGATTTCTAACAGTGCTTCTTCTATCTCTAACCTGTCACATTCTGAGGTTTCCCCATACAGATGTTTGTAATAATCATAAAAACATGAATTCCCCCCATCCTGTGTCTCGTACAATAGATCATCCTTTCCCATTATCGCTCTTATTGTCTCTCATTCTTATAAAGCCATGCTTGCAGCCGCCTGGGCTTGTCCCCTTCTGCGTGTTGTCCCTCCACATATTTCCTGTAGCTCAGTTTACCTAGCCTGTTCCAGTGTTCTCGACATTCTTGCTGTAGGCAGGACACCTCTTTAGCCTCCTCTAGGGATTTATCACCCGCTTGCTCTATGGCTTCTAGTCTGTCTTCTGCTTTTTGTATATCCCATGTAATGACATCTTGTATCCCTTTCAATTTCACAATAGCCATCCCACTCACCACTAAGTTAAAGGTCTCCCAAAGTGTACATGCAGATTCTACACTGCCCGTGTTGTGCTCAAAATATTCTTTCACCTCTTTCCACGGGTGTTCATGAAACCCTGCATCCCTAAGTGCCTCAACCCTGAGTCTCCACGTCGGGATCCCGGGCTGGGGGGACAGGAGCTGCCATGTAACCAATAGCGGGCTATGGTCTGAAAGGACTCTTGCTTTATATTCAGCCTTTGTGAACTCTCCTAGGGTTTCTACCCCCGCAAACACATAATCCAACCTCGTGTAGAGGTTCTTGGGAGCCGTATAATGGGAGTATACGCTACCCTGCGGGCACATTGTCCTCCATATATCAGCCAATTGAAATGCTTGTACTAGCGTGTTTAGAGCTTTGGCTTAAGGGGCTGGATGCGTGAACCTGCTATTCAATCTATCCATTGCCGGGTCCAGTATGCAATTAAAATTCCCTCACCATATCAACGCACTATCCCTATACAAGCCTATCTTGGGGTATAGGGATCTAAAATAGGTTGCTGTATCATGGTTTGGAGCATACATATTAATAATACATATTTCCCTATTTTCCACCATTCCCCGTAGTACTATCATCCTACCATCGGTGTCCGAGGAAGTCTGAAGGACCTTGAATGGGACTGTCCATGCCACCCATATTAGGACCCCTCTGGCATAAGCTGAATATGTTGAGCCAAAGGTCACCCCTCCCCACTTCCGTGCCAAGGTATCTTGCCTTTCCTTAGTTAGAAGAGTTTCTTGCAGGAGAGCTATGTCTATTTTCTGGCGCCTCAAATATGGCATTATCATGTTTCTCTTAATGTAGCTATTCAGGCCCCTGACATCCCAGGTTGCTATTTAAAGTTCTCCCATCCCATTCAGTGGTTCCCGCTCTCATTCTATCCCTGTTGCATTCGCTAAGCCACCATTGTGCGCATCTGTAGGCCAACTCCCCCTAACTATCCCAACTCCCACCCTGTCCCTCTTCCCAACAATTACCCTGCTCCATATTCGGTGCTCAGGCATTCCCGGGTCTCACCCCTATCCCCGATACTAGTGCCGAAATACAGGGTGCAACAGGAGGATACTTAACTACTAGTATCCTAACTAATCTAATCTTTAGGTTGCTTCCTCCTCGTGTGGTCTTCATGAGGTCCATCACCGTTGGTTCCTACTTGTTAAACATTCCTGTAACGGCACTTATTGCTTTCCTTTTTACACACGTACTTAATGTCTTATGGATGTATAACTGCACAGTTACACATTGATTAGGCATTACCCTCCCGCTTGACATCTGAGCATCTCGGCTGATCTTCCACCTTGTCCATCAGGTACGCTTCATCCATCCATTTACTCGCCTCTTCTGGAGTCTCGAAGAAGATAACTCGACGCTTGTATAGGACTTTCAATTTGGCTGGATACAGTAGCATGTACTTAATGTACGCATCCAGCAACCTTCTCTTGACTGATGTATAGTTCATCCTCTGTTTTTGCACCAGGAACATATAGTCCTGGTATGCCATGATGTCAGCTAACGCTCTTCTGCGAAAGTGTTCGAGGATCTTCTCTCTATCTTTATAGTTAAGTATCTGGGCTCTTATCGGCCGAGGTTGAGCGCCTGGCAGCGGCCTTCTTGTCAGACCTCTATGCGCTTGCTCCACCGTGAAGCCCTGTGTAAGGGGCCCCGGGCGTATTTCCTGCAGCAGCATAGTCTCAAAGAAGTCCGTTGGGTTTGCGCCCTCCTCTCCTTCCGGGAGCCCAATAATTTGCACATTATTTCTCCTGGCTCGTCCCTCTGCTTCCTCCACTCTGTTTTCAAGGTTCCGTATTTGTTGTTGCAACACAGAGACTTCCTTAGTATTCTTGTTGCTGTTCTTCTTATTTATTTGCACCTCCTTTTCCAACGTGCTTGTGCATTCAGCCAACAACCTCACATCCTGTCTCAGGAGGTTTACGTCAATACTTAATGCATCTATCTTGAATTCCAGTGAGGACTTTAGAGCAGCTATGACTTCCAGAATGTACTGATCGCTCCTCACGGGGGTTTCCACCCCCTGGGTCACTGGGGCCGCCGCCTTCATGCTTTTCAATGCTTGAGTAGGCTTAGCTAACAGGTCGATGGAAGATTGTTTCCCTTTTTTTTGTTGGCTTTGGATGCCATGATCGCCTCAAACAGTGTCACAGCGCTCCACTACTCCTCAGCAGGCCTGAGCACTCTCTTGCCCTCGGGGGCATGCAACGTGGACCTTCACTGTGTTCCTATGTGTGCCTCTCGCGTGGGTTGTGCAGCGGGGGTCTTTGTGTTTGGCTGGTTTTCCAACTGCAACCTGCAGTGTATGTCCCCTTGCAGCTCGACAGTCGTTGGTGTGTCCACTTCTTCATCACCTAATCTCGAGTTGCTCCAAGTGGCTCTTGTCCTGTTGTACTCTTCTTTGAAGATCTCTCTGTCTCTCTCTCTTGCATTCACATTTATAAGGTTTCTCTCTCTTCCATGCGGATTCCTCTCTGGGAACATTCTTTTTTCCTTCTTTATTTTATCAAAGTTCACATTTAGTAAATGTATTGTATTCCTACTTTCTGCCCCTCCAGGTAGTTATCTTGTTCCTTTCCATAAATTATCACTCTTCACCTTTGACAAGGGTAATTCTTTTGTATCCAATTCTCCTTCACTGAGTGTTACACTTATTTCCTCATAGTTCACATATAGCAACTCTTCAGTGGTACTGTGACGAGTTATTTGTTCCGTGCTACTTTCCTCGTTATTTTTCCCGTGCCTCCCTGGTCCCGTGTTACCTTTTCTCCTCTTCGGAAATGGTCCTTGAACTCTTAAAGGTCTGGCAGCAGTTCCAGTTCTTCGCTGTGCTTGTGAATCAGCGTTCTCTGCGTCTCTCGCCTGCAGTCCTTGCACTTCTTCTCTCCAGTATATCACCAGGAAGCTGCATCCTCTGCAAAGGTGTCCCTCCGATGGTCTCTGTGTTGTTGCATGGAACCGCTGGCCACTTAGACTCGTCCAGGGTCATGCCACCACTGATTCTTCTCTCCAGATTTTCAGTACGCTGACAGTTCAGCGTTCATTCGCTTGACCATCACTTGCCTCGACCCCCAGAAAGCATGTTGCAGAGCAGGCTCACCTCCCTAGCCTCACAGGAGTGGGGGGCTCTCCCTTGATGAAAAGGGATGAATTCCCTTGATTCATCAAACCTTGCAGAGAAGGAATTACCTGCATCATTTTAATAATTTAATTAATTTAAGGCCGGGGCTTGTACACACTTGCAAACTGGCAATCCATCACAATATTGTAGGGAAAATTAGGGCAGGCATAAACTTGCATATCCACACCTCACAAGCACCAGGTCTAACTGACAGTCACAGGCACGTTGTACCGGGGTACAAATTGCAATTTTTCTAGAGTTGAGAAACTGTGCTGTGACCGTTTCTCACCTCAAGAAAAAAAATATTGCCCCAGTGATTGGGAGAAGGGACTACACGTAGTCCATTCTCCCTTTCCATGGCAGTCATTGAAATCAATGTAAAAAAAATAAGCAAACAACAAAACTGCCATAGAACATGGAGAAGGGACAACACATAGTCCCTTCTCCGTTTTCATAGCAGCCAGTCGCAGAAGGAACCCCAGAGCTGCATCGGTAGGGAGCCTTGTCGGCCGGGTAATGGGCCAATGAGTTTGCTTGTAACAAGCTCATTGATCCCCACCGGGTACTAATAAACAATAAGGATGTAATTTCTAAGAGCGAGGACATACACAGGAAAGATTACAAATTACAGAGGCATTTCCTGGATAGGGAACCCTTACAATGTACAGTGGTTGTTAGGATGGGAATATACCAGATGATGGGGGGGTATTGTAATGCACGATAGACCTGAGATAGTGAATAATGAGCCGACATAAAGAATTTTATACATTAAGGACTTACTGCCTGGCTCTACTTCAGAGAAATGTAAATATTTACACTTGTTCAGGCCATTATCAAGAGATGTAGACCAGGCAACATGTGGCGAGATGTAGAGAAGGGCAGAAAGATGCACCTTCGCCAGCTGAAAAATGGGAATTGAGTCAGGCATTGACAAATTGCACTGCCGAGCTGGCTTTGATGTTTTGGGAGCAAGATTTCAGGAGGTAGGGCCAGCAGAGATAAAGAGTGGAACTGGGAGGAGGCAAGCAGTGTGGAAGTTTAATATTTTGGAGGGACGAAGATTGCAGAGATCAAGTAGGAGCATAACGGCAGATGGACTCAGTAGGATACTGGTCGGCGAGCCAATGGACAGATTTGATGAAGATGAGCAGGAATTTAGAGAGGTGAATATTTTGCATAGAGAGCATGATGTTTGTGTATGAACGTGGTGGAGGCAGATAGGTTGTAAAGGGTGTATGTAGCACAGTTGAGAACTTGGTTTAGGGGGGAGAAAGAGTAAATAGAAATACCATTGCTTGAGCAATTGTCCAGTTTGTTCGTTCAGCACAACGGTAGGGATCAGAGTTAGTTGAGTGGTGGGTGAGGTGGTGGTGGATTTTACTCAAATTCAGAAGGTTAATACTCGAGGCATTGCCAGTGGGCAAGCTTCCCGCTCACCCTCTTGCTCCTTCCATCATCCCTGACTGCCTATCTGCCATCCAGGCATGGTGCACCTCCAACGATCTCTGCCCCAATGCCTGTAAATCTGAGATCCTTCCCATCTGGACCCCTGCTCCCTCCTTCTTCCCTTCACTCTGGCCTTCCTACATGGGCTCTCTCCCTGCTCCTTCTTTCTGAAGCCAGAAACCTTGGAGTCATCTTCGACTCCTTTCTCTCCTTCCTTCCTCACACTCAGGACATTGCCAAGAAGTCCCACTTTCAGCTTTCCCTTCTCAAAGTAATTCTCCTGTTTCTCACTTTCCCCACAGAGGCTCAATGTTACCCGAGCCCTGGTTCTTTCTAGGATTGACTATTGCAATAGCCTCCTCCTGAATCTTCCTTCTTCCACTATGTGACCGTCTCGTTAATCCTGAATAGGGCAGCAAGACTTATCCATCACCTTAAACCCAGGGACCTCATCTCTTCTGCCCTAAAAAGTCTTCACTGGCACCCGGTTGCTGCACAGATTAAATTCAAATCTCTCTACATCATCCTCAAGGCTGTCTGGGCTCTGGGATCTCACTATCTTCAACTTTATCTTACTAAATACTCTCCCTCTAGACCGCTAAGTTCCTCTTGCATCAACTCATTGTGTGTAAAGCGTTTTGCTAAACAGAAAGCAGGAGGTTGATTGCTTTCCTCAGTTGGCTCCCTCCTATGGAATAACCTCCCCCTTCCTCTGTGCCTTGAGCACACCTTTCTTAAATTCCAGAAGCTCCTGAAGACCTTCCTCTTTACCTCCCCCTTCCCTTCTTCTCTCCTCTGCTAATATTACAGTTGCTGTGATTCGTGTCCTTATGCATCCCCTGGGCACCTGACTTCTCACACCCAGTCGCCCAGCTTCTGTCTACCCGCAGCACTTGCCTCAGCACACCCTCCACCCTGGAGGTTTGCACTTACACCCAACGTGGCCCCTGGCCGTGTAGCACACAGCATACCATGCACCTCATCTGTGGCTCACCCACGAGCAGGGACAGTCCAGCACCTACCCCCTCTGCCCTCTTCCTTGCTGCACTTACATGTTCTGAATACACACAAGGCATAGTAGGTTTGTCCTTTTTTCCTTTCCCTCCACTGTTTTTTAATATGTTTTATTAATGTGTTTCACTCCCTTGTTCCCTCCCTTTGCCCTGTGGGCCCTTTTTAAACAGTACTTACTTGAGGTATGAGCACCTAACAAGTGAACAATAAATAAATAAATAATAAACTCGACGAGTCATAAGACACTAGCAAAGATACCTCTAGTTTATTTATTTATTTATTCATATGCTTATAGAGCGCCGAAAGCCTGCAGGCATCAGGGCGCTTGACATAAATCATACAGATAACACACCAAACAACAGGCACAACACAAATGCCAAAACACAAATGCCAAAATACAAATACCAAAACACATACCATAACAAAAAGACGATGAGAGGATTGGGTCTGGCCGAGTGCTACCAGACCGAACATGTATACAACAACGCTAGGGTAAGAACACAGCTATTATAAGGGACTACTACCATTCACTAGTTAATTCAATACAATTCTGAGGTTGGTCGAGGAACAAACGTGTTGTATGATTAAACATCTGTTTAACTACAGAGGTAAGCTACTGGACCCACAACAATACAGTCGAACACCACTTATCAATTTGAGTTCTCCGGAGGACTTTTAAGTCCTGCGTTCTCACAAGATTAGGGCCTAATGTGGAGTTAAGCCAAGCCAATGGGCCTCATTACGAGTTGCCGCTGAAATTGCGTCCGTGTCCGGGTCCTCGGAATGGGGATTTACCGGGCCATTCCGAATTCAGAAGGCCCGGTAATTCCTCCCTCCAAGGACCCGGACACGGTCCTTCCCCATTCCCATTTCTGAATGGGAATGGGAGAGGGAGCAAACAACGGGCCATTACGAGATGGCCCGTTGTTTGCTCCCTCTTCCCCTCGCGGGACCCGCTCTGCACGTCTGGTAAAACCAGACGTGCAGAACGGGTCCCGCGAGGGGAACTCGTAATCGGGCAGTACGGGGTTGACAGCACCGGCACCTTTACCGGTGCCGTTAACCCCGTACCGCCCGACTCGTAATGAGGGCCAATATCTTGTTTTTCAGGGCTTCCCAGGATTCAAATTGGCATGGCCTGGCCACATTAGTAATTATGAAGTTAGTTTGAGAGCCTCGAGGGATGGGGTGAGGTTTGGATTGAAGGAGGTGCAAAGATGGAAGATTGGGGTAAGCTTTGAGAAAGAGAGAAAGATAACTTCTGTTTTGGAGGAATTTAACATTAAGCAGTGTAGTCCAATCTAGTGTTGGAAAGCTGGTGATGCATTCGTAGGTTGCATGGGCGACGGATGGAAAGGAGAAAAAGATCTAAGTATCAATACCAAAGAGGTGTTAGTGAGAGCCAAAATATGAGATGTTTGCCCAGGGAGGAGGTGTAGAGGGTGGTGAAGAAAGTTGTTGAGGACTGATCCTTGAGGTCACCTAGTAGAATGGGTGTGGGGAAGGAGGTGTTCGGTTCCATGAGCTGGATGGAGAGGGGTTGGTGGAATAGAAGGCCACTCAACTGTGCACAGTGTTCTTGAATTAATAGGAGGTGAGGCTTTTTTTTTGTTTTTTTGTTTTTGGTTTACTAGAACTTTTACAAAAATGTAATCTATACTTACATGATAACATAGGACATTTCATCTTTTTATCACCAATCTCCATTTTAAATAAGCAAACTTAGTAGTCTCAGCTGTTATCACAATGTCCACCATCCCTCCCACTATGCAAGTTCCAAGGATATTATAAATTTGACAGTTGCTATCCGGAGCTTCGATCTTCTTGAATGGAGAATCTGTTTCCACAAATGTTTCCACAATAACATTCCGTAGTCTTCAAAAAGATGTTTAAAATGTTGGTTCCTCTCCCCTATAAGTTTAGGACATTCCGTTAGTAGATGCTGCAGGGTTTCTGATTGCCATGAATCACACTCAAATCTGCAATAGTTTTCATCCGCTGTGATTTGCTTTCGCCTTGCTTGAACCTCTCTTGTATTAAGCAGATTTAGACGAAAACGTAACAAAGCTTGTCTATATGGCAGACATGGAAACATTAACAGATAACCTTCCAGTGACTTCATTTTTTTCTCAAGCATAAGTTCAGCATGGGCAGTTTTATATATTTTAGTTCTTGTCATGGTCTGAATCCAATCCTGTTGAAACACTTTCGTTTTTGCTCATGTAGGATTCTGTATCAGGAGCTCCTCTGATATATCTGCCTCCTCTAATGCTTGTTTATAGAAGTGCTACAGGCTGATATAATGGGCCCTTGTGAAACTGACTAACGTTGGGGCCGTTTCTATGACTGAAGTCCCAGGTGTCAAACTGAGAGGAGAATTCTGCTGTCTCTCCCTCTGCTAAGCCAATCCCTGCTGTTTGCTAATATTTGTAAGCACACCCCCTCCCACTTCAAACAGTAAGTAAAGGTGTGGCTTTCATATTTTCTTTCTTTACACCCTCCAATGTGGGCTGCATTTTGCGTGAACACGGAGGTTGGATTTCTCCAAAGGGGAACTTGGTGAAGTCCTTTCAGTTTGGTTCTGCTTTTAAATACAGTATTTACATTCGCTGTACACTCCAAGCATGATAAATGATTTAATTCAACTTATTTTTTAAAAAAAAATGTTGAACAAACGTGCTCCTTTCCTCCTGGGCAAGTTCATGTTTCATCCACCCCTGCCTTTTCCACTGGTTTAGCATGTTCCATCTGTCTTTCTTCTTGGATCTCCCTGCCCCACCCGTGTCGTTACACTGCACGTGCCGACTTCAGCTGGGTGGCTGGGAAACTTTTATTCAATTGGTGCACGTTGACGTTGCTTGCAAAACTGTTTGCAAGTGCGCCCCTTTTGGGTCGGTAGATTCCATGGCACAGGCACGCTGGGCTGGGGAGCAAGAGGACATTCCAAGACCCTCCCCAGGGCTGGCAGGGTTGCATAGGCCTGGTGGTGTGGCGTTGGTAGCCAGTATTTGCTGTGCATGGAGAGAAAAGCTATGGAAATGGGGGAGACCGACAAGGCGATGAATAGGCCTGGCTCGGCCTGAACGTGCCCCCTCCGCCCCCCATGTGCCCCCTCCGCCCCCCATTAGGTCAGGGAAAAGGGCGGCAGACTTCAGATTAGGACTGTGCTGGTCGACACAACTCTGCCGTGGTAGGAATGTAGCTATTTTAACCTGGCTCTAATCACAACGATGGTCGGCCTGGGCACTTCTCGTCTTTGTCGTGCACTAGTGTGCATCACTTCCTTTATTAGCAAAACAATATCCCTGCATGCATGCCTGAATTAAAGCTTGTGCCATTTTTTTTTTACTTTTGTATTATAGGTACTAACAGTAACATTATTGGGAAAAGTGCAGTTTCTTATTTGGCACAGATTATAGGCACTAGTGCTGCCTTAATATCTATTGCTAGCGGAAGGGACTTTGTTTGAGATCTCCTTTATTTAACACTGCCTCAGTAATTGTAATACAATTTAGGTAGCCAGATGCGTCATTTGAATTTGGTGTGTGGGACTGCATGCACACACAGATAACCCCCATTATAGAATAATGAGGCTTCCAGCTCTGTCCCTCCTTGTCTTCAGTCACAGATAAGCTTGAACGGAAAAATAGCAGATCACTTATGTCGATGGCGTATTGCATGTGTATCTCACTGTTTAACACCCATGTTCGCGCTGTCGAGTGCTTTGGTGCGGCCGGAGAGAGGGTGAAACTCGTCTTTTTGGCTTAATGCACAAAAACCCAGACTCGTTTAAAAGTGGAAAAGGTCGCTTTAATGTGACAGGCCAAAGCTTACAATCAAACGCTTAACTGGCTCCATGGCCTAACAAACTAAAGGAATATTTTAACCACCACTTAAATAAATTAAACATTTTCATTTTCCCCCAACAATTAAATAATTAAATAACCCAATTCCTCCCTAATGATCCCTTGGATCCTACCGTCTCCTTGCCCCTTTTCCAGGCGTCCCGCTTTCTCCCAGGGGCCATGCCCCTCCAGGCTCAATACCTGTTCCCCCGGGGTGACCTGCTTGTGCAAACAGCGCCACCCCATCCTTTCCCGTGTCATTCCCCCATTGTGCTTCCCTCCCCCCACATCAAAAGGGGCCATGCCCCCGGCGCCCCGACCCACTTCAACACCCTTCAAACTCCCCTCTACACCAAACTCCCCCTTTCCTATGACCTGCAGCCAGACTGACCTGCCACATCAGCAACATATATTACACACACTTTCACAATGCCCTGACCTGTCACACAAAACTACCAACCCTACCTTCCTAACAGACCCCAAAACTCATGAACCCGCCCTGTCATCTAAAAAAAACCCCTGCATAATCCCATGAACAATGGACCCCCCCATATTACATACCCAGACACTAACCTAACGAAGTGAAAGGGGTGGGAGGGCGGGACAATCATCCAGTCCTAACTGTCGCCTGCCTCCCGAACCTTCCCTGAGCCCTTAAATACCCCC
This sequence comes from Ambystoma mexicanum, assembly GCF_040938575.1. Taxonomy (NCBI): domain Eukaryota; kingdom Metazoa; phylum Chordata; class Amphibia; order Caudata; family Ambystomatidae; genus Ambystoma; species Ambystoma mexicanum. The sequence continues at coordinate 104,288,835 of NC_090936.1, read as the reverse complement.
CCAGGAGGCGCTCTGCCCCACGGCCACTCGCTGGCCATGTGCATCGCCAAAAAACTCCCCGGGGGGAAACGCTTCGCGTTCCCCCCGGGGCCCCTTTTTGGCTTAATGCACAAAAACCCAGACTCGTTTAAAAGTGGAAAAGGTCGCTTTAATGTGACAGGCCAAAGCTTACAATCAAACGCTTAACTGGCTCCATGGCCTAACAAACTAAAGGAATATTTTAACCACCACTTAAATAAATTAAACATTTTCATTTTCCCCCAACAATTAAATAATTAAATAACCCAATTCCTCCCTAATGATCCCTTGGATCCTACCGTCTCCTTGCCCCTTTTCCAGGCGTCCCGCTTTCTCCCAGGGGCCATGCCCCTCCAGGCTCAATACCTGTTCCCCCGGGGTGACCTGCTTGTGCAAACAGCGCCACCCCATCCTTTCCCGTGTCATTCCCCCATTGTGCTTCCCTCCCCCCACATCAAAAGGGGCCATGCCCCCGGCACCAGAAAAACCCTCCCCCGAGGAGTTCTTTCTGCCCCACCCCCCCCCAAACTTTTCTACCTCAAACTTTTTACCCAGTCTCCCAGCCCAGAAACAAGAAGAGCCACCCGTATCCCTCACCAGGTCATTCCCCTGCATGCCGAATCACCACCTCTGGAACCCCAAGCGTTCCCTCATCCCTGCCAATATAGGAAGCAGCTGATCCCACCGCAGGCCCCCCAACCCGTGCCGTCTCACCACCACTTCCTTGTAACTGCACCCCTGTTACCTTCCCAACCCCTTTTTTCCACTTCCTTCCCAGCCCACTTAACAATTGAATGGCCAACAAATCAAAACTTGCGCCAACTCCCCTTCCTTTCGCGCAGCATCTGAAAAAGAAAATACAAAATCACTGACATGTCCAAAATATTTCAACAACAGTTGGCCCACAAAGTCCTAACCACCTTTTCAACATCCCCATTATCAAACTCCCTGCCGTACCCCTTATATTTCCCAGACCTCCAACGTCCCAATCTTTTCACCTTGTCTTCTGAAAAACCCAGCCCGGTACCCTCAGATGCTGCGCCCATCCTAAAGTAATGAGTCCCGAAATCCTCTTCCTTTTCTCCCACTGCCACCAACTCCTTCCGCGATACCCCTAGCACCTGGAACTGGGCATAAAACCTTGCTCCCACGACCCAGCCGAAACCAAGAGCCCCTTCCCTTCTTATCCGTCTTGGACCTCTTCATCTTGATGTCTAAACCTTCTTCTGTAATTTGAACATCTTCCCACTGCAGTCCCCCTACCCCCCCTTTTCCCCCGACCAACTTAAAAACCCTGAAAGCCCCCAAACAATAGCCACGTAAAAACAAGTCGCAGACAGCTCCCCTACAAGCAATAAACCATTTGTTCCACTTGTTGTGCCCCAGTTTATTCCTTTACATTCCTGCATTGTCCCCCCTGCACCGGGGGCCCACGTGCACCCCCGTCCATGCAGGCCCTTTAGTTTATTCCTCCTCTCGCCATTGCACCAGGGGCCAAACCTGCACCCCGTCCATGCAGTCCCTTCCATATAACTCTTCAAGCTCCTCGCATCCATTACCACCTTTTTCCCGCCTGCACCCGGGGCCCTAATGCACCCCCGTCCATGCAGGCCCCTTTTTTGCCTTACTCCTCTCCACCGCTGCACCAGGGGCCAAACCTGCGCCCCGTCCATGCAGTTCCTTCCATATCACCATCTTCAAGCTACTAGCGTCCATTACCACCTGTTTCCCACCTGCACCAGGGGGCCTAGTGCACCCCCGTCCATGCAGGCCCCCTTTTTTCCTTTACTCCTCTCCACCGCTGCACCAGGGGCCAAACCTGCGCCCCCGTCCATGCAGACCATTACACATAAATTCCTCTTCCGGCACCTCGCTTCTCTGTTCCACTTTTTTTTTTTTTTTTTTTTTAATTTAGCTGCACCAGGGGCCCTAGTGCACCCCCATCCATGCAGACCCAACTCCTCACTTCCCCCTGCTGCACCAGAGGCGCTCCCGCACCTCCGTCCATGCAGCCTGAAGCCTACTCACCTTGTCGTGCGGCAAGCGTGAGGGCTTCACCACCGTCGTCCATGCCCTCCAAACGACAGCTACCTCCCCTTAACAATTACCACCGTTACATCCCCCCTGCGGCCCTCCCCTACCTACGCGTCTTCCTCCTCACCCTTCTCCTGCCCCCCTTTAAGTTGCCCCCAACAATCTTTCATCAAACCTTGTGCCCCCCCTCCTTTTACATTAAACTGAGCCCGACCTACCAGCACACCCCAATTTACCTGGTATGCGGTCCTTCCCCCCCACTTCCTTGCCCCGCTCCCCGCCCTGACCCACTGTCCCCTGCCTGAAAACAATCTGTAACCGGATGCCGACCCGCACACCTGCTGCACTCGTGTTTAAATTTGCACATCCACCTCGTGCAGCCTTCTTTATTGAACGCCCAACATGCAGCTGAGAGCTGTCCTCCGCCTCCTCCCCCCACCCCCTCATGGGCGGGGCGACCAAGAAAGGGCCGGTAAGGCACAGGCAGCCCACTTGCTGTGTGCAATGTCGGGGCAGGCCTCGTTGGAACCATCCATTGCAGCCAAAGATCCATGTCTATCTCCCCCCAGACCGCCTGACTGTCCTCCGCCATTCTCGCTCTGAATTCCTCATCCTAGCGTACCCAGGCAAAACTCCCAAAACTCGTGAAAGCCTTCCTAATTACGTCCATACATTTAAGCAGGGCCACGCAACGCTCCGGGAATTTTTCACAGTACACACTGGCATAAATAATAAACGCCGACGTCCACTCAATAGTCACCGGGACCCTTGGGCGTGAAGCCAGTTCCCTCTCTTCCTCCTTAGACCCCTCCTTTGCTCTCACTTCCCTATGGAGCAATTTAAAGACATCCACAAATTCCCCTGCCTGAATCTTCTCCCTGGTCGCTGCCATCAAATGCGCCCCCAATGGTTTTGTTATCCCCATGTATGGCCATTTTTTTTTTTTTTTTTTTTCCCTTTCTTTTCACTTCACACTCCTTATCTTTTCCGGCTTGCACTTCGAGCACCAATGTCTCCACCACCTTGTCCGTTTGGACCTCCACTGAGCAAATGCTCTTTCCAACCCCCTCGGCTCCAATGGCCTGCACACCAACTTCCTTCCTTACACCTTGGAAACCAGCCCGTTCCTCCCCTGTCCACCTATTTGTAACCCCTCTCTGCCATGCAGATGACCATTCCCTTTCCCGCTCACCTCTTTCCACACCTGCCACCTGCGGCCTGGCGTCCACACCGGTGCTCCTCATCTCCATTCTTAGAGGGCTCCTACATTGTGGATGCGAGCTCCTGCCCGGGATGATTTGATGATCTTCCTGCGAGCCCGGGGCGTCCGCCCCGCCGCTCCTTTGACTTCTTCTCAGCGGAGTTGTGGGAACCCCTGCCTGGTCCTCTTCTCTCAGGCGAGGCGTTCCGACCTCCACCCCGGAATCCTCATTGCTAGGGGCTGTGCTGCGCCCTCTAGGCTCTCCTTGCGTTGACTGAGGCGGGGCCGTACTGAAACCCTCACCCTCCACCTGACCAGCGGGGGCTGCGCAGCGCCCTCCGCCCTCACTCCTCCTACCCGGGGGGGCCGTTCCGCGCCCCACTCAAACCTCCTCACTTGAAGGGGACCTCTCCCTCCTTTCTCCACCTGCACTCTTCTGCAGGTATTTACCCCTTCTTCCACTTTGCCCTGTCACCCCCCTCTGCACCCCTTCACTTGCCCCCTTCTTATTCCTCTGAGCCACCTCATGACCCGAAATCATTTCTCCCCCTGCCGCCCTCCTGTCTATCCCCTTTCTCGCTTTCCGCCCCTAATTTCCCAAACCTCCCCTCTCCCCGCCGATGGGGTGCAGGCCACCATTGCCGCGAGAGCCCCATCTGCCGCTGCTCTACGCTGCGGCCTACCACCACTTATCTCCCCCCCCCCATGGCCTCTCCGCCTGTGACCTCCCCCACTGCCCTCTCCCACTGGGCCCCAGATGCCCAACTAATTATTTCCAAAGCCTCCCTCAGAGCCTCCGCATCAACCCGCCCCTTTTTGCCGGCTCTCTGGCCCACCATCGTGCACTACTAATCTGATTGTGCACAATATATATGCCCCCTGCAAATTAACCTAACAAACCTAAGCCCCCGAGCCAAAACTACCCATGGACCTAATACCCAAACTGAAAAAATGCTAGCTTTGAAACTAGTTTTTTATTTTTTATTTTTTTATAAACCCCCCCCCCCACTTCCAACCACCCCCTGCACCCGGATAGCCCCCCCTTTTTCCCACTCCCTTACGAGCTGCTTCGCTCGAAAACACCCCCCACAGGACCCCCCCACCCTCCACCCCCCTGCTCAAAAACCCCTTCCTTTCCTTAAACCCCTATTCCTGCTTTCCCTTTCTTTTTATTAAATTCTTTTTTTTATTTTTTTTTATTACTGCCCCCCCACTCCGTCTACCCCGCTCCACCGCCCCCCCCCCCTAGTGGCCCCAACGCCGCACCGCAGTACCTTCTTAAACTCAATGGGATCATAACAGGGGGAGCGGTCCCTTTAAGAGGGCCGCTCTGCCCCCTCCCTGCTGTACGCCGACACCGCACACTAGGAAAAGAAGCCCAGCACACGCGGGCTCAACTAACCCATGGCTCCCCACACTAAAGAGCCGCGGGGGCCGGCAACATCAATGCCGCGCCCTGCGGGCCCACACTGCGGCCGACGAGGGAATGACCGCCCAGCTCCCTCACTAGAAAACCCAACTGCCGCCTAGAACCACCCGCCCTGCTGAAAGCCAACCCGCGGGCGGCGGCTTCGGTAAGGAGGGGGCGGGGGGGGTACCTTATGTACGGTACCCCCGACTATTCGGGGCCCGCGACCCCCGCCCTCATTAATCAATTATTTTTTTTTTATTTATTTATTTATTTTTTTTTATATGCGGCGCCGTCGCCGCCGACACTCTCCCTCGGCCCTTATCTCCCCCTATCCCCTATCCCCTACCTCAAACACCTCGTTAGGCCCCAATAACTAATCCCCCACACTAACGTGAGATGGGGGTTTAGATTCTATTAAAGACAAGGAGGCGATTATTATGCATTACAATCTTTACTCTGAAACCACAGCAGCAAAGAAAATACTTTTACAAACAAAAAAAGTTTCCACAACACAACTAGATAGAGTTCAATGTCAATGTATGGGGAACTCCCCAATCCATCATGGAGGACAGGTCATGCCCTGCAGGGGACCAATGAGCAGGGACCCTCTTCTATATATGTCCATTACTCTAACCCCAACCCCTCTTTCTTTGCTGCTGAAATCCACAAGCTAAGTCACTCCTCCTAGTTCTTGACTTCGTGTTGAATTTATGGAGTTTAGATTGCTATTTATTTATGTTATTAATGTTATTTTGATGAGTTTGGGGTTTTATTACACTGTACTGTGGAAATGGTCATGTATTTTTCATGTTCCATTGGTAACTGGCTGAGTGCCGTGTTCGTGTGCGAACGCTGACCTGCAGGTCACATTCATGCTTTGTAATGCTCTGCTGGGAGCCTTCTGCTTCTGCAGTGTTTGTTTATATTTCTTCAGCCCTGAGAGGCCTTCTAATCAGGCTGCGGCTATGTGTGAAATTCTTTCCCTCCAGGCAGTGTTATTTTTAGCAGCTGCCCCAGCCCCAGAGCCAGCGCACGTTTCCCACAGGTGGTTTGGGAACGCTTGAAATTCTTTTCACTTGAGAGGAAGTTTGTTTTTGTTTTTCTACAAGTTCATTATGTAAGCGGCAGTAAGAACCTGCGCGCATTTTTTCCATGACTGTATAGGCTGCAGTTTCTTTTACTCATTAACTTCCCGCACGTCGCGTGTGTGTGTTTTTATGTTTACATGCGCATTGTCATTAGTTGCATACAGGCTAAGCCTGTCCTGGGGATCCGGCTGGGGGGGGCAGTTTGCTAGGCCCTCCTTTGATGGGAGTAACTTCCATGAGCATTCCTGAAAAGGGCAGCTGTGTCCTCTTTTTAGAGTGAAACGCTTGTATTTCTACATTTAATTTATATAGTTCTATGGTGGTGAGGGATGTTTCAGCCCACAAGAGGCATAGCTCAAGGAGAGGTTTGCAGGTTTACCAGGCCGAGGGGCCTCGGTTCGCTGCCCGCCTTTGGCGGTATACACATGTGGATGCGAATGTGTATTTATTTATAGGTATTCACATTAATGTTTATATTTATTCATATGATATATATATATTTAAAATTGATATTTTATTTTGTGTTTAAATTGATATTTTCAGTATATATTAACACCGGTTCGCCTACTGAAGGGTGCTTTGCCTTCTTGGTAAGTGCTATACCCGGTTTAGCTTCAGGTTCTGCCTGAATTCTATGGGGAGGTTAACCCCTCGTATACTGCTGGTTTCCACACCCTGCGGGGGTGACCAGTTTCAGGTACTCTGGTGGTGCTCTGGAATGGTACCGTCACCTGCTCGGTGGCAGGATTGGCTTGTGTTTCTGCGAGGTGATCCCTCGTATACTGATGGTTCCACACCCTGCTAGGGTGAGCAGTTGAGGTACACTTCATCAGTGTATTCCTCACTTAAAGTTGGCAACTTTGTCGGTGTGCTGCATATGGCGTTGGTGATTACCTTAACGGTTTGTGTGCCATAACCTGTTTGGTTTCAGGTTTCTACCTCAGTTCTAATGCAAGGTTACCCCTCGTGTACTGCTGGTTATCACGCCCTGCTCGGGCAAACAGTTGAAGGCACAATTGCTCAGGGTATTCCTCCCTTATGGTTAGCAGTCTGTTTAGATGCTGCATATGGCAGATGTCATTATTTCGGTAAGCACACCGTAGCCTGCTTGGTTTCAGGCTTTGCCTGGATTCTGCGGCGAGGGACCCCCTCGTGTACTGCTGGTTGCCACACCCTGCTAGGGTGAGCAGTTAAGGTGCACTTGCCCAGTGCTCTCTTTTGCTAAACATTATGTTTAAGTGATGAATGGAACACATTGGAGTGTTCAGAATTGTCAGTGGCCCGGATAGCTCGGTAAGTAGCAGCTTATAGAAGGGCCGGGGGGGTTTGGACCCCTGTGAGGGCGTAACCCCTCTTCTTTGGATATTTTATATGTCTATTTTATATAATTTATTAAGTACTTTAAAGAAAAGAGTGTGTGGAGGTTGTGGTAAAACAGACCCATGTGGGGGGTTGTACCTTCCTCTATAGACACTGGTGTTAACCTTCGTCTTTTAGTTAAACTTCTGTCGCCCTTTACCGTAGTTAGTTTCAGGACAACTCAGTCCTTCCTTAGGTCTTGCTTTCCCCGATATCAATTGCTCCACCCAACACCTGTGCTGATTAAGCTGCTGTATTTTCTCCCATCATGAGGAAGAAACAGATGATGCGTTATGCCTCTGTTGAGGTCTGCAGGGCTGGAGGCTCTCTATAGTGGGGACGGGGTTTCCCTTACTATTTGTCCCATTGGACATTCTTTTTACTATTGAACTGTTGGTGGAGACAGGGTCAGCTCGTGGGTAACTGTTCAGTTTTGTTGCATGGCAAATTGAGCAACCGTGTTCTACTTGGAGAAAGTGTTTGGGAAACACTTGATGATATCAGATATACGAGTTGCCAAACAATAACTTTAGGGCGCTTGCCCCATGGGTTTTCCTCCCAAATCTTGGCCTGTGGTTCAACTAACCGTCTGGCAGTGTGTTGCACTTTCTCCTCTGCTCGAGGAGTTCAGGCAGGCTTTTGTACCCTCAAGAGCGTTGCTTAATCTCTTTTGTTGTGTATATATATATAGACATATACATTTTCTACAGTGCACCGATTAGGGTGCTGGTTTTTTCTCATCCGTACTGACCCTACTGATACAGGTTCCTAATTTTGGAGAGGTCTAAATAAGTATTTTATCCTGCTGAGATCGTTAAGTGAACACTTCACGTCACACACCGTTCGTAATAGTGATATGCACCACTCATATACCTGAGGGTTCGTAGTACTGTATAAGTACTGTTTGCTATGGACAATGTGTTTCATTTTCTTTTTTCCCTGATTCCCTTAGTGGCCAGTCAGCCTCACACGAATACAGAGACTCAGATCTCGGGTTGGAGGGGACAGTGGTCCCAGATTTCTTTCACAACCTGTATTTACGAGGCATTGATCATTTTTCCCTGAGATCTTTCCCCCTCATTCCCATGCTCGTCATCCTTGGGGGATATTGTATCATGATATACACCACGTGGAGTATCGCCCGATGGTTTTTCCGGTTTTTCTTTTACAGGAGTTCAGACTCAGGGCCAGTGCAGACTCGCACTAAGCATTTCCCTCCCGTCAGTTACTTTCCTTTGCGCTATTCCTGGTATTTCAACAGGTTAAGCGGAGCCTTCCACGGTCAGGGGGTTGGTTAGAGTGTATTTATTTCTCTTAAGGGTGTTAAAAGCGGAGTTGTAATGTGGTCCTCAGGGTAGCCTTCTTCTGGGTTGCAAGGTTTTTCCCTTGGTTAAGTTGGGGAAGGTTCTCCTCATTTGTGAAGGCTCAATATTCCCCTTGGTGAGATAGAGGGGTCTGGGAGTGATACTAATCTCCCTTCCAAGTTATTATGACCCTCTATCACAATGTGTTCCAGCGTCTCTACATTAACTGTCAGAAGGTGTCTGCCAGTACGATTCCCAGAGGGCTGGGATATTTATATTCAGTTAATGACTTGCTTCTCCTAGTCACCTGCATGGCAGGTGGACCTTTGGGTTTTCACAAGAGTTTGTTTTTACAATAAGGTGCCAGCTCAGGGTGCTGTGAGCTTCAAGGCTCTCCAATTTGACTGAAATAGAGGTTAGTCCTCTTCTGGTGTGCAGCTTCAGTTTTACTATTTAGTGATCGCTTCTTTGCAGTTTAGAGTCTTGCTAAGACTTGGAATTGGATGTCACTATGATGGTAGCGATTGGATGTAAGATACATTTTTTCTCCTTGCCAGGTTTGGCCTCTTAAGGATCAGGTTTGTAAATATCTGCTTCTTGTCATGGTTGCAGAGTTCTTCTTCAAGTGTTCGGAAGGTCTGACGGTCTCCGGTTGGCGGTTTGACAGGTTTAGCTTCTCAGGGGGGGCCCTCTCTTCCATTCTGCTTCGGCCTCCAGAGGACATCCCTCCTTAATATACACATATGTCTGAAGACAATTGTGGGTTAAGTCTATGGTTTTTCAGCTCTGCTCAGGATGGGTCATCCTGTTACAAATTTATAAAATGATTTTTACTCCCATTTTACCTTTTGAAGATTTGTCTTTCCCTCTTGGTTCCCCAGTGTAGTTATGTGACATGCCCTGATCCTAATGCAATATCTTCCTTTAATGCATGGGATGGAACCTAAAAGACTTTCCCCCTTTGGGGTACTTTTTTCTTTATCTCCAGGAGAGCTCTGTGCTTATTTTCTTTGGTTTGCTTTCTAGGTTCCCAAAGATGATATTAATTTAAATGTTTTAAATGTTTTATTGGACAACAGAGGCGTTTTTTTACAGAGGAGTTTTTGTCCTATCCTATTAGTAGGAAAACTTTGTTTAAGGGTTTTTTCCCCTCTTTAACCAGTTGGTTTTGGCGGCCTGTAAAGAACACTGGAATTGGCACAATTTCCTGTTTTCTTGCATTTGACGATGCCTTATAAGACAGTTTTCGGGCAAACTAGTCTTGGTCAATTCTCTTGCGATCAGCTGATTGATTTCATGAAAGCATAAAAATGTTTTTTCCTTTCCTATTATTTTATTATATTTTATTATATTGGCTCTATTGTATGGATCATGTTGTACTAATAAGATGCAAGGGCTTTGAACTTGCATAATATGAGCCTCCTGTCTTGTCATAGAATAACTAATCCCCCACACTAATGTGAGATGGGGGTTTAGATTCTATTAAAGACAAGGAGGCGATTATTATCCCACCCACCCACCCTGGATATGATGTGATATGACAATTGTGACACGCATGTACACAGGTGGTTCAAGAGAGAACATTCTTTGGTTTGTTGTTTTTCCCAACCACCCACCCTTCTTGTTTGTTGTTCTTACAGCCACGAGTTGAGGTTCTCATCAGGAGTGTGGCTCGCAGTAACAAGTTGTGGAGTGCGTGATTTTGGATGAGAAGTCCTATCCAGAAGAACTTCGGCATAGATTCAGGCTGCGAGAAGGTGGAGATCTCCAGTTTCGTTGGATTCTTTCTCCGCGCTACGCAGTTCAACCGTTTCATTGGACTTCTGGTGCAAGACAGCTGCAGAAAGAGGGGTTGGGGTTAGAGTAATGGACATATATAGAAGAGGGTCCCTTTCAATGGTGGTAACATACAATTAGTATTTTTCCACATTTTAATGTCATTTTCAATGAAGGCGCCGACGTGGCGATGTGCCCATCTCCGTGGAGGCTGCTGTGCAGCTTTTGGATGTTCTCAGCTGTTGGGGAGCCAGCCTATTACAAGGTCCGAGCGTGGTGGAGGCAGAGTGTGGTGATCCCTCCATGGAACTCGTGGTGATGCGTTGAAGACTTCCACAGCGCGCGCCCTGCACTGGGGTACCGGCGTTCCTGCATGCCACGGAAAGGAGGGGACAGAGGTGTAGCCTCCCTCCACCCCCATCTCTCCATTTAACAACCTATCTCTCCCCTCACCCATGTCACCCACCCCTTGTCCCCTGTATCTCCGAACAATTCTTCCCCATATTACCTCCCTTGCCCTCATGTAACTTGCTCCTTCTACCCTATGCCATCTGCCTTTCTCATACCTGCCTCATACGCGCTTCTCTCAATGTCATCTGCCCTTTCTTTTACGTGCCCCTTCTTCCCGACACCTGCCCCTTCACCACCTGTAACCTGCCCCGTCTACCACTGTCACCTGCTCCTTCTTCCTGTCACTTACCTCTTCATCAAACACAATGGGATGTGATGTCACCATACATTAACACATTGTGAAATATGCAATTTTCATGAAATTGGCTTTGCATAACCACCCAAATTGCACAGCACGACTGGCATTTGCCTTTCATAAAATCAACACAAACACACAAAAACAAGAGAGATATTTTCTTCAATTGTGTTTTTGAAACATTAAAGGTGTGCATGTTTTAAACTCCAAGAACCAATATGAATGTTTTCCCCGAACTTGCAGTACTGGAATGGTGAATTGTGGTGTTGCAGGGTCTGGCAATAGGCCAATGGCATGTTTCATAACTTGGAAGCTCACTCTGCTCTTGTTTGAGGCTTCCGTGATGGTTATGTCGTGGTTTGCTTTTGCTATGGTGATGAGTGTCATATGTGCTAATCAGAGGGCTCTCAGGCTTAAGGGGTCTTCTGGTTTGTGGAAGCTTCTCTGGTTTTTTTCTTGTCTGAAGATGCTATGCTTACCTAAATGTTGAATGCATGGCATGCTCAGGGATTGTGAGACCAGAGATTTCTATTTCTGTTATATTTCTAAGGAGGGGGAAAGTGCTCATGTCTTGAAAAACCAGATATGGTCCTCGCTTTATAACCTGTATCATGGCTACTCCTCTCACTGTACCCACACCCGCTCTCATTACCTGGTTAGTCTTAAAGTGTTTGGTGATTAGACTGTGAATATCTTGTAGGGTAAAGTTGTTTTGATGTCTTCGGTACGAGAGTGTCTGAGGTCAATCCGTATATAAATATTTTACACAAGTTAGGTCTGCAAAGTTTAATCAGGTACTGGAAGGCATAACATTACTGAGTGATAGGCACCCTGTAGCTGTGTGTAGTGTAAGGTAATTGGATATTTGAAGGTGGGTCAGTTGGTTGGGGAGAAGTGAGGGTTTGGAAATAGTGAGGACAGCTGCTGGTGTGTCTATGTAATAGGTTGAACTGTTAGCCTGCTGAGACATGGAAATCAGACGACTGAAATCGGCTGTAGTGGGCGGGGGGAGGGAGTGTGCCTCTTTTGTATGTCTGACTTCTTTTCTCTTTGTTTTTAGAATTACTTCACCGAGAATGGTTGCTGTGGATGTCTATGCATGCTACCATGCTTGTGCAGGCAAGTGTTGAAGATCAGTGAAATCAACTCCCAGGTAAGTCGGTGACTAGATGGGTATACCTACACTGTGGACACCGTGTGGTGATTTTCCAAGCAGTATGGTATACTTACTAGGGATCCGAGTTTATTAACTGCACTCTTCTTTTTCTAAAAATGGAAATGTTTTTGTTGGGTGTATCTCCTCCATGTAAATTGAAAATGTATACAGGGGCCTGCCACTAGATTAGGCCCATGCAGTTTGTGTCTATCCAATCTCCCCATCGGAGCGCCTGATGGGTAGTGAGTTCTCCCGTCTTGCACTCCCCTGGGCAGCTGGTTGGCTGCAAAATGTCTGCATCTGTCTTTTTTTTGCAGGTGGACCCGGGCATCGTCTTCTCTACACCCAACACAGTAGACCAGGGATTGCCACTATATTAGGCTCATGCAGTTTGCATCTATCTAACCTGCCCATCGGAGCACCTGACGGGCAGTGAGGACTCCCGCCTTGCGCTCCCCTGGGCAGCTGGTTGACGGCAAAATGTCTGCAGCCGTCTTTTTTTTGCAGGTGGACCCGGGCATCGTCTTCTCTACATCCATCACAGTAGACCAGGGATTGCCAATAGATTAGGCCCATGCAGGTTGTGTTTATCCAACCTGCCCATCGGATCACCTGAAGGGCAGTGAGTTCTCCCGCCTTGCGCTCCCCTGGGCAGCTGGTTGACAGCAAAATCTCTGCATCCGTATTTTTTTTGCAGGTGGACCCGGCATCGTCTTCTCTACACCCAACACAGTAGACCAGGGATTGCCACTAGATTAGGCCCATGCAGTTTGTGTCTATCCAACCTGCCCATCAGAGCGCCTGACGGGCAGTGAGTTCTCCCGCCTTGCGCTCCCCTGGGCAGCTGGTTGACGGCAAAATCTCTGCATCCGTATTTTTTTTGCAGGTGGACCCGGGCATCGTCTTCTCTACACCCAACACAGTAGACCAGGGATTGCCAGTAGATTAGTCCCATGCAGTTTGTGTCTATCCAACCTGCCCATCAGAGCGCCTGACAGGCAGTGAGTTCTCCCGCCTTGCGCTCCCATGGGCAACTGGTTGACGGCAAAATCTCTGCATCTGTATTTATTTTGCAGGTGGACCCGGGCATCGTCTTCTCTACACCCAACACAGTAGACCAGGGATTGCCACTAGATTAGGCCCATGCAGTTTGTGTTTATCCAACCTGCCCATCGGAGCGCCTGATGGGCAGTGAGTTATCCTGCCTTGCGCTCCCCTGGGCAACTGGTTGGCTGCAAAATGTCTGCATCTGTCTTTTTTTTGCAGGTGGACCCGGTCATCGTCTTCTCTACACCCAACACAGTAGACCACGGATTGCCACTAGATTAGGCCCATGCAGTTTGTGTCTATCCAACCTGCCCATCAGAGCGCTGATGGGCAGTGAGTTCTCCTGCCTTGCGCTCCCCTGGGCAACTGGTTGGCTGCAAAATGTCTGCATCTGTCTTTTTTTTGCATGTGGACCCGGGCATCGTCTTCTCTATATCCAACACAGTAGACCAGTGATTGCGACTAGATTAGGCTCATGCAGTTTGTGTCTATCCAACCTGCCCATCGGAGTGCTTAATGGGGCAGTAAGTTTGCCGCTTGCGCTCCCCTGGCCGGTTGGTTGACAGCAAAATATTTGCAGCTGTTTTTCCCCTTGCAGGTAGACCAGGGCATCGTCTCCTCTACATCCAACACCACAGACCAGGGCTCACCACTAGATTAGGCCTCAGCAGTATTTGAATTAATTCATTTCTAAATATCTCAGTAAACTACTTGTTGCTCACATTAATCTTAGTTTGATTTTCAGAATCTATGTTTCAATTTGTAATTTCTTAAAATAGTTTGGTGTTGGTTTGAGGGAGGTGGGAGGGCATGCGTGAAGTGGGATGGCATGGGTGTGGGGGATTGATGGGTGTGTGAGGGCAAATTACTCAGTTTCTCACTTGTTTTACCATACACAGTTACTTAAAGTGTGCATACTCCTCTAGAGACTAGAACAGCATATGCAGTCACCCACTGGTCTTCCAATGTGCTGTGGATAAGCTTAATAAAAGGATCTTACCCTACTTTCACCCCCATTTGATGAGTGTGATGGAAAGGCGGGGTGGTCATCTGTAGAGTGTGTGTGTGTTTGTTTTTATTTCATATAAACTGGGATTATTGGTCATGGTGTGTAGAACATGTTTGCGGTCACCAAGCAGTCAGTAGAGCACCATGAATTTGTTTACCATTTTAAACCACAGGTAAATATTGCTGTAAAATACCTCCTCGCTGCCTAACCCACCTTCTTTCCGAGACCAGCTCTTTTATTTTTTTATTTTTTTATTTGGTTTGGCTGATAAAATCAACCTTTCAAATACAGTGAATGCAAACAATTACAGTATATACATTTTTACCAATTTGATATAAAAGAAAAAGTTTTTTCACAAATTCATAAATACATATTTAAACAAATGCATATTTAAACAAATTATCATAGAATTAAAAAAAAGAGGCAATAAAATTGCTCCAAAGTCCAAAAGACCATGATCTATATAGTAAATTTGATTAATAGAAAACGATCACTCAATTTCATTATGAACATTGGGTAAAATAGCACTCAAATATTGTGTTATTGAAACTCTGATAGCCAATTGTGTACTTCTGAATAGTCTAATCCATATTTCATTTTCATCCATAGGAGCATAGACAAATAATAGATCAGTGAAAAAAAAAATCTTATTGAAGTTAGAGCTGTACAGCTCACTATCTGGTGCTGCAAAGTTTCACAAAAGTCCATGTTTTGACAAAACCAACAGTAATTTAATTCTTTCGGTGCCATTCCTCTCCTCACCATTATTTCCATTGTCGGTAGAAGATTAAACCTGAACCGTAGATATTCGTGTCTGGTGTCCGGCATGGGAAATTTAACCAGGTAATCTGCCATTGTACGTAATCTTTTTTGCCCAAACCACTGTTTGTTGAAATCTTTATAAGTGCAACATTTGGCAGTATTACATATCCAATCATACTGGAATAACTTTACCTTAGCTCGGTCAGGGTTTGTTAGGAGTGTTTCAAGAGATAAAGTTGCGTCTGCCAGAGCATTCAACACACAAGTTAGCCATTTAGATGCAAACAAATCTTGTGAACCCGCAAGATGATGCGCGACTGTGCTTAAGATGTTATTCTTTCTCAATCCCAGTAAACATATACTGAATAATGCACACATCTTCCACAACAGTTGTGAGAACAGAGAAACCAAACCCATTTCAAAGCGAATCATGGGGAGTGGAGTACATTTCGGGAGTTTTGAAACAGACCTCCAAAATCGTGCTTCACGTAAGTCCCATATGTTGCTCTTGATCGGCAGTTTAGTATCGACTCCATATAGCAAAATTGGGACCACTTTTGCTTGATAAAACGCCTTAATGTGGCTGCATGAAAATTTACCATACTTATACACGAGTATGTTAGCCTGTGATTTCAACGTGTCCAATTTAAGGTTCAGTGAAACAATATAGGCATTTTCACTTGGAGTGTTATAGATGGTCAAGCCTAAATAGTTATAGTTTTCAACATTCATTAATGTAACATTGTTAAGGTGCCACTTATATTTTTTCCCATGGTAAACGTTTTTGGTTTTTTGACAGACTACTACTTGTGTTTTCTCTAAATTGATTATGAGATTATTTTCCACTGAGTTTGCGGACAGCTTGTCCAGTAGATTCTGTAGCCCACTAGGGGTCTGTGACAAAAGAACCAGGTCGTCCGCATACATTATCCACGATATCCGTTGATGGCCCATTTTTGGGGCATCACAAATAATATCTGCAGAAGATTCTCCAAGATCAAGAATTAACAAATTAAACAGAAACGAAGCCAGGATGCAGTCTTGCTTTAGACCTCGCCCAGTGAGAATTAATTTGGAGAGTAACCTTTCCATTGTAAGCCGAACTTGAATCGTGGTGTCAGTTTGAAGTTGTTTTATGATAGAAATGAGAGAAGAGGGACACGCAAAATGAGTACATTTTTGATAAAGCAGATTGCGATCAATGGAGTCAAAGGCAACCCTGAAATCAATAAATGCCAAGTATAACAGTTGACTCCGGGCTGCACACTGAGATTTTAACATGTTCAATATCATAATGTTTGGTGCTGTCCCTAATGCTGACACAAAACCCGCTTGGAAGGGGTCCCTTCTTTTTAAGCCCGATGCCCAGTTATTCAAATCTCTGAGTACAATACCATTGAAGATCTTTCCCGGGGCATCCAACAAGGCGATGGGTCTATAACTTGCTGGGTCGGACCTATTACCTTTTTTGTAAGTTGGAAGAATGATTGAACATTTCCATGAGTCAGGTATTAATTGTGTCTGAATGATATTTGAAAAGATGTTATATAATATTTCAGACCAAATTTCCAGGTGTCGTTCTAACATAAAATTCGAAAGTCCATCAGGACCCGGAGCTCGAGATGAACTTGCCTTATTTATGAAGAACAAAATATCTTCTTTATCAAATGTTAAAGAGAATTTTTCTGTTAATTGTGGCACTCTTTGTTTACTTACATTCGAACATGGCATATATAGGTTTGAAAAGTGTGTCACCCATGCCTATTCTGACACATTATTAGAGTGATAGGTTATTTGATGGCCTGCAGTTGTTTGATTGATTACTGACCAAATTTGTGATGTGTTCTTTCCTGCTAACACACTCAGCATTTTTGAGCTGTCATTTTGAAATGAGATTGCTTTGTGTGATCTTAACCAGTTCTTATAATTTGTCCTTAATTGAGTAAGGATAGTGTGTCTTATATTGGGCAGAAGCCTCAAGGCTTGTCGTCTTTTTAAACAAAGTGTTCTTTTTGCGGCTTCCACTTCCCTGTCAAATACATGTAAGGTTTGAGCCGTAATTACCGTAGATTTATGTTGAAAAAGTTGCATCATTTTGTGATAGGGAGTTTGCTGCTGTTGATCTGCATTTATATTACTTGTTTGCCTTGCATAAAATTGATTAAATCTTTTTAGGGAAGTTTCATTCCAACATAATCTGTTGCCACCGAGGTTAACAGTTACAAAATCTAGCGTATTAGTAACTGCCTGAATGTTTACTAGTTCAGTTACATTCCAGTACATTGAGAGGCTGTTATGGTCACTCAAAGTTGATGGATTAATTTGAAATTTGAAAACTTCTGAAATGAGAGATTGATTTACATAAATGTAATCAATTATCAGTGAGGAGTTACCTCTGTGCCAGGTTGGTTGTGGGGGCATATCATCTGCAAATGAGCCATTTAACATTTGAAGATTGTACATTTCAGTGAAACGGTTCCAAAGTATCAATCTGTTACAAGATTTGCTTTGATCAAAGTAATGCAAATTTAAATCTCCTGTTATGATGACATATCTAAAAGTCTTATCAAGACACACCAGGTGCATTAGGGAATTCATGTCTCTCATAAATATGTGGTCGGAAATGCCAGCAGGGTTCCAGTATGCGTTTATCAAGGCGTATGTGGAATTAACAGCCTTTAGCTTTATCATCTGCAGAAAGGGATTTGGAGATGACCAATCTTCGAATTAAAAAAATAGATCTTGTTTGATAGCTATAAGGAGCCTTGACGTTGGTCGCCCATAATTTAATTTTTGGGCTAAATTTAAATGTATATTGTATTTATCCCAAGTTGGGGCAGTGGTGAGCCACGTTTCTTGAAATGTGGCTATATCAACATTATCAAGGCTTGACTCAAAATTATTTAGCAGATGACGGAACCCTCTTGTATTCCAACTAGTTAGAGGGACACGAGTTTGCTGCATTGATTGACCTAGTTAATGCACATTTTGATTCAGATGACAATTGCAGAACTTTTCAGAGCCTTCTGCAGAGCCCTGGATGACAGTCTTTACATTGTCCCTCCCATGAGTGACTACAGATAGTGATTAATCTACTGTTGGAACTTTAGAGGGGAGTTGATTCTCTTCAATAATAAAACCTAAATCATACAGATGATTTTTAGCTGACCATATGGTGTTAACAACCACTCTGGAATTGATCCACAGTTTTACCGAGGAGAGTATGTGCGCATCTTCAAACTCCACTAGTTGAATGTCAGCAGAATCAATATCTTCCAATTTAGGAATTTCCGTCAAGATGGTGAGGATGGATTTACGATTTAAATCATATTGCACATTCAGAGGTTGGCAACATGAGTTAATCAATGAATGTAATGCTGGACGTTTCAAGTCTCCTTTAAGTGTTTTTTTGTGTTATAATGGATCAAGACTATTCTTAACAGGAACTGGAATTGATGATGCTTTTTGTCAAAAGAGTTTACAATGGTTGTTTCTATCAGCCGTTGAAGTTCGGGGACCACCGCTGAGATTAGATTTTTGCCTTCAAGCACAGTGCTTACTTGGGACACTATTCCTGTCGGTGTTGGTAATTCTGCTGAACGAATCTGATTAATGACCCTAGTAGAGTTAAGCCCGAGAGATGTTTGGGCCAACAGTTGAACATTAGAAGTCTCAATTTCAGCCTCAGAAGCTTGACGAAAGTTTCTAATTCTGTCTGGTGCAGATGTCTCATGTCCATGCGGAGAGAGAGTTCTACTTGGGTCATAATGAGTAAGATATTTTTGCGCTGGTTGCATTGACATATAGGCGTCAACCGCGTGCCGAATCTCCTTTCTGTGTTCTTCTAGGATCTGCTGCGAAGATTCATGCAGAAAAGTATCCTGATTAGTTTGATTTTTAGTTCCTTGTGCTGTATTAGATGGAGTGTGCTCTGTGCTATCTGCAGCGGTAACCGAGTCACCGTGAGCAAATTTCACATGATGGCCAATAGAAGTCGAGCACATCTCATTTTCACAATTAGCACTGTCTTGACGGGCTAAAGCTTGCAGATGATATTTTCTGGAGATTGCTTTTGAAGCCAGTGAGGTGCCTTTCTGCTGAGCTATTAAAGATTTAATGAACCGCTTAGTCGTAGAGGTGCAGACATTTTTGGATGGTACCATATTTTTTGATTTTTTTCCTGTTTGCCATTGACTCTGCAACCTTTTCTGGGGAGAGGTTAGAACGAGAGTCTAAAAACAATTGCTTCTTTCTCATGAACAAACAGCATTGCATTTGCATCTAGTTTTTGTCTTGCGTTCATAAGTTTTCCTTTCTCTGGCCCATTCGGACTCGGAGTTTTAAACTTGCCGGTGCCAAGCTTTATTTCTACCCCATGACCCAACTTTATTTTCTGGTTTTGATCATGGTGACTCCTTAAAAATACAGGGGCAATTTTTTGAGGGATCTTAACGATTTCATCTGCCCAGTCACTAACTGGAGATGGAAGGGTTTTTGTTACAGGACCTTTTGTGAGAAAAATAGGAGCTATTTGGAGATTCTGTTTCGGAGGTAATAATGTGAATCCTGCGGTTTGCTCAAACATCATTTTACTAGTTTGTGAACTTGTTGATGTCATCGGAGCTGTTTTCTTTTCCCCCTCCATGTCTTTGTTAGGAGCTGCCTCTTGATCTTGTTTACTGACTCCAATCTTGCTCTTAATCATTTTTCGAGTCAGGGATTTTTTTCCCGCATTTCATTATTGTAACTTTCTCTCGTAATCTTTTCTTTCTTCTTGCTTCTCTTTTCCTTTCCTTCTTACCACCTGACGACAAGATCTGTTGTGGATGAAATGCTTTTTCTAGAGTTTGGTCTTCATCGTTGGCTACCGGGCCAATTGATGGATATGCATTTCAGATGGCCTCATTTTGGCAGTCAACACTTACATTGGCCAATCTTCGAAATTCCTCAAGAATTGATTCAGATAAAGGAGTGTCATCCATAGGCAGGTTTTTTTTCATCATCGCTAGCTTGGGGAAGCGGATTCAAATCTTTACTGTTGGAATTTTGTGATTAAAGCAGAAGCTCTTGAAGTGTGAGTCTGTTGGCATCCCCTAGGTTATTTTTAAGAACCATGGATCTCTGAATCGCAGAGAGATCCATACCTTATTTTGCTGATTCCACTTTAAGTTCTTGTATTTGTTGCAAGATATTGGTGTTAATAAGATTGCAGCATCCAACCATTGTTCCATCCAGAGAGGCGACCTCTTTTGTTAATTCAAGCAGGGAACCAGTTTGTGACTGGACCTCGCCTTTCAACAATTCGAAGACGGATACTAGTGAATTTAATACATAATTAAGTGCACTTAATGTATGTTCAGAGGATCCGGGCAGAATTTGAAAAGATTCTGCTTGCAAGTTCTGGTCTTCAGATGGAGTGTGGGACGTTAGCAAGTTATTGGACCTCATTACGACCCAGGCGTTAACCATGGCGCTATTAGCGCCATGGTTTACGCCGGATTCCGCCATGGTGAATGGCGGAATTACCGCCCCATTCCAAGATTGGCGGGGCGGTAATTCCCCATTCACCATTGGCCCTTCCCCATTCCCATTCTTGCCCCCATAGGGCTGAATGGGAATGGGGAAGGCGGTAATTACGGCACCACAAATTGCGGTACTGTAATTACCTCCAAGGTCCCTTTGCGGGTCCCTTCCTTAACGGCTGGTAAAACCAGCCGTTATGGTAGGGACCCGCAAATGGACCCTTTAATTGGGCGGTAAGGGATTACCGGCACCAGTGCCCTTACCGCCCGGGTCGTGTCTTGATCAGAAACTTTCCAGTGCTCCGTCCGAGTTGGAAAGATCTAACTTCTCCAAGAGATGTGCACTTATGTTAGGGTCCAGTGATGTTAGCGCAGAGCTGCTCTGAATGTTCGGGGATTCACCATGGGTTATCGGTGGAGCAGCTTCATTATGGGATGTTTTTCCCCCAAAGTGATCTTCAATTTTCTTCTGTATTTTTGTTGTTGTTAAAGTGAATTCAAGCCCCTTTTTCCAGTTTTCAATGAAGGGGATATGTTCCTCATGTGTTCTGATTGGGGTAGAATTAGTTGACTCCATGTGAATTTGTGCTGCAGTTTGCTGATTCGCTGTATAAGACAGAGGATGACTCGCAGCAATTGCTGGAGTGTCCATCGAGCCATTATTGGGGAAAGAAATCCATGCAATAGACTCCTCCCATTCAGGAGCCCAGAGGTCATCCTCAGCCAGATTGCTCCGGAGTTTGATCACGTGTGTATGCACATGTTTTTAGTTACAACCTTTCGGTTGTTTGCCTTTCTCTACAATTGGACTAAGTGGGTAACTTACCTCTATTAAAATCAGGTCACTTACTTTCACTTAATCAGCCGATTCAAAGGAACTTGGTTCCCACAGTCTTCGGCAGCAGGAAGTGAGTTATTATTACACCTGGGGTATGCAGAATTTGAAAGGCTATGCAGTATGCTGCTCCAAGGCAGTCACAGCATGTAATGTCAATAGAATATTCAATCGACAGTTTTCAATAAATATTGAGCACCCGTCGAGATTGTAATCAAGCAGTAGGTACTATGCGGTTGAACGCACTGAAGATGTCAGCACACAGGGTACAAAGGACGAGCTTGAGAAGGCAATCTTTACCTTTGTGTTTTCATACAGTTTCAAAAGCGTAGATGTAAAAGTTAACAATTTACTGAATGACAATGGTTACCTGCTGCGCCCAAAGCGTGAATCCTGATGCGAGTCGTGTGATTACTCGATGTCACAAGGGTGATGTGGCAGGAGCTATTTAGTGGGTTCCGGTGTCAGCGCCTCTCAAAGCCAAACAGCAGCAAAATAGTTCTCATAAACACAGAATGCACCGCCCTTTACTCCGCGGCCGGGCTTAACCACCTCTATTTTCCTTCACCATTGCACCAGAGAATCTTGCTGATACACAGCGTTTCACAAGTCCTTATACCTAAGGATCATACAATATTTCACTGGCAACGAGTTGGTCTTCATGAAGACAAGAAACTGACCAGTGCTCGCCTCCACTGGCCTGTTTCCAAGTTGGCGATTCTAGTTACTCAATGCTGGTAACCCCCAGATGCCAAATGGTGCAGGTGAAAGCAATCCGCTGTTGAAAAGATACAGAGAAATGTAACTGCAGCGCCCGCTCACGTCCTTCCCATTCCGGGCTGACTTCCGACAAAAAGATTAGAGGAATGGCCAGCTCTTGGTTCGTCCCATTCTGGCCTTTTTGTTTACCTTGCTTCATGACCTGGCTTCCGTCTAGGACCTGCTTCTGGATACTCCTTTCTGGCACTGGCAAACTCCCCTAAAGTCCTGTTGCTTTTGACTTTGTTTCGCCTGTCTTCTGCTTTCAGATTTACTTCCTGACTCTAGTAACTTGGTATTGTATTTTGTTGTTTTCTCATGGATTGTGTGAACATCGCGATTTTCTATTGATAAGTTTGTGGATTTAGACTTATTGTGGGTGACGACCAATTCTTTGTGTTATTTCTTTGCAGCATGGGAGCGAGCACTGCACCAGCCAGCTCCTCCCCCTTTCCGCTTGAGACGCTGTGCTCTCAGGAGGAAAGTCACCCTGTTGCAACATTATTGGTCTTGGTTCTCTAGTGCTCTGTTTTTGTTGTTTTAGGTAAATTAACATATGTAGATAGCATAAAAGGAGCAATAATTTATATATATATTGAATAAAAAGTGCATACCTTTTTATTCTCGTTTACATTTTCTGTGTGCAAAATGTGTATAATGATCTTCCCAACATTTCTGGTCCTAGTGTTGGACAAAGAAAGACGCCATAAGGTGCTTTAACTGTTGAAGTTAGAGAAGTGTAAATTACCTCCATGGAGGGTTTTGCCCGCATCCGTGATCCCAGCTTTGTCTATGATTGGCCAGCCACTCTTACAATGATCGTTTGTGGTGCTTAGGACAGAAATGGAATGCATTTAAAAGTATGAAATGTGTTTAAAATTAGGCGGTAACTAAGCCCACAGCAGGGATCTGCAACACATTGCCTTGCAGATCTTACTTATCTTACTACAACTCCCAGGATTCCTCACTGTAATCAATGCGTGTCATGGTGGAATTATGGTGGAAGGATTTTGCAGCCCACAAGATCTGCAGTTTAAAAATGTGTACTCCCCTGGAACCCTTGTTTTTTCATGCCACACCTTGATTGCACTACAGCATTTCCAAACAGGCTTTGCCCATAGTGAATGGCTGTTTAAAAAAAAAAAAGAGGAAGTGCATTCATTTCATGTTTTTACTGACATTCATGATTACTAACAGCATTTACCATTTCTCCGTTACAAAGCATGTAATATAAATAGCCATTATTATGCGTTTACTCTTATTTATGTGCACTGGGTGCTGCTTGCAAAAGGGGCTGAGCTTGCAGCCACAGAGAGATGAAATAGATACATTTACCTGCTTTCTGTCAGCAGGCCATCTGACAGGGCTCTCTCGACTTTTTTCCCTAATGTTTGTGACAGAAAATGTAGATCTATTTGTTGGTTTATAAGTGCTTTTTGGTGAAGTTAAATTATAATTTTACCGCAAACCTTACAGTAATAGATTGTAGGGACTGTTCGTGAAAAAGGCTCCAAAAAAAACATTTTCTGACAAGACAGTCACACACAACCCATTCAGCTGTTTTTTCTCTCTTCTCTAAGAAAGTACTGATACTTTAATAAAATAACCAAATCCACCCACAGTCCCCAAATGTAACCACATTATAAAAAATGTCAAGTTTTCTCAGAAAGTCTCCTCGATGGGTTCAAGTGTATTACAAAAGTTAGATATGGGGCATGGCCAGGCAGCAGGTGGTGCTACAGTGCCCAGACATGTCCACGGTGAGTGACCTTTGCTAATAAAGTTCAACCTTGCAGCAGTGAAAGGGAAAAAAAGGTACATTTGGGGGCCGATTCATGGAACAAACATGCGCCGAAAATCCATGCGCAAGCAGGCGCAAGGGAGCGCAAGCGTGAGAAACTCAGCGCACGCGCAGGCGTGCGATTCAAGGAAGACGCTGCGCGTGTTTCCCGCTGACCATGCGCCCAATCCAGCCATGGCACACGCAGGCATACACGGCGTGCGCTACGCGGCGCACACAACCAAAGTGGGCGGAACAGTGGGCGTAACACGCGGAATGGGGAACAACGCGTGAAAAAGAAGGCGTAACTGGGGAAGTACTGCAGGGAATTACACGGAACGCCCACACGCACGCAAACAACCCGTATTCATGGATCCGAATACAGAAAACCCGCGCACGGCAAAAGACGCGCACAGGCGTCAACGCGTCCGCCACACGAAGGCAAGCGGAAGCGTCCCCGCGCACAGCATAAAAGTGCGCGCAAACAACAAACGCGTATATACAGCTACGATGAATGCCCCATTTGTCGCAGCACTGATCGTGGGACACCGCAGGAGGAGGAGAATAGCCAGGGCACGCATTTTCGCACCACGGACAAGCCCTTTTGGGATGCCTGACGACCAGGTCTATGGCAGGTATAGGTTTCCACCCCATATCATCCTAGACCTGGTCAGGGAGTGGGAAGATGACCTTACACCCCCACCCTTTGCTCCCAAGCATTGAGCCCCTTGGAGAAGCTGCTCAATGTCCTGCATTTTTTGGCCACTGGGTCATTTCAGCGGACCACTGCCATAGTTGGGGGGGTCTCACAGGCCATGCAGTCACGCTGCCTACACCAGGTACTGGCAATCATGACAGCGCGCCCCTCAGTCCGCAGGCACATATACATGCCCAGAACACCCGCAGAAAGGCAGGCCGTTGTCCTGGATTTTTTCAGGGTGGCACACTTCCCCAAAGTGCTCGGTGCCATAGATTGTACCCATGTGGCCCTACGTCCACCTAGGGCCACTGAGCACATCTACCGAAACCGCAAGCACTGACGTTCCATCAATGTACAGGTGGTATGCGATGCAAAGGGAATCATCACCTCTGTCTATGCAAACTACCCTGGCTCCACCCATGACAGTTTCATATACAGAATATACAGAATGTCCACCCTGAGCCGGGCCCTGGAAGCTGGGCAGCATGGCGACACATGGCTCCTAGGTCAGTACAAATGCCCTTGCACATGCATGCAAGTCACACACAGACAAATATCCAAACCCTAATAATCTCAACTATTATCACCTCCCCAGGGGACAGTGCTTACCCTCTGAGCAACCACATGATGACGCCAATCCGGAACCCCACCACACCACCCCAGGTAAGATACAACGCCGCCCATATTGCAACCAGGGCCATAGTGGAGCGCACATTCAGAGTGCTCAAGTCACGTTTCCGCTCCCTTGACCGCTCTGGTGGGCAACTACTCTATGCACCACCAGTAGTGTGCAGGATCATTGTGGCAGCATGTATCCTGCACAATGTTGCAACACGGCAGGGCGTCCCGGTGGACATGGTGGTGCCCCCACATCCCCAACCACAGGCACAGGCGCTGCCCATGGGAGGTGACAGGGCACGTGGCGAGGAAGCCCGGACCCAGCTTGTGGCCACATTTTTCACCTAAACTCCCACCCCTGCGGAGTGCACACAGGCCTGGCACATACCAGGTGACAATCGATGATGACAAAGAGACAGTCAACTGTCACAACCCTACCACCCCGAGATAGTTGCCATGGAAGTGCCACATCGTCTGCATCCCTAGCTACTTAAACACAAGCTATCCTGTGTGACCAAAAGGCACACATATGACATATGACATGATATGGCCTATACACAAGTATTTCAAGGTGCGATGAGGCAGGGAGGGGGGAACAAGGGAAGACAGACAACGGTACTACTAGGCCAGGTGTCATTGAGATTGTGCAAGTGCAGGGGTAGGGGGAAGGGAAAAGTGCAAGGGGAAGGGGGGGAGTGCAGTACAGGGGAAGTAGCTCAAAAAAAATATACATAGGTCGGCTGGTGGCAACTGCAAAGGTAAGTGCAGACAAGTGCTGGGAAGGGTGGGCTGTAGGGATAGAGAGACAGTACTGCAGTGCAGGGGTTGCCAGGGAGGCAGTGCAAGTGGAGAGTGGCTGGGCCAAGGACCGAGGTCGGTGAGAGTGGCCCAGTTGCAGCTCCAGTGCAGTTCCAGTGAAGAATTCTGCAAGGGAGAGGCAGAGAGAAAGCAGAAGCAAAGAGGAAGGTCCTGAGGTGCTTCCAGAACTGGAGATGGTTCCCCTCAAGTTCAAGTGAGGCAGGAAGGCTGTTCCAGAGGGAGGGCCCTGCCGCGGAGAGAGATCTACCCCCAGCTAGTTGCTCTGAGAAGCGGATGACCCTGACATGCAAGGTGTGCATCACACACACCTGCAAAACAGGCCATGGCCCTCACTGTCATGTCACTCAAACACTCCCCAACCACAACATGACATGGCAAGCAATACCCATACACCAACACAGTAACGATAAGGTACACATTGCCATGTCCTAAATGTACAGTGGCATCAGACAATGATGCCTGACCGGGAATCAGATGAAATGACTGACCAACAAAATCTCCCACCCAAAATAAGTCATTTTCAAATGCATTACAAGAGTCGTAGACGTAACATAACAATGAATGCCTGTCTACATGCACATTGTGCATTGCAAAATCAACACTGCAGCTCATGTGTGCAGTGTCCTACTCCTGCAACACACTGCTCAGCGCACAGCACAGTGAACAGCCATTGTGTGTGATGCACACCCTGAGCATCACATCTAAGTGACAGACCACATCAAACAGCAAATTAGGCATGTACAGGATCCATAATCGGTCACAGAACATGTGCTGGAGGGACACAGTGGGCACCAGAAGGCAAACAGTGTACACGTGGATATGCAAGGGTGGGAGTACATGTAGTGTATCAGAGTGCAAGTGTGTGGTTCTGCAAGGACATGCACTCCACATATGCATGTGCACTCAAGTGACCATTAGTGTTCTCTACACATCACATGCGAACAGTCACCATGTGTACACCCCAGCATGTCAAACCACAACTATCCCCTCACACCTGAAAGGTAAACACAACACATGAACAGGCATTGATCAGCAGAACACAACATGTACATAGGATACCACCATTACAATGTCAGAGTTCCCATCACACTGCAGGGCAAGGCAACTATCAACAACAACCCCCCCCCTCCCTCACAAATGACCATGACCCACTGAACAACTGCACCTGGGTCATGGAGCCTTCAAACCTCAATTCCACCTGGCCACAGGATCACCTTTACCCTTCGTCACCATCTCCCACCTTGTGTGTAAAAAGGTGCCTGCACCCTCATAATCAATGTCCAAAATCACAAAATCCAAGCCAGAAAAACGAACCAGAACACCCTCCAGTAGATGACGTAGCAGTACCTCACAAAGGCCAAGTACTACCACAATGATGCAACAACCAAGGTAGCACAGCAAAACAATGTCACGACAGGATGTGAAACATGTGTGGTACATGACATAGGATGATGCACCATGAACGGATGTGTACTGTCACAGGTCCCCTGTACAGGCGCGGGAGTGTCACGAAACAACCACCCCCACCATGTCCCGGGTGCCTGCAAGGTCAAACTCACACAGGCCCCTGAGACCCTGGTGGGGAAGGAGGTTCAGGGATATGCAGTCGGGACAGGTGTTGACACACTGGATGACTGGAATGAGTGGCAGGAGAGGGGAGGAGGAATGACACATGAAACTAGGGAATGCACGAAAATGTACTACCTGCATGAACACATACACAATCCAAACAAACTTGGACATCATTGTCATGGCCTTCTGTAGTCCAGGCTCAGGAGTGGTACGAACCAACCACCCTCTCTAGGGTTTTGGCGCCTGCAAGTTCGGGGCTTACACAGGCATCCGCAACCGCAGCGGGGAAAGAGGGTCAGGGAACGTTGCTTGGATAGGTACGGGAAGCAGGAACACCGGGTAGAGGGTACACGGTTCAAAATTGCATAGGATCACGGGTGATTAGGGAGAAAAAACATACCAAATTGAACCACACATACATCCATGCATTAGTACACTCCCCAGCAAGCCTATGCAGAGCAGTTCGAAAGAAAAACAACAAGACACTTAGCTCTGGTTTTGAATGCTGGCCTCCTGCCTGCGCACTCTCAGGTCCGGTTACAGGAGCACTGCAATGCTGCAAAGAGAACCACAGTCAACAAACTGTACGTGCCAATTACACAAAAACACAACACCAAACATGCCCCATAGCAACAAACTACTCTACAAACAGACAATCTGGTGTTGATGCTTCGTACCCATATATAACATCACCCCTGTGACGGGTCATACACAGTCAATGCAGTAAGTCAGCCGCTGGTGGGTGCGTGGCAAATGGAACACCAATGTGTCACAATTCACACAACATGCAATGTTCCCTGGGTAAGCAGACAGACCCATATAGCAAGCCATGACTTCAGAGCAAGTTGCGTACCACCATGACCGAAACAAAGTTGGCAGTGCATTTATCATAAAGTACATGGAAAAGACATGCACTGCACAGGAGTATGTCCCTTGCTGTATGTCCCTGTGAGCTGCCCCTTTCCATGTCTCGGAAGGCTACATGGTTGATACAAGTGCCTCAATGGACCTTGGTGTACCAGAGGGTATGTGCCACTGCCCCTGCATGTGTCCCAGACAACCTTACTATCAACAGCCATCAGTCCACCAACACATCTGAGCTGCATTGTGTGCTTCAACACCAATATTCGTCTAAGCTCACCCTCAGTGCTGTGACTAAGCCTACATGTGCAACTCGCCTGGTGCAAGCTTTGCTGTGTCGTGGCCCCCCTGTGCTGCTCACCTTGCCTGGAGTTCCTTGGAACATGTCAGCAGTTCTAGGATGTGGGTCTGCAATCCCTGTGCCTCTGCTTGTGCACACATGTGCATGTGGGCACCAACAAACGGGTCCAGAATTCCGTCGTCCAATGGGCCATGTCTGCTGGCAAAGGTGCTCTGGAGGCTCATCCCCCTGCAGAAAGGGCATGAAACACATGATTAATGCTTCAAAGTCATCTGTGTGTGTCTCATCAGGCATCTCATTACTTGACCAAGTCAGAGAGTCACATCACAAATCACACCATCAGTCCGTCTTTCACATCCAAAGTGTGGAACACTATCTACAGCATGAATTGCAACAAGCACGTGTACAGGAAAGATATGAAACATACTACACAATGCATAGCAATCAATGTACACATTAATCATGACACACCCCATCTAGCAAAAGCTGAACAGTGGACAATAACACCAAAATCATCCCCACTAGGGGTGTCAACACAAGTCACACAGCACCAGACATGCCACAGATATGACAGTCCAAAGCCCTTGTGTAATATTCTGTAACACCGAACCATCCTTGCGAGCCCATGGATAAGGGAGGCAGGAGTGGCATATGTGAGTCAAGGACCCCAAGCAGCAAACACATACACAAGACAAGCCTGAAGGGCCCAGCTGGAACAGACAGTGGATGCCTTCAAAAGCCACAAAGCACTGCACCACATGAAAGCACAATAGACTAGCAATTCTAAACTAAATCAACTATTAACTAATTACACTAACAATGGAAAACCTACATGACCTAATTAAACTAACTATCAAACAGAAACTTAACTAACTAAACTAAAAGAAAAATCAAAAATGGCCACATACGACCCGGAGGGGAGGGGAGGCACCCAGGAGGGGGGAGGTACAGGGTGCTGCTCAACATCCACATGCGATGATGCTGAGCCAAAAAAAAACCCTCCATGGGCTCAACGCCTGCACAGCCCGACCTATGTGGGAGAAAGATGGTCGTCCGAGTCTGGCTCATCCTGTAAAGGAGGACGCTGCACAGTAGCCTGGCCACGCCTAGCCGCAGCTTGCCCCTCGTCGGCAGCAAGTCTGCCGGACGGGTGAGCCTGGTTCTGTGTGGCGATGTGACATAGGTCTGCATGCAGAACCTCACGTGATACACGTGCTTCCTCTTGCAAGGTAGCACGTGTAACACGGAGTTCCTCCTGCAAGGCCTGCTGGACAACCGCTGCACCTCCCGGCAAGCCTGTAGCTCAGCCGAGATGGTACGCTCAAGCTGTGCAAACCTCTCCTCTGCCTGCTGCCTCTGGGACATCATAAGGACACCCAGAGTGGATCTGAGGGAAGCATACTCCTCCCTCAGGGCATCCATGTGCGCCTCTGCGTGAGCAGCAATTGCTTGACGCAGAGACGACATTTCAGTCTGGCGTGCCCTGTCTGAGGCCGCCATGCCCAGCCTGAGCGAGCGGGCCGTGGACCGTGCCGCCTGCTGCTGGAGAAGCACCTGCCTAGCAGGGGGGAGCACAGATCGGACCACACGCTCCATGCTCTCAGCGATGTTCTCCATTGCTGCCTCCTGCCGTTCGGAATTGGCAGTCATGTCTTGCTCCCACTCAGTATACAGCGGTTGCGCGCGGCGACCGCATTGCCGGGCTTGACCCCTGCGGGACCCAAGGACCGGGGGTCCTCGCTGTGTTGGCACCGCCCGCGGCTGCACGACTACATGCCCCCCTCGACGTGATGTCCCAGGCACATCAGTGACTGGTGTGGAGGGTGACCCTGCGTCCCGATCCACCACGGGCGGAGGAACCAAGACTGTCTGATCCCTCAGTGCAGGGGTCGCAGACAGAGGAGTGTCCACATCAGAATCACTCACCCCTGACACATGGACTTGATGCTCATCCAACTCAACATGGATGTCAGAGTCGTCATCAAGGCTGGACTCATAGGCAGCCAGAGACAAGATGGACTGCAGCACTTGGGGGTTTTCGTGGCCTACCACCCCACGACCCCCACTAGTGCCGGGTTGATGTGGTGTTACCAACCCTGTGTCTGGCATGACAACACCATCCTCCGCCTCCATTGCGTCATCACCTGAAAAATAGAGAGAAAAAAGGTCACTACACATGTCAGAAGCACACAACACACACACACACCGAGAGCAAACGCATCCGGCAGACATGTGACACACAACATATAACCTGGCATGCATGCTGGGTCAACTTTGAATAGCTTCTGTGATCAGACCTGTTGAAAGGTGGCAGTTTCCATGGAAGTGGGTCTATGCGTTGCAGAAAATGTGTACGCCACTCACTACCTACATGTACAAGCACTCCATGGTGTGTGCCAGGAAATGTGAAGGCAGTGCAATGTCAAATTCAGTCATCACGTGCATTGTGCATTCAATCTGTACCATATCTAGAAGCCAAGCACCCCTCCACCCCAGTACCAAAGCAGGGATGCCTAGCATGGTATCAAAAGGCTGACCATACACCTGTGTATTGACAGGCAGTGTTGACTGGCATCAACAGCTTAATGTGATTCAAATGACAACACTGCAAATGATGCTGGGACAGTAGGCAGGACACATGATGAAAACTCCGGAGGCCGCCCACGTGTGAAGAAGACACAACAAGAGTTGGACAGAGTCATTGGCCATTGAACAGGCTGAGATCTGTGAGCCACACAGATTGTCAGTGCGTAAACATGTGTGCAACGCAGGACTGAGCCACAGTTGACATGGGAAGGCTGATGAGATGGCAGGCAATGTATGTAACCAAGGACTTATATTACAGTGATCATCCAGTCAAGGACACATAGGGGCATGCGTGCAATGCACATGGAGCATGAATGGGCACTCATGTCCCTGCGGGACATCTGACCCATGCACAGTACAAGTGAGATACCCTGCATCGAGTACTAAGGCTGTACCACACGGCATATGTCTGGCAGATTCTATGCTGGAAGTTAGCATCTACACAGGACAC
The DNA here is from genome assembly GCF_040938575.1 of Ambystoma mexicanum. Lineage (NCBI taxonomy): Eukaryota > Metazoa > Chordata > Amphibia > Caudata > Ambystomatidae > Ambystoma > Ambystoma mexicanum. The sequence goes on along the minus strand of NC_090936.1, from coordinate 104,257,160 downwards.
ATGAACAAGAAACTACACATTGGCAAGATTGAAGCAGACCAGTGCAAAGGTGGAACTGGGGTGCAGAGTGGCGGAGGAGGGGCAAGGGAGCATGCCTACATGGAGTCCCGCATGCAGGCAGAGGAGACATGCATGACCGAAGCATTGCATTACTTACACATCAGAACCATGTACATGTCACATGTAGCAGCAATCATGCACAACACATCCCACAAGTGAAACACACACGTCCTCAACAAACACGCATCAACACTCACTGGACTGCGCATCAAAGTCCAGAATCTCTCCCACTCCTTCGACCAATTCAGGTGGTATGAACTCCGCAACGAGAGCCTCATGCGGAGTGAGCTCTTCCTCCTCTGGTGCAGGCCCACCGCCAGTCACCAGAGTCAAGTTGTAATTAGAGGCACGCTTAGCCTTAGTGCTGCCCTTGATGTCATTCCAACGCTTTTTGCACTCTTGCGCCGTGCGCACCTCATGGCCGAATGAACTGACATGTTCCGCAACATGCTTCCAGTGGGTGTCACGTTGGGCAGCCGTAGTCTGACTATTGGCACCCACTAGCATGTCACGGCTGTGGCCCCGCACGTAGTCCACGAGAAAGTCCAGTTCCTTCTTACAGAAAGGCTTCTTCCTCGATGTGCAGGAGGTCGTGGCTGTGTGTGGGGTCCCAGCCTGTGCTGCAGGTGTAACCTTCCTCCTCTTGGACTGTGGCGCAGACCCTGGCTGGCTAATGCCGCCCTGACCAGTATGGCCAGTGGGTTCGGTGGATTGAGCCAAGGGAGTGGCAGGTGGAGGGATGACCAAAGGCCTGACTTGTGTCAGTGGCAGCTGGGTGCCCACTAATGGACCCTGCGCAGCAACATCAGCTGTGGCAGGGTCATTGACCGCAACGGTCCTGGTTGGCAGACTCACAACCGGGGTGCTGTTGGGTGCATCTGCCCCTGCACTTGCCAACACCCGGCTGTTCGGGCAGCAGATGACATGACTGCCCCAGGGACACGTGTCTTGGTCTGAGCAGCCCGGCCTGCCCCTATGGTTTCCCCCCTGGCCTGTTGGAGATCTACCAAGGGCTCTTCAAGTGCCAACGCAGCCTGCCCTGGCAGACCCTGAGCCTGGGTGGCGGTGTCCACAGCTGCACCTGCAGCTACCACTACCCTTGGGCCCGTGGCAGTCGATGGAACGGACTGCCGGGTCGAACGGGTGCCAGTGTCAAATGCAGGAGCTGCATCCCCCGGAACCACAGGGGGTGGTGGCATGACGTCACCGACACATGGCACAACATTGTGCTCAAGTGGCGCACCCCTGCCTCTTCCCCCTCTGTGGCCGCCCTGGACACCCTGGAGTCCCCCTACTCCCTGGTCACCACGGCCACGTCCCCGACCACGCCCGCCACGAGGAGGATGCCCAGCTGAGGCGCCCCTCACCTTTGGTGGCCTCCCAACCATGGCACTGATGTAGAAGTGCTGGCACAGATGGAGTGGTGCCAATGGGAGGAGTACACCACAATTGACCTGGGCAATTGGGGTGAAGGGGGTGGGAAGCAAGATGTTAACAGCCCCCCTGCACCTGCAAGGCTGTATGTGACCCCAGTGATGTGGTGATGGGTCACGCAGCGCTCAGGCACCCCAAAACTGCAGTAAAACCGTGCACGCAACCCTGCAGCCTACGTGCGTGGATTCAACCTCCCGCAGTACGCGGTGGCACCCAGTAACACGAATAACACGTACGCGTGGGACACGCAGGCTACTATGACATTGAAAATGGGTGCGATACACAGGGGCACCCGCAGTGGGAAAAAGAGCGTGTGCGACTCACCGTCTGACTAGCGCGATGCAGAAAAACACGCGTAGCCAATACCCCCGCCAAAAGAAGAGATACGTCCTTGATAGCTGTGAAGTTGTGATGGCGCGCGAAACAACAGGAAGCAGCAACACACGTCGGTCTCCACGAAAGGCACGTACAGCGAACTGCTGGGCCCGCTCACCTTTAACCCGTGCTGAGGGAAACGCACGCGCGCGTCACGTCACTTACGCACATGGGCCCTTTCCTCGTATTATACGCGGACGTGCAGTTTTTCACGCGCGCTTACGCGCATGGGCCCTTTCCTCGTATTACACGCGGACGTGCAGTTTTTCATGCGCGCTGAAATGCCCATGGACGCCTGTACGCGTCACGTCACAGGGGCGCTTGCGCTTGAGGGGCCTTCTGTCCAATGAAAATGCATATGCGTGCAGACGCGCTTACGCGCTATGGCCTTTCCTCGAATTACACGCTGACGTGCCGATTTTTCACGTGCCAAATCACTCCGTATCAAGCTGGCCACGCGTAAGCACACGGAAGACCACGCTCCTGCCCAGAAGGCAGAACTACTGCCCCCCAGAGCCCCGAGCACGCTCCCACCTGCCATCTGCTGCTGCCTGACTGCCTGCTCCCACGTGCCCTGCCATTTGCTGCCTGCAAATCAGCCAGGGGTGCTGTTGCTGTGAACACCCCTGCTGGAACCGAAGACTCCTGACTGGGATTCCATCGCTCCACAGCCCAGCCCCAGGACCCAGTTGCCCACCCACTCCTGCCTCTGGGGTTGTCATGTCGGGGCAAACACCATCTGAGACCACTGACAACCCCCGGCCAGAGAGGCAGAGGGGCACCAGCTTCAGTGCCACCGAAGTTGGTGTCCTGGTGGAGCAAGTTCTGGGGCAGTATGATGCCCTCTTCGAAAGTTCCCCCGCCGACAAGGAAGGACGGACTCGGATCTGGACTGACATCGTGACTGCCATCAACGCTGAGGGGGTGGCAGTTCGCGACTTACAACATGTCAAGAAGCGCTGGGAGGACTTCAGGTCCAGGACCCAGAACAAGGCCCGGCGCCTCTTGAAGGCAGCGGATGCCAAGGGGCGCCGGGGCCACTTGTCGGAAGAACAGATGAGGGTCCTGGAACGCATATCCCCAGCGCTCCACGTCCAGGTCCTTGAGAGGCAGACCCGTCTGGAGTCGAGCAGAAAGTGTACATGCATCCTGATTGTGAGATGTGCGTGTGGTGATTTTTCAGTAGTGTGCAGGTTGCACATCTGTTTGTATGGGGTCGAGTATGGGTGGGGGTGTACAGGGCCGTGGGGCTAACACATGCGAGGGCTGGAATGTGTGAGACATGGATGGTGCTTGTGTGTGTAGGCTTGCATGCCAAATGCAGTTGTGTGGGCACACATGTTTGAATGAATGTGTATGTAAGTAGACATGTCCGTGATGTCACACATGTATGTTGTTTTCAGCTGCATGTATCAGCACTGTGTACATGTGCATCTGTGTGTATTTGACAAGGGTGCAACAGTGATGCGACATGGATGCATGTGACAGTGGTATGTGAAAGCCTGATCGGCAGATGTGACATGGATGCCCATCTGAAGACTGCGACACTTGGCAGAGGTGTACACATGCATGCAAGTGTGGTGGTGTGTGTACATGTGTGGTGCACTTCCTGTGTTGCATGTGATGTCTGGCTCACCTTTGCCTGCTCATGCTGTTGTATGTGTATGGATAGTGCTGGCAGTTGCGATATGGCTGTGGTATGGCTCATGTGTGCGAGTTGAAATGACATGTGTGTTGGGGATTGTGATGCCATGTCTGAGGTTTGCCAATGCCACTCATGTACAACTGTCATGTGTGTATGTGTCCATTGTACAGTGCCCTGATGCCTGTGTTTTATTTCTCCCTGTCTGCAGCATCAACTGATGAGGGCGGAGAAGGTGCTTTGGAGCACAGCGGCGGGGATCCCACCGCCAGCCGGAGACGCAAGGCCCGGCTCCCCTCCAATGTTGTCATCTCGTCGGGGAGTGAGGAGTCCGGTGCCGCGTCCCAGGCCGCAGCTGCCGGGGGAGGTCCAAGAGGCGGAGGTTGGAGTTGGACTCCTCGGCAGCAGAAGGGGCAGCTGGGACCCCACAGGGCCCAACAGGGGAAGATGGCAAGGAGTCATCCAGGTTGGTGGGGGTTTGGTGGAGGAGGAGGCCGTGCAAGCACCAGAGACGGGGTCTGGAGGTGGGGATCCCACTGGTGCTAGTGGTGCAGTGCAGGACCAGGGACAGGAGGCAGCACAGGCCGCCGCGGAGGTGCCTGTGTGCAATCCTGTCCCTGCATCATCTTGCACCAGCAGGGATGCCTACGTCCAGACCCGTTTTCAGGCAGGGGATGAGCTCACGACAACTGGCCTTCCTCTGCCTGCGGACGTGGCTATCCGGGTCCGGGTTGAGCCTGTTCTGACTGGTGTGGCGTTGCGTCAACGGGCCATGCGAGGTGACCTGCAGTCTTTTCATGAGGAGACTGCACGTCATCTCGAATGGCTCGTTGACCACGTCAGCCTGCTGGGACAGGTCACCCAGGCCGTATTCCTCCGTATGATGGGGCTTGCTACGACCCCCTCCTCAACTGAACCCCCTACGCGCCAGTCGTCCTCCGTGCCATCTTCCTACCCATCAGTCACCTGGGTGCCCTGTGGAGCTGCCTCTGACGGTGCGGCCAGGCTGGTGGAGGAGACATCCCTGCTACAGTCGGGAGTCGGACGTCCAGCAGGGGTGGCCACATCAACGACTGCACCCCAGCCGGCGGAGGATGTGCAGGCAGCAGGAGGCAGTGCACGGGCAGAGGCACAGCAGCAGCAGCAACGTGGTGGGAGCCATGAAGGCTCTGGGCCTTCAACATCGGAGGGGCAGGCATCAGCCGGAGGGCAGGAGGACCCAGGACAGAGAGTGTCTTCCGTGTGGCAGCGGTTGGGCCACGCCATAGATGCGGAGCGGCAGCGGGCGGAAGAGGCACGGCTCACAATGGTCAGGGCGGAGAACTCCATGCGGAGGGCCCTGAGGCGGGCCGAGTGCCTCGAGGCAATCCGCAGGGGTTTAGAGGTGGACACGCCAACGGCCCTGCGGACACTCAGGGCCATGGAGGAGGACCGCCTCCGGGACATTGAGCAGGAGTTCGATGATGCCCTGGCCCGGGACATCCAAAAGTGAGCCGTCAAACTAGCACGCTGCCCTTGTACATAGTTATGTAGGTAGTGTTAGGTTTCATTTTTTTTTTGGATTTATTTTGGACCTTTTGGACATTGGCCACATTTTTGTATATAGTTTATTTTATTAGTTAGTGTAGTTAGATAGGTTTCCTTTCTTTTGTTGGGATAATGGACCCTGGCTTGTTAGTATGTACATAGTTCACTGTTGGATTGTATTTTTCTTTCAAATTTTAACCATGGACCAATGGCTTTCTTTTTTATTTCCCATTGGATTTTGTTTTGTGGACAGTGACTTTGGACACCATTACTATGGATTTTGATTTTTGGTTTTGCTTTTTTTCACGGACATGCTTCTTTTCATTTTTGTACATTCCCATTTATGTTTCTTTATTTTTGATTCTATCTATGTTTCCTTTAATACATATTTTTTTTTATCAAACTTCAATGTGTAGTATCATCTCATTGGTTTCATGCATATCATGATATGGGTTTTGAGATTCACTGACACCCATTGGGTGTATGTGAGGGAAATGTGTTTGTTTCGGAACTTGCAATTGGTGTTCTGTCATGTAATTGCCAATTATGAGTGGGTGGATGCAATACTCGGGTGGGTGTTTTGCATTTGGAGGCTGACCATAGGGACCAGGGATCTAGATTGTGATGACATGTTGGCTGGGGAACATGAGTTGGACATGGGTGGGGGCCTGCTGGCAGGTGCCCCACAGTGCTGGGGGGTGGGGGGGTGGGGAACATGAGTTGAACATGGGTGGGGGGCCTGGTGGAGGGTGCCCCACAGTGCTGGGGGGTGGGGGGCGGGGGGGTGGGAGACATGGGTGGGGGCCTGGTGGAGGGTGCCCCACAGTGCTGGGGGGTGGGGGGGTGGGAGACATGAGTGGGGGCCTGGTGGAGGGTGCCCCACAGTGCTGGGGGGTGGGGGGGGGTGGGCGACATGGGTGGGGGCCTGCTGGCAGGTGCCCCACAGTGCTGGGGGGTGGGGGGCTGGGGAACATGAGTTGGACATGGGTGGGGGCCTGCTGGCAGGTGCCCCACATTGCTGGGGGGTGGGGGGAGGAACATGTGTTGGACATGGGTGGGGGCCTGGTGGAGGGTGCCCCACAGTGCTGTGGGGTGGGGGGGTGGGAGACATGGGTGGGGGCCTGCTGGCAGGTGCCCCTGCACTGCTGGGGGGTGGGGGGGTGGGGAACATGAGTTGGACATGGGTGGGGGCCTGCTGGCAGGTTCCCCACAGTGCTGGGGGGTGGGGGGGTGGGGAACATGAGTTGGACATGGGTGGGGGCCTGCTGGCAGGTGCCCCACAGTGCTGGGGGGTGGGGGTATTGGGGAACATGAGTTGAACATGGGTGGGGGCATGGTGGAGGGTGCCCCACAGTGCTGGGGGGTGGGGGGGTAGGAGACATGGGTGGGGGCCTGGTGGAGGGTGCCCCACAGTGCTGGGGGGTGTGGGGGTGGGAGACATGGGTGGGGGCCTGCTGGAAGGTGACCCTGCACTGCTGGGGGGTGGGGGGGTGGGGAACATGAGTTGGACATGGGTGGGGGCCTGCTGGCAGGTGCCCCACAGTGCTGGGGGGTGGGGAGGGTGGGGAACATGAGTTGGACATGGGTGGGGGCCTGCTGGCAGGTGCCCCACAGTGCTGGGAGGTGGGGGGGTGGGAGACATGGGTGGGGGCCAAGTGGAGGGTGCCCTTGGTGGCTGGGGGTGCAGGGGGACATGCGTTGGTGGGCAGTAGTGCAAGTTGACATGTGGGTTGGCTGGGGGGCATGGCCATGGTGGATGGGGTGCCTGCAGGACATGTGCAGGGTAGGCCCCTGTGGTGTGAGCCACCTGCAGGGGCCGTGGAGGGTGTAGAGGGAACACCTGGGAGGACCCACACGTGCAATTCACGTGTGGTGCTCCCCGCGCACCCCTGTAATACACGTACCCTGATGGAATCGCGTGTGGAACTTCCCGCGCACCCCTGGAATACACGTACCCTGCTGATGTTGCGTGTGATACTTCCCCCGCACCCCGAAGTACACGTACCCTGATGGAATCGCGTGTGGAACTTCCCGCGCACCCCTGATATACACATACCCTGCTGATGTCGCGTGTGAAACTTCCCACGCACCCCTGAAATACGCGTACCCTGCTGGAATCGCGTGTGGAACTTCCCGCGCACCCCTGAAATACGCGTACCCTGCTCGCACGGGGCCAATCGCATGTGGAACTTCCCGCGCACCCCTGAAATACACATACCCTGCTGGAATCGCGTGTGGAACTTCCCACGCACCCCTGAAATACGCGTACCCTGCTCGCACGGGGCCAATCGCGTGTGGAACTTCCCGCGCACCTCTGAAATACACGTACCCTGCTGGAATCGCGTGTGGAACTTCCCGCGCACCCCTGAAATACGCGTACCCTGCTGGAATCGCGTGTGGAACTTCCCGCGCACCCCTGAAATACGCCTACCCTGCTGATATCGCGTGTGTAACTTCCCGCGCACCCCTGAAATACACGTACCCTGCTGGAATCGCGTGTGGAACTTCCTGCGCACCCCTGAAATACGCGTACCCTGCTCGCACGGGGCCAATCGCGTGTGGAACTTCCCGCGCACCCCTGAAATACACGTACCCTGCTGAAATCGCGTGTGGAACTTCCCGCGCACCCCTGAAATACACGTACCCTGCGGCAATCGCGTGTGGAACTTCCCGCGCACCCCTGAAATACGCGTACCCTGCTCGCACGGGGCCAATCGCGTGAGGTACTTCCCGCGCACCCCAGTGATACACGTAGCCCGCTTGCCGTGCTGGTACAGGGTTAGCGCAGCCCTTTGCACTGGATTGGGGATTTTGATGGCTTTTCCCTGCGCGAGAGTGTCACGCCGCGCGCTCGCTCGCGGGCGTCGGCGCCACTTACCTGGGTCCCTGGTCCACGGGTCCCTGGTCCACGGCCGCAACAGTCTCCTCCTTCATGGAGGCTGTACCCGCGGTGGCGACTCTCTTCACGCCGACCCGCGGTTCGGATGGGCGCCGTGGACGCCGCCATCTTGCGAGGATCTGCGCATGCGCGGATCGTCAGTATTCGACGTCCCGCGCATGCGCAGCATCGGAACATGCGTTCCAAGCCTCGTTTTGACCCCGGACCATAAATAGGCATCGCATACACAGGGACAACGCGTCTCAACGCGGTTGTTACTGTGTATGCGCTGCTGGAGCCCTGGTGCTAGGTTTTCAGTCCTCCAGTTTCCAGGTCCACCTTTTCTGCTCAGTCCTGCCTCTTCTCTTTACTCCTTCTTACTTACTGGTCCTCCTACCCTTTCTTCCCTTATTTTCGTTACTAGCCAGTCCCTGGTTCAGGGTGGAGGAGGTTTCGTCTGGGTTCCTAGTAGTAGTGGGGACCCCTGTCAGTACTGCTTCTTCTTGCAGTTTGCTTTCCTTTGCCTGTCTTGTGCCCTGCCGGTACCTGTGCCTTACTGCCTTGGAAGTTCCTGAGTTCCTCTCCGTTTTCATCGGTGATTTCATCAAGCCTTCTCAGCCAGTGGAAACACTGTCCCGACGTCACGCTAATCCTGAGAAATGCCACCCGTGGCGTTGGGAGTTGGTTCAGTGCCATCCTGTCATATACCGTCAGGAGGGGATTGGGCTAATTCCTCGCGTTACTCTTTCATCGGCTATCAAGACTTCGACAGACTGGCAACCTCAACTCCACGGTCTACAGGAAAAAGAGGTAAACCACGATCCCGTGAAGATTCGTTTAACAGATTGAGAAGCCTTAACCCCAGTTCCGACATGGACGACATACAGGAACTACGTGAAGAAATGCGTGCCATGCGTCTTGAAATGACCACTCTCCGCCAGGAGAACAACACCCTCAGACAGGCATTGGATCGGTGTTTGGCTAGTCCCGCACAACCTGTCACACCGCCAGAGAACTCCATGGCTTACACGACTCCGATGAAGTATGATGGTGATCCGCGTCGAGTGGCTGAGTTCTGTACTCATTGTCGGATCCATTTCCAGTTCAGATCGACTCATTTTGCTCAAGACAAGGCCAAGATCGGGTACATCCTTGGCAATCTGACCGGCAATGCACTCGCCTGGGCAGCACCTCTAGTCTCTACTAACAGTCCTCTGTTGGGTGATTTCACTGCCTTTGAGAAAGCCTTTTTGGACGTCTTTAAACCACCCAATTTGGCAGCCATGGCTCAGAATCAATTAATGGAGATCAAGCAAGGGTCAGATGACATAATCCGCTACATCAGTCGGTTTCGACAATTAGCAACTGATTCACAATGGCCTGAAATTACTCAAAAAACCTTGTTTCGTCGGGGATTACGAGAGGAGTACAAGGATGAATTACTGCACATTCCGGAGCCAGAAACATTGCCTGCTTTGGTGGAACAAGTCTTACGCATTGACCACAGGTTGACCGAACGACGGAGTGAACGCCGCAGGTCTGCCAGGTATCAACCGATTCCTCTTGCACAGAACCCCGGACCAGCTGTTTCTACTGAAGTAGGTCCAGAACCCATGCAGTTGGGTGCCGTCCGTGGTCCGTTGTCCGAGACCGAAAAGAAAAGAAGACGACAGAAGAATTTGTGCCTGTATTGTGGTGGTTCTGACCACTTTTTAGGCACCTGTCCGCTGCGCCCGCTGAAGAAACAGGAAAACTAACAGGCCCGTTGTTTGAGGCGAAGGCAGCAACGGGCCGCCCTTCTGATTCCGTCCTTCCTTCCATGAACTCAGTACCTTTGTTGATCCTGAAAATCGGTGTTGCCTGGCTTGGAAAATGTGTGCAGACCTGGGCCCTTTTGGATTGCGGAGCATCCGGCAACTACATCGATGCCTCATTTGCGATTGCCAAGGGGATCCGTTTACATAACAAGGAACGACCTACAGTGGTCGAGGTGATCGATGGTTCTACTTTGTCTTCGGGTCCTGTTTGCCAACACTCTGATCCCTTGTGGCTCTCTGTAGAAGGGCATCTCGAACGTATCTCCTTGGATGTCATCAAATCCCCCTCTTTTCCGGTGGTTCTGGGGTTACCATGGTTGTTGTATCACAATCCCCAGGTCGACTGGACCGCTCGCTCTTTGATGTTTACTTCGACACGTTGCCCTAGTGATTGCGTAATCCATGAAACCTTTCCTGCAGTTATGGAGTCCCTCAATCCTGCTGACGTGTCTACTCGTCTATGTGCCACTCAATCGGTACCTCATGAATATGCTGACTACCACAAGGCGTTCTCCAAGCCTGAAGACATACCATTACCACCTCATCGGTACTTTGATTGTTCCATTGACATTCTGCCTGGTGCGATCATTCCCCACGGCAAGATTTATTCGTTGACTCAACTCGAGAAAGGCATCCTACAGGAGTACATTACGGATTGCCTGAACAAAGGCTACATTATACCCTCCAAATCCCCTGCGGGATTCCCGTTATTCTTCGTCAAGAAAAAAGAGGGCACTTTGCGCCCTTGTATCGACTATCGTCAATTAAACGAAATCACGAGGAAAGACAGGTACCCGTTACCACTCATCCGGGACATCATCGAATCTCTGAAATCAGCACAGATCTTCACCAAACTGGATCTAAGAGGGGCCTATCACTTGGTGCGGATTAAGAACGGAGATGAGTGGAAGACGGCCTTCAAAACGCCTATTGGTCACTTCGAATACAGGGTGATGCCGTTTGGACTATGCAATGCCCCGGCAGTCTTTCAACGGTTCATGGACGATGTCTTTTCTGACCTTATTGGGATTTCTGTCTGGGTTTACCTTGACGACATATTGGTTTTTTCTGACTCTCGTACTGCACACGTAGTGCATGTTCAGGAAGTCCTCCAGAGGTTAATACACAACGGCCTGTATGCCAAAATCGAAAAATGTCAATTTCATAAGGAAAGCATGGAGTTTCTGGGTTATGTGATCAGCAACACAGGAGTACAGATGGATCCCGCAAAACTGCAAGCTATACAAGAATGGAAACCACCACATGGCGTGAAGTCGCTTCAAAGGTTCTTGGGCTTTGCCAACTTTTATCGGCGTTTCATCCCACGCTTTTCTAAACTGGCCAACAGTCTAACTCGCCTGACCAGTACCAAGGTGCCGTTTATCTGGGACACGCGGGCCGAGGAGGCATTCCTGGAATTAAAGAAATCTTTCATGTCGGCTCCTGTTCTTAGACATCCAGATGATGAAAAAACATTTGTGGTTGAGACAGACGCTTCTGACTACGCAATCGGTGCGGTCTTACTACAGCAAGATGCAGTCACAGGAACAGAACATCCGGTGGCATACTACTCAAGGAAATTGTCAGTGAGCGAGAGAAACTATGCAGTGATAGAAAAGGAACTACTGGCAATAAAAGCTGCCTTCGAGGAATGGAGACATCACTTGCTGGGTGGGAGGTACTCGGTGGTGGTTCGCACTGATCACCGCAATCTACAGTTCCTGCGCTCTTTGCAATGCAGAACTTCCCGTCATGCTCGTTGGGCCTTTTTCTTTTCACAGTTTGATTTCACTGTCACGTACATTCCTTGTTCCCAGAACACGAAGGCTGATGCCTTGTCTCGTTCTTTGGAAAACAACGTTGAAGGTGTCAATGAACCGGAACCTTTGATTGCATCCAAACATTTTCTATTGATGCTGACTCCTCGGCTCCAACAGTTTGTTGAGGCCACACGTACGGATCCCACAAGAGCACAGATACTACAACGTGCCGACATTAAGGAACGTGACGGCTTGTTGTTCTTCAAGGATCGTCTGTACGTTCCCACATTGGAACTCCAGAAAATTATTCTACAGAATTGCCATGATTCCGTCGTTTGCGGTCACCGTGGAGTCCGCACAACACAAGAACTGGTTGCACGACAGTACTGGTGGCCTGGATGGGCTACACTGGTAAAGCAATACGTGGACTCCTGTCCTGTATGTGCCCAGACCAAGATTCCTCGCAAAAGGCCTATTGGTCTTCTGAAACCCACGCCTACGCCTCCGTACCCTTGGCATACCATCGCCACGGATTTCATCGTTGACCTGCCCTTGTCCGGTGGATTTACCTGTATAATGGTGGTGGTGGATTGTTTCACCAAGACGGCTCATTTCTTGCCCTTTCCTAAGCTGCCCACTGCATCTCAGATGGCACGATGTTTTCTACATGAGGTGTATCGCCTTCATGGTCTTCCGGAGAAGATCTTGTCAGACCGGGGGTCTCAATACATCTCTTCCTTTTGGGGTCAACTGTGTCGACATCTGGACATTCAGCGAGCCCTGAGTTCCGGCTATCATCCGCAGACTAATGGACAGACAGAACGTACCAATCAGACCCTTGAGCAATACCTACGTTGTTATGCCAATGCTACCCAAGACAACTGGTCGGAATGGTTGGACACCGCGGAAGCAGCTTACAACAACGCTGTTCATTCCGCTACTGGACTCAGCCCCTTTTATTGCTCTACTGGTCTTCATCCTCGCCTGCTGCCTGTTCATCCAACGTATTCCAGCACCGTTCCTTCCGCAGATGCCCTGGTGTCCCTGATCCGCGATCAACATCGTCTGGCGGCCAGTACCTTGGCAGCGGCACAAGCACATATGAAGGAGCAGGCTGACAAGAGACGGAGCCCGGAGCCTGTCCTTCATGTTGGGGACATGGTTTGGCTATCCTCCAAGAATCTACCAGTACGCAACTTACCTGTGAAACTAGCCCCCCGCTTTTTTGGTCCCTTCCGCGTCTCTGAGCGTATTTCCTCTGTTGCCTTTCGTTTGTCTTTGCCTCGCTCTTGGAGGATCCATCCTGTCTTTCATGTTTCCCTTTTAAAGCCCTATGTGCCCGATGTTATGGGTCGTACTTGTTCCCGTCCTGCTCCGCTATTGGTTCGGGGGGTCCCTGAATTTGAGGTGCAGGAGATTTGTGATTCACGAATTTGGCGCGGTGTTCTGCAGTTCCTGGTCAGCTGGAAGGGTTATCCAGCTTGTGACCGCACTTGGGAACCGCGCTCCTTCGTGCATGCACCGCGCCTGGTTCGGGATTTCTATCTCCGCTTTCCTTGGAAACCCGGTGCTCCGGGGTTGTCCGGGAGGGGGTATGGTGTCACGCCGCGCGCTCGCGGGCGTCGGCGCCACTTACCTGGGTCCCTGGTCCACGGGTCCCTGGTCCACGGCCGCAACAGTCTCCTCCTTCATGGAGGCTGTACCCGCGGTGGCGACTCTCTTCACGCCGACCCGCGGTTCGGATGGGCGCCGTGGACGCCGCCATCTTGCGAGGATCTGCGCATGCGCGGATCGTCAGTATTCGACGTCCCGCGCATGCGCAGCATCGGAACATGCGTTCCAAGCCTCGTTTTGACCCCGGACCATAAATAGGCATCGCATACACAGGGACAACGCGTCTCAACGCGGTTGTTACTGTGTATGCGCTGCTGGAGCCCTGGTGCTAGGTTTTCAGTCCTCCAGTTTCCAGGTCCACCTTTTCTGCTCAGTCCTGCCTCTTCTCTTTACTCCTTCTTACTTACTGGTCCTCCTACCCTTTCTTCCCTTATTTTCGTTACTAGCCAGTCCCTGGTTCAGGGTGGAGGAGGTTTCGTCTGGGTTCCTAGTAGTAGTGGGGACCCCTGTCAGTACTGCTTCTTCTTGCAGTTTGCTTTCCTTTGCCTGTCTTGTGCCCTGCCGGTACCTGTGCCTTACTGCCTTGGAAGTTCCTGAGTTCCTCTCCGTTTTCATCGGTGATTTCATCAAGCCTTCTCAGCCAGTGGAAACACTGTCCCGACGTCACGCTAATCCTGAGAAGTGCCACCCGTGGCGTTGGGAGTTGGTTCAGTGCCATCCTGTCATATACCGTCAGGAGGGGATTGGGCTAATTCCTCGCGTTACTCTTTCATCGGCTATCAAGACTTCGACAGACTGGCAACCTCAACTCCACGGTCTACAGGAAAAAGAGGTAAACCACGATCCCGTGAAGATTCGTTTAACAGAGAGGCGTTCTTGGGGGCGTAACTGGCGCTGCTGCAGGGTCGCTGCGCCACTGTGCGCCACGGCTGGTTTTGGTGGCTGGAATCCATGAATACGCTGTGCGCGGAAATGGATTTTAGCGCACGCGGCTGGCGCAGGGATTCGCACGCGCACACTGTGCGCCAGCCGCGTGCGCCACTTGTGCGCTGCAGTCTATGAATTAGGGTCTTAGTCTCTGACTGACTGGAATCTCTCTTTGTGGACTTTGTGTGTAAAGGAGCGAGGTTGTGTTTTTATTGCTTGTGTGAAACCATTTCTTTGTCAAGGAGATTGATTTCAAAGGTGAATTTGGACATTTGAGTGACTAGGCGATTGTGTTTTGGCAAATTCTACATCGTGTAGCTTTAGTGGGAACGAGATCTTATTTTTATTAACCCTTCCTGAGTCTTTCTAGGACACAGGATACCATCCCTGTGTGTTTTTGTTTGGATTTCTATTGGCTGAAGTTTCTTTGTCTCCATCTTGTCATTAGACCTTTTTTGACTGGATATTTTAGGAGAAAGAAATGGCAGCCAAAATATTTAGAATTGACAATCAAGATACTTTATTTGAGCTGTTGGCAGAGGCACCAGACATTAGCTCAGAAGGGGAGTGTGATATTGAGTTTGAGCCTGAGGGGTTGCCAGAGACAAGCAGTGGAGAGGATAGTCTCTCTGAGGATGAGTGCAATGATGACTCTGGGGAGGAAGGATTGTCACAGGAAGATGTTTGTGAAGCCTATTGGGATGAGGTTTTGCCTGGCGCAGATCCATACAGCAATGGAGTGGAATTCAGTGTCAGGAACCCAGGGGGCTGCAGTCTCCACTCAGAAATTCCCTTCCTATTGAATATTTCAACTTGTTTCTCACAATGGACCTGCTAATCCACATAGTGAAGGAGACAAACAAATATGCAAGGGATCTATTAGCAGCTAAGGCAGAGTGGATCCAAATTCATCCTCATTCACGGCTGCGCCGGTGGATGAAAGGAGGGCTGACTGTGGCACTTCTAAAAAAATGGTTGGCCTTTCTATAAATATGGGGATTATTCGAAAGAAAAATGTAAAAATGTACTGGGACCTTACACACCCTTGTCAGGCCACACCTTTCTTTGGCCAAGTCATGCCGTTGAGGCAATATCTCATCGTCACACGGATGATCCACCTAATTGACAACGCCACTGCAAAGGCACGGGGAGAGGAAGGGTTTGATCCCCGGCATAAGGTGCGCCCAGTTTTGGAGTCTCTGAATCGTGCATTTAAAAAATACTATGTACCACGGCAGGTGCTCTCCATTGATGAGTCTATGATTGGCATGAAGAATAGGGCCGCCTATATTCAGTACATGCCCAATAAAAGACATGCCAGGTTTGGGATTAAAAAATGTGAGGCCTGTGACAGCAGCAACAGCTATATTTTGCACGTTGACCTGTATGCAGGCAGGGATAAAACAGGCTGTGATAAGGGATATCACTTAATGACTGACAATTATTACACCAGTGTCAGCCTTGCTGAGGATCTCTTATTGACCACAGCCCTTCTAACAGGCACAGTGAGGGTCAATTCTAAGGGTTTGCCACCCGAGATAACCAGGGCCAAGTTACAGCCGGGTGGATCAAAATATTTGAGAAAAGGTGGGTTGTTGGCATGTGCCTTTAGAGAAAAAAAAAGCCATCGCAAGCCTGTGCTGTTGCTGTCCACCGCCAGTTTGGCAAGTGATGTACCCATGCATACTAGATGTGGCCAGTCAACCATCAAGCCCCAACTATAACAAAGGAATGGGTGGGGTCGATATAAGCGACAGAAAAATATGAGTTTGCTGCAGAGAGACCAACGCATAGGTATTGGTCGAAGATATGGCGTAACCTCATAGATGTTTCCATAATGAACGCCTGTGAGCTTTACAAAATGAATGCTGAACACAGCAAACTCCTATGCAGGCACAGCTTTGTAGTTAATATCATAGAGGCTCTCTGCTTGTCTCAGGAGGGAATGTCCTCTGAACACTCAGCAGCAACATCACTGCTCGCCCCATCATCAAAGGAGCATGGTTTTGCCATTTTGCCGGCAAAGAAAGAAGGGGACTGTTCTATATGTTCTGACGGAAGTAAGCCTGGTGGACGAAAAAGATCACGCCACTGGTGCCCAGGCTGTAATGTTGGCATCCATGAAAGATATCCACTTCTTGTCCACAACAGCCCATGCAACATAGATCTGGATGATTCAAGTGTAGGGTGATACATATGACAGACACTGCAAAATATTGTCTACACAAACACCTACATGTAATTTACCTCGCATTATAAAACTGATCGGGTTTTCCATGTGGGGGAGGGGATAGATAAGGCAGTTTGGGGGCTTCTTTTTTTTTTTTAAATGATCAAAAAAGTTTCACTCGGAAAACAATGAACAAATGCCCAAAAAATATAAAGTGAAAAAAAATGTTTATAATTTTTTTTTCTTTTCAAATAGTTTTCCCTCCCTATTTTAATAAATATATTTCATTATGCATATATTCTTGAGAAACATACATGTTATAAAATGAACACTAACAACCCTTCAAAAAGTGCCCAGCACCTAGAAATAATTTACAAGTAAATATAATTAAGGAATGGACATGTCGATAACACAAATTGAAATCTGACCATCTCATTCCATTCCCCTGCTGATTTGTCTGCTTCGGCAGTGGGCACCTGGTTACCCTCTGATTTTTGGGCCCAGGTCCCTGCCCACCCTGCCACACACCCACACTGCCTCCTGGCAACCCTTGCACTTGGGTCTGTATCTGAAAGCCTAGAGTGCCCTTACCTGTTCTTATCAGACACCCCTTGTCTGCGCTGTTACCTTGCACTTGCCACATTGCTAGGTGCACTACCAGAATCAGTGACTAGGGATGGACCACCCGCATCCATAGACCCTCAAGAAACAGCGCCTGAGAATCATTCAGAGGTTGTTAATGAGCTCTGCCGATCTCACCGAGAGGTTTGGTGTGCTAAGGTTGTATGCCCCTGAGCTAGATAAACAGCTACCAGTATCGAGGGGACGCTAGTCGGACAGATCTGATTATTTATTTACCACATGTAAATGGGTTTGTTCTCAAGTGACCCCACTGACAGAATTTAATATTTATTTACCAAGTGTGAAGGCGTTTGTTCTCAGGTTATCACACTGATCTAATTTAGTATTTATTCACCACATGTGTACGTGCTTGTTCTCAGGCGACTCCACTGACACAATAGATTATTTATTTACCAAATGTGAATGCGTCTGTTCTCAGGGGATCCCCCAAGACCTACTTCAATATTATTGCAGCAAATGTGTATTTAATGTTATTGAAAGTGATGAAATTAGAACTGTAAAGAATTGTTTATTTCATGTACTCCTCTGCTAGGAGCACAATGGTGTAATATTTTTCCAGTGTATGCAGGATTGGTTTAATTTAGCCAGAGGCACCATTACAGCTGTCAGTCCCAGTTGAGATTGAAGGGCGAAGGACTACAGCACTACTGGACAGTGGCTCCCAGGTCAATATTGTTTATGAGCCCTATTATCCAAACATATGTCAGAACCGCTGTAGGGGTTAAATCTGATGGGAGTCGACAATGCCGCTTGCCGATATCTGGGGTACATCTGCGTAAAGATCCATCTAAATCAAGAGGTGGCTGGAGTATGCACCACTTTGAACGCCCCAGCATTAGTATGCACCACCAAGAACCAGTATCCAGAGGTAAACCTAGTGATGGGGACCAACTGTGCCCTGTTTGGTACCTTAGCCAGAAAGTATATGGAGATGGCAGGTCCGCAGTTCACACATTCTCTGATGATGCACCCAGCATGCCAACAGGCCTACCTTAAGAAAAGCATGTAGAGCACGGTGCCCCCTGACAGTCCTGTGAGAGAAGTGAACACCACTAACCACAGTCAGCTTGACATACCGCCTGGTCAGACAATCATGGTGCCTTGCCGTGTACGACTCCAAAGTCAAAACTGCTCCAGGAGATTGGTGATGGATGCTCCTGAAGGCGAAGAACTGCCTGGAGGCCTGATGGAGAACCAAGATGTGCAGCTGTGCATCGACTATCGGCGGCTACACAGCAGAACTGTGCCAGATCAATATATCACCCCCCGAGTGGATGATGCCCTGGACTGTCTGGTTGGGAGCAATTGGTTTTCTGTCTTAGATCCCCAGAGTGGGTATTACCAGATTCCCATGTTACCAAAAGGAGAAGAGAGCCTTCATCTGCCTGTTAGGATTTTACCAGCTTACCCGAATGCCACAAGGGATATCGGGAGCGCCAGACACATTTCAACGCTTGATGGAACGAACAGTGGGGGGACATGAACTTACTTGAGGTGCTGGTTTACCTAGACAATGTGATCGTGTTTGGGAGGACCCTGGAAAAACATCACCAAATGTTGCTGAAGGTTTTGGATCATCTTCAACAGCAAGGGCAGAAAGTATCCATAGAAAAATGCCAGTTTTGCCACACCAGTGTGAAGTATATTAGCCTTTTGGTGTCCGCTGAGGGAGTGAGTGTGGACCCCACCAAGATGGAAGTCATCAAGACTTGGTCCCGCCCACAGAACCTGCTGCGAGAGATGAGATTGTGCAATTATTACAGAAGGTTCGTTCCAGGCTTCAACAACATAACCCGACTGCTCACAGAATTGACTAAGGGTCATCCATCCCCACAGAAGAAGACGGCTAGCCGGGGGAAGCAGTCCATGGCCCTCTATCGTCCTAAAGAGGAATTTGTTCTGCGCTGGAGTGAGAAGTGTGAACAAGCCTTTGCCCAGTTAAAAAAAACTCTCACTGAAGCACCGGTACTAGCAAACACTGATCTGCACCTGCCCTATATCGTACATGTGATGCCAATTCAGGTGGCTTGGGTGCCATAGTCTATCAAGAGCAACAGGGAACTGTCAGGCAGGTGACATTCGCTAGCCGCTGGCTAAACCCCTCTGAATTGAACTACCCCACCCATAGGCTGGATATTTTGGCCCTGAAGTGGGCTGCGTCTGAGAAACTGCATGACTACCTGTACAGAGCTACTTTCACCGTGAGAACAGACAACAACCCACTCACATACATCCTTAAGTACGCCAAATTGGATATGCACCAGAAGAAAAAGAGGTATGATAATAAGGTCTGGTTCCCCAACCTGCAACCCGGGGATCGGGTGCTCATCAGGAATTTAGGGAAGAGAGGGCAAAACAAGCTGGGCAACCGCTGGCACGTGCAGCCTTATCTGATAGTGCAACAGCTGACATGGTTGCCTGTGTTCAGGCTGAGAAGGGAAGGGCCCCCCGAGGGATGTGAAAACCCTCCACATAAATCATCTCCTGCCATATGGGGATGGTGTGGAAATGTATCCGACTGTTGATGCAGTTCCTTTTTCCCCCAGTGAGAGGAGCACCAGAAGTCTTCAACAGGAGCCCATGTACGGAGAAATCCTACAACCCGCAGGCCCATGTATTGCACCGTCTGTAGCCTCCAAGTCAAGAGAGAAGAGAGAAGCGGAAGATATAGAGCCTCCAACCACTGAAGTAGCCCCAAGGCCCTCAGACATTTCTGCCAGTACTGAGGACAAAGAAGGGGATGAAAGTGCTGAAGGTTTAGCCTTGGGCTACTGGTATGGAAGCGAGGATACAAATCCAGGTCCCGCCGAACAATCTGGGATAAGGAGAGAAATATTAGGGTTTGGGGACGCCGATACGGGGCTCCCAAACCCAAGAGGAAAACCTACCAAGGCCAGACTCGGTGACTAGGGATGGACCACCCGCATCCATAGACCCTCAAGAAACAGCACCTGAAGATCATTCAGAGGTTAAAGAGCTCTGGTGTTCTCAACAAGAGGGTTGGTGTCCTAAGGTTGTACGCCCCTGACCTAGGTATACAGCTGACAGAATGGATTATATATTTACCAACTGTGAAGGCACTTGTTCTGAGATGATCCCACTGATCTAATTGAGTATTTATTCACCACATGTGTAAGCGCTTGTTCTCAGGCGACCCCACTGACACAATTGAGTATTTATCTACCACATGTGCAAGCGCTTGTTCTCAGGTGATCCCACTGATATAAATGAGTATTTACCATATGTGAATGCACTTGTTCTCAGGTGACCCCCCCGAAGACCTACTTCAATACTAATGCAGCTAATGTTATTGAAAGCGATGAAATGAGAACTGTAAAAAATTGTTTCTTTCATGTACTAGCAAAGAGCACCTCTGCTAGGAGCACAATGGTGTAATATTTTTCCAATGTATGCGGGATTGGTTTAACAGATTTCATTACATAAATGAAAGCGGCTCACGCCTGACAAAGATGTAAGACTCTATTTAGCCAGATGTACCTGTACAGCTGTCAGTCCTCTGGGCTGACCTACTCTAGGCCCTCACGAGGGCCCCCTTATTTCACCCCCCTGGGCTTTCTTTTTTTTTTGCACATGTGTGCAGTAAGGTGTTGTTCTCCTCAGCTCAGGTCTCCTACAGGTAGCTACTCACTCAATCCTACAGACAAAAAGGGGAGAAACACCTAACACATGCATTTTAGTTCCAACCTCCAGTTTTTTCTAAGGGACCAAATTCCTTGTTTTTTTCTCTATGATTTTATTAAGACACTAATGCTAAATGGCTAGTCATGCTTTTTGCTGGCTCTCCCATTTCCATGAAAGAGGTTAAAGTTAATGTTCTCCAAGCCATCTTACTTCCATGCTCCCCTGTCCTCCGTTCATCGTTTCCTCCCCTCCACACCCTCTTACCCAATCAGCTTATTCTTTTAGCTGCAGCACAACTGCCGCCACCACTGCAGCCTCCATCCAGGGCCACCGCGGAAATAAAAAAGGGACACAGCATGGAGCCACACCTTCCATCTCCACGGCCCCCTTCTTAGGTTAATATTTTGTTTAAATGGGAAACATCCCATTTATTCCAACAAAATAAATTGTTATTAGCATCCCCAGTTTCCAGATTGAAAACCTGAGACACTACTGGCAATAACACACGATCCGGCAAGCCGGATCAGGGGGGTAATGCCACCTGGGCCCGTCTCTGAGGCCCTTGCTGCGCTCAGACCTATATTGTGGGCTCAGGGCCATCACCACACAATCTGGCCTGCCGGATCAGGTGTTCTTGCCATATTACAGTCACATGTCTGTAATATATGTCTGGTCTGTTGTTTTTGAACAAAACAAAAAAAACACTTTCAGTTTGTGATTTTTATGCCAAATGTCAAATGACAAAACATCTGAAAATAGCGGTATCTTTTAATAGGCTTTTAGATAACATCACACTTGTCTGTACCGGTTCCACAGTTTCAAAAAAATTGCCACAAACACATTAAGAATGACCGTTCTAAGGTCAAAGGTCAACAATAATTGACATTTGACTTAGATATCCAAATCCTGGGCTAGTGCATACCAATACATTACTCATGGCTTCCCATTTTTATATATCTGCTCAAGAGTTGTGAAAATATAACCAAACATCATATTTAGAATACTCTGAGATCAAAGGTCAAATTAAATGGCCACTCTGACTAGCTACAACATTTATGATATAGTACATCCCAAAACCTTTGCAGTGATACCTCACACATTGAAATCAAATAAATGGTTGCTGAAATTACAAAAAACTGTTTGCAAATGCTAATTTTAAGGTCAAAGGTCACATTTCCTACCACCCCATGCCCTACTTGACGCATAGAAGACAAAGTACATGACCATTCTAACAACACCTTATGTGTAAACGTTCTATATCGTAGCCAAACAAAAACGTTTAGTTGAATGATTTATAGGTCAAAGGTCAAATCCCAAAGCATCTCAAACTATCTGTACCTTTTTATACAAAAGAATGTACCATGGTTTTGAGATGACACCACATTTGTCTCTTTCAGACCCAGTTCCAAAGCAATAGCAAAACACGCATTGAGAATAATTGTTCTAAGGGTCAAAGGTCAACGATAATTTCCACTTGACTTATATATCCAATAGATGTGATACTACATACCAATACATTATTGTTGGCTTCCCCCTTTTCTAAAACTGTTCAAGAATTGTCAAAATATAACAAATACATCATGTTTACAATCCTTTTTTCTGAGGTCAAAGGTCAAACGAAAAGGCCACTTGGACTATCTGTCCCATTGATGAGTAGCACATACCATGTCCATTACAGTGTTACCCCACACATCTAAATCAAATGAATGGTTGCTGAGAAATTACAAAAACACTTTGGAAGTGCTGGTTCTAAGGTCAACTGTCATACCGCCTACACTCCACTTGATGCCTCCAAGTCAAAGTACCCAACATGACTGTTCCAATAACACCTCTTTTATATAAATGTGCTAAATGGTAGCAGAGCAACAACAAAAAACACTTTTGGGTGGGAGATTCTAAGGTCAAATAACAAAACCAGAGGCCTTATCCTGGCACATCCAAAAGGGCAAATTGGCTTATAGTTGTTTGGTTCTTGTCTATTGCCCCTTTTAAATACCGTTATTATTATTGACTTTTGCCATGATTGTGGAACATTTTGAGTCTGAATAACCTCTTCAATTATTTCATGGATACCATGAGCCCATTCATCAGGTTTTTGTTTAAGAATGTAGTTTGTTAACCCATCAGGTCCAGGGGTTCTCAATTTACTTAGCTTTGAAATGAAGAATTTAATATCTTGTACATCAAACTTTATCGGCTTAATAGCCAATCTTTCTGTTTTACTCTCATACTGATACTGTTGAATAGAGGCATATCATTTATAAAAATGACTCTTCAAGTCTGCTTCTGATACTGCGTTCAGCTGCTGCGACATCAGTGTATTTTGAGTGGTTTGATTTATTAAATCCCATATCTCCTTAGAGTTTTTTTGTGCTAGATATTCTAGCATGACTTGGCTGTCTCTTTGAAATATCGGCGCCTTCCGATCTTTCATCCATTTCTTATATTTAGATTTTAGTTTTCTTATTTGCGCCAATTTTTCTTTTAATGGTAAACTCTGGGCGTTCCTTATTTCCCTATGGAGACATCTTTTTTGTAGATGTATTTCTCTATCATACACACGTTTCTTCTTAAATATAGGTTTAGATTTATGTGCTGTCGTTTGTTTGAATAGCTGTAAGACATCAACATAATGTCCCTCTATTTTATTTTTTAATTGCGATTGATTCTTAACAATTTGATGTAGACATGTCAGCTGAGGTTCAGACCAATGCAGCCGATAGGACCTCATGTAGCGGTGACCTTCTGATTAAATGTATGCCATTTTTGGCTTGCAATTGGACAAGGCCAACTCCACTTTAGCACCAGCTAATTACGATCACTGATCTCTTGATGTCTGACCTCGAAAGTTTCTACAGACGCAAAAAAATATCTATCTGTATAGATGTAATCTATAATGCCCCTTTGATTCTTCCAAGTGTTAACAGGTGGGAAGTCTGTTTCGATTGTTCCATTTAGCATGGTGCGATGTCTATTTTTTCATCAATGCGATCCAACGCTGGGTGGCGGCCGTTTGCTTCTTTTGATTCTTGGTTAAGCAGTGTATATTTAAATCACCTGCAATAATGATTCCAGATATTGCAGGTTCCAGTGCTATGTTATCTAGTAGCTTCTCTATGGTTTCGAAAAAGGTTTCAGTCTGAATAGTTTGATGGTTCCAATAAATGTTCATTAGAGCAATAAGTCTGTTATTTATATAGAGCTTCACTATTTGCATATATTTCTTGTGTTGCTCCCATTTTTCAACCTTAAATCCTGTGGAAATGTGTGTGGCTACCATTAACCCAGCCATAGGTCTACCTTTCTTTTGAATTGTTGCAGGTAAAGATAACACCATAAAATCATTCCAGACTGGTACCTCAACAAGCCATGTTTCTTGTAGCACTACAATATCACTTTTCTCTAGCTCATTTTTACTGAGTTTATTAAATGGCTATGGCCTCGAGTATTCCAGCTAGTGAGAGTTTAATTTTGAGTTCCTGGGGTTGTTGGTTGCTAAGCGTTCTCTATAAGTCAATTACGTGCACAGTTTTGGTTCTTAATTATATCCACTGTCTGTTGTCATTCACTCGATCGTGTGTTTGTTGTTGTTATTCTAATATTCGATCTTAAATTATTATCCATTGCGTTATGTTTCTCCAGGTTTTTTCCTTTGATATACTATTGTTGTCCATCCGAATTGGGATAGTATGAATTCGCCTTTTGTTGAAGATTTTGTTTTTTCTGACCATCTTGAGAGATCTCGAAACCTAGATTGGATAATTCACTTTTGGCTAACCAGATGGTATTAAGCATAATTCCTGATCTGATATATAGTTTCGCCATGATGAGGTCAGAGTCATTTATGAACTCTAGTCGGTTAATATCAGATGATAAATCCTCTAAAGATGGTATTTCCCCAAAGATATTTAATATTGATGTTTTATGTAGGGAAAGTCCTGCTCTGCAACGCATAATGATTTTATGGCATTGCAAATCCGATTTCTCATCAATTTTTGGTCCATTTAGATTAGTTGCTGTTGAGCTTTTCAGTTGATTATTGCTCGCTTGCTGAGTCTGATATCTGTTTGATGGTATTTCGTTCACTTGGATTTCCAGATTTGGCTCTCCTTTGTTACTTGCCCTTTGTACATATTGTGTGTTGCTTATATACTGAGTCACTGCTTTGGCAATGTCACTTCTTCTTTGTTCCAACCTAAGGAACTGGTTATTCACCTTACTTCAGGTCTGAAGCTCTTTAAGCAGTTCTTTTTCATTACGCACTTGTTTCTCTACTGTTTTTTTGCACTTCAATCTCCTCTAGAAGCTCACCCAAGGGCTGTTGCAGGCTCCTGTTTAGTTCCTCTGATACCACCTTGTTTTTTGTCCATTTTTTGATCGTGCCCTTTTTATATATTTGTTAGTGATTGCTCTGAAGGAGTCAGATTGGCCTCTTTTCGGAGTTGTTAGAGCTTTCAGAAATTCTCTAGAACTTGAATGATGTTGTAGTAAATTAGACTTACTGTTCTTCGTTTTCTTTTGCTGTTGTTTCTTCTCAATATTTTTTTTTCTTTAGGTTTCTTAAGTATATCAAAATTCATTTTTCTTTCAGCTTCTTCCTTAGCTTTCCTAACATCTATTTCAATTAGTGACAACTCTAACGTTCATGGCTTAGGTATGTCATATGGAAATGCTGGTTGAGAATTTCTCTCTTTAATTGGTTCATTTATTGATAACGGTTGTGTACTATTTGCAATTATTTGCATTTCAATTTTATTTTCGAGAGGCCCTTCAGTAGCTTTTAATGATTCTTGATATATTAATGTTTTGAGCATTCATCTTCTTATCGATAGCCTCATATAATTTCATGAGAACTGTGATCGCAGAATTCATAGCAACAAGGGTCACTTCTACAAGATTAGGGTTGGGTCTGGATCGATTTGTTATGAAATTGGGCATTCCTATATCCACTTTGCCTCTCTGGGGTCTTATTGCTGAAAGATATTGATATATTTTGAATTGTCCTATCATACATTAATGGTGATTGTGAGAAATTTGAATGTTTTTTTTCTTTAATTATTTCACTGATTTGTGGTGGAGTTTGAAGTGTATTGGCTCCTAATGTTACAGCCATATTATGTACCTTTCCTGTTGTACAAGGATTTATTTGTTTCCACTGTTTTTCTTTTGGGAAAGCAGCATCTTTTGTTGTCTTTTCTTTATCGTGTCATCTGCTACACTCATAGATGGTGTCTTGCAATTATGTATGTGTACTTTGATTATGTTATCCTGATCGATAATGTTTTTGTCCTGTTCTTCCTCATTTGTTTGATACAGTTCCTCAAGATTACTATTCAAGTTTATAATCTCCATAGTCTGATCACTTGGACTCTGGACTTGGAATGGGAGTAAACAAATCAATTAACCTCTCGCTTGATGTATTTTCATGTAGTTCTTTTAGCTTCAACAACTCTTGTAAGTCTTTTAGCTTTGACGGGTCAGATAGTCCTAAATCTGTATTCTGAGGATAATCTTTTATGGTATCTGCAGAAAAAATGTTCTTATGTCAGCCGTCATTGGGACTGCACGTGCCTAAAATCGTGCTGTTATTAAATTTGTGCTATCATTATTAGTGTTGTTTTTAATTGGGGTTCGTTTCAGCATTTTGACCAACTTTAGTGCATCCACTTTTGATGGCATGCCTGATTTCAGAGTATAGATATTCGCCAAGATTCACTCCTGAACTGGTTTAAAGTTGTTGTAACAAACTATAAGCTAGATATTTGTACGACTCACCAACCAGTTTATTAACCAATTAGTCAAGAAAAATATTCCTGCTCTCAGCCACTGCATACACCAATTTTGTAGTCACACTGAGCAGGTTCGGCTCTGATCACCAATGTCTTTTTAATTCTGTAAATACCGACGTCCACTTTACTCATTCTCACCTATTTCGCTGCCATCTATTTTCAGGCTAGGGCCTCCCATGTGAGGCTCAATGGCAATGCTGCCAACAGTCACCAGAGCAGTCTATCGGGCGGAAGAGCCAGATGGAAAATCAAAACCACGCCCGTCGGTCAAGTTTTATATAAAAACACAAGGTTTAAGTGGCTACACAGCCTGGAGTGAGCACAGCTATATTCCAGGAGCTTGCGGTATCTTTAGTGATTCATGCTTTGTAGATTAGGTACATAATCAAAGCTAGCTAACTATTCACGGGAAATACTGTCTAATAAAGTCTTTGAAGGAGGATTACTGGGAAGCGATCTCCCGCTCTGCGTAGTACGTGGCTTTTTTAAACTGTATGCATTGAAGCGTTGTTAAATGTGCAGTGATTTTATTCCACAACGGAAGCAGCACTTTGGGAAATAGCAATTAATGCTCTGTTCTTCACAAACACACTCCAAGTCACCTCAGCCACAGCAGAGCACTTCTGGCAGCAGTATGTGGGTCTCCGTACACATGGCGTGCTTCACATACACTCACCTTGCTATACAGCAGAAATTCTAAGCGGGCGGAACAGAAGCTGTCTCTCTCGTGTTTCTTATCTTCCATTGTCTGGAGAACACAACTCCTGTTTTCTATATGTGTTGTAAGTGATGGGATGGTGAATAGGCTCACTGCTGTTATGGCCTCAAAAGAAAGACGAATTATGTCATTTTATTTTCATCAATAAGAGATTACATGTGAAATGGATGTTTTAACTGCTGAATGTGTTATTTTAAACATTCTAGTTTTTTTGTTTGGATCTTATTCTGTAACCATTCCATATCCCTCCCACCTGCTGCAATGTTTGTCTGTCTTGGTGTTTGATGAACATATTTTAAATATCTATTCCTATTGCAATTCTACCTGTAAAACTATGAAACTGCTAAGAAAAGAAATAACATTTCTTTATGATTTTGTTGGCTCAACAATTTTGGCTGCAGTTGATGCCAGCATCAAAATGGCAGCTTTCAAGGGTTATTACCTTGTGCTTCGAGTTCCTTGGCATGGCTTCAAATGCCAACATCTGTGTTTGCAGCTGGCATTTTCTTTTTATTTGGCGTCTTCCAGGGTGGTCCACTCCCCAAACGATCCATTCCTTCTCCCTCCTCACCGGTTCAATGTGCCACATACTCACCTTCCATGTTGGCACATGCGCTTAATGAGCCCCATGAAAGCTTTCTGATCTGGCCGCTGGTTTTCTAGCTCATCTCCAGCATGCATGCAGCCTGGCACATTTCACCACTGGCACATCACTGCTCTCTTGCACTTTTCCAACCTATTCCCACTAACTCACCTCCCACCCCTCCCTTTTCAGTGCCGCCAGAGCGCCAGGGGACCACTCCGGTGGTGATAGTGCGTGGTACAAATATCCTTTAACATTAATATTGACTACTGGCAGTCGTATTAGGAGGTTGGCATATTTCTAGCACCCCGATCACCATACATGAAAAAAGAGAAAGCCTTATTAAAAAAGGGGTGAGTCTGCTTATCCTCGCCTCTAGAGAGAGGAGTATGCCTTTTTTTGTCATAGATGTACATGGTGCAATGGAGTGGCTGTGTAATAAAGTGGAACGACTTTACATAACATGAAATAGAACTTGAGATTACAGGCAGGTCTCAGAAACAAATACATTATCCCACTAAGTCATCTCAACAGTTTCTATTATATTTCATATTGGGAAAGCATTGACAGCAATGGTATAACACGTTAGTTGTTCTCTGCTTGTAACAGAGTGGGGTTCCATGTGTCTTGCTCATGGAAGGGATACTGCACGTGTTCCGAAATAGCATATGTTCACCAACACGACGCCCACCCTCTCTGCTGCAGTCATCACAGGGCGCTGGTATAATGCTTGTTTGCTGTGAAGTTTGCTAATGCATAACTTGTAAGAAGCTCTGCATGAAAGTACTACATAATTATGTAAATTATTGACTATTATTATCAACTCACGCTTCAAGAGCTATTCATTTATTTCATCAATTTTATTTAATCTTTAATAGCACAGGAACAGCATCTTTCAAATGCTCTGAAGAACATCAAAGGCAACGGTTCTTCTCGGAAACCTTCAAAGGGCAGTCGTTTCAGCTTCAATTGAATCGCCATCTGCTCAAGGGAGGGTTCAACCTAATTAGCGATCATATTTTAAGTAGCCAAAACAAAATGCATTTCCACCTCTTGAAAGCTGTCTGATGACTTTATCAATGATGCACGCCCTCTGCATTAGACTGATTCTCCAACGGATATTGTCTTCTTAAGAAAGTATACAGATGAGTGATCAAAGAGGTGCCCCAGAACCATTGTCCCACACAGTTTATTACTGACCTACCTCTGTGTACTTCCTAGTGAAGGCAAGGTGTTGGTCAGCCCTGGACCCTGACAAATATGTGCCAACATTAATTCATCTTTTATGAATAACTGATTTAAAGGATCATGTACACGGTATAGCCTAAGCCTACAGCTCCCTCTAGCAGTGACAACAGGCAAAGCTATGCAAATTGGACCACTGTGTATCCTAAGGTAACAGCTCCCTCTAGCTGAGCATTTTGTGTGTTGGAGCAGCCTCTACTGCGCATGACGGCATCGGACAAACATACATCTGGCCTTTTATTATTGTTAGATACTGGAGACAAGTTTCTAAGACAGGCTGGGATTCAAACCTGTTTTGCTCTGTTGTCTTTAAGAGCTAGATTCCCCCATTCTAAGCGCTTCTCGCAAGTATCGTTAATAAAAGAAGTAAAAAAATATATACTTTGGTTTGTATTTTTGTATTTAAGCAGAATTTGTTTACAAATTTATCTCATAATCACAATAACATCGTGCTCTGAAACAATTGTGTACGAGCGCGATATAAATACAATTTCAATTCATTTCAATAACATCATATGAATTTGTAGTCATGCAAATTGTCGTGTTAGTAGGTTCAGTGACTTGTTTCTTATCCTCAGACTACTGGGCCATCTAATTTAGTCTGATCTTGGGTATGGGTTGGTAATCTGAAAAGGTAGGTCTCTATATTAATCGGCGTTGTAGGTGCAAGATAGTTATATCTTGATGTGCTCGCTTGAGGTCAGTAATGCTTGGCGCTTCAAATAAATGTTGGTCTTGTAAATTGAACAATTCCCAGTATCTGTCAGTACTAGTGATCCGTTAAATTGGTCATAAATGGAGCTTGTGTTCCGGGTTACTATCCCTGTTCCTCGTGTCCTGCTACTAAGACAAAAGCTTTGCCCCTAAGATATCCTCCCAACCCACAAGGCGAGAATACAAAGGGTCTAGTCCTAATCTCAGTGCACATTCTTAAAGGCAAGGAACAAGTCGACAGGCCTTATAAACCAGTGGGTTACACCACAGCTTCTAACTGCTAAGTGTTAAAGGCATTCAAGGGGAGGCATGTTAAGGTTTACACATTTGTGTAAACACAAGGGGGGTTCTGGGAGTTTCTCTACGTGGAACCCTTGCTCACTGTTCTTAGAGAGACACAGCTTCACCTCACTGACGAGACCCAACCAGGCCGAAACACGTGTCTGGGGTTGCTGTTGGTACTCTTGTTCAGAAGCGAATTGCCAGGCATTTCGGTGCTGGTCTGCCCTTGGGCAGGACAAAGACTGATATGTACTGGAAATTTCTCTTCTGTGAAAGGATGGTGAGCTAAAGACTCTGGTTGATACTCTCACCCGGGATATAGGCCGGTAGTAGAGAAACTCCCAGAACCCCCTTTGTTTTCACACATTTGTGTGCCTAGGCTTGAGTGCAGAGTACCATTCAGTCAGTCTAAGCATGGAAGAATTCTGACCCAGAAATACTTAACTCGTATTGTTGGAGGTGGAGGTAAAAGGAGGGTTAATGTACGATACCTGCAGATGGTACATTTAACCCAATGAGTTATCATATTGGGGTTCAAACCTTTGACCTGTAGGTTACATAGAGATAGAGAAGCTATTGAGCAAGGATTACCTCATGGTCTAGTCATAAATGCACTCGATGTAGGGATGGGGTGAGTTATGATGAATATTTGTCAAGTGCCCAAAACACCTTGCATCGAACTTGAATAAGGGCCTAATTCATGGAATGTTTAGCACAGTGCAAAGTGACTTTGGACTATTAACAAACACGTTGAACTGGGTCTAATTCACAGAGCAGTGCAAGGTGTATTTTTGTGGAGCAAAGTCACTTTGCACTGCAAAAGTACTCTTTGCACCGAGCTAAATGAGCATAATTCTTAAAACAGTACTAAGGATCGGATTCACAATCACATTGAAAAACACTCTTTGAATCAGGCCCTAAGTCTGCTATATAGTGCATTTTCTATTTAGTCCCATTTAGATCAGCGCAAAGAGTACTTTTGCAGTTCAAGGTGACTTTGCTCCGCAAAAGTACACTTTGCACCTCTCTGTGAATTAGGCCTGGTTCAACGTGTTTGGTGGCACTTGCAAAGTCATTTTGCACTGTGCTAAACTTTCCATGAATTAGGCCCTAAGTGCCTTTATTACTCAACTTAAAAGCACTAATATTATCAACATTCAAAGGATTAGAAAATGAGGCAACTCTGCAGGGCTTTTAACCTATGACTGGCAGTTTATAAAAAGACCTGGGCCGTAGACATGGTAACCCACTGAGCTAATTAACCATTATTCGATTTGTGTCCTGACATTTCTGTCCCAAAATGCTGTTTCCTTCAAACCTCTTTAAAGGTCAGTCCTGACTGGGCAAGGCGTATCACCAAGCAATCAGCCTGCCTGACCACATCCAAAAGTTGAAAACACAATTTGTAACATGGAAGGTATGCTTGCATAGCAGAAGCCCATTCTCTGTTAAGCGGGAGAGGCATTGGATGTAGCATGGATGGGGTGCCCAGTGACAGCCAGTGCAACTCTTGACTCGCAAGGACTAACATGCCTTCGCAGACGTCCCTTCTCCCCAGGCGTAGCCACCCCCTTTGAGGCTAGGGAGTTGAGCCGCTCTGCAAGACCCTACCTATGGGTCTGCGAAGCGGGATCTCACTGGGAGTGACTCCCCCTTAGGGGATAAGGACTCTCATTCCGACAAGGAACTCCTTATGCAAGCCACCTTATCTGCATGTATGGGACGGCCTCCAGTAATGAGTAACATGCCCTCCCTTTGTTTGACTCCAGGCAATGCTTGATCAATCACGACGCCTGAAGGAAAAGGGGAATATCCCTTTAAGAGTGTACTTGTATGTAACAAGGACGAGTAGCACAGACGAGAGGAGAGAGCCATACGCAGAGGAAGCCCTCTGACATAGCTACGCCTTGGAGGGGCTGAGCAGAGTGAACCCGCAGAGCCTGCAGCAATCCGAGAAACAAAGAACACAAGAGCGAGTTGCCGGAAACCCGTCAACCCAAACAGCAGAAGAGCTGCTGTCAGGGTGGAGCTTGGCGGACCGTCCAACATAGTGGAGTGACCATGGAAGCACTATGGTGGGCCTGGGGACCGTCTAAGGATGCTGACACTCTTAGAAGCTGGGGATCTGAAACCCCCCGTCAGCAAGCATTCAGAGTGTGGCAAACCACAGACATTTCGAGAGCAGAAAGGTTGTGAACCCCGGAGCTCAGAGCCGACCAACTGAAACAGCAGACCTGTGCGTGCGCCAAACCCCGAAACGTCACCCACAATGAACAAAGTTCCCGGAGTGGAACGCAGAAGGAGGAGACCACCGGGGAACATACCTTAAGTAAAGGAACGTGCAAAACTACGATATTGATGTTGGGACATTGAAAACACATACCATAAGTATATATATCACAGGAAACCGAGGAAAGTGAGTGGTGATATTAAGCATGACGCTTTGAGAAGCCGGAGAGAGTATCCTCTGAAGGATGGAAGAAGTGGCCAAAGTTAAATGCTGATGAGTTGGGGACTCCCTTCAATGAAAGACTTCAAAAATCAATAAGAGTCAAGATTACATGTTGCGCCCTGAGCTCAGAAAAAGAGCCCAGTAGAGAGACCCCAAGAGTGGTGGTGTCTCACCTGTGATAGAAATATGGTAAACCCCAAAAGGGCCAAGCAGAAAGAGAGTGAAACACTCAAAGTCAAAAGAAAGACTGTAAGAGACTATCTTAAAAATAGTTCCATATGATTTTAACGTAAATTAAATATCGAAATAAAGAACAAACCGAAAATAATGAAAACATAACTAACTAAATGAATAGCTTAATATATAATCGTGGAATATTACCAGAAGTTAAACAATGGAAATAGTATATGTTAGTGTGCTGGATGAGAAAAGGACTTAAATACGGAAGTTGTACACATGTACGCGATCCGAGTCTTCGAAAATGATTGTTAGCTCAAAGCAACTGGGAGTAAACGGTTTTTGTGCACTAAGGTAGTAATTAACAGTTAGAGAGTTTTGATAAATACAGGTGCGACAAATTCCACAAATACAAATGCCTAAACGTGAGGATTTAGAAGGATTTCATAATGCCCTTAGACACTCTTTTAGTACAATAAGTCCTACACTTTGGAGTTTTCTCAAGCATTTAAAATTTAAAAAAAGAGCAGGCATTTTAGCATCTGCAAATAGCACAGACAATATCACGACAAAAAACAGGACTGCAGAGAAAAAAAATAGAGATGCACAATTACGTGTGAAAGAATGTGTACAAAATGTTGGAAAAATTACCACAAGCGCATATTTACAAAGTCTGCATTTAATTAACAATATTAAATAAAGAAAAAAAGACTTACCAAGAAAAGTCCAGT
Organism: Ambystoma mexicanum; assembly: GCF_040938575.1. NCBI lineage: Eukaryota > Metazoa > Chordata > Amphibia > Caudata > Ambystomatidae > Ambystoma > Ambystoma mexicanum. The sequence continues at coordinate 104,223,981 of NC_090936.1, read as the reverse complement.
TCGGAAATATATTCAAGTGCCATATAATCCAAATGCCAAAGAATACAGTTTAGAATCCAGAACCAAAAAAAAAACAAAAAAAAACAAACAAATCCTCATCCATCATCCTCGAAGAAATCCACCAGAAGAATAAAGAAAAAAATCCCAGCAATAGGAAAAAATTCAAACGAAAACAACAACTCTCGTGAAACAGAACCGATCACACAAACAGAAACAACACCAACAAATCCAAACACACAAACAAAAAGATGAGGAAATCCGGTAGAACAATGAAGAAAAAAGTCAGAAAAATGCAAAAAATCATAAAGAAGACTAGAACTCCAGAGAAACAGGACTGATCGCATAAAGAGTGGACCTAAAAAATGGCATAGTGTTTCTGGTCAAAGTGCATTGAAAAAAGGTACCCCCTGAGTGACATCTGCCGGACCAAAATAGAGTTGCAGTTCGAAATTTTTAAATTACATTATTAGAAAAATAGGTTTTGACATTTATTTAAATAATTTACAAATCTAAATACAACGAAAAACCATTATTCAATGTTTTAAAAAAGTGTTCGTTTTGTTTGTCAATAAAATGAAATGTGTTAATTAATATTCACTGATAGTGATTTCATTATTAATTAATTTGTTATTATCAATGCATACCCGTAAGAACATACTTAAGTAAAATACCAATAATACTGATCACTCAGGGCTCAGATAAAGGGCCTAGTAGTGAGACCCCAAAAGTAGTAGTATCCCACCCATGATAAGGACATAGCACATTCCAGAACGATTGAGTTGAAAAAGAGTGAACTACTCAAAGTCAGAGGAAGGACTTTAAGTGACTATCTTAAGAAAAACATTAAAGAAAGTACTGAGAATACTGATAAGCAGTGCACCATCTGGAAGACCAGACCTATGAGCAGTTGACAGGAGCTCAAAAATCAGACATTGAGAATCAGGAGATACCATCGTAATGAACTTGTTTCTAGAGGATGACTTTTTCACATCTGATATTTATATGAACTAAGTGACCCTGAAATACAGAGTCGAGGCCGACGGCTGAAGGGAAGCAGCCAAGAGAGAGACATTCTTTTGGGAAAACTTTAGTTATTAGTATTAGTGATATGGTCAGGTAGATTAGGTTTTGGACAGAGAACAATTTTGAGTTAGACTTCCTGATGACAGACAAGCACTTTAGTTAGTATGGTTAGGTGGGAAGATCTCTGTAGCAATAGGGTAAGTTACACCTTTTCTGTATTATTTTGAATAAAGCCGACACAAATGCCCAACCTGTATCCGACTCCTTCTTCCGACCCACCACACCAGTTTAAACATTTATTGAAAGAGAACATTATGTCACTTGGTCTCAGTACAAGGTTTTTTTAATGAGCTTTGCATCCAACCTCTAACAAAGCCCCGTAGAGACAGAAGGGGTTCCTTGTATGCCCCTGAAAAGGCCTGGGCATGAGTATGACGTACCATCCATTATTGTAGTGAAACTCTTGTAGCCCCACAATCTCAACACCTAATGTTAGAACTGAATTATCATTGGGCCCCTGTACCCTTTTGCATTCTATTTCCACTGCACACAAGTAGATCAATGGGAAGACCTCACTGACTTCTTAACTACTCTGTCTATTTATGCGAGAAGAATTCATTCCTCAAGGCCACAGATTGATACAGTGGTGCCTGGTGCATAATGGGAGTTCCGACACAGTCCCTTCCACTATGCACTGTGCGTCACTCATTCTGCCATGTACATCCCTCTAAATTAAGAGTGCTGTTCATGACAGAATGATTTTCTCCTGTCTGAAGCAACAGAAACCTGCAAATACTGCTTTCAGGCGCTGTCTTATGTGGTGACCTGCAAGATCTCTCTCTTTGCATACAGAGCATGGGGCAAGAAAGCACGGCCCAATAGAACTCATGAGCAGCGTCTTTTTGTAAGCTTTTCTCACGTATTCCTCTGGGTGGTTCTGGAGGCAGCATTCCGGGAGGGAAGTATATGCATGTTACTGTGTATATGTTTGTGAGGGACATGGTTTTCAGAAGAGCTTATATGAGACAAGAGGGGGGTGTAGCACCTGTAATGAGAGTAGTGTGAGAAACCTGCGGGTATTCTCACTCCTACTCCCCATGGATCCTCTTCTCAGGAGGTCAGGAAATGGCCATCACTACAGGATCCAGAATCTGGGGGTGGACAAGCTAGCAAAGGAGAATCACCTGAGTGGAGGGTCAAGGGTGAATGGGCAGAGAATTCCCAAGGGCGAGACATGGTGTTCCACCTTTTCCCATTCTACCTCAAAATCCTTTCCCTCAGCTTTCATGGGGTATTTCCAAACCCATTCCATCTCCCCCTCTGCATTTCCAACAGGTGATGGGACGAGGACAGGGCAACCAGGAGTAGTGATTTCCCATAGGAAGAACATGCAGAGTGTAAGGGAAACCAGCTAAAGAAAGAACTTAAACTGTCCCACTGATAGTCAGGCAGAGTCAGGCATTTACTGATTATCACTCACACCTGACTCCACTTGTCTGTTTTCAAAAATATCAAAGGTGTGGTTCTACACAGGTGAGAGAGCGAGCTGAGGACGTTGTCTGGACCAGAGAAGCCAAGGAGCAGAGAGCAGCAGAATCTACAGCCCAGAGGAGAATGGCATGCAGAGACGCTGGCCCTGTGTTGGAGAGGAGCTACAGCATGACTAGGGAGCCGTGTCTCCAGGGAACCAGAGCGAAATACCCTGCAGGCTGCTCTTGGCGGTTGGAACTGTGAAACCAGATTGTATGGAGAAGCCTGGTTTTTTATCATTAGAGAATCATTACCCATTATAAGAGAATCATTACCCATTTAGGGATCAGTTATCCATCATTCTGATTGGTAGTGACATGAAGTAGTGACATTAGATTATCCACATATATGTAGCCATTTGCATTTGATATAGAATGAGGCCTTTTATATTGCTAGTGCCATGTAGAGACACATGTTATATTTGTAGAGACATGTAGACACATGTAGAGATATGTTATATGTATTCATTATAGAGAGACACGCATGAGTGTGCATTTAGAGTATGCATTGAGTCTGCATTATAGATAGGGCTTGGGTTTGCGAGAGAGAGAGAGTAAACGCTATAGAAAGCATGAGGCCTATGGCATTTTGAAGCCATTCCATTGAGACAGAAGAGAAGCGCCTCAGACTGTGAAAGATGTTATGAGTTACAGTGTATGAAGAATACGTAAACAGTTTCTTAACAGACAGAGAGAAGAGGTCGCCTTTGCCTTAGTAGAGACACGGAGAAGGGAATGGTATTATCAGCCCTGGGCTGGTGTTCGCATACAGAAAAGGTGGGGGCAGGCAGCAGAGAGCAGGGAGTGCTATGCCTTGCAGGGAGAGACATGCAGAAGAGAGAGGGATTTGAATGGAGAAATATGGGGAGATGGTAGGATGGTGTACACAGACAGAAGAAGGCCATGGTATAGATATGATGTACAAATGTCACGATGACAGAACACACAGTAATTGAAAAGTACAAGCAATGCATCACAGGCTTTTAGGCACTGCTCAGATTTAGAAATGCTGACAGAAAGACAGAGAGGCATTTTAGCTTAGAGAGACATGTAACCATGGATATGTATGTACGTCATTGAACAGTATAATGAGAGGTGAGGCTTTGGGAGTTGCTAGTTGGAGATCTAGTTCGAGTTTGTAGTTCTAGATGGAGTTCTAGATGGAGTTTGAGATGGAGATGCTCACTGACTCTGAGATCGAGGGAGCTGCTCTCTGAGATGAAGAGAGATGTTTGGCGGTGGCATAGGAGAGACGTTTGGATGATTCCGAGAGAAGAAGCATTGGGGAAGCATTCTGATGAGAGCTGATGAGATCCATCTGGCAGGGAGACTGGCAGAGAGAGGCCAAGGCCTGTCCCTGACTGACTGGCTGGTTGCAGAGTTAGCTGGAGAGGAGAGACAGAGCAAGAGGGGAGTATTGAGAATAAGACACGTGCATGGGGAATTAGGACAGACACTCATACAGAGCTTTGGCTGACATGATAGATGGGGTAATCAGACAGGGATTGTCTTAAAGAGAGAGTGTAAAGTGTGGTGTGGATTGGAGTTGCTATTAGATTGCTTGTATTAGAAGCCTGTAAGGCTTATAGTTAGTGCAGTGCATTGTAGATTTGCACCCAAAAGCATAAAAGGTGGAAATTCGAGATTTGCATTATAGTAGTGTTTGCATCATGCCTTGCTGTGCATGAATAAATGTATTCTAGTGTTATAATTTAAACTGACTTGTGTGTTTTCATTGTGTGTCCATTGTGCATTTTATTTCATTTTGTGTCTATTCTTATGTTTATGGTAACAGTTTATGTTAGTGTGTCCATTGTATAGTAACTTAGCAGTAACACAGTGCACAAATCGCCCTGAGATACAAGAGCAGGGGGGCATAGTGATCCACACCCCCCGAGGTAGATTTGTCTGGGCATGACAGAACCTTACTCGTTCCCTTGGGACCTGTGCCGGCCCAAACGGTATCTGAGGGGCAGATGGTGAGACCCTGACCTTAGGCCTGCGCATCCAGAAGGGACCACTTGTCAACGTGCTGCTACCCGGGTGAGTCGCATCTAAGTAAGAGAGGGAGAGACTCTGGAGCATGCGGGTGACTGAAGCCGAGCGGGCAAAAGGAATGCATAAAGCTGCACTGAGCAGAAAAGAGGAAAGAAATTAAAGGAACAAGTAAAGCAATACAGAATGAGAAAAAAGTGACAAGATCAAGAGAAAGTAAGAGAAAGCAAGAAAAGCAGAACGCACAAGGGGCACAAATTGAAAGAACTGTAATTAAGAGGGCGCAAGCGACCCAAAACGAGAGAGAAGGATGCAAGCGACCCAGCAGAGTGGAAAGTGTGCATGGGAAAGCTGAAAAACGTGCCAGTGGACAAGGAAAGGTAAAGAGAGTGCAATTGTGGGAAAGCTTGAGAAAGTGCCAGGGGCACAAGAAGGACAAAGAAAATGCAAGTGTGCATGTAGGAAGTTAAAGAAGGTTGCAGCAGGCACAAGAAAGAGAGACCAGCGCAAGTCTGCAGGAGAAGAAAGGAAAGGTGCCAGTGGGCACGAGAAAGAAGTCAAGAAAACAAAGGGGAACAAGAAGAGGGTGCAGAAAGCACCTGAAAGCTAAAGGTTAAGAGAAGGAAGAGCAGGCAATAAAAGAGAGGGGTTAAAGCTCCGACTGGTCGCTCTTAGGAGGAGCAAAGAACCTGGAATTTTCGAAAGTCTCTGATGATAGCCCTTAAAAGAACTGTATATGAGAGGAAGGTACATCTTGACAAACTGAACTTGTGTTTTTAAACTCAAAAGAGGCCTAAGCTTGGACAAGGGAACCCCGAGAGGCCTAAGAGCTGAACTTGTATTAGAACTTGGAAAAGGCTGGAGCCTGGCAAAGGGAACCCTGAGAGGCATGAGAGCTGAACGTGCATTTGAACTTGCAAGATGCCTAATCCTGGGGTAGGGACCCTTAAGAGGCCTGTCAAAGAAGAATCTGGATTATTTTGTATTACTGAAGAAATTGAAACTTGGGGAAGGGAACCCTGAGACGATTAAAGAAGAACTGTGTTTTTTTTTGTTATGTTTTGAACTTGGAAGGACTAAAGCTTGGGGAAGGAAACCCCAAGGCATTAAAGACATTGACATTGTTTGAATCATAGAGAAGGTCCAATGAACAGTCCCTTTTTGATTGAAATCATTATTTCAAAGTTGACCAACCTACACCAGGTGAGAAGACCACCTGAAACCAATCCTGGTTTCCTATTTTTGTTGAACCACCACATTTTACTTTTAAAAGTCTTCCCGACACATTTTTGTCAAAGAGGGGAGGGCAAGCATAGGTTTAGACAAAGATTGATTTTTACTTTGGACTCTCAGACATCGACGGCCCTTAGCAATATCCCTATAGTGTTAGGGCCAGTTAGGCATTACACCAACCCAGGAACTTTAGTAAATACAGGTTTTTAAAACGAATATCTTTGAGTCTGTTTCTCTCTTGATACCATACCTGTCTCGTGGTAGCCAATGCAGGCTGCAGGGGTATCTGGAAAGGGTCAGAGCCAGCATTGACTTCTCCTTTTACAGTGGAACATGGCATTTTCTTCTTACAGGGACATTAGTGCATTACGGACAAAGCCAACATTAGTGCGTTCTTACTGCGCAATACTGGCAAATATTGGCAGCAACAAGCATAGCAATATTTTCTTACAGCAGCATTACTGCCATTATGGGTGAAACCAATATGAATGTGTTCTTTTGTGGCAATACTGGCAAATATTGGCACTTCAAGCATGGATAGCTACTCTTAGAGTGGTGGTAGTGCATTTTTGGCATTATCTTATAGGAAAATATTGGTACGTATGACCAGAGCCAGCCACAATGAATGTCTTCTTATATGTTTTGATACTGACTTATAGGCACCTTTTTATTGCACGAGCGATATGGGTAAGGCCAATATGAGTGTCTTTTCACATGGTAATACTGGTATTATAAGCACAGCCAGCATGTATATATGCATTTGTGTCACTACTACCAACACTAAAACGATTGTCTATGGAAACAGTGACATATATGAGCACAGCCACTGGACTTGTTGTAGCCAACTAATGTGATACCTTGGAAGGACAGCATATAAGGTATTGCAGTGTTCCAGCATTGACTTTTCAAGTGCCCCTGCCACTATAAGGTATTCGTCTGTGGGTATTGTGATGAATCCTGTGGAGTCATCACTGATTCCCCGGCAAAGATCTGCTCGTATGTGGCCAGGGTACAGCAGCCGCTACCTGCTGTTGACCCTGGTGGTGGTATTATGAGGGAGGATCACATGGGAGGAGATGGCTGTCGGGGGGGGGAAGTAGTGACCCCATCAGGAGAGATACAGTATTCTACACTTTACAGGGAAAATACTGTATAATGCCTAGGTTCTTAATGGCTTGTTGTCACCGCATAAATCCCTCACAGAGAAAAAGCCAGAAACCCATTTTTGCAAATCACTCTAGTCAAGATAACATTTGTGCCTCGCACACATATAACACAAACCTAACATCTCCTGTTTCTAATGCTTTCTTAAGTGAAAATTCAGAAGAATATCACTGTAGAAATGTTAGCCATTATGTGAACTCCAACTCCCATAAGGCCCCAGGGACTGAGACGATGAAGAAGAGTGAGGAGTTGATGCAGTGGACTTGCTGTTTAGAAAACTCCCGAGTGTGCTGGACATTTAAATATGGCGTCCACACTCGAACTGCAGAGAGAGCAAGAGAAGGAAGTGGTATGCGAGATGACCGTACCGGAGGAGATCGAGAAGGCAGACAACTCACGAAGGCAGCTCGCGATTACCAGAGCTGCTTACCAGCGTGGCGCGAGACCAGGAAAGACACTGCAGGAACTGCTGGAGGATCACCCAAACATCCAAAGCAGCCGCAGAGCAACCAGTGAAGATGAATTGCTGGGAGGCAGTGGTCTTGGATCCCGGTTGCAGAGAGAATCCGTCTGGTTAGATAAAAGCCATGTGGAGAGCCATCGGAAGTTCTGCAGAGAGAAGGAGTCTGTCCCGCAAGGAAGTGTCATCGTTCGGGAACACTACAAAACACTGGTGAGTCCGCCCAAAGACCCCAGGGCATACTGACAGGCAAGCAAGCCAGCAAAACAGAAACACATATTTGAATACCGAACAAATGAAGTACAGGAGCAGAACTTGAACAAGTCTCCATAAATGGGATGCCAATATGGGGAAGGTTGGAGCAGGTATAACTTTAAGCAAACAACAGAACTTCAACAAGTCCACATATATGGGATATCAATGTTGGGAAAGTTGGAACAAGTCATTCCTGAAGCAAATAGAAACACAGTGACGTGATACAACTGTGTTGTATTTAAAGACATTGAATCAGAGAAGAAGACCTGGTGAAAGGAGTACACCAGGCAGTGAACATTTGGGGGACGGGTGGGGGGTGGTGGGTGTAGATACCTGACAGGGAAGTATACCAGAGAATCTGAAGAATCTGCTGGAGGACTCTTGGCAGGGGAGTATACCAGGAGGTCCATTTTTAAATCTGTAGCAAGACACCTGGCGCAGGGGAGTATACCAGGGAATCTAAAGACTGGAGTATACCAAGGAATCTAAAGACTCTTCTAGAGGATTCCTGGCAGAGAGTATGCTAGGAGGTCCATCAAAGTGGTACAGAGAAATATACTTTTTTTACAAAGCACATGGTAAAAGAGGATTTTGGCAGTGGAGTATACCAGGTTGTCCATCAAAGTTGTATAAGGAAATGTACTTATTTTACAAGACATATGGTAAAGAAGTATACCAAAGACACTTTTGCCATACTCAAGAAGCTGTTGTTTGAAAGAGACACTTTTGTGATACTCAAAGGAACTATTGTTTGAAAGACACTTTTGACATCTTCAAGAAATTGTTGCTTGAAAGAGACACTTTCGCCATCCTACCTAAATATCCAGGGGGAGGGAACCACCCTCTGCATCAAAGAATGTCTCCTTGGATAAAAATGATTCTGTTAGATTTATTTATTTGTTTTGATTATGAACACCTTTTCCAAGAATAATTTAAAGAGAATTCCTCACACTTTTAATTGATAATTTCTAGTGTGAGGTTCAGATTAGTATGTTTTGGACACAAGGACAGCGTATACGTTTTGACGACTTGACACAGACTGTTCTTTAGTTTTAGTTTCCTACGTAGGGAAACTCTATTTAGGATAGCAACAATGAGGCCTTCATTCAACCCTTTTGTGTTTACAAAGATGTCTTATCGTGAGAATATTACAACTTTGTGTCCGCCTCTCGTTTGTGACCCCTCTCACATCAGAAGGTGGCAGCATGTGTTTAGGAGTTTTATATGAAAGAACGTGTGAGTTTATTCTGAGATCAGCATGACAAAAAAAATAGCTTGTATACCTTGATTTCTATAGGAAATAATTCAACAAGGCCATGGGTGAGGTGTATTGAAGAGGTTTCTTTGCGTAGACAATGCAAGCCATGGACAAGAATTTCAGTGTGTGCGTCTCTGTGCATGGGGCTGTTTCCCCCATCTTATTTGCTATTTTTATTTAATTTACATTTTGGGTATTTACAATGCATCTATCTATACACAAGTGTTTCAAGGGATTGAGGCTGTTTGCCACAATATCCAGTTGGTATTGTTCTTGTTAGCCCATGACCCTTAAGTAGATGTACATGTCATCTGTTTAGAAGGGGAAGTAGAGTTGAAGGTTGAATAGTAGGTCCGTGGGTAGCTTGATATACATTTTGAAAAGTGGGGTATGAGGATTGAGCATTACGCTTGTAGGAAAGGTAATGTGTTAAAGTATGTGTGCAGCACATTGTATTCTGTGTGTAGTGTAGTAGATGGGTTACTAACATTTAGTATGGGGGTAACATTTAGTTTTGGGGTCAGGTAGATGTGTTAGGCCACAGGCTCTGAGTGTGCTAATAGGGCAGCAGGCGCATGAACATCATTGACTAATCATTGCCAGTTTCATAGTGTAAAATTGAAAGCAGAACGTGCGTGATGGGCCTTGAGGATAAACATTCATTGTTCAGAGCAGGAAGAGAGGAAGGATAAGCAACATTTTTGGGAGGTGTTAAGCAGAATACTGTCCACAGGTCATGACGTCACGGGCTGAAATTGCACAAGAGAATGCGAGGGGGCAGGATAGGTGCTGGAAGGTTCTGGCATGTGGTATGACAGATGATGCCACGAAAGAGGCTAGAAAATGGTGAAGGCAATGTAAGGGGACATAGCATAAGACGCAGTTCCCACTGAAAGGTTTAAAAGAGGATGGAAGGAGGAAAGAGGGGGTTCTTCTGAGTTCAAGCTTCTTGGGTTCTACTGAGTCAGGATCCCTGGTCTTTAGAGCTTCTGGGTGAGAGGGAGAGCTGCCGAGGCCTTATCAGGGTTATAACGTCTTGGGGAGAGCGAGGTGCTGTTTCTGGCTGCCTGGAGAAAGTGGTCTGTCCTGTGTAGCTGTCTCTGAAGCTTTCTCGGCTGTGCTGGAGACTGATGTAGCTTAGAGAGAGTGCTTTGAAGGCTGCGTTTCGAATCAGCGGCAGTGTCCTGGCTGAGATGGGCCGATTCGTACTTGTCTGAAAAAAGGGTTTAGGGAGTCAGAGACAAGGTGGTTTGAAAAGAAAATGGCTCAATGTGTGTATAAATAGGGGACGATCAATACACTTCCGCAGGGTACTGTAATTGGCCGACTGGACACAGAAGGCAGAATTCTTTTAATCCTTCTGGTACCAAAAGATCAACAAAGTAGCCAACATGCAAAATATTAGCTGAAGGTTGCCTCTTTCACGCAGAGGGGGTTACAATCTTATAATCTTGTAATCTCAAAATATCATAATCTTGCTACTAATCCCACTTAGATAATGGTAGAAGAGTAAATGAGAACTAAATCTGTATTCATAGTGCATTTCTTTCCTAGTCAAAAAGACCAGCTATGAAGTCTAAGGTTAGAGGGAAATGCCTTACGTTTGAAGTGCTATGCTGATCCAATGTAAAATCATTATTAATGCAAAATGTGAGTTCCTGCTTTCTCACATGTGTCCAATACAAACACTTACTACACATGTTTCCAGGTTTATGAACTGGTTTGATTATATATCTGTTCCTTCTGATTACTATATATAATAAAAGAGCATAAATGTGAAAGGTGTGGTGGTTACTTATTGTGTCTGGCTTGTTTGTTTATCTATAATACAAATGCACAGTAAACGGTCTGTAGATGTCTAGCTAAGATCCTGTAGTAAAATTGTGGCAGAAAGGCAAGGGCCAGAAATTATCCTACAATTTTGGTGCATTGGCTGGGAAATGTTTAGCTAAGTGCATCAGTCTGGCGTGGCAGCATCGTGTTTTCCGATAGTGTGCTATGCTGGGCACATGTCGGATCCTGTTTGTCAATAGTGCTGTGCATTTGAATTTGACACTGTGCTTTATGCATGCAAGCAGTAGAAGACATGGACGAGATTAAGGTTGCAGATTTGTTCAAACATGTAGAAGCCAAATCCTTTGCTCGGGGTACTTGGACTTCAGATACTTTGAATGAGTGGAGAGAGCATCTGATTGCTGAGATAAGAGCAGATGCACCTGATAGAATATTTCAGGAGGGTTTGTGTTACATACGTGCCTGACCAGACTTCATGAATGCAATAACATGAAATCTTAAAAAGATAGCCTTACCAGATTAGGTGCAAAGCTTTGGTTTCTTGTGCACAGGATGCTCGAAATAAGAAAGTATGACAAACAAAATATACTGAAATATCAGTGTGAAATGACAGAATTACATAAAAAGATTCAGTTAGAAGGTGCCTCAGAGGAGGGGCAGCCACTGCATTCACAATTGCAAGCTAGATGTGATGACTTGATGGATCAATGGCCCGATTTAAAAACAGCCCCACAACATTGTGAAATATTAGAAACTGAATTGGAAGCTAAGAGAAAGCAGGCGCAGGAAGATTCGGAACAGATTGACCATTTGAAAAGTGAATTAACTCAGGTTCGAAAGGATAGGGATTTTGCAATATGGAAATATTGCGTAAAAGTAATAGACCGCCTGACAGTCTGCTTGTGACACGCAGTGTTTGGAAAGTGAACTCACACTGGTAATGTCAGAAGGCGATAGGATTCTGAAAGTAATCGCTGATTACAAATGACAGGTCACAGAAATAAAGGATGTAATATTAAAACTGAGAAAACAACATTCTGCACGTGATAATGAAACACAAATATTGCATTCACAGCTCTGAGAATTAAGGCTGCAGAACTCAGTTTTAAGGAGTCAGGCTCTGCATTCACAGCACTGCGAGAATATGTCACTTGGTGGATTTGAGCCAATCCACAATCTGGGAAATAGGCCAGATGAGGCACGCTTACTAGAAACGGGACAGCTTCCAGTATCTCAGGGAATAGCTCATTATGTAGAGAGGGAGAATCAGACCAGGCCACCAAAGTCTTAGTATCATTGGAGGTGGCCTCAGGATAGTTGAGGTGTGGCTTGACATGTTACCAGACATTACCAGATGTTACAAGACATTGCTAGGTACTTTCCTTTAGCTTTCTCTGGCGTGCAGCGACTCAGCACTTGGATGCATTGTCTGGACACATTGCTTGGCTGCACTGCTTGGATACCTCAGATACCTCGGATATCTCGGAGAAAGAATTTGTGTGCTGCCGTTAGTGCTACTGAAGGATTCTAGGTTTTTGTCCCCAAGGCAAACCAAGGAACCGATTGATGCCTTGCAACGGACTGTAAGGAGCCAAAGGGTAAGGCGTTCAAGGCAGGAGAGCAGAGAAGCAACCATTGCTATTGGGCCTCATTACGAGGTTGCCGGTAAGCGAAAAACGATGCTGGTAATGGATTACCGGCATCGCTTACCGCTCCGGTGCATCATGACCCGTCAACCCACTATTAGCGGCACCCTAAATAATGGTGCCATTAATATCGGCATGTCCGCGTACACGCGCCCCTCCGGGGAGCAAATACCGGCATGCCGGTAATAGGAGGTAATCCCAACCCACTCCGGCATGCAAATACGGCATCACAAAGCTGGTATCCACGGGCTGCGCGATGCCACCCATACAGGCATCGCGGACCACCCACAAACAGCAATCAGGATACAAGGCAACTGCCACAAGTGCACACAATCCCCACAGGTGGAGTCAATGGAACCTGGGCCAGTATAAAATGAGCACACCCACACACCACACCCCTCCCAACACCAAAATGCTACCACTAGCTGTTGCACTCATGGTGCTGGAGGGCATGCCCATACTGCTACAACTACAGCAACAACAACAACTACAGCAGCAACAACAGGCAACACAGAGGAGACGCAGGAGGAGAAGGAGGGTGAGACCGGCCCAGCAATTACCACCAGCGCAGCCAGCAGTGCCTCACAGGCAACCACCAAATCCTCGCATCAGACCTAGCCCTTTTAACCTAACCCCTGAGCAGATCCACACCCTGTACCGGTTGGACCGTGACACCATCACCACCATAGTGGACATGATACAGAACGACATTGCCAGCCTCATAGAAATACACACTGCCATCCCCCCCGCTACTAAAGGTGGTGTCTGTGCTCCACTTCTGGCCACAGGCACCTACCAACACACAGTGGGTCAGCTGCATGGCATTTCACAGCCACTATTTTCACGCATGTTGAGCCAAGTGCTGGATGCCCTCCTGAAGCACGCAAGCAGCCACATAACCCTACCACGGACTGCCCAGGAGATAGCCGACACCAAAGTAGGCTTCCATGCACTGGGAGGCATGCCCAATTGTGTTGGTGCCCTTGACTGCACCCATGTGGAATTGGTAGTCCCCCATGCCATAGAGGCGATGTACCGCAATCACAAGCAATACCACTCCATCAATGTGCAAATGGTATGTGACTCCAGCAAGATCATCACACATTGCTGCGCCCAATATCCCGGATCAACACATGATGCCGTGGTACTGCGCAACTCCACGCTACCCCGTCACATGGAGCGACATGCTGGACCACGTGCCTGGCTGCTTGGTGAGTTGCACAACTGTCCCATGGCAGTGCTTTAGGGTACTGATGTGTAGGGATGCATAAGGGGGGCATACTCCACCAGGTTGGGAAAGGGGGGCATACTCCACCTGGGCGGGAAAGGGGGGGCATACTCCACCTGGGTGGCAATTGCCGGGGATTGGAGAATGCATGCAGAGCTAAACACTCCTGACCTGAACCGGCCAAACGGAACATGACACATCACTGGGCCACATTGCACAAATTATGCATATCGATGACAACAAGTAAGAGGCACAACCAGGCCACCATGTTGATGGCAAGCAATGCTGAATGAACAGGATGGCAACTGAGGCAATGTGGTCAGTGTGACCATGCATAGTGAAGAATGAACAGCATGAATTGGAGGCTAAACATTGTTGCAATACCACAGCACATCTGCCTCAGCATGCATGATTACACCCTGCATCATCTATTGAACGCCATCCAGACTACCACACCTCATGACAGTATAGATTGCATCTAGGTGACATTTTTACATGCATACAGGGACATGTGTATGCCCACACCTAATAGCTGCCGCCATGACTGTGCTCCCTGAAGGTGGCAGTTAAGAGTGACACACACCTATTTGTATCTGCTTGCAGGTGACGGAGGATATCCCTTGAGGCCGTGGCTACTTACCCCTGTGCGGAACCTGCAGAACAGCCATGAAGAGGAGTACAATCGTGTGCACACCCGTACCCGTGTTGTGATTGAGCAGACCTTTGGCCTGTTGAAGGCGCGGTTCCGCTACCTCAGCAGGTCTGGTGGGGCACTCCTATATAGGCCTGAGAAGGTGGCAAAGATCACCATGGCCTGTGTCATGCTGCACAACATGTGCGTCCGGAGACATGTACCACTGCATGGCTCGGGTGGGGATGATGAGGATGGAGATGGAGGTGAAGTAGCCCTCCTGCCAGTACATTATGCGCGGGATGGCCATGCTGTACGCCAAGCACTAATTCACAAATACTTCTGAAACACAGGGACTATGATAGACATGTGTCATTGACACACTGGCTCCATGTGTACATGCACACTTGTATTGTTGGGAGTTGGCCACTGAACACCATCACACATTAAATGTACATGCACAAAATGAAGAATGTCCAGCCATTGAATTTTTGGCACACAACGGGTGTATTTTTCAAACAGGCAACAATGTGAACACCCCCTCCTCAACCCACAGTGAACTCCTTAACCCACCCTAGAAACCCCAATAACCCCCAGTGAACTCCCTAACCCACCCTACAAACCCCAATAACCCCCAGTGAACTCCCTAACCCACCCTACAAACCCCAATAACCCCCAGTGAACTCCCTAACCAATTGTACTCTGATTGTTCCCTTCACCAACAACCATGTGTCCAACGGCCATTGTTTGGCCAATCTACGTCTTGGCCTTTTTGGTATCCGGGGGTGGCATCTCCGAGTGCCTTGCACTCCTCCGGGTCATCCGCACATGGCTTGTGTGGGCTGAGGTTGAAGGTGTTGTAGCAGAGGACGTGTCAGAGGCAGGTTCCACGCCTGCACCAAGGCATGGCCGCTGCATATGGAGCAGGATGGACGTTAGCACTTGCGTTACTGCCCCCAGACAGTCCCTCATGACGACTGCAGATGCGTTAATGGCAGCAGTGTTTGCATCAATGGCTGCTGTGGTCTCCCCAATGGCAGTAGCAATGGCCCTCCTGGTGTCCTCCCCATCGGCAATATGCTGCCGCATTAGATCAAGCATTGACTCCTGTCGTGCCCCCACCCTTGACAGGCGAGCCTCAAAGGTGTCGGTGGTAGCCGGAGTGCTGGTGGCCGGGGTGGTGGTAGCTGGGGTGGTGGTAGCCAGCGTGGTGGTAGCCGGGGTGGTGGATGGCACTTGCGTGGGGCCCACATCCAGGGTGCTGTCCTCCCCGAAGAGGCAGATGTCGGAATCTCTGAGGTCGGAGTCGTGGAGGCAGGGATCGTCACTGCTGTCGGCCTCCATATGGGGTGGGGAGGTGGTCAGGGGGCTTGGGGTGGGTGTAGTGGACACGACTGTGACACCCTCGTTGTCCATATTTGCATCTGCAACGTCCGCAGTGGTTGGTGGTGCAGGAACGGAAACCCCTCCCACTGTTGTGGGTGGCTGCTGCTGGTCTTGATATGTGTGGCCCACACTGGCAGCAGGTGTTTTTTGCTGGGTTTCAACCCGGTCTGGCACACTGCGTGTTGGTCTGGCCTGTTTCTCTGGCTGGGGGGTGGTGGTGGCGGTGGCCCTTGTCCCATGGCGTGATGTTGATGCCTTTGTGCCCCTCTCCTGACTGGCATCTTCCTCGTCGGTGCCTAGGGGTTAGAAGAGATGCAGGTCATCAGTGTTGGTGTCACATGCCAGCAACATACTATTGCATTGTGATATATTCATACATTCATGCATCCATTTATTACAGGGGTGTGGCAATTGGTGTTCTGAGGGGGCATGTAGGCCATCAATGCATGGCAGGTGGCATGCCATTGATATGGGGTCTGTGTGTTCAGTTACATGGGCACGGTCATGTTATGTTGCCCGTGTGTTGGGATTGGGATTGGCACTCAGCATGCATTTGTGTGTGGCAGAGTGTGGCATGTATTACTGACTGGATATGTTGATGTGGGTCTGGGACATGCATTGGCTTGCCTAGTCTCACTTCCACGTCACTTGTGCTACGTCATGGTTTCCCCTACAAGGATGTGCAGGGTCACTCACCTCCTTCTGGGGATGATGCGGCGCCCATCTCCATCTCTCCGAATCCCTCAATTGACTCGGGATCAATGAATGAGCTGGCGTTCTCCTCCCAGGGCATCAGCTTTGCTGGTGAGTGTGGCCCCCCGCCTGTCGACATGGCCGCCCTCCTGTTGACTGCCCGGATGTTCCTCACCCTCAAGCGGAGGTCGTCCCACCTCTTTCTGGAGTCACGCACAGTGCGTGGGGTGGTCCCCACGGCCGACACCCTCTGGGCAACCTCCTGCCAGATTTGCTTTTTCTTCATCTGGGCAGCATGCTTCATGTCATTTGACTTGATTATGCCTGCATGCTGGGCCAATGTGTCCGCCAGGATGTTGAGCTCAGTGTCAGAGAAACGCTGTTTCTGCTTCCGGGGGGTCATCTTCTGGGTAGCCTTGGACATCCTCAGGGTTTTCTGACGAAGCACGACACGAAAAGACTGGTGGTTGGGGAGGATGGCAATGGATTGTGTTTTTAAAGATGGCCGCCGGCCCATTTCCAGTTCCTGCGAGATGACGTTATTTCCGGGTCCGGTTTTGCAAACCTGGTATTAGCATGGTGGTATTCCTGTGCCGGTATTTAGGGGTTGCTCCGAGGCGGTGCCGGTATCGGCAGGTCCCACGATGCCGCTATATTGGGGTTGGAGGGCCTTTAGCGGCATGCCGGTATTGCCATTACCGGCATGGGGGTTCGCGCATGCTCGCGCACTCGTAATCACCCGCTATTGGCAGGTTCATACGAGCACGGACCCGCTCCTACCGGCATGCTGGTAATGAACCCGTTTTTACCGGGCTACTCGTAATGAGGCCCATTGTGTATTCCTTGTGCACACCACCCCTACAGCTTTTTATTCAGATCTCACTCTTTTGCTCTGTTTTGACTCCCCTCTCCTGACTGCTTTGGCCCGCATATGGCAGGGAGTGCATAACACACCCCGCATAAGATAAGGACCAATGGAGAGCCGCGGGGGGCCCATCATTTTTCTGAGTGATCCTTGAGTGTCCTGCTTTTTACTCCTGACCGTTGAAGGTTGGCGTGCTCTGGGCGTTTGCTGCAACACAGCATTAGCAAGTTGTAAGTGATTCAAGAGGTCACCTCTATCAATGTACGGGTGAGCATGCTAACGCCCCAGTGTGTGGGTGTATTCTGTCGGATTCTGCCTCCAAGCCCCTGTTTGAGACCTTTTCTGCATTGTTCCTTTCCTGTTTTACATTCTCATAGCCACTTGCAAACATGTATTGCCATTCATTGTGCATATACTCTGCTGTCATGAAGCTTCTTAAACATCGATATGGCTTAAGGAGTGGGGCACCCCGCAGTGGGAATCGCCCCTGCAGCCCATCGGCTGTAACCAACAACACCAACACTAAAATGTCTCAGCGTGCCAAGTAACCCAAAGTACCCCAAGCGGCCAGTCAGCCTAAAATGTGGGTCCATGGCTGTTGACGATGGATCAAATGCCAACCATCTTTTGCTGGCAGACACTTTCAGTGCTGGCACAAGTGCGCCAAACATTGCATCTTCCACGTCTCCACTCATTAATAACAATGAATCTCGTCTAAACCTATGCCGTACAATCCAAAGAAACTCTCTATGGATAGCCATTTTTTCATGGAAACATCATATGCTCTAATCTCTTGGTCAGCCCCAAACTCGTAAACCGGTCTTCTGCTCGGTAAGAGTATTATAGTGAGACCGAGGCAGTGGCCGAACATTATGTTGCGAATTCAACTCATCCAAGTATAATAATAAATTCTCCTGGTGAAGATATTCCTAGAGCTTTGGTGTTGGATGTTCTCATGTCTAAACGGGATGCCCTTTTATGGCTATGTAGCAATTTGATACCGGACCAACACAAGATGAAAAACACTGTGGTAAGGGTGGTTGATGTTGTAATGGGTTGCAGTGCAGACCTAATTCAACCTCAAATGGAGGATTATGGGGGCCGTAGTGCCTCTGACCCATTTTTGGAGATTCAAGTCCTACCAGCTCCTTTTTGAGCTAACCGGATGGACAAGGCCCTACAATCTGGTGCACAACAATTTTCTTCTATTATGCCCCTGCAATGTTCTTTGCCGCTGCAGGCATTGAAACTACTTGCTGTTGGAGTCACTGCCATTATATTGCAGGATCCCATAACAGTAACTGCGGAAACCAAGGAGCATGTTATAGCTGCCCATCGCAATTAACTATCAATGCTGAATAGCCCACATTGGGTGTGTAAATGTAGAAAACAATGATTGAAGCATCAAGCGAGGAAGAAACG
Organism: Ambystoma mexicanum; assembly: GCF_040938575.1. Lineage (NCBI taxonomy): Eukaryota > Metazoa > Chordata > Amphibia > Caudata > Ambystomatidae > Ambystoma > Ambystoma mexicanum. The sequence continues at coordinate 104,205,399 of NC_090936.1, read as the reverse complement.
TATGTTGCCTGGTGGTTCTGTTCCACCTACGGTGATTGAGTCTCAGCCCCAGACTGTTACAGCTGGGTACACCTTGGTTGGCAGAGACCAGGGCGATGGCACAACCAAGCAGGTTGTACTACACTGTTCAATAGATAGATGGCTGTGCCCTGCCCCATCACCATCGTTCCTGCAGATGTGTCAGCGCCTATGGTTGTAACATTTTCACCCCCACTCTATCATATTGATTGTCTAGAATTTTCAATACAATGTTTTCTGCTGGGAATCACATGAATATGTGAATCCAATGACATACAATCCCTGCTATGCTATAGTGATGGTCTCATGTTTTAAATGTTGCTCTTCTTTGAAACAAATCTTCTTTCCTGTGCTAAAAAGATTCTTTCACTTTAAATTATTCCTTATGTTTTCCCTTCAGGGTTTACTTTATCTAGAATATGTTATCTGTCAACTTTTTGATGCTCAATGACATTGTTGCTATGTGCCACTTACACTTTCAATATGCTTCCCACATAGTGTTTTGTAACATGTAGCAAAAGGTATATGGAGTACTTCCAACATGGTATCATTATATTATTTGAGTCTGTTTAAACAATGTTACAAGTGCTTATGCAGCAAGACTTCTTCTTGAAAATGTGTTATATAAGACAAACACTTCTCCAATGCCTCTTTGCGCCAATTAAAGGTTCATTACCCTTGTGTACCCAGAGCATTTAAGTGAAATGCTATTTATCTTGCTAACAGCTTAGTACATTGGTTAAATTCACTTATGAGGTGATGCTCTTTAATTACATCCAAGTAGGTCTTTTACACTGATTTTAGGTGGTTTCTGTTTATGCATGTGGTATTACTTTGCTACAGTACAGTACATTTTATTGTGAGTGACTGTGGAGATACTTTCGCCTTATATATATCTCCCTATGGTGTATAAGTTAGTTGGGCACATAATTACTATTTTATTATACTTTAGTGATATTCATTATTTTTTGTGATTCTGAAACGTTTGGTAATAGTTATTTTTCTGTATTGCTCCTTTGAATAACATCCTCTTCTGGATTCTTTACCAGATAATCATTGATCGCAGGAATTTGCTTGACTACTGTACATGTTTAGCATGAATTCTTCATTTTCCTTTTACTGGAATTCGACTTACTTGATCTTCTTATTGATTGATTTGCTGTTTTGTTCTAGACAGTATTTGGCTGTATTTTATGGAGTTGTTTGGTGGTATATGAGCCTGGAATTTCAACAATGCTTTAAGCCCTTGAAGAGGTTGTTTAATTGAAAAGCTGCTTGTTACATTTGATGACAGCATTCATCAAGTCAAGGTTAGCACCTTTTCAGTACACCTTAGGATCGTAGTAGATAATTCATGAAGGGAAGCTCCTATTCTCCTGATGAAGGGTTTTTCCGAAACACCTTGTGAAATATCAGAGGATCCATTACGTAGGATGAACTTCATTGCATGCTGATGATGCGTTGTCTGGGTTCAATTTTTGACTCACTAAATTTTAATACATGTTCTACCACTGTGTACTTTCTTACATCTGTCATTGTTTGAATGTAAAGTACTTTTCCACTGTATTGAAGCGATTGTTTACTGTTTGTAAGCTTCCTATGTTAAAAAAATTACTTTATTAAAAAGATAAATTTCTTCGCTAAAGTATTAATGTCAATATCCTTATTATTAGCATTGGGGATTATTTCCTGGGAAAGTGCATCACTGCTCCGACAGATTTTTCTGTAGCACGATACTCACTATCTTCCCCCTTTGTCACACTGATAGGTTTGCTACACGCTTTAAATATTCTTTGATCAATAATAGGTTCAATTCTGAATTTAGGAAAGTAAAGAGAGCATTAAACTCAGAATTTCGGACTTATAAATGTCCCATTCGCGAGGCAGTGCCTAAATTAAGAGGTGAACATAAAACATTAATTAAGCAAAAGAAAAAAACTGCTCAGTACTCCCTTTGGCCCACATTATTGCAGGCTGCAAATGATCAGAATCAGCAACTTTTCTGGTATACCATGGCCACAGAGAACCAGATTTGGTTGCAGCAATGTGGATTTGTGTATCACAGCAATATTTTGGCAAAATCACTTTGAAACTCTCTATAACAATTGTGATGTTGTGCAGATTTGTGAGGATTCTGCTTGTGCTTTGATTTGCCTGCTGTTACCCACCAATTCTCTCAGAGTTGGCGGCATTACGATTGCTTAAATCCGGCAAGGCTCAGAGCCTTGATTAATTGCCAATAGATCCATTTTGCAGTGATCTTGCTACATGGACTCCTTTTTGACTTTTGTTTTATATTAATAATATCCAGAAGATACTTCATAAAAGTTGAACTAGAGCAGAGATAGGAATCATCTGTACAAAGGGAGATGGATCATTACTAAAGTATTTGGACAATATTATTATTGAGACTTGAAATGTAGGTGGAAGAAAAAAAACTCTTCTTTACAGAGTAGGTTTAGCAGAACTAAGAGTACTATTGACTTTTTAACTTACTGTTCTTGTAGAGGATAGATAGAATGTTTATTTCGGATAAATCCATGAAACACAGGAAACACAACAATAAAATACATAACACAGAGAATTTTTTTTGTTGAAAATATCAAGCAATATTTTAGACTACTCTTCAAAAACTGTGTTTAGAATCTATGCTTCTAGACTCCATGCAAACAATTAGCACATATCCTCTATCCGAAATAATTGAGACAAAAATAGTGAAGCATTTTCAACAAACACAATTAACAATGGATAGATCAACACTATATATAATCAGCGATCATGAAAGAAAAATGATTAGACAGGATTATGATAAGAATACTGTTGCCAATCTCAGTAAAAAAGCTTTATTGCCTGGGTATATGTGGAACAATTTATTAGAAGCAGTAAATAAGCTTCTGGAAACTAATCTCCAAGAGGGGTTAAGGTCAACGGAACAACCTCAGTGTTAGTATACTTGAGGGTGAGTGGGTTACATACTACAGTGTCTTATTCAATAAACTAGACATCTGTTCATGTCCTGGTGCCCCAGTGCTATGATACAAGAATCTATTTCTGATCTGTCAATTTAATTCACATTTAAAGTAATCCTGCCTGATATTTTGGCATAAAAGAATGGTAAACGGGCCAGATAAGATACCGGTCGACTTTTACAAAAAAGAAATAACAGTATGGGCGCTGTTCTTCTTACACATATTTAATGCAGCTGCAAAATTGGTTAGAGTTCCGGATGCATGGCCCAGGGCTGAAATCATACTGATATAAGAAGGGCATAAGAGATGATGCAAAAAACTACAAACCCATCTCTCTGCTAGTTGCATCTGGTCAAATGTATGCAAGGGTGCTTTTGGGACGATTGCTCGACTGGATTCAAAATGTGAAAGGCATTGATTGTAATTGTAAATTTGTAAAGCGGTTATACACAAGTGAAGTGCTTCAAAGCGCTTCAAGGTGGGAAGGGAACAAGGGGATATCGTCGTCATTCTTAGGCCTTGAAGATTTCCAATGATCTAACAGCAATAACTAGCATACTAGGCCAGGGTATTTCAACTAGTATAAGTGGATGACAAAGAGTGGGGGGGAAGAGGGGGAGAGGAACATACAAGACAAAAGGTTGGTCATCAATGCGCTTATGCATGCAGGCACAGCAAAGCTGAGGAGGGGAGATAGAGGAAGATAGAGGAAGACAGGACAGACAAACATGCTAAGCCTAGTACATTCAAGGATGTGCAAGTGAGCAGACAGAAGTGTGAGGGGGGGGGTGGGGCAGGTGGGCCCGGGTCCAGCCGGGAACATGGTTAAGTGCAGAGAGGGTGCCACTCTCATAGAACGTTTTCCGGTTGCAGTAATGGAGGTAGAGTGCGGAGGCCTGGAGGCAAGTGCAGGACTAGCAGGGGAGCCTTGGACCTGTGAGGCTCTGGAGCTGCACCAGGTGACCAGTCGGCTAACTGAACAGGTTTGTCATTGAGAATGAAGGAGGGAAGCAGGAGGGAAGACAAAGAAGTTTAGCAAGGGAGAGGGAGAGAGAAAGAGGAAGAGAAGAGGAATGTTTTGAGGAGTTTCTGAAACTTAAGGAGGTCTTACTCAAGACGGAGAGAGGCAGGTAGGCTGTTCCAGAGGGAGGCCCCTTCAGAGGATAAGGATCTACCCCCAAATCTCTGTTTGGAAAAGCAGCTCACCCGCAGAGAGTTGGAGTAGGCCGAGCGGAGGGCTCTACATGGAGAGTATTTAGGAAGAGAGCGTTGTAGATGGTGGGGGCCCGGGCCGCAGAAAGCCTTGTGGACTATGCAGAGGGACTTGAACTTGATCCTTGCAGCCACAGGGAGCCAATGGAGGTATTTCAGCACTGGAGAGATGTGGTCCCTGGTCTTGAGGCCAAGGATAAGTCTCACGGTTCTGTTCTAGATGTGTTGAAGAGGTCGAAGAGTAGAGGTGGGAAGATTGAGAAAGAGACTTTTACAGTAGTCCAGTCTGGAGAGAACTGGGGCTCTGGAGACAGTGTGCCTCTGGGGGAAGGTGGTAAAAGGTAGAATACCTCTAAGGAGGTGCAGCTGGTAGTGGGACTTGTTGGACATGTCCGAGATGTGAGAAGAAAAGAGGAGAGAGTAGAGTTGAAGATGACCCCATGATGTTTTGCCTCACTAGTGCGTGAGGGTGCAGGACCAAGGGTGGTCGGCCAGAGTTCAATGAGGATGATCTCTGCGTTACTGGCATTAAGGCAGAGATCATTAGCAGCACACCAGGACTGAATTGCAGACAGACAGTCGGGGATGAACGTGGAGTAGGAAGAGGCAGAGGGTAGCCTGAAGGAGAGCTGTGTGTCATCCACATTAACACTGAAAGTTGGAGGTGAAGGCAGAGATCATGTGCGCCAAAGGGGCCATGTAGACATTGAAAAACCAGGGGTATAGATTAGATCCCTGGGGGACACGACAAGTAGAGAGAGCGATATAGTAGAGACAGGAGCCAAGTTCTACCTGGGAAGGACGGTCAGAGAGAAAGGATGCTAGCCACGCCAGGATAATCGACAGCAGGGCCAAAGCACCACAGACCAATGTTTTAGATTCCAGTTGCTTCTATCTATATATGTTACCTTAAGAAAGATTAATTTGTATGTTTGTTTTGTGGATCTTAAGAAATCTTTCGATGGCGTAACGGCGTGGCAGATTATGGGGAGGTCCTGGAATTAGCAGGCACTCCACACACATTGGTGAGAGACATTATTCCCCTATACACTAATAATAAAGCATCTGTGCACCGGAACCCAGCCGGGGAGCTTACATCTACTTCTCCAATCAGAAGGGTGTGCGGCAGGGGTGTCTCTTGGTGCCTACTCTGTTTTTCTTGCATGTAGATACATTATTTGGTATCTTTGATGCAGTCCCTATTGATGCTCCAACTCTTGATGCAGACAGGATACTATTATTACTGTTTGCGGATGACACAGTACATATTTGCATGTCACGTAACACCCTCCAGTGTGATTCTGTTTAACCAGTTTTGCAAAACAAATGGACTGGAGATTAACATGGCAAAAATAAAAACTATGGTTATCCATCCTCGGCAGAAGAGAGTCCCAAGATAATCTATTTTCATCAAGGACCTCTTAATTGAACAAGTACCGGAGTATCACTATCTCGGTTTAGGTTTAAGAGAAATTGCCATTGGTCTGGACAGGTAAGGAGAGCTGGGTCGACTTTGGAGAAATGTAGTATTGCTATTAGAAATGTTGGTAGCACTCATGTCAATGGTGCTGTCCACCCAGCACTCTAGGTGTACCATGCTAAGGCGAGCCAGGGGGCCCTGTTTGGTGCGGAATTGTGGGAACCTATTAAAAACAATACATTTTGTACAATAAAGTCCTAGCCCTTAAATAAACTCTTGTCCAAAAGGTACTCGGCTTATTGCTTAAATTAGAGCTTGACAGGAATGTTGTCATGCTTGACCTGGCTCTTAGGCCGAAACTATACTGGATTAGGATTTGGTAATTGCCGGTTTTGCAAAAAGTATTGGGGAGCATTGCTGCATGTGTTGGTCCATGATGGGGACTCACTCTTGCCCTGGTGCAGACTCATTAATGGCGTATTGAGTAAACTGGAACTAGATGATCTGTGGAATTCGCCTGCCCCTATTAATGCCACAACTAAAAAACAGATGAAATACCTTTACAGGGAAAAGGCCTATGAAGCTGTGATTAATGTTTGTCAGCAATCAAGGCTTTCGCCTGTTTACTGGTCCATGACAGAAATGACCTGATTTCCAGCCCTATCTTGACCTCAAATTTCCTCGTTATGCATCAGATTCCGCCGAGGCACTCTGCCGCCAGGTTGTGTTCTGAGTAAATGGAGGGGTGCAACAAATAGTTATTGTCCGGTTTGCACTAGCACTGTAGACACGTTTTATAATTTTCTGTTTTTCTGACCACTTTATCATGATTTGAGAGTATATTATTTGATAACGTTACTAAACAGGAATGTTAGTTTGGCTATACAGCTTTGCAAAACATCTACTGACACAGTGATCTTCTATCTGTTGCAAAGTTCATCTAGAGGATGAGAAGTATGGAAGGAGTACTTCCCACCTAGTGCCACCATTAATGGGTGAGGCGGAGAAAGGAGAAAGTGTGGCGAACAGATGGGGGTACATAGGTCAGGGCAGGGGACAGTGAAGAGGATGTCCGTAATAGTCTGTCTGGAAGTGGCATTGACGCAAGTGTCATCGATAGGTAGGCCTGGATTAGAGTCCAGGAGAGCTTCTTTCAGCTTTTTTCTTCCAGACTTCGTGAGAGAGGTAGGATAAGTGATAACATAGCACTTAGAATAGGTAGGAGAGATGGAGAGTGCCATGGGAGTAGAGAGGGGGAGGGAGAGATAAGCAGGGAAGCTGCACAGTGCACAGGAACTCACCAAGTGTCCTAGTAGCCAGGCAGGCACAGAGGAGGAGGTGTGCAAATGAAAACAATCATTGCACAGATTAAATAGCCCTCATAGATTCGAATTTACCAGAAACACTAAATACAGCACAAAATGGAGGATGCAGTGATTTTAAAAAGCGCACCTAGATCCGAGATTGCCAAAAAGCACTGAATACAGCCCAAAATGGAGGATGCAGCGAATTAAAAAGCACACCTAGATTCGAGATTGCCAAAAAGCACTAAATGCAGCACAAAATGGAGGATGCAGAGATTTACAAACCACACCTAGATTCAAGATTGCCAAAAAGCACCAATAAAGCACAAAATGGAGGATGAAGCGATTTAAAAAGCACACCTAGATTCAAGATTGCCAAAATCACTAATACAGCACAAAATGGAGGATGTAGTGATTTAGAAAGTACACCTAGAATCAAGATTGCCAAAAGCACTAGTACAGCACAAAAGGGAGAATGCACACCTAGATTTCGAGATCTCCAAAAAGCACTAAATACAGCACACAACGGAGAATGCAGAGATTTAAAAAGCACACTTAGAATCGAGATTGCCAAAAAGCACTTATAAAGTAGAACATGGAGGATAAAGATATAAAGGTGCTCTTAAAGAGGAATTATGGGTTTGGCACAAGCAGTCAGCAGAAAGCAAGCTATATATGAAATTTATGTCAGATTCACATATCAAATGGGAAGAAGATACAGTTTGCAGTCTGGCTGTAGGGCAAGGGAGGCAGAATTCAGGAGGCAACCAGGTAGATGGTTGTGGTCCAGGAACAGTGGTCTGGGATGCGTACCAGTACAATATAGTGGCACATTGTTCATGGTCCCGAAGTGTAGGGATACAGTATGTTGGTTCATTGTGCAGCGTGGGGTGGGGGAAAGTTGCAGGAGCAGTAGCATGGAGGGGGGGTTCCATCCAGTTCCGGATAGGTCCAGACAGGGTCCTAGTGAGGGCCTTCATGGCGTGGGCCAGCTCTCGCCTGCCGGCTCGTAATTGGTCCTGATGTTCAGGTGGATGGCCAATCAGCTGGGGCAGGCATCGGAGCACTCCGATGCTCAGGGGGTGGCGGCCACCATGATGGAGGGTGGGGGATGCCCAAGGCACTGCATGGCCCAACTGGGCAAAGCAAGGCTAATGCAGGCAAAAAACTTTGATAAAGGTGGATAAGCGCAGCTTCAGAAAATCAAAGCCCATCGGGGCAAATAAAAAGAAGTAAAGCACTTGCAGCCTCACTCAATCCAAATTCATACCAAGTAAGCCCGGCGCCCTTCTGGGCTTACCTTGTACTCCACAATAGTGTTTCCTCTGCACTGCTAATTCGCACAGGCACCGGGATGATCCTTCAGTCTTGTCGGGAGGTCATGAGCAATGATAACAACAGTGGGGGGCATGGCACACCCCTGCTTTATGTCCATCTCCATGGGAAATCATCTAGTAAGTTCTCCTCCTTGGCCATAACAACCAACTGCTCTCCTGAACGTCCGTGTAGATCTGCTCTCCAACCTTGACTCTAACATTCCCTCTGTCCTTATCCTCCTCGATGTCTCTTCTGCCTTCGACACGGTCAACCATACCATCCTACTCAACCGTCTCTGTGATAATCTGGGTATCACTGATCAGGCTCTGGCTTGGCTGACCTCTTTCCTCTCTGATCGACCCTCCCAGGTCCAACTTGGGTCCTTCCTATCGTCTATCTTCCACTCTACCTGTGGTGTTCCCCAGGGGTATAACCTCTCGCCCTGGCTTTTCAACCAATACTTTGCAACTCTTGCCCACTGTATTGCCATTTTCTGCTCAAATTTCCAGTGCTACACTGACGACACTCAACTCATTTTCAGGCTGCCCCCGGCCACCTCCTTTCCCTCTCTCATCTCTGATTGCCTAACTGCCATTCAAGATTGGTGTGCCGCCAATGATCTTTGTCTGAATGCCAGCAAGACTGAGATCCTCCTCATCGCCACACCTTCACCATCCTTTCCCCTCACTTTCTGGCCGGCTTCCCTTGGCCCTCCTCCTACCCCCACCTGCGAGGCTAACAACCTTGCGGTCATCTTTGACTCTACCCTTTCCTTCTCCGCCCACATCTCTGAGGTCTCTAAAAAGTCAAACTTCCTACTGCACCTCCTCAGAGGTACTCTGCCTTTCCTCTCCTTCCCCCAGAAGCTCATGGTATCCCAAGCTCTGGTTCTCTCTAGTTTGGACTATTGTAACAGCCTATTTCTAAATCTACCTGCCTCTACTCTCCGCCCTCTGCAACTAATCCAGAACAGGACTGCAAGACTTGTCCTTGGCCTCAAGCCCTGCGATGGTATCTCTCCAGCTCTGAAATCTCTGCATTGGCTCCCAGTGGATGCAAGGATTAAATTCAAAACCCTCTGCATTGTCCACAAGGCTTTCTGGGGCCTGCGTCCAAAATACCTTCAACTATCCCTCTGCAAATACCTCCCCTCTCGAGCTCTTCGCTCCTCTACCTCTAACTCCCTCAGGGTCAGTCGTTTTTCAAAGAAACAAGCTGGGGGCAGATCTCTGTCTTCGGCTGGGGCGTCCCTCTGGAACAGCCTCCCTGCAACTCTAAAACTTGAGGAGAACCAACTCTGGTTCCGGAAGCACCTCAAGACATTCCTCTTTTCTTCTGCCTTCGCTTCCCCTCTCCCCTGCTGATCTGTTCTCTCTTGGCACCGTGCACCTGGCCACCCTCTGTCCTCCGGGCCCAGGTACCTGCTCACCCTGCCACCCTCCCGCACTGCCTCCAGGCCACCCCTTGCACTGGGGTCTATATCTGTACCCCTACAGCACCCCCTCTTTCTTCCTGCACTTATCAGACCTGCCCTGTCTGCTGTCTTAAACCTAGATGGCAGCACTACCACTGTTTGATGCCTTTATTATTTATTTATTTATTTATTTATTTATTTATTTATTATTATTTATCTGTTTCTCCTCTGCTTCACACTTTCAACTTCTCCCACCTTCCATGCACCCCCCCCCCCTCCCATGCACTTGCGCATTCTCAATGTCACTGGGCCTAGTAAGATCGCTGTTTTGTTCTCCCCTGCTCCCCTCCCTTGCCTTGTCGCGCTCTGAAACACTTGTGTACGAGCGCGATAGAAATAAAACATCAATATCAATATCAACTGCAAAGTTACTAGAGGCTCTGCGCTGCACCTAAAATTCCAATAGGGCCACCAAAGATCTCATTACAAGTTGGGCGGTAATATGGCAGTAATTCTGCCCCGGTGGAATTACCGTTACTGCCATGCAGACCAGTGGAGTGACTGCAGTATTAGAAGGTGACGGGAGTGCTCACAGACCATCGGTGGAACCAGTAATTCCGTTGGATGGAATTACCACTGAAAAGCAATTTTGGACAATAAATCCACTGACTTCTGACAGAATTACCATTACCGGAAATTAGCAATCGTAGAATTAGCGATGGCACCAGAGGAAATGGTGTCATCGCAGGAAAAGGAAGAACGGCGGCAGACATCTTTTAGAATCCATTCCACTCTACATCCTGAATATGTCACAGGAGAAATACGAAGGGAAGGGGCCAGGTATGAGGCTGAAAAAGCAGAAATTTAGTAAGGTTTAGCTGCAGGTTCTGACAGATGAGGTTGTGCCTCATTCTGATGAGCTATATGGCTCAAGGCACAGGAAGACATCTGATCAGATGAAGGCTGCCATCTAGGCAAGCATTCGTCACAAGTGGGATATTAGCCCATACAACTGAGTGGAAGGAGGGTCCTTTTGAACCCCCCCATTCCTACACTTCCTGGGTAGGTCCAGGTGTGGCTGCTCTTGGTTCAGAGCCCTGGCCCCGGAGCACTCAAGCAGGGATACCCTTAGGAACTGTGACCCCCCTTTAAACAGTGTAAGACCAGAGTTGTTGAACGAGACTCCATTTTGCAAGATAGTTGTGAAGTTTCAATGCAGGCTTGCAGCTCTCCCAGCCAGGCGCGCACAGCAAGCAATCTACTCCCCCCACCTCCTCCCTTTTGCCGTCTCTGCAGTTGTTCGATTCTCATGAGAGACTAGCCGCGAGAATGCAACAAACTTTACACTGTATCTTCTGTCTTCCGTCTCACTTCATTGACCCAGATACAGCCCTGAGCAGGGGCCATCGCAAAAGCCATCCGTCTCTATAAACCTGCCCCATTACCCAACAGACCCTGGCCATAAAGAACACCATCTCCATATTCCTTAAGACAGGGTCAACATGTAGAAGTGGCCCTAGAGTCTGTGTGATTGTTCACATCTTAATGAGGACAGAGCCAAAGTGCCTTTTTGCATGCACGATAATGGGGGTCATTATGACCTGGGCGGTAAGGGATACCGGGCACCGGTAAGGAGAACGGTGCCGGTAATCCCTTACTGCCCTATTCCAAGGTCCCTTAGCGGGGACCGTAAGGAACGTGTGGTGTGACAACATGTCCCTTACGGGTCCCGCTAAGGGACCAGGGTGCTAATAACGGGCTTGCAAGTCGCGAGCCCGTTATTAGCGGCATTCCCATTTGAGCCCTATAGGGCTCAAATGGGAATGGGGAATGGTGTGTTCAATGGGGACTTACCGGTCCCGCCAGGGTCGGACTACACCGGTAAATCCCCATTGAACTACACCGTACACAAGCACGGTATGGGAGGCAGCCATGGAGCTCATAGCTCCATGGCTACCGCCCAGGTCATAATGACCCCCAATGTAAAAATAATAATGGGGCAATAAGCATACTAGCAAACAATATAACATATACGTGTAATCAGAAGTTCTCACGTTAAAGCTTAATTATGAAAGTGTGATATATATTAACATATGGTATAACGTTGCTCATAGAAATAGATTTCAACAACAAGATGCATAACCAGTATAATACTGTACGCACCAGCACTAAGCTACCTCATTTTCGTAAGTTCAAATGTAAATATATGTACGATTTTGTGTAAACATAATACAGCAATGAATTACTCTCCCTACATTGCAACATCTGTTAAGGCTGCTTACACAGACCCCGAGCCATGAACTGCTTTAATGAAGGATGAACACTGATTAAAGTACACGTTTAACTTCTTGATGAGTTTTTGTTACAATGAGAATATTTAGCCAGCTAGAAAATATAGTATATTCTAAATCAGTATAATTTGAATGTAATATAGTAAGCCACTTATAAAGGCCTGTAAGTAGGATCTGGTTCTGAGGGCCATGTTTTTTTGTGCAACGAGGAACTATATCAGAAAGAAGTTTTGATTCCCCTCTACTCCTCATGGTGTCAAGGTAGATTAGCAGAGATTTAATGATGTTTGGACAACCGACCACTAAATCCCCCACAATGAAATGTATGCCCATGATGGTATATGCCTCTTGTGACCTATTTGTTCCAGTCATAGTTTTAGAGCCCTCTTTGTTGTTTATCAGATGGACATCCCAGGTCATACAATGACCTCAAGAGCTTTACCTCTTTAGTCATTATATTCTGAATTGCCTGAACAGGTCAAGCGCTGTATTTAATGGATGAATCTTAACCTATGCCCAATAATAAATTAACCTGTATTTGAACCATGTTTTCATAAGTGTTTAAGCCACGAGTCTTTGAGCTCACCGGACAAGCAGATTATGGTAGTGAATGAACTGGAACGTGTGGCTGAAGGGCAAATGTCAAATGGTTATTTAACAAAGAAACAACATCACAAGTTGCCAGTCCTACATACCAGCTCGATGAGCCCAGCTGACCGATTGACCCAAGATACGTCATCGCCACACGTCATCGCCACACCAAGTGTCCTCAAGCCAACCTAGCGCCTCCGACCCTATGGCACCTATAGGTGTCTGCTCTTAGTGACCAATCCCAACTGTTTATGTGTCCCTTGATGATGAATTGATGATGAATTTTTTGTATAAAAGTAAATTGTAACATGTGTTCTGCAGAGCGCTCTCTGCGTGAGCAGAGTAGATTCTGCTTGCCCTATTTTAGATAAAGCCTTTGATATAACTGAAGTGGGAGAATGGAAGAACAGACTCCCGCCCTTCCCCTCTCGCGCTTGGCCTAGAGGATCACGGCCTAGACACCCGCCACGAGAGGAGTTTACCAGACGACCAAATACCCTGGTACAGGAAAATACGGATGTGCCCACCTACCTGCCCAGCAGCCCGCCCTGCCCATGCCGACACCTGCGGCATGGATCAACTCGACTAAACCTACACGTCGTTAGAGATGCCATGACGACCCAGCCAACGGTCAGCACACCTGTGCAAACATGCACACCGGACACTCCCATACCAATCCACACGAAGAACATACTCAGTGCTATGACGTAGGCGACAGACATACCCACGGACGTGCATCTTTATTATTTTCCACATAGGCTCTCAAAATGCAGAAACGCAAGACGCATAATGAACTTATCTAAAAAGGCTTGCTCACGCTTCTTCTAAGAACCATGTACCATAATGAAGAATATAACGGAGACACGATACTGAGGATAGAGCAGTATGATACCGTAACCTAAAGCGCTCTGCATCAAACGGTTCCACCTATGCACCAGGCCCAAGTAGGCCGCAAGCAAAAGCTTCCATGAACATTGAATGAGCAAGAGCTCGGTTGCTGACCCTGCAGAATGAGCCCGGCGAAAGCACACTGCCAAGGGCACGATGTTGCAATCTCGCATGCCGCAAGCCGACGCCAAGGTCGCACCTGCAAGATAAACCAGGCACACAGTGGGAAAAACAATATTAATTGCGCTGAATTTTGCCTCAAACACGGTCCCACCTCACGTGACAAAGCCAAACCTGACAGGATGCCAAGCCCAGGAGGAAGGAGACGCCTGAATCCCACGTTTGAAGACACAGCCAGATACAATTAAAAGACTCATTGGACATCTGCAGCAGTGGGAGTAGTCGACCTCCCATCATATGAATAAATCCTCACATTGTTTACACCTACCCATAGTAAAACATTGTTGCAAATGACAGGTGCACCGCGAGTTGGGAACAGCGATAGTCCCAGACTGGGAGGCTCGCGAGTGGACCAATCAGAACATGGGGCTCTTATCACTGACGCCATTAACATTGACCAATCCTCAGAGGTCTTCATGTAACAATTTTCATGTATCAAATTGAAGGGACAGCCCAAGTATATCACCTGACTAACCCTCAACCACTAACACCGTTCTCTATATGTATGCTATACTAACCCTACCACTCGAGTAACCAATCCAGAGTGGAAATAGGTTTTTTGCTAAACTTTATAAGGTGACGCAAGTAGCGCGTCATACTAAGGTAAAAAGGGCCTGCGAGCCCCACGATTGTGTGTGTCAGGACGGACGCGTAGGGTCCTTGACCCATCCCTGCCGTTTTGTATAATAAACAGCAGAGTCACCTTGCTTCTTGCGTGTGTCTCATACTCTATCTGTTTTGGGATATACGGGAGGAGTTGGGGCCTCCCTGCCCGGAGGTCTACGGACGGCCCGGCCGACCCCGGCAGAATTTCCCCCCGACAAGTTGGAGGCACTGCTGAGATCTGTTTAAGATCTGCTTTTTATTTTTTATTTTTCCAGGTACTCCCGTTGCGAGGAGGCCCGGCGGCGCGGCCCCCTCTGCCGTTGCCCCCTTCTGAGGACTACAGGACCATTGCGGAACTGCGAGAAGACCGGACAGCGCAATCCGGATATTGGCCTTCGGGAGCCGGTTGAGAAGTATCCCGCCCGCGGTTGGCGAGTGTCCAGACGTGGTCCAGACGAGGGGAGGTGGCGAGCCGCTTGGAGGGGTGCACGCAGTCGAGCGGCCCCGCATCAAGAGAACTTGGTGAGCATGCCACGCACAACAAGCAATGTGAAATTGTGAGGGAGGGGGGAGGAATTAAATACGGGAGGTGGGAGGTGTTGCACAGGTGCGCGGCGAAGGTTTGACAATTTAGTGTTGGCAATGAAATGAATGGTAGCCGAACGAGTGCAAGAGCAGTCGGCTACGTTACGCGAGAGAGGGGGTGGAGCACGAAAACATCACGTGCGGCCGCTCGTAGACACTGATTGGCCTAGGTCGCGACTATGCGTAAGGGTGTGTGTGTGTGGTTTCCTACGATTTGGCATTTATTGATCAATGAGTAGATGAGGATCCCTATTGTTCGAGCAAGAAACTCGATAGGTAGATGACGTTTCCCTGTAGGCGGTAGCTAGTTAGTTGCTCAATACGGAAGATAATTGGCTGGTTAAGCCCTCCTGTCGAGGGGCGTATCACACGCGAGGCGACGCAGCGTGCGCAGTCCGATTATATTATTGATTACCTTGTTCCAGGAGTGACAGGAAGACAGCTGTGAGGTTAACGGGGGTAGATTACAAGTGTATTTTGGGCTTAAAAAATATATGAAGAACTTACCAGTAGTTCGAAGAGACCGGTGACGTCACCAGTAGGGCTTTCATAGGATATCCCGAGAACAAGGCATCTTTCTTTCTGAGAGTGGTGGGGAAGAGAACTGTGGTAAGGGAGTGGAAACGGAGATAAACGGTAATGAGTTGATCGGGGAAAGGCGAAACGGGGGACGTGGCTGCGCACGGAGAACGCCGGCCACGGCAAGTGTAGAAGAAGGAGGAGGAGCAAATGAAAATAGGACGACTGTATAAGAACGTCACAAGGGGTACGCAGCCGCAGGGACCTATGTGCGCCTCGGCCGCAGGGGGCCGTAAGGGTGTTGTGTAAAGGAAGAAGGAAAGAAGAAAATATACAAATGTAAATACTATATTTTAATAATTTTCCTTAGCGGACTATCGCAAGTCCCCAAATTTACGGGGCCAGGTAAAGGTATAAGGCTGTGTATTGTAAGTGTTAGTAAGATAATAGCTACCAAATAGGGGAAGGATAACAAGTGAAGCGCTACTATGTCATACGGGACAGGATCGGGAGGGTGGGGGAACACCCTCACTACCCCACTGCAACACATATGTACAACACTGTCACCCCATAGGGAGAAACTGATCAAGTATAGCATAGAATGGACACAGGGGACGGACAACAAAATGATAACACCATGGCCGCCTAATGGTAGCTTCGATCCATATACCCAACATTCACTATTAAACCATCTGTATAATACATACAAAGGGAAGAAGTTGACACACCACGTGGAGGTGTTTAACTTATGGAGGATGTTCCAAGGGTCCCGACCAGGACCAAATGGAATGTTCACTGTGGGGGAAATACCGGAAGAAAAAGAGATTAAGGAGGAAGGAGAGAATGGGGAAAAGGGGAGTGAAGACCCAAAGAACACGGGGAACGGACAAGAGGGAGGAGAAAAGAATAATAACTCAAAAGAAAATGAAATAAAAAAGGAACAGAGCAACGATATACCCCTAGCAAAGGTAGTGAAAACAGAGGGAGGGGGGTTGTACCCTTTAAGAGAATTAGGAGAAATAGAAAGAGGACAGTTAAGGGCGGCTGAGGGGTACTCGAACCCGGCATACAGCCCGCCACCATATGTGGCTCACAGGAAGATGCCAGCAGGGGTGGGGAGGACTGGAGAAGAACAAACTGTGGAAATATGACATGATGAGTGGGTGGCTGCGCAGATACTATTAAAATTACAAGGTTCATTAACAGGAGAAAAGAAGGAGGTAGTGAGGAAAATAGACGAGGATAATACCAGGGAGAGTGGAATGAGAGGGGAAGAGCTGTTACGACAAAAGGAAGAGATTTTGGAGGAACGACTAGCAGAGTTAAGGGATGAGCAGAATGAACTGATCAAACAGCTCGAGAGGGAGGAAAGAGAGAGAGCGAGGGAAAGGAAAGAAGGTAAGAACGAATTGGAAAAAATAGGGGAACGAACTGAGGAGCAAAGGAGAGAAGCTGAAAGGGTAAAAGCAGCAGCAGAAAGGGTATCAAGAGCGGTACTACGAGAGAGGAAAAAGGAAGAGGAAGAGAAAGAAAAAGAAATGGCAATATGGAAGAAGAGATTACTATCAGAAACGACTAGGAAATATGAAGAAGGGAGGGTGATAAAGAGTATATTAGAAAGGGAGAGGGTGAGATGGGAAAGGAAGAAAGAGGATGAAAGGATATTGGAAAGATGAGTAGTGAAGTAATGGAGGAATTAAAAAGGAAAAGGGAGGAAATTGGTAGAGAGATGGAGGAGAGAAATGAAGGGGAAAGAGAAGGTAGGAGAGGGGAGAGTGAAGTAAGGGGGTATGTATATAGAGACACAGAGGTAGCAACAACATCAGCGCAAAGGGAACGGGTTGGTAAAGGAGAAAAGGGAGAACCGGACCTAATAGACTTAAAAACAGTAACAATCAAGGGGAAAAAGACAGAGTGGGGGCTGCCATTTACGAATGACTTTTGTAGTGAGGAAGAAGAAGGAACGGAGAAGGAAGGAAGAAACAGTGAAAGGGAAAGCCTAGATAAACTATACACCACCCGGACCAATACAGACTCACCATGGATCTGTAGGAGAAAGGATGAACTGGAGAGAAGTGAGGAGGAAGAGCAAGGAATAGCGGAAAGACAGACACATGAAGCCACACCGTCACCATCACACCCTCTCCCATCCCACCCTACATGCTCAACCACCTCACGCTCATTACGTACAATCAAACTCGCGCCCTTCACAAACGAACTGACACCCTATGCAGGTAGGCTTAGAGACCTCCCTAGACGCAGGCTGGAAGGACGAATACACACGCCCACATTAAATACAGGAAATAATGGAAGAAGGGGAAAAGATGGAGAAGAAAGAGTTACGAGCAGGGGAAATACGGACGAAATTGACGATGTAGGAGAGAGGGAAGAAGAGGAGGGGTGTGAGGACTCGATTTTATGGAACCCAAGGGGTAAAACGAGACACAACTTAATGCCACTTCTGGAGAGGGGAGGGGTTAGACCACAATACGTCCCTTGGAAGCATACAGACAAAGAAAATATAAAGTGCAGGCTCCCATCATTAAGTGGAGGTGCGGGTAAATGGATATATGAAATCGAAAAACACACCGCAGGAGAGAAACTGGCAGTAGGAGATGTAAAGGGCCTTCTAATATCAATATTAGGGGATGCAGCGGATGACATTTGGAAGAGAGCAGGATTCACTGGGGTAACAATAGCAAACACATCGCACGATGGGGCACCATTCGCAAACTGCAGACATGCACTATGGCAGGCACTGAGGGTACAGCACCCAGACACATCAGACATAGGAGCAATTACCTCACGCAAAATGCGTGAGGACGAAGATCCTGTTGATTATATCCGGGAAATACAAGAGAAGTGGCGCATGGAAACTAGAGAACAATGGGACAAAACACCAGCAATATTTTATCATATACTAGTACAAGGGCTCCCAGAGGGAGTTCAGAAACAACTGAAGAAAGTAGTGGGAATGGAAGCAAAAGCATGACCAGAAATACAACTGACAATAGTGCATCATTGCAGGACATGGCAAGGAAAAATGAAACAAAAGGAAGAGGACAGGAAAACGGAAGAGGCTAAACTAGTACAGAAAAAACTTACTGAATACACAATGGAAGGGGCACTAATAACTACACCTACAACAATGACCCAAAGCCCCACACAAGAAGTGGCTGCACAAAATCCCTCCCAAATACCACCCTCACAGACTATAACACAACAGGTGCCGCCACTCCAACCATACACGACCAACATGGGAGGAGGATACTCAATGCCAGGAGCTGGGTATTATAATTACAACAGGGGAAGAGGAGGAATTATGAGAGGGAGAGGATACGGATATAACACACAGCAGCAGGTGGGAGGACTTAGAAATTCCTACCCCACCGGGCAACCAGTATACCAGGACAACACAGGAAGCTTTCCATGGCAGAGTAGGGAACCACCAGTGTGTTGGAGTTGTGGATTAGTAGGGCACATGTCACGCACGTGTAGAGTAAGACCAGGAACACCATCATGGAGCGAACAGGGACAACCAAGGCCCACACAGGAACAGCAGGGCATACAGCAACAGCAGACGTTGCAACAGGGAAATGAACAGCAACAACTAATAACACAACAACAGCCACAGACGTATTCACTGCCACAACAACAGGTAGCGATAACACAACAACCCCAAGTACAACAAACACAACTGGGTAGGGTGACGGTCCTGGGACACAACCCTTACACAGGAAATGGTCAATCGTTGTACCCTCAATAGGACAGCCCACAGACGGCCTTGGTGTGTCCCATCCTGTCGGTAACACCTAATAGTGCGGAGGAACCACGCATAGAGGTAACGTTAGGTGACAAAAAATTATCATTCCTTGTTGACACCGGGGCGACCCGGTCTTGCATAAGGGAAGGTAAATTTAAGATGTCGGGCGAAGCCATGAACACCCAAGGATTCTCTGGGGCTAGAGGGTTGGTTCCCTTTACTGATAACATTCCCTTATCTATAGGAGATTATGACATGTCAGTCCCACTTTTATATTATAGTGCCTCACCAGTAAATATACTGGGGAGAGACATCATGAACAGGTTGAATATGACGATCTCCTTTACGGAGGACGGCATAATTTGCTCTACTCCAGGAATTAACATGCTCACAGCACGACAGATTATGCAAGCATACTGTGGACAGACAGCGATTAGGGCTGAGCCAGTAGATGGCGAACTATTCCAGTACGGGACAGACATGGCATTTGCATGGATGCCAGGGATAGAGGGAAAGGTCTGGAGGAGGCCGGCAGCCTATTTGTTCAGACCAGAAACACCAGCCAATGAACCAGAAGGAAAGGTTGTTCCAGTGGACATTGAGAGCATTATAGCAACAGCTGATTACATTGCGGTACATGCCCAAGACAGAGAAGGAAGAGCATGGAGGACAGTAATAGCACTAGCAGAAGGATGTAGACTCACCCAGGTGTCAGATGAGGAGCTGTTCTCAGAAGAAAAGGAGGAAGGTGAAATGGTGTTTATGATGAGTGTGGAAATATGGCTAAGAGTGGCGTACAAACAAGTGGCACAGAAAATTGCAATGGCACTTGAGGCACCCACATCCACCCCAGTTCCCTTCTTTGAGGAGGATATGACAAAAGTACCCACGTCATTATGGACTACTAGCCCTTATGACGTGGGGTGCATAAAAAGCATAGGGGGAGTAAGGATAAAATTGAAAAAAGGTGCAATACTCCCCAGAGTAAAACAGTACCCACTATCAAAAGAGGCAGATGAGGGCATATATGAAACCATAACGGCCCTTATAGATAATGGCATGTTGGTCCCCTCAGAATCACCATGTAACACGGCTGTATACCCAGTGCGCAAGGCTAGAGGGGGGTCTTGGCGCTTCACACAGGATTCCAGGCCCTTGAACAACATAGTAGAAGCAGAATACCCCATAGCCGCAAACCCGGCCACAATATTGTGTGGCATTCCAGCAGAAGCATCACGATTTACAGTGATCGAC
This sequence comes from Ambystoma mexicanum, assembly GCF_040938575.1. Classification (NCBI taxonomy): domain Eukaryota; kingdom Metazoa; phylum Chordata; class Amphibia; order Caudata; family Ambystomatidae; genus Ambystoma; species Ambystoma mexicanum. The sequence goes on along the minus strand of NC_090936.1, from coordinate 104,185,068 downwards.
CTTAAAAATGCTTTTTTCTCAATACCATTGCACCCAGACTCACAAGATCTGACAAGCTTCACTTACAGAAACACAAAGTGGAAACACACCAGATTGCCACAAGGGTAATGCGAATCACCCTCAATTTTCAACAGAATAATACAGATGGATTTGGGTAACATTGAAGTGGAAAGCACAGTGTTGCAGTATGTCGACGACATAATAATTTGCAGTACAAACGAAAGAATATGCAGAGAGGACTCATTAAAGATGCTGACAATATTGGCTGAAAAAGGTTACACGGTAGACATGGAAAAGTTACAGTACTGTCAAGAACAGGTACTTTACATTGGTCAGCTCATATCCCAACATGGAAGAAAGATTGCACCACAAAGAGCACAGGCCATTTCAAAAAAAGGCCAGTGCCACAAACAGTGAGGGAACTGCAGCAGTTCCTGGGTCTGTGCAACTACTGTAGAGCATGGGTATTTGATTACAGCTCATACATAGGACCCCTGCTTGAGGCGTTAAAGGAAGCTAATAAAGGGGAGAAAAAGTTGGGGTGGACAATGGAAATGAAAGAGGCTTTTGATGAACTAAAAGATGCGATATCAACTGCTCCGGTACTGGCAACCCCAGACTATGAGCGACAATTCTTTATATTTTCACATTGCGACTCAGCAGTAATGAAAGCAGTGTTGGCTTAAAAAACAAGCATGGGCTACAAACCAGTAGCATTTTACAGCGGCCACTTAGATCCTGTGATGTTAGGTCATTTCCCTTGCAAACAAGGTCTCGCCGCAGCTGCTTTTGCGGTAGAGAAAGCATCAGCAATCACCATGGGGTGCCCAACTACACTGTTTGTGGAACATGCACTATTTGCAATATTGAATAAACCTAAGTCCACCCTAACCACGCAAAGGGCATCAGGTTATGAGATCATCTTATCTAGAGCTGAACTATCAATTGTTAGATGTAGCACGGTCAACCCTGCGAGGTTCCTAGCAGAAGTAATTGAGGAAGGAGATTATGCACACGATTGTACGCAAATCACTGAAATGTACTCATGTACTAGAAAAATTGAAGAGAACGCACTAGAGGGAGGTGAGCTCCTGTTCATTGATGGGTCATCAACTATCGACCAAAGGGATGGTATAAGGAGGACTGGGGCAGCAGTGGTAAAAATGATGGAGGTACCGGTGTGTGTGTGGCAATGAAATGTGTACAACTACCACAGCATTATTCCGCTCAAGCAGCAGAATTAATTGCACTAATCTTGGCGTTGAAGGAAAGCTTTGACAAACGAGTGACCATATATTCCGACAGCGCATATGTTACGTCCACTGTCCACTCAGGGCTGTCGAAATGGAGAAGAAGAGGGTTTAGGAGAGCTGATGGCACTCCAGTGCAACATGCCCTCCTATTGGCTGAACTAATTGAAGCAATAAATGACCCCCAAGAATTAGCTTTGGTCAAATGCACCGCACACACCAATGGTGAAGACCACATTTCGAAAGGGAATGCAGCAGCAGACGCACATGCGAAGTATGCTGCATATTTTGGTGAGATATGGAACCCCCCAGAGTCAAAGAGAGGGAGAGGGAGGGGAATGGCTAAGGAGATGTTGATAAGAGAAGGGTACACCCATCTCCCAGCCACACAGATAATGGAGCTACAAGCGGCTGCACCAATGGCAGAAAAAGAAATATGGGTAAAAAGAGGATGCACAATGTCACCAACTGACGCACTATGGCGCCAGGGTGACACTGGAAAGATTGTAATGCCACTGGCACTATTGAACACCGCCCTGAGCCAACTACACCACCCAGCCCACACAGACAAGGAAGTAATTGCAGCACGAGTTAGAGAAGACTGGTTCTGCCCCGAGTTAAATTCTCATGTGTCAAATTTTATCAGCAATTGTCTCACATGTCAACAGTTTACGGCCGGTCACACTCTGAAGGTGATAAGAGGTACTATACCCCGGCCAGAGGGACCCTTCCGACATCTCCATATTGACTATGTTGATATGATCAACGTATGTCAAGGAAATAGGTATATGATTGTAGTAGTATGCCCATTCTCGAGGTGGATTGAAGCAGGGCCCTGTTCACACCCAGATGCATTCAGAGCAGCTAAATTCCTAGTGAGGGAGGTCTTCCCCAGGTGGGGAGTGTGCAAGGTACTGCGGTCAGATAATGGCCCACATTTCGCAAACGAAATGTTCCAGCACATCACATCCTTACTGAACATCAAGCATAAATTTGCATGTGCATACCACCCACAGGCTAACGGTTTATGTGAACGCCTGAATGGCCTATTAAAGGAGGCAATTGCAAAAATACAGCAAACAACAAATAAGAGTTGGTTGTATTGCCTTCCACTAGCCCTATTTGAGCTAAGGAATAGACCAGGTTCCGACCACCACCTCACCCCTCACGAGGTGGTTACCGGACGTCAAATGCGCCTTCCCCTAACGCCAACATCAAGAGCATTTACCGACCACGAGAGTACTGCAAATGTCCTTGGTGATGAAATGTACCAATATGTGTCTTCTCTGATTACTAGTGTAGTGTTTGTGTCTCAACAGCTCGAGCGCACGCGGGGAGGGTCTAACAGCGATCAACAAGAAAACACGGATAAAGAATTGGAAAAGGAAAGACTGTGCAAAGTTGCTAAAGGTGACCACATACTACTTCGCAATTTCAACAGAAAGTGGAACAGCCCGCGCTTCACTGGCCCCCATCTGGTAGTGGAGGTATCAACGAGAGCAGTAAAGCTACAGGACAAACGTGCCTGGAACCACCTACACGACGTAAAGATCTACAAACTCCAGACCCGCCCCAGCGCCACCGACAGGGCCACTGGAAGAACAACAACAGCGTCACCAACGGAGGAAGAGACTTCTACCACAACTAACGGCCTAAGTGTCCCCATACCCTGCCACCCCTCAGATTCCCCAGAGACAACTACTAGAAAAGAAAGGGGTGATCCCCATATCGCCCACCCCATGGTTACACGATTAAAGAGTAAAGAGACTTCCGCCAGTTGAGCCCCAAACCCTCTGCCCATTGTCCCCCTACCCACTGCAGTAATAACTGAACTGAAGGACATTGTCTTGCACATATACACATGTAAACACATGAATGTTCTCTTTCTTTTCTCTCGCACATGCAGGTACAGCGTATTATTGTACTACTAAGAAAGTAAATAACTAACAAATTCACTGCCCAGGAGTAGATGCTACCCTCAGACGATAATTACCCGGAAGAATTGTCACACCAATTTGTATATGAAATAAAAAGGCCAACATACCTGAAAAGAAGGAGGGTACTTGTCTACTACATAGCATTCCTCTTGGCCATAGAACATTCAATGCCCCACCTCCAACCATACTTGCCTGCCCTAAGAGATAGATCGCTTAGATTGGCGTGGGAACAGCTCTTCGCCTGGGCACTGAATGACTATTTGATAGGGAGAGCTTAAACTAACACTAATAACAAGCATATTAAGAATTTTCAGGCGGGCAACTGTAACGTCGCAAGAATAAGCTGCCGGACTGCAGCAAGGTAAGAGCAAAATGCTGGTGAAATTAGCATTTGTAATAAAATTGATAGGGATTTTAATGATCACCGGATTCTTGGCTGCCTCTGTATGGCAGTACAGCTATGCTATCAATATTATTGCTGTACCCAAACCTAATACACCCCCACCCCCAGCTGCAACAGGTGTTACGTCAGGTGGCACTAGTAAAATCCCACACAAGGAAAATAGAGTTAAACGCAGCACATACTCAGATAATAAAGGTATTGACAACTACATACAAGATTCAGCACACATCTCAAACAACATATGGTACCAACACATGACCCGCATAGGCAAGCAGACAACAGAAGACAGCTGCTACGTTTTCTCATTAATCCCATACGCCATGAGCGCTTCTCGAACATTTGTTGCCACGGAGATAGATGAAAAAATAGCACGATGTATAATATACCTGGCACTGTTCCAGACGAAAGGAAGATTTCAAGGGACAGTGGTGCAACTGGTGTGGAAAACACGAGATACATATCCATATGAAAACAACTTCCTGAAGACTTATTTGAGTTACCACAAGAGCAGTTTACATGCTGAAGGATTCAGATACATAACAAGTGGTCCTGAAAAAGGAGAAACAAAGAAAGTAACACTACAGTACCTACCATGTGATTGGTACGCCACTGAAGTCCCTGGTAAATACGGATGTTGGGAAAGACCACTGGTGATAATAACAGGGAAGGTGTACATGAACAACAAATGGGACATAGGAGTGGTTGGCAGCAACATGGTAACAAGAGAAAATATTTCAGCTATTGATGGACACAACCATAGATGTTGGACGACCTGGGTCAAGTACGTACCCATGCTCACGTGGATGGAGAAGGAAGAAGACCCAATAACAATACTGCCGCTAACTGCGCCTAAGGTATGCTACCAACATAAAGGGGAGGTGGACGTAGGATACAACACCAACTGTGAAAGCATGATGGAGTCACCTGAGGGGGGAGCAGGAACAGCAGTAGTAATGGACCATTACTGGGCCTGTGGAAAAAAGGCATACCACACACTGCCCCCTCTGTGGAATGGTATATGCACAATGGTGCACGTTAATGTACCATCACTAGTGGTACCCCAGAAACATGTCAATGTGGCGAACTTCCCCAAAATGGATGAAGGGAACAAGAGGAAGAAGAGATCTGTACAACCTCAGAAGGGGCCAGGGAGCAAAACCGACGGCAATAATACTGTCCTGAAGAGAAAGAAAAGACAAGGAGAACCTCTGACAGGAAATTACCTATGGGGAAGGTCGGAAACAGCACTCACTTCAATTCCACCAGAACACAGACTATTCAGCAGAGCAGCAATGTTCTTCTCCTCAATAATACATCCAGGACTACAGGTTTACGCAAACGCAAAATGGCTCCAGATAACTTGATGGAAACTAATGATGACTATTAATTCTACGGTAAATGGATTCAACGCAATAAAAGAGGAACTGCGAGCTGTGAGGATGTTAGCACTTCAGAACAGATATGTACTGGACCTCCTCACAGCAATGGAAGGAGGAGTTTGCGCTAAGATAGGACAATCATGCTGCACATTCATCCCTGCCAATGATGCTGACAATGGTACACTGACAGAAGCAGTTTTACAATTGGCCCAGATGCACTCAAAAATGATGGATGAAAGTAAAGGTGTGAAAAAGGATGAGAGCTGGTTTTCAATATTATGGTCATGGATGCCATCTTGGCTGTCAGATGGACTGAAGATTATAGTTGGATGTACTATTTTGGCTGGGGCTACACTGATCATAATAAGATTTTGGAAGGCCCGGAAGGCACGCACCACAGACGAGATGATCGAAATGGTTGGTATGCACCTCTTGATGCCAACAGATGACGGCCAACACACAGGCACAATCATAAAGGAGAGAGAGAAGTTGCGCAACCAGATCATCACCAACCACCTGGACCCACCATCTGTGAAGCTCGAAAACCCAAGAAACCCAAGGAGCTACATAGGGAAATGGGTATACTGCACTCCTGGGGGAACCTGTGCATATATGTATTGGTCATTTGAAGACCATGTTAACCACTATGGACATTTGGGAGGAATAACTAAAATATGGAGAGTAAGAGGAGATAAAGAAAAGGATATGTTTGTGGTTGACAAGTCGACCAGAGGGGGGACTGAAGTGGGAGAATGGAAGAACAGACTCCCGCCCTTCCCCTCTCGCGCTTGGCCTAGAGGATCACGGCCTAGACACCCGCCACGAGAGGAGTTTGCCTATCTACCAGACGACCAAATACCCTGGTACAGGAACATACGGATGTGCCCACCTTCCTGCACAGCAGCCCACCCTGCCCATGCCGACACCTGCGGCATGGATCAACTCGACTAAACCTACACGTCGTTAGAGATGCCATGACGACCTAGCCAACGGTCAGCACACCTGTGCAAACATGCACACCGGACACTCCCATACCAATCCACACGAAGAACATACTCAGTGCTATGACGTAGGCGACAGACATACCCATGGACGTGCATCTTTATTATTTTCCACATAGGCTCTCAAAATACAGAAACGCAAGACGCATAATGAACTTATCTAAAAAGGCTTGCTCACGCTTCTTCTAAGAACCATGTACCATAATGAAGAATACACGATACTGAGGATAGAGCAATATGATACCGTAACCTAAAGCGCTCTGCATCAAACGGTTCCACCTATGCACCAGGCCCAAGTAGGCCGCAAGCAAAAGCTTCCATGAACATTGAATGAGCAAGAGCTCGGTTGCTGACCCTGCAGAATGAGCCCGGCGAAAGCACACAGCCAAGGGCACGATGTTGCAATCTCGCATGCCGCAAGCCGACGCCAAGGTCGCACCTGCAAGATAAACCAGGCACACAGTGGGAAAAACAATATTAATTGCGCTGAATTTTGCCTCAAACACGGTCCCACCTCACGTGACAAAGTCAAACCTGACAGGATGCCAAGCCCAGTAGGAAGGAGACGCCTGAATCCCACGTTTAAAGACACAGGCAGATACAATTAAAAGACTCATTGGACATCTGCAGCAGTGGGAGTAGTCGACCTCCCATCATATGAATAAAGCCTCACATTGTTTACACCTACCCATAGTAAAACATTGTTGCAAATGACAGGTGCACCGCGAGCTGGGAGCAGCGATAGTCCCAGACTGGGAGGCTCGCGAGTGGACCAATCAGAACATGGGGCTCTTATCACTGACGCCATTAACATTGACCAATCCTCAGAGGTCTTCATGTAACAATTTTCATGTATCAAATTGAAGGGACAGCCCAAGTATATCACCTGACTAACCCTCAACCACTAACACTGTTCTCTATATGTATGCTATACTAACCCTACCACTCGAGTAACCAATCCAGAGTGGAAATAGGTTTTTTGCTAAACTTTCTAAGGTGACGCAAGTAGCGCGTCATACTAAGGTAAAAAGGGCCTGCGAGCCCCACGATTGTGTGTGTCAGGACGGACGCGCACGGTCCTTGACCCATCCCTGCCGTTTTGTATAATAAACAGCAGAGTCACCTTGCTTCTTGCGTGTGTCTCATACTCTATCTGTTTTGGGATATACGGGAGGAGTTGGGGCCTCCCTGCCCGGAGGTCTACGGACGGCCCGGCCGACCCCGGCAGAATTTCCCCCCGACATAACCATCACTCGGTCTTGGTCTCATTCCCTCCTAGGGTGTGTCTTGGTTGACTCCATTGGGAGAATTAACTGTATTTTTGGGGGCCTCTCACTTACACAACCATGAGAAGCACCCATGGGTATTGGGAAAGGCCAAGTACCAAAGTGAACCCCCAGCGCCACCACATATAAAAGCCACAACAACAGCCCAACGGGCAATGAGCCCATGCATATGGGGTGTACACCCTCAGCGGACCCCACCTTGCATTAGCCATATAAATTGGCCTTCAATGGACCCTGGCCATCAGACTACATCTGTATATGATGACCTTCCAAGATATAACATGAGTGACTTGTAAGCCCACGTACAATTATGCATGATGACTTAACAGTATGTCATTGTCCACCCAATCAGTTCACAGTCGATTCAGGAAGAGGATGCAGGCCCATCTACTTCCACTAGGGCCACTGCTGCATGCACATCAACCAAAACCCCTGCACCGCCCAGCAATAGGAAAAGTTAAAGACACGTCAGTAGTAGAGCACCAGGACCAAGGCCCTGCAGCTCCATACCAGCCACAAGAAGTGGAGACACTGCAGCAGTCCCCGTTAGTGTGCCAAGTGTCCCAAACACAAGCATTGCACATGCCACTGCTGCCACTGCACCTGATGGCAGCGAAAGACACACAACTGCAGGTGATGCACCCCCGGCAGCTGCAACCACCACTCCACAAGCAGTGCTACTGGTACACCGACACCCACCCATCTGCCGCCTGACCCCCTCTTCACCTGAGGTAGACAAGTAGGCACATATACAGCATGACCTGCATGCAGAGAGTGACACTGATGCCAGTGGAGCATGTGATGCAGGCGACAGGGGTTTTGGTACCCCCTGCTTCAGGCTGAGCCCTCCCACAGCCCACAGCCCATTGCACAGCATTGCATTGATGCAATCTGGAGGAGGCTGGACACGATGGAGCAGACGATGCATCTGGAGACTATAGCGGATACACAGGTGCATCATCTGCAAGCTATCTGTGATTCAGTGCAGGGCACCTCACAAGGTTACAAGGTCCTTGGACCGAGAACAATGGCAATCATCTGTGGCAACTGCTGCCCTAACTGTTGTGGGCCAGAGGGTGAGAGAGCTGACAGAGGGCATCTCAGCATTTGCTTACTCGATGCAGGCCAGCATGCTCCTGACCCCCCCGCACGTCTGGAGTCTGAGGTGGGCAGATATGGCAGTTGGGTGATGGGAGAAGTGGATTTCTCACTTCACTATTAAATACAAGTTCACTTGAAGCAATGGTAGGGCAATCTTTTTTGTGTGAATGTGATGTATTCAAAACGTGGCTACATACAAAGGTGAGCAGCAGGTGATTAGTAGTGTGTTCATAAATAATTGTCAATTAGGTCTTGATGCACCAGATAACCCTTCCATCCCTCCTTCCGCTCACTGCGTGGCAGCCCTGCACCTGTACCTGCAGGAAGTGAGTTGCTGTCCCCTGGGGGAGGCATGCCCTCATCAGGGTACAGGGGGACATTTGGCCTAAGGCAGATGTTGTTTGGCATGGAACAGGGAAGAAAAATGTATGTAACCTTCTCTGGCCTATGCATCAAGGCACATCCGGTCCGGTGTAGACACCAAAAACAACCCTTCAGCAGGCCAAAAGTCTGCTCTATGCACAGCCTGGTCCTGACATGTGTGTCATTGGCCATGGTAGCTGGGGGTCATTGTGTGCACAGTGCACAACCAGCAGTTGTCACTTTCATGGCCTGTGATTAACATCGCAGAGTGCATGTTGCCTGTGGTGGGCCTATGCATTGCTATCATTCATGTGTTCTGATGGGTGATTGGTTTTTCTTGTGCAAGCTTTTGGCATCTGTGTTCCTTCCATTATGGCTTCACATACATGGTTACCAGATTACATACCGTTACTTTATGCCAGTATTGCCTTGTCTTTGCACAGTGTTGAACTGTGATATTGAATGTGTAGGTATGTGTTCCCTATGCATTGTGGTTCAAGCAGCCCTCTCTGTGTGTATTACTTACTTGTTGGGGCAATGAATTAATGAAATCATCTTGTATTATGTGCTTAACACTGGAGACCAGTCTCTAAGCATGGGACTGGGATTCAAACCTGTGTTGCTCTGCATTGTCTTGCTTCAAAGACAGACACGTTGAACCTGAGCTAACCTCCTGGCATGGCAATATGCATCACTGATTTACTACTGCATTGTCCTGCATGGCCTAGTCCTGTGAGTTGGTGGCTGTCATGTGTTGGGAGAGAGGGCAGATCCCGCATGTACAGGGCCTGGACAGTGCACACGCTGATCACATGTGGTAAGCCCCTCCCCCTTTCACATAGCTTTTCACTACTGTGGCGAGATTATTTTGTATGATGGCATTTCTACTCACCCAGTATCCATGTCTGTTGGCCTCTGTGGCTGTCCATGTATGCAGGCAGTGTTCTGTTCTGCCGGACCATAGCATTGTGTGTGGAATCAGGGAAGCGGGCACAGCAGTGTGTGATCACGAGGTCAGCATCGCAGGTGACCTGGACATTCGTAGAGTGATTCTGCTTCTGGTTGTGATATGCTTCTTCAGATGCCTGGGGGGTGACCAACACCACATGGGTGCAGTCCAGAGCAGCAATTATGTTCGGCAAGTGGGCTGCTATGTTGAAACATGCCTTTGTCACATTAATTTGTGCCGGTGTGGTGGGCACAGAGATAGGCCTGGAGGCATGGCACAGGAGAGCTTTCAGCCCTGCTTAAGCACAAATGAAAATGTGGGCTGAGACCTGCCATGCAGAATGCCCCCAGTGTGCTGGTATGTTCCATTTGCAAGAAAATGAAGGTCTTTCGCAAGCTTCAGCAGCTTCAGCAGCAGGTGTAAGGCAGTTTTTACGTTGATCCTGCTCTGTATAGGAGCTCCACTATCGTCTCCCTGTTCAGCCGGTACAGGGTAATCAGCTGCATATCAGTGAATGTCCAGGGTGAGGGACTGACCCAAGGAATGTGCATTTGCCTTGCTTGATGTCTCCTCCTCCGCTCTGTGCCCTGTGCTGCTGTTCCTACTTCTGTAGCTCAATGTGGAGCAGGAGGAGCTGCATGTCCGAGTATGAGACCGCGAGAGGAAGCATGGTGTTGGAAGGAGTATTTGGGACAGGTGAAGAAATTATGTAGTCTGTCAGAGTGGATTTGGTGCACCTGTTGCTTGTTTTACATGAACTATATGCATTTACCTCCAACTTTTAGGTGGATGCATTGGTGTTTTGTAAAGATTGCATTTGATCTAGTTTTACTGTAGCAGTATCTACATTTCCTGATTCTGAATGATCTATTAGAATTAAATATCGTAAATTGTCCGGTTGATGATTTTATTTTCTAAGACGATTTTGATTTGATCTGTTAGGATATATTGTTTTTTATTATTATATTAAATGTTATGTGCGTTTTGAACTATAAGATTGTATATTGTTGTACTGATATGTGTTTTGTAGTAAGGTATTGTATATGTGCCTTTAAGAAATCTGTTATTTGTGAATAAAGGTAATAATGAATGAGTGACTAATGCAGAACCCAGAGCTGCCAAGATCATTCAAACAGTTTGCAAATGTACACTCTATATTCTCATGTTCCATTATAGTTTATTTTATTGAGGGTAATGGAACTGGAGATTTATATATGAAGGGGTAAAATGTGGAAAATCCTGAGCTATAAAAGGCATGGTCCACAGATGAATGGTAAGCTTAGTCAAGCCCTCCTAAAATAACGATCGTAACAAATTACTCCCAATGAAATAATTGGTAATTATTACAACTGTTATCAAGCCCTCCTCTTCCTCCCCAGAGAGACAATAATGCATTTTTCTGGTGTGTGCTATTTTAGTTTGATAGTGTATCTTATGTTACTGTCTGGATTTCCATTTCCATTTCAGTAGGCAACCATATTCTTGTCAATGATCCTAATAAATATTAACCCGAAGCATTACAATATCTTTCGCTTTCAAAGGGCACTCAAAACAATCTCATGCTTACAATTAGACCATCAGGTCATGCACTCTCTGATAGGATCTGATGGGATTGTACACCCTGCAAACATTCATAAAGGCCCCATGAATTCCCCCTGGAGGCTTAGCAAGATTGGATCTGTTGCACTTTAGTTTCGCAGGTAACAAGTCTCAGCCAATATTAACGTTTCAAAATCTCCCTTTTAGCAATACGAACGGGTTTGGCTTCAGGTAGATCAGGCATTAAATTGGTTTACCGGTAAGCCCTCCTCAACACCCTCATTGCATGCATGGGCATCAACAGAACCTTCCTGCAGTGGTTCGCCTCCAACCTCTTCAACGGAGACTCGTTCCAGATGGGCCCCAACAGATTCCAGAGCGATCCAGTAATCTGTCCCCTTTCAAAAGTCTAGATCTTTGCCTGGTCATCTTCAACCGCTACATTGGAAGTCTAGGGGAACTCCCAGGCATAACTGAAATGAAGCAAGATAATTTAAATAATAATATTTGGTCTTTGATATAGTCCCAAATACAAGCAATTGCAGTTTCACAGTGCTTGATAAAAGGTATTACTCATGTCCATCATTATTACCCACATTTGTGATAGCCAATTTATGACCAAAGAAGGATGAAGGCATGAGTTATCCCAACGGACTGTCGAACCCTTGTCCAAGCAGCAACTCTATCTTTTCGTGGGCATGAACACTATATATAGAGTGACCCACTCCCTCAAGAACTCCGTTAAGATACACTAATGCACAGAAGGCATGCAGCTTTACCAACAGATCAATTGCATTAATGACATCTATCGACACAAGCACTGCCTTTCCACCACCAAATAACCAGAAAATATGATAGATGGAAAATGTAAAATGTATCGTAACCACTGGTGTTGCTCTGGGAAACATTCCACATCACCTCAATCAAACCAGGATTTTAAGCACCTAACTAAAGATCAACCAAAGACCAAATTCCATCTGCTAGGACACAACATACCAAGCCTACTGAAGTTCAGATTTGGCTGACAAACATGAAGCTTGATGAAATTGCATATCAACTTTCACCCAGTGCACAATCTCTCTGCTTCATGATCAACAGTAACCTTTCATTGAAAACGCACACAAACCAATGTACCAGCTTGTGCACATCCACAAATTAAAGCCCCTCATCACTGCTCTGAGTAGCTCTCCAATCCCTGGGCATCTCCAACTGGGCCATAGCAGTGCCATACTCGCAGGAGTACAAGATGCACTTTTTGCCACTCCAAAGGACATCCAGCATACTGCAGTGCACCTCTGTCACAACACCCAGATGGTCCTTGTGGCGCAGCTGGCGTACCTGTCCCAGAACCATAGCCTTGTCTACCCGAGCTTTACGTTCGGATGTGCCTTTACGTTTCTGCAATGAGCGGTCTAGTCTTTTTCAAAGATGGCCGCCGCCCGGTACCCGGAAGCATACTAATGCTAGCTCCGAGAGGAGTCGGGTGCATTGCAACCCATCAGACTTGTTCCCACGGGTAAAATGCTAAGCCCCTTTCCTGTTCTAGTTCCTGCTCCTCTGGCACCCCATTCTGTCTCTTGCTTCTCCGCTTCTTGGTTTTTGCCTTGGTTTCAGTTTCCTCCTTATTTCCCTCTACGCGGTCTATCTGCCTAGTTCGAGGAAAGTGTCTGTTTTCCTTCCTTCTTCGCTCCTTGATGCTCCTGCTCCCCGGAGATTCGTGCTCTTTGGCTTTTCCTGTGCCCGGATTTCCATCCTTACTTACCTCTTCAGAACCCTTACTCAGCGATTGAGTTTCCAAGGATTCACCCTGGTCCGATCTGGTTCCTCCCAGTTCCACTCCACATCGTTTTTTGTGCCTGGCGGCTTTTCCGTCTACTGTCCGCATCTGTTCTCCTGCATTGCCTTCTCGAGCTCCCATATAACCACTTTGGGAAGCCGTTCTGGCGACCAGTGAGGACAGACCCTATATCCACCAGGAGCGGCTACGGGACAAGAACAAGACTCAAAGGAAGGAGAAAGATACACAGAGGGAAGACGACCCTTTATCCGCAGGTGAGGACTGCAAGAAATATTACGAGAGATTGCAACGCCAAAGGAAAGAAAAGAAAGTCATGGCTCAGATGCAGGAGCTCATCAGCGCAGTTCAAGGACTCTCTGCCGAACTACAGGCAGTCAAGGCTGGAAATGAGGCTCTCTGACGAATGATGACTGCTAAAGATGCAGTTCAGCTAGATCCACCTACAGGCTCTCTAACCACAGGGAAATATGACAGTACACCAGGAAAACTCAAAGAATTCCTGGATGCTTTTTCTGTGCACTTTCTCTTTAGAGAAAACACTTTTTCCATGATAAGGCCAAGATCGGTTATATGGTCAGTAATCTTGCTGGTAACGCATTATCTTGGGCTACGCCTTTGGTCATAGCGGGCAATCCGGTCGTGGCTACTTATCAGAACTTTGTGCAGGCCATGCGTGACATGTTTGGTAGACAAGAACTGACTTATCAGGCCTACGAATCCTTGTTGGAAATCATACAAGGAACTCAGGACGTATTGGCGTATACTACCCGCTTCAAGAAGCTGGTTTCAGAAGCAGACTGGCCGGAATCCGCTCAATACACCATATACCGTCGTGGTTTGTCTGAAGACATCAAGGACCAACTAGTCAGGGTTCCTAGACCAACGTCTTTCGCCAACCTCATTTCAGTCGTGCTACAAATTGAGTTTCGCCAACTAGAAAGGGAGGAAGAAAGGAGGAAGACAAGAGGACACTTCCAAACCTACCGTTCTCAGCCACAAATTCAGAACAAGGACTCTCCTGCAGCAGAAGAACCCATGCAAAATGGGAAAGCAGAAGCACAGACCGTAGAAGGCATTGATGGCTGTCCTTTGTCCTCAGGTCCTATAATCAAACAAACCGCACCTCTTTGTATGGTCATTGAACAGCATTCCGAAGAGTTGGTCTTCGATGTCATAAAGGCTGCACACTTTCCTATAATTTTGGGGATTCCATGGCTTAGGGTTCACAATCCTTCCATCGACTGGGAAAAGGACACAGTGGTTCTGGGGTCTCCGACTTGCAAGGCCCAGTGCTATCCCACTTTTTCTTCTTTTTGTTCTCCTGGATCGCCTTCTCAAGGTCCCATATAACCCCTTTAGGAAGCCGTTCTGGCGACCGGTGAGGACAGACCCTATCTCCACCAGGAGCGGCTACGGACAAGAACAAGACTCGAAGGAAGGAGAAAGATACACAGAGGGAAGACGACCCTTTATCCGCAGGTGAGGACTGCGAGAAATATTACGAGAACCTCATCAAAGGAACACGAAAATTCAACCACATATCACACACCCTCAAGGACATGTACAAGATCTATATCTGAAGGTCAGGAACAAAAGACTGGCCTTGCAGATTCGAGGCCAAAAAGGCAGCAACTGCAGGGTTGGTCTTTTTTCTTTTTCTTTTGTTTCTTTACATATGGTTATAGAACAAACCTTTAGCAATTTGAATACAGTAACAAGCTATTTCACATAAAATCATATTATATAAAAGTCAAATTAAGAAGATCAAACAGTACAAAACAATTAATGCATACAATCCCTCAGATGAATCTTAAATTTGTTTTGGTTAATATATAAAAGATTAACTTGTATTTTCTAAGTAGTCAATACACTGTCTAGTCATTCGCTGTTGACATTTCATACAAGGCTTCTTTCCACACTGTGACCGTCATGACTGTACTTTCAGCGCTGAATAATACATTCCAAATTTGGTCACCGTGGATGGAACATATATTGTGTACTAAGCAGCTGTAATTAGCAGTATAATAAGGTGTAAGAGCCTGGCATTAGTTGAAGATATGGTGTGCAGTCTTGATGTGCACATTACACAGTCTACAACTTCTTTCATTTAATGGACTGAATCAATAAAACGGCCCATGTCTGCCACATATAGATTGTATAGGGAAGTGTAACGCTCACCTGATTCCCGCAGAGGCGCCGGTCTTGACTGGGTGAATGCCGTATCTTCAAAGGTGATGTGTAACACACGGTTGGCTCTTTGGGCTGGACCTCTGTGCACTGTATGTCTGACTTGAAGAGTAAGATGTCTGCAGATAGAAAATATGGGATTAATGAACTGGGGTTATTGGGTGCCTCTCTCCTCTTGCCTTTCTCTTCTCCTGTAGAACCCCAAAGGTTAACGCCCTCACCTTAGGTAAGTGAACGCCGAGCTCTCCATCTGCCTCGGGGCAGGGTGCCGAAAACCAGTTTCTTCACTGGATAACGGTGGAGGCCTCTTGACCTCAGAGGACTGCTGTCCGTCGTTAACTGCACGAACGGTAAGTTCTGGGCACTTCAAATGTCTTAAAAGTCTTTTGTAATGATATCTCTTGTTTTGCAGGGTTCCGGCGATGGCGGATGGCGGGCTGATGAGAGTTGAGGATCGAACCCGCGTGAGGAATAGAAGCGCCTGGAAGCACGTAAGTAAGCGCTTGTAGCCTGCTTCACGATGCACACTAACTGTCCCTTTTATCTTGCAGGTACAAGTTCGGAGCTTTAGAGAAGCTGAAGGGTGCTGGAATACCCACTGGATTCGGCGTGGGAAGGAGTAATGGCACGTGAGTAATAAAGTTGCCCAATGTCTTTAAACGCACCTTCTTTTGTCTTTCAGATGCGGGATGCAGCGCCGAAGGCCTCCGGACCGTGCGAAGAGCTGGTAAGCTTTTGTCTTTCAGATGCCGGAATGCAGTGCGAAGACCTCCGGAGCATGCGAAGAGTAGGTAAGCCTTTGTCTTTCAGATGCCGGAATGCAGCGCGAGGCGTTGGTGACAGCCGATGGACCAGGTAAGAGATGCGCTGCCACTGAAGACCGTAGTGCTAACCTGTTCTTTCTTTGTCTTTACAGGTGCTGCTGAAGACTGGATTCCAGGATGGTAAGCCTTTGTTCCCTTAGGCCCAGGATCAGAAGCAGAAGACACGATGAGCGTTCTGCTGCAGAGAATGCAGAATAACACAAAGCAAGATTCATCCATCGGGTGTGGTTTAAATAGCCTCCTGTAGTGCTTAGGTGTCTCCTTCCACAGCCACGCCTAGGTAAGAAAAGAGTTCCTGCTTTCCAGAAGAGTTCCAGTGTTCTGAACCTAGGGAGTGGCTCCTGCCCCACCCAACAGGAAAAGCAGTCCCAAACAGAAGAGGATCAGGGGTTCAACTGGCAGGTAAGTAAGCAGCATGGTCTGCTGCAGGTAAGTCCACCCAAGCATTATGAGCCCGGCGCTTCCAGCGCTGGGACTGGGCATCTTTATGAGCCTGGTGCCACTGGCGCCAGGACAGGGTCCAAAAGGTCCCAATTGGGACTGGCTGGCACTCGGAACCGGGGTTATGGGTCTGCTTCCAAGGGAGTCGGGCAAGTCCTGATCTTTTGGAAGCAGAGATCATGACAATACCCCCCCTCAAGGCCCCTCCCAAACCGGGCTTCTCCGGGGGTTTGGGCTTGTTAGGAAATGTTCGATGAAATCTTTTGATTAGACGAGGCGCGTGGACATATTCTGCAGGTTCCCAGGATCTTTCTTGGGGACCGTAGCCTTTCCAGTCAATCAGGTAAAATAGTTTAGATTTGGAGATCTTGGAATCCAGGATGCTTTTGACTTCAAACTCGAGTTCTCCATCAACTAGAATAGGTTTTGGAGATGTAGTTAGTCGGGTTTGAGGTTGCACGGGTTTTAATAGAGAGACGTGGAAGACCGGATGTATCTTCATGTGAGGGGGCAAGTCCAACTTGACCTGGATTTACTATGGTAGTGATGGAATAGGGACCAAGGTATCTTGGGTTGAATGTGCGTGGTCCTTTTACAGGTAGATATTTGGTGGATAACCAGACTTGATCTCCTACTTGATATTGGGGGGCTTCCTTACGATGTTGGTCTGCTCCTTTCTTGTATTGTTCTTTAGCCCTTTGAAGGTGAGAAACGGCTTCCTTAAAGGCTTGGGTGATTGTAGAATGCAGGTGGTCTACTGCTGGTGTTCCAAGATCTTGGAGTGGATCCAACTCCGAGGTTCGAGGGTGACTACCGTATAAAAGAAAAAACGGGGTCTTCCCAGTTCCCGAGTGGACAGAGTTATTGTAGGCATATTCGGCTATCCAAAGGATATCTTTCCAAGTTTTTTCAGTTTGTTGTAGCATGCAGCGCAAATACTGTTCCAGAGTTTGATTGGTCCTCTCGGTTTGTCCGTCGGTTTGAGGGTGGTGGCTGGTCGAAAGTCTCTCATCAATTTGAGCCGACCGACAGCAACTTCGCCAAAAATGAGAAATAAATTGACTACCTCGATCCGAAATTAGAACTGAAGGAAAACCATGCAGTCGGACGATGTTTTCGAGAAATTCTCGGGCCAGAGTTGCTGCTGTTGGTAAGCCTTTGAGTGGAATGAAATGCGCCATCTTGGAGAATAGGTCCACGATTACTAGGATCGTATTGTATCCGGAGCATGGAGGTAGATCGGTGATGAAGTCCATAGAAAGCGTATGCCAAGGGCGAGGCGGGATGTCAATAGGGCGTAAGAGGCCGGCTGGTTTTTCCTTTTGACTCTTGTTTTGGGCGCATACTCCACAGGACATTATAAAGTCTCTGATATCTTTTTTCCAAGACGGCCACCAGAAGTAGCGCTTGATCTTTTCCGAGGTCTTGGTCATACCGGGATGTCCTTCCATTAAAGAATCGTGATAACAAGAGATTACCTTTTTCTGTAAATCTGTGCTGGGCAGGTATAACCGTTCTTGGAAATATAATAGGTTGTCCTTCACCGTAAAGTTCTTTCCCTGCAGATGCCAATTCTGTATGTCTGCTGGAGTTACCAGTAGCCTGGCTTTATCCTTAACTTCCTCTATGGATTGTGTGGCGATTACACCTAGAATTCTTTGTTCGGGAATGATAGGTACAGGTTTAGGATTGATCAAATGTTCTTCCACTCCCATCCGAGAAAGGGCATCAGCTTTACCATTTTTTGTACCAGGTCGAT
Source organism: Ambystoma mexicanum (assembly GCF_040938575.1). NCBI lineage: Eukaryota > Metazoa > Chordata > Amphibia > Caudata > Ambystomatidae > Ambystoma > Ambystoma mexicanum. Next base: position 104,166,851 of record NC_090936.1, on the reverse strand, counting down.
AGGTAATTATGAAGTCAAACTCGGCAAAGAATAGTGCCCAACGGAGTTGCCTAGAGGATTGAGCTTTTGCGGTTTTCAAATATTGCAGGTTTCGGTGATCTGTAATCACAGTAACGGTGTGTTGGGCCCCCAGAAGATAATGCCGCCAAGCCTTAAAGGCGGACTTGATAGCTAGAAGTTCCTTATCAGTAATAGTGTAATTGATTTCAGGAGGCGAGAATTTGCGGGACCAAAATGCCACGGGATGCAACTGATTGGTTACTGGGTCCTTTTGTGATAGAACTGCCCCCATGGCAAGGCTCGAAGCATCAGTTTCAACGATGTAGGGGAGTTCTGGGCGAGGATGTTTTAAGATCGGTGCAGAGATAAATCTAGTCTTCAAATTCTGGAAAGCTTGTTCCGCCTCGGTAGACCATTCAAAACGTTTGTTTTTCTTTAACAAGGCGGTGATGGGCTGGACTATTCGAGAGAATTCGGGGATAAACCTGCGGTAAAAGTTAGCGAAGCCTAACATGCTTTGAACACCTTTTACGGAGGATGGCGATGGCCATTTGAGAATTGCATCAACCTTCTTTGAATCCATACGCACTCCGCTAGGTGATAATATGAATCCCAAGAATTCAACTTCAGTCACGTTGAAAACACATTTTTCCAACTTAGGGAAAAGTTTGTGTTGATGCAATCTCTCGAGGACCATTTTCACGTGTTTCCGATGTTCAGTTTCCGATGAAGAATAAACGAGGATGTCGTCAATGTAAACAACAACACACACATCTATGAGCTCTCTGAGGACATCGTTCATAAAATATTGAAAGGCGGCCGGGGCATTGCAAAGTCCGAAGGGCATGACCTGATATTCAAATAGCCCATACTTGGTGCGGAAGGCCGTCTTCCATTCATCGCCCTCTTTTACTCGTACCAAGTGGTAGGCTCCTCTAAGATCCAGCTTTGGATATATGCATGCTTTTCTGACTTGGTCCAGGAGTTCAGGGATCAAAGGTAACGGATATCTATTCTTAACGGTGATCTGGTTCAGGGCGCGATAATCTATACAAGTTCTAAGGTCCCCTTCTTTTTTTGGAACGAAGAACAAAGCTGAGGAAGCAGGGGACTTGGAAGGACGAATAAACCCATTCGCTAGGTATTGATCCAGGTATTGTCGGAGGTGAAGATTCTCAGGCTCGGTAAGGGCATAAATTCTACTACAAGGAGGAGTAGATCCAGGTATCAGGTCTATCTGGCAGTCATAAGACTTATGAGGAGGTAGAGAGTTAGCCTGATCCTTCCGGAAAACATCTTGGAATTCTAGGTATTCAGGAGGTAACTGGGGAGCCTCCGAGGAAATTGCTGCCAGTGCAACACCAGGTCGAGGGTGACAAGTAGAGACACATTCTGGAAACTGAACCGTTCTTGCTCGCCAATCGATCTGAGGATTGTGCTTCTCTAACCAAGGAATTCCTAGAATAATCTGGAACTGAGGGGCCTTGATCACATCGAACACGATCTTCTCATGGTGTCCATCTTGACATACTAGCGCCACTTCTTGGGTGGTATGCGTTACTGGTCCGGAGGCTATCTCCGTACCATCCACCGTAGTAATGACGTCCTTTACAGCCTTTGGACAAAGAGTCAGATTCATCCTCAAAACCATTTCATGATCCACATAATTGCCGATGGCACCGCTGTCGACGTAAGCTTCAATCGCATGTAATCGATCCGGATGTTCAGGGCTAATGAGGACCATAGGTATCACGAAATGCGAGGTCACTGAACTGGTTTTAACGCTCGGCAAGAGGACCTCTATTCTTGTCGGGCGAGGTTGTTTCCCTGCTCAGAGTTTGTGACCCTGGTAACTGCAGCTCCTACTGCCTTCTTGGCTGGTTTCACCGGACAGTCTCGAAGAAAGTGCCCCGAGTTTCCGCAATAGAGGCATAATTGCAGCTGTTTTCTCCTTTCCCGCTCCTTTTGTGTTAGTGGTCCTTTCAGGCCCCCTATTTGCATGGGTTCCCCGGAGTCTACTCCTTTGGTAGAAGTTGGTGGTTTGGAAAATACTCGAGCATCAAACTTGGAACGATCGGCCTTCCTGTTCTGCAGTCTGTGGTCAATTTGAACGACTAAGTCAATATAGTCCGAACAGTCTTGCGGGGGATTCACTACTTGGGCTAACACATCTTTGAGCTCTCCACGTAGACCTCTATAAAACAGCGTAATCCTTTTGTCCTCAGGCCATCGAGTTTCCACTATCAGTCTGTTGAAAGACGCAATATAAGCCAAAAGGTCTTGATTACCCTGTCGCAATGAAAGGAGCTCATTGTCCAAGGCCTGCCCCTGTGAATGTCTTGCAAACAGTTTTTCCATACTGAGCTGAAAAGCTTGAAAATCATGGAGAACCGGATCATCTTGATTAACTAGAGGGATCGTCGACCAGTCTGCCGCATTGCCACTAAGGTACGAAAGCACGAAAGCTACCTTAGCTTGATCAGTTGGAAAGGCTGCTGGCCGGCATAAGAAGTGCAACCGGCACTGATTAATAAATACTGCAAACCTCTTTGGGTCACCAGAAAATCGTTCGGGCGGAGCCAGAGGTACATTCCCAGGTAGGTTGATCTGCACTGGGTTCGTAGAGGATGTTGAAGGAAGATTTGCCCCTGATGCGGGTAACGGAGTTTGTCCGGCTTGTGACTGTAGCAATTGTCTAGCGAGATCGTCTGTTCGCTCCTTGAAAATAATCAGTTCCCTTCTTAGAGCATTCGTTTCCTAACGGGCTGCATGCACTTCTGCTCTTAGTTCCCCAAGTAACTGGGCTAGCTGGTCGGTATCCGAGGTTTCCATAGCGCCTGGGTGGGAGTTTTGCGGTAGGCTTTGTGTTCTGTAACGCTCACCTGATTCCCGCAGAGGCGCCGGTCTTGACTGGGTGAATGCCGTATCTTCAAAGGTGATGTGTAACACACGGTTGGCTCTTTGGGCTGGACCTCTGTGCACTGTATGTCTGACTTGAAGAGTAAGATGTCTGCAGATAGAAAATATGGGATTAATGAACTGGGGTTATTGGGTGCCTCTCTCCTCTTCCCTTTCTCTTCTCCTGTAGAACCCCAAAGGTTAACGCCCTCACCTTAGGTAAGTGAACGCCGAGCTCTCCATCAGCCTCGGGGCAGGGTGCCGTAACCAGTTTCTTCACTGGATAAGGGTGCAGGCCTCTTGACCTCAGAGGACTGCTGTCCGTCGTTAACTGCACGAACGGTAAGTTCTGGGCACTTCAAATGTCTTAAAAGTCGTTTGTAATGATATCTCTTGTTTTGCAGGGTTCCGGCGATGGCGGATGGCTGGCTGATGAGAGTTGAGGATCGAACCCGCGTGAGGAATAGAAGCGCCTGGAAGCACGTAAATAAGCGCTTGTAGCCTGCTTCACGATGCGCACTAACTGTCCCTTTTATCTTGCAGGTACAAGTTCGGAGCTTTAGAGAAGCTGAAGGGTGCTGGAATACCCACTGGATTCGGCGTGGGAAGGAGTAATGGCACGTGAGTAATAAAGTTGCCCAATGTCTTTAAACGCACCTTCTTTTGTCTTTCAGATGCGGGATGCAGCGCCGAAGGCCTCCGGAGCGTGCGAAGAGCTGGTAACCTTTTGTCTTTCAGATGCCGGAATGCAGTGCGAAGACCTCCGGAGCATGCGAAGAGTAGGTAAGCCTTTGTCTTTCAGATGCCGGAATGCAGCGCGAGGCGTTGGTGACAGCCGATGGACCAGGTAAGAGATGTGCTGCCACTGAAGACCGTTGTGCTAACCTGTTCTTTCTTTGTCTTTACAGGTGCTGCTGACGACTGGATTCCAGGATGGTAAGCCTTTGTTCCCTTAGGCCCAGGATCAGAAGCAGAAGACACGATGAGCGTTCTGCTGCAGAGAATGCAGAATAACACAAAGCAAGATTCATCCATCGGGTGTGGTTTAAATAGCCTCCTGTAGTGCTTAGGTATCTCCTTCCACAGCCACGCCTAGGTAAGAAAAGAGTTCCTGCTTTCCAGAAGAGTTCCAGTGTTCTGAACCTAGGTAGTGGCTCCTGCCCCACCCAACAGGAAAAGCAGTCCCAAACAGAAGAGGATCAGGGGTTCAACTGGCAGGTAAGTAAGCAGCATGGTCTGCTGCAGGTAAGTCCACCCAAGCATTATGAGCCCGGCGCTTCCAGCGCTGGGACTGGGCATCTTTATGAGCCTGGTGCCACTGGCGCCAGGACAGGGTCCAAAAGGTCCCAATTGGGACTGGCTGGCACTCGGAACCGGGGTTATGGGTCTGCTTCCAAGGGAGTCGGGCAAGTCCTGATCTTTTGGAAGCAGAGATCATGACAGGAAGGGGCCAAGCCACAGCCCTGTTTCAGTCCAGTGTTAGTTGGAATATCCTCAATGACCTCACCATTCTGGTTTACACGAAGCGACACAGTATTGTCAGTATATAAAAAAATAAGGAAGTACAAAAGTGAGCAATCGATACCCCAGTTGGCCAGCTTTGTCCACAAACGATTACGGGACACTGTGTCAAAAGCTTTCGAAAAATTGACGAAGCACACATACAGATTTACATAAGTGTCATCCAGGCAGTAGTTAGAAATCATTTGCAGAATGCTAAGGTTATGTAATGTGCCATGCGATTTGCAAACCCCGTTTGAAACGGGGAAAGCAATTTCTTTGTTGTAGCCCAAATAGTGAGCTTTTTTTGCAGAATGATTGAGGAAACTTTAGAACTTATATTAAGCCCTTTTTCAAATACTGGAATGAGAGTCGATTTATGCCAACTAGATGGTATTTGGCCGTTTTTAAGAATTGCAAATATAAATTTGCCAATACCATGGCCCAAAATTCTGGGTCTGCTTTGAGAATAACACTAGCCATCATATCAGGGCCCGGGGCTATAGAGCCATTTAAAGCTTTGATAACAATCAGGATGTCCTCCCACTCAAATTCCCTACAAAACTGGGTGTCAGAAATATAGGGTATCGAGGGAGAGTTGGCCTTGGGTTTATTATACGGTGCCAATATTACATCGGTCCAGCATGCCACATTAATAGGATTATTCTCAATACTACTGGAGCAGATGGTAAAGGATCCAATCATAGCCCAGAACTTCTATTTTCATTGCTGAGTAGTATTTGTTATAGACCCTTCCAGTCAACACTGCTCCTGGAATATTAATGATACCAATTCTTATACCTAGTAAACAAGTGGGCCAGCAGGCTCTTTATCTCGGTAGCACTGTAACACATCAGTTTCTTAATAGCATTATATTGCTTCCGATATACTTTTTTAGTGTAGTACACATCAAGGTTATTATTATGTAAGGTAGGTCGAGCAATCATCCTCTGGGTCAAATGCAATTGATTATTTAAGAAATGAATAACTCTGGATACGTCCCACCCATTTTCAGAGAGCCACTTCGTAAGTGTTCAATGATTACTTTTGACAAAGTTGCTAATGACCTCAACATTATTACTATTCAGTATGATTCGATTGCCCTGTGTATTTACCGAGGCCGAGACCTGCATACAATGAGGGTGCCAAATAAATACTATAAGACCATCCCAGAGACACATGACCACTAGACGTATTACACGTGGTAACAAGGGCCCCACAGTGTTCAGCATTTAATTGCTCTACAAACACATAGTCCAAGCTAGAATAGCTGTGTTCATTGGATCAAGTAACTTTAAGATTCTCACTATTCATTTTTTTGTATTCAGACAGATAAGTTCTTGGGTCATAGCCAGATTCAACCACAGATGTTTAGTTTGGAATTTAGCGGTCAAGTCTTCCATATTACTATTTAAATCACCCGCAATAATGGTCCCTCCCCTGGGACAAGTCTCATACCAGGTCAATAACGTACTTTCGTTATTATCAATGATATCCTATGTCGCAACACCTCTGGGGGGATCATATCTTTTAATAATAAGAATATGGCACCCAATGATTGATAAGGTGGCAGCCATAACATAGGATGACGGCCTGCTCATGGGGTATTCTTTCAAAGTATATTTAACCAAAGCCCCAATAGCAAGGCGCCCACACGGTCTGCCCTTTTCACCACGCTTGGCTGCCATACACATTATGTTATAGCTATCTACAAAAAATGCCCCTGTGGCCCATGTCTCCTGTAATAGGAATATGTCACAAGCTCGAATATAGGCAGTCCCAGCTCAATCTTTCAGGAAGGAACGAAAAGCTTGTGTGTTCCAACTAAGCCAATTCATAACACCTACATGCTGTTGCAGTAAATTGTGTTTTTGGCACTGGGGTCCCTATCTTTATGATTCACTCCATACTTATTGGCATGCTGAGAACACATGCATTATGACACAATATTAATCTACCCCTTGTTTAATGGTACAAACTGGTCTCTCAAGTTCATGGTCATAGAGGGAACATGCACAGGTAGCTGATATTTCTTCCCTCAGAAACATTGCATATGGTGACTTTTAGGCCCCTGGCATATATGTTTTAGCATAGGTCCAGAGTTGTGAGGCAGCCACTGATGAGCGAAATTCAATAAGGGCCCAATTGAGTGTGCTTTCCCATTTGGGCAGTTTGATTCGTAGAATGTCATAGTTAGCGATAGAGGCTAAGCATTGAATTGATTTCAGTAATGCAAGCAGGTTAGTACGATTCAAAAAAGGACTCTCTCTATCTGGATGAATTTAATCCAGTTTAACCGTGCGGCCCATTGAGGTAAAGAATTTGCTGTCCGCTTGAAGATGGGAATCTTTCGAATGGACAGAATGATATAGGATGGTCTGTTAGAAGGTGCATCGACTGAGTCAGGCTGTTCCAGCCGAAGAACCTCATGTTTGGTTTAACATTTTCAGGCATATTTCTAGAGGTTGCCAAAGACATGTTGGTGGTGGTCGCAACCCGAGTGGAGTTGGGGCATATCAATTTGTCCAAAGGGCCATGCAAAACAACCCGGCGACTGGTACCATCTCCATGGATTTTAATTATCGTCCGGTCACCCCCGGCGGGAGATGTCAATATAACTGAGTAAAGTTGTTCAGTAGGGCAGCTAATGGATGAGGTCAGGGCGGCTACTCGTTTCTTGTTGCTAGCACCCTTCTTTGTGCTAATATAATTACCCTGGGCTTAGTCACAAATATCTAAAGGGCTGTCGATCATGGATAACTCAGTACAGAGATCATCCATAGCATCGTTCTCTGATGCAGCCATGATGTTATGGGTCTCAGTATGTGTGGGTGCTTTGTTGGTAGCGCATTAGCACAACTCGGGCCCCTTTTCCCAAATTCCACTAGAGCCTCCTATCAGTTGGCGAAGGGGAGTTGGCCTATCCTTTTCCATTGGAGCAACCACAGAGCCTTCCTTAGTATGTACCCCACCACTTTATTCAATAGGAATTTCAGTCCTTTTTGTGCGGCCGCTATACTAGCACACAAGATTAGTACAGCTTCTATTTTAGCCTCCAAGAACCTTTTTAGAATTATATAAGGACTTCCTCCTCTCATAAGAGATTTGTTCAATGGCAATGGACTTTTCTTTGTCCTCACAGCACTCATAAGCCACCGCGGAGGGGAAACAAGTGCTTCCAGATCCCGAGTAGCATAGATGTTTTGATCAGTTGCACAATGGGGTGTGGTGCCACTAGGTGCAGCTGGTACCCTTTTTAGTTTGTGACACAACTTAAGTAAAAAACCATTGTTATCCAAGGTCACTGAACAATGGAGAGACTGTTACTACCATCTGCCACAGAAACCGCCTTCAAGTGGTGAGAATCAGAGGGTTCAACGGTCTGTGTGAGTGGAGCAATAGGGTTAGTAAATTGTGTAGTTGCCCCCACTGAGCCTCCAGACAGTAGTGTGTGATCCCATGAACCTGTGAACTTTTGTTGTAGGGTGCCAATACTACCAGATGCACAGTCAAGTTTGCCCTTTTTTTGCCCACAGCGCTCTTCTCTGAGCCTTGAGCGGCTGTGTTGGACTTCGTGTACGCTTTCCAGGGTTCAGGGCTTCGCTGCGCAAAGTATACTTCCTCTTTAAAGGCATGTGGAACTGGGCCAATAACAAAGAAGTCAAAATCAGCAAGAACAGTGAGGTTATATAGAAAAAACTAACAGAGTGAACTTCTTCTACACCGGGCAAATAGCAAGCACATGGAGAGCAAAGAGGGGGAGGAGGGCCCCCAAGGTGGAGCGTAAAGCTAACTTCCAACCGGGAGCCCGCAGACTCAGACACGAAAACACTCGGCCTCACTCCGCCACCAACTGGACTTTTATCAGCCTGCCTCCTTACTTGTCAACAACAGAGTGTGAAGGCAGACTCCAGTCTGCTGTGTTCTCAGCGTAATGAATGTTGTTGATTGCTGCTGCCCAAAAACACTCAGCCTCACTCCGCAACTCACAGAGAAAATTTGGCAGGCTATGGTAAACTGCTACTCGGGTTCACGCTATTACCACACTCCCGCTCACACTCCCACATTATGTAAATTAGGGTGTCACCACTAAAAACAGTTTCTGCAACTGCAGCTGCCACACAACTGTGTGTGATTTTTTTTTTGTCTCATACAGGAGCTTATAGGAGCCGGGACTCACAGGGAGGAGAGCAATCCATGCTTAGACCTACCACACTTCCCAGCTACTAGGCCTTTTGTGCTGGCCACATGAGAACACACAACCTCTCCAGGCCAAAGGGTTGCAGCCTGAGTCACCTGACACCCCCCAGCACAAGCAGATCCAAATGCCACAATGATCCAGTTGGACTGACCCAGGAGGTCCCGATGCCACTGCAGGCTTCTGTCTGCACTTAGCACAGTATGTCCCGGGTCTTATCTACAGACCATGAACGGCTGTACTAGCAACAACACAAAGGACACACCATGTTCAAGACAGCTGGCACCAACTACAAAGCAGACTCAATGAAAACACCACTGTACCTGACCAAAATCTAAACATGTCTGGAAGACCACTGATCACCAGAAGCCATAAAATCACATGCTCAAACAAATAACTCTACAAGGGTAGAATGCCTTTTCCTGCTATGTACCGTGTCTCTGAAACAAGTTGCCAATGCAAATAAGAATGGCCCACCTCATTCTGCACTTCATGAAGGACCTGAAGACTCTATTTTTCATAGGATATCTAAGTAGTCACGGATCACTCCTTTCAACTCTAAATCTCCCCGTATGGGGATCGCCTATCAACTGCTACTGCTACACATCTCAGCTAGCTCTGCTATACAAGTGGTCAAAAATCCTGGAATACTAATGGACAATAAACTAACACTAGAGTCACAAGTCAATGCAATAGTTATGAAATGCTTCTTCCACTTACACACAATCAAGAGGATACTCCCCTTCTTCACTTTCACATACAGAATACTCGCCATCACCTCTCTTGTCATGTCAAGAATATATTACGGCAACATCATCTATCTCGGAACACCAGAATACCTTATGAGAAAACTACAAAGAATACAGAAAGCAGCAGCAGGACTGCTCCTCAGACCCACTAAGAGAGAACACATAGCACCAGCAGTAAGAGCACTATATTGGTTACCAGACGTGGCTCTTTAACTCACCAAATCAAAGAAAGAACACCAGTGAAGGACAACCACCTGTGCAACATAAAAAGAAATTCTGAAATCAGAGCACCCAGAGAAATAAAACACTCAACCCCAAACACCATAGAATAATATTAATCCAACGGATCAACCCAATGCACAGAAAAAGACTCAGACAACACCCCGCTGACCCGACTAAAACTCTCTTATACTGTGCAGAACCACCACCCAACACTGAAGAACCAAGACGCATACCTTTTGCCACAAAAACAAAAGCATTGCAAACTACCAGCTCTACCGACTCTCCACAATACCCAAAATGCACATAAAACACCTACATGCAACCACCCACCAAACTCCACATCAACCAACTAAACACATACCAGCACGCAGTGACCAGTTTTTGCCAACTGAAGCGACCAGCAGCACATCAAAGCTATGTAGCGCATTTCCCTCTCAACCCCACTAGCTAACCCATCCCAACCCCCCTTCCTTTTCAGATCCGTCTCAGTGCCTGCAGACCATGGAAATGGCAGCAGTGCACAATATAAATAAATCACAATAACATAACATACACCTGTGTCCTACTTGTAACCCAGTAGGTGTGTCCCCTATGTTCAGTGTCTGTTGCTTCAAAGCTAGGTTTCCACTGTCTTAATCCCATAGATAACATGCATACATACAATGCAAGGGATTTCAGCAGGATTCTGCCCTGTAAATTTCAATATTGACACCAAGTCCTGCTCGTGTCAGGGTTTGCATGCCGGTTGGCTTGGCAATGGAGCACTAGTTCTTTTCTGAACCTTTTCAAGCTTTTTGGACAGCGTGTCCTCCTGGTTTAGATAGTGAACAGTTTACAAGAAAGACAGCAGGTGAGTCCAAAAGTCTGAGGCTGAGCTGTATGAGACATCTTCATTTAGAGTGATTGAGTTCAGTTTAACCCATCAGAGAGTGCAAGTCATTCTAACATTAGTATAGAGTGCCACGTAGCGGAACATTTTAGAGTCTAGATTTTCTTTCTCACAGTTCTTGTTTCCATGAGTGAGGAAGTAAATCCATAGTCTGCTTCACCCAGGGAACATGTATCTTATTTTCTGGCATTTCCGTTGTCTCCAGGCGAGACCTTCGATCGAGAGCTGTGTGAGACAACTGAGCTTTCAATTTAGGGTCTGGTGATACAAAGATGCATTTCCAGAGAATCAAGCTTTTGCATTTGTTCCACAAAATGGATTCACAAAATTCTTTCATTTTCTAAGGTATATGCTACCTTTTCATGTCTTCACAAAACTCCCACAGGAGTTAAGGTCTCCCTCGCTTTACCCATGAATGAACCTTTGGTATGTTGCCGCCCAGATAACAGTTTCCAGTCAAACAAGATAATATGTGTGTTTTTCTTTCTAATTTATTACAGTTGTGTAACACCCAGACCCGGAGATATCACAGCGTTTGTACAGTATAAGGGAGGAAAAGGTATAAACAGGGAGAGGCATTGGTCATATTTGTTACAAGCTTTTGAAGGTCGGGTAAGATTGTTCCTTTCTGATGTGGGCAGGAGAGAGTTCCAGAAAGATGGTGCTGTGACACAGAAGATTGCGCCTCCAGCTCTCTTGCTTTTGTACCCCAGGATGAGCAGGGAGAGGTTGGTGGACGATCTTCGGGAGCGCATGCAAGGTTTCTTGGCAATGCTGTTGTTAAGGTAGATGGGCGCCTCTTTGTGGATGCACCAGTGTGCCATAGTCAAGGGTTTGAAGTCAATGCGGCTTTGATGGGCAACCAGTGAACTCCATTTTAGTTTTATAATTGCATCTATAAACTTGCCATGTGTCCCCCCCCCCAGTGCCAAGGCCTTTTTTTGGTGATTTTGCTATTTCGCCATTCAGCGTCTTCTAACGTTTTCTGTTTCATTAACCCCTTAAGTGCCACGGACGACATATCTTGTCCTTGGCAACAGGGCGGTAATCCCAAGGACGAGATACCTCGCCCTTGGCACTTAAGGGGTTAAAACGACACTAGATCAGTAACTGGCCATTGAAAAAAAGTTAAGGAATTCTGAAAATGTGTGGCCTTTTCTGAAAGGTTAAACAATAGATACAAAAGTTTTCTTACAGGCCTCATTTCTATATCATACTAACAAGTTATCTGACATATTGCTCAGAGTAACAGAAGATGTGAAAAGAATAGCCAAGACACTAAGCATGATAAAACTAGATAGTGTTCTATATGCTGCTGATCCAGTCTTGCTAGCACTGGCATCATTGCACATTCAGACAAAGCACATATTGCAATGTTAATAAACCCAATATCAGTACTGTAAAATCCAAGATTATACGGGGGAAGTCAACGAGAGGCCTGTTTTTCTAAGTGCGGAGTCCTAATACAGACAGGCAATGCAACTGAATTGTTAGAGCTGTAGGTGCATGTAAGCCCCTCATTCTTGATGGTGCAGACACATGAGAAAGCTCTGGTTATCATTACCTCTGGCAGATTTTGCAGAGGTTCCTTGCATGGTTTGGGAACATCATGAGAGAGTTCCTCCTGCGGTACCGTGCACCAGGTGAGGATGTGGAAGCCGATCCGCTGATTCGGTTATGGTTCCTGCAGAGGGCATAGGTTCCTGTAGACTGTGCCTCTATGGTGGAATAATCCGGGGCAGTCCAACGAAATCGATAGGTAGTGATGGCTGCCATGGTCGGTATGGCGCCCGCCTAGTCTGATCATTACTGGTTCACCACATGCAGAGACAGAAGGCATGTCCACTGAAGTTGCTATGCATGTCACAGCTTCACGCTGTCAATTTCAAGAATCTGGAGGAAATTGCCCAACCCCAAGAGCAGACATACTTTTGAATATAGGTTCTTAAGCCTCTGAAAAAAGAAGACTGGCTATCTGTTCTTCTTTGGTAAATGTGACCCTTTGATTGACGATGACTTTAGCCAATTAAAAAGGAGGTGCTGTACACTTAACCAGCCCAATGGCCACTGATTCCTGATGCTGTACCATGCTATTATAATATTTAGTTATTTATTTTATTGTACTTCTTTATATGCAGGGAAGCACAGTGTGCGCTTGATCATAAAAGAACGTAAAATCCATAAGATGTCATAGTGGAGTGGAAGCAGTGAGCTTCTTACAATGGGGTGAGTTTGAGGGACATTCTGACCAGGTTGTGGTGAAGAGTAAATGGAACAGTCACCGGGCACAATGCATGAGTGGACCTACATAGATGAAGTACACTCAACATTGGACATGTTTAGGTGCAGGTAGGCGGCACGGCCAGCTGTTTTAGGGATGAGATGATGATGAATGAAGTGCAGGAGTGGAGGCAGACAAAAGTGGGGCACAGGTTAGAGACGAGGAAACACTGTTAGCTAGAAGGCAGATGAGACGTAGTTTAATAAGAACATCATATATAATAACACAGTGATACTTATTTGACTAATTATTATTTGTGTTTAATAAAATATCAATCTACTATACAAACACAGTTATACAATAAGTTAAAGTCACCAGGAAGGGGCCAACTACTTTATAGTGAATCCATAAAGTCATGTTTTCAAACTCGTCTTTCTAAAGGCTTTTCTTGTAGAGGATGTACCAAAAGCCTTATTATATATATTTAAAAAGTCTCTTATTTCTGCACTGTATATTTAATTTGCTTTTAGAGTTTGAATATTAGTTTTGGTAAAAACGTTTTTCTCCTAAAGGAAAGTGTGGTGACAAATCTGCGTGCGGCTGACGTGTCACTCCCATTCCTCGCGTTTGCATGAGAGCAGGGCGTTGTGTCCCGCCGAAGAGTCGCTGGACGAGTGGGACCGACCGGCGAGTCGCTGGACGAGTAGGGCCTCATAACCCGTCTTGCATTTACCCACCTTTTACGATAAACACAGTCCATATCATCACCGGCTGTGAGCCATCTGGTTGTCACAACATAATTTTTTTGTTTAACTCCACTTTTAACATAGTTCAACATATTGTGATAAAACTGTCCGTCAGATTTTTAAAAAAATGCTTGACAGATTTTAAATTCTATAATCTCTTTAATTCCTCTACCTTTGCACACAACTTGGCGAATAAGTGTTGCTGTCCCTTAAGTTCCGGAAGCCATTAGTTAACTTGATTGTTTTCCTCAACACCCTAGTACTAATGCAATATGGTGCTGTATTTTTTCCATGATTCCTTATACACTGGGCAAATGTCAAAAGCCCCTTGTAGGACACTTCAGAGAGGGCTTGGATGCCCTCATTACCGGAAATGTTCTTGTCTCATTGTGCCTGGGCCGCATAAAGGAATATATTCTCCCTAAAAGTGTTCCTTTCTCCCTCTCACATTCCTCCTGCAAGAGGACAATTAGCAGGTTTTAGATATACTTTTACAATACACTCAAGAAAGAACAGAATTTACAAATTGGGTGCTTAGCTACAGTTATCCTTTCTATTTCTATTTATTTTATTTATAGAGCGCTCCAGGCCCTTTGCTAGCCCCAGTCAGACTGTAATTCTGCAGCTATGTGAAGGTAAGCTCAAAATATGCCTAATAGGCTTAATAGGAAGTGTCAAGATGAATATGAGATCAGTCAAGGGAAGGAAAGCACTGGAAAGATTCAGTGTATTCATTTATTGTGAAAACTTAATTTCAGACTTCAGCCCATAAAAAGTGTAAGTGCAAAATCATACAAAAAGAAAAGAAATCTAGCACCGCGGGCAAGATTGAAACACACCACTAAAAAAAGGTTTGGTAGCAATTAAAATCATAATCGCTAATTACAACCACAAAAATGTACGGTATGTTTTTAGCTCAGTACACACTGATGCCTTGCACCTTACCCAACAGGCTTTGGCCCAATAACTGGAGACTGCAAAGACCTCCTCCCTACAGTGTATCTTTTTTACAGATATCGGTGGGCATCGCTAAAGGAGCCAGTCTGATATTTCCATGAAATCGGCAGGATCCATATTTTCCGTAACTGTTGATGTTTTGGGCAATCAAACAGAAAATGCATCATTGATTCTGTTGTGCTGGGACAGAATGGGCAGACCCTCGATGGATTAGCAGCCCAGTTGTGGCAAGAATTATTATATCTTTTAACTCATACAAATATTTAAAGATACATATAGGGCCTCATTATTAGTTGAGCGGTATTCCAGCAGTAAATCCACTAGAACAGTAGAGAAGCCATTTTCTTTTGGGCCCATGTTGGAAAACATTTCTCACAGACAGCTCATAATAAAAGAGCTGCAGACCTTTTTGTGACAGCACTGTGTATTTTTTGAACATTCAGCAGAAACAGTGTGCAGAAATGTTGCATGGCTGAAGTTTCCCAGAAGAACACAGCCTTATCGAAGTGGGCCGCACAACAGCGAAAGAGATGTCAGTGTCCCTAGCACGCAACATTGTACAGTGTCCTTGCTGATTTCCGCAGGGCACATCATTGGTCAGACTTTGTGTGAATGTCTCGCCCTGTGCCATCTCAAGCCATTTTGTATATTGGGCATTGCCGACCAATGGCAAACAAGTGTTTTTGACTGATCAGAACAATCACTTATTCGAGGGGTGGTGTGTGAAGGTTTTTGACATCAGAAGGGGTGTTAATGTGATTTTTGTACAAGAAATGACACACCCAGTCAGGGCCACCTAACATATACATGATTACATGGGACTGATCAAGTTCCACCAATCAGCTTCTGTGACCAGCCCTGAAAATGTTACTAAAATGTTGTATGATAATTATGTAATTTGGGTATAAAATATTTTGCCGCAGTGGGTGGCGTTGACAGCTCATTTCATTCAGTCAGTTCCACGGGGATGTCTGAACCATGCTTCCCAACTGTTTGCGTCCAATAAATTACATTTGCGTTACTTCTTACTTGGTGTACGCTCTATTTTTTTATTACTTTTTATACTCTATAGTTACTTTTGATGGAGGTCTCCTGCTACACTACCTTGGGAAGGTTGTATGCCAGTTTCAATGGTGGGATGTCAGTTTTGGCCCTGCCAAGCAAATTACCATTCTGATTTCAACATTCCCCAGTAAAATGCCTAAAACCAGTTTAAATGTCATGCCAGTGCTGTCTCAGCTAAGCCTATTATAAAGAGGTTTTCTTCTTTGCCCTCAGACAATACCTATGCAAGCTTCAAGAAGGATATATCCGAGTTTACCAGGTTAAGTTAATGTTTATGCTGTTTCTATATTTTAGCAACCACAATTAAAGTGGTCTAAGTTTCAATAGACAAGTTTCATGACAGAAAACCATCTCTCTGTGCTTTCAAAATCTTCATTGAACAAGCTCAGAAAAGGGCGGGAAAAATGCGAGAGGAGCTGCTTAATGGTTTGGTGCCTTGAGGGCCGTTCAAGGGATAGCCGGACCGTTAGCACAGCTTTGACATCTGTGCAGTGCCTGCTGACGCAGGTTTGAATCCCGGCAGGGCCAAACTCAGCCTTTCATCCGTCAGAGGTCGATAAATGAGCACCACACACTGTGGGTAATAATAAGTGGCACTCAGATACCTGAGGGTTTGTAGCAATATATAAATGCTTCATTATTATTATTATTATTATTATTATTATAAAAAGGCTTGTACTTCTTCCACAGTGCCCATACCAGGAACAGCCTTAGATGAGAACAGTGATGCAGACCCACTGGCTGAACATTGCAGTTTTGAAGTTCATATGTATTGGAACCTCACAGAAATACAGCTTCAAGGTTTGCACCTGCATTTTATTTATATATATATATATTTTCTTTGCTTACTGTTATATTCTCAGTTTTATCCTCCTCTCCCTTCTCCCTCTCTCTTCCTGCCCTCCTTTACTTTTTTCTATGCACTTACTGTATCAGAATTGTCCCTGGACCTAGTTTGATAGCAACACATGTGTGTCTCCTCTCCCCTTCCTTTACTTGTCCCCTCCCCCGCTCCAGCATTATCTGAAATGTCCCCCCCCTCCCTCACCTCTTGTTAAACTCAGGCTCTACCAGAAATGTCGTCAGGGCCGAGTACGATAGTTTATTTCACTTTCTTGTTGTTCATGGCCTGTAAGAATGTCATTGTATTTTCCCTTGTTCCCTCCCTTTCCGTGAAGCGCTTTGAAACACATTGTGTATAGACGCTATATAAATAAACGATCATATCATATCAATAGTGCTGCGCCATTGTTAGCACGGTTAACCACATTGCTAGGTAGGTTTCAAAATTGTTCCCAAGAAATGTCTATGCCACTTCTAACAATGCCATGCCAGTGTTGACCTAGATAATCATGTTGAAATGCTGGTTCTGCATCGACAGAATCCATACAATTGCAATGTGGGTGTTAACCATGGCCCGGTAAGCCCCATTTAAACAAACTGCAATATTTATTTGTCCTCTGGGACTATTCCTTCCATGTTCAGATTTGTTACAGCCATTCCTGTGCTAAAGAAACCCTCTGATGCTGCTAAATGTGCCTTACCTCACTTCTTCCCTATTTGCCTAAACTCCTAGAAAGGCACTTTCCTTGCGTCTCAACATTAGCAACGTGCCTCCTCCCCAACAATCTGGGTTTCATTCTGGTTTATTAACTGCAACCGTCTTCTTTTCTGTCTCTAATTCTATTCTTCCTGTTCCCCATGTCAAATAGTCTTCCATCTTGATCTTGTTAGAATTACATGCAGCATTTCACATGGTTGAGCGGCCCACTTTGATTAATACCCTTTCTTCTTTGGGTTTCTCTGGTTCTGTTCTTAGTTGGTTTACTTCTGATCTTTCGAATTAGTCTTTCACTGTCTCCTGGAAAAGTTCTTCCTCCAGTTCATTTTCATCCTCATAGGGTGGTCCCCAAGGCTCCACTTCTTTTCACTCTCTATGATTCTTCTTTAAATTCCTTAATCTTTGATTATGGGTTTCAAGTCCATCTGTATGCCAATGATACACAGATTCTAGTAACATTTCCTTCTTTCAGCAACTCTTCTTATCAACGTCTTTCTGCCTTTTTTTCATCTATAAAGTTCTGGATGTCATCTTATTTTCTTTGTCTCAACCTACAAAAAACGAAATTCTCCCTTTTCCTGCTGCCCCCACCCTCCTTATATTTGTTTCTCCTCTTTAGCTTACATTTTCAAATCAGGCTTGTAATTTGGACACTATTTTTTCTTATTCTTTTTCTATCCAGGCTCAAATGGCAATGGTGGCTAATTCTTGTCCTTTCCATGTTGATAAGGTTAGGAAAATTCAGCATTTGCTTACCTTCTCTGCTACAGCAACCCTGCTTCAATGCATGATTCTTTCTGGACTTCCCTACTGTGTTATCTTTATGCTGGGCTTCCCAAGTCTGTTCTTCTTGCTTATGATCAATTTTACATTCTGCTGTTAGGATTCATTTTGACCTTCCATTTTGGGCACACGTCACTTCCCATCTTGTTCATCTTCATTGGTTGCCGATCCAGCACTGGTCTGAATAGCAGTTTCTCTGTCTTGTTTTATAAGTGTATCTATGATTTAGCTCATTCTTATCTTTCATCATCCTTCCCATAGCCTTCGTTCTGTGTCACTTTTTTTGTGGATTGCCCCTCATCCTCCATGTGTGTCTCCATGCTTTTGTTCCTTTCAACTTCTTGGGCCAACGCTGTGGAACTCTTTCCCTCTTAATAGCCATTCCTGTTCCTCTCTTGCTCAATTTAAGAAACTCCTAAAATGGATCTACTCAAATCTGCCTTTCCTGAATCTGTCATGTGAAGTTGATCTTCCTAGTTGTTGTGCTTTTATCATCTGTTCATCATTTGTGTACCATTATTATATTTTGTGGAAAGCGCTTAGTATAAAAGAGCTATTTAAGCAACAAATAAATAAAAACAAATTAAAATAAACATTGGTATACTGCCTTCGTCATTGCTCCAGATAATTGTTGCACCAGTTTTGTACACGTTGAGCACATGTTAATAATGCTCATTCTATATTGTGCCTAGAAAATAGTAATACTGGTTAAAAGAATGCAATGCTAGTGTTTCATCTGATTGATAAACCCGAAGGTCCTTCGGGTCAAGACTGACTCCTACATACAGCACTCAGGCAACGTAATCTGAAGAAGCTTGTTTTGATTAACATATTGAATGGTATAAATCACAAACAAAACGCAATAGAATACTCAAGACGTGAGGGTTCCATGTTGTTTTAGTGATTCAGCCATTTTTCAATAATGTCTCATTTCTGCTGCATCAAAGAGAACTTGCATAGTTGCCAAGTGCATGGTGGATGGCCACTTAGCACAAATATTAATCACGTTAGTCATTGTTTCAAAAGATGAAGACCCTGTTATCCTCTCATGAAGCTTTTCCCAGGAAAGTCGAACACAGAATAATAACGAATGATGTCTTTTGGCATTAGCCAAACAGAAATACAATAGTTGCAAAAGAAGCGGCCTCAGATCGAGGCACTGGCAAAATACTAAATCAGGCTAAATCAGGCTTTGGATCTACTGCCCTCTAGTGAAGTCTTAGGACTGTTGCGTTCATGATGGAGTGGTTTGGTAGCACAAATAATACAAGAAATGATTTTTCAAAAGTGGGGGTTCTGTTACATATTTTTTTCTTTGAGCTTTCTCTCTTTCCCAGCAAGATGAACGTTCTGCAAACTAACAGTTTCTGTCCTTGGTCTAGCTAAGTAATGGGTACAGCAACCTGTATCAATGTGGTAGTTGCAGAGATATGTTTTACAGTGAGTAAGCAGCAAGGTCTGGGAACGGTCTAGGGCACCAAGCTGTCTGGTGTCATGGGAAAGGAAGTTAGTGTATCTACTATTTGTTGCCACAAGGTGCTGGTTTTACTCTTCACATATTGCTCTATTTGGTCATATGCAAGGGGTGGATTTGGGATGTCACATGTAATTGACTAACCAATAGATGTGGGTAATGTATGTAAATCGTTAGGTTTGTAAATGGAGAGAGCCAGTTGGAGAATAGGGATTTGCATATATGTAATGTCTGGAATACATTGTAATTTTGTAGTTTCTGTCTATAATAACTGTAGCCTGATGTGGGCGGGTTGAGAGTCCTCAATTTTTGGTCACTTGAGACTGAATAAGCTCCCGGATGACAATTGCAGGCATTAAAGAGCTGTTTTTCTGCAATTTGTGCACCTCGTTATTGTTTCCTGGATTTATTTGGGGTCAAACGCATTTGAGAACAAATGTACAGTTCTAGCTTCAATTGAAGACAATGATTGGCCTGAGGCACCAGCCCAACCTGTATGGAAGAGAAAAAAAACAAGGCTTTCATCAGACATCGACACAGATTGATCTCAAACTGCTGCAAATACTTAGTTGGAATATCACTGGTTTAAACAAAAAATTATGCAATGAAGATCTTATGATATTTTTCAAAACTCACTACACAATTATCTTTCAGAAAACGTGCCAATGAGTCTCCCTATATTCACAGTGTTGAACAACCTACTAACCTGCTACTATTAATAAACATGACTACAATTATGGTGGACTCTGCATTTGGGTCACTCTTTCATTCTGCTTTTCAGACAAGAAAAGAATGGAATATTCTTATGTCAACATACTCACAACAGATATTTATATCAATAATAATTCCAAATGATGTATTAGAATACTTTTATACCATACTCCAAATCTAAAAGATCATAAGGCTTCTTTTGGATGCATTATGTAAATATACAAATGTATTAACTATAGAACATCGGATGCGCCATGAAACTCCATGCTCCCTACTTATTGGTTATAATTTTAACTTGAAGTTAGCTAACAGCATTGCTGTAGCTCTTAGGGATTGTAATGTGGATATATTTAAGGGATATTGGCCCAAACCTAATGACGAACTCACACTTCAGTGCAGATACTATACATTATTTGACTTTTATGTTGAAATGGGATATATGTGCTCTCAATGGTAGAACAAGAATGAACACTCCTGGCAGCCTGATATTTATATACAACCAAGGTGCCTCAACAATAGATCATTTTATGATAACGCGTAAGAATTGCGGGAAAGTAGTTGATATGGTGGTAGTTAACAGGAGAGGGAGTGACCATCTGCCACTCCTTTTTTGCATTAAAACTTGATATAAGTGTGTGAAAACAGTTGATTCCTAATTACCAATGTTTCAATTGTAACAAATAACACAAAAAGTTGGAAGTTCTGCTGTTTAGATGCAAGTCATATTTTTGAGCAAGCATTGGAAACTGCTCAGCAGGAATAGAAATGTGTCTGAGGATTTCAGCCAAGGTTTTGAATTTTATCTAGGGCTCCACATTTCAACAAGGATAACAACTGACTCCATTTGTGGGCAAGGGTGTGAGACTCATGTGTGAGATTCAGGTTGAATCTATTGATGTCAGTATTGTGAATGCATAGAGCACATGCCAGCTAAAAGGCAAATTTGAATTTGATTCTGCACAACATGATGTTATCGTTTTGCACTGCACCACAGCTATGGAATGAGGGGCAATGAAGCATAAAAACGAACAATTACTAATCCACATCTCCTAAGCTCTAACAAATCCCCCAATTAACATTCAGGGAAGATCAGTCCATGACTCTTGGGTGCAAACTTGCCGGTCAAGTGGCACAGGGAGTATAGCGCTCACTTTGACATCCGTGCAGAGCTTGCTAACGCAGGTTCAAATCCCGGCGGGGCCAAACTCAGCCTTTCATCCTTCCGAGGTTGATAAATGAGCACCACACACCATGGGTAATAATAAGCAGCGCTCAGATGCCTGAGGGTTCGTAGCGCTATATAAATGCCAAATTATTATTATTAAACCTTGATGCAATATGATAACATCATGTTGTGCAGAATCAAATTTGAATTTACCTTCTAGATGGCATCAGGAACCTATAGAAACAGTGGCACGAAAAACATAATCCTGGCGATATCACCAACCTCAATCTTTCTGTGCCAATCATAGAATCATAGAATTCTGATTACCGACTCCACCACTATCACAGGCAATTACATTACATTACTTTAGGACCATGTTCCTCAATGCTTCCCTCTCTTCTGATTAAGCTGCCTCATGGTCTATGGGATTTTAAAGTGCCACAATCACTTTTGTCTTTGCTTTCTTAGGTGGTACAGGAGTCATCCGTTAATACACTGGACCTCCTGAACATTGCATACCAGGCACCCAGCATAGTAGCTTTAAGTCATCTGATGAGGATCAATAGTTGGCCCCTAGGGTACGTCTATTAAACCTCTCCATTTAGATTTCACTGAGACCCATCCTCAACTTAAACTATCTCAATGTGAAGGATTGCCATCTGGCCAGGGTGTTGAAGCCCTTGCTTTTTAAAAAAAAGCCCTGACAAGAGGCTCAATGGGCATTGTCCTGTTTGGCTGGGTCATTTGTGTGGAGACAACAAATGAAGCTGTCCTGCTTGTAATTATGAGGATTTTAGCCTGCTTTTCTGCAGGTGGCTATTTGTCTTGGTAACTGGAATTTTCCCATCTCCACATGTCCTTGGCAGTGCCTTGTTTCTGCTCCCCTCAAGCTTCGGCAATCATGTCAGTTTTTCCATGTTCTCAAAGCATGTCCCTCCTTGGCCACCCATTTCAGAGACATATTGATTCCATATCATTCCCTATGGCTGCTCTATGTTAGTGGCAGTCAAGCATGTGCAAGCTAAATGTATGAACTCTTTGCATGTTGAGGTTTCATCTTTGACAAAAAATATGGATATAAAGAAATATGTACGTGTGTCCATCCTCTACCTACGTGGGTCATAAGCCTGCGCTTTGTGCTAATATGCAATAAACTAGTCCCTGTTCATATAGCTTCATGAATGGATGAATATTTGCTTCATGTATAATGCAGCTACGTCGTAATATAAGTGATGATGTCATTAATTTCGAGCTTCAGAGTTAGTCGACTTGCTCAATCGATGTCCTTTCCATATCGTCCAAATCATCGATTGGTTATGGTCTGAATGGCTGTGTGACAGGATACTGCTTCTGGTAATAGTATTACCACCACATTTAATGTTTTCCCGCCAAACTCTGTGAGGCAGGGAGTGTGAAAATGGCAGATGCCTTGACCTACGTCTGCTCATTGAACACACTGAAAATCATGACAACGTCCAGAGCATAGAAATGTATAACAAAGAACAATGTAATGGAGTTCTCGTACTTTTATAATAGAGTTTCAGTCAACACGTATTTTGACCTACTCAGGTCTTCAAGACTCAAGCTCGTTGTGCAAATCAAATGAAATTGCAAGACAAAGGTCAATCGCCTTAAACTGGCGCCTTCCTGTTTTCCCGCCATTTTCCCAACTTAAGCAGCCCTCCAGTCTCTTTTCCTTTGCAGTTTGTAAGCAGGTGGAAGTGGATCTAGGTCACCTGGCTTAAGCCCTGCCCACCTGTCAATCACCTTAAACTGTTGGCGCCTTCCTATTTGTGACCCTTTTCTCCTACTTAAGCAGCCCTCCAGCCTCTTTTCCTTTGAAGTTGGTGAGCAGGTGCAAGTGGATCTAGGTCACCTGATTGAAGCCCCGCCCACCTTCTTAGCTCTGCCTCTTCCTTTCTGCTCTTAACTCTTAGATCAAGTGGGTCTCTCGGCCAAGTTGTCCGAAGTGAAGAGCAGACGAAGAAAAGAGTAATTCCTGTTTGGACCTGTTTGGAACGGGAGGACCCAGGCAGAATCCCTGCCCAGACAACTGGTAAGAATGCTCCAACAGGTGTTTTCTCCCACCATCCCCACAGGCCATCCACACGTAACTAGGCCACACCAACACCAACAACATCACCCCTCCTCTAAGGCATGGACTCAGCAATGCAGGAACCTCATCCACATGAGCCTCAAACCCATCAACACCCCCTCACCGTCCACAACACGGAAGTTGATGCTCACCAACATTCGCTCAGCTATCACCCATGCAGCAGACACTGACGACCTCATCACTACACATGACCTTGATGCCATCTTCATCACTGAGACCTGGTTGACACCCACCTTCACCCATATCCCAGACGCCCTTGCCCATGACTGCTACAGCATCCAACACAGAGACCGGCTGATCAAGACAGGCGGAGGCCTCATAGTCATACACAAGACATTGTGGCCCTGCACCAGACTTGACGTCGACAACATTGCCTCCTTCGAAGTCCTTCGAACTGCTCTCCCTGATGGACACAGTCACCTTCCATCTCATCTACAGACCACCCAAACCCAACACCACCTGCAGGAACCTCATCCACGTCAGCCTCAAGCCCATCAACACCCCCTCACCGACCTGGTCAACACCATGTCCCTTATGCACGCAAACAGCATCTTCCTAGGCGACTTCAAACTCATAGGCAACATGGCCACCAAACCAATGAAGGAATCTCTCCTCAGCCTTCTAGACACCCTCAGCCTGACCGAACACATGAAAGACCCATCACACGAGAAAGGTAATATCCTTGACATAATCATTACCACACAGTCTTCCCTCCACCACAGCTATTCTCTCCCGCTTCACTGGTCTGACCACCTAGCCATGCCTGTCAACATCCTGCACACCACCCCAGTAGAAACCCAGCAGGCAAACATTCAGGTCCTTCAAGAACCTTCCATTGGAAGCCCTCATAGAAGACCTCGGAAACCTTCACCTTACATGGACTGAACACCCCCCACCGAAATGCGACTCTCTACTGGAAGCACTCAATGCCACCCTCTCAGCCTCCATCGACTGACACTCACTTCTGAAACATTGCACCTGCAAACCAATACCGTCAGCACCCTGGTACATGCAAGAACCCAACCTCAGCAAAAGAGTAATTAGGAAACAAGAGAAAACCTGCCACGGCTCCAGGACTGCACACAACCTGGTGCTCCTCAAGGAATTCCAAGCAACCCACTGACAACTAATCATCACAGCCAAGGCCTCCTACTATTAGTATAAAATAGCAGAAGCCAACGACAAAAGAAGATCCCTCTTCAAAGCAGTCAAGTACTGCGTCAACCCACTACCCACCCTGCCAAACCACACTGCATCGAATAATACATTGCCATCAAGACCTTCTTCATCGACAGAGGTTCTGGTAGAAACCCTGGCCGCCCTCAAAGCTACATTGTATACAGACGACATCGTCCCAGCCTCCATCCTCAAGACCCTCCCTGCAGAAGCTCTCCTTCCCTATCGTGAGATCAGTCATCAACAGCTCCTGAACCCAAGGCACATTCCCATCAACCCTAAAAACAGGACAAATCCTCCCTCTTCTAAACAAATCCTCCCTCTACTAAAGAAAACTAGGATTCTGGAAACCAAGGTAACTATCGCTCTATCACCCATCTTCCCTTCCTTGGTAAGATCATCGAGAAAACAGTAACCGAACAACTGCAGCAACACATTGACACCAACAATATCCTCCAAGCCTACCAACCGGATTCAGACCCAGATGCAGCACAGGGACAGCAACCAATCAGGTGGTCGATGACGCCCTCAACATCCTTGATGACAGCCACCCCTGTCCCTGGTTTTACTCGACCTCTCTGCAGTTTTTGAAACAGTAGAGCACAAGGCACTTACGGACACTCTACTACATCAGTGCATGGAGATCAGCAACCTTGTCCTACGCTGGTCGCAAGCCGCAAACAGTTTGTTCAGATGGACTCCTCTAGATCGCCAATGCTACCTGTCACCTGTGGAGTCTGCTAGGGTTCTCTCCCCAGTGATCTTCAATCTATGTATGGAGCCACTGGGCGCCCTTCTAGCCACACACAACATTCACATACACCAATACGCAAACGACACACAACTATTCCTCAAGATTGACTCTATCAAGGACATCCATAGGCTCAAAATATGCCTCTCGCTGATCTAGTCTTGGATGTCCAGTACATACTTGAAGCGCAACCCCTCCAAGACCGAATTCCAAATCCTCACCAACAACACTGAACACCCAGACATACAGGCCTAGCTACCAACCATGAACTCTAACGGCTTCACACCAAAGCTCACCTCCTGCTCCAAGTCTCTGGTTCCACATCGACAAACACCTCTCCATCAAGACACACAAAGATAAGAAAACTCAGACAGCTTAGTATCAAATTGCCCTCCTGTGAAAAGTCAAGCCCTCCCTCCCTCCGGACAGCTTCAGATCCACTGTTTCAAGTACTGGTATTATCCCACCAGGATGGGTGCAATGCACTCCTCAGAACTGTCCTACAGGCGTCTGCACACCTTATCAAGGCTCTACACAGATACGACCACAACACCCCAGCCCTCATTGACCTTCATTGGCTCCCACTGCACACACAAATCACTTTCAAGTCTTGCTGCATCATCTATAAGTCAGTCGCCCTCAAGTCACCCAGCTACCTTGCAGCGAAACTCAGTATCTCTGGCGAACAAGCCACCACCAGAAGCCAGGACATGTGCAGACTTGAAATCCGCTGCTGCAAAAAGCAAAGGACCAAAAAACAAGCCTTCTCTACCTATGCCCAAAGACTATGGAACATCCTCCCCATCGGCATCAGACTCACCCCCACTCTCCTACAATTCAGAAAAGAACCCAAGACCCACCTCTTCAAGGAGCTTCTCCTCCTCAACACGTCGCCCCTCACACCACCTGACTCGCTAGATGCCAACACCCCTATCCTCCCCGCCACTTGGTACAGTTGTACCCCTCTGTATCCAACCCCCTTCTGTATATCTCTTCTGTTGTTAGCTCTGAAAAGCGCTCTGTTATGCATCTGTAATGTTCTACGTTATGTATCTTAACTCGTTATACCTCTGTAAAGCACTCTGGTGATCTTGAAGCTAGGTCTGCACTCAGTAAATACCTAATAATTACCATAATTCTAATAATAATGTATCCAAATTCCAGAAATCGAAGTTGAAGCAGACGTAAAGCCGCAGTAACCGATGCTATCCTAAATCAGGTCTTCCAAGAATATGACAAATGTGTGCTGGGTTATTCGGCCCAACGCGGCCCCAGTGTTCCACATGTCCTGTCCTGAACATGCCAATGACGCAATGATGATGGGTACTATAAGGACTCATTATGAGCGTGGTATAGTAGTAAAAACATTGGGGATCATTATGAGTACAGGAGTAATAGTACAGACTGTGGTATTTAAAATACATCCTAAGTATAAGTTTGGATTATATAGGATATTTAAAGCATGGAGTACAAAAGAATAACAGCATGCAGTAAATATGACTTATGTTTTTTAATTGTTTTAGCTGATCAAACAACTTTACAATTAGTTCACTTTAACTTTAAAAAGAGAGAAAGATAGACAATTCAATTCAATGTAATATTAACACAAAGCAAAACAAGATTTTCTTATTAAAACTAACATGTTCAACCCTGTTTAAAAAAAATACTCCATTTACATTTCACTTTAGGATCTAGACTATGGGCCTCATTAGGACCCAGGCGGTAAGGGGTTTACGGCGGCGTAAACAGCGCCGACCCTTACCGCCTGATTCCGAGGTCCCTTAGCGCCATGGAGGTTTTAACACCTGCTTTCAGCAGGTGTTAAAATCCATGACACTAAGGGACCTTGTTGTTAATTACGTAATTTACGGTGGCGTAATTAACGCCTTCCCCACTCCCATTATGCCCTATGGGGCAAAAATGGGAATGGGGAAGGGTGAATGGGTTAATGGGGACTTACCGCCCCACTCACCTCGGAATGGGGCGGTAAGTCCGCCAACCACCATGGCGTAAACATAGTTTACGCCATGGTGGTAAAGGTACGACCCAGGCGGTAACTTACCGCCTGGGTCGTAATGAGGCCCTATATCTACATGCTGCTTTATACAAAATCTTAAAACATATCAACGTGTTTGGGACGTGAGAATCCAATATGATTTATCTGCCCCCATTCAATATATTCTATGTTCCCCCTGATGTAAATATTGCATGCAATCCCAACTCAAAATTAAGTGGTATTTTGAAAATGGAATGTAATCAACATACCACATCGAAATTTAAAAGGCTGTTTTACCTACAATACACATTACCAATATATAAGAAAAAAGATCTCAACCAAATAATACATTAACAGAAACTTGAAAGTAAGGAGGAGGGCTGCTGGATGTGGGACCCTTTTGAAGGGCCTTTGAGTCTAGGAAAATCCCATCCAATTCTACACACAGGCACTATTGCATTTAAAAAGCCACACGTGGTTTGAGTTGACATTCATTTCGCTGGCTCCTTGCACATTTTATAGCTGCTTTCAGCAACACTCCCCCTGTGGCCCTGCGACCTGACTCGTGTGTAATAAATATATAGTCATGGGAAAAGGACAACAGCAGAAAATTAAAACCGGCTCCTTCGATATATCAAGAGGGGGCGATTCTGGCAGGCTTTAAATCTGCCTGTCCCAATAGAAGATGAAAAGGCCCAGTTCTGATGCAGCCATTAACACTGGGATTTATCTTCACAATCACTGCAGAGGGGAGGTTATAGGAGCAGCACCAACAATTGTCCCCCCCTCTCCCTCCCAAGACATTCAAGAACACTGGCGCAAGCGTTTGTGTGTGTGTGTGTGTGTGTTTCACATGAACATATTGGCTTCATAGAAAGTAACCCACCCCTAAGCACTCATGTATTTCAAATGCCAAGCATTGCCTCATGGCACCTGCCCTCATCCCATTCAATCGGTACTTTTGACATCAGATGCCTTTGAAACTACTGGGTGCTCTCATTCAAGTTACCCGAGCAGATGTCTTAAAAAACGAATGTAGCCTATGAAACATAACGTTAAAAGTGACCTATAGAAACCAGTGGTCACTTGGTATGCTAATCCCCTTATACGTGTAGCTGTGTGTAAAGAAATGGTAATCCATTAAATGTTTCCATTGAGACCCCCCCTAGCACATTGTGTCAGCGTACATAATGATTATTGGTATTATTGTTTTTATTATTATGGTATTGATTGAGCACTAGCCAAAAGTACCTGTTCTCTGAACGGGTTCTGTGGACAGACATGACAACACCGGGAGGATAGCGCAGCGGCAACGTGCGCACCTTGGAATCAAGCCGCCACGAAGCAACACAGGTTCGATCCCTGGGTCCGAGCTTAGAAACCTGTGTGTGTGTGTGTGTAAGCGCATTATAAATACGCAACTAAGACAAAAACAATTGCACAAATTAAAAAAAAAAACTATTTCTGTAATAGTGCCTCGATGCCCGCGGAACCGTCAATCTAGATGACATTGATTCTTCCCTAATTTCAGGCAACCGTCTCATGTGGGAAGGTGTTGAAATCGGATGAAAGGGGTAGAGTGGCCAAACGTTATGTAGTCTGGAGGGTGCTGACAGGTAACTATGTAAAATTTGGTACAGATTGGTGGAATTGTGTAAGGAACAACGCTTCGCCAAGCCACAAACATATTTAGAGTTTTGATGCAATCTGGGGAAAGGGGTGGGGTTCCAAATGTCATGTAGCCAATATTGTCTGGATGGTCCTAACAGGCAACTATGCAAAATGTGGTGCTGATTGGTGAAACAGTGTGGAATTGTATAAAGAACAACGCTTCGCAAAGCCACAAGCCCACACATTTTCACTTTTATAAACATAAATTAACTTAGGTGCGCTTTAAAGATCATAGGAGAAAGTACAAGGCGCAGGTCGCTGATCCACACTTGAATTTCTTTGCATATTAAGGATTCTTGGCCCTGGGTGAGAATGCACATGCAAGTAGCAATTTCTTATTTCATCTGACTCACCCTAAAAACTTAATAAAAACGTTTTTTGCGAACCCTAAATGGAGAAAACAGTGCTCATTGTTATTCATATATTGTTAGTTCCGTTAAATGTAGTGGTTATTGTTACATACATTCTCCAATCAATGCCAAATTTGATTGCAAGGACACACCATGCAAGAGTGGTTATTCAAGGCTTTCAAAGTGCAGTTTAAGCAGCAACAGTACAAAGAAAATTGAAGTGTGCTACTTCCCGTTGCTTATGCCGGCGTCTCATCAGGGAGCCAAGACTAAAAGAGGGATGAACCAGAGGACGAACTCTCAAGGGAGCCAATAACCAGAATAGAGTGACTCCCCAGAGCAGCCAACGAGCAGAGGGGTAATGTAGCAGAGCAGCCGCAGAGCGGAGAGGCAACTGGTCACAGCCATTTGCTTTTGCCTTAGTTTTACTTCAGTCTAATTTTAGTTGTGGGTATAGCACTGGAATAGAGCTAGGGAGGAGATGGCATGGGAGGAGGAACACACAGTTTGAGGGTGTTGTTTAATTATTTACCAATCCATTGTCTGCCCATGGCCATTTTGAACCCCATGGCCAACCACCCGCCACCACCCACACCCACTACCTGCCATTCCCCACCAAAATCGTATCCTCCCGAGATCTCTTTGAGCTAGCTCTATCAAACAAGTCAATTCAAGCTTTGGAATGCCAGTGTTATTTCTAAGTACACCATGCTGGCGTCAAAGGTCATATGGCATCACTGTGTGTGTTGTTATCAGATGTGTGATGTCACTTTCGCTACCCATGACATTTTGGGGAATTGACGTCCCTGTATTCTGTCCACTGTTTTCAATGGTGTATTCAAGCAACTTTATTTTACAGTTTTCCTATTCAAATGTCATGTTGATACAATATTCGTTCAGTGCGAGGAGTGTTTTGGAGTTTGGGCGTGGGGGCTAGCGGGTGAAAGTAAGCTTGCCCACCTCCTCTCTTGCCACCCCCCCACCATCCTTCTTGTCTTTTCCTCTTTTCTCCCCTGATGAGGTCGCTAGACAAGTCCGATCTATGAAAGCCTGGTCAAAACAGGTTCATCCCTGTTCCTCTAAAACCATCAAGGACCACATTGACACCCTCGCTCCAGCCCTTGCTGGTTTTTGCAACCACTCATTTGTCTCAGGATCCTCCCCTTCCGAAACACTCTATTGTGCATCCTCTTCTCAAGAAACCCACAGCTGATCCTTCTTGTTCAGCTAACTATCTCCCAATTTGCATCACTCGCTTTCTGGGCAAACTCCTGGAAAGGTTGGTCATCTCTCAGCTTAACCTTCATTCCAGTTCTGTTCGCTGTCTCCATGACCACAAATCTGGCTTCAGAGCTGCCAGAGGCACAGAAACTGCTTTCCTGAACATCTGTGAAGATCTGCTCTCCAACCTTGACTCTAACATTCTCTCTGTCCTCATCCTCCTCGATCTCTCTTCTGCCTTCGACACGGTCAACCATACCATCCTGCTCAACCGTCTCTGTGATAATCTGGGTATCACTGATCAGGCTCTGGCCTGGCTGACCTCTTTCCTCTCTGATCAACCCTCCCAGGTCCAACTTGGGTCCTTCCTATCATCTATCTTCCTCTCTACCTGTGATTTTCCCCAGAGGTCCAACCTTTCGCCCTGGCTTTTCAACCAATACCTGGCAACTCTCACCCACTGCATTGCCATTTTCTGCTCAAATTTCCAGTGCTACGCGGACGACACTCAACTCATTTTCAGGATGCCCTCGGCCACCTCCTCATCTCTGATTGCCAAACTGCCATTCAAGATTGGTGTGCCACCAATGATCTTTGTCTGAATGCCAGCAAGACGGAGATCCTCCTCATCGGCACACCTTCACCGTCCTTTCCCCTCACTCTTTGGCCGGCCTCCCTTGGCCCTCCTTCTACCCCCACCTGCGAGGCTAAGAACCTCAGGGTCATCTTTGACTCACACTTTCCTTCTCCGCCCAGATCTCTGACGTCTCTAAAAAGTCAAATTACCTCCTGCACCTCCTCAGAGGTACTCTGCCTTTCCTCTCCTTCCCCTAGAAGCTCATGGATGGTCTCCCAAGCTCTGGTTCTTTCTAGGTTGGATTATTGTAACAGCCTCTTTCTAAATCTACCTGCCTCTACTCTCTGCCCTCTGCAACTAATCCAGAACAGGACTGCAAGACTTGTCCTTGGCCTCAAGCCCTGGGATCGTATCTCTCCAGCTCTGAAATCTCTCCATCGGCTCCCAGTGGATTCAAGGATTAAATTCAAAACCCTCTGCATTGCATTGTCCAGAAGGCTTTCTGGGGCCTGGGTCCAAAATACCTTTAGCTATCCCTCTGCAAATACCTCCCCTCTCGAGTTTTTTGCTCCTCTACCTCTCCCTCAGGATCAGTCATTTTTCAAAGAAACAAGCTGGGGGTAGATCTCTGTCTTCGGCTGGGGCCACCCTCTCGAGCAGCCTCCCTGCCACTCTAAAACTTGAGGAGAACCATCTCCAGTTCCGGAAACACCTCAAGACCTTCCTCTTTTCTTCTGCCTTCGCTCCTCCTCTCCCCTTCTGATATTTTCTCTTTTGGCACCCTGCCCCTGGCCACCCTCTGTCCTCCGGGTCCAGGTACATGCTCACCCTGCCACCCTCCCACACTGCCCCTGGGCCACCCCTTGCACTGGGGTCTGTATCTATACCCATACAGCCCCCCCTTTTTCTTCCTGAACTTATCAGACCTACCCTGTCTGCTGCCCTAAACCTAGCACTTGCCAATTGCTGGCTGCACTACCACTGTTTGTTGCCTTTATTATTTATTTATTTATTTATTATCTGTTTCTCCTTTGCTTCACATCTTCCACTTCTACCCCCTTCCATGCACTTTTCCCCTTCCCCTCTCCCATGCACTTGTGCATTCTCAATGCGACTGGGCCTAGTAAGATTGTTGTTTTGTTCTCCCCTGTTCCCCTCCCTTGCCTTGTCGCGCTCTGAAACTCTTGCATACAAGTACAATAGAAATAAAAGATCCATAGCAATATCTCTCCCTGGGACTGTTACTGGCTTGGTGCCCCAACGACAAAAGGCTTCCCTGGTAAGAGTGGTGATTCTTCTTCTTTACTACCACGACATTTCCACTGATCTTGATTTGTTTGGGGTTGATCTATCCAATATGCCTTCGTAGAGGAAGTATATACTGTGCAGCAAAACTCTGAAGCTGGGAAAGCGAACACGCAGTCCAACCCGTATGCTTAAGGCTCGGAGCAGAGCACTGCAGACAAAAAGGGCAAATTAGATTGTACACCTGGTATTATTGGTCCCTTGCAATGAAAGATCACAGGTTTATGGGATCGTACATTACTGTTTGGAGGTTCTGTGGTGTCAATGACACAATCCACAAACTCTGTGGCACCTTTATCACAGACCGCCCAACTACCTGAGCTCTTTCATACGACGGCACTGCAGTGGCAGATGGTAGTAACATCCTCTCACATAGCTCGGCACCCATGGACAATAATGACTCCTCACTGAAACTGTGCAATAAACTTCAAAGCATACCGGCAGTATTGAGTTGTGTTACATCCAATTGTGTAGCTGATCAAAACATCTATGCCACCCTGGACTTGGAAGTGCTCGTCTCTCCACCACAGGCGGTTTATAAGTGCCCTGGGGATGAAGAAATGTACATTGCTATTGAACACATCTCTTTTGACAGGAGGAAGCCCATATATACTTCTAATAAAGAACTGGAGGCTAAAATGGAAGCTGTGCTGGTCTTGTGTGCTAGCATTGCAGTAGAACAAAGAGAATTGAAACTACTATTGTCCAAAGTGGTGGGGCCTTATGTAAAGCGTTGTGGTTGCTCCGGGCAAAGTCAGCGCAAAGTCATTTTCTGCAGAACAAAATTACTCTGTCCAGACTTTGCACAGCAAAAATACACTTTGCACGGTTCCGTAAATCGGGGTTTGTGTCGGCAGGGCAAAGCCACTTTTCAGCAAGGCAAAGTCACTTTGAACCGGGAAAATATTCCATGAATCGGGCCCTTGGAAGTTATTTACAGCATAAGAAAAAAGCATATTCGAAGCGATATAATGAGATTAAGACACTTGAGTGTCATAGCGCCATAGAGGAAAAGAGCTTGTTGGCCAATTTGTCTACCAGGTATACGAATTGGCGCTGTTACCACAAATATTCAAGGTGTAATGCTGATTGGAAGGGTTTATTCCAAATTCTACGCAATAATGATGACAGGAAATTTTGGGCCATGATTAGATCCTTTACTAATTGCTCTAGTGGTATGAAGACAAATCGTATAAATGTGGCAAGTTGGACAGATGCCACATACTGGCACTGTACTATAACCCCAGGGTCAACTCGGTCTCAATACCCTACATTTTAGATACCAAGTTCTGTCACTGATTTGAGTGGGAAGGTATCGTAATCGTTATCAAAGCCTTAAATGGCTCCCGAGCTCCGAGCCCTGATATGATGGCAAATGAAATATTGAAAGCTGACCCGGAATTTTGGGCAATGGTATTGTTGAATTTATATTCACAAATTTGTAAAACTGGCCAAATACCACCCAGTTTGAGAAAATCCATTCTTATTCCTGTATTTAAAAAGGGCAATCGCTCCAATACTCAAGATTACAGGTTATTGCCCATGCTTGATATTAGCTCTAAAATGTTTGCAATCTTTCTCCAAAAAAAGCTTTCTAGTTGGGCTATAACACAGAATCTGCTTTCCCTGTTTCAAGCGGGTTTTTTGCAAATCGCAGGGTACCTTGCATAACCTTAGTATCTTGCAAACAGTTATTCACCATTGCCATGATGACACTTATGGAAACCTGTATTTGTGCTTTGTTTATTTTTCGAAAGCATTTGACACAGTGTCTCGTGGTCGATTGTGGACTAAACTCACTAATTGGGGTATTGGTCAATCATTACTGTATTTCCTTATATCCTTGTACACCGACACTACTGTGTCGCTTCCAGTAAATCAGAGTGGAGAGATTACTCAGGATATTCCAACTAATACTGGACTGAAACAGGGGTGTGGTTTGGCCTCATTTTTATATAATCTTTATGTGGCAGATATGGGCCTTTGTATTGAATCAGCCCATAATCTTCCTCCTCGTGTTGGTAAAGTTCCAGTATCTTGGATCGGCTATGCTGATGATACAATACGTCTAGATAGAACTCCCATTGGTCTGCAGCAATCCTTGGACGCATTGGCGGAGTATTCTGATTTAAATCATCTTCGTGTTAATAGTGCTAAAACCAAGATACTTGTGTTTAGTAAGAAAACGAAGATGAGATACCATTTTAATTGGTGCTATAAAGGCACCTAGTTGGAAACCGTGGGTAAATATCTATATTTAGGAGTTCCTATCTGCAACAGCCTGACCCTCCATATGTTTGGTGACCATGTCCAAACTAAAACTATGAGGAAAAAGTTGGTACTTAGGAGATTTATACGCAATAAAGGGGGCAATAATGCGGAGGGTTTGGTGGAAATATATTGCAAAAGTGTACTCCCTATGATTTTATATGGCTCCTCGATATATCCAGACTCAATGGTGAAATGGATGGACAGACTTGAAGGAAAATTGCTGAGATCTATTTGGGGTGTTCCTTCCTCGGTTCCAGTGGAGGCTCTCTGCTGCGAACTTGGTTTTCAATCAATTCATTCCCTTTGACTGCTACAGCGGTGTAAGCTCTTTTTGGTGATTTCCTACTCTCCTATAGAGGTGGAGAATGTATTTAGCTATCTGGCCCAAGTTCATAAGGAGGGCACCGCTAATAATCCAGCTCAGGAAGACCAATGGAGCATCTGCAGAGTTTGGACATTGAAGTGCACGATTTGATGGAATTGCCTAATGCCATTAGCATATTAAAGAAGAATACCAGTCATGATTTTATAGCTAATATTACATATCTCAGCAACAATATCCTGTATCATATATATATATATAGCACTCAAGGTTTTCAACGGGACCTTCTCCCGACGTATTTAATCAATCTAATATCCATGAATATACACAGGTTTGTCATATACGTGCGATTCAACGTACTCCCGACAATGGAGCATACAGGGAGATGGAATAAACTGGCACTTAAAGAAGGAAGCTGGAGATTGTGTAATATGTACGTTGAAACCGCGCGCCATTGTCTCACTCAATGTCATGTCTTCATACCTTATTATATTGCTAATTACAGCTGTTT
The DNA here is from genome assembly GCF_040938575.1 of Ambystoma mexicanum. Classification (NCBI taxonomy): domain Eukaryota; kingdom Metazoa; phylum Chordata; class Amphibia; order Caudata; family Ambystomatidae; genus Ambystoma; species Ambystoma mexicanum. The sequence goes on along the minus strand of NC_090936.1, from coordinate 104,131,445 downwards.
TGTATATAATATATCTTCCATACAGAGCGATCAGTTTTACAATGCATTATTTAGCGCAGAAAGCACGGTCATGATGGCTGCAGAATACTATGGGTCTGATTCACAGAGCGTTTTTCTATGGGATTGTGCCATTATAAAACACTTCTTTTGTTTTATTATACTTTATTGTGTGAATCGTTTCATTGGCTCAAATTATTGCTATTGTTTTGTGATGCTTTTTATTCTTGTTTTATTTTTGTTTTACTCCTCTTGTATGTTAGCCTGTTCTTTTATTATCTCATTCTTATTGTTATATAAGTATTTTGTCTTGTTTTAACCTATATGTATCATTGACTCGGTTTTACAGTGCTTTCGTTTTCGTTTTTGTCATTTTCTATGGATGTAACGTAATTTGTTTTGAAAAAGTTGAGTTTACTCAGCTAAATTCAAATAAAAAAAATATAAAAAACAATTCTGTGAATCAGGCCATTAGTGTGGAAGGTAGCCATACATCAAATCTCAATACCAAATCTCTAGATAATGCCCTGACCTCTAATCAAATACATGAAACCTATAAATGTTTACACAAGTTTTAAGATTGTAATTGATCAATTGTATATGTTCATTGGCTTCTGTATTATCTGTATTCGTTTTAACTGTTGTTTTTATGCCCCTCTATGAATTATTCTTCTATTGTATTAATTGGCAAAAGATTTGTTTTATAACCATATGCTATAAAAAAAAAATTAAACAATTAAAAAGTAGTCCAATCCCTTTGATCCTAATTGATTATAAACATCCTCATTCTTAAATGGGATGTCCTCTGCACGTGTTTCGCCAGTAGATGGCTCATGGGGAGGACTTATGTGGTGTAAAAATTTGAGTTTAACAAAGATCCTTGTTTCTGATAATGTTGCAAATGATACTCTACAAAAGAGAGTGGAGATACATTAATTTTGAAAAGAAAAATAGATAACAGGATATGTGTCTTTTCTCTTTATAAACTCATTCGTGCTGTAGTTCCTCTTTCTTCTCAGAAAGTCGCCACCTGAGAATAAGGGAGGAACTGCAGCATGAAGAATCTGACAAAAATGCTAACGTTGCATTATAAAAATGTGTTTGAAGATGCTGTAAGGAGAAGTACGTCAGAAAAGCATTGGTAAAAACAAATCAAACATGTGAAAGAAATAAAAAAAAGACCAAGATGATAATGTTCGCTTCATAACAACAGGCAGCTGTGATATCAAGGAAGTGAAGTAAGAAAAGTATTACACAAGCATTGCAATGTATTAAAAGTGGACAAAGACCTGAATACATATTTATCTGAGAGACCTTTATTAACCTTTAGGAGATCACTAACCAACCAGCTATTTAAGACCAAGTACCCTGTCAACTAACATGGATGCACGAATGGGGTTACCAACAACTAGGGGGAAGTATAAATGTGGACGATGCAACCTATGCCAACATATGCTGGATACCTGGAAGGACATTACACCACCAAAGGGCAAGACACGAGAAATGACATGGTTTATCAATTGCAACAGCAGCTTTGTTATCTATGGGTTCCAATGCAAGTGTGAAAAATGATAAGTTGGAAGTACAACCAGAAAACTTAAAATACATATACACGAACATCTCAGAGCCATCAATAACAAGCATTGGCAATGCCAACAGTTTGGGCTTTTGTGCAGGCACGTGAAAGGCATTTCCCAGGCACTGCCATAGTGGTATTAACTGGCCTTTGATGGTAGCAGGTGCAAAATGATGTGGGTACCTGGGCAGCTAATAGAAGTGCCTGCAAAATGCCTAATACATATCTACAAGCCATAACCATTGCCTTTGCCAATGCCTGTCTTTTTTGCAGTACTTCAGTGAAGGGCGCACATAGTGCTTATGTATCGAAGTGCTTATGTATCGAGTGGCTGAAGGCAGACCTGATTAAGCTATTTTTATGATGCCAGTGACGCGTTCACAACTCCAATTAAGTCATTCACTCTCAGAAGACTCCTTTGAGAAAATACTGCCATGCAATTTGAGAGCAAAGTTTGATGGTAATGCTTGATTAAAGAGAGCCGAAAGAGTTCCCATCAGGAGGTGATTTGGGCAGTGAGGGACAGGAACTGAATAGGAATAGCAATGGAGATTAACATACTCATGGGCAGTCAATGGGTGGGCAGATAACATACAACACCTACATGCTTTGTGTCCCTCCTTATATGCCATTTCTTCCTATCTGTACTTAAATGCAGTCATTTTGGCTTATAGGTGGTTCTGCCACACCACCTAAAAACCCAAAGTAAAAGGGATACCAACTATGCCTTGACAGTACACTGGGATAGGAAACATAAGGAAGACTACATTTTGGATATTAAATGTTTCCCTTTGTTGTTAAAATGGGTAAGATCTCTAGGAGCTGGCAAGAATCAATTCTGATCCTGGTGCACAAAAAGGGATCGCATTCAGACCCAAACAACTTCCGTTTGCTGGACTCCAGTGGGAAGATCGTTGCCTCCTTGTTATTGAAACAGCTTGCTAAGTGTACTTTATAAAATTGCTCTATTCTGACACTTCTGTGACAGTAAGATTGTCACAGGAGGTTAACACATCTGAATCATTTTCTAACATACAGCGATACAGCGCTCTCTATTGGCCCTACCCGCTGCCACTCTTGCGAAGGCATTAAGGTGGGACTTGTGGCTGTCCACCCTTTTCTCATTATGGACAATGGCAAGGTGTAAGCTGATGTTAAAAATGTCCTTGGCTGTAGAATCTAACTCCCTATTGGGCCGTACTGTCGAACATTCTTGAATTAAGCCCAACAATATCTCCTATTGGGAGTTGATGGACACGGTTTTGTCCTTTTGGGTGCAGAATTGAAACTGGCAGACATATTCTGACGGATTGTCCGACTTTGGCGGTAGGATATAACAGAGATCAATTTTGGGCCGCAATAGAGTCATTGGTAATTACTGCTGCAGCGCATCATGTTTGGGAAAAGTTCATAAAACAGATTCATTTATAGTCACTGTGTTGTATGTTTTTAAGTACTTATATTTGGTTTGCATAGTAGTAAAGGCTTGCATGTCAAGCCACAAACACTTAAATAAAAAATATATTTTTTTAAAAAGATGTCGTCCATTTTGTTTGTATATTTATTTTTTCAATTGTGAAACGCAGGCGGTGTTTCACAACTTCCCAAAAGAATCTATTAGACCCCTGATCCAACCGGCAGGGGTACTAGTAGCGATAAGCCCCTCGCCGGGGGGGGGGGGGGGGGGGGGGGGGGACATTACCAATTCTAGTAATGCTGAAGGGGCTGTGTTAACACCCTCGCTTCACTTGTGCTTGTAACTATGGGCTCTGGGGCATTAATATGCGTGCAGGGGCATTACCTGAAGTGGTAATACCCTCCTCCCCCAGCTTGGGGCGTATTGCTTAGTTATTTCTGTGTTTATAAATGTCAGATCAGAAAATAATTGCGAAAATATATACTATTTTTTATAACTGAATAATATATCTTTTCACTCCCATCTAGATATGCAGTTGAGAGTGCTGGACGCAATGGGCAGATTAGAAATGTAACATGACAACTGTTATTGCCAAATTATTGTTTAAAATCTTGGATGTTCCACCAACATACGTACCAAAATTAGCATCACAGCCCAGTGTAGTGGTATTCCGTTACATTGCCCTGTATTTAGTAAGAAGCTGAGTTTTGAAGTGTCATTCTTCACGTCATGATGTCATTGCGCTGCGTTACGGCATTTCGTCACAACGTCTGCTTTAAAAATCGCCAATTTTGTGTAAACAACATGCAGACTTTTGTGTGCTATCATACAAGCCAGTTTGGGGAGACATGGTAACCATGTATTCATATTTGTCGATTAACAAGTGTTTGTGCTAACTGCACATAATTATCCTTCAATTACTATTATTTATGTATTACCATTTATTATCATGCAAGATTAGAATCATTAGAAGCTGCATCCCATACTTATAAATCACTATTAGTATTGAATAGAGAGACTTAGGATATACTGAAAACCACTTGATATCAAATAGAAATTATATTTTTTGCAGAACAATATTGATTTAATAAACTATCTGACACAATAAAATACAAACAAGACAAGAAAGGATAGTAAAATATCTATTCACCCGATATATTTAATGCAAGCGTGCTATCCAAATATTCTGTTATCTATATTAAAAAATATATTTAATCTGCTTCATTATCAGAAACAAGGATCTTTTTGAAACACAAGTTTTGACACCACGAAAGTCCTCCTGATGAGCCATCTACTGGCGAAACATGTGCTGAGGACATTACATTTAAGAATGAGGATTCTTATACTCAATTAGGATCAAAAGGATTCAACTATTGTATCAACATGAGATTTGAATAGGAATACTATTAAAGAAAGTTGCTTGAATGCAGCATTGATAATTGTGGACAAGACTATCAAATTGAGGGCATTAGAATTGCTTATTAGGTTTTTCACATTGATGACATCAAAACGTTTTTCTGGATCAGATTTAAACATTTTTCAAGTGGAGAATTATTTCGTAGGCTCTGAAAGGACTGACCCAATTGACCACATCAGTGACGTCTCTCAGTTTCTATTTCTGGTTCGTCTTTTTGGGTGGCCGGGTGAAAGGCCTTTGAACCTACAATGCATTATGTATTTGTTCTTCGAAATACCTACTTTATGGCTAGTTAAATCATATGACCTGCCATGGATGGAATTTGTGTGTGAAAATTGTGTTGATGTGGGCAAAATTAATTTACAGTCACTAATGGTGAAAAGGTCCATACTCGCTGAATACCAAGCATTTTTGGTAATAGGCTAAGAACTGTTTGAGAAGTTGGGATGTTTTGGTTCCAATTATTGCGACCCACAGTCCGGTTTACAAAATATACTGTTAATGTTGATAGAAGAAAGACGATAAGGTTGTATCGTGATCCTGTGTGTTTGAATCGGGCTAATTGTGATGGAACAAAAGACTCAAAGAGATTGGTCAGCTATAATTGGCCTGCAATAGTTGATATGTTGCACAATGGTCAATGGGATGGTGAACATTGTGTTTGAGGGCCCCAGGTGTCAATACTATCTTGGAATTCCAGGGGTTTCTCCCATCTATTGAATAATCATGCAATCTTTGAGAATTATTCTGTCATCTGTTTTCAGGCAACATTAATGATTTGATCCCCTATAGTAGAGGGGTTTGAGGTCTTTTTTACTAAAGTGAATAAAGGGGAAAAGTGTTGCCATTTGGTGGGCTGATAACGGCAGTTAAGGGTGGCGTAGGACTTTTGGTAAAATAAATAAAGTGCACATTTTTATTGCTAGCATAAATCCCTGAAGTTGGTGCAAGTATTATTGTAACATGTGATTTTAATGCAGAATGTCTGGACACCTCTTGGTATATGACACCGGAAAGGCTAACAATACCTAACATGTCCAGAGAAAGAGGCGTATGATATGGTATTTATAGGCGTGTTATAAATGCCATATCATAGAATTCAGAAGAACCTTGATTCTTGGTACTTGTCACCCCTAAATGGTAATATATACAGGGGATATACCCCCGAGTTTCACCTGCCATAGTAATAGGGGCAGATCTACCTTGGACTATATTTTTGTATTATCAGACTTGACACTTAGGGGTGGGTATCTTGCCCTTTCCTCTGTGACTCCAAGTGATAATTGAATACTGGAGTATACCTTTCCACTAACTTGGTCTGCTGTAGAATCCCTGGGTAATAAAAATCTGTCGATTAGGACAAGAGACCATACAGTTTTTTGGCATACAGAGGCTGCTCCAGCTTTTAATGACCTGGTGGTTTTTCAGCTGGAGTTTAATAGTGAGTACTTTAGGAATGTAGGCTCTGCATTTCAACATCCAGGCTCTGCATTTCAACTTTCACATTTTAGTCTAGGTTTGAATTTGAGAGAAGGTTTGAATTTTAACTAGGGCCAAACGTGTGAGAATCATACATGTGAATTAAGGCTATGAGATTCAAGCTGAATCTAAATAGATGCCAATGCACAGAACACATGGTAGGAAATTATCACTTTGCTCCACATTGTTAATAGGCTGAGTTGCACTGAAAAAATTAAACTAACATGAAAATAATATAATATAACCATGCCCATTTGACATATAATTCCCATAATAACATGTAGTGCAAATTAGTCCATGATATAAGCTGGATGCAGATTGACAGATAATGCATGGTGGTCTGGAAAGGAAAAAAATAAACTTTAAACGTGCAGACGGAAGCTGTGTTTTAAGATGAGGAATGTGAAGATCCATTCTGCTAAAGAAATTGCATTGTCTTAGGGAAGCAAGCGCTGGAGAGATGTATCATTTTCTCTTAATGGAGTTTGTGTTTCGGGTAAAGGCACACAGTAAATCACATGCTATTTTAGTGGGATGATCTTGTCAAGGGCAGGTGCTTTTTGACTGACAGAGGGTTTTCTGGAAAAGGTTTGAGGCAGAGAGGGCTGGGCATTCTTTCAATCATTGATGAAGGAGGCATAAGTGCTGGTCAAGGCAGCGAGGGCTGGCTCCTAGGCAGACTGTCATCAGGGCTGAGGCTGTCTCTCTCCTGGGTTGGCAGTCCTTAGAAGAGCTGCAAAGTCTCAAGTCTGGGTCACTGCCAAGCTGAGTCAAGGAAACTGTCTATATATTTCTCTAAATGTTGCTGTTATTCAGAGTGTATTTATTCTGCCAGCTTTGTTTGCAAATTTAAGGGCGACCACAGGCAGAGCTCTGCACTTTATCACAGTTAAAACTTTGTCTATGTGTGAATTACAACATGGGTGCATGTGTTATGCAGTGTAACTTGCATATCTCTCGTTTGTGATAAAGAATATTAGTTTGAAAAGGTAATTACTTTAGTCTCAGCGTACTTCTTGTGCATTCAGTCTCATTGATGGGGCATGCATAGATATAAAACGTTGCTAAAAGGGTGCCCAATGAAAGCACTGTGTTTGGCATATCCAATGAAAAAAGAGGATTTCTTTGTAGAAGTGGGATTCACAGATCAATGCATGTTAGCAGTGTTATATCAAAGACATGATGCAAGTAGCAAAACCATTGCATTTGGTAGGGAAGCATTGTCACAGGAAGAGACCAAATTTAGTGAATGTGAAAAAGCCCTTCTGACCACTGTCTGGGCATGACAACATTTCCGTCCCATAATTCAAGGGGAGAGGGTGATTGTAGAAACAAATCACCAGCCTCTGCAATTTATGCAAAGTAAGAGAATCAGATCTGGGAATTTGGCCCAGTCAAGAATAACCTCATGGACATTAGCACTTTAGGGATTTCCAGTAGAAGTGGGATATAGACAAAATAAAAAGAGGCCAGTTGCTCAAGGGCTAGCAGAGTTGTGCAACTGTCTGTATGCCTGATGACACAGAGCTAGAGACAAGTTTGAATGAATTCGAGCAATCCCCACACAAGGTTTTCAAGAAGAAACATGTATGGATGTACCAACTGTGTATGTAGATGGATGTGCATACCATGTAGAAAATGGTAATGAAAAGGAACTCGTAGCAGGAATAGGAAATATATGGTTTAAATGTGACAACATTCCAAGAGTAAGCACGAGGATAGGCTCAAAAAGCAGTAAAGTGGCAGAATCGGGCGCTATTTATAAGGCAATATCTGCAGCAGTAGAAAATATACTCAAAGAAGTAGTTTTAGTCACTGATTCTGATTATGCACGAAATAGCTTTGTGGAGTATTTACCGGGCTGAAAGGTGAAAGAGATGCTCACATATAAGAAGAAGCAACTTAATAACATGGCAAGATGATCCAAGCTATAGACAAACTTATGTCAGAAAATATGTGGTCATTTGAAAACACCAGGTGAGGATAAGGAAGGACATGATAGGCAGATCAGTTATTTTCTATTAAACACTTGTTTGCTGAAATACAGGTGGCTGCGATAACACACTCAAAAACTCTGAAACCAGTTGAACAACCTGTGGCTCAATGGAGCTTTGATGCTCCAGATCAAGACTTGAATAAGGCACAAAAGGAAGATCGTATTCCAGGCCTATTCTACAACCATTTGCTAGATTCAGAATGAAATCCTCTGACTGAGGTGGACTACAAAGGGAAAGAGGAATTGAGAGTGCTATTAAAAAACAAAAGTTACGTCACAAGAAGGACTGATTATTAGAGAATCTGTGATGGGTCAAATTCTATGGGTAGTGCCTTTTGTCATTTCGGTTATTGATGTTACATCATGCCCACAATGCCATTACTGCAGGACACAGAGGTTCACTTTGGACATTTTAAAAGATTATGGGCCTCATTACAACCCTGCCGGTCTGGTAAAAACAGTGCCAGTAGGCTTACCGGCACCATTGTTACCGGACCGGCAGAATACAAGTTTGCGAATTGGGTGCCATTCCCCCCGCCAAGGCTGACCTGGTGGGCGGAAAGGCACCCGATTGCAGATTTTGACGGTAGCACCGGTACCATTATGAATGGTGACAGTGCTACCGTCCTCCCCATTCCCATTGAGTCCAATGGGACTCAAATGGGAATGGGGAGTTCCTTTTTCCAGCGCCTGGCTTCAGGGACCGCCAGGGCTGTAATGCCCTTGGTGATTCCCCATTGCCAGGCATCGGAAAAAACACGACCCGGGGGCAGCCGTGCCATTTTTACCGGCACGGCTACCGCCAGGGTCGTAATGAGGCCCTATGCCTATTGGCCACACATGTCTCAAGATGTAAATCTGTACACCAGAGGGTGTTTAGTTTGTGCACAGTTTCAGCCTGCAGCACCAGCTCATAGAGCACCATTAATGAAAAGGGGTTTGACACTTCCATGGTCTGATTTGCAAGTCGATTATGTAGGGCGCGGAAGGAGATCAGCAAGGAGAAACATGTACATGCTGACAGTCGTTTGTCTAATGTCTAAATGGGTGGAGTGCATTCCAGCTCCAGACTGCAGTGCACAAACGGCGGCCACTTTACTTGTAAATCATATTTGTTCAAGATTTGGTTTACCTCAAAGAATAGCATCAGACCGTAGAAGTGATTTCACTAGTGTATTAATGGCAAGTGCCAAATCTTGGATGTGAAGAGGACGCTACACATTTCTTACCAGCTCTTCTCCTTAGGGTGAGTAGAACAATGTAACAGATCAATAGTTGATATGTTGAAAAAGTGTTTGGCTGAAGCAGGATCTAGTTGGGATTTGCTACTTTCATTGGTACTGATGGCTCTCAAGTCGACACCCTCTAAATCAACAACTCTTAGACCCCATGAAATCTTGACAGGAAGAAAAATTATTTACACTTACTTAACAGGACAAATGAACAGGTTCTTGTAAATGCATCCACAATTTATGAATATGTGGAAGAACTGAGAAAGCACTTGCAATATGCGTTTGCATTTGCACAGGGAAATTTGGAAAAGGCCACTGACAGTGCAAAGACATTTTACGATAGGAAGACATCTGTGAGGGAATATGAGATAGGAGACCAGGTATATACATTTAACTTCAGAAAGCATGGCATGGGCAATATAGATTTGTATATAAGGCTTCACCTGTGATCTACAGAATGGCTACAAAGGAGGGAGAATAACCAGTGGAACAGTTTGTCAATGTTAATCAAATTAAGCCCTTTCACCCGTAACATGAAGTGAAAAGACTAGAGTGAGTTGAGACAAAATGTAAAGCGTGTACTTATTAAATTGAATTATTTATGTATTTATTGTTATAGTTGTGTTTAGTTCATTATAAAATTTTACAACTGTTACAATTAATTTTCATAAGATCACATCTAACATTGGAATAATAAAATAATTATACATACATATATATTTTATCAAGTATTCCAATAAGTTTTCAAATGAGATAAAATAGAATGATGTACAATTAATCACTCCAATATATAAAACACATATCATTGACATAGTGGGATACTGTTGAGAATTCCCACGAAACATAATTCCTAATGATAAGTCATACCTGCTACATTGTACAAATTGATCTTATGCTGATTTCATTTTACAACTGCTTAAATAATTTCACTACATGTTGCCAAACACTGTATAGTGCAATGTGGATAGCTCCGGTGTCCGTATTTAAGCAATAATACCAAAAATCCACAGATTTAATTGCATCGTACTGATACACAAAATGACTACATACTGACATGTAAATCGAACCCAAACATAGACATTCAGTAAGTACATGTCTTACTGTCTCGGGGTTGGTATAACAATTATAGATGTGACAGAAACGTTGCTCTTTGGTTAATTTCCAGAGAACTCTAACAGGGAGTTGGTTTGTCCGCATAAGCAATTGAAATGTACAGACCACAAGGGCGTTGCACTTTAATGGATAGGTTTGTGCTTAAAAGTAAGAGTGGACAATACCTTCTATTTGGGGATAATTATGAAGTGCACTCATGTAAATGTAATTGTGTTCCCAACCCCATCATTTCAGTCTTTTTTTGAATGGACGTTTAATAGCATTTAAGTTACCACAACATGCTTTTTCCATTGGCCAATGGAGTTCTGTGTATAACTCTGTAATAAGCTCATCGTATACGTTGGGATGAGTGGTCTTTCACATAGCGATGATATTATTTCCTATTATTCTTAACATTTGGCATTCTGGGTGAGTAAAGATAATAGGTCGTGCTCTAAGTTTTTTATTTCCAAGGGGTCTGTATTTAGTAGAGCAAAAAGCTGTATGAAAAAAAGTGTGAAACACAAACTACCCCTGCCTCCTGTTTCTGAACATGAACCAATTATTCAGACAATCATGACATCTGATGATGGTTATCTAAACCATAATATTCAACATAAAAATGAATAAAAAACATACACAATGCTTCTTGCTTCTAGCAGATATACTTGTTGATTATTTCATTTTATTTTCAACAATGCTATATTTGTTTTGGCTTTTTTTATATGTACAAGCACAATCTTGATGCCCTGATCTCTTCTGACCTTCCCCTCTCTGTCCCTCTCTCCACCCCTCTCTCCTGGAGTGATAACTTTCTCCTCTCCTCTCACCTCACCCTCCCTAGCCCTCAGGCAAAGCCACCCTCATCACTGCCATGAAGCGTGTGTCAGTTGAGGCTTTCGCTGTCACCTTCTCGCCCCCTCTTCCCCCCTCGGCTGACTCCCACCCTGACACAGCCCTCTCCACTCTCTACTCTGCTATATCTGATACTCTTGATATCCTTGCCCCTGTTATGAGAATCCGCCTGAAGCCCAAAGCCAAATGTAACTCCTGGTATGACTCGGATCTCGCCACCCTTAAACGCTTGTGCAGGGTGGCAGAGAGGAAATGGCGTGCTTCATGTTCATCCTCTGACAAACTGGCCTGTCGCCTGCTCCAAAGGCAATACCGGCTCTCCGTTCTCACCAAGAAGAGAGCCCTTATCCAAGCCCGTATCACTGCGGCATCTAACAATTCGGCTGAACTCTTTAAAATCTGCAAGGAACTGGCCAACCCTGCTGCAGTCTCTACCTCTCCTGTCCCCTCCCAGGCCCTCTGTACGGCACTGGCCTCTCACTTCATTTCAAAAACTCAGGACATCTTGTCCTCACTCTCCTCCCATCACTTCCCCCCCTCTATTCCCTGCCCATCCTCTGGCCCTTCTGCAGCCACCCCTCCTCTCTCCTTCTCTGCCTTTCCCCTTTTTTCTGCTGATGAGGTTTCGAGACAAGTCCGATCTATGAAAGTCTCGTCAACACAGGTCCACCCCTGCTCCTCCAAAACTATTAAGGACCACATTGACTCCTTGGCTCCTGCCCTTGCTGACTTCTGCAATCACTCCTTCGCCTCTGGAGTCTTCCCATCCCCTCTCAAGCACTCCCTTGTGCACCCCCTTCTTAAGAAACCCTCTTCTGACCCGTCCTGCCCAGCTAACTATCGCCCTATCTCTATCACTCCTTTCCTGGGCAAGCTCCTGGAGAAACTTGCCATCTCCCAGCTTAATCTCCATGCTGAATCTGTTGGTAGCCTTCATGACCATCAGTCTGGCTTCAGAGCTTCCAGAAGCACGGAAACTGTTCTCCTGAACATCCGTGAGGACCTGCTCTCAAACCTTGACTCTAACATTCCATGTGTTCTCATTTTGCTTGATCTCTCTTCTGCCTTTGATGCTGTCAACCATACCATCCTGTTCAACCGTCTCCGTGATAACCTGGGTATCACTGGTCAGGCTCTGGCTTGGCTGACCTCTTTCCTCTCAAATCGACCCTCCCAGGTCCAACTGGGGTCTTTCCTGTCTGACATCTGTCCCCCAGGGTTCTAACCTCTCTCCCTGGCTGTTCAACCAGTATCTGGCACTTCTCGCCCACCGCATCGCTGCTCTCTGCCCCAACTTTCAGTGCTATGCAGATGATACCCAGCTCATTTTCAGGCTACCATCGGCCTCCTCTTCTCCTTCCCTCATCTCTGACTGTCTTTCTGCTATCCAGGAATGGTGTGCCGCCAACGACCTCTGCCTTAATGCCAGTAAGACCGAGATTCTACTCATCGGCACACCCACTCCCTCCTTCCCTGCAGCTCTCTGGCCGGCCTCTCTTGGCCCTCTTCCTGCTCCTACCTGCAAGGCAAAAAACCTTGAGGTCATCTTCAACTCCACACTCTCCTTCTCTCCTCACATTTCTGACGTTTCTAAGAAGTCACACTACCAGCTGCACCTCCTCAGAGGTATCCTTCCTTTCCTCTCCTTCCCCCAGAAGCTCACTGTCTCCAGAGCCCTGGTTCTCTCGAAGCTGGACTACTGTAACAGCCTCTATCTAAATCTGCCTCCCCTCTACTCTCCGCTCCTCTGCAACTCATCCATAACAGGACTGTGAGACTTGTCCTTGGCCTCAAGCCCAGGGACCGTATCTCTCCAGGACTAAAATCGCTACACTGGCACCCTGTGGCTGCGAGGATTAAGTTCAAAACCCTCTGCATTATCCACAAGGCCTTCTGGGGCCTGGGGCCAAATTACCTTCAACTCTCCGTTCCTAAATATCTTCCTTCTCGAGCACTTCGCTCTTCCGCCTCCAACTCCCTCAGGGTCAGCCGCTTCTCCAAGCAACGGGTTGGGGGGAGATCTCTCTCCGCAGCAGGGGCCTCCCTCTGGAACAGCCTTCCTGCCTCCCTGAAACTTGAGGAGAACCATCTCCGGTACTGGAAGCACCTCAAAACCTTCCTCTTTGCTTCTGCTTTCTCTCTCCCTCTCCCTCTTCCCTGCTAAATCACTGAAACTGTACTGAATCAGCAACTGGGCCACTCACCAATCTCGGTCCTTGGCCCAGCCACCCTCCCCTGCACTGCCTTCCTGGCAACCCCTGCACTGCGGGACTGTCTCTGTATCCCTACAGCCCCCCTTCCCAGCACTTGTCTGCACTTATCTTGCACTTGCCACCACCTAGCCCTTATTATTTATCTTGTTCATTACTATCCCTGTACTGCACATTCCCCTCTCCCTTTCCCCCTTGCACTTTTCCCGTCCCCCCTACCCATGCACTTGCGCAATCTGAATGACACCTGGCCTTGTAGGATCGTTGTCTGTCTCCCCTTGTTTCCCCCTCCCTGCCTCGTCGCGCCTTGAAACACTTGTGTATAGGCGCGTTACAAATGCCATATCATATCATATCATAACATTATACGTTTACAATACATTTTTCTATAAGGGTTTAACATGAGATGGTTCACTTCTCAAAGCTTTCTATTACAAACCTGATTCTTTTGTCATTTTTCTCAATACCAATTTTTTGGTACTTTCCATATAGAGATCTTTCGAGGGGATTGGGTCCTCCGACATATTCCATATCTATGACAGGTAATGTCCACAGCTGTGCTGCTTTGGAAAATCTTTGGCGTCTGCGTCAATGACGTCGATGCGCCGTCCCCGAGGACCTCCTCCGACGGCCGACGTCACCCGATGTGATAAGTAGGACGCACGACGCCCATACCCTCAGTTCCGTTTTTTCCGCGAACGTGTTCGCTTCGTGAATCTCGGTACGCCTCGACTCGTTGGAGTTACTGTTCTCTTTCTCGGTACATTGAACCTGTTCGGTTTGCTTGTGGCGATGTCTTTCTCATCTTCGACCCCGCGTCCGTGCTTCAAGAACTGCGGGGATTGTCGGTCCAAGATGTCGGTCACGGACTCGCACAACGCCTGCCTCTGGTGCCTCGGGGAGGCCCACGATACGGACGACTGTGTCGACTGCCAGTCGCTCACTGTGAAGGCCTTGCATGAACGCAAGAAGAAACTGTCGGTAGGTCGGGTGTGTAAGCCCCGGAAGTCGAAGTCTGCAGGGCTTTCGACCGATGACTCAAGGGGTGACTCTCCGCGTCATCGTCGGAAGTCCGGTGGGTCTCCTTCCAGGAGTCGGTCTCGCCACTCCTCCGCCTCTTCTAGGCATTCCAGGAAGCGCTGGCATAGGTCGCCTTCCCCGTCCTCTTCCAAGGACTCCGCCCGTCGGCGGGTCGCTTATCCCTCCATGCAAGCGACACCGGAGGAATGGGCTTCCTTCGGGAAGCAGATGCTAGCGATTCTGGAATCACAGGGCACCGGTCCGTCTGCGCCTCCGAATGGGGTCGGTCGGCATCGGTCGAGAGACACCGCCCGTACACCTTCGGGCTCGGGTGGTCGGCACGGCTCGCGGGAGAGTTCCCACTCGGACAAGGGTAGCCGTTCTCGCCATGCCCGTTCCAGGTCCCGGTCCTCGACGCGCTGGAGACCGCGTGATCCTGTGCCGTCTTCGAAGAAGACGTCGACGCCTGTGGCCCTGAGGTCGTCGACGATTATTCTTGAGGTTCCGTCTTCGAGGGGGTCGTCGATGCCGTCGGCGCCCAGGCTGTCGAGAGACACGCTCGGAGCTCCGGCTTCGAGGACTGTGACAATGCCGCCGATGCTGGAGGCGTTGCAGCTGTGTCACGGCTCGCTCCCTTCGCTCCCGTTCCCGTCACTTGGGGGCATGTTTTGGGTTTTTTCCCTACTGGACATTTCCTCCGAACCTTATGCTACAGTTCTGTGATGAATTGGGAGCGCTAAAACCTTATTTTCCAAGTTACTTCCCTTCCGGATCCATTCCAGGTTTTTGGCAGCCAGCAAGCTACGTTAATCTAATGACTATGCTTCCCAGAATGCCTGGCTCACTGCCTCACCTCCTCCCTTGCAGGACAAGGTTGGGTGGAGGATAGGCAACACCTGTGGCTGCAGGTGCAGCAGGCGGCACACCTGAGGGGTGTGCTCGTTAAGGAGCTTTAAAAGCCTCAGTTTACTTCGGTCCAGCGCTGGTCATTGTTGCAGTGTTCCTGTTGTGACTGGTCCCTTGTTCTTGGTTCCTAGTTTTTGTGCCTGGTTCCTAGTTCCTGTTTCTTGTTCCTCTGCCTTGGATTTCAAATTTATGTGCTTAATTGATTTCTGCTTTCTGGATTTCCCTTTCTATCTTCCTCTGTCTGCAGGCAGCCTTTCTCTGTGCTTTACCCTTTGAT
Source organism: Ambystoma mexicanum (assembly GCF_040938575.1). Lineage (NCBI taxonomy): Eukaryota > Metazoa > Chordata > Amphibia > Caudata > Ambystomatidae > Ambystoma > Ambystoma mexicanum. Next base: position 104,115,971 of record NC_090936.1, on the reverse strand, counting down.
GCTGCCCAATTTGCCTGTGTTCTCTGTTTCTTTGAAGCTGTCCTTTGCTACTGAAAAACGTGATGCATTAGTCTTTCCCTTTTATAGATTTAGCTTCCTGCCTTTTCTCCTTGGATGGGTGGGAAAGGTTTCCTTTTGTGATATCATTTTCCCTGCTCCTGATCCTTACTTTCTATTGGGATCCATTCCATGTTTTCCATTGCACTTCTGCATTTACTTCCCATTGATTATTAGGTGTGGGGTGGTGTTGTAACTAGTCCCAGTGTGAATGCCCTTTGTTTTCCTCACTATTCTATAATCACTATCCCTACTTGCCCCTTGACTAGGGTCCTATGTATTTAGTTTCCTCCACCCATTGCTGTTATAGCCTTCAGGGTCCCTGTTTGATCAACTGGGTTCGTGGGTTTACTGACATTCAAGTGGTCTTTCCGGTCCTCGTGAGTACTGTTTCTAAGTTCCTTATTCAGTATCATCCAGAGTGTCAGCTCACAGATCCTGTCCTTGCTTGCCCTCTACGTGGGCCTAGCGCTGTCAGTATCTGTAATAGCATAGTGGGTAAGGAGTTTGCCGACTTTCCTTTCAGTCATAAGGAGGTACTAAGTGCTTACCCCACATCCCTTTTCATATATTGGTATTATTGTTTCACTCTATTTGCACTCCTGGGTTTTAGTATACACGAGTCTTGGGTATTGTATGCACGTTGTTAGATTCAAAGTTGTTCACTGTGTGATTCTGTGTACATTTCCCTTGCCATATTCATTGCCTTCTTCCTTTCTTAACAAGCTGACGTCGATGCCGATTCGCTCAACGTCGACGCCTTTTCTGTCGACGCTGGGGCCGACTCGCTCGGCGCCCTCGACGCCTTTTCTGTCGACGCCGGCGCCGACTCGCTCAGCGCCCTCGAAGCCTTTCGAGGCGGTGGTGTCGGAGGGGCTCTGTGGCGCAGGGTTTGTCCCTAAAAAGGCTATGGCTAAGGTCCGGCACTGCTTTGGTCCGCAGTGGTCTTCCTCTCCCCGCCTGGAGTACATTTCAGAGGGTGATGAAGGCTCTGATGGCGGTCTGGTTCCGGTTACGGTTCCGGATGAACTTATCTCGGGCCATAGTCAGTTTGATGACCGGAGGCAGTCACTGCATGATGCCAGTGGATTGGACACCTCTCCGGAGGTGGAGTTTTGTCGGCCGGAGCCTGGCACTCATGCCGATTCGTCATATTGGCGCCTTATGTCTCGGGTTACCGAGTACTTGGGTTGGTCGGCTCCCACAGTGGAGTTCGTTCAGGATGATCTCACGGACATCCTTGATCTCGGTCCACCCACTGACCCAGTTTTGCCTTTTCATATGGCTTTGCAGAGAAGGGTGATGGCGGCTTGGACCGCTCCGGAGAATCTCCCGGCAGTGGGCAAGTCTTTGTCGCAAAAATACCGTCCAGCCAGTAGCGACCCCTGCTACTTGTCTAGGCACCCCACCCCGGAGAGTTTGGTGGTGCAGGCGGCTACGGCCCCGGCAAAGCAGGCGTCGTATTCCTACCATCCCTCCGGATAGGGACGACAAATGTTTTAACGGCTGAGCGAAGAAAGTGTTTTCTTCTGGGGGTATGGCGCTTCAGGCGGCCAACTCCATATGTGCCTTGTCTCGTTTCACACACACTCTGTGGAACTGTGTTGCATTAGCGGCTGATCATATTCCCGAAGGGGACGAACGGGATGGTTTCCTTGCTATGGTTCAGGATGGCAAGGATGCCATGTGTGAGGCCGTTCAGTCGGGTTTGGACTTGGCGGATTGTGTCAGCCGGTCCATGGCGGCGAGCACCGTAATGCACAGTTTTGGTGGTTGAGGAAGTCTGGGTTCGCTCCTGATGTGCAGTCCCGGCTCCTCAACATGCCCTTTGACGGTGAACACCTTTTTGGCAGCAAGGCTGACGAGAGCCTTGAGAGGTTGCAGACCTCCAAAGCTGCAGCAAAGTCGTTGGGCGCTGCAGTTCGCCAACCTCCTAGGGGACAGCAATGGAGGGGAGGTTCCTTTCGTTATTACTCGTCCTTCAGTAAAGCGAGAGGAGCTGGCAGTCAAAGAGTCCATCGTAAGAGTGCCAGAGGTGGAAACAAAGGTACTCGAGGTGCCAAGGCCGCTCGGGAAATTGCCTCTTTGCCCTCAGGCAACGCCGCAGCCGCTACCACCCAGTCATGAGGCCAGGTCCCATGGTTCGCCGGTTGGGGGAAGGCTGGCGCAGCATCTTGTAGAGTGGCAAGCCATTACTTTGGATGTGTGGGTTCTGGAGATCATAACCCACGGCTACTGTCTTCCTTTTCGGCAGAGGCCTCACGACAATCCACCAGGGAACCTCTCTTTGAAGAGTCCGGATCCGCTCCTTGCGCAGGAAATTCAAGCCCTGCTGGAGAAAGGCGCCATAGAACTGGTGCCTGTAGCAGAGAGGAACAAGGGATGGTATTCCCCTTATTTTTTGATTTCAAAGAAAGACGGGGGATTGAGACCCATCATGGACTTGCGCGGTTTGAACAAACTCCTCAGGAAGGACAAGTTCAAGATGCTGACTCTTTCTCAAGTCCTCCAGGCCCTTCAACTTCAGGACTGGTTGGTGTCTCTCGACCTCAATGATGCTTACTTCCATGTGCCCATCCATCCCAAGCACAAGAAGTACCTGAGGTTCGCGGTTGGCGACTCACACTTTCAGTTTCGGGTCCTGCCGTTCGGATTGACCTCCGCCCAAGGGTTTTCACCAAGCTCATGGTGGTGGTGGCAGCGCATCTCAGGAAAGGGGGGATTCACGTCTACCCCTACCTGGACGATTGGTTGATCAGGGGGAGCTCTCCCGAGCAAGTCCTGGATCATCTGTCCGTCACCTGCCACTCCCTTCACAATCTGGGCTTCTCCCTCAATTTAAAGAAGTCCCATTTGACACCAACGCAGCGGCTCCAGTACATCGGAGCAGTGCTCGACACATCCCTGGGGCAGTGTTTTCCTCCTCAGGTGAGGGCTCTTCACATTCAGCAGATGGTGCACAAGTTTCAGTTTGCCCAGACTCTCCCAGCGTCCGAGTTCTTGAGACTGCTCGGCCTCATGGCATCCTGCATTCTTCTGGTGCCAGAGGCTCGTCTTCGGATGAGATCTTTGCAGTGGGCACTCAAGCTCCAGTGGTCTCAGTCCCTAGGGAGGCTGTCGGACCCTGTTCAGGTGCCGCCCTCGGTAGCCCGGGACCTTCTGTGGTGGGCCGTCGAAGGCAATCTGATGAAGGGGGCCCCATTTTGGCTGCCCTGGCCGGAGGTGACGATCGTGACGGATGCATCCCTCACGGGATGGGGAGCTCATGCCAACGAGCTGACAGTCAGCAGTCGTTGGTCTCCGTCGGAGTCCAGACTCCATATCAATCTGTTGGAGCTGAGGGCCGTCAGGCTAGCCCTGAAGGCTTTTCTGCCAACTGTGCGGGGGAAGAGTGTCCTGATTCTGACGGACAACACGGTGGCCATGCACTACCTCAACAAAAAGGGGGGGGGGCAGGGTCACTTCCGCTGTGCAGGGAGGCGATGCTGCTCGAGTTCTGGGCCATCCAGCAGGAAGTTTCGATCTCGGCAGTTCATCTGGCTGGAGACGACAACGAGACGGCGGACGCTCTGAGCAGGCAGAGCACGATCTCTCACGAGTGGGAGCTGGCTCAGGAGATTCTCCTGGAGATCTTCGCCCTTTGGGGGACCCCTCAAGTGGATCTCTTCGCCTCCAGTGTCAACCGGAAGTGCTAAAGGTTTTGCTCGCGGGAATTTCCTCCAAAAGGAGCCTTAGGAGACACGTTCGTGGTGGAGTGGTCATTCCCACTGCTGTACGCGTTTCCTCCAGTCCCCGTCATCCCGCAAGTGTTGCGGAGGTTACGGAGGTTTGGTTCCCGGATGATCCTCATTGCTCCGGCGTGAGCCCGGAGGACGTGGTACCCGGACCTTCTAGACTTGTCCATCTGCCCTCCACGTCGTCTTCCCTACCGAGACGATCTCCTCTCACGGGAGGGGGGGTCAGGTTCTCCATCCAGAGGTCAGATCCCTCAATCTTCACGCTTGGCTTCTAAAAGGTTGAGGTATAAGGATTGGGACCTCCCTGAAGACGTGATGGAGGTGTTGCTCTCGGCCAGGCGGCCGGCAACTAAGTCTCTGTACCGTTGCCGTTGGAGAAAGTTCTGTGACTGGTGCAGAGTTCAGAATGTGGATCCTTTTGAATGCGACATTCCTATGGTTTTGTCTTTTTTGCTTTCTTTGGCCCACAGGGGCTTGCAAGTGGGGACCATTAAAGGTTACCTGGCGGCGCTGTCCATATTTAAGCGCTCGTCTTAAGAGTGTTCCTATTTTAAGATTCCTTTAATTTCGCAGTTTTTGAAAGGGCTCACTAATGTGTTCCCTCCGTCACCTTTTTTGGTGCCAGGTTGGGATTTGAACCTTGTTCTTAAGTTCCTTATGGGTGCTCCGTTTGAGCCTTTACATTCTTGCCCTTTGAGGCTGTTAACTCTGAAAACGGTGTTTTTAGTTGCGGTTACTTCCGCTCGCAGAGTGAGTGAGTTACAGGCACTTTCAGTTAAGCCACCCTTCACTGTATTTCACAAGGACAGGGTTGTCCTTAGAGTTCGTCCTTCTTTTCTTCCGAAGGTGGTTTCGGAATTTCATTTGAGCCAGAAGGTTGTTCTTTCCGGCGTTCTATCCTCCTCCACATCCTGGTAAGGAAGAGGAGAGGCTCAATAGGCTTGATCCTAGGAGAGCATTGAGCTTTTATATCTCGCGCATGTCCCGGGTCAGAGTGGACGATCAACTGTTCATTGGTTATGCTGGAAAGCGTTTGGGACAAGCTGTGACGAAACATACTTTGTCTCGTTGGATTATTTTAGCTATCTCCGAGTGTTACCGCTTGGCGGGTAAGGACCCTCCGGCTGGCTTGCGGGCCCATTCTACAAGAGGAGTGGCAGCGTCTACTGCCCTGCAGAGGGGAGTTCCTATTCGTCACATCTGTGATGCAGCCATTTGGGCTTCAGTACATACTTTTGTACGTCACTATTCCCTCGATTCCATCAGGGGGCAGGATCTGGCCTTTGGCAAGGCAGTTCTCTATTCCGCTATTTGATTGGGCATGCTAAATTTGTATTCTAAGTTCTTTCCCACCTCCTTGCATGGTACTGCTTTGGGAGTCTGTCTTAGATATGGAATACGTCGGAGGACCCAATCCCCTTGAAGAACAAGTTACTTTCTTACCTGGTAACGTTCTTTCGATGGGATGGTCCGACGACGTATTCCATATCGCTCACTCCCTGCCTTCCCAGCTGCAGAATTTCTTTAGCGATTGCAGCTTGCGTTCCGCAAGGCCTTGTGTGTCTGACTGGCAGAAAACTGGTGGCACACGTTCTGGGAAAAAACTATAACTGAGGCTACGGCCGTCGTGCTTCCTACTTATCACATCGGGTGACGTCGGCCGTCGGAGGAGGTCCTCGGGGATGGCGCATCGACGTCATCGACGCAGGACGCAGACGCCAAAGATTTTCCAAAGCAGCACAGCTGTGGACATTACCTGTCATAGATATGGAATACGTCGTCGGACCATCCCATCGAAAGAACGTTACCAGGTAAGAAAGTAACTTGTTCTTTTCAAACGGATGTGTTTATAAGATGATGTGTCAGCACGTTTCGGCCTTTCTCTCATGGGATAAACCACATCTTCAAAAAGATTTTCCCCAAGGCCTTCTTCAGGACAGATGGTACTCTTGGATGGTTAATGAGTCGTCGAACCCTTAATATAGATTTCTGCGTAGTAGACTTGAAACAGGGACCACTAAGGAGTGGGCATGTTGTTTATGGAGCCATATGTTGCCCTTAGCACATGATAGGTTGATAGATGCTGTGCAATGTGTCTTCTATTTTCTTCCCCAGGTTGAAACTCCTTGTGTGTTTTCCTTTTGTTCAAGGTGTTGGTGATATGTAGTAAGGCGTCTAATGCCCCTGATCCTGATGGACTATCAAATTTGACGCTAAAATCACATGTGACCTTGTGGTCCAAGGTCCTGCTGTGTTTATTTGAGAATTATTTAGTAACACAAGTAATACCATCTTCGTGGGAAGTGGCAGTGGTGATTTTGATCTTTAAGGGGGGATGTGTACCAGTAGCTTATAGGCCAATCTCATTGCTGGACTCCACAAATAAGATTTTTGCTCATGTACTCTTGAGAGAATTGGAGCTATGGGCGGCTAACTTGGGCTCTCTCAATATATATCAGTCCAGGCAAAAGAAGGGTGTGGGGACAGCCCTGAAAAGCTTTACAGTGAAACTGCTTGATAAACAGGCAAGGGCGCAGGGGAGATCGAATCACCTTGCGTTCCTCGATATATCTAAGGCCTTTGAGTGTGTGAATCTGACCAAATTGTGTCCAAATATGTTGGCATATGGCTTGCCCCCAGCATTTGTTAATATCCTGTCAGCAATATACCAAGCTACAGAAGGCTGCATAGCCAGGGGGCTTCACGCAGTAGATCCACACTAATTGTGGGCATCATAAAGGCTGTGTCCTTGCACCCTTCTTATTTAGTTATATACATGTGACTGGGTCTTTGTTGGGAAAAGGTACACACTAACCCATCATCTGTAGTGGGTGACTAAGGTTCATTATTTGAATTATGCTGATAATATGATTATTTGTGACCAAACCCTGATAGGCCTTCAGAGGTTACTTGAAAGTTTAAAGTTATATTTATTGAATTTGGACCTACATCTGAACATTGGAAAATCCAAGATTCTTATACTCAATGTAGAAGTCCAAAAGAAAGTTGTAACTGAAAAATAGATGGTGAAAGTCTGGAGGTGGTTGAGTGCTTTAAGTACCTTGGGAACAATATATTTACAAGAAACGGGAAACTTGTACTGTACAAAGCATTAAGATCAATGTTTTTAGCAGCGACTACACAGCCAAGGCAATTTGATTTTAAATGTTTTAAATTCTCTGTTTTACTGGTTTTAAAATTTGATGAGCAAATAATACCCCCTCATTTAATTTTTGGGGTAGAGACTTGGGATAAAGGTATAGTCTGATCTAACTTGGAAGTTATTTTGTGGAGGAAAATTCTCTATGTGCCTAGACTGGCCCCTATAGCAGGAGTTGGACATGAACTGGGACTGATTTCCCTGGATGCCAAGGTGGATTATATGGCCCTAAAGATTTACAAGATAATTTTGTCCCCTCCTTTGTATACTATACTGGCATCTTTGTATACTAAACTGAAAGAAGAGATGCTAAAGAAAACTTGCATCCACCTGATAACTTGGAGGGAGAAATGGGATGTATTACCTAAGCAGATACTTTCCAGTGTGGATGAGTTGATCAGAAATCCAAGTAAAACACAACAACAACTATTTAAAAGCAATTGTATTTGAAATAGGGAAATTGTATTATGATATATTTGTTTTAATCATCATTTTAACTTGACAATTAAAAATTATAATGTACTTGCGCCTTTTTTGTTGAAGCACCATTTGTGTGCGTTTAGGTACTCAATGCTTAGATTGAAATTGGACTTAAATCCAACTAGGGATGTTTTAGATGCCAGATCCAAAATTATGAAATAAAATAGATGGTGCTGTTTTTGTACCATGGCAATTGAGACTGTAGAACACGTGTGCAATTTATGTCCAGCCTTAGAAGTTGTTTGGAATGAAAAATGTGCTACATTTTCCATAACCTTGCAGGGGCTATGCCTGCATGGTTATGGTTAGGTATTCTGAATTCAAATATAATATGTGTAAACATTGCTACAATACAGTTTTAAAGTATGATTTTAGGACCATCATTTTAAACTCTTCTCGTTTTGTATTGTAATGTATTATACTGTGAAGAAGCTTTAGTCTGTTTGCTCTGTTTTCATATTTTGCCTTTTGTGCTATGTCTTATTGTGTAAATGCATATGCTATGTTTTACTGCATTTTTATGCATTGTGTGCGAAAAGGTGTGTTTGATAACTATATTGCACAATAAATAAAATAAAAAATAAAAATATAATTGCTGCATCTGCTTTGTAATTTGAAGTGGTGAGACATTCAACCCACTTGGTAAAGTCATATGTAACGGCCAACTTATATTTGTTGCTGCAGGCAGAAGGAGTCACTGGAACAATAGAATTGATCTGATGATCAGACCATGGTAATGTCATTCCACTCTTTTGTAGGGGAGTGCTGTGAGTGGGAGGGCTCGGTTTGAACTGAGCACACACCAGGCACGCTTTAAAATAAATATGTAGGTCCTGACCCATGTGTGGCCAATAATTGACCCCACATAGGATCTCCATTGTCTTTTGAAAACCCCAAAGACCATATTTTGCTGCATAAAGGGCACAATTTAACATTGTTCTTATTATCCACTGATCGAAACTAGATTGGGGTTTCCTAACCAAAAATTCATTTGATTTTAACCAACTTCTGAAGTGTCATTAAAACTCAAAGATCTTCCTTTCCCTGCTATTCCGGTTTGGATAAGGGAATGTTTTCTGGATCTTCTAAATATTTGTAGAATGTGTGTATGATTGGGTCTTATTTATGTGTAATAATTAAATCTTGATGATGAGCATCTCTACTCCATTGAAACGTATAAAACTCGCTTTCTCCTTGAGTTTGTGGTTGGGTTACAGCTGTCATTTATATTTCTCTGAGATGATGTTTCATGTTAATGTATACAGCTTGAATTGCTCCAGTTTTTGCTAGTTGATCAGCCAAACAATGTCCTGAGATATCTGCATCTGCAGCTTCCGAGTGACCTTTTATTTTCTTCCAAAATAAGGTCATGTTGTTTGATGTCACTAAATCACCTAGTGTTTGGATTAACTTCCCATGTTTCAGATGTGTGTCTTTTGCACAAAGCATCCTGTTTGGTGTTCCAACAACTCCATTTATGATTACCAGTTGCTTGAACTGATGATTTACAGCAGCAAGGACAGCACAATATATGGCATTCAGTTCGACCACCTGACTTCTCCCGGGACCAATTTCAGAACCGGCTGAGGGTTCAGGGATGTCATTCACCCATGCATTCCTGATGTCCGCTACAAATTCCTTCTCATCATTTTTTAATGGGTCCACATTGGACTAAGAACTAGAACCTGCAGACTGTGCACTTTAGGATGTCCGGAAACTCTATTCCATGTCATAATGAAATGCGAGGTGGTAAGTGCAGACAGAATAAAGCACCTAAGTCCTTTTGTTAATTGTATTTCCAGAGTTATCACACCTGATAGCTATAACAGATTAATGAATGCGACACAGTTATCTTTAAAACATGCTTTAGTGAGATTATTAATGGTCGTTTTAATAAATTTAAATCAGTTCAAAGCGAAGTGAAGGAATTATTACATCTAATATGTGGAATGAAGTAGAACTATTTGGTATGTTCCTCGACTGTGCCTCTTTGGTTTTTAAGGAATAGAATATCACTTGGTTTGATTATGTATTGAGCGTTTTTATGTGCAGGTTTTATTGTGAACTCTGTTATTTTTCTTTCCTGTAATAAGTGTGCATTTGTCCTTGTTTCATATTTATTCTTGTAACAGTAATGTTATTAATGTTAACAAATTGTTTGTGTAAGGTATGGCATTCCCTGACAGGTGTTCTGGCATAGACAGATATGTCTACATAATACTGGATGTGAGCACAATCATGTAGATCGGCTAACCCTTGTGTCATTAAACTCTTTTTATTTTGCCCATGTCTGATTTCTACAGGATAAACGTGTGTTCAAATAACTCTGGAAGGAAGCCTTATTTTATTGGAATTTTTGTTCAATGCTAGCCTTACCCATAGGTTCTCAGAGTGCCTTCTAGGGATGAAACGTTTAAAAGATGGGAAATTAAACGGATGTTGGACAATATTTTCATGATAGGATAGGAAGGATACCCACGTGGTAGAAGGGGAAATGGAGGGTCAAGGTTTTCTGTGGGGAAACCTGTTTTGATGCTCTTTATGAAAGTGGTGATGGAGGGTGCAGTGGGGATGTGAAGAGGTAGGTTGTTCCAGGCTCTGTGTGCGCACTGGGTAAATGCTTTTTGTGTGCATGTTAGTTTTCAGGGTGGAACATGTAGGAGATGCTGGATTGCTTCTCTGGTGTTTGTGCTGGTGATGCATTTGAGGCTGTCATGATGTTCAATGGTATTGAAGGCTACAGAGATGTCAAAGAGGACGAGTAGTCCTTTGTGTCCTTTGTCAGTGATGTTGTGGAGGTTATCATGGATGTGAAATGTAGTGGTCTCGGTTCTGTTTCCAGGTTGAAAGTCAGAATGGAAGAGGTTGAGTAGGTTGTTTGTGGTGATGTGTTGCTGCAATTGGTTAGTGACAAAACATTCCATGATCATGGTGAGGTTTGGCAGGACAGTGATGGGGTGGTAATGTTCAGGGAGCATGTGGTTGAGATGCTTTTTTGAGGTGGGTTGAGATTTGTCCAGTTTTCTGCACAGGGGGGAAAGTGCCATGTGAGAGACAAGAGTTGATAATGTTGAGCCAGTGGGGAGTGATGGCGGTGATGCAATTGAATGCAGCTTGTGGAGGGCATGAATCATCTAGGTGGTGTGTAGGTTTTCTATTGGCAGTAAGGGTGTTGAGCATGTCTATGTTGATGCAGTTGGAGGTGTTCCAGGTTCTGAGAAGAACGTTTTAACATGGACACGGACACTAAATCAGGTTTACCCATTAGCCACGCTATAGGGATACACATCTCATTGCAAATAGCATTACCCATGTGCTCTAGACTGCTGGCGAGGCATCCCATATGTGCCGTTAGATTGTGGGTATCCTTGTGAGCTTTCTAATCAACAGAGGAGCTCATCTTTCATGACATCTCTGAATATTGTTACACTGACACGGAACACTGGCAGGGATGGGGCGCCCAGCTGATTTCTGTCGGCAGCCTGCCCCTTCCCCTGTCAACCTGTTTTCCACCATGTAATTTGTTTCCCGTACAGGCATCAAGCTGTCGCAGCACATTCAAAAGCACATTGGATAGTTGGTACGATAAATGTCTACGAGTCACGTAGAGGCGCGGACTCCGAACCGACATTGACCTGCATAGTATACCTTCACTTATGTTGGTTGTGACCACGTATTTTAGAAAGAGCAGTTCTTTTCCCCCCGAATTTAGCCCACTTGATTAACCTACAAGACACACTTTACCCTTAGCGCTTTAAGCTGATTAAGCTCCTTTTTTCTTTAACCCCCAGATCACGACATTTGGTTCTGTGCATGAAAACGCTAGGAAGTCATTACCGCTGCGGGCACACGTCGGCCAGCGAGACTCTGCAAGATCGATATCCCAGCAGCCAGTCCATGATTTCAATATTCAGTGCCTGAGCTGTTTGTCACAGAGCAGCAAAAGCAAATACTTTTTGCCAAACTGTATGATGATTGAATACAATCAATGAGGATCACATGAATTTACAAGGAAGACTTAAGGTCAGTCTTCCTGCACTATTAGCATATACCACTATCGATATATTTGTGACTCACTGCCCTTTCTGAATTATTGTCTCTGTGTATTACCTTTCGGGTACACATCCAGACATGCAAGTTGGAACACGGGAATGAGAAATATAAGGCTCTAAGGCCCTGAAGGATTTATTATCCGAAACACGTTGGCAATTGTCACACTAGTAGAGGAGCCTAGTAGATGTGAATGAACACACACATGTTGAGGAATTGTGTCTAGGATCGTGTACAATATAGTTGTGTGGAGCCTATAACACAACTGTTTAATGTGATGTGACCAATTTATGAGAATAACCTTTGTACATGTATATGGACACTTATACCATTGTTTTTGGTGAATTGTAATTTTTCTTCGTGACATTTGACTTCCTAATAATAATTTAAAACCAATTGATTGAATTTGAAGCAGTTCTTTTGTCTAATGTTACTAATATTGAATGGTTTGGGCCAGTTGAAGGCCCCTGTTTGGGTAGTCCAATATTTATGCAGGCATTAACAGCCTGGAACTGATCGCACCTTGAAATACCTTCTAACGACAGAGTTAAACAACGTGTCTTGAGACAACCCAACCATTCGGTTTAGCTCAATACACGTGCAGGAATGAATTTGGGATTCCTGTATCCCTTGGGAGTGCCTAGTGGGGCCACTTGTTAGCATATGACAAGTCACGCAGTGGGAGGTGTCCCATGTATTGGAATGTTTGAGAGTGGGGTGGCAGGGCTTTCCTGATGTTGTGTATTTTGGAGTTGAAGTAGTCCATTCGGGAGTTGGATATTGCAGTGGATGGGGTGTGTGGAAGGTGTGCATGGTGATTTGGAGAGGGAGTGGTGGATTGGAAATCTTGGAGGTAATAGGTTGCTTTGGCATCGCATATGGCTGTTTTGTATTTGTTGCAGCAATATTTGAGTGGTGTTCTGGTGGCGAGCCTGGCTTCTTTTGAAAGAGAAGAGGGAGCTGTTGAACATGGTTGAGGGTGGTTGCTTCTCAGTTTTTGTGTTTTGAGGGGGGCATTTTGTGATGTGCTTATGTGGTGATGCTGTTGTAATTCTTGAAGAGAATAGAGGGGTGTGCATTTGGAGGAGGCAGGGGTGGTATGAGTGGTGCTAAGTTTGTATCTGTATTGTGTTTGATTTGTCTGGATGGAGATGAGGGGTATGTGCATCAGGTGGAGGGATCCTGTGTAGTAGAGTGAGTGTGTAGGGGATTGCAAACTGGTCTGACCGTGACACCCGAATTTGATTTTCCACATGGGTTTTGCTCTGGATGGGAACTACACTGGTTGCAGTCGGCAAGGTAGATATTGATTTAGGGGGAGCTGTTGTTGTTAGTTATGTTATCAGTCCAGCCACTTAGACACTGTGGAAGTTGGGATTGTGTGCTGGGGTGGTTAATAAGATTGAGAATAGTGGGGTATGGGTGTGATGAAAGGGAGCAAGTGAACAAGAGGGCTTCAAAGGATGTGTATCGTGGTAGGTGGGATTGCTAAGTGTAAGTGAATCTTTATATTTCAGTGCAATGCCAGCACCTTGTTAGTGTATGTGTTTTCTGTGGTGGATGAAGGCATGTCAGGGATTATGGGTCCATTGGGTGCCATGTTTCTGGAAGGAAGAGTATGTCAAAGAAGTATGTGCTAATGAGTTCATAGATGTTATGTATGTGAGCAGTTGGTGCAGAGTGGCAGTTAAGCAGAAGGCAGGTGTATAAAGTTAGTTGTTCCATTATTTATAATTGTTCTTTTATCATTATTATCATCATTTCAGCTTTATTTCGATAGAATGTATCATAAAAGCCAACATACAGATAGCAACATCAGTCCATATAGATAAAAACATCAATGCATTCACAGCAGTCAATAGCCCGCCTAAAGTCATAACTACTACAGTTGGTAAAATAAATATGCAAAAAGTCAAGTGTATACAATTGATAAAACCAACAAGGAGGAAAAAAGTGGAGGAGTGCATAAAATAGAAATCATAATATAACAGTGAAAATTTGACATTCGTTTGCAAAAAGATCCCCTATAATTCAAATGGCATTGAATAAAATTACAGGTGGGACCCAGCTGAACAAACTGTCAAAAAAGAAATATATATTATAGTTAGGGGACGAGATTAGTCACTTGTGTCCTCCTACGCCAGGCCCTTAGCAAAAACCACCCTGTAGTAAACGTGGAAGGTGGGTCATTGCCTGCCAAGCCAAGATTGCAAGCCTCAGCAATGGTTGATACCTGCTTCTGCAAGAAACAAAGCTTTAGTGACCTCTTCCTAAGGTCTGAAAACAAGTGACAGAAGAAGAGGAAATGTATAATGTTTTCCCTGACTTCTGGGCCAAATGGAAAATACAGATTGGAATTATTGTTCCAATTCGACTTCACTGCAGCCAAGGGTAATATTCCAAAGCGTATCTTAACATAGAGGGAACATATTATTTTAGGGTGCATGCAATCTAAGTACTCTTCATAGCCCTGGGCCTGTTTTTGGGCCCAATGGGTGGCAAATTGGTTGGACTTGCTGAACCTCCTGGCTATTTCAGCAGACCTTTGCGACCTCAGAGCCGAACAAACTAGGGCCTTTGGGTTTGCATTTGTGATCACAGGGTGATCCCACAGCTTCATAAGACCCAAGCCCTGGAATTCCCTCTTTAAGTGCATTAGCCAAGGAAGAGCCAACCCACCCACCTGTGCCATTACATCATCCAAAGCCCCATGATAGGTAACAAGATGCTCACTGTTCCACAGCCTAATCCAGTATAAAAGCGGTTTTACCCTGAACATGTGTTCAATTGACTGTTGATCCAGCTCGAAGGAGCATTTGGAAAGTTGGGGCACTAGGCGACAAACCATCTTTTAAAAAGCCATTTTCAATGACAGGCAAGTGCTTGATTTTGCACTATCCCCAGAGTTCGGCGCCATAGACAGCAGATTGCCCAGCATGGGCTTTATAGGCCTCCAGGGCCACACGCACCGCCACCCCCCAATATGTCTTGGAAAACTTTGCTATTGAACCGCTATACCTGCATAAAGTCAGCCACTCATTTTTGGTTTGTTCACCCTAGGTACAGTTTTCATACACTCGCAAGCCCAAATAGTCATATGACTTTACTTGCTCAATTTGTTCTCCTCCAAACATCAAATCGAGCCTGCAGTGCTTGTTCCCCCTTGGCCCTTTGAAACCCATGGCCTTGGTCTTTTGGGTATTCACTGTCAGGCTGTTTTCACTACAAAAGCTTGATAAAATATCAAGCTGATGGCGGAGCCCCCCCGGCGTCAGGGACAGGAGGACAGAAATATCTGCAAACATCAATACCGGGACCTTTTCCAACTCCGTTCCATCTGCCAAGGGAAGAGGGCAGGAGCCCTCTCCCCCTCCCTGAAGTTGCCTCCAAGAATCCCTCGCCGCCGCAGAGATCCACAGAGGCCTGCCTGACCCTGTCTCGAGGCCTGCCTGACCTTCCAATGACGGGCGCATTGCGGCGCCGAAACGAGGCTGAGGCCGCCTCTTTCCACATCCCAGCATCCGCCGGCAGGCGGATACGCCGGCGGCCAACACAAAGGCCATACTAAGGCCTGTTGTGTGCCTGTGCCCCACACTCCGTTCCATCTGCCAAGGGAAGAGGGCAGGAGCCCTCTCCCCCTCCCTGAAGTTGCCTCCAAGCCTCCCTCGCCGCCGCAGAGATCCACAGAGGCCTGCCTGACCCTGTCTCGAGGCCTGACTGACCTTCCAATGCCGGGCGCATTGCGGCGCCGAAACGAGGCTGAGGCCGCCTCTTTCCACATCCCAGCATCTGCCGGCAGGCGGATACGCCGGCGGCCAACACAAAGGCCATACTAAGGCCTGTTGTGTGCCTGTTTGGAGCCACAGGAGCCAGGGGCCAGGAACTCTGCCCGTTCTGCTCCAGGTAAGCCAACGCTGCCACCCCGCACGGCTGCACATGTGTGTGCTGTCCATGCCTATAACGTGCCACTCGTATACCTCGCATTTCACCTCCGACTCACCTTCGCTGGACACCCTTGCCACTTACCCGCAGCTACAACTATTATGGGCCACTTCCTTTACACCTACGGCTGAACGCTGTGCATCCCTTACTTGCACCTCTCCTTTAGACCTTTCTTTACATCCCCCTTATTTACAAGTATATTCTGTAATGCCTGTCTAATGCCATTTTGTATCTAGATGCCTTTGTACTGTGCCTAGTAAACTGTGGTGCACTGCTTCTAGCTGCCTAATTGCGCCATTTTGAATCTAGATGTCCCTGTACTGTGCCTACTTACCTGATTTGCACTGCTGCTGGCTGCTTAATTGCGCCATTTTGAATCTAGATGTCCCTGTACTGTGCCTATTGACCTGATTTGCACTGCTGCTGGCTGCTTAATTGCGCCATTTTGAATCTAGATGTCCCTGTACTGTGCCTACTTACCTGATTTGCACTGCTGTTAGCTGCCTAATTGTGCCATTTCGCATCTAGATGTCCCTGTACTGCGCCTATTGACCTGATTTGCACTGCTGCTGGCTGCTTAATTGCGCCATTTTGAATCTAGATGTCCCTGTACTGTGCCTACTTACCTGATTTGCACTGCTGTTAGCTGCCTAATTGTGCCATTTCGCATCTAGATGTCCCTGTACTGTGCCTATTGACCTGAGTTACACTGCTGCTGGCTGCCTAGTTGCGCCACCTCTACTCCTTTATACCCTTTGTCCTGAACCCATATAATTATATCCTCTGTCCCCTGAGAAATACAAGCTGCGACATGCAGCTAAGAACCTGTGCCAGCATTGGCCTTGTATTCATAGTCTTCCTAGGACTATCAGCCTGCACTGCTGCCAGCCACCGCGCAAGTAAAACTAAGACCTTACTTATTCGCCCATCAACCATGCTCTACCATCCCGAGCCTCTATCGAACCCTTACCTCAATGACCCAGCCCTCTGGCTCAAGCACTTCGCTACCAAACCCACTCCAAACATCCCTTGTACTCTACAACAAAGGAATAGCAGACTTGGAACTAGACTGCCTAGACCACCTTGTATTCTGCGCAATCGCTCTGCCCTTCCACTGCCCAACCCTACCGCAACGCCTAGTCCTCTACCATCCACCTTACCCATCGCAGCACTCAAGGGAGCCCTTATCAATGCTAGATCCCTCACGGCGCACGCCCTTGACATCGCTGACCTCATCACGGTCCAGAACCTTGACTTCCTAGCTATTACCGAAACCTGGTTACATGACGCCTCTGGCCCACTCCTCGCTCTATCCCTACCCAAGGGTTATACCATTATCAGAAACGACCGCCATTCCAACTTGTCGAAAGGAGGTGGAGTCGCTTTTATTCACAGCAACAAAATCGTTATGAGAGTTGCTCCCCTCATACAACTTAGTTCTGCAGAATCTCTCTCAGTGAAACTATCGCTCTCTCCTACCAATACAGCAACACTCCACCTTATATACAGACCTCCAGGCCCATTGGGTTCATTCACAGATGAGGTTGCATCCACCTTGTCGACTAACACCAAGCCCAACTCTCAGATACTGCTACTAGGAGACCTCAACCTAGGTCTCACAGATCCCAAGGGCCACATGGCCACTGAAGTAGACACCACCCTCTCCAACCTAGGCTTCCAGCAGCGTATTCGTGATCCTACACACATCAAAGGAAGAACGCTCGACTGGCTAGCCGACCTTAACTGTAACACCAATGTCACCTCTAATGATGCATGCGCCTGGTCGGACCATCATGTTATTAACTTCCTCCTGCCAGCCGCCAACCCCCAGCCCATACCTACCATAGCCCCCGCTATACCTACCAGAAATAAAAAAGATATCACCAGGGAGAAACTGCTTCCTCTTATCCTCCCTTGCTTGAACACTCTTGCTGCACAGAAGAAGGATAAGGACCCCACTGTCCTAGTAGACACTTATAACAGCCTAATGACCAACGCCATTGAGAGCCTAGCTCCACTAAAAATCCATAAAGCCAAACAACAGTCCCACCTGAACACCTGGTTCACCCCGCAGCTCAACGCGCTGCGCAAAGAAAAGCGCAAGGCTGAAGCCCTTTGGAAAAGCCACCCCAGTGCTGCCAATAAAGCCTCCCTTCTAATCACCTCTCTTAATTACAAGGAGGCCATATTAAAAGCCAAAAAGGAGACATACAACACACGAATATCCCAGGCAGAATCGAACACTAGAGAATTATTCAAAATCCTTAAAGAGCTAGAATCTCCCTCACTTGCCCCGGACACGTGCACCAAGGACAGCACCTGGTGCAACAATATACAAAATGCCCTTCTCAACAAAATATCCACCTTGCAATCCAAAATCAATGCCAAACAAAATACCCTCCACACCCCTACATTTAGCAATACCAGGCCACCTAAAATAACAACCCTTGACTCCCCGGTGCCGTTCAGCTTCACACCACTCACCGTTCTGGAGGTTGAAAAAATCATCTGCAATTTAAAACCCTCAAACTGCCAAGGGGACACCTGTCCAGCCCCGATCATTAAGGAGTCGGCTCATGACCTTGCTCCTTTTATAACCTCTTTCATCAACGCCTCCTTTCAATCGGGAGTGGTCCCCAATAACCTAAAGGATGCTTGGGTTATCCCTCTCCTAAAAAAAACCACCTTAGACCCGGAGGTTCCAACCAATTATAGACCTATCACAACGGTCCCATTTCTGCTAAAGATCTTAGATAGAGCAGCCTATCTTCAGATACAGAACTATCTGGAATCAAACAACCTACTAGGCACGAGACAATCCGGCTTCAGACCGAAGCACGGTACGGAGACAGCCCTCCTCGATCTCAAGACCCAAATTGAGGATCTCAAAGACAAAAGTAAACTAGCCCTGTTACTACTATTAGACTTATCTGCTGCCTTTGATCTGGTTAATCACCAAATCCTCTGTCACCACCTGAAAACTGCAGCTCACTTCTCCGACATGGCCACAAACTGGATTCAATCCTTCCTGGATAACAGACAGATGAGGGTATTCTCGCCCACCTCCACGGCTGACCCTGCACCAGTCCTGTGCTGAGTCCCCCAAGGATCGTGTGTATCCCCTACCCTTTACAATGTTTTTACTAAACCCTTATTTGATGTGCTTGACTATCTGGGTGTCACCTACACAAATTATGCTGATGACACCCAGATACTCATCCCCATCACGGGTGATTACACATTAGACTCAAAAGCCTTGAATGATGTTTACCATCTCATTCAAACAATGACGACAAGACAGAGCTCCTCATCCTAGGTACTCAGCAAAGACTAAACAAGCTGAACCCTATGTTCAGTTCCTTTAACATCGATGGAAATATAATAAAAGTCTCCAAAGACACAAAAACGCTTGGAATCTACCTCGACTCCACCCTCTCCCTTCACAGACAAACTAATGCAGTTGCGGCCGCCGCTGCCTATACCTGCAAGCTGATCACAGCATGTTGCCCTTTCCTCTCCTCGCACAACTGTACTGCCCTTGCTAGGACCCTGGTCATGTCTAAACTTGACTATTGCAATGCATTGTACCAGGGCACTAATCAGGGTAAGCTAGACAAGCTCCAAATCATACAAAATAACGCCATCAGGTCAGCCCTCAATATCCCCAGATCCGCACACATTTCGGATACCAGGAAGAACCTTCATTGGTTGTCAGTCACCCAAAGGATCTCACTAAAATCGCTTGCCCTTACCTACAAATGCATGAACAATCTGGCCCTCACTTATCTCTCCTCACGATTCACGCTGTACACTCCAGTTCGCTCACTTAGATCTACCCTGAACCAGAGCCTACTGATACCTAGATACAAGCTCCAAACAGCTGGTGGTTCTAGCTTCCCAGTCCTGGCAGCCAAACTGTGGAATGCTGTCCCCTTGACTATCAGAAACCTCCCCTCCCTCAACCTTTTCAAACATAGAGCCAAATGTTGGCTCGCCTCCTCCAATGCCTAAGCTACATTTTGAAAACGTGTTGCAATAACCTATGTAAGGAAGTACTACTTGACTATCCATGTATCGTTGTACTACCTACCTATGTCTATTTCTATGCCATATTTATTGTTTGATATATTATCACTGTATGCAACTAATGTAACCATTGCCTTAAGGAATGCGCCCGGTACCCTCCGGGCCTGGTCTGCGCTATACAAATAAAATAAATACAAAATACAAATGATGCCCCTGTACTGCCACAGGATAAGAAAGAAGGTAGCAAATTACGCCATTTATTAATAGGGACAATAGGAGTGGGGCCAGGACACAGCCCTGGTACATCCTTATCTCGATATTCACTTTCCTTGATAGAACCCCACTCATACCATAGCGAACCCTAGCCCCATTTCCCTGGTACAGCAGCATGATGGCTTTAAGTAAAACAGAAGGAATACCCAGATTCAGGAGCATTGACCACAGTCTTGCCCTAGGAACTTTGTCAAATTCTGTCTTAAGATATATACATACTGCATAGGTTGGCATTTTTCACAGAGCAGATGTAACCTAAGAGACTGGTCCACAATGATAATAGAACTTCGAAACCCAGCCTGAAGAGGACTCGGTGCACCCACCTCCCCAACCCATACTTTCAGTTGCATCAACACTACCTTGGCAAAGGTCTTGCCCCCAGCATCCAACAGGGAAATCGGCCTATAGTTGGCCGGAGAATTTCTGTCTCCCTTTTTGTAGATGGTTATAATGATTGCCTTGGTCCATGATGGTGGGGCTCGTCCAGAGTACAGGACTTCATTGAAGAGTCTGGTTAATTATGGCACCCAGATCGATTGTTTGTTGGCAAAAAAGTCAAAAAGGTGTCATATCAAGCCCTGCGGCTTTCCCCTTCTTTTGACTATTCAATGCTGCTCTTACCTCTTCCTCACTAATAATTAGGGTTTGGCTTGATGTTGAATCAGTATGGTCAGTCACCCCCCCAGTCCCTGTTCTCCTTGTACAGGCCTTCAAAATGGGTTAGCCACACCTCATCTGTAATATCTCCTTGGATTATATTCGATCCACTGGTTGCCCCAAGTCACCAGTTCCCAAAATGCCATGGTGTCTCCATTTTTGATTGCATTAAGCAAGGAGGCACAAAGGTCTTCCTGATATTCAGCTTTCTTTGTTTTCAGGATCAGTGCAAAGTTCTTTTGGACTTCACAGGGAGGTTGGTTCCCATCTATAGCCACCCTTTTTCTTGGGCTATAAGGGTGGCCTTTGCTCTACGGCAATAGCCATCATACCAAGGATTTTTCCGCCTGCCATGATTCCCTACATCTTTCACGGGATTGCAAAAAAAGCTCCCATGCTGTTCATTACCTCGCCATAAATTTCAATTAAATCACTGAAGGCCGGCTCCTGCTCTGTAAAAAACGTCATCAGGTGGATGGAATTGTATATTAGTGGGAGGGTTGCCTCTAGATCCACATTTACCTATTTTATAAGTGCCCGGACTCCGGATCCCCTGGATCACCCAAGAAAATGTATAACATTTGGAGAGACAACGGATTATGCTCACTCCCATACCTTCTATAGACTCTGAATTCAATGATAAGTGACCAACCATCAAGGTTCACCAACAAGTAATCAATCAGGCTCGAACGATTTGCCAACTGGAATGTTCTATGTGATGGCAAATTCCCCCCTTATGCGCCCATTACATGCCCTCACATTGGATTCACGGAGTAGCGCTGCCACATTTTCTGAGTTTTTTTAATGCCTCTTTGAACACTGAGCCTCCACTTCTCCTACCCCCACAGACTATCCTCAACTTCAGAGAGGCCTGCCATAATCTCCAGGGGCTCCTATTATAAATTAAAGTCACCAAGCATGAGAATTATTTCGGCTTCCACATGGGTTGATCTCCAGCTCTCTCTCGCTATATGAAGATAAGAGAATAAGCCAATCCCCCAGCCTGCGGTTTCACGATTATAGATTTTAATCAGCAAAGGGTTAGACCCATCCAAACCTGTTAAGTGCAGCTCTACAAGATCTGTATAGGCCTTTTCGATGGCCCTTACCCTCCTGTAAGATTCTGAACAAATCCACTGGGTCTTACAGCCCTGCCCGTTAGAGCAGGGTGTTGGAAAGTTGTGAAGCCCTGAATACTAGGTGCCACCAATGACTGTCTCCTCCATATGTCGGTTTAAGCACGCAACATTCCAGGAGGGAATCTGCACCTCCTTTAGCGGGAAATCGACCTCTCCCTCCCTCCGGCAACCAGTCAATCTCCCCACTGGCACCCTGGACCACCAGGGACATGGCTGTTAGTGCTGGGATTGAGTGCTCCCCCATCTATCAATAATTGTTCTTTTATAATGCAATTAATAACAACGAGTGGTTTAGTACAGGATTGGGAATCAAACCTGCGTTGCACTGCATTGTCTTGCTTTCAAGACCAATGTGCTGCCCCTGAGCTATCCTTCCTCCCCACGAGGGAAGTGTGTTGTGGTGAAGTTTGATTTGAATGTTGCTTGTGTGTGTTATTTGTGTCATGTTTAGTGGCAAGCAGGGGCTAACAGGGAACAAAGAAGGAAAAAGATAATTTCAAGAAAACTTACCTCTGTCAGCCCTTTGCTCTGGACACCTGGGCAAGTGGATGACCCAAGGAAATCTCATAAATTTCCAAAGTAATCCTGAAGTACTTCAGCAGGAGAAAGATATATGTATACAGGAAACATGAAACCAATCCTCTTTTGACAGTGAAAGCAGCAGATGCAGGATCAGAGGATGTTGGTAATGAGCCGAATGGAGGACTGCTATGGGAGCTTCAGACTGGAAAATTATACCCCTAAGCGGAGTGGGGAGGGAACCAACCCCACCTTTCAGTCCTTAATTGGACGCCCTGGGGCAGGACACTTCTAAGTGTGTTTCACAATAAAGTTTGTCAGGGGTCACAGATCTGTGTGTTAGATCGTTCCAAGGTGGTTCTTATAGTCCCTATCCTATGCGGGCAGCCCCAGGCAGCTGGAATGAGTGCCTCTGGTGGTGTTTAGCTGAGCTCTGTGTTCCTCTCAGCCCATGTGTAGCCCTGTCTGAGGATGGAAAGACTCTTCAAATATGGCATTTCCTAGATCAGGGTGTCATAGGATAAGTAGAGACATCGAACCTCAGTGGTTCTTGAAGGTCCCCTATCCTCTGTAGGTAGCCCAAAGCAGCTGGGAGGAGCGTCTCTGTTGCTGTTGTGCTGAGCTCAGCCAATGAAGTACTAACCCTACGTATGCCATAGGTATATATGTTCCTTTAACCAACCCTTCTCTTCAATAGGATTTACAGGTTGCCACATAGGATGACATCATAGATGATGCATATTGGCGTATATAACCTTTGTATAATCAAGTTTGTGTGTGAGTGTGCAAGCATTAGTCTGTTGTTCGTCAGTTTGCCCTGCTTTATTGAAATGGGTATAAAGTAGTATTTTGCCATATTTTCTGTCCGTTGTGAAAAACCAGAGGATGTTTTACAACCTAGTCCCCAGGGATCCCGTAGTCAGGTGACCAGAGAAGGGCCATCGCTTTTGGATCCCGACTTTGTGGGTGGACAAGAGAGGGAGGATCACCTGGGTAGGGGGTCCTCGGGCAGTTGGGGAGAAACACCCGATGGTTACACGTGGTATCCCACCTTTTTCCACAACTCATCTAACCCTTATCCCTGTTTATTTTATGGGAAACTACAGTTCCCATAATTCCTCCCCACGTTAGATTGACAATACTACTGAGCAAAGGAAGATGAGGAATGAGGTCAGGCAGATTACCTCTACTGACTTGCAATGGCTCTGTCCCGGTAATGAGGCTAAGGAGAGGCAGGCACATAATCCTAACTACATACACCTGCCACTTGTTAACACACCCATTCAGGTGAATAAAAGGTGGCGTGCACAGGCACATTCGGAGCAAGGATGGGTATGAGAAGGAACAGCTCTTTTTGGGCTGATGCAAACCAGGCGATGGAAGTCGGAAGGCCATGGGGCTGATCTGCAGTTACGAAGATCGAGACAGAGCTAGACGAGAATCCCAAACTTTCGGAAAGCCATAAGCGTTCCAAGACTGAAACCGAGTGATCAGATGAAAGAAAACTTCAAGGTACTTTAAAGCAGCCCGTGACCCTCCTGGATGAACAGCAGAGTTGGGGAGGAGCACAGGAGGCGTTGGAAACAGCCTTGAGTGCTGCATGAAGAGCGTTAATGAAAGAAAATTGATTAACACAACCAGTGAGTTATCGAAGGGTGTCCAGTCATTTTTTTCAAATAAAAAAGTTTTGAAAGGCAAACTTTAGAATTTTTTTTCTTCGAAATGCCATTCTTTCGAATGACAATTTGTTTGAAAAAAAAATTGAAAGTTTGCCTTTCGAAACTTGGGTTAGGGTTAGGGTTGGGGCTTGGGTTAGGGTTGGGGGTGGGAGGGTGGCGTGAGGGTCGGGGGGGCTGGGGGGAACCCCCCAATATACACTAAAACCTTGAAACATTACATGGAGCTGTCCAGTGCTGAAATTACAGCACTGGACAGCTCCATCTAACGTTTCAATGTTACCAAAAAAAAGCATTGAAATGCTACTTTTAACATGTAAAAGTGCATTTCAATTGAAACCAATCCATGACTATTGTTGACATATTAGTTTCGAAAGAAATGCACTTTGCATGTTAAACATAGCATGTCACAGCTTTTGTTTTCGAAACTTTTGTTTCAAAACTTTTGTTTTTCGAATCTTTTGATTTGAAACTATGACTATAAACCCTTATCGAAGGCA
Organism: Ambystoma mexicanum; assembly: GCF_040938575.1. NCBI lineage: Eukaryota > Metazoa > Chordata > Amphibia > Caudata > Ambystomatidae > Ambystoma > Ambystoma mexicanum. The sequence goes on along the minus strand of NC_090936.1, from coordinate 104,091,755 downwards.
ACTAAAGTCTGGTTTCTGTTAAAAGCAAAAGTAACTGTAACTCGAATGTTACGCGTGTGCCGATAAAACGAGTGATGAAAAGGAAAATTGTTGAATTGTAAAAGGAATGGATACAAAGTAACAGAGTGGTCCTGCGAGGTGAAATTGCACATTTAAAAGTCTCTGTGAAATGTTCTGAGTCTATCGGGGAATCAAAGGCAAGAAAGTAACCGCGTTCCCGAAAGAAAGTTGAATGAATGAAAAAGCAAGGTAGGTGAACTTTGAACATACCAAGAGGGAAAAATGTATGAACTGTGAAAGAGGCCATGAAGGCAAACCAAAGAGCATAAGAAACTACAAGTACCAAGAGGCATTGGTGTTGTGATAGGAAGAATATTGTGGATTTTAAAATTATTGAAAGAGAGGTTGAAGTGGAGGTCTATGTAAAATCCTTACAATTTTGAAAGTCTTCAACAGTGAAAAGACACCTCAGACTAAACGTGGGGAAGGGAACCCCACAAAGAGAAAGATAGACTTGAGCCTGGCAGAGGAAAACCTGTGCAGAACTGTGTGATAAATGAAGAAAGTGAATGGGACAAGAGAGGCAGGCTTGAGCCCGGTGGAGGGAAGCCTGTGTTGTATTGTGGGAAAGTAAAGGTCAAAATTGGAACTGTATATTTATTGACAAGGCCTAAGGAAGTGATTAAACTACCAGAACTTGACGCCCAAGCCTGAACTGTCAAATTATACCAGTAAACCAAAGTGTGCAAGACTGAAATAACTGTGCCATCCACCTATACTTTTTAGAAAGCTCTCTAGACCCTGTGGTGCTGAACGTGGGGAATGGAACTGTTATTTAAGCCATTCTGACTATTTTCCTTTTGTAATCCCTTAACACATTTGTCATTTTTAGAAGGAGGGCAAGGTTCGTTTTTTTTGGTATAGGCCTTTTTGACCAGAGTGACTTGGACTGTTTGTTATTTATTTAATGGTTGCGATTACTGCCATTCTAGAGTTATGTAGGAATTCTACCAACCCAACCAAAATACCAAATAAAGGTTTTCGAAACTTGTATCCATTGTGTTTGTGTCTACTATTGAACCATGCCTTCCTTACACAGGTTATTTGGTCTAAGATCTCTATTGGTAATTACATCTCGCACAAGAGACACTTCAAGGTGCTAGAGCACAGTACACATAAACTCGCTACCATACAATAGTATTGACTGCACTTTAACTCTGTTAACTTCCCAAAAAATTTCTAAAACATGGGCGCCAAATTTATAATAAAACCTCAGTAATCCTCCCATCTGGGCTGTAGCTCTCTCGGCAGTGAATTTAACGTGGTTTGCCCGAGTTCCTGTCCTATCAAAAATACGATCCAAATAGGAGAACAAACTCACCTCCTCTAGTTTTGAACCCTTCAGGTTCCGAACATAAACAGGTTTCCCCTTCCCAAAGACCAACATTTTTATTTTCTTCATATTTCAAGTTTAACTCATGTGTACGAAAATAACATTCTGCATACTCAAGATTCTTTTGAAGCCCCCCACCCCCTTATTAAATCTAGGAGAGCTGTGCCATCTGCAAACAAACATGATCCATAAGGCATGTTATATAGGGTAGGGGAGACGTTTTTGCACCCGCTCGATTCAGGACTGAAATCTGATAACAATAGAATAAATAAAAGAGGAGCCAATGACCATACTTGCTTGATGCCCCTATTGGTTGCTGGGCCAAGCAAACACAAAGGCATTGATAGCCTGTGAAAGCTGCAGCTTTCCCTGGCAAGTGCAGGACCTTATATGGGATGTCCTGACCTGAGAAGGCAGACAGAAAACCAAACAACCAAATGGCCCAAGAACAAGCAAACATCTCGTGGTGTGTCTATTTGAGAACACTAACCACACGCGGTAAACGCAAATGTGCACACTAGGGAAGAAAAGTAAAAATGTGTTTGCTGCAACCAGCTTGTCTTTAGGCACATATAAAAGTAAGAAACAAAACCACTTGTAAAAGACTAGGGTGATACAAAAGTGTCCCCACTGCACCACGGTGTAAGATGCTGTGTGCACTGTTAAAATGTTACCAAAAAGGTCAACGGTAAAAAGACAAAAGGGAAACATATTTTCCAAGTACTGATAATCCGAAAGACTGATCAGTTTCCCCATAACAATGAGCAAAAGGCCAGGGGAGTGAAGCTGAAGTCTTCACTCCCCTGCAAAAAGTCAGGGTAGGTTAAAAAACAAAAGCAAAACTGTTGGTGGTCCAAAGAACTATGAAGGGAAAGTTTCTAAAGGGAACATCTCCTAACACTGGCTCTCTCAAGGCAGGCCTTGTAAAACCAAATCTACACTGTGTGGTACACTTCAGTGTGCTCTTGTTCTTCCTGCAGCAGCATTGGCCACAACTATGCATTTGGAAATGCAAACCTTTCAGCCATAGTTATGCATTCCAGGCTTCTGTTGGAATTGCACATAGTGCATGTATAGCAATAAACTCCAGTCAGGATATTTCCCAAATTTAGGAGCATCTTTCACCCACAACCAGCTGTGACGATGAGGTCATGCTCCAGCCAGATACTCTTACCTCAAAAAACAATGCTCATTAACAACCAAGCGAACATTTTCTTTGTTACATGTAAAGTGGAGCATGGCTAAAAAACGATGGTGTAAGAAAAGTGTCACAAGAACAGGATTCATGGAAAATCATCTGATTGGGTGCATTCTACTCCAATTTGTTAGGCTTACATTTGCGCATACAATCAGCCAGATTATTCCACCCATACTCTGCACAGCTCTGAGTTACAAACCAGGGGGGAGGACCCAGTCAATGTGCTCCGCATTGAGTAAATAATGTATGTGGAGACTTGGCCAATGTGCATTTGCTGGATAAGGGGGATGCAGTCTCTTTTTTAAGCAACAATTGCCTCCGGACCTACTTTAATTCCTTAAAGCTTTTTTATGCATCATGTCGAGAGTCTAGGGTACTGGAACTTATCTGTAATGTGTGTTAGAAATAGGTTAAAGGGGAAATACAACTTTATTTGTCACATTCGTCCTATCTAAAGGATTTTTTTCTTATAAATATGTGTGGATGGAGACTTATGCCCTTAAATAACACACCATAAAAGAGGCTTAGCCATGGGAAGGGAAGACATTTGTGTTGCTTTGTCTAACTTTCTAGGAAATGTGTCTTCATTTTTTTTATCATGCGTAAAAATGAATATGCTGAGATAGTGACGACCCTATCGGCACCTTCAGTGTTTTTAAGTAGAACTATAAAACCACATGAGAGAAATTCTGTATCCTTTTTTATTTTATCCTGGAATATATGTGGATTAGGTAATAAAAACATGGACCCAGATTGTCGCGCATTCAGGGAAAATAGTAACATTATTTGTCTCCAGGAAACATGGCGCTGTGAGCCTATGCACACGTCAGGCTACTGTCCAGTCTTCTGTGCCATTTAGGTCACCCAAAAGGCGGCCTTCTTAAATGGGTTCACATAAGACTAGAAGGTACACGTAAAGAGATAGAATGGGATTCACCAGACCTGCCATGTATGGACTATAGTCTTTTTTTTTTTTTATTTGATTGGCTGATTAAATCAACCTTTCAAAAGAAAAACTTTTATATTACAATACATTTCTTAACATGTGACAAATACAAATACAAAATGGAATCATCATAGTCATAAAGGAATTTAGGAACAAGAAATCGACCGAAATAAAAAGAATAAATAAAGGAAAAAAAGAATCCACATTTAACAACAGGCCACTTATGCTACATGGTTGTGTGGCAAGATTGTTTTTATAAACTGTGTAAGTGCAATGTGGATTGCAGTTCGATTACTCGTGATTAAAATGGTCCAGATTTCAGATTCAGAACGATCACAAGTTAGTTGCAATAAATTACTAAAAAAGCGTTTACGCAATCCATTTAAAACAGGACAGTTTACTACTAAATGTGTCAGGGTTTCTGTTTGTTTTTTGTTTTGGCAAAAACGACAAAATCGGTGTTCTTTAGAGATTATACCTCGTCTAGCAAGGATTTGATTTGTTGAATGCAAATTTAGACGTGTTCTCAACATTGCAGCGCGGACAAAATTTGATGGGCACTTCAGCAGGTAACTAGCCATTTGCTTATACTTTTTTGGTGGAAACAGATTCGAGTCATAGTCCGCATAGGTGGAGCATAATTGATAAGTTGTAATCCAATCATGCCAATACATTTTTTTCTTTGCTTTATCAGGGTTACTTAACAGCAACTCAATTGAAACGTCAGCTTCCACCAACCATCCCAAAATGCTCTTTACCCACTCCTTGGGGAAGGCATCATGCGATGAGCGCATATAAGTTGCTAACGTTCTCAAAATATTTGGCTTTCCAAAACCAAGAAGACATTTCCGGTAAAAATTACACATTTTCCACGCCACTACCGCAGACAATGAGATTAGTCCCAACTCGTACCTTAAAAGGCACATCGGAGTGCACTTAGGTAAGGAGAATATTGCCTTCCAGAATTTACCCTCCAGTAAATCCCAAACGTCCCTTCGCCGTGGCTGGAAGGTTTCTGCTCCATAGGAAACAATCGGGACAACTTTCTGATTATAAAATGTAACTATGTGAGTAGTAGTGAATTTACCAAATCTGTACAAAATTATTCTTGCCTGTGATGTTAACATCAAAATTTTTGCTCTTAATGTGTCAAGATAAATTTGATTTTTCACAGTACCGGAAAAAGGTAGACCCAGATATTTATAACTGGGGACAAGTTTTAAGGGCGAGTTCTTCAAAACCCATTGATAATTGCCCATTTTTTTGTCTTTTCTCTTTTGGCATATCACTATTTGTGTTTTGCTGACATTAATTGTGAGATTATTCTTGTCAACATACGTCTCCAGTTTTGTCAACAAATTCTGAAGCCCTCGCGGTGTTTGCGATATTAAAACCAGGTCATCGGCATAAAGCAGCCATATGATTTTTTGCATGCCTAGTTTAGGAGCGTCTGAGACTGCCTCTTCAAAGGAACTACCGATGTCTAGCAAGAAGAGATTAAATAGAGTAGATGCTAAGATGCACCCTTGCTTAAGGCCCCTTAGAGTGTCAATATTTGCCGAGAGAATACCTTCAATGGACAACCTAACTTGCATGGATGTATTAGAGTGTAACATCTTAATTATTGTTAACACTGAGGATGGGCAGCCATAGTTTTCCAACTTTTGGAATAATAGTGCTCTGTCTACCGAATCAAAAGCAGACCGAAAGTCCACAAAAGCCATGTATAATGGTTGATTTAGGTGGGCATATTTAGATTTAATCATGTTCAGCATTATCAAGTTTACAGAGGTTCCTAGTCCCGCCACAAACCCAGTTTGAAAAGGATCTCTTTTAAAGGAGACCGCTGACCATCTGGTTAGTTCTTGCAAAATGATGCGGCTGTATAGTTTACCAGGCGCATCTAATAATGCAATCGGTCTATAATTCTCCGGAAGAGAGCGGTCACCTTTTTTATGGATCGGTACAATGAGAGAGTGTTTCCATGACAAAGGGATTTCCTGAGTGATGTTGATGTTAACAAATATCTGATATAAGATCGATGTCCACAAGACTGGATGTTGCTTGAAAGTTTTGTTCGACAAACCATCAGGTCCAGGAGCTCTAGAAGGGCTAATTTTATTGATAAAATGAAGTATGTCGGCTTTGGAAATGGTAATATGAAACGATTTTTGAGGCAATGTGTTGTCTAATTTCACGGTGTTAGGCGGAAGCGCATACATTTTAGAAAAATGGCTAAGCCAGGTTGCCTCCGGCACACCCTGCGTTTGTGATAATATTTGGATCGGAGATAGGGTGTTAGTAATTACTTTCCAAATTTGTGTGACATTGCTGTTACGAGTCAACATCAGCATTTGCTCACCATCACGCTGAAACAGTTTACTCCGATGCTGTCGCCGCCAGTTTCTATATGTGATCTTAACTTTCTTAAGTACTTCAAACCTCCTGCACAAAGGTAATTTTAATGCCTCCCTTTTCAGAAGTCGATACTCAGTTTTTTTGTTTCTGATTTCCAGATCGAACATATGTATATGCTTAGACGCCCTGGGCTTGCACATTGTAGTATTGGAGAAGTGTTGCATAAGGTCATAGTAAGGAACTAAGTTGACTTGGGAACTGTGTCGTGAATGACAAAAGGCTGTACGCAAAGAATCATCAAATTTCCCAAGGCTGGTTTCATCCCAATTTAGGCGGTTTAAGGAATTGGATACCGTCATATGCCCCCGGTCAGTTATAGAAGGAGTCTTTAAAAGGGAACCACCAACTGCCCATTCCATAGAGAGAGTACAATGGTCACTATTCGAATTATGCTCAATTTTGAAGGATTTGATTTTAGAGAACAGCCTATCGTCAACATAAATATAGTCAATTGAGGCTTTTTTCCATCCCTGCTGCCACGTATAGGCCATTCCACCAATATCGAATTTACTTCCATTCAGCATACAAAACCCTCTGGAGAGCATTAAGTTCTCCCACAGCCTTTGCCTGATGTTTCCTTGCAATGTATTGCCCTGTAGACAGTGTAAATTTAGATCTCCAGCAACAATAGTGTGCTTGATATTAGGAGCTAATATGATGAAATCTAACATGGTGGATATATCAAGTAAGAAATTTCGCATCTCAATGCCTTTGGGATTCCAGTACAAGTTAATAATCGCATACAAGGTCATTGCTAACGATATAATTGTCAATTGTGAGAAGGAATTTGGAGCAAATGAGAAAATGATTCTTATTTGTGAGGATAGTTTCGCGGCAGTCAGAAGGCCAGACATCGGCCGACCCATCATACCTTTAATTGCTGGTAGAAAATGTAAACCATGGTTATTCCATAAAGGGGCAGATAAAAGCCAGGTTTCTTGCAAAAGGATCACATCATACTTTGAGAAAGGGTCTTGTATATTATTAATTAAATGACGATAGCCGCGAGTGTTCCAAGACACTAGAGTTATAATCCGCGCTTTATTGACCTTGCATGGAAGTTAGCTTCTGGAGTCACAATTACAACAGCATTGGTTTGAAGTGACTACAGCGGTCTTATTCTCAATGTATCTTTGTGCCTTGTTGAGTTCATTAGACGTTGACTTTATCCAGGATTCTACACAAAGAGGGCCACTAATGGGAGTCACAGGTCCCAATAACAATATGAATCCAAGCTCTAGTAATTGAGCTTTGGCGTCCCATATCAGATTCCTAATAACACGGGACGTCAGCCAAATACAAGCTGTACTCACAACATTATCATTGAGAAACTCCACCTGAGCAATGTCAGCCGATCCGATATCTTGTAGCAAAGGAATATCAGAAAACACCTGTAGGATGCTGTGTCTATTAAGTACATACTGCGGAAATGGTGCAGGTCAATAGCCCAACACTAGAGCAATATTGAATTCTTTATCTGTTTTTGTTTTCAATATAGATTTTAACAAAGGTTTATTAGGGTCTAAAATTGAATCAGTAGGACCAGGTTGTTTTGTTTTAGATCTTAAGGAATTTATTAACAGAACAGTTTCTGTTTCCTGACTTGGAAGCGGTAAATCCAATGACGATGTCGTTTTATCATCCGCACATTTAAACGTAACAATACGTTTAGGTACCTGAGAGGTGGAAGTTGTTGATACTACAGATTCAAGTATGGGAGCTTTGAGAGTCGGTAAAGTTGTAAAAGCACTCATGTAGGCATCAACTTCATTTCGAATTTCCAATCGTCTTCTTGCTAGCATCTGTTGCTCACAGCTAGCAGAAGACGGCAATGAAGGTGTGAGAGGTTGCGTCAAGGTGCAACTATTACTGATTTCCCTGATAGCGCCCTGAGGTTTCACACCTGCTGTATTTGTTGTATTAGAGGAGGACTCGAATTTTGACCCAACTGGCTGTTCAGATTGTAACTGTTGGATTTCAGCATGAGCTTGCTGCTTTCCAGCAAGTTCGTAATTTTGAACAGCCTGCACAAGGTGATCTAATGGCGCATAGGGTTCAGCAACAACGAGATTTTTATCAGCACAATCGAGCTTGAGTTTACGCAGCTGATTCAGATGCGCATATTTTTTGGTAATAACACAGGAAGTTTTCTGGGCCTGTTTTTTCGGTAAAGTAAGCCTACTAAAAAATGATTTAGAGCTTGCTGAGGTAGGTATTTCAGTATTTTTAATGTTCTTAGCTTTTTTAGATAGAGCAGACTGTTTAGTTTTCGTTGTTATGGTTGGTTCCTTATTGGTCAGACAAGTCTTAGAGCCCAAGATGGAGGATTTTTTACAAAATATTTTGAATGGGGCTTGAGGGGGTTCAGTTGACGTCAGATCTTCAACATCCTCAATAACTTCTGTAGTTACCTCTCTAATGATTTGACCAATATAAGGAAGTGAGCACAGAATTCCAGAATTGTCCACAGTAATTGGGGACAAAGGATCAGCTCCTTGTTGATTCAAGCTCACATTTGCCCCCAGACTATGTGACCTTATTAGCAGTGCAGAGTCAGGAACAGAGGTTAAATCAACCACAAGATTAGGAGCTGACGTTAAATCCACCACCGGTGGACCAACCACAGTGTTAGGAGCTGAGGTTAGATCCACCGCCGGCGAAGACATGATGGGCGATAAACACTGATCAACTGTCGGCCCTGGGTTCCAAGGGTTGGCCTTTAAATTCAAGCCTTGACTAGCCCAGATTATTTCCTGTTTGGCCTGCCAATCCAGCACTGATAGTAATTGCGAGCTTTGTACATCTAGTTTGGAATTCAATGTATTAAATAAAGTCGTCAAGGTTTGCATTGTTAAGTTCATAGCACCCAGAGTCAGTTCCAACACTTTAGAGATGTTTGAGCAGGGCGGAATTTGATTCACTGGGGAAAATTTCCGTGGAGTGGGATAAACAAAGGAGGAGGTTAAATTTGATCTAGTACAACCCCCAGCCGAAAATAGTTTAGGTGAAAAGGACAGACCTCCCATTGTTTGATTTAGCAAAAGGTCAGACTCCGGGGGAGACAGATCGATACACGCCATTCCCTCTGGGCATTCCGTGACCTCAAAGCTATGTTTCGAGGGAGGGTAGTAAGCCACAGAATCATTTCTTAACACTGTGTTGTCAGAGAGTGAGACATGCACAGTAGAGCCACACACTTCTTGTGTTTGATTGGAGATTTTGGGGCCCTCTTGTTTGGCAATTTGAGAGGACTGAGAGGTGGATTTAGAAATTACGCGGTCCGGGTAAAAATATCTAATATCTTTCAGATTTGAAACATTTTTTTGTCCAGATGTGGTGGTGTCACGAGAGGTTACTCGTTTTTTGGTTTTGGAAACAAGGAGAGTCACAGGCCCGGCCCCTGCAGCTCGCGGAGTCGAGACACAGGGGACGGCCTGAACCTGTAAATCACTCACTTGCAATGGAACAGAGACCATTTGGGGTTTTTCCACGCCCGAGTCATTCGCACGCGTGGTAATAACACCTGTAGTTATATTCACACCACTTGTTTTGGCGAATAGTTTAGGCAAGGGCGGCATCCCAGTGCGCAAGTTATAAATGTTACGTTTCATGCCAAAACTTCAGTACAAAGTGATCGGTGTTGTAATAAACCACAAAAATTTCAAGATTTTTGTGGTCTTGAAAAATATAAAGTGCTAGGTGCAACCACCTGAGAATATTGTCACAAATAAATCACTCACTTCTCAGAGAGGCCCCTCGCCTTGCTCGCGCCGCCGCGGCGAAGCAGCAAAGCGGGACTTCACGGGGCTTCACCGGTGCGCGCGCGCGGTGCGCGCGAGAGTTCTATTTTATAGGCACGCCCACACTAGTTAGACAGAATGCCTTGTGGTCAAAGGAGTCCAAGAAGCAAATCCGGATCCAAATGGAGAATGCAGCAGAGCAGCAGAGCAGCGGGCAAAGCGGGACTTCAGGGGGGTCCAATTTTAACAATACTAAATACCTATTTGAGACCTAACAAGGTGGCAATACATGCTCTTGAACAAGCCGTAGGACGTGTGGTTATTACCACCACCACCAATCCAAAAGATAGACTGTCTATACTTTTAGGTGATATGAATTGTACATTTGAATCCAGTAGCCATGTTTTAGAGGATGCAATATTGGAAGATGAGATCTGGGGCATACCATAGCTTCACACTAGAGCCCCTTTACACAGATACCCCCCAGCAAATGCAGTTGCTGCAGTTAACCATTCATATGGGTAAATAGCATGCAATGGGCACTTCAGGAAGGACTACCTTGCACATTCTACATATATAACAGCACCAGGCTGAGTATAATTGACTGTATACCAATAAATATTGAATCTTGGGATAAAAGTAAACCATCCCAAATAGCTAAGTCCCTGGAGAGTGATAATGACCCTCTGACTGCAAAGGTTACTTTTGACACCAACATAGAAGAAAAAGAACAGAGCTCTGATTTCCAGTGAGGATACAACTGCCTAATAACCTAAGGACTTCACTTAATGATGCTCTAGTACTGTCACTACTTTATGCAAATTCTGATACCATTATTGGAATTATATGCTTTAAATCACACAAACATGAGTTCACTGGAATTGTATGAAAAGTTGGTTGCTAGGTTGCATCCATTTCTACTAAGATCTTCTGCCCTAATAAAGAATCAAACAACCCGTAAAAGAGGGTGGTTTGAAAATGATTGCGAGAAATTAAAGCAATCAATGCCTGTGGGATTAAAATAGATAAAAGGGAGAGCCTGTAAGGCTATAATATCTAACAGGGGAAATTATAAGGCTCTACTTAACAGGAAGACGGTAGAACATACGTTGGCACTCTGGGAATCCCTTAATGAGGCAATTAGAAAGAACAACCCCATGGATTTCTGGTAAATAATTAGTAAAATCACTAATCCAACTAATGGACATTTGTCTAATAATGTAACTAGCCAATGCGGTATGAACACTTTCAGTGAATGTATTCTTCTGGTGGGCACATTGGAATGGGTATTGAAAATGCTGGTCCCAGTTCTACATTTCCGACTTACCCCACAACTGTTTAATTTTTACAATCTCAGAGGTGCAGAGAATCGTATTGACTCAACATAATAATAAGGACCCTGGCCCAGACAATTTACCTGCAGATTTATTTAGGAACGATGACAACATCTGGACATCCTTTTTGACAATTAGTTTTAACAAAATTAACATCACGTATAATATCTCTAATAGTTGGAGGGGTGCTGTAATTATAACGATTCACAAAAACCGGTGACAGCGATGTTCCAGCAAATTACAGATCAATATCACAGAGGCTGCAAGATTTTCCTTTTTTGGCTGGAAGAATGGCTCAGTGAACAAAATATTATAACTGAAGCCCAGGCTACATTTTCGAAAAGGTGTCTCAACTATTGATGAGTCGTTCAGATTATTTTTCATTTTATAGACATTTTGTGAAACTAAAACTAAAAGGTCAAACAACGTCCCTAGCCTTTATTGATGTACATAATTTGATACCATCCCAAATGCTCTACTGTTGCAAACTTCAGATTCCGTATAACTTACTTTATGGGATCCAATCTTTATATATTAACAACTATATTATGATCCTCTGGGGCATGAATGGAGAATGCACAGAACCAGTCAATATCGACAAAGGCGACAGACAAGGCTGTGTCCTGGCACCTTTGTTGTTTCTTCTATATATTAATTAAATAGCATTTGTAATTAGATTTAGGTGCCCCTTTATTAGGAGGAAAATGGTGGGGCCTTATATTATTTGCAGATGATGCAGTGCTCCTTTCAAAGACAAAAGTGGGCCTACGAGGTCAACTAACCCTATATGACTACAAATGTAAGGAAAAGGGATTAACCATCAATTTTTCTAAAACAAAGGTTATGATATGTCCGGCAAATCATTGTGTACAGTTGACCTCTCCTAAATTCATGCTAAATAATATGGTAATACATAATGTTAATGCATTTTAATATCTTGAAGTTTTCATAAACAGTTGTCTAATATGGTCCTCAAAAATTGAAAAGAGTGATTTAATCCTAGCAAAAAGGGGTAGCGCTGTTGTCAATTTTCCTGCATGCTTTGGGGGTAAAACGCTATCACATGATTTGAAAGTTTATAATGCGTGATTCCAGTTGTAAACTTTGAGGCAGACATTTGGGAGTATAGAACCTGCACAAAAATACAGGTGAGATAGAATAAAATCCTCAAGCATTTAATGGGCTTACCATGCAGTGCCCCTACAACCACCCTCCTTTTAGAACTAGGCATAACAGAAATACATTTTTTATGCTCAAGCCACCAAAAAAAATGTTTTGTAATCTAAGCCTCCAAACCTTTTGGGATGATCCCTCTAAGTATGGGGCATCATCAAATACAATTTTAATTTAATAACTGGGTTCTTAAAGTACATTTGGATTTATGTTGCTTATGTGCCTTTCCTTAAAGTATATAACATCGAAATGCTGCTTAGGCATTAAGAATTATGTTGATTTTCAATCTTTTAAGAATAGTAAAACCCTTTGTATGAAATTACGTCGAGGCGTTCTGCTACTTTCCAACTTCCCTAGACACTGGGGCACTGGATCTACAGCTAAATGTCCCATTGCAAGATTTATGAGGAAAACAAGTGCCCACTTTTATTCTAAGGCCCACTTTATGACAATTTTTGGTGTAAATAGCTTAAACCGTTATTGAACATATTTATAATTAGAACGAAGGGAGAAGCTATTGGGTTATTTAAGACTAATGGTATCTTACCTGTGTTTGATGCTGTCACTATTTTTTTAGTGAAAGTGTTTGCTTTTAGAAGGAAACTAACAAAAGAATGAGTATATGTTATATAACTTTTTGTGTTTGCAAGAAAATTATATTTTTGATTGTTAAATGTATTATGCCAAATTAAATGGTAGTTTGCGACTTCACACTTTCTTTTTATATTATGTACCGTGCATATATCTATCCGTTTGTATATATCTTTGGAATAAGTATTTTAATCAACTGCACTTTTTAGAAATATGATATAGTTTAACGGTTTAAGATTAAATAAAGCAACAATCGATTGATTGATGAAGATATTTGTCACCAGATCATTATTCCTATACTAAAGTATTCTGGATTTGTATCATGTAGTTATGGCTACATTTACATATGTGTACAGGCGCTATGTTGCTTTTAAACTAGAGAATTCAGTAGCTGAAATTGTAGCTGAAATTGTTGTTGCATTATGTTTGACACTGTTTGAAAATGTTTTAACATCTGTGTTTTATTTGATGGAATGTAAGATTTTAGATTTTGTAATTTAGTGGAAATCTTCCGAATAGGTTTTTATGAATGGACCAAAGTTTTTCAACTTGTCCCTCATTTTGGAATGCTGTCTGCACCAGTATTGCTAAGTTACATTTAAGCTAGAAAGGATAATTGTATTCTTTTTTGAAGCCTTAATTCTTTTTATCTATTCCACTTGCAGTGACGGTCTGGAAACAAGTGCCAGTCTTCAGTGTATGAGCCAGTGAATAGCAATAGAGGAAACCCCACCCACAGACAGCAAGTGGTAATGTGCTTAATATTTGGTCTGAAGCTTGGGTCCCCTGAAAACATCAGTGTACAGTGATATTATTATGTAGAAATGGTTTTGAGACAATCATCCAATCTTCTGCCATTACTAGTTTCGAAAATCATTGGTAAATATTGACCATCTCATCCCAGATGCTGATTGGTGAAACATGTTTATGTCCTATTCTGTACAGTTTTATCAAATCACCCATCACCTCAAGATAATTAAATGGCTGACTCTTGCAGCCTCATGCAAGTTATATATTCTACAAAAACACCCAAAGCTGCCCTTGTCTCATCCAGAAAGAAATCTGCCCACAAATTAATGCTTTGTTCAAATCAGGATATATATCAAAAGTACTCAGCAGTAGACTGCCCCCTGATAAAGAAAAAAAAACATTCCTCATCCCTCCTGCAAACATTAATCAAAGACAGCAAACTAATTTACCACTAGAAATCAGGGTTACACCCTGGCAAAACAATGGAATCCGCCTGCCTGGCAGTAACCGATGATATTATCAGATTATCTGATTGAAACAGTACCTGTGCTGTAATCCTAAATGCTCTCTTGGCCAACTTGGGCAAAGTTGATCGCAAGATCTTCCTAGGCCACCTCCACCATCTAGTTATTCAGGACCTTTCAGTAACCTGAATCCAATCCATCATGTCTGATTGAACACACTCAGCAACTCTTCCTGCTTTCAAATCAAAAGAAACAGCTTTAACATTTAACTTAAGCCATTGACTTGACTTGTTTCTTCAGTCTCTGTTTCATTACATAAGCAATTGACACACTGCTTTTCCCAAGATTTCAAACCTACTTCAACAGAGCAGCAACTCATTTAAAAAAATGCATGACAACATGTACACAATAGGTGAATGCAAAAAGAATCAAATTCAACATTGCCAAAGCCGAGATACTTTCATTAAAATACCCGGGACACCTACCATGTGGAGCCATTGCCGCATCCAAACACAAGTTTGTAGCTTTGGCATCATCATTGCTATGTATCTCACATTTGATCATAAAATCAGTTCATTATTTAAAAAACTTTTTTTAAGATAACTACTTTATTTTATTTATTTTTTATTTACTGTGCATTTGTAAGGCGCTTATAATTCAAGTAAATTGTGTTTCAAAGCGCCCCCAGTGCAACAGGGAGGGAACATGGGAAAGAAAAGCAAATATAACAATGAAAGATAAAGGTGGACCTACCAGGGCTTGTGAGCATTCAGAATGTGCAAGTGCAGAGCGAGAGAGTGGATGAGGGAGTGGGGGGGTAAGTGCTAGGTGTACCAAGGAGGAGTGCTATGGAGTAAGTAGCTGTTAAGTGACTTGGTGAGAGTGGTCGGCTGCCAATATCCACAGCCTTTGACTTGGTCAATCACAAAATCCTCTGCCAACACCTCTCCTCAGCTCGCCGCTGCTCGACCAAAGATATAGCTTTGATAGAGTCCTTACATAACAGCACTATTAGAGTGTTCTCCACCTCTGCAGCAGCCACCTGAGCCCCAGTCACCTGTGGAGTGCCATAAGGCTCTTGTGTCTCTCCAACAATATAAAATATATTTACAAAGCCCCTCTTTGACCTCCTAGACGACCTGGGTTAACTACGATGACACCCAAATACTCCTACCCATCTCCAGCAACCATTACGATGACTCCAACGCACTGAGCAAAATATACCTAACCATTCAGGCTTGGATAGCACAATATAGACTATGCCTAAATGACGAGAAAACCAAACTGCTCCTTATTGGCACACAATCTTGGTTAAACAAGCTCACAGAGTCCTACAAATCCTTCACTATCAATGGGAACACCATCACTTTTGCTATAGAGGTAAAAACCCTAGGAGCGTACTTAGACTCCATGCTGTCCCCAACTAGACAGGTAAACGATATCACCTCAGCAACAGCATACATTGCTAAACTGATCAATACCTGCAGGACCTTCTTGACCACTAAGAGCTGCATCACATTTGTGAGAGTCCTTATACTATCCAGGATTGACTATTGCAAATCCCTCTTCACAGGCTCCAACTCCCGCAATATAAAAAAAATTACAGGTCCTGCAGAATAACACAGCAAGAGCTGTACTGAACATCTCCAAAAAAGACAACATTAGCACAGCTAGACGAAATATCCACTGGCTCCCGAAGCACGAACGCATCATGTTCAAAACGCTGTCCCCAATCCCCAAATGTCTATCAAACACCGCCCCAACTTTTCTGTCCAGACAATTGTCCAAGACCCAATCCATCAGATATATGTGGGCTGCCTACTCGTACCTACTCACCATTCCCAGATACAGGTACAAATAATCCAGGGGTAGCAGCTTCCCTGTCATCGCTGCCAAACACTGACATGCCCTGCCTCTAGCTTTAGGATCGGATGCCTCCTTCTGGTCCTTCTGCAAGGGCCTCAAAACCTGCCTTCTTTGTCACCTCCACATAGACCAGAATCTCAGATCTATGTGCCATGAATTTACCATTATGCTTGTAACCATTTGTAATCACTACTTTCTTGTAAACGAGTGCCCAGATACCCTTGGGTTCGGTGCGATTTATAAATCTCACAATAAATACATAAATACATACATAAAATTGTGTGGAATATCTTTTTGGACAGATGGCACTTTCAAGTATCCAGGCACTTCAGCCTCCATCTCAATTTCCGGTTTTTCTTCTGGCTCATTGTCATCCAACTGAAAGAGAATGAAATCATCCCGGTGGTGACGAATCGCATCTTTTGGTTCATAACGGTATACTGATTGTATTTTGAAGACCCCTTTGGGTTTGGAGTCTAAAATCTTAGACAGTTCATCTCATATAGTGACATCTGTCTCAAATTTTTCCAATGATTGTATTTTTCAAATCTGCAGTGTAGTATGATTTTTTAATTACCATCTCTAATGGAGTACCTGCTTTCAAGTGAATCTCGTGACATCCTTAATAATCTACTAGAATCCATATGGGAGTATCCCCTACTTCTACCAGTGGTGAGTATTCATATTCTATTCTTTGTTGTCTCATGATTTCATTGATGCACACTGTGAGAATCCTAAGGGTATCCTCATTCCCAAAACCCCCCTATCCTCTTCTCAGGTGGCCAGGGAAAGGCCATCACTTTTGGATCCTGACAGTAGGGGTCAAGACGCGAGGGAGGATCACTTGGGTGGAGGGTCCTCAGAGATTGGTAGTGGGGTACCTACAGCTGAGACATGGTATCCCCTTTTCCTATTGATGACCAACCTAACTCTCCCCTGATTTTTATGGGCTACTGCAATACCTCTCCCCTTATTTTCCCACATTTAACATTTGAAAGTACTGGGACGAGGAAGAGGAGACTGAGAGTAATGAACACTACACTTTCATTTTGCTGCTTTGGTACTGGGACGAGGAAGATGCCTGCAGAGTATGGTGAGAGCCAGACATGCCCCCCCATTCATGATCAGGCAAACTTAATGAAGGGTCCACACCTGCAACCTATTAGGGGGTAGCAGGTGTATAAAGAGAGAGACAGAGAACACCTCAGGTAGAAACAGGAAGGCCTGTGGGTAGGAGACCAGTAGGGGACCTGTTTTCGAAAGAAGCCAGCTGTGGTGGGACCTGTGGAGGGGCCAGGACTGTGACCAGCAGCCCAGAAAACCTGTAAAGCCCTAAGGCGCTTTGGCCGTTGGGCTTTCACAGGAGAGGGAGCCTCTGTTTCGAGGAATCAGCAGCCAGGCAGTGTGAGTGTTGGGCAGAGGCACTCAACAGCAGGGGCATTCTTAGCCGGGTGCAAAGAGGTAATGAATTACCGAACGGAAGGGAAACTTGAAATTAAGGATATTGGATGCATATTGAATATGGAACTGAAAGGAAACCGGAAATTAAGCACATCAAATGCATATTGAATACAGAACTGAATGGAAACTTTAAATTAAGCATAGTGAACATTTATTGAATACTGGACTGAATGAAACCTTGTAATTGAACTTATTAAATATTGAATTGAGTAAAACATTATGGGCAAAGTACATAACAGAGGACAGCCAAAGAGAAAATGCCCATATGAAAACAACATTGGGAAAAAGAGCGCAAGTGTAATTGTTATTGGTTATTTGTAAAGCGCTTATACACAAGTGAGGTGCTTCAAACCACTTCAAAGTGTGAAAGAGTGCCTCAGAAAGGTGGGACATGAGCAAGACAACCACAAAGTGAACTATATGAGTAAAAGCAGTGCGGCAAGGCCAAATTCTGCCAAGAGGTGTGTGACATGTTATGGCAGAGCCATGAGGCTAAACATGAGAAGCCAGGGGAATGTAAAAATTCCACATAAAGCCGGCTATTAAACAGAAACCAAGGAATGTCCTGTGTTTCTTGTAATGCGAGACACACTGAGAAGATGTCTTGGGGAATGCCACATGAAAAAGCACTGGTTGAGAGATACGCTATGAGATGTAATAGAGACTGTGCCGCATAGAGAACAGAATGAACTAATTTTAAATTCACATGCAGCCAAAGTGTGTATGTCACTGGCACAGCGCTGCTGCATGTAGGCCCGCTAGGGCTCTAGGAAGAATGGACACAAGTGGTATCCCCAGTCCCAGTGAGGTACGGGAAGGTATGTTGCTGCGACGGTTGCCAGAGGGAGCTCCGTAGTCCGTGTCTGCAGAAGGCAGAATGGTGACGCCGCTGAGGTAGTGACAGTGTTGGCAAGTGAATAGAATGCCACTATGCGGTAACTCACGAACAAGTGGGTACTGTATTCCAGAAGGCCTTGGTCCCCTTTTCTCCATCTGCATTCAAAGAAGGGACCCTGTGCGTGTGACGATTGACAATAGGAAGGTCCCTTCAATGCTTCAACACTACTGACATGCTAGTGACACTGTGCAGCGTAACCACGCATGTAGCGGCATGAGAAATTATAGTCGGATACTGCAAGGGAGGTAAATCCTATGTGGAGCAAATGCTGAGGGTTTTTTTGTGGGCGAGAAGCTCAACGTGTGTGGTGCAATAAGTGTATCCTTTCCATATGTATTCAGCGGGTGTTTGAATCCGATGGCGAGGGATTGGAATGCATTCCATCCAAAACGGGAATGGTGACCCGTTGATCTTTGTTTTATGACATTCCGTGAAACGTGGAATGCCGGTGTGCAGCATTTCAGCATTCCAGCATTTCAGACTATAGGGTTCATTACGAGCTGGGCGGTAAGGGGTTAACGGTGCCGCTAATGGTGCTGGTGCCATTAACCCCTTACTGCCCTATTACGAGTCTGCTCGTGGGAAATGCAAAGGGCGCCTGTTAAAACCAGGTGCCCTTTGCGGGGTCCTGCTAGCAGACCAGGGAGCTAACAGGCCGTTGTTAGCTCCCTCCCCATTTCCATTGAGCCCTATGGGGGCTTGAATGGGAATGGGGATGTAACGGGTCCGGGTTCCTCGAATGAGGAATTACCGGGTCCTCCAAGGTTGGAATGGTAAGTCCTCATTTGAGGAACCCGGACCTGGTACCCGATAAGGAGGTAACCATGCTGGAAATTGCGGCATGGTTACCTCCAACTTCGTAATGAACCCCTATGTGATGAAATGGACATGAAGGAGAAGCCAGTATCGCCTGGCCAGTATCCTTTGCTTGTACCATACAACACATAAAGAGTTAAATATATGTTTTTTTTTGTTAAATCTGTAGAAGTGTGGAAGAATTGACCGCACAGATTTTGTTGTGGCAATGGATGGCAATGTGGATGGCTGCGCAGCGTATGTGAAGAGAGATTTATAGCTATGTTTAGGTGCATTTAACCTTTTTTGAAGATATTCAGTTTAGTTGTGCAAGGCACCTACGGACTTTATGGTAATGAACTTCATCAGAGATATTCTTCCTTTCCTCTCCTTCCCCCAGAAGCTCACTGTCTCCAGAGCTCTGGTTCTCTCCAGGCTGGACTACTACAAAAGCCTCTTTCTAAATCTGCCTGCTTCGACTCTACGCCCTCAGCAACTCATCCAGAACAGGACTGAAAGACTTGTCCTTGGCCTCAAGCCCGGGGATCGTATCTGCCTAGGACTGAAATCTCTGCACTGGCTCCCAGTGGCTGCAAGAATTAAGTTCAAAGCCCTCTGGATTGTCCACAAGGCCTTCCGGGGCCTGGGGCCTCAATACCTTCAACTCTCTCTTCCTAAATATCTTCCTTCTCAATCTCTTCGCTCATCCGCCTCCAACTTCCTCAGGGTCAGTCGCTGCTCCAAGCAACAAGTTGGTGGTAGATCTCTTGCTTCGGCTGGGGCTTCCCTCTGGAACAGCCTCCCTGAAACTTGAGAACCATCTCCGGTTCCGAAAGCACCTCAAGACCTTCCTCCTTGCTTCTGCTTTCTCTCCTCCTCTCCCCTGCTGAACTCCTGACTGAAAATGCACTGGTCACCTGGGTTCCCTCTGATCTCGGGCCCAGGACCCCTCCCCGGCCAGCTGCAAACCTGCACTGCCTCCCAGACAACCCCTGCCCTTGGGGGCTGTTTCTGTATCCCTACAGTCCCGACCAGCTCTTGACACCTGATGTCTGCACTTACCCCTACACTTGCCACAAGCTGGCTGCACATTTTATCTATTGTTTTATGTATTCTATTTATTTATTACTGTTGATCCTATGTACTGCACTGCCCCCTCCCTTTTGCCCCCTGCACTGTCCCTCTTCCCCCCTGCTCCTGCACTTGCGTGATCTCAATGTTACCTTGCCTAGTAAGATTGTTGTCTCTGTCTTCCCTCTGTTCCCCCTCCCATGGACTCTTAGCAATTTAATTTTAAAAGAAGAAAATATAAGTTGTCGTGTGGAGTGTTTAACATGGAGGCATGTTGAATGTTATGTATTTATGTGATGCCTGATGTGAAGTTGGCATGTATGAGTGGGTGGGAAATGTGTTTCCCACCAGGTAGGAGGGTCATGCCTTCTGCAGTTGTGTGTGGATGGGAATTGTTTTGTTTCCTATATGACAGGAGGGTCATGTGTTCAGCAGTGTGTGTGGATGGGAGTCGGGTGTCCCAGCAGATAGGAGGGTCTTGCCTTCCGCAGTTGTGAGTGGATGGGAATTTTTTGTGTTCAGATAAAGGGGGTCATGCCACACATTATTGTTAGAGGTTGGGGATTGCGAGTTTCCCACCAGGAAGGAATGTCATGCCTTCTGCACTTGTGAGTGGATGGGAATTGTTGTGTTCCCAATGATAGGGGGGCATGCCTTCCAAAAAATAAGTGGGAGTGAGTGGAGTGTATCCCTACAAAGTTAGGGGTCGTGCATGGTTGCACTAACCCTAGTTGATAGCGATGTGTTCACATTCCTACATGTTAGAAGAGTGCTGCACGGAAGCCAGCAAGTGTAGAAAGGGGAGACGCCTTCCGTGTACGGATACAGAGTATGTTGGGGAGGATGCTCCCCGCCTTTTTTGAGTTGCATCTCTCATATAAAAAGATGCTGTGTTAGTGTGTCCCTGTGTGTTCCCTTTCGTGGTTTTGTGTGTGAGTGTAAAGGAGGGAGATGTGTTGTAATGTGCTTGGAGTGAATGCTGGTGCATGATGATGCTGAGAGAATGTTTGTGTACCTGAGGGAATGTTTGGGTGCGATTGCTGGTGTGTAGGTTCCAGGAGTGAGCAGTTGGAGAAGCCTAGCCTGGGTGATGGGACTCAGTGGTTCACTGTATAAACTCTGTATCAACTTAATATGTAACTAGAATACATCTCACCTGAGGAACCTTTCAGATGTTCTTAGGAATCAGCTTTTCTACACTTGAGGAACCTGACCGATGTGTCCTAGGAATCAGCTTTTCTACACTTGAGGAACCTGACCGATGTGTCCTAGGAATCAGCTTTTCTACACTTGAGGAACCTGACCGATGTGTCCTAGGAATCAGCTTTTCTACACTTGAGGAACCTGACCGATGTGTCCTAGGAATCAACTTGTCTACACTTGAGGAACCTGACCGATGTGTCCTAGGAATCAGCTTTTCTACACTTGAGGAACCTGACCGATGTGTCCTAGGAATCAGCTTTTCTACACTTGAGGAACCTTACCGATGTGTCCTAGGAATCAGCTTTTTTACAGAACCTATGTGGGCTGAGGACTGACCTTGAGCTGTGTTAAACTTTTTTGAAAGACTGAAACAAGTACAAGTGGCTGAGCTAAAGTCTTGGGGAAGGGAACACTAAGACTTGAGGAACTGCAAGTATTGTCTTGAGGATGGAACGTGAAGACCCTTTTCTTGTTGAACGGTGGTGCTTTTACCTTGGGGAAGGGAGCCCCAAGGATTGCGTTGCACTGTATTACCTAGAATGTGAAAAAGGTTATTCTGAGACTTTTGTGGAACTTTCTTTGCTTGGGAAGGGGAGCTGAAAAGGAATCTAAGAGCCGGAAGAAGCTATGAACTTTGTGTTAAACACTATTACTTTGATTATTGACATCCCTACACACTGTTTAGCTTTAGTTGTGAGGGCAAGCATAGGTTTTGGACATAGACTTTTAAGTGAAACTCTTTGACTCAGGCTTTACTTAGTTTCATTTAGGTAGAGAAATCCCACCTTAGCATCAGGCAAGTTGGGCCTTCTTCCATCCTGACATTTAAGTTAATAGATATCTTTTGTTTGAACTTGTAATCTGTTGTATGTGTCTTGCTTCATGATGCCTTCACAACACAAATGTGTCAGGCTACATAATCTTTTGCCCCTTTCGGGGTCACAATGTTACTGTAAAGTGCCTTGTGAATGCAAGAATGGTAACATCCTTCTTCACCTGTAATTCCACTGCATATGGCATTATTTGTGCATAACACTACATCCTTCTTCACCTGTAGTTCCATTGCATATGGCATTATTTGTGCATAACACTACATCCTTCTTCACCTGTAGTTCCACTGCATAATCTCATGTCCCTGTGCTGCTCCACCTAGTCTGGATCAAACGTTTTGATTCAATAAATCCAGAACCATGTTCATTCCGTGCATGGTATCATTTCCTAGATAGAATTTTGATTTAGCTCCACTTACTATCCACACATTGTGATTGATGCTTTTGGGTCCTATCTCTATTTTCAACATTCACCTCCTAACAATTCTGTGTCGTAGATCAGGGTTGTCTAATCTGAATACTTGTTGATTTCTTTATTGTATAATGTGGTGTTTCTTTTCTGTCAAGTAGTTGTTTAAACGCTTTCTCATTTTTAAAAGTCCTTTCTTGTTGTAGGGCCAGTACTGCCTGCATCATCTCCAGATGCCCATCTATACGCACTGGTATATATGCATGACCGTCATTCATGTGGACCTCAGCAATGTCTGAAATATATTTTTTCCGACTTGACACAGGGTCACAGAATTTGGTGTCGTCCTCATTTAAATACATAATAATATAATACAATGTGTCATCATCCACTTGTGTTTGCCAGTTGTTCTTTGGATCTAAATTAATCTCTAATGACTGTTTACCTTTTTATCCTGCCTTTCATCCTGGCACATGAGAATGACAGTAACACTAGGTACGCAGACATTCTGAAGATAGACCTCAATCGCTCTTTCTGATTTGGCAATGGTGTGGCATTCTTTTGCATTACCAAGCGGTTTTACCACTTTTTGACGCTTCAGGGACTTTTTGGCCCATGAAGATAGAACCCTGTTTAGCCCATCAATTAGCAGCGACAGATGCTTCAGACAATTTACACCTAATAGGAATGGCATCTCCTCTATCGTAATAACCACTACTTCTTGTCTTAAATTAATTTCCCTACCTTAATGTTAACCCCAGTAGCACCTTCCACAGGTATTTACTCACCATTGAAATTATACACAGGTCCCTGTATCTGTCTTAACTTTAAAGTGTTTTGTTTTGTTTTCTCTCATTCATGCTATCTAGCAGTTTCCTTGACATCACAGTAGCGTGTGCTACTGTATCCACCATTGCAAACACATTGCATTGTTCTTCTACTGTGATAGGACATAATATCGATCCTCACATTCCTCTAGTATACATAGAAAATGTGAGTTGTTTCTGGTCTCAGAACTGATTTTCCTTAAACCCGCTTGACTTCTTGTTAAACAAAGAGGCATGTAGAATGATACCTTAAACCCCATTTTGACTGTTTCATTTCCAACATTCTGTCACACCGTTTCGCCGTTGGCAACTACGGTTTCATTGGTCCCTGTGTGGGGTTCTGTTTCCAGGAGAAACGGGGAAAACAAGAAGAACCAGTGTCAACGGTCTAGTCGTTGCCATCAAGATCACGTGACTGATCATCTGACCCCTTTTAAGGAATCCGGAACTCTGTTCCGATGCGTCGCTACTACTATTAGTGGTGCTCCGTAAGTTCGCTACCCAAGTCCAACTGCTTTCTCTCATTTCTGTCCTGTATTAACGTTCCCTTGTTTCGCTCCTTTCCCTTCCCTTTCTTCCAGCAGCCTCGAGAACTCCCTCGTCCCGACTAGCCGAGCCGATCGCTCTGCTCTCTGTATAGGGCAACCCGTCTGCCTAGCGGAAGTAAGTGCATTCCTAGGTTAGAACAGGTTCTCCCTTCTTCCTTCTATTCGGACTTACCATTCTTCCCTTTTCAGTCACATTCCTCTGTGTTGGACTCTCCCTCCGTAAACGGCCAGAGAAGTTACATTCCCAAGGTTGTCACGTTTCCAGACCCGACGTTAGTATCAGACTTGATACCTGCATTTCATGTACTATCTCCTCAGTCTCCTTTCTCCCACTCACCTGTGCCTCTCATAATATAGATCTCCTGTTCACGCTGCTACCTAAGGAACGAGGGACCCCAAGTTCCACCATTTCCGAAGCAAGTGATCATCCTCAGCAAGACGAAGGATTCCTGTCATCCAGGGTTTTTTTCCCCAGAGGGTTTCCCTGGGATTCGTGTTCTCCCCTACCAATTCTTATTATTCGGTACAGGGGGGAGCAGGAGTTTCGGGGGATCCTTCCGACGACCGTTGCAGCTCCAGATCCATTGACACCCGAACAGGTTAGTGTTTTTCCACTACGGAATTCAATTTGAGATTTCCTAGGCTTCTGGCTGGCATTTCCTAACAGAGTATTTACTCTAGGGGTTACACATTCATGTCTTCTTGGTTTATTTTTGTGTACTATGAGTCCATCTGAAGTTTTGCTGTCGACTGTCCCCCCTACCTAATGGGACCAATTGAGTTCAAACCCAACTCTATATCTGTTTTCCTCACATTTATTTCAGTATCGTCACTTACCGTCTCTATTTTAAATGATTTCCCTATATTTTCATGATGTAAAACAGGATCATGTTATGTTTGGAACTTTCATTGCACTTGTACTTTAGCTGCCAACTGCACCTTATTGAACATCTGTGGCACAAAAAATTCCTCTGGTGGCTCTCCTCTATGGGCACTTTGATGAGTTTCTGCATCTGTGGAAATACGTCCAACAATAGATTATTCAGGCAATGGAGCACCATCACCTTTTTTCCCTATTCACTCTATCCTCACTGGTTATTTAATTTATATCTGTTTCATTTATTCCTGATGTGATCTGTACTTTCATTTGTACTTTGAATTGGGTCATCCAAATAATTCCACATGCTATGGCCCTTGGCCTCATCATCTGTTTGAACCCTCTCTCTTTCACCACTCATTCTGTGAGTGGCCTAAGCTGCACCTTGACACTGTGGTGCATTTGTTTATTTGTGTCCTCATCTTCTCAATTTGCAGTATATTTACTTTTCATTATTTTCCCACTGTTCTTTGCACTCAAGACTGATGCTGGTGTAATCACGATTATTTTTCCTCGTCGTTCACTGTCCTCACACTCCTGAATGGAGTTTATAGTTTGGTTTGGTCTAGGTTAAACCACACCCCTTTCGTGTGTGCATTTCTATTTCCAATCTTGTTGCACACTGTATTCTCAAAATCTAGGTTACTGTAAATCCCTGTATGTTTATCTGATGGTGTGTTATTTAGTGTATGCTATCCAGGTTGGGGTGTTTCCCTGACTAGTTACTTACTACTCCATTTTGCAATCTCACTCTTATGCTCCTTGTTCTGATTTGTCATTTGTTGATGATTTCTTTGGCTAACACACAGTCTCCCCTCCTGCTCAGCAAGCATCCTCACTTGTGTCTCTAGACTCTAAAATATTTCTTGATCCCTAAAGTCATTTCTCTGTATGCTAGCACTATATTGATTTGATTCAAATTTCCCAAGCCTTTTCTGGCTACCATGGTTACCTTCAGGTGACTGTACTTGGCCAGTAATTCCCCAAACTCCAGTTTTAAGGGACGGGGAGTGCGTGGTGTTGTTCCTTGTCCATAACCTCCTTGCGATGTAACTTTGGTATAGCAGCGTGGGCTCTATGTCACATTAGGTCTTTCATTAGGCTGAAATTGTTACCTTTGTTGAGCTCCTTTTTCAATGAAGCTGTCTACATATCTTGGTTCCAATTGATTACTGTTCTCATAAGTCATTGTCATAGGATTAAACCTACTGTGAGTTCCCAGTGCCTGATATGGTCCATAAGGTGATTGACCTGTGGCGGTACTTAGCTTTGCTATACTGTGCTGAAAGCCTATCCTGGGAGATTTCCCTAAATATCCTGGAGTTATATACGTTGATGCGTCTCTTGGATTGGTAGACTGAAACACTGACAATGGTGTCACTGTGCCTTCTGTCTGGGTCCTTGCTTGCATTGGCAATTCCTTCTGATTTTGAGACCTGTCATTATTTGGCTTTCCTGTCTCCTATGCCATACTCTTCCCTGACTTCATTTTGACAACTTGAATGCCAACTCCTACCTCCTTCCCTTTGTTTTTCTGCTCTTTACCTTTATTTGCTTTGTGGGACATGACTTTCCATGTCTTCTTGGCTTGATCTAGTATCCAATGAAAATGTTTCTTTTTTGAGAATGTGCATGCTAACTGTGCTACAGGCAACTGATGAAGGCCGTAAAGAAATGTTCTCTTGAAGTCATGCCACTTGATATCACACCCTGTATTAGATCTTAAAAATGCCCTTCTTAATATCTGTAGAAATTGCCTGGGGGCCTCATCTGGGCCTGCTGACAATGCATACACTGCATACTTTGCTTCTTGTATCGACCTGTAAAGTGAGAAATTCTCCCACAACACTATATGCTATTCAGTGACTATGAAAAAAACTGCATGTTTTGGGTTGACTGTCCAATGGAAAAACTGAATATACTGCTCTTTTGGAACATTCCGGGTTTGATAAATCTGTATGACCTGGTCATATTGCCCCTCAATGGACCAATCGGAATCCTTAAATGGCTTTATAATCTCTTTAAGAGATTTTGCAACTTGGATCTACATGCACTGTATCTCCTTGCCTATATTTGTGAGGTTCTTGTGAGGGTCCCTCTGTTTCCATTTCCCAGTCTCCTTCTTCTGTGCATCCCACAGTTAGATGTGCATTATTTTCCCTTCTAATTCGCCCTATTATACATGTCTCCCTTCCTCTAATGGAAGACGTGCCCTCCTCCTGAGCCGCAGTTTTAATTCTCTGTTTTGCCATTTTAATTCCCTTAGGTGTATATTCAAAGCTTCTGCTCGTCCTGAATTGTATCCATTGTACTTTGCTCGTGTTTCAACCTCATGATGATTAATGTATTCATTACTGTGACTTATAATCACCAGCTATTTTTGGACTTGTTTCGCTATCTGTCATTAAATTAGTGGTTTCGTCTTGTAAGCACTGAACATCATGTGACAATTGTTTATTTTCTGTACGTAACAATTGCATTTGTACTATGACCTCATTTCTATCAACTTGAATCTGACCTATTCCACCTTTCAGCTGGTCAATGCGTTCTGAATATTCCTGTATTTGTTTTCTTTTAATTTCCAATTCACTTTGCATTGCATCACATTGCTATGAACTCATTTGTAAGTCTGATAACTCTTCAATAAACTCCTTACAACTGGCTTGCACCAGTAATAATTGTCGACCCTCATTGCTTGTATTATTTTCTAGTTTACTCGATTTTGCTGCAACACAATTGTTTGCAATTCATGACTTCGAATAATCAGCACCCTGTTTAGGAGTAACAATAATTTAGCACAAAATTGAATTATACTCTCTTTTTGTGACTCTATATCACCACAGTTAAATAGCCGTACTGGACATGAGTGCAAGACTGTACCCTCTTCAAACAAATGATCTGGAGATTCTCTTTCAATCTCTGAAATTAAACGTTCACACCATAAATTCAAAGTATCCGATGGCCACGTTCCCAGGCCAAAGCACGTGCAAATCTGCCATGCTACCCTTGGACATGTTTCACACAATGCCTAACAAAATACCTTATAACACCTTATTGTAAATGTCGCTTAATACAGCACACTACTGGCAACACAAGGTTACCCCGTCCGATTGATGTGTACTACCTGAACGCTGCCCGCCTTCTGCACCAAATATGTAGGAAGAAGTACCTTCTCTCTTCCGTTTTGCCAATCTGTTGTTTTATTCTGGACCTTCAGCTATGTACCATGAGACTTAGTAATGCAATGTTTTCTTACCTTGATGTATTCACTTCTAGACACAAATGAAGACTGCAACACCCTTTCACAATTCTGCACTTTATATACGCAATCTCGTATAGCTTGAATCAATCAGTTTGGTTGCATACATTTGTTGTGCACAAACACTGGCTCGCATGAGAACAGCTATTTTAGAGCACATGTGCAAATCAATATTTACTTTGACATGGCATTCAAAACATTTATGATGTGTTAGATTTCAGCATACATTGGTTACTACAATGATACATAGGCATCTTTGTTTTTCAACTTTCTGTGACCCTTGCTCATTTATTATTGGATGGCTCGTTATTCTCTAACCTTCTGCAATAAAGCGAAAAACTCCCACTCGAAAGTTTAAATCTAGCTTATTTCATTATTTTTCGGTACTGTAAAGATAAATGAGGTATTGCTGTGTGTCAAACCTGACAACTTGCCAGTTATTCTGCAGGATGGATGTTGTTTATTTATTTATATATCTTTTATACTCACCATCCAAATGACTTCTTGTTCCGCCGTATCTTAGATGTGCCATCTTGCCCTTGGGTCTTTTCTGTCCCATGCTCACAGCCAGCAATCTCCTTTCCAGCGCTAGACAGGACTCGGCTCCTCCTTGTCTGACCAGTGCCCCTGAGCCGGACCTCAAATTCTCCCCACTCACAGCTTTCAGGAAATTCCAACTCCCAGCGTAGCTGCCTGCCAGATCCGACTTCAACCACCAAGACCAGTCCCTAGCCCCCTTTGATTCCTCTATCTGAACTCCCTTCATTTCTCTACGCCTGTCTATACATTTTCTTTACATTTCCTCAGCTTTTTCATATGATGTCACCTCTCAACACATCAACTACCAGCTTGTGTAAATTTCCAGCTCCTACCTAGCCCCATTGCGACCTTTGAACAGGATTCCATTTGGCACAATCTCATGCTGCCCGCGGAATAATGTTACACTTACACCCCTTTCCTTCCCGCCCGTCCTAACTTGCATGAACAATGATTGGTTTCTTTCAAGGCCAATGTCACTTCTGCTACAGGCTCCCCCTGCTCTGAATCTTTTCTTTTTCATGTGGCACTGCTGTTCTCATAAAAATATTCTTGGGTTTTAGAAACCCAAGTGTGCTAATGCACCTGCGGCTATGCTGGCATTTGCGTGGCCTAAGTAAATCTAACCATACCCCCAAATCTAAACCTTAATGTAAAAATGTAAAGCACCTACTGCACACATTCTCTAATAGGACTACCTAAAAAGTGCCCTTTCTATGTCAATAGCCAAGAATGAATCTGTAAGATTTGACTTCATCAATACAATTTCACAAAATATTTTTGAAGGAATTATGCCCACATTTAAGTACACACGCTAGTTTGGGGAAATCAAATTAATGTTTTCATGCTGAAATGGGTCTTTACGAAGATCTCAAGTCTGTTTGCTTACATTTCTGATATTTTTGGAACACCCACTGTTAGGTGTTAGGCTGAACTGGTGCATATCCAAATGAATTAGAGTATCATATTAGACAATTTGATATACTCATGAATGCTGAAAATACATCAGCAAACATGCCCACATGTGACCACTAACAAGAGGTATTCAGAAATATCCATGTATATGGATAATGCAAATATACAAACACACACAAATACTTAACACTCAATTTTAATATAACTTAGCCTGCGTCAGAACTACAGGGAAAGAACGAGTTTTGAAGAATTGTGAGTTAAGGTTTAATTTGTGCTGTGACTGGCTTTAGTTAGAATGAGTGTATGTAGTAAGTTATATTCTGTATTTCCAACATTTGTAGACTTTTTATTGGCAATAGCCTCAACTCCCTGCAAAAATGTTATCAAAGTATCAACGCACTGGAGACATGCAAGATTGAGGAAGATCCAAGTCTAGTTGAAGCACGCAGGGTGGTAGGGTCACACAACCCA
This sequence comes from Ambystoma mexicanum, assembly GCF_040938575.1. Classification (NCBI taxonomy): domain Eukaryota; kingdom Metazoa; phylum Chordata; class Amphibia; order Caudata; family Ambystomatidae; genus Ambystoma; species Ambystoma mexicanum. The sequence continues at coordinate 104,061,781 of NC_090936.1, read as the reverse complement.
ACTGGTGATTTCAGGCCCGGAGGCCATCTGAATATTGTAGGCCTATACATGCAGTGCTGTGGTAGCATCTGAGTGTTGGCAACATTCAGGCACACAGCGTAGGCAAGTTTCTGTGGATGGGGGCATCTGAGGATTGGGTTCACTCCGGACAGGGGGCATGCAGGGCTTAGATCGTTTTAGTCAGGAGGCACAGTGGATAGCATCATCAAGGGCTGAGATTGCATGCAAGGTGAAGGGAAAGTAGGATTTGGGCATCTGCGGTTGGTGGCTGCAAAAGATTGGGGGCATCCAGGAAAGAAGTACATAGCAGGGTGGAGGTCTCAGAAGTTGAGGTATAGGAGGAGGGGGAGAATTTGGAGATTCAAGGCATGCTGCGCCGGGGGTGCCTAGGATTGATGATGAATGTGGATTAGGCACAGCTATAGGGCATTTGAGGTTGGTGTAATCTTTTCCTGTCTTTTATTTGGAAGTCATTATAACAGATCAAGCAACATGTTCCCTCCTACTTCATTAGACACATAAAGGGATATTTCTCATGTAAAAACAGTCAAGCATTAGCAGTCCTACATGGCCAGTGCAGGCATCCTCACCAAATTGTAGAGAAGGATCCAAGTACCTTCACGCCCATATTGCCTATGTGTTGGGAGCCAGAGTGTGAAACACGTGCAATACCAGTGAAAATACCGACCAAGGAGAATCCTGGAAGCAAGGTTCCGGTTGAGAAAGCCATACCTGCATACACGACAGTATGATGGCCATTTGAATGAAATCCCAGAAGAAACAGGACAAATGAATGAAAGAGCAGTCTGGTGACGTCACAGGAAGCCAGACTGATGTACATAGAAGATATGCAGAGACAAGAGAATATAGATATTCCATAAGGCATCAAGAAAGTCTTTCATGATATGAGGACTAAGAAAGAACTGAAAAGAAAGGGTAAAATGATTGACTTGAGAGTACACAGTTGTACAACAGAGAGGGAGGCTTGTGTAGTTTTGAGCCTACAGAGTTGTCTTTAGACAGACTAACTCTAAATAGAGACGAAGAGGAGGAAAGAAATACAAGTTGGGACAGGAAATGTCAGATGAGGACAGAGAAACCTTCTGTAGGGAGGAGGGTGGTAACACATGTGGTCGTGAAGAATGTTTTTCAATGGACCCAAATCTCTGGCGTCAGAATTTCTGACGCGGCTAGATAGACCCAGGGGGCTATCCCATAGTGAGAGGGGGGCTTAACTAGCTTACGTGAGCATGCTAAGGTCACTACCAGTAAGAAGGCGGTGCAGAACCATTGTCCCTGATATGGACAGACAGATGATGGGGGACGAATGTGAGTTTGGGCTCTCACAATTTCCTTTGTTAGAGGAAGGAGGAGCCAGACCACAATATATACCATGGCCAAAGATGGATAATGACAATTTAAGGTGTAAACTTCAGAGTTTAACTTCCGGTGCTGGGAAATAGATACATGAGTTAGAAGAAAATGACAGGAGGAAACACGTTAGCTATAAGAGACATTAAATGTCTTCTAGCTGCTTTCCTTGGGGATAGAGCAGATGATGTTTGGTCAAGAGCAGGATACTGAGGTGTTACTGCGTAGAACACGGCTTACGATGGAGTGCCATTTAATAACTGTAGAGCGGCAGTCTGGAAAGTGCTTAGAGTGCTATGTCCGGATACGTCGGATATGGGAGCTATAATGGCACGAAATAATTTAGGAAGGGGAGGATCCTCTTGTTTACATTCAAAATGTTCAAGAGCAGTGGTCTTTGGAAACGCGCAAGCCGTGGGGGAAATCTATACCTGTATTTTATCATATATTATGCCAAGGGTTGCGAGACTCAGTGCAGAAGCAGCTTAAGAAGTTAGTGGGTATGGAAGCGAAACCGCGGTCAGAGATACAGCTGACCATTGCACATTATTGTAGATTACTGCAGGAGAAGAATCAAAAGAAAGATGACACTAGGAAAGGTGAAGAAGCAAAATGAGGGCAGAAAATATTGTCAAAATAAGCCATAGAAGGGGCGATGTTGACTAGTGGAGAAGGGTCAGGTTCGCAGCAAGCAGCAGGCATGCCACAGGTGAATAACCAAAGGAAGTTTGATCAAGGCAATAATAGATTTGTACCACGAGGTAGGGGACATTTCCAGAATAATCAGAGTGGGTTTCAAAACACACAGAATGATAGTCAAGGCATGCAGAGAGGGCAAATTAGAAGACCTCCTGTATGTTCGACATGCTGGATGACAGAGCACATTGCGCGTATGTGTGAAAGCCAAGGATTCGTGCAAAATGGGCAATTTTCAAAATCAGACAGTGCAGCAAACACAAGCACTGAGAATGCATCAAGATTTTCAAACACAGAGAATGATAAGGAATCCGTCGCAAGGGCAGTCACAGCATTCACCCATGCAGATACAACAGGGCACAAGCAAAGGACAGTTAATGACTCCTAGGATGGGGATGTCACTGTCGAGGGAGGGAATCCTTTCACAGGTACAGGGATAAACATGTACCCACAATAGGACAGCTCACGGGGAGACTTGATGTGTTGAGTGCTATCAGTGACTCCCAAACCTCAAGAGGAACTGGGGGTTGATGTCACTATTGGAGGACATTTTTTTCGTTTTTTAGTAGACAGGGGTGCAACACGCTCATGTATATGAGAGGAGACATTTACATTATCTGGGAATGCCATGAATGCTGAAGTGTTCACAGAAGCTACAAGTAGAGATCCTTTTATTGAAAAAATTGCCAGTCTCTATAGGAGAATGTGATATGTCTTTACAATTATTATATTCGAGACAGACACCTGTTAATATATTAGGTTGAGATTTAATGACAAAGCTGAACATTACGATATCATTCACTGATGAAGGCATAGTGTGTTCAACACCAGGAATGCATTATTTAAACATGAGTGAATGTATTATGGCATTTACAGGACAAATGGTCATACGAGGAGTACCGTTAGAACCAGAGGTTTTTCGCTGTGAGGTATGCATTTTGTTAACATTGCTACCATGTTTAGTGGGTAAAACGGTGAAAATACCTGATGAATTTTTGTTCAGGCCAAGGATACCTATGGATGAAGAGGGGAGACAAGTCTTTCCCTTAGAGATATAAGCAGCCATAGTGCGAGGGGAAATGGCTTGTCTTGATGTAATTGAATATGAAGGCAGACGATGGTGCACAGTGATTGCCATTGGGGAAGGTTATAGATTGACTGACGTCACTGACAAGGATATTTTTAGAGACCATCCGTCAGATGACAAAGTAGTATTTGAGATGCGTATCACTTATTGGGTAAGCGCAATTAAACGTGAAGTTCCTCAGAAAATTATGTTAGCATGGAAGCGTCCCGAATATTTTGATGAAGACATGGTGAAAGTGCCAATTTCATTATGGACAACAGGCCCCTACAACGTAGGCCTATTGAAGGGGGCTGGAGAAGTTAAGATTAAATTGAAACCAGGAACAATTGTACCTCGAGCACGACAATATCTCATGTCTTGAGAGGCAGACAAAGGTATTTTCAAGACGATATCCACCATGATGGAATAAGGCATCTTAGTGATGTCAGAGTCACTGTGTAATAAATACATCAGTGTACCCTATTAAAAAAATTAAAGAGGGGTTGTGGTGTTTAATTCAGGATTCATGCCCGATTAACCAGATGGTAGAGGCCGAGTTCTCTCTAGTTCCTAATACGACGACGATCTTATGTAGTATCCCTTTTGAGGCACGATATTTTTCACGGTGATTGACTTGAAAAATGCGTTTTTCTCAATCCCATTGCATAAGGATTCTCAAGATCTGATGTCATTTACGTTCAGACAAACTATGTTAAAAAGCACAAGATTACCTTAAGGGTACTGTGTGTCTCCATCGATTTTCAATAGAGTCCTGCAGATGGATTTAAACAATATCGATTTGCAAAGGCACATGAAGGAAAGAAAGTTACTCCTGAGAGAGATGAGGCCATTTCGAAAACAGCAAAGGCACACAGGATAAAGCATATGCAAAGATTCTTGGGACTATGCAACTGTGTGAGAGCATGGGTCTTCAACTACAGTCCATATGTAAGGCCCTTGTTGCAGGCTCTGAAAAAGGCACATGCAACACAGGAAAACATTGTCTGGACTGAGGACATGAAGGAAGGGTTTGATGAGTTGAAAAAAGCAATTTACACAGCTCCAGTTTTATGGATTCCCAATTATGCTGAGGAATTATTTTTATTACACAAATAGCACAGTCATGACAGCAGTACTCACACAGAGAACCACGTTGGGGTACAAGCCACTTGCATATTACAGTGGTATTCTGGACCCAGTGATGAGGGCTCACTTTCCCTGCAAACAATCTTTGGCAGCCGCCGCGTTCGCCATAGAAAAGGCAGCCAGCATAGTAATGGGGTGCTCCATGACGTTATTTGTTGAACATGCTTTGTTTGCCATTTTGGAAAAACCTAAAGGTACGTTGACTTCTCAAAGGGCTTCTGCCTATTCGGTGGTCATATACAATCCAGTGATTAAAATAGTTTGATGCAGAATAGTGAACCCTGCCATGTTTATAGCAGAACCACTGGCAGAAAACGAGCATGCGCAGGATTGCTCGAACTATGAGGAATTCTATGATGAGATCCTGAGGGTGAAAGAAAATGCTTTGGCAGCTGGGGAGATTCTCTTTATTGACGGTTCTTCTAGAATCAATCAAAATGATTAGCAAATATATATAGGTGCCGCTGCGATGAAGCACACAGAGAATGGGGAGTTTGAAGCATTGATAAGTGCATGACTACCATTTCACTTTTTGGCAAAGGCTGCAGAATTAGTGGCGCTGATTGTCACGCTTGAGAATCACGCAGACCAGTAAGTAACTGTGTACAGTGACTCCGCCTATGTGACATCGCCGGTACACGAGGACTAGCACATTGGAAAAGGAGGGGCTACCTCTGAGCAGACGGCACTCCAGTGCAACATGCCGCCTTATTGGACAGACTTATTAGAGCACTAAAACTCTTAGAAGCCATCGCAGTCGTTAAATGCGCAGCTCACACTAAGAAAGCAGACTTTATCTCACGTGGAAAACAAGCTGCAGACGAGGAAGCAAAACATGTTGCATGTTTAGACATCATCATGAAATTTGATACGTCTAACGTGAATGAAAGCATGGTGGTAATGATGAGTGTGCCTGATAGTTTTGACAACTAAAACTCAGTTAATGTAAATACAAGGGGAAGCGCTGCAGGATGAGAAAGACCTGTAGATGCAGATGGGGTGTTCAACTCCTTTCAAAGCGTTATGGTGACAGGAAAGCACTGGTAAACCAGTGATGCCTGTAGCCTTATTAAGGGTAGCATTGGAACAGCTGCGCTGCCCTGCATATGTCACTAGAGAAGGCCTTGCAGCAACTATTGCAGAGGACTGCTACGTACCGAACTTGGTAGAACGCGTTGCATTTTCTGTAGTGAACTGCATTGTATGTCAAAAGTTCACTGCTGGGCACACGCTGCGTACAGTTAGAGGAGTTATCCCGCAACCTAATGATCCTTTTCAGCATTTACACATCGACTATGTAGTTGTGCTGCAAGTCTGTAATGGATACATATATATATATGATCGTAGTGGTATGTCCTTTTTCAAGGTGGATTGAAGCTGTCTATGTACACATCCAGATTCCACTTGCGCAGTGAACGTTTTTGTATGAGAAGTGTTTCCTAGATGGGGAATATGTCTGGTATTAAGATCAGATAATGGCCCTCATTTTGTTAATGAAGTCTTTGAACAGATAAGCTTGTTGCTCAATATAAAGCACAAGTTTTCATTGGCTTATCACCTGCAAGCAAACAGAATCTGTGAGAGACTCAATGGCCTGCTTAAAGAGAGGATAGCCAAATTGAAGCTTACATTGAAAAAAGGATGGGTGCATTGCCTACCACTGGCATTGTATGCGTTGAGAAATCAACCAGGTTCCGACCACCATTTTACGCCCCATGAAATAGTGACAGGGCGGGTGAGGATACCTCTCACACCTCCATCTAGAACTAGAAGTGATGCCCAGACGACAGCAAAATTGTTAGGAAAGGAGTTACATGCTTACTTAAAATGTATGACTACAAGTATCTCTGTCATTTCAGATCAGCTCAAACAGAAGGGGTGTGGGGCTCAGAACACAGATGGAGACAATAAAACAACCGGATGTGAAGAATTACATCTTCCCAAACTTTTCCCCAGTGATCAGATCCTGATCAGGAATTTCAGGAGGAAATGGCACGAGCCGCGCTTTAACGGTCCGTTTGTTATTTAGGATGTAACACTGTTAGCAGTGAAAGTGCTAGGAAGACGTGTGTGGATATTTCAAGGAGATGTAAAGACCTACGCTGGTGAATCCCCTTTACCCCCACCCCAGCCGGAAGCAAGCATCAGGGTAGAACCTCAGCACATGCAGACGAGATCCATAACGAGGAAAAAGGATGCAGAGACTGTCCAGTAAGCAGACAAAGAGTACATTGGACTGTGGTTCTTTTTGGAAAACTCTTTTAATTTCTAAAAAAGGAGTGAAAGAAGGTTATTTGTTCTTAAGCCACAGGAGCTTGCTAACATTGGACTGAATTTCAAAATAGGGATTGCCTTACTGCCACAGGCACTTCAGGCTAAATAAAACACCAACATTCATTCCATCATTCATTCACACTGTCACTATACATGTCAATATTCCACACTTAAGGTACTTTGACCACAAAGAACCAATATATTAACATACATTTCAACACCTCTTGATGATTACAGTAAGTGTTAATACAAAAAACAAATAGCTTCCTGCTTATTTGCTGTAACTCAACATATGTTTTGGTCGTCACAATAGGCCCCTAATTCAAGCCGGTAAATCTAAGCGGCCTTCTTCAGGAGACGGATCGTTATGTTGCAACCACTCCGAAATGTTAAAAGGTGGAGGATGTCATCAAACCTCAATCTCCACATGAAATAATGGAGACGCCTGTCAACGGTGGACTAAATCCTGCAGTGGTGATAGATGGCTCTGTACCTATACTGATCAAGGATTCAGGCATGGGGGTGTCTTGCGTCTTAGTCAATAAATCCAAAGAGTAAAATCCCTGTTCACACCTCATGTGGCCAAGTCCAGATATGTTCTATTCTGGTACCCCTGTTTTTTCTCACTGCGCGGTGGTTCACATTCAATGTTCCGTAGGTTGCTTATCTCTTGTCCTGCACACACTCGGATTTCGACTCCATCCCATACGAGTACAGATTGTTCAGCCAGATTTCATCGATATTCACCATGATCTTCATGCCAAGGATTCAGACTGCAGCAAATACCAAATGGCTGCAGATCATCAGATGGGAGTTGTTGCAGACAATCAACACTACCATAAAAGGATTCAATGCTATCAGGGAAGAGCTGAGAGCCATACAACTGATGACTCTTCAGAATAGATATGTCCTGGACATGCGAAAAGACAACTGTGTATTGGTAACCAGGTACGAGAGCGCTCTGACAAGGAAAAATAATTACTTCTAAATGACAATTTAGAACAAAGACTGCTTCAATCCTATCAGATCATAGGTCATCCCTGACCTATATAAACAATGAAACACAACAACCTTTTGAACTGTGGGAAAAGCGCTTTCCTTGAAAAAATCAATGGAGGCAATTTTAGCACTGTTGAACATCAAATATCACTCCTGAGAGTTGGTTATTAGTTCATTGTCTGTGGCCCGTTCTGTGCCGATACGTGTTTCGACCACTTTGGTCCTTATCAAGGCGGGGCTTAGTTACAAAGGTTGATATTTCATTCCAATCAGGGTTGATGGGTCAAGGTTAGACTGACAATCAAAAATTATTACAGAGAATACAGAACATGTTCATACAATGACCAACACAATATTAGAACTACATGTTTGTAGAAAGCACACAATGTTCATTCAATGCATTGGTATTCAACAAATACAAAAACAAACTATCACAAAACAAAAACAAATATTAGATCAAAATAGACAGAAAAAGAAAAAGAAAACAATTTGTTATGGACACCTGTCCTATGGTCATAGAAAAAATAGATATCAAGAACAATGTCACCATAAGCTGCCGTCGTTCTGTGAATGCCATACGTACCAATTCAAAAATGAATGCGTGGAAAGTGGAAACACCACAGCACCAAGGCAGAGCCAAAGGTTAGGTAGCCCATATGGATATGGTACTGCATGTGACCACACTATAACTCTTAACCAATTTAGTGAAGCAATCTGCACGCCATTATGTGCCAATGTTCATGCATTTAAGTGTTCCCTATTTAGAGACATGCCCAATGTGATAATCAAATAATCACCTGATTCTTCTATTACAATGGGTATACCTTCAACATTAAGAAATGTCTCAATTGATTGTGAATACACTAGTTTAAAATTATACCCTTTTTAATACAGCTGTGCCTTTTTGTGTGTTTATAATTACCTCACCGTAAGTTGGCAGTTTAAGAATTTCCCTGTATGGTATGATGCTGGTGTCTTAGTTGTTCAGCAAAACTTGTGATATGTATGTTGCTTTCATTCGCTCTTGTGCATGTGATAATTACGCCCTAAACATTGTAAAAGCATTGAATTAGACACTGGGCCTCATTACGAGTTTGGAGGTAGCCATGCCATTGTTAGCGGCATGGATACCCCCAAACTCGGGTCCGGGTCCCGAAAAATGGGAATTACTGGGCCATTCCAACCTTTGCGTACCCGGTAATTCCCATTCGCGGGACCCGGACCCGGTATGTCCCCATTCCCATTTGAGCCCCCATAGGACTCAATGGGAATGGGGAGGATGCTAACAACGGTCCCGTTAATAACGGGACCGTTGTTAGCATCCCGTTCTGCTAGCAGGTGCCGCTCGGCAGGTCTGGTCTGACCAGGCATACAGGGCGGCCTTGCGAGCAGAACTTGTAATGTGGCAGTAGAGTGATAACGGTGCCGGCAGCACTACCTCCGCCATTATCACTCTACCGCCAGGTTCGTAATGAGGCCCACTTTTTGTATACGGCCACTTTACTGCTATATCACATGATGCTCTATTATGGCATTGTAAAGTATTCTGTCCTGAATCACTGCAGGACTTGATCAGTAAGGCTTGATTGATCTGCCATATGCTTGTCAGCGCGATTAGAATGATTCTTTTTGTTATTGTTCATTACTTGTTAGCATCATTACTTATGGCACTCGATGTACAGTCCATCATGTCAATAACATAAATCCATTTACCTTCTCACAATTGCATGCAGTAATATATATTTGGCTCCATTGCCTCGTGTCGTTTTCTGCCTCTGGCGTTCAAATTGACTCAGTCTACCTTTTCTTTTATAAGGCTCGTCTACTTCCGTTTAACCCATGCATGTTCGGCAAGGATTACTCCATTTTCTGATAGGCTGTACGATCAGAGTGATGACATCAATGCCATATAAGACCTAATAGCCGCGAATACCTCAAGTTTGTGATTTATTGGTATATTGACTATGAATTCAAAGCATTGACTGTCAATAATGTTTAGAAGCCATATCTGTCACAATACTTGCCTGTATTTAGTCTTGTTCCCATAAATGTGACTACACTACAGATTGTTCACGTATTTCAATACCGAACGTAAATATGTCTGCTCCACTTTCTGATGGGCTGTGGGTTCAGAGTACTGGAAACAGTACCGTATAATACCTAATAGCCGTGAAGCCCTTTAGTATGTGATTTGTTTGTTTGTAACTATAAATTCAGAACATACGCTGTTGTTGTCATTTGGTAACAGTGTCTTGTACATTACTTGCCAATGTTTTGTCTTATACCCTGAAGTATAACCACAATTAAGGTTACTCACAAATGTGTATGTGAATATACCATATATATCATAGATTCATGTATATTGATGCTGCAAGTCTGATTATGGCATCCAATCTTGTGTAACAATGGATGTTTGAATGCTCCTTTTTTAAGTAGACCATATATATCAATTTCTTTAAATAGAGTAGATACCGTTGATTACGGTTCTGGTTAGTGCTTAATTACTATATAATATGTGCACGTTACCCCTTAGGGTACCATGTTGTGTAACTTCAATTTGTGCTCCCCTTTTAGTTGGGTCTGCCTTCGGTATATGAATGTGTTTTCCCTTGTGTTCATTATATGTGTAACATCTTGTTTTCACAGGGTCTCTTCCTCATATTGCGATATGCATACATTGTTGGATTCATAGGAATACATTTAGTTCCTGATCACGGTTAAGACCATCTACTGTACATCTGAGTTTGCAGATCATTTTGGCTTCAAGTTGGCGTAGAGGTAATTCGCGGTCCTCTCCTCTGGCATGTGCATGTGCCTGCTGAAGTCCAACAAATCGGATGTCTCTGACATTATCTAATTGATTTTTCTTCTGCCAATGTTGTGCGAGTGGTAATTTCGGATCTTGACTGTTTAGGTGCGCCAAATGTTCCTGTATGCATATTCAGAGCTCACGGATAGTGGTGCCTACGCAGATTTTCTTACACACACACTGTATGGTATAGACTATGAATTTAGATTTACAATTAAGAAAGTCGGATATCTGTACTTCCACAGCTGATTGGCAACTGAATTTAGCTGTTGGTGTCAAAGCATATTTGCAGAAATTGCATGTGCAACACTTAAAGAACCCAGAGGGGCAGCTCTTCAACCATTCTGTGTGTACAGGTCTATATATAATTGGTTCAAGGAAGGAGGGACTCAGTGTGTTCCTAAGTGTTTTGTTCTTGGTAAAGATTAGATTAGGTTTGTCCGTAATGTAGGTATGACGATCTGAATCTAATTTTAGCAAATGCCAGTGTTTCTGAAGTAATTCATATAAAAAATTGCTGTCTTGCACATATTTAGTAATGAAAGAGATCTTGTTCAGGTCTCTGGCATTTTTGGAACTGCTGTTCTGCAGCATATCCTCCCTGGAAACCACGTTTGTTTTGGACAGTGCCTTTTTCAAACATTGGGTTGTGTACTCCCGTTCCTTGAACCTGTGCTGTATCAATTTACATGCTCTCTCATATGCCACCTGCTTCCTACAATTTCTTTTGGCTCTGAAAAATCCACCTCCCCCCCCGGGATGCTTATATTGCCAGAGAATTCTATTCCAAACTTGTTTTGCTTCAAATAGTTTGTGAATTCCTCAAAACGCTCATATGACCCATTCCAAATGATTAGAAAGTCATCTATGTAACGTTTCCAGATGACAATTTCTGACTTTAACTCATGTTCCACTTTGATATTATGATACTCAAAGTAACCGATAAACAAATTTGCCAGGGATGGTGCGTATTTCGAACCCATTGCTACTCCTTACGTTTGGAGAAAATATTGCTGATTTCAATAAAAAATTAAATTGTTGTGTTTGAGTGTGAAAAAGCTATGGTATCCAGTGCAAATTTATGTTGAATGGATGTGTATAGCGATTTGACATTTAAGCTTGCCAATTTGTACTCAAATTGCCATTTGATGGAATTGAGTAAAACTAATGTCTGTGTTGTATCTTTGAGGTATGTAGGTAGCAATAACACAAGATCCTTGATTGATGTGTCTATGTACTGGGAAAGGCCCTCCTTAGCCCATTCCAAGCCGCTCATAATTGGCCGAACTTCGGGTAAATCTTTGTATTGCTTATGTATCTTAGGCAAGAAGTACATTGGCGGTATGACCGGCTGCACTCTGACCAAAAATGTCTTTTCCTCATCAGATAAGATGCCTTGTGAGTACCAGTTACCTATTAGTGTCTTGAGTTCTATGACAGCCTGAGTAGTGGAGTTACTTTTAACCTGTTGATAACAACCAGATGTACTCAAATGCTGGTTGGCCATTTGTATGTAATCTGTTGTATTGAGTATGACTATGTTCCCCCACCTTGTCAGTCCCCTTGATAACTAGTGCCTTGTCATTGGCCAACTGAGATAGTGCTCTGCGCTCTGCATGTGTAAGATTGGATTTGTTACTTGAGAAACCACATTTAGCATGATCCATACTTTGGTGAATTTATTTGGTAATAGCCTGATAGAAGGTCTCAATTATGCTTTCATTTGCTGATGGAGGAGTACATTTGGACCTGTTTTTGTGCTCTAAAATGTCCATATTACGTTGGTGTATCCCCAATTCTTCATGCAGTCTAGTTATCGATGGTATAGAATCTGAGGCTAATGACAGTGCCAACTTGGTGTTCTCTATATCTGTTATGGTATAGGAGCTAGGCCTGTCCCGTCTCTCTGGAGGACGGAAGATTGTTACCTGATTGTGAAAGAATTTTTTGAGCTTGAGTTTTCTTACAAACTTGTATAAATCTATCTGAAACTCTATTAAATCAGACCGGACACTTGGGGCAAAGGAGAGGCCTTTATTAAGAAGTGATCATTCTGATTGAAAAAGTACCCTGCTTGACAGATTGCACACTAAGTTTTGAGGATTGGTGTCACTGGAAGGTCCCTGGCTCTGGACCTGGTTAATCTTGCGTTTGCGTTCCTGTTGGTATCTGATCTTGGAGCCTCTTCCCCTTCCTCCACGGACAATGAGGTTGACATTGCTGTATTCGGAGCTAAAGGGACCTGGAATTTTACATGTTTGGAAAGTGTAGGATAACTATTTAGAGAATTTCCATTCTTGTACCTTTTAATTTCTGCCAAAAATCTCCTTCTATGGTGCGTTAGGCCAGATGCTGTATTACCTTCCCCTGTCTCAGTATTGGAAGAAATGTCTTCCTCAGATTCAACTTCTGCGGATACAGGAGTATTGGTCAGTGTTTTAACTTCTGCTGTCATGGTGTCAAAATTGTATTTAGTTTGAAAGGTGTATACTCTATCATGGTTGTAATCTCTTTCGTCCCTAAAATGTTTACGGAACTTGCGTATTTTTTACCTCGTCTTGATATTCCTTTAAAATGGTATGCATTGTGGCAAAGTTTTTGTCTTTGGAACTGGAAGGATTACTCACTTCTCAGATTTCCTGTTTTAGAGCTTCAATCTGTATGTGACCCTTTTATGCTTCCATTCTGCACGTTCAATGACTAATTTGAGCATTTTCTCTGAGCTCAATGTCATGTTCTCTTCCCATTCCTGTGCTAAGTCTTGGTCATCACTGTTAGTGAAATATTTTGATCTAATTCTTTTTTTTTGTGATTGTTTGTTTTTGTATTTGTTGAATACCAATGCATTGAATGAACATTGTGTGCTTTCTACAAACACGTTGTTCTAATATTGTGTTGTTCATTATTATATGTATGAACATGTTCTGTATCCTCTGTAATAATTTTTGATTGTCGGTCTAACCTTGACCCATCAACCCTGATTGGAATGAAATATCAACCTTTGTAACTAGGGCCCACCTTGATAAGGACCAAAGTGGTCGAAACACGTGTCGGCACAGAACGGGCCTCAGACAATGAACTAATAAACAACTCTCAGGAGTGATATTTGATGTTCAATAGTGCTAAAATTACCCTAATTGATTTTTTCAAGGACAGCGCTTTTCCCACAGATCGAAAGGTTATGTCCTGGAAATGATCACAGCTATGGATGGAGGTGTTTGTGCATAAATTGGACAATCATGTTGCACATTTATACCTTCTCATTATGACGAGAATGGTACCGTGACACAGGCCATAAAGATGCTGATGAAGCCATACATCGAGATGATAGACGAAGTGGAAGACATTGCTGATGATAGCTGGTTTGGATCGCTCTTTTAGTGGGTTCCACAATGGATGGCAGATATGTTCAAATTCCTTGGAGCCCTGATAGTGATGGCATTGCTTGGATTCTGTGTGATTAGGATAACAATCTCACAATGCAAGAAGACTGCAAAGAAAGCCATTGGGATGAAGATCATGATTGATGTTGAGTTCGAATGGAAAATCAAAGAGTTGACAGATGAAGAAATTGGAGATTTCGTGAAGGCCAGCATCCACGCACCTGAGGGAACGAAGTTCCTGTATCCAAGGAACCAAAAGAAATATGTGGGAACATTGATCTATTGCAGTCCAAGTGGACAGTGCATGCTCTTGACTTGGAACAAGGATGAGCATGTGAAATCAGCTGGATGGCTGAAAGTCATAAAAATATGGTTCACAAAGAAGCATTTCTTCAGACGAGGATGTCTAGATGTGAAGGATGATGGGAATCACCCACAGGGTGCAGTACCAGTGAAAATACTGATACCAAGGAGAATCCTGGAATCAAGGCTCCGGTTGAGAAAGCCATACCTGCATACACGACAGTATGATGGCCATTTGAATGAAATCCCAGAAGAAACAGGACAAATGAAAGAAAGAGCAGACTGGTGACGTCACACGAAGCCAGACTGATGTACATAGAAGATATGCAGAGACAAAAGAATATAGATAATCCATAAGCCATCAAGAAAGTATCAAAGAAAAGTGACATCTCAGGCTGAAGATGGAGATGCTTATGCTACAGAAACGATGAAGATATCAAGTTATTTTACACATGTATAGATGCAAAGAAAGACAAGCAGACAAAGTATTCTTGAGGCTAGCTATGTAGTAAATAGATTGCGTATACATATATAGGAGTAAGGAATGACTAATTCCACTACATGTTATAGCAGAGCTGGACCAAGGAAGGAAGGCCTTTCCAGTGTGTCACAGTTGAAAAGCAATGACATTAAAGAAGTGAATCTCAGAAGGGCAAGGCTGGATCAGCCCCAAGAAGCCGAGGTTGAATCGGACTGGGATGAGCAGACATTAGTTACTATGGTGTGAAAGAATGAAACTCATGTTCAGATGACGTGGATGAAAACACGCAAGACATCAGAAGCTCATTAAATAATAGTATTTTAAATTGTACCAGAGCTCAAATTTGGGGTCTCTAGTCACGTGGAGGGATGAAGCTGGACAAACATGACAAACCACACCTACGCAGGAAGGCAGAGTGTACCTCTACTCCCCTGAATTCTCCAGAGCAAGGAACATTTCCAAGGCCAAGTTCAAAGCCTTAATTGACGTGCAGACCACTGAGGAGATGATACACTAATTGGTGAGAAGCTATGGTTGAACACTCCACCAGCACCTGGAAGTCCAGTCTGTGTGCTGCTAACATAGGTGGAAAAGTACTGATGGATGTAAGAGTGCCAACCAATTGTAGGGGGATGCGTATTTAAGGGCCCTATAGTTTGTGTAACCAATGGGACGTCGTGTATTTAGTCACATTCATAGTGACTTGTTTGAGGGGAGGGCTTAGTTGCCCGACCTGATGTTGAAGAGCCTTTCATTTCCTTATACTAGTATGGAACGTATACTTAGATGTTTCCTTTAAACCTATCTCCATTGCCACTAGGTTTTTGTAGTTTGCCACGTAGGATGACGTTAACAAATACGTAGGTTGACGTCATCAATTACAAGTTTTTTCTATAAAAGCAATGTTTTTCATGAAGTTCATTGAGACCATGCTGTGAGACGTCCATTGATGTACGTTGTACTCCCTGTTTTAGATAATGGACATTAAAACAGTCAACTTTGCCAACTTCCTGAGTCGTTTTGATTATTGATGTTTGAGTATCTTCTGCATCCCCATTCATCTCAAAGTATTGCTACCTCGTCTGAAAGGGCTGGCCGGCTGTCCCGGTGCAACAATCTTTGAAATCAGGGCATACTAAAACCTGTGATTGGCATGACAGCAAGTGGAACCAGTAGAAGCCACCTGTAACCAATGAACAGAGACTTCCTACCGGGCAGGTATCATCTTTTACTCTTACATTATTCCGTCTTATCCATTTATGCAAATTATCTTCAAGTCCCGACATTTCATTGCAAGGAACATCTTTAATGAATGCCATCCATGCTGTGAATTTCAGTCGCAGTAAAGACGGTGCTCGTTAAAATAAATGAAAAGGGTCAATCAGAACCCAAGAAAACACATGTTGTGTATGTCATTACCATAGGGACAAGTTATTTATAGAACAAATCGATGAGCCAAAGCTGGTCCCCTGCCATTATTCACTTGTAGGGAAAATGCAGGCCTTCAATACCTGTCTCTTACTAGACGTTCTACTTATAAAATATTCATCCTTTGGCTGCCAAATACCCTGCTTGTTATTGCCAGCTTCTCTTTTTCGTTTTGCTAAATGAAATAATTACAGCTGTCTTTCTCATAATGGAGCACATTACTGGGAAATAAAAAGTGTGTTTTCTGCGTCATAATTAATTCATGCGAATGACTTTCGCAGCAAAGAAGCTCGCAATAAATACGCAGAAAAGCAGATTTTCGGAGCAAAATACCATATGTCTGCTTTAATCATTTGTAAAAATATTGGCACATTCAGTTTGTCTACATGTTGCAGAGTACCCACACAAGGGAGAAAGAGCAGCACAGGCAAGATTGGAAAGATGTGTGTTATTGAAAGAAAAGCTGGGATTCTGATCCACTGCTCATGCACAAAGACACTTTTCTCATGTTCAGACTACACGCGTGCATTCTCAACCGCACTAGCAACAGCACACATAGAGTGCACATTTGTTTGCGTTGGTGCTAATGCCATTGTGTATGTGCAAATGCAATTTGCACATGTACAAACTGGATTTGCACATGTGCAGTTTAAATAATCCCACACCTGGAATTCTCATTGTATGTATTTGCCAGGTTTTGTGTAGTGCACACTTGCTGTTGAGCAAAACAGTGTTGCACAATAGAGGGGTACAGTAAAAGGGTCAATGAATATGATACAATTAGTAGGATAGATTGCTAAGGCTAGAGTTGGAAGGGTATGTAGAGAGAGGATATAGGTAGGGAGTACAGGTTCAACAGGAAAAGGCGAACCCTATCTTGAAGAGTGTGTCGGTGGATCTGTGGCCATGTTCCAATTGGCGGTATATTCCTGCGCGTTTTCACACAATCTGACCATCCTAACTGCACTGTGGAGTCCCTGGGTCAACATTAGCAATACCTTCACTTGCCTTCTGCTCTGAGTAAGGAAGCAAGGTGTGCTCTTTCTATTATCCTTCCAGAAGACCCTAAAGGCACCAACTCATTAAGTACTGCGCCCGCATGTTTCCTTCCTTCCCTTTGACAATAGCTACCAGGTTTATGAAGTACCTCTGGGGTTCACTATGTCTCCCCAAGATTCCAAAATGTTGGTTAAGGTCAATGTTGCTGGCTATAAGCAGATGAACAATATTCATCCATAAGTTGGATCTCTTCATCTCTCGTCAACAGATACCAAATCACCCACCTTCCTCCCTTCACCTCGACCGCCCACCCCGTCAACATGTCCCACACGGTGTCTTTCACTCACCTCTACTCTTCAACCCCTACTTGAACCCTCTACCCGATTGTATCCACTCACACAACCTTACCTGCTACAATTACGCAGATGACACATAAATAATCTTTAAGTTCCCCAAGTCCATCTCCACCCACCACCCTGCCATGCATTCTGCCTCACAGACATCCATCACTGGGTACCGCCCAACCACCTCTTCCTCATAGCCAGAAAAACAGAAATCATGCTCTGCAGGATGACAGCTCTCTTCCCTCTGGCCTTCTTGCTTAGCACCTTGCGCCCCGGATGCATCCATCATAGTAAAAACCTTGGGGGGCACCAAGGACACTGACCTGACACTTGAACACCACATTATCCCCTCCAAGACCAAATTCCTACGCCTCACCAACAACATTGTACACTCAGACATACAGACTTGGCTATCAACCATGAACCTTTGAGGGCTTCACACCCGAGCTACCTGCTAAGCCAATACCCTCAGGTTCCACATCGACAAACACCTCTGCTTCAAGGCACACATAGCTAAGAAAACTCAGACAGCTTATCAGCAATGTTCCCTCTAATTATTTTTCCCTAAGTGCAGGAATGGTTAGCTTTTGTGCGCACTTTATTTTCCATGTGCGCAACTTAATAACGAGTTAAGCCACTTTGTGAGCATGCATACTGAGTGAGCTACCATCTCTGAAGAGTTTGGAAGGGTATGCCCCCTTTCTAACCACTGCAATTCTTAACAAATTAATGTAAAACGGTGCATTTTACAACTGTTGTTCCAAACATATATAGGCTAAAAAAATAAATATTTTATGTGATTATAAGCAGAGCTTATCAACCAGTCCAATACTTCAAGATATGCCATAGTACCTACCAAAAGTACTCCAGTGCAGAGAAGAAAATATGTATGCACAGAAAAAGCTTTGTATCTTCAGGATAAACAATAGATTTAGCTGTGGCAATTAATTTGTCGACAACGCCCAGAGACATTGCATACACTGTTTCATGCCATTGAAATAAAACACTAGTTTGTTACAAAAACAAATATCGCTCATCACGGATGTGGTGGTCAAAGTTCCGATAGGATCTAATGTTTGCAAAAGGAATAATAGCAACTAAAAGGAGTGTGTAGGAATACATGAAATAGGAGTTCCTGTGCCACTTTAAGTAATTCAAGGGCCAGGGGAACATGCCTCTAGTTGTATAAGGACGATAATTGCATCAGAATAACTGCACCACAGAATATGACCAGTATTCCTGGGTCTCTGCTTACTATCCACATTATGTTGTCTTGTGAGTTGTGACAACATTTACTCAAAACAAGCCTTAAGGCTAAAAGGCATACAAACATCAATTTTCTACTCTCTAAAAACAGGAAAATGTTCCCAACAAAAACGGGAAACCAATAACGCATAGGAGCCTTCCCCGTTTCTAACCACAAGGTTCAACTGATATGTATTTGGATCAGTGACCAGCAGAGCAGTGTCATAGATAGGAGCTCTAATAATATTGCTGCCCGACGTCAAGAGGAATTTTAAGGGGAAAGAACATTTAATAAGCATGAAACATCCCTACTGTCAAAGCTAATTATTTTCTTACTCCCTCAAAAAATATTTGATTCCAAGTAGGGAGTAAAATCGTATCAGAGCCCTGCTTTTAACCCTGAAATAGGAGGTAAAATGACAGGGCACATCATGCAGCTTATAGTTTTGCCCACCTTACCTCTCCACAGCCCAGATAAAATTCAAAAAGAGCCTTACTGAGGTTTATTCAGGCGCCCCATTGAAGAATATCAGATATATTTTCCTTTTACGTCAATAGCAGCAATGTTCAGGGGTACAACAAATTGAGTGTCTTTTCTTTGACTAAGGACCCCTCTTTTGAAATTCACTGATAGGATTTAAAGAAGATGCATGGAGATGCTAGAGGCAAAAAATGCAAACACATGATTATATTGAAAAGCCCTCAGCAGCAGAGAATAGAAAAAAACAGAAGGTGCAGTTTCCTAGACTGTTACTAGAGTTTCTTATCCTTTAGCAAACAAACAACTAATTTCCTTCACTGTACTGTACTGTACTGCCAAAACATCTGTTGCTGAAGGAGTATTCTCTGTGCCCTTCCATGCATACCTTTCTCCGGCTCCTCTGCTGCCCTCCAATACTAGTTGAAAGGACTCTGTGAAAAAAGTGAGGGTTTGTAGTAGCAAAGCACTAACTTGGATATTTGCATACCCACAATACTTTGTAAGCAAAACACCTTAAAAGCCTCACCATGACATTATGTGCAGTTTAAGAACATGTTATGAATCTGCATGTGCACGATTACTATGAACTGAATACAAGATTGTTTGCAACATTCCCCACCTTTAAATTGTTGGGTAGAATAAGTTCTCAGTGAAATTGTTTTTGAAAAGCATTGAATTACCACATAATATGTTAAGGTCTATGCCCCATGAAACTCTGAAAACATGGAAAGGATGCATTTGTGCAAAAAGCATGCTAGTTATTTGACTATCTTTTGCCCTAATACTATATACAAAAAATGGCAGGCATAGCCCATACCTATATTCCTTGCAGGCCAAGTAAATGATGTTGCAATGTTTTTCTCCACTTATTGGGTATGGTTAGCTTACTTACAGTCAATATACAATATTTGAGGTGGCAGTTGGGTTACATAGTCTGGGTGACGCTTTTGCTAAGGCACCATGAGTAACAGAAATTCTTGTGCTTGAACGTCGTTCCTATTATAACAAACAGAAAACAAGTGGATATAGGTACAAGTCTGGTAAACGTTTGCAGAGCCAATGTAGGAATAGTGACCGTTCTCTGGTAATAACTGGATGTGACCTGGGGCAGAAGTTAGTCATAAGGTTTAAGCGTGGGAGAGTCAAGCATAGGAGTCATGGGTGAAGAGGGTATCTTATTTGGTTAATGTGTGCAGGCATATTTTAGCAGTATCTTCTATTAGTGAAGCCACCTTTTCATTTTACGTTTGAATCTCTTGTGGGTGTATTCTGTGTTTAGAAGTTTTAGGTTTTTAAAGTCAAGCATGCATAGTAGAGCAATGAAAATAGGCTAAACTAGAATATCAAGACTAGTTAGTCCAATTTAGCTTTATTTTGGGAGAAAGGAAATATTAGGTACCTGTTGTGGCTTTTGCCTTATTAAATCTTTTTGAATTGGTTGGAATTTTCTGTGTGCGCTGCTAAAATTCTTCTGAGGGGCACCCAGAAGGAACCTGGGCAAGCGCACATGCGCACAGCTTAGAGGGAACATTTCTTATCAGCTATCTCTCCTGTGGAAAGTCAAGCCCCTCCTCCCTCCAGACAGCTTTAGATCCACTGTTCAAGCACTGATCCTACCCCACTTGGATGGGGCGATGCCCTCCTTGAAGGCTTCCTGTCGTCCTCCCTTGTGCCCTTGAGAAATTTCCTACACATGGCTGCATGCCTCTTCAAGGGTCTACGCAGAAATGACGACATCGCCCCGGCCCTCATCGACCTTCACTGGCTCTGACTGCATGCACAAATCACCCTGAAGTCTTGCTGCATCATCTATAAGGCAGTTGCCCTCAAGTCACCCAGCTACCTCGCTGTGAAGGACAGCACACCACCAGAAATCCGTTGCTGCAAAAAGGAAAGGGCCAGAAAACAAGCCTTCTCTGCTTACACCCCAAGACCATGGAACCTTCTCCCCATCTTCATCAGGCTCATCCCCACTCTCCTACAATTCAGAAAAGAACTTAAGACCCACCTCTTCAAGGTCACTCCTCAACACCTATGTCATCAGATCATCCCTCGCACCACGTGACTCGCAAGACGCTGCCCACCCATCTCCTCCCTGCCACCCGGTACAGCGGTACCCCTCCTCTGTCCCCCTCTGTATCCTACCCCCCCGCTGTATATCTGTTCTGTTGTTACCACTGAAAAGCACTCCGTTATGCATATGTAATGGTGTACACCTCTGTAAAGCACTCCTCTGCTTCTCGAAGCTAGGTCTGTGGCCAATAAATACAATAATAATAATAATAATCATTAACACTGTGTCTAAATCTTACTACCTACACCTCCGCACTCTCAGACGCATCCTCCCTTACCTCACCTACCCCCACAGAGTAACTGCAATCTTGTCCATTGTCCTCTCCTTCCTAGACTACAAAAACTTCCTCTACCTAGGTGCCCCTGCTTATCAACTCAGAATGTTCCAAAGGGTCCAGAACTTTGCAGCTAGGCTCCTCCTTGCACTCAGCCCCAGTGAGTATGTCACCCACGCCCTCTGTATCCTACTTTTGCCCCCGGTCGAACGATGGGCCACTTTCAAGACCATTTGCATTACTCACTGCCCACTTCACAAAACAGGCCCAAAATACCTTCCACAGAAAATCACCCGCTACAAACCCAACACAAACCTGCCTTGAGGCACTGCACGCCTCATTGTGATCCCCACTTTCAAATTGACTAGAAAAGCAGGATCCTACTACTCCATCCAAGCAGAACCATAGAGGACAACCTGTCCTTCGGGAGGGCTCTCAAGACATGGCCATTCCCCCTACCATGCTGGCAAATCCTGACCTAGTCAACCACGTCAGGTAGGCCGGGACAGCAAAGAAGTTCCATGAGATCACCAAATGAGGGCAAGAATATTCTAACAATCTCCAGAAAGACACAGGAGAGAGTCCATGACACACATACAAAGCTAAGAAGCCAGCCAGAGAACGCGGGTAAGCATCACACTCCATGAATGGCAAGGCCACACACCTGCACGCATCTGCAACCATAAACCACTCCCAATGACACATTGCACAACACATCTGCCATTAGAATGCAGCTATCCACCATAACAAAACATTCGGTCGGGCTGGCCACATAATGAATTCCACTACTCTTGCGTACACTCTTGTCAACGTCAAAGCACCCATCCACTTGCCAGCTCGATATGGGTAGGTAGTAGAGGCCTGGCCACCCCAACCCAACTTTGCTTCGGCCAAAATGCACACACACATTCTAAACTTTTCTGATCAACTTTCCCAAACCTTGACCTAGAGTCCCACGAGGGCATTTACCTATAGCGCTTTTAGGCTATACCAATGGATTAAAGGCACTATACAAATAACAAATTGCATTACATTACAAGTTACTTTCAAAGAAGCGTGGACTGTATTTAGAAGTCCACTAAATAAATAAATAGGTGCCCGTTGTTAAGCTAACAGTGTATATAGTCTGACCAGGCTGAATTTTGGGCTTAACACCAAAGTAGGAAGGCCATTACAGGTGAGGAAAAGAACAACCTGGTGAAGGACTGTTGAAGCTCCCATTGGGACTGGAAAAGAAAGCATGTTCTCACATCTCAGGACAGGCCCAAAAACATTACCACAGAACTCAAAATTCATAATTTGGTGATATCTAAGACACTTGCTGATGTCCAGCAGCTCTTGGTGCTCAATTTATCGACCAAGGGATTTGGGTTGGTGATGGGCTTTGTCGGCCCTGCCAGGGTATTGCTCCAGTGGGGCACATCATTATCCTGTTCCAATAGTGCTTGAGTTATCCTCCATCTTTGTGCTCATGTGCATACAATACCTAAATGAAAACAACTGAAAACAAAATTGCTCAATCCAGACAGACCTTTCACATGAGGTCAGAGCCTAGAGATTAGGACAGGCCACAACGTCATTAATAGACGTCTTGCTGTTGTGTTTTTATGCACCAAATACAACTGAAAATAACTGCTATTAAAGATGGACATGATCACTCCACTCACAATATGGGGACAACCCACTAAGGCCAAGTCAAGCCCTAACGATATTAGCCAGGCCTCACCATTTTATTTGTGTTAGCCAAACACTGATGAAAACACAGAGGAGTTGCGCACCGCATACAAGCATGGCCATGTAAGAGCAGACTAGTAAGGTCAGGACAAACCCTCAACAACATCAGCACCCACAAGAGGGATTTAAAACAATGCTTGACACACAGGTGAGACACAGAGACCACCAACAGAAGGATGTATAGCATATCCACCAATCAAAGGAATGCTAAGGTATTAGCCACCTGACCCTCACAGTCCAATTAGATCTCTTCTTGTAGTTAAGGTGTCCTCCCTTAGCGCCAACAAAGTTATATACATTGCTACCTCAAGTTGGAAACAACGGGAAACGCAATGAGTTCGCTGCATACCTTAATCAGAGAGACGCAAATCAGAATTGGTTAGGTATGAGTATTAAAGTTATTTGTTAGTCACAGAATAAAGTCAAAAACATCACAATGGGTAAGAGATACAGCAGGACCATGCACACATTTGAACAATTACATGATGCTGCAACACAGAACTGCACTTTTAAATTAAGAAATAATTGCATGGGTAATGACAGATGTTGAACGTGAAAGTCCATGTGCATATGTCATTTCTCCCTCCTTTCCGTCTCTATCATTCTAATTTTTTCGATTCCTCTCCTTCTCCCATACAGAGACATTGTGCACATTGTTTCAACAAGGATCAGGGTTTGGCATGCGAAAAGGAGGGTTGCTCCTTGCAAACTTCCCTCATTTCGTGTTGGCCATGCTAGTGGCTTCTGGGAGACTTTGACTTTTCGTTTGAGGCAATGGGAAATTGAAGTCCCCTTTCCACCTCCCTTGAGGAGGCAGTGGCAGCAGAGAGTAACCTGCGTGTCCCACTACCTTACTCAGCTACCCATCAGGAAAACCTTTTTAGGGAAAAGATCAGCATTTGTCAGGCTTTTGTCAGCGGTCAGGCCTCTGGCCTAGTTAACGCCCATTTGCCCATCAAATCATACCTGGGACCCTTAATTTCAAAGCAAGGCGTGGCCCCCCTCAGGCCATGTTGCCTAATAAATGAGCAAATTGACAAGGGGGGTCCTGGGAGTCCCTCTGCCAGACATTAGTCCTAGTTATGAGGGACTTACCCAGAGTCTTTAGGTCACTATCTTTCACAGAGAAGAAATATCCCAAACATATCAGTCTTTGTCCTGCCCTGGGGCAGTCCAGCACCGAAATGCTAGGCAATTCTCCTCTGAACAAGAGTACCAACAGCATCCCCAGAAACGTGTTTCGGTCTGGTTGGACCTCATCAGTAGGGAGGAGCTGTGCTTCTCTAAGAATAGTGAGCAAGGGGTCCACGTCTGCATTCCCCTAGTAACTTAGGGTGAGACACAAAGTTACTTAATTATGCAAATTGACAAGGGGGGTCTTGGGAGTCCCTCTGCCAGACATTAGTCCTGGTTACGAGGGACTTACCCAGAGCCTTTAGCTCACTATCTTTCACAGAGAAGTAATATCCCAAACATATCAGTCTTTGTCCTGCCCTGGCGCAGTCCAGCACCGAAATGCTAGGCAATTCTCCTCTGAACAAGAGTACCAACAGCATCCCTAGACACGTGTTTCGGTCTGGTTGGACCTCATTAGTAGGGAGGAGCTGTGCCTCTCTAAGAATAGTGAGCAAGGGGTCCATGTCTGGATTCCCCTAGTAACTTAGGGTGAGACCCAAAGTTACTTAATTATGCAAATTGACAAGGGGGGTCCTGGGAGTCCCTCTGCCAGACATTAGTCCTGGTTACGAGGGACTTACCAGAGTCTTTAGCTCACTATCTTTCACAGAGACGAAATATCCCAAACATATCAGTCATTGTCCTGCCCTCGGGCAGTCCAGCACCGAAATGCTAGGCAATTCTCCTCTGAACAAGAGTACCAACAGCATCCCCAGACAAGTGTTTCGGTCTGGTTGGACCTCATCAGTAGGGAGGAGCTGTGCCCCTCTAAGAATAGTGAGCAAGAGGTCCACGTCTGGATTCCCCTAATAAATGAACACACATTACAAGACCATTTAAAGCGACAGGGCCCAAGGGGGCCGGTCCCCCTGCTTTGAATCTAAGCAGGGTCAGTCCCGATTACTGCATGGATTGGAGACATTCCACAGTCCCAGATGCTGTGTATTTTTTTTAGTTTTTAATATCTTATAACAGACTATGAAAACACATGGCATCCACATTATTTTGTTTACACTGTGCTAATGTCAGTCCTCGAAAGTATTGCTCTCTAAAGGTCAGTCTGCCATGAGACCCACATGAAAAGAACAGCTATCTCTGGGAAAGGAGCTGCAAATACATGGAGAATTGCAAATACAGCTTGCAGGGGCGAGGCACAGGACCACCATAACATACAAAATACCACTAAGTAATAGATATAACCCCAAAATATATCTAACAAACGCCTTTCTTTTTTGCCTGGGTAGCAGGCAAGCCATAGAGGTAGCAAGGGAGACCTCATGGGTTGCTGGTGTGACCCATGGCAACCCCCAAATGTCATCCACGAGCCTATCTCACCAAAGCTGAGAAAACAGAGCGAAAAGACCTCTGGGATGACACATCAGCTGACAAAACACTGTCACAAAAACTGTACAGCTTAGGTATAAAAAAAATGCTCTCACAAAAGGAATGTGGGTGCTACGAAGCTGCAGACCTTTTAACAGGTACAGCCTTATATGGCAAATCTGAACACATTGGGCCTCATTACAACTCAGGCGTTAAGGGTTAACGCCGTCGTTAACCCTTAACGCCTGATTCCGATTTTAACGGCTGCTTCTAGCAGCCGTTAAAATCCATGGCGCTAAACCGCCTTGGTGCTAATTACGCCACCGTAATTTACGGTGGCGTAATTAGCGCCTTCCCCACTCCCATTATGCCCTATGGGGCAAAAATGGGAATGGGGAAGGGTAAAATGGGAAATGGGGATTTACCGCCCCACTCACCTTGGAATGGGGCAGGAAATCCACCATCCACCATGGTGTAAACGTAGTTTACACCATGGTGGTAAAGTTGGCGTACTTACCGCCTGGGTCGTAATGACCATGATTGTCTAGCTAAACCTTGGCCCAGCTTCATCCCGCAATAAGAGTACTAAAATAGTACCAAGAGTGAAACAATAGCCACCAATGATCCCAACAGCCAAGACATTTTAAAAACTATTTAATTAATACATACTTCCCAAACTACTTTGGAAAACATATGCCTGTAGCCCAAAACTTCTCCTATAAAAACAATGCCACACCAGATGAGACAACTGGCAAATATTCAGTCTCAACCTGTGAAGGAAGCCTAGTAAAACTTACCAAACCCAGCCTAATTGCTCATATAAAGTTATCATTTAAATCTCCACAAATAGAGAACTTTATTACATGGTCTACTGCAACGTCTTAAGCCTTGTACAAAATAAGAAGAATTATTACGGAACTGTGACTCATTTGAAGCTGCATTCAAAGCAAATGAAAGCAGTATAACAAATGTCAATTTCAAACAACACAAAGAAATGTTGAACCAATGAACTCCAACAAGAGGAAGACATTGAAGCTCAACTAGATAAAGACACTTCTGGGGGCAGTCATCCTCCCCTTACAGGAAGCCAAGAACAACTTGGAGAACGACTCATTCTAAATGAAGCAGAAATAGCCATGACTGAGGTATAAATAAATGCCATGTATCAATCTAAACAATCTGAAGAAGACTTGTCAGTGCTGAAATCACAGCTAAATGATGATCAACTCACCATTTATCTGGAATTCACTGAAGAAATTGAACATGGTTTTAAACATGAAACTAAAACTTGTAGCTCTAATAATGATAAACCTCTGCTCCTGTATGTAAGTGGTGAAGCTGGTTCTAGTCAAACGTTCTTATTTAAAATAAGCAGCACATTTCTGATAACATCGAGCAACAGCTGTTGAATCATCAGCAATAAACTGCACATCAGTATTTGCATTCCATAGCTGAGCAATAACAGGATTGTAATCATTTAATGAATTGGGATTCCTTACTTCTTTTTAAATGATATGAATTTCTCAGTGACTTACCGTAACATGGTGTTGAACAGATGACATTAACCTATTCATTCGACCAACTGCTGTCACAGGCCTTGAAAAGCCAAAACTGCACTGAGTGTAGTACTTGTCTTTACATTTGTATTTTCTCTGACAGTACTTTCCACATGAGTGCTTTTGAAATCTTACCACCTTGTTCCATAGATCAGCATTCATGTGCTGAGCTGGAATGGAACAAGTAACATATTTTTCAATGAACTCCATCACACAACCATCACTTTCCTTACTAAACTCAGGAGCATCTTCAATCCACAACAGCATATGTGTAAGCGGAGCCCCACATGCCTGGGACTCTTTCCTCCAAAAGAAATGTTCTACAATACCTAAAGGACCATGTTCATTATTACACATAAAGTGTAACATGGCTACAAATCTGTGATGAAAAAAACGCGGTACACTTACAGGATCCATAGAACACAATTCTCCTGGTGTCATGTGTTCTATATTTTCTTTCTGTGGATTACTTTCACGAATCCACTCTGCAAGATCATCCCTACCATACTCAGCACAACTCAAAGTCACAAACCAAGTTGGAGATCCCAAGTTTCTGATCATGCCTCCAACCTCAGAGTATCTCCTATACCAATATTCTTTAGTTCCTCTCATTGTAGCACAAATATTCGTAAGTTTACCCTCTAAAACGTCATGTTTTTCTTTCACCAGTCGCAGCATCTCGCATGCAGAAAGATTTTGAAACCTAGTTCCTGTCTGAAGTGTATGAGCAACAGCATAACATAATGTTAAAAATTCACTTTCATACAATAAGTGAAAAATATATTTAACATTGGTGCGGAATAGGGAATCTTCCGAATACATTCTGGTACATTTGATATTCCGAAGTGGAGATTTGCACCTTCCGATCATCCAATATCCCTCTTGTTCCAGTTGGAAAAAGCATTGGGAAACAACTGGCTTCTAATGTCTTTTCCCAGATAGGGATTTTTGCACCTTTTCATTGCTTTCATTTGATACAATTCTAAACTGTCGCCCATTACTTCACGTGAGTGTAGAGGATGAATAGAGTAATGTTCATACAAACTATTCCCTTCTGCAACTGATAGACGCTGAAACTGACCTGCACTGCTTTTGTTTGTTGACTCAACATCAAACATAGACAAGTCTGGTACAGTCACACTGCCTTTGGATAAATCTTTGTGCTCCAATAGAAACGCCAATGCGTTTTTCACTTTTCCAATATCTATAAGCTGTTGCCAAATGAGCTTCTTTTTAGTGGCAGCAACATTTACTAAAACAAAGAAAGAATTTTCAATGTCATGCTTCACTCCTAGAATGTTCACATTTTCTTCCAAATTAAGAGGTAAATACACAGCTTTACCTCTCACAACATGCACAAATTATTTCTTAGGCATATTGGACATATGTGTTTACAATCTAACAATAACCTGGAAAGGATAAACAGTTTGACATGCAATCACTTCCAACATGTTACATTTTTGAAGCGCAGAAGGGATATCAGGAACTACCATATCACCCAAAACACTTCTTGGAGGACTATTTCTTTGATTATAAAACCCAGCACATTGTCTACAAACATAAAGTGCCTCTCTTGTGTCAAATTGTTCTTCTACAAACAGAGATAAAGTTATTTCCAAACATCTTCTACATTGTGTTTAATTCTCTACTCAATGTACACTAGTTGCACTTGAGACTTATGAAAAGTGTGTCGACAAGATACGCAAACAATGTCAGCTCTTTCAGTAGAAGATAACTCAAACCTTGCAATACTTCTTTTATACTGTTGAAAAATCTAATCCTTTGAAAGCATAGATCATCATTTCCACTTCTTGTAAGTGTTTCATCCACATGCACATACTCTTTTAAATGCATCATATTTATAATTTGTGTTGCAGAAACTAAACTTTCTACAGTTCCAGTCAAAGGTATTTGATTTAAAACTCCAAGAGACATACTTGTAACATGTTATTTCATTTTAGTATGACAAGCAGCCAGCATCCGTATATGATGAAACTGACTCTTACATCTACTTTTATCAGAGAAGCTAGAGAATGATCCAAAAGTCCTGTTTTTTCACAAACTTCACAGTCATCTATTCTTAGTGTCATCTTGATCTTTATCGTTTTCTGTGCAAAACCACAGAAATCCTCTTAACACTTTACAAGAAAACATATTGATATTGCACAAAACATTGCACGTCCATACCTCACAATCCTTATTTTATTTTATTTTTGACTGACCTACACTTTCCATTTCTGTATTATCACACCGTACGATTTCTTCTTTTTTCGAAATCACACCATTTCCTACTTCATAGCTACACCCACTCTCATCAACAGCTAGGGGAGCATTCTTTCATTGAATGTTACTCTCCTCATTAAAAAATCTTTCTCTGTGAGAAGTGTGTTTCCACTCTTCACCAAAAACGCCACAAAAGGTGTCACGTGAAAGTACAACAACTGTTTCTATATTTGTATAGAATGTTGTAGTCACCATCTTAAGTTTATTCAATATGAAAATTAACAATTTTCTTTTCATATCAAAAGCTTTCTCCAAAGATTAGTGAAAACTCGAGAGTGATCAATTCCCTATATATATCTTTATTTCTCTGTTTCAAATTGATAGCACATTCACTACCTTTTCTTCTAGAAATCTTTATTTTTTTACTAGCTAGTAACACATTTGATAAATTATTTATTTTTTTCTTTCAAGAAAAACTTTCTCGTTCCATGACTATATTCTGTTGGCACATCTCCTATTTGACATTGCACATTTTCAAAAGTATTATCGAAAATAGGTATTGTATTATCTACAAGATTTGTATCTAGAGATTTAACAAAACTACTTTTTGAAATCTTACACTGTAGAAATGTACTTCCCTGCAGATGATCTTTTCTTATGGCTCGTTGTTGTTGCTTTCTTGATAGCATCTTACAAAAAAGCTGTATATAAACAATTGGGAAACTGAACATCAAGCATTGTGTTTCTTTATATTTTCAAAATCCAATATAACTTCCATGTCCAGGCTGACAGGCAGAGATGGGGTTTAACGGATCACCAGCACAGGCTTTGTAGGGCCAAGCAAAACAAGTACCTCATTCAAGGCTGCAGGAGATAAAACCCTGTGGCCATCCATCAGCCCAGACGTAATAGTTATTTGCAACTCGGAATCTGCCTGAGATGCAAATAATTTTCTTTTGTTTTATTCCTGACACGAGATCTGTTCAAGTGGAGGACATCTCTCATCAGAAAAAAAAATATCCCATCGCCATTAAATCAAAAAGAGACTAGATACCTACCAAACCTTAATCAATTATACAGTAATCCCATATTGCTGTACATTTCTTAATTAATACCTCACATACTCTACACATAACTTCAGAGTAGAATTTCCAAACAACTTCGAAATAGAAGAAATGTTCACTGGAAACAACATGACAAAAACTACTGTCATTTCTTCTTTCACATTCATAAAGTTGTTCAAAAATATTATCTAAAACTTATTTCCTTTTATATACCAACCAACTATTCATTAATCTCTGTTGTGTCCTCAATGCATAAGTAACGTGATAACACAACATAGCTCATAGACATTACAAGTGTTAAAATAAATAAATAAACATGCAAAATGAACCACCTCACCTGTTTCCACCTATTTCAGCATAATAAGCAATGCACTGACCCACTATCCTGCCTTTCACCTACAAGCTAATCACTACTACTCAACAAAACATATGACCATGAATATCCGCCCTCCACCTCACATCCCCACTATCACTAGAGTTTGAATGGCCAAGTCAACTAGGCAGTCCTATAAAGCTACCGAACCAAACCTAATCAGTAATACTGTTACCCCATACCACTATACATTTCTTAAATAATACCTCACATACCCTAAACATAACTTCAGAGTACAGTTGCTAAACAACTTTTAAATATAATAACTGTTCACTGCAAACAACATGACAAAAATTACCATAATTTCTTCATTCACATTCATAAAGGTGTTGCAAAATAAAATGTAACACACCTTTGCTTTCATATACCAACCAACTATTCATTCATCTCTGGTGTGTCCTAAATTCATAAGTAACGTGGTAAAACAACATAGCTTGAACATACTGCACTGCCACTAACTTCATCCACCAAGCTTGAGTTTTCATATATTAAAAGCCTCTACTTAACAACTGTAGGCCAAGTCCAGACACACACCATTAAGTATACTCTTGGTTACATAACGGGGCCTTGCAACACCCTTGCTTCTCCCAACACCCACTTAATTAGTCCTCCATAGCCATCCACATAAAAAACATGCACAATTAACCACCTCACCTGTTAACACCTATTTAAGCATCATAAGCCAATGGCCTGACCCACTATCTACCTTTCACCTAGAGAAAACGTTTTCACTTAAAACAATATGAGGTACATTTGTATATGCATAATTTCTTCATTCACAATCAAACAGGTGTTGCAAGATCATTTCTAACACATCTTTGCTTTGATATACCAACCAACCATTCATGTATCTCTACTGTGTCCTTAATTGATGTTAAAAGTAATAACAGAGAAGAGCTGCAAGATGATGCAGTGCCACTTACTTGCTCCACCCAGCTCCAGTTTTAACACCTTACAATCCTCTCTTTACGAACTGACCACCAACTCCAGACAGACAGCATTCAGTCTACTGCTAGTCACATAGCAGTGCCCTGTCACAACTATCTTCCTCTTACCAACCATCTAATCAGTTCTTCGGTGTCCGGTCAATTGGTCGACAACAAACTGGTCGACTGCAATTTGGTCGACACCATTTGGTCGAATGCCAAATGGTCGAATTTTTTTTTTTTTTTATATATGTGTTTTGTGGGTTTTCGTGTGGGAAAAAAAAAAGAAAAAAAAGGGGGTTAGGGGGGACCCCCCCCAAAAAAACCAAAAAAGGGGTAAAAAAAAAAGAAAAAAAAAATTTGACCATTTGGCATTCGACCAAATGGTGTCGACCAATTGTCCTGTCGACCAAATGTTTTCGACCAATTGACTGGTAACCCAGTTCTTCTTAGTCATCCTCATCAAATAACATGAAAGGTCAAGCACCTCACTTGTTTCCACCTATTCAAGCATCATAGGTCCAACAGCCTGGCCCAATATCCTACATTTCACCTACAAACTAATCACTATTACTAAAATAAAATAGCAGTGTGTCCTCCCTTCGCTGCTCATCCCCACTTCACTAGGATTTGAACATCCAAGTGCCCTGGCCAGCCCACGAAATCTATCTTAACAATCTCTCTATGTCAGTGCATTGCGTATAACGTATTACATTGCACAGCATGAAACCCAAATAGAATCCTGCCCTTCCAAAGCACACCATTTCCAAGCAAATTGTGAAACTGCCAAATATAGTTGTTGATTATTATTTCTAAAAGACTACCAAGTTTGCATTCACCTGGTGCACTGCCTCATAAAACCTCCCCATTTTAAAGCCACATTCAAACACTTCCACAATTCTAAGACAATACAAAATGAACACAGAAAAAACAGCTTAATATCCAACTACAAAGCACACACACAGCCACATTATTGGTCAAGGGTAGAGTTATACTCCTTGGTTCACACTAGGGTTTCTTATGCACCCAGAATTGATATCACATCTTCCAATGTCAATGGGAAACAACCTTTATCATGAAATATATTTTTGCTTCATTTATGTTAGGAATACAAAAATTCAAAATGTAAATAACATATTTAAAAACACACTATCACGCACCTTCTGCTGCTGCAATTAATGAATAGATCTTCATAATAGCCAAACACAGAACATGTGCACACTTTGAATTCTGGAGCCAGAATGTGAAAGGCTCACTAAAGGGTCACTTTCATAACTTTCACAAATCAATAGCACAAAAAGAGGACTGTAGAAAACAAACAAGTAAAAAGCCCAACACATTTTATTACAACCCATATCAATCAATAAACCCCAACACAATCCTTCCAAAGACTACTATATACAACATGTACACAATATATAAAAAAGCATCCCCCCCTAATTTATCAAATGAAATTACTGTGGCCATAACTCTGGTTAAATAACAAAAACCCAGCTATAGACGCGGTTACAAGTAATTTTTTCAAATGTGCTGAAAAACACATATTATACAAGTTTCAAAATCAATTCACACTAGCCTTCATGTAAGAACATCCAAACCAAAACACATGTACAAATCTGTGCTGAAGCACCCATAATATACTATGATCACTGCACCAAAATACAGACCGGTATAACCGTGGGTACAACCAACAGTTTCTTACCCTGGCTACCAAAGCCTACCACAAAGTACGACGTACGATTGGAGCGTTCATAGCCACGGATCAAGTCAACTGCCAGTAGTCGCGGCTACCTGTAACATTTTTACAAATTAAAAAAGACATATTGACAAGGTATATGTAGCATGGGCTCAGAAGCACGCATCCCAGAACATGAGCAGAGATGACTCGTGTCTGGGTGCGTGTTACAAACGAGAGACTGGAAAACTCGGAAGACGGTCGGCAGAGACGGCAAACAGAACTTGCCTCTGGGGCTCTGATGCATTATACTTTTTCCTTTCCCATAATACTTGTAGTGTGACTTAATTAAAAAACATATACATTTTACTTACTCCCTTGTCCTCCGTATCATTACAGTATATCAATTGGAACGACATAAAAGCACATATGAAGGCATAGAATCTGAAACACATATGAAATTGTGTAGTATAAAATCAATGCAACAACCTGAAAAATTTACTGAAATTGGAATCGTCATACACGCAGCTGAGGCGTTAGTACACAAAATACACATCTCATTGGCTTAGAGGTACCCGCGGCTATATTCCGTCCAACATGACACTTAAACGGAAAACGACATGCAATGACAATGACTGGAGGACAATTATCCTACAGAGGAAGGAAGAAATTAAAAAAGAAGATGCTGAAGAGAATGAACGAGAAGAAAATACACCACATTCAGGGTTCTTTAATTCCATTCTTTATATTTATTTTAAATTAGACTAAAAATAACATTTTAAGGAACAAATATTAATCACCAAACAGATATACGTTATCTACCTACTATCAAATATGAATACAACCAACACAAACATTTTAAAGTGTATTATATCTTCAATTGTTTAGAAATATTTCCAATATTTTCAAACAGATGAAGAAGTCATTCAAGTATCAAGAAGAATCAATCAAGAAGTGCTACAAACAATAATCACAAAACTAATCATGGAGTCATTAACAGAATTAAAACAACTATTAATTAATATTGAAAAAGAAGTACAATCAATGAAAAAGGAAATAAGAAATGTACGACAAATCACAGACAGTAAAAATCCAGATCATTGGGCTAAATAAGTAGACATAGCATGTGTTCCAACTAAAAGAAAAAGGAAACCCACAACCACATCCCCCCAAATAAATCTGTTTTCAACAAACTTTGTTTGCATATCTATTTACCGTTTCAAATATGTACACTTATATGTATTATTAATGTATAAAAAGTATTTAAAATGTTACAGTAACTGTTTAGAAACAAGACACTCAATACACCTAAAAAACAATTTCCACATTGATTTTGTTTCTCTAAACATGTGTATAGCCGCAGTTACAGACAAATCCAGCAATGCCCCAAGTCTTGTAGCCACGGCTATAAGAATGCATGTGTTTATTTTCATAAACCTAGTGTAACAAATTAATTACAAAACAAAGAGCTAAAAAAATAGTACATAAACAGTGAAGCTTTTGCGCATTACAGCTATAGCCACGGGCATAATCCATCGAAACTGCATCTAGGAAACTTCTCAGTCGTTGCTGCAGGTACCCGCGTCTCCAACAGCCCAATGAGCCGTGGGTTATTCATTTATTTAAAAAATATATATAATATAAATATCCTTCTATCTGAAAAAAGGAAACATAATCAGTTCAAGGACACACACACACACTATTAAATACACACATTTTATAACCCTCATATTTTGTATGCATTGGATCACATGCACTATAAAAGATACAACATACGTACATAAAACACTGTTGTTCTCTTTGCACATAGCAATCATTGGGTCATTGGGAAAAGAAAAATCCAACTTGGATTAAAAAAAACATACACAAATATAAGAAAGTATAAGAAAATAACACTACATGAAACAACTAGGGATATATAAACTGGGTGAAAATAAACAAACAACATTATACTGTGAGGGTGCAGGACACAGGATGGGAAGGTTAAGTAAACTTGGAGAACAAGAGAGAATAGGGTAGGATAAGTAAACTTGGAGAAGAAGGGATATAAAACAATCACACAGGTAGAAACACTAGTACTGGAACCATGATAGTAACAGCAGTGATGACATTATCATTTCTGTTCCGAATCCATCACCACCAAGGAAAAAGACAACTAGAAGGAAAACCACTGCTGACATTTGGCACTTCTTTAAAGTCAAAGAACACTGTTCCAGAAATCGGCAGATGAGGTACTTTTCACATTCTCCAACAAAACTCTACACCATGTGCCTTCCAATATTCTGTCTGCACCACCTCCATCCACCACTGCAACAACATCACATCTTGGACTTACATGTCATCTTCCCTCATCACTGGAGCTCTGAGCAGTTGTTGTACAAAATTATTCACCACACATTGAAGATTCTACCACCAACAGCCAGAGTCTTAAAATGCCTCATTTAAATAATCATCCTAAATGCTAGAAAGGTCACAAAGGAGGCTCTTCAGATGTGCTGCTCCTATCTCCAACAGTACCATTATGTTTTGAATATAGGTTGACATTTCACAGGAGTTAACTCTACAACATCTAGTGAGAGTCGACTAGGATGATGAGTTTGATACAGCCTCAATAAAATACAACAAAAAAAAAAACGATGATGAACTTGCAAATCACCATCAATTCAACTACTTCACAAAACATTCCAAAGTCCTGAAAGTACTGCAAACCTGAAAGTGCATTAAAATAGCAAAAAATACAATCAAATAAACCTTCAACCTCACTAACATAAATGCAAAAACTAAATCTCTGCATGTAAATGTCATGAATTGACAAATCTAATTGTATAACTCCATATTTCTAACACTTAAACATATATTAAATACTTACCACACAATCAAACCAGCTGAAAAAAACATAATGACCAACTGATACCAGTGGTAAATATAACACACACAAAACTGAAAACAAACCTTCAAAAGTTTAAAAATGTATCAACAATTATACATCAGCCACACTCCTGCCATGTGCACAGTATCGATTCTGGAATCAAAAGGATAAAACTGCAGAAAATGGTGGCTTTTATACTTTCCAAAATGAATACCAAAAAAAGAGGACTATATACTAATAAAACTACTAAAATGGATGTCACGTTTTCACCACAACCTATCACAGGCAGCTACACACATAGAAAAGTACCAATAACAAACAATGAAACTCACAAAAATCTATTCCCCCCCCCACACACCCACACAGCATCTTTGATAGCCGCGGCTATTAGATGCAACTGCAGATCTTGCTTTATATCCGCAGCTACACGTAAATTCTTTTTTTTCAAACCCAGAATCAAACTAAGCCGGCCTTCAAAACTCCAAATAAAATAAGAGAACACCTAACCACATCAAATAACTATCACAAAAAAAAAATTGTGTACTGTTTCATCCACACAGCAATATGATTGTTGCACAGAAAATGTATGTTTATAGACGCGGCTACAAGTATATCCACATCTATAGGTAAAACCAATTAAATGGCGGAAAGCGTTGATGAGCCTATGTGGATTCTATTTATAGATGTGATTATACAACAGCCCTTCATGGTCATTTGCTGATAGCCGCGGCTATTCGTAAAAACTATGAATTTAAAGTTGTATTTGCACTCCACCAAACTCCAAATCAGTATCCCCAACATGCCTACCAGCGCCCTCCACTTCTCATGGTCCTCTTCCACTCCCCTAGTCTCTTTCAATCCCCCAAAACATTCAATGCATCTAAGATGCCACCCCACCCCACCCAAAATTTCAGATAGGCGTGGCTACCACACGCCCACAAACACACAATGTGCTATTTGTCCTCATATAGCTGCAGCTGCACAGAGGGCTGCTATCTACCCCTGAATAGCAACGCTGTGTGCTGTTTCGCTTCTGGATAGATGTGAATAATTACAACAGTACCATCACACAATGAGAAACTACAAAACACACACATCACACAAACCCATCTCATACAAACTACCATAAATTCAAACTAGGAATAATTTTCCTGGAAACAGAGAAAGACTGCAGATATCATTGCTGGTTTGAAAACTGTGTGGTTGATTGGAGATAGTGGCTGTTTTGGTAACTGACATTTTGTGAGAAACAAAATATTAACATGGACCGAAGTTTTCACAGATTTTACAGTTAAATGGTTTGGATTGCAGGGAATACATTGGCTCCAAATTTTTCCAAAATTGTTCACTCTGAAAAGTACAGGACACCTAGACATCATACTAATTTATTGTAGAGGCAATTATTTGGGGAATGTATGAGGTGTTGAATAAAAAAGTCCTCAAACTGAAAAAAGATCTAGCTACTTTCACTCAAGAGAAAGTGTATCCATACATCACCCAAGCATATTATGAAGACCAGAGCAGAAATACAACAATCACTAGCAGACAACAACAGTTCAATAACTACAACAGAAATAGAGCACACGGAAACCGCCCAGCGCCTATAATTGGACTTTTTCTAGTGGAAGCTCAGGAAGCACAAGTGGGAGCGGACCAAGTACTTCAAGTATGAATGGTTCCACTGGTAATCTCTCTAACAGGAAGGTGGGTTTCGCAATACCGAATAACACCAGTGGAAGCGGAAACCAAATTCCTCCTTTTCCCGACAGAGGGCAAGGAAGAAAAAGAACAAAGGATAAGGACAATGGCAACAGCAGTGGAAGAACCAGTCACCTCGGGTGACACTGAGCAGGGGCCGCGGATGGAATACGCTGCCCGGACAAGGAAATTATTGAATGTTGAATTACAAGAAACACAGGGCATGAATAATGATACCAATTCCATCTCCCTGGTGATGAAATGATCAAGTTATATATTGAACCGCGACCCATACAAACTCCTGGAAAAGGGGTAGTCCTTTGTACCCACGGCTACCCACAATCCTTTCCAAACCTTTATCGAGCTAGCCCAGCTCATCAGAAAGATACGCTTGAAACAATTTTTTGGGAATATATTGGCAACGGCAGAGAAAAGTGCAACCAATCTAAAGGGCAAGTCCACCTACTATCCTCCATCAAACGGTATTACTCCCAAGTCAATCACTTTTGAGAAAGCGTTTATCAAAAAACTGGAAGAAATGGAACAAAAGCAACCACATGGGTATAATAACTTTTCCAGAAAAGAGAAATTGGCCCTTCAATCCTTGTCAGCGAATGATGACATCACAATAAAACCCGCAGACAATGGGTGGAGCCACTGTGATAATGGACACTGTGGATTACAAGAAGGTGGTCGTGACCTCTTGGGAGATCATACCAGCTACAGACGCCTTGGAAGTGACTCCACAGAAAGTATCCATCAACTGATAATACCGATTCTGGAGGAAGCAAGTGCTGAGGGATATATCAGTAATAAGGAATATGAATTCCTAAACCCAAAAACATCAAGAAAACTTGGCTTGTATGCCCTACTGAAAGTGCACAAGAATAAAGTACCACCACCGGGCAGACCCATTGTGTCAGGTACAGGGTCAATCCTGGAACCCTTGCCGATTATTTGTCGATTATTTTTTTAAACCTGAGGTTGGGAAAATGAAGTCTTATCTTAAAGACACCACAGCTATTCTCCACTTGATCAAGGATCGACCGGTCAACCAGGAGTCACAATTGCTGGATATACAATCATTGTACACCCGAATACCACAAGTGGCAACACTACAAGTGGTGGAAAAGGTACTAACTACCAAGACTCGTCTGATGGACATACCGATCTGTTTCGTCATGCAGTTGGCAGAGATGGCACTAACAAAAAACATCTTCCTCTACAAGGACTCTTTCTTCGAACTAACGTCAGGAACTACGATGGGGGCTACATTTGCACCAAGTCTGGCCAACCTATACATGGTAGAATTTGAGGACCAAGTGATATACTGTATTGGAAACTCTTGGTTTTCTAAAATAGAAATGTGGTCAAGGTATATCGATGCCGTTTTCATGGTGTGGCAATGAAGAGGACCTTAAAAAGTTTATAGTTTGGCTAAATGAACAGAACAGATTTCTAGCCTTCTCTGAAACACA
Source organism: Ambystoma mexicanum (assembly GCF_040938575.1). Taxonomy (NCBI): domain Eukaryota; kingdom Metazoa; phylum Chordata; class Amphibia; order Caudata; family Ambystomatidae; genus Ambystoma; species Ambystoma mexicanum. The sequence goes on along the minus strand of NC_090936.1, from coordinate 104,022,313 downwards.
TAGCCAGAATTCAATACACTTTCTGGACTTAAATATACAAATGAGAGATGAAAGAATCACGAGCAAGGTCTTTAATAAACCCACGGACCAGAACTCATTGCTACTGTATGATAGCTACCATTCACCGAGCTTAAGGAGTAATCTACCTTTCGGGCAGTTCCTCCGGTACCGTAGGAACTGTTCTAGCACAGCTGACTATGACAACCAGGCTATGAACCTAGCTGTGAAACTGACAGCTTGTGGCTATCCCAGGTGTACCATCAAGCAGGCCAGGAAAAAGAGCCAAAAACATCCCCCGAGATACCACTCTAGAACAGGGCAGAAGGAGTGATCTCAAAGAAGATAAAATCACAGCAGTACTTAGCTACATCCCGATGGTGAACAAAATCAAAAAAAATCTTGAAGCTCCGGCCGATCTTAAATGTGGATGATGCAGCTTTAGAAATACCCAGATTTGCGATCAAAAGAAGGCTGAACCTCTGAGATCTACTTATACACACAAACAAAGAACCTAAAGCAGAAACAGCAGCCACTCTATCGAACCAAGCACCTCCAACTGGACACACACCATGTGGACCGTGAAGTTCATGTTCAAGTACCAGTAGAAGCCTAACTATTGACATTGGTTGGCACTTTCCATGGACACAAAGAACATTGACCAATTGCAATAGCAGCAATGTCATTTATCTGATCACTAGCCCCTGCACATTACGGTATGTGGGCATGACCACACGGCCAATAAAAACTAGGTTGACAGAACATAGATCCTGCATTCGTAGAAAATAATTGACAGTTCCCATGGTGGAACATTTTGTAGCACAAAAGCATGAACCCACAAGTTTGGACCATAATTGAAAAACTAAATCCCCCCCAAGAGAGGGGGAAACATCCATGATCTCCTATGTAGAAGAGAACAACTGTGGATTTTACGTTTAAAAACGGACCAGATTGGGCTGACTGAACAGACAAATTGACAAACTTTAGCAACACTATGAGTAATCATTAGGTTGTTTTGCTCATTTACCACTCTGCGAAGATCAGCGATTGAGACCCTTGAATACACCAAGTGGCTTACAATGCCACATCGGGGTCTGTTCAACATTCGCTGTATATGTGCTGCTGTAAATTACAAATTGTCTATGAATTGTCTTGAACCTGCTTGAGTCCATGGGATTTAATCATTTTTTGAAATAAAAAACAGATACAAAAATCATACCGCAGGGTTTCATTTATGACTGCCTCCATAGTCTGGCAATTGGTTACATGAATGTTATTTCTGAGGGCAATGTAGTTACAGGCCTTCCCCCCTCCCCTGTGGCAAATCAGCATCCATGTATGCAGCACCATTCTAAGATGAGGCTCCTGTAACCGCATCCTCGCGTGGGTTCCCACAAGTCCGTCATTTATTTTTGTTAGTATCTGTAATGCGCATGTGCGAACATCATGCATATGGATACATACACCGGAACAATACGGGTCAACAGAAAACGTCTCATACTGCAATATTGGGGATGCGAGGTAGACGGCACGATTTACTCATCAGATTCCGACACAGCAGGTAAGCTGTGGCTCAGTGGTTGTGTGCATGTTTGCCTCGGACTTAAAAAGGTGCCCTGATAGACGTATTGTGCACCTAGTCTAGATCGGACTGGTGCACAGAAAGAAATGCACTAGTTTTTAAATGACTTGCAGTGCATGCAAACAAAAGTAAAACCCTTTGAATTCCTGAGAAATATTGTAGGTATATATTTTTTCAGGACACGTCTGAATTCCCCAGTTACGGAAGCATCCGAGTGAATTGACAGTCACCTGTTCCACCCCCTTTTTGAAATAGAGTGCAAGCCAACTAAAGGGTAAGAAATATTATGAACTTGGCACAACTAAAAGTACTAATTGTGTAACAGGAGAATAGAGGAATTAAAACAATAATTAATATCTCTCTTCTCTCTCCCCCCCACTCCCTCTTGTGTATTTTCTACAGGTGGGGCACTGTGCTGAGATATTTGTATGTCTCATATAGAATGTTGACAACGCCTTAAATGTGTGTTGTGGCCCTGAAGAAAGTGGGATAACAACCATCTCCACTGAAATCGGTAGGCCAGACTTTAATAAATCAAGACACTGTGTTTTGGATATATTAAATTGTAAAATGTGGTAATGCAGAAAAAGAATAAAGACATAAAATTTCATTTGCAAATTGTTTACCACATACTTTGTTAAAGGTTTGTTTGAAGAAGTTATTGGTGACTAGCATGAGATAGGGCCAGACTTTCTCCCTATCCCTCTCCCTAGATAAGCGGCTCGTCAACGCAATCTAGGGATAGCAACTTCACAAGGGCTTAGAAAGATATGTTGGAGGGCAAGTTAGTTGTAGGCTATACGATTGGTAGGAATACATGAATAACTCTAAAATGTGTAAAAACCTGTGACTTCTGTTGTGTGACATATATGAGGTGTGTCCCTTACTTTAATTATCAAACAAGACATGACAAAATTAATAGAACTACTTCGTTGCAGCAGCTTAATATTTTCCAATCTGACTCAGAAGCAAAAACTGAGATGGACCACAATATTTAATGGGAAAATTCAGAAATCCAGGAGAAATGCTAATAAAGCAGTTTCAGCATTCATGAGAGACCAGAGCCAATTATGGATTTCGAACAACAACATACAGTACTACATGACTAATTCTATAGACCTGACGTAGTACACCTAACTGATTAAGGAAATTATGTGTTCCTTCAAAACATCAAAACAGCAGTTCAGATGTGCTAAAATACAACACTCAGTGTACACCAAAACAGTCCTTTTAAGGACTACTTATGACATACAAATACACAAATACAATACAATAATAAAAACGTTTTGTATTATACGTGCGGTTACAGTTCATTGACTTTTATCATAACCGCGGTTACAAAAATTGGATAAAAAGGAGGCCTCACTTCATGCTTTATACTACAAAACAACTTAAAATACCAATACAGTACACTAATCATGTACTTATATACAGTAGCTGAAAATAAAGCAAGCAGAGAATAATAGATAACAGTAAACTGGCTAAACAAACATTCCATAGCCACACAACATAATAAAATAAGCAATAACACACAACCTACAATCCATTGTAAAGTGCTTCTAAAAATAGAATACGATTGATCCTTTTTATATTAATTTTGTTAAACTAATTTCTTCTCTTTTTTCTCCAAGGTCTCACATGTACAAAAGCCTGAAAACATTCAGCCAAAATAAGTCCCAAATACCTACCAGGTGGCCAGTGTTTTTTCTCCCCCAACATCACTACACCTATAGAAATAATTTTAAAAAATAAATGAAACACTGACACCCCAAAATATATAGCCGTGGGAACAGAACTACTCGCAAACGCGGGTATCTTTAGTCCTTTGTAGCCTCAGATATAGCCGTGAATAAAACGGCCCAAGAAATGCTTTCCTGCCCCCCCAGACCTCACCAAGTGCCCTCCTCATCTGTGCCAGCTCCCCCACTTCCTAAATGGCGTCCTCACCTCCCCTGCCCTCTCCCTTTGCCCCACAACACACGCTGTTTCTGTGAAGCAGTTTGCTTTCACATGTCGGCTAATCGTGGCTACAGCCAAGGCTACAAAAAGCTTTGTGCTGCACATTCAGTGCCTAGTTCCCCCTCCAACTCCAACATTTCACTTGGTGGCCTCTAGCCTCCCTCCACCTCTAGCCTGATGGCATTTCCATGTTTTTGACCTGCAAATACCCTTTTTCCTGCTTTCATTTTCCCATATCCTTGGCTATAGCCACGAATATCGCTTGCATCGAGAGAAAAACAAGATGGCAGTCGTTTCGACGATGTCTATGAACGTCTGACATCATCGTGGACTTTCCAGACAGTGTAACGTACCACGCGTGCAGCAAGATGACGTGTTCGCGATCGCAACCGCACTTTGCGAACACGTCCGTGCTTCGCGAACAGTTCGAAACTGCATTTTCTGCTCATCTAGCAACTTTCAAGCTCAAAATGTACTCTTGCACAGCTCCTATACATATTCTTACTCATTATCCATTAACAATCTAGCACAGAGCACATACTTGGAAGAATATTAGCAAAACTGCTATTTATTTTAAGAATTGCATCAGCTATTGCCATCCCTCCTCCCCAAGAGCCACCATCACCACAACCACCAGGTGGAGGACCTACACAACAAAAAAAAGTGAAGTTCTTCAAAAGACAATGAAGAGGACCAAGAATATGAGGTAGAGGAAGTGCCTATATCTTGCACCCATCGAGAATCATGCATGTGGCAGTTCTTTACCACTTTTAGGAATGCACCAAAAGCTAAAGCTAGGAAAGTGAAATGCACTGAGTGCAAAGTTTCACTCAGTCGTGGACTACCTGGACAATACTCCTACGAGACCACCCCCATGCAAAGATTGTTAGTTTCTTAGCAAGTAGTAGGCTGTCTTCCTCCACCTCATCCTCCTAAACCAATACTGTAACCACATAGCCTACTTCTGTGGGACACATAATCCCACCAGCTACCTTACAAGCGATAAAAGTGGCTGTTGATCCATATCTTTCGAAGACAACAGTACTCTGTATATACACCACTTTGCAGGGGGGATCAATTTTGTAGTGCTTTTGAAGCTGTAATGTAGGAGCATAAGAAACACTGCCCCCTAACCTTAGATGTAACACATGCGCTACATCTTCTCCTGTCCACCTGCCCCTCCATATTTGTGGTTAGTGACTGTTCCTTCATTTCCCACCCCACCATACTTTCTGACCTCTCCTGCAAAAACAAAATAATCAAAAAACACCCAAAAAAAGGTTCCTTTAGGAAACATCTTTCACAAAAAATAATCTTATAGAGTCCATCTACTTTACATTTCTCAGTAAAGTAGTTAGATTCAATAAGATTCTCCAGCATTTGCATTAGCATTTTGTGTCATGCTAATGGGAATAATGGACAAGTGTATACTAGAGAAAAATATAAAAGGACAATAAAATGTTCTGTCCCAAATACTTTTCTCTATCATCCAATAAGAACTATAATTAATTGACCTTTATAACGATCCAAAGTCTCCACGTTCCTCTTTCCAGGCCATGGATCATTAAAGGACCTGGATGGCACGTGCACACAATCGCACAAGGCAGCCCTTCCACCCTTTTTAATTTTATATTTATAACACTCCCTCAATGCCTGCTTTCATACAGTCATACATCCATCTACCAATCTCTTCCAAAAACTGTACATATATCCCTATGACCATAATAAGCTTCTACGCACCAGCTGCCAATTAACAATCTTCTACAAATCTTGTGCATATGCATTTACCTTACTTATACATACACATTTTACAGAGTGCTCATATAAATGCACATATAGAAATGCAAATCCTCGTTCAATTGCCTGCGAGATAAGGCTCAACCATGACCCCAGCCCAACTAAACCTCCCCTATTATTCACTGTACGTACCCTGCATCCTAGCTCAGCATCCACTATACCCTAATAATGTAACCAATGGCCAGTGCTCATGGCTTGCAGCTATGGCCAGTCACCAAATCCATGGGGCATGGCTTTATGCTGCTTTTCCCAACAAGCAAATCAGAGAACACATTGCTGTTTGCCGAGGACCAGGCCGATTCCTCAAACAACAAATGTATATCACTACTTGTTCTACTTACATTCTTACACTTTGGAAAAATAAAACAAGATGTATTTCGAAAAACATGCTTAACGCTCGTTGCGCACGTTTGTTGTAATCCAGTCCACCCCTTGAGGCAGTAACCCCAAGGAGAATATTTGTTCACATTCAAACCTACCACTTAAGCCACGCTGCATGCCCCAATAAGAAAATTACAGTACACATTTCTCTTTGCTGATGACCAGGCCCATTGCCCAGACACCAATGGTATATCACTGAAATAAAACACAGGACATATTTGCAAAACCATGCTTTGAAGTTCTTGTTGACCCTCCTTGTGCATATTTGCTGCAATCCCATCGAGCACTTCAACCTGTATACACGAGCGGATTTATTTCCCCATTCAAACCTATCCCATTTTCGAAAAAACATTACCGCATAATAGCCGGTCCCCGGTGACCATGCCCACTTTAACCCCATTGCTGGTCCTAAAGGCCTTGATCCGGACAATCTGGCCACTGCCCATGGGCACAGGATATACCTCAGTTACCAAAGGTATATCACTATTTCTTGCATCTACATTATGACACTTTTCAAAAAATAAAACACACACATTTGCAAAGCCATGCTTTCAGGTCCTTACCAATGCTCCTTGCATGAGTTTGCTGCAAATCCGCCAATTTTTTATTTTTTGAAAAGTGTCAAAATATACATACATAAAATAGTCATATAACCGAACCCCCACTTGCCAAAATCCATTCAGACTTTGCACAAACATTCAAGGTTGGGTCTAGAATCATTCTGCAAACCTTTGTCCACATTCGTCAAATGACACCACATTTATAAGCCTTTAAAATATTTTGGGACCCCCTCTAATTGTGTTCCGTCTTGAAAAAATAGCACCACACTTTGCAGAACCATTAGGAGTCAGGTCTAGAATGAAATTCAAAACTTTCATGAAGTTTCATTGTGTGGCGCTAAAGTTATAAGCCATCCAAAAACTGCTTTTCTCCAACCCTGTCTTGCAGAAATAGGCATAGATGTCACCGAACATCTCAGATGTTCGCGAACATCACAGGACTGCCCCGGACATCAGGGCTATTGGCGGATATCGGAATTGAGAAAACACATGGGTTTTGGCCTTTTTAAGGCCATATCCCATCCTCATCACCCCTCACCTCCCCAGAGATTGTTTCATTAGTTGACAAGTGCAATGTTGTATTTTTTTAATATGTTTTCACTGTGATGTTTGTGAATACCGGTGGCTATCCACAAATCCAACATGGCGGGCGTTTCCAAAAATCTGACGTACCTACATTTTGGTTGTTTTAAAAAAAAACTCCTGGACGGATTAACACCAAATTTACAAAAGCACACTTTCAGGACCAAGCTTCTGCTCCTGCTGCAAATTTGGTGACAATCAGGTCTAGCGGTTTGGGCTGTAGGCGTGAGCAACATTTTTTTCCATTGCGTCTATGGAAAAAAAACACATATTTTGGGACCCCCACTATAACTTTGCCCCCCCACCCCACAAAACCTCCCCAAACTTCGCAGAATCAATCTGACGGCACCATATACATTTTTTGCAAAGTTGGTTGAGGATTCGTCCAGGAGGGGCAACATTAAAACCCCCCCAAAAAGTGCTCTTCCTATGGGTTGAGCAACTTAACCATAACTACACGCCCACTACCACAGGCCGTGTAATACAAATTATGTACTATCTCACTTTCTACAAGTATAACTATATAACAGGTTAAATAACACATTTAACAATTGTATAAATGATCATTATGTCGAAGTAAATCTTAAAAGAATAACAGTTTCAAAGACAAGGGGTATCTAGAGTGTAGTATAGATAAAATAAATGCTATATGATTATCTCAACTACACTAACCAGTTAGGTAACTAAGAACTTGGTTTTGCTTCAGCAAATTCTAAACAAAATTGCCCACAATGTCATTATTTTGTGCACCTCTAAGCGCATTTCAAAACAATGAAGAAATATTTCAATACTGTACACACATTATTTAATATTAAATGATGACAATTTGCAGATGAATTTAAGCAACCGTAACCAGGAAACTAAGGCAATAAGCTTATTATTATTATTATTATCTAACTATGTCATCAGTTTTACAAACATTCCAACATTGTAACATTATTTTGAGTATACCTCTTTTTAAAGTGTAGTCATAACAATTTTTCAAATAAAAGTGTAGCTTTTGGCAAGTGTTAACACGTTTACACACACAGGTTTTTATTGCCTACCGAAGAACCTAACAAATGTAATTTCCATACTTCTTGTGAAATCTGTGGGTGTCCTTTGTTTGGCCACATACTCACATGAGAAGTTAATAATGGCATTTCAAAATGTACACATCATATTTGATTTGTTTTTAAACTGGACATTGTTATTTAAACTTCTATTTGCACAGATAGATGTGTGCAGTTTGGCTGTGGCTCCACCGAGAACACTGTCCCAAACCCCTGTGTTCCAATCCATAGATCCCAGTGACAGAAGCTCATACATTAGACCTCAGTAACTTGGTTTAGCTTCAAAGGTAGGATTTCGCTATGATATGCCAGGGCTAAATAACAACCAGAATCAGATGTACAACTGTCCATACCAGCCATTAGGGGCCCAGAGTAGACTTAACCCTAACACAATGGTGTATGGCGATCAGGTAAGACCAAGGTATGTGGATAGATTCTATCAGGGATTACTGACTGCCCTACAGTATTGACCACAGGGTCTGCAATGTCCTCCTCCTCACTTGATATGAAGGGTTCCCCCAAAGTGCCTTCCTCCTCCTCACCTGATGTAGAAGAGTAGTGGGTTCTCCTTCGTCGCGGTTTTAGCCCTTGAGACTTCTTTTTGGAGAGCAGATACGGTCTGCCTCGAAAAGAAGCCACCGTGAATCTCTACAGAGAAAACTCACGATGACCCCCTCCCGCGACAGCCAGTTGTTAATAGGGGAAAAAGCCTCCGAGGCACAAAAAAACCCACAAATATGAAGCATGACTCCTGAAACAGGTCCATAGAAGTGTGGACTATATTAAAGCAGGATCCAGGAAAGCAACTCCAAGATGACGCGATGGAGGTCACAGGAAGAAACAGAAGCAGCGTAAGTGGACGCTGCGGAGGAGGAAACACACGGGGAAGCTAACAGGAGAAGCGGCCAGCGGGGGTGAATCCACAATGGAAGCAGGCAGCGAGGATAGGGGGAGAGAGCAAGAGAGAGAGAGCTGGAAGGTACGGGAGTGGGAAGTCGTAGTGAAGAATAACGCTACTGAGCGCACGCAACTAACGGGAATGCAAGTTGCAATGCGCTGACCCGCCGAGATTCGAATGGTGAAATACTCGCCGGGCGGCCATGTTGGAGAAACACTAGACTGCGCCGTACGTTGGAACAAAAACGTGGTGGAACAGTCTAATGGCGACGGAACTTCCACCTTCGCCAAACCCTCCAAGCGCCAGTGGTCGTGACAGATTCATTGAAAATGGAAATCAGCACAGGGAACAATTCCCACCACATGAAAGACAAAATGTGAATTATGCACTTCGCCAATATAGTCAGTCACCACCATAGGTTGCCCGTGGTCAGAGGATGGTCTCCCCAGGTTCCCCACATCTGGGTCACATTGTAGTGGAAGAAGCACCAGGTTTTATACTAGGGAATAGAAGACTCTTGTATCAAAATATCTATACTAGTTTGAACCCAGATGTGGTCATTGAAAGGTTTCTTAATGGATAAGAGATCAAATTGGTGCAAGTGGAAGAATGGGTGCGAACCCACAAAGAGGGGTGCAAATGGTGATTATGGAGGTGATGTTACAGTTAGAAAAAAACATTCATGAGTTCATCTAGTGCCAAGAAATGGAGGGGAAAAGAGTGGCCGATCTTTTGATTGCAACAATTGTAATGACCATAATTGGCGCTGTGCTGGGCACGACAAAATCAACAGCTAACGCTGCATCTGTAAACACATTAGGTAGCAAGGCACAAGAATTGGGACATGATTTGAGAATCATACAACAGGGCTTAGATGGACTTGAACACAGTGAGGTGATTTGGGGTGTGAATCAAACAATCTTGACCCTCAATGAGCAGGCCACGATATTGGAACATAGTACCAGTATTATTGTAAAACATGATAAACTTCTGCAAGACATTTTGAATGGGGTAACTCCATTAAATAATATCCTGCAAAGTTCCTACGAGAAGTTCAAAACGGGGTGCCTCAATTGATTCAAGGCCATATACCTCTATATTTTGTGTCATCCGACATCACTCGTCAAATGGTGGCACATATTACACAAACAGAGGTGGAAATGATCCAAGATAAGATTGCATTTGAAATGGGGAGTGCAATCGCATTTTACATTAATATAGAAATAATGGAAATAGGTTTTCTACTGTGCATTACGTTTGTTACTGCATAGTTGATTTATCAAACTAAGCTAGTACATAATGTAGGTTTTTGGCAAGAAGACAAATATGTCAACATTGTGACTCCTGAAATGATGGCTTTTGAAGCCTGTGAATGTAATATGTATCTGATCCCAAAATTACACCTGTCTGAAGTTCAAGGAACAAAATTAAATATTTCCTTGGAAGCCATTTATGTATGGCGCAGCAGATGCTATTTGCGGGTTGAGGGCAGACCATGGTGTCTTAGAAGTATGTGAAGTGTCTATAAGTAATCCAGAGAACGAGAAGTTGGCCCATGCTAGATTAATTAAACACAGGAGGTTGGTGATTACTTCAGTAACCAACTATACATTTATTCACCTCATAAAGTGTTCTACATATCTGTCGCTAAAGATACAGTGGTGGCAATTGGTGGACTGGCCCTATTCCATGTGGATGGCGATTTATGGGAGGGTAAGGTGGAAAATATCAATTTCTTTCAGAGAAATAGGTTTCCCATTGACTGGGATGTTCAAAACGTACTTAAACATAAAAGCATACACACAATTAGGATGAATCTAAGTAAGAAAAATATTACTATGAGTGACTTAGGCCTGACAAAAACAGATGTATTCACTTGGGGAACATAGATAGAAAGACGTTTAGTGATTTTGGCGATTTCAATGGTAATTGTTTTGATCTGGTTGATAGTACTTACAGTCAAAATGCATATGATGATGATTGCTTTATTAACAGTGGGGAAAGGGAAAACCAAATTGGGTGAAGCACATGTATTTTAAATATTGTCAAGAGTCATGTTTTTACAGTGACTCTTCGCTCAGGTCCCCAGCAGAAACAAAGGCGGGAGTAAGTAGGAAAAAAGGAGGCTCCAAATTTTAGCCAAGTCAACATTTCACACAAAAAAACTGAAAACAGATCCCATTTGCCTACAAGAGCGTGAGTCACGGGTGTGAGATTTTGGACTGAATCTGGTGTGAGTCAGTATTGTGATTGCATAGTAACATACAACGTAAAAGGGGGGGTTTGTATTCGCCATTACATAAAATCTGGTATTTTCAGTTAGCACCACACCATGGGAATATGGAATGTGTTGCAATGAAGCATAAGACTGACAGTTTGCTTACTCTTCTAATACCCCTAAACTACTAATCTACCCCTGACTAATGTTCAATGGTATAAGCCGGGTCATTATAAGAGAGAATACATGTGCAGAATGAAAGCTGCTTCCTTGCAAGGTAGAAATGAGGAATGTGAAGCATTTTCAGAAGAGGAACCAGCGCAGAATTGTAGCCATTTGCATCCGTTGGCTGATGTCTGAATCACGATCAAAGCTGCAGGCTGAACACGTACTCTCTGGAACCTTCTAGTGCGTTGGTTGGTTTGACAAAGGGAGGTGGTTTTGATTGGCGCATGACATCACGGTGAAAAGCAGGCATTTTCTTACACTTTATGTAGGCCAAAAACAAGGGTGGTCCTGGGAGTCTTCTGCCAGACAGAAGTTCTGGTTGCGAGAGCCTTACCCAGATTCTTTAGCTCACTATCTTTCACAGAGGAGAAATATCCCAAACATATCAATCTGGCTAGGCAATTCTCCTCTGAACAAGAGTACCAACAGCAACCCCAGACACATGTTTCAGTCTAGTTGGACCTCATCAGTAGGGTGGAGCTGTGCCTCTCCAAGAATAGTGAGCAAGGGGTCCTCGTCTGGATTGCCCTATAACTTAGGGTGAGACCCAAAGTTACTTAAATATCTATATGCAAAAAACAAGGGGGGTCCTGGGAGTCTCTCTTTATGTAGGCCAACATACATTTGTGGGCAGATTGCAGAGAGAGGATTTAAAAAGGCTCTCTGACAGAGGATGGATCTCTCTGCTTTGGCTCTGAGTGTGCTGCATTTGCTGAGAGTGTCTGTGCAGGCTGGCTCTGCTGAGTTCATCCATGCCGAGAGGGGAGAGAAGCAGATAAGGAAACTTGCTATGCGGGCTGTTCAGACAGCTGGGTGGAGAGATAATTATTGCCTTGCAGTTCAAGGACACACAGAACCAAGTGTGTTTTTGGTGAGTTCACAATCCAAATGAGGTGTGTGATCTGTGGTTTGTGTGGTGCATTATAAAGGCAGTCACAGATTGAAAAATGTTGTTCTACATTTACAAACGTGGGCAGTTATTTTTCTTGTGTTCTTCACTGTCCAAGTAGCAAGATTCAAATATAACCGAAGGCACTGAGTTGCGCCTAGCAAATGCTATATCGCAAGGTCTTTTGATAACTAGGTTTTGAACTGCAACACAAAACGGTTGCTTGAAGTCCATTGTGGGGAAAAGCTCATTTATCGCAGGGGAAGCAATTGCAAATGAAATGTATTTGTGGCTATTTCATTTTCATTTTTGAATCACAGGGAATGTCACGTGAGAACTCAGTACATTGTACATGTTTATTTATTATACATTCTACTTGCTCATAAGGTATATACAAAAGAAGCAAGTGAGCCTTGGTCTATTTGTTATGTGTCCTAGCTAGTGGTGATAGCATATAGATGGGGGTAGAGCATATGTGGTATTTTTTTTTACTGCATACAGTGAAATCAAAGAAAGCAAGCTATACCAAACACTGCAAACACTGTGAACTGGGGCACATCACAAAGAGGCTGGTTTCCCATATTACAGTCTTCATGTGATCTGGTAAGTTTATGCAGGGTTTTTACCACAAATAGTTTACCACCAAAAATAGAAAATGGTGCTCTAGTGCGCACCAGGTCCAGTTGTTGGCTTACCGCTTGTGATTACGATATAAGAATAATATCCGGTAGTCCTATATATTTGGGGCTCACCAAAATACCATGAAATACACCCCCCGCCCCAGGCTCACCAAAATACCACAAAATACTTTAACAGTACCTGATGCAACAAGTGCAATTTGTGGTTTTTCGGGCAGATCAGGGTGTTGCTGAAGGGTGTGTTGTGTCTACAAGTAACCCAAAACCTGAGGCATTAGAGCATGCCAAATCGATTAAACACAGGTGGCTGGTCAGTACTTGTGCAACACATTTTATGGTTGTTCATTTGTTGTCAAACCATTACAATACAATCTTTTTTATATGATGGTTCCTAAAGATACTTTGGTGACAGTGGGGGGGGGTGTTGGGGGGGGGTAACATTATTTCATGTTGATGGGGACTTGTGGGAAGGTAAAGTGGAAAATATTGAACTGTTCCAAAGAAATAGGTTTCCCATAGTTCCTGGCATTGAGTATTTGTTGAAGCACAAAAAAGTGTATACAATCAGACTGAGAATATGTCAAGATAACATCACGATGAGTGACATGGGCTTGACAGATGGAGATGTTCACACATGGGGAACTTGGGCACAGTAGGGATTGGTGATCATAAGTGTGTCTTTGGCCTCCATCTTTGTGTGGTTGATAGTGTTTATGATCAAATTGCACATTGTGTTTTTGCCTTGTTGGCTGTTGAAAGAAGAAAGATTCAGTAGAAGGGACCACATGGCTTTTAAGCCAGGAGATTTCTGCAGAGCACCCACGTTTGTTCAGTGCTCTATGCAGAAAAAGGGGGGATTATGTAAGAACAGCTAGAAGATGTGAAACATAGTGCCATGTAGGGTATTATTAAAAACAACTTTAACATTACTAACTGTTAACTATACTAATGTTAACACTACTGACATTAGCAATTAGTTGTGAGGGCCAGTGTGGTTTTACTTTTGCTTAGGCCCCCCCCTCTGGCTTCTTCTACAACTCTGCAGGGCGTACCTCTGATTTGTACCACTCCATGGAAGTCTTTCAAGGACAGAAACCTTCTCCATATTTCCACTCTCAACTCTTGCTCTGCTGTCAAACACTCCTCTGACATCTGCCGTCTCACTGACACATGGTTCATGGCTAGCTCTGTCACAAGCTTTGACACTCTCCTTCTGATGGCTACAGAAATCCTCTCCGCGCCCAGATCCAGCCATTCCGGAGGGGGTGTAGCCCTGATCTTCCCTGAGTGGACCCCTGACTCTGTCATTCGTACGCAGGCCTACTGCTCTTTCAAATGCCTCGTCTGCAGGCTCTCTCTCCTGGCCAGTCCTTTACTGTGGCTACCATCTACCGGCCACCTGGTCAGATCCCCTCCTTCCACTCTGAGTGGGCAGACCTCTGCTCTTCCCTCCTGGCCTCGACCAATCAACTACTCCTTCTTGGAGACTTTAATATCCACCTGAATGCTTCCTCTCCTTCCTCTGGACTCTTTCGCGACCTCTGTAACTCTCTCTCACTCTCTATTCTCCTCTCTGCCCGACTCACTCTACTGGGCACACTCTGGATGTTCTAATCTCTTCAGACCTTTCCCTTTCTATCCCTCTCACCACTCCTTTCTCCTGGAGTGATCATGTTCTCCTCTCCTCCCAGCTCACCCTCTCTACCCCTCAGGCCAAGCCAACTCCAGCACTGCCACCCACCTTCTCTGTTATCCGACCCATGAAGCGTGTGTCAGTTGAGGATTTCGCCACCACTTTCTCACTGCCTCCCCTCAAACCTTTGGCTGACTCACACCCTGACACAGCCCTTTCCATGCTCCACTCCGCTATATCTGCTACTCTTGATGTTCTTGTCATGAGGATCTGCTTGAAGCCCAAAGCCAAGTGCAACTCCTGGTACGACTCAGACCTCCTCACCCTCAAACGCAAGTGCAGGGTGGCTGAGAGGAAATGGTGTGCTTCTGGTACATCCTCTGACAAACTGGCTTGCCGCCTGCTCCAAAGGCAATACTGGATCTCTGTCTGCACCAAGAAGAGAGCTCACATCCAGGCCTGCGTCTTGCTGGCATCTAACAACTCAGCCAAACTCTTTAAAATCTGGAAGGAACTGGCCAATCCTGCTGCAGTCAGTACCTCTCCTGTCCCCTCCCAGGCCCTCTGCACGACTCTAGCATCTCATTTCATCTCTAAAACTCAGGATATCCTGTCCTCTCTCTCTTCCTCTCCACCTCCTCCCTCTACTCTCTGCTCTTTCTCTGGCCCTCCTCTGGCTACTTCTCCCTCCTTCTCTACCTTTCCCCTGTTCTTCCCAGACAAAGTTCCTAGACAAGTCTGATCTATGAAAGTCTCGTCAAAACAGGTTCACCCCTGCTCCTCCAAAACCATCAAGAACCACATTGACACCCTAGCTCCTGCTCTGGCTGACTTCTGCAACCACTCCTTCACCACTGGAGTCTTCCCTTCCCCCCTGAAGCACTCCTTTGTGCACCTTCTTCTTAAGCAACCCTCTGCTGACCCGTTGCGCCTGGCTACCTATCGCCCAATCTCCATCACTCCTTTCCTGGGAAAACACCTGGAGAAGCTGGCCATCTCCCAGCTTAATCTTCACACTGAATCTGTTGGTTGTCTTCCTGACCATCAGTCTGGCATCAGAGCTGCCAGAAGCACGGAAACTGCTCTCCTGAAAATCCGTGAAGATCTGCTCTCCAATCTCTACCTGTGGTGTTCCCCAGGGGTCTAGCCTCTCTCCTTGGCTGTTCAACCAATACCTGGCACTTCTCGCCCACCACATTGTCGCTCTCTGCCCCAGCTTACAGTGCTATGCAGGTGACACTCAGCTAATTTTCAGGGTCCCCTCAGCAACCTCCTCTCCTTCTCTCATCTCTGACTGCTATCCAGGAGTGGTGTACCACCAATGATCTCTGCCTTAATGCCAGTAAGACTGAGATTCTCCTCATTGGCACAACCGCTCTCTCCTTTCCTGTCACTCTCTGGCCGGCCTCACTTGGCCCTCTTCCTGCTCCCCCCTTTGAGCCTAAAAACCTTGGGGTCATCTTCGACGCCTGTAATACTTGTGTGAAAAATGTTAGCCAGAATAACATGGTGTCGATGCGCAGCCATCTTTGAACATTCATCTTCCATCACAGTAATAAAGTCTGCATTTCCGTGGGCCTCACAGAATCAGCAAGTAGCAGCGAAAACATAGCAAGTTCATACAAATATTATTTGAGTGGACTTACTGCGGAACACAGTTATTGTATTGTCCATTGAAGGACGAGTACAGAAAGTCAGAGCACACTGCAGGTGCATGATAAGGGGTCTGGGACTGAATGCGAGAGAGAGGGGTGCTGGGTTTTTCCACATCTAACTGGATTTTTCCATCCTCTGTCCCTTCGACTTGTGATCTGCTCTTTGGCCGAGTTGCAGAATGCAATTGAGAAGGGCAGGGAAATGCCCCCATAAAGGAGAGAGCATTGTATGGAGAAAATAGTTGGAACTTGGACCCCGTGTGATGCAGTCTCGCTGAAAGGGAGGACGCTCCGCTTCAGACCCCATCAGACGCAGTGATCTCTTTGTCTACCTGCTAAGGGACTAAGCAGTGTTGTTGGTGGCCAGGATGAAGTTTTCTTCTGCCTCATGCTTGATGATGATGTAACCTATATTCGAATTCTTATATATTCAAGTGTATGTTTGTTGATTGGTATCTATACATATATGGTATAAATAAAGAGCCTGTAACGAGCCAGTTGTTTTATAATTTTATATACTGTGTGTGTTTTTCTTTCTGCTAGTCTGAGTCCAATTACTTGTTTTTGCTGAGGGGGCCAGGGAGATGCAAGTGGTTGTGCTTTCCCCGCACGGCCAAATAGACGCAAATCAACTCCACACTCTCCTTCTCTCCTCACATCTGTGACATCTCTAAGAAGTGACACTACCAGCTGCACCTCCTCAGAGGTATTCTTCCTTTCCTCTCCTTCCCCCAGAAACTCACTGTCTCCAGAGCGCTAGTTCTCTT
The DNA here is from genome assembly GCF_040938575.1 of Ambystoma mexicanum. Classification (NCBI taxonomy): domain Eukaryota; kingdom Metazoa; phylum Chordata; class Amphibia; order Caudata; family Ambystomatidae; genus Ambystoma; species Ambystoma mexicanum. The sequence continues at coordinate 104,005,477 of NC_090936.1, read as the reverse complement.
TAGGCTGGAATACTGCAACAGCCTCTTTCTATATCTGCCCTCTGCAACTCATCCAAAACATGACTGTCAGACTTGTCCTTGGTCTCAAGCCCAGGTATATCTCCAGAACTGAAATCTCTGCACTGGCTCCCAGTGACTGCGAGGATTAAGTTCAAAATCCTCTGTATTGTCCACAAGGCCTTCTGGGGCCTGAGGCCTCGATACCTTCAACTCACCCCTGGGTCCCCCTCTTCCGTGAGAAAATGTTTTTGTCGGGAAAGGGGGCACAGGGGTGGGCTTCTAGGTATCCTACCTGGTAGGATGGGGAAAAGGTGTTACAGGGAAGGGGATTGGTTTCGGAAAAACGTGTGTGTTTTCATATTGCCTGGTATAGTACCAAGGAGCAAAAGAGGTTCCATTGCTAGGGTGAGTCCCACTGCAAGAGGCAATGATGACCTATAGAAAACTAATGAAGAGTAAAAAGGAGGCATATGATGAGGAGATGTGGAGCAATCTTTTGTCATCTATAAAAAATAAAAATCACTAGAGGTTTTGGAAATTAGTGGGAGTGGGCAGTCCAACATAGTTACTTACAACCAGTGTTATTTAGTGGCTGTATATCAGAGCGAGCATAGAGATGTGCAGGACCTAGTCAAGGCGATCGTAGACAATGAACCAGGACTTTCTGAGATAATGACATCACTGGTCGTCAGCCAAAAGGCTGTTGAACAGCATTAATGATGCAAAAGTCTGTAAAGCTCCAGGCCTGGATAAAATCCCAGTTGATTTGTATCTGATGGAACCAACGATCTGGTTACCGTATTTGACAAAATTGCTCAATGCGATCCTGGGTTGTAATATTGCACCGACCTTGTGGGCTAAGGCACAGATTGTCCCTATATACAAGAAGGGGAGTAGGGATCAACCCAGTAACTATAGGCTGATATCCTTATTGGATGCGAGTGGAAAGATTTGTGCGAAGGCTCTACTGGGGCATTTGGAGACCTGGTTCGAGGAACATCATTCTATTCACCATGGTTGTCCATCAATATCAGTAAGACAAAGACCCCAGTGTTTAGGGGGAACTGAGCGAAGCATAAAGCTACGATCAAACTGAAGTTGAAGGGTGAACCTATAGAGCAAGTGGACATGTATGACTAGCTGGGGTGTAAACAAATTATCAGGATACTTAAGAATCGGGTCACGACTCACCTGATCAATTCTAAGGAGGCCCGATCAGATTTCAAAATTTTCTAACAATGGTTACCTTGTGTTTGGTGATTTTGGCAAACCTGCCCGCCTCGATATATGGACCCTTGTCAAGATGCCGACTCGGACCGCATGCTCACCGTCCAGGGATCGGGCCGTGCAGCGCTGATGAGGTGTCGCGTCACATCCAAGAAAGGGGCCCCCTTTTACACTGTCTGATCCCGGTCTGATAGTCGTGTCAACCTTCAACGAGCTGGCATCAATCTTGAGGGTCCCTATTTGTGCGCCATCTATAAAAGCAAAAAGAGAATATTGAGGCTGAGTACCACAAAAGGAAATACACCAAACGCGGGTTTACAAAGATACACAGGTCTTTATTCAAAGTAACTGAACAGTTTTCAAAGGAACAAAGTATCTGATAACTATCTGGCCCTCAGTACATCACAACGAATACCAGCCTGTTAGATGTGAGAAGTGAGTGGGGCTGTACATCAGAATATTCGCTCTTTTATACAGTTTCTAACCTAATGTCCAACCCCTCTGTACGTTAATAATTCCCACTCTAGGGTTCGTGCCGAGTTCACATCTGACTCACCCAGCTATATGCACACGGATCACCTTCAGTTTACATGTTAAACAAATCACAATGGCTACAGTATATTCTCGGATTTAACATAAGCCTTAGTACATATTTTAATACAATGCAGTTCAACAAGTGTTCTTGTTTAGTATTTACACAACATTGTGCTTAATATATGCTCGCGGATCAGTTACGTTGGCACAGGTAATCCTCGATCTACAGGTCAACGAAGGACAAGGTCTCATTACATGACCCTAACATTTGGCCTACGGGCAGTTTAGGTATTAATTTGTATGCAAAGGTCAAGACGGCCATGTTATGAACAGAAGCACACTGTCCACCATTTTAGAACACATGGTGACTTTGGAACGAGAATCAAAATGGTGGATGAACCTAAAATGGCGGCTAAATTGACCTAAGGTCAGAACCTTGCAACGTGGATTTCTTCGCAGAGCGACTGGGCTTAGGCCAATAAATACAGTAAAGGAGTCACAATATAATATCCCGTTTAACAGGGGCTGAGGGCAAAAGATGACTGCAGAAAAACAAGCCTGTCCCTGAAGAGGTACAGCAGTGTGATCTCTATGTTTGCTTGTGGCCACGGGTGTGGACCAGTTAAGGTGTCGATTGAGGCCTACAAGCAGCAGGCAGGCAGACTTGTATGGGAGGAGCTATGGGGGCAATGGGGGCATGCAAATTGTGGTCCACTTTCAATATTTTATTTGTGTGTGTTTATAGTACACCACACAAATAGAAAATAAAATGTATACATTTGAAAATACATACAAAATTACAAAAGACAAACCTTGACAATTCTTTGATTCAAATACTCTAAAAAAGAAATCACAAACCATTCAATTTATGTCAGAAAAGAGTAGAAAAAGTAAAAGAGAGAAGAACAAAAAAAAAGAAAAACATCTTTTGCATTGGTAAAATTACGATAAATCCAATTTATTTCAGACAAATACAGTTTCAAGATTACATTAAGGGGTGCTAAAAGTGCTTTCCCTTTATCTACTGCCAATTGAAGGTCTTCCAAGATTTTTAAAAGAAATTTAGCCAGAGACAAGTTTAAAGAAATTTGGGAACCCATCATCAATCTATTCCAAAGGCTCGTAAATAGCACTTCTGAGGTTGAATGCACATAGGGTCCTACACATTTGAGCCTAGATTTAAGGAGCATTCTATTATGATGTGATATAGGGATGCCAAGCTCTCAGTCTTGCATAGCCTGCAATCTTTGAGTTCTCTCAGAATGCCTAGTTTAGATCCTATTACTTCCAAGGTCGGCAACCAGTTAAGTTGGAATTTTAAGAACCAGTTTTTGTAGATAAGGTCTGGTATCATTGGTGGGTATATAGTAGATGCTCTTATTCATGTACAACTTGAGACTCTGTAGATCCTCGATATCAAATATTATGTGCCACCTTTAGATCTTAGATTTTATTACCATCAGAGAGTCAGAACTGACAATGACAGCTCAATAAACTTCACACGTTTTGGGAATTCGCGGAGAACGTTGTTTTAGCCTGTCTTAAACATCTCACTCAGATGGAATGCATAAGAAGGTTTTTCTGAGTCTAGAACCTTGTTATAAATGAGGATATTTTTTTCATGCATTGAGCCCAACATGATAGCAGACCCATCTCCAAACAAATGACGCTAATAGGTACTGATCCAGAAACTCCCAGAAACCTTTTAAGAATGCAACCCTTGAGGAAATCCAGGTATATGCTGTTAGTAAAGGGAGTTATTCAGGGCCGTAAAGTTACATTGGAGTAACTTTTAAACAATAAAAATCTACTAAAGGTACAAGAGAAAAAGCACAAAGCTTTTGCTTGATAATTTTCATCAAAGATATACACAATGGTGTTTTCTCCTCTCCTCCAATATCATAAGCTAAGCAACGCATTTCTGGTGAAAACACAAAATCTAAATAGCAGAAAGATTCTACTTCAGACACCCTTACATCATTTATCAGCCAATTGAACTTTTTTCTCTTTCGCTTTGTGCTTATCATCATAACAAAAGATTGTACAGGGTTTATCAATAACTGATTATGTCTAAGTCATTAGAGTGTGACAGCATTCAAGGAGTGTTGAATTCCTGCACGAGTGAAGCCCATTATGATTATGTCATCTGCAATCCCACCCAATATAACATCTATTCAAATTCTCACATCTAGGAGGATATCCTCCCCACAGACTGCACTAGTGTCAAGAATGGCACTCTGTCAAGAGTGCCACAGGGTACCCAGGTAGGTTTTGGGTGGTTGTGCTGAAGTAAGGTAGCAGATAAGCACACACAGCAGGAAGTTCAACAAGAAAGAAGAGTAGGAAACTGTAGCTGTGAGCCAAAAGGGGCAAAAGATACAAAGGTACAAACAAACTGGATTCCCTCTTGGGGTGTATGCTGAAATGGGAAAGAGTGTTCCACAAACCTTAGGAAACTCCAGCCTTCTGCACAGATTGCTATAACAGAGGCCCACGCTGTATGCTCATGGCTGGGAACAACAGCAGTGGGTGTCTGTAACACTGAAAACGGGACAAGGGAAGGGGCAGAGGTTGTCTGCCGGAAACCAACAGGCAAGCTCTGTACAAAGGGATTACATAAAACACATGAGAAGACAAGAACAGATATATCCAGTGAAAAGGAAGTCAATGAGCAATCTAGCAGAAGGAAATGAAGGAAAGGCAGTTAGACTGAAGTAGATAACCTAAGGTGGAGTAAAGAGGACTCAAGGAAGAGAACAAGGGAGCAGCAGTCAGGAAAACAGAAGGGCTGCAAAGTAGGAAGAAGGTCTGCAGTCAAGAGTGGCACTAGGTGCAGGCAAACTGTAGTGGACTGCGGAGGACTGTAGTAGGCTGCAAGGCAGGGAGTCCAGAAGAACAGGACAGAGAGAGATTAGTAGTAGGCGACAGACAGAGAGCCCAAAAGAATAGGGCCACGAGGTAGGGAGCCTAGAGGAGCAGGGCCGTAGGTAGCTAAGTGTAATACAGGCTGTAAGGCAGAGGAGTGTAGCAAGCCGCAAGGCAGGGAGCCCAGAGGACAAGGGCTGTAGGTAGCGGAGGGAGACAGGCTGCAAGGAAGGAGCCCAGGGGACACGGGCTGTAGGCAGCGAAGAGGTGCAGGCTGCAAGGTAGGGAGCCCAGAGGACAAGGGCTTGGAGACAGCAGAGGGTTGCAAGCTGCAAGGTAGGGAGTCCAGAGGGCAAGGGCTGTAGGCAGCCGGAGTAAGGCAGGCTGTAGGCAGGGAGCCCAGAGGACAAGGACTGTAGGCAGCCGGAGTGAGGCAGGCTGCAGAGCAGGGAGCCCAGAGGACAAGGACCGTAGGCAACCGGAGCGAGGCAGGCTGCAGGGCAGGGAGCCCAGAGGACAAGGACCGTAGGCAGCCGGAGTGAGGCAGGCTGCAGGGCAGGGAGCCCAGAGGACAAGGGCTGTAGGTAGAAGGCAGCGGAGCGAGATCGGCTGCAAGGCAGGGAGCCCGGAAAGGGCACTGGATCAAAACAGGATAATGCAGCAACAGGAACAGCATACAAAGTAGCGGGTTAAGGCAAACAGGAGCGGGGAGATCTCAAGATGCAAGACACTGTGCTCCTGCAGGCAGCTGCTTATATACAGCCCTGCCCTGTTCTGAGGCAGGCTAATTGACAGCACCTGTAGCAGCACACTGTCACGCTCACCTGATTCCCACGGAGGCGCAGGTCTGGCTTCGAGTGCTGATGCTTCTTCAGTGGTGAAGCGCAGGACTCTGAAGATGGACTGGAAGGGCCCCTTTACTCTGGTCTTTTCTGGCTCGCAGGAATATTCCCCTGTGCGTGAAAAGGGAGTATTACCTACTGATGGAATAATGCTCAAGCCTCCCACTCCCTTCCAGCCCTCCACGATACCCTTCCACGATTCCCCGTGAAGTCTCACCTTAGGGTCTGGAAGGATGAGTTCTCCATCCTGCTTCTGATGCAGGGGTGCGTTGAAACCCAGTTACTTCACTGGATTGAGGTTTGATGGGAGTTCAAAATAAGCTTGACTATTCAGGTGAGGCGCTGTAAGAGTTCTGTTGCAAGTTCAAAAGTTCAAGCTTAATAATAATGTTCATTGTCTTATTGCAGCAAGCGCTAATGCTTGTGTCTTTTTTTCCCCTTAGGAGCCGGGGCTCGGAATGCCGGCGATATGGTGCCGACCCGAAGTGAAACGTGCAGTTCCAGTAAATGACAGGTAAGTTCTGCATGAGCGTTCAGGTAATGTCTTTGCATTCGCTCATTCAATGTCCTTGTCTTTTTTCCCCATAGGGGCCGGGGTCCGGAATGCCAGGAAGCGGCAGGACCCGAAATGAAATGGGAATAACCCAACAGGTAAATCTTAGAAGGAAACTGAGCCTTTCCTATTTCCCTTCCTTCTCTCACCTTGTTTTCTTGTCTTTTTCTCTCTAGGCTCTGGGAAGTGGGTGCGGATCCGGATGATCGCTGCTGAAGATGGAGGCGCCCAGGAAAGGTGAGTGAAATGCAGCGCTGCAGCGATCGAAACAAAATGCTTTTAAAATGATGTCTTCCCTTTCAGCATCGTCGGTGTGATGTCTCCGTGATGCAGCTTTAGCTGGTAAGGTCTTCTTTCTCACCAATTCTCTCTTATCTCCCTTTGCAGGCGACCCAGGATGCTGACAGGCGTGGCTGAAGTCCAGATGCAGGAGCTGACACGGTGAGCGTCCAGCTGCGAGGAGCAGAACAACGCGAAGCGTGAGTTGCTGATCGGGCGTGGTTTAAATAGCTTTGGAAGAAGTTCCAGGTATGTATCCTTCCACCGATCAGGTATGTATCCTTCCCCGACCACACCCAGGTGGAAAGTAGTCCCACAGGTAAAGTAGTTCCATTCAGGCCTCAAGAGGGCCTGGATGTAGCAGCATGGTCTGCATCAGGGGTCTAACATGAGCCTGGCGCCTAAGGCGCCAGGACTGTGTCCAAAGGGCCCCAGCTTGGGCCCGCCGGCACTTCCGTGGAAGTGCAAATGGAAATAAAAAACCAACGTGTGCAAAGGAGTTGGAATGATAACTAATGGGTTGGATTTTTTCTGCCTTTTTTTTCAAAAAAGAGCAATTATGGAGTGGTTCCAAGAAGTGGAAAAAAGGCCACTACCAACCACTTCAGTGAATAAGCTAAAGAGAACATCTGCCCATAAATCACTGTTATTTTTCAATAACCCATTTGTAATGCCGTCCGTTGCAGAAGAGCAAGATTTCTTTAGCTTTATAATTAGATCTTTAATCTCTTCAATCTCAAATTTGTGAGACCATATTTCCCCGTTATCGTGATGCAAAATGTCCTCATTTGATTGATTTATATAGCTACCAAAGTTAACAGAAAAATAATTAACCTAGTCTACCTCTGTAACACAAGATGATTGAAATTTGGATTGGGCCCTCTCTTTGTTATTCAGTGTCCACCATATCCTTCTTGCATCCTTCTTCGTGATGTCAGCAGGAAGCTCTTGGTTAATCTTGATGTAGCTTTGTACTCTCTGGTGTCTTTTGATAATTGAAAACAACTTTATCAAACAATTGTTAGGTTTGCCAAAAAGTGTGCCATCCCCCTTCCCGGAGTTGGATCTGCAGAGGCTTGATTTGTTATGCAGATCCAAACCTCTGTATTACTGGGTAAGGATTTGGTCAACAGAAAGACTGTAAATATTGCGAGGCAGTGAATGATCTCTTGACCCAACCAGTAAGGAATTTGCTTCACTGGTTATGAGCACACAAGGAAGGGACCTATTGCTTTGGGGCTGAACGCCTTCTGGTCTTAATAGGCATAATAAACTTCTCATTCAGGGTGCTATTGAAAAACATGTTTACGGCAAAAGTAGAATCGGAAATCTTGAGTAAAGTGAATCAAAAATTCAGACTCAAGGGATTTTTGGGACCGTGAGGTAACGACTGGTTATGAAACATATCTGGATGTCATGCAGCAAAGTGTCCTAGAGTATTGTACACTAAATTACGCTTGGATATTTTGACAGTAAGACAATGGAGCAGTAACTGAGTAACTGGAGTAGTGAAGACAAGGAGACATTCCCAGTTTGTGGTATGATCCCAAAGTGTATTAGTGTCATGGTGCCTACCCCAGGGCATCAGGACCAAGGCCCTCAGCTCCGGGAGCAGGCATGCAGACATTTGTTTAAACCTCAGCAGCCCCGGCTAGGGGCTGTCTGGGTTCAGTCTTGGCTCTTAGGCGCCAGGCTCATCATAGAAATCAGTCCTGGCGCCATAGGCGCCAGGCTCATAGACTTTACTTACCTGATGCAGACCATGCTGCAAAAGAGTTCAAGCCTACATGAGGCCTGGATGGGACTATTTTGTTACAGGGACTATTTTTTACTCGGGCGTGGCTCTAGGGAACTTCTTACCTGGAACTACTTAGGAGGCTATTTAAACCACACCGAACAGCAGCACATGCTTCGCGTTATTCTGCATCCAGCAGAGTGACGCTCACCATGCCTGTAGCCAGCATCCAGTGTTCTGCCACGCCCGCGTGCCTGCTGCAAGCATCCAGTCTTCTGCCACGCCCGCCTCGAATCCGGAGCTCCTAGAATAAAGAAGAAGAAAAGGACAAGGTTAGAAAACAAACTTATTTCAAATTCCTCACCTAATTCCGGAACCATTTCATCTCCGGACCTGGAAAGTACATCAGTCCTGCACGCGTCGCTTCGCCATGCTCCAGCACGGCACCATACTCACCAGTTCTCACAGCATCTTTCGATCCGGCACTGTCTCCATCATTTCTTCGCCGTAATCCGGCACATAGGGAACACAAGTAAAAACAAGGTGAGCCAAGGGAATCAACAAATAAAACCTCTTACCACCATAGACTTACCACCAGCGGTATTATTCCATAACTCTCCACATTTTCATATGCCGCATCTGTAAAGAGGGAGAAAAACAACACGTTAACGCATGCAATAGTTACCGGACAGCGTTGGGTAACACAGACTCTTACCTGAACGCCAGCAGCAGCTACGAGACCTTCTTCTCACAAACTCAGTTGCAACTTAAGGAAGGAAGGGGACAAGAGTGAACATCGGGCACATTGAACTCTTTGAACTTGATACTTACCAATCCCGCCAGGGACTTCAGAGTCAATACTTACCGGAACTCTCCCAACGCCTTCAAACCAGTGAAGTAACTGGTATCTACGCACCCCTGCAAGACACGCAGCATGGAGAGCTCATCTTTTACGAACATAAGGTGAGGTTACTAAGGGGATATCGGAAGTGATTAGTGGCGGAGAGCGAGAACAGACTCTCTACAAATACCCACCCGGGTGTTATGGAAACCTCGGAAACCGACCAACTGGCCCAATTATTGGGGGAACTTAGGGCGGAAGTACATGCGACTTGCCAAGAGACTAATGCCCTCAGGAGACAACTGATTGTCTCAAAAGAGCGCACGGATGATCTGGCTAGGCAACTACTGCAAAACCAAGCTGGGCAAACGCCCCTACCTGGATATGGGGGAAACCCAACCCCCGTTTCATCAAGCAATCCAGTGCAAGTGGTTTTACCAGGAAATATTCCGTTAGCTCCACCCGAACGCTTTGCTGGGGACCCCAAAAGGTTTGCCGTGTTTATGAACCATTGCCGCTTGCACTTTTTATGCAGACCGGGATCATTTCCAAATGACCAAGCCAAAGTAGCCTTTTTATTGTCATATCTTAGTGGCAGCGCAGCGGATTGGTCCATTCCATTAGTCAACCAGGGTGATCCTCTTCTCCGGGATTTTCAGGGTTTTCAAAGGAGCATGGAAAAACTATTCGCCAGACACTGACAGGGTAAAGCCCTGGACAACAAACTTTTATCCTTACGACAAGGTAACCAGGATCTGCTAACCTATATTGCAACCTTCAATAGGTTGGTGGTGGAAACCGGGTGGCCGGAGGAAAAACGAATTACATTGTTTCATCGTGGACTTCGGGGAGAACTCAAAGATGTCTTGGCTCAAGTTGTGAACCCACCTCAGGATTGCACAGAATTTATAGACTTAGTGGTCCAGCTAGACCACCGACTTCAGAACCGAAAGACTGATCGAGCTAAGTTCGAGAACCGGTTATTGGTTAAACCCAACGTTGCCCCCAAAGGAACAGATGCAGCTGAACCTATGCAGATCGGGGGGGGGGTTAAAGGACCCTTAACTCAAAAGGAAAGAGAAAGAAGACAACCGATGCAGTTGTGTCTGTACTGTGGAACCTCAGGACATTTTCTACGGGATTGCCCTACAAAACCACCCAAGAAGGTGGTAGGAGTTGCTGATAAAAGCCACATAGAGCCTGATTCGGGAAACGATCACGCCCGACAAGCGTAGAGGTCCGCTTGCCGGGCTTAAAGAAGGACACTCAGACCTCGCATCTGATCATCCCAATGGTCCTACTTAATCCCAGGCAGCCATCACGAATGCCGCAGTAAGGGCATACATAGATAGCAGGGCCGTAGGAAACTATATGGACCACAAATTGGTGTCAAGGATGAATCTACCTCTTTGCAAAAAGACCACTTCGGATGTCATCACCACAGTTGATGGAACTGAGATTGGCTCGGGGCCTGTAACTCATTCCACTACAGAGATGACACTGTTGAGTCAAGATGGGCATCGAGAGACTATTGTGTTTGATCTAAACAAAGCCCCACAGTTCCAGATAATACTGGGGATGCCATGGTTGGAAACACATAATCCTTGTATAGATTGGTGAGAGAAGAGAATAACCTTCCCGGATTGTGCACACACCTGTTACCCGGAGAAAACTTTGAACAAAGGTCTGGCTACAGTCGTTAACCCAATTGTGCAGTTACCTCAGGAATACCAAGAATTTCAGGATGTTTTTCAAAAAGAACAGGCCAATACATTACCTCCTCACAGATCATAAGATTGTCAAATCGACCTCCTACCCGGAGCACAACCCCCATGCAGTAGAATCTACATCCTCACGGAACCTGAAAATCGTCACCTACAGCAATACTTGGACCAATACCTTGCTAATGGCTTTATTCGTCCTTCCAAGTCTCCTGCATCCTCAGCTTTATTCTTCGTGCCAAAAAAGGAAGGTGACCTTAGAACGTGCATAGATTACCGCACATTAAATCAGATTACGTTAAAAAAACGATACCCATTGCCTCTGATGCCCGAATTACTAGACCCAGTAAAGGATGCTTGTATCTACACTAAGTTAGATCTCCGAGGGGCATATCATCTGGTATGTGTCAAGAAAGGCGACGAATGGAAGACTGCCTTTCGCACCAAGTACGGATTATTCGAATATCAGGTGATGCCCTTCGGGTTGTGCAATGCACCAGCAGCCTTCCAGTATTTTATGAACGATGTGTTTCGTGAACTCATTGACATCTGTGTCATCGTATACATAGATGATATTCTAGTGTACTCCTCCTCAGAATCAGACCATGTTAAGCACGTGCGTGCAGTCTTTGAGAAACTACGCCAGCACAAGTTATATGCAAAATTGGAAAAATGTGTTTTTCATACTACGGAAGTTGAATTTCTTGGATTTATCCTGACTCCAAAAGGAGTCCGAATGGACTCTCGAAAAGTGGACGCAATTCTCAAGTGGCCATCACCCAGTTCAGTCAAAGGGGTACAAAGCATGCTCGGATTTGCTAATTTCTACCGCAGATTCATTCCGGACTTCTCCCATGTTATACACCCCATCACAGCACTTTTGCGAAAAAACAAACGCTTCTTGTGGACCAAAGAGGCTGAAAAGGCCTTCCAAGAGCTGAAAGCGAAATTCACATCAGCACCTGTCTTAAAGCATCCACGCCCTGAGCTTCCATACATAGTAGAAACTGATGCATCCAGTTTAGCCATGGGAGCTGTCCTGTCCCAGAAGGATCCTGAAACCGGTCAACTTCACCCAGTAGCGTTTTGGTCCAGAAAGTTCTCAGCACCTGAGTTAAACTATGAGGTTACCGATAAAGAGCTATTAGCCATCAAATCTGCCTTTAAGGCTTGGCGGCACTATCTTCTTGGTGCCAGGCATACTATTACCGTAATCACTGATCACCGGAACCTGCAGTATTTAAAAACAGCCAAAGCCCAATCATCGCGACAACTTCGATGGGCATTGTTCTTTGCCGAATTCGATTTCGTGATCACTTATCGACCAGGCTGCAAAAATGGCAAAGCAGATGCCTTATCCCGAATAGGGATGGGAGAAGCATATGCAAACCCGGAACTGGTGCCAATAATTCCAGAGCAAAGAATTCTTGGCATAACTACTCTAAAGACACTAGAAGATATTCATTAAAAAATCCAACAACTCTTCGATCCAGCAACCCTGCAGGACTGGGTAAAGAAAGGCCCGGACTACTCAGTCGTCAATGACCTACCTTACTATCAAGGACCACTATTTCTACCACACAAGGAAATACAAGAACTAGTCATCTCCAATTTACCATGACACCCTGATGGAAGGGCACCCAGGTATCGCAAAAACTGAAGCGAAAATTAAGAGACAGTTCTGGTGGCCCACTTGACGAAAAGATGTAAAGTCATTTGTGATGTCTTGTGGCATTTGCGCCCAAAACAAAAGCCAGAAGAAAAAACCCGCTGGCCTTGTACAACCTTTGGATATTCCACCTACACCATGGCACACCTTGTCTTTAGACTTTATTACAGATCTACCTCCATCTAATGGATTTAACACCAGCCTAGTTATTGTGGATCTTTTTTCCAAGATGGCCCACTTTATTCCTTTAAAGGGGTTACCTTCTGCTTCGATTCTGGCCAAGGAGTTCCTCGAAAACATTGTTTGATTACACTGATTCCTTTCCGTATTGGTTTCTGACCGAGGTAGTCAATTTATCTCGCATTTTTGGAAGAAATGTTGTCAACTGGCACAAATCGACGTGTGGCTATCAACAAGTCACCATCCCCAGACCGATGGTCAGACGGAAAGGACCAACCAGACCCTTGAACAGTATCTACGCTGCATGCTACACCAGACCGAAAGCAATTGGAAAGATATTTTATGGATTTCCGAGTACGCATACAATAACTCTGTACATTCAGGAACCGGACGAAGCCCTTTTTATACCATATATGGACATAACCCTCGAACCTCAGAACTCGATTCGCCTCAGCACTTAGAAATGCCCGCAGTTAGTCATTTGCACTCTACTATTACACAAGCCTTTAAGGATGCCACAGAACATTTGAAACAAGCAAAAGAGAAATACAAGAAAAATGCTGATCAACATAGAAGTGAAACTCCACAATACCAGATTGAGGATCAAGTTTGGCTGGCTACAAAACATATACCTCTGAAGGGAACTCAGACTTTTAATCCTAGATATTTGGGACCTTACACCATTAAGGCCATTATCAACCCGGTGGCCGTCAAATTGGAATTACCCTCTACTATGCAAATTCATCCTGTCTTTCATGTTTCACTTCTAAAACCAGTTCAACCAGGGACAAGATTAACCAAACCACCTGACCCCATCTTGATAGATGGAGAACCTGAATTCGAGGTAAAAAATATCCTGGACTCCAAGATGATTAAATCAAAACTTTTTTATTTGATCGATTGGAAGGGCTACGGACCACAAGAAAGATCATGGGAGCCTAACGACCACGTTCATGCACCTCGGTTGTTGAAAAGATTCCATCGGAACTTCCCAGACAAACCGGGGCCAGGGGGAAGAACAACTTTAGAAGGGGCCTTGGGGGGGAGTGCTGTCATGGTGCCTACCCCCGGGCATCAGGACCAAGGCCCCCAGCTCCGGGAGCAGGCATCCAGACATTTGTTTAAACCTCAGCAACCCCGGCTAGCGGCTGTCTGGGTTCAGTCCTGGCGCATGGGGCGCCAGGTTCATCATAGAAATCAGTCCTGGCGCCATAGGCGCCAGGCTCATAGACTTTACTTACCTGATGCAGACCATGCTGCAAAAGAGTCCGAGCCTACATGAGGCCTGGATGGGACTATTTTGTTACAGGGACTATTTTTTACTCGGGCGTGGCTCTAGGGAACTTCTTACCTAGAACTACTTTGAAGGCTATTTAAACCACACCCGAACAGCAGCACATGCTTCGCGTTATTCTGCATCCAGCAGCATGACGCTCACTGTGCCTGCAGCCAGCATCCAGTCTTCTGCCACGCCCGCCTCGAATCCGGAGCTCCTAGAATAAAGAAGAAGAAAAGGACAAGGTTAGAAAACAAACTCATTTCAAATTTCTCACCTAATTACGGAACCATTTCATCTCCGGACCTGGAAAATACATCAGTCCTGCACGCGTCGCTTCGCCATGCTCCAGCACGGCACCATACTCCCCAGTGCTCACAGCATCTTTCCATCCGGCACTGTCTCCATCATTTCTTCGCCGTAATCCGGCAGCTAGGGAACACAAGAAAAAACAAGGTGAGCCAAGGGAATCAACAAATACAACCTCTTACCACCAGCGCTATTATTCCATAACTCTCCACATTTTCATATCCCGCATCTGTAAAGAGGGAGAAAAACAACACGTTAACGCATGCAATAGTTACCGGACAGCGTTGGGTAACACAGACTCTTACCTGAACGCCAGCAGCAGATACGAGATCTTCTTCTCGCGAACTCAATTGCATCTTAAGGAAGGAAGGGGACAAGAGTGAACATCGGGCACATTGAACTCTTTGAACTTGATACTTACCAATCCCGCCAATGACTTCAGAGTCAATACTTACCGGAACTCTCCCAACGCCTTCAAACCAGTAAAGTAACTGGTATCTACGCGCCCCTGCAAGACACGCAGGATGGAGAGCTCATCTTTTACGAACATAAGGTGAGGTTACTAAGGGGATATCGGAGGTGATTAGTGGGGGAGAGCGAGAATAGTTGGGAGGCCATCACTAAAAGCCACAGGTGGTTAATCCCTGTCTCCACTTGCAGGAAAATACTTCTTCGGGTCCAGCAGAGAAGACTAGGCGGGCCAGTCCAGACAGTCATCTCTGCACTACGCATCACATTGAAGGAGACCACAGCTGTCCGGGTCCGATCGACACCCCTGTGGGGTCCAGGTGTGCGTAACAATTAGACACTTCATGTTAATTTGAACATGATATATGGTCCTACAGGTAAAATTCCTGAAGCCATTATTTCTGGATAGACAGACTCGAACGGTGGATGAGGCCATGCAGTATTTGTTGTGACTCTTTCAAAAGCCTGGCAGTTCAATCGGTATGTAACTATTTGTCTAGAGCATGGAGCAGGAGGATGGGTAAAATTCAGGAACCCCCAAAAAGTCTGCGTCCAAACTCTTTAGATGTTATAACAGTTTATGTAGACTTTACCTATGCTTGGTGAAGTCGCAGCAAAGGCGCTAATGTAGATCGTAATCTGTTTCCAGTGTAGTAGACATGTGTGATTATGGGCTTGTGTATTTAAGATTCTTTTTATTCACTGCCTACTTGATTAGGAGATGGCTTTATTGTACAGAGACCATCTGCATTTTAAGTAGGAGGCATCTTGGGTTTTGCATATCATTCAGTAAGCTTTATTCGTCACATTTGCCTTTAGCACACACTTGCAAATACATCATAAAAGAATATAAATTATACAAAACATTTAGATATAAATTCATAATAGGCAACAATTTAAAATACACAGTTCATAAAACGCCATCATTGTATGGGCGTCGAGAACAACTAAAGGAAAAACATGCACAAGCACATAAATTGGGTTAGGGCAAGATCCTACGCAACCAAGAACGATTAATACATTTGGCAACAAATTATACATTGTTGACCACAGCCGTAGATTTGCATAAGGTAAACGCTTCTTGCCTGGTTTTCACAAATTCTTTTATGACAGGGGTAACAGATACATCTTCCTCAAATCACAGTAGCACTCACAGAAGTGCAGAAAATGACCAACAGTTTCAGTCGCTAGGCCACATTTTGGACAGTTTTCTGTATTTCTACTCCTCCATCCCCTTATGAAAGACGCAACCTGTAGTGTACCAGTTCTGAACTCCAGAAATAGGGTGCGGGTTCGGGCAGGTGAAACCAGATCCAGGTAACTCTCTCCACACAAGACTCGTTTCGTGGAGAGGTATGCCAACCCTACCTTTAAATCGAGACATGATGCAATGAGACATTCTTGGATCTCGAGTTTGACAAACAGCTTGATGTCTCCTTTGAAACCACCACATCGATTGTCGGGGTCATGCCATAGTTCTTCCATGCCGGCCAGTTTCAGATGTTGCTTAACATGAGTCTACCTTTGGAGGGAACGTCCGCCAGGGTAGTAAATCAGATCTTTATATGCTGCTTTGTAAGCACAGGAGAGCCCCAAAGGCTGAGCTAGTAGAAAAACGGTGTCCATGCCAACTGTCGCATAATACGGTCAAGGCTGCATTTCATATGGAGCGCGGCACTAGTCTGAGTAATTTTTTCAGAAATGTATTCTCTGCTGTTCTAGATTGGGGCACTTTATGTGGCCTTGATTTGGTCCCAAATCTCTGCTTCATAAAGTAAAGCTGTTACATATCCAATATTATATTTGTATGGTGTGCTTTTAAATTGATTATATTCATTTCGGTGTAACTACAGTGAACGACGTTAAGTAACTTGGTAATTTTAAACATGAAATTAACCTAGGAGACACCAAGTAGCTTTTGTTAGTACATAATAGACTGATATGGTTTATCATTTGACAGGCCCTATGTGACAGTCTGGATCCCAGGTATACTAATGCCCCTTAGTCCAAGGAAACAGCCAGAGAGACACACATAAACTCTACTGGCCAAGTAACTGGGGAAAAAGGATGGCAGGAACAGGAATCACGTCCAGATCCCTCGGTTGCTGTAAAGAGGAAAACCAGGGGTTACTGTATGTACAAATGCTAACACCCCAGACTGTTTCCGCCAGACCTCCACATACCTGCAAACACTGGTTCTATCCTTGAAGGCAACAGAGGTGGTGTCCAAGGAGCAGCTTCCTTGAGTGGAAACGTGGCAAGAGGGATAAATCCAGAGTACTAGTATCCAAGAAAAAAAGAAAAGTCCAAGGGGCTGCTATCCAAGAAGAGAAAAACCAAAATCGAAAACCAACCCAATTAAAGTTCCAGTAAATGTTATCCACAGGCAATCCAAAAAGAGTTCCAATAGGTCAAGAGTCCAGATAATCCATCCAATGAGTCAGAGCCAAAGAGAGTATACACAAAGGCAGCTCAGGCGGGGGCCAAGGTCAAAGGAAACAAGAACTGTACACAAAAGGCTTTAAGCAGAACAGGTAATGCCAGTTATCTGCAATGAAACAGTTAAGAAGTGGTGAAATGCGGAAACAGACGTGTTTTGTAATTCTATGTCAAGACACAGAGGCTCGTATTGTGCTTCTCAATCTTTACTCAAACTCGAGCAGTATAAATCAAACCAAACTTTATATCATCAAAAATAAACACATCCAAGCTACCTTTCCCACAATGGGCCTCATTCCGAGTATGGCGGTAAGGGATAGCGGCCACCGGTAACGAGACCTGTGGCGGTGATCCCTTACCGCCATACTCCGAGTTCCCTTTGCGCCCTCGCCCTTAACGCCTGCTTTGAGCAGGTGTTAAAGTCGAGGGCGCAAAGGGGCCTCCAAGCCAATAACGGTGACCGTAATGAACGGTCACCGTTATTTGCATCTTCCCCATTCCCATTGAGCCCTATGGGGGCTCATTTGGGAATGGGGAAGAGCCTTGGTGAATGGGGAATTACCGCCCCGCCAACCTTGGAATGGGGCGGTAATTCCGCCATCCACCAAGGCGCTGCCGGTCCGGGTACGGCGTCAACCAAGGCGTTAATAGCGCCATTGGTTAGAGCCGTACTCGGAATGAGGCCCAATGTCTTTTGTGTGAAAGTTTCATTCTTTTGATGTCCATGAAATAACAAGTCATGTGATTCCTTCCACCAATCATCAAACACCATGTCCTTTATCCTCTTTAACACTCTCAAGTCCTTCCTCTTTCTTTGTCTGTCCAACTTTAAAACAACCTTGCGGCCCAACTGGTAAACGCTGTAAACTCCAACCTTTATTCCTCATGCTTCCAATGAACTCATGGAACCATTCGGTTTCTTCTCTACCATAGAACCTGAAACACAAACCATATTTCAGTCTAATGTCCCCAGGGTGGATAATCGACATGAAAACTTTCCCATATATCTTTTGACAACAATATCATCTTTTATAACATATTCATCACAGAATTCAGTACATTCACACAACATCGATTATTGGGTGGGATAATCCTTCGCCTCCATGTCTTTAATAGAAGTATGATTTACTGTAACGAATATGTGGAAAATCCAAATTATATGTCAAGACACAGATGCTTGTATTATGCTTGTTTAAAGCTTACTTACCACCATCGTAGCAATTTTTTCCAGTGACTTAAAATAAAAAGCCTTAAATATCGATTAATTCGGCCAGTACGCTGCCCTCATGATGTCCTCTAGTCTGGCTCCTGAGAGGAATGCCTTGGAAGCCATTGCACCTCTCACTGAGTGAGCCCCATATGCATCTGTGTCTATTCCAGCCTGTGTCATCACCCATCTGATCCATCTTGCTAGCGTGGCCGTCGCTACTGCCCCAAACAGTTTCCTTATGGCTATGAGCAACTGATTTACCCCTGGGGTCTCCTTCCCCAAGTCATGGACTCATATTCTGTAATTCTTCTCACTGGACATAGTTTCGGTTGACCTGGGAATACCTGTTATGAAATTGATCTCAACCACGTCTTAGTTCTCTGATAATCATTTGTACTGTTTGCACGAAGCACTTTTTCTAATCTAAATGTGATCTTGCATTGACCCGCATAGACTAGTATCGTATATTATTGTACGAAATTGGACCACGCATTGATCACATAGATCACTTTATTCTGCATCCCCCATACCTGCTACCCCCACTTAGTTTTCGGGCAGCGCACTTCTTTCCTGTGCCTCGATTCCCCCCTTACCCTGTGACGTCAGTTCCCTATTTCCAACGTGGGTCGCAACTGGCACTACAGCGTTCCTTTTTTTTTCTTTTATTTATTGTCCACGCCATCCATGTAAGCAGTGGACACCCTCGCAAACCTTAAATCCCATTTTATCAAACATGGGGTGCACGGGACACCCTTGCATCTCCCGATCCCCCCATTTGGTAAAATCGGACTCCGTATGTTCGGAACTGCCGAATGAGCGGTAAATACGCATTCAGCATTTGTTTCCAATATTTTCTCGGAATACCCATTGTATGTATGATGTACTTATGATTCTAAGTTTGATTCTAAATCTGTATATCTATTATAACTTTATGTGCTTTTATGTCATTTTTTTCCCGAAATAAAGCTGGTTGATACAGTCAAAATAACCCTCTCATCCCGATAGCTTTCTTATAAGGAAAATTTCAATTTAAAAGATCATTACTAGTGCCCTTGTTCAATATCTCATTCCAATCAGCTGCAGTAATATTCAGAGCCGATCAGGGATGTACCCTTAGCTGTAGTATGCCTACAGGAACCCAAACATGTTTCACAAAAGAAAACCTTCATAGATCCTTTGTTCCTTGATCACCAGCCTATCAACCAAGGCCCTCCTATAATTTAACAATCTTTGAGAGGACCACATATTCACCCTACAAAGTAGTGCTTTGGATTTTGTATGATGTTGATTATAACCATTCCAGCAGCAGGCAAGGATGCCATTTGGGGGTCGCAACTGCGACCCCTGAGGTTTCCCTTGCTACCCTTGTGGTCTCCCTTGCTACCCAAAAAATATAAATATATATATATATATTTTTTTTTTTTACATTGAAGCTGCTGGTCTGTGGCCAGTGCCATGTGGCTGTTTGTTTCTTATAGTGGATGGAATTTGGCCAGTGCCATGTGGCTCTTTGTTTCTTAAAGTGGATGGAATTTATGTTGAGGCCCTCTCAAAAAAACAGGAGGTTCCACAAGTGTAACACTTCTAGCAGTCACGCAAAATAAGGAAAAATAGGAATAACAAATAATTTGTCTTTCTGGAATTCTATACAATAATAGCTAGAATCATTAAGGGGGTGAAAGGTCATGTTCTATCGCCTCCAATGATGTCAATAGGGCGGGGTCAAATGGCATCACTTCCTGTGATGGCATCAGAGGTCAAGGGTCATGTGATGTCACTTCCGCTACCCCAGGCATTTTGGTGAAATGATGTCCCTGGCAGCAGGGGAGTACTAGGAATGCCCATACGTGAACCTAATAAATTATTCAAAAACATGAGCTCCTCCCTAACCATGAGTGAGATTGTATAGTTACCCTAAAATATATAAGTGTTGGTGCTGCCACTGCCTGATCTTTATAAACGTGTCATGCAGTTTAAACAGCTTCACCACCAACATGAATGGCTCCTGCATAACTTATTAAGTCTTGTTCATTTTTCCAACCAAAGATGCAAGCGATCCTTACTCCTAGACGGTCATACGATTTGAACAAACTCTATTTTCTTAATTTCAAGAGTTAAAATGCAATTAGCAGTGACAGGCCATGCATTTTGTTTTATTCAGATTTGGTAATGAGGCCTTTGCTGATGCACATTGTTTAAAGTGACCCAAATGATACTGTGCCGGAGCTGGAGTTTGGGAAATCAAGACTTCATCAGAGTGTGCCCACTTTTTCTTTCCCCATTATCAGAGCGTTGGATCTTAGCTTTACCAAAGAGACAGTAGCATCACTAAGATACAGAGAAAAAACAAATTGTGCCGACACACTCATTACAACTGTGCCGGTCCGGTAACAACTGTGCCGGTAATCCTACCGGCACCGTTGTTACCCGACCGGCACAGTACGACTCTGCGGGCGGTTGCCGTCCCACCCGCCAGGGTCAGACTGGCTTCCGTGTTCCCCATTCCCATTGTGTCATATGAGACTCAAATGGGAATGGGGACTAACAATTTACCAACACCTGACTTCCCGGAACAGCCAGGGTCGTAATTCCCTGGTGTTTCCGGCAAGCCAGGCACCAGTAAATATTGCAAGTCCGGTGGCAACCCGCCAGTAGCACCATCAGGGTTACCGCCAGACTTGTAATGAAGCACACTGACACCTTCGTCTCCACTGACAACATGTCCCAATGCACAACTACGTAGTTGTTTGAATAAGGCACTCAGAGCATTTCCGGAAAAGGAAGAGGTACTGCAATATTTTTAATGGTGACCCATCATTTGTCCTGTGGTATTACATCGAAAGCAAACCGCGAATGTTACATGTATCGTGTGCCTCCTTAACAAAGCATATTTCTGTAATGTGAGATTGAGGGGAAAACATGATCCACCATGGATATGCCATGGTGAAAGTAAGCCTGCAATGCGCAGGAACATCAGACGCAAGATTCTTCTAAAAAGGCCAACAGTACTTCTCTAAATGTTTCCAATAGGAAATCGAGCAATGATATTAGGATCTGCTCTGTCACCTTTTTAGGGCATAGGGACAATTTATGTGGAGGGACCAGCTGTGGTTCAAGATGTTAAAAGATGTGATCATAAAGAGTACCCATATTGGAGGTTACAATTTAAAGAGGTCAACAGGGACCGAATCAAAATCCTGGGGTTTGCCCTCCTTTTGCGCCTCTACAACCCGGGCGACCTCCACCGTAGTAAACATGATACTTGGCATTGTTGATTGCCTTTCATGCCATTGAGGCCTTCGGGCATGTGGCGCGGTATACAAGAATTTGTGATAAATAAATAGTCATGTTTCAGATGCAGGCGGTGCATTAAACCAATCATTACTACTATACAGTGTAGAATAATGGTTGACCCAGCTGGGTTCACAAATGCATGATTCATGAGGAATCAAAATAGTTGGAGCACGTTTATTATTTATACTTTTATATTAATTGTTATAAAAAGGAAGTGTTTAGTATTTAGCATAGAATGGAATGTAGACGGTGCGAAGGATGAGGAATTGTGCTGTGCATTGTTTTAACCATGATCCTGTTCAATATTATGAAAATGGGAGCTGTTTGGTACCCAACACAGAACAGAATGGAGAATATGATGTGTGGTTGAGATGCGTGGGTGAGATCCAGGTGTGGCACTTAGAACTGAGCTTACGTGGTGGACGCAAGAGCCTGTGACCAGGAAAGTCCCAAGCACATAATCAATTATGAAAACAAAGGCATTGTATAGGCACATTCCCATTACAATCCAAAATACCCCATTCTCATCCTACTCTTCACCAGTGTAGCTGGCGAATATATGTAAGAGATTACCGTGAGTAGTTTGAGGTCACGTGACATGAAGCGATTAAAGCTTGCAGAATAATAGAAATCGACCGGCAAGCACATTTTGCGCTGGCACTTAAATTACTAAGTATTTCACAGGATAATTTAGCTTTCTCCAAGAGAATGCCGGCTTTTGTCTTGTAGCGCTGCTTCTCAAAAGGACATTTTAATCAGGAGTTTCAGCACCTGCAAGCATGTGTATGTAATGGTGTATAATTGATGGGCTGCTTAGTAAAAAAAAAAAAAAAACTTTTCATGAGTGCATGCATCCTTTTTTGAGACGAATATAATAGGTGTACAACCGATTAAGAGAAAATGCATTTTTTTTTACAGAGATAGCGAGAACAGCGACATAAAATAGTCAAGGCAAAGAAAAAAGATATTGGAAATTATTATTTTAGTTTTTCTTTTTTAAGCGTGTATTTTTTTTAGACATGATTCACTAGGAGCAATATGTTGCTTTACCGCTGGAAAAAATGTGTGCTTTCAATGTGCAGACGATTTCTCAACTTCTGCAGGTGAGCAGTGGTGGAAATGGAAAAAAATTGGTGGGGGATCCCACAAGGGACGGGGTGGGGGCGGAGTTTGGGGGGGGCGGTGCCCGAGGAGGCTGGGTTAAGGGGGCAGAGCTGGCAGTTGACCTCCGATCAAAGGAAATGTCCAAAATAATAGTTTAAAACAGCGAAATGTCTTTCATGTTGCTTCTTTTCCATCAATTCCACTTCAAACCACTTCCTTGACACTCGCGATGAGTTACTTCACTATGCAGATAATAATTTTGACCAGTGTTGCTGAGTAAATATTCTTTAAAATGCACAATTTGCATCCCATTTTATAAAAAAAACTTCCCCTTGGATACTATTCAAACAGGGTGATTTCTTTTCTCCATAAGCAACTTTTTCTTTTACTTGGACCTCACCCGGCACAGCTCCTGCAGCTCCCCTCTGAAAGCAGTTGGGTGGCTGCATCGTGTGTGATCATTTTAGTAGGGGTATTTATGAACTGTTTGTCGAATACCTGTATATTTATTTATTTATGCAATGTTTGTCGGATACAGGTATCCGACAAACAGTGCATAAATAAATAAATAAACCGGGTCGTGGCTGAGGACTGTAACTTCCTCTTGTGACCTCTGGCATGCGGTCACCAGAGGAAGTTACAGTTTGCTCGCAGGTGCTTTTTTTTTCCCCAGCGCAAAGCAGGGGTGTGGGGCAGCTGACTCTGGCCGGATCCCGAGATGCAATGGAGGACTCTCAGGATGTGATGGCGGACCATGAAACTGGGGAGCTCAATGAGAACATGACTATACTTTCTGTCAGCAGTGAGCCCCTGCTCATCGCCACTGTCATGGGTCCGTCTGTTGGAGATTATATTCAAAACATTTAGGCAGATACACCCATGGCCACAGTAATTTGGAAATAGCTACCTAGGTTGATGACATGGTTCTTGGGCCTGGAGCCTGTGTGACCATGTTCATACGAAATAGAGCCTGAAGACAACTGATATGAATTCATGGTCATGCAGAATGATGAAGTTATGGTGACAGAGAGTGACCCATACCCCCTGGGCCTTTGGGAAATACGAGGGGTCATTCAGCCTGGATTTTGGATGGCATGTCAACCGGTGGATATATTTTTAAAGTGGACGTTTGTATTTTGTTGGGGTGTGAAAGCTAGTAGGTGCTAAAACCATGCGTTTCTGTTTTTGTCTACAGCCTCTAACTGATAAAAAGGACAACAATGAGGAGAGCCACGCTGTAGCAGATATGGTCAACATTTGTTGTGTTTGCTATTCAAATCAATTTGAAATCCCGGTGAATCGAGATAATAGAATGTGTAAGCAATGTATCTTACTAATGGACACGGGCAGTGTTATAAACGATGCAGACACAGCAGCTCTGACCTGTGTTGATATCCTAGCCATTCAAGGCTTCAAAGCTATAATGTTGAAAATGTGTTTAAAACAACACTTTCACAGATGGTGCGCCGAGCATAAAATTGACAACCTGCAGCAGGATGCTCATGAATGTTTGGAAATATACTATTCAGAAAAATCATTACGTAAAATATGCTACATGTTGAGCCCTATATGTCTTGTACAAATGGTGCATCTGCCATCTCTCTACTGTCACGCACTACTGTCACTACACCCTCCACTCACGCTGTGCCAGAAAGTGACACCAACAGCTCACTTACAAGTGTTACCCTGCCTCCTACTCATCCTATTTCTACAGATAATTCCTTCAGAATATTTGCCTTAAAACCTATACACTCCATGCAGGACTCAGCCGCTACCTCCTCAGGTGCTCTTCTGCCTTTTCCCACCCACCCGCAATCGCCTGAACTCACAACTAATGCTGCCCACCACTTAGGGAAAATCCCCCCTAGATTGCGCCTTGGCTCACCTTTCCCTAGTGCCTTGCTATTCAGATCCCTACCACATCCCTAGGACAAACACCTCACCCGGCCAGACACCCCCATGTCCTCCCCACCACGTACTACACTTTCTCCTCCACCCACTACCTCACCACCTCCCAAGCATACATTATTCCCGACCACTTACTGCTCCTCTTGGACAAGCAGCTCCAACACCCACAGAAAATCTCCTAGACCATAATGCTGCTCTAGTGCAAGATTACTGCACACCCGTGCCCTCAACACTTGGCTACCTTTTAACCCCCCCATCGCTCCTCCTATAAATGCACCACCACCGCCCCAGGATGGTTGTCACCCTCGACTGAAGCCTCCCCGCAAAGGATTACCAGCACTTCACCATTGGAACCAGCCACTTGGCCTGCACAAGCATCGACAGACTGGAGTGCCTCTGCACCCGCACTTTGGCTCACTTCTCAGCCCCCCTCTCTGATACTGTAAACACTGTTCAAACCAGGCCCACCTCCCACCCCTTTATGCAGCCACTCCCAGTCGAGGATACCCTCACCACCAGGCCTGAACACCTTGCTTGTGCCCTCATTAATGCACAATCCATCTGCATGCATACCCATGATATACATGACCTCATCTTAGACAACAACCTTGACCTGCTCACCATTACTGAAACCTGACTGCATGAAGCAGCTGGTCCCTCCCTATCCTCCTTCATCCTTCCCGCTGGCTTCTCTGTTCTCAGATCAGACAGAGATGACCACCCAGGAGGAGGATTCGCGATTATTTCCAAATCATCACTCCCCATTAGAGCCTCCCCCTCCCTCCCTTGCCAGGTTATGAACTCCTACTAGCCAAAATCGAATCCAATCCCCAGACCACCTTTAACATCCTACTCCTTTACCACCAACCCAATAACCTTAGCACTCCAGATGCTGATAACCCCCTGCTCATCGTGCCCATCTTGAAGCCCAACACGAAACATCTGCTCCTAGGTGACTTCAACCTAGGGTTCAATGACCCTACTGACCAAAGGGTCTACTGTCCTTATACATCCATGTATGAGATGAACTTCACTCAAATTGTTTCGGCCCCCACTCACAGGCTGGATCCTTGATTGGATTCTAAAAATCACCCTCTGAGGTCACCTCCATTGACTCTGTTCCCTGGACTGACCATTCTGTCACCTGCTTCAACTTGTCCCTCACATCCACCCCAACCCTGAAAACTGAAAACCACCTTCCCATCACTGCGAAACACACCCGTAAACTGACCAAGGAATTTCTGGAGCCTACCATTCATGCCTCCTTGGGGTCGCAACCCGATAGCTCTGACCCTGAAACCACCTTCAACGACTACAACTCTGCTCTCCTCAATGTATTAGACCTGCACGCCCCTCTCAAAACCACGACTCGCAAAAAAAGCAACCACCACAACTGGTTCACAGATTAATTAATCTCCCTCTGCAAACGTGCCCAGGAACATCTCTGGAAAAAACAACCATCCCTCTTCCAACAATGAGGCTTTTAACACTATTGCCAAAACCTACAAAACAGCAATCATCACCACCAAAGCCAGCATATACAACCCCAGGATGAATGAGGCATGTTCTAACGCCAAAGAGCTCTTCAACATCCTTAAGGAGTTGGAAGCCCCAGCACCTCCTACTTCTAGCTTCCTCAAAGACAAAGCCTGATGCTCCCTTGTACAATTGGCCTTGGTGAACAAAACTCACAACCTTAGAAACAAAACGATCTTCAACAAATCTCTGCTCCCCCTTTCCACTTCACTCCCATTTCCCCTGCTGATGTACTCACCTCCATCCAACATCTCAAAGCCTCTTACTTCTCAGGCGACATCTGCCCGGCCCATCTCATCAAGATGTGCACTGATTCCCTCACCCCCACCATTGAAAAATTCATGAATGCCTCCGGCTCAGTGTCTAACTCGATCAAAGAACCTTAGGTCACTTCTCTCCTTAAAAAAAACATCCTCGATCCTCACCCTCCCCACTAATTATTGCCCTATCAAGACAGTGCCCTGCCTCATGAAAATCCTTGACTGTACCGCCTACTCCCAACTGCAAGCCCACTTAGAAGCCCACAATCTACTTGGCATTTAAGTGCTATGTCTTGGCAGACACAGCTCTTAATCGGACCTCCTAGAGCATATGATTCATAAGGATCAAATTCAAGACACCAGGGATCTCCCTATCCTCCTCCTCTATGACCTCTCAGCAGCCTTTGATCTCTCAGATCATGATATCTTATGTCACTACCTCACCGCCACCTTCAACCTCTCCACTGAAGTAGGCAACTGGATCAAATCCTTCCTGAGCAAACCATTTTACAGAGTATTCACTGGTAATCAAGCAGCTGACCCCATCCCTGTTTTGTATGGGATCCCCCAAGGGTCTTGTCTCTCACCCACACTGTACAATATGTACAACAAACCTCTCTTTGATCACCTGGACACCCTTAAGGTCCCTTACACAAACTTTGCTGATGACACCCAGGTCCTCCTGAAGCTCAGCGGTAATCACAAACTGAATTCCACCAATATCAACCATATCTACAATATCATTCAGGCTTGGATGGGTAATCACATCTCTGTCTGAATGATGAAAAAACAGAACTCCTCATTGTAGGATCCCCCGCACAGATTTAAACACCTCGACCCCGCTTTTGCCTCCTTTTGCATTAATGGGATTATCATCCCGGTATTGACCCACATCAAAACCTTGGTTGTTTATATCGACTGTGAGCTAAACATGCACAAACATGTTAAGGCTGTTGCCGCCTACGCAGCCTACTTCACCAAATGAATCAACCTTTCCAAAAAATTCCTTAGCCCCAACAATTGCCTCCCACTGGCAAGGGCATCATTGGCAGTAAATTAGATTACTGTAATGTTATTCTAGCAGGAACCGCCACCAAAAATATCAAAGCGCATTGGTTGCCAATAAGGCGTGTGTCGAATTCAAAATCCTCGCCATTACCCACTGTTGCCTGCAGAACACCACCCACCCCTATCTCACCTGTCGCATCGGTAAAAAGCCCCACCACGTATCCTGCGATCCTCCTCTTCCACCTCCCTAAACACCCTGAGATTCAACAGAAAAAGAGCTGGAGGATCATGTTTCACTTTGATCACCCCCACTCTCTGGAACTTGCTCCCCCGGGCAATCAAGATGAACCCTCCTACCTGATCTTCCACAATGAAGTCAAAACGGCACTATTTAATAAATATGCCTAACAACCTCTGCCTTATTGGACTTTTCCAGCATTCAATGTAAACTCTTTTTTGTTTGGTTTCTGTTTCTCCTGTCTACATCAGCAATTTCTCCATCGTGTTCTGGGACCACCTAGTATGTAACACTTTTTTCCATCTGTGACCTCAATGTAACCTCTGTGTCACACCATCATTGAACTCTACTGTAACCACTACTAGTGCTGTGATACCTCTGGTTCTGGGCGCTATCAACTAATAAAATAAATAAATACAAATAAAATAAACCGATCTAAGGGTTGGGGAAGCGGCAGAACAATGTATGTCTGTAAATTGTGAGCTACACAAGTGGCGTATAAGACCATCTTGAAAATAAATCAGTTTAGAGGGGGGGTACCCGATGTTTGTTAAAGTATAATTGAACAAAAACAGTTTGCAAATAGGGTGATATGGTATATATAAGCCAGTACATCAGAGCAATGTGCATGGTGCCTCTTAAAACTGATTTATGAAGATTCAGAATGTAGAT
This sequence comes from Ambystoma mexicanum, assembly GCF_040938575.1. Taxonomy (NCBI): domain Eukaryota; kingdom Metazoa; phylum Chordata; class Amphibia; order Caudata; family Ambystomatidae; genus Ambystoma; species Ambystoma mexicanum. The sequence continues at coordinate 103,977,309 of NC_090936.1, read as the reverse complement.
CATGTACATGTATTTATGCTTATTTGCAGGAAATAAAAAATAAACACTTGTTGGAAAGCTGTCACTTTAATATGAAACCCACCAGTGGATGTGACCAGCAATTATTGTTGGCTTTATTTAACCTCTTAACTGCTAACGTTTTTTTTCTCCCAGTGCGGAGACCTTTTTTGGACATTTCAGTATGTTGGCATTTAATCCCTTGTAACTTTTCTGTTACAAGTGATATCCTGGCCAAATGTTCACCCTGTTCTTCCCACATGTAGGTGGTCATAACACCGCCAATGATTTGTGGTTTGATGTAGTTGGGGTTTAGAAAATCACAGAAAAGTGACAAAATGTTGTGTTTTTTCAGCAAATGCCTATAAAATAATGTCCAAAGAAGCCTGTGTTTTCTTGTAAGAGATATGAACAAACGTTTTACAGTTCTGAATTCGCCATCTTCCAAGCTTTCAAGAGCTGGTTGAGTAGAAACAAAAATAACTATCTTTCATACGTTAACTGTGAGGTGTCAGAAACATGAGAAAGACCCATTGGTATAGTGTGTTCACAAGTTGCCATTTTTATTTAAAAACAAGGGGTGAAACAAATGCCTATCTTTCCCTAACATAACAAGGATGTCCCTGGCTAACAATCTAAGGCTAAAGAAAAATGACCTATTGTCCAAAAGGTATCTGACCCTCAGACTTATATATACAACAAAACAATAAAAGTTTTGGCTGGCTTTCTTAAATCCCACAAAATGACATAGTATGTTGAACTTAAAACATGTATAACCAGTAATCCTTGCAACCAGGGTTGGATTCCCTTCCCATAGATCAAGATCAAGTCAGGAATATTTAGAACAAAGTTCAGTTTCAAGAAAGTTATGTATAGTAACTAAGTTCCATTCAATGTATCATACAAAGTCATTTTCATTCAATGGGCCTCATTACGGCCCTGGCGTTAAGGGTTTACCGGCGCCGTAAAAGGTGTCGGTGCCGTTAAACCCTTAACCCCTGATTACGAGGTCCCTTTGCGGCACCCCACCTTAACGCCTGCTTTTAGCAGGCGTTAAAGTAGGGTGCCGCAAAGGGACCTTGGTGCTAAGTACGGTGCCACAATTTGCGGCACCGTATATAGCGCCTTCCCCATTCCCATTGAGCCCTATGGGGCAAAAATGGGAATGGGGAAGGGCCCATGGTGAATGGGGAATTACCGCCCCGCCAACCTTGGAATGGGGCGGTAATTCCGCCATTCACCATGGCGGACCCCGGCATGGACCATGGTGCTAATAGCACCATGGTTTAGCGCCGGGGTCGTAATGAGGCCCAATGTCTCCTTTCACTTGGCAAAGTGCTTGTCTCTCTTCCAAAGGCTTACTCACAATATAAGTCCTTTCACTTGGCAAAGTGATTATATCTCTTCCAAAGGTTTGTTCACAAATCTAGCAAACCAAAAGTCTTTTCCTTCCAAATACCTCCTGCTGCCGATAACAAAAATCTTCTCCTTCAAACATAAATTCACAAATCAAATGTAAGTGTTCTTTTCTCAACTTACCAATCACTTGTAAGCACCTCTCACTACTTCTTCAAAAGAAACATTTTAGTCAGGATGGTTTCAACAATCACTTTCTGAAATGCAGCTGTTTATCAAGACAAAGTGATGAAGTCAACATTTCTTTTCCACCACAACCTTTTACCACAATCACAATACTTCAAATTGCTTTTTCTTCCTGGTCCACTTGTCTGCCAGGACTAACTACAATTGTTCCCTTTCCTGGTTTACTCGCCTGCCAGGATAAAGCTCCTTCTACTACAATGTTATACACTGTGGGATTGTGTGTTCCAAACTCTCCACACAAGAACCATACATGAGGAGATTTGAACCAATAACTGCTTCTCATGATTTTCTATTAACTTTCATCAAAAAGGCTTATATATTTTCACAAGTCATATTCTACAAAAGGATCATTATTATCTTGTTTATCTTTTGGCTTTTGGCAATGTAGGTTACAGTTTTTTACAAGGGGGCTTTGCTCATGCAGCCTTTATTTTCTGATGGGGCAACCTTTTGGATGCAGGTAATGTGGGATATAATTATCTTCCATTTGACATCTCTTTCTGCATGAAATATATCCTATTTGCTTGGATAGTATTCTCCTTTGACTTTCATAATGTGGCTTACAATATTCCCCTATTTTTAATCCCACAATAGGATAGTGGTGCCCAGTTTACCTTAATTCAATTGTTCGGTATTCAAAATAATTCTTGTCACCTAGCAGTCTCCTTCTGTGTGTCCCGGGGTCACATGTTTCAGGACAACTCACTGGTATGCCTTGGCATCGCCTTCTGACTCGCCAGTGTTTCCTCTTCTCTCTTCAGGGCCTCTTCTGCTTCTGACAGCTCCTCTCTGTCCGCCACCTTGCACGCTGACCTTCTATGGAGCTCTCGCAGCTCCGCACCGTCTCCGGTGTGAATGGAACACAGAAGCAGTTAGCGGTATGTCAGGAGTGTCTCTCCCACAGAGCGTGGCTGGCTTCAGTAATGCTTCCCGCTGCAAGTCCTCTGCATGGCCAGGTTGTCCCAAACTCTGCCACATCAACTTCACAGCGTTCAGCTATGGCCGCAATACCATCAGTTTCTGTTTCTTCCTGCTGCTGCTTCTCACGCACCTGAAAGAACTTCAAGTTTTTAAAGGCCCGCTCAGGTTATCTATATTAAAATTACTAGACCGCTTATACCATTTCTTTAACTCTGAGCCACTCTTCCTCATCTCAGTACTCGATGTCCATAATGTTCTTGTTTGATTTTAAATCAAAATTGTCAATCTCGCAATAAGCCATAAAGGCTTGAGGTTCAGTAGGGAAATTATGTAGAGAGGGATCCCACTCCCCTTGACATGAGTCCCCTCCAATGTGAACCTCCAACATAAGAGCGGTACGACGTCATTTCATCGCCGGATGTTTTTTCATGGTTTTTTTTAAAGCAGATTTTTGTTTTTTAAAAATCATCGCATTTTTGGGGGGGGTTAGAAAAATTATATAAATTGGGTGTGGGTGTACGGGGATATAAAACAAATTAAAGGGGATGGGGGTTTCAGGGGTAACCCCCCAAAAATAAAAAAATAAAGAATTCAATGAGTTTTTTCGAGAAAAAGAATCTGCGGTAAAAAACCCCACAAAAAAAATCCCACGATGAAATGACATGGAACCACACAAGCACCCCCAGGGGCAGGATCGGGTAGCAGCTGCCTTTACCTGGCCACATAAGCAGAGGCCCATGTCGGGCTTTATGGGATGATCACACTAGGTACCTTCAGTTTTGTGAGAGTTGGGCAATGTTTCCCTTTTTTTTCAGTAGGACATGCTTGCACGGAATGGATGAGGAGGGTAGGGAAGCTGAATGGGAACAAAGAAAGGTGTACATTTCTGAAAATAAGATACAATTCCAAGTTCAGCAAGGGGTCATTTACGCAGATAAGGCAAGAGCTTTTTATGCATAATTCCCATAATTTACCCAAAAATTGTAAAAATGACTGAAAGAAAGTATGTCCTGGATATGTTTGCATTTGTAATGTAATGGATTCCATGAATACTCAGAAAAGCCATGCACTGCTACCTTCCCCTGACTTTTCCAGTTAGGTAAGCACACATTTTTTGTAATGTTTCCAAAAACAAACAATACCCCGATACAAAAACCAAGCCATGATAGACAGTATTGTTATGCTGACGGCCTAAAGTGACCCACTTTGCATTTGAAAATAATGAAACCCAATGTGGTGAAGAATGCCAAGCATACATATTGTGAAAGAATACAGGCTGACCCTTTGACGGATAGGTGACTTGGGCAGGTCACAAAAACGCGCAGCGACTGTATGTCGGGCGCATATGTGAAATTAAAGCCTTGTGTGTCAAAGCGCAAAATGTATGACAACGTTATCACAATCAAGAGAAAACAACAAATGTCCTATCTTTTCAAATCCCCATGGTGTCCTAATAAAAATGGTACCTCACATGTTTGGGTGCAAAGTCCGTGGCCTAAAAGGAAATGGCTAAACCACAGGTATGACAAATGATCTGGGAAGAGTGTTTTGGGCATTGTGGCCAGCCTATAGATTTAGGGCTGGGGCATCACTGCCACAAAGGAAAACAAGGAAGCACATACATTTTGTAAAAGAAGACAGATGTGGAAAACCAAATACACCCAGTGCGCATTGATGGCACAATCATTTCTCACCCAGAATGCACATCAAATGTGAAAAAGTGGAAAGAATACACTATTGTGAGATATTTTCTGGTGGGTAAACACTGAAATGCTCAAGAAAGCAGTGTATGACCAACCTTCCCACAGTGCCACAGGTGTCCCGATGAAAACAGTACCTCACATGTATGGGCCAATTGGCATGGGCCAAAGGAAAAGGGGTAAATCACCAGCATGGAAATGCTCCCTGAAGAGCATATGTCGCCTTGTGGCATGCACCTGCATTGAGGACTCTCACATCACAACCACCAGGGAAAGATGGGAACTCAATGCAGTTTTTGAAAAGGAGAAACCTCGGGGAATCCAAATACATCTGTTTTTTGTTGCTCGCATAAGAACTTTTTACACAGAATGCACAGCAAATTCGAAAAGTTGGAAAAATACAACATGTTGATGCATTTGCCATTGGTAAACCACAGAAACAGATGGCAAACTAAATATTTTTTACCTAGCCCCATTCCTACAGGTGTCCCGTTGAAAATGGTGCCTCACATGTTTGGGTTTACTGGCGGATTCCGAAAGGGAAATGGCTAAACTACAAGTAAGTTAGGTCTCTGCGAAAGCCAGATTGAGACTGTATTTAGCCTTGCAGGGAGGCCAGAGAATTAAAACTGGGGTGGCACGACCACCAACGAAAACAGGAACCCCATACATTTCTGAAAAGAAGACACCTGTTGAAATCCAAAGAGGCATCGATGGCATGAATCGCGTTACAATGTCTTACCCAGAATGCACTGCAAAGTTGTAAATGTGACAGTAAATACACTATTTCCACATATTTCCCACTAGGAAATTACCGAAATGCTTGCAAAACCCCACATGCCATATCTTCCAACATTCCCACAGATTTCCCAACAAATACCAGACCTCACATGTGTGGATGCGCAAAAAGAGTAAACCATTGTTATGTCAACTGTTCTGAAAACGAGTGATTCAACAGGCCTTTGGCCTTGTGGGCACCCCATAGATTTGGGCCTGCGGTGTCACAAGCACCATGGAAAACGGGGAACTCCATGCAGTTGTGAAAAGAAGACGCACATGGGAATCTAAAGAGGTCTCGCTTGTGTGAATCACGTTAGAATGTTTTACCCAGAATGCACTGCAAGTTGTAAATGTGACAGAAAATGCACTAATTTCACATATTTCCCACTGGCAAATGAACGAAACACTCGCAAAACATCTCATGTCGTACCTTCCCATATTCACACAGATGTCCCCACAAAAATCAGACCTTACATGAGTGGGTGCGCTCACCTGGGCAGAAAAGAAGCAGGGCAAACCATTGGTATGACAACTGTTCTGAAAACGCAAGATTCATCCTGCCTTGGGCCTCGTGGGCACCCCACAGATTTGGGTCCGGGGTGTCACAGCCACCAAGGAAATCGGGGAATCCCCTGCATTTCTGAAAAGCAGACACCCGTCAGAATACAAAGCGGGATCACTTGTATGAATCGTGCTAGAATTTCTTATCAAGAATGCATTGAAATGTTGTAAATGTGAAAAGAAATATACTATTTTGCCACATTTCCCACTGGGAAATGACCGAAATGCATGCAAAGCACCACATGACCTATGTTTCCACGTTCACACGCATGTCCCGATGAAAATTCACATCTGTTAGTGCGCAAAAAGGGTAAAACATTGGTATGTCAACTGTTTGGAAAATGCAAGATTCAACAGGCCTTTGTCCTCGTGGGCACCCCACAGATTTGGGCCTGGGGTTGTCACAAGCACTGAGGAAAATAAGGAACTCCGTGCATTTCTGAAAAGAAGACACCTGTGGCAATCCAAAGAAGTCTCACATGTGTAAATCACGCTAGAATTTATTGCCCAGAATGCACTGGAAATTGGTAAATGTGACAAGAAATTCACTATGTTGATATATTTTTCACTGCGAAATGACAGAAACGCGTGCAAAAAACCACATGCCCTATCCACATTCACTCAGATGTCCTGATGAAAACCAGACATCACATGCATGGGTGCACTTAGCTGGGTGGAAAAGGGTAAATCATCGGAATGCAAACTGCTCTGGGAAGACACATTGATCATCGATACTTCAAACACACCTTGCGGCCCCAGGTTCCTCCAGGGAGCCCCTGCAGTGTCCCCATCGTTCCCTGGAATGAAAGGCTCTATTATGGCCTTAGCAGAGCTCCAGAGCGTCCGTGAATGCTGCCCCCGGCCTTGGGCATCTACCTCCCACATGGTCCAACCGTCCCTAAACCCAGGGCGGTTCTGGGGAGCCATGGCGGGGCACCCATCCCACCATGCAAGAAAAACCTCACAGTGGCCTGGCAAGGTGTCTGGTCAAAGGATCGAAAACCAAAGGATCACATTTTTTTTTTAATTATATATTTTTTGGGGTTTTCGTTTAGTGAAAAAAAGTGGTTTTTACCCAAACACGGGGGCTGGGGTGGAAAATGTAACAAAAAAAATATATTTTTGTTCGATCCTTTGGTTTTCGGTCCTTTGGTGTCGATCCTTTGACCATTCGACCCTTTGGTTGTCGATCCTTTGACCTACAACCGCCTGGCAAGAATGTTAGGATGGTCGAGGGTGCTGCACTCAGCCTTGGGCGCCTGTCTCCCGTGTGGGTTGATCATCCCCAAGCCCAGTGGTGGTTCTGAGCAGCCACGGCAGGTTCCCCATCCATCCCTGCAGGGTAAAGACCGAACACAGCCCGGTCAGAGCTCTAGGATGGCCGGTTGTGCTGCCCACAGCCTTGGGCACCTGCCTCTCACGTGGGCCAACCGTCCCTAAACCCAGTAGTGGTCCGTAGAGCCTCGGTGGGGTCCCTGTCCCTCTGTGGATGGAAAATCTCTAAAACAGCCAGGCCAGAGCTGTAGAACAGCTGGATGTGTTGCCCCCAGCCTTGGGTGGCTGTTTCTCATGTGGGTCGACCATCCCCAAGCCCAGCAACGGTTCGAGGGAGCCCCGGCAGGGTCCCCATCCCTCCATGGAGGGAAAACCTCTAACGCTACAAGGCCAGATCTCTAGGATGGTTGGGGTGCTGCCCCCGGCCTTGGACTGCTGCCTCACATGTGGACTGACCATCCCTAAACCCAGTGCAGTCCAGAGAAACCCGGCGGTCCCAGTCCCTCCCTGGATGCAAAGGCTGTAACGCAGCCTGCCCACAACTTCAGGGCATTTGGGGGTGCTGCCCCTGGCCTTGGAAGCCTGCCTCGCTTGTGGGGAGGCCATCCTTAAGCCTAGCGAAGGTCCCAGGGAGCACCAGCGGGGTCCCCATCCCTGCCTAGAGGGAAAAGCTCCAAAGCAGCCTGGCCAGAACTCCAGGATGGCGGGATTGCTGCCCCGTCATTGGGCGCCTCCCTGATGGGAAAAGCTCTAATGGGGCTGGCCAAAGCCCTAGGCTAGCGAAGGGTTCTTCCCCTGGCCTTGGGTGCCTGTCTCCTATCTGGGTCGACAGTCCCCTTGCCCAACGGGGCCTGCCGGTCCTTTGCCATGGGGGCCAAAGGGCCTTCCCGCGCAGGCCCATTGGAATGCATTGCACTACCAGATGGACTGCTCTGGAAGCCTGGATTGGAGTTGATTTGAAATTTTTTCACCCAGTTGGGTCTATAAGGAGGCTAGATGCTTTTGCCGAGACCTCCCCCTCTGTCACCCAGGATGCACAGATTTCAAGAAAGCATAGTCACCTTCCCCGGGATAACTGTAGACAGTGTGTATGGGTCCTGACTGTGCTCCGCTTGGTTCTCACTGGCTTGGAGGGAAATGCTCTAACAGGCCCTGGCCAGAGTTCTAGGACGGTCGGCAGTGCTGCCCCTGGCTTTGGATGCCTGTCTCCCATGTGGGTCAATTGTCCCCTGCCGGTCCTTTGCCAGGGGGGCCAAAGGGCCTCCCCGATCAGGCCCATTTGAATGCATTCCACTACCAGATGGTCGCTCTAAGAGCCCTAATCACTGCCCCAATCACTGCTCAGATGCACGCATAGAATATACCTCATGTGTTGCACATTTTAACCTCAGGGTGACTCTTCTAACAGAAAAGATGAGCACCATACCAAGTGTGCATTGCATGCCCCGAAATACTAGCACAGACATGTTTGATGAATTGATGGTCATTCTTATGTTCCCAAAATGCTCTTTGTTTTTATCCAAATCAGCCAGCATCCTATATTCAGGGCACACACATCATTCAACACTTAGCTCTGCCACCCCTCTCACCCACACCACTGACAATCCGGCCTCATTTCTGGCCTCCCCACTGACAAACCGCCTCTCTTTCAGGCAAAAGGGTGGGGGGGTGAGCGTTCCCCCAGTAAATGTTGTCAATTTCCAGCACTGCCCATGTACCAACAAACAAATATTACCCTCCCTAGGGGCAGATCGGCAACAACCTGCCGATCTGCCCACAGGGAGGGCAAACATTGCACAACCCATCCCTTTTGGGGCCAAGTGGCCTCTTCCCCCTCCCCTAAAAGGAATCCTTGGGAGTCTAGTGGCCATTGTTGCTCCTCTGGGTTAGTGCGAAATAGTGGAAAATACCCCCCAATTACCCCACCTGAGGAGCAGCAATGTTGTGCCGGCATGGGGGCCATTTTGTGGACTGACCCTGCAATTGTGGGCCACCCAAATACCCACCCCCCCATGTTCAGGGGAGGAATTGGGCCGACACAAGGAGGTGCTGCGCTGTGGCAAAAACTACTGTGCTCTGATGTCATCAGATTGGGAAGCGGTCCTGAAGGAACTGAAAGGAAAGTCTTCCCCTTCAGTGCCTGGGGGTCATGAAGTTTGTCGCTGCTCCAGTGGATGCCTATTGGGAACATTGCTGCAAAGCAGGTTTTGACGATTTAAGACCGCTTGCAGGACTTTCCTTGGGCCTGAAGGTGTATGACATGCAGCATAATTTCCTAGTCGTTAGAGGACATTGGTTGTTTGATAAGGAGCTTTATGAATTCCTATCAGCCACCGCTATGCTGTGCATGTTTGTTTATCGACGTGCTGACCAACAGTGTGTATATCAAGTAATTGCGCATACTGCAAAATGCGTAGCCCGATTGCTAACTGTACAGCTGCTAATAACCCCAGCTATTCTATGTGAATACAAATCTGATGGTGTAAATGTTCATACAAATCTGATGGTGTACATGTTAATAAAAATATTTTAAAAAGTCTGTTGTTTGTAAAATGTAGATGTATCTTTATGTCTAACGGCTATGGGGTGAACATGTCCCGTATAAAGCTGTCCAACATATAATGATGAAGGGGGTGTTGGTAGATAGGGAGGTGTTGAAGGTTTGTATTGTAAACTGATAGCTGAGGGTGAGAATGTTTCAAGGGGCATTGTCAAGATGAGGCTTTCGGATCAGGAGTCCTATGCGCTACACAAGCCGGTCCAAAAACATGTTAAACGATGGATGACCGTGGTATCTGCTATCAATCAACAATGGCAGGGTTCCCAGCGTAGTAACAGCTATTGAAATACATATACAACAGCGGGCGAGTACCTGCTAAACTGCAGACAGATGCCAGCAAAGAGTTTCTAAATAAACCGCTATAGACCCTTTTTAAACAACATAGGGTGCATCATTTCATAACACTCTCCGAACCGAAAGCCGCTATTGTAGAACATTTTATACAAACTTTTAAAACACGAATCTGGCATTTCTTCAGAGCTCAAAACACCCGCAGATATGAAGAATGGAGATCAACGCTAACAACAATATTGTGAACATTCAATACAGCAAACCCGATTATGTCCCCGTTTGTAAAAACCATTTCGACACCAGCAACATCCAGTTACAAGACGTTCAAGGACAGTTTGCATCATTTAAATATAGAAAAATATGGCTGCAACTGCACTTCAGACCGCTGCAGCTCAAAGACTAATACAAAAGCATTACAATGGCTGTGGTGAAGAACTATGGGGACTCCAGGGCCTATATAGAATATTATAGGACCCAGGCTGGCTACAGCAATCAGCTATACTTTAGTGGGAGGCCAGTAATGTATGGAGCGGGGCTCGGTTGTATCTTTAGAAGTCTCTTTAGATGCACAATGCCCTTCCTATGCAGCGGCTTTGAATGAGCTAAACCACACATGAAAATGGCTGCCACCAGTATTACAAAAGATGTCATGGGGAGTGAGTGAACAATAGTTGCCTATCATCTCACCAAACAGAAAAAAGGAGGCACAGGCTGGATCAGGCTTCGTTTATAGACCACGCAAGAGTGTTGAGAGGAAGGGGTCCACATCCCAGCTATGCGGACCACCAACACCCATTAAGAAAAGAAGCCTGCCGTAGACGTCAAACTAAGAAGAAATGCGCTACCCCTAAAAGACACAAGGGCGGTGATATCCTCTAAAGAACAATGAGCTTTTAATGCTGGTCTTCTGGGGAGTGTGTGGAATCAGAGCTTCATCTTTTCAGCATACTGCCGCCCCAAACCAGAATCATGAACAGTTTTTTCATGGAGGTATCACCTCTGGCGGGGCGTTTGCAGCTAGCCCCCATAGAATTCTTTGTATCAGGATAGACTGGCATGTATCTGGATTTGAACGGCACATCTAACTTGTAAAATAACAAATGCTCACAGCGCCAACATTGCAGATGGCTCACAAGTGGATATGATCGCATATTCCATAGTCACAATGGTTCAAACAGAGGGATGTAACACTGGGTGATCGAATGATAACATAGAGTGATAATATGCACACCTACAGGGCCTATAGAGAGGGCATATTAAATTATGGCCCGATGCCTTGGAAAACCAGCTCTCAACCTGTCGCTTTTACCGACACACTATGGGACAGTTTGATGCCACTGGATGGTGAGAATGCAGGGTTCACAAAGAGGGCCTACTATTCCAAGCTCAGTAGAACATTTGAATTACTAGGATGGCTACATTCTGACCATTTCTTCCAGGACAAACTATTGATGAACAGTGTTGACCTTAAAATGAAACTATCCCGAAACACAGATGCTTTTTGTCACATCAGTGGGGATGGCGATCAATACAAGCTAGTCATCACGGTGTCCAGTCAAAGGGTCGACTGCATTGTTTCGAATGACAATAGTCTCGAAACAAAAGGACCGAAAAAAAGGTGGAATGCCTTTTTTTAAATGTATTTTAATTTTTGGGCTTCCGTATAGGAAACAAAAGTGGTTTTTACACCAAAGACAGGGGTTTGGAGGGAGACCCCCCAAAAAAACCCACAAAAAGCCCCCCAAAAAATGCGACCTTTTTCCGCTCCTTTTGACTCTAAACTATTGCATTCGAATCAATTGCAGTCGACCCTTTCACCTACAACCAGTCATCACATCGCCTAGTTTGTTTGTTAAATGTGTGAGTGTCTCCCCAACCATTAGACTAGAACATGCAAAGGCATTGCAGCTATCTAACGTGAAGTACCCTGTTGAGAGGGTGGCCATTAAAGTCTTCAGGATTCCTACCGGTAACCGGGGTACCATTCAAGACAACCTCTCCCTCGGGCAGGTCCCCAAAATAATCACCATGGGGATTGTTGAAACAGCGTTGCTCAAACGTACATACACTCAAAACCCCTTCGAACATCAGAAACTGCAACATGAACTATGTAGCATTGCATAAGGCTGGTGTCTTGATCCCAGCCAAAGCATATGCTTGTTGGAATTCAGAACATAATCAGGGAGTACATGGGGCCGGTGTTCATTACAGGGAAGCCCATGCGTGATGCAACGTTTGCATTCCCACACAATGACTATGCCCGCATTTACACGATATTGGCCTTCGACCTAAGACCTGACAACATATCATCAGGACATATCAACCCGTTGAGTGGGAACCCACGAAATGATGTAAAGTTGGAAGGAAACCTAGCGGCTACAAACTCGCTATTTGTGTGGACATTTTTTCGATAACATTCTCTTGATCAAAGTGCAGCAAAACATACTTTTTGATATATAATAGATAGTCTGCAGATTTAAGGATTCCTGCATAACCATAGATATGCCCAGAAAACATTTCACAGTGTGTATGCCAGGGATACATGCCACACCTGACTACTCTGCACCCGTCCGGTTAGCCTGGTGGTGAACACGATTCACAGGCCCATGACAGAACTTTACTTTACTTTTCTTTAATATATTTATAAAGCGCCCCAAATGACCCGGAGGCTTACGGGCACGGACAACAACAAAAAAAAGAGCATAAAAGGGGCAACAAACAATGCAGGGCGTGGCAGAAACTCTTGCTGTCGGACGGAATCTAGTCAACATTACCTAAACACATTGGATAGCTCTGTGGTTGGAGGGGGATATGCTAATGTTGTTTGACAGCTTGGCACACTTCCCACAACATCCTATATACACTGGTGTTTTAATGGATTACATGAAAAGCATTGCAAACTATTTACATTATACCACCAAGCCGGTGCAAGACTCTAAAGCTATTACATGCGGACAACACTGTATATTCATTATCAGCCAAATTTTGGAATGGCGGTCACTGTCGACTGTTTTGAAAATTTACCGGAACAATCGCAAGCAAAATGATCAAATGGTGACAACATTCGTTAACAGTAAGACATTGCACAGCGTGTACAGATCTTGCAGACTTTTCACCATGTGTCAGGAATGCAGATGTGTGTGTTCTATCTATTGTTATCTTGTATGAATAAAATAACTTGTTTTTAAATCAACAACTGTTGTGTGTTTATTGTAGATACGTATGGCAATGTAATACACAATCATTGCATTGTATTAATTGTAACAAATATTTATTTATAAAAAGACATTTTAAATACAGAAAGGAGAAAAGGCATCAGTTATACATGTGCAATCCTTATAATACAGAAAGGAAAAAAGGCCATTGGTTTTACTGCAGTCATTTTTAAAATACACACAGACAATGGGTTGCTCCCATTAATCAGACAACAAACTCAGGTGTATATATCTTCTGGGAGGCATAGGCGCTTCAGAGGTATAGATGGGAGGGTCTTCATAGTAGCGTGATGCAATGGGTAAAGAGTCTTTAAAGCCCCAGGTAGGCCACCTCGCTTCAGGACTGTGCGATCAGGATCTGCTTATAGGGCTGGCTGGCCTGGGTGTATTTATAGGACTGTATTGTTTTTGTTGGGTAGCAGTGTCAACTGTTTTTAGCCTCTCTAGAAGGCCTCATTGGGTAACATTACCTACAATGGCTGTCGGGATATTTAAATCAGCAACCACACACATTAACTCATTCCAGCTGTTGGGGGCATTCTTTATAGAAGTTGGCTGTCTATTGTTCAGCCCCTTACAACCTGACCTCTGTAGATGAATTTGCGCCTATCGGTCCATGAGCCCGCCGCCCACATCCTTTTCAAGCTCCAAATGAGACCAGTTTAAAATATCCTTAATTTCCGAGTCGAGCTGCATGGTGACAACCTTCCGTATATCCTAATCCTCTGGGTTGGTGGGTATCAAGCTATTTAACTGGGGCTTGTCGATGAAATACATTTTGTGAGCAAACTACATCACTGACCCCGAGCATCCTGGTGATTAGCGGTCGGGCTATGCCGATGAGAGATCCTATGAAACCTCGGGCCTGCAACACCACATTTCTTTTATTCTGTATCAATATCTGCTTATTAACCAATTTCTTGATGATGCCCTTCTTCTTTTCAACACACTGTTCTGGGCAATCTCTGAAATAGCAGCCACCATATTGTCAGAGGCCATAGCAAGAATGACCTTGCGCAGCGGGGTGATGGCATATACAAGCTACCTGGAATACTCCGACTTGTAATACCATGCATGCAACTGCTTCTAGTGCAGCTACATTGATGAGCGAAGTGGCTAAAACTCTCACGGGGATGGCCAATGAGAAATCGTCCGGACCAGACTGAATTCTAATTGAGTTCTTTAACGACGAGATAGAGGTCTGGGTTCTGGTGCACATCATAATGTTTAATACGATACTGCACTTGAAGGCAGTGCCACCTTCATGGAGGGAGGCAATCATTGTGCCAGTCTTCAAAAAGGCAAACAAAGTGACCCGGCATGTTATCTCCTTACTCAATATCTCTGCCAAATGGTTTGGGCGAGTGCTGTATGCCAGGATCATGGATTGATCAAAGAAATTCAGATCATCTGTGAGAACCAATATGTTTGTTGCAAGGGAATTGGCATGGTCGACCAGATACTGAACCTGAATTTGATTCTGGATAAGTACGTCCAAGGCCAGAAGGGAACTATCTACTTGGGATTTAGGGACCTTTCCACTGCTTTTGACAGTGTAGCCCACGATAAAGTCTGGGAAATCGTGCGTGATCTCGGTATGCCAGACGATATGTGACCAAGCTTACTCCAGCTACATTCAAACTTGTCAGCGAGACTGAGACTGGGGAACCGAGGACGGACAACTCGGGCGTTCCCCGTAACTAAAGGAGTGAGACAGTGGTGCGTAATTGCCTCACTCCTTTTTAACCTTTACATAAACTCACTCACAAGAGAACTGTCTGGCTTGACGAGCCATGTTCCCAGGGTAAATGGTCAAAGGATATGCATGCTGCTGTAGGTGGATGACACAGTCCTAATTGCACAGACAAAAAAAGCACTGGGTTCAGCAACTATATGGTCAAGAAAGATTTGAAAATCAATATAGGGAAATCTAAGGTCATGTATGTGGGAAATTGCAGACCATGGGGCAACGCTATAGTAGCAGAAGACAGAAAGCTGGAATGAGTCTCTTCTTTCCGCTACTTCGGCATTACAATTCCACGCGACTTAAGCTGGTCTACTCATGCCAGGGAGCAAGCACTGAAAGCCTTACATTAATGGCTCAATCATAAGGTTTGTCTCAAGAATGGGCAAGCTGCAAATAAAGCATGCGGCAGTCAGTCTGCCCAATTCTGCAAAAATCTATTTCTGAGTAAAATAAACGATGTATCTAAGGGTTTCGCAGGGTATTTGCTCCACGAAGAACTTATCTTTTCAACCTCTTATTAATTGGTTGCGCTTATGAGGAACCCCAATGTATCGTTAACTCGAACCTTTCTGAGAGAAAGAATGACTTTAAATGGCCATGGCTATTCCCCTTGGTTAACCCACATTAAGACCTCTTTTCGCAAACCTGGCCGTACATGCATCCCGAACGAAGAAGCAGCAACCAGTAAGGTCGAAGAAAGGGAGCTTGCACACAACTTCATCTCTCTCCAAGTAAATGCCAGGATAGTAATTGAGTTGTAAAAGCAAAGTGTGCAATTTTACCATAAAATGTTATTCCCATAGCTCCACAGATAAGTTATGCTTACTGGCTCAATAACCCGAGGAAAAGGGGAATTGTTCTCCTCCTCAGGACAAACTTGCTGTTTATGCATCCACCAGCATTTTCTTTGCTGAATGATATGTGAGAAACCTGAAGGTGTCTCACCAGCAAGTCCTCGGCGCTCTGTCATCCAGGTGGCCAGGACACGGCCATTGCTTTTGGGTCCAGTTCCTGGGGGTGGACCAGTGTGGAAGGATCACCTGGATGAGGGGTCCTCGGGGAGTGGAAGAGGGACACCCCAGGGTGAGACTCGTTATCCCCTTCCCAATAACACCTGTTCCCCATCCTACCAGGTAGGATACCTAGGACTTCAACCTCCCCCTTTTCCGACACAAACACTTTCCCACAGACAGTTCACCATGAGCGACAATGGACTAACACCAGTGCTGTATACCTGACATGTCCCAACCCCATGGATAGGCAAGATCTGGCAATTCTCCCCCCTGACTTCCCTTCCCTACTCCTCCCCACCTACCCTTGCCCCCCCTCCTTTCCCCCATCCTCTCCCCTTCCCCTCTGACCTTAAATTGGTAACAAATACTACTTAAGGGCAATGAGGACACCAGACCACCCCCCCTTCCCCTCCCTCCCTTTCCCCCTACGTCAAATCCTACACCATAACTCCCTTCACCTACCCCCTCCTCTACGCTCCCCCCACCCTTCCCCCCTTGTAAATAGTTCTACTTATTGTTCTAATGACCTATTCATGTTTGTAAATATGCTTCTCTCACTTTGTACCTGTTGTTATATTGTAAAGCGCTTTGGCTTAAAGTGCTATATAAATTCAATAAACATAAACATTAACATAAATTACGGATTATTACCTGACTTCCATCACGCTTCCCCACACTGATAGAAGGCGTAGCACGAAAGCACACTCTGAGTGAGGCAAACCACATGAGTAAACGGCAGTTCCAAGATGGCAGTTTAATACAAGGAGCAAAACAGCAAGACCAGAGAGAGTCTCAAGGAGGGAAGTACCCGTGACCTCTAAAGACCGTTATTTTCATGAGCCTTGGAAAGTAATAAACCGAAGACCAGGAACTAAAGCTGATCAAACCTGCAGAGTGTGTCGGAGGTACCGGGGGTCTCCCGTTATAAAGTATTCCAATCGGGGGTTACACCGGACCAGGACTCTTGCCCTTAGCTTAAGATGTAGCGCTCAATTAGAATATGTTTTCTTTATTTTCAATGAATTTGAATTGAGCTGGCACCCAACCCGTATCACACTCCCTTTTAAAAAATACCACGTGTCACAATGGACCATGAACCAGGCCCGTTCGTGGGAATACAATATTTATTTATTTTAAATTCAAAGAAAATCACACAGTTTGACTATTGGGCAGCAATCACCAATGGGGTGATAATTACAATGTAAACTAATGAAATACACTTGGTTGACCTTCTACAAGAACATATCAAAAGCACAACTGAATAGGAACAATTTTACAGTTCGGGTAGATAGCACCCGCGTTAGGATTTCCCCCTGCAATTCTCCCTCAAACCCCAATTAATTGACTTTTGAGTGGATAGAAAGTAGCAGCAATGGATCAGCAAACAGAATTAGAAACCAACCTTCCCTCACAAAATAAGTTTAAAACTGTTTGCACTCGGAATTGGTAATATTTAAATTAAAGTGCGGTTGAATAAATGAGGTAAATATGATTTATCACAGTATCAGCTATGTAATATCTCTAGCAACTAAAAGGCAATGAATCAACAAAGGGCATACATTTCAGAAAGCAACTTGAAAGTAAGACCACAGTGCAGACAAAAACACACTTTGAAAAGTTGCATTTTACACTTTTGTCAAAACAGGTTTTTTTTAAACAGGTGAAAGAGGCAGAATCGCAATGCGGTTTTTAGGCTCGGTGATAGATGCACATCACAGGGATAATATAGAAGTGAAAGAGTGACTCTAGCTGAATAACTGTATGGAAGGAGGTTCGGTTTTTGGGAAAATGAAGCAGTTAATTAGAAAATCGTTTTGGAAAGAAAGGACAGGTTTTACTTAAACTAGATTATCGAGACTAAATTGTTAAAGAAAGACACGGTACGCTCCAAGGTTAATTTGCATCTTAACCTTTTCAACCCGCGTTCAGCTCTACGTGGCAATTACTTACATTATTCAAATATGACTAAGGATCCATGCAAGACAGAGATGAGAAGAAGACGGGAGCTATGCTTAGAAATCAAGAACAGGATGCACAGCGAATTCGAACAGTTTTAAACAAGTCATCAGGGTATGGACAGGATTACTTTGAGAGTAGGACAAAGATAAAGTCTCAAGATGGGGTAGGCTATGTGTTGCTATGGGATGGGGAAATACTCACAATCTGTACTTGAGTTTGGGATTTGGGACAGTCAACTGGGTGCTGGACTCAAAGGCTCTGGTCACAGCATGTCGGCGGACTCTCCTAACAGCAAACAGCTGGGCAAGTCTGGTCACTGGATGGCAAGGGTACAGCTGGCATGCAGGTAGTGGCAAAAAGCTGGTCTGGTCACAGGATACTCCGACAAGGGTACCACAGTTTTTCCCCCTTCTCCCTGAGTTAGTGGTATTTTGTTATGGGGTTTAGATTTGAAGGGTGATTCTGCCTGGATAGGAGGGGCTGAACCAACTATCCCTTTTCTAGCAGTGGAGTCTGGAATCTGCAGGGTGTATCTGGAATGTCTGGATATGCAGGTGCTGGACAATTCAGAAGAGAGAGTCCCTGTCTCTGTCAGCTTCCCCTTTTTATAAGGTGGGTGACTAACAGGATGTATTGTTGGGCAGGACTAAGCTAGACCTACCCTGAATAACCGGATAGGTCAGACTGTGTTGGACGCCTCCTCCAGGAGGGGACTAAGTTTATGGGATTGTGTTTTAAGAGGTGCAAAGCCATCCCACAGTCATTTTTGCCTAAAACCAATCTTAACATAAATCACACATTTATACAGTTGTGCCACTTTTTCAAATTACATAGGCAAATTGCATATTTCATACAGAGCATGGTGTTCCCACTCCCAGGTCTGCACAACATTATTTCACCCTACTAATAGTTTTTCACGGTTTTTAGGAGGAACCGCTTCACCCAAAAACCCACAATTTTAAGCATATATACATATTATCATAGGGCACATTTCCATTAATTTTTAACGTTCCATCATAGGTACTTTTCCCATGATTCACATTCTCCTGGCGTTTACATCCCAAACATGCTATGGACAGCCACGATATCTTTTTTGAAAGCCACGAAAATTACCTTTAAACTGTAAAACTTTTACATTACTGCATTGTTATATAGAATTAACAGTCTTTAAAGTGTATTCATTAAATAGTCTTTGAGCCAAAATGGGCTGGCCTTTGTCCTCCAACTGGGACCATTTTCTTTTCCAGGCTACCACCAAATGTCAGTTTAGCCCAGGGATGCCATGGAGTTTTTCAGTTTGAGTGACTGGTAGGTGTCACGTCCAAAAGTAACAGGTCATCTCCCAGAATCTATTGTCTCAAGCTGAAGCCCAGACAGAAGTTTGATGGGGGTGTGATATTCTTCCTCTTGACCATTCAAAGTTTCTAAGGGCAGCAATTAAGAAGTATGTGTCCCAGAAATTCCTTTGTGGCTTCTTTTGGGGGGGAGGCCACTCCTGTTGTCAGCACACAAATATCCATGTAAACTGAGTAGGAAACCTGTTGGACTGGTTCCCCAGTACAGTCAATGCATTTAATTATTTATTTTGTTTTACTTTGTTCTGAATCAGAAGCAAGTCTGTTCAAATAAACCATTATCTAGATGTTACCCAATCCCCCCCTTACATTTCTAGGCAAGGACAGGGCCTTAATCACATTGTACTTTTAAAACAGGTATTTTTCTCTTTTGCAAAAGCACATTTTGACACGTGGTGAATTCTGCTGGGATGTCCCCTTCAAATTCGATTTTCTCTCGCCTCTGGATTCCAAACATTGTTTGCAGCCCTAGTCAGTTTCTCTTACACAGCAGTATGTTCAAGGCAGATGTCCACTGAAATTGACATGTGCACAGAGAGCTAGGGTTTCTGTTGAAGGGTTAATTTTTGACACTTTATAGCAAAAGTCAAGCCTTTTTCCGTACGGCTGAAAGTAAAGTTTCTGGTAATTTCCCAGATCTTGCCTGCCACAGCCTGTCATTCAGTGATAATGCTCTCTTCTGCTGGAGCACAATCTGAATATGGATGGGCATAACAGGGTCTCACTGATAAAAGCAGTCTACTGTTCAACAAGTGAAAAGAGCATCAGAACGGCATCATTTTAAATGTAAAATATTTATTTTTCCAATGGGAAATTTTGAGCAAGAAGCAAAGCAGCACTGCTTTTCAGTTCTCTTCCTTGGTGCATGTAAGACAACACATTGGCAGCCTTTCTCAGTGTGCTCCCTGTTCCATCTTGCCCGATAGCTGTTTGGCAAGACATTGCAGCCATCATTTTGTAGCTGCAAAACACAGTTTTGATGCGAGGCAGTGGCGCACAAAGGAGCCAGCGCAGCCATTCTGCTGGTAACTGCTGAAATGCAGCTTGCAGATGGAGGGGAATTCTGCTAAGTGTGTAAATGTATCCCACACCACATCGATAACCAAGGTGGGGAGGAACGATTGCCACTGTGGTGCTGTTCTTGGCTCCTACAACAAAGCGGTGTCAGAAAACACAGCACAGCCGGTGAGTCGGAGAGACTGATATCAAACCAGCTTGTGTTTTGAACCAAGGTTGCAAGTGGCAACATTTTACAAAGAGAACAGTGTGTGAGGCGTTTGCAAAAAGCGACGCAAATATAATTGGAACCAAAGGAGTAATTGAACTTTACAGTGTGAACTTTGGAAGACCAACAAAAGATACTACAGAGTGGTTCCGCGCCACATGGGTGCTCATTCGAAAGACTCTGTCGAGTATCCAACTGATGCTGCATGTGAGTAAAAGGAATAATGAAATCGAAGTGGTCATGCATCGGGTCAAGCTAGTTTAAGGTAAATCACAAGTGGTCCGAGCCCGGCTGAGGGAAAATAATTGACCGAAAGAAAGGGATCTGAGCCCGACAGAGGGGGATCCGTGGTGAACCATGATTCACCCGAGAAAGAATTCTCAGAACATTGGTTTAAAAGGGATCTGAGCCCAGAAGAGGGGGATCCTGCTTGCAACTTATGAAAAAAGGATCTGAGCCCGGCTGAGGGGGATCCAGGGTGAACACCCAGCTGTGAATACATTTGAAAGGAAAATAACATTTACGTATTGTTTTTGCACAGCAGGCCCTTTTGAGTCTAGGGACTTACAAGTAGTAAAGAGGCTTCAACACAAAAGGTCATGAATTGTGAAGATGGAACTGTATCCTCGTGCCGCAGAAGCCAGAGTGTGCACTTTGCTTGATTGAATCGCCTTGCCCCGTGCTGAAAACTTGGGGAAGATAGCCCAATTATCCCGACTCATCATTTGGTAAACACTTCTTTCTTTTTCATGAACTTCACCCCACACTATTTGTATTTAGCGATAAGGATTAGCAATAGGTTTTTTAGCAGAGGCCCTTTATGTTGACAAGAATCCACTAAGGCTGCCATTTTATTATTTGATGGTGGTAGATTGCTCCATTCTTAGATTTAGGTTTAGAAAAGGCCTTTATCACACCCCTGCAAAAGTTCTATAAACATCCTTGAACGATGGCCACTTGTGTCTGTCTTAATGTTGATACCATGCCTGCCTTACAGATAGTATCACTGGATGGAACTGTGCATGCTCTGAGTATAATGTAAATGAAAATGTGTTCTTCTTTTGCCCTACATTTCTTACTCTGAGAAAGAGATATGTTTTCCCTTTGCTGAGGGTGCGTGGGGTCAGGTACATTCAATCATACTTAAGGCTTCTGTTCTCTGTCCTGGACTTATCTGTGGCATCTACTCTATATCGAAAATACCTCCTGACTACGTGCCCGTTTACTAGAAACAGACTTTCTTTAGATCATTACATGTTTGATTCCAAATGGCTTGCAGCAGTACCAGTATAAAAATGATCCTTACTATGTTTTTTATATTTGACATGTTGTATGTATACTGTTGATTTTAACTTTGTGTGTTTGATGGGATTTTAAGTTCCAAATAAACGTCTATGAACTGAACAAGCATTTTGAGCAGCGCAATGTTTCTCTGTATGCGTGCCGACATGTTGAAAGCTCTGACAGCTACTGACGTGATACTGTGTTTAAGGGTGTCTTCTGGATGATTTAGATGCCTTTTTAGGGATGTACACAGAGGGTAGACCAGGTGGGAATATATTGTTGTGCAATCTATAAGCCTCTAGAGTGGTTGTTTTTAAATCAACCAACAGATGTCCATAGGGTTTACTGGTTGTGTCTTCAATAGCCTCCATGAAGAGGACTGTTGAGCTATCATGGCTAGTTCTTTCTTATCATGGGGATAAATAACACTATATAACTAGCGTTTGGTGTTATAGAACTGTTGCTCCTACCCTTGTTGAACAAGTTCTGCATGATATAGCAAATGCTTAGAATGCAACAATGCAAATACTGAGTAAAGGATTTTTCTGGTTTGGCACTCTGACCACCTTCTATTAGCAAATCGTCGAGGATTACCATATTCACCATGGTTGGTGGTAGTAAGTGATCATCGTTAAGACTGTTACACATACCTTCTAAAAATTGGAGGTGTTTAAATGGTGCTATTAAGTTGTATAGAGAGGCTGCCAGCAGCTGTATAGCCAAAACATATTTGTTGGTATGTGTCTGCACTGTGTGTGCCTTTTCTAGAGGTTTTCTGAAAAATAACTCTTGGCATAGCTGGAAGAACTGGCTAGAAAGCCTGCAAATGGATGTTGTAGTCTGGTATCCATAACACCTGGTAATTAATATCCGTAGGGATGTGCTAGCATCGTCAAACACAACGCTGAGATTCTTCTGTAGAGTACTCGTGCTAATCTCTCATTGCTTTTTACACGTACGATATACGGCTGTGTAACAGTGATAGACAATGGGTTGTTGCGCACATAACCCATTGTATATGACTGTACAAGATCTTTCAAACTGTCAAAATGTACCTCTGCTGTATTGTTAACGTTCCGCATTATGCCTTTCACTTTCATACTGACAGTCCCTAGCAGTGTGCAATAGGCGTATGTTTTAGGGCCTGCGGATACGAACTCCACAATGTATTAGTCAGGATATCTCTTAAATTAGACATCTAGATAATTGCCGGTTGCCAGATTGACATCCAAGGGTGCACTGACTAAAATAAATCTATCAGTGTCATGATACAGAACCCTGTCTTGCAATTGCTCCATCACACCGTACAGCTTCAAGCCCTCATGAGCGGTTCTGAATGTGGCTATGTGTATATTAATATTGTCAGAAGTTGTTGGATATCATTTTTTTGTATCACCAGTATAAACAAGCGGTTTCATCATCTATGAACATGCAACTGCTCATGCTGAAGGAATTATCAAATAAATAAGCCTGAAGCTCATCAGGGTCTGTGATGCTTGTTGTGACTTTTGCAAAATGCTGCCAAGCGGGGTTGTCCTCAATGTGTTCCATATGCAAACATATGCCCTGGTGTTTGTAATAATCATCCATGTAAGCCTGATTAGTGGCATGCCCACACACCACGACAGAACGCCAGAGGCCCCTTGTTTATGCTGGAGGAAAATCTGGATATAACCACAGAACAGCTCTAGGGGGATTGTTTTAAAATGCCACATCTTGTGTAAGCACCCCAGTCGATAGTCACGTTTTAAAGCAGCCTGTAACTCGATTGTACACCAAGTGCCTGTCAGCATTCGCTCTTCATCCATGTGCTTACACCCAGAAACATTATCTTGCCATTACATCTATAGGGAAGCATGGGTAAGTAAAGGCCTCAGCTTCGATAGACCTCACACTTGATCAAACCAAAATACTGGTCTATATCTCCAAAATGTTCACAGAGGATTTCAGTAAGTCCTAGGGAATATGGTTTTTCATTGTTCACAGCCAGTTAAAGACTAGTGAAATCTAAATGGCATATCTTCTCACGGTGGGGTAACTTTAAAGCATTTGTATGACCTCTGTACAATGGATCTAAGGGTTGTATGAGGCCGGGTAGTTTCTTCGCTTTACTAAAATTACCCACTTTTGGATTTTTTACACCACTGCATGCCTCTCATGTTCTCAGATACTGACAACTTGAGCATCCTGACTGACTAGGCAAGTCTGTTTCAACCAGGTGCACCTATACAACTGCTTATAAGTAGTACCTGTCAGCTTATTGAAAGCCCCGGCTGGATAACATTTGGGACACACATGATAATAAAACCATTTAATTCATAGTCTGGTTTGAATCCCTGAAGCAAAGTATATCCGTCCAACTGGTATTTACCATCATTTTTGTTTTTATAGTGTTTCACATATACAAAAAATAAATAAAAGCAAAAATCATTGACAATGTACAAATTTAAGGGCAAAAAGAAAATCAGAAAAATGACAAAAGAAGAAGAAAAAAGAAAAGAAATAAGAAATAAAAAAAGAAAGAAAAGAGGTAATAAAGCAAATCAATAGATTTGTATTATCACTCATAAATTCTTAATGCAAAGAATGATTAGAGTAATACATTTCTAAAATCAAACTTTCAATTCATGATTTTGGTTGTTTCAGCGGCTGTCAAAAAGAAAGAGGAGGCAGCATTACGATCAGTGGGACACAGGATTAGATGGAAACTCAAAGGGATATACCATCTAGGCTTTAGATCTTTATGAGGCCACAGGCATGCAAAAATTGGACAACATGGGTCGTATAACAATGTTTCATGGCCAGCTATTAGCCTCTTCCAAAAACATTTGGATTTGATCATCGTTCTTCTCTTTCCACAAACTGGCCTAGAAATGTCACCCTCAAGTCCCAGGTACCTCTGCATTCAATCAAAATATGTATGAGCGAATGGAGGCTGGGAACCACAGTGTGGACAAAACCTTTGTAGTTCTCTGTCTTTATCCCGATGGAACAATCATTCCCCTATTTGAAGAAGGTTCAGTCGAACTCTTAAACAGACCCACCACATCCGCCAACTAGGGGATGCCACAAGCAAATAACCAACCTTTTTGTCATAGGGTGAAAATGATAGGATCAACCTATGGGTACTATTGATTGTATCAATCCAATCCGAGCACTTCAGTGCTTCCTTCACCTTCAAATTGATTGGCCAGGAGGGTCTCAATATCACTTTCACAAGCTGTTAGGAGACCACCTATGGTGGACTTTAGTTGTAAGAGGAACGATGATGGGTGCTGTTCCAAGTACCCACCAATATCCTCATACAGTGAGTTGCCATTAGGAGTCAGAATCAATATGAAAAGGGGGATCAGCCTCCACTCAGCATATGGCCGTAGTGATTGCAGGCCTAGCTTTGAGGAAGGCCCAACACCCTTTTCCATATTTGCCCCTCTAGTCTCGAGCAGCTTATTTTCCAAGACAGTGGCTTGACCTCCATCTCATAGAGGATCGTCGGGATCACCTTGCCAATGCAAAACCTGATGACAGGCAATATGGAGAACTTACAAAATGTAACCAAAACGTTACACATTTGTGCTGTTAACTCTGCAATCTTCCCACAGAAGTCCAGTTGAATGTGGGTAAACAAGGGGGAGGTATACAGAACAAAGCCAACATAAACCATCTCGGTCACTACAGGGATTGTATGATCTCCCAGTGCCCACTTGAAGTTTACAACCCGGCGTCCAGGGCTCTTAAAAAACCTTATCTTGGACTTCTCTGGGTTGATCAGCAGGTTGTTTGCCTTTAGTAAGTAAAGAATTCCCTGCAGGCCGACAGCAGTGCGATCCAAAAGAACAATGTCACCAGCATAGGCCAGCCACCTAACGGGTCAGAGGCCGATCTTTTGGCTAGCCAATGCTGATGAGTCCAATGCCACCCCCAGGTATGCCAAATATAAGTTAAAGAGGATTGGTGCCACCATACATCCCTGTCTCCGTCCCCTCTCAACCCTAACTGCCTTAGACAGATGTCCCAAAGCGTCTAACCTCACCCTCAGGGTAATGACCTCATATAAGCTAACCAATATGACCAAGAGGGGCCCTGGGATCCCCCAGTTTTTCCCAGAGCCGGCAGTGGTCAAAGTGTATGAAAAGAAGTAGTTCCCTGCTGACCTGCCCCGCTCCCCATAAACCCCATTGCAACGCCCCCTCCGACGCACAATACAAACCCCAAACAAATGCACGTGCTGTTTAAGGTAACGTTCAGTGCAGTACAAGCTTCAACTACTTCCTACACTTTTATTTTAAAACAAAAATAAAAATGAAAATTCAAGTATAGGAACAGTAAAATTTAATTAAAAAAAGTATAGGAGCATCACTCTCAATCACTTCCACCCACTTCGACCACTGAGAACTGGTCCCTGTTAACCAATACGAATGCTCTGGATAGATCTATCCAGCCTCCAAAGAGCAACAGTCCACCCTTTATCCACAAGCTTTCACTAAGAATTTCCAGGACTCCCCCCTCCCCCTTCAAACCCATTGAAATGGCTTTCCGGAAGCCTGTTGGAACCTTGATAGAATGTTATTTTGCCTGTCCCAGTATTTACCATAGTGTTTCTCACCACCGCCAGTTAGGACGTGTTGTCTAGCGAAGGTCTCAGTCTGTGCTATGTATAAAAGACACTGAATATCTGCTGTGAAATAACGTTTCTGACCCCCGTGGTATCAATCCTGGGGCAGCAGTGGAATATTTCAGGCTTTAGGTACGGTTGTCTGTAGATCTGCATACAACAACTAGCCAGCATGATACTTTTAAAAGCATGACACGGTTAAGCCGCCCGATATAGGTGTTTGCCGATGGGTCATTTGAAGGATCCCATCCGTGAACAAATTACAAGCCTGTCTTAAAATGTTGACATCTTATTTACAATAAGCCCTTTACTCCTGGAGAAAGTCAAACACACTGTGTTCCTTTGCCTTGTACCATATCATGAACTGCTCTTTCTCTCAAGGTATCAGGTACTGAATGGCATATTAGTCAGGGGATAGATCAGGCCTATATGTGTGGAAAAGATGTGGGAAAAGCCCTTTGAACAAGGAAAACTAAAAGCTTTTGTTAGTTTACAAAGTTTCATGGGTAAGAAGTTCAAGGAGTTAATAAAACGTATCTGTAACATTACCACAAACATGGCCATGAGCTTAGCACCCTGTGTGATAAGTTTCAACATAATTTGCTCCATCACCAGTTGTCACAGTATAAGATACCCGTCATAACCTTTGGTATTATGAGATAAAAACGTGCAGCCCGTGAATATAGTTGTTACAAAAGTGCTAACATAATCACTCACACAGAATCACTCACACAGGAATCACCCTCAAACTCCCAAGCGTTTGCAGGACAAGGTCTCAGTGTTGAGCGATGCAGGTGTGCAGGAGATGCTGCCTGACAAAACGTAGCATGTTTGCTACATCCACGCATCCATGATATAAGAACCGAGGCACGGATCCTCTGTGAGAAAGCCCTCGCAGGACAAGGCCATGGTGTTGAGCAATGCAGTTGTTTGGCGGTGAATGAGATGCGGCGCAGACAGTGAGTGTGGATGACTAACCCTCCTGTCTGCAGCTGCCAGGTAAGAAGTTGCAGAGAGAGTTCCACTTGCTTTACTCCATGTAACCCCCTGACTTGGTGCCCCTTCTCACCCTTGCACTCGTGCTGTTTTTTCCTCCATGACTTGTACCTGGCTCCCCGCCCTCTGCCCCCTGCCTTCCGCTCACTTCGCATCCTCGCAATCCCTGTTCAAGTGTGGTCACTGGCACCCTAGGCCGCTCTTGCTGGCTCTCATTTTAGGCCCTCTCTACTGGGGCAACGTGCGCTCCCTTGCATTCTAGGAGAGCGTTCGCTCTCTCATGACCTTGACCACGTGCGTTCTCGTGCATTTCTTGATTGTGTGCGATCCTCGCGTCCTTGGCCGCGTGCGTCCCCGCGCATTCCTTGATCGTGTGTGGTCCTCACTTCCGAGGCTGCGTCTATTCCTTTGCTTTCCTTGATCGCATGTGCTCCTTGCTTCCGAGGCCATCTGCATTCCTGTGCATTCCTCGATTGTGTGCGCTCCTCGCTTCCTTGGCCACATGCGTTCCTGCACATTCCCTGATAGTGTGCACTCCCTCGCCCTTAGGCCGCGTGCATTCCCTCGCATTCCTTGATGGCGTCTGCTCCTCGCATCCTGGGTCGTGTGCCTTGCAGCGCATTCCTTGATCGCGTGGCCTCCTCGCGTCCTTGTCCACGTGCATTCCCGCCGCATTCCCTGATGGCATGCTCTCCCTTGCGCTTACGCTGCATGTGTTCCCCTCGCTTTCCTCTTCCGTGGGCACTCCTCGCGTCCTGGGCCGCGTGCATTACCTTGCATCCCCGATTGCTTGCACTCCCTCACAACTCTAGGCCTTCTTCTGAACCTGCTGCGTGCCCTCCACTTCCCCTGCAAGCCCTTCCTTCCCCCTCCTATCCCTCACTACTTACTAGTCATAAGTGTTCATTATTGCTAGTCCCTGTTATATCTGATGATTGAGATATTTCTGGGGTGGGTATTGGTGGGGTGGTGACTGTACTAAGACTATCACTACATTCTAATTTTCAGCAGATATCAGTGGGGTAGAAGATGTATTATGGTTTTCAAACCGACAGGGTCCCTTGGATGCTAGTATGTTATGTTCCACATCTCGAGCATCACATGTTGCGCTATTAGGATAGTTGGACTGGCTGTCCATGGATGCCAAACAAGGCCCCGTCGCTAAGGGTGTAAAGCTTTCAACCAGTTTAATTAATGTGGAAACAACCTGCTGCACATATTTAAAATAACCCCTGATAACAGATACCCCCAGTTTACTTTTACAGTAAGACTTCAAAGTTTTGACCATGGCCAACACATTTTTATAGCACTGTTTTAAAGTGGGGGTGATTGTCTGTTTATTGTTTGCCGAGGTTTTGGGGTTTTGCACTCTACTGGGGCCTTCTCGGTTGTTTTTCAATGAGGTTTCTGGGTTATGCGCTCTACTAGGCTCCGTACATATGACAGATGTATATTCACATACATTGTTTGTGTCATCAATAGTGATGATGCTAGCATTGGGGTGATTCTGAATGTTAATGGCTCCACGAGACCATCATCACAAACCTGCCCCGAATCATTAACACTGTCCTTCTGAGTGCCACCAGCCTGATCAAAGCATGCATTTGTGTTATTTAGAATGATACTACTAATGACCCCACCATCTTGCACGTTAACAGGGCAGCCTGGGGGTTATCACACACATAATCTGGAATAGCTCTGTCCTTCATATTTTCAACATCGGGATCATTACTCAGGGCCTCCATATGGGTCATCAACAAATGTTTCAGGGGTCGTGTGGAACAGGCTGTAAGCCATTTCACAAACCATGAGTGGACATATTAACACAGGGTTGTAACTCCTCACCCATCAGAGCACTCAGTGTTGCGTATATACAGTCAAACGGCACACTCTCATTAACAGGCTTAAAAAACCTACCAAAAATACATCCTCAACTTCCCAGAGATTGATGTTTTCATACTGAGGGGGGTAGGTTTACACTGTTCAATAGACCCCATATGTACTTGCAAATGATCGGACTGGGCTCTGATTGTGCGGTCGGATGGGTTCTGCTGGCAAAGGACACCACTATCTGTATACTGATCTTGACAGTTAGCCATATTATTTTTTATTTCGCAGTTAATATCTGTTACACTTTCCATAGTAGTTACCAGTGTAGATTGTGTTTCAGCATCATCATTGCTGATTACCACCGCTTGAGCTGCGTCATTCCCCTTTTGATCAAGCGTGTGTGCCACCCTGCTATAACAATTGCCTGTTGTTGCCATAGTATGAGACCCAGATACACCGGCATAAACCATAGCAATACCGTTTGGCAGAGCAACACCCCCTGTCCCACTACTAGGAGCGTGTTTATATTTCTGAAGGCTGAAGTGTGTCCCTCTAGTTGTTGGCCCTATTTGAATAACATGTTCATTTATAGCATCATTCTCTACTGGGCTTGAGGGTTTTGTCTTTTGTGGGAGCTGGCATTTATATCTTCACACCCCAGCTTGTTCTCCAACTCCAGTCTTGCCTGAGGTTGTCGAATGCTTTTAAAGTAGCGTTTCACCCCCAAACGATCGGTCGCTAGGCTTGAAGTGGCAGGCATTACAAGTGGCTCCAACCCGAGTCCCATACATACCATAGAGGGACACAGCTGTAAGGGAACAGTCTGTCTAGAGCAATTGGATATTTTAATGTGGGTCCTTGGTCTGCGCTAACCATCAAGCCATCTGTTGCCTTTTAAGTGGTCCTGTTCCACGCTCCCTTGATGAAACATCCCATGGTACAAACCAGTCCCCATGACCGGAGCCCTCTCATTTGCTGGTGGTTGGGGCCATGCTCAATGCCCCTCTGGTGAATCAAGACAGCTCACTTCAACAATCACATGGTACCAATCAGTCCCTGTGACCGGGGCCCTCTGATTTGCTGTTTTGGGCCAGGATCCACGCGCCCTTGGTGAAACAAGGCTGCTCGCTTCAACATTACCACAGTGCAAATCAGTTACCATAACAAGGGCCCTCTGATCTGTCACAACAACAAAATAATTCTGATCCAGTGTCACATTCTCCACATGGCTGGTATATCCATAAGCTGTCAGAGCCCCCTGCTGGTCCGTTTAGAGGATCTAGAATTGCTAACCGTGGGTGAACACCTCTTCATATCCCCAGTGCCAGTACGTTAGACCCCCACTTGATGGCTGTACAGTCCCACAATTGGTGTCCATTATACCCATAAAGAAAATACAAAAGAACATAGATTTAAAACATGCTCTCCACATCACAATAAAGCATATGGTTGTAACCACTGATATAGGGCCTGTCAATTTGATAGTGACCTGTGCTTAAAATACAATTTCTCAGTATTATTTATTTATTTGTTTGTGTTTATAGACATAACCTTTACAAAAGTATAAAACGGAATAAGAATCAAATTCATAGTCAAATTTAAAGCAACATTGCGTAATTTACACAGCACACAATAACAGACACAATCATCCAATGCAAATAGTTAAAGGAAATTACAATCGACAAATTAATATGTATCTTGTTCATTTAGCAATTGACAGATACTTTCTAAAAACCTAACTACAGCCAGCTGTAGGGATTTGCCTTTACCATGCAGCATTTGCCACCACAGTTGATCCAGGTTAACAAATTCGTAGAAATAACAAATTTCCCAAAGTGCTGAATACGTGCATTCCTAAGTGTTAGACAGTCCACCATTAGATGTTCAAGAATTTCAGTTACATTTGCAGTGTTACAATATCTACACGTTATAGGCTGCTCAACCCCCATGTTGCGTACATGTAGAATTTCACGTGTTGGTAGCACATTAAATTTAAAACGCATACATTTCTGGCGAGCGCTCTTATCTGGGAACAGTATTAAGTAAGATTCAAGAATGCCCAGTTGTTTGGAACGGCACATAAAATGTTTATACAGACGTGTTGCAGCTACGCTTTTTACAGTGACACTCCAATCCCACCATTCAAATCTTTTTTTCACTTTTGTGGGTTAAATATTACTAGGTCCAAAGATATATCCAAATAATTCAGGTATTCAAGACAATCACATTTGAGATTTAACAGATAATCTGATGCACTGGTATCAGAACGATAGCCCGAGCCCAAAAGGTCATACAATGTATCCATGGG
The DNA here is from genome assembly GCF_040938575.1 of Ambystoma mexicanum. Taxonomy (NCBI): domain Eukaryota; kingdom Metazoa; phylum Chordata; class Amphibia; order Caudata; family Ambystomatidae; genus Ambystoma; species Ambystoma mexicanum. Next base: position 103,946,075 of record NC_090936.1, on the reverse strand, counting down.
AGAAGTTATTAATTTCCTAAACAGCATCAGCTTTCTCCATATGATCATACTGACAATAGATCTAAGGCCAAGCTCGTACCTGATAGCTTCCACCGGTACACAATTGGGTAGGCATTTGACAGATGCCCTTAAGAGTCTGGCTTCAAATTTAGGAAGTTCAGCTAACATCCATTTGGGAAACAGCTCAGGGTCATAGCACAGTTGAGGTAACGTCTTCAGTTTATAATAGCGAAGAGTAGAGACAAATGAAAACTTACCAAATTTACGGTCATTTTTTTTTAGCTGGACAATCAGTGGCACTACCTTCATCTCCATATACTCCCTCTAGTGGGATTTCTGATAGTTTCCAAAAATGGGGTAGCCCAAATATCTTAAGCTTGGCCGTACAAGTAATTTTATGTGATCAAAAGCCAGAAGAACTGTTTGACACAGGGCCTAGGGTGCAACCGTACAATTACTGTCTTTTTTTCATTTATGGTGAGAAAATTGGCATCTGTATAATCTCTAAATGTACTCAATAAATGCTGTAAACCATTTGGGGTGTGGTCGAAGAGCAGGAAGTCGTCCGCATATGCAGTCCAACATATTTTAACACCGTCCATCATTGGTGGAACAAATGCAGCTTCTTCTAGTTTGACTTTGGCATTAGAGACATAGAGCTTGAAGATGGTGGGTGCGAATACGCACCCTTGTCGGAGGCCGTTCGGGGCGTCAATCAGCGAGGATAAATGTCCCTGATTATTCAGCCTAACCTGCAGCATAGACCCCTCATGTAAGTGAACTAATATGGAAAGGAGACCCCAAGGCATCCCCAATCGATATAGTTTCCCCCATAGCACTGATCTGTCCACCTTGTCAAACACCATTGATAAATCGATGAAGGCGATATAGATAGGTACCGAGCCCTTCCTCCATGCCTTTGTCTGCATGACATTTAGGAGCAGACCACCAGCATCCCTTCCCACACCTTTTCTGAAGCTAAATTGAAATCGGGACAGGATATCATTAGATTTAATCCAATGTTGTACATATTTCCCAGAAAATAGCTTGGAATCCGCGTCTAGAAGGACAATCAGCCTATAATGTTTCGGACAAGAGCGATCGCCCTTCTTATAGATAGGTACAACAAAAGAGATGTGCCATGAAAGAGGAATTATGCAAGTCCTAACAATGTCACTGAAGAGTATAAACAAAATATGTGCCCAAAGGCCCTGTTTCTGCTTAAAAATGACATTTGTTAGACCGGTGGGTCCTGCCGCCCTAGAAGCTGAAGCCTGCTGAATCAGCTTTTTACCGTCCTCTTGAAGAATCTGAATTAGCCACTCGGCATCGCGTATGCCGTCTGGGAGTAACAAAGTACCCTGAGCCAGTTTGTACAGATCCCCAAAGTGTCCAATCCATTGTTGGTCAGAAATGGAGCATGAAAGAAACTCACAATTCCTAGCCATTTGATTATTCATAAGAGCCCAACATTTTTTGGCTGAATTATCTTTCACAGAGGAAAGAATATTTTCACCATCTACCTGGTAAAGGGCAGTGCGTTGAGCCTTGATCTTATGTTTCCATTTGCTGTTAATCTTTTTCCAAAGTTTCAATTTTTTAAACAGTGGAAAGCTAGTTTTGGCTAGGGTATGCAGCTCCTTGGCTCTGCTGTTCTTAAAGGTTCATATCAAATGATCAAAAGTATGCAAAAGTTTTTTCCGAACATCAGAATTTGCAAAACGACCAGAAGACTGCCTAATTACATTCCCCCCATAATCGCAAAAGGAATCATTAGTATACAATATATGTTTTTTCCCATAGCTGAAGGAGTTAAAATCAGACAGGAAAACAGCATTAGATTTTACAATATTGTCTTTGTGCCAGATGATTCTAGTTTTTGCTGCGCTGACCTTTAGATTGGACTTGCAAAAGGAATTACCCACTTTACCCTGGTCGCCCACAAGTTCTAGCTGTAGAATCTTGTGGTCGCTACATTTGGTGCTCAGCAGCTTATAGTCCATTACAAATTTTATCATAGGCTCCGAAAGAAAAATGTGATCAATTACAGAGGTGGACACACCTCTGAACCAAGTGAAATGATCCAAATCATTCTTCAGAAGATCTCTGGCATTGAGAAGACCCCATGCCTCTAAAAAGAGTCTCCATAAGCTACCCTGTTGGATTTTTTCCGCCCGCTGAATCAAACCTAATCCCTCTACATTATGCAATACTGTATCAAGTCTAGGAATTTCAACATTAAAATCTCCAACAATCAATAGCATCATATTCGGACAGATTTCCTGACACTCTGTCATGATATGTCCCAACTGTTTAAGGGATGCTTGGATTTCCAAGTTCAGATTCCAATACACATTAACCAACAAAAGTTCACACCGACCACAGAAATATCTGCTATGACATCGAATCAGTAACATCAGACACCAGTCATAAATCCTATAGATCTTAATAATACTTGGACCGAGGTTCACATCCACCGCCGTAAGCAGCCCCCCCCCCGAAGGGCGACCCACCGGACCCCTGCTTGCCATAATAGAGTGCACAATGAATCCATCCAACACACACTGTTCAGTAACCCAAGTCTCCTGTAAACAAATGAATGAGAACTTCCTCAATGTGGCACAGATCTCAGGACAATCTTTGAGAAACCAATTGCCCCTGGAGTTAGAAATGACCAGGGTCAATTGTTTCATGTTGTTAACTGTTGGGCTTCAAGCCTTGAAGTTGTGAAATAGAGTCCCGCAGTGTGAGTGCCAACCATCTCAGACTAGATTCACCATCGACCCCCTCCATACTAGACTCACTGTTCACACTGACTGGATTTTTTGTTATGGGGCCCTGAGACACTCCCACATTAGTCGCCCATTCCAGTTCTACTTTCTCCAAATCATAGTCAAATTTGCGGAAGACATCCAGTTCTTTTAATACCATATCCACAATTGACTTTGAATAGAAGACCAGCCTAACATAGTCATATCTCTGGAAATGAACAAAGTCAACAAGTTTTATGTCTCCTGATGTTATTAACGATAAATTGGAAATTTCCCCAAACATAGCCAGAATTTTTGGACAGTTTAACGAAACCGATCCCCCATCGTCTAATAAGTACTGCATTATAATACTGGGTATTCAGGATATCGGGGGGGTCTCAGGTCAATAGCGGCACCCTCACTTTTATATAGCTCTTTGGAGTTCCTCCCCCATAGTTGGTTCTCAACTCGAGATACAGAGTGCGAGGAGCTCCCCTCAGCACTCCTATCTAGGGATTCCCCCACAGAAGCATCCGGATGTCCAGCGCTACCCTCAATATCAATAGGATGAGTACCCAAAGACCCGTTCACGTCCTGTAAGGGCTCAATCAACACCACAGAGGAGATAGTACTATCTTTTGGGCATGCAAGACGTTCAGGTATTAATTGCACATTGTCATGTTCATCTAACATCAGCTTAATAACCTTTCTTATGACACGTTCCATAACCATATCATCCCCCGCCTTTTTCCCTGTCTCGGCGTTCAAAGAAGGCACCCCTGCTGAGTATGCATTCCCCAGAGTCTCTGTGCCTCCCCCGGAGGTCAGGATATTTAAGTGCCTTTTCCGCCCAGGACCATTTAGTTGGAAGAGATCTCCTTTACCAAAATTGTCAAGGGTTCTGGCCTCTAGGGGATTTATCCACTGGGGGGGATGAGGGCCATCTTCCCTTCCACCAATCCCTGTTACCATTCCTCTAGGCTGCTCCAACCCAGCCACCCCTCTCACCTCGTTCCGTGTTCAGGGCGGGGAGAGAATAATCTGCAAATTCGCTGTAATTGGATCTTTGGGGGTCCGTCTCTCACATGTGACATCCTATGCCGATCGAAGGTCCCGGGTGGTTGACACTTTTTTATTAATTCCTTTGGGAAAAAAGTCAAATAGGCTTCCCTTCACTGGCTGATCTTGGGGTATTATGCCCGCTATTTTGGTACCCTTAGTGTCCCTGAGGCCCTTATATTTCAAATTGCCCTGAATAGTATCATAGACAACCAAACGCTTTGTGTCCCGACACAGGATAACATCCTCCCCCTCCACCTCAACACATGAATCCGAGGAGGGAGATACAGGCTCTTCTCTCAGTAAGTTGCGGCAGTTGTTCTTTACCATTTTCCTATATTTATGCTTATTCCCAAGGTTATTTTCTTCCTGCACCGGTTTCTTTTTTTATTTTTTATTATTATCAATCAATGTCAATTGATTCTGGGGAATACCTGACTGTTCCCTTGAAGTCAGCATATTGGAGCCTGACTCGTGCTTCCAAGAGTCACCCAGGCACCAAGATTCCAATATATCGGATTTACGGCCTGCAGATACTGGGAGCTTTTCCCCCACCAGACCACCAGCCCCAAAGTTAACTATCGCAGTATTAGGAGGAGCATCTAGATGACACTCAATAATTCCAGAATTTGCCTTCAGACAGTTCTTATTTTCCACAGCGGTGATCAGCTGCCTCAAGAGGGAAGTGTGCATATACAGCTCTTCTAAGATTTTTGCATTTACATTATCCGCTTGGGCACTTTCCCCCTGAGTTCCCTGTGGCATTAGTTGACCTGAAGACAATTCCCATTCAGCTTCTTTGCCCAATGGATATTGGGACAATGCCAGTAGGGAATTATCCATATCTGTTTGACATTGGGAGTCCTCAAATACCACTGGCTGGTGCGTACCTGACTGCCCACCCTCACCCTCAGTCGTCTTGTCCCCCTCCCCTGAATCAATCAATAAAATCGACTCATCGCCCATTCCCACTCCGTCATTTAGGTTCCGCATAGCGATATCCATAGAAGACGAAGGGAAGGGGGCAATGGCATGGCCATAGCCATGCTCATGGTGCCCCTCAAAGGAGTAAAGATCAAAGGCGCCGATAGGATATCATCAAAAGGCCATACCTCAGTCATTGTCTCTCGCTTAGTGAGGGGTACTGTCCTTTGATACGTGTACAATTTGCGCTTGCCCCTCTTCATTACACGTATCATTAACTCATACGGTTAAACAAAACACAGCCCACACTCAGGAGCTATTACCAACCAATCATCACTAGCAGCACTTTAAATCCTGCAATTAAGAATAGTTACACACCATGTAGCATGGGAGCTTTCGTGCGGGGCGCGCGCCCGGAGTAGTTGTAAGAGTAGAGGTCCAATGGCTGTTGTAGATGGGCGTGGCTGTGACGTGTAACGTGTTGTGGGAGGGACAGGCGGCAATACTGCAGTGAAGAAAGAGAAAGCAATGTTACTTTTCAGTGAAAGCAAAGACATGCGTGTGACACCCACGCTGCTCTGTAGTAAAGATAGGTCAATGATCCAAGGGTCTTACATAAATCCTTCAAAGAGAAAAAGGTAGAAAAGTATCAACGGTACAAACAGCTTCCTCTTGCCGACTATGGAGGTCATTACGACCTTGGTGCTAAGTGCACCAACTTTACCACCATGGTGTAAACTCTACACCATGGTGGATGGCGGATTTACCGCCCCATTCCAAGGTGAGTGGGGCGGTAAATCCCCATTTCCCATTTTCCCTTCCCCCATTCCCATTTTTGCCCCATAGGGCATAATGGGAGTGGGGAAGGCGCTAATTACGCCGCCGTAATTTACGGCGGCGTAATTAGCACCATGGCGGGTTAGCGCCATGGATTTTAATGCCTGCTAAAAGCAGGCATTAAAATCAGAATCAGGCGTTAAGGGTTAACGGTGGCGTTAACCCTTAACTCCTGAGTTGTAATGAGGGCCTATGTATCCAGCACATGAAGGTACAGCAAGGAGCGGAGAGTAGGAACGCGTCCAGCCCAACAGCCTCGTCACTTTCGAGTCACTTCCGGTGCGCGCACCGGGAGTAGTTGTAAGAGTAGAGGTCCAATGGCTGTTGTAGATGGGCGTGGCATGTAACGTGATGTGGGAGGGACAGGCGGCAATAATAAGTCCTTCAAAGAGAAAAAGGTAGAAAAGATTTGACAGTCCAAATGGCTTCCTCTTGCCGACTATGTATCCAGCACATGAAGGTACAGCAAGGAGCGTAGAGCAGGGATATGCATGTGATATCTTGCAGTTTGCTCCCGCAACCTGGAGATCGCCCATGCCTCCGCAACACAATTGCTATCTCTTCAAAAAACACAAACATTAGCCAGGCAACAGACACAAATGTTTCGCATATTAAAACTAATATTTCCACATGTAAATCAAACACACACTTTCATCAGCTCCCACAACAGGAAGATCTGACAAGCCTCCACAACACTTGGACCAGGTTGCAGAAGCCTGAAACTTGTCTCATCAAAAAACCCACCTTGCTGTAACATTAACCAGGCCTAAGCAACACAGATGTTTTGCATTTTAAAACGAGCATCTCCACATGGCAATCACGAACACTGATGAATGCAAATATTTCCCGCAGCCCATGGGCACAAAGCAGGCAAATGGCTCATTTTGCTTACATTATACAGGGTGAAAGGTTTACCGCCCAGTTGCCTCCGTGTTAGGTGCGCTCTATAAATGTCAAAAATAAATAAATAAATAAATAGAGCCTGGACAATCCTGTTCAGATCTTACAGTCAGCTTTGCCCTGTAGATGGGTGTTTTATCTTCAAATGGGCTCCGCAGGGGTCCAGGCCTGTGCTTGGGCAAAGTGTTGAGCTTCAAAGGATCCAATTATACAGTGGCTAGGCTCTGACAGTGTGCCAGGACAAGCCCCCAAGGGCTCGTTTTAAAGGGTTGTTACCCCCCTGCCCAGTCTTATCAGCTTGTGTCTACATGGCTTGCCACGGAGTTGCATTAGTGCTGTCTCATGCTGACCCACCTTTGCCCCTCTAGCCCTGGCTTGAGCTTATTTTTTAAAGTGCACCCACCCTGCAATTTTAAAGATTGCATGCTCTGTCTCCCCATTGTGTTATGTGTTATTCCTTGCCCAATGTGTGATATAATGGTATGATTAAAATGAGAGGGTAGTCTATAACTGTTTAAAATCAGACCACAGACCTTCGGCTCAGTTATCCTGTGCGCCCACTAAGCTGTTGCAACACAGCAGAGACACTTCTATTTTAATTAAGGCTGCCAGCACAACTGCTTTTAAACCAAGCCCGTGGATTCTTTTTGAATTGTTAGGTTTCCCCTTTTATGATGGTGTAATTGCTATTACATCTACAAACTAAAATAATGGAATGGCTAGTGAATGAAAAGGACGGATGAGCCTTTTAGCCCCTAAAGACCTCATCTGTACCCGTGGAAAATCATAATTTCTCAAGATCACACAGTTTCGTGAATTTGGAATGCCAAGATTAGGCGCTCGTTGCCCAGTGTCAACTGACGACAGAACAGCATATACTTGCATGAAGCGGCTCAGTTGTGAGTCATAGCACATTCCATGGACACCAAAGGGCACGGCGTACACTGAGTCTTGCTATCATGTGTCACACCTGTCAATCATCTCCCGAAGTAGCCAGCAAGAATCCCAGAAACTGCTGTGGGCACTTGCCGGACACACGTAAATAAATCAAGCAGGGTGACTTATTCTCACAATGCAGTCTGTGCAGAGTACGGCTTGCACCACACTGTGTGCAAAAACATTTAACGAACAGGATGGCCCCCAGTCATCCACCAGAGGAAACAATAAACGCGCTCTCGTTCTGTTCTTATTAAAAGAGATTTTTAAAACATTGCTGTGCAGAAGTGCTTTCTGCTACCCTAAACACCTTGCGGCGACTGGGCTACAGAGCTGCCACGTTTAATCTCGGGCCACCGTGTAAACGTGGGTTATGTTTTGCCGCAATGCTGTTATGACATTTTATTAACATTTATATTACGTTATGAAAGATAACTGCTGCTACAGCTGAGTCAGCAGAGTTTCAAGCAGAACCCATATTTAAGCATGGCAGAGTGCAGGTGAGGTTCCCCTCTGAAGCTGGAAGAGGCAGGCGCACAATACATGTTCACTTCTTTCCAGTAAAACACCTCATTACTCTTAGAATACTCGCATCCTGTCCATGCTTCACCTTTCTTCATACCCTGCCCAGCATGCAGGTTCTGACACAGCCATTCAGTTGTAGTGCCCAATGTTTTTGAAAGAACCATGAAAGTTCTTTTGCTGCAAACATTCATTTTGACTTACTGCACAAAAACCCAGACTCGTTAGAGTGGAAAAGGTCGCTTTAATGTGACAGGTCAAAGCTTACAAATGAAACACTTACCTGGCTCCCTGCCCTTACAAACTAACCAACTATTTAAAAAACCAAACAACAATTACAATTTTCATTTTCCCAACCATTAAATAAATAAATAAATCAACTTCCTCCCTAAACATCCCTTGGTCCCAACAGTCTCCTTACCACTTCTCAAGGCGTCCCCTTTTTCCCCTGGGGCCATGCCCATTCAGGTTCAATACCTGCTCCCCCGGGGTAGCCCGCTTGTGCAAAAACAGCACCACCCCATCCTTTCCCGCGCCATTCCCCCATTGTGCTTCCCTCCCCCCACATCAAAAGGGGCCATGCCCCCGCCACCAGAAAAACCCTCCCCCGAGGTTTTCTTTCTGCCACACCCCCTCAAACCTTCCTACTTCCAACTCTTTAACATGTCTCTCACCAACCATATCACTTCCGACAGATAGTAAGTATTCCTAATCATAGATAAGTGGACACCATCCTCTCTATATAGCATAATTCCTTCATGAACAATATCCTTGTGGTCTAAAACCTGCACCGCCACCAAGGCATAACATTTTACCATCTCTCTGTTTATCCCCTTCCTTGCTCGCTCTATCGCTCGCTCCCCTCCAAACTCTCCTAGGCAACAACTTAATCCAAACTACAGATGCTTGTGGCCACATTGCTCGTACCCATAACAAATCCCTTTTCATCTTTTTAAGTAGAGCCACACCAGTATCCCTTACCAGGTCATTTTCCCCAGCATGAATAATCAGCCCATCTGGAGTCCCGTGACGCTCCCTCAACCCCGCCAACATTGGGAGTAACTGATCCCAGCGAAGCCCCCTAAACCTGACCATCTTACCAAAACATCTTTATAGCTGCAACCCAATTGCCTGCCAAACACTCTTTTCTCAGCTTCTTTCCCAGCCCACTTGACAATGGAATGCCCAACTATCCACAACTGTGACATCTGACCGGACCTCCAAGCAGCATCTGAAAAAGAAATTATAAATTAATGAAAAAACCAACATTATGTTTAAATACAACACTCCTGAAACCTTTGAAAAAATATTCTTTCAAACATCCCGTTTACCCAAATCCCTGACATACCCTTTGTATATTCCTGACTTCCAACGCCCCAAACATTTCACCTTTTCTTCAGAATAGCCCAACCTGCTACCTTCAGATGCTGCCCCCATTCTAAAAGAATGAGTACCCAAATCCTCTGCCTTCTCGCCCACCGCTACCAAAGCTTTCCTTAACACCCCCAGAACTTGTTGTGCTAATAGAGGGTTTCCCTCCTCATGTTGAAAAACCAAACCTAACCTATCCTCACAACGCTCCTTACAAGCCAAACCTGACCGAACCGGGCATAAATCCTTACTCCCTCGCCCCAGTAAAACCCAAGAGCCCTTCCCTTTCTGATCTGTTTTAGACCTCCTGATCTTGATGTCCAAACCAACGTCAGAGAACTGGATGTCTTCCCATTGCAGCCCACCAACTCCATTCTTCCCCCCACCAACTTAGAAACCCTAAAAGCCCCAAAGAATAGCCAAGTAAAACAGGTTGCAAACAATTCACCCTCCCATGCCGACCAGCAGATTCCCCTTACCGCCTGACACAGCCTTACTAACAATTCGGCCGATATCGGTCTCCTCCTATCTTTTTCTCTCTTGCTTTCCCTTGCCCAACCTTCAATCATCCTGCTTGACATTTCTCCCCTGCTCGGTTGAAAACCCCAAAACCATTTCCCATAGAAAGCAATCCCTGCCATTTTCCCCAATATAGTTACTTTGGACCAACCCCTATCCATGCATCTCAATAAGAAATTAGTGACATCGTCCCTTCTCCGCTCTTCCGCATCCTCCCAACCTTTCCAACTACGAGCTCCTCCTCTTATAAAGTCCTCCCAAGCCCTCCTGTATGCCTCTCTAAATGCAGGAGCCAGTGATCCCTCCACCAATGAAAGCGCCCTCAGCTTATTATTTTCCACAGCTCTTCCGGAATCCTCTGCCCCTCCTGTTCCGCCTCTGGAGCCAATCCACGGAATCTGTGCCATTGAAAACGAGATAACGCATCAGCGATGCCATTATCCTTGCCTGGCACATGTGTTGCCTTAAAATCACATTAAATTCCATGCACGCAAAACAAACTCTCTCATCAACCTCACCACCCTCTGATCCCTTGCTGACTGCCGATTCACTACATGGACCATGCATTCATTGTCTATGTTGAAATTCACCTTCCTGTTTTGTAACTCCTTCCCCCACAACTCCAATGCCACCAACAAGGGAAAAAATTCCAGGAATGCAATGCTCCTTCCCTCCTCCAGCCAAAGCGATGGCCACTTCTCCGCACACCACTTTCCTCCCCAAAAAACTCCAAAACCTCCTGCGCCTGCTGCGTCTGAAAAAATGTGTACTTCCCAAGAAACCGGCTCCCCTTCCAACCACATGGACACTCCATTAAAATTCTCCAAAAAACGAAGCCAAATTCTGCAATCTTCCCTCACTGCACCTGTCACTCTTATCCGATGATATGGGCACTTTGCTCCTGCCATCGACCTTGCCATGATTCTGAAAAAAGTCCGCCCTGGGGCCACCACTTTGCATGCACAATTCAAATGCCCCACCAAACTCTGCATTTCCACTGACATCAACTTCTTGGCCCCTACCGCTTTCTCCAGCAATCCTACCAGTTTGCTCACCTTGTCGTGCGGCAAGCATGAGGTCATAGCCAATGAATCCAGCTCAATCCCTAGAAATGTCAGGACCACTGCCGGCCCTTCTGTTTTGTCTTCTGCTAAAGGCACGCCCAGCTCTCCCATCAAAACTTGGAACAACTTCAGCACCTCTTTACACTCTCCTTCTCCTTCCGCCCCGCTAATAAACAGGAAGTCATCTAGGTAATGCAGCACACTTTTACAGCCAGAGGTGTATGAAAAAACCCATTGCAGGAAGGAACTGAAACGCTCAAACAAGGCGCAAGAAATTGCACACCCCATTGGTAAAGCTTTGTCGATGTATATCCTGTCTTCAAATTGCAAACCCGACAGCCAAAATTCCTCTGGGTGCACTGGCAACAATCTGAAAGCCGCCTTAATGTCACACTTTGCTATAAAGGCCCCACGCCCAGCTTTCCTCACCAAGTCCACAGCCTGATCCACACTTGCATAAACAACCCCGCATTCTTCAGGGGCAATGAAATCATTGACAGACATGCCTTCGGACCATGACAAATGGTGTATCAATCTGAATTCCCCAGGGGCTTTCTTGGGCATCACTCCCAGAGTGGATACAACTAAATCGCCCTGTAAATCAACAAATGGCCCTACTATCCTTCCTGTCACTATTTCCTTGTCCAATTTTTGTCTCACCACATCAACATTTTCTTTGGCTGACCTCAAATTTTCCGCCCACCCACGCACCCTTGGCCCCTGATAGCCCAACCTGAAACCATGCCCAAAACCTTCACTCAAAATTCTCGCTCCTTCCCTGTCCGGATAAAATTCCAACCACTTCTCCAACACATCCAATTTAACTAGAGTAATAGCCTTTTCCCACAACCCCTCTGCCAGATCCTCTCCCCCTGCCCCTGTCTCCCTGTTGGAAACACTGAGTGAGAGATTGTTTTCCTGCACATTTGCTACATTCATGCCTAAACCTATAGAAGTTTCTTGTGCATCCATCCTTGTTAAACGCCCAACACGCAGTTGAGGACTGCCCTCTACCTCCTCCCCCCACCCCCCTTCCCCCACCCCCTCCTGGGCGGGCCGACCAAGAAAGGGCCGAAAAAAGGCACGGGCAGCCCACTTGCTGTATGCAACGTCAGGGCAGGCCTCGTTGGAGCCATCCATTGCAAGCATAAATCCATGGCTATCTCACCCCAAACCGCCTGACTGTCTTCCGCCATCCTCGCTCTAAATTCCTCATCATAACGCACCCACGCAAAGCCCCCAAAACTTGTAAATGCCTTCCTGATCACATCCATATATTTTAGCAAAGCCACACACCGCTCAGGAAATTTCTCACAATATACACTAGCGTAAATAATGAACGCTGATGTCCAGTTTTCAATTGTTACCGGGACTCTTGGGCGCGAAGCCAACTCTCTCTCCTCTTCCTTAGAACCCTCCTTTGCTCTCACTTCCCTATGAAGCAATTTAAAAATGTCCACAAATTCGCCTGCCTGAATCTTGTCCTTAGTTGCTGCCATTAAGTGCGCCCCCAAAGGCTTTGTGATGCCCATGTAAGGTAGCTTTTTCTCCTTGCTCTTCACTTCCACCTCATTTACTTTTGAAACCTGTACCTCGAGCGCCAATGGCTCAACCACCTTATCCGTTTGTATCTCCACTGAGCAAATTTCCTTGTCCGCCCCCATGGCTCCAATAGCATGAACACCAATCTCTTTTCTTGCCTCTTGCAAACCAGACCCTTCATTTCCTACCCTCGTTCTCGTATCCCCTCTCTGCCCTGCAGATGACCAATCCCTTTCCCGCTCACCTCTTTCTGTTCCGCCATCTCCTGTCTGCGGTCTGGCCTCCACTCCAATGCTCCTCATTTCTTTTCTTACTGGGCTCCTACTGCGGGGACAAAACATGTCAGCCGTCTCGCTCAACCAATTGCTCCCCTGACCTCTTGCTCCCCAAACCCCTTGCTCCCGTCTTTCCCAAACCCATCTAGAACCCCTCCTCTCATTACCTCCTCCTCTTATTGCTCTATTACCTTCATTATCCCACTGCCCCTCATATTCCTCAATCACAACATCATCACCCCTGAAATACCATTGTTGATGCGAGCTCATGCTCGGATCTCGTGGATCATTTTCTTGTGAGCCTGGAGCATCCGCCCCGTCACTCCTTTGACGTCTTCTCGGCGGGGCCGCAGAAACCCCTTCCTGCTCCTCTTCTCTCGGGCAAGGCGTGCTCCCCTCCACCCTGTGATCCTTCTCCCTAGGGGCCGTGCTGCGCCCTCTAGTCTGACCTTGCGCTGCCCGAGGAGGGGCCGTACCTAAACCCTCTCCATATTCATCCTCTCGAAAAATGGGGGCTGCGCAGCGCCCTCCGCTACCCGTCCCCCTTTTTGGTGGGGCCGTTCCGCGCCCCTCTCTGACCTCACTTAATGATGGAGACCTCTCTCTCCTTCTCCCAACTGCACTTTTCTTCAGGTATTTGCCACCCTTGCCCCTCTGCCCGGCTGCCGCGCCCTGCGCCCTAACACCCCCACTGACGTGGATCTCTTGTCCTGTCCCTTCTTGAACATTCCTCAAATCCTCCTCCTCCTCCTGCTCAATATGCCCTCCAACCCGAACAGGTTCCTCACCTAAACGCAACTCCCCCCTAGAAGCTCTCATATCAATCTCCCTCCTCAATTTCCTGCCCCTGGATCCCCATGCCTCACCTCTGCCAGCCGCAGGGGTGCAAGCCACCACTGCTGCAAGAGCCCCATCTGACGCTGCTCTGCGCTGCGGCCTACCCCCACCTTCTTCTACTTCTGCTATAGCCAGCCCTAACGCCCCTTCCAGTTGGGCTTTAGATGCCCTACTAATAATCTCCAGTGCTTCCATAAGAGCCTTGGCATCCACTAAACCTTTCTTGCTGGCACCCCGGCCCCCCATTATGCCCAAATCTGACAGCGGACTAAGTAATATCCCTAAATAATAACTATCCAGAAAAACCTCCCCAGCCACACCTAACTGCGGAAATTGAACCCTGCGAAGAAAAAGAAAAGAAAATATGATGAAACAAAAGATATTAAAATGGGAAAATCCATTAAATAAACATTCTCCAATTTAAACTGCCAGTAATTCCAATGAAAATTATTAGCCCTATGCTTTTATTTACTATATATATATAAATATATATGTATAGTTTTTTTTTAAAAAATGTTTTTATTTATCTGCCCACCCTTGAAAAACCCCTGTAGAAAGCGAAACTAACAAAATTCCCCTCTAACAAAATCAGTCGCACAATATATAAATTCTGATATAAAAAGGCAGAAGACACACTGCCCCACTTGTGTGACTTTAAAAAAAATATATATAAAAAATAATTAATCCCTATTATAAATATACTACAAAACACTTGTGTATAGGAGCGTTACAAAAGACACATCACGTCCCTCATAAAAAGTGGCACAGCGAGCAGGGCGCTCGCCTCTGTCTCCCGCGCAGATCACGCCAGCACAGGTTCGAATCCCGTCAATGAAACCCAGCCCATCATCCCACCGAGGACGACAAATGAGCTACAAATCGCAGCCAAACCAGGCTGCGCTAAGCGGACAGGGGGCCCGCATCGCCACACAATTAAAAACCCATTACTAGAAATACTCACATGGTCCTATTTTTTTTAAAAAAATGGAACTGCCCTTAACATAAATAACATCTTTTTACCTAAAAACGGAGCCCGAAAACGAAACACGTGCACTTTAAAAAAGGGGGAAATACAAAATAACTAGAAGCGGATATGCGCACGAAAGAAAAGGAGAGAAAAACGCCAGAAATGGCAATTATTTATTAAAATATGCTGAAACAAATTGACTTTTTTTTTTTTTTTAAACGTGCGCCCTAAATAACGGACAACGGCGGATTAAAAGAAATTACACGGTAATAGGGGGTACCTTATATACGGTACCCCCGACTACGTTACTTTTTAAAAAAAAATTTAAATAAAATCACACCGAACATAAATAAACACAGCCCACCTTCCTTAGCAAACTCTAACCTACACCCAAACCCAAGTACCAGGGAAGGCTCAGGAAGCAGGCGACAGGACTTGTCAAACCAAAGTCCCCAACCCTCGCCTGCTTCCCGAACCTTCCCTGACCCTTAAATACCCTTGAGACGCTCTGCACACGGCCACCTCGCTGACCTGTGCGGCGTCAAAATAACCCCGTGGGGAAACGCTTCGCGTTCCCCCCGGGACCCTCTTTCACTAACAAGGTTCTAGTAACTGCATGCCTTGCCAGTGAAGAGCTTGCTTTGGGAATGAAAGCAATTAATGGCTGATTCGTCTGTCTCAGATCGAGATTCTCCTCATCGGCTCACTCACATCCTCCTTTCCTCTCACTCTCTGGCCGTCTTCCTGCTCCCACCTGTGAGGCAAAAAACCTCAGGGTCATCTTCGACTCCACACTCTCTTTCTCTCCTCACATCTCTGACGTCTCACACTACCAGCTGCACCTTCTCAGAAGTATTCTTCCTTTCCTCTCCTTCCCCCAGACGCTCACTGTCACCAGAGCGCTGGGTCTCTCTAGGCTGGACTACTGCAACAGCCTCTTTCTAAATCTGCCTGCCTCTACTCTCCGCCCTCTGCAAATCATCCAAAATAGGACTGCAAGACTTGTCCTTGGCCTCAAGCCCAGGGATCGTATCTCTCCAGACCTGAAATTTCCCCACTGGCTCGCTGTGGCTGCAAGGATTACATTCAAGACCCTCTGCATTGTCCACAATACCTTCTGGGGCTTGGGGCCTCAATACCTTCAACTCTCTCTTCCTAAATTTCTCCCTTCTCGAGCACTTCACTCATCCGCCTCCAACTCCCTCAGAGTCAGTCGCTTCTCCAAGCAACGAGTTGGTGGTAGATCTCTTTCTTCAGCTGGGGCCTCCCTCTGGAACAGCCTCCCTGCCGCCCTGAAACTTGGAGAATCATCTCCAGTTCCTGAAGCAACTCAAAACCTTCCTCTTTGCTTCTGTTTTCTCGCCTACTCTCCCCTACTGAATTCCTGGCTGATTCTGTACTGGTAACCTGGCCACCCCCTGAACTCGGGGCCAAGGTCCCCTCCCTCGCCAGTCGCACACCTGCACTGCCTTCCTGGCAACCCCCGCACTTGGGGACTGTTTTTCGTATCCCTACAGTCCCACTACCAGCACTTGATAACTTATGCCTGCACTTACCCGTGCACTTGCCACCTGCTGGCCTTACTTTTACTTATTGTTATTTATTCTATTTTCCCAAGTACTGCAATTCCCCCTCCCCCTTCCCAAGCACTTGCGCGATCTGAATGACACCTGGCCAAGTAGGATCGTTGTCTGTCTTCCCTCTGTTCCCCCTCCCTTGCCTCGTTGCGCTTTGAAACACAGGCGCGTTATAAATGCCATATCATATCATATCATGTATGCCAATGCAGGCGCATTGAACTGAATGCATAATAAGAGCAGGTGGAGAGCGAGAGGGGATGTTTAGGGGCACTGGTCTGGCAGAGCATCACAGGTGAGATTGGGGCAGGTTTTACGAAACAAAGGCAAGGCATTCGAGCAGACTTTATAATTCAGACAACAGCTTAAACTACTGTTCATGAAACGCTCGGGGGCGGGGAGGATGGCGGTCATTAGCAGGCCTAAAAACAGCCCAAGAAAGGAAGGAGTCATGCAGAAGGGCCACTGCAGACATGTTGACTGCACATGATGCCAACCATGTCCATCAAGATGGATAGATACAAATGCTGATGGCAGAAAGCTCATTAGGGCCAAAATGTATATAGACATTTTTGGGGGTTCAACTAAATGTATAGGGGTGCAATTACATTTATAAGGGTAGGGATACATCTTTATTTGAACCCTACATAGGGGTTGTCAGTTTTATATAAAATATAAACCAGACCCATAATACCCTGCAGCTCCTTATCCCCTTCCTCCATTGTTTAATCTATGTTTTTTCTAGGGTGCAATTAAATGTATAGGTGGTCAGATACTTCTCTATCTATACCCTACATCAGGGTTCTTACCAATTTTACATAAAATATAAACAGGACGCTTAATAATCTTCACCTACTTACCATTCCTTTTTGGAATTCAATTACACTTATTGAGGTTCAACTACATCTTTATCTATGCCCTATATCAGGGTTCTTATGAATTTTATATCAAATGTATATAAAAAATATTTGGGGGTCAGTTACATTTTCGGGGGTTCAATTAAATGTATAGCGGTTCAGGGGCGTGGGAAAGCGTCAAGACCACCTGTCAACTGAAACGCTTGATGGAAGGTATCCCACTGTACTAGTACCTCCCCTATATAACTAATGTGTTCAAGGTCACACAGCGTGACTGGTGAACAATCACTATTTAAACTATTGCTTCGTCTGTCTCAGATGGTCTGTTTCAGGTAAAATGTGACATTTGAGCTGTGATAAATGAACTGGCCTGCTTTCTGTAATTTCCTGCCCTCTCATAGTGCCCAGTTTCTTTATCGCAGGGGCAATGTTGTATCCCAGAAAGAGTGTTAGGGTTTCAGTAAAAAGGTATATAATCACCCTTTAAAGATGTTGGGTCATGGTTCAAGGATACCTGCCACATTAGGCAAAATTACATTACATTCCCCTCCTACTAGCAATGGGACAATTATAGCACCATTATAGCACCAGTGAATGCTCCTGTTTTTCAGGTGCCCAATCAGCCACGTGATATAGTCTTATTGGAGAGCAAAACAGCATTTGAAGAGCAACTGTTAATCTGAAACTTCCACACGTTCCGTACTGCATGTTCTGCGTGCTTCCTTGCACCCCCCTCTCATCCTCCTGCTCCCACGTGCCCTCTGCTCTGCCTGGACTGCCCTGATCACTGTTTGTCCTACTGTATTGCTTTTCCTCACTGACTGCCCATTTTTGCTTACATTGCCTGTATTTCTCCTTATTCTTCCCTCATCTAAGTCTGCTTTCGCTGTTCTGCCTACACTGCCTGTATTTCTCCTTATATTTCTCCCTCATCTATGTCCTCTTCCGTCGATTTCTCCTCTGTTGGTTTTCTGTGGTTTTTGTATTCACCTCACTGACGACCCTGTCCTATTATGTACTGCTGTGTGTTCCGTTGAACTTTTCCATCCTCTAGGTTCTCATACGCCAACTACTTTGTCCTTGTTGTTTTGGTTTTGTCTTCTTAGCAAATTGTTGATTTAGCAAACTGCTCCACTATTGTCTTAGCTCTTGTTATATTGTTCAATTGTCGACTACTGTCTCGTCCCTCCTTGTCTCGTCTGCTTGCACCCCTCCCTGTCTCCTTCCTTAGTGTCTCCCTGCCACCCCCCCTCACACCCACTTTCTTCTTCTTTTCTAATCTCCCTACCTACTCTCTATGGTGCTCACTGTTTCTCCTATCTTTTCTAACTGCTTCTCTATCGACTATCCTGCTCTCCTCACTAAATCTGGTAGGAAGAAGTTTAAAAAGGACATCCTGGTCTCCAACCTAGGCCTCCCTATCGCTGACACCTATACCGGTGCCTCCTCCAGGCAAACCCTCACTGAAATCCTTTTTGTTGTTCCCTAGCCAGACTTATGGACTCTTCATTTGGTCTCTGTGCTTTCTCCTTTCTCTTCTTCTACCATTAATGGTGGCACCCGGTGGGAGGCCCTCCTGGCCCCCTTCCACTCCTCTAAGGTCATCATTAATGTTTACCTGAATGGCACCGTCTTGGTCCAAGGTCCTCAGGCTAACCTTCTCCTCTTTGATAGATGCTTCCCACGGCTCTTCAATTTCCTTTCCTCTCCTGCTGTCACCTCTCTTGCCCCACGGCTTCCTTGCCTCCCCCTGCTTTATCCTCCTTGGCTACCTTGCCCTATCCTCCTTCCTCTCCTGCCCCCCCTCGTGCTTCTTCTACACCTTGGCAGGGCATACCTCTGATTTGTTCCCCTGCCCGGAAGTCTTTCAAGGATGGCAACCTTCTCCATATTGCAACTCTCTCTCTGCTGTCAAACACGCCTCTGACATCTGCTGCCTCTTGGAAGAACCGTACCTCGATGTCCTCGGTCTCCCCCAGACATGGTTCACGCCCAGCTCTGTCACAAGCTTTGACACTCTCCTCCCTGATGGCTACAAGATCCTCTCCGCACCCAGATCCAACCGTACCAGAGGGGGTGTAGCCCTCATCTTTCCCCAAGTGGATTCCTGCCTCTGTCATTCCTACGCAGGCCTACTCATCTTTCGAATGCCTCGTCTGCAGACTCTCTCTCTCCTGGCCATTCCCTTACTGTGGCTACCATCTATCGGCCACCTGGTCAGATCCCCTCCTTCCACTCTGAGTGGGAGGACCTCTCCTCTTCCCTCCTGGTCTCGACCACTCAACTCCTCCTTCTTGGAGACTTTAACATCCACCTGGATGCTTCCTGTCCTTCCTCTGGACTCTTTCACAACTCTCTCTCAATCTCTATTCTCCCCTCTGGCCCGAGTCACTCTGCAGGGCACACCCTGGATGTTCTGATCTCTTCAGACCTTCCCCTTTCTATCCCTCTCATCACTCCTCTCACCTGGAGTGACCACTTTCTCCTTTCCTCACAGCTCACCCTCTCTACCCCTCAGACTAAGCCACCGCCACCACTGCCACCCACCTTCTTGGTTATCTGACCCATGAAGCGTGTGTCAGTTGAAGCTTTCGCCGCCACCTTCTCACCCCCCTTGCCCCTTTGGCTGACTCACACCCTGACACAGCTCTTTCCATGATTCACTCTGCTATATCTGATACTCTTGATGTTCTTGCCCCTTTCATGAGGATCTGCTTGAAGCCCAAAGCCAAGTGCAACTCCTGGTATGACTCAGAACTTGTCACCCTTAAATGCAAGTGCAGGGTGGTTGAGAGTAAATGGTGTGCTTCTGGTACATTCTCTGACAAACTGGCCTGCTGCCTGCTCCAAAGGTGATACCGGCTTTCTGTCTGCACCAAGAGGAGAGCCGACATCCAAGCCTGCGTCTCTGCGGCATCTAACAACTCAGCCAAACTCTTTAAAATCTGAAAGGAGATGGCCAATCCTGCTGCAGTCTCTACCTCTCCTGTCCCCTCCCAGGCCCTCTGCACGGCTCTGGCTTCTCATTTCATCTCTAAAACTCAGGACATCCTGTCCTCTCTCTCTTCCTCTTCCCCTCCTCCCTCTACTCCCTGCTTTTCCTCTGGCCCTTCTTCGGCCACCTCCCCTCCCTCCTTCTCTGCCTTGCCCCTGTTCTCCCCAGAGAAGGTTTCTAGACAAGTCCAATCTATGAAAGTCTCGTCAAAACAGGTTCACCCCGATCCTCCAAAACCATCAAGGAACACATTGCCACCCTGGCTCCTGCTCTGGCTGACTTATGTAACCACTCCTTTGCCACTGGGGTCTTCCCTTCCCCCCTGAAGCACTCCCTTGTGCACCCTCTTCTTAAGAAACCCTCTGCCGACCCATCCTGCCCGGCTAACTATCGCCCAATCTCTATAAATCCTTTCCTGGGAAAACTGGAAAAGCTTGTCATCTCTCAGCT
Organism: Ambystoma mexicanum; assembly: GCF_040938575.1. Classification (NCBI taxonomy): domain Eukaryota; kingdom Metazoa; phylum Chordata; class Amphibia; order Caudata; family Ambystomatidae; genus Ambystoma; species Ambystoma mexicanum. The sequence goes on along the minus strand of NC_090936.1, from coordinate 103,925,693 downwards.
TAATCTTCACACTGAATCTGTTGGTTGTCTCCATGACCATCAGTCTAGCTTCAGAGCTGCCAGAAGCATGGAAACTACTCTCCTCAACATCCGCCAAGACCTGCTCTCCAACCTCGATTCCAACATCCTCTGTGTCCTCATCTTACTTTATCTCTCTTCTGCCTTTGACACGGTCAACCATGCCATCCAGCTCAACAGTCTCCATCATAAACTGGGTATCACCGATCAGGCCCTGGCTTGGCTGACTTCTTTCTTCTCCGATCACCCCTTCCAGGTCCAACTTCTGTCCTTCCTCTCCTCTATCTCTATCTCTTCCCCAGGGGTCTAATCTCTCTCCTTTGCTATTCAACCAATACCTGGCACTGCTTGCCCACCACATTGTCGCTCTCTGCCCCAACTTTCAGTGCTATGCAGATGACACTCAGCTCATTTTCAGGCTCCCTTCAGCCACCTCTTCTCCTTATCTGATCTCTGACTGTCTGTCAGCTATCAAAGAGTGGTGTGCTGCCAACGATCTCTGCCTTAAAGCCAGTAAGACTGAAATTCTCCTCATCTGCACACTTACTCCTTCCTTTTCTGTCACTCTCTGGTGGCCTCTCTTGGCCCTCTTCCTGCTCCCATCTGTGAGGCTAAAAACCTTGGGGTCATCTTCGACTCCACACTCTCCTTCTCTCCTCACATCTCTGACGTCTCTAAGAAGTCACACTACCAGCTGCACCTCCTCAGAAGTATTCTTCCTTTCCTCTCCTTCCCCCAGAAGCTCACTGTCTCCAGAGCTCTGGTTCTCTCTAGGCTGGACTACTGCAACAGCCTCTTTCTAAATCTGCCTGCCTCTACTCTCCACCCTCTGCAACTCATCCAAAACAGGACTGCAAGACTTGTCCTTGGCCTCAAGCCCAGGGATCGTATCTCTCCAGGACTGAAATCTCTGCACTGGCCCCCAGTGGCTGTGAGGATTGAGTTCAAAACCCTCTGCATTGTCCACAAGGCCTTCTGGGGCCTGGAGCCTCAATACCTTTAACTCTCTCTTCCTAAATATCTTCCTGCTCAAGCTCTTCGCTCATCTGCCTCCAACTCCCTCAGGGTCAGTCGCTTCTCCAAGCAACGGGTTGGTGGTAGATCTCTTTCTTCGGCAGGGGCCTCCCTCTGGAATAGCGTCTCTGTGTCTCTGAAACTTGAGGGGAACCATCTCTGGTTCTGGAAGCCCCTCAAGACCTTCCTCTTTGCTTCTGCTTTCTCTCCTCCTCTCCCCTGCTGACCTCCTGGCCGAAACTGATGCTGCACTGGTCACCTGGCTACCCTCTGTTCTTGGGCCCAGGTGCCCTCCCGGCCAGTTGCACACCTGCACTGGCCCCCTGGCAACCCTTACACTCGGGGGCTGTTTCTGTATCCCCACAGCCCCCTACCAGCACCTGATGTCTGCACTTGCCCTTGCACTTGCCACCAGCTGGCCGCACTTCTTATTTATTGTTTTTTTTATTTATTTTACTGTTTACCCTATGCACTGCACTGCCCCTCCCTTTTCCCCTCGCACTTCTCTACTTCCCCCATCCTCTGCACTTGCGCAATCTCAATGTGACCTTGCCTAGTAAGATTGTCCTCTCTGTTCTCCCTCCCTTGCCTCGTCGCGCCTTGAAACACTTGTGTATAGGTGCGTTATAAATACCATATCATATCATAGCATACATGTCAGAATCGGCCCAAAAGACCAAGATTAAAGGACCAAATAGGATATTTGGCTGAATTTCGGCCGTTCGAAAATACCGAACGGCTGAAAAGTTCGACCAAATCCCTCATTCAGTGGCAAGGCCTGAGGGGGTGTCCCCCACACTCTTGCTCACTATATTGTGAGTGGGGGTTGCGGGGATGTCCCCCGCATCCGATCCAGTAAATAAAAAAATAGGAGAAGAGCCTGCAAAGCGCTGGTTCCTAATCACGGAAATGAAAGGGATCAACCGTTGCAGGGACACAGCAAGTCAGCAGCAAGGTAAGTAGGGGGTGGAGTGTGAGTGGGTGCAGGGGCCAAGTCGGAAATGTTCAGGGGAGAAAAGACTGAAGGTTATTTCGGAAAAATAATGTTTTGTTTTTTCTCCCTTGAACATTTCCATCTCAGGCTTTGAACCCTGATTCTATCTGTCAGGAGAACACAAGCAAGCAATATGTCACAGCAGCCTGTTGGTGTGCTCACTTAGAGTGCTGATATGCTCACATTAGAGGCGTGTGCAAGGTGGGTATGAATGTTTTTTTAGCTGTATATGCAGAAGCTTTGGGTTGTGGGTTTTGTCCCGGTAGTATAGCTCAGCGGCAACATGCTCACCTTGGAAACAAGAGGACACAGAGCAGCACAGGTTCGTCCCTGGGTCCGCGCTTAGAAACCTCTGGGTATTAAGCGCATTATGAATAACATATCATATCATATCACAAATGTACCTCAAACAAGGCATTGCCAGCAATGCAGGACCTACTGAAATTTGAACATATCATTGACATATTCTTTGGATAATTAATTCCAAAACTCAAATTCACTCAGTATTTTAGAATTAGATGTAGAACATAAAAAATAGGACCATCCATCACTTTAATCAATCATAGTGCACAACTGTATATAGCTGATCTACTTGGCAGCCACCCAATCTATCTTTATAGAACATAGGACTAGCAACTGAGTAGTGGTTTCTCTCCTGGATCCCTTCCGTTGTATGTAAATCTGGCTTAACGTTGACTACTTAAAGATGAGTCTAGAACTTCTTGTCACTTGGTGTCCTGATGCCTGGAAATAGCGACACCGTACCAGTGGTGGCTGGTGACTTGCAAATATGGTGGGGCGTACATTGTTCGGGCCGAATTTCAAGCAAGAGCAGCGAGCGGGCCCAACCCATATCAGTAGCTGTGCAGGGGGAACCCCCTCCCCACCGCGTGAACATTTTAAAAAAATGGCTTCCAAAATTTGCAATTTACTTTCCAAACCCACAGAAATAGGACTTAAAAAGCATTAGGTCTTACATTCTAATTAATGGCGGTACATTACTCTTACATGTGCAAATGTGATGGGGATTTTACAGCAGCTTGTTTTGAGAATAGCTGGTACTATCTTGTATGCATAAGGAAATTTATTACATAGATATCCAGTAATGGTGGAAAAATATCATTTTGTCATGCTGCTTCTGGCATTCACATGCGTCTATCCTCTAGGTGGGAATTCAGGCATTATCTGAAAGGGGAGAAACTAAGCTAAAATATGACTTGTTTACCACTCAATGCAATGGGTTGGGAAAATAACAGCTTATGATAACTATAAAGCAGTACAAAAATGTTGCCATTCAATTTGGTTAATTTGAGGGGAATCAAAAATGGATATAATGCTGTACAAAAAGATGTTATACCTCCATGTGCGCAGCGTGGAGAAAAGAACATATCGCCCCGGGGGTTGGCGGGGGGGGGGGGGCAAGGGGGCCTGCCTGCCAAGCAGAGGCGTAGACAGGGTAGGACCTGAGCAGGCAAGGCCCACCCAAAATCTGTAAATGCCCACTCAGCAGCGCTGTGTGGCTGCAGTGGGCCCAACTACATTAGTTTCAGGCCCCACCTGTTAGACAATCCTGGCTACGCCTCGCCCACCAAGTGTGATAGAAGTGCCCATTTTAACACGACCTAGAACACTTTTCAGCAGTGAGGTTTTTACTCACTGTCTGGCAGAGACCCCGATGCACGACGACACGGGTGCCAATCCCCGCAGGCCTGACTCAGCCTTCCACCCTCCCCATATTGAAATGGCGTCTTTGATGTGACATGATAACAGAACACAACATTCATCAAGCATGCTCGGGTGTAGGCCCTGCATCCAACAGACAGGAGCTCCCCACGTACTGGCCTACCAGAGTCCTAAGATCTGCAGGGTCCTTCCCGCTCACTGAGACCTGTGTCAAGAAGAAGGCATTTTCAGGTAAAATCTCCCTTTGGAAGAACCTCCAGTTGAAACTCATCTGTTGTTCAGGAAAACAAAACTGCAGTGGTAATTGTATCAGTCCTGTCGCCCGCTCCCGAGCCTTCCCTGAAGCTAGCTGGGCCTGTGGTGCGTCGGTGTAGGGGAGGTGAGGAGGTTTAGTTAGTTCTTGGGGTGGGCAGGCAGTTAGGATTTAATTTAAAAAAAAAAAAAAGAAAAGAAAACGTTGGGTTGGTGGTTTTCGCCCAGTGGGGGTAGCGTAAATAAGCTACCCCCCCTCCCTCTCTCCTTACCTGAGCTGCCGTGTGGCTCTTCGTACGCGGTGGGGCGGCGGGAGCGTGGGGGCGGGTTGTTGTCTTCGGAAGTAGTTGCGAGGGAGAGGGATTTTCTCCTCGTTGGCCCCTCCTTGGGCTTCTTCCTCCGTCGAGCGGGAGGGAGTGCAGGCCTGGTTGGGCGGCACATTAGGGTTCCGTTTGGAGCCCCGGATACTTTCCTTTTTCTCCCCCCACGGCGCCGGGCCTTCCCTGCCAGTTTCCTCTGGTTCACGGGGGTTGTGGATCAGCAGAGCCCAGTCGGCCCTGGCTGTTTGAGTGCACAGGCGTGGTGACAGCCTCCTGTCAGAGGGGGCAGGGCAGGCGCCTTAAAGGGGCAGCGCTGTTTTTTCTGAGCAGCTAGCAGTGCGGTGCAGCTCTTGGGCCACCAGGGGGCAGGGCGGGCGGTTCTAGAGTTTAGGGGAAGTAGCGGTGTTCATCAACAGCAGTAGCAGGGGGCTCCTGGGGGTGTGCAGTTAGCAGGGGTAGTAGTATAGGCAGGAGAAGGGGTACTTTCTTGGGGGAGGGGTATTTTTGGTGGGGGGGCAAATAAAAAAAAATAATAATAAATTCTTGAATAAAAAAGAAAAGAGAAGTGCTAATTTTGGGGTTATTTAACCCTTTGTGTTATTAGGGTTATAGCGCAATTTCTGTTGGTTTTTTCCCTCGGCTAGGAGTAATTTTCCATGGGTAGGTGCCGGCTCGGGGGCATATTTAGCTAGTGAGCGTCAGGGCGAGGTTTAGTGCGCTCTCCGATTAGTAGTGCACGATGGTGGGCCAAGGGGTTAGCAAGGGGGGGCTGGTTGATGCTAGGGCTCTTAGGGAGGCCCTGGAAATCATCAGCGGGGCATCGAAGGCCCAGTTGGAGGGGGCAGTGGGGGAGGTCACGGGAAAGGGGGAGATAAGGGGCGGTAGACCGCAGCGTAGAGCGGCAGCTGATGGGGCGCTTGCGGCAGTGTTGGCTTGCACCCCTATGGCGGGGATGGGGGAGGTTTGGGAATGCAGGGGCAGGAAAATGAGGAGGGAGATAGATAGGAGGGCGGATGAGGGAGTAAGGATGTCGGGGGGGCAGCCAGGGAGTGAGGGAGGGGATGATAGCCCTGGGAAAGATGGGAATACTCAAGAGGGTGGGGCTCGAGGGAAGAACAGTGGGGGCAGGGATGGGGCACAGAAAGGGGTGTCAGGGCAGAGGGGAAGAGAGGGTAAATACCTTCAGAAGAGTGCAGGTGGGAGAAGGAGGGGGAGGTCCCCTTCATTTGAGGAGGGTAGAGTGGGGTGCGGAACGGCCCCCCTGGGTAGGAGGAGTGAGGGCGGAGGGCGCTGCGCAGCCCCCGCTGTTCAGATGGAGGTTGAGGGTTTCAGTACGGCCCCTCCTCGGTCAACGCAGGGAGAGCCTAGAGGGCGCAGCACAGCCCCTAGCAATGAGGATTTCAGGGTGGAGGTCGGAACGCCTCGCCCGAGAGAAGAGGACCAGGCAGGGGTTCCCACAACCCCGCCGAGAAGACGTCAAAGGAGTGGCGGGGCGGACGCCCCGGGCTCGCAAGAAGATCATCAACTCATCTCGGGCATGAGCTCGTATCCACAATGGTATTTAAGGGGGGAGGAAGTTGGTTGGGAGGAATATGTGGGGCAATGGGAATGGGAAGACTACAGGGCGGGAAGGGAAATGGGGGAGGAGAGAAGAAGTTCAAGGTGGGATAGGGAAAGGGAAGTGCAGGGTGGACGGGGTGAAAGGGGTCAAGGGAACCATTGGCTGGGTGAGTGTGCTGACATGTTTTGTCCCTGCAGTAGGAGCCCTCTAAGAAAGGAGAGGAGGAGCAGCGGTGTGGACGCCAGACCACAGGCGGCAGGTGTTGAAAGAGGTGAGCGGGAAGGGGAATGGTCATCTGCATGGCAGAGAGGGGTCCCAAGAGGGGGGATGGGAAATGAAGTGCCTGAATTGCAAGGGTTAAAGAAAGACGTTGGGGTGCAGGCCATTGGGGCCGCGGGGGTTGAGAAGAGCATTTGCTCAGTGGAGGTCCAAACGGACAAGGTGGTGGAGCCATTGGTGCTCGAAGTGCAACCCGGAAAAGATAAGGAGTGTGAAGGGAAAAGAAAGGAGAAAAAATGGCCATACATGGGGATAACGAAACCATTGGGGGCGCACTTGATGGCAGCGACCAGGGAGAAGATTCAGGCGGGGGAATTTGTGGATGTCTTTAAATTGCTCCATAGGGAAGTGAGAGCAAAGGAGGGGTCTAAGGAGGAAGAGAGGGAACTGGCTTCACGCCCAAGGGTCCCGGTAAATATTGAGAATTGGACGTCGGCATTTATCATTTATGCCAGTGTGTACTGTGAAAAATTCCCGGAGCGTTGCGTGGCCCTGCTTAAATATATGGACGTAATTAGGAAGGCTTTCATGAGTTTTGGGGGTTTTGCCTGGGCACGCTATGATGAGGAATTCAGAGCGAGGATGGCGGAGGACAGTCAGGCGGTCTGGGGGGAGATAGACATGGATCTTTGGCTGCAATGGATGGCTCCAACGAGGCCTGCCCCAACATTGCACACAGCAAGTGGGCTGCCTGTGCCTTACCGGCCCTTTCGTGGTCGCCCCGCCCATGAGGGGGCGGGGGGAGGAGGCGGAGGACAGCCCTCGACAGCATGTTGGGCGTTCAATAAAGAAGGCTGCACAAGGTGGATGTGCAAATTTAAACACGAGTGCAGCAAGTGTGCGGGTCGGCATCCGGTTACAGATTGTTTGCAGGTAGGGGACAGTGGGTCAGGGCAAGGAGCGGGGCAAGGAGGTGGGGGGGAAGGACCGCATGCCAGGTAAATTGGGGTGTGCTGGTAGGTCGGGCTCAGTTTAACGTAAAAGGAGGGGGGCACAAGGTTTGATGAAAGGTTTTTGGGGGCGACTTAAAGGGGGTAGGAGAAGGGTGAGGGGGAAGAAGTGTAGGTAGGGGAGAGCCGCAGGGGGATGTAACTGTGGAAATTGTTAAGTGGTGGTGGCCGTCGTTTGAAGGGCATGGACGACGGTGGCGAAGCCCTCACTCTTGCCGCACGACAAGGTGAGTAAGCTTCAGGCTGCATGGACGGAGGTGCGGGTGCGCCTCTGGTGCAGCGAAGGCGAAGTGATGAGCTGGGGCTGCATGGACGGGGGTGCACTAGGGCCCCTGGTGCAGCTGGGGGAAAGAAGTGGAGCAACGAAGCAAGGTGCTGGAAGAGGAATGTTATGTGGAATGGACTGCATGGACGGGGGCACAGGTTTGGCCCCTGGTGCAGCGGTGGAGAGGAGTAAGGCAGAAAAGGGGGCCTACATGGACGGGGGTGCACTAAGGCCCCTGGTGCAGGTGGGAAACAGGTGGTAATGGACGCAAGGATCTTGAAAATTAGTGATAAGGAAGGGACTGCATGGGCGGGGGTGCAGGTTTGGCCCCTGGTGCAGTGGCGGGAGGAGCAATAAAGTAAAGGGCCTGCATGGACGGGGGTGCGCGTGGGCCCCCGGTGCAGGGGGGGGCAACGCAGGGTCAATATTAATAAGGTGATGGAAGGTGGGGGGGCAAAGGGGGCGCAGGGGGGTAATAGTTTAGAGGAAAAAGGGGGTCTAAGTGGGTTTAGGTGTATTGTTTGAAGGTTAGGTGAAAGGGGCGAAATATAAGGGGACGGTAGGAGAAGACCTGAGGTGTTTCCGGGGAGGGTTAAGGAGATGGCCAGAAAGGATAGGGTACTGAGGAGGTGTTACTAGTGGTGTGGGAAAGGTTAGGAGGGTGGAACTCATTCATTTAGGAGGGGTGCAGCATCTGAAAGTAGCAGGCTGGGCTATTAAGAGGGGTAGGTGAAAAGGTTGGGACGCTGGGAGTAAGGGAGATACAAAGGGTATGTCAAGGAACGGGGCAAACGGAAGGTCTTTATAGAATTTTTTCAGTAGGTAGCAGGAGTGTTGCATTTATTAGGATGTTGTGGGTTTGTAAGTGATTTTGTAATTTCTTTTTCAGATGCTGCTAGGAGGTCCGGTCAGATGTGAAAAAGCTGGTTTGTGGGACATTCTATGGTTAAATGGGTGGGGAAAAAAGCTGAGAAAAGGGTTGTTGGCAGGCAACTGGGGTGCAAATATAAAGATGTTGTGGTAAGATGTCCGGGTTTGGGGGGCTGGGCTGGGATTAGTTGATTTCTATTTTGGCTGGGGTGAGGGAAAGCTAGGGGCCTCCAAATGGGGGGGGATTAGTTTTGCTGGGGAAAATGATCTGGTAAGGGATACGGGTGGGGCTCTCCTTAGGTTCTGGGCTGGGAGACTGGGTAAAAAGTTTGAGGCAGAAAAGTTTGGGGGGGGTGGGGCAGAAAGAACTCCTCGGGGGAGGGTTTTTCTGGTGCCGGGGGCATGGCCCCTTTTGATGTGGGGGGAGGGAAGCACAATGGGGGAATGACACGGAAAAGGAGGGGGTGGCGCTGTTTGCACAAGCAGGTCACCCCGGGGGAACAGGTATTGAGCCTGGAGGGGCATGACCCCTGGGAGAAAGCGGGACGCCTGGAAAAGGGGCAAGGAGACGGGAGGATCCAAGGGATCATTAGGGAGGAAATTGGTTATTTAATTATTTAATTGTTGGGGGGAAAATGAAAATGAAAATGTTTAAGTTATTTAATTAATTGTTCAAACATCTCTTAGCTTGTTAGGCCATGGAGCCAGTTAAGCGTTGATTGTAAGCTTTGGCCTGTCACATTAAAGCGACCTTTTCCACTTTTAAATGAGTCTGGGTTTTTGTGCAGTAAGCCAAAAGGGGGGCCCCGGGGGGAACGCAAAGCGTTTCCCCCCGGGGAGTTTTTTGGCGCTGCACACGGCCAGCGAGTGGCCGTGGGGGGGCAGTGCGCCTCCCTAGGGGTATTTAAGGGCTCAGGGAAGGTTCGGGAGGCAGGCGACAGTTAGGACTTGGTAATTGTCCCGCCCTCCCACCCCTTCATTTTGGTTTAGGGTAATGTCAGCTATTGTATAGGGGGGGGTGCATTGTTCACGGGATTAGGGGGGGTTTCTAGATGTCAGGGGGAGTTTTTTATGGTTCTTTGGGGTCTGTTATGAGGGCAGGGTTGGTAGTTTCGTGTGACAGGTCAGGGCATTGTGAAAGTTTGTGTGTAATATATGTTGCTGATGTGGCAGGTCAGGCTGGCTGCAGGTCATAGGAAGGGGGAGTTTGGTGTAGAAGGGAGTTTGAAGGGTGTTGCAGTGGGTCGGGGCGCCGGGGGCATGGCCCCTTTTGATGTGGGGGGAGGGAAGCACAATGGGGGAATGACACGGAAAAGGAGGGGTGGCGCTGTTTGCACAAGCAGGTCACCCCGGGGGAACAGGTATTGAGCCTGGAGGGGCATGGCCCCTGGGAGAAAGCGGGACGCCTGGAAAAGGGGCAAGGAGACGGGAGGATCCAAGGGATCATTAGGGAGGAAATTGGTTATTTAATTATTTAATTGTTGGGGGGAAAATGAAAATGAAAATGTTTAAGTTATTTAATTAATTGTTCAAACATCTCTTAGCTTGTTAGGCCATGGAGCCAGTTAAGCGTTGATTGTAAGCTTTGGCCTGTCACATTAAAGCGACCTTTTCCACTTTTAAATGAGTCTGGGTTTTTGTGCAGTAAGCCAAAAAGGGCAGGTACCCCCCGACGCCGCAGGCCTCCCACAGGCCCCACCATGGCTGCCCAGTGTCCACATGATCACTCTGCGACAACAACAGGAGGAAAGGATAATAAAAAAAAATACAGCATACCTGTGACGTCCCAGTTGTGTCTAGTGCGCATGCGCGGGCCTCGGTACGGTCCCGCGCATGCGTAGTTCAATAAAGTGCGCCCGTGCGGCATTCCCGCCGGGACGCGGAGCAAGCAGCATCGCGTCCCGCGTCTTCTTGTGTGGTTTGTGTCTGCGTGTGTGCGTGGGCCCCGCGGCCATATACAACATCTGGCGACGAGGATGGGATCGGCGCCAGAGCGCTCGCCCCACGGACGGGGGCGTGTGACACACGTCACCGGCACGAGAACGCACGACGAAAACATTCGTTTGCATCAAGGCAGTAGCGGCCTGCACAGGTGCTCGTGCGCTGCCACGGAAAAGAAAAAAAACAATTTTTGGAACTCTTGTTGTTCCCAGCAACCTGGGGACAACCCGGAAAAAAAAAAAAAAAGAAGAACCGGACACGCGGCCAGTGACGGGACACAGCGGAAGGTGTGCGGTACAGCGCGTCAACCAGGTTAGCGGCCTCTATTACACCGAGAGGTGCCTGTGCGACCTGTGAAAATGTCAAGCAGTGAGGATGAAGCAGAAGTGGCGACAAGAGTGGTGAGGACACAACGGGGTTCGCTGCTGCCCATGCAGGAGTTCGACATGTCGGGGCCACCATCTAAGTTGGGTTCCAGGTGGCTCCTATGGGTCAAGAAGTTGGAAATGTACTTTACTGCGACGGGGACGTCGAATGACGACGCAAAAAGGGCGACCCTTCTGTATTCAGCTGGCCTGGACGTTATGCGAATCTATGAATCATTTGCCCTACCGGTGGTCACGTATGACACGGTGAAGACCGCGCTGGAGAACCATTTCATCCCACAGTCAAACGTCGACTACGAAAGATTCCTCTTCTGCAGGGAAAGACAGAGGGAGGAAGAATCTCTCGATCAGTTCTGCGCCAGACTGAGAGTGATTGCCAGCATGTGCCGCTGGGACAACGACGAGCTGATGATAAGGAACCAGGTGCTCCAGGGCTGCAGTTAGGGCAAATTGCGACGTCAAGTACTGAGGGAGCCAGGATGGTCACTACAACAGATACTTGACAGTGGGAGGACGTACGAGCTAGCAGAGTACAGAGGTGCGAGCATGGACGCAGCGGTCAGGCCAAATGTGAGGGAGGAGGCCTTTGCCGTATCCAAGAGAACAAAGCAGAAAGAGAAGTGGGCCTCGAAGGCATCGGAGACCAGGCATCCGTCCGTGCCTGGGACGATTTGTCCGGACTGCGGATATGACGTACCTCACGTGGAGGAGTGCCCCGCCAAGATGAGGTCGTGCGGGCGATGCAATGGTCTGGGGCACTATGCTCGAATGTGCCGCGCACCGGCCCCTGTCCCCACACAGAGAGGTCCCGCAAGAGCGAGAGGCGGCGGTTTCAGAAGGCAGCGCAACATTGCTGCCCTCGAACAGGAGATACGGAAACTGCAGCTTGCGGAGGAAGAGGAAGAAGAGGACGGGGACGAAGAAGAGGTGTTCTTCATCTCTAACATTGCCTCGGGGAACAAAAGGAGGAGGCAGCCCAGGTGCGTGGTGGACATATTGGGTGTGCCGACCCAGATACTGATAGATACAGGCGCTTCGGTGTGTGTGCTGGCTGAGGAGGACTATCAGAAACTTCCAGGCCCGCCGCCACTGGACATGTCCACGGCGAAGATATTTACTTTTGGAGGGGACACCCCGCTACCACTCAAGGGTGTGTTCGTGTCGCCGGTGTCAAAAGGGGGCAGGAACATCAAGGCCAAATTCTTTGTTACGGATGTGAGTGCCCACTCACTTCTCAGCTGCGCGGCGTCGGAGGCCCTTAACCTGGTTCATTTTGCATATGGGGTATACCAGATCGACATTGAAACACTGCTGGACAGGTTCTCGAGCATCTTCGAAGGCAGTGGGAAACTCAAAGCACCCCCAGTGTGCCTCCACATCGACGAGTCGATCAGACCGACGGCCCTCAAGCACCGCAGGATCCCGTTTCACCTGCAGGAGAAAGTGGAGGAGGAGCTCCGATCACTAGTGGAGATGGACATCATTGAGAGAGTGGAGGGGCCAATGCCCTGGGTGTCCCCGATAGTGGTGGCCCCCAAGCCAAAACAACCAGGGGCTATGAGAATCTGCGTGGACATGCGCCTCCCAAACGCCGCTATTAAGAGGGAGAGGCACCTTACACCCACTCTGGATGACATCATCGGAGAGCTTCAGGGGGCGAGAGTGTTCTCGAAGTTAGACCTACGAGCGGGCTATCACCAGCTCGAACTACACCCGGACTCTCGGTTCATAACTACGTTTACGACGCAAGACGGCCTCTTCCAGTTCAAACGGTTGAGCTTCGGCATCTCATCAGCCGCCGAAGTTTTCCAGAACACCATTAGAGGAGCGTTGGCTGGTCTCAAAGGGGTGCTGAACATGAGCGACGACATTTTAGTCTTCGCGGACTCGGAACGGGAACACATGAAGAGGTTGGAGGACACGCTCCGGAGGTTGAAGAACTTGGGGCTCACCCTCCATCGGCAAAAATGTGAGTTCTTCAAAGACCGCATTGGGTTTTTCGGGTTCATATTCCACGCAGCTGGTGTGTCGCCCGACCCAGCCAAAGTGAAGGACATTAAGGAAGCCCCCGCCCCCCAGTCACCTACGGAAGTGAGGAGCTTCCTGGGGATGGTAACTTATTGCGTGCGCTTCATCAAGGGGCTGGCGTCGCTGGCGGAGCCACTCAGAGTGCTAACAAGGAACGACGCTGAGTGGAAATGGGGGGCCAACGAGCAGGAGGCGTTCCAGACTCTGAAGAATGCCCTGTCGGATGGAGACACCATGGCCTATTTCAACCCCAAAGTAGAGTCCGAGGTGGTGGTTGACGCTAGTCCGGTGGGAGTGGGGGCGGTGCTAATGCAACCTGACGCACGTGGAGACATGCGCCCCATCGCGTATGCGAGTAAGGCCTTTTCGGACACGGAAACGAGATACTCACAGATTGAACGGGAAGCGCTAGCCATCCTGTGGGGCTGTCGCCATTTCCGTTTGTACATACTGGGCAAACCCGTAGTGGTGGTGACGGACCACAAGCCACTCTTGCCCATTCTGGCAGGGGGAGCCTCCAAACCCCCCCCCAGGATCGAGAGGTGGATGCTGGCCCTGATGGAGTACGGGGTGAAACTCATATACCGACCAGGCACGAACAACCCGGCCGACTACCTGTCGCGCCATCCCAACAAGGAGAGCGCTGTCACCGACATCTGTGCGAATGAGTGCCACGGGCTGCTGTGTCAGGTGGTGGAAGGGTCCCTTCCGATGGCAATATCAAGGCTAGAGATGGCAACGGAATGTTCCAAGGACGAAGTATTCACCATTGTCAAGAATGCCGTGAGAAGCGGCGAGTGGAGGGAAGTGCTGCAGGACAACTCCCGCCGGCAAGCGGAGGCGCAGAGTGACCTTCGAGCGCTCTGGAGGGTCAAGGATGAACTCTCAGTCGCGGACGATGGACTCATTCTTCGAGGGCGGCAAATTGTAATCCCGCGGGCACTGCGGTCAAGGATCCTCGAACTTGCCCACATTGGACATCAGGGGATTGTCAGAATGAAGGCTCGGCTGAGAAACAAAGTCTGGTTTCCGGACCTGGAGGGGCGAGTGGAGAGTTTCGTAAGGAGGTGCATCGCATGTCAAGCGGCGGCCCCGGGGGACAGAGCTCCGCCGATAAGGTCGATGGAGCGCAGTTGCCGTCCGTGGGAAACCGTCCATGTGGATTTTGGCTCGACTGGTCGGGGGATGTACTTTCTGGTGGCAGTGGACCAATGGTCCAGGTATCCCGAGGTGGAGGTGGTACACTCGACGGCGACAGAGTTTACAACGAAGGCACTGGACAAAATGTTTGCCACCCATGGATTCCCAGACCTCCTGTGCTCGGACAATGGACCACCTTTCACTGGCAGCCAATTCGCGACCTACCTCCGTGAAAGGGGGATCCGGCATCGCAGGGTGTCCCCGCTCTGGCCGCGGGCCAGTGGGGAGGCCGAAAGAATGATGAGGACTCTCAACAAGGTCCTGAGGATCTCCGCCTGCGGCGGTGAAGACCTGGAGAGGAAGCTCGTGGAATTTCTGAGGGAATACCGCACGACGCCCCACCAGTCCACGAGAGTGGCCCCAGCCGAGGCACTATTTGGGCGATGCCCAAGGGGAATGTTGCCGGAGGAGGATGGCCGGCTGCCCGGAGTAATAGACGATGATGGTGTCCGGGACGTACGGGCCAGGCGCAATGATAAAGAAAGTGAAAGGAGGGGTCTGCAAGAAAAGGAGGTGCGAGTAGGTGATGCAGTATTGGTCCGGAACAGGCACCCCGAGGGGAAGTTGTCCTTGCCCTTCGAGCCGCGCCCGTGGAAGGTAACGCACGTCAAAGGCACCATGGTGATGGCAGCCTGCGACCGAGGGACAGTCACGCACAACCGGTCGTTCTTCAAATGCATTGAAAGACCGGCAGAGAATGGACCAGCAGAGGAAGACGCAGGGCAGGCTGGTCCGCCAGAAGATCTGGAGAGCGGGCAGGCGGGCCCGCCGGGTGGTCCGAAGAGGGGGAAAGATGAGGAAACATTGAGGTGGGAACATGACGATTCTCCTCCACCTCCCGCCTCACCAAGGTACCCCACCCGCCGTGAAAGGCGATTGCCCATCCACTTCAAGGACTATGTCCTGGACTCACGTGACTGGACTGAATGAGGCAAGGTGAGACTCAGGCGGTCATATGGCCGCCCGGAATACCTGGCGTGCAAGGTGATGCGAGTTGAACTGTTTACGTTGTTTTGGTTGAAGTTAAAAAGGGATGTGACGTCCCAGTTGTGTCTAGTGCGCATGCGCGGGCCTCGGTACGGTCCCGCGCATGCGTAGTTCAATAAAGTGCGCCCGTGCGGCAGTTCCCGCCGGGACGCGGAGCAAGCAGCATCGCGTCCCGCGTCTTCTTGTGTGGTTTGTGTCTGCGTGTGTGCGTGGGCCCCGCGGCCATATACAACAATACCCACTCACACACCACCCTCTAAGCCACGACTTCCTGTCATGCTCCCAGACAACGCAATTGGCTGGGGCAGATCAGGGAGGCACCAGAGCAGCCTTAAAATGGCAGATGGGAGAGGCATTTGCCCCTTCCTATCAGCTCTCTTTACAGCTGTTCCCGGCGTGACGAGGCTCAGGCTGTGCGGTGCAGGTGGCTGGCGCGCAGCAGCTCTGGCCTGCGATGATGGATTAAGGTAGGCCCATTCCCACACTCCCTACCCTATTTATCACTGCGGGCACCCTAGCCTTCATTTCTTTAGTATGGTGTATTTTTTTTGTTGCCCACGCGCTTCAGTCTGAAAAGTGGGGATTGCAGCAGCGTGTGCAAAATGGAAATAACTGCACAAAAGAAAAAATCTTTACGCAGGTTTGATGTTGTCTCGGGTGCCGAGAGGGCGCCAGGACGGCATTTCTGTTTTTTTTTTTCCTTTTTGTGCCTTTCCTTTCATTTTGCCCTCATGTTGCAGAGAAATGGAAAGAGATACCGGAAAAGGGAAAACAAACACGTTTTTTTTTACCTTTTTGCTTCCTGTGTGGCTCAACCCTCATCTCCCACCTGATGCGAGGGATTTGGGGTTGTTATGTCAAGTGAATCATGAGGGAGCGCAGTTGCTCAAAGAACCCCCCCGCCCCCCCGCCCCACTTTAGGGCAGTGAGGTGTGTGGTTCAAGAGTATGTGGAATGGAACAGGAAATCCTGCACACTTGGCTTTGCAAACAGGTCCTATTTCCCTCCACATGATTTGGGCAGATTTTGCCAGGAATACACCTGGAGATATACCCCTGCCAACCGGTGGTATTGCAATAAGTCTGCCTAATTAGAACTGTACCACTGAAACAATGGTAATGGTAGTGCTATTCTTGGAATACTGCCCGTGGTACTCCAGTAATACCACTTGGTTCATTTTTTGATCTTGATTCCTCTTATAAATATGGTGGAAATGGATAATGTACAGTAGTTATTCTGACAAATACTACACATTTGTTTAATAATGCACAAAAGGGTGAATTATGACCCACGTATGTATTACATGGGTATGGTGTTAATCACAAATGACCAGCTTTTCATACCTTTTCAGTTTGCCCATTACAAGTGTTGTGTCTAGATCAAAGAGAAACACTTACGCATCCCTCCTGTACAGTGAACAACTTAAAAAAAACTTTAAAAAAAAAGCTTTTCGGGAAATGGTACAGTTTTAAATAAAATAATTGGTGGTTCGTCACCATCTTTCTTTTTTACCCCGACACAGTCCCCCCCCAAACCTCGGGGAGTTGCTTTGTGCAGCCATTTCCCGGGCTCGGCCGTGGTTGGCTCCTATAGCCAGCAGGGATGTAATTTCACCAAAATGCCAGGGGTAGCGGAAGTGACATCACACGACCCTTGACCCCCTGATCACATCACAGGAAGTGGTGTCATTTGACCCCACCCCAAAGTGATATCGCGGGAAGCGATGGAACACGACCTTTTACCGGTTGACAAAACAGGAAGTGGCATCACATAGCATTGTACACTACGAAAAACATGGTTACGCTATCACTATAATGTGATGTACATTTCATACAAGAATGGATCGCCATATGTATTGTTAAGATCAGTGTGTATAGGCCCATATTACCAAATTATTGTGATTGCAAGCAGACGTCCATGACCAAATGATAATGATGTGTTATTATATAGCACTTACGCTTAAGCACTTTACCTAGAAGAAATATACACTCAATATCACCCAACCTGTGTTTACCCATTTATCGTCCTCAGAAGGATGAAAGGCTGAGTTGAGGCCTTTGAGAACAGACTAAATCAGTGACTCACCCCCTGAAGTGTGTCTGAAATAAACCTTTAATGAGACTAGCAATTATTGTATAAAACTCCAGAAAGACACATTTTTTGTCATTCCTATTCTTTCTTATTTAGGTTCAGTGCTGAAAGTGTTAGACTTTCAGCACTCCTGTTCTTATTTTTCTTCTTTTTTTAAGGGGCCTGAACAAGAAAGCCAGCCACTCCAGAATTAAAGAGCCACATGGTGCTGGCCACAGCTCAGGAGCTTGGATTGCAAAAAAAAAATATATATATATATATATATATATATTTTTTTTTTTAGAGCTCGCAAGGGAGACCACACAGGTCGCAAGGGAGACCTCAGAGGTCGCACTTGCGACCTCTGGCGACCCCCAAATGACGTCCCTGAGAGCCGGCCTTACCCCAGGCTCTCCACTGCCCATTAAATCTCTGGCTCCCCAGCTCTACTAGTGCCTGGTTGCTGCTGTCCTTTTTCACCTAGGAGTTGCTGTCCTGCTTCTTCCATGTTCCCCGTGGACTCAGCTTCACTTTACCATTGTTAGCTACTGTAATATAATGTACTTGATCTTTAGTTATCCAGCGCACACTGTGTGCAGAGCGCTACATAACAAAAGATCAAACACACTCCACCTGTTTCGTAGGCACTTCTCCCAATGTTTCCCCTTATTTAAGTGGTATGGTATCGTATTGTTTATTTATATAGCGCCTATACACAGGCAAGTATTTCAAAGCACTCAAGGAGGGTGGGAACATGGGGAAAAAATAACAGTTGCTCAGAGCCCTTGAAATCTGAGACAATAATAGCCTGCACAGGCAGAGTAAGTGCATAGAATACATTTAACAGCATGGTTTATAGCAAATAGGCCTGACAGCGATTCTGCAATTTTAACAGTAGAAAGTAGGGGTGAAGACAGGGCAGAAACAGACAGACGATCTTCAGACGTGGTGCGTACGGATCGAGCAAGTGCACAGAGGATCACAGGGAGGCGACTCTGAAGTGCACCCGGTCGGTTGAGACTGGGGTAAGTGCAGAGTGAGCCACACTCTTGGGTTAATTTCGCAGTCCGTTGAGTGTGGGTGGGGTGTAGGGCCCTGGGGCAAGTGCGAGAGAGGAGTGGCGGGGTTGCCGGGGACCAGTGAGCCTCTGAGGTACACCAGGCAGCCAGTCAGCAAGCTGTAAGGAATAGGAGCAAGAGAGGGAAAGGGCAGAGAACTAGGTTATCAGGGTAGAGGGAGAGAGAAGGAAGAGGAGAAGAGGAAGGTCTTGAGTTTCCAGAATTTCCAGAGATCCGGCTCAAGACGTAGGGCGGCAGGGAGGCTATTCCAGAGGGAGGCACCTGCTGAGGATAAAGATCTCCCACCAAATCACTCGCTGAAGGTTGGAGGTAGATGAGCAGAGGGCTCCTGAGGGACAGCATTTAGGTAGGTAGGTGGGTCCCAGGCCCCAGAAAGCCTTGTGAACAATGCAAAGTGCACTTTTAACTCATCTGGAGAGCTCGAAATTTGTAAATGATCAGACTCTCTTTTCCCACATTTACCCCTACCGCTCCCTCCTCCTGGGTGCAACAAGTCCAGTCAATGCGTTTGCAGATGGCGCCTTCTACCAGCAATACACAAGTTAACAAAACGAGCTTTTTTATATTGCAATATTGCAGGCATGACTTTAATGGTAAACTTCGTTATGCCTAGTCTTGCTCATCTTCTTTGTCACAGCTCCTCTTGTTAAATGTTTTAAAATATATGTACCCCTGGGAGATATAATGGCGACCACACCCCGTGCCCCCTGTTAGTAAACAAAGATCTTGGTGGATGCCAACACCAGCCCCTGGGAGGTGAAGGGGAGAGTTTCAGACTGTGAATATGAAGAGCAGCCTGAGCACAGACTTCCATGACACAGGTCCGAATCCCCGTAGGCCTGGTTCATTCCACCCTACCGATATAATGCAAAACATTGGTAGAATGAACAGCTAATTTATGTGGCAGTGTCGGATTCGGGTCAGGGTGGGCCAGGGGCCGCCAGGCCGCACACAAGCCAAACAACTCAGGGAAGCAACTAGGCCGCGCACTACATGTATTTTTAAGAATCTAATGAGAGGAATTTTTAAAAATACATGTACCCCCTAGGATATAATGATGGCGCCCACACGACATCCCGTACTTCCTGTTAATAACCAAAGATCTGGGTGGACGTGTCACCAACCTCAGCCCCTGGGAGGTGGAGGTGAGATTTTTGGACTGTGTAAATATGAAGAGAAGCCTGACAGAGGTTCCAATCCCTGCAGGCCTGATTCAGCCTTCCACCCTCTCGATATCATTGAAAACATTGGTAGCATTAACAACAGCTACTTTATGTGCCACACACACTCACAGTACTTACCCGTCGAATGAAATGGAGGCAGAGTTAAGTGATGTGATTTTTAGTACATTATAAGTTTTACTTTGTGCACCATCTGATATTGTGCTTTATAATGCACTTTAAACTAATTTTTTTTTAAAAAAATGGAGGTGGTGGGCGGGCCTGGAACTGCGACTTTCGGATTCGGGTCGAGGTGGGCCAGGGGCAGGCCACACATAAGGCAAGCAACTCAGGGAAGCAACTAGGCTGTGCACCACTGGCTCAGGCAGGCTCTGTTGCTATCGAGAGAAAGAGGACGAAGTGAGAAGGTGGCGCTGCTGCGCACGTGTGCCCATCACCCACCCCACACTCGTGACCTGACCTAAAGAAATGTCATTGGGCCTGGCAAACAGCCAATGAAAACTGTAAATGACTCTTACTATGTGGACAGTCTGATCGCTGTTAATTGCGCCCAGAGAAAGATTAATACTGGTGGGGCCTGGGCCTTCGCTCCTGCGCCCCGCCAGACTCCTATATTAAACTGCTGCTAGCCTGCTACGTAAAGTGCGCGGCGCTACCAGCTCCATGCAAAAAATAAAGAAAACTGCATAAAATGGGACATGCCCACGTGGTTAGGCCCAGCCAGCCAGAGAGCGATACAGCGAGACGAGAGATCATTATTTAATTATTTATTTTAATACACATTGCCGCCCGCTGCGATTAAACATAATTATGTTGCACAAACACAAAGTGATAAACATAGAATTATTTTCTCTGCACTCCGAAAGGGTGGGGCCCGTATGCCCTAAATAACAGGCCGCCACTGCACCATACCACAGTATGTATGTATACCAGAAGGGGGAAGGATGGTGGACTGGAGTGTGGAAGCATTTTAGAGAAAAGGTGAGGTATTGGTTGGTTTAAACAAGTGGTACTGTTTTGCCAGTGAGCATGCAAGGTGGGTGAGTACGAGGAAGTGCAAACGGTACATGGAAAGTGCTTATGAGATTGAAAGGAGATTGATTGGGCTAGAGTAGTAGTGTGGAGAGAGTAGTAGTAATGAGGAGAGGGAAGAGTAGAAGTGGCGTGTAGAAGTAGAGGTGTGGACAGGTGCAGTAATAGAGTGGTGTATTCTATGTATTTTTTCTATGCATTCTATGGCGTGGACACTTGTTCACACATGCATCAGTAGTAGATGAACCTTCCACCGCACTGCTCCATACAATGTCTTCAAGCCTCAGTGATGACTTTCCGGCTACATATCAGGCATGGCCCCTTCGGGCAGAGGATCTGTGATGCAGAATGTACCAGAAGGCATCGTCCTCAATCATGCGCGTTCTAGAACAGTAAGAACCCCATTGTTGCCAGTTAGACAGTGGGAGATTTCCCAAATACATAGCGAAGTACTTTCTAAAAAAAAAGTCAAGCTCTGCTCAAACACCGTAGAGGTGCTGGAGAGGAGTATCAGTGTTGCTGACTCTGCACACAGGTGCTGGTTAATCAAGCATTGCAGATACCTTGCTTCCCCTTCATAGGTTCCGGGGTGATGGTGCATATGATATGATATGATATTTTATTTATATTGCGCCTATACACAAGTGTTTCAATGCGCGATGAGGCGAGGAAGGGGAACAAGAGTTAAAAGACAACGATCCTACTAGGCCCGGTGACATTGAGATCGCGCAAGTGCAGGGGAGAGGGAAGGGGAGAAGTGCCAAGGGAGGGGGAGGAGGAGCAAGTGCATTGCATAGGATCAAACACTATCACCAAAGACTGCCCAACCATCTTAGCCCCATTCCTCACTGCATTCAGAAAGGCCTCCTTCGCTTCAGGAATGGTCCCCCCATGCCTTGAAGAGACTTAGGTACTCCCGCTCCTAAAAAAAAAAAAATATATCTCTGGAACCGCCCGCCCTCCCCCAACAACTACCAGCCCATTACTACAGTGCCCTTCTTGTTAAGAATTCTCGACAAAGCAGCCTACACTCAGGTCCAGCACTTCCTAGGAACTAACTGAATTCTAGGTAAGCGTCAATCGAGATTTCGCCCTGGCCACGGCACTGAATCAGCCCTATTGGACTTAAAAAATCAATTAGGTGAAATCATTGATGAAGAGAAACTAGCACTATTCCTCCTTCTCAACCTATCTGCACCGTTTGACCTAGTGGACTATAAGATCCTATGCAGATACCTTACTACCTCAACTCAGTTCTCCCATAAAGCCACCACATGGATCACTTCGATCCTTGAAGGGAGAGCCATGAGAGTGTTCTCAGATCAGGCCTGCGCAGTGCCTACCACCATCCACTATGGAGTCCCACAGGGCTCTTGTATCTCGCCCACTCTCTACATTAGATTTAATAAACCGCTCTTTTACATCTTGGATGCAATTGGCATAGCGTACACCAATTATGCCGACGAGACTCAGCTCCCCCTCCCTCTCTCTAGCACCTATGAAACGGACGCTAAAGCTCTACACACCGTCTACGCCACCATCCAGGCCTGGATAGGGGCCAACGGGCTTCGCCTAAATGGGGACAAAACCGAAATCCTCTTAGTTGGCCCCAAGGAAACCCTCAACAAACTCAACAGTCAATAGACCTCCTTCACTATTGACAACACAAAGATTCCTGTCTCACCCTCCGTTAAGACACTAGGGGTTTACCTTGATGCCACACTCTCCATGTCACGACAAGTAAACACGATTGCATCTTCAGCGGCATATTCAACTAAGCTGATCAATGCGGACAACCCCTTCTTATCTAGACTACTGCAACATTCTTTTTGCAGGCACATCTGCGAAAAATGTAATCAAACTGCAAATAGTTCTAAACAACACTCTCCTTGCGTCCCTCAACCTACCCAAGAGGGAACACATCTCGGCTGCTAGACGCTCCGCACACTGTCTCCCCATCAAAGAATGTATCCTCTTCAAGACCCTTGTCATCACACATAAGTGCCTCACTCACATGGCCCCATCATATCTCTCAGTGAAACTAGTCAGAGCCGGCTCCTCCCGGCCTACCAGATCACATTACTCCATCCAACTCAACTTCCCATTGTCATACATGCCAATGCTGGCAGCGCCAGCTTCCCATTCACAGCCGCAAGAAAATGGAACGCCCTGCCACCCACCCTCAGGAACAAACCCCCGTCTAATGCCTTCCGCAAAGCCCATAAAACGAGGCTGTTCATCTAATCCACGCACCCGCTCTTAGCGTCACTCCTCCTAGTACCTGAATGTGCTTTACTGTATTAGATGTAGCCGGTTCACCTGTAACCCTTCCAACACCTACACCGACATATGTTTCTCTCTCCTCTGTAACCAGTAACGTATGTACCTGTACTTGTCCTTTATCATGTTCTCCTGTAACACCACGCACCTCAGACATGCTATCATTCCTGTGCAGCTAAGTAAGCCTCCTTGTAACAGGGCTGTGATGCCCAAGGGCTACTTTGTGCGTTTTATAAATGTAAAAAATACAAAATAAATAGATAATAGGGAACAGTGTTTGGGGGAACACCCCAATACAAAATAAAAAAAATAGATGAGATTTTTTCAGCTGAAAATAATCTGCAAAAAATTCCTCACAAAAAAACCTGGCTATCCAAGATCATGGAACTGTTTCTAATTACCCCATCTAAATAAATGTGAAATACAGCACAGCTTCATTAGGCTTTCGTAAAAGTCAGCCACACAAAATCCAGGTTTTGATATCTTTTATTAGACCAACTCAAAGTGTTATGTGAAGATGGTCAATGCATACTAGTTTTCGAAGTGCCACACACTTCCACAGACGATAGTCACAGATTGATTGATTGATTGATAGTTTATTTGTATAGTACCTACACACAATGTGTTTCAAAGCGCTTCAAGGCAAGGGAGGGAGCAAGGGAAAATACAATGACATTCTTACAGGGCCTTGAGACATTTAGAATGTGAAATAACTATCGTACTAGGCCTGGTGACATTTCAGATAGTGCAAGATCTATGACAAAGATGAGGAGGGGGATGGGGGCAGGAGATGAGAACAGACAAGCGACTATCGTACTACGCCTGACGATAGTTCTGGTAGAGCCGGAGATTGACAAGAGGTGCGGGGTGGGGGGAGGAGGGAGGAGGAGAGGAACAAAACAACAGACTATCGTACTAGGCCTGATGACATTTCAGTTAGAGTAAGTGCAAGAATATAGTAAGGTGATGGGGAGAGGGTGAGGGAAAGAGATAGGTAGAGGACAAGAAGACTGAGAAATGGTGAGAGTGGTGAAAGAGAAGAGGCAAGCAGGGTAGAGTGAAAGACAAGAGGCAGGCAAGCATAACAACACGAGCATACAGAACAGGGGAGGTGAACTACAACAGGAGGGGGTACAGGCATAACAAGCATACAGCAGGGGGGTGAGATACAACAGGCAGGCAATCAGACATCATAAACATACAGCAGGGGCGAGGTGAGATACATCAGGAGAGTGGTATAAGCATAACAAGCATACAGCAGGGGGGAGGTGAGATACAACAGACGGGCAAGCAGACATTGCAAGCATGTACAGGCATAACAAGCATACAGCAGGGGGAGGTGAAATACAACAGACGGGGGTACAGGCATAAAAAGCATACAGCAGGGGGAGGTGAAATACAATATGAGGGGGTACGGGCATAACAAGCATAAAGTAGGGGGAAGGTGAATTACAATAGGATGGGGTACAGGCACAATAAGCATGAAACGGCGGAGGGGAGATACAACAGACAGGCAATCAGACATCACAAGCATACAGCGGGGGGAGGGGCTGCGCAAATGGCACAGCAAGTTTGCAAATACATCCATATTTGAGAATAAGCTAAATGGATAAAAACCCAGCCATATTTGACATTAAGTTCAATGCATAAAAACACAGCCAGATTTGACATTGAGCTCAATGCATAAAAACACAGCCAGAATAGAAATAGAACCATAATCAGATGCTAGCAGTGGGTGCAAATGTGCAATGCAGTCAGGAGTGAAACATGGGAGCCAAGCAGAGGAGGAAACTGAAAGTCAAAAGAGGGTAGAAGGGTGTCCAGAAGGAGGGAGGCGACCCATGGTTATGGAGGTGTGAATGTGATGGAAGTCCAGATTTCATAGAATGTGAGGTAGCAGCATCATGAAAGTTAATGTGCAGGGGTGACAAGGATAGCATTCTGGTAGCGGACAGGGAGCAGACACGGGCCTTCGTTGTGGGACTTGGTAGTCTGGGCTGGC
Source organism: Ambystoma mexicanum (assembly GCF_040938575.1). NCBI lineage: Eukaryota > Metazoa > Chordata > Amphibia > Caudata > Ambystomatidae > Ambystoma > Ambystoma mexicanum. Next base: position 103,901,301 of record NC_090936.1, on the reverse strand, counting down.
TCCCGCCTCCCAGTTGCTCTGATTGGGAAGTGAGGACAGAGGCAAGCTCTGACAGAGAGAAGTGAGGACCAAAAGGCAAGCTGAACACTTAAACATGAACACAGCTTACACTTTGTTTTTTTACAAAATTAAAAATAGAAATTCCGAGGTTGACAGACATTGAAAAATGTCACCAAAGTGGTACCTATAAATGAGCCAACTCGCTACTCCCTTTAGAATGCTCAAGCTATGAAATGAAAGCACAAGTTACATGACACAGCTGGCACTCATTTCAGTGTCATTGCTCCTCTCATATTTCTCTCTTTGTTTCCACCTGCCTACTAGGAGTATTGGCCTTGCTGTGACAAAGTCCTATGTTTGGGGCTAGTAGATAGTGTTGGGGAGACATGTTGTATGGATGTCAACACCTGCTTCCTGATGTAGGGCCTGAATGAGGTATATGGTATACTGAGGCTCCCCAGTACACCTCCAACGTATGGTGCTTATACAAGCTTCCCAACTCTGCCCTTGTGTCCCACTACAAAAGCCCCTATGTCTAACACACCCTGCAATCTCCATTCCCTTACAGGATCTATATCACACCAACCACCATTGGGATGATGGTGGTCAACAGAAGAAAGTGTGCCTTTCAGTAAATAATAATGCTATCTTGATGATTTTGCTGTCAGAACCTATTGTCACCTATATTCCAGAATCAAAGAGTTACAGATTGGTGCAGTGGGACCCAAGGGAAAGCTTCAGAATTTGGTATCCCAAAAACAAGCACAGCCAGACTCACAGCAATGGTTCAATGCACTGAGAACCCAGACAAGAGATGCCAAATCTCCAGCGGATGGCCACAAGCTTAGAAGAGGTGTGCCTGCGGGTGTACACAAGGTATCAGGCAATGTCCCGGTTGTCACTCGGGTGAGGACCAGAGCCAGTAACTGTGGCAAGGGATTGGCAACTAAATAGTGAGTGGACATTTTAAAGTTTCAGTCGCTGAAGCCACACAGTGATGCGTGGACCGCCAGGTACTGCATTTGTATTTGAGGAGCCAGTCCCCACGCCCGGCTTGTTGAACTCCAAAGCTGAGCGTGTGTTCACATGCTGGGAGACAGGGGGGCGGGTGCTTGCTGATATAAAGTTGCTCAATGTTTCAGACTGAATGAGGGCATTCAGAAAAAGAGAGTGGCACGGTTTCTGAGCAGTAAGGAAGGTAGAAGGGAGACAGAGGAAAAAGGGAACATGAGGGGAGGAAAGATTGTGGAGAAGGACCACAGAATAATGTTGAAGGAAAGAAAGTCAAAGGAGCAGGGAAGTCAAGCTATCTGAAGAAAGAGATACAGAAAGGAACAGAGCGGTAGGAGAAATGGAGAACGAAAGTAAGTACAGAGAAAGGAAGAAAAGGAGAGAGCAGACTGGATCAGGGTGAAAAACCAACAGCAGCTAAGGTGGAGGATGTTGGAAGAAAGGACAAAGTAGAAGGAAGAAGAGTAAAAGGAAAGAGCCAAGGAGAGCAAGTGACCATCAAGAACAATAGAGTAGGATGTTGGGAGAGAAGTGTGAGAATAAAAGCAAGAGAGGAGCAGAGATGGGAAAAGGTGATAGAAGGATAATACAGCAAAGGTAGTGCAGAAAGTGGCTAGTAGAGAGAACGGTAAGGAAGAAGAGATCTGGAAGCTAAGAGGCGAGATGAAGAGGTCCCAATTATTGTGAGGCATTGGGGAGGAAGAAGGATGCATACAAGCAGGAAATTGCTGGAAGGGGAGAGAAGGCCTGGAAACAAAGGAGGATTCTGTATGACCCCAAAGAGGTTTCTGTATGACCCCCAAGGAGGTTTCTGTATGACCCCTGTGCATGCTGACAAGTGATCATTGTTGGTTATTAGGATTGCCTCAGGCCGCCCATCCACACACACACATGCACCTGCATCAGAAATACTCGGACACGTCTGTGCGGCTCAGGGTCCCAGCGGCGAATGATGTCTTCAGGTTCCTCCTTTATTAAACTTACATGCGCGAGGCAGAACGATGCTCGCGCATGCGTACAAACAATTAGTACGCTTCGTAACATTCCTCCTTTTCTTTAAACGAAAAACAGAACAATAACACAACATAATGCAACGACCCAACGTTGGTCAATTTATACTACCACCACAGTTGCTCAGGCATCTGTGTCCATAACATAGTCCTGGAATCGGGCTGGACGCCTCCTCGCCTCCCTGCTCGGGTATCTCCAGGTGTCATCCTGGGCCGGACGTGGCGACTCCACTGGTGGAGGGTCCCCTCCACCATCACACCCTTCAGTCGTCCGGGCGATGCCTGCTTCCACCGTCTTGTTGGCTCTGTGGCTTCCTTCGGACAGATGGCCCTCAATCTTTTTTAAATACGACACGTTCGGTGTCACGGTTCCACGTCTATCAGCCGCAGTTATCATGGATCCCTTGACATGTGTAACCCGCATGGGATGGGGTTCGTACGTAAGGGACATCTTCCCCTTGGGATGTCTGTTTCGCACTAACACTGTGTCTCCTACAGAAATGACCTTGCCTTGTAGATTTCTCCGGCTGCTTTCTTTCCCATTCCGCGACTGCCGCTCCTCTCGAACTCAGTCATTGTAAATTATACCTGGTTCTCTTCCCTCAACCTCAGGTAAGAGACCTCTGTGGCAATGCTTAAACAGTGCCTCCACAGGCGCTACTCCAGTGGACTGATGCAGGGTTGCCCTGTACTCCCGCAGGAATTAAAATAAGTTCCGACATAGCTTCCCTCCTCCATTCAGTGATATTCGGAATACTTTGTTTAATGTACGCATGAACCTTTCGGCTTCCCCATTGGCCCTCGGCCAGAGGGGAGTCACTTTTCGATGTCTAATACCCCGGTCCTCCATGTACTTGGCAAACTGCTGACCCTAGCATGGCGGGCCATTGTCCAAGCAAAGTTCGTTTGGAAACCTATGTGTGGCAAACATTTTCTCCAGAGCTAGTAGGGTCTGATCACAGGCAGTAGACTCCACCAGCTCAATCTCTGGGTACCAAGACCACTGTTCCACCACTGCCAGGAAATACGTGCCCCGCCCCGTGGACCCAAAGTCCACGTGCACAGTTACCCATGGCTGTTCGCTCCTTTCCATAGATTGTATCATGGGTCCCCTCTAGGCAGGGCTGGCAGCCTGACACGGAATACATAGACGCACATATTCGTCCACGTGTCCATCTAGGTTTGGAAACCATACCTTGGCTCGCAAGCGTGCTTTTGTTTTCGCCGTGTCCTGGTGCCCTTTGTGGGCTAGTTCCAGTACTTTTGCAACTACGGCGCGGGGTATGACAATCTGCCGTCCTCTCAGCATCAGTCCCTTTTCCGATGTTAAACTGTAATTATATAGTGCCTCCTTATTATGAATATTGGCATAAGCCCATTCGCTCTACACGGAAAACCGTGTTGCAAACTTCCGATTTTTGGGTTAACTTCGCCGCCATTTTAAGATTCATCCACCATTTTGATTTTCAATCCTGTTCAACGTTCTAAAATGGTGGACTATGTTTTCAACTTGCAGCCAAGCCTTCTGACCTTTGAGTTCTGTTAATGTTTAGGTTGCCTGAGAGCCGATTTTTTAAACTGAGCAAAGAGACCTTGTGCTTCATATGAACTGCCATTCAAGTGTTGTCTGCGCTCACAACCCTCATCCTTGTATAAACATTGGGACAATGAAGAACAAACCTCGAGAGTATGCTTTAGCTGAAATACATTGTAGACATTCTTGAAATAAGGCTTACCGCAGGATCCGAGAACAGACATCACTAATGTGTTTTCATGGAAGTACAAACCTGTGTAATCCTTTGAATAATATTGTAAAACCTGTTATGTGAACTAGGCACAAACTCTAGACCACAAATTATTAACGTGAAGAGAGGCTGGACAATATTGTAGGAAATGTATAAAAATGCCAATGTTTAGATGTCCAGCACTCTCTCTCCTCTCTGTGTCGGCTGGTACACACTGCAAGGTGTTGGGAGCAAGATAACTATCTGTTTTGCTTTGTAAACTGTACAGTAATTAAAGATACTTGTACCTTTTCAGCCCGTGATTGGTGTATTTCATTCGTGGTACTCAGCCTTGATATTTCTTTGTTCTTTCAGATGGTGCCCGAGTAGGGACCCTCAAGATTGATGCCACCTCGTTGAAGAGTAGACGCGGCTATCGGACCGGGATCGGATGGTGCGAAAAGGGGGCCCCTTTTGGATGAGACACGATACCTCAACAGTACTGCACAATCCGATCCCTGGACGGTGAGCACACAGTCCGAGACGGCATCTTGACGAGGGTCCACATATCGAGGCGGGTAGTTTTGCTGAAATCACCAACCATGAGGGTCCTTTGTCCTTTGTAATCTGATCGGACCTCCTTAGTCCTTTGAATGAGGTGAGTTGTGCCCCGATTCCTAAGTATCCTGATATTTGGTTGCAGATTTGTACTCATGAGCACAAACGACGCCAGGTAACACCAGTAATCTGACATGCCTGGGAAATGTTCTGCCTCTTTCAGGGGATTATTCTGCAGAGACAGACAATCTTTGGAATTTGGCCGACCGGCGCCACAGGAGGGGTCGCCAGCATGTACTATGTACTGAAAGTACAGCATAGGTAGTATAGTATTCAATGATATTTGGCACAGAGAAACTAAACATGCTTCCGAATTTCAGTGGCCAGTCAATGGTAGCTTTGAGATTGCCCCAATAGAGTATTAAGAATCCATATTGTTAAAGAAAAAAGCTAGACCTGCAGCATTTGATGTAATTCAAAATTGGAAAAAAGAAGCTATGCAGCAACTTAACAGTAAAGAGAGGCATGCACGTCATCATATGTCAAATTCAGAAAAGGCATTATTGTATGATCAACAAAAACAGTCAGTCTGTTAGAAATATGGATAGGGCTTTTCAACTTGGTATACAGAAAATATATCCGTCTAAAGATTTTCATGTCTCAGACAAACTAATTGATAAACTTTTAAATGAACATAGGCCTGGTGCCACTGCACCACCTCCTTATGTACCTATTCCTGCTGTTTTACCTCTTCCCGCTGTCGCACCTCCTCCTGTAGCGATTCCTGTTCTTCCCGTTGCTCCTCTGCCGCCAGCTATTGCTCCTCTTCCTATTGTTGTTCCTCTGCCTGTACCTCCAACTTTACCGGTTGTTACTGCTCCAGTAATCCCGTCTTTGTTACCACTACCTGTTGTACAGGATCTGTCTACTCTTTCATTCCCAATCGTTTCTGCTCCGCTTGTAGCTGATGAATGGGCGAGTGCTGAATCAAAAGTTGTGACTCGTAGTACAGATTCTAAAGATAAGAAGAGAGATTTGAAAGCATGGGCTAAGCAATGTATAGAGAAAGGTAAACAATCTACTGTCTTAGCTACACTCCTCAATCTAGAAAGTATTCCCGAACAGAATGTCTTTATCGAGGGGATGGGGATACATTTGGCTGTAATGTGGAATAATTTGACGGACATGTATGTCCCACAAGGGTTGAGGGATTTGAATGTTTTAGCCTATTCAAGGGATACTGCGGAGAAATAATATGAGCATGTTGAGAGGGTTTTTGAGTTAAGAAGGGAGTTAGAATGGTTACAGAACGATGAAATAGATGGTGATAGTTTGGACACTTTGTATGTGCAGAAACGGTTCCTTCCTCTTTGTATGTCAACGAGTGAAGAGATGAGAATTTGCACAAGGGATGCGCTTAGATGGATTTCGGATGTGTCGATATCTCCCATAGAAGTATATGATACGTATAGTCAGTATACTCCAGAAATGCCGAGGAAAGTGTTACAGGTAATGGTAGAATACCTTCAGGATGACTGTATAAAGAAAAAGATTTGTTGTCTCACAGAAATGATGATTATTTAATAGAGAGCTTTTGGCCTGATACTGCTTCCACCACTTTAGCGCTCGATTTGGCTTTGTTTCTTAGTAAATGTTCGGAGTTGCCTACTTCTCAGTTGCCTACTTCTCAGTGGCCTATGAGAGTGGTTCCTCCGACATTCGTTCCTAAAGTTGAGATTCCGGCTAATGTCGCAGCAGGTACCGCAGCCGTCACTATTGAAGGTAACTATGTATCCAATTTGTTCACGTCCCGTTCTCCAGACAGGAAGTGAATACTATTAGACAGTAGATTCTAGACATTAGGAAAATTCCAACATGGTTTTACAAAGAAATAGAATCTGTTTTGCATTCGTCAGTTTTCACTTTGGGTGATATAGACTTGTTGTTTCCCGTGATCCTACCTGCTGATTTATGGAAACAGATTAGGACTGTAGATGATCAAGCAGGGTTAGGAGACACGTGGGTTAACTTGGTGAGGATAGGCAGAGAAAGGAAAGCTGGTGAGAGACAACCGCAAGTGATACTAACTTTTGTCAGACAGAATAGTAACAAAATTAAAAACTTTGGTTCCCGAGAGAAGGATTGTTTGAGACAGACTTACTGCTTGTACCCAAGGAAAATCTGAAGGTGCTACCAAATTCTTTAATCGTTTCGAACAAGTATTCTCAGATTTTAGGGGACAGGATTTAAGCACCGAGTCAGGGAAAATGTTGTGGACAAGTTTGTGTGCGTGGATTGTTGCCTGATATCCAGTCACAAATCATGACTTCCGAGAGTGCTTGGCAAGCTAAATCGCAGTCCGAAGTATTGAATATGGCTCAGCATTACGAAAATAGAGTCAATAATGAAAAAGAGAGGATTGAAAAGAAAAGGGGAGATCTAAAAACCAAACTATTATTGCAACAGATGGTTAGAGGACCTAGAGGTGGGAGTACACAGTTTCAAGGTCAATTCGTAAGTAATGTGCCGTTGGGTCCTGTACATGCAAATCAATGTGCTTATTGCAGACAAGAGGGTCATTGGCAAGGACAATGCCCGATCCTACAGCAAAGGTCGAATAACACATATGATGTCATGGGTAGACGATCCAGAGGCCGCACTGGGGTAGGTGGTCCTGGTAGAAGCCAGTTCGCTCAAAATCCACAGTCATTCTCGCAAGATAATCAGCAACCTAGTATAGATAGCAGAAATATTTTCGATAATCCTTCAACTGCATATCTTTATGAAGATCTTGTCTTCAACGATATATTGTTTTGTTAGGACAGCCCAAAGCAGGGTCTGGAACCAACGCCTATTCCGGTTAATCAGAAAGGTCCTTACGTTGAGATGAAGGTGGGGAATAGAAGCATCTATTTTTGATAGACACAGGAGCACAGAAGTGCTCCATTGATCATTCACAGGTTCCAGACATCCCACTGTCAGGGCAGAATTACGTTTGGGTAGGGTTTTCTGGCATGCCAGTGGTTAGTCCGGTTTCTCGACCGGTACCGATTTCACTGGGGCCATTCACGGATCACTGTCCATTTCTTCTGACAACGAACTGTGGAGAGAGAATTTGTTGGGGTTGAATCTGTTGAAGGAATTAAATGCAGTAATTAATTGTTCTTCGGATGGAGTACGTTTGACGATTTCACCTCAGAAATCTTCTGCCTCACAGTTTTTGACTAGACCTTTGCCGCCAGAATTTAGTGAAGTTCAGGCGTGTTTATGGGCAGTTGACGACAATGATATTGGCATTTTGCAAATTGAGCCTGTTAAAATTGTTTTGAAACTTGGAGCTAAGTTGCCACGTATTCCAAAATATAAGATTTCAGTTGATGGTGAGCAAGCTTTTAAGAGTATAGTTTCCGATTTTGTACATCGTGGAGTAATTGAAGAAATTGCAGGAAGTTTGTACAATAGCCCGATTTTACCAGTGTACAAGAAAGGGGATAATGCGATTCCTTTCCGTTTCATTATCGATTTGCGCGCTATCAACAAGATTGTTGCTCCCCAATTTTCAATTGTGCCTCATGTAACGACGATACTAACAATGATTCCAGCTTCTGCTACTCATTTTAGTGTGGTGGATCTTAAGAATGCCTTCTTTGGCATTCCCATACACGTGGATAGTAGATATTTGTGCGCATTCACCCTAGGGGGACACTCGTTTACATTCACCCGTGCACCACAAGGGTATATGGATAGTCCGAGCATTTATATTAGGGCTTTGAAAGAGCAGCTCGATACACTGGAGTTGCCTACCACTTGTACATTGTTGCAGTACGTTGACGACCTTCTCTTAGCTGCAGACTCAGAAAGTGCTTGCAAAAGTGTTATTGCTTATTCATCTAGCAAAGCATGGGCATAAAGCTTCATTAAAAAAGTTTCAGTATTGTCGACAGGAGGTCACCTATTTAGGCTATCTCCTGTCAAAGGAGGGAAGAAGATTGACAACTGAACGGATAAAAAGCATTTCTAGCAAGTCTGTCCCAAATACAGAGAAGGAAGTCAGAGCCTTGATATGAATGGCTTCTTACCGTAGACAGTGGATCCCAAACTTTTAACTAGTGATAAAACCAATGTTGGCATTGACAAAGAAGGGCATTTCTTTGCCACAACCGTGGAACTTGGAAAAACAGAAAGCTTTTGATCTGCTCAAGACTGCACTGTGTTCAGCACCGGTTTTGGGCACACCAAATTATGACAAGGCCTTTGTGTTGTATGTGCATGAAAGTGATGGATGTGCTTTGGCTGTGTTAACGCAGGAACATGGGGGGAAGAATAGACTGTGTGGTTATTTTTCCTCCACACTTGATCCTGTTGCATGCACTTTGCTGAGATATTTGAGCGCTGTCGCTGCTGCTGCTGCATCCGTAAAACAAAGTGAGGTATGGTTTTATGTCGCACTTTAACCGTGATGGCACCCCACTCCGTAGACGTTCTATTAAACAGAACACAAACGCAACATCTTACTTCTCCAGAATTAAAAAGATACAAACTGATTCTATTTGCACTGCATATCCAAATTAAGAGGTGTTGCGTGTTGAATCTGGCTGAATTGTTACCTCTTCCGCAAGATATTGCTTGCAGTGACAAAGTGTCACATGACTGCCTTTAAACCACAGAGCAAGAAACTAAAGGCAGGATCGATTTAAATGATACACCTCTGAATGATCCACAAGGGGAGCTGTTTTGCGATGGCTCCTGCTTCAAACTTCCGGATGGTACATCCACTGATGCTTATGCCATGACTACACTAAGCACAATCGTGGAAACCAAGAGAATTTCGCATAACTCACCGCCGGCCGCAGAGATTATCGCACTGACTCGCGCTTGTGAACTTTCCAAAGGGCTTAGAGTAAATATATTTACCGACGGCCAGTATGCCTTTGGGGTGGTTCACAACTTTGGTAGACTTTGGGCAGAACGAGGTTTCTTGACCTTACACGGAACAAAAATCCAACATGGCATCTTGATAGTTCAGCTACTCTCAGCGCTTGTGCTTCCTACTCAATTAGCAATCATGAAGTGCGCTGCACATCAGAAGGTAGTAGATGATGTAGGGAGAGGAAACGCTTTTGCTGACAGGATAGCTAAACAAACCGCTACTGATTTATATTCAGAAATGTATGTTACGAAAGAAACCACAAATACCTGTATAGTAGATGAAGGGATTGAGTCGATAAAGAATATTCAAACTGATGCCACTAACTTAAACACTGGGCTGAGGGTTTAGCAAGTTTGGAAGGTTGTTGGGTAGACAGTTCAAAAGGAAGATGGATGCTACCCAATGCATATGTCATCACCATGGTTACAATGGCTCATGGTCCCACTCACATATGTGCTAGGAAAATCTGTAAGCTACTAGAACCTTTTTGGGTAAATGTCAACATCTCAAAAACTGCTGAGCGTTTTGTCAAGAACTGTATAGTGTGCTTGCAGCATAATGCGGGGAAGGCTACAACGACACCGAGTAGTTTTCGAGATGGAGCGCTGCTATAACTACAAATATGTCTTGGTAGTCATTTGAGCCTTTAGCAAGTGGGTTGGAGCCTTCCCTGTGAAAGATGCCACAGAAATGACAATGGCGAAAAACCATAATTAAGGAATATTTTCCTAGGTTTGGTCTGCCGAGGGTCATCTGGACGGATATTGGTCCACATTTTATCGCTGCTGTCATCTTGCAAGTATGCGCAGGATTACAGATCGATAAACCGTTCCATTCGGCTAGACACGCTCAGAGTGCTGGACTTGTAGAATGCCATAATGTCAAGACAAATAGTCAGCGGGATTGTTGGTACCTGGTCTATACTGTAGCTTCACCCCGTATTCAATCAGGGACAACATCCACTGCTCTATCTGAGGGGGTGGTTTTGAAGACCTGCCCGCCATAATGGTGATCAGCAGCTTGTGGTCTGTGATGACCACCACAAGTTTCCCCAGAATGTATTTTCTGAAGTGCTTACATCCCCATAGGATGGCAAGTGCCTCTCTTTCAATCTGCAAATACCTTTTTTCTGTGTCAGTTAAGGCTTTGCTGGCATACGAAATTGGATGCATCTGTCCTTGGGTGTCTGCCTGTAGTAGCACCGCGTCCAATCCTACCGGGCTAGCGTCCACCACGATCTCTGACTCTCTCTCGGGATTGAAGTAGGCTATTGTTTCACTGCCTGTCAGCTCTGCTTTAATGTCTTCAAATGCTTTCTGCTCTCTGGTACTCCATTCCCAGACAACGTCCCTTCTAGTGACTGCTCTCAGCGGCTCTGACAGAGATGCCAGATCCCGGATGAACCACCCACAGCAGTTCAGCATACCTAGAAAACTCCTGACCTCCGAGGGTGTTTCTGGGGCCGCTGCCTCTTGTATATCCCACACTTTCTCGGGGTCCGGGGATATGCCCCCAGCATGTAAAATGAATCCAAAGAATTCAATTCGGTCTTTGAAAAATTCACATTTAACTTTATGTAACGTGAGGCCTAGGTTTTTGATCCTGTCCAATGTCTTTTCTAGTCTTTTCATATGTTCTGCCTCTGAGGAGGCAAAAACCAAGATATCATCGCTTAAATTTATGATGCCTTTCAGTCCAGCAAGGGCACCTCGGATGACATTTTGGAAGACCTTGGCAGCTGACGGACGAGATGCCGAAGCTTAACCTTTTGAACTGATATAGGCCCTCGTGTGTTGTGAAAGTCGTTATATAGCAGGATTCAGAGTGTAGCTCCAGCTGATGATACCCAGAGCGGAGGTCAAATTTAGAGAACACCTTGGCCCTCATTACGACCCTGGCGGAAAGTGACTGACCGGACCGCCACAGCGTAAATAGCGTTTCCGCCATTGCACGATGGAGCAAAGTGCGGCCCATTCCGACCCATCGGGCACGAGCACCACGGCATGGCGGAAGTGCAAAGTCCGCGATGGAGGAAATGACCCCAAAACGGCCCACACCGCCGCCGTACGGCGCCCTAGGTGCAATACCGCCACCCATCTTAGCGGACACCGCAGTGAGCGCCAACCGGAAAGTACGGTGACCGTAAATATACGGAAACGGAAGTAAAAACATGGGCCCGGAACGGGAAACATCCCGCCGTACACCTATAAAACCACAAAATCCACACAACCACTAAAAACACTACCCTGAAACACACCCCAACCCGTCATCCACCCTAGCGAAACCAAGAAAAATGGGAAAAGTAGCGAAGAAAGCGTGCGACCGCAAGCGGCAGGTCCACTTCTCCCGTGAGGAACTCACCGTGCTAACAGAGACCCTCCAGGAGAATGCTGCCGTCGTCTTCTCCACGCAAATGACCAGGACGGCACTTGCGAACAAGAAGGCCATATGGGCTCTGGTGGCACAGCGGGTAAGTGCGGTGGGGACCGCACCCCGCAACCCACAGCAATGCAGAAAGCGATGGGACGACCTGCGGATACGCGTCCGTAGCATACTTTCTGCCAACCGCAACATTGCCACAGCCACCAGGGGAGGATCGGAATCACCCATCAAGTTGACCCCCTGGGAAGAAATCTGTGCCTCCACCATTGGAATGGAGAGCATAGAGGGAGTCGGAGGGATGGAGAAAGGAGTGCAGACATCCGAAGAATCAGGTAGGTGGCCCAAATGAAACAAAGCTAAATCCACAATGTCCAATCATGTGAAGTACCATGTGTCCACATAGTGCAACAGAAACACATGTCCAGGAGAACGTCCACACACATTGGCCTGATAGCGCACTTTAAAACTCACAATAAATACATAAATAATTAAAAACCCCTAAAACACCCACTACACGTGCAGCAGGCACACCCTAACTGCAGGCTGCCAAACAACTGCACCCTCACTCCACACACAAATGAAAGCACCTCCAAGGCCCCGACCCAAATCACCCTCAGGTACCACCCCAATGCATGTGATACAATGCCATTCCAATTCCCACAGACCCATTAATAACCCTCGCCCTCCTTTACTCCACCACAGGGTCCGATCCAAACGACGAGCATCAGGACACCCCTACCAGCACACCTGCAAAGAGGGCCAAGACCAACGGCCAAAGACCCTCCACCTCAGCTGCACGCATCAAGACACGGCAGCAGCACAAATCAGGTGGCAGCACAGAGGAGGGAACATCAACAGGCACCCCAGCAGCCAGCATGCCCACAACAGCAGCACCACAGGTCCCCCCAATGGATGCCACAGAAGGCACTGCCTCTGGTGGCAGCAGCACCATAGGTGACACCCCATTGATGGCAGCATGCTCCGACACAGAAAACGGGGATGTCGAAGTCAGATCCATCCATGACCTGTCCCAATCCCCCTGTCTGTCCCATCCCGTACACCATGAGGATACCACGCAGGGGCACCCACAAGACGACGACTGGCCATCCCCCACAAGCCCTGTGCCAAGGCAACATGAGGTCACCAGCCCCTCTGTGACACCACCGCAAATGGCCATGGCCCAGCAGAGGCAACAGTCCCTCGACCAGTTAATCGTGCAACAGCAGCAACTGGCCACGCTCCTCAAGGACCATGCCGATGAATGTGGGGGCACTAAGGCAGACATAGAAACATCAACTGAGACACTTAGGGCAGAAATGGAGAGAAGTACAGAGACACTAAGGGCACAAATGGAGAGTAGCACCGAGAGCCTGAGAGTACAAATGGAGAGTAGCACCGAGAGCCTGAGAGTACAAATGGAGAGTAGCACCGAGAGCCTGAGAGTACAAATGGAGAGAAGCACCGAGAGCCTGAGGGGGGAACTGCATGCGACGTCCAAAGACGTATGTGCCGAACTTGCCGCAGTGCGCCGTGTGCTCACTGAGCTCTCACAAACCCTTAGGGACATGCATGGACGTGAGCAGGCAGAGACATCATCCGTTGCAAGTTCCGTCCAGGGCAGCCCCCAACGTAGATCTGGGAGGAACCTGCGCTCCACAGGCAGGGGTGCCCCTGATACCCGCAGAGGGGGCTTGCAATAGCGACTGCCCACTGACAATGAGCATCTTTGGACACTGGTGTTCGGGGGGAAGGTAGGAGGGTGGAGGGGGTGTTTTGGGCTCACTTGGGTGGCGGGTCGATAGGGTGTTCAACATGATATCACATATGCCATAAACAATGCACGATCAACCAATGAGATGTGTGGACAATGATCTTTGTGTACTAGGCCATCATAGGCGTACAGTCCATATTGTGCATGTACCAGACACACACAGTGCCACGAGTACCGTGTCCATGTATCAGCCACCAGGCGTGAGTGCTAGAAGCATGCATCAATGAGATGCTGACGAATGTCACGGCCCTCCGGTGCCTCGCAGACTCCTTGAGGTGCTGCCACATCCCCACCCTCATCATGACCATCTTCAGGTGCTTGCAGTTCTGCGTCAGGGGGCATGGGCACATTTCTACGTACGCACATGTTGTGGAGCATGACACATGCCATGACCATCTTTGCAACCTTCTCATGGCGGTACAGGAGTGCCCCGCCAGACCTGCTGAGGCAGCGGAAACGAGTCTTCAGTAGGCCGAATGCCTGTTCAATGACTACACGGGTACGTGAGTGGGCATGGTTGTAGTCCTCCTCATGCTGGTCCCGTGGGTCCCGGACTGGTGTGAGGAGCCATCTCTTCAGTGGATATCCAGCATCACCTGTATGTGGACGATAAACGTATGATGTGGAATGCCATTGCTACGTACGCACACCCCCCCCCCCTTCCTGCCAGGTCATTGCCGAATCACATACCCCACATCATCATGCATGAAATGAGACTCACCGAGTAGCCAGGATCTGTTCCCTGCGTGTCGCTCCATGTAGCGTGGTATTGTAGAGTTCCTCAAGACCATAGAATCATGGGTTGATCCAGGGAATCGGGCACAACAATGTGTAATGATCCTGTTGGAGTCACACACCATTTGTACATTCAGGGAATGAAATTGTTTTCGGTTGCGGTACTGGGCCTCCATGGCATGTGGGACGACCAATTCCACATGGGTGCAGTCGATGGCACCAATGCAACCCGGTATGCCGGCAAGTGCATGGAATCCCACTTTTGTGTTGGTAATTTCCTGCTCCGAGCGTGGTAGAGAGATGTAGTCGTCTGCGTGCTGCAGGAGGGCATCGAGCACTTGCAATAGTGTCCGTGAGAACAGTGGCTGAGAAATGCCATGCAACTGTCCGACTGTGTGCTGGTAGGTGCCTGTGGCCAGGAAGTGGAGTACAGACACCACCTTCAGTAGGGGTGGGATGGCGGTTGGGCTATCTATCATGCTGACAAGGTCAGCCTGTGTCATGTCCACAATGGCGGCTATGGTGTCCCGGTCCAAACGGTAGAGGGTGTGGATCTGCTCATCAGTGAGGTTGAACGGATGTGCTCGGAGGCGTGGGATTGCGGGCTGCCTGCGTGGTGGTAGTGGCTGTGCTGGCGGCCCTTGCTGGCCCTGCCTTGGCCTCCTCCTCCTCCTGCGTCTCCTCCGTGCGGCCGGTTGTAGTTGGTGTTCGTCTTCTTCTTGGAGTTGGAGTACTTGCAGTGCTATCAGGTCCCCCAGGGCCAACATCGCGAGTCCTGCCGGTAGCATTTCGGAGTGGGTGTGGTTGTGGGAGGAGACTGGGTGTGCAATTTATGTGTTTTCAGGCTGTATGGCCTCCACCTGTGGTGATTCATTCCACCTGTGCAAGCTGCTCTCCCCTTTGGCCGAGCACGTCCCGCACACAACGCTGCAATTCGAGTAATGGCATCTTGCTATTGCAATCATGTATTTGCACCCGATGGCCGTGTAACATTGGTTGATATGTACATTCGGCTATGGTCCCATTGTTTCACATACAATCTTTGCAGTCGCGAACAGACTTGTGAAGGGTCAGTGGAACGTAGTACTCGAGTAACGGTGGGCCCTCATGCATCACTGTTCCGAGTTGCACCGACGGGCGGGGCGTCCCATTTGTGGGTGAAGGCAGTTGCCATTTTCACACACAGCCGCACTAGATGGATTAATTTGTGATTTCAAACGGCCACAGATGCCTTTTCGACGTGATGTTGCAAATGAGGAATTCGAAGGGCGGCGCTTTCGGTTTTCAGCTAGCGGCGAGGAGATGCCCACAGGTCTGACTGCAAATATAACGTTCTATTGTTCAATGTCCTTGAGACAGGGGCCATGGCGAGGATGCAATGATTGATATGAATAGTTTGGGATGCGCAATAGCGACGTGGGCGATGAGGCCGGACGTTCCCAAATACATGTTACTTCACAACACTGGAATTACGGGCTGGGGCACTGTGGATTTTGCAGGCTGCATAACGCACAGACTCAATGGATATTTCTAATGTTATGTGAGTAAATATTCAGGCGTTTTTATACCGGGATGAGGGAATGATGAATGGATGCATGGGCAGATGATTTGATACAGAGTTTGCCATGTACAGGGCTTCTTGGAATCTGTCCGCCTCCCCTGCGCTATGTGATGCAGGGCTGCCATAGTGGGACCATCGTCTATCTGGCCTTGTTGAGCCCTCCCTGTCTCGACGCGCCTTCAGACACTTGTGTCCATGCACGTTAACATTCCCATCAGATGGATTCTGTTTTCACAGACGCATGCACAGGTACACTCGTTTGTGATGGTGTTTACACCTCGATATAGATGGTTATGAGTCGCAAGTGGTTTTGGGGTGGTGATGATCCTTTGGAGTGGGCTAGCATGCATATGGCTGTGGATTTAGTGTGATCATTGAAGTGAGTTGTTCGAATGTAGTTCTGATGGCCATTCTGTTCTTTTTCTTTTCTTTTGGTTGACAGGTATCTCCTCCCCTTTTGCCACTGCCATCTGTATGCCACTCCTGCAGATGGCTTTTACTCCCGACACCTGCTGCTTCGTGTTAATCAGTGGAGCAGATCGCCAATGGGCCACATGCCCTTACGCAGTACTAGTGGCTCGGAGCAACATTTCGGCCTTTCAGCTGGACTAGTGCCTCCCCATTGGGACGGCCCTGCGGTTCTGTGCGCTTCCATGTTGCCTTTTCGTACGTGAATGTGGCTCTGTGTACCATGATGGAACAGGGCGTCATACAAGTAGTAGCTGGTCATTTCTTGCGGATGCAGCCCACAATGGTGAAATGTGTTTTGGAGTTCATGGCCTAATGGCTGTATGGGCTTGGTGATTTTGTTGTGCATTAAATTTCTATTCTGATATGGGCCGTGTAGCGTTCTTCTTTGCAAGTGATGTGGCATATTCCTATTTGGGGAGCGATGTATTGTGAGGAGATCTGCATTGGGTTCCAGCTTCGGAGTTTAGTTGCGTGGTACTGTGCTGGGCGCGTTTGCCTACGAAGCCCAGTGAGGTCAGGGATGGGGGCTGCCAATATGACTGTTTGAATGTTGTCATGCTCAGGGGCGGGGGATTGGGTTTTGTGTAACAGATGCCGGTCAGCCAGGTGGACTGGTGGAATGATGTGATTTTCGGAATATTGCTGGTCACAGGTGCCTGTGTTTGCGTGCGTTTCTTGGTGGGGGACTGTGGTCATGTCCATTGGAATGGCTTCTGTATTCGTGCCATCTGTGCCCTGCAGCTCCCATTGGCCCCTCTTGTGATTCTTTTGTTCGTTGGCATGCATGGGTGACTTGTACATTTCACTGGTTGCATTGTGACTTCATTGCACCTACGGGGAGTTGTACTTTGTGGGCAGGGAGCGGTGTACAGGCACTCAGTGGGGCCGTTTACGGTTGATTCGCGATGCCGTACTTCTCACCATGGCGGAATGGTACTTTCCGCCGTGCTTGATGGCGTTAGGTACATGTCCGCTAGGGTCGGAATTCGCGTACCGTTGCGCCATGGTGGTATTTACGGTTTGGCATGGCGCGCGCGCGCGTACTTGGTGCAGTTAGCGTTGGCGTTCACTACGGTGTCGCTAATGGCATCGTACTTTGCGGTGACGGGTCATAGTCGCACCGAGCGCTATTCGATGGCGGTATTGCATTTCCGCCATCGTTTTTCGATTTCCGCCAGGGTCGTAATGAGGCCCCTTGTCATCCTAGAGCTCACCCACTATATCATCCAATGTCAGAGTTAAGTGCCGCTCTCTTCTGATTGCCATATTCGGCAGCCACATATCGACACAAATGCGCACGGCCCCCCGCTGTTTGGGTTTCGCCGCTACCACTATTGGGGAGACCCATGGAGTGGGGCCTTCAACCTTTTCAATAATGTCCATGTCCACAAGAGCTTGTAATTCCTGTTCGACTTGCGTCCTCAGGTGGAATGGGATTCTCCTGTGCTTCAGTGCCGTTGGCCTCACAGACTCATCGATGTGGAGGTGTATGGGTTCCACCTTGAGCTTGCCCACACTTCTGAAAATGTCTGCATATCGTTCCATGATGTGATCAATGTCCGTCAGATACACTGTCATGGCGAAATGAACAATGTCCAGTGCCTCTGAGGCCGCACAGCTTTGTAATGAATGGGAGCTCAATTCCGTGACAAAGAACCTCGCTTTTATGGCATTTTGTCCGTGGGTGACTGATGCCACGAATGTCCCTTTTAGTGGTAGAGCGTCATGACCACTGTGAGGGGGCACAAGTTGTGCCACAAGCAGGCTCCCACCAGAACCCTGAGGGCCTTAAAACCACTGCAAAAGGGCTCCTGGAGCCAGTCCTGGTGCCTTTGGCACAAGGCTCATATGTGGGAAGGAAGAGCTGTTCAAACGAGGTCCCATTTATGTACATTGGCCTTTAAATCCAGCATGGAAGCACCCACACAGTCTAGTTCTAAGAACCAAGCCATGCTGTCTAGTGTTTTGGATGTGGCAGGCCTGGAACTACTTTCCCTGGTACTACTTTACCTGGGATATATAAACCACACCCTGACTGCAGAACACGCTTCGAGTTATTCTGCAATTCTTCCTCCTCTGCAATGTACAGTTCTTATAGAGCTTGCTCTACCAGCGACATTCTTAGATTTTCTTGGGTTACCACTGCGAACCCTTGCTGGGCCCCTGGACGTAGCCACTGGTACCGCTGCTCTGCACACCCTGGTAAGTCTGGCGGAGATGTAGGGGGGAGCTGTATTGTTCAGTCCTTTGTGGGTGAGAGATAGTGTCTTGAGGAGAACTCTCTCACTAATTTTTAGCCAGTGGTGGTCTTTCCTTATATTAGAAATGTGCGCTCTACGGCTAAGAGCATTGTTTTGCAGTATTTGCATTTTGTTTATGATGTTCTGCCACCCACCTTCACCTCTTCTGACCTTCCCCTCTCTGTCCCTCTCTCCACTCCTCTCTCCTGGAGTGATCACTTTCTCCTATCCTCCCACCTCACCTTCCCTACCCCACAGGCAAAGCCACCCTCATCACTGCCACTCACCTTCACGGTCATCCGACCCATGAAGTGCATGTCAGTTGAGGCTTTCGCTACCACCTTCTCGCCCCCCTCTCCCCCTTCGGCTGACTCCCACCCTGACACAGCCCTCTCCACTCTCCACTCTGCTATATCTGATACCCTTGATATCCTTGCCCCTGTCATGAGAATCCGCCTGAAGCCCAAAGCCGAATGTAACTCCCGGTATGACTCGGATCTCGTCACCCTTAAACGCAAGTGCAGGGTGGCAGAGAGGAAATGGCGTGCTTCATGTTCATCCTCTGACAAACTGGCCTGCAGCCTGCTCCAAAGGCAATACCGGCTCTCCGCTCTCACTAAGAAGAGAGCCCTTATCCAAGCCCGCATCTCTGCGGCATCTAACAATTCGGCCGAACTCTTTAAAATCTGCAAGGAGCTGGCCAACCCTGTTGCAGTCTCCACCTCTCCTGTCCCCTCCCAGGCCCTCTGCACGGCACTGGCCTCTCAATCCATTTAAAAAACTCAGGACATCCTGTCCTCAGTCTCCTCCTATCACCTCCCCCCCTCTATTCCCTGCTCTCCCTCTGGCCCTTCTGTAGCCACCCCTCCTCCCTCCTTCTCTGCCTTTGCCCTTTTTTCTGCTGACGAGGTTTCGAGACAAGTCCGATCTATGAAAGTCTCGTCAAAACAGGTTAACCCCTGTTCCTCCAAAACTATCAAGGACCACATCGACTCCCTGGCTCCTGCCCTGGCTGACTTCTGCAATCACTCCTTCGCCTCTGGAGTCTTCCCATCCCCCTCAAGCACTCCCTTGTGCACCCACTTCTTAAGAAACCCTCTTCCAACCCCTCCTGCCCAGCTAACTATCGCCCAATCTCTATCACTCCCTTCCTGGGCAAGCTCCTTGAGAAACTGGCCATCTCCCAGCTTAATCTCCATGCTGAATCTGTTGGTAGTCTTCATGACCATCAGTCTGGCTTCAGAGCTGCCAGAAGCACGGAAACTGCTCTCCTGAATATCCGTGAGGACCTGCTCTCAAACATTGACTCTAACACCCCTTGTGTTCACATTTTGCTCGACTTCTCTTCTGCCTTTGACACTGTCAACCACACCATCCTGCTCAACCGTCTCCATGATAACCTGGGTATCACTGGTCAGGCTCTGGCGTGGCTGACCTCCTTCCTCTCCAATCGACCCTCCCAGGTCCAACTGGGTTCCTTCCTCTCTGACATCTTTTTCTCTACCTGTGGTGTCCCCCAGGGATCTAACCTCTCCCACTGGCTGTTCAACCCATATCTGGCACTTCTTGCTCACCGCATCGCCGCTCTCTGTCCCAACTTTCAGTGCTACGCGGATGATACCCAGCTCATTTTCAGGCTACCCTCGGCCTCCTCTTCCGCTTCCCACATCTCTGACTGTCTTTCTGCTATCCAGGAATGGTGTGCCGCCAACGACCTCTGCCTTAACGCCAGTAAGACTGAGATTCTACTTATTGGCACACCCACTCCCTCCAACGTAGATCTGGGAGGAACCTGCGCTCCACAGGCAGGGGTGCCCCTGATACCCGCAGAGGGGGCTTGCAATAGCGACTGCCCACTGACAATGAGCATCTTTGGACACTGGTGTTCGGGGGGGAGGTAGGAGGGTGGAGGGGGTGTTTTGGGCTCACTTGGGTGGCGGGTCGATAGGGTGTTCAACATGATATCACATATGCCATAAACAATGCACGATCAACCAATGAGATGTGTGGACAATGATCTTTGTGTACTAGGCCATCATAGGCGTACAGTCCATATTGTGCATGTACCAGACACACACAGTGCCACGAGTACCGTGTCCATGTATCAGCCACCAGGCGTGAGTGCTAGAAGCATGCATCAATGAGATGCTGACGAATGTCACGGCCCTCCGGTGCCTCGCAGACTCCTTGAGGTGCTGCCACATCCCCACCCTCATCATGACCATCTTCAGGTGCTTGCAGTTCTGCGTCAGGGGGCATGGGCACATTTCTACGTACGCACATGTTGTGGAGCATGACACATGCCATGACCATCTTTGCAACCTTCTCATGGCGGTACAGGAGTGCCCCGCCAGACCTGCTGAGGCAGCGGAAACGAGTCTTCAGTAGGCCGAATGCCTGTTCAATGACTACACGGGTACGTGAGTGGGCATGGTTGTAGTCCTCCTCATGCTGGTCCCGTGGGTTCCGGACTGGTGTGAGGAGCCATCTCTTCAGTGGATATCCAGCATCACCTGTATGTGGACGATAAACGTATGATGTGGAATGCCATTGCTACGTACGCACACCCCCCCCCCCTTCCTGCCAGGTCATTGCCGAATCACATACCCCACATCATCATGCATGAAATGAGACTCACCGAGTAGCCAGGATCTGTTCCCTGCGTGTCGCTCCATGTAGCGTGGTATTGTAGAGTTCCTCAAGACCATAGAATCATGGGTTGATCCAGGGAATCGGGCACAACAATGTGTAATGATCCTGTTGGAGTCACACACCATTTGTACATTCAGGGAATGAAATTGTTTTCGGTTGCGGTACTGGGCCTCCATGGCATGTGGGACGACCAATTCCACATGGGTGCAGTCGATGGCACCAATGCAACCCGGTATGCCGGCAAGTGCATGGAATCCCACTTTTGTGTTGGTAATTTCCTGCTCCGAGCGTGGTAGAGAGATGTAGTCGTCTGCGTGCTGCAGGAGGGCATCGAGCACTTGCAATAGTGTCCGTGAGAACAGTGGCTGAGAAATGCCATGCAACTGTCCGACTGTGTGCTGGTAGGTGCCTGTGGCCAGGAAGTGGAGTACAGACACCACCTTCAGTAGGGGTGGGATGGCGGTTGGGCTATCTATCATGCTGACAAGGTCAGCCTGTGTCATGTCCACAATGGCGGCTATGGTGTCCCGGTCCAAACGGTAGAGGGTGTGGATCTGCTCATCAGTGAGGTTGAACGGATGTGCTCGGAGGCGTGGGATTGCGGGCTGCCTGCGTGGTGGTAGTGGCTGTGCTGGCGGCCCTTGCTGGCCCTGCCTTGGCCTCCTCCTCCTCCTGCGTCTCCTCCGTGCGGCCGGTTGTAGTTGGTGTTCGTCTTCTTCTTGGAGTTGGAGTACTTGCAGTGCTATCAGGTCCCCCAGGGCCAACATCGCGAGTCCTGCCGGTAGCATTTCGGAGTGGGTGTGGTTGTGGGAGGAGACTGGGTGTGCAATTTATGTGTTTTCAGGCTGTATGGCCTCCACCTGTGGTGATTCATTCCACCTGTGCAAGCTGCTCTCCCCTTTGGCCGAGCACGTCCCGCACACAACGCTGCAATTCGAGTAATGGCATCTTGCTATTGCAATCATGTATTTGCACCCGATGGCCGTGTAACATTGGTTGATATGTACATTCGGCTATGGTCCCATTGTTTCACATACAATCTTTGCAGTCGCGAACAGACTTGTGAAGGGTCAGTGGAACGTAGTACTCGAGTAACGGTGGGCCCTCATGCATCACTGTACCGAGTTGCACCGACGGGCGGGGCGTCCCATTTGTGGGTGAAGGCAGTTGCCATTTTCACACACAGCCGCACTAGATGGATTAATTTGTGATTTCAAACGGCCACAGATGCCTTTTCGACGTGATGTTGCAAATGAGGAATTCGAAGGGCGGCGCTTTCGGTTTTCAGCTAGCGGCGAGGAGATGCCCACAGGTCTGACTGCAAATATAACGTTCTATTGTTCAATGTCCTTGAGACAGGGGCCATGGCGAGGATGCAATGATTGATATGAATAGTTTGGGATGCGCAATAGCGACGTGGGCGATGAGGCCGGACGTTCCCAAATACATGTTACTTCACAACACTGGAATTACGGGCTGGGGCACTGTGGATTTTGCAGGCTGCATAACGCACAGACTCAATGGATATTTCTAATGTTATGTGAGTAAATATTCAGGCGTTTTTATACCGGGATGAGGGAATGATGAATGGATGCATGGGCAGATGATTTGATACAGAGTTTGCCATGTACAGGGCTTCTTGGAATCTGTCCGCCTCCCCTGCGCTATGTGATGCAGGGCTGCCATAGTGGGACCATCGTCTATCTGGCCTTGTTGAGCCCTCCCTGTCTCGACGCGCCTTCAGACACTTGTGTCCATGCACGTTAACATTCCCATCAGATGGATTCTGTTTTCACAGACGCATGCACAGGTACACTCGTTTGTGATGGTGTTTACACCTCGATATAGATGGTTATGAGTCGCAAGTGGTTTTGGGGTGGTGATGATCCTTTGGAGTGGGCTAGCATGCATATGGCTGTGGATTTAGTGTGATCATTGAAGTGAGTTGTTCGAATGTAGTTCTGATGGCCATTCTGTTCTTTTTCTTTTCTTTTGGTTGACAGGTATCTCCTCCCCTTTTGCCACTGCCATCTGTATGCCACTCCTGCAGATGGCTTTTACTCCCGACACCTGCTGCTTCGTGTTAATCAGTGGAGCAGCATTACGATCTTATGGGACGATCGCCAATGGGCCACATGCTCTTACGCAGTACTAGTGGCTCGGAGCAACATTTCGGCCTTTCAGCTGGACTAGTGCCTCCCCATTGGGACGGCCCTGCGGTTCTGTGCGCTTCCATGTTGCCTTTTCGTACGTGAATGTGGCTCTGTGTACCATGATGGAACAGGGCGTCATACAAGTAGTAGCTGGTCATTTCTTGCGGATGCAGCCCACAATGGTGAAATGTGTTTTGGAGTTCATGGCCTAATGGCTGTATGGGCTTGGTGATTTTGTTGTGCATTAAATTTCTATTCTGATATGGGCCGTGTAGCGTTCTTCTTTGCAAGTGATGTGGCATATTCCTATTTGGGGAGCGATGTATTGTGAGGAGATCTGCATTGGGTTCCAGCTTCGGAGTTTAGTTGCGTGGTACTGTGCTGGGCGCGTTTGCCTACGAAGCCCAGTGAGGTCAGGGATGGGGGCTGCCAATATGACTGTTTGAATGTTGTCATGCTCAGGGGCGGGGGATTGGGTTTTGTGTAACAGATGCCGGTCAGCCAGGTGGACTGGTGGAATGATGTGATTTTCGGAATATTGCTGGTCACAGGTGCCTGTGTTTGCGTGCGTTTCTTGGTGGGGGACTGTGGTCATGTCCATTGGAATGGCTTCTGTATTCGTGCCATCTGTGCCCTGCAGCTCCCATTGGCCCCTCTTGTGATTCTTTTGTTCGTTGGCATGCATGGGTGACTTGTACATTTCACTGGTTGCATTGTGACTTCATTGCACCTACGGGGAGTTGTACTTTGTGGGCAGGGAGCGGTGTACAGGCACTCAGTGGGGCCGTTTACGGTTGATTCGCGATGCCGTACTTCTCACCATGGCGGAATGGTACTTTCCGCCGTGCTTGATGGCGTTAGGTACATGTCCGCTAGGGTCGGAATTCGCGTACCGTTGCGCCATGGTGGTATTTACGGTTTGGCATGGCGCGCGCGCGCGTACTTGGTGCAGTTAGCGTTGGCGTTCACTACGGTGTCGCTAATGGCATCGTACTTTGCGGTGACGGGTCATAGTCGCACCGAGCGCTATTCGATGGCGGTATTGCATTTCCGCCATCGTTTTTCAATTTCCGCCAGGGTCGTAATGAGGCCCCTTGTCATCCTAGAGCTCACCCACTATATCATCCAATGTCAGAGTTAAGTGCCGCTCTCTTCTGATTGCCATATTCGGCAGCCACATATCGACACAAATGCGCACGGCCCCCCGCTGTTTGGGTTTCGCCGCTACCACTATTGGGGAGACCCATGGAGTGGGGCCTTCAACCTTTTCAATAATGTCCATGTCCACAAGAGCTTGTAATTCCTGTTCGACTTGCGTCCTCAGGTGGAATGGGATTCTCCTGTGCTTCAGTGCCGTTGGCCTCACAGACTCATCGATGTGGAGGTGTATGGGTTCCACCTTGAGCTTGCCCACACTTCTGAAAATGTCTGCATATCGTTCCATGATGTGATCAATGTCCGTCAGATACACTGTCATGGCGAAATGAACAATGTCCAGCGCCTCTGAGGCCGCACAGCTTTGTAATGAATGGGAGCTCAATTCCGTGACAAAGAACCTCGCTTTTATGGCATTTTGTCCGTGGGTGACTGATGCCACGAATGTCCCTTTTAGTGGTAGAGCGTCATGACCACTGTGAGGGGGCACAAGTTGTGCCACAAGCAGGCTCCCACCAGAACCCTGAGGGCCTTAAAACCACTGCAAAAGGGCTCCTGGAGCCAGTCCTGGTGCCTTTGGCACAAGGCTCATATGTGGGAAGGAAGAGCTGTTCAAACGAGGTCCCATTTATGTACATTGGCCTTTAAATCCAGCATGGAAGCACCCACACAATCTAGTTCTAAGAACCAAGCCATGCTGTCTAGTGTTTTGGATGTGGCAGGCCTGGAACTACTTTCCCTGGTACTACTTTACCTGGGATATATAAACCACACCCTGACTGCAGAACACGCTTCGAGTTATTCTGCAATTCTTCCTCCTCTGCAATGTACAGTTCTTATAGAGCTTGCTCTACCAGCGACATTCTTAGATTTTCTTGGGTTACCACTGCGAACCCTTGCTGGGCCCCTGGACGTAGCCACTGGTACCGCTGCTCTGCACACCCTGGCGTAATGTCCTGGCACCCCACAATGGCCACATATTCAGTCTTTGCTGGACACTCGCCCACATGTGGGAAATCATAACCACAGTATTGACATGGATGCGGGAGATCGGGTTTCTGAAATCCTTCAGGCTTTTTCTGATTCCAGCGATGCTTTTGAGAGGCTGAGCGACCTATGGCAAAAGCCTCTTCACACTTCGTGGGGCGGACAGCTGCATCCATCGGGGCTCCTCTGCTCTCCGCCAGTTCATATGCATGGCCCATGTCCAATATTTGCACTAGCGGCCTAGCTCACAGAGTACCTGCCTTCTCATCATCCCCGAGCTGCACCCTTGAATAAGTTGGTTGCGTACCATGCCTTCCTCATTCTCCCACCTGCAGGTGCTAGCCAATTGTCTTAACCTACCACAGAACTGGTCCAATGTCTCATCACCAGACTGTTTCTCCACACACATGACGAACCTGTCATAATCCATATTTGTTAGAGGTAGGAAATGGTTTTGTAGGGCAGTCTTAACAGCTGCTGTTGTCGCGTGCGAGTTTATGTTTATGTTTATTATTTGATAATGCGCTCACAAACCCAGGGGTAGCCAGGCGCAGCAGGTACAGGAATGCTTAGGCTTAAGTTACATTATACAAAGGAGACAATACATGTCATATACAAACAAAACATGTAAAAATCAATACAAACAATACATGTAAATACAATGCAGTACATGTCGGTAATCCAGATATCAGAAGTATCAAAGCAGTACTATGCAGTGATATAAGGGCCTGGTGCAGGGCTCGGATTAGTTGTCGTTGGTCCAGAGCCAACTTTCACCTTGCATCTAAATCTAGCATAGGGTAGATTAGCTCTCAATGCAATGGGCAGTGCATTCCAGGCTTGGGCAGCTCAAACAGGGAAATTTACTCCACCCGCTTTTGTACGCCTAAATCTAGGCGTTTCTAGAAGGAAATGGTTAGCAGCTCTGGTATGGTAACTAGACTTTCTGGTAAGTCTGGCGGAGATGTAGGGGGGAGCTGTATTGTTCAGTCCTTTGTGGGTGAGAGATAGTGTCTTGAGGAGAACTCTCTCACTAATTTTTAGCCAGTGGTGGTCTTTCCTTATATTAGAAATGTGCGCTCTACGGCTAAGAGCATTGTTTTGCAGTATTTGCATTTTGTTTATGATGTTCTGCCACCCACCTTCACCTCTTCTGACCTTCCCCTCTCTGTCCCTCTCTCCACTCCTCTCTCCTGGAGTGATCACTTTCTCCTATCCTCCCACCTCACCTTCCCTACCCCACAGGCAAAGCCACCCTCATCACTGCCACTCACCTTCACGGTCATCCGACCCATGAAGTGCATGTCAGTTGAGGCTTTCGCTACCACCTTCTCGCCCCCCTCTCCCCCTTCGGCTGACTCCCACCCTGACACAGCCCTCTCCACTCTCCACTCTGCTATATCTGATACCCTTGATATCCTTGCCCCTGTCATGAGAATCCGCCTGAAGCCCAAAGCCAAATGTAACTCCCGGTATGACTCAGATCTCGTCACCCTTAAACGCAAGTGCAGGGTGGCAGAGAGGAAATGGCGTGCTTCATGTTCATCCTCTGACAAACTGGCCTGCAGCCTGCTCCAAAGGCAATACCGGCTCTCCGCTCTCACTAAGAAGAGAGCCCTTATCCAAGCCCGCATCTCTGCGGCATCTAACAATTCGGCCGAACTCTTTAAAATCTGCAAGGAGCTGGCCAACCCTGTTGCAGTCTCCACCTCTCCTGTCCCCTCCCAGGCCCTCTGCACGGCACTGGCCTCTCAATCCATTTAAAAAACTCAGGACATCCTGTCCTCAGTCTCCTCCTATCACCTCCCCCCCTCTATTCCCTGCTCTCCCTCTGGCCCTTCTGTAGCCACCCCTCCTCCCTCCTTCTCTGCCTTTGCCCTTTTTTCTGCTGACGAGGTTTCGAGACAAGTCCGATCTATGAAAGTCTCGTCAAAACAGGTTAACCCCTGTTCCTCCAAAACTATCAAGGACCACATCGACTCCCTGGCTCCTGCCCTGGCTGACTTCTGCAATCACTCCTTCGCCTCTGGAGTCTTCCCATCCCCCTCAAGCACTCCCTTGTGCACCCACTTCTTAAGAAACCCTCTTCCAACCCCTCCTGCCCAGCTAACTATCGCCCAATCTCTATCACTCCCTTCCTGGGCAAGCTCCTTGAGAAACTGGCCATCTCCCAGCTTAATCTCCATGCTGAATCTGTTGGTAGTCTTCATGACCATCAGTCTGGCTTCAGAGCTGCCAGAAGCACGGAAACTGCTCTCCTGAATATCCGTGAGGACCTGCTCTCAAACATTGACTCTAACACCCCTTGTGTTCACATTTTGCTCGACTTCTCTTCTGCCTTTGACACTGTCAACCACACCATCCTGCTCAACCGTCTCCATGATAACCTGGGTATCACTGGTCAGGCTCTGGCGTGGCTGACCTCCTTCCTCTCCAATCGACCCTCCCAGGTCCAACTGGGTTCCTTCCTCTCTGACATCTTTTTCTCTACCTGTGGTGTCCCCCAGGGATCTAACCTCTCCCACTGGCTGTTCAACCCATATCTGGCACTTCTTGCTCACCGCATCGCCGCTCTCTGTCCCAACTTTCAGTGCTACGCGGATGATACCCAGCTCATTTTCAGGCTACCCTCGGCCTCCTCTTCCGCTTCCCACATCTCTGACTGTCTTTCTGCTATCCAGGAATGGTGTGCCGCCAACGACCTCTGCCTTAACGCCAGTAAGACTGAGATTCTACTTATCGGCACACCCACTCCCTCCTTCTCTGCAACTCTCTGGCCGGCCTCCCTTGGCCCTCTTCCTGCTCCAACCTGCAAGGCAAAAAACCTCAGGGTCATCTTCGACTCCACACTCTCTTTCTCTCCTCACATATCTGACGTCTCTAAGAAGTCACACTACCAGCTACACCTCCTCAGAGGTATCCTTCCTTTCCTCTCCTTCCCCCAGAAGCTCACTGTCTCCAGAGCCCTGGTTCTCTCGAAGCTGGACTACTGTAACAGCCTCTATCTAAATCTTCCTGCCTCTACTCTCCGCCCTTTGCAACTCATCCAGAACAGGACTGCGAGACTTGTCCTTGGCCTCAAGCCCAGGGACCGTATCTCTCCAGGACTGAAATTACTACACTGGCTCCCAGTGGCTGCGAGGATTAAGTTCAAAACCCTCTGCATTGTCCACAAGGCCTTCTGGGGCCTTGGGCCAAAATACCTTCAACTCTCTCTTCCTAAATATCTTCCTTCTCGAGCTCTTCGCTCATCCACCTTCAACTACCTCAGGGTCAGCCGCTTCTCCAAGCAACGAGCTGGGGGTAGATCTCTCTCCGCAGCAGGGGCCTCCCTCTGGAACAGCCTTCCTGCCCCCCTGAAACTTGAGGAGAACCATCTCCGGTTCTGGAAGCACCTCAAAACCTTCCTCTTTGCCTCCGCTTTCTCTCCCTCTCTCCCCTGCTAAAATCACTGAACCTGCACTGAATCTGCTACTGGGCCACTCACCGATCTCGGTCCTTGGCCCAGCCACTCTTTCCTGCACTGCCTACCTGCACTACGGGACTGTCTCTGTATCCTACAGCCCCTTCTCCCGGCACTTACCTTGCAGTTGCCACCAGCTGGCCCTATTATTAATCTTGTATTCTACTAACCATGTACTGCACTTTCCTTGCACTTGCCACCAGCTGGCCCTATTATTTATCTTGTATTCTACTAACCATGTACTGCACTTTCCCCTCTCCCCTTCCCCTTGCACTTTTCCCAGTCCCCTCTACCCTTGCGTGATCTGAATGACACCTGGCCTAGTAGAATCGTTGTCTGTCTCCCCTTGTTCCCCTCCCGCCTCGTCGCGCCTTGAAACACTTGTGTATAGGCGCGTTACAAATACCACATCATATCATATCATATCATTTTATTGGCGCCCGCATAAAGGGCATTGCAGTAGTCCAGCTTCGACATTACTAAAGCGTTAGCTAGAGTGATGCAGTTAGTTTTGGATAGGTACGGTCTGCAAGTCCGGATTAATTTACATGTGTACGCTGTAGAGGAGGCCAGGGTGTTAACTTGTTTTTTAAGGGATAAGGTAGAATCAAGGTAGAAACCTAGAGTTTTTACCTCAGTAGCCACCTTAATTATATTGCCATCTATGTTGAAGGGGAGATAGTTGGGGCTAAGTTTTTTGAGGTTGGAGTCGGAGCCCAAGATCAGAATCTGTTTTGTCATCATTTAGGAAGAGGCCGTGGGAGGCCATCCATGCCTGAATGAGGAGGTAAATATTATTTACTAAAGCTGTGTCTTTGACAAAGTTGCCCAATAGTGGTATGAGGATCTGCGTGTCGTCCGCGTAATTGGGGTAGGTTACCCCCAATCTGTCAAGTTTGTCGAAGAGAGGCTTAGTGAAGATATTGTACATTGTCGGGGAGACACATGAGCCTTGTGGGACACCACAAGTGATGTGAATTGGGTCTGCTGCGGCTAGAGGGGAGAACACTCTCATCGTACGGTTAGCTAGGAAGGATTGTACCATGCTATAGCTTCACTTGAGAAATGGGCAGCGGACGCTAGGTGGTTGCATAACACTGCATGATCCACAAGGTCAAAGGCTGCCGATAGGTCAAGGAGGAGGAGCATAGCTGTTTTACCATTATCCTTCAACTCGTCGATTTGTGTCTTGAGGTCAATTAGGGCCGTTTCAGTACCATGTAGTGGTCTGAATCCAGGTTGTTGCAATCCTAATAATTGGTTAGACTCCAGGAAGTTTTGAATCTGGAGGTAGGCTACTCTGTCGATAATTTTGAGGAGGAATGGGACTGTAGTGATAAGCCTATAGTTGGTGGGGATGGCTGGGTCCA
The DNA here is from genome assembly GCF_040938575.1 of Ambystoma mexicanum. Lineage (NCBI taxonomy): Eukaryota > Metazoa > Chordata > Amphibia > Caudata > Ambystomatidae > Ambystoma > Ambystoma mexicanum. The sequence goes on along the minus strand of NC_090936.1, from coordinate 103,871,128 downwards.
GTGTCTGTTTTTTTAGAAGAGGCAGTACCCAAGATTCTTTGAGGTTCGTGGGTACAGAATTAGTGTTAAAGGAGGCGTTGATTAGTTTAGAAATGAAGGGTGCTAGGTCTCTGGCTGCGTCCTTGATGATTTGCGCAAGGCAACTATTGCCTTGGCAGTTCGAGGGTCTCAAGGATAGTATGACCTTTTCAGTTTCCAGTATGGATATGTTGGTAAACCTGAAAGGTTTGCAATTTCTTTGTGTAGTTGTACTAGGTGTATCTGTCAATAGGGTGGTTGGGTTCCAGTGGAGCTCAAGGAGGCTTTTTTCTTGTCAATTTTGGATTATAGGGTAGTGATTTTATTTGCTACTGCATTTTGGATACTAGTGCACCATAGTTTGTCCTTAGGGACATTGTCTGTGGGGGCAATTGGGTTTTCCATTTCTCGGAGAATGGAAAAGAGTTCTTTGGAGTCAGAGTTAGCTTTGCTGATTCTCTCGTTAAAAGTGTCTTTTTTGGTTTGGATTATTTCCTTCTTGTATTTTTTGGCAAGGTTGGCCAGTAAGGTTTTATTCTCATCTGAGGGTGTGTGCCTCCGGATGGCTTGGAGTTTGCATTTTTGGATACGTAGTTCTTTGAGGTAGGGGGTGAACCATGAGTTGAGGTGAGATTCTCTTTTACTTTTGCGTAATTTGATAGGGGCAATCGTATCCAAAGCTTTGGACATAGCGTTGTTGAATGTTTCAACTAACGTGTTAGGGTTGGATTTACTAGATCTGGCGATGAGGGCTGGTAAGAGTATTGGGAGTAGTGTTGCAGCAGTGATTTCTTTTTTACTTCTCGTTGGCATGGGAGGTGCTATTTCACTATTTTTTGGTTTGGGCGACTCTATGGTGGCTGAGAAGCATATGAGGTGGTGGTCAGTCCATGTTTGTGGCAGAATATTAGAGATGGTAGTATCACAGTTACGGTTGGCTATCCAGTCTAAGGTGCATCCTTTTATGTGTGTGGAGGCTAGGACTTTTTGGGAGAGACCATGATCGACTAAAATAGATTGGATAGATTGGGCCTGTTGGTCCTCAGCATCATTAAATCCCAAGTTAAAGTCACCTAGTAATAGGAGCTGAGTGGAATCTTTGATACTATTAGTGAGGAGGTTGGATAGGTCTTCTTCAAAGTTACCTAGTGGGCCTGGCAATCTGTACAATAGGAGGACCGTAAGTGTGCTATTGTTGGAAATGGGTATTTTAGCAGAAAGGAGTTTGCATGATGAGATTGCTGGATGTGGGGTAAGTCTTGCAGCTAGCTGCGTTTTGGCAATAACGGCCAGGCCGCCTCCCCTGGAGTTGGGCCGATCAGCTCTTAGGATGTTGCTATTGTCTGGGATGGTGATCATGAGTGCAGGACCTGCTGCATCGTGGAGCCAGGTCTCAGTGACAGCAAGAAGGTCTAGATTATCCATGGTGAGCATGTCAGCGATTTCTGTATTATGTGCTATGAGGGACCTAGCGTTAATAAGGGCTCCTGATAGGGTTGGAGTAGTGATTGTGTCTTTGAGGAGTCTGGGGCTCGAGTGGTTGCATCTCTTCTGTTTGTGATGCGGATTGATTTGTGATTTAGGACACCTTGCAGCGGCTGCGGCTCGAGGGTCGGGGATGGTGGTAGGCAGAGTGGATGTAGGGCCTGCTGGACTGGTTCTTTTGTTTTTGAGGTCGTAGAGTCGTGGCAATCTTGCTGTAAGTCGCAGGTTTCTTTCTTACAGGTTGCAAGGAGTAGAATTGGTGAGGGCCATTATTGTGAGGAAGGCTAGAATTGTCCAGGCTATGGACCAGTATGTATATAGGAGGCAGGTCTTGAGAGTGTGCATGTTGGGCAAAAGATAGCACAATTGCACCGAGATTTTGTCAGACCCAGTTGGGACTAACATATAGATATACTACCGCAAGGCATCTAGGTTTAACACTCAGGAAAAGATGCATGGGAACTACAATGCTGCACCTAGATTTAACAATCCTGTTTCAGGACAAAATGCATGGAAACTACTGCGCCTAGATTTAACAATCCTGTTTCAGGACAAAATGCATGGAAACTACAATGCTACACCTAGATTTAACAATCCTGTTTCAGGACAAAATGCATGGGAACTACAATGCTGCACCTAGATTTAACAAACCTATTTCAGGACAAAATGCATGGAAACTACTGCACCTAGATTTAACAATCCTGTTTCAGGACAAAATGCATGGAAACTACTGCACCTAGATTTAACAATCCTCTTTCAGGACAAAATGCATGGAAACTACAATGCTGCACCTATATTTAACAATCCTGTTTCCGGACAAAATGCATGGGAAGTACAATGCTGCACCTAGATTGGGCGTACCTGTTAGTGCCTAGCGTGCAGGTAGTATGTAGCGACAGGCATCTGTGATAACAGTTTTATTGGTGACAAGAAGGCATGCACAATGCCATGGGGCATCTGAGTATGGTAGTATTCATAATGACTTAAACGTATACATGCAGACATGAGGGGTTCGAGTTGTCAGTGGCACTCTGTATGAATGCAGAGGTAATAGGTGTGATGATTACAGTGAGGAATCGGGGGTATGCGGGTGGGCAAAAGTACTTACAGTAGCTCGTCTGATCCGTGAAATCACTCGGAGGGTTGTGCAGTATGTCCTGCTGTGGGCGGGTGAATCGGGTTAGTCGGAGAAGTGGTTTGAAGGTGAGGGTACGTTAGCGTGTGCAGCGTTAGACGGGGAGTGTTGTTGATAAAGGCCGATCGGGCAGCGAGAGTGGCCGCGCTGCGCTCCCATGCGCGCGAACAGGCAGCAAACAGGTGCCAGCCTTGATTGAGTGGGCCTTGTTTGATGTGGCCCGGCTTCGCCTGCCGGCGCCCAATCAGGGTGAGATAAACAAAAGGCAGCCAATCCGGCGGTGGCAGTGGCTATGATGAGCCAGGTCAGGCTCTGGGGTCAGGCAGCAGAAGGCGGGCGGCCATCTTAGAATGTGAAGGTACCTTGTGTACCTTAATGGAGATTTGGGAAGCCAGGTGCAGAAAATAGCATATGCAGCCGTATTTCGGCTACTCAGCCTATTCTTTAGACATCACTTGGCGCTGCATGAATTGCGGGGCCCTCATTGCTCTCAAGGGTGAATCTGCACGGATGTGTGCAGCGAGCATCAGGTCGAACGGCGCTGATCAGCTGGGCTCAATGTTGGGCACCCACTGCTCCTGCAGGGGCTGGACCTGGAAGTGGAGCTCCTGCTCCTGCTCCGTGGCTGGTAGAAGTTCAAGTAGTTCAATTGAGTTCAATGACTCAAAGATCTGATGCACTTCAGATCCTGCCGAGTACAGCATGGTTGCCACCTTGGCATTGTCCTCTATCTCACCGGTGGCCCTAAAAAACATTTCCAGCTTCTTCAACCATGATAACCATTTGGGACCGAGCTTGGACGGGGGCCCCGATAGGTCAAATTCAGTCATGGGTGCCAAAGTACCTTGTTGTCTGCGTGGCACTGGCGCTGGGGCAAGAGCGGCATCCTCCTGCTCGCCCATGATGTCAGACCGCACAAGCACCCCACTTTAGTGCGTGAGGCCGCAAGTCTGCCTCCTCCTCACCATGAAGTTCACCCCAGTGATATGGTTCCTCAATGTGCGAGGCGTGAACAGCACCTGTGGCCAGGATTTTCACTGTAGCAGGATTGTGGCATGTGTGACAACAGCATATCACTTTAAGTTTACAAGTTCACAGCCATTTGGTGCTAGATAGCTGTGAGGGCACATCGGCACACGAGCACCCTTTTGAGCAGCAACCGTCGTGTCAAGTATGCCAAAATGGCAGGCAACCAGCCGCATAGGAATCAGCACTTTTTGAGCATGTCGGATTGCCTCTTCCATGTTCTAGAATGTCCTTCTGAGGGTTCTGCCCACCCCACTTAGCGTTTTCCTCGTCACCAATGTTGGTTATTAGGATTGCCCCAGGCCGCCCATCCACACATACATGCACATGCATCATAAATTCTCCGACACGTCTGTGCGGCTGAGGGTCCCAGCAGCGAATGACGCCTTCAGGTTCCTCCTTTATTAAACATGCATGCGCGAGCCGGAACGAGGCTCGTGCATGCGTACAAACAATTAGTAGGCTCTGTAACCATCACTACCAGAGACTGTGGCACAGCCTGACGCCAGCACACAGGGCCTTCACCAGAGAACACACCCAGGCCCACCGATGTTTGGCACTCGCTTACACAGTCATGGACTCATGATCAAGGATTCCAGGCCCCGTAGGCCCTGCCAGGTAAAATGACAGCCAGGAAGACCCACTTCTTGACCAGGCAGAAATAAAGTACCCACCCAGCTCAGTCAAGAAAGAATTGCGAGGGACCCTTAAAACCTTACAGACTGTGATGGGCCTTTATTTGTCCTCCATGTTTGTCATGGCCTGGGCATATCTTAGTTGTAAAACAAACCCTTCTGGAACAAAGTCTTGAGATATTTGTTGAGGCTCCGACCAAGACAGCGCACAATCCTCTCTTACAAAACTTCTATTCGCTGCTGTACTAATAGAGTGCTATTGACTCCAGCATTCTGATCATTTTAGAGAATTTTAGTCTGTTTTCTTGTGTGGCCTAACATTGAAACAATTGTAAAACCCTTCTAATGTGGTCAGATGTGATGACGTTAAATAATTCTGCTTTGGAAAAATTAAGCCCTTAAGCTATTTCTTTATTAAATGTATAATTGTCCAACTGAGTTATTAAACATAGAGCTTTCAAAGGAAATTAGTCTAATTGCACATTATCACTAACAGTCTATGCTCTTTATGATCAAGGGCTGTCAGATTTCAAATGTGTAATTTCACTTTATTAGGATTTCATGAAATTAATTTAATTAGAAATGGAAAAGGTCACCTGTGTGTTTACAATGGCATTAGGATTGCTGTGCGTCTGCCAATGTGTATTTTGTTTCCCTGATTGCCCGATTACAGCAATCATTTCTCACAATTATTGCACGTGTGCATCCCTCAGCAGAAGAAAGCGCTAATCACCCCAAGACCCATTGAGAGTCCTTTCATAACCAATTAGGACTGCTAAGAGGTTCCTAGAAAGGCCCTCTGGTGCGTTGTAATTGGCATGGTGGCCACGCTGTGACTGATTTGGTGGTGTGCCATTCCTGGGGAGTCAGAGGGCCGCGTGAGTCTGAAGTTTCCATGCCTAAAGTATATTTGTTTGAACAAATTTAATAAGGAAAGCCCTTGAGGAAATGAGTCTCAAGAAAGGCACACACCAATCAAAGAGGGCCCACAATGTATACTTATACATTGAGGGGGCCCTCATGTTACCCAGGCAATGTTTCTGCTTTAATGAATGATTTTAGTTAGATCGCAAGACTTTGATTGTATTTAAACAGATTCTTTGATGGGAATTTTCATTTCCTAATAAAGATTTTATCTACTACAAAGAGGGCGCTGGGAACAGAGCACCAGAAAATCGACATTTCTGGGTCGGATGTGTGTCACTGCTAACACACAGTTATCTTTTCACGAGCAGTTCAGCTTCATTTGGCCTCAAAAACACTACAGCGCTGATTTACAAAAGCGTTTTCCGATGGGACAATCCCATTGTAAAATTATTTTGGTTAATCAGGCCCTAAGTATCTACAGGATTAGACTGTAGACAAGCTTTTCCAAGTTCTGTGTGATATTTAAGGGTGTTTAAATTAAGATTTAATTATGTTGGTTTATATATGCTCCTTGTGGATTAGAAAAAATAAGGTTCACTGCATGGTACCTTACAAATAGGAATTTGAAAGTCTGCACCATAAAGAAGCTTAGTAATTATTTACAATTTCCATGAGACTATGGGCCTCATTACGATCTTCGTGGAACGGTTTAACGGGCTCCGCTAATGGATGCGGACCCGTTAAACCCGCTCCGCGAAATTACGAGGTCCCCTCGTGGGACGTGGTAAGGACGCCTGTTAAAACCAGGCGTCGTTACCGGGTCCCGCGAGGGGAAGAGGGAGCTAACAACGGGCCGGTCGTAATCGGCCCATTGTTAGATCCCTCTCCCATTCCCATTGAGCCCTATTGGGGCTCAGATGGGAATGGAGAAGGTCTGGGCCCGGGTTCCCAGAGGGAGGAATTACCGGGCCCTCCGAACTCGGAATGGCCCGGTATTTCCCCACTCCGGGAACCCGGTAAAGGAGCCCGGTTTGGCAGCAGCCATGGAGCTAATAGCTCCATGGCTGCTGCCAAACTCGTAATGAGGCCCTATGTCTATTTTTTATCAGAATAACCCTGGTTGTGGTGTGTCTTCACTGCGCTTGGAAAGTGTGATGCCAGGCATATCTTGAGTGGTAAGCTTGCAGGTGAGCAATGCAACAATGCTGATGCGTTGTTTCTTGCGGCGAAGCCTCAGGCTTCTCTCTATTGAAAGCCTTGTCAGTTACACATTTGTCCAGCAAGGAAAATGATGGTACGTTGAGGTCCACCTGATGCAGAGCTCTGCTGCTCATTGGTTACACATTTGCCCAGCAAGGAATATGATGGTACGTTGAGGTCGACCTGATGCAGAGCTCTGCTGCTCATTGGTTACACATTTGGCCAGCAAGGAATATGCTGGTACGTTGAGGTCCACCTGATGCAGAGCTCTGCTGCTCACTGGTTACACATTTGGCCAGCAAGGAATATGATGGTACGGTGAGGTTCACCTGATGCACAGCTCTGCTGCTCACTGGTTACACATTTGGCCAGCAAGGAATATGATGGTACGGTGAGGTCCACCTGATGCAGAGCTCTGCTGCTCACTGGTTACACATTTGGCCAGCAAGGAATATGATGGTACGGTGAGGTTCACCTGATGCACAGCTCTGCTGCTCACTGGTTACACATTTGGCCAGCAAGGAATATGATGGAACGGTGAGGTCCACCTGATGCAGAGCTGTGCTGCTCATTGGTTACACATTTGGCCAGCAAGGAATATGCTGGTACGGTGAGGTCCACCTGATGCAGAGCCCTGCTGCTCATTGGTTACACATTTGGCCAGCAAGGAATATGCTGGTACGGTGAGGTCCACCTGATGCAGAGCCCTGCTGCTCACTGGTTACACATTTGGCCAGCAAGGAATATGCTGGTACGGTGAGGTTCACCTGATGCACAGCTCTGCTGCTCACTGGTTACACATTTGGCCAGCAAGGAATATGCTGGTACGGTGAGGTCCACCTGATGCAGAGCCCTGCTGCTCATTGGTTACACATTTGGCCAGCAAGGAATATGCTGGTACGGTGAGGTCCACCTGATGCAGAGCTCTGCTGCTCACTGGTTACACATTTGGCCAGCAAGGAATATGATGGTACTGTGAGGTCCACCTGATGCAGAGCTCTGCTGCTCATTGGTTACACATTTGGCCAGCAAGGAATATGTTGGTACGGTGAGGTCCACCTGATGCAGAGCCCTGCTGCTCACTGGTTACACATTTGGCCAGCAAGGAATATGATGGTAGGGTGAGGTCCACCTGATGCACAGCTCTGCTGCTCACTTGTATTTACAGCTGAACCTGGGCATATTACGTTGTTTCTGACACATGAGGGCAGAGGATATGCCTGCAACGCTGCACATGAACATGTTAGCCTGAAAAGGGGCATAGGAAGATATTTCCAGCGTGTGCTTGTGGCATTCTGCATGACAAACTGACATTTATGAGAACCTACCTACGAGACACGGATAATTCCAAAATACCAATGTACCAATGCCTCCTTTTGATTGGTCACTGCAATTGAAGACCACAGCACAGCCTGTCCTATTATATAGTGACGTCAGCACCACGACCGGACTGAAAGTGCATAAAGCTGCTTCCAGATGCATAGGTATAGCCGATGTTCTTTCTGGCAGACCCAGCACTCTTTTCAGAAACCGATACTTAGTAACATCTAGCCACATACAATCCACATGACCTCAAAGCTCAACTCCATATGTGGCTGCTTGACGGGCTTGTAGTAAGTAGGATTCCAGGGTTGGTTTTACCGCCCCATTCCGTGTTCCTCAGTAAACTTGGCAATTACCCCACTATGGGCCTCATCACGAGTTAGGCATTATCCTGGCCGTAAATCCGCCGCAATACCACCCACCGCAATACCACCCTAAACGTTATTGCAACTCGGTTCGGTGAAATGTAGGCCGAATCCCAAGTTACAGTGGCGCTGTTAATCCCCATTTATTCTGAGTTCATAGGACTCTATGGGGCTTTTCAGCACTATTAACACCAGCGGTAATAGCGCTGGCGGTAATAGCACCGAAAATGAGCAGCAAGGGGAGGTTTTTACACCCTTGACTTATATATGATGCCTATAATATTTCATTAACAACTAATTTTTACCAAAATAGACTTGACTTTTGAATACTTTTCAAAATGCGTTGTCTTATTGTTTTGGTATGCAGCCGACACGTGGTTCAACCCCTGGACACAGGTCGTCTTCACGGCTTAACTATACCATGCATTTAATGACAAACATGATTATGTCAAAATATAACAAGAACAATACATTACCACATGATGTATTTGATCCAATTGAACAGTTACATCCATCACAATTCAAATTATATACGCGCAATGTCAATTCCCGGCATAGATTGCAGCAAAAAGAAACAGAAAAAGGAAGACACCAAGAACAATATATGGTATACATTCCATTGGGCCTCATTAGGACCCTGGCGGAGAGGGTGTTACGCCAGCGTAGTGCATGGCGTACCTCTCCGCCATACTACGAGTTCCCGTAGCGCCATGGCGGCCTTTTCCGCCTGGTTTTACCAGGCGGAGAAAACCATGGCGCTACGGGACCTCGTTGTTAATTACGCCACCGTATTTTACGGTGGCGTAATTAACTCCTTCCCCACTCCCATTATACCCTATGGGGCAAAAATGGGAATGGGGAAGGGCAGAATGGGGATTGGGGATTTACCGCTCCGCCGAGGTCGGAATGGGGCGGTAAATCCGCCAACCCCCATGGCGCTATCGGCGGCTTTCCGCCATGCTTCGCGGTGCATTTAGCACCGCGAAGTCCGCCTGGGTCCTAATGAGGCCCATTGTCTAATACTCATATGGGTGCCACCCAGCACTGCCCCAGGAGTTCACCCATGAGGAACCTGCACCAGATATCATGCTTCAGACATACATGATACCTTCTTGAAATATGAGCACCCTGTGACCCATCACCAATTAAACCCTGTTATATAAGCATTGAAGCATGCGTTCAAGCTCGTCAAATAACCTGTATTAGATCAGCTGTAATGCCATTCCAAAACATTCTTTGGTTTAATTATTCTTACCGCCATGGCTTCTGATCTCTTAATACTTCGTTACCTGTCTCCAGGACATGCTGACCCATTCAAAATACCATGAGTACACTACCGTGTAGACAGAATCCTCCACCAAACTATAAAGCATGATAGTTCTAGGATAGCTTGAAACACACCTTTTCATCCTCTCAATGTGAATGTGTGCACTTCATCTATAGATTCTTTCCTGATGGAGAATAGCCACAAGAGAATCCTAATTGCCACATGCTAGCCGTCACTTACTTATTGTTTATTTATTTCCATGTAGTGCACTGTCCCCACCCCCTTCCCAAGCACTTGTGCGATCTGAATGACACCTGGCCTAGTAAGATCGCTGACCGTCCTTCCTTTGTTCCCCTCCCTTGCCTCATTGCACCTTGAAACACTTGTGTATAGGCGCGTTATAAATGCCATATCATATCATATCATTTTCTGCAGGTTTTAAAAGGAGTTGGGAGAAATTGTCCAAACCATTTGGTCTCCACAATATCGTAGAGGTGAGGATTGATCATAAATGAATGTGATATACTTTCAGCCATGTGTGGCTGGTTTCTGGGCACAGTACAGGGCCTAGTTAAGATATGAAGCAAGTTTGGTTGCAATCGTGATTTTTCACTTTGATTTGTTTTAGGATTCTCTTGTGGCTATTCTCCATCAGGAAAGAATCTATAGATGAAGTGCACACATTCACATTGAGAGGATGAAAAGGTGTGTTTCAAGCTATCCTAGAACTATCATGCTTTATAGTTTGGTGGAGAATTCTGGCTACACGGTAGTGTACTCATGGTATTTTGAATGGGTCAGCATGTCCTGGAGACAGGTAACGAAGTATTAAGAGATCAGAAGCCATGGCGGCAAGATGAATTAAACCAAAGAATGTTTTGGAATGGCATTACAGCTGATCTAGTACCGGTTATTTGACGAGCTTGAACGCATGCTTCAATGCTTATGTAACAGGGTTTAATTGGTGATGGGTCACAGGGTGCTGATATTTCAGGAAGGTATCATGTATGTCTGAAGCATGATATCTGGTGCAGGTTCCTCATGGGTGAACACCTCGGACTGGTGCTGGGTGGCACCCATATGAGTATTAGACAATGGAATGTATGCTATATATTGTATTGTTCTTTGTGTCTTCCTTTTCTATTTCTTTTCGGTGCAATCTCTGCCGGGAATTGACATTGTGCGTATATAATTTGGAATTGTGATGGATGTAACTGTTTAATTAGATCAAATAAGTCAATTGGTAATGTATTGTTCTTGTTATATTTTGACATAATCATGTTTGTCACAACATTATTTTATGAATAACTGTCTATTAAATGCATGGTATAGTTAAGCCCTGAAGATGAGCTGTGTCAAGGGGTCGAAACACGTGTCGGCTGCATACCAAAACAATAAGACAACACATTTTGAAAAGTGTTCAAGAGTCAAGTCTATTTTGTTAAAAATGATGTTTGAATGAAATATTATAGGCATCATATATAGGTTAAGGGTGTATCGCATATGGTTGATGGTCCATTTCTTATTCTTTTTGCTTTAATTAAGGCTCCGTGTTAGGGTCATTTTCCACCAACCAGTGCTCGCAGACCATCCACTTTAAATGATTTTAAAATATTCATGGTCTATAGGGATATTCTGTTGATATGATATAGAGGTACACAGCTCGGAGCAGGATTAACCCACCCTTTATACCCATTTGAAAAACAAAACCTTCATTTTAGAAAAGTGAATCTGTTGTATGTGTCTTACTTCATGATGCCTTCACAGACCCCTGGACCTGCTTTGTGACACTCTAAAGCAGGCACTGCAAATCAGGATACTGATGCAGCAAGGCACAAGTACACCCTACGATTTTTGACATCAAACTTATGGAAGGGGAATCTGATCAGCAGATTTCCTTTCAGAGATGGACTTTCCTGCCTCATTTTATTACTGAATACAATTTAAAAAAGCCAGGGCTTTCCCACCCTCGCCAGATGGCAATTCATTACACTCACATCTGCTAAGAAAAGAAAGAAGTGGTTAATGCCTTGCACACAACAGGACATAAGTTATGATGAGCTTGTTTTAGGTTAGAGCGAAAGTAGATAAAAGCAAAACACTGTCATTAATGATTCAAGAATACTTGGAGCAGGGAAGGAAGCTATTATTATTATTATTATTATTACAGTATTTATTGATAGCAGACCTAGCTTCGGGAAGCAACAAAGTGCTTTACAATCATAGGGCAAGAACACAGTGAGGGAACAGAGAAAGAAGAGCGGGGAGCTAACAAGGGAGGGCGAGGGTGGGCAACTGGCAGCAAGGGATCTACAAACAACCAGGGGAGAGACATTGGGGAGCAGATCACAGAGCCTCAGGAAGGGCGGGTGTGCAGTGCGTGTAGACCTAGGTGTGAAGGAGGAGCCATTCCTTAAAGAGGAAGTACCTGAGCTCTTATTAACCACTGTATCTAAGCAGAGAACCTCAACACATGTCCAAAGACAAGTTGTATATTGTAGAATATGATGGCATTAGTGGCTACGTAGAGCCGTTGCTTCATGACCTAGGCAAGTGGTGAAAAGTAAGTTATGTTTCATGTTACAACTTCTGATATAAAGAAGCATTAAGAGTTGAATACAAACTGAAGCAAGACTTTTGCAATATGCATAACAAGTGGACTTATCCAGTCACACACCCTTTTCTACCTGCTTGAGCAGATGGCAGGACTACTCACAAGTGGAGATGCTGGAATGTCCCTAAATGGGCCTTTACAGTCAATGACACTGTAGGGAAATCTATGCAAAACTGTACATTTAAATATCAAAATGTGAGCTGCAGCCTGTGCATGGTCTCTGAAAAAGACATGTGTGAGGAAATGTGACATGTTAGCAGCCCATCTACAACACGAGTATATGTCCACTGTACATCACAAGGCACATAAAGAAATCTCTTCAGGTACATGGACGAATCCAGCAAAGCTCTGATAAGAAACAAACAGTGAAATAAAAGATATGCATGTTGATAGGAGTTTGATTGCAAAGATGTTATAATGCTGCTACCTTTAAAGTGGCAACTGCAATGGAGAATATGACTGTAAAGGCTGCTTTTGTGAATGAAACAGACCTAGGAAAGGGCAGCCAAGTGGCATTCCTTCCCCCGAGCTACAGTAACACTGTAGCAGGAAGAGGGATTTAAAAAAATAAAAAATGTATTTTGCATTTTTAAAGCGCTCATACAGCCCGTGGGCATCGAGGCGCTGTTACAGGAAATGTATTTTTTTGTTCTTGCGTAATTGTTTTTTTGTATTAGTTGCATATTTATAACACGCTTAAACACCCAGAGGTTTATACGCGCAGACCCGGGGATCGAACCTGTGTTGCTTCGTGTCATCTTGATTCCAAGGCGAGCACGTTGCCGCTGAGCTATCCTCCCGGGGATGGCTTGCTTTCCCATGATAAAAGAATGAACACTGGTGTTAAGCTCAACTGTACAAGTTTATAACTTCGACTGGAGCTGATTCTCAGGAACCAGGCATTGCAAACAAATGGACGTGCTCCCATTTACAACTTCCACCTGTATCTGAGCTTTAGAAATACAATTATTTTGCTCTGGTAAGTGATCTGCAGTTGTCTCCTCTTCAATAACCAAATCTCTCCATCAGTCAGGAAAAGGAAATTCATACCTCTGGAGACTGGATGCCTGAGACAAGGGAAAGACAGATGTTGGAGCCACTCATTGTGGCAGGACTGTGTCATAAATGGCCCTACCAGCAACTGGATTTCAAAGGGCTTTTGGCATGATGACCAGCCAGATCTTCTGTTACTGGGAAGTGGAACTGGAGATGCCATTTTCATTTGACATATGGAATCACATTTTTGCTTATGACTTTTGAATGAAAGGTACTACTGAATTTGTTTTTAAACTGTTCAGGGTGAAAAGATCAATCAGCTTATTGTAAAACAATCAGTGTTTTTATGTGCGTTGCACTATGTACATTAGGTGAATGTAGATATGTTTGTGCACAAACAGCATTCACTCGTGATTCATATATCCTAGAGTGTGTGCTGGTGAGCCAGTTACTCTGAGATGGGAATGGAATTTTTGCATGCAAATATCAGTGGGTTAAAACAAGAACATTGTTAGCACACACATCCTATGTCATGCTGAAATGAAAACTGCATTATTGGATTCATCTGAGTGAGAGCGATCTGATGAACTGATTAGTGACATGAACACTCATCTGTTTCAGTCTTCTTGTGCCTCCCTGGGCTGATCCTCACCATCCAGGGATCTGGGAGAGCAGACACAATAACAGGGTAAGCCCTGGGGTCAGCAGGCAGATTGCACGTTTAGTGCAATGTTTCTTGGAAAAAAAAAATATATAATTCTAAATTTCGGATTTGTCTCCTGGGTGAAGGCAGATTGCACCTCGTTGCAAATAACCTCGAATTTTGCCCATTGTGTGGGTTTCTGCCTGTGTGACTGCTCAGAAGCCATTGGGCAACATTGTTTTTTTGTGGACTTTCCAAGATGGCCACATTGTCCTTGTGTGTATGATTTTGACTTGCCTTGCCTGACTCCCACCCCCATTGGTTGCCTGGGCCTTCATTGCCCAATCCGAGCAACCGGGAGGCGGGAGCCGGCACCATCTGCAAAGGCCCACTTCTAAGACCCATGTCAGCTTCCCTGTCCGCTGACAGGCCGCTACATGAGAGCTACCGCACTCTGCATGGGTTAGTTACCTCCTCCTGACTGCCCTGTACCCTCATCCCTGCCTGTACTCTCAGCTTCTCCATGTTATGTACTAAATTAGCTACACTTAAACGTAAGTCTAGGGTGGCTGAGAGGAAATGGAGGGCTTCTTGTTCATCCTCTGACAAACTGGCCTGTCACCTGCTCCAAAGGCAATACCGACTGTCTGTCCTCACCAAGAAGCGAGTCCACATTGAAGCCTGTGCTCTGCGGCATCTAACAACTCAGCCAAACTCTTTAAAATCTGCAAGGAGCTGGCCAACCCTGCAGCGGTCTCTATCCCTCCTGTTGCCTCCCAGGCTGTTTCCAATTTGCCTCTCAATTTATCTAAAAAACCCAGGACATCCTGTCCACCCTCTCCTCCCATTCCCCTCTTCCCCCCTCTCCATCTGTGCTTGCTGACCCTCCCACAGCCACCCCGAAACCCCTTCTCATCCTTTCCTCTTTTCTCCCCGGATGAGGTCGTTAGACAAGTCCTATCTATGAAAGCCTCGTCAAAACTGTTTCATCCCTGTTCCTCTAAAACCATCAAGGACCACATTGACACCCTTGCTCCAGCCCTTGCCGATTGTTGCAACCACTCCTTTGCCCAAGGATCCTTCCCCTCCCCTCTGAAGCACTCCCTTGTGCATCCTCTTCTTAAGAAACCCACAGCTGACCCTTCTGGTCCAGCTAACTTTCACCCAATTTCCATTACTCCCTTTCTGGGAAAACTCCTGGAAAAGCTGGCCATCTCCCAGCTTAACCTTCATTCCAATTCTGTTGGCTGTCTCCATGACCACCAGTCTGGCTTCAGAGCTGCCAAAAGCATGGAAACTGCTCACCTGAACATCCATGAAGATCTGCTCTGCAAACTTGACTCTAACATTACCTCTGTCCTCATCCTACTCGATCTCTCTTCAGCCTTTCACACGGTCAAACATACCATCCTGCTCAACTGTCTCCGTGATAACCTGAGTATCACTGATCAGGCTCTGGTCTGGCTGACCTCTTTCCTCTCTGATCGACCCTCCCAGGTCACACTGGGGTCCTTCCTACTTGCCACTTGCTGGCTGCACTACCACTTTTGTTGCTTTTTATTATTTATGATTAATTATTTTGTGTCTCCTTTTGCTCTGCACTTTCCACCTCTCCCCCCCTCCTTGCACTTTTCCCCTCCCCGTCCCCCATGCACTTGCACGTTCTCAATGTTACTGGGCCTAGAAGATCATTGTTTTTTTCTCCCCTGTTCCCATCCCTTGCCTTGTTGCGCTCTGAAACACTTGTGTATGAGTGCGATAGAAATAAAATATTAATTCAATTCAATTCAATTCCTATCATCTATCTCCCTCTCTACCTACGGTGTTCCCCAGGTGTCTAACCTCTCGCCCTGGCTTTTCAACCAATACCTGGCAACTCTCGGCCACTGCATTGCCATTTTCTGCTCAAGTTTCCAGTGCTACGCTGACGACACTCATCTCATTTTCACAGCTTCCCTCGGCCACCTCCTCTCCCTCTCTCATCTCTGATTGCCTTACTGCCATTCAAGATTGGTGTTCCACCAATTATCTTTGTCTGAATGCCAGCAAGACTGAGATCCTCCTCATCGGCACACCTTCTCCAACCTTTCCCCTCACTCTCTGGCCGGCCTCCCTTGGCCCTTCTCCTACCCCCACTTGCAAAGCTAAGAACCTCTGGGTTATCTTTGATTCCACACTTTCCTTCTCCGCCCACATCTCTGATGTCTCTAAAAAGTAAAACTTCCCACTGCACCTCCTCAGAGGTACTCTGCCTTTCCTCTCCTTCCCCCAGAAGCTCACTGTCTCCCAAGCTCTGGTTCTCTCTAGGCTGGACTATTGTAACAGCCTATTTCCAAATCTACCTACCTCTACTCTCGGCCCTCTGAAACTAATACAGAACACGACTGCAAGACTTGTCCTTGGCCTCAAGCCATGGCATCGTATCTCTCCAGCTCTGAAATCTCTCGATACGCTCCCAGTAGATGCAAGGATTAAATTCAAAACCCTCTGCATTGTCCACAAGGCTTTCTGGGGCCTGGGTCCAAAATACCTTCAGCTATCCCTCCACACATATCTCCCCTCTCGAGCTCTTCGCTCCTCTACCTCTAACTCCCTCAGGGTCAGTCATTTTTCAAAGAAATTATCTGGGGGTAGATATCTGTCAGTGGCTGGCCTCCCTTTGGAATAGTCTCGCTGCCACTCTAAAACTTGAGGAGAACCATCTCCAGTTCCGGAAGCACCTCAAGACCTTCCACTTTGCTTCTGCCTTCGCCCCCCTCTCCCCTACTGATCTGTTCTCTCTTGGCACCGTGCACCTGGCCACATCTGTCCTCCGGGCCCAGGTTCCTGCTCACCCTGCCACCCTCCCGCACTGCCTCCGGGCCACCCCATGCACTGAGGTCTGTATCTGTACCCATAGAGTCCCCCCTTTTTTTCTTCCTGCACTTCTCTGACCTACCCTGTCTGCTGCCTTGAACTCAGCACTTGCCACTTGCTGGCTGCACTATCACTTTTGTTGCTTTTTATTTATTTATTTATTTATTATTATTTATTCTGTTCTCCTTTTGCTCCGCACTTTCCACTTCTCCCCCTTCCTTGCACTTTTCCTTTTCCCCACCCCCAAGCACTTGTGCGTTCTCAATGACACTGGGCCTAGTAAGATCATTGTTTTGTTCTCCCCTGTTCCCCTCCATTGCCGTGTCATGCTCTGAAACACTTGTGTATGAGCACAATAGAAATAAAATATCAATTTCAATTTCAACACATGTGAGGAATATGATGTTTCAGAAAGTTACAAATGTTTAATTGTAGAAGTCTCTGAGAAGATATCACATGAAATGGGATGGAAACTAGATTCAGAAGTTGCTCCTATGATACTGCGCTCTTCATTAGTATGCTTAAAGAGTACAGAGGGGATGGTTTAGTGTGATGTCACTTTTGGAACAGTGTCTAATCACATACACTGGCAAATTACATTACAGTAATTATACTCACCTTCCTAGAAGGGAAGACTGGAACCAGTCTTTAAGAGGGTGCGCATCTGTCTGTGAAACATCCAAAATTAATTCATATGTAAGTATAAAATTAACGGGAAATAATACTGAGTGGAGTCATAGGGCCTCATTATAAGTTTGCCGGTCTGGGAACTACGGTACCAGTAAGCTTGCCGGTACCGTTGTTACCGGACCGGCAAACTACGAGTTCTGCTCGCGGGTGCCTTCCCGCCTGCCTGGTCTGACCTGGTTGGCGTACCAGCACCGGCGAGCAGAGCATGTTGGATGCACCAGCACCATTCTGAGCACCAGCACCCCTTTAGGGCTCAATGGGAATCTGGAGCATTTTTTTCTGGCACCCCCAAATGGGCAATTACCGTGTCTGGCGGGGCCGTACTGACCCGGTAATTGCCCATTCGGCAGTGCTGGAAAAAATTGCAAGTTTGGCGGCAGCCTGCCGGTTTTACCCGCAATGCAACTGCCAATCTTGTAATGAGGCCCATACTGTAACTGGGAATAGATTACACCCCAGACCTTTTTATCAGTGAAGGGGAGGAATAGATTAATTGAATATACAATTAATAAACATTTCAGAAGTGTATGTTCTTCTGGAAATATGGATTTGATAGAATAGGTCCTATGGTGTGTATACTGGGAGATCCCCTGCCTTCCTCCTCTCTGTAATGATCAAACATAGAAGTATTCTGGGAGTCAAAAATGATTCCCTGTGATAATTGAAGCCAGTTCTGTTTAGACCACCAAGCAGAATACTGTTATCAGTGCTAAACTCAAGACAAAAGGGAAAGGGTTATTAACTTTTACCAATTTTCCCACCTTTAAGGTGCCCCTTGAAAACCAGAATGTACACTTGTACAGAGTAATATCATAGAAGCACCATTGAAGGGAATGTAGCAGACATACATGTTTATTTTCTAAGTGATTCACATGCGGGAATGTTAAGTAGCTCGTCTTTTAAATGTGTTTTCTAGAATGCTGCTTGAAATTCTGACATATCGATTGAGTGGGGGGGGATTTTTCAATGAATAAGAAGTAGAGAGACTTAGATGTTCTGATTTAATTTGGTTTCCTATAAAATGACAATTTTATGCTGAGCCCTCATACACACAGGGTGGATGTGCCCTTAGGATAAATCGAATGTATATGTCATGATGCGTTTGTTTCACATGTTCACATTTATGTAAACTTAGTATAGAAAAGTGATGCCACCAGTGTAATGATCCTTCTTCACTGAAGTTGGAATTTCATAAATGCATCATTTGTTTATATTTAAATGTAATCAATTATTTCTATTTTATCAATAAATGGACTTTCTGTGCAACCCTGTGCGCACCTTGTCCTGAAAGGAGAGGGAGGTTGTGGGGAAAACATGTTAGTCAATTTGGAGTCCCAGGTTCATGAAAAGAACTGAATCAAATAAAGATTGTGCAGACCTTATTTCTGGTGGGTGGAAAATGTCCCTGAATTAGATGTCATCAATTAAAACATCCAACGACACTCCTGCATATATTAGATAAGTTAGTAATAGAACCCCAAAATCAATATGTATCATTAGTTTTGTGCATTAATACTGAACTGAGGGCTGCTCTGCTGATTGGGAGCAGAAGTTAAGGTGGAATCTCTACCCACACACCCATGCGTGATGGTACGGCACAGCTCGGAGTGGATCGCCAGGTCCTGTCACTGTATGTGCCGCAAGCTGGACTCTGCTATACAGTGCAGAGGGCACCATTGCTACTCTTCTAGGGGTGCACCAGAGCTGAGAAGTCACTGGCAGCATTGCATAAAACCAGGCTGTGACTGGAGGCTTGCTCTTGCGCCAGTCGAATATCCTAACGGGCCCCAACGTAGGCATCCCAAGAAGCAGCAGAAGCCTGCTCTCAGGCCAATCAGCCGTTATCCCTGGCTTTGAGCTTTGACATAGGTCTCTCGGTAGCAGAGGTCTACTCGTGCGCCAGCCAGGCATTCTCCTTGCCCCAAATGTAGGCTGCTGCAGTGGCTGCTGTAGCAGCATGGGCCTGCTCGTGGGTCAAAATGGCCCACTGTACTGCTGCCGGAAGGATGGGACTGAATGGTATCATCTGGTGGTGGGACAGTGTCCAGTCGACCTTCAAATTCCTCAGCATGTCCATGCCCAGGTGCCCTGTGCTCTCCGTGGTGTCATTCCTATTGCTATCTTCTTCACCCACATCCTCTTCCTCACCTGTGCCAGAGAGGTGCCCTGTGGACAAGGGCACGATGTTAGTGTAGAAGGTAAACTGTGCAATTTGGGCCGGATACACGGTACAACACACATGCATGAAGTACAGTTGTGTGCAATTTCATTCATGACTACTTGATGTTCCTTTGCTGGAATAATAGGTAATCACAAGAATGGGCATGTAATTCAGTGGAACCTGGGCATGGGAGGCTCCGCTGTACAAGAATGCTGCAGTGGTGTGCCATAATCTTGCTATGCAATGCATTGTGGCACAAACACATAGAGTTATGGAGTTCATGAATGTGCAGAAGGGTGTACAGGGATCATCTATACATGTGTTGACTAATCCTGTGGGTAACATTACCTATGGCAAGTGCATTCAAAGGTATGGCCTGGTAACCCCTTTCAGTACTGCATTGCCCTGAACATATGCCACCACCCCACTGTGGTGCCACTGGCATCATGTACTCCATATAACCTTGTGTTGGAATGTTGTTGCTGAATATCATGTAAATGGCAGAGAGGTGTCCATTAACATGATCACTTAAATGCAACAGTTCCCCCTTGCTGTTATTGTCATTTGTACTACACAGTACACAAACACAGCCTTGACAACCTGTTCTTGCACTTTGTGGTGCCAATGCGGCACATGCCACCTGCCATATGCGCATTCCACAGAACATTTACAATAGATTGCTGTGGCGTCCGCATGCTTTCAGTTGGTGTCAAAGGAATTGGGATTAAAAGACATGCCTTAGGTTTGGTCCTTCAAGGAAATAGCATGCTGGCAGTAAGTCTGTCTTTTATTAAGAAAGCGGAGGCGAAATGGGAGGTGAAGGTGGTACAAACATTCCATGCTCCCAACCCCCCACCTGCAAAGTGCCCTGCAATGGATAGGTTAATGAACAGGTTAGGACCAGACTTAGAGCCTTACACCTGTCATTGTCAACTTTTGTGCAACTTTCAGAGATATCACCTTCATACAAAGCTGCAGTGGTTGCCCAAAGTATAACCCTTTCCTCTTTCTTTTCTCCCAGGTGTGTATGCCGGCATGGATGCAGGCTTACGCTTGGTCACATTTTCCTTCCCCCCCAATCTCCCCGGGCTCTGTTTCATCACCCAGAATGTGCAATTGTTATAGGGCAAAGTGTTGAGTGGAGGCTGCGGGAATGTCTACACTGGTCATGAGGGGACAAGAAAGACACACTGATGCATGTATCAGACACATCAGCCATGCAGCCTATGAGAAGGGTGAGTGTTATGTAGGTAAGTGGCGGCTTTGCTGGATGTCCAAGCAGAACGTTCACATATGCAATCCTGCAAAGCATGCACCACATCTTGGATTACTTGTGGGTGGTGTGACAAAGGCACTGTGCCTGTCTCTCCTTTGAATGTCACACTCTGGAGATGCAGTGGCATGCATTTGGGGAAGGCAAGAGTTTAAGCACATGTTTTGCATTGACTGGACATTCTTGTATTGTACTATGATTCAGTATGTGTGATAAGCTGGACATTGGTATCTATGCAATCTGTCCCAAGAGCTCCAGTTCTGGAATGCAGAGATTAGTGTGACTTCCATGGATCATCTGATGGTTGTGCCCCTCTGTGAGTGAGATCTGTTTCCAGCATTTTGGAGGCTCGGGGAATCAAGGTGATTCTACTGGAAGTGACTCGCGCTGTGATAAATGGACCTGCATCTGATGCAGCTGTAACCCATGCCGAAGACTGAGGCCACAGCACGCAATTGACTGCTGATATGGGTGGGGCACATGCAGGTTGGCCCAGCTGATGCCCCATTAACTAGTGACTGGTGCATCCGTCTGCTTACCCTCTGAGTACACTGGACCTACTGGCTCTGTACGTGTATATATATGAAAACATGGACATGTGCACAGGGTTACACTCCAACAATGCCTCTGGAGTCCAAGGGTTGCGGCCTACTGTGGTGTTGTGTGCCGTGCTGATGAACTCTCCGCAGGCATGTCATTTGAATGCCACTAATGTTGTAAGGCTGACATACATTGTGTCGGTGATAGAGCGCGGTCAGGTGTGCACATTCCTCTATTTCACCTCAGGTGGACATCATCAGGTCACAGCCACATGGGGAGTAGCAGGATGTGGACACAGCCACATGCACATTGACACCTGGGAAATATCTTGGGGGTGCATGCATTATTACTTTGTACATGTCCACATTGATGGTCACAAAGGGGTGTGGATTGTCTGGGGAATGTGTGCCCACTTAAGGGAAGATTTGAAGGTCTTGGCCAAACACACACTTTGACCATGAGAAATGTGGATGTCTATGTCCCATGCATGTGGTGGACTCAACTTTCATCCCCAATCTCAACTCCTCCAATTTTCCTACGGACACTGAGATTAAAGGTCAACACCTGCTTATCCCATGGCCGCAGGTCCAGGGGTGGAAGTGGTGGGCTACCTCCTGTGGCTAGGCCGGCCCTATGGTGTCTGGCCACCGGCTTCTGGACACGCCTTTTCAGGTCTTGCCAGCGCTTCTGAATCTGGTCCACCCTGAGAGATTTCATTGCAATGGAATTCACGGGTATCCGGTTACATTTTCGAAAACATATTTTCAAAATACCATTTTGTCGAAACAATTTGGCGAAAACATTTTTTTAGAATGTTTTTTATTTTATTTTATGTTTTATTTTTGTTTCATGACTATAAAAAAAGTGTCGATAAAAAAATGAGGTGTTGCGGGGAAACCCCCTATTTCAAAAATAAAATTAAAAAAAAACATTTGAAAAAAAAATATAGGCAATTTTGTGTCGACAAAATGGCATTTCGAAAATGTGGCATTCGAAAATATCACTATAAACCGAATTTACGTTTTGCAGGAGGGCATTCCAGAGTTTATTGCACTGGCAGTGCAGGATTTTCATTGGCTCAGAACCTATGAGGCATGCCGCCGTCACCCACTAGCAGGACCCCCAGCTCCTCATCCGAGAACTTTGTGGAGATTTACAGTGGCATAGATAGTCCTGGTGCGTGCCTGATGTTGTGGGCCGGGGAAGGAGTCACCATGGCCATGAACCGAGTTGGGCATTGGCGCGGGCCAGGAGAGGAGAATTGGACAATGACTCGGGATGTGATGGAGAGGCGGGGGGGGGGGGGTTGTGGATGCATCAATTCAGCATGAAGCGGGCGGGGGGGCATGGGGCGCCAGGTGCTGGCTTGTGCACAGCGATGATAGGGCACAGGAGTCAGGCTTGCTGAGGGGGGTCACAAGAGCCATAGGATGTGCTGTCACTTGTCATGTGAGGGCTATCAAGGGGCACAAACTGGTTGTCACTTATCCTGGGGGGCATTGGGTTCCAAAGAGGGAATTACACTTGTCTGGGGCAGAGGCTGGGGCCAAACCGGTGATGCCACTTGTCCAGGGAGTGGCAGTAGAAGTCAGGGAGGGCATGTGGAGCAGCATTTATCAGGGGTGCAGGGTGTTGGGTGTTTTTATGATGGATGTCAATATGAAATGATGCTGCACAGTGCTTACTCTGGGGTATGCTTTCGGGCCTGAAAGGGTGCCTTTTGGGCCACCCCGCTTTTGGCAGTGCTCCAGATATGCTGCCACGCATCTTCCCACTCTGATTCTCCAGTTGGTTGCAGTGCAGGTCTGGGGATAGAAATGAGTTGCAGCAGCCTGTTGGGGCAGCATAACGGCCAGGCGTATGTGCATCCCTTGCTTGTATGCGTTATGCGGCGGCTATAATGGCATTCTACTTTTAAACATCACGTTAGGAATACATTGTGAAAAAGAGGTGTGTGTATTCATTTATTTTGCATTTTTTAAAGTGCGCTCACAGCCCGGGGACATCGAGGCGCTGTTACCGGAATTTGTCTCTTAGTTGCGTATATAACGCGCTTAATACCCAGAGGTTTCTAAGCACGGACCGGGGATCGAACCTGTGCTGCTTCGTGTCGTCTTGTTTCCAAGGCGAGCACTTTGCCACTGAGCTATCCTCCCGGGAAACATTCTGGCGTAAGAGTAAACGCCATCTTGGATGTATTTGAATCCATGATGAATTTGAGCTCCACTTTGTGTTAATTTCATGTCATTTTCTTAAAACATGTATTTATAAAACTAGCAAAGAGTCCCTTCCTTTCCTGTTCAGGCTTCAATGCCTGTGTTCTCATCTCATACCGTTTCTAAGTGACGAGTATTTTGTCTAATTTTTTTGTTTTAATTACCACATCTGTGGCTTAGTATTCAAATGCTTTTTTATTGAAACATATGAAGTGCCATCTTCTTAGTATTAAGCACTTAGATTCGTACATCGAGGTGCTAGTTCGTCTAACTAGCGCAGCTCAGTCAGTTCAGGAATTCAGATTGTAGCTTAGTAAACATGTAAGCAGAATGAAGTCGGGGCTGAGACCCCCTCACCCCGCCCAAGATGCTCTTGCTTTGCATCTGTTCCTCAATTTCTAAAAATCGTTTTGGGGTGGGTATACTTCTACATCTGTGCACCAGGGTGCACAGATGTAGAGGTACATCCAACCCAGAAGGATTTTTAGAAATGGAGGCACAGATGCAAAGCAAGTCTGTCCCTCAATTTCTAAAAATCGTTTTGGGGTGGGTGTATTTGTACATCTGTGCACCCCTGTTGGCAAGAGGGGTGCACAGATGTAGAGGTACACCCAACCCAGAAGGATTTTTAGAAATGGAGGCACAGATGCAAAGCAAGTCTGTCCCTCAATTTCTAAAAATCGTTTTGGGGCTGGTGTATTTGTACATCTGTGCACCCCTGTTGGCAAGAGGGGTGCACAGATGTAGAGGTACACCCAACCCAGAAGGATTTTTAGAAATGGAGGCACAGATGCAAAGCAAGTTTGTCCCTCAATTTCTAAAAATCGTTTTGGGTTTGGTGTATTTGTACATCTGTGCACCCCTGTTGCCAAGAGGGGGGCACAGATGTAGAGGTACACCCAACCCAGAAGGATTTTTAGAAATGGAGGCACAGATGCAAAGCAAGTCTGTCCCTCAATTTCTAAAAATCGTTTTGGGGTGGGTGTATTTGTACATCTGTGCACCCCTGTTGGCAAGAGGGGTGCACAGATGTAGAGGTACACCCAACCCAGAAGGATTTTTAGAAATGGAGCCACAGATACAAAGCAAGTCTGTCCCTCAATTTCTAAAAATCGTTTTGGGGCTGGTGTATTTGTACATCTGTGCACCCCTGTTGGCAAGAGGGGTGCATGGATGTAGAGGTACACCCAACCCAGAAGGATTTTTAGAAATGGAGGCACAGATGCAAAGCAAGTTTGTCCCTCAATTTCTAAAAATCGTTTTGGGTTTGGTGTATTTGTACATCTGTGCACCCCTGTTGCCAAGAGGGGTGCACAGATGTAGAGGTACACCCAACCCAAAACGATTTTTAGAAATGTAGGCACAGATGCAAAACAAGTCTGTCCCTCAATTTCTAAAAATCGTTTTGGGTTTGGTGTATTTGTACATCTGTGCACCCCTCTTGGCAAGAGGGGTGAACAGATGTAAAGGTACGCCCAACCCAGAAGGTTTTTTAGAAATGGAGGTACAGATGCAAAGCGAGGGAGGGGGCAGGGAGCAGGGGCAGGGCGAGGGCAAATGAGACTGTTTTCATGTCTCTGAGTGTGCACGTGGTGAGGCACAATGCTATGGGCAGGGAGCGGAGGCGTATGAGCCAGCACTTTCTGGTAGAGCTGCCATATTTGAAATGGGACAATGGGGATCGAACCTGTGGTGCATTGTGTCGCCTTGATTTGAAGTCGAGCACGTTGCTGCTGAACTATTCTCCCGGTACAGGGTTACTCTTGTAGCATCATCTGTTTTCAGTATCTGTTTGCAAAAGGCGGTATTTCAGTCTGTCCACTCTCCTTGCTCCCTTGAAGCTCCTGCCCTACTGGATCTGTCCGCGTTTCTCCTTCTCTGGGTGCTGTTTCTTCTCTTAACTAAGTATCAGGCTGCTTGTATATCAAAATGCAAAGGCAGTCCGAATTCCTTACGTTTTAACAGCTGGGCAAGACATTGCTAAAAAGCTAGCTGAACGGAGGTACGATAGTGCCGACTTTTCATGAAGCAATATCATTTTATGTTGAGTTAATGCTTAGCTTACATCACGCTTTGTTTTGACATGGGCCATTAAAGTGATACAAGGACTAAAAATAAGGCAATTAAAAAGTACAGTTATCTATCAAAACAACCGTAAAAAGCATAAACACAAAATTAAAATGCAAAATGCTGGCACTTCATGCAAATTCCAGTAGTACAAGCCAATATTGTATACACCTAAAACATTCCGTCTACCCACAAATATTAGTATACACATTTTCAAAGCTTAGACTACCATTTTAGATTCGGGAATCAACAAAATTAAAAATGCAGAAAGTTTGTCAAGTTAATTCTTTAAAACAGGCATACTTGTGTTATGCCAGATAAATTGATACACTGGACAAAAAGAGCATGGAACTCACTATTTGTTTGGGCACAAATAACACTATTCACTTACATTAATGGCCTTATGCCATTTGGTGATTGCAGCATTTATCGATAAACAATTTAAGCAACGCTTGACAATTAAAATACAGTGCCTAATATAATGAGATTGTAGAATGTATTCATGTTTCCTTTTTCTGTCCTGTTTAGACTCTCAACACATGTTTGCTATAAGTGTCAGTCATAATAGCGCATGAGTGTGCCTTTTCATAATTACAAGATGTTCTAATTATTTGTTAGGCAGAAACCTGTGCAGTTCCCTATGGGACCACTGCAAAAGATTTAGGACTACAGGTGTTTGGCAGTAAACCCACTTGGTAGCAGTCTGTACCACACAGATTCACTTGGTAGCTGTGGCTGAGCAGTCAGACTTCCCTCAGGAAGAGTTAGGCAGTATACAGAGTATTCACAATAGGTCAAAAGAACACGGTAGAACAAGTAAACACTGACCAGAGCTTGGTGTAAAAGAGATATAATTATTTATTTAAAACACATCTAGTAAAACACACTGGCACTAATATTAAGCAGTTCAAAAACAAGGTCACTAAAAGATATACACTCCCTTCAACGATTAGTTAGACAAGTCTTAAGTAAAGCAACACTTACTTTCAGACAGCGGTGAGCGCTTAACGAAGATGGCACTCTAATCAATTTATTTAAAAGGGAGAGAAAGCAGAGCAAAGATAGAAACAGATCCCAACACTTTCGGAAGAACACAGTAGGAGAAGAAGGCAGGTTAAAACCGTAAAGTCAAAGTTAACAAGGCCGGACCCACTTTAAGAGGCTCCGGTCGAAATGTGTCCAAGGTCACATGGTTCAAAGTGCCCAAAAGTCTCGCAATAAGTTCGGAAAGAGTTGGACCAAACAGAAAGGGACCAGTTAGATGGTCAAGGTGGCCAGCCCAGTCCAGAAGGTTAAGGGATTATTGTTACCTTGTAGCAATCTTTAGAAAGGGAGGCCTGGCGGACACGGTGGATGTATACGAATTGTTCGTTTGACAATTGCTCAAATTACAATTGACCTTTTCACAATTGACCGAATTGTGAAGGTCAATTGTAACATATATGCGGGGGGAAACCCCCCGCAACCCCCCACCCAACCCAAACCCGCCCCAAACCCTTCTATATATATATATATATATATATAAATATATATATTACCAAAGCGAGATATATATATATATATATATATATATATATATATATATATATATATATATATATATATATATATATGTATATATATATATATGTGCGGTCAATTGTGAAAAGGTCAATTGTGACCCTTTAAATTCGGTCAATTGTGCATTCGAACAATTGCAAACGAACAATTCGGGTAATACCGACACGGTACCTTAAAATGGTGAGAACGCTCCAGCGGGGGCAGTTGTTCCTGGCAGCGGGTGCAAGTTGGTGCTTCGTCCGGAGGAAGAGAGGATCTCGTCGGGGAGGAAAGCAGGAGTCTGTTGCACTGCCAGGGAAGAAACCAGCCGCGGAGTTCTCAATTAAAAGGAGCAGTCCTTTTATTCGCGGTCCAGTGGTAAGTGGCTATCCGGTTGCCGGGGTGCTTGGCACTGGCAATTCGACCACAAGACGTCCTGGGATGCGAGAAAAGAAGGTAAACTGGTTGTGCCCACCAGTCAGGGGAAGAAGACTCTCTAGCAGGGAGATCTCCTCTGTCGTTGGGAAGTGGTGAGTCGGTTCAGCAGGGCTCCAGCGGTGGTGTCGTCGTAGCAGGCCAGCTCAGCTTCTCCCTCATCGGATTTTCAGGTCCTGTGGTGACTTCTGAAGTTCCAGTCCCAAAAGCCCTGCTTTTATGCAAGAAACCCCCATTCATTCATCCTAGCTGTCACTCAAACATGCTAAGTGGTGAGCCGGCCGGCTCACCACTTGGGCCAATCACACCAGAGTGCGACTTGAGTTGCCAAGGCAACTCAGTCCAGGGTGCCTAAACCCCCTCCCACACCCCCTGTGGTACCCAGACAGAGTGGCACCACTTTGGAGGGCTTCTGTGTAGAAGCCTGCCAAAAGTGGAACAAAGGGCTCGACCTCTGGTTTGGAGTTACAGAGGCGAATACAAACGCCATTTTAAAACCGAGTTCTGGCAGAAAATACCAACCGGTGAATTAATATTAAATAAATAAACTGGCGGTATGTTAGAGGCTATGTTAAAAAAGTATTAGCCTCGAACAATGGGAAAATCTCATAGAGATATATTCGCGGTTGTATATAAAAAGTAGTATCCACTGCCACCAGCCAAAACTCGATGAGGGGGGACGGGACAGTACCCCCTCGAACAACAGACCCAGGGGCAATCGAATTGCCCCTACCAGTACGTCCACAATATGATGGTTTGTACTGGTTCTGTTAGTAATTTGGGACTAGTAAAGCCAATGGTGACTTTACATGCCCTGGGAGAAAGTAGTCAGTCCCAGGGTATGTAGTCTATGGTGGGGGGTCACTATGACACCCCGGTGTTACGGCACGGAGGGTGCTGTGTAACACACATAGGAAAACATACGAGACCCTATGGAGTAAAAGACCCCATAGCCCATGAAACACATTAACATTCAAAGGAACACCACACATCATGTCCAAGAGTGGGAGAAAAAGAATCTCACTCTTGGCAGGAGAAAAAAACAAACTCCAGAAATCCAGCAAAGCTGCTGGGGGACTCACTAGGTTAGGAAATTCAGCCTAAACAGAGAATTCTCCCTAACACACGCCCCCCCCAGACTAAGGGACAGGAGGATTTAATCCACTCCTGGATGAATCTCATACCTCTAGTCAATGACATACATCCTAGAGAGACCATCAGCATTTTGGTGGTGACACCCTGACCTATGTTCTATGGGCAAATCAAAGGATTTCCTTTGTAAGCTATATGACCTACAAACCCTTTGAGGAACATCCGTCTTTTAAAGTTATAGGGGATCTGGTTGACCAGTCCCTCAGAAGGCTTTTTCAAGGGGTCCTAATAAAGGATTCCCTTAGATCTAGAGGGCCTACAGAGGTCCTCAACACCTCTCTGTTGGGAGAAGGTTGGGTTTTAGGCCTCTTGGTTGGAGGGGATGGAGATAAGCAAGGTACAGGCTTCTCCTTCCTCTTAGATCTACCTTTACCTACTTAAGAAGTTTCCCCCTTAAGACTAGGAATTGGGTTGAAGTCTTCTGTGGAAGGTCCAACAGTCTGAAGGTTTTTGGCCTTAGAGGTTTCTTTTCTGGTTTTCCACCAGCACTGAGAATTACCAGTTCTCTTAGGCCTAGTTAGGGTTCCAGTAGGTCTATCCACCTTTTCCTCAGAAGCAGGGGGAGTCACAGACTCTATAACTGGGGGAACAATGATGGAGCTTGGTTGGGGCTCCCATTTCTCTAACATTTTAGCCTGAAATTTGCCTGGGTCAGAGGTCAACTTACCAACACCAGGGCTTGTAGTGGGGTTCTCAGTAGAGGTTCCCACAGGCTTAGAGTGGTTCCTTAAGGTGGCCTCTCTAGCCAATTTGGTTTGGTTCTGGGTCTCCATACTGGGAGGCCTGGGGGTACTGTATACTACTCCTAGAGTTCTTAGATCATTCCCCAACAGGACTCTCCCAGGCACCTCAGTCTGAACACTGACAGGAATCAACACTGTCATGTCATTACACTGAATGAGGGCTGGTAGAATTGGAACCATTTGGACAGGGCCTCCAGACATCTTAGTGAGACCTTTGGGTGCCTTAGCAACATCCTCAGGCCTGAAAAAGCTTTCATCCACTACTGTTTTGCTGGCCCGGAGTCTCGCCTGGCAGGAGTATCCTGGCCATTGACAAGAACACTGTCCATATAATAAACTTTAGAGTTTTCTGGTATGGAGTTGTACAGACTCCTATTCTGATCACTAACCAGACCCATGGACTCTACTGTTACACTTGCTTGAAGACCCAAAGGTTCTTCAGCAAAGACTTCAAAGTGAGCACGAGCCATTTGGACTTCCTCCTCAGGAGTGAAGGCTAAGAAGACTGTGCTGATCCTGAAAGGGGCCTTTAGGGGTCCCTCACGATATGGAAACAAGGCAATAACCATACACGAAAGTGACGTGTATTCTCTAGACCTCGAGGGGCGCAAGAGCGCGAATTACGTACATCAGTTACATATATACAAAATGCATATCATACAATCAGCTATGACATGTTTAACACCCCCTTTTATTGAGTTTCTTTGAACTCGGGATGATGATGGACATTTTCGACGAGTATGACAATTATGACACTTTCGATGTCTATTCTAGTAACAATGTGCAATTTAGAAAGTGTGGAGGCATCTTCTAGTTGTTGAACAGAACACGGTGCTTCTGTTCTTGGAAGCAAGCTGCACACGGGGGAAGAGTCACATTCCAAGCTTTGCTATCTATGAGGTGCTCTTTGTGTCCTGGGAGCCGACACGCTCTAAAGGGTTTTGTGAAGGGGGGCCTTAAGAAGAGCATAATTCAAGCCTTTAGCTGCTTTATTCTAACATATTCTACCACAGTACCAGACTGGCTGGCAGCTGTGAAATGATTAAATGCCCTGCAGCTTACAGAGAGGGAGCGTGGGCATTCCTTTCTGGGCTGCTCATGAGGAGTTTCAACGAACTCCTCGGTCCCGCGGCCTTGCCCTTTCATATTCAGACAACAATGTTAACAGTTGAGCAGAGTAAGCAGAATTCGCAAGAATTGCAAGCTGCAAAGCAGTTTAGACAGAAAGTAATGAGCAATGTTTAACAAGCAAAATGGCGATTCTTGCTACGTTTAAAATGGCCGCTTGTTGGTCAAGCATAGCAGTCTGTATTTCTATAATTCTGTGCATAAGACGGTTGGCCTTCGGCCATCAAGATACGTCTATCATCCAAATGAAGGGTATTCATTTTTCCAGATTGACAAACCCTCCTTTTGGCCGTATGCCAAACGTCTTATTCATTCATTGTATCCTCCTCTGATGAGGATAAGTCTTGGGTATCTATGTCTGAACCTTTCATGCTACCATAAGCATCATCTTCATCATTAATGTCTATAGCCATGAATTGTTTTACTGTTTTTGTTTCATCAGTGTCTCTGTTATTTCGGTCATGCGTTTGTTTTCCTCTCGACACCATGTGCATACATCCCTTAGTACATCCCTCAGTTATCTCAGTGCAAACTATTAGTAGGCATTGTATGCAACAGCAACATGTTATGAATATACCAAGTACCACCATTAGTATCGAAGTTAGCTTCCATCC
Source organism: Ambystoma mexicanum (assembly GCF_040938575.1). Taxonomy (NCBI): domain Eukaryota; kingdom Metazoa; phylum Chordata; class Amphibia; order Caudata; family Ambystomatidae; genus Ambystoma; species Ambystoma mexicanum. The sequence continues at coordinate 103,840,140 of NC_090936.1, read as the reverse complement.
CCAGGACCGCAATAGTCCCTAAAACCAGGATCCTATCCCCCAACCCCCTTCTTCAGTAGAGAGTGTGGAACTTAGGACATGTAATTTCCGGATTGCTTTAAATATCGTAGGGGAGAAATCATCTATAAACACACAGCATGCAGTTTTTACGAGTTTGCAAACTCCCCCACGATCAACTAATATTATATCAAGAGCCATTCTGTTTTGTAGTGCCATTAGCCTAATTCCTTTTTCTTCCAACGCCATGTTGTATAAGATATCTGTTCTTGTAGCTATTGTATTTTTTGGTATTCTGGACAGTTTCCTTATGTTATAGGAATTTTCTATTTGGGCCAAGAATGGTATAAACGATTTGGCTACATCTATTGCTATCATCCCATCTTCACTACTCCTTCGGGTTCTACCTTTTAATCGCCTCACTACTTCTGCAGTTTCTAAGAGGAACACTCCTGGGAATAGTAGACCCAAGTAACACGTACCTCCCCAGTTTCTAGGTAACCATGGATATGCTTTTTTCCCCACATATAAAGTAAACAGGGTCCCCTACGTACACGGGTTCTATTTCGTGCTTTAAAACCACTGTGTTCAGGCAGCTGCTAAACGTTCCTGCTTTATAGGAACCTTTTTTTCTTTAAACATAGGGGAGCAGGTTTGGGGCTGTAATCCACTGTATAGGCAGGGGGCACAGCATCTTTATTCCATTCATCCCTCATTCTAAATGTCATTACTGATGTTTCTTCTGCTGGCGGGGTTGGTCTATTCTGCCCATGTAGTCTATCTAGTCTTGTTGTCTTTCATGTATTTTTCCTCATGGGATCTGGTGAAAACACGCAAGCTTTGTGGAATATGGAACAACCCACAGGTCTCATGATCACTTCCTCAAATTCATTCATATTGGTCTCATCTAGCTGACCCGTATTACTCTTGTTCCATTTCCCAAAGAACATTGCACTCAACGATACTTCACATGAATAAACCAATGATAACGGTTGTACATACCAGCCTATCCCTTTCCCACCATGCTGTGGTAAATGGGCACAAACCCAGCAATCTTTTTTCTTTAAAACCCCATGGGTCATGTTCATGATGAGCAACAATGTATTGTTGCCATATCCTTCTCTATGTCTTTCTTCCATTGGGGACAAAGTACCAGTATTACATGAACCGGGCTTTCAGTAGCTGCTTTTGGCAAAAGTGTTTCTAATGGGTAAGCGGACTCCAGGAACCATAGTGTAATAGCTATTATTGTTGGTACTACCATACTTAGAGAACACAGGACCAATGTCCAAATCAGTACCTTATTCCTTTTACCATGCTTTTTCCTTAAATTTACAGTCTCTAAAACTATCATCTTTTCAGCAGGGGTGCAGGAGGAGGCTGAAACCGGTCTTGATTTGTTCTTCATCGTCCTTCTTCTTGCTGGCAAAGTTCGTCGCAAATGTCTCTCGTTCTTGATGCCAAAAGTTCAATGAAAATGTCACAGTTCAATTCTGCCAGCCCTTTCACAGCCTAGATCACTTATCCACTCCGAGCAAGATTAGTTGTTCTTTCTCCCACTGCTCAGACGATTTCTGAACAGTTCTTTATTGACAGAGTACTATGTGCATCCAGCTTGTCCCGCTCTGGCTTAGGACACATGTACTCTATCAGCCTTAGTACTTATGTGCGTCCAGCTTGTCCTGCTCTGGCTCCTGACACATGTACTTTATTATAAGCGCACAGAGGAGCCGTGAGTCTTGAATTGTCCGACTTGCACAACTCTCACACTTCTCTGCTCTACGCCCCTGGTTCCTACTCCGTCTGTGAGTGGAACCAAAGGCAAAAGAAAAGCACCAAAGATCTGTGGATCACTTTGCCTGTCGAGGCCGCAAATTATACCGTTTCACTCCTGGTATTGTATGATCCGTGAATAGTGCCGTTGCACTTCCAGTATCAGGCTCAGTGTCAGCCTGCGGCACAATGATGGGTAGCGATGAGCGCCATGGCAATGATGTAGTTTCTTTCTCTGGCCTTGGTGCGTTTGCAGAAGCTGGTGGGCGCCAAAGGGGTACACGCGTTGTTTCTGCTCGTGTTTACAATGCAGAGTTTGTGTCGCTCGGCAGTGATGTTGTTTCTGCTGAGTAACGTTGGGGCACTTTCCGCCCTTTCCCCTTCCTGGCAGCCTCCTCAGGCTCTGTTTTTAGTTTCACTTCTCGCTTAGGCTTTGTTTCAACTTTCACTTCTCGCTCAGGCTGATGTTGTGGCAGTGGACTGGCAACAGTTTCTTTCGTTTCTGAGACCGTTTCCTTTCTCTGGTCGTCGGAAGTTGTCAGCAGTCCTGGGAATCTTTTGGCATGTGTCGCATGGATCCATGCCTTGCGACCGTCCACTCGAATGGCCGTCTGTGTCGCCAAAAGTACTTGGGAGGGGCCGCGCCACCTGGGTGCTAATGACGTCTTCCATTCAAAACTTTTCAGCAGCACCCAGTCTCCTGGCTCCAGCGCGTGCCCCGGGCCTGTGTACCTCACTGGTAATGCCTCCTGTACCTGCTAATGAATCAAACACAATTTCTGCATTAAAAGGCCACAGTACGTGCTTAACACAGGATGCTCGACCTCACATAATCTTTTGGGCTGCGGTGCGCACCATACATTTGCCGGTCTCCCCATGATAATTTCATAGGGAGAGAGCCCAGTTTTAGCCTGCACAGACGTGCGCATGCACAATAGCGCTAGGCGTAATGCATCCACCCAACTCAACTTGTTCCCAGCACAGATTTTTGCTATCTTTGACTTTAAGATACCGTTATGTCTCTCAACAAGTCCGGCGGAACTCGGATGCCTAGAGCTGTGGAATCGCTTGTCAATCTGCAGACCTGCACAGATCTGTAGTTCTACTGCGCCAACAAAGTGTGGGCCGTTATCTGACCACAGGACACGGGACAGCCCGAACCGGGAGCAATACTCCTTCAACATTACTTTTGCCGTTGACATGGCAGTACAGTCTTTTAAAGGATATGCCTCCACCCACTTGCTAAATGCACAAATAACCACTAACACATATTTGTAGTTCTGGCACCTTTCCATTTCTATGAAATCAAAATGGATCACCTCGAATGGCATAGAGGGTGGGCCAAAACTTCCCTACATTGTGTTGCAAGCACGTAATACAATTCTGCACTAGCCTGTCTGCATTCTTTTTTATGTGCTAATTTTTCCATATAGTGGATAAATGCTGTACCATCTTCTTCGCGCAAATGTGGGTAGGGCTATGCGCCATTGTAACCATTGCGGTTACGTAACAATTTGGCAACATCCAGTTCTTGGTCTCTTTGTCCACCCAACATCCTTCCAAATCTAACTCAGCAGAGCCCTCAGCCCACCCCTGAATCTCTTCGGTCGTGGCCTCAGCCTGCATTTCTTTGACTGTGGCAACTCCATCCTCTATCATACAAGTACTTCCTCAGTCTGTACTGTCATCATTTTATTTCCCAAATCAGTGGCTGTTTGTTTCGCAATCCTGTCTGCAAATGCGTTTCCCTCTCCCACTTTACATGTTACTTTTTTATGCACCTCACATTTTACTATAGCTAGGCGCTTTGGAAACGTGAGTGCAGACAACAATCGTACAATCAAAGGCCCATGCTGAATCATGGCCCCATGTGATGTCAAGAAACCCCTCTCAGCCCAGAGTCGGCCAAAGTTATGAACCACCCTGAATGCGTACTGACTGTCAGTATATATGTTTACATTCAAATTTTCAGAGAGTTCACAGGCTCGGGTAAGTGCTATTATTTCTGCGGCTTGTGCCGAATTGTAGGGGATTCTTCTGCTTTCTACAACACTCTCTAGGGTAGTAATTGCATATGCGGCAGTTGATGTGCCATCAGGTCATTTAAAACAAGAGCCGTCACAAAACAACTCCCCATCCGGCTCTTTTTGTGGGGTGTCGCTCAAATCAACTCTTCCCTTTGTCTCTTCTTCAGTGACCATTAAACAATCATGGGGTGGTGATTCCTTGTTACCAATTTCTGCTATGGGCAGTGGCATTAATTCTGCAGGATTCAATGCGCTACACCTCATAATTTGGATGTGGGGTGCAAACAAGATGAGCTCATATCTTGTTACTCTAGCAGAGGTGAGGTGTTGCGTCTGTGTTCTGTTTAATAGAACGTCTATGGCATGTTGCACCATCAGAATTAAAGTATGCCCCAATACCATTCCTTCCGTTTGTTTCACTGACGCAGCAGCCGCTGCAACAGATCGCAAACATCGTGGTAGTGCGCGCGCTACAGGGTCCAGCGCAGAAGAATAATAGCCGCACAGCCTATTTCTTCCACCTTGCTCCTGTGTCAAAACTGCCAATGCACATCCTTCACTCTCGCTCACAAATAGTCTAAATATTTTCTTGTAGTTTGGTGTGCCTAAAACTGGCGCGGAACATAATGCAACTTTCAATTGTTCAAACGCTTTCTGACATTCCTCATCCCACTGTAAAGGCATGACTGCATCCTTCTTAGTTAATTTAATCATCGGCTTCACAATCAACGCAAAATTACTGATCCACTGCCGACAGTAAGAGGCCATGCCTATTACAGCTCTCACTCCTTTTTGAGTTTTTGGAATAGGCATACTAGAAATACTTTCTATGCGTTCTGGTGTTAATCTTCTCCCTTCTTTCGAAAGTAGGTAACCCAAATAAGACACCTCCTTTTGATTATACTGGAATTTCTTCAAACTTGCCTTGTGACCATGGATCGCTAGGTGTGTCAATAGTAATATAGTACTTTCTTTGCAGATCTCTTTTGTGTCAGCAGCTAGTAACAAGTCATCTATGTACTGCAAGAGTGCGCAACCTGTTGGTAGTTCTAGCATCTCTACCTGTTCCTTTAGTTCCCTGCTGTAAATGCTCGGGCTTTCTGTGTATCCTTGTGGAATGCGTGTGAATGTGAATGATCGACCTCCTAGAGTGAACGCGAACAAATATCTACTGCTTTTATCCACTGGAATGCTAAAGAACGCGTTCTTCAAATCAACTACACTAAAGTATTCTGCAGTGGCCGGTACCATTGTCAGTATTGTTGTGACATCTGGGACCAAAGGGAAATGTGGGTCTACCACTTTGTTCAATGCGCGCAGATCAATTATGAAACGATATGGTACTTCATTGCCTCCTTTCTTGTAAACTGGAAGAATCGGGCTGTTGCACGTGCTACCTGCAATTTCTTCAACCACCCCCAATCTCACCAGGTTAGTAACAATACTCTTTAACCCCTTCTCACCTTCAACAGAAATTTTATCTGGGGAATTCGTGGTAATGTAACACCTTCTTTCAAAGTTATTTTTGCTGGCTCTATTTTCAAGCATCCTACATTGTTATCATGCATTGCCCACAGACAGGTTGGTACTCTACTTAGCTCTTCTGGTAACGCTTTTGACATAAATTCCGTCACCGGTGCATCGTGAGGCCAAATCGTGAGGAACACCCCATCTGCCGTACAATGTATAACTGCCCCCAATTTTCTCAACAAGTTTAATCCTAGCAAGTTCTCCCCACAATTTTCTGTCAGAGGAAATGGACACTGTTCCGTAAATGGTCCTATTGTAATTGGGACAACTTCGGACACAGGATTAATACTGGTGTACCTGCGAACCCTACAGAAACACTCTTTTGCCCCGACAGTGGGATCTCCGGAACCAAGTGGTGGTCTATCGAACACTTTTGTGCCCCTGTATTTACAAGGAAACGGTGCTCCTTATTGCCGACTCTCATTTCTATGTAGGGTCCTCTCTGATTCACGGGAATAGACATTGGTTCCGACCCCTGCCGTGGGCTGTCCTATTGCAAAAATAACACATCGTCCGATGTGTAGTCACCGCTGCTGCTATAATACGTGTTTGGCTGTGTATCAAAAATATTCCCATTTCCCCCTCGGTGTCCTCCACTCTGATCATTTCTCTGTTGGCCCTGCCCGCCCTGATTTTGGTTCGGAACACTTTGGTTCAATGCCTGGTTCTGTTGAGCTTGGTTTTGACCATGGGATTGGTTTTGATTCCCTCCATTGGTATATCCCTGCTACTGCTGCATGGTATTTCTGCTTGGGCCATTTGACCCCTGATGTCCCCTATGAGGCCTTCTCTGGCCAAACCCACCTCTATTCTGTAGGTGCGGGCATTGCGCTCGCCAGTGTCCTTCCTCTTTACAGTACGCACATTGATTTAATCCCAATGACACCCCGTGCATATTATTCAAATTTCCCCTGCCTTGTGCATTTCCTCTACCTCTATTCTATCCAATTACCTGCTGCAGTAACAGCCCTACCATCGTTCGCATCGCTTCTTTTCTCATCTCCAATGGGTACCCATTACACATCTCACTTACTTCCTTCACTGACGTTCTTTTGTTCGACATCCATCGCATTGTTTCCCCGACCCATGCCTGCAATCTTTTTTTATCACCTATTTGTCCCGGTGCCTGCAAATGCTTTGCACCACCTGAAAAAACTGTCGGCCACGATTTTTGCATATACAACCTCGACGGCTCCTTCCTACCTTTCTTAATACACTCATGACTATATTCAGGTGTAGCAAACATTTCAGCATATCTATCTTCCATTTCATTTTTCAGTTCAATGAGTTTGTACACATGTTTTCTTACATGGAAAAACAAGGAAAGGTGCGCACTCCAATTCTCTGCATGACCTTCCAGGCCACTGATGTACTCCTCCGACCGGTTTCTGTGCCAATACACGTCATCAGGGAGGCTGGGTGGACTTGCAGCTCACTGCAGGTACAGGTGATAAAAATCTGCTGCAAGGGCTACTGGTAGATGTAGTCATCTGGTCAGCAGAGAAAACGCTCACGCCCAATCCCACAGTGGAGAAAGGGGGGGAGTGTAGCCTCAAGTGAGGCACTCCAAAGCCGGGCATATATTACCCTGGTGCGGCACCCTGTCAGGCCCTGAGGATTCCACCCCTCAAGGTCCTGCGAAAAATGGAAAAACAAGGAAAGGTGCGCACTCCAATTCTCTGCATGACCTTCCAGGCCACTGGTGTACTCCTCTGACCAGTTTCTGTGCCAATACACGTCATCAGGGAGGCTGGGTGGACTTGCAGCTCACCGCAGGTGCAGGTGATAAAAATCTGCTGCAAGGGCTACTGGTAGATGTAGTTATCTGGTCAGCAGAGAAAACGCTCACGCCCAATCCCACAGTGGAGAAAGGGGGGGAGTGTAGCCTCAAGTGAGGCACTCCAAAGCCGGGCATATATAACCCTGGTGCGGCACCCTGTCAGGCCCTGAGGATTCCACCCCTCAAGGTCCTGCGAAAAATGGAAAAACAAGGAAAGGTGCGCACTCCAATTCTCTGCATGACCTTCCAGGCCACTGGTGTACTCCTCTGACCAGTTTCTGTGCCAATACACGTCATCAGGGAGGCTGGGTGGACTTGCAGCTCACCGCAGGTGCAGGTGATAAAAATCTGCTGCAAGGGCTACTGGTAGATGTAGTCATCTGGTCAGCAGAGAAAACGCTCACGCCCAATCCCACAGTGGAGAAAGGGGGGGAGTGTAGCCTCAAGTGAGGCACTCCAAAGCCGGGCATATATAACCCTGGTGCGGCACCCTGTCAGGCCCTGAGGATTCCACCCCTCAAGGTCCTGCGAAAAATGGAAAAACAAGGAAAGGTGCGCACTCCAATTCTCTGCATGACCTTCCAGGCCACTGGTGTACTCCTCTGACCAGTTTCTGTGCCAATACACGTCATCAGGGAGGCTGGGTGGACTTGCAGCTCACCGCAGGTGCAGGTGATAAAAATCTGCTGCAAGGGCTACTGGTAGATGTAGTCATCTGGTCAGCAGAGAAAACGCTCACGCCCAATCCCACAGTGGAGAAAGGGGGGGAGTGTAGCCTCAAGTGAGGCACTCCAAAGCCGGGCATATATAACCCTGGTGCGGCACCCTGTCAGGCCCTGAGGATTCCACCCCTCAAGGTCCTGCGAAAAATGGAAAAACAAGGAAAGGTGCGCACTCCAATTCTCTGCATGACCTTCCAGGCCACTGGTGTACTCCTCCGACCGGTTTCTGTGACAATACACATCATCAGGGAGGCTGGGTGGACTTGCAGCTCACCGCAGGTGCAGGTGATAAAAATCTGCTGCAAGGGCTACTGGTAGATGTAGTCATCTGGTCAGCAGAGAAAACGCTCACGCCCATGTTTTCTTACATCTTCATCTCTTTGCTCACTGCGTGCTAAATTATTCAAATCTAACAATCGTTGTGGCGGTAAATTCCCAAGTAACTTTTTCCATTCTCCCACCAAAAATGTCCCCATGTATTCCAACACTACCTGTCTCTCGTTGCTTCTTCGGTACCCATATAACGAGGCCAATGCTGCCGTCCCATCATTTCCTTCTATGTACATTTCTGCCTCTTGCTGTAATTCAACCTTTCTTCCTTTCTTTCTTTGCTGATCACGCTGCGAGTTACCCGTCCAAATCCTGTTCCTTCAGCCCCGCCTCTCGCCTCCCTGGTCTCAATTTCGACTTCGGGAGGGGTGGATGGTGCTGAATCTGTCTCTGGAGTGGGAGGTGCGGATGGGACAAGTGACACAGGTGGCATCTGTGAAGGGCCTTCCTGGGTGCTGGGAAATTGGCCGTCTGGGGTCTGCGCTTGTGGGAGGGCTCGAGCTGTGGGTGGGGCGTGGGTTAATACTTGCGTGAGGGGAAGTGCTTGGGCTGTGGGAGGGGGTATGAGAGCTACTGGTTGGGCCTGCGCAGTCACTACTGGCGTGTTTGGTTTCGGTCCTGGTTTTGGGCCTCCACCCGTATGGGTTAACAAATGTTCCATTAATTCGTCTGCTATGTGTAGTTCCCGTTGCGGGTATATTCTTTCTATGTTCATTTGCTCACGTCTTCCTTCCCGTCTTAGAATTGCCGTCCACTCCTCCTCCTCCTTTTCTTCTGCTACCTCAAGCTTCGATATGTGCCTACGCGCATGCTTCTCTCTACTCCTAAGTCAGAGCATTGCTTCCCTCATCCAATCTTTGATAGTCTCAAAAGCTGCGGGTCGCGCTTTTTCCCTTATCAACACCCTTTCTAAGTTATCTATCCTCGCAATCTCAAAGCTACCATTAATCAGCCACTGATGGTCCTGTTGCTTTCTAGTTTGCCTATGCCAAATTTCACAAAATATTATCGCACCCAAACCATATTTTGCATACATGTCATAAGCCAGCGTTCCCCCAGGCAGTGCACTTTGGCCATTTTCCAAGGACTGTCTACCGCAGCGGAAAAGCCCTGCTAAAGTCGACAGTACTCCAGGTATGTTTTTAACCTTCCCCTTGGTTAACCAACCTTACTCTGGATGTTTGAATTTGCAAAATCAACACTCTACCAATAATCAGGGTTTCGTTTGAATCGGGAATGACTCACCTGATAAAGCAAGTCGCCTGTGTCCTGACGCAACCTCTCCCAACGTCGTGTCTGCGCTTCTCTGTCTTCTGCCTCGTTTCGGGACCCTCGCCTCCTTTGCCCTCTGGCCCGGTACGTCGATCAGGGATCAGATGTGTGCAGATCTGCGAAGGAATCTCTCCTCACTTCTACAGGGCACCCCGTACACCTCTTGACCCCGGCTCGATCGTTCCGTCCTCGCCGTTCTCCGCCTTTACTCCGTTACAATGTATACGATGGGTCAAGTGGAGGAGGGTCCATATTCGGGCGCCATCTTGAAAGGGGCCCTTAGGGGTCCCTCGCGATATGGATACAAGGCAATAACCATACACGAAAGGATGCGCCAGACACGAGGTTCAAATTCCCAATGCTAGGGTTTATTGCAAGCAAAATAGTCCCAATTGGCCAACTGTGGTCTCACGCCCCGCGACGTGTATTCCCTACACCTCGAGGGACGCAAGAGCCCGAATTACGTACATCAGTTACATATATACAAAATGCATATCATACAATCAGCTATGACATGTGTAACACCCCCTTTTATTGAGTTTCTTTGAACTCGGGATGATGATGGACATTTTCGACGAGTATGACAATTATGACACTTTCGATGTCTATTCTAGTAACAATGTGCAATTTAGAAAGTGCAGAGGCATCTTCTAGTTGTTGAATAGAACACGGTGCTTCTGTTCTTGGAAGCAAGCTGCACACGGGGGAAGAGTCACATTCCAAGCTTTGCTATCTATGAGGTGCTATTCGTGTCCTGGGAGCCGACACGCTCTAAAGGGTTTTGTGAAGGGGGCCGTAAGAAGAGCATAATTCAAGCCTTTAGCTGCTTTATTCTAACATATTCTACCACAGTCCGAGACTGGCTGGCAGCTGTGAAATGATTAAATGCCCTGCAGCTCTCCATCAAGGCTACAGAAAGGGAGCGTGGGCATTCCTTTCTGGGCTGCTCATGAGGAGTTTCAACAAACTCCTCAGTCCCGCGGCGTTGCCCTTTCATATTCAGACAACAATGTTAACAGTTGAGCAGAGTAAGCAGAATTCGCAAGAATTGCAAGCTGCAAAGCAGTTTAGACAGAAAGCAATGAGCAATGGTTAACAAGCAAAATGGTGATTCTTGCTACGTTTAAAATGGCCACTTGTTGGTCAAGCATAGCAGTCTGTATTTCTATAATTCTGTGCATAAGACGGTTGGCCTTCGGCCATCAAGATACGTCTATCATCCAAATGAAGGGTATTCATTTTTCCAGATTGATAATCCCTGTAGGTTTACCCTTGCATCTGGGATCTCCTTTGATGTGGTCAGTTGCCCCACAGAGATAGCATGTTCCAAATGCTCTCTGGAAGGGTGGCTTGGCCTGACCTCCTTCTTGTTTGTGACCAGAAGGTACACTAGCCTGTTGTGGTTTACCCTGGGGCTTACCCTTGTTATGTTGTTGTTTGGGGCCCTCTTTGGGTTGGGAGGTATTAGAAATCTCTTGGTTCCCTTTTGGTGGCTGCTTTCCCTCATCCTTTTTCTGAGTGACCCCTGAATTCTTGTGAGTAGCCCTGTTGGCAACCCACAAGTCAGCAGCCTTAGCTAGTCCTCTAGGATCCAATTCCTTTGAATCAGCCAAGTGCTGTCTGAGCTCAGGAGAGCAGGCATCATAAATTGACTCCAACATTACAAGATTTATCATTCCATCATAAGTGTTCACCTTGTAACCCTTTATCCATCCCCATTTTTCAAACACTCACTCACCCAAGTAGCCCAAGGGGTACCATCATGCTTTTTGAGGGTCCTAAACCTCTTAAGGTACTGGGAAGGGGTCTTCCCAAATCTAGCTATTAAAGCTAGTTTCACACATTCATAATCCTTCTTATCCACCTCCCCCAACTCCATTACCACATCAGTTGCAACAGGGGGAAGCCTAGAGAACAACCAAGGAAGTAACTCATTCCCTGTGATGTCCTGGAGCCCATGATTATACTCAAATATTTTTAACCAATCCAACACATCCAACTTAGGTTCATACATACCCACTAATTCCTTAGGCATCCGGGGTCTTTTGGGACTGGAACTCCTAGAGGAACCAGAGGAGAGAGAAGCATTTTCCATAGACAACTTTTTCATTTCTAGTTCATGATTAAGCTCTATTTCTCTGAGTCTCAACTCAGCTTGCTTCTGCTCAGCCTGGGCATTCATTCTTCTGAACTCTAGCTCTTGGTTTTGTTCATATTGAGCAATAAAACGTTTGTACTCTAATTCAAGCTTCATTTTTTCAAGTTCAAAATAAGCAGGGTTACATGTAGGACCCGGTATAGGCCCATTAGGTACAGTAGGTAAGGCAGACAGAGGCTCAGAGTGTCTAAGTTCATTAGGTTCACTTTCCTCTTCTGACTCATTATCAAGACTTCGATTCAGATCAATACCATCACTGTTTTCTACATTTGCTGGGGGGGGGTAGATTCTTCTGTACCACCCAGACTTTGGTTTTCTAACAATCTTTCTACAAGTTCCATTTTCTTGCCCTTCTCAGAGAGATTCTTATGTCTACATGTCTACACAACACTTTTAAGCAATCAGCGGTTTTGGCAGACAATGATTCTAGGGTATAACTCTCCATAGCAGACATAGTTAGAAAATCCGCTTTTTAGTGCTAAACTTTGTGGTTAGTTGTCCTAAAGTATTCAAAAAGCACACTAAGGTGTACACTCAATACAAATCCCACCGCTGTACACCAGTGTTAGGCAGAAACCTGTTCAGTTCCCTCTGGGACCACTGCAAAAGATTTAAGACTACAGGTGGTTGGCAGTAAACCCAATTGGTAGCAGTCTGTACCACCCAGATTTACCTGGTAGCTGTTGCTGAGCAGTCAGACGTCTCTCAAGAAGAGTTAGGCAGTATAAAGAGTATTCACAATAGGTCAAAAGAACACGGTAGAACAAGTAAACACTGACGAGAGCTTGGTGTAAAAGAGATATAATTATTTATTTAAAAACACATCTAGTAAAACACACTGGCACTAATATTAAGCAGTTCAAAAACACGGTGACTAAAAGATATACACTCCCTTCAACGATTAGTTAGACAAGTCTTAAGTAAAGCAACACTTATTTTCAGACAGGGGGCGCGCTTAACGAAGATGGCACTCTAATCAATCGGTTTAAAAGGGAGAGAAAGGCAGAGCAAAGATAGAAACAGATCCCAACACTTTCGGAAGAACACAGTAGGAGAAGAAAGCAGATTAAAACCGTAAAGTCAAAGTTAACAAGGCCGGTCCCACTTTGAGAGGCTCCGGTCGAAATGTGTCCAAGGTCACACGGTTCAAAGTGCCCAAAAGTCTCGCAATAAGTTTGGAAAGAGTTGGACCAAACAGAAAGGGACCAGTTAGATGGTCAAGGCGGCCAGCCCAGTCCAGAAGGTTAAGGGATTATTGTTACCTAGGAGCAATCTTTAGAAAGGGAGGCCTTGCGGACATGGTACCTTAAAATGGTGAGAACGCTCCAGCGAGGGCAGTTGTTCCTGTCAGCAGGTGCAAGTCGGTGCTTCGTCCGGAGGAAGAGAGGATCTCGTCAGGGAGGAAAGCAGGAGTCCCTTGCACTGCAGGGAAGAAACCAGCCGCGGAGTTCTCAATTAAAAGGAGCGGTCCAGTGGTAAGTGGCTATCCGGTTGCCGGGGTGCTTGGCACGGGCATTTCGACCACAAGACATCCTGGGATGCGAGAAAAGAAGGTAAACTGGTTGTGCCCACCAGTCAGGGGAAGAAGACTCTCCAGCAGGGAGATCTCCTCTGTCGTTTGGAAGTGGTGAGTCGGTTCAGCAGGGCTCCACCGGTGGTGTCGTCTAGCAGGCCGGCTCAGCTTCACCCTCGTCGGATTTTCAGGTCCTGTGGTGACTTCTGAAGTTCCAGTCCCAAAAGCCCTGCTTTTATGCAAGAAACCCCCATTCATTCAGCCTAGCTGTCACTCAAACATGCTAAGTGGTGAGCCGGCCGGCTCACCACTTGGGCCAATCACACAAGGGTGCGACTTGAGTTGCCAAGGCAACTCAGTCCAGGGTGCCTAAACCCCCTCCCACACCCCCTGTGGTACCCAGACAGAGTGGCACCACTTTGGAGGGCTTCTGTGTAGAAGCCCGCCAAACGTAGAACAAAGGGCTCGACCTTTGGTTTGGAGTTACAGAGGCGAACACAAACGCCATTTGAAAATCGAGTTCTGGCAGAAAATACCAACCGGTGAATTAATATTAAATAAATAAACCGGAGGTATGTTAGAGGCTATGTTAAAAAAGTATTAGCCTCGAACAATGGGAAAATCCCATAGAGATATATTTGCGGTTGAATATAAAAAGTAGTATCCACTGCCACCAGCCAAAACTCGACGAGGGGGGACGGGACAGTACCCCCTCGAACAACAGACCCAGGGGCAATCGAATTGCCCCTACCAGTACGTCCACAATATGATGGTTTGTACTGGTTCTGTTAGTAATTTGGGACTAGTAAAGCCAATGGTGACTTTACATGCCCTGGGAGAAAGTAGTCAGTCCCAGGGTATGTAGTCTATGGTGGGGGGTCACTATGACACCCCGGTGTTACGGCACGGAGGGTGCTGTGTAACACACATAGGAAAACATACGAGACCCTATGGAGTAAAAGACCCCATAGCCCATGAAACACATTAACATTCAAAGGAACACCACACATCATGTCCAAGAGTGGGAGAAAAAGAATCTCACTCTTGGCAGGAGAAAAAAACAAACTCCAGAAATCCAGTAAGCTCTGTGCCAATAGCATAGTGACCACGTGTCCGGATGCATCAGTCTCTTGATCTACAGGTCATGTTCTTCAGTGGGACAGAACAGGTTCCAAGGTTGCATGTGCCCTCTATGACAGCTGCTTTGACAGTTGAGTCACTGCAGACAGAAGTGGCATTTAAATATGCTCCTCTGATCAATAACAATTCTGATAAACTATTGACTGGTCACAGGGTAATCTCTAATAATAAGCCATAACTGGGATTTGGTATGGTGACTGATAGTTCAAGTAATTATTAAAACCACATCTGATTTGTATCATAAACATGTCAACACAGTGTGCTCAGGCCAGCTATGGAAAGACTGTGTGTGTTCTCACCAGAGTGCCTGTCTCTGCTGCAGCCAGCAGAACACTAGGGAGTGGAGCTGCCTCTCTTTGATCCTTGGTGAGGTCGGTTAACACCTTTCTCTATCCCAAGAAATTCTCAGTAGGGGAGTCCTGGGAAACAAGCTACAAAGACTCACACCCTAAGCAAAAGCGGCACCCTGTTATACAAGGAGTCACAAGATCGCTGGTTACCATTTCTTCCTGGGGAGCGAGGAGATGAGGCTGCCAGTCTGTCGGTGAATCTTTGCAAGATGAAAGAGCGACGCGCAAGGCCACCAGGGGGCGCACAGGCAATGGCTGCCTGATTTCCGCGCTCCGCCACCGGCCGGGTCCGAATCGGGATTGAGCCCCCCCATAGACCCTCCCGAGGCGAAAGAACGGGTCGAAGAGCGGGGTGAACCCCTGGTGCCCCCGAGGAGCGAAACAGCGGGGTCAAAGGACCCAGGAAAAGCGGAGACTCAGGGCCGCGGATCCAGGGCCGCGGGACCAGCAGCGGAGGTGCGTCAGAGGGCCCGGGCGGCGCGTAGCCGGAAGCCGGAGCCAAGGACCATCGCACTGGAGACAGGCAAGGGAGAGCCGACCTCCGACGCCGCGGTGACCACCCATCCCCCGCGGCGCCAACGCAGAGCGGGAGCCGGTGGGACCCACCCGGGGGTGAGGACCGCCGGCGGAGAAGGCGGGGATCGCGTGGGAGACGCGCCCGACCCGGGGAGTGGAGCAGGAGAGGAGCACCGGCCCGAATAGGCCACGAAGAGGTGAGACCCCCTGGGCGGACTCAGAGACCCCCGGTGGGGGCCAGCGGGCTGTCTACGGGGCGGACAGCGGCCTCCCCGCCCCCCACACCCATAGCGGGCCACAGTCAGCGGGGGAGGTGCCCCCACAACCAACAACGCATGCGGGCCGCTCCAACCGCCGGGCACCCCACCAGCGGTAAGGAAGACACAAGGGGCAAGGAAGGCCCAGAAGACGCCGGGTGTGAGGCCCCCGCCGGGGAACGGCGGGGCGTGTGCCCACCCTGAGGGGCCCCCCCAGGCACAGCAGAAGCAGGTGAGAGGAGAAAGAAGCGACCTATCCCCTCGGCCCCCCAGCCCCGCCACTGGAGAGGGCTATGGGCCCAAGCAGCGCGACATAAGGGCAAGCAAGCCCCCCCCAAGGAAGGTCACCGGGTGTGAGGCCCCCGCCCGAGACAGGCGCGGCGTGTGCCCGCCCTTCCACGAACTCAGGTGGTCCCGCGAAGCGACCCACCAGGAGCTCCCCCCCAGCCCAAGTACAACCAACGGAGCGTCCAGGGGGAGACTGAATGGACTGGCAAAAGAACTTACAAAATACCGCTACCGAGACCCAAGCCCACATGGAATAGACCCGGCCTGTGTCCGGGAGATGGCCCACTCAGAGGCCGCTACCCACGCAACGGAGGCAATGGAAAGGGGCTTTGCATCCATATTGCAAGAAATTAGAGACATGCGCTCCGACATAGCCCAGAAGTGTGAGAAGATGGACCGACGGGTTGACAAAGTGGAGGACAGACTCCTACAGGTTGAATCCAACCAATCCTCCTCAACAACACTGGAGATAGAGACTAACATGAGGTTGTCAGCCCTGGAGAAGAGGGAGGAAGAGAGGTCCAGACAAATGGATGATTTCGAGAATAGGGAACGAAGAAACAACCTCAGGTTTTTTGGAGTTCCGGAGGCAGAGGGGGAAACGGAGAGAGAGCTTACCAGAATGGTGCGGAGCATAATCGCCCTCCTCTTCGAAGAGGAGATGACCGCTGAACTCACATTTGACTGGGTACACAGGGCGGGAGGACGAGCAGGGGGCCCTCGCTCGATCCTGGTCCGGTTCCACTACTACCTAGAGAAAACACGGGTACTGGAAGCAGCCAGGAACACTCAAGAGATAACGTACAATAACTCGCAGGTCTCCATTTTTCAGGACCTCTCTGCATACACTCTTTCCAAACGCAGGATGTGCCGCCCCCTCACCCAGCTGCTGAAAGACAAGGGAGTACGATATAGATGGGGCTTCCCCTTCTCCCTGACCTTCGAATATCAGGGCCAACGGACGACGCTGACCACTGAGGAGGACATCAAAGGAGCCATCCAGGACTATGTGGTGGACCCGCCCCCCCGAAGGGAGCCATCAGGACCGGCGACGGGCGGAGCAAGTGGCCCGGGCCCGGCGAGCGAAAGGAGGAAGAAATCTGGGGCACGGAAATTTAGAAAAATGAACACACCCTCACCAGCGAAAGAGGCAGAGCGAAATGACTCGGAGTGATGATTACCGAGGGGTCCCAGCCAGCACTGGCGCGAAAGACCGGTCTCCCAGGATGGCCGGAGTTAGCAGACTAATTACAAGGCAGTAATCCGGGGACCGCCGAAAGGCAAGAACGGTTCCAGAATCAGGCTGAACAGCAAGTACAAAAGGGGGCAATTACGGGAACGAAATCGGGGGGGGGCTCACACGAAGGAGGTTTTGCAATGATTGCCTGGCCGAGAGGGGCAGGCTGGTGGTCCGGCGAAAAAGCCAGTAATGGCGGAACTATCTGGCTGGACGCCGGGGGAGGGGGTGGGGGTTCATGACCAAGTTGGGGTTTGTTTGTTGGGGAGAGGGTTAGAGGGGCAGTTGGGGGTTCATTTTAATAGTGTCCAACCGGTGAATCAAGGGGAGCGAACAGGGAGAACCGATGCGAAGTTGTTGACCAGTATGGCAGGAAACATTGAGTATGGCTGACAGCCATCCGGCCCTGGGAGTGGGCACCCTGAACGTGAGGGGGCTGAACACCCCCACAAAAAGATCTCTGATTTGCAGAGAGTTTAAGCGGGCGAAACTAGATTTACTGTTTGTCCAAGAGATACACTGGGCTAGGGGGAAGGAGCCCAGGCTGCGGGGGGGTGGAATTGAGGAGGTCTATCACGCATCCCACAGGTCTAAGAAAAGGGGGGTGGCCATATTAATAGGAAGGAACGTAGGGTTCGAGAAGGAGGCGATCTTGAAGGATCCCGAAGGCCGTTACCTGCTGATACGGGGCGCCCTACAGGGGGCCTCCATCACCCTGGCGGTGGTGTACGGCCCGAACGAAAACCAGGCCCAATTCTGGGAGGAAACCAGGGACAAGCTCAGGCTATTCACGCAGGGCCCACTAGTGGTGGGAGGTGACTTCAACATGGTCCTGGATCCCACCTTGGATAGGAAGCGGATGGGCCCCCTCAACCCCAGGCCCATAGAAGAGGCCATGGCACAGAGCTTCCGGAGAGTAAATGAGGACCTGGGCCTGATAGATACTATCCCGGCCCCTAGGACAGGGATCCCCTCCTTCACTTACCACTCAGCCATACATAATTCATTTTCCAGGATAGATTACATCCTAACAGACGACAGTCTTCGCCCGTTTGTATCAGGCTTCAGGATAGACCCAGTCCCCTGGTCGGACCATGACATGGCCCGCATCATCATTACAATGGGCTGGAATAGGGAAAGCAAAGGGCGCTGGAAATGCAATGACGCCCTGCTAAAGGATGAGGTCATTGCTCAGGAGGTCTTGGACTCCATAACAGAGTTCTTTGAGCTTAATAACAACGGGGAGGTGACCACGCACACGCTCTGGGACACCTTCAAGGCAACCCTAAGAGGAGTCCTTATAAAAATAGGTGCCCTAAAGAAGAGGGAGAGAGTGACCCAGGAGAAAGCCCTGCGAGAAAAGATAGCCCGTCTCCAACCGGGGGGATCCCCGACCCAACCCCTAGACCGCGACCGGGTGGCAGCACTGGCGGACTATAGGCTCCAACTAAAAAACCTCCTCCTACACAAAACGGAGAGGAGCCTTCAAATGGTTAAGCAAAAATATTATGAGAAAGGGGACAAGGCGGACAGGATCCTCGCCTGGAAGTTAAGGGAAGTACAGAAAAGCAGGAGGTTAAAGGAAGTGAGGGACACCCGGGGACTCATGGGATGTGACTCTCCCCACATAGGAGAGGCTTTCCGGCAATACTACAGAACCCTCTATTCATCCGAATACGAAGGGGGCGACACCCAGATAGAAAACTTCCTGAACTCCATACAGATCCCGTCCCTCTCCGGGGAAATGTCCGAGGGGTTGGAGGGCCGATAACCGAGGATGAGGTGGACAAGGTGATTAGTGGGATGAAGGTGGGCACTACCCCGGGGGAGGACGGCTTCTCCGTCCTCTTTTACAAGAGATTTCGCTCCACTCTGGCCCCTTACCTTGCAAGGGTCTTCAACGCGGTGCTAGAGGGGGACATCCTCCCAGAATCTATGATGGGAGCTATTATAGCGGTCTTGCCCAAAGAGGGAAGGGACCCAGCGGATTGCTCTTCCTATCGCCCCACATCACTATTAAACATTGACGTCAAGATCTTGGCCAAGGTGGTGGGGAGGAGGATGGAAGGTATAATGCCGAAACTAGTACACGGGGACCAGGTGGGCTTTATTAGAGGAAGGCAGGGGTCAGATAACATCCGCAAAACAATAGACCTCTTCCATTTCGCCCAATCATCAGACTTGGACGCCTGCGTCCTTTCCCTGGACTCCGAGAAGGCCTTTGACAGGGTGGAGTGGCAGTACATGGAACTCCTCCTCCGGAGGATGGGTTTTGGAACTCACATTATGCTTTGGATAACCGCCCTCTATCGGGCCCCAACGGCAAGGGTACATGTGAATGGGATATTGTCTGAATCATTCCCCCTCTCCCGCGGGACAAGGCAGGGATGCCCACTCTCTCCCCTGATATACGTCCTTACGATGGAGGCGTTGGCAATAGCGGTCAGAGCCAGCCCAGATATCAGAGGTATTAAAAGGGGCGAGGTGGAATTTAAGCTCTCCCTATTTGCGGACGATGTCCTGGCCTACCTGGTGGACCCGGGCTCCTCACTCCCCCCCTTCCTGGCCCTGATCTCTGCGTTTGGTCGCTTTTCTGGCCTAAAAATTAACACGGGGAAATCTGTCATGCTACCAATGAGAACAAAAGACCCAGTGCTAGACCCCTTGGTTAGGTTTCACGGGATTAAGGTGGGTAAGGTTGCCATAAAATATCTGGGGGTACTTCTCACCAGGGACCTAGCGAATTTGGGAGCAGCCAACTATAACCCCATGATTGCGGTGATCACTTCAGATTTGAGGAGATGGGGGAAGATGATCCTCTCTTGGTACGGCCGAATGACCGCAATCAAAATGAACGTACTCCCTCGGCTCCTGTACCTCTTTACTGCACTCCCGACTAGAGTCCCAGCACAGAGCTTCAGAGATTTGCAGAACGGGGTACGAGACTTTGTATGGCAAGGGAAAACCCCGAGAACCGGAAGGGCAACGCTGACCCTACCAAGGGAGGAGGGGGGATTTGGGCTACCGGATTTCCACCTATACTTCTGCGCGGCCCAACTGCGCGTCCTCCTGGAGCACATGAAAGAGGGGCTGGGAACGTACTGGTCTTACTTAGAGGACATGGACGCTCACCCACTAAAGGTCAGAGACCTCCTATGGGCCCCACGCAAGACGATCCCGAAACACCTAAAATCACACCCGACCCTGGGAGTCCTCTGGGACATCTGGAAAGAGGGCCCCAGCACCGCTCATCTTACTACATGGCCGTCTCCAATGTCCTCTCTTTGGGGTCACCCTATCAATTTAGGAGGGCAGGGGTTCAGGTACTCTCAGACTTGGTCAGATAAGGGCCTGGAGTGGGCGGGGCAGATGTTCAGAGAAGGCGAATTTCTGCCTTATGAGGACTTGAAAGTTGCCCTCGGACAAGGATCACTCTCCATCTTCGAGTACCTCCGCCTGAAGGGCATCCTTTGCGCCAAAGCATGGGGTCCAAACCTGAGTAGGCGGTTGACTCCTTTTGAGAAGCTGCTGGACTCTGCGACGTCCAGGAAGGGGGCAGTGTCCAGTGTGTACAAACTACTGAATACCTACAACCTTAAAGGAAGAAGGAGCTTCCGCCTGTTCTGGAACGACCTGGCGGGCGAGGAGATCTCTGAGGACGCTTGGGCCAAAATATTTAAGATAGCATTCCATGGGAACCTTTTCACCGCGGACATGGAGCATAACTTTAAGATAATACAGGGGTGGCACAGAGACCCAGTACTAAGGGAGGGGGGGGGGAGGGTCGTTCAGTTCTTTCTTTGTTGTTTGTCATATAAAAAAATGCAAATAAAAACTAAAGTTTAAAAAAAGAAAGAGCGACGCGGGGTACTGATCCAACACCCTCCTGACACTAAATGACAGGATTGAGCTGAACCAGCTCCCAACGCCACGGGTAGCACTTCTCTGATTATCGTGACGTCAGGACAGTGTAAACACTGACAGAGAAGGCCTGGTGAAGTCTGCTGCAGAACTGGCTGATCGATGGTCGGATATTCAGTATATTCTTCAGATGTTGTAACGGACACAGATACCAGCAGGGCACAAGACCAGTAGATGACAGAAGGAATGTGGGAATGTGAAAGCTGACCCTCCAAGAAATGAAGGAAAAAAGAGGGAGTGGAATCCAGAACCAAACCACCCTAGGACCAGACCCCAGGAAATCAAAGAAGGGGACAGGACCAAGGGAACCCAAGCAAGGAACAAACTAAGAACCACAAGGAACCAGGGACCAGGCAGGGAGACCAGAGTGAGCAGGGAACCAGAGCAGGACTGGGGCCCCAAGGGTACAAGGCTGGGGCAAACAAAGAACACAGAGCCAAGGCTCAAAAAGGGTAGCAAGAACAGGAACCAGGGACACAGGCAAGGCAGGCCCCCAGGAGCGCATACACGGCCAAACAACTGCGTTGAGACACGTTGTTTCTGGGTCTGCAGAGGCTATACATAGCCTGGGGCCAGAACGAGGCTTGGAGCGCAAGCCTCTGTCACTGCACATGCACGGAACGTCGGACGCTGATGATCGCGCATGCGCAGGACATTCACAATGGCTGCGCCCAGGGAGCCGGGAGCCCGGACCGCGGGAGGCCGGAGAAGACACCAGCGCGGATACAATCTCCAGGAGGCAGACTGCCGGAGCCGAGGACCCCGACCCCTCGAACAGGTAAGTGGCGCGGGTGGCGTGACACACCCTCACACTAGGTTGTTGCATACCAAAGGCGCTTTGAAGTTGCAGGCTTGGGAGGTGGGTGAGATTAGATAGCCATACAGAGCAGAAAAGAATGGAGGAAGGGTTCCTCATTCATGGTTTTCTGTTGGCTCCTAGTTCCTTCCTTTCTCCTCCATTTCCTTGATAGCAAAGCACTTTGTCTTTATAAGAAACTGGAACCTACTCCTTCTATTATTCCTTTTTGGACCTGCAAGAAGAATTAATTTGGACCCTTTTTGGAGAACAATCCTTTCCAAAGTCCTCTGCGTAAAGTTAGGACACGTATTCCAAGGTAGGGGTACGCTCTGCTCCCTAACCATCCCCAGGGAACAATGGGGGTGAGCAGCTGTTGAATCAAGACCTGCACTCAATGCCAGCTGCACTGTTACCTAGGCTCCTCACTGGAGGTGAACGACTCCTGCAGGTGCCAGATAGCTAATCGTGTCCCTCAGGCCTTGGATTGGGACTACCGGCACCAGAAGAATCCAATCATCTGCATTCCTGCAATCTACTTCAGCCCATCCTCAAACACTAGTCGTCTGCATTGCAATGCCTTCCAATCACCAGGTCTGTGGTGTTGCTTTTGGCACTTTCTTTCAACTTGTTAACACTGCTGTTGCTACATTCATTGAACTGGTTCAACACAGCATCGCACCAAGCAGAGCACATCACCTGTTTGGCCTGAACAACCAGCCACCACTGCAGATGACTTTGAACTGCTGCCTCTTCGAACATCGTCTTGAGCCACTGGGATCACTGCATGGGACCTCTGCGGACCTCAACCCGAACCACTGGAAGCATCTTGTCACTCGACGACCCAACCCAGCAGTTACCAATGGCTTGACATTCAAACTGACCCCAGTAAGCTTCCCAAACAGCATCACTCGAACCCCACCTTTGCACTGCATGGAGCTCTACTTCAAAAAAGTCTCGACGCCAGTACGCTGCTTGGGACAGCTCAACTTGCCACCTTCGAACATGGTTCGACGTGCAAAGACCTCATACTGATGCCTGTTTCGATGCTGTTGTACTGGCTAAGGAATAGGAAAGGCACTGTTTAGAGCTCCAAGCACATTTGGTCCACTTTTGGAACCATAGTGACTGTTAAGCTAATTATACTAGTCATTGCGCGTGATAAATAAACTACTACTACTAAGCCACACCTTGGCTTGTTTCTTCAAGACATATTCTTTTACGTGGCATTGTTAATGTTTTTTGCCTTTCACATCTACTACATCACCCAGAGTGCTTGCATCTTCTACATTCTGCATACTATGTGTTATTTCCACAGTGCTGGGTTTTAGCTGGTGTTTTTATGGACAGTTATAAACACATAGTGGTGTGTTTAATTAAAGAATGTATCAACAACAAAAAGATGAAGGAGAGATAGGTGGTGTGTGCAAGCAGCGTGTAAAGCCACAAACAACTAGACATACACTCAATAATGTAATTATTCATTAGAAAAACATACTTGAAATCAATATAAACCACATATAATGAAAACAATGAAAAAAGAACAAACTTCATTGCAAATTAGGAAATCACAAAAATATGTTGAAACAATAACACACACCCTTAAATTAATAAAAACTCACAATTATCTCGCTAAATTGATTGAATCATAAATTCATCTGGCAATGTACGAATCCATTGTCACCTGACCTCTTATGTACATGTTTCTGTCCTGGTTACAATCAATGTCAGACATTCCTCAGGGGTGTAACTTGAAAGTGATTCTTAAAGGCTGAAATGAAGGACTATACTGTAGTCACTTAGTATTGTCCAACCATACATTTCAACAGGTTGATGTCCTAATCTTGTATGAAGCTCGGGCATTCAAAGAAGGATGAGCTTCCATCAACCCTCGTAAAAATACAAGAAAACACGAACCACAGTGAGATACTGGTAATGGTGGTCCAAATGAATTGGCACAGAAATGATTCCTGTCGAAAGTGAAGGAGCTTCCATACACAACCCTACCATATTCAATCAAGCAGAATAGCTCATACTAATTAATCCGAGATCTCATGCCTCATAGCAGAAACCATCATCCGACTACTTTAGAGATATTGTACCTCAATTGTCATGGATTATCGTATTCAGGGCCAGGAAGCCATGTTCCACAATCAAGGCAGAAAGAATGAACAGTCCTCAAACGTATGTCCACATGGAACTACCCTCCAGTAGTGCTGCAGAATTAAAGTATATATTCCTGATTCCTGGGGATTTTTTTTTTTTAAGTTTGTATTTAACGTCTACTCTTACATCAAATTTCTGGGAATGGCTCTTGATAGGTAAACAAGTCATGCTGATTATTGGCACTGTAAGATTTATTTATGTACCGTTCCCCTTCGAAAATAATGTAACATATTGATAATTGTCTTAATGTTTATATTTGCGATCTTTGTCTATTTTATGTTTAATAATGTATTGTATGGTTGTATTTATACTAATCTTGTCATTAATGAGTTCATTATTACATTTTGTGTAAGATTATCTTGTAACCATAACAGTTACAATATAGTATTGGACAGAGTAAGAGGTGTGGCCACTACTCATCCTTGTGCTCCTGCATGGCAGTAGTCATTTCATCTCACTGGGTCTCATGAACCTTCAATGCAACTTCTATGGGCTGCACTTTGTATGTTTTTCAAAGGAGATCTATGCCTGCTAAGGACTGAGTCATTTTAATAGCAGAATTCTAGTAGGTGGTTGATGTGTGTTAGGTATTCGGTAAAGGTTAGTCCAAAGTATACAAAATAAGAGACCTTTGGGATCTTCACATTGTTAGATTTAAAAGAAGTAGACTGATAGAGTTTAACTCCAGGACCAAACATCATAATAGCACATTTCTTAACATTGACCTTTACAGTTACCACCAAATTCACAGGAAAATACTTAGTTAAAAGACCATAATTAGCGCGTCTCACTGCTGCAAAGTTTGAATCATGTACATGTATTAATATTGATACAAACCCATTTGACATACCTATAAGACAGAATTACTCAAATCTTGTGTCTGTTAACCGAGTCAAAAGCGCTGCTAAGATTCATAAAGGCTGCTACTTAATAAACGCAGTGTTAACTAAGGTAAAAAACAAATTAAAAGATTAGTATATCCTGCTCAGGCCCTCCCAACAGACTAATGGAATTGGGGCTACAATCTCGGATTCCTTCATACATCAGTCTAATTGGCAATTTAAAATTTGAAATGGTCAAAAAGATGAATCTGAGAGAGGTATTGGATGATTGATTTTGGGTTGTAATCTGTCTCCTTTTTTGTAGATAGGTACAATTAATGCGTGGGCCCAGGAGTTTGGGGTCATATTGAAACTAATCATTGTCTTAAAGCAATTGTCAGGACTTGTCTCCAGTTATATTTAATTTACATTTTGTGGTCCATGACTTTTATTTTGTTTAAGGCTCTTTAGAACTATGCTTACCTCTGAGACTGTGATACCATTTTCATAGGGCATCACGTTTGGTTGGTCTTTCTGAACAGCAGTGATGCAAGAGTACGAAAAGAAGTATTAGAACTATGTTCCCTGCCCCCACCCTCACTGCAAACACTGTTGCCAAACCCCCAAACTAACACACCTGCTATTTAAGGGAATGGTCAGAGCAGTGCACTGAAGTGCAAGTTCCAACTTCTTCCTACACTTTTATTTTAAAACGAAAACCATTCCCAGTTTCTTTTCAAAATAAAAGTATAGGAGCAGTAAAACTTGAAAAGAAAAGTAGCGAAGCACCGCTCCCACTCACTCCGGCCACTGCTGAACAGACAGTTCGCCCATTGCAAACTGAGTTCTCCCTGCAATACAGCACCTTGCAGTATAAAACACAGACTGTACATACGTCTTTTGCGACGCACAGCCACGAGTGACCAGTTCCCGGAAGCATCTAGATGTCAGTGATTTGGCTGCTTTCTGGGATTCAACCAAGGCTTCTAAGCTTGATACTTTTGCCTCTACTGCTGCTTTGTAAGCAGCTTACGCATTTTGACCAAGAAGCACATTTCTTCTATCTGCAATAAGGGTGGACACAAGTTTTTAATTGTTTGCACTCAATCTGGTCTTGTATTTGATTGTTCAGGTTTTGCCGGCTGAGAGAGCATTTGAATCTCGCAAACATATTCTGACATGCTTTTATTGTATGTTGCGGGGCTCCACATTGTGTCAAAAAAAGCTTAAACGTGAAAATTTGCTTGGCTATAATATTGGTTATTTATTTATTTATTTATTCGAATTTGTAGAGTGCGCAGCAGCCCGGAGGCAGGTGGCGCTTGTTACAGCCAGTTCTCTTAGTTATAAAAAAAATGTGAAAACAGATGCAGTTTACAGTGCAGGTATGAGAGAGAGAAAATCATTCAAGGATTAGATGAAGAGGGAGGTTTTGAGTTTTTTTTCGGAAAGCAAGGAGCGAGTCTTCTGTTCTAATGTCAGTGGGTAGTGCGTTCCATAATTTGGTTCCAATGTAGGGGAAGCCTAGCCCGCCTGGATATAGTGTCCTTAATCCACCTTAGGCCATCTAAATTAACTGTAGCCAATTCCAGGGCTGGCCATACATTAACTGAACTCGGAATTCGTATTAATCTTTAATGCCAATAGATTCAATACTAGTACTATGGCTCCATGGCCACTTTCTGCCCCAGATATTATACTAAAATAGATAAGAATAACCAATATATTATGGGACTACGCATATAATCAATAGTGGAAGAGCTCCAATGACCGTTAAATGATCATTTTCCAGGATATTAGGCATTCCTTGATTACTTAACAGCTTTAAGCCAAACTCAACTCATATTGAATGAAAACGGAGAACCTTGCCTGATCTCGGATCAAAAATAATAGCTGACGGGGCCCAATGTTTTGTCTTTCTCCTCATCAAAGAGTCGCTGCTATGGTCTGCGCTATGTTCACGTTAAAATCGCCAGTGCGAATGAACAAAGAATCTTGTTCTGACCATTTCAGAAAATTGGTCTTTCGTTGATTCATAAAGTTAATACAATTATAATTACTCAGTGGTCTATAACATTTGAAAAAAAGGATAGCTGTGTGCTTTTCCTTCACGAAGTGTCGTGTTCCCCCCAAAATAAAGCAATATTCACATGGTAATCTAGTTTCCAAGGGAGGTTGTTGGCTACTAGAACCCATAAACCCTGCTGAGTTACATATCTTTTTTGCTTTTATTACAGCTCAATTATGGATTGTTCAAACCTGTCCACATACAATGGGTCCATAGCCAAGGTTTACTGTATCCACATTATGAAATTGTTAGCAAAAACTGGCACATATCTAGATTTCTCAATTTGTTACCAATACCTACTATCTTCCAAGATAAACACTTCAGTGTGTTTCTTGTGTAACTGCCATTCACAAGTGTTAAATCTGAACTATTCTATTTAAAATGTATTGTAGTAATATTTAACAGATGGTTGCTGGAGAGATAGTTAAGAGTCGTCAGGCTATAGTTTAACAAACAATGTATTGCTATCTTCCATCAAGTCAATCCACATCCTGTGATGGTTTACAAAATGGCGCCCTGTCAGTCATACGATGATGATGTCCCCACAGCGCCTCACCAGCCTGCACTTGGGAAGCAAGTTCCGGTGCTGCAGAAAGTTCATTACACGGCCTGCGCTAGTGGCCCTGTAACTATAGGTTAAGATGCTCAACCCATAGGAAGAGTACCTTTTTGGGCGGCTAAAAACTTTGGCGCGTTTGACAAATCCTCACCAAACTGTGCAAATAATGTATATGGCCACCTCTGATAGATTGTGCAAAGTTTGGTGCAGTTTCGTCAAGGGGGGGAAAAAATTATAGGGCTGTCCCTAAACATTTGAAATCCTCCTAGATATAATGGAAATAAAATGTTGCTCTCGCCTTCAGCCCAAATCGCTGGATGGATTTGCACCAAACTTGCACAAGGAGAGGCGGCTTCGCCCCAAAAGTGTGCTTTTGCAAATTTGGTTTCAATCCGTCCAGTAGTTTTTTTTTTTAAACGGCCAAAAAGTAGGTCCAAATAAATGAGTGATATTTGGGTCCGGACTGCGGACTCACTTCCTAATTCGGAGACGGCGGACGCCTCTGGACCAATCAGAGAGCTGCGTGACATTCACGGACTTCGTACGCGCCTGCTGATTGGTCAATTGAAAACCTGAGTTACGTAAAAACTTTTGAAACAGACGCCGTGTTGGATTCGCGTGCTGGGCCCGTAGTCCACAAACATCCCTGTAAAAACATATTAAAAAACACAACATTACACTTGTCAAACTAATGAAACAATCTCTGGGCAGGTGAGGGGTGATGAGGATGGGATGGGATGTGGCCATAAAAAGCTAAAAATCTGGTGTTTTTTCTTCTCTGAAGTCCGCGTACATCTCAGATGTTCGCAGATATTTCTGTGATGTTCGCAAAAATCTCAGATGTTCGGGGACATCCATGCATATTTCTGCATTATAGGGTCAGTGAAAAGCAGTTTTTGGATGGCTTATCATTTTGGCGCTACTCTGTGAAACTGCATGAAATTTTGCAATATCATTTTAGAACCCAACCTTGAATGGTTACAGGGGGGGTCCCAAAATATTTGAAAGGCTTAAAAATGTAGTGCCATTTTAGATGGCTCATAACTTTGTTGCCGTGTGACAAATCTGCACAAAAGTTTGCAGAATGATTATAGATCCAACCTTGAATGTTTACGCAATGTCTGAATGGATTTTGTCAAGTGGGGGCTAAGTTATATGACAATTGTTTGTATATACATTTTGACACTTTTCAAAAAATAAAACATCGATGGATTTGCAGCAAACTTGTGCAAGGAGCATTGGCAAGGACCCAAAAGCACGGTTTCGCAAATGTGACTGTGTTTGATTTTGTCCAAAATGTGAAAATGTAAGTAAAAAAAATAGTGATATAACTGTGGTGCCTGGACAGTGGGCCTGGCCGTCGGCAAAGACAAATGCCTACTCTGATTTACTTATTGGGGCATGCGGCATTGGCCTCTTTGATGTCCTGGGTGATAGAGTTAGCAGTGCATGGCAGTGGCACGAGTTATGGTTGAATAGCTTACCATAACTGGCAATTTCTTGGGCTTTTCGGGTTTTACTTGTAACCATAACGTCCCTTTAACAAAGCTTTTTCCCTGAATTTCATAGGTTTTTATTAGTGCATCTTAACCATAACCTCCCTTTAACAACATTTTTTCACTGAATATAAATATATATATATATATATATACTCTGAGAGTATCCCTTACTATATCTGCAAAACCAGCAATGTTCCAATCCAAGGCAGTACCATTAGTAATATATAATTGTTCCAAGTTAGGATCTATGCACAATTGAATTAATTGCCGCTTCTAAACCAATTCTCTACTGGCTGGGCTCTGGGGGACACCAGAACACTAGAACTCGACTCATTCAGGGCAGACATGACCCATCTGATGAATCAGGAGGCAGCAATGACATTGCCATGGCTGGCACATGTCAGAAAAAGTCTTTTTGACCTAAATGAGCAGGAAGCATGGACTCAACCATAGTTGATAAACAAATCAAAGTGCAAATGCATAAAGGCCAAGATATGTGATGAATTATACAAAGGGTGTATGGTCACAGCATGTAGGAACCTAAAGTCGGCACCAGAATACATATCAGTTAAGGCAGATTTTGGGTTTGAAAAATATATGGACTGGAACAAACCACCATAAGGCGGTGCACTTTTTATCCATTTTGGACTGGGTTCTTTGAAGGTGGCTAAATTTAACGCCTCATGGAGGCTAGAAAACACGAGTGAATGTCCCCTGTGTAACGCAACTGAGGAAACAGTGACACATTTTATGTTTTTTTTGCCCCCTTATCCATGAATTAAGAACATTATATTTAAAGTCTCTGATACTACGAGCTCATTTCCGTACAGTCACTGAAGCTCTGGCTCTATGCAAATCAACTGAAGACCCAGGAAGGGTCTACAAAGGGTAAAAATGTATTCACAGGGGCTTGGCTGTTGAGGAAAAAGTTGTGAGATATCACCTTGACGATCAACGGTGACTATGTATTTGACCAGAGAAGCCTTGAGAATACAACATGCTCTTTATTCTCGGTTGCCTCGAACCCCAGGGAGTACACATGAAGCTAGGTACCATAAATGAAATGTTTAGATACCTTGAAATATATCGTGACAACATGCGTAGTATTAGGCTTACAAATACGAGTTGTTTTAGTTATAGATGACTCCAATGTGTTTGTCTCGGTGGCTGCAAGTTTTAAAACCTCACGATTTGTCATCATAATCTCTCCTCCCAAAATAAATCAATACAAAAAAACCAATACATAGTCATAAGATTTTATTGACTCTTTTTAATATTTTGGATGAATTGAATGTCATTTCTCTTTGACGCCATGCCAGACCATGTAAAGGACATTTTGGGGTTCAATGAAACAAGGAATGATGCCATGGATGTCAGAAGGTTTGAATAAAGAGTTGTTGTCATAGATACATATGATGAATATGTGCTTGTTTGGGACGCTGCAGGATCTGAAGCTTATTATATGTCACCAGAATCTCTACACCTTAAAACATAGTGCCATCATATTCTATTAATTTTATACCTTAACAA
This sequence comes from Ambystoma mexicanum, assembly GCF_040938575.1. NCBI lineage: Eukaryota > Metazoa > Chordata > Amphibia > Caudata > Ambystomatidae > Ambystoma > Ambystoma mexicanum. Next base: position 103,809,890 of record NC_090936.1, on the reverse strand, counting down.
TTAATTGCTTTTAGAAATTTAGGGGGTAATTCATAGAATTCAGCGCACAAGTGGCGCGCGCGGCTGGCGCACAGTGTGCGCGCGCGAATTTCTGCACCAGCCGCGTGCGCCAAAATCCATTTCCGCGCACAGCGTATTCATGGATTTTAGCTTCCAAAACCAGCCGTGGCGCAGAGTGGTGCAGCGACCCTGCAGCAGTGCCAGGTACGCCCCCAACCCCTCCCCGTGCACCATGCACAGCGCACAAATCCCGTACATGGCGCACAGGCCCCCAACCACGAAAACGTCTGTAAAACTCCCCGTGCACCCCTCCGAATACACGTACCCCGCTGCACGGGGAGTGTCACACGCGATTGGAGCGGGGTACTTGTATAACAGGGGTCCGCGAGAAGTTTCAAATGCGAAATGCCCAGTGCGAGTGGGGTACGTGTATTCCCTGGGTGCGCGGGAAGTTTCACACGCGATAGGCCCTGTGCGAGTGGGGTACGTGTATTCCTGGGGTGCGCGGGAAGTTTCACATGCGATCGGAGAGGGGAACGTGTATTTCGGGTGTGCCAGGGAAGTTTCACACGCGATAGGCCCGGTGCGAGTGGGGTACGTGTATTCCTGAGGTGCGCGGGAAGTTTCACACACGATTGGAGAGGGAAACATGTATTTCGGGGGTGCGCAGGAATTTTCACACGCGAAATGCCCTGTGCAAGTGGGGTACGTGTATTCCTGGTGTGCGCGGGAAGTTTCACACGTGAAATGCCCTGTGCGAGAGGGAAACGTGTATTTCGGGGCTGCGTGGGAAATTTAACATGCAAAATGCCCTGTGTGAGTGGGGTACGTGTATTCCTGGGGTGCGCGGGAAGTTTCACACGCGATAGGCCCTGTGCGAGAGGGGTACGTGTATTCCTGGGGTGCGCGGGAAGTTTCATACGCGATTGGAGAGGGGAACGTGTATTTCGGGGGTGCGCGGGAAGTTTCACACGAGAAATGCCCTGTGCGAGTGGGGTACGTGTATTCCTGGGGTGCGCAGGAAGTTTCACACGCGATAGGCCCTGTGCGAGTGGGGTACGTGTATTCCTGGGGTGTGCGGGAAGTTTCACATGCGATTGGAGAGGGTATGTGTATTTCGGGGGTGCGCAGGAATTTTCACACACGATATGCCCTGTGCGAGTGGGGTACGTGTATTCCTGGGGTGTGCGGGAAGTTTCACATGCGATTGGAGAGGGTATGTGTATTTCGGGGGTGCGCAGGAATTTTCACACACGATATGCCCTGTGCGAGTGGGGTACGTGTATTCCTGGGGTGCACGGGAAGTTTCACACACGATAGACCCTGTGCGAGTGGGGTACGTGAATAACTGGGCTTCGCGTGAAGTTTCACATGCGATTTTGCTGTCAGAGTGGGGTACGTGAATTTCGGGGGTGCGCGGGGAGTCCTACACGTGAATTGGCAATGTGGGTCCTCCCAGGTGTTCCCTCTACACCCTCCACGGCCCCTGCAGGCAGCCCACACCACAGGGGACTACCCTGCACCCCTGGTCATCTCCCGCAGGCAGCCCATCCACCATGGGCATGCCCCCAGCCAAGCCACATGTCACCTTGCACTAGTGATCACCAACTCATGTCCCCCAGCACCCCCACCCCACAGCAGTCAGGGGCACCTGCCAGCAGGCCCCCACTCATGTCCCACACATGTCCCCCAGCACCCCCAGCCCCCAGCAGTCAGGGGCACCTGCCAGCGGGCCCCCACACATGTCCCCCAGGACCCCCACCCCCCAGCAGTCAGGGGCACTTGCCAGCAGGCCCCCACTCATGTCCCCCAGCACCTCCACCCCCCAGCAGTCAGGGGTACCTGCCAGCAGGCCCCCACTCATGTCCCCCAGCACCCCCACCCCCCAGCAGTCAGGGGCACCAGCCAGCAGGCCCCCACTCATGTCCCACACATGTCCCCCAGCGCCCCCACCCCCAGCAGTCAGGGGCACCTGCCAGCAGGCCCCCACACATGTCCCCCAGCACTCCCACACCCCAGCAGTCAGGGGCTCCTGCCAGCAGGCCCCCACTCATGTCCCCGAGCACCCCCACCCCCCAGCAGTCAGGGGCACCTGCCAGCAGGCCCCCACACATGTCCCACACATGTCCCCCAGCACCCCCACCCCCCAGCAGTCAGGGGCATCTGCCAGCAGGCCCCCACACATGTCCCCCAGCACCCCCGCCCCCCAGCAGTCAGGGGCACCTGCCAGCAGGCCCCCACACATGTCCCCCAGGACTCCCACACCCCAGCAGTCAGGCGCACCTGCCAGCAGGCCCCCACTCATGTCCCCCAGCACCCCCACCCCCCAGCAGTCAGGGGCACCTGCCAGCAGGCCCCCACTCATGTCCCCCACCACCCCCACCCCCCAGCAGTCAGAGGCACCTGCCAGTAGGCCCCCAAACATGCATGAAACCAATGAGAGAATACCACACATCGAAGTATGAAACAAAAATGTATTGAACACAACATGAATGTAATGAAAAAAAAAATCAATAATGGGAATAAGAAATAAAATGCAGCATGTCCGGAAAAAAAAAATATATGAAATGAGAATCCAAAGAAATCCAAATGAAAATTTGTCCAAAGTCTCAGTCCAACAAAGCAAATACAAGGGAAAAGAAATATATGAAATCCATTGCGCCATGGTGAAATTAAAATAAAAACGAGAAACATCCACTGTTCAACTATATACAAATCACCAATCCAGGGTCCATGAGCCCAACAAATGAAATGAAACCTACGGAAAACACTACCTAATAAAGAACTATATACAAAAATGTGGTGCATTGTCCAAGCGGCCCAAAATAAACAAAAACAGAAAGGAAACCTAACACTATCTAACTATTTACAATGGCAGCAGGCTAGTCCTACGGCTCACTTTTTGATGTCCTGGGCCAGGGCATCATCAAAATCCCGCTCAATGTCCTGGAGGCGGTCCTCTTCCATGGCCCTGAGGGTTTGCAGGGACAACGACATGTTCACCTCCAACTCCCTGCGAATTGCCTCGAGGCACTCGGCCCGCCTCGGGGCCCTCCGCATGGAGTTCTCTGCCCTGACCATTGTGAGCCGTGCCTCTTCCGCCCGCTGCCGCTCCGCATCTATGGCGTGGCCCAACCGCTTCCACACGGAAGACACTTGAAATCCGGGGTCCTCCTGCCCTATGGCCGATGCCTGCCCCTCCAATGTTGAAGGCCCCGAGCCATCATTGCTCCCACCATGTTGCTGGTGCTGTGCCTGTACCTGTGCCTGCATCCTAGCTCTTGCTGCCTACATGTCCTTCTCTGGCTGGGGTGCAGTTATCGTGGTGGCCACCCCTGCTGGCCGTCCGACTCCTGACTGTGGCAGGAATGTGTCCTCCACCAGCCTGGTCGCTGGGTCAGGGGCAGCTCCACAGGGTACCCAGGTGATACATGGTTGGGAAGATGGCATGGATGACAACTGGCGCGTAGGGGTTTCAGGTGAGGAGGGTGTCGCAAGAAGGTCCAGCACACGGAGGAATCCAGCACCGGTGACCCGTCCCAGTAGGTCAACGTGGTCAAAGAGGCATGCAAGACGACGTGCAGTCTCTCCACGAAAAGACTGCAGGTCAACCTCGCACCCCCCCCGTTGACGCAACGCTATCCCACTCAGGACAGGCTCTTGCACTAGTGATCACCAACTCATGTCCCCCAGCACCCCCACCCCCCAGCAGTCAGGGGCACCTGCCAGCAGGCCCCCACTCATGTCCCACACATGTCCCCCAGCACCCCCAGCCCCCAGCAGTCAGGGGCACCTGCCAGCAGGCCCCCACACATGTCCCACAGGACCCCCACCCCCCAGCAGTCAGGGGCACTTGCCAGCAGGCCCCCACTCATGTCCCCCAGCACCTCCACCCCCCAGCAGTCAGGGGTACCTGCCAGCAGGCCCCCACTCATGTCCCCCAGCACCCCCACCCCCCAGCAGTCAGGGGCACCTGCCAGCAGGCCCCCACTCATGTCCCACACATGTCCCCCAGCGCCCCCACCCCCAGCAGTCAGGGGCACCTGCCAGCAGGCCCCCACACATGTCCCCCAGCACTCCCACACCCCAGCAGTCAGGGGCTCCTGCCAGCAGGCCCCCACTCATGTCCCCCAGCACCCCCACCCCCCAGCAGTCAGGGGCACCTGCCAGCAGGCCCCCACTCATGTCCCCGAGCACCCCCACCCCCCAGCAGTCAGGGGCACCTGCCAGCAGGCCCCCACACATGTCCCACACATGTCCCCCAGCACCCCCACCCCCCAGCAGTCAGGGGCATCTGCCAGCAGGCCCCCACACATGTCCCCCAGCACCCCCGCCCCCCAGCAGTCAGGGGCACCTGCCAGCAGGCCCCCACATATGTCCCCCAGGACTCCCACACCCCAGCAGTCAGGCGCACCTGCCAGCAGGCCCCCACTCATGTCCCCCAGCACCCCCACCCCCCAGCAGTCAGGGGCACCTGCCAGCAGGCCCCCACTCATGTCCCCCACCACCCCCACCCCCCAGCAGTCAGAGGCACCTGCCAGTAGGCCCCCAAACATGTCCCCCAGCACCCCCACCCCCCAGCAGTCAGGGGCATCTGCCAGCAGGCCCCCACTCATGTCCCCCAGCACCCCCACCCCCCAGCAGTCAGGGACACCTGCCAGCAGACCCCCACTCATGTCCCCCACCATCCCCCAGCAGTCAGGGGCACCTGCCAGCAGGCCCCCACACATGTCCCCCAGCAGCCCCACCCCCCAGCCGTCAGGGGCACCTGCCAGCAGGCCCCCACGCATGTCCCCCAGCACCCCCACCCCCAGCAGTCAGGAGCACCTACCAGCAGGTCCCCACTCATGTCCCCCACCACCCCCACCCCCCAGCAGTCAGAGGCACCTGCCAGTAGGCCCCCAAACATGTCCCCCAGCACCCCCACCCCCCAGCAGTCAGGGGCATCTGCCAGCAGGCCCCCACTCATGTCCCCCAGCACCCCCACCCCCCAGCAGTCAGGGACACCTGCCAGCAGACCCCCACTCATGTCCCCCACCATCCCCCAGCAGTCAGGGGCACCTGCCAGCAGGCCCCCACACATGTCCCCCAGCAGCCCCACCCCCCAGCCGTCAGGGGCACCTGCCAGCAGGCCCCCACGCATGTCCCCCAGCACCCCCACCCCCAGCAGTCAGGAGCACCTACCAGCAGGTCCCCACTCATGTCCCCCAGCACCCCCACCTCCCAGCAGTCAGGGGTACCTGCCAGCAGGCCCCCACTCATGTCCCCCAGCACCCCCACCCGCCAGCAGTCAGGGGCACCTGCCAGCAGGCCCCCACTCATGTCCCCCAGCACCCCCACCCCCAGCAGTCAGGGGCACCTGCCAGCAGGCCCCCACACATGTCCCACACATGTCCCCCAGGACCCCAGCAGTCAGAGGCACCTGCCAGTAGGCCCCCAAACATGTCCCCCAGCACCCCCACCCCCCAGCAGTCAGGGGCATCTGCCAGCAGGCCCCCACTCATGTCCCCCAGCACCCCCACCCCCCAGCAGTCAGGGACACCTGCCAGCAGACCCCCACTCATGTCCCCCACCATCCCCCAGCAGTCAGGGGCACCTGCCAGCAGGCCCCCACACATGTCCCCCAGCAGCCCCACCCCCCAGCCGTCAGGGGCACCTGCCAGCAGGCCCCCACGCATGTCCCCCAGCACCCCCACCCCCAGCAGTCAGGAGCACCTACCAGCAGGTCCCCACTCATGTCCCCCAGCACCCCCACCTCCCAGCAGTCAGGGGTACCTGCCAGCAGGCCCCCACTCATGTCCCCCAGCACCCCCACCCGCCAGCAGTCAGGGGCACCTGCCAGCAGGCCCCCACTCATGTCCCCCAGCACCCCCACCCCCAGCAGTCAGGGGCACCTGCCAGCAGGCCCCCACACATGTCCCACACATGTCCCCCAGGACCCCCACCCCCCGGCAGTCAGGGGCCCCTGCTAGCAGGCCCCACACATGTTCCCCAGCACCCCCACCCCCCAGCAGTCAGGGGCACCTGCCAACAGGCCCCCACTCATGTCCCCCAGCACCCCCCCACCAGCAGTCAGGGGCACCAGCCAGCAGGCCCCCATTCATGTCCCCCAGCACCCCCAACCCCCAGCAGTCAGGGGCACCTGCCAGCAGGCCCCCACACATGTCCCACACATGTCCCCCAGCACCCCCACCCCCAGCAGTCAGGGGTACCTGCCAGCAGGCCCCCACACATGTCCCCCAGTACCCCCAACCCCCAGCAGTCAGGGGCACCTGCCAGCAGACCCCCACTCATGTCCCCAAGCACCCCCACGCCCCAGCAGTCAGGGGCACCTGCCTACAGGCTCCCACCATGTCCCCCAGCACTCCCACCTCCCAGCAGACAGGGGCACCTGCCAGCAGGCCCCCACTCATGTCCCACACATGTTCCCCAGCACCCACGTCATGACGATTTCAATCATGGGCCTCATGGCCACCCACATCACACCCCACGTCACCCCAGCCCAAAGACCCAAACAAGTATTGCATCCACCCACAGAGAAATGGCCATTACATGATACAACCCGAATGGCAAGTATGTACATGAACACATGTCTGTCACACACACACAATCGGTGCAAGTGAATGTGAAAACCCATATCATGACATGCATGAAACCAATGAGAGAATACCACACATCGAAGTATGAAACAAAAATGTATTGAACACAACATGAATGTAATGAAAAAAAAACTCAATAATGGCAATAAGAAATAAAATGCAGCATGTCCGGAAAAAAAAAATATATGAAATGAGAATCCAAAGAAATCCAAATGAAAATTTGTCCAAAGTCTCAGTCCAACAAAGCAAATCCAAGGGAAAAAAAATATATGAAATCCATTGCGCCATGGTGAAATTAAAATAAAAACGAGAAACATCCACTGTTCAACTATATACAAATCACCAATCCAGGGTCCATGAGCCCAACAAATGAAATGAAACCTACGGAAAACACTACCTAATAAAGAACTATATACAAAAATGTGGTGCACTGTCCAAGCGGCCCAAAATAAACAAAAACAGAAAGGAAACCTAACACTATCTAACTATTTACAATGGCAGCAGACTAGTCCTACGGCTCACTTTTTGATGTCCTGGGCCAGGGCATCATCAAACTCCCGCTCAATGTCCTGGAGGCGGTCCTCTTCCATGGCCCCGAGGGTTTGCAGGGACAACGACATGTTCACCTCCAACTCCCTGCGAATTGCCTCGAGGCACTCGGCCCGCCTCGGGGCCCTCCGCATGGAGTTCTCTGCCCTGACCATTGTGAGCCGTGCCTCTTCCGCCCGCTGCCGCTCCGCATCTATGGCGTGGCCCAACCGCTTCCACACGGAAGACACTTGAAATCCGGGGTCCTCCTGCCCTATGGCCGATGCCTGCCCCTCCAATGTTGAAGGCCCCGAGCCATCATTGCTCCCACCATGTTGCTGGTGCTGTGCCTGTACCTGTGCCTGCATCCTGGCTCTTGCTGCCTACATGTCCTTCTCCGGCTGGGGTGCAGTTATCGTGGTGGCCACCCCTGCTGGCCGTCCGACTCCTGACTGTGGCAGGAATGTGTCCTCCACCAGCCTGGTCGCTGGGTCAGGGGTAGCTCCACAGGGTACCCAGGTGATACATGGTTGGGAAGATGGCATGGATGACAACTGGCGCGTAGGGGGTTCAGGTGAGGAGGGTGTCGCAAGAAGGTCCAGCACACGGAGGAATCCAGCACCGGTGACCCGTCCCAGTAGGTCAACGTGGTCAAAGAGGCATGCGAGACGACGTGCAGTCTCTCCACGAAAAGACTGCAGGTCAACCTCGCACCCCCCCGTTGACGCAACGCTATCCCACTCAGGACAGGCTCAACACGGTCCCAGATAGCCACGTCCGCAGGGAGAGGAAGGCCAGTTGTTGTGCGCTCATCCCCTCCCTCAAAACGGGTCTGGACGTAGGCATCCCTGCTGGTGCCAGATGATGCAGTGACAGGATCAGGGACAGTATTACACACAGGCACCTCCGCGGCTACCTGTGCTGCCTCCTGTGCCTGCCCAAGCACTGCACCACTAGCACCAGTGGAATCCCCACCTCCAGACCCCGTGTGTGTCCCTTCCGCGGCCTCCTCCTCCACCAAACCCCCCACCAGCCTGGATGACTCCGTGCCATCTTCCTTCGTTGGACCCTGTGGGGTCTCAGCTGCCCCTTCTGCTGCCGAGGAGTCCACCTCCGACCTCTGCCTCTTGGATTTACCCTCGGCAGCTGCGGCCTGGGACGCAGCACCAGACTCCTTACTCCACCGACGAGATGACAATCTGGGAGGGGAGCCGGGCCTTGCGTCTCCGGCTGGTGGTGCGATCCCTGCCGCTGTGCTCCACAGCACCCTCTCCGCCCTCTTCATCAGTTGACGCTGCAGACAGGGAGAGATAAAACACAGACATCAGGGCACTGTACAATGGACTGATACACACATGACAGTTGCACATGAGTGGCAGTGTCAAACTTCAGACATGGCATCACACTCCACGACACACATGTAATTTCAACTCACACACATGAGTATTTCCACAGCAATATTGCACCAGGCAGCAACATCCATACACATACAACAGCATGAACAGCCGAAGGTGAGCCTGACATCACATGAAACACAGGGAGTGCACTAGACATGCACACACGCCACCACAATTACATGCATGTCTACATCTCCTCCAACTGTCGCAGTGATGCGATCGCCATACATGTCATATCTGGCATTCAGCCTTCTACATATCAGTGCACCGTGCATCCATGTTGCATCACAGTTGCACACTTGTCAAATACACACACATGCACATGTACACAGTGCAGATACATGCAGCAGGAACCACCATCCATGTGTGACACCACAACCATTCCAACGTACATACACAGAAATTCAAACATGTGTGCTACCACACCTGCATTTGCACAGCATGCTTACCAACACATACACCATCGATGTGTCTCACACCTAAGAGGACTCACATGTGGCAGCCTCACGCCCCTGTTCATACACATCCCTACATGGCCCTACGAAAACACATGTGCAACCTGCACATTACTGGCACACCACCACAGGCACAGCGTCCAATCAGTATGCATGTACACTTACCGCTCGAGTCCAGACGGGTCTGCCTCTCGAGGACCTGGACGTGGAGCGCTGGGCATATGTGTTCCAGGACCCTCATCTGGTGGTCGGACAGAGGCGCCGGGCCTTGTTGAGGGTCCTGGACCTGAAGTCCTCCCAGTGCTTCTTGACATGTTGTAAGTCGCGGACTGCCACCCCCTCCGTGTTGATGGCAGTCACGATGTCCATCCAGATCCTGGTCCGTCCTTCATTGTCTGCGCGCAAACTTCCAAAGAGGGCATCATACTGCCCCAGGACTTGCTCCACCAGGACACCAACTTCCCTGGCACTGAAGCTGGTAGCCCTCTGCCTCTCTGGCTGGGGGTTGACAGTGGTGCCAGATGGTGTTGTGCCCGACATGGCAACCCCAGAGGCAGGAGTGGGTGGGCAACTGAGTCCAGGGGCTGGGCTGTGGAGGGATGGTATCCCAGTCGGGAGTCTTCAGTTCCAGCAGGGGTGGTCACAGCAACTGCAACCCTGGCTGACATGCAGGCAGCAAATAGCAGGGCGCGTGGGCAGCAGGCAGTCAGGCAGCAGCAGATGGCAGGTGGGAGCCTGCTCAGGGTTCTGGGGGGCAGTAATTCGGCCTTCTGGGCAGGAGCGTGGTCTTCCGTGTGTTGTTGCGTGGCCAGCTTGATAAGGAGTGATTTGGCACGTGAAAATCTTGCACGTCAGCGTGTAATTTGAGGAAAGGCCCTTCGCGCGTAAGCACGTCAGCACACGTACGCAGTTTCATTGGACCAAAGGCCCTTAGCGAGTAAGCGCTTCTGTGACGTGACACGCGTGGGCGTTTCCCTCACGATGTGGGCATAGTGGTTCAGCGCACGTGAAAAAACTGCATGTCCGCGTGTGGATGCGTGTAATCCGAGGAAAGGGCCTACGTGCATAAGTGACGTGACGCGCATGGGCATTTCCATCAACACGGGTGCATGTTCATCCTACATGTCCAAAAACTGCACGTCCGAGTGTTAGCTTGTGTAATTGGAGGAAAGGGCCTTAGCGCGTACATGCGTAAGTGACGCTGCAAGTGTGGGCCGCTTTAAAAGGTACGTGTAAGACCCCATTCCCTTGTACGTGCTTTTCGTGGAGAGCGAGTGGGTGAATTCTGTACTTCTTGTCGGTTCACAAGCAATTACTTCACAGCGTTTCAAGTTCGTACTCCCTGTTACCTCTGACAGCGTTCTTTATTTTTTTTGGGCCTGTTTCCTCAAACAGCGTACAGTTCTTCTTTTGGCGGGGGTGTTGCCTACGCGCACACGCACGTTTTTTTTCACGTTCTTTTTCCAGGCAGACATTGAGTCGCGCACGCATTTACCAACTGTGCTTGCCCCGTGTGTTGCGTACCCCTTCAGAGGTCATTGTAGGCTGCGTGTAACACGCGTACGCTTGTTTTTGTGTTTCTGGGTGCCAAAGCAAGTGCGGGTTAATTTTTCCACGCACGTGGTCTACGAGGGGTTGCATGCATGTTACTTTTTGTTTTTGGGCTGCCTGTGCATTGCATGACCCGTCATCTTCCCCTAGGGGTCACAGGCAGCCTTGCTAGAGCACTAGGGTACAAATTCCATCTATTACTCTACCCCTTTCACCCCCAATTGCCCAGGACAATTGTTTACTGCAACTCCCATACTCACAACAACATCAGTGCCATGGTTGGGAGGCGACCAGGTGGTAAGGGAGGCAAAGGTGGCCGACCTACAAAAGGTGGGCTTGGAGGGCGCGGTAGGGGACGTGGCCAGGATTAGCAGAGTGCCCTTAGACCCCCATGTGTGGAGGACCAATCAGGGACACCCATGCCCCCCCCATGGTTGAGGGAAACGTGGCTGACACCATCCCAGCTCAGCCCTTGTTGTACCAGCCCATTGTGGCACCTGAGCCAGCACAGGATGACTCCCAGGCTGACTTCCAGGTCAGCAAGTCTAAGCCATGTGTGCCGGTGCAAGTTGGTGTCACCAGGCCACGTGGATCTGGGGCAGCGATGTCATCTGCTGCCCCAAGTAGGCAGGGTGGGGAGGCTGCAGGGACAGTGTCGGTCCTGGTCCATCAAACTGACGTTGCCCCTGCCAACATCACACTTCAGCCAATGCCTGCACCAAGACCTATGGTCATTGTGCATTCGCAGACTCCTAGTACCCAGTCCACCTGCGCTTCTGCCCCTACTGACCAGAGCGGCGCAAGCCACTCAGGATCTGCTCCACCTTTGAAGAAGAGGAAGAAGGGTGCTCTGGCACTACAGGCTGAGACCCCAGACACGGCTCCACAGTCTGGCACGTCAAGGAAGCCTAGCTTTAATGACCCCGAACTTGATGCACTTGTGAGCTATGTGTCGTTAAAAAGCCGTGAAATGTTGGTGACTGCAGGGTGCAAGACCACACCTGGTCAACGTAGGGCACACTGGCAGACCATCGCGGACCGCATAAGTGCCCTTGGATTTGTGAGGTGCACAGCTGATGATTGCTACAAGCGGTGGAGTGACCTGAAACGCAGAGCAAAGAACAAGCTGGCCTCAAATCATGCCGCTACTCTGGTGACTGGCGGTGGGTCTAATAACTGAAAAAGGACTAGGGTTGTTTTTGGGGTGAGGCCAGGACCGTACCCCACGCACACTCGAATATTTTTACAAAAGAGATCCTGTGCCTCACTTTCTTCCCTCTTTTCTAAGTGAGAAAAATACTCACAATAGCCCCTGGAGGGTGTGCAACTCCACAGTTCAAACCAAAACACAGTTCTGGACCATAGAAAATTGAAAATATATTTCTGATGTTTAAAAATCTGCTTAGAATCACATGCTGTGCATAGGTCCGACATCCAGTGGTCACTGCAGAGTATTGCATTTTGTTTTTCGTAGTCGAAAAGGGGACGTCGACAAGGCGTGTCTGTAACACTATCCCTGTAGTGACGTGCGGTGTACCCACAATCCCTCACGCGTCGAGGTCCCTCAGATTATTTTTTTCCACCCAGCTTTTGGTTGCCTTTACGCAGGGCTCCTCCAGAGACATTGCAAAACATATTTCCTGGACCTTGGTCCTGACTTATTACATTAACACATAGATCCCTCCCCTCGACGTAGCTGCAAAGCTGTTTCTCTGCCGAACAAGATCTTCGACGGAGAGCGCCTTCGGTGCTGCCGAACACATGGCCTGGCCTCGCCGGCCAACATACAGTAAGGGGAGTGGGGGTGGAACTATCTCGTTCTCTTCGAGAATGCCTTTCCTTTTCCCTTCCCTTTCCCTCGGGGTTGTTATCACCATAAATTATTGCCTCAGCTATGGAGAGGACACCCTTTAGGTTTTGCCCGCGCTGCAAGGGCAAGTATACCTGGAAGGACAAGCATAAACGCTGTAATCGTTGCTTGCCCCTCGATCATAAAGAAGACGGCTGCGCGGCTTGTCAGCTTTTAAAACCCAAAACTCTAAAAGAACGTAGAGTCAAGAGGTGGGCGGCCTACATCATGTCGAAGTCCGATTCCTCACGCCGCCGTCACGGAAAGTGACGAGGAAGGTGATAACACGACCTCCGTTGCAGAAATCTTAAACCTCTCGAGGGAGTGCTCACGCTCCTCGACGTCTGTCCCCGGCCCCGACGGGCTCGGCTCACGCCCTGCTTATGGGGATGAACACCCCGGCGACAAGGACGCACAAAAGACTCACTCCCATAAGCACACAACCCACGGCTCTTCTTCGTCGAAGACGAAGAATCCATCAGCGCCGAAGGAGACGCAAGGCACCCCAGCGTCTACCTCAGACTGTAAGAGTCTAAAGCCCCACTCGCAAATGCAGCTGCGACCAGCGACTGGGCTTTCCACAGATAAAGGCGCTACCCCAAAACCATCTGACGTAACGCTCCATGTAAGAGCGCCTGTCGCAGTACAACACGCAACGCCCGTAACGTCGAGACCAGAAACCTCCACAGACAATTTACTTGTCGAGAGCCTAGCGAGGATTGTTTCCGCCGATACCCATAAGCGGACGACGAAAGACACGTCGAATACCGTACAAAGGGCTAAAGACACGCCGAAAAAGCCGAAGGGGAGCCAGGAACTGCCTTCTTCATCTAGAGGGACTCCTGGCCTACCGGAAGGCTTTTCAGACGGCAGCGGAAACCTTTCTTCGACGTTGTGGGAGACGTAAAAGCGTTTCCAGGCAGAAAATACTAATTCCCCCCCTCCCCCCTGGACTACTCAGGGGTACCCCATGAAACTCTGGAGAGACTCCATTTCTGTATGGAGAAAATGGAAAGGTTTATGGAAAACCAAAACCTACCAACACCCAAAAGACCAAGAGAAGGACCCCAGGAGGACCCCAGGGTCAAATTTCCTAGGCTGTTTAATCCTTCACATGAGGAATTAGATGTGTATGACCTCACTGAAGAGGAACAACATTTTCAGGAAGAGGATGATTTTTTGGGTGTAGAGGAAGAACGAAACGTACAGGAGGAGGGTTTTCAAGAAGATCCAGATACAGGTGCAGGGGGCTTCGGAGAAGAACTAGAGGTAGTTACCTCACACCCCTGGCAGTCCCCATTAGCGTACTCTGACCCTGATGCCATAACCCTATCTCCTCCCAAAGACTCGCCTATTAGGAACACATCTCCTATAGATGACCAGCCTACGTTTAATGCACTGTTGCGCAAAGCAGCAGCGCATTTCGAATTAGACACACGGGAGACCTCTCCTGACATTGACTTTGTGGGAAAAGTAATTAAGGAGAAACCCCCTGTCAGTAAAACCATTCCACTCCTTGCCTCAGTAAAAAGAAGAATCACCCCTTCTCTATCCACTCCTGGTTTGGTCAGAGGGGTCAACCCTCGAATAGAAAAACTCTTAAGTCCATCTCCTTCTGACCCTTTGTACAACAGGGGCCACTCCGTACCAGACTCCCTTGTAGTAACAAATACAAGGAAGAGGGCAGGGGTGCCACTGTCCACCAGCGAGGCACCCCCAGACAAGGAGGGGAAAAAGCTGTATGCCCTGGGGAAAAGAATAACAGCTTCCACCGGTTTCTCAGCAAGGATCGCTAATAACAACTCTTTATTAGTTTATCTCTTATTTTACTAGCAAGCTACGCAGACGCACAGTGGAGCAAGCTACGTAGCGACACTGAAGAGGCACCAGAACCCCTGCGTACACGTCTTCTGGCCACAATCAAGAAAGGGACACTAGTGAACCAAAGCATCGTTAAAAACACTTTAGATGCTACAGAGACTGCTGGGCGTTCCCTAGTCCAAGGGATACTCCTCAAACGCCATGTCTGGCTGCGCAATTTGGGGTTTAAACCTGAAACACAGGCTTCCCTGATCAACAAACCTATAGAGGATACCAATCTCTTTGCTAAGGCAGTTGATGAGGCTCTAGAAAATTCTAAAAAGGAGTTTGACACAATCAAGACCCTTGACCAAATTTCTAGGCCCCCTAACAGACGCGGCTATGGCAATAAGCGCTTTTTTCGTGGCCAAGGCCAGCAGCAGAATCAACAACAACAATACTCTGCCAACAACTGGTCCTCTAACCAGGGTAATAGTGGCCAGTACAATCAGAGAGGCCAACGCCTTGGCAAGGGGAGAGGTCGGGCCTGTACCCCTAGAGGCTCCCAGGCCAATAACAGCAAATGACCCGAAGATTCGGGTCCCCACCCATGCATCGCTGGTCGGGGGCTGGTTAACATCGTTTCTTCCATCATGGGAGGGAATAACATTAGACCGTTGGGTACTGTCAACCATAGCCCGCGGCTACTGTATAGAATTCAACAGTTCCCCAACATACAAACCCCCACGGGGACGACGCATGACACCAGAACACCTTGCCATCCTTCTACAGGAAGTGGAACAGCTACTGGAAAAAGGAGCTATAGAGGTCGTGCCTCTATCTCAGGTAACGGAAGGTATTTATTCAGTGTACTTCCTTGTACCCAAAAAGGACCTAACCATGCGCCCTGTATTAGATCTGCGCCCAGCGAACAAATTTGTCAAACCCCAAAAGTTTCGCATGGTAACCTTACAGGAAGTAATCCCCTTGCTATCACAAGGGGATTATATGACAACACCGGATATGAAAGATGCATACTTTCATATTTTAATGTTGCCAGCGCACAGAAAATACCTCAGGTTCATGATAGAGAACAAACACTACCAGTTCAGAGTGCTACCCTTCGGGATAGCATCAGCACCAAGGGTATTCACGAAAGTACTGGCAGTGGCAGCGGCCCATCTGCACAGGTTGTCCATCCCAGTATACCCTTACCTCAACGATTGGCTCATAACAGGGGATTCTTACGAAACATGCTTCTCCAATACCCAAAAGACTGTAGACCTTTTGTTCCAACTGGGCTTCTCCATCAACGAGAAGAAGTCCAGCTTAGACCCCAGCCAGATCAAACAATTCCTAGGGGCTCTAATTCGAAGAAAGGACGGCCTCGTCTTCCCCTCCAACGAGAGGGTCCAAAACATGCTGTTTCAGAACCCCCAATATGTGGCAGGTCGAGAGGTGACGGTACGCAAAGCAATGCGCTTACTAGGAATGATGGCATCATGTATTTATTTGGTACCTCACGCGCGCTTGCGCATGCGCCCAATGCAAGAGTGGCTCAACAGCCAGTGGTGTCAGGCCAGCGGACAATGGGACTATCTAGTGGTGGTCTCGCAGGCCTTGGTTCTCTCGCTACAGTGGTGGACAAAGGAAAACCTGCTAATAGGGAAACCTTTTGCCACACCCGCAGTGGAAGCCACTCTAACCACAGACGCATCCCTCACAGGATGGGGGGCTCACCTATCCCATCAGACTGCTCACGGAGTGTGGACTCCGAGCGTAGCATCCAAGCACATAAATCTACTGGAGTTACTGGCGGTGTTCAAGGCACTGAAAGCCTTCCAGGAACACCTACAAGGAAAGACGATGATGGTCCTCACGGACAGCACCACAGCCATGTACTACCTCAACAAGCAAGGGGGAACCCACTCTCCAGGACTGTCCAAGCTGTCCCAGAACATCTGGAAGTGGGCTCTCAGACACAACATGTTCCTACTGTCACAACATGTACCAGGGGAACTCAATCTGCTAGCAGACGAACTCAGCAGAGATTTTCCCCTGCCCGCAGAGTACGAATGGCGGTTACAAGAAGACATCGTCTTCGACGTCTTCACACAGTGGGGTTTCCCAGAAATAGACCTGTTTGCAACTCTGGAGAACTCACAATGCCAAGATTACGCCTCCAGGTACCCTCAGAACCAGTCCAAGGGGAATGGTCTATCGATTCCATGGTCAGGGAAATTTGTCTACGCTTTTCCCCCGACTCCCCTTCTCAACAGGATTGTGCACAAGATGCACCGGGAACAAGCCACCATGATACTAGTGGCCCCTAGGTGGGCCCGGCAACCATGGTTCGCTCATCTGATAGAGATGTCTCTGTCTCCACCAGTGAAACTGCCATGCCCGTACAACATGCTGTCACAGGACAAGGGCAGGACACTGCATCCATGCCCTCAAACCTTGAACTTAGCATCCTGGCTCCTGAGGTCATAGAATTTGGACATTTACAACTTCCACAAAGGTGCATGGACATCCTCAGGGAAGCTAGAAAACCTAACACTCGTCACTGTTATTCTAGCAAATGGAAGAGATTTGTCATATGGTGTAGAGGAAGAAGAATCAACCCCGTTGACTGCTCTCCCACACAAATTGTTCTGTACCTGACCCATTTGCTGGACTCAGGTCTAGTATTCAATTCTATTAAAGTCCACCTAGCGGCACTTTCTGCATACACCACTTCCAAACTCAAAGTGTCATGGTGAAAAGTCCCAGTGATCAAAGCCTTCATGGAAGGGGTAAATAGGATACACCCTCCAATAGCAAACCCAGCTCCCGGCTGGGAACTAAACGTGGTACTCACCAGGCTCATGGGTTCACCCTTTGAACCCATGCACAAGGCAACTCTTAAAGGCCTCACTCTTAAGACTGCTTTTCTAATAGCTATCACCTCCATTAGGAGAGTAAGTGAACTACATGCTCTTTCTGTTCTAGACCCCTTTGTAACGGAACACAGAGATAAGGTGGTTCTACGCACACACCCAAGGTTTGCACCAAAATTAATCTCGAAATTCCATGTCAACCAGTCAATAGAACTACCAACGTTCTTTCAAAATCCTTCAAATCTAGGAGAAAAGAGCCTGCATACACTTGATGTGCGCAGAGCTGTCATGTTTTATATGGAAAGAACTAGACCACTGAGAAAGACTAATCAGTTCTTTGTCTCAGTAGCAGCAGGAAGAGAAGGAGATGCAGTATCAAAGTCCACTATATCTAGATGGATTGTTCAATGCATCACTCTCTGTTATACTCTTGCTAAGAGAGAACTACCCTTCAAGCCAAGAGCACACTCTACTCGTGGCACTGGGGCATCCATAGCATTCATTGCAAATGTTCCCCTTGAGTCCATCTGCAAAGCGGCAACCTGGAGTTCTGTACACACCTTTACAAAACATTACTCTCTAGATGCCCACTCTAGAGCTGATTCCCAGGTGGGACAAGCAGTATTAAGACACCTTTTCTCTACTGTTCCTTCTCACAACCCACCTCCAACTCCGGGTACTGCTCGCTAGTCTATGCACAGCATGTGATTCTAAGCAGATTAACAAACATCAGAAGACAATGCATTACTTACCGTAAAAGCATTTCTGATGGTTGTATCTGCTTAGATTCACATGCGCCTACCCTTCCTCCCCGCTCGGATGGAAGGAACATAGACATCCTTTTATATCTCTCTCTTTTCTGTACTCACTCACGTCTAGAAGGCTCCCTCAGGGCAGAAAAATACAAACAGTGGGACCTCGACACGTGAGGGATTGTGGGTACACCGCACATCACTGTAGGGATAGTGTTACAGACACGTCTTGTCGACGTCCCCTTTTCGACTACGAGAAACAAAATGCAATACTCTGCAGTGACCACTGGATGTCGGACCTATGCACAGCATGTGAATCTAAGCAGATACAACCATCAGAAATGCTTTTACGGTAAGTAATGCATTGTCATACACACTTATTTTAATTATACCATATTACATTCTATTCTTTAAAAACCATATACAACCTGAATGGGGTTGCAATGTGAACCGTTTTTTTAAATTTTGTAGAAAAATGTTATCTCACATACATTATCAACTTCACACCAAATATTGACATAAATCAAAAAAAGAGGAAAAAAGGAAAAGTAAGTGATAAACTTAATCATAAACTAATAACACCAAGTTCAAGACAATCTTCCACCACCTAAGTATTATCACTCTCACAATTTCATATTACACACACAATTAGGCAAAAAAGTACATTTGCATAAAATCACATTAAGAAATCTACAATCAATTCTGAGAAAAGCAATCAACGATACTAGTAAAGCTCTATACGTGTAACATTTAACTGCCTAGTACTTAATCCTTATTAAGTTAGGATTACTCAGTACATTTTTAATAAAAAGTACAAGCTATCAATGCTCTATTGTAACCCGTGTCTCTGTCACACGGTATCATTGACCCGACATGTTTCTTTCCCTAAATCTGTAAATCTTGTACAGGGAAATTCTTCAGGGGTATTGCTTCAAAGAGACGAACAGTACCACGTTGAACACATTTGTGTAATGTCGATTCCTTATCGAGAAACTGGTTTGGCCAGAAGTTGCAGCCCTCAAGGGTTTCCGTCTTGTTATAAATTACTATGACGACACTGTAAACCTTTACAATAGTAAGAGGTGGAGGGCGCGCTGCTTTTGATTAAGGCGCTGGTTCCATAGTTGCACGTGGGAAGGGATCCCGTCTTGGTCGAATTCTCCTACCAATCTCTATGGTCGTGATCCATGGAGTCTCCACTTCTGGTTAATTCTGCTACGTGGTTCTGGTAGCAAGCTTTTTTTATAATAATTGAAGCTTTCAGCTAGTTGTCCGTACTGCTGAGTCCGGCGTGCTGGATTGCTTTGTGTTCACCGTCGGAGCTGGTCTACTAATTCCACTGGCGGTGGGTCTCCACAAGAGGACAACAAACTCACTGAACATGAGTCTGTTGCTGGGACCTTCGTCACAGAGGAACAGATCCAAAATGTGGGAGATGTACCTGATTACGACTTATTGTCCGGTGAGTGCCCATGCCTGTGTGTGTAATCCATGTGTATGTTGTTTGGGTGACGGGTTCTGATTGAGTGCCAGGTGGGTCACCCATTTGCTTCCTCCCATACATTCACGTGCCTTGGATTTGGGTATGACTGTATCCCTTCTGCCCACAGATGCCAATTAGGGCCACATTAGTGCACATTGCCTTCAAGTGTCATCTTGCAACTACATTGTTCAGATTTTGTAAGTGTTCATCCAGGCTGATTGTTTCCACTCTCCCATTTTTACTACGCATCTTTCTGCCCTATTGCAACATTTGTGATTTGCTTTGGTCATTGTTTACAGCCCACACTGGGCCACTATTTTTACCTGGTTATGTTAATGATTACAACATTCAGGCCGATGAAGTATTGGGCTGCAGACATATTTTATTAGGGCCTGTTTGCATGTGGAAGATGACAGATGTTTCCTGTAATGTTAAAGTGACCAACCATTGATCAGCCCACAATGACTGTATTATTGGACACTGGATGTGTTTCAGTGTGTGGCACATGCATATTTAGCAACACTATTCAGCATTAATCTTCGCATCATGTCGATGTGACATGGATGTATGACAGTACTCATTCACTGACATATTGCTGTAGTTTTGTAATTTAACGTGGCTATGCTACATGACATCTGTGTGGTGGCATGTGTCATGTATGTGTATTGGACATGCCACTCACAGCCTGATGTGTGATGCCAGTGCTACCCAACATGCTGCAAATGTGTTGCTTTTCCATCTTGCTCTCCCCAGTGTCTGCCTTTTTGACTCCACTTCCAACTCTTTGACAGTGCATGCATGGCAGGGTTATAGTCATGTGGGACATGTGTAAATCATGTACTGGATCTTTGGATTGTCACGGCCTATGTGTGTGCTATGGTGCTCATGCCTGTTTCCATTTGTTGTCTTTCATGTTTTTGCAGGTGATGACGCGCTTGATGCTGTTGAGGTTGAGGAGATGGTGCAGACCCAGGAGGAATCTCAGGCACGACCGGGCACCAGTGGGGGACGTGGTGTGGTGGTGGGTGAAACCCAATGTTACTGCAGACCATACTGTCCAGGGGTGTCTCTGGGTGCACCTCCCCAGACCTCTATTCAGGTGCTGAATCAGATGATGAGACTTACATGCAGTCGCAGGTAAGTGTTTCTGGCAGGGATTCTGTTCTGTCCAACCCACCTGCACCAGGGGTAGAACCCTCTATGGGGATGTCAGTGTTGGTAGGTCCGCCTTTGGTGATTACGGATGCAGGGTCACACTCCACAGCATCTGATCCTGTTCCTGGGCCAGCAGATCAGAGGGGGAATGCAGTCCTGCAGCCTCAGGCAGTGCCAGCACAGAAAGGTGCAGATCGCCTTGCCCCAAACAGGTGTGGTGCCCGTCGACGCGGTGCCGTGCGCCACCAGCCAATACTGTATGGGAAAATTCCATGTACGGTATGGCAACCCAACAGGCAGCATCTGTAGAAATGATGGCTCAGGCAATGGAGAGGGTGGCCACTTACATTATCCCCCCTGAAAGGCAGATGGAGCAACAACAGCAGGCAACAGACTCCATTTGCCAATCACACAGGGAAGACATGTTGGCGTCCAACAGGGACTGACGGGTGGCACTGGAGACTCTGCGCGAAGCCATATCAATAGAGTCCCAGGGTCACAGGGAAGCCCTGAGGGTAGAACTACATAACCTCAGGCAGACTCTGGTTGAACTTGAGGCTTCCAGTAATTTAAGGGCAGAACAGCAGCTGGAGCAGCTCACACATTCGCTCTCAGCTGAGCTGCATGCAACACGTGAGGAGATCCGGGCATCACGCGAGGCTATGCATGCAGACAGGCAGGCAACCCGTGATGTGCTGCATGGGGATCTCTGCACTTTAATCCTCCAGAATCAGACCTTCCAGACCTGCATGCTTGCTGCCATGGAGGACCATACCAGGGCTTTGCGTGGGCTGCCTCCCATAGTGCCACCACCTCCTGATGCAGCAGCAGGGAATGAGCAGAGCGACTGCAGTTCTCCCACAATGGCATAGCGGTGCAGGCCATGAGCCCAAGGAGGTATTTTTCTTCTCGCAACATCCACGCATGTGGGTGTTGGTGTGCACCCTGTCTTTGAACCTCCTGGGTGGCCTCCCCCACAACCCCTGTCCCCCTCATGGCCATTTTTGATTTTTGATTTTTTTTTTACAGTGTGTTGCCTTGTGTGGCTCCCGTGGGCATCCACTGTATTCCGGCTGGGCACATGCAGGGTTGACCTGAGTATCAGTTAGATGCTTGGGTTCTTGAGACACACACCCCTCCTGCTTCCCGTTTCCATGGGCTTGCAAAGGGTGTGACCAAGTGACAGTGAATTACACTGTGACGTTGGGCACCCATGAGCTGTGTGGGCAGTCTGTTGTCAATACTGTGTAGACATCCCTAGTGGATATTGTTGTTGTATTGTACACTACATGATGTATTGATATGTGCTTGTGCATCCATGTCTTCCTCCTAATTTGAAGGTTCCTTCCTCATGTCTTCACAAGGCCGTCTACTTTGCAGATGCAGTTCATGTTGTATGCAGTACACTGAGACATTTGCGTGGCAGCAACATCTACCACTCTACAGTTGGAAGGGGTCGATGTGCTGGCATATTCAGGTTGTAAAACTACCACTACTTGAACTTAGTACTGTCATGGTTTTGCATTTTTCCATGGTGTGTTGCAGCATTGTGTTGGTGGTAAGTATTTGGTAATGTGTGGTTAGTTATACATTACTGGGAGCATATTGTGTGTGGGCAGTTTCCATTAGGGACGGTGTACTTTGTGACACTTGTGTCAGGTCTTGTGCATTGCTTTGTTTGCTTTCACATTGCATGACATGCCATGGTGTGTTTGGTGGTGGAGCTGGGGAGGGGTTGGGTGACATGGCGCTGTTCTCATGTTGTATTTAGCAAGGGGGTAATGAATTTAGCAGCATAGATGTATGTCTTTTGATGACACAGCATTGGTGGTGTTTGGGTAGGTAGGGATGCACACAATGTAACACTTCCAGGTGACCAATCTCAGGCTGTTATGGTTGTGACAGTTGAGTGTCCCTTATGTCATCATCATTGATTGTCAGCTGGTATGTGCCAGGGCTGTGTGCACTCCTCAGGGGTGTGATTTTATGTGAAGTAATTAGCCACCAGCTGCGTACGGGCTGCCTCACCACATGCCCTTTCCCCTCCCATGCGCAGTGGGCGTGCATGTGGTTGGGGATGTGGGGGCACCACCATGTCCACCGGCAGGCCCCGGCGTGTTGCAACGTTGTGCAGGACACATGCTGCCACTATGATCCTGCACACTACTGGGGGAGCGTATAACAGCTGCCCACCAGAGCAGTCAAGGGAGCAAAAGCGTGACTTGAGCACTCCGAATGTGCGCTCCACTATGCCCCGGGTTGCAATATGGGCTGTGTTGTATCTTACCTCGGGTGGCGTGGTGGGGTTCCGAATTGGCGTCATCATGTGTGTGCTCAGAGGGTAGGCACTGTCCCCTGGGGAGATGGTGATGGGTATCATTAGTGGGGTTGTGACATTACTCAGTATCTGACATGCATGCATGTGCAGTGGCATTTATACTCACCAAGAAGCCATGTATCGCCATGCCGCCCAGCTTCTAGGTCCCGGTTTAGGGTTGACATTCTGTAACTGAAACTGTCGTGGTTGGACCGTGGATAGTTGGCATATACTGAGGTGATGATTCCCTTGGCATCACATACTACCTGCACGTTGATGGAATGCCAGTGCTTGCGGTTTCTATAGATGTTCTCAGATGCCCTGGAGGAACGTAGAGCCACATGGGTGCAATCAATGGCACCTAGCCCTTTGGGGAATTGTGCCACCCCGTAGAAATACTGGATGGCAGCCTGCCTTTCTGCAGGTGTTCTAGGCAGGTATATGTGCCTGCGGACTGATGGGCGTGCAGTCATGATGGCCAACACCTGGTGTAGGCAGCGTGACTGAGTGGCCTGTGACACCCCCCCCCACTATAGCACTTGTCCGCTGAAATGATCCAGTGGCCAAGAAGTGCAGTACATTGAGGACCTTCTCCAGGAGGCTGAGTGCTTGGGAGCACAGGGTGGGCGATGTGAGGTCATCCTCCCACTCACTCACCAGGTCGAGTATTATGTGAGGTGGAAACCTGTACCTCCCATTCACCTGGTCATCAGGCATCCCAAAAAGGCTGGTTCTGGGTGTAAAAATTCTGGGCCTGACTATCCTCCTCCTCCTCCTGCGGTATCCCACGACCACTGCTGCTAGGAACGGTATATTCATCTTGGCATCTGAGCTTGTTTGTTGTTTGCGCGCACTTTTATGCTGCGCGGGTCCGCGTACGCCTGCTTCCTGCTGGCATACGTGTTTCCGGATTAGCACGTCTTTTTTGGCGCACGCATTAGCCCCGTTCGATTCCATGAATACGTGTTGTAGACGCGCGTGTGGGCGTTCCGCGCATTTGCCTCCTGCAATTCCCCCGTGACGCCCACATTTTCAAGCGTTGTTCCCCATTCCGCGTGTTACGCCCCCTTTTCCGTCTACCTTTGTTGTGTGCACTGCGCTATGTGCGCTTTCGCTGTGCGCTTAGCGCACGCTGTTTGGAGACGTGTGCGCCAGCGTGCGGCACGCAGAATTTTAGCACACATCTAGGGATTTACACGCGCACTGACTTCCATGAATTGCTTTGCGCAGGTTTCACTGCGATTTTCGCACTTGCACTGCTATTTGCACGCTTTCGCACGATTGCTCCGAAAATCTCAGCGCACATTAATTCCATGAATCGGCCTTTTAATGTATTGAATGTTACGCCATCTTGATGTATGAACTTGTACCGAATGAACTGGTATGTAATAATGAAATGTGAGGATGTTCTTTTATGGTTCAATAATCAAAAAAAAGATTTTAAAAGTGAAGTGAAAGTGAAGTTCCAAGTTAGGGCTAAAACCAGGGCAGAAGTTTGGGAGATAATCAGTTGCAAGCAGAGTCAATGGAGAATTCATCAGAAGCTGCCTTCCATTTGATGGGTTATCCTATTTGGTCAATGTACTTCCTCCAAAGAAGATAAAGAGGCAAAGCAATCAGAGATAGAAATAGGGTTACTAAAGATTGCATGGGTGAGGGCGAGTGAGGTAAACTGATCACAATTTCCAGAAGCGTGAGCAGGTAGGGCCTATAATGGTGTGCAACAACTATGATAATGCGACAACAATCCAGTTTGTGGAGAATTTGGAAAGAAAACTCAAATTAGAATGAAAAAGCTAGTATGGCAAATAAGGTGTTATTCAAGTGATTACTACACAATCACCTTAATGTGATTTCTGAGATGGCCCAACCCAATTAACTCCAGCCTTTCGCACATCACTGGGATTGATCAATTGTCCAATAATGATAGTGTTAATCCAACGAGTCGATTTTTAAGTTGCAGCATTTTTCTACTTTAACTATGGCAAGCAGCAGTACGGATGATAAAACATCAAGAGACTATCTTCAAAAGGTACATTTAAAACAGAAAAAGATGCCCTTATGGGAGAATGATTAACCACCGGCAGTGAAGTTTATTAGTCTTCACTTTCAAAATGTTATTAATATTATTATTATTATTGATGGTTAAACCCTCTCTTGTAGGCATTCCAGGATTTTCATTGTGGCTTTACACAAATTGCATGTAGTACAAACTAGGGACTTACTAAACGGGCCATTTTGGATAGTATCCCTGCCTGTGGCACAAGGTTGGTTAGTGGGAGGACTTTAATGTGACGTAATGCCAAGTCTTCTCCTAATAATAGTTGTACTGTTCTAGCAGCGTTGTTTGGGGAAAGAAAAAACAGTACCAGCATTGTTGGTCTAATTAATCTCATCCAAAGCCTTGTCAATGACCAATAACCTTTCAGAGATCAATGATACTATAGAGATAACTAAGTAAAGATATTCCAATAAAGAAGATTGTAATGGCACACTCTCACCCCTTGGGGGGTATCGGGGTGTGTGTCCCCACATTATTAACAAAAAATAATGTACAAAAAGTTAAAAGTGATTTAAGTTTTTAGGTCAAACGTTTTTTGTCATTTCTCCATTTGTTTATTTCCATTTCTTTCATGGACATCCCAGATAAAAAGGGGCTCAATTCTTTCCTATTTGAACTCTTCTTTATTGATCATTTGGAAGGATTAAATCCTGAATTTGATATAATGCTGGGTTTGTGTGTTTCATGTGTAATCAGGGGTGGGGGATACATTGGAAATGTTACTCTTTGAGGCAGATTGGGGCGTTTACTAGCTTTGTCCTTCTTAGGTATTACAGATACCTTAGAAATGTTACCATTACTTTAAGTAAATTGGCTGATAATTAATTACATTGACCTCATTATTTGTAACAATGTGTGTACTACGAATACCTAAATTGCGTCCTAAGACAGTAAGTAACTCAGCAGATGGTTGCAGTATTCTAATATTATTATTATTATTATTATTATTATTAGGTATTTATAATGAGCCTATGAAGCAAAAGTGTTTCAAGGTGCATCAAGACAAGGGAGGGGGAGAAGGGAGAAAAAAAACCAATACCGTTCCTACTAGGTCTTGAGACATTTGGATCGTGCAAGTGCAGTAACAAAAATGCAGGGGAGGGGTGGAGGAGGAGAGGTGAAGGTGGACAAACAATACCATTCATACTAGGTCGTGAGATGATTTTGGAGCATGCAAGCGCAGCAACTGAAGTGAAGGGAGAGGGGGAGGAGGAAGGTGAAGGTAGGGGGGCACATGGAGCTAGAAAAACAATAACGTTCCTACTTGGTCGTGAGACGATTCAGAGTGTGCACATGCAATAACAGAAGTGAAGGGAGAGAGGGAGGAGGGGAGGTGAAGGTTGCGTGGACACAGGGAGGAACAAACAATAATGTTCCTAAGACAAACAATAATGTTCCTACTAGGTTTTGAGACCATTTGGAGCATGCAAGTGCAGTAGGAGAAATGATGGGGGGGGAGTGCAGGACGGGGAGGAAGGGTAACAGAGGGAAGGAGGAGAAGGATGCAATAAGTGCAGGTTAACAGGTTCACTTGCACTTTGAGGAGATGGGGGTGCACAAGGGAGTGCTTGGGGAGCAGTGGGAGCGAGCCAGCGACAAGGAATGACTGCAGAATCACCCAGATTCGACTATCCTAGAGAGAAAGAAAAAGCCTACATTTCAAGCACACAACAATTGCAAAACACCCAGATTTGACTTTTCTGGAGGGAAGGAAAAAAGGCTACATTTCGAACACACGACAATTGCTAAACACCCAGATTTGAAATTCCTAGAGTGTGAGGTAAATGAGCAGCTCGAGGACCAACCCCTAACAATGATTGTGTAAGCTGGGAGAGCATACATTAGATTCTACCACAGAAACATTAGCATCGATTTCACCTATGTCTTTTTTTAGAAACATAGAAAATTTACCAGGCCCATGATTTTTTAGCTGCTTTTCTTTTTTTAACTGTCTAAAATTAATGACAAGCAAATAAAATCCAATGAGCCCATGAATGTTAACTAAGGCTGCAGGAGAGAACTTCCAATTGATTACAGTCCACACCCCCATACCAACCTCAGAACCGCAAACCATTGTTCAAGTTAAAATGGGAATATACAACTAACAGAATGGCACAGGAGACATTAACTAGAATTACAGTCATGCAGTGCTCATTAATCAGAGTCCAGTGTCCTGGTTCAAAGATATTCAAAGATATTCAGAGTGTTGGTCAGTACATGTCACAGGCCGAGCTGGGGGGATAATATAACACTTCCATTAGTGATGGAAGAGGAATGAAACTCAGATAAATGTAAAAATACAGTGATACACAACCAATGCCTGCCAGATGAAGCATAGGTCCAAGGTCACAGATTCACAGATTCTGAGAAGCAAGCTGGTAGGTCAACAGGGAGTAGCAGTGAGAGTGGAGATTACATGTAAACAGTCACAAACAGAGAGATAGAAGAGAACGGTATAGCATAAAGGTTGAAGGCCAGAAATAGAGAACTCCAAACTCTAGTCAGACTCCAGTTAGTATTAGAGCACAGACAATTGTAGCCCTGGCAGCCGTAGCAGCTCTGAGCAGCCGGAAGTGACCAAAGTGATCCAATTCACTGCAGTGTGTGTGTGCTGATCCTCCAAAGTATGGGCTGGTTGGTATGGTATTGTATAAAATGTATAGAGAGCAATCTACGGCCTGAAAACATCTATGCGCTAAACGAGCTAAACGAGCAAGCAAAGTTGGAGAACCGTTAAAAGACAATGAGACTTAAATGAGATGGGTTTTCAAAAGCTTACGAAATGATCTACGGTATCTTGGAGATAAGCTGGAAGAGAGTTCTACAAAGTAGGGTCCAGGACTGAATAAGAACGTCCCCTTGCTCGGGCCCTATGGTGTGATGAGATTTTCCAACAACTTTGTGAGGAAGAGCAGAGAGTTCAGGCCGGCCTGTAATGGGACAACTTAGAGCGAAGATAATTAGCGCTGGCATTATGAATGGCACGGTGCATAATGCAAAGTATCTTAAAGCGGTTTATAGTCATAATGTAGAAAAAAAAATGTCGACTTACAAAAATGTAGGAAAAAAAAATGTAGAAAACAATAATGTCGAAAACCTATACATATGATGAAAAGAGTCAATTTTTAGAAAAAAAAAATGTTGAAAAAAAAAATGTCAATTAGCACTATCAATAAATAAATAAACAAGAAGAGTATCATTTACTAGGGGGGGTCCCCCAACCCCCCTCACCCAACACCCCCCGGCCACCCCCCACTCCCCCCACCACCCTCTCACCCCTCATCTCAACACATTTTAATTATATATATATTTATTATTGTTTTTGGAAAAAATTCTAAAAAATGTAGAAAAAATTTGACATTATTGTTTTTCGACATTATTGTTTTCTAAAAAAAAAAATCGACATTTTGACTTTCTACATCATTGCATTCTACATTATGACTGACCACCTCTTAAAGCCAATCTGACTAGTTACAGGAAGCCAGTGCAGATGACGTAGAAGGTAAAATGTCTTTTCATCGCAGGATGTTTTATTTAATGAAAAAACCCATCAAATTTTTTTGGGAGGGGTTAGAAAATTATATATATGGGATGTGGGTGTTTGGGAAGAGATAAAAACTGAAAGGGAATGGGGGATTGGGGGCACCCCCCAAAAAATAAAAATTCGATGGATTTTTTTGTTAAAAGATTTGCTGTAAAAAAACCTGCGAAAAAACATCCCGCGATAAAATGACATGGAACCTGCGTAGAAGACCCCAGGAATAAGGGAATCTCGGGGCCCCAAAGGCCAGTCCGGCTGCCAAATTTTGCAAGATCTGCAAATGTTGGACCAAAAAAGATGACTGGCCCAAATAGATGCCATTACAATAATCGGACGGACCCCATAATAGAAGAGGTCACTACCTTGGCACAAGATTCAGGAGCGAGAAAAGGCAAAATCATCATTAGTACCTTCAATTTGGCAAAGCCAGCATGACAAACAGAGGAGATTTGCATACAATAACGGGAATACTCTGCATCCAATAACTGGGATGGGCAACCAGTTGTAGGACCATACATGTAAAATGCATGCAAAGTGTCCCTCAATATGCCTTTAGGAAAGGCAACATACCTCAAGTGCACTGTGACTGATTTCTGTGACCTTTGCCCTTGAAGGTAACTCTGGATAGCTCTAGCTACCATGGCTAATGACACCTTTGCGTAATCCACGTATGCCAAAGAGGGTGGCGTACAATGAGGCACACAACAAGACTATTGCAAAAAAAGAAGAAAAGGTGGGCTGAACCAGGGCCAGTGCTATGATGCCTCAAATAGAAAGTAGTAGAAGTGCTGCAGAAAATCTGTGTTGTGGCCTAAGCCCAGAATCACAATAATGCAAATGAAAGAACACCTTCCAGATTCTTAAATGCGCACACTCTATTGGTTTGGATATTACTACAATTATACAACTCAGTATTAAGAGCAAAGCAAAGACGTGTGGATTCATAGAAAAAATTGTGATTTTAATAGAATTTCTCAACAGCCAAGACGTGTTTCAACCAACAACTGGTTTTCTTCAGGACTGTGGAGTTCATTCAGTTAATTTAACATACAGAGCATACATATCAACGAAAAATCATTCAATATTTGAAAAAATGTCCACGATAAAACAACATAGTTCATATCCCAAATACACCAGAAATGAAGAACGGTAAGGGAACATAAATGTAAAAATGCTTGGATTAAAAAATCACAAACATTTAACAATCTTCAGTCTCTAAAAACCAAAATGATACATTCTTGTAAAAAAATCACCACACCCACAGCCCCTGTCATGAAAACTGTGTTCGACAAGTGCCAGTATTACTTTATCACACCCGACTCAATGACCACTGATTTTATACAGAAAATATATACCCAATAACCTAATTTGTATGCTTAACTGTATCAATGTTATTCACAATGATTCTTCCACCTACACATGATAATATAGATCCTACTATTCCTCTCCTTTATGCACAAAACACCAGCCATCATCTCCCTCATCATGTTCAGGATAGACTACGCCAACAGCCTATACCTCGGAATACCGGATTATCTACTGAAGAAACTGCAATGTACACAGAATAGAGCTGCCAGACATCTCCTCAAACTCTCACGAAGGAACCACACCACTCCTGCGCTAAAGATGCTGCATTGGCTGCCAGCTAAAAAACGAATCACATTCAAAACAAAAAGAAAATCACCATTACCAGCTGACCAGAACACTCAGATTCAGCAACGATATCCACCTGGAACCTAAACCATACACAAGGAAAACACTTGGTGGATCAGCATTCTCTTTCCAAACCGCAAACATTTGGAACTCCCTCCCTAGAGAAATACGAAACATGAGGGACCATCTACAATTCAGAAAACTCCTAAAAACCTGGCTCTTCAAGTTGGAACCAGACGAAAACGAATGAGCAACACCCACAAACTTTGGAATCAACACACATATGGCAAGATGGAGGACTAGACCGTACCACAACAAGTTCAGGGAGGTGGGCAGACCTCCGAGTGAAAGGGAGACCCGGGTGCACCCATTCCCATGGAGGACCCTACCTGAGGCTAATGAGAGAAATGGGAACATCCTAGGATGAACGACAGACAGGACATAAGAGTTGAAGGGGAAAGAATGGTGACCAAACAGATAATCCACAAGGCTTAGGTAACTGAAGGGCACAGACAAGAGGTCCCCCCTCCAAAAGGGCCCAAGGACGTGATGGCGGCTGTACATATGCCAGGGGCAAAAGCGGTATAGACATCCATTAGTCTGAACACGGGGGAGGGGGTAGAGGCATCACTACTAAATAGCCCTACAAACACTGCAAAATTCTGCAAAGCATAGTGGAGGGAGATCCCCCTAGCACACCACAATATGAGAAACTGGCACGGATGCATACCACAGGTGGCCAAATGGGAGGAGGTACAATGGAGCGCCACCACAAACCAACCCACTAAACATGCATCCCTCTGCTTACAACTCTCAAACTCTAAACAAAACACAACCATACCTATTTTGCACAACAGACCGCACCACTTCACTGCACCGGAACAACAAAACAAACCACACATAGCGTCGCACAACAGCACATGACAACTAACGACCAGAAAATCACACCTACGCTCAGCGAACAGTGTAAACTGAACTGAAGCTCCAAACAGCACATCACAGCTCTCTTCCACTTTTTCCTGCTCAGTCCTACTAACTTACCCTACCCTTTTGCTTTTTAGACTTGACAGAGCACCAGGGGACCACTCCGGTGTGACAGCGCAGAGTATAAATATCCGTTAACATGACATAACACAAAACAGGTACCTTACTTGACACAGGTTGAATATTATGCTCCTAAACTCATTACACCCATTTTGAAAAGAACTTCTGCAAATATAATGACAACATAGAACAAGGTTATTGTCTCATTGAATCACCAAATTCGGCATCAGCTACAAGGGATCTGAAAAAATAGAATGTCTTAATAATCGGTATCCTACCTATACTTGGGAGATTTAAAAAACTTTAGCTTCAAAGCTGTCTTGGTTACTCAGACTCTGAATAAAGATTTTCGATGAAGTCTCAAAAAGATCAAACCAATCCTAATTCAAGAATGTTCATAAACAAGAGTACTCACTAGTATTTAGTGTACTAAATACTAGTCACCCTCTACCTCTGACTCTGCTCTCAGCATCCTCCATCTTTCCATCACCAACACTCTTGACATTCTTGCTCCAGTCACGAGGATCTGCCTGAAACCTGCCTCTAAGCATAACACCTGGTACGACACCAAACTAGCAGCCCTGAAATGAAACTGCAGGGCGGCAGAGTGGAAGTGATTAACCTCAGGCTCATCCTCTGACAAACTGGCCTGCTGCCTGCTCCAAAGGCAATAAAGTCTCGCCACCCGTGCAAAGAAAAGAGCCCGCATCCAGGCACGGACCTCCGGCACATCCAATAACGTGGCTGAACTTTCCAAGATCTGCACAGAACTAGCCAACCCTTCTGCACTCTCCTCCTCCCCTTCTCCGTCCCAGGCCTTCTGCAATGCACTGGCCTCACACTTTGGCACCACAACTCAGGGCATCCTGACCACCCTTTCTACACTCCCGCACAACCATCCCACACCCTCACCTCCGCCTCCACCCCCTCCCTCCTCCTTCCTACTTCTCCTCGTTCTCCCCCGTCACACCTGAAGAAGTTACCGGAGTTGTCCGCTCCATGAAGGTCCCTTCTAAACAGGTTGCCCCTTGCATCCAGGATAATGTCGTCTCTCTTGGCCCTGCTCTCGCTGATTTCTGCAATCACTCTTTTATCACTGGATCTTCCCCTCCCCTTTAAGCATTCACTTGGGCATCCACTCCTGAAGAAAACGTCCTCAGACCCTACTTGCCCTTCCAGCTACAACCCTATTTCCACCACCCCGTTCCTGGAGAAGCTGCTTGAGAAACTGGCATTGCCCCCACTCAACTCTCACACTGAACTTGTTGGTGGTCTCCACAACCATCAATCTGGATTCCGAGCACCCAGAGTCACAGGAACTGCTCTTCTGAACACCTGTGAAGAACTGCTTGCATCTCTGGACTCCAACTCCCCAGCTGTCCTTATCCTTCTCAACCTCTCCCCTGCCTTTGTAACAGTCAACCATTCCATCCTCATACAAAGACTCCACGATACCTTTGGTATCTCAGAATGGGCACTGGACTGACCAAACTCTTTCCACACTAACCACTCTTCCCAAGTCATCCTGGGCACTTTCTGCTCTCCTACTTCCCTCTCCACCTGCGGTGTCCCCCAGGGCTTTATACTCTCCCCCTGGCTCTTTAACATCTACCTTACTCTCCTTGCACGCCTCATCTCTTCCTTCTCCTCCAACTTCCAGAGTTACACAGACAACACACATCTCTTTTTCAAACTCCCTGCTGATCCTCTTGCACCCTCCATCATCCCTGACTGCCTTTCCACCATCCAGACCTGGTGCACCTCGAACAGTCTCTGCCTCAATGCCTGTAAAACCGAGATCCTTTCCATCAGGACCCCTGCCCTTCCTTCTTCCCCTCACTCTGGCCTTCCCCCTTGGGCTCTCCCCTCTGTGCCATCAGCTGAAGCCAGAAACCTTGGAGTCATCTCCGACTCCTCTCTCTCCTTCCTCCCTCACACTAAGGACATTGCAAAGAAGTCCCACTTTCAGCTCTCCTTCTCAAAGGAATTTTACCTTTTCTCACTTTCCCTCAGAGGACCAATGTGACCCAAGCCCTGGCCCTGGTTTTCTTTAGGCTTGCCTACTGCAATATCATCCTCCTGAATCTGCCATCTTCCATTCTGCGACCCCTCCAGCTAACCCAGAATAGGGCAGCAAGACTTACCTTGGCCTTAAGCCCAGAGACCACATCTCTCCTGCACTAAAAAGTCTTCACTGGCTCCTGGTTGCTGCACAGATTAAATTCAAATCCATCTGCACCATCTACAATGCTTTCCAGGCCCGGGCACCACACCACACTATCTTCAACTTTATCTCACTAAATACTCTCCTTCTAGACCACTTCACTCCTCTGGCACCAACTCTTTGTGTGTAAAGCATTTTGCTAAATAGAGCGAAGGTGGTCATTCACATTCCTCAGTGGGCTCCCTCCTATAGAATAGCCTCCGCGTCCCCCTGTGCCTTGAGCAGGATCTTCTCAATTTCTGGAAGCTCCTTAAGACTTCCCTCTTTTCCTCCTCCTTCCCTTCTTCTCTCCTGCGCTAATCCCACAGCTGCTGAATCAGTGACCTGGGCCCTTATGCATCCTTGGGGCCCTGATCTCCCACACCAATTCTCCCCAGTTCCTGTCTATCTGCAGCACTTGCATCTGCACACCCAAGGCATTGGAGGTTTGCACTTGCACCTCCCGTGGCCCCAGTCCGAACAGCGCTCACCATTCCTAGCACTTGATCTGTGGCTCACCCATGAGCTCGGACTACTCAGCACTTACCCCCTCTTCCCTCTTGCTTGCTGCACTTGCACGTTCTGAATACTCACAAGGCATAGTAGGTTCCTCCCTCCAAACTGCCCCCCACTGCTCTTACATTTTGTGTTTTTAATGTACTTCCCACCCTTGCACCCTCCCTGCCCTGTGGGAAGTTTGAAACAGTATGTTCTTATTGTACAAGCGTCTGACAAGCCAATAATAAATAAATAAATAAAATGTCAGGTCCAAGCTGATCATAGAGCAGACATTATGCCACTGAAGGGACGTGTTCAGTGTCTACACCGGACCGGAGGGGACTTGATGTACATGCCAGAAAAGGTTGGACAAATAATTCTTGCCCGTGCCATGCTGCACAACATCTGCTTCAGGCGAAATGTCCTTTTCACACCCTGATGAGGACATGCCTCCCCAAAAGACAACGGCTCAATACCTTGCAAGAATAAATTGACAATTATTTCTGAACACATCAATAATCACCTGCTGCTGACCTTTGTTTATAGCCATGTTTCAATAAATCACATTCACACAAAAAGGATTGTCGTGGCATTGCTTCAAGTGAACAAGTATTTAATAGTGCAGTGTCAAAACAATCCATCCCCAACACACATTTCCAACCACCTCCCCCATCCCCAACACCCATACCGACCCACCTCCCCATCCCCAACACCCATCCCCACCCACCAACTTTGTGCCCGGTGAAAACGTGTAATGTGGTAACAATCATTTCCATGGCCTCTTGCTCTTGCCAGGCAGTTCTGTCTGTGGGTGGGGCACATTTCTCATGGAGCAGCGCTGTGAGCTGCCAACTGAAGAGCCCTCTGTGGGGGTCAATGAGGTGGATATGTCAGACTCTGGACTGGTCCCTCGATGTGCTGGAGGGTCAGGAGCATTCTGGCTTGCACTGACTCCGCAAATGCTGAAATTCCCTCTGTCAGCTCTCTTACCCTCTGTTCCACAACAGTCATGGCAGCAGTTGCCACTGATGATTGCCATTGCTCCCAGGTCCAAGGACCTTGCAATACTCCATGAGGCCCCCTGCTTGCTTGCAGATCCTGCACTTGGGTATCTGCAATTTTCTCCAGGTTAATCTTTCCTCCTTTAATCGTGTTCAGCCGCCTCCATTGAGAGAACGCTGTGCAATGCGCTGTGGGCTATGGGGAGGGCTGTGACTGAAGGAGGGGGACCCGAAACCCCTGTGAGCACCAGTGTGTGGTCCACTAGCATCAGTGTTACCCTCTGATTACAGGTCAAGCTGCACACGCGCGTGGTTGTCTTGCTCAGGTGACAAGGAGGTGTCATGAGGCAGATGGTAAGGTGTGGGTGCAGATTGATGTGCACCAGTGGCAGAATCTGGCTCCTTGGACACAACCAAAGGGGGCAGCTGTGGAGTGGTGGATGCAGCTGCCAGGTGTTCAGGACCTGCAGCTACGTGTGTAGTGCTGCCATCAGTGCATTCTGCTCCTGATGACTGTGAAGCTGTCAGGCGGGAATATGACATACTGTAACCCATTCTGCATACTTGTACATGGGCTTGCAAGTGACATACTACATGGTTGAAGCTCATTATACACAAAAATGTGGTCTGATGTGTAGGGTTGATTGCATGCCAATGCATATGGCTAATGCAAGGTGGGGGAGATGTTTGCTGAGGGTTTACACCCCATATGCATTGGCTCTTTACCTGCTGGGCACCAATGTGGCCTGTACATGCAATTGTGCTTTCCCAACACACTTTGGTACTGTTCATGGTTTCATGGGCCCACATGCAAATTCATACTATAGTGCATGGGTATGTGCACAGTCACCCAGAGGGGGGTCAGGACAAGGGTCCACAGTGCTGCCTCCTGTGGTAGATGTATCTTGACAGTGTTTTGACAGGAGGCTGCAGACCCTGGCCCTGCGGTCATTCCACCTCTTATGGCAGTCCTTGCTGTCCTGTGGGACTGTGCTCTCGGCTGTGGCCTTATCTCGAATGCTGGCCCTGATGGCAGTTTCCCTCTGGCCAGATGTCTTCCTGTGCCTAGAGCCATATAGCTCTTCGCTATGGTCCACTACCTCATCAGTGAGTACCTGCAGCTCTGCTGTGCTGCATTGTTGACAAAGCCTCTTATCTGGAAACTTCCCTCTGCTTTTGTCATATGACATGTTTTGTCTTCCTTGTGTGTTCGAATTGCAACTGTAAATGGGGGATTCAGAGTGGATTTTTATTTTTAAAGATGGCCGCCGTCATGCTTCCTTTTTCTGGCATTGACGCTATTTCCAGTGGCAGTAATCCCACTGGTGGTAATTCCGCCGGCTGTATTTCCATTGTGGGAATTTGCACTGAATGTGGTGGCGGTTACATTAATTCTGCCAATTGCAGGCAGAGTAACTGTCTGAAACTCTTTTACAATGGTAATTCAACCGGACAAAATGACTGCTTCCGCCAATACCTGTGTGCACTACTGGCAAGTTGTAATACGGCAGTTATTCCGCCAGACACCACAGTGGTAATGGTGCTGGAATACCGCCATATTACCAGCCAATTCACGATGAGGGCCATAGTCCATGTCATCACCCGTATATATTCTTCCTCACAAAACTTCCCATACCTAACCCATAACATTACCCAAACCCCCTCTTCCTCCTCCCAAAATGAATCCAAAGAAAGTATTATCCCTAGACCACTCTTCCCAGTATACTAATAGCAATCCATTAATTGTCATATTTACCTGATCCTCATCCCATTACTGCAATCACACTAGAATTACCCCACACTACCCTTCCTATTCCCAGTACACCAGGACTCTGCAATCTGTAACTCTAAAAATGTTTTAGCCCACAGCTCCCATTACCGATGCATACCTCTGCCTCATGCCAGCACAATTATATTCCTAATAATTACCCCAACACCCCGCTTCCTTGACCCAATACCCATTAATCATCCATATTGTTACCCCCACATTCCTTTTTCTCTTCTAATACACAATCCCAATCTTTACCATTACTGCTTCATCCCTCTCACTTGCCTCAGTATCAACACATAGTCCATCTCATCACCCATATACACTTATTCCTCACAAAACTACGCAATGCTAATCCATATCATTACCCAAACAAAACACCTTTTTCCTCATCCCAGTATCCAATATGAATCCATATAATTATCCCTAAACCACTTTTACTAATCCCAGTACACTAATAGCAATCCACATTAGTACCTCCACATTCATCATCCTATTCCTACTTCTCAATGGTCATCCATCATTATTTTCATTATCATTATCTCTACATCTGTATTCCTCATTCTAGTATCCTATATTAATTCATATAATTTGCCACACGTTCTTGCTCTTCATCCCAGTACCCAATACTAATCTCTTCCTAGATACCAACAATCGATAACATAATTAAAGTATGCACTTTCTTTTCTCCAACAGATACAAAACAACGAACTAAAACTCAACTCCATAGAACATTAAGACAATATTGGGCCAGTAAAAACAAGTGAAAGGTATGTACTCCCTCTACACTAAAACAATGTATAGAATACTTGCAAGCAAGAGAGCAACTAACTCTGCTCTTGCAAAGTACAACCACAGTCACCACTAACAAAAGGATTATTGCTGCATCAAAAAGAGAAATGTAATCAGATACCTCTTAAAACAATCTCAACAAAAAATGAAGCCCCAACAAACAAAACAGATGGGAATTATATTTTCCAATGTCAATGTAGTCACAATAAAACATTCCAAAAGATCTATTTTACAAAAAATGTTCTGTCGCAGAATCCTCGGCAATCTCATCAAAAAATAAGAGAATTCATGTTCCTCACTTCAAAATTACCAATGAAAACTATTACTTGAAGCACTAATTGACAGCACATTCGAACTAAAAAGAAACATTTATTTTACTTTTAAACAGAATGAAACCCTTAACAAAATTAATTTAGAAAACTACAATCAAAGAAGTTCAGAATATGCGCAGTGTCAACATAGATAATGTTTGAAACTTCTGTGCAGGTGAATGGTGTCACACCAGTAGCACAGAACCATTTTTCAATGAAGACAGATAAAGCCAACAGCAAACACATCCATTTGCCATATATTCTTATAGAAAAGTCTATTAAATATAAGAAGATACAATTATGACAAATTAAAACCATTGAAAATCTTCCCAAACAAAACGTCAACCAAATCTTACTCATGTCCAGACGTCTAATCCAGTCTACCCATGGACGTGCAGCTCAATTCGTAATGTGTGCCAACAGTCTTTCAAATGTTTATGACAATGTCTGAAGCAATACATTAAAATGAAAACAAAAATAGAATCAACACTTTACAAAATGCAAACTCTTCTCCAGTGCGTCATTCATACTCGACTACAAGGACATTCATTGCGCTGGATTTCAGGAGCATCACACCATTCTTAAAAGGACAACCCTGTACATACATTATACAGTGCTAAAAATCCTGCTCTAAAATTACAAAAACTGAATGACAGTCTTCTGACTGAGACAGCACAAGAAGTGCTGGGACAAACAGAAGACATACAAAGTAAATATTTTGGAACTGAAGTAGAAGTACAAAATACACCTAACTGAGAAAGTACCAACCAACAATTTTCAGCAAAAACAAATAGCAAAGTTTCAAACCACCTCTACTGAAATTTCAGACAAATTATGCGTCTATTGTCACAGAACTTTATACAAGCAAAGCACAAAAGCTGTAGATATGTCTGACAAAACATTTTTTTCTTTTCTTTATTAAGTGCTTTTGATTACATCTGTAGCTTTTACACTGTTGATAAAAAAATGACAATATGAGTGGTAAGGTGGGACACCTTTCATCAAGGATTTCAGTTGAGAGGTGGTCCTGCCCCTTTCCCACACCCCTGAACCCCTATACATTTAATTGAACCACAAAATGTTTTATTGACCCCAAATATTTGCATATAAATTTGATATAAATTAATAAGAATCCCAATATATTGCATAGATAAAGATGTAGTTGAACCCCAAAAAACCCTTATGAATTCCAACACATTGTATATACATTGTATATAAGTTTTATATAAACATGATACAATTCCCATGAATGTGAAATATATTTTCCGGAACCCCTATACATTTAATTAAACCCCTATATATTTAGTAGAACCCCCAAAAAATGTTATATACATTTTGGCCCCATTGAGGCTAATAGTGCTTTCTGCTATTAGCATTTGTATCTATCGGGGTTGGTCTTTGATCGCAATCTAGACTTCAAGAAACATATTTCCTACTTAACTTCTAACTACAATTACATGACTCAATTATTGTGGCAGATTCAGCCATATTTGTCAGAGGAAAATAGGTCTGTGATAGCCACAGCGACTTTTCATTCCAGGCTCGATTACTGTAATGGACTCTTCATCGGCACCACACAAGCAAACATAAAAAAATTGCAAATTATTCAGAACGGTGCTGTCAGAGCCGTATGTGGCATCAGACGTAGAGATCATGTCTCTGATTCCCAGAGGAAACTACACTGGGTAACTGTCCAGCAAAGGATTCACTTTAAAGCATCCTGCTTGGTGTATAAATGCATTGGAGGTATTGCTCCTAGTTATCTTGAATCATGGATCAGAAAATTGCCTTATAGGCATACCTTGCTGTCAAATAACAGGAATCTACTCTTGCAACCACCCTTCAAACTCAAGAGGTTTGGAGACCTGAGCTTTAATTCCTGGGATCCAGGGGTCTGGAACGACCTACCCCTCTCCATCAGGCAGCTTCCTTCACTTGCTGAATTCAGGAAAGCGAACCTACTATGTCTTGTGAGTGTTCAGAACGTTCAGGTGCAGAGGGGATGGGGGTGAGGGATAGGTGCTGTGATGCTCATGGAGAAGTGCCAGGGGTGAAGTGCTTAAGAAGGGAAAAGAAAGTGCAACCTCCCGAGGGAGGGTGAGCCTAAGCAAGTGCAGTGAATAGGCAGTGGCTGGGATGAAGATGTCGAAGGGTCAGGGCCCAAGGATACATAAGGGCCATGCACATAAGTCACACTACTGAATGATTAGCAGGGAAGAGAGGAGGAGAAGGAAGAGATGAAGAGAAAAGTCTTGAAGTTTTTTCAGAACTTGAGGATGTCTTGCTCAAGACGCAGAGGGGCAGGGAGGTTATTCCAAAGGAGGTAGCACGTGTGGATAGAGACCATAACCAGCTCTTTGTTTAGCAAACCGTTTCACACACAGAGAGTTGGTGCCAGAGGAGTGCAGGAGTCTAGAAGGAGAGTATTTGGTCAGAAAGCATTAAAGATAGAGTGGTCCCCGGCCCTAGATAGCCTTGGGGATGATGCAAAGGAATTTGAATTTAATTAGTGCTGAGACCGGGAGCCAGTGAAGGCTTTGAAGGCCAGTAGAGATTCGGTCCCTGGGCTTGAGGCCAAGGATAAGTCTTGCTGCCCTATTCTGGGTTAGCTGGAGCGGTCACAGGGTGGAAGAGGGAAGATTAAGGAGGAGGCTGTTGCAATGGTCTAGCCTGGAGAGAACCAGAGCACGTGTAACATTGAGTCTCTGGGAGAAGGTGAGAGTACCTTTGCAAGGGAAGAGCTGAAATTGGTGACGGGCCCCTGGGGGACCCTCGTGCATGGAAACAAGGCATAATCACCATACACAAAATGATACGCCAGACATGAGGTTCAATTCCCAAAATCTAGGGTTTATTGCAAAGCAAATAGTTTCAGTCGGCCGACCGGATCTCACGTCTCGCAACATGGGTTACCCAGACCTTGTGAGATGCAAGAGAGCGAACATTCTACAACAGTCACATATATACAAAAAGATCATCATGTTATCAGTTAGTGACACATCAAAACCGCCCATAATGTGTTTTCTTCAGTAAGGGTTCGGTGATTGACAATTATGACGTGCATGACACCTTCTAAGACATTTATTCAGCAACAGTTGCAATCTGCAAAGGCACAGACACTATTCTTTGTTACAGAGAACATAATGCTCGTGTTCCATGAGCAAGTTGTGTTCGTAGGAGAGACACATTCCAAACCATGCTATCTTCTGGTTTATATTCGTGTGCTGGGGGGTCAGCTTGATCTAGGGGGGCACCGTGAAAGAGAGTATAATTCATGCCTTTAGCTGTCTATTTCTACAATTTCTGCAGTTTCAGCGAGACCAGCTGGCACCTGCTTGGTGATTAAATGCCTCTCTGCTCGCCTTCAAGGACTTGTGAGGGAGGAAAACAATGTATTTCTGTCTGGGCTAGTCTCTCAACGTGTAACTTGTGGCCTCGCTCTGTGCAGAGGCAGAACAAAATAAAATTCGTTTTGCAAAGCGTTTGAAAAGAAAAGCAAGAGAAAGCAAAATTGCAAAATGGCAAATTCTGTTGGTACAAAATGGACGCTCTATGGTTATGCTGACGATTCTGTACTGGCGATGCTAGGCCAACATAATATACCATCTATGCTATGGTAGAGTATTTTTTTCTAGACTAACAAACCCTCCTCTTGGCCATAAGCCAAATGCATCAACCATACATCTGACCATGTATCTGATTCTGAACTATGCATACTGCTTTAATCGTCATCGTCATCATCAATATTAATGGACATGAATTATTTCATAGTTTGCATTTCGTGATTCGGATTCGTATTCACTTTGGGAGTTCTTTTTTGTGTCACCATGTGTATGCATTCATCACTTATTTCAGTGCAAATTATTGGCAGACAGTGTACGCAACAACAACATGTCAGAAAAATCCTGAGTATTGTTGCTAAAATTGCAATTAGTTTCCATCCCCATGAGCGTAGTAACTCCCAAAACCAGGAACTTATATTCAGTTCCCAACCACCTGTTGGGGGGTGAAGGTCAGAGCTCAGAACGTGTAACTTCTATATTGCCTCGAAAATCACAGTGTAAGAATCACTTACAAATACGCAGCACGCTGACCCCACGATTTTGCAAACACCTCCACGGTCAGCCAAAACTGTCAAGAGCCATTCTATTCTGAAGTGTCATTAATCTAATTGCCTTTTTTTCTAGAGTCATATTATACAGTATATGAGTCGTTCCATTTATAGTTTTTTCTAAAATTCTTGATAATCTTCTTATATTATAGGAGTTTATTGCTTGGCCCCAAAATGGTATAAATGATTTTGCTATGTCCCCTACAATAAATCCTGCTTCATCATCCCATCGAGGCCTTGATGTAGATAATTTCGATATATCTGATGTTCCGGAAAGGAATACCCCAGGGAAGAGGATTCCTAAGTAACATGTTCCACCCCAATTTCTAGGTAGCCAGGGATAAGCTTTTTCGCCACATACAAAATAAACGGGGTCACCTACATATATCGGTTCTTCTTCTCTCTCAAGTACTGCAATATTCATACATCTATCAAATGTCCCTACTTGATATGAACCTTTCTTTCATAAGCAAAATGGAACAGTGCGAGGATTGTAATTTATTGTATATGACGGGGGCACTATATCTTTGTTCCTTACTGGGTTCATGTGACACGTGATTACAGTTGACTTATACGGCACATACAGTCTGTCTACTGGCATTACTACTGGTTTTATTAATCTTGCTCTGTTAAATATGCTGCAACCCATGGGTTTCATTACCGCTTCTTCAAACTCTCCTATGTTTGTCGTGTCTAATTGACCTGTGTCACTGTTATTCCACTTTCCATAAAAGAGTGCGCTTAGTGATGTATCGAATGCTTTATTAAGGGGTAATAGCGGTACATACCAACCTATTCCTTTTCTGCCATGCTGGGTTAAATGCATGCAGGCCCAGCAGTTAGCCTTGTTCAAGATTGAGTGAGTCATATTCATAATCAAAAGCAGTGTGTTATTGCCATAATCCTCCCTGTATCTTTCTTCTATTGAGGGGAGAGTATAAGAGAGTACATGGACTACTGGACTGTCTGTGACAGATACTTTTGTGGCAGGTAAGAGAGAACTCAATGGGTGCACGCTCTCCAAATACCATAATACTGGAATAATTGTACATATAATGCCCAGAAGCGTCAAAATCATTAGCATTACTTTCTTACAGTAATTCCTTCTATAGTTCTTTATAGTCTCTGTATTTATTACATCATCAGCGTTGGTGCAGGAGGGAGCAGAAACAGGTATGGGCAACATGCGTGACTCTTCTTCTCCAACAATGTTCGTTGTGAATATAACTTGCAGCAGCACCCGTTGAAACACCGCCAATTTCAAAAATGTTGTCATCGTGTTTTGGCCAGTTCTCGGCAGCCTCGATTGCTAAGCGTAAGGCAAGATTATCGTGCTCCTGCACATTGCTCAAAAGACTCCAGATCAAACATCAATTGCCTTTGTACCATAAGCGCCCCGCTTGTTCGCACGGGGTGATCGACAAATGGATTTTTATTTTCAAAGATAGCACCGGGAAGCCGCGTTCCAGAGCTCTCAGATTGGTAGAGCCCCCACGCTCTACCTCCCTAGGCCTCCGTTTCCCAATTCATCCGTGATGGGAATAGAGGCAACAAAATAAAACACGAAGATCGGATCACTTTCAATTTTGAGAATGTAGGTTGTACCTTATTGCTCCAGGTACTGTGTGGTCAGTGAATAGTGCAGGTGCACTTCCAGATGCAGACTCAGCATCAGCCTGTGACGCAGCAAGTGATGGTGGGCGCCAAAGTGTTGATGCAGGTTTTATGTCCGCTTGTGACGATG
Source organism: Ambystoma mexicanum (assembly GCF_040938575.1). Classification (NCBI taxonomy): domain Eukaryota; kingdom Metazoa; phylum Chordata; class Amphibia; order Caudata; family Ambystomatidae; genus Ambystoma; species Ambystoma mexicanum. The sequence goes on along the minus strand of NC_090936.1, from coordinate 103,766,397 downwards.
CAGGTTCAGCTGGGCAAAGTTGGGGCGCATCTAGCCCTATCTCCTTTATAGCACTCTTTTTAGGCTTTCTCTCAGGCTCAGGCAGAATTTGTGGCAGAGAACTGGCAATGGTGTCTTTCGAGTCGGAGGCAGTTGTTTCTTTCTGGTCGTCTAAATCAGGCAGTTCTTTCAATGGCGATGGAATTCTTTTCGTGTGGGTGGCATGGATCCACGCCTTACGACCGTCTACACGGGCTGCAGTTTGTGTTGCCAGGAGTACCTGGTAGGGCCCACGCCACCTTGGCGCAAGTGATGACTTTCGATCAAAGTTCTTTATCAGGATCCAGTCGCCGGGCTGCAGACAATGCCCCGGGCCGGTATATCTGACAGGAAGAGCCTCCTGCACCTGCTGATGAATCAAACGAAGCTTCTGCGTTAAAATGTTACAGTATGTACTAAGCACAGGGTATTCCACTTCACCCAAGCGCCTGAGCTTTGGCGCACACCATACATTAGCAGGTCTCCCCATCACGATCTCGTATGGGGAGAGTCCAGTCCTTGCTTGCACAGATGTGCGCATGCACAACAAAGCTAGAGGCAATGCATCTGTCCATTTGAATTTATTCCCTGAACATATCTTGCTAATCTTACTTTTCAATATGCCGTTCTGGCATTCAACAAGACCAGCAATCATCGGGTATCTGGCCCAATGGAATCGTTTATCAATCTGAAGGCCTGCACAAATCTGTAATATCATGGCGGCAACAAAATGCGGGCCGTTATCTGACCATATAACCCGTGGCAGGCCGAATCGGGAAAAGTATTCTTTTAGCATCACTTTTGCTGTGCTTATTGCAGTGCAGTCCTTTAGCGGGTATGCTTCCACCCATTTACTGAATGCACACACTACCACCAAGATGTATTTTAGGTTCTGACATCTTTCCATTTCTATGAAATCAAAATGGATCACTTCAAAGGGCATAAAGGGGGGGCCAAAACTACCTGTTGGAGTAGCTGTTCCTCTTCCAATATTGTGTTGCAAACATGCCATACAATTCTGAACTAGTCTTTCAGCATTCTTTCTTATGTGTGCGTACTGCCATACTGTAGCCAGATGCTGAACCATTTTTTTTCGCGCATATGTGGGTCGGGCTGTGGGCCATGGTGACCATTGCAGTTACGTAGGAGTTGGGCAGCATCCACTTTCTACTTTCTTTGTCCACCCAGCAACCTTCTAAGTCTAATTCTGCAGAGCCCTTAGCCCACCCTTTTATTTCATCAGCAGTTGCATCCGCCTGCATCTCTTTGACTGTGGCAATCCCATTTTCTATCATACAGGGCACTTTTTCTGACTATACTATCAACATTTTTGTGCGTAAATCATTGGCAGTGTGTTTTGCAATTTTGTCTGTTAATGCGTTTCCTTCTCCCACTTTACATGTTATTTTCTTAAGCGCCTCGCATTTCATTATTGCCAGTCGCTTTGAACACGTAAGTGCAGACAACAATCGCGCTATCAAAGGGCCATGTTGGATCTTAGTTCCATGTGATGTTAGGAAAGCCCTCTCAGGCCAGAGTCGGGCAAAATTGTGCACCACCCCAAATGCATACTGACTGTCAGTATATATGTTTACATTTAGATTTTTAGAAATTTCACATGCTCTTGTCAATTCTATTATCTCTGCTGCCTGTGCTGAATTGTATGGAATTCTTTTGCTCTGTACAATACTCTTTAGTGTCGTGATGGCATAGGCAGCAGTTGACGTGCCATCAGATAATTTGAAACAGGAACCATCACAAAACAGTTCTCCGTCTGGCTCTTTCTGTGGGGTGTCTGTTAGATCAATTCTCCCTTTCGTTTCTTCCTCCGTAACCCTTAAACAATCATGGGGAGGTGATTCATTCTCACCCACTTCTTCATTGGGAGGGGGCATTAATTCTGCAGGATTCAAAGCGCAACACCTCTGAATTTGAATATGTGGTGCAAACAGGACAATTTGATGTGAGGTGTTGCGTCTGCGTTCTGTTTAACAGAACGTCTACTGTGTGTGGCACCATCAAAATTAAGGCATGCCCCAACGCCATTCCCTCGGTTTGTTTTACTGACCCGGCAGCTGCAGCAACAGCTTGCAAACAACGCGGCAAAGCGCATGCTACAGGGTCCAGCGTGGAAGAAAGGTAACAGCATGGTCTATTTCTTCCTCCTTGTTCCTATGTCAAAACAGCCAGCGCGCAACCCTCATTCTCATGCACAAATAATTTAAAAACCTTTTCATAATTTGGTGTGCCCAAAACTGGAGCTGAGCACAAAGCAATTTTGAGCAGATCAAATGCATTATGACATTCCTCATCCGATGGCAAAGGCAAGGCAACATCCTTTTTGTCAATGCCACCATTGGCTTCACAATCATAGCAAAATTTGGTATTCACTTCCGGCAATATGAGGCCATGCCTATTACGGCTCTGACTCCTTTCTGTGTCTTTGGAATAGCCATACCAGAGATACTCTGTATTCTTTTTGGTGTCAGTCTTCTCCCCTCTTTCGAAAGTAGGTAGCCCAAATAGGCCACCTCCTTTCGACAATACTGGAATTTTTTTAAAGATGCTTTATGACCATGCAATGCTAAATGTGTCAACAACATGGCGGTACCCTCTTTACAAATGTCTTCTGTGTCAGCAGCAATTAACAAGTCATCAATGTACTGCAATAGTACACAACCCGCTGGTAGCTCTAGCATGTCTAGTTGTTCTTTTAATGCTCTGCTATAAATACTTGGGCTCTCTGTGTAACCTTGTGGAATTTGTGTGAATGTGAAAGAACGCCCTCCTTGTGTGAAAGCAAATAGGTATCTGCTATCTTGGCGCACTGGAATGCTAAAGAATGCATTCTTAAGATCGACTACACTAAAGTATGCAGCCAAAGCTGGAATCATTGTCAGAATGGTAGTGACATCTGGGACCAATGGAAATTGGGGATCTTCTACCTTATTTAATGCGCGAAAATCAATTATAAAACGAAACGGTATTTCATTACCTCCTTTTTTGTAAACTGGGAGAATGGGGCTGTTACAAGTGCTACCAGTAATTTCTTCAATCACGTTTCTTTTAACCAAATCAGAAACAATACATTTCAATGCTTTCTCTCCTTCCACTGAAATGTTATACTGGGGGATACGCGGCAGTGTTGCTCCCTTTTTCAAAACAACTCTCACCGGCTCTATTTTCAAACAACCAACATCGTTATCATTCACCGGCCAAATACAAGTCGGTACCTTACTTAACTCTGTTGGCAGGGGTCTGGACAAGAATTGGGGCACTGGCATTTTCTGTGGTGAAATCGTCAAAAACACTCCATCAGGAGAACAATGAATAACCGCACTTAACCGCACTTAGTTTTTCAACAGGTTTAAACAGATTCTCTCCGCAATTGTGTGTCAACAGAAACGGGCAACACTCAGTGAATGGTCCTAGCGTTATAGGCACTGATTGTGACACAGAGCTAATTAATGGGGTGCCTGCGAACCATATTGAAACATTCTTTTGCCCTGACAGTGGTATCTCTGGAACCAAGTGATGGTCTATTGAGCACTTATGTGCACCTGTGAAAAGTGTGCTCCTTATTCCCAACTTTCATTTCTACGTAGGGTCCTTCTTGACAATGGCCTGAAAATGAGGGATGAAGAAGAGAGGAGTCCAAGATGACTCTGCATTTCCTGGCTTCAGAGGAGGGGGCAGGAGAAGAGCCCATTGAGGAAGGCCAGCGAGAAAGGAAGAAGTAGGGTGCAGTGGACCCAAAGAGGAGAATCTCTGTTTTGCTGGCATTGAGGCAGAGGTCATTAGCAGTGCACCAGGCCTAGATAGCAGAGAGGCAGAGAGGCAGTCAGGGATGAAGGGATGTGCAAGGGCATAAGAAGGAAGTTTGAAGAAGAGTTGTGTGTCATCAGCATAGCACTGAAAGTTGGGAGAGAAGGAGGCAATGAGGCATGCCAGTAGAGAAAGGTATATGTTGAAGAGCCAGGGCGAAAGGATGGAGCGGGGAAGTGAGAGGAAAGTGCATTTCAGAGGCCCTGGGAGGGAGTAGGGGCAGAAGATACTGGGGACAGGTTGGCAAGTTCCCTGCAGATTTTGAAGAGTTCAACCATATTGCTCAATGCATTGGACACTGGTGCCTGAATTTGTGCTCTTTTTTTTGGCATGGATGGAGAATCTGTAGTGTCTCTGGATCATGTGGCAGGCCAGTTTTTCAGAGGGTGAGCCTGAAGTGTGCCACTTCCGTTCAGCAGCCCTGCACTTAAGTGTATGGTCTGCAAGTTCAGAGTCGTACCAGGTGTTATGCTTGAAGGTAGGTTTCAGGTGGATCCTCATCACTGGGGCAAGGATGTCAAGGGTGTTGGTAATGGACAGATAGATGTTGCTGAGGGCAGAATCAGTGGAAGAGTCTGTCTTTCGTGGGCAAGGGAGAATGAAGGGGGAACAGAAGGCTGTGCCTGACACTTGTTTCATCAGACAGATGTTCCTGGATGAGGTTGGCAGGGCTTTAAGAGAGGTTGTCACAGGCCCAGAGGGACAGAGGTGAGAGGTGAGGAGAGATTGGTCAGACCAGGAGAGAGGGCTGACCAAGGGAGTAGAGAGAGTGAGGTTGTAGTGGATGATAGCGTCTAGCGTGTATCCAGCAAAATGGGGCGGACCAGAGGGAAGAATGGAGATGGATAGGGAGGAGCAGATGTCAGTGAAGAGGGTGGTTGCTGCGCAAGAGGAAGCCTAGGTGGATGTTGAAGTCATCTAGTAGTAGCAAATTGGAGGTGGTAGAGAGCAGGGAGGAACAGAAGTCTATCCACCCAGAGAGGAACAGAGAAGAAGTATCTGGGGGCCGGTAGATGGTAGCAATGGTCAAGGTGGAGGAAAGAGAGATGACCAATTTGCATACTAGGCTCTCAAAGGACAAATAGGGCTCTGTGGATAGGATGAAGAAGGATTCCACTCTGGGAAGATTAAGGCAACCCCACCTCCACCCTGGTGGATTCAGGGTTTTGAGGTGATCTCAAAGCTGTCGGTAGGAGTGAGTCAAAGGTGGTAACTGAACTAGCATTGAACCAAGTTTCAGTGAGTGCAAGTATGTCCAGGTCAGTGTCTTCAAGGAGAAGGAAGATGTCAGCAGGGTGTTTAATGGCTGAGCATGAGATTAGGGTCGCCTGGTGGAGATGATCACTGCCTTTGAAGGTTTTTTGAGGTGGAGTGTCAGGATGTGGGGCTTCCATCAGAGATGGTGAAGCAGAAGGAATAGAAGGGGGAGAGGCAGAGGAAGGAAGGAAATTGATGAAATAAGGCAGAATTTGGTCAAAAAGAAGCAGGTTGGCCTGAGGGCCTTGAACCAGGACTGTGCCAGTGCGGTAGACATTGATGCATCAGTGGGAAGAGAAGAAGCCCGCGAGGAGGACTTCCCACCTCGTGCTTCCATTAATTAATGTGGAAGAGTAAGGTGGAAGATTGGCAGTGAGGTGAGAAGTCCATAAGTCAGGAGATGGGACAGAGAAGAGTATGTCAGTGAAGATTTCTCTTGAGGGTGCACTGACATAGGTGTCTGCAATTGGGAGACCAGGGTTTGCAGCAAGGATGTATTTTTTATGTTTTTTCCATCCAGATTTGGTGAGAGAGGGAGGATAGGTGATGGTGTAGCAGTTGGAGAAGATTGGGGAGATGGAAAGTGCCATCTCGGAACGACAGGGGCAAGTGGGAGGCAGGGAGAGGCGGGAGGGAGTTGGCGGTGAGTGTGCTGCAATGCACAGTTCTGAACCAGACGCACAGTTGGCCAAGTGGGTGCTAGGATTTACATTTACAGACAAAGTCAATGTAGGATGAATGGACACCTAAATTCGATTTTAACAATTACAGACACTCTAAATGCCGGATCAATGGACATCTAAAACCGAATTCATAAATTACAGACACACTCAATGCAAGATGGATGCACACCCAAATTTGATTTTTTTACAATTACAGACAAACTCAATGGAGGAAGACACCGGAGTTGCAGCAAGCAGAACAGAGATGGGGTCAGTAGGAATGTGGATCAGATGATGAAAGAAGAGTGAAGTTTTATCATAGTCCAGGGGACATCTGCAATCTCCAATGTGGATGACTGGGGACGCAGAGGGAGTGAGTCGAGTAGGTGAAGCAGCAACCAAGCAGCAAACAAGTCACATGATGGCAAGAGGGGGATGTCACAGTCCGGAGGTGTGTGGAGGCAGTATTCTACATGATGGGACATCTTTGGCTGTAGTTGAAGAGAGTAGGGCCCGGAGGCCCGGGCAGGCACTGAGAGAAGCAGACAGAGCCTAGATGTGGGCCTTTGGTGAGAGGCCGGCTGAAGCCTAATGGTTATGCCCCTTCATTAGCAAATATCCAACAGCCATTAAGTAACAGAGTCGATTTTGCTTTTATTCCCTAATAAAAGGCTCTTTGCTTGCATGACATGCAGTTACTAGGACCTTGTCGATGAATGAGTGTTTGCAGCAAAAGAACTTTCATGGTTCTTTCAAAAACATTGGGCACTACAACTGAATGGCAGTGTCAGACCCTGCAAGCTGGGCAGGGTATGAAGAAAGGTGAAGCATGGACAGGATGCGAGTATTCTAAGAGTAATGAGGTGTTTTACTGGAAAGAAGTGAACATGTATTGTGCTCCTGCCTCTTCCAGCTTCAGAGGGGAACCTCACCTGCACTCTGCCATGCTTAATATGGGTTTGGCTTGAAAATCTGCTGACTTGGCTACAGCAGCAGTTGTTGTCTTCCATAACATAATATAAATGTTAATGAAATGTCATAGCAACTTTGCAGCACTACATAACCCACATTTACATGTTGTTCCGAGATTAGATGTGAAAGCTTTTCCCCTGTATCCGAGACACCGCAAGGAGTTTAGGGAATGAGAAAGCACAGAACTAGTGCGGTATTATCTTTTCCACCGGTTGATGACAGGGGGCATTGTGTTTATTAAATGTTTTTGCACACAATATGGTCTCAGCTGTGCTCTTCACAGATGGCCATTTAAGAATGAGTGACCCTGCTTTATTTACGTGTACATGGTAGCAGTTTCTGGGATTCTTGCTTGCTATTGCAGGAGATGATTGAAGAGGTCTGGCAAATGATAGCAATAATTGGTGTACACCGTACCTTTCAGTGTTCATGGGTTGCACTGTTAGTCCCAAATGACCCGCTTCATGCCCTTGATAAATTGCAAGTATATGGTGTTTTGTCGTCCGTTCATACAGGGAACTAGCTTCTAATCTTGGCATTCCAATTTAACAAAACTGTGTGATCTTGAGAAAGTATGATATTCCATTAATACAAATCCAATCATAAGGTGCTAAACACCTCATCCATCCTTTGCATTAACCAGGCATTCCATTATTTTAGTTTGTATATGTAATTGCAATAACACCATCATCAAAAAAGAGGAAAAATAACAATGATGAAAGTTCCATGCACTGGGTTTAAAAACAATTGTGCTGACAGCCTTTATCAAAGTAGAAGTGGCTGTGGATCTGAAACAGCTTAGTGGGCACACAGGATAACTGAGAACAAGGTCTGTGGTCTCATTTTTCACAGTTATGTAATACCACCTTATTGTAATCATACCATTATATAACAAATTCGGCAGGGAATAACCAATAACACAATTGGGAGACAGAGCATGTAATCTTTAAGTTTGCAGGGTGGGGGTACTTAAAAAAAAACAGCTCAAGTCAGGGCATGAGCGGTAGTGGTGGGTCAACATGGGAGATCACAATTGTAACCCCCTTGCAAGCCATGTAGATAAAAGCTGATAAGACTGGGCAGGGGGGTAACTGACCCTTTAAAACAAGCACTTGGAGGCTTGTCCTGGCACACTGTCAGAGCCTGGCAGTGGTATAATTGGATCCTTTGAAGCTCAACCCTTCACCCAAGCACAAGCCTGGACCCCTGTAGAGCACATTTGGAGATAAAACACCATCTAGAGGACGGCGCTGGCTGCAACCTTTCACTGTGAATAAGGTAGGCAAAGAAATTGCCAAATGCTTGCTTTGTGCCCAAAGGCTGTGGGAAATATTAGTTTTAAACTGTATTCTTGATTGTCGTCTGGAGATGTTAGTTTTAAAATGCAAAACCTCTGTGTTGTTTAGGCCTCGCTAATGTTATAGTAAGATATAGTAAGATAGCTGGCGGTAGAGTTTTTGAAGAGAGATGGCAATTCCTCCTGAGCATGTAGCCTGGCCCATGTGTGTCGTGGAGGGTTGTTAGATCTTCATGTTGTGGGAGCTAATTAAACTGTGTATTTGATTGGCATGTGTAGATGCTAGTTTTAAAATGCAAAATGTTTGTGTCTGTTCAGACCTGGCTAATAGTAAGATAGCCAGCAATGTTTTTTATCACGAGATATTGCAATTTCTCACTGGAAAGCGCAGCCTGGCCCACGTGTGTCACATAGGCGGTATGCAGTGATAAAATTGCAGTAAAAATGTCGCCTGTACAAAAAATCGCGTCAAAAATGCTGTGGTTTGACCCATTAAAGGTCACCATTTGAGGGGAGCGGGGGTTGTTGGGGTGTCTCCCGCTCCCCTTAAATGGTATAATGGGTATGGGGGTTGCGTGGGTGTCCCCCGCATCATTTATATTGATTACGGCAGCAAAACCACAACATTTTTGCCGCGATATTTTGTGTCCACTGCCATTTTTGCTGCGATGTTAACACATGGAACCACATAAGCTTGTCAGATCTCCAAGTAGCTAGAGATAATTCTGCGATGCATTTGGTTGACATGTGGAGATATTAGTTCTAAAATGCAAAACTTTTGTGTCTGTTTATGCCTGGCTAATGTTATAGTAAGATAGCTGCCAATGGTTATTTAAGGGAGATACCAATTCCTCACTCGGTCTGCCCCACGTGTGTCACATGGCAAGTTTGCACAAAGAGTTATTTTATCAAACACAGCCATCATCACAGACCCTTATGAGCTTCAGGCTTATTTAATCGATAATTCCTACGACGTGAGTAGCTGCGTGTTTATAGATAATGAAACAGCTTTGCGTTTGATAAAAGGACTGTCACAGGTTTCCCCCCTTCTCACCTGTCTGTGTTGTTTATTGGAGTTCTTTGATGGAGTCTTCTTACGCACAGTTCGGGCCTTGTATAACCCTGTGCGTACGTCCTCGGGTTCCAGCGTGCGTTTGGCGATCTGACTCCTGGAACGTTCAGAATGTCCGGGATGTCCTTGAAAATGATGACGAGTGTACTCGGAGACGGAGATCCGGGATGAAGAGGTAATAAAGAGGTAATAAAGAGGAAGGGGATGAATGAGGAGGACAAATAGGGGCCAGGAGCCAGGAATCAAGAAATGGCGAGAGCGAACTACGATAGCGCACGTCTAGCCACTGCAAGCGATAGCGTTGAGACGCGTGGGGCCGCAGGGGTGTGGCTTCTTTATAGAACATGCTGCATCCGACACGGAAGCTGGTAAACAACGTTCCATGTTTGCCGGCCATGTTGGGAGAACTTCTGAGTGCAAGCCCCTACGTGTCAGGCACCAGGAAGTCCAAAAGGGACGTGTCCGATGGTTCATGACAGCATGCCTCCTCCGAAGGCCTGTCCCTCCTGGTTTGGCCGGGTGTATAAGATGATACCTTCTGAGTAATCTGGGGGCATTTAGGTTTGAGATCGGTTCTCAGGTGCGTTCACTAGGAGGGTACCCTTTCCACTCAACCAGGTACTGTAGCTGACCACGTCTGTACCTGGAGTCACATATTCTGGACACTTCGTATTCCAGCTGGTCATCGACAATTACAGGGGTAGACCTCAGGGCAGTCTGGGAGGACTGGACGTATGGTTTCATTAGAGACGTGTGAAATACTGGATGGACCCTCTTCCAGTAGTCCGGTAGTTTGAGTTGGAAGGCCACTGGGTTTATGATTTCCTTTATGGAAAAGGGGCCATAATACCGGGGAGCCAACTTATTCGGCCGTAAATGTCGAGGCAGTAGTTTCGACTTTTGGAGTCCGCATAAAGCTTGGTGTTAGTTCGGGCCCTTTTTAGGTGTTCCTTGGCTTCCTTGGGTACGTTGATGAGAGTTTCAATCTAGGAGTCGACTGTAGGTACTGGTGTAGGATGTGGGAGAATGGAAGGTAGAACCGAAGGTTGGAATCCTTGGCTGCAAAAAAAATGGCTGGTCTTAACAGCCGAGTGATCCGAATTGTTGTAGGCGAATTCAGCCACTGGTATTAAGGGTGACCAATCATCCTGTACCTTGGTGGTGAAACAACGAAGATATTCCTCTAGGGTTTGGTTCACACGTTCAGTAGCTCCGTTAGTCTGTAGATGATAACCTGAAGAGAGGGCGCGTTGGATTCCTAGTATACGGCATAAGTGTTTCCAAAATTGAGAGATGTATTGGGTCCTCTGTCGGATATGATCTTGGAAGGGAGTCCATGAAGTCGATATATGTGTTCCAGGAAGATTCCAGTGAGTTCCGAGGAAGATGGTAGTTTATACAATGGTGTAAAATGAGCCATGTTAGTGAATAAATCAATGTTGACCATGATAGTTGTGTATCCCCTGGAAGGTGGCAATTCCACTATAAAGTCTGTAGCGATGAATTCCCAGGGCCTTGTCGGTAGCGTAGGTTGAAGTAGGAGACCCGCCGGTCTCTTGTTATCATGCTTGTTCTGATTGCAGACTGCACAGGCTTGGATGTACAGTTGAATGTCAACTTTCATTCTTGGCCACCAGAATTGTCTTTGTATTAGACGAAGAGTGTTGGTGATGCCACAATGTCCTGAGTGAAGGGTATCATGACAGAGGTTTATAATCCTTTGTTGTAGTCTCTGTGTGGGAATGACCAGGCCATTATCCTTGAACAGATACTCGTCCCTTGTTCTAAGATTCCATCGATTCTTCCCTGTAAATTCCTTCCAGATCTCAAAGGACTGGGTTTGCATCAGAATGTCTTCCAGGAGGCTGATTGCTTGGGCTACAAAAATTGTGCGAGGAAACATCTTTGGGAAGGACCGATCTTCAAGAGTTTCGTAGTCGTAATTATGTTCTGTGTTCCAGGGACATGATGGATCTGGAACTGGTACTGGGCAAAGAACAAAGCCCAACGGGCCTGACGACTACTCCTACATTCCAGAGATTGTAAAACCTGAAGATTCCGATGGTCTGTACGGACCTGAACAGGATGTTTTCCTCCCAGAAGTAGATGGCGCCACTCTGTCAAGGCTTGATGGATGGCTAACAGTTCCTTTTCCAAAACAGAATAATGAGACTCGCTGGGAGTTAGGGTTTGTGAAAGGTAAGCGATGGGATGTTCTAAGTTGTCCTCGAATTCCATCTTAGGCTGCTGTCCAGAGGAAGGGTGCATCTTTTTTCAACAATGTAATGATCGGTTAAACTATCTCAGAAAAGGATGGTATGAATTTCCGGTAAAAGTTGGCAAGCCCCAGGAAGGATTGAATCTGTTTCACGGTAGTTGGAACAGGCCAGGATAGTATGGCTTTTACTTTTGAGTGGTCCATTCCAATTCCTTCTGCACTAAGGACCAATCCTAGATAGTGAACAGTGAAGACATGGAAAAGCCATTTCTCGGGTTTAGCCAGGAGCTTGTGTTCATGTAGTCGCTGTAAGAATGGCTTAACATGCTCTTCATGCTTAAGATGAACCTTGGAGTATATCAGAATATCGTCCAGGTAAACTATGACGAAGAGGAACAGCATATCGGAAAACACCCAGTCCATGAAGCGTTGGAAGACCGCTGGGGCATTGACGAGTCCGAAGGGCATGACCAGGTATTCAAAGTGTCAAAAGGTGTTCTAAAGGCTGTTTTCCATTCGTCACCCTCCTTTATACGGATCAGATGGTAGGCACCTCTGAGATCCAACTTCGTGAAGACTACAGCTCCTCTCACCTCTTCCAGGATATCTGAGATTAAGGGCAATGGGTAGCGGTCCTTGAGGGTGCATTGATTTAAACCTCGATAATCAAGACAAGGCCTAAGCTCCTTAGTATCTTTCTTGGGAACAAAAAACAACGAAGCTCCTGATGGAGATTTGGATGGTCGTATGGTGCCATTTTCAAGGTTGGTATCCAAGTATTCTCGGAGGGCCCTTTTCTCAGGTTTGGATAGAATGAACATCCTTCCAAAATGAATCACTGCCGATGGTTCAGTATCAATAGCGAAGTCTTCAGGTCTGTGAGGGGGTAGGGCCTGAACTATGGCAGTAGAAAACACATCAGTGTACTCCTGATAGGCCCTAGGAACCTGGACAATATTTGAGACCATTGCTGGTCTGTCAGCGTACCTTCAGAAGATGTCGACGAGGAATCCAGGGATAGACAGTGAGACATACAATGCTCAGAGCCAAGAAACATGGATCCTGCTGCCCAGTTGATGTATGGGTTGTGCTTCTGTAACCAGGGCATACCCAGTACCATTGGGTAATGGGCAGACTTTATGATGTCTAATTTGATCACCTCACGATGATGGTTTATTGAGAGCTGGATCTCTTTGGTTTGTAGGGTTATGGGTCCTGAAGAGAGAGGTCTTCCATCAATAGCCTCTACAGGTTGTATAATGCCTCGAGTTTCATATAGAATGTGGTGGGTAATGACCCAATCTTGATCTATAAATATCCCCATGGCTCCCCAATCCACCAATGCCAAAATGGGGTAGGTTTCTTTCTTGGATGGGTAGAAAGGCCTGCAAGATCACAAGATTGTTTTGTCCAGGAGAGTTCAAGGATGGAATAGATGTGGAGCAAACATCTCTCTCCCGAAGTTAGCCCAAGTTAATGCATTTCCGGAAAGATGCGAAATCATGAAGCCCATCTTTGCCCTGGGGGTAGAGAAGTAGTAGGGCTTAAAGGTAAAGTGGACTAAACACGAATCAAGGAATCCGCGAAGGGTTTTTGAAGAACCGTCGTATTTATCTGCTACTCCGCCCAGCAATACGCTTTCCTTGGTCGTGGAATCACAGGACAGGACTAATTGTTTCAATGCGGCATTCTCCGCTTTAAGATTCTGCACTTCTGTTGTTAACTCCTGCATGCCGCGCATGAGGCTTGAACTGACGCCTCCATGTCCGTATCAGTTGTAGTTTGTTGGCATCTCAATCTGTCACAGGTTTCCCCCCTTCTCACCTGTCTGTGTTGTTTATTGGAGTTCTTTGATGCAGTCTTCTTATGCACAGTTCGGGTCTTGTATAACCATGTGCGTACGTCCTCGGGTTCCAGCGTGCGTTCGGCGATCCGACTCCTGAAACATTCAGAATGTCTGGGAAGTCCTGGAAAACGATGAAGAGTGTACTCGGAGACGGGTACACGGAGATCCGGGATGAAGAGGTAATAAAGAGGAAGGGGATGAATGAGAAGGAAAAATAGGGGCCAGGAATCAAGAAGTCGGCGAGAGCGAACTATGATAGCGGCCGTCTAGCAACTGCAAGCGATAGCGTTGAGACGCGCGGGGGCGTGGCTTCTTTATAGAACATGCTGCGTCCGACGCAGAAGCTGGTAAACAGCGTTCTGTGTTTGACGGCCATGTTGGGAGAACTGCTCAGTGCAAGCCCATACGTGTCAGGGACCAGGAAGTCCAAAAGGGACGCGTCTGATGGTTCATGACAAGGACGCTGGCATCAGGGGGCTTGATGCATCCCTATGGCTCTTGATTAACATGTGTTATGGATATGAGTCTGCAACATCTGTTTGTGTGCGTGCTATTGGGCACGAGTTATTTTTTCAGAAAACTTCTAGAACATGCACACACAGCACTGACTCATATACCCACAAATATTTTTGCCTGTACAGCTGCTGGCAGCCTCTCTATACAACTTTACAGCACCAGTTTAAACACCTCCAATTTGTAGAAGGTATGCTGGACAGTCTCAAGGATGATCACTTACTACCACCGAGCATAGTGAATATGGTCACCATCAACAATTTGATGACAGGGGTGGTCAGAGCGCTGAAATAGAAAAAGCCTTTAATCAGTATTCACATCATCGCAATCTATGCAATTGGTATATCGTGCAGAACTTGCTTGACAAGGGTAGGAGTAACATATCTATAACACTAAATACTACATATATAGAGTTATTTAAAAACCTTTGTGATAAGCAATAATTAAGTGTGGTAGCTTGATAGATGTATCCGTCCAAAACACAATTCTTCATGGAGACATTTGAAGACGCGACCAGTAAACCATACGGAAATCTGCTGGTTGATTTAAAAACAACCACTCTAGAGGAGTATAGATTGCAAACCAATATATTCCTACCCTTTCTACCCACTGTCTACATGACTAAAAATGTATCTAAAACATCAAGAAAATACCCTTAACCAGAGTATCGAGTCAGTAGCTGTTAGAGCTTTCAATATGTCGGCACGCATACAGAGAAATATTCCGCTGCTCAAAATGTTTGTATACGCCACCACCCCACAGTGCATGGCCATTCTAACTATGGCTACTGATGATCTGGTGGGCGCTATTTAAGAAATTGTCCAGAACACTTTAAAGATTTATGTCCTCCTAACACAACGCTAAGTAAGTCAGTTAAAAAAGAAGGTCATCATCAAGAAATTGGTTAATAAGCGAATATCGATCTGGACTAAAGAAAAAGTTGTCCTGCAGGTCGCTGGATTCATAGGATCTCTCATAGGCATAGGCCTACCGCTAATCACCAAACTGCTTGGGGGTCAGTGATGGAGCAAGCTCACAAATTGTATATGGCATACAAATGCCAGTTAGAAAGCCTGGCGCCCGTAACCCCAGAGGATTGGGATATACGAAAGGTTGCCACCATGAGGCTCGACACAGAAATGAAGGATGTTTTTAAATAGGTCTGATTTAAAGGCTCGTGATAAAAAGGCCTTATATGCAGATATTCTGCATAAATACTTAAATCACGCTAAGCACGGTGATGCAGAAAAGAACAAACTAACATTTTACATGCCACCTGGTGAATCTAGCAGTGTGTAGGTTCCACAAGCAGTAGACCCTGTTGTGGTGGACGTGGTGAATACACCTAGCCAGCGCTATACACCTAATGCAGAACTATTGTTACATAAAGTGGAGATTGCGAAGGATGTGGCAGCGTTAAACAAAAGGGGAGAATTCATCTAGAAAGAGGTCGGGTTGTAAGGTGCTCAAACCTGCACAATCTAGTACAGGGTATTACAAGTCGACAGCCAACTTCTATAAAATATTCCCCCAGTGGCTGGAATGAGTTCATGCAAGCGGTTGCCTATTTAAATATCCCAACATCCATTTTAGGTAATGTTACCTAATGACGACGCCTTCTGGAGAAGCTAAAAACTATTGACCGTGATACCCCACAACAACAACAGAGTCCTATAAATACACCCACACCAGCCATACCTATAAATAGATCCTGATCGCCCAGTCCTGAAGCGAGGTGGGGCTTTAATGACTCTTTACCCAAAGCATCACCCTACTATAATGACCCTGCCATCTATACCTCTGATGTGCCCAGGCCCCCAGAAGACATATACGCCTGAGTTGGTTGTCTGATTAATGAGAGTCTGGTTGTATTTCAAAAATGACTGCAGTATAACCAATGTCTGTTTTCCTTTTTGCATTCTAATGATTGTACACATATAACCAATGTCTTTTCTCCTTTCTGAATTAAATCTGTCTTTTTATAAATAAATATTGTTTTACAATTAATAAAATGGACTGTTTTTTTATTATATTGTCATATTTATGTATAATAACACAAAGCAGTTGTTGATTCTTAAAAAGTTTTTTAATTCATACAAGATAACACTAGATAGAACACACACATCTGAATTTCTCTCACAGGATAAAAAGTCTGTGAGATCCATACATGCTGTGCAATGCCTTATTGTTAACAAATGTCAGCACCATTTGATAATTTTGCTTGTGATTGCTCAGTGACATTTTCAAAACAGCTGACAGTGTACTCCATTCTGACATTTGACTGATAAAGAATATAAGGTGTTGTCCGCATGCAATGGCTTTAGAGTCTTGAACCAGCACAGTGGTATGACGTAAATACTTTGCAATGCTTTTCACTTAATCCATTAAAACACAGGCATATGTGGGTGTTGCTGAAAATGTGCCAAGCTGTCAAACACTGTTAGTGCATTCCCCTCCAACTACAGAGCTATTCAATGCGTTCTGTCCCAAGCCTGCCGATTAGTGTTCAACACAAGACTAACTGGATGGGTGCTGGATAGTCGCATGGGGCATGTGTCGCTGGCATACACACCATTCAATGTTTTCCCGGCATGTCCAGGGTTACGCAGGAATCCTTTACTCGGTAGACTATACATTATATATCAAAAAGTATGTTTTGCTACACGTTGATCTCAAGAACGCTTTAAAAAATGCTCCACAGTAGGAGCGAGTGCTTAGCTGCTAGGTTTCCTTTAAACTTTATATCAGCGCATAGGTTCCCACTCGTCAATAGATGAAAAAAGTCCTGATGATGCATTCTCGGGTCTTAGATTGAAGGCCAATAGTGTGTAGCCACAGGGATAGTCATTGCGTGGGAATGCAACCACTGCATCACGTATGTGCATCCGCGTAATAGACACTACCATGATTATGTTCGAATTCCAAAGTTAGGGGCATATGATTTGGCTGAGATCAAGACACCATCCTTATGCAATGCTGCATAGTTTTGTTGCAGTGTTTGAAGTGTTTGAAGTTGAAGGGGTTTAGAGCGTATGCTCCTGTGAGCGATGCTGTTATAACAATCCCCATGATGATTATTTTGGGGAGCTGCCACAGCAGGAGGTTGTCTTGACTGGTAACCAGTAGGAATACTGAAGACTTTGAGGGCCACCCTCTCAACAGGATACTGCACGCTAGATATTTGCAACACATCTTCATGTGCTAGTCTAATGGTTGGAGAGATGCTTATACAATTTAGCTAACAAACTAGCCAATATGCGTAGCTTGTATAGTCCGGCATCCCCGCTGATGAGACAAAAAGCATCCGTGTTTCAGGGTAGTTTCAATTTAAGGTCAACACCATTAATCAATAGTTTGTCCTGGAAGAAAAAGTCAGAATGCAGATGTCCTAGTAAATCAAATGTTCTAATGAGCCTGGTGTAGTGGGCTCTCTTCATGGACCCTGAGTTCCCACCATCCAAAACAATAGTGTTGAACTGTCCTGCAGTGTCTCGGTAAAAGAGGCCGACCAAGTGCTGGTTTTCCAAGGCATGTGGACCATACGTTAATATGCTCTCTTTTTAGGCCCAGTAGGTGTACACATTATCACTCTGTGTTATCATTCAATCGGCCAGTGTTCCATTCACCTGGTTGAACGCTGTGGCTATGGGATATGCAATTGTAGCCGCTCGTGCGCCAGCTGCAATGTTGGTGCCATCAGCATTTGTTATTTTACAAGTTAGATGCAGCAATGTGTCGTTCAAATCCAGATATATGTTGGTTGATCCCGATACAAAGATTTCTATGGGTGCTAGTGGTGATAACGCTGACAGAGGCAACACCTCCAAGAAAAAATTGTTCCTGATGCTGTTGTGGGTCAGCAGGAACGCTGAAGAGATCCAGCTCTGATTTCGCACTCCCCAGAATGCCTGTGTAAAAAATATTTTTTAGGGCTAATGCACATCGTCTTTTTAATTTGATGTCTATTGTGGACCCTCGAACTTCTTAATAGGTTTTGGTGGTCCACGTAGATGGGATGTGGACCTCTTCCTCTTAACACTCCTATGAGATCTATAAATGAAGCCTGATATGTCCTGTCCCTTCGTTTTCTGCTAGGTGAGATGATTGCCAACTGCTTTGTCACATTCCCCATGATGTTTTTTACAATACTAGTAGCAGACATTTTCAGGTGTGGTTTAGCTAATTCAAAGCTGCAGCGTATGAAGGGCATTGTGCACCTGAAGAGACTTCTAAAGATACCCCCAAACTGCCCTCAATACATTATGGTGCTCCCACCAAAGTATGGCTGATCACCGTAGCTGGCATTGATCCTGTAATATTCCATATAGGTTGTGGGGTCCCCCCAGTTCTTCACCATGTCCATTGTAATGCTGTTTTATTAGTCTCTGAGTCGTGGTGATCTGAAGTGCAACCACAGCCAGATTTTTCCATATTTAAATGATACAAACTGTCCTTGATCATCTCTTTTCTGGATGTTCATGGTGTCGACATGTTTACAAATGGGGACGTAATCGAGTTTGCTGTATTGAATGTTCACAATATCTTTGTTGTCACCTCCGTTCTCCGTTCTCCACGGTTATACATAATGGTGCATAGCTATTTCCCACCCTTTGATACTCCACTATATCACAGTAAAGCAGTAAACTGGAAAAACCCCTCTTAATATCACCTTGGGTATTGTCCCATGGTTTTACACTTCCAACGTGTTGCATGGTTCCCAGTATATTACGCAGTATCCCCGTTGTTGAGAACCTGATAGAAGCATCCGGTCGTGGAAGAAAAACTTTCCACTGGTCTGGGTCTAGATGTGCCACTGTATTACCAGACTAACAGGATCCTGTATATTTGGTTAATACCCGGTAAAAGCCTTGGCAGGTTTGTTCATTTTATGATGAACGTGGATTTCCCACTGCCTAAAGTATCCCCTGAACTGAGGTATTGAAGCTCTGTGAGCGCCACAATCCACTGTCCTTCCAAATTTACGGGGTTGGCCAGCTTCCTGATGAAGTTTGATATTTTTTTCTCTGGGAATGTATCTACGGAAGCATTGCTGGGGAGCATAATGTACAAAGATGCAGACTCCATGACTTTCCCGCTATATACCTGTAACATCTAGAGAACTGGCCCGACCCAACTGTTCAATTTCAGAAGCCACCCCAACCATTTCACTAGATATTGCTTCTTAGCTCCACGACCTTTATTACTTATAACCTTTTCTATTCTATAAACTCGATGTTGGTCTTCGCAGACTTTCTGGACTTTTCCATATAAAAAAAAACCTTAAACAGCTTCACCTAGGTAATCGATTAGTCTGTTTACATAAAAACTTTCCCAGAGAACCCTTCCATCTATGATAAAGATCTCATCACTGTAGTTCTGCTCATACCCCTTTGTCAAGACAGCCATGAGTTTCAAGATCTGCATGTGATCCCCCTTTTTAAGCAGAATTTGTGTCTCCTTTTCAAAAAGTCTTTTGGCATACAGATTATTCCAGATCTCAAAGGAATTCTGGGGTGTTACACTTACGGGAGTGGTTTTAATAGATCTATGCTGCGTGCTGTTATACACATTTATGAATGTGGGTAACACATCCACATATCTACGGGTGTTTTGAGCTGTAAAGAAATGCCAGATCTGTGTTTTGAAAGTTTGTATAAAATGTTCTACATTAGCAGTTTTCACTCCAGAGTGTGTTATGAAATTATGCATCCTGTGCTGTTTTAGACGGGTCTGTAGTGGTTTATTTAGAAACTCCTTGCTGAGTCTGTCTGTAGTTTAGCAAATACTCGCCTACTGTTAAATTTGAGTTTAAAAGCCATCGCTACACTGGAGTGCTGTTTTGACTTTTAAGGCCTCAACATAGTTGCATTTTGATAGGACAGCGATGATGGCTTGGATATAGTGGGACCCACCATTGTACCCTTGAAACTGACTTATATCCACAAGATCCACCTGCATTGTTGAGCGATATCAGATACCATGGTCATTCGTTATTTAAAATGTTTTTTGGACCGGCTTGTGTAGCGTGTAGGACTCCTGATCCGAGATCAACGTCTTGACAGAACTCCATGACACATTCTCGACATCAGTTCTTAGTTTATGATGCAAGCCTTCAACACCTCCATAACTACCAACACCTCCTTCAATATAATATATTTTAGACAGCTTTACGTGGGACATGTTCACCCCATAGCCGTTAGACATAAAGAAACAACTACATTTTACAAACTACAGATTTTTATTAACATTTACGCCATCAGATTTTTATTCATATTGAATAGCTGGGGTTATCAGCTGCTGTACAGTCATCAATCTGGCTACAATTTCTGCAGTATTAGCAATTACTCTGTTGGTCACCACATCCATGAGCAAGCATGCACAGCATAGTATTGGCTGATAGAAATTCAGTAAGTTCTCTATCTAACAACGAATGTGCTTTAACGACTAAGTAACTATGTTGCATGTCTTACAACTACAGTCTCAATGAAAGTCCCGCAGGTGGGCTTAAATCAACAAAATCCCCTTTCTAGCAGTTTTCTCAGTAGGGGACCATTGTATGGTCGTATCTGGTGGAACATATGTTCGCAATACATAGAACATTCTTACATTCATGTTTGTATAACTGCAGTGATGTTTCCAGACAACACAACATCCTTGGAGATATACTGCCTAGATGGTCGTTAAGTAAAGCCAACAATAATTGCTGTATACATCCACTGGCATGTTTCACATTAAATTGACAGCTTTACAGCAGGTGTTCATTTTTTATTTCCTGCAAATAAGCGTAAATACATTATCTACATTCTCAATCTCGTTGGTCAGTTTACGGGGCACCATGCACAATGCTCTGTTGTACTGACTTAGATATACTTTTTCCCCCACTCTGTGACTAACTTTTTCAATTATACTTCTAACACACATTGGGCACTCTATCTAAACTGCTTCATTTTCAAGAGGGGCTTATACACCACTTGTATAGCTCACAATGTTTTAGACACACATTGGTCTGCCCCTTTCTCAGCTGGGTCGATGGCTGTATTAGGCACATAATTTGTATGTTTAGAGCTCAATATGTAACATGTATGATTTATCTGTATAGGATATTTCCAAACATTCATGAGTATCCTGCTGCGGATGGTTAATTCTATGTCTGGCGCAGTCTCTGTGAAAGTGATGTTTTAAATACGTTTTCACCACTATAGCTGTCAAGCCCTGAATGGCAAAGATATCAACCCAGGTCACAGCTGCTGTGTCCGCATTGTCTTTAACACTATCGGTGTACATTAGCAAAATAAATTCATTACATAGGCAATTATCACCGGGTTTTCAGTTTGATTGGAACAGCATACACCATAAATATTGAGAGTGTCTGCTGCAGCTTGGCTCTCCTCATTGGCATCCGTTTTATCGGGGCGTTAGAGGCTGTACACAAAAACAGAAAAGCATGATTTTAACCCCTGCTAGCTCTTACACCCCTAGAAAATACAAACATGCGCTTTAAAAATATAACCACCGGTTGACACGCCATCCGATATCCAGGCTCAATGACCCCTCATTTTTCCCAAAGGCACAGGGGGTCAGAGTCAGGGTTACTCTTTGTCACCATAACTGCATCATGCTGCATGACCATAGACTTGTATACATTGTCTTCAGGCTCCATTTCGCACTACCTTGCCACCCCAGGTAGCCATTTCCAAATTAGCCGTGGCTATGGGTGTATCCGCCTGCATGATTTGCTCCACCAGACTGACCCATGACAGTAGCATCTTCCCATAGGATAGTAAGGTGTATACCTATCATTGGAATCGCTACAGCTGCAGGGGGCTGTTTCCCCCTCATCGTAACTGTAGCTGTTCATAATTACAGTTTCCTTGACACTACGCTGAATATACCCAAAAAAGAGCGCACATGTTTTCAAGGCCTACAATAACAGCTATATATTTGTACTGTGAGACCCTTCTCTAGCAGCTTCATAGCCTTAGAACTGCCAATAGGCATACCTTTTCTATCACATGCATTGGTATTCTTACCAAATGTATACAAAATGAATATAAAATGTATATAAAATTAATATAAAATGGAAATAAAAAATGATGTGGTTTTATCAAATTCATAGGGGGTAATTAAATGTATTGGGGTTCAACTACATCTTTACTCTGCCCTTTATCAAGGTTCTTATTCATTTGATACCAAGTGTATGTAACAGATATTACATTTTTCAGGGTTCAATTAAATATATAGGGGTTCAGGGTTATGGGAAAGGGGTGGGACCACCTGCCAACTGAAATTCTTGATGAAAGGTATCCCACCTTAGTACTACTAATGAGGATTCACAAAGGTTCCAGTTGGCCCTGTATCTAACAGCAGAGAATAAATACAACATAACGGACCCCTTAATACTTTGCACTCACTGCATTATTAAGCTTGATGATAACCAAATGCCATCTCGACCTATCAATAATAACTTAGAAATATTCACTTCCAAATGCTCTCCAACAACTCAATCGATATGAGAGTGTTATAATTCAATAATTCAAACAGTATTCCCATTCCAAGCTATAATAAGGTTACAGCCCAAGACTGCCAAATTGTATCCATCAAAATTACTTAAAGGCATTTGTGACAAAGTAGTATATTTAGCATTGGACTTCAAAGATAGTAATGTTGAAACACTAGGACTACCAGTGCATCAATCTTTAATTTCACTAGTTAATGGTGCTCTAACAAAGATGGCAACCAATAGTTGACAAACAAAGTTAAAGAAGCCCTAGAGTATCTATTAAAAAAAATGTATACTACAAAGACATCATCTTAGAAGACCATTTAAAAGAAATAACTGAAATATATGATGATACACCACAAACTGGTCACTTAGAGCATGTTGACCCCAGCGCTATAGACAACATTCTTGACCAGTACACAATCCATCCAGTACATTCCAGAGACACTGTGGAAGATGCATTTGAAACATATAAGATGCATCATGTCAAAGAGTCTCAAATGAGTACATGGGAACATACCCTTCTCTAAAGGAAAAGGAGGAGACATAATGAAAGACGAATAAAAATCAGTGCATCAGAATATTGTTCTCGCAGAATGTATTCTGAAGATTCAAGACACCATCAAAATATTGAATACATTTTCCATCTTTTATTTGAACTGACATTATGGAGTTGCACACAAACCTAAAACTGGAACCCACTTTGCAAACATGTCAGCAAAGTTGATGTGTCGGAGTAAATGATTACAAATCTCTCAGCAAATTTGTGTGGCACAAACCAAAACAAAGAAGTAATAGACATAAAAAGCACAGAACTCTGTGATTCTGTAAGTATTTACTTTCACCAATGTTTAATTACCATGTTACACTACATCTGTAATAAAAAATGCCCTCCACTTGAGGAAGTACAACAATTGTTTTGGAGCAAAGAATATCAATCCAGTGGAATACCACATATTCACATTCTTTTGTGATTAATACTCCTACTAAATTTGGCTATGACAGTGATGACACTGTTTTACCATTTATTGAAAAGTACATTGCCTGAGGCATTCTTACATAAGTGATGACTAAGACAGAGGGACTCAATTCTAATGCTTCCAAAGACATAAGTGTGGCAAATATTGTTGACGTCGATATAGAAACAAAGGGAAATACTTCACCTTAATTTGTTTTGGATTCCCTAGACCGGTATGTATAAAAGGTCAAGTAAATAGCTTCATGTCTTCTGTTACAAAAGGAGTGTGCGCAGGCAAGAAGTAAGGCAGGTTTATTCAGGGCCCAGACGCAGCTGGGACATCTATATTCAAACAGATCGTGGAACAGAACTATGTGAAAAGACGCTGTCAAAGAAATGACCCTAAATATAAGATTTTTAGAACAGTCAAGCTAATTAACATTAGTAACTTTGCAACATGAAGAAATCTCCCCATCCCGAGCTGGTTGGTGCTTGCACATTATACCCTTGTAGAAAAACATACTTTATGTTCTGTAATTGGGTCCACAAACCTTCCCACACCGCCCATAATTATGATTTATGACATAAGAATCCAACCCCACTTCCCACATTATAATGACAATTCATTGAAACTTTTGAGATGACCAGCAGAACTTTATTCATCTGTCCTGGTCATCTCATCTACTTTCTCATGAGAAACGGTCTCTACCATGACACTGTCAGAACCTTGAAGCACGGATTTACTGCTATAGAAATGTTGCATATTAAGAACTCTTCGACCTTCTTCCCAGGCAAAACATACTAAGGGGCAATTTGGTTCTTTTGACTCTGTCTAAAAATAATGTTTATCAAATCATTTTGAATTATGAAATGGTTATGATCACCTTGCCTGTCAGCAGGACCCATGGGTTCTAATCTGTGACCTCAAAAAATAACAACTATTGTTTGCTTTTTACCATACCAACCTCAGATCATGGGACCTGCAATGAGTTACCAGTCACTGCGGCTTTGTTGCAGATTAATAAAAATCTAACACACGTTTTCTGCAAAAGCATGCTATAAAACCTAATTTCCGTGTTTTAGCCTACCCCTAAGTTTGGTTATACTTACCAGTGCCCCTGCATTTCTTTTATATGTAAGTTACTTTTATTTTGGACTCGACTTGTATAACGATTGAAAGGAGCCCCTTCCCCTTTTAAAGTGCTACCCTCACAATTGATAAGTACAAACCTTTTCATTGGGCAGAACTTGCATTTTTATTACAACACTGTGTGAAAGGCAATTCTCCCCAAAATGTGTAGAACATTAAAAGATATGAAGCATCCAAGTACGTAAATGATTTCAATCCTATCATTGCGCTCTTGTGAAACGCTAATATTGACATTCAATACATTGCAGAAAATTCAACAAGAGATGGAAGATATATCACAGCCTATCTCACCAAAGTCAAGAAAACAGAGCTGTCTGGAATGACAAGTCATCTGATAAAACTCATTTACAAAAATGTTACAACTTTGATAGCAAAATGCTGTCACATAGAGAGTGTGGGTCATACAAAGTTGTAGATAGTTTAACAGGTACAGCCTTGTATAGGAAATCTGAAAACATTCTCTGGCTCAACCTTGGTCCAGCTTCATCGCGAAAAAATTATCTGATTGACACATTCTTTCCAAATGGAAGTACTGC
Organism: Ambystoma mexicanum; assembly: GCF_040938575.1. Lineage (NCBI taxonomy): Eukaryota > Metazoa > Chordata > Amphibia > Caudata > Ambystomatidae > Ambystoma > Ambystoma mexicanum. The sequence goes on along the minus strand of NC_090936.1, from coordinate 103,741,573 downwards.
TTAGGAAAACCTCTGTTTGTATGACATAGCCCTGGTCGCATCATCACAGTTGATTTTAATTTAAAGTGTTATGATCTTCTTGATCGAAAAACCCAGATATTTGTTCAATCTATGAGTGCACTTGCCCTCCCTCAGCTTGTATATGGACCAACCCACTGATTAGGCAACACTCTCAACCTTATTTTCTCTGCCTTTGCTGACTCTGCAGTCTTTCCTGCCCTTCCTATTGTCTGGTCAGACCATTGCCTTATTCCTTTTTCCTGAAACCGTTCTTCTCCTTTGCACTTAGCTTGAAATACACCTTGCTCCCATCGTGATTGCCGTCCTGTCTCAAATGAGACATTATCCATTTCCATTGAGGCATTCTACATAGCTGGCTCTGCCCCTAATTTAGAGCCCTTCGCCCTGGTATTTCAATTTGCTGGCGATCTTCTCGGCCCATGCATTCCACATAAGCCCAAAGTCAACATTTCATAGCCTATCTCACAGCTCTGTGCTCTCCACTTGGTCTGCTGACAAGCAGTGGCACAGGAAATATGATCCGGACATCAAGAACCTCTCTCTGTTCCTCACTATTATATTATCACAAAGCCACATATGCTGACAAATGTCTATATTTCTCTGAATGGATTGAAAAGTCTATGAATGCACCTAAAGAGAGGTTTAAGGTTGCGCGCTCTCTGTCTTCCCGCCCCTGGGAATCCATCCCTCATTCTCAGTCCCTTTGCTCTTCTCTTTCCACTTACTTTATTGAGAAAATCGATCAAATCTGGGCTATGGTCGGCACCTTCGTTGTTCCTCTGCCTGGCCCAGCTGCTGTTGCTCACAATCTTGTTCAAAAAGGAGAGAAAAGAGGATCCAAAATTGGAACCCTCCCGTCCCTTGCACACCTTAAGTTTGTGCCAATATGACGCCTTGAGATTGACTTTTGTCACAATAAATTAGATATATATTCCAGTGAATTTCAAAAGATAATACAATTTTTTTTAAAAAGAGTGTAGTAATGACATCCAATGTAAAAGAAGATTCTTTATTCCAAATGCGTGAAACAGGAAGGATTCAATTAATTTGATTGTGGTTGACGCGTTTCGAGAAGTTCATTCTCTTCATCAAGAGCCCAGAATAATGAATGCAAGGGACGGGAGGGTTCCAATTTTGGATCCTCTTTTCTCTCCTTTTTGTACCTTTAGTAACCCTGTGCCAGGGCTACATTTCCTCCCCTGCACCCCAAAAATCCTTAACTATTGACAAACTGCCATATGAATCAGTATTTCTAGAAATTTAGTGTGTGCACCTTCTACCCTCCTCTTCGTTGCTCACAATCTTGTTCCCATGTTACGTTGGGACTCTTTTCCTGTTTTTACCACCACCAAAATATCGTCTGCCATTTTCAAACTATAATTTACCTTTCAACTGACCCCATTATGTTAGCCATTGTGAAAGACATCTTTCCTGGTTTCTGCCCACTGCTTACCTCTACTATTAATCACTATGTGTCCACTGGGTTTATTCCACCCTTTCTTAAACACTCTTTGATGATCCCTCTTTTTTTAAAAAAAAAACACACTGGATGCAGCATTCGCTTCTAACTATCATCCCATCTCTCAGCCCCACCTTTCTAATGAAACTTCTGAAAACTTTAGTCAGCCCCCTCTTTTTGTAAACTCCTGTTTCTTCACTCACCCCAATCCAATTTCCACCCGGGTCGGGGCACAGAAAGCATGTTGGTCTCGGTGGTCAATGACCTTACTCTGCTTTACGATCAAGGCAGAGTGGAAGCCTTGTTTCTCCTTGACCTTTCTGCCACTTTCAACACTGTTGACCACACAGTTTGACTTGATAGCCTCGCCCGCGGTGGGGTGGGGCATCTGCAGCACTGTTCTATCCTGGTTTTCTTCTTTCCTCTCCGATAGATCCCAGTATCTTTGTTTGCCTCCTTTCCATTCTGAACTCTCCTCACTTCTGTATGGTGTTCCCGAAGGCTCTGCCCTCTTCCCTGTTCTGTTTAATGCCTATACAACCGCTGACTGAGGTCATTTACACCAATGGCTTCAGCTGTTATTCCTGTACCGACAACACAGAAATCTTGGTCCGGTTAGATCTTACTGGCCATGATATGGCCACCAGATTTTGGGGTTGCCTTGAAGCCATGGATGAATGGATGCCAGCTAATTGGCTTAAGCTTAATGGGCAGAAAACTGCGATGTTGGTGGTGGGTACCCCTTCCGCTACAGTCTTCTGGACATTAGCCTTTTGCCCCCCCCCCCCAGTCTTGGTCCCTGCCCTACACCGGTTTCTTCTGCTAGGAATTTGGATGTGAAAATGTCCTCTTCTCTTTCTGCTGACCGTCAAATCAGCACCATTTGTCAAAAAGGATATTTTCAGCTCTAAACCTTTGCGCACAATTTTGCCCTATCTTCCCTCCCAATGTCACGCTCCTGTTGTATCCTCCCTCATTCTATCTACCATGGATTATTGCACGCCCTATTTTTGGCACAGCCTGCATATCTTTTACACCACTTGCAAGTGTTGAATAATGTGGCAGCTAGAGCCGCAACCTCTACGCCTAGGTTCTCCCACATTTCTCCTGTGCTTTGCCATCTTCATTGGCTCTCTGTAGCTAAACAAATGCAATTTAAGTCACTCCGGTTGGTTCACAGGGCTTTCTATGGTGATGGTGCAGAATATCTACTGGCTAAATTCAGCCTGTCGTTCCAGCTCATTCCCTTCACTCTGCTGAGGCCAGCTTGATTTGTGTACTTCACTTTAGGCTGTCTTGCATTGGCTGCCGATCCTTGTCGGTTGTGGCTGCCGCACTTTGGAATTCTATCCCCCAAGCCACTAAAGTGCACCTCACATTTCGTGGGCTACTCAAAATATACCTTTTTTATTGTTAATACCGCCCTCCCTTTCTTACCCCAGACAGCACCATGATGCCTTTATTGGCGACCATGTGCTCTACAAACAAAATATAACATAACACATAACTACACATACAAAAATAATGTCATGCCAAACAAAGCAACTGGGAGATAGTCAGTATAAAATTGGGCAAGCAGTCTAGAAAGACTTTCAAAACCCTGTCTAATTAACCATGCAAAATTATCCTTTAACTCTACAGAACATAGAGCATTTTATTACATATCCTTTCTACAACAATTCAAACTGTGGGGAAAATAAGAACTATTATTAGGGGACCATGATACATTGGAAGTTGCATTCTAAGCAAATGAAAGCAATATAATAAATGAACATTTTAAACAATACAAAGAAATGTTAGATAATACATGTCATCAAATAGAAGAAATAGAAAGAGAACATGCTAAATATACAATTGTAATAATTACAAACATCTGCTCTTGTATGTAAATGGTGAAGCATGTTCTGGGAAAACTTGTTTAATTCAAACAATTAAAACATATTTAGAAGACATAACAAATAACCTTTCAACTGTTGTAACAGCCCCCACTGGCCTAGCTGCCTACAACATAGGAGGTGCAACTGTACACCTACTAATACTCCTCCCAGTGGAACACCAAAACAAATTAGAATATTACAAATTTACAGCAGAAGCTACATTTGAAATAAACAGAATCATGCGATTAATGAAAGTCCTTCTTAGACATTATGTAAGCATGGTTTCCAATCTAATGTTAGCTTTAATTCAGTTAAGAATGCAAGATGTCCTAAAAAATGTATACACAAAGCTGCTTGGAGGAAAACATGTCACTGTCTTTGGAGATCTCCTTTGGCTAATACCAAGCAAGGGGCAGCCCATATTCAAAACAATTACAAAGAAAGCCGTACCACACTCGGCAGCATAGGCAATGTCAATGCATGGTGTCATTTTAGCTATAGCCAACTTGCACAACACATGCTTTAGTCTGCAGATCCAACATATGCTCATATCTTAAAGAGCATAAGAATTGGTGTCCTTACAAAATCAACAATGCATATGTTTTAATCCCACCATTGTAAATTGTGATCAATTCAATGAAACAATGCTCAAAAAAGAAATGCAACCCATAGTCCACATCAGCTGCATAGACAGACTAGATAGACATGTATGGCATGACACTTCCTATGTGTTGATAAGCAACAGTATGCCTAAATAACCTAGAAAAAGCTTTCCCAAACACAGCTGTACTCTCTGCCTAAACTGAAGAGTTATACGAAGATGCAACCTTGATGTAGAGCAAGGTTTAGCTAATGGAGCAATTGGAACAGTTGCTGGCTTTCAAACATAGCCACACAAAAACAATATCCAGTTTGTCCTCATAAACCTCAACAAACCTAAAACAAACTAAAGAAATTCCACACACTACAGCACGTTTCCTTCTTTTTAAAGATAATTATGTAGGCAGAGAACAATTCTCTCTGTCTCTTGCAAATGCTGTTACCATTCAACAGTCACAAGGTCTAACCCTTGACCATGCACTTGTAGACATTGTCAGCACAGCTTTCAAGGAAGGTAAGAGTTGCATAGCCCTTTCATGTCTTTGTACACTCACTGGCCTATTCTTAATGAACTTTGATCAAACAAAGTCAAAGCTGACATTCTTTGTATCCTTCAATAAAGCAGAGTAGGTGCACTGTGAACCCCACATCTAAATGTGTACCCTGTACCTGAAAGATGAAAATCATTACAAAGGAAACTAGTACAAAGGAAACTATAGCAAATCTCCCCATAATCCCCATTGAAAGAAAAAACAAATGCAGCTCCTTTAAATCAACCACAGGTCAAATTCTCATGTTCTTTTTAATTTAACAACACAACTGGAATGAATTGCTAGCAAATGTAGAAATAAATCTACTATACCAATTGCCATCAATTGTGGACAATATTTAATTACAGGGCTCAGACCAGCTATGTGTAAAACTCATCATGTACAGAAATGCTACTAACAACTCTGACTCTAACTACAGTGTATCAGGTACAATACAGGTAGTGGACCACTGTGCAAGAATTCTTAAATACCCCATAAACACACAGGAGGACCCACAAAGATTCCTAATGTACTTATTAGAAGTACTAGAGAAAGAACACATCCCTGTAAATGGAATACAGATTTCATACACTTGGAAACATACATGCAGTCTTTGCAACCATGTTTCTGAAGAGCATGTTCCCAATGAATGATTTATGTGTGTATCTATAACAAATGGTGATATAATTCCATTTCAACAACTTCTCCAATATGCAAATCATCGCATGTTGTGCCAATTTTGCAATTCAGACAATCTGTCACCACAAGATGTAATTTTAAAGCTTTCAAGATGCAACGCAGATGGAACTAAAAATAACTCTAAACTCACTCATTTCATACACGTCTGAGTATCTCTTAGCAGAAAAACATGCACCACATTAGGCATAATATACTGCACTGATGCCACAAGCATTTGTGGACTTTATACTGCATATGTTAAGCAAAGACATGGTTGGTTTGACTGTAATGACACTTCTGTTACTCAAAAATTAAGGTTAGCAGCAAATCTGAGAAAGGCCTACTTAATATTCCTTAAACCAAAATGTAGTCATTAAATCATACTGTAATTCATATTTATAATAACATTCAGCTAGAATATGCCAATGGCCATCTAACTACTTTAAAATATAAAGGTATACATAAAACAAAGTAACACAATTATACCATAAATAAATTACACTTACAATATGGCATCTGTTATCTAAGTACTTTAACCATCCATGTTGCCATATAGTACTTTCTACTCATACTTTCTTGTCCTTTACAGTTTCACTATCTCTTTCTGAAGAAATGAATACGCCCCCAGAATTCACTATCCAACATCTGTTTCCTATCCACAAACAACACAGTCTAAAAAGATAGAAATTGTACCAACAGTAAGTGTAAATAATGTTTTTCAATCCACTTTGGATTTATTTTCCATGACCAAAGGATTAGAATATGTTATTTTAACAATAGTGTAGCACACGCAAATGCTGTAGAAAACATAGTACATAGAATGTACTACTTATGATGGTAAAAAAGTTAAATGTAAACAAGTTAAAGTATGTATCTTTGTCATACCATGTTCTACAGCTAACTATATTTTCTTTTCTTTACAAAGAAACACACAGATGATCCCATGTGCCCAAGTCTAGTAATTGCCAGACTCAATCAAATGTATCATCCCTTGTTATAGTACCCACATAACACTAACATCAAAGCAATATACCATTCGTTGTGATAAGAGTCTGAGAAAGTGTGGCGAAGTCCATGCGCTGAACAATCTGGTAACTGGCCATGGCCATAGCCACACTTACTGACTACTAACATACCCACACTCCAGAAGCCCCATTACAAAAGTATTCAGATTGATTCTTTAAATACCAACATCAACCTGACACATCATCCCTTGCCATAGGCTCAGTCAATCCAGCATATCATCCCTTCTGCCCATAGCAACTGAACAGTATATCATGATAAGGATCAGAGTGAGCATAGCAGCGGCGGTTCTATCTGAAAATGTCTCCAGGAAAATTTAGTCATGTGAAGAAGTAGTGAGCAAAATGTTGTCTAAAAAAATGTAGTCATTCATCGCAAGCAATGCAAAGTGTGAAAATGTTGCCAGTAATAAGGTAGCCATAAGTACAATATTTAAATACACAAAATTACAAAGCTGTAAACCTAACAATGAGCAAAACCTCCATAACTTAATGCTATCCCTTGCCCATCATAACTCTAATTACAACCCTTATGCTATGCTGAACCGGGAACTAACTATAATCCTTCAGCGCACAAACGCATTGTATTTGAATGTGACTCAATACAAAACACCAAATAAATAGAAATGAACAGTGAAACTAATTCCAACCCCATCACCAGCAGGCCACAAATTCCATGCCTTGACTCAACTCTTAACCTTACCCTTATCATAACCACAACTCTAATACTTACATAATTCTTACTCAAGCCTAAACTGTAGGTTTAACTTTACCCCTATCCTATGCTAACATCACCAGTCCTCTCCAATCCTCCTTTCCAATTCTTTAACACTTACCCAAACCATTACTCTATTAGCCCTACCCTTACTATAACCCCTACTGTAACACTTACAATGACACTTCATCTATCCTTACCAAAACATCACCATCCTTCCAACAACCACTATGACCCTAATCCTTCAGCTAATTCTAAGCAAAATCTTTATTCTAACCCTAAACTATTCCCTGTCTCTATCCCTAAAGCCTAGCTGTAAACGGGTAAATCACAAGTGCCCTAAACCCTGCTTAACCCAAACACTTACCCTAACAGGGGCATGCAACCTTTGGCTCTCCAGATGCTTTGGACAACTCCCATCGGTCCTACCCATTACAGTCAACAGTGAGGAATAATGGGAGTAATAGTCAATAACAGCTGGAGAGCCACCGGTTGCAGATCCCTGCCATAGCAGCAGTGCGCTGTGGCTCCTTTTCAGGTGCATTTTTAGCCTACTATTTGCTTGGCTATGTTTTCACTGCAGAGGTATTGTCACCACAGTGCTTTCACTGACTACATTTTTGTTTGCAACATTTTCATTGGATACCCCAGTGGCCAGATAGTTCAGGGCATCCACCCTTACTCTGACTACTGCCAAATCCACACTCCAGAAGCACCATCACAACAGTATTCATATTGTATCTTAAATGCCAACACCAATCTGATATATCACCCCTTGTCATTGTACTCAGTCAATCCAATATATCATGCCTATGTCCATAACAACTGAGTTGGGTCCGTATGTTTTTGCAAAGTTCCATACACATTTGCGGAAGGGCTCCAAAGTTACAAGCCCTCCCAAAAACTATGGGAAAGCCGACTACAAAAATGTGCAAATTCTAATGTTGCGATCCAAGAAGCAAATGATTTAATTCTGGAAATCGATGTGTGTGATCTTAAGATTGCTAATAGTATAAAAGATCCTGCCATTCCCTTAGCCCCAGCAACTAAAACAGCAAAGTCAGCTAAGGTAACAGATTCATTAGCACCATATGAGATCCTATGCCTCGCTAATTATGAAGACGCCCGTTCATATTCCTCGCCGGTGCTACACGGGAACAGTTTGCGCTGATCTGTTCCCCCTGGATTTTGATTGCGGATAATGTCGCACTGTAGAACGGATTTGAGTCACTTACTTCCCTCCGAGAGCATTATAATACAAAGGAATTAGCGTTAGGTATTCGAGAGATATTGCAGACATCACCCATGACTACCTGATTGTATTGACAAGTGTTAAATAGATGAACTTCCTATTCCTAAGGAGATAAGCGGGCAGACGCTGCCTTCCACTAAGCCCCAATTAAGTTGTTCTACTTGCAGCAAACGTGTTAGGGATTATGATTAACTCTGACTTTTGTCAACTATTTTTCAAGACACTGCAAAATATGTCTAATGCTTTTAATGCTGAAAATAATGAAGTGTCTTTCAAATAGTGTTACTGATAGCAGCCAATATATTTACCAGACATTTTTGACAGTCATTACATGTTTAGCGGTGTGGGAAAAGTGCTGATAATTTAATTACTGCCATTTATCCCGCGCAGCCAAACTGCAGGTTTGCCAGTGGGGTTTGCCTGATTTACTTGCCAGCCTTCTTATTTCAAACCTTACTGCCTGCCTCCTTTCACTGCTTATTGCCACCAAATAGCACATGAGCCGATATTTAGCTATTCAGGGCCTGGATGTCTGATTGTACTCTGAGGTAGCAGCTCAGGGTTCTTCTGAGTTACTAAACAACGTCTTACTAAAATTACCAACAGACCAAACAAACCAATTTAATTGATAATTCATTAATGTGGATTTGCTTTATTAATTAATTAATCTTTCATGGCACCTTAATACCGGAGGCCTCTAAGCACGGGACCGGGATTCGAACCTGTGTTCTATGCGTTGCTTGCTTCCAAGCGGAGCACATTGCCCCTGGCTATGTGTATTGGTTTATTTTATTAAACTGGTTATCCATCACAATATAAAACATGCAGTGCATACCCATGGTATTTTAGTTTGCTTTTGTGTTGGTAGAAGATTATCTTCCAAGGTGCTGAGGGAGGACTATTGACCGATGGGTGTTTTAATGGAAAATCCCCCTCACTAACATGACAGGGGGTTTAGATTGTATTAAAGACAGGAGGCGAGTATTATGCATTTCAATCTTTACTCTGAAACCACAGCAGCAAAGAAAAAACGTTTACAAACAAAAAGGTTTCAGTAATAGAACTAACAGAGTTCAATGTCAATGCAAGGGGAACTCCCCAGTCCATCATGGAGGACAGGTCATGCCCTGCAGGGGACCAATGAGCAGGGACCCTCCTCTATATATGTCCTTTACTCTAAACCCAACTCCTCTTTCTGCAGCTGTCATGCACCAGACGCCCAATGTAACGATTCTACTGCGTAGCGCAGAGAAAGGATCCAGCGAAACTGGAGGGATCTCAAACTCTCTGCAGCCTGAAGCCAAGACGAAGCTCTTCTGGATAGAACTTTTCACCCGAAAGCTGAAACAATGTGTAATAGAACAGGGTGGGTGGGTTTCATAAGAAACAGAAAAACAAAGGGAGGGTGGGTGGGATAATACTCGCCTCCTGTCTTTAATAGAATCTAAACCCCCTGTCACGTTAGTGAGGGGGATTTTCCATTCTGTGGCATGACAGGAGGCTTCATATTATGCAAGATCAAAGCCCTTGCATCCCAGTACCAATCCCAACCTGAGCAATACACTTGTGATAGAATAACATTATTCCAATTATTATTCCCATGACCAATCAGCTGCTTTGATAATTCCCTCCCCACAGGAGAACGTCCTAAACACTATAGCATCTTCAACTGAAGAACCAAAGGAGCCAAAGACTCACTCTTTCTGCAAAACCTACTTAATCCATATGGTCCAAGGGCAAGAGACCCTGCAATAGTGTTCCCACAGGAATAGCAGCTGAGAGGTATTAGGGGTTAAGTCCAACTTAAGCATTTTAAAACACTTAATAACTCACACATTACAAAATGTCCTGGAAACCTGGATAATAGATTGAGGAAACCCTATGGTTACCCCTTCTGGCAATAAAAACGATTTCCCCGCCCCCAGGGAGAAACATTCAACTGTCCATATCTTAAGGACTGATACAGGAGACGTGCCTTAACAGGAAAGAAAAACCCACACGGATAACTTGAAAAACAGTTGTAGCACAGACAATCCTTCCTTGGAAAGACAAAGATGCGGTAATCCAATACGATGTAATTGTTACCTATAAGAAACACCTAGTTAAGGTGGGACCCCAAAGCCAATGGACCTGAGGGTCCTGTGCACCAAGTACTGCCCAACCACTGTTTTCACCCTTAGCGACCATGTCTTGCTGAGATAATGGCAGTTAAATGCAATGATCGACATGTAATGTTACCCTTTGTAAACAGCTCCACCAGAAACTACCTATTTCTACTAAAGGAGAAACAGACGTGACATTTTTGAGTCACAAACCTACTCACCGAACAGTTGCCAGCTAAAGGAAACAGACTTATTAAAGGCTATCCCAAAGTCCTTGATGACACAGACAGAGCACTGCGAAAAACTTTGGAAGCCCCAGGAAGAGATGAAAATATATTCCAATAACTAACAGAGAGGAACCCTTGAAGGAACCATTCCTAAGAGAAACTGTCGGGCCGAGATAGGCCACGGGTGGAGAGGGATGATACTAGAAAATATGCACTGTAAAAATCCCATAAGGATGGGAACCACCCCCTGAGAAAGCCAACACTACCTTCGGTGTCTGCCTGCGCAGCTGGACTCGCAACCGTTGCCATCATGGCAAAGGAGGAAACACACACCAAAAGGAACTGAACAATCCCAGAGGAACAGTCTGAAGACAGTGCACTGGCACCCACATTCTCACAAGGGAAAAGGGATCACTCAATCGGAACTCCAACCGTACAAGATCGAGGCAAAGAGAGAGTTAATAATTTAGCTTTTATACAGCGCTACAAACCCTCAGTGATCTGAGCCCTGCTTGCCAATACACACGGTGTGTGGAGTTCTTTTATGGACCTCAGAAGGATGAAAGGCTGAGTTTGGCCCTGCCGGGATTCGATCCTGGGTCAGCAGGAGCTAACAATTCCAAAGGCTGATCTAAATGCGAGAACTATAGAATCTCGCAAAGATGTTTGGAACAATGACACGAAGAAGCTGGCCATCTGCCCATCCAAGTTAACTAAGTGAGGGAAAAACCGTCCCTTTCCAGGGGAGAAGACAGGTACCTCCTTACTTAAGTAGAGTCTATCATCCTGAAGGAAAAGATGCAGAGCTTTAATGTCGTGCTTATAACCAAGAACAAAGTCCATGATCGCTAAAGGGACACCTCTAACTGTATTCCAGAAAAGATATTATCCAGGACCCCTTGGAACTGAGGTGAGTTATCACTCTCTTCATTAACTTGGTAAAGCACCAGGGGGCTGATGGGAAAGGCCACCGAAAGGGAGGGACATTGATAAGAGTGAACCCATCAGTGGAACTGAAGAAGAAACTCATGATAAGGAGGAAAAACAGGAACCCCCCCAGCACTCTCCCTCGAGGTCTAACATGACCATACCATCCGCCAGGAGACAGGAACCAATGAGCATAATAAACACTTCCATTTTAAAGGTGCCACAAATAAATGCTAAAACTGGCAAGTTAATTATTGGAAGTACCCCATATGCCCACTCCCAATAAGTGGGCTCAGAGTTATCTGACTTAAAATTGAGAAACCGTGAGGGAGGCTGGTATCACCGCCCCTTCCAAAAATGAGGTCACTGACCCCCATACTAACAAATTTTACTTGCCTTAGTGACCACTGGGGAAGGAGGCAAGGTAAAACTGACAGAGGAAGTGTGCAAATTGGAACCTCGTTAACCTACAACAACCCCCCACGGGTTTGAGGTGAACACCATTTTAAGAAAAAACTTGGTGAACCCCTGAGGCATTACAGGAGACATCCCAGGTCTAGCAGAACTCCTGTAGGCACAATCCCTCCAAAGGAACAAAAGCACCGTGCTCTTACCCCTCGAGCAGAGGAGTAACTGTGCGCACCTCTTGATGCACCTTTTCCCGGATAGGTAGACCTAGGAAAAACACCCAAAGGAGCGGGCTCTATTCTCCTGGAGGGCAAAGATCTTAATAACAGCCACCTGTCCAAACAACCAATTTGGAATTAATTCGCACGGGAAAGGGCTTACGTCATCCTGAGGCCAAGAAGGCATTTATCGATGCCGAGCAGGCAATCACTCTTATAATCCAGCCCTTCATGATCTGCACATTTTCAAGTGCTAGTAATATAATCCAAACCTTGGTGCACTGCATTGTTTTACCTCTCAGAGGAATGTGTTGCCCTTGAGCCATCCCTCCTCACCTGAGGGGTATTTACACCGCTCCGTAAGAGCAGAGGCGTTGGCGTTGCCGAGCAGGCAAACAGATCTCAATCAAGTAGCACAGTACTTGCGCATCAAATAGAGGTTACTTCACTCTTTAGCCAGCAAACTGGGTTATATATGACCAAAATTCACAGATACCACTCTTCCTTCGTAGGGTCCTTCCCTTTTTCCCCTAGGGCAAAGAAGGATACCAAGGACTGTCCGACCAAGGTCAAGAGGGTTAGCTCACAAAACCAAGAGGATGACACTGCCTCCCTTTATGAAGGCAAGCCGGGTCCTCCAATTTATCTACAAGGACCATGTAGTAGTGGAGATATAATAAACAGGCTATGAGGAACAGACCAGAACTGTGGGTACTCCTCCAAACTTGTGTACCTGACCCCTTCTAGGGGATGAGAAAAAAACCTAAGGGGAGTAGACGGACTGAGTTGTCCTGAACATACCTAATGGAAAAAAGAGGGTAAAATAACCAGACAATTTTCTTCCCGTAAAGGGATATGAAATATCAGGCTAGCATAGGATTACTTCTGAATGATGGCCGAACAGGAAGGCCAAAGCCCCCTATAGGTCTGTTAACGACCTCCTCCACCAACCCCTGTCTTTTCTTTGAAGGACAAAATGAGAAATTAACAAATAAATAACTAAATACAAAATAATTTTACCACAGAAAACGGTAATGTTTCACACATAGCTAAATTATTGCTGTAACAGAGGAAAACGCTGAGCAAGCGCACTTCAAGCTGCTCACCCTAGCAGGGTGTGGAAACCAGCAGCACACGAGGGAAAAACCTCGCATTCAAACTCAGGCGAAGCCTGAAGCCGAGCAGGCAGAATTACTCATAATGCCTGAGCCGAACAATTTCCGTGAAAGAGTGAAAGAGACACTTCTTTTACAATGTATCTTTTAACTTAATTTAAGAGGGAGATGGATGATGCATATGCCTCCCCCCCTCAGCCCCTCAGCAAGACTGCTGTCAGGCTGCGAGTGGGGACTGAAGTGGGCGCATTCTTGGAAACATGTACATTCCCAAAAGGCTTCCTTGAAAAGGAAAATCTCTCTCTTTTCGGTAAACTTTAATTTATTTAGCATTTCTATGCGCTACTAACCCACTGGTACCATTGGTCGCATTTGAGGACATTGCAGGGGTCCGCCCATCCGGAATGCAATGAAGGAGCCTCATGCTGGGAGAACCACATCAATAATTATGTAGTTTCCCTTGCCAGGTAACTATTCATAAATTAGTGTAGCTCCCCCTGCTTGCCTATTGTGCGGTACGCGGCCAGTGAGATACAGACAGGTTTTGAATCCCGTGGATAAGGGAATCTGCCCTTGTGAGCATACTCAATTCATGAGAGAGTCAATGTTCAACTCGGCCAGCAGGAAAAACACCCTCAGCTCCCCCCTCACGTCAGGATTAAGCAAAGCTTTTAACTCCTGCGTGCGAGGAGGGAGTTTGGGGGGTGGGGCGGGGGGAGGCGCCGGTCGGTGGTTAGCCGGCAATGTTAATATGGAAAAACCTCCCGCCGTGCGCCGGGCCTGAAGCAAAAGCTTCTGGAAGGCACACGTGCGACGGCGAGAGGAAGGAACAACAGCCTGTACGCATGAGGCTTGAAGCCAAAGCTTCATCTGCGCACTACGGCTTCCATGATATGTAAACAAAGAAACAGAGCACACAGCACTGCTAAGTGCAATAAACCCATGCGTGACGGGCCTGAAGCTAGAGCTTCAAACAGCCCCGCACGCATTGTATAAACAGAAAAGAAAATGTTCCACTAGAAGCGCAATGCTCGCTACACCAACGGAAAACCCATAAACAAGGCGCTGGTCGTAGGTGACCCATTAAGACCAATAAAATGTAACATAAGGAAACACATTTTTTTCCCAAGGTGAAAGCAGTAAGACTATAAAGTAGCACTGCCCTCACACCATATAATATATATATACATATTTACAGTATTCATATGCCAACTACTGACTAACATGTAAGGCACAACTAAAAGGAGTGACTTAACTGTGGTGTCAGCAGCAAAGAAAGAGGAGTTGGGTTTAGAGTAAAGGACATATATAGAGGAGGGTCCCTGCTCATTGGTCCCTTGCAGGGCATGACCTGTCCTCCATGATGGACTGGCGAGTTCCCCTTGCATTGACATTGAACTCTGTTAGTTCTATTACTGAAACCTTTTTGTTTGTAAAAGTTTTTCTCTTTGCTGCTGTGGTTTCAGAGTAAAGATTGAAATGCATAATACTCGCCTCCTCTCATGCCATAGAATTGGAAACCAAAGTGATGAAATAATTTGTGTGAGTGCTTTTGAACACTGATGGCATTTCGAATGGCCCTGCCAATCATGAACGAGAATTCTATGCGCATTTTGGAAACTATTATCTGATAGTTGCTGGGAATCTTAGCTCTTGCCTCGCTGGGCCATGACCCGCCTTTTCCCGTTCCCTGCCCCACTCCATCCACCTTCCGGATGCCCGCGCTCCCTTCCTCTATCTTACTCCATTGGCTGGCATCGAGGTCCGCTTTCTTTTGTTGTGCGTGGTGCTGTGAAAACATAAAAATTGATATGAGACTGGGAAGCCCAAAAGAAACGCACCAACACAGGTTACAAAGGACATACAAGTGCTTTATTTAAAAGCTACAACAGTTACCAAAGTCAATTGACAAACGGATAGCTATTCGGCTCTCAGAGTAACGAAACGAACTTCAACGAGGGTTCAATGCATTAGTAGAGAGACCGTACATTGGAATACTTGGGCTTTTATATCCTTTATCCAGCCCTTGGCCAACCCCCTCGCGGGTTAACCATTCTTGGGATCAGGCCTAGGGTTCCTTGCCAGGTCAATCCTATAATGTATGCATTTTGATCAGTTCCGCTGATACAGTTGTTCATTTACACATAGGTCAGTAATAGGACAAGGTCTCAGTTCGCGACCCCGACAAGTGGCCTGCAGGCATATTAATTATTTGTGTGTGCAGAGGTCACAACGGCCAGAATCTCACTCAGAATGTCATTCAGCCTCCATTTTGATGTTCAGGGTGACTTCCACATTACAAGAGAACCTAAAATGGCGACTTACATTATTCTTCGTTAAGGTCAAGACCTTGCCGCGGAGTCTATTTACATGATATTTTAGACAACTTGGCGTAGGCCAATACACAAGGCATAATATTATTTCAATTCCAACAGACCCTCCTTTTGGCCTATGCCAAGTGCTAATATCATTTCTAATACTTTTGCAAATAACTCCATGTATTGTCATCCATACAACCCGAATCATTGTCTGTAATATCTATAGCCATTAGGTCGTTCATCAGAACCTCTTGTAACACAAACTCTTTGGATGCTGTATCTGGGGCATATATTCTATGCCCTATTGTGCTCACTGCTTGGGCACAACATCCCCCTAGCACTCCACATATACTCGGAAGACATTGAAAACAGCAACAAAGGAATAGCAGGATCCCCAAAATAACCAGAATAACAGAAAGCACCTTCCAACCCCAAGATCGTAAAGAATCCCAGAACCAGGTGCTAAGATTCCAATCTCCTACAGGGATATGTACTTCAGAACTAAGAATATGTAAGTTCTGTATTGCTTTAAAAATTGTCGGCGAGGAATCTGGTACGAAAACACAGCAAGCGGACCCCACCAATTTGCATACTCCACCTCGTTCTGCCAGAATGACATCTAATGCCATCCGATTTTGGAGTGCTACCAATCTTATTGCTTTTTGTTCTAGTGCCATATTGTAGAGTATGTCCGTGGTCCGGTTGATCGTTCTCTCCAGTACCCTTGCTAATCCCCTAATGTTCTCAGAGTTTGTTATTTGTCCCCAAAAGGGCACAACTGATTTTGCTATATCTCCCAATACTTGCCCAGGGATATCTCCGTTCTTGTCCCGCCGTGGGCGAGCCTTAGAAACCTCCAATGTACTAGCTACAAATACCCCGGGTAACAGGATTCCTAAATAACAGGTTCCCTGCCAATCCTTGGGCAACCAGGGAAATGCTAAACTACCACAAACAAAATAAACAGGCCCCCCTACATACAGAAGCCTGTTTTCTCCAGTCAAATTTACAATATTCATACAACCTTCAAAATCTCCCATTGGCCGAGTGCCATTTCTTTGTACACAAAAGGGGACCGAATCAGGGCTATGATTTATAGAGTAAGAAGGAGGCACGGTGTCCTTATTGCCTATCGGAGCCATTATAAAGGAAATTAAAGTTTGAAAAGGAAGAGACAGTTTATCAGACGGCCTAATAGAAGCGACATTAGGTTTACTTCTATTTGCAAAAAGCGAGCATCCCAGGGGAGTTAATTCAAGTTTCTCGAAATCATTCAAATTAGTTCCATCAAAGTTCCCTGAGATGCTATCATTCCAACGGCCAAAGAATAGTGCTCTAAGAGAGGCATAGCAAGCAGTCGTTAAAGGTAAAGGGTGAATATACCATCCTAGTCCCTTGTTCCCATGTTGCGGTAAATGAGTGCAAATCCAACAATTACTCTTATTGAAAATGGCATGCGTTGCATTCATTACTACCATTAGAGTGTTATTATGATACTTTTGTCTATGTTGGCAGTCTCTAGGGGACAGAGTGTGAAGGTGTACAGAGGGAATCAAAGCAGTTGGTACAATCTCGGTCGGTAGTAGAGGTTTTAGAGGATAGATTTCTTCAAAGTACCAAAATCCTACAGCAGTAATTGCAAAAATAACAATTATCATTATCAAAACAAAGCAATACGTTTTCGGGGCCCAGGCACATTGTTCATTGTCCGAGTTGGTCACCCCCTTATTCACAAGTCCAGTACGGGGAGCAGCAGTGGAGGTGGCAGGCATTGTAGTTCCTCAATCGACGACCCCAATGTTCGTTGCTGGCGACGCTACGGCCGCGCGATTTCTTAGTCCTTCCCAAGCCTAGCCAGCAGAATCCCTTTTTCTCCCTGTTGTTCAACAGAAACTTTCTTATACAAAAGAAAACTTTCAATCACTTCTCTTTCCCAAATGCACGGAAAAACCTGTGCCGTAGTTCTATTTTCTCTGTCGAAGGTTGTACCTGGTGGTACCCAAGATTGTTTGATCCGAAAATAAGGTGTCGTCACTTCCTGAGGGAAGCGACGTATCGGAGGCGACAGAAGTCGCAGAACTTGAAACAGTATTTTCCGGAAGTGATTTTTCAAAAGAGTGCGGAGACGAAATGGACTGTTCCCCAAGCTCCACGGGCTCAGAGAAATTCTCCGACACACTCACAGCGCTGCTTGCTACTCCAAGATCAGGGACTGTAGCATCAGCGAGGGGATCTGCTTCTTCTATAACGTGTGGCGTCGGGTGAGGAAGTTTCTTGACATGCGTCGCGTGGATCCAGTGTTTCTTCCCAGCCACCCGCACTGCTGTCCGGGTGACCAACAGCACCTGGTAGGGTCGCTTCCAACGAGGAGCGAGACAGGAAGACCTTTCATAGGCCTTCACTAGGACCCAACTTCCAGGCTGTATATCGTGTCCTGGGCCCGTGAACCGTACAGGTAAAGCTGAATACACCTGGTGATAAATGAAATACAGATTTTTAGTTAACTGGTTACAGTAGTCTACAAGCAATACATTTTCCACCTCTCTCAGGGCTTTAGGTTTTGGGAGACCCCAAATGTTAGCAGGTCTCCCCATCACTACCTCAAATGGAGAAAGCCCAGTCTTAGTTTGAGGTGTGGTACGCATAGCCAATAATACAATAGGTAAGGCATCTGGCCATTTCAGTTTGGTATCGGCACATGTTTTTGCAAGCTTATTCTTTAAGATACCATTATGTCTTTCCACCAACCCAGCACTTTGAGGATGTCTAGCTGAGTGAAATCGTTTCTCAATATGTAATGCTGTGCATATCTGCAAAATTACTGCTGCAACAAAATGAGGACCATTGTCTGACCAAATTACCCTTGGGAGCCCAAATTGAGGAAACAATTCTTTTACCATAATCTTTGCAGTGGTCATGGCGGTAGCATCTTTAATGGGGAAAGCCTCGACCCATTTACTAAAGACACAAATAATTACAAGAACATATTTCAGATTGTTACACTGTTCCATCTCAATAAAATCAAAGTGAATGACCTCGACGGGAACAGAAGGGGGCCCAAAGCTTCCCCTCGGAGTTACTGTCCCCTTACCCACATTGTGCTGTAGGCAGATCATGCAGTTCCGAACATGACGTTTTGCAGTCTCCAGAATCTTGTTATTCACCCAAACTTGTTCTAACATTTTCGTGATCTGCTGAGCACACACATGTGTAGGACTGTGTGCCATCGTAACCATTGCCAGTACATATGAATCAGGGAGCAACCATTTTCCTTCAGATGTATCCACCCAACACCCATCATCATCTAGTTTCCCCATTCCTTCGGCCCACCTTTTAGATTCTTCTACTGTAGCATCAGTTTGAATATCCCGCACAGACCCAATACCTTCATCCATTACATAGGCATCTTTTGTTTCTCTTAGCGCATACATGTCTGTGCTAAGGTCTGTGGCCGTTTGCCTGGCTATCAGGTCCACAAAGGCGTTCCCTTTTCCCACATCATCTATGACCTTACGATGTGCTGCACATTTCATGATCGCTAACTGCCTAGGGAGCGAGAGTGCCGAGAGCAATTGCACTATCAAGGGGCCATGCTGAATCTTGGTCCCATGTGAGGTCAGGAACCCTCTTTCTGACCAGAGCCTCCCAAAGTTGTGAGCCACCCCAAAGGCATACTGGCTATCAGTATATGTATTTACTATACGCCCTTCGGAGAGTTCACAAGCTCGGGTCAATGCTATAATCTCTGCGGCCTGCGCAGAGTTATGCGAAATTCTCTTAGTTTCAACAACTTTACTCAATGTAGTAACTGCGTAAGCAGCTGTAGATGTACCATCTGAAAGTTTGAAGCAGGAGCCATCACAAAACAGCTCCCCTTCTGCATTGTCCAAAGGAGTATCTATAAGATCTATCCTTCCCTTCGTTTCTTGTTCAGTGGTATACAGACAGTCATGTAATTCTTCGTCACCGCAAACAGTGTTTTGCGGGAAAGGTAAGAGTTCAGCCGGATTAAGAACACAACACCTCTTAATTTGAATGTGAGGGGCAAACAGAATTAATTCATACCTTGTTAACCGTGCAGAGGTGAGGTGTTGCGTTTGGGTTTTGTTCAATAGGATATCTACAGAGTGAGGTACCATCAAAATCAAATCATGGCCTAGGACCATTCCCTCACTCTGTTTTACAGACGCGGCAGCTCTTTCAAAGCTCTACTATAAATGCTTGGACTTTCAATATACCCTTGAGGTGCCCTAGTAAATGTAAATGAGCGTCCCCCCAAGGTAAACGCAAACAAATATCTACTTTCCTTATGTATAGGAATGCTAAAGAAAGCATTTTTTAAATCCACAACACTGAAGTGCGTAGCCGTAGCGGGGATCATTGTCAATATCGTCGTCACATCAGGCACGATTGGAAATTGTGGGGCGACAACTCTGTTAATAGCACGAAGATCAATTATGAACCGGTATGGGATTGCATTGTCGCCTTTCTTATATACAGGCAAGATCGGACTGTTACACAAACTACCTGCAATCTCCTCGATCACCCCACGATGCACAAAATCGGAGACAATGCATTTCAAAGCACGCTCGCCCTCAACTGATATTTTATACTGCGGAATGCGTGGTAGTTTAACTCCATGTTTCAAAACTATTTTAACGGGCTCAATCTGCAGTACCCCGACATCATTGTCGTCAACCGCTGTCAAGAAAGACCGGTGGGGGGTGTCTCTACTTCTGCTCTCTATATGGTAGAAGAGAGGCACAGAAGACCCCAGCCAAGATTCTCTAGTACGGTAGCAATGGACGAGCAATCAAGGCCTAGCTTCTCAGGAGGTGATGCAGGCTGGTTCTTAAGTACAGTGTACCCCAAGCCCCCACAAAGGAATGTCCACACACTGTATTGGTTAGAACACAGTCTTTATATAATCAATGTTCAAGGTTATGTACACTTATCATAATAACTCACTTTGTACTCAGGAAAATCAACAATGGCAAATATATACAATTCTAAAGTGGTACCACCCTTTGTATTAGATCTCATTAAAGTGCATCAACAATACTGTAACAATGTCACACAGATCAAATAGAGTGAAACCAACAATAGAGAGAGGAGAGAAAATAAGATGGTTGAGCAATAGGCAGAATACTGGCCCCTACCACTAGACACAGTTCTGTGTGGAGATCCCCCCACCTGGGCAACCTGTAAAATAAAGATATAGCACAAGCCCAGTCCATATATTGTTCTGCAAGTCTTATTTCCTCCTATAATGTTTTTACCCCCCCAATGTACCTGGTGGAGTCGAGTTCTTCGAAGAGGCGTCGACAGATCCTTCTTGAGCGACCCCCTTTCAAGCGGGAGTCACGGATCGTCGAGAGGCGTCGAGAAGCGTTGAGGAACTCGGTGATCGGCGACGGCGAATCGACGGCCCTTCTTGAATGCCTTCCCTTTCAAGTGGAAGACACGGGGCGTCGAACGTCCGTCGACAAACAGGGTAGAACGGCGTCGATGAGGCGGCAGCTTCGTCTGAGTGGTGCTCGTCGGCGTCGGAGCGTCGGCGTCCTGCAAGGCAGAGGCATGCGGGGCACCTCGGTGACAATAGTTCTGGACCGCAAAGATTGTGGAGACGGAGGCCCAGCAAGGGCGTTGAGTCGTTCGGGTCTTTGTGGTCTTCGGGTGGCGGGAAACCCACCGGCAGGTTTCTCCTCGGCGCGTTGGTCGTCCTCGACTTTCTCCGGCAGGATAAAGCGGTCGACGGTGCGGACGAGGGAGTCCTTCGATTCGAATGTTCTTAGGCAAAGGAGCGGACGGCTCCGGTCATCGGCGGCACGGCGTCAAGTGGTTCCCACGGCTGGGCAACACAACTTCGACGGGCCTCCCGCGGTTACACAAACCTGCGAACCCTGGTCGACGGCAATGGACTGCGACGGCGTCGATGTCCGGGTGCTTCACTTTGATCTCCTCGGCAGTCCCGTCTCGGGTCGGCAGCCTTTCGAGGGTCTGTCTTCCAGGGCGCTTCGGCAAAGATGGAGCGGTGCTCGATGGTCCCTCAAAGCACGGGAAGAGGGCGCCTTACCAGGTCCTCTCTCGGGTCAGTCTTCGACGATTTCGGCAGCCTTCGGATCGGTCGAAGCAAATGCAACAGCAAGTCTTCTTCTTCCAGCTGGACGTCGAGGATCAGCAGTTCCAGTTACTCTTAGAGTGGAGACTCAGCTCCAGAACGCTTCTGAACGCTTCTGAACGTTCCCTGAACCCCTCTACCAGTGGTGAGAGGTCCCCAGATATACTATTCTTTCTCTCATCCACACTGCTGGCACACACTCAGCAGCCAATCAGACAGAAGGGCATTCATGCAGTCAGTCAGCCAATCAGGCACACAGTGCATTCAGGCCACACTCCTCCCTTTCAGACACTCACAACAAGGAATGTGGATTGGGACAAGTACCCAGCCATTCAACACTACACACTGCATTCAGGCCAGTTTCGGGCAGGGCTGTCTCAGTCTTTGTCTCTCATGCCAGAAACCAGACAACCACAACAAGGAGTGTATATTGGTCACACACTCCATTCACCCAGGTCCCACCCACAGGAGGTACCCACAACATACAGTCACTGGGAAGGCTCCAGTCAGTCTAGCTGGGCCTTCACAACAACACCATATATGGAACTTCCACCCAACAGCCAGTCAGGGGGAAGGGACAGAGTCAGGGCTTCCCAGGACTTTGGGAAAACAAGGTAACAGGCAATAGAAAGCAAGAGGCCACAGGGTCCATCTTGTTTCCTATCAGGAATCAACTGATCCCCATGGCAGGACCTGGGTATCCCAAAATGGAGGACACCCAGAGCACCTGTCAAATTCAGCATGGAGCTGCCACCAGCCCATACCCTGCTCTGTGGGCCACCCACAGGTGCCCAAAAACATACACTAGGGGCACAGGGTTGTACCCCTACCCATGGGTGCCATAAGGGTATCCCATGGGTCTGTTCACCAAACCAAAAGAGAGAGCTGCACTGTCAGGAGTCCCACATGGACTCCTGGGCAGAAAACATGACAGAACACACGATAAAAAGCAGTAAAGGACAAGGATTCAGAGGCCCTGTCCCTCTGATGCATTTCCAGCATCACAACCGCCCATAAACATTCCGGGACAATGCTAAACTCAGGAGGTAAAGGTCGAATCAGAAACTGAGAATTAGGAAGTTGCTGTGGTGAAACCGTCAGCCGTACTCCATCAGAGGAACAATGAATTACTGCATTCAATTTCTTTAACAAATTCAACCCCAGCAAATTCTCTCCACAGTTCGAAGTCAGAAGAAAAGGGCAATGGTCCGTAAAGGGACCCAAAGAAACAGACACCGGTGAAGAAACCGGACAGACAATTGGTATGCCAGAAAACCCTACGGAAACATTTGTTTGCCCTGACAGTGGAATGTTTGGAACCCGAGAATGATCAATGGAGCACTTCTGTGCTCCCGTGTTTATCAAAAACTGGTGTCTCCTATTCCCTACTAATAATTCAACGTAGGGGCCTTTCTGATTAACGGGAATAGGTGAAGGTTCCAAACCCTGCTTCGGGCAGTCCTAATGAAATAGAGTATCATCGGAAGGAAGCTCTTCAGAAAGGTAGGCAGCAGAAGGGTGATCAAATATGTTCCTCGAGTCCACACTCGAGGTCTGATTATCCCGTGAAAAAGGTTGCTGAGGATCTTGCAAAAACTGACCTCTATCAGGGCCCCCTGCTCCAGGACGGCCCCTGGGTCGTCTACCCATACTCCCAAACGCACTGTTTGACCTTTGTCGAAGGATGGGGCACTGTGCTCGCCAATGACCTTCCTGGCGGCAATAAGCACATTGATTAATATTCACAGGACCCAAAGGAGCATTTCCTTTTGGGACATACTGACCTCTGGTCTGTGTCGTGCCTCCCCTGGGGTCGCTAACAATTTGTTGTAATAATACTTTGGTTTTCAAATCTCCTTTCCTCTTTTCTATTTTCTCCTTCTCATTATTAACACGGTTCTCATAATACTGAGCCATGTGCAAAACCTCAGATTGAGATTTTGCCTGCCAAGCGCTCTGAGAGGACATAATCTGTGACTGGATGTCGGGCAACAATCCACGTACAAATTTGTCCACAAACAACCTTTTCCCAGACTCTGTACCCAAATCCTGCCCACTGAAGTCAGAAAATACCTGCTCGAATCTGTTAAAGAATTCGGTGGCGCCTTCAGTTTTCCCTTGAACACAGGCCATAAGCTTGTCCCAAATAATTCTTTTCTCTGGAATTATAGTTTTTAATTTTGCGACAATTCTATCAGGCAAAGTAAGTATTACCTGTGGTGGTTTCTCACCTGCTGGTCTTTCCCCATCAATCCTAATCATATTAGCCCACGTATCTCCCAACCCTGGCACATCGTCTATTGTCCGAACCTGCTTCCATACATCTATGGGTAGGAGTACAGGGAATAGCAAGTCAATATCACTTAAGGTGATGAACACAGAGGACTGCAAGACGGACTCTATCTCTTTGTAAAACCCCGTCGGGTTTTTCCTGATATCGGGAACTGATTGTCTAATAGTGTTCACTTCTTGTCGTGAAAACGGGACGTGAACGAATTGTGATACATAATGTGCAGGGATATCCACAGCGGGGGCACCAGTCCCAGCGTTGGCGGGAATCTCAACTTTTGGGACAAAGGTCGGAGGAACCTCTCTCATAGGCAACTGAGATACAGGTACCTCCGGCCGCTTACTAAGCAACAGAGCCAGGTTGAGTGCTAAGGCGGCCGAAGAAGTGTCGGGCGAAAAAGCCCTTTTACAAATCCCCAACAATTCTATGGGGCAACTAACCTTCTTTCTTACACATTCTTCTTGCAGGTACTGTACCATTACCTGAATTACCTTTCTTTGCATTTCTACTGTATACTGACTTTACGTGTCATATACTTCATCTGGCGAAATCGATGAATCCGAGATCCATCGAATCGCATCTTTGGTACAAATTCATACTTCCTCAGGTGCGATCTACGACACGGAAGGAACCGTTTCTGTACATACATACTATCGTCTTCATCATCCTCCTCTCGTGACTTTTCAAAGTCCTTCCTATACTCAAACAATTTTTCAACATGACCATATACTTTCTGCTCTGTGTCCCTCGAAAGTGCCAAAGCATTTAGATATCTCACCCCTTGTGGAAGATCCGAATTTTGTAATCTAAACCCACATCACACATAAATGAGTCCCCAAACCTTCGATAAAAACATTTTTCTCGGGAAAACTGTTCAAATTAGATAATGTAGAAAAAACATTAACTTGATCACCTTTCTCCATACAGTGCTTAGCCCATGCAAACAATTCCTGTTTCTTATCTGCAGAAACAGTATTACGAGTGACGATCTTTGATCCTGCACCTTGATCAACTTCAGTCAATACGGGACCACTCGGGAGCGGAGGTGCAGGTAAATTTAATAAAGGTGCAACTATCGGCGTAGGAGGAAGGGGCGGTGCGATATGTGGAGGAACAACAACTAGAGAAATAGGAACAATAGGTTGTACAGGGGGAACAGGAACAACAGCAGGAACAACAGCAGGAATGGGCAGAGCGCCCAAGAAAGGATCATACGGAGGTGGCGCAGAGGCACCAGGCCTGCGTTCGTTTAACAATTTTTCAATAAATTCTTCGGAAACATGAAAATCTTTAGAGGGGTACATTTTCTGGATTCCAAGTGAAAAAGCCCTATCCATATTTTTAACTGATTCTGAATGTTTTTCTTTATCAAATAACAACGCTTTTTCGGCATTTGTTTTATGACGGCGTGCATGTTTATCCCTACTTTTAAGCTGCTGTAACGCTTCTTTTTTCCAATTCTGTAAAACATCAAAGGCTGCAGGTCTAGCTTTCTTTTTTAGCAAGACCGATTCTAGGCATTCAATATGGGAGATCTCAAAACTGCCATTGATTGTCCACTGAAATTCGGAGGCATGTCTGGTCTGTCTGTGCCAAATATCATTAAATACTATACTACCAATGCCATACTTACAGTACATAGTACATGCCGCCGACCCCTCCTGTGGTGCCGGGCGGCTAAATTCCAAAGATTGTCGATCGCTGCGGAACAGAGCCCTAAAGCAGCTAGACAATTTCCCAGGCATGTCACAAAAAATTGGTGTTACCTGGTCAATAATTGTGTCTGCACATACAATACGCCAAATTCAAATTGTCAGGGTTAAATTAAGAGCCGGGTCACGACTGCACCTGACCAAACCTAAGGAGGACCGTACGGTTTATCAAAGAACTTACCTAACGGATTTTACCTTGTGTTTGGTGGTTTCGACAAATCTGCCCGCCTCAAAAATGGACCCTCGTCAAGATGCCGTGTCAGACCACACGACTATCGTCCAAGGATCGGACCGTGCAGCGCTGCCGAGGTATCTCGTCTCGTTCGGTCGGGCCCGCAGTATCACACCGTCCGATCCCGGTTCGATAGTCTGCGTCAACCTTCAATGATCCGGCATCAATCTTGAGGGTCCCTATTCGGGCGCCAACTGTGAAAACATAAAAATTGATATGAGGCTGGGAAGCCCAAAAGAAACGCACCAACACAGGTTACAAAGGACATACAAGTGCTTTATTTAAAAGCTACAACAGTTACCAAAGTCAATTGACAAACGGATAGCTATTCGGCTCTCAGAGTAACATAACGAAGGGTTCGATGCATTAGTAGAGAGACCGTACATTGGAATACTTGGGCTTTTATATCCTTTATCCAGCCCTTGGCCAACCCCCTCGCGGGTTAACCATTCTTGGGATCAGGCCTAGGGTTCCTTGCCAGGTCAATCCTATAATGTATGCATTTTGATCAGTTCCGCTGATATAGTTGTTCATTTACACATAGGTCAGTAATAGGACAAGGTCTCAGTTCGCGACCCCGACAAGTGGCCTGCAGGCATATTAATCATTCGTGTGTGCGGAGGTCACAACAGCCAGAATCTCACTCAGAATGTCATTCAGCCTCCATTTTGATGTTCAGGGTGACTTCCACATTACAAGAGAACCTAAAATGGCGGCTAAATCCAAGATGGCGACTTACATTATTCTTCGTTAAGGTCAAGACCTTGCCGCGGAGTCTATTTACATGATATTTTAGACAACTTGGCGTAGGCCAATACACATTCAATTACTGCAATAGGAGGCATAATATTATTTCAATTCCAACAGTGCCACAACTGCAAAGCAACACAAAACTAGGCAGCCCTCCAGACTCATTTATTCTTGTGTTTTGTTATTTTTGGCCCACAGAGACCCTGGCAAGCCTGCTAGAACTAAAACCCATGCTACTTCTGGGCAATGTTGGAGCTTAGGTGCCCTTCAGTCCCCCTTAACAAACAGCGCTCGCTTTATCTGGTATATAAATCACATTTCCGGGCAGCTAATCCACAGCATTGCCAGAGAATTTGAGTGCTATGTCATAAATAAGCACCCTACTTAAAAATTGGTGAGCTCCTTGAAAACAACATGTTCTGTTCTTTTAAGGCACATGAAATCATGCAGCGTGATGTCTGGCAAAAATCATTACTATGACGTGCAAGTCCCCTTTCAGTGGTTACTTTCAGAGTAATCTTCAATCGGAGGGCAGATGAATCCTGCAGATTTGCATACGTTTGCCGTTACGTTGTGGGCGCCACTCTCTTTCAGCATTTTTTACACTCTTTCTAAGCATGCATTGCAGTACTCATAGGGAACAGGTGTAAACAAGTTCCCCGTGTAATTTTTTTCTCCAGAATTAACCGTTCTGGTTTCGATTAGTCATCCTGCTTGCCCGCCAATTAAAGCTGCGCTGCCACAAGATGAATAACGCAGTAATCTTCTCTTTTCTTCTGACAGCCAGCAGTTTACTGCAAGTCCCCAGCTTCCAGCTCTTTTGTATTCACTGGTTCTTCAATTGTTATACATCATGAATCATAATTGTCACTATTTTAATGATACTAAATTATGGGCTACACGTATATACTTTCTTTTCACTTTTTTAAATTTAGGTGACAGCATTTGCAATTCTTGGGGCACATTCTCAAAACTTTTGGGGCGCAAGTGATAAAATGCGCTGGCACATCACTCTTTTGGCAAAAAAAAGTGCATTATAATCCACAAAAGACATCAGAATGTGTGCATCTTAGATGCATAACTTCTGATGCCTTCTATCACTCCTTTGCACATTTGCACAAATCAGATGGCATATCGGTTAAAGTGCATCCTGAATCCAATAACAAGATGCACTTTAAAGCAACAGGCACAGGAGGGGTATGCATTTCATGACAGGGTCTTCCCCCGACCATGTCATGTACTTTTTAGAATGAGCAGCTGCTGTCCCACTTGCATTTCTATCCTTCAAACAGGGAGAGAAATGCCTTTTTTCACATTTCACAGTGGCAAGCCGTTTAAAGGCCTGTTTCTGTGAAATGTTCTCCCAACTCCCACGTGGATGCTGGGAAGTCTGTAATGCACGCGCAGGTCAACTTTGTGCATAAGCTGACCTGCACATTTCTTAAAGTGGGACAAGGAAAAAACGCTCATCTTCTGCGCTTCTGAGCTTAGATTACCTGCACCACTTTTGGACCTTGTCAGTATTTATTTGTGTAATCGTTGTTGGGGTGTTTCCCCACATTAGACCATCTAAAGCTCTTTGTTTGTCTCAATGTACTTTGATTATTTCCAGGGCTCCAGAGTGTTTCAAAAAGATGTTTTTTGCATCATCGTGTACATATATATATAGGGCATGATTCATGGAAGTGTTTTATAATGGCGCAATCCCATAGGAAACCATTCTGTGAATCAGGGCCAGATTGTTTTCTAGGTACTAAGCCTACAAAGCTGATGGCCTCCACTGAGCAAATGCTGAAGCTCTCATATCCGACCAACCTACAAATAATCGGATAGTTTGTGAACAAGGTCACCATCTATGCCGCACCTATTCTTTTTAGTCACGCCACATTTGCATGCCTTAATTATTAAACAACAAATTTGAGTATACACATATTTCATATATATAGTGTTTAGGTGTTCCTTATCCAGGGAAAAACAGTTTTCCTTGGATTTTCGTCTCCAAAGAAAGAGTTGTGTTTTCTTGGTTACAATTCCCATATCATTTATTTAAAAATTGGCAAGATGTGTTTCAGTCTTGAGTTATTGTATTTGCACAATATATTGTGAGCCTTTTCAAGGCAACAATTATATATTTGTAAATATTCTATCCTTTTATGTTATGTTAGCACATTTTTAAAGTGCTTGTTCGCCAAAGGCATCTTGGGGCTGGAAACCAACAGGAACTGACTAAGTCACCCAGCACCTAAAAGAAAAGAGTTTTTAAGGATGCCTAAAGACAAGATGGTTTTCTGTGTCTCTAACTTCTCATGGTAAAGTATTCCACAATTTAGTGACTGCTACTGAAAAAGCACGTCCCCTGGTTCTGGCCAACTTGGAATAACAAAAAGGCAGCCAGCCTGCGAGCGGAGAGTACAAACGAGCAGGAACATAGAGCTGAAATATTTGGCTGCAGATACTCCGTGCCTTGTCCATAAAAGGCTCGGTAACCGACACGTAGTGATTTAAACTCAATATGTTTCATAACTGGAAGCCAATGGAGATTACGTAGAATAGGCGAGATGTGATAGCCATAATGGGAGCCAGTAACCCCTCTCGCAACCAGGTTTTCTAACCGCTGTAAGTGGCTGATGGGATGAAGAAGCTGTGCCAGATAAAGAGAATGACAGTAATCATTTCGGCTCATTACTAAAGACGCTACACGCGCAGCATGGAATTGCACAGGAAGGAAAGGTAGAACTTTCTGAAGAATCTTCAGCTGAAGATGCCCTCCTTGGCAAGCAGCGCCTATTTGGGCGTCCATTGAAAGTTGAGAGGACAGCTTCCCTCTAGATCGCTAACTACTGAAACCCGGGTGGGAAAAGGTCCTAGGGTCAAAGGCCAGAAATAAGGGGTCCACAGGGCTGTAGCAGAGGATCACCCACCACAAGAACCTCCTTCTTGTCCCCATTCATTCTGAGCCAGCTGGTGCTCATCCACTGCCCCACGTCTTCCAAGCAACTCCTAAACTGAGGTGACATATCTGATTGCAGAAGATCAGTTGGACTAAAATCTGTGTGTCATCAGCATAGAAGTAGCAAAAAAAGCGGTAGAAGTGAATGAGGCCCTCCAGTGGTTGCATATATACTCTAATAGGAATTTGGGACAGGGCAGAGCCCTGGGGAACATCACAGGAAAGGGAGGTGGTGCCAGAATGGAACGAGAAGAGAGATAGAATATGTCCTCTTTCTGAAAGGAGAAAAACCAAGACAGTACTGGACCTGAGAGGTCAGCTAAAACAAGGAGGTCGAACAGAACGGAGTGGTCCACCATATCAAAGGCCACTAAAAGATCTAACAAGATGAGTGCTGCACTCCACCCTGATTGGACAGCCGCACCAAATCATCCATAGCTGATATAAGAACACCTTCGGACCTTCGACCAGGACGAAAACCAGAACGGAACGAACTTAAGAATTAAGCAAATGAACCAACAGAGCAACAGTGAAATTAAAGTCTCCAGAAGCTCCACAGGAAAGGGGAGAAGAGAAATAGGATGGAAATTTGCAGGGACAGACGGATGAAGTGAAGTTTTTTTTAGAAGTGGGTCGACTAAAGCCTGTTTTACTTCTTCAGGAATCCTACCAGATGTACAGGAAGAATTAAATGCCTGAGTGACGCAAGGGGCGATCCATTCGGCATAATTTTCTTCCAAATTCTCAAAGGAACTGGATTAGGGGGAGGCAGATTTCAGTTTAATGGTGGCATGCAAAATGTCTGCAGTTGAAAAAAGAAGGAAAAAAGGACCCCGATTGAGAAGATCTAGAGATAGAGGTTTCCGCACAAGGAGAACGCACTGTTACTGCGAACGCAGAGATTATTGAGCGGATATCAACAATCCTTTGTATAAAAAAGGCTGAGAGAGCATCACATAAAGCTTTGGGAATTGTTGAGCAGGTGTGCGCACTATGGAACGTACAACGTGGCTGTTGGAATCTTGCAAGGCAGCTCTTTGCTTTTCCTTGTGGAACGCGGTGCTATTGCTTTAAAAAATCAAAGCATATAACCCCTTAGCTACGTGAAGCGAGCGAAAGTGTTGAGCAGGTGTGAGCACTATGGAACGTACAACGTGGCTGTTGGAATCTTGCAAGGCAGCTCTTTGCTTTTCCTTGTGGAATGCGGTGCTATTGCTTTAAAAAATCAAAGCATATAACCCCTTAGCTACGTGAAGCGAGCGAAAGTGTTGAGCAGGTGTGAGCACTATGGAACGTACAACGTGGCTGTTGGAATCTTGCAAGGCAGCTCTTTGCTTTTCCTTGTGGAATGCGGTGCTATTGCTTTAAAAAATCAAAGCATATAACCCCTTAGCTACGTGAAGCGTAGCGAAAGTGTTGAGCAGGTGTGAGCACTATGGAACGTACAACGTGGCTGTTGGAACGTTGCAAGGCAGCTGTTTGCTTTTCCTTGTGGAACGCGGTGCTATCGCTTTAAAAAACAAAACGTATAACCCCGGAGCTACGCAAAGCGTAGCGGAAGTGTCGAGCAGGTGTTTGGCAAAGTTTTGGTCAACGCTTGTAAGACTCGCTTGGAGCTATATACATCAAGCTCAATGTTTTATGCTGAGTGAAAGAGTGCCAGTGACGTTTTAATCTGTTTTGACACTCATACAGCTAGGAGGTTTTGGAGTCTGTATTAGCGGTGCAATTGGAAGGCCGCTTTTGTGTATCAGTACTGCCCAACTTGGAAGGAGAAACTCTTGGTATTCTCTGCATTTTGTACGACGGGAAAATACTCTAACAGGGGTATTATCCCCGTATTGACGGATGGCTCTGCTGTGAACTAATCAGCACTTTCGCAAACAGCGTCTTTTCCTTTGTGGAATTAAGTATTATTAAAATAGGTGACTGCGGGTGAGTTTCACCTTTGAGCCTATTAATCCTGGTTGGCATCTGTTACATCGAACACAGCATTGAGTAAGCTGAGTAATAGAGCATTGGGTGTCTGGTGCTGGTTGCATCATACAGTTCCTTGTACCTGCTAATAGATGTTGGTGTTCTAATGTGTTTTTATTTGGGACTGGTAAGTGGTACCATTGCACCCTGGTACTTCTGTTATTGAGGATTTAAAATTTAGGATTGTGTTTTAACGACAGTTTTTAATATTCAATTTTTCGTTTGTGCAAATTGTAAATTATCTTAAGCCCACATACTATGGATTGGGTATAACTGTATTTTTGTTAATTACGGATACTAGTGTTCATAAACAGCATGAAAACACAACCCGAGGTCGGATGGGGCTGCAAAGTGATGAAAAAAGCAAGGGTATACGTTTCAGGAGCCCCGGGCATACCCGGAAGGACACAAAGGACTTACTAAAACATACGAAGGGGAAGAAGGACCAGCCCCAATCAGAGAACCAAACTAGTATAGCCGAGTTCTTTGCAGGACTAAGCAAGGGACAGTTTAGTCCAGTTGTTAACAAAGATTGTAATAGATTTATATTTTCTGGACTACCATCTGCACAGCCAGTGAAAAAAAAGGATGTAGGTCATATTCCAGATCGGAAGACTCGTACAAACAAGGACATATCTGGTTCAACACACTCCATTGACAATAATGGCTCTTTACTCAATTTGAGTATAACTTTACAGCGGAATTCACAGGGGGCTGCAAGGGGTAAAATGGCAGCTGATGTGTCATGTAATTTGTCAGCTAGTCCGAATCTGATACATTTGTGTGAAGAGACATTTGTGTAAGGAGTCATGGTGAAACGGGCATCGTTAAGACCCCAACTGATTGGGGTGTACCTGTTCAGGAAATTGTAGACCATTTAATTTTGTCATGGTTAAACTAGAGACAATACAGAAACTATGTATTGGTATGGCTTCTGATCAGGGGATTATGCAGCAGACCTTGACTGATCTGGTTGAAGTTTTGGGGGATTCCGCCCTTAAGTTGAATCAAAGCACATTGAGTAACATAAAGAATGGGCCTGTGGGTACTCAAGACGCTGGTAAGGAAATGATTCTGGATTTGGATGTAAACACTGAGATTGGTGCAGGGGATACTTTAGATGGGGGTCATGAGCACATTTCCTTAGAGGAGTCGGCCGAAATGTGGAGGTCCCAGGATTCGGGTAACATAGCAGCAGAAATGAAGAGGATGCTATCGATGCCCTATGCGCCGAAATATCCATGATGAAGAAACCAGAAATTATAAGATCTAATAAAGGTTTAACTAAGTGTGTAAATCGGCCCCCTGTGAGGGTTGGGGACCCCTTTAAGCCGGTACTAACCTACAACCACTTGAGGAGTGAGGTATCCATGGTGCGGAGAGATGGGGTAGTAATGGGCACCAAAGCAAAAGTAGTGACTAACATGGGACCCAATGGGATAAAACAGACAGTGATATTGCAGGGCCCCATGGATAGGTGGGCATTTACTAAGCCTAAAGTGATTGAGAATATTAGTAAGAACCCGGTGAAACCACGATCGAGTATCCAAAAGGCTGGGGAACATGCTCATTTTCCACATAGGGAAGCTAGAGATAATGGGCATGTTAAACATTGTGAAAGGTGTGAGCAGGATATTGCTGATAAGGTGCGAGAAGTGCCTACAGTCGTGTCCGTAAGAGATAATGATGGCAAACGGGTCCACTTTTTAAATTCTGTAAATATAGTGACAAATGAACCCAACCTAGATGCAATTAGAAACAGTACGAAAAATGATGGTGTTAGATTTAGGCTGGGATGTTTAGTGAAACTGGTGGAGAAGAACACAAGCGATATGAGCCCCTTCCTTAATAGATCTAATTTGCTGCGCTTGTGGACTTCTGATCAATGGCTATTCACAATTAAATCTACGGATATAGTAGAGCTGGCATTACCAAGGTGGGAGAGTGCCACCAACTGGGTTTTGTTGAGGTTGTGCTCATGTGGAGACGCGTAACTGCACGGGGTTACATATGCGGATATTTGGGCAGAAACATGAGCAAGCGGGCAGTGATAACTTGGGGAAGTCTGGGGAAATGAAAGGCTATATTGGGTGCCTTGTGACGAAGAGGATGCTAGTGGAAGCCACCAGAGTGGTGGTGATTGAATTCTGGAGGTCTGTATTGGAATACTTGGGGACACAGGCACCTGTTGCACCATACTTGCTCTCGGCACATGTTAGTGGGCCATGACGTTATATTACTGCAGGAAACCTGGCTTGACAGTTCAGTCTATGTTGAAGGGTTTCATTTATATCAGATGATGGCTAATAAAGGCCCTAAAGGGAGTCAGTTTGGTGGGCTTATTATTGGCATTAGCCAGCAATATACGTCACATGAAATATGGTCCTCAACTGAGGGTGGTTATATGCAGGTGGTGGAAGCAATGAATTTAAGTAGTGAAAGTGGATTCAGACTACTGGTAATAAATGTGTATCTGCCGACTAGTGTAAAATCATTGGTAGAGTTGTTTGATGAACTAGAGAAGTTGATGTTGGAAATTACCTCTCTGTGGGGAGAAAATTGCATGGTCCTCTTTGGGGGAGACTTGAATGCCCGATGCAGTCACCACATACAGTGCCCCATATATGCAAAGGTTGA
This sequence comes from Ambystoma mexicanum, assembly GCF_040938575.1. Classification (NCBI taxonomy): domain Eukaryota; kingdom Metazoa; phylum Chordata; class Amphibia; order Caudata; family Ambystomatidae; genus Ambystoma; species Ambystoma mexicanum. Next base: position 103,707,435 of record NC_090936.1, on the reverse strand, counting down.
TCCCAAATGTTTAATGCAACCTGGGGGTCGTAATAAGAGAGGTATGAGATTGGTTAATCACCTAAGCCAATGGGATCTCAAAATGTTAAATGGCAGAACGGTGGGCGATGTCCAGGGACAATATACTTGGAAGGGACATAATGCGAGGGCAACCCTGGACTATATGTTTGGGAATCAAGCTCTTTTGACATCTACCCTTGAGCTCTGAGTAAGGCCATGTGAATTTAGTGACCGTGAGCTGCCATTTAACATTTTGGGCAAAGCTTGAATTATGGGGTTGTCCAGTATGGCTGTTCTGCATACTTAAGGGCCTGTACTATGAAACCATGATACAGATCCGATTGGACGATAGTGGTAGATTGTCTGCCCCGATCCAAACTTTGTGGGGGTTAAGCAGGGCTGCAGATTAGCACCACCGCTATATAGTATATATACGGCGGATCACCCACTTATTTTCAGCAGGACTATAGGCTGTTGCCCAAAAGTAGATGATTGTAATGCTATATGCGGATGGCCTTGCTATGTTTAATTTTTACTTTTAAGCGGAGGTAAGGACATGTTTGAAAAATTGGTGGAATATGCAAAAATAAACAAACCAGTGATAAACAAGGATAAGACAAAGGTTATGGTTGTGACACCTTAGTGCATCAAATTTCCTTTGTTCAACACTGGTCTTCGTATCGTAGAAAGGATGGAGAAATACCCATACCTGGCCTTAGAGATTAGCTCCTCTCGCTCATATAGTCATAAAAAGGAAAGGAAGTGTATTAAGGCTAGGAGATTAAAACATTTGATACACAGGTTTGAAAGTCAAACTGCAGGATTTACTCTGGAAGGTGTCTTGACGTTATATAACCAATGCCTGTGCATGATGGTGCTGTATGGCTTGGATGCCCTGGTTATTGATGATCTACGATGGCTGGATACTATTGAAAGCTACTTCTGGAGAAGGATCTTGGGCCTAGCCAGTCTACATCAATAGAGTATATAAGGCTGGAGCTGGGTTTGGTGTCACTAAAAAGCAGGGTAAGATTAACCACGGTATTTTGTTTCTGAAAATGAATATGAATCCATGATGTGAGCTCCTTGCGCTTATGCTACCTAAGGACAAGTTAGTATTAGGCGCAAGGGGAATGACTTTATGAATCTTATGATGAAGTGGTTTGACACTATTGGCTGGGCGCTGGAATTTAATCGGGGCTCCAGTACCACAACTCTGAAATGTATGTTAAAAAATAAAATATAATCATGGGATTGGACTAAGAGCTATGAACACCCTAGTAGTCTAAGATCCCATATTGACGTGGTTAATGTTACCCATCAATATTTAAAAGCGCAGAGGTATCTGTTAATCTGCCCAAGCATTGCGGCAAGGAATTTTCAATTGAAATTGAGGCTAAACCAATTGCCCCTGTGGATAACTCTTGGTGCTAGGTATAATGTACCACGTCAGGCACGTACCTGTCGAATTTGTAAGAGTAAGGTACTATTGGAGACTGCCCAACATTTATTTACGGAATGTTCTGGTTTGGGCACAGCAATAATGATTACATCTGGTAGTCTTGTGCATAGTTATGAGACTATCAAAACTGACTCATTTTGGACCTAATGTCTAAATACTGATAGTGAAATGATGCATCTTGCCCTTTAACGGCTTTGGCGAGTGATAAGCAAACTACTCCTGAAGCCGATATGCACTGGGGGTGAATAATAGAATGTACTCTATGAAGAAGGGTAGATGGTCCTTTTACTCTGTCTACGTTTCCCATGATACAGTGTATAAAATGTGTTTTAATATGCTGGATTGAATATCAGCCGTTTTATTATTTATGATTTTAGATATAGTCGTACCATGAATTGACAATTTAAACAATTCCTCATGATTATATGGAGTTGGCTTGTTGCACTTTAGGTATATGCTGCATTTTGATATGTATGCATAACAAGAATAATGTTTTGTAAGATGGAAGATGAAATTATTCTAGCTGTCTGTTTGTTTTAAGGTATTTGATTGTTGTAAAAGTGTTATAACTGATTACAAATAAACATAAATAAATTAATAAATAAAGGTGTTGCCATGGTCATCGCACAGAGACTGGAGGTCTGCTCGTAGCCATGCTGTGAGCTGTTGAGGCACTAGAAGAGCCTGTACAAGCCTCTTGTGTAGGGCTGGACATAGTGAACGGGGCAACCTCCTAGGGAATTTATCACCACAGATTGCTGGGTTTAAAAGCGCACCAGAGCAAAGTCCGGGTCAAGTCCCGCTTACCCGCAGCTCCCTGCTGATTGCTTTGGACTTTTCTTGGTGAACTTTTGACGGCGTACACTACAACGCCCAGAAGGCTCTGTTGCCCTTTGTGTGGGCGGTGCTATAAAGCACTTGGAGCGAGCGCACTGCGCGCGCGCACCGGAGCACAGTCCCGGTCAAGTCCCGCTTACCCGCAGCTCCCTGCTGATCGCTTTGGACTTTTCTTGGTGAACTTTGGACGGCGTACACTACAACGCCCAGAAGGTGAACTATTGTGGAAACCTACCACCTTCAACACGAGCATATACGAGCATATTTGGACTTCAATTAATGCGCTTTTCTTTCTTTAGGCTCTGTTGCCCTCTGTGTGGGCAGTGCTATAAAGCACTTGGAGCGCGCGCACCGGAGCAAAGTCCCGGTCAAGTCCCGCTTACCCGCTTTGCCGCGCTTGTCGCAGCGTCTGGCGAGATTATTTAATTTGATTTTTGGGTGAGGTTTAATTATCTTCCAATCTCCTTGTTTAGTAATTTTACCTTGGAGTTAAAATGAAACGCAGCATTGCTTCCTTGAAAGCAGGTATGCCCCCAGCATCGGTCTCACACTTTTCAAATGACGAAAACCCTGCTGAAAACTTGTCAGCCGCAAAACTCAAGAAACCACGTTTGAGTTCCACTCCTCGCGTGAGCAACGTGAGTTTAAAATCTAAAACAAAAGCGGAGATATTGGCAGGCATGGACATTCGTCCTTTCTGTTGTGACTCAACTTTTCCGACCCCGTTACTACATGTTAAAGTTAACAACATACTCCCACCTCCCGACCCTATGTCTGTTCTTTCGCTGGCCCATAAAACTGATTCAGTGGTACATGAAATCAAGATGGTAGCGGAGGAAGGCACAATAAAAGAGGTGGTGGAAGCCGCCGTCGTAGCAGTCGGCACTGTGACCTTTGCCAAAGAAAACGTGTCCCTCACAGATAGCATTTTGTTAAATAATGTGTTGACAGGTACTACTGCTCCACCTGTTGAAACTCTTGAGCCTGCTATCATATCCATAAGTGACTCTTCGAAGTCAAAAACATTTCATAGTCCAAATCCCACTCTAAATACCGGGGCTGTGCCCGTCATTGACCTGGACTATAATGCTACAGACTTTTCTTCTTACACCCGATCAGAACATTTGTCTAAATCTCCTATTTTGTTTACAAATGTCAGTGCGGCTCAGTCGGTTGCTAATCTGTCCTTCATAGCCCCTACCCTGCGTAAAATTTCCACCCAGAACATCAAAGAAGCAGGGCTGGTTGATCCTCCCAGTGTAAACACAGGAATTGCCCTCATGTCTATGAATACGGCATCTTAGCCTTAGTTGTTTGAGGCCCTAGTAACAAAAGCAGATTTGCACTCCACTCAATTGAATCAACTACTAGCAGAGCATCTCACACTTGCCAACAAATTGGAAAGCTTGTCGAAAGCTTCAAGTAGCAGGAGGTCAATTGCATCCCAGACCTACCTCCCAGCCCCTGCTTCTTTACACGTTTACCAGACTATTCCTTGTTTCTTAAATCCCATAACTGATCATCCGTGTGGCCCAATTGACACTGCTTTGGACCACCCTAAAAAAGCTATACATCCCTTGTTCGACGCAAATCCAAACCCCATTGACGACAGCAAATTGGGACTCAAAAAGCCTTCCCCTGTAAAAAAAATCTAAAAACATCAAAGCTATGGCCAAACGTCCCTCGCAAACTAAACTCTTTGTTAAAAACATCTCTATTCCGGCTGTAAACTCTGTAGTTGCAGCCAAAGCGATTGCTAAAAAGTATTCCTCTCAATCGCAAACTCGAAAAGCTGGCGCCCTCCCGTGTCGGCAACCCCAGGTCCTGATCATAGTCCATTAAATGACTTGATTCGTGTTACTTCTGACATGTCTAAAAACTCTCAACAAAAACAGGCTTCTAGTAAATCTCCACTTAATGCGGCACCAGCGATGCCTTGCGTGGACAAAGAAACGCGACTCAGAGAATTGAGGCACGCCATTGATGAATATATGGCACTTAAATCAGTCTCCAAAAGCTTGACTTTTAGCACAAACGACACAGCCTCAGCTCCAAAAACTGCTGTCTCTGATGTATATCGACCACAAATAGCCTCACAGAATGTCTCGAACATTGTACCTGGAAAACCTGCCCCTCAAGCGTCTACTCTAACTATTCCAACTGCATCTCCCCGTGAACCTGTTGTTGCGGGAGACATGGATTTGCTGATTCAGTCTTCTTTGATCAAGTTCTTTGAGAACTTTGGTTTTTCCCAAACCAAAGCTTGCCCAGAAAATCAGCAAAATTCCAGGTCTCTGCCACCAAAAGGAAACAAGAAGAAAATGACCGTAGGATTCAAGCGCCCGGCGGTTCATGCCTTGACACTCACCTGTTTGCCCGCACCAGCAAAACAATACAATCTCAATCGAGCTTCTGTGGTCGCAATTTTTGGGGAAATTCCGGAATTGGATGACATTGGAACGATTGACATTGAACTTGTTGAATTTGTTAATCAATCAAACCACATTTGTTGTCAATCTTTGGTTTAATTTGAGGATTGTGGTAAACACCATATGGGCTGTGAAAACTCAATTGTTTGAGCTGGGCTTTAAGCTCCAGACCATGGCGGACTCCACTGACTCTCAACTAAATTGTCCCCAGACTCCTAATTTAAATTATACTTCAAATCAAAACCAACTATTAACTCCTAAACTCCTAAAACATGTAAGTGTGATGCCAAAATAAGTCAATGCTAGAATAAGGTCTTGGGAAAATCGACTGTGTCTTGCGTTAGTTGGAACTCTAGAGGTCATAGTCATTTGTTGAATAACAAGAATGTGGGTCTGATTGATCACAATGTCATCATGTTGCAAGAAACATGGTTCACTGATGTGCCCTCATGGAACAATTTTGATGTTCTTCTAACTCCAGCAGTAAAAGGCCTGTGGGGTCTGCCCACATCGGGTTTGTTGACAGTGGTTAAGCAGTCCTCAGCTTTAAAAATTGAACCATGGTATTCTCCTAATCCGTTTTTACAAATGACAAGAATCTGTGGGGGAATGTTCTCATGTGCCATTATAAATGTTTACTGGAATCCTGCGGGTATCTTGGATGACTGCTTCTTGGATTGTATGGCTAAGGCCCTTGATATTGTCACACTTGAAGGACTCACTGAACAAATACTTGTAGCTGGTGACCTAAATCTTCATTGTTTGCGTCCTCCACGCAAATCTGAAAAGGTTCAACTTGACAAATGGTCATCCTTTGTGAAATCAAGGAATTTGCTTATGCTAAATGGAGTTCTGCCACAGGACGTTCCACCGAGGCCAACTTGGCATCGAGGCGGGTCCACGGGAATCATAGGCTTTATGTATGCTACTGCTCGCATGCTAAATAATGTTACAGCCTTTCAAGTTATTCAAACAGAAGTAAGTGATCATAATATCCTACATATGATTTGGACCTCACCCTCTGATACAAATCAGTCTACTTCTGTATTCATTCCGGGCTTCTGTAACGTAAATTCTGCTCGGAATAGATTGGCATGGACTGAGTCTTCCCTGGCAGCCTTTAGAAATTAATATCAAGCCGAGTTGAGAACTGGAAATGGGGGCTTCGGCCATGATAATCTAGTCTACTATGATCTAATGCAACTATTTCAACCTGGGTCAACTGCACATATGCATAAGCAGACTCCTCATTTTCACACTTATGACCATGAAATAAGAACGAGAAAAGCTAGACTCCGTGGTGATAAAAGAGTCATTGCCAAACTTCCACCATCTTTGCGTGCCCTTGCCCTAACTAACATTAAAACCAAATATAGAAATTGGGTAAGAGGTTTAAGAGCCAAGCTTTACCAAATTGATGGGAACAACATGCTGAAAGCCCTGGCTACTAAGAACTCAGCACAGGCATGGAATATCATAAATCAAGCCACAACAGGGCATCAAGTGGCCATTCAGATGAATGATGTAACGGAGGACAGGTGGATTCAACACTATTCTGCCTCATTCGCTGCTCCATCTGATCGGTTAGATATAGTTAGTCCTGACTCTTTACTTCCATTTCATATTGCATTTGATAGAGATGACATCCTCCTATGTATATCGAAAGCAAGTAAGTCGGGGGCCCCTGGCCCGGACGGTCTCTCGAATAAATATCTTAAATGTTTCCCAGACATTTGGGCAGACATTCTCTTCCTCATATTTGAAACTATTAATGTCACACAGAAGATTCCTTCGTCCTGGAAACAGTCGATTGTTGTTCCCATCTACAAAAAGGGTGAGCGAGCTAATCCAGCAAGCTATCGTCTCATCTCACTCCTTGATGTGCCTGGGAAGATTTACTCTCAAATAATATTAAAGAAGTTGAAAGATTGGGCACACCGAGACTCCAAAGTAGATCCCCTGCAATCAGGCTTTGTCAGTGGCTTAGGCACTCTCCCTAACATCATAACATTAAATATGCTTAAGTCTAAATATGCTATCAGGAACCAAGTCTTATATTTAGCTTTTATTGATTTTCATTCAGCGTTCGACTCCATAAATAGTAACTTATTATTCCATAAGTTAAAGACTCTTGGTTGTCCCTCCTCCTTGCTGGCAATTATCATCCAGCTACACACTGAGACCTCTATGGGTGTAAGACTCTCTATTGAGGGCCTTCTCTCTGCATCCTTTGCTACCTTTCTGGGATTAAAACAGGGTTGTATTTTTGGCATCGTTTCTGTTTAATTTGTTTATTTTTGATATGGGTCTTTCTTTCCTTCAAATACTTTCAGACGCCCCTGAAATGGGTGGTCAGCGCATTCCGTGGTTGCTTTACGCTGATGACTTGGTATTAATTTCTCAAACCCCCCTGGGCCTGCAGAATTTGTTATCTGCCTTATCCAAATATGCCTCGGAGAACCAATTAATTATAAACATTGAGAAATCGCAAATTATGGTCTGTAGGCCCCCAGGGAGAGCCAAATTACAAACTGCTGTATGGTACCTGCAACAAAAACCGATGGACATAGTCTCAGAATACAAGTACTTGGGTTTGTTCATCCAAAATAGTGTGGGTGACTCACGTTACCCAAACAAGCTGCGAGTAAAACTCATGTCTCTTACATCTCAGGCTAAAATTCTTGTCTACAAGTACAGCAAATTTTCTCTAAACCACCTGCTCCTGTTTTACGAGCAAAAAGTCATTCCCATACTTACATATGGTGCTGAATCAAAATTGTACATTAATGATCAGGTTTGGGACAAGCTAGAGGCGACCTTTTGGAGAAAGGTGCTCCATTTGCCAAACTGTGTGCCCATGCCGATCCTACGTCTCGAACTGGGTATTAAACCGTTATCCAGTAGAGTCAAATGGAGCACGTGTGCGTTCTTTCGTAACTGTCTGCTTGGGGTCACCAATAACAACATATTAAGCACGGTTGCCAGCTACTTGTCCTCCTCCAATCTGTACTTTCCCGCCAAATGGCGCAGTTCAGTTTTTAACACTTTATTAGAAGCTGATATCTACAGTATTTAATTGAGAACCCAGCGAGAGCCAAAATTAAATACTTTCAATGGGTGTGGATCCATAACTACGAAAACTGTGCAAAGTACAGAGGTTTCAATATCAAAAACTTTGGCATTAAACGTCTGGGGCAAATGGCCGGCTATCTTGTGAAGTGTCCTTCAGCAAAAATTAGGAACCAGTTTTTACGTGTAAGGTTGAATTTATGGCCCACGAGGGAAGTCCTGGTGAGGCGAAAAATTATACCCGCTGATCAAAAATACTGTTGATTTTGTGAATCTGCTACTGTCATAGAAACGTTGCAGCATTTGATAGTAACATGTCCTCATTTAAATGCCTTACGCTTCAAACAATTCACTAATCTAACAAATTTGCATTTGGCACAGGAAGAAGGCGAGACATGGAGCATTTTAGTAAATAGTCCTAGATTTTCGATCTTAAAGTCCATGGTACACTTCTTGGAAACCATTTTACAAACAGAAATGTATTTTTAGATGTGTTATTGTTATATTATAAGTCCATACATGTATGTCTGTCTCCCATTTGATATGGGCTTTTATTTAAAATGGACGAATCGTTATTTGGTTTCCTTTGAGAGGTCTACACATGCATATGTGTTTTTGTGTATAATACGCATATATGTAATTTTTAAGTTGCTCTTATGTCCCTCTTTGTCCTTCATCTTTGTTGGTTCCAATGTGAAGTTTGAATTGTTTATTGAAGTTTGAATTGTTTATTGATTTTATTTTGTATCAACCTGTAAGTTTGAAAAGTTGATTGACTTCAGCTAAATCAAATAAAAAAAATTAAAAAAAATTAAAAAAAAATATTTTCTAATAAATAAAGCTTGTGAGGGAACTACAATAGTTGAAAGATTAGCATTGCATGAGAGTGAGCACATCAAGGAAAATAACTCATTTGTTTGGTTCAGAGCTTTTTCAACCTCCTTTCAGTACATTCTATCAAATGAAAAAATGTCTCTTATCATTTTCAACTCTAATTGGTAATTTCTTTATTTCCTAAATTATTACTATATCATACAGAGATTAATTCAAAACAGAAATATTTCTAAAAGTGGAGGAGGGGGAAAACAAACCGAAAAAGAAACAATGATCTAATTAATATATTTGCATCAGTTGTACAATTTTCTCAGTTGAAAATTATTATTCAAGCACATTGCAATAATATTATGTGCTCATCTCTTGTATTTAAGAACTATGGTTATTTGCCTATACTAGACTTTTTTGTCTGTGTCCCTTTTCTAATGACTATATTCATATAAATAATTGATTCTCCTCAATTGATAATATTGGAATATTTTTTTAGTATTTATGCACAATTAGAACTTGTGATTTGGAACTGTACAAATACAGTATTTGTTTAACACTGGGCTTTTTATATATGTCTTCTTATATTTACATTGTGCTAAGCACTAATAACGCTTTGGGAAAAGCCTAATGTCTAAGTTAATATAGCAAATCCATTGAATGTGTTCAGATTGTACCTGATATTGTAGTCACGTAGGACCTTGTATTCTCGTTACTGTTTGTTGTATAAAATGAAGTGTGCATTTAAAAAAGATCCACTGTTAAATAAGACCGGTCAGTTTATCAGATCTTGAAACATGTATTGTTATTAATGTAGTTCTTAAATTAATAAGTAATTATAGGTTACATGCCTTTTTTTTGGGGGATCATAGAAAATTGTGTGATTGGTTTTTAACCTTCTATTGATTTTTGAAACATATATATAGTTACCTAATTAGTTATACATTTACAATAAAATCTGAGTATGTCTACCCTTCATAGTGTGTGGTCATATTGTTCATAAATATGTAGTCTAGAGGAAATTATATTTTTTCTTACCTTTCCTTTGTGTATCCATTCTATCACCAGCATAATAACTGCATGTCAACTTGTGTTCTTGTAAAATAACACAGCCACTATTTTTAGCCAATATAAATTTGATTTGAATCGAACACTGAAAAGGGACAAATGGTTCTGCATTTACAGCTTAAACTGTCATTCATATTCGAAGGTAAACTTAGCAATACATTTGTTGCAACTGTATATACTACATATCTTAGTTCATCCGATTCAAAAGTGTATATAAGACAAAACATGTCTTTAATATTAATGCTTCAAAATGTCCATAACAAACGTGTTCTGATTTACATCATGGTAGATTATTCCTTAACTGTAGTGACTGATCATTCACTTGTTCTTTTTGTTCACAGCTAATAAGATTATGGTGGAATCTTCACTGTCAATAATATTGCACTAGGCACTGTTTTACTATGTGGTTAATATAATTAAAGAGAGGATTATACATTTTCACTAGTTTTGCTATTTCTCAACTTTTCAAAGGATATACATGATGATATTATTTAGCTATGTACATACTTGATGGGTTCTTAATTGTAAAATTGTGTTAGACCACCATTTTCCTGTGGCAAAACTACAAATGAATTACATCATATTAGCATTGTCATTGTTATCTATTAATGCATTGATACAGTGTACAACAGTTCCCTTGTATTATCAACTCATACATTTCAATATCTAAAACAATATTTGATCAGGATTCATAAGCATTGTTCTCTCCAGCAAATTGTCTTCTGTTTTTACTTTACTTGCACCGCTTTTGGAGAACCTGGAAACTTGTATTTCTTTATTTGTGTTGATTTCATGTGGAGTGTTTCCCCACACCAGATCTACTATAGCTCTACGTTTATCTCAAAGCATTTAGATAATTTTAAGGGCCACATATTGTTTCAGAAAGATCTTATCCCTTATCTTGTATATATTCTTTTTTCTAGGTAGTAAGCATCCAAAACTGCTGACCTCCACTGAGGAATTGTGAAAGCTCTCATATCCAACCAACCTACCATTAATGTAGCTATTTGCGAAATAATTAATCTGAGATCATTCTGCATGGTGATAATCCCATGTCTGGCTCACATAGTCTGATAAATATGTCAGAGTGAGGAAACCCTCACTAAGACTTCTCCATGCTTTTAATTTTAACAAATAGTGCTAATGGTAAAGCGCTGTTTTGAAATGCTGGAGCCTATGTTTTGTGAGTATAAGCGTGTCTTTAGCTTTTTGAAATGATTCACTTATATTTAACTCCAGGCTATGGGCCATGCATCTGTCTTCCTTGCTAGATCGCTCAGATACTGAATTTTGTAGCTGATGAAACGTTTATTTTTGTAATTTTTTTATTTATTCAATTAAATTGAATTAACAATTTTTACAAATACACATACAATTACTCCCTTCAAAATGTCTTGGCTAACAGGAGTTATTGTCCCTCATAGTTCTGGAATGAGTATCCCATTCTTCATGATATCTCTTAATTTCTTCAAGGCATCTTCTAAGGGCTGCGACCAAGGTTTAATCCATGGCTTAATTATGTTCTTTGTGCTGTCTTCTTTTACAGTTATATTAGGTTTTTGTTAGAGCATGCTACAAGCTGGCTTTTGTTCCTTTTTATTGAGGTTGCTGACGAGGGAGCTCTGGTGAGTTTGCTTCTACTAAGATAGATCGTATCATAGATACAGCAGCAATGACACAAGATGTTTTAGTTCCTGACATCAGGGCTTCCCAAAGTTCCTCCTCATCCATAGTCTTGAAATCCTCTGTTAATGATTCTAAGTGTCTTTCTCGAAATGTCTTTGTCCCTTCACAATGGATCATTAGGTGTTTGATGGTTTAGAGTTTATCCTGCGATAGATGCCTCTTATTGAGTTTATCTCGTTGATCTTTTGTAGATTCAAACGCAGTCTCAGAAATGTATCTCTGTAAATCTTGTTCAGGAATTTCCTTAGATAGTCTCGAGTACAATTTAGCTTCATGCTGCCAAAAGGTATTTCCTTGGTCAGTTTGAAGGCTGCGGCTTTATCTAAGGTGATCATCCTGTCCATTTTAAGCAACTTCTTCTTCACTCGTGTGGGGTTCAGAGATAGGTCTTGCTCGGTACATACTAGCTCTTCCATATTTTTCCTTCTACGTTCAGCCCATTCAGTTAACATGTTATTTGTTTTAGTCAAAAGTTCATTGTGTTGGATTTTGAGGATGAGGGGCTTTCTGGGAGTATGATTTTTTGGTATACGGCCAAGCTATTCCAATCCACGATTACAGCCTAAGATGATAAACCAACTTCTCGACGTATAAATGAGAGAGGTGTTGAGTTAGGCAGGTTGAGCAGTTTCTGCCAAAATAAACCCTCCAATTCTGGCCATAATTTTTGAGGAATATTCGGCATTGCCTCCGCTCATTAAATTAGTGCAGGAACCACTTTCCCTCTATAGAAATTAATTGCTGCAACTAAGGAAAATCGGCCGAATTTCCTGTCCATTATTCTCGCTTGGGTGGTTAATGTGTTTACTTTTCCCATGAGTTCTTCCTGGGCGGTGTCTCTGGCCATTAGTTATTGATAGTAACTCCCGAATATTTGAATGTTTCCACTTGTTCGATGGAATTTTGGCCTAAAGACCATTTAAATGGGGGTTTGCCTTTCTGATTTCTGTGAAGGGTCATTATTTTGGTCTTCTCCTTATTTATCTCTAGATGGTTTTGAGTGATGTAGCTCTGTAAGCTAGTCAATTGTCGTTGTAAGCCAATTTCTGTCTGGTCGATCAATATAAGGTCATCCGGGTAGAGCAATCTACAGACTTTGGTGCTGTCTGTAGTCGGAGGGAAAGATCTAACAGTTGGCTCAAACTCAGGGAGATCCGAGATGTAGAAGTTATATATGGCTGAAGCCAGCAGACATCCCTTTTTTATCCCTCTCGAAGTTGGTATTGCTGATATTAAAGCTCCTACACGATTTAGGCGCACTCTTACTGTTGTGTCTGAATGCCAAGATATTAAGGGTTTCAGGATGTCAGCTAGGCAATCTTTGTTCTTCAGCTTGTACCACAATAGCCCTCGATCGATCTGGTCGAATGTTTGGACCAAGTCTATGAAAGCTATAAAGATCCTTTTAACAGATTGGTGACTTTGACCCTTCAGTATGCTAAGCAGCATGATGTTTGCTGTAGTTCCAATTTGTTTCATGAATCCTGTTGAAATGGATCTAACCAGTTAAATTATTTCATCCAGACATTGATTTTTAAGAGTAAAAAAGAACCAAAAATGTTTCCTATCAAATCAAGTAAGACAATCAGGCAGTAATTACTTGGGTCACCCTTGTTGCCTTTCTTGAAAATGGGAACTATCGTTTCCGCTTTCCATGAGTCTGGGATTCAGCGATGCTCGGCTATGTTTTTAAAGACCATATGGATGAACTCTGCCCATCTAGGGGCATGGTCTTTAAGCATTTGGTTTGTCAGGCCATCTGATTTCAATTTCAGTATCTTACATAGAATGTCTTTTGTCTTATACTGTCATGGTCATCGGACCAAGGGCACAGACCTTACAGGGTCACACACACACAGGGGGCCCGGATGGACACAGTCCTGGCGCCTTTGGCACCAGGGCCATGAAGAACAATAAACCAGACACTCATTTGGGTTAAAAACTACCTTTATTATGGGCATTGCACCTCATTTTCTGGTGCACCGTGTGTTTAACAATGGATTGGAACTTTCATCTTCACAACAGCCCCACATGCACTCTTGGGTGGGGCTGCTGCTATTAGGTTGCCTGACATGTGCTGACTCACTAGGAGTGGCAGGGTGTGGCAGGCAAGCCAAGCCTTGTAGCCATGCCCACGAGCACAGCTAAATAAGCTGCTCCAATCCCTGAGGCAGACGCTTCACGTTATTCTGCACTTCCATGCAGCCTAACGCTCACTGCCGCCTGGGATTCAACTTACCTTTGGAAGTCTGGTCATCTGCCTCCATACTTACCACCTGGAGGATCCTGCTCTCATCTGCATACTTCTTCTTGGCACCGCAGCTCACCTGCAAACATCTCGGAGCACAGACATCTTCTTCTTGGCACTGTGGCTCACCTGCAAACATCTCGGAGCGCAGACATCATCTTCTCGGCATCGGGGCTCACCTGCAAACATCTCGGAGAGTAGATATCTTCATCTTGGCACCGCAGCTCACCGTCAACATTTCGGAGAGCAAACATCATCATCTTGACACCGCGGCACGATGTGCTCTACCTGCAACCACAGCACTTGCAAATAAAAGCAAAAGGCACGGTTAGACATTTAAAAGACATTAAGTTTAAGGTCGCGCTGCCATCAAACATTGCGCTTTCCCTTAAACCATCACAGCAGTTGTTGGGCCGCATTTCCACCTATTTGGAAGACAACAAAGAGGAACGTTATTCCGGAGCAAACAACAACATTGATAGAAAGCAGAAAGAGAGGAAAAAGACAAAAGACATTGAGAGAAAGCAGAAAGAGGGGAAAAGGGAAGAGACATTAGGAGACACTTACCACCGAACTGGAGGAGGATAGTTGCAGCTGGACTGGACTGCTACTCTTCAGGGATCATTGAGGGAACTAAATCCCATCAACAAGCGCCCCTGCCGGAAGTAGCAGGACGGCGAGCTCATCATTCATACTTAACAGGTGAGCCTTATGGGCCGGTACGTGCCCACAGAAATCGCAACTTGGGTCGAAGGGTTTGGGAGGTACAGCAGTCACCAGTCAGCGCACTCACATTTTCTCATATCCACGCAGGAGCAGTACCACCAATTGTCGCCGCCTGCAGCTTGTCCCCTGGGAGGGCTGCAACCGTGCCCCAAACCCTCTGCAGAAACCAAGTGAGCGTAACATATACTCACAGTTCCACTGTTCTTTGGATTTTGATGTTCTAAAAGAGTCTGTTTTTGCCAAGATGTTTCACTGACGTAATTTTGTTGGACATCATGCGTTACAGTACTCGAGTGCTTTATTAAGTTCCAAAAGTCTTTTGACTTCCTGCTACTTACAGTTCAAAGCATTTGCTCTGAATCTTGTTGTAACATTGCAACTCTTTGTGGCGGCACTTTTCATTTTTCTCATTATACGCCGTTTCATAACCAAGAGTTTGTCGTTAATGTGACGGTTTCAGTGGTCTGAGTTACAGCTGCCCCGATTTTTTACATTATATGATATGATATGATATGGCATTTGTAACGCGCCTATACACAAGTGTTTCAAGGCACGACAAGGCGGGGGGGGGAACAAGGGGAGACAGACAACGACCCTACTAGGCCAGGTGTCATTCAGATAGCACAAGTGCAAGGGTAGGAGGACTGAGAAAAGTGCAAGGGGAAGGGGAGAGGGGAAAGTGCAGTAAATGGTTAGTAGAATACAAGATAAATAATAGGGCCAGCTGGTGGCAAGTGCAAGGAAAGTGCAGTACATGGTTAAAGAATACAAGATAAATAATAGGGCCAGCTGGTGGCAAGCGCAAGGTAAGTGCCGGGAGAAGGGGCTGTAGGATACAGAGACAGTCCCGTAGTGCAGGTGGGCAGTGCAGGGAAGAGTGGCTGGGCCAAGGACCGAGATCGGTGAGTGGCCCAGTTGCAGATTCAGTGCAGGTTCAGTGATTTTAGCAGGGGAGAGAGGGAGAGAAAGCAGAGGCAAAGAGGAAGGTTTTGAGGTGCTTTCGGAACCGGAGATGGTTCTCCTCAAGCCAAGAGGGGACTTGAGGAGTAATCCAATAAGTGTCTGTAGTCCGCACACTCACTTTCATGGCCTGTTACCTTTGCGTAAGCCTGTAAGGTGTAATCAGCCGTAAGAGTGTCAATGTCTTTACTCTTAATTCTCAGCCAGTTTCCACTGTTACTTACTTCCAGTGTTAGTGACGTTGGATAATCAGGTGGTTTAAGGTACAAGTTCCACACTGTGGTAAGTAAGTTGTGGTCACTGTTAGTCGTTCCGATTATTTCAAGATTTTTGTTAATTTGTGACATGTCTCTGGAAACATATATGTAATCCTTGTCGGCCGCCTGATCTCCTTTCTCCCAAGGAGGTATTAAGGGATACCCCTCAGAGTTTGATTGTTTTAAATGGACCATGTCTCTTGTTATCATAAGCTTTGTCCAGAGTGTTCCTCTTATATCTTGCTGGCCTCTTGATTTGAAATTTCTCGTGCCTTTAAATTGGTTTTGGCAGTTTGCATTTAGGTCTCCACAGATTACCATATGAGAGACATCACTAGTTATAAGGACATCATCAATTATGTTGGTGGCAGTATCGATAAAGTCGATGTTAGTGGTTGTTTGAGGATTCCAATAGCAGTTTATGATTACCATTCAGTAGTTGCTTCTTTTGTCATCAATTGTCGCCAATTTTGTCCAGATAATCAATAAGGCCAAGAATCGTGAGTCCGAAAACAGTACTTTAGAGATGGTCATTCCAAGGCCTGATTTTATAGCTTTTAGAAGACAGGAGGTGGGATGACCTTTAGGACCCCTAGTTGTTGGGGCTACCCTTAGATCGAAACCATCAAGGTATGGCTTGTTCAGAAGCCATGTCTCCTGGAGACATATGATAACGTATTTCCCCAGGTGTACATCCCTCTCGTTTTTAAGGTGGCTAAAGCCATGGGTGTTCCACAATGCCATGATTACCTCCCGTGATTTAGTACTGATTTCGGCCGCCTGTGATTTTGGTTTGTCAGTCCCTTTTTGATTTGCATATAGCTATGCACTAGGTTGTTTTGATAGAGCATGTGGGATCCATGACACATTTTCTCGAAGATCCTTCCCCAAGGGGGACAAGATCTCTTTACCTTCGATCATTGTTATGTCTTGACCTTTTTTTGGGTTAAAGGTAATCGTTAATATTTCCCCCAAGAATCTGGGTTTCCTCCCCACGTTTAGGGGGTCTTTAAAATGCTTTGTTGTTTCCTCCGTAGATGGACTGTCTTGTTGATTGATAGATCCTATGTCTTCTTCTGGTTTCTTTTGTTTCAATTCAAGTTCCAAGATTTTGTCTTTTTTCGGTTGCGGTTTGGCTAAATCTGGTTGTCCGTGTTCTATAGTGTTAAGGTCGAAGCCAAGCAATCTGAGGCTAACCATTCCTCGAGTAACATGTTTTTCACCACCATTGAAGTTATATGAAGATAAACACTGCGAAATACCTGCATCACTGTGTTTCTGTTTAGGATCCACTTTTCCTTATTGCTGGAGAATCTTTTTAACTTAAACAATCCTGAACTTTTTTGTGGTGTTCGTGGCCCATGGACTCTTGATTTGTAGGAGGCTTTGTCCCTTTTTCCCACTGGAGGCTCAAGTCTTTGTTTCGAGTTGGTCCTTTCTTCAATTATACTTGTTGAACTTTTTCACAGGCGCAGTGTTGGCGGATAGTTATCACATCACCGTCCATTATACCTATGAACAGTGCCAGGTGTTAAGTTATTTAAGTTTCTTTGTTCTAGATTCCCTTCTTTGCACATTTTCTCCACTGATTTGTACTTTTCGTTAAGGCGATGGAGATCACTTGAGTTAACGTGTTTATCTACATGGAGTATGTCTCTTTTTTCCGAGAGAGTTAAGAACAAAGGTCGTTTTTGATTGTCACTCGTGGGATAGTTGGAATCAGTTTTTTCTCTTTGGACGGCTTTAGGCGGTTTGCTTTGGGACGTCTCTATAGGCGGGAGGTCTGATTCCGACATCTCAAATGAATATTGGGATATGTCCATGAGGTCCACCGAGTCCTCAGTTCCTTGTGTAGATGTAAGAGTGACCACCATCTCCAAAACCGGTTCCTCAGGTTTTTTTGTTTTTACTTCCGTTAAGTTGGTTAAGCTACTTTTTATTGTTCTGGGGAGCGGTTGAGGAGGTTTCAGGCTGACTTTCCTTGATTTTACTACATCTGTACCTTCTTTTATTGTAGTCTCTCTTTGCTTATTACTTCCATTAGGGACTTTGCTCTCGATGTCCTGTTTTTGGTTTGAGATGGTGGATTATTCCTTAGCGCTCCTGTCTAGTCTATTAGACTTCTTTACTTTTCTGTTGTCACACCTGATGTTATTTCACTTGTCGTGACAACCACCCTTAAAACTTCACAGCCGTTTTTCTCCTGTTGACTTATTCGTAGTCAGAGCAGAACTCGATGACTGTCTCTTCTGCTCTATTTCTTCGACGGTCGTCACACTTCTTTGACTCCCAGATGTTCGTTCATGTTGAATTTTTGGGCACAGAAGTGTTGTTTGTTGCATGGTTAGATCGATATGATCTGTTGGTTCTCTGGATAGGGAATCGTGTAATGTTTGTGTTTGCCATTGGGGTGGGTCAACTGTCTGAATTCCTCTGTCTATTTTGTTTCCATGTTGTTCTATCTGGGGATGATTTTCTTCTAACGCCATCCATAAAGATAATTTAGTGTGCATCGTCGCCATGATGGTGCTGCGGTCCTTTAAGGTCTCGTTAATTGATTCATATAGTTTTGAGAACGGTGCAAGGGCGATTGTCACTGTCGACATAATGGATAGCAAATCCGATTTTCTTAAGTTCTTGTTATTTTTTTATTCAACCACTTTAGTTGGTACCCTTTTGTCTGATGTTAAGACTGCTCCCGGGGTCGCATGGATCTCCTCAGGTACCTCCATTCCTGTGTTCGGGGGATAATCCCCAAAATCGGGCCGACTTTCGTCCCCCACCCAGTTAGTTGGATTTATATCGTCTTTTGATCTGAGGTGTATATCCTCCTCCTTTTTGCCAACGTAATATTACAATCCAATCCATCCTGTCTGGGTTTAGAGATGGGATAGGTGGGGGTTTGTAGGAGCTCATTTCGTTGGGCTGGATTACAAGTTGCTTCCCGAGGTTCGGTTGTTCTATTTTCTGGGGCTGTATCCATGTTGTTTCCTACTACGTTCAGAATTGTGGGATGATTTGAGAAGCTGGTAGATAAACAATGGCCTTTTGATTGTAAAAGGTCAGTTTGTCGCTTCATCAGATCACTGTTTCTGGTTGGTACTTGTGGACCGTTAGGGGAGTTCCTGGGTTGACCCAGCTGCCCACCATCTGTAACACTCCTGTTACCCCCAATGGGGTTGTTATATGCTTTCACCGCCACTTCCAGTGGCACATTTTTTCACAAAATGTTTGTTGTTTGACTCGCAGATAGAGAAGTTGATATCCCCAATGTTTTGTTAGTTTGGGGACTTAGTTCAGATAAGTGGATTTAGTGCATTTTGTCGCTAATAGATAGTTCTGAGAAAGGTTGGTTTCCAAAGTCCATGTAGCCTTCTAAAAGCTCTGTGTCAGACAATTCATGTGGCGGTTCCTTGGATGCTATGTCTTGTTCTGGTTTCCTTAATTTAAGGAAAAAGTTTGTCAGACTTGTAGATGCCAGCCAATGAGCATGAACGCTCGCTGATAGCAACAAGCGCAACGATTGGGGGTAAGAGGGAGCATCAGCAGCCCCCACCCTCAGAGAGGAGTAGTCTCTCCCCGAGCCAGCGTAGCACAGTTCTAATGCTAAGAGCCTCTGAGAGAACACAGAGGACTAACGGGATAAATAAAACATATTCTGCATACACAGAGCCGACACTGACATTCTCACAGGTAGGGAGAGGTTGCATATCATTATTGAAAGCGAAAAAAGAGCAAATAAAGGTGCAGTCATACCGCACATTTAAAAAGCAGTGAAAACTGCCTGATAAGGCTCGCAGAGCGAGCGCTGAGCTCATAGACAGGGCCAAGCCGTTGCTAGCCACAGAAGAAGGCCACAGCAGAGCAGTGGACGTGCCACAAGACCTGAAACCAGGTAAGAAAGGACATAGCAGAGCAGGATGAGCCACAACCCCCCGCAAGAAAGAGGTTAAGGCAAGAGAAGAACATTGAGGAGTCTGATGAGATATCCGATAGGTTTGAACCCAAATTAATCAAAAACCCCAAGTCTGCAGACTGGCAGCCATCACCACGAGTGGCAAAGTTTTTGACCCAAAGACAGCAAGGCAGCGCATGAGGGCACAATGCCCCAGGCTGGAGTGGCCTGGGAAAGTGGTGAAAGCTCCGGAGCAGGACCCCAAGATGCTGGCCTTCATTTCGAAAAAATCTAGAGACCTTAGGAAGGGCATAGACAGGTCCTGACGAAACTGCCAGGAGAAAGTCCCCGGACTCACAGGTCTCCTGGCAAATTAATGTACCTCGCAGAAGAAGAGGTTGACTCTGACATACTAGCAAACTGGGCACAGAAAGCAGCACTTGGGAAATAAATGGGCAGATTTGTAGGCACATATACCTCACTTGAAAAAGCCCAGGCATCCATCAAGAAAATCTTTCCGGGTAGAGTTTTCGCCGGGACGGGGCACTATCGAGGTCAAGCGCCCGGTCGCTATTAAGGTACAAGAAGACCTCAATGAGCCGAGACCATTACTGGTACAGTAGGCAGCAAGACACATTCTTCCCCGTGAGAGGGAGATTCCTGCGAGGGCGCAGAGGAAGAAGATCGGGAAAAGGACAGAACTTCGCCACAGGTGAAACAAGGCACATACCCACCAGTAGGGGGGGGGGTGCGGCAATGCTGGCAGCACAGGAACACGCTTTCCAGCAACGCCTGAGTGCGGCAGACAGTCAAAGGACTACTGCTAGAATGCACACACACACCGCACCAGACCCATATTCCCCCCGATGCATATGGCGCAAGTAGAGAGAGAGAGTCTGGACAGCCAGCTACAGCGCTTAGCACAGAAGGGTGATATAGAGATATGCACCCAGATACCAATGTTTGTGAGCAACATGTTCCTAGTGCACAGGAAAGAGAAGGTCAGACTTGTAATAAATCTAAGAGAGCTAAACAGCTTGATAGTATACCACCACTTCAAGATGGAAGGAATCCATCAGCTGCAAGACACACTAAGGCAAGGGGACTGGCTGACAAGGATAGACCTGGAGGACGCATACCTCACGATTCCGGTGCACGAACAATGCCGGCTCTTTCTAGCATTCGTTTGGGATGCAGAATACTGGCAATTCACGACAATGCCATTTGGCCTGGCCTCCACGCCGTGGGCCTTTCACAAAACTCATGAGACCGATAGCAGCAGCAAGCTGGGAGTAAGGGATTTGTATGATTATATACCTAGACGACATCCTATTGATGGCAGACGACAAGGAGACCCTGCTTTATCAGACGAGATGGGTGACAAACCTCCTATTGTCGCTCGGATTCCTGGTTAATATAGAGAAGTCTGACACGACCCCGATAAGGCGCATAGACTTCCTTAAGTCCGTCATAGACACCAGAACAGCCACATTAGAGTTACCAGCTAGGAAGGTGAGGGATATCAAAAGAGAGATCAGGAGCTGCCTAGACAAAAATATATTATCGCTAAGAATGATAGCGAGGATAGTGGGGCTTCTAGCAGCATCGATCCAAGTGATATTTCCGGAGCCTCTGCACTATCGAGCCCTGCAAAGGCTAAATATAAGACCTCTACAACAGGGGGTGAAATACGATGAAGCTGTACCCCTCAATAGCAGATCCAGAACAGAGCTGGTGTGGTGGCTCCAGAATATGGATGCCTGGAATGGGAAGGCCATATTCGGAGACTGGCATTAACTAATAATAGAGTCAGTGTTACGCTCACCTGGACCCCACAGGGGTGTCGATCGGACCCGGACAGCTGCGGTCTCCGTCAACGTGATGCATAGTGCAGAGATGACTGTCTGGACTGGCCCGCCTAGTCTTGTCTGCTGGACCCGAAGAAGTATTTTCCTGCAAGTGGAGACAGGGATTAGCCACCTGTGGGTTTTAGTGATGGCCTCCCAACTGTTCTCGCTCTCCCCCACTAATCACCTCCGATATCCCCTTTGTAACCTCACCTTATGTTTGTAAAAGATGAGCTCTCCATCCTGCGTGTCTTGCAGGGGCGCGTAGATACCAGTTACTTCACTGGTTTGAAGGCGTTGGGAGAGGTCCGGTAAGCATTGACTCTGAAGTCCCAGGCAGGATTGGTAAGTATCAAGTTCACAGAGTTCATATGAAGATATGGAGAATAATACCACCGGTGGTAAATCAGGTAAGTATATGGTGGTAAGAGGTATTTGTTGATTCCCTTGGCTCACCTTGTTATTCTTGTGCCCTAGGTGCCAAAGTACGGCGAAGAAATGATGGAGACAATGCCGGATCAAAAGATGCTGTGAGAACTGGTGAGTATGGCGCCGTGCTGGAGCTGGCGAAGCGACGCGTGCAGGACTGATGTACTTTCCAGGTCGGGAGATAAAATGGATCCGGAATCAGGTGAGGAATTTGAAATGAGTTCGTTTTCTAACCTTGTCCTTTTCTTCCTCTTTATTCTAGGAGCTCTGGATTCGAGGCGGGCGTGGCAGAAGACTGGCTGCTGGCTGCAGGCACGCGGGTGTGGCAGAAGACTGGATGCTGACTGCAGGCACAGTGAGAGTCACGCTGCTGGATGCAGAATAACACGAAGCATGTGCTGCTGTTCGGGCGTGGTTTAAATAGCCTCCAAAGTAGTCCCAGGAAAGAAGTTCCCCAGGACCACACCCGAGTAAAAAATAGTCCCTGCAGTAAAATAGTCCCATCCAGGCCTCACGTTGGCTTGGATTTATTTGCAGCATGGTCTGCATGAGGTAAGTAATGTCTATGAGCCTGGCGCCTATGGCGGCAGGACTGATTTTTATTATGAGCCTGGTGCCTACGGCGCCAGGACTGAACCCAAACAGCCCCTGATGGGCTTGATCTGGATGCCCGGGGGTAGGCATCGTGACAGCACTCCCCCCCAAAGCCCCTCCTAAAGTTGTTCTTTCCCTTGGCCCTGATTTGTCTGGGAAGTTCCGATGGAATTTCTTCACCAACCGAGGTGCATGAACGTGGTCACTAGGCTCCCTTGACCTTTCCTGTGGTCCGTAACCTTTCCAGTCGATTAAATAAAAAAGTCTTGATTTAACCAACTTAGAGTCCAGGATATTCTTTACCTCGAATTCCATCTATTAGGATGCGGTCAGGTGGTTTGGCAAGTCTTGTCCCGGGTTGAACTGGTTTCAGAAGTGAAACGTGAAAGACAGGATGGATCCGCATATTAGAGGGTAATTCCAACTTGACAGCCACCGGGTTGATAATGGCCTTAATAGTGTAAGGTCCCAAACACCTGGGATTAAAAGTCTGAGTTCCTTTTAGAGGTATGTGTTTTGTAGCCAGCCAAACTTGATCCCAATCTGATATTGTGGAGAATCGCTTCTATGTTGATCAGCATTTTTCTTATATTTCTCTTTCGCTTGTTTCAAATGTTCTGTTGCCTCCTTAAAGGCTTGTGTAAAGTAGAGTGTAAATGACTAACTGCAGGCATTTCTAAGTGCTGAGGCAAATCGAGTTCTGAGGTTCGAGGGTGATGTCCGTACATGGTATAGAAGGGTCTTTGTCCGGTTCCAGAATGTACTGAGTTATTGTATGCATATTCGGAAATCCATAAAATATCCTTCCAATTGCTTTCGGTCTGGTGCAGCATGCAACATAGGTACTGTTCAAGGGTCTGGTTGGTCCTCTCCGTCTGACCATCGGTCTGGGGATGGTGACTGGTTGATAACCTCACGTCGATTTGCGCCAATTGACAACATTTCTTCCAAAATTGTGAAAGGAATTGACTGCCTCGGTCAGAGACCAATACGGAAGGAAATCTGTGTATTCGAACAATGTTTTCGAGGAACTCCTTGGCCAAAATTGAAGCGGAAGGTAATCCTTTTAAAGGAATAAAGTGGGCCATCTTGGAAAAAAGATCCACAATAACTAGGAATGAAGTAGTCACAGGAAAGAAGTTCCCCAGGCCTCAGGTTGGCTTGGATTTATTTGCAGCATGGTCTGCATGAGGTAAGTAATGTCTATGAGCCTGGCGCCTATGGCGCCAGGACTGATTATTAATATGAGCCTGGTGCCTACGGCGCCAGGACTGAACCCAGACAGCCTCTAGCTGGGGCTGCTGGGGTTTTTGTAAATGTCTGGATGCCTGCTCCCGGGGCTGATGGGCTTGATCCGGATGCCCGGGGGTAGGCATCATGACAGTTCGATGCCAGCAGAGCAGGTTGGGCAGCCCGTTGCGGAGAGTTAGAGATGGGAGGCAGATGGAGCTCAGAGGAAATTCAGCTGCACATAAATTGTCTGGAGCTGTTAGCGGGATCCTTCACGATCAAAGCTTTCACGAAAGGCAAGGTGAAATCTTGTATTTTGCTGAAAATGGACAACATCTCAGAAGTCAGATACATCAACCATCTAGAGGGAACAAAGTCCAGGCTGCTAGCAGAACTAGCCAAAGATTTCTGGCATTACTGCCTTCAGTCGGGGACGTCAGTGACAGCAGAGTACCTCGCTGGAGCACTCACTGTAGTGGCAGACTGGAACTCCAGACACTTGTCAGATTCCAGCGACTGCAAACTAGATGTAGGAGTATTGCAGCAAATAGAGAAGCTGTGGGTAACGGTGCACACAGACCTATTCACCTCCAGATTGAATGCGCAGAAAAGCAAATATTTCAGTTGGAAGTCAGACCGGATGGCGCAGGGAGCAGATGCTTTCCTCCAGGACCTGCATTATGCTTTCCCGCCATTCGTGATGATGAGCAGAGTACTAGTGAAAGCTTGCATGGAAGCAGCGAACATCATCATAGTGGCCCTACTATGGAAGTCTCAGGTTTGGTTCCCATCACTGATGGAACTACAGACAGACTTTCCGAAGAGAACACCTGCTCATGGACACAATTGGGTAATTTCACCCTCTGAGAGTGAGAGGGACTCTACCACTGATGTCATGCAAGATAGTCAGAGACACTGGGCGTTCCCGGACATTTAGGCCCAAGCTGTGCAACTCATTGTAGAATCTTGGGCCCCATCCACTAGATGGAGCTACGACGCAGCTTGGAATAGATGCTCACGGTTGTGCAAGGGGAGAAATGTTCATCCCGTTTCTGCCCCTTTAGTGACAATACTGAACTTCCTAGCAGAGCTCCTGCAGGACGTGAAGGCATTTCGGACCATAGGTATACACAGATCTACCATTTCGGCAGGGCATCTGCCCATCGACGGAATACCAGTAGGCGAGAACATCGCAATGATCAGACTCATCAAGGGGTCAGGTTCAGGAAACCCCCAGAGCTAAAGTATAGCCACTTGTGGGATGTGGCGGTGGTGCTGCAGCTTCTGGCCAGTTGGCCAGGGAACAGGTACCTATCCCTGCAACAGCTGTCAGGGAAGCTCGCCATGTTACTCTGCCTGATATCATGCAGGACAATGGAATGGTAGACGTTAAAGCCTTAGACGTTAACAGAAAGATATACGGACCCAAACGAATCACCTTTACACTAGTGGAGAGAATAAAGACGGGTTCCACCGCGATACCGTACCCCTATCTGCATGAGCACCCCAAGTGGTGCGTAGCAGCATGCATAAGGGAATACGAAAATAGGACAGCAGAAATGCGAGCAACAGCAATGACGCAATTACTAATAGTGCGCAGGAAACCGCATAAAGCAGTAGTGTCAGCCACCATAGGCAGATGGGTGCGAGAGGAGATGCAGTTGGCAGGCATAGATATGTCAAAGTTCGGCGTGCACTGAGTGAGAGGGGAGATGGCTTCTAAAGCGCTCGCGCAGGGAGCAAAGCTGCAAGATATTCTGCAAGCAGCCGACTGGGCCAACGACAATACTTTTAGAACATTTTACTTTAAGTCTGTGCAATCAATGGAAGCGACTGCAATGAGAAGCTTTGAGCAAGCATAATGCTCGCCTTCAATCTTGACATAGAATGAAGATTACCCCTGATAATAGCGCTGGGAGTCTTGATTCTATTAAAGACAAGGAGGCGAACATTACTTTACCGCCCAGGATACACGGCAGAGTGGCAATGTTTGTGTTACGATTGTATTAACGATTGTTTCCTCCAATGAACAATAGGGTAAGTGTATTCCTGCCCTAATGCATTGTTGTATCTTAATAGGAGATGACCAGAAGAACAATTGAATCATTCTAGTGCGAGCACAGGCTGAGAGATCGACAGATAAAACGATCCGAGTGAGTGGGAGCAGTACAGATCAGCAATAGATCAAGTTCTCCATGGTTCTACAAGTTCGCAGTTCAGTGACAAGACAGAGTGCAGTTTTGAGCATTCAAAGAAGAGGAGGAAGGAGCAGGAAGGAGTAGGAACATGTGATTGGGTCGTAATGGACTACGGAAAAGACTGAAGTTGAAGGGAAATGTAGTTTCTTTCAAAAGAAATATGTGTTTCAAAAGTTTTAAATGTTTGATTGTTGAAACTGCTGGACAGGAAATACATGGAAGTTGAAGCATAATGCTCGCCTCCTTGTCTTTAATCGAATCTAGACTCCCTGTGCTATTAGCAGGGGTAATCTTCATTGCTCAGTATGTGACTTTAAAAATGCAGCTGAGTGCACACTTAAGCATTCCACTGCCACACACATAAAGAAAACCAATTAGTGGCAACATTGACCACACACACATACCTCAGCCCCGTATGGGAACAAAAATAATGCACACACATGCGCGCACACACACATCCACACTGAGAATACGTTGACACCGTCCGTATGCCCACTCACTGTCCATAATTGGACAGGCAATGCCTAAAACGTATGACTGCTTATGCTTGATAAATGCGTATGCATTGCTGAAACAAAAGCCAAACCTAGTGGCATTTCCAATGCTCGTTAGATGTGTATCTGGTTACAATAATCTTTCATACAATTCAATATAAAATCCAGTAACATCCCAGTATGTGGGTTTCGATTGCAATCTGAATTATTAAAATTGGAAACATGCCATGTTGAATATTCCACAATGTATTCCCATAAGCAGGGCCGGCCTTAAGGGCAGCAGCACCCTGGGTGAAATGGCGCCCCCCCCCTCACCCCCTGTGCGCCCCTGCTTAACAGGGGGCAGGGTGGAAGGGGGCGAGGCCAGGATGGTATACTTTCTTTTTTTTTTCTAACCTTCTCGCTCCGGCTAGGAGGTTAAATAGGGTGCGTTAGCACCCCATAGCATTGAATGAGCCCACCGCTGCAGGTGTATTCAATGACAATGAGGCACCTGCCACGCCTTCTGCCACTACGCCATCTCGGGGAGCCCTTGAAAGACTGCCCCGAGCTGGCATGGTGTGGGACCAATTGCGCCTTTTCTTATGAAAAGTGCCCGCGGCGGAGGGGTGCATTTAAATGCCCCCGCCACCGCGGGCACATTTTACAGCAAAAGGCCGCCTGCTGTGCCTTCTCTCACAGCGTCAGCTCGGGGGAGCCCTTGAAAGACTCCCCCGAGCCTGCGTGGCGGGGGTTAATGGCGCCGTGGGGGGGCGTGGCGCCCCAGGCTGTCGCCCGGCTCGCCCCACCCCTAAGGCCAGCTCTGCCCATAAGTCTCAGATATTTTAAGATGCACGATTGGTCTACAGCAGAAGTGTTTTCATTGTACATCACTGAGCATTCGTGTACACTTCCACAGTTCTTCATTAAAGGCCGAAAACTACAAGAACAGATGTTTTTCATGGTTTCAAATGAATCATTATTCTGACAGAATCTGCACATTCGGTTAATTCTATGGCAATCCGTCCTTACTTCCGTTATGTATCCAACAAGTTAAAACGTAACCGCATATACAGTCCCTTCTTTGACGTGGGCACGCTCATCGGTCCTTACGTAGGGGTCGTGACAAACGTGGCCTTGGCGTGCACGCGTACAGTAGCCGCCTGCAAGTAAATTTAGACACGGTGGCGGGCTTCAGTAAATGCTTGCTTCCTTGTGCGCCTATCATTAACGAGAGTACGCACAGTTTAACCGAGCTGCTACCGTGCATTAAATCAGCATTGCGCAGTAATTGGCAGCGTTGGGGTGATTTTGCTATCACGTCTAAGTGGTGCACAGTGTACTACAGCACAGTGACTTCAACTTTCTATTTAAATACTGCGTAGACGATCACGATTCTGACCTTGTTCTAATGAGCGATCATTCTACTTCTCTTCCGCAGCTGAAGTACAAGAGGGCACACAACATACGCACGTGCGCAGGGGCCATGAGAACTGGCATAAATATTAACTACGCTCCCATTTCATCAGATGAAGCAGAAAACAGGCAATGCTAATGAGGCGGCTCAGTGCACTGCCCATAATGGCTGCCACACAGAGAGTTTAATTCTCACTTCCTTCTGAAGAGACGGCTTGAGGGTGTTTTTCATGCTCATTAAGAATGGGTCTTTTTATCTGCCAGTACTTAAGCACACATTCTCGGAGCATAATGTCCTTCGAACACAAATGATTTACGAAACTGCAAATGGGGATTAGGCTTGGGAATCGCAATTTACTTTAAAACGCCACTGCATGGTAAAATTAACTCTAGGCTGCACTACATGTTGCGCCATTTGCCTTGTCCTTTGCTGGATTTACCTTTCTAAGGTGCTAATGTGGATGGGTCACTAAGGGACTACCCGGTAGGAGTGGTGGGTGAGATGTCGGGTCCCAGTTGGTGTGCGGGTAGGCCTGGCTTGGGCCTGGCCTAGTGCGCAGCGCTTCGCGGCGCTCGAAGGAAGACGCGACCACACGTTAGGCTGCATAAACCCGGACTGGCGTTCTAACGCCAGTTCCGGTGATTCCTTTATTTCCGGGTGTCACGTGGCCCGGAAGTATCTGGGCACGTGACACCACAGTTGGGTGCAACCTATGAAAGATTTCCTGATTTTTTTTTTTTGTGTATCGGGGGCAGTGGCGCAGGCAGGGGGGATGTGGTCGCCCCCTCTTAAATTTCCCATGCTAGCGCTCTATTAGCCGCCCCCCCTGGTACCAAAAGCAGCCTACGCTACTGATCAGGGGGTGTGGCATCTGGCACTCCCAGAAGTCGAAGTGGGTGGGAGTTTTGCTGTTCCTATACTTTTATTTTTAAAAAGAAACTGTTCTGGAACGGTTTAGTTTTAAAATAAAAGTGTAGGAGGAAGTTGAAGCTTGCACTTCAGTGAACTGCACTGAACATTCCCTTAAATAACAGGTGTGTTTGTTTGGGGGTTTGGATTGTGTGTGGGAGGGGCGCAGCGATAGTGTTTGTGGAGAGTGGGGCAGACCGGCAGGGAACATAGCTCCACTACTTCTTTTCGTACACTTCGACCACTGGGCGCTCCAAATGTGTACACAATGAAGGAGCGTGACTTAACCAGCCATCTTCTTGAGCAATAAGAAAGTAATGGAGTGACCTCAATATGCCAGCATTGCTACTGTAAACACAGTTTGCCCTATTTGAAACAAATGCTTATCATGCCTCTCAACACATCGTATTATAGCATAAAGGGCATTAGAAACTGCGCATTTATATTGGTGTCATTCACAATAAAGTAAGAACGCTGCATGCCAGCCACCTGATGATTTTCTTAGCTAGCAAATTCAGCTTCACTTCAGTGTCGGTTGGCAATTCTCGGCTGGCCTGCAAATGAGCAACAGGAATAAGGCTCACAGGCCAGCGTCTGCACACAGGCCCTGGGCTGTCACTTTCATTGCACAAGCATTCTCCTACTGCTGTCGGCCGGGGGACAAGGTGGGTGGGAGGTGATTGCGTAGTGGGAAAAATGGGAATCCTGAGGATATCCCCTACGACATGCGTGTAAAGAGAGAACGGGTTGATCCCAAGGTCTCAAATAACTGTTAGTGTTTATTGATAGCTTTTGTGTGATGCACTGTTTTTAGTTTGGGCTAGAAGGTAGCTCTTGATGAGATGTGAGGAGGGACACAGCCGGTGGTCCTTGTTTAGTTATATAGCCACCCAATGCCATGGTAATTCCTTTGGCCATTCCCACCCACCACCTGTTTCACATCACCTAAAGCGCACCCTCCTGGGATCTCTTGCAGCTAGCTCTAGAATGCTGTAACATCAAACATTTGCTCTGCATTTGACCAGGCACGGTTAGTTCTAAGCAATCTTCTGCAAGTTAATGTCTTAATTGCCAGTGTAGTTTAGCTACTAGTGAAATAAATATGTGACAAAATGAATTCTACTCTGCGTCAGTACAGGCAGGAGTTGTGGCTAAACCAGCTACTCAGCCACACACCACTGCAAACCAACAGTGATCTCAATCACAATAATTAAATGTCATCATTTGTGGCAACATGGGCTGAGGGCATGCTATACTCTTAAGATGGTCTGGAAGGGGATCTGTCTCCTGCTCATCAGTCATGGAAGCCAACACTAAGTCTTGGGGCTGTAATGTGGTTTCTGCTGGTTGAAATTAAATACCCTGAATGTCTGCCTCGGGCCTTTGTATCACTGATGTAGTTAACCTCACTGATTTTTTACAGCACCACATATGGCCCAGACAACCTATAAAGAGCACTGGGCTTGAGAGGTTCCATTACACCATGGCTTTTTGATCATGCAAGTGCTTCAAGAGCTCTTGGCTGACCGTAAGGTTCTGCGTGCTGCGTTCTCTGCACTTGGCGACTCTGGATCAGAGTACAAGTGCATTTGTTGTGGGAAGGAGTTCAGGGATTGCCCTCTCATGACAGCTGTACCAGACTTAGGGGCCCCCTAACAGGATGGCCAAACAGAAACTCATTTAGACTGACCCCTACTCCTCTCTGTGGCACCTCAGGGTAGGCAAACAGAAAGCATGAAGGAGAATGTCCAATTTTCTCCAGAGTTCCTCTTCCAAGCCACCTATAATGCTTGGAACCGTTGATGAACTGTTCAACAAGCCGATTGGTCTGTAGAGGAGAACTTATAACTGACATCACAGTCCTCCCTCATTGCCTTCATATATGCAGATATGAAGTTGGTGCCCCTGTCAGAAATTACTTCTTTAAGGAATCCCACACAAATGAATATCTCCACCACAGCTTTCACCACCATTGACGTTTTGATGCTTCTCAAGGGTACTGTCTCTGTCTCTCAAGGGTACCAGGTGGCTTGATCTACCACAACCCAGACGTCGCAGTTCTGAGAGTTGGTCTGAAAACTCCAAAGGACCCACAATGTCTGTGCCCATTCTCCCAAAAGGCTGCCCAACTGTTGGTAGTGGCATTAAGGGAACCTTTGTCACCTTCCAGACTTACCAGCTGCTTGTCAAGTATGACACGACCATACAGACTCCTTTATTTCTGCACCCATCTGAGGCCAGTAAAACATTTGTAGAATCCCTGTCAGCTGTCTTGGTCACTCCTATGATACCTACCAAAGGAATGTCATGAGCAAAGTTCAGTAGGTACATACCTTGGCATAGGGGCACAAGCAAACTCTGGGGGGTGCTCCGAATTCTTGGGCTTACTATACAGACCATTCTCCCAGTAAAACCTGACAGTCCCACAGTCTTCCCATGAGATCATTTCTCTCCATGCTCAAGCATATCAGTCAGAGTTGGGCAGTCTCTGCACTCTGAAAATGTCAGCTTGACTTGTGTCTCCATATGGTGACAACTCATTTAGTTCTGGTAGGCTCATGCGGCCTGTAAATACTGTGTCCTCCATCTCAGGTTCTGCCTCTATGGCTGAAAGCAACCCTGAGATCACACACTCTGGTACCACTTCAGTGGCCAGAAAGCACCCTCCAGTAGGAAAAGGCACCTCTGTGGACTTGGGAATTGGACTCAGCAGGACAAGGGTTTCCAGTCTTTTGCAGTCTTCAGTTTGAAGAGTCCCAGTGTCCATGGCCTCAACGGATGCATCCTTTGCTTCTTCATAGAGCCTAGATATAGTGAAAAAGGAAATGATTTCTTCATCAGGTAGGTAATTCAATGAAAGACAGTCTATTGGAGTTGTGCCCTTTATAGCGACACAGAACTGATTGGTCTCCCCTCACCAGCTAAACTCCATGATTGCTGGTGGGCATTGGTTAAGGCTGTCAAACCCCTTGACTAACTTATCTGGACCAAGAATGATCTGGTCTTCCTGCACACACCATCGCTGTTCAGCAGTGATACTCGCAGCTGTGGGATGTATTGACTCACTCCGCTATGCTATGCAGCATCACCCTGCCAGTTATGGTGAAAGAAACAGCAAAAATTGCGGCAAAACACTTGTGCGTGCCAAAAACCCCCAAAAACCTACAAAAAACCGTGTGCTTCAGCACACAAAAAGAGGGATGCACAACCTACCACCCATGATGCATGTGAGGGGAAATACAGTACACCCTTCAGAAAAGGTGCCAGTGGGCTCCATGACCAACAAGCAGGGAGAGAAGCAGCACTTTGCAAGTGAAACCCCAAAATGTGCTTACACATGACATTTGATTTGTTGCTAAAAACTCCTAAATGCCGATATACAACACTTCTCTACATTCAAAATATTGCCTGGTGCTAAAATTCATGTATCAAATGAAGCATTGTGAAATATACAAAGTCTGAAAACTGACAGCATCTATGCCAAAATCTGGGTGCAGTACCCGAGGCTACCTGAATGACAGCTGTCAGAGTAGTACTGAGGAAACCTTAAAATGACCTAAAACTAAAAAGTCTGCTGGATTAGCAAACATAAAAAGGATTGTTGCCAAAAAGGAATACAGATTTTAGTTGTTTTTTCCCACAGATTTTAAGACCAAGAAAGAAATGTATTTATGATTGATGTAACACATATGATTTTTGCTGGGTTTAAAAAGTTAATTAGCCTGGCTGAAGCTGCAAGAACTGGAAACGCAGGTTTTTCTCCCAGAAGGAGGGCCTTCCTCTCAGCAGAAACTTACTGGGAGGTGCTAATTGCTGGTTAGCCCATCACTGAACAATGGACATCATCCAACCCAGGATATTGAAGCTGTGAAAGGTCGTAAAACTGCTGCAGCACAGGAAACTCCTGGCTGACAGAAGAACATTCCAAAGGAGGGGCTACCACATGCTTCAAGGAGTGACAAATACTGACCATTTGGTGTTAATTGACATTTTTAGAAGGTGTATAACTTATTATCAGAAGGGGTGAAAAATCTGGAAATGGAAGATTAATTAACCTAATTTTTAGCACTATCTTTGAAAACTTAGTACAACCGTGTAGCTTATTCTGAACAGTATTGGCATTAAATGTGGGTTTATGGGGACTGAATTTCTGCTAGAATGGTGAAACTTTATACACACATTCCCAAGGTAAACGTGCATATTTGTGGAAATTTACAGAAATATTGGAACATGTTCTCATTACAAAATGGACAAAATTCTGCAGAATGTCGAAACAAAGTCTCAGAGCTGTGGAATTTTGATGAGCAGATACTCCATAAAATATGTAATATGTGTATGTGATTTTTATAGAGGTTGCACATGTGTAAATATGTATTTTGCCCAAATTAGACTTTGTGTTCCAGTGGCTAGGGGTGGATTCTCAGCATCATAAAATTATACCATAAAGATGACACTCTGTTTCTCTCCTCCTATCCGACTTGGACCTTAAGATTTCAAATGCTTTCTACTGACTAAATCATTGCTTGTGATTGCTTGCACCTATTCAAAGCGGCTCCCATAAGACTTTATAACAATTTAAGTATTTTTGACCACATTTGGTGTTTTTGCCAAGTAATTTCTAAAGACACCTTAAAGCCAAGCTGACAACTGAAAAGTCAATGCCGTTTTTCTCTTGTGTTTGCTGGGGGAAAGTGGGACTGATATTCTGTTTGATTTGTGCTATTCCTGAATACTTGCTCTCTCCTCCCATCTCTTTACATTGCCTATTGGGGGGGTTGAGGGGTGTTGCAGGGGGAACATCTAACCATAGTGCTATCTGATCTGAACCAACACAAAAGTATTATTTTCTGTGCTGCATTTGTTTTGCTCTTACTTATTGCTAGTTTATTAAAGATATTATTCAGTGTTCTGTCACCCCATTGGTGATTATGGTGTACCTATTAAAATCTACTGTGATAACATTTTAAATACATAAATAAATATTTACTTTTGCAAACTAGCCTGATTGCTGGTTCAGTGTGACCAGGGGGGGGGAGGTGTTCCAGGAGAAGGGTGTGATATGAGTGGTATATCGTTCAGAATATTGAACTTATAGACAAAAAAAAATAAGGGTTTCAGTTGTTCACTGCATGCTGGGCTTTGTCTTGGGTGTGTGCCGGATTGAAATCACTTACAGCTTGGGGGCTCGTCGCGAGATCCTGAAATAGACATACCGCTCGTGACAGTCTAACACAGCGTGCTAGCTGACGGGGTACATACACCTTGTTGGGTTACCATACTGTGCTACACTGTAAAAGCACCCCTCGAAAGAAATACTCAAAGGAGTTGGGCCTGTTTGCAAAAGTAAAGTAACCCTGAAATAAGCCAGAAGGAAATTAATATTTCTGGAATTGCGACCCCAGTGGAAATCAATCTTGCAAGGGAACACCTACTGCACAAATTGTTTGTCAGGGGTGAATGACTAGAACAGGACAAACAAGTATGGCTGCAGGGAACAAAACAAGAAATAACTGAAACCAACCTTAATATCTGGCAGGACAAGGGGCCATTACATCAAGCACTCAATGAGCTGTACATGACCCCTAAAATAAAAGAGGAGCAATGCAAAATTGCCAAAATAGCGGCCTACCTGTACCTCCACATAGGCGTCATACAGGAAAAATATGCAGACCATGTAGACTTCACAAAGAGGAAAGGGGAAGCAATGCAGAAAGTCCAGAGCAATCTGGACTCTGCAGAGCAAAGGCTCAAGGGTAGCCAAGAGTCTGAAACAGAGGCTAGGCAGTATGCCACCAAACTGCAAGAAGAACTGACGCTCTTACTGCAAAAGAATGCAGAGCAAGATGCCCAGGTACTGACACTGCAAAAAGAGTGTCAATAAAGGTTGGATTCTCTACAACAGAGCCAACAAAAGCTGGAGCAGCAATTAAATTATAATAGAGCCTGCGCAGGGCAGATAAATGCCCTAAAAAGTCAGATTGATGAACTAAAGGAGGAAAATAATAAATTAATAGTGAAGGATCTCCACACTCAAACAGATTTTGATGAAGAGCGCCAGAAATTATATGCCATTAGAAAACAAAGGGACGACCTGGGGCTGAGCAGAGGGAACTCTATGTCAAGAGAGGGACGCCTTAGGCCAGGAAGTGAACCAGTTAAAAAACAGGTTAGAAGAAGGAAAGTTGGGTGTTAGAGCACACCAGGCGGGTGGAGGAGGCTCTGGCAAAGAATAATCAGACCAGTAAGGACCAAAGTCAGGAGGTGAGTCTCCTGCAGCAAAAATTGGCACAATACTCCCAATTGAGGCAGGAAGCACAGAGAGACAATGAGGCTCTCTGTGAAAAGAATGACAGGCTCCATAGACAGATAGCCATGCATGAACAACTCATAGAGACCAGTAAGGCCTTAATAGAGGTGCAAAAAGGTAAGATATTGGCATGTCATCAGGAAATAGGGGCTGAAAAAGATGAGGTAAGATGGGAGAGAGAAACCCCTGAGCATAACCTCAGGAACCCTGGTATCAGGGACTTTAATCCCTTCAATTCCATGGACTCTGCCACCCCCATGTCCACTGGCCCATATGAACCAAGGGCCACGGTGATGGTAGACTTCAACACAATGGGAAATATGGGACTGATAGATCAACGCCTCCCAGAAATGGATGGGCGGGCATCTATGTACAGTTTCCCAAATATTAGGGCCAGCCTCTCTGATCAGGGAGACTCCAGTGAGGGGAGAATCAGAGAACTGGACCCTCAGAAATATCACCTACCTAGAGATCAGTCAGTAAAGTTTGGTGGGGAATTCCATGAAAATAGGCCCTCTAAGAGCATCTTAAAAACCTCTTCCCAGCTAGGACAGTGGGGGGGGGGGTACTCAGCCAATCCTTGGAGCAAAGGAGAGTCAGAAGACTCTTCTGAGCACCACAGGCCACAAGAGACTAGGCCCCCACATTCTGCCAGCCATTCCCAAGCTCGCAGAATCAGGGAGAGCCTAGAGGAACAGACGGCCACCTCAGGTAGCAGTGCCTCTGAGTCAGAGGATGAGTGAACCAGGGTGACCAAAACTAAAAAGGCCAACAAAGTTAAGAGAGCTTTACTGAAAGATCCCCTGAAGCAAATCAAGGCTATTAGGAGCGTCATCACGCCCTACCATAAAAATGCCAAATATTCAGTTTGGGAGCACATCTAATTGTTTGAGCAAATGATGGAGACTTTCCACCTGAAGGACATCCAAAGCTGTATTCAGTATGTCAAGTGGACATTTTCACCTGAGTACTCCAGCTTCTTTGCGGGACTGGATCAGAACCACTTAAGATGGTCCACATATAGGGCGGCCATCTTAAAGCATTTTTCAATCCATAGAAACCCTCAAGAGGCCTGCAAGGCAGCCTGCAACCTGCAATGTGGGGAAGACCAGGCCCCACAAGAATTTGTTCAAGAACTGAAACGTGCCTTTGCGCAGACCACCAGGAGGGTGCGCACAGACAGCAGGGAGTTCGTCAATACCTTCTTTCATGCACTCCCTAAATACATTATAACCCAGCTGGTGAGGGACTTTCATGAGAAAAGATTGCTATACTGGATCATTGAACAAGCAACTCGCATTTACGAAGTACAGAAACCAGTAGAAAGTAAAAGTACTAATAAGTTTTAGGGAAAGAGTGGGAGGGGGTCGGGGGTGGGAGCGTGGGGGTGGTGTTACAGATGTTGCTATATGTTACATCTTAAAAACAATAAAGAGAATTTAAAAAAAGAAAGTACTAATAAAAACCCAAAACTAACCAACACCCATTCTGCTGCTAAGGTGGCGGAGGTGAAGGTTGCCCCCATTTTAGATCTGGAGATGGGAGGGCCTAAAAACATTCCTGCACAGAATCCTACTCACCCAAGACCCAGAAGGCCCTCGGGCCAATCCCAAACGGAGTCAGGGAGGTAACCCCACAAATAGGACCCCTAACTCCCCAGATTACATAAGCCCCCGTTACAAGAGCAACAGACCCATCCAGGGCTATGTGTGGACTCCCCCAGCCCAAGGGGGGGATCCAACCAGGCAGCTGCCAACCCAGTAAACTTCCCTCCTCACTTTCGTCAGGAGGGCAGTAATCCCCCAAATGCCAGGCCAATTTTCTTTCCCCGGTACCCGCCAAACCTCAACCCCCAAAACAACCCTTCTTTCTTTCCCCACTTTCCTGAGCCCAGACAGCCCAATCCGGGAGAGGGGAGGCCAAAGGTGAAAGGGTACCAAAACTATCCCAACCAGGGGTATTATGGGAGAAGGGACAGTTACCATCAACCACAGGAAGATCAGAGTACCCCGTACCAGCCAGAGCGGGTGCCCAACTGGAGCGCCAGGTCCACAACTTGGCACATGATCTGGGTCGCATGCTGAGGGCTCAACAGAACCCTCAGATGAGCATGGTGACTCAGAACTCCTCAAATGAAGGATCTGGTGCTCCAGAACAATGACGGGGAAGAACCCCGACAACCCATCGGTTCCCAGGGAGGAAGCACAGGGGGAAAGGGGTGTAAAGCCTTAGGGGTAGCTTCCTTCCCCACTTGTGAAAAACCCCTGGAAACCCAGGAACTGGAACCAGAATCTCCTGCCCCCGAAAATCTGCAACCTAAGAACCAGAGGGCGGGTAGGAGAAATAAAGAACCTAAAAAGGCCCATTTTGTGGAGGAGGTGCGATTCTTCCAACTTGAAGGAGAGGGGTCCTCAGAGAATTCTGGGAAAAGGATCTTCTCCTTCAGGGATGGTGGAACTCCTCCGCCCATCATCAAACCCCAGAATGACCAGCAAGAAAATCCCCTTGTTCAAACCGATTCTGGTTACTGCCTCCAAAAGGGGGGGGGGCACCCAGAATCAGAACCAGGGGAGTCCAAATCTTCCCCCATATCCAATTGCCACCTTTTTCTTACAGGTTCCCAAGATCCCAAACAAAATCCTGCCCAAATTACCCCTCTGTCAGAATCCCTTCAGGAGAAGGAGGGAAGATTGTATGCCCCGGTCCAAATACAGAGGCAATGTACAATTTTGGCACTGGTGGACACTGGATTCAACCCACCCTTCTGTCAAAAAGGGCCTTTGATCAGCTGAATTCGGGAAGGGGGGAGAAATACCAAATCCCTCTCACCCCTCTTCCTGGACAACTTCAGAACTTCAATGGGAACGAAATTCCTGTTGAGGGGACTGCGGATTTAGACATTAAAATTGGGTGACACAAGGTGAACCACCCAGTCATAGTTGTGACTCCAAAGGGCACACCATGTTTACTAGGGAATGATATCCTGCGTAGATTGTCTCCCCTCATAGATTGTGTAAACAAGGTCCTCTGGACCCAGACTAACCGACCTATAAAATTAAAAGAGAGTGTCAACCATGTTAGTTTAAATGGCACATACCACATGGTTGAACA
This sequence comes from Ambystoma mexicanum, assembly GCF_040938575.1. Taxonomy (NCBI): domain Eukaryota; kingdom Metazoa; phylum Chordata; class Amphibia; order Caudata; family Ambystomatidae; genus Ambystoma; species Ambystoma mexicanum. The sequence continues at coordinate 103,669,461 of NC_090936.1, read as the reverse complement.
AAAACCTGACCAAATTGAATTCCATTTCCAAAATAGCCAAATCCCAGACGGGACAGTAATTGCAGTAGGACAACAAACTGGTAAAGGGAAGTCCTCTCTATTTCTGAAAATCAACCTTCCTTCCAGTCTCAAGTGGCATTCCACACTGGAAGGGAATACTCTGAAATTCTATAAAAACTCACAATCAGAAAATCCCACTCATTTAGTCCAAAATGATGAGAAATCAGCTCAAAGCTTGGCTGATATTCAGAAAATTGGAGAGCAGTTGTTCATCCCTATTCAGTTAAATGAAGGGAAGGACTCTGTTCTCGCCGGAGTGTGTGTGAACAACGGTAAGAGCTTCATCAGTGAGGCCATGTTCCGCAAACTCCAAAAAGATCCAGCCATCCCCACATTTAAATTGATAGACAAATGGGAAATGGACCTGGAAACACTCAATTCCAAACATCTCCTGCCTAGCAGGTGTATGCTCAAAATGTCCATAGGCAACAAGAGCATAGTCCATAATTGTTGGGTCGTGCGTGATGTCCCTGCTGCATTTTATTTAGGCAGCGACCTTCTCAATCGCTTTGCCATTAGTTTGGACCTAATAAACTTCAAAGCCTGGTCCCGATTAGCAGGTAATCCCATGGACTTTGATGACCCAGAGAAAGCATTTTGGTCAGCTCAACTGCTGCCATATGCAGTTGAAATTCAGATTGGAGAGGAAGTCACCATCCCAGAACGGACCCGACAATTCTCACTGGAAGTAAAGATTAAAAGAGGACAGAAACTGAAAAATCCTGATGCCTGTGTTCATCTCAATGCTCATTTCCAACAGCAAGTGTTGGGGGTAAACCCAACACCACTACTCAACATAGAACACAACACCATTCCAATAGAGGTGGATAACAGAAACCTAAAGAGTATCACTCTGGGCGCAGGCACCATTATTGGAATGGCGGTTGATGACCGACATTTTTCCATAGATTTAGGTAACAAACTATTAGTACCAATCCCCAAGGACTGTTTTGACAGTGATGGCGACAATGGCACTGCCAAAAAAAAACCCTGCCAAAAACCTACAAAAAACAGTGTGCTTCAGCACACAAAAAGAGGGATGCACAACCTACCACCCATGATGCATGTGCAGGGAAATAGAGTACACCCTGCAGAAAAGGTGCCAGTGGGCTCCATGACCAACAAACAAAGTGCATAGAGAGAAGCAGCACTTTGCAAGTGAACCCCCAAAATGTGCTTACACATGACATTTGATTTGTTGCTAAAAACTCCTAAATGCCGATACACAACACTTCTCCACATTCAAAATCTTGCCTGGTGCTAAAATTCATGTATCAAATGAAACATTGTGAAACATACAAAGTCTGAAAACTGACAGCATCTATGCCAAAATCTGGGTGCAGTACCCAGGGATACCTGAATGACAGCTGTCTGAGGAGTACTGTCTTGCACCCTTTTGCCCGTAACTCTTCTTTGTGTAAACACCCCTTTCAGGCTATGCCTCAGCCCTTACACTACGGCCAAGACGCCCACCTGCAGCATCGAAGAGACGAAGCAGCTCCGCTGGGCTCACAGTCACCATTTTTTCATGCCTGGCGGCTCCCGTGGCGGACATGGGTCCCCTTGGCAGACAGGCAAAAACTCGCCGTCCCGCTGTACCAAGTGAACGGCAAGCCCAGGACCCGTTCAGGTAACGGGATTCCAAAGACCACAACACGTCGTGTATTCCGGTCATGTGAGACACGCAAGCCCAGGACCCGTTCAGGTAACGGGATTCCAAGGACCACAACACGTCGTGTATTCCGGTCATGTGAGACACGTAAGAAGATCACGTGTCCAAAACAGAAATAAAACAACGACACTCCCGACAGTCTTTGCTTCTCAGCTGTATTTTCCGGCGAGTGGCGTCTCCTCTGCATTACAGATTAATTTGGCTTTTGAACTCGGATTGCTTCTTGGATTGCCTCGCCTGCCCCTTCTGCTACTTCTGGAACTCGTGTTTACCTGGACTGACTCGGACTGTTGACTGGATTACTCTTGGATTTACCTTTGGCATTTTTGGATAACTTTGTAACTTTTCTGATCCAAACCCTTTGTGATTCCAGGGCTACGCTCTGCTAGTGGTCTTGGTTCTGTGACTCTGTCATCCTTGCTTCAGGTGCTGCTGGTGGGCTTCTTGGCTGCTTTTTCCTGTATTCACAGTCCTTCTCACCAGACCCCCCCATAAGGAACAGTATTCAGCTACTCTAACACTTTGAAGTCCCTTCCTCTACTTCTGCAACTGGTAGGTGATTGGTTTTTCTTTTAATACTAAATACTGTAGACAGTATTACTGGCAATTTCCCTTAACCTGCACATTCTTTTGCAGCAGCCACCCAGAGGACTCTGTGTTCCTGTTCCACCCACCACCTGTGGCTCTACTCCTCAAACAGTGAGTGGTTTATATTCTTCACTGTTTGTGGCTTAGGGATGGAGGTCCATTTACTCCACGCTACAATCAAGTGTTAACAGACTGAGAAGCCGTTGGCCTGGAGTATGGATTGCTCTGCCGGAGAACTGGTGGCTGCATTGGTCCAAGCTATTGCCGTGCTCTGCTCCGATATGGCAGCGGCCACGGCAGCAATCCATCAGCGTCTGGACACCGTCCAGAGCAAACGTCATGCATTACCCGAAGACCCCGAATTTGGTGACCCCGAACCACAACCAAGTGCTCCCCAACCCGGCCCATCAGTTCCCACACAGGTCTTTTTCCCGTCTCCTTTCCCCTTAGCAGCTCCAGAAAAATTTAAGGGTGACCCCCATAAATTCCAGATATTCCTGAACCAATGCAAACTACACTTTCTATGTAGGCCCCAAGCGTTCCCTGATGCAACCACCAAAGCAGCCTTCACCCTGTCACACTTAGGGGGTATCGCTGCAACCTGGGCCAACCCACTGCTTGAAAACGATAGTCCGGTACTCTATGATTTCGATGTTTTGGTTGCCGAGATGACCAAAGTTTTCGATACACGGCACAAAGCTCAATCCAGAGATCTAGAGCTCCTTAATCTATCACAGGGCAAATCTGCTCTCATTGAGTACATTACTCGTTATAACCAGTTGGCCGTGGAAACAGCCTGGCCCGAAGACAAAAAGGCGGTAGTGTTTTATAAGGGGTTGAGTGAAAACATGAAAGACGCCTTGGCTGTAGTGCCTTCTTTGCCCGCTCAATATCAGGAACTTGTGGATTTAATGTTGCAGGTTGATGCCCGCCGCTCTGAACGGAAGGCTGAGGCAAGTTTTGGTCCTGCTAAATCTTTCTCGGTTGGTGAACCTTCAGGGGAATCCATGCAAATCGGCAGGGTCCTTAGTCCAATTACGGCCGTCTTTTATTGTGGTCTCAATGGACACTACGTTAAGGAATGTCCCCGCCGGCCCAAGCTAAAGATACCGGGTTTTCCCAAGGCTCGTCCCTAGATCAGGGGGCAGGGACGGGCCAAGTCAGGACCCCTGCATCACCCACGTCCGCTTATGACTCCATGAAACCCATTTCTGTACGAGCTACCTTGCTCCTTACTCTTGACTTAAAACACGATGTTCAACTAGTCATTGATTCCGGAGCCACCGGCAATTATATCGACATTTCCCTAGCAGCCACACTCAGGTTGCCCTTAGAGAACGAGTTACACCCAGAACCTGTGCAAGCAGTGGACGGCACCTCACTCATTTCAGTTCCGTTAAGACAACAAACAGCACCCATGACTCTTGTGATCCAAGATACCCATCAAGAAACCATCTCCTTTGATTTGATAACCACGCCTCAGTATGGGCTGATCCTGGGAATACCATGGTTGCGTACCCACAACCCTGTTGTGGACTGGACCCTGGGTCGTCTATATTTCGAGTCCTCCCATTGCCAGTCCATGTGCTTTACACCACCAGTACAAAACAATTCCCCATCGTAAGTGCTGGAGGCCATTGCTCAATTTACTCTAGATGACTCCTGCCCTATGGACTCTGATCCTCCACAACACATAGTGGGTACTACTACAGGGGGTATACCATTTGAATACCAAGAGTATCGAGAGGTTTTTGACAAAGGATGTGCCTAGGTCCTTCCACCCCACAGGCAATATGACTTCCTCATTGATCTTCTCCCTGCCACCACGGTCCCATCGGGTAGGATTTACTCCCTCTCACCCTCAGAGGATCTAGCCCTCAAGGACTATATACAAAATGCATTGCGCCTGGGTCATATACGTCCTTCGGTATCTTCTGCAGCAAGCCCCATTTTCTTTGTCCCAAAACGGGAAGGGGATCTCCGTCCATGTGGTTGATTACAGGAAATTAAATGCCATCACCATCAAAGATCGTTACCCCATACCCCTTATTGGGCCCCTATTAGATCGGTTGTCTCATGCCTCTGTTTACACCAAGTTGGACCTAAGGGGGGCTTACAACCTGGTTTGGGTACGCAAGGGTGACGAATGGAAGACGGCTTTCTGTACCAGGTGTGGGTTGTACGAATACTTGGTCATGTCCTTCGGCCTGTGCAACCCACCTGCTACCTTCCAAAGATTCATGAACGATATCTTTAGTGACATACTAGACACTTTTGTTATCGCCTATCTTGACGATATTCTGATCTTCTCTTCCTCTATGCAAGAATATGTGACCCATGTACGTGAAGTACTGTCACGCCTTCGTACGCATGCCCTCTTTGCCAAACCTGAAAAATGTTTGTTTCACGTAGACCATGTGGATTTCTTGGGCTTCTCTATTACACCGAAAGGATTGGCCATGAATACCGCCAAAATTTGTGCTGTCCTAGACTGGCCAGTTCCCACTTCTGTAAAGGCCCTACAATCATTTCTTGGTTTCGCCAATTTTTACAGGCGTTTCATATCAGGTTTCTCTTCGATTACAGCACCACTGACAGCACTCACTAGTCCCCAGGTCCCTTATGTTTGGACTCCTATGCATCAAGAAGCGTTCGATATATTGAAGAATACTTTCACTTCAGCACCTCTCTTACAACATCCAAACCCAGATCTGCCGTTTGTGGTAGAGGCGGAAGCTTCCTCGTTTGCCCTGGGCACTGTTCTTTCCGAGTCTTTTCCTACTACCGGACTACTAGATCCCGTAGCCTTTCATTCACTGAAGTTTACCCCTGCTGAATCTCATTATACCGTCACGGAAAAAGAGCTGTTAGCCATTAAGGACACATTCCAGGTATGGAGACATCACCTCCTCCCGGCTAGACATCAGACCACGGTCTACATGGACCATCGAAACCTACAGGACCTGGCCTCCATGAGATGCTCAAACAGCAGACAAGTACGCTGGCATTTGTTTTTTTCTGCATATGATTTCATTGTCAGACATAGAGCCGGCAGTTCTCATGGGAAAGCCGATGCCCTGTCCCGATCTCCGGGGGGTGTTTTCCTACCCCTCTACCCGGGATTCTTGTTAGAGAAAAGGCATTTCATTTGTTTGTGTACATCTACGCCCGATCTTTGTGCTTCCATTCGAGATTGGGTTTCCACCCACCCAGAACAACTAGCTGAATGGGATTGCAGGTTATATGGGGGCCTATCCTTTTTTCAGCTAAAACTGTTCCTTCGTACTCCAGACACTCGCACACAAGCATTGGAGTGGTCCCATGATGCCCCAATCAATGCACACCCTGGTCAAAGACGTACATTGGCATTGCTCCAACGATGGTGTTGGTGGGCCATCAATGTGCAGGGACGTTCAGGCATATGTCAATACCTGCTCTATATGCGCTCAATCTAAAAGTAGAAAGGGACGCCCATTAGGTTTACTCCAACCCCTACCCATACCGCCCAGACCGTGGCACACAGTCTCTATGGACTTTGTTACGGACCTACCCAAAGTTGATTCTTTTGACACAGTATGGGTGATTGTGGATTCTTTCACTAGGATGGCCAGGTTTATCCCCTGTCCTGGTGTTCCTTCGGCTCCCAAGTTAGCATGCATGTTCTTTAAGGAGATATTTTGTCTTTTTGGGTTGCCCTCGGTTCTTATTACCGTTCGGGGTTCACAGTTCACCTCCAAATTCTGGCGTTCCCTGACGGAATTACTCGAATCGATGCCCGATTCTCCTCTTCATATCATCCCGAGACTGACGGGCAAACAGAGAGGGTAAACCAGGCTATGGAACAATACCTGCGTTGCTTGTCCCTTCAGAACCAAAAATCCTGGTTTTAGTTGTTACACCTAGCTGAATTTGCATACAATAACGCCCCACACTCATCCACTGGTTTCTCTCCCTTCTATTCATTATATGGCCAGCATCCTCACACTCTCCCCTTCCCTGTCTTGCCCGTTTCTCAAAACACTGCTGCCTCGGCCTGTATCAGGGAACAGACCTCAGTACATTCACAAACACTCACTCACCTACGTGAAGCTCAGGAAATAATGACGACAGCGGCTAAGAAGAGACGCTCACCAGCTCCCACATACTCAGTTGGGGATAGGGTTTGGTTATCCACCCGGCACCTCCACTTACCTGGCTGTCGCAAGCTACTCCCCAAGTTTGTGGGTCCCTACAAGATTACCAGGATAATCAATCCAGTTGCCTTTCGAATGTCTCTTACCATCACCTGGAGAGTGCACCCTGTGTTCCATGCTTCCCTCATTAAACCCTACGTCCCAGCCACTAGAACGGTTTTGCCTCCCAAACCCGTGGTTTAGGCTGGTTTGGTTGAATACGATGTCAATGCTATTCTGGGTTCCCGCATGTCTCATGGCCGCCTGTTCTATCTCATCGATTGGGTGGGATATGGCCCAGAGGAGAGGTCAGGGGAACCCGCTACTGAGGTCCATGCTCCGCTCCTAATTTCCTGTTTTCATAGGGAAATCCCATCCAGCCAATGAGGTCCTGGGCCGTTGAGGGGGTTCTGTCATGCACCCTTTTGCCCCCTTATTTGTGTAAACCCCCCTTTCAGGCTATGCCTCAGCCCTTACACTACGGCCGCGACGCCCACCTTCAGCATCGAAGAGACGAAGCAGCTCCGCTGGGCTCACGGTCACCATTTTTTCATGCCTGGCGGCTCCCGTGACAGAAATGGGTCCCCTTGGCAGACAGGCGGAAACTCGCCATCCCGCTGTACCAAGTGAACGGCAAGCTCAGGTCCCGTTCACGTGACGGGATTCCAAGGACCACAACACGTCGTGTATTCCGGTCACGTGAGACATGTAACAAGATCACGTGTCCAAAACGGAAATAAAACAACGACACTCCCAACGGACTTTGCTTCTCAGCTGTATTTTCCGGCGAGTGGCGTCTCTTCTGCATTACGGATTACTTTGGCTTTTGAACTCAGATTGCTTCTTGGATTGCCTCGCCTGTCATCCTTGCTTCAGGTGCTGCTGGTGGGCTTCCTGGCTGCATTTTCCTGTATTCACGGTCCTTCTGACCAGACCCCCCCATAGGGAACTGTTTTCAGCTACTCTAACACTCTGCAGTCCCTTCCTCTACTTCTGCAACTGGTAGGTGATTGTTTTTTCTTTTAATACTAAATACTGTAGACAGTATTACTGGCCATATCCCTTAACCTGCACATTCTTTTTCAGCAGCCACCCAGAGACTCTGTGTTCCTGTTCCACCCACCATCTGTGGCTCTAATCCTCAAACAGTGAGTGGTTTATATTCTTCACTGTTTGTGGCTTAGGGACGGAGGTCCATTTACTCCACGCTACAATCAAGTTTTAACAAGTACTGAGGAAACTTTAAAATGACCTAAAACTAAAAAGTCTGCTGGATTAGTAAACATGAAAAGGATTGTTGCCAAAAAGTAATACAGATTTTAGTTGTGTTTTTCCCACAGATTTTAAGGCCAAGAAAGAAATGTATTTATAGTTGATGTAACAAATTTGGTTTTTGCTTTTGTTTAAAAAGTTAATTAGCCTGGCTAAAGCTGCAAGAACTGGAAAAGCAGGTTTTTCTCCCAGAAGGAGGGCCTTCCTCTCAGCAGAACCTCACTGGGAGGTGCTAATTGCTGGTTAGCCCAACACTGAACAATGGACATCCTCCAACCCACGATATTGAAGGTGTGAAAGGTCGTAAAACTGCTACAGCACAGGAAACTCCTGGCTGACAGAAGATAATTCCAAAGGAGGGGGCTACCACATGCTTCAAGGAGTGACAAATACTGACCATTTGGTGTTAATAGGATATGTAATGGACATTTTTAGAAGGTGTATAACTTATTATTAGTAGGGGTGAAAAATCTGAAAATGACAGATTAATTAACCTAATTTTTAGCACTATCTTTAAAAACTTAGTACAACCGTGTAGCTTATTCTGAACAGGAATGGCATTAAATGTGGGTTTATGGGGACTGAATTTCTGCTCGAATGGTGAAAGTTTATACACACATTCCCAGGGTAAACGTTCATATTTGTGGAAATTTACAAAAATATTCGAACATGTTCTCATTACATAATGGACACAATTCTGCAGAAAGTCGAAACAAAGTCTCAGAGCTGTGGAATTTTGCTGAGCAGATACTCCATGAAATATGCAATCTGTGTATGTGATTTTTATAGAGGTTGCACATGTGTAAATATGTATTTTGCCGAAATTAGACTTTGTGTTCCAGTGGCTAGGGATGGATTCTCAGCATCATAAAATTATACCATAAAGATGACACTTTGTTTCTCTCCTCCTATCAAGGCAGAGAGTAGACTCTGACCCAATCACCTTTCACAGGGGCAAGCTTAGCTAAGCCGGCTGACATATTGTGGTGTCATTTTAGAGGATAAATAGAGACAGCTGACAACACATAGGGACTCACTGATCCAGCCACTTTCCTGATTCCGGCGAAACACTCTGATCCAGCATCCTACATCCAGATTTAATATTCTTCTAGATCCAGATGCCAAATCTCTTGCCAGCAATAGAGACTATTGATTTCCAGCAAGGCCCAAATCCTCAAATTTATTCTCTCCCCCAGTGAAGCGCTGTGTGGGGTGAGAAGGCCTTTTGAACTAGTATCCTGAAATTCTCTGGCTTGCCATCACTAGGCTTGCCTGAGGAACTCGCCATCCAGCTGATTCAAATACCCCTAGACTAGGAGGGTAGATCCTGTGCCAATCCAGTCCCGTGCCTGATGTGCTGTCTTTCCTAGACCAGACCCAATCCATGACCAGAACTGATGGTCCAATTTAAAAACTGATCCTGTGAGTATTAATAGCAAGAACTGTGGCCCATAGTGTATTTAATGTGTCTTATCCCTATTTCCAACCCATCCTATCTTTCCTTCAGAACCAGTATTGTTAGAAGTATCTTTTAGCTGACCCTTTTCTCATCTGAAGAAGTCGAGTTTGCTTAGCAGGCGGGTCACCCTGATCAAGTGACTGTAAGATCCCTGTGTGGTACTCGCTTTTTCATAGTCATCCTCTAGTGTAAGCAAACCCTTTTGTCATTTTTAAAAGTGCATTTCTGTTTTCCATTTTCACGCCTATTTTGAAAAAATGACCTTTACTATAACCTCTATAACCCCCTCAGTTTTTGTGATAGAAATGAATGAATGAAACTCCTACTTCTACCTAACATCCATAGCTATCCATAGAACCCAAGCGTTAGAACAGTGCGATTCTCCCGTTATCGTGAATATCGTGCAATGAAAAGTTTGCAGTGATTTTAAAAATCTGAAATTTTGTACATGTAGAAAAGAGCTTTAAACTGCTTTGTACTTGGACCTTAAGATTTTAAATGCTTTCTGCTGACTAAATCATAGCTTGTGATTGGTTGCACCTATTCAAAGCGGCTCCCATAAGAATTTATAACAATTTAAGTATTTTTGACCACATTTGCCGCCTGATTCATGGAATTATTTGCGTGAAAAACGCAGATTTGCGTGCCTTTCTGCCCAAAAATCCCTGTTTGAAGTATGGGAATTTTTGGGCAGAAAGGCACGCAAATCTGAGTTTTTCACGCAAATAATTCCATGAATCAAGGACTTGGTGTTTTTGCCCAGTAATTTCTAAAGACACTTTAAAGCCAACCTGACAGCTGAAAAGTCAATGCTGTTTTTCTCTTGTGTTTGCTGGGGGAAGGTGGGACTGATAATCTGTTTCATTTGTGCTATTCCTGAATACTTGCTCTCTCATCCCATCTCTTTACATTGCCTATTGGGGGGTTGAGGGGTGTTGCAGGGGGAACATCTAACCATAGAGCTATCTAATCTGAACCAACACAAAAATATTATTTTCTGTGCTGCATTTGTTTTGCTCTTACTTATTCCTAGTTTATTAAAGATGTTATTCAGTGTTTTGTCACCCTATTGATGATTATTGTGTACCTATTAAAATCTACTGTGATAAAACTTTAAATACATAAATAAATATTTACCTTTGCAAACTAGCCTGATTCCTGGTTCAGTGTGACCGGGGAGGTTCCAGGAGAAGGGTGTGATATGAATGATATATCGTTCAGAATATTGAACTTATAGACAAAAATAAATAAGGGTTTCAGTTGTGCACTACATGCTGGGCTTTGACTTGGGTGTGTGCCGGATTGAATTCACTTACACAGCATTATAATGTAGTGTTTGGGCTTTGTTCCTGTTTATGAAGACATAGTCCAAAAAGATCTGAGTATTTGCGGGAACCGGAGCCTTACAGTGGACCCAGTACCTTTCCCACTTAGAGCCACCATGGAACATTCTGCTAGCCTTTGGCCTAGTGGGAATTCATCATCTAAGATGCCACACTGACTATAGCCCCTTCCTCCATGAGACCAGAACTGACTATGACCTGCTTGGGTATACCTTTGCAAGCTTGATCTCCCTTCCTATGAGCCAGATCTCCACCAGAAAGCATTTTGGGTGCTGAGGGTGTGGGTGCTGCAGAGTTAAAGGAACCATGACCCCTCTTTTCTGTGGGAGCCGATGAGCCATCTGGCTGGGACCTCCCATCATGTATTTGATACCTTTCGTAGCCAGAGGTTGAGACCCTTTGCCCTTACCCTACTTAGGTTTACTTTTGTCTGATGCCTTCCCATCTGGGTAAATGTGTTCACCTGAGCCTTTTTCTGGACTAGGGAACTTGCATACCTATTGGCCGATTTTATAAGCTTGCTAGGGTCTTTGATAATGTTGTCCACTAAATGCTGGTGCAACTCCATTTCACAATCGACATTCTCACATGTGACCAAAGTATACATCCCTTCGAAAATGGGAACTTTGTTACCTGTGACCTATACACTCAGATATTTGAAATACTGATGTGTAAACGCCTCAAAGGTTTGATTCCCCTTCTTAGCGTGTTCTCTAAATCTCCTTAGGTACTATTCTGAGGTCTATCAGAACTTGTTTAGGCCAGCAGCTTTCTTTTTCTTCCTCTCTCTGTCTCTGCCTATTAGCCCTTTGCTTCACTTTGCTTGGGTAACCCTCTTTCCCTCTAGGAAGATCTTTCTAGCCACTAGTGTGTCCCCAGTGAGAGTAGCCTGGTTACTAATCGACGTTTTGGAACTAACTGACACATGAGACCTAACTGAGGCCTGGATTCTGTGGTACCCTTGGGGTCTCTCAGAAACCACACTCCACGCCCTCTCCGAAGAGTGGCAGGAACAGCTACCACTATCTCTGTCCCCCCTCCATATCTATGCCCACCCCCCAGCGGAATGAATACCTGAGCTGGGTGCATCAGATCACTACTGCCCCCCCATGATTCCTCCACCCCACTATTTTCTCAAAACCCTGGAGGCTTTTCAGCAATTCAGACTTTCTAACCTTACTGTTGGATGGGAGTCCCCTCTCCTGACATAGTACATGAAAAGCACTTGCTTTTGGACTGTGCATGGAGCTCATGTCTAATTACAAAGTAGAAATTAAAATGCCTGTCAGTGTTTTCAAAGTTAGCTTCATACTTTTTATTTTGGAAGACTAAGCTGAAGGCACAATCTGTAACAAATCCCACCGCTGCCCACCATTGTGACAAAACGACTACTACTGTGCAGAAGTACAGGGTTGAGCAGTAGCTAAATCGCATACTCAGCTTCATGCTTTGACAAATCACAGAGATCCCAAAATTAAAGGTGAAATAGTCAAAGTCAAGAGATATACCGCTGTTTGTTTTAATGTAGGCTAGTCCCTGCAGGAGTACAGGGATGAGTAGTAGCTAAATCACAACTCAGCCTCATGCTGCGACAAAATAACAGTGATCCCAATCATAAAGGTGAAATAGGCATAGGCTCTCATTTCTATAGGCTATACTCTTCACAGAGGTGTCAATGTGATAACAGTGGCAACCAGAAAAGCAATAGTACAAACTTACAGAATGCCCAATCAATATATATAGATACTCAAGAATGCAAATAACTAAACTAAAAACACAAATAAAAACCCACTCATGTGGAAAAACAGAGACAATTCAGAACATATATGTGCTAGCACTCAGGATAGTGGAGCGGAGGGGAATAGGCAAGAATGAAATTACACCAATGTCACTTGAAAAGGATATACCTTATTGAAAAAATTTGCAAAATTATGGTTTATTAGTAACTGTGGTCCCAGAAGTGGATCATGGGGGTGAGGCACTCTCAACAATGCTTTATTCTAATTCTTGGATGGTTTGACAGTATTGGACCAGGCTTCCGATTGCTGTCCTTGCAGGTTGAACAGAGTTTGAATGTGGTGAATCGCATTGGTCCAGACATTGAGTCAAGTTGAGTTCGATGCAGAGCTCCTTTCAGTACAATGTGGTGTTTAAATGCTGCTGCTCGATGAGTCCATCAGGTGTAGCTGGTTAGAGACCATGTCTACTGCTGGGTCTAGTTGCAATGTGACAGTATGCTTCCAGCGGTTTGAGTCGAAGTCTACACAAATTCGATCCTGGTGGTGTGATGTGTTACTGGAAGTTGCGACTGTTCAAAAGATTATACTGCAGTGAGACGTTGTTCATGCCAAAGCAGTGTTGAGTGAGGCTGGTGCGATAAAGTGTCAAACTTGTTTGAGGTATGGAAGCCCTGGTTTGAAAACCAACAAGAATGCCAAAGGCTGCACCATGTTCCATGTGTCTTTTAAGGCTTTGAACACAGCCAAACCCGTTTGAGGACAACTCCAAGTTGTGGATACAGGAGACCAAGCCGCTTTGAGTTTCTTAGTGTTAGTCCCTCTCCAGGGGCTCTAAAAAAGGTGAGTCATGCTTACTCTTCATTCTCAGTCTAGGGAGATTTACCGGCTTCTGCAGGAATTCCTTCACCTCCAGCGATGAACCTGGTTTCAGTGTAGCTAGCAGAGTGCAAGCATTGGTCCACACAAGTTTACCCCAATTGTTTCCTAGAGATGGTTAGGGGACTGAGCTTTCCCAATCCTTCACAAGGGCCTTAACAAAGTTTGCTTTCAGCCACTTGTTTCAGAAACAATAAACATTTGACACCCCATCTTATGACCATGCAGATTCATTATGACCCCGACTCGCAATTGCCAATCTCTTGCCTAAACACACGCCAAACCCGTTGGCATTGACAATGCTTGTCTTAACACTATGTTCAGTTTAGCTCTTTTGAGTTGAGCTATTTTATCCTGAACCCAACACAAAATTCCACTTGTATTCTTATAAGTAATAAAAGGAGATCAAGAGGTTTGGCAATAATGTTTGCCAGCGCTGCCCCTGTTTCATTCTGCAAGTACTCACATCCAATCATGCATTCTGTCTCAATATATGCCCATGCTGCTACCTCCAATTATTCTGCTATGTCTAAGTTAAATCATGCGTTCTAGCTGAACAACATATCCTCACACGTCCCCACACGTCCCATTCATGCTCCTACTGCCCAAAGCGAATCATGTGGTCTGTGTTAGAAACCTGAAGGTGTCTCACCCGCTAATCCCCAGGGATTTGTTATCCAGGTGGCTAGGACATGCCCATCGATTCTGGATCCTGTTCCTGGGGTGGACCAGTGTGGGAGGATCACCTGGGTGAGAGGTGTTTGGGGAGTGGGACACCAGATGGCGGAACGCGGTATCCCCTTCCCTGTAACATCTTTACTACATATCACCAGATCGGATACTTAGGAACTCAAACCCCCCCACCCCTTCCCATCATGAACACTTTCTCACAGACAGCTCCCTGTGAGAGAAAATGTACTAACACCCAAGCCGTATCCCTAACAGGTCCCAATACAATGATCAGCCAATTACTGAATATTACGCACACCTGGCTTCCATCACACTTCCCCACACTGATAAAAGGTGGAACACGAGAGCACACTCTGAGCAAGGTGAAGCACATGAGAAAGCAGCAGTTCCAAGATGGCAGTTTAATACAAGGTAAAAGACGGAAAGATTAAAGAGGAACACAAGGAGGGAAGTGCCCTTGACCTTTTCAACAAAAGACCGTTACGTGAGAATAGGAAACATAAGACCAGGAATCAAGGCTGAAGAATCCTGCATTGTGGGTCAGAGGTACCCGGGGCTCTCCAGCGTTGATAGTCAAGGCGAGGAGAATCGATTGCCGCCTGTGGTACTGTCCTTAGCTCCTACAACAAAGCAGCGCCAGTGAAGTCAGCACAGCCGGTGATTTGGAGAGACTGATACCAAACCGGTATGTGTTCAAGCCAAGGTTGCAAGCATCAACATTGTTTAGTGAAAGCTGAAGTGAACAGTGTATGAAGCGATTGTGGTTATCGACGTGAGCAAAATTGAACAACAGATGAGTGATTGAACTTTGAAGCCAAGATACGACACCTTAGACAGAGTGGTCTGGCACCAGGTGTGTGCTCATTCGAAAGTCTTTGTAAGGTATCCAACTTGAAGGTGGCAAAAGCGAAAGAGTAAAGGAATTGTGAGATCAAAGTGGTCCTGTAGCCGTCAAGCAAAAACCTGTGCACATTCTAAGCCTTCGATGTTGATGGCGTAAAGAAAGTTGATGACAAAATAGATGAAGTTGGTCAGAACCCAGCAGAGAGAGATCAGCTGAGAGCTTTTGGGTAAAGCAATTTGTGTTTAAAAGTTAATTGGTCCGAGCCCAGCAGAGGGAGACTCATTGAACAGTGTGTTAAAGTGGATCTGAGCCCAGCAGAGGGGATCCGAGGTGAATTGTGAATATCCTACAAGCATTGTGTTAGGAGGATCTGAGCCGAAGTGAGGGGATCCGAGGTGAATAGTGAATCACCTGAGAAATTGAGTACTTGTGAAAGCCTAAGAGTAAAATAAATTATTGTTTATTTGTCGCATCACCACCCTCTGAAAGAAGAGACTTTGAAGGCAAAGGGACTTGGGCATGGAAGATCCTGATGCAAATGACTGAACTGTATCCTTGTGCTAGAGAAGCCAGAGACTGTGCTAAGCTCGAGTGTACCACCTTGACCCGTGCTGAAAACGTGGGGAACTTTCTGACATATCATTTTGTGAAACACTTTGTTCTTTTTCGTAACACTGTTTCCAACCCTATTTGTATTTAGAGGTAAGGATTGGCAATAGGCTCATTAGTATAGGCCTTTTTATTTTGACAAGACACCCACTAGGACTGTGTTATTATTATTTGATGGCCGTAGCTTGCTCCCATCTATAGATTTTGGATTAGACAGGCATTTTTCCAACCCTTTTTGAAGTTCAATAAACACCCTTGAACTGTGGTCACTTGTGTCTGTCTTACCCACAAACTGGCACAAACATCCCCCGGTCCCCCAACACACATTCTTTTTTCCTACTGGACTCTTTGACCTTGCTCCATCTTATGCTAAAACTGAAGGTCTTGACTTTGCGGGTCTCAAAGAAAGTTCTGAGCTATAACATTTGGAGCCCTGCGTCTGTTCTGTACATTCTGAGGCTCCCACCCTGATGCCCTTGAAGCCTCCTAGATATGACCTAGAACCTGCAGGGACAAAGGCCATTTGATACACTCTTCATCAATCACTGTAATAACGTGAAGTGCGGTTGCATAAAAGGATATGAGTCAGACGTGATTTGAGGCAAATGGTAGCCATGAAAGGGTAATTCATATTACACAATGAGAAAGTTATGAACACAGGGAAAGTATTTTACTTTTAAATCTGTAATTCTGTGATATTTGTAATTCCATCTAGATATGAATATTATGTACCCCCTGAGTTACGCTCTTTTATTCAGCAAGTGCCAGACTGCTGCTTTAATCATATCCCACATGAGGGACTAGAATCCGAGTTTGCTCTCGGCACACACGTGCAAGCGAACTCAAACTACAGTCCCCAGAAGGACTGTAGTCCGCGCGCTGTACTTTTTTCGTCCACAGGCGCGAACGCGCCAGCATGAACGGAACCAGTGAGTCAGTGCGAGTTTGTGCACGGATGTGCAGACTTGCTCAAGCACTCTACAATCACGGTTGCTGCTGAAAACATGGAATCTATGGGTTAGAACAAAAGATGTTGTAGTGATTTTGGGTCACATATGGAGCATACACAGGAGATTATTAAAGACACTCCCCAATTAGGAGTTACACATAAAATCCCTAGTACTACATCAGACCAAAACAACATAAACTGCAATAAGGATACTAAATAATTTAATACTGATAAAACGAAACCCAGTATGGGGACAGAGAGTTCACCCTCTAACCTTACTATGGTTTTTCTGAACACTCGCTCTTTAGTGAAGCATACAATAGATATACATGATTACATTCAGGAGTGAGAGGTGGACGTTATGTGCCTTACGGAAGCATGGCTCACTGAAGCTCATGGGCCTACGATAGAACAGGCAACCCCCCCGCTCCAGGCTATGTTTTCTTTGGGAAATATTGCAAGGGAGTCCCAGGGGGTGTAGTGGCAATTATATGCAAAAAACAATTGGGGTTTTATGAGGCCAAAATTGAGTGTACAGGTAGTGATATCATTCATGTTAAGTTGATTTCAAATTTCAACTATAGCATGAATTTGGTATTAATCTATTGGCCCCCTGGAGAATCAGATAGTTTTAATTATGATATTGTTAACACTATTGCAACTATGAAAACAACAAACTCATCCCTGGTTATCTTAGGCGACTTTAATCGTTGGAAAAATGACAAGCAGGACAAGAAAGCTTTGGAACTGGAAAAAATGTTGAAAACCCACCACATTACAGTTTACAATGTTGAACCAACACATAATAGGGGCCATATTTTGGACTGGACTGGTGGTGGAAATATACACATTGAAAACATTATCACTACTCCTTGCATCTTGTCCGATCACTTCTTTGTCTCGTGCTTGTTGAAACTCCCTGTTAAAGCATGTAGAGTGCATGAACCTACATATAGGACTAACATCCAAAATTTTAAGGGTATCACTGCTCCTATTCTGTCCACTTGTCTACAATCTTTGATAACCAAAAATAACCTCAATGACCTGAAGACCCTCATTAATAGTTATAGGAGATCTCAGATAGGTTAGCCAAACATGCCCCCATGAAAGCTAAAATTGTCAGAGATTTACCCAATCACCACAAATGGTTCTCTCCCGCTTTGGCTGAACTTCGGGCCAATAAGAGACAGGCGGAACATGTATGATGAAAGGATAGCTCCACAAAGAATTTATTGGCCTGGAAATCCAAAGAGAGGCTTCAGAAGAGTAAGATTACTGACGCAAAAACACCTTTTTATAATGATCAAATCAACTTGGCTGGGGATCAGACGAAAGAGCTCTTTGGGAGAAACCAATTGCATCTAGTCCCCCCATTAAACCCACAGTTGATGACTGTAATAGAGTACAAGAAGCCTTTGTCGATAAATTATTGAAAGCACAATATAAAATCACGAAGGAAGTTCAGGCATCCCTGTCCCTTATTCCAAGGGGACAAGAAAATCATGTCAACCCCTTAAAGAATTTGTCAGCTTCATTCTACCTGATCAGCCTACAGGGTTTAAATTTAAAGAATCTACTACAGCTGAAATGCTGGACATATTAAAAACTATGCATCCCACTAACTGTCCTGGAGAATTACTCCTGTCAAAATATTTACTAGAATATAAAGATCTATTTGCACCTTTTCTCTGCAGATTTGTAAATTCCTCTTTTCGAACTGGCATTATGCCCCAGTCAATTAAGAGCGTAGCAGTTAACCATTGCTAAAAAAAAGCTAGACTGGAACCTACCGATGCAGGAAATTTAAGGCCTATCACCAATACCTTATTTCTTCTTAAGTTTATCGATAAAGCAGCTAAGCTACGATACAGCTTCAATCCTATGTCCAAACTACTGGGATATTGCATGCAAAACAGTCAGGATTCAGGAGTTTTCATAGCACGGATAGTGCACTTCTGGACATGCAAACGCATATGCTTTTGGAACTGGAACATAGCAAGTTCGGGCTGCTGATGTTGTTGGACCTATATCAGCAGCCTTCGACTTGCTAGATCACAAGATACTGCTTGATCGGATGGCAACGGTTGGGGGTCTGTCTATGTACGCCATCATATGGCCTAGATCCTTCCTGGAGGGCGGCCACTTGCGAGTACATTGGGGCGATGGTGACTCTGAGTCACAAATTATAACATGTGGAGTGCCCCAGGGGGCTTGTCTTTCTGCCTTGTTATTTAATATATACACCCTCCCCCTGTCTGGTAACCTAGAGATGCTGGAGATATTCTTCTGTAATTATGCTGATGATTTCCAGCTGGTCCTGGACATTACGGGAGCTCATGAGAGGGATCAACGGACGCTGGAGGCCGTTTACCACATCATAAAATGCTGGATGTCTACTAACTGGCTCTGTCTGAACGCAGCTAAGACCGAACTCATGCTTTTCGGTCCTAGTTAAGCTCTAATTAACTTAGCTCAGAGATATACCAGCTTCATTATTGACGGTAGCCAGATTAAAGTAGTACAGAAGGAGAAGAAGCTTGGCACCTATATGGAAGAAAGCTTGGACTGTGAAGCTCATGTTACAGCCATTACCACCAGTACCAATTATCATCTTAAGGTACTTCGGCAAGTAGCACCACTGGTCTAAATAGAGAACCGCATTAAACTTGTGAGAGTGGTGATCCTCCCCCATGTAGATTATTGTAACGCCCTACTGGGAGGTGCTAATAAGGCTGATATTCTGCAACTGCAGAAAATCCAGAACGCCACCATACGTGTCATCTTTAAGATGAAACGCCTGGAATCAACATTTGCAGCAAGAAAAAAAAATTACACTGCCTTCCAGTGGCAGCCTATATCCAGTTTAAATTGCTATCTACATGCCACAAGTTCATTTTTGGTAATGCCCCAGTCTATCTGAAAGACAGGGTTAACATTTACCATCCTAAAAAAACCTTGAGATCAGCTGAGGGCTCCTTATTGGAACTACCGTGTGTAGAACGTGCTTGTGGCCTTTGTCGGGCCTTGCATGTACAGGGAGCCAAGGCATGGAACGCCTTACCAATACAGCTGCGTAAAACACAGTACCACCTCGCCTTCCAGAAACAGCTGAAAACAACTCTTTTCAATCAGTATGAATGATTACTGTGCACTCTTACCTACCTATTATCTTTCTCTCAGTGCCTGGATGCCCACGGGCTTTGGTGCGATATCAGTACAATAACATAACATAACATAACATACAAGGGTACAACATTATTAACTATATATTAATTGAGTCATTGATAAAAAATGTATCAAATTACTATTTCAATTTGAAATCTATAAAATGGAATATGCAAAGTCTGTACATGAATTTACATATTTGGTTTATACCAACTAGCCTAGTGGCTCTAAAGAAGAACTACATATTTAACATGCAACTGTGCGAAATGCGTGTTAGCCTAGCAGAAACAGACAGTTTAATTAAAAATAGGTTTAATTATTTTCTTACTCTGTATAAACAAGTATATTTAGTGTGATCCAAGGATCTGTTTCTTGAGTCATAGGACTTAGGTAGACACACATATTTTGTAAAGGATTTACATTAGAGTGAACAAATAATAAAATAATGATCTTGTGATAGATTTGAGACTCTTTCATTAAAATGAATAACACATTTGTTCAGAAGTTAATTTGAATACATTTGTTATGTACATTAATGGTTTGATAGGTTAAAAAATGTTTACTTTGATCACGTTTTCAACAACTTTTAACATAGGGTTTTCCCATAGGAAAATAAAATTGACCCAAATATCTCAACATTGGCTGTTCGAATTGTACTATTTTTGGCATGCTCCTAGATCTCATCAGGATTTGGGGACCTGAAAACAAATTTTGAACATCAACTTGCCCAACTTGGGGTTATTCACGTTTTAAATGTATCTATGTATCACGCATATCTAGAATGAACTTGCATTTTTCATAAGATTTGGACAAAATCTCTATGGAGTTTCAGACAATAGCTTTTTGGAATAACTTTTGAACCCTTGCATGAAAATATCTGTGAAACATTCATCAGTAATATTCCAAATCAGCCCACTATACATGCAAAATCTCAGAATTGTACAGTAACGGCTTTATAGTTTAAGTAATGTTTACTTTTGGATTGCGTTTTTAACATCTTTTTACATGGGTTCTTGCTATAGTATAAAACATTTCAACCCAAATTCTGAACACTGGGTGCGTTGCTTTTCGTAATTTTGATCATTCACCTAGATGTCATCACAATTGGTACACTGAAAATGTTTGGGAAAATCAACATTGCCAATATCTATATATTTCACCTGCCCAGAATGAACTTTCATTTTTCATACAAATTTTGCCAAGAACGTATGAGTTTTCTGAGATCGCAGTCCTGGTCACTATGGCGACATTGGCGCTCTCAGCAGCATGCAGAGCCATTACGCTTCTGTATCAGTGGTCTAGTTCTCCAGCCCAAAATGGTGCCCTTCGATTATCGTGTTGGTTATATGTCACGGAAGGAGTCGCAGCTCGGATGCATCTCAACTCATGAGTATCGACGCTTGTGTATCTATTCCTTCCTGGTATGATACATTTCCAAATCCCTACCTTCCAGCGAATTGCTCCTTGCTTGCTTGTACTTTTCCTTTCATGATGCTCCCCTTTATTTTCTTCCTGTTCCGACTGTGACTCAGCTGGCCTTCCTGTATTCCGAAACTGCTTTTTCAGCAGTTTTCTTCTGGCTCCTGACTCTGCCAAACAACTAACAGTTCCCTCAACTTTTTCTGGCATAGCCTTTTCCATCCAGGGTACAGCGTTCAATTCTTGTTGTGGTGTCTGTCAGTACAAGTGCAAAACACTGAAACAAAACAGTTCATGCATTATGCCATTGCATCTTCAAAAAACCCATAAAAGTCAGGGAGGACTATGATGTCAGTTTTCAGGTGTTATTGTGTAAATGTCTGAACTGTAAAACTCCTACGTCTCTTTTTTACAGTTGGTGCACATTAAATCAAGTACGAACTGAATATTTCATACAAACTGTGCTAAGAACGTATGAGTTTCACAGTTCATACATTACACCATTGCATCTTCTGAAAACTCACATAAAAGTGTGAGTTTTACAGTTCTTATATTAAGCAATTGTAATCTCATGAAAACTCACATACAAGTGAGGGCTGAACTTGATGTCAGTTTTCTGGAGATTTTAAATTGCGTAATGTACGAACTGTACAACTCATATGCCTCTTTGTACAGTTTGTGCACATAAATTCAAGTACAGCCTCTTGTACGTATTAAACCACACACCAAAGTTAAATTTTACTTTAATGTGAGGTTTCATACGTATAGGAGTACAATTCATGATCAGAATAAAGTTAACATGTATATTCAAAGCCTATGTATGTTTGTGAGATAAAGAATTCATATATCTACACAAATACCACGCTTTTACTACGCACTCTCCTACAACACATGCTTGTACCTCATGCTATGCCACAAACTCCTATGAAACACAACACTCTTGAGTGATTGCATATTTATAATTTATGGCATTGGGCATATGACATTATAATTTATACTATGACACACCCTCCCATGACACATGCTCTTACGAGGCATGGTCATGCCACATGTGCATGTACGATATGCTTCTAAAACATGTACTCCTATGACATCCTCTTACCACACACTCCTACAGCATGTGTTCCTACAACAAGCACTCCTATGACACACGCTCCTGTAAAACGCTCTTACGAGGCATGTTCCTACGACAAATGCACCTATGACAAGTGCTCCTGCGAAATGCTCTCCAACAACAAGTGCTCTGACAACACACCTTCTTACCATACACTCCTAGGACACATGCTCTTATGACACATTCTCCTATGACACTCACACATATGTCAAGCTCTCAGTACAAAAGCTCCAACAACATATAATATAATATTTACTCCAACAACGTGTGCACACTACAACAACAAATGCTCCTACAACAAATGGTCCTACTGTTACAACACAAACTCCTGTGCATGCTCTATGAC
The DNA here is from genome assembly GCF_040938575.1 of Ambystoma mexicanum. Lineage (NCBI taxonomy): Eukaryota > Metazoa > Chordata > Amphibia > Caudata > Ambystomatidae > Ambystoma > Ambystoma mexicanum. Next base: position 103,647,144 of record NC_090936.1, on the reverse strand, counting down.
ACATGCTCTTAGGCATGGGCTCCTACGACACAAGCTCTTATGGCTCACTCTCACAAGATATGCTCCTTTGACATGTGCTGCTACAACATGAGCTCCCACAACACCCTCCTATGACACACAATTCTATGACACGTGGCCCTACAACAAGCAATCCTGCTACACATGCTCCAACAAAACACGCTCCCACAAGACATGTTCCTATGACAAGTGCACCTACAACATGTGCATCTATGACATGTGCTCCTATTGAACACACTCCAATGACACTGTCAGGTTTCTGCCTCGCTTTTCCTTTTTGTACCAATACAAACAGGTTGTGCCCTTCTCAACATGGCAATCTGCTAGGTGCCAAGCAACCTTCCCAAGATGGCCACTGCTTACTTCCGGTTCCGGCCGCTGCGCACAGTGACCGCGACACCAAGCAACTTCAACAGTACAAGAGGCTGTAAGTTCGGCAAGGCTATGCATTGCAACTTCTCTCTCCCGTTGCCTTGACGCTTGTTTTTTCTCTCTCATGTTCCTTGTTCCTGACTCCTGCTGTTACTCCTTGTCTACTCTCGCTCTCAGTCATCCCTCGATCTGCTTCTGTGTTGGATCTTACCATTCCTTACCTGCCTCCTGTATCTTCTGCTTGCAATCCCGCTTTGCTTCAACCTTGTCATCTGTTCTACGTGAGATTCGTTCTTTGCTGCTAAACACCCTGAAGGAGAACCAAAAAGCAACAAGCAGTTATTTTTTCCCGTAAGTTTTTATTCCCCCCTATTTCAGGGCTGCCATGAGGTGAGTCCCTTCTTACCTTCCTGCGTCCTCAGGGCAGTGTGGCTTCCCGACAGGTGAGGCCCTACCTCTTACCTGAGAGAAAACCCCCAGAAACCTTGGGTAAGGTGCAACCCTGATAGACATGCTTTTGCAACACATGCTCCTGCGACATGTGCTTCTATGACACAAGCTCTTACAAGATATCCTTCGTTGACAAGTGCTCCTGAATCATGCACTCCTAGAACACTTGCACCTACAACACATCCTCTTACCAAACATTCCTATGACATATGCTCCTATGACACACTCTCCTATAACACACACTCTTATGATAAGCTCTTAGTGCACAAGAAACTATGATTCTCACTCCTACTACATATGCTACAAAATGTACTCCTACGACACACCCTCAAGAGACATGCTCTTGCGACATGTGCTTATACAACATGTGCTCTTATGACACGACCCCCTAAAACACCCTCCTACAACATGTGCTCCTACGACTTGCAGTCCTACGAAATTTGATCCTACGGCACAGGCTACTATGACACACGCTCCTAAGACGCACATTCCTACGACATACGCTCTTATGAGACATGCTTCTATGACAAATGCACCTCTGACATGTGCAACTACAACAAACACTTCTACAGCACACCGTTACCACACGCTCCTATGACACACAGTCTTATGACGCACACTCTTATGACACAGAGCTCTAGGTACGCAAGCCCCTATGACATATTCTACAACATGTGCTACCATGGTATGCGCTCCTGTGACACTTACCACACAATCCCACAACATGCGCTCCTACGACACGCACTCCTACGACATGCACTGCTACGACTTGTAGTCTTTTGACATGTGCTCCTATGACACACAATCTTAGGCAACATGCTCTATGTATATTTGGTGCATGCCCACAATGAATGTGAATCTTTCATACAAAATGTGCTCAGAACATATACAGCATGCGCTCCTACAACACACCCTCTTACCACACAATCCTACAACATGCGCTCTTATGACACAGGCTCCTACGACACACGCTCTTATGAGACATGCTCCTATGTCATTTGCACATAGAGCATGTGCAGTTAGGACATGGGCACTTCTACAACACCTGTTCCTACAATGCATCCTGTTACCACACACTCCAATGACATATGCTCCTACAACACACACCAACGACAACCACGCCTCCGACAAGCTCTTATAACACAAGCTCCTATAACCCATGCACCTACGACACATGGTCAGGTCACATAGCACAGCAAGTCGAGCGCTTGCTTTGACATCCGTGCAGAGCCTGCTGACGCAGGTTTGAATCCTATCAGGGCCAAACTCATCCTTTCATCCTTCCGAGGTCGATAAATGAGCACCACACACTGTGGGTGATAATAAGCAGCGCTCAGGAGCCTGAGGGTTCGTAGCGCTATGTAAATGCAAATTATTATTAATGTATTTAATGCGATTTAGTTTTAACATAAAACTTTACACATAAAATAAATAAAAAAGAAACAATGAGCATAAAACAACATTACATGAAGTGCTTAGGAAAAGAAAACGCATAACTATAAGATGTCAGCTACATCAATAAATAGACTTAGTGCTGCTCACTCAGGGAAAAGAGGTGAAAAAAAGCCTAGAGGAGAGATCTCTTCCTCATGCTTCATTTAATTTCACTCCATACTCCTACATCTTAATTTTGCCCTACTGGTAAATCATTGGCCACCCACAAGTGGCAACCAGTCAGGCATGCTGTGAAACCTGGCGCACATATGGAGATGCAAATGATATTGATGTGTTCCAATACTGTTCCACACTAGAAGAAATCGGCATGATCAATGATAATGACAGCACAAATTACAGACACATGGGTAGTAAAAAGATCTAAAATGTGGATCCCTTAAGTTTTCATGCAGCTTACATTACAAGACCCCAACCGGTATTGGGCTTACAGAGAGTGGCTGATACCGTATTAGCGTTAGCACCCTGTCCCTATTATCAATGTCCACATTGATGGAATATCAGTTCCTATTCCACAGATGAAATACGCCTTTCTGCCTCCTTCCAAATTCTATATAGTGCCATATGAAGACCCCTATTATTGGTATTAATACATTGTTTCCAAAAAGAGGGGTCTTTGATCGTGTCAAGCTGGTGAACAAATCTACCTAAATGTGAGATGTAAGCTTTCCCTAAACAAGGGCATTCGGTCAAAACATGCTTTACCGTCTCTTTGTTGCAACATATATGGCAAAAACGATCATGTTCGGGAACAGAAAGTGCTGCACCCACTACGGCCAGCCCTGGTAGGCGATTGATACGCAGAAGGAGAATGAACCTTATAAGGTTGCAAGAAGGGAATATATTCAGATAAGGCTTAGCTTTTTTAAACGTATACAAAATGTCAGGGACAAATGAATAACTTCTTAAAAGCCCCAAATGATGTATATTTTCATTCCAGTCCCAGAGGTCAATATGATTCCCTAAAGAGTATCTGATGTTAGCATAATCATCCCCCAAAGGGGCACCAGCCTATATCACGAAAGAGGATATTCATGCACTTACTAAAAGGTGATTTCAATTGTTGCCTGAGTTCTGTCTTACCCAAGGTCGTTAAGAGCGGGTTGGAGGGACCATTCAGCATCTTGACATACAGAAATGCTCTCTTTTTTAGTACCAGGGATTTCAGGGACATAATTCCAAGTTCTGATTATAGCCATCGGGACACAGTTGGGAAACCCCACAATCTTCCTCCAGAATCTCCCCTCAACCAGCTGAAGCCATTTCAAATCAATCCCAGTAAGGGACTCAAGCCCATATATTACAGCAGGTACCAGGCACTGTAAATACAGTTGTCTAGCTCCCATCAAGGTTTTTATTATTATTATTATATGCTATGACATGTGCTCCTATGACACGTGCTCTCAAGTCACCCTCTTACTTCTATGACATGCACTCCTATTACACATGGACCTACAACAATACACTGTTACAACACACACTCCCACAAGTGTTCCTATGATGTACTGTTACGAAATGCACTCCTATGAAATGTGCACCTATGACACACACGATTAGAAAACATGGTATATATATGCATCCGGAAGTGCTCGGGAAGTGCGGCTGTTGGGCTGCTCATTCTGCCCTGCTGCTACTCGCTTTTTTGGACTTGGATTGGGGTTGAAGCCGACCGAAGCCGTCGGCAAGAGGAAGCCCCTGGATTGAGCAACACGCGAAACACGCGTACTATTGACAGTAATTGGACAAAATCAGCGGTAACGCCTCTCTGGACCCACTTCCCTGCCCGCCCCCAAGCCACCAGTCACTTCCTTATCTGCACACGGGCTCGGGCATCCGGCACGCGCATCCGGAAGTGCTCAGGAAGTGCGGCTGTTGGGCTCCTCATTCTGCCCCTGCTGCTTCTCGCTTTTTTGGACTTGGATTGGGGTTGAAGCTGACCGAAGCCGTCGGCAAGAGGAAGCCCCTGGATTGAGCAATGCGCGAAACGCGAAACGCGCGTACTATTGACAGTAATTGGACAAATTCAGCGCGTATTTACCTGATAAATTAACTTTTAATTCCATATTTAGTGACCGCGGGTTTCCCGCGGGTCACGTTGCTTAGTGAGAGTTAGAGTTACTTACTCTGCTGTTTTCCTTTACCCGTAGTAACGCCTCTCTGGACCCGCCTCCCTGCCCGCCCCCAAGCCACCAGTCACTTCCTTATCTGCACACGGGCTCGGGCATCCGGCGCGCGCATCCGGAAGTGCTCGGGAAGTGCGGCTGTTGGGCTGTTCGGCTGGCGGCTGGAGTCAGGATAAGGTGGTATTACTCCTTATAACAGATATACCAGTTAGTTTGAGTGCTGCACCAGTTGGAATTTACTCTGAATCTAGGAAAACTGGTATTGCTGCACGTGTGTATTGTACGGACTGATTTTTGGCACCTTGTGTGATGCACTTGCTGATACCGTGCTGAAATTGGACATATAGGTATTGCAGGTACCTCGTAGGACATACAGGCTGAAACTGCATTGAAACGAGGTAAATGTGTGCTGTACTTGCTGACATTTGGCACCTTGGGTTCTGTACTTGCGGAAATTGCATAGAAATTGTGAAACTTGGTACTGCAGGCACCTTGTGTGAGGTTCTTGTTAATTGTTGGCACCTTGTGCACTGCACATGCTGATACCGCGCTGAAATTTGGGCATGTAGGTATTGCAGGCACTCAATACACACAGGCTGAAATTGCATTGAAACTAGGTAAATGGGCATTACATTTAAAGTTGTGTGCCGTATGCTGAAATAGCACTGAAACAAATTTGGCACTGCTGGTACAGAGGGGGCCGTACCTGTTGAAATTGCAGTGAAATTGGGAAACTTTGTATTGCTGGTACCGTGTGTGCAGTACACGTGTGCCACATAGGCTGAAACTGCATTTAAACGAGGCAAATGGGTAATGCTTGCACATCTATGTACCGTATGCCGAAACAGCCTTGAAACTGGGTAAACCTGGCACTGCTGGTACCTCGGGTGCCGTTCCTGTGGAAACTGCACGGAAATAGGGAAAATTTGTATTGCTGTATTGCTGCAGAACATGATGAAACTGTATTGAAAGTGGGGAAACTGGTATTGGGAAAAACTGATATTTTTGTGGTTCTGGCAGAAACGTCATTGTAAGTGGGAAAAACCAAGCAGTGCAGTTACCCTGTGTGCTGTACCTGCTGAAATGTTATTGAATTTGGGAAAAATTGTACCTGCTGAAACGTTATTGAAACTGGGAAAAATTGTCCCCGTCACAAAATGGGGAAGACCAAAGGTCCGCTTTTTCGTAAACATGCGAGGGTGGACTTCTTTATAGCGGTTAGCACGGGAAGAGCTAGTCTCGCCTGTGCAGCAGCTTTACCGCTGCCTGAGGCAAATGATGACGAGGTTGAACTCCTCCAATGTGCTCAAGAATGTTCGCTACTTGATAAACAGACAGAGGCCAACAGGGACACCTCCACAGAGGCCGAAGAAATTTGCTGTGTAGAGGAACGTTCCTTGCTGGACAAACATAGTGAGGATTTTATTGACCCCTCCCAACTATTATTTGGGGAGGAGGAGACACAAAGCAACACATTGTTTAACTTGAAGGCTCCAAACATGAACATAAACCAGGGCCCTCACCCTGCTGAAAATGATAAGGATACACCTAGCAAGGTTAACTATGATGCTTTACTGGATTTCTCGAACGGTACATCATTCGGAATGGAATAGTCCGCAGCCGGGAGCTTGGACCCTTCAAATTCCGAATTTACTGTAATGATGACAATATTTAATCGGCTAATTCTGTCTGAACTGCGTAAGCAAACTGAGGCTGTAGTTACCTGGCTACTGAATTAACATTACTGCCACACAAATTGTCGGACTTACTATGTAAAGCATTAAGGGAGAACATGGGGGGGAACCCAGAGTCAAGGAATCTGGATCACAAAATAGTGACATCAACTGCATCCCATCAATCTTCTACTGATGAGATAATAACTATAGAGGCCTCCCAGGACCCTGATAGAGAGCCAATTAGAGATGGTAACAGTTATCATCAGAACGAAAAGGAACAAGACGCTCCGGGGAAAAAATCTGTCCCAATACCAACAGAGACTGCTATTGCAGAACCCAAACTGTCAAAAAGACAGGAAAAGAAAATGGCTAAACAAAGGAAAAATATCAATAACAATAAAAATGGAGGTCTAGCCAAATCCTCCAAAAAATTTCTGAGAGACTCAATCCATGATGGAGAGGATGATGAGTTCCCTCCCCTGAAAAAAAAAACACCAATATAGTAAAACCATTAGAGTGGACAAGCCCCGGAGTGCTAATAGGGGTATAGATCAATTGACACAGAGTGTATATGTGGAAGGTGATCTACAACTTTGTGAAGTAATGAAGAATAAAAAGCATAGTGAAGACCTTTATGAGATCTTCATTGCGGCCCCACCGCCGGATTCAAGGGCAGAGTTGGTTGGACTTCCCAAGATCAAGGAGTCAAACCAACCAATAACTAAGATTGTAGATAGAATGGAAAGCAAAAATAATGGGATGAGTGAAATTACAGGACAAAGGGGGTCGGAAAGGAACCATGCAGGTAACACAGTAAACAGGGGTCTGTGCAGCACGGACTGGAAATTGGTTACAGGTGTAAACTCTAACGCCAACTATTATCCCCCGCCCGGGAATAATAGAAGAAGTGAGGTTGGGAGAACTTCAGACCCAGGGGGAAATCAAGCTGATTGTATGGTGGTTAACAATAAACCCATTGACAACATCAGACATAGAATGTTCCAAGTTGATAGCCTGCCCATGACTGGCCCAAGTAACATCATTGGGCAAATTACAAGCGGGAGCAGTCAAAGGAGGATTTCTTTGAAGTAATTACAAATGGCAATAATGTAAATGTTAGGGGAGCAGATCTAGAACATCGTAATGTGATGAATGACATGAATGATGATGCTCTAGATAAATCCATTATTAGGGTGCTCAGGGACAAGCATCCTCAGGAAGCTGCCAAAATCTGTGCTGAGTCGAGGCAGACAAGCCCCGAGGAAGGCACATATGAAGATTATTGTTTGGGGGAGAATGGAAAGATGAGTGAGACCAAACCAGTAAAATTGAAGGAACAGCTACAGGTCTATCAGACATTTGACCTGAAAGTCCCGGTACGACCTGATCTACCGGGGCTGGTCCTGATAACTCTATTTGAGGACCCGACCAATGGCCCGCTAAACAGACCATTTGTATTGTCATTATTGGGGCAGATCCCTAATTTGGATCTGATTGAATCAGCTGATATGTACCTTGTAGACTACATACATAGGCAGCGCCTAGATTATGTCCGCCTACAGATACCGTCACCTTTAGTCAGAAACCTCATGATGAAAGAGGCGGAACAATTCCATCGTAGAGGCTATGACATTTTTGAATATTTGCATGTTCAACCAAAATTATTACCTCTCCCAGATAATAATTATAATGCATCTAAAGAAGAACAACCAAACTGGGCAGTGGGGGAGAAGGAGGAAGCTTCGGGTATGGGGGAGAAACAGGACTGGAGATGGCTTGCCCTGACGTTGCGAGAGTCTATTGACACTCTCAAGAAACTAGGGAAGCCTCTCTAGTGATTTGTAATCTGAGTTTCAAACTATTGAGCTGGAATTCTAGGGGGTCTTTTAACTTGTTACATAATCCGACCCTAATGAATGAACTAGCCCAACACGATATACTGTTTATTCAAGAAACTTGGTCGAGGGTGCCCTTATGTTGGGAGGGCTTCACGGTCTGCACACTGTGTGCTCAAGGGGGAATGAGGGGGCGTCCGAAAGGGGGCCTTTTAATTGCTGTTAAAAATGGCTGGCACCCCATAATCACGGGTAAATGGGCTTTTTCTTTTCATTTCTTAGTGGTGGGCTTAACACTGTTGCTTAATACCAGGGAAACACCTTTTTTGCTGGTAAATATTTACTGGAGCCCGGCTGAACACTCAGACCGCCAACTCTGATTGGAATTGTGTAGTTTGGGATCCCTATTGGAGAAATCGTTGATCGAGAATAAAAGAGGTCATATTGTGATGGCCGGGGACCTGAATGCTGACATTTATGTAGATTCCTTATTTGGGGATACCCTGATTAGTAACTTGGCTGAATATGATCACACAGGAGTAAACTTGAAACGTAGGGGAAGAATATGGTCTCATTTTTCTGAGGTGTGGGGCATGGAAATATTGGTTAATCACTTGCCCACCTGGAAGGCCTGAGGACATAACTCGATAATTGACTACATTATATGTTCAGCTGGTGTATTCAATTGCACAGGCAATTTTGATATCATTGAAACTAATCTCAGTGACCATTGTATGCTTGTCCTGGAATTGGGTATCATAGTACGAAATGAAGGAAAAACAAATTACAAATACAGCCTGAATGTAAACTGTGCGGGGAATAGAATTAAATGGTCTGGTAAAAAAAACAAGTCGTTTCACTGCTATTATGATTGAAGACCATGACATTTTTTCCGAACCTCAGAGGGTGGAGATATATTCGGCCCTTAAATTTACAGATTACATAGGCAGGTCCTTGGTTAAACTAGGAGACCCGCTAGTTACATCTAAGCTAAGTGCCAAGGGGAAATCTCAAAACTTTGACTTGGAAGTGAGGGATAAAAAACGTCTAATGTGAGAAGAGATTAGACAAGTGGGGTTGGGGAGCATGCAACTCTGTTCACAGAACGGGCAGAAGAGGCAGTGAGATGCACAAGGGGCCTCGTATACAAAACAAGCACAACCCTCCAAAGGCACATGATGCCCAAGCACCCCATCGAGCGAGATTACGCGAGCACAACTGGTCAACCAGGATATAGATGCCAACTAACCGAGACCACTAACAATTTCCTCCTCCGCATATACCTCTCAAACTCCAAACCAATCACAACCACAAACCTCCAGCACAACAAACTGCAGAAACTTCACCACACTGCAACAACAAAACAATAAATGCACATAGACCCTCACATCAGTACACGACGACTACCGGCCGCATACACCCCAGGCACAGCCGACAGACCCACCGGGCTGAGGCTGCCAACAGTACATCACTGCTCTCTTGCACTTTTCCAACCTCCACCCACTAACTCACCCGCCCTCCCTCCCTCTTTCAGAGCCGCCAGAGCGCCAGGGGACCACTCTGGTGGTGATAGTGCGCGGTACAAATGCCCTTTAACATTAACATTAACAAGTAAGGAAAGCAGGGCACACCCTTATAGAGACATTGGATAAGCTTAGAAAAATCAAGCAAAGATATAAAAATTGGTCTATACAACACCGAATCATTAGAAGTCAGAAAGATGGTGAAAGTATGATTAATGTGTTAAGGGGAGTGAACTCGACGAATTTCTGGAAATTGATAAACAACTGGGATAAACCCCAAGAAGAGTCTCTCCTGAATCCTATAAATGAATCAAAGTGGCTGGGCCACTTCTCAAATTTGTATTACACCAAAAATGTAGAGACATATGATATAGGAAAACAGGAACCGAAATGGTTGTTGAACTTTAACAAGTGGGACATTAAAGATTTAATAATTAAATCCAAAAATCCTGGGGCACCAGAGCCTAATAATTTATCCAATAAAATCTTTAAATGTGTCCTGGAATTATGGTCCAAAATACTTACCCAGTTGTTTACTAATATACTAGTAACAAAAATGATTGCTTTATCCTGGAGGGTATCAATTATAATCCCTATATTTAAAAAGGGATCTCGTTTATGTCCCACGAGCTACAGGCCAATAGCCATTGTGGACCCAGTCTAAATTGTTCTCTTCGTTGGTTCTAAGAGACATACAAAAATGGATGGCAGAAAAATAAATCTTGGATATGCAGCAATTTGGCTTTAGAAAAAATATGGGTACCAAGTGTGGGGGTCTGATTCTGAATTGTGTGAGAGCAGAAGCATTGAAGAAGGGTGCAGCATCGGTTTTTGTTGCATCAATGGACTTAAGCTCTGCTTTCAACCTGGTAGATCGGACAATTTTGTGGCAGAGATTAAGTGCATTGAACATGCCGGCAATTCTGTTAGACATACTTAGGGCAATCTATTCACAGACAGGTGTGAAGGTGAGACTAGATTCGGAGGGGTCGTTCTCAAATGAACTTACGATATATAACGGTCTTCGCCAAGGGTGTAGATTGGCTCCTACTATTTTTAACCCGTATGTGAGTGGTGCGAGTCTGGCGCTGTTGAATAAGGGCCTTGTATCTCCTAGACACTTGAATACGTGTCTAGCATGGTTAGCCTAGGCTGACGATTTTCTTCTTATGGATAGTACAAAGGTGGGTTTACAAAGACTGCTTAAGGCCTGTGAGGGCTTAATTTTGTCTATTGCGTTAAGGATTAATCCAGCTAAAACAGTGATTCTCCGTTTGGGTAGCAAAAACAAGAAGTTGCACCTATTATCCTGGTCATGTGGTTCAACTAGACTTAAAGCGCAATTAGAGCTGAAATATTTGGGTTTTGTAATATCGGGTACCAACTCGAGACCCTTGCTCAGGACTCAACTGAAACTCAAGGCAGATATTGCCATTTCCGAGATGTGGGCTTTAGACGCCAAATTTGGACAATTTACAATGTCCCCATTGAGAGAATTTTATATAAAAAAAAATTGTTCCACGCTTAATATATGGAGCCGAATTACAAACTGTAAGAGGTGAGGGGAACTGGTCCTTTATAGAGAGCTATATATGGAGATCTGTATTGTTTTGGCTACCCAAATGCATTCCTTTTAATTAAATCAAATATGAACTTGGGCTGAATTCTCTTCAGTCTCTGGTGACCTGGAAGCAAATGGTGCTTTGGAGGAAATGCAAATTTGCAGAGGACAATTCATTATATTCCCATGCTGGAAGGGACACGAAAAACCCTTTCATAGAGGCTTTAAATGAAGAAACCTTAAAAAGTCTCAAACACCTGGGTATGTCAGTCACTTCCATGAAGAACAAACCATCGAGGGTTAAAGAAAGTGACCTGGGTTTTGATTGGATGAGCACTAAAGACGGTATATTAAACACAAAATTGTTTAATCAAGGGTGTGCCCTTAACAAATGGTTCCCGGCAATGGAAAGTTATCTAGTCATATATCCGAACAAAAGAACCAGAAATGATTTTATGCGTTTTAGGTTTAATGTATTACCCACTAATCAAATAAACTCTATCAGACAGAATATACAGGGTTCATGGTCATGGTGTAGATACTGTCATATAGAAGGTACGGCTGAGACACTGAAGCAATTTTACTGGTTTGTCCAGCCCTGAGGGAGAAAATACTTCTATACTTTAGTCAATATGTACATAACACGGCAGAGGTCGATAGAGAATTTATCTGGTACAAAATGTTGCACATCAGCAAAGGCAATCTAAACATTAGGGTCGCAACCTTTTTGGGAAACATTTGTGCCCTTTTTTGAAGAGCGGGTAATTTTACACAATATTTTGATTAAATCTATAAGTGTGTTCTTTTTTTTTTTAAATTTTGCTCAACTGTGACTCAGTAATTGTAAAATCTGATAATGAAATGTTTTTAACCATGTCAACTGTAATCTAGCCATTGAAGATTTGAAAATGAAATGTTTTTAATTTTGTTCTACTATGATCTGAATATTGAAGAATTGAAAAACGAAATGAAAATGACATTTGTATCTTTTGTATGTATTTTTGTAAACCAAAACAAATAAAGAATAAAAAATATATATATATTTGGTGCATGTCGAGAATGAGTGTGCATCTTTCATGCGAACTGTGCTCCGAACGTATAATATTAACATTTCTTAAATTATGCCATTGCATCATCTGAAAACTCAAGTGAAGTTTATTGGCTGTCTTTGATGTCAAATTCCAGATGGAATAAATGTGCATGAACTGTACAAAGAGGTGTGGGAGTTTTACATTATGCTACTCCTACAACACGTTATCCTACAATACACTCTTGCCACACACTCCTATGACACATGCTACTATGGCAAACACTCTTATGGCATGCACTCTAATGACAAACTCCTATGACATATGGTACAATATGTGCTTCTACAACACATTCTCCTACATCAAATACTTCTATGATGCGCTACTATAAAAGGTACTCCTACAACATGCGCTTCTATGACATGCGCTCTTAGGAGGCATGCTCTATCTATATTTGGTGCATGCCGAGAATGAATGTTCATCTTTCATACAAACTGTGCTAAGAACGTATGAGATTTACAGTTCAACCATCACACCATTGCATATTCTGAAAACTAAAATGAAAGTCAGCACTAACTGTTTCCATCAATGTACACAAACTGTGCAAAAAGGTGCCAGAGTTTTATATTTCTGATATTACACAATTGTAATCTGAAAACTCACATGAAAGTTAGGGCTGACTTTGATGTCAGTTTTCAGATTTAAATTCTGAAATGTACAAGCTGGAAAATGGATACGCCTCTTTGTACAGTTTGTGCATATTAATTCAAGTATGAACTGTAAAAGATATATACACCCCTTGTACATACTGATACTGAAAATGCACCTCAAAGTTACAATGAATGTGCACGTTCGATCTAAAATGTACACTAACATGTAGAGTATGCACATTATGCACGTTAACAATCAATCTACTGCTTGCATACAAAATCTACACAGATACATAAACAGTGTCCATTAGACACACTCGGAATAAAGTTACAAATTCTATCCACAACATGCACAGAATCTAGATTATGTACATTATGCATCCTCAGAATTCATGTATAGCTTGTAAACAAAATGCACTCAGACATGCAGAGTATATACATTACACGCACTCAGAATGATTGTACAATTTCTTTTTAAAATGTACATGGACATGTAGAGTATGTATGTTATGCATGCTCAGAATGAATATACAGCTTCTATACAAAAAGTACACAGACATGTACAGTATGTACATTAAACAAACTCAGAATAAATCTACTGCTTGTATACAAAATGTACATGGACATGTAGAATATGTTTATTACACATTGTCAAAATGAATGTACAGTTTCTATATAAAATGTATATTTCGTGCATTTAGAATACATGTACAGCTTCTATACAAAATGGACCCAAGCATGTAAAGAATGTACATTACACATGTTCAAAATAAATGTACAGCTTCTATACAAAATCTACATGGTCATGTAGAGTATGTACACCACACACAATGAAAATGATTGTATAGCCTCTTTACAAAATGTACACCTATGTACAGTACATACATTACACTCAGAATGGATGTACAGCGTTTATTTAAAATGTGCGTGCATACGGGGAGTATGTGCATTACAAATAAAAAAAAATCACATAACTGTAAAGAAAGGTTGTAATTATTTGAAGAAAAAAATGTACCAAACAATTAAGGTTAGACCACCAAAAACCTAAAGTCTACAAAAGTCTACAAATATTAGAAACTATAATGTTAATGTAACACAATAGTTAATAAATAATATCATATTAAATAAAACATCATGGTAACCTTAACTAACCCATAAACTTATAAGCACTCAATATTGTCAAGTAATACTTATATGCATGCAAACAAGTTATGTATAACATGTAAACATATTGAAATGTAAATCACATGTACACCTATAATAACTGAAATGATAATATACACACGCAGGATTCCTCCAAAAAGTGCAATAAAAAATATACTGAATAAAAAATAAATAAACATAAACTAACCATTAATTTGAAATGGCTAAATGTACATAAACATGCCAATATCATACATCAGATTACAATATCAGTTTACAAAGTACATGTAATGATTGCAAATGTATAATTTAGTAAACAATGAACATAGCATACCGATAAAAACACATTAAGTAAATAAGACAAAATGTAAATATTAACAAAAGCAGCACAAGTGCAATACACATTAAAACATAAATAAAAATTAATTAAAATAATTGAATGCAAACAATTTAGCATTTTTGTTAAACACAAACAAATATTCAAACAACATATTACATTACTTTCACTGTAAACATTTCTTAGCTAAAGCAAAACATTGAAAACGATGAACCGGGTGAGTTAAGTTTACCATGATATTTGATTTTAATATAATGGATTTTTCAATTCATTAATAAAGTTTATTATGTTGTTATATTAACATTATCATGTATCATGTTTGTATACTTTAAGTTTTTGTTGGTGTACCCATAACAGTTTTGCAAAACAATATTTTTCAAATAATAGATTAAGAGATGCATAGATGTCCAGATAGATAGATATATGTATGAAAATATTTAAAGTCAATACCTTTGAAAATGTGTAGTTACAACAATTGGCAATGACATGTTTAAGGTACAAACATTCAATCCAAAGGTAGTAAAATGAGGAGAGTCTATAGGCATTGACACAGTAAAAACACCCAGTCCAAGTTAGTTATTTTTCTTATACAACGTCTACTACACTAGAAATTAAATCTTGATTAACACTAAAACACCATTTCAAAAGACTTATTTTAACTTTAAGATGCAACGAATGTGTGATTTAGCATCTATTCCAGACATGAAGTAGAAAAGCAGCAATCTAATAATGTAATTCTTTGTACAGTTGAAGGCATTGATCAATCTTGAACATTTTGGCCACATCTCATCTCCTGCCTTAGCAGCAGTGTGGCAAGCTTCTCTAAGAGAGTCGTGTTGAATCTCTCGACTTCACTATCGCCTTCGGAATGGCATAATTATGGTCTTGATTTCTTTTTCTCTTTAGCTTCAGAATTCTCCTGGAATTAACAGACTGATCCTTGTTCTGAATGAAATCATCCTGGCATTCCTTAGTTCACATCACATTTTCTCTATAGCTACTTGACAATACTAGAAGCTTTCCAGTTGTTCTTATGTATACCTGTCGAAATTATTTGTTGCTACCAAGGTGTTCTGCGTTCCTTTCTTTTCCATGTCTTGGCATAAGAGTTTGAGGCAAATCTGGGGTAATAGTCCTGTACCTTGAGGTGACACATTTAGGCTTCAGGTTTTGTTGGCATTTTATGGCTGAATTGCAAAATTCCTGTTTTCATTATACTTAGACATGCTCAGCTTTGTGTGGCCAATTGAACCATTCTCTTGCTAGTTCCAGCATTTTTTAAAGAACAAATTCTAATAAAAACACACTAATGACCCTAAGAATCGCTCTTCTTACATTTTCCTCTCTGCCTCCCCACTCCAAAATCCTGATTACAGTTATCTTCAAAGCATTCAAATACCCCAAAGTAAGCAAACAATGAGGCCCCATCCAATCTCGATTTCACAGCAGACTTCAAACAGAAACTGCTCACACCTGTGTCTGTAAATGTACCACTTCATACCCCTTCCACCTCTTCTATACCAATCAAATGGTGGATTTTAGAAAGCACCTTAAATGCCTTGGTTCATCCAGATGTGTTAATGGCATCCCAGTGGACAGATGAATACTATGTTTCTTATTCTTGAGAGCACATCAGAGTATGGGAGTAACTGCTTCTAAGATCTAAAACAGTGAACCATTTGCTTCTTGTTTAGCTTCTTTCACACTCAAAGGGTGGTGTACTGATCAGAAATAGTTCTACTGTTGATCTCTCTATAGCCAATATACATTCAAAAGGCATTGTTTACTTTTTTGTGACTGCAATTAGTGACTTTGGGACTCACAAATTATTCCTACACTTAGAATTACATCTAGTTATCTTCACACATCCTCAACATCTCTTAGAGATAAACTATATGCATGTTAACAAAAAGAAGTGCCTTCATTTACAAAAACGGTTGTGCTCCACAGCATGTGCTTCATTGAGAACTCATTTGCTGGAGGAAAACACAACATCCCTATGTGGAAACTTGGTTACTTGCATATGTATGTCACTATGTGATTGAGGGGAATCGCCAAAGTTCAGCTTCTGTGCATTGCACTATAGAAGATATATTTGTACAGGTGGCATGTTTTCCACTGTGGAAATAAAATGATACTTTCAACAATTGTGGTTCCTCCCATCAGAGAAATCATATTCTCTTTAATGTAGTCATGGGAATTTGATTTTCTTTTACTGTCTGTCTTTCTCTTTGTGTAATGGTCTTTGAATAATGTAGGCCATCAGAGAATCACCAACCTTCTTAGTTGATTCTTCTGTTGGAGGAAAACTCATATTTGCCACATGTGAGTGGATCTTTCAAGTATCTGAACCGAGATTGTAGGGAACTATATTAGGCACACGTTCATCTGGTGGATTTTGTGTTTTCCGGTCCTTCCTCAGATAATTCTGTCGATGCAAAGGGTGCATAGGCAGTGCACCCATATATTGTGATCCAGTCATCTTTCGGAAGAGTCTGACTATGGTTCCAAACATGTATTATATGTTTTCAAGCATGACAGCAATATTGGGGTTCTTGTCTTTGGTGATAACATTAAAGAAAGGATCAACAGGTCTGATTATACATGGCCAACTGCTGGGCAAAGCATATTTTCTCTTGGATGTACCCTTTGCTCCTGGGCAAATTGGACATCCTCCCTGGCTTAAAAACAAGCCGTTGCTACTGGTGGACAAGTTTTAGGAGGCCACCATTGTTATTGTGGACAGGGGAACTCTGAGAGGTTAGCCAAACCCGATCAAGGTAAGCATTGCGAGTGGCCAAGGCTTAGTCTCAGGAGAATGTGAGTGGAGCCAAGGGTCCACAATGAGTCCGTGAAGCACACAATAATTCAATTTATACTGGTAAGTACAACAATACCATATTTATTCTAGGCCCATAAAGACACACTAGGAAATGAAATAGGCAGGTAGTAACAATACACAATACTCAATCATCAAACATATATACAATCACCTTTGGTTCTTAGAAATGCATTCAATAACCTAGACAGCAAGGTAAGTAGTGATGCAGGAGAATGAAACTAGTTCACAAGATGGATACCCTAACTTTATAAGTCCAATCCCTATGATGTATGGGGCTTTATGCCCAAAGGTCACAAAGCTTCTTCTTAGGAGAGGGGTCTGATGTGGTGAAATGTTCCAGAAGATATTCAACAACGTTGCAGCTAAGTTCAATCATATTCCTAACTTTTAGATACACGTTTTTAGAGACGACAATCGAAAAGCGATATTAAGGTTTATTTTAAGAAGTATAGGAGGTGGTGAATGCATTGCAATTATTTTCCCCCATGACTCTGATTTTCCCAGATGACTAGATGGGTGGACTGGGGTCGCTTGAGGTGGATATTCTCACTGTTTGTTCCGGTGAAGGTTGTCTATGGGTTGTGGGTCTGAGGAGTTCTCTGGTCGGGTGCTTTTGCAGAATGCAACTACTGGTGAAGATGGCAAGCAGGATTCATTGATGCAGGACTCCTCTGGACACCTCACAGGACGCACTGGAGTCACTTACATTGACGGTCACCGCACAGCAATGCTGGCAGGCACCTTTCCCGTCGCAGTCGAAGAAGACCGTCCCGAGCAGGACCCCTTGAAGCTGGGAAACTGGAACTTGACATGAAGGCGACTTGTGGCATTAGCTGGTGACCATTGAAGTTCCGGCAACGAATGTGGAACAGTGTCAATTCTACCAAGGTGGCACACTGAAGAGCTGGTCAGTCCACTAGTTGGTACAGGGTCACCTCCAAAGGCTCAGGATAGCTGGATCCTTATGAATGCATTGAGAGTGGTTGCTCCCACTAGTCCAGGGTTTGATGCACTGCTCAGTACCTTTGCAGACCAGGTAGTCCAGCAGGGCTTCACAGGGCTAATCACGGGAAAGGATGCTGGGCCTCTTTGGGGTAGTTCATGGATCTTCAGTCCCCTGCTTGTGTACACAGGATACCAACGCTGATCTGAAGAAATGGCTTCAAGAGTCCTCTTCTTATCCTAAATACTGGCTTGAACCAAGTCCAGGCCAACTAATTGTAAGGATCGACACCATTCAAACAGCCAGCAGTGGTCCAATTGGGGAACCCTCTGGGTTTCACTCATGCCCCACACCTAGACTCTCTGGGGGGCCAGATGTGGAGTGGAATCAGACAGTCCCACCCACATGATGGCTCCACTCACACCAATCCAGCAGAAGGCTGCGAAAGCAGCAGCCTTCCTGTGCAGATCCATGACCGTATTAGAGATCTCCTGACCTGACAAGGCAGTAAGAAGGCCAAACAACAATATGGCCAATATGCCATTTTAGGGCACTAGCCACGTTTAGTAACCACACTGGGTAAACACGAATTTGCACACTAAAAATAATGCAAAAATGCTAAACATATAATTGCTGCCACCAGCTTGTCTTTAGGCATATATAAAATCAACCAAAAAAAAATCCCACCTGTAAAAGACTAGGGTGATACAGAAGTATTGCCACTGCTATGCGCTGTAAGATGCTGTAAAATGCTGTGTGCACTGTCAAAAAGTTATCAAAAAGGTAAAAACACAAAATGGAAACATTGTTTCCTAGTACTAATAGTGTGACGGACTGATCAGTTTTCCCATAAAAAAATGAGCAAAAGGCCAGGTTAAAAAACAAAGCGTCAGCGGTGCAAAGAATATGACGGGAAAGTCACTAAAAGAAAAATATTTCTGAACAATCATTTATTGTCTTCTACTGAGCCGGCCACAATGCCCTTAGCAATTCGGCCCAAGCTTGATTACTGCCTACAACACTTTCAGTTACTTCACCACATGTCCTGAATGTCCCAGCACTCAGCTTCTGGTTCTATGTGTCAGACCTGTTGCCAATGTATGAATTTGTTCTGGAGATGGTGGTGTTCCTGGGGCTGTGCAACTGTTGACTCTTATGGAAGATGACTGGGGCTCAGTGTAGCAGGCGTATGGTGAAATTGTGTCCCAGGAAGCATTCAAATCTTCACCCAAGTCTGGGCCAATTGCCCTTTCCTCTCCATGAGCATTTCATCATAGTCACCTTCTTCCTCCCCTTCATCTCCCTCCTCAGAAGCATCCTTGGATCCCCTGTGGGTAAAAGCACAAATATAGTGGTGCATGGGATGCTTTCAACATGTCCTGTAGATATTCCATTTCTACCCTCTTGGCATTGCCATGCACCTTATGTTGCCCACTGTAGGTAAAGTTGCTAAAGTGATAGTTATCAAGTGGGATGATAATTTCATTGTGTGCCTTGTGGAAATAATTAGGCAATATAACCCGAGTGCGATGGCATTATCAGTAGGGTAATTCCCTGGGGGCCATAGATAGAAGCCCAAGCAAAGCAAGGGCTTTAACGAAGCCCTGGGGGCATTACCCTGACGGCAATGCCCCCTTCAAGGGTTATATTGCCATTAGTACCCTGGCATGTCATAACAGGGTACTAAGAGCAATTTTTCTCAAGTCGAGGAATGGCGCTGCAACTGTTTCTCAACTTGAGAAAACAAAAGCAAACAAAATGGCCACCAGGGATCAAGGAGAAGGGACTACACATAGTCCCTTCTATCTTTCCATGGTGGCCATTAAAACGAATGTGAAAAAAAAAAGTAAACAAACAAAAGAGCCATATGGAAAGGGCGAAGAGACTACATGTAGTCCCTTCTCCCTTTCCACGGCGGCTATTTGTGGAAAGAACTCCGGTACGCGGTGGTGCTCAGAGCCTTCTCTGGCAGGTAAGGCCTGGGCGAGGGCCACTGCGCTTGCTTTTTACAAGTTCATTGACCCTCGCCGGGTACAAATGGTCTACAATGAATACCATAGGTGAATATGCAGAAACACCTTCTACTATGTTTAACATGTTGGTATGCCACTTAATGGGTGGATGCATACATAGGAGAGCTGATAAAGGGCCATGTCAATACCTCATGTACAGTGGCTTTTACTTTGGTAAAAATTCCGTTTGCTAACATTGCTCCAACAGGTAAGCCTACACATATGGCTGGGCAATGATGGTATTCCCTGGTTCCTTGAACCACCGATGGGAAGGTTTAATCAATTTTATGTGGTTCGCAAACATCATGCAATACATGTATCTGTGGCTTGTGAGGCAATGCCAAAGATGGTCTGGCATGTGAGCGCATGAACCCCATACCATGTCTACTAATAGTTTTGACACAATATAGTTGAAATGTCACAAAGCAGCGACAGTATGGAGTGAAATTGCACAAGATACATGCCAGATGCTGATCCTTGCTTGTCCTTTTGTGCATATCACATCTTGTCATTCTGCCACAAGCTTGATGTAGCCATATATGTCTTTGAAGTAATCATTGTAATTTCTGGCAGGCGGGCTAAAAAACGGTGGTGTGGAAGGTTGCCCAGAGCAATTGCCAGTGGTTTAGATTCATTCGAAACCTCCCACCCATCACTTTTGTGGTCAGTTTGTTTCTCCTTGTGAGAGGGTATGCCCAGACGTGGGTCCCTTGCTCGCTGCGCCACAGGGAACCAGGCTGCACCTCACTGAGGAGGTCCAACAAGGCCGAAACATGTCTGGGGTTGCTTGGTTTTCTGTGCAGAGGGGACCTGGCCTAGCAGTTCGGGCTGGGCTGCTACCTTCGGTGGCGGCAGCTGCTGACTGATTTGCACATGGCTGGTCCCCTTTTGCAATGGCGCAGACGGGCTAAAAAACGGTGGTGTGGAAGGTTGCCCAGAGCAATTGCCAGTGGTTTAGATTCATTCGAAACCTTCCACCCATCACTTTTGTGGTTAATGTGCTTCTGTAGACATGGTTGCAGAATGTTGATGGGCCATATTTATATTTCTCTCTCCACTCCCAGCATAATGTTCAGTTGGTTGAGCCAATAGTGTTCAGATGGATTCTGACAGGGTCTTTACGGACATGTTGATGGCTGGAAAATAGAAAGGGGATGTTTTCTACTCACTCGTCAGTCCTCAGTAAACAGGCAGAGTATACATGTGACAAGTAAGTGATTGCATAATTTCTGCGAACAATGAAACACCCATGTCAAGTTTCTCTTGTCATAGCATATTTAATGCATGCACAAGTAAGGATTTGTGTGAGATTTGGCACTAGATTACATAACATTACACCTCTTGACTAGGAACATGGAGACTCATTTAGTGAGTTTCAGAGGTGTTGGGGCATGTCTGTGTACTTGCACGTAAAATATATTTGACATAATATGTAGGAATTGTAGGAATAGCTGGGGACTCAGAATAGTTGGTGGCTCTGAATTACTAGCGGGATGTGTTACAGGGGTATATTAGCTTAGCATGCATAAGTAGTGTTAATGGGCTTATGAAGAGACAGGGCAACAGAAATAAAGCAAGCAATGGCAATTGCAGCCGGCGCACGCACCAGATGGAAATAAACACATTCCCACAGAGAGAACATGTTTAACATTTTTTAATTTTTTTATTTTATTTTAATTACGAGTTTTAATCCCAAAAGTGATTTTTTACAAGATAGACATAAAGTCACAAAACAAATGGAATTGACCAAACTAAAACAGAGCGAAACGTAAAAAGTAGGAAGAAGAAAGAGAAAGAATTGGAAAATTCAGTAGTTTCAGCACGATAATCAGAAAAGAGAAAGAACAGAACAGCCCCTTTGAAAAAGTTTATGCAGACTCTAACTTTTCTGCAAGGTCTCTGGTGCTTTATCTTTAAAGATTAAATCCAAGATTCTGGTAGCTGCTATCGTCCATGAAGGTCTGAGGCCCCCTATTAGTCGTTCCCACCAGAGAGCTTCATCTGTCAAGTAAGCTTTCTCCAAGTGATGAAGCAAGTAGGGAGTTCTGTATGGAGATGTCCCTGGACATGATAGGAGAAGATGCCGGAGCGTTTCGATGGTTTGTTTAGATTTGCAAAAGTGGCAGGTGTTAGTCGCGGAGAGGCCTCTTACGTGCAGAATCTCATTTGTGGGCAGTAGATTCAGCCTGGCGCGAAGAAGTGTCGATCGTGTTTTTCTGTTTGGGTGTTTTATGAGAAATGTTTTTTTCAGGATATTATTTCATTTGACTTCCTTGCATTACATCTAAATACTAATATAAACTAACAGGCTAACTCCTTCACAGTAACTTATAACATGTCCTTAACAAATGAATGCAAATTGGTCCAGATGAAATACCTTGAAAAAGATTTTGGAAAGTGCTCTCCTGCCACGAGGGTTAAGTGTGCAAATAGGAGCTGTGTGGCTTCCAGCATAACAGCAGTTTGTGGCAATTTGCGGAAGGTGAAATATGCGCTGCTAAAGGACATCATTGTGTGCACAGATGAAGATGTTACATTTGTAAATTAGCAGGATTGGCATTCTCAAAAGGAAAAATATTGGACAGGACGGAAAAAGGTATGATCTGGGCGAGGGGAAGGATTCCTTTTGAGTGGCAGTGAGAGGTTATAAAAGGGACTGTGAGTGGGTGTACTGGTCAGATGTTCAGGAACCGCCTGGGAGATGGGCAGAAATCTTTCCGAATGCTGAAGTTGAGACGTGCAGGTAGAGTCCAGTGTTGGCAGGCTTTTTGAGGTCACAGCTGTTCTTATGTGTGTGCGGTGGGCAGATAAACGGATGGGTATTCCAGTCTGATCAGACAAAGAAACTCACAGCTTGGAGGTAATATGATTAACAAGTGAGGATTTGCTGCATGAATGCATGACAGGCAGACAGATAGAAGAGCAGATTGTTTTCACGTGTAATGTTTATCAGTGTTTAAAGTAAATACAATTTCAAAGATTCATGAGGGAATTTGTATTGCTATTGTGATTTTTTTCTCTCTCTCAAACTGCATCGCCTGCCAATTTCATCGTGAACAAGGTCATTTGATAAGATCATATTCATTAGAGTCTATTGATGTGTTTGAAATGTTATTGTAAAATATCACTTCACATTTTATGTACACATGGTTTTTATCGCATGATGTATTTTATCTGAACAATTTTAGAAATTTAAAACAAGAGAGTTGGGTTTTCATTGCATGACTGTGCTATTAGCACAATCGACTGAGATTTCACAGGGACTCGGACTATTTTACCATAGGTGGTAATTCATTTTACCGCAGGTGGTAAAATCTGAAGTAGGTTTTTTTGTTTTCCTAGTAAGTGAGTTTAGGAGTGTATGGTGCGTGTGTATACAATTATCTGCTACAATGTGATATGTTTTGCCTTTTGGCTCTAGAGCATACATCAACATCGTAAATAAGGTGTTGAGAGGTAGAGGGACCGCCCCACATTAAGTGTAATAAGTTCAGAATATGGTATTTGTGAGAGACCCTGGGATAAAAAGCACAAGTGTTGACTATATTCCGAGGAGAGTTTTACCACTATAAAGGAAATCCACCAACGCCTCACTACAATAATAATATACCACAATAAGATACCACCATTTACCACAATAATAAAATACCACAAGATTAGGTGTAACTCCTCCAGAAAATATATCAAACACCATTCTTGTGTTGAAGTACCATGGATGATGAGAGCTCAGGATGTCTGTTTCTGGCCGAGATATATTGGTTAACATGAACATGGGATGTTCAGGCTGACATGAATACATGCCTTTCCAATTAATGTAAAAGGCTTTTTCTCATTGATATGGGGTGGCCCATTCCATGCTACTCCCTGTCGATTGCCTTCTACTGGGCATACATAGCACAGGCATGCAGACTAGTTTGTAGTATGTGTTGCAAATGATGGAAATCAATCCTTCAATACCAGCATTTACATGTTTGTTTGCAGTTCCTTTTGCTTCCAATTATGATTGTACAAAGTGGTGTGTAGTGCACAACAGTGCCGATATTGGATGTATTCCTTGCGATGGTCAGCAACCAGCGTGTGGACACACCACTGTAGGTTCTGCCAGGGCTTATGGAGAAAGGGCAGGCTGCATTGGATGGGCATGATAGCATTCACTTGCATGAGGATAGGTTTCCAGATTCTTTTGCACCTGTGGGCTAATATCTTCTGGGCCCAGGACCTGTGCAGTGCAATGCCTCTCCCTATAATCCCTCCACCACTTTCTGCTCATCCTCTATTAATGCGGCGTGCTGAGACTGAGGCATGGTCCTGGTTTTTGCTCTGTCTGTTTGGGGAAAAAAGCAGGCAAGCTGGTCCAGTGCATAGTGGATCACAGATTGTTTTTGCAACCACAGGTACTCATCTATTGTATTCTTGGTGGGGGATGGCTCAGGGTGGGAAGAGGGTGACTTGGGGATAAGCATGGGAGTTGGGAGGCATTAGGCGGTGGTTGGTGATGCCAGAAGCAGAGGGAGCAAGAGTGAAAGGGTTGCACAGCCATCAAAGTGGTTTGCTAGCAGGGAATATACACTCTTAGAGGTATTGATAATCAGCGAAGGGGGTAGACACCGCCAAGCGGGGCAGTGTGGTAAAGGGGGTTGGAAGCAGACAGAGGGCAGATGCACTCAAGTGAGTAAGTGGCGGTTAAAGGGTCTGGCACACTTAAGGGGGCAGACAATGCTATTGCCACAAACCTGAACGCCACTGCCCCCCTGACTGTGAATGCCATCACCTGACCACCACTACTCCACACCTGACACTACTGCCCCTAACCTCTACAGCCCCTAGCTGACCACTACTGCTCCCTTGATTGCTATTGGTTGGGGAAAGTAGCTTTCGAAGGGGTGCAGATGCCCTCAAGGGGGAAAGTAGCAGTCAGGTGTCGGCAGCAGAATTCCAGGGGAGCGTGAGTGGTGAGAGGCACATTAGTGGTCAGGTGAGAAGCAGCAGTGCCAGGGAGGCAGTAATGGTCAGGTGGGTGCAGTAGCATTCAGGGCAGCAGTAGTGGTCATGGAAGCAATAGTTGTCAGGTGAGAAGGCAGTAGCGATCAGGAGATAGGAACATTCTGGGGTCCAGAGGAGAAGGTGGTAACAGCAAGGAAGCATAACTAAGGGTGTGTCTTTTTTTAAAGAATACATAGAATATTTGTATTCATTGAATTTGTATAGCGCTTTCGCCAAAGTGCTGGACAGTACAAAACAACGGTGCAATAAAATGAAAGTTATGTATTACAAACAGAGAATATTAAGACACCAGCAAATGAGCTTTAAGAGAGGAGCGAAATGAGGACATGGAAGAGGAAGAGCGAACAGGGAGAAGTAATTAATTGCAGTATTTGGGGGAAACAGCGAAAGCGGGAGGCTGCAAAAGGAGGTTTAGGGGTAGTATGAAGAAAGTGAGATTGAGATCATAAAGAATGTGAAGGATCATAGAAAGAAACCAAAGATGAAAGATACAGGAGAGTCAAGCTGTTCACAAGGCCTAGTAAGATCACTTGTTCTGTCCTCCCTTTGTCCCCCCTTCCTTGTCTTGTCATGTCTAGAAACACTTGTGTACAGGCGAGTTATAAATGACTTATGATATCATATCATATCATGCTTTTAAAGACAATGCACAAGAAGCGGACCTATAGGCGGGATTCAAAGGATAGCCAGGCATTAGAGTGTAGAGCGATAGAAATAGAAGCACCAGGGGGAAGGAGAAATAATGTGCAAATGCAAAGGTTGTAGATCGAGCGCAACGTGGGGGGGGACTGATGAGAAGAGCAGATCAGTGATCTAATCTTGAAAGAACCAGAGAGGAGATAAGAAGTTTGTCAACATGAAACTATAACACAGAGGGTAAGCGTACCGGCACTGTTGTTACTGGACCAGCACACTCCGAGTTCAGTGAGTGGCTGCCATCCTGCCTGCCAGGTCAGACCTAGCGGCTGGGACGGCAGCCGCTCACAGACTTTGTCAGAAGCACTGGCACTGTTGCACACTGTGCTTCTATCCTCCCCATTCCCATAGAGCCCTATAGGACTCAATGGGAATGGGGAGTAACATTTTCGGCGCCTGACTTCACAGACCGCCGGGGCTGTAATGCCCCAGTAATTCCGTGAAGTCAGACACCTGAAAAAAATGACAACTCTGGTGGCAGCCTGCCGGTTTTACCTGCACGGCTACCGCAGGAGTTGTAGTGAGGCCCAGAGTTAACTTTATGAATGCTAAAAATATGAAAAAGAGATGCATGAGCAGTGTTAGAAATATGGGAAGTAAAAGAAAGGGAAGAGTCAAAAGTGACACGAAGATTCTAATCGGTTTGGGACAAGAAGATGCAAGAGGGAAAAAAGGAGATAAAAGGAGAAGGGAGAAGGGAGGAAAAAGAAGAAGGGAAACAAGGAATTCTGTTTCAGACAGATTAAGATGAAGAAAACTTGAGTGCCTTCATGATTGAACAACCAGTAGACAAGCCGTGATATTGTTGTGAATTACATCAGAAAAGACAAAAAGGCAGGATGATTTGGGTATCATCTGTATAGAAGTGGCAAGAGAGGCCAAATTCGTCAGTGTAGAGAGGGAAGAGAAGGCGCCCAATGACAGAACCCTGGAGAACACTGTGGTGAAGAGAAGCTGGAGTGGACATTTTACCTGCCCAGGCAATATAGAATGAGCGGCCGTAGAGAATACATGCCAAACCAGTTTAGAGCAGAGCCAGAAATACCAAAGGGAAAGAGGGAGAAAAAAAGGACAGGGGGATCCACCATGTCAAATGCAGCAGATAGATCAAGTAGAATGACAATAGATAGAGTTTAGAGTGATGAGCTGAGAGAAGGGAGTCATTGACAGCTAGTAAGGCACTCTCAGTGGAATGAAATGGACGAACCCCAGATTGGAAAGGGGGAGTAGAGAGTTATCATCTAAAAAGTTGGAACTCTGAGAATAAATCTGTTCTAGAACTTTAGAAAGATAAGGAAGAAGAGAGATAGGTCGATAGTTGGCAGGAGAGGAAAAGGCGAGAGAATGTTTCTTGAGAAGCAGAAGAAGGACTGTATGACAGACAGGGGGAAGGACGAGGTTGAGAGATCCAGAGAGAGATATTAAAAACATTAGTAAGATAGGGAACCAGAATCGGGTAGATTTTGGGAATGAGAGAAGAAGGAATGGAATCAGGGGTGAAGCCATTGGATATGCTATCGCTATGAAAGTAGCACTGTTGCTATTGGATAGAAAAGAGAGGAAGGAAAAAATAGAGGATGGAGCGAGGGGAGAAGTAGAAATAGTGTCTGGAGAAGAGGATGATTTAAAGGCACACGCCTGAGGTGATGGGACTAAATTTAGCCCGCCTTAGTGGTCCAATCACTGTTCTTGAAAGAAGCAGAATTTGTCCTTTCTGACATCACAACCAGAGTACTTTGATCTAGAGGAAGTGGAGTGGACAGGAAGGAGAGAGAGAGAGGCAGAAAGAAAGCAAATGGTGGAAGTCTCCTTCCACTGAACAAATCACTCCTGACTACTTTATCCCCGCCCCTTCCCTTCTCACTAGGATCAAAGGCCTTTCAAAATGCAGCACCCTGGTGTGAGACTATGCCCTATGAATTGGTGTGCTTTTTTGATTCCTGGGCCTGGCGAAGCTGCCACCTATGCGGCTGTACCTGGGATAGGGTGCTACCTGCCCCAGAAAGAGATCCAAGAAGAGGTATGGCCACTTGGGTTCCTGTCCTGTCATTTGTCAGGCTCAATCCGTCTGAGCCAAATACATATCACCTTCCACAACTGAGCTTGGCTCACAGGAGCCGACATATGATATCAAATTGGATATGGCTGCAATGATCACAAGTATTGCCATGCGCTGTGCCTTAGCTCAGGCATAGCTTTATTCTTAGGAGTGTAGCCTGCTGCCATCATGGGGTACTTATGATCCTCATAGTTGTGGTACAGGGTTGCATACCTTAAAAGCAGCCCATAAACTGCAGAGACGTGGATGTCGCTGCACTGTCGAATGGGCGACTGTAACCTCTGAATCTGCTCTGTGCCACTGCTAGAGGCATACTGATGCAGAAGGACACAGTTACACATTATGCTTTTTACAGAAAGCTAATCAAAGGGACATCTGATCAGCAGATTACCCTGTGAGAGATGGAATTACATGCATCTTTTTATTATTTAATAAAAATAAAAAAAACAGGGCTTTCGCACCCTTGCCAGATGGCGATTCATGACACATGAACTGGCTCATCACTTATTCTAATTTTGGTGCTATTGTGCAGACACCCTTTGTTGTGGGAATGCCTCCGCAATCTATAAATGTGTTAGCATAAGTCATTTCTGTTCAGAATTGACATCTCTATTTTACACATGAATACAAATTCCCACATTTGATGTTACCTCCGACTTCAAATTTCTACTGCCTCCATCACCTGTTGTCACCTCCTCCAAGCCTGAACCCCTGTCCTCCTCAACACGTTCTCGAAACCCTCACCACCTCCTCCTAGAACAACCATCTACACTGATTTTACCACCTCTTCCAGCATTCTATCACCTACTAATACCACCTCTATCAGCTCTTCACCTCCTCCTCCTAATTTCTCTACATCCTCCAATCTCTTACCACTTTCGTGAGAGGTTAGCACTACCTCACCAATCTCTTACTACCTTCTCCTGGATCCTTCTCCCCTCTCTCAACTCCAAAAGCCTTTGTACCGCTGCAGTGTTTGGAATGAGCTCCAACCTGGGTTAGGTTACATTTATGCTGTGTTTCCTCCTCCTCCTGTATGGGTATTTTCCTGGTGGTCTGCACGCATGTGCACGCATGACAGGTAACTGAGTGAGATTTGGGATTGGTTGGTTCCTCCAAATGCACCTAGGGTTACTTGATGCTCAGGGGGATGGACCAAGCCAATATTCGGCCCGTCTGCCATTCCATCTTGGATTTCAGTTTTGTTCCTCTGACCCCCTCTGAGGCTGTCTGAATTGAAGGTAGGTTTGTTTGCAGGGTAAGAGCTATAGATTGTAAACATGCTGGGTAAGCTTTCTAAACTGGCATATTGATTGTGGGAGTGGAGAGCAGGACATTTTGTTTCACCGCCATAATACGACGTTTCATAGGAACATAGCTGTTGTAAGGCTTCTTCCTACATTAGTTTCTTCTCATTTGGGAACTTGTGGGCTGGAAACAATGGGTCTTCAGAATAGTAGCACTCTTTATGAGATTCACAGATCTCCAAACATGACTTCTTCGATATTCTGGGTAATCTGGCAACAGATGCATCTTAGTTTGCTATCTGCGTTGATTACCTACAGGTCTCCCTTAAAGCGAAAGCCTTTCTTTCCATTGTGAATGACTTCAGTCTGATGAAAGTGAGTTTTAGGCTCCGTCAAACAGGGAGGAAGAGGTCTTTCACTAGTTTGTGGATTGTTCCAAGTGTTTGGTTTGATATGATATGATAGGTTATTTATAATGCGCTTAATATCCAGAGGTTTCTAAGCGCGGACCCGGGGATCGAACCCGTGTTGCTCCGTGTCGTCTTGCTTCCAAGGTGAGCACATTGCCGCTGAGCTATCCTCCCGGTTTTGGTTAGGGTCTATGCCTGAAGAGCTGTGGCAAGGGGTATGGGAAGGGACTAGGTCTCTGAGAGTGGTTGTGCTACGGGAATGTGACTGTCCTCAGCCCTTTGTCGGGGACCAGCATAAGGAGAGCAGGGGCTCCTCCCCAAACGGCCCCAAGGTCCAACATACACTGGCTCGAGATGACACCCGGCCCCTTGAGTCACCTTTCTATTGCTCCGTATGGTCAGGCAGGAGACTTCATTGCACTATCCATCCCCAATAAAACTGCATATGGAACTAATATCCATCATAGCCTCATTTCTGATTCTCATTCCTTCATGTGAAAATCTTAGAGGTACCAAATCATGGGCGTAGTAGGTTGGAATACAAATCTTGCTATCAGCATCAGCGCGTACTGGAGTCAGCATAAGGTCTTCCATGATTTCCTCATCCAGTTCACATCAACATTTCTGTGGCCATTCATGCTTTAGATATGATTCCCATGAGTAACTGCTCAAAACATATGTCTTGGTTTTGCTGTTAATGACCCCACTCCACGCCTTGTGTTATGGAGATATCTGTCACCCAGAGATCTCGCCCAATACCTACCTTGTTGCACCCACTTGCACCCTTTTACCAAGCACTCCCGCACCTCCACCTTCCTCCTGTGGATGTGTCGCCTTCCTGCATTGTCCCCTTTAGCATAGTTGTCGCCCTACTCAAGAATGTTGCTTCCTTCACTCTGGGCAACACTCACTTATGCACATCTTGTTTCCATGCTTCTGTCAGCACCTTCACCTGTTGCCTGCTGTCTATTCCCCCCTCCAGTGGCCAGATCTACAGGCATCTAGCTTGAACTTTGCTGACTGAAACATCTGGGAATTACGTTGGGCAGTGCACCAGGACCCAACATGGCTGAATTTATTATTTTTTTTTTATTGTTTTGGCTGAATAAACAACCTTTCAATTTATTAAAATTCCATGAATACAATGATAATCAAATACATAAAACAAAAGCAGATATACATAATAATGAGATACAACAATTGATAACTAATACAATAAAATTTCTCATAAGTTAACTCTTTCCTCACCCAGTTATTATTTTTTTTAAAAAAAATCTTAAAGTTCCAATTCATTCAAATATCCAATAGTAGCCAATTTAAGAGACATTTGTTCAGCACCAAATACTAGCAGCCAAAATTCTTCATTGTCAATAGATTTTCGTTGTTTGAAATAACAGAAAAAATATTTGCAGCGTTTGGAATGTAGTTCGGGGCAGTATGCAACAATATGCTTCAAGGTTTCTGGGTGGTTAATACATTTACAAAATCTACAAATGTTTTCCTTAGGTCCTAAAATCTTTCGTCTACATTGAATTTCCTTAGTAGGCCAAAGATTGAGGCGAAACCGCATATAATCTCCTCTAAATATGTGTGATGGGTATTTGATTAAATAAGGCTCAGGAATTCTATGGGCCTCATTACGAGGCCGGCAGTAACCGAGGCGGTAAAACTGCCTGGTTACCGCCGGACTCGTATTACCATTCCACCTCCGTGATTCCCGCAATTACCGGGGCATTACAACCCCGGTTTCCCGGGAATCACGGAGGTGGAATGGTGTTAATCCCCATTCCCATTGAGTCCTATGGGACTCAAAGGGAATGGGGATCATAGAAACACCGGCAGCATCTTGTGATGGTCAGACCTGGCGGGAACATCACCTCCCGCCTGCAGGAGTCGAGATCAGGCAGTCCGGAAACAACGGTGGCGGCGGGTTTACCGCCACCGTTATTTCCGGACCGCCTGATTTGTAATGAGGCCCATTACCTTTTATATCCATATTGTGCGAGATCCCAATCTTTATAACTGGTATAAATCCAATCCCTTTGATAAAGTTGTGTTTTAGCGCGATTAGGATTGGTAACTAAGGTGTTGATTGTAATATCAACATCAATGAGAATATTTGCAACTACATTTCGCCAATTTAATGGGTAGCAAAGGTTTGATTGTAGTAGGTATTGCGCTAGAACCTCAGAGATATCCACATATTGTAAGGCGATAAGACACTTTCTCAATAATGCAATTGCTTTTCAGGCTATCATACTATACAGAGATAGTAAATCCAATTCAAAGCGGATTAGAGCAAAGGGTACACAATTGGGCAAGTTAAAAATCGAATGCCAAAACTTTCCCTCCATTCGATCCCAAAAAAGATGTGCTTTTGGAGCAAATGATTCAGCACTATAGGAAAGAATACAAATCACTTTTGAAGAGCAAAATGAAAGTAGATGGCTACACGAGAATTTACCAAATTTGTAGAGGATAGCTTTCGATTGAGAAATTGGAGTCTGGAGTTTCGAGTTTATGTCAGCAACATGAGTAGTATAATTTGCAGAGTTGTTGACCATAACTCCTAGGTATCTGTATGTAGATGTAGTTAAAATGCGTTCTTGTCCCAATGACCAAATAAATTGCTTCCGTTTCTTTAGTTTACAATTATAGCATTCCATAATCTGAGTTTTGGCTAAGTTAATTGTCATGGTCTTTTCAGCTGCAGACGATGTTAGACCATTAATCAATCTTTCTAGATCCACTTGAGTTTTAGATAAAAGAATAAGGTCATCGGCATATAAGACCCATGAAATTTGATGAGGGCCCAACTTCGGGGCGTCAGATTTGATATCTATAAACCTTGCACCCATATCAAGGATAAAAAGATTGAAAATGGTAGCAGCAAGGATACAACCTTGCTTAAGGCCACAAAATGTTGGAATGGGTGCAGTAAGTTGGCCATCTAAAGAAAGCCTGATACGTATGGAGGTATTCGAATGAAGCATCAATATTAATTGGACTATAGAGAAGGGGCAGCCCATGGAAACTAATTTGTGCAACATTAAGGAGCGGTCAACAGAATCGAAGGCTTCCTTAAAGTCAACGAAAGCAATAAAAAGAGACTGATCCTGCTGCTGACAGAGGGCCTTAATTGAGGTAAGAGTAGCTATATTAAAGGGATGGTTCACCCAAAAAATTTTATTTCAAAAATAGATAGGCAATATTAAAAAAAATCGATTGGCAATTTTTTTTCTCCAAGTCCCTATGTAAAATTTTGAGCAAATAAAGCTCAAAAAAAGCAGATGGGGGCATCCATTTTGTGAAATGGATGCCTGCCGCTGGGCTCCCTTTGGCTTTTGCGGCACTAATGAAGGAAAAGCCAGCCAGCTGTAGTAAACAAAAGCTACCACTGGGTGGCTTTTCCTTCATTGGTGCTGTACGCGGAGGACGGGGACCGGAGACAACAAGCAGAAAAGCTGCAGCTGCATCTCGGTAAGTGCTATTTTTTTAATAAAAATAAACACTAGCTGTGTTTTTTTTTCTAAGTTTTCCGGGCTGGAGGAGCCCGGAAAACTTAGAAATAAAACCGCATCTTTAAAAACGTTGTATTTATGTTTGCGGTAGCTTTTGAAGCGACCACAAACATAAATACAACGTTATTGTGTTTGAAAACGCTGCAGTTTTTCTTTCTAAGTTTTTCAGGCTCCTCCGGCTCGGAGGAGCCTGAGAAACTCAGAAAGAAAAACCGCAGAGTTTTCAAACACAACCGCGTTGTGTTTCTGCCTGCCGTGGCTATCACTTTGGGTCTCCGGTGCTCCCAGCACCGGAGACCCAAAGTGAAAGCCAAGGCAGGCAGAAACACAACACGGTTGTTTTTTCATGCCGCGATGTTTCTGCCTACAGCTGATTTCCCATTTGGGGCTCTCGGGCTCCCCACGGGGGGCCCAAGTGCCCCAAATGGGAAATGCTAAATGCTGCAGTGTTTCTGCCTAAATCTGCTTTCCCATTTGGGGCTCTAGGGCTCCCCATGGGGAGAGAGCCCCAAATGGGAAAGCAGATTTAGGCAGAAACACTACGCGGTTGTTTTCTGCAATGCTAAATGCTGCAGTGTTTCTGCCTAAATCTGCTTTCCCATTTGGGGCTCTAGGGCTCCCCGGAAAACCTAGAATAAAAAAACGCAGCGAGTGCTTATTTTTAAAAATAAATAAATAGCACTTACCGAGATACAGCTGCAGCTTTTCTGCCTGTAGTCTCCCTTCCGCGTCCTCCGAGTCCCGGCACCAATGAAGGAAAAGCCACCCACTGGTAGCTTTTGTTTACTACAGCTGGCTGGCTATTCCTTCAGTAGTGCCGCAAAAGCAAAAGCCAGCACAGGCAGGCATCCATTTCACAAAATGGATGCGCCCATGTGCTTGCTTTTGCAAATTTTCAGGTTGAATTGCTCAAAATTTTACATAGGGACTTGGAAAAAAAATGGCAATCGTGAAAATAATTTTGGGCGAACCATTCCTTTAATATCTATGCCCTTTCCATCCACAAGGCCAGTCTTAAACTTGTCTCTCATATTCACAGAGTCAATCCACAGATGTAAATCTCGCAGTATCAAGAAAGCAAACATTTTCCCAGGAGCGTCCAGAAGGGCGATAGGCCTATAATTAGCTGGATCATGCCTATCGCCCTTCTTGAATATTGGGACAATTATCAAGCTACACCAGGAAGGCGGAATCCGCTGGGTTGACACCACCTGATTAAAAACATCGAATAGAATGATAGACCAGATTTTAGGGAACTGTTTCAACATCAGGTTTGAAAGGCCATCGGGGCTAGGAGCTCTAGACCTACTGGCTTTTTGGATGTAGTGAAAAACATCCTCGTCAGTAAACAACAGAGAGATGGGGCCTTTTAAGATAGAAGAACGTTGGGGTAAGTGTGGAGTGGGTGCAGTATATAGACTGGAAATATGAGCGAGCCATTGAGACGGGGAGACATCATTGATTTGCATATAACACTGAGAGTGTTTATATGTCTTACTAATTAGTGCCCATGTGCCCGCAGTGTTTTTGGAAGCCAGTTGTGCTAGCATGGATTCCCCGTCTGATTGAAACAGAAAGGCCCGGTATTAGCACCTCCAATTCCTATAACTAGTTTTGATTGACTTCAAAGTAGACCAACGAAGTTCAGTTGGCAACAATTGTGCTGCTTTCCTCTTAATCTGAAACAATGCTTTTTGTTTCTGCATGTTCTGGTCAAAATTATGTAAATTTTGGCATGTACTGTGCAGCTTAGACGTAGAGGAAAATAGATATAGCAGTTTGCTGTAATCAAACTCACAAGAAGTAGAAGTCAACGAGTTCTGAAATTCAGTCTGTAACTTCATATTAAACTGAATCAGCCTCGGTTCAGTCCAGCGTAACCGATTTCTTGCAGAATTTACCTGGACTGTACCAGAAATAGCAGCAGTAGAGTAGTCAAAGTTCTTATTAATTGACCAATGCAAGTTCAACTTATCGTGGTCACTCTCAGCAGCATATACTACGTAGAATCCAGTTAAGGAGTGGAATAAATTGCAGCTGATATAAATGAAGTCAATGGTTGCTGTCATTGTACCCCTCCTCCATGTCGACCGGGGGGGGGGGGGAGTTATCTTCAGGGAATATACCATTGACCATAATCAAATTTCTGGATTCTACAAAACTGGTCCAACGTCTCAGCCTAACTGCGTTGGAGGGTTTACTGTTATCCAAGCAGTGTAAATTCAGGTCGCCGGCTAGGATTACATGAGTGTACAGAGGGCTCAGTAGAGTTTTCTGCCACAGAGTCTCAAGTGATTTCAGAAATGCGCCAATAGTTTGTGCTGCCAGATCCAATAAACATTAAATATATAGTAAGTAGTGTCAAAAATGTGTAGTTGAACCAGTTCCAAATAGGGAGTATAGTCCTCCTGTGAAATCAGATGGATGTAAGGACTGGTTCTCAAAAGGACCATAAGGCCTGACATAGGTCGACCTTTTGCAGCACAAATAGCCGGGTTCAAAATAATATGGTGGTTGTCCCAAGAGGGGCACTGACTCAACCAAGTTTCCTGAAGGAGGATGATATCGTAGTTAGCCAGTTTATAAATCGAGGGGGACAGTCTAAAACCCCTCGTGTTCCAACTTAATAAAGACAGAGGTAACATAGTAGGAAGATTATGATTAATTATTTGAACATTGGCACTTGCACTGCAATAGGTTCGAGGCCATACTTTTTGATACAACATTAGATTCGGGTAAATACTCTGAAAACTGTTGTTTCATATTAGTAGAAGTGTAGTTGCAGTTGTTCTCAAATTACCTATCTGTAATTCAAAACCCAGTTCAAATAGTTCAAGACGAGCTGTCCACAAAGCATTTAAAACCACTCTTGACTGTAACCAAATCCTGGAAGTGGGGAAGTCATGATCATTGAGAAATTCTATCTGCTCAATGTCGGCAGAGCTAATATCTTCCAGAAGGGGAATCTCCGCAAATATTGACGATATACTAGCTCAGTTTAAGTCGTATTTGGGGTAGGGAGAAGTTCTGCATTTAATCACCAAAGAGTGGAGAAAATGCTTTGAGTCATGTTTCTTTGAAAAGGCCTTAACAGGCAACTGTTTAGTCTTATCTCCAAGTTGGGTACTGGGGATCTGATTCAAATAAATTGGTGTCATTTGTGTGGGCACGGCAGCAACTTTATTTTGTTTTGGGTGTACATCCATCAGTAGATGGCCTCCTGTTGTCAGAGGAAACTGTTTAGATGGACATATAGAAGCCAGAGCATATTTAGACATGAGTTTGTCTATTGTCGTAGACACAAGGTGTTCGATAGAAGGAAACCCGGATACAGACTCAATGCGAGAAGGAGCATTAGCTTGCAGAGTGGGTTGAGGATTTATCGCAAAGGTAGAACCAGCAGTGGTCGAAGGGAAAAAAGTAGAAGGTAATACAGTAGGAAGGATAGAAGAAGAAGAAATAGCAGAAAATAAAGGGGGTAATTCATAGAATTCATCACACAAGTGGCGCACGCGGCTGGCGCAAAGTGTGCGCGTGCGACAGTCTGTGCCAGCCGGCTGCGCCAAAATCAATTTCCGCGCACAGCGTATTCATGGATTTCAACATCCATAACTAGCGGTGGCGCAGAGTAGCGCAGCGACCCTGCAGCAGCGGCAGTTACGCCCCCAACCTCTCCCCATGCGCAATGAACAGTGCACAAATCCCGTACACGGCGCACAGACTAGTGGACCAGCATACAGCCCCCCAACTACGAAAACGTCTGTAAAACTCCCCGCTCACCCCTCCGAATACATGTACCCCGCTGTGTGGGGAAAGTTTCACATGCGATTGGCCCTGTGCAAGCGGGGTACATGTATTTCTGGGGTGCGCGGGAAGTTTCACACGCGATCGGCCCTGTGCAATCGGGGTACGTGTATTTCTGGGGTGTGCTGGAAGTTTCACACGCGATCAGCCCAGTGTGAGTGGGGTACGTGTATTTCTGGGGTGCGTGGGAAGTTTCACACGCGATCGGCCCTGTGCGACCGGAGTACGTGTATTTCGGGGTTGCGCGGGAAGTTTCACACACGATCAGCCCTGTGCAAGCGGGGTACGTGTATTTCGGGGGTGTGCGGGAACTTTCACAGGCGATTGGCTCTGTGCGAGCGGGGTATGTGTATTTCGGGGGTGCGCAGGAACTTTCACACACGATTGGCCCTGTGCGAGTGGGGTACGTGTATTTCTGGGGTGCGCAGGAAGTTTCACACGCGATTGGCCCTGTGCAAGCGGGGTACGTGTATTTCGGGGGTGCGCGGGAACTTTCACACGCAATTGGCCCTGTGCGAGAGGTGTATGTGTATTTCGGGGGTGCGCGGGAAGTTTCACACGCGATTGGCCCTGTGCGAGCGGGGTACATGTATTTCGGGGGTGCGCGGGAACTTTCACACGTGATTGGCCCTGTGCGAGCGAGGTACGTGTATTTCGGGGGTGCGCGGGAACTTTCACATGCGATTGGCCCTGTGCGAGCGGGGTACGTGTATTTCGGGGGTGCGCGGGAAGTTATACACGCTATTTCGCTGCCTGAGCGGTGTACGTGTATCCAGTGGGGTGCGCAGGGTGTTACACACGTGAATTGCCAGTGTGGGTCCTCCCAGGTGTGCCCTCGACCCCCTCCCCAGCCCGTGCAGGCAGCCCACACCACAGGGGATTACCCTGCACCCCTGGTCATGTCCCGCAGGCAGCCCATCCACCATGGGCATGCCCCCCAGCCAGCCCACCTTGCACTAGTGATCACCGACTCATGTCCCTCAGCACCCCCACCCACCCAGCATTGAGGGGCACCTGCCAGCAGGCCCCGACTCATGTCCCTCAGCACCCCCACCCACCCAGCATTGAGGGCCACCTGCCAGCAGGCCCCGACTCATGTCCCTCCCAACACGTCATAAAGATGCACAATCATGGGCCTC
The DNA here is from genome assembly GCF_040938575.1 of Ambystoma mexicanum. Classification (NCBI taxonomy): domain Eukaryota; kingdom Metazoa; phylum Chordata; class Amphibia; order Caudata; family Ambystomatidae; genus Ambystoma; species Ambystoma mexicanum. Next base: position 103,609,299 of record NC_090936.1, on the reverse strand, counting down.
ATGTGCACCAAAATCCCACATCACGCCACCCCAGTCTTGAGAGGCAATCAAGTTCCCAATCCACCCCACACTGAAATGGCTATTCCATGACACAAAACGAAAGTGAACGATGTACATCAAAACATGTCCCTCACACACACACACTGGGTGCAAGTGATTGTCTAAATCCACTTTTTCACATGCAGTAACCCAATGAGCGAATACCACACATGGAAGTAAGAAACAAAAATGTATTATTAACAAAATGAATGTATTGAAATGAAAGCATAAAACATATTTCAAACGATGAAATGTATGTCCGAAACAGAATAAATAAACATATGAAGAACCAATCCAAAGTGATGAAAAAAAACCATGTGTCCAATCTCATGGTCCACCAAATGAAATCCAAAGGAAACGTAAATTGAAAAATCCATTGATCCATGGTGATTAATAAAATAAAATCCTCACATGATCCACTGTTCAACTATGTACACCGAGTTCATCCAGGGTCCATGAGCCCAACGAAAGAAATGAAACCTATCCAAAAAAATACCTAAGAAAAGAACTATATACAAAAGTGTGGGGCATAGTCCAATCACCCCCAAAATAAAGCAAAACGAAAAGGAAACCTAACACTAAAAACTATTTACAATGGCGGCAGGCTAGTCCGACGGCTCACTTTCCGATGTCCCGGGCCAGGGCATCTTTGAACTCCTGCTCAATGTCCTGGAGGTGGTCCTCTTCCATGGCCCTGAGGGTTCGCAGGGACGATGCCATGTTGGACTCCAACTCCCTGCGAACAGCCTCGAGGCACTCGGTCCGCCTCAGTGCCCTCCGTATGGAGTTCTCCGCCCTGACCATTGTGAGCCGTGCCTCTTCTGCCTGCCGCCGCTCCGCCCCTATGGCCTGGCCCAACCACTGCCACACTTCCAATCGTGGGTCCTCCTGCCCTGTGGCCGATGCCTGCCCCTCCGATGTTGATGGCCCCGAGCCATCATCGCTCCCACCTTGTTACTGCTGCTATGCCTGTGCACTGGCTCTTGCTGCCTGCACGTCCTCCTCCGGCTGGGGTGCAGTTGTCGTGGTGGCCACCCCTGCTGGACGTCTGACTCCCGACTGTGGCAGGGATGTGTCCTCCACCAGCCTGGCCACTGGGTCAGAGGCAGCTCCACAGGGTACCCAGGTGATACAATGGTGGGGAGATGGCATGGAGGACGACTGTCGCATAGGGGGTTCAGGTGAGGAGGGGGTCGGAATAAGGTCCAGCATACGGAGGAATCCAGCCCTGGTGACCCGTCCCAGTAGGTCAACGCGATCAACGAAGCATCCGAGATGACATGCAGTGTCTCCACGAAAACACTGCAGGTCACCTCGCATGCCCCATTGATGCAACGCCATCCCAGACAGGACAGCCTCAACCCGGTCCCGGATAGCCACGTCCCCAGGGGGAGGAAGGCCTGTTGTTGTGCGCTCATCCCCTCCCTGAAAACGGGTCTGGACGTAGGCATCCCTGCTGGTGCAGAATGATGCAGTCACAGGATCGGGGACAGGATTACACACAGGCACTTCCGCGGCGGCCTGTGCTGCCTCCTGTCCCTGCCCCTGCACTGCACCACTAGCACCAGTGGAATCCCCACCTCCAGACCCCGTGTGTGTCCCTTCCACGGCCTCCTCCTCCACCAAACCCCCCACCAACCTGGATGACTCCATGCCATCTTCCTCCGTTGGACCCTGTGGGGTCTCAGATGCCCCTTCTGCTGCCGAGGAGTCCACCTCTGACCTCCGCCTCTTGGACATACCCTCGGCAGCTGCGGCCTGGGATGTGGCACCAGACTCCTCACTCCTCGACGAGATGACAACGTGGGAGGGGAGCCGGGCCTTGCGTCTCCAGCGTGGTGCGATCCCTGCCGCTTTGCTCCACAGCACCCTCTCCGCCCTCTTCATCAGTTGACGCTGCAGACAGGGAGAGATAGAACACAGGCATCAGGGCACTGTACAATGGACTGATACACACATGACAGTTGCACATGAGTGGCAGTGTAAAACTACAGACATGGCATCACACTCCCCAACACACATGTCATTTCCACTCACACACATGAGCAAATCAACAGGAATCTTGCACCAGGCAGCACCGTCCGTACACAAACAACAGCAAGAGCAGCCGAAGGTGAGCCTGACGTCACAAGAAACACGGGGAGTGCATAATACATGCACACATGCCACCAGACTTACATGCATGTGTACATCTCCACCAACTGTCGCAGTGATGAGATCGCCATCCATGTCACATCTCGCATTCAGCCTTCTACATGTCAGTGTCACATGCATCCATGTTGCATCACAGTTGCATACTTGTGAAATACACCCACATGCCCATGTGCATAGTGCAGATACATGCAGCATGAACCAGCATCCATGTGTGACACCACAACCATGCCACAGTACATACTCATAATTGATTACATGTGTGCACCCACACATACATTAGCACAGCATGCTTACCAACACATACACCATCGATGTGTCTCACACTTGATAGTAATCACATGTGGCAGGTTCACGTCCCTGTACATACGCAGCCATACATGTCCCTACAAAGACATATGTGCAACCTGCACACTCCTGGCACACCACAACACGCACAGTGTCCGATCAGTATGCATGTACACTTACCGCTCAACTCCAGACGGGTCTGCCCCTCAAGGACCTGGACGTGGAGCGCTGGGCGTATGCGTTCCAGGACCCTCATCTGGTTGTCGGTCAAGTGGTCCTGGCACCCCTTGGCATACGCTGCCTTCAAGAGGCGCTGGGCCTTGTTGAGGGTCCTGGACCTGAAGTCCTCCCAGCGCTTCCGGACATGTTTGATCTCGCGGACTGCCACCCCCTCTGCGTTGATGGCAGTCACGATGTCATCCATATCCTCTTCCGTCCTTCATTGTCGGCACGCGAACTTCCAAAGAGGGCCTCATACTGCCCCAGGACTTGCTCCACCAGGACACCAACTTCACTGGCACTGAAGCTGGTGGCCCTCTGCCTCTCTGCCTGGGGGTTGCCAGTGGTGCCAGATGGTGTAGTGTCAGACATGGCAACCCCAGAGGCAGGTGTGGGTGGGCAACTTGGTCCTGGGGCTGGGCTGTGGAGCGATGGTATCCCAGTCGGGAGTCTTCAGTTCCAGCAGGGGTGGTCACAACAACTGCACCCCTGGCTGACGTGCAGGCACCAAATAGCAGGGCACGTGGGCAGCAAGCAGGCAGCAGAAGATGGCAGGTGGGAGCGTGCTCGGGGCGCTGGGGGGCAGGAATATGGCCTTCTGGGCAGGAGCATGGTCTTCTATGTGTTTTGGCGTGGCCAGCTTGATACGGAGTGATTTGGCATGTGAAAAAAGTGCACGTCAGCGTGAAATCCGAGGAAAGGCCCTTAGCGCGTAAGCGCATAAGTGACGTTATGCGCACGGGTGTTCCCCACAACACGGGTGCATAGTGAGACAGCAGTTGAGATAACTGCACATCACCGTGCTATTGGAGGAAAGGGCCTTAGCGCGTAAGCGCGTAAGTGATGTTGTACGTGTGGGCTGGCTTAAAAGGTATGATTATGACGCTATTTTCTTGTACGTGCTTTTTGTGGAGAGCGAGCGGGTGATTCTTGTACTTCTTGTCTGTTCACACGCGATTACTTCACAACGTTTCCAGTTCATACTCCCTGTTTCCTCAGACTGCGTTCCTTTCTTCTTTTGGCGGGGGTGTTGCCAACGTGCACACGCGTGTCTTTTTCACGTTCTTTTTCAAAGCAGAGGCGCACGTATTTTCCAACTGTGGTTGCCCCGTGTGTCGCGTACCCCTTCAGAGCTCATTGTAGGCTGCGTGTAACACGCGTACGCTTATTTTTGTGTTTCTGGGTGCCACAGCATAGTGCGGGTTCATTTTTCCACGCACATGGTCTACCAGGGGTTGCGTGCACGTGTACTTTTGTTTTAGGGGTGCCTGTGCGTTGCGTGACCCGTCATCTTCCCCCAGGGGTCACAGACAGCCTTGCTAGAGCACTAGGGTACGAATTCCATCTAGTACCCTACCCCTTTCACCCCAATTGCCCAGGACAATTGTTTACTGCAACTCCCATGCGCATAACAACATCAGTGCCATGGTTGGGAGGCGACCAAGCAGTAAGGGAGGTAAAGGTGGCCGATCTCAAAGAGGTGGCCGTGGTGGTCGTGGTAGGGGACGTGGCCAGGATTTGTAGGGTGCCCCTAGAGCCCAGCGTGTGGAGGACCAATCGGGGCCACCTATGCCCCCCCAATGGTGGGAAACGTAGCTGACACCATCCCAGCTCAGCCCTTGTTGGACTGGCCCATTTTGTCAACTGAACCGGCACAGGATGACTCCCAGGCTGACTTCCAGGTCGCCAAGTCTAAGCCACGTGCGGCGGTGAAAGTTTCTGTCACCAAGCCACTTGGATCTGGGGCAGCAATGTCATCTGCTGCCCCAAGTAGCCAGGGTGGGGAGGCTGCAGGGGCAGCTGCAGGTCAATCCATCCCAGCTCCGAGTCTCCGAGCCGGAACAGTGTCGGTTCAGGTCCATCACACCGATGTTGGCCCTGCCACCATCACCCTGCAGCCAATGCCTGCACCAAGACCTTTGGTCATTGTGCCTTTACAGGCTTCAAGTACCCAGTCCACCTGTGCTTCTGCCCCTACTGACCAGAGCGGCGTAAACCACTCAGGATCTGCACCCCCTTAAAAGAAGAAGAAGGGTGCTCTTGCACTACAGGCTGAGACCCCAGACACAGCTACACACTCCAGCACGGCAAGGAAGCCTAGCTTCGATGACGCCGAACCAGATGCACTTGTGGCCTATGTGTTGGCACATAGCCGCGAAATGGTGGTGACTGCAGGCTGCAAGACTACGCCTGCCCAACGTAGGGCCCACTGGCAGACCATCGCGGACCACATTAGTGCCCTTGAATTTGTGAGGCGCACAGCTGATGATTGCTATAAGCGGTGGAATGACCTGAAACGCAGAGCAAAGAACAAGCTGGCTTCCAATCATGCCTCTACTCTGGTGACTGGCGGTGGTCTCCACCAGAGGATGACCAACTCACTGAACAGGAGTCTGTTGCTGGAACCTTCGTCACAGAGGAACAGATCCAAGGCGTGGGAGACCTACCAGATTATGAAGCATTGTCCGGTGAGTGCCCATGCATGTGTGTGTAATCCATGTGTATGTTGCTTGGGTGATGTGTTATGATTGAGTGCCAGGTGAGGGTGTGTACTCATGAGTGGTATGGGTCACCCATGTGCTTCCTCCAAACCATTCACCGGCCTTACATTTGGGTATGACAGTATCCCTTCTGATCACAGTGGCCAATTAGCACCACATTACTGCTGTTGCCCTTGAAATGTCATCTTGCAACAACATTGTTCGGAATTTTCAGTGTTCATTCAGCCTGATTGTTTCAATCCTCCCATTTTTGCAACACAATTTTCTGCCATAATGCCACATATGTGACATGCTTCTGTCATAGATTACACCCTACAATGTCCCACATTTATTACCATGTTATGGGAATGATTTGACCATTCAGGCTGATTGAGTAAGTGCCTGCTCACATTACTTTTTGCGGCCTGTTTGAATGTGGAACATGATTGTTTTTTCCTGTCATGTTGAAATGACCAACCATTCATGTATCCATCTGCCTGCCATCACTGTATAATTGGACACTGGATGTGTTGCAGTGTGTGGCACATGCGTATTTTGTCACACTATTTTGCATTTTTCATCTCATCATGTCCATCTCACATGGATGGGTGACAGTACTCATTCACTAACATATGGCTGTACTTGTCAAATATACCATGGATATGCTACATGCCATCTGTGTGCTGGCATGTGTCATGTATGTGTATTGATCTGTCACTGAAAGGCACAGGAGACCCCACTCTCTATATTGGGGTATTACCGTAATAATACATCTCAGAAAGGAAATCCAGAGGAAACAGTTTGCAAAAAAGCGTATTAAGGATTTTATTAAACCTAATACATTTTTCTCTGTGAATTTAACCACGAATTAATCTGCACTCTAACGATTTTTAATTTCACATAGCAGGAATATTATAAAAAACATCAAAATTTGATAAACATCATCCTATTAAATCATTCATGCATTTATCCACATCCATACGACATCCATCCAAATACTCATACAACTCATCAATAATTAGAGAATAAAAACATATAACAAATATGACAATTCATCCACAATTTCATAGTTATACAAAATGTTTTTGTGCAAAACAACACATAGTGCAAGGCCACAATAGGTTTTTTAAGTGGTCAGCAACAACAACACACAATGCAAGGCCACTGTAGATTTTAGACTAAAATGTGTTTTGGACATGCCACTCAGAGGCTAATGTGTGATGCCAGTGCTATCCAGCATGCATCAAATGTGTTGCTTTTCCATCTTGGAGTCCTCAGTGTCTGCTTTTTGCCTCCCCTTCAAACTCATTGACAGTGAATGCATGGCAGGGTTATAGTCATGTGGGACATGTGTAATTCATGTACTGGATCTCTGGCTTGTCAGGCCTATGTGTGTGCTATGGTGCTCATGCCTGTTTCCATTTGTTGTCTTTCATGTTTTTGCAGGTGATGACGCACTTGATGCTGTTGAGGTGGAGGAGATGGTGCAGACCCAGGAGGAATCTCAGCCACAAGTGGGCACCAGTGGAGGACGTGGGGTGGTGGTGGGTGAAAACCCAATCCTCCTGAAGACCATACTGTCCACGGGTGTCTCTGGGTGCACCTCCCCAGACCTCTATGATTCAGGTTCTGAATCGGACAGTGAGACATATGTGGCGTTGCAGGTGAGTGTTACTGGGAGTGATGCTGTTCTGTCCAACCCACCTGCACCAGGGGGAGACCCCTCTATGGGGATGTCAGTTTTGGTAACTCCGCCTTTGGCGGTTACGGATGCAGGGTCACGCTCCACAACATCTGCTCCTGTTCCTGGGCCAGCAGATCACAGGTGGAATGCAGTCCTGCAGCCTCAGGCAGTGCCAGCACAGCAAGGTGCAGGTCGCCTTGCCCCAAACAGGTGTGGTGCCCGCCGATGCGGTGGCCGTACGCCACCAGGCAACACTGCATGGGAAAACTCCCATGTACAGTATAGCAGCACAAAAGGGAGCATCGGTTGAAATGATGGCTCAGGCAATGAAGAGGGTGGCCACTTCCATTCTCCCCCCTGAAAGGCAGATGGAGCAACAACAGCAGGCAACAGACTCCATTTGCCAATCACACAGGGAAGACATGTTGGCGTCCAATAGGGACCGACGGGCGGCACTGGAGACTCTGCGCGAAGCCATATCTGTAGAGTCACAGGGCCACAGGGAAGCCCTAAGGTTAGAACTCCATTTCCTCAGGGAGACGCTGAGTGAACCTGAGGCTTCCCGAAATTTTAGGTCAGAACAGCAGCTGGAACAGCTCACACGTTCACTCTCAGCAGAGCTCCAGGCAACCCGTGCGGAGATCCGGGCATCACGCGAGGCCATGCGGTTAGAAATGCAGGCTACCCGTGAGGTGCTGCATGGGTATCTCCGCACCATCATCCTCCAGAACGAAACCTTCCACGCCCGCATGCTTGCTGCCATGGAGGACCATACCAGGGCTTTGCGTGGGCTGCCTCCCATAGCACAGCCACCTCCTGATGTAGCAGCAGAGGGTGAAGAGAGTGACAGCAGTTCTCCCACAATAGCATAGCCGTGCAGGCCATGAGCCCATGGAGGTATTTTTTTTTCCGCAACATCCACGCATGTGTTGCCTTGTGTGGCTCCCGTGGGCATCCACTGTGTATTCCAGCTGGGCACATGCAGGCTTGTCCTGTCTTTGGGTTAGATGCTTGGGTTCCTGACACACACACCTCTCCTGCTTCCCCTTTCCATGGGCTTGCAAAGGGTGTGACCAAGTGACAGTAACTTACACAGTGACATTGGGCTCCCATGAGCTGTGTGGGCAGTCTGTAGTCAAAACTGTGTGTACATCCCTAGAGGGGATTGTTGTTGGATTGAACACTGCATGGTTTATTGATATGTGTTTGTGCATCCATGACTTTCTCCTTATTCACATGTACCTTCTTCATGTCTTCACAAGGCCGTCTCCTTTGCAGATGCAGTTCATGTTGTATGCAGTACACTGACACATTTGCCTGACAGCAACACTCTGCAGTTGGAAGGGGTCGACGTGCTGCCTTAGTCAGGTTGTGAGACTTGCACTACTTTGATTTTGTACTGTTGTATTTTGACACTGTTTCATCCTGTGTTGCTGTTCTGTGTTGCTGGTAAGTATTTGTTCATGTGTGCTGTTTCTTATTGATTACTGGGAGCATATTGTCTGTGGCCTGTTTACATTTGGAACAGTGCACTTTGTGACACTTGTGTCATGTGTTGTGCATTCATTGTGTTGCTTTCACATTGCATGACATGCCATGGTGTGTTGGGTAGCTGAGATGGGGAGGGGTTGGGTGACATGGCACTATTTTCATGTTGTATTTTTCAAGGGGGTAGTCATTCATGCAGCATGAATGAGTTTTTTTCTGTCACACAGCATTGGTTGTCTTTAAGTAGGTAGGGATACACACAATGTAACACTTCCAGGTGACCAATCTCAGGCTGGTATGGTTGTGACAGTTGACTGTCCCTTATGTCATCATCATTGATTGTCAGCTGGTATGTGCCAGGGCTGTGTGCACTCCACAGGGGTAGGATTTTAGGTGAAGTAATTAGCCACCAGCTGTGTAACGGCTGCCTCACCATGTGCCCTTTCACCTCCCATGCGCAGCGGGCGTGCATGTGGTTGGGGATGTGGAGGCACCACCATGTCCACCGGCAGGCCCCGGCGGGTTGCAACGTTGTGGAGGACACATGCTGTCACTATGATCCTGCACACTACTGGGGGCGCGTATAGCAGCTGCCCACCAGAGTGGTCAAGGGAGCGAAAGCGTGACTTGAGCACTCCGAATGTGCGCTCCGCTATGCCCCGGGTTACAATATGGGCTGTGTTGTATCTTAACTCAGGCGGTGTGGTGGGGTTCCGAATTGGCGTCATCATGTGGGTGCTCAGAGGGTAGGCACTGTCCCCTGGGGAGGTGATGATGGGTATCATTAGTGGGGTTGTGACATTATTCAGTATCTGACATGCAGGCATGTGCAGAGGCATTTATACTCACCAAGCAACCATGTATCACCATGCCGCCCAGCTTCTAGGTCCAGGTTTAGGGTTGACATTCTGAAAATGAAACTATCATGGGTGGACCCTGGACAGTTGGCATATACTGAGGTGATGATTCCCTTGGCATCACATACTACCTGCACGTTGATGGAATGCCAGTGCTTGCGGTTGCGATAGATGTGCTCAGTAGCCCTAGGTGGACGGAGAGCCACATGGGTGCAATCAATGGCACCAAGCACTTTGGGGAATTGTGCCACCCCGTAAAAGTCATGGACGGCAGCCTGCCTTTCTGCAGGTGTTCTTGGCATGTATATGTGCCTGCTGACTGAGGAGCGTGCAGTCATGATGGCCAACACCTGGTGTAGGCAGCGTGACTGCGTGGCCTGTGACACCCCCCCCCCCCACTATGGCACTTGTCCGCTGAAATGAACCAGTGGCCAAGAAGTGCAGTACATTGAGCACCTTTTCTAAGGGGCTCAGTGCTTGGGAGCACAGGGTGGGTGATGTGAGGCCATCCTCCCACTCACTCACCAGGTCGAGTATTATGTGTGGTGGAAACCTGTACCTCCCATACATCAGGCATCCCAAAAAGGCTGGTCCTGGGTGTAAAAATTCAGGGCCTGGCTATCCTCCTCCTCCACCTGCGGTGTCCCACGACCACTGCTGCGAGGAAGGGTATATTCATCGTAGCGTCTGAGCTTGTTTGTTGTTTGTGCACACTTTTATACTGCGCGAAGCCGCGTATGCCTGCTTCCTGCTGGCGTACGTGTTTCCGGATTAGCGCGTCTTTTTTGGCGCACGCGTTTCCCCTGTTCGATTCCATGAATATGTGTTGTAGGCGCGCGTGTGGGCGTTGCGAGCAAGTACTTCCCCCGTAACGCCCACATTTTCACGCGTTGTTCCCCATTCCGCATGTTACGCCCCGTGTTCCGCCCACTTTTGTTGTGTGCGCTGCGCTATGTGCGCATTCACTGTGTGCGTAGCGCATGCCGTTTGATGACGCGTGCGCCCGCGTGCGCCATCCACGATTTTAGCACACATCCCAGGATTTACACGCGCACAGACTTCCATGAATCGACGTGCGCGGCTTTGGCACGCTTGTGCTGCGATTTTCACGCTTGCGCTGCGATTTTCCACGCACATTAATTCCATGAATTGGCCTGTAAATTGGCATAATAGGTTTCTGTTAATTAATAGATTTATTAAGAGTGTTAGCATTGTCAGAGAGAGGGCAGTTCAGGGTAGTAGATTTGGAAGTTAGATATGAATCAATTTCCTTGCGGATTGCTGCACGTCTAAAACAAAGATCAGCTTCCTCAGAGGAAGATACTCTGAACTGTGATGAGGTTGATGATTGGGAGGAGGGTGCGAGTGGAGGAAGCTGGTTCTCAGAGAGGGCTACAATCTCATTCAAGGGTGCATATGATAAAGGCAGCGTTAGTGGGGGTACCACTTTGGCTTGCTTTGTCAGAGCAAGCTTAGCATATTTATTCTGAACTGCTCTGACAGCAAGGGCCATTTTTTTAGCCGGAAGCTGAACAGCTTTTATAAATGACTTAGTGGTAGATGACGAAATTTGCTGACTTGCACGATTTTTTGTTTTTTTCTGAGCTGAGATATATGGGAGTTTTTTTAGCATTCTGACAGTTGGAGGGTTGCCCTCCCGAAAATATCATATATGGCTGCTTGGGTTTAGAAGGGCACTGATTCGGAGAATTGTGTGGGCAAGAAACAGTAGAAGCAACTAGTGTAGGTAATTTCAGTAAAGGCAAGCATTGCTCATGAATTACCTGAGGAAAAAAATGGCAGGGGATTTGCAGTCATTGGAACAGTGTCAGTATTAAGTGTAGGGAAAGATACCAGTGGTTGAAAAGGGAGGCTTGGTGCCAGCGGGCATTAAAACTTTTGTGCCGGGACTGTGTGTGCATGGTTTTTGCGATCATTGCAAAGTATCTTTAGACTCAATTCCTTTTGCCATTTTGATAATTTTACAAGTTGTCTGTCTTGTTGTAATAGTTTGGCATTCAAGGTTTCGTATAACTTAAGCGATGACGAGATATCAAGGTTCATGGCGTGTACCGTTGTTTTCTACCAAAAACGGCTGAGGGGAGAGTCAATTGTGGGGAAGAGAATGGGAGGGGTTGAATCTGGGGTGAAGTAAGTACCATAGGAACATGCCGTGGGGTAGGAGCAACATAAGAAGAGGCAACAGATGCAGATTCTTCAGAATATATCTGCGAGACATCTGGCAAATGATATTCCAATTCATCCTCATCATCATCATCATTCTCAAGGAAAGAGGAGTTGGAGTGCAGTTCGGTCACAGCCTGATCAGTGATGAGGGGAACAAGTGATAAAGGGGGAGGTAATCCCGGCACACCACCGAGACAGTGCACATCCAAAGCAGTCATTTTGGTGTCAGCTATATGATTAGGAATCGATATTTTGTTGTTAACAGAACTTTCCGACTCAGCAATAACATCAAGAGGGATAGTTGATTGCTGAAAAGTTTCGGAGCCCTTTAGCATGGTGACATGGGAAGTAGCTAGTGAGGCGCTAGAGGAGCCAACATGCAGATTGGAGAAGGTGCAACAGTAGCCATAGGGCGGGCGGTGCTAGCCAAAAGACCGGAAGGCCTAAATAGCATCTGGAGCATGTCTCGCGAGAGCACCTTTGGTTTAGGACCAGCATCAGCAGATCACCTCGGGGCCGCAGTCAGATGCGGCCGTGGGGTACTTCCCATTTGTTTCCGCTTTAAATTCACAGTGGATGGAGTAATAGGAGCGGGCATGTTTGTTTTCAAAGAGTGTGCCTAATTGAAGACTGAAAAAAAAAGAAAAAAGAAATGTATACAAAAAAGAAGAGGCGGAAGCAAAAGGTGAAAACCGCTGTTCAATAAAGTTAAAAAGAATAAAAACACGCAACAAGGATAATGGTGGCTGATAGGCTGCGTGCAGACAGTGGGCATCAAGGTTCAACAAAGTTTTTCAAATGGATTAGAGTAGGTAAAATGTGGCAGACGAACCGGCTGGGCAGACACGGGGTCGCAGTAGCACAAGGCGAAGACCAAACCTGAGAAAGCAGCGTGTCTTCTCCGAACAGAATGGGACGCCGGGGCAGTCAGCAAACTATAAAAGTGTCACTTGTGTGGCGCGGCTTGTGGGCTGACCTTAAGAACACAGGTGGAAACACAAGTTCAATGCTTTTTATTAATACCTGATTTTCAGTGTATAGGGCACCGGCAATGCAGCAGGATCAAAGGAGCTCTCCTCCAACAGTCTCCAGCTGCAGGCCACGTCAGGTTGGCCTAAAACTGCTCAGGTCAGCATTTCCAGCAGAAACAGCAGGAACAGCAGAAACAGCCCACCACACGCGACGCCCTTGTCTCCACTGGCGGCGGGTTTATGGCTGAATGTTAGACAAAGTTGGAGGTTTCCAATGAGGAACTCAAAATCCTGGTTTAAAGCTTAGTGAGAGGGAAATCATACCCATGTCTGAAATTAAAGGCATGTGACCTAGCACACAGCTTTGGGGTGGGACCAAGCCTGAGTTGCATATGGTCTTTCCCCTTTCTGTAATGGCTTGGCAGGCGAAGAGCGATGGTCTGCAGGGTTGCCCAGAGCAAGGCCAGTGGATAAGATTCATTCGAAACTTTCCAGTCATCACCTCTTTTTTTTTTACTACATTCCACCCACAGCTAGTAGTTCTCCTGACGTTTCCACTGGCATTATTTTATTCAGCCATACTTAAGAGGAAGGCACCTTCCACCCGATCTTTGAGTTAGCCTGGCGGAACAGGAGCTTTTCTAAAAGTCCCTCTTTAGTTGGCCAAGTGGCTGGTCATCTGAGGATCTTTAACCTGAGTCTCTAAGAAGAACTCAGGGAGGGTGGCAGGTGTGAGCAGGCCTTACATTGGGAACAACTTTGTTACGATTCCACTGTGAAAAGGGAGGATTTGTGACCAATACTTGTATGCATCACACACACACACACACACACACCACCAACATAGCATAGAGGGAAAAGGAGTGAACCTACGGCGGGCACTGTGTCCATGGACTTCAGGTCTGTCTTCATGCCCCTCTGTGTCTGGACAAGTGCCACCAGCTACCACCAACCTGCTTTCACTGAGTGCTGCCGCACACTTGCACTTAATAGGGAATGAGGAGACTGTGAAAGAGGGAGATGTTGAGTTAGAAGGTTCAATGAGTAAATTAAGTCATTGCCAAGCAGAAGCAGAAAACTGTGAAGCCAGGTAGCCGTCTCTCTACCCCGCCACCTATGCTACACCCAGCATTGGTCAGAGGTCCAAGAAAATGGCAATGGAATCTGTGGGGCAATGAATCTTGGAGCAGGGAGGGAGCAAGCGGGTCACATGCTAGGTGACCCAGTTAGAGGTGAGTATAGAACAGAACCTGCTGCAGGCAGGCAGGCAAACAGGCCAGGCAACAAGGGTCATTTCCCTCACGGTGCATTTCATGTCTGTTGTAGGATGTGATGGGAAATTCTGAGAGAGGATTTGGTTAAGAAGACGGTTGGATATCATCGGTAGAGTTTCATGGGTTGGGGACTGGGTGCTCATACGATCTGATGGGGAAGGATTGTGCTTGGGTCATATGGAGGATTGGTTGGTAGATGCCAATTTGATTGGCCTAGGGCTCGTCGGTACATTAAAGGGGGATGGGCAGCAATGTCATTTCTAATACAAACCACGGACTCAATATTGCACGTGAGATCATCTTATGTGGTGAAACCTGTGTTATAAATTATGCAATAATTGGAAGCTTCTTGTGCTGCAACATGTTTTCCTCGTGTAATTTAATTGGTATACTGATTTATGAACTCATAGACTCGCCAAATAATGACTGCCTGTCCTTTCCCGTATATATAATAACTACATCGAATACATTTCAAAGATGCAGGATGGCTTCGTGGATGTTAAATGCAATGGCGTGCAGACCTCTGTAGAGTATGACCCCCAACCCCCCCCCCCCAAGGGTTTAATTTCTAGGTGATGGTGCAAAAGGCTTCTCCCATCTTGTCACGTTTCCTACAATCTTTCTCTCTATGAATATGCATTTTAAACAGTATAATGCAGGCTATTATGCATCGAAACAAGGTCTTACTTGTGTGGCAGTTGACAGCTTGCATCTGTAATTACAATACGTTACAATTTACTGTTGTGCTGAACCCCACTTGCTATTAATTATTCTGAACAATTACAGTGCTCAACGTAAATGATAGGGAACGGGCGGCGAAGATGAGTTATTTTCCCACTGTCTGGGTGGATTCATCTGCTCGCTATGCAACCGCGAGACAATAGGAGGCCAATCAGAGCTGACGCTTTTGCAATGTGTTGGTGGCATTTGAGGTCAGATTGGACGTGTTCTGTTCACAGTGCTGCAGGATCAGGCTCAACTATGCATCCCGAGTTTTTCTAATGGATTGCAAACCAGGAAAAACGAACCATGTCAATCTCCACTAAGTCCTTAGGGTGTGCTCAGAAAAAATGAAATGTGCAAGCCAGATCTTTGCTCCCATCCCGCCACCATTGTGCTCAATTCCTCAGCGTGTGCGCGAATACTTTGAACACCAAGGACATTTTGTGGCAACGACACGACAAATCAAGCTCTGATAATCTTTGTCGCTTCGGTCACTTATCTACTGAATCCTTAAAACATTTGGGAACTGAATGTGCACAAACCTCCAGTCAACGTTCTTTACATCTTGGTAATTTTGCCCGGCAAGATGGCGGCATGGCTGCTTGGTGGGCCGCCATCATTTCGGGCAGGAATATCAAACTAGTCTGCGCGACAGTAAATGGCTTAGTCATGCTTCTGAAAATGGATCCTTAGGAGCCACATGTCTGAAATATATAATGAAGTGGGTCCATTCAAGATGAACTAAATTGTGCTGGCTCTGTAATCAGTAGATCTAGGTGGTGGTGCAAAAAATAAACAAATACATAAAAATGGATTCTATGGCATAGAGTGGAGAAAATGAATCTGCTAAGAGCCCCAAACTAATCTGAAAAATACGACTATTTAATAAATGTTGTTTTTTAGATTATTGTTTCAAGGCACATGTTTTGGAAAATAGACAGATGCAAATAATGAGAATTCTTCTACAAAGATACCTTCCATATGTGCTGCTAGTGCAGTGCTGCATCCTGTTCTGAAAGTTCAGAAAAACATCAGATCACCAGGTTAGGACCTCCATCGCATCATTCTGGAAAAATGAGTCCCATGTGACCAGAATTTCTTTGGGAACTTAACCATTAGTAGCACAAAATCACGTCTGCAGCACCGAAAGAGATCACAATGATGGGATCTGTGTGATCACTGCTAAAAACTAATTACGAATCCCAAAAATACTGATTTTTGTTTTGTTATTGTTACCCCTTTTTACCCCATATACATGCGAGGCGGCGACCCACACACTTCCCCCAATAACCCTCCACGTTTTTTATTAACTTAACTGCACCCGCACACACGTATATAGAGGGAAAAATGGGCGGTTCAAAATTCGGTATTTTGGAATTCGAAATTATTTCTCTATTTTGGTATTGATATTGATATTTTATTTCTATTGCGCTCGTACACAAGTGTTTCAGAGCGCGACAAGGCAAGGGAGGGGAACAGGGGAGAACAAAAAAACGATCTTACTAGGCCCAGTGATATTGAGAACACGCAAGTGCATGGGAGAGCGGGAGGGGAAAAGTGCATGGAAGGGGGAGAAGTGGAAAGTGCGAAACAAAGGAGAAACAGATCAATAATAATAAATAAATATTAAAGTGAACAAACAGTGGTAGTGCAGCCATCAATTGGCAAGTGCTAGGTTTAAGGCAGCAGACAGGGTAGGTCTGATAAGTTCAGGAAGAAAAAGGGGGGGCTGTATGGGTATAGTTACAGACCCCAGTGCAAGGGGTGGCCCGGAGGCAGTGCGGGAGGGTGGCAGTGTGAGCAGGTACATGGGCCTGGAGGACAGAGGGTGGCCAGGTGCACAGTGCCAAGAGAGAGCAGATCAGCAGGGGAGAGGGGAAGAGGGGGAGCGAAGGCAGAAGAAATGAGGAAGGTATTGATGTGCTTCCGGAACCAGAGATTGTTCTCCTCAAGTTTGAGAGTGGCAGGGAGGCTGTTCCAGAGGGGGGCCCCAGCTGAAGACAGAGATCTACCCCCAGCTTGTTTCTTTGAAAAACGACTGACCCTGAGGGAGTTAGAAGTAGAGGAGCGAAGAGCTCGAGAGGGAAGGTATTTGCGGTGAGATAGCAGAAGGTATTTTGGACTCAGGCCCCGGAAAGCCTTGTGGACAATGCAGAGGGTTTTGAATTTAATTCCTTGCATCCACTGGGAGCAAATGGAGGGATTTCAGAGCTGGAGAGATTCGATCCCAAGGCTTGAGGCCAAGGACAAGCCTTGCAGACCTGTTCTGAATTAGTTGCAGAGGGTGGAGAGTAGAGGCAGGTAGATTTTGAAAGAGGCTGTTACAATAGTCCAACCTAGAGAGAACCAGACTTTGGGAGACCATGAGCTTCTGGGGAAAAAATGGGAAAGACAGAGTAACTCTGAGGAGGTGAGTAGGAAGTTTTACTTTTTAGAGACATCAGAGATGTGGGCGGGGAAGGAAAGTGTGGAGTCAAAGATGACCCCGAGGTTCTTAGCCTCGCAGGCGGGGGTAGGAGAAGGGCCAAGGGATACCGGCCAGAGAGTGAGGGGAAAGGATGGTGAAGGTGTGCTGATGAGGAGGATCTCCGTCTCGCTGGCATTCAGACAAAGATCATTGGCGGCTCACCAATCAGAGATGAGAGAGGGAGAGGAGCTGGTCGAGGGCAGCCTGAAAATGAGTTGAGTGTCGTCAGCGTAGCACTGGAAATTTGATCAGAAAATGGCAATGCAATGGGCGAGAGTTGCCAGGTATTGGTTGAAAAGCCATGGCGAGAGGTTAGATCCCTGGGGAACACCAAAGGTAGAGAAGAAGATAGATGATAGGAAGGACCCAAGTTGGACCTGGGAGGGTCTACAGAGAGGAAAGAGGTCAGCCAGGCCAGAGCCTGATCAGTGATACCCAGGTTATCACAGAGACGGTTGAGCAGGATGGTATGTTTGACCATGTCGAAGGCAGAAGAGAGATCGAGGAGTATGAGGACAGAGGCTATGTTAGAGTCAAGGTTGGAGAGCAGATCTTCACGGATGTTCAGGAGAGCAGTTTCCGTGCTTCGGCCAGCTCTGAAGCCAGACTGGCAGTCATGGAGACAGCCAACAGAATTGGAATGAAGGTTAAACTGAGAGATGGCCAACTTTTCCAGGGGTTTGCCCAGAAAGGGAGTAATGGAAATTGGGCGATAGTTAGCTGGACAAGAAGGATCAGCTGTGGGTTTCTTGAGAAGAGGATGCACAAGGGAGTGCTTGAGAGGGAAGGGGAAGGATCCTGAGGCAAAGGAGTGGTTGCAAAAATCAGCAAGGGCCGGAGCGAGGGTGTCAATGTGGTCCTTGATGGTTTTACAGGGATGAACCTGTTTTGACGGGGCTTTCATAGATTGGACTTGTCTAGCGACCTTGTCAGGGGTATGATCCCTATAATGATCTGTTACTTATATAGCTCTTTCGCCAAAGCACTGTACATAGAACATACATACAATATTCCCCAGCCGAAGTTACATAATCATTTATCAACCTCAGATGGATGAAAGGATGAGTTGGGCTTGCTGGAATTTAAATCTGCGACCTACAGATCTATATTGGCGGCAAATTAGACATGAAGGACATGCATTGGTGTACCAATCTTAAAACCTGATCACGCCAGAGAGGTTTGGTGGGCAAAATAGAGCACCTGATTGTCAGGGGATGTTTTTGTAGGGTGATTAAAGCCCAGCTCACTTCCTGGTACTCTGTGAGGTATCCTTGGCTGTTAGGGGAAATATCAGGCCTAGTCCACATGGGCAGAGAGTAGAAGAGTGGTTGCTGTAGCAACTGAGAACACTGTTTTGCGTGTCTTTTTGACATTTCAATCTCTGTGACATTTAATTTTGTTCCCTAGGGTCTTGCTTCTTCTTTGAGAAACCGTTTTTGAATCCCTTTCTGATGATTGTTTTTGTCTCAGTTCTCCTCTTTCTTCCTTCCACCGCAAAAAGAAATAAAATAGAAAAAGCATTTCGCAAAACCTCTTGTGAAACCCTTTGTAATTATTTTTATTTTGAACCCCTTTCTCTTAACTTTCCTCCTTCCAACCGAAAAGAAGGAAAAAAGAAACTATTTGGGAACCCCTTTGTGATTGATTTAATATTGAATTGCCCCTAAAACAACCCACAATGGGACATGTATACTCTTTGTATTGGTAAAAGTGCCTTGGGGCAACTGTTTCTTTAGTCCCCCCTGCCCCACAATTCTTATGGAACAAGTGGATCTCTTTGGAATCATAATATCCTCGGGTGAGTAGGAGGGTCTGCAGCAAGAGGTGGAAGAGGTGAGGCCAGCAGTGAGGGTCAGCAGGAAGTAGAACTTGAGGAAGCAGAAATAGTGGAGTAAACATATAGGGGTGACAGGAGGAGGAACACGAGGAGATAGATGACTTGCAACAGGAGGTGGAGCAGATGGGACAGAAATTGAGGGCCAACAGAATGGGGGCATGAGTAAGCATGTGTGGGGCAACAGGGGTTACGTAGGGCCGTGGAAAAGAAGGCCATTCAGGATGAGGCAGAGGAGGGGCAGGAGAAGGTGGGTGAATGGAAGGGGGCGGTGGATGAGGAGCAAGTTGGCTAGAGAGGGCAGATAAGGAGCAAGAGAAGGCAGAAGAATGGCAGGAAGGGGTTCATCAGGTGCAGGAAGAAGAGTGGCCTAGGGGAGGAATGGCAGCGAGAGGAGGGCGAGTTGGAGGTTGATAGAGCTGATGGTGATGGGTCCGCTCTTAGGCCAGAGGAAGAGGCAAATAAAAAGGTAATTCCTCAATACATTCTAGTTCAGGCTCCTACTAGGAGTGGACATACTTCATCCTCCAATGGGTAAGGTATAAACCATGGTATGTGCAATTCTGTAGAATTTCTACATTAAATGTTTTTTGTGCAACTATTTTATTCAATTTTGCAACAGAACAAGTTAAACACACATTAACCTCAACATAATATAATTAACTCTCTTAAATACAAAAGCAACTTAACCAACTCCCTCCCACCAATCAACCATCCTGCTATATAAAGTCCGAGCCTAAGAACTAGGAGGAAAGGGGGGGAAGAAGGAAAAAAAATGATTAACCAATACACCATTATATATAATTTACAAAGCAGACTATTGATATTGATATTTAATTTCTATTGTGCTCGTAGACAAGTGTTTCAGAGCGCAACAAGGCAAGGGAGGGAAACAGGGGAGAACAAAACAACGGTCTTACTAGGCCCAGTGACATAGAGAATGCGCAAGTTAATGGGAGAGGGGGAGGGGGAAGAAGTGGAAAGTGCAGAGCAAAGGAGAAACAGATCAATAATAATAAATAAATAATAAAGGCAACAAACAGTGGTAGTGCTGCCAGCAAGTGGCAAGTGCTGGGTTTAAGGCAGCAGACAGGGTATGTCTGATAAGTGCAGGAAGAAAAGGGGGGGGACTGTGTGGGTACAGATACAGAACCCAGTGCAAGGGGTGGATCGGAGGGAGTGCAGGAGGGTGGCAGGGTGAGCAGGTACCTGGGCCCAGAAGACAGACGGTGGCCAGGTGCACAGTGCCAAGAGAAGAAACAGATCAGCAGGGCAGGGTGGGGGGGGGGGTGAAGGCATAAGCAAAGAGGAAGGTCTTGAGGTGCTTCCGGAAACGGAGATGGTTCTCCTCAACTTTCAGAGTGTCAGGCAGGCTATTACAGAGGGAGGCCCCAGCCTAAAACAGAGATCTACCCCCAGCTTGTTTCTTTGAAAAACGACTGACCCTGAGGGAGTTAGAGGTAGAGGACAGAAGAGCTTGAGGGCAAAGTATTTGTGGAGGGATAGCTGAAGGTGTTTTGGACCCAGGCCCCAGAAAGCCTTGTGGACAATGCAGCGGGTTTTGAATTTAATCCTGAGAGCCAATGGAGAGATTTCAGAGCTGGAGAGCTACGATCCCAGGGCTCAAGTGTCGCAGTCCTGTTCTGGATTAGTTGCAGAGGGTGGAGAGTAGAGGCATGTAGATTTAGAAAGAGGCTATTACAATTGTCCAACCTAGAGAGAATCAGAGCTTGGGAGACAGTGAACTTGTGGGGGAAGCAGGGGAAAGGCAGAGTACCTCTGAGGAGGTGCAGTAGGAAGTTTGACTTTTTAGAGACATCAGAGATGTAGGCGAAGAAGGAATGTGTGGAGGCAAAGATGACCCTGAGGTTCTTAGCCTCACAGGTGGGTGTAGGAGGTGGGCCAATGGAGGTTGGCCAGAGAGTAAGGGGAAAGGAAGGTGAAGGTGTGTGAGATGAGGAGGATCTTCGTCTTGCTGGCATTCAGACAAAGATCACTAGACCACTATAATCAATTGCAGCAAATATATGTATACAAACAGGCATATATATATGCAAATATACAGAAAATTTAAATTGTACTTGTCTTCTAACTTCTCCTCCCGAAACAAGCTCACTCCAGATCCAAATTTAGAAAGCCCCCTGAAGTTTTCTGAAGAAGAGCTTCCTTTTTCTGCATCGTTAGAAATTATTTCTGCATTAAGGCAGCATAGCGGAACATGATCTGTGAAAACTATGCATTCGGCACAACTGCAATGCTTCACCACATTTGATGGTGGGCCACAATGACTTATAATTGGCATACTCCGTCTGCCGTCTCCTCCACCACAGTAACATTCTCCAGTTGAGCAGAGGAAGCACCTGCCAACTATCCTCTGACAATGGGTAATTCCACAACATGACGTAGAGCGCCAGTTCAACGAGGATGAAGAAACATTGGCTGCAGCTATCAGGTGTGTGTGGCATTGATTGGGTCCCTAGCGCACTGTGGTGGAAAAGATAAGTTGCCTTTGTGATCATCGGCATTCAGGTAAATAACATTTACTGCATTGAGGGTGGTTCTCAGCCACAGAAGCTGGAAGGAACAGCCTCCATAGTTGCTCTAAAGTCTCACCTATGTGCCCATCAAATAAACATTTCCTATTAAATTGAAGAAGGCAAATCGACAATATTTTATATTTCTATATTAACTTTATCCGGCCATCCATAAAACATCAATCAATCAAACAGGAAAAGATTTGAAATCGGCATTGTTGTCGTAATTATATATTATCAGCTCCAATCTAGCTGTGCCTAACCCTCACCACTGACTGTTTTGCACCTAACTATGTATCTTCCTCCTCAATCTTTCCATCCTTCATCCACCCTGTTAATTCTCTCACTTCCACTCCTTCAACCTCCTTACCCTTGATGTGAAAAGCCCACCAACGTACTCACTTTCAATTCAGCCCTCTCTAACTCCAAGGGTTGTACTTGGAGTGGGCTCCCTGACTTTCCCAGAACATTCCTGCCCCTTTGATCCCCTGTCTCTGACCAACACTGCCAATATATATTGCTGACATTAACTCCTAAATATTCTTTGCTGGTCTGCACTATGCCCAGAGTTTATGCCATACCTTTACCCACTCTCATCAGGGAGACCCTGAGAGAAATGTAGGCCTGTCTCGCTCTTATCTCGTGTAGCATGAGCAAAAACCCAAACAATTCTCAGATATATGGCTATCAAGGAGAACCCAAACAATGATTATGATTCTTATGCAGTGAGCTATACAGTATAGGAGAACACCCAAGAAATGCTCATGTAGACAGCTCTCGTTCTGGCAGTTCTCAGGGAGTGGCACAAATCCTTCAGAAAAATCTATTTTGTTTCAAATGTCTGCACTGTTGAAAGTTAGCGCTCTGCTTAATTACTGTGGTTTAAAATAGCAGCAGCAGGAATTAAGAACAGAAGAGTGGAAGCCCACATGCATCTCATCATGCTCTGACGGGCACACCTCTAGACATTAGTAATCCGCCGCCTGAACTGTTGGTTTCTTAACCACATGTCCCCCTTAACAACGGAGCTCCAATGGGACTGGTGCTTTGGCTATGGCTAGATATCTGCCTACAGTCTTCCTAAAAGCGTTGTTGGTTGATTTTTATGAATGTTAATTGTTTAAAATGGGCCACTGCATATTGGGTTGTCAGTGCACTGACCTTCTCTGCCTATAACATTGTATGCTTGTTTCTCACTCATTTGGCCTCTTCTCTACCTACTTCATTCACTTCCATTGCATTTTCAAGGCATTGCCCTTCTCTGCTGACTACATCCACATGTCTTTCTTAGTGCTTTGACATTTTTGTCAGCTAGTAAAATTCACATGGGGTCCGCAGTGCCTCTTCTTCTGACTATCTCTCCACTAGGGACCTCCTCCACGACCAACAAGCCATAACCATAATAACACTAAATAAAATAATACAATTACAAATTTAAAACACCTACCAGCAAGCTTGGAAACTCAGAAGTCCCATAGCATCCAAAATGTTATGTCTGTCCCTCTTTCAGGCTGGTTCAGGGACTTGGCCAACTACCTCAACAGAAGATGAAGGTAGGGCAGCAGGGATAGAAGCCAAGATTTTGTGTTCTTCCTGAAACTATAGTAGGAAGGTTCTGCTCTGAGGTTAACAGGTAATGAATTCCAGAGTTTAGCAGCCATCACTGGAAAGCTGCATCCACCGGATTTCTGAAGTTTATGTCTAGGTACATTCAGGCAGTGTGAGTGTATAGTTCTCAGAGGGCGTTCAGAATTTCTTTGGGTGAATTTGTCAGCTATTTAGGGGCGCAGGTGGGTAGACATTTATGAGTGAGAGTTGAAATGGATTCTGTCTTTGATTGCGAGCCAGTTAGTGCTACGCCTGAGAGTTGAAATGTGTTGTGTTCTGGGAATGTTGAACACAGATCTTAAAGCATTATTCTGTAAGGTTTGGAATTTGCTTATGTTGTAGTTACGAGAGCCTAGATATAGGGCGGTACAGTAATCTCATTTTGATAAAATTAGAGCTCTAGCCAATGTGGTGCAACTAGTTGTGGAGAGGAAGGGCTTGCAAGTGTTAATTAACTTGCAGGTGTATGCTGTGGCAGAGGAGACGGCATTGACCTGTCTCTTCAGGTTTAGTGCAGAGTCGAGGTAGAAGACCAGGGTTTTCACCTCACTGGAAACTTTGATGATGTTGTCATCGATATTGAATGATTTTAATTGATTACTGAGGTTGTTTACTTTTACTGAAGATCCAATGAGGAGAAGTTCAGTCTTCCCGTCGTTCAGACAGAGTGTGTGTGTAGCCATCCATGCCGGGATAATCAGATATATTTTGTTGAGGAGGGTGGAATCTCTTTCGTAATCACCAGCGATGGGTGTGAGAATCTGAGTGCAATCTGCATAGTTAGTGTAGATGACACCCAGTCTATCAAGATTATCGAAGAGGGGCTTGGTGAATACATTATAGAGGGTAGGAGAGAGAGAGGACCCAAGTGATAGGGATTTGGGTCGGCTGCAGCGTTCGGAGAAAAGACTCTCATGGTGCGCTTGTGTCCTGGCCATGGCTTCATTAGAGAAGTATGCAGTGGAGGTTAAATGATTGCACAGGACCTTGTAGTCGACTAGGTTGAAGGCAGCTGAGAGATCTAGAAGGAGGAGGAGAGCAAGTTTCCCATTGTCTTTTAGGTTGTCCATTTGATTTTTTAAATCGATTAAAGCCAATTCGGTTCCATGTTTCGATCTGAAATCTGATTGTCGCAGACCAAGGAGATTATTATTTTCTAGGTAGGACTGTTTCTGAAGGTAAGCAGCTCTGTCTAGTATTTTAAGGAGGAAGGGGACAGTAGTTATGGGTCTGTAGTTGGTTGGTAAATTGGGAACTAAATTCATTTATTTTAGCAGTGGGAGAACCCATGCGTCTTTTAGGTTGGTGAGAACGGTTCCAGAGTCGAAGGAGGAGTTAATTAAGGAAGTTATCAAAGGGGCTAGATGTCTAGCGGCCTCCATGATAATGGGAGCTGGGCAAGGGTCGCCCTGGTCTCTAGAAGGTTTGAGAGAAGATATTATTTCTATTACTTCCTTAATGGAAACCGAGGCGAAGTTGAAGCGGTTACAGGATGTCTCAGGTGTAGGATGAAGATTAGGCACTGATGAGTCCTTGGCTATGTTATGTTTTTTCATTTCAATTTTCTTTTGTGAGTGAGATTTTGTTAGCTAGAGCAGTTTGAATTTTAGTACACCAATTCTTCTCCTTGATGCAAGTTTCTGTTTGTGGGGTAGGTGATTCTAGTTCTTTTAGAATAGTGAACAATTATCTAGTGTTAGAGTTTGCTTTGTTGATCCTGTCATTGAAGGTGTCTTTTTTTAGTAAGGAGTACCTCTTTCTTGAATTTCTTGGGGATCAGAGTCAATTTTTCCTTATTTGTGTCCGATGGGTTGGTCTTCCAAAGAGTTTCTGCCCTTCTTTTCTCGTTACGTAAGGCTTTGAGTTGGGGGGTGAACCAGGAGTTCAGGTGAGTTTGGGGTGAATTTTTAGCGGTGCAATTTTGTCGATAGCTGTTTTCATAGTATGATAGTAGAGATCAACAAGCACTGTAGGGTCTGAACTAGAAGGTGTGCAGTCGGTAATAGAGTGGAGTAGGGGTAATAAGCTGTCCACAGTTATGTTATGCTTATTTCTAGTCAGAGAAGGGGGGGCTGGTGGCTTAACAGTAACTTGAGGCTTGATAGCCCAAATTAGACCCACCTCTAGAATTAGTAAGTGTGCCTTTTGTCCATAAAGCAAGTTTATTGTACAAATGGCCAGGAGGGGGCTTAGATGACATCCAACAGTCACACTAACTCTGTTTTCTCCGAAACCACACAAACAACGCACATTATATATAGTTTGCAATAGTTAGTACCTTCCCCCAGATACCTTAACAAAGACATTCCCCCCAAACATGATTGGTTGCCCTATACAGAGAAATCTAAAACCCACACAGTTCATTGAACACAGACATTATAACACAATCCCCTAAAAACATATAATTACAAGGTTTACATTTCCAGCACACCCCTTCCCAAAACCTCTCCATATTTGGTGGGTGGCAGCCTTGACTCTTAGTTACATAACAACAGAATTGCACTCGGACCTGCCCTAAGCACATGAAGACGAGAGAAAGACACGTAGATTTCCTTTTTCACCTATTTGTGTTTCCTGATCACATTGCCCAAACCTGTCCAGTGTCTGATTTTTATGACTACTGAATTATCCTATTCACATGCATTCCGCCCACTCTCTGACAACACAATCGCTCTCCTGAAATGTATTACTACTGATCTCCACAAGTGCCCTGGGAGAAGCCACCTGTTCAAACCACCTCGTGAGTTTCACAAATGCCTATCCCTTACAACAATGAGCTCTCCTGTTTACCAGGGATCATATCTTCCCTTCGTCCTCCATCACTTCAGCCAATTAACCACATTCACCCCCCATTGACCAATTTACAAAACGTCCCTTTGCAAGCCTTTGCCATGATTGCGAAAACACCCTTCTAATTAATCCACAATACAAAGACCCATGAGACACAGAGCAACCCCACCTCATATTATTTCATATCTTTTACTAAATTCAAAATATACTTCTCATACATGTATACCATTATGTTATGTGTGCATTTTATACCTATTATGATCTCCTCTCATGACCACCATTCATACAGCTAAACTCCACTTGCACATATTGATCGCCTGCTTCACTTGGGCGGGGAGGGGCCCACCATGTGACAATGTTTCATCGGTATGTTTCTGCGCACATGCAAATCTATGAATGTATCGCCGCTACACAAAATAACACAGAGTAACCTAAATGTAACACTTAACCCATTTACCATAAATATTGTAATAATTGTACCAATTTGCAAAAGTGACAGAAATGACAATGAAAATGTGTCAGTGGTATGGCGCGCAAAGATCAAACTTTTCCAATTTCCCAACACTCATTCTGTAGCATTGAACAAAAAGCCCTCAGGTAAGTGTTTCATAAGCTGTTATCAAAAATACTAAGTTCCACCTATCCCGTTTTCTCTACCATTGTGCAGCTGTCACCTCTCTTGGTGGAATGTTTTAGCAAGAATATCACACATGGGACCTCATTATAAGTTTGCCGGTCTGGAAACAAGGGAGCCGGGACACTCCCTGGTACCCTTGTTTCCGGAGAGGCAAACTACGTTTCTTCTGCGCTCTTCAGGTCTAACCCTGTTGGGCGCAGTGGCCATGGTAGGCAGACCCTTCACGGAAGCGCTGGCGCTGTTAACAATGGTGCAGGCACTTCTGAGTCCCCAATCCCATAGAGTCGGACTCTATGGGAATGGGGACTTATATGTTACTGGCGCCTGACTTCCCAGGGCACCGGACTCCTAATCCCCCAGTCAGGCGCCAGAAACATTTTATGAGTCTGGCGGGTAACCAACGGTAGCACCGGCAGGGTTACCACCAGACTCGTAATGAGGCCCAGGGTTATGTTTATCGAGAGACGCATGTCATTCTTTTACGCATACCTTATGTACAGAGATGTTGCCAAAATTGTTAGTGGACACACCCCTGATTCCAGCCTTAGAGCTCATAATGCTGTATGTTTGCACCCACCTGCTGAAGTACAGCCACATGTATTTCCATTATTGTGAACCTCCATAATTCAGCTCTAACTAATAGCGTTGTAGTAACCTTCAAGGTCTTTACTTCCAGGCATTTGTGACTATTAGAGCCACATAGTTGAAATGCAATCTCACTAAAGCAGCAATACTGGGTTCATAGATGCAACTTTTTTCTTTGAAAGCAAACCAGCTCCTATTCTGAGGTAAAACCTACATAATTATATTGCTTTCCATGTTTTACTTCGAGTGTATTCAGAAACCGAGTATACTGCCGTTTTCCTTTCCCAAAATGGATCACCTTAGTTTTAGAAATGATGAAGTCAAACTTATGGAGCAGAAAAAGTCCTCTTATTTTAATTAAGCTTCCTTGTAAAACTCATGGAGTCATATCTAGCAGAGTCATATCGTCTATATACATTAAGGTTGTGCTAGTGCTATTCGTTTTTTGAGGATCTGGATGTAATTGCCGGGGCAAAACAACATCCAGATCATTCAAATGCTGAACAGCAGTGGTGCAGCGGACTTCCTGGTATGACAGCCCTCATTATTGGTAATGCTGGAGCTGGCTGGCTTCCACGTTTCACTGTTGTGGTTGTTCTACTATGGGCTATCTGGATTCATTTCAAATGGCAGACGGACCTAGTTTATTCAACCTTGTCGATAATAAAAGCTTGTCTACCAAGTAAAAAACTGTATTAAGGTACACAAAGATCATGTTTGAGGGCCCACCTCTCATTTTACATATTTATTGACCATGGTGGAGAATGGTCAATCGTAGGAAAAATGATTTACCTTTTTCATGAATAGGGTTCACACGTGTTGATGAAATGGCATAACTTTCTCAGGTAGAAGTTAAGGTTCTGTTTTTCTAGCATAAGTTATACTTACTCCTAATAAAAAGAGGTTAATTTACCCAGTTATGCCAAATTGTTATACACCTTCTTGTGTCTTTAACCTGATTTTCTATTTTAATTTAGAGCATATGCATAATTAAATACCTGCAAAATTCAATGGGTGATGATCCAATGGCACTGTGATAAACTTCACAACGTTATGAACTTTTCAAAGTTTTATACACAACTTCATGCAGTGTGCATATGTGAAGTCCTGAAACTCTATGCAACCCTATTCCAGTGCATTGCTAGGTATGAAGCAACAGGGAAGATTACAGAAGAATTGTGCGGAGCTAGACTTTTTCCAGTAATCAGATCACTACATTGCATCCCCTCAAACAGTGACAACCAGCATCAGCCAGTGGCAATGAAGTTGTCCTCCCACAAATAGCATAGTGGCTATGCTGATTCCGCTTAAAAACTCTAGGCCTAAAGCTCGGCCATCCCAGCCCTGGTTCTCGGATGAACTGCCTGCACTTTGTTTGAAGCCTATGCAGTTTGAATGCAAATGATGACTCAGCTATGATCCGGCGGACAAATCAGTTTTTGCTGAAGCCGCTACTTTGTATCATCTTCCAATTGATAATGCTAAGAGGGCCAACTATTCGCTGCAGATAGAGGAATCAATCAATCGCTCTAAATAAATGTTCAAAGTCGTGCGTGGCCCATCCTACACTGTATCTGACCCTATCCCCTGTCGCAGGGCTTGTGCGATGACTTGTCCCTTTAATGTGTTGAAAAAATTAGCAAAATCAACTCTGACATCTGCTCATCAGGATTCAGGTCTTCGGCTCCTTCTTTTTCAGTCATAGCATCAGTGCCACAAATTTGTGGACAGTGTGTCCCATCTTTTCAGCCGAGGATTTATCAGCTGCCGTTTTTAAATTGAAAACGCCATCACCCAGGAAAGCGATTCCCCTCTGTGTCATTAAGGACATCCTGCTGCATATTGTTCACTTGTTGACTGGAGCAGTGAATGTTTCCTTCCTGACAGGACAGGTTCCTGCATCCCTTAAACATGCCACAGTCATTCCTTTACTAAAAAAGCCTACTCTGGATCCTCTTATCCCAACTCATTTCCATCCTATCTCTCTTCTTCCATTCCTAATGAAGCTTCTGGAATCTCTAGTCTATCCACTGTTCAGTTCTTTTCTTGAGGAATTGTCTTTCATGCTTCACAGTCTGGATTTTGCCCTGGTCGGGGGACCGATAGTGTGCTGGTCTCCGTCAAAGACGATCTGGTGCGGATAAATGACAAAGGAGGTGTCAGAGCTCTATTGCTGCTCAACCTCTCTGCTGCCTTTGATACAATCAATCTTGTTGTCCTGCTTGATCGTCCGGCGGGGGGCAGCCTCTCTGGCACCATACTGGCCTGGTTCTCTTACTTTCTCTCAGAACACTTTCAGACTCCCTCTTTCGTTCACTCTCAGGCAGTGGCCCTTAGTTGTGGTGTTCCCCAAGGGTCCACCATCTCTCCTGTGTGGTTTAATGCCTACATTCAACCTCTGACCATCTTCTCAAAGTGGTTCCTTTACTATGCATATGCTGATGACACCCAGATACGGTATCGCCTTGACCTCTCTCTACCTTAGTAGGTGGCCAGGTTCCAGACGTGCCTGGAGGCTGTGTGGGAATGAATGTGAAACAACTGGCTCAAGTTGAACTGTGATAAAACTGAGGCCCTTGTGGTGAGCCCTCCCTCTGCTTCTTCTTTCTGGACTCCTGCTTTCTGGCCTGCTTCCTTGGGCCCTTTCCCTTCTCATGTTCCCATTATTAATGATCTTGGTGTTAAGCTTTCATCGCCACTTTCTATAGAGCCTATTTTCAGCTGAAACCCCTTCATAGAATTCTTCCACTCGTCCCTGGGCATCTCTGTGCTCTTGTGGATTCTGCTCTTGTTATTTCTTCTATTGATTACTCCAACTATTTATTTCTGGCCGAACCTGGTTATCTTTTACAGCGTCTGCAGGTTCTTCAGAATTCGGCAGTGCATTTGGCCACCTTTACACCCCTTTGTGCCCATATTTCTCTTGTTTTACAGAAACTTCACTGGCTCCCGGTAGCCCAACGTATTCAATGCAAAGCCCTTTTCCTAGTACACTGTGCCATTTATGGTCATGGGGCCGAGTACCTTCCAGCAAAATTCCACCCTTACATTCCTGGTCATGCATTGCTTTCCTCAGATTCCTCCCTGGTCCCTGTGCCCAGGTTAAGACTCAGTACAATTGGGAGTCGCTCCTTCTCTGTGGTAGTGGCTGGACTGTGGAATTCTCTTCCACATCCTCTTTGGGCCACTGTTAATCATCTCTCCTTTTGCAACGCTTTGAAAACCTCCATGTTTTAAAATGTTCCCTCTCCCCACCTTCGTGTTGAGTAGAGCCAAAATACCATTGTGGTGTACGCTGCGCTTAATATATAAATATAGCATAACATAACATAGTCTTAGCACAGACCTGGTGTGGTGTTTCTTGGACCAAACTAAATAGGCGCAGAAAAGAAATATTGAATCCCTGCCAGGCTTTAGGCTTGGCAAGATAACTGGTCACCTGATTCCAAAGCCCATAAAGTGAGAGGAGTGCCACCAACAAAATTCCTGACGTGAGAAAAGGACGAACAAGGAGTTTTGGAGCATGCAGAGTGAATTTTTGCCTCTGTGTATTTGTGTACAGGGGGATGTCAGCATCTGTGTGTGAGAGAGGCTGTGTACCTGTGGGTGTGCGTTTGAACATTGGCATAGGCATATGTACGTGGGCCTGAGAGTTATTTTATGTTATGTTGATTTATACCATACACTGCTGCTATTTGCATGGTCTCCAAGTGCTCCTGTGGCTCTGTAAGGAAAAGTGGGAGTGGGTTGGTTAGGGTATAAAAAAGGCATAAGACAGGTGCTGTGCTCAGCTGTTGATATGTGTAGAAAAAGGAGTAACTGGCGTCTGTGCTGGTGTGGTGTGCTTCCTTAGTGTGTTTTGCTTTGGACACTGAAGCACATTGTTTCCAGATGGGAGACCCCAGTATCCTGATAGTCGTGTGGTTGTGGCATAGAAGGGGTTTATGAATTGGTTTGAGAGACGGTGTGTAGTGTTGGGGTGTTTGGTAGGTTGTTTTCTAGTCAGCTAGGGTGTGTGTGAAGAGTGTATGGTGAGGAAAGGGTTCATAGGTTAGGGGTATTGGAGTTGTGGATAGTCCCTCGGTACAGGGTTTTTATACAATTGGTTCTTCTTTCTTATTCTCTTATTGTACTTTGGGGTGCTCATTTTTCAGACAGTGTAGGGATGTGTTTTTCAGGGTTTTTTGTAGCAGAGGTGGGTTTATTCTGGGTGTGGAGCACAGAGAACTAGATCAGAACTGGTATTGTGTTTATTTTTCTGGTCTGTAACTTGAGTCAAGTGGTAAAACGTTACTTGGCTCTGCTAGGGTATGTAGTATTTCCTATTCAGTTGTCTGGGTTCTCTTGGTCCAATGAACATGTGCAGTTGGATTTGTGAGGATCATTATGGAATGCCTTGGGTGTAGTCTGAAAAAAGGTCTGACTTGTTTTCTTGATACTGTGGTGTATGAGGTTTGATGCGTTAGGTTATCAATTTTTTCTTGATCAGCTTACTTCCTGGCTTGTGTAAGGAAGGCATGGTTTCAACAGTAAGACAGACACAAGTGACCACAGTTCAAGGGTGTTTATTGAACTTCAAAAAGGGTTTGAAAAAACGCATATCTAATACTAAATCTAAAGATGGGAGCAAGCTACCACCATCAAGTAATAATA
The DNA here is from genome assembly GCF_040938575.1 of Ambystoma mexicanum. Taxonomy (NCBI): domain Eukaryota; kingdom Metazoa; phylum Chordata; class Amphibia; order Caudata; family Ambystomatidae; genus Ambystoma; species Ambystoma mexicanum. The sequence continues at coordinate 103,577,830 of NC_090936.1, read as the reverse complement.
ACACAGTCCTAGTGGTGTCTTGTCAAAATAAAAGGGCCTATACTAATAACCATATTACTAATCCTTACCGCTAAATACAAATAGTGTGGGAAACAATGTTATGTAAAAGAAAGAAGTGTTTAAGAAATTATATGTCAGGATATTCAGGCTGTTGGCCTCCCTTCCCCACATTTTCAGAACGAGACAAGGCAGCACACTCGAGCGTAGCACAGGCTTGTCTAGCACAAGGGTGCAGTTCAAACATTAGCATCAGGGCCTTCTGTGCCCAAGTCTCTTTGCCTTTCAAAGTCTCTTCTTTCAGAGGGCCTGATCCGACAAACAAACAATAAGTTCCTTTCCTCCTAGCATTTCACATGTACTCAATTTCTCAGGTGATTCACTATTCACCTCTGACCCCCCTCAGCCAGGCTCAGATCCCCTTTAACACAATGCATGTAAGATTTTCATGAATCCAATTTCTCTGATTATTCACGGTTCACCCCGGATCCCCCTCAGCCATGCTTAGATCCATTTTAACACAATGATCAATCAGTCTCCAACAGCCGGGCTCAGACCAACTTAATTCACTTTAACACAAACTTGCTTTAACCCAAAGCTTTCAATTGATCTCCCTCGTTTGGGGTTGGATCAACTTGATCTACTTTGTGATCAACTCTCTTGACAGTATCAACATCGAAGACTTTCGATTGTTCACAAGATTTAGCTGACCCGCCACAGGACCACTTCGATGCACAGTTCATTGCCACACTTTCACCTTTGTCAACTCTCAGTTAGATACCTTAAAGAGACTTTCGAATGAGCATGCACGCAGTGCCGGACCACTCTGTCAAAGGTATTTATCTTGGTTTCAAAGTTCAATCACTCATCTGTCGTTCAATTTTACTTGCGTTGGTTATCACATGCGTTTCATACACTGCTCGCTTCAGCGCTCACCATACAATGTTGCTGCTTATAACCTTGGCTTCAACATAGACCGGTGTGGTATCGGTCTCCCCAAGTCACCGGCTGTGTTGATTTCACTGATGCTGCTTTGTTGTTAGAGCCAAGGACAGTACCGCGGCAGCTGGCAATTCTCCCCACCTTGATTATCGATGTGGGAGGGCCCCATGTACCTATGACACACAATGCAGGATTCTTCAGACTGATTTCCTGATCTTACGCTTTCTATTCTTGAGGCTTTTGTGAAAGTAACAGTTCCTTGTCGAAAAGGTCAAAGGCACTTCCCTCCTTGTGATCCCCTTTTGTTTCACTGTCTTTCTCATCGTGTTAAACTGCCATCTTGGAACTGCTGTTTCCTTGCGTGATTTGCCTTCCTCAGAGTGTGCTCTCGTGCTCTGCTTTTTATCTGTTTGGGTAAGTGTAATGGAAGTCAGATGGGCGTGATGGTCAGTAATTACCTGTTCCTAGCTGACCATTGTATTGGGAAACGTCAGGTGTACAGCTCAGGTGTTTGTCCGTTTTTTCTCATAGCGAGCTGTCTGTGAGAAAGTGTTCATGTTGTGAAAGGGGGGGTTGAGTTCCAACATATCCTACCTGGTAGTATGGGGTAAATGTGTTACAGCGAAGGGGATACAGCATCTCGCCATCCGGTGTCCCACTCCCAGTCCCCGAGGACCCCTCACCCAGGTGATCCTCCCGCACTGGTGCACCCCAAGGAACTGGATCCAAAAGCGATGGCCATGTCCTGGCCAACTGGATGACAGATCCCTGGGGACTAGTGGGTGAGACCCCTTCATGTTTCTCACACTTGTTTCACAAAATGCCTTTGCAGGGGGTGGCTGGGACATTGTATGGAACAATGTGATGTCTTCGGAAATTATGCTTTTCATCCGGTAGCAGTTAGTTTGTTTCTATCCCGGTGAGTTGAATAACCAGGTTTTTAGAAATTGAGGTGGTTCTGTCATGATCTCTGCTTCCAAAAGATCAGGACTTGCCCAACTCCCTTGGAAGCAGACCCATAACCCCGGTTCCGAGTGCCAGCCAGTCCCAATTGGGACCTTTTGGACCCTGTCCTGGCGCCAGTGGCACCAGGCTCATAAAGATGCCCAGTCCCAGCGCTGGAAGCGCCAGCTCATAATTCTTGGGTGGACTTACCTGCAGCAGACCATGCTGTTTACTTACCTTCCCTTGAAGTTGAGCCCCTGATCCTCTTCTGTTTGGGACTACGTTTCCTGTTGGGTGGGGCAGGAGCCACGCCCTGGGTTCAGAACACTGGAACTCTTCTGGAAAGCAGGAACTCTTTTCTTAGGCGAGGCTGTGGAAGGAGAAACCTAAGCACTACAGGAGGCTATTTAAACCACACCCGATGGATGAATCTTGCTTTGTGTTATTCTGCAATATCTGCAGCAGAACGCTCATCGTGTCTTCTGCTTCTGATCCTGGGCCTAAGGGAACAAAGGCTTACCATCCTGGAATCCAGCCTTCAGCAGCACCTGTAAAGACAAAGAAAGAACAGGTTAGCACTACGGTCTTCAGTGGCAGCGCATCTCTTACCTGGTCCATCGGCTGTCACCAACGCCTCGCGCTGCATTCCGGCATCTGAAAGACAAAGGCTTACCTGCTCTTCGCATGCTCCGGAGGTCTTCGCACTGCATTCCGGCATCTGAAAAACAAAAGCTTACCAGCTCTTCGCACGCTCCGGAGGCCTTCGGCGCTGCATCCCGCATCTGAAAGACAAAAGAAGGTGCGTTTAAAGACATTGGGCAACTTTATTACTCACGTGCCATTACTCCTTACCACGCCGAATCCAGTGGGTATTCCAGCACCCTTCAGCTTCTCTAAAGCTCCGAACTTGTACCTGCAAGATAAAAGGGACAGTTAGTGCACATCGTGAAGCAGGCTACAAGCCCTTACTTACGTGCTTCCAGGCGCTTCTATTCCTCACGCGGGTTCGATCCTCAACTCTCATCAGCCAGCCATCCGCCATCGCCGGAACCCTGCAAAACAAGAGATATCATTACAAAAGACTTTTAAGACATTTGCAGTGCCCAGAACTTACCGTTCGTGCAGTTAACGACAGACAGCAGTCCTCTGAGGTCAAGAGGCCTGCACCCTTATCCAGTGAAGAAACTGGTTACGGCACCCTGCCCCGAGGCAGATGGAGAGCTCGGCGTTCACTTACCTAAGGTGAGGGCGTTAACCTTTGGGGTTCTACAGGAGAAGAGAAAGGGAAGAGGAGAGAGGCACCCAATAACTCCAGTTCATTAATCCCATATTTTCTATCTGCAGACATCTTACTCTTCGAGTCAGACATATAGTGCACAGAGGTCCAGCCCAAAGACCCAACCGTGTGTTACACATCACCTTTGAAGATACGGCATTCACCCAGTCAAGACCGGCGCCTCTGCGGGAATCAGGTGAGCGTTGCAGAACACAAAGCCTACCGCAAAACTCCCACCCAGGCGCTATGGAAACCTCGGATACCGACCAGCTAACCCAGTTACTTGGGGAACTAAGAGCAGAAGTGCATGCAGCCCGTCAGGAAACGAATGCTGTAAGAAGGGAACTGATTATTTCCAAGGAGCGAACAGACGATCTCGCTAGACAATTGCTACAGTCACAAGCCGGACAAACTCTGTTACCCGCATCAGGGGCAAATCTTCCTTCAACATCCTCTACGAACCCAGTACAGATCAACCTACCTGGGAATGTACCTCTGGCTCCGCCCGAACGATTTTCTGGTGACCCAAAGAGGTTTGCGGTATTTATTAATCAGTGCCGGTTGCACTTCTTATGCCGGCCAGCAGCCTTTCCAACTGATCAAGCTAAGGTAGCTTTCGTGCTTTCGTACCTTAGTGGCAATGCGGCAGACTGGTCGATCCCTCTAGTTAATCAAGATGATCCGGTTCTCCATGATTTTCAAGCTTTTCAGTTCAGTATGGAAAAACTGTTTGCAAGACATTCACAGGGGCAGGCCTTGGACAATGAGCTCCTTTCATTGCGACAGGGTAATCAAGACCTTTTGGCTTATATTGCGTCTTTCAACAGACTGATAGTGGAAACTCGATGGCCTGAGGACAAAAGGATTACGCTGTTTTATAGAGGTCTACGTGGAGAGCTCAAAGATGTGTTAGCCCAAGTAGTGAATCCCCCGCAAGACTGTTCGGACTATATTGACTTAGTCGTTCAAATAGACCACAGACTGCAGAACAGGAAGGCCGATCGTTCCAAGTTTGATGCTCGAGTATTTTCCAAACCACCAACTCCTACCAAAGAAGTAGTCTCCGGGGAACCCATGCAAATAGGGGGCCTGAAAGGACCACGAACACAAAGGGAGCGGGAAAGGAGAAAACAGCTGCAATTATGTCTCTATTGCGGAAACTCGGGGCACTTTCTTCGAGACTGTCCGGAGAAACCAGCCAAGAAGGCAGTAGGAGCTGCAGTTACCAGGGTCACAAACTCTGAGCAGGGAAACGACCTCGCCCGACAAGAATAGAGGTCCTCTTGCCGAGCGTTAAAACCAGTTCTGTGACCTCGCATTTCGTGATACCTATGGTCCTCATTAGCCCTGAACATCCGGATCGATTACATGCGATTGAAGCTTACGTCGACAGCGGTGCCATCGGCAATTATGTGGATCATGAAATGGTTTTGAGGATGAATCTGACTCTTTGTCCAAAGGCTGTAAAGGACGTCATTACTATGGTGGATGGTACGGAGATAGCCTCCGGACCAGTAACGCATAACACCCAAGAAGTGACGCTAGTAAGTCAAGATGGACACCATGAGAAGATCGTGTTCGATGTGATCAAGGCTCCTCAGTTCCAGATTATTCTAGGAATTCCTTGGTTAGAGAAGCACAATCCTCAGATCGATTGGCGAGCAAGAACGGTTCAGTTTCCAGAATGTGTCTCTACTTGTCACCCTCGACCTGGTGTTGCACTGGCAGCAATTTCTTCGGAGGCTCCCCAGTTACCTCCCGAATACCTAGAATTCCAAGATGTTTTCCGGAAGGATCAGGCTAACTCTCTACCTCCTCATAGGTTTTATGACTGCCAGATAGACCTGATACCTGGATCTACTCCTCCTTGTAGTAGAATTTATGCCCTCACCGAGCCTGAGAATCTTCACCTCCGACAATACCTGGATCAATACCTAGCGAATGGGTTTATTCGTCCTTCCAAGTCCCCTGCTTCCTCAGCTTTGTTCTTCGTTCCAAAAAAAGAAGGGGACCTTAGAACTTGTATAGATTACCGCACCCTGAACCAGATCACCGTTAAGAATAGATATCCGTTACCTTTGATCCCTGAACTCCTGGACCAAGTCAGAAAAGCATGCATATATACAAAGCTGGATCTTAGAGGAGCCTACCACTTGGTACGAGTAAAAGAGGGCGATGAATGGAAGACGGCCTTCCGCACCAAGTATGGGCTATTTGAATATCAGGTCATGCCCTTCGGACTTTGCAATGCCCCGGCCGCCTTTCAATATTTTATGAACGATGTCCTCAGAGAGCTCATAGATGTGTGTGTTGTTGTTTACATTGACGACATCCTCGTTTATTCTTCATCGGAAACTGAACATCGGAAACACGTGAAAATGGTCCTCGAGAGATTGCGTCAACACAAACTTTTCGCTAAGTTGGAAAAATGTGTTTTCAACGTGACTGAAGTTGAATTCTTGGGATTCATATTATCACCTAGCGGAGTGCGTATGGATTCAAAGAAGGTCGATGCAATTCTCAAATGGCCATCGCCATCCTCCGTAAAAGGTGTTCAAAGCATGTTAGGCTTCGCTAACTTTTACCGCAGGTTTATCCCCGAATTCTCTCGAATAGTCCAGCCCATCACCGCCTTGTTCAAGAAAAACAAACGTTTTGAATGGTCTACCGAGGCGGAACAAGCTTTCCAGAATTTGAAGACTAGATTTATCTCTGCACCGATCTTAAAACATCCTCGCCCAGAACTCCCCTACATCATTGAAACTGATGCTTCGAGCCTTGCCATGTGGGCAGTTCTATCACAAAAGGACCCAGTAACCAATCAGTTGCATCCCGTGGCATTTTGGTCCCGCAAATTCTCGCCTCCTGAAATCAATTACACTATTACTGATAAGGAACTTCTAGCTATCAAGTCCGCCTTTAAGGCTTGGCGGCATTATCTTCTGGGGGCCCGACACACCGTTACTGTGATTACAGATCACCGAAACCTACAATATTTGAAAACCGCAAAAGCTCAATCCTCTAGGCAACTCCGTTGGGCACTATTCTTTGCCGAGTTTGACTTCATAATTACCTATCGACCTGGTACAAAAAACGGTAAAGCTGATGCCCTTTCTCGGATGGGAGTGGAAGAACATTTGATCAATCCTAAACCTGTACCTATCATTCCCGAACAAAGAATTCTGGGTGTAATCGCCACACAATCCATAGAGGAAGTTAAGGATAAAGCCAGGCTACTGGTAACTCCAGCAGACATACAGAATTGGCATCTGCAGGGAAAGGACTTTACGGTGAAGGACAACCTATTATATTTCCAAGAACGGTTATACCTGCCCAGCACAGACTTACAGAAGAAGGTAATCTCTTGTTATCACGATTCTTTAATGGAAGGACATCCCGGTATGGCCAAAACCTCGGAAAAGATCAAGCGCTACTTCTGGTGGCCGTCTTGGAAAAAAGATATCAGAGACTTTATAATGTCCTGTGGAGTATGCGCCCAAAACAAGAGTCAAAAGGAAAAACCAGCCGGCCTCTTACGCCCTATTGACATCCCACCTCGCCCTTGGCATACGCTTTCTATGGACTTCATCACCGATCTACCTCCATGCTCCGGATACAATACGATCCTAGTAATCGTGGACCTATTCTCCAAGATGGCCCATTTCATTCCACTCAAAGGCTTACCAACAGCAGCAACTCTGGCCCGAGAATTTCTTGAAAACATCGTCCGACTGCACGGTTTTCCTTCAGTTCTAATTTCGGATCGAGGTAGTCAATTTATTTCTCATTTTTGGCGAAGTTGCTGTCGGTCGGCTCAAATTGATGTGAGACTTTCGACCAGCCACCACCCTCAAACCGACGGACAAACCGAGAGGACCAATCAAACTCTGGAACAGTATTTGCGCTGCATGGTACAACAAACTGAAAAAACTTGGAAAGATATCCTTTGGATAGCCGAATATGCCTACAATAACTCTGTCCACTCGGGAACTGGGAAGACCCCGTTTTTTCTTTTATACGGTAGTCACCCTCGAACCTCGGAGTTGGATCCACTCCAAGATCTTGGAACACCAGCAGTAGACCACCTGCATTCTACAATCACCCAAGCCTTTAAGGAAGCCGTTACTCACCTTCAAAGGGCTAAAGAACAATACAAGAAAGGAGCAGGCCAACATCGGAAGGAAGCCCCCCAATATCAAGTAGGAGATCAAGTCTGGTTATCCACCAAATATCTACCTCTAAAAGGACCACGCACATTCAACCCAAGATACCTTGGTCCCTATTCCATCACTACCATAGTAAATCCAGTAGCGGTCAAGTTGGACTTGCCCCCTCACATGAAGATACATCCGGTCTTCCACGTCTCTCTATTAAAACCCGTGCAACCTCAAACCCGACTAACTAAATCTCCAAAACCTATTCTAGTTGATGGAGAACTCGAGTTTGAAGTCAAAAGCATCCTGGATTCCAAGATCTCCAAATCTAAACTATTTTACCTGATTGACTGGAAAGGCTACGGTCCCCAAGAAAGATCCTGGGAACCTGCAGAATATGTCCACGCGCCTCGTCTAATCAAAAGATTTCATCGAACATTTCCTAACAAGCCAAAACCCCCGGAGAAGCCCGGTTTGGGAGGGGCCTTGAGGGGGGGTGCTGTCATGATCTCTGCTTCCAAAAGATCAGGACTTGCCCAACTCCCTTGGAAGCAGACCCATAACCCCGGTTCCGAGTGCCAGCCAGTCCCAATTGGGACCTTTTGGACCCTGTCCTGGCGCCAGTGGCACCAGGCTCATAAAGATGCCCAGTCCCAGCGCTGGAAGCGCCGGGCTCATAATGTTTGGGTGGACTTACCTGCAGCAGACCATGCTGCTTACTTACCTTCCCTTGAAGTTGAGCCCCTGATCCTCTTCTGTTTGGGACTACTTTTCCTGTTGGGTGGGGCAGGAGCCACGCCCTAGGTTCAGAACACTGGAACTCTTCTGGAAAGCAGGAACTCTTTTCTTAGGCGAGGCTGTGGAAGGAGACACCTAAGCACTACAGGAGGCTATTTAAACCACACCCTATGGATGAATCTTGCTTTGTGTTATTCTGCACTCTCTGCAGCAGAGCGCTCATCGTGTCTTCTGCTTCTGATCCTGGGCCTAAGGGAACAAAGGCTTACCATCCTGGAATCCAGTCTTCAGCAGCACCTGTAAAGACAAAGAAAGAACAGGTTAGCACTACGGTCTTCAGTGGCAGCGCATCTCTTACCTGGTCCATCGGCTGTCACCAACGCCTCGCGCTGCATTCCGGCATCTGAAAGACAAAGGCTTACCTACTCTTCGCATGCTCCGGAGGTCTTCGCACTGCATTCCGGCATCTGAAAAACAAAAGCTTACCAGCTCTTCGCACGCTCCGGAGGCCTTCGGCGCTGCATCCCGCATCTGAAAGACAAAAGAAGGTGCGTTTAAAGACATTGGGCAACTTTATTACTCACGTGCCATTACTCCTTCCCACGCCGAATCCAGTGGGTATTCCAGCACCCTTCAGCTTCTCTAAAGCTCCGAACTTGTACCTGCAAGATAAAAGGGACAGTTAGTGCGCATCGTGAAGCAGGCTACAAGCGCTTACTTACGTGCTTCCAGGCGCTTCTATTCCTCACGCGGGTTCGATCCTCAACTCTCATCAGCCCGCCATCCGCCATCGCCGGAACCCTGCAAAACAAGAGATATCATTACAAAAGACTTTTAAGACATTTGCAGTGCCCAGAACTTACCGTTCGTGCAGTTAACGACGGACAGCAGTCCTCTGAGGTCAAGAGGCCTGCACCCTTATCCAGTGAAGAAACTGGTTACGGCACCCTGCCCCGAGGCAGATGGAGAGCTCGGCGTTCACTTACCTAAGGTGAGGGCGTTAACCTTTGGGGTTCTACAGGAGAAGAGAAAGGGAAGAGGAGAGAGGCACCCAATAACCCCAGTTCATTAATCCCATATTTTCTATCTGCAGACATCTTACTCTTCAAGTCAGACATACATTGCACAGAGGTCCAGCCCAAAGAGCCAACCATGTGTTACACATCACCTTTGAAGATACGGCATTCACCCAGTCAAGACCGGCGCCTCTGCGGGAATCAGGTGAGCGTTACAGGTTCAGCGTCATCCTTATTTCCTTGGGGATCCAGTTTCCTAGATTGGCTTTGAGAATGGAGAAAGCAGTTCCTCCAAAACATCTGGTTTCTATGCGGGGGTCCACAATTGATCTTGGCTGGTATTGGGTGGTTTTTGATTGGAGGAATACAGCCTATTTTCCGTGCTCTATGGGCAATGCAGAAAGCTTTCAAATTGATACTTTTGTAACCGGTAACCAATTCAGACTTCTAAGGGCTGGGGTGGTGTGCTCCCTTCTGTTTAGTTTAAGGAGGGGTCTTGCTGCTGTGTTTTGGATCCGTTGTAGTTTCCCGGTGAGGCAGTTGGGTATTCCTAGGTATCGACTGTTTGCATAGTCTATTCTTGATAATACCAGCAAGGTGATGGTTAGGGTGCTGTGTGGAGTGTTAAGATATGTGGTCATGCCTCTTATCAAGCGTAGATGGTAGAGGAAAAGTGAGAACCCAGGCATTTATATGTGAGTTACTGGTATAAGGGTGGTCCTGGCCTATAAAACCCGCCCTGGGCATATGAACCTGTTCCTAGTGCACATCAATAGAAATGGTCATGTAGAACTGAGTGGGCACAATAACTAATCTTTTATATTGCGCGTAATTCCTGTGCTCTGCGTTGTCTTGCTTCCAAGACAGACGCTTTGCCTCTGAGCTATCCCCCCAACATGAGGGTGTTCCTGAAATTTCACTGCAGCCACATGTAACGTTGAACCTGTATAATTTCCATTGCTCCTGGCACATTAATAAATCCAATTACATGGGAAGCCTTTCCTGACTTTAGCATAAAAGCCTGAAGGTGGTCAAATAAAGCTGTCCCTAGAACACACGCGGACTGTACATGATCTATGAGGGGCAAACCTGAAGAGCAGTTAGAACCTGAACTTCTAAATTGCTTCAACAGCCAAATGATCACAGATCTTTGATGCTTCAGTACCTTGACAACCAAACCGTCGCACAAGGTTTATGCTGGTTTCTTTTTGAAAAATCCATGCAAAAAGTCCGGTGGCAATGCTCTACAACGGGCAAACATGGACTCACGGGCAAACATGGACTCAACGGATAGTATCAAAAGGATGATATACATCAGTCATAGTTTAGAAGTAATCATTTCAGGCGCTCACTGTTTGTGCTACATGTGGCGGGTGCATTGTTCCAGAGACTTCTCGGGCGAGCGCGCGAGCAGGCACCTGTTTCATGGATTCAGGGACATATCTATTCAGAACGCAGTCGCCGAGTTCGCCATTTTATGTCTGCCTGTCGTCCTCTCCGCGTAACTTAAACTTTCAGACAAGCAACACACAACATAGTTGGGACCTCCGTGTATCTAACTAACTAGACGCCTAAAGGTGTTCATGGAACCTTATGTTCCCGTGTAAGCGCGTGTACATTTGTGAAGGTTTCTCTCTGGAGTGAGCGGCAGCACCGCTTGAATGGGATGAGCTGTCTGGAAATGTCCACCTCAGACGCCTCTTCTAGCGGCAATACTATTTGTTCATCTTGATACCGGGCCCTCTTGGAAATTATTGCACTTTTTTCAATTTCATTTCATTGAAAAATCTTTGAATGTGTTCCTTTGCTGAACGCAGGCGATTCTGAGCCTTTCTGTAGAGTATATACACAATCTGAGGAAATGTGCTGGTGGCGTCACTACGCCACAGAATATTTAACTGCTACTCAACTGCCAAATATGATTCGTATATAGCTGGGCATGCCACTAAATATTCTACTAAAGGAGATATGATGCTCACCACTAGGCAGGGGAGAGAAGGATTTTGCATTACGAATCTTGTCATTTTACCGAATTAATTAACAGCGAATGAATTAACAACGAAACTTTTACAATGAAAAAATATCGATTTAAAAAAATATATATTTGGGAGGTGTCCCCTAAAGCCCCCTGTTTCCATATACTTTTAAACCCACCATAACCTCCTCCTCATCCGTTTTAACCCTTTACCCCAACCCATATATATATATATATATATATATATATATATATATATATATATATATATATATATATATATATTTAAAGTTAGGTATTTTGACGTTATTAAATGCATTCTCTGTTTACTATTTGTTAAAATCACTGGATACCAGTGCATTACCAGGTTGAACGTTTTTGGGACTTTCTGAGGCTAGTTATTTATTCGAAACATAGGCTTCCCCGATGTTATAGGACTCTCGAATCTAGGCCTGCTCCTCTGCTACACTAGGCAAATATCGCCCCAGCCAAACAATTTCGAAGCTTACGGTATGTATATCCCACACCACCAGTGTGTACACAGGCCACAGGCACGGCCGAGCATCCATGCACGGTACAATACTGCTATGGCTATGCTCATCCTGTCTAGCGCCACACATAGCTGTCCAGACTGAAACACCTGATGTACCTCAACACCTCTGCCACCAGCATACAGCGAATGCCACCCGAAAGGAACACGGTATAGCTGGCCACACATTGACTCTCCAACAATAGCAAGCTATCGCTAACCCTCAACAACGCCCACCCACGTGCCTGGCCTCTCTTTGGGAGGCTTAGTCGAGCCTTGCCAGCCATACAAGTCCTAGACCGGCAACATGCACACATGCATCTCCTAAGCTAAACTCCTTAGAATTTTACACCACACTGACTACGGTCACAGGGGGCGTTCCAACCGGAAAAGCGCATTAAGGCCACACAAGTGGGGAAAGAGCGCTATATAAATGACCCAATACAATACAGTGCAATGATGGATGTAGTACCAGAGTGGAGTCAGTAGAAAGTGCGGGACAGAGGAAGGGTAAGGGGGAATGCAAGCTAGAAGGCAGATGAGTGGTAGATTGAGAGGGTAACTCAGAGGCGAGGAGGTAGGCTTTTAGTTCGTTTTTGAAAAAAACAATCCGGACTGTTTCTCGGATGTCCGGGGAAGAGAATTCCATGCAAGTGAAGCAAGAAGAGCGAAAGAGAAGAGTCAGAGGAAGCACACGAAGGCTGACGTGCCACAAGGGTAGTCATGGAGACATAGCTGACATTACGAGAAGGCTTGAAGAGTTAACAAAATGAGGATAGATACAGTTGTGACTTTCTGCATATAGATTTGTGAACCAGGAGAAGACATTTAAATCTAGCCTTGTTTTGCATTGTTAGCCATCCAGCCTGGTGATTGGATGAGAAAGGAGGTGTGAAGTGAGGGAGTAGCAAAGTTAATGATCTTGTCGAGAGGACCGAAAGCATAGTTGGGGAGACCAAGGAGGATGCTGGCACAGTAGTCCAGAATAGAGATTACAAGAGTGGTCAAGAGATGGTTGGCTGTGTTTAAAGGAAGAAGGTGTCTGATTTTTCTAATATTTAGGAGGTTGAGGTGAGCCACCATTGCAGTTTTGGAAATGAAAGTAGAGAAGGTATGAGAAGGGTCATAGATGACACCAAGGTTTCTAGCTGAAGAATAGGGGAGAGTGTCATATGGGAACTGTACAGGTAGGAGATGAGAGAGAGTATTTGGCAGGGAGAAGAGCACCTCTGTTTTGGTTGAGTTGAACATCAGAGAGATGTGAAGCCATCCAATTTTTACTGGCAGGGAGTTTGAAATTTTGATAGAGAGATCAGAGGCAAATTCATGAAACGAGAAGAAGCTTTGGGTGTTGTCTGCGATGAGCTGGTATACAAATCCAAATGAGGAGATTAGTACACGATGTCAGGTAATTTCTCGTTGTCTAATCTTGGTTCATTGCAGTCTATCCAATTAAATTAGTTGAAGAGCCAGATCTTGAGTTTTTTTCTTGCATGCAGAGATGCTTAGGTAGGAAATTCCAGAATTTGACAACCTGTAGGGAGAATGAGGATCCTCCCGGTCATTTCTTATTGAAGTTATCAACTAGGATTGGAGTGGCATTACTGGACTTTGGGGTCCTGGACAGTGTCTAATGCTGTAGGTTCCTCGTGAAGGAAGCTGGGTCCTTTCCATGTTAAACATGGTGGTCAATGCAGAGGCTTTTGAAATGTGTCATTTTCTTAACAGGGAGCTATTGCATGCAATGTTATGGGGTGACGTGTTTGAGCCTTTTCATCTCGAGGAATAGTCTGTCTGCTGAATTTTGGACTATTTGCCGTTTTTCCATGACGAAATCCAGGTCAGCGATGGAGTCTGTTTGAATAGTACGGTCTTGCTAGCATTTTTCATATTACAGTCATGGTCCTGTGAGTGAAGGGTAGGTAATGTGTGATGCATCAAAGAGTGCAAAGTTGGAAAAATAGTGACAATGGCCTCACATGTGGCTTGAGAGTGCGATTACTGTCCATTGTGGTACCAAGGTTCCTTATCATGGAGGATGCTAGAGGGCATGGGCCCATCACACCAGCCCAAAGGATTGAGGTGCTGTTTGAAGGAGGTTGTCCATTAAATAACTGAAAATAACTGAAAATAAAATAACGAATGAGAAATTACCGTATGTTTTTGTTGCATGCTTTTTTCTTAAAGACCCCCCACAACCCTCCCCCCACTTCCCTCTACCTTAACTTATACCCACAACCCCCATAATTTGGCCCAAAAATCTCAGTCATTTCTCCTTCATTATTTTTGCATTCAGTTATTTCTACAGATACCTTTGAAGGAGCCATAATGCAAAGAATTAATTAATTTTAGGTAGGGTTGAGTTTTGGTCTGTTTACTACCATCCATGTGTCCACATATGCAAGGCAAGTATTTAGGTTTTGCAAGTTCATTGAAAGGCTGTTCTTGAGTTCCTTGATTATTGTGTATCATTTGAATAGGTGTAGCAGGTGTGTCTAGACAGATTGATGAGGTCTAGTTGGGGTGTCATGTAAATGTTGAAAAGAAGAGGTGACAGTATCCTTGCGGTACACCACAGGTTAAAGGGTGCAGCTGCAATATGCAGGGTGACATTGTGGAGCTCGTGGCCCTATTGGTGAGGATGGAGTTGATCCAGAGTGGAACAGCTTGCTCAATTCCAATTTCTCCCTTTCTTCTAAGAAGAATCTTGTGGATCATGGTGGAGAAAGCTGTAAGATGTCCAGCATGATGCTTGGCCTCCCCGGGTTTCTCATCTGGGTTGTCCTTCAATCTGTGCTACATTGAACACCGAGTTGCTTGTACACCCCTCGTTGGTCTAAAGTCATTATAAGCCTCATGAAGAAAGTTGTTCATCTCAACCAAATTCCGTAGTGAATCATATCTGAATGTTTCCAGTATTTTTCAGATTAACTGAGATTTAGAGATAGACTAGTGGTTTACAGGGTCGTTTGGGTCAGCCGTGGGCTTTTTAATATGTGCCATGACATAGGCTGACTTCAAATGTAGTGGGACATTCCCAGTGACGATGAAGTAATTAAGAAAAATACATGATAGCAAGCATCAGTTCCAGACGTTTTATGATGGTTTGTATACATTACTATTATTAATAATAATAACGATAATAATAATAGTAATAATTTGTTTTTAATATTGGACTTTAATCTAAAGCGCTTTACATAGCACATATTTACATACATTACTATTAGATTACATTGGTGGGAGGGTCACATATTTGGGAGATCTGGTTGCATTGCAGGAATCAATGGTAGCGCACAGAGAAGAGGCAGAATGGGGTTAGGGAGTGGGCAGTTTGTTGCCAATGGTGATGCCTTCTTGGTAGGATATGAAGGTGTGTGTCATATGTGGGATGAAATGACTACTACTCTCTAGGAGTAGAGGGATAAGAAGTGGTTTCTAAACTCTCACTCGGCCCCACACTAAGACTCAACCAGCAGTAATCTCAACCATAATGGTGTAACAGGCACAAAATCAATGGTACACCTCTTGTGACTCTTTAAGGCAGGATGGGCCGAGAGCAGGCTATACTCTTCAAAAGGTGGTTTGAGCCAATAAGAAAGCATCCAACGCAGCAAAAGTACTATGGTACCAACATAAAAGAAATGTACAATCAAGATTCTATAGAAATATAAGACTTTAATCAAAATAAAATGACAGACAAACAAACAAAACCCCCAACAAGCAAAACCTGTAATAAAATATACAGCCTTTGCAGACTTTTCGTTGAAAAGGGCTGTGGATATGAAGACAGGGCATGCAGGCAATTGTCTTTGAAGCAATGTTCAGGATATGCTTTTAAAAGCAGTAAGGGGTGATGCCACTAGGGCCCTTAAAACCATACCAGGGGGACAAAACCTCTACAGATACCTTTGCATCTTTTTCTTTGGGCTCAGCAGGGATGATCCAGAAGTCTGGGTACTTTCTGAGGTGGTGATTCATTTGTTAGTGAGCTGGTCGACTGGGTCCAACATGCAGTGCAGTTCATCAAGTGGCAATGGCACTTGGCATGAGCAGGCTGCTGATAGGCAAGCTACATACATATCACTGTAGCTTACAAACCCTCAAAGTGCTTCAAAAGTGCAAGCAAAGCCACACACAACTCTTTTTCTCCCTGGGGTGCTGTGACGCCCTTTCGATGTTCTCTGAGAAAAGGTGAGTCTTTCTTCTGCTTATCTTCGCCACAAATGTTGCCAGAGAGCAGTTACAGGGTTCCCACTTCCATAAGGCAGAGTCATGGTTAACAGGGCTCCAGCAGGCAGACAGGCTTTCCAAGCCGCAGGTATTTGGTGCGCTGTTATACCCTATACTTGCTCTCTGAGGAAAGTTGTGTTCTTTCCCTGCACTTCCCAGACTGGAAGATTTCCAGAGAACACTTTCAGGTGTGTCACTTCCAGTAGGCAGGCTACTGGGTACCTGTTTCTCCGCAGGCAGGAATGCTTTTTAAGCAGCAGGTCACTGCAAATGTTCTGCTGATGTGGGTGAGGGGATGGTATTGCAGCTTCCATGAAAATCTTTATTTTCACCTGAGTGGCTAAGAGATTTGGGCTGGCAGCACCCCAAAAAGTTAAAGCAAAATCCTCCATCTTCTGAAGTCAAAAGATGATTCAATCAAGGTGGGGGGTCTCACCTACTTACAAGGTAATTTTGCAACAGTGGAGTGGTCATTTCCAAGCTTTCTGTAAGGGGGAAATCCAGGTTGCTGTGATTAGTCTATGCCTACTGATGCCAGATTCTGAGTGACTGGTCTGCATTAAGTTGAAGAGGGCACAGGAAGTATGGGTGGGCCAAAGAAATACAAGATGGTGGGCCCGCTCTACTGCTTATAACTTCTCTCCTGGGCTCCCCTCCTTCACCCTATCTCCCTGTCTGCCTAACATCAAAGAGGCTTCAGTCATTACCCTTCTAGTGTGACCTCCATATTGTGATGACAGAGCTCCCTTTGAATCAGTGGTACCCACCCAGCCCCCTGTGGGCAGCTCCTGTTGCTCTAAGAAGTTGGTAATCTTTCCCAGAACAGAACAAAGGCAGCCTATTGGGCTGGGCCTAACATCATATTGTTATGGGACCTCAGACCCAGAGTGTAGAACACACAACTCTGACAGTTGCAGGGATCACTGGAACGCAGGCTGAATAATAAGACATCATATGGATTTGGTAATATAGAAAGGTATTTCCTCAAATGCCGCTATATCAAACCAGATATAACTTATGTTTCCATTTAATCAAACTGACACCATGTCTTGGGGATACACAGTTAATAACTGAAACCGGCTTATTTGCTTTCACAGGGACGCTGGGTTTTAATCCACAGAAGGAAAATGCGGAATGTACTGCACATGTCCACCCTTGACAAAATCAAACCCTTCATCAAACTGCAGGACTTCCGTACTATAGTGCAGACCCTGTGATTTTGCACACCAATGGAGGAAATGCCCTCCTGACTAGGCTCCAGCTGCTCACTTGGATCCCCTAAAAGCAGCCTAACATGCTTGCAGCACATCTTATTACAGGTGCATAGAAATATGACTGAATCACTCCTGTTCAACACAAACTACATTGGCTTCCTCTCCAGGAGAGGACACTGTTCAAGACAGCATGTATCATCTACAAAGCAGTAACGAGCAGCACACCAGCATGGCGGGAGGCTAAGCTCCACATACCTGATGGCAGATGCTCCTCGCATAGCAAACCAACAATCCTGTTCAAATCACAACCTGTCCACAAAGAGAGGACCTGCAAACAATAATTTTCTTGTCACTCATCCACCCTCTGGAACTCACTCTAGTATTGGCTTGGAATGCCCCCA
This sequence comes from Ambystoma mexicanum, assembly GCF_040938575.1. Lineage (NCBI taxonomy): Eukaryota > Metazoa > Chordata > Amphibia > Caudata > Ambystomatidae > Ambystoma > Ambystoma mexicanum. Next base: position 103,560,413 of record NC_090936.1, on the reverse strand, counting down.
CAATTCTCCAATTTTGAAAATCTCTCAAAACATGACTTTTTCAACAACACCTGACCAAGGACTATTCCCAAATGGATACATATACGACACAGAGACCTCAACTCACAGTACTGCGCTACTGTTAAAAGATGCCAGCCCAAAATTTGGCTGCCCACACCGTGTACAGTGCTCTGTTGCACTCGAGCTAGGTCAGCGCTTTAAACAATAAAATACGAAATAAAAAAACGTTTACACCTAGACATGCAAGTAATACATTGGAGGTCACCTCCATGAATTATTGTTTGAATGTCCCCTCCAATTTGTAGACTGTGTGAGGAATTCGACCATCCGCATGGTGGGTGTGCATTGGCCTGGGCTTTTTTTGATTTTAAAAAAAAATGTAATGATGGGAGATCAACCTGGGAAAATGTGTGGGGCTAAACTGCACACATTTTCCTATGCTTGCCGCACAACAAACACATAGTCACATGTACTCTGGGTGGACACAGCCTACAGGCGCATTCCCCTATCATGTTCAGCTGGAAAGTGACAGCCACAAGTACCTCAAAGCATTTTAGGAAGGGGGAAGGCAACACCTTCCACCTTCCAGGGCCAGCCTAATTAAATTATCAAAGGCTCCATGGATCTGCCATGTTCAATTACAGTTCTGTGTGGTGGCAGCGCATAGTAATGAGAGTTAATTGAAGCAGGCCTGCAAAGAGGCCTGGTCACAGAACTAACAAAGGGGACAGGAAACTAACACCTCTTTCATATGTAATGTGTACATTTGAAGCTAGTTCCCACTCCTCTTTATGAAGGGAAGTGGATGTCATGTTTGGGACAACTGTTTATTGTAGGCAACCCCTGCAGGGGGACCCCCTTTCAGAGGGAAGAAGTATGTGATTTGATGGCGACAGAAAGTCTGTTTTCAGCACAAACTTGAAGGAAGACCTGTGCTTGGATCAGGAGCCACAGAGAGCTCCATTAATCAGAGAGACACTTTGATCCACAACAGACAGGAAGATGAGTGGGACATAGTAGTACATGTTGTCACCCCTTACCTTTCCTGTTGCAAAGCACTCTGGTTATGACCTCATGCATAACAGGACATTGTTGGAGCCCAGGACCGGTTCATTGAGGTAGGTTTAGCCTGCACCAATCAATGGGGCCACTTTGGCTTTAAAGGAAGGTTGAACCCCTCTTTCGGCAGATCATCTGAAGACTTCTCAAGGATTGATTGATTGATTGTTTATTTGTATAGCGCCTATGCACAATGTGCTTCAAAGCGCTTCAAGGAGGGAGGGAGCATGGGAAAATACAGTAGCATTCTTACAGGTCCTTGAAACAAATCAGAATGTGAACAATAACTATCAAATCATAGCAGATAGTACAAGTGCATGGAACAATAAGGGAGAGGAGAGGGAAGGGAAAAAAAGGAGAAACAATACAAGCAGTAACATTACTATGCCTGGCGGTAATTGTTGCAGTGCAAGAGTGACAATAGCAGGGGGAGGACGGGAGGTAGGGGGAGGGGAGAAGGGAAAAGGATAGGAACAAATCATTTGACTATCTTAAAAGGGTCAGCGACTTACCAAGATAGTGCTGGAGAGAGAGTGGGAGGATAAAACAGGAGGGAGGGGGGAGGACTGACAAGCTTTTATCAGAAGTCAAGGGACTGTGATAAGAGTAAGTGCTAAGATAAAAGAAAGATGAAAGAGGTGAAAGAGGGGAAGGGCGAGACGGCTTAAAGAAGCAGGCAGCTACAATCAAGACGCCAGACAACAATTGGGGTAGTGCCCAGCAACACAGGATAGGGGAGAGAGAGGAGGGGAAGAGGCTACAAAAGACAGGTGACTACAAATTACTATGCCTGATGGCAATTGGGGTAGTGCTGGAGATTTACAGTAGGGGGGCAAGGAGGGCAAGGGAGGAGAGATGAGGTGGGGGAGGAGGAGCAGGGAGAGGGGTAAAGGATGCAAGGCAAGAAAAGGGCTGAGGGGGGAAGGGAAACCTCATGGAGAGAAAGCGGTGGGTGAGAGGTGGACTTTAAGAGAAAAGGGGAGGAAAGGGGGAGGGGGGACTGAAAGAAGGGAAGGGTGGAGAGGAGGATGCCCTGAGAGAAATAGGGGCCGGAGAGGGCACACAGACACACTCGGCGGGCAGAGGGGGCACACAGACACACTTGGGGGGCAGAGGGGACACACAGACATACTCGGGGGGCAGAGGGTGCACACAGACACACTCGGGGCAGAGGGGGCACACAGACACACTCGGGGGCAGAGGGGGCAAAAAGACACACTCAGGGGCAGAGGGGCACACAGGCACACTCGGGGGCAGAGGGGGCACACAGACACACTTGGGGGCAGAGGGGGCACACAGACACACTTGGGGGGCAGAAGGGGCACACAGACACACTAGGGGGGTAGAGGGGGCACACAGACACACTCAGGGGGCAGAGGGGGCACAAAGACACACTCGGGGGGCAGAGGGGGCACAAAGACACACTCAGGGGCAGAGGGGCACAAAGACTCACTTACGGGGGCGGCACAGTGGCGTACTGTGGCGGACAGGGGTAGACAGGGCCTTTGAAGTGGGCCTTCGATGGTGCGGCCGCCTCCCGCCTCCCGGTTGCAGCCATTGGCTAAAGGGGCCAATGGCAACCAATGGGAGAGGGAGGCGGGAGCTGACACCATAAGATGCAACAACAGAAAAATTAAAAACTTAACCCAGCACACGCCGATCTTAGAAGGTCTAAGGCATCAGGCCTCAATATGGCAAAATCACAACAAATACACCAGTGGAAATGCGTGGAGCGCAGCATGGTGAATCAATTAGGATAAAGTGTGCACGCACGGTGAAATGAGCAATTTAGTCAATTTTGAAGCTGCTCGCCGCAACTTGCCGAAATGTCCAACATTGTCTGTAATAAGAAGAACTCATTTGGACCCTGTCTGAAGGTACAGTCTGCCTTACAGCTTCTGCCAGTGATGGAAGGCCAGAATTTCCAAGACAGAAGCAAGATACCTCCCCTAAACATCTCCCAGGGAACAGAGGGAGATACTGAATCCAGAGGACCACTTAAGAAGCTAAGAAGCTACAGAACTGGTTTTCAGCAGGCACACAGAGTGCCCTGCTAGGCTCTGCAAGCAAGCTTCCTATGTGGGAAGTGCCAGAGCTTCTCTGAACCAAACCCAGCACAAGGGTGTTGCTTGCAACACTCACTTCAGCTTTGGGCCGTCCGTCCTTAAAGGATGACACAAGCCCAGTGAAGAAGCTAGGAGGAGTGCATCAACAAGCATCAACCAGCTTATGCCTGAAAAGACATTTTTGAGACAGTTGAGCCCCTCGAACTGCAACCGACTGCACCACTGACTGTTGTCACACCACAGTCACTAACATCATCCAAGATGACTCGACCAGTGTTTCAGACCCGCCAACCAGCACATTGACAACAATTCCTGGACCTGAGCCACCATGTAGGCCAGCCTGCAGAGGTCCATGCAGCCAAGCTCACTGAACTGACTGCGCCTGATACTAGCAGCTGTCTCCCGTCTTGAACTCTGTCGCAGAAGCTGCAAAGCGCCCTGAAACTGACTTGACCCTGTCGAGCACCAGGAACTTCTACACGCACAAGGTACATTGTGGCTCTGTCCCCCTGGCCTTTCTATGAAAGGCCCCTAGTGACATTTGATGACCCATTGCTCCCTTTGTCCTAAATTCAAGCATCCTTGAACGATTGCGATTAATTACTTTACCGGCTACCCTCCTGTCAGTATCCACAGTGCATCCCCTTTCCTTTTTGAAACTGTCTGTCCTCTGTATTCCTTTACAGGGTGGGTTGTATTTTGTAGTGTGCTAGAACTGTCCGTTGTGATAGTAATAAAGTAGATATTTGTATACAACCTTGACTGGACAGTCCCTTTTATCATTGGGTAATAATTGTATTTTTCGCTGTGTGCAACTAACCAACGATCGAACAGCTTGCAGAGTTAAGCCTGCCATTCCATCCACGTTACCAAAATTGGACAAGGAGGTTCATAATTTACTTGTGTTTCCAATCTGTTCAGATCCCTTCTGGTGTACTAGAGGTGTGTAGTGTGATTTCTGCCCTGTAGAAACATAGCTGTTGAGAGTAGGTACATTTGTCTGTCGCCGTTTTTTTCCCTCCATATTATCCCCAAAATCTAATTTCTTATTTCATTCTGCCTACGTGTGTACTTGGTGATGGACCCACTGTAATGATCGGGTAGTTTGCTTCAAGTCTTTTCTAAAGAGTGATCATTTGTGATTCTTTCTTGGTTGTGGTTAAGGTTATGGGTTCTATGGGTGATCCTGCAAATGGGGTGCAGGGACTCGGTGAAGATTGTGAATAGAATGGATAGGTGTTCCTCTCTGGGAAGGTGGACTGGAGGACAGTCTTGATGTTCCCATTCCATTCAATGTGTGACCTGCTATGTGGGTTTCGATTGGACCCTTAACTATTTGTTTGAGATATAATGTGGTGACATTAGCTGCATGGGGTTTCATGGTGAGATTGTCTTTTTTCACAAGCCATGTGTTGAAATAGTAGAACGCCTATCCGAATGAGTGTGGGTAATGTGCTTATCCGCCTTTCCACTGCTATGGTCAGCAGATGCAACATCTATCTCACAGCCAACCGCATGAGCAACATCGTGCGGTACATGCCACTGACAGGTATTATAATTTTGCAACATACATAGAACAGCAAGCTATGTCAACAGTGCAAAGGGGCAAAACCTGAGTTAGTGTTTTATGAAGAAGGAGGGTGCTCTATAAACTGGATGTGTTTTAGTTTACAATTTCTTGCACTTTGTGTGCTGGCAGAATGGCTGGGGCAGAGACGCCATCTTGAAGGAACTGTGAGAAGAATCAATGATTGCATCAATTGCACCTCACTAACCAGCCATCTTGGTTAGTGGGGTTGTAAGGACATGCCCCTGATCAGAGATTAGGAAAACCACTTTGCAGGACAGAGGATTGCACTTGAGTGTTGCACCTTAGTGATACTAGTGAGCATGACAGTTGATAGTAAAATGTATACGATAATAATATTTAAAAAGGTTTGTTTTTCTAAATGTGTCCCTGTCATAGCCTGTACTGGAACACAACAAACTTGTATTAAGAGCAGTCAGAGACCCGCCCCTCCGCCACAGTACCGGCTGCATCTTGCCTCACAGCAACTCTTCTGTCTACAATATGCACTCCCTGGTCACAGGTGAAAAACAGGCACATCTCTTATCAGATCAAGCGCAAAATGGGAAATCAAAGAAGGTCACGCCACGTCAAATTACTGAGCTCCAGGGTTACACTAGGCAGCTTTTGGACAGAATGTTCACCCGGCGGCTTACCACACCCCACGGCATCAACAAAAATGAGGGTAGCGGTCTTCACCCTGGGGCGGTCCAACTGGCGCCAATGGGAGTTGCAGTCAAAAGCATGTGCTTTGGGGACGGACTATATCCGGGTCTCACAAGTTATTGCACAGATAAGGACATTTCCTCTCAGTCATTCAGCTGTAAACATAAACAAGCCCCAACCCATATTGGCTGGCTACATTGTGTACTGTTTGTGGATGGGAAACCGAGAGTAACAAAGCGAAATTTAAAAAGAAAAGAAAGACAATTAAAGAAATATGCCATTGGAATGGGAGATTCACTTCCACATTGCTTGGCCACTCCCCTTTTCACGGTGAGTGGTCACAACACTTCACTACCCATGCTGTGACACTGAAGCCAGCACTCGTGTAAATATGATTTAACACTAGTGAGTCAAGACATCATACATGCTTTTTTGGCCAAAACCTTTTGGTTTGTGTCCATTGCCAAACCAAGGAGAGATGTGAGAAGTGCCTTTACTCTGTCTTCAATCCCTACGATGGAGAAAATACATTTCCCAGACGCTTCTAGATGAGAAAAAGCATTTGGTTTGGGGTAAAGGATGTGTCACGAGATGACTTCTGCTCTGCAGGAGTACAAGGATAAATAGTTGCTAACTCGCCTATTCATTCTGCACACTTCTGCAAACCACCAGGGATCCCGATCAAAACAGGCACAGCCCAGAGATATACCTCCTTCGCCTTTTGTTGTCATTTGGGCTGACGGAAGGCTATACTCTTACAAGAGTTGTGAATTCTACACAGTAGCAAGCCAAACAGCAATAGTACAATAGTTCCAAAAGAAGACTGTCAAATCATGGTTCTATAAGAATACATACACTTTAATGAAACAAATCAACAATACAGCTATTAAAAAGCACTATAAAACCCACCCCTGTAAAAGAAGAAAGAAATGCTGAACCAATACATGTAGGCATTTTGGATACCTTAGTTGGGAGGAAAAAGGCAAGAATTACAGTAATGTCACTCAAAAAGATATGTGCTTTAGGAAAAAGATGCAACCAGGGCCTTAATTAGTGCCTAGGGCCCCATAAATGGATGAGGATACATGTGCTGTCAACAGTATCTGATTCAAGTTCCCATGCAGTTTGTTGGGGTTGAACCAGGCTTTGAGGTGTGATGCTTGTGGGTTGTATTGGGTTCGAATGCAGCAAGTTCTATTGATCCCAGGTGGTGAGTCAGCATCGAGTCACGTTAGAGCATTGCTTCATGCGATTCGAAGGTGATGGTGAGCGAAAGCCGTCAATGAGAGTGGAGCCATTTGAGAATCGAGGGTGGTTTGAAATGATGAGTACCGCTGGTTCGGGTCAATGAGTGATGCGAAGCTCCAACGGTTAGAGTCGAGCTTTGATGTGCAATCCTGGCTTTTAAATAATTGGTCTGATGACACGGTGGTGTACAGTCATCTGCATGGCGCATTTGTGTTTTAGATGGACAGGTGACAAGGCTCTTCCGCGGCGATGTGGAATTGAGCCAGTTCGTTGATGCAGCAACAGCGGTTTGAAGTTCGCAAATGAGTGTCAGAGGGTGGGTCAAAAGTGGCAAACAGGCCTTAAATGCAGTTGAATGAGGTTTGAGTGATGACAAAATAAGATGTGCCTTCTTTGATCCTCTGGATATTGTGAGTCCCACTGCAGGTGGCCCTAGGGCAAGGTGAATCCATTTCGGTCTCTGCTCTCCCTGCCTTAGGAGGTTTGTTAGCATAGTGGTAGGCCTTGGTCTTCACATAGGTCACCCACAATGCGGCTGGGCATGGGTAGGGAGCAGAGCTTTCCTCTACCTTGTAATACTGTCTTCGCCTTTGGCAGTGGGCTTTGGAGATGACTTCTCTCGCAACAGGGTCCACATGATTTATTCACGAAGTCCTTGAAGGTCCAAATATTAATCAAAGAAGGAGTGGGAAACCCCTTGTTTATAGGGAAAAGATACCAAGGGATTGGATGACAAGAAGCATGCTTTAAGGGATCTATTTCCAGTCCTTGAGGCAAGTGACCCTTGCCTCCTGATGCCATATCCATAGTACCTTGCTCTACAGGAAGTTAAGGGGACAGGAAGGGGAGACAAGCCCACACAATATGCTTTAGATGCTTTCTTGTGATCTAACACTCCCCCAACTCTATCCCTTTCCCAGCCTGTGATTTCAAAGGCTTTCTGGTATGCAACCCCCTGTGGTGAAGCAGGCTTTTGATATGGGATTGCCTCTTTGAAGCCACGCTCCATAACATCTCTTGTTCTGAGTGTGAGAAACTTGAAGGTGTCTCAACCACTAGTCCCCGGGGATCTGTCATCCAGGTGGCCAGGAAACGGCAATCGCTATTGGATCCAGTTCCTGAGGGTGGACAAGTGTTGGAGGATCACCTGGATTAGGGGTCTTCGGAGAGTGTAAGTGGGACACCGGAAGGTGAGACACGGTATCCCATTTGCCAGGTAAGATACCTAGAAACTCAAACCCCCGCCCCTTTCCCGACACAAACACTTTCTCACTGACAATTAATAATGAGCAACAACGGACTAACACCAGAGCTGTATACCTGACATTTCCCAACACAAGGGTCAGGCAGAGTCAGGCAATTACTGATAATTACACCCACCTGCCTTCCATCACTCTTCCCCACATGGATAAAAGGCAGAGCACGAAAGCACACTCGGAGCCAGGCAAAACACATGAGGAAACAGCAATTCTGAGATGGCAGTTTCAACCGAGGAGAAAGGCGGCGAGACCAGAGAGGGCTGCAAGGAGGGAATTACCCTTAACCTTTTCAGAGAAGGACCACAACTTTCAAGAGGCCTCAAGGAAAAGAAACATAAGACCGGGAATTACAACTGAACAATAGTGCAGTGTGTGTAGAAGGTACACGGGGCCCTCCCGCATTGATATCCAAGGCAGGGAGAAGTAATTGCCATTGTGGTACTGTCCTTGGCTCTGACAACAAAGCGCCACTGAGTCGGAAAGACTGATAACAGACTGACTGTTATGCTCAAGGTTGCAAGCGGCAACATTGTAGGAGGAAAGATGACTCGTATGTGAATGAACTTTATGAAACCAAAATAGGTACCAGATACAGAGTGGTTTGGCCCCACGTGGGTGCTCACTCGAAGGTCTCTGTTTGGTATTCAACTGAGCGTGTTAGATCGAAGTGGTCCTGCAGCGGGTCAAGCTAAATCCCATGCACTTTAGAAGGTCTTTGATAACCTTCAAATTGAAAATGGTCTGAGCCCGGAAGAGGGGGTCCTATTGTTTACAAGGGGATCTGAACCCAGAAGAGGGGGATCTGGGGTGAATAGTAAAACTCACCCGCGAAGATATTGTTGTGGCAATTGTGAACCCAACTGAAGGATGCGTACGAGTTAAAGTTGGTCCGAACCTGGCTGAGGGAGACTGATCCCGGGTGAAGAGTGAAGCGCCCTGACGTGAATACTTGTAAGGACATTTTCTTTGTTGTTTTTGGTGCCCAAGTCCCTCAGAAGCAAGAGACTTTGATTAAAAGAGACTTGGACACAGAAGGCCCTGATGTTGGTAAAAGCAACTGCGATCTCATGCCGAAGAAGCCCATGAGCTTGCTCTGCTCGAGTGACCTACCTTGTCCCACGCTAAAAATGTGGGGAAGGGAGGCCAAAGGCCTAAACATCCTGACTCATCATTTTGTGACCACATCTTTCTTTTTGTGAACATTATCCCACACTATTGTGTAGCATAGCGGTAAGGATTGGCAATAGTTTTTTTAAAAATGTTTAGTATAGGCCCTTTTCATTTGACTAGATTCAACTAGGACAGTATTGTTATTATTTGATGGTTTTAGCTTGCTCTCATCTTAGATTTAGGTTTTCACACCCCTGAGGAAGTTCAATAAACACCCTTGAACTGTGATCACTTGTGTCTGTCTTACTTTGATACCATGCCTTCCTTACATGAGCTACTGGTCCTGGCAGAGAGCAGTCACTCATCCTGCCAGAGTGTCAACAGAGATAGGCATCCCGCCTTTTTCCCCATTCACTGGAATGCAGACTGGCTGGTCCCAAGAATCCACATTCCCTCTCATAGCTGGTCTCAGGTCACAGGGTGGATACTGGTATGCTGCAAATCCGATGAGGCTTTTAGAATTATGTGAACTATCAGCCACCAGAACAAAACCTAGGTATGACTTACACTTCCAGACTATCCTCCCATCAGGCCACAGTTTAGCATAAATATTATGGTTGCGTGACCGAGTTGCAGACTTAAATTCAGTCTCTACACTGCAGTGACTTTGCTGTCACAACAGCTGCAAACAGAGCGGCTGTGACCTCTGAACCTAGATGGTGCAACTAGAGAGTAGGGGCTGCAGTTCAGGAGACTAATGCAGCAAGGCCTTGGTGTCACTATTTGTTTGGCATGGAGTTTACAGAAAGGGGGGGGGTCTCACTAGCAGACTACCCTTTCTGAAATGTAATTATCCTCATCATTTTGTTATTTAATACAAATCGAAAAATCAGGAAACTTCACACCCATACCACAGGGCAATTCCTCATAGGGTGCATTGCATGTTCAATGTTATTAACAATGTTGATGGCAACTACTATAGATAATATTAATTTCTATTTTATCACTGTGCTTTACCATGACATTTTCCTGTTTCTTTATCACTATCCAAATACAAAATTAAGGCATGTTTTAAATGGAGCCTAACTAAGGTAGGCATGTGCATACTGCACGCTTATCACACTATCTACGATAGATTAGCAGAATGCCTGCTGCTGTATTTATTGCCCAATGCAGCAAAGGCAGCCCACCTTTAGGGGGTGCTAAAACACCACCACTACAGTTTTCAGGGCAAAATAATTTGGTTGGAACTTGCACCATATTGCAAACTGAGTCTTTGCAATTGCGAAGAATTTACAAAAATTGAGATCCTTTGCAGATAAAAGGACTGGTGCTGCATCCCGAATGCCTTTCACACAGCTGTGCAAGTACCAGGGCTAGCAACATGACACTCCCATGCACTGATTCAAGAACAGCCTGTGAAAAGCATTATGGAGACTGCCATGACATCATGTCCTTCAATTACCCTGTGAGCACTTGGAAATATGACTTGATGAGAATAATTAAGAGCTCTTCAACACTTCTTCACTTTGCCTGTTCCAGGCAGGGGACATGATCAGAATTTGACAATGCCACCAGCCTTTGACAGGTATGGTTAGGAAAGAGGGAAGGGAGGCTCTTGATCCCTGACTCACTGTGTGCTGTCAGCACCTGGAGAACGAAGCAGTCCAAGGCAAAGTAATACTTCAATAATGTGTATTAATGACTGTGTGAATGAGTATGTGAATATATACCTGCATATGTGTGTTTGTGTTCTGTTTGAATATGGGTCCAAGTGTGCGTTAATGAGTGCATGTAGTGATATGTTTGTGTGTGCATGTAAGTGAATGGATTCTGTATGGTGGGCCTGTGCATTCTCTAAGTCCTAAACTTAAATCTTCATATTTTCACTGGCATTATGGGCAAAACTTGGGTCTATTGGCCTACATTGGTCCAGTCAGTATGTACATGATTACTTACAGTGGCATAACATTTTTACTGGCATTATGGGAAAATCCAAAATGAGGAGTGTTCTTACATAGGAATACTAGCCTACATGTTGCAGCCAGTATGAACATTTCTTACACTGGCATAACATTTTTACTGTCATTATGGACAAAGCTAAAATAATTAGTGTTTATATTTGAGGCATTCTTCTTATGGGGACATAGCATTTTGACTGACTTTATGGGCAAAGTATAAATAATGACTGTTCTTTTGTGGGGATCTTGGCCTAAATCTGTGCAGCTGGGGTGGACATATTTTCTTAGAGAAACATAACATTTATTACTGGCCCTATTGGCAAAGTCAATACAATGAGCATTCTTTTGTGGGAAAATTGAAAAACATTAGTGCCATCCCTGTTCTTCTAATACATATAAACGCAAATTAAAAAAATACTCTATGTACATGTTTCTTACAGTGGCAAGGCATTTTAACTGGCCTTTTGTAAAAAGCCAACAAGTGTTCTTACATGGGAATATTGACATATAACAGTGTTAGCCAGCATGGACATGTCTTATTGTAGTATCATTAATGGCATTATATGTAAAGAAAACACAAATATGTCCTTGGGGATAATGGCCTATATTGGTGCATCCAGCATGGACATGTTTTCTTATAGCACCATTACTCACCTTATTGGAATAGCAAATGTTTGTTAGTTGGGGTTCCCTTTCTATTATAGGATGCTCGAACACATTCATGGGAAATGTTTACATTCCTCCAATTAAACTATTCACCAGCCACCACGGTTCTGAACAAATAAATGCATAATTCCTAAACATTGAGTGTGAGGAATTGCCATCTGGCAAGGCAGTAGAAGTCCTGGCTTTTCTGATTTTTAATAAATAATACATAAAATGTAGGTAATACCATCTCTGAAAGGGAAATCTACTGAGCAGATTACAATTTCATAATGCTCCATGACAAAAGCCTAGTGTGTACATGTTCCCTGCTGAATCAATATCCTGACCTGCAGAGCCTGCTCTACCAGTAGAAGAGAGCAGGTTCAAAGGTAATAGGTGCCACTTTTGACAATTACAGTGGCATCCAGGTCTCTCCAGCGCAGGAGCAGCATTTAAGACATACACCCCTGTCCCGAAAAACTATAATTATGAGGTCAACCCTCCTGTTGGCAGATACATCTTTAAATGTAAGCCATACCTGAGTTATGGTTTGGTTGATGGTATCCTCATAATTATTACAGCTGCAGCAATTTGATATCATGTAGGCCCAGTTCAGCTGTGGACGGGTTATGTGTATTCACCCCGGACAGGATGTAGCTTGACATTGATGTTTGTTCCTTTGTGAAGACATGTAAGGCCCTGTATTTGAGGTATCTTGGCTTGACCATGGATCATCACGCTGAACTGTCCTGTCTTTCTGTTTGTCGTATTGTGTTATTGTTTTGCCCCTCCAAGTGGCCTGATGCCTGCGGGCTTCGACGCTATAGAAATATATAAATAAAATGTCTAAATGAAGAGGCCTGGTTTACTCTCCTGCCAGGTACTGTTCTACATATGATATCTTATACAGTTCATCTCAATCTATTTCTTCTTGATTTTTTCAGGGTCTTTGACCAATTTGCTTTGGCTTTGCCTCTGCAGTTCACTTGGGCCCCAGACCCCTTTATATTGGCTTCCTAGGAAACTTGGTTCAATCTCCTAGCAAGTGTCTACTGCAGTGGCATCTGTCTCTGTCTTTACATTTCTCTTACTGTCCTTGACCCGTGTACTATCAGTTTGTACTGGGTGCCAAATCCCCTTAGATTCCCCCTCATTTGGTCCCAGCCCCTCTGATGAACCCAGGCTGTACCAGTACCTTTCTTTCTGGTTCCAGCTGCATGGCGTTTTTCTCTGGCTCCTCCAATTCTCTGGCCGAACTTACGCTCCTTCTCTCTCTGCTCCCATTGTGGTTCCCATCCCTACTCCAGTTTCAGTGAGTCGGGCTGTGTGGCTTCCCTCCCAGAGGCATTCAAGTCTTCCGAGCCCTTGGTTTTGCTTTGGTTACTCGAGGCCTGACAGTTCTTGGCAGCACCCTCAGAGACGGCAGATTTTTTCCACCGGCAACCCCAAGTCTCTCTGTCAGCATTCAAACTTTGCTCTCTGTTACTTGGGGGCAAGCTTGACCTATGGTCTAGTCCCTCTTCTAATATGTACTCAGGGTAACCAATAGGCAGCCTCCAACAACTAGGTATACAAAAACGGGGTTTGCTCTGAGGTCTGAAGTTCTGAGGTCTACTTATTGACTGCAGTAGGCCTAGACTTATTTTATTAAGTCACGTGCATGCAAGAACACTCTAGATATAGTAGTACTTTGGGAATTGAGAAATTCAGGCAATAATAGATGTAAATCATACAGCTTTTATTTTATTTTGCTGTTGGATGCAATTCAAAATCATGCATTTGTAATTTTTTGATTTTATAGAAAATATAAGGTACAGTACATTAAGGGTAGTTAGTCTTTAGTCTTCACAAGATCCTCAATGTAACTGAATTAGCAACTGATTTGTAGATATAAATTGCTTAAAACATAGTAGTGCTTTAATATCAGTGTGCAACCACCACCTATAGTGACAAGTGATAGTATAGTATAGGTACTTAATACAGAACAACCAGGCTGAAAACAGTAAATTGTATAGCACTAGGTTGTATGTAGCCAGGCTAGAGGGTGACCTAACATGTGGTCGACGTCAAGATCTGAATCAGGAGGATGGAAGGACCAGGTTGAGTATGGAGTGATGGTCCTTGGACGTTTCGGCAAGATGCCTTCATCTTGGGCCTGGAATAGGTCTCCCTGGAAGAGAGATAGGGGGACTCTATTAGTGCCTAAAGTGGGGGTTAAAAAGTTTATGCACATGACATAACTATATCCAAAATTGTGGTACACCATTAGTACAATTGGGATAAAATTGGGATAAAAGCAAGGGATGCACGGAACTGACCTGTGGGACGGCAATGCTGGATGGGTCTTGGATTTGCTGTATAACTGGTGTGTAGCGAGGACCACAGGCTGTGGTCGGCTATCACAGTGTCCTCAAGCTGGAGGGGAACTGCAAGTGGATGCTGGCTGGAAGTGTGGCATCCGTTTGAGGAATGATGTGGTTGGTTTCACAACAATGGTCGCCAAAGGCTAAGATCCTGTGGAGTGCAAAGAAAGAAAGCACGTTCGAAATTTAGTGAAATGGCAGGAGGGAGCCCTGTGTAAAGGAGATGCATAGGGCTGGGTCTGGCGTTACCTGGAAATTAAGTCCTGGGCAGGAGCTGTGTTCTCCTGTAGAGCCGCGAATGCGAAATGCGGCTGTGGACCCGTGCATAAAATGACGTACCAAGCTGTTTTCATTGGAGCGGAGTGCACATGCTCAGGCAGAGTAGTGTACATTCTTGTATGCAGCTGCGCATGTGTGTGCTGTGGCGCTTCTGAGTGTGCGTGTGACATAGTGTTGAAGAATGCTACCCTCTAGCGCATGCATGGACAAATGGAGTGTCTTAGATGATGATCTTGCGGCTGTGTGAAGGCTGTGGTAACTGGTAGGTACGTGTAGGACACAAGGCGTGAAAGTGTCCTAAAAGAGGAACACCTAACTAATCAGGGCAGTAGACGTCCTCTGGTAATAGAGAGTAGTCAGGAGCATGGACATTTTGGTAGTGTGATTATCTACGGTAGCCTGTGGGTTCTTCCTCATTAAGTCCATTGGTAGTGCTTTTCAATTGGAAGATCCACCAGGCCTCTTTGTGGTTAAGTGAGTTGATAGCATTGCTGGTATTTGGTACTGAGTCTGCTATCCACCAGAAGATGTCATCGGGACCATGGTGATTTTCAGTATAGTGTTGGACCATTGGAGCTGTTACGGTTTTACATCTAATCTGAGCTCTATGTTCTCCTATTCTTTTGTGAATTTGGCAGGTAGTATGTCCTGCATAACGGAGGCCACATGGGCATTAAATTATGTATATCACTTTTGCTGTTTTGCAATTGGTGAACTTTCTGAGTTGCCAGTCTTTGGTCCCGATCTTAAATGAATTAATTTTCTTGGTGAACTGGCACACTGTACATGTGTCGCAGGGGCGGTGGCCTTTTATTTCACGCATGTTCCAAATCGTTGATCTTTGCGTCTTGGTCTCTATTCTGGCATGTGATAACATATCCTTGAGGTTTTTAGATCTTTTGAGCGCCATTCTAGGTATTTTTTCATCTGGCAAGCTCAGTTGCACTAAGGGCCAGAATTTTTTCAATAAACCTTTCAGTTTGGTTGTGTCGGGTCCGAAGGTGGAGACGAACTAGACTGCATGTGATGGTTCCCAAAAGTATTCTTCATTGCTCAATCCTTCCGCCTTGTCACAGTCCTGAACTGAGGATCACTATAGAGTTCAGCAGCACTCTTCTACTTCTCAGTATTTTCCTTGGACTTGGATTCCTCAACCCTACACAGATAGATAGAGAGAAGGAGGGGACAGAAGAGGGGAAGGGCAATACCTCATTCTCGCAAGTTGATTGTCACCGGTCCCATGGAGTGATTCCCTCCCCTTGAGATTCACCCACTGAGTACCACCCCAAGGGGGAATATCGGGTAGCAGCCTCACCTCCCTGACCTCATGTGAAGGGGCTTCCCCCATGGAACCAATGTCAATACCCTGGGATTCGTCACATACCCTTACCCTCATTCAGCTGGCTTCTGCATCTGGTAAAGGAAATGGGGACAGGAAATCATTATTGCCCTTTACGATGTTATACACTAAACAAAAGGGTTACAGATCGAGAAACCATCGCATGATGCAAGGATTTGTCTTTTTTATGCTAAAAAACATTAGGGGTGTTTGGTCTGTGACTAAAGTGAACATTCTTTTGGTGAGATAAAACTTTAAATGTCCCACCGCCCACTTTATCACCTGGGCCTCAGGATCTATGGTTGCATAGTTTTGTTTGCTAGGAAATAGTGTAGGACTTTGGCGGCTGGTGCACTATGAAGGCCAAACGGAAGTATGTTAAATTGACTAATCCTTCAGGTGTTGAGAAAGCCATCTTTTCCTTGTTTCCATGGTTCAGAGTGACCTGCCAATATCCTGGTGAGATCAACAATGAAAATAAAAACAGCTGCGCCGAGTCAATCAATCAGGTAATCTATCCTGGGCATGGGATAGTTATCGAACTAGGTCACAGCGTTCAGTTTTCAAAAATCAATGCAGAATCTGCACGAGTAATTGGGTTTAGCTACCACGACTATTGCAGAGGACCATGGACTCTGAGAGGGCTCTACAATGTCGGCCGCTAGCATCTTCTCTACTTCTGGGATAATTACTTATTTTCTGGCTTCTGGGATACTGTATAGCTTTAGACTCGCCACATTTCCAAGGGAGCTATGGATGTGGTGAAAAATGTCCTTAACTCTTCCTGGTTCTCACTGAAAACATCTGAGAAGTAGTCTAAGAGGTCTTGAATGTTATGCTGCTGGCCTAGCGGATTGTCAGATGGTATTACATTATATTTCTCCCCTTCCTAAATTAATAGACTGCCCATCACTACTGAAGAAGACTCTACCAGATCCACCTTCCTTTCTTTTAAGATGTTAACATGGTAGATCTGGGACTTGAGTCTTCTAGCTGGCTGAGAGAGTCTATAATTGCAAGTGCAGGTCTGTTCTAAGACATCATATGGCCCATGCCACAGGGACTACATCTTATTTTTGGATATAGGGAGCAACACTAATACTTTCTGTCCAATGGAAAAGGAGCGAGTAGCTGCCTTTCGGTATTAAAAGCCCTTTTTATATTCTTGGGTGTTGGTTAAGTGGGAATGGGCTAAATCTCTAATAATCTTCATATGTTCCGTTATTTTCTATGTCGTCTGGGATTATAGGTAATGGCTCTTTCTCTCTCTTCCCAGGTCTTTGTAAGCATATCCAATACATCCCTCGGTTTGCGTTCCTTTAAGAGAACAAATGGCATGAAACCTAGGGATGCCTGGGGAGATTTTCTTGCAGCAAAGAGAGCCCAATGGATCATTACATCCCAGTCCCTTCCATCATTGGTTTCCACAAGCTTTCTGGTGACCATTTTGAGGGTTTAAAATGCTCGACAAGTCCATCTGTCTGGGGATGATATACTGACATGCAGAGCATCTTACTCTGGAGCATCTTCTTCACCTCTGCCATCAGTTTGCTCATGAAATTAGTCACTTAATTTGTGAGGATTTCTCTAGGGAAACCTACTTGTGATAGGAAGGGAATTAGGTGTTTGAGGGTTTTCTGGGTTTAACTGTTCCACATTGGAAAGGCTTTGGGGTAGTAGGTCGCACAGTCTAAAACTGATTCATTGATTTGTTATTTATTATGTGCCTATACACAAGTGTTTCAAGGTTCAACAAGGCTAGGGAGGGGAACCAGAGGGAGGACAAGACAATGATCTTACTAGGCCTTGTGTCATTGAGATCATGCATGTGCACAAGCAAGAGGTGCAGGGGGAGAGTACAGGGAGAAGTGCACACAGAGCAAGAGGGCCCTGAGTTAAGTGCTGCGAAGCTGGGACTCCAAGGGGCAATGCCAGCCCAGTAGTGCAAGGTTAGCCAGCAGGCAGTGCAAGTAGGGCCAGGCAGCAAGTGCAGGGGGACTGGAGAGTGGGAGCCTGGTGTCCTGTATGGCTCAGAGGAGAACCAGGCAGCCAGTCAGCAGATGAAGCAGGAGCAAGGGAAGGTTAGCAGGGTAGAGGGAGAGAGAAAGACGAGGAGAAAAGGTAGGTCTTGAGGAGTGTCCAGAGGTTAAGGAGGTGGGGCTCAAGGCAGAGAGAGGCAGGGATGCCATTCCAGTGGGAGGCACCTGCAGAGGAGACAGTTCTACCCCCCAATCTCTGCTTGGGGAAGCGACTCACCCACAGAGAGTTAGAGTCAGACGAGCGAAGGGCTCTAGGAGGAAGGTGTGTAGCAAGAGAAAGTTGAAGGTAGAGAGGACCAGTGCCCCAAACTTAATCTTGATCCTTGCAGCCACCGGGAGCCAGTGGAGGGATTTCAGGGCCAGAGAGATGCGGTCCCTGGGCTTGAAGCCAAGGATAAATCTTGTGGTCCTGTACTGGATGAGTTGAAAAGAGCAAAGAGTAGAGGTAGGCAGATTGAGAAAAAGGCTGTTGCAGTACTCCAGCCTAGAGAGAACCAGAGCTCTGGAGACCGTGAGCTTCTGGGGGAAGGTGAGAAAAGGCAATTGAGGAGGTACAGCTGGAATTATTAGGCCTTCTCGCCAAGGTCTGTAATGTGTGGAAACAAGGATAGTGTGGAGTCGAAGAACACTCCAAGGTGTTTTGCTTCACCAGAGGGTGAGGGCAGAGGGCTCAGGGAGGGCAGCCAGAGTGAGAGAGGGAAAGCGGGAGCAGGGGTCCCAATGAGAAGGATCTCAGTCTTGCTGGCATTGAGGCAGAGATCATTAGATGCTCATCATGACTGAATAGCAGATAGACAGTGAGGGATGTGTGAGGAGGAGGCGGCTGAGAGTAGCCTGAAAGAGAGCTGAGTGTCATCTGCATAACACTGAACGTTAGAGGTGAAGGTAGAGATCAGGAGTGCCAAAGGGGCCAGATAGATGTTGAAGATCCAGGGGGAGAGGATAGAGCCCTGAGGAACACAACATATATAGAGAGAGGTGGTGGAGAGAAAGTAACCAAGCTCGACCTGGAAGGGTCGGCCAAGCCAGCGCCTGATCCGTGATGCCAAGGGTTTCGCGGAGACGAGTAATCAGGATGGTGTGGTTGACCATGTCAAAAGCAGAGGAAAGGTCGAGGAGAATGAGGACAGAGGGGGAGCTAGATTCGAGATTAGAGAGCAGATCTTAACGGGTGCTCAGGAGTGCAGTTTCTGTACCTCTGGCTGCTCTGAAGCCGGATTGATGATCATGGAGAAAGCCAACAGATTCAGTGTGTGGGTTGGCTGGGAGATATCCAACTTCTCCAGGAGGTTGCCCAGGAAAGGAGTGATAGAGATTGGAGATAGTTTGCCGGAATTGAGGGGTCTGCAGAAGGCTTTTTTAGTAGGAGGTGCACAAGGGAGTGCTTGAGAAGAGAGGCTAAAGTGCCAGTGGTGAAGGAGTGATTACAGAGTGATGTTGTCCTTAATTGTTCTGGAGCGGCAGGGGTCACTTTTTTAGATGAGCCTATCATTGACCAGACTTCTCTGGAAACACCTTCAGGTGTTACGGGAAAGAAGGAAAGGAGGGGGTGGCCAGGGCAGGCCTGAGAAGGGCAGGCAGAGAGAGTGGAGCAGTGCTGGAGAGTGTGAACAGGATGTCCTGGGTTTTAGTGGAGAAATGAAAAGCCAGAGCTGTGCAAAGGGCCTGGGTGGGTGTAGTGGAGGAGGATGCTGCAGAAGGATTGGCCAGCTCCTTGCCTGATTTTGAAATGTTTGCCTGTGTTGTTGGAGGACACAGACATGCAGGCTTGAATGTAGACCCACTTCTTAGAGATGATGGAGAGTCTGTATTTCCTTTGGAACAGGCGACAAGCCAGTTTGCCAGAGGGTACACCCCACACTCCCCAGTTCGCTCAGCTACTCTGCACTTGCGTTTCACAGCAGCCAAATTAGAGTTGTACCAAGAGTTGCACTTTGTGGCAGGCTTCAGGCGGATCCTCATAACAGGGACAAGAAAATCCAGTGTGTTAGAGATGGAGAGGTGAAGGTTGGACATGGCTGTGTCAGGATGGGAGTCAGCCACAGGAGTAGGTGGAGGGGAGAATGTGGAGGCAAAGGCAGCCGCTGACACTCACTTCATAGGTCGAATGACCATAAAGGAAGGTGGCAGTGCTGTGAAGGCCTTTGACAAAGGGACAGGAAGTTTTAAGTGAGAAGAGAGAAGAAAGTGGTCAGTCCAGAAGAGAGGAGTAGTGAGAGGATTAGAGAGGGGGATGCCTGTAGAGATGAGAGCATCCAAAGTGTGGCCGGCAGAGTGAGTCGGACCAGAGGGTAGACTGGAAAGAGAGTCACATAGGTTGCGAAAGAGTCCAGGGGAGTCTGGGGAGTCCAGGTGGATGTTGAGATCCCCAGCCACTGGGATCCAGTGGAGGGATTTCAAAATGACTAAGATGTTTTTTTTCTGAGCCCGGATTGTTTGAGAGGGCTTACGATATCTACCCTTTGCGGGAAAAGGTATATCTATATTGTTCAAAGTTTGAAGGGGGCTAGAGGGGAAAGGTGTTCGGTTGTCTCCTGGCACAGTGAAAAGGTTTCTACAATTCTTATTAGCTGAGCTAAAATTCCTGGCCAGTAAAATCTACTCACTACCTGACCTTGTGTCTTTGCTGCCCCTGAGTGTCCCGAAGTAAGGTGTGTGTGTGCAATCACCAAGGCTACTCTACAATGACTTTTTGGAACAACAATCTGGGATCATATAACAGCTTCCAGGGTTGTGTATCCCCTATATTGTAAGCCCTGTTTGAGGAGAAAGAAGGGTGTATCTTTCTTTATTCCTTTTTCTTGCGATATCACCTTCTGGAAGGTCTCGGTTAATATGGTATCATTGTGTTGAGCAAAGGCAAGATCTGGCATTATTTCAATAACCCCAGCTTCTGCCCATGGGGTAGATGGTTCTGGTCTGGGCTCCACTCTTATGTCTGCTCCACGAACCATGTTTCCCCCCTATCAGTTTGATCTTGATTGGGAATTCCAGTAGGTCAGGGAACGCTGCCTTTTCTACTATCCCTAGTGAAATTGTATCTCCGACCGCAATCTGGTAGGCCTGCTTTTCATTATTTTGCAAAAGGATTTTATAATCTACCCTATAATCGTGGTCCACAACATCAGCAAATACATCCAAACCATATTTCCAAGCTAACCCCAAACGTAATGTAGGTACCCTTGGGAGATGATAAGACTAGACCAGTAAATACAATGGCCCTCATTACGACCCTGGCGGAATTCGGAAAACGATGGCGGAAATGCAATACCGCCATCGAATAGCGCTCGGTGCGACTATGACCCGTCACCGCAAAGTACGAAGCCATTAGCGACACCGTAGTGAACGCCAACGCTAACTGCACCAAGCACGCGCGCGCGCGCCATGCCAAACCGTAAACACCACCATGGCGCAAGGGTACGCCAATTCCGACCCTAGCGGACATGTACCTAACGCCATCAAGCATGGCGGAATGTACCATTCCGCCATGGTGAGAAGTACGGCATCGCGAATCAACCGTAAACGGCCCCACTGAGTGCCTGTACACCGCTCCCTGCCCACAAAGTACAACTCCCCGTAGGTGCAATGAAGTCACAATGCAACCAGTGAAATGTACAAGTCACCCATGCATGCCAACGAACAAAAGAAACACAAGAGGGGCCAATGGGAGCTGCAGGGCACAGATGGCACGAATACAGAAGCCAATCCAATGGACATGACCACAGTCCCCCCCCCCCGAAACGCACGCAAACACAGGCACCTGTGACCAGCAACATTCCGAAAATCACATCATTCCACCAGTCCACCTGGCTGACCGGCATCTGTTACACAAAACCCAATCCCCCGCCCCTGAGCATGACAACATTCAAACAGTCATATTGGCAGCCCCCATCCCTGACCTCACTGGGCTTCGTAGGCAAACGCGCCCAGTACAGTACCACGCAACTAAACTCCGAAGCTGGAACCCAATGCAGATCTCCTCACAATACATCGCTCCCCAAATAGGAATATGCCACATCACTTGCAAAGAAGAACGCTACACGGGCCAAATCATAATAGAAATTTAATGCACAACAAAATCACCAAGCCCATACAGCCATCAGGCCATGAACTCCAAAACACATTTCACCATCGTGGGCTGCATCCGCAAGAAATGACCAGCCACTACATGTGTGACGCCCTGTTCCATCATGGTACACAGAGCCACATTCACGTACGAAAAGGCAACATGGAAGCGCACAGAACCGCAGGGACGTCCCAATGGGGAGGCACTAGTCCAGCTGAAAGGCCGAAATGTTGCTCCGAGCCACTAGTACTGCGTAAGGGCATGTGGCCCATTGGCGATCGTCCCATAAGATCGTAATGCTGCTCCACTGATTAACACGAAGCAGCAGGTGTCGGGAGTAAAAGCCATCTGCAGGAGTGGCATACAGATGGCAGTGGCAAAAGGGGAGGAGATACCTGTCAACCAAAAGAAAAGAAAAAGAATAGAATGGCCATCAGAACTACATTCGAACAACTCACTTCAATGATCACACTAAATCCACAGCCATATGCATGCTAGCCCACTCCAAAGGATCATCACCACCCAAAAACCACTTGCGACTCATAACTATCTATATCGAGGTGTAAACACCATCACAAACGAGTGTACCTGTGCATGCGTCTGTCAAAACAGAATCCATCAGATGGGATTGGTAACGTGCATGGACACAAGTGTCTGAGGGCGCGTCGAGACAGGGAGGGCTCAACAAGGCCAGATAGACGATGGTCCCACTATGGCAGCCCTGCATCACATAGCGCAGGGGAGGCGGATAGATTCCAAGAAGCCCTGTACATGGCAAACTCTGTATCAAATCACCTGCCCATGCATCCATTCATCATTCCCTCATCCCGGGATTAAAACGCCTGAATATTTACTCACATAACATTAGAAATATCCATTGAGTCTGTGCGTTATGCAGCCTGCAAAATCCACAGTGCCCCAGCCCGTAATTCCAGTGTAGTGAAGTAACATGTATTTGGGAACGTCCGGCCTCATCGCCCACGTCGCTATTGCGCATCCCAAACCATTCATATCAATCATTGCATCCTCGCCATGGCCCCTGTCTCAAGGACATTGAACAATAGAACGTTATATTTGCAGTCAGACCTGTGGGCATTTCCTCGCCGCTAGCTGAAAACCGAAAGCGCCGCCCTTCGAATTCCTCATTTGCAACATCACGTCGAAGAGGCATCTGTGGCCGTTTGAAATCACTAATTAATCCATCTAGTGCGGCTGTGTGTGAAAATGGCAACTGCCTTCACCCACAAATGGGACGCCCCGCCCGTCGTTGCAACTCGGTACAGTGATGCATGAGGGCCCACCGTTACTCGAGTACTACGTACCACTGACCCTTCACAAGTCTGTTCGCGACTGCACAGATAGTACGTGAAACAATGGGACCACAGCAGAATGAACATATCAACCAATGTTACACGGCCATCGGGTACAAATACATGATTGCAATAGCAAGATGCCATTCCTCGAATTGCAGCGTTGTGTGCGGGACGTGCTCGGCCAAAGGGGAGAGCAGTTTGCACAGGTGGAATGAATCACCACAGGTGGAGGCCATACAGCCTGAAAACACATAAATTGCACACCCAGTCTCCTCCCACAACCACACCGAAATGCTACCGGCAGGACTCGCGATGTTGGCCCTGGGGGACCTGATAGCACTGCAAGTACTCCAACTCCAAGAAGAAGACGAAAACCAACTACAACCGGCCGCACGGAGGAGACGCAGGAGGAGGAGGAGGTCAAGGCAGGGCCAGCAAGGGCCGCCAGCACAGCCACCACCACCACGCAGGCAGCCCGCAATCCCACGCCTCCGAGCACATCCGTTCAACCTCACTGATGAGCAGATCCACACCCTCTACCGTCTGGACCGGGACACCATAGCCGCCATCGTGGACATGACACAGGCTGACCTTGTCAGCATGATAGATAGCCCAACCGCCATCCCACCCCTACTGAAGGTGGTGTCTGTACTCCACTTCCTGGCCACAGGCACCTACCAGCACACAGTCGGACAGTTGCATGGCATTTCTCAGCCACTGTTCTCACGGACACTATTGCAAGTGCTCGATGCCCTCCTGCAGCACGCAGACGACTACATCTCTCTACCACGCTCGGAGCAGGAAATTACCAACACAAAAGTGGGATTCCATGCACTTGCCGGCATACCGGGTTGCATTGGTGCCATCGACTGCACCCATGTGGAATTGGTCGTCCCACATGCCATGGAGGCCCAGTACCGCAACCGAAAACAATTTCATTCCCTGAATGTACAAATGGTGTGTGACTCCAACAGGATCATTACACATTGTTGTGCCCGATTCCCTGGATCAACCCATGATTCTATGGTCTTGAGGAACTCTACAATACCACGCTACATGGAGCGACACGCAGGGAACAGATCCTGGCTACTCGGTGAGTCTCATTACATGTATGATAATGTGGGGTATGTGATTCGGCAATGACCTGGCAGGAAGGGGGGGGGGTGTGCGTACGTAGCAATGGCATTCCACATCATACGTTTCTCGTCCACATACAGGTGATGCTGGATATCCACTGAAGAGATGGCTCCTCACACCAGTCCGGAACCCACGGGACCAGCATGAGGAGGACTACAACCATGCCCACTCACGTACCCGTGTAGTCATTGAACAGGCATTCGGCCTACTGAAGGGTCGTTTCCGCTGCCTCAGCAGGTCTGGCGGGGCACTCCTGTACCGCCATGAGAAGGTTGCAAAGATGGTGATGGCATGTGTCATGCTCCACAACATGTGCGTACGTAGAAATGTGCCCATGCCCCCTGACGCAGAACTGCAAGCACCTGATGATGGTCATGATGAGGGTGGGGATGTGGCAGCACCTCAAGGAGTCTGCGAGGCACCGGAGGGCCGTGACATTCGTCAGCATCTCATTGATGTATGCTTCTAGCACTCACGCCTGGTGGCTGATACATGGACACGGGACTCGTGGCACTGTGTGTGTCTGGGACATGCACAATATGGACTGTACGCCTATGATGGCCTAGTACTCAAAGATCAATGTCCACACATCTCATTGGTTGATCGTGCACTGTTTATGGCATATGTGATATCATGTTGTACACCCTATCGACCCGCCACCCAAGTGAGCCCAACACACCCCCTCCACCCTCCTACCTCCCCCCCGAACACCAGTGTCCAAAGATGCTCATTGTCAGTGGGCAGTCGCTATTGCAAGCCCCCTCTGCGGGTATCAGGGGCACCCCTGCCTGTGGAGCGCAGGTTCCTCCCAGATCTACGTTGGGGGCTGCCCTGGACGGAACTTGCAACGGATGATGTCTCTGCCTGCTCACGTCCATGCATGTCCCTAAGGGTTTGCGAGAGCTCAGTGAGCACACGGCGCACTGCGGCAAGTTCGGCACATACGTCCTTGGACGTCGCATGCAGTTCCCCCCTCAGGCTCTCGGTGCTTCTCTCCATTTGGACTCTCAGGCTCTCGGTGCTACTCTCCATTTGTGCCCTTAGTGTCTCTGTACCTCTCTCCATTTCTGCCCTAAATGTCTCAGTTGATGTTTCTATGTCTGCCTTAGTGCCCCCACATTCATCGGCATGGTCCTTGAGGAGCGTGGCCAGTTGCTGCTGTTGCACGATTAACTGGTCGAGGGACTGTTGCCTCTGCTGGGCCATGGCCATTTGCGGGGGTGTCACAGAGGGGCTGTGGACCTCATGTTGCCTTGCCACAGGGCTTGTGGGGGATGGCCAGTCGTCGTCTTGTGGGTGCCCCTGCGTGGCATCCTCATGTTGTACGGGATGGGACAGACAGGGGGATTGGGACAGGTCATGGATGGATCTGACTTCGACATCCCCGTCTTCTGTGTCGGAGCATGCTGCCATCAATGGGGTGTCACCTATGGTGCTGCTGCCACCAGAGGCAGTGCCTTCTGTGGCATCCGTTGGGGGGACCTGTGGTGGTGTTGTTGTGGGCATGCTGGCTGCTGGGGTGCCTGTTGATGTTCCCTCCTCTGTGCTGCCACCTGATTTGTGCTGCTGCCGTGTCTTGATGCGTGCAGCTGAGGTGGAGGGTCTTTGGCCGTTGGTCTTGGCCCTCTTTGCAGGTGTGCTGGTAGGGGTGTCCTGATGCTCGTCGTTTGGATCGGACCCTGTGGTGGAGTAAAGGAGGGCGAGGGTTATTGATGGGTCTGTGGGAATTGGAATGGCATTGTATCACATGCATTGGGGTGGTACCTGAGGGTGATTTGGGTCGGGGCCTTGGAGGTGCTTTCATTTGTGTGTGGAGTGAGGGTGCAGTTGTTTGGCAGCCTGCAGTTAGGGTGTGCCTGCTGCATGTGTAGTGCGTGTTTTAGGGGTTTTTAATTATTTATGTATTTATTGTGGGTTTTAACGTGCGCTATCAGGCCGATGTGTGTGGACGTTCTCCTGGACATGTGTTTCTGTTGCACTATGTGGACACATGGTACTTCACATGGATGGACTTTGTGGATTTGGCATTGTTTTATCTGGCCCACCTACCTGAATCTTCGGATGTCTGCACTCCTTTCTCCATCCCTCCGACTCCCTCTATGCTCTCCATTCCGATGGTGGAGGCACAGATTTCTTCCCAGGGGGTCAACTTGATGGGTGATTCAGGACCTCCCCCGGTGGCTGTGGCAATGTTGCGGTTGGCAGAGAGTATGCTGCGGACGCGTATCCGCAGGTCGTCCCATCGCTTTCGGCATTGCTGTGGGGTGCGGGGTGCGGTCCCCACCGCACTTACCCGCTGTGCCACCAGAGCCCATATGGCCTTCTTGTTTGCAAGTGCCGTCCTGGTCATTTGCGTGGAGAAGACGACGGCAGCATTCTCCTGGAGGGTCTCTGTTAGCACGGTGAGTTCCTCACGGGAGAAGTGGACCTGCCGCTTGCGGTCGCACGCTTTCTTCGCTACTTTTCCCATTTTTCTTGGTTTCGCTAGGGTGGATGACGGGTTGGGGTGTGTCTCAGGGTAGTGTTTTTGGTGGTTGTGTGGTTTTAGTGGTTTTATAGGTGTACGGCGGGATGTTTCCCGTTCCGGGCCCATGTTTTTACTTCCGTTTCCGTATATTTACGGTCACCGTACTTTCCGGTAGGCGCACACTGCGGTGTCCGCTGTGATGGGTGGCGGTATTGCACCTAGGGCGCCGTACGGCGGCGGTGTGGGCCGTTTTGGGGTCATTTCCGCCATCGCGGACTTTGCACTTCCGCCATGCCGTGGTGCTCGTGCCCGATGGGTCGGAATGGGCCGCACTTTGCTCCTTCGTGCAATGGCGGAAACGCTATTTACGCTGTGGCGGTCCGGTCAGTCACTTTCCGCCAGGGTCGTAATGAGGGCCAATGTGTCTTTCCCCTGGTTCTATCATCAGAGCTTGACTACTGGATAAGTCAAATCCGATTGACTCTGAAGTGGCCATTGTGGGCTTGGAGGCCCTGTCACTAAGTTTGGTAAACTTTAGTGTTCCCCGGTTTATGTCTGCCAGGTTGGATCCCACTACAGACACCATACCGAATGATGCAGAAGGACAAGTCAGACACAGTGGTGGCATGCTTGTTGGCAAAGACTTTTATTATTAAAATAAAGAAAAGGAAGCACCTATCTTGCCCTATTTTTTTGAGGGGTTGCCCAACCTCACCAAATTAGAGTTGTACCAAGAGTTGCACTTTGTGGCAGGCTTCAGGCGGATCCTCATAACATGGACAAGGATATCCAGTGTGTTAGAGATGGAGAGGTGAAGGTTGGAAAGAGCTGTGTCAGGATGGGAGTCAGCCGCAGGAGTTGATGGGGGGGCAAAAGTGGAGGCAAAGGCGGCCGTTGACACTCACTTCATAGGTCGAATGACCATAAAGGAAGGTGGCAGTGCTGGGAAGGCCTTTGACAATGGGACGGGAGGTTTTAAGAGAGAAGCAAGTGGTCAGTGCAGGAGAGAGGAGTAGTGAGAGCATTATAGAGGGGGATGCCAGAAGAGATGAGAGCATCCAAGGTGTGGCCGGCAGAGTGAGTCAGACCAGAGGATAGAATGGAGAGGGAAAGAGAGTTGCATAGGTTGCAAAAGAGTCCAGGGGAGTTTGGGGAGTCCAGGTGGATGTTGAGATCCCCAGCCACTGGGATCCAGTGAAGGGATTTCAAAATGACTAAGATGTATTTATTTACGAGCCTGGATGGTTTGAGAGGGCCTATGATATCTACCCCTTTGTGGGAAAAAGGTATATCTATAATGGTGAAAGTTGGAAGGGGGCTAGACGGGAAAGGTGTTGGGTTGTCTCCTTGCACAGTGAACAGGTTGCTACCATTCTTTTTAGCTCAGCAAAAATTCCTGGCCAGTAAAATCTACTCACTAACTGCCCGTGGGTCTTTTCTGCCCCTGAGTGTAAGGTGTGCGTGTGCAATCACCAAGACTACTCTACAATTACTTTTTGGAACTATAATCTGGGATCATATAACACTTTCCGGGATTGTGTCTCCCCTATAGAGTAAGCCCTGTTTGAGGAGAAAGAAGGGTGTATCTTTCTTTATTCCTTCTTCTTCCAATATCACCTTCGGAAGCTGTTGGTTAATATGGGAACAATGTGTTGAGCAAAGGCAAGATCTGGCATGATTTCAATATCCTCAGCTTCTGTCCATGGGGAAGATGGTTCTGGTCTGTGCTCCTATCTTATGTCTGCTTCACAAACCACTTTTATGCCCTTATCAGTTTGATCTTGATTGGGACTTACAGTAGGTCAGGGAACACTGCCTTTTCTACTATCCCTAGTGAAATTGTATCGCCGACCGCAATATGGTAGGCCTGCTTTTCATTATTTTGCAAAAGGATTTTAAAATCTGCCGTATAATTGGGGTCCACAACACCAGCTAATACATCCAAACCATATTTCCAAGCTAACCCCAACGTGGATGTTAACCTAATGTAGGTACCCTTGGGAAATGTCAAGATTAGACCAGTAGATTCAATGTGTCTTTCTCCTGGTTCTATCATCAGTGCTTGACTACTGGATAAGTCAAATCTGATTGACTCTGAAGTTGCCTTTGTGGGCTTGGAGGCCCTGTCACTAAGTTTGGTAAACTTTAGTGTTCCCTGGTGTATGTCAGCCATGTTGGATCCCACTACTGACACCATATCGAATGATGCAGAAGGACGAGTCTGACACAGTGGTCCTATGCTTGTTGGCAAAGTCTTTTATTATCAAAATAAAGAAAAGGAAACACCTATCTTGCCCTATTTTTGTTGAAGGTTTGACCAACCTCACCTAAAATACTAAGGACTCTGTCAAGATGTCCCGTCAAATAATAAATCCACCGTCCTTTGTCCAAACCCATTTCAATACCTTACACCAAACTAACTAAGGAAAAACTGGGTGTCTTCTTGATCCAGAAGGAGGCTTCAATAATTCCGGATACAGACCTTTAAAGTTCAGTTTGTGGTGTAAAAACCAAATAGGTGACTCTATAAACACAGTTTGCAAGTATCCAGTGTAGTGTTAAGTCTGGTTCACTATCCTGCAGACTTAACTGTAGACCTTTTCCTCACAAAACATATTTTCCTTGAATCAGGTGGGATAATCTCTTCCCTTTGTTTCTACTTCCACTCAAAACTGTAGTGCCAAGTCTGGTGCACTATCCTGCCAGACATGACTATAGAACTCAGAATCCCAAAAAAGTATATTTTTCTCTTTCACTTGGGTCCGGATCCCTCTGGGTTGTGTCAGGATCTCCCTGACTTGTTTTGCAACTCCTCTTTCTTCTGTTTGGGTCCCAGAACTATTGTATTCTCGCAGGCTCTCCCGACTTGTTCTGGGCCTCAGCCCATTGACTATATGTTGTTTCTTCACTCTTGTGTGGGTCCCAGACCCTGCTGTGCTGCTTTTGCGAGTTCTCTGACCCAACTTCACACATTGTCCAACTGAACAGACCTGGTATACTCTCCTGCCAGTTACTGCCACATATTTTTCATACAGTTCGTCTCACTCTCTTTATCTCATTCTCTTTCTTCTTGAATTTCTCATTTACTTTGCATCTGCAACTCATTTGGGCCCCAGACCTCTTTCTATTGGCTACCCAGGACACTTGGTTTACTCTCCTAACAACTATCTACTGCTGCGGCATCCGTCTATGTCTTTACATTTGTCTTAGGGTCCTTGACTCATGTATTATCAGTTCATATCTGGTCCCAAACCCTTCTTAGGTTTCCCTCGTTCAGTTCCCAGCCTCTGATGGACACCAACAGCACCCATACCTTGCGTTCGGGTTCCTGCTGCGTGGTCTCCTGCTCCAGCTCTTCTGACTCTCTGGGCGACCTTCTGCTGCTTCTCTCTCTGCTTTGTGTCCCAGATCCATCTTCAGTGAGTCAGCCTGCACGGCTTCCCTCCAATAGGCATCCCAAGCCTTCAGAGCACTTGGTTTCCATTCAGTTTCTCATGGCCTGATGGTTCTTGGCAGCACCCTCAGAGACGGCGACTTCTCTCCGCCAGTGTCCCAGTCTACATCTTCTTCCCATTTCTCTTTATCTGCAGCATTCAAACTTTGCTCACGGTTCATTGGGGGCAGGCTTGACCAATGGCATAGTCCCTCTTCTAATTTGTACTCAGGGTAACCAATAGGAAACTGCTCTCCTGAACACCTGTGAAGATTTGTTCTCAAACCTTGATTCTAACCTTCCTTCTGTCCTCATATACCGCAATCTTTCATCTGCCTTTGATAGGGTCAACATTGCCATCCTGCTCAATCGCCTCTGTGATAACCTGGGTATCACTGAACAGGCCCTGGCCTGGCTGACCTCCTTTTTCACTGACCAACCCTCCCAGGTCTAACTGGGGTTTTTCCTCTCTTCTATCTCTCTCTCCACTTGTGGTGTTCCTCGGGGGTCTAACCTTTCTAACTGGCTTTTCAATCAATACGTGGACCTCGTGTCCACTGCATCGCTTCCTCATGGTCCAACTTTGAGTGTTATGCAGATGACACCCAGCTTTCTTTCAGGCTCCCTTCAGCTGCCTCTTCTCCTTCTCTCATTCCAGATGGTCTGTCCACAATTCAGGAACGGTGTGCCACCAATGATCTCTGCCTTAATGTCAGTAAGATCGAGATCCTTCTCCTCAGAAAATCGGCTCCCTCCTTTCCTCTCTTTCTCTGGCCGCTAACACTGGGCCCTCTTCCATCTCCTGCCTGTGAGGCTAAGAACCTTGGGGTCATCTTCGACTAAACCCTCTCCTTCTCTCCTCACATCTCTGACTTCTCTAAGAAATCAAACTATCAGCTGCACCTCTTCAGAGGCATTCTTCCTTTCCTCCAGAAGCTCACTGTCTCCAGAGCTCTGGTCCTCTCTAGGCTGGACTATTGCAACAGCCTCTGTCTACTTCCTGCCTCTACTGTCCCACCTCTTCAACTTATCCAGAACAGGACTGCAAGACTTGTCCTTTGCCTCAAGCCCAGGGATCGTATCTCTCCAGCTCTGAAGTCTCTACATTGGCTCCTGTGATGCTGGAAATGCATTGGAGCGACAGAGCCTCCAAGTCCTTGTCCTGTAGTCCTTTCATCATTTGTGTTCTGTGTTATTTTCTGCACAGGATTCATATGGGACTCCTGGCAGTGAAACTCTTCCTCTTTTTGGTTTGGTGAACAGACCCTTGGGATACCCTTATGACTCCCCTGGGTGGGGGTACAACCCTGTACCCTTAGTTTATGTTTTGGGCACCTGTGTGTGGCCCACATGCTGAATTTGACAGGTGCTCTGTGTATCCTCCATTTTGGGATACCCAGGCCCTCCCATTGAAATCAGTTGATTCCTGATAGAAGAGAAGATGGCCCCTGTGGTCTCTTGCTTTCTATTGCCTGTTACCTTGTTTTCCCAAAGTCCTGGGAAGACCTGACTCTGTCCCTGACTGGCTGTTTGGTGGAAGTTCCATATATGGTATTGTGGGGAAGTCCAGGTCATACTGGATGGAACCTTCCCAGTGACTGTATGTTGTGGGTACATCCTTGGGATGGGACCTGGGTGAATGGAGTGTGGGACCAATATACATTTCATGAATGGGTGTCTGGTTTCTGGTATGTGACACAAAGACTGAGACAGCCCTGCCCGAAACTGGTATGAATGCAGCGTGGAGTGCTGAACGGCTGGGTGCTTGTCCCAATTCACGTTCCTTGTTGTGAGTGTCTGGATGGAGAAAAATGGCCTGAATGCACTGTGAGCCTGATTGACTGCCTGCCTGCATGAATGCCCTTCTGAATGATTGCTTGCCTGAGTGTGACCCAGCAGAGTGAATGAGAGACCAAACAGTATATCTGGGGACCTCTCACTGATGGAAATTGTTCAGAAGCTGAAGTTGAAACTTGCTGCTTATCCATGAAGCCCAGCTGGAAGAAGAAGACTTGCTGGTGCATTTGATTTGACCCGATCCGAAATCTGTCAAGTTTGTCGAGGACTGATCCGAGAGAGGACCTGGTTAGGAGACGTCTTTCTTAGCTACGAGGGACCATCGTGCAGACCGCTAACCTTTCGCCGAAGCGCCCTGGAAGCCAGCCTTCGAAAGCCTGTCGGCTGGAGACAGGGAAGCCGAGGAAACTGAAGAGAAGCACACGGACATCGAGGCCATCGAAGTCCATTGCTGTCAAACAGGGTCTGGAGGAATGCCGTAACCGCTGGAAGACCGTCAAAGCTGTGTTGCCCAGAAGTGGCGACCGCTTGACACAGTGCTGCCGACGACCGGAAGCCGCAACGCTCCATTGCTTAAGGACACTTTGAATCAAGGACTCCTTTGCTCATCAACGCCGACCGCTTTGTCCCACCGGAGAAAGTCAAGGTTGCCAATAAACCGAGGAGAATCCGCCGGTGGGTTTCCCGCCACCCGAAGACCACAAAGATGCTGATGACCCGACGCCCTCGATGGGCCAAAGTTCTTCATTGACTCTTTGCTGCAACAAACTATCATTGTCGAGGTGCACCGCATGCCTCGCCTTCGTAGGATGTCCACGACCGATCCTCAATGAGCACCACCAGGACCGAAGCTGCTGCCTCAATGCCATCAAACTCTTTCCATCAAGGACTCTCAATGCCAAGGTTCACCTTCTTTGAGGACTATCAACGATACGTGGCTCCTGCCTTAAAGGGAGACACTGAAGAGGGATCTGTGGACGACCCATCGAAGAAATCTGCTATACCAGGTACATTGGGGTGGTAGAACAATTATAGAAGAGATAAGACTCTGATAAATGATATTTGGACTGGGCTTGTTTATTAACTTATTTACAGGTTGCCCAGGTGGGAGGATCCTGTCACGCGCCCACGTTCCTGGAGGCTGTGGGATAGGTGGCGCATGCACCGCCATTGAGAATTCCATCACGTTCCGTCTACTTCTTTCCAACATGGCCACCGCCAGGAGGTACTTATCCACAGACCTCCTGATGGTTGGTGCGTTTCAACCCGCGAGATTCTTTCTCTCCTCTTTGGGTCACAACGCTTGTTTTTCTTCTTGGCTTTGCCGATCCCAGCCATTGCCCAGTTTGTCACGTTCTTCTGCAACACCTTCTCTGCCATTCCCTCTCTAGCTCCTCCTCCGCTTTCTAGAGCCAGTAATGAGTTTCCTATGGGTCTCCCTTTCCTGCACCTCGCCAGTTCGCTCTCTCTCTTCCTCTTTGCTCTACCTCATTTGTCCCCTTACCGGGCTCTCTTCCCGGCTCCCTTTAGGCTGCCACCCTTTAGGGAACGCTGCCTGCCTGTGCTCTACTTTGTCAGCGCTGGGTTTGTTTCATCAGATCTCCTGCCGGATGCTCCTGACTCCTCCCATCTCCTTCGTCAGTTACCAAGGACGCTCAAGGATATTCTTTCAACGCCACTCTCGCGGCTACCTGGAAGTACGCTTCTTAGGACTCTGGGACTTTCTTACATTTCATCTGCAGTCCATAACTTCTGGATACTCAGTACCTGGATGAAACACAGCAAATTCAAGGTTTTTTGTGCCTTTCCTGGCTTTTCCCCCTGTCAGGCTGCTTCCAGAGCCGGATCACTGGTATGCTTGTATATTAAGTATCCACAGTGCCGGCACCCCAAGGTAGACCTTATCCCCACAAAAAAAAAGACTTCAGATGGAAGAAGACATCCCTCATCAGCTCCAGAAGCTCAGGTGAGGAGTTAGGGGAGCCTTCTTCAGGAAGCGAATCTGACAGATCCTCACACAGACCTGTGCCTTAGTGGTAGAGGCCCAGTATTCTACCCAGTATTCTAAGTGTTTAACCACTTGTTTTCCTTCCAAGGTTTATTGTTGGTTCACTTTATTAATTGATTTGTATGCCATTTGAAACTGTCTACAGTTGATGCATTTTAATGGAATCTAAGAAGTAATTGTGGTACCACATAGAGACTGTATATAGTTATCATCTTTAGATTTGCCTGAACACAAGGTGTGTTATTGTGTTTGTGTACATAAATTGAACCTTATTTATATAAAGAACTGTGTTTTCACTAACATAATGTGTGGACATTCCTTTGTGGGTGCTTGGGGACTACACTGTACTTAAGAATCAGCCTGCATCACCTCCTGAGAGCTTAAGCCTCGATTGCTCACCCATGTTTACCAAAAAGAGAATCTTGGCTGGGGTGCTCTGTGCTTCTACTCTGCCATATAGAGGGCAGGAGTACAGATACCCCCTCCAGTCTTTACAGCTCCCAGTGGCAGCAAGGATCAAGACCCTCTGCATCGTCCACAAGGTTTTCTGGGGCCAGGGATCTCACTACATCCTAATCTCTCTTCCTAAACATCTCCCCTTTCGAGCTCTCCGCTCATCCACTTCCCAATCTCTGAGGGTCAGCCGCTTTTCCAAGCAGAAAGTTTGGGGCAGATCTCTATCTTCGGCTGGGGCCTCCCGCTGTAATAGCCTCCCTGCCTCTCTCAAACTTGAGGAGAACCACCTATGGATCTGGAAGCAGCTCGAGACCTTCCTCTTCGCTTCCACTTTCTCTCTTCCTCTCCTCTGCTGATGTCCCGACTGCTCCACGCACTGGTCACCTGGCTACCCTCTGAACTTGGACCCAGGCTGCTGTATATCCAGCTGCACTTTGCACTGCCTCTCGGCTCCCCTACCACTTGTGGTCTGTATCTGCAACCCTATAGTCCCTTCTCTCTGCACTTATGGGCCACCCGTTGGCTGCACTTCTTGAGCTACCTGCGCTGAGCCACAAGCTGGCTGCACTTTTGAGTTACCTGCACTACTCCCTCCACGTCCCCCGCCCTCAGCACTTCTCCCTTTCCACTTCCCTGCACTTGCGCAATCTAACTGACACAGGCCCTAATAAGATGGTTGCTTTGTCCTCTCTATGTTTCCCCCTCCTTGTCTTGCCATGCCTAGAAACACTTGTGTACAGGTGCATTATAAAGGCCATATCACATCCTTATAAATGCCATATCATATCAACAACTAGTCCGCATGTGATGGTCCCCGTAGGTATTCTTCATTGCTTGATCCTTCCTACTCGTCACAGTACTGAACTGATGGCCATCACAGAGTTCAGCAGCACTCTTCTTTGTCTCAGTATTTTCCTGGGACTTGCATTCCTCAGCTCTACACACATGGATAGAGGTGTGGGCCACCATATGATACTCAGTGGGGGAAAGAGAAGGAGGAGACAGAAGAGAGGGAGGGAAATACTGCGTTCTCCCAAGGTGATTGTCACAGGTCCCATGGAGGGATTCCAACCCCATGAGATCCAACCACTGAGTTCCATAGCGGCCTCACCTCATTGGCCTCATGGGAAGGGGCTTCCCCATGAAAGCCGTGACAATACCCTGGGATTCGTCACAATACATATATATACACAACTACATACATACATATGAACGACACTCACCTTTTCTTCAGGGGCACCACACAGCCAGGCAGCACATGTGACGTATTCAGGCGTGCAGCACTGGTTCACGAAGATCTTTCTGGGTACACTGGTGCTGCATGTAGCACGTGACGCGGCACTTATCAGTGCGCCACTCGCAGCTTTTTTCTTGCAGGGCTGGCACTCAGTCAGTGCCAGTTATCACTGAGCCCCATCCCGACTGGTGCCATGCGGGGTGCACCAGGGGGCATTCAGGAGGGGTGGCCAGCCCCCTGCACACTCACAGCTCCGCCCCTACTTTGAACCCTCAGGTGCACTTTTCAATGGCGAAGGTAGACATCGATTAGGAACAAGTATTTTTTAAAAAGCACATTACTCCACTGCCATATGTAGCAAAATTCTACACTTCTGCTAAATGGACCAGAGGACTCTACTAGCATATTGTAAAGGAGTGTATTTTGGGCTCGTATTTGACAAATTACAGTAGCAAACCTATTGTGGCATGTTATTGCTTTGAGGGTGTGCACTTGAATGTGATTTGCCTGCCCTTGGCCCCAGTCTCACTCCCCAGGGTAACTTCACTTTCTAAAACCCATTTATAATTCTCCTGCGGCACTATACACATTAATCAAATACACTATCCGGGTGTGCATCTATAGGGGCCATGCTGCAGAAACGTTGCAGTATTGCAAGTGCAATTAGCGCTAAGGCAAACATTGCCCAAGTACAAAAAAAGCATATTCATTCATTGCAGTTTTGCACTAAACACTAGTGTTAGCACTAAACTAGTGCACACATGCAAAAATACACTGAAAGAATATGTGTATTTTTACGTTTTGGACATGTTTTCTTATAGTGCTAATTGCATTTTCACTGGTGCAATGCGTCCGTGATAGATTTCTTTTGTGGATCACACGTAGTTTACCATTCAGATTTTCCCTGGTGAAAAGTACTCTTTCAAAAAAGTTATGCCAATGTTATCTTGATTATACAATCCAGACACAATGGTGTGAAATACATCTACAGGGGGTGTCCTCACAGGTTCATGCCAACACAAACGTTGGCCATCCCTGTGGGCAGCAAAAAGTAGGCAGACCACATAGGGATCCATTGTCGACGCTGCCTACCATTCGTTCGGGCCAGGCAGAGTTTACTTCATTTGCACGTCAAAAGGCGTCATACACGCTTGTACGCCGTCCTATGCCATGCACGTTTGCACTCCTATGTTCAAATGACCACAATTCGGCAGCGGGAACCCGCCTACGTGACCCTTACGCTGCACAATAAAGTGAGCCCTACCGCCATTCAAAAGAAGTGCTTGGCAATGTGATTAGCATGCGCGCAGGAATGTGTAGTCTGATGAAAGGCCAGTGACCTAATGAGTCGCTTGTGTGTTTTGCAGTGAGGCCTTTTCATGTCGTGCAACTGTGCACCTATGACCCGCGATGGTTTATGTCGCGGCTGCCCTCAAAAGGCTCTGTAATGCTGGCCAGTAATCTTTGTTAGGGGTATGTATACATGTTGGTTTTAGATGTAAAGGCTGCGACTTCAAAATAATAAATGCGCATTGTATATAAAATAGTGTACCTTGGGAACATCATCTCACTTTGTCCAGTAGCAACCGCATAAATTGACATTTTAGCAAGTGAGACAGACTCATAAAAGGAATTGATTTTACCGGCATTAATCTGATTTGGTTTCAAGTGTCATATTTCAGCAAACAAATCTAATTGACTTTCATTGAGGCTAATGAGTCCTACATTTCTCGCCGGCTATCGAATATCCATGTGTTAGATGCAGCCAGGAAATAAATATGGCCTGTTAGCAGGCGTTAACCCGTGCTTGCTGACTTGTCTCTCGCCAAGGTGTCTTATTCGTCACTGCTATTTAATCGAAGAGCAAATTACCGCTTTTAAAGAAAACATAACTTTAAACGCGATGACTCGAAAATCGAGTTTCTTGAAAAAGGAACAGGATGTATTAATATACATTGTCTTTGAAGAAATGGCGAACAGGTGTTACGTGAGGTTGAATTTTAAGCAGCAGTTTCATCGGAGTGATGAAGGCCCTTTTAACAGCCTCTCTTCTCTCCCCGATTGATTAGCGCGCGGGATCAAGCTAGCCCTGCGCGCGCGCTGCACCCTAATGAGGCTTCATTTATAGATCACGGGTTGCTGAGAGGGTGCTATGATTACATTAAACAAACGAGGAGATTGACATTGTTCCCTTCTGACAAAAGAAAAATCACCTTTGAAAAATGCGTCGACCATAAATCCAAGTTTCCAAGAACAAAGAGCGAAAAACATGAACATAAATCACTATGAGCTAATGCATGACGTTTGCATTGTCTCGGGAAGATAGCTCTGCGGTAACGCGCTCGCCTTGGAAGCAAAAGGACCCGGAACAACACAGGTTCGATCCCCGGGTCAGTGCTTAGAAACCTCTGGGTATTAAGCGCGTTATAAATAACCAATCATTGAATTGTGTTTTTAAGTTATAGTGCTTTTAATTGTCACAATACACGTTGTAAGAATCCTGTTTCCATAACATAACATTTATGACAGGGCGTTATGTAAGATTTTGTGTCCAGCACACTCCAATATGCAGGCCGCAAAACCATTAATTGCACATTTGCACTTTAATGTTTATGTGACTTCAGGCAATGTCAGGAAAGCATGCATAGTACTGTATTGCAATGTAAGTGGTCTTGTATAGCCCCCTTCCTCCACTTTCGATGACCTCCTTGTGCGTGACTCTGTAAGAACCAAAACAGGGGGCATTAGATGAATGATGGGAGACACAGATGCAGAACCTGTGCTGTTGGTGAGGGGTATTAGGAACCTGGATCCTGTGTGCCCAGCTGCTTTACTTGCTGTTGGCAGAGACACTTGGGAGAATGTCGGAAAGAGCTCCATATTATCCAATAGACTACAGTGCTTTGGTTAGCCGTTAATATGGGAGAGTGCGCTAAGGCTAAAGAAGGGAGCTTGCTGATGGCCCGGTTACTGTTGATATGCAAGCGACTAGGGACGTGGCGAGCATCATTGGAGTATTTATGCGTGCAGTGTAATGTGGCAGGAGATCTTAGAGTGGAATTGGTTAGTTGGGGGAAGAGAGGGGACAGGCAGTAGGCCTAACAGGGCACAGAGACATGTAACTCGCTGGTCTCTTGCAGACGCGCCCCATTTCAATTTCCTACATTGCCTCTCTCTCTCTCTCTCTCTCTCTCCCTCTCTCTCCCTCTCTCTCTCTTTCAAATAGATACATTGTACACCATATTCGACAAAGCAAGAGTCTGTTATTTGGCAGATGACGGAAAAGTGGAGGACCAGAGGCTCCAATTTCCCCTTCGTTGATTTGTTGGTTTTCAGGCTGGGAGATGTCACAGATCTCACTCTAAGATGATCAGGTGCTGTGTTCAGTGACCTGCCAGGACTTTTGCCTGTGATAGGCAGTAACAGCATGATATGACAGGTTATTTATAATGCTCTTAATACCCAGAGGTTTCTAAGCATGGACCCGGGGATCGAACGTGTGTTGCTCCATGTCGTCTTGCTTCCAAGGTGAGCACGTTGCCGTTGAGCTATCCTCCCAGGACATGTGTCAGGTGTTTGTCAGCCGATCGAGGCGGAGGTCACAACCCATACTCATTTGTGTGTGAAGTCTAGCCTGCTGTCTCCCACAAGCCTCAAACTCTTCTCACACATTGCACATAGCCACAGACCAAAATACAATTCCTAGCAACCTCCATCTGCCACCACTCACAGGGTCTAGAGGCAGGACCAGTCCTTCACTTTAAGAGTGATGCTGCACCCCTGCTTGTGCCCTTTAAAATGTGCAAAATTTCAGTTTAAATGCCATTGGCTGTGTATATAACGTGAAGAGGTTTTGGCGCCATACATTTGTGTACACAAGTCTTAGTGTCTGCTTGTATGCAGTGCTTTAGGAATGTGCTCTGCCACCTGGGAGCTATGGATTGCCTTGCTAGATATTGCAACATCTGAAATCCTAATATCTAACACTTGCTTTGAGAGAACACTTTTGTTAAGCAGTAAATGAACATGCCTGTAATTGATTCAAAACACATCAAAGAATTCTTATAGAAGAATAATGCCTTGCCAGTTTATTAACTCCATAAAACAATCTTTCCATGCTGCAGTTATTCTCCCAGCCAG
This sequence comes from Ambystoma mexicanum, assembly GCF_040938575.1. Classification (NCBI taxonomy): domain Eukaryota; kingdom Metazoa; phylum Chordata; class Amphibia; order Caudata; family Ambystomatidae; genus Ambystoma; species Ambystoma mexicanum. The sequence continues at coordinate 103,520,758 of NC_090936.1, read as the reverse complement.
GGATGCCACTAATGGACTTGGCCCACAGACTTTCTCAGGTTGTCATGGTTGTAAAATGTATAGGGTGGTGTGTGTCCTAACTTGTATATATCCTCTGGCTCTTGTCAGCGTTCGGTCAAGGCCCCGAGCAGGGTCCTTGCACTAGTCTCTCCTAAAAACATCAACTAAGTAGAAAATGTGCTTCTGGGTGCTAGGTTATGTGTTTCAATACTTGTAGAAAGGCACAGGCGTTCTTTCAGTGTGTGGAGTTGAGGACATATGCTTGCTTTCTTATAATGATTGACTTGAAAGTTACTTGCTTATTTATTAAGGTTGTCTCGTAAATTGTATCTGGGAAAAGTAGTAATGTTATTTTTTTTCATTTGTAATGTGTGCAATTTTATTTTTCATATTGTGACAACGTTTGACGTGGGTAATGGGATTTGGAATTAATTTGAAAATTGTATGTAATGAAACATATTTTGGACAGGTGAGTATTGGTGTAGGGGTGGCACATTATTGTAGGTGAGCTACATGTGTATGGCTCAAGTTATTTTGATTTCATGGTTAATGGTTGGATGTATTTATTCAGGGTATTTTATTTCTCTATCTAATCTGTGGCTTTGTTCTCTTTTAGATATTTTCGGTAGGTATATGGTTTTTTGGTTCAATACGACATTGTGTTTGCTGTTGTCTATTACATCTCTGACATCATGTTGGGATGTTATGAAGCAGGAATGATACAACATTAGTCATAGTCTGACTTTATTGCACAAATATTATTTTCCACATCACTTGATTTTTTAGGTTTCTTTGTGTTTTTCTTTTATTCCTGTATTTAGTTTTGTCGATAAGAACCATTTTAATCTTTGTATGGTGATCTTTTTTACAGGCACATTTTGTAATGTTATTTTGACTATCGGCCAGATTCAGAAAACCTTTTGCGTCCAAAGAATTATGAGCCCAATTCACATCGGGCATCTGCATGAGCAAATCTAATATGGCTCATTCAGATACCCTTTTTCACGCTTTGCACGTTTGCACAAATAAGGGGTAATTTCGGCGTATTTTAAAGCAGAGCCAGCCCGAATTTACGAATGTAATGTGCTTTAAAATGCTCAGAAATTAGTGTCATCCCCTTGCGCTTTTTGAAATAGGCGCAGATGGAGGCGTAGATCATGACTGGGTCATTTCTGACGGGTCATGATTTTTTATTGAAGTGTGACAGCCGCATTTTAAACCACATCTATCAGTGTCTCTTTCTGTCTCATGACTCAGGGTTAAACCTTGGTGCAGCTGTAAGAGGAACAGAAAATAGCTGAGAGCAGCTTGTGTGGGAGACACGCTGACATGATTGTTGTGGGAGCCAGTATAGAGGGTCAGGGAGGCAGGTAATACACTACAGTCATTAGACATCACTTGAAGTAAGTGAACATGACTTATGGCATCTGGTACCACATAGGAGGAGGACGAGGGACTCCAGAAAGGCAGCTTGGGGAAGAGCCAAACTCAGATCGTTTTTGAGAGACAAAGTAGCAGAGATTCAGGGAAGCAGGTGATACCCCACAGTCAGTGTCCATCTCTTGAAGTGAGTGATGTGGCACAGTGGGGGGTAACTTGGAGCAGGAGCTCTGTGTTTCACCTGCAAATACTTCAGACTTGAGCAGAGTGTGGTGGCTGAGTGGTCTGCTGTGGACTTGAACTGCACTGAGTGTTTTTCCTCCTCTATCCTTGTGGGGAGGGGGGTGACTTGGAGCAGGAGCTCTGTGTTTTACCTGCAAATCCTTCAGACTTGCGCGGAGTGGGGTGGCTGAGTGGTCTGCTGTGGACTTGAACTGCACTGAGTGTTATTTCCTCTTCTGTCCTTGTGTGTGGTGGGGGGGGGGGGGGGGTAGGTGACTTTGAGCAGGAGCTCTGTGTTTCACCTGCAATACTCCAGACTTGCGCGGAGTGGTGTGGCAGAGCGGTCTGCCACGGTCCGCCGGGACGCTTGTAAGCTGCCATCTAGATACATTGTTTTCAAACTGATGAGGGGCCTATTTTTTGTTGATTCTTGCTCTCTTTCTATATCAGACAATCTCGCCGCATAAATCCAAAACACTCATGTTGTCTTTAAATAATGACAAACACGAACATTTCTATGAAAAAACACAGAAACACTAAACTTCCATTGCCAAACTCGTGCGCCCTGCACAGCCATGGTAAACGCTAGGCGGTTGCTGGCCGGTGAAGAATAGTTAGACCGCTGCCACCCGCCATCAGTAGGCAGAGTAAAAAGGACGAAGTTCGCAAAATAGAGTCATGGCCGCTACTAAACGCCCTGCAAATATGGCACCTTTGGAGTGTGAACAAATTACCAGCTTTTTTCCACTGGCACAGGTGTACTCATTTGGGAGGAACCCTGCATAAGCGGTCCCCCAATCTCACTTTGACAATAACAACTCGTTACTAAACATAATAATAAAAATGTAGCATTTATATAGCGCTACGAACCCTCAGGTATCTGAGCACTGCTTAGTATTACCCATGGTGTGTGGTGCTCATTTATCGACCTTGGAAGGATGAAAGACTGAGTTTGGCCCGGCCAGGATTCGAACCTGCGTCAGCAGGCTCTGCACAGATGTGAAAGCGAGCGCTCTACTCGCTGTGCTATCGGACTGGCTGGCATGTGTTTCACCCTGCACAGAGACTCTCTGAATGTGGATTTACCTCTGCAAATTCCCAATACCAACGGCCTCTCCGGATTTGAGATGGAGGAAGATGACACTGAACCCCTTACAATACGTCAAAACAATTCGTCCCAACATGAATCTAAATATGCGCACACGATGAATACAATCCCGGTCAATATTGATAGGTTATTTATAACGCCCTTAATACGCAGAGGTTTCTAAGCGCGGACCCGGAGATCGAACCTGTGAAGCCCTGTGTCGTCTTGCTTCCACGTTGCCCCTGAGCTATTCTCCCGAGACTATTTTTGGTCTATGTTCATCGTTGGCAAACGAACAGAGAACAATTAAGCATATCCGACCAAGAGTAGTGGATGTAATAATTGCAAACAGCTCAAACAAGGGGCCACATGTAAGTGTGACCTCTAAGGAGGAAAGCGGCTCTACAGTACATATACAGCTGGCACTAGCATGGCAAATACGCCACCGTCTCTCACCACCACCTTCAGGCCTTTGAGCTTGGTCTGAGCAGAAGTAAACAGCACTATGGCTGAGCCGGAAATGCTTTATCCAGCAGAAGAAATGCCTAAAACATCACTTCAAATTGCAAGGGAAACGGTCTGAGCGAAGTAAACAGCACTATGGCTGAGCCGGAAATGCTTTATCCAGCAGAAGAAATGTCTAAAACATCACTTCAAATTGTAAGGGAAACGGTCTGAGCGGAAGTAAACAGCACTATGGCTGAGCCGGAAATGCTTTACCCAGCAGAAGAAATGTCTAAAACATCACTTCAAATTGCAAGGGAAACTGTGAAAAGGAAACGCAGAAGGACGAACGGAAAAGGGAATACGATGGAAACTGTCCTTTCCACCAATAAACAGAAACGGAAGCCGACCACACATGCGTGGTCATTGGCAAATATTACACATTTAGGGGGTACAACTGCAATTCCACATGAAGTAATCGTGTGAAAGAAACTACATCTCGGCTGGCATCCTGTATAAATGGTTGCAACCTGTGGAACGGTCTTTAAAGCTGAACAGTATCAATGAGCAAATCCCAGTGGCAATCCAGACATTTTCTGAAATATCACAGGTGACGACCAGTATTGGGACGCAGTGCGAGCCTAAAGCTGCCATGCCAGTAGTGCAAATTGACCAAATTGGACCATTGATGACCAGAGGGATAGAAATGAGCAAATCCCAGTGGCAAGCCAGACATTTTCTGAGATATCACAGGTGACGACCAGTATTGGGACGCAGTGCGAGCCTAAAGCTGCCATGCGAGTAGCTCAAATTGACCAAATTGGACCATTGATGACCAGAGGGATAGAAATGAGCAAATCCCAGTGACAATCCAGACATTTTCTGAGATATCACAGGTGACAACCAGTATTGGGACGCAGTGCGAGCCTAAAGCTGCCATGCCAGTAGCGCAAATTGACCAAATTGTACTTGTAATGGCCAGAGGGGCAGAAATGAGCAAATCCTAGTGACAATCCAGACATTTTCTGAGATATCACAGGTTGCGACCAGTATTGGGACGCAGTTCGAGCCTAAAGCTGCCATGCCAGTAGCTCAAATTGACCAAATTGTACTGGTGATGGCCAGAGGGGCAGAAATGAGCAAATCCCAGTGGCAATCCAGACATTTTCTGAGATATCACAGGTCGCGACCAGTATTGGGACACAGTGCGAGCCTAAAGCTGCCATTCCGGCAGCGCAAATTGACCAAATTGGACCATTGATGGCCAGAGGGGCAGAATTGAGCAAATCCCAGTGGCAAGTGTGTGGGAGCGAGGGGCCATCAGGCCCCTCGTGTCCTCTACTTCTAAGTACAAGATTCGGACCAAGTGCCTCCAGTAGTGGGTTTGCCCCTGGCCCTTATGCGATGTTAACCTTGGTTGACTTTCGCGTAGATGGGACCACTGAGCAGGACACGGGGCATCCATTTGTGTACCCCCTTTCAACTCCATCTTGGTGACTAGGCCTCACAGCGATAGTACAAAAACGCTTCTCTCCCCTTTTCTCGCAGCTGCACGGCCAGGCACGCAGGGCACAGGGCCCCCACCCTCGTTCTCACTCTGACTGGAAAACTTTGCGGGTCCATTCTCACGCTGAAACAGGAGATGCTTGCAACACTATGATAAATGTAACACATCGCTCTTCCTCTGAGATCACCGTCCTGCATGTGAACCAGCATGAGCTAAGCACATAGCTCGTCCATCTCCACAAACGTGTCGTTGCCCCTCCCGCACCCTCGCCAGTGGAAACTTACTGCCATTGTGACCCTGTGTCCCTGCAAGATATTCCTCTCATGTGCCAGACCACTGACCACGCCATGATGTCCACCCATCAGATCCCCAACTAACATTAGACCCCTGCTGCAGTATATCGTTGCCTATCACTAACAAATGCCACATACCAGGGATTCTTATGTGTACGGACCTTAACTTCAACTGGTGTATTATACCGGTCCAAACCCTTAACCTAAGACTTGTACAACCCTATGTTATTGATAGTATGGATATATGTGTGACTTTTATAGAGACATGATAAACTACTGAAGGTCTTTGAACAATTATTATTTAGTGCGTGCATTTTTTGAGAATATATTATGTTAGCTTAGATAGTGACCACCCTGCCTCCCAGCGACTTGACCTTCACCCATGCGGAGCGCAGATGACTGACGTCAATCCTCCCGCCAACCAAGCGACCAACCCATATGAAGAGATGCCACCCCACCTGAGACATCGAGTGAACTGACCAATTCGGGACCAACGTAGTATCCAATGTTAGTTGCGTCATTTACCCTATAAAATGAAATGTAATGATAACTTGTGCAGAGCGCTCTCAGATATCTCTTGAATACTATTCATCAGACAAAACCTTGCCTTGAACTCTTGCAGGCTGCTTTCTTTGCCTTATTCCCCGTCAGGGGTGTGTTTGTTTTATTCTTTTGCACGTCAAAGACAGGGAGGGCACAAACACAAGCCAGGCATTTTCTGAGATATCACAGGTGATGACCAGTATTGAGACGCAGTGCAATCCTAAAGCTGCCATGCGAGTAGCTCAAATTGACCAAATTATACTGGTGATGGCCAGAGGGGCAGTAATTAGCAAATCCCAGTGACAATCCAGACATTTTCTGAGATATCACAGGTGACGAGCAGTATTGGGACGCAGTGCAAGCCTAAAGCTGGCATGCCAGTAGCTCAAATTGACCAAATTGGACGATTGATGACCAGAGGGATAGAAATGAGAAAATCCCAGTGGCAAGCCACACATTTTCTGAGATATCACAGGTGACGAGCAGTATTGGGACGCAGTGCGAGCCTAAAGCTGCCATGCCAATAGCTCAAATTGACCAAATTGGACCATTGATGACCAGAGGGATAGAAATGAGAAAATCCCAGTGGCAAGCCACACATTTTCTGAGATATCACAGGTGACAACCAGTATTGGGACGCAGTGCGAGCCTAAAGCTGCCATGCCAGTAGCGCAAATTGACCAAATTGGGCCATTGATGACCAGAGGGACAGAAATGAGCAAATCCCAGTGGCAAGCCAGACATTTTCTGAAATATCACAGGTGACGACCAGTATTGGGACGCAGTGCGAGCCTAAAGCTGCCATGCCAGTAGCGCAAATTGACCAAATTGGGCCATTGATGACCTGAGGGACAGAAATGAGCAAATCCCAGTGGCAAGCCAGACATTTTCTGAGATATCACAGGTGACAACCAGTATTGGGACGCAGTGCGAGCCTAAAGCTGCCATGCCAGTAGCGCAAATTGACCAAATTGTACTGGTGATGGCCAGAGGGGAAAAGCCTGGAGGTACATCTTCCCACTCAACACCGAAGATTCCGCTGCAGTAATTCCACAAAAAAAGCCCAATTGGGACCCAAAATAAATGGGGAACTACACCGCCACCACCACTTGTAATTCCGCCTGACCAAAGAGCGGTAATTCCTTAGGGCAATTTATTGGTGGATTTACTGCAGAATTTCCGCCAAACTCTTAATGAGGCCCTAGGTTCAGTCGATGTCTTCTTACTCCGGGAGACCTGGATTGCCTCAGACATATAACTTGATGGTTATAAAACATTCATGCAGGCGGCAATCAAGTTGGCCAAGAGACGACCGAAAGGTGGCTTATGCTGAGGCGTCACATGCTATCTCTCTGTTAATAACTGGGGCATAGAATCTTCCTATTGTATTAATGTGCCAGCAATCACTACACACATAAATACACTCTGGTCGTCTTCCCAACTCCTGCTAAGGTATTCGTCTCTTATTATTATTACCCAATAATGAGGCGTACTAAGCAGTCTTTCCTGACCTTGTCAGAAGGTATCTCATAATTATTACCTCGTAACGAGGTGTACTGTAAAGTCTTTCCTGCCCTTGTCAGAAGCCATCTCTTCACCACAATTCCCCCAAAATACAAAAAAAAAATCTTCTCACCTTGTTTTGCCAGGGAGATGCTATACTTATATCTGTGGATCATCTGAGGGTCTTCAGTCTCGGGTCTCTCCCAGCAGCCAACCACCAGCTGCACTCCGCCCTACAGGGTGTCCTGCGGGGACCAGACAGGAATTTTGCCCAAGGGGGCTCCTGTCAACCGCTTTCTGTTCACGCGTGATACCGCTCTCCACAGGTCACCTTATAGTCTTTGGGCCACAGCAGAGAATCCTCGACAATCTGACTGCCCTAGCCAACCATCCTCTGTTACCATCTGTTAAGATGGCCTGGGACACCCCAATATTACACAGAGGATGATGAGCCAGAAAAACGCAGGCTCAATAATGGAAAAAGACACAGCGAGAGGCAAAACCCAGCTTTATTAACACTCAAAAATAAACCAGGGACAGCGAACAAGGAAAAGGGTTGCAGCACTCAATGAGCTTATCAAAAACACCAGGTTGTAAGGTGAACTGTCATCATAACTGATATCATACTGTATCAAAACCTACAAGGTGAGGAGATTGGTTAATAGTGTTATCTATATACACATTCTACAGGGGTTACATTTCTGATTGGTTAATACTTAGCTACTGGCTTCTCCTGGGGCCACCTCTTAATTGATAATATAAAAAATACATCATCTGTACAGTAGATCATTGGTTGGCTTAATACATACTGGCCAGCCTAACATTAGGGATTTCCATTGGTTGGCACTCTACTGACCAACCTTGAGCCACTGACAGATCATCAGGACTTGAGCTAGACCATAGTAAGGGGAGAGAGGTCCACGAGCTGTCTTCTTTCAATTAAAGAACCTACCATCCCTCATCTCTCGGCCATGATCCAGGGCGATTGTCTTTGTTGTTGTTGGCCTGTGTGGTGTCTTATGCCTGGCAATATGCGAGGCAGGTGTTCTATCTTTATTTGTTGCTAATGAATAGATAGTGTTCTCCAATTATGGGTCATGTGCGATGAGAATGCATTTGGGATTATTCTACCCTGCATTTATTCATATTTTAGCTAATATTAGTGCAAGTGTTATGGTTCCTCTCGCCACTGGGGAGACGTTTGAGTTGTTCGTTGTGGGGTCTTCTTAGATGTATGGTTTGTTCGCACCTGGCTCACAATGGTCCTTAACTGGGGAGTATTCTTCGGAAGTCTTGGGAATCACTATCTCAAGACTTTTCTGTGGCGCTTGGACCCTTCACAATTTCTTAGTATCCATGGCTTAAGCTGCAAGCGACTGTCTGAGCTCTGCAAAGATCTGCATTTTGTCAATTTAGCGTTTCTAATTCTCGTGAAACCTTGAGGCTTTTAGCGTGATGCAGCTTCCATTTTTGGAAAAGCTGGCTTCCCGTTACTGCTGCATTTCTATGTTAGTAAGCTACATTCACGTATTGTTCATGCTGCATTTGGCATATATATTGTTTATGCTAGTATTCTTCATGTTTTAATGGTTGCAATGTTAATATTCTTCATGTAGAGAGGCACATTTGACCTAATGTGTTTTCTTCATGTTGAATGCATATGTGCTTTCTGTCTAGCTAATGCATATGTGTTCTTTCACTGTCAATTAGTTTATTCTTGCCATCTTTAGCTTAGATTGTGTTCAAGTCTTGTTGTACCTGCCTGGGATATGGATGACATATTCACCTGTCTCTCAACACTAAAATATTGTGACAGTGAACATTTATCTGAACATTCCAACAGATGTTCATACTATCTACCATTGTATTCCGACCATACCGAGTTTCCAAAACCTACTTATGTGGTGAGTTGATGCAAGACTGACAAAATACTTTCAAAACACAGGATATTGTTGAGAAAAGATTTGTTCCCACTATTTTTCAATTGACCGCCATCTGCATGATAACTTGTAGAATTGCTCTGACGGATGTTAAAAAGAGCAATAACTGATATAATGTGTCCATTAGGGCATTGATACATTGCTAGTTTTACAATTGTCTCCTATTTACTACCTCGCAGTCTGCCCCATACAATAGCCACGTTAGACAAATCCAAATTGAAGCTTGTGCCATGTGTCAATAGGTATCCATGCAGCCAGAATATCCACAATCTGCTACCACTCACATGTGGCATCTTTCGGAATCCTAAAATGCATAAACACGGTGGCAACACGAAAACACATTCAATAGCAAAATCAACATATCCAATTCCATAACCATTGATCATACTATTGAGAAACAGAATGCTTAATAATGAGGGGTGTGGCTAAATTGCCATGCTGGAGGGCGTGTTCTTCAGGGGCTCCTGCAGATCCGACGTGATCCGTTGAAAAACAGAAGCTGCAGTGTGCGTTTCAGCACTAAAATAAGACACCAAGCACATCATTTAAGACATTTGCAACATGTCATCGACCAAACCCAAGACAGCACCTAGTTTATGGCAATAACCTCGCTAGGCGCAGTCAAGGCATTCGACTCGGTTAGATGGCCTTGGCTACTAGTGGTGTTGAAGGGTTTCGGGATAGGCCCCACATACATAAAGTGGGTCAAGCTGCTATACAGCAACCCAGTGGTGAGAGTTAAGACAGGCTCTATAATATCAGAGAAATGGGGGTTAAGCAAAGGCACTAGGCTAGGCTGTCCCTGGTCCCCTATGTTATTTATATTGGCCTTGGAGCCGCTGGCGGTATACCTACAGTAAAAAATACCATGAGGCCAGCATCAGAATAAGGGGCAGCACACACTTGATCCCACTGTATGTGGATGATATGCTCCTTTGGCTACAACATCCGGAGACCAATTTACAATACATGGTGGATGTGCTTGAGCGCTATGCTGTCCTTTCATGGATTACGATAAATGCACAGAAGTCAAGTTTGTTCCCCCTCGCAGGGTATAAGAGAAGGACCGGGAAGGAGTTATCAGAGTTATCGGAAATAAATGGGAAATTGACACATTCAGATACCTCGGGGTGGTCATCTTCCATGACCCTAAAGTCGAACATACACAGAACACACTAAAGGCGGTGAATACAGTGGAGAACTCCATGAAATGTTGGGCCAACCTGCCGCTTTCATTAAAAGGAAGGGCGGTGTTGTTGAAAATGGTAGTGCTTCCGAGGCTGCTTCATTATTTTAGGAATGTTCAATTTAATAATACCCAAAACCATATTTAAGACACTGAATGCTGCTTGCCGGAGCTTTTTATGGCACAACTCGAGGTGTATGATGGCGCTGGAGAAATTACAGACACCATACGTACAAGGGGGAACACAAGTGCCAGACTTTAAGGGGTACTTTGGGGCATTCCATCTACAGTTTGCCACGTACTGGCTGTCAGATGAGCAGACCCAAGACACAGAGTTACTACAACTGGCATGCACCCCATTATTTTTATAAATAGATGGTGTGGACCACAGTACCACAAGACCCCAAGCCTCCTCTGTTGCTGAAGCTAGGCATGATGATGTGGCATTGAGCCTGTCGCTTTTGGTCAAAGAAAAACCATATTCACCCCAGATCCCACTGATGACGCTAACATGTCAGGAGATGCAACTTAGGCTGAATGTTAGGAAATACTGGGAAACTGGAGGAGTGGTGATATTGGGTGATATGATATGATATGATGATATGATATGGCATTTATAACGTGCCTATACACATGGTTTGAGGCACGACGAAGCAAGGGAGGGGAAACAGAGACAACGATCCTACTAGGCCAGGTGACATTGAGATTGCACAAGTATTGCATGAGGGACGACGGATGAACTTTAATTAATTCGTTTTGGAAATGAAATACAGGAAGGGCAGCATATGACCTATGCCTCACTTCTCCATACAAGAAAATTGAAATGGCCGGCACCAGAGGGGGTATTGGTAGAGGATGAAAGGGTCGAAACCCTCTATGATGTCTCTGAAGGGGGGGGACAAGCAGTATCTAGATGATATGAGATACTGACGGCAAGACCGGATAATAATCTAACTCGGACTAGGCAGCGTTGGGAAGCGTATTTGCAAGAGCAGCTATCGGATGAACCTTGGAGTAGGACCATGGGGTACCACAAGGAAGTGTCCTGAAATGCAAAACTACAGTTGATCCAATTATATGTCACTCACAGAGCATACTTAACTCCGAGGAAAATTGCAAAATTCGATAACACAACTGAACAAGCTTGCCCGAAATGAAGCTTGATCAACGCAGACTTGATACATATGTTCTGGGCCTGCGCGGAAATACGCCAATATTGGGAGGGAGTGGCCCAGACCCTAGCTAAGGCTGGCTTGTTGCCAGATTCAGTTTCCCCTAAGGCGTGCTTGCCAGGAATTTTTCTGAGACCAAAGCATGCCAGACATATCAGTAGACTGAGAGATCTGGCTTGCATTTTGGCAAATCGCAGGATAGTAATGGGGTGGAAAGCAGGTCATGGTCCAGTGAGAAGCGTGTGTCTGAGGGATCTCCAGAGATGGGCAATGACAGAAACTGCTGTGCGGCAAGAAGCATCCCGTCGGGGTCGAGAGGAGCAAAACATGGATTTAGCGCCCTGGAAACACTTGATGCAGGATTTGACTCCCCTTACACGGGAGGACACCCAAATGCATACACACGCACCACCACAATCTACGGAACAGACACGGCGAGATGATTAAGCAATTTAACACACATCATAGGGAGACAAGGCAGGTGGAAAAGGCTGAGGGGAGGCGGTGAGAAGGGGGAGGGGGAGGTTTGAACAAATAATGCCATCATGGCTTAATTCATTACAACACAAAGACAAAAGGTGAAGTTTTCGGCACAGCAAAACACATACAGCCACACAAATAACACCCACTACATTGCCCCCTGTCATACAAACATACCAACATGTATGTGGGATCACCTTTTGGGCCCTGAGGAACATATAAAGACAACACCTACAATTATCCTCACCGTCACCGAATCCGTGCCCTGACACACTGTCACGAGGTGAGAGGGGTAATTGTGGTTTCCCTTTTGCGTGAATTATACAAACTCCATTGCAGGCAACGCTGTCATAATAATCGCGTGCCATCATTCTGACAAGCCACCAAAGCCCCACCTTTTGCCATCACTGCCTTATGCAGAAACACTATTACGAGGCGAGACAGGTAATTACTTTCATTACAAAAACGATACAGTTACACGGAAAACCCAACACTCTCCGTGTAATCATTTGCAGTTCAAACTGTGCACATATTTGCTGCCATTTCGGGAAACAGATGAGGTTTTCGTTAAGAGCCTAGACCACATCACTTTGCTATTTCAATACTGATGCATGTGTTAAAGTCTTGTTTGCTCATGCCCACCTATCCGTCCTGTGTTTCTATAGTAACACTCAGTGTTATAACCTGCACAAGTATTTTCTTTGTAATGTGAATGCCCTCGTCATTATTATTTCATATAAATATCAAAATCATATGACCTGTTCCCTGCTACGATGAATTCACAACTTTGGACAAAAACACCAAAGCAGATACTTTCCACAACAATGGGCCATCTACCATCAATGTGAATGTGTACACACATTGCAAAAATCAAAACCTTGTGTGTGTGCGTGTGCATGTAAGGGGATTGTATGTGTGAAGGAATCATGTGTGCGGGGGGCAGTGTGTGCAGATTTGTTGGGAGATGTGTGTTTGGGGGACCACTGTGCGTTTACAGGTGCAGTGTGTGTGGGGTAGGTGCTAGTGCGGGCGGATGGTAGTGTGTGTGTGTGGGACAGTGTTAGTGTGGGCAATGCATGTGTGATGGGGGGCAATTTCTGTGGGGGGATTCCGCATGGGACAAATTGTGTGGAGGTAGTGTGTGGTGGAGCATTATGAGGATATGTGTGGGGGGGCTGTGTGTGGGAGCACGGGTAGTGTGTATGGGCAGTGGGTGCATATGGGGGGCATTTTTCGGAGTGTCAAGGGGCAGCGTGTGGGACCTGCGCATCTCTGTGTGAGGGCAGGCTGTGCATGTGTAGGAGTATAGTTTGTAAATGTGTGTGTGTGGGGGCAGGGTACAGTGTACATGGGTGGGGCAATGTGAATTGGGGGCAGGATGGGAGTGAATGTTGGGGCATTGTTGAGGGCAGTGCATGGGGTTAGTATTTATGGGTCAGTGCGTATGAGAGAGTACACAAGTGTGTGTTGGGGACAGTGTGTGTTGTATGGGCAGTGTTTGTGTGTGTGCGCAGTGTATGTGTGCATGTGTGGGATGGTGTTGGGTGTTTGGAAATATGTGCAGGCAATGTGTGTGTGTTTTTGTGCATTGAGGCAGTGTTTGTGTGCAGGTCAATATTTACTGGATTGGGGGGGTCAGTGTGTAGTGGGACACGACATGGGTTTTCGAAATGTGTGTGGGGGAGTGGCTGTTTGTGGGGAGTGGCAGTGTGTGTGGGGAGAGTTGCATTTTATGCGAGGGGGAGTATAGGTGTGTGGGGCAGTGGCTCTGTGTGTGGGCAGGGAGTCTGTGTTTGTGGGAGGGGGTGTGTGGTGGCACCTTGTTGGCAGTGTGTGTGTTGGGGACAGTATAGGTGGGGGCAGTGTGTGCATATGTAGGGGCAGTGTGTGCAGGAGCAGTGTTTGTGTGTGAAGGGGTATGTGCATGGGGCAATTTCCAGTGTGTAGGAAATGTATGTGGGGCAGTGTGGCCAGCAGTTTGAGTGTAGTAATCTGTACTACAGTTTTGAGGTTGAGGTAGAGCAGTAAGTAGATGAGGGGAACAGACAGTAGATAGGATGGAGTGTGAGGCGGGGAAGATAGTGGTTGAAGAGAGGAAAAAGGTGCCTGAGGAGCAACAGGCAGTTGCCGAGGAGGGGAAAATACTGTTGAAGGAGGGGGAGAAGATGGTTGAGAAGTGAGAGGCAGTGTTTGAAGGAGGGATAGTGTTTGAGGGGAGACCTTGTTTTAGGAGGGGGAGACGTTTGCTGGTTGAGGCGGATAGGTCTTCCAATTTGAAATGGTTTGTGGTGTTTGCAGAGTCAGTAGGTCAGCAAGTGCCCGTGACATTGGGGGTGACACAGAGGAGATGGTACTTCAAGAGCAGCAGAGAGAGGTAGCCATGGAGGAGCAGGGGATGAACGGCAGAGGGAAGAGGAGGAGGAGCTGGTGGAGTTGCAAGAGACCAGATAGCACCAGGCAGAGGTGCCAGGTATGTTCCTCTAGTAGATGGATCAAAATGGGACCATTGCCTGACTATGCTGTGGGGAAAGGTGATCTCAAGTTTTACACAAGAGGGTGAATTCAGGTACGATGACACCTTCACCCATGACATCACTACCTGGTGTTACTGTCAGGGGTCAACAGGCAGTGTAATTTGAAAAGTCTGCCAGAAGAAATGTCAGTGTAGATGGCCTTTGACACCTCCTCGATGCTCCTGTCCTTTAGACTGTGGTACATTGATGTGTTCATAGAGCCCAGTAGCACAATCAACAAGCAAAACTACTTTACTTCCACTAGCAGTGTATACACTTGTTGGGGGTGGTAGAATTCAGGGTGTGGTACCGTGCAGGCTCATAGTCCACGCATTGCCTGACCTTTGTCACTTGGTGTGAGCTAGATGCCCAGCAGGTGTGGAATGGCATGGAGAAGCATATACTCGTGTACCACCCTATCCTCTTTTAGTTGATTGGGCAGAAAACATGCAAATAATGAGGTTCACTTTTCCCTGGTGGACATCCCATAGGATAAGTGACTGTAACTTGTTTTGGAAAATATTAGTGGTTGCCTGGTTTAGAAGTATACCCATGGAAATTCAATCCCACTTTATGTCTTCTCCGGTTCTTCCCCAATACAGATTTCTCCGTTTTTGGAGGGATTGTAGAAGATAAAAAGAACAAACATTTTAAAATATGTCCTCAATTCAGAGGTAAGAGGCGTGTATTTACACCCTTCTCTAGTGTAAATAAGTCAGTGTGGTATATAGAGCTGTTTTCTGTTTCATTATATCATAAATATTGCTTTTGCAATTTCTATCTAGATCTCTGATTAGCTGCCATTCCCTGAAGAAGGTAGCCTATTAATTTAGGGGACTGAAACATGTTGGGATAACTAGAAACCTCCTTTAGAGAATGGTTGCTTCTGCACTTATTACGTTGGATGGTTTGCAGTTTGTGTTATATAATAGAATGCTGCCATGAATCATAGCAAAGTTTGATGAAATTATGATAAAGGTGTTTATTCGAACTGTGCATGATTCAGGCTATTTATGATTGATTCAAGGTTAAATATTCTTGCTTTGTATTTACTAATGAGTAGCTTTATAATAAAAGATTTGGTTTAGAAACATGCATAGGTTGCTGCTAAACGAATATTAAGGTTACCAAAATCAGATAGCCATGGAGCACGCTTCTTTTGGGGATAAAGTGTTGTTCTTTTGTGTTCTATATTTTGCCCCCAGAAATACACCATTTTTTCATGCACCCTGACCCGGGCCCTCCTGTAAGTGATAAACTGATTGAGGAACTGAGTCCCAATTTTGAATCAGAGGATGGAGCATTATCTTTCTCATGTTCTTCATCAGCATCAGTCAGGAAATCAGAGGTGGGACATTTTCAGGACTCGCCTCCTCTTCCTCGTTTTTGGAGTTTGCTCGTTGTTGCTGACTTGATGTCATAGGTTTTCCTTTGTGTGCTTCGGTTGGAGGCAAACCAACTGCTTCCTCCTCCTGCACTCCATCCTCTGACATTTGGTGCATGTGCAAATGTGTTGCATGCACAGTTATAATTCTCCTCAATGCACCGGATTCCTTTGCGACACATCCGGCTTGTTTATTAGACGGAAGAGCTCTGCAGCCACGGATTGACTGGCATATCATGCCCAGAGATCCACTTATTATCTCAACTTCTCTAACACAAAGACATGCTGCTGAACAAAGTAAAAACACCCAAAAGATCCATTCCTCACCCAACTCTTACCCTGTCCTCTTCCATGATTGGATAGGGCAGTAGATTCTGGCAAGCTATTTTAATTCACCACTTTCCTACAATAAATGCTCTTGGGTTCTTCTAATTGCTATGGCTTTCTTCTCTATGTGGGGTACGCCACTCTTTGGCCTCCTCCTATGCTTAATGAATATTTGGGGTGTTCACAGTGATGTGGGTTTGTCTATCCGCCTACTAAAAGCATGTGTGGTTCTCAGTGCTTTAGCCTTCTCCTACTCCAAGTGAATGCCCGTGAGGTTCTCACTGATCTGGCCTTGTCCTCTGCCTACAAAGTATGTGCACATGGGGCGTTCAGCGCTTTATCCTTCTTCTAGGTCTAGTAAATGCACATAAGATTTCTGGTGCTTTGGCCTTCTTCTACACCTACTAAAAATACACAGGGTTCTCAGTGATGTGAGCTTCTCTTATGCCTAGCAAATGCACGCAGTGTTCTCAGTGCTTTGGCATTCTCCTATGCGTAGTGTACGTGTGTGGGGTTCTTGGTACTGTGGCCTTTCTTGTGTCTTGTGTTTTATGATAATGTGTTCAGTTCCCCTGCCCAGTTGTCCTGCTGGTCATCTGTGCTTGTTTTATGAGAGTGATGGTGTATGTGGGTGATTGGCAGCTTAGTGAATGTCGGATGAGTGATGATGCGTGATTGTTTGGAGGATGGCAGGTAAGTGTGCCCATACTCCCTATGAACCATGAGAGTAACTGGAACCCTATAACTATGTACATTAAGATACTTGTTTCTACAACCATCTGCTTCGCCATCTATCTATGAAGACTAAGAAACTTTGACATGTAAAAGCTTACTTATCTGCCTACTAAATGCACACAGCAGTCACGTAGTGAACGCTTGTCCAATCCATATGGCTGTGGCCTTCTAATATGCCAACTAAAAGCATGTGGGGTTCTCAGTGCTGTGACCTGGATCTACATCTACTGAATGCTACTGGGGTTCTCAGTGCTTTGGCTTTCCCAAATGTCTAGTCAATGCATATGGGGTGTGCACGGCTTTGGCTCTCTCGTATGTCTAGTGAATGTGCGTGGGGTTCTCAATGCTAGAGCTTCCTCTTCCGTCTACTTTTTAAAATGCACATGGGATACTCAGCACTATGGCCGTCTCCTCTGCCTATTGAATTCACAAGGGATTGTGAGTGTTTGGCCTTCTCCTACGCTTAGTAAATGCACATGGGATACTCAGCACTATGGCCGTCTCCTCTGCCTATTGAATGCACATGGGATTATGAGTGCTTGGCCTTCTCCTACGCATAGTAAATGCACATGGGATACTCAGCACTATGGCCGTCTCCTCTGCCTATTGAATTCACAAGGGATTGTGAGTGTTTGGCCTTCTCCTACGCTTAGTAAATGCACACGGGATACTCAGCACTATGGCCATCTCCTCTGCCTATTGAATTCACAAGGGATTGTGAGTGTTTGGCCTTCTCCTACGCTTAGTAAATGCACACGGGATACTCAGCACTATGGCCATCTCCTCTGCCTATTGAATGCACATGGGATTATGAGTGCTTGGCCTTCTCCTACGCATAGTAAATGCACATGGGATACTCAGCACTATGGCCGTCTCCTCTGCCTATTGAATTCACAAGGGATTGTGAGTGTTTGGCCTTCTCCTACGCTTAGTAAATGCACACGGGATACTCAGCACTATGGCCATCTCCTCTGCCTATTGAATGCACATGGGATTATGAGTGCTTGGCCTTCTCCTATACCTAGTAACTGCACATGGGATACTCAGCGCTATGGCCCTCTCCTCTGCCTATTGAATTCACAAGGGATTGTGAGTGTTTGGCCTTCTCCTACGCTTAGTAAATGCACACGGGATACTCAGCACTATGGCCATCTCCTCTGCCTATTGAATGCACATGGGATTATGAGTGCTTGGCCTTCTCCTACGCTTAGTAAATGCACACGGGATACTCAGTGCTATGGCCCTCTCCTCTGCCTATTGAATTCACAAGGGATTGTGAGTGTTTGGCCTTCTCCTATGCCTAGTAAATGCACACAGGATACTCAGCACTATGGACATCTCCTCTGCTTATTGAATGTACATGGGATTGTGAGTGCTTGGCCTTCTCCTATGCCTAGTAACTGCAGATGGAATACTCAGCACTATGGCCCTCTCCTCTGCCTATTGAATTCACAAGGGATTGTGAGTGTTTGGCCTTCTCCTACGCTTAGTAAATACACACGGGATACTCAGCACTATGGCCCTCTCCTCTGCCTATTGAATGCACATGGGATTGTGAGTGTTTGGCCTTCTCCTATGCCTAGTAACTGCATATGGAATACTCAGCACTATGGCCCTCTCCTCTGCCTATTGAATTCACAAGGGATTGTGAGTGTTTGGCCTTCTCCTACGCTTAGTAAATGCACACGGGATACCCAGCACTATGGCCGTCTCCTCTGCCTATTGAATGCACATGGGATTATGAGTGCTTGGCCTTCTCCTACGCATAGTAAATGCACATGGGATACTCAGTGCTATGGCCATCTCCTCTGCCTATTGAATTCACAAGGGATTGTGAGTGCTTGGCCTTCTCCTACGCATAGTAAATGCACATGGGATAATCAGCACTATGGCCGTCTCCTCTGCCTATTGAATTCACAAGGGATTGTGAGTGTTTGGCCTTCTCCTACGCTTAGTAAATGCACACGGGATACTCAGCACTATGGCCGTCTCCTCTGCCTATTGAATGCACATGGGATTATGAGTGCTTGGCCTTCTCCTACGCATAGTAAATGCACATGGGATACTCAGTGCTATGGCCATCTCCTCTGCCTATTGAATTCACAAGGGATTGTGAGTGCTTGGCCTTCTCCTACGCATAGTAAATGCACATGGGATACTCAGCACTATGGCCGTCTCCTCTGCCTATTGAATTCACAAGGGATTGTGAGTGTTTGGCCTTCTCCTACGCTTAGTGAATGCACACGGGATACTCAGCACTATGGACATCTCCTCTGCCTATTGAATGTACATGGGATTGTGAGTGTTTGGCCGTCTCCTGGGCCTGGTAAATGCACATGGGATACTCAGCAGTATGGCCCTCTCATCTGCCTATTGAATGCACATGGGATTGTGAGTGTTTGGCCTTCTCCTACGTCTAGTAAATGCACATGGAATACTCAGCACTATGGCCATCTCCTCTGCCTATTGAATGCACATGGGATTATGAGTGCTTGGCCTTCTCCTACGCATAGTAAATGCACATGGGATACTCAGCGCTATGGCCATTTCCTCTGCCTATTGAATGCACATGGGATTGTGAGTGTTTTGCCTTATCCTACGTCTAGTAAATGCACATGGGATACTCAGCCCTATGGCTGTCTCCTCTGCCTATTGAATGCACATGGGGTTCTGAGTGCTTTGGCCTTCTCCTACGCCTAGTAACTGCACATGGGATACTCAGCGCTATGGCCGTCTCCTCTGCCTATTGAATGCACATGGGGTTCTGAGTGCTTGGCCTTCTCCTACGCCTAGTAACTGCACATGGGATACTCAGCGCTATGGCCATCTCCTCTGCCTATTGAATGCACGTGGGGTTCTGAGTGCTTTGGCCTTCTCCTATGCCTAGTAAATGCACATGAGATACTCAGCAGTATGGCCCTTTCCTCTGCCTATTGAATGCACATGGGATTGTGAGTGTTTGGCCTTCTCCTATGCCTAGTAAATGCACATGGAATACTCAGCAGTATGGCCCTCTCGTCTGCCTATTGAATGCACATGGGATTGTGAGTGTTTGGCCTTCTCCTATGCCTAGTAAATGCACATGGGATACTCAGCGCTATGGCCATCTCCTCTGCCTATTGAATGAACATGGGATTGTGAGTGCTTTGGCCTTCTCCTATGCCTAGTAAATGCACATGGGATACTCAGCAGAATGGCCCTCTCCTCTGCCTATTGAATGCACATGGGATTGTGAGTATTTGGCCTTCTCCTATGCCAAGTAACTCCACATGGGATACTCAGCGCTATGGCCGTCTCCTCTGCCTATTGAATGCACATGGGATTGTGAGTGTTTGGCCTTCTCCTATGCCTAGTAACTGCACATGGGATAGTCAGCGCTATGGCCCTCTCCTCTGCCTATTGAATGCACATGGGATTGTGAGTGTTTGGCCTTCTCCTATGCCTAGTAACTGCACATGGGATAGTCAGCGCTATGGCCCTCTCCTCTGCCTATTGAATGAACATGGGATTGTGAGTGTTTGGCCTTCTCCTATGCCTAGTAACTGCACATGGGATACTCAGCGCTATGGCCATCTCCTCTGCCTATTGAATGCACATGGGATTGTGAGTGAATGGCCTTCTCCTATGCCTAGTAACTGCACATGGGATACTCAGCGCTATGGCCATCTCCTCTGCCTATTGAATGTACATGGGATTGTGAGTGATTGGCCTTCTTCTATGCCTAGTAAATGCACATGAGATACTCAGCACTACGGCCATCTCCTCTGCCTATTGAATGCACATAGGATTTTGAGTGTTTGGCCTTCTTCTACGCCTAGTAAATGCACATGGAATACTCAGCACTATGGCCATCTCCTCTGCCTATTGAATGCACATGGGATTGTGAGTGTTTGGCCTTTTCCTACGCCTAGTAAATGCACATGGAATACTCAGCACTATGGTCCTACGCCTAGTAAATGCACATGGAATACTCAGCACTATGGCCATCTCCTCTGCCTATTGAATGCACATGGGATTGTGAGTGTTTGGCCTTTTCCTATGCCTAGCAAATGCACATGGGATACTCAGCAGTATGGCCGTCTCCTCTGCCTATTGAATGCACATGGGATTGTGAGTGTTTGGCCTTCTCCTACGCATAGTAAATGCACTTGCAGTTCTCAGTGCTATAGCCTTTTCTTCTGCCTAGTGAAGGCATTTTGGGTTCTCCGTTCTACACTCTTCAACTGTGCCTAATAAATGCACATGGGGTTCTTAGTACTTTGGGCTCCTCTTGCAAAATGCATGTGAATTGTACTGCACCTCCACCCACAATTTGCAACCTCTTCGACCAGCAAATCACATCCATCTGTGACGAAAGGACTGCTGCTCTGAATTCACCCATGTCCTCAACCAGAGTGCCGATTCTGCCCTTCAAAGTCTGCATTCTCTGTGTTTCCTTTACAGGTGTGGGTGTTTAGTGTTTTTGATTAGATGTATGTATTTTTATTTAGATTAAATCTTCCTATTTTTATAGAACTTTGATTGGCTATTCTTTTGTTTTGGATCTTTTGTACTAATACTGTTTGGGTTACTGCTGTTACCAGCTCATATGCCCTTCTAAGATTTCGGTGCTGGACTGCCCTTGTGGGTGGGACAAAGACTGATATGCAAATGGATGTTTCCCATCTCTGAAAGGTACAGTGAGCTCAAGTGTGGCTGCAGACTATGGGGGGCGTGGCCAACATGCGAGCAAGCAGGACGTGAGTCCGTGGAGCTCCAGTGGCTGCCGAAGAAATCCTGCTCCGACATTCTTCCAGTGGAATGCTTTCTGCTTGAAAAATCATCCGAGGCAAAGAAGATGAGCTGTGGCACAAGCGTGTGAAATCGGAAAGCGAGAATCCAACCCACAGCTGAGATATTTGCAGACTGCGAGCCCCGATCGGATGCGTAGGCACAACATCAAAATGGCCGCCGCAACCTGACGAAGACGCCGGGGAGAACTGCAGTGCCCACGGAGGACTGTGGGAGCGACGGGGCCCCGCCTGGCTGATACATCCAGCATCAGGAGGGTTTACAACGTGTGCCGGGAGCGGGATAGTGAAGGAGTCGCCAGGGGCGGAGAGAGACGGCGAGGCATCGGCCGCCATACACCAGCCACCGCTACGGTCTGCGGCGGTCTAGAGCGAGGAGTGCGGCGGGGCGGGAGCTGCCTGGAGTGAAGGTAGGAAGAACCACTGTGCTGAAGGGGAGCGGACGAGAGAACCCCCCCCGGTCGCCCGCTGGAGTGCGGGCAGTGAAACACCCGGCCTGATCCTTCCCTGCCCCCCCCTCCCCTGCCCCCACCTCTGCTCGACTAGAGGAACGGCCCGACGGGGGACCAGCGACGGAAGCGGGATCCCACTCTGAGTGTGAAGCGGGAGTCCCAGATCGAGGTGTAGCTACCTTTCTCTCCTGGGATTAATACGAACAGCGCAGCCCAAGGCCCACAGTACGCAGCCCCCGCAACCTGTGGCCCGCGCAGGGGGACACATCAGAACTGCTCTCAGGGCCGGCAGCAGACTGGGGGCCTTCTGGGACAGGGGACACATCGTGGGGTGCGACCCCAGCTCCCTGTGAGGACAACTGATCCCTGTTCAGTAAAAAGCCCACCAGAGGACGCGCAGGCACGATTCCATCTAGCCTCAAACCGGGGAGTACGAGCAAGGGCACCTGCTCAACAGTGGTACCAGAGTGGCCAATCAGGGGTACTGAGAACAGACGGCCAGACAGCAGCTGAAAACCCTGGGCCAAGAACTAGCTTTATCGAACATTGTTTGAAGCGGGCTCGTAGGAGACTCCTTGTGTTACCGGTATAGCAGCCCTAATCTACATACTACAGGTGAGGCTAATCAAGGTGCTCCATAAAACAAGATCCTATAGATCACACTGCTAAACCCTGCGCTACAGAATGGGGAAAGACAAACCACGAAAACCAAGCGTACAAAGCAGAGTGGATCAATATGCTTTTGCCACCACATCTCAATCGACGGATCAAACACTGCAATCAGATCCTGTGGAAGACGGGGATACCCTCTCACTGAAAGATATAATGGCAGCCATCGCAAACTCCCGTACCTCTATGGAAACGAAGATCGATAGCATGGCGGCAGAGGTGTCCTTCCTCCGCCATGATCTGCAAAAACGTACGTCTCGAATGGGGGAAGCGGAGCAGCGTATCTCAGGTACGGAGGACAATATTGGCAACATCAGCCTACAGCTGTCACAGGCATTGCGTTGACTGAAGACCCTGGGGACCAGGGTGGATGAGGGAGAGGGCAGGTCTCACCGCAACAACGTCCGTATTCTTGGGATCCCGGAGGGGACGGAGGGACCGAGCATGGAGTTGTTTCTGGAGCAGTGGCTAGCGGACATTTATGACCCACATTCCTTCTCAAAATTCTTTTCGATAGAGCGAGCCCACAGGATACCCTCTGGGAAACCTATCCCGGGAATGCCACCCAGAACTGTCATAGCCAAGCTCCTCAATTACCGTGACAGAGACGCGTTACTCCAGATGGCCTGGGCAAAGGGAACAGTCACTTACAACGGCTCCCGGGTAGCCTTCTTCCCGGACTATACGAGAGAAGTGCAACGTGCAAGACAATCATTTGAACCTCTAAAGCGACAACTCTCCCTCATGAAAGTCAAATTCGGATTTTTATTCCCAGCTCAGCTTAACATCTATCACAAAGGGATGACTACACATTTCACTGACCCTCAAGAGGCCTGGAAATGGGCAGAGACTAACATAGAGGGTGACTGGTCGGCGCGACCAAGGAGGCAAGAGGGTAGACCCCGGCCCAGACCAGACAGGGTCCCCCGAGTGAGACCCCCAGTGGTCATAGAACCAGCAGCACCGGAACAGGCGGCAGAGCCCACCGAGGATTAGACAGAGTGATGTAAACAACATCACGAACAAAGCTGAGGATCATCTCTCGGAATGCAACTGGGCCCAAAACATTGGAAACAAAATAGGTATGTCACCTATAAACAGCCTGAGTTGGTATCTCACATGCAGTGCTGATATAACACAACAGTCTCCAATGAGCCCTGAGATACAACACGGCCATCTGCGACCAGGACCCTAGCGGTCTTTTGCCTTTCATCTTCCACGTCCAGAGCCAATGGATCTGGGTTCCTGGGATTGCGGTTGTGACATTACCCGAGAGGTACTTTTATCCTGAGCTACATATAACACCACCACGGAACTAATATAGCAAAGGCGACCACCTGCGGCCACCCCCCAAGAACATAGACTGTAACTACGAATAGCCAGCTTGGAACCGGTACAACCAAGTAAGATAATTAAAGACTAAGCAAGGCAAAAGCAAAGAAATCAGGGCTATGGTTATTGTTTAGGGTGTTACCTGTCCCTTTGACAAGGTGTTTGTTTGTTGGTTGAATTGGGCGACAGATGCTTCAGTTTGGGTGGAGTATAGGGTGGGGGTGGGGGATTCAGAGTTGTTACGCTCCAAAATGTTTGGTATTCAAAGGACCCATGACAAATACGTCCTCGCACATGGCCCGAATAGAACGTAAGAATAGACAAGTTTTGACAAAGAACCATCAAACGCATGATATAATCCAAATCCCTTCTCGGTCTGATGGATCATGGTATATTGTTAGATGTACAATATGCTGAAACCACACACGCACAAGTCACATGGCACAAGACAATACTGTAGATAAAAACAGAGTCATCCGAGTGATGACATGGAATGTTAACGGGCTCGGAAATAGTATCAAGAGACGTTTAGTCTTGCAAGCACTAAACCGTCATTCACCGGATGTGGCTTTTCTAACAGAGACACACTTAGAAGGTACCAATTGCACATTGTTCAAACGCACAAACTACCGCCAGGCCTTCCATGCCGGATTCACCATGGGATCACGTGAGGTATTGATCCTGATACACAAAAGACTTCCCTACAGCCCCACTGTGGCCACTCGAGATCAGGGAGGCAGATATGTACACACGATGGGAACCCTGTGGGAACGCACTATTTCTATGATCGCCATATATGCACCGCCCAACCTACTAACTCCTCTGACCACCGACATTACGCCTCTAATTGTTGACAACACCGAAGGACTTACATTAATCGGGGGAGACTTTAACGAAGTCATGGACATAGAATTAGATAGGACACATGTACGAACCAGAAATCCAGATATACGTACTAAACTTGCTACATTTACAGACGCACTAGGATTACAAGATGCATGGAGATCTCTCCACCTTAATATAAGAGAATATCCGTACCACTCTGGTGCACACGCATCCCTATCCAGGCTGGATTACTTCTTTTTACCAACATGTAATATACATGAGGCGTGCGAGGCACATCTGCTCCCTAGAGGTATTTCAGATCACTCACCACTCATGCTAACGATTAAAACCAGCAGGGCACTCCCACCACCTAGTTGGAGACT
Source organism: Ambystoma mexicanum (assembly GCF_040938575.1). Classification (NCBI taxonomy): domain Eukaryota; kingdom Metazoa; phylum Chordata; class Amphibia; order Caudata; family Ambystomatidae; genus Ambystoma; species Ambystoma mexicanum. Next base: position 103,495,591 of record NC_090936.1, on the reverse strand, counting down.
GAACAGTTATTACCTAGGGTTTCCTGAACTGATAGAACATATTCAAGAGGTTACTGAAACATACCTGGAAATAAATACAGATTCTGTAGACAACCCAGCAACACTATGGGAGGCACTAAAAGCAGTATTAAGGGGTGAAATCATAGCCTGGACAGCAGCTTACAAGAAAAAGCACCTTGAAAAGATACGCACGACTGAAGCTAAGGTACAGGCCGCAGAATCTGCTCACCTGTCTCAGGATCTACCAGAGACACACCGAGCGCTGCAGCTAGCACAAAATCAATTGCAACACATAGCTTTAGATAACGCGAGGCAAGCGCATGCCGCAATGCGAGCAAAAATATGTGAAACTGGGGACAAAGCGGGGAAAATATTAGCGTGGTTGGAGCGGTGGGGCTCAGGTCTTACTCAAGTCAGGACATTAACAACAGGGAATCCAGATCCACTAGTAGAAGGCCAAGATATAGCGGAAGGATTTGCTAGATATTATGCTGAATTGTATAGTGCACCAACCACACCGCCATCGACCGAAATACTAGAAGAAATTACTCTTCCTATTTTGGACAAACAACAGGTGGCCATTTTAGATCAAGAAATCACAGAGGAAGAAGTAACCTGTGCAATGTCAGAACTCCAGTCAGGGAAGACACCGGGCCCAAATGGATTTCCTATCGAATTATGGAAAAAGATAGGAGCAAACACAATTTCTCCACAACTCCTGCGCCTGTTTCAGCATTCACGCTCACAGGGTTGCCTCCCGCCAGACCTCGGGAAAGCTACCATAATAGTTCTGCCGAAAGCAGACAAACCACCTGACATGTGCAGCTCCTACAGACCTATCTCTCTGATAAATTGCGAGGCTAAAATACTCGCGAAGGTGCTAGCTAATCGACTACAACAAGTCATACACACGCTCGTGCACCCAGTTCAGTGTGGGTTTATGCCACAAAGGTCCACTAGGCAAAATATATATAGACTACACACAGCGTTAGAAAAAAACCCTCAGATACAAATCCCCCTGGCCCTGTTATACATAGATTTTGAAAAGGCATTCGACTCAGTGCACTGGGAGGCGATTTGGGAAATTATGCGACGAATGGGCATAGGCCCCTACTTTATAAGTTGGGTCAAATTGCTATACCACCTTCCAGTAGCGGTAACAAAGGTGAATGGATACACCTCTAAACCATTCCAGTTGGGTAAAGGCACGAGACAGGGTTGCCCCCTATCGGCACTAATTTTTGCACTAGCAATAGAACCCCTAGCAATCCTATTAAGATCCACACAAACATGGAGTGGCTTCAGATGGGCAGATGGGTGGGAGGACAGAGTGTCCTTATACGCGGATGACCTGTTGATCTACCTGGCGAATCCGCAGGTCTCCTGTCCCATTGTGTCACTTTTGTTAGAACGATACGGAGTGTTCAGTGGACTCCGTGTCAACTGGTCAAAGTCCATATTATTCCCGGTAAAGCATACAGATATGGCAATACCGGAGGTGTGCCCCTACCGCATTGAAAAAGAACAATTTAGATACCTCGGTATACAAATTACACACAACCTAACAGACTATGTGGTGAAAAACTTATATCCAGTAACAGCCAGATTTAGAGAGGACATTCGCCACTGGATGTCCCTACCGCTTACACTACTGGGACGCGCGGCGCTTTTCAAAATGATGACTCTCCCCCGTTTCCTTTATGTATTACAGAATGCACCATTACCAATAGCACCCAGTGAGTTTCATAAAATAGATCAAATTCTTAGGAAACTGTTATGGAAAGGGGGACACCCAAGGATGGCACTTACCACTTTGCAAAGATCCATATGGGAGGGTGGGATCGGGCTCCCTCGACTACAGACTTATTACTGGGCCAGTCAAATGGCAATAGTAAACGATAAGTTGCATGGGGATGCCACTTTACCGCATAACATATTACAGGACACTGACGCGCAAGAAAGACCCATCATGAGCCTCCTATACAAGAAAAAAGATAGATTTGTTGCCCCGTCCATGGCATCGCATGTAACCCTGGTCTGGCCGGATATACATAAATACTTAGGTTGGGATAAAAGATTAACCTTAGCACAACCACTCTGGAACAACAGACACCTCCCAGAGGTGCACAAACTCCCTAAATGGCAAATATGGGCCCAGCTGGGAATTACGAAAATTGTGGATGTGGTACAGGACAATGGGATAAAAGCATTTGCAGATTTGTCCGTCACCTATGGACTTCCTCCGATTGAACAGTACCATTATATACAGCTTAGACATGCGTTGCAAGCTCACCTCCCTGAATTGTGTGATATACCTGATTATTCCCCATTAGAGCGCAATATATTCCCGGAATTACTTACACAGAAAATCTCATCGACCATGTATAGTGCCATCAACTCCTTTGCTACGAAGGAGTTAGCATGCTTACAAACCAAATGGGAGAGAGAAGTGGGTGACATACTCCCAGAGGACTGGGTGACTGCATTGATGTACCCTAGAGAAACGGCCATCTCCTCCAGGCTTAGATTAATCCAATTAAAGATACTACATAGGGTTTACTACCCAAGAGTGGCACTATTCAACTGGGGAAAAGCTACGAATCGATACTGTTTGAGATGCAAGAGGGAGGAAGGCTCCTTTTATCATATTTTGTGGGAATGTGCCAACATCCAGCAATACTGGCAGAGGTGTTGTGATGAGTTGTCGAGGGTACTGGGAAAGAGGATATGCGTAAAGGCTAAACATTTATTGTTGGGAATAGAAGAAGACATTGATTTTATGAGGTATGAGAAAGCGCTCTTATCCACGACCACAGCGATACTCAAAAGAAACATAGCGCAACTCTGGGGCTCCGAAAGAACACCGAGCTTTGAACAATGGATTACAGATGTGGATAGCTGCATCGCAATGGAAAAAAGAGTTTACACCGCAAGGGGATGCCCAGAGAAGGCACAGAAAATATGGCAACGCTGGGAAGCGGCGCAGTAGTAGCGACTTAGAGGGATGTGCAGTTACACCATTCAGAGATTTGCAAATGGACTGGTGAATATAACACATATGTGGAAATCGGCAGTGATGCGTTTGGAAGCTCACTTATAGGTTATCAAAGCGGGGGGTTGTTGGAGGGCGGGCATGGGTAATTATGTTCACTCCGCGGTGCGGGGCTGTATGTTTTATGTTTTCAAAAACCAATAAAATGTTATATTAAAAAAAAAATGTGTGGCTGCAGACTCTCGAGTGGGTACCTTCCCAAAGAACAGGTCAATGGGCCGAGTTCATTCTCGAATAGGGTCGCCTATGGACAATTTTTTCCTTCTAAGATTATAGCCTGTCCTTGGCGTGGCTACTCTAAGAGGCAAGGAGATATACTATTGTTTTGTGCTTTGTTTACCTCGTGAATGGAATCACTGCTAGTTTAGTAGCCTGGGGCTGAGCAGGCGATTTAGTCCATACTCATCGCTGACTACAAGATAAGTTATGGCAAGATTACATATTTCTCATTTACATTGAGCAAAGCAAGACCATTGTGCTAAACTAGTCATTATTATAGCCAGGAGGCAATGGCTGCCAGATACCACAACCACAGGTTGCAAGCAGCAAGCATAACAGCATCACTCACATGAGCCTCATCCAACAATATCAGCCAGTGAGAGCCTGTGCTTCCTGTTTAACAATAACCAATGATCTGACTAAACAGATATGTACAAATATGCATGAAGGTGACAACAGCAAATAGTACTTACTCCAGTGAAGGGCAGGAGCTTTAAAGGCCTCTTCCGAAGGGGCATGGCACCATTTTGGAATTGGCTGCGGTGGAGGGTGAGCCTGGTGAACAGACAAACTGGCAGCACCCTTAGCCAATCTCCCTTCACCAAGCCGCCCAGTCAATGCCACCCCGATGCCACTAATGATGAAGCTGGCAAGTTCTGATCAAATGCTTTCCCGTGGCCCGTCACCCACCACATTGGCCCCTGTGGTGTCTGGCCTTGTAGGAGCAGGTTGAGGTGTATAAATGCATATCTCCCTCATCAGTAACAGACAAGATACCATGTCTTGGGCAAGCCAAAGAAATCGCTTTTTCATGACACAAATGACTCCTGGACTCACCAGTCCTTGAGAGCGAGCGCTCTTGTCGGTAGAGCTGTGGTTGTACTGAGAATATTAAGTCATTGTACATTTCTTTGAGCAGGAAAAAAGGACTCTTTTGCATAATAACGCACTTATGTGAGTTTCTTGAAGTCAGTGAGGACTGGTGGGAGAAGGATGATTTTTTGGCCAGGATTGCTTTTTGTAGAATATCTTTGCTAGTCTTAGTTAACGATTGGACTTTAGATCTCATGTTAATATGCTTGGTCGCTATTCCATTTCACAGTTGCAAGAGAGATCCGTCTATTTTATTTATTTATTTATTTTTATTTACTTAAATAAAACCTTCTACTGTAGGTTTTTAGAATTGACTAGTCTTTCTTTTTATTCTGGTCGAGATCTTTGACTTTAGTGAGCGCTTAATGATGCTATCAAACATTTGACATCATCCATGCAAGATTTAATTAGGACCCAAACTTGCTCATTCCTGCCAGGTGGTTTTAAAAGCTGGAGAATCCAATGTTACCTGAAACTTACTGGTGCTACATTGGAGGAGCTTTGACGTGGCACGACTAAGGAAGTGCCCGGGTCACACCAACTCCCTTGCCAATCACTGTTGACCGCAGTTGCTTGCATGGCTGAAGAGAAGGTCCAACGGCAGGTTTTCCAGTGATTGGATGTGTGGGTCGCCTTCAACTCTGTCCCAAACACAGCACAAATAACCAGTCTATTCACAGAGCCCAGTTGATGAGAGACAGTTGTGTGTGTTTGAGCTATGATGAACCTTCTTTGTGGCATTGGTTAATAAATAGGAAAGCGGAAAGAAAATATCACACAGGGTTATTTTATCCTCCCATTAGCGGATCTGGGTTTAGAGTGTCCTCGTATAACCTCCACAATATCTGAAATTTGAAAGTGCATTTCAAATTTAAGCAACAGTCATTTTGTTCATGTATTTACTTTAAATGCACAAGTAATAGGTACGTTGGTTGAAGGTATAAATACAGTTATTACAATCACAATAATATGTGTGTGTTTAAACATCAATGCCACTTTGAAAATAATAATGAGTTGTAGGGTTGTGTGTTTGTGTTTGTGTGTGTGTGTGTGTGTACGGTAGGTTTTTGGAGTATTTCGATGTAACGGGTACAGCCATTTGCTTTTTTGTATTAACCCCAAAACATTCGATCTGGCCCCAAGTATGCTCCTATAAAAAAAAAAAACAACTGCAGTTATACCTGGGATTTTTTTTGAGAAACACACGTTCTTAAAAAGAAAAGAATAAAACAGGCAGATGGACGAAACCTTTAGGAGGAAGCATGTGGCGACATTGACGGCCTAAATATCACTGCCATTCTGCATAACAAACGATGCCAGGCCGCTAAAGGCTGATTTATCCTGGCTCTCATTTATAAATAGATATTTATTGGGAAGGAAATGTCAAGGAAATAGAAAAGAAATCCTCCTGTTTTGCGGGACATGCCTAGTAAAGCCGTGCTCATGAATTAAACACAGTCAATGGCAGGGTCAGGAATCCGTCAAGGCCTGCAAAGGGATGAGGGCATTAGGCCTGTCTGGCTCTAAGCCCCATACTTAAGGGAACACTGCTCCTCTCCTGGCGGCGGCCATTTTGTCTTTATTTAATGAGTGCGGAAGGCTTCGACAGGCAACCTAAGAAAACACCATCCGACTTGTCAACTGAATACGTTCTTTTATGGTTGTGAAGGGCTCTCAAAATATTGCCCCCCCTACTCGCCTTGGCCTTAAAACTTGCTTCTGTGTCTAATGTTGCTTGAATAAATAAAAATATACTCTTCAAGCGTCATATTTATACAGAAAATCAAATCAATAAAAAGATAAAACATGCCAATAAAATTCATGTCTTTGTTGCAAGTCACTGCAGGTAAATCTCCAGTAATGGTTGGTCTTCCAGGTAGGCAATGTGTTACGATGCCAAAAATGTATTGTGATGGCCTCGAAATCACTCGCGTTGGTGAATTTGATTATCTCGGAATATGCCTTTCAACACATTTTCGGAGCAACCGACATATGTTATGTTACTTGCATTTGTAGCGCGCACTTTCGGCCAAAGCCATCTTGGCACGAGGAAAAGAAAAGATAGCGGCCCCAGCCGTGGCCCTAAAACAGGAAGATTTTCAGTGCCCGTCTAAACTGAAGATGGTTCACCAGGCCTCTAAGGCTAGATGGAAGCAAATTCCATAGTCTGCATATGAAAAGGCAAGCCCACCCACATGGCCTAAGCGGACCTTCGCGATGACCACTAAATCGGCACCACCTGAACGTAAAAGTCTGCCCGGATGTAAGGGGGAAATTTGTCACGCAGGTATTCAGGCCCCTGCCTAGAAAAATGAACGGTGTACCAAGCACAGAGCTTTAAACGTAGTCCTCTGAGCCACCGGGAGCCAGTGCAAGGACCAAAGCACAGGACTTATATGGGCCCTGTAGGGGGAGGAAGTTGCCACCCTAGCGGCTAGATTTTGCAGTAATTGTAAACAATGTATCATTCCCATGGGTTGTGCCAAATAGAGTGCATTGCAGTCGTCAATCCGACTGGTAATTAAGGAAGCTACTACCAGCAGTCGCAGATGTTCCGGCCAAAAAGGCAGAACTGCGCAGCACTCTAAGAAGGAAGTGTACAGTCTTACAAACTGCACTGACTTGAGATGACGTAGATAAGTCAGATGACAGAAGGATCCCTAAATTCTTAACCACCTTCACCGGGATGGAGAGATCACCCAAAGTGGGGGGCCAAAAGGAAGCAGACCATACAGCAGAAGCAAAAGGGAATCTCACCATCAGGATTTTGGTCTTGTCCCCATTCAGCTTCAGCCAGTTTGCACTCATCCAGTTTCCCACTGCCGACAGACACTCCCACAGTTCAGAAACTGCAGTCACCAGTTCCCGGTCAAGACAGACCAGGATCTGAGTGTCGTCAGCATAGGAATAACAGCTAAAGGCTTAGGAACCGATGAGGCAAATCAATGACTGAATGTGGATATTAAAGAGCATGGGGGACAAGGCGGCCCCCTGGGAAACATCACAGAATAATGTGTGAGAAGAGGATAGAAAAGGAAGCAAAGATAATGATTGGCTCCTGTCGGTGAGGAAAGATACAAACCAGGCAAGGACTGGCCCCGAGATACCCGCTGTCTGCAGGCGAGATAACAGAATGGAGTGGCCGACTGTGTCGAATGACGCTGACAGATCTAGTAAATTCAGGGCTCCCACTCCACCCTGATCCACCATCATGGTGGTATCATCGACCACAGACACCAGGACACTCTCAGGACACTCTCAATGCCCCGTCCCAGTTGAAACCCTGACTCAAAGGAGTCAAAGAATAGGGAAGATTCCAAAAAAGAAGAAAGAAAGGGCACTATCGGAAACTCTAATAGCTTCATAAAAAATGGAAGAAGAGAGATAGGGTGAAAATTAGTCAACACCGACACATCAAAAGAGGGTTTTTTAAGAAGAGGAATCACTGTATCCTGCTTCAAATCGATGGGGACCATACCTGTCTGACAGGTAGAATTCACTGCCTCCACAACCCAAGGGAGCATGGCCTGAAGAATCGATTTCAAAATGGCCAGTGGAATGGGGTCAGATGGAGCCGCCAAATTCAAACACCCCACTGCTTGCAGAATTTCATTGGCTGAAAATTCAGGAAACATATTCCATCCCTACCATCGGCATCCACCCTTTCACAGGTCGGAGCCATTGCTACGAGCTGCTTACAGCCTGAAATGTTATCACGAATATCCACTACCTAGTGTAGAAAAAGTCTGCCAACGAGTCGCAGGGGGATTGAGAGGCTGGCACTGTCGGGGAGAACCGGGTGGCCGAAGAATAAGAGTTTATTACAGAAACTAGTTCTTTAATTGGTTGAGTGCAAGCTCCACCTTGCTAGTGAAGTAGGATTGTTTATCTGTTATCACATCCTGATGGTATGCTCCAGCCAGTTGCTGGTAGTAAGCCTTTTCAACAGATCCATACGCATCTAGCGAACATATATTCGAACAAACAGGCAATCAGAGGGGTTACACTCTTTATGAAAATCTCTTAGAATCAACCACTAGATAATGGCATAATAGCAAAGCACTCACGGCTGCTAATTATGGTGATTCACTATGGGGCGGGGCGGTAGACCTGCAAGTGGAAGAAAACAATTTCTTTAAAAAAGTCTTGCCTTGCCCTGATCAGCTTCCAATGTTGCCACTCATCAGGGACTAGGTCTCCGCTTTCTGACCAATGACCTCACTATTCAGCCCTTTCTTCATTGGCTACATACCGGGACAAACCCAAAAGTCGAACTAACTCAATTTATTATCTCAGTAATTATGGATAAACGGGGTGCTGAATGCATCCATTGGTTAATCCAATTGAAGTCGTACTTGGGGGAAATAGGGGATGGTAGAGCACTAGAATGTTAAGATCACAGCACTGATCAGTACATAATACTGGGGACCTTGCTGCCGATGACTAGGTTAATCTGAGACGGTGCCCTGCCATCTGCGGGAATGGTTAGATCAGCCGATCCCTGCAACCATTCATCTCTAAACAGAGGCTCGCCAGCCCACACGGCTTTCAAATAACCAGATGCCCTATTCAGGAGCTCCCTCTCAACATTGATTACATTCTCTCGTAATTTCCACAATCCTTGAAAAAGAGCCCTGTCAGGTCGAAACATGTGTTGGCTGAACTGTACCAATAAAAGGCTGAACTTCACCAATAAAATCATCAAGCTATGAAACAAAAAAGAAACCTCTGCTAAATTCTGAGTTCTGTCTATTTAGTAAAGATTATTAAGAAAAAGTCTCACTATAGACCTAGCGCCTGTTTGACACAGGTCACACCCAACTTCGGGAAAATAGGTTGTTAGAGCCTTTTAATGGCACCATAAAGTCTGGAGCAAACTTTGGCCATTAAAGTAAAGGCCAAGATGGTCACTCTCATGCATATGTGCAGACAAACCAAAGTACTGGTTTCTCCTTTCAATAGGCGCCATGCGATAATCACCTTGATTGGTATTCAAATGATCAACTATGGGCCTGCCTTGAAAGACACGCATTAACAAGAGCCAGATTGAATTGCCTGCCACTGAGATCGGTGACGGCAAAGTGGCAGTGCAAACCATCTGAAAAGCATTGCCGGCTGTGTCTGGCTCCACAAAAGGACTTGCCACACTTCATTTTGTTTGCACGGCGTATCGTGATATAAGTGCAAAAATGACATATGCACAAAAACGTTGAGATTCAACATAGAGAATCCAGTTTCGCCCATCATTGTTGTTTTTGCCATGGGCAGAGTCCCCTAGAATTGCACGGTGCATGTTGCAATATGTGACCCAGGCACTGCACAGAAGAAACTGCCTCTTTACAATAAAATAACCAAACAATTGTGGTTTATTACACTCGTTTTAGGTGATATTTCAGATTATAATAATACATGAATAGGGCACATAAGGTTGTATGAATTGTTTTTCCTAATTGAGAATTGCTGTTTTAAATTGTGATTAGTTTTAATGTTCAATTGGCTTTTAGTGACTGTTTGAAAACATCTGGTTTTTATTTAATTAAGGAAAAGTACTAGGGCCTAATTTGAAAGACATTTTGAAGATTGAATCACAGTCGTTGTGAGCCTGCAAGACTGATTATGTAATAGGAGGATTTTGATTTTTGTTTTATATATATTATTATTCTGCATGCATTTTTATTAATGTATGATCTGTGTTTCTGTTCTTGTTGACGCTTTAATGTCTCAATGCTGGATAAGGCTTGTGATGATGAATACAAAAAATCCTTTAAATTACATTAAAACTCGAGTGTTCATTTCATGACTCAAACTGTTAATGCACTGTATATTTATGAGTAATATAAGCTGTTGTAATACTAATTTAGGTAGGAACTCACAAACAGCTCACCTTGGCAATCGATGACTCCAACTGGGAGAATCAAAGCAGCTGTGAAGATTTCCCAGTGACAGCCCTGGCCACTCAGCCCAGGGTAATGTGACCCAGGAGAGCGGGCAGGACTCCCAGGGAAACCCTCAATGGGAGGAAAACCCTGGACGAAATCCCAGCTCGTGCAGATCAGGCTAATGGTGGAAGGCTGGACGTCTCCGATAGGAACCCCCGGGAATCACACAAGACACCTTGTCTGCAGGAATGAGAAGAGAAGAAATAGGGAGCAGGTTAGAGGAGAGCCCAAAGAAGGGAAAGGAAAGGAGAGATCAATGGAAATCCTCTCACCCGAAAAGGACTGAGGGGAAAGGGACGAGAGTTCGGATCTGGAACCTGGCTGATTAGGAAAGCTTCGGGAGAGTCTGGAAGGATAACAGGAGATGAGGACCAGGTAAAATTACTCAAGGGAATCCTAGAGAAAGGGAACTTACTCAGAGGGGGAACTGGCCGGAACGGGAGACAAATAAGATTGATCCGCGAAGCTGACTGAGAACGAAACCAGCAAAAGCTGAGGGAAGGATCTGAAGAGAGAAAGTAACACAAGGTAAGTAGGAACCGCAAACACAGAGGGAAATGAGAGCATGGAGAGAGAGGATTCAGAAGCAAACTCACGGAGCGTCAAAGGCAGAAGCGACGCGAAGCACTGGCCACTTCGTTTCCGGATAAAGGATCACGTGATCGGTCGTCTGCACGTCAAGGGAGTGTGCAACTACTAGACTGCTGCCAGCCGGTTGGGGAGACTCACCAGCTTCCATTTTAGAAATGTTAGGAATCAAAGCGCCGCACAAGCGGGTACGTGCCCATAAAGACCACTTGCGGCGATGTGTAACAGTATGCCCCCTCCTCCGGGAGGGCGCCCCTGGTTTACCCGGATGAAGCAGGAAAAAACACCGCACAAGACGGGGTGCGTGAACCCCAGAAGCTGGCTCCCAAGTTCTTTCAGCAGGAGAATAACCCTTCCAGTCAATCAGAAACTGCAATCGACCACAATGGAATCGTGAGTCACAGATAGCAGCTACCTCAAATTCAGGACCACTGTCAGTGAGAATCGGAGGCGGTAGAGAATCTCCATCACGATGAAAACGATCCCGCACCACTGGCTTAATCTGAGACAGGTGGAAAACCGGGTGAATCCGAGACCAGGAAGCAGGTAAGGCAAGTTGGACAGCGGCCGTCCCAATCTTGGAGAGGACTAGAAAGGGACCAAAGTACCTGGGAGATAGTTTAGACGGGACCACATGATGAGGAAGAAATCTGGAAGCCAACCACGTACTTCTTCGCTTGATCCTGAGCTTTCTGTAACGACTGCTTAGCCAGTCTCTGTCCCTCATGGATATCTGCAATCAGAGAATCCACACCCGGACAGCCAGAATCGGAGGGAGACACATTCGGAGCAAAGGAAGGGTGATAACCATAGGTACAAAAGAAGGGAGTGGACTGGAGAGCAGAATGCAAAGAGTTGTTGTACGCAAACTCTGCAAATGGGAGCAGTTCCACCCAATTGTCTTGAGCCGCAGAAATAAAGCACTGTAAGTATCCCTCTCGGGTTTGGTTCAATCGCTCAGTTTGACTGTTTGTCTGAGGATGGTATCCAGAAGAGAGGGCACGTTTAATACCCAGAATGCGACAAACCTGTTGCCAAAAACAAGTAGCCGGACAAGTGGCACAGCGAGTAGAGCGCTCGCTTTGACATCAGTGCAGAGCCTGCGAACGCAGGTTCGAATCCCGGCAGCGCCAAACTCAGCGTTTCATCCTTCCGAGGTCGATAAATGAGCACCATACACCGTGGGTAATAATAAGCAGCGCTCAGATACCTAAGGGTTCGTAGCGCTATATAAATGCCAAATTATTATTATTATTATTATTAAAAGAGAGAGGTGTACTGGGGACCTCTGTCCGACACAATAGTGTCTGGTAGACCATGGCGAGAAAACACCTCAGAGAGAAAAATTTTGGCCATGGAAGGAGCATTTGGTAATCTTCACAAAGGAGTAAAGTGTGCTAACTTGGTGAAGTAATCGATCGTTACCATGATAGTAGTCATATTCGCTGATGGCGGTAGATCAGATACGAAATCAGTGGAAATGATCTGCCAAGGACGGTCTGGTATGGGCATTCTTGCTAATAAACGGTGGTGAGCGAGGAGACTTGGCAAGAGCGCAGATATTACAGGCGGCAACATAGTCCCGGACATCAGATCTCATAGAAGGCCACCAGAAATGTCGTTGGATGAGTTCCAATGTGGGAAGTACACCCCTATGTCCTGCAGCTCGTGAGTCATGACAGATTTTTAGCACCTCCAGTTGTAAAGAAGGAACGGGAATCAAAACTTGAGTACCATGAAAGTAGTATTCTGTTTCCTTGGAGAGATGATAAGTAGATGCCAGGTCTTCACAGAAAGTTTTATTAAGAGTGGTGGCTGTTCGTACCTCTTGCAGGAAATCAGTAAGTACTGCAATGAACCGAGCATTGGGAAACATCTTTTCTGGGCAAAAAGAAGAAGTTGGAGAATCCTTACGGGATAAAGCATCTGCTCTTAAATTATGTCTGCCAGGCCAGTAAATAAATTCTATCAGAAAAGGTAAGAAGAAGTAAGCCCAACGTGCTTGTCTGCTATTTGTGGTGTAAGCATTTTGAAGAACCTTGAGATTTTGGTGATCTGTACGCACCAAGACAGGAAAGGGGGAACCCAAAAGCAAATGTCTCCATTCTTCGAAGGCGCGTTTGATAGCCATCAGTTCCTTCTCAAGTACAGAATAATTTATCTCAGCAGAATTAAATGTCTTGGATAAGTATGCCACCGGTCTTTCTTCACCTTGTTCTGATGACTGTAACAACACAGCTCCTAACGCATTCTGAGAAGCGTCTGTCTCGACAATGAATTGTTTGGATTGGTCTGGGTTGATAAAAATGGTTGAGGAAGTAAACATTTCCTTCAAAATATCGAATGCCTTCTGAGCTGATTCATTCCAAACAAATGAGACCCCTTTCTTGAGAAGTTGAGTCAAGGGAAGTATGATTTCTGAAAAGGAAGGAATAAATTTACGATAGAAATTTGCGAACCCCAAAAACCTCTGTATATCCTTTATCCCTGTTGGAATAGGCCAATCCACAACTGCGGATATCTTCTTGGGGTCCATGGAAATACCCTGGGAAGATAGGACAAAGCTGAGATAGGTAACTTGCCTCTGATGGAATTCACACTTGGATGCTTTGCAGTTGAGATGGTTGGATTGCAGGCGTTCTAGCACGGTGTTAACATGATGAATATGTTCTTCTTGGTTGTTGGAGTAAACAAGGATATTGTCGAGATAGATGATTACGAACCAGAACAATATGTCGGCAAATAGGTGGTCCATGAATCTCTGAAATATCGCAGGAGCATTCACTAAGCCAAATGGCATTACGTGATATTCATAATGTCCAAAGGGAGTCCGGAATGCGGTCTTCCATTCGTCTCCGGGTGCAATACGAATAAGATGGTATGCACCACGAAGATCCAACTTTGTATACCAAGAAGCCCCTCGAACTGCTTCAACAATGTCTGTGATGAGAGGCATGGGATATTTGTCAGTAGTGGTTATTTTGTTGAGCTCACGATAATCAATACAGGGGCGGAGCTCATCTGAGTCCTTTTTGGAGATAAAGAATAATGATGCCCCTGCAGGAGACACCGACTCAGAAATGAGACCATTCCGTAAATGGGTTTGAAGGTATTCTTTTAATGCCAACTTTTCTCTTTGAGAAAGAACGTACATGCGGCCAAAGGGAATGGGCTGATCGGGAAGCAAGTCTATGTGACAATCATCTCTTCGATGAGGAGGGAGATTAGGAAATTCAGGGTTTTCCAACACTGATCGGTAAGGCTCATGACAGTCAGGAATCTCAAGTTGACTGATGGAAGATACAGCTGGTTTGAGAGTCTCATCTGAAGGTATACGGATCCCCACTGATTCTTGAGAAAGACAATGATGGACACAATATTCTGATCCTAGAAAAAGGGTTCCAGCAGCCCGGTTTATGAATGGGTTATGCAGTCTCAGCCAAGGGAGTTCTAGAATAATTGGGTAATGGGCAGTTCTGATAACATCAAAAACCAGGGTTTCTTTATGACTCGATATCTTACAAGTGAGCGGAATGGTTTGTTCTTTAGTGGGACCCAAACTCAGAGGGGTACCATCTACTCCCTGAATAGGAGTAACCAAAGTCTTTGGTACCTGAGAGATACTGTGTAATTTTGCCCACTCCACATCCACAAAATTACCAGCCGCTCCACAGTCTATTAAGGCCGGAATACCTGGGATGACATTTTCTGGTAGCAGGATGGAAAGAGAAACTACCACCATGGACTGATTGCTGAGAGAGTTATCAAGTGACATACTGGTCTGATACGGGGAAGAATGTTGCTGGGCACTTACCGGTCTTCCCCTAACGGTAAGGCTTTGAAGTTTCCCGACTTAGGAATAGGAGAGCGACGAGGAGGAACTAAGTGACAGTCTTTCAAAACATGAGTAGAGGACCCACAGTACATACATAGTTTCAAAGACCTTCTCCTCTCCCTTTCAGTAGCTGAAATCGGTCTTCGAACGGTCCCAACTTGCATGGGTTCTTCAGTAGGAGACAGAGATTTCTGAATGGTTGAGGAATAATCCAACTGTGTTCGTGTTCCTTTCCCCTTTTTCTTTTCATATGTCCTTTCATGCATTCGGTAATCAATTTGCATGGTTAAAGTGATCATATCAGCTAGATTAGCGGGACTAGGGACTTTAGAGACCTCGTCTTTTAGTTCATCTGTGAGACCTCTCCGAAAAAGAGTGAGGAGACCTTCATCTGGCCAGCCTAGTTCAGAGGATAGTTGTTTAAACTGAGTGATATACCAAAGTAATTCTTTGTTTCCTTGTTTTAAATCGAGAAGTCTTTCTTGTGTGGCAACCGAAATCTCCTTTCTTCCAAACATGGTTTTGAGGCTGTTAGTGAAGGCGGTGTAAGAATCAAGAATCACATTGTTGGAGGTAACTAAAGGGGTCGCCCAAGCTAAAGCTGGACCAGAAAGATGTGAAATAACATAGCCTACCTTATCTTTATCGGTAGGGAAAAAGCGAGGTTTGAAAGTGAATTGGATGGTACAACTGTCAAGGAATTCTTTTAGTCTGTAGGGGTCACCGTCGTACATAACGGAATGTAAGGACGACGGGGGAGTGTCAGAAAAGGCTCTAGCTACTTGATGTCGTAGCTGAGCATTATCCTGTTTCAAGGATTGTACCTCTAATGACATGGCCTGCATGGCCGCCAGTAGCTGCTGCATTTGTTGTTCCATTTGGAATTCCGATTGCCAATATTCCTTCGGGCGTCGCTTACTGTTAATGCACTGTATATTTATGAGTAATATAAGCTGTTGTAATACTAATTTAGGTAAGTACTCACAAACAGCTCACCTTGGCAATCGATGACTCCAACTGGGAGAATCAAAGCAGCTGTGAAGATTTCCCAGTGACAGCCCTGGCCACTCAGCCCAGGGTAATGTGACCCAGGAGAGCGGGCAGAACTCCCAGGGAAACCCTCAATGGGAAGAAAACCCTGGACGAAATCCCAGCTCGTGCAGATCAGGCTAATGGTGGAAGGTTGGACGTCTCCGACAGGAACCCCCGGGAATCACACAAGACACCTTGTCTGCAGGAATGAGAAGAGAAGAAATAGGGAGCAGGTTAGAGGAGAGCCCAAAGAAGGGAAAGGAAAGGAGAGATCAATGGAAATCCTCTCACCCGAAAAGGACTGAGGGGAAAGGGACGAGAGTTTGGATCTGGAACCTGGCTGAATAGGAAAGCTTCGGGAGAGTCTGGAAGGATAACAGGAGATGAGGACCAGGTAAAATTACTCAAGGGAATCCTAGAGAAAGGGAACTTACTCAGAGGGGGAACTGGCCGGAATGGGAGACAAATAAGATTGATCCGCGAAGCTGACTGAGAACGAAACCAGCAAAAGCTGAGGGAAGGATCTGAAGAGAGAAAGTAACACAGGGTAAGTAGGAACCGCAAACACAGAGGGAAATGAGAGCATGGAGAGAGAGGATTCAGAAGCGAACTCACGGAGCGTCAAAGGCAGAAGCGACGCGAAGCACTGGCCGCTTCGTTTCCGGATAAAGGATCACGTCATCGGTCGTCTGCACGTCAAGGGAGCGTGCAACTACTAGACCGCTGCCAGCAGGTCGAGGAGAATCACCAGCTTCCATCTTAGAAATGTTAGGAATCAAAGCGCCGCACAAGCGGGTCCGTGCCCATAAAGACCACTTGCAGCGATGTGTAACACAAACACTCAAAGAAGTCAACCACATTACACGTGGCTTTATTCTCAATGCACTAATGATATAGAGTTCTACTGTAAACCAAAATTACAGAACACCCAAATGTTCCAAGTGCATACAAGTGGGTTTGCATTAAATCAAACCTCTGCCTGTCAGAAGAGGAATTAGACTCATTTTTCCTGAGTATACGCTATCAGGGGCAACATAACAAAAAGTCAGTAGGGATTTAGTTATCCGACTTTTACACATGCTAGCTGCATCCTTACAGTGGATAGCGTTTTTCTTGCCCTTCACCCACTTTGTCTTCAAGTCTTTCAAATGCAACATTTTGAAACCCAACTTTATTAATAATGAACGAACATGCAGAATTGTCTTGCCAGATTTTCCTGAGGTTTTTTTAATGGTTTACACATTTGCAAGTCTTCCCGCGTAGTGTCAGAAAATGTTTTGAACCTGGACTTCACCACAAATTTAGAATCACAATTTAATACCTCAGAGTTCGAGTACATCCCTCGGTTGAAATATGTGAACGCAGAACCAACTAATCTTGGGTTTCAAGGATGGCCTTGTAAATCAAGCCCTGTCGAATAAGTCTGACTGGAGCCTCTTTTAGGTACAAAACAAGAACATTCGGGTGCGCTAATGGACAGGCAGCAGAATGGGCAATACTAATACTTAGACCAAAACAGAAAAATTGTTGCCGCAAGTTCATATCAATGTGGTTAATTATTCAAAATCTTTTTGTATAAACTCATAATCAAAGCATAGATTGAATCAAAACAAAGTGGTTATATGCCAACAGAAATACACAAGCACGGACCACTCTTGTGTATTCATAAAATATGGGATATTATTTTACTAATATTTCAGCCTGGAATGAGAGCATTTCATAACTTTTTATTTTTTTATTTAATGAATATAGTTTTAGTTACAAAACTTTTTTCATTTGGCGATAAGAAAAGGAAAATGATAAATGAAGAAAAGTGAAGAAAAAAGAAAGAAAGGAAAGACAAGAAGAAAGAAACCTGGACTTCACCACAAATTTAGAATCACAATTTAATACCTCATAGTTCGAGAACCATCCTTGAAACCCAAGATTAGTTGGTTCTGCGTTCACATATTTCAACCGACGGATGTAAGGCACGGTGGCCTTGTAAATCAAGCCCTGTCGAATAAGTCTGACTGGAGCCTCTTTTAGGTACAAAACAAGAACATTCGGGTGCGCTAATGGACAGGCAGCAGAATGGGCAATACTAATACTTAGACCAAAACAGAAAAATTGTTGCCGCAAGTTCATATCAATGTGGTTAATTATTCAAAATCTTTTTGTATAAACTCATAATCAAAGCATAGATTGAATCAAAACAAAGTGGTTATATGCCAACAGAAATACACAAGCACGGACCACTCTTGTGTATTCATAAAATATGGGATATTATTTTACTAATATTTCAGCCTGGAATGAGAGCATTTCATAACTTTTTATTTTTTTATTTAATGAATATAGTTTTAGTTACAAAACATTTTTCATTTGGCGATAAGAAAAGGAAAATGATAAATGAAGAAAAGTGAAGAAAAAAGAAAGAAAGGAAAGACAAGAAGAAAGAAAATAAAAAAAACAACAAAAATAAATGAAAGTGATTTAAAACAAGAGGATTGTTGCAGTTCAATCCTTAAGGTCAGGCACCCCTGTAAGCACTATCCTGATTGCCAGCTTCTTGTCACTAACGTTGTGAACACAATCCTGTTTATCAGCATCTTGACCACACCATTCTTCAGTCTTAACCATTTCTCAATGTAGGCAAATGCTCTTTTCCAAACACATAGAGCCAGAAGTGAACGATTCTGATTGTCAACTTCTTAGTTGTGCCAATCATCAGTGTTGACCATCTTTCATGGGGCGTCATTTCCACATAGGAAGCTGGTGGCATATTCGCATGCAAGTGTCTTTCAGCAATCAAACCTTTACAGTCAATAAGAATATGTTGCAATGACTCGATTTCATCGTTGCATTCGCAGAAGCGACAATGGAGGGGGGGGTGTCAACCCATCCCAGTTCCTTAGAGCTAGTACTTTGATGGTCGTGAGGATATTTACTCTTATTCTTTAGAAGAAATCTCTAGTTTGCCGACAAGGAAATAAAGCAAGATATGAGGGTAGTTGATTTAATGCTCTTGATTCGATTACTCGTATTGCTAGCTTGTATAGAGATTTTTTTCTATTGTTTCGATCCATTCGCGTCTTTGGATTTTTTTTATTTACCTTTAATGGGTGCTGGGTGAGTGTTTCTTTTGAACAATCCAAGACTTGGAGGATTTGGCTGCAACCTTCCTTCCATAGTTTCAATATGGAGTTGTGGGATGAAGTTGTTCCATCTCTTAGAATCGTTATTGAAGGTATGGTGTCGTCAAGTAGTAGTTTCCTATAAAGGTCTATGGATTTCCAGGTTACAATCGATCTTAATGATTGCAGTGCCAATTCATAGCAGATGCGGATGATTGGTAGTGATTTGGGAAGGGCGAAGACTTTTCTCTTGAATAGTGCTTCCAATATGTCCCAGATGTTCCACTGGAGATTTAGCATGGATTCTGCTCCATAGGTTAAAAGTGGCACTACTTTTGATCTGTCGAATGTAATGATCGGCCTTATCGAACATTTGCCATGCATCCTGTGGAGAATGACTCCCTGACGGGCTAAGACTTCCGTTTTTGTTCAGAGGCACTCTGCCCATTCTTATTCGCATTTGCTTTGGTTCAGGCTTACCCCTATGTATTTGAAGAATTTGACTTCCTCAAGTTTTTTAGAGTGTAAAAATAATGTGTTGTTCTTTCTTTTTTTCCTTGGAAGGTGGGTAAGTGACATATAGTATGATTTAGATGTATTAATCTCAAGATCGTTTGCTGTCACGTAGCTCTCCAGAACTCGGAGACGTCGTTGGAGCCCAACCATCGTTCTGTCCAAGAAAACCAAATCGTATCCATACATGAGATATGGAACCAGCTTAGGTTCTGTGAAATTCCGATGTCTGATGTGTAAAGGTTGTATAAAGATGCAGCCAGTGGGCAACCTTGCTTTAACCCATTTCATGAGGGAATTTCATTTGATAAAGCACCACAACGTGCTAGCCTAACTCTGACTGTTGTGTTAGAGTATAGGGCCTTGATGGGCTCTAGTAGTTCCAGAGGGCATTTCCAACTTGATAGTTTGTTCCAGAGTTTCTTCCGATTAACGCTATCAAAAGCTAGTTTAAAGTCTATGAAGACTACCAAGGTTTGAGTTTGGGTCTTGATGGCATCCAACTTGAGTAAGTTTAAAATCAGAAGATTAATGTTGGTCCCCACTCCCTGGATGAATCCAGTTTGTCTGTGGTCTCTTCTGTTGTTATTTATTGCCCACTCATTCAAAGGTTGTAAAAGAGAAGATGCAAACACTTTACTGAGGGGGTCCAAGAGAGCAATGGGCTGGTAATTGCTAGGTACGGACCTGTCACCTTTTTTATAAATTGGTATAAAATTGGCGTTGTCCAAAATGTTGGTATTTGCTTGTTGGCGATGACTAATTGAAAAAGTTCAGGGCAAAAGTCTGCCCAGGCCTCAGGGTTCGCTTTGAGCATTTGGTGCTAAAACCGCTCAGACCCGGTGCTCTGGAAGAGTTAAGGTGTTTTATGTGGATTGATATTTGCTCCTGGTTGAACTCAAGATCCCATTTCTCACATGAGATGGGTTTGACAGCTTCGATATCTTGATCGTATTGTTTGATATCATAGAGCTGAGTGAAATAGCCAACCCAAGCTGTTTCGGTGACATTTGCTGCTTGCAGATCTAAATGAGTGTCTTGGGCATTTAGCATCTTCAACAGGTCTGTTGTATTTCGATTTAATAATGCTCTGAGCATAGACTCTGCATCGTTCTGTAATTGTAGGCTCTGCTTGCTGTTGCTTCAGTATAAGATTGCTTGGAAGATTTGATCAAAGCCCTTTGTTAAACCAATGGTTGCTGTTTCGCCATCTTAAGTTTGGTTTTTAATTCTTTTTTCCTGGAGGCAACTTCTTCATTGTATGCGTGGGGATGCGGTGTGCATCTGGTTGTTATGTTCCGGCCATGGAAGGTTTGGCAAAAATGGTCCCTTTCCCGACTTAGGTGAGCGATCTACGACTAGAACCGTTTCGCACGGTCTAGTCTTCTTCCAAGATGGCCGCCCCCAGTCAGTGTTGCTATAACAACGCACTGAGACCTACGCTCAGTGCGTTGTATCGCTTCCACTTCCTGTTTGTGACTTTGTTTACTCTGGTTCGTTTCGCCTTCTGGTCGCTCTGGTTCCAGGTCCTTTCTGCGGGAGTTGTTCCCGGCTTCCGTCCTTCCTCGCTCTGCTTCTTTCCGCCCGGATTGATTCGTTTCCATCTTTCCTCGCTCCCACTCTCTCTCTTCCGACCTTCAGTAGATTTAACTCCTTCTTCCTGACTTCGATTCCCAGTGCCAACTCGAATCGGGTCGCTTTATTCCCTTACTTTCCTGTGCCCCTGCACACTCTAAAGCTGCCCTTGGCGCTCTGTTCTGTTTTCCTCTTCCTTCTGCCTTTCTCTATATACCTTTACCTTTCTCTGGAATTCCACCACCGGAAAGATCAAGCTCCAAGTTCAGCCTGTGTGCTTCAGGGTTTTTTGGTGCCGCAGACGCTTTTTCCCTGATTACTTGGACGGGCTTACTGGGGGTCCCACTTGGCGGGGAGTTCCTCAGTTGCCAAGGTGGCCTCCAGTGGAGCTCGTCCCTACCTCCACGATAAGAAGGTCAAGGGCCAAGGAAAGAAGACTCAGACGACCACTACTAGAGGAAGCAGAGGGTCCTCAAGAACTTTGAACACTTCCTCAGAAACCTCAGGTGAGGAGGGGTCACGGGAGAGAGACCTAGCCGTTAGCAATCTTGACAGTATACAACGCCAGAAAACACCTATGGCTACCCTGGAACAATATCAGGAGTTGGTGGCCGCCATCCAGGGTCTCACCGTACAAATGCAAAACATGCAGGCAGAGAACAACTCTTTGAGACAACAAGTGGCCGCCCGCAATGAGGATAGAGGAGACCTTCCCCCGATGCCGCTATCGTTTGGCAAATATGATGGAAATCCCAGGGCTTGGAAGGAATTTATGGATGCCTGTAACGTGTACTTCATGTTTAGACCAAAGACCTTCGAGACAGATAAGGCGAAGGTGGGTTTCCTAATCTCAAGCTTGGTGGGGAACGCGTTGGCATGGGCCACTCCACTAGTGACTAATAATGACCCAGTCTTACAGAATTTTGATCAATTTTCGCAACAGTTTCAAGCAAGATTCGATCGCCCGGAGGTGGTCTTTGCTTCATATGAGGCAATGTTGGACGTCAGGCAGGGTGGTGCAGACGTCCAAACTTATGTTTCCAAATTTCAGAAGCTGGCTTCCGAGGCTGGATGGCCTGATTCGGCACAACAAACCATCTTTAGGAGGGATTTACACGAAGAACTCAAAGATGAACTAGCTCGGGTTTCACGACCTGGCTCGTTTCAAGAATTGGTTACCTTAACTCTACAGATCGAATATCGGCTCAATGAGAGACGCCTTGAGAAGAGACGGCAACGAGGTTACTCTCCCTCGTATGACCCTCCTCCAGCAACCAAGCTGGTACCTAAACCAGAGTCTGTATTTGAAGAACCTATGCAGATTGGATCAGCCAGGGGCCCGCTGACACCTGAAGAAAGACGAAGAAGACGTGAATTGGGTCTATGTATGCATTGTGGGTCATCTAAACATTTACTCCGGAATTGTCCCGATGTGCCTCCCCGGAAGAAGGGAAACGCTACCCCCCGAGTCTGTGCAGGGGCGACTTCGGGGGACACCATCGCAAGCCCTGCGATCACACCCAAGCCTCAGGTGTACCTGAGGATTCTCGCTTAATGGTTTTCCAGGTTCGATTACAGTTGTCTACCGAGAAGTCCGTGGAGGTTTTGGCGATGTTGGATAGCGGCGCGGCAGGAAACTTTGTGGATGGGGTCTGGGCTACGGATGAAGGAGTTCTCTGTCAGACTAAACACCGAGCTATTCCTGTCGAAGGAGTTGATGGTACACCTCTTGTTTCTGGACCCATAGTTTCCAAGACCGAACCTTTATGGATACAGATGGGTGATCACCAAGAAAAGATCAGTTTCGATGTGATAAGAGCGGCTCATTTCCCCATTATACTGGGGATCCCTTGGCTCAGAAAGCATAATCCCTACATCAATTGGTCCCTCAACACATTAAGATTTGACTCTGAGTTCTGTCATAAGAACTGCCTTAGTAAGCAGGTACCAGAGAGACAGGAGGGGCGAAGTAACACTCTACAGACTAGGGTTGTCTCGAGCGTTCCGCTGGTCTACCAAGGTTATTCTGAAGTGTTCGAAGACAAGGTTCCACGTCTTTTGCCACCTCACAGACCAGAAGACTGCTCCATCGAGTTACAGGAGGGTGCAGTGGTGCCCTTTGGAAGAATGTTCCCTCTATCTCTCCCAGAAAGGAAGGCCCTTAAGGAATATCTGGAGGAGAATCTGGAGAATGGACTGATCCGGGAGTCACGATCTCCTGGTGGGGCCTCCCTGTTCTTTATACCCAAGAGGGGAACTACAGAACTAAGGCCCTGCATTGACTTCAGAGGTCTCAATAGGATCACCTGTAGAGATCGATATCCAATGCCACTAATAAGAGACATCCTGGAGGCGGTGCAGGGGTCACATCTATTCACCAAGTTGGACCTTAGGGGGGCCTATCATCTCCTTAGGATTAAGGAAGGAGATGAATGGAAGACTGCTTTTAGGACTCCCCTAGGCCATTTCGAATACAGGGTGATGCCTTTTGGTCTGATCAATGCCCCTGCAATATTCCAAAGATTTATGGATCGTCTATTTTCAGATTTACTATACCGATCCGTAGTTGTTTATCTTGACGACATCCTTATATTTTCTGTACATCTGAACGAACACATCCAGGTGGTAAAAGAAGTTCTGAGACGTCTTCAGGAGAATCAGCTCTTGGTTAAGCTCGAAAAATGTCAATTTCATGCTGACTCTATCCCCTATTTAGGTTTCATCCTATCCAATAAAGGTATCAAGATGGATCCAGGAAAGATCGAGGCCATATTACGATGGCCAGAACCCAGGTGTGTCAAGGAGATTCAAAGGTTTCTAGGTCTGGCGAATTTTTATCGTCGATTCATCCCTCACTTCTCTAAGATTGTTCTACCACTCACAGCACTATTGAAACAAGGGGTTAGGTTTCAGATGGACTCCGACGCAATACAGTCTTTTCAGTATCTCAAGAGTTTGTTTACTTCTGCTCCCATTCTAATTCAACCTGACCAGACACGTCCCTTTGTTTTGGAGACAGATGCATCGGAGAATGCCATTGGAGCGGCCCTGCTCCAGAAATCAGAGGACACAGCTGAACATCCGATAGCTTATTTTTCCAAGACCTTGAGTCCTAGTGAAAGAAATTACTCTGTACTGGAGAAATAGCTTCTGGCAATGAAGAAAGCCTGTGAGGAATGGAGGCACCTCTTACAAGGATCCCTGGAGCCCTTTGTCATAAGAACTGACCATCGTAATTTGCGAGTGCTACAACAGATGGAGTGCACCAACGCTAGACATGCTAGGTGGGCCTATTATTTTTCTCAATTTGATTTCCACCTTACATATCTACCAGGTTCTCAAAACATCTTGGCAGACGCCCTGTCTAGAAGTTGGGACGTTTCTTCTGAGACACATTCCAGCAACGAGCTGCTCCTTGCCAACAAGAAATTTATCTCAGTGGTTTCTAGTTTTCTGCAGGCAATACAAGAGGAAATTCAGCGCAGCAACCGAGTAGACCCCAATCTCCTTCTCAAAGACGGACTATTATTTCACGACTCAGCTTTATTCATCCCAACACAGAATCTGAGGACACAGGTGCTGAGGTGGTGCCATGAGTCTCCCCTGGCAGGACATAAGGGTCTGAGGAATACGACGGAATTAGTGAGGAGACTTTTCTGGTGGTCAACCTTGTCTCAAGACGTCAAACAATACGTGTTCTCGTGTCCGGTATGTGCAGCGAACAAACCCCAAACTGGTAGACCCTTGGGTCTGTTGCAACAACCGGAGGTACCATCTCAGCCCTGGGAACACGTGTCTACTGACTTTATAGTGGATTTGCCACCCTCGGAAGGTCTTAGAACCATTATGGTCACTGTGGATTCCTTTAGTAAGATGGCCCACTTTATTGCACTTGCAGGACTCCCAACAGCTCCAGAATTGGCAACAGTATTCCTTCGTGAAATAGTACGACTGCATGGGTTACCCAAAACAGTTCTTTCCGACCGAGGGTCGCAGTTTACATCAAGATTCTGGGCTTCCTTGTGTAAACAAATAGGAATACAGAGAGCACTATCATCGGGATTCCATCCACAAAGTAATGGCCAGACTGAGAGACTTAATGCCACTCTAGAACAATACCTCAGAAGTTTCTGTAACAGGGAGCAAGACAACTGGTCTTCCTTGTTACCCTTGGCAGAATTTTCGTATAATAACAAATATCATTCTGCCATAAAGATGAGCCCGTTTTTGTGCAACTATGGATTCCACCCTTCCCACGTACCAGGCCTTCGGAAAGACTGTTCAGACTCTCCCACTGTGGACAGTTTATTGGAAACAATTCGATCCACCCAAAAGATGGCCCTGAAGGCATTGGAGGACAGCCGCAAGAAGACAAAAGAGAGGGAAGATCGACATAGACGAAGTAACCCGGAATGGACACCTGGAACGCTGGTTTGGCTTTCGACCAAATACCTACCTAGATGGTTACACCTTGGCAAATTTGCTCCAAAATACCTGGGACCCTACTCAATCATCAAACAAGTTAACCCAGTAGCATACCGTCTCCGACTCCCCCAGAAGATGAAGAGAATTCATCCAGTGTTTCATACTTCCCTGTTAAAGCCTTATGTGCCAGATTCCTACCAAAGACCCAAAATCCAACCAAGGATACCTCCTGTATCTGAGCCTGAAGAATAGGAAGTGTCTCAAGTGGTGGACTCCAGATATTACCGGGGGTCCCTACAATATCTGATCCATTGGAAGGGATACTCAGTGGCGGAACGTACCTGGGAACCCTGTCATCACATCCATGCACCTCGTCTGTTGCGAATGTTCCACAGAAAACACCCTGGCAAGCCGGGGGAAACCCCGTGGAGAAGAGGTCATACTGTTATGTTCTGGCCATGGAAGGTTTGGCAAAAATGGTCCCTTTCCTGACTTAGGTGAGCGATCTACGACTAGAACCGTTTCGCACGGTCTAGTCTTCTTCCAAGATGGCCGCCCCCAGTCAGTGTTGCTATAACAACGCACTGAGACCTACGCTCAGTGCGTTGTATCGCTTCCACTTCCTGTTTGTGACTTTGTTTACTCTGGTTCGTTTCGCCTTCTGGTCGCTCTGGTTCCAGGTCCTTTCTGCGGGAGTTGTTCCCGGCTTCCGTCCTTCCTCGCTCTGCTTCTTTCCGCCCGGATTGATTCGTTTCCATCTTTCCTCGCTCCCACTCTCTCTCTTCCGACCTTCAGTAGATTTAACTCCTTCTTCCTGACTTCGATTCCCAGTGCCAACTCGAATCGGGTCGCTTTATTCCCTTACTTTCCTGTGCCCCTGCACACTCTAAAGCTGCCCTTGGCGCTCTGTTCTGTTTTCCTCTTCCTTCTGCCTTTCTCTATATACCTTTACCTTTCTCTGGAATTCCACCACCGGAAAGATCAAGCTCCAAGTTCAGCCTGTGTGCTTCAGGGTTTTTTGGTGCCGCAGACGCTTTTTCCCTGATTACTTGGACGGGCTTACTGGAGGTCCCACTTGGCGGGGAGTTCCTCAGTTGCCAAGGTGGCCTCCAGTGGAGTTCGTCCCTACCTCCATGATAAGAAGGTCAAGGGCCAAGGAAAGAAGACTCAGACGACCACTACTAGAGGAAGCAGAGGGTCCTCAAGAACTTTGAACACTTCCTCAGAAACCTCAGGTGAGGAGGGGTCACGGGAGAGAGACCTAGCCGTTAGCAATCTTGACAGTATACAACGCCAGAAAACACCTATGGCTACCCTGGAACAATATCAGGAGTTGGTGGCCGCCATCCAGGGTCTCACCGTACAAATGCAAAACATGCAGGCAGAGAACAACTCTTTGAGACAACAAGTGGCCGCCCGCAATGAGGATAGAGGAGACCTTCCCCCGATGCCGCTATCGTTTGGCAAATATGATGGAAATCCCAGGGCTTGGAAGGAATTTATGGATGCCTGTAACGTGTACTTCATGTTTAGACCAAAGACCTTCGAGACAGATAAGGCGAAGGTGGGTTTCCTAATCTCAAGCTTGGTGGGGAACGCGTTGGCATGGGCCACTCCACTAGTGACTAATAATGACCCAGTCTTACAGAATTTTGATCAATTTTCGCAACAGTTTCAAGCAAGATTCGATCGCCCGGAGGTGGTCTTTGCTTCATATGAGGCAATGTTGGACGTCAGGCAGGGTGGTGCAGACGTCCAAACTTATGTTTCCAAATTTCAGAAGCTGGCTTCCGAGGCTGGATGGCCTGATTCGGCACAACAAACCATCTTTAGGAGGGGTTTACACGAAGAACTCAAAGATGAACTAGCTCGGGTTTCACGACCTGGCTCGTTTCAAGAATTGGTTACCTTAACTCTACAGATCGAATATCGGCTCAATGAGAGACGCCTTGAGAAGAGACGGCAACGAGGTTACTCTCCCTCGTATGACCCTCCTCCAGCAACCAAGCTGGTACCTAAACCAGAGTCTGTATTTGAAGAACCTATGCAGATTGGATCAGCCAGGGGCCCGCTGACACCTGAAGAAAGACGAAGAAGACGTGAATTGGGTCTATGTATGCATTGTGGGTCATCTAAACATTTACTCCGGAATTGTCCCGATGTGCCTCCCCGGAAGAAGGGAAACGCTACCCCCCGAGTCTGTGCAGGGGCGACTTCGGGGGACACCATCGCAAGCCCTGCGATCACACCCAAGCCTCAGGTGTACCTGAGGATTCTCGCTTAATGGTTTTCCAGGTTCGATTACAGTTGTCTACCGAGAAGTCCGTGGAGGTTTTGGCGATGTTGGATAGCGGCGCGGCAGGAAACTTTGTGGATGGGGTCTGGGCTACGGATGAAGGAGTTCTCTGTCAGACTAAACACCGAGCTATTCCTGTCGAAGGAGTTGATGGTACACCTCTTGTTTCTGGACCCATAGTTTCCAAGACCGAACCTTTATGGATACAGATGGGTGATCACCAAGAAAAGATCAGTTTCGATGTGATAAGAGCGGCTCATTTCCCCATTATACTGGGGATCCCTTGGCTCAGAAAGCATAATCCCTACATCAATTGGTCCCTCAACACATTAAGATCTGACTCTGAGTTCTGTCATAAGAACTGCCTTAGTAAGCAGGTACCAGAGAGACAGGAGGGGCGAAGTAACACTCTACAGACTAGGGTTGTCTCGAGCGTTCCGCTGGTCTACCAAGGTTATTCTGAAGTGTTTGAAGACAAGGTTCCACGTCTTTTGCCACCTCACAGACCAGAAGACTGCTCCATCGAGTTACAGGAGGGTGCAGTGGTGCCCTTTGGAAGAATGTTCCCTCTATCTCTCCCAGAAAGGAAGGCCCTTAAGGAATATCTGGAGGAGAATCTGGAGAATGGACTGATCCGGGAGTCACGATCTCCTGGTGGGGCCTCCCTGTTCTTTATACCCAAGAGGGGAACTACAGAACTAAGGCCCTGCATTGACTTCAGAGGTCTCAATAGGATCACCTGTAGAGATCGATATCCAATGCCACTAATAAGAGACATCCTGGAGGCGGTGCAGGGGTCACATCTATTCACCAAGTTGGACCTTAGGGGGGCCTATCATCTCCTTAGGATTAAGGAAGGAGATGAATGGAAGACTGCTTTTAGGACTCCCCTAGGCCATTTCGAATACAGGGTGATGCCTTTTGGTCTGATCAATGCCCCTGCAATATTCCAAAGATTTATGGATCGTCTATTTTCAGATTTACTATACCGATCCGTAGTTGTTTATCTTGACGACATCCTTATATTTTCTGTACATCTGAACGAACACATCCAGGTGGTAAAAGAAGTTCTGAGACGTCTTCAGGAGAATCAGCTCTTGGTTAAGCTCGAAAAATGTCAATTTCATGCTGACTCTATCCCCTATTTAGGTTTCATCCTATCCAATAAAGGTATCAAGATGGATCCAGGAAAGATCGAGGCCATATTACGATGGCCAGAACCCAGGTGTGTCAAGGAGATTCAAAGGTTTCTAGGTCTGGCGAATTTTTATCGTCGATTCATCCCTCACTTCTCTAAGATTGTTCTACCACTCACAGCACTATTGAAACAAGGGGTTAGGTTTCAGATGGACTCCGACGCAATACAGTCTTTTCAGTATCTCAAGAGTTTGTTTACTTCTGCTCCCATTCTAATTCAACCTGACCAGACACGTCCCTTTGTTTTGGAGACAGATGCATCGGAGAATGCCATTGGAGCGGCCCTGCTCCAGAAATCAGAGGACACAGCTGAACATCCGATAGCTTATTTTTCCAAGACCTTGAGTCCTAGTGAAAGAAATTACTCTGTACTGGAGAAATAGCTTCTGGCAATGAAGAAAGCCTGTGAGGAATGGAGGCACCTCTTACAAGGATCCCTGGAGCCCTTTGTCATAAGAACTGACCATCGTAATTTGCGAGTGCTACAACAGATGGAGTGCACCAACGCTAGACATGCTAGGTGGGCCTATTATTTTTCTCAATTTGATTTCCACCTTACATATCTACCAGGTTCTCAAAACATCTTGGCAGACGCCCTGTCTAGAAGTTGGGACGTTTCTTCTGAGACACATTCCAGCAACGAGCTGCTCCTTGCCAACAAGAAATTTATCTCAGTGGTTTCTAGTTTTCTGCAGGCAATACAAGAGGAAATTCAGCGCAGCAACCGAGTAGACCCCAATCTCCTTCTCAAAGACGGACTATTATTTCACGACTCAGCTTTATTCATCCCAACACAGAATCTGAGGACACAGGTGCTGAGGTGGTGCCATGAGTCTCCCCTGGCAGGACATAAGGGTCTGAGGAATACGACGGAATTAGTGAGGAGACTTTTCTGGTGGTCAACCTTGTCTCAAGACGTCAAACAATACGTGTTCTCGTGTCCGGTATGTGCAGCGAACAAACCCCAAACTGGTAGACCCTTGGGTCTGTTGCAACAACCGGAGGTACCATCTCAGCCCTGGGAACACGTGTCTACTGACTTTATAGTGGATTTGCCACCCTCGGAAGGTCTTAGAACCATTATGGTCACTGTGGATTCCTTTAGTAAGATGGCCCACTTTATTGCACTTGCAGGACTCCCAACAGCTCCAGAATTGGCAACAGTATTCCTTCGTGAAATAGTACGACTGCATGGGTTACCCAAAACAGTTCTTTCCGACCGAGGGTCGCAGTTTACATCAAGATTCTGGGCTTCCTTGTGTAAACAAATAGGAATACAGAGAGCACTATCATCGGGATTCCATCCACAAAGTAATGGCCAGACTGAGAGACTTAATGCCACTCTAGAACAATACCTCAGAAGTTTCTGTAACAGGGAGCAAGACAACTGGTCTTCCTTGTTACCCTTGGCAGAATTTTCGTATAATAACAAATATCATTCTGCCATAAAGATGAGCCCGTTTTTGTGCAACTATGGATTCCACCCTTCCCACGTACCAGGCCTTCGGAAAGACTGTTCAGACTCTCCCACTGTGGACAGTTTATTGGAAACAATTCGATCCACCCAAAAGATGGCCCTGAAGGCATTGGAGGACAGCCGCAAGAAGACAAAAGAGAGGGAAGATCGACATAGACGAAGTAACCCGGAATGGACACCTGGAACGCTGGTTTGGCTTTCGACCAAATACCTACCTAGATGGTTACACCTTGGCAAATTTGCTCCAAAATACCTGGGACCCTACTCAATCATCAAACAAGTTAACCCAGTAGCATACCGTCTCCGACTCCCCCAGAAGATGAAGAGAATTCATCCAGTGTTTCATACTTCCCTGTTAAAGCCTTATGTGCCAGATTCCTACCAAAGACCCAAAATCCAACCAAGGATACCTCCTGTATCTGAGCCTGAAGAATAGGAAGTGTCTCAAGTGGTGGACTCCAGATATTACCGGGGGTCCCTACAATATCTGATCCATTGGAAGGGATACTCAGTGGCGGAACGTACCTGGGAACCCTGTCATCACATCCATGCACCTCGTCTGTTGCGAATGTTCCACAGAAAACACCCTGGCAAGCCGGGGGAAACCCCGTGGAGAAGAGGTCATACTGTTATGTTCTGGCCATGGAAGGTTTGGCAAAAATGGTCCCTTTCCTGACTTAGGTGAGCGATCTACGACTAGAACCGTTTCGCACGGTCTAGTCTTCTTCCAAGATGGCCGCCCCCAGTCAGTGTTGCTATAACAACGCACTGAGACCTACGCTCAGTGCGTTGTATCGCTTCCACTTCCTGTTTGTGACTTTGTTTACTCTGGTTCGTTTCGCCTTCTGGTCGCTCTGGTTCCAGGTCCTTTCTGCGGGAGTTGTTCCCGGCTTCCGTCCTTCCTCGCTCTGCTTCTTTCCGCCCGGATTGATTCGTTTCCATCTTTCCTCGCTCCCACTCTCTCTCTTCCGACCTTCAGTAGATTTAACTCCTTCTTCCTGACTTCGATTCCCAGTGCCAACTCGAATCGGGTCGCTTTATTCCCTTACTTTCCTGTGCCCCTGCACACTCTAAAGCTGCCCTTGGCGCTCTGTTCTGTTTTCCTCTTCCTTCTGCCTTTCTCTATATACCTTTACCTTTCTCTGGAATTCCACCACCGGAAAGATCAAGCTCCAAGTTCAGCCTGTGTGCTTCAGGGTTTTTTGGTGCCGCAGACGCTTTTTCCCTGATTACTTGGACGGGCTTACTGGAGGTCCCACTTGGCGGGGAGTTCCTCAGTTGCCAAGGTGGCCTCCAGTGGAGTTCGTCCCTACCTCCATGATAAGAAGGTCAAGGGCCAAGGAAAGAAGACTCAGACGACCACTACTAGAGGAAGCAGAGGGTCCTCAAGAACTTTGAACACTTCCTCAGAAACCTCAGGTGAGGAGGGGTCACGGGAGAGAGACCTAGCCGTTAGCAATCTTGACAGTATACAACGCCAGAAAACACCTATGGCTACCCTGGAACAATATCAGGAGTTGGTGGCCGCCATCCAGGGTCTCACCGTACAAATGCAAAACATGCAGGCAGAGAACAACTCTTTGAGACAACAAGTGGCCGCCCGCAATGAGGATAGAGGAGACCTTCCCCCGATGCCGCTATCGTTTGGCAAATATGATGGAAATCCCAGGGCTTGGAAGGAATTTATGGATGCCTGTAACGTGTACTTCATGTTTAGACCAAAGACCTTCGAGACAGATAAGGCGAAGGTGGGTTTCCTAATCTCAAGCTTGGTGGGGAACGCGTTGGCATGGGCCACTCCACTAGTGACTAATAATGACCCAGTCTTACAGAATTTTGATCAATTTTCGCAACAGTTTCAAGCAAGATTCGATCGCCCGGAGGTGGTCTTTGCTTCATATGAGGCAATGTTGGACGTCAGGCAGGGTGGTGCAGACGTCCAAACTTATGTTTCCAAATTTCAGAAGCTGGCTTCCGAGGCTGGATGGCCTGATTCGGCACAACAAACCATCTTTAGGAGGGGTTTACACGAAGAACTCAAAGATGAACTAGCTCGGGTTTCACGACCTGGCTCGTTTCAAGAATTGGTTACCTTAACTCTACAGATCGAATATCGGCTCAATGAGAGACGCCTTGAGAAGAGACGGCAACGAGGTTACTCTCCCTCGTATGACCCTCCTCCAGCAACCAAGCTGGTACCTAAACCAGAGTCTGTATTTGAAGAACCTATGCAGATTGGATCAGCCAGGGGCCCGCTGACACCTGAAGAAAGACGAAGAAGACGTGAATTGGGTCTATGTATGCATTGTGGGTCATCTAAACATTTACTCCGGAATTGTCCCGATGTGCCTCCCCGGAAGAAGGGAAACGCTACCCCCCGAGTCTGTGCAGGGGCGACTTCGGGGGACACCATCGCAAGCCCTGCGATCACACCCAAGCCTCAGGTGTACCTGAGGATTCTCGCTTAATGGTTTTCCAGGTTCGATTACAGTTGTCTACCGAGAAGTCCGTGGAGGTTTTGGCGATGTTGGATAGCGGCGCGGCAGGAAACTTTGTGGATGGGGTCTGGGCTACGGATGAAGGAGTTCTCTGTCAGACTAAACACCGAGCTATTCCTGTCGAAGGAGTTGATGGTACACCTCTTGTTTCTGGACCCATAGTTTCCAAGACCGAACCTTTATGGATACAGATGGGTGATCACCAAGAAAAGATCAGTTTCGATGTGATAAGAGCGGCTCATTTCCCCATTATACTGGGGATCCCTTGGCTCAGAAAGCATAATCCCTACATCAATTGGTCCCTCAACACATTAAGATTTGACTCTGAGTTCTGTCATAAGAACTGCCTTAGTAAGCAGGTACCAGAGAGACAGGAGGGGCGAAGTAACACTCTACAGACTAGGGTTGTCTCGAGCGTTCCGCTGGTCTACCAAGGTTATTCTGAAGTGTTTGAAGACAAGGTTCCACGTCTTTTGCCACCTCACAGACCAGAAGACTGCTCCATCGAGTTACAGGAGGGTGCAGTGGTGCCCTTTGGAAGAATGTTCCCTCTATCTCTCCCAGAAAGGAAGGCCCTTAAGGAATATCTGGAGGAGAATCTGGAGAATGGACTGATCCGGGAGTCACGATCTCCTGGTGGGGCCTCCCTGTTCTTTATACCCAAGAGGGGAACTACAGAACTAAGGCCCTGCATTGACTTCAGAGGTCTCAATAGGATCACCTGTAGAGATCGATATCCAATGCCAC
The DNA here is from genome assembly GCF_040938575.1 of Ambystoma mexicanum. Taxonomy (NCBI): domain Eukaryota; kingdom Metazoa; phylum Chordata; class Amphibia; order Caudata; family Ambystomatidae; genus Ambystoma; species Ambystoma mexicanum. Next base: position 103,462,212 of record NC_090936.1, on the reverse strand, counting down.
TAATAAGAGACATCCTGGAGGCGGTGCAGGGGTCACATCTATTCACCAAGTTGGACCTTAGGGGGGCCTATCATCTCCTTAGGATTAAGGAAGGAGATGAATGGAAGACTGCTTTTAGGACTCCCCTAGGCCATTTCGAATACAGGGTGATGCCTTTTGGTCTGATCAATGCCCCTGCAATATTCCAAAGATTTATGGATCGTCTATTTTCAGATTTACTATACCGATCCGTAGTTGTTTATCTTGACGACATCCTTATATTTTCTGTACATCTGAACGAACACATCCAGGTGGTAAAAGAAGTTCTGAGACGTCTTCAGGAGAATCAGCTCTTGGTTAAGCTCGAAAAATGTCAATTTCATGCTGACTCTATCCCCTATTTAGGTTTCATCCTATCCAATAAAGGTATCAAGATGGATCCAGGAAAGATCGAGGCCATATTACGATGGCCAGAACCCAGGTGTGTCAAGGAGATTCAAAGGTTTCTAGGTCTGGCGAATTTTTATCGTCGATTCATCCCTCACTTCTCTAAGATTGTTCTACCACTCACAGCACTATTGAAACAAGGGGTTAGGTTTCAGATGGACTCCGACGCAATACAGTCTTTTCAGTATCTCAAGAGTTTGTTTACTTCTGCTCCCATTCTAATTCAACCTGACCAGACACGTCCCTTTGTTTTGGAGACAGATGCATCGGAGAATGCCATTGGAGCGGCCCTGCTCCAGAAATCAGAGGACACAGCTGAACATCCGATAGCTTATTTTTCCAAGACCTTGAGTCCTAGTGAAAGAAATTACTCTGTACTGGAGAAATAGCTTCTGGCAATGAAGAAAGCCTGTGAGGAATGGAGGCACCTCTTACAAGGATCCCTGGAGCCCTTTGTCATAAGAACTGACCATCGTAATTTGCGAGTGCTACAACAGATGGAGTGCACCAACGCTAGACATGCTAGGTGGGCCTATTATTTTTCTCAATTTGATTTCCACCTTACATATCTACCAGGTTCTCAAAACATCTTGGCAGACGCCCTGTCTAGAAGTTGGGACGTTTCTTCTGAGACACAGTCCAGCAACGAGCTGCTCCTTGCCAACAAGAAATTTATCTCAGTGGTTTCTAGTTTTCTGCAGGAAATACAAGAGGAAATTCAGCGCAGCAACCGAGTAGACCCCAATCTCCTTCTCAAAGACGGACTATTATTTCACGACTCAGCTTTATTCATCCCAACACAGAATCTGAGGACACAGGTGCTGAGGTGGTGCCATGAGTCTCCCCTGGCAGGACATAAGGGTCTGAGGAATACGACGGAATTGGTGAGGAGACTTTTCTGGTGGTCAACCTTGTCTCAAGACGTCAAACAATACGTGTTCTCGTGTCCGGTATGTGCAGCGAACAAACCCCAAACTGGTAGACCTTTGGGTCTGTTGCAACAACCGGAGGAACCATCTCAGCCCTGGGAACACGTGTCTACTGACTTTATAGTGGATTTGCCACCCTCGGAAGGTCTTAGAACCATTATGGTCACTGTGGATTCCTTTAGTAAGATGGCCCACTTTATTGCACTTGCAGGACTCCCAACAGCTCCAGAATTGGCAACAGTATTCCTTCGTGAAATAGTACGACTGCATGGGTTACCCAAAACAGTTCTTTCCGACCGAGGGTCGCAGTTTACATCAAGATTCTGGGCTTCCTTGTGTAAACAAATAGGAATACAGAGAGCACTATCATCGGGATTCCATCCACAAAGTAATGGCCAGACTGAGAGACTTAATGCCACTCTAGAACAATACCTCAGAAGTTTCTGTAACAGGGAGCAAGACAACTGGTCTTCCTTGTTACCCTTGGCAGAATTTTCGTATAATAACAAATATCATTCTGCCATAAAGATGAGCCCGTTTTTGTGCACCTATGGATTCCACCCTTCCCACGTACCAGGCCTTCGGAAAGACTGTTCAGACTCTCCCACTGTGGACAGTTTATTGGAAACAATTCGATCCACCCAAAAGATGGCCCTGAAGGCATTGGAGGACAGCCGCAAGAAGACAAAAAGAGAGGGAAGATCGACATAGACGAAGTAACCCGGAATGGACACCTGGAACGCTGGTTTGGCTTTCGACCAAATACCTACCTAGATGGTTACACCTTGGCAAATTTGCTCCAAAATACCTGGGACCCTACTCAATCATCAAACAAGTTAACCCAGTAGCATACCGTCTCCGACTCCCCCAGAAGATGAAGAGAATTCATCCAGTGTTTCATACTTCCCTGTTAAAGCCTTATGTGCCAGATTCCTACCAAAGACCCAAAATCCAACCAAGGATACCTCGTGTATCTGAGCCTGAAGAATAGGAAGTGTCTCAAGTGGTGGACTCCAGATATTACCGGGGGTCCCTACAATATCTGATCCATTGGAAGGGATACTCAGTGGCGGAACGTACCTGGGAACCCTGTCATCACATCCATGCACCTCGTCTGTTGCGAATGTTCCACAGAAAACACCCTGGCAAGCCGGGGGAAACCCCGAGGAGAAGAGGTCATACTGTTATGTTCTGGCCATGGAAGGTTTGGCAAAAATGGTCCCTTTCCTGACTTAGGTGAGCGATCTACGACTAGAACCGTTTCGCACGGTCTAGTCTTCTTCCAAGATGGCCGCCCCCAGTCAGGGTTGCTATAACAACGCACTGAGACCTACGCTCAGTGCGTTGTATCGCTTCCACTTCCTGTTTGTGACTTTGTTTACTCTGGTTCGTTTCGCCTTCTGGTCGCTCTGGTTCCAGGTCCTTTCTGCGGGAGTTGTTCCCGGCTTCCGTCCTTCCTCGCTCTGCTTCTTTCCGCCCGGATTGATTCGTTTCCATCTTTCCTCGCTCCCACTCTCTCTCTTCCGACCTTCAGTAGATTTAACTCCTTCTTCCTGACTTCGATTCCCAGTGCCAACTCGAATCGGGTCGCTTTATTCCCTTACTTTCCTGTGCCCCTGCACACTCTAAAGCTGCCCTTGGCGCTCTGTTCTGTTTTCCTCTTCCTTCTGCCTTTCTCTATATACCTTTACCTTTCTCTGGAATTCCACCACCGGAAAGATCAAGCTCCAAGTTCAGCCTGTGTGCTTCAGGGTTTTTTGGTGCCGCAGACGCTTTTTCCCTGATTACTTGGACGGGCTTACTGGGGGTCCCACTTGGCGGGGAGTTCCTCAGTTGCCAAGGTGGCCTCCAGTGGAGCTCGTCCCTACCTCCACGATAAGAAGGTCAAGGGCCAAGGAAAGAAGACTCAGACGACCACTACTAGAGGAAGCAGAGGGTCCTCAAGAACTTTGAACACTTCCTCAGAAACCTCAGGTGAGGAGGGGTCACGGGAGAGAGACCTAGCCGTTAGCAATCTTGACACTGGTACAATTTGATGTGAATGGTTGCCTGAAGGGATGTAAAATCCAGTCATATTCTATTTTGTTAGAGTCTTTCATCCTTTTATTGATACATTTTTGCTTTGGATGGTTTGTTTGGGATGCAGTAATTCGCAGACGTGTGTTACCCTGGGTGAGTGGCAGATTTGGGAGCAGCAGCAATGGCGCTCTCGGATGAGAGTCTTCATGTCATCAAGAGCACTTAAAGGGAATTTCATAACATTGTTGAATGTATCACCCAAAATGCGAAATCCAATTCAAATATATTATACCTTGTATTCTAGGTATACGTCTACAGTGTTAAGGTATACTGTAGTCATGAACGCAGGAAATTAAAATGAGAAAATAGATTATAATGGGTGAAAGAAACCCAGCGCTGAGAAGGTGTGTAGGACCAGGAAGCTGGTTAGCAAAAGTGCAAGGAGAAAAAGAGACAGAAAAAAATATTCACATGACGGTTTAAACTGGTGCTAAAAGCTTTTTGAACTCAATTGTACAATATAAACGTGGAAAATGTGTTGTTGTCAACAGACAGTATATCAAATAGAAAGACTGTATCTTAAATTGTGCTGATCCAAGGCGTAGTTAAATCTAAATTCACAACATGAATCACTGGATATTGGCCCTCATTACAAGTTAGCTAACAACAAGTTCTGTGGCTGTGTGGTGTTACACCCTGACCTGGCGGGCGGAAAGCCACCGGCCGCAGATGGACGCGGAAACACTGGCACCATTATCACATGGTGCCAGTGTTTCCACTTCCCCATTCCGGTGGAGTACTATGGGACTCCACGGGAATGGGGATTTACAGAATGGCCGCTCTGAAATTACCGGACCACCGTAATTCAGGCAAGTCCGGAGGCGGTAATTCCCCACAAGTCCGGCAGCAGCCCGCCGGTTTTAGCACCACAGCGACCGCCGGACTCGTAATGAGGCCCATTGTTTGTTAAGGGACAAGAGACCCCACCTTAATAGAGGTTCATCATAGCATTGCAAAATCTATAGTCCAACACATTGATACGTGTAACGTTCTGCACATTTGAAAGAAGCAGTTGTTGAATGTGGACAGCACACTTCCTTAATCTGTTGTGTTTCAGTGTTGTTTCCTCAGCCTTGGAAGCGTACACCATTAGGGTCTGCCACTTTTGGGTTCGTCATAATGCTGCACCAGAGCAACAAAGGATTAAGCTTTATGTTACCCGTGGGGTATGGGGCACCAGAGTAACAAAGGATTAAGCTTTATGTAACCTGTGGGGTATGGGGCACCAGAGTAACAAAGGATTAAACTTTATGTTACCCGTGGGGTATGGGGCACCAGAGTAATGAAGGATTAAGCTTTATGTTACCCGTAGGGTATGGGGCACATACTTCAGCATGTACAACAAAAACTGGGGTTGTCAAGGGTATGCTCAAAAGACTTCTTAAAAGGGCCCTCTCCACCAAAGCCAGGACATTGGCTTTATTCGACACAAAAGTCTTTAGCACAGCAACAATATTACAACAACATAAATGTAGCACAACATGTAATACACTAAGATTAAAGTGTATTAAAGCAACCTTTACCCTAAACACTAAATGTAGAAGTGTACACATAACAATACATCAAAAAGGTTATACAAATTTCCCTTTGGATATTAGGTATTTTGGGTTATATGGGATTTTACTGATGACATTACAGAGTGGTACATTTCATCGCAACCAAAATACTGAAATTCTTTTTTTTTTTTTTTGGGGCCCCCACACCCAAGCCCCTTGATATTCTACCCTTATAACGCCACCGCAACCCCATCCCGACACATTTTCACCCCATAACCCACTACCATTTATATATTTATTCGGTATTATGGTCTTATGTGAAATGTACTGCTCTGTAATACATTTTTTTGGTAAATTGACTGGATACCGGTATTCTGTAAGCGTCTGATCAAATAATTCCTACAAACCCATGCTCGGTAGATGAATCTGGCCACAAAATGTACAACATTTAGGTCAACATTCTACATAGTAGTAATGCTTCCGCTACTCTGGAAACTCTGGCTTGTTTGAAAAGAGGGAAAAAATACATCACCCTCAGATCGTTACGTTTCTCGCGGAATAGCAGGAAGTGCGTTATGGTTTCTACGCGAGTACCATCCAGTGGACAGATACCAGCGTTAGCGTTCTTGCAGTTGCATGTGAATTTGGCAACTTTTAATGGATCCGTCCTGTACTCCATGTAAAGTGCTTGTGCGTAGGATGGACCTATCGAGTCAAGATTTCATCCAATCTAAAATCGCTTGTCAGTGCCAGATAGTGCACCCTTGCTTTCAGTCATAAGCATGGGCCTTCAAGCTGTTCCCACACGTCTCTCTGTGCTGAGCCTTTGACCTCGCTCCAGGTGCTTTTAGGTAGCATTCCTGGGTTCAGCCACAAGCTACTTAAATTAAGAGCATGCAGTTGCTGCTTGAAATGCATCACCCAGGAATCTAATATGTGGTTTAGAGCCTCTATATCTTGTAACCTCTGGTGCCACCCAGAGCCTGGTCCAGTAAGTGACCAGCCTTAGGGCTATCGATTTAACAATTGGCTTCAGCTCGCACTTCATGTGCTTCGGGGCCATTCAGAAATTTCTAGGAAGCCTCAATAGTGTTTTCAAGCAGTTATTTTCAATGCAGGCAATCGTTGTGACGTCATAACTCGCCACCATACAAAGCCCCTCCTCAATGGTTGGCAACATATTTTCCAAGGCCTTCACTATTCGTCCCCAAGATTGTACAGGATTTTTCAATCTGAGCGGACCAAGAACCAGTATCTGAGAACCTTACTCCAAGGTAGTCATAAAATCTGACATGTTCCAATCTGGATCCATCCACTTTCAGTGGCAAATCACAGGGTTTAGAAATGCTGGGTCTAAACACCAGCACGTTCGTCTTTTCTTTGTTCAAAGACAACCTCGTTTGATTGCATGTGTTGAAAAAAACAAGCCAAGCCATGTTTTAGCACTGTTGGTGATGTTGACAACCATACCACGCCATCCATGAAAAATAAGGCCAGAAACAGATCAGCACCCATTATTGGGCAATCAAACCTCTCCCAGTACATGTATTTATTCACTTATTGGGCATTTGTAAAGCGCTTATACATCAAGAAAACAAGAAACTGTGTTTCAAAGCACCCACAGGGCAAAGGGAGGGAACAAAGGAAACAGCAAGACAATGGAATATGATAACAGTGGTGAGAAAAATACAAATACAACAGCGATCCTACTAGGCCTTGTGAATATTTGGATTGTGCACGTACAGAGAGAGAGAGAGAGTGAGAAGGGACAGGGGGAAAAGGGGAGTAAGTCTTAGCCGTTCCCACAGAGGGGTGAAATGCCACGAAGCCAATTGCAAAGGCAACAGTTAAGTGCCAGAGAGCCAGTCGCAAAGGCAACAGGTCAGTGCCAGGCAGTGACCACTAAATGGATGAGGGGTCACCAGTCCATACAACAAGTGCAAGCCTGTGAGACAGCAGGCCAAGTGGTGCCCAAAGGCAAGTGCAGGCGGACGGTGGATGCTGCGAGCAATCGGACAGAAAGGCCAGGACCCAGAAGGACACATAAGGGCCCAGGTCACCAATCGCAGCGACTCTGGAGATAAGCAGGAGAGGCAGAGAGGGAAGGAGGAGGGGAAGAGGAAGCTCTTGAGGTGCTTGCGGAACTTGAGGAGAACCAGCTCAAGATGGAGAGAAAGGGGGAGGCTGTTCCAGAGGAGGAAGCCAGCCGAGGAAAGGTAGCTGCTGCCTGCTCTCTGCTTAGAGAAATGCTTGACAAGCAGAGAGTTGTACCCGGAGGATCAGAGGGATCTGGAAGGAGAGTATTGGTGAGAGCAAGTTGCAGGTAGTGTGGACCCTGGCTCCAGACAGCCTTATGGATGATGCAGAGGGATTTAAATGTGATCCTTGCAGTAACCGGGAGCCAGTGGAGAGATTTTAGGGCTGGAGTGATACGGTCCCTGGGCTTAAGGCCAAGGATAAGTCTCACAGCCCTATTCTGTATTAGCTGGAGGGGGCGGATATAAGAGGAAGGTAGGTTAAGGAGGTGGCTGTTGCAGTAGTCCAGCCTGGAGAGCACCAGAGCTCTGAAGAAATTAAGCTTCTGGGAAAAAGTGAGGAAAGAGAGGATGCCCCTGAGGAGGTAAAGTTGGAAATGGGCCTTCTTGGCAAGGTCCAAGATGTGAGGAATGAAAGAGAGAGAGGAGTCTAAGATAACTTCCAGGAAGGAGAGGGGGGGAGCCTATCGAGGGAGGCCAGATTGAAGCGTTAAAAGAGGGAATAGGAATCCTGATAGGAAGAAGCCCAGTCTTGCTGGCATTGAGACAGAGATCATTGGAGGTACACCAAGACTGGATGGCAGACCGGCAGTCAGAAATGACAGAGGAAGTCATAAGACATGCAGAAGGGAGTCTGAAGAAGAGTTGGGTGTCGCCTGCATAACACTGGAAGTGCAGGGAGAAAGTCTAGATAAGTTGAGCAAGAGGGCGATGTAGATGTTAAAGAGCCACAGCAAAAGGTAGAGCTCTGGAGAATGCCACAGGTGGACGTAGAGGAACGTGAGGAGAAAGAGCCCAGGATAATCTGGAACAGACGGTCTGTGAGGAAGGAGGTCAGCCAGTCCAGTGCCCGCTCCGAGATACCAAGGGTATCCTGGAGCCTTTATATGAGGATGGAGTGGTTAACTGTGTCAAAAGCAGAGGAGAGGTCAAGTAGAACAAGGACAGCAGGTTAATTGGAATCAAGAGATGCAAGCAATTCTTCACGGGTATTCAGGAGAGCCGTTTCCGTGCCTCTGGATGCTTGGAATCCAGATTGATGGTCATGCAGGCAACCAACAAGCTCAGTATGCTGGGCCAGTTGGGGGAAGACCAACTTCTCCAGAAGTTTCCTAAGGAAGGGTGTGAGAGAGATAGGGCGGTAGTTAGCAAGACATGAAGGGTCGGGAGAAGGGTTTTTCAGGAGGGGGTGCACAAGGGAGTGCTTGAGGGGAGAGGGAAAAGACACAGTGGCAAGATAGTGATTACAGGGTCTGTGAGTGCAGGGGCAAGGGAGCTGATATTGTCCCTAATAATTCTGGAAGAACAGGGGGAGACCTGTTTGGAAGAGACCTTCATAGAGAGGACAACTCTAGTGACCTCGCCCGATGTGACAGGCGAGAAGGAGGAGAGAGAGGATGGGGGAGCAGGAGGGGCCGAGAGTGGCAGAGGGATGGGGGTAGGGGGGACAAAGAGAGTAAGTTCGAGACGTCCTGAGTTTTAGAAGCGAAGTGGGTGGCCAGTGCAGATGGCCTGGGAGGGAAGAGGTGAGGTAGAGACTGCAGATAGATTGGCTCATTTCTTTCAGATTTTAAAGAGTTCAGACGTGTTGTTAGAAGCTCCAGAGATGCGGGCCTGGATGTGAGCCCTCTTCTTGGAGTGAATGGAGAGACTATTTTGCCTTTGGAGAAGGAGACAGGGCAGTTTATCAGAGGATGAGCTCGAGGTCTGCCATTTCAGAGTTGTAACAAGTGTTACACTTGGTGGCAGGTTTTAGACTTATCCTCATGACAGGGGCAAAAATATCAAGAGAACAGTGGTATTGATAGGCAAGATCTAGGTTGTTGAGGGCAGAGTCAATAGTTGAGTCAGAGGTTGGAGAAAGAGGGGGAATGAAGGTGAAAACGAATCCAGCAACTGGCACTAGTTTCATCAGTTGGATGTCCGCATACGAGGCAGGCAGAGCTGGGGAGGTGCGGTCAGAGGGGCAAGAGGTTCCAGGTGAGAGTAGAGGAGGGTGTGGTCAGACCAGGAGAGCAGGTTGGAAAGAGGGGGAGAGAGCAAGAGATCAGTATTGATGAAGGCATCAAGAGTATGCCCAGCCGAGTGGGTAGGGCCGGAGGGGAGAATAGAGAGGGCGAAAGAGGTGCAGAGGTCATGGAAGAGAGTGGAGGCTGTGATTGAAGAATCCAAGTTGATGTTGAAGTCACCCAGAAGGAGGGGTTTATAGGTGGAAGTCAGGAGAGAGGAGGAGAAATCGGCCCATTCTGAAAGAAATTAGGAGATAGAGCCTGAGGGCCTGTAGATAGTGGCAATGGTCAAAGAGGAAGTGGGGGAGATGCCAAGCTTATAGACCATGCTTTCAAAGGAGGAGTAGGGCTGGGTGGGTACGAGGAAAGAAGGGACCCAGTCAGGCAAGATCAAGAGTACACCACCGCCAGTTCGGTTAGGGCAAGGCTTTGAGATATGATACATGATATGATATATGATATTTTATTTATATCGCGCTCATACACAAGTGTTTCAGAGCACGACCAAGCAAAGGGAGAGGAACAAGGGAGAACAAAAACAACGATCTTACTAGGACCAGTGACATTAAAGAACGCCCAAGTGCATGGAAAAGGGGGAAAGTGCATTGAAGGGGGAAAAGTGGAAAGTGTGGAACAGAGGAGAGAACAAAATGAATAATAAGTAAAATAAATAAATAAATAAATGTGGTGAACAGTGGTAGTGCAGCCAGCAAGTGGCAAGTGCAAGATTAGTCAGATAGGGTATATCTGATAAGTGCAGACGAAAAGTGGGAGGGGGACTGTATGGGTACAGATACAGGCACCAGTGCAATGGGTGGCCCGGAGGCAGTGCAGGAGGGAGGCAGGGTGAGCAGGTACCTGGGCCCGAAGGACAGAGGGTGGCCAGGTGCACAGTGCCAAGAGAGAAAACAGATCAGCAGGGAAGAAGAGGGGCAAAGGCAGAAGCGCAGAGGAAGATCTTGAGGTGGTTCCGGAACTGGTGATGGTTCTCCTCAAGTTTCAAGGTGGCCGGGAGGCTGTTCCGAAGGGAGGCCCAGGCGAAAGACAGAGATCTACCCCCAGCTCGTTTCTTTGAAAAACGACTGACCCTAAGGGAGTTGGAAGTAGAAGAGTGAAGGGCTCGAGAGGGGAGGTAATTATGGAGGGATAGTTGAAGGTATTTTGGATTCAGGCCCCAGCAAGCCTTGTGGACAATGCAGAGGGTTTTAAATGTAATCCTTGCATCCACTGGGAGCCAATGACGGGATTTCAGAGCTGGAGAGATATGATCCCAGGGCTTAAGGCCAAGGACACATCTCGCAGTCCTGTTCTGGATTAGTTGTAAAGGGCGGAGAGTGGAGGCAGGTATATTTCAAAAGAGGCTGTTACAGTAGTCCAACCTAGAGAGAACCATAGCTTGGGAGACAGTGAGCTTCTGAGGGAAGGAGAGGAAAGGCAGAGTACCTCTAAGGAGGTGCAGTAAGAAGTTTGACTTTTTAGAGAGATGATCCTGAGATTCTTAGCCTCGCAGGTAGGGGTAGGAAGAGGGCCAAGGGAGGCCGGCCAGAGAGTTAGGGAAAAGGATGGTGAAGGTGTACCAATAAGGAGGATCTCAGTCTTGTTGGCATTTAGACAAAGATTGTTGGCGGCACACCAATTTTGAATGGCGATTAGGCAATCAGAGAGGAGGCGGCTGATGGCAGCCTGAAAATGATTTGGGTGTCATCAGCATAGCACTGGAAGTTTGAGCAGAAGATAGAAATGCTGTAGGCGAGAGTTGCCAGGTATTGGTTGAAAAGCCAGGACGAGAGGTTAGACCCCTGGGGAACACCACAGGTAGAGAGGGGGTTAGAGGATAGGAAGGACCCAAGTTGTACCTGGAAGGGTCGATCAGAAAGGAAAGAGGTCAGCCAGGCCAGAGACTGATAGTTATACCCAGGTTGTCACAGAGACGATTGAGCAGGATGGTATGGTTGACCGTGTCGAAAGCAAAGGAGAGATCAAGTAGGATGGGGATGGAGGGAGTGATGATCTTGTAGCCATCAGGGATAAGGGAGTCAAAAGCAGTGACTGAGCTGACACTGAACCATGTCTCGGTGAGAGCGAGGATGTCATGATCAAACTCTTCAAGGCGGAGGCAGATGGTGGAAGAATGCTTGATAGCGGAAAGTGTGGGTAAGTGAAACCAGTCACCCCCTTAAAGGTTTTCCGAGGAGAGGTACGGGGGTGTGGTACACCCGTCGGAGCTGGTGAATGAGGTGCTGAGAGAGAGGAAAGAGGGATAGCAGGAGGAGGAAGCAAGTTGAGGAGAAAAGACAGGCACCATCCAAAAAGAGGAGGAGATTGGTTGAGGACCCTGAGCCATGATAGTGGCATTGTGATAGACATTAATGATCCACCTGGAGGATGAGAAGCCATACAAGAGGATTTCCCATCTAGTGCCACCATTAATGGGTGAGGAATAGGAAGGGAGAGTGTGAAAATCAGATGCAGAGTCCAGAGGTCTGGAGAGGGGACAGAAAAGAGGATATCAGTGAAAATCTGTCTGGAGGTGGCGGTGACATAGGTGTCTGAAATAGGTTGTCCAGGATTACAAGAAAGGAGATCTTTTTTGAACTTTTTACTCCCAGACTTGGTGAGAGACAGGGGATATGTGATAGTATAGCAGTCAGAGTAAATAGGAGTGATAGAGAGAGCCACAGAGGAAGGTAGAGGGGTGGGGACAGAAGTAGATACTGCACAGGCACCAGACAAACTTACCAGGTCGCCTAGCAGCCGGGGTTAGCTGGTAAATTAAAGAGAGCGCACCTCAATTTGACTAATCCAAAAAGCACTAAAATAGCAAAAAATGGAGGAAGCACATGGCATATGAGACAAATATATCAAACATGCAATGAAATACCTGGAAAGGGAAAGCAACCTTTTTATTTTTAGGAACTTTTATTTCTATGGGAAGAACTAACAACACACTGAACAAACACTAAAATAAAATGGCACATAAATGTTCTACAAAAAACTACTAAATACCAAGAAACTAGACAAAATTGGGACAAACTTGAGCAAACTCAACAAATCAGCCCAAGAGGGCTCTGATTTGCTGGAGAAACTAGACAATCAAAACCTATGCTTTGACTAGAGATCTATGGCTCATGATTGGATGATATATCAAAGTGCGAATCCCGGAAGTCTGCTGCGAGTTTGTCGTGGGATTCATCGGCACCAAAAACCTGTCCCATTCCAACAGTACAGACACATTTTCCCAAAACATTTGTGGAGCGCTACAGGTTGTGTTAAACAAAGTTCATACATGTCTATGTGTAAGGTAAGTGGTGGTCCCATGAACTCCATTAGAGAATCCATCTGACAACCATAGAGACTGTTTCATAATGGACAACCCTGGTGGGCATGACATGTCATGTTCACATTCGGCTTTTGAAATGGATATTACCTAAAATGAGACAGCTAAAATGTTACTCCCCAAACGTTGACTTGCTCTCTTTGTATTCATTAACACCAAAGGTTGACTTCCCAAAGGTGATCCTTTCGTTGTATTCGTCTCGGAAGGATAGCTCAGCAGCAATGTGCTCGCCTTGGAAGCAAGTCGACACAAAGCAACAAAGGTTCAATCCCTGGGTCCGCGCTTAGAAACCCCTGGGTATTAAGCGCATTATAAATAACCTATCATATCATATCAGTAGTACTACTTAAGAATAACCTAGAATGGGGAATCTGACCACAGAGTGCACAGCAATAAAGACACAGTGATTTGGACATTACCTCTTCAAAATAAGAGGTAAGTGTCAAGGGGTTGGGTGAGAGTTGGAAAGGCAACTCTATTCTCTTTTCTAGGAAGATTAAGACGGCAAAGCGCAGCCGCCACCCGTCTGAATACAGAGCCAACATGGCTGATCGAGCATGCTCATTTGTGCCCAAGACTATTGGCTGAACTGATCCATAGACAAAATGGACACCCTGCGTTGATCGATAGACTGCGTTATTGTTTATTTCATTATATTTTTGTTTAGTCTATTGCTTACATTTGTTTCTGTTTTGGGTGTAATTGCTTTGTGTAGCAGCTTTAAATATTGAATTATATATTTATAAGCATTCTATAACATTTCCAGATCTCTCTCACTATTGTATGTTATTTTTTAAGAACCTTACTTTAAACTGTTAAGGTTTAAGTTTTGTGTCTTAATGTATATGTTTGAAAATTCTCCTATGATATGATATGATGGGTTATTTATAATGCGCATAATACCCAGAGGTTTCTAACCACGGACCCAGCATCGAACCTGTCGTGTTGTCTTGCTTCCAAGGCGAGCACGTTGCCCCTGAGCTATCCTGCCGAGACTTTAAAACAAACGGGGAATGTGACCTAAAATTTGGCAATTTAATATGCTGGCTACATACGCCAGAAAGAGTAATTTAGGGATTGTGCATGTTCTAGCCGACTACATGCGTAGAGAAAGTCAAGTTGGAAGATGGGATAAACAGCCTCATTATGACTTCGGCAGTGTACGTTAAAACTGGCAGTAACGGAATTACTGCCATTTTTACCATACTGGGCCTCATTACGACCCAGGCGCTAATGGGTTAACGGTGCCGTAAAAGGCTGCGGCGCCGTTAACCTATTAGCGCCTAATTACGAGGTCCCTTTGCGGGACCCGACCTTAATGGCTGGCGTAGACCAGCCGTTAAAGTAGGGACCCGCAAAGGGACCTTGGTGCTAATTACGGTGCCGCAATTTGCGGCACCATACTTAGCGCCTTCCCCATTCCCATTGAGCCCTATGGGTCAAAAATGGGAATGGGGAAGGGCCATGGAGGAAGGGGGAATTACCGCCCCGCCAACCTTGTAATGGGGTGGTAATTCCCCCTTTCTCCAATGCAGAGTCGGTAACTTACCGGCATGGACCATGGTGCTAATAGCACCATGGTCTTCCGCCAGGGTCGTAATGAGGCCCACTGCCAAATTAGGAGCCATGCTAATTCCACCGGTGGAATTAACACCAACAGAATTACCGCTGAGATCCAAAATGGTATTTCTGCCATATAGCAACTTGAAATAGTGCTGAAAAAGGGTCGTAATTCTGCCAAAAAAAGTGCAATTACCTCCACCTAGAAGGTGATGGAAAGCAAGTCACAGGTGCACCCAAGCCACACTGAAAGACTACAAGAGGCTGGCACCTGATCATTCTGCACTTTTCAACAAATGCTGCCATGGCATTCCACCAAAAGATGGAGGTAAAAAAGCTGAATGCGCATTTACGGCACATTCGGCATTAACAAAAATGCTGAATACCATTATGGCGAACAAGGAGAGCGGGGGTTGCAGGAGTTGGGTTCGGGTGTTGCAGGGGTGTTCTGCACTTCCTTTACATGGAAAGCAGGGAACAATAAAGAAAATAAGAAAAACGGGACACTGCGGTGGAAGTTCCAACCCATAACGTGGAAACCGAATTGACGTTGCAGGGAGAGGGCAGTGGGAACGGAAATAGGGTAAGTGTGCACAATATTTAGGGGTAAAGGGGTGGCAGGTAGAGGACATTCGGGAAGTCGACATTTTCACGATGCAAAGGTTCTGCCTCGCCGTATTCAGCCGTGTTGGACCTGCAGCTACTAGCTGTTGAGAACTGGGTCTTGTAGCTCCTCCTGCTCCACATTAAGCGGCAGAGGCAAGAACAGCAGCACAGGGCACAGGCTGCAGAGAAGAGGAGGAGATGCCATGCAAGGCGAGCACACATTACCCAGGCCAGGCCCTCACCCTTGACATTAACTGACACCCAGCTGACTACTCTCCACATGCTGAACAGGGAGGCCATCGTTCAGCTACTCACCATGATCCATGATGACATACAGAGCAGGATCAACATCAGAACTGCCCCACCCCCGCTGCTGAAGCTTATGTTGGTCCCACACTTCCTTGCTACTAACACCTTCCAGCACACTGTGGACATGCTGCATGGCATGCCCCAGTCCACATTTTCACATGTGCCTGTGCAGGTGCTTAAATCACTCCTGCACCATGCCTCCCGGAACATCTCCCTGCCCACCACTCCGGCACCGATAAATGCCATGAACGCATGTTTTTACGCAGCAGCCTACCTGCCCTGCAACCATGCGGCATTGGTGGCTTCCCAGGCATCTGAAGAGGTATACCGCAACAAGAAGCAGCATCACTCCATGAATGTCCAGGTCACCTGCAATGCTGACCTCGTGGTCAAACAATGGTGTGTCACAGGGCCAACGGGCATGGATACTGGGTGAGTACAAGTGCTTTCACACAAACTAATCTTGCAGCACTAGTGAAATGCTATGTGAAAGGGGGGGCATTACCACAACCGATCAATACATGTCCTGTCAAGACCCTGTTCATGCAGGGCCTGCCCTCATGCCCCGCACATGGCAGCCAGAAACCCACAGGAAAAGGCCATGCAGGAAAATTCAGTATTATGCCAGTGATGCATATTACCCCAACAAGTAATACACATACTCCAAGATAATACTGTCGGAAGATACCTTTCTGTCTGATAGTGAAGAGCTGTGTCTAAGAGGTTAATTGAATCTACATCAATACATTGAGTTGGGGCACAAGTGTCAAGCAAGCTCAATCAGGTCAAAAGTCATGCAATGATGCTTAGTATTCCGTTGAGGTCGCTGTCTGTTCATTAACTCTTTAGCACCTGGTCCTTCATAACAATGACTCTGTAGTCCATAGTTCTCATATCAGCGGACTTGGATACTTACTCCTTGTGAATGTAGAGTCTTAAATCCAATTGGAGCTCTTCCCTCTGATAGTTCCCTTTGAATTATCTTTAGCTTCATATCATCATGACCTGGGTTCCATTTTTCAGGTAGACACTCGACTTTAAGGATGCGATCTTAAAAGATTGAAAGGTAACTTTTCCTGTGTCTCATCCAATGAGAAAGGCTTCCCAGCTCGCATAAGAACAACTCATACGTTTAGCGGCACCTGTTGTATGATATGTACTGGTCCTTTGGGGCATCCTTACAGCTTTTAATTTGTGGTGTGTCTGCACAGAGCCCTTCAGCTTGCTGTGCTTGGGCTTTTTCAACTCATACTTGGATTCAATCCCAATTATATATTTATTGTTCATTATGTCCATTGCACGTGCGCTGTGTGCTTTCACCAGCCAGCTGCAGATTCACACTAATACGTGGTAAACCTTGTTTAATGGAGTGATAATCTTCTTTATTTTAGCAATTATAACAGAACCATCACACCTGGAATGATTACACTTTCCCTGATTAGATGGAGTGACCACAGCTAGCCAATGGCTATAGTGGGCAAGATCCAGGCTAGTCCACAATGCATTAAGTTCATTCTTTAATCATTTGAACTCCCTGTTCAGGTCTTTACACTTCATGCTGGAATCAAGGTGACTAAGGGTCTCATTACACGGACGGCGGTAAAGGTTTACCCGTATCGGTAAGGGTATCAGTGCCGGTAAACACTTACCGCCTTACTACGAGGTCCCTTTGTAGGACCCTACCTTAACGGCTGGTTTTACCAGCTGTTAAGGACGGGACCTGCAAAGGGACCTAGGAGGTAATTACGGTACCGCGATTTGCAGTACCATAATTACCGCCTTCCCCATTCCCATTGAGCCCTATGGGGGCAAAAATGGGAATGGGGAAGGGCCATGGTGAATGGGGAATTACCGCCCCCACACATCTTGGAATAGGGCGGTAATTCCGCCATTCACCATGGCGGACTCGGTAAAATACCGGCAGCAACCATGGCGCTTATAGCGCCATGGTTACCGCCGTCCATGTAATGAGGCCCTAAGTGTTTTATGGACACAACAACACAGAAGCTAAAGAAGGAATACAACTAGTTGACCTACTACTGTTTATTTAAGTAGACAAACTATGCAGTGTTTACAATGTGTGATGTGAGGTCTGATCACTGTGTCTATCAATTTTATGAGAAAAGCTTGCAATATGCTCTCTCCATCGTACGCGTGTGAGTGTACATACCTCGTGAGGTGATTGCTTGACTGTATCTCAAATTTCTCTCCTCCGTCTGCGACGGGGGCTATTTTACCCATATCCCCCACAGTGGAAAACCAATACTACGCTGTGGGGGGACAATTGTGATTGATGCACATTGCTAATAAAACAGTTATGTATTTTGCAAGTATGCAATCATTCCTGCACATTCTCACTAACATCAATTATTTTGGTGGTTTGATCTGTTATTGAGGATAGGTAATTTACTCTTTTACCTGTTTTTAACATTTCAATTTGTGCAATGTTTTTATCAAATGTACTGTTTTGTATGATGTCGGGTTTTATGGTAAATATTTTATCGAAATAAAGCTCAAATGAAACAATGAAACTTGACGCAGGAATGAAGGTGGCTACAAGTGTTTTATGGAAACAACAACACAGAAGTCAAAGGATACAACTAGTGGACCTACTACAGTTTATTTAAGAAGACACACTATGCAATGTTTATAATTTATGGTGTGTGGTGTGATCACTGTGTCTATCAATGTGTTTTATGGGATAAGCTCACAAAATGCTCTTTTCATCATACGTGTGTGGGTGTGCATACCTCGTGAGGTACTTGCTTGACTTTATCTCACATTTCTCATCCTAGTTCACCTCCCAGTCTTCCCCTATGGAGTTCTTTTTTGTAAATCTCTTTATTGTTTTTTTTTTAACACAAAGATAACAGACAACAAATAACATAACATAACATTCATACTGGCACGTCGTGCCGGGAGTGTCCAACATTTACTTCATCTAGGCGCACGCTCTTCGTCGTCCATACTCTGAATTCTTGTTGCTTATTTACAGCTGAGTGTCTGTACCTTTAGGGTTTTCTAACATTAAGTTCCTCTCTCCTCTGCCCGCTTGGGTCTTTCCTAATCATGCACTTCGTCCCCCCCCTGTATGCATGTCTCTGGTTCCTGGCACCTGGAACTCTCTGTGTCTTCTGCGTCCTCGGTGTAAATAGCTCCTGTACCAGTGAGTTCCATTCCAGCATTTTTTCACTACTTTCACTTGCTCCTCTGTGCAATGCCATAGTCCATACCTTTGTTTCCGCCAGTGTCCATCGCTTTAAGTCGGCCCACCATGACTCTATGGTCGGTTCGGTGTTTGATTTCTACGCCATCGCTATGCGACGCTTCGCCAGGATGCACATCAGGTCCTTCATTTTGGCTATGTGTGTTCTTGTCTTGCCACCTCTCGGGAACAGCCCCAGCAGATATGACTCTGGTGACCACGCCTGCAGGTGGATCCCACCCTCTGCTGCTCTTGTCTTTATGTCATCCGAAAATGTTGTTACTACTGGGCATGCCAAGAACATGTGCAGCATATCTGCATTTTGCAGTACACATCAAGGGCAGCTTTGGGTTGTTCTGCTCCCCATCTTGGATATTTTGCTAGGGGTAAGAAATGCGCTGTGCGTGACATAGGGCTGTGTCCACCTAAACCTCCCGTTCCTGGAGACTTGTTTATGTACCTTAAGGCCCTTGACCATTCTTCGTCTGTCACGGTTTTTTGGAGTTCTGCCTCCCATTTCCCATGTACCGGCAATTCCTGTGTGTTGTGGCTTTCCATCAGCAGTTCATAAAGTCTGGACACAGTGTGTCCTTCTTTGGTCACATCAAACCATGCATCTAGTGTCTCTCGTGTTTCGTAGTCCTCTGGTAGGTTTGTCCATCTTTTTATTTGTCTTTACCATACTATTATGCAGTATGAATTGGCCATTATGCACACCGTGTTGCTCTATCAGCGCCTGGAAGTCCACCCATTGTCCCTCCTTCCTTAAATCTCCAATCTGTGCTATTCCCTTGGCTTCCCAGGGCTCATAATACTGTGCAAGGGTTTCAGGTCGGGTAGTGTCACAGCTCGCTCCCTTCGCTCCCGTTCCCGTCACTTGGGGGCATGTTTTGGGGTTTATTCCCTACTGGCCATTTCCTCCGAACCTTATGCTACAGTGCTGTGATGAATTGGGAGCGCTAAAACCTTATTTTCGAAGTTACTTCCCTTCTGGATCCATTCCAGGTTTTTGGCAGCCAGCATGCTACTTTAATCTAATGACTATGCTTCCCAGAATGCCTGGCTCACTGCTTCACCTCCTCCCTTGCAGGACAAGGTTGGGTGGAGGATAGGCAAGACCTGTGGCTGCAGGTGCAGCAGGCGGCACACCTGAGGGGTGTGCTCGTTAAGCAGCTTTAAAAGCCCCAGTTTGCTTCAGTCCAGCGCTGGTCATTGTTGCAGTGTTCCTGTTGTGACTGGTCCCTTGTTCCTTGTTCCTCGCTTTTGTGCCTAGTTCCTAGTTCCTGTTTCTTGTTCCTCTGCCCTGGATTTCAGATTTATGTGCTTAATTGATTTCTGCTTTCTGGATTTCCCTTTCTGTCTTCCTCTGTCTGCAGGCAGCCTTTCTCTGTGCTTTACCCTTTGATGCTGCCCAATTTGCCTGTGTTCACTGTCTCTTTGATGCTGTCCTTTGCTACTGAAAAACTTGATGCATTAGTCTTTCCCTTTATAGATTTAGCTTCCTGCCTTTTCTCCTTGGATGGGTGGGAAAGGTTTCCTTTTGTGATATCATTTTCCATGCTCCTGGTCCTTACTTTCTATTGGGATCCATTCCATGTTTTCCATTGCACTTCTGCATTTATTTCCCATTGATTATTAGGTGTGGGGTGCTGCTGTAACTAGTCCCTGTGTGAATGCCTTTTGTTTTCCTCACTATTCTATAATCACAATTCCTACTTGCCCCTTGACTTGGGTCTTATGTATTTAGTTATCCTCCACCCATTGCTGTTATAGCCTTCTGGGTCCCTGTTTGATCAACTGGGTTCGTGGGTTTACTGACATTCAAGTGGTCTTTTCCGGTCCTCGTGAGTACTGTTTCTAAGTTCCTTATTCAGTATCATCCAGAGTGTCAGCTCACAGATCCTGTCCTTGCTTGCCCTCTACGTGGGCTTAGCGCTGTCAGTATCTGTAATAGCATAGTGGGTAAGGAGTTTGCCGACTTTCCTTTCAGTCATAAGGAGGTTCTAAGTGCTTACCCCACATCCCTTTTCATATATTGGTATTATTGTTTCAATCTATTTGCATTCCTGGGTTTTAGTATACACGAGTCTTGGGTTTTGTATGAACGTTGTTAGATTCAAAGTTGTTCACTGTGCGATTCCGTGCACATTTCCCTTGCCATATTCATTGCCTTCTTCCTTTCTTAACAGAATGACCAGCCGTTATTCCCGTTTGAATATGGCCAGTTTAAGAAAGAAAGGCAGCAAGGCCACTAACAAGTTTGTACAGAAAGCTTCCCTTACGTTTACCTGTGACAATCAAACCACTGATCCTGACTTAAATGAACTCCTTGTTACAAATGGGTATTTACGTGCAAAGTATTTCTCCCACAGGATGGCCCATCGTACATTGCCTGATCCTAGTTCTGTCTTTAATTTTGATCCAGATTCTATGTCCGCACAAGCCTTAGCAGCGGAACACAACACACTGCTAGATTTATTACACACGAGTACCTCTGTTGTTGAACCCCATGATTCCGGTTGTGCTTTATCTCAGATTGAACAGTTTCATGATTCAAACATAAAGAATGGAGGGGTTCCTTGCATATCTTCTGTTTTCAGCCCTCGGTCTACAGCTTACTCCTCTGCACAAGTACTTACTGTAGTCCCTAATGCCAAGAGGTCTGAGGTCAATAGTCTGCTTAAGGGAAACACAGACCAAGTCGGTAAGAGAGAGTATAGATCACAAAACCTGCAAGCAGTAAATGACAATGTACAATCAGTGCACATCCGGATGGCTAGGGCGGGATCCAGCCCTGATGCCACCATGCCTTCCCCTGTGCCTACTGATAGGGATGTACAGTTAAGGCGGGGCATGCTAAAAGCTGAACTTGAGGAGTTAAGACAAGAATACATTACTTTACAAGAGGAGAACAAAACCTTACAGTCTTTTCTGAATACACCTCAAACTTTATCCGTTGATGAAGTGAATACTGTTCAGTCCCTGAGTGCGGAGATTTTTGTAGGTCATGATACTTGTCAATATGTAAAATCTATTGGGAGTGAAAGTCCTTTTTCTAGCACAGCACTTATTCAGGGCACAGGTTCTGACAATTGTTCTACCGTTTGTCAGGAATTGCTGTTAGCTAAAGATTTACAAGCCACTCCTTTACCTAAGATTTCCTGTGTAGCAGTTTGAGCTTGAACACATACATGCTTCTGATTTCCAAACACAATCCACAATGGTGGCATACACAGAATCAGTCACTACTGTAGGCTTAGGTTCTGCCCTTGATCAAGCTGCTGAGACTGAAGTAGACATTCAAGCTGATGTGGAAAACGATGCTACCTCTGTGTTCGCTCCTCCTTCTGCCAATTTTTGTCACAACGAACAGTCAAAGACAGTACAGAATTCTTGTTTTGATGGACTCATTCCACAGTATACTGAACCAAAGACCCGGCAGGCGATTCCTGAACTGTTGATTGTTAATATGCCACTTTCAGAAGCTAAGACAGAGGAATGGACATTTGACGAAATCCTGATTAACAGAGACTTTACTATGGTGATTCCTCTGGTTGATTTTGACTTCTACAAAGGAAGAGACTCTGTGTCATCCACTAAGGAGAGGGACGGCATGGGTACAGCTCAGTCTTTGGTTACTGGTGCCAAGGAGTCAACCGCCCTAAAGGTGCTTTCCATTCCTGAGCCACAAATGTGTCTGTCAACTTCTGGGACTTCAGTCTGTCCTCCTACAACCATTGACTCTTCGATTATCCAGTCCACGGCTCTGCAGTCATCATTGACACACGTGTCTTCAAACAATGAACAATTGCTATGTCTGCCAGTCACTCAAGAGCCTTCACCATGTACGTGGTCAGAGCCAAAGACCTTGACAAGTTTGTCTGCAGCTAACGAGACGGCTCCAGCTTGCATGCCCTCAGCCTCAGAATTTCCTCTGGCATGCCTGTTTTCGGCTACAGTGACTCATCCAGCGGATTATCCTTCAGCCATGTAGCCTCCGGTAGCACATCCTGAGTGCATGTCTTCAGTCCCAGAGCCTACTGCTAGTTTGGCTTCAGTTCATGAGAGACCTGTATCCTGCTCAGCCTCGCTGCCAATATCGGAGGTGCACCTGTCTACTCTGTCTGATCATGTTGCATATTCTTCTACTTCAGAGTTACCTCCTGAATCCCAACCATTTATTATGGATGAACGTCCAGCCTGCCCTTCTTATGCTTCAGGAGGATCACCAGAAGGCCTGCCTTTTACTCAAGTTGATTCTCCCAACTGCTTGACTGTAGCATCAGCGCCTCCCGAATATGCAACATCTGAGTCTGAGACTTCTGCCAGCTCTCTCTTCAGAAACATCAAGCTGGATCACGACTCGGGAGGGCCTTACATGCAAGGCCATTGGACTTGCCTGGAGTGTTACGGGAGGGAGACGGTTACCATCCGCCATGGCCCAGTCATCGAACAAGTAGCCGACCAGGATAGCGGGCTGGACGGTTCGCATTTGGGGGCCGCTTTGGATCAGCCGCTTGACAGCTTTCTTGTTGCCGGATCCCACATGAGCCTGAGGGAGGGGACGGGCACGGCCCCCCAGCTGCAGCACCAGTCGGGTGCAAGTAGCCAAAGGAAGGGTATGACTGCTGCAGTTCAAGATGTGCCTGTTACTGCTCCTGCTGCGAGTGTGCCTGATGTACCAAGTACTGCGTCTATCACTCCTATCGGTATGCCAAACGTCCCTGCGGTTGTATCCCACGTGCAACAAGTTGGCTACATGACTGACACAGGAGTGCCAGCCTCGTACAACCCATTGGACTTCCAGGCCCCCAAGGAGTGGAACAGATGCAGTCGAACCTTGGTCACCCTCAACCACAGGCCTTTACCCAGATGGATGACGGGAGAAGATCCGAACCTCTACCTCGGCCGCCACCTTCTTTTTCTGAACATGAACATTTCCTGAAACCTGCTATTTTCTCACCTCCTGTGTGTCTGCTCTCGGCAGGGAGGCTACCAGAGCATCTACCATTGCCCAAAGCATGTTGCACCAGCCTGCCTCCCTCCTCAATGATGTATGAGTGTTCGCTCCCAGTGTCTGAGCTTCCTGGACCTGCCAACTCTGCTTCGGGTCCTGCAAGTCCTTCATGCCTTTCTTCGACCCAGGAGTCTCTTCCTCACCGAAAACCTGCCTATGGCTCTTCTAGACTGCGGCCTGATTCTATTCATTCCAGTCCCTCTGCTTTTGCCTGCGGGTCATCGTTTCCGTCAGTGCCACCTCCGAAGACAAAGCGCTCCTGTCATGGAAGGAAGATGTTTTGTGCAGGTGACGGTCGCCTGGAGTCGGCCGTGGGAGGGGGTATACTGTCATGGCTCGCTCCCTTCGCTCCCGTTCCCGTCACTTGGGGCCATGTTTTGGGGTTTATTCCCTACTGGACATTTCCTCCGAACCTTATGCTACAGTGCTGTGATGAATTGGGAGCGCTAAAACCTTATTTTCCAAGTTACTTCCCTTCCGGATCCATTCCAGGTTTTTGGCAGCCAGCATGCTACTTTAATCTAATGACTATGCTTCCCAGAATGCCTGGCTCACTGCTTCACCTCCTCCCTTGCAGGACAAGGTTGGGTGGAGGATAGGCAACACCTGTGGCTGCAGGTGCAGCAGGCGGCACACCTGAGGGGTGTGCTCGTTAAGCAGTTTTAAAAGCCTCAATTTGCTTCAGTCCAGCGCTGGTCATTGTTGCAGTGTTCCTGTTGTGACTGGTCCCTTGTTCCTTGTTCCTAACTTGTGTGCCTAGTTCCTAGTTCCTGTTTCTTGTTCCTCTGCCCTGGATTTCGGATTTATGTGCTTAATTGATTTCTGCTTTCTGGATTTCCCTTTCTGTCTTCCTCTGTCTGCAGGCAGCCTTTCTCTGTGCTTTACCCTTTGATGCTGCCCAATTTGCCTGTGTTCTCTGTCTCTTTGATGCTGTCCTTTGCTACTGAAAAACTTGATGCATTAGTCTTTCCCTTTATAGATTTAGCTTCCTGCCTTTTCTCCTTGGATGGGTGGGAAAGGTTTCCTTTTGTGATATCATTTTCCCTGCTCCTGATCCTTACTTTCTATTGGGATCCATTCCATGTTTTCCATTGCACTTCTGCATTTATTTCCCATTGATTATTAGGTGTGGAGTGCTGTTGTAACTAGTCCCTGTGTGAATGCCTTTTGTTTTCCTCACTATTCTATAATCAGAATTCCTACTTGCCCCTTGACTTGGGTCTTATGTATTTAGTTATCCTCCACCCATTGCTGTTATAGCCTTCTGCGTCCCTGTTTGATCAACTGGGTTTGTGGGTTTACTGACATTCAAGTGGTCTTTTCCGGTCCTCGTGAGTACTGTTTCTAAGTTCCTTATTCAGTATCATCCAGAGTGTCAGCTCACAGATCCTGTCCTTGCTTGCCCTCTACGTGGGTTTAGCGCTGTCAGTATCTGTAATAGCATAGTGGGTAAGGAGTTTGCCGACTTTCCTTTCAGTCATAAGGAGGTACTAAGTGCTTACCCCACATCCCTTTTCAGATATTGGTATTATTGTTTCACTCTATTTGCACTCCTGGGTTTTAGTATACACGAGTCTTGGGTATTGTATGCACGTTGTTAGATTCAAAGTTGTTCACTGTGCGATTCCGTGCACATTTCCCTTGCCATATTCATTGCCTTCTTCCTTTCTTAACAGGTAGTCGGAAATCCTGTCAGCGGGATCTGTGTTGAGTTAGGGTCCGGGGTTCCCTGGATTTTCCACGCCTTCTTCCAGGGGGTCATACCCAGTTTGGCGAGTGTGGGTAGTGTTTCGAATAAGGGCTTCTCCATCCATAAATCTCTCTCAAATAGCAGTGCCGCAGTCCTGGCTGCAATAGTAGTGTGTCCATAGCAGTTTCATCCCCCAGCCATTTGTACCACAAACTGTAGCTGTCTTGCCAAGTAGTATAGTTCGAAATTGGGCAGTTTAATCCCTACCGACTCATAGTTTCTATGTAGTGTGTTTAGTGCCAGTCTGTTTCTACCCCTGCCCCCCACAGGAATTCTTGTGCTATTGTGTTCAGTTTTTTAAAGAATTTCCCAGGAATGTTATGGGGTATGTTTGTGAAGTAATATAGGATGCGGGGTAGTACTGTCATTTTCAGCAGGGCTGATCTTCCTATCATCCCTAGTGGCAGTGTCTTCCAAAATGTCATGGACTTTACAATTTTATCTAGTGCTACTTTTGTGTTGGCCTTGTGTGTCTCCGTGGGGTCGTGGTGTATATCTATCCTCAGATAGCAATAGGTGCGTGGCGCCCATGTCAGGCCTAGATCAGGCAGTTGGTGTATGCTAATTTCCCTGAGTCTTGCTAGGGGGTACAGGGAGGACGTCTCTTTATTAATGGATATACCAGACAACTTGGCATATGCTCCTATTACGTCTAGTAGGTCTGGTAGTTTATTTTGTGGGTTTGCAACATATAGGAGCATGTCGTCCGTGTAGAGCGAGACTAAATGAGTCACAGTATCTATTTGAATTCCTGCCTCGCTATACTCTGCTCTCAGGAAGACCGCCAGTGGTTCCAATGCCAGTATGTAGAGCACTGGTGATAGCGGGCAGCCCTACTTTGTGCCCCTCTGTAATATCCATGCCACTGAATGTGTCTACCCATCTTCACCCTCGGGTCTCTGTATGGCAGCTTAATCCACTGCAGAAAGCTCTCCCCCCTCCCATCCCCCCAAAGTGCTTAAGTACATGCAATAGACAGGAGTCGAAGGCTTTGACTGCATCTAGCGATGCCACTACATACTCTTCCTGTCTTGGGTTAGTCTGGGCTACAACATGGTGGAGTCTCCACAAATTCCATTAAGTGTTTTGCCCGGGACGAAACCCGTTTGGTCCGGGTGCACCAACGTCTGTATGACCTGTTTTAGCCTGTTAGCCAGGGTCGTTGTCAGGATTTTGCAATCCTGATTTGTTCATGGAAATTGACCTGTATGAGCCACAGCCTAGTGGTGACTTCCCCAGCTTCAGGACTGGTATTATTAAGGATTCTGTCATGCTGTCTGGTAATTAACCCTGCGTGTATGCCTCTTCGTAGACTTGCAAAAGTTTAGGTGCCAGCATCTGCTTGTATTTTTTGTAAAACTCTCCGGGCGGGTAACCCATTGGGTCCTGGGGTCTTAGCTGTGGGGAGACTATCCATTACCACTTCCAATTCTTCTACTGCTAGTGGGGCCTCGAGTATCCACACCTGCTCGTCAGTCAATTTTGGTAGTTCTATTTGGGTCAGGGCGTCTCTTATGTCCGAGCTGTCTGCCTCTTGTTTCTGAGAGGACAGCTTCTCATAGAATTGTGAGAACACCTGGTTGATTCCATCCTGAGCCCTCAACACTTCCCCAGTCTCGTTCTTTATTGCATTAATCGGTTCTTTTTTATTTTCCTACATTGTTAACCAGGCAAGGAGTCTTTCCGGCTTATCCCCTTCTGCATGCAGCCTTTGCACATATTTCCTATAGTTTAGTATCCCCAGCTTCTACCAAATGAAATTACACTGTAACCTTAGTGATACTAGTTTGGCTGGTTCATCTCCAGTTAAGCTGGCCTGTCTTTCCGCCCTTTCCATCTCTCCCTCTACATTTACCAATTCTGCCAGGATACTTCCCTTAAGTCCCAGAGTCTTCCCAATCGCCTCTCCCCTGACCACTACCTTGAGGGCGTCCCACAGGGTCCACAAGTTGTCTACACTGCCTGTGTTGTGGTGATAGTATTCTTCTATCGTGTCTTGTATGTATTCTTGGAACTCACCCTCCATTAGTGCTTCTGATCTTAATTGCCACGTTGGTGTAGGAGCCTTGTTAAGAGTGTATTCCCATGTCGCTAGTAGTGGGGCATGATCTGAGAGTGTTCTTCCGCCAAAGTGTATGCTAGCAAATTCCCCCAGGGTTTCGGAGCCAGTGAAAGTGTAATCTATTCATGTATGTGTTCCATGCGGGGCGCTGTAGTGTGAGTACTCTCTGGTTCCTCGTGCATTTTCTTCCAAACATCTTCCAGTTGCAACTGATTTAGGATTAGCTGTAGGGCTTTCGCTCGCGGTGCAGGCTTTATGTGTTTGTTTTCCGACCAGTCCAGCTTTGGGTTGAGTGTGCAGTTGAAATCTCCTCCCCAGATATAGGTCACCTCTCTGTATGGGGCCAATCGGGGTGTGAGTGTCTTGAAGATCTTTGTTGCGTCAAGATTCGGGGCATATGTGTTCACCAAACACACTTCTTTATTTTCCAACATTTCATGCACTATGACCAGCTTGCCCTCCTTGTCTTGTTCTTGTGTTATCAGCTGGAACGGGAAGTTGGGGGCTATCCATGTTAATACTCCTCTGGCATAGCTGGAATAGGTTGAGCCATACATATGTCCTTGCCACTTTTTTTCTAATTTGGACTGTTTTGCTTCCGTTAAGTGTGTTTCTTGCAGCATTGCCACCTTGACTTTTGATCTGTTCAACTAGGCATTCACTCGTAGTCTTTTGATGTAATTGTTCAAGACTTGTACGTTCCAAGTGGATATTTTGATTACATCAGGGCACATTTTGATGGCTCTGTCATGGTCCGCCTCTTCCCATGGGTCTATTTTGTTGTCTCGAGCGTGCCTCCCCTCCTCTTCCCCAGGCGGTTTGCCTCCTGCTTCCCTGCTGGTATTCTATATGCTTCTTCCCCTGCGGTGCTGCTCACGGTGGGCGTTCACACGATTCCCTTGCGCTCCTGGTGCTTGGTGATGTTTTCCCTTCATTTGCGCTTTTGTCAGTTTGCTTCGTGCGCACTCATGCTGTTTTCTGGGACTGGTAGGTCCTCCCTTTTTTGTGCTGCCTTCCAGCCAACAAAATATAACAGTTAACCAACGCCCAGCCACACTCGGGCTCCCCTGCTTCCCTTGCACAGTCCCAGTTCCCTGAGGCTGGGCCGTGGCAGTGTGATTCCTTAGTACTGGCATCTTAAGGGGCGTGGTTGAGCGCCGGGAAAGATGGCTGCCTGGGAGAGCAGCTACGCCTCACAATTATTTAAATTTTGCATTCTTTTTTTTTTTTAAATACTCACCTTTTTACCAATGTTTCTTGTGGCATTGATGGTCCGCATGGAATTGTAGAGTGTAGTGGTCTAGCGTCGTAAGCACCACTGCTAAGAGCCGCATTGCATCCTGAAGAGAAGCTCCGTGAACAGACCCGAAACGCACCTCCCCTCATGTGGAGAGGTGCGGCGTCGTGTTTCAAGTGACGCGCCGGCTTGGGCCTTACATCACGGGCTCTATTTCCCAGACAACGCCACCTGTGGTAAAGTAAGTAAACTGTAAAAAGAAAAGAAGAATTACAGTTAAATAAGGATACTCATCAAAAAAGAAGGGAGAGTTACAAGAGTAGACGAAAGTGAGGAAATACAGAGGAAAAGGTGAGAGGAGAGAGAGGAGGGGGAGGAAAGCAAGGGAGAAAAGGAAATGTTAAAAGATAAAAATTAAAAGATAAAATAGAAGAAAAACTAAATAAAAACAAAAATAATTGCAGGAGTGGAAGGGGAAGAAGAGAAAAATATTTGTAATTATATAAGGATAATAAGAAAAGAAGAATATTAAATGAAGACATAGAATTAACTAGTGATAAGAAAAGAAAGACACATTCACAAAGACTTACGTTGCAGTATAATTACTACTTCCCTTCAGTTTATTCTTAAGCAATCGAAGGTCTACGCACTAAATAAATAAATATTTCTCTCCTCTCAAAATTTAACGTAATGCCACGTTAATCACTCAAACAATCTACTGCTTTCTCTTCTTGCTGTTTATTAAAGTGTGCATCTACTAACTATACAGCATGAACTACAACTTCTTCGCCTCCTCATAGATAACATTAACAGTTCTCTTCTCCAAGTTTTAGCTGCATTGCTCTGTTTGCTTGCTCCTCTCCTTATTATATACAGTGCTGGAAGATTACATTTGGATTCCATTACGGTATTATTAATGTCTGCTTGATCTTTATCATACTTTTTACTATCCATAGACTACACCTTATTATTCTCTGTCTGGTCATTTTGGTCTCTTAATGTAAGAGTATGACAGTATAAATAATATGGATGTAATAATTGCACACTATGTAATGTAATAGAAAATAAATAAAAAGAGGCCTCACTAAAACCTCTTCAAGTTAAGAATTCACTCCAACGTACTAAAAAAAGGTGTTCAAACAACTGTATGCAAGCTATATATTGTATGGACATACGCCTATTTTCAAATCTTTGCCTCAGTAAACAGCTCCACAATCAAGTATCTGATAACTATTGTTAGCAATGGCTGCTAATAAAGAAAATAAAAAAGCATCCTCTGCAAAAGATGCCACCTCCTATTCAACAAATCTCAAAAGACCAAAAAGTGACTCACCACCTCCACTAGGCATTCCTGATCCTGCCATTGAAGCCATCCTTGTTGAAATCAGAGCACTTAAACCCTTTATTGAGTCTACAAATTCTAAACTACAGCAATTAGATGAAAGAGGGATGGCAGTCAACAATAGAGTTGAAGAAGTGGAAAAAAGAGTAGGGGTTTTAGAAGATTTATCCCCTTGTATAATTAGAGAAATCCATCAAAGACCTCCAAAGGCAAAGCGAAGACTTGGAAAATGCAGGAGGCGCAACAACCTACGCATCTCAGGCCTACCAGAGGGGTCTGAAGGCTCTGACCCCATTGTTTTTCTACAAAAATTCCTACCTGGCATTCTACATTTGCCCTTGTAAACAAAATTTAATATACAGAGAGCTCATAGAATTGGTCAGCCTACAGTCTCAACCACCTCCCGTCTGCTACCTACTAATACTCTCAGCTACAACTCATTATATCCACAGCCAAAGAGCCCAAATCCCTCATTTGGCATGGAAGCAAGCTATTTATTTCTCAAGATGTGGCCAGAAGCACAGCTCAAGGTAGAAAAGTATTCCTATCCTTTCGCCCTGCCCTGAAGCAGCTAAATATCCGTTACGGATTATATCACCCGTGCTCCTTTAAAGTAACACATGAAGGTCACACAGCTGTGTTTGATGATCCAACCGATTTTAGGGCCTTTATTCAATCCATAAAAAGTGACGGCATGGATACTTCCTCACCTGCACTTGCCTCAACTTCATCTATTACTTGAGAATTGACCCCAAGATCATGTTCAGGTTTTCTTCCTTTTCCCTTATTATTTACTTAATGCAATAATTATCCAATAACATTAACAAGGTGGGTTGGGCACTCTTGCAGTGTCCTTCTTCCACTGTTGTTCATTTCTTCTCCTTTTGGCGACCCAGTTGGTGTTACCTATCCCTGTTATATCCTTCCTCCCTGTTCCTTCTCCTGTGTCCTGTTTGATCTCTAAAGTCATTTGTGATTCATTGCCTATAACCTCTCAGTTTATGATCAATCTCCTTTCTCCCCTTCCTGATCCCCATTGTGCTATCCTTCTGTATCACTGTTTGGGTATTTATGTTTTGAACCACATTACTGTGTATCTGATTATGATATTGTACTACAGCAATATGAGGCATGTCTATCATTACGTATATGATTAAATGATCTTTAAGTGTATTACCTGGAACATCAAAGGATGTACGAATCCTATCAAAAGATGTAAAATTATAACTCGCCTTAACAAATTTAAGCCATCGGTTGCTTGTCTACAAGAAACTCATTTATCCAACAAAGAGACAATGAAGCTTAAATCCCTTTGGGTAAAGGAGGTTATTTCAAGTCCAGCAATATCCAAAAATAATGGAGTGGCCATATTAATTAGTAAAAAACAACCCTTTAAAATTCTTGACCAAGATGCTGATACTAATGGAAGATGGGTTTGGGTAAAGCTTTTAATTGATTCAACACCAGTCAGTATCCTTAACATTTATGGTCCCAGATCCCTACTTTTGGATCAAAATTAAACAAATTATACTCAAAAATAACTTTACCAATTTGATTATGTGTGGAGATGTGAATCAGGTCCTAGATCCATTTTTGGACCGAAAATCCAGCTGTATGTTTAAATCAAACAAAACCCACAAGTCCTTTGTTAATTGTCTAGCTGAAACAGGACTAATTGAGACATGGAGACTATCCCATCCTACACAATTAGACTATACCCTCCATTCACCTACGCACAATACACTATCACGCCTGGATTATATTTTTGCAATCCTCTGGATCCATAGTTGATTCTCAAAACTCTAATATTATTATATCAGATCATGCACCTGTAATTACATCTTTTTGTCTTACAGATGTAAACAAAACCACTAGCAGATGGAAAGTTAATAATTTCCTTCTACAGGATCCACAGTTTACTCAATCCGTTCAATCATTTATCCAACAATATTTCATCAATAATCAAGACTGTGACACTTCTGTTGTTAACAATTGGGATATGTTTAAAGCAGCCTTAAGAGGTCACATTATGGCCCTCTCCGGTAAGAACAAGACACTAAGGAAAAAACACCTAGATGACATGTATTCCCAATTTACCCAAGCTGAGCAACACTACTATTTAGACTCTAGCTCTACTAACCTTCATCAGGTCATTACGCTACGTTTCGAAATTAACAAATTAATTACAGAGCTTGCGGCTGGGACAATACTTAAATATAAAACTAAGATATATCAAACATCAAATAAAGCTGGCAAAATGCTTGTCTCTTACTTAAAAACCAAAAAGGAAAAGTATCATATTTCCCATATTAAGGATACTGGGGGTATATCTTATCAATGCTCTGGTGAAATACTTGATTGCTTTAGGAAATTCTATGCTGATCTTTATACCCTCGAAAGTCATATTCCTAATGATAATATTGAATCCTTTCTCAACAGTATCAGTCGTACATCATACCCTTGAATAGACCTTTCTCCCCTTGATGAGGAAATGACATCCTCAGAGATTACTAAAGCCAATGATGGTCTGGACAAAGGGAAAGTACACAGTCCTGTTGGACTATCCACCGAATTCTATATCAATTTATCTGAAGTATTAACCCCAAAACTTAAAACACTATTCTCATATTTTATATCCCAAAAATCATCTTCTGGTTAATTCTCAGAAGCATTACTTATTAAATTCCCTAAACCAGACAAAAACCCTACAGTCCCCAGTAACTATTGACCCATTTTATCTTATTAACATCGAAAGCAACATTTTTGCAAAAATACTAGCTAATAGAATTGAAACCGGACTCCCAATCCTGGTCAAAGCAGACCAAACTGGTTATGTGAAAGGACGTAATATATCCTCAAATGCGAGACTGATACTTAATGCCATTAACTTAGCAGCTAAAGACAAAAAAGATAAACAAGGCTACGCAGCCATTGCATTGGACACGGAAAAAGCCTTTGACCGTAGATTGGAACTTTATGTTTCAATTCTACTGGCACGGATGTGGCGACAAATTTATTTCTCTCGTCAAACTCCTGTATTCTTCCCCCAAATCCTCTTTCTATTTCAATGGCCAAACATCCTCCTTTTTTCCTTTGCTCAGAGGAATGCGGCAGGGCTGCCCCTTCTCACCGTTAATATATATTCTTTCTCTTGAACCGTTATTGGATTTAATGAGATCTAACAAAAATATTCTGGGGATTCAGGCAGGTGCCTCATGTACCAAAATAGCAGCATATGCAGATGATATCCTTATTCTAATCAAAAACCCTAAACTTCACCTAGCTAATCTCCTTAATGCTTTATCTCAATTTGGTCAAGTATCAGGACACAAATTAAACACACAGAAATCACAAATTATGCCCTTAAACTCCTACTGCTTCAAACATGATATTGATATTTTTGGTCTCAAATGGTGCAGTAGTTCCATTAAATACTTAGGCATTCGTTTTACCCCTACAATCCAAGATACTGTCAAGCTTAACACTAAGATATTACTGGACGCCCTTAATGATCTAACATCCAAATGGTCCCCCTTTACCTCTCTTGGTGGGGGCGTTTGGATACGATTAAAATGATGCTGTCCCGTATTGTACTTTACTACCTACAGCTTCTTTCTGTTCCACTATCTCTTTCTTTTTTCAAATCTATATATTCAATTTTACTAAACTTTCTTTAGGGAATTAGGAAAAGTTAAAGAATTGCGCTAACCAAACTAAAAGCACCTTATGAAATGGATGGTGTTAGATTTCCAGACTTTAAGCTATATCACTCTGCGATTCTTTTAAAGCAATCTTGCCACTGGTTCGCTGATCCTGAAATCTCTGATACTCCTACATGGTGCACATTAGAAAGACACTGGCCCTCATTACGACCCTGGCGGAATTCGGAAAACGATGGCGGAAATGCAATACCGCCATCGAATAGCGCTCGGTGCGACTATGACCCGTCACCGCAAAGTACGATGCCATTACCGACACCGTAGTGAACGCCAACGCTAACTGCACCAAGCACGCGCGCGCGCGCCATGCCAAACCGTAAACACCACCATGGCGCAACGGTACGCCAATTCCGACCCCAGCGGACATGTACCTAACGCCATCAAGCATGGCGGAATGCACCATTCCGCCATGGTGAGAAGTACGGCATCGCGAATCAACCGTAAACGGCCCCACTGACTGCCCGTACACCGCTCCCTGCCCACAAAGTACAACTCCCCGTAGGTGCAACGAAGCCACAATGCAACCAGTGAAATGCACAAGTCACCCATGCATGCCAACGAACAAATGAACCTCAAGAGGGGCCAATGGGAGCTGCAGGGCACAGATGGCACGAATACAGAAGCCATCCCAATGGACATGACCACAGTCCCCCACCAAGAAACGCACGCAAACACAGGCACCTGTGACCAGCAATATTCAGAAAATCACAACATTCCACCAGTCCACCTGGCTGACCGGCATCTGTCACACAAAACCCAATCCCCCGCCACTGAGCATGACAACATTCAAACTGTCATATTGGCAGCCCCCATCCCTGACCTCACGGGCTTCGTAGGCAAACGCGCCCAGTACAGGACCACGCAACAAAACTCCGAAGCTGGAACCCAATGCAGATCCCCTCACAATACATCGCTCCCCAAATAGGAATATGCCACATCACTTGCAAAGAAGAACGCTACACGGCCCATATCAGAATAGAATTTTAATGCACATCAATATCACCAAGCCCATACAGCCATCAGGCCATGAACTCCAAAACAAATTTCACTATTGTGGGCTGCATCCGCAAGAAATGACCAGCCACTACTTGTGTGACGCCCTGTTCCCTCATGGTACACAGAGCCACATTCACGTACGAAAAGGCAACATGGAAGCGCATAGAACCGCAGGGCCGTCCCAATGGGGAGGCACTAGTCCAGCTGAAAGGCCGAAATGTTGCTCCGAGCCACCAGTACTGCGTAAGGGCATGTGGCCCATTGGCGATCGTCCCATAAGATCGTAATGCTGCTCCACTGATTAACACGAAGCAGCAGGTGTCGGGAGTAAAACCCATCTGCAGGAGTGGCATACAGATGGCAGTGGCAAAAGGGGAGGAGATACCTGTCAACCAAAAGAAAAGAAACATAATAGAATGGCCATCAGAACTACATTCGAACAACTCACTTCAATGATCACACTAGATCCACAGCCATATGCATGCAAGCCCACTCCAAAGGATCATCACCACCCCAAAACCACTTGCGAATCATAACTATCTATATCGAGGTGAAAACACCATCACAAACGAGTGTACCTGTGCATGCGTCTGTGAAAACAGAATCCTTCAGATGGGATTGGTAACGTGCATGGACACAAGTGTCTGAAGGCGCGTCGAGACAGGGAGGGCTCAACAAGGCCAGATAGACGATGGTCCCACTATGGCAGCCCTGCATCACATAGCGCAGGGGGGGCGGACAGATCCCAAGAAGCCCTGTACATGGCAAACTCTGTATCAAATCACCTGCCCATGCATCCATTCATCATTCCCTCATCCCGTAATGAAAACGCCTGAATATTTACTCACATAACATTAGAAATATCCATTGAGTCTGTGCGTTATGCAGCCTGCAAAATCCACAGTGCCCCAGCACGTAATTCCAGTCTAGTGAAGTAACATGTATTTGGGAACGTCCTGCCTTATCGTCCACTACGCAATTGCGCATCCCATACTATTCATATCAATCATAGCATTCTCGCCATGGCCCCTGTCCCAAGGACATTGAACAATAGAACGTTATATTTGCAGTCAGACCTGTGGGCATCTCCTCGCCGCTAGCTGAAAACCGAAAGCGCCGCCCTTCGAATTCCTCATTTGCAACATCACGTCGAAGAGGCATCTGTGGCCGTTTGAAAACACTAATTAATCCATCGAGTGCGGCTGTGTGTGAAAATGGCAACTGCCTTCACCCACGAATGGGACGCCCCGCCCGTCGTTGCAACTCGGTACAGTGATGAATGAGGGCCCACCCTTACTCGAGTACTACGTTCCACTGACCCTTCACAACTCTGTTCGCGACTGCACAGATAGTATGTGAAACAATGGGACCACAGCAGAATGAACATATCAACCAATGTTACACGGCCATCGGGTACAAATACAAGATTGCAATAGCAAGATGCCATTCCACGAATTGCAGCGTTGTGCGCGGGACGTGCTCGGCCAAAGGGGAGAGCAGTTTGCACAGGTGGAATGAATCACCACAGGTGGAGGCCATTCAGCCTGGAAACACATAAATTGCACAGCCAGTCTCCTCCCACAACCACACCGAAATGCTACCGGCAGGACTCGCGATGTTGGCCCTGGGGGACCTGATAGCACTGCAAGTACTCCAACTCCAAGAAGAAGACGAACACCAACTACAACCGGCCGCACGGAGGAGACGCAGGAGGAGGAGGAGGCCAAGGCAGGGCCAGCAAGGGCCGCCAGCACAGCCACTACCACCACGCAGGCAGCCCGCAATCCCACGCCTCCGAGCACATCCGTTCAACCTCACTGATGAGCAGATCCACACCCTCTACCGTCTGGACCGGGACACCATAACCGCCATTGTGGACATGACACAGGCTGACCTTGTCAGCATGATAGATAGCCCAACCGCCATCCCACCCCTACTGAAGGTGGTGTCTGTACTCCACTTCCTGGCCACAGGCACCTACCAGCACACAGTCGGACAGTTGCATGGCATTTCTCAGCCACTGTTCTCACGGACACTATTGCAAGTGCTCGATGCCCTCCTGAAGCACGCAGACGACTACATCTCCCTACCACGCTCGGAGCTGGAAATTACCAACACAAAAGTGGGATTCCATGCACTTGCCGGCATACCGGGTTGCATTGGTGCCATCGACTGCACCCATGTGGAATTGGTCGTCCCACATGCCATGGAGGCCCAGTACCGCAACCGAAAACAATTTCATTCTCTGAATGTACAAATGGTGTGTGACTCCAACAGGATCATTACACATTGTTGTGCCCGATTCCCTGGATCAACCCATGATTCTATGGTCTTGAGGAACTCTACAATACCACGCTACATGGAGCGACACGCAGGGAACAGATCCTGGCTACTCGGTGAGTCTCATTTCATGCATGATGATGTGGGGTATGTGATTCGGCAATGACCTGGCAGGAAGGGGGCGGGGGGGGTGTGCGTACGTAGCAATGGCATTCCACATCATACGTTTATCGTCCACATACAGGTGATGCTGGATATCCACTGAAGAGATGGCTCCTCACACCAGTCCGGAACCCACGGGACCAGCATGAGGAGGACTACAACCATGCCCACTCACGTACCCGTGTAGTCATTGAACAGGCATTCGGCCTACTGAAGGGTCGTTTCCGCTGCCTCAGCAGGTCTGGCGGGGCACTCCTGTACCGCCATGTGAAGGTTGCAAAGATGGTGATGGCATGTGTCATGCTCCACAACATGTGCGTACGTAGAAATGTGCCCATGCCCCCTGACGCAGAACTGCAAGCACCTGAAGATGGTCATGATGAGGGTGGGGATGTGGCAGCACCTCAAGGAGTCTGCGAGGCACCGGAGGCCCGTGACATTCGTCAGCATCTCATTGATGTATGCTTCTAGCACTCACGCCTGGTGGCTGATACATGGACACGGGACTCGTGGCACTGTGTGTGTCTGGGACATGCACAATATGGACTGTACGCCTATGATGGCCTAGTACACAAAGATCAATGTCCACACATCTCATTGGTTGATCGTGCACTTTTTATGGCATATGTGATATCATGTTGTACACCCTATCGACCCGCCACCCAAGTGAGCCCAACACACCCCCTCCACCCTCCCACCTCCCCCCCGAACACCAGTGTCCAAAGATGCTCATCGTCAGTGGGCAGTCGCTATTGCAAGCCCCCTCTGCGGGTATCAGGGGCACCCCTGCCTGTGGAGCGCAGGTTCCTCCCAGATCTACGTTGGGGGCTGCCCTGGACGGAACTTGCAACGGATGATGTCTCTGCCTGCTCACGTCCATGCATGTCCCTAAGGGTTTGCGAGAGCTCAGTGAGCACACGGCGCACTGCGGCAAGTTCACCACATACGTCTTTGGACGTCGCATGCAGTTCCCCCGTCAGGCTCTCGGTGCTTCTCTCCATTTGGACTCTCAGGCTCTCGGTGCTACTCTCCATTTGTGCCCTTAGTGTCTCTGTACCTCTCTCCATTTCTGCCCTAAGTGTCTCAGTTGATGTTTCTATGTCTGCCTTAGTGCCCCCACATTCATCGGCATGGTCCTTGAGGAGCGTGGCCAGTTGCTGCTGTTGCACTATTAACTGGTCGAGGGACTGTTGCCTCTGCTGGGCCATGGCCATTTGCGGGGGTGTCACAGAGGGGCTGTTGTCCTCATGTTGCCCTGCCACAGGGCTTGTGGGGGATGGCCAGTCGTCGTCTTGTGGGTGCCCCTGCGTGGTATCCTCATGTAGTACGGGATGGGACAGACAGGGGGATTGGGACAGGTCATGGATGGATCTGACTTCGACATCCCCGTCTTCTGTGTCGGAGCATGCTGCCATCAATGGGGTGTCACCTATGGTGCTGCTGCCACCGGAGGCAGTGCCTTCTGTGGCATCCGTTGGGGGGACCTGTGGTGGTGGTGTTGTGGGCATGCTGGCTGCTGGGGTGCCTGTTGATGTTCCCTCCTCTGTGCTGCCACCTGATTTGTGCTGCTGCCGTGTCTTGATGCGTGCAGCTGAGGTGGAGGGTCTTTGGCCGTTGGTCTTGGCCCTCTTTGCAGGTGTGCTGGTAGGGGTGTCCTGCAGCTCGTCGTTTGGATCGGACCCTGTGGTGGAGTAAAGGAGGGCGAGGGTTATTGGTGGGTCTGTGGGAATTGGAATGGCATTGTATCACATGCATTGGGGTGGTACCTGAGGGTGATTTGGGTCGGGGCCTTGGAGGTGCTTCCATTTGTGTGTGGAGTGAGGGTGCAGTTGTTTGGCAGCCTGCAGTTAGGGTGTGCCTGCTGCACGTGTAGTGCGTGTTTTAGGGGTTTTTAATTATTTATGTATTTATTGTGGGTTTTAACGTGCGCTATCAGGACGATGTGTGTGGACGTTCTCCTGGACATGTGTTTCTGTTGCACTATGGGGACACATGGTGCTTCACATGGATGGACTTTGTGGTTTTGGCATTGTTTCATTAGGCCCACCTACCTGATTCTTCAGATGTCTGCACTCCTTTCTCCATCCCTCCGACTCCCTCTATGCTCTCCATTCCGATGGTGGAGGCACAGATTTCTTCCCAGGGGGTCAGCTTGATGGGTGATTCCGACCCTCCCCCGGTGGCTGTGGCAATGTTGCGGTTGGCAGAGAGTATGCTGCGGACGCGTATCCGCAGGTCGTCCCATCGCTTACGGCATTGCTGTGGGGTGCGGGGTGCGGTCCCCACCGCACTTACCCGCTGTGCCACCAGAGCCCATATGGCCTTCTTGTTTGCGAGTGCCGTCCTGGTCATTTGCGTGGAGAAGACGACGGCAGCATTCTCCTGGAGGGTCTCTGTTAGCACGGTGAGTTCCTCACGGGAGAAGTGGACCTGCCGCTTGCGGTCGCACGCTTTCTTCGCTACTTTTCCCATTTTTCTTGGTTTCGCTAGGGTGGATGACGGGTTGGGTTGTGTCTCAGGGTAGTGATTTTAGTGGTTGTGTGGTTTTAGTGGTTTTATAGGTGTACGGCGGGTTGTTTCCCGTTCCGGGCCCGTGTTTTAACTTCCGTTTCCGTATATTTCCGGTCACCGTACTTTACGGTAGGCGCACACTGCGGTGTCCGCTGTGATGGGTGGCGGTATTGCACCTAGGGCGCCGTACGGCGGCGGTGTGGGCCGTTTTGGGTTCATTTCCGCCATCGCGGACTTTGCACTTCCGCCATGCCGTGGTGCTCGTGCCCGATGGGTCGGAATGGGCCGCACTTTGCTCCTTCTTGCAATGGCGGAAACGCTATTTACGCTGTGGCGGTCCGGTCAGTCACTTTCCGCCAGGGTCGTAATGAGGGCCACTCAGTTCATCCGTATAACATCACTGACCTCATATATATATTCAAACATACCTCTATGAAAATCTTGGACTCTATTAAAGCATCTATCACAGCCCTACAAGCCTTTCACTTCCCTCATACCAAAACTCCTAAAAAGGACCTTTCCCCTTTACTATGGCATAACAAGAATATTCAAATTAACAACAAGGCCCTTAATCGCAGATCATGGATAAAAAAAGGAATCAGATTCATCCAACACATTATCGATGGTCCTTCATTCTCTCCTTTCAGCAAATTTCATCTAAATTCGCCATTCCCAAAGCACATTTTCAGTACTACAACAAGTTAATTAACACCTGTCTAGATGCACTTTATCACTTCTCCAATGAGACTCTTTCTCCAGACGCCCTTAGACTATTACAGCTCACCTCGACTAATGATGTAAGAGCTTCAAAATTCTATAACATGCTCACTTCAACATTTGATGTTTGCTCTATTCGTCTGAAATGGGAATACGATTTGGGTTGTATGTTTGAAGATCATATTTGGTTCTGGTTGTTCTCTAAAATTAAACACATATCGGTTTCAGCAAATATACCACAACATTATTTTTTCTTTATTCATAGAGCATTTATTACTCCGGCTAAACTAGCAAAGGCCAACCCAAATCACGATGCTAAATGTTGGTCATGTGGTATGTCTCCCACCTCATATATACATATGTTCTTTGAATGTTCATTAATTTTCAGGTTTTGGCAAGACATTTGGAAGTTCATCAAGCTTATTTTTTCTGTCAACGTCCTGCTGTCCTTTCTGAATGTTTTTTTAGGAAGCTTGGCCATAACAGAAAACATTCTAATGCTAATTACCTTTCAAGGAGTGCCCTGCTGACTCCTTACCCGCCTGCCTGCTGCATACTTTGCTAAACCAGCACTGCGAGCGCTGCTCTTGCTGGATAACCTTGCTCCCTGGAGGAGGCGGCTTTCGTTGGGGTCACGTGACGAATCACGTGACTCACAGCCCGCATTTAGTGCCGGCTCAACCACCCTCGCGGCATTAAGCCCTCGAGGCAGTAAGGGCTGGAGACGCTGTTTTGCTGTTTGGCTGTGGTCGTGTCCGTGTGCAGTGAGTACTCAAGTTCAGAGGTACTTTGTTCTGTTCCGTAAGCTACATAAGCCCTCAATTGCCATAAGGGTAAGGGGGGAGAGACAGACTCTGGCAGCTCCTTAAGCTGTCGGGCGTTCCTTACCCTGTGGCTGGATAAATTGTGAACCTTTGCTTGAATCTAGAGAACCAAGTGTCTGTTATATTCTATTTTAAGCGTTCTACTCGAACCTTGAAAGCACCCAATCCAACCACTGTGTGTCTATTGTTGTGATACCATTGAGAAAAACTCAATTTTGTATTTCTTCTAATTTTCAAATTTGAATTGTTGGCCATTTCTGATTTGTTTCATATGGCCGATTTATTAACTTCGGGTATGCCTCAAAATTTACGTCAGAAGGGATTGACAATACCTGCGGCACGACTCCCTTGTCTTTCTTGTAGGATTGTCCATCTTCCTTCTGTTACTATGTCAGGTAGCTTCCATTGCACAAAGATCCCATTAACCCTTGATCACATTAGTGAAGTTCTCCCAGTTTTTGACACTCTGTCTCCCAATGAGCCCTTAACGAAGGAACACACTAAAAGTGACGCCATGAGAGCGGCTCTTCCACTCTCAGACAACACAATGTTGCATACACTCTTGCCATGTATGACTTCGAAAAGAAGAGGCGCTAAGTACTTAGATAGACCTTTAACGTCCTCTCCATGCTTCGAGCCTGAACTCTCACTACATGCTACACACTCTGATTCGAACAATTCGATACTGCAGGATTCTCAGAGCGTAATTAATCTTATTTCAGCCAGTTCACGTTTGGAGTGTTCACCAACTTCCCCTTCAATTTCCTTTGTCTATCCGACTCCTCGCAGAGTCCAAATACAAGTCCCACAGGAACTTTCCTTTCAAAGTGCTGTGGGAAAACTCTCTTCTCAGAATCCATCCAACACTTCTTTAGCTAATCTGGTGGACAAAACAAATATGCCATCTAAGAGCCTATCTCCTGTTACAACAACATCACCAGTGCGGACTATATTACCAGTTGATTCTCATCTCCCTTCGGCTTCCCTCCCAATAGAAGCCAGGGTTGGTCTATCAACATCCGACATTACTTTGGCCGCTATGCAGCTAAATTTGCAAAGTCTGTTTAAACTATTTGAATGTCTAGACGCCAAAGTTACTGCTCATTCAGTAGAAGCACACGAAACCTTAGTACTACTCAAGACTTTAGCTGATAATCTGTCATCAAATCCTCGCGATTCTTGTACCACTAACAATGCTCATGATGACGATATTTCAATTGTGACCATCGGATCTACAAGTCCCATGTCCCTTAATTTTCCACCTCCGCAGATTATACCGGCAATTGCGGATATTATTACTTCTGAAGGACGGCTGAATCCTGCCACTACCTATGATCTGGTGAATGATGCACACACCATTCTCCCAACTGATTCTTCTACCTTAGTGCTCGCACCCCCCCAGCCCCTATGTCTTCTGCGATTACTGTTGAGAAAGGAAATGATATTCCGTACTTACCCGCAAGAAAAAACAGAAAAAAGACCTCCAAAATTTCTCATAATACCCAGAAAAAAAACAAGAAAAACTCTAATCTGTTTACTCTGACATTACAGAAGCAAACTATGAAAACTTTCTTTCAAACTTTAATCCCGGTACCTGAGTCTTTGGTAGCTCCACAAGCTCCTCAAGATCTAATACAAGCGTCAGTGTCTAAACAACTTTCACCTACGCTCGTTCCCGATTCAGTTTCTACTATTAGTAGTGCAAATTCTTGTCCTCTGACTCAAGCGACAACTGCTTCTTTGGCAAGTAAGCCAGTTCAAACTCTCGATCCTACACAATCAATAGCAATATCCTCTTCCTTAGTGCTTCCTACCTCGTGTCTGCAGAATCCTAAATCCATCCTACTGTACCTCTGGCTAATATTGTAGCGTCTTCTCCAAACCTGATTTTAACTGCCCCACCTCCGTGTCAGAACCCTTTACAGTCCAATATTGGGTCCTCTATCCCAGTGTCGCCTCCAGTGTCGATTACTACCATGGCCTCTAGCCATCCTCCCTTAGATGCTTTGATTCGTGAACTTGAGCTAGCCTCCACTTGCCGACGTCTGAACACATTTAAAGGCCAAACAAACCTAGTTGTTAGTGACAAAATTGTGTCTTCAGCCTCCAAAAAAAGCATTGACTCTTCCACCACAGTCTCGGCGGAACAAATACGTGAGGCTGTGGATGCCTATTTGGCCTTCTGCTCTCAATCTATCCCTTCTAAGCTTCCCCAAAAACCAAATGGTCCAAATTCGATGCTGAGCCAGTGGCTCTATACCAACATCCATAGTAACTCAACAATCTTCTCTGCGTATTAACAAT
Source organism: Ambystoma mexicanum (assembly GCF_040938575.1). Taxonomy (NCBI): domain Eukaryota; kingdom Metazoa; phylum Chordata; class Amphibia; order Caudata; family Ambystomatidae; genus Ambystoma; species Ambystoma mexicanum. The sequence continues at coordinate 103,419,080 of NC_090936.1, read as the reverse complement.
CGCTCTCACGCTACTCCATCTCACGCTTCAGATCTACCTAAACCTAATCTAAAGGATCCTTTTTATTCTGTAACCCACAATTCCCGAAATAACATCCTAGTGGTACCCACTTCTCATCCCTTGGCACGGCGCAAATGCCATTCTTTAATTTTGAAGTGTCGAGGAGGAAACTTTGGCACCTATGATCTAAACCGCCGTAGTGTGCTCAACATCTTCTCTGAAGTGGTGGAGCTCGAAGACATAAGCTCGAGTGACATTGAGCAGATTGAATTTATCTCTGAGAATACTTGTTCAGTGGTGGGTTTGTGGATACCTTCGGGTATCGTTCTAAATACCATCTGGAAATCAAAAATGCAATTATTTGCGATGGGGTTCTTATTAGCACAAGACCCAGCATTTATAAATGAGGACTCTAATGTAAAGCAACCATCTTATCAATCTAGCGCAAGCCTCCCTTTGATGCAGAACATTGGTCGTGCCGAGTCGTATATGTCATAACCATTAGAAACATTTAAAGCCCATCTCATTAATGTTGCTAGTTGGAACACTAGAGGGTATTCTCATCTACAAACCTCTATTGCTAACTTCCCAGCTGTCATGGATATAATAGCATTACAGGAAACTTGGCTCCTGCAAACACCTGTCTGGAACAATTACGAGATTGTTCTGCTTCCAGCCATTGGGAGTCAAAGAGGTCGACCATCATCAGGTTTATTGACAGGAGTGAACATATCCAGTGGTTTCGCCATTGAAGCCTGGGATTCCGTTTCTGCCTTTATCCAACTTGTCAAGATTACAGGGCCAGCACATACCATTGCATTGATTAATATCTATCGCAATCCTTCAGGGTTGACTGATACTGCTTTTTATACAGGTTTGTCCAGACTTTTAGATTTGGTATTCCTCTCCCAAGATATTACAGATACCCTTATCGTAGGTGATCTTAACTTGGACTGTATTAATCCTAAAGGAAAAATCACAATGGAGAAGGTTAAGCGATGGACCTCCTTTATGTCAAATCGCCATTTTCACATGACCAATGGTGAAATTCAAGGCGATATTCCGGCGCAGCCTACATGGCATAGAGGTTCCATATCTACTACAATAGACTATATGTATACACATACCAACCTAACTGGACAAATAAGCACTTTTAAAATATTTCCACAAGTACATAGTGATCACCACCTACTAGTGCTTACAATTAAGTGGAATTATTTACCCATCAAAAGGTCATACTATACGAATTACCTAATAGTCAATAATGCTAAAACGCGCCTTCGTTGGTCAAATAGTAACTTGTCCTCTTGCGCTCGTTTAATCATCCTAAATGATAGCTCTATTTGTCCAAAACAGTATACTAACCTTCTCCTTACTTTTGATTCCCGTATGAAAAGTAATGAGCTCCTTCCACACAAACATACCTTCAATCCATTAATCAAGGCTAAAAAGACTGAATATCATCGCAAAAAAAGAATGATTCTCAAAATGAATTTACCTAACTCCATTCAACAGTTGCGAATCGTTAAAAGCAAATTCCATAATTGGATGAAACAACATTGTGCACACATTTTACAACTAGATGGTGAACATATGCTCAAATTAATAGCAAATAAGAATACGGCCGAAACTTGGGCAATTTTCAACCGATGTGCTAATACATCTCAAGGTACTTTACAGGTCTCCAGTGTTACTGAGACCCAATGGATTGAACACTATTCTAGCCTATATGCAGACTCGTCTTTTGTGCCTTTAGTCAAACTACCTAGCGATTCCGAGCATTGGTCTCTTGCGTGTTCCCCACTTATACTTGAAGAATACATCAGACATATTAGCTCTTCTCGGGCTAAAGGCCCTGATGGCCTTAGTAATCATATGTTTAAATTGAACCCTACAAAGTGGGCTGAAATATTGAATAATCTCTTCCAATCTATCATCAGGACTCGCGAGATTCCCAACTCTTGGAAAACATCTATTCTAGTTCCTATTCAAAAAAAGGGCGACCGCACTTTACCGTGCAATTATAGACCCATTGCCCTTCTTGATGCCCCTGGAAAGCTTTTTTCAAAACTTATTTTGAGGGACTTTAACATCGGGACCAAAGCAGCCCATGCAAGAGACCCGTTTCAAATGGGTTTCCTTGCAGGGCTAGGCACAAACATTAACTTGTTCTGTCTTAACGCTCTTAAATCTCAAGCGCAAAATATCAAACAAGCACTTTACTTTGCTTTTGTGGATCTCCACACGGCATTTGATGCCATCTCTCATCCAATTCTCTTTGCAAAACTTACCAGAGATAAGTGTCCGCCCACTCTACAACAAATTATTCAGTTGTTGCATGGGGAAACCTCAGTGCGCATTAGACTGAACCTAGAAGGTCTTCTATCTAGAGCAATTCCAACTGCTCGTGGCCTTAAACAAGGCTGCCTTCTTGCGTCAGCAATCTTCAACTACTTTATGTATGACGTGCGCAAGGTTTTCGAGGAAATAACATCGGACTCCCCCAGGATAAACAATTGCCAGATCCAAACTTTAATGTATGCCGACGACTTGGTGTTAGTTTCCAAAACTCCAGTTGGACTACAAAAACTTCTAAATGCTTTAATAGCTATATACTGGCCAATGATTTACATGTGAATACAACCAAAACCCAAGTTGTCGTCTACAGACCACGTAATACAACAAGATCTCTTTCATCTTGGTCCATTAATCATATAAATCTGGGGATAGTATCAAGCTATGTTTACCTTGGTATGGTCTTTGATGTCAGTGTCACTACTAATGCTCACCTCGATGCTATTAAGTGTAAGCTTAACTCTGCTATCTCCCAAACCAAAATTATAATGCATCGATATGGTGCTTTTTCGATGCAACCAGCTGTCCTCTTTTGGAAACAAAAAGCCACCCCATGTGTCCTATACGGTTTAGAGTTTCAATCACCATGGCTACCAAAAGTCTTTGATAAGCTCGAAGGCAAATTCTGGAAAGCCATTCTTCAGCTGCCTCAATGTATTCCGATCGTCTGGATACGGTATGAATTGGGTCTCACTTCTCTTTATGCCCAGTATCAGTGGAGAACTTGTGCCTTATTGCGGAAAACTCTCCTACCTCACCGTGAGCACAATATTTTACAATTTTTGTCAAATTATATTTTTCATACTGAACACTCTTTTGTCAAACAGTGGTTGCGGGCAATTTATCGCACTTTGGTAGAGGCAGATGCATCACTTAAATTGCTCTTGACCAATCCAAACAAAGTAAAACAATTAATAAATTAATATACCGCAATGATTGGATTAACACTCGAAACAAATGCTTGCAATATAAATCTGCAATTCTTGAAAAATTTCGACATAAGAGGTTGGGATGTATTGAACCTTATCTCTTAAAATTTCCCTGTAAGAGAACACGCTCAGCCATCCTCAGAATGCGCCTGAACATATGGCACACTCGTGAACTTTTGGCCAAACGGAAGGGCAGTGAGGAGGTGGCCTCTTTTTGTAGATTTTGCGGTGATACTAAAGCCTTAGAAACCTTAGAGAATATACTTTCGCTTTGCCCCGCGCTAATTCAAAAGCGCTTACAATTTTTCTCATGGCATTGTAGCTATTTAGGGAACTTGGAATCAGTAGAAAGATGGTCCACATTATTGCTGACGACCAATGTTTCTCTTCAAATTGCCATTGTCAATTTCCTTTATGGAGTGAACTTAACCTGTTAAATAGTTGTTGCTGTTTACTTGAGTTCCCTATCATTTATCCAGGAATGGCATGTTGAATTTTCTCGTTCTCAGTATTTCTAGTTAGACGTTTTTTTTATATGAACTGAATTGAATAACTTCTTTTTCCCTCTTATTGTTCATGTGAATTGTACACTATCCTAATGCATCAATTTTAACGCCTTAATCAATTATAATGAATTATTTCTTAATTCTTAATCTTATGTACTTTTTAAGATCAATTGTATGTAATATTTTGTATTGAAAAGTTGATTCATTTCAACGATATCAATAAAAAAAAAAAAATAAAAAAAAAAAAGAAAACATTTCCCTTGACTCAACCAGACTGTACCATTTATTCATCTGCATTGCCTTGAAATGTATCACAGCTAACTGGAAAGACTTCCGATCTCCGTCTACCAGAGGATGGTGGAACTCTATTTGTCATAGTCATAAAATGGAATTGTGCATGGCTTATTATCTAAATACAATCCCTAAATACAGTGTTAAATGGTATTTTTTCAACCGCTATCTTAACTGTTTCAATGCTACTGCCTATGGCACTTAAACCTATAGACTCATACTTAATCTATTAGCAAGATGTCTAGATTCTCACTCAAATGCTTTTCTATGATATGATTACAATGGAAATAACAGTTTCATCAAATAATACATTATACCCATGTTCCCCCCTTACCCTCCTCCCATCTGTCTCTTGTATGTCTTCTGTCATTCTACCAGTTTGTCTCCCCAATTTTCCATTCTTATTTCCCCTAACTCATGTCCTGCAGACTTGTTACAATAACTCATGTTAAATTTATATTACTTCCATCAACTAAGCTCTTTGAAATATGTACAAAAACTCAATTTGTTTAATGAATGTTTTAGGTATTGATCAATTTCTTCGTTAGCTAATATTCTCAACCTTTGTTCATTTTTTTTGTAATAAGTTCCTCTCAAAGTCTGTAACTTGCTAACTCATGTTTTATTAGTATAACCTTAAACAATAAAAATTAATTAAGGAAATAAAAAAAAGAACTGGCAGCTTAAACTTTTTTGGTTCCGTGAGGTTCCGTGTTGTGGTGTCCATCTGGCAGCCTAAAGGTCCTTCTCCTCTGTCTCCTAGTATATATTCCTTCTGGTTTGTGTTTCATATTTGGTGTCTTCTGCATTCTTTTACGTCCTTCTGGTCTCAGCTACTGGTACTTTACGGCGGTGCGTTCCTATGATTACGCTCATTCCTGGCGTTCAGTTGGGGTATCCCTTGCTGGTCCATCCACTCATGGGCTTCTTCCCTGGTTTCAAAGATGTGGGTCCTGCCATTGCACAGCACTTTTAGTCTGGCCGTTGCGTTCCTGAGGCGTCCCTTTGTCGGGCCAAATCTTGCTCTTTGTCTTTGGACCAATATTGTGTAGTCCGGGTAGATTGTTTTCTCAGAGGAGTTTCTGGTGATCACGCCTCCTTCCCTTGAGAATGTTAGTATCTTTTCCTGGTCCTTAAAGGTCATGATTTTGGCTACCATGGGTTTCAGGGGGGCCCCGGGAGGGGATTTCCTGGTCAGAGCTCTGTGGTCTCTTTACACTGCGAAGCCTTGCAATAGCACCCCAGCGCTGACTTCGTGCAACAGTAGGTTCTCCACTTAGTTTGTGGGGTCCTTGCCTTCCTCTCCTTCCGGCAGTCTGACAATACGTATGTTGTTTCTACATGCTCTCCCTTCTGCATCCTCAACTCTGTGCTCGAGGGTTTGTATCCGACCAAGCACTTATGTCATCTAGGATTGGGTGGTGGTGATGCTATTGGTGTTGTTCTGCACTTGCTGCTCTGCCGTGCTCACTCGGTCAGCCAGAGCTCGCACGTCTTGAAATTGGAAAACCATTTCCACTATTACTGCATCTAGTTTATGTTCTATCAATGTCTTCAGCGTTGCAATTGCCTTGAGGATGGGGCCATCTTCTTGTCGTCCTGTTTGCTGTTCCGTTCCCCCTGTGCTTGTACTGCCGTTCGCCTGGGTGTGCTGGCTAGAATCATTTTTGTGGGCATTTGATTCCATACTGGTCTGCTTGCCTTTGCCCCCTTGCTGTTTCTCTGGCATGTCCTGATGTTACAGTTCTTATACTTCTCTGTATGTTCGCACCCCCACCTAGGTGGTGGGTTTGCGTGATGTGGCTCACCTGCCCTGGCTTGGAGGGGATACTACTCTTGTTTCTGAGCCTACTACACCCTTCTCCTTTGTGTAGGTGGGCTACTGCTTTATGGTGTGTATCTGCCTATGCCCTCTTGTCCCCTCTTCACCAGTTTGATCCTACCTCTGGGCTCCTGGTCTAGGTTCCTCTTGCCCCTCCGGTTCTCTTTTGTTCTCAGGGGTGTGGGCTCGGATGGAGTACGAGGGGCTACTTGCTTTGTGCCTCTCTGCTTTCTCGCCCTGCGTGGTCTTGTATGAGTGCAGCTCCTTGGTTTGGCCGTCTCGGTTAGCTGGGCCCTGGCTCTTAGTTGCGCTACTTCCCCTGAGTGCAGCAGGGGTATTTGTTGTGCTGCTCGTGTCCTTGCTGCTGTTGTTTGCGCTGTGTGGTGTTGCGCAGTTGGGTTGCCCTCTTGGCTCACTGTGTGCGTAGTGTGTTGTACTGCTGTGGGTCTTCTGGGAGTGTTAGACTGCTGGAGATGGTCAGTTTCCAGCTCTGTCTCTCGCAAGGTTCTAGTGCCGCCCAAGGATCTTGTGCCTACCGCTGTGTCTCTTCGAGTTCAGCACGCTTTGTTGCTCTGTATCAGTGGCTTGTGTTCCCCCACGTGTGCGGCCCATCTCTGGATGACAGGTCCCGCTCTGCTTTCGTTGCTTGATACTGTATGGAGTGCTTCCCCGGGTTCTCCATGCTGCTTAGTTATGTTGGTGCGCCCTTTTAGCACACTCACCTTATGCACAGCTCGTGCACTGCTGTGGGTCTGCTGGGAGCATCAGATAGAAGGGGATGGCCTTTTCCAGCATTGTCTCTTTGAGGGATCTTGTGCCTTTCAAGGGCCTCGAGCCTGCCGCTTTCTCTCTCCTTGCTTCATCCGCCTTATTGTGCTGTTTTCAGTAGCTTGTGTTCTTCCACGTGTACGGCCTGTCTGCGGATGGCTGTGGGCCCCGCCTGCTTCTGTGGATTTATGTTGTATGGGGTGCTTTGCTGGGTTATCCCTGTGGGTCAGTCCCATCGGCGCACTTCGCCCATGAACCCACTTATATGTTCACACCCGTCGGGCCGTGCTCTCTCAGCTCTCCCACCGTACGTGCAGTTTGTTTACGCTACTATGTATTCGCTGGGATCATAGGTGGCTAGGGATGGCCCTTATCTAGTTCTGTCTCTCTCATCTTGTACCTGTCGAGGAGCACGTATCTGCTGCTTTCTCTCTCTGTTCTGCCTTTGCTTTGCCCAGTTGCAGTTGCTCGTGTTCCTCCTTGTGTGCAGCCCGTCTCTGGATGTCGGCAGGCACCCTCTGATTTCCCAGATTCGTGCTGTGTGTAGTGCGTCACAGGGTTCCCCCATCGGGTCCGTTGTTTCATTGGGTTGCGCCCATGAGTCCTTTTGTGTATTCCCCCCCATGGGCCGTGGTATGGGTTCTTGGGTGGGGGTGTTGTTATGTTCTCATTGCCCACTCCTTTTGGCCCGTCCTCCGGCTTCCTGCTCTCCTCACACGGACTCGCCTGCCTTCCTGCAGCTGTCGTTTGCTCTGACGCCATCTGTCTCCCCGCTCTGTATCACTGTCTTCACTTCGACCTGTGCCGTTTCGAGTCGGCAGCGTACCCGGAAGCCAATCGTTTGCTGGCTCCACAGTAGTGTTGCAGCCTGCCTCAGTCTCATGGTGATTCCAGTTGTTTCACCCTTCCATTCCGCTGTCTGTGTAGCTGCCTCTCGCCGCCGGCTGTCAGCACGCCTGCTCCTCCTCCGTGAGCTGTTGGGCTCGCGACCGCTATCTTGGTACTTTTTCTGTGCGGCTTTGTTTCGGACCGCCATGTGTTGGCTTCCCACCTTCCTCTGTCGCGTTTCTTTTCGCTCTGGTGTGCACCACGTCTTCTGACACCTTCTTGTATTGTTTTGTAGCGAATAGGGCCAGATTTGCTAATTTAACTGCAGATTCTCGCCAGAGCTCCGAGGTGCTGCTCCCTTACACCATGGCCGTCAAGCCACGCCCCCTCGCCCTTTGGAGTTTTATGTATATTTTCTGCACCCTAACAAGATGAAATGAGTGCACAGGCACTGTCGGCGCCACAGGATCATTCTTCCTCGATTCCCTTAAGGGAGCTTCTTGAATGTGACAATGTGACAAATCCATGCATCCCATCAGGATCCACAGTGGATCCTCCCCATGCTACTACCGGGGCCAGCATCGCCTGGCTCACGGTGAGTTCAGGCCTGCTGACAACCCAGCGATCCACCATAATTGTCAGCAGAGGACAGGGGACTTCATTGAAGTTGTTACGTGATATTTGGAAAGTGTGTAACTGTTATTATAATGGCCTCAAAAAGATTTAGGCTGTCTGGGAATTCCACGGACCGTAGTCTGAACATACATGGTAAACAGTACATTGTATTGCATGAGAAGGACACCTCCTGATTTGCATATGTTTTCCCCCTTCTGTAATGGCTTGGCAGGCTGAACAACGATGGTCTGGAGGGAAGCCCAGAGGTGTGCCTATGGTTATGATTAATTCAAAACCCTTCAGCCATCACCTTTTTGTTTTGCTTGAGAAGGATACTATCCGTTATCTATGCAGCTGCATGCAAATGAAAACCTTTTGGCAGAGATGATTAGTACTGTAACATTATTTGGGTGTTGGCTACTCTGGGAGTTTCTCTGTCAGTTAACATGTGATTGTTGGCAATGGGCTGAATTTGGCATGGACCCGTCCAGCTAATTTGGGGTTGCTGCACTAAAAGATGAAAGGTGCTATGTATATAATGAAGTAATGAGAGAGTGAATATTGTGTAGTGCACTGACATTGCGTGTTGTCTTTCTTAAATAAGTGATTGATATGGCTTGGCTGCAGATACCGAACCTGTACTGATATGCACTACTCAGTAAATTCATAAAATAGCACAGTGTGTGGGTTGGTAGGTGAACGTTCCGTGCCTTTGCTCTATTTCTATACAAATTCACCCATTATAGTCTAGTATTGGTTCATTGCCAAAATTGCTTTGGCATGTCGTATGTTACAAGAAGTGCCAACATTCCCCGATTGGAGGGACGTGCCCATGTTTCTCCCGCACCTTGGCTTTCTCAAGGCACAGTGAATTCCACACAGATAACAGATTGTTTTCGATTCTTATGCAGTAAGTATATCTTTGCACAGTTTTCTCACAAACACATATTAATCATACATAGTGTTGTATTCTTTCTTCAAAAACAGTGTCATATTTGTCCTTATTGTCATAACAATTCTTACTGTTTCCTCACAGTGACATGATATCCATAAAATAATTCTAACAATATAGAGTTAACCCCTGATTGGTTGCTCTATCATTATTGTTTGGTTTTAATGAGTTTTCGGACTTCAATTCTTCCATTATATCCCATCTATACAGATTGTTCTTTAAGATTCTCTTGATAATCATGCGATGTTAACTTCGCCGGTTGTCTTTCTGCTCTTTTTTTTATTCATACGTTTCATTCCTGCTATGACTGGGTTGACTTGAATGCCCAATATTTTTCCAAGCACTTAGTAGTGCACGTTTTCTTTCTTTCTTCTTTTTTCTATTTATTTATTTTATTTTTGTATTACTTGATTCAATTGTTATACAATTTTTACAAGAGACTTTTTTCTATTTTGCTGGTTGTTTCACCTGTAGAGATGCATATCCTTCATGGGTTGGTTTCTTTCAGGATGGCGGTGTTCTGTGTGCGCAGGAAAAGCAACGGGGACTCGCATCAACCCAGTCGTGGCAGGAGTGAAACATATGAATAACAAGAGTAAAACGACAACCGCGTCTTCTTGTAACACACAACATGCCAAAGCAAGTTTGGAAATAAGACAATGGTGAACTTAGTCTAATGGTTGAATTCTCATAGAAATAGAGCAAAGGAGCAGTACCTTCATCTTTCAACCCACACACTCTGCCATGTATATAAACAGGACTATTTAACCCTTGTGCAACTGATGGCTACTGAGGATTGTATACACTCACATTAAATGCCTACTGCATGCACACATGGTGAACATTACATGCACATTACAATCATATCTGGTTGTCATTGCATGTTTGAATGGTGTGCTGCCCTGGTCTGAGAAAACATGATGCATGTCACACTGTCCTGCGGGCAGTGGAAATTACATGGTACTGTGCATTTACTTTTGCTTACAAATGACAACGCTGGCAGATATGAAAATCATAATAATCGTATTTCTCTGCCTTGCATACAGGTGCTATACCAAACATATGAGGCACTTCTGCTAATCGCCTTTGCAGACAACTCCTATTTAACTTGATCACTTTTCTTTCATTCTCTCTCTCTCTCTCTCTCTCTCTCTCATGTTCTCTCTTACCCCCTCTATTTCTGTCCTTCTTTAAATAGCTATGTAGTGATTTCAATTATAATGTGTGCTTATGGCAAATTCTATGCCATTTGCACATAAAGACATGAAACATTATTACACACATAACAAATACATTTCTTAACTACACATTTCTTAAAATTACAGTAAATATCCATCAACTTTTGGAATACAGATCATCATTACATTTACAAAAAATATCAATTGTTAAATGCATCACATCTTTAAAAATCTGCCCCAGCCTAAACTCTACGGCCCTGATTCACAGAGAGTTTTCCGATGCGCCATTATAAAACACTTCCATGAATCAGGCCCTATATCTATGAACCAATTAGCCTTCGCTAATGAGGGAAATTATATTTGCCCGGGCTTGTTCTGTGCTTTCCCGCTAAGGGTTCAGTTTTCCCAAGATTTGCCTCCATATGTGGTAAGCGGCAGCCGTGATAACCAGGGAATTTACCATACAAATCATTGACCAAAATTGGTCTGAGAGGTACCCATTATCTTCATTTAGAAATCCGAAATAACCTTTCTTATACTGGAGAAGGAGAGCTTTGCAGCTAGTAAGAATGTGTTGCGCTGTTTCTATTTGGTCAACACATAACCTACATTTCCATCTGTCATGGGGTATCCCTTTCCATGCACCAATATATTCTTGTCCCGGGAGTATATTGAAGCGCAGATATACTATGAATCTGTGAAATTTTACACTGGACCACTTAATGAGGTATCTTTGTGGGGTATTTAGTGGAAACACCTCTTTGCACTGTTTCTTGCTTAGTTGTTCAATGTTTTCCACTTTATCATTATAAGCTGACTTTAATTTGAGGTTTTTCTTAAAATGCTCTGTATCGTCCACCTCTGCCAAGGGTGTATTTATTGCATCAAAGTGCTGTATAACTTTAAGACTTAACTTGCTATATGCTTGATTTGACCAAGCTCCCTTAGGTTTACCAATCAACCATTTCGAGTGACCTAGCAGAGTGTTTCTGAAAGTGTGGGCCTCGTCCACTTTGTGGACTGTTCTTATGCATAGCAAGCATCTAGCGATCTTTCCGCGTGTTTTCGAGGAAATCAAACCCAGTTCAAGATGTAATGACTCGACTGGGACTGTCTGGGGCACTCCTAACATGGAAGTAGCCTGCCCTCTATCTGGCCCAACCATTGTACTTATTTTTCTGGGGAGGTTCCCAAGGCATATATTATCGCAGGCACCATACTTTTCACATATGCCTCACGCATAGCCTCAATGCTTCCCCCACACCTCCTATTCGCATCATTTTTGATAACCTGCCACCTACCCAGAATCTTTATCTGTGCTAGCTCCTTGTATGCGTTGTTGCTGGGTGACGGACGCTAGGATAGGACAGCATAGGTATACATACGAATCTACTACATCAACTTTGGTCCCTCCTAGAAACCAGCTAAATTTAAAATGTCTTGGTTGTCTCCCTCTCAGGATCATAAGGTTGGTCTTGTTTTGGTTGATCTTTAACGCACTGTGCTTTGCATATTTTTCCAGACCTACAAAAGATCTCTGTAACCCCAGTGCGCCTTTGTCCATGAGTATAGTATCGTCGGCATAGCATAGTAAGGGGAAGGGTAAGCCAGCTAATTTCGGGGGAAAGCTACCACAATTCTGCAATGCATTGTGTAAATCACTCAAGTATAGATTGTATAATGTTGGCGCTAGCATTGAGCCTTGTTTCAGAGGTGTTGCTAGGACTGAAAAAGATCAAGGGCTAAGCTAATGTTGGGACTGGTGGGACTCGGGCTAGGTAGCATTTTGGTTGTAGCACCTGAGCTTCTATCGGGGCTACAACGAAAAGACCCGGGGCTATAGCCTCCTCAACCCAACCCAACCCCTAGCTACGCCTCTAGTTTCAGCCCCAAATTTGTATCTATTGGATGCGTGAGTGTTCCAGCTTGAGATGTTCTACTGTGACTGCGCACAACAGGTTACTGACAGATAAGCGTTCTTAAAGTCTGGCTTGGCTAACCTGTCTCCTGGCTGCAGCAGATCTCTCAGCAGAGGGAACCCTCCCATCTTGAAAAGGCTGTACATGAGATATAAGACCTTTCTAGGGTGTCCTTGTTCTCAGATTGACTTTCCTCTTTACCGGAAAACATTGCGGTAGACATTTTGCATTTGGGGAAGGCAGCCGCTTTTGCATTCTTTCTCAACAGCTCTTGCACGTCCCCTCTCATTGTCTGCTCTTCTGTTGCAGATAATTGCAGCATGGGTGGCTGCGAAAAATTCTAAGTGGCATCCCTGGACCATCTGAGGCACCCATGAGAGGCCAGTAAATCTGCACCAGTAGTCGACTCATGGTACTGCCCCGTTTTGCCACCTAAAGCTGCTCAACTGCAGGGGCACGTTATCACCTCTGCCCACCTCTGTAACCTCTTCCCGTGCCACCCATATTGGTCATATTGGAAACTCTGTTTTCTGGAATTAGCTGGGCAAGCAGCCTTGGTTATCCCTAGCCTTCCTAAGAACTCTGCTCTAAAACCCTTAGTTATGGATGTGTGTGCCTTGTCTAAGATTGGCTATGTCCTTACAAACCTTCTCATTGCTTTCACCAATGTGTGTGCAAAGGGGCCCTATGCCTCATCAGTTGACTCCAATGAGACAAGTTCCTTGGGTTTATGGTCAATATTCATGATTATTTACCTAAGTCTCTTGGCAGAAAAGTTGCAATTTTTATTATTCAATAGACAAGTGGCTCTTTGAGCCCATCCTGCCAAAATATCAGGGCCTATAGTTATACTATTGTTTTTAGCATGCTCTGCTATTTCTATAATGTTCCCTCTTCCACCGCTCTAGTTCTTGCTTGGATTCTTTTCTACACTTCCTCTTGAAAATGATTATCCTGGAGTCTTGAACGGGACTGGACACAACCTTTTTGTCCAATTGAGGGTGACTGCATTATCCCTCTGATTTTTACTCACCTCTTTGTCTAGCGCAGTCTGTATAATTTTTGGAAAGATTCTCCTCCAGATTAGGGACTGGGCCCACCCTGAGCAGCACAGGATAACCAGAGCAGCCGGGTCAAAAGCCTTTAATTAAGGCAATTGCCCCCCTCCCTACCACCGTGCCTTGATACGTGTTTGTGCCCACTGTCTTCTCTGTCATTCAGGATCCGGGTTTGGGTATTGTGGAGTTTTCGTCATCGCCATCTCTGAAATAGGTAGTGGACATCTTGTCTGTGTGTCAGGTGGTGACAGCTGATCTGAACAGCCACACCCTGCCAGCAGTTCTCCAGTTTGAAACACTTTTTCATTTTGGAAATGGGAGAGATGGTAAAGGGGTCTGTCCCTTGTTCTTGTCTTTCGAGGCTAAAAACCTTCAGGAGAGCATTTTCTTCTTTTCTGTGGCTGCCGTAAGGTCCAAGGGATCCTGTCTTTGTTCCCGTCTTCCTCTTTATGCTGCTGCCTGTGAGGGGGCAGATCTCCATAAGTTCCACTGTTTTAGGCATGGGTTCAATCCTTGCGGTCACTGCGTCATGCACAGTTTCATCATCAAATCACTCGAGGTCCTTCCTGAAGCTGAGGGCCCTCTCCTGATCCGATGACCTATGTCCTGGTATGCTTGCACAGTGACTGTAAATGAAAGGAGGGGGTTATCTTACATCTTCGATGGTCTAAGACAGCTCTGCCTCTGAATATGGTAAATAATTCACAGGTGGCCCTCTGATTGATTGACACTTTGACAGGGGTTTGAGGTTTATATTTACACTTTCAGCTCCACGAGCCATGCATGTAAGAATTAACATGAAAACAGAGAATCCCCACATTATGAGAAACATGTTCCACTATTAAAAAATGTGATGGAATTAAATATAGTGATTGAAGATTCATGTGGAAAGGTTTACATGTTATGCACAGTTTAAGTAACTAAACAATCAGATGATAATGAAGGCATCATGAGTAGAAATTAAAAGACATGTCTAGGATATGGTTTAGTTGCCGTAAATGCTGTCCGTGTGCCAGGATAGGGTGTGGAAGTGGAAAGGGAACACACTGTCGTGAGAAACTCATGGCGGCACAAGTAAGACACTCACAAGGGATCACAGTTCAAGGGTGGTTATTGAACAATGAATTCTGTATGCAGTTTGGAAAAACGCCTATTCAAACCTAAATCTAAGATGGCAGCAAGCGTCAACCATCAAATAAAACATAAGGCAGTCCTAGTAGCATTGTGTCAAAATAAAAAGGCCTATACTAAGAAGCATATTGCCAAACCTTACAACTAATACACACATGGGGGTGGGATAGTTCTCAAGAAAAGAAAGAAGTCTTCATTTGTCAGGATGTGGTCACCAGAGTCTCCCTTCCCAACGTTTTGATCACAAGGTAAGATGGGAGCTTGGAGCACAGTACTGTCTTGGGCTTCTCCAGAACAAGATGACAGATCAAATGGCAGCTTTCAGGACTGTTGATGGCCAAGTCTTGTCTCACTTGAAAGCATCTTGCCTTCGAGGGCCTGGTGTGTTCAGCTAACAAAAACAAAAGTTCTGTTTACAAATGAAAGTTCACCCCTTGGTCCCCCTCTTCTGTGCGTGGACCTTTCTCAATTGTAATCCCCAGTTCAGATAGGATGATGGTTTGACCCTTGGGTCCCCCTCTTCTGGGCGCTGACACTTCACGAATCGTATTCCTCACTTTATATGTCAGTTCTTTTCATACTTGAAGTTTGGATGATAGCTTCACCCTTGGATCTCCCTCTGTCGCGCTCGGACCCCTCTCGACTGTCAGTACTTGGGTGATGGCTTCACCCCTGGATCTCCCTCTGCCGGGCTCGGACCTCTCTTGACTGCTAGTACTTTGGTGATAGCTTCATCTCTGTATCTCCCTCTGCCGGTCTCAGACTGTTTTACCATGGATTCAGCACTATGTGTATGTAATTTATTATGTGAACAATAAAGATTGATTGATTTTATACTATCCTTGACCTGGCCTATCCCCTCATTGAGCTCCTAGATTGAGAGCAATCTACCCTGCTTGATCCTTCTAGTGGGACGGTTCCCGTGACCCTATTTCTTCTTCTTTGTTGCTTGTTCTGTTACTCCCCTGGGTCCACGGAGTCTGGGGACGCCTATCCTTGATCATTTATTAGGGTATCATGACATAGGCTTGTGATCTTTTGTCGTAGTCTCTGCGTGGGGATGACCAGGCAATTGTCCTTGAACAAATATCCGTCCTTTGTCTTGAGGTTCCATTGATTCTTCCCATTAAACTCCTTCCAGATCTCAGAGGACTGGGTTTGAATCCAAATGTCTTCTAAGAGACTGATTGCTTGGGCAACAAATATTGTGTGGGGAAACATCTTTGGGAAGGATCGGTCTTCAAGAATTTCGTAGTCAGGACGTCGGGATAAGGCGTCAGCTATTACGTTGTGTGTTCCAGGAACATGATGGATTTCAAACTGGTACTGGGCAAAGAAGAAGGCCCAACGTGCTTGACGACTGCTCCTACATTCCAGGGATTGTAGGACTTGAAGATTCCGATGGTCCGTGCGGACCTGAACAGGATGTTTCGCTCCCAGGAGTAGATGATGCCAGTCTGTGAAGGCTTGACGGATGGCTAGTAGTTCCTTTTCCAAAACAGAATAGTGGGTTTCGCTAGGAGGCAAGGTGCGAGAAAGATAGGCGATGGGGTGTTCTAGCTTGTCATCAAATTCCTGTTTTAGGACTGCCCCGATGGCGTAGTTAGAGGCATCAGTTTCCACTAGAAAGGTTTGAACAATATCAGGTTTAGCCAAGATGGGGGCTTGTGTAAACTCCGACTTTAACTGTTGAAACGCCGCATCTTGGACTGCTGTCCAGTGAAAGGGTGTATCCTTCTTCAACAATGCAATGATCGGATGTACTGTCGCCGAAAAAGAAGGTATGAATTTCCGGTAGAAGTTAGCTAGCCCCAGGAAGGATTGAATCTGTTTCACAGTAGTTGGAACAGGCCAGGATAGAATGGAGTCTACTTTCGAGTAATCCATTCCAATTCCTTCTGGGCTAAGGACAAATCCGAGATAGTGAACAGTAGACACACGAAAAAGGCATTTCTCGGGTTTAGCCAGGAGCTTATGTTCAAGTAGACGCTGTAAAACTGCTTTAACATGTTCTTCATGCTTCAGATGATCCTTGGAGTATATCAGTATGTCGTCCAGGTATACTATGACGGAGAGGAACAGCGTATCGGAGAACACCCGGTCCATAAAACGTTGGAAGACCGCTGGGGCATTGGCAATTCCGAAGGGCATAACCAAGTATTCAAAATGACCAAAGGGTGTTCTAAAGGCTGTTTTCCATTCGTCACCTTCCTTTATATGGATCAGATGGTAGGCGCCTCTAAGATCTAATTTCGTGAACACTACAACTCCTCTTACCGCTTCCAGGATATCCGAGATCAAGGGCAATGGGTAGCGGTCCTTGAGGGTGCATTAAGACCACGATAATCAAGGCAAGGCCTAAGCTCCTTGGTATCTTTCTTGGGGACAAAAAACAACGAGGCTCCCGCCGGGGATTTGGATGGTCGTATAGTACCATTTTCCAGGTTGGTATCCAGGTATTCTCGGAGGTCTCTTTTCTCAGGTTCTGATAGAATGAACATCCTTCAAAAGGAATTACTGCAGAGGGTTCAGTATCAATAGCACAGTCTTCAGGTCTGTGAGGGGGAAGGGCCTGAACTATGGCAGTCGAGAACACACCAGTGTAATCCTGATAGGCCCTGGGAACCTGAATGATATTCGAGACAGTGAATGGACCTTGCTGGTTCGTTTGCGTATATTCAGAGGATCTTGACGAGGAACCTAGGGATAAAGAGTGGGACATACAATGTTCTGAACCAAGAAACAAGGATCCTACTGCCCAGTTGATGTAAGGGTTGTGCTTCTGTAACCAGGGCATACCCAGTACCATTGGGTAATGGGCAGATCTTATGATGTCGAATTTGATCCTCTCTTGATAGTGGTTTATAGAAAGCAGGATTTCTTTCGTTTGAATAGTTATGGGTCCTGAAGAGAGAGGTCTTCCATCTATGGCCTCTACAGGTTGCATGATGTCTCGTGTTTCATATGGGATGTTATGGGTAGTGACCCAATCATGATCTATGAATATCCCCATGGCCCCACAATCCACTAATGCCAGAATGGGATAAGATTCTTTCTTGGAAGGCGATAGAAAGGCCTGCAGAATCACAAGATTGTTTTGTCCAGGAGAGTTCAAGGATGGAATAGATGTGGAGCAAACATCTCTCTCCCGAAGCTGTGCTCCATCTAGGATCGGGATCTGGCGTTTCCCGAACGCCGTGGAGGGGCTATAGGACATTCTCTCACAAGATGTTTATCCGAGGCACAGTACATGCACAGACCAGTGTGAATCCGTCGCATCCTTTCTTGCGGGGTTACGGGTCCACGGAAGGCTCCTAGTTGCATGGGTTCTGGGTCCGTGGTTGGGGAAGAAGCAGGCTGTGGTCTAGAGGAAGGTTCTGTGGAGGTTTTTTGGTAGGGCATTTTAGTCTTCTTCTTTTTCACCTTTCTTTCCTGGATACGAAAGTCTATTTGTAAGGAGAGATCCATGAAAGCCTGGAAGGTACCTGGGCGAGCTACCCTGGCTAGCTCGTCTTTTATCTCTTAATTCAAACCTCTTCGAAAGAGGGTGAAACAGGCCTCAGAGGACCAGTCTGCTTCCTTGGCAAGTTGTTTAAAGCATGTTACATAGGTAAGCATATCCTGGGATCCTTGTTGGAAGTCCAATGGGCACTGTAAACCTGTTCTGGGAGATCAAACATGGTCTTTAGCGCCCGTACAAAACCATCATAGTCATCCAGGAGGGCATCACCCGAATTAACTAAGAGAGTTGCCCAATTTAATGCATTCCCGGAAAGATGTGAAATCATAAAGCCCAATTTTGCCCTGGGGGTGGAGAAGTAGTAGGGCTTAAAGGTAAAGTGTACTAAACACGAATCGAGGAAGCCACAAAGGTTCTTTGATAACCCATCATATTTATCAACCACTCTGCCCAGCAATACACTTTCCTTGGTCGCAGAGTCACGTGACAGGACTAGTTGTTTCAATGCAGCATTTTCGGCCTTAAGATTTTGAACTTCTGTTGTTAACTCCTGCATGCCGCGCATGAGGTCTTGAACTGCAGCCTCCATTTCCGTAACTGTATCAGTTTGTTAGCGTCTCAATCTGTCACAGGTTTTCCCCCTTCTCACCTGTCTGTGTTGTTTGTTCGTGATCTTCGAAGAAGTCTTCTTTCGCACAGTTCGGGTCTTGTATAACCCTGTGCGTGAGTCCTCGGGTTCCAGCGTGCGGTTCGGGACCCGTCTCCAGGTAATGTTCAGATGTTCGGGAAGAAGTCCAGGAAATGGCGAGGTGCGCTCTCGGAAAGACGAGTGCGAAGGCAACCCAGAAATGCAAGGTGAGGACAAAAAAAAGGGAGGATGAAAGAGGAGGAAATTCAGGGGACCGGGAACCAGGAATCAGTGGTAATCGCTGTACGAACTACGGCAGCACACGTCTGACTACTGCAAGTGGTAGCGTTGAGAAGCGCAGGGCTGCGGGGGCGTGTCTGCTTTGTAGAACGCAGAGCATACAACGCGGAGACTGGCAAACCGCATTCCACGTTCGGCGGCCATGTTGGGAGTACTGCTGAGTCCAGTCCCATATGGGTCAGGGACCACAAAGTCCAGAAGGGACGCGTACGGTGGTTCATGACACCTATTCCACTGGCTCTCCCATGGTTTGCTGGTAACTGTAGTTTCCTTCAGAAGGGGATCGACCAGAGTCTCCTTAGTTAGCACCCACATGGTGCCGGTTTCCCTCTGCATCTGGTCTCCCCTTAACACTTTTGCAGTATATTCACAGTTCCTTGAACTTGCTTCAAACTTGCCACTTTTCGATTCTCTCACTCAACACAGCGCGGTTCTTATTGGTTCTCCCCTCGACTCACCGGCTGTGATGAACCGCTTGGCTTTTGGCTTCCCTGAGTCAAGGCTGGTACCACGGGTGCAGGAGCTTCCCTCAATCCTGCTTATCGGCATAAGCTTGCCCTGTGTACCGTTGACATCGGCTGTAAGACACTTGTGCTATTGTTCCCGGTCATAGGCTTTCTTCCTCGAAGGTTCTGCGGGCCTGGGATGACAAGGGCACGCTCACTTCTCTCCTCGCCACCGTCGCGATTCCTGCCACATTTCTCCTTTGCTTGAACTGCCACGTCGGGTTAGCTGTCTCGCGGTACTGTCTGCCATGCTCGCCTTGCTCGTACTGCACTCTCTTGCTCCACCTTTTATCCCTGAGGTGAAAAGGAAGTTCCGTAGGTGTGTGTGTGATTCCGGTTAATTGCCTGACTTTGCCTGACCCTTGGGTTGGAACATGTCAGGTAAACAGGTTTAACATTAGTCCAGTTTGTGTTGGAAAAGGGGCGGGGGGGTTGGAATGTCAGAGTATCCTACGGGACAGGGAAGGTTTATGAAATGACGAGAATGGCCGGGATGGGGAACAGAACATAGGGGATTGTGGGAATTGTAGTATTCTATCTGAGCAGGTTAGGAATGCGGAAGATAGAAATCAGAGGGACGAGATTGGAAGGGTTTGCGGGGTAAATGGGAATAGCTGGGATCGTGAAAGGAACAAAGGGGATTGTGGGAATTGTAGTGTTCTGTCCTAGTAGATTAGGTGTCCAGGAGTATCCGGATAAGAACCAAGAAAAGCAGGAGTCTGGGAATTGTGGCTCTTAAGAAATGCACCAGATGTGAAGGGGTAGTTGGCTTTACCTTTGGTTAAGGAAGATTCAATAAGGGGAAGAGATGATGAGCGGGAATAGCTTATAAAAGCTTCAGATACTTTGTTCCCCTCACCATCCTCCCTGTGATGGCACCACGTCTCACATGGGGTAGTCCCCTGAGCATAGCCCGGGTGATCCTCCCCCAATGGTCCATCCCCAGGAACTGGATCCAACAGCGAGGGCTGTGTCCTGGCCACCTGAATAAGGGATTCTTGAGGTCTTAATGGGAGAATACCCTCAGGTTTCTCACACTGTACACTTGCTAATTGTTGCTTTGTAACATATTTAGTAAGGTATCTCTTTCTTGATTGAAAGCCTCAGTCATATGGCTTCACAAAGAGAAGACATCTACGGTAAGGCTAGAAGTGCAATCTCATTTATATGCAAATCCTTTTTTTTCTCTTTAAATGAAAATAAACATATACATTTGAAAATAAAACTCAGGTTCGCAGGAATATCTGCAGAAAAGCAAATGATGCCTATCAGGGGTGTACACGCAATGACAAACTGTGAGCTACAATGACGAAAATGATGGTCAGTGTTGAGCTTGCATTTTTCAATTTGTCACAGAGTTATGGAAAGGCCCGGTGATTCCCTTTCCCGCAACCCTTTGGATGACAGACCTTACCCCATGGCAATCTTGAACTCAGAGACCTCCTTTGTTAATGATTGACAATGGGGGTCATTACGACCCAGGCGATAACCATGGCGCTATTAGCGCCATGGTTGACGCTGGTATTTTACCAATTGCGCCATGGTGGATGGCGGAATTACCCCCCCATTCCAAGGTTGGCGGGGCAGTAATTCCCCATTCACCATTGGCCCTTCCCTTCCCATTTTTGCCCCATAGGACTCAATGGGAATGGGGAAGGCGGTAATTACGGTACCGCAAATTGCGGTACCGTAATTACCTTGAAAGTCCCTTTGCGGGCTCTTTCCTTAACGGCTGGTAAAACCAGCCGTTAAGGTGGGAACCCGCAAAGGGACCGCGTAATTAGGCGGTAAGGGGTTAACGGCACCGCCACCTTTTACGACCCCGTTAACCCCTTACCGCCTGGGTCGTAATGAGGCCCAATGACTTCAAAATTGGGGCAATTTTTCAGACCACATCGCACAATAATACGATCTCTCAAAGATTCCTTTAGCTGAATTCTGTGTAACCTTTTTAGATCTCCAAGTTGCACAGTCCCCTCTTCTACGTCTAAAGCTAGGACAGAACTATTTTGGAGTGTGTCTATGGGTTCCTGTGTGGGTATATCAGTTGTGACGAAATTCCTTTACTCAAAGACAAAAGATTGCAGTTTGTGGTCTCAAAAATATGGCATGCATATTTTCCATCTCAAAAGCACCTCATATGAGGATGTTTTTTGTACAAGTCGTAACTCAAGCGATCGGCTTCCAGGACTTGTTTGCGCTTCCAGTGGAAAACATTCAGAGAATTTAAATTTTGTTTCCAATATAAAAGGGAGCTTTTAAGAAACATATGCTGTTCCGCAGTCTCAGTTGTGATTTTCTGTAGGCATGGATATTTTTCATGTATGTGTGTTCTGTTCCCCACTGCACTCCTGGTACAGGTTAAAGGGTTCTGTGCCTATTTGTCACAATGCTCCCCAGCAAGCAACAGACTTGTTTTTATGTGCCCACTCCCAACTCCCACAACTTTAAACATGTCTGATAGTCTTCTCCGGCTTCCATGATGACACAGGGCATGAAGTTATTCATGTTCAAGCGGTTTTGCAATTTTTCACTCATCTCAATTTTAAAAAGTAATCTCTTAAAGAGATGGCTCTGAAAGAGATACTGGAGGACTCTGACCCTTCTGCGAACCGCCAGCCGATGAATGACAGGAAATGACAGCAGGATGAACGTCCCTGACGTCTGGCACGTAGCTGGGTTCATCCAATGAACCCAACATGGATCACTTGTCATCATCCAGAAGTGCCTATCGAACACTGCTCAGTTAAATTCAACAAACGCCAATCAGCTAGACCAACCAGAACCATGTACTCGCATTGCCTCACCATTCCCAAATTCAACCTAAAAAAAGTGGGTGGTAAAAGCTTCCCGGTCCTAGCTGACAAACAATGGACTGCTTGACCCCTTAACCTCAGAATGGAACCATCGTTCTGGACCATTAGAGCCAAAATTAAGACCTGGCTCGCTAACAAGAACTGCTCATTGTCTGACTAATTCGCTCTAACCATGGCCTGCTTATTATCTGACTGTATTTCACCTTGTATCACTTAGCAATTCTGCGACCATCATGTAACCATGGTCACTCGCACTTATTGTTATTGCCATTGTCCCCGTATACTATGAAAATGTATGTAACTTGTTGAAATCGCTTTAAGTCTCTAGCGCCCAGTTACCTCAGGGTTCGGTGCACGGTATAATTAAAGAAACAAAACTAAACTGAAGCTGTGGCTGCATGATGTTTGCTGTCGGAGATAAACACAGCGGACCTCTTTATCAATTTGACTGCAACATGGTGGCAAATCTGCCAATTAACTGCCAAAATCGGTCCTGTGTGAATTACAATGGGGTTACGAGTGGTAGCAAGTACAGTACTCCACAGAGGTTTTGCCAGAATTACCATTAGCTGTAATCTCACCAATTTTTAGAGGTAAAGACGAGCATTTAGCTGGAGGTGACCTCAATTTCCTTCGAAACTCTGAACTCACTGGTGTGGTAACAGTGGCAATAATACCATTACCTCCAAAAAATGGACGGGTTTGGCCCTACTTTTGGACTTGCCTTATCAAGAATTGGGTATAAATGCACCCTGCGCACGTTGAGCTTTCTGGGTGCTCTGTGCGTTGGACACGCACAGAGATGCACATTTTGAGGCATTCTGTGTAGTAAGGTATCTGGAAGTGTCCTGTTCTCAAGGGCATTGCACGCGCGAGGGCCAGATTCCTCTCTCTCTCTTCCGCCAGTCTCGTTCTTCTGCTCCAACTCCTTGTCAGTGCTACTTGAACACAGTTTTGAGTAACACGAGTGGCTTGAGCATCAGTAGGAACGAAAAAGTTGATCAGAGTGATTGAGGTCTTGTCTGCATGTCCCTTTGGGAACAAACCACCTGCACAGTCTTATCTGAGGGGCTGTAGGGGTGCATCCTGGGCCCCTGCTTGGTTGTCAGTCAGTAGCATTGCCCAGCACTGCTGTTTCCTATAAACAAGTGCATGTACGTGATTCCCGGGGCTGGCCCTCCCAGTTTGAAGTTGTGCCCACGCTCATCCCCATTTTTATAAAACACCCCTTTCCTTGTTTTCAACATTCAGGTGAAACAGCCCTTATTCCCCAAATCAAGAAGCCCGTAAACAATGGCAACACTCTGATGCTTGAACATGTCTTACCTGCACAAGGCAACCAGACATCGCTGTGTATTGCCCCACTGGTCTTCACATCCCTGCACGGCCTCACACAAGCATCTTCTGGATAAAATGTGCAGGCGTGCCGGCATCGCACTGTTTCAGGCTTATGTGGTGCAGGCATTTACGGTGGAGAATAAACAGAATGAGGGGCTTTGGAATGCTCATGGCTCCTTCCCAGTGAGCTGTGTCTTGTCATGTAAGGGGGTCATTGGCACTCTCCAATCCACTCGTGTCTGCACCAGACCAATAATAAAAGATAAGACACCAAAGAAACTGACTTGGGGAATGACCTGGGGTATGAAGCCCAGCTTTTGGATTTTACCATCACGGTACTTGAAATCTCTGGCTAGTGCCAACCTGCAGTATGCAAAAAAAACAAAACCCTTTTGTTAGGTTTTCAAGGCGGCAGTCCTCCGTGTTTACACTTCAAAAAAGCACCCTTTCCAGCGTTTTGGGGGACGAAGATGCGTACCACAGAGCGGTTTAAGTGCCACCCCCAGGACGTAATTATACACAATTCCGCGTTCCTTTGTGTTGTCTGTAGCGGCCCAAATATGTGGAATGCCACAGCACCTTCTACTTGTCTCAGAACCACACTGCCAGAGAGAATGTGTGCCAGGCATAGGGGAGCGGCTGGAATGCTACTTTCAAATGTGATGCTCTTCCTACGCTGCATCCCCCGAGAGGGAGCCCGGTACCGCCTTGAAAGTAGCATTCCATTCCTTTGGGAGTTTGCCTTGCTTATCTGGCAAACCACCAGTCACACGGCAGAGAGCAGGAAAATACAAATGCCCGCCTTTGTTCTACACGCAAATGCCTCACTTCACGTTTAAATATTCTGTATCATTTGTCTTCAAACCTCCCGCATCTGTTCTGAAATGCATGCGGCAGCCGTGCTGTGGTGTTACCTGGCGTAGAACTATACACACGCGCACATGCAATGCCGTAACCGCGCAGCACTCACCCTGGGAGCACGCAGCGCCTAGCAGTGAATACACACTTATTCATAAGCATTGATTTATTTCAGCACTTGTACAAGGCGCCACACGCCCTGAGGCCTCAGAGCGCCTCGACAAGCAGGATAAAAGACAGATACATGCATCAAAAGAAAAACACAAGAAGCCGCAGAGGCATGCATAAAAAAAACGACTCAAAACCTTGATTTACTGTAGAATAATAATAATAAACCGTGTACTGCACTCCAAGGCGCAGTGAATGCAGAGAAAAAGCTTTGACCAATACCCCACTGCAGTGTGTGTCTACCACGGTTTATAGTGACTGTGTCGAATGTCACTTTTTTAAATGTCATTTTGTCGAACGAAAAATGGCGGAAAAAAATATTTCGATTTTTTTTTTGTTCCTCCCCAACCCCCCGTTTTTTTATTTACACAGTTTTTTTTACTAGCTAAACCCAAAAAAACATATAACATTAAAAAAAATGCATTTGCCATTTTTTTTTTTTGCCAACATTTTTTTCCACGAAATGGCATTCAAATTTTTTTTTCCCGACAATATGACCGGATACCATCTACCACAGTACACATCCCAACGTTCTCGCTTTCTCTGCGACCAGGACAGGAGACAGTATATGTAAATATATACTATCCTTTTTACCCTGTCTGTAACACCAAGATGAACCGTAATTATGTAAATTATACACTATCCTCTGTACCATGTGACTCCAAGAGGAACCGTAAATACAATGCAAATGTCTATGTAATTAATAAGCCTTTCTTTGTAACCAGCAATGTCTTATATGTGTAGCCACGATGCCCTCGGGCTGATGAGCGCTTTAAAAATGCAAATGAATAAATAAACAGCTCAACGATACATATGGACCTCATTCCGAGTTTGGCAGTTTGGTAAAAAAAAATGGTGGCAATTCCGTTACCACCACTTTTTTGGGCGATAAGAGAATTACTGCAGTATTTACCACTGTGCCAAATCCTGAGTTTGGCCTTGAAGTGATGGAGTTACCTCCAGTATTTACCTGGAGGTAAATCCTCCACGTTAATGCCAAAACTGGTGGAAGTACAGCGACAGAATTACTGCGAGCAGTAATTCTGCTAAAAAACCCCTAGGGTCCTATGGACTCTGAAAATGGCAACTAACACTGCCCTACCACCACTTGTAATTCAGTGGTAAACCCACAGGACCAGGTGGCGGTAACAGTAACTTATTTTGGCAGATATTCTGCAGAATTGCCACTGAATTACCGCCAAACTTGGAATGAGGCCTATTGAACTCAATATTTACTGCCTCACCGTGCTGTTTTCCATTTCCACCCCGACGCCCGATGTGCGTGGTAGATTACTCCTGTGGTTAGTTTCATTCTGTGCTATGGCAATAGGATGGTCTTGCGCTGCCAAACTGGCTTCTCGTCATCTTGTTGAAAGAGATGATGTCTAAGGGAGCATAGTTGCCTTAAGAGAAGCAAAGAAAAGAAAGTCAATGGCGAACAATAAATTGGATACCGAACAGCAACTTTCCCCATTGCACCACAATACTTAATTCTTGATAATTCTCTTCGCTTGGTGCGCTCTTCTGCTGGTGTGGTGGTAGACTTTGGACTGCGTCATAGAAATCTCGAGAGATAGTAGACTTTGGTCGATCTCCCAAAGGCTGTACGCAGCACCATAAAGCTACGTCAATCTCTTGCTCCTCGCTGGAGTGATTGCCTAGCCATTTGCATGGAGAGCAGTAACAGACTTATTTACACTACAATACAAATTAAATGAGCAATGAGTGACTGTCTCGTCGACCCAAAATAGAGCTTTTACAATGGGTCACTTCCTACCGAGGAATGACAACCAGGTGCATGAGAATGAATGAGCTGACTGGATGCTTGCTTGAGCACCTTATAAAGATGAGCCATTTACACATGACACCATAACTAAATGTCGCATTAACAGGTAATTCTGTCTCCCCAAGTTTGAGGCAGACTTAATGAATTATTTAGCAGTGGTTCACATCACGTGCGCACACGGCAGAGCCCCACAATATGGATGGGCCGGTCGCCGTGACGACCTCCAGCATCAGACCTGCTACATCTGAAATTCCTGTCGATTCCCCGCAGCTCCATTTGCCCACCAGTCCTGCCGGCTCCTGCCCCCCGCCTTAAAGGGAGAGGGAGTGAGCCGACAGGCGAAGCTGCAAGGAGAAGGCCAAAGGAAAAGGCCTGCACTTCTCTTTGCAGCTCTTCGCGGCTCGTCTGCCATCTGCCACAACGCTATGTCGCTTCCAAAAGGTAAGGAGACTGGCTGTTACCAACTCCATTCAATCCCAGGCCTTGCCGCTAGGACACTCAGACTATGTGCCCGCACCCAGGAGGACACCACCAACTCCCAGCCCCTCCTAACGAGCAGCACCTGCAATGCACAGCTATGCTCTCGGCTATGCTCTCGTATACAGACTCCTATTCACTGTGACAGCAAGACCAGATCGATCCGCCGCACTCCACAGAATGCTACCTCCAGTATATCTACCAAAGGAGCACAATCTTCTACCGTCAATGGTACTGCTATTGCACCAAATGTGATTTTACCTCTGTCTGCCACCACTGAAAACGAGCCCTCCAATGCTAAACCTGCAATGCAACAACCTGACACCCCATCTGTCCTGCATATGTGCTAAACACGACTCTGCCCACTACCTCGGTCACTCGTCCTATGCCCCCCCCCCCCAGCCACCACAGAACCTCATCTCAAATGCGCCATGGTCAACGCCAGGTCCATTAACGCCCATGCCCTAGACATCCACGACCTCATAACCACCCATGACCCTGATCTGCTCATGATCACGGAAACCTGGTTACATGAAGCCTCAGGCCCTGCGCTCTCTCTTGCACTGTCCCCTGGTTACTCCATCACTAGGCAAGATCGCCCATCTAAAGGTGGAGGTGTAGCACTTATTGTCAAAGACTGCCTCTCCATCAGAAAGATAGAGAAATCCATGAACAACAACAGTGACTACCTCTAAGTTAAAATCAACCTCTCTCCCCACTGTACTATTGCTATTCACCTTGTCTGTTGCCCACCGGGCGCCACAGGAGACTGCCAAGCCTCTCTCACTCACCTCCTCTCTGACAACCTCAAAAAACATTCGAAAGCCATTCTGCTTGGGGACGTCAACCTAGGCCTCTTTGACACCAAGGACCCAGCAGCCAAATCTCTTAACTCAACCCTCATGACACTAGGCTACAAGAACACTATCTCTGGCGGTTTATGGTCATAATACCGGATTTAGAAATCTCTAAAAAAAAAATCTCGAAAAAAAAGGCCGAAAAAAAAAATGTCAAATTTATTTTAATGACGTTTTTTATTCGAAATGGGGGGGTTCCCCCCCAACCCCCCTTTTTTTATTTTACCCCTTTTTTTTTACTTACCTGACCCCAAAAACACATAAATAAATAAATAAATAATTCGATATTTTTTTTTGAGATTTTTGTAATTCGATATTATTTTTTCAGCCTTTTGACTGACCACCATCTCTGGCCCCACCCACACCATGGGCAGAACGCTCGACTGGCTTGCCCAGCATAACTGCCCACTCATCACTGGCAACACTCCCACCCCATGGTCTGACCACCACATCATCATATTTAGCATCCCCACCCCCAGCTCCTCCAACCCCTCACCTCAACCCCTGCCACAAGCCCTCACAAGAAGCTCCCGCCAACTCACCAAGGAAAGACTACTGCCCTTCCTCCAAGGCCCAGCCTTCAGACCTCCTTTCTCCTCTGACCCAGAAATCCTTGCATCAGCCTATGATGTTGCCATCAAAGCAGCGGTCAACTCCATAGCCCCACTCAAACCCTGTAAATCCAAACCCACTACCCACCCACCCACTACCCACTCTAATACCTGGTTCACCCCAGACCTTCTCATAAAAACGGGCTGCATTTTCACAGTGGCAAACCTCCCATTCTGAAAAAGACAAACTGAATGTCAGGGATGGCACTCTGTCAAGAGTGGCACCAGGCACCCAGGTAGGTTTTGGGTGGCTGTGCTGATGTGAGGTGACAGATAAGCACACACAGCAGGAAACTCAACAAGAAAGAAGAATAGGTAACAGTAGCTGTGAACAAAAAGGGGCAGGGAAAACAAAGGTACAAACCAACTGGATTCCCTCTTGGGGTATATGCAGAAATGGGAAAGAGTGTTCCATGGACCTTAGGAAACTCCAGCCTTCTGCACAGATTGCTATTACAGGAGCCCGCTCTGTATGCTCATGGCTGGGAACAACAGCTGTGGGTGTCTGTACCGAAACAGTATAACTGAAATGGATAACCTAAGGGAGGACGAAAGACTCAAGGAAGAGAAGGACAGGAATCAAGAACAGGGGATTGCAAACAAGGAAGAAAGCAAGGGAGCAGTAACGGATGGCACAAAGTGCACGCAAACTGTTGTGGATTGCAGAGGACGGTAGTAGGCTGCAAGGCAGGGAGTCCAGAGAAGCAGGACAGAGAGCTGTAGTAGGCTGCAGACAGAGAGCCCAGAGGAGCAGGGCAGCGAGGCAGGGAGCCAGAGGACCAGGGCTGCAGGCAGAGGAGTGTAGCAGGCTGCAAGGCAGGGAGCCCAGAGGAGTAGGGCAGCGAGACAGGGAGCTCAGAGCACCAGTGCTGCAGGCAGAGGAGTGTAGCAGGCTGCAAGGCAGGGAGCCCAGAGGAGCAGGGCAGCAAGGCAGGGAGCGCAGGAGGACCAGGGCTGCAGGCAGAGGAGTGTAGCAGGCTGTAAGGCAGGGAGCCCAGAGGAACAGGGCAGCGAGGCAGGGAGCCCAGAGGAGCAGGGCAGCGAGCCAAGAGGACCAGGGCTGCAGGCAGAGGAGTGTTGCAGGCTGTAAGGCCGGGAGCCCAGATGAGCCAGCAAAGGGCACTGGATCAGAAGCGGGATAATATGGCAACAGGAACAGCATACAAATACGTGGCTCAAGGCAAAAAAGGTGCCAATTCCTCAAGATAATTTTCTTACCAGTCATCGCTTCTCGGAACAACCACTTCTTCTCATTCTGATTTAAACCATCCACCGACTCATCACATCCCAATATAACCACACTAAAATCCAAAGCAGGGAGACCAACAATCACCTCATCACATACCCGTCTGATCTCACCCCAGAATAGTCTCACCAATCTACAGTCCCATAATAGATGTTCCAACGTACCGATTGCACACAAACATCTCCAACACTCTGCACCCCCCAACATCTGGGAGAACTCTTAATGCAAGAGACTGAGCTCCTGCGGGCAGCTGCTTAAATACAGCCCTGCCCTGAACTTAGGCAGGCTAATTGGCAGCACCTGGAGCAGCACACCTGAAGGTAATCTGCCTCCTCCCTCTCTGGTCCTGAGAAGGTGGAAGCAGCACTGATCGCTAGGGCTTCTGGGGATTGTGGTTCCAATACTGATGAATGGGAATAGCCAGGAATTGATAACTGTAGCAAGGTGCATTATGGTACACGTAGTTAACTGAATTAAATAAGAAAGTACCTAAGTCGTGCAAATGGAAATTAAGGACCAAAGTGTGAATAGCAGTTGTTCAAAGAGTATTATGAAGATGAATGAGTTCCAAAGCTCCAACAAATACAAGAAGGCAATCACCCAAGCAAAGGCCAAATCCTTTAAATCCAGAATCTCAGAAGCCAAATCGAATACAAAAGAAATGTTCACCATCTTCAGGGAGCTAGAGACTCCCAAACCCGCCCCCCAGAACTTCACCAAAAATAAAGCATGGTACGATGAAATCCAAACGGCTATGCAAACCAAACTGGGCTCTCTCCAGAATAAAATACTAGCTACCAAACAAGCGCTGCCCAATACTCACACCCCTACCCACCCCCATCCTTGGACCACCCCATACCCTTCTCTTTCAAAGCCATACAGGAACCTAATGAGGAACATCAAACCCTCTAACTGCAAAGGTGATGCCTGCCCAGCCAACATCATTAAGGACTGTACCGAAACCCTAGCACCATTTCTGACTGCCTTTGTCAATGCCTCCTTTGCCACAGGGAAAGTCCCCTCCTCCCTCAAGGAAGCCTGGGTCCACCCTCTCTTAAACAAACCTACCCTAGATCCTACCTCTCCTAACAATTACAGACCCATCACCACTGTCCCATTCCTCCTCAACATTCTGGACAAAGCAGTTTACCTGCAGGTTCAGCACTTCATTGAAGAGAATAAGAATAAGAGATTGGTGGGCATCCACCAATCTGGTTTCTGCCCTAGACACGGGACTGAGCCCACCCTGCTTGATCTAAAAAACCAGATGGACGATGTCAGAGACCTAGGTAAACCAGCACTTCTCCTACTCCTTGACCTCTCCGCTGCATTCGATCACGAGGTCCTTTGCCACCACCTCTCTTCCACTGCTAAGTTTTCCCCTGACGCCACAGCCTGGCTCACCTCCTTCCTACAAGACAGAACTATGCAAGTATTCTCTGACTTGGCCTCTGCCTCGCCCACCATCATGCTTTGTGGGGTGCCCCAAGGCTCCTGCCTCTCCCCCACGCTCTACAACATCTTTACACGCCCCCTCTTCTTCATCCTCGACGCTATGGGTATCTCCTACACCAACTACACTGACGATACCCAGAACCTCCTCACCCCTACCGGCAACTATGACACAGACTCCTCGACCCTCAATAACATCTACAACACCATCCAAGCATGAATGGCAGACAATGGACTATGCCTCAATTCAGACAAGACCAAACTCCTCCTGGTAGATTCCCCCGACACATTAAAAAATCTTGACTCCCAATTCAGTCACTTCACCATGGACTCCATCAAAATACCAGTTTCAGATTCAGTCAAAACTCTTGGAGTCTATTTGGACTCTAACCTTTCCATGGACAGGCAAATCAGTGCAATAGCCTCCTGTGCTGCCTATCATGCTAAACTAATCAACGCATCCAGGCCCTTTCTCTCCAAAGAGAACTGCACCAACATAGCCAGAGCCATCACTGGCTCTAGGCTACACTACTGCAACATACTCTTTCTAGGGACCTCCACTAAAAACCTGCAGAGGCTCCAAGTCATACAAAACAATGCTCTCTGTGCAGCCCAAAGCAGCACCAAGAGAGAACACATCTCAGAGGCCAGGAAATTAGCTCACTGGCTCCCAATAAAGGAAATAATTATTTTCAAAGCTCTGACACTGACCCACAAGTGCATCCATCTCACTGCTCCGGACTACCTCTCACAAAGGATCCACCCCACCACCGCTACAAGACCCACCAGATCACCTTATACCAACATGCTCTGTGTGCCCCTAGTAAAAAGAACTAGAGCAGGTGGCTCCAACTTCCCATATCTTGCACCCACACATTGGAATGCCCTACCTCCCACGCTCCGAGGTGAGGCTTCCCTCATCTCCTTCCGTAAAGCTATGAAAACTATTCTCTTTACATAAGCTTATTCGTAAATGCGTCCTACAACTGTTACCACCTCTGTAGCTCTGTAACTAAGCTCTTGCAAGCAACAGCGCCTCAATGCCTGTGGGCTGCTTGTGCGCTATATAAATGTAATAAATAAAAAAATAAAAAAATAATCAATTTGAAGAAGCCCTGGAGTGGTCCATGGAGGTGTCACTAGCAGTAGGGAACCGTGGCGTGGACTGCTTCGTGCTGTCCACGACAAAAGCCAGTCCTAGCCAAAATGCACTTCAAGGGTAAGTTCTATCAAAAAAATGTCCAACTTCAGAGGCTCCCAAGAACACAATGGGCCGCTAACAGGCCCATTTCACAGAGACAAGAGCAGAAGAATGTTACATTTCCTGCCCATTATCCTGTGAAGACACGACATATAAATAAATAATAAGTAAGCAAGTAAATAAATAAATAAGGTTGAAGAGCAAACCACGTGCCTGCTTACAGCTGGTGTCATCAAGATTTGTAATTTCGGCTGATATTCCATGTCTGCATTGACCCGAAACAAAAACTATACCCTTTGCACTGTTGCTTTGAGGGAGCATGTTAAATTGAAAACAAAAAGAGGAATAACCTGTTTCTTTCACTCTGCGGTATAATGAATGGAGAGAAAGAGCTGTGACCAATACCTGACTGCAGTCTGTGTCTACCACCGTACACCTGTCCAGCAAAACACATGCATCTCCTGTCATGGATGGAAAAGGGAACTGAGCTCATTCTGCTTACAGCTTTGCAACATACTGGGCCTCATTACGACCCTGGCAGTAGCCGTGCCCTGCTGCCGGGAATGAATTTTTCCAGAGCCCAGAAAAGGGCAATAACCGGGTCATGCCGACCTTGGTGGACCCAGTAATTGCCATCTGACAAGGGTGCAAAACCCTGGATTATTTTTATTTGTATTCAATAATGAAATGACGCAGGTAATTATATTTATGGAAGGGTAATCTGATGATCATAATCACCTTTCATAAGATGCATGCCAAAAGCATATTATGTCTCTGCAGCTTGCTGCATCAGTATCCTGCTCTACCAGTGGCATAGAACACGTTCAGAGGTCACAGCTGCTCATTTGACAGTCTTTGCAGAGCAGGGACTGCATTTAAGATATGCTTCCCTGTACCAAAACAATGATGATCATTAATAGCCCATGATACTGGCAGGATAAAATAAAGCAATGCCCGTGTTTAGGCATGGTGCAAGGCAATACTTGTGATCATGGCCGCCACTTCCCAATTGACATCGCACATGTGCCAGCTCCTGTGAGTCCACTCTGCTGGGAAAAGTGATGTGTATTCTGGTCAGCCGGGTGGAGACTGCCAACGGGCAGGACTGGAACCTGGAGCACCTGGCCTCCTCTTTGATCTCTTTGTGAGGGCAGGTAACACCCTCCACCAGGAAAGCCGCACAGCAGGAAGTTGTCCTGGGCCCGGCATCAAAGGAGCACACCCATTCAAAAGGAGTAGCCTCACACCATGTGCTGCATCTCTAAAGGCCTTTGTTCTTAGTGAGAAGGGGAGAGGAGAGGGCAGGATTAAAGTAGGTATGAGTGATCTGGTCAATGGAAGGACACTTCCACCGTTTTGATTCTCTCTGTCCCTCTTTCCCTTTCCTGCCACCTTCACGCCCTCTGGAGTGTGGCATCAGAAGGGCAAAGTCCACTCGGTTCGAGGGCAGCGATTGGACCACTAAGGCAGGGTAGCATTAGTCCAATCACCTGGGCACTTTTGCCTTTAAAAGAAGAGGTCTCCCATCCCTTCTTCAGATTCTCTCAGATCCTCTCTGATGCTTTAACACTGTAGACTCACTCAATGGACTTACTTTGAGAAAGCTGTACTTTCCAAAGCCCTCAGCCTGTGGTGAAGAAGGAGCCATCCAAGGCAGAAGGAAGATCTGTCCCTTACCCACTCCCGGGGCACATTGGAGTGAACTGTCCTGTGAACCGGGACCTACCTCTCTGCACCAGAATCTCCTAGAGCTGGGAGAGCAGACCCTGAACAGAGTTATCCTGTCCCTGAGTCCCCCTGAGCGGGTCTCACAGCAACTAAGTGGCAAGACCAGCCGAAAGTGCCTGAGCTACCGCACCAAACCAGTCACTCTGTATTTACTGCACCTTAAAAGAGAGGGAAGATGCTGGTGCAAGCTTTGGCACTCTTCCACCAATCCAAACTCTTGCTTGCCTTCAAAACAGCTTGATGCTGCCTTGTGCCATAGTCAAAGCTCATCAACTGCTAGGCCTGAAGTGACAGCTCTATCCCGGGACTCACTGGCGAGTCACACACCAACTCTGAGCAGGGCTTACATCCACAGCTTTACCCAGCTAGCTCTTGAACCACCACCTCATCGACCTGCACATTAGCGCAACCAAGATCATCACTTTGAAGTCTGTGGCTGGACGGATTGAACCGTTGGAGCGTTACTCATCAACCCCTTTCAGCGCCAAAAGACTGACTCTGCCTGGCCAACTGCAAAGCATTCCTGGGACTGCCCCGACCTGCATCCTTGAGAGCTGCCCTTCGACTGCACAGAGCAACCGCTGTCGCCCCCTACTCAACGCCCGCTTGCTGCTTGTGCCTACAATATCCAACGTACCCGAATTGAGCTTGATCCCTTCGCATGAACATTCAACACCGGATCTGACTCTGTCAGTCCACCAAGAACTGAAGCCAGGAACTTTTGACCCTGAACTGCCCCCTCAACTACAATATCCTTTTTGTGGCTATTAGCTAAAATACCACCCGTGGAACTATGCTCAGAGTGATACTTTCTCAAGTCTATCACATCATCTCTGTTCTTCCTTCGGGCAGGGGTTTTGTACAGTGTTTTCTATTTATTGCATTGCAGATGATGTGTTTAAAGTATATATGTTTTTATAGAATCTTGATTGGACATTGCCTTTATTTTGGACTGGGATACTGTGTTGTTTGGGTCACTACGGATTCACCTTCATACTCCTTTTAAGATCATAGCCTTCCCTCAGCCCATGCTACCAAAAACAGGAAAGGAGATATACCTCTTAACTCTCACTGGTATACCTTTGTGATTGCATTGTGTTTTGGTTTGTAGAAGTGTGAGGTCTGAATGGGACTTTCTACCCCTACTCATCCTTGTGCTCCTCCGGATGTATAATCCAATTCATCACACACACCTGCACACATCTTCACCAAAGGCCCATCGGCGACTGGAAAAAAAGTAATACATCAACCAGAGGCCACTTGACAATGCACAAGGTCTCATTCAGAGTCAAGGTGATATGGAAAGATGAGCCAAAATTAGAAATCTCAATGACACCAACTGCAACACAACGCAGGTTGATGATAAGATAAGCCTCTGTGGTAAGTGTTCCTTATCTGCTTTGTAGAGACAGTCCTGGACATTAGGCTCAGGAAGAAGAATTGTGACAGCGGTTAAGAAACCTGCAACAAACACACCCTGTGCCTGGTAACTTAGCGATGGATCATGAAAACATAAAGAGACAATCTCTCTAAGGAACAACAGCTATGTAGATGTATCACTGAGGGGAAAAATAGGTTAGGGATAAACAATGACCTACATGCTAATAATAAATTAGCAGCCTGCATGCTCAATTCAGCAATGGGCATTTAGATCATGTATGGAGCCTTCCTGCCCATTCCCTTGGAGTGCAAAGCAACTCCCAATGTTAGACCTATTATCGTGCTTGTTGAATCTGGTACTCCCTGCCTTTCGGGGAAGAAGACTGCAGAGTCGGACGGGGATAACCAACAGGGTTGTGGTTTAATGAATGCAATGCTAGTTGTCTTGTATAGGACCTGTCTTCCACTATTGGTGGCCTTGCTGCACTTCAACTGTGTATAATTGTAATTTTCTGCATAGGACACTAGCTGCTTTGAATGACAACACGCAATGGACAGTCTACATACCTCATGGACAGGCAAATACGAGTCTCAGTTCCTTGGGAAATATATACAGAGAGATGAGAGAATCTCCCCTAAGGCTCTGTCTTTCCCCAAGCAGGCTGTCTGTGAGAAGGAAAGGCCACAGTCACTATAACTTGACCATTGTTAGTTCCATGTGTCCACTTTCCCCCCAGATGGCAAGTGCTGTCTCCAACAGTGGGTCAAACTCCAAATAGGAAGAGTGTAAAAGAAATGGGCAGACAGCAGCACTTGCATGTCTCAGGACAGGAAACCATCTTGCACCACTTGTGATCTGGCTACTTCATGTAGAGGGAGACCTTCTGAGTTGAGGTCAAAGAGTGCTGAGTAACCTCTCTTGGGGATTGGCAACATTCTCACCCTTCAGGTTCTGTTATGATCAGGGGAAATGTGGAGAGCACTGAGTTGCAAGGTCTTACCCATTTGTATCCTCATAACACTCACAATCTTCTCTAAGATTCTAGGAGGTCTTGACCTAAATCAATAAGAAGTATTGAAGGGCGAAAGCATCCATTGGATCTCTAGCTTGGCACAGGTAACTCCCACACTATCGGATGACTGATCAAACAACCTGACATGGCTGATCAGTCATCCTATTTTCGGTCTACTGTCCCAGTAAAAAGGTTTCTCCTCCATAGTCCTTACTCTGTTCCCTACAAGAAAGTAATGCTTTCTCCATTACTAGGGTCTAAATTAATGGTGTAAACCTCCAAAGTGTCCATCCTCGTTTTGGAATATATATCTCCTCCTATGATTACAGTCACCAGAGTATCCTCCTGGCTTCCCTTGCATGCCCCAGACAAGGAAAGGACATCACTTATGGGGGTGTGCGGTGGGGTCCCAGCAGATGAAGGACTTTGGTTCCCAGCGGACGAGGGACTTAGGGGACACGCTTTGGGAACCCATCATCCCACCTTACTTTCCCAGGGCCAGCAGAGTTGACATCATGGGCTAGCAGTAGTACGTAGGTCTGAGGGGTTTTGTCTTGGGGCGCTGGTGTTGAGAGCTGTCTCTCTCAGGGTTCCCCCCTTCTCCTCCCTGATCTGCGCAAGACCAGTGGGGATTATTCTTTGGACTCCTCCACATTCCCCTGGTCTCTGGCAATTGCAACATGGCACACTTCTCATGCCACCCAGTAGTAAAGGACCTGGGGCCAGCTTCATGTGAATCTCAATGTTCTCCATCCTTCCTGCCTGAAATCATGGGCAACCTTTTCCAGCTGTTCGCTGGCTCGCACCGCATGTGTGCATGCGTCAAAGCAGTGATCTGAGCAGATCTGTGGCACTGATCAGAGCAGATGGCAGCTGTCAACAATGCACGTGACTGCAGAAGTGGGCCCATGCATCCCAACATCTACCCCTTGGCACCATATGCATTTTTCAAAACACTGCCTATTTGTGAATGAAGACAGTGGGTTCCCGTACTTCTTGTGTCACTGTTTTGTTGGTCCGTCCTTGCTGTAAACACATTACTAAGAGGTATAGTTCTCACATGTGGCTACAATTCCACTCTTCTTTCCAGCAATTGGATATTGATCTCAAGCACCGTGTTGCGTCTTGCAAGAATGTTCTGTAACCTAATTCATGTGACTGTTTTTAGTTGTATGCTTGCTTTATTTTTCTCTCCTTTCGCTATCCACAAGGACAGAGAGGAAATGCAACCCTCTTACTAGAGCCATCTTGAAAGTCACCAACCACATGTGCACATGATACGGTTGTATGTCTGGAGATGGTGGATACATAAATTATACAGCAGTCTGTAGATGTATCTTCCCTGTTCGTGTACAACTGGTCAAAAAAGGGACAAGTACCTCCTGTAGATGGAGTAGCAAACCGAGGTTCCACAGGATCACTTCTCCCCAGTGATAAAGAGCTGTTAGGCAATGCGTTCCAGGTGTGCATGTATTCCAGGTGTGCATGCGTTCTAGGTGTGCATGCGTTCTAGGTGTCAATGCGTTCTAGGTGTGAATGTGTTCCAGGTGTAGAATGCATTCCAGGTGTGCATGCGTTCTAGGTGTCAATGCGTTCTAGGTGTGCATGTATTCCAGGTCTGCATGTGTTCTATGTTATGCATGCGTTCTAGGTGTGCA
The DNA here is from genome assembly GCF_040938575.1 of Ambystoma mexicanum. Classification (NCBI taxonomy): domain Eukaryota; kingdom Metazoa; phylum Chordata; class Amphibia; order Caudata; family Ambystomatidae; genus Ambystoma; species Ambystoma mexicanum. The sequence goes on along the minus strand of NC_090936.1, from coordinate 103,381,245 downwards.
TGCGTTCTAGGTGTCAATGCATTCTAGGTGTGACTGTGTTCTAGGTGTGAATGTGTTCCAGGTGTGAATGTGTTCTAGGTGTGCATGCGTTCTAGGTGTCAATGGGTTCTAGGTGTGACTGTGTTCTAGGTGTGCATGTATTCCAGGTGCGCATGCGTTCTAGGTGTGCATGCGTTCTAGGTGTCAATGCGTTCTAGGTGTGGCTGCATTCTAGGTGTCCATGCGTTCTAGGTGTGCCTGCGTTCTAGGTGTCAATGCATTCTAGGTGTGACTGTGTTCTAGGTGTGAATGTGTTCCAGGTGTAGAATGCATTCCAGGTGTGAATTTAGTTATTTTATTTATTTGGATGTATAAAGCGCCCAGCGGCCCTGAGGCATTGTGGCGCTGGTACAGGATATTCACTTGGTGCACGTTATACATGATATACAGGGTATACAGTTGGTGCAGGTAATAGCATTGTTGCAGGAGCAGATATATACAGTAGATGACAAAGTAGAAGCGATGTGTAGGTTACAGAGCGAACGTGTTAGAGACAATGTATGAAAAGGAGGTCTAGTTGAACAGCTTTGTTTTAGTGCTTTCCTAAAGGTTGTCAGGGATTCTTCCTTTCTTAGACTGAGTGGGAGTGAGTTCCAGGCTTTGGGGGCAAGAACCTCAAAGGTAGAGCCGCCTGCTTTTGCTCTGTTGAATGCAGGGACTGAGAGTTGGTGTGAGTATTGGTCACGTTTCGGTCTGTGGGCTGGTGATTGGTGTATTCTTTCCACTAGGTATGCTGGGGCAGACTGGGCGATGCATCTGTGGGTGATGGTGAGGGCTTTGAATGTTATGCGTTCTTTGACCGGGAGCCAATGGGCATCTTTCCGAGCCTGGGAGATGTGCTCTCTCTTGGGTATACCGAGTGCAGCTCTAAGGGCGCTGTTTTGTGCAATTTGGAATCTGTCCATGTTGTTATTGGAGGTACCTAGGAGTAGAATGTTACAGTAGTCTAGTTTTGCACCAGTTGTGGCCCTTGCGATGTTGAGGCAGTTTTTATGGGATAGGTATGGTCTCACAGCGTTTATGATTTTTGATGTGAGTGCTGCGGCAGATGAGATGGCGCTGACCTGCCTATCCATTGATAGGGTGGAGTCCAGATATACCCCGAGTGTTTTGACTGTGTCTGAGGTTTTAATGATGGTGTCCTCGATGCTGAAGGAACTATAGCTGTTGTGTAGATTTTTTTAGGGCTTCTTTAGGGCATACTAGCAATATTTCATTTTTTTCACCGTTTAGGCATAGGCATTTGCAGCCATCCGTGCCTGGATGCATGCATATGTGTCTTGGAGTGACTTGAGGTCTTGCTCATAGTTGCCTGTTAGAGGTAGAAGGATTTGGGTGTCGTCGGCATAGTTTGTAAAGGCTATGCCAAAGTCTTCTAGGTCACTGAATAAGGGGAGAGTGAAGAGGTTGTAGAGGGTGGGGGAGGTGCATGAGCCTTCTGGGTCTCCTCAGCTGATAGGTGATGGCTGTGCGGATGCCTGGTCTGAGAAGACTCTCATTGCTCGGCTGTCCAAGAAGGTGGTGATCCAGTCGGTGGCTTCTTGGGAGAAGTGTGCTGTGTCGGTGAGGTGTTTGCACAGGATCTTGTGGTCGACCAAGTCAAAGGCCGCCGAGAGATCTAGGAGTAGGAGAAGTGAGGTCTTGCCTTTGTCCATGGCTTCAAGTAGTTGGTTTTTGAGGTCGAGTAGGGCTGATTCTGTGCCATGGCATGGGCGGAAACCTGACTGCCTTTTACCAAGAATGTTGTGGGTTTCTAGGTAAGCCTGGATCTGTAGATAAGCAGCCTTATCCAGGATTTTCAGCAGAAACGGCACAGTGGTGATAGGACGGTAGTTGTTTGGGGCGTCTGGATCCAGGGTAGGTTTTTTTAATAGCGGTCTAACCCATGCTTCCTTAAGGGCGATGGTGCTGGTAGCAAAGGAGGTATTGATGAAGGTAGTTACAAAAGGGGCTAGAGCTGTGGCACAGTCTTTAATTATGTTGGCTGGGCAGATGTCTCCTTTGCATAGAGATGGTTTGGTCTGTTTCATGATTAGAAGGACTTCGGGAACTGTGACTTCCCTGAAAGTGAAGGGTTTGGGTGTGTTTGTTATGTGTATAGTGTTGCCCTTTGGTATCATGGTGGGGGGCTTAGGTAGTGGAATGGTTTTGGGAAGTTTGTCGAATTGGGATTTGATTTTGTTCTGGAGTTTTTTATCTAGCATAGTGTAACGCTCACCTGGTATCCACGGGGACATCACTCAGCCTGTTCTGACCTCTTACGACCTCGAACCCTTCCCTGGAGGCTATTCGACTGGAGACTGGGCCTGAAACACAGGATTGGTAGAGTTTAACTCCCTATTGTCTCTGTGTGCTTGAACTCCTTCTTCCCCGGGGTCCAACCCTTCCCTTTGATCCACAGCTCACCTTGTTTTCTTGGATAGTGTGCTCTCCGTCCTGCCTTCAGCGCAGGGGCGCGTTGATTGATGCGGGCTCGTTGCTGCCTATTTACTTCACTGGCAAGAGTCCGACAGGTAAGTATAATGAGTCTTTTGAACAGTTCTCTAACTTCATTCCTTTCCTTCCTTAGATGATGGCCGGCGTCCAGGGATGGCGGCGTGCTGCTGAGATGAGTAGCGCTGAAGGTGAGTGAGCGCACGATGCGCGATGCACTCCTTTCGTATTTGCATTGAACTGAGTTCTTTTTCTGTGTCTTTTAGGTGCCGCGACGTTTTCAGCGTGGATGCCGGTTATGAAGAACAAATGCAGTGGGTAAACGCGGTATGCGGCGCCTCTAGATGTTCCACGCCAACCTGGAGTGTCTTTTCCCTCTTGCAGATGGATGAGAAGTTCCGGAGACAGAGTTCCCCCGGAGCGGCTGGGATTCAGGTAAGCGTTTGAAGCTCGTACAGTATTTAAAAATAAGCAAAGATTTGCAGAATGCTTATTAATGCCTTTTTTCTGTTCTTTTCCCTTTTCCTTAGGAAGCGTCGTGCCGGGATGGGAATGACACCGCCGAAGATGCCCGCAGAACAGAAGGAGCGATGACTGATGGGCAGAAGCGCCACAAGGTAAGGCTGTTCCTAACGGTGTTCTTGTTCTTGCAAGAGCTGAGCGCAGAAGAAAGATGCAGGCCTACTGGAGACCGATCCGAACACGGTGAGTGTCAAGCTGCAGGTGCAGAAAACGCAAAGCATGTTTCTCAGCCTGGGTGTGGCTTAAATAGTCTCTGGGTATCCCAGGTGCTTCTGGGCTGAACCACACCTAAAAGACTAGACCGCACATGCAGTTCTGGGAACCGAAATATGTGGGGGCATCCATCTTGTCCCCATCAATGCACTACAAGTCCAATCCCCAATGTTATCCTATGGGAGTGAGTGAGTCTGGCACCACAAGCGCCAAGTCTGACTCCAAGTGGGTCTTTGGAGGGATGGAGAGGCCCTTGAAGGCCATGTAGGTGATCGTGGCCTGGCTCCAGCCTGACATCTTGGAGGACTGGGGACATGAGGGGCAGGAATCATGACACATAGCATGTTGGATGTTGTTGCACCATGTTGCGTTTTTTTCAGTAGGTTGTGTGGAGGTGGGTGGGATGGTCAGCTCATTATAGATGGCGAATAACTCTTTGGATTGAGAGTTAGCTTTTTCAATTCTGTCATTGTAAGTGGCCGCTTATGCTCTGGCGATGGCTTTTTTGTATAGTTTAGCATCTGTAAGGTATGTGTCCCTTGTGGTAGAGGTGGGGTTTGTCTGACAGAGGGTTAGTGCCATTCTTTTGGTGGTTCGTGATTCTTGGAGTTCTTGGGTAAACCAAGAGTTTGCATGGAGTCTTTGTTTCACTTTTTTATTTTCCAGTGGGGCTACAACATCTATAATCTCTTTGAGCGTTGTGTTGTAGATCTCAACTAGAGTTGTGGGGTTGTTGGCTGTGGGATGAGCCAGCGCTGACGTTTCTAGGAGAAGGATAAGCCTGTCTGCAGTGAGCAGTTTTTTTGATCTGGCCGTGGTGGCTGGAGCAGGTATGTTTGGGCTACCTCCTATTTTCAATGGTATGAAGAAATGTAGTAAGTGGTGGTCTGTCCATGGGCGGGGTGTGTTAGAGTTGATGTTGGTTGCACAATTGTGGTCTGCAATCCAATCCAGGCGTTCTAGGTTCTAGGTGTGAATGTGTTCCAGGTGTGAATGCTTCTAGGTGTGCATGCGTTCTAGGTGTGAATGTGTTCCAGGTGTGAATGGGCCCCGGGTGTGAATGCGCTCCAGGTGTGACTGCATTCCAGGTATGAATGTGTTCCAGGTGTGAATGTGTTCCAGGTGTGAATGTGTTCCAGGTTTAAATTTGTTCTAGGTGTAAATGTGTTCTAGGTGTGAATGTGTTCCAGGTGTGAGAGTTCTAGGTGTGAATGCGTTCTAAGTGTGAATGTGTTCTAGGCATTAATGCATTCTAGGTGTGAGTGTGTTCCAAGTGTGAATGCGTTCTAGGTGTGAATGTGTTCTAGGTGTGAATGCATTCTAGGTGTGAGTGCATTCCAGGTGTGAGTGCGTTCCAGGTGTGAGTACGTTCCAGGTGTGAATGCGTTCCAGGTGGGAGTGTGTTCCAGCTGTGAATGCGTTCTAGGTATGAATAATCAAACAGATTTTCTTTTCTTCCGGACATTTCCTTTAAAACATGTCATGCTCCACCTTGCCTCAGGTAAACTTGCTGGTTGTTGATCGAGACAAACAGTAACTACTGCTGCAGTTTTTACCTTTTTTCTGAAAATGTCAGAGCATCTAAATGGTTAAAATCAATCACTTTATTCACTGACACCGCAATTAATTTGCAGGTTTTTTGGCTGAAGGCCAAGTAAGCAGATTATCTATCACTCAACTATGTTTTTTTCTTCATGTTATATCAAAGAAAACACTCATAATTCCATGTTCTTTTTAAATCGCTTCACACATAGTAATGCAATATGTCACTGAAAGTCATAAGATAGTTGTCGTTTTTGAGTGCACAGAGATGACAACCTTCCACTACTCTTGACGCCAGACATCAGGAAGTTGCTCTCATGATACCCCTATGGACATGGATCTGGTTAACTATCGCCACCAGGCACATAATCCATGAACACTTCCCTCTATGAAGTGGTACTTTCGAAAATAGTCCCAAAATGCAATTCAGTGTAGGGTCCACCAGGTCTCTTCCAGAAAAGGAGCAACTCAGCAATAGGTCGCATTCCTGCTTGGGAGGGAATACACGTCTAAAAGACTTTGGGCCTCATTCTGACTTGGGCGGTAAGGGATAATGGTCACCGGTAAGGAGATCGGTGCCGTTAAACACTTACCGCCCAATTCAGAGGTCCCTTAGCGGGAGCCGCAAAAAACATGTGGTCTGACCACAGGTCATTTACGGGTCCCGCTAAGGGACCAGGGCGCTAATTATGGGCCTGCTATTTGCGGGGCCGTAATTAGCGCCTTCCCCATTCCCATTGAGCCCTGTGGGGGCTCAAATGGGAATGGGGAATGGTTGGTTGAATGGGGATTTACCGGATCCGCACAGGTCGGAATGCCCCGGTAAGTCCCCTTTGAACCAGACCGGACGCAGTTTTGAAGGCAGCCATGGCAGCTAATGGCTACCTCCAAACTCGGAATGAGGCCCTTTTTCTTTTCTATAAGGACAAGGCAGCTTGCAATTTATAGTGCAGTGTCTGAGCAGGTCTACCTCACAATTGCTGGAGATCAGCCTACTTATCCCAATTTAAATAAATGACTGCACATGTCCATTACAATTGACTACGGGGACTGCCAATGTCATGATCATCTCAGCTCACTGAGTCTCTCTTCATTGTGCAGCACTCCAGCTACTCCTGGCTGCCTCATCAATACAATCAAAGACTTCAGGTGAACAAGCTCTGTCACGAGCTTTGACACTCTACTCCCTGATGGCTACAAGATCCTCTCTGCACCCAGATCCACTTAGCCTAGAGGGGATGTAGCCCTGATTTTTCCTGAGTGGATTCCTGCCATTATCATTCCCACTCAGATCTACTCCTCTGTTGAATGCCTTGTTTGCAGGCTATCAATCTCCCCCAGTCACTCTCTTAATGTTGCTACTCTCTACCGGCCTCCTGGTCAAATCAGCACTTTTCTGAGTGGGCTGACCTCTACTCCTCCCTCCTGGCCTCAACCACTCAACTCCTCCTCCTTGGTGACCTCAACATCCACCTCGATTCTCCCTGTCCCTCATCTCTGCCCTTTCGTGAACTTGGTGATTCCCTCTCCCTCTCTATCCTCCCCTCTGGCCCGACGCACTCTGCAAGACACACATTTGATGTCTTGATCTCCTCAGGCCTCCCTCTCTCTACCCCTCTAACCACTCCTCTCTCCTGGAGTGACCATTGCCTTCTCTCCTCTCATCTCTCACTCTCTTCCCTCCTAACCAAGCCCACCCCAACACTGCCACCTACCTTCTCAGACATCCGACCTATGAAGCGCGTGTCAGTTGAGGCTTTCGCTGCCATCTCCCCACACCCCTCCTCCTCCTCTGTCTGACTCACACCCGGACACAGCCCGGTGCCTTCTCTACACTTCTATCTCTGATACACTTGATGCTCTTGCCCCTGTCATGAGGATCCGCTTGAAGTCCAAAGTCAAGTGCAATTCCTGGTATGACTCCGACCTAGCTACACTTAAACGTAAGTGTAGTGCAGCTGAGAGGAAATGGAGGGCTTCTTGCTCAAACTGGCCCGTTGCCTGCTCCAAAGGCAATACCAACTCTCTGTCCGCACCAAGAAGAGAGTCCACAATCAAGCCCGTGTCTCTGCGGCATCTAACAACTCTGCAGAACTCTTTAAAATCTGCAAGGAGCTTGCCAATCCTGCAGCAGTCTCCACCACTCCTCTTGCCTCCCAAGCTCTCTACAATGCCCTTGCCTCTCACTTTATCTCAAAAACCCAGGACATCCTGTCCACCCTCTCCTCCATCCCCTCCTATTCCCTCTGAGTCTGTGCTTGCTAACCCCCCCTTAACCACTCTCCACCCTCCTTCACGTCCTTTCCTCTTTTCTCCCCTGATGAGGTCGGATCTGCGTGATATTTCCGTCGTGGAAAAGTCAGCGACAGAAATGTTTGCATGGGAAATGTACGCACTACAAATGTTCATACATTTCCCATGCGAACATCCAATAGAAAACCATACATACACCCGCACCCACAACACACCCCCGCCCACACCCCCAACATACCCCCACCACCCTACTTACCTTTCCTTCCTTCATGCTGTGTCCCTGCAGAGCCGGTTCCCTTTCACTTCCATGACCGGGAACCGGCGCCGCAGGGTCCTTTTTTTTCTCTTCTGTTTTGGCAGCTGCAGAGGTGTCCCCCGCAACCCCCGCTCACTATACTGTAAAGTAGAGTGAGCGGGGTGTTGCAGGGACACCCCACAGCCCCCGGCTTTTTTTTTTCTTCTGGCTGGGGGGTGTCCCCCGCAACACCCCGCTCACTACAGTGACTACAATAGTCCCATACCGACCCCACCAAATCACCTAAACACATACCACGAAAAGTTCAAACTTTTGGTTGTTAGAACTTTTCGTGGTGTGTGTTTTAGGTTTCTGGTGGGGTCAGTAATTTTTATTCGGACATTTTTTTGCTAGACAAGTCTGGTATATGAAAGCCTCATCAAAACAGGATCATCCCTGTTCCTCTAAAACCATCAAGGACTACATTGACACCCTCGCTCCCACCCTTGCTGATTTTTGCAACCACTCCTTTGCCTCGCTATCCTTCCCCCTCCCCTCTGAAGCACTCCCTTGTTTATCCTCTTCTCAAGAAACCCACAGCTGATCCTTCTTGTCCTGCTAACTATCACCCAATTTCCATTACTCCCTTTCTGGGCAAACCACTGGAAAAGCTGGCCATCTCTCAGCTTAACCTTCATTCCGATTCTGTTGGCTGTCTCCATGACCATCAGTCTGGTTTCAGAGCTGCCAGAAGCATGGAAACTGCTCTTCAGAACATCCGTGAAGACCTGCTCTCCACCCTTGACTCTAACATTCCCTCCGCTCTCATCCTACTTGATCTCTCTTCTGCCTTCGACACAGTCAACCATACCCTCCTGCTCAACCGTCTCTGTGACAACCTGGGTATCACTGATCAGGCTCTGGCCTGGCTGACCTCTTTCCTCTCTGATCGACCCTCTCAGGTCCAACTTGGGTCCTTCCTATCATCTATCTTCCTCTCTACCTGTGGTGTTCCCCAGGGGTCTAACCTCTCGCCCTGGCTTTTCAACCAATACCTGGCAACTCTCGCCCACTGCATTGCCATTTTCTGCTCAAATTTCCAGTGCTATGCTGACGACACTCAACTAATTTTCAGACTTCCCTCGGCCACCTCCTCTCCCTCTCCCTCTCTCATCTCAGAATGCCTAACTGCCATTCAAGACTGGTGTGCCACCAATGTTCTTTGTCTGAACGACAGCAAGACAGAGATCCACCTCATTGCACACCTTCACTATCCTTTCCCCACACTCTCTGGCCAGCCTCCCTTGGCCCTCCTCCTATCTCCACCTGTGAGGCTAAGAACCTTGGGTCATCTTTGACTGCACACTTTCCTTCTCCGCCCACATCTTTGAGGTCTCTTAAAAGTCAAACTTCCTACTCGACCTCCTCAAAGGTACTCTGCCTTTCCTCTCCTTCCCCCAGAAGCTCACTGTCTCCCAAGCTCTGGTTCTCTCTAGGTTGGACTATTGTAACAGCCTCTTTCTAAATCTACCTGCCTCTACTCTCCGCCCTCTGCAATTAATCCAGAACAGGACTGCGAGACTTGTCCTTGGCCTCAAGCCCTGGGATTGTATCTCTCCAGCTCTGAAATCGCTCCATTGGCTCCCAGTGGATGCAAGGATTAAATTCAACACCCTCTGCATTCTCCACAAGGCTTTCTGGGGCCTAGGTACAAAATACCTTCAGCTATGCCTCTGCAAATACCTCCCCTCCCGAGCTCTTTGCTCCTCTAACTCCCTCAGGGTCAGTCGTTTTTCAAAGAACCGAGCTGGGGGTAGATATCTGTCTTCGGCTGGGGCCTCCCTCTGGAATGGCCTCCCTGTCACTCTAAAACTTGAGGAGAACCATCTCCGGTTCTGGAAGCACCTCAAGACCTTCCTCTTTGTTTCTGCTTTCGTTCCCCCTCTCCCCTGCTGATCTGCTCTCTCTTGGCACTGTGCACCTTGCCACCCTCTGTCCCCTGAACCCAGGTACCTGATCACCCTGCCACCCTCCTGCACTGCCTCCTGGCCACCCTTTGCACTAGGGACTGTATCTGTACCCATACAGTCCCCCACACCCCCACCCATTTTCTTCTTTTTCTGCACTTATCAGACTTACCCAGTTGCTTGCCGTAAACACAGCACTTGCCACTTGCTGGCTGCACTAGCACAGTTTATTGCCTATACTATCTATTTATTTTATTTATTGTTATTTATCTGTGTCTACTTTGCTCCGCACTCTCCACTCTCCCCCTTCCATGCACTTTTCCCCTTTCCCTTTCCCATGGACTTGTGTGTTCTCATTGTCACTGGGCCTAGTAAGATCGTTGTTCTGTTCTCCCCTGTTCCTCTCCCTTGCCTTGTCGCACTCTGAAACACTTGTGTATGAGCGCGATACAAATAAAATATCATATCATAACATTACCATTGACTCGTTGCAAATATGACCTTCACTGTAGAGAAGGTCGGCAGTGCCGTAGAAAAGTGCCAATAATTCTGTTACCGTCACTTTATGTGGCACCAACGCAATCACTGCCCTTTTGGTGGTAACAGGATTACTGCCCCGATTACTGCAAGGCCGAATTTAGAGTTTGGATGAAAAGTGAAGGATTATACTTTTAAAAATGAGTATAATTACCAGAGCTGTATTCCTGTTCCTCCTCCTGTTTAACTTCATGGGTGAGCAGGGACATCATTTAGGGGTCGCCATAGGTCGCAACTGCGACCTCTGAGGTCTCCCTTGTGACCTCTGTGGTCTCCCTTGCAACCTCTGACCTCTAGAAAAGAATTTATTTTTTTTAAAACTTTTTTTTTTGTTGTAATGCAATCTCCTTGGCTGTAGCCAGCGCCCTGCAGATCTTTACTTCTGGAGTGGCTGGCTTTCTTTTTCAGGCCCCTTAAAAGAAAAAAAGAAGAAACACTTTCAGGACTGACCCTAAATAAGAAAGAATAGGAATACCAAATAATGTCTCTTTCTGGAATTCTATACAATAATTTCTAGACTCATTAAGGGTTTATTTCAGGCACACTTCAGAGGGTGAGTCACTGATTTAGTCTGTTCTTAAACGCCTCAACTCAGCCTTTCATCCTTCTGAGGTTGATAAACGAGTACCAACACAGGTTGGGTGATATTGGGTGTATATTTGTTCTATATAAAACGCTTAAGCATAAGTGCTATATAATGACACATCATTATCATTTGGTCATGGACGTCTGCTTGCATTCACAGTAATTTGGTAATATGGGCCTATACACACTGATCTTAACGATACATATGGTGATCCATTCTTTTATGAAATGTATACATCACATTATAGTGATATCGTAACCATATTTTTCGTAGTGTACAATGCTATGTGATGACACTTCCTGTTTTATCAACGGGTGAAAGGTCATGTTCCATCATTTCCCGCGATATCATTTCGGGGTGGGGTCAAATGACATCACTTCCTGTGTTGTCATTAGGGGTCAAGGGTCGTGTGATGTCACTTCCGCTACCCCTGGCATTTTGGTGAAATGACATCCCTGGGGTGAGTAATATGACAAGAAACGAATTTAAACTATTGTAGCCTGTGATTTGCAGACAACCACACTGTACTTGCCAGCCACAATCATTGGGACCTCCACAATATTTGCAGCTGAATCGTGAGGCTGTCACATATTAATACCTGGATCTATTGCCAAAGTTGTTTCTGTAATGTTAGTTATAGTCTCCGAAGGCAGAGACAACTTGCCTCCAAACGATGCCAGAGAATCCCTCAGCTGCTGAAACTTGAAACATTTCTAGCCACCCAAGCCGTATTATTTGGAAAGGCCGTTGAACCAGAGAACAGTTGCTCCACCGAAACGCTAACCTAGATGTATTACTAATCTCCTTCCCACCTGGGTGTTCACTTGTCACAATATAATTTTGGAAGGTCTGGATTCCTGATATCGGAAGTACACTCAGGACATATGCGTAGACGATTCCCAATGTTTAACATGAGACGCATACCTGGTATGGCAGTTTGAACATATTCTTTTGAAATATTTTGGGTTGGCCGATGGATACTCTCCAAAGTTACCCAATTCCAGCTTCCAACGGCACAATGTCTCTCGGCCCCCATACCCTCCTTCAATAACTCTCATTATCTTCTAGAACCAGCTTCTCAAGTATACTACCCCAAATCAATCGGGACATGCCTGCTTCATCACACTCCCTATTTAGACTGAGAGGTCAATGCCTATTGCCACACAAATTGTAATATACAGCAATATGTTCAACTGCACTTACCTGAAGGGCACCAGACCTCCCTGTGGGTTGGGATGCCTCCTCCCATGCACTTACCTGTTGCCTCCCCAACAAGCACCCTGGCAATTCCCCCCCATGCGGGGGCCATTAGCACTTACACCCTTGCCCCCCACCCCTCTTTTCTCTGCACTTGCATGCTCTCAATGCCACACGGCCTAGTAGGACTGTTGTCTGTTGTTTTGACATTTATTTCACTGTCACTCCCATGGTTTATTTGATCCCTTGTTCCCTTCCTTTTGCCTTGTGGTGCTTTGAAACACTGGGCCTCATTACAAGTCTGGCGGTAACACGCGGCTTGCCACCGGACAAACACACCATCTCCGCAGCCTGATATCCGAGTGCCACCGGGACCTCACAAGTCCCGGCAGCCCGGAATATCACGCAGCGGCAATTGTTAGTCCCCATTCCCATGGAGCCCCACAGGACTCCATGGGAGAGGGGACACGGAAGCACCGGTACCGTTGCACCCGGCAGGTCAGACCTGCCAGGTACACAGGCAAGCAGAGTTGTAGTCTGCCAGTCAGGAAGGGGCACCCTTATTTCCAGACCGGCAGACTCGTAATGAAGCCCACTGTCTTGTTGTATAAGCACCATATAGAGGACCGATAGATAAATAAATAGACACACACATTGCCAAATGGATCATTAGGGTGATGGAGCTTTCATAAACAGAAGACATCATCTATATGGACAAATGCAAATTAGGAAAACCTAAGGGAAAATAACATCAAACTGTCCCCTTCCTATACCAATTGGTAGTAACTGATACTACTGATAGGTTGGATGTGGCCTCTTGTTATATATTGTCCTCAAATGAGTGTAAGAAGCGCCATTGTCCCCTCCAGTTTTCAGCACCATCGATCTGAGATAGGTGGAAAGACTGGGGCGGGGGGGGGGGGGATAGTGCTTTCCAGCTGTAAAAGCTGATAAAACCTGTCTTTATGGGGCCAGCGTGTGCGTCCGTTATTTGGCAAGCATTTCCAAAAAGCCTGCAAAGGTTCTTATTTACAGAAGTGCCCTTGACCTTTCAGCAAATAAGAAAAGTGGTATTGCAGACTGAGAAATGTCTACACTCTAAAGGAAAAAGTGTCCAGAATATGTTAACGACACCTCTGAGGTGTCATATTTTAACTGCCTTTTGGCAGGAGAATCCCCTCGCAGTGCTTAGCTTTCGTTTCTGATGGTTGCGAGGGATGTCGTCAAGCCTTAAATCAAGCACTTGCCAACGTCGAAGCTTTAATGCCAGGCACCACATTCTCACTTTGACAGAATATTGGCCATTTAAGAAAAGTGTTCTTCCTTCATTGAAGTGCACTTTTCTATTTTAGCATACACCTCAGAACCGGGCCCTCTAACGAGCCCTAGTGCCAGCACCAGGCAGTTGTTGCACATAAACAGGGCTAGGGAACACCAGCAGACCGTGGGGAGGTTGAGGAAAGGCGGGGGGCGGGGGGGGGGGGGGGGGGTATTGTGCTTAACCTGTCGGCACCATAATCATTTAGTGGAAAGTCCTGTATTTCCATAATCAAAATGTATGAAAACAATATGGATAAGGTTTTATTGTTGCAGGGATTTCTTCTTGCTTCTCGAAAGCATCTTTTGGATAAAATGATGCTGTATTGTGTGTAAGGTTGTATGAGCATTTCGGTAAATGTACATAATTTACAATAAACTCAGTTAAATAAGTAGCTATTGGCAGGATAAAAGAATATATATTCATTGTCTGTCCCTCTGCCTAAACATTCACTAGTCTAGACACAGTCGCAAATACCACGAGACTTGAAACAAGGACACCGCCTTTAGGGGTAGAATAATAAAAGCTAACAACATTAAAGTCGGAGGCTTGCGCTGTGACCTTTCATTCCACATGGAGCAACTTCTGGCCATGCAACAAAATTAAAATGATCGAGTGTATCGGGGACATCCATCCATCCATCCATCCATCCATCCTTCCTTCCTTCCTTCCTTCCTTCCTTCCTTCCTTCCTTCCTTCCTTCCTTCCTTCCTTCCTTCCTTCCTTCCTTCCTTCCTTCCTTCCTTCCTTCCTTCCTTCCTTCCTTCCTTCCTTCCTTCCTTCCTTCCTTCCTTCCTTCCTTCCTTCCTTCCTTCCTTCCTTCCTTCCTTCCTTCCTTCCTTCCTTCCTTCCTTCCTTCCTTCCTTCCTTCCTTCCTTCCTTCCTTCCTTCCTTCCTTCCTTCCTTCCTTCCTTCCTTCCTTCCTTTTTCTAGCCCCACCCCGCTTCTCAAGAGTGGAGGCATCAGCCCATGTTATTATTGGGTGCCAGTGCTGAGGTGGGGAAAGCATGGTGTTATTTCCCCCAAAATGTATCTTCCCTTTCCCTTTCCAAAGCCCACCAATTCCCCCTTATTTCTACATTGAGCTAAAACACTTGGAACAGGTGTGCCCAAACATTCTGTCAAATGAAATTGCAATTTGTTTGCCTGTCTCTTCTGTTTTCCCATCTGTAGACCCATGATTTTTGAAGATATAAAATGTGTGATAATGGTTTACTTCAAAGTGTAACAAAACCCACACAACCTGTTATCGGTCCTGAAAAGCACCATTCAAATAACAGAAGTGTCATTCTTTCTGTGTATCTAAAATCGACATTTAGAAACAAGATGAGGCGGCTGCTGCCTAGAACAAGATAAAACTCTTTACACGTTTGTAATGCAAATGCTAAGGTTTCATATTTTACTAAACACAACATAAAATAGAACCAACTTTTTTTTAAAACTTTAACTCTTAAACATCAACTGTTTTGGATTGTTGCTAAATTAGTAATGTGTGGGCGTGTCAATACGATTCTGCAGGTTATAGGTCAAAGTATCGAATCAAAAGGATCGAATGACAAAAGGCTTGAGTGAAAAGGGCCGAAAACAAAAGGTTCGAAATGTTTTTTTTAAAAAAAAAATGGTCCCCTCCAAACCCCGTTTTGTGGTAAAAACCACTTTTTTTTACCTAAACGGAAACCCAAAAAAAATATACAATAAAAAAAAAAAATGTCAAACCTTTTTTTTTCGATCCTATTGACTCTCACCTTTGGCATTCAAACCTTTTGTATTCGATCCTTTGACTGGACACCGATTCTGCATTGTGCTTGCATACAGTGTGCTTGGTTGTACTTTGTATGTGAAAGGTAGTTGATCTTTGGTGTGAAATGTGTTTTGAGGATAGTACTAAGATCAAGTGTTGTTGCCAGCTAGTCATTGTATACGTGTGGGTGAATGGTTTATGTGATTTAATGTAAGGTGCATATTACTCCAATTTAACCGTGTGTTTAGAATGTATTGTAGATTTGTGATGTATGTTAATTTGTTGTTGATGTCCGTTGTAAAAAGTGACACATGTGCTAATGTTACATTGTAGGTGTTATTTGTCAGGGAGAGTTAAGGGCCCTACAATGCTCGCTTTATATTATGTTGTGTTTAGTGTATGGTAATACATTGAATCCTAATGCTGACATTTCCAAGGTTAATAGATTTTAACCTTTTATAGATGGTGGACTTAACATTTCATTAAAAAAAAAGTCCTCATCGATTTCCCCATTTCTTATGCACTTCTTTTTTTCACATGTTCATGTTTATAGAATAGATCTTTTCACCTGTTTGTAAATTGACCAGTGTCCATTGATTGACTGCTGGTTTTGTATCATGGTCTCCTCAAGTTGGGATGTTTACCCACAAAGTAGCACAAATGATACATTTGCGTATTTGATCAGAAAAAATGTGTCTCACCCTTTAGGACTGTTTTGGTTATGGATGTTTGTTTCTTTGGGCCTCAAAGTCTTCTATGACACCTTGGGCTCATTACACGGACGGCGGTAACCATGGCGCTATTAGCGCCATGGTTGCCGCCGGTATTTTACTGATTCCGCCTTGGTGAATGGGGGAATTACCGCCCCATTCCAAGGTTGGCGGGGCAGTAATTCCCCATTCACCAAGGCCCCTCCCCATTCCCATTTGAGCCCCCATAGGGCTCAATGGGAATGGGGAAGGAGCAAATAACGGTACTGCTATTAGCGGTACCGTTATTTGCCCTGAAGTCCCTCAGCGGGTCCCTTCCTTAACGTGTGGTCTGGCCACACGTTAAGGACGGGACCCGCTGAGGGACCTCGTAGTATGGCCCTAAGGGATTACCGGCACCAGTGCCCTTACCGGTGCCAGTAATCCCTTAGCGCCATCCGTGTAATGAGGCCCCTTGTGTTTCTGTTGTGTAAGAGTGGTAGAAGTATATGTGCCTATTGTTTGCCAGTATGCTTAACAATATTATTGGAAAGGAATATTATGTTACAGTATGTGTTACTTTACGTGAAAATGTGTTTATTTTATAAAGCATATTTGTATATGGTTGTGTTTTCAGGTTTTTGAATTCAATTCATATGCACCTTCCTAATTTTACATGTATTGTTTTGGTTGAGTGGGTCTGTCAGTTTTGAATAGACTGTGTTGTTGAGACATTCTCAGCTGTTTTATAATGCTTTATATTTCTTGATAGGTGTTTTGCTATCTTTAGTAGCATTATGTAGGCATCTTTTAGATTCCAGCAAAACATTGTTGCTATGTTATGTTATCTTTGTATAGCACTTTTTTTATCATTGTTATGATCTCAAAGCGCTGTGGGTTGAACGCCTTCAGGAATCGTAGTCCAGCTCAATGGAGAGAGTAAGTTAGTATATAGTACTTTGGTGCACTCAGTATGTGTGCAGTCAGTGCGGATTACGTGGTGTAGAGCTGCATTCTAATGCTAGGTGTGGTGCTGTGGTTGTGTGAGATCAGCACACATGTGTGCAGCAAATCCAAGTGGCCTTGGTATCTGCATTCTGGTAGTGGTGGAGCTCGTGTTGAAATCAAACCAAATAATGTTTTCAGATGTAGGCAATATAGGGCCTAATTATGGGTTCGCCGGTAATATAATTAGAATTACTGCCAACTTATTTACCGTTACCACCACTCGGTCCCACAGAATTAGAGTAGGATTACGGAGACCCTCCAGGATATCATTTTTTCAGCTCAAAGTTGCATTTATTGCAGCATTTTTGCCTGATTAAGAAGCCCTTCACAAATTCTGCAACAAATGAAATGTTAGTGTGCCCATTCTTGCTGTGCATAGGGCCCCATGGTGGTGATATCGAATTTACCACAGAAAATCCAATGATTTTTGGAGTTGAAGTGGAGGGTTTAGCTACAGCTCTTTTCTGTATCTAAACCCTGACTTCTGTTCCCACCTCAGAATTCAGCAGTGCATAAAAGTAGCAGTAAAGAGGCGGTAATTGAATTAGCACCAATTTACTGCCATTTTATACCTCACCACCAAACTCATAATGAAGCTCATAATTCAACAGCTGTTGAATTGCAATGGTGATAAATTATCGCCTGTGTGTTATTTTTGTCCCTGAGATCGGAACTTAACTATTATGTAGGTAGTAATCAAAATATTTTTTTTACACAATACACTCTTTATTGTAAGCGAATGAAAATTGTGTAATGCTTCCGTGGATTTGCATGAATGTTTTGTTTCAATTCAAGGCAACAGTTGAAACAATTTATTTATTTATTTATTTATATTTATATAGCGCACAAGAAGCCCAGGGGCATTGAGGCGCTGTTACTTGCAATAACTTAGTTACATGGTACAGGCATGAAAGTGATTGATAACACATTATGAATACTACAAGATATCGTACTGTTGTTACAGATATTGCATTGGGACGTATATTACAACATATATGATAAGTATTTGTGCTGATGTGTCGGGCCTTATGTGAAGAGGGTAGTTTTCAGAGTTTTGCGGAAGGTGGTGAGGGAGTCCTCCCCTCGGATAGTGGGAGGTAGGGCATTCCAGTGAGTGGGCGCGAGATAGGGGAAGCTGGATCCGCCCGCTTTTACTCTTTTTACTAGTGGCACCGAGAGCATGTTGGTGTACGGTGATCTGGTTGGCCTGGTAGTGGAGACAGGGTGGATCCTTTGTGAGAGGTAGGCAGGAGCAGTGAGGTGAATGCACTTGTGGGTCAGTGTCAGGGCTTTGAATACGATCCTTTCCTTTATTGGGAGCCAGTGGGCTAGTTTTCTGGCTTCAGAGATGTGTTCTCTTTTAGCAATGCCTTGGGCTGCTGAAAGAGAATTCTCCCTTTTACAGAGATATGAATATAAAATTATATGTTCATTTAATATAGGTCTCTAGTGAATTTTTCAAAAAGAGTGTTATTTTTTTTCATGGATGCAATTGACACCTATTACATGGTTGATTTTACTTTCTATGAGTTGTTTATTAATAGAGGAGCTATCAATCATTCAAAAGGATCCTGCTATTCACAATTAGTAACCATTTGTTGGTGAACATTATTGTCAATAGCATCAAGTATTAAACTGCCTGTACATGTATTGAATGGATTTTTATTCATTTGTGGATTCGATTTTTTAAATCTATAATACATTTTTGTTTTATTTTTTTATTTTTTAAGTATAAGTCTTTCATCGGCATCAGAACAGCCAATAAAAAGATGAAGAATTACAATATAGATTCCATGCAGTTAAATAAAACAGCACTATTGAACATTGTGCAACTGAAATAAGATTGCTAGAAAGACCAATGATGCAGTATGAGCTAGAGGAATTAATCAAAAAGAAAGAAAGAAAGAAAGAAAGAAGAGAGAAATAAGAACCTCCCATATAAACTAATTATGCACAACCAGACGCCCAAACCAGAGCTTAGTAGCAAGCAAATTAAGAAATCACCCATAAAGATCATTAAAGGATGACCACACTTCCTCGTAGCCGGTCAAGTGGCACAGCGAGCAGAGCGCTCGCTTTGACTTTGAGTCCCGGCAGGGCCAAACTCAGCCTTTCATCCTTCCGAGGTCGATAAATGAGCACCACACGCTGTGGGTAATATTAAGCAGCGCTCAGATACCTGAGGGTTTGCAGCGCTATATGAATGCCAAATTATTATTAATATTATTACATATCGGCGCAGCCATTTTCTTTGTATGACACTCTCTGACAGGCAGATAATACAACTAAGTAATTTACTCAAGCAACCACCTGATGGTTTTTCTTCCTGCAAAGGACTGGTCTCGGGTGAGGGCTTTTTTTTGCAGACACTCGGATAGAGTGACCACAAGCATCTTCTGCTCTCTGTCCCCTTTTTTGGAGAGAATCGTACTGGAATCCACAGTAGATGAGGCTGGTTGTAGGTGAAAGTATCTAAAACAAAAGGACCAAATGCCTTTTTTTCGACACCAAAAGTGCCGGAAAAAAAAGTTTCAAATGCTTTTTTACATTTTTAAAAAAAATGTATTGGGGGGGTTCCCCCCAATCCCCTGTTTTCCTTTTTAAAAAAACTTTTTTTTGCACGCTAAACTAAAAAAATATATAAATAAATAAATATAAAAGCATTCGAAACTTTTTTTTCCAGTCCTTTTGGTTTAGAAAAAAAGGCCATTCGATCCTTTGACCGGACACCGATGAGGCTGCGGAATAAAGAGAAGTTGTCACAGTGGGGAGAGTTTTAAAGTGGAGAGTGGTGCTAGGAAGGGGCAGGAATGCCTTATTTGAGGAGCTATGAGAACTACTGGAGTGTAAGAAGAATTCCAGTAATGCCTTCCCCTTGCAGAGATCTGAGGGTGAGAGAGCACACTACACCAATTGGTTTTAGGAATACTGCAGAAAGGCGAAGCCCCTACTTTTCAATGCTATTGAGGCTAAGGGAAGAGATGATGTATCTCTTAACAGTAATAGGCAGCACAGTGCTCAGTCGCAGGCAGCACAGTGCTCAGTCGCAGGCAGCACAGTGCTCAGTCGCATGCCATTAAAGGAAGGAAGCTGAGGAAAGTTTTCAGAAGGATCTTCAGGGGGTAATTGCTTGATAAGATGTCAAGACAGTTGGGCTATAGTTACAGAGAGAATGGTGGGAGCTCTTTGCCTTGTTGGTTATGGGGGTGCGTAGGCCCATTTGGAAATGCCATTTCCAGTAGATATAATGGCCTTCATTGCACTCTTCTGAAGTGGGAGAATGGAACAAAAGACTCCCACCAATCCCATCACACCACTGGCCCAGAGGATCACGGCCTAGGCACCCACCACGAGAGGAGTTTGCCCATCTACCAGACGACCAAATACCCTGGTACAGGAACATACGGATGTGCCCACCCGCCTGCCCTGTCCATGCCGACACCTGCGGCATGGATGGACTCGACTGAACCATCTAACACTAAATCAACACATCGTTAGAGATGCCATGACGACCCAGCCTACGGTCAGCACACCCGTGCAAACATGCACACTGGACACTCCCACACCAATCCACACGAAGAACATATTCAGTGCTATGACGTAGGTGACGGACACACTCACCGACGCGCATCTTTATTATTTTTCACATAGGCTTTTCAAAATGCAGAAACGCAAGACGCACAATGAACTCATCCAAAACGCTTGCTTACGCTTCTCCTAAACCCATGCATTACAATGAGAAATATAACGAAGACCTGATACTGGGGATAAAGCAATATGATACCATAACCTAAAGCGCTGTGTATCAAATGGTTCCACCCATGCACCAGGCCAAAGTAGGCCGCAAGCAAGAGCTTCCATGAACATTGAATGAGCAAGAGTACAGTTGCTGACCCTGCAGAATGAGCCCGGCGAGAACAGTCAGTCAAGGGCACAATGTTGCAAACTCGCATGCCGCGAGCCGACGCCAAGGTCTCACCTACAAATTAAGTCAGGCCCAGGAGAAGGGAGGTGCCCGGATCCCCGTTTCAAGACACAGGCAGATACAATTAAGCCACTCAATGGACATCTGCGGCGGTGGGAGTAGTCGGCCTTCCGGCATATGAATAAATCTTCACATTATCTGCACATACCCATAGTGAAACATTGTTGCAAATGACAGGTGCACCGCGAGCTGGGAACAGCGATGGTCCCAGACTGGGGGGCTCGCGAATGGACCAATCAGAACATGAGGCTCTTATCACTGACGACATTAACATTAGCCAATCCTCAGGGGTCTTCATGTAACAATTTTCATGTATCAAATTGAAGGGACAACCCAAGTATACCACCTGACTAACCCTCACCCACTAATATCGCTCTCTATACGTATGCTATACTAACCCTACCACTCGAGGAACCAATCCAGAGTGGTGATAGGTTTTTTGCTAACTTTCCAAGGTGAAGCAAGTAGCGCGTCATACTAAGGTAAAAAGAGCCTGCAAGCCCACAATGAGAGAGAGTGTCAGGACGGACACGTACGATCCTTGACCCATCCCTGCCGTTTGTTTTATAAACAGCCGATTCACCTTGCTTCTTGCGTGTGTCTCATACTCATTCTTTTTTGGGATATACGGGAGGAGTTGGGGCCTCCCTGCCCGGAGGTCCGAGGACGGCCCAGCCGACCCCGGGAGAATTTCCCCCCGACAAGTTGGAGGCACTGCTGAGATCTGTTTAAGATCTGATTTTATTTTATTTTTCTGAGTACTCCCGTTGCGAGGAGGCCCGGCGGCGCGGCCCCCTCTGCCGCTGCCCCGTTTTGAGGACTACAGGACCATCGTGGAACTGCGAGAAGACCGGACAGCGCAATCCGGATATTGGCCTTCGGGAGCCGGTTGAGAAGTATCCCGCCCGCGGTTGGCGAGTGTCCAGACGTGGTCCAGACGAGGGGAGGTGGCGAGCCGCTTGGAGGGGTGCACGCAGTCGAGCGGCCCGCATCAAGAGAACTTGGTGAGTATGCCACGCCCAACAAGCAATGTCAAATTGTGACGGAGGGGGGAGGAACTGAATACGGAAGGCGGGAGGTGTTGCACAGGCGCGCGGCGAAGGTTTGATAAATTAGTGTTGACGGTGCAATGAATGGTAGCTGGACAAGTGCGAGAACAGTCCGCTATGTTACGGGAGAAAAGGGGGCGAAGCACGAAAAAACATCACGTGCGACCGCTCGTACACACTGATTGGCCTAGATCGCGACCACGTGTAAGGGTGCGTGTGTGTACGGTTTCCTACGATTTCCTACCATTTGGTAATTATTGATCAATGAGTAGATGAAGATCCCTATTGGTCGAGCAGGAAACTCGATAGATAGATGACATTTCCCTGTAGGCGGTAGCTAGCTGGTTGCCCAATACGGAAGATAATTGACTGGTTAAGCCCTCCTGTCGAGGGGCGTATCACACGCGAGGCGACGCAGCATGCGCAGTCCGATTATATTGTTGATTACCTTGTTCCAGGCGTGACAGGAGGACAGCTGTGGGGTTAACGGGGGTAGATTGCAAGCGTATTTTGAACTTTTAAATACATGTGAAGAACTTACCAGTAGTTTTGAAGAGATCGGTGACGTCACCAGTAGGGCTTTCATAGGACATCTCGAAAACGAGGCATTTTTTGTTTTGGAGAGTGGTGGGGAAGAGAATTATGATAAGGGAGTGGAGACGGAGATAAAAGGGAACAAGTAGATTGGGGAGGGTGAAAAGGGGGACGTGGATGTGCACAAAGAACGCCGACCACAGCAAGTGAAGAAAGAGAAGGAGGGGTATAAGAAAGTGGGACGGCTGTATAAGAACGCCACAAGGGGCACGCAGCCGCAGGGGGCTACGTGCGCCTCGGCCGCAGGGGGCCGTAAAGGTGTTCGGTAAAGGAAGAAAAGAATATACAAATGTAAATACTATATTTTACTAATTTCGCTTAGCGGACTATCGCAAGTCCCCAAACTTACGGGGCCAGGTAAAGATCTAAGGCTCTATAGTGTAAACTGTTAGTAAGATAACCACTACCAAATAGGGGAAGGATAACAAGTGAAGCGCTACTATGTCATACGGGGCAGGTTCGGGAGGGTGGGGGAACACCCTCACTACCCCACTACAGCACATATGTAAAACACTGTCACCCCATAGGGAGAAACTGATCAAGTATAGCATAGAATGGACACAGGGGACGGACAACAAAATGACGACACCATGGCCGCCCAATGGCAGTTTCGATCCATATACCCAACATTCACTATTAAACCATCTGCATAACACATACAAGGGGAAGAAGTTAATGCACCACGTAGAGGTGTTTAACTTATGGAGGATGTTCCAAGGGTCCCGACCAGGACCAAACGGAATGTTCATTATGGGGGAACCAACGGAAGAGAAGATTAAGAAGGAAGGAGAGAACGGGGAAAAAGAGAGTGAAGGCACATAGAAAACGGGGAACGGAGAAGAGGGAGGAGAAAAGAGTAACAACATAGAAGAAAAGGAAATAAAAAAGGAACAGAGCGACGATATACCCCTAGCGAAGGTAGTGAAAAAGGAGGAAGGGGGGTTATATCCTTTAACAGAACTACGAGATATGGTTCAATTAAGGGCAGCTGAGGGGTACTCGAACCCGGCATACAGCCCGCCACCATATACAGCCACAGGTAGCCACACGGGAAGGGAGCAGACTAGTACGACGGGATCAGCTCGTACGAAAATGCCCGCAGGGGAAGGGGGGATTGACAAAGAGCAAATCGCAGGGATAGGACAGGATGACTGGGTAGCTGCGCAGGTATTAACAGAAGAAGAGGAGGAGGTAGTAAGGAAAAGGGACGAGGGCAACACCAGGAAGAGCGAAAGGAAAAGGGAAGAGGGGAAAAGAGAGGGGGAGGAGCTGTTACGACAAAAGGAAGAGATTTTGGAAGAACGATTAGCAGAATTAAGCAGAATTAAGGGATGAGCAGAATACACTGATCAAGCAGCTCGAGAGTGAGGAAAGAGAGAGAGCACGGGAAAGGAAAGAAAGCAAGGACGAGTTGGACAGAATGAGGGAACGAACTGAGGAGAAAAAGAGAGAAGCAGAAAGGGTGAAGGCAGTAGCAGAAAGGGTATCGAGAGCAGCACTGCGTGACAAGAAAAGGGAAGAAGAAGAGAAAGGAAAGAGCGAGATGGGAAAAGAAGAAAGAAGAAGAAAGGATAATGGAAAAGATGAGTATTGAAGTAATGGAAGAATTGAAAAGGAAAAGAGAGGAAATTGGTAGAGAAATAGCGGAGAAAAATGAAGGGGAAAGAGAAGAATGGAGAGGGGGGAATGAAGTAAGGAGGTATGTACACAGAGACACAGAAGTAGCAACAACCTCAACACAAAGGGGAGCAATTGGCAATGAAGACAAGGAAGGAACGGATCTAATAGACTTAAGAACAGTAACGATTAAGGGGAAAAAGACAGATTTGGGGTTGCCACTAATAGAGGACTTTTGCAGTGAGGAAGGAGAAGGGATAGAGAAGGAAGGGAGAGACAGTGAAAGGGAAAGCTTAGACAAATTATACATCACCCGGACAAACGGAGAATCACCATGGATCTGCAGGAGAAAGGAAGAACTGGAGGGAAGTGAGGAGGAAGAGCAAGGAATAGCGGAAAGGCAGACACGCGCAGCCACACCATCGCCATCCCGTCCCACATGCTCCACTACCTCACGTTCATTACGTGCAACATACCCATCTAAACTCGCGCCCTTCTCACACGAACTAACACCCTATGCAGGCAGGCTTAGAGACCTCCCTGGACGCAGACAGGGAGAACAAATGTACACGCCCACATTAAATAAAGGTAATGATAAAAGAAAGGGAAGAGATGGAGGAGAAACAGTTACGAGCAGGGGAAATATGGACTCCATTGACGATGTAGAAGACAGGGAAGAAGAGGAGGGGTGTACGGATTCGATTGTGTGGGACCGCAAGGGCCAACCAGGTCACAACCTAATGCCACTTCTGGAGAAGGGAGGGGTTAGACCACAATACGTCCCCTGGAAGCATGCAGACAAGGAAAATATAAAGTGCAGGCTCCCATCATTAAGTGGAGGTGCGGGAAAGTGGATATATGAAATGGAAAAACACACTGCAGGACAGAAATTGGCAGTGGGGGATGTAAAGGGCCTTCTAATATCAATATTAGGGGATGCAGCAGACGACATCTGGAAGAGAGCAGGCTTCCCCGGGGTCACAATAACAAACACATCACACGATGGGGCACCGTTCGCAAACTGCAGACATGCATTATGGCAGGCATTGAGGGTACAGAACCCGGACACATCAGACATAGGAGCAATTACCTCACACAAGATGCGTGAGAACGAAGATCCTGTTGATTATATCCAGGAAATCCAAGAGAAGTGGCGCATGGAAACTAGAGAACAATGGGACAAGACACCAGCAATATTCTATCATATACTGGTACAAGGGCTCCCAGAAGCAGTCCAGAAACAACTGAAAAAGTAGTGGGGATGGAAGCAAAAGCATGGCCAGAAATACAACTGACAATAGTGCATTATTGTAGGACATGGCAAGAAAAAATGAAACAAAAGGAAGACGATAGGAAAACGGAAGAGGCTAAAGTAGTACAGAAAAAACTTACTAAATACACAATGGAAGGTGCACTAATAACTACACCTGCAACAATGACTCAAAACCCCACACAAGTAGTAGCTGCACAAGATCCCTCCCAAATACAATCACCACAGACTGCAACACAACAGCTGCCGCCACTCCAACCATACACGACTAACATGGGAGGAGGATACTCAACGCCAGGAGCTGGGTATTAATATTACAACAGGGGAAGGGGAGGAATAATGAGGGGGAGAGGATACGGAGATAGCACACAACAAAAGGGGGGAGGATTTCGAAATTTCTACCCCACCGTGCAACCAGTCTACCAGGACAACCCAGGAAGCTTTCCATGGCAGAACAGGGAACCACCTGTGTGTTGGATTTGTGGATTGGTAGGGCACATGTCACGCACGTGTAGAGTGAGACCAGGCACACCATCATGGAGTGAACAGGGACAACAAGGGCCCACACAGGAACAGCAAGGCATCCAGCAACAGCAGATATTACAACGGGGAAATGGGGAGCAACAACCAGTAACACAACAACAGCCACAGACATATTCGCTGCCACAACAACAGGTAGCAATAACACAACAACCCCAAGTACAGCAAGCACAGCAACGTGCCCACATCCAAGACCATAACATAACCTCTACTAATACACAACTACAGCAAACACAACTGGGAAGGGTGACGGTCCTGGGACACAACCCCTACACAGGAAGTAATCAATCATTATACCCTCAATAGGACAGCCCACAGACGGCCTTGGTGTGTCCCATCCTGTCGGTAACACCTAATAGTGCGGAGGAACCATGCATAGAGGTAACGATAGGTGACAAAAGATTATCATTCCTTGTTGACACCGGGGCGACCCGGTCTTGCATAAGGGAAGGTAAATTTAAGATGTCAGGTGAAGCCATGAACACCCAAGGATTTTCTGGGGCTAGGGGTTTGGTTCCCTTTACTGATAACATTCCCTTATCAATTTGGGATTATGACATGTCAATCCCGCTTTTATATTCTAGGGCCTCACCAGTAAACATACTGGGGGGAGACATAATGAGCAGGTTGAATATGACTATTTCCTTTACGGAAGACGGCATAATCTGCTCCACTCCAGGAATTAACATGCTCACTGCACGACAAATTATGCAAGCATACTGTGGACAGACAGTGATTAGGGCTGAGCCAGTAGATGGTGAACTGTTCCAGTATGGGACAGACATGGCATTTGCATGGATGCCAGGAATAGAAGGAAAGATCTGGAGGAGGCCAGCAGCCTATTTGTTTAGACCAGAAACACCAGCCAATGAACCAGAAGGAAAGGTGATTTCAGTGAACATAGAGAGCATTATAGCAACTGCTGATTACATTGCAGTACATGCCCATGATGAAGAAGGAAGAGCATGGAGGGCAGTGATAGCACTAGCAGAGGGATGTAGACTCACCCAGGTGTCAGATGAGGAGCTCTTCTCAGAAGAAAAGGAAGAAGGTGAAATGGTGTTTATGATGAGTGTAGAAATATGGCTTAGAGTAACATACAAACAAGTGGCACAGAAAATTGCAATGGCACTTGAAGCACCCACATCTACCCCAGCTCCCTTCTTTAAGGAGGATATGGCAAAGGTACCGACATCATTATGGACTACTAGTCCCTATGACATGGGGTGTATAAAAAGCATAGGGGGAGTAAGAATAAAATTGAAAAAAGGTGCAATACTCCCCAGAGTAAAACAGTACCCACTATCAAAAGAGGCAGGTGAGGGCATATATGAAACAATAACAGCCCTTATAAATAATGGCATATTGGTACCATCAGAATCACCATGTAACACGGCTGTATACCCAGTGCGCAAAGCTAAAGGGGGGTCTTGGCGCTTCATGCAGGACCTCAGGCCCTTGAACAACATAGTGGAAGCAGAATACCCCATAGCAGCGAACCCGGCCACAATATTGTGCGGCATTCCAGCAGAGGCATCACGATTTACAGTGATAGACCTCAAAAATGCCTTTTTCTCAATACCCCTGCACCCAGACTCACAAGATCTGACAAGCTTCACGTACAGGAACACAAAGTGGAAACACACCAGATTGCCACAAGGCTACTGTGAGTCACCCTCAATCTTCAACAGGGTAATACAGATGGACTTGGGTAACATTGAAGTGGAAAGCACAGTGTTGCAGTATGTTGATGACATAATAATTTGCAGCACAAACGAAAGAAGATGTAGAGAGGACTCATTGAAGATGCTGACGGTATTGGCTGAAAAGGGTTACAAGGTAGACAAGGAAAAGTTACAGTACTGTAAGGAACAGGTACTTTACATTGGTCAGCTCATATCTCAATACGGAAGAAAGATTGCACCACAAAGAGCACAGGCTATTTCAAAAACGCCGCCGCCCCACACAGTGAGGGAACTGCAGCAGTTCCTGGGATTGTGCAACTACTGTAGAGCCTGGGTATTTGATTACAGCTCATACATAAAACCCCTACTTGAGGCGTTAAAAGAAGCTAACAAAGGGGAGAAAAGGTTGGGGTGGACAATGGAAATGAAAGAGGCTTTTGATGAACTGAAAGATGCAATATCAACTGCTCCGGTGCTGGCCACCCCAGATTATGAACGACAATTTTTTATATTTTCACATTGCGACTCAGCAGTAATGAAAGCAGTGTTGGCTCAAAAAACAAGCATGGGTTACAAGCCAGTAGCGTTTTACAGCGGCCACTTGGATCCTGTGATGTTAGGACATTTCCCTTGCGAACAAGGTCTCGCCGCAGCTGCCTTTGCGGTAGAGAAAGCATCATCAATAACAATGGGGTGCCCAACCACACTATTTGTGGAACATGCACTATTTGCAATATTGAACAAGCCTAAGTCCACACTAACCACGCAGAGGGCGTCAGGTTATGAGATCATCTTATCTAGACCAGAACTATCAATTGTTAGATGCAGCACGGTTAACCCTGCAAGGTTTATAGCAGAAGTAATTGAGGAAGGAGATTATGCACACGATTGTACGCAGACTACCGAAATGTACTCGTGTACTAAAAAGGTTGAAGAGAACGCACTAGATGGAGGTGAGCTCTTGTTCATTGATGGGTCCTCAACAATAGACCAAAGTGATGGGATAAGGAGAACTGGGGCAGCAGTGGTAAAAATGACAGCGGAACCGGTGTGTGTGGCGATGAAATGCGTACAATTACCACAGCATTACTCTGCTCAAGCAGCCGAATTGGTTGCACTGATCTTGGCGTTGAAAGAAAGTTTCGACAAACGAGTGACTATATATTGTGACAGCGCATATGTCACGTCTACTGTCCTTTCCGGGTTGTCCAAATGGAGGAGAAGAGGGTTTAGGAGAGCTGACGGCACCCCAGTGCAACATGCTCTCTTATTGGCTGAACTAATTGAAGTAATAAACAACCCCCACGAATTAGCTTTGGTCAAATGTACCGCACACACCAATGGAGAAGATCATATCTCAAAAGGGAATGCAGCAGCTGACGCACATGCAAAGTATGCTGCATATTTTGGTGAGATATGGAATCCCCCAGAGCCAGAGAGAGGAAGAGGGAGGGGAATAGCTAAGGAGATGTTGATAAGAGAGGGGTACACCCATCTCCCAGCCACACAGATAATGGAGCTACAAGCGGCTGCACCAATGGCAGAAAAGGAAATATGGGTAAGAAGAGGATGTACAATGTCACCAACGGACGCACTATGGCGCCAGGGTAACACTGGAAAGATGGTACTGCCATTGGCACTATTGAACACCACTCTGAGCCAACTCCACCACCCAGCCCACACAGGCAAGGAAGTTATCGCAGCACGAATTAGGGAAGATTGGTTCTGTCCCGAGTTAGATTCCCATGTGACGAATTTTATCAGCAATTGTCTCACATGTCAACAGTTCACGGCCGGTCACACGCTGAAGGTGATAAAAGGTACTATACCCCGGCCTGAGGGACCCTTCCTGCACATCCATATTGACTATGTTGATATGATCAACGTATGTCAAGGAAATAGGTATATGATTGTAGTAGTGTGCCCATTCTCCAGGTGGATTGAGGCAGGACCCTGCTCACACCCAGACGCATTCAGAGCAGCTAAATTTCTAGTGAGGGAGGTTTTCCCCAGGTGGGGAGTGTGTGAGGTACTGCGGTCAGACAATGGTCCGCATTTCGCTAATGAAATGTTCCAGCACATCACATCCTTACTGAACATCAAGCATAAATTTGCATGTGCATATCACCCGCAGGCCAACGGTATATGCGAACGCCTGAATGGCCTACTGAAGAAGGCAATTGCAAAGATACAGCAGACAACAAAGAAGAGTTGGCTGTATTGCCTTCCGCTAGCCCTATTTGAGCTAAGGAATAGACCAGGCTCCGATCACCACCTCACCCCTCACGAGGTGGTGACCGGACGTCAAATGCGCCTTCCTTTAACGCCTACATCAAGAGCATTCACAGACTATGAAAATACGGCAATTGTTCTTGGTGATGAAATGTACCAATATGTGTCTTCTTTGATTACTAGTGTGGTCTTTGTGTCTCAACAGCTTGAGCGCACGCGGGGCGGGTCTAAGAGTGATCAACAAGAAGACGCGGATAAAGAATTGGAAAAGGGAAAACTGTGCAAAATTGCTAAAGGTGACCACGTACTACTCCGCAATTTCAACAGAAAGTGGAACAGCCCACGCTTCACTGGCCCCCACCTGGTAGAGGAAGTATCCACGAGAGCCGTAAAGTTACAGGACAAACGTGCCTGGAATCACCTACACGACGTAAAGATCTGCAAACTCCAGACCCGCCCTAGCGTCACCGACAGGGCCATCGGAAGAACAGCAACAACGTCACCCATGGAGGAAGAGACTTCTACCACAGCCAACGACCTAAGTGTCTCCCTACCCTACCACCCCCCAGGTTTCCCAGAGACAACTATTGCAATAGAGAAGGGTAATTCCCATACCGGCCATCCCATGGTCACACGATCAAAGAGTAAAGAGACTTCCGCCAGTTGAGCTCTAAACCCTCTGCCTATCGACGTCCTACCCACTGCAGTAATAACCTGACTGAAGGACATTACCTTCCACATATACACATGTAAACACTTGAATGTTCTCTTTTTCTCTCGCACATGCAGGTACTGTGTATTATTGTACTGCTAAGAAAACAGATAACTAACAAGGTTCACTGCCCAGGAGTAGATGCTACCCTCAGACGATAACTACCCTGAAGAGCTATCACACCAATTTGTCTATCACATAAACAGGCCAAAGTACCTGAAAAGAAGGAGGGTACGTGTCTACTACACAGCATTCCTCTTGGCCATAGAACAATCAATGCCCCATCTGCACCAATACCTGCCTGTCCTAAGAGATAGATCACTTAGATTAGCGTGGGAACAGCTCTTCGCCTGGGCACTGAACGACTACTTGATAGGGAGAGCTTGAAAATAACAACTAACACTAATAACAAGCATATTGAGAATTTTCAGGCGGGAGAATTAGCTGCCGGACTGCAGCAAGGTAAGAGCAAAATGCCGGTGAGACTAGCCTCTGTAATAAAGATGATAGGGATTTTGATGATCACCGGGTTCTTGGCTGCCTCTGTATGGCAGAACAGTTATGCTATCAGTATTTTGGCTGTACCAAAATCTAATATACCCCCACCCACGGCTGCAACAGGTGTTACGTCAGGTGGTACTCGCAAAATTCCACACAAGGGAAATAGAGTTAAACGCAGCACATACTCAGATAATAAAGGTATTGACAACTACATACAACATTCAGCACACGTCTCGAACAACATGTGGTACCAACACATGACTCAAATAGGTAAGCAAACAACAGAAGACAGCTGCTACGTCTGCTCATTGATCCCATACGCCATGAGCGCTTCTCGAACATTCGTTGCCACGGAAATAGATGAGAAGACAGCACGATGTATAATATACCTGGCACTGTTCCAAACGAAAGGAAGATTTCAAGGGACGGTGGTAAAACTGGTGTGGAAAACACGAGACACATATCCATACGAAAACAACTTCCTCAAGACTTATTTGAGTTACCACAAGAGCAGTTTGCATGCGGAGGCCTTCAGATACATGACAAGTGGTCCTGAAAAGGGAGAAACAAAGGAAGTAACATTACAATACCTACCATGTGACTGCTACGCCACTGAAGTTCCTGGTAAACAAGGATGTTGGGAAAGACCACTGGTAACAATAACAGGGAAGGTGTACATGGACAACAAATGGGACATAGGGGTGATT
Source organism: Ambystoma mexicanum (assembly GCF_040938575.1). Classification (NCBI taxonomy): domain Eukaryota; kingdom Metazoa; phylum Chordata; class Amphibia; order Caudata; family Ambystomatidae; genus Ambystoma; species Ambystoma mexicanum. Next base: position 103,350,073 of record NC_090936.1, on the reverse strand, counting down.
GGCAGCAACATGGTAACAAGAGAAAATATTACAACTATTAATGAACACAATGACAGATGCTGGACGATTTGGGTCAAGTATGTACCCATGCTAACGTGGATAGAGAAGGACGAAGACCCAATAACCATACTGCCGCTGTCTGCACCTAAGGTATGCTACCAACATAGAGGAGAAGTGGACGTGGGATACAACACCAACTGTGCCAGCGTGACGGAGTTACCTGAGGGGGGAGCAGGAACAGCAGTATTAATGGACCATTACTGGGCCTGCGGAGACAAGGCATACCATACACTGCCCCCTCTGTGGAATGGTATATGCACGATGGTACACGTTAATGTACCATCACTAGTGGTGCCCCAGAAACATGTGAACATGGCAAACTTCCCTAAAATGGATGAAGGAAACAAGAGGAAGAAGAGATCTGTACAACCTCCGATGGGCCAGAAAACCAAAACAACGGCAACAACACTGTCCTGAATAGAAAGAAAAGACAAGGAGAGCCTCTGACAGGAAATTACCTAAGGGGAAGGTCGGAAACAGCACTCACTTCAATCCCGCCAGAACACAGACTATTCAGCAGAGCAGCAATGTTCTTCTCCTCAATAATACATCCGGGGCTGCAGGCTTACGCAAACGCAAAATGGCTCCAGATAACTCGATGGGAACTAATGATGACGATTAACTCTACAGTGAATGGATTCAACGCAATAAAAGAGGAACTGCGAGCAGTGAGGATGGTAGCACTACAGAACAGATATGTACTGGACCTCCTCACAGCAATGGAAGGAGGAGTTTGCGCAAAGATAGGACGATCATGCTGCACATTCATTCCTGCTAACGATGCTGACAACAGTACTCTGACAGTAGCAGTATCACAATTGGCCCAGAGGTACTCCAAAATGGTGGATGAAAGCAAAGGTGTGGAGAAGGATGACAGCTGGTTTTCGCTATTATGGTCATGGATGCCATCTTGGCTGTCGGACGGACTGAAGATTATAGTTGGATGTATTATTTTGGCTGGAGCTGCACTGATCATAATAAGATTTTGGAAGGCCCGGAAGGCTCGCACCACAGAAGAAATGATCGAAATGGTTGGTATGCACCCCTTGATGCCGGCAGATGACAACACACAGGCGCAATAATAAAAGAAAGAGAGAAATTGCGCAACCAGATCATCACCAATCACCTGGACCCACCATCTGTGAAACTCGAAAACCCAAGAAACCCAAGGAGCTACATAGGGAAATGTGTATACTGCACACCTGGAGGAACCGGTGTATACATGTATTGGTCATTCGAAGACCACGTCAATCACTATGGACATTTGGGAGGAGTAACTAAAATATGGAGAGTGAGAGGAGATAAGGAAAAGGATATGTTTGTGGTCGACAAGTCGACCAGAGAGGGGACTGAAGTGGGAGAATGGAACAAAAGACTCCCACCAATCCCCTCACACCACTGGCCCAGAGGATCACGGCCTAGGCACCCACCACGAGAGGAGTTTGCCCATCTACCAGATGACCAAATACCCTGGTACAGGAACATATGGAGGTGCCCACCCGCCTGCCCTGTCCATGCCGACACCTGCGGCATGGATGGACTCGACTGAACCATCTAACACTAAATCAACACATCGTTAGAGATGCCATGACGACCCAGCCTACGGTCAGCACACCCGTGCAAACATGTACACTGGACACTCCCACACCAATCCACACGAAGAACATATTCAGTGCTATGACGTAGGTGACGGACACACTCACCGACGCGCATCTTTATTATTTTTCACATAGGCTTTTCAAAATGCAGAAACGCAAGACGCACAATGAACTCATCCAAAACGCTTGCTTACGCTTCTCCTAAACCCATGCATTACAATGAGAAATATAACGAAGACCTGATACTGGGGATAAAGCAATATGATACCATAACCTAAAGCGCTGTGTATCAAATGGTTCCACCCATGCACCAGGCCCAAGTAGGCCGCAAGCAAGAGCTTCCATGAACATTGAATGAGCAAGAGTACAGTTGCTGACCCTGCAGAATGAGCCCGGCGAGAACAGTCAGTCAAGGGCACAATGTTGCAAACTCGCATGCCGCGAGCCGACGCCAAGGTCGCAACTACAAATTAAGTCAGGCCCAGGAGAAGGGAGGTGCCCGGATCCCCGTTTCAAGACACAGGCAGATACAATTAAGCGACTCAATGGACATCTGCGGCGGTGGGAGTAGTCGGCCTTCCAGCATATGAATAAATCTTCACATTATCTGCACATACCCATAGTGAAACATTGTTGCAAATGACAGGTGCACCGCGAGCTGGGAACAGCGATGGTCCCAGACTGGGGGGCTCGCGAATGGACCAATCAGAACATGAGGCTCTTATCACTGACGCCATTAACATTAGCCAATCCTCAGGGGTCTTCATGTAACAATTTTCATGTATCAAATTGAAGGGACAACCCAAGTATACCACCTGACTAACCCTCACCCACTAATATCGCTCTCTATACGTATGCTATACTAACCCTACCACTCGAGGAACCAATCCAGATTGGCGATAGGTTTTTCGCTAACTTTCCAAGGTGACGCAAGTAGCGCGTCATACTAAGGTAAAAAGGGCCTGCGAGCCCACAATGAGAGAGAGTGTCAGGACGGACGCGTACGATCCTTGACCCATCCCTGCCGTTTGTTTTATAAACAGCAGAATCACCTTGCTTCTTGCGTGTGTCTCATACTCATTCTTTTTTGGGATATACGGGAGGAGTTGGGGCCTCCCTGCCCGGAGGTCCGAGGACGGCCCAGCCGACCCCGAGAGAATTTCCCCCCGACACTTCCTTGCTCCTTTACAGATATCCCGAAGTTTACAATAGGGAATAATAATAATAATTTACATTTATATAGTACTACGAACACTCAGGCATCTGAGCAGTGGAGTAACTTTGCAGAAAATGTTGGAAGGGACAGGGGTGGGGTGGAGGGAGGGTGGCTCGTGGCTCTCAGGCATAGTTTCGGCCAAATTGTTCAATAAAATTTGATCGAATGGTAGATTTGACTGAATTCGGTCACCACCATTAGTTTGAAGCCGAAGATACCGAACATGAAGAGCTGGGGTTTCAGGGGTGTCCCCCGCTCTCCATGTTTGGTATATTTGGCTTCAACGGTTACGGGGGTGTCCCCCACTTCCTCAGTATTGGTGGCAGGGGACCCAAAAAAAAGGGGACCCTGCAGCGTCAGATCCGACCCACGTTAGATGGATGGATCTGACGCTGTAGGGTACAGAAGAGGCGGCGGATGGTGAAAAGTTAAGTAGGGAGGGTTTATGTGTGTACTGGCGGTTTGGGGGACATGTTTTTTTTTTTTGTACCGAGGTAAAAACATATTTGCAGCGAAAATGTCTACGGGCAATTTCGCCGTGATTTTGTACCTCGGTCAAACAACCTAAATCCCTGAAGGATAACACTAGACTACTACACCACAAGAGTCCATTGCTGACGCTCTGTTATAACTTTCATAAGACTGGTGGCCTATCTTTAAAATTCAATTATTGGGCCCGACACATCTTCAGCCGGCCTGCCATGCACCCAGTGACACAACATAACATTCACGAAGTTAATTCCAATACAACATGCAAACAATGCATTATTTATCATTCATTCAGACACAAAAGTCAACACACATATGCTTGCATACACTCTCACACACACACAAATGCACCCAGCACCTCCATTGGCATACACTGTGTGCACACAACATTTATATGTACATATACAATAACACATGGAAACAGTGGCACAAAGTCCATTGATTTATCATCCCCTGATCCCTGAAATGTTGGGCTAAGTTGACTTGACCTAACAGTACTATAAAGACATTGGCCAAAAGGAACAGATTCACTGGAATGCCAGCAATTCTCTTGATTTCTGCTTTCATTGAAAGGCAGAAGCCATCGTTTAATGCAGTGCAGTGGGTGACCAAGTATACTTGGTATCAATTTTTAAATGCCATATATCTCCAAACTTGGGTTCTGAAAAGCACCTTATATGTGTACGTGCTGATAGATTTTTTTCTACAAGATTCTGACTGATTAAAATTAAGGTATGTTTTCCTGTTTTCAAATGGCTCCAAGCAGTGGAGTACCAAGCGGGAGGGGCAGGGGGGGCAAGCTGCCCCCGTGGCTCTTTTAAGAGCCAGACCGGGACATTTGTCATTGGGACACCTTTCCTGTTCGGCACATCAAAGAGGGCGCCCAACGGTAAAGGTGTCCCTGAGCAATTCCTGCTCAGCACGCTCATTGTCCTGGCAGCAGGACTCCTTTCCTTTTCTGAATGGTAGAGGTGTCCCGGTGCCAGGACAATGTTCCAAGGAGCTCCGGGCAGCAGTGTCCTCACGATGCTCTGTATCAACAGCGCATTACAATGTGAGCCATTAGGCAATGATGGGAGTGAGGGGGGGGTTACTATTAGCAGGGACGTTTGTCCCTTTAGAAATGTGAATGGGAGGAAGTGATCAAAAGTGAGGAGGGCGCATAATTTTGCATGCTTTATGAAATAATGACTATGGTTTTAAAACCCAAGGGGGATTTGTTAGGTTCACATTAATCTACATGATGCTATTGTGACTTTGCATGCAGAATGGGGAGAATAAAACTAAAGCCATACTCCCATTGCTCAACATATTTCTATGACAATGTATATAGTGTATGGTTAGTTTACTATGAAAGGCTAGTTTATTATGTAATGTGGTTTGCTTCCAAGGTATTGCTATAAATAATTATTTTAGCACATGAAATGTAAAGCAAAACCTTAATAAATATCTATAGTAACTAAACCTGGAAAAATGTGCGTGGTCACTTAAATTGTCCACATCCCAGTTTCACCATTTAACCAAGTGTGTGATCCTGAGCAAATCTTTTAATCACATTGTGCCTTATCTGCAGCTCTGCAAGTGACTCTCAATCACTTCAGAGCTTATGTTAATGTATCATGGTATTATAATGAAAAAACCTAATGACTATAGAGTTGATCCACATATAACAATAATGCAATTTAAGTATTTTGCACCACAAAGTTATTTGTCACTTGGGTTATTTATGGCAACTTATTCTAAAGTCACGTCCATGGTGCCTCCAAGTATCAAGGACTGATGATGCGCTTTGCAATGTCCTTTTCTGTGAAGTCACTTCTGTTGGTGCAATCCATATACTAATTAAGAAGGTTGCATGTATTTTGCTTCAGAGGGCTTGGACAGAGCTCTAATAGATGGGTTTCCTGCATCTGGAATGATCCTGCAGTTTTATTTTTGTTGTTGTGTGTTAAAATGCCATCTTCCACTAATGTTACCAAACAAGTAGTTTGGGGCAGGGGTGGGCGGTTTGGGGGTGCCAATGAGACCATGCGGAATTCCACACACTGCATTATGTTGCTCACCCTCCCCCAAACCCAGCCCCCCAACCCTCCCTCCCCACTCTTACAATGCTGGATACTCCCCTGCTTAGTTTGGTAAGTGAAGCAGTTTTTGGTGGCCTGTAACCTGAACCATGACACCCATTTACTAATTTGCACCAAACCGTCATGAAAAAGTGTCTGCAAAACTTGAAATACTTTTTGCCAGTTTGGTAAAGATCATTTTTGGCAGCAGGGGGAAAGGTTATACAGGGTTCCTAAAAGTGTGCTTTTAACACTAAATCCCACACGGAACAAAGGTTCACCATGTTTGCAAGGTGTATAGCACTCAAATCAATTTCACAGAATTTGCAGAGTACGACAGTTTTGGGTCACAGGTTTTCTCAGCTTAACTCTTTCCACTCTACTTGGGGAGGGCGCACCTTCCACCAACTTCATTTTGAAATTAGGATGGTGGTGCTTTAGTAGCATCTGAAATGTGGCAAGGTTAATTTTAGAGGCGTTGCAGAGCTGTGGCTTGCCACAGAGAATGCACCATGTTATGTGTTTTTGTTAGTGTGTCTTCATACCTGGGGCCTTAATGTGTACTGTGAGCTATGCTCACATTGTCCAAATGTGACACGCGCCCTCACTAGGGTCAGCCTGCAGCACCTCCCACCAATAAAGATACACAAACACAATAAAAAATTCTTAAAAAAAAAAAGTACCTCTGCTTTACTTTCAAATGCCGCCCAGGCAATGTCTCATGTTACACCAACCTAACCTCTTCGCACTCACTCCCCTCCAGACAGAAGTCAGCAAGCTGAATGAGTTTCCTAGTTCATGTCTGTGTGTCGCACAAACACAAAGCCGGAAAGCGATTCTCTGCGCCGCGGCCCCTGGAAGTGCTGCTGCTAGCGTGGCAGCACAGGCACCAGCCCTGCAACACCCAGTTCAGCACCCTGGCTGCTGACATTGAGTCAGGCCAGCCAGGGTGAGGGACTGAGCTGTGCACGGCATCCCGGCCCTGAATGTGTTGCAGCGCGGCTGCCAGGCATCTCAGCATTATGTAATGAAACAGCGCAAGTCTTGCTTGGCACCCCAGCAGGGCTTGCGCTGTCCAATTACATAACTGATGATTGCAACCACCCTGCCCTCCCTCCAAAAGATGGGTGAGGGGTCAAAAAGGCATACCACAGAAGTTGGGGGGTGACAAAACCCCCTCTCCCCCCCTATAATTACGCCTGAGTGCTGCTTATAATACCCACAGTGTGTGATACTCATTTATTGACCTTGAAAAGATGAAATGCTGAGTTTGGCCCTGCCGGAATCGAACCTGCTTCTGCACGCTCTGCACGGATGTCAAAGCGCGTGCTCTTCTCACTGTGCTATCTGACCAGCAATGTTACACAAGCCTTCTGGAAAGGACCCAGAGGGAGGAGTTATCCCCAGCGATCGCTTCCAAAGTAATAGCAATGTTTGGGCATCAGTACTTCGATGCCTTTCCAACTCTGTTATGAGAGATGTACAAGTAACAACAACACTTTCCAATATAGTCTCATTTGTTTACAGAAGGGCACAGAAGTGACAAGACACTTCAAATATTGCATCAAATCCCTTTCAATTTCAATTGGGGAGATTTTCGGGAAGGTGATTTCTCTCTGCATCTCAACCTGGAGGTAGGTATGTAACATCATTGATGAAGTTCAAGGAGGATTTGGAAGATTTGAGTACTATCAACCAGTGCCTTAGACTTTATAATATACATAGCATAGTGATGAGTTACCCAGGCCGTTCTGGGTGGTAATGGCCTGATTTAACAAGGGCACGGGGTGTTACCACCCGGTACAGCCTGTGTATCCTGTCAGTATAGCGATTAGCACCACAGGTTTACAAGAATGGGTCGGGATGAGCGTGTGACCCGTTCTTTCAAAGAAATAGTAATCCAACATGGCTGCCATAAAAATGGAAGCAAGGTTCCAATCTGAGCCCTTCTTCCATTTCCATGGCAGCCAGCCGACATGAGACGAGCAGAGCCAGAGCACCACAGTGCTGCTCCTCTCATGTCCAACCTTTTTAGGTAAGTGGGAGGAGAGGGGTGTTGAGGGGAGGGGAGGAGAGGGGTCTGGAGGGGAGGGGAGGAGAGGGGTGTGGAGGGGAGGGAAGCAGAGACGGCAGGGGAGGGAGCTTCAGCCTGTGGTCCGAACAACCTGATTGGCTGAGGCTCTGGCCCGGGGTGCTAATATGAATTAAATATGTGTACTTCAGAAAAAGTACAATCCTCCTTGCCTTTTGATGGCCATAATGCTGCACTTGATTGTGTGGATAGGAATATATGCCAGGCGTCATTAGAGGATGCAGATATGATAAAGCTGTTATGGGCTCAGAATCACTGGTCTATGGGTAGAGTGCACTGTAGTGGATGGAGATAGGTAATGGAAACTGCTCTACATCAGAAACATGTCATGCAGACATGTGCGTTGGCCCTGACACTGACACTATTTAATCAGTTTCTTAATCATGTGGGTTTAAGTTTCTCAAAGCCATTCAGAACCATTTACTGTATACAAATATCAAGATACATGAAGCCAAATATAAAGTAATGGTGATGAGGCAGTGATGCTGGTGGCTAATATTTAGGCTTGTCTTAGGAACATTCTGAAATTAGTCCAATGTGTTGATAATTTGGAGGATCAGGTTTTCAGCTAATGTTACTTGGGACTCTCTGGTTGATTAATTAACCCTGGTACTAAATCAGGTGTAAGGGGCGGTTATTTTCTTTAGCTCAAAATGTGGCCATACGAGAGTTCATGCCCCTTTCATGCCTAAAAGGCTACAGGATAATTTAGAGCTCTCTGTGCAGCTGACTTTTAAGGGCATGCTCATGTATTGGCCGTGGTGAGAACAGAAAAGAGTTTTTGGAAACTTCTAGCTAGGCTTGCTAAAGGAACAACACCAATCCTTCCTAAAGAGCAAGTGGGGCTGAAGAATATTAAACTGCAGAGTCGCTGAAACCACTGTGTCGGATGCAAATCTCTGTCGGAGTGGAAGGGAATGTCTATAGAATACATTTGGATGAAGTGCATTGCTTAATCCTTGGATTAAGTGTGCCCAGTCGGGGGGGAGGGAGTGGGAGTTTCTGGGAGTGGAAATCCACTCAACATTTGAAACTTTCTTTATGTTGATAGAATCCGTAAACATGACAATGAGATTTGCCATCCACTTGGTAAAAATACATGTGTAACAATTATATAATCTTCATCTACCAGATTGTCATTGTGACTGTAGCCTTAGTCTTGTCTGTGTCTTCACTCTGATGTTCTCAGGATATCTTGAATAATACCTATTATGCTTAAATTAAGCATTACCATGATTAAGGGGGCTCTTAAATTGGGCCTAGAATAGTAATACCAATATGGTTGTGTTTGGTGTAGCCTGCACATAAAACTATAGTGTGGCACCTGAAAAAGAGGACAAGGTGGAATACATTAAATACACTTTCACTTTAGAACAGACTTTCAGATGGTCTATCATCAATAGTATGTGCTATTTTATTTTTGCTACTATTGAAAATATGTAGTTTTTTTAGATGTCAATATATTTGTTGTTCTGGATGTATTTTTTTTATTGTGATACAGTTTTTAGCAAACCCTGCATACTCATTGAACAAAATAAATTACCTTTTAAAAAATGTAATAAACATTCACAATAAGAACCAAATATCAATATCATTGAAATCTCTCTAATAGGCATTAATCTTGCCACAGCCCTTAGAGGAGAAGATTTTCTCATTATAGACAACACTTTTTTAAAAGGTTTGTAAAGTTTTATTTTATTCAAAACACAAATTATATATGAACAATATCAATGACAATAAATGATTCATAAATATTATGGAACGAAAGGCCATCTCAAAATAGGATAATTAATATATAAGGAATAATTAGAGAATACATCATTTGAGATTGATAATCTCAGAAGAAAGGAAAAAAAGAAGAAAAGAACAAAGAAAAAAACAATCCTGGTTGATCAAGGAATAAACAATCCTGGTTAATCAACCATGGTTAATCAAGGAATGAAGCAATAACAAATGGCTCACTGCTATTAAAATAAAGAAAGTTATCAATCAAAGGCATAACTGGGTTAAACATTTACATCATTAAAAGCCATTTCTTCTCATGTTTAAAAGAGAGAGAGAGGGTGAGTTGGCAATGCATTTCTCTATTCTATTTACATAACATATATCATTCCACCTACCTTTGATAGAAATGTTTGTAAAATCTTTCCAGTTGGATTTCATTAAGCAGATAGCAAGGAGAATGAATAGATCAAAGATAATAAAAGATGTACTAGTTTTCCTTGAATTAAATGCTAAGCTTCCCAGCAAGATATTAGTTAAACTTAGAGGAACAGACATTTTAAAAATGCGTTGAAGAACAATCCAAACTTGATTCCAGAAGGAATTCATTAAAGTACATTCACAAAACATATGACTGAAGGAACCAGTAGCTGTTTGGCAGGACCAGCATAAATCGTCATTAGACATTTTAGACATAAAAAACTTTCTTAGGAGTAATGAATGCTCTATGAGGGAAGAAGTACAGCATTTGGGTTATGATTGCAGAGAAAGATACACTCTTAGTCTCATTCCAAATCATAGACCAGAGTTCATCATCAAAGTGTATTCCACAATCTTCTCCCATTGCAATTCAGTTGCCCGCCTCGTATTAGGGGCTCTATCCCCCTTTAGTATCCTGTACAAGCTAGAGGCTTTGATGATGTCAAGAGATTCCATGAAGCATAGTCTAGTAGGATCAGCAACCAATTCATTTCCAGTTCTCGCATCGAGACAAGCATTAATTAAATTAAAATATTGACTGGGAGGAAATCTTGGTGATGAACATTTTGATTTCAATTCCTCTACAGTGAGAATATTGCTTCATGTGATAATTTGATTAATAAACTTGACACCATTCTCAAATGAAGTTTTTAAAAAAATAGGCTTATTTATAATTATACTTTTATTACACCATATGAAAGGAGAAAAGGCCTTAGCAGGTTTATTTATTAGGTGAAAGAGGAAATCCTTTAAATAAGAGTTAGTAAGGCGTATTGTTTTAGAGAAACCCATCTTGGAGACATTAAAGAGATATATTATGTCCTTAATGTCAAATGGCAAGACCAAAAACTTTTCAGCCATCACCAGGTAAGAGGATTTACATCTTCAATATGGGAAAACCAGTTCTTGGCAAGTTTTAAAACAAAGGCTTTATGATCATTCATCAGTCAAACTGTATCTTTTTAATTGATTTTTCAAAAAGAGCCGGGTAGAGTGATATGGAGCAATAGTAAATAGTATATAATCACAGATGCGAACATCATCTTGATGGCTTCTAATGTTCCCCGAACAAAGGCTAAGAGTCGAGGCTACCCCTCTCTTAGACACACAGGAGGTGTGAGAAACCTACAGAAAGCTAGGAAATTATTGTGAACTAGCCATTTGATCACAAAAACAGAGTGGGAAAATTACTGATAAAACAAAATGTATTCTTATTAAAGAAGCATATTAAAAATAAAAATATTCATCAATCACTGAGCGTAAATCATACAGTTCTGTACACGGTGCGGTTAGTAGCACAATGGGTGATATTTCATGTACTGTCAAACATTATCAGTACATTTCTACTGTCGACACAAAAGTAGGTCTTTCTGGTCCAGAAGCAGTTTCGCATCAAGTTCTCGGAGTGGTACAAAATATATAATGCCACAAACTGTCTTCAGGACACTGTGGGATGTTGTTAGCAAGAGACTTGTAGAAGCAGATGTGTCTATTCATCTAAAAAAATGAGAATAAAATGTTGTTTAATAGGGAGCGGTGTGATAAAAGCAACCTATTATATAGGATTGACAAGGGGACTGTAGGTTCACACCTTGAGATAGGATTGACGGCTTCTCATGTACAGGCAAATTTTCATTTGAGGTCTCTAGTGGTTACTATAGAGTGGAACCAGTTGGGCACTTGAAGGCATAAGTCCTTCCTGGGTAGTGCTGTAAACAAGAGGCAGAGCAAAAGTCAGCTGTTTCATGATGCCTACAGATGGGTGCAATCAGTGCCATGCAGCCTAATGTTGTGATGTGGCTAAGGGACATGTGAACTCATGAGTGGTCATACCTGCACTGCAAGTGCAAAAAAGGCGTGAGGTGTTGCTTCAGTTATAAAGATTTAGGACGCAAATGTCACATATAGTAAGTAATGTGACCTTGCGACTAGATGGCGATGTTCATGGTGCCATAATGCAGGTAGGAGCAAGTATGGCATATACATAGATGCCTTTTAACATCCTGCCATTTGCAAAAGGTAAAAACAGAATAACAAATAGTCTAGAAAAATGTTTAACTGGACATTTTAAGATATACAGATGAGCAATATGATTCTTGATGAAAGATTTACATTTTCTACAATAAGATATTTTGCATCTCTATGACTTTAGTTGTTTCCCATGTCCCATTGGAGAGCTTTCCACTTCAGTTTCTGAATAAGTATTGTGTAGTTATTTTCTTCAGACAATTGAAAATGTATCCGCTGAATACATTTCTCTTATAAGGTGAAAATAAGGTATTTGTCTCTGCAAACTTTATTGTAAAATAATATAGTGTTCTCTTCAAAGTGGAACATGTATATAACAATGCCAAATCTAACTATGGCTTGGATTGGGAGACATTTCAGTAGGTCTAGATCTTCTAGCGGATTCAGTCAAACTTACACAGGAGATGGAGTTACGTCCATACCATAAAGAGTCATAGGTACATTTGCTTATATAGCTTTATTAATGGTTGCAGGGAAAATCCCACATGCTTTCAGTGAAATTATTTTAAATGTTGTTATTAAAGGGAATATTTTATTAGTGATTTTTCTTGTATGACATCTTGGGAACCTCATCATTTTCAATGTTGTGATATTTATCTGCATATGATTTTCCATAGAGTACTCCCAAAATGCATTGACACTCTTTTATAGACATAATCCATGATCATCAGCATATCCCAACAGGGTAACCTTTGTGAAACCCCTTTTAGATGGAATATTACCCACATTTTCTAAAGCATTTGAGCAATCTCCCATTTAAAGGTTAAATAATAGGTAGCAAGAACACATCCCTGCTTAGGTCCACTCATGGTATGAAAATCTTATGAGAAAATACCTTTAGAATGTATTCTAATGCTGATCACTGTATTAGGATGCAAACATATCAATAGTTTCAACAGCCCTTAAGGTAAGGCTCATTGATGTAACTTAGAGTAAAGACGGTTTCCAGCCACCTTATCATAGCTACCATATCATCCAAATGTGGCACATACATTGGCATACTTATTTTACCCAGAGCTTAATTCTTTATGCACTTTAGAAAAGAAATTGAAGGTGATTCCTATAAGGCTCCTGTAGCTTGTTTTGAAAAAAAGGGGCAAACTATTTGCTTTGAGAGCCCAGCCATGAGCTCCCAGAGAGACATCATTTCTTACCCATTACATCTACAATTGTAACAATCCTCTTGATTTTTTCATAAAAATGTAATTGAAAGGGGAGGTGGTCCACATTTTTTAACCTGTTTTACATGTTTTTAATTTGCCTTTATAATCTTTTGATCATATTATGAAGATGAAAGCTAAAATGATTTAGTTTCATGTGGCATTTTGGATTTGCTGAAATAAAAGCCAAATATGTACTGTTATAGTAAGATACTAGTTGACACCTGCATTATGTATGAATGCATGTAAAATGTGTTGTAAGAGCATGGAAGTAATTCACTCTCTGAGTGTTGTAGTTGGACATATCAGCTTTACATCTTCTTTAATGTTCTTATTTTACTTTGCTTATTTTCCCTATCCCATGTTTGCTTTTTATGCTTTGTAGGCAAAGTTGGTGCATCAACACCTCATCATTACTTTGGTAATCTTTTTTTTAAGTTGGAGTTCATTGCTTTAGTATGAAACTATACAGGTAAATAATGGATAATCCTGCACTACGATTCACTATATATTATATATTTCTCTCCAATCTCACAACCTAAGCAAACAACAACAAACAACCCTACCCGAAAGGGACGTTATTAACAAATATTCATGAACTTCTTGTTAACATCTGGTTATTTTATTTATTAGCTCATATGAAACCAATTCAAATAGCAAAAAGTAATGTTAGTAGCTTGAATAACAAAACAAATCTTTTGTACCTTGTATCCTTATGGTTACAATCTTAAATTCATTTTTGGATTCAACTGCCCAACACGTGTTTCACATACTGTACAATTAAGTAACAAATACGATGTGTAATCGCCTTCAGGACCATATAACCATTCGTTTAACCAACTGTCTGGATCTGCTGTGGGTTTCTCGTTATTTTAGTTTCTATGCATTTTCTAGCTCATAGTCTATTGAATGTGTAGAATGTACACCGTGTGGTTGATGATGTTAGTATGTACTTAATTTTATCATTTTAATTTGCTTATTTGCCCTATCTGTTGGTTTCCTTGTATGCCTTATAGGCAAGGTTGATAACTGGAGACCATCTCATTATTTTCGTTATATTAGTTTATATAGTGGGAGGTAATTGTTTTAGCTATTTTTAGTTCCTTGTTCCTTGTAGAGCAGCTTGTGTGCATGCAGTGTGCCTGGGATCCTCATGTTACTGTTGGAAACTGAGTTTGAGTCCTTTTAATTAGACATATCCTTGGGTTGTCATTTGCACACTGTTGGTGGAACCTATTATTTGGCAAGATTTGATGAGCCCTAATTGACAACGGGTCACATGATGTGCCAGCAACGCCATTTCACTAGGAGTGCAGATCGCCCTCACAGAGAGAGGATGGTATGGGTGCAATGTTAGCTCACCATAGGTAAGTCAGAGGCAAACCCGCCTGTGCTCCTCCTACTCATAACTGCATCAGGGCCAGATATTCTTCCTCTAAATTTGATTGCTCCATTCCCCATTCTGCGAATAACTCAGCGTGTATATTCTGTTTCTGATCGTATTGCCCTAAAACCCATTACCCGCTACGGCTCAGATCCAACATACTTATGTTGTTAAAAAATTGTTTTCGGCTGTTGATGTGGAGGCTAATAGTATTCTCTCTGTTTATTCAACTGCTTAACACACTCAGGATTATTTGGCCAGTGAATGTTTGGCAATGGGAATGTCTAGTCTTGATTTAGGAATTTATTTTAGAGCTGATCATAATTCAGGTAATTTCAAAGCCCTGGAATTAACACTTAACCTGGCAGCTAAACATTGATTATGTATTCATGATCTTTTTATTGATTTGGCCTTACAATTGTTTTTCCTCATGAAACATGATAATAGAGCTCTACTTCTGTTTTAAATGATCTGACATCACCAGGTTTCGGCCATTCTTAAGAGCTGAGTGGCTCATGACGGTGAAGGGTTGCTGTCTTATTCAGTTATACTCTGAATATTTCTACTCCTTCAGTGGTAACAATGGTCAACATTGTTACAAAGGAGTGTGGGAGCCCCTCTACTGAGAATGAACATGGGTGAAATACCCTGTTCGATAGAATTTCTTCCACTCAGGAAAGTGTACAACAACGTTTTAGCTCACTGCACCCTTCACAGAGGAGAAAAATCTATTTGCATATCAGTCTTTGTCCCACCCAGAAGGGCAATCCAGCACTGAAATACTAGGCAATTCTCCTATGAACAAGAGTACCATCAGTTACTGCAGCCACGTGTTTCAGTCTAGTCGGGCCTAATCAGTGAGGTAAAGCTGTGTCTCTCTAAGCACAGTGAGCAAGGAGTCCATGTATGGATTGCACTGGGTTACTTAGGGTGAAACGCCACGTTTTAAAAAATTACAAAGGAGCATGGGAGCCCCTCTACTGAGAACGTACATGGGCCAAATACCCTGTTCTATGGAATTCCTTCCACTCAGAAAGGTCTACAACCACGTTTTAGCTCACTGCACCTTTCACAAGAGAAAAATCCATTTGCATATCAGTCTTTGCCCCACCCACAAGAGCAGTCCAGCACCGAAAAGCTAGGCAATTCTCCTCTGAACAAGAATACCATCAGTAACCCCAGACACAAGTTTCACCCTAGTCGGACCTCATCAGTGAGGTGAAGCTGTGCCTCTCTGAGCACAGTGTGCAAAGGGCCCACACCTGGGTTCCCCTGCGTTACTTAAGGTGAAAACCCAAGTTCTAAAATAATGACAAAGGTCAACACTGATTTAATCCATGTAAAAAGCCTGATTTCAGTGCCCATGACAGTAGATATTGTTCTGGCTTATCATCCGTCACAATGTAAGGCCAACCTTCCTTCTTCTTTTATGTACTTTGTGGCACAGATTATCCCAAACTGTTAAAATCTTATTATATTTGGTGATTTTAATTATTGACTCTGACACAGTGAAGCCTAAAATAGATTTTTTTTTATTTCCCGATTTACACAACATGCTGTAGGACCAACGCAGGTTGCTAGCCTCACTCTTGATTGCATTTTGCCAATTTGGATAACCCTGATTTTTAAAGGCCGCTTTACTCTCTTTTTTTCCTGGTCTGAACATGCTGCGGTCTCTTTTTCTATATTTATTCAGCAGGCTTGAGTGGAATGATCTATTAAGGCAAATCTACATGAATTTGAAACTGGTCTAACATTACACTTGAGCGGATATGTCAAGTCCCCTTAAGCTATGCAGACAAAGCAACTTCACTTGATGATCAGCAGTCTTTGTCTTCTTCATTGCTCAACTTTATCCATCAGAAAATTACTGAGGCAGTTGACTGTTCAGTCTCTGCTTCCTTCTCCTATAACAGACCAAAATTCAGTCTAAAAAAGTGGTTCAATTCTGATCTTAAAGCTAGGAAAGTAACCCTCCAACAAACTGAAAGACAAAAGAGTAAGAATTATGATGACCATCTGAACACCCTCTTTCTGCATGAACGTCGGATCTACAAAAACTATTTTGTCAATCACATTTTAACTAGTCTAAACAAATCGCAAGAACCTTGCCAAGTTTTGCAAGAACTTCGAATACTCCTACTTTCTTGCTGCTTGTTGCTCCATCCAAGCATCTCTGCAACCAGCTGGCTACTTATTTTTTTAAGTCCTCAAAATTCAAACAGAACTGACCTCAAGCTCCCAGAAGGTGACCCCAAGGTGATTATATCTTTGTTCCAAGATGTTTAGAGTGATAACACTTGTTCCAAGCTGAATTCTTTAATCAAAATCATGGAAAGGGGAATGGTTACTCACCGGGCTACTAGATACCACATGCTGCCTTTGTATTCATATGGAGGTCTGATTAATAGTGGTCAAAGAGATTTGTGACACCATCAATGCTTTAATGACTTTGCAGGAGTACCTGACCAGTTAGAATCAGCAGTGGCAATTCCTTTATTGAAAACACCCTCACTGTATTCTGATTATCCGTTCTATGTTCACCAAATCACACAGCTTCCCTATGTAGGAAAGTAGTAGGAAGCTACAATCACCGCCGGACTTAAAAGATTTATGGAAAATGTCCATATACCAGAGGACACTAAAGTCTGCTTTAGAGTGTGACAATGCCTTGAGTTGGTGGTGGCAGCTGTCTATCTAAGAAGGACAGTGTCTAAAAGCATTGTTGAAACCTTTATCCTTTTAGATTTATTGACAGTAATTGACACCAATGACTAGCCAACTCTTCTTTCCACCCCTTCCAGCTCGGTATCAGTGGGTATCAGTGGGACCAATTTATCCTGGCTTCAATCAATCTATCTATCTATCTATCTATCTATCTATCTATCTATCTATCTATCTATCTATCTATCTATCTATCTATCTATCACCAGCTGTGGAGACCCCAGAGTCCCTCCATTTGTCTATTACTTTAAACATTGTACATGAAACCAATAGCTTATCTAAAGTGTTCCCACTCTCTGACCTATTATATGTATGCAGAAAATACCTATGTCATCTTACATTTGGAATATGACCTGGGAAAAACTCTTGGCTAATTCAGAAGATGAATGGAAAGTGTAGGATATTGGATGAACTGAAACAGTCTTCAATTTGATTACACTGAAGGCAGAGATGTTATTCTGGCAGCATTCACAACACACTTCTCCTCAATCTGACCCTGGTGTCCCAAGATTGATTCCAGGGATTCTTAACTTCTTTTCCTCCTGGCCTTCAACTTTAGGACCCGGCTCTTCCGTAGTGCCACAGGTACATAATATAATTGTCATCATTGATTCATATTAATCGTTTGGCCCTCAGATTACACAGATTATCCATTCTTGCTTTTATCATTTTTGCACATTTTTGGACTTCTTTGATTTTTCTCATGAAGTCCAATTAGTGAATGTGCTTGTCTCTAATATGCTAGAACCTTGTACTGCTGTCTATATGGAATTTCTACTACAAGCCTCGAAGAGCATTGTATTATGCAAAATGACTCTGCTTGAATGCTTCTTAAATTGGGTTTTAGGATTCACAACACCCTAGACCTCCATTTGCTACACTTTTTACAAGTCAATGAAAGCTTACATTTTAAGGCCCTGTGCATGGTCCATGGAGCTTGTATGGTGTTGGTACTGTTTTTATCAAAAAGATATGTAATCGTTTTTGTCTCATTAATCCTGTTGACAGTTCATCCTATACCTGGATTATCTGCTCTTGTCCCAAAATACCCTTTCGGGTGAGTGTAGCACTCTATACGTTTGTTTACAATAATACATAACAACATGGTGACTATGTATTGCTTTCATGCAGGTAGGCCCCTGTTTAAGAGCAGATGATGGCCTGGAGAAGAGATTGTGCCATTGTGATATGGGTGTTGAAGAAACTCCTTTGTGCTTTGTTATTTAATTAAGATTTCAAAAACTCAGAAGGCGGTATCTGTTGCCTGTTTTAGAAAACTCTTGCAGAGTACACAGTAAAATTTTTAATATGCTCTCTGGCTAGGACAAAAAAACTAACATTAGATGTATTAATAAAAAACTGTATTTTATAATAAATCTCAAAAAGGATATCTATTTAAGTGTGTCAAGGTAATGTGTTCCAGATGTGACAGCCAAGAGTGCATGTTGATTTTGTGTTGCCATTGTGCTTGTGGTTTAGCGTTAGGGCTTGTGATGATCCAAGGGGGATTTCAGGGTCCCAACAGTAGTATAATACTTCACCAGAATTCCCAATAGCCCAAGGTCAGGCGCAAAAGACTCTTCCGGGTGGGGAAATGGATATTCCTTCCCTCTCTTGCCCAGCAACCCATAGAATACAGCTGAGTCCAACAGCCACTGACATAGCAATCATCTCTGTGTCTGAGTGCAATGCTCTGCATGATTTCTATAATGTGTGAAACTAGTCATCTCTGCTAGTAATTAATAGTTATCTAATTCTAATTACTGTTTTCATGCAATGTATGTTCTTTGTATGTTTGAGCACAGTACGGTTTACCATAGATCCTTCCACCCCACAGTGCTTCGAAGCCATAACAATGGGTCAGTAGGCGCCATACAATTATCAAATAACATAACATAAATCGACGTGGTATAACTACCTATATATCCACATATATATTCAGAGAAAAAAGTTTGTTAAAGGGACCTCATGGTTAAGTTGCACCAATAAAAACCTATGAAATTCAGTGAAAAGACTTTGTTAAAGGGACGTTATGGTTACAAGTAAAATCGTTGTGCATAGCTAACACCCAGGACATCAACGATGGCATCACGAATATCATTGATGACATCACTGATGACATCACATGTGTAGGCCAATTGTTTTTATTCACTGACATATCTAGGACAGGTGTTTTTGATCACTGACAGTCAGATTATAAAAATTCCAAATTTGCTATATATCTCGAATTTAACCTTGTTGTATGTTCTTAAAGTACTTTACTTAGGGTTTGTCTCAGCTCATGGTGCACATAAACAGGCCTCAAACACACAATTCATTTGTATGCATGACGATGAACATTAATGTTATTGATGTTTTCTGGTGATGTTGTTTCTTTCATCCTTACTTTAGTATACCTGTATGTGCCTCTGATCTGTATGCATTGTGGGTCTTCATATGTATTCTTTGAACTAACAACAGTGTGTACTAAGTCTTCAATTGTTAGCTATTTATTCCATGTTTAACATTGCTCAAAACTCAGATAGGGTAGCATTCAATATTGTACTATCCAAAATTACCAGATTAAAAATATTGTACTTCTACAGTGCATGCTGAACCCATTGCCAATGTGTATGTATGATTACGTTTCTGTGTTAACAACACTCCAATAAAATATTTTGTTTTGATGAGCACATTCTTTAATACATTAAGTAATTCATGATAGGTCTCCTAATCACTTCTGACATCTTGCTACCAACATTGTAAACACAACCCCTTGAAGGAACCTTTTCTCACAATTAATGTAATATGTGATGTCATCAGTGATGTCATCAATGACATTTGTGATGTCATCTTTGTTGTCCTGGGTGTTAGTGCTAGCAGCGCACGGTGGTGGCACAAGTTATGGTTGCTTAGCCTACCATAACTGGCGAATTTGTGTTTTTTTTCTCGCTTTTACTTGTAACCATAACGTCCCTTTAACAATGTTTTTCACTGAATTTCCTGGGTTTTTACCAGTGCACCCTAATTTGAGACAACTTCCTAATATCATACTTATCCCCAATATAGCAGCATTTTCGGCAGATCTAGAGAGTTTCAACTTAAAACGGTGGCATTCCCCACCTCCTAGCAAGATTTGTAACACTTCTATGAACTTTTTGCACCATTTTTTTCGCTGACGTTCATGAACATCTGACATCATCACAGTCTTTCTGGACAGTGTCACGTGACCAAGCATGTGTGCAGCATGATAACGTGCTTACAAATGGATCCGTACTTTGCAAACAGTCAAAACTGTATTGTCAGCTGATCTAGGAAGTTTCAAGCTGAAAATGTACCCTAGCACAGCTCCTAGACCATTTCTTACTGATTTTCCATCTGCACTCCAGGAGAGAACACATGCTTGGAAGAATATTAGCACAACTGCTATTTGACTTTAAAAATGACATCAGCCATGACCGTTCAGAGCCACCATCACCAAAATCACTCCTGCAAAGAAATACAAAAAATAAAAAAAACACCAAACAAAACTTTTTCCTTTAGGAGTCATCTTTCACAGTTAAATTCCTGAATGCCATCCAGGAATGGTGTTCTGCCAATGATCTGTGCCTTAATGCCAGTAAGACAGAGATCCTTCTCATTGGGACGCCTGCTCCTTGTCCCCCCCCACTCTCTGGCCTGACCCCCTGGGCCCCCTCCCCTCACCTCTGAAGAGGGAAAATCTCTTGGGTTAATCTTTGACTCTTTTCTCTCTTTCCACACATCACAGACCTTGCTTGGAAGTGCAAATGTCAGCTTCATCTCCTCAGGGACATTCTACCTTTCCCGACCTTCCCCCAGAAGCTCAATGTCTCCAGAGCCCTGGTTCTCTCTAGGCTAGATTACTGCAACAGCCTCTTCCTTTATTTGCCTCTTTACTCCCTTCCACCCCCTTCAACTATTCCAGAATAGTACTGCAAGACTCATCCTTGGCCTCAAGCCCAGGGACTGCATCTCTCCAGCCCTAAAAGCTCTCCACTGCCTCCCGGTGACCGCAATGATCAAATTCAAGACCCTTTGCATCAACCACAAGGCTGTGTGGGGCTTGGGATATCTGTACATTCAGCTTTCCCTCCCTAAATACCTCCCGACCAGAGTCTGTCGGTCTTCTGGCTTCAACTCTCTGCAGGTCAAACGTTTCCCTAAGCAGAGAGTAGGAGGTAGATCCCTGTCCTTTGCTGGCTACTCCCTCTGGAACAGCCCTGTTCCCACTTAGATTTGAGCCGGATATTGTTAAGTTCCAGAAACTGTTCAAGACTCTCCTCTTCCTTCTCTCTCCCCCCCACCCATGCTAATTCTCCCTCTGCCGCTGCGACTGAGAACTGGTCCCTTCAGAGTCGTACCAGGGCCAGACCACCCCCTACCAGTCCCCTCAGCATCCTTTTCCAGCACTTGCCTTCAGGCTCCCTTTACCAGACTATCCCAACTTGGTCCTCCCTGTGCTCACTGTCCACCGCAATCATCCCCCCTCCCCAATCTGATGTTATCATTTACCCTTGAGTGGTGACAACTCAATGTCTAAAGAAAAAAATTGGCTTTTGTAGGTTTTCTGTGCATTTGTTTACTTATTTTGTTGTCCACAATATCAATTACTTGATCCAAAAACACTATACTTGATTACTGTATTAACTGGTTCATGAGATATCATGATTGTTGTTATTTAGAAATGTTTTAATATGTTTTATAGTCATTTCGTCTCTCCTTTCCTAATTAGAAATATATCATCAATATATCTGAACCATTGTGCAGTGTTATCTTGAAATATTTTTACAAGCCATTTTAATGTGACGTGATTCATCGTGTCCCATAAATAAACTTTGTCCTCATAACTATAACCTTGATTGTCATATTGTCCGTTGAAGGTAAAGAAGTGATTTTCCTTGTGACTTAACGTGTTATTAATATTTCAAAATGAGACCCTTTTGTTATCCAAAAATGAAGACACTGATTTGAGGGACAGGTTGTTTCAATTTACATATACAAAGAACACACATCTAATGTAAGCAGATATTACTGACCTGT
Source organism: Ambystoma mexicanum (assembly GCF_040938575.1). NCBI lineage: Eukaryota > Metazoa > Chordata > Amphibia > Caudata > Ambystomatidae > Ambystoma > Ambystoma mexicanum. The sequence goes on along the minus strand of NC_090936.1, from coordinate 103,328,017 downwards.
CCAAGTAATATCCATAACTTTTTGTAACACTTGAGTGGAGTCTGTAATGTAGGAATCCAGTTTAATACTTACCTTGCACATTGGCAGACCTCATGACCCCCTCTCTTCTTCCTTTAAAACATAAAGACATGCCATGCAGATTAACGTCTGTTTTAGTTGCCCAGCACAGTATATGTTCTTGCCCTTCACATAAACATAGCTGGATAATCGACAACTACCTCCATCAGAAGTCACCAAAAATTTAAATAATCAATTTCGGCTGCTCTGTTTTCCTGCTTCTCACTTTCTCCTGGCCTTCCTCTCTGGATGTCAGCCCTGCTCTGAGCCATTTTGCCAAAAACATTATTATTATTCTTGACATTTTGCTGTCCTCCTCTCTTCAAATTCAGGCGATCAGCAGAGGATTCCCATTTCAAGCTAATTCTACCTAAACCAATCCTCCCCATCTAGAATCTATTTCAACAGACATGGTGATTTCAAGGCTTGACTTTTCAAGAATCATATTCCTGGGCTTCTTAAACATCTAACCCATCTTCTCCGGGTAATTTAAAATAAAGCTTCCGTGTTGATGACAACCCAAACTCCAAGTAAATGGTAAATAACCAAAAATTAAATGATGAATGCAGATGAATGGGCAAAGATCACAAAATCCTAAGGACAAGAAGAGCTGCTCAAATACAGGAAGGGCAAAACCACATGGTTTGAGAAACACTGATTGAATTTCTATCAATGGTAACTGTGGGCTACAGACTATGCAGTACTCCAATTGGCGGTTCGTGCTACGGGTCATGATGTCACTACACCTTGCGCAAAGTCCCATTTCACACAAGAAACCATGGGTCTTGAGTTTTTTTTTACTGGGGAACTCCACCAAATGCCATGAAAAATGATAGCTGCATTGATGAAAGAGATGAAATCCATGGCACCGGTGAGGATATTTCCTAACATCCTCCCTCCCTTCCAGTGAAGCATGGCCTCCCCATAACTGCTTCTACCTCACTCTGTACCTGTACCTTTCTCCCGTCTTACTCATGGACCCACTGGAATACCAGCTCTTACCGTCATTTGTTGTTTTGCTCCTTTCTCTGCACTTTCATCTCACCACTCTTGTCCACTTCTTGCTCCTTTGCAATTACTAATTCTTCCAAGGCTTGCAAAAGATTGTTTGTATCCCTTTCCCTTAAATTGGCTTCCCTTTCTATTTTATTTAATATTTATTGTGCTATAGTTTAAGTTATAAACTTTACACAAATTTAGCATTAAATAACATAGTAAAATACTAACATAATTCAAATACAATTTTTAAATACACATCATTTGCAATACAAAATACTATTTTAAAACAAATGGTTCATATTATTCACAGATATATATACATTTCATACCTTCTATATAAGAATTACCTTCATAGAACCTATTCCTCTACAGAGTTATACCCAATCTTATTTCAATTCGCAACCAAATAGTATACAGAGCTATTAAGAGACGTAGACTATTGGAGTTGAGGCAATGGTGCCAAAACAGGGCTTCCCCAATATATGTTGTTTCATGCACATAGCTACCAAGAAGGGGAAGAAAAGTACCAGCCATCTCCAAACACTCAGTCAGCAAATGTTTTGCCGTCTCCAACTGCTTATGTGCTTTACATAGTCGGCAGATACGTTCCTCGACGGCCATCCTGTCTTTTCTCCCCGTATTGCTTAGGGTAGGTAGTTGTTCTAGGCGAAGCAATAATATAAACCGTCTAAGTCTAATGGATGGGCAGATATTCAAGTATCTCTGGGGTTTCCTGAATTCAAATAATCTATATTGCACAAAATGGTAGCTGCTCAAACTCTTAAGATGTTCAAAATTCTCCAGCCAATCCCAGAGATCAATGCGTTTACTCAATGCTCTATTTACTTTCTCTGAATATTTACCATCTCTGGATTGCCAGCCTATTTCGGAGAACAGATTGTTCATCTGATCTACAATTGAAGAAGTCGAGTCTTCCTTTTTTATTTCTTGATGTACCGCTGTTAATAGTTCATTACTTGTATCCCGAGTCATTCTGAGATATAACGCGGCTCTCTTCTTTAACACTAATACCTTTAGAGAGGTTAGACCCAATTCTAATCTGATGATGGCCATAGGAATACAGGGAGGTAGACCAAGCACATGTCGCCAAAATTTACCCTCCAATATCTGTAGCCATCTCAGATCAGACTCTAATAGTGCTTCCAGGCCGTATATTATCGCCGGGGCAAACACCTGTATATAAAGTTGCCTTGTACCCCATAAAGTGAAACCGCCTTGGCTGATCATGAATCTATAAAATAAGGCGGTCAGCTGTGCAGCTTTAATACAGCGTGTTTGTTTACATGCCAAATAATCCCCAGTATTTTCAAAGTCAATGCCTAAATAGCAATATCGAGGGACATATGCGATATTCGCTACCCCTACTATGAGTTGCACGCGGGAGACCTTTTTTTTTTGTATATCTCATAATCTTTGTTTTTCCTAAATTAATGCTCAGGCCGTTCTCTTCGGCATATTCCCATAATGCAACCGCAGATCTTCGTATCCCGCTAATGGTGTGATCAAATATCACCAAATCATCAGCGTATGCTAGTACTGGGCAGCTAGCTTTCCCAATTTTTGGCGGGCAATTGCTAACCTTATTTAATGCATCAGGGATGTCATAGATATATAGATTGAAGATTAAGGGAGCCATTACGCATCCTTGCTTGACACCCCTATTTTGTATGACATTTTGAGTTGTGTGGCCTTCTTGGTCTAATTTCAATTTAACTGAATTGTTTGAATGCAAGAGTCTTAGATAATATATTAGACCATCAGGGCAGCCCATTGAATACAGTTTGTTCCACAACCGACTACGAGGTATGGAATCAAACGCCACTGAGAAGTCTATGTATAATGCGTAGAGCGGAACCGATCCAGTTCGTAAGGCTCTGGTTCGCAGAATATCCATAATCATGATGTTATGGGCAGTGGAGTAGCCTTGTCTAAACCCACTTTGGAATCTAGACAATACTCCTTTGCCCTCTACCCAGGATTGTAACTCATTGAGCAAAAGTGAGGCAAATATCTTTCCAGTAGCATCAATCATGGAGAGCAACCAATAGTTGCCTGGGTCGAGTCTATTGCCCTTTTTAAAAACTGGAATTAATATTGCCGTCTGCCAAGAGCAGGGTATTTTACCTGTCTTTAATATTTTCTGAAACAGGATATTTAGCAGACTTGCCCAAAACTCTGGGTACGCTTTCATGACAATATTAGCCAGACCGTTGGGTCCCGGTGCTCTTGATGATTTTATCTCTTTGATTTTATTCAAAATGAGCTTGTGCGTTATGGAAAATGGGGCCTCACAAGGCGGTCTGCCCAGTATTGTTGTTTCCTCACCCTCCATATTTCTGTTTTCTAGAAATGTAACCCACACTCTCGCTTCAATAGGGTTAACTAATACCCCCCTCTGTGTACCCTGAGCCTCGCTCAAGAGAGACCAGATGTTACGGGTCTTCTTTTCACATATGGTCTTCACTAATTTTTGCCAGGTAAGAACCTTGTCCGCCCTTTTTTTCTCTTTAATGGTCGATCTATATCTATTTTTAATCACTCTAATTGTCCGATAGTAGGCTTCCCCGGGGGCCATTGATCTCTTGGCTCTGTGAAGCTCAGCTCTAAGGTTACGCTTCATGTCTCTGATTATTTTAACAAATGGTAGCTTATTCCCCACACTACTTATCATACACCCCATAGGGGCCGCTGCATGTTTGCCTGAAAAAGCACTAATCCAGTCTTCTATGGAGTTGATGGACATATCATTAAATTTGTGCAGCTCTTTAAGCGCTACTATTCCCAGAGTTTCTGCCGCAAGTGCAATACTTGTCTGACCAGGAAATCCTGGTTCCTGTCTTATTGACTTTTACAATACCCATATTGCTAACTGAGGGCTGTTTTCGGGGAATACTCATCATACATTTTAATGCGGCATGATTGCTCCAAACATTGGGCATAACTGTCAGATCTTCAATCTGCTCTTGAAGCCCTGGACATATATATAAGTAGTCCAACGTGCTGTTAGAAGCACCGTTGGACCAAGTATATTGTCCCGGGTGATCACTAGCTGTTCTGCCATTAAGCATTATCATATCCCAAAATTCAAATAGGGATTCCCAGGTGCTGCCCTCAATATCTTTTTTGTTATGGACCATAATACCCTTCTCTTACAGTTTAGGATTCTGCATTTTGCACACCCGTCCTCTCATATGGCAATTGAAATCACCCACAACCATTACTCCCGAATTAGTATCTGCAGGTGTCCAATTTGCCAGCACATCCTGCAATGAGTCTTGCAAATGTTCACTTAATATTGCTCCAGGTGGATTGTAAAGGTTTACCAACAAGAAAGATTGCATAGAATCTATGTCATCAAATATCACTTCGACTGCGAGTAAGTTGTTTTCACAGTTACAGCCAATCTGCCTGGAGCCCAAAGTATTAGCCACTCCTGTCACCAGTCCACCAAAAGGCCTGCCTTTGTCACCTATTTTAGCAGCAGCATGGAACAGCGTGTACCCATCTAATACCAAAGGGTCCAATGTCCAAGTCTCTTGCAAGCAGAAACAGCTGGATTTGTCAAGCAATTTCGTAGAGCCCTCTGGTGTGAGTAAATGCATAAAACCCCAACAGTTCCAAGATACAACAGATAGATCTCATGGTTTCCTTAAGATCTCAGGAAGGGCGTCGGCCAGCCATTTCAAAACCTGTTGGACATCAGACGCTTCTATTTTCTTATCAGTCTGTATGTTTGGGCAGGGTACTGTATCCACAACAACGCAACGGCGACCTCTTCCTCCCGGCAGCTGGGATCTATTTCATTTAGGTCAACATCCATGTCCACGTCTACTGTTTTTAGTTCCTCTTTATACTTTCATAACAGATCCGCCGTAGCTGCAAATTTACAGTGAAGGGCTGAGACATTAGGGTTCGGACCTTTCAGTGGTTCAACAAATTGAAAGTCATCTGAGATTAGTACCCGCAGTTGAGGGACAGAATATAATCTTGTCAATAACTCTGATCGCGATAGCCATTTATTAACCTTACTCTGATATAGATTTTTGATCAGGCATAATCGACTGCCTTTCTTCTCGTTCTTATTGACCGAAGTGACCGTTACTTCAAGAGGTAGATCTTCCTGTGCTGTCGATTGACTTGTTATCATAGCTGTATCTACTGCAATGCTATGGCTCGCCTCCGTCTCTTCCACAGTCTCTGCTCTTTCTTCATGGTCCACTGTCAGTCCCTGTTCGGGGAGTAGCCAGCTAGTCAAATATCCATCGCGAGCTGCCTTTATTTTCTTGGCTCTTGCGACTCTTTTCCTACTCTTCTTGGTAGTCATTCCCCTCTCATTCTTCTCTGTCAGTGTTAGTTGTGTGGCACTGTCTCTTTTACCCTTGTTTGTTTTCCTGCTAATCGCTTCTGTTTTTTGGAAAAAAATGGATCGGGTCTGTCTGACTCCTCGTTGATCTCCAAATTTTGTTGCTTTTCAATCTCACTTGTTGCATGAATTGCCTCAGATAGATTTGCCTCCACATCTTCGACCGAAATCGTTCTCTCCTTGTTTCCCCTGATGAGGATGTCCATATTGGCTAGGATCCGCCCCGACATTTTCAGCAAGATCTTAAGTGCAAACTGCAGCGATGCTACCGATGCCTGAATCTCGGCAATTTCGGCTAGCCCTGTACTAGATTTATCTATACGGTCAATTATTTAATCAGGATCGTCTTCCATTGAGGCTAACGCCAAGTTAGGAGATGCAGAGAGTCTCTCTATTCGATCTCTGACCGTGGAAGTCCCTGAAAGTATGATCATAGGTTTATCTATCGGTAGACTGCTGTTATTATTGAATCTTACTTCAGGTTGTGGTGTCATGTTTCTCTGGATATTTAGACATAAGTCTAATAGTGAGTTATTGTCATTATCTTCAAAATTAGATATACTCAATAAAGGATTTTCTTGTTGGTCGGATGTAACTTCTTCAATTGTAGTTGAGTTTATTTCTCGAGGGGGAAAGAAGGAAGTAATCACACCTTGATTAATCGGAGAGCTTTTTTTTGCTTTTACTTTGGGTATCAAATTATCCATCTCAGCCTTCTTGTTAGCGGGGCCCCAAGCAACTGTTCTTGACTTGGTCTTCCTTAAATTGTACACAGGGTAATTCAGGTTCTTGTCTGATTGCATTAGAGACTTCTCAGGTGGACTCTCTACAAGTACCAGGACCGCTCGCTTCGGCGACTCACAATTTGCAGGGTTCAGCCCACTTTATTTTCCAGCTAGCGCACTGTTGTTGTTCTATCCCTGGATCAAAGGCATCAGCCCACAGTCTCCAGGTATTATTTACTTGGATTGATAACAGAGGGCTGACTATTCCGGTAGATCCACCTGGCTCAGCACTGTTAGTGTGTTGCACTAGTTATTTGCTATACTGGGCTAATGAGCCTCAATGGGCTGAGTTCAGTGTTACTACCGACTCCCTGCTCACCTCCAGGGGTTGTGGACAAACAGACCCTATACAATGAGATTTCACCAATGGGAAGTTACTCGAGGCCACCCGCAATCACTCGGCCAACCAGGCACTAGACCAGGACTCAGATCACGTTTTGTAATTGTAGTCGTGCACTTAAGGCTGCGACAAATAATGTTAATCCCAGCACTTGAGTACTCCCTCTCCCGTCTCTAGTGTCCGTTCTTCGTGGCACTGATCAGCTCCTCCTGTAACTCTTGTATAGACAAGACAATACAGAGGTGCACACCGCTTCTAAGTAGGGGCAGGGAGATCAGACAGCCGTGTCAGGCCGCACCTCCACCCAGCGTATGCAATGTTGCGCTGCGCGAGGCCGCCTCCAGCACCGCAAGGAATGTATTTATGTGCCAGACAACCGGCGTTAAAAAGGTCGTAGGGAGCAGTAAATTGTGATCTCGACCGGAGTGGCCTGCAGCAAGACCAGCCGCAATCCAGCCGCGGGGTTCTGCCCCCAGAGTCAACCCGGGCTCGTAGACTCTCTACGCCCCGTCTGACCGGCTACCTAGTAAGGCCAGCCACAGCACTGTTCCCCAGTACGTTCAGTGAACTCACCCACCGCTCGACTGCGTCCCCATAGCTCTGCAGCTCCACTCCACTGCAGCGTTCACCGAGCGACTAGGGCAGCGCCTCAGAACCGGAACCAAGTTGTATCGGTTATCTGGCCGCTCTCCGCTCTTCACTCACTCGCTCGCCACTTCGCTCTGCTAAGGTTAGAGAAAAGAACCTGCAGGGACGTGTCATACCGCACCTCACGTACGTGCTCTCGTATGTACGCAGAAAGAGGCCGCTTCCGACACACCGCTACCGCTTCCCTTTCTTCGGCTAGGGCCTCCATCTGGAACAGCCTCCCTGCCTCCCTGCCTCCCTGAAACTTGAGGAGAACCATCTCTGGTTCCAGAAGCACCTCAGGACCTTCCTCTTTGCTCTTGCTTTCTCTCCTCCTCTCCCCTGCTGAACTCCTGACTAAATCTGGACTGGTCACCTGGCTACCCTCTGATCTCGGGCCCAGGTCCCCTCCCGCGCCAGCTGCACACCTGCACTGCCTCCCAGGCAAACCCTGCACTTGGGGGCTGTTTCTGTATCCCTACAGTCCCCACCAGCTCTTAACACTTTTAATGTCTGCACTTATCCCTGCACTTGCCACTAGTTGGTTGCACTTTTACCTATTGTTTTTATTTATTCTATTTATTTTTTACTGTTGATCCTATGTATTGCACTTCCCCATCCCCCTACCCCCACTTTCCCTTCCCCCCTCTCTTGCACTTCCGCGATCTGAATCTCACCTGGCCTAGTAAGATCGTTGTGGCTGTCTTCCCTCTGTTCTCCCTCCCTTGCCTCGTCGCGCTTTCAAACACTTGTGTATAGGCGCATTATAAGTGCCACATCATATTATACTAGGAAGCAGCTGCAATCACAATTGGCACCATACAAATCAACCAATAAATAAATTAGTCAATTAAATACAACAACATATTCCTGTCTTTACGTTTAGTGGAATTTTAGGACGTAAAAGTCAGCAAAAAGTCTGAGACCATGCTGACCTCATCTGTTACTAGTACTTTCATACATACATACATTCCAATGGCAACGTCATGCGTAGATTGATCAGCAGTTTACTGTATTTACATTTTTGTTCTAAAGGATGCATTAATATTAATATTAATGCCACCTTTCTTGGATCAAGGGGGTGTGTGAAATCTACTCTGCCACTCTGTTTAAATAACAATACATTCTGTGCCATGTACCATGAATTTCATAAAGTAATCCTCCGGGGTCATATATACAGCATAATGCACATTGAATCAGATTACTTACATTATGTGTTTCTATGTTATATTAGTGCAGTAGATTATGCAGTAGCATCTAGAAATCATAGCACCCTAATGGTTATCATGGGCTTCTGATCCCTGCTCAGCTGTGATTGAAATCATTCCAGTGATGTGGTAAGAAATAGTAGCTAGACCTTTTCCAGAGCAATGTGGTCTGCTTATCAATAATTGATTGGGTCTGTCCCAACTATTAATGTACTCCTCAGAGAAAACTTTAATATAAAACAATGCATGTGATTACCCTGGGCACTCACATGTGGGTGGCTCTGTGAAAAACAAGGCATGGCTGGATGAACTGCATTGGGCAAGGCAAGAAGTAAGCTATATCATATTCATATATTTAGTCCAGAAGCCGTTCAATGTACAAGGGTGATGCTTCAAGGTGAAAATGTATTAAACCCTTATCTCTTGTATTAGATAAGAGAGCATGCACAGCTCAGAGCAGGAGCTAAAGGAGTTTAAATCATTTGGCTTGAAGCCAGAATGATGAGACACACACTGCATGCTACTACAATACACAATGCATACAGATGGCCACCGGAATCTATTTATACTGAAAAAGAGGGAAAACGTTGCAATGCCTGGCCAGTCACCTAAAGGAGCCAATTACCAAGAGCTACATTAAAGTCTGGCTTAATTAGTCATTTTGAAACCGTATCAACATGAAGAGTTTGATGAAATTTTTGTGGCTTAAAACAAGAGGGAATGTTAATTATATGCTCTAAATATAAAAACACACATTGTGCCAATCAATAGAAGGAGCAAAGGGAGGAAACTGAAGACACACAACAGAAGACCAACAGATGAGCAGTGAGGAGCCGCATAGGGGCAAGCGTAAGGGGCAGAGTGCTGGCAAAGCTAACATTAAGCGAAAATGCTTTACTGAATATCGAAATGCTTTTTTAAGGGTCAAAAAGTACTTTTATTTTGGATTATTTTTACATGAATGAATATCACATTTTATATTGTCTATATTGTGCAAATTATGAATATGTATTTTACTTAAGCATTGCAAACATGTTTCAGATCTAAGCTAACACATTTTACCATGCTATATTTGGAAAGAAGGGCCATGCCCATTGAACTGATTTAGCTAGACCTAAATTAGCTAAAAAGGGTTAATTGCTCAAATTAAGTTTTTATATATTGACTTTATCTAATGTTAAATGTTAAAGGTATTTGTTCCAAGCACCGTCACCAACGGAATTGGTCCCCAGGCGCTCAGGCGGATCTGTAAACGATAAAGGTGGGATGGGTTAGTAAGGCGAAGAAGGGAGTAGGATAGTGTTCTTTTGGCAGCTTCAACTCAGTATACACCGGGTGCTGAGCTTTGGTGCTGGTATCGGTTCGGAGTCAGTCCGCGTGTGCTGTTGTTCCGGTTTATGTGTTGTTGCAGTGTTGTGAAGTGCGTGCGGCTTGTTGTGCGAGAGATGGTTATATGAGTTTTTTGAGTGAGCTAAGTATGCAGAGTTTGAGCTTATATTGGTTAGTGGGTTACCTGACCTTTACCATGCTAACATTCATAGTTCTGTCTGAGTGTGACACCTGTTGGCCCTCACATTCCCATCTAGACGCGGGCAAGGCCAATGTTTAGGACTCCATCCAGGTGCGGTCATGCCAACCCTCACACCCCCATCCAGATGCGGCACAGGCTAGTGTCTAGAGACCCCTCCAGGTGTGGGCAAGCTAACATTCACAACTCCATCTGAGCGCTACGCAGGCCGGTGTTCACAATTCTAGGTGTGGCACATGTTAGCATTCACGTTGTTTCTGGGCGCGGGCATGTTATCCTTCAATCAAACCTATCCAGATGCGACGCAGGCCAACGTCTATCTAGATGCGTCTGCCGGTCTGGGTATGTTCGTCCGTTACGTACGAGTGGGAGAGTCACTTGGGGCTTTCGTCTGGGTCTAGGTATGTGGTCAGTCTCTGCAGCCTTCCTTTGTGGCTATTTCCCATGATGTCTTATACTCTGTCATAAGGTTGGTTCTTTGGCTCGAGTGTTTGTCCAATTTAAGAGTGGCCGAGGTTGGACTTATTTTCGTCATTGTGTTAATGTCTGGGCTTTCTAGTGCATCTCCGTTGTGGTTACGCTTTGAAGAGCCATGATTTGAGCAGTTTCCTGAATGCTAGGTGGTTTGTTGTATTCCGTATATTCTTAGGTACGTCATTCCAGGTTTTGGGTGCCTGGTGAGAGAAAGACGATCCTCCAAGTTTTTTTCTGTTGTAGGGTTTTGGTTCCAGGCGTATGTCGGTGCTTGATCTTAATTTTCTTGTCGGTTGGTGTAGGTGTAGTTTGTCGCTTAGGAATTCTGCGCCTAATGAGGAACCATCTACCAAATGTCTGTCCAATATCCTAAGAGAAGAAAACAGGACTATTCAGTAGAACATGTATGGAGAGTCTGCATAAAAGAGAGACAAGTACAAGGTGGGAGACAATGTAGTTACAACATTATGTAGACATGAAATGGATTCCTAGGGCATTGCGTATATTGACTGTTCCAACATTCCAAGCCCATGATTCCGAAATGTTGAAAGAATGGGGTGCTGGAACAAACACCTGTACAATCAAATGATTAGAAATGTGAAATGTGCAAAGCAGGCAGAGTCAAAATTATGAAAGAAATTAAAGAATCATGTGTATATGTTGGTCCAGACGAGAGGGAAGCCAAGGAACTTAAGATCAAAATGAAAGATAATATTACTAATTCTGAGAATGGGATCAAAGAAAGGAAGAAAAGAAAATCTCTAAAGGCAAGCAAGATTATGGGACTTGAAGGACATGTACTTTCGCTGAGAGGTTTGATCAAGCTAGCAGAGAAAGTCCAAAAATGACTGCCATGCAGGTACAGGAACCTGAGTCCAAAAGCCAGGACAGGACCAGCACATCTATGGAAACCTCTACCAGTGAGGGAGAAAACACTTCACATGTCTCAATGTTTGAGAGGAAATCTATTTACTGTAGTAATAGGGAAATAATACATCGAAACAGGATGAGGCAGGGGCAGATAAAGAGCAGGAACATGGGACAAAAAGATGGAACATCAGGGGGAAGCACACACCCCTATGGAATGGCCTCCCTGCCCCTTTCAAACTTGAGCCAGACCACCTGAAGTTCTGGAAGCAGCTCAAAACTTTCCTCTTCTACTCTGCTTTCTCTCTCAGTAATGTGCAAGTGATCAATGTATCCAGTAAGGAAATATCCAATTAGAAGTCCTCAATAAAGGATTGTCCTTCTGTCCCATTGTTAGATATGACTATGCTGCTGCGCAGATCGGCTTACAAAGCTTCATGCGAAAGATAAAGCTGGAAAAATGCTTTGCCTATCAGGCATGTGGTGAGAAAAAGAAGGAAGGGAATAGATATGAAATGTCTACCTTGAGCTTAAGATATATATCTACTCTTATTACATTTGAGCATCTTAAAACACTGCAGATGGGGCAACAAATGGCAGCCAGAATGTTTGGAATATGGACAACCTGGATAGATTTGATACTAGAGTTTTAGTGAAAGGTGGTTTAAAATGTACGTCCAAATAAATGTAGTCCTGTATTATCAAACTGCAAATTTGGAAGTCTTTGAGGATTTAGTCATTACAGACCTCAAAAGGTTGAAGAAGAAACATATTTACATGAGTGTGTATAACCTTAGAAAACAATGAAAGGGCAAAAGGACACAGTATTGTTATCATGGACAGTAAGATTTACATTGGGGAGACACAATAAAAACGAAGGGAAAGGAAGCAATATAAGAAGCTTGAAGCTAATCCATTTCCTGAATATAAGATAGACTACAATAGCATGTTGTCAAATTTGTTTGCACAGGGCTAAATTGAAAGGAGAAGAGAAACAGTACCTTATGTAAGATCACCCCCTGATACCATTATCTATTTTCTTCCTAAAGTTCATAAGACATTATCCAAGTCAACTGGAAAACCTGTAGTGACCTCTAATCACTCTACTAGAAAAAGCATCTACCTTCAATAACAAGCTTCTTTTTCTGTTTGTTGAAACCTTGCCCTCTTATGTTAGGATATCACAGTCTTTTTAAGTAAGATTGAGGGGAAGCTGTGTCTTAATTTATATTTTCTGGTTACCCTTGATGTGGTCTCTCTATATACATGTTTAATCATGCACACAGAGTCACAGAAATTAAACATGTTCAATCCATGAGGTCTTTGAGTTATAGAGAACTTTCTCAAATGATCATTGATATGTTATTTTTCGGCTGGACATCAATGTATTCCGGTTTAATGGACAATATTATCACCAACTGTATGAGACAGTGATTGGTAAACCCATTACTGTGCCCACATATGCTAATTTATTTGTGAAGCGATATTGGGGAAGATATTCTGCATTCCACTGAGCACCAATTAAACATGGATAAAAATATTAGGTGCAACAGATATTTCAATGGGTTGCCAGACATTTCGTCAAAAAAAATTTGTCGACAGGACATTTGGTCGAAACCATTTTTCACTTTTGTTTTTTTGGGGGGTCCCCCCCAACACCAAACACCCTTTATTTTCTAAAAAAAAACCTTTTTTTCCCTAAACTACAACCTAAAAAATATATATATAAAATTCGACCATTTGGTTTTCGACCAAATGACTTTCGACCAAATGTCCGGACACCATTTCAATGATCTTTTTATCATCTGTGATGGTTCTGTTTAAGAATTTTATGAATTCACGAGAATTCCTAGTAACAACAAGAACCTTCTGTTGACTGAACAACATAGCTATAATGAAGTTATCTATCTGGATGTTATTTTATTTATTTTATTTTATTGAGCATTTGTTAAAATCAGTTTTGGGAACAGTGGTATACAAAGTGAACATTTTAGAAAATAATCCTAAACTAATTCTATGCTTCATGCTGAGATCTCTCACCCAAGAAATGTTATGCGGAGTATACTATTGGTATAGAGTGTCCATGCTAAAAGAATTTCTCAGAGGACACAGAACTTCGTAGGCATGCACAGGTCATATCAAGGGGATTTATAGCACATAAATACCCCAAAATGTGATTAGCCCTCTATATAATAAAGTGAGTGAGTGCACATAGAAGGGGGGATCTCTTCTTTACCAAAAACCCCAAAATGAAGAAAAGATGGATGCTACTATTAGATTTATTATCACTTTCAATAACAATGGAATTAGAAAGATTTCAAACACAAATTAGCATCTTTTGGCATACGATGATTAATTGAAGCCTCTAATTGATGATTGTGTATATATGACCTTCAGGAGGTCATCTTCATTGTGGCAACTGGTGGCACATAGCTTCTTTGAAGATAAGAAAATACATGGAAGAATTGGATGACTAACAGACATACAAGCTGGCTTTGTGGGATATTGAAAGTGTAAAGTCTACCAATATGTAGTACATTTTGCAGAGTATATTATCCTGCAAACAGGTTTGTGGGTTAAAATAAGGAAATGCATAACCGGTGACAGCAGATATGCTGTACATGTATTGACGTGTGATTGTAACAAGTAATATATTGGCAACTTGATCCATGAAGTCAAAGTTTGCATTTTGCTGCAAATCAGAGCCATCAAAAATAGAGGCTTCTTATAGCCCTTTGTGCAACATTTTGCAGATACACACGAAGGGGATTGTTTGCCATCAATTTTATCCTGGAGAAACCTTGTGGGGGCATTAGAGAAAAACATTTAAGAGGGAAAATCACAAGTTGAAGAACTATATATTTCTGTGGGGCGGGGGGTGATCTGTTTCTGTGACATTACTCTGATGTGCTATGACTCTCTTCCATATTATTCTATTTTGTCCTTGCTTCTGCCAGTTCAGATTTTGCTCAGGAGCTTTAAAAGGTTTTTTTAAATATTGTTCCCTGCTCTAGATTCTGTGATTATCTTACATTTAAACCAAAATGAATCTTGCTGCACATATATGATGCAATGGCCGCTGTTTGTTTGCCAGTGAAGGATTGCTTAGTATGCTCATCTAGCCTTACCTATGTACAACCTTAGGAATAAGAGTGCGGATCCAAATAGCTTGGGAGCTATGGCTGGGACTCATTTGACCACAGCCTCAGCACTCAATGAGGATCTAAATGTGTCTTTCTACCAGACATTAGCCCATCTGTATGCTATACAATGAGTGAAGAACCTGGGGGTGCCCTCACCTGTTATTCCCCAGAATCCTCCTCTCAGGTGGCCTGGGAAAGGCCATCGCTTTTGGATCATGATCTTGGAGGTAGATATGCGGGGGTGGATCACCTGGGTGGAGGGAACTTGGTGAATAAGGAGAGTCTGTCCTTAGGCGAGACACGGTATTACCCTTTCCCCTTTTGTGATGAGCCCTCTATCACTAGAGCCTTTGCAGGATATTGTCAACCCTTTCCCTTCTCCTCCTTCCAAACTGTTCCCCCCAAAAAAAACACCTTAGTACTGGGATGAGGAAGAGACCAACTAGGAGGACACATCCTCATTTCACTAACACACACTCACATATATCAGAGACCAAACAGAGGCATAAATGCTTCTCTTTATTAAATCAGGCAGTACGAAACACCACTCTGGTACTGAGACGAGGAAGAGGGTTATGGAGGCATACCAGAGGAACAACCAGGCATGTCTGCCTAATGGAGTCCTCCAAGGTCAGGCAAGAGAACTAAATTACCCACCCCTGGGGTCACTTAACACACCTGATGAATAGAAAAATGCCTGCTGTTCTGAGACGACGACGAACGGGCTGGAGGAAAGGAAGATAGAGACCCAGGTGGCTGGAGCCATGCTGCGCAGCAGATGGGGATGCAGTGGCCGGCTATGCGAAGGTCCAGAGGTCCTGCTATCTGCTGGAGCAGGTCTGTTAGGGAGAAGCCGTGGAGGGCTCCCCTCAACCTCCACTGCTGCCAAGGCAAGCCAGGAGGGCAGGCAGTGTGCACGCTGCAGACTGCAAGGGGAAGGCAGAGTCTGGAGAAGCGGGAAACACTGAAGCCTGGAGGAGCCCAATGCGAAAGACGCCAAGAGGGAGAATGCTGCTGTGTGCGACTGGTGTGTGTAAAGCCAATACACACCAACCAGGGTGCTCCAGTAACATGTGATAAATTCCTTTACAAATGCTGAATAAACGGCAAGTGATTACAAGTACTGTTTAATCCCGGAACAAGTATTGTTAAGATATCGAGTGAACTGAAACTGATTGAAAGCATTTGTGAACGCATCACACAGTCAAAAGTATTGAAAGCACTTGTGAATGCTGCACAGGGTAAACAGCAAATTGAATGCTCACGAATGGAGCGAAACCAAAGTAGTACATGAATCAGAAATCAAGGGATACAGTTTATGGCACAAGTAGCGGCAAAGCCAAGAGAATACCAAGACCGGTATGAGGAGGAAAAACTAAATGGTTGACCAAAGTCATGAGGTGCCCCGGCATTGCAAACTAAGAGACATTTGTGTTGGCAAGAGCCAGAGGAATACGAACAAGACTAATAAAGTGCATAGTGTCCCAGGTAGCCATGGGACAGTGTCTGAAGAATGTGACACTGAGGAATCAACCAAGCATCACTGTCAGATGTAACCAGTGGCTACGTGATGATGGAAGCAGTAAGAAGGGGTATCGGTTGCGTCCCCTGTAATGGGTGACCATGTGGTCTGACAACTGTGCCTAGACCGAGTGGGAAAAGGTACTGTGTTGATTTTGGAAGCAAGAAGCTTTGACCTCTTTGGGAAGGTTTGTCCCAATATTCTGAGAACTATTTTGAACCTGGGGAAGGGGAAGCAGATCCTAAGCCAAGAGCTGGAAGGAGCTCTGAACTTTCTTTTGAACATTATTCTTTTGAGGCTGACATCCCTATACAGTGTATACAATTAGTTGTGAGCGCAAGTTTAGGTTTTGAACACAGATACTTGATTTGGACATCCTGACAAAGACTATCCTTAGTTTTCATTAGGTAGGGAAATCCCACCTTAGCATAGGGAAAGTTAGGCCTAGCTCCACCCTACATTTTAAGTTAAATAAACTTGCTTTGAGTACAAATTTGAATCTGTTGTCTGTGTCTTGCTTCATGATGCCTTCACAAATGCCACAACAATATTACAGATTTCTTTACTGAAAAGGCTCCAACCAAGGAGGGGTGTTTCCCTTCTATGGGATCTCGGACGGCTACTGAGTCTACGCATGATGTAGCAAGAGGGACAGATATGGCGCCAATGAGCGCAAACTTTGCTAACCCGGGCAACCTGGAACTGCAGGCTGCAGATACTGATGGGGAATATTGTACCATCATGGTCCTTTCCGTCTTTTCACTCTCTAAGTCCCTGGTTATTTTTAAAGGAATACCTAGGAGACTCAATATTGTATTCTTCCATTTTGCCACCAGCCCATGAGCCCAGGTACTCTGTTATAGAAACAATGGAATGGACGC
This sequence comes from Ambystoma mexicanum, assembly GCF_040938575.1. Classification (NCBI taxonomy): domain Eukaryota; kingdom Metazoa; phylum Chordata; class Amphibia; order Caudata; family Ambystomatidae; genus Ambystoma; species Ambystoma mexicanum. Next base: position 103,311,202 of record NC_090936.1, on the reverse strand, counting down.
AGGGTAAAGTACCAATCTGGGGCTGGCCTCAATAGCTGCACTTAACACGGTTCCCACCTCGATAGTGAACTTGTATGTTAATATTCGTATAGAAAAAGCATATAATCCTTCTTAATGCGGTTACAGCCTGTCATGGCTCCTTGTTGTCGGGAAAAGACTTCCAGTCATCTGTCCTGATTAATCAAGTTATCTGGGATTTTATGGAGGTGGCACATGGTGGGGCACAGGCCGGAGAAAATTGTGAGGCGACCTCTAAGGAAGGATGTCATCCTCCAATTATGGAATCGCCTATGGAAGCTAGTGGGTAAGATAGTACAGGTAGGGGTGATAACATTGAGGACTTATGCAAACTAATGGTTGAGACAATGCCAGTTGCATTAACTGCTAAATCTGTACCAAAAAAGAAACCTAGAAATCAGGGCATGGGGAATCTAAATCGGAAATCCTCAAGGAAGTTCCTGCAAACAGGAAGCTGTATTCATGGATATTAAGAGGAACAAACAGCAACATGTAAAAGTTGTCTCTGCCAGGAACTGTGGAAGACAATGACTAGTCAGCAACAGGGCTGTTAACATAAACAGCCCTCTCCCCTGTAAAAACTCAGACTGATCATGGCTTCCGGGAGCTCTGCTAAATCCAACTAAACAAGTATTGGTTAGCACTTCTGCCCATTAGCCTGGTGAAGCACCTAAAGGTGGTATTGCGCAATTTGTGAGACCACAGACAACTGAGCATGAATGATAATTTATGTGAGAAATTGAATGACTATTCCATCATCATTCTGCAGGAAACATGGCTCTTAACACCTGTTAATTTGGATGGATATCACCTCTCTTTGGGTCATCCATCAGGGGACCTATTAATAGCTAAAAGAAATTCCCTGGGACTATCCATTGGGAGGTCTATGGTGTCAAACAATAGCTATTTGTCTACAGAATATAGATTTGGGTTGGATTGTAGTATTTTTACCCTTTTAATAGTTAACATCTATTGAAATTCCACTAAATGTATTATCATTAATTTTTTAGAGTCGCTATCTAATATGTTTGAAGGGTGGCTCTTGGCATATGATAATGGGCTAATCTCACTTGCTGGTGATCTCAATCCTTCTTGTCCTAAAATAGTCATAGAAAATGCGGAGGAGTTACCTAGTGCAGCAATGGCTAGTAAATCTTACAGCTTTGCCTGGTCTACTTTCTTTAGGAGTTGGGATCTTATTAAATTGAATGAAAATGTGTTAGTTTCGAAGGTGATGCTATGTGGCATCAGGGGCTTTATTCAACATGTATGTAGTATATTTATGCTAACTCATAGTTCATAGGTGCTCTAGGTTTATCATTATACCTTCAGAACTCAGTGATCAAAATCTCTTAACTGCAGAATTCTCTTTAGCGGTGGAACCCATTGGAAGGCTTGGTCTATATGACCTCACCCTAAGCTCTGCTTGAATTAGAATTGTGTGGAACTGCAACAATATAGGAACATTTAAAGAACAATCAATGGTGCACTCATGTGGTTGGATGCTGCAGAAAGACATGCAATTCTCTCTCCATTGCTAATTGGCAACTTTTTTTATAGAGAGAAGTGAGACAGGGGGGAGACTTATTAAACAGATCAGTGAGAGGCAGCCATCTAAACTACTAATGTCAAAGAATTGTCAGCAAAAATATAAAAATTGGATGATTCAAAGCCGACATACATTGTTATAGCGTGACTCTGAAGCTATGTTACTGGTTCTCACAACCAAACGGGATAAACTTTTCTGTACACTGATTAACAACCTAGAGCACAATCATTTAGACGTCCAAATTAATCCTGTTATAGAAGATACATGGGTACAACATTTTCATGCACTATACACATTGGGGCAAATTACCTGCAAACAAGGCACTGTTGTACTGAAAACTCAGTGAGCCCTCATGTTTGATTATGAAGATTTTCTGTTCTTGATTAACAGGATTAGTAACTCTTGGGCTGCGGGCCCTAATGGGACCTCTAACTGGACCATAAAAGTAGCCCCTGATTTATGGGCTATTTTACACTTTTTATTCAAGATCATAATTGTACACAGGAAGACACTGGCATCCTAGAAGCTATCCAATGCTGTCACCATTTTCAAAAAAGGGAAATGGATTGGACCAGCCCAACTATCGGTCAGTAACTCGCTTGGATGTAGAGAGCTCAATTTTGTCCTCACTGCTTCTGAGAGAGATTGAATTGTGGGTGGTTGAATCTGGATGCTTATGCACATTCCAATCGGGTTTCCGTAAAAATATGGGCACTACCCTTAACGGTATGATCTTCAATATTTTGCATCATATGGCCCCTAGGTGTCATGCCTGCGCCATGGGCGCATACATTGGCGATCAATATGGACAAATTGTTATTCATTTATCTACAGAAAACTCCTGGATCAACCGCTATTCACTACTTGGACTTTATTTCCCATTTGCAAGACTTTGGTGCTTTTTTATTTTTCCCAGAAAACTACACTTACCATAATGTACTTGGCTATAATCATCCATTCCTGGCTATTCCTATTTTTCTTCATCAGAACTACAATCCCCAGAAGCCCTAGGGATTTGCTCTGCTTCCACCAGCTCAGGAACAGAGAGGGAGGTGGCCGATTGTCTGCAGGTGTGCTGAGCCAGGTGCAACCAATTAGCCTGCCTCTGTGCTGGGCTGGGCAGTATAAAGGCTGCTGCCTGCGAGAGCTCAGTCTCTTGCATTGAGTGTCCTTCAGGCACCTTATTTGCTTCGAGCTACAAACTTTGTATGCTGTTTGCTGATTTCACCTGCTCTTTGTTCCAGTGCCCTGGTGGGCTCCTGCCTTGCAGTCTGCTACACCCTTCTGCCTACATCCCTAGCCTTTTGGGCTCCTTGCCTCAGCCCTGCTCCTCTGGGCGTCGTGCCTTGCAGCCTGCTATACCCTGCTGCCTACAGCCCTAGCCTTTTGGGATCCCTGCCTCAGCCCTGCTCTTCCAGGCTCCTGCCTTGCAGCCGATCACGCTCTGCTGCCTTCCAGCCTCCGCCCTTGCCCTGCCGGGCTCTCCACATTGCAGCCGATCACGCTCTGCTGCCTTCCAGCCTCTGCCCTTGCCCTGCCGGGCTCTCCACATTGCAGCCGATCACGCTCTGCTGCCTTCCAGCCTCCACCCTTGCCCTGCCGGGCTCTCTACATTGCAGCCGATCACGCTCTGCTGCTTTCCAGCCTTAGCCCTTGTCCTCTGGGCTCCCTGCTCTGCAGCCTGCCTCACTCCGGCTGCCTTCAGCCCTTGTCCTCTGAGCTCCCTGCTCTGCAGCCTGCCTCACTCCGGCTGCCTACAGCCCTTGTCCTCTGGGCTTCCTACTTTGCAGCTTATCACGCTCCGCTGCCTACTACCTACCTTTTTCCGCTGGGTTCTCGGCCTAGCAGCCCTCTACAGTCCTCTGCAACCTTCTACGGTCAGCGGCCCTGCCCCTCAGGGCCCACTCCTTGCTGCCCGGCCCTTCTGGGTTCCTTGCCGTGCAGCCTGCTTTACTCTGCTGCCCTAAGCCCTTTTCCTCTGGGCTCTCTACCTTACAGCCCTGCTCCTGTGGGCTTGCTCATTGCTTTCCTGCTCCTCTGAGCTCTCAACCTTGTTCCTTACTGTCCTCTGCTATCCTATCCTGTTACACGATTTTCCCTTCATTTCCTTCTGCTAGTTTGCTATCATCCTCCTTTTCCTGGATTTGTCTGTAAGTATCTTCTCTTGTACTGTTTGTAGACCCTTTTGTACAGAGCTTGTCTGTTGGTTCCCATCAGTCAACCTCTGCCCCTTCCCTTGTCTCGTTTCTATAATACAGACACCCATAGCTGCTGTTCCAAGCCATGAGCAAACAGCGTGGGCCTCTGTTATAGCAAACTGTGCAGAAGGCTAGAGTTTTCCTAAGGTTCGTGGAATACTCTTTTCCTATATCTGCATACACCCCAAGAGGGAATTAATTATGTACCTTTTTCCTTGCTTCTCTTGCCTACTCTTCGTTCTCTTTCCTTTCAGCTGTGTGTGTACTTATCTGTCCACTTTACTTTGGCACATCCACCCAAACCCTTCCAGGGTGTCCTGTGCCACTCTTAATAGAGTGCCATCCCTGACACTAGGCCTAGGCCCAAGACCACTCTTATGTTTTTGAGGCTTTATTGATATTTCTTTAGCCTTTGACCCGTTGAACCGTGATCAATTCTGAGAGAAGCTGGCCAATTGGGGTTTCCCACAGGGTAGCTAAGTATTCTTCTATATTTACATACTGACACCTGCACCCAGGTGAGTCTGAACCTCAAGGGACACTTTTCTGAAAAGATTTATATTTGAAGGGGGCTTAGGCACAGTTGTGCATTGTCATCCTGACTTTTAAATGTATATGTATCTGACCATGGCAATTTCTTTGAAGGTTCATACATGGTGTCCCCTCAGTTGGAAAGGGCTGGCATATGCGAATGCCGTGTTAATTTTAGACCAAACCCAAATTCGGGAGCCTTGCATGATTTCCGGAACAGAATGATCTGAAGGTGAAGAATAAAAATAAAAATAAGATTATGAGACTCTCTAACAGTAGGAAGCAAATGGGCTATAGGTGGATGATAGATGAGGTTCTGCTTGAAGTTCATAACTATTTTGTCTCTTTGGGTCTTCCATGTTTTTAGCAGCAGTAATAAAGCTTTTTTTGTCCATGCTTCAAGCAAATGCTGACAACGGTATACCAAAAATGGAAACGATAAACACTAAGTATGGAAGAGTCTTCATCTGTCAGGAGTCTGGCCCAGAGCACAGGGCAAGGCTATATCTCATAGTATGCACTGTAGATTAGGGGAGATTCCAGAGGCAATACTAGCATATAACAGAAACAGGGTACATACCAAGCTGATCTGATTTGAAACTGGTACTCACAGGATCTATAGGGGCATAAGCTGGCTGTAAGCAAAGAGACAGAGAGAAGGCAAAGACAAGCACATATATTGGGCAACACAGATTGATCAGAATAAAGGGTGTACTGGATTATGATAAGGGGTCTCCATGGATTAGCGGAAGCCCTTGGGATCGGTACCAGCAGATTACTCTCAACAACTGTCATACAGCAGTGTCATGAGTTAGGTGTGCCGAAGAGGCTGTTGTAATCAGTGCAAGGGTACAATTGGACATCATGTACTGAGGCAGGTAAGACTCCAATGGACTAGGGCGAAGGCAACCGAAGACTTTGCCTTATCTGATCCGAACAGCGATCAACCCAGGGGTCACACTGTAAACGGATACAGAGCGAGGCACAACAGTGGACCAAGATGTCATACAGGCGGAAATCAGTGTTGTAAGAAGTAACCAGGTACAGGACAGGATAGAGAAACAAAGTACAAAGCAGAGACTGGAATATCAGAATACACAAAGCAAAGGACTCAGACACGATAGGTCACTGGCAACACAGTGAATAGGAGAAATTCAGGAAACTCAGAGCACTAAGAACAGGCACTAGAACTATGGACTGACGTCTGGTAATATCACAGGCAGGGAACAAACAAGAGAAAAACTGGGCAGAAAGAGGACAGATCTGGGAAGCAGAAATGCTTACAGAAAACAAGGTGTTTACAGAAAGCCAGAAAAGATATCAGTAAAACACTGAATTTCTAACAGCAAAACAGGAAAGGGTTTGAGAAGTCAAAATGCTGAACATCAAGCAAAGGTACAAAAAACAGGCAGACTGCAAAAGCAAACTGATAAGGGTGTTACAAAGCAGTAAGAAACAGGATTCAAAAGACAAAAATCAGAATATCCAGGAAAGGTTCAGAAACTGATCACAGGCGCACACAAGCATGAACTCCAAGTGGAAGTAGTTGACTGAACACCTGCTTCTGTTCAAAGTGTGCTTATAAAGGCCCTCCCAGCCAACAGGGTGGAGCTGATTGCAGCCTGAGGCAGTGTGTCCAACTAAGCCCAGTCCAGGCTTCAGTAGACTGCAGCCGTGGATTGCAATTAAAGCCTCGCCCCTTCGTTGGTAGACTAGCCTGCAGTAGCATGAAACAGGTGAACGCAATCAGGACCTCTCCAGCTCTTAGTAGCTTGCTGCAAACAATTGTACTCAGTATTCCTCCTCCAGCCCTCTGCCTCTTGGACAACATACATGTACCAGAATGCATCTGCTGGTTTAACCCAAAACCCTGAATGGAACATGAACTTAGATTGGTCCAAAACTGCAGCGGTAAAACAACTAAATGATTGCAGAGGCAGTTTGTAGGTTTTAACCGTGCAATTATGCCATAAACAGAGTCTCTGAATGTGCACATGTAGTGGTACTGGGTGGCAAGCGGGTAGGATAGTGACATCTTGCTGATAAATAAATATTACATAGCTAAAGTTGCGATTTTTAGTTATGAGTTTGGTCTATTATCCCCCAAAGGTCAAATTGTACGGAAATCTTTATAATTTTTGAACAAGGTTTTATTATCTCTGCCCTGTGAGACCTGCATGAATTATAGACGGAAAGCAGGTGTGAATATCTAACAGAGTGGGGCTTAAGGTGCAATAAGGTCCTGACTGAGTTAAATTGTAATCAGGACCACCTTATACAAAGTGAAACAGCAGGTGTGGGATCTAGATTGGATACTGAAAAGGGTATGGGCAAAACAAACACAAAAGGTAGAACAATGCGCTTGCACTGTGAAATAAGTGCTAGGAGGGCTGCAGGTGACTGGGAGTTGTGGGTATCTTGCCCAGGTACACCACCGTAATGACAAAGAAGAAATTCCAGTCTCACTGCGCCGACACGAAAAAAGGGGGAATTGCACACTGCTGAAGTTGCAGATTTTTTATGGTTTGAAACAGCCTAACACGTGTTTCGAGCAGTCCTTGCTCTTCATCTGAGGCTGATACATTTTAAACAATAAATTTTAAAAAAAATAAAATGGTAGTGTTGAGAGTTTACACAATTAAAGTTTTGCATCAAATTTCGTAAAGAAAAACCAAATTGGGGGGAGTGGGCAAGGGGAAGGGGAAGGGTTGGCATAGCGGCACAACCAATTGTCCAATCCAAAAGCAACATAATTGTGTGTGTGAAAGTCCACGTGGGGCAGGCGACAAAACACCCAATTGCATGTGTGGTTAACATGTATTACATTGCAACAAGTACAAATAGCATCAATGCATATTGGTAAACAATTCATAGCAAATTCAAAATAATACATTTGAGAAATAAATACTGTCAATTTTGGAGCAATGCAGATGTGGCACGAATCAGAAGTAATTTAAGTTGTTTCATCCCAAGAGAAGGAAGGAGCATAGAAAAAGGTGGGGAGGTAGGAAACAAAGCAACAGAATTAGTAATCATACTCCCAAACAATGAGGTAGGGTTCAGAAACCATATTAGGTGTAGTTGCATGGACTAGAATATACCTTATGGTTGGAGAAGATTCTCATATCAATGCTTTAGCATCTCGAAGATATATCTGCAAAAGTGCAATGGTAGCATTAACTGTCTGGCATGTAATACCCATGTCTAAATGAGGTAAAAATAAGTGATGTGCTGATAGCGCATCCAACGTGAGGTACAGGACAGATAATACTGTGCAATTTCCAAACATACCTCTTATTGTCAAATTCATTGCAGTTGCAGCATGCTCTTAGTTAAAGAGTCGAGCTATGCGTTTTGAGACGAAAGAATGGCAATAAACAGGATAAACACGATGCGTGATCCCAATGATTCAGAGGAGAGAGAGGGAGATTGGTTAAATGTCTTACAGGCATCTGCCTGTGACGCTGCCTCTAGCGCTGATAATTACGAGGGACGGCTGCATTCAGGCAGCCGTCCAAGGGGCCATAAAAAAGTATCTTACCTGGGTGGTCTGCTACACGAATTGCTGGTCCCCTCACGCATGTCCGCTCAGACTGACTAATTCGTTTTAACGTGTCTGCTAGGGAGGAGCCTAGGCGCGAGTAGCATCAACTTAAGGGACCGCCATCTTGGAGTGGACTGTCCGTTACTGCGGGTCATAGGAGGTGCATAGTCCAAAGTTATCTCCTGGCCAATTAACATACATCACTCCCCCCTCAGTGCTGTGAAATTAAGGAAGTGTTTATGCTAGCACCACATGGCGAAAAAGAAAAGAAAAAAGACAACGCTTCCTATATCTGAAATTACTTCCAATACAAGACATGTATAAAGCCCTGTGCTTGTGGCTCCAGTAGCCCATTGACCCATTCTCCTGGGAAGTTAGAGGGAGATGGAGGCAAAAAGAAAATAATTGGGTTGATGGGGCTGAGCGCCCAAAATTATAGTTACATAATATTGCTTGAGGCAACATCTCGGGTTTAGGCCTGATCGACTTGGAATTTTAACGGCAGTCTATCCTTATATCTAATGATCGGTGTCATCTGCTACCAAGTTTCCTAATCTACTGATTTAGTCATTGGAGGTCATTACAACCCCGGCGTTAAGGGCTAACGACGGCGTTAACCCTTAACGCCGGATTCCCACTTTAACGCCTGCTTTTGGCAGGCGTTAAAGTCCATGGCGCTAACCCGCCATGGTGCTAATTGCGCCGCCGTAATTTACGGCGGCGTAATTAGCGCCTTCCCCACTCCCATTATGCCCTATGGGGCAAAAATGGGAATGGGGAAGGGAAAATGGGAAATGGGGATTTACCGCCCCACTCACCTTGGAATGGGGCGGTAAATCCGCCATCCACCATGGTGTAAACATAGTTTACACCATGGTGGTAAAGTTGGTGCACTTAGCACCAAGGTTGTAATGACTGCCATTGTCCTGAGTGATGTTAGAATGATTGGTTACTGTGGATAATACATGTGGGCACAAGTGCACCATGGTATGTGGATAGTCCTATTCCGTGATCAAGGAGGAAAGATAAGGAGGTAAAGACAATACAAGAAAGGATATAAATATAATTACATATACAACTAATGGTGGGAATTTCGAAACCCACAAAAGGCATATTATTGGCCTTGTAATAACTAATTTTGTTTAACAAATTATAAGAAAACAGATAGCTCATGGTCTGAATTAAGGCCGCAATGGACAGTCCTGTATTTACATATAAGCCTGGCTTTAAGTCTACGGAGAATCAAAGTAATTTGGGGGCAAGACTGCTTTTGCGAGCCCAGAAAATGTGATATTCTGTTTAAGATCCATTTGATGGTATTTCTGCCAATGGCTGGCAAGAGGAAACTTAGCATCCTGACTGGAAATGGTAGACAAATGTTCTCTGATCCGAGTCTTTAGCGGTCTAATATGGCTGCCTTTGTATTTTTTGTTGCATACACAAATAATACAGTAAACAATTAATTTAGTGTTACAATTCATAAACCTGTCAATCTGGTGAATCTGTCTTAGATTAAATGCCACTTTTGTAGTCTCAAGTGCATATGGGCACATTGAGCAACTGCTGCATTTCCAATAACCTTTTAGATGATCTTGGCTTAGCCAGGTTGATTGCCGCATTTGATTACGCATGAAAGATGGGCTAAGCGTATTCTTGAGAGTGATCCCTTTGCTGAAAGTAAGGTTGGGAAATGAATCAATCCTATTGGTGATATCCACATCCAAATGCAAAAGGTGCCAATGTCTTTTTAAAATCTTGTAAAGAATATGACTGTCTTGGTTGTATCTGGTAATAGGGCGAATCTTGTAGGCTCCTTGTCTCGTTGTTCCAGTTTTGGGTTGGAGTAAAGTATGCCTCTCAAATTTGCTGACCTGTTCCGCTGTGGCTAGAACCTGTTTGGCATTGTAACCTCTTTGTGCAAACCTAGCTTGGATGAGTCTGCTTTCAGTATCAAAGTTTTGACGAGTCGTGCAATTACATCGAGCTATACTCTATACTCTCTTTCCCTCTCTTGGGATGAAACAACTGAAAGTACTTCTGATTCGTGCCACATCTGCATTGCTCCAAAATTGACGGTATTTATTTCTCAAATGTACTATTTTGGATTTACTATGAATTGTTTACCAATATGCATTGATGCTATTTGTTACAATGTAATATGTGTTAACCACACATGCAATTGGGTGTTTTGCCGCCTGCCCCACGTGGACTTTCACACACACAATTATGTTGCTTTTGAATTGGACAATTGGTTGTGCCGCTATGCCAACCCTTCCCCTTCCCCACTTCCCCCCAATTTGGTTTTTCTTTACGAAATTTGATGCAAAACTTTAATTGTGTAAACTCTCAACACTACCATTTTATTATTTTTTTAATTTCTTGTTTAAAATGTATCAGCCTCAGATGAAGAGCAAGGACTGCTCGAAACACGTGTTAAGCTGTTTCAAACCATAATAAATCTGCAACTTCAGCAGTGTGCATTTCCCCCTTTTTTTGTGTCGGCGCAGTGAGACTGGAATTTCTTCTTTGTCTGGATCTAGATTGGATACACACCTTCTCTATACTGTCTAAATATAAGATGCATTATGATTTAGCATGCAAGCATAAGAATAAGCATCCTTCCATTATATTGGGAAAAATTGCTGAATATGAAATAGAGATACCGATTATTGACGCTCAGATTTAACTTAATTTTAACTAGAGACATTTTATATTAGGAATGAAGTGGCATTTCCTAGTTCTTCCTGCCGCTTCTGTAATCAAGTTTAAGTTAACAGTAACTTCACATTATGTTCTTTTGATAAGTATTTAGCATAAAGTTGACTTTAATACAACAGATTCGTTGTGGGCATGTAGCTTCTCAGGTACCACTGTTTTAAGATTTTTTAAATGTATACAATTAATGTAATGGTAAATGCACTCGAATATTGGTAAGACTTATACCATGATATGATATGATTGGTTATTTCAAATGCGCTTAATGCCCAGAGGTTTCTAAGCTTGGACCCGGGGATTGAACCTGTGTTGCTCCGTGTCGTCTTGCTTCCAAGGGCGAGCGCATTGCCCCCGAGCTATCCTCCCGAGACAATGTACTGTCCCCTAATTTTGAAACACAACATACTAATAAGGACGGTTGTTATGCGCTAATGAACACCTTGCACTTTGACAGGATTTAAATGATGTATCCTTTCCAATGTGTGTACTACGTGTTGAGTTGAGGTAGAGTTTCTTCCTGTTCCAATGAGTATTCTGCACTCTATTAATTATAAATACTTTAGACACTATGGCACTTTATATATTGTATGAATGTCATCTGATTATACTTTGACTGTATATTTATGAAAGGTTTATCTAAACCAATGCACAATAAAGAAAAACAAGTACATTGTGAATTATTGCCAACAATTATTTGTTTGTTTCTAGCTTATTAATAAACTTTAACACTCATAACAATGATCAAAACATACAGTTCATATATTTTAAATTTTTCACAACTAAGCCAATATATATATATATATATATATATATATATATAGGCTTTAAATTGTTTCAATCAATCAAATGAACTTTAGACTCCCAGCTGTCCCCCATTAAATCATGTAAACTGTTTTTCCCAATAATGTATGAACCACAGTTAAAACCTTCACCACAATTAATAATGATCTTGTTGCTGGTTGGTGGCAAAATAGTTGTGTTGTAAAATTTGATCAATTCCTCCAACTATAGAAGTACAACGATGTCATAGTTAGTAAAGTTATTTATTAATGATTGTACTGATAAAATAAAAAGATTGTTAATTGTAAGCTTAATTTCATTAACAAAAGGTTGAACTTTTACCAGCATACACAAAGTTACATTAGCAAAACAATGCATTCCAATATTATTAATAAAAACCAATAGGGCTGTTTGTAGACTGCTAGCTTTGCTAAAAGTACTTTTTTTTAAAGCTGTATTAATGTTTTTATTTGTATTATTTGTATTTGTAAATTTGAGATGTATCTTTTATACTTATGACACTTTGCTTTTACATTTTGATGTTGCTGATGTTTCTTTTATTGGTATGTCATTTGGTGGTAAACGATTAGCATACATTTAACACATTCTGTTGTATTTTTGTATACATGGAATGTGAGCTGTGATCCATATTTATTACAAATAAGCCAGTACATGTGTGCACTCTTGACAAAGCCACATAACACTATTCATCGGTAAAAACTTTACATCTACTACATTTTTTTTTTATTTTATTCAAGTAAAAAGCGTGCAGCAGTTTGGGGGTATCGTGGCGCTGTTACATAGATCGTGCACATCAGTTACAGGTGGAGGGCATATACAACGCAGTTACAATTGATGTTAAGGTTCTGCTAGTTGGTCTTAGTTTGTCAGTTGGTGTTAGATGAACATCCACGTTTTATTTACACTTATACCTTGAGATGTATGCATTGCTACTGAATATGCTGGAGTTATTGAAAATAGTATGAGCACTACATAAATGGAGCCGATTTACTAACTGGGCTTGTTTTCCATGTAAGTTATGGGGTAATCATTTTTGCGTTAGTAAAGTGTAAGTTACCCCAAAATGAGGGTATTTACCAAGTCAGACACAGAAATCCAACAGAACTTACACTTTGCACAAAATTGGCAAAAGAAGACCGCGCAGGCACATGAGACATCATGCCAGGCACAGACTACCGCAGAAAATCACATTGCTTTTGTGCCACCACTCACATCCGCATGGCCGTCATCCCACTGTACACTTGACCAACGAATGCAACCATCTTAAAGGAAACCCAACATAAATGCACATTGACACATTTTGTGAAGGAGAAACTCTTTTTAAAAAATAAAAAATAATTATTGATATAGCTGATTCAAGATCAACTGTTCAATAATTTGTTTTCCTTTCTTCTCATTATATACAACATTGAAAAGAACTGTGTTTACATAATACAAAATACATAATAAAATACAGAAGATTACTGAGGCAAGAACAACATAAAAACACATCATTCCATTAGTTCTAAATCAAGGAAATTAAAATCAATTCATTACAATACACTCTCTTTCATCAACATTATTCCCAAATGGAAAATTAGAAAATAAGAAAAAATAAATAAAATAAAACACACGCAGGGGAGGTCTGTTCTAAAATCACATTAGCTTAAACACTCTTCTTTGTTGTGTTGTCTGACTAACTTTAAATTCAGGTCTTTCAGATAGTTTATAATTGAGTAGCCTACAGCTTTGGGTTGCCTATGAAACAATCTTAACCATAATTCATCTTGAGTCATATTTTCAATATGTATGAAATGTTTCTTGAAATAAGGTATTCTAGTATGTAGTAAGGTAACACATTTTGTAAGTAAGTGCTTCAACGTTTCGATTTGGTTAAAATAAAATCGGCATTCCTTTTCTACTTGTGAAAACTTCCATCTATGCATAATTTCATTGGTGTACCACAAATTTAAACGAAAACGCATGAAATCAGATCTGAAAACCAAGCTAGGGGATTTTGTTAAGTATAAGGGGAGTACACAATACCTTTTTATCGCAAACGGATGTGTTTGAAAATCTTTGAATGACATACATTGCTCCCTCGTTGAAATCCAATTCTGCTTGCCATATTTTAGTTTTGGCTCTGTCTGGATTTGTCATTAAAAGATCAAGGGAAATGTCTGCTTCTTGTGGGAATATTTGCACTACACATTTCCATTGAGTAATACATTTATGAGTTGATGTTTTAACATAGTGTGCCAGTACTGATAACAAATCCACTGGTTTTCTTGAAGATATGCATTTTCTATATCAGGCAATTAACCTCCATTTGTACAGTGCATGCAGTGACAATAAACCTAACTCGTGCCTCACAACTGGCATAGGTTCGGAGTTTGGTATCTTCAGAACTGATCTCCAGAATATACCTTCTATTTGCTGCCAAAATTGGCCAGATTTATATGCCTTGGACTCACAGCCATAAAGCAATATTGGTCTAACTCTTTGTTTGTAGTATGTTACAATAGGTGTAATTGAAAATGTTCCATATTTGGCATTCATTAAGTTCGATTGAGGGATGGGCTTTGACAATTTTTCTTTCCATTTTTGTTCATATGGAAGAACAGACAGATGATTATTTATATGCAGTCCCAAATAGGTGTATTCATCTACTATTGGGAGTGGTTGTTTCTGGAGATGCCAAGATCCTCTCTTCCTAAATATCATCCTTCTCAAGCTCTTTGGTCATCCGCCTCAAACTCTCTCAGGGTCAGTCGCTTCTCCAAGCAACGAGTTGGTGGTAGATCTCTCTCTTCGGCAGGGGCCTCCCCCTGGAACAGCCTCCCTGCCTCCCTGCAACTCGAGGAGAACCATCTCCGGTTCGGGAAGCTCCTCAAAACCTTCCTCTTTGCTTCTTCTTTTCCCTTCTCCCCTGCTGAATTCCTGACTGAAACTGCACTGGTTACCAGGCCACCCTTTCTGTTCTCGGGCCCAGGCCCCTGCCAGTTGCATACCTGCACTGCCTCCCTGGCAACCCCTGCACCTGGGGACTGGTTCTGTAGCCCTACAGTCGCCCCACCAGCACTTTTGCCTGCACTTACCCTGCACTTGCCACCAGTTGGCCTTTCTATTTATCTTATTTACTCTTCTATCCTTTGTACTGAACTTTCCCCTCTCCCTTCCCCCTCGCACTTTTCCCTTTCCCCTCCCATGCACTTGCGCAATCTGAATGACACCTGGCCTAGTAGGATCGTTGTCTGTCTTCCCTTTGTTCCCCCTCCCTGCCTCGTCGCGCCTTGAAACACTTGTGTATAGGTGCATTATAAATGCCTTATCATATCATATCATCATATCAAGTTCTAGTTTTCAGCTTCTCCCAACCGCGCCAAATTGCATTATCTCAGTTTTCAGGGTTTTTATAGTCAGACAGTTCTTGTTTGCATAGATACTTAAGGCATCTAGTAATGATTGTAGGCCTTGAGGGGTTTTTGATATTAAAACCAGGTCATCTGTGTAAAAAAGCCATTTTATCACAGTATTGTCTAGTTTTGGGGAGTCTGATGTGATGTTTGTAAAACACTGTCTTAAATCTGAGATAAAAAAAATTAAAGGAGTCGAAGTAAAAGTGCAACCTTGTTTGAGGCCTCTTTGGATGTTTATCGGTGCAGTGAACAGTCCAGTTGTATTTAAACAGATTTGTACTGATGTTTGTGTATGCAGTTGATGAATATAATTTATTAAATACTCTGGACGTTGTACTTCAAACAATTTTTTCAGTAACAGTTCCCTAGGTACAGAATCAAATGTCATACGAAAATCTACGAATGACATATATAAAGGCTGTTTATTGTAGTGTTCATTTGCTTTTATGATGTTAATAACCGGCAAATTGATACCTGCACCAATACCTGAAATACATCCTGTTTGAAAAGGGTCTCTAAGACCTTTTTCTTCTTACCACAGATTGACATTTTTTAATAACAGTCCAGTAAAAATGTTTCCGGGGGTGTCTAACAACGCAATGGTCTATATGCAACTGGATCGGTTCTGTCACTTTGTTAAAAAGGGGAATGATTATTGATTTCCTCCAGGATGACAGTATAGTTGCTGTTTGCATGATCTTCTGATAAATCAGATCTAGGATGTTTGCCCAGATCTCAGGGTTAGATTCTAAGACTACATTAGAAAGACCATCTGGCCCCGGAGCTCAAGATGAGCTTAATTTGGTGATGGACCATACAAGATCATCTCTTTCTATGGCAAAATGATGTTGTAGTATTATATTGTCAAGAAGGAGCATACTTTATGGGAAGGCAGATTGATATATATTCCCATAATGCTCCGCCCATTGATATTCTGATACTGCAGTGGTCTGTATTGAAAATTGAGTTGTGTGTGTTGAATTATTCAAAAGCTGCCAAATTCCGGCAGACGATTTGCTTATGATTTGTTTGAGCATTTTTTTCCCATCTTGCTGAATCATCAAAAACTTCCTAGCTCGTGTCCAGTCCCTATAAACACATTTTAGATGTTTTATTGCATGTTCACTGTTAATTGAAAGTGAGCTTCTAAAACGTTTAATATCATGTTTTAGTTGATTTTGTTTGTTTGAACTGCACATCATAAACATGCACATGTTTAAAGGTAACTTGATATTCCGCAGATTTTATCTCACGTAAGGTCTGCATTGCATTTGTATAGATGTCATTGTTACAGTAATCATTATGCAATCCTTCTTGCAGTTTTAGGTGCATTACTGATATGGTCTTTTAAGCCCCCTTTATTTTGGATCGTCCATTATTTACAGTAAATGTACCTTCGTTCTTAAGTGGCGGTGTGTGAGTGTTAGTTCAGGATAGGGTAACCAGACATCTGGGTTTCCCGGGACAGTCCGGGGAAATCAGCAGACCTCCCGGGGTTCCGATAGTTTTTTAATTTTATAAACCCCGTCTGGGGTTTTGGTCATGGTGCCTTTTTTTGCAGGGACCCGATTTCGGAATCCTGAAATCGGGTCCCAGTGCACCTCTTCCTGCGCGAATGGGGGCGTTAAATGCTTTTCACGCCCTCATTTCCTCCCCCTTCCCCTCCCTGGCACTCTCCACCAATGAGAGGAGTGTGCAGGTTAGCACACCCCCTCCCCGCCTCCCGCAACAAGCCAGCGACATAGAAGTAGGACTAAAGGTATATGTGCATTTACTTTAGTCCTACTTCTATTTCAATGGCCGTCCGGGTTTTTCTTTTCTAAAATCTGGTCACCCTAGTTCAGGACCACGTTAAACACATCTGTTTGTGATCACTGTGATCATTGTGTAACACTTTCATGGAGTCGCATTGCATCATGAATGCGCAGTCACTATACATAAAGTTAATTGTGGCTTCTTGCGTTCCTCTCTGCCAAGTAGATTTTGCTGGAATATCTCCAGGGAGTGTTCCGTTTAGCATCATGAGAGACCTTTCTTCCATGATATTATTCCATCTACATTTGATGGATTGCTCTAAACCACTTTCATCCTTAAGTAAGTGTAGATATAGATCACCCATAATCAGTGTATGTGTCACATTCCCATGTAAAACAACAGTTTGCAATGCAAATTCAATTTGATTGGAAAAGTAATGTCTGGCTAAGCTAGATCGACTCCAGTAGATATCCAACAAGGCAATCACCAGATTTTGTTTAGGTATTTTGACTAGTTGGAAGCAGTCCAGCTATTGGTCTCCAACGTGTGGGTAATTCAGCTGGTACCGAAATTATGTCATAATTGTCCCATATGGGAAGTGTTGTTAACCATGATTCTTGAATGGCTACTATATCATATTGCTGTAAGTCATTGGAGTTTGAATTTAGTAAGTTCCTGTGTCCTCTAGTATTCCATGAAATTAAATGGCATTTCTCCTTTTCATAGAGTTGTTACCTTTGAGATTGCCAATTGTTTCTCTGAGTTTTCACAAACCTGTTCAACTGGTTGGTAACTTTTGCCTTGAGATTTTCATGCTCTTTTATGCTCCAATTTACATTTGAGTTGGTCTGATGATTGCCTTGTAATTATTGAATATCTTGAAATAACGAAACCCAATTCATGTAGGGCCATTCTTTATTTCCACCGTGTATTCAACACTACACCAGATTTAATTGACATACAGGCCATTGTTAAGTCGCTATCGTCAAGAAATTCAACTATGTCAATATCTGTTGTGGTTATATCTTCTAACCCAAGAAAATATATTCAGAAGACTAGGGGCCTCATTATGACCCTGGCGGTACGGGGTAAACGGCGCCGTAAAAGGTGCCGGCGCCGTTTACCCCGTACTGCCTCATTACGAGGTCCCCTCGCGGGACCCAGGAAGCAACGCCTGGTCAAAACCAGGCGTGCTTACCGGGTCCCGCGAGGGGAAAAGGGAGCAAACGACGGGCCAACTCGTAATGGCCCGTTGTTTGCTCCCTCTCCCATTCCCATTCAGCCCTATGGGGGCTTAAATGGGAAAGGACCGGGTCCGGGTCCTTGGAGGGAGGAATTACCGGGTCTTCCAAACTCGGAATGGCCCGGTAATTCCCCATTCTGAGGACCCGGACCTGGATGCGATTTCGGCGGCAGCCATGCCACCAATAGCGGCATGGCTACCGCCGAACTTGTAATGAGGGCCTAGGTCTGTTAGATATCATATTGTGTAAATGGGGAGTGCCTACAACAGATTATCAAATGATGATAATGTTTGCTTTGACTTAATTTGTTAGTTCTTGTTAGTTAGGGATCTGTTTTAGGATGATGTGGATTAGATCATTCTTGTTGATTTTGGTTTCTTTTGTTTAATTCATTAATTCTCTGCACTGTTTGATCATCTGAAGCTTTTCTTTGAATTTGCGGGCCATGTATAACTGGATTATATGTAGCACTCATAAATCCAGTCGCCAAGTTTGGTTGTAATTCAGGAGACATCTGTGTGGCATTGACTAATAGGGCTCTTGAAGGAATTGCTTTCATTGTTGATTCTTGGGTCTAAACAGTATACGCAGCTATGGTTTTATGAATCTCTTCACGAAACATCTCAATCGTTGGAAATGTTTGAGGTGTATTGTCTGGGGCCGTTCTAATATGGAGAGTTGATTGATCAGCATTATTGCTGTTATTAGTTGCTGATATGTTAGCGCGGGGTATCATAGATTCATGCTTTTTGGTTGGGGAATCTTGCTTCGTGGTGAAATATGTAGCTAAGGATTTGCATATCTCTTCTCACATTACCTCTATCAAAGAAGGAGTATCAGAGAGCACCATTAAACCAGGTTTTAGCAATAGCACTGATGATTCAATGTCGTCAGTACTATTTGTGGATACAGTATTGCAATTTTTGAGTTGCTTTATTTCCTTTTCACACTCCTTTGACTTTTGATCAACAGCTGTTACTTATGCCAGTTGCTGACTGAGTGCTGATAGTTGCAGTTATTCATTGTGCTCATGGTTGGAGATTTCTGTCTCTGGGTTTCAACAATGGACATAACAAGGTCCTCTAATGGCTGATAATGAAGGTCCCTTTCTCTGTTGTTTATTCCAGATGGTTTAGCTAATTTTTTAATAAAGCGTCTTGTGCGTGCTAAAGTTTTATAAGAAGGTAGATTTTTAGTCTTTTTACCAGCTTCCTGTTTTTTTTTCTCCCTGGTTCTGTGAATATGTTATAAGTGGTTGCAAAGTCACGGGAATTAGGCAGGTGTACTATATTTCCATTATTTCCGGGAGGATAGCTCAGCTGCAATGTGCTTGTCTTGGAAGCAAGACGTCACGAAGCAACACAGGTTCGAGCCCCGAGTCCGCGCTTAGAAACCTCTGGGTATTTAAGCGCGTTATAACTACGCAACCAAAACAAAAAAAAACAATTACGCACATAAAAACCAAACAATTCCTGTAACGGCGCCTCGATGCCCGCGGGCTGTGTGAGCGCTTTAAAAATTAAAAATAAATTAAAAAATTAAAAAATCCTCTTATTTCATTTGGCTCTTTTTGTATATCTACACGAATAGTGGTATTTTCTTGTTCTGATTGCACTACCATTGGCTCCTTAATAGGAGGAATTGGAGTAATGTCAATTATACTCTGTGACATTGATGGCCCTTTATTTTTTTCTGTTTCTGACATTTTAATGGCTTTTATTTCATTTTTTAATAATTCCATATTAGAGACTAATTCCTGTAAGGAATCCGTTCCCAGTTGTTCATTAAGCAACTTATTCCGATTTAGTATTTCCTCCACTAAATCGAAATGAGTTGTAATTTTGTTATCCATAGCTTCATAAAGTCGAGCTAAAGACATCAGCGCTGCATTCATGGTTGTTAAAGAGATATTCAGGGTAATTCATGGAATAAATGTGCCCCGAAAAGGGGAGCGCAAGCGTGAAAATCGCAGCGCACGCGTGCTAAAGGCACGCACAAAGCCGTTTGTCGATTCATGGAATACACTGCGCGTGTAAACCCTGGGATGTGCGCCAAATCCATGGGTGGGGCACGCGGGCGCACACATCACCAAACGCTGTGCGCGACGCGTACAGGGAAAGCACACAACTTGTAGCGCACACAAGAAAAGTGGGCATAAACCGGGGCGTAACACGCAGAATGTGAAACAACGTGTGAAAATGTGGGCGTTACGGGGGGAAGTACGGGAGGTAAATGCTTGCAACGCCCACACGCGCGCTAACAACACGTATTCATGAAATTGAATAGGGGAAACCCGCGCACGGCCAAAGACACGCACAGGCCTAAACACGTTCGCCACACGAAGGCAGGCGGTAGCGTCTCTGCGCATTACAAAAGTGTGCGCAAACAACAAACACGTATATACAGCTAAGATGAATGTCCCATTCTGTGGATCCCTAGGAGAAATGACGTGTCACGCAACGCATAAGCATCCCATAAAAGCAAAAAAAAGAGATAAGCAACCCCTGTAGCCCACGTGCGTGTAAAAAACACACGCAGTACACTGTGGCAGCCAGGAACCCAAAAAATACGTACACGATCAACACGCAGGCTAGTATGGGAAAAAAAGGGGTACACGACAAACGGACACCCGCAGTGGGAAAAGTGGGAAAAATAGTGTGTGCTACTCACCGTCTGCCTTGCGTGTAGAAGAAGAACGTGTAGCCAACACCGACCCTCTGTGAAGTAATCGCGTGTGAACCCCAATGCCTGGAAAACACACGCACTGCTTTCCACGAAAAGCACGTACAGAGCGATGGAAACCCACGTGGGACCCTCAACCCGTGCCAGGGAAATGCCAGCGAATGTAATGTCACATACGCGCTTATGTGCTAAGGGCCTTTCCTCGAATTACACGCTGATGTGCAGTTTTTTCACGTGCCAAATCACTCCGTATCAAGCTGGCCACGCGACAACACACGGAAGACCACGCTTCTGCCCAGAAAGCCGAATTACTGCCCCCCAGAGCCCCGAGCAGCCTCCCATGAGCCAACTGCTGCTGCTGCCTGCCTGCCTGCCTGCTGCCACCGTGCCCTGCCATTTGGTGCCTGCACATCTGAATTTGCAGGGGTCCAGTTGCTGTGACCACCCGTGCTGGAACAGAAGACTCCCGACTGGTGTTCCATCACTCCACAGCCCAGCCGCAGGACCCAGTTGCCCACTCGCACCTGCCTCAGGGGTCCGACACAACACCTTCCGGCACCAGTGGCAACCCCCCAACACAGAGGCAGAGGGCTACCAGCTTCAGTGAAAAGGAAGTTCGTACCCTGGTGGAGCAAGTTCTGGGGCATTATGATGCCCTCTTCACACCATCGTGCGCCGACAAGGAAGGACGGGAGAGGATCTGGAAGAACATAGTGGGTGCCATCAATGCAGAGGGGGTGGCACCCCGCGACATCAAACACGTCCTGAAGCGCTGGGAGGACTACAAGTCCAGGACCCTCAAGAAGGCCCGGCGCCACTTGGAGGCAGCGGAAGCAGTGGGGCGCCGGGCCCCACTTACCACCCAGCAGATGAGGGTCTTGGAGCGCATTCACCCAGTGCTTCACCATCAGGTCCTCAGGATGCAGGCCCGTCTGGAGTCGAGCGGTAAGTGCCCATGCATTCACGTTTGAAACAGTGCATGTTGAAGCATGGTGGTAGTTAGCTACTCGGCTGCATGTGTGACATAGGTTATGTATGGATGTGTGTGTGCAGGAAAATGATGGTGCTACATATGAGTCTAGTCAGGCCTGACCCATATGGATGGTATATGTGTTACAATGCATCATGCTGAGCAGCATGCGGAATGCACACATGTATGCCTGCCTGTACTTTGACATGTTTGGGGTGTGAGAGATGTGTGCTGCTGTCATGGACATGCATGATGTACATGTCCGTGTGTCAGAGTAGTGTGTGTGCCATGGATGCATGACACATGTCCGTGACGATGTGTTGAATCACTGATACAGCCTACTCATCCTTGTATCCACTGTGTCTGTGGGCATACAGGCCAGATGCATGACCCTCTAGTGATGCGTGTGCATGTGATCAGCATGTCCCATGATGCATGTGAGTTTCAGGCCACCATTGGATGTTTCTACGGTGCGGTGGAAATGTATGCAAATTATTGTTGCATGTGCCATGCCGGTTCCTGCATGTGTGTTGCCTGCACTGACCCATGTGTTGTGGAGGGACAGGATGGAAGTGACGTTTGACAGTGCCACTCATATGCTATTGCTTCCTGTCTAGGGGACTATTGTACAGTACCCTGATGCTTGTGTTCTATGTCTCCCTCTACACAGCGGCAAGTGAAGAAGAGGGCGGAGACTGTGCTGTGGAGCAAAGCGGTGGGGATGCCTCCACCGGCCGGTGACGTGAGGCCCAGTCACCCTCCCAGGAATTACCTTCATCCGGGAGCGAGGGGACTGGTGCCGCATCTGCCACTACGGCTGCAGCGGAAGGGGCGGGTGAGCCCCCACAGGGGCTTGCGATGGCGGAAGTCGGTGTGGAGCCATCCAGGTTGGTTGTGTGCACAGAGGAGGAGGAGGCCGCTACTGAGCTGCACATGGGGCCTGGTGGGGGTGGTACCACTGGTGCAAGTGATGCAGTCCAGGGGCAGGGGCAAGAGGCAGCACAGATCGCCGTGGAGGGGCCTGTGCATGTCACTGTCCCTGACACTGTGACTGCACCACTATGCACCAGTAGGGTTGCCCCATCCCAGGCCTGTCCTCAGGTAGGGGGGAGGTCATCTGGCACGCCTCTACCTGCGGACGAGGGGACCCGTGACCATATGGAGTCCGTCCTGATTGGTGTCGCGTTGCGCACACATGACATTCGTGATGACATGCGTGCTTCCTGGGGGGACCATGCACGTCATCACGAAGAGCTGCGTGCCAACGTGGACCAGTTGCGAGGGGCTATGGTCGGGGGTTCCTACATGTGTCGGGCACCCTGGTGGCCCTCTCCTCCTCTGTGCAGACTATGCACCAGTCGTTCTCCATGCCGTCTTCCGGCCCAGATGCCACAACCCGACCAACGCAGCCAACTCGGTGGAGATCCCATCCCTGCCACAGTCGGGAGTCGGAGGTCCAGCAACTGGACCCCAGCAGATGGAGGATGCGCTGGCATTATCGGGCAGGGCACGTGCATGACAGCCGCTGGTGGATTCCATCAGCCCGGATGCCGTCGTGCTGGCAGAGGCAGTTGCGTCGGAGGCAGCAGCATGCTAAGCGTGGGAGGCATCATGGCTCGGGGCCATCAACATCAGAGGGGCAGGCATCGGCCGGAGGGCAGGAGGACCCTGGAATGGGAGTGTCTTCTGTGTGGCAGTGGTTGGGCCAGCAGATAGATGCAGAGCGACGGCGGGCGAAGGAGGCACGGCTCACTATGGTCAGGGCAGAGAAATCCATGCGCATGGCATTGAGGCGGGCTGAGTGCCTCGAGGCAACTCGCAGGGAGTTGGAACAGGCCATGACTGCATCCCTGCGAGACCTTGAGGACAGGGAAGAGGCCCGCCTTCGGGACATCAACGTGGAGTTCGATGATGCCCTGGCCCAAAACATCACAGAGTGAGCTGTAGGACTTGCCCGCCGCCATTGTATATAGTTCATTAGTCTTAGGTTTCCTTTGTTTTTCATTTATTTTGGAGTTAATGGACATTGCTCCACTTCGTGTATATAGTTTTTTCTTCATAGGACTTTTTTGTAGGTTTCCTTTTGTTTGTGGATCATGGACCATTTGGACTTCCATTGTATATAGTTGCAGACTTGTACATACTTTATTTTTCTATATTCCCATTAATAAATGTTTTTTTTTTTTATTTGGATAATGTTTTTATTATGGACATTGGCAGTGGACCACTTTTTTGTTGTACATGATTTTGCTGTTTTTTACTCCATTGCATTTACAATTTTGTTTTTCTAAATCTGTCATTGTACATTGATTTTAATTTTACAATTCCTCCAAGTCAGTTAATTATGTTTGTAATACATTTTTTCTAACTTCTAAATTGGTGTTGTGTTCGGTCATTGGTTTTGTGCATGTCTCATTTCACATTTCCTCAGTCATGTGTTTCCACAGTGTGGCTCCGTTGTGCATTCCTGCATGGGCATGGTGGTTCATTAAGACTATCATGGCATGGGTAATTTGGGAGTGGGTTCTGTGGATGGTTGCATACTTGGACTGGGGGCAAGGGGGATTAGGGTTGGCTTTAGGGACATGGGTCTGTTTTGTTAGGACATGTTGTTTGTTGGGACATGAGTCGGGGCCTGCTGGCAGGTGCCCGTCACTGCTGGGTGGGTGGGGGTTCAGGGGGAGATGAGTCAGGGCCTGCTGGCAGGTGGCCATCACTGCTGGGTGGGTGGGGGTGCAGGGAGACATGTGTCGGGCCTGCTGGCAGGTGGCCATCAATGGTGGGTGGGACATGTGTTAAGGCTCACTAGTGCATGGTGCCATGGGGGCTGCCTGCGGGGCATGCCCAGGGTGGATGGGCTGCCTGCAGGGCATGCCCGGGGTGGATGGGCTGCCTGCGGGTCATGCCCGGGGTGGATGGGCTGCC
Source organism: Ambystoma mexicanum (assembly GCF_040938575.1). Lineage (NCBI taxonomy): Eukaryota > Metazoa > Chordata > Amphibia > Caudata > Ambystomatidae > Ambystoma > Ambystoma mexicanum. The sequence goes on along the minus strand of NC_090936.1, from coordinate 103,286,872 downwards.
TGCAGGGCATGGCCAGGGGTGTAGGGTAGTGCCCTGTGGTGTGGGCTGCCTGCAGGGCCTGCGGGGGGGGGGGCACACCCGGGATGACCCACACTGCCAAATCACGTGTGATACTCCAAGCGCACCCCCGGAATACACGTACCCCTGCTCGCGCCAGCGAAATCGCATGTAAAACTCCCCGCGCACCCCTCTGAATACACGTACCCCTCTCGCGCTAGCGAAATCACGTGTAAAACTCCCCGCGCACCCCTCAGTATACACGTACCCCTCTCGCGCTAGCGAAATCACCTGTAAAACTCCCCGCGCACCCCTCAGAATACACGTACCCCTCTCACGCTAGCGAAATCGCATGTAAAACTCCCTGCGCACCCCTCAGAATACACGTACCCCTCTTGCGCTAGCGAAATCGCGTGTAAAACTCCCCGCGCACCCCTCAGAATACACGTACCCCGCTCGCGCCAGAGAAATCGTGTGTGAAACTCCCTGCGCACCCCTCAGAATACACGTACCCCTCTCGTGCTAGCGAAATCACGTGTAAGCTCCACGCGCACCCTTCAGAATACACGTACCCCGCTCTCGCCTGGAGTATCGTGTGTGAAACTTCCCGCGCACCCCCCAAGTACACATACCCCGCTCGGCCGAGGCCCATCGCGTGTTACACTTCCCGCGCACCCCCGAAATACACATACCCCGCTCGCCCGAGGTCTATCGCGTGTTAAACTTCACGCACCCCCCCGAAATACACGTACCCCGCTGTCGCCTGGAGTATCGCGTGTGAAACTTCCCGTGCACCCCTGAAAAACAAGTACCCCGCTCGCCCAAGGCCTATCGCGTGTTAAACTTCCCACGAACCCCCGAAATACATGTTCCCCGCTCGGCCAAGGCCTATCGTGTGTAAAACTTCCCGCGCACCACCGAATTACACGCAGGCACCCCATCCACCCTGGGCATGCCCTACAGGCAGCCCACTCACCCTCCCCATGCCCCACAGGCAGGCCATCCAGCCTGGGCATGCCCCACAGGCAGCCCATGTAACGGGGGGTGCTTTTTCTACGCAATTTACCTGGCGCGAGCGGGGTACGCGTATTCCCAGGGGTTCGCCAGTACATTTTCACGCTTTTGGCTGCCATGAGCGGGGTACGCGTAGTATTTTCACGCGATTACAGTGTACCGGCCCTGTAAACTGTTGCAGGGTTAGCGCGGCCCTTTGTGCTGCATTGGGGATTTCAATGCCTTTTCCTTGTGCAAGGGGCGTTTTTGGGGGCGTAACTGGCGCTGCGGGATGTTCTCTGCGCTAGCACTCAAAATGGCTTGGAAATTACATGAATACGCGGTGCGCCAGAATGCTGTTTAGCGCACACGGCTGGCGCACGCTCCCTCTCTGCGCTGCTTCTGCGCTGAAATCTATGAATTAACCCCATTAACGCTTGAGTCTTATTATGCATTCATTGCATGCGTAATTGTTTGGAACATTCTGCGCTGGTTTATTGGAACGTCTCGGCGTAGGATTTACAAACGATATTGATAGGGGAGACGAATGTTGTGATAAATTGACCAACATTACTGGTGATTGAGATAGGTTTGCATCATTATTATTGAAAACAACCTCTGGTAACACTGGTTGGAGTGAGTTTACAGGGTTCTGCTCAGATGTGGTGCTTTGCATTTGTCCCGTTACCTGCGCATTTGTATCTTTTTCTGGGGTGGCGAAGGTCGTTCCACATGCAGAATGCACAGTAGATTTTACTGAAGCATGCCTTTTCGGCGACATATTTATTTATTTATTTATTTAGTAACGGCATTCCTGTAATTTCGAGAGAGACGGTCTTGGACCAGCTCATTATGAGAGACCGCCGTTTCAAAACATTCATTGGGTCGCTTACAAATGAGGTAGAAGCGGCGAAGGCTGCTTCCAGAGCAGAAGAGGTTATGTGTTGCCCATCTGAGATATTTCCTTCCGTAATAGTATTGACAGAAGTAAAGCGCTTTTCTTTACATAGGCGCTTTGGTAAAGGCATAAACTGGCTAATCTGCGTTTCTTCAACCATTGTTGGAGATGAGGCGACTGGAATGGTTGGTCTATAAAATCTTCGAATGTCAAGACCAACTATTTGAGAACGAGTTTGTGCGTTCAGACAGCGTGATTTCACAGCTGGGGTGGCCATGCTTTTCCTCCGAGAGTGAAAAGGCTGCTTTGTAATTAAATTACCCTTATTAGTCACTGGCGGCATATACGCCAGCAGCCATATATACATATGTGAATCATCAGTCTATTCTGTTACATGCACCTTTCTCATATATAATAGGTGTCCTGCATTTATATCACAGCCCGTATACTTTCCTCATCACTGCTATTGTTACGGTTTATAGTGAATATGTCCAATGACATTTTTTCCAATTTCATAATGTCGAGAAAAAAAATGCTGGTAAAAATGATTTCGATTTTCTTTTTGAATGGGGGGGGGTTCCCCCCAACCCCCTGTTTTTATTTACCCCCCAACCCCCTGTTTTTATTTATTTTTAATTTATTTGTACTCGCTAAACCAAAAAAAATACAAATTAAATAAAAACACATTCGAATTTTTGTTTTTGCCATTATTTTTTTCGACATTATTGCATTCGAAAAAAAATTTCGACATTTTAACTGGATACCTATTGTTACATAAGCGTCCAGTACCTATGATAGAGCGCAGGAACCCTTGTGGTGGACTACTAATGTTGCCCTTGAAATCCTACTGTTTATTCTGATTAGTGCAAGAATGAAGATGGTAAGGGGAATTACATGACCTACCCAGGCATATTTTGATTGCTGGGGGGCAGCATATCGAGCTATGGGTTGGGATTGGGATGTGGGGCGTGCAACCAGATATTCTGGATCTCTTCATTCGTGGGGTCGGTGGAGGGGGGCCCCAGAGGTGTCGGGGCCTCAGGCTCCAATGTTGCTTAAGATGGCCACAGTGTGCCTTTATAATAGCACGTATGCCAGCAGGAAGTGTGTGCAGGTGTGCCGGGCCGTTGTTTGTGTAACGATGCATTGCAAGACCACGCTTAACCTGGGGAGTTCCTTCCCCCCGAAATAAGATGACCACAACACACCGATTATTTTGGTTCAGCTAGCCCTACCTATGACTCATATAGAGCCACGTAGATTCCTCCCCCTGTGCCAACAATGAGCCAAGAACCAGGTATGGAGAGAATATATATTTATTTATAAAGACATACATATATTTCTATTCTCTCTTTCCCTCCTGTCATGCACTCGCACTAGTAGCAATGCCTCTGGCTTAGTATGCTAGTTATTTTTGTTAGATCATTCGGAAACGTCAAGGCTCAAGAATGCCAACTGTATTCCCTTGTTACAATTACAAGTATAGGTTCCATTAATCTTGCGTTAAATGGTTACACGCGCCATCTTCTCTGCGGCACAAAACAAAGCCTCATGCAAAATACACGTTTTCCCTTTTTGTAATAAGCAGGTAAATATTACTTGTTAAGGTTTACATTTAAAACAAAGGCACAGTTTTGTTTTTAAAACAAGTTCACATGCAACCCTTTGTACGTGTCACCTCCCTGCACCATTGCGAAATGCTAGCAGTTTTGAAATCACACAGATTTTTAAGGATACTTTTGATAGAAGCCTTGTTCCTTCTTCACCCCAAAGCATGACAAATCGTTCTACTATCAGGGTCACTTACTCTCAGGAAAGATTGTATATTTTTCAGTGGAGCATTATACCTGCTTTCACTTTGCAAAGTACTTCTCTTCCCAGCACCAAAAGCTCAGGCATCAGTTATATGCAGCACCTCTCTGTTTAAAGGCCAGGTGTCGGGAGTGGGGACAGTTAGGAATTTCATTTTGGACCAAGGGAACCCCTTGGTGTAAAGACAAGGTCTGGTGAGTGGGGCCAGTTAGGAATGTTGTTTTGGGACAAGGACACCCCTATTCTTTAGAGAAGTTTAGGGTTGACAGGAAAAATGAATGTACCCAATTACTTTAATGAAGGAGGGCCAAGGTTTCAAAAACCCCTGAGTTCCCCCCTGTGTTAATCTATTTGGGAGTTAATTAAATTAACATTCAGTCAAATATGCTAATGGTCTACACAATTGCCCCCACCTACTATTAAGGGAAGGTTTTAAGGCAGGCAAATCCTCCACACACTTGATATCATGTAGATGAATCTACTCACCTTGGAAACCTTTGTTTTTGCCTAAAATTGGTGGTGTGGAAGGTTTCCCAGAGCAGTGACAGTGGCTCAGATGAATTCAAAACCTTTCACCCATCACTTCTTTGGTTTCAGTTTGTCTCCCTATGTGAGAGAGGGTATGTCCAGACATGGGTCCCTTGCTCACAACACCAAAGAGAACCAAGCTGCACTGCACTGATGAGGCCCATCAAGGCCGAAACATGTCTGTGGTTGCTTGTGTTTCCATGCAGAAGGGACCTGGCCTAGAAGTTCGGACATAGCTGCTCCCATTGGTGGCAGTACCTGACTGATTTGCATATGGCTGGACACCTTTTGCAATGATGCAGATGGGCTATAAAGTTAATTAAATTAATATGCAGTCAAATATGCTAAAGGTCTACACAATTACCCCCACCCACTATTAAGGGAAAATATTAAGGGAGGCGGATCCCTCACACACTTGATATCATTTGGAATAATCTACTCAAATTGGAAATTGTTGTTTTTGGCACTCAGGAAAGATGGCAAGGCTCCTCTTTGGTCAGCAAAGGAGTCTGGGCAAACACTTTAGTCAAAGATAATCACCAGCACCCATCCCTCATTTGGCTATCCTTAATCGTAGAGCCCAGTTAGCTTTAGGCTTTTCCAGTTTCTGTCTCCCCTGCGAGGTTAAGGCTCCATCAATTTAAGGCCTTTCCACCCTGGTAATATCAGGCAGCTGTGCCGGGATTCAGCCAGACAGATTATGGCAAATCTCTTTCAAGATGTTTAGCAGCTCTCCCCAAGATGGTTTGTAGGCAAGTTCCTCCCCTACCCATAGAGCAAGGACTTTTTACACTATAAGCCACACCTCCAAATATTACATTTAGAAGGTGCCAGTTTATTGGTTCTGACTTTTCATTGGATGTTTATCCCCTCGTCCAAGGTCCAAGCCCTATCTGCCAATAGACCCTTGGAGTTCTATAATGGAAGTGATGTGAAGAGGTATACCTACTGTCATTTACATTTATTTTACAAGTCAATTGTTGCACTCAAAAAGTCACCACATAGCAACAATGAGGAGCTTATAAATAAACATCATAATACTTGGATATTAATGTTCCGCTAATCATGATGTATCTGTGTTAAGATGGATTTCTGAACTCTGACCTAGTGGGTAGAGGTTCAGAAGGCCAGCCTAGTTTCTTGGAACAGAGTAACCTTCTGGATAAGCCAGTCCAATCATAGTAGCATTGGTGGCAGTCAAGATTAGGTCTGAGGAGGGGTGAGGGTGATCAAAAGCCTACAGTGAGTACAAACAGTAAACAAAACCACAATTTACTCTCAGTCAAGTGTATATCAAAAATATATATACATTTATTAAAGGCCTTTTAAGTCAAACACAAATAATTATTCAGCAATAATAACACAACCAACACAACACTAATCTAGAAAAGGAATAGTACACAGTATTGATCCACAACCTGCAAAGAAAGGGGTCACACAGTGTGAATATCATTTAGGCAGGCCTTCACAATTCAAACCCTACCTAAGAGGCAGTCCAGTCCCTAAGATGAGTGGAGCTTTGAGCTCAAAGATACTTTCGGTGCTAGCGCATGCAATTGTGCGGTTAAGTCAAAACAGGGTCTCTTCAAGGGGATGTAGCAACTCAGGAAGTTGGGTGAGGCATTGCAAAATAAGTTCCCACTATTTGAGGAGGATCTCCCCAAGAGTGCAGAACAGGATCCAAGAATTAGGAATAGCTTCGTAGCACAGGCTACCTCAATAAAGAAGAGTGGCCCTCAGGGGACACTCCAGCGTAAAAATAAATGGATGTGCCAATGGGACACCGGTAAGGGTTGCCAGTACTCACCAACCCTCGGTGCATTCCAGACCAAACTTCTGCAGTCAAGTCCACTTCGGTCACAGGTTCAAATCCTACAGTTGCACGGCTCTGCAGCTTTCAGGGGCTGCGTTCCAGCAATGATTCTGTGGCGGGACAGTGGTGATTTCTCCACTGCTGATGAAGGGATCAGGCCAATTCCACTGCAGCAAGTATGAGGTCACAGGGGGGCATAGCAGAAAGGCATCCACTAAGTTTGTTACTACAGCTGGGCGACACGGTGACAGCATATGCTTGGGTTCAGGTGGACCTTCCTAATTCTAGACCTAGGAATGCTAAGTCAATGAAACTCGGCGGGAGAGTGCCATATACCCAGAGTTTACAGTCTCCAAAGGTTCCAGTCGACAATTGAGACGGCTGCGATTCCAAGGGAAAGGTCCCTGACAATCTGGTCAGTTCACAGGGTGGTCCAGGAACACTTCTGAAAAGGCTCGCTTACAAGTTAAGTTGGAGGTGCTGAGAATAGTCGGTCTCACTATTCCAATGGGTCAAAGCACCCGTGCAGGCCATCTAGGTTTGATCAGAAACAGGGGGCCCGATGTGTCAACAGCAGGATCAGGGTGCCTAACCTTCCAGCGGGTCACCAGCGATCCCACAGATTTGTTTTATTGATTCAGGATACTCCTTTATTAAGTTCGACATGAACTCAGAAGATCGACCTGGAATAGGTGTAAAATCCCTTCTCTTACCCAAAATTTTCTTTTGTGCCAAAACAAAAATAAAGCAATGAGAGATCTGCTCACATGTAGCCATCCCAATGTGGACTAATCACAGACCACAGTGGTCCCAGTCATCCCAGGACACCAGACATCCTGGCACCCAGGGTGTGTATTGGAACTAGAGAGCTCCAGCCCACATCCTGGAGGTATGCACACAAGGCATACAGAATCCTGCCAAAGGTTTGGTTTGCACGGGGGTCTGCATGACCAAATAAGGAACTTCCCCAGTCTGCTCGAACTGGGGAAGGTAAAGGGACAAGATGGCCAAATGACAGAATAAAGGAACTCGTGGCATGGTCATTTTAGGCACTAGCCTTTGTCCTGGGCCAACCACAGTAAACGTAGTATGGACCACTGAAAAGAGTTGAAAATACACAAAAAGTAACAGCTGCCACCAGCTCTCTCCAAGGCACATTTGTACTTTCATGAAAAAGTCATTTGACGGTGTCTATGGCCTTAAAAATGAAAAAGAGACCCCAGCGCACTGTACTGGAAGGTACATTGTGCACTGATAAAATGTTGCTGAGAACTAGCAACTAATTGAAAGACTAAGGGAAACAAAGTCTCCCAGCACTGACGGTCTTAAGGGCATGTCAGTTTCCCCATAACAAAATTAGCAAAATCCCAGCGGAGTACAGCAGAAGGGTGGGCTTCACTGGCAAAAGTCAGGCTAGGATGGTAAGATAACAGCAAAAAGTTGGGGGGTTCACAACTGGAGGGAAAATTACCCATAAATGGAAATCTCTCCTAACAATCTGTGGAACTTATTTTTGTTTCGGTAGGGTATTGAATGTGCGAGTTATGGTTTTTCACCCTTTATGCAAAAATTATCATAGCTAGGAATGTTACATTTTCTACCCATATATCTACTTTAATAGGACATCAGCTCCCCAACTTTCAGATTCAGGAAATTTTCGGGGAAGTCAGAAACACATTTTAGGATGTAACTGAAATTCCCAACATCAAAATAACAGGCTCATCACCAGCATTAAAATGACCCCGGAATGGACTTGGTGCGGCTAATTGTTGCTGAGAAAATCACCTGTTATGATAGTCCATTTAAACTAATAGGACTCTTTAACATGTTTGCAAATTTTGACTTTTATTTCACAATTTCCCTATGTTTCCCTTTCACAATTTAAGTTGCAGGGAGGCCAAGGCATGTGGCCCAATGTTATGATATGATATTTTATTTGTATCGCCTTCGTACACAAGTGTTTCACAGCGCAACAAGGCAAGGGAGTGGAACAGGGGAGAACAAAAAACAATCTTACTAGGCCCAGTGACATTTAGAACGTAAAGTGCATGGGGAAGCGAAAGGGGAAAAGTGCATGGAAGGTGGAGAGTGAAAAGTGCAGAGCAGAAGAGAACAGATAAATAATAAATACAAATACATAGATAATGGAGGCAGTAAACAGTGGTAGTGCAGCCAGCAAGTGGCAAGTGCTGTGTTACCAGCAGAACTGGGTAAGTCTGATAAGTGCAGAAAAAGAAGAAGAAAATGGGTAGGGGGACTGTATGGGTATAGATACAGCCCCCAAGTGCAAGGGGTGGCTAGGAGGCAGTGCAGGAGGGTGGCAGGGTGAGCAGGTACCTGGGCCCAGGGGACAGAAGGTGGCCAGGTGCACAGTCCCAAGAGAGCAGGTCAGCAGGGGAGAGGGGGAGAAAAGCAGATGTAAAGAGGAAGGGTTTGAGGTGCTTACGGAACCGGATATGGTTTTCCTCAAGTTTTAGAGTGGCAGGGAGTCTGTTCCAGAGGGAGGCCCCAGCCTAATACAGGAATCTACCCCAGCTCATTTCTTTGAACAACGACTGACCCTGAGGGAGTTAGAGGTAGAGGAGCAAAGAGCTTGAGAGGGGAGGTATTTGCGGAGGGATAGCTGTAGGTATTTTGGACCCTGGCCCCGGAAAGCCTTATGGACAATGCAGATGGTTTTGAATTTAATCCTTGCATCCACTGGGAGCCAATGGAGAGATTTCAGAACTGGAGGGATACGATCCCAGGGCTGGAGGCCAAGGACCAGTCTCGCAGTTATGTTCTGGATTACAGAGGGTGGAGAGTAGATGCAGGTAGATTAAGAAAGAGGCTGTTACAATAGTCCAACCTAGAGAGAACCAGAGCTTGGGAGAAAGTGAGCATCTGGGGAAGGAGAGGAAAGGCAGTGTACCTCTAAGGAGGTGCAGTAGGAAGTTTGACTTTTTAGTGACCTTAGAGATGTGGGCGGAAAAGGAAAGTGTAAAGTCAAAGATGACCCAGAGGTTCTTAGCGTCCCAGTTGGGGGTAGGAAGAGGGCCAAGAGTGAGGGGAAGGATGGTGAAGGTGTGCCAGTGAGGAGGTTCTCAATCTTGCTGGCATTCAGACAAAGATCATTGGTGGCGCATCAATCTTGAATAGCAGTTAGGCAATCAGAGATGAGAGAGGGAGAGGAGGTGACCAGGGACAGCCTGAAAATGAGTTGAGTGTCATTAGCGTAGCACTGTAAATTTGAGCAGAAAATGGCAATGCAGTGGACGAGAGTTGCCAGGTATTGGTTGAAAAGCCAGGGTGAGAGTTTAGACCCCTGGGGAACACCACAGGTAGGGAGGAGGATAGATGATAGGAATAACCCCAGTTGGACCTGGGAGGGTCGATCAGAGAGGAAAGACGTCAGCCAGGTGATTGCAATGTTGATTTAGCCTGCAATAAAAGTAATTAACACATAAGCACAGTAAGGGTCTGTAGAGGGGCATCTTATCTTCCAGTCCACCTGGCTCACCTCTGCCCTCTGAACATCATGAGGCAGTGCTGTCATTGACATCTGTCCTTCCAATCTTGAATGCACCACATTCCAAATGTAAAGTTGGTATTTTTAAGATCTGCAACCGTCCAGGGCTGGCTCTATTGTTGATCTGGCCACCTAGCCGCGGCCTATGCACTTCTTTTGCTATAGCCTCAAAGATTACGGACTTCCAGATAAAAAGCCATGCAGATCTGCAATGGGGGATGTCACTTGAATCTTCTGCCCAGAAACTAACAGTCATGTCTTCCTGGGCTCATAGGAGATTTACATGTTGCATCTGAAAACTCATGAGGTCTTCAATGTGTTGATAGAATAGTCCAATAATGTGGTCCTCTTTCTGTGCAGTTCACTGTTAATACATGTTTGTGACCAGGTGACGTAGGATCTGGACTCCTCTTACCTGGGCCACAATGAACTCTCAATGTCAATTTCCCTGTTGTCACTTTTAGGCCCAGGATAAAATATCTTCATCCCTCCTTCCAGGTAGTCTGGTAAAACCCCCCATTCCCCAGAATGTATAGAGGTTTTTTTAGTATGCCTTCCTAGGCAAAAGCTCTGGCTGTTCTCCTCCAACGAAGCGGTCTAGGTTGTGTTTTTGTAATCTCATCTTCTGCAAATCTAACTCCCTGATTTTCTCATCTTAGGAGTTTTCAGGGTCAGAAGTACTCACAGGATTCCTGTCAGTCTCCCAGGACACACTGATCCAGCCCCCTTCCCTTCTGTGTGGTAGAGATGAATACTCATAAATGTCACACAAGGACTAACCTTCTGGATCAGTCTGGCTAGGCCTTGGTAAGTCCAGCTGCCTCATGTCCTTGTTTGCTATAGGTGGTGTGCATGAGGGCAGTTCCTATTTGTACATGAGAGGTTGTAGATTACTGGAATAAGGTCTCCCCTTGATCAGAGGGCCCTACCGCATTCCCCCGATTGGTCTGGGTGCCTCAAGGCCTGTTTATATTTCTCTGTTTCCTTCATAAAAACGCTCACACCTGCTTCTCTTCTTTCCTGTTGGTATTCAGAAGGCTGTTTTATTTAACTCTGACACCAAGGCCTGACTGGTCTTGAGCACCCTGTTCTGAGCCACCAATCGACCCTTCATCTCCCTTACTTCTTCCTGAAATGTCTAATTTTCTCTCTGTGAATTCTGTATTATGTGCACATATTCAAGGTGCTTTTCTTTCAAGAGACTAATCTATTTCTCTTGTGTGCCCCCTAGCATGTGACAGGTCACCTTCTGCTTGCTTCACATTCTCCATATGCCCTATGTTCTCTTCCCCAATTCTGGTCAGTTCCTGAGAACCTGGCAGACCCTTTTCTGCATCCATTTTCAACATTAATGCAGCTGGGTCTTGAATCTGCTGTCATTTCTGTTCCTTCACAATATTTACATCCTGACCCATTTTTTTTTTTATCAAACTCCTGTTGTAAGTCCATTTCTTTAATGATTAACTGACTGTTTTCCCTTTCATAGTCCTTTATTTCTTGTTTGAGGGCCATCATGTCATCTAACAACCCTCTATTGTAAGCAGTCTGGCCATTCAAATGGCATTGGAGGGGGCTCACAGTTTCTGCACTCTCTTTGCGTGTGTCTTGCAGTGCAGCAAAGCAAATTCTATTTACTGCTTTGCACTGGCCTGTAGGTAGGGTTTAACCTCATTTTGAAGTTGCTCAAAGGCGTTTTGTTGTTTAAATTGAAAAATGTGGCTCTTTTTGCTTTATCTTCTAGCTGTGCAATTGCTTCTTGGGTCTTTTCCAGGACCTCCAGTCTGATTCAACACACAGGCCTCACTATTTTAGAATCGCTCTTGCACTAACTGCAAGTGGAAATATAAATAAACTGTGAGCTGGGCTATTTGAATCAGTTCTTCCGGAGTAGTTTGGGTCATGTAAAATGCCTCTAAAGCTTTGTGTAATATCTCACCTTCAAGGCAAATGTCAGTGCTCACTGAGGTAACCTCAAGCACCATTCAAGTTTGCCAGCTCCCGGCTTTGTCCTCTAGCCATTCTCCTCGAATGAACAACTTAGTTAGGAGATGCTTCCTGGCATCATCACATTGATGCACCATTCTACACGTTCTCTGCACAGGGGCAAAAATCACCATATTCCTGCTTGATTTCCACACTCAGTGCCAAATCAAATATCTATTCAAATCAATTTACTTTCGCATTGGTACTCTGCACAATCTTATTTCTATATCCGCCTCCCTGAAACTCAGGGGTCAAGTCACACTGGTACTTTAACAAAGCATAAACAACCTTCTATTACCCTCCATGCCGTTACAACAAAATTAATAGTCCCGTCACAATGCACTTGTCATGTGTCAAAGACAGTAAGCTAAATCCCGGCACAAAAGCTCACTTTGTAATGATATATTGAGACATCACGCATTATCTGAGGAGTTCCTTCCCCCACAATCAAGATGACCACAATACACTGATTATTTTGGTTCAGCTAGCCCTACCCATGACTCATAAAGAGCCACATAGATACCTCCCCCTCTGCCGACAATGAGTCAATAACCATGCTGGGGTATAGAGAGAATACATATTTATTTAAAGTATAGGTTAAATTAATCTTGCGTTAAATGGTTACACAAGCCAACTTCTCTGTGGCACAAAACAAAGCTTCAATGCAAAGCACACTTTTTTCCCTTTTTGTGATAAACAGGTAAATATTACTTGATAAGGGTTAGATTTAAACGAAAGGCACAGTTTTATTTTTAAAACAAGTTCACATGCAGCCCTTTGTACCTGTCAATTCCCTGCACACTTGAAAATGCTACCACTTTTGAAATCACACAGACTTTTAAGAATAGTTTTGATTTATAGAACCCCTGTCCCCTCTTCGCCCCAAAGCAATACAACATCGTTCTGCTATCAGGGTGTCTTACTCTCAGGAAAGAGTGTATATTTTCCAACAGTGTTTCACTTTGCAAAGCACTTCTCTCCCCACCACCCAGGCATCAGTTATATGCAGCACTGCTCTACTTAAAGGCCAGGTCTAGGAAGTGGGGACAGTTAGGAATTTCATTTTGGGCCAAGGGAACGCCTTGGTGTAAAGGCAAGGTCGGGGAGTAGGGAAAGTTAGGAATTACATTTTTTGGGCCAAGAGAACCACTTGGTTTAAAGGCAAGGTCTGGAAAGTGGGGGAAGTTAGGACTTTTGTTTTGGGACAAGGACACCCTGGTTCTTTAGAGAAGTCTGGGGCTGACAGGAAAAATAAATGTACCCAATTACTTTAATGAATATAATATATCTTCCCGCTAGGAAGAAGGGCAGACATTTCAAATTCTCCTGAGCTCTACCGTGCGTCAATTTATCTGGGAGTTAATTTAGTTAACATTCAGTCAAATATGCTAATGGTCTACACAATTGCCCCCAACCACTATTAAGGGAAAATATTTAGGCAGGCAGATCTCCGACTCATATCATTTGGAATAATCTACTCACAATGGAAACCTGTGTTTTTGGCACTCAGGAAAGATGGCAAGGCTCCTCTTGGGACAGCACAGGGGTCTGGTCAAACACTTCAGTCAAATATAGTCACCGGCATCATCCCTCATTTGGATCGCCTTAATCATAGGGCCTGGTTAGCTTTAGGCTTTCTGAGTTTCTGTCTCCCATGCAAGGTTAAGTCTCCATCCATTTGAGGCCATTTCATCCCAGTAATATCAGGCATCGGTGTAAGAATTCACCCAGATGGATTATAGCAAGTCTCCTTCAAGATGTTTAGCAGCTCTCCCCAAGGTGTGTTTAGTAAAGTTCCTCCCTTCCCCATAAAGCACAGGTTTTTTACCCTATAAGCCCCACGTCTAAATATTAAAATTAGAAGGTGCCAGTTTATTGGTTCTGACTTTCATTGGAAGCTTATCCCCTTTCTAGGGTCCAAGCCCTCTCTGCCAAAAGCCCCTTGGTATTCTATGATAGAAGTGATGTGAAGAGGCACACCTACTGTCATTTAAAACATTTTTACAATGCAATTTTTGAACTAAAAAAATCAGTCCATAGCAACAATTAGCAACTTGTAAATAAACATCATAATACTTAGATACTAATGTTCCCCTAATCATGACGGATCTGTGGAACATATTTTCATTTCAGCACAGTATTGCAAGTGCAAGCTATGGTTTTACACCATAGTTAGGAATGTGACATTTCCTAATCAGATATCTAATTTAATAGGCCATCAGCTGCTCAGTTTTAGGACATTTTCGGGAAAGCTAAAAACACATTTTAGGTTGTAGATGAAATTCCCAATATCACACTCAGATACACATGTCATCAGAATAACAGGCTCGTCACCAGCTTTAAAATGACACTGGAATGGACTTGGTTCAACTTATTGTTGGTGAGAAAATCACCAGTTATTATAGTCCATTTAAACTATTGGGACTTTTCAACATGTCTGCAAATCTTGACTTTTATTTCACAATTTCCCTAAGTTTCAGTTTTCATTTCCCAATTTAAGTTTCAGGAAGGCAGAGGTATCTGCCCAATGTTGTTTTAGCCTGCAATAAAAGTAAGTAACCCATCCTCCCAATCAGGGTCTGTAGAAGGGATTCTTATCTTCCAGTCCACCTGGCTCACCTCTGCCCTCTGAACATCATGAGGCAGTACTGTAATTTTTCATTTGTCCTTCCAATCTTGAATGCACCATGTTTCAAATCTACAGTTTGTATTTTTAAGCTCTGCACCCATCCAGGCCTGGCTCTATTGTTGATCAGGCCGACTAGAAACCTATCCATAAACATCTTCTGCAATAACCTCAAAGAGATCTGACTTCCAGATTAAGAGCCGAGCAGATCTGCAATGGGGGATGCTACTTGAATCTTCTGGCCAGCAACTTACAGTCATGTCTTCCTGGGCTCATAAGAGATTTACATGTTGCATCTGAAAGAAAATAGTCTTTCCAATCTCTGGCATGTATTTTTTCAGGTGTAGCCTTTTATTTATTTTTTTAATAAATTGCATCACACCATCATTGTCCAATGCCCTTCTGAATCAGTGTATTTCTTCTTTCAAACAGCATTGGTTTTTCAATGGGGTAACTGAAAGTGAAACCCTGCTGTTCATTTTGTCATTTTCAATGTGAATTTTCAACCCAGGTATTCATTATACACTGCAAAATGTACCCACCTTTCCATTTGATTTGATGTCAGTGTGTTTATCTAACAGTGGGCTTAAGTCACCTGACATGAAAAATACTAGCATAGCTTTGCATTTTGCATGCAAGGCCCAGTTTTTACTCTTAATTTACAGGGTGCACAGAATTTTTATGTGTGGCACTTTCAATGAAAAATGCTGCCTTTTGTCTCTCAACCAACAATGCAATATGCCATTCCTTTCTACAATCTGTTTCTACTTTTCAGCATCTTCCTTTTTTCAACTGCAGAAGTGCATGTATTTGAATTTGCTAGGCACCTTGGCTATGTTAATGTTTTAAGGCTGGCATGTCACTTTTCCAATGTGCCTTTTCCATATGTACAATGTATTTCGCATTACAGGCCTAACCTGGCCTTTCAGTAATGACATTCCAGGGCTGTCATTAAACCCCACATTTGGGGTGTGTGGCTACTAGTTGTGTTTGCTCTGAATCTGTGTTTTTAGCATTCAAGTGTAATTGGTTCGGTGCATCCTGTGTCGGTTTTGCAGGGGGGTATTTGTCCGGTGGCCTGATTTGTGTGTTTGCTTCACTTGTGCTGTGGCACTATGCATCTTTGATGTGTGATGTGCTGTTGTATGTCACATACTTGAGATTTTGTGAGTCCCTCATCCGCTTGGGTGAGTTGCAAGTGATTTTGATGCATGTGTTTCTTTTAATGTTTCCTGGTCGAGATATGTCTTTTTAGTTATTTAGAGATTTTTGCTAATTTTTGGGTAGATGTATTTTCCGTCACCCGTGGAGATTCTGCCATCACTTACGTTTGCATTTTGCACTTACGTCTTCCATTCTGGAGGGTATGAGTTATTTTTGTAATTTGCAACTACGCATGTCACGCCATACACTTGGTGTGAGTTTTGCTGATGCTTTTGTTTCGTAAAAGCTGAATATGCCCAACAAGGCTGAAACACGTGTATGGGGTTGCTGTGGCACTCTTGTTCAGAGGAGAATTGCCTAGCATTTTGGTGCTGGACTGCCCCTGGGCCGGACAAAGACTGATATGTGGGGATATTTCTTCTCTGTGAAAGAAAAGTGAGCTAAAGACTTGGTTGAGACTCTCCCAGGGGCCATCCACCCAAATACATGTCAATGGGCTGTGTTTGTGCTGGTAGAGAGTTTCCCAGACCCCCCTCTGTAAAGTAAATTTAAGTCAAATAAAATTGAAAATGTACATGAAGAATATTATTAATCTAATAATACATACCAAGAAATATTACAATGAATATTTTCATAATACATAAGCATGTTAAAAAAAGTAATTTATTTTGTTATGTATTTATTTATTTATTGGACATTTGTATGGCACCTGTACACAGGTGTTTCCAGTGCTCAATCAAATTAATATCTGTTTCTAAATTTTTTTTTTAATGTAAATATTTTCTTAGTGTATGCAACTTGATGTATGCTTTTAAAATGGTATATCCCTGTCTTGGGCCTTTGCTGCAGCTATTTGTTTGTTATCATTGTTGAACTACACATCATGTTCACCTGGAAGATGAACTTGAAATCTTATTGTTGTATATGTAAGGCAACATCTCGCTCTAGCGGTGATAACATGTGAATCAGGCAGGACTTGATCGGACAAACATACATCTGGCCTTTTATTATTTAGTATGATGTTTTCACCAACTCAAATGCCTATTTACACCAAAATAGTTAGGTAAAGTTAACTTTGCCAACTTTCAACTGAAACGTAAAAGTTAGAAAATGCTGGGTTATAAAAACAATGACTTTGTGGAACAA
Source organism: Ambystoma mexicanum (assembly GCF_040938575.1). Lineage (NCBI taxonomy): Eukaryota > Metazoa > Chordata > Amphibia > Caudata > Ambystomatidae > Ambystoma > Ambystoma mexicanum. Next base: position 103,270,404 of record NC_090936.1, on the reverse strand, counting down.
AATAATATCCTGTTAATCATGGGACAGAGACTGCATTGCTGTATATTAAATCTAATATAACAGAGATAATTGATAAGGGCGCCCAGGCACTATTACTTCTCCTGGATTTTTTGGCCGCCTTTGACTTGATTGATCATGCCCTCTCAGCAGATATACTGGTTAATATTGGCAGATATACGCGTGTTGGTTCAGGTAATGTCTCGGCCCAAGAATCGCATTTGTGACTAAGGGTTCATGAGCAATCACAAATGGTTTCTCTGGTGTGTGGCGTAGACCAGGACTTTTGCCTGTCACCACTTTTATTCACCGTTTACGTTGAACCATTGTGTGACCTTCTATCCTAACCTGGGGGTACGATTTGCGAATTAAACGGACAACACCCAGATTGTGATAGAACTATCAGGTACCTATAGAAAATATTTAGATTGGGTAAATTAAGTCTTCAGTGCTATTGAGACTTGGCTGGCCACAAATTCTTTAGATCTGAATAACAAGAAAACCAAACTGCTTGTTTTAGACACCCCAATAAAGTTAAATCTTCTTGACTTATCCTACAATAGCTTTTCTATTGCGGGCAAAAATAAAAAGGTTTCTGATTCAGTCAAATCATTGGAGGTTTTCTTTGACTCCCACTTCTCTTTCAAAAAACATGTTCTATATCTTAAGTCTTCCTGCTCACATTTCATTCACTTGTTATGGCAGATTCGCCCTTATCTTTTGGAAGCTAACAGGGCCACAATTGCATCAGCTATTATCAACACCAAGCGTGAGTATTCTAATAGCCTGCTTGTTAGAACCTCCCTAGCGAATATTAAGAGTCTCCAGGTGGTTCAAAATGGAGCAGTACGTGCTGTTTTTGGTTTAGGGCATCAGTTCCAAGTATCCAAGGCTTGCAGGAAACTGCACTGGTAGCCAGTTAGTCAAATAATTAGGTTTAAAAGCACCACCTTGGTGTTCAAGTGATTGGCAGGTGACACTCCTGCTTATCTATCAGCCTAACTTTATAAGGCTCCATTTAGATGGACCTTGCGTTCTAATAAAGATACCTTCCTGCATCAACCCTGCGTTCTTTTGAAAAAGATCGAAGGCTGAAGCTTCCATGCCTGGGCACCGAGACTGCAGGAAAATCATATGGGACATGTGGGCAAAGTCCAAAGGTAAAGGTTGGAGATGGGCCAAGCATTTTAAACAGGCTTTGGTCATCTTTGGCACAAAGAAAGATATTGATGATGTAAAATCTACAAATACCAATTGGGGATGTTTGCGGCAAATAATCAATCGGGAAGATACTAGTGGGCTATTTACTGGTTAAAGTGATTGGCAAGTTGAACATTATTCAAGCTGGATCGCAAGCCTCTCCAAGTGTTCTTTTTTCATGAAATTCCATTAATATGTTGGGAAAACAAACTTGTAAATGGAGATACGGGAATGACGAGAACTGCCCAATCTGTTTTTTAAATAGGGGCAGGGGGGGGCTATACATATATATTTTTTTTGTTGGCCCTTATTATCCACAGCAGCGAAGAACATGGATTCTTCATTATTAATAGGGATGGGCACTAGGCACTCAGAAGCTGATTTAACTTTATTTAAAAGGCGCTGATATTTGCTCCAATGCTTCAAAGGTGTGCTATTTGTTAAAAAATATGTTTTTATTGTGTACACAGTAACACTTAAAGAGTTCACATAATATACTTATAACAGCCACAAAATATAAATCCAACCTGGCATTAGAAGAAGAAAAGCAATATAAAAATAAAGATATAAAAAGGTACAGATCATACATCAGCAGTAAAAACATAATATGGCGAAGAAGTGAAAGTATATATTGTGCGTCCCCCAGTCAAATAGTCAGATATGGCCATTTAAGCCTACACATAACATACATTCAAATATATGGAGTCTGAAGGGGCTACATACAGAACAAGAGCTATAGAATCCTTTCTCATTTATCATATAGGCTTATGAAGATCAGCTAATAATTTCACGTCCTCTTCAAATTTTTGTAGATATTCATTAGCACTTTTCCAAATCTGGGTAATGGCAATGATCAGGCCCTTATTAAATCCGGACAGGCATTTTAGCCAAAATGTCTCGCTCGTAATATACCCCTCTTCAAATTTAGATTCAAATTTTGCAAAATATTTATTGTATATCAGTCTCATGTAGGGACAGCATGTAAGTATATATCTAGCTGATTCTATGGTAACACCATCCAGATATAATCTACATGTTCTCATCTGTACCGGTATCCCGGTCCATGCCCCCTTATTTTAAGAGTCTTTAATTGATTGAGCCTAATTTCTAAAAAAAATCTGCGGGTAGAGGAAGACGGCAGCAGTTTTAGATACCCTTGTGGCTTTTTATGTTCAAAGGGCATCCTAGCAAAGGTGCTTAGCGATTTCATCGTTGCAACCTTGTCATAACTAGCCACCCAGTCCCACTTCTGTATGGCATCCTTGAGTGATTTTAGTAAAGCTCCTTCCCCATATTCCACACTTGGGTGACCATCCTATCTTATCAAAGAGTGATAGGATTCTTTCCTGAAATTTGTTCAGAGCTTCCATGTTTCCTCCCTCTAAACCATCCCGAAGAAAAGACAGAAGAGTATTAGGACATGCAAATTTGATCTTGACATAGAGTTTGGCTCGGTTAAGATCGATATCTGAAGACAAAGAGATAAGTCCTAATTCAAGCCGAACTGCCTGGATCGGGGTATAGTCCGTAAGCCCCAGCAGCCGTCTCCATATACTGCCCTCAATAACATCAGCCCATTCAGTCAGTCTGAATAGGATGTCTCCAAAGCATAAAGGAATATAGCTGCATGTTTGTAAATGCTAATGATTCCTAAAAGGCTGTTTCAAGCCGTTCTCTTGGACAAGGACATGACTGCTGTTGAGGCGGACATGACTTTGGCTCTTTTGTTATGTTGTACTGTAAAATTGTTTTTTTCCTATCTCCACAAACCTCATAACCTGGGTATTTATAGCTTTTTACTTTTTGTATCTTGCCCAACGGGCAGATGATAGAGGAGTCTTTGCTACACTTACAGCCAAATGCCATGCATTGGGTTTTAAGCAGAATTTTTAGACCATTGTTTGCCGCATACTCACAAATGGCCCTAGCACTGTTACATACGCCAATGTAAGTGTTGTCAAAAAGAACGATATTATCCGCATAACTTATCCTCCCAATGTTACTTGTTCCTAGTCATAGGAACGTATTCTTTTTATCTTTAAATATTCTACCAAAATCAGCCATAAACAGATTGTAGAGTGTGGGAGCGAGGTCACAGTCCTGTCTGACCCCCCTTTCAATTGATATGGGGTCAGACATCAGACCAGTGTCATCTAGTCTAATCCTGGCCTTGCTACCCTCGTAGATCATCATACACTTATATATCTGGGGATCAGGCATACCAAAAGAGACCAATTTCTCCCATAACAGTATCGAACGCAGAGGAGAAAACTACAAACAACATATAGAGAGGTAGCTTATCAATGCCATTAGCTTGTTCGATTAGCGTATTAACTATACATATGTTGCCGTTGGTAGAGCAATCTTTCTTAACCCCAGTTTGTGCATTATGCAGAATCAACTCACAGTCTATCCATCTATCAATCCCCCTAAGGATTAAGGTACAAAAGATCATACTTGGGACATCCGTGAGTGCCAGAAGATGGTAGTTTTCTGGTAAGCTGCGAGGACCGTTCTTATACACTGGGATGATATTAGACATTTTCCAGGAGTTAGGTATAATTCCAGTATCAATCACCTTGTTTTATATAGTTATGATTATGTCAGCCCAAATTTCTGGATTGTCTTTAATTACTATATTACAGAGTCCATCCGGTATGGGGGCATCTCTATGATTTCAGATTTTTAATTATCGTAATAATCTCCTCTCTACAAATGGTCATATTGGGTATAGTTTTTTTGTCAAGAGTATTTACAATACCCTTAAATTTATCTGGCAGGAACTTAGAACAGGTGGGGCCATCAATAGGAATCACAAGCTCATATTTCCCACCATTAATGATGGATTTAAAGCTGACCCAGAAGTTCTTAGTGTCTCCATCTATCAGCAGCCATCTTTTGCCAATTTATGTTCTTATCAGATGCCAAATAGCATCTGATCCCATTTCTATAGTTATTCTTGATCCAGAGTTTAGCTATAAATAGACACTCCGGGCTGAGGTCACCTCAGTCACATAGCCTGAGGTCTCTACGCACCTGGATTTTCATACTACGTATGATCTTATTGTATGGCCTCAGACTAGTGTGACCCTGTTTATATGGTCGTAATTTCCCACCAAAAGGCATCATATTATACATGCATAGTGCTATCCACCCCACAATAGCATCAGCTGATCTTGTCGCCAAATCTTCAATCTATAACCCTTGACTCCATATTCTTGCCTTTCCAAGATTGGCATCTGACCATCTAATTATGTTGCCTTTGCTGAATATGTCTACTTCCCCAGTTCTATCCCAAAAATGCAGTTTTATATCCAACATGATAGTGCAGGCCAACAGGGCATATTAGATACCTGGGTAAACAGCTTCTCACTAAGATATAGATAATCAATTATTGATGAGTATAGTGCGTTAGTCCATGTGGCACTTACACTTGACATGTCAGATCCATGACCATTGACCACCAGTAGCTCCATGTCCCAAATAAAGGATTTCCATCTTTCTGCCTTAGACAAATGATGTGTATCACTTATATTATCACACACTATGGTATTAGAGTTTAGACCACTGCCCATGATGACATTCATCTCAGCTTCCGAGGTTAACTTCTCAGTAAGACACTCATATCTGTCCAGTTGGATGTTAACAGTGTGAGCGTCTCCCGGGGGGATCATATATATTAATCAACATGATTTTACTGTTCTTGCTCACTCAGACTTCAACTATTAATACATTGGGGTTACTCGTCCCCAGTATACACTCAGCAGAGTAAAATGTGTTATATATCAAAATAGATAAACCCCCATATGGTCTGCCCTTTTCACCTCTTTTGGAAGGATTATGGTAGGCAGTGTAGCCATCAAATTCACTGTTAGCATAAGCCAAGTCTCCTGTAAGAAGACGATCTGAGCCTTATTAAAAATATCATAAGAACCCGATTCTGCCCAGAGGTGTACTAGTTTTAATATGATGCGTGGCACATACTGTTTAAGTACATGAACATACAAAATATTGTGACATTTTATTGTAATACATTAGAGAAAGCCACTGTCACTGTTAATCATGCATTGGATTCTTTTAGTATTGATTGTAGTATTATTGGTATGCATTTGTGTTTTATATTATCTAGCTCTGTTTTTATCATATATTGCTTTTCTATGTAATTGAATTGCATTTTAGTGAAATTGTTTTCCGAAGCTATTATGATAATGACTTAAGTTGGTGTATTTTAAGTAAACTAAAGGAAAAACTCATTCCATTTTTCAATGTACACATAACATACTGTGGTGCAGGACGCCATTCCGCACACAGCATTACTTTGGGAATGGTGATTCGCTTTGCACTAGCCCCATATAACTTACCTTCTACACTTCAATGCAATAAGCTTTTGCGGCAAACTTCGGGACCCAGCAACTGCACTTTAAGGGTGTGCAAATCTGAAAGTGTCTGTGAAAAGCTGGCACTTAAAAGGCCTACACCCGATGCCATGGCAAATTCTGCATACATCTAGGTTTAGGGAACCCTCTCCCCACCTAACGTTTTAGTGCCGTGATACCTCCGGATCTGGGCGCTATCACAAATACAATAAATACATAAATAAATAAATAAACAGTGGTTGCTCCTCAATGACAAATTAAAAAAAACATTTTAAAGTTTTGAAATTAAAGTGCATTATTTATTTGAAGCAAAAACATGTTCTTTACTCAGAACGTATTGTAGTGTTTAATGCCATCTATGTACATGGCAACTCTTTCCCGCACAACATACCCAAGTCAATCAGAATGCTGCCACAAAATCAAAATAACTAGCTATAGAACTTACATCAAACAGCCACTATGCACCATGCATACTTGGCCTAGAAATTATGAAGTCCTCCCACAGATAACAGTGTGCATTGCTTTTATTGTTACAAATAAGTGATCATAATCATTAACAATGTAACATTTATTCATTTTCAAAAAAAGACAATTGGGGATCAGTCACAGGGCAAGTCCGGATCAGAAAGAGAGGGTTGGCACTTGGACATACTTTCATAGGTGGCTGGAGATTCAGTGATCTATTATCGCATGACAAGTTCATGGTGGTTGAAGAGCTCCATAGACTGGTGGTTTCCACAAAGTGATATTGCTGCTATCAAATGCCTCCCATCGTCTCGGGTTGTAGACCAGACACTACATTCTTTTTAGATCTTTTGAGAGGAACCTGAAGTAGAAAAGTAAGAACAATAAAAAATCAAAAGATCAACTTTGGCAGCATAAACAGGTGTCTGTACTTTCTTTTAAATTTTATTTAAAATTGTGTTTATGGTTTAACAAGTAAACCTTTACAACTGTTACAAATACATTCATACAGTGTAAAATCGATACACAATTACATCAATATCATCAAAAATTATTATGAAAATAAATGAAAAAAGAACTATAAAGAAGTAAAAAAAGAAGAATATCAAACAGGTTAGAAAACTATTGCCCAATTGATTATATAAAACTGAGGGCAATCCATTACGAAAAACATGCAACGGCTAACACATCAGACACAATTGGTGAGTTTAAACATCTTTGACACAGAGAGTCAGTATGTATCCAATGTACTGAGAGGAACAACTTTCCTAAATACCTTGTACGCAAATTGTTCATTGCACGGCACTCTATAAGTAAATGCTTAGTCGTTTCTGTATTCTCCTTGACTTTTCAGAATCTACAAGACAGTTCGTCCATTCCATTTTTCCATCTCCTTTATAGAATCTCAAGAGTGGTAAGCAGGTTCCAACGAAAGCATAAGAACACTGCTCTTTGAATAATACTGGGGAACAAAATTAAATACAAAGGAATTGTGCCCCTTTTTTATACCCATGACTCAAATGACTCATAGATCTATAACTGTGGAATTAATCAATGGTCTCAACCCAGTCTTGATCGTATAACATTTTTTAGTTACCTTATCAGTGTTGTCAACAAAGGACTTTGTGTCCACATTTAACTCTTCCAGAATAGAGTTCTACTATATGCAGAGTTCAGACAACAAGTTTACTCTGTTACCCCTCGGGATCACACCCATAGCTTTACTCAGTACCTCATATAGTGAGGCATGCATAGGGAACAAAGGTTTTAAATAAAATTGCAGGCAGTTCCACTGTACTTGTGCTCTTAAACATGTTAACCCCAACTCAAACCTAATTGCTGCAATGGGAACTCAGTTTGGTACTCCAAGTAGTCTACTCCAAACCTTAGACTCTATTCGATCCAACCATTTCGGTACCAACCTAAAATGTAATTCAAGGCAATAAATGTTTTTAGGTACAAATCTCCCCTCATAGGATTTTAATGTCAGTTTGATCGAATAGCGACCAACTGTTTGGTTCACAATTGCCAGCTGATTTAACATGAGAGAGGCCTTTTGTGAGACAATTTGTTGTAGGTTACGTGGAGGGGGCAAGCCGAGATAAAAAATCTGAGGTAAATTATACTAGAGCAAAGTGGGAGAATGGCCTTTTCAGCCGGCCATGCTAAAGGAGTTGTTTTATGCCCTGTACTAAAGCAGAGGATCTTAGTTTTTGAGGAATTAATTAATAGGCCATTCTGACCAGTAAATACTGAGAAAGCAGCTGGCAGCCTCCTTATGCCAACGCATGTATGATCAAACAACAAAAAGTTGTCTGCGTATGCTAACCAGATGTTTTCATTGCCCAGTTTTGGAGAGACCAGAGAGGCCGTCCTTAGGTACGTTGGTACATCGGATGCATACAGATTGAAGAGAAAAGGAGTGAGTTTACATCCTCTCCTTAGGTCGGAAGGAGTAGCAATAAAATCCAAGATAAGGCCCTCTCTATTCAGTCGAACCCTCACCGCGACTTCTCATGAAGGGCCATAATGAGTTTTAACATGCTACTCAGCATACCCTAAGAATCCAATTTCCACCACAGGGGCCTGCGGTCCACCCGATCGAAGGCACCTGATAGATCTATTGATGCCACATACGTAGTAACTGTTCTATCTGACCAGGCGCTTTCTTGGATGCCTTACCACCAATCCATTGAGGTTGGTAGAGTGTCCTCTGCAAAACCCTGTCTGGAAAATTGGAAATCTTTGGCCCATGTCTCCAAATGGGGCAACAGGAGCGAAGCAAAGGTCTTACTATCCGAGTCCAAAAGGAATATTGGTCAATTGTTCCTTGGATCAGATCTTTCTCCCCTCTTGAAAATAGGAACCACTATGGCAGTGTGCCAGGATGGAGGAGGAAAATGTAGCTCAGTCATACTCTTAAAGAGAATAACCAGAGCATTTGCCAAGTTAAAGGGGTCAGCTCTAAAAGTGTTGTTAGTTAGGCCCATCAGGCCTGTAGCCCTAGACGGTGGCAAGATTTAATTAAATCGCCGTTTAAGGAAATGATATTGCGTGGAATCCACCTGATCCCATCGTGACCTGCTGAGACAGTGAGATCTGGTGCACATGCCTCCATCTGCTGGGTAGGTTTATAATTAAAGTTGACTTCAAATGTAACATAGAGAATGCAATGATCGCTTCATGAATTTCTTTCAATACTGAACTCAGTGTATAGCTCAAAGAGGGAATGGCTCACAAATATGAAGTCCAATGTTGACTCACTAGTACCCCTAAATCATATGGAGTTCCCACCCACTTTTTACCCACAGAATACTGATCATTCAACAGTTTAAGCCCTCAAGAGTCCGCAGCACAAAGCCATTGCTACCCAGCTTGTGATTTCTGCTTTAAATGCATTAAGGTTGGCAGCATGTCCCACATATTAGCTGTAATTTTGGGTAGGAGGCAATTAGCATTTAGGTGACCCCCCAAATGACCTGCTGAGACCCTTTCTTCATCTGCCAGGTGGAAATAAGGTTGTTTAGGGCACTAATGACATCCTCCAATACACCCAATCCCCTGTGCCAGTAAATGATTACTAATAGGATGCTCAGTTTCTCATCAGGGGTAATAACTTCCAGAGCTAGAATCCCATATATAGAGTTCATAACCTCTCAGGGTGATGAACCCGGCCCCCAGCACTGGGTTTTGCTGCCTTTGTGAAAGTGCAAAAGCCATCTAGTAGTGATAACGGATCCCCTTTTCAAGCTCTCCATGGTTTCCACATTGGTTAAGAGATGGCTGTTGCCTCGAGAGTTCCAGGACAGGAGATTTAAATGTGTGGAAAACATGAAAAGGGACGTGGCCCTCCTATTGCCATCGTCCCCTCCTTTGAACCCAAGCTGGAGTCACAGTGTGCCTTGCTTGCTCACTCATCCCTTCATATCCCCAACCATAGCCCAGACATGGGTTACCGTAATTAGTATTGCACTGCCCCACTGAGACGTTTAACCAAAGGGGAGACGAGTTAAAGCCAAGATCACTTCACTGATGCACATTGCAACTCAACCTCTACAAATTGTCCTTCTGAGACAGTATCAGGTCACCAGCCTGGATCCAAAATACAGACAAGCATTTTTTTTGTGTCCCCTCTTACAGGAAAAAACACTATCAATGTCCACTGAACACAAAGATCGTAATTGACCAAGTTCAGCAAAAATCAAAAGTATGTTAGAGCGATTTAACCAAACTGGGACAGTGTCACTCAAAAGACTGGATAAACTGAGCAAATTTCGTCCCAGGTGGGCAACCCTGGAAAAACCTGGGCCCAAAATACGTCGAGAAGGTATCTCTCTCGAAAGTAAGGGCAACATGGGAAATACGGAAAGATGGTCTACAGGAGGGCCACTCTTTCCAAAAGACTGAGAACTGTAAGGCTTAGCAAGACCCTGTTCCCTTAATTTAACTTTCATTTTATAGGATTCTTCCTTACATAGAGGAAACTGTAGGTCTACTCCATAGGAGGGGGTGTTCCAGATGTTGATGGGGACCCCAGTATCCGTGGGGGTATAGAGTTTACCAAGTTTGAAGAAACACTATCTGGGCAGGATCCCAATGAAGGAACCTGCGAAGAGCAAAACACTGGGGTTTGTTGAGTAACCATCAGTAGAAAGTTTGGGGTAGGTTTGATAAAGGTAGCCGGCAAACTCATTCCAGCAAACACATCCATGGTCAAGCAATAAGCTGGTTGTAATCCAATTTTCTGAGTCTCTAATGGGTTGCGGTTCTCCAGTCTCAATGAGGGAATTTCAGAGGGGGCGAGTGGTGTGACGATGCTATTTGGAAGTCCACATCCTTCCGTCTGCACCCCCACTATCATTGGTCCCCTGATCGACTTAACTGAAGAAGCCGTTACCAAGGATTGAGTCAGCAAGGGAACGGTCTGAGGGAATTTATTTCGTCCATGGTTTTCCCCTTGGAGTTGGCATTCCTGTGGAGTTTCGTTAGCCTTATCTGCCGACTTCTCAACTGTTGCACCCTCAGTATGATTTTTTTATGGACACAACAAAACAGGTGCATCCTGTTAGATATTTCCACTAGATTAGACATGCAGTTATCTTCTTTCATTAGAGGAACTACAACCGGGGAGTGTCTTTGGAGAGTTACCGTCTTTGCTGAGTGGGTAAAGTCAAGCAAGCAACAGAGGGGTCAGCAACTGTATTGGATTCTTTCTTGGTAGACCCACTTTTTTGATCCACTTAGAGGAAATATTTATCCTTTTGATGTGTTTCTACTTTTGATTCCTCTTTGGTATTATAGTCTTGGCTACAATTGATTCCTCTGGAGGTTTCTGATCTCCCCCCTTCTCTGAGCCCAAGGTTACAACCTCCCTACTCAAGGTTCCGTACTGGTTGTGTGGGCGGCTGAGACAAAATCTTCCAAGATTGTCTCATTGATGACAATCACTCATCCTCGTTATCTCTCGGAATGGGGATGCTTACAGGTTTGTTTAAAATCCCAACGGGGCCATTGGGCACAATGTGCCCCAGGCATGCTTCCAGATCTTCAACTCTTGAACCTTTAGACTAATAGAATTCAGCATTATTGTATGGGTTTTTACTTTCTCCCATATGTTCTCATACAGAAGCACAAAGGAGCTCAACACCATGTTGAGAGCAGACAGACCAGGTGATGTTAGCTTAACCTTGTCATCTGTTTCTTTGAGTGTGTGATGAATAGGGCCGTCATCTGTATGCTCAGTGAATTCAGATGGGATTGGAGAGACTACTCCCCTTGCCCCCTAAGCCATAGAAGTCGGTCAGGTACATTGGAGACCCCAGGCGCAAAGCATCATATGTCTGCTGGTTCACACTTCTGTGGGGATCAAGAGTGACCAGGCCAATGGCTGCATCCGCATGTTCAATAATGCTCATGTCAGTTAACCCATTCATCCGGGTGCAATCTAGAATTAACAGCTCGTATTTGTGTGCTTGAGCACAAGGATTTAGGGAAATAGTCTGCACATTTCTGCCCAGCTATAGGTGACAATAGGTGGCGGATTAAACATCTTTGCACCCCTTTGTGATTTGTTTCCCCTTGCTTCTTTCTGGAAAGGCATTGAAGTTCCTGGGACATAGGGGTCGGACATTTCCTTAGATCGTCAGGGAACGATTCTTTCCTGGGAGTAATCTAGCTCCCTGGATCCAAAGGAGAAACAGAATGAACCAGAGTGACCCTCATCATACTCTCATGCTGGGCTGTCCAGCAAATCTCAGGTGGTATCCTCGAGGATGAACCAGCTATTTGAGGGGTGGGCTGAAGAATGTAGTCTAGATTGGACTGGCTCCTCAGGCCAAAAGGCCTTGATCTTTAAAACTATATTTGATCCCTGCACCATATCTGGCACAAAGGGCCAGAGGTTCAACCCCGCAGTCACCAGAGTATGAGATTGGGAACAGCAGATGGCAAGGGTTAAGGGGCTTCCTTGTATTATGTTTTTTCTGTTATTTTCCCCCTGCAGACATAGACAACAAATGCCAACATAGATTCACAGCAGGTTTTCACCAGTCAGTTACGGCTCTTAATCAGAAAGCTGTAAACCGTAGTAAGTGTCAATATAGGCTCCAACCGGCTTGGCTTAGATAATTGGAAGAGGGGATAGAGTACCTGCAGTAAAGCACTTGAGCTTCCTCTGAGCCGCCGAAGACCGACAAAGACTCAGCACCGACTCTGCGATGCTCCCCTTGAGGTTAGAGTACTTTCAGGGTAAGCTCCTCCTCTCCAGCAAACAGTATAGACCAAAGGTGCACAATGGATTTTGCTGGAGGGCCGAATGTACAACACGTCCCATACAGTGGGCCGCACTATCGATGGGAATGTGTGAGTGGTATGGGCATAGGTGATTTGAGTGAAAAAAAACATGAGTTTTAAGATGGACTTTTTATTTATTTTTTACTATACTATAACCCAAGATGCATAGCCGTTTAAAGCCATTCCCGCTTTGATGTATTTGTATTATACGACTGAAATCATGATTTCAATAGAAGTAAAACAGTACGTTTCATGATGCAAAGACAGAAAAGGAACCACAGAAGCGTGCCACACCCGACATGACAGACTTAGTGACTGACCAACTTTATGCCAGGCAACACTTAATTGTTAAACTCATGTGACTTGGAGGGCCATAAACAATGTCTTGAAGGGCCGCATTCGGCCCACGGGCCGCATGTTGTACATCCCTGATTTAGACAGATTGTTAAAGTGCCTGTAAAATACTGCCAATGCCACCAATGCCAAAGACTCAGCGCTGACTCTGCGACGTTCCATGTGAGGTTAGATTACTTCCAGGGTAAGCTCCTCCTCTCCAGCAAACAGTATAGACAGACTGTCAGAGTGCCTGTAAAATGCTGCCAGTGCCGTCAAAGATTTGGCGCCGACTCAGTGGTGCTCCGCGTGAGGTTAGAGTACCTGCAGGGTCAACTCCTCCTCTCCAGAAAACAGACTTACTAGGACTAGAGATGCATACTGTGCAGGTGCACCCTTTTAGGCACGTTCCTATACTGTGAAGATTTGCACTGTATTCGATAATTAATTATGCACATATAACACAAAAAATTAAGATCTTAAAATTAGATCAGTATAAGAATGAGGTAATTGATGAGGAGCCTGTTATGTTGGGTTACCTTCCAAGTGGACCTCAGCGCCCTTCTAAATAATTACTAACTGTCCAGTCTCGGTCGCATGACATGTGTACCAACGGAGTTCCCTTGGCTCCTATCCTCCGTTTGACTTATGTATAAACAAGACTTGGTTCCTTAGAATTTAGTCATGCGCCCTTGTTGTCATAAATCCATGTGAAAAGGTGGCCATTGAGGGAGGGGGAAAGGTAGGAGTGTTTAGGGATGGTTGCGAATAGAAAAGAATACACCAAATAATGCATTCACAAATAATAATTGAAAAAGAAAAAGAAAAGAAAAAGGGTCACATTATTAGTGATTGATATCCCATTCCACTTTTAAATCTTCAGTGCACAAACAATCATAATTAGTGAATCAGGTGAAAGGTATGTTTAGCTCTTACCTATTAATGGTGATTCAATGTTCATATTACATGGTTTAGGTTTAGAGTTAATGGGTTAAATCCCTGAAAAAAATATATATATAATCCAACCCATTAATGAGCTGCCTAAATGTTACTTGGTAATATTCATTTCAGGTAGTTTTAATGACCATTCCATTATTTCAAAAGATTCTAAGATGCCTTCCCTTTTTGTCTAAGTATTACGGTCTAAGAAACATATTTTTTTCCCCTTTTCCTTAAATTTAGGATGTTTCCTGGGAAACATTCTAAATGTTCTAGCCCAAGATGGTTAAGATAGACATTATGAAAAATGTTCGAAGTGTTAAAAAATCGTGACAATATTATTAACATAATTACAAACTTTAATTTCGAAATCAAGAAATCAGTTTTAGTAATTCATTTTAATATATATGGAAGTAATCTGACTTGACAGAATGTGATTAATGTCAGCAAACACATATACAAAAACACATTTTCGTTACATAAATTCATGTGAATTAAAATGAATTACTAAAACTGATTTCGGGATTTCGAAGTTAAACTTTGTAATTACGTTAATAACGTTGTCCCGATTTTTTAACACTTCGAACATTTTTCATAATGTCTATCTTAACCATCTTGGGGTAGAACATTTAGGATGTTTCCCATTTAAGGAAAAGGGGAAAAAATATGTTTCTTAGACCGTAATAATTAGACAAAAAGGGAAGGCATCTTAGAAACTTTTGAAATAATGGAATGGTCACTAAAACTACCTGAAATGAACATTACGAAATAACATTTAGGCAGCTCATTAATGGGTTGGATCATATATATATTTTTTTCAGGGATTTAACCCATGAACTCTAAACCTAAACCATGTAATATGAACATTGAATCACCATTAATAGGTAAGAGCTAAACGTACCTTTCATCTGATTCGCCAATTATGATTCTTTGTGCACTGAAGATTTAAAAGTGGAATGGGATATCAATCACTAATAATGTGACCCTTTTTCTTTTCTTTTTCTTTTTCAATTATTATTTGTGAATGCATTATTTGGTGTATTCTTTTCTATTCGCAACCATCACTAAACACTCCTACCTTTCCCCCTCCCTCAATGGCCACCTTTTCACATGAATTTATGTAACGAAAATGTGTTTTCAATACTATTTTCATACAATCATTGTGGTTTAATTATTTGTTTTGTAAATGCAATGTTAATTTGTAAAATGGTGACAGAATCAGCCCTGATTTGAAAAAGATGCTGGAGACGTCGAAACACGTGTAATCACAAAGGGTGCATCAGAAACTTTGTATAATTAAAAACCGTATGTCTAACATTGGAGAAAAAGTGTTCTCTGCCTGCTTTCTCTCTTTGACAACAAGGGCACATGACTAAATTCTAAGGAACCAAGTCTTGTTTATACAGTATAAGAATTAGATTGCCTAAACTTGGTGTTTTTCTAATAAGAAACCTAATAAGACACAATGATCTGATGTTGATTGGCATACTCTAAATATAGCTATAAAATATGGAATTTGGTTATTAGAGTATGCCCGTTCTTTGATTTTCAAGAGTTGCCATTTTCATAGGCCTTTCCTGAGCTGGGTAATTGCACCTTGAATTGTCCCTTTCCTGCTCTTGTGGATAAGCACTAGAATACCTTTTGTTTGCAGAAGCTAGGGATAGAAGACAGGGCAGATATGCATATGCAATATATCAGATGACAGACCATCAAAGATAGCCGCTTGGTTTCCTTTTGACCTATTGAAACACAATAATAATTCAGAATTCCCTGGAATCATTGGGAATGGCGCGACACAGCACTGATTGCCTATTGCCAGATCATATAACAAGATCATAGAACACATTTTTGTAAAAGGTTTGTACGTTGGGTTCATTACATTGGATTATCGGTTGCTCCATCTCTCATTTCCTTTAGCTACGCACGACCAGAAAGTAGTCCCATCTTGCTGATTGTCAACTTTAATTGACTCTCAGAACCTTGGGTGACAATACAAGAAATCCTTCAATTCAAGTATGTTTTATTGTGACACTTTTCTTCATCAGAAGTTGGGCAGTATCCCGGCGGTATATCTGCTGGGATACTGCCCAACACAAATAACGTTACCACAACTTGGTCCGGCGCCATTCCACCGGATCCCGAATTGCAGTGGGGGTCGGAAGTCCCCATTTCCAACTGGGTCCATTGCACCGCAAATGGCCAGAAAGTGGCAAGATTTACCTCCAGCTCAAAACTGGAGTTAAATCTGCAACTTTCCACCCAAACTCGGGATTGGGTGGAGCGGTAATGCGGCGGTAATACTGCTGCATTTTTACTGCTCTGCCCAACCCGTGATGAGGCCTTTCGAAGTTTATGCACTTGATAAAAGTTGCAACTCCTTAATGATTTAAACATTAGTCATCGTACATGCACAGTTATGATACATATAAGGAGGGAGGTAGTCCGAGGCTGTTAAAAATGCAGGAGGATTTTGTCTCTGGGCCTCATCACAGCCTTGGTAGTATCCCGGCGGTAATTGCGTCAGGATACTGCCAACACAAATAGTGTTACAACAACTCGGTCCGGCGCAATTCCGAGTAGTGGTAAGGCTGTAAATCCCCATTTTGTTAAGAGTCCATAGGACTTTACAGGGCTTTTCGGTGCGATTAGCACCGACGGTCGGTAAGCCAGTGGTAATAGCGTTACTGCTGCATTTTTGCCACTCCTTAATGAGGGCCTCTGAGCAAAAAACAATGTGCACTTTTTGGAAATTCAGACTGTGGCACTTTGCTTACTGTACAAATATTTTATTGTAGAGGAACTCCATAAAGTGTTTTTCTATATTCGGTTTTGCTTCGACAAGAAAGGCGACTGCCCAGACATACACCTTTCTGCTACTATTTTATAAGCACATCTTTTGAGAAAATCTCTAGCGCCACACTTAGAAATGCCTTTAAAATGAAACCACATTGGCCATTGAGCACCCACCGTAAATTATAACTAGGGATATTTGGACCCAGGCCCTCCCAATCATAAACTCCAAAGCCAATCCCCGCCACTATGGCGGTAACCAATACAGCATAGAATACTACTTACATAACATCACATCAGGCGTCAATGTTATAAAGTTCAAGGCAGTATGTGCACTGCTTGTGAGAAACTGCACACAACAAAGCCCCCAGAGGATAATGTTTAACGTCTTGTTGCCTTATTCTCTGTCATGAAATGTTCTCGGAATCGCATTCTGTAGTGACGCGCTGCTACAGCCAATGAATGTCGACCAAAGCACTCCAACAATTCCTGCTGCACCTGCGCTCCTGGCCTAAAGAGTGCAGTCGATCGCCTGTGTCACAGAGCGGACTTTCCCAGACACGCCCCGGGCCGCAGGGGCCTCCCTCTGACTCGTTTCTGTGGATGCTCGGGGATACTTGTTCTCAGCAATGTCCGTGTTCCAGCCAAGGCTTCAACATTGCAGGGATTCGGCTGGACATGTTGATGCACACATTTCCATTTCATAAGCTTGGGAAATGTAACTTTTCGCTGTGTAATGGGACTTGGTTTGGCATTGCTCTTTCACGGTCTCTGAAACAAGAAGGTGCTTTGTCTGCCGGCGAGGATTCTGCCATGTTCTCGACTGTAATTACTGCCCTGGGTTAATATTATTATTAATATTAATATTATTATTGTTGTTATGGTATTTATTGAGTGCGGCCTAGCTTGAAGAAGCAACGGAGCACTTTACAGAGGTATACAACAGGACAGATGCACAATTGAGCTCTTTACAGGGGTATACAACAGTAGAGATGCATAACGGGGCACTTTACAGGGGTATATAACAGGACAGATGCAAAAATGCAGCGCTTCACAGCGGTATACAACAGGACAGATGCATAACGGGGCACTTTACAGGGGTATATAACAGTACAGATGCATAACGCAGCGCTTTACAGAGGTATACAACAGGACAGATACATAACGCAGCGCTTTACAGAGGTATACAACAGTACAGATGCATAACGAGCCCTTTTCAACCGTAATAACAGAACAGATATACAGCAGAGGTATATAACAATAGCGATACATAACGGAGCGCTTTACAGAGGTATACAACAGTACAGATGCATAACGCAGTGCTTTACAGAGCTATACAAAAGGAGAGATGCATAACAGAGCACTTTTCAGCTGTAACAACAGAACAGATATACAGCAGAGGTATATAACAATACAGATACATAACAGATCGCTTTACAGAGGTATACAACAGTACAGGTACAGATGCATAACGGAGCCCTTTTCAGCCGTAACAACAGAACAGATATACAGCAGAGGTATATAACAATATCGATACATAACGGAGCGCTTTACAGAGGTATACAACAGTACAGATGCACAAAGCAGCGCTTTACAGAGGTATACAAAAGGACAGATACATAACAGAACACTATTCAGCCGTAACAACAGAACAGATATACAGCAGAGGTATATAACAATACCAATACATAACAGAGCGCTTTACAGAGGTATACAACATTACAGATGCATAAAGCAGCGCTTTACACAGGTATACAACAGTACAGATACATAACGGAGCCCTTTTCAGCTGTAACAACAGAACACATATACAGCAGAGGTATATAACAATACCAATACATAACGGAGCACTTTACAGAGGTATACAACAGTACAGATGCATAACGCAGCACTTTACAGAGGTATACAAAAGGACAGATGCATAACAGAGCATTTTTCAGCCGTAACAACAGAACAGATATTCAGCAGAGGTATATAACAATACAGTTACATAACGGATCGCTTTACAGAGGTATACAACAGTACAAATGCATAACGCAGCGCTTTACAGAGGTATACAACAGGGTAGATGCATAATGGGGCACTTTACAGAGGTATACGACAGTACAGATGCATAACGCAGTGCTTTACAGAGGTATACAACAGTACAGATGCATAACGCAGCTCTTTACAGAGGTATACAACAGTACAGATGCATAACACAGCGCTTTACAGAGATATATAACAGTACAGATGCATAATGGGCACTTTACAGAGGTATACAGCAGTACAGATGCATAATGGGGCACTTTACACAGGTATACAACAGTACTGATGCATAACGCAGCGCTTTTCAGCTGTAACAACAGAACAGATATACAGGGGGTAGGATATAGAGGGGCACAGAGGAGGGGTACAGCTGTACCGGGTGGTGGGGACGAGAGGGGCGGGCATCGTCTAGCGAGTCAGGTGACACAAGATGCAATGTGATGACCTAGGTGTTGAGGCAGAGAGGTTCCTTGAAGAGTTGGGTTTTGAGTTCTTCTCTGAATTGTAGGAGCGCAGGGGCAAGTCTGATGCTGACGGGGATAACCACATACACATCTGAATAATTTTGTATTAACCACAGAGAATGTTTTCATAGACAGTGCCACACTGGTTAGATGCCCACTCTGCCATGCAATGCGGTCAAGCACATGAGAATGAGGCTCTCCCAGTCAGAATCTGAACCGTTAACCGACAACTCATCATTTGACATACCAGGTGCACCTGGACGCGGCAGAGTCACCTTTGACCATAATCATTTGGTGGTTTGAATAGCGCTTCATGCCAGATTCTTCCAGTTTCTAAGTGCTGTCACCCAAATTACCAACTCAAACTACTCAATCTATAGAGCTGGGGATGACGAAGGCCTAAGTCGGCCCAACCAGAATATCAAAGACATGCGGCACTATTTCGCCCTGTTCCCAAGGCAAGGATATTGCAAATATGCTGCAACATGTGCTTGTATTTGTATAAAGAACTGCTCCATAATGCCCATTCAGACTTAAATAAAGGTTTCTCTTTCATACATACCGGAGCTGGCCGCGCAGCCACATCCGCCATCCCTCCTTGATGGCCAAGGTGGTGCGTTTCCACAGTGGGCTGACCCTTTGCTGGGGCACCCTCCTCCCCGACACTTGAATTCTTTGCATTTCTCATAGGGCTGTCATTGGGTAGAAATGTGAGTCTCTTTTCTTTAAAATGCTGCCGAGGAGCCAGGAATTTCTCTAGTAATGCCGCATTCTGTTCATGTTGAGCAGCAGGTGCCTGAACCACAAAAAAAAAGTGTTTTAGCTAAAGTGCTTTACACTTTTAAAACCATCACATGCATAGTAAGAAAACCAGCGTTCATACATGCAATATACAATGTACAGATGTTCATGCGTGTTTCTTTCAAAGTGACCTTACTTTACAAAAATATTATAAACAAATAGGGAACTTTTGAGGAGGGCCGGAATGCGGTATAAAAATGGCTTGGGGAGCGATGAAAAAGTGGCCCCCAGTCACAAATAGCAATCAGTACCTTTTTGGGACAGCTTGAATGGTAACCCAGAGAGATTTAGCCCCCTTACACCCCCCATCCCCCCTAGCAACGCCTCTGGTACTTGTTCAGTAACACTGGTTAAAACTGCTAGCTTCACAATGAAGTAACTGATCAGGCTGGCTCACTTTAGCCCCAAAACCGGCCCACTTTGACCCAAGAAATTGGAACACACTAGCATGTTAGGCCTGTACTTCGAGCGTTGCCCTACAGGCCAGCCCCAGCCTGCTTTTGACTTACACTAATCTTCTGAAATGCATTGCTCTAGGCGTTGCTGCGCCTTTGACGCGGGAGCATGTCAGCTGTGGATGCCCGATACTAAAGTATACTCAGGGTCGGACTGGGGCATACAATTGTCTGGGGCACCAATGAAAAAGTGGCCCACGGTTGCAAATGGCAACTCATTCCTTTTGTGACAGACTAAGTAGTAGCAAAGTTGGAAGTTATTGATAAAAAGTGATGCAGATTGTGCATTTTAAAGATTATTCATTAAGTAACACTGGTCAAACCTATTAGCCACATGGTTAAGTAACTTATCAAACTGGCACACATGGTCCAAAAAAGTGCACCACTTTGACCAAAAAAACTGGCCCACATACCATTTTGCGTTTTTGGTTCGGCCATTGCCCTGTTGCCCCATAGGCCAGTGCGAGCCTGCGAACCATATGTTCCCAGCACCCGCTGTGGGTGCTGGGAGTTGATGTCACAATCACAGGCCTCTGCAGCGACCATCCTGGTGAAATGTTGGCAATGGAGAACCTGGATTTCTGTATCTCTATCAAGGAAACCGAAGCAAGCTCATTCACAGAAGTGTCTGTCGGATCGTCAGACATTCCCTGACGCCATTTTGCATTCTTTCCTGAAGCTCTATTTAGCTCTCCCCTCCCAGCCCGCGGGAGGGGAGAGCTACCAATCTCAGTCTGGGTACTGTATGAAGATTACTGGTTAAAAAGCCACTGGTAGCTCCCTAGCTTGAGTGATATATTAACCACGACACCATTGCCATGCAAGCACATTGTATGCATTGAGATCACTGCACCAATGTAACCCTTCGGTAAGCACCCTAAGCAGATACGTGCAGCCAGTTTTAATGGTACTTTAGTGGAGCTAATGAGGAAACATGACGGTATCCAGTCATTGTATCGAATACAAAGCATTGAATGCCAAAAGCGTCGGAAAAAAAGCATCAAATGTATTTTTTTCTAAGATAAAGGTTTTATTTTAAGTATAATGGATTTTAAGCGGTAAAAAAATGGGGGTAGAGGGGAACCCCCCCATTATTTTATTTTTTTAAAACATGCATTCAATGTTTTTTTTTCATTGCTTTTTTTTAGATGCTAAGGCATTCGATGCTTTGGCATTCGATGCAGTCACTATGAACCAACTTGACATCATGAGTCCTAATGTGCTTTCATGAGGTTTTAAATGGCACCTTTAGCTCTGTGGTACCCGCGTCTTAAGCCTTACCTGAAATTCCTCTCATTCTTGCACCTCTCTGCCTTCATTTCTGAAGATGAATCATGCATGGTCGCTTTCTAATGGGCGGTGTTGGAAATGGAGAGGTAAAAAGCAAGGCACAATGTTTTTATGCACAAAAAGGTCTGGGAGCCCCCCCTACACCGAGAACGAACACGGCCAAACAACCTGTTCTATGGGAAGGTGCCCACTCGGGAGGGTCTACAAGCACGTTGTAGCTCACTGTACCTTTCACAGAGGAGAAGTATCTATTTGCATATCAGTCGTTGGGCCTCATTATGACCCAGGCGGTAGCTGTGCCCTTATTAAGGGCACGACTGCCTCTGGTAATGATTTTTTACTGGGTCCCAGAAAAGGGCAATAACCGGGTCATTCTGACCTTGGCGGACCCGGTAATTACCCTTTTCTGGGACCTGATAAAAATGAATCCCCATTCCCATTTGATTAGGGCTCAAATGGGAATGGGGAGGATGCTAACAACGGGCCCGCTAATGACAGGCCCGTTGTTAGCATCCTGGACTAATAGCAGGACACGCTAAGGACGTCTGGTCTGACCAGGCGTTCCTTAGCGGGTCCCTCAGCAGTCCTCATAATAGGGCAGCCCGTAATGAAAGGTGCCGGGCCTTGTACGGCATCGTTCGTTACGGGACCGCCAGGGTCCTAATGAAGCCCTTTGTCCCACCCACAAGGGCAGCCCAGCACCGAAATGCTAGGCAATTCTCCTCTGAACAAGAGTACCATCAAAAACCCCAGACACGTGTTTCGGCCTAGTTGGGCCTCATAAGCGAGGTGAAGCTGTGCCTCTTTAAGCACAGTGAGAAAGGGGTCCTCGTCTGGATTACCCTGGGTAACTTCGGGTGAAACCCAAAGTTCCTAAAATGCAAAAAACGGTCGGGGAGCCCCTCTACCGAGAACGAACACGGCCAAATAACCTGTTCTATGGGAAGGTGCCCCATCAGGAGGGTCTACAACCATGTTTATGCCTCCATGTCCCACTCCCGCCCATTTGCGAGTGTGTCAGAGGAGCAGGGGTACGAAGCAGAGGAAACACCCCTGCCATGCTTGCCTCCTCCATCCTGGATTTGCACTTTGGTTTACGCCTACATGAGATTTCTATGCAGCTGTAAATTCACCTCCATTTAGCACCTGCTGTAGAACAGACGGATTCCATTGGAAACCACTTGGACGCCATATGCAAAGCATCATTTGCGGGCAGCACTGACTTTTTTTTTACAAGATGGTGAGTAGGACTGAAGAGTAAAGGCGATTTGGACTGGTTACTATTCAGTTTTCCGCTTCACCGGGCAAAAGTTGAAAACTGTATGCAGGGCACCCAACAGCACCCAAGTGCTAATGGTGGTGGCCCCTTGCACGCGATTTGCGCTTCTTGTACAATAATCCCCATGTTTTTTTCTCCTGGGTACTACGTGCCTCGGATAGGCCCT
Source organism: Ambystoma mexicanum (assembly GCF_040938575.1). Classification (NCBI taxonomy): domain Eukaryota; kingdom Metazoa; phylum Chordata; class Amphibia; order Caudata; family Ambystomatidae; genus Ambystoma; species Ambystoma mexicanum. Next base: position 103,247,527 of record NC_090936.1, on the reverse strand, counting down.
GATACCAAGCCAATCAGAAAGTCCGAGGCAATGTAGCAATTAGTCCAGTTACTTCTGATAATTCCACCTTGCACTCACTTAGGATTCTGATTATAATTGATTTTGATAGAGTAAATCCAGAATTCTAGTACCTAGTGAAGCACATTAGTGATGTATTTGTTTATTTTATGTATTTGTTACGTGCCAAACACTGGCCCAGAGGCACGTGCATAGGTTGGAAAGGCACAAGTACCCTTGGGGTCATTTTATTTAAAATCTTAATGGCATGCAGGAAACGTGCTTTCTCGGAGAGTAAAACTAAAGGGTAAATTTAGTTTAGAGGACAAGCCTTTTCTATGGCAGCTGTAGAGTTGTGGAACGAACTCCCAGTGACTATCAAGAAAATTCGGAATTATTTAGCCTTCAGAAAAGCTCTCAAAACCTTCCTTTCCTAGGCTTGTTGGCCCCTGGTTAGGTTCTCCTCACTCCAGAGCCACGATGCCCTGGGGTGACCACGCGCTTTACAAGTGGACATAACATAACATAAATATTGGCAAAATCACTATTAAAGTTTGGTTTTATGATCCACATTGTGAAACATATAAATGTCTCATGCAAATTAGTTTTTGCAGACAGCATTTGCAATCAAATTCTATGAGATCCATCAGCTTTTAGCTGGTGCTTTTAGCTGGTGCTAAATGGAGGCGTTTTCCACAGGACTGCATTTGCAATCGAATTCTAAGGGATCCATCAGCTTTTAGCAGGTGCTAAATGCAGGCGGATTCCACAGAAATGCATTTGCAATCGAATTCTATGGGATCCATCAGCTTTTAGCAGGTGCTAAATGCAGGCGGATTCCACAGAAATGCATTTGCAATCGAATTCTATGGGATCCATCAGCTTTTAGCAGGTGCTAAATGCAGTCCAATTCTATGGGATCCATCAGCTTTTAGCTGTTGCTAAATGCAGGCGCTTTCCACAGGAATGCATTTGCAATCGAATTCTATGGGATCCATCAGCTTGGCGGATTCCACACGAATGCATTTGCAATCGAATTTTATGGGATCCATCAGCTTTTAGCAGTTGCTAAATGGAGGCGTTTTCCACAGGAATGCATTTGCAATCGAATTCTATGAGATCCATCAGCTTTTAACAGGTGCTAAATGCAGGCGGATTCCACAGGAATGCATTTGCAATCGAATTCTATGGGATCCATCAGCTTTTAGCAGGTGCTAAATGGAGGTGTTTTCCACAGGAATACATTTGCAATCGAATTCTATGGGATCCATCAGCTTTTAGCAGGTGCTAAATGGACGCGTTTTCCACAGGACTGCATTTGCAATCGAATTCTATGAGATCCATCAGCTTTTAGCAGGTGCTAAATGCAGGCGGATTCCACAGGAATGCATTTGTTTGATGCCTGCATGAAAAGCCCATCTTTTTATTTCAAAACAGGTTTAGGGTCTTTTTGCTTCCTTTGCAGGTATTGCTTTGCTGTCAAGTTATATGTGGACAGGGGGACATGCTCGCAAATTGCTGGTTACATAGGAGTTTGCAGTGGTTTTGGTGGATTTAGGAGAGAGGCGTAGACAGACTAGGGCCTGAGTGGCACTGTGTGGGCATTTACAGATGTGAATGTCACTGCAGCGGTGGGCCCAACTACATTAGCTTCAGGCCCCACTAGTTCGACAACCTGCACCTCTGTTTGAGCAAAATGAGGAGAGTTTCGGTGGAGTTTGCCATTTGTTTACCCTCTCTGGGTACTTTTTGTGTTTCTTGAAGCCAATTAGTCGAATGTAAAAATGTAAATAAACCAAAAAAATACACTTGTATTTTTGACTGTTCCGGTTTTCCTTTATGTCACTCCATACATGTGTACCTTTCTTTTTTCCTGTGCGTGCAGATCATTCTTTCTATTTGAGTGAACTCTGGATGTCTTACTGCGCTGCACTCAGTCACCTTCCAGGCTGATCACCCTTTCCTACAGTGGGGATCTTGCCTCAAACCCTTTCTTTGTCCCTAGTTTTGTGTTTTACACATAGACACCTTAAGCAGGTTCGACAACCTAGCCACATCTGTACTTTGCACATTAAACATTAGGCCACATGTCATTTTATTGGGAGAGAGGTCAGTAGAGAAGAGGAGGAGCTGCAATACTCCTCAACCTCTATGTCAGAGTTTCTGGTAGTCAACCAGGAGGAGGAGCAACAGCCTGAGGAGGAGCAGATCAAGGTTGAAAAGGAGGGTGAGGTTGGGAAGAAGGTGCTTGAGGAGGGTTATATGGAGGTTGAGTAGGGGAATGGTGGATGGTAGGGGCAGGCAGAGAGTGATGAGCAGGGTTTAATTTCCAATCCATAGGAAGTTGTGGAACAAATTAAGCAACAATGGCTTCTTGGGTAAGTCTTTTGACTTGCAACACAACTGGCTTACAACTTCTTTTCCAGTTGTGCTGTCCAAAAGGACAATTATTCTCACATTGATCTGTTTGCCAAAGGGAATGCAGGTTACAGTTCTCTCCCCCTTGATCCTTTCTACAAGTAGGGCTTTTCTCCTGCTGACTCCGATCTCTTTCTACACAACCTATTGGCTGCTGGCAATGTAGTTTACAACTTTCTGCTACATTCAAATGGCCATGATGTCACTCTGAGCTTTCTTTGGCTTTGGCAATGCAGGTTATAATGTCCTGTGGTTAGATATATCCCTTTTGGAAAATTGTTTTCACTTGGTTTGATTATTGCTCCCTTTTGGCTTTTGCAATGGGGGTTACATTATTCTTGTGTCCAACATCTTCCTTTTGGGATGTTGCATTCACTCTTGGCTTTGACGATACGGGTTACAATGTTCTCCTGTTCGACATCTCGCACAAGAGAGTTTTGCCCAGATAGCTTTAGTTTAAAGGTTCGATATTCAAAGGGTGCACTTTTGCACAGAAGTCTATTTTGAAGCGCCCCAGGGTCACCTCTATTAGGCCAACTTACTGGTATGTCCTGCGTCTTCGTCAGACTCCCTGCTTCTGCTTCACACATAGGGGCCTCCCCAATGTTTGACAGCTCTGGTCAGCCTTCTTCTGCTCATGCTGTCTGACAGTTGAGCACCACTGCGCCACATGCACTACAGTGTACACTTCACACCGAAGCAGTTGCAGGACACTTAGAGCTTCTCTCTCCTTCAGGACAGCTGGCCTCCACCCCGCCTCCCACTGCGTGTCCTCTGCATTTGGCTGCACCTCCGACCTCTGCTACATTCTCTACACAGCGTCCTGCTAATGGCAATGCGGCGGTTCCAACTCTGCCTCCTCCTGCTGCTTCTGCTTCTCCTCCTTATTGGCCCACACCTGAAAGGCTGTTAAAGGTTTAAAGGTCCCGCTCGGGTGTGGGTCATTATAACAACTAGACCAGAGTTGTGCAACTCTAGACCCCTCTCCCTCATATCAATACAAAGAGCATCTTTGAGTACATACTGTTTTTAGTTATTTTAAAAACATTTATTCCACTTTGTGTAGGGGTACAAAAAAGGTAGCAGGCGCCCCTCTCTAGAAAGAACATGGCATGATAACCTTTTCAGTGGTTATACCCATTTTGAGAGTCCGCAGCATCACTTTTTGCTCACTGTACTTTTCACAAAGCAAGCATATCCATTTGAATATCAGTCTTTGTCCTGCCCACAAGGGCAGTCCAGCATCAAGATGCCAGGCAAACCTCCTTTGAACAAGAGTACCAACAGCGTACCAACCCCATACACGTGTTTCAGCCTTGTTGGGCCTCATCAGTGAGGTGAAGCTGTGCCTCTCTGAGCACAGTGAGCAAGGGGGCCAGGTCTGTATGTTCTCATGTGGTTGTGATGAAAAAGTCAGGCAATTCCCAGTTCCTCCCAACAGAGACCAGAGAGGAACCCAAGTAGAGATCCTGGACCAGCTTCCAGACACATCAGCCATAGTACAGAATGCAGTCAAGCAGGACACAGCCCCTAGTGAAAGTCAATGGAGAAATACGGTCAAAGTCCTCCTCTACTACGGACCACGTGGAACCCTGATGGTGAGTATCAGGAATAACCCACCAACCAAGGGCTTGGAGGCAAGTACTTATGGCTTGGTTTCTGAAAATAGCGTTCGAGGAAGGAAGAACAACCCAGTAAGTCAATATTTATTTTCCAAAGCGAAACAAATGATCCAGACACCCAAAGACCTGATCGCTGAGCCAACACCACCAATAGCCTCAAAGAAAAAATTATTCTTCAGAGAAGATGGCTCCAGGAGGACAGAGGACCCTACACAAGGCAGACCCCAGCGGTACAGAAGTCAGACATGGATGGCACACCAGAAAAAATGGCCATTGCAACAGGACAGTCGCAGTGAACACCCAGTACGGGCATGAGAATCAGATGCGGCACGGTGTTCGGGTCTCAACACTGTTATAGGAGATCCTGGCTTGAAACAGCAGTAAGCAGCATTGAAAGAGCCTGGAAAATGATTCTGGAATAGAAGGCCTAGCCCAGGCAAATGAGAAGGAAGAATAGCAAGATGAGGAAGACCCTGGAAAAATAGCCAGCACCCAAACATGTACACTGGACCACACTCGTTCTTCGCCAGCTAGGAAATTCTCAGGCCAATATAGTAGATTGATTTAAAGTCTGGATAGAGCAGGTCAATATCTGGATGAAGTTGAATCAACGAAAATTGAATGTCCAAAACACAGAAATGCTCTTCTGTTGCAATTGCACAAAAGAATTGAAACTACATCAGTCATCAAGTAATCGCAGAGCCCCAGCATTAAACCTTTGAGTCATGTCCAAACATGTCTGGCCTACAGTCCTCCCATCAAGGCGAAGGAAGAGGGCCCAAGGAGGGCAGCCAGAGTGAGAAAGGGAAAATGGGAGCAGGGGTTCCAATGAGAAGGATCTCTGTCTCACTGGCATTAAGGTAGAGATAGTCTGAGGCGCACCAATCCTGAATCGTGGATAGACAGTCAGGAATGAGCGAGAGAGTAGGGGAGGCTGAGGGGAGCCTGAAAGAGAGCTGAGTGTCATCCACAGAACACTGAAAGTTACAGGAGAAGGTGGAAATCAGGTGGGCCAATAGGGCAAGTAGACATTGAAGAGCCAGGGTGAGAGGATAAAGCCCTGGGGAAAACCACATGGGGAGAGAGAGGGGGTGGAGAGAAAGGACCCAAGTTGGACCTGGGAGGGTCAGTCCAGGAGGAAGGAGAGCAACCACTCCAGGGCCTGATTTATGATTGACCAGGATGACATGAATGACTGTGTCAAATTCAGAGGAAAGTTCAAGGAGGATGAGGAGAGAAGGAAGGCTGGAGTCAAGATTAGAGAGCAGATCTTCACAGGTGTTCATCAGAGCAATTTCCATGCCTCTGGATGCTCCGAAGCCAGACTGATGGTCATGGAGACAACCAACAGATTCAGTGTGGAGAGTGAGCTGGGAGATGGCAAGAGTTTCCAGGAGATGGCCCAGGAAAGGAGTGATAGAGATTAGGCGATAGTTTGCTGGCCAGGTAGGATCGGCAGAAGGATTGTTAAGGAGGGGGTGCACAAGGGAGTGCTTGAAGGGAGAGGGGAAAGATCCAGTGGTGAATGAGTGATTGCAGAAATCGACCAAGGCTGAAGCGAGGATGTCAGTGTGGTCCTTGATTGTTGTGGAGGAGCAGGGGACCATCTGTTTGGACAAAAATTTCATAGATCAAACTTGTCTAAAAACATTGTCAGGTGTTGTCAGAGAGAAAGATAAGAAAGGAGGAGGAGAGGGAGAGGTGGCCAGAGGTGGGCCGAGAGAGGTAGGGGGAGAGAAAGAGGAGAGCGATGACAGCATGTCCTGAGTTTTAGGGGTGAAGTGAGAAGCCAGAGCCATACAGTGGTCCCAGGAGGGAACAGGAGAGGTGGAGACTGCAGAACGATTGGCTAGCTCCGAGCAGATTTTAAAGAGTTTGGCCGTGTTGTTAGAGGCTGCAGAGAAACAGGCTTGGATGTGGACTCTCTTCTTGGAGAGAGAGAGAGAGAGAGAGAGTGTGTTGCAGAGGTTGCGGAAGAGGCCAGAGGAGGGATCAGAAGCATCCAGATGGATGTTGAGTTCTCCGAGGAGGAGAAATTGAGAGGTTTTGGCAAGGCGAGAAGAGGAGAGGTGAGCCCATTCTGAGAGGAAGAGGGCAGGCTGGCCAGGTAGCCTGCAGATGGTAGCCACAGTCAGAGATAGGTAAGGAGAGATAGAGAGCCTGCAGACCAGGCATTCAAAGGAGGAGTAGGCCTGTGCAGGAATGACAAACAGGGACCCACTTTGGAAAATTCACAGCTACTCCACCTCAGGGTCGGTTGGTTCTGGTCTCAGAGATTATCTTGTAGCCATCAGGAAGGAGAGTGTCGAAACCTGTGACAGAGCTGGCCATGAACCATGTCTCAGTGAGAGCAAGGACATTCAGGTTAAATTCTTCAAGGAGGTGGCTCTCAGCCCTTTCCATATACTGTCTTGAGCGTGTAACGTCGCTAATAAAGAGCCTGCATAAGTGCAAATGAGGTAAGAAATGGCTTTATTCCTAAAGATGTATTTTCTTTCAGCCAAGCAAACCTTGGTTGATTTATTTCAGTGAGGAATGGGTTATTTATTTAAAATACTTCAAATTAAAAGTTGTTCATCTGATCCTTTCCAGCTACAGCTGGCACGTGTCTGGAGACTCTGCTATTTGGAAACAGTTGTTGTTGCTCTCTTCCTCTCTCTCCCTTTCTCTCTCTCTCACTCTCTCTTTCTCTCTTAGAGTGAGGTACTCCTTGAGCTTTTGTGGTAGACGCTGGCCCTCTTTTTTCCAAGCTGCCTAGCCCCCTTGCTTTCTGTGTTGAGCATATGAAAGTAAGACATCACTCAATCTACTCAGATGCTCTTGAAACATCTTCTGAATGCTATTCTTCTTGCCACTATTAGTTCTCTGGTTTGCTCTGTTCACAAGCATGTCCCTGCTCTGAAGCATTTTCCCCAATCTGGCTGAAAGACTTTGGCAAGGCAAGCAGCACTATGGGGGTCTGAAGAAATGTATGTACACAAACCTTCTCCTTAGCAGCGGTTTTGCATGAAGGATTTACCTTCAGTGCGGAGCACGCTCAGGGTGGTGTATAGCAGGTTTCTCACCTTCTGAATGAATGGTATTAAAGCAACAGTGTGTCACAACAGACAGTCCTTCTCTTTTTGTTGGTATTTTTCTGAGTGAGCTGAGGTGAAGCCTGCTATTTGGAAATTCCACCCAAGGTACATAGCAGGGTTCCCTTGTCAGAGCTCTGTTAACTGGAAGCATTCTAGGTATCAAGTTTGTGGAGCTGCAAAAGTGAGAGTGTGTGTAAAGATGTGTTATAGAGTAGGAGAAAAGCTTTATGGTCAGAGAGTAAGCTTTGTATGTAGTGCAAGATTTCGCTTTACTGCACCTTTCCTACCATTTTTCTGGACCCCCAAACCTTTTGCTTTTATTTTTGATTCAAGTCTTACTTTTTCCAGTGGAGCCCAGCCTTCAGCTGCGCTCTTCTGAACTTTTGTTCCTCTGTTATGGGGAAACTGACACGTCCTTTGGGTATGTTACCATTTCTTGGTAACTTTTTATCTATGTGCCAAGTAACTTACAGTACCGTGCATACGGGTCCTTTTGTTTTATGGCCCTAGACACACTCTTAATGATTTTTGGTGGTTATACAAGTGTGCCTAGGATGAGCTGGTGCCAACAGTTAACTTTTTTGTGTATTTACTTATTTTTAATGAACCATGTCACGTTTACAGTGTTTGGCTCAAGACTGTGGCCAGTGGCAAGTATGGCTGTGAAGTATTTTTTTCTGTCCTTTGGCCATCTTGTCCCTGTGCCTTCCCCCAGGTCGAGTAGACCCGGGAATTCCTTATTTGGGTATGTAGCCGCCCGTGAAAACTGCAACTTTGGTGGGTTTTTGCATGTCATGAGAGCTAGTGCCCAGGAAGTGGGTTGGGACTGTCTGGTCCCAATCCACACTACTGGTGCCAGTATGTCTGGTATAACTCAATGACTGGAACCACTGTGGCCCGTGATTGACCTACGCCTGGCATGATTGCAAGAGAGCAGATTATCCATTGTTTATCCCAGATTTGAGCGCAAAACGAATCTTGGATAAGGGATGGTGCTCTGCATCCATTCTAGGTCGCTCAACTTAAGTTCACACCGAAATACAAAAGGAGCCAAGAATCCTGAAACAAAAGAGCAGACCTGTGGAACCGCCAGAGACATGCAGTGAGATTTGGCACCCTGACCCTGCTGTTGTCCCGTCTGACCCCTGCTTTTGTATCGATCACAGAAGGCTTGCAAGGGCACTTGACCCTGTGGAGTAGTGGGACCAACTACCCTGGGCACGTGCTGCTTACTCTTGAAAAGAGCTTCTTCTGAAGCGTTCCTGGCCCATCCAGCAAACCGATCAACTGAAACCCGGGGTATCATATAGGAATGCCACCATCCCGAGTTGACACTCAAGACTTTGGGAATCGCTAACTTGTGGTCTTGGGTACTCTCCCACCACAACTCATAGTCCTAGCTCCTCTGGATCGCAATTTATGAGAGTGCACCACGCTGCAAGCATTTGCGGGCCCTGTGTGGCCATGCTGTGGTGACAGCCGTTGTAGGAGCCTTGCATACCTGCCCCCCTGTGCTCTGAGGCGTGCTGTACTGGAATTGTCTTCCTTTCTTCATCGAGAGCTGAGAAAAGGCTACTGTCCAGCCACAGACTATCATCCGTCCCACAGCCGCTGAGAGCCGGAATAACGTGTAACTGCAGGGGTTAAACCTACAAGCGACCTGGACTGGACTGGCAAAGTTTGGCCCGGACTGTGTTGAAGGTCAGTGAGTACTTGCATCACTTACCAGTAGCACCCTGGCACAGCCATTGTTTTTTACGCACACAAATCCCTGAGAAGATACTCACCTTACCTGGGCTAGCCTGTGCTCCCTAGCTATTTCCAAAACTTCAAGGTTGCTCTACCTGCAAGGGTAGACCCTTCCCAGATAACAGGACACTGTTCTTCAGTACCTCAAGCCCCTTCCTGAACTGCTGTAGCTCCCTGAAGAGGACCCGCTTTCGCTTTTATGCACGACCGCTCGTTGTTAACGCACTGCTGTACGTTTGAGCATAAAGCTCCCTACTTCATAGGGCTGGACTTCATAAGTTAGGGATCGACTCCGAAGAACTGCCTAATGTGATATTTGTGTTAATTTACCTCTTCTGTTGCAGGTTGTGGTTGTGTTTTTTCCCTTATTCGTATTAGGCGAAACACATTTGTATGCATGATAAATAGTGTAAGGCGTGTGTGGTAACTGTTTATTATTACTGTGGTTTATTCATGTTTAGTTGTAAGGCAATAAAACATTTATTTTTTGATATACACTTGTCTAAGAGTATTCTGTGGAGTTCTACTGTGTGTGCTCATTGTGGGCTTCCGATCACTCTCACCCCTCCTGAGACTTAGACTTAACCGCCTGCCAGGCTACCGTAGATTGGTCTGGTTTGTCCAGAAGGTTCCATTGTTCAACTAAACTAGGGCGGCCTCATAAACATCTGCTCACCAGGTCAGAGTTTTGAAATCCATCTTAACAGCGGGCAACATCTACAAGAGAAAGAGAGGGAGAGAGAGTGGGATTGGGCTGCCGGGTAGAAACTGCATGGGTATAGCTACATTGGGTGTGCTAGAGCAGCATTGGGAGAGTGGAACTAGACAGATTAGTAGAAGAACAGATACCAAGTAACTGAAAGGATGAAATAAAAATAGGGGATGTGTAGGATGGGATGCATTAGAGGAGAGAAGGAAGACTAAAGAGCATATCCAAAGAGGGGGCCATGAAAACAAACAATGAGATAATGAGATGAGGACTGATGCAGGACATAAGGAAATGATACAAAGGATCATTAGAGAGGGGACCAATGGAGTAAGGCTGATCCAAAGGGTAAGATGCAGGAATGTGAGCTGCAGTAGAGTGATAGAAGGGCTGTAGACACAAGTATTCTTATGTTGTGATCTTTCGCGTATACCATGTATGTTGCGATATGTATGCCAGCTGTTGCTGGTAGTGTTAAACTTGCTGGAGGGACTTAAGAGGATTGGGGATGTTTTAGTGGGACTGTGGGTCATCACAGAGAGCATGGGATACCACAGTACGCGGTCTTCACTGCAAAGAGCAACATGCAGTGTGGTAGCCTGAAGCAATGAAGACACATGCAACACAAGGACTGAGGCAACTGGTCTTCTGGTTTAGTGATTGTTTCCTGCATTCTACTAACTGTGCCCTGCCCCAATTAGCACAACTCTATGCTACACAGCCAGGAATGAGGCCCCGGCTCATGTAAACCCCAACCGTGGATCATGCAAAATATGATTAACCCCACAGCCACCTATACCCACAGGTATAGTAATTTAACAGTGTCCCAAATCCGAAATGATTCGAAAAGGTACAGTACTCTCCAGCAGTACCCTTTCTCCATCGGGAGGTGAGCAAGGAATGCGTGATCATTTCAGATTTGGGACACTGTTAAATTACTATACCTGTTCGAATCCAGGAACCTGACATATGGGAGTTGTCTCATCTGTGATGGGGTGTCCTCCTATTTGAATATAAGAGATTCATCCTCACCAATAGAAGACATCAGACCACACACTAATTGGTGCTAGTTCTTAGCCCTGAAGAAAGTGGTTTTAACAACCCCAATAGCACTGAAACCGGTCGGCTTCTTTGTGACCTGATTGGAAAAACTACGGATCAGGGATATCCCCAAACCAGGCCACATATTGATCCCAACACGAAGAGGGATCATGTATGGAAAAATCCTAGGAACGGAGTTCACAACAAGAAATATACCTCCGAACCAAAAGAAATAGGAGTTGTCTTTGATTATCCTTGGTCCAACACTCCAAATAATGTTTTTAACAAAAATCTCTTGTGAAATAAATTCATGAGTTCTGCCTCTCAACTTATATAATCTTTTCCCAGCTGAGAGACATTAGATCAACACCTTTATTTTTAATGGGTTGCATTCCAAAAAACGAAAAAAAAAATCTAATGTTTATTTGGGAAACAACATATAATGTGTGAAATCTTGAAGGATAAAGAAAACAGGATCCTAACATTGTGGATTCAATCAAAAAAAGAAGCAATATTTGAATAGAATTGACTCAAATCAAATTGTGATATGGTGACACCTTCACAGTCAAAGTTTATCAGGAAACAGAACATAATGAGAAGAAAAAAAACACAAGTCATTGGTTGTAGAATAAAGAGACTATATTTCTGCCATTAAATTGATTGAGTCTCCCCAAATCATTCTTAGCCCATGGTTAAATGACTTCCAAAACAGTTGGTGTTCAGTAGCCAAAAAAATAATGGCTATATGCACTACAAAAAATACTGGATACTTCAAAATCCAGTTCTTGGTGTGTGCTCGATATAAAAACTGTCAATATTGCCAGTTAGTTTGATAAACCATGTAAATGAATTGGTGTGAGGACAAGGACTGAGATGGAAACTAAAAGAAGGGCCTTGTTGCATTAGCAGGAATTTATTTATTTTATTTATTTAATGAAAATTATAGGGAAAACAGAGCATTTTTGGCACAACAATGCTTACAAAACGTGTTAAGTGGAGGACCAGTGTCCTTAACAACGGATGAGAGGATGTGGATACACGGCAAGAGGATGCAGGAGCCGTAGAAACATGAACCAGGGACAAGGACAGAGGGGCATGAGATAGGAACGGGATAGTGGAGGAAGTACTATGTTTTAGGATGAAGGGGTGAGGGATAAGGGCTGTGGGGTTGTCATAGAGAGGTAGGGGGAGAGGAGAACAGGGAGATGTTGTGTTTTAGAATGCTATGCAAGTGGTTCTTCAGAAAGGAGGAGAGCTATGAGGTCGAATTTAAATATAGATAAAGTGGGAGTAGTGCAGGGATGGAGAGAAAGAGCATTCCAGGGTGAGGGAGCGAGGAGAGGAAGAGAGCGTAAATGAGAGGGCACGCAAGGGGAACAAGAGGTGGCAAGGAGGTGAGCCGAGGATGATGATATAGAGTGAGGGAGAGAGTAGGGAGTGAGATGGGCTGATAGATACGGTGGGGCAATTCTGTGTATTGTTTTGAAGATGATGAGAATGAATTTATGCTTTGCCCTCTGTTTCATAGATAATCAACCTAACTGACGACGGGCTGAGTATGGGGTGTAGCAGGGAAGGTGGAAGAGTGTAAAGACAGCAAAGTTGACGACTTTGTTGAGAGGTGAAAAAGCATATTCGGGTAGGCCATAGAGTGGACTGGTACAGTTGTCAGATTGAGAAAGTACCAAGGAGGAGATTAGGGGCTTAACAGAGTTGAAGTGTATATACGTGTATATAACTGTAAAGAGTGTATTTACCAAGTTGTCTGTAACTACCCTGTGATACCTCCGGGTCTGGGTGTAGAACAAATGTAATAAAATAAATAAATTAAATAAATAAAAAAGGGAAGATGTCTTATTTCTCTGATGTTGAGGAGATTAAGTCTGGCCTCAGTGGCAGATTTGGAGAGGAGTAGTGAGAGGTTATGAGATGGGATGAAGACGGCGCCAAGGTGGTGAGCAGAGCAGAGTATGGAAGGTAGTCAGAAGAGAAGAATAAAAGAGGGGGAGAGGAAGAGATAGCCTATTTGGATGGAAAGTAGAGAACGTCAGTCACATTGGAGTTGAGCATGAGGGAGTGAGTTGCCATCCAATATTTGATGGCCAAGAGACAGTTAGCTCATCAGATAAGGAGGGAAAGGAGAAGAAGATCTGAGTTTCATCAAGAAAGAGTTCATAGGAGAAGCCATAGGAGGAGATCAAGGTACCAAGAACACAGGTATAGAGAGTGAAGAAAATTGGACCCAGTACTGATTGGCACCACAAGCAGTAATGTGAATGAGTGGGGAGGTAGGGCTATTCCAAGACACCCAGAAGTGTCTGGGGCGAGATATGAAACTAACCAAGCAAGGACCGTGTCCCTGATACCTAGGAGAGATAGTGTTCAGAGAAGGTCTGAATGATTGACGGTGTCGAAGGCAACAGAGAGGTCGAGAAGAATGAGAATAGATGAAGGGTTAGTATGGTAAGAGGAGGGGAGATGCAGTCGCTGCCATTGAGGAGAGCTGATTCAGTAGAGTTCAGAGGTCGGAGGCCTGATTTAAGAGGATCCCTGAGGTTATGTGTGTCAAGGAACTAAGTGAGTCATTGAGCACTCGGGGCTCTAGTATTTTTGAATAGTGCTTTAGAAGAGAGAGGATGAAAGTTGTCAGGACAGTTTTCTTAAGGATAGGCATGACAGTAGCAGACTTCTAGGATGATGGAAAAGTGCTACTGTTAAGAGAGGAGTTGAAGAGGGAAGTAAGATATGGAGTAACACAAGGAGATATGAGTTTCACTATATGTGGGGATAGAGTGTGGATGGGGGCATATGACATTGTACAGACTGGATGATCTGCTGGAGGCATTTTCTTATTTGTAGCTAAAGGAGGAGTCAAAATGTAGACACCCCACTAGACATTTGTAAGTGATAATTCATCCTTGGCGAGTAAGATACCATCTACTGTGTCTATGTGAAATATTAGCATCAATGTCAGGGGTTTGGGGGCTTTTCTGCATGGCTAGTAGCTTCTTGAAATCCGTATACCTGAAAAGTGATAAACTGAGCCACATGAAGAAAGTGTGGACTGTACGCAATAATAATTGTTACTTGCCCAGATCCCATAGCTTTCCATTGATATTACATGGTTTTCATCCAATTGGCCTTTCTGCAAGCATGTTTTAAGTTGAGGTTACTCTGCTCCAATTATGTATTTGTATGAAATCTTGCCCGAGGCATGTGTTTTGCTGCAGTAATTGATCATTATGCTGATATTACCTGAGAGACATTAGCTGGTGCTCAACAAGTGTGCCTGTAGACTCCCCAAAGCCACCCTTAAAATATTTTTGCTTGCTCATTGGCTAAGTAGCACAGGCAATGGGCATATCCAATGAAGTTTTTTTTTGTTTTTAAGTAGCTATTTATTCATGGATTAAAATGCAGTGCACTCACTGAGTAATATTTCTTCTGGATTAAAATATCTATTTAATTATTTTGCATTAGACTCAGCACACCCATTGTTTCAGTTGAACAAATGAGAAGACCAATTGTTTTTGTCAAAACCTTTCTATAAAAGTGATATCTATATGTCGGTTCCACAAATTCGGTCTGTGAAAGTTACCTTGAATGCTCCTATTTTGGTAATCTTGTGGTGGAAGAGATTTTTGTCCTAATTCCCAATTTATTTGAAAATAAATGGATGTAGGGGGAAATTCAGGAAGATGTAAAGGAGTACAAAGAGAGTACAGTAAGACATTAAGGTAACAGAGGGAAGGGCACATGGAAAATGTTAGACCCTTCCACACTGGAGAAAAAAAGCTGTGACTGCTTTCTTTATTGTATATCTATGTAGGATTTATGTGTAATGGTAGGTGCATTCCTGACTGTGGCAAGGCCAGTACCCTTACTTTATCAAGAGGGGACATTAACCCCTCTCAGCCGGGGAGAGTAAGCCTACCAGGGAGCAATCCAGAGCCTACAAGTGAGGGGGCGGTAGCAGTTGAGGTTCCCAATTCCTGTCCCCCCTCCTTGTGCCAGCATCTATTAGTGCAGTACATCTTTGTATCACACTTTGCTTTGGCAACAAAGTGCTTCTCTCTCTTGTAGGAACAACATGTTGAGCTGAGAGAGCGTTGAGAACCAGGAGAGAGAGAGAGAGAGAGAGAGAGAGAGAGAGAGAGAGAGAGAGAGAGAGAGAGAGAGAGAGAGAGAGAGAGAGAGAGAGAGAGAGAGAGAGAGAGAGAGAGAGAGAGAGAGAGAGAGCAGTCAAATAGCACCGGATGCAGCCTGTGCAAAGTTTCCAAAGACCGAAACCCAGGCAAACGTGAGCAACCTTCCAGCAGCTCACGCAACCTGTCACTCAGCGGCTGATGCCGAGGGGTGCAAGAGAGAATAGAGAAGCTGTGAGAAGAGCTGCGCATACGCGGCAAAATGTCAGCCTGCACTGCATCTCACAGCAGCGAATACACATAGCATGCAGCTATGGATAATACCCTACACCACCAGGAAGAAAATACAAGGGGCACACAAGTCTGGACACAGGTGACTTACTTTAGAGGAGCTAGAGCCAAGGCCCCTAACACAGTCAGACCTTCAGCTGCTAGGGCCACCACCATTATTCTGTGGCAGACGTGTGTGCAGAAATGAGACAGAGCTTAGCCCACTCTTTGTAACTTTTGCAGCATCTAATCCCTCCTGGGTTGGGAAAATAGGACCAGACTAGCCAGGGAAAGTGGACCAAAGGAAACAGGAGTGGGAGAATAAAAAGAGGGGCAGGATGCAGGAAGTTGCAGGTTTTTCGGGGGAGGTCAGAGGAGGGGTTGGCAGACCATGAGCAAAGAAGGAAGGAGCTCACAGTGTGGCGGCGATTCCGTGAACAGTTGAGGTACTGGTTGGTGAATGCAAGTTGTACTGCATTGTGAGTGTGCGTTAGACTGTGACAGGTGTGGTTAGTAGCAGGAGAGTAGGGAGTGAATGTGAAGTGATTCTGTGAGTGAAAGAACAGTCTCTGAGTAGGAGGTGGGTAGGAAATAGTAGTGTGGAGGGGGGAGTTCTTGAGTAGAGGAGGGAGTTGTAGTGAGGAGAGTGGAGTAGCAATGTGGCATAGTGAGTAGTTATATTAAAGTGTGAATATCTGTCATACAAAGAGTGAAAAACTGTCAGAGGGACAGAGAAGCAAGATGTAGGGAGTATGAAGAGTGAAGGTTGGTGTTGACTGTAGGAGAGTAGTGAGCAGAGAACACTAGGAAGTAAGAGGGGCAGGAGTGCAAGGGCCTGGAAGAAAGGAGACTGAATACAACAGGGTGTCTGAAAGGCCCAATCCCCTTGCCAATTAGATGACTAACCTTTGGATAGAGTAGGACAAGTTAGGAATTCACTGAGGGACTTTTAGTCAGATAAGGCTACAGACATTTAGGTCTACACCAGATTGTTTCTCCCGTTAGCATACAGAGAGTGGATCAAACAGTTTCTACTTAATGGGAGCTAAGGAACCCTGGGTTTAGGAGGAGGTGCCTGAAGATGAGAGAGAGGATTGGCAATTGGACCCATCAATAAGACATCTTGATACCTTTCTGAGGCTTGGAGCAATTCTTGTGCTATATGTGACATGGCACCCAGTGGCATGGCAATGCGCATTACACGCTTTTCATATATCACCTTTTGTTTCCAGATAAACTGATGCCCCAACCCTTACCATTACATGAGTTCATGCAACCAATTGAAGAAAGAAAATCTACTGCAATACATTCCATTTCTGCCCTTAATAACTTGCTCTCAATGGAATTCAAACCTACCACAGTTGTTTTGGAGTCAAAAGGTTTAGTTGGAAGCATAATACAAACTATATAAGGTTTTAAGATGTTTTAAAAAGTACTTCCTGTTACAAAAGAGATTATGAAATTATCAATATTTAGTAATGTAAACATTTACACAAAAGAAAATGAACTCAATGAAAGATTCTGTATGCAGTGCAGGGTTCGAAATTAAGTTTCAGGGAGCAGGAGCTAAAACCAGCTCCTGGGTTTCAGGTATCACACAGCAAAACTCAAATCGAACTTCCACAGGAGAGGCACATTTTGGCTTTTTGTTCATTATGCATGATCCATTCGGTTTAAATGCATGCTAGATGTGTCTGTTGTGGCAGTCAACAGTGCCAGCCCACCTTAAGAGGAGAGCCACCTTAAGGGAAGAGAAGTGAAGCCAGAGAGCAACAGTGCCCTAATTCTTCTTTATTAGCATTCTCGAATACCTGTGTTTGTAAGGCACCAGTTGGCCCGGGGAGCCAGAAGTAGATCCTCATGGCTGCTGATAGCTCCCAGCAAATTCAAAGGCTGCATTGGTTTACAAATAATGTTAACATCTGCAAACAATAATGTTTACTGAACTGTAACATTTTATGAGTATATCATGTTTGCAGAGGTTTACACAAACACTAAACCTGTTGTAAACTTTGTGGTCATTTTTCATAGCATTTTAAGTATACCTTAGGTTTACAAAGGTTTACAAAAACGCTTTTTGGGATACTGAATGTTTACACAATCAATGTGAATTAAATGTACCATACGTTTGTAAAGTACTTCTGTTTTGTAAACCATGCAGACCTAATGTTTACAAAATTCCGGAATTGAGGCTCAAATGGACTTGCATAACTACATGGTTTATTCATTTGTAAACCAACATGTAAACCAAAGGTTTACAACATCGTTTCAGTAGTATGTAAGCCATTGTAAACAAATAGTTTGCATAGGCTTGCATGCATTTTCCAAAATGGGTAAACCATGAATTCCGTGCTGTGCAAAAACAACATTTCCCTACAATAAGAGCAAGCAAAGTTCCAATAATACCATAAC
Source organism: Ambystoma mexicanum (assembly GCF_040938575.1). Lineage (NCBI taxonomy): Eukaryota > Metazoa > Chordata > Amphibia > Caudata > Ambystomatidae > Ambystoma > Ambystoma mexicanum. Next base: position 103,230,090 of record NC_090936.1, on the reverse strand, counting down.
CACATCCTAGCTACAACAATCTCCAGTGCACAATACCAATCACATTCTAAATCACCACAATAATAATAATAATATCTTTAATGTAATTTAGTTTAAATAATACACTTTACACATATACATCTTATCAATACAGACCACATGAAAAATGAAAATTACAATAGAATATATATATATATATATATATATATATATATATATATATATATATATATACCTTCATATGAAAACAATACAATACAATATACTTACATTCATGGGATAAAATATAGTTCATTATCTCTTTATACTATCATCATATTAAATAGCAAATACAAATCGTCCTTAACTCTTAATTATAATATGTTATATTACAAATGTAACCTCCTTCCTAATGTCACATTTCCATAAAAAACAAGGCCCAGGGAGATCCCGACAAGCCTCATATTGATATACCCAGTTTAACTTCCACCTTCAACTAGATAGTATAAAGTGCAGTTAACAGACGCATACTTTTAGCGTTAACACAGTAATTCCAGAACAGCATCTCCCCTATGGTCTCCCAATTATGTACATACTTTCCCAGATGTAATCTTATGTCATCCATCATTGCCTGGTATTCGGGGAGGACATGCTTAGCTGTCTCGGATAATTCCTGTTTCTTGCAGAGGCGACAGTAGCATTGTTCTTTGGGTATATTATCTATCACCCCGTAGTCATCCTAATGGGAAGGTATTCTATTCTTAATAGAAGTATAAATCTCCTGAGCCTATGGGATGGGCATATTAACAAGTATTGCTGTGGTTTCTTGAAAGTGTATAGCCTAGTTCGCACAAAGTTATACCTTTTTAGCTTGCGAAGATGTTTGTAATTTTCAAGCCAGTCCCATAGCTCTACCCGTCTCCCCATTACAGCCTGCATTGCCTCTATGTAAGGCCCATCTCGGTGTGTCCAACAGATGTCTTTAAGCAACTGTTCCATTTGATTTTTAAATTTGCTGGGGGAACTTTCTTTGGTGCTTTCCAGAGCAACTGTCGTTAATAAGGCATTTCCAGTTCCATTCACCATTTTTAGATAGAGCCCAGCTCTCTTTTTCAATACCAGAGCTTTTAAAGATAGAAGTCCCAACTCGAGTCTTAACAGGACCATTGGGATACATGTTGGAAGTCCCAGTATCTTCCACCAATATTTGCCCTCTATAAGTTGTAGCCAATTTAGCTCCATTTGGATCAGTGATTCTAATCCATATACCATCATAGGAGAAACAACTTGTATATATAGATGGCGAGTTCCCCACAAGGTGAAACCTCCCTGTTTTGTTGTAAATCTTTTAAAGATTCACCACAATGTACTGGTTTCCACTTTGCCTCTCAGTGTGATCAGAGGTAGAGATTACACTGGGAGTACAAGCCATGCACCGAGTGGTCTAGCAACGTTGGTGGTTTAGACACTTCAGCAGAAGATGCATGTGAGTGAGAATCACCTCTCACTCTCAGAACCTGGCCATAGTAGTATGTGACCCTGCATGCTCCGTATCTGTGTTGCATGCCTTCCCATAGTGGGAAAGTTGGAGACATATGAGGTACCTGTTAACCTAGGACATGGATTGTGTTGCCCAGAAGAGTGCACTATTCTGAGTGGAGACCTGCCTGCAGGTCAGGTGGGCACACTTCTTGGCTTGATAATGGGCTGTAGATGCAACAGCATGAGCTGCTGTGGAATATTGTCACCCCTAAACTGCCCCTTCCTGACCTCAACGGCTTGAGGAGTGCCTGAAGACCCTTGTCCAACATGCTCTGCCTTGGCCTGTCCACCTCTTCCAAGTGTTGCTGCATTGCTGAAACACCTGCTCATTCTGGGCTAATCCTCACACTAGATGCTCCCTTTTTGGGCCACCTACTGTTGGACATCGTCCATGGCTCAGCCTTAACACTTGCTATTTGGACGATGTGGTCAGAAGGCAGTCCAACTGGAGCATTGTTGTGTGGTGGCGTAGTCTGAACCAGCAGTACATGTTCTTCGGCAGAAAACTCTGGCATCCTGGTATGACATTTCCTCCTCTGCCCTCAACAACTCTGGGAGTACTGCTCATGACCTGATCATCTGCAGCAGCTGCATATCAATTGTGAGGGTGACACTGTGAGACTTGGAGGGGAAGAGTAATGGGTTTTTAGGTACTGAGGGCAGGATGATCTACAGATGGTTCAGTAGCATGACCAGGTTAGTCCCCAATGTAACTCGCTTTCCTCCACATTGCCCTGTGCTGCTTTGCTATGCATCCCATTCCTAAAAGGGGCCAGGGCATCTTTGTGGCAAATTTGATATGTGTGTTGATATTCAATGTACAGATGTGGGCCAACATGCATGTCTTTTTACATACATGATTTAGCACTCAAATGTATTCCTGTTCTCTGAAGCTCCCTTGAAGACCCCCGGGTCTATGATGAGAATGGGCATTTATTTCTATGGCCATATCAGTGTGGTGGTGTGGGGCTGATCGGATGGACTGCTAGCAGCATTTGGTGACCTTGCTATGGACATGACTCTTCAGGTAATTCTAGAACATGCTGCCATGGGTCTCCGCACAGTGCTCCCTCCCTTCACAGGATGCCGTGCTGACAGCCATACTTCCAATGCTGCTCTCTTCCTTGCCTGGGCCTCACCTGACAGACGCGGGCCAGGCCTTTAAATGACCTGCCCTGGCTCCCTCTCCTTATCTTCTGAGGGAGGGGGTATAGGCCCCCTTCCAGTGTCGGTCTCCTCCTTGCCCCAGGACGCACCTGATAGACGCGGCCCAGGCACCAGAAATCACCCATCCCCTCGAACCCACTCCTTACCTTGTTGTTACCTTGCTGTCTGCAGTCTTCACTGGGATGCACGTGGCAGACATGGCCCAGCTGTTTCCCAAGCCTTGCCCCTTCATAGTGGTGATTGCTGAGAACTAGCCAGTTCCCATAAACCACTCCAGACTGTCCCTTCTTTTTTAAAAAGGGACATAGCAGCTTTATAGACCACACCCTCAGGCTGTACCGGGAGTTACACGCAGTCTGCCTGGAGTGGTTGCTGGGAACTGGATTGTTTCCTTAGATTTAGATCTGCCAGGTGCGGCCCGGTGAAGACGGCAGGCAACCCTAACAAGGTAATGAGTAGGTAGGTGATTTCTTGTGCCCGGGCCACTGTCGGATGCGGCCCGGGCCATGAGGAGAACAGTGGCGGACAGCATGGCTGTCAATGTCGAGTCCTGTGAAGAGAGGGAGCACCGTGCTGAGAGCCCGGGCCGCATTTCTGTCAGAGCAGTGCTCACGTGTCGAGAGGATGAGCCGTGCTGAGTGCCATGTGGTGCTGCCCCCTCTCATCGTGGAAGCATCATGCTGCTAGCGGCTGTCAGTGGGCGCTCCTGTGATGAAAGGGAGCACCATAGCTGACAGCCATGCTGTCAGCGCAGCAACCCCGTGGGAATGGCAAGGCTTTAATCATTGGTCAGGATAGCCTGGAAATTGGCCAATGGGGGAGCGCCATGTCACTCCCTGGGGACACACTGTTCAGTATTGGGTGATGGATGAGGGGCAGTTGTTTGCACAGAAGGCCAGGAGGGCTCTGCCCGCTCACATGAGGGGGCTAGCAAAATATTAAACAGAGCCACGCTAGTTATGGGAATAAACTAATATTTCCTGAGTGGGCAGACTTCATGGCAGACATGATCCGTCTTAGAAATATATTATTTCCAACAGAGCCTGGGACTGGAAATAATAAGATATATTTTACAAATTGGGAAAACCCTGCCACAAAGCCTGCTATGGCCAACATTATTTTGTTTAAATCCCGTAGCAGATAGAGTTCTGCATATGGAAGTATACACATGAATCCTGACATGGAACTGAACCTCCCTAGAAAGAGTGCGACTGTGCAACTGTTTGAGTCACTTCGAAGAAAAACGGGGGGGAGCAGCCCACATACCGTGATTTACACCACAAAGTGCTACCTCCCCCTTAGACAGGGCTTCGTAACCAGCATCTTTCTAGCAAACATCCCGCTCCCCCCTCTGTAAGATTGTGATTTTTTATGTTCTCTGGTTTAATTCTGAACTTCCTTTACATTAGCCCCTCGACTCTAGTAAAAATTGATTTTCAATTAAAACAAGTATACTAAAAAAATGTTTAAAAAAAAAATGGTGACAGTACAGGTGGGCCAGAAATTCTCCATGCTAGGAATATTGTGTATTTCATTTCCAGTCAGGTTGGGAAATAGAACTAAAATGTTTCCAGCAAAGTAGATTTCAGCTGTTATAGCCCCTCATGTGGAAAATATGGATGTATATTGTTCATTTCCAAACGGTCTGACCATGTGCTACAACGCAGTATTTTTAATATTCCTAAAGCACTGCCTGTTAGCAACTCAGATCGTCCATTCCATTTCTTTCACAAGGAGATAATAAACAGTATTTCTAGAAGGGTTCCACTATTGCAAACAATGACATGTGTGTTATTTCAAGCAACCCAATTGTCCTAGAATAAGAAACACATGCTCATTTCTAATAGAGGTGCCCCGTGGCAGAAATCATATTTTTCTATTTTCATTGAGGCGAGGGCAGGCTCCAGAGTATTAGTGGGTCACTTTTCGTCAGATTCACGCAGTGTTATCTGTGAAGAGAACACATCCATGTTCTACCCAGCTTCCTAATGCTGACAGCAAGCACTGTGTTAGTTGAGGGCCTTCCATCCGCATCTCATCTGGGCGGTTTTTGCAAGCAAGCATAGTGTGAAGGAACGTTTTCTGGCTGTGATTCTATTGTCCTTTGGAAATTGACACATTAAGTGCCCATAGTGTTGCTGATTAGTAGAAATATGAAGATGACACTTTCATAAAGAGTTTGTCGTGTTGTTGCCGGAAATGGCTCAAAATGTCGCCCTCACAATTGCGACGGCCGAAATGACAGACTTTTTTGTGTTTAATCCTCCCCTTTACACCACATATACATGTGGGGGGGTATGGATATTATCGCAATATGGAAGGGTTGCGGGGGCTCTCCCCGCTCATATCTATGTGGTGTAAAGAAGGTTTAATAAAAAATAAAACTTTTTAAAAGGCAGCATTTTCGGCCGTTACAATTATATGTGGTCGTAGTGATCACATAGATCCATTGTTACCTACTTGAAGTACACTTGACACTTCAATTAAGAGTTTATAATGCTGTTGTCTGCAAGAAGTACCTGTTCTTCTGCTGCCATATGATTCAAAGTCTTCTGGGACTCACGGATGAAGACTGCATTCGGCCGAGTGTTTGGAATTGGATTCTAAATCGTTGAAACAATAAAAAGAGCAACACACAAGATGTGTTTTGTTATTAAAAAAAACATTGTTAATTAACACTAGAATAAGCTAACAAACTCAATGCTGAATTTCTGTCTGAAACTGTACTGGTGACCTGGCCACCATCTGATCTCAGGCCAAGACCTGCCAGCTGCACGCCTGCACTGCCTACCTGGCAACCCTTGCACTCGGGGACTGTTTCTGTATCCGTACAGTCCCCCCACCAGCACTTGACACCTGCTGTCTGCACTTACCCTTGCACTTGCCACCAGCTGGCCCTACTTCTCTTATTGTTCTATTATCCTTTGTACTGCACTGTCCCCTCCCCCCTACCACTCCGCACTTTTCCTCTTCCCCCCTTTCCCTGCACTTGCGTGATCTGAATGACACTCGTCCTAGTAGGATCGCTGTCTCTGTCTTCCCTTTGTTCCCCTCCTTTGCCCCGTCGCGCCTTGAAACACTTGTGTATAGGCATGTTATAAACGCCATATCATATTATGTACTTTTGCACATGTAAATATAAACTTTGTGTTTGAATCATACATTCATGTATACCATTCACAGATTCACATGTATGATTCATTCTTTGCTGGGCAAACTCGTTTGGGGATAGACCAAGATACCTGAATTTTGGGTGAATCTTTCAAACTTTTCCAGAGATACATCTGGAAAAGTCTGAGGTCACGCGCGTAACATTCTCCATTTCCCTACTCACTCAGACAGGGCCTGCAGGGTAATGGGGCATGTTCAAAACAAAACTACTTCCAACACTCTTGCCCTTGAATCAGAAAGAAAGCTTCAACAATGTTTGGGATACTGAGGTGGGGCAATGGGGGGAGTGGGGGATGGGGGAATAGGGCTGCTTTGTGGGAGTGACCTGTGAATATTCATAGGGATGAATATTCACGGGTCACCAATCATTTGGATCAGTGGTTGTAAACATTCAAATATAATAATATTTACCTTTTTTAACTGTACCATTTTGAAATCACCAGCTGGACATGTGGTTATGCAAGCCAAGGTTTCTGAGCTACCCCTTGCCCAGCAAAGGCTGCTTGTTTGTTTGTTTATTGTTTTTATATGGCACACCAAACCCGAGGGTAACTGGGTGCAAGCAGTACAAGGAGGCTTTATTTGGTAGGCTGCCTCTAAGACTTTAGCCTGCCAAAGGTCCATTCATAGCTACAGATCTGCCAAATGACCAGGTGCCTTAGATCAGTAGACCTAGGCTATTGACAATTCTCATTCAGCAATGGTCCTCAACAGGGGCGGTCTCTGGGAACCAGAATAGGCCCTGGAAAGAATTACCAAAGTTGTCCAATATTGCACATTTTCAGCAAGCCCAATCCTTTTCCCATGAGAAACTGTGGAAATAAAACATGTTACCACACAGGGTGCAGAGGCCTACTGGGGAATCTCCAGAGGTCGAGGTCCCTATAGGCCAGTCCACCCCTGGTCTTCAAGATAAGATGTGGTTTCAGGTGCTTCTAGAACTGGAGCGGATAAGATATGGATGAGATTTAAGGTGACAGCAAATTACAGGTATGCATAGAAGGTAGCCTGTATTACATCCTTCACCTAGATAAGTAAGCACTGCTCCTGTGACTGCTTTCATTGTTTTTGACGGCTTCTGATGGCCATTAGTGTAGGGCACGATTAGAATGTTCTGATAGTATGAGCGGTTTGCCGAAGATAGTCAATGAGGTATGCGGACAACACGTGATCACCCTGCCCAGATGATGACGTTGTAAATTGCCATTGCATAGAATGTGTGGGGTGTATACTAATGATCATTATTGTTATGATATTAATGATTATGATTATTTGTTGTCTTATATAGTGCTTCAAGCCAGGTTTCTCATACAAGATATTGTTACTGCGCATTTTAATATACTTAATGTATGCATTTTAGATGTTTGAATCTTCCCTGCTGGGGCGTTGACACGTGTGAAGTGCCAGCCAGCATGTCAGAGGTTAACTTTAAATTCATGACTGAACCCAGGCAAACTTATTTGGCCAAAGTTCGAATCCACCAAATTGACATTGATTCAGCCGAGCCAAACTTTCATGAAATTTCATTTGGATTCAGGCAAGCACAGATTTAAATTATTATAGATAGTGCATGGACAGTGAACGTGTGTGTTGAGTTCTGTAGGCGGAGGTTGGAGTTTGCCAGAGCACTTGTAGTAATGCAGTAGAGTTAGAGCTTTAAAGCAGCATTTAGTTGAGAAAGAGGTAGAGAATTTGAAATAGGACTGAGTTGATAAAGAGTTGGACAATTAATAACGGATTTAGTTTAGAGAGGTATTGAACAGTGAAATGAGCTTAAATTGAAGGAGCAGTCAAAAATGTTAATCAGAATTAGATGCGGGAGCAATAGGACATTGAAATATGACTACTTTCCTCTCCTCCTTCCTCAGTGCCAAACCTTGGTACCCATAGAGAGTTGGATGTACATGTACAGGGGGCTGGATGAGATCTAGACCCATTTCTCTTTTCTTAAAACAACAATTTCAAATGAAAAGGCTAAGCTTTCATCTGTTACTTTAAATATGGGAGCATCCTAAACTTTAAGCAATTCCTTGTGTCAAAAATCTATGTCTAGATTGAACCAATTTGCATTGCACATGTAGTCAGGAAGATTTTTGTTTTTAAATGCAGATGTACTCCCTTCATAGACAAATTCTCTTAAGATATATTATGCGGCAGATAGAGAGTGTTTGGAATTAGACATTATGCCTCATTACAAGCTTGGTGGTCGGGAAACAATGTGACGGTAATACCGATTACCGGCACGATTTCCGGAGCGCCTAACTACGAGACATGATGCTGGTAACAACGTTGTCTGCAACATCACACACTGTGCGACCGTTGCCGACAGCACTGGCAATGGAAACTGCGCAAACTGATGAGCCGAGCCGGAAACACTGGCATTGCATTGCTAAGTCTGCATTACAACTGCTATCTTCATGGAAACACTGGCATCAAAATGCCGGTGACACCATGAAAACCATTCCAGAAACCCTGGCTGCGCAGAGCAGACGGTAAGCAGGCCCGGGTGTGGAGAAACAGCCTACAGGTGCACCCAATTAACCCAGCTGCACACCATGAATATTGCGACTGCCGAAAAGTACCACACCCCTTCCAACACAACCATGCTGCCACTCGTAGCAGCAGTCATGGACCTCGAGGCTCTGCATGCAGGAATGCTGCTCCATGAGCAGGAGGTGCAACAGTGGCAATAGGCCAACAGGCAGAGGAGGAGGATAATGATGATTCAGAGGAACAATGGGCAGCAAGTACCACCCTAGAGGCATGCACCCACACCCTGTACAAGGGCCACACCCTGGACCCTGACTGACAAGCAGATACACACCCTGAACATGGAGACCATGCTTGCGATAGTGGACCGCATCCACAACGACATCCAGAGCGTAATTGGCATCCGGACTGCCATACCCCCCCTTGCTGAAGGTGGTGTCTGTGCTGCATTTCATCGCCACCGGCACATACCAGCACACAGTTCGGGCACTGCATAAAATCTCCCAGCCCAGACTTTGAATGGTGCATGTGCAGGTCCTGGATCTCCTCTTGTGTAATGTGTACCAGAACATAAGACAGGGTCCAGTGGATCCAATGGGAATGAGGACTTGCTGCTCCCCCACAATTCGGGATCCGGTGCTAATAGCGCGGGACCGAGTTGTGGCAATGCAATTTGCGTTGGGCGGTATCCCGCAGATTTACCGCCGGTATACTGCCCAACTTGTGATGAGGCCCATAGTTTACAAAAAGTACAAAAATAGGGCACACATCGATTTTGGTCATCGTGGACAAAGGAGAATGGGCAAAGGAGCGCATGTGTAGTTCGGAGACAATGAATACAATTTAGTGTAAAATATCACATGAGGACATTTGAAATGACAACAGAGCTGAATTACTGTCTCAGGTCAAAACATCAAATATTTTTCTAAAGATTTCAGTAATTAAGAGGTGTATTACTTTTGATCATCCAAATGTTTAAAACCAGCAGAGAATATGTATAACCTAAAATGTTTTTTTAATAGAAAAACAAAGTTTGTGTTACTTCTGCAAGATTCTGTAAATATAAACGTCTATATTTGTCTCATGCATGAACGATATGCCCTACTTCATTTCAGTTATTATTACTAATAAAAAGCTGCAGATAAGCATGTACAATACTCACAGGTTGGCATGGTGAAGGGTTCTTCCAGGTTGAGTCAGGGTGGTGTTTGGAACTGTAACTTTGCAATTCTTGAAGAGTTCTGAAACAGGAAGTAAACATCATCTTCAGAATTTTGTTTAAGTTGTCAAATTGAGCATTCAATTAGAGATTTGATAGCTGTAACATTATGGGCGGGTAGAAAACACTGAAAATGATTTCTCACTCATTGGACAATGACCGATAGTAGCAGTGCTTTGTATATATGTGTCCTCTATCTTCTGAAGAGACTGCCTGGAGCATGCTGGCAAGTAATTCACTTTCTATTGTTAGTATAATTGATTTATTCAGTTAAATAACCAAAGAAGGCACTTTAAACTAGGCTTTTCAGGTGAGGCCATTTTCTTGTAGTGAATTATGTAAGGAAGGCATGGTATCAAGCAGTAGGCACATAAACAATGGATACACGTTTCAAAAACCTTTATTTACGAATTTGCTTGGGATGGTAGAATTCCTAACTGGCCCCAAATCTAAAATGGGAGTCACCTCGACCATTAAACAATAACAAATATGTCCAAGGCAGTCTGGTCAAAATAAAAAGGCTTATACCAAGAAAACCGTACCTTGCCCTTCTTTCCTAGATAACACATGTGTTAAGGGAATACAAAAAAAGGGAAATTAGTGTGTCCAAAAGAAATGTCAGAACAACTTCAGTACCAACTCCCTTCCCCAGGTTCAACCCCACGGGCTCTAGAGAGTCACTTAATATACGAAGGATAGGTGGATGGCACAGTTCTATCAGTCTTGCACACTTTAGCCTACTGATGGCTTACTGGTACAATTCAGCAGTACAAACTTTAGGCCTTCGATTTCTGGTAGTTCAATCACTTCCTTAGGCTTCACACGCCTTGTCATCAATATCCAGTTCATATGCTCTCTATTTCTCACAGCTCTGCAGAGGCCTCCCTCTGCCGGGTTCAATCCTGTCTGGTTTCACTTTATCACCCTATTTCTTACAGTTCTGCACAGGTTTTCCTCTGCCGGGCTCGAGCCTGTCTTGTTCTTCATGGGGGCTTCCCTCCCACGTTCTCTCTTAGATTTCTTTCACTGTCGAAGACTTTAGCAACTGTAAGAAATGTATATAGACCTGTGCATGACCACTGCCGCCTCTCTTTCAATATTCCTTCAATTAATAATCCATACTCATTTTGTGACACCAATACCTCTTGGTACTCATAATTCTCACTCTCTTTAGTCTGCCCTCTTGGCATCAATTCACATCTTCTCTTGCAGCACCAATGCCTCTTGGTACCTGTGGTTCTTATTCTTTGTATCTTCCCATTCCACACAAATACGCTTTGGTACTTCTCCAAAGTTCTTATATCTTACTTTTGCCGTCTTGGCATGTTTCACATTTTCACATTTTGCATTTTCCTCCTATTTAACTTTCTTTCCTTTGATGCCCGCTTGTAATATCTTTCAAAAGTTCATAAAATATCACAGCGACTTCCGATTGTGCAACTTCCTCTCGCAGGACCACTCTGCTACTCTGTATCTTTTTCTCATAACAATTGCTCTCTTCGTCCACGCTTTATCGGCATACACGCAAGCTTCAACTTTCAAAACACAGTCTCTTTCCCTTTAACATCAACTAAACTTTTGTTGTGCTCGATAACGGTTGTGTTAAATGAATGTCTTTCATCTTTTCCTTGCAGCTCAAGGCTGTTATCAACACCTCCTCTGCTCCTTCCCAACCCTGCCGTTCACCGGGGAGGGTTGCGAGCCGTTTACTGGAACCTTGAAGGTTTCTTTCCTCTGCTCGCTCAGCTCTGCCTTTCGAACACTAATGGCTTCCCGAAGGCTTGGAAATCTTGCCTGGCTTTCTCTCGATCCTCTCAATTGCTGATCAGCTCGCTGGCCTTCCAGCTCCCATAGCCTGGTTTTCATCAGCCTTGGAAGAGCTGTTCCTTCTTGTACCCAGCCTCGCTCAAGGTCGGTCTGTGTGCGCCACTCTATTTTCACAGGGTGCCTTAATAAGTGGCAGGTGTACATTATTAGAACTACGTGCCTGACTCTGCCTGACCTCATTACAGGGACAGGGCCAATGCAAGTCAGGCGAGGTAATCCTTCTGTCCTCATTCCTCATCTTCCTTAGGCAGTGCTTTTCTCAAGGCAAGGTGGGGAGGAATTATGGGAGTTGAAGTGTCCCATAAAACAAACAGGGATAGGGTTTAGATTTGTTGTGGAAAAAGGGGAATACCATGTCTTACCATAGGGTGCTTCTTCCCCACTCCCCGAGGGCCCCCCTGCCCAGGTAATCTCCCTCACTTACCCACCCCCAGGGCCGGGATCCAAAAGTGATGTCCTTTCCTTGGCCACCTGAATACGGGGTTACCGGGGACTAGGTTGTGATCCAGCTTTACTCCGATAACTCAGTCAAAGTATGCTGGGGACTGGGGGGAGGGGACCTCACAGATCCCATTGCAGTAGTCAGAGGGGTTTGACAGGGATGCGTTCTAGCACACCTATTTTTCCTGATATATATCAATGAGGTAGTTAACCAAGTAAAATTGAACTGTTTAGATCCTCCGAAATTGGGATGGGAGATCTGCCCAATACTCCTCTTTGTGGAGGATGCTATCTTGCTATCAACGTCCGTAAAAGGGCCTCCAAATTACACTGGAGGCCTTTTTGATGAAATGTAGAGAGCTGAGCCTTGAGATCAATATGGCTAAGACCAAAACATTGGTCTTTAGACCCAGACGTAAAAGGTTGATTCCAGTGTCGCTGACTATAAATGGGCCACTAATCGAAAATTGACATAATTATGATTATCTGGGTGTAAGACTGAATGATACTGGAGACTGGACCCCCCCAGCTATTAAAATCTAGTCTGACCATGGAGAAATATGGTGGAGGCATCATAAGGTTTTTCTACTCGCATGGTCAGGGTGCGGTTTCGCCTGCAATTAAGATGTTCTCGGCTCAGACAAAACCAGCAGCCACTTATGGGGCAGAAATATGGGGCTACTCAAAATGTTACAACATGGGCCTGGCTGAGAGAACATGTTCGAAGAAGCTACCGGGACTCGCAATAAGTTGCCCCTCTGCTCCCATTTATTATGAATTGGGATTAATCCCAATTCAAAAAGAGGTCCAGTATCGGCCTGTGCTCTTTTGTCTTAGATTATGGCTGACCCGCGAACTACAGATTTTCCGAGAGGGGGTATCTCATATTTTGGACTCGGAGGTTGGGAAGTCCTTACCCTGGTTCCAACCTGTAAAGAAACCTTTGGTTCGTATGGACATGGTAGACCTATGGTTATGCCCACAGAGAATATCTCAGTGAAGTTGATAAGGCCAATGTGGCCTTGTGAAGGCTGCTCGAGATTGACTTGGCTAGCGACTGTTTAGCGATGGCAGCTGACAGACTTTATCTGAACTCCAAATTAACAACTGGGTTTGAAGCGTACCTCGCTTATCTTATTCCCCCATTGGCTCGTAACCTTTATTTAAGGTTTACATTATCACTATTGCACCTGGTTTACCGCACATCAAAATGGTATCCTAGTGAGAATGACCTTTGCCCAGTTTGTTACTTATCCAAGGAGACGGTGCTCCATTAAGGTAATAGGGTTGGAGGAGGCAAATACCTAAAAACAATATGCAACAATGATGGTATCCGCAGTACAGGCCTGGCACTGCATCTAAAAATGAGTGTGGTCTACTGTGTTGCAAGCTACCTAGACTTGGCATTGGAGAGTAAGGGGCATAATCATAAAGAAAGGGAGAGGTCTGCGAATGTGGTCATGATGGCATAAATGTTCCCATCAAAAATTCATGAACTCTATATAACTGTACTTCACATTCTCTTCCGATGGTAAACTATGCCCTGGTGACAATTGGGAGTAGCTGGAAGGGTAGACTTGTCAAATTCTGTACCAAGTTACATATTTCCTTGTGCTTTTATTTCTGTTGATTCTGGTTGCACTTATGTAATATATGAAATGATAACTTGCCTCCTTGTTTTTAATGCATAACTATGTAATTAACTGGCATTTCCTTTTATCATATCTTTGTACTTTTATGGTATTTATGCTGAAAAATAAAGATGAAATAATGATTTAACACCCTCTGGATTTTCACAATAGCCATACAGTAGTGCTGGAGAACAAAGTCTGTTCAATATTGAAACATAATGTCATAACATTGGAAGCACTTTTGAAAACCAAAGCAAAAAGAACCTATTTTACCTGGTAAATATCCAAAGTTGCCAAGAAGAGAAAACACATCAACCAAACTATTAAACTCTGGACAAATCCCCTACCCAAACCCATGACGCCATAGTCACACATAGATGTAACTTCATCATTTACAAGTGTGCTAAAATCACACACCACATCAATGTCACATCCTTCCTTTAATCAAACCAAAACTGGCTTATTTCTTTGGAAGAACTGTTCTCCATCTTAAATTCCCCCCTAAAACACATCATACAACAACATCCTACCTCCAGCCCTCATTAAAACCGCTCTTTCTCTTTCTTCCTATCATCGATGCCGCAGACTCAAAAAGCATCTTCCCAGTGTTACTCACCGGTATGGGGAGTGCGTAAAAAACAGACCGGTCCTCTTGTGCTGGGGATTTGATTGAAGAGCTCGGGTTGGAGCCTCCACCCGAGCCTCCTCTCTGTGAGGGAATGAACTCTTTAAACTGATATGACCACCTGCTGAACTGTACAGACAAGGGGACCGATCAATCAAAAGAGCGGGGAGAACACACCGCCACGGACCCAGCTGTAAAGAAAAGACAAGAGATGAATATTCTGTCGGATTCAACCGTGGCTTTCCCCAAGACTATTACCCTTAATAGCGTACCTGAGTGAGTTCCCCTTAAGCCACAAAAAGGACCTGGAGCAACCTATAAAGCAGAAGAGACTTTAGATACTAGCTAAATGTGAGAACTGCCCATTTATGATAATCAAGGAAATATACTTTACCACTGGTGGAGGTAAGAATTGTGCAAAGAATCCTGGGCAACAACGAAAGTATAAAACAAAAAAAAGGAAAGTTAGTAGGGTAGCTATCCCCGGACGGAACGAGGGTCGCACTGGTTTCGGGATGGTGCACCACAGCAAAGCGTTCCAAAATGCACTTTAGAAATGAAGCAATGTTATCCAAAGATGAGGTAACAGTTCGATGAAGACAGGATTCCAAAATGAAGAATTGTCCTTACCAGTGTTATTCCCCAGGAGAACGCAAACACTGTGAGGAATGGGTTCAAGAGTCCGTGGCCAAATGAGAGATGGTATTCATACAGGAAGTAGCAGTAGCAATGTCTTAAACCAGGGATCCAGGAGCAGGCATAAGGTCTGGTACACGGTTGGTCAGCAAACAAAACAAAATCACAATCCAGGAGTCCAGGAGCAGGCATAAGGTCTGGTACACGGTTGGTCAGAAAACAAAACAAAATCACAATCCAGGAGTCCAGGAGCAGGCAAGGGGTCTGGTACACGGGCGGTCAGCAAACAAAACAAAGACAGGATCAGGAATTAGAAGTCTGTGTGCAGCGGACAGCAAACAATACCAAGGTAGAATCAAGATTTAGGAGTCTGTGTGCAGGCAAGGTCCGTACACGGAGAAAACAGGAGACTTCCGGAATTAAGGTACAGAAAGTAGCACTTCAGAAAATGCCGGTTGTAACTATAAACAGAAGCAGTGTTCTGAAAACCGCTGTGGGTTTAAATACAACAAGGAGGCGGAACATAATCGAAAACGAGGCTCCCGAATAAAACCGGGAACTACAACCCATGGCAGGTTATTTGGGAAATGTAGTTTGTTGCAGCTATTCTCAATGGCAGCTGCCACCGTGAGAAAAAAGGTGCATGACAGCACCGTAGCCCCTTATGAAGAGCAACCACTTTCTTGTCCTTCTTTCTGGCCTTACATAGAGCTCACCAACTGTCCTTGTTAACGCGGGAGACTGAAGAGGCACGGGGCAGACACGGGGGAGTGTGATGAGGCGAAAGTCGGGGTGTACCAGCATCCAACCCCAAAGGCGGTGCAGACCCCCTCCGAGCATGGAAGCGGCGTAAGAGCACTGGAGAATGAATGATGCATAATGGCTCCCAGGATCTGTCTTCGGGACCGTACCCTTTCCAATCGACCAGATAAAAGGGGCGCCCCCAGCGGAGATGAAAGTCCAGAATCTCCGCCACTTCATACTCATCACCCCCGTCCACCTGAACCGGAGGGGGGCGATCGGGCAGCCGAATAGAGGGCGGACAAGGTTTCAAAGGACAGACATGAAACACAGCATGCTGTCTCCAAGAGGTAGGTAAGGAAAGGCGTACAGCCACCGGATTTACAATCTCGGTGATGGAAAAAGGACCCACAAATTTAGGCAGCAACAAGCGTTTACCAGGTATTCGCAAATTGCGGGTGGACAACCAAACTTTCATGCCCACTTTATAGTCAGGTGCAGGTTTTCTGTGACGATCAGCATTCTTTTTAGCCCTCGCTTGGGCTTGAAGCAGATGTGAACGGACCGTTCTACGGATCGTCACCAATTCTCTCACAGAATCCTGAGCCGCCGGGTTGTCGATGGGAAGAGTTGGGTCTAGTGGCAATGACCGTGGATGACAGCCACATAGAGCAAAAAACGGTGAGACCCCTGAGGCGGTATGCATAGAATTATTATAAGCGAATTCTGCAGAGGGAAGCATCGTCAACCATGAGGCTTGAAAGCGGAGGAAGAGGCACCGAAGGAATTGCTCAATGGTGGCATTAACCCTCTCAGTTTGTCCATCAGTCTGAGGATGGTAAGCAGAACTGAACTGGTCGTCAATACCCAAGGAAGCATTCAAGGCCCTCCAGAAACGTGATGTAAACTGAGAGCCACGGTCCGAAATCATGATAGCAGGCAGCCCAAAGAATTGGAAAACGTTCTTAAGAAAAAGGGAAGCCAAGACAGGAGCAGAGGGCAGAACCGAACAGGGAATGAACAATGCCATTTTGGTGAAGTAGTCAATGACCACCCATATGGTATCAAAGCCTTTCACAGGCGGTAGGTCCACAACAAAGTCCATAGAAACCATGTACCATGGCTTGTGGGGCACAGGAAGAGGCCGTAACAGACCCACAGGTTTAGAACGGGAGACTTTGCATTGAGAATATACTGAACAGGATGCCCAATAGTCAGTCACATCCCTGGACATAGTGGGCCACCAAGACCATCGGCGTAAGGCCTCCAGCGTCTTCTGTTGATCCGGATGAGCCGCAAATAGAGAGTCATGTGACCAGGCCAGGGCACGCAGGCGTGCCAGTCCTGGAGGCACAAACAAGCGTCCCTGAATGTAGGGCAGGCCTTGAACCACATCAAGATTAAGAGTGTCACATTCCTCTTTATGTGTGGAGACCCAGTCTGAAATCAAAGTCCGCAGAGTAGGTTGAGTGGTGCAGGCACAGACAATGTTACAAGGTAACAAAAGAGGTTTGTCAGAGACATCGCTGCCAGAATGAAGGGCAATGCGTGACAAAGCATCTGCGCAAGAATTCAATCAGGCCTGCTGATATGTGATTGTGAAATAAAACTGGGAAAAAAAAAGATGCCAACGAGCCTGTCGGGCAGTAAGGCATTTCATTGATTTAAATGCCAAAAGACTCTGATGATCTGAAAAGACCGTGACCTGATGACGAGCCCCCAAAAGATGATGCCGCCATTCGGAGAAAGCATCTTTTATGGCTAAGAGTTCCCGTTCCGTGATCGGATAGTTGCACTCATAAGGGGTCAATTTCCTTGAAAAGAATGCGACTGGATGAACCTCTCCTGAATCTGGACATTTCTGGGAGAGAACTGCCCCGATAGCCGACCCAGAAGCGTCGGCCTCAACCAAAAATGGGATTAAAGGATTAGGATGCTGTAATACTGGAGCGGAAGTGAATGCTGCTTTAAGGGCATCAAAAGCTGGCTGTGCCTCCTGGTTCCATTGATAGGATTTCTTAGAGCTAGTTAATGCCGTCAGAGGCGCGGAGATCGAGGAAAAGGAATGGATGAAGCGCCTATAGAAGTTCGAAAACCCCAAAAATGATTGCAAAGCTTTAAACGATGTAGGAACGGGCCAGTCCAAAATAGCTCTAACCTTGGAACGGCTCATTCGTATACCCCAACTGGTCAGGTCATAACCAAGAAATTCCACCTCAGTGGAATTGAAAACACACTTTTCAGCTTTGACAAATAGGTGGTTTTCTCTCAACCGTTGCAGGACAATTTGCACGTGTTTCATGTGTTCCTCTTTGGAGGACGAATATATGAGGATATCGTCCAAATATACCACCACAAACTGATCCAAACAGTCATGGAAAATGTCATTCATAAACGCCTGGAAAGTGGCCGGGGCGTTGCACAGACTGAACGGCATAACCAGATATTCATACAATCCATAACGTGTTTTGAAGGCGGTCTTCCACTCGTCCCCTTATCTAATTTGAACGAGATTATATGCACCCCTAAGATCAAGCTTAGTAAAAAATTACTTAGGAACCGAGTTGATCTAAAAGTACGGAAATGAGCGGGAAGGGGTACTGGTTTTTTACCGTCACTGCGTTTAGTGCCCTATAATCAATACAGGGGCGGAGGTCTCCCTCCTTCTTAGGGACAAAAAAGAGAGGGGAGGCCGCAGGGGACCTGGAAGGTCTGATGAAGCCAATAGCCAAGGCCTTGTCAATATATTCCTTCAAAACCTTATCTTCTGGTACAGTAAGAGAATAGACCCTACCAGCAGGAATCTTAGCCCCTGGCAATAGGTCAATGGGGCAGTCGTAGGGCCTATGAGGTGGCAATTGGTCTGCCCCTCCTTTGTCGAACACGTCTCGAAAAGACTTGTATTCAGGAGGGATTTCAGGTTCAGGAGACTTAGTGATGGCTCCAATTACAGACATGGACGCCACCAAAGCCTGACAAGAAGACTCAGGGGACACACTAGTGTCTTGGAAACATTTCTCATTACACTCAGATGAAGGAAACTGAACGGTTTTCTTTGCCCAATCAATGGCTGGATTATGATGTTGCAACCAAGGGATGCCCAAAATGACCTGGAATTGAGGGGCTTTAATTAGATCAAAGGAAATCGACTCAGCATGTCCTTCCTCTGTTTGCATACGAACTAAGGAGGTATTTTGTGCAACCAGGCCAGAGATCAAAGATGTGCCATCCACAGCGTGAACAGCCTCGGGTTGGGCTTTAGACAAAATCGAAATATTATTACGTGTGGCGTAATCGTAATCCATGTAATTTCCGGTGGCCCCAGAATCAATGATCGCCAAGGAAGGAAAGGTATTAGCTTCAATAGTGGTAAACACCACAAGAAGGCTAACGGGAGCAGAAACAGCACCATGGGAGTCCAAAGAAAGTATCCCCGGCGTAGGGACTCTGTCTATCGCCGGGTTCTGGCGTTTCCCGACTTTTTGACAGGTTTCTTAGGGCAGTCCTTCAGTTGGTGTTCAGCAGACCCGCAATACATACATAGATTATGTGATCTGCGATATTCACATTGTGCAGGGGTCAAAGGACCTCTTACTGCCCCGATTTGCATAGGTTCTGGAACGGAAGTGGAAGGAGAAGACTGGTCCAAATGGGGAGTAACAGGGACTGGTGACTTGCGTTCCCCCTTTCTTTCGGACCTTCTAGCATCTATTTGCAAAACCAGATCTAGCAATTCACCAAAAGTGGTAGGAACCACTGGTACTGTAGCCAAAATGTCCTTTAATTCTTCTGACAACCCTTTATAAAAAACAGCTGATTTTTTCTCTTCAGGCCAATCTGTCTCGGCTGCTAATTGGTTGAACTTGGTAAGGTACGAAAACAAAGAAGACGTGCCTTGACGCAGATTGAGAAACTCCAGGTCAGTAGCCTTAGATTTATAGGGGGTGTCAAAAACCCTGTTCATGGCAGTGATGAGTGCATCACAGTCGTAAAGAACATAGCTATAGGACTCAAGTTACAGATTATCCCAAGATGCTGCTGTACCCCCAAGATGGGAAAGGACAAAGGCTGCCTTTGTAGTGGAATTAGGAAAAGCAGTGGGCCGACACAGAAAATGTAACTTACACTGGTTGATAAATGTCCGGTATTGTTTGGGTTCCCCGGAGAAATATTCTGGGGGGGCCAGCGGGAACTGGGTAGCCATAAGCACTGGGTTTGCCGTCAAGCCAGAAGCAGAGGCTGTAGGAACACTCGAAACCGATGCAGTAGCAGCAGAAGTATCCACCCCCAGGGTTTGGGGAGTTGGAAAACTGTGTAAACTGTCGATCCTATGATGGATAGCATCATGTGCAGCTGTCATGTCAGACCGAAGTTCTGACACCAAGCGAACCAAGGTGGCCAAAGGATCAACTTCATCCATTGGCTTCTGTTTTTATTACTCACCGGTATGGGGAGTGCGTAAAAAACAGACCGGTCCTCTTGTGTTGGGGATTTGATTGAAGAGCTCGGGTTGGAGCCTCCACCCGAGCCTCCTCTTTGTGAGGGAATGAACTCTTTAAACTGATATGACCACCTGCTGAACTGTACAGACAAGGGGACCGATTAATCAAAAGAGCGGGGTAAACACACCGCCACGGACCCACAGCAAAGAAAAGACAAGAGATGAATATTCTGTCGGATTCAACCCTGGCTTTCCCCAAGACTATTACCCTTAATAGAGTACCTGAGTGAGTTCTCCTGAAGCCACAAAAAGGACCTGGAGCAACCTATAAAGCAGAAGAGACTTTAGATACTAGCTAAATGTGAGAACTGCCCAATTATGATAATCAAGGAAATATACTTTACCACTGGTGGAGGTAAGAATTGTGCAAAGAATCCTGGGCAACAACGAAAGTATAAAACAAAAAAAAGGAAGGTTAGTAGGGTAGCTATCCCCGGTTGGAACGAGGGTCGCACTGGTTTAGGGATGGTGCACCACAGCAAAGCGTTCCAAAATGCACTTTAGAAATGAAGCAATGTTATCCAAAGATGAGGTAACAGTTCGATAAAGACAGGATTCCAAAATGAAGAATTGTCCTTACCAGTGTTATTCCCCAGGAGAACGCAAACACTGTGAGGAATGGGTTCAAGAGTCCGTGGCCAAATGAGAGATGGTATTCATACAGGAAGTAGCAGTAGCAAAGTCTTAAACCAGGGATCCAGGAGCAGGCATAAGGTCTGGTACACGGGCCGTCAGCAAACAAAACAAAATCACAATCCAGGAGTCCAGGAGCAGGCAAGTGGTCTGATACACAGGCGGTCAGCAAACAAAACAAAGACAGGATCAGGAATTAGAAGTCCGTGTGCAGGCAAGGTTGGTACACGGGCGGACAACAAACAATACCAAGGTAGAATCAAGATTTAGGAGTCCGTGTGCAGGCAAGGTCGGTACACGGAGAAAACAGGAGACTTCCGGAATTAAGGTACAGAAAGTAGCACTTCAGAAAATGCCGGTTGTAACTATAAACAGAAGCGGTGTTTTGAAAACCGCTGTGGGTTTAAATACAACAAGGAGGCGGAACATAATCGAAAACAAGGCTCCCGTATAATGCCGGGAACTACAACCCATGGCAGGTTTTCTGGGAAATGTAATTTGTTGCAGCTATTCTCCATGGCAGCTGCCACCGTGAGAAAAAAAATGCATGACAGCGCCGTAGCACCTTATGAAGAGCAACCACTTTCTTGTCCTTCTTTCTGGCTTTACATAGAGCTCCCCAACTGTCCTTGTTAACGCGGGAGACTGAAGAGGCACGGGGCAGACACCGGGGAGTGTGATGAGGCGAAGGTTGGGATGTAACACCCAGAAATTCTAAAGACAAAGCAGATGGGTCCTCGTTTGAAGAATCCCTCTCTCGACCCAAGCGATCTGACAAACTATTGACGCATCACTCACTTGATCTACATCAGCAACCTTATCATAATAATGGCATGAAAGAATCATTGAACCTAACTTCCTTCAGGACTATGTTTCCCTCTGAGACGCAATTTGTGAAAATCCTCCATCAAAGTAATTAATGGCTTGTTCCACATTAGAGTTAAGGGGCCTCTGCCTGGGAGCCTTACATCTATCAGCCAACATTGACACAGTCTACAACTCTTTTTCTCTTTCCTGCCACTTCCTACTCCTGATACATTTTATTCACCCAAATGGTTATGTTGCTTCATCAACTCTGCAGATGATCTTCCCTTCATCATCTGACCCACCACTGCTAGTGCAAATGGATCACTAACTGGGTACTAATCCCCCACTAACACTTTACCTGTTTTTCCTTCTCATTTTGGTTTTATGTCCATTCAAGCATAAAATTACCCTATGTACAAAAAAGATAAATAATAAATACAGTCAAACACAGAATCCATTTCAACATCCTCACTTCATGCAAGGGTGTTCGTCAACTCAGTACTATGATGTTTTCCCCTTTGCCCACCAACACCACCAACAGGAAACAGCTAATTCAGATGGAAAGCATGTGGAACTGCTAAGTGCACCCGTGTTGGCTATCATAAATGCCTCATTGCTGCAAGGTTGTATTCCCAGTGAGCTAAAGAGATCATATATTACTCCTCTCCTGAAGAAAAATACTTTGTACCCCAAGGTTCACTCAAATTATCGCCCTTTTGCAGGCCTACCTTGGTTGGCTAAGATCCGGGAGAAGGTTGTTACAATCCAATTACAGGCTAACCTGGAAGAACAGAGCATTTTGGATGTGTATCAATCTGGGTTTAGACCAGGTCATGGGAAGGAGACAGTGTTAGTGTCCGTATTGGACGATATTCTAAAGGCAGCCGATGAGGGGGACATCAGCATGTTAGTTATGCTGGACCTCTCGGCTGCTTTTGATACTGTGGATTTTGAGATACTTATTTCAAGACTTTCTGACACAGCCCAGGTCTCAAATGCTTCTCTTAAATGGTTCACCCCTTTCCTAAATGACTGTTCTCAACAGGTTAAGTTGGGGACGTTTAGTTCAGATTTTCTGGCGGTTAGATATGGAGTCCCTCAGGGCTCATCACTTTCGCTGTTGCTTTTTAATATTTACATTCAGCCTTTATTAGAGATATTTGCTGAGTTTGGATTGTTGTATCATTCATACGCTGATGATACACAAATTTATTTACGGCAAACAGAATCTACGGAAGTCATACAGAGAGTATTGGTACCAAGCAAGATCCCTCCATCCCACACTTCAGATAACACCTCATTGACCCGTGAAAACATCAACACTCATTCCAGCATAACATGTGCTTGCGAGTCAGGTTTGTGCTATTGATATCCCCATATTTTCTTAAAACTTTATTAATTTTGGTTCACGTCATGGACAACCAACACATGACATTGATTGAAAGAGAGACATGAAAATAATCACAGCATTAATTAAAGCAATAATATTTGGCCAAGCTTACACAGGCATCTTAGGTGTAGCAAACACCATTACACTTCCTTGTAAGAGGAAACATAGAAAATGTATCAGCAACAATACCGAATTGCCCGCAGACTCCATTCAGAAAACATGTAGAACTAAACCTTATACTAGGTCCCAGTGACACCAGCAGCTAATGGGAGGAACATTGTGACATCATCTATGGTACTTCCCCACTCCTTGCCAAGACCTCCTCAGTCATTCTAAGGAACCCTGTAAAGGCATCCCAAATATGTGCAGTTCTGGGCATAGCTGGCACTAGCATGCAGTAATCTGTCTCCATGCCACAACACCATGACACATCTACCAGCCATTTGCTAGTCAAGGGGGGGGGGGCACAGAACTAGACCAAAGCATAAAGATGCACCTCTTAACCAGCAATGTACATAATGATATCAACTTGCTGGCACCCTTAGCAAGCCCTAGAAGCTACCCTAACATACAGCACAATAATTCCTGAGGGACCTCTATCCCAAGTATTGGACCTGTCATATCCACCACTTGGCCCCAAATGTCAGAAATATTAGGACAAGTCCAAATCATATGCAGGAAACCCGCTTCCGCTTCCTTGCATCTAGGACATCTGCCATCCGCTAAGCTGACAATCATCTTCTGACGCCATGGGTGCCAATGCATAAATTGCAACACCTTAAACTGTATCAATTTAAACCTAACATTCAGGGCGTCTCTTTGCATATACACGGACACGTAGGACCACAATTTATCATGCAAGGTCAACCCGCATCCTCTGCCCACTTCCTCTTGCAGGGCAATTTCACCAACAGGGTGGTAGTTTGCACCTGCCGATATATATACTCAAGACAAAGATTTTGGAACCTGACAAGTTTATAATATACTTCAGACGCAGTCGTGTAGGGTTCAGATGGAAAATGTGGCCTCCAAACTCATGAAAGCAGACCGCACCCGAAAGTACTGAAAGGCCAATGTGAAGTCACACCCTAGCTTAGCCTCCACTAACTCCCAAGTGACAAATTGCCCATCAGGGTAGAAGTCATACTTATGGTTTATGCCCAATCTTGACCACGAGGTCCTAATCATACTATCACAAGACGGATCTAGACCCTGGATCCCTCACACCCGTAGCCCGGGCACATAGGAAAACTGGATCAGCAATCACTTCATTAGCCGCTTCCACGCACCAATCGTACATGCCACTGGGTCTAAGTGGCATTTTTCATTGACTGCCATCACCGCCAAGGCCCCCTGCAAAGAATAGGGATAAGCCAATCGCTTCTCAACCCTCACATGTGGGTACGGCAATGAGCCGGACATTCAAAAGGATGCAAAGGATACCTTAGTCACCAAGTAATATAGTTCTAGGCCCGGCACGTTCAGTCCCCCACAACCATAGTGCCTAATTAAGGTTTTACATTTCCATCAGGGCAACGGTCACTAAAAAGATTAACCCCAGGCCACACTGGAATATTATGGCAAAAATGCAGTAATTTAGGCAGGATAATCAACTTTAATACAGCAATATGATCCAACAAAGAGAGCAGGAGGGAAACCCAGCGATCTATGTTCCTACAGAGATATTCAAAATACGCCAGACAACGATTAACTTCATTTAGTTCTTGCTAACACATTACAGATACGTTTTTTTTCTTTTTCTTTTTTATAACATTGATAGTCGAGGGAGTGGGGCGAAAATTATATATGTATGGACTGTATTATTGGTATATAGCTTCTTATTTTTTTGTTTTTTGTTTGACAGCTTAGATACTTAGACATAGTCGTTTGGAAGGTGTTGGTTGCCAGCTAGGAGTAAATTGAGGGATTTAACTGTTTCTAATGATGATTGAGTTTCAGGTAATTAGGAGAGGAGCCTGGAGTATAGGGTATTTTAGAATGTTAAGTTTGTATAACAAGTTGAGGCTGAAGCGGATAGCTTGCATTTTCTTAAGAGGCTGGGTTTTATTTTGTTTAATTTTTTTTTTAATAACACAGAGAATTATGAATTTCCATAAAAGTGAGAAGAAGAGTGACAGGATGATGACAAAAACAGGAAACGAAATTTGTGTGGTGACTTGGAATGTAAATGGAATCAATAATCAATTGAAAAAATAAAAATAACCTTAACTATCTAAATGACATGAAAGAAGACATTTGTTTCCTGCAGGAGACACATTTGATGCTAGATGAATTAACCATCTAAAGAAATAATGGGTTGGAAAGGTATATGGTTCCTGGTTTAATTCAAGATCGAGGGGTGTAGTGACTTTAATACGCAAGAAAGCACCACTACAAATATTGAAAGAATGTTCTGACAGACAGCATGAATGAATATTCAGGGTGAAATTATGACGTTATGTAACATTTACGTACCATCAGTAGATGATGGTTCATTTTTTTAAAGTGTGGCTCAAATAATACAGGATTTAAAAAGTTCAAATATATTACTGTGTGGAGATTTTAATGAAGTTTTTGACCCTAATATGGACAACAGTAAGTGCAGATCGATAAGAAATAGAAGCAACAACTACTTGTCACTAAATGCTCTGCTTGAGGAACATAAATTAAAAGATAATTGGAGATTAGAACATCCATCAATCAGGGAATACAGCTTCTACTCAAGTGCTCAAGATACCTTTTCAAGGTTGGATATGTTACTAATGGCAGGTAAAATGGCGGAAAATTATAAAACCGGGAAAATTGGAAACATATTAACAGACCATGCACTGGTGGAAATGTTTTTGAATGCAAAATAACTTTTACATGGAGAATGAATACTTTGATTCTGGATGATGAGAAGATGCTGGAGAAGATAGTCTCTGAGGTGGAGTACTTTGTTGAAGAAAATCATACAGGAGAAGTGGAGACAAAGACGGTGTAGGAAGCCTTCAAATGTACTATGCGAGGATTGTTATTGAGTCTTTCCAGAAACAAGAAAAAGAGGCAAGATTTAGATCTACGGATCAAAAGTCTTTCTCGAGAAATGATAAATGGACCAAAGCTATTGGATAAACTAAAGGAAATTTGAAAACAAAAATGAATACGATACTAACTGAAGGAGCTGAACGAAGCATGCATCAGATGAAATGCTCTTACTTTGAAAAAGGGGAAAAATGTGATTGATGGTTGCTGCATTGTTTGAGGAAAACTGATTCTGATATGGCCATTGCTTCAAATCATGGCCCTGATGCTTTAATTACATTTAAACCCACAGACATTAATGACATTTTTGAGAATTACTACAAGGAATTATACAGCAATGAACATACAGTTTCTGGGGTAGGTGAGCATTTTATTGGGGAGTTAGAGATCCCAAAGATTGTAGAGACAGAATATAAAAATTTAGAGAAGACTTGACGATCGAAGAATTGAGGAGATCATTTTGTGAACTAAATTCGGGAAACTCTCCGGGGACCGGATGGTCTGCCGGCTGAATTTTATAAGATTCTACCAGATGATGTCCTAATGTTAATGAAGGACATTTTTGAATCATCACTTAAGGATGGCCAATTATCACAAATTACAAGACATGCTATGATATCAGTGTTTAAAAAGAAAGGGAAAGACGAGACTCAACCATCAAGCTACCGTCCTATCAGTTTAATAAACACGGATAACAACATTTTAGCCAAAACCTCAGCTTTGCGGTTAGAAACTTTGCTACCAATATTGATTAATGAAAATCAATCCAGATTTATTCAAAAAAAGACAGGCTTCAAGTAACAGCTGAAGGCTTATTCAAACAATATCACAAGCCTCGAACTCGATGGATGATATTGTGGTTTTGTCCTTAGATGCTGAAAAGGCGTATGACCGTGTTAATAGGAACTATCTTTATACGGTACTATTCAAAATGGGTAAAGGTGAGAGATTTATATAATGAATAAAATTATTGTATTCAAAACCAACTTCTCATATTAATAAAAATGGATTGAGATCTGATATTTTTGAACTAGAGGGGTACTAGACATGGATCCCCCGTGCCCTCTCGTTTGTCATTGCAGTTATTATTATTATTATTATTATTAACCATTGGCCATTGCAATAAGGAATGAAAAAAGTATAAGTGGGATAAGCTGTTGGGGTGCGGAACAGAAGCTTTGTTTTTATGTCGATGACCTACTACTGATTTTAAGAGATTTAGAACACTCACTGTCTTAATTGAACTTTTGGCAAGTTTTAATGTAACATCAGGATATAAAGTGAATTGGATGAAATCAGAAGTGATGCCCTTAACGATTACATGTGATAAACTGTGGGTTACTTCGTAGGGTTTTAAATGATGCTCGGATAGGATGGGGTACTTAGGTATATGGTTAACACCAAATATTGAGGAAATGGTGCAGGACAATCTAAAAGAATTGTGTGAAGGATTAACACTGGATCTGGAGAGATTGAAGGTACTAAACCTATCCCTATGAGGGGAAGGTAAACGCCCTTAAAATGAATTCAGCTCCTACAATTTACTTTGTACTTGGTATGCTACCATTGAAAATAGGGCCACGGTACTGGAAAGAATTTGAAAGGCTCATGCAGAATTTAATTTGGGACAATAAACATCCTAGATTAAAACTTTGGAAACTACAATTACCTCTTGAAAAGGGTGGATTTGGTGTCCCAAACTTTCATGCAACCATTTTGCGTTCATGGCACAATTTTTTCTTCCTTTCCTAGGGAGAAACCCAAATGACTGGGTGATTGCTAAAGCCGGCTCTATAGGCCCTTTGATGCCTAGGGCAGTTTTAACAACAATAACGTCAAGCCCAGGGTGTACGACTAACCCTACAACTGAATTTTGAAGATGCTCCTAGAAAGAGCTAACAAGCTTACTTACACAGATGCTCTGAAGGCCACAGAAGCTTCAATTTGGGCTAACGCCCTAAATGAAGAAAAAGGGAAGACATAGTTTTGGCCAGAATGGTTTTTGGGAGGTGTTAGGTGGATCGGGGACTTGCAGAATGAAGGGAAATGGCTCACGGCAAATGAAGTTAAGAGTAAATGGGATAGAAATAACTTTTTAGCGATGGACTACAGGAGACTGAAAAAAGGTTATTGGAGACGTGGATTTTGATAACTGGCTAAATTTTGAAATTTCTTCAGTCACTGTCAAAATGGGTGGAGGTGGTTTGGCAAGCGGAATCTATAAGCTCATTGTCTCTGGATAGGAGAATGATCAGGTGGGGGTAGATTGGAGTAGTAGACTTGATGATGAAATGTATTTGGAACAATGTTTGATTATGTGCATTAATGTCAAACTATGCTTGATTAGTTTATGTGAAAGTCCCAGGCAAATCAACATTTTAAATAGAGTCTACTGGTCCTTGGAATGGTTATTTAAAAGAGGTCATTAGGATCCAATAGATTGTTGGGGATGCGTACATCAGGTTGGAACAATGGAACATATGCTATGGAGTTGGGGGAGAGTGCATGATTTGTGGCTCAGTATTTGTGAAATATCAGATGAGATATGGGAGTGCAAATGGATTATGACTTTAAAACATAGATCTTTGGTGGTGATGAATTACTGGAGGATCTAACCACATGCCAGAAGAAATGGTTATTTAGAGGGGCTACTATAGGTAAGAAAATGATTTTGAGAGGGTGGAAATCAAGAGTGTCCCCGAATGTCGAAGATTGGATGGATGAAATGCGTAAACCTGCTGATATTGAGAGAGTGATCGATATGAGAGTTGTCTTTTTGAAAAGATTTGGGGGAATGTTATGGATTCATATTATTCTCCGTCTTAGTTATGGTGGGTGGGTGGGTTGGTGGGTGGGTTGGGAGAGGGTGGAGTGTATATATTTGTGCTTTAAGTATATAGTTGAACATTGTATTTCTGAATTTCAACACATACTGTTTGTAACTTTATTTTATTTAGAGTTTTATGCGTAGTTATTCATTGATTGTCATGGTTTACGCTATAAAAAGAAAACAAAGAATACAAAAAATGGAAATACACCAGATGATTGTCCCTTATCAAAGAGGACCAACCCCTTCTGACATTGAAATCCTAGTACCTAAATGTCGCCTGTTCCCATTGTTACAACTCTGATCCACTCGGCCTACAAGTGCCATCCATCAGGGTAAACAAAATGGACTTAGCCCAGGTAATACGTAACCCAGACACTCTCCCGAACTGCTCTAGCTCCTGGGTGAGGGGAGGCAAATTAATATCAGGATTCTAAACATACATTATGATATCAACAGTATACAAAAATATCAATTCACAAATTCCCCCAACACAACGTGCACCAAATGTCATGCAGCCCTAAGTCGTTCATGGCCAGAAAACTTTCCCGAGCAGCAAGTGATGGCGGTCTCGCACTAGCGCTTGACATGTCTAATTCAGAATTGTGTTAAAGTCATTGTTATCAGACGGGTATGACAGTATGTGTAACACCTATTTACCCATGGGATGGGATTTCCTGAATCACCAGCATTGTTAGTAATGGTCCCAGTGATTCAGGCATTTGTTTGCCGGGAGATCTGTGGCCCCGGCAAACTTCTACTGTGCTGGTCCGACAAAGATGCCAGAGCCAGAATTACCAGCATTTATTCTGACCCAATGTAGCCGTTGTGTGCTTAGTCGCTGCCTTCGGCCACCGAGCATGATTTGAACCCTTTCTAAAAGAAATACTCATCCTTCAAACCCCAACCATGCCCAGCACCACCCCCACTGCGGTACACCAACATGCAGTGAATCCCCAAAGCCATGCAAACCACAAATGCAAAACTAAACAAAATGGGTAATACTTAGCGGAGGGAAGAGATACCCCACCAGGACCAAATAAACATAAAAACAAGGACATGCCACTTTGTTACATTCACAAAACCTATTTATATACCCCCTCAAAATGTCATATGGTATGAACAATCAACACTCCTGTAAGTATTTTTGTATGCTATTGTTGATATATTCCTGCTGTATACTATGTCATTGTAACCTTAAGAAATGCGCCCTGATGCCTTTGGGCCAGGCGCGCTATACAAATAAACAAAATACAAATACACATCTAATAGCACAGGTCAAAACATACTCATCACCCCAGAGGGATATAAAAGAACATAATCAGCAATCAGCTACCACAGTGCCACCACCACCACCACCAAAATTTCGGTGTAAATGTTTAGACAAAGTCTCCGAAAAGGAAAGAACCCCTGCCGGATCTGTAAAAAAGTGTGCTTTATTATCATGCACCACCCGAAGCCTGGAGGGGTAGAGCATGGTGTACTGGAAATCACGCTCCCGCAACTGATGCTTTGCAGCGACAAAGGATACGCAGACCTTCTGACCAGCAGGTGTAAAGTCTGGATAAATGGAAATTCTGGATTCCTGGAGCTGCAGATCCCCCAACTCACGAGCTCTTGGAAGAATAGTGTCTCTGTCTCTATAATTTAATGGACGGACAATCACTGGGCAGGGATTCTGGCCAGGCTTTGGTACATGTGGTGAAACTCTGTGCGCACTCTCTACCAAAAATTGCTGGGATGAAGGCGGGTCTGCAAGCACCTCATTTATTACCCTCCATAAACACCTTCATAATCTGTGAATTCACCGACTCTGGTACCCCAACCACTTATATATTATTACGCTGCGACCTCGCCTCCAAATCTTCATTTTTTGCTTGAACGCCCTTTACTTCTTACTGAAGCGATCTCAGCACCTGACACACATCTGTACTTGTGTCCTCCAGTGCCCGAATACATGCTCCGCCTCAGAGATCCTGCTGCTTTCCTTCTTGATTTGCTGCTGCATGCGATCCATCTTATACACCAGGCTGTCCAATTTTCACGGCATCAAAGGCCGACTTCATTTGTGCCAATAGAACACTCATATCTATTTCTGGGCTTGAAGAGTCCCTGCTCCTCTCACTCTTGCTCACCTTTCCCTCGGCTTCCATCTCATCCCCTTTAAAAGAAGAGCTGATCAGAGAACTCTTGGGTTCCACCATCGTCTTGGGCTCAGTTTCAGGGAAGGACAGATTTGACTGACATTTATTACTTTTTGCCATATGCGCAGTACGAATGCCAAGGCGCCCAGCGGCAGAGGAAATGTTCTCTCGTAAAAAGTCACTTAAAATAAGAAAAATGACCAAGGCGCTGTAGTTGTAGGCAACCCAGCTTAATAATGCATGCCCTCAGCTTAGCAACAGCAACTCTGTGTCCAAAGATCCTGCTTTTGCGATGGCCCTAATACATTATTCAAGCAACCAACATTAAGTTTCATCAGTCAATTGCATTCTGTCAATTGTTTGCTCTTCAGTCAATCAAGACCAATGTTCTCTCGGGTCAAAGCATCAATGCTTCCTGTTACCCACTTTCTGTCCCCTACAGATGTGCTGATTTCAGTGTAGGAGCCAGTACTTTCCCAGCTGTCAGTAGGTAGGCGATACAGCATGGGAGCCACGAGAGTGAAGCCGCAGCACCACAAACAGTAATGGCGGGAGCCTGATCGCTGTGCTAGCTCCCCCAGCCAGCACGATCCTAGCACTGCTCCTCACTATCAGGATGCCGGCAGCACCCTCTCCAACATTGTGGATGCTAAACACTGCCAGCCAGCACCGCTCCAGGCTCGTGGCCCCAACAGTCTCGGCCGGCGTGTAGCACCATCATGGGTATGTCAAGGCACAATCACCGGCCCTCAAAATAGCACTTCCACGCAGCGATACACTGTAGGAAGACACTCGCTTATGGCCAAGGTGTAGGAGCACTCTTAACCATCTTGCAGGGGCACAATCATGCCATTATGTCCGGGTGCGGGATCAGATTCTCCAAGCCTGCACAGCGCTCATGATGAAGTGGTCAACATGGTGAAGCGCCACCTGGCGTGCATATCCCCATATACCCGGCAAGGGGGGGGCTCAGGGGCTTTTGTGTCACCACGAGCCATTGGATTTTGGGCCTAGCCGTGGGATAGGGTGTATCACAGTGGGTCCTCTCAAACTAATTCTCAGAGGCTAGACCTTCCCCAATCCCCTATCCTGGTTGGACAACCCAGTCTTGACAAATCTGCCCGTCCTCAAACCTCTAAGGAGACCCTGCAAAAAAGCCAAAATAATAGTCATAGTAAAACAAGAAAATTGGTCAAAATTAGACCATCGGAACCCATAGAGATAATGCAAAAATAAATAAATTAAAAATATTATAGATCATTAGCCAAATATTCAAATCCATAATGCACCAAAACATTCGCAAACTTCAAATAATGACATTCATGTCAGCCACCATTGGTCGATATTCAACAGGATATTGCCTTGTCTCTTTTACCCTTAAAATGGGCTTGGTATGCTTGCGTATTACATCATTGTGCTGACATCGCGCATGAGGCAAGTGTTGATGTCGCTGCTGCAATTTTAGCAACGGGTATTTCAATATATTACTTGAGCAACTCATATATGATATCTGAATTGAAATATTTTATTATCCCTAGGAAATTTCTTATCTCTTGAGATTGACTAATAAACATACTTTTTACCCTTTGAATGGGCCGGTATGATTGCGCAAACCTATTGTTTACATATTACATCACTTCGTTGACGTCGCGCGCACGGCACGATAGAACGTCATTGCTACTATTTTAGCAGCAGACAAGATTGCGGCCGCTGGGAAACAACGCGCGGACTGCCAAGGGGGATTCCAGACCGGACACCTGTTTCAGAACATATGTTAAGCAGAATTGGATCGGTTTAAGGTAAATGCATACACAGGTTTAGCACTGGACTAAAGCATCTGTAGCTGAGATGCAAAGAACATGATGCAGGACGTATTTACAAAAATAACATTTTGTTACTATGTTTCTGACTATTCAGATGTGGAAAAATTAGCAAACTACTTGAACCAAAGTGTAATAGTTCCTGTGCAAGATACACATCAGTGGACATTAGGGCATGAGAACCCTTTTTTCATTTTAAGTGATTTAACAATATATCAATGACCGATTTAGCTATCGGTGCAAGGGACACCTAATGATTTTGTGTTTTTTTATACCTCACTAGGATGTTAAGAACAGCTCTCATATTTGGTTTAAGAATTTATATCGGAAATAGGCTGAGAGATATAGACTAAGACATTACCGATAATTCTGGGTAATGCAATTAGCCACATACATGGTGGAGTGCATTATGGCAATATGAGTTGGAACTGGATAACTCACGGGTGCATCTGGGTGTGAGTGAACATCAACTCTCAAATAGTGAACTTGATGTTACAGCAGCTAATGTCACCATAAAGGGTGATTTAAAGTTTTGCAATAAGAGATGAGAGAATATCCAGTTCAATAACAACCAATGAGGGTGACATGAATGCCATTATTTGAAGTTTGAGAATTTTATGCTGCACTATAGAATAGAATATTTAGCTGATGATCTATTATATTCTCTCTCCTTTTATATTTTGTTTTACTTTTTATTTTTGCATTATCTCTATGGGTTCTGATTGTCTAATTTTTACCAATGTTCTTGTGGTATTATGACTATTATTTTCGGTGCTTACACTATTATATGAATGGTAACAATGTTGGAAATTGTTAATGAACCAATGGGACCAATTGGAATTTTTATCATAATATTTGAATAGTTTATTACTTTGGAAAACTGAAATTTGGTTTATGGTCATGGCCTACCTACTGTTGACGTCTCCAATCAATATAATCGTTTTGTACATATTTTATTTTATTATTTTGATAACATGTATCTGATATAAATACAATATTTGTCAGCCCCGAGGATGACCTGAGGTCTAAACACGTGTTGGCTGAAATTTCTCCACCAGGCATGACTGTGGAAGTCTTGCCTAATCAAAAGCAACCCTACTGTAGGGGCTCATTCTGCACACCGATTCTTAAAATCAATCAAATGGCACAGCAAAATGGTCTCTACAATGTTGCCATACCGCTAGTGTATTTTAATAAGTTGTGTGTTTTAATTAATTAATTATTTATATATTTAATGACTTGTTAATATGTCGCTTACTCTTTTATCAAGGTTTTTTTTGTGGTTTTATATCTTTGTATTATTTTTGCGTTGGGCTGCTTACATCGCAACCGCTCACAGGAAACCATATTGGAGAGCTCTTTTAGAATCAGGAGCACACAAATGCAGGGAAATCAGAAGGGAGATGAAGAGTCGGCAGGAGCAAGTAAGTTAAAAAGAGTTTGACATAATCGCATAGAGTGTGAATACAGTTAGGATCAAGAAACGCCCTGAAGAAGACCTCTTTGGAAGGTTGAAACACGTGTAGGCATACTACCAGCATATTACCATTAAAAATTACTAATTGATAACTCTTAGTTGTGTTGATAAAATGTTTACTGCTCAAAGGATATAGCAAATATGAATAAAAAACTGTTGGCTGTACGCGCAAATGGTCAAGGACACACATATGTTCTTTGTATTTTTGTTCAGTGGCTGGGGGCTCTAGTCACGTGTTGGTGACCAATGCAGCTATACGTCACCTAAGTTAACAAATTTAAACTTCAACTAGGTACCAACTTGGTGGGGTAGACTCTAACACTTAAGCCCAGATTCATGGAATTAATTGTATGTATAACAGGGATTTGCGTGCCATTCTGCACACAAATCCCTGTTTGACTAATGGCGATTTGGGGGCAGAATGGCATGCAAATTCCCGTTTTACACGCAAATAATTCTGTGAATTGGGCTCTTAATGTCAAAGGGTAGACTGGAAATATTTGTTTTCCTACTGAAATAGACTTGTCCTAAACATATTCATATACCTGGCAGTGCAGCTCATGGGACCAGTGCCCAGGTGGAAACACTGCACTCTCCTCTATTCTCTTACATTCTTTAGCATAATGTTATCAGACAGCGCCATTTCCCCAGCTGTGTCTGTTAAATTATCCTTAATTTAATACTTATGCTCACCCTCCTTGTATATCCTTCCCATTATGAAATCAGAGAGGGTACATTAGCAGGCCATGTATCTTGGGGTTTGGTTTATTTCTCCCGAGTGTAATGGTGTTATAAGGATTCCTGCCCTCCTACCGCAGCAAATCCTGAGGGATCCCATACAGCAATATCCATGTCTGCGGAAGAGATGTGGGCTGAGTGGGATTGTGGTGCCCCACCCAATGGCACTTCACATTGGACCTGTGAGATCTTCAGGGTTCAGCAAGAGATGCTTCTATGGTAGAACCTTTCTTCAGATAGGGTGTTGCATCGGAAAAGTCTTCTCCTCACTGTCTGATACTGCATTTCCTGCTTCCTAATGTTTTCTCTCCTATCCAGCATGGGGGAAGAGTCTGTGTTATCAGCCGATGCTCTATTGTTCTCTACTTCAAAGTTTCTTCTTTGTGGTACATGGATCTAATCAGGCTTGTCAAAATAATTTTGCCTCCATAATTGTCTTTGTCACAATCTGAATCGGAGCTAGATTCCTCAGTGTCAGTCAAGCTGCCTTTATTTGTTCTGATGCTTTGCAGTAACCCGGATGTGTTGTCTCTGTTCTGGCTTTCTGATTATGGTATTTGTTTTCCCGTTCCTAGTAGTGTCATACGATTTCGGTTTGGATTCTTGTTGATGAGGGGACTTCCCCCTCTTTGTGTTGTTAATATAGTGGAAGATTGGGTAGCTGGTGATCTACGATGTATGGTGTAGATTGCCACTCATCCCCAAGCTAATTTCCTCCTTTTGGTAGCAAGATGTGGATATTTCAGCCTACATTCGGTTAGCAGTTGCCTGGGCTAGCTGGTGTGCTTTGTCCAGTTGCTGGAGACGGAGTTAAATGCACTTCGGATAATTGTGAATTCCGGTTCTATCAGGGGTTCCTCTTTAAAGAAGTACATGGGCAACCTGATGTTTTGTCCAAGCATCAATGGTGAGTAGCCAAATGCAGCAATAATATTCATGGTCCAGTATGGAAACATGCCATCTCCAGGGGTTCTTCGATATGAGTTCTCACCATGTCCGAGAAGGTACTGGTAAATTGCTTGGCCAGAGCATCCCCTTTTTGGTGGCATGGTGACTCTTGCGTCTTGCATATTCTATTGAATTCTGGCAGATTTGAAGTTTGGTCCTGGATTAGAGTAAGTCTAGCCTTGATGCACACAATACTTTTCTCCAGAGTGCTTTGGCGATGGTGGAGGCCTATTGTTCTTTGGTAGTAATGCCTGGGGATATCCTGCAAAGCTATTCATGATGGCAAGAATATTCTGGTTGCCTCTGCTGTATATTGAAACACGGAAAGTGTATGCAGACCAGATCCTAATGTCTATCTCTCTGAAGATGTTAAACGTAGGCATCTGGTCATATTGTGGTCATGGAGTTTTATGCAATGGGCACGATTCTTGCAGGATCTCTCTACATCATGGTCCAGGAGTGGCTCATAGAATCAGTTTCTGACAAGTTGTACGATGGAATGGCACATTTCCTGGGGAGGGCCAGTCATTGTATCAGGTGGCCCTAAAGGAGGCTCTCGTTGAATAGAACTCCCTCTTGAGAATTAGGATAATCCACTTCCTCAGATCAGCATGCTTGTCACCACTCTCTATGGTAGAGGATGGTGCTTCAGTCGCTCTTTCCTTTGCTTCAGTAATGCAGCAATACAAAGTTCAGTAAACTAGATCTAATGACGTTCGTCTTTGTTGAGTCTCAGAAGCTCAGGTGCATGTAGACTGGCAAGGTTGCAATACATGGAGGGGCCCCTTTTGAGGTTAACGCCAAGACAGTCTGCATTCCTGCCTTTGTCTGGTGTGATGAGCAAGATAGGGGTTCACATTTCTTTTAATCTGGCTGTGGAAAGCTCAGTCCAGTCTGTTTGGCAGTTTTCCTAGATTACGTGTGGTCTTCTTGAAAGGGAGTCGGCATCAATAGTATTTCACCCATGGCTGAAAACTGTAAGGTGAAAGCGCAGCAAGCCATCGATGTCTAGTGGGATCTGGCCTGGCAAACTTCAATACATACTGAAGCGTGTTGATGTCTACCTCTCAGGGGCTAGGATCACGGTGGATGCAGTCGTGGAACAACTCTATAATTGACAATTGTAAGGCCAAGATGTCCAATTTGTACACTGGACATTTTGTCTCAGAAGGGCTTGGCGCCCTTCTGGCAAAGGCAAGGGGTCTTAGATCATTGTCACTGTCCTGGCAGAGCAAGCCTCCTAACCCATCCAGACTGGCGTCAATATGGAAGATGTAAGGCCCCCACAGATCCACAAATACCAGGACAGGTGCTTTCATAAGAGTCTCTATTATTTGATCAATGGCTAGCTGACCTGGTTAATTCACCTCTCCCAAAAGGGTTTCTGAATGTGGCTGAAGCATTCTTAGCACCCTGGTGCTATGCTGGAAAATGTTGGTCAATTCAATGAGCGGTCTGCTGATCTTTGCAAAGTGTACAATGAATCTTAGGTATTTATTTGAACATCTGAGAAAACCTTTGAGTTTTTGTAGGGCCTATGGATTTTGCCAACTTCGAAGAGTTTCAACCTTTAAAGCATCCACTGAGATGCCTCCTTTGGAGAATTGACAATAGTGGCATCTCACAGCTGAGACATTGAGTCCCTATACTTTCATCAGCTTCTTATCCTGTTCTTGAAGCAATTCTTAGAAAATGAAGGAATCATCTGGGAAGACACAGGCTTCAAAAGGGATTTAATATCCACAACAGCTCTTTCCTTCAGACACTGGCACACCATTGCCCCATAAGCCTATTTTCCTTCTTGGCTGTAAAAGACTTTTCTTCTCTCTACCATCTGTATGTACGTGAACCCATATGTTCTTGTGTGAACCCCTATCTTCCTACGTGAACCCATATGTTCCTATCTACATCTATCAGAGAACCAGATGTTAGCTGATGGATATCTGTGGAGACTTGGGAGAAAGCACTGTACCCCCTTGGGAACTGAAATGCTTTCAGTCTTCTTACTACTAGGGACCGACCCTTTCCTAGGCAGATATGTTCCATGGATTGGAATGGTAACCCCTTTTTCTCCCAGGCCATGCAGTAGTGTTCTACCATTTCTTGGGTGGTTGCTGCACCTTGTGCTCAGGATCCTTGGCCTGCTTTCTGATTCCTGAGCTTCTTACGAGACATGTGTCTGATATTCCTTGATGCTTTGGCTTCATCAGTGAAATGCCTGCCCTAAGCCAGTTCATGTTCTGCTTCTCCAGATACCCTGCTGTTCTTCTTTCTCTTTCCCCATCGCTGTTGTCTTGATTTGTGCTGCTTTATCCCTCATAGTACCCGGAGTGGGTGTGTCCACGGGATACACGTAAAGTGATTGGCTCATTTCCGAGCCATACCACGGTGTAATTCCGTGGACGCACCTACATGCCTGCGTTTGTTCCCAGCTGGGGGGGGCGTGGCAGCCTTAGGCA
This sequence comes from Ambystoma mexicanum, assembly GCF_040938575.1. Taxonomy (NCBI): domain Eukaryota; kingdom Metazoa; phylum Chordata; class Amphibia; order Caudata; family Ambystomatidae; genus Ambystoma; species Ambystoma mexicanum. The sequence goes on along the minus strand of NC_090936.1, from coordinate 103,191,874 downwards.
ATGAAGAGGCTCAAAACGTGGCAATCCCCACTCCTCCCCAAGGCTGAAGGCTGCCTTTGTCCCCTGCCGGGGACTCGGGTAAGTTTTTTTTCCCTCCACCCCCTCCCCTCCAAACTATCCCCTCCCCCACCCTCCGAAACCCACTTACCTTCTTTTTTCTTCTTTTCTCGGGAGCAAATGCGCTGGGAACACTTCTGGTCCCAGCGCGTCCGCGCTCCCGATGGCCGCCATGGAAAGGGAAAACGGACTACGTTTTCCCTTTCCCGGCGGCCATTTTATTTGACTTTTTATTTTATTTTCTGTTCCGAAATGCTGCAGCGTTTCGGAACAGAAAAAAATGCTATTAGTACCCCGGTCTAACGGGCCGGGGTACTAATGGCTATAAGCCCCTCAACGGCAGGCCAGTACCGCCCACGGTAATGCCCCCAGGGCTTCGTTAAGGCCCTTGCTATGCTTGGGCCTGTAACTATGGCCCCGGGGGCATTGCCTGGGGTGGTATTGGCCCGCCGACTAGTGGCTTATTGCCATAATGTCACTTGATGCTTCAATTTCCCTGTGTTTCATGTACTTGCTCCTGTGTCCAGTTTCTCCCCCCCCCCCTTTCCCAATTTTTGCTGGTACATCGAATGGTTTTCTGATTTCTGGTCAGTGTTCTTATATGTGCGTGATTGAGCAGAGGTGTTAATAAAACCCCCAACCTGTCTTTTATTTCAAATGAATTATTTTTTTAAGGAATCACAAATGGGGTATTATCATGCAATGTCAAACGTGGTTAGGACATGATGCTGGCAGCGCAGTCACGCAGGCAGCCTACCTCCTTATGCAGATGCAGTTAGTAATAAAACACTTCATAGATGGCTTGCACTCCTTGTCTAGTATCTCGCAGAAGTGGTCAAATATCAGTAATTAGTGCCACTCTGTATCAAGTGATTGGCATGTCTACTTTCAATGTTCACCTCAGCTGCCTTTGGTTGCTCAAACGGCATTAATGATCTTTAATTGCCCATGATTTAAGGCCAGGATTTATCCTCCTCCTTTTTACACGCTTGCAGGAAAATATGTCGCAGTGCAGAAAAGGGAGGGCTGAGCAGTGTTGTTCAAACTCCCATTGTTTTCATCTCAGTTACTCGATTGAAGCAGCTATATTATTGTTTTCTAATGCCACTGGTTTCTCTTCTGGAATCCCTGATGCCCTGATTGTTCCCCTGCCGAATATGAGATTCTGAAAAATGCATGATATTTAGAGCTACAAAAGGGGATCATTACGAGTTGGGCGGTATTCCAGCGGTAAATCTGCTGGAATACCGCCCAACGGAATTACTGTTACCACCACTTAGTCTGGCAGAAATAACCACCGGATTACAAGTGGCAGTAACAGAGTTAATCCCACATTTTTGAGAGTCCATTGGACTCTATGGGGCATTTTTGCTGGAATTACCGCCACCGGAATTACCGCTGTGGTAATTCTGCCGATTTCAACAATGTTTGGCAGAAAGTGGGATGATTTACTTCCAGCATAATGCTGGCGGTAAATCCCTCACTCCGGGGACATACTTGTAGTATGGAGGAGCGTCAAAAGTGGCAGTAATTTCGTTACCATCAATTTTCTTCCCGCACCGCCATACTCGTAATGAGTCCTCTGTGGGCCTCATTATGAGTTTGGCAGCATTACCTCTGGTAATACAGCAAAACATGTTTCTCATTACTACATATGCATGTGGTAAACATGCAATAACAGGTGTATTTGTAAAGCACACGTTCACCCCCGAAGGGCCGCTAATAAGAAATGTTTATTGTTACCCAACTTAATGGTACTCTTTTTATCGACCTCAGATGGATGAAGGCCTGAGTGTACCTGCTGTGATTCGAACCCATGACCATGCGGTCAAACACAGGCCCCTGTAGTGAATGCATTAGTCCAATGAGCCACAGACACGGCTAATGGGAGACAGGAGGTCTCTGCATGATTCAGAGTCATGCATACCCTTCATTTATTCCCCATTAGATTTTATGGGAAAATCCCAATATCACTTCCAGTTATGAATTTGTGTGGAGTGAATTTCCGCCACAAAAGCAGAGAGGTTATTCCGAAATACCTCTCAGGTTCTGTCTGATCTTTAATACCTTCACCAACCCCCTCCTCACCTGATGCCTTTAAGGTAGAGGTGTCGTCTGTATCTGTGTCACAGGAGTCGTCCGAAGATAGCTCTTTCCTTCTCTGTCTCCAATTATCGCTGGGCTTCATACACGTCCTTCTCCCCTGTTTGGAGTGATGAGAGTGAGCTCCACTGGAGGCCACTTTGCCAGAGATGCAGCTTGCCTGGCAGCGGGGACCCCGGGGAGCCCACCCCAGGCCAGGGAAAAGCTTTGCCGAAAAACCCTGGCAGATGGTTATGGCTGGATGGACAACGAATCCCACAATGCACCGTGTAGTTGATGTGTTCCGTGATATCTCCGGGAGAAGATCTGAATGCTTGAATAACTCGGTACAGATGGAACACAGGGACTCGAGGTGAAAAGGAAAGGAAGCGTGGCGTGCACCTCGCGTAGGATCAACAAGCGTGCACAGGGAAGAAGGGGAATACAAGAGGTAGGCAAGGTAGAAGGCACAAGGAGTACAAGCCGTCTGAGAACGGCAGAAACGAAGGGTATGCCATTTGGGAGCGGCAAAAGAGTACACACACACACAGGAGTGCTGGATTACTTTCCGTAGCACTGGAAGTTGCAACGCAAATGCGTTAGTCGTTTCCTGGAAGATAAAGGCCAAATTAGTCCTTCCTCTATTGCTCATGGTGACATGGCCGGCAAGCATCAAACGTCTAGACCGCGTACAACGTTCTCAGGGAATAGTCCTTCCTCTATTTCCTCCATACTCTCCATGGCAGGCGAGCCGTGAGTTTCCATGGTTACTGGCAGGCGAGTCATGACAATACCAGCTGTATTGCAACTATCATTCAACTCGTAATTAGGCCAGGTTGCTCGATTTCACAGGCTATTTAAGAAATCAACATCCTACAAAATATCAACACATCCTTCCCGTCAAGGCATTGCTAATATTCTTCAGTCATATATTGCAGTCGCGGCTCTGTCGTTATGGTTGAGTCGGCATTTACATAGGAAGAGGCCATTTTGAGAATCCCATAACTTTGGAGCTGCTTGACAAATCTGGGTGAAACTTGTTCAAAACAGTGCACATGCCCCACAGAATATTCTAGACAAAAATGGTGAAGTTCTGCCCGGTGGGGCAAAGTTAGAGGGGGCTCCCAAAAGTTCAAATTCCCAGAAGGATTGTTCAGACTTGCCCCAACTCTTTGCGAGGAGCTCGTGGTCGGGCCAACTCGAGTGCTTTGCTGAAAATCTACTGAAGAGGGAAAATGGGACGATCCCTTCCCCCGATTGTCATGCAGACCATGGCCTAGGATGTCATGACCCAAACACCCACCGCGAGAGGAATTTGACCCGCTCACGGCTGCCCCAGATGTCAAGAGCCACTGTGGCCACGCCCCACACACCCAGGAAAGCTGCACGTCAATCAAACCATGTGCTGGAACCTCAGGTGGAGCTGACATCGATCATATGGATCAACTCGATTAGACAGCACCCACAAATACCGCCTTCGTTAGAGATGCCATGACGACATAGCCAGCGGACAGGAACACACGTGCCACCAAGCAAATTGGTCACACACACACCAATCCACACGAAGAACATACTCAGTGCTATGACGTAGAGGACCACTTACACTCACACATGCATAGTTCTTATTTTTCACATAGGCCAACTACAGCACCGCAGAAACGCAAGACTCCAGAAGAGCTTGTGTACATGCTTGCAGACGCTTCCTCGCCACTAAAACCATGAAGATGCAACCATGTATATGGACTAATGCATATGAATCTCTGTCGCCCCTCGTGACCCCCATATTATGGACTATGTACCGCCACCCATAAGCCAGGCCACGGTAGGCCGCAAAGCCAGAGTCCCCAGGCCGGAGCAGCTCAGACAAAGCTGATCACGCAAAACAAGCCCTGACGAGATTCCACAGCCAAGGCCGCAATGTTGCAATCTACATGCCGCGCTCCCCGCGCAAAGGTGGCACCTGCCACTTCAAAACACTCCTCAGAGCCGAAATACAAATCAAATGCTCATAATTCTGCTCCAGCCACCGTCTCACAACACGTGACCAGGTCGACTTAATACAATGTCAAGCCCCAAGGACCAGAGAAACGCTGGTGTCTCACGTCTGGGACACAGACTGCAACAATGAAGTGACAAATTGGACACCGACAGCGATGGGAAAGGCACGCACACCAGCTAATAGTCAGACCTGTCCATTGTCCGCCACTCACACATAGTCATACTTTGCTGCCAGCACCAGGTACACCGCGAGCTGGGAACAGCGATGGTCACAGGCTTGGGGGCTCGTGGGTGGACCAATCAGAATACGAGGGGCTCACCATTGACGCCACTATAGTTTAGCCAATCACTAATTGTCCCTTTGTAACAATTCCCTTGTAGCAACTATTAGGGACGGCTCAAGCGTACCACCTGACCCTTCCTCCACCACTAACAGTTTCCTCTATATGTGCCTATACTGACCCTACCACTCGGGGAGCCAACCTGAGATGGCGTTAGGTTTTGGGGCTAGTTTTCCCGGTGACGAACGTAGTCGCGTCATACAGCTAGAAAAAGGGCCTGCGAGCCCACCACGAACGAGATGTCTCCCGGATGCCTATGACCCGAGAGCTCGTCCCTGTCTATTTTGTGCAATAAACAGCAGTAACTCTTTGCTCTTGTGTGTGTCTCATACTCCTTTGGGATAGGTCCGCGGACGGCCCTGCCGGCCCCCGGGAAATTATCCCGACAAGTTGGAGGCACTGCTGAGATCTGCTGAGATTGAGGGAGATCATAGCGAGGCCACTTGCGGTAACGCGGCCCCCACTGCTGGTGCCCCCTTTTGAGGACTACAGGACCATCGCAGAACTGCGAGACGACCAGACAGCGCAATCCGGAGATTGGCCGTCGGGAGCCGACTTCAGAAGTATCCCGCCCGCGGTTGGCGAGTGTCTAGGTGTGGTCCAGACGAGGGGAGGCGGCGAGCTGATTGAGAGGTGTGCCCGCAGTCAAGCGGCACCGGTAGGCGAGAGCTCGATGTGAGTATGGCACACACAACTAGAAATACAATGGGGGTCATTATGAGGTTGGAGGAAAGGGAAAAACGATGCCGGTATTACCGGCATCGCTTACTGCTACGTGCTATTCTGACCATACAGACCGCTATTCACGGTACCGTAAAGTACGATGCAGTAAATAGCGGTCTTGGGTCGCGCGCGCAACACACATGCTGATATTAGCGGCATGGCGTTAACCGGAGGTGATCACAAGTAACGCGCACACGTAAATAACGGCCTCCTCAAGGCCTAAAGTACCTTAGCTGCATGGAGTACATACAGGCATCTCAGAGAAGGTGTAAAGAACCCTGAGCAGTGGTTCCCAGAGCCACAGGTCCACACAATCAGCACAGGTGTAGGCAATGGAGTCTGCTACAGCAGAAAAGGATCACACCCACACACCACACCCCCTCCCGCACCAAGATGATACCAATAGTGGTAGCAGTACATGAACCAGGAGGCCCTGCTTGCAAGGCCACAACTACAAAAACAACACCAACAACACCAGGCCCCACCACAGAGGAGACACAGGAGGAGAAGGAGGGTGAGACAGGCCCAGCATGCAGCACCAGTGCAGCCACCGTCACCACCCCAGCAGCCCCCACTCCCATGCATCAGGTCCAGTCCCTCAAGCGAACACCCGAGCAGATACTCACCCTCTAGCAGCTTGACTGTGCCACCATCACCACCATAGTTGCCCTGACTGATTACGAGAGATAAGTGCGCATCATACAAATACACACCACCATCCCTGCTCAACTGAAGGTGGTGCCTGTGCCCCACATCCATGCCACAGGCGCCTACCAGAACACAGTGGGGCCCATGCATGGCATATCACACCCGTCCATTTCAGGGACGCAGAACCAAGTGCTGGATCACCTCCACATGCACACAAGGGACTACAAATCCCTACCATGGACTACCCAGGAGAAATACAACACAAAAGTTTCACCCCCTGCATTGGCAGGCATGCCGAATTGCATGGGTGCCCCTGACTGCACCCACGTGGATTTGCCAGACCTGCATGGCATGCAGGTGGCGTATCGCAACGGCAAGCAATACCACTCCACCAACGTGCAGACGGAATGCAACGTAACTAACACCATCACACGTGGGTGGGTCCGACATCCAGGACCAACTCATGACTCAATGGGTCAGATGAACTCCATGCTACCCTGCCGCACGGGGCGACATGCAGGACGACGTGCCTGTCTGCATCTTGAGTCGTCTGGCTGCGTCACCATAGTACGGATAAGATCAGTATGATGGATATGCCACTGACTGCAGCCAACACACCCAACTACGGAATCACTCAGTACACTGCAATTCATGGATTAACCTCAAGACTGCTGCATGCATAAATGAAGCACGTATCACGAGATGTGCGGGCCACTGTTCATAGACCATCTCGAAGACCCTCCCCCCTACAGCATCCCATCGCACAGGACACATATTGGAGCCATGAATGGGGTAAATGCATCCATGGACATGTGCGCATGGGCATCAATGACCTGCTACCATGTAAGACAAGTCCAGTACTCCATCATGACAGTCAAGGCACTTACCTTCATTGGCTACACATGCAGGTGTTGGTGGCTGTCCCTTGACACCATGGTTCAGGACCCCTGTCCCAAACCCACAGAACAGGGCCCAGGTGGCCTGCAATACTGCCCATACCCGTGCATGCCTGCAGATGAAGCAGCCACTTGCCTTTACAATGCACAGATTAGTTGCCTAAGCTGGTCCGTTGGGGGACCCAGCTACTGCAATGAGTAGGTGTCCAAGAGCCCCATGTCATGTGTGATGCTGTACGAAATTGTGCATCCCTTGGGACGTGGCCCTGTCCCCTGACATGGGACTGCTAACACCAGATGAAGTTGGAGTGAAGGAGGAGGAGGAAGGGGCAAGATAGCATCATTGAGCCGGTGCACAGGAGGGACATGTCGTGTGGCTAACATTGATTGGATAACAAAACCGCAACAAAAGTCAGCAGAGGGTGCCATGACATGGGCACACAGGGCACTGGGTGTGTGGATACTTGTAGACCATGCACTGTCATACATCACAATATGCATGCACAATGATGAATGTCCACACATGTTTAACTTTGCAACTCCAACGGTGTATTGTCGAATCAAAAACAAAGTGTGAACATTACCTCCACCACCCCACCCCCTCACCCCCAACTCCACAACAAACCCTCACCCCCCACCCCCCTCCCCCCAACTCCACAACAATCCCTCACCCCCCACCCCCCTCCCCCCAACTCCACAACAGTAGTCCCATGTTGTCCATCACGACCACATGTGGCAGCAATGCCGACTACTCCATGCTCCTGGGGCCCGGGGGAGGCATATCCCGGCGCCGCTGACAACGCAGGGTGCGTCGCAGTGGGCTTGTCGGGGTGGAGCGACTGGATGAGGGGTTGTCCTCCTGCTGAGGCGGCTGATTGGGATGCCCAGCCTCAAGGGCATCTGCGATGCATCCAAGGACGTTGCATAACCAGGTCGTGCTCTCCGTGACCACCTGACGTATTGCCCTGAGTTTCTCTAGCCACTCCACCCTGCCCTGACGGTTCTCTTCCATCACCTCAGTGATGAGGTCAGTGAGCTGTGGCAAACGAAATGCATCCAGTGGTGGTCTTTCATCCCTGCAGGGGATTGGGCCTATATGCCCCGACAGGTCCTCGACTGGGGAACTGGGCCCGGGATCGGCGTCTCCCTGTGCATCGCCACGTGCACTTCGGCCAGGTGTGTCAGGCTCCCCTGAGTCACTGCACGACACCTGGGGGACATTGCTGGGCTCTGGGGTGTGGACAGTGGAGTAGAAGTCCTTTTCAGACGCCCCACAGATGGACAAGGGGCTGTCCACATTTACCAGTGAGGCCGTGGCTTCCAACTCCACAGCAATGCTTGACTCCTCTGACCTTGGGTCGGGCATGGTGGCAGGCGCCGATGCGGGAAGGGATGGGGGTGGTGCATCCTCCATGGACCTTTGGGTAGCCGGGGTGGGTGTTTTTGTCCAGGCTGGTATGCAACATGTGCCTGATATGTACGGAGGTGTCGGAGTCACTCATCCAGGCCTGGTACTGTGCAGTCTGACCCCAACACTGCCAACCCATTTGCACGGTGTGCATCATGGGATGTGCCAGTTTGTGCACTATGTGTGATGTGCATTTTGTACTTGCACTTAGCACTTGCTTGGGTGGCAGTTGGGTCAGCATGATTTGGATGGGGGGAGGGTACCATGACAAGGTGCTTTGGATGGCCCTTGGGTGTGTGTTTATCATGTAATTGCCATTGGCAGTGTTGACTTTGGACACTCACCTCCATAAGCAGAACATGGTGCCCCACACTCCATTTGGTGGACGCCCTCTATGGATGTGGTCCCAATCAGCGCAGCGCATGTCTCCTCCCATGGCTCTATTCTCATTGGGGAACTTGGGCCCCCTCCGGTCTGCTGTGCCTGACTCCGGTTGGCAGAGAGGAGGCTCCGCACCCTCATCCGCAAGTCATCCCACCGCTTGCGGCAGTCACGGGGGATGCGGGGGGGTGGTGCCTACTGCGCTCATTCTTTGGGCGAGTTGCGCCCAGATTTTTTTTGTGCAGCAACGCCTCCCGGCGCATGTCGCCGCTGAAAACGACGTCAGCATGCTCCTCCAGGGTGTCGACCATGGCGTGCAGCTTTTCGGGGCTAAATCGCTGTTTGCGGAGCCTGTCCGCTGACTTCTTTGGTGCTTTTGGCATTGCTACCGGGTGTGTAGGCCTTCTCCAAACTTTAGATTGCTTCCAAGGGTGCTGCCTGAGGAGGATGGCAATGGATTGTGTTTTTAAAGATGGCCGCCATGCTCCTTCCCGTTCCTGTGCGATGACGTTATTTCCGGTTCCGTTATTTTGCGGTGACCGTAATTTACGGCATCTGTAAATTTCGGTCACCGTTATTTACAGACGCCGCTGCTTCCGTGGCGGTGTTGTTAAGTATGTCTCGCAGCATGCCAGTAGGGAGTTTTAGGGGCCATTTAGCAGCATGCAGCTAGGTGCTTTACCGGCATGGCGGGAAGCTCGTGCCCGCAAGGTCGTAATAGGCCGTAATTAGCGGTCTGTGACAAGATCGGTCTCGTTCTTTCCGCCATGCCGGTAAGTACCCGAACTTACCTCCAAAGTCGTAATGAGGCCCAATGTTGTGCGGGAGGTGGGAGGCATTGTAATTAGGGTGGCGGTGGCTCTTACAGTGTGTTAAGAAAAGATTTTGGTCATTGGGCGGCGATCAATGTGTAAGGTGTAGCAGGGATCGGCACGAGGGCCGTCCCCTCTAGTGTTACAGAGCAAGTTGGGTGGGGCTTCAAACACCCACGTGTGACTGGCGAATTGCACTGATTGGTCTAGATCGCAGACACCTGTAGGGTGTGGTATTCCTATGAGTTGGCGTTGTAGATCAATGAATAGATGAGGATTCCTATTGATTGAGTGTTTTAGCTCTGTGAATAGATGACGTATTCCCGCAGGCGGTAGCTAGATTGTTTCTCAGTGCGGAAGATAGTTGGCTGGTTAAGCTCCCCTAGAGAGGGGGCGTATCACACGGGAGGGGATGCAGCATGCGCAGTCCAATTGTAAAAACAAAGTGCTTGATGAATACTCCACTCCAGACGTGGTGGGAAGACAGCTGTGGGGATCACAGGGAATAACATTGTCAAATATGGTGCACATTCATTTTTTGCTGTATTTGTATGTACCGGTAACCCCTTGTAGTAGTTGGTGACGTCCCCTATCGGACTTGCATAGGATACCACAGTCTTTTTCCTCCAAGAATGACCGGGGCAGGGACACGCGGTAAGGGAGGGGTGAAGAGGGAGAGGTGGCCGCGCACAGAGCACGCCGGCACATCCTCAACAACGGGGGTCGCACAAGGAGGTGGTGCGGCAGTGGGAGAGGGACAAGAAGGGCATACACTGCGCAGGCGGTGAGGGCAGAGGAGAAGGAGGAGGAGTTAGAAGTAAGCGCAGGTGTGCCAAATAGCGGTGGCACAGGAAAGGCAGGGCAGCTCAAAAGCACAGGGGGCTTCGTGCGCCATGGGTTGAAGGGGGCCCTAACTGTGGAAGGAGAAGCATAAAAGAAGGTGACATTGTTGTAAAGATCAAGAGGGCGGTGGCGCCCAGCACGAAAGTATTGTATTAAAAAATTGCTTTTCCTTGCAGCGGAAAGTCAGAAGACCCCCAACTTACGGGGCCAGGTAACAGTGGTATTGAGAAAGTGAAGTTTATAAAAAAGTCTATGTATTATGGGATAGGGGCAGGGTTAGGGCACAGGGCCAGCGCCTTAACAACACCACTCCAGCATATCTGCGTAACACTAACACAACATACTGCACAGAGATAAAATAGTAAAGTACAGTATTGAATTGACACAAGGGACAGACAACAAAATAAGGATACCATGGCCGCCCAACGGCAGTTTTGACATGTGCACCCAACATTAACAGGGGAAGATGAAGAAGCGGTTAAGAAGGTAGGTAAAGAAGAGACAGAATACACACAGAGAGGGTGAGGGGTAAGTACAAAGGAGGAGGGAAGAATGACACAGGAAGAAGAGGAGGTGCTGGAGGTGAAATTAGCAGAACTGAGGGAAGCGCAGAGTGTGTTGATCCAACAGTTCGAGCAGGAAGAGCGGGAAAGGAAGGAGAAGAGGAAGGAAGGTAAGGGGGACAAGTCAGGATTAAAACAGCAAGAGGAAGAATGAAGGGAACGAGAAGAGGACCGCATAAGGGGATTGCAGAAAGAGTGGAACGCATGGAGCAGCGGGAGGTCAGGAGAAAAGAAGAGGAACAAGAAGAAAATGACAGGGAGATGGTATTATGGAGGAAGAAGATTATATCAGAGAGCGCACGAAAGTACGAGGAAGGGAGAATTATAGAAAGTATACTGGCAAGGGAGGGCGGAATATGGAGAAAAAAGGAGGAAGAGGAAAAGTTATTAGAACAGGTAAGCGATGCAATAATGAATGAGCTTTGTAGGGCAAGAGCGGAGGTAGGTGGTGAAGTGAACCAGCAAAGCAATACAGTGGTAGGAGGGACGCGCAAGGAACATGGGGCCAACACATACGCGTGCAGCAATAAGGAGGTAATGACAACACCGGCACAGGGTGGCACGGAGAAGACAGGTGAGTACACAGACATAGACTTAGAGACCGTCACAGTGGGGGGAAAATACCCAAGAACAGGGTTGACATTCTCAGATGGATTTTGCACTGAGGAGGAGGAGGGATCTTGCGGCGGACGGAGTGATGGAAGTGGGGAGGGGCTAAGAAAATTATACATAACACGCACAGACTGCGGGTCATCGTGGGAATGCGAGACACGAGAAGAAAACACAGGGAGGGAAAACAAAAGGCAATTAAAACAAAGAATAGACTCAGAGACCTCCCAGGACGCAGAATGGAAGAATCAACTAATACACACAGGAAGGGTCAAGTGGATCAACAGAGAAGGACAAGAGCATAGGAGGTGGTAGAGTAACACAACACATTACCGACTTTATTGAAGAACTATCTGACATGGAAGAGGACAGCGAATACACGCACACATCCCCGCACAGACGAACGTCAGGGGAGGTGAAGGAGTACACCCTAATGCCATTACTAGAGAGAGGGGGAGCAAGGCCACAATATGTCCCATGGAAACATGCAGACAAAGAAAACATTAAATGCAGGCTTCCATCTTTGAGTGGAGGTGCTGGGAAATGGATTTATGAAATGGAAAAACAAACTGCATGGCATAAATTAGCAGTGGGCGATGTAAAGGGGTTGTTAATTTCATAACTGGGTGATGCAGCAGATGACATTTGGAAGAGGGCGGGATTCCCAGGGGTGACGATAAGTGACACATCACATGATGGAGCGCCATTTGCAAATTGCAGGCACGCGCTATGGCAGGCACTGAGGGTCCAATATCCAGACACTTCAGACATAGGAGCAATAACGTCACGCAAAATGTGTGAGAATGAAGATCCTGTTGATTACATCCAGGAAATTCAAGAAAAGTGGCGCTGGGAACCGTTGGACAAAACACTAGCAATTTTTTACCACATACTGATAAAAGGCCTCCCAGAACCAGTACAGAGACAATTAAAGAAATTGGTAGGAATGGAAGCAAAGGCATGGCAAGAGATATAGCTGACAATAGTGCACCATTGTAGGCTATGGCAAGAAAAAATTGAAACAGAAAGAGGAAGACAGAAAGGCAGAGGAGGCGAAACTGGTCCAAAAGAAACTGTCCAAATATGCCATGGAAGGTGGTCTAATAACAGGCCCCACCCAGGTCACTCTGGCACCAGACACTGCACAACAACAAACAGCATCACTACAGCAAGCACAAATGATGACACAGCAAATGCAACCACCTCCGCCATACACAGCCCAACACCAATACGCTGCGCAGATGGGGGGTGGATACACACAAATGGGAAACGGTTACACAAACTACTACAGGGGGAGGGGTGGGCAAGCGAGAGGGAGGGGATTCGGACCAGCAGCACCACCGCAAGGAGGAGGGTATCGAGGGCACAACCAATATGGACATCAGGGGTACTTAGACAGCACTGGAGGATACACGTGGCAAGCACGGGAGCCGCCAACGTGCTAGACATGTGGGCTTGTAGGACACATATCACGCACGTGCAGAGCAAGACCGACACAAGCAGAGTGGGGAGATCAAGGGCAACAGGGTTACAATGGGGGACAACAACTCCATCAACAACAACAGCCACAACAGGTGACAGAAACACAAAAACAACAAGCACCACCTCAGCAGCAACTACAAAAATACACGCCACAACAACCACAAGTGCAGTACCAACAAGCACAACAACAGGCACAACAGCAAGTGGCCACAACACAACACGTCCAGACAGTACAACAGCTCACACAAATACAGGACAATAAATTACTATCTGCAGACACACCAATACAACAGACTCAGTTGGGGAGGGTGACAATATTGGGTCACAACCCATACACAGGGAGCGGACAGTCCCTATACCCGCAATAGGACAGCCCACAGACGTCCTTGATATGTCCCATCCTATCGGTAACACCTAACCCTGCGGAGGAACCACGCATAAAGGTGGAGATATGTGACAAAACATTCTCTTTTCTAGTTGACACAGGGGCCACTAGGTCCTGTATTAGGGAAGGGAAGTTCAACTTGTCAGGCGAAGCCATGCACACTCAAGGATTCTCTGGGGCTTGAGGGCTGGTTCCATTTACTGATAACATCTCCTTATCTGTTGGAGATCACGACTTATCTCTACCACTGCTATACTCAAAACAATCGCCAGTAAACATACTCGGGAGAGACATTATGAGCAGATTGAACATGACTATATCCTTCGCTGACAAGGGAATAGTGTGCTCCACACCAGGCATACACATGCTCACAGCACGACACATACTCCAGGCTTACTGTGCAAGACAGTGGCGAGGGCAGAACCAGTGGACAGGGATCTCTTTCAATATGGAACATACATGGCAATAGCATGGCTACCAGGAATTGAGGGCAGGGTGGGGAAGAGACCAGCAGCATACCTTTTCAGACGAGAAACACCCACTAGTGAGGCGGAAGGGGCAATAATATCAGTGGACAGAGTATTGTGGCAACCACAGACTACATTGCAATACACGCCCAGGATGGGGAAGGGAAAGCGTGGAGAGCAGTAATAGCACTAGCAGAAAGATGCAGGCTAACGCAGGTGTCAGATGAGGAGCTGTTCTCGGATGAAGCAGGAGATGGAGAGATGGTGTTCAGATGAGCGCCTATATCTGGTTGAGAGTGACATACAAGGAGGTAGCACAGAAAAGGGCAATGGCACTAGAAGCTCCCACCGCTACCCAAGTACCTTTCTACGAGGAAGATTTAGCAGCCATACCCGCCTCTCTATGGACCACTAGTCCATATGACGTAGGCTGCATAAAAAGCATCGGAGGAGTACAAATAAAGCTAAAGAAAGGTGCAATGCTATCCAGGGTGAAGCAGTACCCACTATCTAAAGAAGCTGATGAAGGGATCTATGAAACAATGACTGCACTCGTGGATAGAGGAATATTGGTACCATCAGAGTCACTATGCAACACTGCAGTGCATCCTGCGCGCAAGGCAAAGGGAGGGTCCTGGCATTTCATACGAGATTTGAGACCTCTCAACCACATTGTAGAGGCCGAATACCCAATAGCAGCTAACCCAGCCACCATACTGTGTGGGATACCAGCAGAGGCATCACGATTCACTGTGATCGACCTCAAAATGCCTTTTCCTCAATACCTCTACACCCTGATACACAAGACTTAACAAGTTTCACATACCGCAACACAACGTGGAAACACACTAGACTGCCCCAAGGGTACTGCGAGTCACCATCCTTCTTTAACAGAGTAATACAAATGGATCTAGGAAACAGAGATGGAAAGCACGGTGCTGCAATATGTAGATGACATCATCATCTGCAGCACCACTGAGGAGAAGTGCAGGAGGGACTCTGTAAAGATGCTCACAGTGCTGGCTGAGAAAGGATACAAGGTTGTCAAGGGGAAACTGTAGGACTGTCAAGAACAAGTGCTTTATATCAGGCAGATCATTTCACAAAAAGGAAGGAATATTGCACCACAAAGGGCACAAGCAATAACGAATACACCACAGCCGCAGACAGTAAGAGAACTGCAGCAATTTCTGGGCCTATGCAACTACTGCAGGGCATGGGTCTTTGACTACAGTTTATACATAGGACCACTGCTCGAGGCCCTTAGAGAAGCACAGAGGGGGCCAAGAAAGTTGGGATGGACAAGAGAAATGACAGAGGCATTCAATGAATTAGAACCGCCATTTCAACTGCACCAGAACTAGCTACCCCAACTACAAAGAGCAATTCTACATATTTTCACATTATGATACTGCAGTAATGAAAGCAGTACTAACACAAAAGACAAGCATGGGACACAAACCGGTGGCATTTTACAGTGGCCATTTGGATCCTGTAATGATGGGTCACTTCCCGGGCGAAAAGAGCCTAGCTGCAGCAGCATTTGTGGTAGAAAAATCATCCTCAATCACCATGGGATGCCCCACCACACTGTACTTGGAGCACGCCATCTTTGCAATATTGAACAAGCCGAAATCCACCCTGACCACTCAAAGAGCTACAGGGTACGAGATTATACTCTCCAGACCAGAGCTGAAAATAGTAAGGTGCAGTAATGTTAACCCAGCACAGTTTATAGCAGAAGAAGTGGAAAATGGAGAGCATGCACATGACTGCACACAGGCAATTGAAGTTTATTCAAGTACCAGGAAAGTGGAAGAAAATGCCCTAGAGGGGGGAGAGATAATGTACATAGATGGTTCATCAACAATTGATCAAAGCGATGGGATAAGCAGGACAGGAGCAGCAGTAGGACGATTGGGGGAAGACTGTACTCACGTTCCAGTAAAATACATCAAATTACCACAACACTATTCAGCGCAAGCAGCAGAGCTATTAGCACTCATTTTGGCCTTAGAAGAAAGCAATGAGAAAAGAGTAACAATATACTCTGACAGTGCATATGTTACATCAGCAGTACACTCAGGATTAATAAAACGGCAAATAAGAGGATGGAGAAGAGCAGATGGTACTCCGGTACAACATGCTCTCCTACTGGCTGAACTAATTGAAGTAATTAATTACCTGGAAGAGGTAGCACTGGTGAAGTGTCAGGCACACACTAATGTTGACGATCCAATATCGAGGTAACGAAACAGTAGACGCACATGCAAAATATGCTGCGTACTTTGGCGAGACATGGACCCTCCCAGAAAAACAAAAAGATAAGTGTGGGGGGGGGGGGTAAGACAGATGTTGATGAAGGATGGGTACACACATCCCAGATAGACAGATTATAGAACTGCAGGCAGCAGCTCCAATGGCAGAGAAGGACCTATGGGTCAAATGAGGATGCACCATGTCCCCCACAGATGCATTATGGCGACAGAATAATACAGGGAAAGTTGTGATGCCCCTGGCCCTATTGAAAACAGCTCTGACCCAATTATACTGTCCCACGCATACAGGGAAAGAAATAATTGCTGCACGGATAAAAGAATCATGGTTCTGCCCGAGCTAAACTCACATGTTGCACATTTCATTAGCAACTGCCTCACATGTCAAGGTTACAGATACATGATTGTAGTAGTGTGCCCATTCTGAAGGTGGATCGAGGCTGGTCCATGCTCTAATGCAGATGCATTCAGAGCAGCCAAATTTTTGGTGAGGGAGGTGTTCCCGAGGTGGGGAGTATGCGAAGTGCTGCGGTCAGACAATGGCCCACACTTTGCCAATGAATTGTTCCAGCACGTAACTGCCCTCTTGGAAATTAAACATAAGTTTGCATGTGCATATCACCCACAAGCAAATGGCGTCTGCAAATGCCTCAACGACCTCCTAAAAGAAGAAATAGCAAAGATCCAACAAACAACCAAAAAGAGTTGGCTGTACTGCCTCCCGTTGGCCTTGTTTGAGTTGAGAAACAGACCAGGGTTGGAACACCACCTGACACCCCACGAGGTAGTGACCGGACTTCAAATGCACCTTCCACTCACACCACCATCAAGAGCAATAACTGACTGCCACAATACAAGTACTGTTTTTGTTGAACAAATGCACGAGTATGTCTCTTCCTTGGTTACTAGTGCCGCTTTTATCTCTCAACAGATCCAACGGACACAGGGCGGGTCGAAGAACAACCAACAAGGAGAAGCAACCAACGAGGAACAGGAACAGACTGCACAGTGGACAGTGAAAGAGGGAAACCAGGTTCTCCTGAAAAATTACCGTAGAAAGTGGAACAATCCTAGATTCACAGGCCCACACTTGGTGGAAAAGATAGCCCCTACAGCAGTCAAGTTGAAGGGTAAGGACGTGTGGACACACATCCATGACATCAAGCCCTACAAAGCACAGAGCCCCCTCACCTCAGCGAAGGGGCCAACGCTTCAGCAACGACAACTGACAACAACAACGACACAGTACAGACACCGGATACCCCAAAGGACATAAACGACCAACCACTCATAGCCCACCCTATGATCACAAGATCCCAGACAAAATAAATAAGTTAGCTAAAATTAACTCCCACCAGCCACCAGTTAATGAAGAACATTGTCAAAACAATCTGCAATATACACGCGCATGCTCTCTTTTCTTTTTGTCTCACACATGCAGGTATTGCGCATTGCTATTGTGTATGCAATAAAAAGACAAGGAACATACGTCACTGAAGCATAAGTCACTGCCCAGGGGTAAATGCTACCCGCAGACGATAACACCTCAGAAGCACTGTCGCACCAGTTTGTATAAGTTATAAAAAGGCCACAAGACTTACGAAGAAGGAGAATACGTGTATATTATAACACGTTCCTTATGATAATAGCACAATCATTTCCACATCTCCACACAGCATTACTCGCCCTACGAGATAGGACGTTAAGGAAAGCGTGGGAAGAGCTCTTCACCTGGGCATTGAACGATTACTTGATACGCAGGGCTTGAATAAAAGTACTAACAATAATAACGCATATTTTGAGAGTTTTTCAGGCGGGCACCTATATCATCTAAAGTAAAGTAGCTGCAGGACCGTAGCAAAGGTAAGAGAGACATGCCAGTGGTAATAGCAACTGTAATAAAGATGTTAGGGATATTTTTCACCACTGGTCTGATAACTGCCACTGTCTGGCAGGCCTACTCTCCTTTCTATGTGATGGCATCCCTCTCTACTAACATTTCCCCTACCATGGCTGCAAGGAGCACGGTGTCAGGTGGTACAAGTAGCACCGTGTCAAACATAAGGAGGGATAAACATAGTGTTTCCATTGACGTACATGGGATGGACACTTACCTCACCGAATCCACACACGTCTCCAACAACATGTGGTACAAGCACATGTCCAAAATTGGTAAGGACACGACAAAGGACAACTGTTATGTGTGCTCGTTGATCCCGCACGCCATGAGCGCCTCAAGAACATTTGTGGCAACAGAAGTACATGCAACAACTGCTGAATGCTTGTTATATCTAGCATTGTTCCAAACACATGGACGATTTCAAGGTTAAAGAGCAACACTAAGATGGAAATCAAGGTCAACCTACCCCTATGAAGATAACTTAATGAAAACACTACCAATGTATGACGAATCGTGGCAGCAGACCAAAGGGCTCAAGTACATAACAGATGGACCCGACAAAGGAGAGACAGATGAGGTTACACTGAATTACCTACCATGCGAGTGGTACGCAAATGAAGTTGCTTGTGAACCAGGATGCTGGGAAAGGCCACTAATAGTAATATATGGCAAGGTATACACGAAAGACGGATGGGTGGATGGAGTTGTAGGAAATAAAATGTTGACTTTGGCAAAGTCACCAGTGATGACAGTGCAAGAAGAAAATGACAAATGCTACAAGGAATGGACAAAGATTGCAGCGCTGGTAACATTGTTAGATAAAGAGGAGGAACCCATAACAATACTTTCACTCACAGCACCAACACTGTGTTACCAGCATGATGGAGAAGTTGATGTTGGAGCAAATGAAGGTTGCAAGAGAACAATAAAGCTTCCTGAGGTGGGTGCAGGAACAGCAGTTCTGATGGACCACTATTGGGCCTGCGGAGCGAAGGCATACAACAGCTTGACACCATTGTGGAATGGAGTGTGCACTATGGTACACATCAACGTATCATCACTAGTAGTACCGCAAAAATACGTCAACATGGAGAACTTCCCTAAGATGGACGACGGGAATAAAAGGAAGAAAAGATCACTGAAGATGGTAGGAAGCAAGCAACGGAACGACACTACACACTTATCCAGAGTAAAAAGACAAGGAGAACCGCTGACAGGAAACTACCTCTGGGGAAAGTCAGAAACAGCTCTGAGTGACATTCCACCAGCACACAGGCTGTTTAGCAGAGCGCCAATGTTCTTTTCCTCCATCGCACATCCAGCGGTGCAGGTATATGTAAATGCGAAGTGGCTCCAGATAACAAGATGGGAGCTAATGATGAAAATCAACTCCACAGTTAACGGATTCAACGCGATAAAGGAAGAACTAAGAGCGATTAGGTTGGTGGCCCTACAGAACAGATATGTGCTGGACCTCCTGACAGCAATGGAAGGAGGTGTTTGCACAAAAACTGGAAGTTTGTGTTGCACTTTTATTCCTACCAACGACGAGGACAACAGTACGTTATCTGAGGCAGTATCGCAGCTGGCCAAGATGCACGCCAAGATGGAAGAAGAAACAATGGGAGTGAAGAATGACAGTAGCTGGTTCTCTTACATCTGGTCCTGGATGCCATCATGGCTCTCAGATGGCCTTAAAGTTGTGGCAGGATTCATAATTTTAGGAATTGCTTTTCTGATGGGGATAAAGGTATGGAAGCCAAGATCAAAGCGTACTGCTGAAGAAATGATCGGCATGCACGTCCTAATGCCAGCTGAAGACGACCAACACACAGACGTCATTATAAAGGAACGTGAACGGCTGCGCCAGCAGATAGTAGAAGCAGATTTGATGCTTAAATCCCCACCTGGTGCCGTGGCTACCCGTCAGGACCTGTGAGTCGCCATGACCCATGGCGGCTACTCTCTTCTCTCCTTTCTGGCATTTAGTGTTATGTGTTTGTATTCGTTCATGTAAGCGCCCTGAGACCTTTGGGTGAGTGATTGCGCTATATAAGAAATTCCTTAGTTAGTTAGTTAGTTGTATCCACCACCAGTGAAGGTTGAGAACCCAAGGAACCCGAAAAGCTACGTTGGAAAATGGGTTCATTGCAAACCCGGTGGCGGATGTGTACTGGTCATTTGAAGATCATGTGGACCGGTACGGGCACTTGCCAGGAATAATGAAGGTTTGGCGAGTACGAGGCGACAGGAGAGTGGACAATTTTGTGGTGGACAAGTCGACCAGAGGGGGGACTGAAGAGGGAAAATGGGACGATCCCTTCCCCCGATTGTCATCCAGACCATGGCCTAGGACGTCACGACCCAAACACCCACCACAAGAGGCATTAGACCCGCTCACGGCCACCCGAGATGTCAAGATCCACTGTGCCATGCCCAACACACCCAGGGAAGCTGCCCGCCAATCAAACCACATGCTGGAACCTCAGGTGGAGCTGACATCGACCATATGGATCAACTCGATTAGACAGCCCCCACAAATACCGCCATTGTTAGAGATGCCATGACGACATAGCCAGCGGACAGGAACACACGTGTCACCAAGCACATTGGTCATACACACACCAATCCACACGAAGGACATACTCAGTGCTATGACGTAGAGGACCACTTACACTCAACACATGCATCGTTCTTATTTTTCACATAGGCCAACTACAGCACCGCAGAAACGCAAGACACCAGAAGAGCTTGTGTACATGCTTGCAGACGCTTCCTCGCCACTAAAACCATGAAGATGTAACCCTGTATATGGACTAATGCATATGAATCTCTGTTGCCCCTCGCGACCCCCATATTATGGACTATGTACCTCCAACCATAAGCCAGGCCAAGGTAGGCCACAAAGCCAGAGTCCCCAGGCCGGAGCAGCTCAGACAAAGCTGCAAGGTGCTGATCACACAGAATGAGCCATGACGAGAGCCCACAGCCAAGGCCGCAATATTGCAATCTGCATGCCGCGCTCCCCGCGCCAAGGCTACACCTGCCACTGCTAAACGCTCCTCAGAGCCAAAATACAAATAAAATGCTCATAATTCTGCTACAGCCACAGTCTCACAACACGTGACCAGGCCTACTTGATACGATGCCAAGCCCCAAGGACCAGAGAAGCGCTGGGGTCTCACCTCTGGGACACAGACTGCAACAATGAAGTGACAAATTGGACACCGACAGCGATGGGAAAGGCACGCACACCAGCTAATAGTCAGACTTGTCCATTGTCCGCCACTGACACATAGTCATACTTTGTTGCCAGCACCAGGTACACCGCGAGCTGGGAACAGCGATGGTCCCAGGCTTGGGGGCTCGCAGGTGGACCAATCAGAATACGATGGGCTCACCATTGACGCCACTATACTTTAGCCAATCACTAATTGTCCCCCTGTAACAATTTCCTTGTAGCAACTATTAGGGACTGCCCAAGTGTACCACCTGACCCTTCCTCCACCACTAACAGTGTCCTCTATATGTGCCTATACTGACCCTATCACTCGGGGAGCCAACCCGAGATGGCGTTAGGTTTTGGGGCTAGTTTTCCCAGGTGACGCACGTAGTCGCGTCATACAGCTAGAAAAGGGGCCTGCAAGCCCACCACGAACGAGATGTCTCCCGGATGCCTATTACCTGAGAGCTCGTCCCTGTCTGTTTTGTGCAATAAACAGCAGTAACTCTTTGCTCCTGTATGTGTCTCATACTCCTTTGGGACGCGGGAGGAGTTGGGGCCTCCCCAACCCCAGAGGTCTGTGGACGGCCTTGCCGGCCCCCGGGAAATTACCCTGACACTACCAACGTTTTTTTGTGTGTGGTGAATTTTGAAATACTTTGCCAGTTAAATCTGCATTTCTGCAGTTTGTATTGAAAAGCTTAAGTTGTATTGGGAATCGTAAAATATTTCAATTTAATTAGCTGGGTGAGCTCCTTTGGATATTCTGAAAATTTGCCACGTGAGAACATGCTTGTCTTTTGATTGACTGATGATACCATGAAAGTTATCAAAAGTTGGTTATGCTGGATCAGCCTACCCGATGTGGGACAAGAGGATCCAGTGCTGCAAACTGCAGCTCAAAAAATTAAACCAGCATTGGCAAAGCCAATAGGTTTGGCGTTTCTAGCTGTTCGTTGCATTGCACGTTTAGCATGAAAGGAAGGAATTCGAAATGGCAGTACAGGGAGTAAGAAATGTCAGCATTTGAGGGACTGAAGGGCAACACTGGAGGGTGACTGACACACTTTGGGGTTGAGGGTAGAAACAAGGAATACATGTCAGCACAAGGGAGAATAGAAAAACCAATAGGTTAAATCAGACCAGCTCCAGTACACAGAAGAATTGTACAACATTTGGGGAAGAGAAAGACAGCGCAGAGAGAGGGGAAGGAATGACAGATCAAATGCAGGGGAGAATTCCTGTCACAGTGGGTGGTGGGGGCGGAACAGGGTATCTGATTGACAATTCCCCCTTGTAAAGGACCGGTAGGGGGTGTCTGTACTTTTGCTCTCTATATGGTAGAAGAGAGGCACAGAAGACCCCAGCCAAGATTCTCTATTACGGTAGCAATGGACGAGCAATCAAGGCCTAGCTTCTCAGGAGGTGATGCAGGCTGGTTCTTAAGTACAGTGTAGTCCCCAAGCCCCCACAAAGGAATGTCCACAAACTGTATTGGTTAGAACACAGTCTTTATATAATCAATATTCAAGGTTATGTACACTTATCCTAATAACTCACTTTGTACCTAGGAAAATCAACAATGGCAAATATATACAATTCTAAAGTGGTACCACCCTTTGTATTAGATCTCATTAAAGTGCATCAACAATACTGTAACAATGTCACACAGATCAATAGAGTGAAACCAGCAATAGAGAGAGGAGAGAAAATAAGATGGTTGAGCAATAGGCAGAATACTGGCCCCTACCACTAGACACAGTTCTGTGTGGAGATCCCCCCACCTGGGCAACCTGTAAAATAAAGATATAGCACAAGCCCAGTCCATATATTGTTCTGCAAGTCTTATTCCCTCCTATAATGTTTTTACCCCCCCAATGTACCTGGTGGAGTCGAGTTCTTCGAGGAGGCGTCGACAGATCATTCTTGAGCGACCCCCTTTCAAGCGGGAGTCACGGATCGTCGAGAGGCGTCGAGAAGCGTTGAGGAACTCGGCGTTCGGCGGCGGGGAATCGACGGCCCTTCTTGAATGCCTTCCCTTTCAAGCGGGAGACACGGGGCGTCGAACGTCCGTCGACAAACAGGGTAGAACGGCGTCGATGAGGCGGCAGCTTCGTCCGAGCGGTGCGCGTCGGCGTCGGAGTCCTGCAAGGCAGAGGCGTGCGGGGCACCTCGGTGACAATAGTTCTGGACCGCCAAGATTGTGGAGACAGAGGCCCAGCAAGGGCGTCGAGTCGTTCGAGTCTTTGTGGTCTTCGGGTGGCGGGAAACACACCGGCAGGTTTCTCCTCGGCGCGTTGGTCGTCCACGACTTTCTCCGGCAGGATAAAGCGGTCGACGGTGCGGACGAGGGAGTCCTTCGATTCGAATGTTCTTAGGCAAAGGAGCGGGCGGCTCCGGTCGTCGGCGGCACGGCGTCAAGTGGTTCCCACGGCTGGGCAACACAACTTCGACGGGCCTCCAGCGGTTACACAAACCTGCGAACCCTGGTCGACGGCAATGGACTTTGACGGCGGCGATGTCCGGGTGCTTCACTTCGATCTCCTCGGCGGTCCCATCTCGGGTCGGCAGCCTTTCGAGGGTCTGTCTTCCAGGGCGCTTCGGCGAAGATGGAGCGGTGCTCGATGGTCCCTCGGAGCACGGGAAGAGGGAGCCTTACCAGGTCCTCTCTCGGGTCAGTCTTCGACAATTTCGGCAGTCGTCGGATCGGTCGAAGCAAATGCAGCAGCAAGTCTTCTTCTTCCAGCTGGGCGTCGAGGATCAGCAGTTCCAGTTACTCTTAGAGTGAAGACTCAGCTTCTGAACGCTTCTGAACAATTACCAGTGGTGAGAGGTCCCCAGATATACTATTCTGTCTCTCATCCACACTGCTGGCACACACTCAGCAGCCAATCATACAGAAGGGCATTCATGCAGTCAGTCAGCCAATCAGGCACACAGTGCATTCAGGCCACACTCCTCCCTTTCAGACACTCACAACAAGGAATGTGGATTGGGACAAGTACCCAGCCATTCAACACTACACACTGCATTCAGGCCAGTTTCGGGCAGGGCTGTCTCAGTCTTTGTCTCTCATGCCAGAAACCAGACAACCACAACAAGGAGTGCATATTGGTCACACACTCCATTCACCCAGGTCCCACCCACAGGAGGTACCCACAACATACAGTCACTGGGAAGGCTCCAGTCAGTCTAGCTGGGCCTTCACAACAACACCATATATGGAACTTCCACAGAACAGCCAGTCAGGGGGAAGGGACAGAGTCAGGGCTTCCCAGGACTTTGGGAAACAAGGTAACGGGCAATAGAAAGCAAGAGGCCACAGGGGCCATCTTGTTTCCTATCAGGAATCAACTGATCCCTATGGCAGGGCCTGGGTATCCCAAAATGAAGGACACCCAGAGCACCTGTCAAATTCAGCATGGAGCTGCCACCAGCCCATACCCTGCTCTGTGGGCCACCCACAGGTGCCCAAAACATACACTAGGGGCACAGGGTTGTACCCCTACCCATGGGTGCCATAAGGGTATCCCATGGGTCTGTTCCCCAAACCAAAAGAGAGAGAGCTGCACTGTCAGGAGTCCCACATGGACTCCTGGGCAGAAAACATGACAGAACACACGATAAAAAGCAGTAAAGGACAAGGATTCAGAGGCCCTGTCTCTCTGATGCATTTCCAGCATCACACCCCTATCGAGCTGTTTCTATTTGTTGTACTTAGAGGGCGCATTTGAAGATGTGGGGGGCAGAAGGGCTATCACATAGAAGTGTTTTTCAAAAGTACCATCTAAGTTATATATTTTTTGCCAAGAGCTATGATCATACAGATGGCACCTTCCTTGGAAAAGCATAATTGTGCAGTCATATTCTCATAATTGCACTTAATTTGTGTCCACCATAGCAAAAACTGTAATGCAGTTTGTTGTGCCCTTTCTGGTCTTTTAGTCCACAACTTTGCTGTTTTTAACCCCAGTTCGCTGTGTTACTTTCTTCATCATTTCAGTACCTGCTTGTGCTCCTGTGCACCTTTCTAACTGGGAACACCACCCCCTTTCATCATGCCAATAAATGTCCCCCTTTCTGTGCCACTAATTGAACACCCACATAGGTATCCGAACATATGAAAAAGTAGAGACTGTGCAGGTTTTGCCTCTGTATTTTCCAAAAACCAAGACAATGTGGAATTAAATGTTATGGGAGAGCACTGCATCATTGAACATTAGCACCCTTTGGGGGGAGCCAGCCAATCAGGAGGCTGGAAACGCAGGCTATGATATGATATGATATGATATGATATGGCATTTATAACGCCCCTATACACAAGTGTTTCAAGGCGCGACGAGGCAAGGGGGGTATACAAAGGGAGGACAGACCACGATCCTACTAGGCCAAGTGTCATTCAGATCGCGCAGGTGCATGGGAAGTGGGAAAAAGGAAAAGTGTGCCGGGGAAGGGAGCGGGGAAAGTGCAGTACATGGGAAAAGTGGAATTAATAAGAAAATAAATAAACGGCCAGCTAGTGGCAAGTAAGTGCAGACAAAAGTGCTGGTAGGGGGACTTTAGAGATACAGAACAATGGTCCCCAGGTGCAGGGGTTGCCAGGTAGGCAGTGCAAGTGGGAAATTGGCGGGGCCTGAGCCAGAGATTAAAAGGGTGGCCAGGTAACTCGAGAAGTTTCAGTCAGGAAATCAGCAGGGGAGAGGGGGAGAGGAAGCCAAGGCAAAGAGGAAGGTTTTGAGGTGCTTCCGGAACCGGAGATGGTTCTCCTCGAGGTTCAAGGAGGCAGGAAGGCTGTTCCAGAGAGAGGCCCCAGCCGAAGAGTGTAATCTGCCACCAACTTGTTGCTTGGAGAAGCGACTGACACTGAGGGAGTTGGAGGCGGATGAGCGAAGAGCTCGAGAAGGAAGATATTTAGGAAGAGAGAGATGAAGGTATTGCGGCCCTAGGCCCCAGAAGGCCTTGTGTACAATGCAGAGGGTTTTGAACTTAATCCTCACAGCCACTGGGAGCCAGTGCAGAGATTTCAGTCCTGGAGAGATACGATCCCTGGGCTTGAGGCCAAGGACAAGTCTCGCAGTCCTGTTCTGGATGAGTTGCAGAGGGCGGAGAGTAGAGGCAGGCAGATTTAGATAGAGGCTGTTACAATAGCCCAGCTTAGAGAGAACCAGGGCTCTGGAGATAGTGAGCTTCTGGGGAAAGAAGAGGCTGAATCTTCCAATCAAGCCCACTTTCCAAGCCGCCGGATGGCCGGTTTCCCCGCCCTTTAAAAAAAAATGTTTTATATCACAAACGAACGGATACTGGAGTACATATCTAAACTATGACTAACTCAAAGGTTATTATCAACAGCACACACCTAGACTGTCTGTATTCAGAAGCACACCCTGACCCTGTCTGGGTAAGCTCTCCCTACGAATCCGGTGCTGTACCTCCCATCTAATAGGGAAAGCAAGAGATCTTTCCCTTGTCTAGCGACTGTACTACCAATGAACATCAAAATATTAAAACTCCAGTGCAAATATAGGTAGAGGTTATTAACATTAGACAGTATCTCTCTTTTGTTTATCAATAGTTGTGTGGGAGGTTGCTTCTAATAGGAATTTCATTCTGATATGTATTCACCAATGTAAGAGAAGCCTCCTTCATAACATATCTTGTACTGGATCAGATAAAATTTAAAACAAAACAAATGTCCATAGAGCATGGGACCCCTAGTAGCAATGAGCTCTACTATGGAATAGTAATTGTGCTAGCGTGTTCAATTACTGATTAAAACATCATCATGGTCATGGGATGGCTCACAACCCTTTGGTCGGCCGGTTTCGATGACCTCTCAAATTGGGGTCATCTTCTTCAGGACTGAGTAGTTTGTCTTGGGCGTCACTCCATTAGTCACCGGCTCTGGCGGGTGTTGTGATGCCTCCATCCTCTGCAGGAGGAGTTATAAGGGGTGGGAACTGAGATTAGTTCTCAGCTACTTGAAACTCTTCCTCAATTGAAAAATGTGAGAGGCAGTCTTAGTGCAAAGTTGTCTGCTATGTATTTAATAGCTTGATGTCTACTAGTTAAGGCTTCCTTAATGCCCACAAGTAGAGAAATACAGAAGAAAAGGAATGGAGTGAAAGGGGGTGAAATAGCAGAGTTCCCAAAGTGTTGAAAAGGGCCACCTTATAGGTGTCTAACGTGATATCACACACACTGTAAATTAACAGCTTCTCAGCACCTACCAGAGTCTTAATCCTGTGTGTAGCTCCAGAAGTCAGATTGTTCCTTGTTTAAAGCAGTGAGGCAAGCTGTTGTGCTCGTTTCCTTCTGTGCAGAAAAGAGCGACATGGGCGTCAGAGGTGGATTGCTAAAAACATATTTTGTCATAGTGTACTGATGCTTCCAATCCACATACCCCTGGAAACCTATGGCGTGGTGTATGGCAGAATATTTTAGCTGCCGTCTAATTGTAGCCAGCTGCTTGCTTTGTCTTCGTTATCTGTAAAATGGAGAGAGCAGGATGTAACGACAAGGCTCTCTCAATTGTGTTTCCGACTGGATCGAGTGTCCTAGCATCCTATCTGCTTACCTTCAACGTACTTCGGAGTTGTTTACCGACACTGCTTTTCTGGTGTCTGCAATACTGCGAGCGGGCTCATGGCTTCATAATCAATTGGGCCTAGCATATCTGCATACGTCACTGATTGGGCGTGGCTGAGCGCATGCTGATGTATTTATGTGGTCGCAAAGCCGGCATCTTGGAGTATGGTGACCTCCTTCTCTTAGAGTCGGCCCACTATCGTGCCTAGTGTACTATGGTTGCCACCATTATAAATGGCAAAACGTGACACACACAGTGTTGTACTGTATTGGTGCCTGAGTCAGTTAGCAGACTGCAGTTTTTGCAGAAAAAAGGAGCATGTTGTTTTTTATCAAATAGCTCCTGCGGTGCATATCTCATAGGAGACATGCACTGCGCCTAAATCAGTTAGCGAACTGTAGTGTTTGCAAACAATGGGGTGGGGGGCGGGTGGCATGTTGTTTTTATCAAATTGCTCCCCCATTGTACATTTCATGGGAAACAGCAACGATAGGTGCAATCCCAATTGACTAAGCATAAGATGTACTGAGCGCTGGAGCTTGGTTTCCATCATATATTTCGATCATACATTTCTCGCCTCTCAGGTATATGGGGGTGTGGGTCTCCCATGACTCGGTGGTTGCATGTGAGCCAGCGGCGGTATCAACAAGGACAGTTGTTATTCAAAAATATGCTGGATGGGTCACATCCTGTTTTCAGGGTGTAGAGTTGCCAGTTCATGCCACTGTATTGTTTCATTCAACCCTGTAATGTGTATCCCAAGTCTAAAAATCCATTGTTGTTCTCTACGCAGGAGCAAGTTATGGAAGTTGCCTCCTCTTCTCCGGGGGTGGATTTTTTCAATGATAGTCCAGGTAAATTATTCTGAGCTGTGTCCCACAGCTACAAAGTGGGCCACTAAGGGTGCTGTCAGTTTTTTGGTCCTGAAACAGTATCTGTGTTCGATCTTTTGTTTCTCAACTGCTCTTGTCATCATACCAACATACTGCAAATTGCAGGGACATGTTATCAAGCAGATGACACCAAGCTATTATAATTTGTGAACGTCTTTTGTATCCACAGTGCCCTCCAACCTATGTCTATTTGTGTGCTCCTTCTGGTTTGTATACACATGGAACATTGTCCACAGGGGCAGTGTCCCGTTTGGGTCATACTAGTCAATAGTATGGATTGTGGGTTGCCACTGACTTCATTTTTTTTAGGCAATGTCAGATTCTGTCTCTGCTTGGAAGCAAAAGAGGGCGTCAGGATAGGCTTATCGTCTGTGTTCAGGATTGGCCACAGTTTTTTAATCTCCCTTTTGATTTTATTAGCCAGTGGGAAATAACTGAGCACAGTTGTGATGTTTTCCCTGGTCGGGGCATTAGGATGTTGATTGAGCATGATTTCTCTCGGGATGTTACGTGCCCGCTTACATGTGGTGTTTACTATATGTTTTTGATACCTACGGTTGGTCAGTTGTGTTTTCAACAGTCTACCCTGAGCTATATAGTCTGATGTGTTTGTGCATATATGTTGGTAACGTAAGAACTAGCCAAAGGGGAGATTATCTTTTAAGGCTTGTGGATGATAACTCAAATAGGATAATAGTGAGTTGCGATCTATATGTTTTTTGATATACCTTTGAGCAAACTCTGCCCGAACTGATAGTCATTTCGAGATCCAAAAAACGTTAGTTGTCTTTGTCTATCTCTAAAGTGAATTTTAAATGGGGATTATAATTGTTAATCCACCGATTGATAGCTCTCAATTCCTGCTCTGTGCCTTGGAAAATCATAAAGACATCATCGATGTACCTCTGCCAGATTTTTATCTGGTCCAGGAAGGGGTTACTGGTGTGATAGATGTGTTTTTTTCGAATGAGTCTATATACAGGTTAGCAAGGCTTGGGGCAAATGTAGCTCCCATAGCCATCCCCACCATCTTCCCCCCACCACCAGACCTTTTTCCCCCATCCCCACTTAACTCATTGAGGTGGTGGCGGCACTTGCCGCCGCAGCTGCTGGTTCCTCTCCGCTCTGCATTTTGGGCTGCCATGGAAATGGAAGAGGGGCTCCATGCAGAGCTCCACCTTCCCAATCCATTGTGGCCATCTTGAAAAAGGGTGTTCTTTCCATGAACGGACTCCGCGAGCCAACCCATTCGCAAAACAAAAATACTTCAAATTAGCCCCATTCCGGCCCAAGGGAAGGGTGATAATGGCATTATGTCCCCGTTCCACGCGCTATACCAGGGGTAATGTCCCAGGGCCCGCGTTAATGGCCTTCACTTTGCTCAGATCTTTAACTTGCACCGCCGGGCCATTACCCACCCTATAACCCATGCAACGGGTACATAATGCCATATTAGGTCCTGCCCCTAAAGCAAATGTATATTTTTGTCAAAATCATTGTTTTTTGGATGCGCTGAATTGTGACCGCTAGGTCATGAACACAGAGCGACTTAAACTGCTCTTAAATCTTGTTAATTAACCACGTACCTTTGATACTAGATTAACACGTTAAACCATGTGTGGCAGTAATTCAATTCCTGTATTTATATAAAAATGAAACAATTTGCTTTAGAATGTCATACCATACATTTTCCTTATCTTTCCGAAAGCTTGCAGTTAAAAGCAAAACCTGTGCTCTATATGCTCAATTATCCCTTGAGATGTCTCTTATTTATAAAAATGTAATAGTTCACCACCTTTTCTTCCACAGCTCTGGACCACGGTCATTGCCCTCATTAGCCTAAAAGCCAATGTGTGTACACTGTACTACAAGACATAAGCCCTACTTGCGTCATGCATCATTTTGCTAGGAATAGCATTACAATTTTAACAAAGTATGGTGGATTTGTTCTTATCATTTGCTTCCCTTTTGCCTGCAGAGTTCATGCATGGCCCTGCTGTGGGTGGCAAGGCCCAGCTCTCATGCAAGGGTGTCTGGAACAGCAGTAAGACAACTCTACCCAGCAAGCTATCTGCTCTTCTGCTCTGAATGTTTTTAAAATAAGTTAACCTTGCACATCATAAATTAATCTTTAGCCCAAACATTTCACGGAAAACGTGTGTTATTTGGGGCAACTAATGTGGTGTTAAGCACCGGTTCCAGGGGCTGTAACGGGTGTTAACGGCACGGCGACCCAAGGTAAAGGCCTGAACGAAGCAAGGGCTTTTAACGAGAGACCCAGGACCTTAACACCCATTCCAGGCAGCCCCTGGAACGGGTGCTTAACGCCATTAGCACCCCTGATTATCTGATTGGCTGGCTCCCCCGCCAGGGTGCTAATGGCTGAACATTAGGATAGAACATCCACTACACAGAGATGTGCACCTCACCTCTGTCACACTGCCGCCTCCCCACAATTCTGCATTTGCCGTTTTAGAATTCCTGTGACAACAGCTACTCACTTCTACTCTTTTTTTTCTACCCAATTAACAGAGCAGTGCACATAACCATCAGGCAATGATTGTGATGGTGCATTTTTGCACTGTCCCTCAAAGAGCTAACTGTGCCGCCTGAGAAGGATTTAACCACCTCCATGTTGTGGCTGGGCCGGTGGTCACACAGGCCAGGCCATATTCGTGCTGAGAGCACCCAGCAGACAACAGGAGTGCTGTGGTCACAAGGCATGGACCGCATGCTCCATGTGGTTCAAGTGACTGACCATGATGTCCATTGGTTGATGTTTTCCCTTCTCCCCTGCTGAATAAAGTTTCCCTCAGAATGTGGTAGAACTGCCAACATGCCACCACCAACTCCGACTGTCAACCGCAAAATATATAAAGAGTGGTCGGTGTGTGTTTTAATGTTTGTAACTAACTGAGTCCAAATCTATGTGGTCATTGTTTTATCTTACAGTTCCCAAGTGGACCAAGTATTGCTGTTCTTGACCGTTCATTTATTTGATTTCCAGTGATATTTCTCCGGCTTAGTTTAATATGAAAAAGGATGAGTGTGGTGTTGCCCCTTTAAGAATGTGTCATAACTGACTGTAAATAAAAGGAGCCTCTGCACGCACGTGCCTCGGAATAGCAGCACACTCCATCCCATGGCACTTCTGCCTCTGTTTCTCTTTTCTTTGAGCCTGCAGGCCTATACCGTGTGATCACGGTCCTGCCACCCTGCTGATCTGGGTGCCTCCAAAACAGCATGTGTAACCTGGGTGCCCTCAAGCCGCTATCCTGCTGTATGAACACAGGGCAGCTGTTAGTCTGGGAGCCCCCATCAGCTGATGAATCGCTGTGTGAGCACGGCAAACAGGGTGATCCCTGTAACTGTCTTGGAAAAGTGGCGGTAATTCTGTTACCGCCAGTTATTTCCTGCACCACCATACTCGTAATGAGCCTGAGTTTCCCTTGCTTCTTTCTAGTTATACCTTTACCTAAATTCTAGTCCTGTGTACCAAAGACTTGTCTTTTATAGGTTGTGTATTTTCTCTCAATTTTTCCAGCTGAAGTCAGTTACCAAGATGAATTACCTTGTTCGGTTAGCTTGTACTACCACCCTGCTAAGTTACCTTGTACCAGTACCCTGCTAAGATACCATGTACCAGTACCCTGCTCAGTTACCTCGTACCAGTACTTGGCTTAGTTACTTTGTATCAGTACCTTGCTTCAGTCACCTTATTCCAGTCCCTTACCAAAGCTATCTAGTTCTAGTACCTTGCTAGGTGTTTCTGCATTTCTAGCTCCGGAATTCCTGTTCAGAATGTGTGCTTCCCTTTCAGGTTCTAAAGGCCCGTTGAATGTTCTATAGTTTCCTCACATGTGCTCTCTGTATTCCTTTATACAGAGTTTGGCTACAATACCCTAGGCGGCAATCTCTGCCACCATCTTTGTTTCATATCACCTGTAGTCGTTAGTGTATTCAATGTAACCATGTGTTGATTGCTGTTCACACAGAAGGCATCAACTTCTTTTTTTTTTTGTTCTTGATAAAAACATTGCTTTATTAGTGCACCATGGGCCAAAAAACCAAGTTAAAATGCCATAAAATATGGTGTTCCCTAAAAGACAACAGAAAATTTGGCCAGCATAACGCGTTTCGCGTCCTCCGCGTCTCTTGTTCATATATATATATATATATATATATATATATATATATATATATATATATATATATATATATATGGAAAACATTACTGTAATAAATCATATTTCACAGCTTGGGCATGCAAGTACCAAAGCATCAATTGTTTTTACTTGCTGTTCACACAGAAGGCATCAACTTCTATGTTCCAGCTGGACTCACTTAGGCACGTCTTCTATAAGTACACTCCTGGTTTGGGCCATGGTGCCCAGACACAATAGCCACTCTTTCTGCACCTCTCCTATGGGCTTGCAGGGTGAGTATTATAAGGGTGTAGAATGATGGGACTGACAACCAGGTAGCATGAAAAGAGTCCACCGTCATGTGTCAAAATGCCTACCTCTTTCCCTTACGCTAGCAACTAAAGAGATAAGGGATCTTCTTGGTCCAGAAGAATGGCTCCCTTCTTCTGGGCACTGGGTTATAGTTCCATTTGGCAGGTGGGAACTGCCCCCGAGAGAATGAATCCCTTCTTCTGGGCACTGGGTTACAGTTCCAGTTGGCAGGTGGGAACTGCGCCTGAGAGAATGACTCCCTTTTTCTGGACACTGGGTTACAGTTCCAGTTGGCAAGTGGGAACTGCGCCTGAGAGAATGACTCCCTGCTTGTCAACACTGGGTTATAGTTCCAGTTG
This sequence comes from Ambystoma mexicanum, assembly GCF_040938575.1. Classification (NCBI taxonomy): domain Eukaryota; kingdom Metazoa; phylum Chordata; class Amphibia; order Caudata; family Ambystomatidae; genus Ambystoma; species Ambystoma mexicanum. The sequence goes on along the minus strand of NC_090936.1, from coordinate 103,158,485 downwards.
ACAGGTGGGAACTGCACCTGAGAGAATGACGACCTTCTTCTGGAAAATGGGTTTTAGTTCCAGTTGGCAGGTGGGAACTGCACCTGAGAGAATGACTCCCTTCTTCTGGACACTGGGTTATAGTTCCAGTTGGCAGGTGGGAACTGCGCCTGAGAGAATGAGCCCCGTCTCCAGGTCTCAGTTTCTTCCCAGGATGCAACAAAGTTCCAGCTTGAGATGCAGTAAAGTTCTCAGTTCCAACTCACAAGTTCCAACTCAAACATCATTCCTTATTGCCCATAGTTTTCCTCACTATTACGTTCCTGGAGAATGTCTCCCTTTTCCATGTAGCTTGTTCTAAACACGTTCATGGTGCCAGGGGATTGACGCTTTTGCCCAGGCATTCTTCTGCTTGGTTTCATGATGTACAACACCAGGGGACATGGCTTCCTTCCCCTGATCTCGCTTAGTTTGCAGTTTCACAGTGTCAGGGGGAATTACCCTCTTCCCCATGCCAAACTCAGGCTCTTTGTCACAGTTCACGAAGGCTGGAGAATGACTCCCTTCCCCAGGCCCTTCTCAGTCTCTTTGTCACAGTTGACGAAGGCTGGGGAATTACCCCCTTCCCCAGGCCCTTCCCAGGCTCTTTACCATAGTTCACGAAGGATGAAGAGTGACTCCCTTTCCCAGGCCATTCCCAGACTCTTTAACACAGTTCACAAAGGCTGTAGAGTGACTCCCTTACCCAGGCACTTCTGAGTCTCTTTGTCACAGTCGATGAAGGCTGGGAAATTGCTCCCTTCACCAGGCCCTTCCCAGGCTCTTTACCACAGTTCACGAAGACTGGAGAATGACTCCCTTCCCCAGGCCCTCCTCAGTCTCTTTGTCACAGTTGACAAAGGCTAGGGAATTACTCCCTTCCCCAGGCCCTTCACAGGCTCTTTCTCACAGTTGACGAAGGCTGGGGAATTACTTCCTTCCTCGGGCCCTTCTCAGTCACTTTGTCACAGTTGATGAAGGCTGGGGAATTACTCCCTTCCCCAGGCCCTTCCCAGGCTCTTTACCACAGTCCACGAAGGCTGGGGAATTACTCCCTTCCCCAGGCCCTTCTCAGGCTCTTTGTCACAGTTCACGAAGGCTGGAGAATGACTCCTTTCCTCAGGCCCTTCTCAGTCTCTTTGTCACAGTTCACAAAGGCTGGAGAATGACTCCCTTCCTCAGGCCCTTCCCAGGCTCTTTACCACCGTTCACGAAGGCTGGAGAATGACTCCCTTCCTCAGGCCCTTCTCAGTCTCTTTGTCACAGTTCACGAAAGGCTGGAGAATGACTCCCTTCTTCAGGCCCTTCTCAGTCCCTTTGTCACAGTTCACGAAGACTGGAGAATGACTCCCTTCCTCAGGCCCTTGCCAGGCTCTTTACCACAGTTCACGAAGACAAAGGAGCAGGACTATGACCAACAAGAAAGATTATGGTGAAGGGTAAGCATGACGATGGACTAGGAAAGTAAGAAATAAAGAATGGTGAGCATATTTAATGCAGCCACTTGCCATGCCACTATCATTGCCACTTGCCATGCCAAATAAATGCACTGCTTCTCGACACCCTCTATAGGTCTCTTCTATCAGTAGCAAGGTTTCGGCCACAATGCGGCACTACAGTAAAACAACAGATGCACTATTGCATCCTCTAATTTTTCTAAAACAATATTCTTTTCTTTGGTCCTTACTGCTCTTCATATACACACTTATGCATCTACTACTACTTAAATTAAATAACATATATTTTTCACACTGTATTAACTTGAAAAAATATATTTCCAGTGCATCTTCTATGCTGTTTAGCAATGTGTTCTGCTCTATACAATTAGAGACATTTGCTTTTTGTATAACATTGAAATAAAAGGTTGCACTACAGCACAGTCAATCCTCATCCAATTTGAAATGTTTTTCACATGCTATTGTTAAGAGTAGGGGTTAGTTGATTCTTATAGTAATTTGAAAGATCAAGTTTTAATGAGGTGTTCAACTGCTACAGCTAAATAGTACATGCACGATTAGAAATGCCATACATACATCAATTTTGTGTCGTGACATTTGAGTAGAACGCCTTGCATTACAGATAAATATGAAGTAAACACATTCTCAACATGTGTAAATGAAATATCCGTTCCAGGATGAGTTCACCAGATAATTACAAGATTGAAGTGGAGCATGGCACGATATTTTCATTAAAATGACCTACCTAAATGCCAGGCCAGAAGATAATGCTGGAAAGTCAAGGAACTCTTTGATCTAAAGTGCACAAAAATAAACAGACAGTTCTGTCAATCAGTGATAGGAGGATTGGAATTTAGAGAACAGACTATATTTTGCAGAAAATTCTGAAGTTACAAGGAACATTGCAAAGCTGTTTTTTCAGTGTTCGGTCTTTTGCCATTGGCATGTTGATCACAGGCAAAATAAGAACGAATACTGAAGCCCGCCAGCCCATCAATCGATGCCACACGCAGCACACGAGTGCGCGCAGGCGCTGACAGGCTCAGCCGGATCGGGAAAAGGAAGTCTTGACCCCTGATTCAAAAGAAATCCCATCAGCACGGGAGACGTTTGAGCGGACTTAGTGGGCAGAGCTCAAGTCGAGGGTACACATGGTTATAATCCCACCCGTGGAAGGCCGCACAAATTGGGCCTAAAAAGCAACCTTTTTTCAGTGCAACTATCAACAGGCGAGATTATGACATAGACCTGTTTTTTCAAAACTCACTATGAAGCATTTTGTCATTAGAAAGCATCCGTCAACCTAAAACCCAGAATTTAGCAACCAAGGAGGGCAATCATGGCTCCAAGCTTGCACTGCACTCAACACAACTCACAGTTAGCATCTGCAACCTGGACAGCATGGTGCACTGTAGGAGAGCATTGAGGCCTTGAAAAGCAGTCCAGACCCACTGCATAAGCATCTCAATTAGGGGTGTATCGAACTTTGGCTTCGAGTAAGTATTCGGCCTAATTCCGGCTGGAAAAAAGCTATTCCGATCCGGCCGCATATTTTCTTGCTATTCGGCTCTTGCTTTGACATTCTCATTTGAATACAATGCACATGAACTCAGAAAGGCAAATATTGTCTTCAGTTTGCAAAACTGAATAGAATTAGACCAGACAAATTGCTATCACACAGCTGAAACATATCTTATATTGTAATCTGCTCTTTAGGGCATGTTTTGTTACAGATTCTTAGACAAAAAAGGTGCTAATCTTTTATACTTAGCCTGAAACAATACAGGAACATCTTTTCTTTTGGCGAATGTGTATATACGATGTGCACTTTTTTCAGTAGGAAAATACAAACTGATAGGAATGTGCATAGATACTTTCATTTCCTGGCATGTAGCTTCCCATTGCGTACGTCATAGTCCCCCCTTTCCTTTTTTTCCTGAGTTTAACATTATCTGCTATTTTATCAGGAATTATAGGTTGCATATGTTTGTGTATTGGCGAGAAAGAGTGGCTAGGATAAGTGAAAAGCGAGCAGCATTTGTGTGGGTGGGGTGAATAGTTGTTGGAAGGTGTTCACCCATTTCAGATTTCCTCTTGACTTGTGTCCTGCATGAGCCGACATGAATCTTTTCATACATTTCTATGTGAGCTGCAAAGAAGTTTCGAAACTCGACCGCATCGACTTTGCAACTGGATAGAGAATGCAATGCATCTGATTCAGAAAGGCAATCCTTTCGCATTTGTGAAGCCTCCTACTTTAACTGGCACTGAATATGCAACAATCTTCTGTGCATTTGGTCCCTTCATTTTGGTTAAATCTGCTTTATTTCTGGCTTTTATACTTTAAATAAAGATGCTACATTCATTACAATGAAGATAAATAAAAGGATAGAATGCATTTAAAATGGTGCTTTATTTGTTTTTTTTAATAAGTGTGTTTTTTGAAGTTTGGAACATGATTTATTAATTAAAGCAACTATTCGGCTTCATATTCAGCTTCGGCCGAATAGTTGACAAACTATTCGGTATTCGACCGAATACTGAATATGCCATTCGGTACAGCCCTAATTTCAACTCATTATTGCTTCTACTTGGTTTCTTGTTCACATTGATAATAGTAAAGCGAGTTGCAGAGGATTGGAGAGGCTTAGGGAACAGCATACGTCAACCATAATATTGAAAGCACTGCCACAGCCTATGAGGTGGTAGTTAATATGCACCATATGATCCAGGACAGTGCTAGATAGCTTCTTCTATTCTGGCTGCTGGACCCTGGTGTGTGTGAACCTTTGCTTCATGTTTGTTTCCGGTGGACAAGGGGAGGGCGGAAGAGAGAGGGGGCTGTGTGTGGAAGACACACACCCAGGCTCCACAAATGAAAAGGCATCTCGACTACCACTGGACCTCTTGTGTACTGGCCTGCAAGAGTGGGTGAATAACCCATCCTTCATTTCCATTTATGGTCAATAATCGCTGCAGTTTCACATTCTTAAATTAATGTATCTTTATAGGTTTCTGTTTATAGACTGCACTTACGTCATATAATGTTGGCAACTGTGCAGACTTTTTCAGACGTTATCATATTTAAATGCATCTCCGTGGACGTGCAACTGACAGGGACATGTATTGTCTCACTTTAGTGTTGAGCCAAAACACTGAAAGTCTTATAATACAACTGATGGTTTTCACGGTGTGGGTGATAACCACCGCGCCGCATCAAACAATCAAGGAGCAGGCTAGTCGGCCGTGTTTCCCATTCTTGGGAGCAGCTTTGGACGCGCTAGTTCAAATCAGTCACACGCTCATTTTCTCAGAGGAGTGTAGCACGCTCACTACAAACACTACAGTGGAAATGTTCAGTGTCTGTTTCATTGATGTGCAATTTTGACTGAATAAACTAGACCCATATGGTCTACATGAAACCCTCTGCAAGCACCCTTTCCCTGATGACTGTGGTACTTTCAGTGGTGTTCTTGATCTTTCCCTTGTACCCTGACAGGCAAGTACCAGGAAGTAGACAAATAATCCCTGAGTTAAGGGTGAAGGGACTGCCCTTATAAGCCCTTCATTCAACATCGGAAACATAAACCCAAAGTATAACCTTTTTTAATTAAATTTTGATTTATAACGCACACGTTCACCTCAAGGCATCTTGGCGCGAGGATGCTCACAGTAGTGCTACAGCAATCCTGGGAACGAGTGGAGGAGCAGTGTTTTTAGTAAGCGACGGAAGTGAAGGTGGTTCTGGGTCAGCCTCAGTGTTAAAGGGAGACCATTCCATAACTGGCTGGCAGTCACCGAGAAGGCTCAAACGCGGACTCTTTGAAAACGGAATCTGGGAGCCACGACCAGACAGTCACTGCTAGACCGAAAGAGGCCGGCAGGGAATATAGGGTGTAAATATATCCTACAAAAAACTCAGCACTAGCCTGGTAGTATGCCCGGCGAACAAGACGGAGAGATTTAAAGAGTATTCTTTGTTTCATCGGGAGCCAGTTCAGAGAACGCAGCACTGGGCTGATATGGGAACCGTAGGGAGTGGCTGTCCGAGCAGCAAGGTTCTGCAGCAGTTGCAGATAATGGATTTGGCCCAAAGGTTGGGACAAATAAAGGCATTAAAATAATACCGAAATGAGAGAAACCACAACTGAGAAGAGGGAAGAAAAGGCAGAACCCTCCGAAGGACCCTCAGTAGAAAGTGACCAGTCTGACTCACTGCACTTACCTGTGATGCAATGGACAAAGAAGCAGAAAGATAGACCCCACGATTTTTCACCATCATCATTCGAGTAGGAAACTCGCCCAGTGAAGATGGCCAGAAAGCCGAAGACCAAGAACAGGATTCAGAAGAGGTGCCCACCAACAGGACCTCCGTCTTGTCCCGGTTGAGTTTGAGCCAATTGGCACATACTCAGTCTCCCACGGCTGCCAGGCAGCCACAAAGACGAGAACTTTATAAATTGTACACTATATTTCTGGCCAGATTTAGGACTACATTAACACAGATAATCTTTTAGAAGGTGTTAAAAAATGATGTGTAAAAGCCCTCTGTGAATTTTGATGATGTGTTTTCAAGGGCAGAGGGAACACATTCCGCCATACTGGTTCCTCTGCCATCCTTTTCTCCCATTACCTATCTTCCCTTCCTTCTAAATGTTCTCACTTTGGCACAGGCCCCATTGCTTTCTCTGCATTGGAACATCCACTTGAACACCCACTAACAGTTACATCTTTATAATTGAAAAGAGATTCTTGAAAGTTCGGTCATATTTGTAATTGCAAACGATGCTCATTCATTACAACAAAGTCATATGGCAAGAACAGACCTTATGACAATATATGCAAGATTGAATAAATGTTCACATACGAGAACCAGCCACGCATACGCCATTATCTTAAGACGGGGTGATGATGGGCGGGAGCAGGAGTAGTCTGAGCTCCTGCAATTGCAAAAGGCCCAGCTAAAATCACTTGTCTGGATTCTAGGAATTCTGTTTTTAGTTACATCTTGTCTGGTAAGCAAACCTCTTGGATCTCAATGAACACCCAGGCTGACTGATTAATGCACTGACCTTTCCAATCTCTCTATGAGTATATGAGATTAAAAGCCATACTAAATTGTCAAATATATGTAACAGACACTTAAAGTGAAATGACACTGTTACTTTGAGTCGATATAGACAGAGTGGTTGATATAAAATATTGGTTATATATATTGCAATGCTTTTTAAATATATTTAACTATGTCTACACCCTAGAATAAGTAAAGGAGTTTTGCAAACAGCAGCTGAATGTGTTACTTAGCAAGCCACTGGGAAGTCCATTTTTATCTACAAAGGCTAGGAATTAGATGAAAGAATTGTAGTTAACAGATTTGACACTACTTTAAAGAAAATTCTAACCATTGACAATTCCATATGCAAATGTATTTTGTTTTAAGGAAGGTTGAAATTAAGTCCCATAAAAGTAATACCATCAATAAAAGAGGGCATCCAATGGTCCAAGTGATCCTTTTGTGAACAAGAGAGAGTGCTTATAAGGATTATATTATTATAAAACCTTTACTTTTGATTCTATTTTGCGAAATAAAACTCTATATGCAAAATCAATCCGTTTTTTATATCGTATACATACCAGCCTGAAAGCATTCCGTAGTGAAATGTTATTCATGCTATAGCTAGCATCTTTACGGAAGAGAACATAAATTAAAACTACTAATATATACCTCTATGGAAAAAGCATATCTAGCAAACTCCTCAACCAAGGCTAACTGTTCAATTCCATTTTTGGGCCATTAAATAGGACACTAAAAAAGGGAGTAGATGGTTTGTTAATTTTAGATGATAAATGTCAGAAAAAAGGTTATCTTATTGTTCTAGCTCGCTCTTCTTCCAGACAGGTTGTTAACCTTTTGTGATGTGTGGGGTGAATTAGGCCTCAGAGGTTTCTTTACAAAACTATGGCAGATGCACCCCTCCCCTCCGTGAAGCAGTTAACATGAAAACATTAGAGACAATTTAAGTCTCCCTATTTGGTAACTAGAAGCTTTGAATGTTGGGCTATGTAGCCAATTGGAGGTTGAATAGATACAAAACTGACAGAGAGACCAATATTTGAACGTATAATTTACGCGCATATATAAAAGGTCTCAATGATCAGATCAAATGGATGAGACTAATTTATGAGTGACAAAAAACAAATCGAAAATTATATTACCAATAACAGATCCATTTCTTGTCACTGGAGTCATTTGGGTAAAGCATCATTACACTTCAATTCACTGTGCTTTGAAAAGAAATCAGTACAAATCTAGTGTTTGGACGCCATTTATAAAAAAACATCAACACACTTACAGTTTTGGAAGATAGGAGTACCATTCTAGTTTGTGGATGTTAGCATAATGACATGTATCCAGGAGACGAGGTTTGTGTTTATATATATCATGTGAGAGACACACTTGGTTTAATGTTGGCTACCTCAGAAAGGTGATGCAGGACAGACACGGCAGAACCTATATGACTCCAAACTACCCTCCATTGACTCTCCTCATCTTACTGGCAGAGGTGGCGGTGTCAGACACCTATTCTTTTCCGGCCTCAATGCCTCACAAATCTCCATTGCCATGTCCTCTCGTACCTCTTTTGAATTCATCAACTCTAGTATTGCTCTGCCTCAATCGGTTCACATCATATCCATCTATTGCCCTCCTGCTCCCACTGAAGTATTCCTTGATGAACTTAGCCCACTCCTTGATTCTCTTTCCACTAAACATCACCTCATTCTCTCAGGTGACTTTAACCTTCCCTCTCCAAACTACTTCTCAAAAATCTGAACTTCAGTCTTTTCGGAGCGACCATGCTCTCCACTCTATCTATAACTTACCTACTGTGAGAAATCAGAGATGATTCCCCCAGAAAACCTGGCCTGGGACCCTTCTCATGTGGCCAGGGAAAGGCAGACACTTTCTGATGCTGTCTCTGTGGGCGCTGTTCTAGGGGAGGATCATATAAGGAGGGAAGCAGGTCAGGAGGAATAGGAACCCCCCCTTTTTCAGCTTACCCTCAGACACCACCCATCTAATGGCTGACTGTAAAATAGAAAATCTGATTTTTACATTATGGCCTCCATGTCCCACAATCCCCAAAGTACTGGGACAAGGAAAAGAGCTAAAGAGGCACAAAACTGCAAAGTGCAGCTTGTTAATGGAGATTACCCACACCTGAGGGAGACTGGTAATTTTAGAAGGCCCCCTCAGGTGCAGGCCATTAGTAAGAAGAGGAGCAGAGCAGTAGTTGTAGGTGGAGGAGTTGTGAACTCTCCACATTGCAGAAGAAGCAGAAGGTAGAGGAGGAAGAAGACACCGGTACCACTGTCGAGTGTTGAGCAGTTGCCGGTCTTGAGAGGTTATTTGCCTCCAGAAGCCTTAATTGCAGAGGTCACGCAGCAGGAATCATTGGAGGGGGAAGCTTTCCCACTGGAGACCTAAATTGCAGAGGCAGTGCAATGGGAAGCAAAGGTTAAGAAATCTTCCCCCTACAGAAAGGCTGTCTCCAGTGGCAGGTGAGCACCGGAGAGCCTTTGGAGTAGAGAAAGCTCTGTGTGCGAGTGGCACGGGCCTAAGAACAAAACAATGACAGCAGCCAGTTGCCGAGCCATGAGAAGCAGCTGAGTCCGAAGACTTGGAAGCAGCAAGGTGAACAGACACGCATGCCAGACCCGGTGAGTTCACTGAGATATTGTGAAACCGGAGCATTCCGTAACCGCCATTTAACATAAGAAACAACAACATGCAGAGGGAAATACAAGAAGAAAAGTACTTTTGAATACCAAACAGAGAGAAAGCAGATAACTGATTTTGAAATGAGCAAGTGCAATGAAAAGAGCTTGATTGTCAGACCAATTGGATGTGATTATATGCATTCAGGTCAATTTGAAAGCCAGCAACAAGATGGGACAATAATTCAAGACTCAAATACAAACTACCATTGCCAAAGCCAATAGAGAGTTATAACAAGGCAAATTAAAAGTAACAATTATTGCCAAATTCAAGAGAAGGCAAATGAGAATCCAAATGTTTGTAAATCTTATTGCCCATATTTGAAGAAGCTAATAAAAGAAACTGGCTTGAAACCGCATTACCAAAGCCAAAAGAGTCAGAGGGAGACATCATTATTGTCAGCAGTTGGTTAATGAAGTGGGGACACAAGAGTGGCAATAAAGCTCCCCTTCTGGTAAAGGATATTCAGAAGGAGTGGAGCATAACTTGCAAAGAGTGTGGAAATCACAAGTGTATAATAAATAGCACCAATATAAATCTTGTTTTCCATGAAGAAATTCTTAAACGTGGTGTTGTGAAGCAAGTCATTGCTAAGCTGTTGGAAGCTGATCTTTACCACAGAAGTACTTGTAGTTTGTTCTGGCCTGGCAGGAGAGTACACCAGGTGGAAGTTGATGAAGTACTGTGAAGTGGTATTGACAAGTCGTAAAGAAGTAGTGATGGAACCACTGATATGTTTTGGTGAAATATTACAGAATCATCCTACCAAACTTTCATTGCTGAAGCAAGTGTGTACGCTGCTGCAGAATTGTTTAACATTTTCAGAACAAATACGTTGTTGCAGAATAATCCTGAGAAAGACAATTTATGTCAATTCCGATAAACCAAGGAAGTGTCTTTTTGGTTAATGCGAAGAAGGCTGTTTGAGTTCTTAATATCACAAAAAGAAGAGAAAGAAACCTTGTTGAACAATCTGAAGTGTTGGACCTTTTGCTGTAAAGTTGGAATCAAAAAGACCTACATTGGAACTTTGTTACAAGACTGGATTTCCTTATTCTGTTGGAATTGTTGAACATAAGAAGGGGAATTTACACCGATCATAAGGATAGACAGTTATTATACTGTGACCTTGCATGTTATATTTGTTGTTTTTGAACTGCCATATATTACATTGTTGAGTTATTGTATGTATAAGTGGGAGGGATAGAACCCTTTTGTTAGAGTGAACCCTCTAGTTTGTTTTAGGCAGGGAAATCCTCGTCAGGGTAGGGATAGTGAGGCGTTTATCCAACCCTTTGAATTAATAAAATGGCTCTTTTGAAAAACCTTCACAAAGTTGTCCTGCTCTCATTTCTGACCTCTCACAATACCCACGTTGGGGGGGTAACTCTTTGGATCTCATATTCATCTCCACATCTCATTCATCTACTAATACTCCTGGCACACCATCCCTATCTGATCACTCCATTGTTTCCACCTCCACCTCCTTTCCACCCTCTAACCTCTCCTCACAACTTGCCTCACCTATTACTAGGAAATGTAATCCTTCTGCCATTCCTCCCTTTCTCTCGGGCCTACATTTCCCACTTTCTTGCGTCACACCCGATGCCTCTTCCACCAACACTGCTTTCTCCAACTTCCAATCACTTCTCTGTGACTCATTCGCCGCTCACTTCCCACTGCTACCATTCACCTCCAAGTCTCAGCATCTTCAACCATGGGTCACCCTCTTAATTTGCTGTCTCTGCACAGAAATGTGTCCACTGCTACGCAAATAGAGGCGTACCCACCCAGGCAAGGACCTGAAACTCTACCTCTCTGCCATGACCTCTCTCAAGTCCACCCTTGACAGAGTGAAAACAGATTTCTACTGCAACCTCATTGACTTTCACCCCAACCATCCTCGCTGGTTACAGGGCACCATAAACGCACTCGCCCGAAATGTAGGACTGTCAACTCTACTAGCACAACTAATGACCTAGCTGAATACTTTGCTGCAAAAATGTCCAAAATTAGACTCTCTTCTGGCATTTCCCCTCCTACATTCTACACCCTGCCTACTCTTCTATCATCTTCTGCCTCTTTCTTCCACTTTAGTCACACTACTACTGAATAAATCCTATCTCTATGGACGAAGGCCAACTCCTATTGTGCCCCATCAGACCCTCTTGCTCCTCAGCTACTCGGGCATATTTGCCTGTTAATGGCCACTCACCTTGCTGAACTCTTTAACCAATCCTTAGACTCAGCTTGCTTTCCCGCTATTTTCAAAATAGCCACAATCATCCCTCTCCTAAAAAAAGCAAGGAGCTGGCCCAAATCTACTGGCTAACTATCGCCCTTTGTCTATCCTTCCGCACTACTCTAAAGTGCTTTAAATGGTTGTGTTCAACATCTTACTTATTTCTTAGACATTCACAACCTTCGAGAACCCCCACATGCAGGTGTCTGCTCCTTGCACTCCGTGGAAACTGCTCTCATGAATGCCTCCAACTTGATCTCCTCTGCTAAGCACTCCCATCTATCCTCTATCCTAACTCTCCTTGACCTGTCTGATGCCTTTGAGATTGTCGATCATTCTGATCTCCTTAATACTCTCTTCCTTCTTGGGATTCACAATTGAGCCCTTGCCTCGATTGAATCCTACCTCGCACCTCACCAATTCTTTGTCTCCTGGAGCAACAACATCTCTCAACGCACTCTTCGAACAGTTGATGTTCCACAGGGCTCTGTCTTGGGTCCTCTTGTCTTTACACTGTACACCTCTGCTCTTGGGGCACTAATCTCCACCTTTGGGTTCACATATCAACTCTTTGTGGATGACGCCTAAATCCTCTTCTCTTTTCCAGAACTCTCCTCTCATATCTGTATGAAATTTCAAATGGTCTCTCTGGCATTAAATATTGGATGGCTCTGCACGCTATGATGTTAAACTCAATCAAAACAGAGGTGCTCTTCTTCCCTGCCAAAAGCTCCCTCTCATCTCTTCCTCTGCCTATCCAGTTCCCACGTGACACTCTCCCCTACTCTTCTTCAGCTAGAAACCTTGGTGTCATCTATGACCATTCTCACACCTTCTCTACTTTTATCTACAAAACTGCAATGGTGGTTCTCCTCAACCTACTAAATATTAGAAAAACATTTCACACCAATTTGTTCGAAACCAAACTAAGAGCCCATCTATCTTAACCTACCTATCATCTGCCTTCTAGCTAACATTTTTACCTTGCCTCCATTGTGCCTCTGTCCCTCACTTTCTCCTTCCTCCATGCTAGCACTTCATCCATCATGGTCGCATCCCTAATACAGCTGGCCGTCCCACCTACCTGCACTTACAAAATGTCTAATGCTGGTTGTCCTTCCTCTATATATGTCCACCCATGTATCGTCCCGGGTGACTGTTCTATTTACACCCCACCCTGCCACAACCTGCAACCTGGTCACAATGTCACTCGAACTCACTCCATTGTAAGAAGCTCACTGCTTCCTGTCAAATCTGATTTCCTATCTAGTGTAAATTCTTTTGTGATCAAAAGAGCATTGTTCCTCCCGTACAAATAAATCAATACATTAGTAAAATGAACATGTAAGGTAAGCATTAAGTACATTTTTTAATGTGCAAATAGCGGCACCTATAGGTGATGTTGATTAATACCTTCTGTGTTGTTCATGCACAGATTGAACAGGAATTAAGAATAGTTGAGAGTCAAGACTAAACTCTACACCTAGGAAATACATGGTGGTCTAGATGTAACCAAAAGCAGGATGAAAAACAAGAACATTGCTGAAAGCATCAGCCTGCATTGACCTAATAGTAACATAGGAGCAATCTGAGAAATATTCACATACAAATCATTTATTGTTGTTGTTTTATTACAGTAAAAAGTGTTAGTTATTCTACAAACGTTGCACACTACATGTATATTAAATATGTAATTTGATAAGTATTTTATATACATATATTTGTTTTCATATAATACAATGTAACAATTGATCAACAAAATTAATCTATTTCTAGAATACATAGCCATCATTTTATCAATTCTAAAACAAGCGATGTTTGCCTTCCTACTAATTATTGTGACCAGCATTATGATCATAAGAGGTTATTTATAAACGCAGAGGTTTCTAAGCGCGACCCGGGAATTGAACCTGTATTGCTCAGCGTCGTCTTGCTTCCAAGGCGAGCGCATTGCCCCTGAGCTTGCTTCCAAGGCGAGCGCATTGCCCCTGAGCTATCCTCCCGGCCCCTTGATCTGGTTGTATCATGCTTGGATTCTATACATATTTCCTCAAATCCTTATATTGCAAAATTCATAACCTATCACAGTGTGTTAGTACATGGTGAGTTCTCTCTTGTATTGGTAAACCTTTGCAGCATCTACAGATGCGCTTATATTAGGGATGCCATATAGGGGCCCAATACTTCCAAGCAAGAGAGAGGGTGCAATCTGAATCGCAGGAACAGTCGGTGGTACTTGAGAGAAGGGAACTCCAACAAGTATGGTTGAGGCTGTAAGAGTGGGAAAACCCAAGTCCCATACCCAAAACCTGTTTTTTTTATATTTTCGCCCCAAACCCATTCCTGCACTTTTTTAAAGCTGTTTTTGTAGAACATAATAATCTAGGTTCAAAGTCACTGTCCATCGAATTTGCTATAATTAAAAAAAAAAAAAGATGAGTTGGCAAAAATACATTCTTGGAATGCAGTACTGGCCTGTTCTCCTATAATTGTATCTAGTGTTTCTGGGATGTGTGTGTGGCTTTGCAGATTTGTAGGTACAAAGAGCTCGTCCATATTGCTGTTGATGCCAACAAAATGAGTCCCAATTCCACATGGATGCTCTGTACAGAGGTAGGTGCAAGGAGGCAGTTCAATAACAGGGGCCATTACTTGCCCTCTAGCTGATTTAACCATTCCATGTCAATCACAGTGTTTACTCCAGAGCCCCATACAATAGCAGGAACTATGCCTCTATTAATGGCCAGCAATATTCCTTTCATGCTATTCTCTTTAAAAAGCCTTTAGTTTTTGCCAGTTTAGAAGGGGCTTTGCAATTCATTTTCTCTATTGTTCCCTTATCTGACGGCAAATAATGACACCCAAGTATATCAAATGATGGACTGGACCAATATGAATTTGATAGATGGACAATTTTCTCTCTTCTACACAGCTTTAGGCCCAAACATACATGATTTTCATTGTGTTGTTTCGTGTACATATGTTGCATGTATCCGGCAGATGCGATTTTGGAATCAATCAATATTGGGTTTTAATGAAATGTGAGAGCCAAACTCGGCTTAAGGTTTTTGGGCTCAGAAAGGTGAAGCAGGACAAACATCGAAGGTGAGATTATGACGGAATTTTTTAGATGCGTTAAAAACGGCATGCGTGGTGACATTGATGAATATCTCCTGTATGGTTTATACACTGAATTAACAGAAATGAAGAGTAGTTGAGAGTCAAGTATGTACGAAAAAGACAAACCTCTGTAGCAAAGAAATACAAGATAGTATTAGTGATGTAACCAGTGATGTCATCTGTGATGTCATCAATGTGGTCATAGGCTGCGTAACAGGGGAAACAAAGTTACGGTGGCTTTAGCTGAACTTCCAGGGTTTTGTTGTGATATGGTTTTTTTATACCTTAAATGATCATTAACTAAAGTTTTTTTTACATTGAATATATTTATATATAGTTGCAAGCAACAGTTAATCTTATTATGCAAGAATATGGCATTGGTAACCCGTTCCATGGGCTATACCGGGGGGTAACGGCCCAGCAGCCCAAGTTAAAGGACCGGGCGAAGCCGATTAAGCCTATGGAACAGGCTTAACACCATTAGCACCCCAGTTTGCTAATCCGGTAACCAGGGGTGCTGATAGCGGGGTCTTACTCTTCCAAGATGGCCACCAGACAGATGGAAGGCGGGGCACCGTATGGAGCCCCTCTCTCATTTCCGTAGTGGCCGGCAAAGGGAGACGGAGGGATGGTGGGGAGAAGATGGCGGTCCAGGGTGGAGTAAGCAACCTGTGGGTTCCATGGCTGAGATTACCGGTTTCAGCCTGCTATCCACGGAACCTGATTGGCTGTGCACCCCGCCCCGGGTGTTAATTAACATTTTTTTCGCCAGAAATTAGTTTATCTATGCAATAATAAATCTAGAGGGGATGCAATTAATATAGACAGTGAAAGTACAGCTGGACAGAGGTTAATTTAACTATGCAATAAACAATCAGCAAATGCAACAAATACTCTTGATATGCAGAAATTCATTCTACTTATGCAATACATTAATATACGTATACAATAATTAATCTGGTGGTGAAACAATTAATAAGTAGCTAACCAAAAGGATGCTGTATAGTTGAACATCAATTATTCCTGCCATGCAACAATTTAAGATATATGTCAGCAACACAAATATAGCTATGCAGCAACTAATCTAGAGGTGGATCAATGAATGTGGGGAAACTAAGGGGTGGAGCAAAGTTGGGGAACAATTAATTTACCTATGCCATAAATTATGTAACTATGCAATAGTTAGTCTAGAGGGGAAACCGTTAATCTGGGGTAGGGAATAAGCAAGGTGATTCAGTTGTTGTCCCCTACCTGCATGTAGATCAGCCTTCTTGGTAAGTGAGTAGCAGGACTAGGGCTTGGGTGATATAGCACACAGGAAAACAGGTATCATACGTTGCCTTTGCTCTTCGCTGTCTGCATGTGCAACCCTAGTTTGTGTAGTGTTTTAGGTCATAAAACCCCTGCAATGAAAAGCTAAAGGAGGACGGAGGGGCCTCGATCAAGAATGGAAGGGGAGAAACAGCCAAGGAGCTGACAAAATGGTGGCATGCAGGTTCCAAGGAAGTCAACAAAGGACATAGAAGAATCACTCAACAAGTGTCCCGTAAGGCCCTCAATGGAGTTGTAACTGACTAAAGAAAGACCCTGTAGGGTTTACAACTGCACACTGTGTTGTTAAATGTCACATGACCCCCAATGAGCATCTATCAGAGGGCAATGAGGGTGGGACCAGGGAAAAGAGGGAATAAGTGCACAAGTAGCTGAAAAAGGGGGGACAGCAGAGGGGCGGTGGGAAACACCAAGGGTCCTGTAACAGCATGGATGGAGTGGTAACTGGTTTCAGAGAATTGCTGGACTGGTTAAAACTACAATGTGTTCTGGTGCAAATAACCCCCTCGCCCCCCAAGAAACAGAAGCTGGGGAAGGTCGGAGATCATGGGGTTTTATGGAGAGGAAGAAGAAGCACGCAAGAGTCTGTAAACATGCATGCCTGCAGTTGTGTCTGTGCTTGAACAACAGAAAGTATAAAAGATGCAAAAGGCATCGAGGTGGTAGGATACCGTGAGAGCCTCAATGGAGCACAGCTCAAAGTGGTTTAATAACACTTGCAGCAAGCTGCATTAACAAGCTAAAATATTGGGCCTTATTTACAAACCGTTTTTCAATGGGACTGCTCCACTGTAAAACGATTTTGCAAAGCAGACCAGTCTCGGGAAGATAGCTCAGGGGCAATGTGTTTGTCTTGGAAGCAAGACGACATGGAGCAACATAGGTTCGATCCCCGGGTCCACGCTTAGAGACCTCTGGGTATTATGCGCGTTATAAATAATCTTTCATAACATTTCATTGTCTTTACTCTCCCTTTGTAAAAAATGTAGATGCTGCTTGCAAATTGTGGAAATAAAAACAACCTTATAAACAACATGAATAATAAATAAATATCAAACCACTTTGAACAATCTAAATCAAACAATGAAAATTCATCATCATCCAGGAACAGGATTTATTATCAAAACATGTTCAAAAAATGAAAACTTTGATTTAAAACCCATGAAGCTGCATATCATATACCCACTGCTAATGGAAAACAGTGGTAATGGTAGTAAAGATAATAAGAATAGGACCCAACGTATGAATTGGTGCCAACACCATTGTCTTCATAATCTCCCTTCGTGCCAGGCCTAGCCTTGCGCCCCGTGTAAGCGCGCTCCACATATTTGGTGACTGCTATTTATAAGGGATTCTTATGTACACTGCATGCTTTTATCATGGAATGTATGGGTTTAACACCTGCATGATATAGTCATCGCCCTATAGTTAAGATTATAAATTCTAATAACTTTTGGCTCACTAGACGGATTTGACTGAAAAGGTTGCCCCCAAAAGAATGTGTGGCATGGGCCTGCGAACCTCAATATTTGGTAGGGAATTCTTAAACTAATCAAAAGTTACTGGGCAAAGATAAAAAGCTATTTTTGGGCTTGCATGGATTTGTGCTACATTAGAAACAATGTGCCCACAATGCGTTACCGATATTTCTTTTTCAGGTTTGGTGTAAATCATCCAGTAGTTTTGTCAGAGAAGGGGGTGGCCTGGGTATAAAGCATGCGTTTATATATCTCCCATTGTAGATTGCAGCACTGAGGCTTTTCAGAAATGAAAAGCTCCCATTTAGTTTTGCTCAGTGCAAGCGATTCCTGCAGTAATCCTATGAAAAGGCAAAACAATATAGGGCTCAAAAAGATACTTTGGCGATGGAAAGGGCTGGTTTCACATCGGGGTATGACGGGGGAGGGTGAAACCAGAGCAAATAGTTAGGTGGCCACTTTGTGGAGGGCTGAAGTGACTGTTTGAGTTACTTCATTTTTATCATAAAGAGGGAATCCTGTGTGATTCCCGCATGAACATTAAACGGTGTGGTTGATGTGGGGATGGCAAAGACTTCTTTATTTTCAAACGGTTTCCCATTATCGAGATAAAAGGCAAAAGGATACATCGTCATGGGAAGGGATACCGTGACAACATAAGGTTGCGAAACAGTGTTCATGGCTATTTTTCGACATTACATTTTCAGGGGAGACAATCGCAGAAATGAAAGAAGGGGATAAATAAAGGAGGAAATGGGCAAATGACGATTGCTGAAGTGCATGACCATTGGCCCATGGTCCTTTAGTCTAATTGTTGAAATGTGGAGAGTGGCCACGGCCAAAGGTCAGTGGAATCCGGGTATTTATTAGTGATGGGGTTCTGATCCATACAGCGGAATAGGTAAGACTTTTTGTTTGAAGTAAATAATCAATGGGTAAACAGAAAACTTACAATATTTACCACTGATGATTCGTGCTTTTCGATAACAAGCTGTTAAACTTCAATTTTAACCCATATTCATACGGTAAGTCTCTTGGATGGTTGTTAATATTCACACCCACTGGCCAACAGTCTTTTTTCCTAATTGTTGCAACATTGACAGTCATCTGTGAACCCTAGCCAAAGCCAAAGGTCATGTTTTGCATGTTAGCAAGCATTCTATGTTTGGTCCACAGGTTCATCAGGTATTATTGTGTGATGTGTGAAGCTTTTTTTTTTATTATTGATTTGGCTGAACAATTCAACCTTTCAATATGATACTTCTTTCATTTTATACATGTGCACATTTTGAAAAAAATAAAAACATTAAAAGGGGAGCAAAAAAAAAATGAAAGAAAAATAGAATTAAAAAAAAAGAATTCCTTGAGTTTACATTCTCACTTAGTTCCTTCGAGCAAGAGTCATAATTGCAGTTTTAGACACAGAACACATCTGCTCTTTTTGTCATTTAGTTTCCTGTTTCCCCGCTTCTCTAGCTTTAGTTCACACTTAAAGTTCATTGTCGCATAGCCTATTGATTTGGAATTAATATGAAAAATGTGTTTCCACAAATCTTTCGCATCCATGTGTGACACAAAGGTAAATAGTCTTCTCAAATGTTTAACTCGTACATTTTGCAATTCAGTACATTCAGTAACAATTTGCTCAAGAGATTCAATTGCAGTATGACAAAAATGACATATATTTTTTTGTTGATAATTACTACACCATTTGGATGTGACCTCTCTCGTTTTCCACAAATTCAATCTCAGGCGCAACTGTCCCGCACGATGCAGAGGATTAGGCGACTTCAATAGATATGGGTTGGGATTCCCGAGGCATTTTAGGGCAAAGGGATTCTTCTGGAAGATCCTATATCTACTGCACGATTCTCTAGTCAGAATCTAATCTCTTTGCCATACCATTATTTTGGCTTTGCCAGGATTTTGCAGGAGTAACTCTTCAGATATATCTGCTTCATACAAAAACTCTTGCGCTTTTGACCTCCAACGCTTAATAAATTAATCGTCAGATTTCCGTACATAATTAGACAATACCGTAACCAAGCCATTTTTACAGTTATCTAGCACACACTTCCTATACAGCATACACATCTTCCATTTATATGATGCATACATGGAAATCAATCCTATTTCATGCCTAATTAGGGCTATCAGTGTTGATGATGGTAATTTCAGCAAAGCCCTCCAAAAGGCACCTTCCATTTTGTTCCAAAAACTAGCTGATCTACATTCTTTAGTTTCTGATCCATACAGCGGAATAGGTAAGTCTTTTTGTTTGAAGTAAATAATCAATGGGTAAACAGAAAACTTACAATATTTACCACTGATGATTCGTGCCTTTCGATAACAAGCTGTTAAACTTCAATTTTAACCCATATTCATACGGTAAGTCTCTTGGATGGTTGTTAATATTCACACCCACTGGCCAACAGTCTTTTTTCCTAATTGTTGCAACATTGACAGTCATCTGTGAACCCTAGCCAAAGCCAAAGGTCATGTTTTGCATGTTAGCAAGTATTCTATGTTTGGTCCACAGGTTCATCAGGTATTATTGTGTGATGTGTGAAGCTTTTTTTTTATTATTGATTTGGCTGAACAATTCAACCTTTCAATATGATACTTCTTTCATTTTATACATGTGCATATTTTGAAAAAAATAAAAACATTAAAAGGGGAGCAAAAAAAAAATGAAAGAAAAATAGAATTAAAAAAAAAGAATTCCTTGAGTTTACATTCTCACTTAGTTCCTTCGAGCAAGAGTCATAATTGCAGTTTTAGACACAGAACACATCTGCTCTTTTTGTCATTTAGTTTCCTGTTTCCCCGCTTCTCTAGCTTT
This sequence comes from Ambystoma mexicanum, assembly GCF_040938575.1. Classification (NCBI taxonomy): domain Eukaryota; kingdom Metazoa; phylum Chordata; class Amphibia; order Caudata; family Ambystomatidae; genus Ambystoma; species Ambystoma mexicanum. Next base: position 103,138,219 of record NC_090936.1, on the reverse strand, counting down.
AGTTCACACTTAAAGTTCATTGTCGCATAGCCTATTGATTTGGAATTAATATGGAAAATGTGTTTCCACAAATCTTTCGCATCCATGTGTGACACAAAGGTAAATAGTCTTCTCAAATGTTTAACTCGTACATTTTGCAATTCAGTACATTCAGTAACAATTTGCTCAGGAGATTCAATTACAGTATGACAAAAATGACATATATTTTTTTGTTGATAATTACTACACCATTTGGATGTGACCTCTCTCGTTTTCCACAAATTCAATCTCAGGCGCAACTGTCCCGCACGATGCAGAGGATTAGGCGACTTCAATAGATATGGGTTGGGATTCCCGAGGCATTTCAGGGCAAAGGGATTCTTCTGGAAGATCCTATATCTACTGCACGATTCTCTAGTCAGAATCCAATCTCTTTGCCATACCATTATTTTGGCTTTGCCAGGATTTTGCAGGAGTAACTCTTCAGATATATCTGCTTCATACAAAAACTCTTGTGCTTTTGACCTCCAACGCTTAATAAATTAATCGTCAGATTTCCGTACATAATTAGACAATACCGTAACCAAGCCATTTTTACAGTTATCTAGCACACACTTCCTATACAGCATACACATCTTCCATTTATATGATGCATAAATGGAAATCAATCCTATTTCATGCCTAATTAGGGCTATCAGTGTTGATGATGGTAATTTCAGCAAAGCCCTCCAAAAGGCACCTTCCATTTTGTTCCAAAAACTAGCTGATCTACATTCTTTAGTTTCTGATCCATACAGCGGAATAGGTAAGACTTTTTGTTTGAAGTAAATAATCAATGGGTAAACAGAAAACTTACAATATTTACCACTGATGATTCGTGCCTTTCGATAACAAGCTGTAAAACTTCAATTTTAACCCATATTCATACGGTAAGTCTCTTGGATGGTTGTTAATATTCACACCCAGGTAGATGTAATTTGACACTACTTCTATCTTTTGTTTGTCTAGTGTCAAACTAGTCTGTTTGTCTAGTGTCCACTTGTGTCCAGAATTACGCTGCCTTGCGTTACCAAATTGTATTATTTGTATCTTGTTAATATTTATTGTCATTTTGTTCACTGTCGCATATTTTTCCAAAACTTGAAGCATGTTACATAATCCCATGGGTGTTTTAGATATTAAAAGGAGATCATCCACATACAGCAGCCATTTAATCTCTTGCTCTCCAATTTTGGGGGAGTCAGTTACAAGCTTGTGAGGAGGATAATATATTTGGTGGAGATATTTACAATGAATCAATTTATGTCGGAAATTCAACAACGCTCTAGAAATGGGTGAACAAGTAGGGGCCCGTTCCTCGACAGTGTCCCACTTAGCGTGTCCTGAAAGAGGCTGTTCAATGAGTGCCATCATGGCTTTGCAGTATAATTTCGACACTGTATGCATCACAGCTGCTTGTGACATTATATGTTCCAGAATTTAAGATCGACGTAGCTCAACCGGGACATTGGAAATCCACCAACACTTTTCCACATCAAAGGGCTACTTTTTTAGTGGTCACTTTCTGATTACTGGTTGAATGTCAGCTGTGTCCATTTAAATAATGTACGCAGTCTCTTCGTTCATTGTAATGTTATAGTTGTATTTGATATGATATGATATGTTATTTATAACGCGCTTAACACCCAAAGGTTTCTAAGCACGTACCCGGGGATCGAACCTGTGTTGCTCTGTGTCGTCTTGCTTCCAAGGCGAGAACGTTGCCCCTGGGCTATCCTCCTAAGACCCTTTGCCAATTGGAGATCAAATTGGCATTTCATTCATATCTTATATGGAGGTTCTGAAGTTCCTTTACTATTAGATTGTGTTCCCTTCACTTGATCAAAGTACTTTTCACAATAGCTTGGTATAACTGTAATTTTGATCCCAAGAAACATATTGGTGCTTTCTTGCTGCACCCCTGTAAAATCACCTGTTTTGTTTTGTATGATGACAGCTTTACTCTGATGTCACCAGGTCTGGCTTCTTCAACAACATTCTTTGGGAAAACCCTGGTAGCACTGCCAATTGAAATGAAAGGTGGATGTCCTGGTTCTGAGGATTTCCTCAAGAATCGTCTAAGTGTAGGAAATGATGATGATACTCTCAGTGCCTTCTTTGAGTTTTTTCTGTCCAATTGTCCACCCAGCTTGATTTAATTTCAAGGTCCTCCCAACGAGGTGCGATTTTGATGAGTCACTGCACGTCTTCTAAAAGGATGTTTGGGGAATCAATTTTGTCTGTTATCTCTTCTATCATCTTTTAGTTGAGATTTAATCTGTCTCTATTTTTTGGACTTTAGACAATTTGAAATTGCTCCTGGAAATACGTGGAAGGATTCCAGTCATTTCATCCGACTGTTTTTATTTAATGGTTTCTCTGTGAGAACTTCAGAAGTCATGGATGGTGATATAGATAGTTATCCAGTCTCTTTTGAATTGGTACATGGTTGTTGTCTTAGAAGCATTGCAGGTCACCCTGATCCGTCGATCTCTGGTGTCTCTTCATCCAGATTGATTAACATTTTAGGTGGTAGAGTACCTCCTTGCACGGAAGCAAGTAACAGAGGCAACTCTTGGATTTTTCTGGATGAAATATATTGAGTACGCCCTTTTATAAATGAATATGATTGCTGCTCTTGTCAGAAAGTCTTGCCAGATGTCCCATCTATGCTCAGGGAGATTAGTCTTCTGGCTGTCAAGTAAATGAGACTCAGCAGCCCTGTCTGTCGACGCGGAAGCAAGATCTGTTTTCCTTCCAATCAAGGTGCATAATATTGTGATCGACGGGATGCACCATGTTTTGTGCACTGCAGCAGACTGTCAGGTCTCTCAGAGATGTGCATGGAGTGGCTCTCCCACTTGGCTGGTTGAGACTATGCAGAGGATTCCCTCTTTAAGGCCCATCTGGGTGACCTCCCTTCTCTTTGTGGGGAGACTCCATCTCTTTGAGACACTATTTGATATGGCACTAGTTGATGGGCGGCCCATGTCTTACTGGGAGCCTTCCCAAGCCTAATACTTATTTCGAGTAATGTAATGTTTCACAGCCAGATTTACACCTCCTTTTGAATGTATGGTGGTATGCAGCGTTTGGGGACGTTGTCTCACCTCTTACTTGTATGTATCCGACTCATTTTACTATTCTCACAATACACTGTTGCCAATGAGGGGACCATCACCAGCGCCATTCTGGTTTGGAGAGTTGTGCCCTCTCCCCAATTCTATAAACAGTGGCAGCACTATAGCACAAACCCCCATTCCTGCAAGCACTGTTTACTTAACAGCTGCAACATGTTGTTACCAAACCTTCTCTATGTCAATCACAGGGTATCAGCCCGGTCGACCTTCCCCACAAGAAGCAGCTACAAAGGAGTTTCCGGATATTTCCAATTGTGCTCTGCTTTGGCTCTGCAATCCGTTCGAACCCCATGTTGGTGGTAAAAATCTCTCTCAGAGATGGACTGTTCAGGTGAGAGGGATACTTGACTTTTATCTAAGAAGCACTTTTTATGGGGACGTCTAGTTCTTGGGGACTTCGGCATATGTGTAATTATTGTTAAAGGTACGAGAACAGTTGGGCTGCTTTCCAGGCCTCTTGGAGCAGAGCCAGCAAGCTGCCCTAATCTTCCTACATACGACCACACCTTGAATCCCTCAACAACTTCAATGGAACTGGAAGTACTGGTCAATCGCCATTGACCATTGTATACTAAACTGCAAATTAACTCCAAGTGTTCATGCGTTAAATAATCTGATAGGCTAAACTCACCTGGACCACCCTGCCCATATCCCAAAGGAAGTCAGGAAACCTTCAGCTTGTCGAAATCTGTGTAGGTCTGGTGGTTAGGAGTTTAACTGAATACGTTCACCAGAAACTAATCAATGCATTTGCATTTTTTTGTGAAAGCTAGCTATGTGTCTAACATGAAACTAGATTTGTGCAAAATTCTGATGCTCTAAATCTGTGATGTGTCGTGCTTTGATTATATTTGCCCCCACCGTGCGGGATCTCCACTGGCTAACAGTGGTTATGTAATACTATTTGCCATGCTCTAAGATGCATGGCACTGCTGTTCTTCTTATTCTGTCTGTTTTGAGACCCATTTTTCCATTTGTTTTCCCCCCGTAATGTTTTTGCAATGTCTACTGATCGGTTTAAAAAGCTTTCAACATGTCGAGTGTATTGTTTCTCCATTTAACATGGAGGAGGAAGATTACACTTTACACAATATGTCAAAATGCCAGATACAATGTCAGAATTCCAGTATGCTACAAGAGACTATTTTTTGTCAGATTTTGCTGCCGAGATCAGAAGTTCCTATTATCTACTACAGTTCTCAAATGGTATTGGAGACGCCAATCAGCCCAACCTGAAAATCCAAACTCCCTAACCTTTGAGCATTTCCAACTAATGCCGAATTCAGACATTTGAATGCCTGCACTATTTCATCACACATCACATTTGACTTTGTTTTGGATGATCCTTTGAATGCTGATTGGTTCTGAAATCCATGCATTGAAATAGTCAGGAAGGATTACCCCCTTCAGTGGGGCTCCACCAGAAACAATAAGGGGCCCATAGAATGTGCCAACAACAAAAAGATTCTGCAAAGCAATCTATTAAGAACAGATTTGACCTTGACCTCTCACTGCTGTACATGAGATTGGCGAAGCACATTCGCTCTTATTATATCTGACATTATTCTTGGGTATCAAGCCTTCTGGCACACATATCGTAGTGACCATTACCTTTTCTTTAGCTTTCTTCCATTCCAATTCTTCACTAAGTTGAGTTGAAGTGTTGGTCTTGCGCTGAGGTCTGAAATTGAACAATATCATGTGAAATATTAGAGGCTTTCTCAATAGACATACAATGTACTGTAAAGTCCCGACAGTGTACATTAACCACAATCACAATTACGTTATTTTTTATTTTGTGGAAATGTATCATTTCCGAATAAGCTTGATGATGATGAAAATAAAGAACTGATATCTCAAAATTCAAGTTGACATTTTTAAGACAATTATTGTGACTACTCCCCTCCCTCACTGCACACAAACCCACACACAGTGCACTTTCATTACATGTACTATTGCCATGTGTTGAGTTCATGCTTCTGCATTTGGTTAAAATGATATTTTCCCTTGTGTGCTCGGCATTGATTGCAATTCTTATTCTTCAAATTAGGTTTATTTTGGATACCCTACCAAAAACACCACAGAAGTAATTCAATTCATTACTAGCAATTAAAATAAAATAATATAAGCACGACAAAACATTATTAAAAAACTACCCAAAAAAAACAAGAATACAATTCACCAGAAATAGGGAATACTCTCTTGCTTGATCCACCTCCTTATAATATTCCTCATACTGGTGTCCCTGAAGCAGGTCTTCAATCATTCACCTCCATCATTAGTATCAATAAACCTCATAGTCAAGGAATAACCTTTAGGTGGTGAGAGCAGAGAATACATTTCATTGGACAATTATGATACACATGCATGGCAAAACAATCCTAATAAAACCTTAAATAAAATAACTAAAGGAATAAGGGCCTTTTAAAGTAGAGACATCCCCTGTAACCCGGCTCTCCTTAACAACTATGCTACAGCCTGTACCATCTGCACACTTGTAGACAATCGACAGTCTCTCTGCCTCAGAGAGCAATCTAATAGTACAAATATTAAAAAATAGCCTTCAGGTGTTGTTTACAGATATCAAAGTGCCGGGGACGCGAAACCTAATGTGACAGATATTTTCCTTACTTCTGGAGCAGCCCAAACAGTTACTCCATTTACCCATGTTCCAACCACTCTTAAATTTTACAAAAAAGAAAATCTCCAGGCTGAGTTTCGTACGTAAGCTTTGTGCATAGAGTGGACCTATGTAACCAAAATAATTGTCATGACCTACATTGGTCTTAATCTCTAGGTATAAAAAAGAAAGCTTTCGATTAAAGCAAGGCAGAATATTTGAGTAAAAGGAAATCATTTTCAAATGCAGCTTTGATCTTGGATCTACAACTGCTATAAATTGAAATTGGGTCACCCCACTAATACACCATGTTGAATGCTTCGGACATTCTCCTATATGACCAACCTAATTAAGCGATCAGAGATGTTCATAACACCCATCAAGGTGGTACTCAATGGGGACTCGCCCAAAGTCTAACCCAGAAAAATACTGGTCTAAATGTTGTTGAATCATCAATATTGGATCAGTTCACCTCAAAGCATGTCAGTGCAGTAGAGATACTGGTTGGTAATCCGATTTTATTTTTAAGAACACATTCTCTAAATGTGGTTTGTATACTTCAAGCAGTGGTTTAGTGCTCAATTACCAAAAATGGCATCGCTAAGCAGTAATAAAAGATTACTTTTCTCTGGATGATTTTTCCAGGATCCCACATCATTAAATCACAGACCCAAATAATCCAAAAAAAGAGACCACTTCAATGTTATCTCTCATCACCACTGTATCTACTTTGGATGCGTTGCAATGGTTTGCAATACATATGATTGCATTGGTCTTTTTTCGATTCATCACAAGGCCCTTCTCCTCAGTTAAAGCCTCAAAGGCCTGTAGATGTCATGGATAGGAGTATAACATCATCTGGATAGCCTAATATGGCCAATGAAAATATTGACCTAAATAGTGCAGGTGCCAAGTCACAAATCTGTCAGACGCCTCTTTCTGCAGCAAAGAAACGGGTTGTTTACGTAGCCAATTTCCAACTAACAATAGCAGTGTTTCTTTTGTATACATCCCTCAGCGTCTGCCATAGCTTGAACCACGGAACACTAGCAGAGGCTGATTTAAAATCAATAAATACAAGCTTAGGAAGGGTCTTGTGTATTGAAATTTGATTTTGAATTACGGAATACAGTTTTAAAGCTTGGTCTTTACTACGGACATCTTTTTGCAAGTCTGCTTGATGGTGACTTGTTTTATTACCTGCCGTCATCACTGTAATTCATTTTGGGGGTCGAGGTATTGATAAAGCTGTCTGAGTTAAAAATCTGCCTCATCCAGCAGCAAAGATCCTATAGCAGCTTTAGCCCTCTTTGGACACAGCACCCCGTTGTTAAGGTAGGACCAGCCTTATCAGGCCCAGAAGTACTTCAGACTTAGCTCCAACAGGTCCTGATTTGGGCCAAAGGGCTAAACCTAGTCCAAATGAGGTTACTCAAAGTTTAATAAATCCAAGTAGTTCCATTTCTGCTGTACAAAATCCCAGAAGTCGTTTTCAAAAGTTCTGAGCTCGCAGGAGGAAAGCCTGGACGCTCTTTGCCTGGGAAAATGTATTCGATGTAGCCTCTCTTACTAGTACAAAATGCTTTTGGGTATTGGTTTCCTCTAACACTGTGCATCAGTCCACCCTACCAGGGACAACTTGGGTCCTTCCTCGCTGCTATCTTTTTCTCTACCTGTGGTTTCCCCCAGGGGTTTAACCTCTCTCCCTGGCTGTTCAACCAATACCTGGCACTGCTGGCCCACCGCATCTCCGCTCTCTGCCTCAACTTTCAGTGTTATGCGGATGACACCCAGCTCATCTTCAGTGTACCCTTGGCCTCCTCCTCTACTTCCCTCATCTTCGACTGTCTGTCTGCTATCCAAGAGTGGTTGCCGCCAATGACCTCTGCCTTAATGTCAGTAAGACTGAGATTCTCCTCATCGGCATACCCGCTCCCTCCTTTCCTGTAGCTTTCTGGCCGGCCTCTCTTGGCGCTCTTCCTGCTCCCACTTGTGAGGCTAAAAACATCAGTGTCATCTTCGACTTTACACTCTTCTTCTCTCCTCCCATCTCTGACGTCTCTAAGAAATCACACTACTAACTGCACCTCCTCAGCGGTATTCTTCCTTTCCTCTCCTTCCCCCAGAAGCTCACTGTCCCCGGAGCTCTGGTTCTCTCTAGGCTGGACTATTGCAACAGCCTCTTTCTAAATCTGACTGCTTCTACTCTCCACCCACTGCAACTTATCCAGAACAGGACTGCGAGACTTGTCCTTGGCCTCAAGCCCAGGGATCGTATCTCTCCAGGACTGAAATCTCTGCACTGGCTCCCAGTGGCTGCGAGGATTAAGTTCAAAACCCTCTGCATCATCCACAAGGCCTTCTGGGGTCTGAAGCCTCAATACCTTCAACACTCTCTTCCTAAATACCATCCTTCTCGAGCTCATCTGCCTCAAAATCCCTCAGGGTCAGTCGCTTCTCCAAGCAATGAGTTGGTGTTAAATCTCTTTCTTCGGCTGGGACCTCCTTCTGGAACAGCCTCTCTGCCTTCCTGAAACTTGAGGAAAATCATCTTCGGTTTCGGAAGCACCTCAAAACCTTTCTCTTTGCTTCTGCTTTTTCTCCTCCTCTCCATTGCTTACTTCCGGGCTGACACTAATATTGCACTGGTTGCCTGGCCGCCCTCTGATCTCGGGCACAGGTTCCCCTCCCCAGCCAGTCGCACTCCTGCACTGCCCTCCTGGCAACCCCGCACTTGGGGACTGTTTTTCGGTATCCCTACAGTCTCACTACCAGCACTTGACACCTGATGTCTGCACTTACCCCTGCACTTGCCATCTGCTGGCCGTACTTTACTTTTACTTTACTTATTGTTTATTTATATTCTTATCCCATGTACTGCATTGTCCTCACCCTCTCCTCGCCCCGCACTTCTCCTCTCTCCCCTTTCCATGCACTTGCGCAATCTGAATGACACCTGGCCTAGTAGGATCGTTGTCTGTCCTCCCTCTGTTCCCCTCCCTTGCCCCGTCGCGCCTTGAAATACCTGTGTATAGGCGCGTTGTAAATGTCATATCATATCATATCATACACATACGATGGTTGGAGTAGCCATTTTTCTACACTGAATTTAGCCATAGGTGTTCAGAGCAAGATAATCAGACCAATATTGAGTTCTCCCAATTTAGTATTGTTTGAGATCATTTACGCTCTAAAGATTAACAAAGCAGCTGGACTGACCTTAGTTCTTCCTGATTTCTTCAAGCATACTCCTGAGACTTGGGCTCCAATTTTATGTCTCATCTTGAATTCCTTTCTTTCACTGGGAGTCTAGAAACATAGGTGTTGTTACATGACTGCATCACTGCAGCCAGCCTGGTTATGCTTTATGCCTCTGGCATGAATTATTTTTACCGGGCATCTTTGTTGAAGCAAACATGATTTCATGTTAGCTTTAACACTGATGCCCAGTAAAACATGTACCCCCTTTTCCACGCATCCCCAAATCATTTGGGGGTGCAGGTGAGGGGGAGCCCCCAAGTTGGAGGCCCACTCACCATGCTGGTGAGCAGGCCTCTTTATTCATTCTCAAATCAAAGGCCTTCGTTTTAATAAATCAAAGCAGATACCTGCTCACCAGCAGATCTGTGCCTTGATTCATTAAATAAATTAGGCCTGTTCACCAGAATAATGAGTGCCGCTCACAGTGCTAGGCCTTTCATTTAATGGTAATGATGTGCTATTTATATAGCGCCTTTATCCAAAGCGCTTTACAGAGCACATAATGCTCTGTAGCGCTCACCAGCTTGTCTCTTCTCTGTTTCATTAAATAAAAGATGTGACTAACATGCATGACATATGCATGTTGCATATTTCATACATGAATGTGAAGAACTACACAGAATTGTTTGGAGGCAGCGAGGAGATTATATTCAATGTCAGTAACTGAGTGTGTCATCTTTGTAAGCGAACAGTTTTTGTCTGGCCAGCAAAGAATAACGTTTTGAAGTCTTTGGATGTAGGAAAGACCATTCGGAACTGGGAAGGTCATCGTATGGCAAGACACACTTTTTATTTGTATTTATTTTTTTATTTTCTATTTTTTTTGGATTTATAGAGCGCGCTACAGCCGTTAGGCATCGAGGCGCTGGTTCCTGCAGTTTGGAAGCAGGCTTCATTCAAGGTTATTTTAGCAGCTCCCAACATTGGGAGTTCTTGGTTACACATCTAGTTGACAAGAGACAGTGGACAGTTCATGCAATGGTTAATCATTAGGTCACTTCATTGAGTTTCATAAATAATAATACACACAAAACACTAGTGCAGAGAAAAAGACGTGTATTCTTTGGAGAAAGGAGGAGATTATATCTCTTTTCGTGGCCAGAGAAAGTACCTGTTACTTGCAAAGTTGCAAATTGAAAACATCTTTGATTTCAGAATAGGCAGGAGAGTGCATAGAGGTTGTAAATGGAATTGCTAGACATGAGCATTTTCTTCTGGCTCAGAGAAGTGGTAATTTTGAGTGGCAAACTATCTCGAGTCCCTAAAGGTCTAGGGGAGGGAAGAGTGGGGCCAATGGAGGAGGCTTGATCCACCGTCTCCGGCATTGCAGATTGTATCTACCGGCGAGCTGGGAGAAACAGCACACAGCGTGGCGTATGGGAAGCTCTTGGTCTCGCTTTCCAACACCCTCTGCATCCACTGATGAGTCTGAAGAGAATGACGATGATGATGATGATGATAATAAACAAAATAAAGGTGACCTTATGTTTATATACCAGAGTAGATGAAAAAGTATACATCCACAGGTACAGAGATCACAGTGTGCAGGGTCTCTAAAGGCAGCCTTACCTTACACATTTGAAAGTACAACATGTAATATTGTGGCAGCCCCAGCTTCAACTCCGCCAGCAGCACCATCGAGAAAAGAAGACATGTCCCCAAACACATGGAGTGCAGAAAAACATCTGGGAAATGAGTACTGGGACCAGGTTTCGTACCACATGTTTGCCTGTGCCATGTGATGTAATACCACACACATGACTTGGATGAACCCGGAAGACACCTACTGAAGCCCTCAGACCAGTAACCAGTCACCATACGACCCCAATCTGCATTGTAACCTCATACAATGTTGCTGCTGTTGTGCACAGCTCTAGTGACTGACTGCAGGTGTGCCGACTGATGGCAATAGTTATAGATGCCATTAGCATTTGTGCTACCACTATTCTGATCTTGAGTGCTGCGTCTGCTATTTTACACAGTGACATTAATGCAACATGCATGTGGATGTAGCTGTTTGGGCAGGTTGAGAGAAACGCTGTGTCTGGGACCAGTGATGAGCAGTTGTGCCTTTTTGGGAGGACCCGACAGACACACCCTCATTACGGTGCCAACCCCTGGTGGGTGTTGTGGAAGAGGGATCTGTTTGATATATTTTCTGGAGGAGATACACCTAATCTTGTGGCATTTTGTTATTGTGGGAAAATTGTGGTAACACATTTCTGGTTTCCCTATTTAGAGTGGTAATGCTCCCCTCAGACTATACCCTCACACCTGAAGAGGGATCCGTTTGATATATTTTCTGGAGGAGATACATTAAATAACATTACGCATGAAAGAAACCTGCTGGCCCCCACTAACTATAAAAATGTATCGATGCATCCAACCCTCTCTTATGACCCATATTCACCTTAGAAGTTGGCGAGGTTCCTGCGCTGCTAGTCAGTGGGTCTCTGCTCCCCAGTCTGCTACACGTCTCCTCGTCATTCAGCCTGACCATCTGCCAGGAAGTTTCTGAACCTCTGCACTGCACGTCTGACTCACACCCCTCTCTCTCTTACTTTTAAAGCCTCATACTGCCACTCAAACAGAATCCTTTCTCTTTGACTAGATCATGTCATCCCATCCGTTCAGTCCAGTACTTTTCCCCTCAACACGATCGTTTTGCCAACATAGCTGCAACAATTGCTTCCTGCGCATACAATGGTGCTTTTCAACTAGGCACATACCATCTTCGCAGTTTAATACATGCTGAATTAAATCACACAGCCAGTAACTGCTTGCACGTTTTAACTCCATTGCAGAAAGTCACATCAAAACCAATTCCAATTTATTTCATCTGAACCAATTTGCACTTCATGTTACAGATAGGAAAATTCAGTTTGTTACATGGCAGGTTATGTTAGTATGTTAATGCATGTTAGGTATTAAATTTGGTGCAAATTCAGTCAAACGGAACATTATTCTGAAATTAACTAATTTTAACACCTGCTCACTGCAATGATGTGTGCATCTCAATCTGGTGCACGCGCTGTCCATTTATGATGGCTGCATTTTCTACCTGAGCCCCTTACCACCATCTATACAACAACCCCTGCACTTCACTGCCCCCAATTATCCTAAATACTATTGGAAGTTTACATGCATGCATTAGTGATAATCAGACCATGACTCTGCCTCATACCTTTGTGGTGGAAATGCAAACTTTGCGTGGAAAAGAGGCACACACATATCGGTTACGGGAATAAGCACTTTAAACGGGGAGGGGGACTCACCGATGAGTACATCATTTTAGGTGTTAGACTTGAAAATGTCCTAAACAATTGAAGTTTAAGTAGATAGCATTTAAATGATAAAGATATGTTACGGAAAAGTATGTAAAGTTTAACATTAGATGGAGTTACTGTAAACAGGCCTCACAACATGCATGCCGTTTTAGTAGAAATCAAGTCACATGTTTTAATTTGCTCAGCAGCCACAAGGGCTGAAAGCAGATTGCAAGAGTAGAGTACACGTTCCCAGGATTGTACGAGAGGGAAGGAATGAACAACTTATGATACTTTCGAGGCCACAGAACCGAGCTAACGGGTGCAGGAGAAAGGCAGTGAACATAACCTCATTTAATAATTCAGTATATTAGTTATGAAACTAAACTGGTCTGCTGGCAACTTCGGACTGTGCCATGGCGGTTTCAAATTGCCCTCTAGCACAACTCAGCCTGGAAGCAGTTCTAAGTGTTCTTAAGATGCAACATTAAAACGGTTACTTGTCTTTAGCTCCAGGCTCTGTCAGGGTCATGATCGGTAGGGTTTTCATGTGAAGTGGATGAGGATGAACAGCGGCTGATGAATAACGATCCGCTGGTCATCCCGAATGTTTCAATACCTTGGGCTCCTGATGTGGGAATTGCGGGTTGGAGTGTGACGTCATGGTGGGGTCTAGGGTGGTGTGGTAAGATTTTTGAGACCTAATCATTGGGCTAATGCATGTCCCGATATAGCGGAATGACGTGTTTGCTCTAATGACCTTCATTCAAATGGATCACATGTGTCGTGTTTTGATGTTGGTTAGTTTACATGATTATAAAAGCTTTTGATTCAGGGGTGTTTCTTTGACAGCACCTTTTCATACAGTTCAGTTCCACGTTCTGTTTCAATATTGGTGTCCCAGCTGCGTCTGCCCCTGAATAAAACGATGTTACATTTTGCCTGGTGTACACTCCTTTTTGGATTACATTTGTATTTTGTATTGGTGAGTTCAAAGGCAAACCGCAGTACACTTTTGTGCATTACTGTGGTTCCCAATGTGCAACTCTTTCGTGGTACATCCCACTTTAAGTTCTTCTTGCATAATACAGTTCCTTCAGACCCCTCACAAACTTCCTGTCTGGTAAACTAAAGTAGATGTCAACCCAAGCAAGGTTGGCACTGTCCAAATCCCAGATCAGAATGTCCCCTCTTCAAGGGCAGGCAAAGGTGAGTGGCCTCAGTATCCTACTCCTTCTGAGCCATTTTCTATGGGGCCCCCTCTGTTTCCTCTACCTGCAGCCTCTTCTCGTTCATTTACAGTTAGCCCTACAACACTGCTGCACCATCAACCTGCAGAGTTCAGTTGTTTCCATCTTGTTCCGAGGTGTAGAAGAGGCAGGTTTTTAGTAATTTTCTAAATCTGAGGTGATCTTTGGTATTTCTTATTCCTTTCGGGAGGTTGTTCCAGGTTTTTGATGCTAGGTGGGAGAAAGACCAGCCTCCTTGTTTTTTCCTGACGTATGTTTTTTGGTTCCAGGCAGATTTTATTGCTTGATCTGAGAAGTTTTGTTGGCTTGTAGATTGTTATTTACTTTTGCATGAACTCTGCTCCCAGTCCGTTGATTTCCCTGTGTGTTATGCACATTGTTTTGAATGTGATACAATGTTTTATTGGAAGCCAATGTAACATTTTTAGCGCTCGAGTGATGTGATCTCTTCTAGATGGTTTGAAGAGGAATCTAGCTGTTGCATTTTGGATGCGCTGAAATTTCTTCAGGATGTGTTCCAGCATCCCGAGGTAGAGGCTGTTTGCGTAGTCGATTTTTGACATGATGAGGGCGATAATTATCAGCGTTTTTGGAAAAGGAGAGGGAAGGTAGGATTCTTTTTGTTGAGTGAAGGAGGAAAAAGCATTTCTTAATTATCGAGTTTACTTGTGGTTCTAAGGTTAGAGCATTGTCCATTAGGACTCCCGTGTGTTTTACTACCTTAGATGGTGTGGGTGTGTTGGGTGTGGTTCCCAATTCAATCGGCGAGGGAATGTAGGTGTTGGTCTCTTGGTTTTTGGATATAATCATAATTTCTGGCTTTGCTGGGTTGATTTTTAGGTTGTTGGTGTTCATCCAGTCATAAATTTCTTTCCGGCATTTACTAGAATTGAGTGATCTGCTTGCGTGTCTTCTATTTTGTAGAAGATCTGATTGTCATCTGTGTAGTTGTAGCAAGTAATGTTGAATTTTTTGAAGATCTTGCTTAACAGGGTTTGGTAGATGTTGAAGTATAGTAGTGATAGTGAGGATCCTTGCGGTACTCCACAGTCGTTAACTCATGGAGTAGATTTGAAGAGTTTTATCCATATCGTTTCTGTTCCATTTGCTGGGAATTATTTAATCCAGAGTAGTGCCATGTATGTTATAACTATATCTTCTAATCTTTTGATCAGTGTATCATGGCTTATGTGTTGAAAGCTGCCGAGAGGTTGAGCAGAATCCGGGCCAAGGTTGTGTTACAGTCTGCATTTGTTCTTAGGTCGTCCCTGATGCATAGGAGTGCCGATTATGTTCCTTTTGCGGGTCTGAAGCCGACTTCTGCTTGGTCTAGGAACTGGTGTTTTTCTATGTGTTCTTGGGTTCGTTTGTATACGTATGTTTATAAACAGGGATCAAAAAGCAATAGAACCATGTTGAAGGCCTGCCAAGTATCCCTGTGCTCTACAACCTAACAAATCTCATATGAGAGAAAGGGAAAATAAGAGGGTCCTTTTACATGGCCCCTTACCTCCCAAGTAAGATTTGGTGGCTCTGATTGACCCAACCCAACCATCTCTACTCCACTGATGGGTTTGGAGATGGTTTTGTTGTACTAGCACGTCCTGTCATGTCCTGTGGGGCCACCATATCCAAATGGCAGGACTTTATTTTGTTAGCAATAATTATTCTGGCAAAGCCTTGTCGGAAAAAGGTAGGAACCATTGTTATACCACATAAATGTTAAATATGGCCAAAAAATTTGAAAAAATAATTAAATGGCAGACACAGATGTAATCTTTTAATGTTTGTCCAATGCATTTTGGATACTCCTATCCATCTTCAGAGACATTTGTCTACTGTGTCGTTTATGACTAAAAATTGATGAACCTTTACGCTCTTTACTCCAAAAGTGCAGCTTGAGCCGATGCAATTTTAGAGATCCACACATCGGATCATGCTGCACTTTGCTAAAGGAACTACATTTCAGTAGCTTGTTTTGATTCCTAACAGATTCCAGAGTATTTTCCCATTGGAAAGTAGTAAACACAAGCATTTTTTCATGCAATGCATAATAGTATAATGGCATGATTAACACCTCATAGCCAATTTTATTGGGAATAATTAAACATAAGTGGACTGATTCCCAAAAGTATTTTTTCTGCACTTGCACAAATATCACAAAGTAAAATAATTCAAAAACGAAACATTTTCAAAAGGAACTTAGCATCGGAATGTTTATCAGCTATATTGGCTCAGCAGTTGGAACTTAAGATTGCATAGCGAGTAAAGCTCTTACCTCTGATATCTGTGCGTTGACTGGAGCCACGAGTTCAAATCCCAGCAATGCTAGCTTGGCCCATCATCTTTGCCAGGTTGATACATTAAAGACCATTAATTTGGGTAACAAAAGCAAGGCTCTGGCATGAGGCACTATATCAAAATCAGATACTTATATTGTTCCCCACACAATGCACAGGTCTCAATTAAAAATGTAGGGCATACAGGTCTGTATGATGATTGTAGAAAAACAAAAGAGGTGATCGCTGGAAGGTTTCAAATTAATCGGAACCTTTGGCATTGCTCTGGGCATCCATCCAGACCATCGTTTTCACCTGCCAAGCCATTACAAAAGGGGAAAGACCATATGCAAATCAGGCTAGGTCCCAGCCCAAAAGGGGCAGTCCAGCCTAAAGTGCTTGGTCAAATCCCTTCGGCACAAGACCACAAGCATCCCCAGACATGTTTCGGCCTTGTTGGGCCTCATCAGCAACGAGTAGCTTGGGTCTCTAGGCCCAGCAGGCACGGGACCCACATCTGGGCATGCCCGTCCCACTCAGGGTGACTACAGCAAAACAAAAGAGGTGATGGCTGGAAGGTTTCAAATTAATCTGAACCTCTGGCATTGCTCTGGGCAACCCTCCAGACCATCATTCTTCAGCTGCCAAGCCATTACAGAAGGGGAAATACCATGTGAAAATCAGGCTTGATCCCACCCCCAGAGGGGCAGTGCAGCCCAAACTGCTTGGTCACATTCTTTCGGTCAGTGGTTCAGATTAATTCAAAGCGTTCCACCATGAACATCTGTTGAAATAAGCTGATGCAACCAGAATGTATTTTTTTAGTAAGGGTGGGACTGCCTTTCTGTTCTCTTTGGCAAGCTCAGTTACTAATGAGCTAACATATGGCTTTCTTAGGTGAAATTTAGATTATTTGTGTGCAGCTGACAGGGTATAGGTGGCTTCATTTCAATGTAAAGAACAGGATGGTCAGTGCAACCGATTACATGAATAGGTCTCATCTGTTTGTATTGGATTGGCTAACAGGCAAGCGGGGTAGAGCAAATGAAGCTGAAGGGGAGAGTTTAAACCTTTAAAAAAACAGCTGTTTCAGATATCAAGGGCCCATTTTTCAAAATATGCTGGAGGCTACATCACTGCAGATCCTGTCGGTAATACCACCAAACGGTAATACCGTTACTAGCTCCTGGTCTGCCGGAATTACCAGCCAATTACAGGTGCTGCCAAGGGCGGTAAACCCCCATTCCATGGAGTCGCATAGGACTCCATGGGGGGATTTGCCAGTATTACCGGCACCTGCAATACTGGGGTTGGTAATACTGGCAGTTTCTGATGGTGGAGTGTCAGAATTACCTCCAGCAAACCGGGATCCCCACCACTGCACGGGAGAATGCCGGTCTGTAAACGTGCCAGTAAATGGAATTACTGGTACGTTAATGCCAGACCCGCGTACTCATAAAGAGGCCCAATGTAGGTAAACTTAAGGCATGTGGGATATAGAACATCACCATTTTATATTATCCTATGATACTGTACTGGCAGTTTTAAAGCATACAACTCGCACTGTTTTGCCCTTAAAGTTCTCTGTCAGGCTGGTCATGCCTCATTCTACTTACACTGACTCCGATAGGTGATAGAGTTGATACATGGTTGCAGGGTGCGTGTGTGTATTGTGAGGTACTTCTGGAATAGAGTCTGATGTGTGTGATGGATTCTGCTACCATGTATTGTCTTGCTATAAATACAGGCATCACTTTCTCAATTCATAACCCCGATTTTATTTTTCTAAAAAAAGTTCAAACAGGACATAATCTTAACGGATGATTTCTTAGTTGAGCTATCAACTCTTTTATTTGTTAAGCTTTTACGATGACATTAGTTTAACAACTTCCTAA
This sequence comes from Ambystoma mexicanum, assembly GCF_040938575.1. Lineage (NCBI taxonomy): Eukaryota > Metazoa > Chordata > Amphibia > Caudata > Ambystomatidae > Ambystoma > Ambystoma mexicanum. The sequence continues at coordinate 103,120,490 of NC_090936.1, read as the reverse complement.
AGGGACCTATGTTATTGTCAAAGCTTACAAAATAAGCCCCAGCCTACTTAAAGTATTCTCTTTTCAACATGTCTTAATGCTTATTCGAAAGAAAAAAAATACCACACAGTTTCAGCCTATCCCTTTGAACCATATACTATGTTCATGAAAAAAAGAAAGTCAATCAGGAAAATACAGAAATATTGTATCAGAAATGCAAGCAGTCTGTAAGAATTACAAGCAATAAGAAAAATATACACTTAAATGGGCCCATCCACAAGAAGCCCGACTAGAAGGATGGGGCCAGGGGGCGGCACCAGTCCTCGTCAGCTTTTGCATCTAGAGACCCTACAAGACATCCCTTGATTCACAAAGCTGAGTTGTGTGCAAAAAGAGGGGCTAGTACAGGGGCAATGCTCTGCATCTGCTTGACCCTCCAATCACAGGCACAAGAAAATGCATTCCCAGCCCTTGCCTATGTAAAGGTTCCCTTCACACTATTGGGTGAAGGACTAGGGGTCAGCCCACCACCCAGGTTAATGTAGGGTATGCATTTGTAGTGATGGGCCTGAAGGTCCTGGCACTGCAGATTTTCTCTGTTAGTTTACACTGCTGCTTCAGGGGTATGATGCGAAAAATGAGGGGACTGCTCATGTGTGCATTTTAATCAGGGGCTTTGAAATACATGCAGGGATCTATAAAGGCCCTCGTTGTGTTTGCGTGTCCCTCTGCCACTGGCCTGTGGCATGGGAGGGGAGTGCATGGGAAACACATGCTCGGAACGGTGTCCGGTCAAAGGGTTGGTTACAAAGGATTGAATGGTCAAAGGATCGATGCAATAGGGCCGAAAACAAAAGGATCGATTTTTTTAAAAATTATATATATTTTTGGGGGGTTTTCGTTTAGGGAAAAAAGTGTTTTTTACCACAAAAACAGGGGTTGGAGGGTGACCCCCCCCCCCCCAAAAAAACATTTTTTTTTTCGATCCTTTTGTTTTCGGTCCTTTTGTGTCGATCCTTTGACCATTCGATCCTTTGTAGTCGATCCTTTGACCTATAACCGATTGGAACGACGCTCCCCAGAATTGATCATTTTGTGAATCAACAATCTGCATGGGGACGTGGTGGCCACTTCCACAAAACTCCTCAAGTTTGAGAGAATCTGCAGATTCACCTAAAGAATCAATGTACCCACAACATGTAAAAACCTGCACCACCAAGTGTCATTTTTTGAGGATTTTTCTTATGGATTCTAACCTACACTGGAAGATAGCATTGCAATGGATAAATAGGTTTCTTATCATGTAGGGTCATCTTATATTTTAATGCACCTTTGGAAGAGTCCCGCTTAGCGGTCAATGACATAAATAACGCCCCGATCAGGAGCACAAGTGCACACTGTACAACTGTCATAGTGGAAACATCCACACGGCCCACACAGGTTCATTTATTGTCCACAAAGTGGAATACTCACATACAAAAGCAGCAGGGGTGATGCCACACCAGTGCAGCCTGCACTACAGAAGCTGCCACAAGACCCATTCTGGAATATTAAGTTGCACTGGTAAAAGAATTAATCGCTTTAGTGACTTTGCTAGACCTGGGCCTCTGTCTCAATTTGATGCAATATTTCCGCTTATTCTTTTTAAATATCGCAATTTTGATTTTCATGCAGTACATGCTACATGTCCTTCATTCACAATCTGTTATTGGCCGCCTTTGAAACAGTGGATCAAAGTATCATTCACCACGTAGGAATGAACAACAATCAATGACATGGATTGAGTAATGCCTGTGCCTCAAGCCTCGGCTATGAGCATTCAACACCTCACATCAACATTTCAAGTGACCCCCCGTGGTGTTCTACAAGGGTCTTCACTCTCACATGGCTTCACCCTAACACCTAGGTCCACACATCCTCCACTCCCTACCCAACCTACCTCAGACTAGGTGATCTGCTCCCCACTGTTTCCTCCCCTTTTTGCCAAATTGTCCGTCCTACCCCTCTCTTGTTAGCTCCCTGCTTCCTTGCTTCTCTGCTCCCCTCACCTAGTTTTTTGCCCTATGACATATAAAGCGCTTTGTTGCTTCCTGAAGCTAGGTCTTTGCTCAATAAATACAATAATAATAATAATACATTCTAATTGCTATTCACCTTCTTCCTCTCATGTGCCTTATCAGACCATTCGTTTCTGATTGATGTTACTATGCTGAGGACACCCCTTCATTGCACCACTATTGCACCTGTACCGCAGGCGGGTGCACTATTTAGGAACTGCCTACAGAACAGTGATTCCTGTGGTAGACCCTGTAAAATTGGCCCGGAAATCAATCCAGGAAACAATAACGCGAGGCACCAACAGCTTTAATGCATGCAATTAACGGCCGGGAGGTCAGTCTAGCCTCAGGAGACCAAAAGCTGAGAACTCTCAACCCGCCCACATTGAGGACAAAAACCACACAATTTCAATAGGTTAGAATACATTACACAATGTCAGGGGGTCTGTTAATCCCCCTGTGCCTACTGGCTCATACCTATATAAAAATCTAAATAACAACAAAGATGACCCCACTTTATTGATCAATACAATTTTAGTGACGTTATGAGTGCACCCCCCTGCAGAAGACCAAAACACAGAATTTTGAGAGCCCCATTTGTATTTGTATTTTATTGGTCGCTTATAGAGCAATTTCACTGTATATATATGTGGGGTAGTGGGTTAAGTTAATAAAAAAAGGTGGCAGGAAAGGAGGGGGCTGCGGGAGGTCTCCCCTCGCATTTATATATGCAGTGAAATGGGATAAAATATATGGGCTTCGAGATTTCTTTTTCACTATTGTCACATAGGCCCTCATTACAAGTCAGGCGGTGGGCCATGGTGCTATTAGCACCATGGTCCATGCCGGATTCCGCCATGGTGGATGGCGGAATTACCGCCCCATTCCGAAGTGAGTGGGGCGGTAATTCCCCATTCACCATTTGCCCTTCCCCATTACCATTTTTGCCCCATAGGGCATAATGGGGATGGGGAAGGCGCTAATTACGGCACCGTAAATTACGGTGCCGTAATTAGCACCAAGGTCGCTTAGCGCCTTGGACTAACGCTTGCAAAAAGCAGGCATTAAAGTGTGAATCAGGTGTTAAGGGTTAACGGCGCCAACGGCGCCGTTAATCCCTTAACGCCTGACTTGTAATGAGGGCCATAGATCCAAATCCTCTAGGGGCGGAGAGTTACAGCCCATTTCAGCACTTTGGCAATGCCTCAGCCCAAGGCCTGGTTCACACCAAACCATGCCGCTCAGATAGCACAGCGAGTAGAGTGCTCGCTTTGACATCCCTGCAGAGCCTGCTGTCGCAGGTTCAAATCGCGGCAGGGCCAAACTCAGCCTTTCATCTTTCGGAGGTCGATAAATGAGCACTACACGCTGTGGGTAATAACAAGCAGCGCTATATAAATTATAATTATTATTATTATTATGCAACTATTCTGTTATCCTCTTGCTAATGCTAAGACCATAAACTGATATTATTCACTGTGTTCACATCCTCTGGGAAAATCTTCATGAGAAAGGATGAAAGGAATATGAATCTTGCAATAATAACTAATGTTTGCTCTGCCCTCTTCAGTTGTGGCCCTGGAACAAGAACACCGTTAGGAACAGCCTTACCTTGCGGCGTTTCTGCCCATCATTCAACACTCTTTCTGTTCTGCAGGCATCTTCGACGGTGTCATTCTTATCCCGGCACGCTGCTTCCTAAGGAAAAGGGAAAAGAACAGAAAAAAGGCATTAGTAAGCATTCTGCAAATCTTCGCTTATTTTTAAATACTGTACGAGCTTCAAACGCTTACCTGAATCCCAGCCGCTCTGGGGGAACTCTGTCTCCGGAACTTCTCATCCATCTGCAAGAGGGAAAAGACACTCCAGGTTAGCGTGGAAACATCTAGAGGCGCCGCATACCGCGCTTACTCACCGCATTTGTTCTTCATAACCGGCATCCACGCTGAAAACTTTGCGGCACCTAAAAGACACAGAAAAAGAACTCAGTTCAATACAAATACGAAAGGGGTGCATTGCGCATCGCGCTCTCACTCACCTTCAGCACTACTCATCTCAGCGGCACGCCGCCATCCCCGGACGCCGGCCATCATCTAAGGAAGGAAAGGAACGAATTTAGAGAACTGTTCAAAAGACTCATTATACATACCTGTCGGACTCTTGCCAATGAAGTAACTAGGCAGCAACGAGCCTGCATCAATCAACGCGCCCCTGCGCTGAAAGCAGGATGGAGAGCACACTATCCAAGAAAACAAGGCCCAGGCTCCAGTCGAATAGCCTCCAGGGAAGGGTTCGAGGTTGTAAGAGGTCAGAACAGGCTGAGTGACGTCCCCGTGGATACCAGGTGAGCGTTACATCATGAGAGCACCAAACGGAGGACAACATGTTCCAATAATGTGGACTTAATAAGTGGAGAGTGGGACACTGCTTAAGAACAATGCTAACAAAAGGGGGTGGGCACCCTGTGGGACCGGTAGGACTGAGGAAATATCACAAGGTCACTGAGGCACATGCAACACTATTGCAGAGACCCAAGAAGGGACCAGGAACTTGCAGCCCCTTTAGGAGAATCATGGAGGTATTATGATTCCTCTCACAGTTTAAGTCTCAGGTTAGATTTTTGGACCTTAGCCGTTGGATCCGTTCCTTCAGATATCATAGGATCTATGGTCTGAGCCTGTGATGGTTGTTTGAGTTGGGGGGCGGGAGGATTGAGGTTCCAGTTTCAGGGCCAAGGGATGGGGTAGGTTGGCATGTTGAGTTGGTTGGGTATGGAAGAAGGTGGTGGGGGTTCGGGGAAGGGGCAGCAATAGTAGAAGGGAGAAAAGGGCTGAAAGGCACCAGACAAATATCCTACCAGGAGAGCAATAATTTGTCATTGCAACATTCAAAATCATAACACAAAACATAACGGGGATGAATACGCCTAACTAAAAGAAGGAAATTAGAGGCATACATGAAGAAGGAGAAGGCAGACACACTTTTCTTTCAGGAAACGCACGACTTATAAAGATTATAGGTGGATATATTCGGCCCAATGCACTGTAAAAGACGACAGGGGTACTCACAGCTTTTAAAGATTCACTGAATACCCAAATGATACACTCCCAAACCAAGACTTTAACATGGCATGGGTTCCACAATTGGATAGAAACTCAGGAGTGCAGAAAGGGGTCCTCGTCCCCGTCTAAAACCCTGCCAACTAGATATGAGTCACTCTCCCTGCGGGATGTGTGGCGAATTAAAAATGGAGAGGAATTAAAAATGGAGAGGACGGAGGCTACACATACTTTTCCCATGTGCACAGGCCAATGCCCAGAATTGTTACTACCAATCTCTGTTCATGCCCCGCTAACAGCAGATTTTGATACACCCAAGGTGGTTCGGAATTTGTGGGTGTGAAAATTCCCTAGTGAATTGCTTAAGGGTCCCGTGATGCCTGAGAAAATACTGGACAAATTAAAACAATATTTTGACATCAATTATCACCCGGAGGTTAGTCAGGGGATAATTTGGGATGCTTTTAATGCAGTTATTAGCAGTGATAGCACTAAAGGCCCAATTAGAAGCACTGCGGGTAACTGGAAAAGACAGAGAAATACAATTTAGGGAAGTCATACTTGCACTGGTCGAGAAAAGGACGAAGGCTTGGCAGAAAACATTCAAACATATTCAGGGGCAATTAGGCCTGCTTTGCATGAGGAAAGCCGAAATGTCCCTTCTATACGCTAAACAGAGATAATACATCAGGGCTAACAAGGCGGACTGTTTGATTCCTAGGCAGTTGAAGGCCCGCTCAGCTGCACAGATAATACTTAAAATTACTTGGGATAATGGGTTGATAGTTACCAGAAATGAAGAGATTACGGAATCCTTTGCAAAATTTGACGAAAAGCTGTATGACTCTTCCACTCATGATGTGGTGTAGTCAGCAAACTACCTGCAATCGAAGCGGCTCCTGAAGCTGACAATTTTGGATAAGGTGGAGCTAGAGTTAGATATACAGGAAGAAGTCGAGACAGAAATTAAGTTCCTTCCAGAAGCAGATGGTTTCCCAGCCATGTTTTATAAGACATTTATGTCCAAACTAGTACTGTGGCTATCAAACCTTTTCAATTATTTTAGATCCATGGGTGGGATCACAGAGTCTATGGGGGAAGCAAACGTAGTAATGTTTCAGAAAACCCATACAGACCTGACCAACTGTGGGTCATACAGGCGTATAGCTTTAATAAATATAGATGCAAAAATATTCACCAATATTCTTGCCAAAAGACTGTCCCCATTACTTATACCTGGGAGAAAAACATTCAACAACATAAGGTGGGTCTGCCATTTAATTGAAAAAATAGCAATCAAACCAACACCGGCGATCATACTTACGCTAAACGCAGAGAAGACATTGGACTGTTTCGAATGGCCCTTCCTTTTTAACACACTAGAATATATGGGCTTTGGCACTAGATTTCTCCAAATCATATGTGCAAACTATAAAAAAGACTCTCTGTTCGACTATCTAGAAATGGCCTCTTGTTTAGGGATGGTATTGTTTATTTATAAAGCACCCATACACAGGCAAGTGTTTCAAAGCACTCAAGGACTGTGGAAACATGGGAAGAAAACAACAGTCACTCAGAGTCCTTGAAATTCGAAGACGATAATAGTCTGCACAGGCAGAGTAAGTGCGTAAAATAAATGTAATAGTTTGATATACAGCAAATAGGCCTAACAGTGATTCTGCAGATTTACCAGTGCAATTAAGGGGTGAAGGCAGGGGAGAACAGACAGACGATCTTCAGGCATGCTGCGTACGGATCGTTCAAGTGCATGAACGGTAACAGGGAGGGGGAAGTCCAAGTGTACCAGGTCGGTGGAGACTGGGGTAAGTGCAGTGAGAGCCACTCACTTGGGTTATTTCACAAGTGAGGCGAGTGTGGGTGGGATGTATGGCCCTGAGGCAAGTGCGAAAGAGGACTGGCAGGGGTGCTAGGTGAATTGCCTTATGGTGAGGGACGAAACAGGGTTGTCATCTTTCTCTTCTCATTTTTGTATTGTACCTAGAACCGCTTTTGTCAAGCATACAGCATGCAGACGCAATAACGGGAAAGCCTTTTGGGGGAGGAACATAAAATCGTGGCATTCGCCGATGATATGCTGTTAACATTGACGGAGCCAATTACCACGGTGGACGCCTTAATCTCGGAACTGGGTTGTTTTGAACAGGTGGCAGGTCTGAAGATAAATATTCAAAAATCAGACATCTTCAGCCTCTCCTTAAGACAAGCCCAGAAAGACCATATGCAATTGATTCGGTTGATTCGGAATGTCACGATTTATTAGGCGGTCACTCTCAACTCAGGGAGTTCCTTTCCCCCCCTTAAGCAAGGTGGCGTGCACCCAAAACACTTATACAGATTCAACTTTAGTGAGGCCTCCGACCTATTACGCACCACCCCAGCAAGAACCAGGCCGATGTATACTAATAATATACATATTTAAGGATTGAAAAATAATAGCAACCAAAACATCAACCACCAATGCCGTGGCACAACACGATGTCACAATTTCAAATTACTTGCACCAATTGACTGACTTGTATTTCTAATGAACCTACAAATACTACAACACACAGGTACAATTTAGAGACTGCACTTCAAGCACACACAGAGGATTTCTTGCACATTAATAATTATGAAATTTGAACAGGCTCTAGTGCTTGCTTGGCTATCACAATGCTCTTCTTCTCTCCCAGCAACCCACAAATCGTTTTGGTTTTTTTATATATATGAAATATAGGGCTTTGGGAAAATCGTTTTGGGATGCAAGTAAATAAATGGGAAATTTTGTTTTGCACACTTTACATTCACTTGAATGGCAGCGTTTTAGGGTTCATTATTTTGGTATTATGGACACCCCCTTCTGTAAAGAAGACAGGGGTTTCAGAAAGGTAGAGCCACCCACACCAAAGTACTTTGCTGTCTATACAGGCTCTAACACACTGGGCATGAACTCTATTAGTTCAGAACTCTAACAACACTCATTCCATGATTTTCTATATGGAAATTAATGTATTTAACTTAAATTAAACGTGCTAAGGATCTACATAGCTTTCTCCCCTCCCCACGATTTAATGGAAAAGATTAAGGCAGGCAGTTCCCAACACAGTTCAATTTAAATGGATAGGGTGATTTTCTGAAGTGGAATTAATTTGAGTTGGATTTAATAAAATGTGCCAAGAGTCTCCCCAGTTCCACCCCCCTACCCGCTATGTGAGATGGAGATTAAGGCTGTCCGAGACATTCCCCACCCCACACACTTTCGTTGGCATTTAGTTGGTCAAGGGCCTTTCTGGACAGGAGGGTGGCTTGGGATCCAGTATCCACCAGCACTGATAATGCACACTGACCATGTACCCAGGCAGAAGCATACAATCTTCCTTCTCTCACCTCAAGGGGGCAAAGAAAATGTGCATTATATGTCAGATTGGCAGTTTCTTATATTGAATACCGATACTGTGTGATCTTGGACAGTTTTCTGTGTCCTAGTCTGGAAATAGGTAAAAAAAGATTTTGCACCCAAAAACAGGTGGGATTGGTAAGTTCCCTCTTTCCCCCTGATTCTTTGCTGTCCCCCTTTTCCTGTAGACAGTTACCCAAACCTGTTTGGAGGAAGGATACCTCTGATTTCTGGGGCCTCTGGGTGACATTGTTGGGGTTTAAGCGATTCTTGCTCTGGGTTGGTTACCATACTTACCCCGTCAAAATTAGGGTCTTTTGGGACCCATTTTTCCTTGGGAGGGATCCTCCATCACGGAAAGAGAAGGTTTTCTTCCCTAAATCCTCCAGGGATTCTTATCCTTTGAAAGGGATGATGCAGACTTCCTCCACAAAGTGAGTTGTCTTTGGTTTTCATTTTCTCCTACTTACCCTCTGTTCTTTAGGTTCCAGCTTTTCGGGGGCAGAAGATTTATGTTCAGGCTCAGGGGTTTTGTTCCGGTGGGAAAGGAAGCTTCCTCTAGGGCTTCACATCTCCCGTGCACCTTGGGCCCCTCTTAGGGAACCTGTTGGTAGTCTGAGGTTTCTTCCTGTCATTGCCCCCCACAGAGCATCAGACCCGGCAGCAGTTGTGGGTTATGCTGAGCCCTCAACATGCAACCTAAGTCATGGATTAATTGTTGGACTTGTTGCTTCAGTTGTGACATTTTTTCTGGTTGGTAGGGAGGTCTAGATTAATTCCTTTGCTGCTCCCAGAGAGGGTAGCTGTCCCTTCTCCCAGAGTGGCTTGGGTATTGGGAATTTCCCTGATAACCTTCGATCCTAGGTCCCCCTTCTCCTGGATTCGGGAATCTATTGTCCTGAAAGCGGAGAGAGAGAGAGAGGGGAGGATTATTCTGGATACTAGGGTTTGAAGTGTATCTGGGAAGAAGCTTAGGTTTGGGGTTGGAGTACTTCTCCCATCCTGAGGGAAGTTTTGAGGGAAGATTCCTAGGGCGATACCTACCTGGTCGGGCCTCCCTATCTGTGCCGGTGGACCATAGACATACCCCAGGATGGGTCTGTTACTCTTGTATCTCGGACTGATGTAGGTGGCAGGGTCAGGTGGAGTGTTTGTGTGTGTCACTAGGATCAGAGATATCCTCGTCAGAGAACGTTGTTTCCGATTCTCCACCCTCCCCTAGCTCCTCACCTTCTTCTTTCCTTTCCGTACCCTTCCCTCCTTTTCCTCTTGGTCGCTCCTTTATTTTGTGTAGATAAGGACGGCCACGGAACAAAGCCACCGTGCTACCCGAAAAGGGTGCCCAGGGCCCCCCTCTGGGAACGCCAAAAAAGGGGAAAAAGCCCGAAGGCACAAAAAAATCCTGAGCCACCCCTGAGATGTAGTCTAGAGACGGGGCCAGGCTGAAGAGATGGTCAGCGGAGATATACTGGAGGAGCTCCGGAGGAAGGCAGTCCAAGAGGTAAATGGGTGATCACAGGGAGAAACCCAGTTCAAGAAAAGAGAACCAGGAGAAGTCGGCAGTCCAATAGCAGGCCAAGATCTGGTACACTGGGAAGCAACAGAAGAAGGTGACCAAGTGGTAGAGTAGACAATCCAAAATCAACAGGCCGGGGTCCGGTACACAGGGAATCCAGCAGGAAGATGAGAGGAAGCAAGGGAGGAGACTGGTACAGGAAGACAGAACGGAGAAAAGGTAAGGAACACAGAGTGAAGGAAAGATGGGACGGGGGTGGGCTAGAAGACTGGAAGGAGAGCAAGGGGGGATGAGAGGAGCGGAAACAAACAGGGGGGAAAAAGCTCAGAGCAATGAGGAGCAGGCAAGTAAGAGAGGAGGAACGGAACCCGATAGGGATCGGGGACCGACAGAGAAAATACACGAGCGTGAAAGCTGTGAAAAGCACAGAGCGTAGAGCACTCTCGGAAAAGGAAACTGGAAGCGTTGCAACGCGTCTGCGATCCGGAACCAGGAGGCTTTAAGCTTCCGAGTCGCGTCAGCGCGCAACACTAGAACGGTGCTAAAGGAGAACGTGACGGGTGAGCGGAGCGTGTGACGGGCTAGTATCTGCGCCGCCAGCGGCTCCACAGGCTCCAACCGCCTCGCGGCATGACAGTGTGGTATCCTGCCTGGGTAACACCCGATTGGGTTGGATCAGAGGGTCACCTCTGCCTCTCGCTCTGCTGATTGGTTGGAGGAGTATTTTTTGCCCCCCCGTCTCCAAGTCCAATGGGGGAATATTATTCACCTCTGCTACCTTTGAAGTGGAAGGTGTGTTTGATATTTATTTTATTATTCTTGTTTTCAGATGACTTTTGTACCTCATAGATCCTGGTGGGCTGTTCTATCACCCAATCCACAGTCATACGCTCATAAAACTCCCTTACTAATTGGGTCATTATGGATTTTGGGAGCGCATGAAAACAGGTGTTGATGAACTCCTGGCTATTGGTGTTCATCCACCTAGAAGACTGTGCAAATGCTCATTTCAGCTACTGCACAAACTCTCTAGGTGCTTTGTCTCCCCCCCCAGTTCAGGTTGTATGCCGCCTTGGGGGCCTCCTGTGGGTTCCTTTGGATTGAAAAATGTTTAAGAATGGCCGCCTTATAGGTGGACCATTTTTGGTGGTCTTGGTACTCCAGCCCTGCAAAAAAGCTACAGTATTCACGGGAGAATGTCTACTTAGCGAATTCCATACAATTCACATCATTTTTAATTTCATAAAGCTCTAGATGCTCCCATACCGAGTATTTTGCATTCTTATGGTAGGGAGTCATGAAGGTTTTTATGGCCTTTATCTGCCTTAATTGGATCTTTCACCAGGCCTTTCTTCTATTGGGCAGCCTTCCTTTTCCACTGCACCTGAGTCCACTCATTCTCTGACTCAGAGCTGCTACTGTTGGAGGTCCATTCCCTGTCCTTTAGGCACTCCCTATCACTATGAGACCAGGAATGCCTCACAGAATTTTGGAGTCTGGACTCTTCTCTCCTGTCCTCCTCTGGGCTCTCGGGGTCATTTCCCTTACACTCCCCTTTTCGCACCAGAGAGTACTCATCCTCCTCAAGCCTCCTTCCAGGGATGGTGAGGAATTCCCCCACCTCCCTGAATGTGTGGAGATTTTTAAAATGCTCTTTTGAGGCCTAAACACTGGTTCTTCTCTTTCTGTAAAGTGGACCAGGTGGTCCCTTTGTAACTTCAATTTCTGCCAGTCCAACTCCCTGATCTTTTCATCATAAAAGACCTTCTGGTCAGAAGCACATGACAGGGTATTTTTAAATTGCCAGAGACCACTGGTCCGACCACCTTCCCTTCTTCTTGGTAACCCTGAACCCTCATCGATGTTGGATAAGGACTGGCCGTCTAGATCAGTTGGACTAGGCCTGGTTGAGTCCAGCTGCCTCATGTTTCCCTGGTCTTGAGAATTGGTATGCATGAGGTCAACTGCACTTTGTACATATAAGGTGGTGAGTTGGCTTGCAGTCCCTGGTAATGAGGTCATCACTCTGTAATCGGAGGGCACTTTTCCATAGCCTGACTTGTCGAGGTGCCTCAAAGCCTGTTTATATTTGGCTATTTTACATTCCAATCTCTCACATTTGTTTTTCTCAGTCCCTATCGCCTGGAGATATGCAGAGGCCTGAGTTTTCAATTCAGACACCAGTGCTTGAGTGGCTTCTAGCACTTTATTTTGTGCCATTAATAAGTTTCTTAGTCCCTTGTTCTCTTCACAATGGGACTCATTTACCTTCTGTGAGGCTTGCATCATCTGCGCATATTCAGAGAGTTTCTCTTTCAGGAGATTAATCTCCTCCCCTTGCGTAATTCTGCCCTATGTTGCCTGCTCTAGGTCAATCTCTGCTTGCCTCACACGTTCCGTTAATTGTGCATTTTGTAACCTACTGTTAGTCAGTTCCTGAGAAAATGAATCACATTTCTTCACATCCATCCTTAACTGGCACACTTCTTGAATCAGGGCACTATTCTCTTGACTTAATTTGTTATTTCTTCCCTCAACTGCTCTCTCTGCTGTTTCACGGTGTTCAGATATTGGTGCATCTGATCGAAGTCACCCTGAGAATCAACCCCCATAATAATAACTGGCTGTTTTCAGCTTTCTGGCTCCACAAATGGTAGGCCCAGCTACCTTCTCGATTTCCCAGTCTCTGCCTCTATTGCAATGTTTAAGGCATTAGTAGCTCTTCCAGTCCCTCTGCTAGTTATTTGCAAGAGTCCAGAAGCAGACTAACTCCAGCAATAGGGTGGGAAGGTCAAGGGAAAAATCTAAAGTCCAATGAAAGGCCAAGAGTTGAAAAGTCCAAGATAGGTCAACAAGCAAGTCCATTCTTAGATTTGAAATTGCCAAGATATAGGGCTGATGACACCTACATATTGTCATAATTCCCACAATACGGACTGGCTAGCTCTCTCCCTTCACCTCTCACCAAGACACCCACTGGCTGCTGATAGGACCAGGAGTTGGGAGATATGGGTTATGGAAGCTGAGGGAGGAGGAAAAATACATCATTTCAAAATGACAGGTAGTTTCACACTTTTGGGTTCTGAAAATCTGCCAACATGACAACTACCTTAATCTTTCGGATAACTCCATGAACCTAGATATTTTTGAATTGTACATTTTATGGCTAATCAGAAATACCAATAATATCTGGGCACGCCCTTCCTGGGAGGATCTATCTTTTTTTATTGATTTACTCCTGAGCCGAGATAGTCACAACTCTCTGACCCTTCATGATTCAAACCTTACTTCCATAACCTATCACCACACCAAATTTCCATTTGCTCGGAAATATGAGAAGGCCTGAATCATAATTGTCTTTTTAACTCAACTTGTATCAATCACCCAAAATTCATTTTTACATGGTCTCGACGGGCTTCTGTTCCCCTTCAATAGGAAGCTGGGGTGAGCTCAGTGGACCTTTTTATTCAAGAACATTTATTCAATGTTAGTCAATGGCAAGGCACCACAAGTGTCCCTGAGTTGAGGGTTATTAGGGAATGGTTCTTGGGAGATAAGCCCAAACCTTGGGTGCACATGGACAGGGTGGTGGGGGTACACATCTAGAAGGTGCACTTTGGCTTCAGAGGTCAGACAGACCTCAAACCACCCATAAAAGTCGCATTGTGTCTGTATTTTTTATTTGCCATAAATTATTAGCACAGGGTGCGGTATCCTATATCCTCTATCCCCTCCCCCTATACTCCCTTACTAATGAACCCGCAATTCTCACCAGGGCTGGAAACAAATGCCTTTATACAGTGGCAAATGATAGTTGCTCGAAAATAATAGACATGGTGCTAGATGCACAGATGATTACTTTTGACATCCTTATACAACAACTAGAGCTAAAAGAGGGAGATAGATTGAAATACTGCCAGAGTAGACATTGGCTGTCCGACACAACAGACAGTAGCAAGCAGGGAGCTATCTCCATTTAAGAAATGTATCACACTCACATCGGTTCACGCAGCCTGGTCTGTTCCCTATACAAACTAATACTGCAGTCCATTGCTTTGCCGGATTGGCCTTATATGAAGAAATGGGAAGCCACATTAGAAACCGAGATCTCTAGAGAAGAGTGGGAATACAGGTGGAGAATTATAACCCAACTGGCTTGATCAATTCAGCTGCAGGAAGCATGGTAAAAGATCATGATACAATGGCACTACACACTGAAATCTCTACACAAAATGTACCCCAATGTATCCCCAGAATGTTGGAGAGGTTGCAAGAGGATTGGGCCCACATATGGTGGGGCTACCTGGAAATAAAACTGTTCTGTCCGACTGTCACCACCCAGTTAGAACAGATATTCACCCTGGATAATGCAGCTTAGTTGACCCTGATAATAGGTTACCTTCTAAAGGTTCCATGTCATAAAATCGCTGCAGAAATGACTGATTACAGAATATTGAGGCAAAAATGCTGTGGTTTTTTGTGCCACAATTATGTAAAGGATGCAGAGGACACCCCCGCAACCCCCAGACCCATTATACCATTAAGGGGAGCTGGGGACACCCACACAACCCCCCTCCCCTTAAATGGTATAAAGGGGTACACCTTTACTGGGTCAAACCACAGCATTTTTGCAGCAATTTCTTTACTGGCGACATTTTTGCAGCAATTTTATTACCGGATAGCCTTCTAAAGCACAAAGAAAAGCATGCATGGTGTTAGTAATAGCCGCAGGGCTAGTATTAACGCAAAAATGGAAGCAAAAGCAACCGCCAACCTAATTTGTTTGGCTTCAAAAAATCTGGAAGATATTGACGATGGAATGGGTTACCTATAAACTCCACAGAGAAAATGGTGCTTTTAAACAGGACTGGGGTTCCGGTTTTATCATATCTTTAGGGGGACTTTAAGGTGCAATGGTGCCCTCACAACTTACGAATTTTGGCCATTCTTTAAAGGAGTTTTCACTAAGGACATACTTGTTATGGAACTGTATGGAAATGACTCCTCCGGTTGTCGCAAGGGGGAGGGACGGGGGGAATAATGTTTGATGTCTGTGTAATAATACAAAATGCCAATAAAAAATGTTTAAGAAAATTATCTATTCAATACTGAAAGTGTGATTCTTTGACCATTTTCATAAACATATCTTTTCTTCCCTGGCACAACCAATTAGAGGAACTGTGCTTATATTCCTAACCTTATGCTGAATAGAGCACAGAACTAGACAGTGTTTAGGTCGCCCAGCTCAACTCAGTGTAAGACTCCCACATCTTCAGTATGGCGCGGTCTCCTGCTCTGGGACCTTAGACGATGAGGCCTTGCCACCATGACTTTGCCTCACTCCATTGGCTACAAGTTGCTGACATGCAGAGACCTTTGTAGAATATATCCGTGGTTTATCCCTGAGCGCATTGGACTTTGTTAGACATACATGTTCTACCTATTAACTAATTTAGACCTCTTTGATATTGATATTTTATTTCTGTCGTGCTCATACACAAGTGTTTCAGAGCGCGACAAGGCAAGGGAAGGGGAACAGAGGAGAAACAAAAACAACAATCTTACTAGGCCCAGTTACATTGAGAACGCGTAAGTGCATATTAGAGGGGGAGAGGGAGAAGTGCATGGAAGGGGGAACAAAAGGAGAGTGCGGAGCAAGGAGGAAAAAAACCCATAAATAATCATAAATAAATTAATAAATAAAAAGGCAACAAACAGAGGGAGTGCAGCCAGCAAGTGGCAGTGCTGGGTTGGTCTGATAAGTGCAGGAAGAACAAAACAAAGGGGTGGGGGCTTTATGGATACAGATACAGACACGAGTACAAGGGGTGGCCCGGAGGCAGTGATCTGGCAACAGGCTGCGACATATTCAAACTGAATATGTTTAAAACTGAGCCTGGAGGACAGGGCTTCAGCACATTGAGGAACATTTGCAGTTTACAAAACACTAAAAGATCTGAATGCTTCTAGTCAATATGGCCACAACCTCTAAGGATAGCACCACAAGATATCCTACAATCAAGATCTGAATGCTTCTAGTCGATATTGCCACAGTCTCTACGGATAGCACCACAGGATATCCTACAATCAAGATCTGAATGCTTCAAGTCAATATGGCCACAGCCTCTAAGGATAGCACCACAGGATATCCTGATATGGCCACAGTCTCTACGGATAGCACCACAGGATATCCTACAATCAAGATCTGAATGCTTCAAGTCAATATGGCCATAGCCTTTACGGATAGCACCACAAGATATCCTGATATGGCCACAGTCTCTACGGATAGCACCACAGGATATCCTACAATCAAGATCTGAATGCTTCTCGTCAATATGGCCACAGCCTCTAAGGATAGCACCACAGGATATCCGACAATCAAGATCTGAATGCGTCAAGTCGATATGGCCACAGTCTCTACTGATAGCACCACAGGATATCCTACAATAAAGATCTGAATGCTTTTAGTCAATATGGCCACAGCCTCTAAGGATAGCACCACATGATATCCTACAATCAAGATCTGAATGCTTCAAGTCAATATGGCCACAGTCTCTACGGATAGCACCACAGGCCATCCTACAATCATAAATTACCTTTGAAAGACTATCAGTGCCAAAATACCGTTTGGGAGCACATTTTGCCCCCTGCAAATACCCTCATATATCACAACGTATGGCTACAGCCTCTTAGGATAGCACCACCGGATATCCAACAATCAAGAGCTGAATGCTTCAAGTTGATATGGCCACAGTCTCTACTGATAGCACCACAGGATATCCTACAATCAAGATCTGAATGCTTCTAGTCAATATGGCCACAGCCTCTAAGGATAGCACCACAGGATATCCTACAATCAAGATCTGAATGCTTCTAGTCAATGTGGCCACAGCCTCTAAGGATAGCACCACAGGATATCCTACAATCAAGATCTGAATGCTTCTAGTCAATGTGGCCACAGCCTCTAAGGATAGCACCACAGGATATCTGACAATCAAGATCTGAATGCTTCTAGTCAATGTGGCCACAGTCTCTAAGGATAGCACCACAGGATATCCGACAATCAAGATCTGAATGCTTCAAGTCGATATGGCTAGAGTCTCTACTGATAGCACCACAGGATATCCTACAATCAAGATCTGAATGCTTCAAGTCGATATGGCTAGAGTCTCTACGGATAGCACCACAGGACATCCTACAATCATAAATTACCTTTGAAAGACTATCAGTGCCAAAACAAAGTTTTGGAGCACATTTTGCCCTCTGCGAATACCCTCATATATCACAACATATGGTCAATTGGATTTTGTTTAAATTGTCCAAAATTGTAGAGCGGCCTCAAATCCGGAGATATTGTGGATTAAGTTGGAATTGGTCCAAGCAAATATGTTTATTATGAACCGTGCCACTTTACATGAAGACTCGATTCAAAATATTAACAAGGTGCCTAGAGCACAATCGTGCAAATATACAATATCCATTTATCGTTAGAAGATTTGGGAAAAGCTAAACGGGCAGAAATACAGTTGGAAACAACCATCTACTCTTTCACAAACAGAAAACATCTGTGGCACCCATTTGAGAAGTGTAATTTACACACGTGTAAAATGCAGCCAACTCACAAGTACAAATTACTCAAACCTTGGCCAGTGGGCTAGATCCGCAAACGTCTGAATAATGCGCAGTGCTTCTATCACACGTGTGTGTATGTGCGTTTCCTTTTTTGTAACAAGCAGCCGAGATGTTCAATTAAATACACAGAAACTCTCTGGAATGGGAATGTAATGGCTAGTATAGCATGCATGGGGTAGGAGAAAAGCCGATAATTGCCAGTTCCATCTCTCCTCTTCTGCTGTTCAGGCATTTGAAAGGAGACCAGTCCTCCTGGATGGCTCAGTGCCAGGGACATGCATTCCAGAGCCTGACAGTACTGTCGCTTTGCAAAGAATCTGCTATACATAGAACCTCATTCTCTATGAATTGAGCAAAAGTTCTGTAAGCTACCAGGTCACGCTATTAAATATAGCCACCCACTCCAGGGTGCTCCTCTTGCCATGTCCAGCTTTGCTATGCAGCTTGTTAACATGCCAGCCAGTCATTGGTGTGCCCCTTAGTGTCTGGGCTTCAGAGGCCTTTCATTTTAGGATGGTACCAATGCGGCACGCCTTTCACAGATCCTTCCACCGCAGTGTTCCGCCATACTCGATATAATGTGCACCCTGCTACTTGGCGAACAGATTTGACCTCCATAGCTCCTCTAGACCTCGCAGATCGGCCCAAGCCAATTGCCTTGTCATCCCACGATTCAATCTCCAAAGATCAGGCGGATCCAGCTTCCCTATCCTGGCAGCCAAACTTTGGAACTCACTCCCTAATGAGCTGAGAGCAGAACCTTCCTTCCCGAAATTCAAACACCTTACCAAAGCCTGGCTGTCCTCCCAAGACATCTAACACTGCTCACTGCCCTATTTGCACTCTGACCTACCTTTGTTCATGCATTCGGCTCAGCTTCTTACTGCTACTCTCCTGATTGCAAAATTCTTGTAATTTGACTGCAAAAACATTGTTATACTGCTTTGTTATGCTCTTATCATGTTGTATCCAAGTTATGCGCCCGGTTGCCCCTGGGCCTGGTGCGCTATAGAAATAAATAAAATACAAATACAAATGTAATATTGTCTCCATTTCTTTCTGCTGGTAACCGTCTTGTGAAAGTTTTCTGTCATCTATTCAGAAAAGCTTTCATTAACTCAATAACAATCTGAAATATACAGTTATATTCTTTTATGTTCTAAAGGCAAAATAATCCGGATTGTTCTCAAACTACCCTCTTAACGACCCCTTTTTTAGTTTGGCTATTGGGTGTCGCTTGTGACACCCATGAGAGCAAACTATTGCATTAGAGTACAGATGGGGAGGAATCGCATATGAGGAGGGACACACACCTTGTTGGTGTTGTTTGGTTATTTGCCCACCCATTGCTAATCCCTATGGCCATTCCAACCCAGTCCCTCTTCAGCACCCAAAACACCTCCTCTTGGCAACTCTGTGTGCTTGCTTTAATCAAGCCTTATCATAAAACTTTGTACTCAAGTGCCTACCAGTGTTTTTTCGAAGCAGTCTTCTGAGAGTTAATGGGGATCATTACAAGTTTGCCGGTAAAACACTGGTAATTACTGTCCCCTGCAGGGTGACTGCTGGAAATACGAGCACATTACAAGTCCTAGGGCTTGTGCCCTGGGAGGAGACATGGAGCTCCATCCTGCACACGGAGGGCATTGAAGGGGTTGGGATGGCAGAGACAGGAGCTGGGACCCAACCAGAAGGTGGTGAGTACAGCAAACCCCATGTAAAGGCAAATACCATGTACAAATAAATGCATCCCCAAGCATTGAATCACCTAATGTGCAAGTGAACTGGCCCAACACATGTCAGACACAGCAAATACACAGATCGCATACACATGCCAGGGGAAGCAGGCAGAGGGAAATACAAAAGGCAAGACAATCCTTTTACCCGCTTAAGAAACGCCTCCAGACCCTCAATATTAAGTATGGACTATTATTCCCTGCACAACTTAAGATCTACCATAATGGCACGACGGTACATTTCACGGACCCCAAGGAGGCATGGAACATACGGCGGAAAGACACTTGGAAGGAGACTGGAGGCCACAAACAAGGCACGCAAATGGCAGGATTAGACCACGCCCGGGCAGGTCGCCGCCGATACGACCGCGACAGGAGCCAGAAGAGATGCCACACATGGACAACGATTAAACATACAGGGCTGGCCCTGCGTAGTCTCACAAATGTCATAAGAAAAGTTGCTGATGTGCTGATATTCTTAAAATCTGCAGTGCACTAAGGAAGTATGCTGTTTTGTGAATGGCTGGTGGGCCAATGTAAGGTGACCCAACTTAGCTACTTGAGAAATTGTTGAGTGAAAGGGTTATTTGTTGTAGATCAGTTGCTCAAATGTTGATCTAACTTAGGTCACCAAGTGTTTGATTGATTATTTGTTTAGTTCTACTTCGAGTGACAGATGCTTTAGGTTGGGGTGGTGTATACGGAGGGGGGATCAGAGTTATTTTTTCTGGTTTTACTGTGCACGGGTCCGCTGAACACATTGGGCGCATACCATAGGATAACGGTTCGTAACATGGCAAATAACTTACAAGTCATTCATTGGATACACCGCTATGGACAACGATTCCCACACACGAGTATATGTCCTCATCTAGAATCAACTCTAAACACTTGAAACTGGCAAAAATGGGAAGAGTGCTAATGATAAGCGAACTGTGCCTTAGTAAGGAACCTAGTGTGCAACTGAGTTATGGACTGAAAACATGATACAAGAATTAACGACGTGTGGCGGACCCCATCTACTGGTAATGTGTGAATATGTAATCATTTGTGAAATGTGTATGTGTATTGGTATGCAATGTTTGTAGCTGTAAAAACAATAAAATGTGTTATTAAAAAAATAAAATAAAGGGGGCACAAGAGGGGTTAGCCTTCATCAGTAGAGATAGGACTTGTTCAATATTAGTGTGCTTACAGTGGGAGGCAGAAGATGATGGTCGAGTAGGCAGAATGTGGAATGTAAGAGGAGGGAGTGAGGAAGGTCAGGAGAGGGTCTCTAATTTTGGAAATTATTGCAGTGAAGCTTTCGACTAGGTCATTGGCTGTGAGTGTGGAATTGATAGTCATTGGTTTAGGAAGTGTGAGATTAGATTGTGCTGTGGCAGGCGAGGATGGCTGGAATGAGAGTCGAATTCCATTTTTGCTCCATCAAGAGAGGACTTGAGAGAGTTCAAGACAGAGAGGTAGAGTTGCAGGTCCTCATGCAAGTGGGTACGTCTCCATTTGCACATTAGACGATGCATGTCTGTGTGGTGATATCATATGAATTGGGTGACCCATGGTTCAAGACACAGAAGCTTAGGTGTGAAAGTTAGCCGTGGGATGTGAGAGGAGAATGAGTCGTGTGTTAGGGATTGGAAGGTGGAAAAAGCAATGAAAGTCGAAGCGGCATCAGGTGTGAAGGAGGAGCGAGAACTGTAGGTCAAAGAGAAAGGGAGGAATAGCAGAAGGTTTACATTTCCTTTTAGTAACAGGTGAGGCAAGGGGTGAGGAGAGGTCAGAGGGTAGAAAGGAGATGGTGGTGAAAATAATGGAGTCATTAGATAGGGAGGGTGTGGCAGGAGTATTAGTGGCTGAGAGAGGAGAGATGAATAAGAGATCCAAAGAGTTACCCCTGGTGTGATTGGTAGGTTATAGATAGAGTGGAGAGTGTGGCCACTAAGAAACAACTGAAGTTTGGATTTCTGAGAAGTGGTTTAAGAGAGAAGGTTAAAGTCACATAAGAGATGAGGTGATGTTTATTGGAAAGCGAATCAAGGTGTTGCCCAAGTTCATTAAAGAATGGTCCAGTGGGACCAAGAGGCCGATAGATGGAGACGATATGAACCAAGTGAGGCAGAGCAATAGTAGATATGGAAAATTCAAAAGACTGAGGAGAGGACCTGGCATTGGAGATTTGTGAGGTGATGGTGAGGGAAGAAAGCAGGAGTCTGACGGCTCCACCTCTGTCAGTCAGACAAAGAGAGCAAATTAATAATTTGGAGTTGTTAGGGCCAACAAGGTGATAGAGTCAGATAGAGAAATCCAGGTTTCAATGGTACCAAGAAGATCTAAGGGAGGAGAGCTAGCATGAAAAAGTAGTCAGTGATAAAGGAAGTTTTGTTGCATACAGACTGATTATTCCACACTGCAATGTTCACGTGATGTGGTAAGGAAAAGTAGGGAGGCTGAGTCTCGGTGGAAGATAGGCAAAGTGGCTAGGTCTTAAAAGAGGTGTGGTTTGCCCGTCAGCTTTGTTTGCTGGAAGAGATTCAAGAGAGATGGAGCAGTGGGTATTCCGAGACATGAATTTTATGATGGGGATAGGAAAGGAGGAAGTTGGAGCCTTAATGGAGAATGTGCAGGGAGAGGTGAGTAGGAGGAGTAGCAGGAGCAAATGCATTATAGGTGTATTCTGCAGTGTGGAGAGACAGCACAGTAATTAGCAGCTAATGGGTACTCATAGGTGCAGCAAGTTGGAAGGGAAAAGCAAAGGCTTATGGGCAAAGAGGCTGGTCTTCGCCCTTTACTGTTCCACCCTTAACTGGGTCGTCTTGGGCTGGATACCCCTAGGGAGTTCAGATAAGAGGCCACATGCTCTCGCCATCTGATTGCAAAGCCTTTCAGTGGTTGGTCTCTCTAATTCTGTCCCTCATGTTGCTCGGATGAGGTGATTTCCTCTTGTTTGATGTTACCAATGAAGCCCCTGTGGCCCAGAGCTGGAGGTTGGGTTGAATTAAGATTTATAATTATAATGTTGACATCATTTTCTCTTTCGGGTGCTCACTTTTTCAAGGGTTCTAGTGAACCTATTCTTTGTAATTTAGCTGCACTTAGCCGATGAGCTTTGATGAGCTTTGCACCATCCTCCTTCCTTACATTTTTTGAATTGTTCTTCCACTTCCATTTTGTAGTTATTATCATGACTACAATCTCTTTGATGCATAAACATTCTATTTATGGTATGCTGTTTATTGTAGGATTGGAATGATTGCTCCTAGCTTGTAATATAGTATTTCCAGAGGAGGGTTTTAATATATTGTGGTATGAATGGTATTGCATACTGTGTTAAGCTCCAGGTCTACAATTCGAATTTGTTTTTACTGTAATTCATAATCCTTGATATGCTAAATAGGTTGCAGCTGAGGTAGGACATACAGTTATTTAATGGCTGTAAGTGTCCATTTCAATTTAACAAAATGTTGTTTATATAACTCCAAAAGACAATATTCTTAGTAGATACAGGGTGCTTCCACACACGTTCAATTTCAAAATTGCTTATTAATAGGTTTGCATAAGATGACACATTTTTAGAACCCATGGCGGTTCCTTGGACCTGCCAGATTGTGCTATTAAAATAAAATATGTCGTTGGTGTTGATAAATGTAAATTGGTGTTTCTAACATCATGTCATTATGTTTGTAATGAGAAATTACCTAGTTTAAGGAAATACCTGACACAACTCCAGTTTCAAGGTTAATGCAAGTGTATAATGACGATGAATGAAAAATTACAAGAAACGTATTTCTCGTTCAAATTAATGTTTTCCTATTTTTTTATTACATCTTTCATAGCTCTGATGTATGAAGTCAAAGCTTGTGCCTTAGGATTAAGAAGTGTACCTATACAATGTGAGCCTGGTTCAGTTAGAGAACCCATTCCATTTATTAGTGGCCTGCATAGTGGAAATATGTTGAATTCTTTGGTTATTTTAGGAATTAAATAAAAGGTAAATAAGATTGGATGCTTGACTCATAAATAACGATATTCTTCATTATACAATAGGCCCATGTCAGTCAATTTATTTCAATAGTTTTCTGTCCATTTATTAACTGTCTGTACCAATAGTGCACTTATTCTTCTTTTATTTTTATTTATTTTTTTTTATTTTTATTTTGGCATTTATATAGCGCTACGAACCCTCAGGTATCTGAGCGCTGCTTATTATTACCCACGGTGTGTGGTGCTCATTTATCGACCTCGGAAGGATGAAAGGATGAAAGGCTGAGTTTGGCCCCGCCGGGATTCGAACCTGCGTTAGCAGGCTCTGCACAGATGTCAAAGCGAGCGCTCTACTCGCTGTGCCACTTGACCGGTCAAGTTACACGTTGGGCCATTATTTTGCCTCATGGCCACTTAAAGATAATCCTTGTGGTTGTTAACTGCTATTTTCCCTCCTTTGTCAGTTGGTTTAACCACCAAGTTGACATTATGTCATAGATCTTATATTGCTTTATTTCCTTGCCTTATCAAACTGTATGCTGTGTGATTTGTGTGTTCTCTATTGTGTTGCCGTTTTCTCAAATCCTCTGTAACTAATTTACTAAATAGCTTGATATTATTTTTCTGGGGCAAGCTTGGGACTTATTTGGAACTGAGCTTTAATTTATAGACGTGCATCCAGTTGCATGCTTAGTTCTCTAGTGAAAACCTTTATTTCATGGGTGCCTTAATTTTTGTCAAGGTTTATCAGTGTCAGAATATCTTCTACAAATGTAATTGACATTTCTGTGTTTGGGGAGTGTCTAAGCTATATTATATCTCAGACTGCCTTTTGCTGGTCTTGTGACCCCTGTTCACTCTTCTAGTAATGTTCTGTCCTTCCCTATATCTTCTTGTCTTCGGGTAACTAGTGTATTGTTTTTTTTTGCACCTCGTTTGTTGAATTTTACTTGTCTGTTTGTTGTTTTATTTTGTTTTGTACCACTGCAATATCTCGTCAGTTCTTTAAAACTAGGAATCACTGTTTAAATTAACAAACGGCTGAAACGGATTACTGTTTGTTTCAGTTTCACTTCTGATGAGTTAGGCGATTCTTGATTAGTTACATTTTTTCTTACCTTATTTACTGTACTAAAACGTGTTCACTTTGTGCCTTTATTATCATGCTTTTATTGAACATAAATGCTCTCAATTTTCTTATAACCATTCTTAACTTTCATGAAATGACTATGTTTCTTGTCTTTGCAATATTTAGTAAATTGGGTCAAGGAATCAACCATAATTTGTTATTTTTTAAACGTTGCCTCTTGGGTATTTAGTTGTTCTATTTCAGTTTTACATTTGGTGAAATCCTCCAAAGTAATTAGATGCGCCAGTCTAGCCACGCAATAAGACTTATCATGCTTGCTGTATTAATGATACAGTAAGCATAAGAAGTGTTATTTCGTTGATAGACTGGCATCTGGATGTATCAATATACTGATTTCTTACTGTAGCATGACCTTTTTTACTGTTCATCTATGATAAAGCAAGCATGATAAGCGTTATTAAATGGTTAGACTAGCTAAAACAAAATGCTAGTCCACCGACGTAATACCACGCATCATGCTTGCTTTATCACAGATGCCCAATAAAAATGTCATGCCACTATAAGGAATGGCAAGACTGGCTATACCAAAAGATCAGTCTAGCCAAGTATTAACAATCATCATGTTTGCTTTATGAAGCTAAGCATACAAGTAAATGTTCCAGTAAAGCCCACAATTCCAAAATTATTTTATTTTTTACAAATAAACTTAAAATCTTACCCCATTAGAGACAACCAAAGCTACAATACCAAAACATATACAAACCATCACCTTGTCTAAAAAAACTGCAAGTACATCCCTAAGCAAGTTTACACCTGAACAATAAACACAGTCAAATATAAGATATACAACATTTAGAAGCACATCACTTGTACCCCAAAAAAGTGCAAGTGCATCCCTAACAAGAGTACATATAAAGTGCTAGTGCCAAGTCACATATAGTACAATGACAAAGAACAATATAAAGTGCATATTTTGAAAATAAAATCAAAGAATTTCATGAATCCTTTTCCATCAATTAGGGATATTATCCTCTAAAAGTAGTTGTTCATCACCCTCAGACCCATCATGCAATCTATAGGGGATTGGCTTATAAAGCTAGGCATTATACAAATCAATGAGTTCAGTCTACAGTGAGTTCTGCTGCCTAAATGCTTCTGTAGGTGTTTTTTTTAAAAATTAGATGGCTTGGCCAGGTTATGTGATGACCTAGCTGGAACTATAGAAAAGGGAACACGGATGTCTGATTGGTTTAAGAAAACCTGTGTAACTTTGTTTCTTGAAATTCTGATAGCCCTGCTTTTGGGCCAATCTGTAATTACGACTTTGGATTAATTTGTATTTTGAAAGTTTTCATTATTAAAAATGTGTATTTTCCACATTAAATTCAGCTCTAAATGACTTTGGAGTGGTGGATAGAAGGACTTAAGTCTGACAAGGCTGCACTTGGGTCACCTGTGGGAAACTACAGGATCTTAACATTTAGCTGGAACTATTCCCGAGATGGCGGAACCATGGAGGAACCATGGTCTAAACTGGTAAAGGGAAACATCTGAATGTGTGAGGGCACTCCTGTACCTCCCCGAACATTAAGAGTGAATGAAGCACTGCCAAAATGGCACTCTGGATCCTGTGCACATGTGCAGGAACCAGGAAGTGCTTTGTGCTAGTGTAACAATTTCTTGCAGTAACATGACATTTTTTACTTTACATTTAAGCATGATAAGTGTTATTACGTGGCTAGACTGGTCCTTGGTGTAGCCAGTCTAGCCATCTCGTACAGTGGCATGCTATTTTTTACTGGGCATCAATTATACTGTTTCATAGATGCCTAGAACAAATGGCCTCCCCAGTGCTTTAAGTGGGGTAAGAAATTGAGGGGGGGCCCTCGTTTGGGGGCGTGGCATCCGCTGTGGGCGTAGCCTAAAAGTGCACAAATCATAGTAGGGTGCGCAAACAAATATATAAATGTAGTAGAGCATTTATATATTTGTATGCGTACTAGTATGGTTTGTGTATTTTTCAAGCCTTCTTTTATAAACATAGCAATGTTACATATTTCTATGTTTATAAAAGGTGGCTTGAAAGTGTACAAACCATAGTAAGTTACGCACACTTGTGTGTGTAACTTACTATGGTTTGTACACTTTCAAGCCACCTTTTATAAACATAGACATTTGTAACATATTTCTATGTTCATAAAAGATGCCTTGAAACGTACAAGCCATCTTTTATAAAGCGTTGAGGACGGACAAAACCCAAGGTGGTTTTGTCCGTCGACAAAGCTTTATAAAAAATGCCTTGAATTGTGTACGTTTCAAGCCGTCTGTTATAAACGTAGAAATATGTCTACGTTTATAAAAGATGGCTTGAAACGTACACATTTCAAGGCATCTTTTATAAAGATTTGCCAAAGGAGACCGGCACCTCGGGCTCAGTGATCACTGCTCTGAGCAGAGATCACAGAGCCCGAGGCGTCTTTCACCCTCTGGGAACCCGCGGGCTCCGTGATATAATCTACATATTAGATCATGGAGCCTGCAGGTTCACAGAGGGTCAGAGACCTGGCGAGGGCAAACAAAGGAACTGTAACTTCCCTGATGACCCCTCAGATGGGGGGTCATCAGGGAAGTTACAGTGACTGACAGAAGTGCCAGCCAGCTTCAGCGACGCTGTGGCTGGCTGGCACTTCTGTCCACTTGCCTAACGTTACACTGGCGGGCGCATCTCCCGTCGCGGCTGCGGCCGTGGCGGGATAATGCGTCCTGCCATGGCGTGGTGGGACGGGGGCCCCGGCAGGGCCCCGGCTCAGCCCCACTTTTTGGAGACTGGCGGGGCCCGGCCCCGGCAGGCCCCGGCCCACTTAAAGCACTGGGCCTCCCACAGTAAGACATTGTTAAACTGGCTGCACCAAAATGCTAGTCTACCCACGAAATAAAACATATGTTTGATATGTTATTGATAAAGCCAGCATGAGAATTTTGTATGGGAATATTGCTGGTCTTGTTTCCTCATTAGAATGATCAAATCCTGATTACTGTAGTTTTGATGCGCAGTATGGCATCATATTTTTCCAGGAAACATTGTCCCTGAACTGCACGGATTAGCCAGGCTGGCAAATTTGTAAATTCTCAAGCAAAGCACCTGAGTAAATTAACAGAGGATCATAGTCTCTGTGCTGTTAATGACTGTTGCCTCTTATCAACCAGCTAAGAGAACAATTATTTACTCTCCCATTGGATCAATTGACTATCTGTTTTGAAGAATATGTGATTGGTGGAGGCTGCATGATTTTTAAAGGCAAAGTAAGATTGTCAAGAGACCACTTTCCATTCGCAATGGAACTTTAATTTCTCTCAACTCATACAAATAGCATCCTTGATGAGAAATCAAATAGGTGCAACATTGACAGATAGTGTATGAAATGGCCTACTGATATCTCTGATTCCATACTGACTCAAGTAATACAAACTTCTGGCAATGTTCTCATTAATTCCCTAAGTAAGGATTTAGATACATTAGTTAGCCGGCAGGATAGCTCTGGGGAAACTCATTTGCCTTGAAGCAAGACAAAGCAGAACTACACAGGTATGAATACTGCTTAGAGACTGGTCTACAGTATTAAGCGTGTTATAAACTATTTAGTTAATGGTTACATTTTTTGATTATTTGAATTGTGATTATCAAATCAACTTTGGCTGAGCCAGCTAAAAAAAACTGAGAATTATTAAAAAGTATACACATATAGGTCTGTCGATTTAGCTCACTGTACCTTTCACAGAGGAGAAATATCCATTTGCATCTCAGCGTTTGTCCCACCGACAAGGGCAGTCGAGCACCGAAATGCTAGGCAGTTCTCTGAACAAGAGTACCAGCAGCAACCCTAGACACATTTTTTGGCCTAGTCCGTCCTTATCAGTGAGATGAAG
This sequence comes from Ambystoma mexicanum, assembly GCF_040938575.1. Classification (NCBI taxonomy): domain Eukaryota; kingdom Metazoa; phylum Chordata; class Amphibia; order Caudata; family Ambystomatidae; genus Ambystoma; species Ambystoma mexicanum. Next base: position 103,092,116 of record NC_090936.1, on the reverse strand, counting down.
TTGTGCCTTTCTACGCACAGTGAGAAAGGGGACCACGTCTGGATTACCCTGGGTAACATAGGGTGACACCCAACGTTTCTAGAAATGCACAAATAGATCTGAGAGCCCCTCTACCGAGAACAAACCTGGCCAAACAGCCTGTTCTATGGGAAGGTGCCCACTCGGGAGGGTCTACAACCACGTTTAGCTCACTACACCTATTCATTTGTGTGGTTGTATCATTGTACAGTTATTTCATCTATATGTAAATGACCTCAAATTTCATTTAAGAGCATTAACATCTGATGTACCATAGGTAATGAGAAGATTGATCCATTTTCTATCATATGCCCATGACGTAGTGTTATTGTGGAGGGTCCTTAGGTGCTGCAGCTGCTACTTAATCTTAAAAGATATTGTGATTTCATGGCATCACAATGCAGATTACAGTTGATAAATCCCAAGTGACAAGTCCACAGATGATTGTAAAGTTATGTGGATATATGTCACCATTAGCCAAAGATTACCACTTTGATTATATGAGTATGAGGCTTTCAGCAACAAGGTTATGGTTGCCCCATGTAGAAAATGTAGCTACTCATCTAGCTCGGGGCTAATATGGGAAATCTGAGATTCTCTGCCAACCATGAGACATATGCTGTGTGTCCAGTAATTACAGTTTCTAAAGCTAAATCACCTGGTAATACCATATCTGCTACTGGAAGGTAGGCAATAATTTCATTGGGCCCCACTACTAAAGATCAAAGAAAATTCTTCAAAAGCCTATCAGGAATTAGGGATAGCACTACAACTAGGTTTCTGTACTTGGAAACTAACTCCAATGACGATAGATTTGCAATTTGCTCCTTTGGTGCTATGGGTACTAATCTGGAGCCATAAGAAGTAGCATTTCACATGATTAGTTGCGGCAGATCTTTTGAATTTAAGATACCAATATATATGATTGGTTAACTTATGTTAAGCATACATTGCTTACACTTAACTTTCTGCTATTTTATAACACTCCACAATCTGTGAGGAAAAAAGCTAAATCCATGGTTAAATTAGCAATTGTTTGATATTATAAAACTGAACTGCTAATAGCGGAAAGAAGAAAAACGTTTAATAGAAGGGTTTTAATATTTGAGCCTCTAGAGCATTCTGATAAGTATTAATGACATATTGTCGTTAATTCTAAAGAAATACAATTTATCATTAGATTACATTTGAATTTGTCATCAATAGTTCATTGTTTCACAAATCCACTTTTGTAAATGTGACAGTTTTTCAATTGAAACAAATAGGCACCTCTTATTTTTCTGTAAGTTTTATTCTAAAATACAATTTGCTAAGTATTTCCTGTTGTAAAAATGCAAAAATGTTAAATTTAATAAAGTATCAAGATGCATTCTGCTCTTTTATGCAGGATACAGGTTACATTATTTGGAGACTTGAACATTTGTAATGGCTGTAATGAATATTAAAAAAAGGAAACCTGAATGATTTGTGATTCAGTAATATCTGGATTTTTAATTTTCATATTGCTTTATGTAACTATCAGTTGTCAGCTTAATAGGTGGTGTTTATTTTATATATATTATGATACATTGGATTTTGTGTATGAGTTTTAAGAATGTATTTGAATACATAATGAACTGTTGGGCTATAACCTTGTGGATTATATACAAGTAAGGGACAACTTAAATGCAACACTGGACCTTCCCAAAAGAAGCAATAATTAGCAGGGCCTTTCTTCAAATATCTCTCCAGCTGGATGCTGGTACCTCAGCTTAGCGGCCTATGGAAATTTGTATTCCAGTCTGTACAGTGCAAAGGGGTTCCGTCACCCCCTTCCTTGTTGTGTTTCAGGATTAAGGGTGACATAAACCTTTCTCCTCAATGTCCTAGTTGTGGGCTTTCTGGAGTTGTGTACCCCACGGCTGATTCTAGTACAAAGTTCCATGAGCAGACCGGTCAGTGGACGTAGTGAGCAGTGAGAGCCTGTAATGCTTATGTGAAATGCGAGCTAGAAAAACGTGGCGCCGGTGTGCAGCCATTTTGGACACTCATCTCCCATCACAGTAATAAAAGCCTGACTCTCCGCAGGACTAGCAGAATAAACAAGCATTTCAGTAGCGAAGGACGAGCAAGGTCACGTAAATACATAAATATTGTTGCTGAGTAGACTTGCTGTGGAGAATAGTTATGGTATTGGCCACTGAAGGACGAATACGGGAAAGGAGTCGGAGCGTCCTGCAGGTGCATGATAAGGGGTTCTGGGAATGAATGCAAGGAGATGGGCCCTGTTTTTTTCCACTCTCTGCCCCTTCCATTTGTGATCTGCTCTTTGGCCGAGGACAGACACAACCGAGATGGGCGGGGACATGCCCCCATAAAGAAGAGGGCATTCTGTGGCAAGGTTAGTTAGAACTTGGACACCCAGGAGATGCAGTCTCGCTGAGAGGGAGGACGCTCCGCCTCAGACCCTGTTAGCACGAGCGATACTTTGCTTACCTGCAGGGACGAAGCAGTGTCGTAGTGGCCAAGAGGAAAGTGTCTTCTGCATCTTTGCTAACGGTGAAGCAATTTATTTCTGTATTTCTATATATCTAAGTGTATGTTTGGCTATGTATGCTAAGTTCATATATACATATATTGTGTGCATAAAGGGCCTATAATGAGCCATCTTCATTTCTTACTATAACCATTAGTCTATGTGTGATGTCTTGCCTGCCTGAGTCCAATAACTTGTTTTGCCTGGGGCCAGAGAAACGTAAGTGTAGGTGTTGTCCACAGTGGTCAAGCAAAAGCAAAACAGAGCTAGAGATGGATCCCTGGCATGTGCCTGTGCATTCCCTGGATTCATATCCCTTCATCTCTCTCTGATCACTGTCCCCCACTCATTTCTCCTCCCACCGTCTGATCCATCCTAGGGCTGAGCTTGCCCAATGGACACCTCCTGCTCCAGCTGTCTAGATACTGGGCTTCCTTAATCTCTCTTTCACCTCCTGCACATTCTATATTTCCTTGCACCTCCTGGAATTGTATCTTCTCTATGGTATTTCCTCCCCCAGATGATGTGCCCCTGACCTTAATACTACTTCAAGTAACAACTTCCCATTCTCCTCCAACTCGTGGTGTTCCTCTTTGCACAACCACTGCAAAACTCTCTTGCTCTGATGTTAACTCTTCAGTGTATCTTCCGTCCCCTGATATTAACTACTACTCCTGACCCTGAAGTTCCCCCACCTCATCCTGCACCCTGTCTCCTATCACCATCTCTCCACACCTGGTGCCTGATGTTTCCCGCCTCCTTGATCTGTCCTCCTTGTGATGTAACCACCTCATACATCACCCCATTAACTCTCATGGCCTCCTCCAGAACGTTCTCCTTCTCTGTTAGGGCCACTTCCACCTTCAACTTCCTGCAACTCTCTACCTCCTTCTGATGGCTCTCAGCCTATGATCTTACAAACTCCTCCTTCAGCTCCTTAAACACCACCCCATCCACCAGTCACCTCTCAGCCTCTTAGTTTACCACTCTTTATAATTAGCTAGAGGTCATGTCCTCCGCAAATTCCTCTGGACACCTATGGCTCACTCGCTCATTGTTGGCCAATATGCATGGGCAAAATGTAACACCCACCAATAAAAAATACTGATACACACAGAGAAAACGAACTCTTAGGATAGTCCTTACTAACTGGGGATTTTAGATTAAGACCTAAAAAAAACTGAACTAGAAGAAAAGAAGATACACCTCACATTTTCAGTATTTTTTCTCCTTCTTTCATCCCCAATCATATATTTCTTCATAACCTTTCCTTCAGATCAGTAGCAGTGACTTTAGGTTACAATTATCAGTAATGTACTTGACATAACAAAATGTATGTTCAGTTCATAGTGTTGACACCCATGCATGAAAGCCATACGAAAGCCCTCTTTCAGTGGTTAGATTGATCATGTGATGAATGTAAACAGGTTTCACGTTGAAGGGCTAGCTCATTGACCTGTTAACCAACCTGCTTATAGTTTTGTCTTCATCCTCTTCTTCGCTGATGTCTTCACTTTCGACCAGCCGAAGATCTGCTCTGACTTCATCCAAAAGCCTTGAACGTTCATTGTCCTTTTAGTCCAGAAGAAACCCAAAATTAAAGTATATTGAAATAAAAAGTTTCCAGTTATGTAAAAAAAATATTATGCAGGTCTCAAAAACAAGCAGATCATTTTAATTTTGCATTGTCGAAGAAATCCGCCCTTACGGGTTTCTAAAGTTTTTAGTAATGTTCTTTTCAATAAGAATGTTGCGACAGTGCAAGAGTTATTCTCTGACATTTAATTTCATGTTCGTGGGCATCCACTTATCACATAGATTCCTGGTATTGTGTACTTTAAAACTAATATACCGCTGACTGATACTCATTGAACGAGGTCTCCTTTCCAGAACATGTGTGGTCATCTATATCGAAGGTCCACATATTTGCACTGCTAATCTAAAGCAATGTGAATGGTACAGATTGACAGAGTGGTGCACCTGTGACACAAATGCAGTCATTCTAGTTCCTGCTGGCAGACCACGGAAAAACGCTTGACAAATTGAGAATTTGTGATGTCCGTCTCTTTCATCTGATTCTGATTGGCAGACCACGCTCAGTGACTAATCAGTGAATATTTGGATTTGTGTGGTAAAGGGTCTGAAAACCAGCATCTGTCCAAGTTGCTGCATCCTCCACTCTCCACATGCAGACATTCTGTGGGGATCTCACAATTGTACACAAGCCCATGACGGAAACGGCAACAAAGTCTTCCCCTGCAAAATGTATGTCCCCCATTGATCAATGAATTTGCATGGATTGATCCTGGTCTTTGACGTACGAAGCTCAAGCACGGGTGCAAGAACAGTGCATGTTGTATCTGACCCAAGCAAAAGCCATGCCACATTCGGAATAAAGGGTAGTACAAATGTCTTAGCACTGGACAAGCTTAGTGACAATTCATAGGGGAAAAAGGTGACATTAGTTAAGGACAATTCTTAATGACAGGTACCAGTACTGTGAGTCATTGCTAATTTTACAGCTAGAAATGATGCACCACTTCAGATGATGCTAGGAACAAATGCTATACAATTCCTCCCACAATAACTCACAAACGCAGCACGTATGGTCATCCTGCAGATATGTGTGGAGATTCCCTGGTGGCATCGCCAGTATGGTCCTCTTTTGTGTGAATACTCTCTATTCTTTACAATGGCGCATGACACACATACAAAACACAGATAGAAAAAAGCAAACAGAACTGCACAGAATTATGTTTGTTTCTTGAAAATACAGGGTAGCCCCACTGATGCGCCCCCTCAACGCTCAAGTGAGGACATGGCCCAATAGGCATCCCGGAGGGTGGGGAGAAGGAGGTGGCCAGGGGCCGAGAGCAGGAGCCCCATTCAGGTAGGCAATATCTACTTGAGCAGCCCTGAGAGATACTTAAGAGGTAAATTAGTGGAGTGAGCGGATGGCGGCTCTGTGAGCCTCAACAGTAGTATCGCAAGATTTTTATCATCCAGAGATTTCAGGGGAAATGTGAATTGCAATACTACCACGGAACACAATCATATGGCTTAATGCAGTTCCTAGTAGCAGATGATATGAGTTACTTGTGCACTTCAAATTCATTTTGCACAAGTACACATGCAGGATCCATCCCTTCAGAAGCATATACATCCATTGCTTAAGTGGCTCATCCTTTCGAATGGATCCTATTTAGCAGGAGAAAAAAGCAATCTCTTGACACAATACAAGATGCCCACATGAAAGGATACATGAAAGTTTCTTTTTAATCAAGTCTGACATATTAACAGATGACAGCCCCTCCATTCGGCATTGGGTATGCCAGAGAATACATATATTACAAAAAGGATTGTGATACGCAGACAGTGTTGATTCCTTGGGTGAGGGAAGAATGTTGTATCCTGCTTGGGGGAACAATATAGTGCCGTACTACAGTTCAGTGTAGTATTAGCTCACTCTCTACTGCTGGGGACGGAGCATGTTCGTGAGACAGTGATGCATTTCTACATTGATGGACTTTCATGTAGCTCAGTGCTTGTTCTACAGGATCAAGAATGCACTAAAGGCCAATGAGACATTGTATGCCATTTCCTGTGTTACAGAGAGAACAAGTGCCATATGATTGAATATGGAGTAATTTTAAGTTAAGTACTTAAGTCTGCATTTGGCTGGGTCAAAACCAAGCCTACCCTAACTGCCACATCCTTGGTTAAGGTCTCCTACACCCATAATAAGAAGTGCTTGTTGGGAACCCTCTAGATACAAAGATAATATGTGTACATGTCCTAAATACCCACTTTGCCTGAACACTATTATGGGATAGGATCCACTCAGATACCAACACCAAATGTGGTGTCTCTGACTGGCCTACTGATAAATTCAGGACATAAACCCTGTCACCCTACCCATGCAACGGCTAATGTTTGGAGCTGGATGCCTTCTGACATCCCCCCCAAGGAGAAATATTCCTGTGAAAGCACTCTGCTCCTTCCCAGGGTGAGAAACCTGAAGGTACTCTCACGTCTACTCCCCAGGGATCTTCTGTTCAGTTGGCCTGGGAAGGGCCATTGCTTTCATATCCCAACCCTGAGGATAGACAAGTGAGGGAGGATCACCTGAGATAGGGTCTTCGTGGATTGGAGAGAGGGTTCCTGAAGGCGAGACATGGTATCCGCCCTTCCCTCATATTGACCAACCCTCACTTCCCTTAGCCTTTATGGGCTATTGCCAATCTCGTTCCATCCTCCCCTGTAGTTTTCCTTTAGGTACTGAGAAGAAGAAGAAACAATAAGGAGTAGTGCAGAGTTCCCATTATAAACACCACTATGGTACTGGGACAAAGAAGATTGGTCTGGACGGATGTAGTAATAAAGATCAGGCATGTCACACTAATAGGCTTAAGCAGGGTCAGGCAATTGAATATACAAGTAGAGAACAACATAAAAAGTGTAAATCAGAAGCACAAGGGAGTTGCAGTCGCAGAAGGAACAGAGAACCGAGGAGTTGCCGTGCTGAGAAGCGAGAAGCTGAAACACTGAGATGCCGACGGAGATCCTGAGAGTCTTGCTGAGGTGACTGTGCAGGAATGGGAACCTTTTTGAGGGAAGGCATACAGCAGTTGCTGCCAGGGAGCAGAGGCAGAGCCAAGCATGATGGCCGGCCTGTGTGGAGTGGAGAAACCAGTTAACTGGCAAGTTGGTTTTCCCGCTTGGGGAGAAGCCACCAAACAGAGCTGTAGACACCGATTAAGTGTCAGGAGACACTAGAAATGCTGGTGAGCTCCAAGGGACCATAGAAATGGTAACGGTTCATGGAAGAAATGCAAAATAGCACTTGAATACCGAACTAAATGAAAGGAGCCATTTACAACACATACAACTTAAAACTGCATTTACTAAATAGCAAACTGTATACAAAGTGCTAATCAAGTCTGCACTTCTTAATACTTATTACTGCATTTATTGAATATTGAACTAAATGAAAGGTGCTATTCAGTTCTGCACAACTCAAAACTGTATTTATTGACAACTGAATTGAATGAAAGGTGTTATCCTGACAAATACAATGCAACATTACATTGACTGAATATTGGGCGACAGTAAAGTCGTGATTTGAGTGAAACCAAGTGAATTCTGCAATTATGAAGAATTGAATGGAAAGAAAGTTGTTACTTGCTCAGACTCTAAACATGCGGAAGACTGCTTAAACCATCTGGAACAATCCAGTGTATCAAGTAAGAAAAAAAACTGCCAGAAAAAAACCTTAAGAATAATGTGCAAGACATATATGGACATTGAAGAGTTGTCTGGATCATTACTGAACAACAGCCTTTGGGGAAACATATGGCTCCGTGTACTGTGATGGGTGGATCGTGTGGTATGTCAACTGCGCCTAGACCAGGAAGTTTCCTAAACACTGACATCGCCAATATCAAGAGTCAAATTACAGACAAGGCATGTGGTTGCTTGTTGCGTGACCTGTAGTGGGTGGACCGTTTGGTCTGACAACTGCACCTAGACCAGAAACCACTAAATATTGGGAAAGCAGCAAATAAGTATGTGTTCTTGGTGAAGTTAAGCAAAGGAGGGGTCAAGTGGACCGTGTATTCTCTTGTAAGCATGTGAAGAGGAAGTCAATTGCTCAGTATCAGTCTTGGGGAAGGGAACCCTGAGAACCAAAGAACCCGCGAGTGTTTATCTTTGGGGACAGGTTCCCAAGATCACAGTATTGTACGAACTTGGTTATATTTGAACTTGGGGAAGGGAAACCCAAGACCCTCTTTTGATGCAAACTGTGATACCTGTGAATCTACAGAAAGTAACTTCAGAACGTGATCAAACCTCTTTGAAACAAAGTTACATTGTAACTACATTGAAGTTGAACACTTATATTTGGTTGAGAACATTATTTCCCCACTAGATTGTGTTGTAGGTGTGAGGACAATCATAGGGTTTAACACAGACATACATTTTTGATGTGGTCTTGTAGACACAGACTTACCTTAGATTTCTTTAGGTAGGGAAAATCACACCATAGTATAGGGTTAGTTGGGCGTTACACCATTCTGATCATTAATAACAGTTTGTTAAGAAATATATATCTGCTGTCTGTGTCAGCTCTCCTGATACCATGCCTGTCTCAAACCAGTCAAAAATCTAGCATTTCAGATACTTTAGATAGAAATTCTCCTGCACCACACACTTTTTAACTGTCAGTCATTTGTCACTTTCTCTCAGGCATGCACTATTTCACAATGATACCATGGTGACTTAATCCCATGAGAGTTATTCTCTGTTGTCAGGTATTGCAAAATTGGGTGCTGTTTACTCGAGAATGAGACTCTCTGGAGGTCACATTGAAGGTTAGAACCATGGCTAGCAGACACTTAGAACCTGACTTCCACTCCCATTAAGTAGAAACACTGGTGAACACACTTTCTCCATAACCATCATAAATGTTCTAGGGCACCCACTACCACCGCCCTATGCTTTCATCCCCGTCAGTACTTTTGATTGGTGCTGCCTACTTTTCGACTCCTCTTGCCCTTTCTCACAGTCGCTCTGCCCATTTCCGGCCCCCTCTCCTTATCCCCCATTTGAAGTAATAAATATGTTACCAAGCACCCAGTATGGTATCTCTATTCGTAACAAATATGTGTTACACTTTAGGATGCTATAATACTTTTTAACCCACAATTTCACCAATTAGACCCATTATATCAAAATGTTCTTGTGGGGGGACCCTCCAAACATGCCTTAGAGCAGTTGGGGGGTCACCGCTACCTTTTTGCCATGGTGTAATAAGGGGCACTTTGAAAAACAGTTCATGTGCACTTTTAGTTGCCAGTCCGCTTTCACACAATTCAATTTAACATCATAATTTTGGCGTTCATCCATAACACATCTAAAATATAAAAAGAATTACAATTATATAAATTTGACAATGTTACAGGACCTAACTGTTAAAATATTCAAAGGATTTCCCTCATCAAAAATTAAGTAACATGTATTAAGTGCTGTTGAACAATAGGCGGCCGGTAGGCCATTCCCTAGCTGGTAAAAAAGGCATTCTTGGTTAGGATGTCCCAATTGCTTTGATGAAGATATTGCATGTTGTGGTTCTAAAGGACAATAGGAGAGGAGAAAGAAGTAGAGTATGAGGATGGAAAGAATATTCAGAGTGATGCTCACAGTCTTTGTGCAGAGGAAGAGGGACACATTCCTGATGTTTCTACTTCATGAGAGAGGTCATACATGACCAAGTCACTGAGCTACATGCCAGAGACTCTGTAGAGTAGTCCCCTACTCTTATTTGCACATGTGCTTCTCTAAATATACCTGCGGTCCACAGTGGTTTATCAATTGAGCATCACATTGGTACACGTTATAGTCTTTTTCATTTAGTGCCTATAGCTTAGGTGTCAATGCCATGCTGAATTCTGAATGATTGTGTGTTATGCAAGGCTATCAGTACAAAGAGAATGTAGGGATTGATTAAGACTTCTTGGGGTGATATGCTGTGTCTGCATTTGTTTTGTGTTGTGTTTTGTCTCACAGCGCTTTTAGGCCTTTGGGTGTGTGGCACTCAACAAATATTGAAATAAATAAATAATGCCCTGTGCATGTTGGAGGCTATGAGGGAGTGATACTAAGTGAGAGGGTTTCAATGATCCATTTGGAACTTTCTTTAGTTGGAAGCAAAGAACGCTGCAGGAAAGCAGCCAAGTACATTTTATGTTCCCCTGCAGTAGTGTTGGAAGTATTTGAGGAATGAGGGTCAGATTAGGTTTTGGACAGTGGACATTTATTTTGGACATCCTGGCGATGTATCATTCGTTAGTTTTGTTGAGGCAGGGAAACCCCCCTCCCCCACAGAGTTAGGGCTAGTGAGGCGTTTTCCCCACCCCTTTTATTATTTAAATAAAATCACTTGTGAAACCAACAGCACTGTGTCAGTCTACTTACTCTGGCCCCTCACAATTCACATATGTCTATTTGCTGGTCTCCTATGCAAATACACTTGTCTATTGAGGATGGCTACATTGGAGCAGACTCCTTTTTTTTGCCAAATGTATTGTTACGTGTGTGTGTGTATCGCATGTACAGGATTAGAACAAATGCAGATGACTGTGTTTCCACTTTCAAGAAATTTAGGGTGTTTTTGAAAAAGATTCCTTCCACGCTGTCTAGATCCCTTTCTTTAGGAAGATCCGAGACCTCTAACCGATATAGGAGAGCTGGCATGATTTTATGTTTGTAATAATTGATGAGAGGAACTACGGTTTCCAGTCAACTGGTCGACAACAAACTGGTCGACTGCAATTTGGTCGACACCATTTGGTCGAATGCCAAATGGTCGAATTTTTTTTTTTTATATATATATATGTGTTTTGTGGGTTTTCGTGTGGGAAAAAAAAAGGGGGGTTGGGGGGGACCCCCCCAAAAAACCCCAAAAAATGGGTAAAAAAAAAAAAAAAATTCGACCATTTGGCATTCGACCAAATGGTGTCGACCAATTGTCCTGTCGACCAAATGTTTTCGACCATTTGACTGGTAACCAGGAACTACATTATGGCTACAATACTTAGTCTTCATTTTATTAAGTTAGCCACCAGGATTGGCAATTTTCTTAAAAGCCTTGTCGCAGTATCAGCTATGTTAATGCTATTATCTATAAAATATCCAAAGTATATGATTGACCTACATGCTTGGATCTCCTCGTCACCTACATACCCCTTTCCACCCATTGCCCTCCTGGTGTTAACTAAAGTCATGACTGCCATTTTTTTGGTGCACCTAGATTATTAGATGGCAAAAATTCCACCATTCCTGAGAGAGCGCGCTAAAGGACAATTCTGGTTCAATCAAAGATAACAACAATGTCCGTAAAATGGCAAGTATCTTAAGTGCAGATGCCCAATTTTAGGTGGAAAGGATCTGGTGCATTCCAGCTGTGCAAAACCCAAGGGATTTCCACTATACAGAACCTTGGGGAGCAGCGTAGGGGCCCCCGATGGCAAAACACAGTATCCCCTTTCCTTTGAGACTTCTTCCCCAATTTACAGTGTCAGGTTTACTGACCTTCCAACTAACCCCCCAACCTCCTTTCCATGTGAACACTGAGACGAGGAAGAAGATTACCAACAGGGAACACACTCAAGACACAGAAAACAGACTCTCCTCTTCCTACAGCAGACTGTGCCAGGCTATGTCAGGCCTCCCTCTTTAACTACTCACATCCGACTTCACTTGACTCTCCCAGGCAGTATAAAAGGCGCAGCAGGAAAGCACACTTAAGAGTGAGCTGGGCATGCTAGAAGGTGTCGCGAGGGCAGAGGAAGATCAGTTGACCTGCAGAGACCCTGGGAGACCTGGAGGAAGAGGAGGAAACCCCACACATTGGTCCTTTGAGCGCAGGAGAGGATGCAGTGAGGGGAGAGACCTGTACCTCCAGGAGGCAAAACCAGGGACAGCTGGGGCCTCCTGGCGGTGCCACACCAGCGCTCCTCCCCTGGGCAAAGCAGGCAAGTCCAGCTCTCTGAGGGGCAGGCGATGAGACCCTGACCTCGAGACTTATCCCCATTGAAGCTCCTGCAGCTCCCAAAGCCAGAGAATGCCATTTTAGGTAGCTGTGATTTAAGAGCCAAAACCAACGAGGTGCCTTCTGGGGCTCAAAGTCCTAAACCAGGGAGACTTTTTTGTAAATTGATGAAATCCCCTTGGAAAGGGCAGAAGAGTCTGAGCCCGGCAGAGGGAGACCCTTCAAGAGGGGTTCCGAACCCGGCAGAGGGAGACCTAAAAAGGAGAGCAATGCGAGAAAGGCAACCGAAGCGAGAAAAACCATCACAATGGAAGTGCAGGGAAACCCGGGAAGGCAACGAGACCATGGAAGCAGAGTAGATGGGGCCAGGAGGCGAATCAAAGGCCATGGTCCTACCAGCTGCAGGGTGAAGATCGCGGCAGAATCCCAGAGGAGCAACTCCCTGCTACTGCAGAAGGTCACAGCGGTACCTCCTTGAATGTGAGGACTTGAAAGGAGGCAAACCACGCTGGGCCAAAAGCCTTGACTAGACGGAAGGTCTTGATAAACTCTATCAGCCGCTGTCGGTGAGTGAAATGGGAGACCGGCTTGTGTTGATAAATGAAAAGGACATTAACGTTTTAAGTGCTCATTGGGTTGTCGAGAAACCATGAGCGAAAGCACATTGTAGCAAGAATGAAAAATGCCGAGATTGTGCGTGTGAGAGAAGCCGTGAAAGAAATCTGAAGCACCTGAGAGTGTAACCGAGAGAGGAGGCGAATAGTGGAAGTGGTCATACGAGGTTAAAGTCAAGGGTACAAGCCCCCCCTCGTACAGTCGAAAATCTTCGACAAAAGATGAAACGAAGTATAAAGCTACCCTAAGGAATTATTAGCCCTGTGATGCTAACTAAGAACTGCAGCTATGTAAGGTACTCAAGGTGGCAAGAGTAAAGACAGACCCAAGTCATCACAGTTCATCACATCACAGTGTTTATTGAACTGGGTATGCAGGTTGGAAAAACCCCAAATCTAAACCTAAAGCTAAGATAGGAGCAAGCCAAGACTATCAAATGAAAAATAAGGCAGTCCTAGTGGCGTCTTTTCAAATAAAAGGGCCTAAACTAAGTAAAACCTATTGCCCATCCTTACAACTAAACACAAAAAGAGTGTGGGATAGGATTCACAAGAAAAGAAAGAAGTGTTCACAAATGATAAGTCAGGATGTGGTAGCCGGGAGTCTACCTTGCCTATGTTTTGAACACAGGGTAAGGCGGTACTCCCGAGCACAGTATAATCTCGAGCTTCCCCAGCACGAGACGACATTACCGCTTCTCAAATATCAGGACCTTCGGTGGTTAAGTCTCTTTTCTATAAAAAGTCCCTTGCCTCCGAGGACCTGATGTAATCCAAAATAATAAACAAAAGTTCCTTCCTGCTTGTACTTTGGGTGAGGCCATTTCAGCCCTGGATCTCCCGCTTCTTGGCTCAGATCCACAAACAGTTTCTTTCTACAAAAATTGTAACCAAAATGTCTTTTCTTAATGCACTTGAATGATGATTCTTTACTCCTGGGTCCCCCTCTTCCGGGATCAGAACCCTCTTGAATATCAGTCTCCCTCTGTTGGGTCCACTCTGGCTTGTATTCAAAATATCTCTTCCATTGCATTCATCCCTCTCGGTGAGATGATGGTTTTTCACCCCAGATACCCCTCTTCGGGGCTCAAACCCTTCTTAAATGTTAGCCTCCCTCTGTCTGGTTCCCTGTGGCTTTACTCAAATCCACTTCACTTATGACATTCACAAATCTCAAAGTCTTTTTAAACAGTTCACTGTGGACATCCCTCTGTCGGTTCACCTTTGTCAACACACTGTTAATCGGTACTTTAGGCTTCTGCCCTTCCATTGGGTACACTCTTGCCAACTTTTGCCAATCACTCAATTTCTTCTACTTCTTTACGATGCAGGATTCACTTCCCTTAGCTTTTCAACTTCTGCCGGTCAAAGATTTTTGACTGTACAGAGGATTTTGCTAGACCCGCATGACCGCTTTGACCCCTTTCTCGGCCCGTTCCCAAGGCCTTCTGGTAACAATAGTTTCAAAAATAGGGTAATCGCCCCGAGTTTCTCGAGTGAGCACCCACCTGGTGCCAGACTCCTCTGCAGCTGGTTTTCCCATCTCTTATTAACAGTTCTTCATACTTTTCTTCAATTAGCCGTTTGCTACTTTTGTTCTACACAGTATCGGCTCTCTCTTCGACTCACTGCCTGTGATGAACCGCTTGGTTTTTCTTGTCTCTGGAGTCAAGGATGGTATCATGGTGGCAAGCGTCTATTCTTGGCTTGATAATCAGCTGAGGAGGGCCCAGTGTACCATTGACATCTGCTGCAAAACACGCTGGCTATTGTTCGCAGTCTTAAGATTCCTTCCACGGAGGCTTTGCGGGCTTGGGTCGGAAAGGGCAAGGTTGCTGCTCTCCTTGTCACCATTTTGGTTCTTATCACCTTTATCCTCCTCTTGAACTGCTGTAATTGGATAGCTGAGTCGTCTTGCTGTCTGCCTTGCTCGTCTTGGGCTCTCGTGCACCACCTTTCTTCCCTGTGGGGAAAGGACAGGGCCGTCAGGTGTGTGTGATTCTGGTCAATTGACTGACTTTGCCTGATCCTTGGGTTGGGACAGGTCAGGTAAACAGTTCTCGTTTAAATCCATTGTTTTTCATTGTATGGGAAGGTATTTGTGTTGGAAAAGGAGGGTGGTAGAGTTTCCACGAATCCTACAGGGTCGGAGGGGAAAAGGTGTTATATGGAATTATAGCACTCGTACTAGGGGAGTTGGTAAAGTCCGAAGGATGAGATTGTTACATTTTCTGAGACAAACAGGAATCGCTGGGATTATTATTGTGAAGTGAACAGGGGGGATTGTGGGAATGGTAGTGTTTTGTAAAAGTAGACTGGGTGTTTGGGAAAGAATAATTAGAGGGATCTTGAGAAGAATGATTGGGAGTATTCGGGTAGGAAATAGGAAAACAGAGATTCTGAGAAGTGTGGTTTTCGAGTGCAATGGGGTTTGCGCTCCAAGGGTTTTACCAGATATGGAGGGGTCATTGGTTTTGGACAAGAGAGATTCTTTGGGTGGAAGGGCGGTAAATGTGGAACAGCCTACAAAAGCTTCTGGGACGTTGTCCTCCTCAGCTTCTTCCTCAGTATAATACTACTTCTCACCTGAGATATTTCCCTGTGCACGAACCTGGGATCCCCTATCCAGGAGATCCTCCTTCGCTCCTCCGCCTCCAGGATTGGAATCTGAAAGTGACAGCCTCTTCCTGGCCACCTGAATGAGGGATTCTCTGGGTCTGCTTCGGAGAATACCCTCAGGTTTCTCACAGATACCAGAAGGCCTCGAGAGAGGAGGCCGGTATAAACCTTTGAACTGTATCCAGTATTGTGGGATGTGCGTAGGCGGCAGCCGTGAGAAAGAGAAGCCAGATTGTTGAAAGCTAACGCACTTGCTACAATATATCAGACTGACCTGGTGAGACGTGATCACCTATTGGAAGTCTCTGTATTGAACTGGCAAGTACTTTGAAGTGAAAGCGTAGTAACAAGTGTGATGCTAGCAGTTTGAAGGCTTGCACCTGAATGTGGGAACCCAGAACTGGTCTGAGCCCAGAAGAGGGGGAACTGATTGAATCGGTGAAAGTGAATCAAATATTTGTTTAAAAAGACATTAAGAGCTCCTGAGTGTTCTAAGCTAGTGGAACTGGTAAAGTTAACTGAACTGTGATTTGAAGGCTACAGTGAACCTGACAGAGAGATGCCAAGTGAACACAAGGGAAAGTGAATCCTGCATTTTGATAAAGTGACTGAACAGTGGTGTAAAGACAAAGGTGATCCCAACAAAGAGGTATCACGAAAAAGCTGGGGAAGAGGGGAATCCTGCAAGGTGACAGCTATGGAAAAGTCTTGTGATGCCAAGCAAAAGACATTGATTCGAGGGATCCTGTCTTTTCTGAAGAACTATTTCCTGATGCCTATAAACTCAAGGGGTGCTCACAGTCATGCCGCTGTACCACGTTGTCCTGTGATGTAACATGGAGAAGGGAGTGCACTAGTTCAGCAGTCCTAACTACCAAAACCCTTTTGTACATTTCAGTTTGCACTACACTCTTTTGTTATACATACCATTGTTCCACACCCTTTTGTTACATAGAGTAAGGATTTGGCAATAGGTTTATTAGCATAGGGCATTTTGTTTAGACACAACACCACTAGGACAGCGTTTTCTTTACTTTGATAGTCGTAGCTTGCTCCCATCTTAGATTTAGGTTTAGGTTAACCGTTTTTCTCACCCATATGCTATTCAATAAACACCCTTGGATTGTACTTCTTGTGTCTGTCGTACTTCTGATAACCATGCCTTCCTTACACAGCTCCCTGCCCAAGTCACTTAAGTACAAGTTGAAGAGACAGGGAGCCAGAACCCACCCTTGATGCAAGCCAACTCCTGTTATGATTTCTTCAGTTAGGGAACCTCTGAGATTTGTTCTAATTTGGAAAGTGCTTAGAACATGTGTTGCGCTGTGTTGTCTTCCTTCCAAGACAAACACGGTCCCCCTGAGCTATCCTTCTATCCTTCCTCCACTTTAAATGTAGGAATGCCCAAGCTCCACAGTTTATTCCACCACAAATGAATCCTGTCAACCCCATTGAAGGACACATTGAGGTACAAAAAGGCAACATGCAGTATTTGGGCCTTATCCTTTAGGGACTGCTCTCTTAATAATTTAATCAACAACCCATTCAGGTCAGTACCCACCCCTTTTTGAATCTGGTCTGCACCATGGGCAAGATGTTTGACTCCCTGGCCCAACTAACCAAGTCGTACAGGATAAGGGAGGGAAAGATCTTGCTTTTATAATCCAGGGGGCGATGGGGCAGTAATTCTCAGACAATTTACAGTCATCCTTTTAATGGATGGGCACAATATAACTTTTGCACCATGTTTCTGGCAATATATTGGACTTCAATATTTGAGAAAAAATGGGTTGTAGCCACGATGCCCATAACTCTGGATGTTTATTTAGCATTGCATTGGACAACCCGTGTGGTCCGGCGACTATTGAGACTGTAAAACCTTCCCTTCTACGTCTGTCTGTGAGAAAGAACCTTACCAAGGCAGCAATGACGCCCCCCAGTAAATAGCTGGGTAGGTGGTGCTTTTGAAAAGGTTTTCCCATAAAAAAACACCCAAATAATATCCCCTATAGGGTTGATTTCTATTGACCTAGTTTTACTGTCAAGACTATTAAAATAGTCCCAGAAGGTTTTCGTATTTTTCGTACCTAGCATAGCCAACATTTTAGCACCATTCCTCATGTTCATAACCACCTCGGGGTTCTTCATCCAATTCTTGTATTTTTATTATAACTTCCTAATAAATTCCAAAGCCCCTTCTGGCCATGCAAATTTTCTTTTTTAACTTCCTCTACCAGTTTCCCGAGTTGGAGTTTTCTCCTAGCCACTTCGTCGTCAAAGCTATGGACTTTTGATATCAAGGGCTGTTTGTGATGCACTTTTAATAGCCAAATTAAAAAACAATTATAGTTGGTAATAGAGAATTCTTTCAGTGGCCTCTCCCTTCTTTTTCCTCTAACATATGTTGCAACCTTTACGTCCTTACCACACTTCTGATATAGTTGGTAGGAATCCTATTACTCTGGCAGTGTTGGAGAGCGCAGCAATATAGGGAGCTGACTCCAATGGTCCAATGGTAACATAATTTACATAACCAGGCGCTCATGATCACTTTTGGGAGTCGCTGTCGCTTTGGGGGAGGTGATTCGATTAAACCATGTCTTTCATAGATACATTTAGTCAAAAGTTGGGTGCCTTTTACCACTCCTCCAAGAGGGCATAGCCAGGACATCCTCCATGACATTATCAATCAATTAAATAAGATTGCAATTATCCATTAGCGGGGCCCAAGCTATGCCGTGCCTAACGTCCAGTTTGTTAAAATCGTAGGAAGCTTTTTCTCCCCCCTACTGATATCAGAACACTGGAAATTCAGTTCTCCTGCAATAATAATTCCCCCCAGATTACTGACCTTGATTCATTCAATGAGTAGAGCTTTCCGGGGCTCAAAAAGCTTTTGCCCACTCATTTTCAAAGGATTCCAGTAGACATTCACTAACAAAAGATTAAAATCGTCACACTGATTGCCAAAAGAGAATCGTTGCCACTTGAATACTCCATAACAGTAACTGTTTGACCCCGATTAGGAGGCGCCAAGACAGTCTACCCATTAGCCCCTTTGTTGCCTTTTTTAAAAAGATCGACTATCTGTCCAATATAGGTGGACTCGACCAGACCTCCTGGAGGCAAAAGATGCCATATATTCTGATGTCTACTGGATCAGCATTTTTCATGAGGAAGCTATTAAAGCCCTGAGTGTTCCAACTCAAGAATTGAATCTGGTCTGGGTAAAAGACTCAGATGACCAAATAAAGTTTTAGACCTGGCAGAAAAGGAGGACACCCCCACTCAAATTAACTCTTCTTGAATCGCCAGAGGGCACTGCACAAATATAATAAGGTGGTTGGGAATCCTTGATGACTATATTCGAGGTATGGTGTTGTCGTGGTATATCGTGCAGCCCCTCCCTCCCTTCTCCAATAAGGGGACAAATGTCCATACCCACTACTTTGAGGGAGTTAAAGTAAAGAGAATCCACATCTGTTCATACCAAAGAAACCCAGTCCACTAGCTTAATATACATTGATACCACAGTTCTTAAGGTTGGTATCATTGCTAGAAGCTTTAACATTCTGTCTAACACCAGCTCCCCAGAGTCTTAAAATATGTGTTCAATTATGATAGCTCGGGGTTGCTGTAAACTCCTCTCATTACCTACTTCCCTAATAGGTTAAAAGGTTTTTTGCATTGCTTGGCAGGTGTTCCGGCCAACTTCCAACGTGGTGCAACTGTCAATCCCTTCAAGAACTTCCTGGAACATTTTTTATTGTTGGCACTCCCCTGATTTTTATCTTGGATCTTGCCAGACTCTTTCCTTGAGATGGCTGCATAGTTACAGGGCCCACCCATCCTCTTGAATGTTATTTTCCTTCCCAGACTGACTCTGGTCCTGACCACACAACGGCCTTGCGACATTAGTGCCCTGATTTTGTCTGGTATTACAGAATTAGATGGATCAGTCTCCACTAAGGGGGATTGTGGCACCTCATATTCATTATAGACTGAGTAGTTAAGGAGAGAGTTTTCACAGCGGATTCCATTCTCTGCATGCAGAATGGGTACGTTCTCGGGGCATCAAGATTTAATTGCCCTCCCTGGTATGTCACCCTTCCATTTTTGGAGGGCTAGTAATTCACCTAAAACCGTAGAGTTTTTCCTAATGTCCTCTTTGATTTGATTGTAGAGACGTACAAGGGTTTGTAGCATTAGGTTAAATGCATGTAATGATATATAGTCAGCAAGGGTTACTGAGTGCACCATGGGGATATTATAAGCTGTCCCCGACAGCCCTGTGGTGACTCTAGCTTGAGGAGAGCCTTATGAGTCAGCCACTGTCTCGGCACTCGGTGACAAACAATACAAGCGAATAATGAAGACATAAATCTGCTGCCACGTGATTATGCCAAGATTGTACCGGCCAGGGTACAGCCCTCCCCCAAGAGGGGGTGAAGCCAGCAACACCGGCATCCCTCAGGGCTCCTCCAGCAATGCCACTTCCAGCTAGTGAACTCAGCTATCTTCCTCTTCGAGCCCAGCTTTGTTCACAGGACCGCATTGGCCACAAAGACTCCACCAGGACACATCAGGTCCATCGGTACTTGCTCCTGCTTCCTGCTTCCACATCGAGTGAGGAAAGGACTGTAAACGTGGTGCACATAAGTCACGCAAGACTCACCTTCTGCAGCAGTATACAAGGCCGCTTTTGACGTGGTCATGCACTTTTCATCATTAAAATATGACTCCAAAATCCTGCATGTTTGGAGTAAATAAATGGCCGCCGTAGAGTCATGATAATGCTTAGGTTCTAGTCAATCATTCACCTCCTATTTATGTTTTCAATATCTTTATTCGGCATGAGCCATATCGGTAAAGACATAGCAATATATTCACAGTCACCAATAAACAACAACACTTAAGAATGTAGACCTCATAAAAACCATCACAATTATCAAGTTAAAATCCACAGAGAGCAAGATAGAAAGTGATCTTAGAAAAACAGTTCACATAGTATAAAAGTGCCAATTGCAACTCATCAATTGCAAGCCCTGTGTACTCAGGGAATAATGTTTCCTGCATCACAGTAATCACCCTCGGGCTTTGATCCTCCTTAGCCATGCTCTATGGATATATTTTGCAACAAACTGAGCCACCGATAGATCCATAGAGTTCTTACATAAATGGATAGCTCCACTCACCGTTAAAACACTGTGTCATTTGAATAGGGGTTTCACGTAGGTAGTTCTAAAATCTTTCAATTTGTCACAGAACAATACGTAATGCCCCACCGTCTCCTCCGCATTTTCACACAGCGGACATACAGTGTTAGAAGAACCAGCACAATATTTAGTAGTGTCTCCCAAGGGATCCTAGGTGCGGCCTCATATACAACGCCCTTGCAAATGCTGGTTTGAAGCTGTTCAAATAATTTTCAAAACCCTGAGCCTCTTTGATGGCTAAATAAGCCAGACCTGTGGCCAAAGCAGGTGTCAGCACCGTAGCTCTTAACTCTTTATACCTACCAAAGGCTTTCTTTAATGTAGCTTTTGCATTACAGTCCATCTGTCTGGGGTTTAGCCAGTAGGCAGAAAGACTCAACTGGGCCAGCCCAGTTTTGACTTCTGGCACCCCCTCAAAGATACAGCATACTCGAGTGTCAGGCTATATGCCCCTAAATCCTGACTTCCCCAAATCCGTACCCAATAAAAGACTGGTCTAACGCATATTTCCTTGTCAATTGGGGAAAGGTTACACTCCATGCAGGAAGAATGGGAAGGGGTGCTCTGTGGCAGCAGCAGGATGGCCTTTAGGAATTTATTTTCTGTACTTCTCATAGAAGATCAAAAAACGGTGCAGTATCTCAAAGGCACTCTGCCGTAAGAACCAGCTCGGCAGCATCGCGCACTCGCAATAGGTACAACCGCGCTTTATACACAAGATGAAGACTCCATCCCGTGGAAGTGGATTCTCCCACTTTGAAATCTGAGCCACTGTGCTCTACGGATTCGACTGCATAGGATATTCCTCTCCTAAAGACACTCCTGTCCTGATGAAGGCCTACACCACTAGAGCTCACCTAGCTCCACGCAAAATGGCCGAAACACTGTCGTGTTGACATGTTGTATATATATATATGTTATATATGTTGTTGTTCAACTCTTTATAGTGCCCACACCTAATGGGCCACCTACCTGTTGATGATTTCACTACATTCTCTAGCCTCCTTCCCAAGGAGCCCATAGAGAATGAACAAACATAAGAATCAGATTGTCTCAAATATTAACTACTTATTTGTCCCGACTCAGATACTACACTCTGTACGCCCCTAATGTTGAATGCCCTATGTTTTTTTAAACAACAGTGCATTACCAGACCAACGGCACTTAAAAATAAAACTTTATTGCAGTAAAATAGATTTTGTGATAATTCTGTGTCCACCCACGCATGGGGTGACCCACCCAGGGATGTAGCAGTGGTCGCTCTACAGCAGATAGATCTATCTGACCTTGCTCATTCTTTTTTTGATATTACTGTACCCACCTGGGCAGAGCGAGGCAGTAACCAGGTACCCTTCCGAATATTATTTCTCATAGAAGATACATCTGCATGCCCCCATACCTCAGCACCGTAAATGGCTGATGCCTTAGCTTGCGCCTGATAAAGGCCGAGGGCCAGCCCTAAAGCCCCACTATCATGTCTGGCGTAAAAGGATTTGACCGCACCATAGGTTTTCTCTAACACAATATTGGCCTTGATTACTTGGTTTTCCGAACGGCCCTCCTGGAAAACCGGATCCCCAGGTAATCATACAAATCCACCTGTTCCAGGGTGGTACCATTTGTCTGCAGATTCAGATTGTTTGGCTGGCCACCTTCGACGAAAATATCATATCCTTGGTCTTTGAAGCATTAATTTCCAAACCCAATTTTACACACTCAGATTCAAAAGTGGTGCGAGCACGCCGCAGGCCCATCAGGGATGTGGACAGGGGGACGGCACCATCCGCAGAAAAAAGAACCGGTACATGCTCACTCCCTATCTTCGGGGGATCCGCATTCTCCCGCTGTAGCCTCTCTATTATTGAGTTAATAGACAAAATCGGATGGGCGCAAGGATACATCCTTGATGCACCCCTCCAGCCTCCCAGAAATAATCTGTCCCTTCGCTGCGCAATCCCCACCTCAAGCTGCTCTGTTATTCTCATACAGGAGTTGGATCGGGTGAAGTAGCTCTTCAGGGATGTCTTTGCTTCTCAGGACCGCCCATAGAGTGTCTCTGGGCACACTGTCGAAGGCCGCCTTCATATCAACAAAGACCCCGTAAAGGTTGGCTTTTAGCAATCCTAAAATGTTTGGAATAATTAAATGCAATTTAAAACATTGAGTCAACACTTGTTTATGTGTTTGTGTGCTCCAAAACCCCTTTGAGCTGCCACTAAAAATCAAATCCTAAACTGCACCCTGCAGTAATGTACAGTTAACCTGCAACGTTGTCTCATTTTGCCTGTTCTGTGTCGGCTGTGTTTGCATTGCATTTGAATGCCTTTGCAAAGCATATCCTCAGCAAAAAAGACACAAACACTTGATCCCTACCATTTACTCAATTTAGATATGGTGCTTTTGAAATAATACTGATTCACAAACTTAGTCCTCCTCACTTTAAATGCATGCAGTGAAAATATTGGTCATTGAGATTCAATATTTTTGGCAGGATTTGCATAAAGTATATGGTAAAGTCCCTTAAATATGAATCCTCTAAAAGAAGACAAGATTTAGGATTAGACATTCAGCTGTATTTTTGAGGCAACTGCAGTGAAATACTGGATGGATGGTCCCTTTGGTGCGTACAAATAGGGGTGAGGTAAAGGTCAATCCGAAAAATCCTTCCAAGTACCAATTACCAATAAGCCGAGAACAGAATATTTCCCCAAACTATAGTTGGCAGGAAAGGCTTACTTCCTCCTCACTCTATTTGGACATTGTAGGGTATTGTAAGCCTTGGAACATGTTTGGGGATTGATTGAATCATACAGATGTCAGGTGGCTTTAGTTTCCTGCAAACATTCAGGACTTTTCCAGGGATTTTTACAGGGAAGTACAGGGTCATGCAAGGATACAATATTAGGGTCCTGCAATATGGCATGGTGTTGTCACCCAATGCAGGGTCCCAGTTCATGCTCCACTTAGACCTGTCAGGACCCCAAATGAGAAGTGGGGCATGTTAAACCTTTTTCTTAATTTCCAGTTCTTTGATGCACCCCCTTCCTTCACATCTTCACTTGTCCTTACCAGCATCCCCGCCCCATATGTTAAATGCTGTTCATACGCCAGAGTAGGAGTTAGAGGTTCAATTATATCTAACTGAGACCAGCCTACATACCCATTGGTAAAACAAGCTAACACTGGTATATTTCATGGGACACACATGTGATTTCATTCTATGAAGGAGCATATGCTGTAATCCTGACAAACTCCAATAAATACATTAAACAATGAACAATGGTTCAAGTTACTCTTAGGGTGTTGGGTAGGGAGTGAGGACATTGGGAGCAATGAACAGTTGGGTGGACATAGGATTTTAATGGAGTGGCTTGGTGTGGTTGATGTGTACCCCACACACTGACCCACGAATATTCATGGGCACTGACAATTGGGGTCGGTGACCCACAAACGTTTGTGGATCACTTTTGGGAATTTTCACCCATCCAGACTCAAAAACTAAAATGCATCAATGGAATTAAAATAGAGTCATTGATAATATTTTTGGAAGCTCTAGTTGGCCAGCAACAGTAAATTAGGCAGTATATAGCAGTGTCGGTTGGTCAATACTGTCTACATGATTACAGTTCAGATACTGCAATAAGATATCCACCGGTAGGGAGCAAAGGAAACAACTACATCAGTGTTCTAGATCAAAATACTGCAATAGCTATGATATTCCGAAAACACCTCCAGGTGTAAATGCCACTGCATAACAAGTGGAGAATCCACCTAAAATCCAGCCAATTTTCAAGAGCCTACCTCCATCCGAAAGTACAAAAGCCGGTGATATTGACATGCTCAGTATAAAACAATAACACTATACGTTGCTAATAGCCCATAGAGCTGCCTCCATTGCATGTACCACACCTTGGACAAGTGACATGACCACTTAATACATGTGGGGATAACCCTAGCCGTACTATCACATCCCATACAAAAGCGATGCATACATAATGTAGCAAACAACGCTACACATCAACTACTTGCTGAAATAGCAGCATCAGGGCAGTAAGAGGATCAAGGACAACTAAGCAACCTACAGCCTAAACAGCTACATGCACAGCTCATTCACTGCACATGCCTACACAAGGCCCACAGGACGAACAATTACACTGCAGTTCACCATTCTGGATTGAATAGTGCTTAAGCAACATGTTTGGGGGCTAAATATTCAGTCACAGGAGCCAGAAAGCAAAAGAAACATTACATGACGATGCATGAAACACTAATAAGGCTCAGAAGGTAGACTGATCTCCTGGCCAGCGCTCTCAACCTGGGCCTTTACTGACTAGAAACTGATCAAACTGTACTGTCATGACAGGAACAGCATGAGAGGACCATTTGAGTCTATGCTTGTATGGATAAACACATGATGCTATGTTTCTGGGTGACTGCAATCTTTGGGGGGGGGTGGTCATGAAGAAACACAGACCGAAGGGTGTTACTCCTATGTAAGTTGGTTTACACACACCATGTACCCTATACCTGTAACCCCCTCCTCACCCATCACCTGGCTACACAACAACATCCTTGCCACCACTGAATCCCCTCAACACCTGAAGTCCTCCTTCCATCATCCCATCACTAGGGTGACCAGATGATTCTATGCCAAAGGGGACACCGAGCATACATTTCCCAATCAATAGCATTATGGGAGTTGCAGTATTCTATCACTTCACTTCAAAGGAAAGAAATTGGCCAAATGGAAAGTCAACTCAACCCAAGACCATTACTGGATTTGGGTGTACCTTTTGACATGGATGCATCTGCAGAAGACCACTCTTCTGACTCCTCCGCTTGGAGAGCATGTCAACAATGTAATCTGATGACAAAGGCTGCAATGTCTCACATCATAAGCACAACACAACATGCAGACAGCTGCACAAAGACATCTGTATTTGTCTTCTGAGGAGATACCTCACATTTCCCATCCAAGAGACTCAGAATACCAACTGCTTCCCTGACCAATCACCACCACTAAGGGCTCGCAGATGTGGCAGAAACATCAGCACAAACAGGCCCATGTTAGGAGACATGGACCCATTGAGAAGCTTTTAACCTCATGAAGCAACCTTTACGAGGCATAACCAAGGGGCTGGGGCATGTGTGTGCTATCCTGAGAAGGTCTGGAACCCATTATAGTCGGCTTTATGGTATACAGTGCATGCATTGGAGTCCTGATGCAATGCAAGGACAAGAGAACAGACGGCCTTACAGCGAGGACGATGACAATGTGCAGCAAGGACGATTCCTGCATGATGTACACAATGGAAACATGCCAGGCAGGAGTACATGGACATCTTTTTCTCAGGTAAAATACACAAACAGCCAAGGCAGGGCATTCTATCTACCTCATACCCATACGTTGGATCTGCATGTCAAATCGAAGCACAAGAATTGACACAGGTCACAATAAATGTCACAATAAATGTGTACAACATCAATGCATTACTCTATTTGCAATCTAACACCCTCAGTGGCCCTCTACATCTCAACTCTCTCTAACAGAACACACTGCCCTAGCCTACCACCATACCCTACTGCCTGACACCCTACCACCTCCCTCTCTCAGTGACCACTAGCCCTATAGGCATAGCCTACCCACTCCCTAGCTCACCACACCTAACACACTCCTCTGTTCTATTGGTACATCCTACTCCCTAAACCCAACTCCCACTAGCCGGCATCCCTGGCCATTGGCGCATCATACATACTCCCCAGCCCAACCCCCACTAACACTTCCCTGCTCTTTTGGCATAGCCTAACCCTGTCCTATCTCAACTCCCACAAAGAACACACCCTGGGGAATACCCTTACAGCTTCTTTTTCTATTTCCCCTTTTGGTCAGGCCCTTGGAATTTGTAGGGGGATCCCGTCAGCCCTAGTTGACGTCATTAGTGTTCTCAATGAGATGGAGGTCTGTGGGTGGTGTTGGAGGTAAAGACCATTGATTGGTCTCCCTCCTGCATCAGGGCCACTGTCAACTACCTTTCCATCCTTTTCAGGATACTGCACAGAAGTCTATGTCCTTGGGCCATGGTTGCAGCGGATCCAGTGGCATCCAGCCTCCACTAGGTCTGGAGAGGCCCAGCTGCCATACTCGGGAAGCAAGACGAAACAGAGCCACACAGGTTTGATCCCCGGGTCCTCGCTTAGAAACCTCTGGGTATTATGCGCGTTATAAATAACCTATGATATCATATAATATCATATCATACAATCGGCCTGCAGTCATCCAAGGCAGCTTAGATAGTAGCCAATCTAGTTCCTGTTCTTCTGGCTGGTGGGTTGTGATGCTGGAAATGCATCCGAGGGACAGGGCCTCTGAATCCTTGTCCTTTACTGCTTTTTATCGTGTGTTCTGTCATGTTTTCTGCCCAGGAGTCCATGTGGGACTCCTGGCAGTGCAGCTCTCTCTTTTGGTTTGGTGAACAGACCCATGGGATACCCTTATGGCACCCATGGGTAGGGGTACAACCCTGTGCCCCTAGTGTATGTTTTTGGGCACCTGTGGGTGGCCCACAGAGCAGGGTATGGGCTGGTGGCAGCTCCATGCTGAATTTGACAGGTGCTCTGGGTGTCCTACATTTTGGGATACCCAGGCCCTGCCATTGGGATCAGTTGATTCCTGATAGGAAACAAGATGGCCCCTGTGGCCTCTTGCCTTCTATTGCCTGTTACCTTGTTTTCCCAAAGTCCTGGGAAGCCCTGACTCTGTCCCTTCCCCCTGACTGGCTGTTGGGTGGAAGTTCCATATATGGTGTTGTTGTGAAGGCCCAGCTAGACTGACTGGAGCCTTCCCAGTGACTGTATGTTGTGGGTACCTCCTGTGGGTGGGACCTGGGTGAATGGCGTGTGTGACCAATATACACTCCTTGTTGTGGTTGTCTGGTTTCTGGCATGAGAGACAAAGACTGAGACAGCCCTGCCCGAAACTGGCCTGAATGCAGTGTGTAGTATTGAATGGCTGGGTACTTGTCCCAATCCACATTCCTTGTTGTGAGTGTCTGAAAGGGAGGAGTGTGGCCTGAATGCACTGTGTGCCTGATTGGCTGACTGACTGCATGAATGCCCTTCTGTGTGATTGGCTGCTGAGTGTGTGCCAGCAGTGTGGATGAGAGACAGAATAGTATATCTGGGGACCTCTCACCACTGGTAATTGTTCAGAAGCGTTCAGAAGCGTTCTGGAGCTGAGTCTCCACTTTAAGAGTAACTGGAACTGCTGATCCTCGACGTCCAGCTGGAAGAAGAAGACTTGCTGCTGCATTTGCTTCAACCGATCCGAAGGCTGCCGAAATCGTCGAAGACTGACCCGAGAGAGGACCTGGTAAGGCGCCCTCTTCCCGTGCTCCGAGGGACCATCGAGCACCACTCCATCTTCGCCGAAGCGCCCTGGAAGTCAGATCCTCGAAAGGCTGCCGACCCGAGATGGGACCGCCGAGGAGATCGAAGTGAAGCACCCGGGCATCGCCGCCGTCGAAGTCCATTGGCGTCGACCAGGGTTTGCAGGTCTGTGTAACCGCTGGAGGCCCGTCGAAGTTGTGTTGCCCGGCCGTGGGAACCACTTGACGCCGTGCCGCCGACGACCAGAGCCCTCCGCTCCTTTGCCTAAGAACATTCGAATCGAAGGACTCCCTCGTCCGCTTCGTCGACCGCCTTATCCTGTCGGAGAAAGTCGAGGACGACCAACGCGCCGAGGAGAAACCTGCCGGTGGGTTTCCCGCCACCCGAAGACTACAAGGACTCGAGAACGACTCGACGCCCTTGCTGGGCCCCCGTCTTCACGAATCTTTGCGGTCCAGAACAATTGTCATCGAGGTGCCCCGCATGCCTCTTCCTTGCAGGACGCCGACGCTCTGACGCCGACGAGCACCGCTCGGACGAAGCTGCCGCCTCATCGACGCCGTTCACCCGTGTTCTCCGTCGGACGTTCGACGACCTGTGTCTCCCGCTTTAAAGGGCAGGCACTCAAGAAGGGCCGTCGATTCCCCGACGCCGAACGCCGAGTTCCTCGACGGACGTTCGACGCCCCGTGTCTCCCGCTTGAAAGGGAAGGCATTCCAGAAGGGCCGTCGATTCCCCGCCGCCGAACGCCGAGTTCCTCGACGCTTCTCGACGCCTCTCGACGATCCGTGACTCCCGCTTGAAAGGGGGTCGCTCAAGAAGGATCTGTCGATGCCTC
Source organism: Ambystoma mexicanum (assembly GCF_040938575.1). Classification (NCBI taxonomy): domain Eukaryota; kingdom Metazoa; phylum Chordata; class Amphibia; order Caudata; family Ambystomatidae; genus Ambystoma; species Ambystoma mexicanum. The sequence continues at coordinate 103,063,360 of NC_090936.1, read as the reverse complement.
TTCGAAGAACTCGACTCCACCAGGTACATTGGGGGGGTAAAAACATTATAGGAGGGAATAAGACTTGCAGAACAATATATGGACTGGGCTTGTGCTATATCTTTATTTTACAGGTTGCCCAGGTGGGGGGATCTCCACACAGAACTGTGTCTAGTGGTAGGGGCCAGTATTCTGCCTATTGCTCAACCATCTTATTTTCTCTCCTCTCTCTATTGCTGGTTTCACTCTATTGATCTGTGTGACATTGTTACAGTATTGTTGATGCACTTTAATAAGATCTAATACAAAGGGTGGTACCACTTTAGAATTGTATACATTTGCCATTGTTGATTTTCCTAAGTACAAAGTGAGTTATTATGATAAGTGTACATAACCTTGAATATTGATTATATAAAGACTGTGTTCTAACCAATACAGTGTGCGGACATTCCTTTGTGGGGGCTTGGGGACTACACTGTACTTAAGAACCAGCCTGCATCACCTCCTCAGAAGCTAGGCCTTGATTGCTCGACCATAGCTACCGAATAGAGAATCTAGGCTGGGGTCCTCTGTGCCTCCCCTCTACCATATAGAGAGCAGAAGTACAGACCACCTCCTACCGGTCCTTTACATGGGTCTACTGCATGCTGCACAACACCTCCACCTCCTATATTTGTTTTATTTATTTTATTTATATATTTATAACGCGCCGAACCTCGCAAGCATCAGGGCGCGGCAAAAACACAAAGATTGAGGGATCACGGGACTATACAGAACAGCGAAGAATCCTATATAAGATCCTGTGAATCCTTGTGCCTCTCAGGACATGAGCATTTGATTTGCCACTGTAGGGTTTGTCCAATTACCCTGGCCTAGGCCCTTTTGATTCAAAACAAGAAACCTAAAAAAGGGTACCCACGCCTATGACAGTCCTAAATTCTGTCAATAATTTCGGTTAAATCTCCATATTATTATAAGGTGTGTGCTTTCGAGGAAAGTCACAGAAACAACACAATCAAAGAAACATCCTAGGAGTACATGAAAAAAAATTATTATTTATACAAACAGATTTTTTAAAAGAATTTCAGAATGCTTTTTACACAGGTTTAAAAGACATAGCAAAACATGAAACAGAAACATAAAGCATAACATTCATCATGTGTACATTGTAATTTCATTGGAGAAATGAAATAGGATATTTTGCAGAAAACCAATTAATGAAAGAACGGGAGCCCAACAGGAGAGCAATTGTACCTGTAAGCTAAATATAACCATTCAATCAACTTAGGTCATATGGTTGTCTTGCCATATAATTAACTGCCGTCCCTTTTGATGGCATTGGATGCGCGGATGGTCAGAGATGTGGGTGGCCGTGTCTTTGCGAGAGCCACATGTTCATCACCCTCATCATGAGTACCAGTGGACCTCTCATATTGCTGGTGATGATGGAGAGGTTTCAAAGTGCTCTGTGGAGCCACTGTTGCAGCAGTGGTGGAGGTGAAGGCAACAGTGCAGAGGCAGCAGCAGTGGTGATGTGTCCGAAAAAATAACCTGGAGCACTCTCAGATTTGGAGCTGCACTCAGAGGTCCTTTCCTCCGCTGATTCTGTCAGAGTCTCAGTTGGATAAGCATACACTACACACATTCTTAACAGGGCGTATGGCTGCAATTCATACTATATCCAGTTGTGCTTCTTGTATCTGGGATGTGAGGCCTTACAAGTTATATGAACTGTTTCTCGACAAAGTGATGAAGTAGAGTGCCTGGACAATGTTAGGATGTAGCACAACAGGTGGACACTTTTACTATCCATTCAGCCCATGCATGTGGATATGCTATCTCCCTTTGCTGATTAGAATGTCAGACTATCCATTATTGATTACTGCTCAGATTCAGTGTGATATTCAATTATTAATTTATTATAAAGTGTGATATATATATCTATTGTTTAAATTATCAAATAAACCTTTTAAACTTGCAAAACAGAACTACTTCTTGGCTCAGCGGGGTCAGGAGGATTCCAAGAGAGGGGTGTTATATAGGGGTAGTCATCCAGAACGCATGAACTGGACATAAAGATATATTAATAAGGGTTTCCATTCAATATCCCAGACAAGGCATTGATTTAGCTGTAGTGTTGAATTGAATCCTCTTACACTACATATTGTAAGGAATGATGACTGCACATGGGACTTTTGATCAGACACCTATGGCAGCCTGGACTGCATCTAGTGCTGAATGCCCTTGCTATATGGGCACAGTATTCCTCTAATGTGCTCTACAGCTTTGCCTAACCCATAGATTTTACTGACCCTTATGTCTACATACACTGTGAGCTGCAAATGGTCCACATGACTTTCCGATGGCAATACCCCATGGGCATTATGGTTACGACATTGGCTTGCTACATACATTATTTAGGTCCATAGTTGGGTGTTGTGGGAGGTGCATGTTTTAGTGCGCATTGGTCCACAATGATTAATGAGTCCCCACATGATATGTTGCAACAAGCACACATATCACAATGGTGTTTGCATTACTTTGTGGTAGAGGTGTGAATGCATGACAAGGCATGACAAGATGCTTCTTTATATTCTGGTGAGGCCATTCCTGATGTACTGTGACACTCCCAGGATTAATAGTCCTGGTTTTGGCATGTGGTGACTCCAATTGCACCGAACCAGGAATGTTGACAGGTATTCATGGTTAGTAGGGCCATCTTCCATATGATAAGGAGCATGTTGTGAATGGTGTTTGTGTATGTGTGTTTAACAAGAGTTTGTAGGGATCCTGCATAATTCATCAAGGTCTGAGAGCATAAACAACATTCAAATCAAACTCCAACACTCCACTAAACAGCTGTTTGCATACAACTGCACCTTTGAATACGCCTACCTTCCTAATTACTGTACTGTCTCCCCACACTATGCGACTCACCTATAATGCACCCATTCACTACTTCTCCTCCTGCTGCTCCTCCTACTTACTTCTCCCTACATTTTCTGCAATCACACTACAACTTCCTCCTTTCCTATCCCTATTATAAAACTCACAACTCAAAACTCCCACTACTCCATCTCGCTTCCACATCCTTCCAACAAACAAAGCCGACGAGCTAACCATATCTCCTCTAACACCTGTGCACATCGTCTCTCTTCCTCCGACACTCAACTTTTCTGCTCTTTGTTACCTCATCAACAGAATATTTCACTCTGGAATGCTCAGTCTGTATGCAACAAAACTTCCTTTATAACTGGCTACTTTCTCTCCAGCTCTCTTCACCTAGACCTTCTTGCCATCACTGAAAGCTGGATTTCTCCATCTGACACAGACCCTCTGGCAGCCCTACACAACTCCAAACTATCCTTCATTCACTCTCCTCGACTGACTGGCAGAGGTGGCAGGATCAGACACCCATTCTTTTCCTGTCGCAATGCCTCACAAATCTCCAATGCCATGTCCTCGCCTACCTCTTTAGAATTCACCAAATTTACTATTGCTCTGCCTCACTTGGTTCACATCATTTCCATCTATCGCCCTCCTGCTCCCACCGGACCATTCTTTGATGATCTTGGGAAGCTTATTGGTTCTCTTTCCACTAGAGATCACCTCACTCTCTTAGGTGACTTCCACCTTCCGTCTCCACCCACTTCTCAGAAAAAAGGACCTTCAGTCTTTTCTTAGTGACCACAGTCTCCACTCTATCCAAAGCCTACCTACCCACACAGAGGGAGCAACTTTTTGGATCTCTTATTCATCTACAACTCTCTTTCAGCTGCTAGTACTACTGTCACCATCCATATCTGATCACTCAATTGCTTACACCACCATCTCCTTTCCACCCTCTGACTTCCCCACCACTTGTTTCACCTATTACTAAATGGAAATTTAAATGTTCTGCCATTTCCACCTTTCTCTCCAACCTACAGTTTTCACACTCATCCTTCACACCCGAATCCTCTTCCACCAATACTGCCTTCTCCAGCTTCCAATCCCTACTATATGACTAATTCTCCTCTCACTTCCCACTGCTTGCTTTCACCCCTAAATCTCACTATCCAGCCCTGGGTCACATCATCCATACGACCTCTCTGCACAGTCATGCGTCAGCTTCTGTGCAAATAGAGGCACACCCACTCGCATGAGGACCTGCAACTCTACCTCTCTGTCCTGAACTCTCTCAAGTCCACTCTTGATGAAGCAAAAGGGGAATTTTACCTAACCCGCATTGACTCTCACTCCAACCATCCTCGCTGGCTGCAGAGCAAGTTTCTGCTCCTGTCACTCCACGGAAACTGCTCTCATGAATGTGACCAACTTAATCGCCTCTGCTAAGCACTCCAATCTATCCTCTTATCCTAATTTTTCTTGGCCTGTCCAATACCCTTAATACTCTCTTTCTTATTGTGATTCACCGGGATTGAATCGTACATTGCACCTCGCCAATTCTCTGTCTCCTGGAGCAACAACACCTCTCCCCTAACTATTGGTGTTCCACAAGGTTCTGTCTTGGGTCCACCCCTCTTTACACTCTACACCTCTGCTCTGTTTCCTTTCTTTTCAATTTCCTTTGTATTTATTTTTTATTTTATTCTGTTTTTCAGTACAAAACATACATTTACACACATTTGTATACACATAAATAACAAACAAACATTGTAGAAGGAACATTATGGTTAAAAGTACATAAGAATAAATGTTTCCTTAAGAATTTCAAATCTATAATATTACTGGTTTAATGGTTGTATACTCTAGAGAACTCTCACATTAAGCTTCATCTATGCCGACCATGTCCCTTATACCTTGTTCGGATTCCTTGGTCAGCTCTTAGAAAATGCCCATTTGTTTTGTTTTTTATTCATTTTTTACATTTATTTGAACATTTTCAATACCTCCATCTTTCATTCACTCCTTCAGGTGCAGCAAAAAACACACATAATTACCTGTTCTGATGAATCAATTTCCTCACTCTTCTAAATCCAGCCCATTGCGGACCATTGGGAACCAATTTACTCACATAGCTCATGGTGCATCCTTGCCTCTCAATCAGACGGATTGTCTCCTGTTTGTTCTATTCTGTGCACCTCATGTTTTGGGTGGGATGTTTTATTTGCTTCACGTGGACAAACTGTTCTAAAGCCAGACCCCCTTCATTTATCAGTATTCTATAAACCACAGGTGAAACCTTGTCCACAATTTTGAATGGTCGATGGAAGGACACCATGAACTTAGCATCCTTGCTTTTTCCTTTTGCAAAATAGAATTTGTATACCTGGTCACCTATTTCATACTCCCTAACAGATAGATGACTTGGCAACCTCATCTTCTCTTTCTAAATTCCTTTGTGCAAATGCGTATTGCAAATGCTTTCTCAACTCTTCCACATACTTGTGAATTGTATATGCATTTACCAAGACTTGCTCAATGGTCCTGTACAACAAATGTTGGGGAGGTACCATCTTCCTACCTGTGACTATCTCACGTGGACCGAGATCTGTAGACTGTAATGGTGTTCCCCTGATAGCTGTGAGCGCTAAAGGGAGTCACAAATCCCAACTAGACCCTGCTTCAGCAGCTGCAAACTTTTTTAGTATGTCAATTATTGATTTTCTGCATCTTTCCACACCAACATTGGAGGATGGCTGGCACAAAACATTTAATTTCATTTTTACCCATAGAATTTGGCACATCTTGGTAATTTCTGCACTGGTAAAATAGCTTCCACTGTCTGATTCTATACTCTGAGGCAAACCGAGCCTAGAAAATATGTAATTCACACTAACAATGTAACTGCAGTCTGTGCAATACTATCAGGTGCAAGTATATATTCCAACCATTTTGACATCAAACATTCAACAGTTAGCATTTACTTGCTTCCCCATGACCATCTTTGGACTGGGCCATGAAATCAATGTGCAAATCTGACTAGGGAAGTGTCAAACCTCTCTTCATTAACGGTGCCCTATGTGTTGGGTGGCGGGCTGGAATTACGCACACACCAAACAGGTGTCCAGACATTTGGTCGACTGAAAACTGGTCGAAAGACATTTGGTCGACGCAATTTGGTCGAAAACCAAATGGTCAATTTTTTTTTTATTTATATATATATTTTTCGGGTTTTCATTTTTAAAAAAAAGGGTTTTTTAGAAAAAAAAGGGGTTTGGGGGGGACCCCCGCAAAAAAAACAAAAAAGGGGTGAAAATAAAAATAAAAAAAAATTCGACCATTTGGTTTTCGACCAAATTGGTTCGACCATTTGTCCAGTCGACCAATTTTTTTCGACCAAATGTCTGGTAACCCACCAAACACCCTTAGGTATACAATTCCACATCTTGGGACATATGCGGGCAGTAAGCATATTCTTTTAATATTTTCAATGTTTTCTGTCAACCTCTATGCCCCACTGTTATCACATCCTGGGGGCGTGATGTAAGATTAGCCCTCAAAATGACACAGCGACCACCCATTGTATATGGTCTGAAATAGATTTTTGGACCAACATTCTGTCTTGAAACTATTCTTTATTCTTCACCAGCACCCTCTTCCTCTCTTCCCTTACAGTCCTCCTCTATAAAGGGGTTATTTTCTGCATCTGACACACGATTGTACAACATATCTATGATTGTGTCTTCTTTTTGTACTTTAGTCAAATCGTGTTGAGGTGTGTCAAAGCACCACTGAACTACGGGTTGATTACTTGTCCCTTGAAATTTGGAACCTGTCACCAGGTCTACTTGTATCTCCCAGAGTGAATGTTCACTGGTAAACAGTTCTCCTATTACCGCCCCAATTTTGACCAGCCTCATTATTCTTTTCCCTATCTTCACCTGGTGTTTTGCAGTGCCCTCTTATTTTCCTCCAATAAATTTTTATTTCATTCTCTGAAACAAGATTGTTGATAGCCTGAATCAGCTTTCCATGCTTGAGAGTTGTTTTGTTACAAGTGACCATCCCTCTCAGCTTCCATTCCGGTAAGTATTCCACAAAACTATTTTGGGCACTGTCACAATCAGTAACCAACACTTTTCTTTTAATTTGTTTTCTACTGCTGTGGATATTGCTTTGTAAATTGCAGCCAACTCTATTACCTGACTACTCCCGGGACCTATCCTCATGCCCACCGATGGCATGCCTTCACATTTGAGCCATACAATCCTGATTCCTGCCACCAATTCCTTTACAGGGTCATTATTCACGTGGTTATGGACCCCCATCCAATGGACACCCATCCACATATATGGTTGGAAGATTGCTACTTTTTTCTTGATCAACACTTTGTGTGGTAATTATTCAATCATCTGTTTCTAACTCTGCACTATCTCTATTACCTCCAAATGTACAGTCATGCAATTCCACCAGCCCCTGAACCACTGAACTTCTTTTATTCTGCCCAGATCTCACTTCTACAGGGAACCCCTGTAATGCCAAAGTCCACAATGTGATTCTTGATTGGGCAACATTGCCTCATCTGATCCCCTTACTTTGTAAAAATTGCAGGGGTTGATGAGCAGAAATGTTGCAATGCCCAAACAGTTGTCAATCGTGCTTTTTCACATTCATTACATTTGGTTTACACTTGAGACAATGCTTTGCTGGCATACGCAATAGTTTTGTTGCTCTAATCCTGCTTTTGATACAATACTGCTGACATGCATAGGACTGTGAACCCTATTTCTAGGAAGAAATCCTTATTCTTGTTTGGATAGGCCAAACATGTGGCCCTTACTAAACAATTCTTCAACTTGGCTACCACGTCATTCTGTTCCTGTCCCCATTTCCAGGGCATACCGTTTCAGTAATTTAGTCAATGGTTCTGTGATTTCTGCATTGTAGTCAATTAATTTTCTGTTGTAACTTGTCATCCCTAACAAGCTTTTAAAACCATCATATTTGTAGGATCCTTCAACTTTTGAATGGCTTCTACCTTTTTCTGCTGTGGGTTCAATCCCAGGCCCATGACTTCATGTCCCAAGAAATGTACCCTTTTTCTGCACCACTGCGCCTTCTGCAATGATACCTTTGCTCCAGCCTTTTGCAATTGGCTGAGTACATTTATTATTACATTATTTCCTTATTTTTTATGAGGATATCATCCACATAAACCGGATGAATCCAGGAGTGCCTTGCTCAGAGAAATTCCAAACTCACTCCCACTATTGGTGAAGCCAAAGGTGTTTCTTTTGCATGCATACGGTTTCCCTTGGAAGGTAAATGCAAATAGCTTTCCTATGTACTTTGCTTGAGAAACAGATTGATTAATACCTAGCTGTCATATCTAAAGTGGTAAAGACCTTTGACCCTTTAGTGCAAGGCCTTGGTCAATGAATGGGAGGGGCCACCATATTCACTTATCTCAAGTCTGCACATAACCACCATTGACCATTGGGCTTCAACACTCCTAATCTAGGCGTGTTTGAGGTACTGTTAATGTGTCTTATGATTCCTCTCACCATTAATATTTTGATTATTTCTGCCGAAGACTCTAAACAGGCCAAGTGTAGCCTATATTGTCACACAAAGACAGGTTCCCTACCATGACCTTCTGGCAGTGTAGCAACATGCACGTCAGTATGCCCACAATCATATGCATCTCTAGCAAGAACATCCTTGAATTCTAAAAATGTTTTCCTCAACTGTTTTTTCTCCAACTCATTTGTGCATGCATCTGTGGCATGGCCTTGTACCGCTACCATTTTTGAAAATTACGGAAAATCATCCAGAGGTGGAATCTCTGTGCTTCCTTGTAATTATGTGGCAGTATCTCTTTGGACAGATGCCACTCTCAACTATCTTGGCATTTCAGCCTCCTGCTCAATTTATTTTTCTTCTGTCTGATTGTCATCCACCTGGAATAGAATGCCATCATCCTGGTGATGGCATGCCACATCTTTTGGTTCATAAGGATACACTGACTGAATTCTGACTCTTGTTTGGAGTCTAAAGACTTATCTCGTGTAGTGGCATAGCTCCCAATAACTGGGTTGTTCAAATCTGCAGTGTAATATTATTTTTGCATTGCCATCTGTAATTGGGTACCTTCCTCGAAGTAAATCTCCTGACATCCTTTGTTATCCACTAGTATCTGTATGGGACCACCCCCAACTTCTACCAATGGTGTTTATACAAACTCTAGCCCCTTTTTGTCTTATCGTTTCATTGATGCACACAAATGCATCCAACTGCATTATCTTTTGCCCCCTTCTGGATTGCAATGATACTCTAAACTGCCTTGTGAATGCAACTACATATGGCATCATTTATTGTAGGCTTGCCTTCTATTCTCAATTTTGGGTGCTGCCCCACCCAGTCTGGACCAAACATTTTATTTAAACAAATCTAAAACCATACTCATTCTGTGCATTATATAATTTCCAAGATAGAATGTGGCCTTCGCTCCACTTACAATCCATATATTGTGATGGATGCTTTTGGATCCTATTTTTCTTTTCAACATGCATCACCCCACAATTTCTATGTTCCAAATCAGGACTATCTAATCTGAATATTTGTTGATTTTGTTATTTTAAAGCTTGATTGGCGGCATATGAGAATGACAGTGACACTAGGTACACAGCCATTTTGAAGATCTACCTCTACTGCTCTTCTGTCTTGGCAATGGTGTGGCATTCTTTTGTACTGCAAATATGGCTCGCCACTTTTTGAGGCTTCAGGGGCTTTTTGGCCAAAGACCACAGAACACCATTTATCCCATCAATTAGCGGCATCATGTGCTTCAGACAATTTGTGCCTACTAGGAATGGTGTCTCCTCAATTGACATGACCACCACTTCCTCTCTCAGTCTGTTTCCCTACTTTGATGTAAACTAGTCACACTGATATTCCACCGGTATTACTTCCCCATTGAAATTATGCACAGGGCCCTCAATCTGTCATAATTTAAAAATATTCTGTTGTGGTTTCCCTTCATTTATGCTATCCGGCATTTTCCTTGACATTACAGTAGCTTATGCAGCTGTATCCACCATTGCAAGCACATTGCATTGCTATTACACTATGATAGAGGCATAATATTTATTTTAATTTGATTGAGCATTTGTATGCTGCCTATACAGCAGAAAGTTATTGCCGGTGCCACAAGACAAGCGGAAGGGGGCAACAAGGAGGATAAACATCAATGAACGGTCCTACTAGGCCCTGTGACATTAGGATCTTGCAAGTACAGCAACAGGAACGAGGGGGGCTGGTTAGGGGGAGGAAAGTAGAGGGAGAGGTGGAGGGGGGTTGCAGAAGGGAGGGAGCCCAAGGGCTGGGTGAGTGCTGGGGGTAAGTGCCAGTGGGGGAGCCCAAAGGGGAACTGTGCAGGGAGACGGGATAGGGGTGGGCTAGTGTAAGGAGAGAGGTGAACCAGACTGACTTTTCTAGTCAGTGAAGGGTGCCCGAAGACAAGTGCTAGGAGTGGGTGCTGAGGCAGACTATTAAAGGAAGGGTCTGGCCCCTGTATGACTCAGAAGGGACCAGGAAGCAAATCACAGCAGCAGGGGGCTTTAGCAAGGAAAGGGGAGATGTAAGGAGGAGGAAAAATGTTAAGTCTTGAGAAGCTTCTGGAATTTAAGGCGATCCGGCTGAAGTCTGAGAGGGGTGGGAAGGCCATCCCAGAGGGAGGTTCCTGCCGAAGAATGAGATCTACCCCCACCACCACCGCCAGTCTCAACTTGAAGAAACATCTGACCTGCAGAGAATTAGAGATAGAGGACCGAAGGACTCAGGTATGTAGGGAGAGAAAGTTTGATGTAGCATGGCCCCAGGCCCCAGAAAGCCATGTGGATGATGCAGAAGGTCTTGAACTTGATCCTAGCAGCCACCGGGAGACAGTGGAGAGATGTTAGGGCTGGAGAGATGTGGTCCCTATTCTTTAGTCCAAGGATAAGTCTTGCAGTCCTGTTCTGGATTAGTTGAAGAGGGCGGAGGGAGGAAAGAGGCAGATTGAGGAAGAGGTTGTTGCAGTAGTCCAGCCAGGAGAGAACCAGAGCTTTAGAGACATTGAGTTTCTGGGGGAAGGTGAGGAAAGGGAGAATGCCTCTTAGGAGGTGAAGGTGAAAGTGAACCTTCTTGCAAAGTCAGCAATATGAGGTAAGAAGGAGAGCGAGGAGCCGAAGATGACACCCAGGTTTTTTGCCTCACAACAAGGGTAGGGGGCCCAATGAGGGGGGGGCAGACAGTAGGGGGTGTGAGAATGGATTTCTGAACTCTGCTCTGGTGAACAGATGTTCAGGAGGCCACCCTAGTTTAGTGAAACAGGGAACACTTCTGCGAAGTTAGCCAGGACAATTCAAGATAGCTTGAAGAGCAGTCAAGGCCAAGTCTCAGGAGTAGTGGGGGTGATCTGATGTTTTGGATGGGCACACCGAGTAGGTCAACAAGAATTACTCTTAGACAGTAGTATACCAATACTATACAATTTATTAGGCCTTTAACAAACACTAGTGAACAATGAAGAACACAGTAATATTACTACTTAAACACACACTAGGTAAAATATATTTATATAGTTACTTTCGGTCAATGCAGTAAAGTGTGGATTCCTGTCAAAACCTGCAAGGAAGGATGGCACACAAATGTTATCACAATGGCCAATGGCGTTGATGGGTAAAGTTCACAAGGGACACATTTCAATGGGAAGGAAAAGTTAGAAGAGGGCACTGGAGTGTGAGGAATTTGTCTCCAAGATTCAGAGGATGGACTGCTATGGAGAACAAAGCTGTCCCCAACGTTCAGATGACTATAGGGAGCAAGAGCCACCCAAGTCAAGGCAAGGGCCACAAGGGATCCTTTGTGCGTAAAAACGCTATCAATGAGCTAGGGGCTGCCGTAAGTAGTGTGATAATGCACTGCCCTTAACTCACTCTGGGTTCAATCCCGGTCCCGTCCCACAGGACGGAGAGATGTCCCATAAGTATGGAGGAAAGGGGACGGGACGTAGGAGTATATAGAAGTAAAACAGCAGTAAGTGAAGACAGAGATCGTTAGCAGCACATCATGCCTGAAAGAATGCCAACAACCAGGAATGAGAAAGGAAGGAGAAGAGGGAGAGGAGGGAAGCTTAAAGGAGAGCGGAGTGTCATCCGCATAACACTGGAAGTGAGGCGAGAACGTGGAAATCAAGTGGGCAATAGGGGCAAGGAAAATGTTGACAAGAGAGCCCTGATCGAGGCTGCAAGTAGAGAGTGAGGTAGAGAAGAGAAAAGGGCCCTGTTGAACCTGGGAGGGCTGATTTGAAAGGAAAGAGGTCAACCAAGCCAGTGCCTGGTCTGTGATACCCAGAGTATCACAGAGTCGATTTAGGAGGATGGTATGATTGACAGTGTCGAAGGCGGAAGACAGATCAAGGAGGATGAGAACAGAAGGAGAGTTGGAGTCGAGGTTTGAAAGCAAGTCTTCATGGGTCTTCAGGAGAGCTTTTCCGTGCCTCCGGATCCTCAGAAGTCAGACTGGTCGTTCTAGAGGCAGCCAACAGATTTAGTGTGGTGGATTCATTGGGAGAAATGTTTGCCCAAGAAGGGTCAGCAGATGAATTTTTTAGGAGGAGGTGCGCAAGGGAGAGGTTTGGGAGGTAGTGGGAAGGAGCCAGTAGCAAAAGAGTGATTGCAGATCTCAGACAAAGAGGGAGCGAGGGCAGCAATATTGCCCTTGATAGTTTTAAAGGAGCTGGGAAGCATCTGTTTTGAGGAGACTTTCATAGACCAAACAGTCTTAGTGACCTCATCCGGTGCTATGGGTGAGAAGGAGGAGAGTAGGAGGGCTGGAGGGATGGGGGCCAAGGGAGGCCTAAGTGCCAGTGGAGCATGGCACTTAGAGGAGAGTGAGGACAGGATGTCCTGAGTTTTGGTTGTGAAGTGGGAGGCCAAACCTGTGAATTGGAAAGTTCCTTACAGATTTTGAAAAGTTCAGCCGTATTGTTGATGGACCCAGAGATGCGGGCTTGAATATGGGCCCGCTTCTTGAACGGAGAGTCTGTAATGCCTTTGGAGCAGGTGACCGGCCAGTTTGTCAGAGGATGAGTGAGAAGCCAACCACTTCTGTCCTGCAAATCTGCACTTGCTGTTCAGTTATGCTAGGTCGTAATCATACCAACTGGTGCACTTGGAGGCAGATATCTATCTTCGCATTTTTCAAGTATGCATAGGAAACGTGAATTGTTACTAATCTCAGGGCCGATTTTCCTTATGCCTGCCTGACTTCTTGCTAAACAGGGGTATGTGGAATGATGCCTTAACACCCTTTTTGATCATTTAATTTTCAACTTCCCTTTTTATTTTCCTGTCCTGCAATCCCATTTGAAGCTTTGCTATTGATTGGCCTCCCTGCATAGAGGCCCACCTGAGTTCTCATCCAATTCCGTACCTTCTTTTTTCACATTGTTTTATCTTCACTAACCTTCCCTCTGGGGCACAACTGCTCTGTGTTTTCCTAAGCAGCTTTTTCAAGTGGAAGTTTTCCAATATTTTGTGTCTGAATATCACCTTACACTTGTACTTTAACTATTAACTGCACCCAGTTGAACATCTGTGCCATGAAATATTCCTCTGGAGCCTCACCTGCCAGTGTCCTTTGAGGAGATCTTATCTCTGTGTAAATATGAACATTATCAGATTAAGTGGGTAATGAAACCCATGACTTGTTTTTGTATGCATCCTATCCTCACTAGTCACTACTACTCACTAGTCACTTATTTCTGGTGTGTTCAGTACACCCAATTGTACTTTCTGAATGGAATGAATCAAGTCCTTAAACAAGCAATGGTTCTCTTTCTCATCACCCATTAATTGTTCATTTATATGCTGTTCCTTTTTTTTTTATTTGTAACATGTTTCTTTTTAATCTGCCTTCTTCCCCGCTGTTCTTTGGGTTTGTCACCAATATTTTCTTTTTGCCTTTCCTTGTCTTCAGACACATGAATGGAGTCAAAACTTTCATTTCACTCTAGGTTAAACCACACTTCTTTCTTGTGTGTGCCTTTATTTCTTAGGTCATCACTGCTTTCCTTCTCCAAATCTAAGTTACTGTACAGCTCTGCATGTTTATTCAATGGTGAGTCATGTGTGCCTCTGGTGTGGGATTTTTGCCTGATTAGTCATTTGCTGATTCCTTGAGCAACGCCACTCTTATGTTTTTCATTCTGACTTGTCACCTGTTGCTGACTTTTTTGGCCATTGCACAGCCTTCGTATTTGCTCAGGCAAAATTGTAATTTGTGCTTCTAGGCTCTGAAACCTTTCTTTAACCCTATAACAATATTTCGGTATTCTGTACCTATACTGATTGGATTCAAATTGCCCGGTCCTGTTTTGGTTACCTTCAGGCGACTGAATTCTGTTAGTGTTTCCCCTCAACTCCCATGATAGAGGAGGTGGGGAAAGTGGGGTTCTTCTCTGTCCATAATCCCCTTGCGCTGAGGCCTGAACATAGAGGTGAGGGCTATAGGTCACATTATGTCTTTCATTTGGTTGCTAATGTTCCCTTTCTTGATTTCCATTTTTAATGAACCTATCCACATATTGGTATAACATTCTTTTATCGACAGTTGTAATTTCAATGTTCTTTTTACAAGTATTCTCATCGAAATATATAGGGGGGTTGTGAAAGTGTATATAAGAGGTGGGGGCTCGGGAATAGTTAAAAAAACATTAGTGGATGGGAGTTTGGGGGGAATCCCCCAAAAATAAAAAACTATTTCGATGAGTTTTGTCAGTAACAAATAATCATTGATGAAATGACATAGAACCCACATACCCACATATCATTTAAAAAAACATCAAAATTACAACCATTGATGAAATGACATACAACCCACATACCCACATATCATTTAAAAAACCATCAAAATTACAACCATTGATGAAATGACATACAACCCACATACCCACATATCATTTAAAAAACCATCAAAATTACAACCATTGATGAAATGACATAGAACCCACATACCCACATATCATTTAAAAAACCATCAAAATTACAACCATTGATGAAATGACATAGAACCCACATACCCACATATCATTTAAAAAACCATCAAAATTACAACCATTGATGAAATGACATACAACCCACATACCCACATATCATTTAAAAAACCATCAAAATTACAACCATTGATGAAATGACATAGAACCCACATACCCACATATCATTTAAAAAAACCATCAAAATTACAACCATTGATGAAATGACATAGAACCCACATACCCACATATTTAAAAAACCATCAAAATTACAACCATTGATGAAATGACATAGAACCCACATACCCACATATCATTTAAAAAAACATCAAAATTACAACCATTGATGAAATGACATAGAACCCACATATCCACATATCATTTAAAAAACCATTAAAATTA
Source organism: Ambystoma mexicanum (assembly GCF_040938575.1). Classification (NCBI taxonomy): domain Eukaryota; kingdom Metazoa; phylum Chordata; class Amphibia; order Caudata; family Ambystomatidae; genus Ambystoma; species Ambystoma mexicanum. The sequence continues at coordinate 103,048,017 of NC_090936.1, read as the reverse complement.
CAACCATTGATGAAATGACATAGAACCCACATATCATTTAAAAAACCATCAAAATTACAACCATTGATGAAATGACATAGAACCCACATATCATTTAAAAAACCATCAAAATTACAACCATTGATGAAATGACATAGAACCCACATATCCACATATCATTTAAAAAACCATTAAAATTACAACCATTGATGAAATGACATAGAACCCACATATCATTTAAAAAACCATCAAAATTACAACCATTGATGAAATGACATAGAACCCACATACCCACATATCATTTAAAAAACCATCAAAATTACAACCATTGATGAAATGACATAGAACCCACATACCCACATATCTTGGCTCCACCTGATTACCATTCCCATATATCTTTGTAGCAGTGTTAAATCTACTTTGTGCTCCCAATGCTCGGTATGGCCCAGGATGTTATTCAATTGGAGTATTATTTTATTCTACCACACTCTACCGAAATCCTACCCGTGGCGAATTGCCAAGAAACCGGGGACTAATGTAGGTTTCCCTTTCACTTGGATTTGTTGATTGAAATACTAGTATTTGTCATCTTGCCCTTTCTTGTACTGCCACGCTTTTCTGATTTTGCATCGTGCCGTTTTTTATTTAGCCTGTCTACAGTGCAATGTTTTTCCTTGACCTAATTTATGAAACTGCAGAGCACGTTGTTGTCTCTTTTGCTTTCTGTTTTGACTCCTTGCATTCATTTTCATTGTGAATGTCAAATGTTCATGGCTTGGTCCAGAATCCAATGTAAACTCCTTTCATTTGTGCTAACTGGGCTATTATCTCTTTATGTAGGAAATGCTCTTGTGAAAGGATGTGCTCTTACACCTGACCGAGGTAACATCACAACTCAAATCAAACCTCAAGAATGTCCTTTTTAATGTTTGTAGGAATTGTCAAGGTGACAAATCTGTGCCTGCAAATCACACATTGGCTGCCCTTTTAGCCTTTATTACTGGATTATTGGTTGAAAAGAATCTCCTCAACTCCTGCTGATAATCATCCCATACTAACATGTTTTCACACAAACTACGCAGAAATCCAGTATGTGCTTTATCAATTGTTAAATGGAAGTAACAGATATACTGTTCCTTTGGGATTTTTAATGTCTGATATAGTTGCACGACCTCTTCTATATTTTCTTCTATTGGCGAATTAGAATCCTTCATGAAGGGCTTTATCAGTCCTTTAAGCTATTTCATATACTTAAGTGGGTCAAAAACACCTCATTTTTAGTGAATGGTAATTATGTATGCTTTCTATCGACTCTCTCCCTGCAGCACAGGAAGCCCTCTGTTTCTGTCACATGGCGTGTCTCTCTCTCTCCACATTATCTGTCTCATTAGATACTGGATGCTGGCCATTTCTTAGCGAGCGTGCCTCACCTGGCCCAGTTCCCAGACTGAGGCTTGGTGCAGATCCACTAAGTGACATATTCTACAACTCACAATGCTGTGAACACAAAACTTGCCTCCTTAAACCCGAGTTCTGCTGCCTTAATTCTCTGAGCTGTATATGCAATATCTGCATTTGATCATGAAAGATGTCAATTTTTGACTGTTCTTTATTCAGTTTTATGATTAAACTGTTCACTTCTGTGACCTGTCCTTTGTAATCAGCGATTACTTTCAGACTTCTATCGCCCTCTGCCTTTAAACGAGCGATATCATTTTCTAAGCACTGTATATCACGAGAATACTGATAAATAAATAAACAAACATTGTCCTCCAAGGCTAACGGACCTGTGGTTCCCCTTTTCGTCCTCCAGTGGCCATACTCTCCTACAAGTGATGGGGCACAACGGTCCTGAATCTCCCGCAAGTTGTTCCACACCTTGTGGAAATCATTCACTCTGTATGTATGCGGTGCACCATTGCCACCTCCTCAAACATGTCGTGCTATTTTTTTTTAAAACTCTCCCAAACAGGCAAGGGGCCTCCCTTCATAATCCCATCCAGGAGTACTGCGAGCTCATCCTCTGAAAATGGAATTTTGCACCACCTCCCCTTTCCTCCAAAGTCCCGTTGTGCACTTTTGTGGACAGCATTCAGCAGATGTACTGGCACAGTATGGACTGAAAAACCTAAAATGGCCGCCACCGCAGATGTTATGCTCATGGCGGTGGAAAGTCCACCAGTGGAATCAGCATGCTTCATAGAAGTCAGATGGTAGAAATGGACATGTTATCCTTTGCTCTGGTGGCAAGAGTATTCTGAATATCAGTGCCGCCACCATGGCAGTGAACCCACGATCAGGATGGACTAGTTAAAGTACCACCAACACTGGTGCTATTTCACTCTGGCAGAGTTACTTGTTACCAACGATCAAAAGAATGTCCACAATATTTGAATATACCTACTTGCTTACATTGTGCCTCTTCAGCACAATCATTTCTTTAAAACTTAAAACATGTTTTACAAGTCCAGATCCTTAAAAAAACTGTTCTGGGATTTGACTTTGTATCTGATACAACTCTTGATCTCTTGCAGTGATTGCACGGTCTGTGAAAGCAATGTAGTAGTTGGCAGCAGGAATGCTTGCCAGATAAAGTTGGCCCTGTATGAATGTCAAGTTGTGCACCACATGATATCTTAAATCTAACAGTTAATATAAACAGGGGAACGCATGTTAGTCTGAGCCTATTTCACCCACTTGGGTTCTGGAGTCCATTTTCCCTTTTGTTCGTCTTTCTTTACGCGTGAAAACATCGCACCTATGTAACATCGCCCATTAGCAAGGTCCTTTTCCCTCACATTATCCATCAGTTTGCATTTGAGGCACATAAACCAATACCAAATGCTAAAAAACACCCACCGCCATATTGTGTAGGGTTGAAATCCTTGAGAAGGTTACATTTGAATCAAGGGGTAGAGTTATACTATTGTGGTTGGAATTTGCTAACCCAAGAGAAAAAGAGGTCTGTGGTTTGATACATTTCTTGAGTAAACTGGAAACAATGTTAATAGACCGAAATCAGTTGGAGGGTGTCAAAGACGAGAAGTAGGGTGTGGCCTGGTAACAGAAAAAACAAGAGAAAAAGCCAAGGAAGGTTCATTATGTAAAGGGCAACAACAGAACCGAAATAAATTCAGGGACAACAGAGGGAGGGGGATATCAAAAGGGTTTATGATTTTCTGTTGTGACTTTTTGTTGATCTGTTTAACTTGACTCATCTGCTTGCTGCCTTTCATTCTACTTTTTAAAAGTTTGTATAAACTAAATGAAATAAAATTAAAAAAAAAAAAAATACCAATTGCTAGCTTTTCTTTTTCAATCTTTGGGGCCAATGAGTAATATGTACCTTCCAACAGTTTATTTTTAAAAGTTCTATTTTTGATTGTGTGCTTCACGCAATTTGCTTTACATATTACAATTTCATTCAGAAAACAAGACTAGAACTCATGTTTTGTACAGCTGGATTCCAGTGTTGCTTTAACACGGACACGTATTGCAATGTTTCCCTCTATTTAATCATATTGATACGTTATTTATACAGCGCCTTAATCCAAGGCGCTTTACAGAGCACATATTTACATGCAATATCACCCAACCGAAATTGGTACTCATTTATGCACCTCGGAAGCATGAAAGGCTGAGTTGGCCTTGCCGGGATTCGGACCTGCAGATCATGCTCAGATCGCAGCAGCGAGCGCTCAAACCGCTGAGCTATCTTTGGAACCTCTAATCAAAAAAGGCAACATCATTTTCTGAGACATCCTTATGGAAGAGGGAGAGCACATTAACATGGCATCGCTGATGCACAACAGAAAGGCCCATCCATGCTGCTCCTTGAAGATCATTGGGTGCTCTGTTGGGCAGGCTTCTTATTGCTATATGAGAGGGTGACTGAGTTCACATTGCTATGAAGAGAGTTCTTTAGGATCACTGCAGGCCTTCTAGAGAAAGAGCCAGAACCACCTGGGCTCAGAAGGCAGGCATGGTCAACACCCTAATGACCGGGTTAGCATCAATAAAAGCTCTTGCCACCACACTGTCTTCTACATATGCCTTTTGGGATCCGTCCAATGGGATGATTTGACTGTACAGCCATCTAGTTTAGTCTCAACACTCCTTGCTCTCCAGAGATAAAGATTTAAGCAGTTTTTAGTTTGGGCTATTAGGTGTCACTTGCGACACCTATAAAGTCCAAGCTATTGCATTTGGGTGACGATCCATACAGATAGGGAGGAATGACCTATGATGAGGCACACACAGGAATGACACATGAGCAGGGCCACACAGTGTATAGGTGTTGTGTTATTTTTATTTATTTGCATTTTTAAAGCGCTCACACAGCCCGGGGGCATCGAGGCGCTGTCCCAGGTCTTAGTTGCGTATTTATAACGCGCTTAATAACCAGAGGTTTCTAAGCGGGGACCCGGGGATAGAACCTGTGTTGCTTCGTGTCGTCTTGCTTCCAAGGCGAGCACGTTGCCGCTGAGCTATCCTCCCGGGACTGTTATGAGCCCACTCATTCCCTTCCGATAATCCCTACGGCTATTCCCACCCATTCCTGCATCTCCCCACCCAAAACTCCAAAACTGTTTTTCAAGAATATTTGGATGGGAGTCTGGTTGTTTTCAATGTATTGTTGTTTGCCATTAACTGCCATTAGCATTTTTCAGGCAGAAAGCCAACTGACTACTTTTAATTCCACGTTCAGGATCTACACTGGAAACCAACACAACCAGAAGCACATTCAGGAAATGAGGGAGTCTTTTAGACTGGGGGGTGAATTGTGGGTCAGCCCCTCCCCCTGACGGGAGAGTCGACTTTTTAACCCGTTCTCCACACTGTGTGTGGGATGAGGGACCCCCCTGCCGCTGGCAGACATGGGCCTCCCTGACAAGTCTTGCTACGAGTCATGCACTTAGCTGTGACCCAATGCATTCTGCACTGTGAAACGTCCTGAATTGGTTTTCATGTTCACATCAAAATATCATGTATTGTTTTCATGTCATGCCTTCATGTACAACTTCGTGTACACCAGACTGTGTCAATTCCCATGTGTCTGTTCTGTTTTTAGTCAGTATTCCTTTATCAGAATGGATCTGTTATGTTTTCCTTTACATCGTGTCCCACTAACTAATGTGAGCTAATGTTCTCTCACTAGACTCTAGATAGATGTCAACCTGCGCTTAGGCTTGAAAGGAGAGGGAGCTCTAATTAATTTTCTCTTTTCCACTATAAAAAACGAGGCCATGAAGAGTTAAGAGGGGGCCTTGGAGGGGACAGCAGCAACTTCAACTGCAGCAGCAGTGACATCAGAATAAGCTTTTGAAAGATGTAATCCTTTGCAAGAGGCCCAGGCAAATCAGTGTTTTGCCCTTCACATATGTTATTTCCTTAGGGGAGGTGATCTATACAGTTCTGGAAGCTAGGTTGCTGTGGCATAATTTAAAGAAAATGAGGAATGGGTGCACTGCCCAGTCCAGCCAGAATATGCACTCATTTTACACTTAATTTGGGGGCATACATGCCAATATGCACACAGACCGGACTGGCATCTCTCGGATGGTGATAGGGCATGTTAGTGTGAAGCAGAGTTCTCAAGTTTCCAAGTTCCATTTATGAGAAAGACATTGAGCCTCATTCCGAGTCGGGGGGTCTCGTAAAAAAGTGCCATTATCTGAGGATACCAGTACTTCACTGTGCCGCCCGACTACGGGAGTGCCGGTGGGGCACCTAGGTTACCTCCAGCTGAATTGCTGCCGGCGGTAATGATGACAAATCCCCTCATGGAGTCCTATGGGACTCTGTGAATGGGGATTTACACTGCTCCGCCGGCAACCGTAATCCGCCAGACCGGGTGCTCGTATGGGTAAGTACCAGACGCCGGTATCCTGGTGGCTCTACCACCAGGACACCAGCATACTCGGAATGAGCCCCCATTGTCTGTTTTTTTCCATGCAATTTGGGGAAATCTGGTTGTGGTCTTTCTGTTTTTCATTTAGCACTACAAATCCCAGAGTTCCAAGGAAAAACAGAACTGGATGCCTTTCTCATGCAATGAAATGGCAAACATGAGACCTGAACATATATGCGTGAAAGAGGGTCTCAGTCGAGGGCTGGGTGTTGGTTGCCCCAGCACTATGCTAGCTTTTACTGCCCCCGGCCACAATCACTTGTAGAAACTGATGTGTGTGTCAGCCATCGCACAGGGCTGTCATGCATGCCTTATTTCATTCCGGAGATCGTAGTATAAGCTTGATTTTATTTAGGGCTATTAGGTGTTGTTGCGACACCTTCAAGCCAAAAGTATTGCATTGGAGTAGGATGGAATGGCATATGAGGAGGGACACACAGTCTATAGGTGTTGTTTGGTTAACCTACCCATTGCCTGCCCATGGCCATGGTAATCCCTATGGCCAGTCACACCCATTCCTGCCTCTGCCCACCCAAAACACCTCCTCATGGGAACTTTTTGTGCTTGCTTTATTCAAACCTTACCATCAGGATTTCTGTTCAAAGTGCCTGCCGGTGTTTGTTTTTTGTTTTTTTTTTTCTTTTATTTGTTGTGGCTCGATGAGCCTTTACAAAAGACAAATCAACAGTAAATGACAACATTTTTTTACACATAAACAAATTTTGTCTTAAATAAGACGATCTTTTTTTGCCAACCCTGCCACTTTTCCAGATGCCATCCAGGTGCACAATGTTGTGGTGATCTATTTTCCTGGGCTTTACAGGTTAATTGATTATTTCACAGTTAGTTAACACCTGGATAGCTGCCGATGACAACACGGCATTAGTACCAGAAATAAGTCTGTCCCACAAAAAGTCTGATATTATATATTCCTCTCTGCGCACAAAGTTCCTAAATATTCTTGAACGATGCATCCATGAACCTTCGCAGTCCATTAATAAATGCTTTAGTGTTTGTTTGGCAGGGTTTATGCAAATGGAGCACAGTGTTTTTGCTTTGTCTCCTTGGTTTCGCTTTTCTAAAATTGCCCCACATTGGACCAAGTTTAATCTCATTCTAAGGAAATTTGAGTGTAGCTTTCTGCTAGGGGATTTCATTAGATAGCATGAGAGACACCCAAGTTTCTTTTCCCCCATCAAGAATGCACTTTGAACTGGATCTGATCTAACCTTCTCTATTGTTTCGATCCAGTCTAAGAGATCCAGTTTTTTTTTATAGCTTGAAGTGGTTTTGAGATCAAGGATTCCTCATCAAGGTCTATTTTTGTCAGTGCCTTTGTTACTTTTTCCCCAAGTAAGATCACAAGTGATGACTTGCCCTGCAGTTTTTGAGACCTGAGGTCTCCACATAGGGAGGTTTCTTTGCCCGTGAATATTTCTCGAAACAGGGAAATCAGTTTCCAATCTGCCATACATTTCAATGACTTTAAGCCCAGCTCAAATCTCAGGCTTTTTATAGATGTACAGCTTGGAAGTCCAAAAACTCTTTTCCAAAGTCGACCCTCGAAAATGTCCCAGTTTGCTGACCAAAGACCCGGTTTAGCTTCCAGTCCATAGAGTATCACTTGTACTACTTTTGCTAAATAATACTTCACTAGTTGAAGAACGGAAAATGTACAAAATGTATTGTTCAGTTTGATCATTTGTGATCCCGCTTGTGTTACCTTGTCCATAACCTCAGATTCTGCCTTATATTGGGCTGCGTGAGCATGTATATTGTAACCCAGATATTTTATGGTTTCAACAACTCTAATACATTCACCCCCCATTTTCCAGTTTTTATATTTTGTTTTTGACAACAGATGTTTGAAAATGACGATGTTTGATTTGGCAGGGTTTACTGTTAGTTTATTTATCTCGACGTACTCATTCAGTCTCGTTAGCAGATGTTGCAGACCAATTGGTGTTCTATCGAGAAGTACTATATTGTCTGCGTAAGCCAGCCAACAGACCTTTCTCCCATTTAAGGTGGGACTGGCTAACGCAGCCGATTCTAGGAAATCTCCCATGTCTGCCAAAAACAGATTAAAAAAAAGACGTGCTCCTAGGCACTCTTGTCTGACCCCCCCCCCCCTATTTACCTCTATTAGTTTGGATAAATGACCCATTGCATCAAGGCGAACTCTTAGGTTTGTGGCTCTATGCAGTTCCACCAAGATTGACAACAGCGTTTCTGGCATTCCCCACCTTCGCAATTTTTGCCAGAGTAATGCTCGTTCTACTTGATCGAAGGCTTTCGATAAGTCGATCCAAGCTCCATACAATGGGGGCAATGTTTTACTCTCTGTTTGTTCATTCAAGAGGTTTAGGATCAGACCATTAACTGATGTCGAATGTTCCTTCCGGAATCCTGTTTGGAAGCGTGATAGGATGTCAAAATCTTCTACCCATTTTGAAACATGATTTAATAGGAGTTTCATGAATATTTTGCTTTCAATGCCGAGCAGTGCGATTGGCCTATAATTTGCTGCTGCCTGACGATCACCGTTTTTAAAGAAGGTTATTACCAGTGCCATTTTCCAGGAAGTTGGAAATGCCCGTTTTATAAGGATTTAACCGAAGAGACCGGATAATAGTTTCGACCATAGTTCTGGTTCGCTTTTAAGAGTCTGGTAGGTCAGACCATTTAGTCCTGAAGCTTTAGATGTTGAGGAGTTAGTTATGATTTCATAGATTTCTTCTTCATTACAGTTGACTTGACAGGGTATATCTGGTTTAATTGAAAAATGACAGGTACTCTGACTCTTGTAGGTCTCTGTAAGATATTCGACCCAACCTTCTTCAGAGACCAGGTTTCAAAGAGAGTTTCCTGTCTCCCCCTCAAATTGGTTTAATGCCCTACCCGTAGGATTCTAGCTCCACGGACTCTTGCAAAATAGCTTTTTTTTGCGTTCTCTGAGGTAAATACCAGTTCGACCAAGAAGGGATCTTGCGACATTGGAAATTTAACACTTTCTATATCCTCAGATGAAAAACAATATAGATTTTTCACTTTCTTCATTATGCCCAGTATTACTGCCCGACTCAGTGATTTATGACGCCCTATGTTGGAACGCAGTCTCAACCAAACTCTTTGGATGGTATAGTTTTTTACATTGTTTTGGTTCAAATATTCACTAGTTTTTTTATGGTATCTGCGTTGTCAAACAGGTGTCATCTTGGTTTTCTGGGCTGTTTAATTTGACCGACTTTCCTTCACCATTTCGATTTTTGTTTTCGTTGATAATGGTGGTTTTTATTTTGTTTAAGGTTATGGCAGTAGTTGGATTTACCTGAGATGCAATCAGTTCCTTGCTGGTCTTCTGGCTCTTCGTTTCAAAGATGGGAGCGATTTTTATGTTTTGATCGCACTGTACCATCGCAATGTTATCCAGGCAGTTACTCTTTTTTCCGGATTGAAGATCTTTTTTCAGAAAAACTGGGGCCCATTTTGTAGCTTTTATAATAACATTTTTTTGAGGGGCTCCAATTGGTTCTTTCCTTGCTTGTGGTTTTTCTGATTTTAGTTGATCTTTCAGGATACTCTCCTCAGTTTTTGTCCTTGGATTGTTGCTTGCCTCTACCTTGTTCTCGGTTTGCAGACCGATACTTGCTTTTGTAATTGCTACAATTTCTTCAGGGTTGTTATGGTTTCCAGTTTTGGCTTTTTCAGAGTTCTTCTTAGTTTGCTTCTGATTACTCTTCTCTTGGCTGGTCCTGTTTTTCCCTAAGGGAGTTTGTCGACCTACGACATCACATGTTGAGTTGTCCTGTTCATCGTTGTTATCAGGGGTTTTAGGATTTGCCTGCGGATTTATTCTTTCTTTTGTCTTTGTTGTCTTTCAACTTTTTCTTTTGGCTTTTCTTTGTTTTAGGGTATGCAGTCTTTGACCTCTCTCTTCATGCAAGACGTTTCCTCATTTTTCTCCTACCTCTTGAGGTCTGGTCGCAGGGATGCTGCCAGTCATGGACTGTCTCTGTCTGCTTCCCATTTGTCTTTTCTGGCTGCATTTTTGCCCCCTTCTACAGTCTCCATTTCTCCTTCTACTACATTGGGAAGTCTTCGGAATTCTTCCAACACCGAATCCGAGAGTCGTGTATCATCTAATGAGTATTCTCAAATATTTTCTATATTTCCCTCTGTTGGATTTGTTTTCCGACTTCCTTTTAATAAGGAGAGAACCTCTCCCATTGTTTTGTTTCTCCATCTGTTTTTTGTTCCTTCCGGCTTTGCTGTATGGATGAGATATCAAGTCCTTGTTTTACCATTTCCAGGTTTAAATCCCTGAGCGGCAGGGTCATGTTGGTGTTAGTTGCAGCTACCAGACCGACTAAGGACGAGTCACACAATGCTATTTCTTTTGTCATCTCCAGGAGTGTCCCGTTTTGTGCTTGTACCTCCATTTTTGAGAACAAACAAACAAAGTTTAAAGCTTTCACTGTTTCTGGATTTTAGTCTGTTTTTGTCTTGTGATCTTCATGAAAGTCTGGATCTCTTTGTTCTTCTGTAGTTTGTCCTATGTTTTCAGATGACTGTATGTCGTGATGGACTGATGTTACCACATTTCCCCCCTCATTTGGTGTATCAGTTTCATTCCCCAGTTTTGCTGGTGAAGAGGGGATTTCCGCACTAGAGGATGGGGTTTGGGGTAGCCTCGGATTTTCCCATAAAATGAGTGATTCTCCATCGACATCACTATGGCTTTTGTGACGCTTTTTCCCAAAGTGGTTTTCTATTTTTTGTTGGATTTTTTTCGTTGTTGTTGTGTACTCTAGTCCCCGTTTCCATTCATTTACTATTGCAGTGCTTTGGTTCTTCTCTTTATGACGGTCTACCAAACGGCCAGGTATTTCTTCTGCGTATATTTGAACCTGGATTTGCTGAGGAGTGTTGAGGTGTATATTTTCCTGAAATTGTGGGTTAGCAGAAATGTCTGATTCATGGCTTCCACTTAGGTATGACCCGTCCCCTTCTCTCTCCATGTCTTTGTACTGCGTAGTTTCATTTCAGATTTCTAAATCCGCCCTCTGGTTGCAGTAATAAGATTTATTTTTGATTGGCCACTTGTGGAGTACCCCTTAGGTGCGTTGGACTAGTTTTTAAGGTTGAGGGCGAGCTGCCACTATACCCTGTACTGTTCCACACTCATGTGTTTATAGGTCCTCTATACCATAAACGCGCCAAGTCTCTATACAAGAGTGCTGTGTATCGGGTGAAGACTTCAGCTGTTTGTGTTGTGCTTTATTTTATCCTATAGAGTGAACGGGATCAAAGAAGTTAACTCCCGCAGCCTCCCGCTCACGCCCTTGACTGGCTCGAGCTTCAAAAGGGTTTCAATGTGCACGTTTTTTGAAAAACTCCTGCTGGGACCTAGACACCTTTGGTACGAATGACAGGGGTTTGCCCTTCAGAAGCCGTCGGTCCCCCTGGTGTCGCTATGATTGTATCACGTTTGGGCGCTGTTAATGGAGGCGCGGCCACGAGATCAAAGGAGATAATCTCCAACAGTCTCTCGCGCCGCTTCGGACTAAAGTAGATGCCAATGAACAGATACGAGGTGTAAATTGGTAAAGTTCCTTACCGTAGATCTGCTGCGGCTACTGACCTGGCTGCTTCAAAGTTGTTGTAGTGCTGCTGCCCCACTCACCCACGCACCTTAGCACAACAGCAAAACAGCTTCCAAATGTCACGTTAGCCCTTTTCGCGTTCGAGCTTCACGCCCCAAGGGCTGCGGGAGTGGCTTAAATCCTCCACTTCCTGGTGGGCGTGTCTCCCCACGAGCTCCTATTAAAGAGACAAGCAGCAGTTTTGATGGAACCCACTGCCGTGTGCCATGTGACCAGCAAAGTCCTCATGCATTAATCTCTATGCACGGCGAGTGCAGGGTCTAGTCCACTCCAATCCACTCACTCAGCTCCCAGTAGGTACGACTCTTGCCACAGTAGACCACAACGATACAGCAAAACAGCTTCCAAATGTCACGTTAGCCCTTTTCGCGTACAGGCTTTCCATTCAAAGTGCCTGCCGGTGTTTGGTGAAAGCATTCTTCTCAGAGTTAATGACTGAATTAGAGTTGTAAACACGCTACTGGTATGATAAAATGTCTTGCACACTAGGCATGCCTTCAGCCACTCGATTTATATGCACTCTTCAAGTCCTTCATTGAAGTCCTGGCAAAGCTATTGACGTCCTATTTAAAATAAGCATTGGCAAAGCTGGCATTTATGGCTTGTGAATATGTTTAATCCTTTTGCCAGGAACTGCTATTAGATGCCCAGATACACACACCATTTTGCACCTGCTACCAACAATTGATATTGATATTTTATTTCTATCGCGTTCGTACACAAGTGTTTCAGAGCGCGACAAGGCAAGGGAGGGGAACAGGGGAGAACAAAACAGCGATCTTACTTGGCCCAGTGACATTGAGAATGCGCAAGTGCATGGGAGAGGGGGAGGGGAAAAGGGCATGGAAGGGGGGAGAAGTGGAAAGTGCGAAGCAGAGGAGAAACAGATAAATAATAATAATAAATAAATAAATAATAAAGGCAACAAAGAGTGGTAGTGCAGCCAGAAATTTGCAAGTGCTAGGTTTAAGGCAGCAGACAGTGTAGGTCTGATAAGTGCAGGAAGAAAAAGGACGGGCTGTATCGGTACATATACAGACCCCAGTGCAAGGGGTTGCCCGTAGGCAGTGCAGGAGAGTGGCAGGGTGAGCAGGTACCTGGGCCCGGAGGACAGAGGGTGGCCAGGTGCACGGTGCCAAGAGAGAACAGATCAGCAGGGGAAAGAGGGGAGCAAAGGCAGAAGAAAAGAGGAAGGTCTTGAGGCACTTCCGGAACCGGAGATGGTTCACCTCAAGTTTTAGAGTGGCAGGGAGGCTGTTCCAGAGGGAGGCCCCAGCCGAAGACAGAGATCTACCCCCAGCTCATTTCTTTGAAAAATGACTGACCCTGAGGGAGCTAGAGGTAGAGGAGCGAAGAGCTTGAGAGGGGAGGTATTTGCAGAGGGATAGCTGAAGGTATTTTGAACCCAGGCCCCAAAAAGCCCTGTGGACAATGCAGAGGGTTTTGAATGTAACCCTTGCAATGGCTAGTTAATACCACTACGGCTGTGCTTGGCAAGTGCCTCTGCCATGCCTACACAAAAGTCCAAACTGTTGGCATTGCCAATGCTTGTTGGTGTTTGTTTGCAGCTCATGACTAATAAGCCGTCTTTGGTGTGGCAATTGAGGAATATCATCCCTCCAGCATTGGGCGAGCGAGCCTAGGCAGGGCACCCATCTATCATTGAACACACCACGGCAGGGTCTGAAGACTAAAGTGTTAAAGCCAAGACTTGATCCCCGGGTCCGCGCTTAGAATCCTCTGGGTATTAAGCGCGTTATAAATACGCAACTAAGACATATTCCGGTAACACCGGCTCGATGCCCCCGGGCTGTGTGAGCGCTTTAAAAATGCAAAATAAATAAAGACTGCTCTGCAAGCCACTAGTCGAGGAAGGCAATCTTTTTGTTTTGTTTTTTATTTATTTTTTATGTACATGTTTATTAAATAGCAATCTTAAACTGGATTCAGAAATGTAATTGAGAGCCAATGCTGATAACCGCCATGGCTATTAAATGATCGAAGCTTCCAGCAGTGTAGAGTACTGCATGGGCTGAATTCCCCTCACTACTCCGAAAGAGTAACTTTGCAGAAGGGCTGTTGCCAAGTTTAATAGTGTTGACATAGCACCACCAGCCTATACTGTACCCAGAAGCAGGACTATGTCACTGAATACTAGCAATTCCATCAATTGTTCTGCAAAAGTTGAGCTTACAATACAGCTCAATGAACCAGATGTGTGATTATGAGATATGTTATATGTAATCATTTAACCCCTTAAGTGTCAGGCTATTGTGCAAGTCTATGCAAAAAGGACGAGTATACTCGCCCTTGGAACTTACAGTTCTTTTAGAGCCAGCCAAGATTTCAACAGAAAAATAAGCGGTCCTGTTGGATGCTGGAATTTCATGAAAAACGATGATAAACACATGTCTACAAAGAGCATACCCAAAGTAACCGTCAGTCACTGTCCTATCAGTACAGTCTTTAATGTTGAAAAGAAAGTGAAAAGCATAGACACGATACACCAGATGCATTAATAGCCATGTATTGTGTGTGAAGTATTCATTTAGCCAAAGACCATCACACAGATTGTTATTAGACTTCACTTGCTAATCTCAGCCATATTTGTGATGGTGAACAAGGACCAAGCAAGTATTGCAAATTCCCAGAGTGTGCATTTGTCTTGGTGTTTCTTCTCGTAAGTTTGATAGATTTTCTATTGGTATCTTTTAGCGTTGTCTTCTTCTGTGGTCATTACCTGCTGATAATTGCCCACCCGGCAATAGGAGGGCTGATCCAAAGACAATCAACATCCAATCAGGCCGAAAATCATTTAAGAACACATGTCTAAAGTCCCCATCATAGCCATTTACCTGTTTTGCACCTTTACTCAACACAGGAGGATAGCTTAGTATGTAGGAACGAGAACCTAAAACTCATTCTAAGTCACGTGATTTGGGAGAGGGCAATTTAAGCATTCCACAGAGGTGCTAAAAGATTGTGCTGTAATATTTCAAGGTCTCTTCCATCATCACGTTTAGAATGACTTACTGATAAAAAAAAAAAATAAAGCAAATCATTCATGACTACAGGTATCAAATAAATATGTCCACACCTGTGTGATTGGCTGAAGAGTAATGCAAATACTGTTTATTTAAAATGTGTGTTTTGTAAACATTTATGGAATGGGAATTATCAGCTGATTGAAAAAGTGTAAACTGGTAACAATGGCGGTCATAACAAGTATGGCGGTCCGGAAATAAGGGTGCCGGTAGCAACGTACCGGCACCTTTCCGGACCACCGTACTGCAACTGGTGCCGGTGCTTTCGAGTCCCCATTCCCAATAAGTCCTATCAGGGGACTTACATTTTATGCCCCCTGATATCCCGGGCAGCTGGGACTTTTAATGTCCCTGTGGCACCGGCATCTCAGGTGGCGGAAAGGTGTTACAGTCAGGGAGCAACACGCCAGTAGCACCGGTGGGTTACCACCGGACTTAATAACCCCCAAATGTATACTTCAGTACTGGGTGGGGTCTTGCATCATTGGCAGAGTGGGTTTTATTCAGGTGGGTTGAGCCCCAGTTGATTCCGAGCCACCAAGGCATCATGTTGCCCCTCCACATCTGGCCTGAAGGTGGGGCTCTCACTATCTAACAGTTGGGCTGCCACTGGAGCAGGCTGCATGCAATGAATTAGACTGCTTCTTCTGGGCTGTGCACGGCAGCCCCTGCCTGTTTGCAAGGAGCAGAAAGGGGATCAGTAGTGTTGAGGCACCTGCTACCGCCAACCTGAGCATCTAGCAAATCTATGGATGGTCAAGCTGGGAAGATAGTGATCCTCCATCCCAGCACAGGCACGGAAAGGCTGCATGGCCAGGCGGTTGTTCCAGAGGGGGCACCAGAGACTCCAGGCAAAGGTTTGATGGAGTATGCTGAACTGGACATATGAAGAAACTGGAGTGGCTGAATTGGGAGCAGAGGCCTTCCCAAAACAAAAGCAGTGGCTACTAAGAGACGTGCATTCTCTTCTTTGAATTTGTATGCATTGGATTTCTGTAGTGCGTTTGCCAAAGCATTGTACAGGTTAACACAACGGTACAATCACATGATATGAGAAATGAGAACTCAGCCAATCTGTTGGCTGTAAACGCGGGCAGGGACACACAGTGTACGCTCACTGACCTCCCCCTGCCCCCACGTCATCCCCAAGCCCCCAGCTAGCCCCCCAAGGGGCATGAAAGGGACTTGATGTCTTTTCTATTTTCTATGGTGGCGGCCATCTTTTTTATTTTTGCGGGAGATTGGGCTTGCGCAATACACGCAAAGCCTGTTTCCTGTTCATATAAAAAAATTGAATATTTGCACCCGGACGGACTCTGAAGTGCAAAACAAACATGTAAAAGTTGGCAGAATCGCCAACACACCTTTGCAAATAGAGTAAACGCAATTACACATGGCAGGCAGCGTTTACATTCGATTCCTCTGTCGTGCTGGTGTACATGCTGTTACATTCATGCATCGTAGAGGATGAGGAAGTGGACATGGATATTCCGGTCAAGGCCCCTCTCTGCCATTCATATGAACGGAAATATGGAGCAGATGAAAATCCATGCATGTAATGTTCACACATGCATACTATGCATGGATGTTCCTGTACTCTACGAATGCCATTAGGACAGTGAGCACATATTAAACACCCGTGACTTGGCACCCCTGACCTTATTAGCACCAAAGCTAAGAAAAGTAGATTATTATCCCAGAACTCTATGGCCATTTCATATATTCTGTCATATCTGTTGGCAGTGCGCCAGAAGACCCATAATTGGATTTTGGGCAGATATAAAAGGTATTTCCTGTAATAGGAACCGATCAGCAATCTTGGGAAAGTCCTAAAACGTGCCCAGTTTTGACTGGCCCTGAGATAGTGTAAGGATGAGTAGACCCACATTATCTTCTCACCCACTCGCACTAGATGGCTTGGGCTGGGCCCATGATAGCCCGTGCCCTCCCGTGCTTGGTTCCCAGGCTGCATCCGCATGTAGAGTGGGGATTCTGAAAGACTGGGGCTGAACCAAAAGCAGGCCCTTGGAGCCTGATCAAGCTGAGCAAAGGTTCATGCATTCAGAGCCCTTTGTTCTTATGGAAGTGGTACACGGCCTTAATTAAGATGGCAGGGGAGCCTTGGCACAGGAAAGATCCTCTCAACCCTATTGGAAACAACCAGGGTGCTTAGTTGTTGTTTTTGTGTGCTTTTTTCAATAACTCGCTTAAGGATTCAAACCTCTGTTGCTCTGCCTGGTCTTGCTTCCAAGACCAGCATGTTGCCTCTGTGCTATCCCCCGTTAACTGGCCCATAGTACCTTCACTTGGAGCAAAGCACTCTGCGAATCGGTGCGCAAGCACAAGGGGACTCCACTCGGTAAAGGATATAACTGGATCCTAGCTCAAGCATAGAAAGCCACCAATAAACTGCTCGGGTAAACTTATAGGAAAGGGAGACTCCAACTCTATTGGTTCTCTTTTGTAGCTGTTGACCTTCTAACATCCCCTCCAGGAGTGTCAAAACCCGTTGATCAAAGATCAGAAAGAGACCCTCGCCTTAATGCCCCTGAGGTAAAGGGCCCCAAGTGAAAACACGTGGAGCTTTCTGTCAGGACCAAGAGATCCTGCCCCCTCTGCTTCGGTTACACAAACAAACCGATTCTGCCACAAGACCCAAAGCTCCAAGAGGGCAGGAAAATGGCAGACGCTGTGCTATATAAGACACAATAATATAACATCATGCTTGCCAACATGACCCAATCCAATCTGTAGGTGCTTATCCAGTCCTGTTTTCTTTCTTTGCATTCTGGGATTTGTAGTTCCACTTTCCCCATTATAAAACTCGGACTACAAGTCCCAGAATGCAAAGAAAAAAACCCAGCACTGGATAAGCACCTAGAGATTGGAAAGGGTCATGTTGGCAAGTATGTTACATTACATAGATGATCAGTAGATATACAAACAAAACATATCTGCAATTATATGCCTTAGAAACCATTTGTACGGGTCACCAGGAATGTACTTCCAGTTATTGTGTACTAGTTTCTACTTGTGGACGGGCTACAGTGAAAACCTGAAAAGTCTATTCTTTCCTCTCTTGAGGAAGGGGCTTCTAATAATAGTGGCTGGGAAGCCTCTAATGACTCAGGGGGGCTTTCCAGGATGGCGCGAGGAGAAGCCTGTTGCCATAGTTTCAGTTGCCATCAGCACAAGGGCTGATCATATTTTTTTTCCAACATGGCTGTCCAGCTGAGGCACCGGAATTCTATTAAGAGCCCCGGAGTCATTTCTTGCAATGCAGCAGCTGAATAAAGCAAACCTTTACTAAAAGCAAGACGCGCAGGACAGTCTACCAACTGCAAAAGATATGTTCTGCAAAGAGCTTCATGTATGCTCTAAGAACGTTAATCTAATCTCAAGAATTGCCTGCACAATCTAAAGCATTTTAATGAACATTCCAGTCGCCAGCATTGTTTACGCGGGAACTTCGATGCGAATGTTATACCGCGAGCACATCTGTTTTATGCTGGCTTTGTTTTGACCGAGCAATGTTTTCCAGAACAATACCATGGCACTGTGTGCATAAGCGCAGACAAACAGAACATCCTGCTCTACAATGCATTTAGCAATGTCTAGTGTCTTCTGAAAATGTGTTTTCAGCTTAAAATGGCATCTTAGGTACAGACCAATCAATACTATTCTATGTCCTGCCACAGGTGGCACCACCTAAGGAGGTGATTCTAAGAAGGAACACAGGGCGCATCATCGATTTTAATAATAAACCAAATGGAAAGAGTCTGGCAGAATGTATTTTTTCAAAACCTTAAACGTTATATTTTTGGTCATGACAGACAATGTTTGTATTCCCTCGAATTAACGGTTTTTTCAAACAAGCACCCCAACACACATGGGTGCAGGGAGTATGCTGATAGGTCACACCTTACAAAAAGTGTATAAACTGTTCGAAGGTCTTATGTTTTCCTGCCTGTTCATTCTTATCCTGTTGGCAAATCCACTGCATTGCTGCAAACTGGCCACGTGCCATGGGTTTGCCCTTCATCGGTCCTGACCTTTTAGTCGACCCCACTTTCATTCATTACATTGAACTTGAAACTTCAAGTCTCGCTGCAAACCATTGTCTAAAAAGACAGATGGAAAGTTACAAATATTCACTTCACTCAGGAGCCAGTACCAGAGTCTGCAGGAAGTTGGAGGAGTTGGGGAGGGGAGGGAGATTTTCAAATAAATTGAGGTACTGTGATGAATTGCCATCTTGCAAGTGTGTGAAATCCCTGGCTCTTTTTATGTTTATTTACGGGTAATTCCATCTCTGAAAGAGAAATCTGCTGATCAGGTTCTAGTTTTATAAACTCCATGCCATCAGCATAGTGGGTACCTGTGCCCTGCTGCATCAGTTTCCTGATTCCCAGCTCCTGCTCTACTACTGGCACACAGCAGGGGCCACAGGAGCCCTCTTGGCCACTGTAATGACATCCAAGTCGCCGCAGCGCAGTGGCTGCATTTAAAATGTGCACCCATGCTCCAAAAAACGACATAACCCTGAAGATGGTGTCCGGGAGGCACATAAACCTGTGACTATATGCCATATCCGAGTTAGGGTAGGGTGGGCAGCATCTTTCAGAGCTATCCCATCCACTGACAGGACTAGTCTTGAGGGATTGCTTCTCTTTGTTCCAGCACCCTTTCCCCCAGGACAGCCACTCCACAGGGTGCTGGCCTGGGAGTCAAAACTAAGAGGCACACCTGCTCGCAGAGAGCCAGGCCTCAATCCAGGGTGCTGCATTTCTAAAGGCCCTTTGATCCTATTGAGAAAGGGAGGGGGCAGAGCTAGGATAGCCAAAGAGGGGTCTGCAGAGTTTCCCTGTCCTCTCCACTTTCTCTGGAGCAAAGCATATTAAGTGTGATATCGAAGGGCAAAGTTCATTCATTTGAAGGGCAGGGATTGGACCCCTAAAGCAGGCTCGCTTTGGTCCAGTCACCTGGGGATCTTTGCCTATGAAAGAAGCGGTCTCCCACCACTTCTTTGAATCATCTGGACTCATCTTGAACCATTCTGAAGATTCTGTTGAGCCTCACTAAGAGAGCAGTCCTTTCTAAAGTCTTCCAGTTCTGGGGTGAAGGCAGAAGTTCCAAAGGAAGAAACAAAATCTGCTTCCTAACCATCCCCAGGGATAATTGAGGGTGAACCCTGCTGTTGGGCCAGACGTCTGCCTTTCTGCCAGCTACCCTGTGCCTAAGACCTCACCATGTTGCAGGTCCCCTGAAGGTGCGTGCCAGCCTCCCCCGTGTTCGGGAGCCGGATAATGCACTGACATTGGCCCTGGAGATCCTGGAGTGGGACTCCCAGCACCTGTACCGGGTGCATGCATCGTGAGTGTTGTAGCCCCGCCTTTGGTTCTTGATACTGATACAACACTTTTCCTACATTGGATCCTGACAGTGTGCTGGCTGAACTAGAGGAAATAGAACGCAAAAATAGAATGAGTGGAAACACAGGCGGGCATGACTGGGGAGGAACCAGCGGTACTTACCTCACTGAGGCTACAGTGCATCGTCATTTGGGAGAAGCTAGGGAAACTAGACTATGGGAAATATATATAGAGACTGCATGCAGAAGGCGATAAGCCAGGCAGGTTTTTAGCCTGGCTAATTAAGCAGGAGAAAAAAAAAGACCTGATTAATGCAATAAAAGACAAGACAGGGATGGAGGTGAGGACCCAAGAAGGAATAAAGTATTCTCGCAATTCTATGAGAGGCTGTACTCGCGGGGCCACACAGCGGACGCCTCGGATATTGCCGACGCCCTGGCCCAAATTGACCTCCCCAAATGAAATGAAGAGCAGGTACAGATACTCGAAGCCCCACTTACCACAGAGGAATTGGCAGCCGTAATAACTAGTCGCCCAACCGGCAAGTCCCCGGGACCAGATGGGTTACCCAGTGAATTTTACAGAAAATACAAAAACACTCTGGCACCAAAGTTGCTGGAGGTATATGAGGAAGCGTATGAAAATGGACAGTTACCGAACAGCATGAAAGAATCTGTAATAATGCCCATTCTTAAACCGGGGAAATCACCACTAGACTGTGGCTCCTATAGGCCAATTTGTTTGATTAATCAGGATTTCAAAATCCTGACAGCGACTCTTTCCAGCCGGCTCAAACGAGTCATACCCACGTTGGTGCACTCGGACCAAACGGGCTATGTTCCGGGGCGGAACACTACGTGGAACCTCCAAAGGCTGCACCACATGGTACACCAGACGAATCATAGACGGGGCGAATGCACAATAACATCTTTGGATGCTGTTAAAGCCGTCGATTCTGTGAACTGGAACTGGCTGTTGAGGGCACTTGCCCACTTTGGAATATATAATTGATAATAAAACAGTTATCCGTTTTGCCAACTGAGTCGTTTCGATTATTGACATATGAATAAAATCTGTATCCACATCCATCTCCAGGGTAATTGCTACTCATATTAAAGGGATGAGGTTATTCAGTTCAACACATTCATAGACTCATTGTTATTCCAACCTGCACTATGACATTACTATCTAAGAGAAGCATTATGCATAGACAAGTCCCTGACCAGTTCCCTCCCCACTATGGTCAGATTGGGTTTGACTTCTATGGAAGAAGGCATAAAAGGCTTGAGGGATCTGAGACCCCTACTCCACGCAGATTCCCCTTGCAGGACTGGCCGGCACCCGAACCGAGACCCTGGCGACATACCAGAGGCAGTGGGAAGGGAAGGGAGTGGCTCAGATCGGAGATCTATGGGAAGAAGGACAATGGGTGGAATTCCGAACCCTGATAGAGGATTACAACATACATAAGGGCCAATTCATAATGCACAATAGCATGGTCCAAATGATCAGAAAGAGATGGCCAGGACTACACGAATATGCGGAACCTGAGTGGGCGCTAGATGCATGATATGATGTGTCGGAAGGGGGACACACAGTCTCCAGGCTCTACGAACAGCTCTTGAAATGCAACAACACATGAGATGCAGACACAAGAACGATGGGAGGCGGAACTCCACAAGACCTTCACTGATCAGGAATGGTTCAGATCCCTATGGTACACAAAGAAAGTCTCTAGAAACGCAAGATTTAGATGAGCACAGCTTTATCACACACACACACAGAGCATACCCTATCCCCAGAAGAATGTGCACCATGGGAGGCATCGAAACCCGACCCTGCCCACGCTGTGCAATGGTGAACGCAGACATGCTGCACATGCTCTGGGCCTGCCCAGTGGTAACGAAGTATTGGGTCAGCATCAAGGCAAGAGCGGCAGAGGGTGGAATTCATATGCAAGCGTGGATGCCAGAGTCTTATCTTTTGGGTTTGTTTCCAAGAGGCGGCAAACAAAAGATACATATAGCTAAAATGAAAGACCTGATGAGCATCTTGGCAAAGCGTTGCATAGCAATGGCGTGGAAATCCCGAGTATAAAGGCACGGTGGGCCGATCTGAAGAAATGGGCACTACCTGAAACGGCAGCATGGACAAGAGCATTGCAAAGTGGGGAAAGTGAGATTGGAAATAAGATACTTGCATGGAACTCACTGATACAGGACCTGTTAGAACACGGAGACGTGACTGAAACGGATGACCAAAGTGGCTCAGGAAATGCCAACGAGAATGCAGCAGCAACTGAAGCTCACCCCACCAAGGAGACAATTTTGCGGAGTGGGGCCTAAATGAGATATCGGATGATGCCGAGAGGAGACATTCACAGTTGTGCTGAACCAGTGATCCACACTAAAGGCCACACGAGCACGCCAGGACAGTTAAGAATGATGTGCGGAACCCCAACACGAAGAGTTTTTTTAAAAAAAACGATCATATGAATTTACGCTGAGCAGGCACTTACTCTAGTTAATCTGCTCTGGAGGGGTTTTGCTCCTTGGCCTCTTGTATACAAGGGTGAGAAAGGACAGTTCTGTGCTATGAGTCAGCATGCTGTCAGAACCATCAACTATTTCTAAACATTGTTTTGACTTCCAGGTGTTACAGTGGGGTAAGTTGGCTGATACTACTGCTTAGACAACAGACGTTAGGGAGCCAATAACACCGTACACCTGCACATTTCCTTTGGAAATTAACCCATTCTCTGGTAAGGAGGCTGAGTCCTACTTCCCATTAAAAGGCCCTCCCTAACCCTCTTCAAATAGAAGTGAGTGCATCCTAGACAAGCGGAGGAGTGCAAGCAGACAGTCAAACAGTCTTCCACCACGAACCAGCTGCAGTCCTATATTTACAGCTTCTAGCTTCTAGGGATGAGACATAAGGTACCCAATTATTAGCCTGCAACATGGTCTGCTCCCTGACTTTGTGTGTTTGTTTTAGCAACACTGACGTTCGGTCCTCTGTCAGAAGTAGAGGGAAATCATTCTTTGTCTTGTTTAATGTAGGGACATCTATGCGAGGAAAAGCATGCATAGAAAGAAAAGCGGCCATTTAGAATCAAAATGTGTGCTGAAACCTATGCACAGCATCGGAAAAAGGACACGTGCGAAGGAATGTGCAATCTTGGCAGTCCATTTACAATCGGAATATATGCCCACAGTAAAAAATAAAGCAACAAAAAAATCTTTTCAGTCACATGGAAGAATCCAGCAAACCTTAATTAAAACTGAGAAATAGTCCAATCTGGGATGACAAGCATAGCCTTTCCTAGAAGATCCAAAAATGAATTTGAGCCTGCATTCTTCTGCTGGTGTTTGTTTGTATTTCCTTACAGGATTAAGAATCAGCATTGTAAAACTTACAGATACTTAAAAATATAAAGCCTTTGATAGAAATTTGATAACCGAATATAATGTTATAATGCAGTTCCGTTTTACGGTGATAATTGCAACATGGAGAATAAAAAGGCTTTTCAACGCTGCAATTGTGAATGAAGATGGCATAACTTGCCAAATGTCTTTTTTTCCTTCCCCTGGGCAACACAGCAAGAACAGGACTGAGGGGATGGCATTCCTTCCTATGAAATAAATGAAACTCAAGGCTGAAACTGAACTATAAAACCTGATGACTCTCAGGAAGCCAGGCCCTGCAATAAAAACAAAGTGTACCCATGTACAACCGCCACTTGTCTATGTGCTTGGGCTTAAATCCGTAAATGTACATTAAATTCATCGTGGCCAGTGGTCTCTTCTAAGCTAGTCTGATATTTCATTCAGCCAGACCTCTCCTGAATAAAGCAGTTTAACAACTCTCTGAACTAGAGGTCTGCTCCAAAGGGCCATCTAGGTCCGACAATCATCCAAGGAGGTGGTATTAAGTCAATAAAACGTTCCCGCCAGCTGAACTATAAAGAACATTTGCTGAGGACCATGCATTCACAAGGGTCATAAAAGCCCCAGGCCTGGAATGAACCTGGACAGGACCTGGAAGGAACACGCACCAGAAGTTTAGCTGCTGGGCAGATCAACTGGAGTTGACCTGTAATAATTGGTAAAAAAGGAAAAAAAGGTATCATTGAAATTACATTGGGCTTCATTCAGAGGCTTGTTGCCGCCAGACTCAGAATAATTTACCTGTGCCTGACCTCCTGGTGGCACCGACTCATTCCGAGTCAGGCGGCCGGGAAGTCAGATGCTGGTATATTGTTAAGCACTGTTGCGAACGGTGCTCCTGTGAAAAGTCTGCCTACGATGATCGCTCCGCCCGGCTGGGTCAGACCTGTCGGCACAGCGGCCCCGGCAAGCAGACTTATAGTTTACCAGTCCGGAAACAAGGTTGCCAGTGAGCTTGCCGGCAACCGATTCCAGACCAGCAAACTTAATGAGGCCCATTGTATTCATATTTCTGTTAATAACTTTTACACAAAATGTTTTAGAGAGCTATTTTTTTTAAATGCGCCCAAAAGATGGTCATAAAACAGTTTTTTTGAAGTTACCTTCATTATTCAAATAAGGTGAATGTGGATAGATTCACGCAGAAACAGTGCAGTTTAGTGATTTATATATCCTACAGTTCATGCTGGAGAGATCATTATTCTGCACTGGAAATTCAATTTGTGTGCAAAAAAAGATAAAAATGTATGGCGCACACATCCCACATTGTGATGAGCTCGCACTACTATCATTTAATTAGTCTAAGTGAGAGCAATTTTATGAACCGATTGGTAACATGTTAACATGGATGGAATATACTATTTCAGAAGGTTACTTTTGTTTAATTTAAAAATCTCCAAGATGACATCACATAAAATGGGAGGAACACTGGGTTTAGAAGTTACTCCCATCAGACTGCCCATTCATTATTATGCCTAATCACTGTGGAGTCACTTTTGGACCTCTGTCCAATCACATACATTGATCACTTAGATTATAAAAATGATACACTTATTTAAGGGGTGTGGTTTCCGCTCTATAAATGTTCAAGCCCATAGATTCTGGGGATACCCACTCACTCACTAATTGATGGAGGCCAACAAGGCGGGAAAGATGAATTAATAACAACAGAGAGGAGTATGGAAAACATCCCTACTTTTTGGACTTATTTTGGATTAACAATGCAACACTGTAAGAGAGGCCTACATAGAGTTAACGTCCTAGGAACTCTTCAGTGGGGAAGACAGAAAACAGACCTGCATACAGAAAGTAGGGAGACCAGGCTGTGGAGGGAAGCTGACACTGCCTTGCTGACTGATGCCCACCCGTTCCAAGAGGGGGAGAATTGAACCAGTCCTTAAGAACATGCTCACCTGTATGTGAGATAGCCAAAAGAAACTCAGATGTAAGCATAATATAAACGGGAAATAATCCTGAGTGGAGCGATACTAAAAAAGGGGAATAGATCACATCCTGGCCCCTGTCATTTATAAGTATTGAGGGGCAGGGGAATATAAATTGACTGTACATCCTGGGAAATAAGTGAATATTTCAGAAGCATATGTGCTTCTGGAATGATGGATTTGATTAAATAGACTCTATGCTGTGTATAACGTTAGATCCTGTGACTCCTTTTCTGTGCAATGTACAAGCACAAAAGAGCAAAGGACATCTCACTGTGTGCATATCTAGAAGAATAAAGTCATTGAAGTAATTTCCTGGTTACATCAACAAGCAGAGTTATGTTACTAGTGCTGATCCATTTAAGAAAGTGGGAAAGGTTTATTAACTGCCACCTGTTTTCCCACCTTTAAGTTTCCCATTGAAAGATAGACTTGCATACATAGAAACACCACTGAAAGGAGGTAGTAAGGAGAAGTAATTCACATGCGCAAATGTTAAGTAGCTTGTTATTTCGATTGAGCATTCTAGAATGCTGTTTGAAAGTGACATATCTATTGAGTAAGGGGGGAGGTATCTGTTAACAATAAAGGGAAAGTAGAGATATTGGGACAGGCAGGAACGTTTTGATTTAATTTGGTTTTTAACAACTGAAAGCAATAGCCTGGACAGTGAGGCATTTTGCAATCAGTGGTGCATGTGTGCCTAGGGTAAACACAATGAACAATTGGTGATGTATGTGTTTACAAAGGTCTATTCAAGTAAATGTAGCTTCGAAAAGTGATGCAACCAGTGTATTGATCATTTTACATTGTAATACCTTTAGACATGGGCTAGATCCAAAACCGGTTGATATTTAAATGTATATTTATTTGAATTGTATTAATAAATAGACCTTCTGTGCAATCCTGCATGCTTCTCATCCTGTAAGAGGAAGGAGGCAGTTGGGACTCAATGTTATTTAATTCAGAGTCCCATAGTTCATAAAAATAATGTTTTTTTTTAAATCAATAAATAGAAACTGTGCACCTTGTTTGAGGTGGGTGCAAAATTCCCAGAATTATATGTCACCCGATAAAAATATCCTATATTCAAATACAGGGAGATCAAAGAGTAAATGTTTAATTTTCACATTTATCTTATACTAAGAGTAGACCCTCTATTCTTTCCTGCTTTTCAAAAGGGGTCCTTTCCTCTATCCTTCAATCTCCAAGACAGCTATCACAACATCTCAATCAGGATCCCGGCACAGATTCCTGTCTTTTTAATCAAAGTTGCTGCTATTTGGGTGGAAGCTAGCTTCCCAGGTGTAGTAAAAGATGGATGGACAAAGTACATAACACAGGGAAGTCTGCAGTACTTCTCTGCACTTTAGACTGCTGACCTGCCCACTCTTCTTCCAACCTAAGATACAAAAGAAACATAAGCAGTTTGCCCACAGTATATGCAATCAATCCGAATTCTGATAGAGCTTTGCCTTCTCTCCCAGGACTTGAGGGTTTTAGAGGTCAACACCCATCTCTGCAACAGTGATGTTAACAGAGAGAAAAGTTGACAAGCTGTAACAATGTGTTGGACCGCTCTATTAACCTAGCCTTGTCTAGAGTCAGCTCCATGTTCAGTGGGCCAACAGCTATACAACCACCACACAATATACAAAGCCTTAGCTTTCAGAGCCGTGCATGGACAGTATGCAATCTGAGCTGCTTTCCACCTCAGGGGAGTGTACAATATGACTGGATATCATCAGCTGGATATTTCCTTCCTTAAGGAGCTCTGCCTCTCCCAATAGACACTCCTGGAGATTTAGTTAGATTACAGTTATATTAAAAAATACTGCTTTTATTCCAAAGGTTTATGATTGTTGCCATTCTTAGGCTTCAAACCAATGGGAGGTATTAGGGTACACTTTCTGTGTTTGAATCACTGTCATCAAGCCAATCAGAAGGAGCGTCCAATAGAATATTGCTACATCAGGTTACTTTGATGTATTGGGTGGATGAGAGGGATACAACACATCCAATTCCTATGGGCAATGTAAGAGATTAGTTTATTCCTGCAAGATGACAACACACAATATTTGACCATGGAAATTCAGGCCAAATTTGTACCAAGGGAGCAGAGGAATTCCATAGCACAGTAGAATGTGCCCACTGAGTGAGCCAGAAAGGTGACACAGCTTAGGAATATTGTTATCTGGAGACCTGCTGTCCAGTGATTTCCAAATCCATTTAGGACAGATGGGGACACCACCAACCAAAGGGTCCAGAGATATTCATCACTGATTCGTGTCTTGTGTGCCCACCAGGGGTACCCAGACCTTAGTCTGCTGAAAAAAAGAAAATGTGCAAGGAGAAGAGGGGATGGGATAGCATGAAATAGATGCTACAAACACAGTGAGGCAGGGAGTGATGCAGTGGGGGAAGAATGTTTTGTGATAGCATGTCTGCATGTCAGTCAATTTCAGTGGACCATAGCTCTGTAAAAAGGAGGAGGCAGAAATATCCTAAAGTGTATGGATAACATGGGTTGTGCTCCCAAGGCAGATTTGAAGAAATATACGTTAGTAATTATGGATACATAAGGGGCATAAGAGTGTTCTTAAGCAATTCTGGGAATTTGGTGGCTTATTTGTCCAGGCATCTCTATACATTGTAGCCCAATTCAAACCACAGATTCTTTGACTGC
Source organism: Ambystoma mexicanum (assembly GCF_040938575.1). Taxonomy (NCBI): domain Eukaryota; kingdom Metazoa; phylum Chordata; class Amphibia; order Caudata; family Ambystomatidae; genus Ambystoma; species Ambystoma mexicanum. The sequence continues at coordinate 103,019,970 of NC_090936.1, read as the reverse complement.
TAAGCCTGAGCCAAGAGTGGCATAGTCAAGTAGCCAAACTAGCATGCTAATATTGAAAAACGCCTAGTATCTTGATGTCAAAAGGTAAAGAGTTTTTCTGTGTCATATAATGCTATATTGAATTCTAGTTTATAGTGAGACACTTTCCCCCAGAAGCTCACTGTCTCCAGAGCTTTTGTCCTCTCTAGGCTGCTATTGCAACAGCCTCTTTTTAAATCTTCCTGCCTCTACTCTGCGACCTTTACAACCCATCCAGAACAGGACTGCGGGACTTGTTCATGGCCTCAAGTACAGGGATCGTATATCTCCAGCTCTGAAATCTCTTCACTGGCTCCCTGTGGCTGCAAGGATCACGTTCAAGACCCTCTGAATCGCTCACAAGGCTTTATGGGGCCTGGGACCGCTCTACCTCCATCTTGCTCTTTCAAAAGGACTTCCTTCGCGAGCTCTCCACTCATCTACCTCCAAATCTCTGAGGATTAGACGCTTCTCCAAGAAGAGAGTTGGGGGCAGATCTATCCCCTCAGCTCGGGCCTACCTCTGGAACAGCCTCCCTGACTCCCTCAAACGTGAGCAGAACCACCTCCGGTTCTGGAAGCAACTCAAGACCTTCCTTTTCGCTTCCGCTTTCTCTCTTCCTCTCTTCCCCTCCCCCTGCTGATGCACCTAACTGCTCCGCACACTGGTCTCCTGGTCACCCTCTGAACTCCGGCCCAGGCTCCTGCATGTCCAGTTGCCCTTGCACTGCCTCCGGGCTCCCCAGCACTTAAGGGTCTGTACCTGCAACCCTACAGTCCCTTCTCTCTGCACTCATGAGCCACCCGCTGGCCGCACTTGTGAGTTAACTGCACTTCACCCTTTCCCTCCCCCTTGGCACTTCTCCCCTTCTATCTTCCCCGCATGTGCGCGATCTGAATGACACAAAGCCTAGTAAGATCATTATTTTGTCCTCCCTTTGTTTCCCCTTCCTTGTCTTGTCACGGCTAGAAATACTTGTGTACAGGCACGTTATAAATGCCACATTATATGATATCAGTGTGGAACATAGCATTACATAGCTATCTATAATAAGGAAAAAACATTCGGAGATTCCTGTAAGCTTTCAGACTGTGTCCATTAGATTTTGTGAAAGACAGAGGTGAATGTGCAACCAACTCGGTAGGTAAAAAGAGAGAGGCCTGCATGCAGTATAAGACTGGCAAACCTCTGTTACGTTATGTTCCTATGCTCTGACTGCTACCATAAGGCTATGATACGCTTAGTTGCTTGTGTTGCACTTTATGCCACATTAATACCACAGGACTGAAAAGCAGAGAGGAAATATTTCAGGCTGCAAGCCAAAAACATGAACACCTCTCCTCTCAGGGATGAGTATTTAAGGGCTTATCTGCCAGCCAGCCTCTAAAGTGGAGAGAATGGGGATGAAACAGAAGTGACTATGCTCCAAAATGGAATCTCAGGCAAGAGAAATAGTCATCTTTCAAACCTGGAAAGCCTTTTAATAACATGTTTGGGAGTGGCTGTGCATCAGAAATGTGAGTTTGCCATTTGTGCAACTCCCTGAATTATCAACAAAATCTCCAGTTTTTATTTTTCAAACATTTTCTTTTTTTCTAATTTATGTTGTATGGCACAGTTATTATACTGCACCAAATCACCACCATAATCTCAAATAATAAAGCAAAATAAATAATTGATAAACATGACACAGGAGAGGACTCGCCTTTTTTGTGGATCCTGGAATGGATTAAGATTGATGTAAGCAATTGAAATTAAACATCATTTGAATACTCTTTCAGCTCCATAGGAGAGATATGTGTGAGCACACCTTGGACTAGCTTGCATTCTAGTTCTACTATCTGCAGGCTTCTAAGCCTCCCACAATGCTAGGGTGTAATTGTGATCCTGGGCATGTGAAAGCCATGGACACAAATACACAAGTGCAAAGTCATTCTACTTACGCTTCTACTTAACACTCCCCTCCCATGAATGACCATGTTCAATAGACAGAAAAGGGGAGAAAATATGGTCAATTTTAAATGAGGGTGGGTTTTCAACTGTAGGTTTTCTGAGAGCAAATACATGTACTGGGGTTACTGGAAGTTCTTGCAGAATGCAGAGAACTGTATGGGGATATTTATAATGGTGTGTGAGACAGCACTACTCTTAGGCCGAGGATGGGCTTTTCTGCAAGTTAATATGCATAATCCTGTCTTGTCTTTTCTTTTCAACCTCTGCTGCATTTACCTTGTCCTGTTATTGGAGGACTGCAGCAGGTCTTTGGTCCAAAAAGGGTTGCAGATCCTGCTTTCCAGTTTACATTTGAAGGTCTACTAATCAATTGAGAATGTAAGTGACTCAATGCCCCTTTTGTGATTTTTAGATGCTATAATCCTTTATAAATGTATGAACACTGGGAAAGAGGGGAATTTTCCCAGATAAATAAATAATTTAATTTCCTTGGTTTGTTTCAGAAAGAAATTGGCTCCTTTAATCTCTGGCCTCTGAAGCATAAGGAAGTAAAAGACAATCACCTATAACAGTCTTATTCAATTAATGTCCCACATTAAATAATGTTTGCAAGTGTTTAGAATATTAGAGACAGGCTTTGGTAAGGAAATAGTAGCGCAAGAACCAATTGTTAACATCTATGCCCCTTCTCGTTTGTCCATCACCCCGAAACTGAAATCATTTATAATTTTACTAAGGGCAAGAATTACTGGTACTTTGTTAGATTGTGTGAGGAACCTGAGGGTGTCCCCACTTCTTTTCCCCCTGTATCCTCCTCTCGGGTGGCCAGGGAAAGGCCATCGCTCTTGGATCCTGACCCTGGAGGTGGATACGGGGGGGAGGAAGGATAACGTGGGTGGATGAGACCTGAGGATTGCGGAGAGGATTTTTCATAATTAACTCTCTATCCATCAAGCCTTTGCTGGCTATTGTCAGCCCCTTTTCTGTTCATTCAGAGTGAAAGTTAGTTTGTAAAATCTACATGATACAAAGAACTTCATTATAAGTGAAAACAAGCATTGGAAACCACCAGGAGAATTCAAGGAACTGTATGTCATGAGGAAACAAGCATTGGTAAGAGCCTGTAGAATGCAAGAAAGTGTGACAAATGCATAGTGGCCAAACAAGCCACGATACAGTATCAGAAGAGTGTTGCCTAGGTGACTAATCAAGCATCACTGTCAAGTTGAAGCAGTGTCACAGTGTTGATGGAAAAGCTGCCAAGAAGGGGTATCGGTTGCATGACTTGTAACAGGTGGACCATATGGTCTGACAACTGCGCCAAGACCGAGTGCACCCCGTATGGAAAAGTCACTGAAAGCACCTATAAAGAAGTTTGTGTTTTATAACAAACTCTTATGTGTTGTTTAAGTCAATAAACTGAACTGCCTATGTGAACTAGTGAAAGGTAACAATGTCATAAGAGTTGGGAAGTGTCCCAAGGAATTGTTTTGTTTGAAAAGCTGGAAGATTTGAACTCTTGGTTAAGGGAGCCCCTGTGCCTTTTGAACTATTTTTAACTTTGGGAAGGGAAGATGAATACAAGCCAAGCGCTGGAAGAAGCTCTGAACTTTACTTTGAACGCTATTCATTTAGATGGCGACATCCCTACACATTGTATACAGTTAGACGTGAGGGCTTGGTTTTCTTTAGGTAGGGAAATCCCACCTTAATATAGGGCAAGTTAGGCCTCACCCCATCCTGTCTTTTGAGTTAATAAAACTTCGTGGACCAAACTTGAACCTGTTGTCTGTGTCTGCTTCATAATGCCTTCACAATAGAGGCATTATTTGAAACACAACTTTCATTTTTTAGTTTAGTAAAATGTTCTCTCTCTCATAATGTTTCAATCATTACTGTTGAATTATGTGTCATCTCAGTGCCAAAAAATGTAAACATTCCAATTCTGATTCACTATAAAAAAGTTAATGTGCAGACGCTAAGTTCAACCACAATGATTAATGTAATGATGTTTCATATTCTGACTTTCCTTATTTTATGACTGCCATGATTCATTTCATACATTGATTGTCCTTTATCCAAGCTTTACAATGCAGCATTCTATGCATTGATAATGTTGTGCTTGTAATTAAAGTGACTCAAATATACGGTATTAGCATAATTGACCTAAAAACATTTGACCTAAAACACTTGATCGAATTTTTTAGACCTTTTTTTGGTCAAATTTTATTAAATATATAGATGGGGGTGGGTAAGGGTATAGATTAGGTTGAGGGGAAGCGGGGAGGGTTTTAGACCAAAAAAAGGTCAAATAAATTAGATCAAATGTGATTAGATCAAATGTGATTAGGTCAAATGTTTTAGGTAAATAGACCCAAACCAAATATACTTCCCTTGTTGAGAGGTGGAGACCAAATGCATGTAAATTAATGTATTAATTTGAAATAAAAAAAAAATATTGTAAATGAAACAGCTTATCTCTTGTCCCAGAATTCAGCGTGATATTGTATCTCAGGCATCAATACACTGGTGTCTTTATCACCCATTAAACACCCTGGATACAATTGCCTGAGCCCAATTTCAGGGAAGGTTGTTAATTCCCCCTGGGGGAGTGACATCCAATGAAAGGCATTGATCCTCGCACATGTAAGGAGACTTATGGATGGGGACAGAATGGTGTTCCCTGGTTTCTTGCTCTCCTAGTCTTCTCCAAGCCATTTCCGTCATTTCCATGGTCATGTAGCTTCTTGACTGGTAGGAGAAGAAATATTCCCATATTAAAGTGATAATCCATCTCTTGATGAATAAGGAATGGCTCCAATTACTTAATCTGCTGCAAATAGGCATTGAGAAGATTCTCATACTGGAAGTTAGCTCTCAATGATGCCAGCTGAGGTGGTTAGTTTGTACCGGTTACCCTTTGAGTGGGGGGAGGGCTTCTGCTTTTGAGGCCTTGAAAAGGTGTCTTTTAAACCTGTGCCTGCTGCTTTTCATGGGGTGGGCATGTTATGACACTACCTGTAGCTTTGATTCGCAAAAGAAAAACAGTGCATTCATTTGGTGCACCATGTTGCTTTGGCCATTGGTTTATCAAAGGAGTCTACAACCGTTTGCTTTCCGGGTGTGTTGGACTACATATCACATTAGCCCAAGCCATCACAGTTAATGGTAGGGAACCATGGGTGCTATAGTTCAAAACATATGGAGATGGCAAAGTTTGTAGACTCCTGATTTATGACTTGATTAGGTGGTTAATCAAGGAAAGATTAATGCAGTGTGGTTAGTAATTTTCTTTTCATTTTTCAGAAGCTTTGTTCAGCACAAAGAGGCATCAAAGCACAAATAGAAAACAGGAACACAAGCCTTGTTTACATAGTAAAACATTAAAACAGCAGCATTCATTGGACACTTGGAACATAGGGTCGAACATTAACATGCGGAAGCTCAAGCACTGTTACATTAACTAATCTGTCTAAATAGTGCCCAGGTAAACTTTAAAATATAATTCTACTTCTGGAGTCTATGTACATAAAAGTTCACTTGCATTCAGTCTTACTCATTAGTCAATAAAAAGACTCACAAGTCATCTAATTACTAATGAATAGAAGCTTGTCTGCTAGCATTGTGCAAATTAAACATATATACAAAGTTTAAAATCAGTTCTGTACGATGTCAGGGTAACATGACGAGCACATGTACAGTGCATAGAGAGTGTCATTCAAAGTGCATGCGCGCTAGATCCTAAGCCATCTGTTCCCTAGTATAAAGGGGCTATTTCTGCTGACATTGTGCAAAGTCAAGCATGGGAAAATATAAAACCAATACTACACCTTGAAATACTTCATATAGACTAGAAACAGCTAAAAGACTTGTTCAGTTCGATATATAAATCAAAAATAGGATGATTAAAAAAGATTAGCTACATTGCTGGATTACTAGATGTTAGAATTCTTTCCATCTTGGATCTCCTTAACCAGGCTCAGTGTAGATACAGTGTAACAAAATTCACTGTATTTAGATCGTCAATGTTTTTGCAGTAAGATATCGCCAAGACAACCCGTCAAATGTTTTGCCAATTAGAGTATCCGGAGGAGGTATCTTGATCTCAAATCCTTATGTCCAGCACAGGGCAATAAGAAATTGATCCCTCCGCTGCGCCACATACTCTGCACGCCGAACCATTAGAATTTTGCAAGCTTTTAGTAAAGGATATCACTTTCAAGGTGTTGATACGAAATTGGATAAAAAGAGCATGTGCGAACTTCAGAAATGTAACGTCCAGATACTCCTCATACGCAAATGCATACTTTGTATATAGGTAAGGCTGGCCAGTCCTTACAGTTTGGCACCCTAGTTTTTCAATGTGGCGCTGCAAGGCCTCAGCACTAGCCTTTTTAATCTCTTCTTTAGATTTCTTGGTCATTCCCCACTTGTGCTTACCACATTTTATGCATATTGAGTTTAATTCGCTCTTGATGTACATGGTTCAGCCATGGAAGCGATCTTGAGCCTTCCGGAGACATTACATGAGATAATGCGTCGCTGTACTTGCTTAGGTTCGGGCTTGTCCAAATTCTTGTTCAATAGAGTAAGGGTTTACAACGGGTAAGGTCTACTATAGGGCGTAGATCACATTCCATGCACAAGCTAGAGGTAGGAATGCTAACAGGTTGCATGAGGATTGCTTTCATAAACGTGTTTTCCACGATCAACATCGGCTTGGCACAGGTGTGACCCTAGATCGCAGCTCCATAAAGTGCAGCGGGGAGGGCTTGATGCCTATACAGGTGGAGCGCTGTGGTTATGGTATTACCCAAATTGACCTTTTGCACAATTGATCTAATTATAGCGGTCCTAATTGACCTTCTGCACAATTGATCTTTTATATTATTTTAGTTATTTCATATATGTATTGGGTTGTTTTTGGATTATAAATAATATAAGGGGATTGGGTGGGGGTTGCAAGGGGTTTTGGATTGGGTGGGGATTGCGGGGGGTTTCCCCCCACATATATGTCCTAATTGACCTTCTAAATTAGGTCAATTCTCCTGAGGTCAATTCTCCCGAGGTCATTTGTGAAAAGGTCAATTAGTATACAACCGTGGTTATTACTCTCCTCCTCTGTGACTCATGAAAAATGTCCTAGTCCCTCAGCTGTATTTGTCCAAAGTCACTGTGGCTTTGGTCACTTGCTGCGTGCACTGTCAGTTCACAGCGAACTTAATGGCCAAGTACACATAAGTAGGTACTTGTTTGAGGGCTGGCGTTTGTCTTGGAAACAAGACAACGCATAGCAACACAGGTACGAATCCTGGTCTCGCGCTTAGAAACCGTCTCGGGTATTAAGCATGTTATAAAAGAACAATTATAATGATGATAATGTAGAGCCATCGATCTCTACTTTCAGCTTGGTGCACTTAGTTGACCTAGATCTGAACACCATGACGTTTGTTTTGTCCTTGATCAATTCAAGGCACAGTTCTTTGGATTTTTGGTTGAAGACTGCTAGGTTATATTTTAAACCCATCGGGGTTGTGGAAAGCAAGACTGCATCATCTGCAAAAAAATGTGCTGGGATCTTGTCAGCGCCTATTTTAGGTGGATCCAGGCAACAGGCAACTAACTTTTCAACCACCTCATTAATGTAAAGACAAAAGAGTAGAGGGGCGAGTACACATCCTTGTCAGACACCTCTGTTAACTCCAATTCGGCTCTGTTAGATCTCCCCCAAGGCCCCAAAGCAGTGTGGTTATTGATTGCACCTCTTATGGATTCTACAGCCCATCACTTGTTTGATTTATTTATTTATTGTATTTGTTGACAGCACCCAAAACCGTAAGTATCACAGTGCTGGTACATTGGTGAAACGAGACAAAACAGAAATATGGTACATAAGCATGTCAGTAAATGCTGCAGCGAGTCAGGTAGAGGGGATACCCCAGTTTCAGGTTAGTCAGGTTTGATATATTCTCATGAAGCAAGGATTGTCATGGGTAAGGAGATAATGCACCAGGCACTTGCTGGTGATCTTACATATTCCCCTAAGTCTTCCTTCTCACAATCATTGTGTCCTCCTTCCTGCCCAGAGGATGGGTTAGGAGTTCCAGGGGGTGGTGTGTCCTTCTACGGGCCATTCCAGGAGGGGGGCAGGTCTTAGTGCTTGATTGACCTTTTTTTTATACAGGCTACTGAGTGCTTGTCTGGGTGATTCACAGGTCACCTGATGTAGTGAATTCTAAAATGAGAAAGGATACATTGGAGTAATGAAAATGAATGGTAATTAATCAAGGCATTTCTGTTTTGCACAAACTAGATTGGCAGTCACCAAATACCATATGTCGGATATGTTTGTTATGCATTTGAAGTTCGATTTCTTTCTGATAGTTCTGATACATGACTTTATAGAGACATATTCTGGAAACATTTTCTCTTCCCAGTTTCTAGAAACAAGGCAAGCAATTGTTTTGTGCTGTGGTACAGTTCAAAGAAAGGGTCTGCACAATTATTTATTTATTCTGCAGTCACACTTCTTATTGAGGCCCTTGGTCTTTTCGCTACTAATAAGTCTCACTATGTTACCTCAGCGCACTGTGCTTAACTCTACTGTGCACAAAGGACTACGTTCAACACATATGACTTAAGTTAAATCACCCAAATGAAGTTTAAAAACAACTTCCCGTCGAATCAAATCCTCATACATAATTCAGTCAGACTAAAGTCTTTTAGATCTTCTTTTATAAGACTTCATTTGAGAAGGCGCCATAACGAGCTGAAAGGCTTTTAACATTCATTCATTTTTCATGAAATAATTAAAATGTGATTATTGCTGAATGAATTTCAAAACCAAGATAGAAAATGCTGTTCTCTCTTCAGAGAGTAGGCAACCATTCCTTGTAGAACCGTCCAGTATTTATACGAAATAACATCTGCATTTCTAAAGTCCAATGAGTCGGAAATCTCCATTTAAAAAACAAAAAAATGTAATTACAGATAAGTTAAAAATGGAGGAAACATGGTAGTTAACTTCAGAAGAAATAGCCATGGGCGCAACAGTTTATTGCAATTTGCAATTATAGTTATGAATGTAGCATGCCTTTGAGCTACTCCTTTTAAGCATTTATGTAATTTAATTAGCTGGTCTTGTATAGCGCCTGTTTGCCAATATTGGTGGCACCGATGCGCTTGGCTGTGCAAGAGAAAAGGAGGGGGGTCATTAGTGGCGAAGTGGGAGAGGCAAATGCAAAACCTGTGGTGTTGATGGGTGCAGGACCGAAGTACCCGGGTCCTGAGTTCCAATCCGCTTCCTATGGGTTTGGTGGAAGACATTTTGGAGTATGTTATGCATAGGGAAGCTCATTTATGTAGTTAATAGTATATCCATTCTACCCCTGCTTTCCAGCTTTATTTGTAATTCCTTGTGTGTTCTTTGCTAAATATCTAACAATACAATAAAAGGCCAGATGTATGTTTGTCCTGTATGTTTGTCCGATACAGTAGCTTCACCTGTTGTAATTCGCTAGAGGGAGCTGTTGCCTTAGGATATATAGAGACAGTACAAATGTGCATAGCTTCGCCTGTTGTCACCGCTAGAGGGAGCTGTTGCCTTAGGATATATAGAGACAATACAAATGTGCCTGTTGTCACCGCTAGAGGGAGCTGTTGCCTTAGGCTTCTGTGTTAATGTAAACCTGCTCTTTGGCCCATGTAGACAGACTTCTAGACTAGCAATTAATACAAAGCCAATAGTTGTGGCCACTTCTGTACACTGCTGTAAGCGTATGGCATTTTACCAGGTCTATTACTAGTCTGTAAAATACAAACTTGCAGGTGGAACTTTTAAAGTCATTACTGAATGGATACGGCCCACATATTAAATGCATCCATGCCTATAAAGCAGATACATTTTGGTGCATGTCTTCAGCAAATCTCTCAAGGGTGTCCATTATAGCTAAGAACCCATAAACAGATGAATGTGTTTTTTTTTTCTGGTTTTTATGTGGAGAAGCTACATGTATCGACATCGGCTGAATCCAGAGGGTGTGTTATCCCATTGTACTAAAAGGAGCTAACAAAGGTGGGATCAGGAGTTTCATGGTCTTCCCGAAAAGCAACTCGCTTACATATAGCCTCGAAAGAGAGGTCACTCGGAAGGGGATTTAAATACTTACCTCTTTGGAAATTGTATAGGTTATACATTTTTAAACAAGTTAAATTCCTCATTCATTTTAGCAGAATACTTTAAATGCGTCCTCTCTGCAAATAAGAAGGGAACTGAGGGAGTCCAGCAGTAAGACAGAGTGATTCCCAGACCATATGAAGGATAATGGGCTTCATTACAAGACAAGCGGTAACCCGCCTGTGCTACGCAGGGTTGCTGCCGGACTCTAACACTGTTTCCGTCGGCTGAGATCCTGGTGCCACCGGGACAGTCCCAGCAGCACGGGATATCAAGCGGCAGAAAATGTTAGTTCCCATTCCATGGGAATGGGGACTCGGAAGCACCGGTGCCGGTGCGTCCATGTCAACTGTGCCTACCGTGGCCTTAGCGGCCGGCAGCACAGACCTGCCGCACGCAACGCTGCCGGCAGGCACAGTTGTAGTCTGCTGGCCCGTAAAGGGTGCTAATACGTTGCTAGCGGCACCCTTATTTCTGGACCGGCAGACTTGTAATGAGGCCAATGTCTAGATAAAAGCCTTAAGCGTAAGGCAAGATAAAGTTCCTGACTATGTTCAAAGTCACCTAAGATGCCAAAAGGAGTTCAATCCCACTCCCGGTGGGACACGCTGAAAGCCGACGGACATTTTCTCACATATTCATCTGACCACGTGCACACAACAAGATGGGGTCACAGAACACAGTGAAGTCATCCATGGCATTGCACCATTTTTGTAGTTTAAATATGATGTAGTTGTGCTCAGAGATCCTGTCTTTCCGAAAAGTGCATACAGGAACTCGGCAGCTGCTGTGCTGTATTGCTATTTTGGAAGTTACAATTAAATATCTTATTAATTGTGAATTACAAGGTCTCACTTTACCTAGAGGGGTTGAAGGATTTATTAGTTTTAAAAAAAGGCCGAATAATACTAGCAGAATTACAAAATGATCAACAGCAATTGTATCTGAATAATTCACATCAAAGTGGATTGACAGTGAAGGCGGTGTCATATCCCAAGATGTTCAGGTAACTAGGAGCAAACACTCAAAAAGCTCCTGTACTCCTTTTCTTGTGTTTTCCTCCAATATAGCCATTGCTGTTCCTTACGTAACAAAGACTGTTTGAAATCCCGGCTAACCATATTAGTACAGATTTTGTCAACAATTACGTCATTTTATTCCTGTTGATTAACCTTGATTAATTAGAACCAGTGGCATTTTTTTAATCTATATTCAGAGATCCTTAGGTGTGCTCCTTCTGATATTTTGCCAAAATACCTGAGTCTGCAAGGGTGCTGTGCAGTAGATCACTCGGGAGGATAGCTCAGTGTCAACGTGATCGCCTTGGAAGCAATGCATCACGGAGTAACACAAGTTCGATCCCCGGATCCGCGCTTAGAAACCTCTGGGTATTAAGCATGCTATAAATAACCTATCACATCACATCATAGGCTCTTATGGTAGGTCATGTCTTTGCGATACCAGTCCCATTGACCAATTTCAAATTTTACCCGTGGTAGATGGGCCACAGGGGCATAGCCCTTTAAAGGAGTACTGCTCCAAAGTGCCCTCTGTCTCCTGTTATAAAATCTGGATTGGTATTTAGAGTGAAGCCATTTGTTTTTCATCTTCCTACCCCTAATAAGGGCAAATCATGGAATGTGTACTGAGGGTAAGCTAAATTGTACAAAAGGCCAATGTTTTTTTAAAATATTCTTGATATGTTGTGAATTCTGGTTAAAGGTCATCACACATACTCTTTGGTCTGGAGTAGTAGGATGCAGCAGCGGTGCAAGCAGGCTTTCTCTTGGAGTATATTTTGCGTGCTTGTTCAATCTTTCTTTTCACCAACTGTTTGGGGTAACCCTGTTGAAGCAGCCAATTATCCAACTAGCCACAAGTGTTTTGTATTCCTGCAAGTTACAGCAGCTAAGCACATACCGACCATTTGCACACACACTGTTAAGATTAAGGAAACTAACGTCTGCTTTACTTTCTGTCTTTGTGAACTGAATGTTTGTGCTTATTTTATTGATCCAATTAAAGAAGTAGTTTAGTGAAGTGCTGTCCAGAGCCCTGTTACTTTTTAGGATATCTGCTCCATTCCTTTCGTTGGTCCCAAAATGGATTTCAATATTTCACCAGCTGTCTTATCTCATAGTCAGCCATATAAAGGACTACCAAGCCATGGGCAAAGGCTTTACCCATGGCAGTCCCCTTAATTTATTGGTAGAAAACATCCTTAAATTATAGGTAATTATATTACAGAGGGAGGGTAAAAACTGCCAGAATGAAGTCTTTAAAGGGTGATGTCGTGTATCAGGGGTTTGATAACCCGGTTGGGCAAACACTGCCCCTTACAAGCCCTCAGGCCCCAGGTTGATAAAAAAGAGTACAACTGATAGGTAATAATATTGACATTCATTAGCTGAGCGCTTATAATCTGGTGGGATCCAGCAAGACGCACTATGAATTCTTATCAGTATTATGTCCCTGATTCAATGGTATTTGATTCAGTGTATTATGAGTTATGAATTACACTATAAACTTGAATCTTCACATATTTGTGATTTAAACCCCTCACACTGCAAATAATCAAATCATACTAAAACATAAATATCATGATCAGTCTCATCGAAGGACGAGCCAATGAAAATGATGAGAGTTGGAAGTATTGCTTACTTATTGGCTTGGGTTAAAATATACTACTTAATCTGAGGCATTTCACAGCTTTGGAACAATTGTATTGCGGAAAGGGGTGTGGAGCACATACTTTAAACATGGGTAACGGTGCAAGCTCTGTATGATTTCTATCTCTACTCCTTCACCAATGACCTCTGATCTTAGGGGCTTCAACACAGAGGCCAGGCGTACCAAAGGGCAGGTCAGGGGTATCAACTAAATGCCCTGTCAGCACGCAAATGATGTCCATGACAACAACCTAATTTAAAACATAAACACATTTTGTGTTTGTCCGATGGGGTGTACAGAGAAATCCCATTGGCTACATATACAAAGCCAGGCTGATTGACTTTGACAGTGCTTGCTCTATTCTGCTCATGACTGGACTGGGAAGGCCTTGAACAGGTCTAGCTGTATGGAGTGTGAACTAGGATGGCTCATTCTACACATTTTCTTCCCCTCTATTTAGCAGTTCCCCATGGCAATAGGTGAAATAGTTTGAGCCAAGAAGAAACATAGAAGATAAAGATGCCTCGAAATGACAGAGGCATGCCTTTGCCATCCTTGTCATCTGAATGTCATAGCAATAATGAACGATGCCTAATTGGAGAAGTAGCCCCAGCCTTTTTTTAAATGTGGCATATGCATTTTCTGTTGCAGTGCATAGTTTCATCCACCTTGAGAGTTGTTTACATATATAAATGAATGGCTCCCAAATGCAGCATTCTCACCCGGGAAAGGGCGCACAGCCAATCAGGTGGGTGGAAAAGTGGGTGAGACTACAGTATGCACCGCCCGCTCTTTCCAGCCACCTGTGGCCCATCCCTGGGTGGCACCATCTTGATTGTTGGGAGGCAACAGGGAGCCTCTACCTATTGCCGCCCCAGGTGCCCAACTTTACATCCTCCCCCCAATGACATTAGAACCTTTTCCCCACCACACTTACCTGTTGAACCAGAGTTTGTGCTCCCGTCCGGGTGCTTCTCCCACCTCTGGTGGCTGCCATGGAAATTAAAAAGGGACCAAGTTCCTTTTCCTTCGACAGTGGTCATCTTTTTTTCTCCCAGGAGATTGGGCGCACACAATAGCGCAGAGCCCATCTCCTGAGAAAAAAATAAACTATTTGCACCTCGGGCAAGCCTCGTTGTGCGAATAGCTATGATGCCCGAGCCGGGGTGCATACATGGCCGGTAACAACCTGCAGCCCTCTAAGAGGCCCTCACTTCGCTCGGGCCTGCCTTGCCTCAGGCTGGCAGGGCCATTACCGGCCATGTACGCCCCCCGGCTGGGTCGTGAATGCTACAACTTCACAAAAAAGAGCCATCTATGAGCACATGACACAAACAAGCATTGACAAAGTCACTAGCGTTGGCAGTTGTATGGTGAAAGCCTTTCACACATTCTTAAACACAGGCACACTTAGGCAGGTCGAGGATATGTTGATGGTAAAGCTGACAGAGTAGAGATAGGGTGCAGGGGTGGCGGTTAGATGAATGAATATGAATGGGAAGATTGATGAATGAATTAGAGTAATGGAGGATGTGTGAATGAATGATTATGAAGGGAGGTAAAATGAGAGGCATGGCGCAGGAGATGAAAGATATTGAAGACGGATGAATGAACGCTTAAGAGCACCTGACTATGAGGATGTATGAAAAGATAAATACATAAATGCAGTGTGGTATGAATGGGTTATTGAATAATCATGTAAGGCTGGGTAGATGAATGAGAATGTGAGGGTGGGTAAATTAATTAGTTCAAGGATAGCAGGATAAGCAAATGAGTTTGAGGATGAGGGGCAACTGGAGAAATAACACGGTAAGCAAACAAGATGGGGGAAAAGAGGCCACTTGGGGAGGGGAGAGAATAGCAATCAGGGGTAGGATAAAGGCGAGGGGACATATTACCCATCGGTGACTGCAAGGTGACGAGAGGAGGAGAAAGGGTGCAGAGAAACTGAAAGTAAGAGATAGTCAAGCACAGATTTTCCATTGCTGCTATGGATGACTTAATTCTGTAAAGGTGCAGTTTCAGAAGCACGCAATCCATACCCTTAACTATTGCAGACACAAATGGTTTCAGTTCCCCAGTCACTATCGTATGGTCCCCTTATTAGACACTGAGTGTTAATTTATGGAAGCTCTTGTATAGGCTTCAAAATCTAGTCCCCATATACTTTTATCAATACATATCAATTTAAATTTAAAATATGTCAAGTAAACAGAATGTTTGCAACTCAGAACTTATCTTTTATGATGTATGATTAAAAAAAGGTAAAGCACTAATGCCAGCCCTTAGACATCAAGTTTACCTAAGAGCAAATAAAGTGCAGGTGTAGACAATGTATTAAACTTGCAGTGCATTATGGGCACATAAATAGCACATGGTCTGCCAATTCCCAAAAATTTATATTGTCTTGGAATGGGCATTTTTCATTGGATTTCCCCAAAACTCTGAAATTTACGAAAACTATCGGCCGATTTCGCTCTTAAATGTAGACGTAAAGCTTTTAGCAAAAATATTTGCTAGAAGACTAAATGGCTTGATTCCAAAACTGGTTTATAAGAAACAGACTGGTTTTGTAAGTGGAGGAAGTAATAATGATAACTTGCGAGAGTTACTAGATGTTATCTACCTGAAAAGAGATTATACAGAAGCATACGCGGCTGTCAGTATAGATGCGGAAAAGGCCTTCGATAGAGTAAGTTGGGCTTTTTTACGTCCGGTTTCGCTTAAAATAAACTGTGGGCAGCAATTCCTTAAACTCTTTAGTGCTCTATATGATGGTGCGAAATACACTATCAAATACACTATTACTGAGTATTGACAAGTCCTTGAATAGACTTGTTTTGGGGGGAAGAAGGTCATGCCAGAATCCCCAAGGAGGTCTTTTTGAGATCGGTGCATTTACGTGGTTTCCGTTACCCGCACATAAAACGGTACCACACTGCATTTTCATCGCAGACTCTCCATAATTGGTTGTTGGCTGACCAAACTGGTTGTGAATGTTGGATTAAAACAGAGATGGAATCTGTTTCGCCCAGACCCTTAGATGTTATTCTATTTGCAGACAAGCGATTGCTGGTTAGTACGACTCCACCTTTTATAAAACATGTTGTAAAGGAGCGGCGCAAGAGTAATGAAATTCGTGGTGAGAAATACCTTCTATGTGCAGACTCCAGTCTGTGGAAAAACCCGGCTGTGAAGCAGGGTAACTATGTAGTTTTGTGGATCTCATGGCAAAAAGCACATATTTGGCGAATTGGTCAAGTGCATGATGGTCAGAATATGGTGGACTTTAAATACAAGCTGAAAGCAAATGAAATTGGCCGTTATAGTGTTCTGAAAGAAATCTTAACGGTACGTTTTTCTCCAATGAATGCTGCATAACACGATCCACCCACAATTTTGTGCCTTTCAAAGAGTATGCCCTTGTCTGCGTCTACTTTATACAAGTTAGTTACTCCCCCTACATCTCAATTAATGTGGTACAAGAAATTGGGAATCAGATTTGGATTACGTATTGTCGGATTCTGAATGGAACCCAGTGTGCATGGGTCCAATTATATATAAAATTGACTTAGATCTAAGATACAGACAGCAGAGAATCAATCACTACCTGTACTGGTCCCTCTGGAAGATGCGCTTGTGTAAGCTGTGTAATGTAGATTTTTTTTGGAACTCTATAAGAGAGGTGGGCACCACGTTCCCTATGTTGTGGTTGTGTAGTAAGATTCAGCTATTCTGGGATGCTGTTTTCCAGAGAAAAGATTTGGTTTTCGGCCAATCTCTCCCAAGAGACCCTCTTCTTGGTGTATTGGGATTGTTCCCCTCAAGTATTGTGTTGTCTAATAGTAAGATGTTTTGGATATATAGAGCTCTTCTTCTTGCTAAAAAGCATATTCTTAAAATTTGGAAAACCAGCACATCCCCCTGTGTGGATGATTGGTTACAGAGTGTGTCCCTCTTGTCCAGGAGAAAGTGTGCTTTAATGCTAAGGATCAACTTTATATATATGAGAGGATAATGGGGAGGATTTAATGATCTATATGCTTAGTTGTTTCTCATAATCTGTTTTTTTTTGTTCCTCTCTCGTTTTTAATTTCTTTTTGTTGGTATTTCTCAATCTTTTGTTCTCTTCATCTTTCATTTTTCTTTTTATTGAGCTGTTATGATGTACTTTACAATTTTTATTTTTGTATCAAAGCTACTGTAGCCATGTTATTGTTCTTGTTTATATTATTTGAATAAACATAATTTTGAAACAAAAGAAAAAGAGAATTATGCGCGCCACTGGAAGTACACGATTGCAACTTAGTTAAGAGGATGCAGGCAAGGCCAGCTCAACAGATGCAAAGTACTATTTAAATAGCATTTCCTTTATAATTGAAATATATGTCTCCATGGCCACACTTACATGGCGGAAGGCATCTTTGAGGTCACTGCTCATGCCCTCGTTTGGGTAACCATATCATTATAGAAAACATGTTACAGGGCCAAGTTCAAAACGTTTTTTAATTTTGGCCTACACAGAATCATTACTAGTCTAGTATTTGTTATCAGTCAGATTGTGAGTACACCATTGCTGACGTGTAAAACCACTACTCTCCATACTAGATAGGTATGCACATATATGGGCCTCATTACGAGTTTGGCAGTATTCTGGTGGTAAATACTGCCAAACTCAATTACTGTTAGCACCAATTGGTCCCGTGAAGTTCCTATAGCGTTACCAGTTAGTAATGCAATTCCGCATTTTGGAGTCCATAAGACTCCATGGGGATTTTTGGCAGATTTACCACCGGCAGAATTACAGTGCGGTCTATCCACTTTTATTTTAAGGTAAAGTGGAGGACCTACCTCCAGCTACCAGTTTACCTCTGAAAAAAGGTGGATTACCATGTGGTAGTTCCACAGGCAGTGGAATAACTGCATGTTCTACCACTTGTAATGAGGCCCATATAGCCTTTATCTTTTTGTTAAATTATTTTGAGATTTGCATTTTTCTTCATTGCAGTTTAACAATGTACAGATAGACCAAAATTACGAACTATACTGATACTCAAGTCAAGTAATGTAAACAACCTCAAGTGCTTAATGAAGATAATAGGTCTAAAAATCTCTCGGGGAGAAAGAAACAAATAAGGATGAGGGGTCAGAATTAACCGCAAGAGATGGAGAGACAAAGTGTAGGAGTAGGAGGGCTATGGTCAGAAGAAATACAAGTAAAAACAAAGCAAATTACTAACATTTTTATATTACATGGCGCACATGTAAACAGACCCAAAAGGGTTTACTTTAACCCCTGACTTTGGAATACATTAGGAATGTGTTTGTTGCTTTAGGTCTGGGTCATAAAGAATAGCTTCAACAATTCTACAAGTGGAACCCTTGTCACATGAGTTGGGTATTTGTTTATTTCAGAATAAGATCCCGATGATACTGACAAGACAGTCTGGTTGAGTTAGTGCAACCTATATTTATTTTTATAGCCGACACTTGGTTTGACCCCTCTTGTGTTGTTTTCAAAGCAATTTCGCAATTGGAGTGTAATACTCTTTGAGCACGTTGCATAACACAATTTCTGAAGATGGTGAGCGGGTCTCTTAGGAATCTTTTGGTGATGTCAGTAGTAGTGGCTGCGGTGATGCCCTTAAAGATGGACAACCCATTCTTTCAATGGGTTGGGCGGTGGCACAGACGACCTGGGTTCTGGGGAGCCGAGTCAGACTATCTCCTGATGACATGTGGCTTGCACTGTCAATAGCTTGGAAATTGGACTGAACACAAGTCCATAATACGCACTGGCAACCAGAAATCTCCAGTATACAGACATTTCGAAGAGTAACAGAGCACAATTGAGATGTATTGTACTATTGGTTATACATCCTCCAACAAGAGGAGGAGACATATCTAAGAGACTATCACAATAAGAGTGTTACAGGATAGACACACTGGACTCAATGTATTCATTGTGGATCAATGAGGAATTCCACTCTGGAACTTTTACGTGAATAAACATACATCTCTACATTTATATAATTGTTTTAATTGTAGTACTCAAATAATGACAGGTCTCAAACTAGACTTCATCCATCTCCTTGACCATAGAATTCTATCCATATATGTTTGCATATACATGATCTACCTCTTGTGAGAGGTACATTGGTAATAGAACTTTAATAAATTGATTTATCTCTGTATGATGTCACAAACATTCTCAGCCGTAGACATAGTGAATGGGTATGAGAACACAAACTATTGTCATTTGAACATCATTTGTGGACCACTACATATATCTGATCTCATTCGAAGTTTTCTATGTACTCTGTATATTATGTGGCATCAATATACTGGTTTACATTTGATTATTCCTTTTGAAAGGTTTCTATCACATGATCATTGAATATGCTATTAAGAGAGGTTTGTTCACATAAGCATTGCTCCGAATGAAAAATGCATTATTTATTTTTCTCCATAGATTGTAAATGTGAGTTTGATTGTTCAATTAACTTTTTTGTCACTCATGTACACTATCCATAATGTTGTGTTCCACTGTATATAACTTGCAATGTATTTCAGGGACCTTACATTAAGGTTGACATTGTCATGAATATTGACACTACCGTGATCATATCATGTCGAACGTTGTGAACTGCCATTTTTCATGACTTCATTAGGTCTGGCGTCATTGAAATAATTACTGGCCATTTTCAGCACCACGTGGTAAGTGGCATTCCAAAACAGTAATCACTGTGGAGAGACTTTATATGATACGCGGTAAATACAAAAGGGGACTCTCCCCTTGTTACTACCTTATTTCTGAGTTTACCTCTTGAGGCCTCACAATCCTATTTAATCCTATTCCCTTCACAATGTAAAACCTTTTGGCCAGCTGCTCTACTTTTCCCTAATCCTCCCTTAACATAAAGGAGGTATGTCAGCGTTTATCTTTACAATTATGTCATTTGTTTACAGATGATATCTCTTATACAAATACTTATATTTGATTATTAACATTACAGGAAAACACCCATGAGGATGGAAAACATAATTACAATTTTAAGCGCCAATTGGGCTTGACCATAAGAAAATATGCTTTACTCTGAACTCAAGGTGAATTGAACTATTTGATCACATGATCCTATTTTTAAAATATGGTTTAAAATCGTGACCTACTTACTGAATGTGATCTAGGCGATCAATCCATGCTCCCAAAGAAGTGATTAACCCTTTCTGAAATTAGCTGAGGAGACAGTTTCTGGATTTTTATGATTATAAATAAATACTTTACAAAAAACATAACTTTGATCAGAAGAATGTTGGAACATAAAACACTTTTACTATGTGAATTCCAATTGTTCAAAGCTTTGAATTGATCTATGCTGAAACTAAATTCTATCATTAAGAATACTGTTTTTGGACAAAATGTATCTGAATAATATCATACTTTACGATTAAGGTTCAACTTTATTAAGCTACAGATGGTGTGCAAGACACGGGAGTATCCTCCAACATGGGATAACCTTTTTCTTTCTATTTTCTATTTACTACATGCAATCTCTGTGCCAGGATTGATCTTTTCTCCCTTTCACCTAAAGCTCTCCAAGTCTACATAACACATTTTAATATTATCTAATCTCACTAGTATTATTATTACTTGGTGTGGTTTTGAGGACCAATTTGTCATACAAAATAGCTTACCAGTTTGTGCTTGTGCTAGGTTAAATGACACAGCTCAAACACATGCTTCATGTTGACACAGGGGCAAGCTACGCACACAAGAAAAGCAATGAAACCAATGTACAGTCAAAAATCAACAGAAATTGTGCAACATGACAGATGAACAATGGGAAACACATGATTAGTTATAATGTTCGAACCATGTGTCCGATTTACAAATGATATATTAAAATGTAGGATTCAAGTTTTATTCACATACTTTAACAACTCTATTATGCATGAAGTGACAGGAACAAAATGATGGCTTTAGATTCAGAATATTCTTAAAAATTTGAACGGAATGTTTAATAATATCACCTGCCCAAACAGAGAAGTATAAGACAAAAGGAATATTCAATTCCAATTTTGATTACTTTTCTCGTAGAGAGGCTTATTCATAGCAGACACATCCCCTTATGACACAGAGAAGTTAACGGACCAATGTAGGCAAGGTAGAGGAAGCCTCGGTGTCTGTGAGAAAGTGAAGGGACCCTATTACATGCTCTGTCCAATCCAAAATGTCATTTAAAATGATGGTGCATGAGTAGAGTTTGCAGAGTAGTTCAACCGAAACACATAGGAAGAAGAGAGAGTTTTGGGAAAACAGAAAATCAAGAAAGCCCGCCTGACATGAGTAGGTTTGGATTTCAACTGAAAGTAGCTGAAATCTTCTTAAGAGGGCCTTTTCCCTCACTGAACTGAAAGCAGAGGCTTTTCTCCAAGACAGAACCAGATAACCTGTAATATATTCCTTCCAGTATGTCCACCTGCTCCAAATATATGTTACCGGGTGGAGCTGCCGGGAGCCAGTTAGTATTCCAACATGCCCTGGGCCTTTGAAAAATAAAGCAAGTAAGTATCATGGCCCCGGATCAGTTAGACAAATATCGTAATGATGCATTAAATACCAGATAGCAATTAAATGTATTTCAGTGCCCTGTTTACAAGCTATGTCACTTAAGGTGGACGGGGCCCAGAAAGGAAACTTAGTCATAGTATATCTAAAATACATTGTTCTAGAATCTACAGTAGCACAAAATATATTTGTCTGTCTCAGTAAAAAAATATTGATTATTCCCTGGGTTTTCCCAAGAGCAAATTATGCCTGGGTTTGTGAGTTTACATCGAACCTCACAGATTTGCAGGGATTGATAAACTTCCTGATCTGGGAAAACTATAGCTTAGAATAAAAACATCTGAATATAATTTACTACTTCTTAAAGTGGACAAGAAAATTTGTCAATTAAAATAAGAAACATCATTTTTCCAATTAACATTTTTCAGAAATGTAAAGATTCTGCCTTATGTGAGCTGCTCATGCCAATTCAATTATTCTATTGATTTGTCATCCATTTCAATTTTATAATTTCATGCTTGTGTGACCATATGTTTTTACTACACAAAATAAAAGCTAACTGGTAGGGATTTCCATGTATTTCAACAGGAAAACGTGAGCCTTTTCCATGGTGTTGATCTACAAACTATTTGCTCAGCTCACCATACGTTTGCAAAACAACTTGCCACTTTTAATGACAATTATTTTGAAATCACTGTGAGATGCCAGGAATGTATCACTTTCTTATTACACACAATAGGTTGCTGATACAATTTGAAAAGCACACAATATAATTATTTTCCCCACATTATTGAATGGTTTCTTCTGGGTTAGTTGTTATTTAAGACAGAGAATAAAGTATTTAGTTTAAAGTATCCATATACATTAGAAGATCCCATTATTGTCTTGATTAGTCATTCTTATTTGTTTTTCTATGTATGTCTGTTTATGTGAATTGAAATGAAAACATTAATGAGAAAACAGGTAGGTCACATGTTCCTTTCTGTAGCCTATGTTTATTTGGAGTATGGTGGATGACTTTGCCAGCATTGACATTTTGAGGACCACCTTTAATTCCCTGATTTTATTTTTTAAATATAAATATAGATTTAGATTAAAACACCATGTTTCTTCTCCCAGCTTGAAGCGTTGTGGTAGGGCGATGGGGTGTTGGGGGTTGTTAGATCATTCCATATTTTACAAAACATTGCAGGGTAGGAGAGGAAACAGGGAAGAGGAGCAAGAAAAGGATGGTAGGATATACCACAGGGGTGTCCAGAAGTGAAACATCTAAGCAATGTCAGCTGCCTTGACAACATAGGACATCAGGTATTTCTAGATGAGCTCCGGCCTGAATGTATTTCTCAAGCAGGATTAAAGGACTCAAGTATCAATTGCATACTAATGACACTCAGATCATGCAGAGTCTTCATGAAGAATCAGTGCACAGTCATTACTTCACAGTATTCCAACTTAGTCGAGGCATAGAGACTACAGAACTTGCTCTCTAACCAAACTGTAGTCTAGCTACTGGGCCCTCACAGGACAATTGTCACTATTTGCAAGTGCACCTTTCATTTGGAATGAGCCTCCATCCCCACCCAATTGAAATGTTTTGGAATTTGAGTTTTGTGGCCGAAAGATACCTGCCCTTAATTCAAATGATCAAGGCTCTAGTAAGGGCACTCCATTTAGTCAATAATAGGTTGTTAAGATTCCGTACTCTACCCCAATTCATACAGAACATCAAATTAGTGATCTCACATCCGATTATCGATGTGTAATAACTATATCTGGGATTTACAACAGAAAGAGCATTAAGACAGTCTTAAAATATGTCAGACTAGGATTGTGTGGCTGATACATGGTCTCAAACTCTGGGCCCATACGAGCAATAATAGGTTTGATAGATAGCCTATTCACTTGGCCAATGCACAGATAGGCTTTCCATGTGATTGGGCAAGGAGAAATGTTACATACGGCCTAAGGCACAATTTATATATTGAAGAAATGTCTATAATGTATACTAACTGTGGAGAAATGGTGTTCAGTACAAGAGAGGATGGAGGATAAGGTGAGGGTAGTCTAGCAGTAGCAATCAACCAGCTGTTGAATTTCTTTTTTTTTCTTGGATCAGGGCCTTCCTGCCTTCCTGAGTGGCATAGTGTTTAGATATATTTTGGCATGCTATTCAACAGTAATGGAGGGCAGAATGAGATTGATTTTTTATTGTCTCTTTTTTGCAATTCTTGGTTTGCTGTTCAGAAGTGTCACACTCATCACATTGTCTTACTCTCGAAAGATTGCAGAGATAGCACTCACAGTGTTTGAACAGGGTATTGAATCTATCAAGTTTTCATTCTGTCAGACTAAGTTGGACATGGGCACACTTGGAGCGGCTTCTGAGGAGTAATTCTTTCCTTGTGGAGTTCAACATTAAGTATGAAACTGTTATCCAAGCTTATATGAGGGAGGGGAAGTATTTAAGTTGATGGTTGTCACTGACAGAGTTGAACTTAAGGTAGGACTTTTTATCATCAGAGTGATGCGGTATCATGAGGTCATAGTTGGCCAGGAGCTCCCCCAGTGGCTACATGTTTATTCTAAAGATGATGAGTGAGAGAACTGAATCACGTGGGACTTTTAGGTAGAGTGGGGTATCTGAACATGCCCATGAGAATGGGCTGGTTTCAACTAGTGAGGTAATGAAGCAAACACATAGAGGTTAGATTCTAGGAGTGCTTTGTTGTCAAGATTCTCTTTTTGTCCAGGATGTGTGGGATATTGAGGATGCCTTTTGTCCAGAAGCCAAATTGGTACTCCTGTAGAAGGTTGTGTTGAGCGATCCTTTGGTGTATTTGGAGGGTTTTAGATGGTTTGATGGCTTTACCAATAAAGGAATTATGTGCAATGTGACAGTAGTTAGCCAGCTGTTCTGGGAGGCGTGTGATGGAGAATCTGCCCACTCTTCAGTGCATCAGGGACGACTGATGTATTTGGATTGTTTTGGGATCCTGGTTTCTACATTTCTAAAATTAAAGAAAGGGGAGTGTGGTCTTCAGAAGAGGCTTCTTTGACTGCTTTTGGAAAGTTGATCATGTTTTTAAATTGATGTTTTCAACTTGGCCCTTGAGGGAGTGTTTTCTGGTTGGGTGAGCAGGATATCAGTGATGTGCTGGGATTTGTTGGCTTGATATCTAATCCTGTCCATTTTGTCTGTCAAGAACTTGTTGATTGTGTTGCATTTATCTATAGACTTAAGATTGCTGGATCTCGGACTGATGCAGTACTTATTGGTCTTTCGACATGGCTCTGCTTTTGTAGGCTGCATAATGTGTGGTTTGCTGAAGTAAGGAGTTGGACAAAGAGGTGGCATTTTCACTAGGATCTTTATTTAAACAATAATGAAAAAAGGCATCTCCCTATCGCTAAAGAATTTTCCTTACCTAACTAAAGAATACCTTGGGTGCTCATCGTCTGGGTGTTTGTCAAACTCAAAGTATCCATCCTCTGTCCAAACTAGCCTACTCTAGCTCTACCACTAACAAAGGACGTTAACATAAACAGTTCCAGGAGAATTACTCTATAATCCGGGTTCAATGGGATCAGCCCAATGGGAGTGTTTCTATTAGTCTTTGATAACAGTTCAACTTCTGAAGTTGTAGCCAATACCAGGAGAATGACTCCCTTCTCTTGGTTGAACAGTTTGTCAAGTGTTATCTTCTCCTTGTCAACTTGGTCAGCCTCCAGGCTTCAGTTTGGTAAACTTTGCCTTAGTTTTGGATTCAACAATTATGTGGACAACCAGGAGAATGACTGCCTTCTCATGGCTCAGCCGTTGGTTATCTTTGGATAACTTCCTCCAACCATTTTTTATCAACCTTGGTAATCCTTCCCAGGCTTCTCTCAGAGCTTGCTTAAAGGTTATACACTCCTTAAGTTTCCAATATACTTGGCTTTCATCCTCTTGTCAATGAGTACAAGGGGAGTTGCTCCCGCAGTGCCCTTGTTTCCGTCTAACACTATGACAAAGGAGGCTGTTCTCCTGTATCTCTTTAGCTTTAGTGTCCCTCTTGAGGATAGAGTGTTGAGCGAGACTACTCCCGATATGTTCTTCTCTTTTAGTGTCTTTGACACAACAACGGAGATGAGGAAGATCACTTGTGATATAATCTTTAAACTTGGTACTTTTGTCACAACTCTGGAGACAAGGGTGATTACTCCTGAGGCTTTCTTTCCATCCGATAGTCTTGACACAACTACTGAGATGAGGGAGATTACTCCCACTACTCAGGCAAGGAAGATTACTCCTGATGTCTTCTTTTACGTTCAGCACTCTTGGCAAAACTACTGAGACAAGGGAGATCACTCCCAATGCCTTTGTTACATTCTGCACTCTTCCCCAATCCCCAACCAGTCTGCTGTGACTTCCGTTACCTCTTCTCTTGTGGGAACACGTTACTGTTTCTTTCTGGGTGTTAGGTTGCTGCGTTCCCACTGAATGCTCTCCTTGCTTGTTCTTCTGCTTCCCACTGGCGTGCTTTGGCTCCATAGGGTCTCTGGCCAGGCGATGTCAGCGCAGTAAATGGACTGCTCTGTTCACCTTCTTGAGGTCACGAAACCGTCGGTCGGTTCCCAGCTTCCAGTCAGGCCCACTCGGCATTGGCCTGTGAAGGAAGGGAAGGGGGAGGATGGATTGCACAGGGCAAAGTGTTTGTCTTGGAAGCAAGACAATGCAGCTCAATACAGGTTTGAATCACCATCCTGCGCTTAGAAACCACTCACTGGCATTAACCACATTATAAAACAACAATTATAATAATCATAATCAGGACTCCTGCACCCTGCTGTCGGTGTCCTCCCGATGGGAGGTTTGCTTCTCCAGCATAGCTTCTTGGTTCCAAGTTCGAACGTCCTGGGTCTGCCAGGCTTCACACCTGCTTCGCTTCTGAGTGCGTCCTTTCTCAATTTTTATGTCGTACAGCTGGGTTCTCTCCAGCGGAGTGTCATAGTCCTCTTATTGTTCATTGTGTATTCTTCATGGCTCCTCGGGGCCACCTCTTCCCAGTACATTCTGTACTTGGCAAAAAAGTAGTTTGCATAAGTCCATAGATCTTCTTCATCACAGTACTCTTGGAAGATGACTTGAGATCAGATTGTATGTCTATTTTAGTCTTCCTTATCTTGGTGTTATCAATTCTTACAGGCAGGAAGGAGTGTTGCAATAACATACAGCATTGCTTTCAGATGTCTCTTAGCAGACTTAATGGTTTCAAAGGTTAGAGGGTTAGGGAGATCCATCAGCGAAAGGGAGTCCTTTTCCTCATGAAGGGAGTCTCTCCCTTTGAGGTCCCACTTTCTGCCACACCTAGGGGAACCTTAGGTAGCAGGCTCATCTCCATAACCTTACAGGGAAGGGCTCCCCTCTCGGGACAAGTGACGAGACCCCATGAATCATCACAGGTGAGAGTATTTAAGTAGTACCTGGCTTTGAATGGGAGATAACAATTCCTCCATGCTGAACAAAGCATTTTAAGAATGATGAGGTCTCTATGTTGTATTGATTTTCAAAAGTTATTTTCTTTTATCCATTCAGTAAAATTTCTATTGGTAAATTCTTTTGAAAATGATGGTGCAGTGGCTTGGTTCTGACCTGACATGTCTTAAGTGGTGGGTGGGTGTTAACTGTACCTATAAATATGTTTGGACCTGGTGGCTCTTATGATGCCAGGCAGTAATAATGGCTATAAGAAATATGCAAACTATTTTTAAAGAATGTAAATTACTAGGCTTTTGTTTGTTTAGTATGAAGTATGGTCATGAAACCACACACAATGCTTGGCTGTTCCTATTTTTACATGACAGGGTTGTGCTTTAAAACACTCACACTCAGTGCACAGCCTTCACAATATTTTAGGTTGTATCCCCAATATACTTGAATTCAGTGACTGAATAAAATTCTTAGGGCTCTGATTCATAAATTATGTATTCACTTGCAAATGTCAAGTTTGCACACCATAGGCCATTATCAACACAGTTTGTGGTTAGATTGACCGACAAACCCAAAGCCTGCCCACCTTTAAACCTTTGTGGCGTGCGGCAGTTCTGTTTTAGTCATAAACACATTTGAGGGCTCGTACTTTATTCTTAATGAGATGTGCTGAAGCATGCTCTTTCTTTAAGGCCACTTCCACTGTTTCAGGCCTGGTGTCTTACATGCTGCGTACAGGTGAACGTGAAGAGCACAATAGGGTATTTCAGACCCATGCCTGCATTGGCATTCCTAAAACAAGAACACTAATTTACTGAACATCCCTGAAATAGGAGTGCCATTGGAAAGAAAATGGATTGCCTCTTTAAAGTAATTAAGGCAAACAGTGGTAATGCACACTTAGCACCCATGTGGGTTGAGAGTGCACAACAACCCTCTACCCATTTGGGTGCTATTCTCCAGTACATGTATAGGTATAGGAATAGGTATAGGTATAGGTATAAGGAGTGCACCAATACATACATATGGAAAGTGGGCTCGCTATAAGATGTGTGGCAAATCATACGTTTTCGCCCCTTCTTCCCAGGGGAGAGCTTTGAGGCTAGGGAGGTGAGCCCACTCTGCAAGACCCTCCCTAGGAGTCTATGCAAGTGGGATCTCAATGGGAGTGACTCCCCTCTAGGGGATAAGAACTCCAGTTCCCATGAGAACCTCCCTATGCCAGCAAAACTATCTGCATATATGGGACTGAGTGTAAACACCAGTGACATGTGTCCCTTCTATTGGCTTCAGGTACTGCTGAAAAGAGTACACCGCCTGAAGAGAGACGTAACGCCATGTGGAATGCAGAACAGCCTGTAAAAGGAAAAAAGAGAATCATGGAAAGGGGGCGAGGAGCATATGCTGGGGAAGCCCTCTGACGCACACACGCATTGGAGGGGTGGAGCAGTGTGGAACACCGGAGCCAGCGGCAACCCGCGAGGAAGAGAACGCCAAACACAGTGGAGCAAGCACCGTGTGGACAGAATCCACAGGATGGTGCCGAGTGGTGGCGTGACCACGAGAAGATCGGGGACCTGACTAACGATGCCGAGACCCGAACAAGTTGGAGGAACGAACCCCCCAATCGGCAAAGCTGCACTGAGCACCGAGAGCTAATGGAACAAGGAGGGTGAACATGTAAGAGAAATGAGAAACCAGAAGAGGAGACTAGCCAAGGCAAATGTGTCCCAACGCGGAGCCCAGTGAATCAACCCATGCCAAGTCAAGGTACCCGGATGATTCTGAAAAGGGGGAGGCAATGGGGACTGTGTCAACTTTACAGAAGGAACTGCACATTGAAGCTGAAACCCAAAGAAAGCGGGAAGCCCTGTATTGGGAGAGCACAAGAGAGCTGGTTAAAGTAACCTGTAATGAATACTGACAGGCTTTGATGAAAACTTACATAAAACCGCTGTGTTTAGTCCAAGCACTAGTTGAAAAACTCAAAGACATTTGAAGCAAAAACCAGAGGAAAGGCCACAGGAGGGTTAATATCAAGTAAAGGAAAAGGTTATAGGATACCCCAACAGAGAAAAAGAGAAAACCTCAGAAGTAAAAAGGTTTAAGTTGCTAAGCAGGAAGGCAAAAGACTATTGGGTGCATGAGAGGGACTAGATAGTCTCACAAGTTTCCGAAGACCAACGTTTCAAGCACATATCAATAACTACAGAAGTTCATCAGTTAGGGTTACCAAACCCAGACAAATAAGTATTATAGGCTTTATACCACATATACCCGCAATCCTTCTCTAAAGAGGTTGTCTCTGAAAGCCTTCATGGGCATGTCGGGATAGGGGGTCTGGGGCCTTTATTCTCCCATGTGACCACCAAGGGGGAGTGATCGGACATTGTGCGGCCTGTCTACTCTGCACTGATGAATTCAGCCAATTGTTCTGTTCCGACAAAGAAGTAGTCTATCCTGGTGTGCACCTTATGGGGGGGATGAGTAAATGGAGTATCCTCTATAGTCTGGGTGCAATTCCCTCCACACATCCACCAAGTCTAATGCAGACAGCACTGCATTCAGGGCACCAGTGGCCAGAGAAGGGCCACCCCAAGGGGAGGGAGGTTCTGTGAAGTGTTACGTCCCTTACACAATTAAAATAGCCACCCCATATAAAGAAGACATCGCGTCTTGAAGCAGTGCGACTGAACAATGTGCGGATATGGGCCTGCATCATGTGATTTGGGAAACAAGAATTCACAATGCATATTTCCCCGTGATCAAGGTGACCTCGCAAGATCAAATATATTCCATCTCCATCTTTTTCCATTTCTAACAATTCAAATGGTCATTTCCCATCTATCCACGTGAACACTCCTCTAGCGAACTTAGAGTATTTAGCGCTGTAACCAGTCTATCCTCAATGATTTATGACTACATCTTTATCTACCGCCATTAAATGGGTCTGTTGGAGTAAAGCAATAGATATCTTCCCTAAGTGTAGATAGGACTTCACCCTATTTCTGTGCATGTAAGACTCCAGTCCCCTTAAATTCCGAATCTGCACCCTAATTTGTGTCAAGGTTGGGTTAAAATAGGCACGGCCTCCTGGGTTTACACATAGCCTCACCCATGTTTAAACATGCCAGTCAGAGGTGACCCCATCCTTATCGTAAAGATCATGTCCATAACTAGTGTTTACAATGTTGTAGTAAGGAACACACAGTCACATCCCCAGTGCACGTCCCCTCCTCCCAATGGTAATATGTTGCAAGCCTCTCAGCATAAACTAAACAAAAACCAAACAACAGGGCCCCAAACCCAGGGACTAAACATTGCCCAACAGAAGCTAACTGTTCAGGCTTACCTGCACTTCCAAGGTCTACCAGAACCATTGGGTACTAAGGAAGAGACTAGCAACAGGCTGGTGCCAGGTATCAACCAAAAGCCTGTTTAGCTAAGCTCATCCAGCGGGCAACAGGTCATCGCCCTCACTGAAGAAAGTGTACAATTTGCGGCGTTGAATCATCCTGGTATGGCATCATCTGGAAAGTCCTGAGGGCACTGTGCCAAAGGTCATAGTCTGTTCGCATTATTAGCCAAATCAGCGTATCCGTTCCATATGCTGGCCAGAGATCCCATATTCGGGCGTTGCTTGCATGCTGGAAAGTTCCCTAATTGATCAGGACATTAGTCAAAACAATAAATCTCACATCCACGTAAAGGTCCTGTGATGACATTATTCCCCTGGACATCAGCGTTGACTTTGTTTGTTACGTTGTTGTGCTCGATCCACATGTTCCTTGCCTACGGGCTTTTAAAGAAATGTGATCTACGGTTGTACAGGACCTTCAGCCTAGCCGGATATATGAGCATGTACTTCAGGCCCAGTTGTCTGAGCCTTGCCTTTGTGGGCACAAACTTGTTCCTCACCCACTGTACCACAGGTGTGTAGTCTGGATATATTGCAATTTTTTGAGTTACTTCTTTGTATCTCGCCTCCCTCTCTAGAGAATTGTGGAATTACCTCCCTGGCTCTATAATGTAGAATTCTGGCTGTAACCGGTTTGGGATTTGACCCCAGGGGGAGGGGGGGATTCTTCTGGGAGGGATCGATAGGCACT
The DNA here is from genome assembly GCF_040938575.1 of Ambystoma mexicanum. Classification (NCBI taxonomy): domain Eukaryota; kingdom Metazoa; phylum Chordata; class Amphibia; order Caudata; family Ambystomatidae; genus Ambystoma; species Ambystoma mexicanum. The sequence continues at coordinate 102,989,005 of NC_090936.1, read as the reverse complement.
CTCGACTATGAATCCTTGAAACCATTTCCTGGGGACAATTTCCTTAAGTATTAGGTTCTCAATGTAGGCGGTCAGGTATGATTCTTCCATGCCTTCCGGGAGCCCCAGCACATGAATGTTGTTCCTGTGAGATCTACCCTCTGTGTCATCAGCCCTTAGTTCCAGTGTGGCGTACCGCGTTTCCAGCACCTTCATCTGTGACACAAGAGCCTCAGTAGTAGTTGCGGTTTCCTTCAATAACGATTCCGCAGTTGTGACTCTTTAGGCCAGTGATCGCACATCTTGTTGGAGAGGTTTAACGTCTATTTTAACCTCATCGATCCTGTTCTCTAAGGAGGAAATGAGAGCAGCTATACCCGCAAGGTCCTTATTTTCTTGTCACTCTGGTGCTAGCAGTTGAGTTTCTGTTCGTTCTGCAGCCGTAAGTTAGGGCATGGTCCTGGTGATTTTTCTGGTTCGCAAAGGAGAGCATTATCGTGCCCTTGCCTTTATGCTTAGTGGGTGACATTGCATGGAGCGTGTTTGGGATGCAGATCACAGTGTGTATCGTGTTATCCTGCAGGCCAAGACGAGGGAGCCCAATTCAAGGGGTGCTGATGGTGCAAGTGTTTTCTCAGCCAGGTGCACTGATGTTGAGCAGCATCAACAAAGCACTAGTACCATTTCTGGTGCAGCTTATACATGGGGAGGTTGCACCCAGAATGACCAGTTACATAATAGCAGCAGAGTCATCATTAAGGAGTCCTCCTAGTACTGCACATATGGTTCCAGTAGGGTGCACCAACCCAGCAATGGCATGCACAGTGACACCCACTTACTTGTGTTCCTGCAGGCCTCAAAGTGCTCTCCTGGATGGATGGGCCACAGGTTCCCACTTATTCACCTCCTTTTTCTAAGTGTTTGTCAGTTTAACATGTGTATCTGGCAGCGAGGGGTCGTCTTACAGTCTGCAGTCTGCAGTGTTGGGGGTGTATCGGCGTATTGTGCCCCAGGCGACTACAAATATGATTAACTGGATTTCCAGTAATACAGTCCTCCGGGGAAGCCCCTTCAAATGTGAACAGGCGCCTAGGGCGCAGTAATCAGTGGGCCGCCGGCGGGTACAAACTACTGCACACCAGCCGAAGAAGGCAGTGTGATGATGTTCCCCTGAGGACCCCCAGATGCCACGGGGTAGTCCGCAGTGGCCAGAGGAGCTACTCAATTAAGTCGCCTGAGCGGCGCAGGTGTGCATGTCCGTGTCACTGCCAGGATCCCTTCACAGCAGCGTATTCATCACAAGCTTGCCTGTCCTTGCATCACTGCACATCGGCAGCAGTGAGATTCCCGTTGACCCTCAAATCTCCTTCGCTCATGGCCCGGAGTGTTAATCCCCATCAGCCACCATCAACAGTTATACTTCAGAGCGTACAGCGCTCAGTGAGAGCAAAATCTTGCAGCAGTGGACAGGCAGTTGTGCCCAGGGGGACCCGTCCGTTACATAGGCTATTTGTCACTGACCTTGGTAGCGCCGGTGAGCGTGATCTGCACAGATACCTTCTCGGGGTGGGGGGCCGACCCCAGGCACTGAAGCCCAATGCCACAACCGGTTAATCAGGCTTCGAAATCCAACCTGAATGTCACACTGTCTGTAAGCAGGGAAAGTTGCGTATGTGCCGCTCAGGGCAGCAGCGCTGTCCACTCCACAACCAGTTGGTGAAGCCCTACGAAGCTAGGTTTCCCACCATGTTAGGACTCTGGGTCTGAAGCTCCAGTTTGAATTTCATAACTTCCCCAGTTCCGAATCCTTTGACATAAGCCACATACGTTGGCTAATGCTTCCTCCGTCAGTGGATGCCGTTAGAAACGTTTCATTTATATTAATCACTGCCTAAGAGGATCTAAGTGCAGGATCTCAGTGGGAGCTCTGATCCGTCAACTCTTCACTGCATGAGTCCAGTCCTCACCCCCTCCTCAATACTCCCAATATACTCCGAATACAAGCAGGAAGTAGAGGGAAACCTATCAGAAACTTCTCTATAGTGCAGATCGACGGAAGCAGAGATGAGTACACTCAAAACCCTCCTGGAGTGCATCACAGAAGAACAGATTCAGGTGGATCAATGTCTCTGAGAGAGTCTTGACCAATTAAGAGCAGGTCCAAGGCAGCGGGTGGTACCTCATGGAGTACTCCAAACCTATCTTGAGGGGGAAGATCTGGGAACCTTTTTCATGAATTTTGAGAGGCTAGCTGCACAATTTCAATAGGAATGAAAATCTAAAAATCTGTTATCTGGCCTCACTTTTAAAATGAGACTAATAGGTATCTTATCAAAATTTGAACCCACAAGGGACTGCCTCCTTTTCAGATATTAAAAGGGGTCTATTAGCCAAACAAAGGCATTTTCTGGCTCAGGTTGCGGAATATCCAATTACTTTCAAATGAAAGTCCCCTGGAATTATCAGGTCGGGTGTAGAATGTGCTCACCCAATTGCTGGGAAGAAAGACCCTCTTGGAATTGTTGGAAGCCATTGCTTTGGAGCAATTTGTGAGTGCCTTGCTCCCCTACTTCAAGCAAGGTAGACTATTGACATAAGGAGTACATGAGTGGGACTAGAGCGTATTACAAGTTCCCGGAGACCAAAGGTTTAAGCACAAATACTATTGGCATAAGGAGTGCATGAGAGAGACTAGGGGGTCTAACAAGTTCTCGAAGACCAAAGGTTCAAGTACATATTAAGAACTGCACAAATTCCAAATTCTAAGATTGACCGGGCGAATTGCATCCTTTGTTGTTGCTGCAGAAAGGCACCAAAACAGCAAAGTGCCAGAAAAGAAGTTGATGAAAGCTGTGGCAAAGGACCTCCTTCGAGACGACTGCTGAGATATCCCATTTATTGTCCCGTCTTTTGTCATCAGACCAAGGAATCCAGAGGTCAGGTCCAGAGCTGCAACATCACTGGGCATACACCACAAACGTTTTCTTCAAACCTAAGGTACTGTGGGGTAAAATGTTTTGCTTACCTGATGCCAGAAAGTCACTCCAGGGCATTGGAGTGCACTTAGAGGTGTCCAGGGCAACCCCCTCCTGCCTCTGACTCAAGCCACTGCTTGTGACCCTTTAACAAATCCTTTAACAGAGTCTCCAACATTGGTTAAGTCTTCTTGTATCTTCTTTCCTAGAGACTTTCTTTCCTATCTTCTTTCCTAGAAAGTATCCACCGGAACCTTTGACTTCTGCTGCTTTTCAAGACTTTAAGCCTCTCTGAACGGCCTATTAGCTATGGTTGCATTTTGGAGTTTAAAAGCCTTTTTGTGCATGGAAACGTCCTCTAGATCCTAAAGTTCTGCTAAGATAGCACTAACGAACTGTTTTCTTTCCCAAAAATCACTATCTTATATGTGTATGCTGACTAAATGCAATTACCGTATAACTTTGTGGGTACGCGTTGTTACCGATACTATGGTAGACCTGTCAAACTCCTGTAACAATTGTACACGTTCAGCAACTACCAACTAAGAAGTGACCTTTTGAAAGTATTTTAAAGTGTACCTATGTGTGCTGGGTTATTGTGCTAAGTATTTGACAGTGACTCTTGAATACATACAACAGATCTATCTTTTGATATAAATGTATGTGCAAGCGTTTCTTTGATGTGCTAACAAGGTTCAGTGTACTTATCTACAGCACACATCTCCCTCTTTAATTAAGCCTGGCTGCTCTGCCACTCTACCAAGGTCTCTGAGTAGTACAGACTGATACTATGCGTTGGGGATCTACAAACCGCTGGGATAGCTCCAAGTAGGACTTCAGGAAAACTCCCCAAACTGGTATTTAATGGAGTGTATACTTTGCTGAAGGATATTGGTATGCCATGTCTGATGGTCTGCAATGTGATATGGATTTCCCTATGACTAAGGTATGCATGCATAGCAGAGGGGAAAGTTCATTGTAGCTGTTAAGCTGATTCGAGCATAGTCTTGATACGTGATTATGAGGGCCATGCAGTAAAGTGTGTGCTGTGAGGAAACGTTTCAGGTGTCATACATGAAGGTCAATATGTGCATGGACTATGTGTGTATATGTGAAATTGGAATCATCATTCACAACTTAGAATTTCTTTGATTTAGGTGTCTAGCCTACAGCACTGCAGAGTACTCTATTCACTTAGTCATGCATGGTTCAATGGTCATGGACATATGTTCTCATAACACCAAGAGGCAGTCAATCCTTGAGGTCAACATTGAAACCTTGCCCTTTATGAAATCAAGCTAATGATTAGTTCCAATCTTAGCCAACAAGCTGACAGCTGAACTGAAGACCATCCACCCCGTTTGTGTGGCATTTCAGAATGATTTAAAAAAACTATGCGAATGGACTCAGTAATATTTTGTTAATTTGTGTAATAACAATTAGATCAATAAATAAGCTTTATTTTATCAAGTTGGATCATGCAAACCAGCTAGCCCATCATTACATTTTTATTGCAGAGATGTATACATAGGCTGTAGAACCCAACAGGTAAACTGAGACAATGTTCTGTAAGCACATCAAAAAGCAGCTGTTACAACATCAAGTGCTTAGGAATATTGTTTTGCGAAGCTGATGCTCATCATTTCCATCGTCAATCTTAACATTTCATGAACTGCTTCTACTGAGATACGGCCTATGACTAACTACTCACCCGTTCATCTGTGTTGGCTGATCCACTCCCACTGCATTTCTCTTTACCTACACATCCTGAATCAAAGAGAGGGGGAGAGAGCGTACAACTGTTAACGGAACAACCATTAAAGGTAATAGAAAAGGAGATCAGCAATGACTCACTAATCCATGATTAAATTCTACAAATCAGCCAGTGTTTGGGGGAGATACGTCAATGATGAAGGGAGATGACACATATTTTCCATCAAAACTGTCATCATAAAAGCAGTTGTGCCCTTAATTAAATATATACATGTACATATATATATAAAAAGAATTTGCAATACCACACTTTAAACATTCAAATAAATTAGGCAACTTTAAAGATTTTCCATGCTTTTCTCTGCACTTTGTAATGTGATTTTCAGCTGGTGTGGAGGAATGAATGGACTGTGGCCCATGTGGTAATAGGCATACCTCTCCGTGGTGCCACAGAGATCAACATATTAATATGCTCTACATAGCTGCCTAATTTATTTGTATACATATATTATAGGGCCTGCAGTAGTGGCCCTGCAGTTATGGTTAAGCTGCTCAACTCTTAGAAAGAGCACTTTTTGGGTAGATTATAACTTCGGCCCCCTCTTCCCCTGGTCCAGACAAATCCTCACCAAACTTTGCAAAGAATGTGTATGGCCCCCTTGGAAGATTCTGTGAAGTTTGGTGTGGTTTTGTCAAGGGGTAGCAAAGTTATAGGGGAATCCCAAAATGTGTTGGCCGCCTCATGGACGCAATGGAAACAATGAATTGCTTGCGTCTACAGTCCAAATCGCTGGACGGACTTTCACCAAACTTGTGCTAGGACCGGCGGTTAGGTCCCAAAAGCATGCTTTTGTAAATTTGGTGTAAATCCATCGAGGCGATTTTTTTAAAAAATGGGCAAAATGTAGGTACATAAAAATGAGTGATATCCGAGTCCGGTCCGCAGACTCACTTCCTGATTCGTAGTCCGCTGACAGGTCTGGGCCAATCAGGGGTCGGTGTGCTGTTCGCAGACATCGTACGCGCCCGCTGATTGGATGGTGAAAAACGTGAGATGCCTCATATATTTTGAAACGGTCATCTTAATGGATCCGCGAATAGCCACCATTGTCTGTGCGGATAGCACAGGGAGAAAAAAAGTCTGGAAAACACATTTGGAGTTATTTGGTGGTAGAAAAAGGGTTTGGAAAGGGTGTGTGCAATAAAGTTGACAAAGAGCCGTTTATAGGTGTAAAGGGGGGTTGCAGGTGCGGCTGAGTCCGCGGAACTCACCGCTGACCGAGGATACCGCACTGAGGAAAAAGGCTGAAAAATACATCTGGAGTTATTGGGTGAGTGAAAAAAGGTTTTAAAAGAAAAGAGTGGGCTAGTGCAAATAAGGTGAAAAAAAGGTGTGCAGGTGCCGCTGAGTCTGCAGTCACTTTTGGTGTCCGCGGACATCATTTGGATTGCATGGGTTTCAAGGCGAGTCTTTCTGAAGGTGTATTGTGCATATTTGTTATATGGTTTAATTCTATTGTGGTTGTAGGCCGTGCCCCCAAGTATTTGGCCACTGACCACATACAGTATAGTAATATGTGTATAGTTATTATAGGTACTATAGGGGGGAGTATACTGGTGGAATGATATAATTGAAGTGCATATGGTATTTATATTAGTAGGACAATTGAGGATATTGCTGTTGTATGTGTCCTCTGCCTTTCACACAGTCAACCATTGTCTCCTCATTAAATGGTTACATGATACGTTTAGCATCATGGACCAGGCACTGGACTGGCTGACCTGGTTTCCTCACTAACTGCCCTTCCCAGCTGCAAGTGGGTTGTTTCTACTGTATCACCTCACTCGCTACTTGCAGCGTACCCAGGGTTCTATCCTGTGATATCTATTTCGTCCCTCTGGCTCACCTGATGTCCTTTTTCTTTTCACATTTCCAGTGTTATGTTAATGGCACGCAGCTTTCCTTAAATTTCTATCCACTAATTTCTTCTCCTTGTTCTTTATCCCCGATTGTCCGACTGCCATCCATGCATTGTGTGTGGCTATAAATGTGTGTATCAATGCCAGTAAGTCAGACATTCGTCTTATTGTGACACTTGTGTCCTGTTTTCCTCCTACCCTCTAGCCGCCCTCTTTGGGCCCTCTACTCTTACCATCCTGTGAGGTCAAACACCGTGGGGTAATCTTTAAGTCCTGTCTGTCCTTTACCCCTTACATTTTGGAGCTTGTAAAGAAGGCCCATTTTCAGCTTCACCTCCTTACAGGCATTCTACCGTTGCTCGCCTTACACCAGAAGCTGAACGTCTCTAGAGCCCGGGTCTTCTGTACGGTGGACTGCTGCAAAAGCCTCTTCCTGAAACTCCCCCTTCGTTATATATGTCCCCTTCGGCTAATCCAGAATTGGGCTGCAAGACTTCTCTTTGGCTTCAAGCCCAGGGATCGTATCGCTGCAGCCCTAAAATGGGTACAATGGCTTGGGGTGACTGCAAAGATGAAAATCAAGATCCTCTGTATCATTCAAAAGGCTTTAAGGGGACTGGGACTACACTATCTCCAATGCTGTTTCCCTAAATACTCCCCTGCTATAGCCCTCTGCTCTTCTAGCTCTAATTCTATGCTTGTGAAACGCTTTTCGAAACTGAGAGCAGGAGGCATGACTCTCTCTCTTTGGCCATTGCCTCTCTTTGGAGCAGCCTTCCTGCTCCTTTTATACTTGAGCTGGACTTCTTTAAGTTCTGGAAACCTTTAAAAACTCTGCTTTTCTCTTCCTGTTTGACTTAATCTCTTCCCTGCTACCTTATACCACTGCTACTGAGACTGGTGGTCGGGTCGCTCATGAACCTTACAGGTTCCAGGCCCTATATCTAGTCGACACCTGTACACTCCCCCCCCCCTTCCCTTAACACTGCCCTTGCCGGTGTACCGCCTGGCGGCTTTGTATCCCCACCCTTGGGACTCCTCTGTCGCAGCAGTTAGCCAGTGGCCTCCCACCTTGGCATCTCTTGGTACTTTCCTTCTGGGCTCCTATCAGCACTTGGCAATCCCCACTACACTTTCTATTTATGCACTTTTCTTACTGCACAATGCATACGTGTATTTACAGCAGAGTGTGTACATTTTTTTGGGATAAGCAAGGGGAATGCAAATACAAAAGATTTCTAGAGGATTGTCAAGTGGTAGCTGGTGTATGGGAGTTTAATATGTTGATAGGGTTATATGTAGAATTTTGGGAAGTGATTGGTGGATGGATGTGTGACTGTTTAAAATCAGGCAATGAGGGAGTGTTACAAACATAACAGAAAAAAGGTAAAAGGGCTGTGCTGTGCAATGGTGTCCATGTGCAATCTGGATGTTTTAATAATGCATGGCATGGAAAGGGGACTGCGGAGACCGTGGATAATCATGCAGGTCCATGGATTATGGTGCTTATTGTATGCTATGGAAAATTATTTTGGACAGAAAATTGTTTCTGTGCTTTTTTTACAATGCAAATGTAAATATTGAAGAACATCATTGACTCTTATTACTTTACTGAAAAATGTAAAGTAGATGGCGTCCATAAATTTATTTTTTGTTTGTTTGATGTTTTAACTGTAAAAAGTGGTTTCTAAAGGAAATGTTTTTTGTGTTTTTTGAGTTAGTAGTTTTTTCTTTGTAGAAGACGCCAGGAAGTAAGGTGGGGGTGGAAAATGAGGGAAGGCACACCAAACACAAATATGGAGGGGCAGCTGGACAGGGAAGATGTAGGGAATGTGTTATATCTAAGGAAGGAGGCAGTGTTTCTCATGCTACTTGATTACAGCCTCAAAAGCACTTCAGAACGGCTCCTCCTTGCAGCATGGTGTGTTGCAGTATATGCAAAGTACTGTTGTCTCTGAAAGATATGGATCAACAGCCTCTTTTATCGCTTGCAAGTTAGCTGGTGGATTTTCTGCCCCACAAGAGTAGCCTGTGTGGTGGCAGCATTGGTGGAGGAACATGAGGTAGACGAAGACAGCGTACCTCTTCCTGAGAAAGGAACAGCTTTTCTGAGAGCATCTCAGTGGTTGGATTTGGTGTGGCGGTACATGGAGGTGGTCCCGTAGGAGTACTGCCCTGGTGGTCCGCTATGAGTACAGCATTGCACTCAGTGCATTTCACCCTGGTAGCCTTAGCCTTCAGTAAACCCCCATCAGTGGTAAAGGACCGCCACACCATGATTCTCTCTGTGTGCTAGAGGTAGGCATTTCCTCTACCTCATCTTTCTCGTCCTCTTGATTGTTTTCTGCATCATTGCGCTTTTTCCGTTGTCTAGGTGTTGGTGGCTCCTGGGAGGAGAGATTGCCATGGCTAATGCCATTTATGAAGATGAATAGCAGTTGTGCTAATATTGTTCCAATCATGTGCTCTGTCCTGGATTGCAGATGGAAAATCAGTAAGAATAGGTCTGTGCAAGGGTACATTTTCAGTATTAAACTTCGTAGATCAAATAAAAATGCAGTTTTTAACTGTTCGCAAAGCTTGGACCCGTTTGCGATGAGCGGACCCATTTGTGAACATGCCATTGCGTGCGCGCGTTGTCATGTAACACTGCCTGGAAAGTCTGCAATGACGTCAGACATTCGCAAACATCGGCGAACAAATAAACTGCAAAAAAGTTCAGATAAGTGTTAAAAATGTTGCTAGGAGGCGGGGAATGGCAAAGTTATAAGTTCAAACTTTCAACATCAGGCGTAAATGCTGCTATTTTGGGTGTGTGTATGATATTAGGAAGTTCTAGCAAATTAGGGTGCACTGTTAAAAACCCATGAAATTCTGTGAAAACACTTTGTTAAAGGGACGTTATGGTTAAGTTGCACTCATAAAAATATATCAAATTCAAAGACAAAACTTTGTTAAAAGTGCACTAGCCGATTTGTTAATTTACAAAGTGGTACTATGTTTGGGTTGGCATACCTACTAAATAGGTCTACACAAGTCCACATAGTCTAGAAACAGAAAGGCACCTTAATGACCACAATTGGAGAAGTCTACGAAATGTGTTGCTTTCAATGGCGTTCTAGTTGTGCCACCTTCTTTTGTGAAAACCAAAAGATAAAGTGCCTGGGTCTTTGCGGCTCGCTAAAAAGAGGGGGCTCTTTTTGTGATACACAGAGAGAGAGAGAGAGAGACACACAGTTAGTTGTGACTGTTATGGTTATGTGGGAAGGAAGAAGCAATTTGAGATGCTTATAACTTTTGTGTCCTTCAACAGATCGGTTTAAAACCTGCCATAACATGTATACATACAACGGAATGTTTTGTTAAGTTCCTGTTAGGGAGGAAAGGTTATGGAAAGGGGGGGGGTCTCAAAAGGTGCACTTCGCATACACATTTCTGTAGGGAATTGCTGCTTACATCTACATTCAAATGCTACACAGATGAGGCCAACACTTTACAAAGAAGCTTGCTTGTTTGGTGAAAATCTGCCCAGCTTTTCCTTCAAAAAATAAAATTAAAAAATAATAGAAATCTGGAGTATGTATGTATATTTTCTCAAGTAAAGCCGAGATCCACAAATTTAAAATGAAAAAGCTTGAATGCCCAAAGAATGACTACTACAAAAAACGATAACCAGGGATCCACCACTACAGAACTGGGTGCCTTTTGATTGGTTGATGATCCCATGAAAATGTTGAAATGCTGTCCTTGTTTGAACCGTGAATCGATGGACCGGCCCATGGATCGGGTGAAGCAAAACACACTGCAAAAAGGGAAAAAAGAGCCATACTACAAGCATCTGCAGCCTGATTTCCCCAGGGATGTAGAGACTGTGCCCCAGAGGACTGATAATAGCTTTTTTTTGCAAATATAAAAGGTGACATTTTTGGCCAGAGGAATCGCAGTCCCTAAACAAGTTCGGCGGTAGCCGTGCCGGTAAAACCATGAATTTTTACGGCGCCTAGCTTCACGGAAACATGGGGGCATTACAGCCGCAGTGGTGAAGTCAGGCGCCGGAAAATGTAAATCCCCAATCCCATTTGAGTCCCATAGGACTCAATGGGAATGGGGAGCACGGAAGCACCGGCACTGGGTGCAAGAGTGCTTGTGCTTCTGTGTAAGTCTGTGTGCAGGTGCCGGCCCGCCCGCCAGGTCAGACCGTGGCAGGCGGGACGGCACCCGCCCGCCGTATAGTAGTGTGCTGGTCTGGTAACAACGGTGCCGGTAGGCTTACCGGCACTGTTGTTACCGGACCGGCACACTTGTAATGAGGCCCATGGCATCCTGGAGCAGGAAAATGCCTTGGCGAAAGGAGAAACACGGTCATGAAGCAGCCCTCAGAGGCAACCGAGTGAGGGTGAGAATAAGCCCCAAAGAGGCTGAATGTGGTCATTATTTGCACAAAGAAAAAAAAGATTTTTCTCTGCTGGAGCTGTAGATTTGTAATACCAAGGTGTGCTGGAAAGAACGTGAAAAGAGCCATGTATGAGGGTGCAGTGGCAAGGCCAAAGGGCAGCCCCCAGCCAATGTGGCTACTGGTTATGGACCATAGACACGCAGTAGTTGTAGGGGTATCTGGGCCTGGTCACAGGCCAGGCCCAGAGCAGCTGGGCAGGGGTTAAAAAAACGCTGAAATTAAGTGCAAACACTTTTGTCAAAGGGATGATCAGGTTGTGTTACCCAGATCAAACATATTAAATAAAGCGGAAAAACATCCACACCTGTGCCACCCCCGCTATTAAACAACCTTTACCTGGACACAACATGTGCTATTATAAATAATATATACCAAACTTTTCGATTGACTTCGCCAATGACAAAGACACATTAAGAAACAATAAAGAACACTCTTTGGTTTGTTTATATTTGATATGATATGATATGGTATTTGTAACGCGCCTATACACAAGTGTTTCAAGGCGCGACGAGGCAGGGAGGGAGGGAAACAAGGGGAAGACAGACAAACGATCCTACTAGGCCAGGTGTCATTCAGATCGCGCAAGTGCAGAGGTAGGGGGAAAAAGGGGAAAGTGCAGGGGGAGGAGGTGGGGGGGAAAGTGCAGTACAAGGTAAGTAGCGTAATAAAATAATAAATAATAAATAATAAATAAAAAGGGCCAGCTGGTGGCAAGTGCGAGGTAAGTGCAGAGCAAGTGCTAGGAAGGGGGCTGTAGGGATACAGTGACAGTCCCACAGTGTAGCCCCTTTTGTGAGGTGCAAGAGAAAACATTTACAGATAGGTTACACTTCATTTGAGAGACAACACAAGAAATACACCCATCTGTAAAAATGTAATACATTTCTTTTTTGTTGCATTTTTAAAGCGCTCACACAGCCCGTGGGCATCGAGGTGCTGTTACAGGAATTATTTGTTTTTTAGTTGTGTAATTGTTTTAACGCACTCAAACACCCAGAGATTTCTCAGCGTGGAGCCAGGGATCGAACCAGTGTTGCTTCGGGTTGTCTTGCTTCCAAGGCGATCACGTTGCCGCTGAGCTATCCTCCCAGGAATAAAAGGTCTGATTACCCAGGTGAATTACCACAGAGGGAGACAACATGAGCAGTGCCTGGGGTTAACAGTCTTGTTTGGTGAATGTGGTGGGTACGGTTATGGTCGCCTTACAAACCATAGCTAGTCAATGAATCTTGCAACCATAGCATTCCTTTGGCAATGTGTTTTGACTGAATGGCACACGTTTCTATTAGGGCAGGGGTCTGCAACGTTTGACTCTGCTGATGTTTTGGACTACATCTCGCTAGCCACCAGAGTTATTTGTGAGGAACCACGGAGGTTGTAGTCCAAAACATCTGGAGAGCCACAGGTTGCAGACGCTTGTATTAGGGCATTGTAAACGTAACGTCCGGTTAACAATACACGGTGTTTCTACTAAATACATGTCTCAAGGACGAGGATCGAAATACGAATGTGTTGACCAAGAGCCAATCACAACTCCTGGTTGCTCGGCATCACACAGTCTGCAGGAGCTGCCTCTGGGGAGAAAAGAGCTAGTCCACGGCAAGCTTCCAATATAACTTCCATGTGAAATGAAAAGAACGAGAAGCTTCTGTCCATTATGTCCGGCCCACTGTGGTTCACTGGTCTTCTAGAAGTGTCCTCTAGACACACACCCAATTACCCAGAGTCAGTGTCTCACCATGTCTGCTTGTTTGGCACCAGTTGCCACCATGTTTAACCCTGTACGTGCACAGAGCATATGGACTGTGCCAGAAAGTTCTTGTCTCATATTAAATAATGTATTTATTTATATTTATTTGTAATCAGCTATACAACTTTTACAAAATTCAAATACAGTTAAAACACAAACTCTATACAGCTTATTAACAATTTCACAGTCCTGCAATTACAACAATGTATCAATACACTCCAAAAATCCCAACATTGGTGCAGCATATCCACGTCAAACAGACATAAGATACTAATACCTATTACAGGTTGTGATACAAATTCATTGAAGATAATCATATATCATTCACAATACTTTAGTTCTTTATTGCAATGTATAATGTATGGTTAGTCATAGAGAGCCCATTAGGGATCTCTATTTGAATGCAATTATCGAAGATTATCAGTAGTAATACCTGGTACATTATATTGCATTATGTGGTTTTAGTCCAACAAACTTTGTCCTTAGTAACGAAAGAGATGAGATGTAAGTCTTATTCTGTTTTTATCGATTCTATATACGATGTGTTTGTGTTATGAGTTAAGGAATTATAGATGTGATCATTTTTATGAATTTTTATGAATTATAATTCAAAATGTTGTCTACATAATTATGCATTTTTTTATATTCTATGTGTAAAGTTTATTTATAAACTATATCACAATAATAACAATTACAATACTCATAAATGCATACTCCATTATAAATTAAACTTCATTCACAAAGGATTACACTAATTAAAATTAGACATATAATAATAAATCAAAAAATATAAATAATAAAACTGCTGATCAATAAATCCAGCATATTAAAACAAAATGTATACACCCATAAAATGGGAGGGCTAATGTCCTCCTACCAACCTTTATCACATATTAATGCATTATCCTCCCCCCCACACCGCCCTCCCCCGATAAAGAGACCTTAGGAAGCAATTTAATTATAGCTCCCCAAAGCCTAACTAAAGCAAGGTGCACCATTCCATTATTAGTATTTAAACAATGAAATAATATTTACAGTTTGCCTTGGAGTGGGATTAACAACAGTAACCCCACTCTGCCCAAGATGGAGGGAAAAGGGCAACGTGAACTGTTTTCCCAGCCGCTCCACCTTTCCTCCCTCTGCTTTGGGACGTTTCCTGAAAAAGTGGGTATTAGTAACGTTTTTCGCACAATCTTACCTGGGAAGTCGGGTTGTTGCTGTGCTGCTTCGATCCCTCAATGATGCCGTAGTTATTCTTCCCTTGCTATCGGTCCATCTCGTTCTGTCTCCCTCTCTGTCATGCACTCTATTTCTCTCTTCTTTACTCCTTTTTGGACTTCTTCCAGCACCAGTGGCAGTCAAACATTAAACCATAGATGGTGAAAAATACCTACCTGCAACTCACACGCTTTTGGTGGGTAGTTGACAGTTCCCTCACCTGTCAATACCCTGCCCGGCCATAATGAAAATGTTGACACGTTTGTATAGAATTAAGAACAGTTCTAACAACAGGTCAATCCCTTCATTTTTTGTTTACGGGGAGCTTGTAACAGAACAGGGATTAAACATATCGTACTGCTAAAGACGCCACAAACTACCCCCTCCTCTTGTATTAGGAGAAGGCAGGTCGAGGAGCAAGATCAAGGCCCTAAAAGATCACAGCACAGGAGCGAAACCAGAGAGGAAAAAAAGAAGGCTGGGGAGGCTATCACTGGAGAATCAGGACAGCTGTATGGTACGTGGGAGGTGTGTGGGAAAGTAGGGCTTAAGTGTAATACACTCCTATTTATATGAGGGTTATCTCCATCTCTGAAGGAAACTGGAGAAGAACTAAATGCAAAAGACAGGAAAATGTGTTCCCATCAGGTATTATTTCTGGCCACTGAGGCAAATCTCCACATTGGAGCTAAAGGCTTTACAATCATTGGTTTAATCAACTCTGCTAAGAAGAAGAAATACATAATTCTTCATATTACATACATTAAGAAACTAACAATGAAATAATATCAAAATATAAAGATTAATTTACGAAAGAACAAATGGCTTTTCTTTAGAAAAAAGGCTGCCTGTACAGAAAGTTACAAAGCAACACATGTAAAAAAAAGTGCAAAAATGAGTAACAATTGTGCATAAAACAACACCAAATAAATTGTATTGGAAAAATAAAAAAAATAAAAAAATGGCAAATCAACATCCACACATAGCTGTGAGATGTCTAGAACCTACCCAGATAGAACAAATAGAACTGTGTTTACATTTAAAAAGTTGTTCTGCAGGGTGAGGGAGAGTAGTTCAAGAATGAACTCAGGCGGTACTTGATCTTGTAAATTCTCACGCACTAGACATTGATGGGTACACTGAATTGCCTCCTTCTGGGGAATACTTGTATACAATGCCTGAATGTCCATAGTGACTTAGGTCTCCATGGTGAGGTCAACTGGCTTTCCCTCAAATAATTGGATCACAGAGGAGATGTCCCTTAAATAGGTTTTGGTACCTTGACGCAGTGGTTAAATGAACAGATCAATTAATTTACATACGAGTTCCACTACGGACCCACTCCATGCCACTTTGGGAACTTGGCTACTTGCTATTTTGACAATTTCTTAGTGGTGACCTGGGAACTTGGCTATTTTCTATTTTTGCTATTTTTTTGTGGTGATAGGTATCTAAGGTGAAGGGATCTTGCACCGTTTTGGACCCCGCAACCTTTTAGGTATTGGTGTGCACAAATGGAGACATATATGTTTGGTGATGGTTACTGCAACTTGCATTCTAATCTGGGTATTTTGGCTATTTTAATTGGTTTAATTCAATGTTGACATCTCCAGGGTCCTCTATTTACCCAGTCCGGATGAATGGTGAAAATAATTGATACTGCTGAAACATTTAAATGTACCTCTGATTTGATTTTTGGTTTATATGCACTATGATGGATGGGTTCTAACTTGGTGTACATTAGCATGCATCACAGTTAGTTAGATAAGTAATGTTGAGGTACACAAGTTTACGTAACGTAGACCTTTTGATGTGCATTTACCCCGTTCCTCCGGCCTCTCCTTTAGATAGATATGGAGTAGGTGCCCCCAAGTCTGTAGTAAGGGCTTGTCTAGATGATTAGAGGTGGGACTGAGGTTTCTGGGTAGGTTCTAGACATCTGACAGCTATGTGTGGATGTCGATTTGCCATTTCTTTATTTGTTTATTTGGCCAATCCAATTGATTTGGTGTATTTGGCAGTTGTATGTACAGTTGTGTCACACATTTCTGTACTTTTTGTACATGTGTTGCTTTGGCACTTTCTGTATAGGCAGTCTTTTTTCTAAAGAAAAACGGTTTGTACATTTGTAAATGAAACTTAATGTTTTGATATTATTTCATTGTTAGTTTCTTAATTTATTTAATATTTATTTATTTATTTGCATTTGTAAAGCACCTAAGCCCCGAGGCATCAAGGCACTGTTGCGAACCAGTTTCATGGTACAAATCTTGGGAGAAAATAGCAGACAGCCAACAAAAAACAGGCAAACTGTGGAGTCGGTAACAGACTCTTATCTCCCCAAGTCTGAGTTCAGCCGGGCAACATTTTGGCAAAAAGTTAAGTTTTAAGGGCTTTCCTGAATGTCCAGTGAGAGTTTTCTGTTCTTAGCGTGGGCGGGATGGAGTTCCAGTGAGATGCTACAATGACCTGGCACCTCCTCCTCTGGTGCGCTTGAACTTCGGCCGTGCGATGCGGTGCAAGTGGGCAGACCTTGCTGGCCTAGTCTGGTTAGATCTGATGATTTTCTGGGCCAGATATTCGGGAGATGAAGATGTATTTATTATTTTGTCTTATTAGAGTTGATTTAACCAATGATTGGGATGCCTTTGGCTCCAACTTAGAGATTTGCCTCAGTGGCCAGAAATAATACCTGATGGAAACACATTTTCCTGTGTTTTGCATTTAAGTTCAATACAGTGGCTATTCTCAAAGTGCATCTGAATTCAATGCAGTGGCTAAACTAAAGGTTCAGCTAAAATCGGTACAGTGGCTACTGTGAGATTGGATCCAGTTCCTGGGGGTGGACGAGTGGGGGAGGATCACCTGGGCAAGGGGTGTTCGGGGAGTGGAAGTGGGACACCAAGGGTTGCAAAGTAGTATCCCCTTCCCTGTAACACCTTTTCCCCATCCTACCCGGTAGTATATTTAGAAGCTCTACCCCCTGCCCTTTTCCCACACGAACACTGTCTTACACTGTAAGAGACAACAGACTAACACCAGAGCCGTTTACCTGACATGTCCCAATACACGGGTCAGGCAACTGACAATAACCATGCACACCTGATGGCCCTTTACCTTCCCCACAGGGATAAAAGGCTGAGCATGAAAGCACACTTCGAGCAAGATAGAATGCACGAGGACACAGCTACACCAAACCGGCAGTTCAAACAGAGAAAAAAGGCGGTGAGACCTGGAAGGACGACGAAGGGGGAATTGCCCTTGCCCTTTTCAACTCATGTCAGCAAAACCTCTGAAAGAGAAATCATAAGACCGGGAGTAACAGCTGGCGTGCCTAGCAGCAGACGATAATGGCACATGGGGGCCTCTTGCATTGATAACACAGGCGGAGAGGTAAGCTGGCTACCGCGTTACTATCCGTGACTTCAGAGATCAAAGAAGCCAACGGGTTCAGCACAGCCGGTGAGTCGGAGGAAACTGATAGCAGGCTGAACTCTGTTGAGCTCAAGGTTGCAAGTAGCAACATTTATGAACGCGGGGAATTTGCAAGATAAAGAGCTTGTGTGTATGTTTTGAACTTTAAAGAAAGCACAGTTGAAGTCCAGGTGCAGAGGGGTCCAGTGCCTTGTGCGCGCTCATTCGAAAGACTTTGACCGGGACGTGTTTTGAAACTACAAGAACCAGAAGGCCCTAGGAAAGGGTTATGTGAGGCATCAGAGTGGTCCTATGAGGGTTACACAAAATCCCTTATACAATCGAAAGTCTCTGACGCATTGCCAAGGGAAAGCTAGGGGAAGGGAACCCTGCTTTCCATAAGGTTGTGAACTGTGAATTGTGGCAAGTGTGAACCCGACAGAGGGATGCCAAGAGAAAGCTAGAAGGAAAACCTTGCTATCTGATGAAAATGAGCAATGCATGAACTGTGTTAAAGAAAGTCTGTAGTGAACCCGACTGAGGGAGGCCCCACTAGGAGAAGGATCCGAGCCCAATGGATGGAGATCCTATGATGAAGAGCAATCTTCTAAGGCAAGAGACTTTCGCAAGAAGGAGGCACAGCCTCTGAAGGTTTTTGATATTACTGAACTGTGAACCTCCTGCTGATGAGGCCAATGAGTGTGCTGTGCTCGAGAGTCCTGCCTTGTCCCATGCTTCAAACGTTGGGAAGGGAGACCCAGCCATGCCATCCTGACTTATCATTTTGGGAATACTTCTTTCTTTTCTGGTGAACATTACCCACACTCTTTTTGTAATTTAGTGGTAAGGATTGGCAATAGGTTTGTTAGTATATGCCCTTTTTATTTGACAAGATACCGCTAGGAGTGCCTTATTATTATTTGATGGTTGTAGCTTGCTCCCATCTTAGATTCAGGTTTAGATTAGGTGTTTATCTCACCCATTATGAAGTTCAATAAACACCCTTGAACTGTGATCACTTGTGTCTGTCTTTACTGTTGCCACCATGAGTTCCTTACACTACTCTCAAAAATGCATCTGGATTCAATACAGTGGCTACCCTCAAAATTCAGCTTGATTATATACAGTTGCTACTGTCAATATGCATCTAGATTGAATAGACTGGCTACCCTCAAAAAAAGAATCTAGATTCAATACAGTGACTACCCTCAAAATGCATCTAGATTCAATAGAGTGGCTACTCTCAAAAATACACCTGGATTGAATACAGTGGTTAGCCTTAAAAAGCAGCTTGACTCTGTACAGTGGCTACTCTTAAACTGAATCTTAATCCAATACATTGGCTGCTCTCAAACATGCATCCAAATTCAATACAGTGCTGCACGTAAATATGCATCTAATTCAGTCCAAGTGTTGGGAATGTAGCACTGGTCATGCCACTAAATGGATGTCTCTTACCTGGAAGTTGCTACAGACAGCTTTAGAGGCCAGGCTGGGCGCGCAAGGAAAACAGAGGCAAACAGGCAATGGAGGTGCCCTTTGCTGTGGCCTCTAGCCGGCTGCCTGGTCAAGGCTGCCCTGGGGGAGCTATTCATGTGGGGTCATGCGACCAATCACTGTGCTGGGAGGAGCGAGTAGGATGGAAGGCCATTGTAAAAGCCTGGAAATGAATGCTGAGGCATTCAGGAATATGGCGCGGGGAAAGAGGGTCAGGGATGGTGGGGAACAATTCACCTTGTTGTTAATTCAGCAGGGAAGCACTTTCACATAGCGGATTGCATGCCAGAAAAGGAGAAATCCCTGGTGTCGCTGAGTTGTAGTCTCCTGGGCCAGCTGACCCACAATACAGCCACTCACTATGCTGGAGGGCGGGAATGGGGGAGGGGCAGTGTAGAAGCCCAGAAATGAAGACCAAGGCGTTCAGGGATATGGCAATGGGGAAGAGGGTCAGGGATGGGGAGGAACAACTCACCTTGTTGTTAATTCAGATGGGCAGCACTTTCCCATTGCGGATTACACGTCAGAAAGGGAGAAATCCCCTGCTATCACTGCATTGTAGTCTCTTTTGCCAGCTGATCCAGGATACAGCCAATCACTGTGCCCGGCGTTGCTAGTAAAAAAGCACAGAAATAAAGGCTAAGGCATTAAGGGATATGGCACAGGGAAAGAGGGTCGGGATGGTGAGGATCAACTCAACTTGTTGTTAATTCGGCATTGCAGCACCTTCCCATGACAGATTGCATACCAGAAAGGGAAACATTCCTGGTGTCGTTGTGTTGTAGTCTCCTGGCTGGTATTTAAATTAGATGAACTGCAATGAAGATTGTGACACACCGGAAGTAGCCAGTTCCCACTTTAGACTGTTGGCTTGCTGCACTTTCCAGCTTGACCTGGAAGCAGTGGTCCATGATCTTGGATTGGGCAGGTTAAATGGATTCAAGAAGGAAGGACTGCCATCTTGGAATGGGAAGTATGTCAAGCTCCCACCAGATGACCATATTCTTTCCTGGTCACATATGTGACTATGCTGGGTTAGGCTTCAACACCTGCCTCACTGACCTGTGCCGTTCTTTGCCTGGTTTTATAGAGCATCTACTAAAGGAGGAACACTGCCCCAGAACAACCTGGTGTCTCAGACTCCACTGCTGCTAGAGTGATCACAGCTGAGATGAGTCATGCATTATAAACCACTTATCTACAATAGATGTCAAGACTGAACCACACAGCATGGCATATTCCACACTGACTAATACCCACCCACGTTTCATAAAAGGATAGCAACTGCAAAGTACACCAAAGATCCACACCAGTAAAATGGCATTTTGGCTGTATTAGCTGCACTAATGTGTTCATCATTTTGGGAACAATAAATCAAATCACTGTATTTACAATATTCTCATTGCAGCTATTCAACATCCTGCCATCACCTGCCTTATAAAATGGAACAGGTGGCCAACACAAATGTTTAGACCCCCTGTACCTTTCCTGATTAAACTTGACAAATGCAAAAGTTATGAGAATACTTCGATAAGATTTAAGAGGGAATCCAACTGCGGAGTATTACGTTTCAGTTCATATGAATTCAAGACCCTGTAGAATGATCTGTCCCTAATTATTTCTAATCCCTATGCCATGGTGAGCTCACGCAGCCGTGCTGTGGCAATCATTTCTGATGCAGAGCTGCTGCCAAGGTTCTTTCTTAATTGCTCGAATTTAGCCTCTAAGTTTAAATACGCAGAGCTCACAGAAAGAAATCATCTACTGTTTCCTAGTTAAGAAATGCACTGTTGATATGGAAATACTGAAAAATAAATGAAAAAAAACAACCAGGACAAAATGAAAACCTGTTAACTATTACACAAACTACTGAAACATTTCACGTCACACACAGAGGGAAAATACTTATAATAATGCCCTCCCCGCCCCCCCGCCTTAGTGAAGCACAGCAATGCTCTGCATGTTCCTATCTGAAGTGAAACATCACACTGGGGGTCGTTATAAGGTTGCCGGTCTGGGAAAATTGCTGGTAATTCCATCACCAGCAAACTACAGGTTTGCCGGGGAGGGTCACTGATATACCTCCGCCAAGACCTGGGGGTAAATCAGGCCCTCACTGGTAAAAAAAAACAGCCAGTGTTTCCAGCACTGTTAATACCGGTGCCAGTAATACCGGGATAGGGATGCCAGTAAGACTGAGATTCTACTCATCGGCACACCCACTCCCTCCTTCCCTGCAGCTCTCTGGCCGGCCTCCCTTGGCCCCCTTCCTGCCCCTACCTGCAAGGCTAAAAACCTCGGGGTCATCTTCGACTCCACACTCTCCTTCTCTCCTCATATATCTGACGTCTCTAAGAAGTCACACTACCAGCTGCACCTCCTCAGAGGTATTCTTCCCTTCCTCTCCTTCCCCCAGAAGCTCACTGTCTCCCGAGCCCTCGTTCTCTCTAGGCTGGACTACTGTAACAGCCTCTATCTTAATCTGCCTGCCTCCACTCTCCGCCCTCTGCAACTTATCCAGAACAGAACTGCGAGACTTGTCCTTGGCCTCAAGCCCAGGGACCGTATCTCTCCAGGACTGAAATCTCTTCACTGGCTCCCAGTGGCTGCGAGGATTAAGTTCAAAACCCTCTGCATTGTCCACAAGGCCTTCTGGGGCCTGGGACCTAAATACCTTCAACTCTCTCTTCCTAAATATCTTCCTTCACGAGCCCTTCGCTCATCCGTCTCCAACTCCCTCATGGTCAGCCGCTTCTCGAAGCAACGAGCTGGGGGTAGATCTCTCTCCGCAGCAGGGGCCTCCCTCTGGAACAGCCTTCCTGCCTCCCTGAAACTTGAGGAGAACCATCTCCGGTTCCGGAAGCACCTCAAAACCTTCCTCTTCGCTTCTGCCTTCTCTCTCCCTCTCCCCTGCTAATCCTGCTTAACTCCCCACTGAATTCAGCACTAAACCTGCATCTGGGCCACTCTCAGCAACCTCGGTCCAGGGCCCAGCCACTCTCCACTTGCACTGCCTCCCTGGCTCCCCCTGCACTGTGGGACTGTCACTGTATCCCTACAGCCCCCTTCCCAGCACTTGCTCTGCACTTACCTCGCACTTGCCACCAGCTGGCCCTTTTTATTTATTATTTATTATTTTTTTACGCTACTTCCTTTACTGCACTTCCCCCCCACCTCCTCCCCCTGCACTTCCTCCTTTTCCCCTTACCTCTGCACTTGCGCGATCTGAATGACACCTGGCCTAGTAGGATCGTTTGTCTGTCTTCCCCTTGTTTCCCTCCCTCCCTGCCTCGTCGCGCCTTGAAACACTTGTGTATAGGCGCGTTACAAATACCATATCATATCATATCAAGTCCTTGTGACTCCATGGAATGGGGCTTTACCGCCCTTAGTGCTGCTTGCAACATCTGGTAATACCATGATATCAGGCGGCAGAAACGGTAGGTCAGTTTGTCGGTATCCCACTGGAATTACCTGGACACGGAAAACCTTGGAATTGTCTTGTTCAAATGCATTTTCATTTCCTGGGAAATTTCAATGTTTGTGATGTCTATGGAAAAAACACTTAAAAGGAATATGCACAACTTTCAGCAGCAGATCATAAGAGATCAATATCACTGCAAAAGAGAGAGGCGTATTCAGATTTTGTTTTTGGGACCTTCAGAGGAAAAGTTAATAGGGTTCAAGGCCAGTGCTAAGCTCAAATGCCTCCCCTTGCAAAGTGCCATTTTGGAGTCACCGCTTACACTGGTGCCACATTTAGAGTTATTAAGGAGAAAATAATACCTTCGGTGCCCCTTCTCTGGTGGCACCCTAACCAGATGCCTAGAATTACTTAATGGGAGCAACTGCACCGTATGCAATGAAGTTAGAAGCCTGATTTCCTCTCAGGGTAAGCAGGGTATTAGGCAGCCTAGCAAACCATGCCCAGTGTTCAGGGAAGTTCAGGGAGGTAGTTGCTGCCCTCCCCCCCTTCTTCCATCTCCCCTCATTAGCCCCAAATATGTTGATACAGAGTCAGACTTTAAAACAGTGGTTTAGAATTTGATATTGAGGATCAATGGAGATGCTAGGTCACCCTTCCCAACACAAGGGTTCCATTAAATCTCTGTTGCTAAGAGGAAAGCTTGAGGTTCAGAAGAGCAAGGCTGAATTAAGAAAATTAGCACTGCAGGATCCCATGCCTTACCAGTGATGCTAGTAGTGAAGTGTAGCATCTGCTAATCACGCTCTTACCAATAGAAGAAATAAGTTTCGGTTGCAGGGTCCCACGGACTGACCAGGATTACCGGCAGATGATTACTAATTAAATCAAGACCATGAACATTCCAGGGAGTGCAGCACTGAATCAGATACTAATCAAAAACTGCAAGGAGTCTAAGGATGGAGTAGAGCCAAAGAACAGGGACAGGAGTTCCAACTGTAGACACAACACGCAGTTGTGTGAAATGTTTCATAGAGTCAGTAAGCCCACGATGTAAGGACATATGCCAAGTAACCAATGGAATTGCATCAAGATAGGTCTTGGAGTATACAAGCCTGCTAAAAGGCAAAGATGAATTGTGTAGAGGAGGCAGTTGTTAGGATCAGGACCTCGACACCGAGCATGGCCCGAAGATATCCAGGATATCACCAGAGCTCTTGACACCTCAATGCCCCTAGCTGTCCTCCAGGCATTAGCCGGCAGCTCGGAGGCGGCCGGGGCTAGACACTGCCCAACCCAGAAAATAAGCTTTTGGGTCCTTTCCTCTGGTCAGAGCGGTGCGTTACAGGCTGTCATGATGATAAGGACCTTTTGCTTTGATTGTGGCAGTGTGGTATGCACAGACGTCGTGACAGATTTTCCCATAAGTGAGCCGGATCTCGCAATGGTCTTTACCGCCAAGGACCATACTGCAGGGAAGACGGCAATGCCTTTAGCCTCCAGACCTTTCGCTTATTTTATTTATTTTTATTTTATTGAGCATTTGTTGGGTGCCTTATACAACAGAATTGTGTTTCAAAGCGCCACAAGGCTAAATGGGAAGGGAACAGGGGAAGCAAAACAGTAAAATACAGTCATGGGCCTACTAGCCCTTGTGGCATTGGGCCGTGCAAGTGCA
This sequence comes from Ambystoma mexicanum, assembly GCF_040938575.1. NCBI lineage: Eukaryota > Metazoa > Chordata > Amphibia > Caudata > Ambystomatidae > Ambystoma > Ambystoma mexicanum. Next base: position 102,964,981 of record NC_090936.1, on the reverse strand, counting down.
GTGTGGAAAAGTGCAGGAGATAGGGGGGGGGGAGTGGAGGAGTGGATAAGTGCTGGTGGAGGGCCCAGGAAGGAAGTGCTAAGCGATTTAGGCAGTGTCGTTCATGTTCTTTTGTCTATTTCCCCTTCCAGGCAAATAGTGTTGTTCTTTCACATACATTAATGACCTGTTGAAGGGGATTTGCCATAGCAAATCGGACACATTACTGGGATGTACGGACATTTCCTCTATCTCTACTCCCTACACTTCAGGGTATCCAGTTGCTACACGTTCTTCTTCTCTCTCCCTGCAGCTCATGTGTGCTCTCCGCTAAAGATCCAGAGGGGGTGTGTCCAGTAGCACTCACGCCGGTGGGGAGGGTCACACTGCAGCTGGTGGGGACTTTCCCTTTGGGTTTGGAAGGGCCAGCTTCAGGGAGCCTGAGAGACTCGGTGCTGTAGGATTATGTAGGCAGACCTAGCAGAGAAACTTAGCCGATGCATAGCATAGCATAGTGCAGGGTGTTAACAGCCTTAGCATAACTAACTGGTAACAATACGAAGTGTAAAGCTACTGACTATGGTAATCAGACTGGGGCCAGAGTGGGTTCACTTAGGCCATAGGCCGAGTTGCAGGCTGCAGGCGCACGAGCATTCACACAGCAATGTTTTATAATTGAAAAGCTGAACAGCAGTGTGTCTTGCAGAGGCTGGATTCAGAGCACAGTGAGACAGCCGAATGAGCTCTGGAAAGGACTATTTCATTGTTCAGGCTGGTGTAAATCAGGAAACAGAGAGAAAGTTTTGTTTCACAATCCATCCAGGCTCTGTGACATGTGAGGCAAATCTGCTGTGTAATGGTCATCGTAGAAAATGCCAGAAAAGGCCGGAAAGTTACTGGGAGTGTTGGCAGAGACATCAGCCATGACATCACGATGGTATCCAAAAATGGGTGAAGAAACAATAAAGAAGCTATAGTAAACTATAAGCAGGTGGGAGGTGAACGAAAGGGAGCTTAAAAGGCGCGGAAAGGAGGGACAGAGGGGTTGGGCATGCCAAAAGCAAGAACAGAGCGAGACGAAGGAAATCGAATCAGTACAGACTGGCTGGCGGAGTTGAGAGGGCGGGCTGAGGGGAGACGAGAGCTGTGCAGAGCTTGATGTGACCCTGGAGAGAGCAGATCTTGGCAGAGAGAGAGAGAGACAGTAGCTGAGAAGGGAGTGCACGATTCAATGCAACAAAATAAATGGAAGGCAGAGACTGCAGACACTAAAACCTTGGTGAGCATAGGTAATAATGAAAAGATAATTAACCAAGACACCCCCAGAGTCTAATTAATGAAGGGCAAGAAAGTATTTGTCTCTGAGGTACCGAAAGACAACTGGGTTGGCCCGAGTATACATTGTGAATCGTTCGGAAGGGCAGAGTTTCATTCCGTCATGCAGGATTGCTGAAAACCTATACAAGTACAGCTTCAAGGTTGTGTCTAGGAAATGCCTGGGGGGCTCTGCCGAGTTTGTTAATGAGTACTAACTAGGTTTGCTCGAGATAAAGAGAAATCACTGTCCTGGGTGGGGGTCATCAAGGGTGCTAAAGTATAAATGCACTGATGAATTATGAAAGCTGTGTTCATATTCACTTTCCTTCCTGTTGATTGCATGTCTTCAGTGAGAATGTAACTGAAGTCTCTATGTTGCATAGATTTATTCTGGTTTGCTGAATGACTATAAATGTGCCTGAGAGCACAAGCATGAACACCTGTGCGGTTGTTTGTTATTGTGTGGCCTAGTCATTTTACAATATGCCGAGCTGAAGCCTTGTGTGTCCAGTGCAGTCAGTGTGACAATCTGCTGTTCCGCCTGTAGCATAAAGCCTGTTAATTCACTAGCCAAGGACCCCAAAATAAGAAGTGTAGCAACAGAGAAGTGGACATGAACTAATTCCTTACTTTCTGACAAACATTTCTTACCGTGCCATCGGCTATTGACTGAGGACGAGAGGCACAATATCCCATACAGAGTGAGAGTGGCACTATATCCGTTATGTGGTGAGGGGGGGCACCTTAACTATTCTGGGGTGCAGAGATGCACTAGAGCGCTTACAGACTGAGAGGGGCACCGCAGCACCTAGAGTGAGAGGAGCACTATAGTCCTTACAGAATGAAGCGGACACCATGGCCCTCATAGACTGAGGGGAGCACTATACTCCGATTGAGGACTGCACACTACAACCTTAGAGCAGGAAGAAGTGAGCCAGGCAGCATTCTCGGGCAGTGGATAACACATAGCCAGCTGGTTGTTCCATTTTTGTGAGGGCTAACTGCCAAAATGTGAGTTCAGTTCAGAATTCCTTATATTGGGAGTTGAATAAAGAGATTAGATGCTATATCCTAGAGACCGTGTTTCCTATATCCCCGTGATGGTGACCTGAAAGAAGCATTTATTTTATTTATTTATTTATAACATTTGTGTAATGCCCAGACCCGAGGTATCACAGCATTTGTACAGAGATATACAGAGCCTCTTTGTACAAGCAGCGTTGTGCAATAGCCCACATTTTGAAATCAATACGAACCTTGGATGGGAGCCAATGGCTGCCTCGTCTGGATGCGGATCGATGATCCATGCGCCATAGGCCCAGAGCTACATGAAGGGTTTTGTTTTGGAGAGGTTGTTGTTTGGAAAGTTTTTTAGGCAGGTGTGCCCCTTAGATGTCCGCTACAGTTATCTTGCTTGCTGTTGATAATTGCCCCCGCGAGCATCAGACAGTTGTCCGGGGTGAAGAATTGTCTACTCAAGGAGATTACCTTAGAGGTTTAGGGCATGGAGGAAGCTAGCGCATTGATATGTTTGGTCATGGAGAGGTCCACGTCCAGATAGATGCCCACTGTCCTGACGTTTTTCAGGACTGGTATATTCATGCCATCAATGGAGAAGGCAGAGTCAAGGTTTTTGAGATGGAAGGTGGAGCCCACATTGAGTAGCTCTGTTTTGTCATCATTGAGGCATAGATTATGGCTGGCCATATAGTTTTGGATGATGCTGTAGACCCTATTTAGGGCCGTGCTTTCTGCATGGTAATTTCCTAGGATGGGAATGAGGATCTGGGCATCGTCCGCAAAGTTGGTGTCGGAGATATTGAGGGAGTCAAGGGGGTCGAAGAGGGGCTCAACGGGAGGATAGCTCAGCGGCAACGTACTCGCCTTGGAAGCAAGACGACACAGAGCAACACAGATTCGATCCACGGGTCGGTGCTTAGAAACCTCTGGGTATTAGGCGCGTTATAAATAACCTATCATATCATATACATATTGTAAAGTTTCAGGGAGAGGCAGGACCCCTGAGGAACTCCTAGGGGGACAGCCATGGGAACTTCTGCAGAGTCTCACAAGAAGACTGTAGAAGTGCGATTGGTTAGGAAAGATTTTATCCAGGTGACAGCCTCCAAGGAGAAATGGAAGTTGGAGAGGAGGTGTTGGCAGAGAGCATCTGGGTGCAATTTCCCTTCTACATCATTAAGAACAAGGATCCGGGGTTAGACCAATATCCCTATTAGAAAGAAAAACCCAGGCACTGAATAGTGTGACCAATCTCTACATCTTTTGCATTGGTTCTTCTAAAAAAAAGTGGTTTGCATTGTGTTATAGACAGGGCTACTGGTTTTCAATGTTTACAGGTAAATACAGACAGACATAAATGTGTCACTTATCTGAATTTATTTTTTTACAAATCAGAGAAAACAGAAATGTCTGTCTATGGCTTGGCAGCCCATGCTGTCGATCATGCCTTGGCAGCCATTGGATGTGAAAACTGGACGAATAGAGAGTGTACACAAAGGTGCATTTTGTTGTGTCGTTTTTTAAGTGGCTTCTGTGATGGGCTGAGGTGAGGAAAGCGGCAGCCTTTTATTAAAAATAGTGAACACTGAATATGAGTGGATGTGCTGAAACTGCTCCATTAGAGCCCAGCAGGTTAATGTGTGTGTTGAATAGAAAACAACGGCCATATATTCTGAGGTGTTGGAACCCAGACCCATGTGCTGCATGAGCGTTTGCAGTACAAAAAAAAAGAAAATGTCTGACAATGCTGGTGTATGTGATGTCCTACGTCACTTGGAGATGCCCGGCTCCATGGATGCAATAAGAATGTGAAGGATGGACTTTAGATTGGTGTGTAGGAGACCAGATTTGAGCCTCCTGAAATGTAGGCATCAATGTGCTGGTGCCCCTTTTTAATTTCAATATATGTTGAAAAATTGTTGACAACTTTTTTTTACAGAACAAAAACAAGCATAGATTAATAAAAATAAAATTACTGAAATTACACATTGTTGTAGGCATTAATCACAACTTCTTCTTGATTACAAGAAGACCAGCCGAAATCAAAAGTAGGGATCCTGAGAGGGAGTGTCTTATACCCAATAGAGTGGAGGACCCAACACCTAAAATTTTGCCCGGCCTGATAGAATTTGATCAGTTCATTCCAAAATAGGAACATCCTCTTTAGTTGTACATTGTTATCTGTTTTTACTTATTTGTATTTATTTTGTGAGGGTACAATGTGTTTCGACAAGAAATGCTACAAAAAGCTAAATATTGGCATCATGGAATCCTGAATCAGAAGCTGCGGGATAGTGGGATTGCACGTGATTGGTTGACTGGTGGGTGTTGGGAAAATGATACAAGAGCACCTGGGGTAGTTAGGGCATAATATAGGCAGTAGAAATAGGACTAGTTATTCACAGTGTGACTGTTGAAGGAGAAGCCCGAAAGGTGCTAGGATGCCAGGCAGGGTGAGTGATACTGGAGGTGGTAATGGGTCCTCCTTTGAAGTTAATGTTGCTCAAGGCAAAATGCCAGTTTTTCCTTTGATACATAAAGTATGCACTTCAACACGAGCAAGATAACTTTCACACTGGCAGATATCGTTGATGGGTAAATGAGGTGCTCAAAGACTACTGCTGGGAATTGCTCAATGCTGCCTCAACAGTCAACTTTTCATATTCTTAGAGGTATTTCAGTTAGATCTGGGTAGTCCACAGAGGTTCCACACCCAACACTAAACTCATGTTCTCAACATGCCTTACCCCAGGGAAGAGTTTACCGTTTGGGGAGTTAATTAACTCCATTAATGCCTCTTTATATTTTACAAGCTCAGGTGTTGACAAGAGGCGTAACCAATACACTAGTGGTTTCTAGTTTAATACCTTATCAATTCACATCCGATGATCAGCTGAGCTGGGGGCTGATTTAGGGAGCCATAAAACGTACTTTACATTTGTATTTTCTAAAGTGGATGAAGAGGAAAGAGTGGCTCCACAGCTCTGCATCGGTGCCTGGTCAAAGGATCGAGAACAAAAGGATCTAAAACAACAGTTGAGAGTCAAAAGGACCGAAAAAAGGGCGAATACCTTTTTTAAAATATATATATATATTTTGGTGTCCGTTTAGGAACAAAAAGTGGTTTTTATACCAAAAACGGCGGTTTGGGGGGGGGGGGCAAAAAAAGATACATTCGACCATTTATTGCGGTCGTTTTGACTCTAAACTATTGCATTTCGATCCTTTCGATTCGATCCTTTCACCTATAACCCTGTGCATCATGAGATGCGCCTGTCTTGCTTGTAATGAATCAACCGGAAGGCCAGACAGAAGTAGTGGCAAACTCCAGTGCTCCTGCTAGAGAGCTTTTCAGCAGGCAATTAGATCTTGCTAATGGAGGAGACCATCGTCCACTGCAATTAAAACAGATGCTGAGGTAATCATAACACGTTACCTCCTCTGTTAGATTACCCTTCACAAGCAGATGAGTTTTTGTATTACTATTTTTGTTTCTTGCACAAATTAGTGTTTTTGTTTTTTGAAGATCCAGAATGTTCTAAAAATCTATTGATTTGTTTCTTTAGCGCACTCAGCACTGCATTATCAGCCAACAGAATAATTGCCATGCTCTCGAAATTCAGTAACAGACCATCTGAGGAGAACATTGTTCACTCAAGAGCAGTTTCATTGCCGTATAAACAAAACAGGTATGCGGCAAGGACACATCCCTGCCCTACCCCTACTTGAACTCCAAAGCACCTGGGGCCGCATTACAAGCTTGGTGGTTTTCCAGAAGTAAATCCACCGGAATACTGCCGAGCAGAATTACTGTTACCGCCATTCGGTCCGGTGGAATTACCGCTGCATTACAAGTGGGGGTACAGCGGTGTTAGTCCCTATTTATGGAGTCCATTGGAATTCATGGGGGTTTTGGCGGAGTTACGAATAGCATGAATTCCGTGATTTGCCGTTTGTTGGTGCTAAGGAGCCGGAATTACCTCAAGCGTTTTGCTGGAGGTTTATCCTCTCCCTCACCACCAAAATTATAGTATGGCGGTGCAGTAATGCAGTGGTAACAGAGTTACCACTGCATTAACGCGGTTTTTTATAGCACCGCCGGAATTATAATAAGGCCCTTGGACTTTTCTGTCCCTAATCCGCATCTAATGGCAGCTGAATTATCAGTGTATCATTTTTTTTAAAACACTCAGATTAATGTATGTAGGACATTTTGCCTGATTAAGGAATGCTTCATTCTTATCCAGGAGCCCCTTCAAAGGCGGTTTTCAAATCCACAAAGGAAAAATATAATGGGCTAGCTGGAGTGACTGCTCCAAGGACTTTGTCACCTGCGGCTCTTCCATCTATCCTCCCCCTGCTTCCTCCTCCCTTGAGGCCCGCCGATGCCATGCACTATCTCTTGCGGTCACATGACCGATCACATGACCACCCTTGTGGATTTAACATCTCTGCTCGGAGTAGGTACTATGGTGCTGTTGTGCCTACCTGTCTGGCTGGCTGGAGTGACTGACCCAAGGACTTTGCCACCTGAGGCTCTGCCATGTATTCTCCCCTGCTTTCTCCTCCCCTGAGGCCGCCTGCCGATGCCGGATACCATCCAAAGGATGACGTGACCCCCATTGAGGATTTCCCATCTCCGCTCGGCGTGGACACTGTGTGCTGTTGTGCCTACCAGATTGGCTGAAGTGACTGCCCTGAGTACTTTGACACCTGCGGCTCTGCTGTCTGCCCCCCCCTGCCTCCTCCACTTCTGAGACTGTCCGCCAACGCTGCACACCATCCGTCACAGTCATGTGAAAGAACACGTGACCGCTGTTGTGGATTTACCATCTCTGCTCGGCATGGAATGTGTGGTGCTGACGTGCCAACCTGGCTGGCTGGAGTGACTGCTCTGAAGTTTTGGCCATGCGTGGCTCTGCTGCCTGTCCTCCCCTGCTTACTCCTCCCCTGAGGCTTCCCGCCAATGCCGTACACCATCCAATGTGGTCACATGAAGGATCACGTGCCACGCTCTCTCAGTCATATCATCTGCGACTCTACGGCGTCACTTCCCTGGGCGTCCCGATCCAAGGGAGACCGATTTAAGAGCTGTGGTCTACTGCTGTTTGCCCTTGTCTGCACCTGATCATGCACCCTATCTGGTTCCACTACCACTAGCTTTATTTGTCTTTTTTTGTAAATTCCTCTCCTAATCTAATGTCCCTTCCGCTCATGGGGGTTGGGGGAGGGTACTGGGATTCTCTACCACTCCTCCGGGACACTTGTTTTGCATGCGTCCTTCCTTCCTTCCTTCCTTCCTTCCTTCCTTCCTTCCTTCCTTCCTTCCTTCCTTCCTTCCTTCCTTCCTTCCTTCCTTCCTTCCTTCTTTCCTTCCTTCCTTCCTTCCTTCCTTCCTTCCCCTTTGAGTAGAATCCTTTTCTGCCTCTTTCTTTACTATCTAAAGGCCTCCTTGCCCCCTTACTAATTTCCTTGAACATCTGGATTGCCTATCACCTACCTTCCTACCCTGTCTTTCTAGTAGGTGGCTTTAATCTCCCTCTCCTCTCCTACTCAATCCCCGCTCTTCACCATCATTGACTCTTAACCATCTAAACTCCCCTCCCCCTACCATTCAGGTTCTTGTCTTGACCTTATTTTCTCTTCACTCCCCTGTCTCATGACCATCGCTGCCTATCCTGTTCACTCTTCTGATCACCTCTTACTTTTTCGTTTTCCTTTGCCCTACCTACCCCTCCAACTCCCTTTCTTCCTTCCCATTCATTCTATCGTCGCTACCTTCGATCTTTTGATTCTTCTACCTTTCTTCTCGCTCCACCTCTTTTTTCACTTCCGTTCCTCCTGATGAGGCTGTCAATTCTCTTCAGTCCTCTCTTGTGTCCACTCTTGATCATATCCACCCATCATGCTCATTTTCTTCCTCTCGGAGATCCCCAAACCTTGGCTCACCACTGCCCTTACCTCTCTACATTCTGACCTGTGCAAAGCTGAGCAGCGATGGAAAAAGTCTCAGTCTTCTTCTGAGCTCTCTGCACTATCCTCGCTGCATTCATCCCATCATTCAGACCAGCTTACATTTTACAGCTAAAAAACAGTATTATTTCAAGCTCACGCTTTACCTCTCGCATCACCCTTGTCGCCTCTTTCAGATTCTCCATACAATTATCTCCCCTCGCTCTCCTGATCCCTCTCTCCATTCCCCCTTTCTTCCTCAGACTTTTCAAACTACTTTACCTCTAAGGTTGTCACTCTCTACTCTTCCTATCTGTTCTTGAGTACTTCCCCTCTTCATTCCACCTTTCTATTCCCTATCCGTATTCTCCACTCTCTCTGATATTCACACCTCAGCTCTTCTTGCTTCTGCCAGTCCCACATCTTCCCCACTTGACCCACTCACCTCGGTTCTTCTTCTCCAAGTCTATCCTTATCTCATTCCCTATCTGACATCCCTTGTTAACTCTTCCCTCTCAAACTCTCGTTTTGCCTCTGCATATAAACATGCTCTCATTCTTCCCATCCTGGAAAATCCCTCCCTTGAATCTTCTGCCCTCGCTAATTTCTGCCTTATCTCTCTTCTCCTGTCCTCTCTAAACTCCTTGAGTGTGCTGCTTATTCTCAGGTGTCCTCCTATCTCAATCTTCATTCATGTCTTCCCCATTTCAATCCAGTTTTCGTCCATCTCACTCAAATGAGATTGCTCTTTGGCATGTCTCCAACTGTCTCCTCTCAGCTCGCCGCTCCAAGCTCTCCTCTATTCTTATCCTCCTCGATCTTTCCGTCACTTTCAAGAATGTGGACCACATGGTTCTTCTCTCTACTCTCATCTCTTTGCGTATCTCTGGTTCTGTTCTCAAAAGGTTTCACTCATATCTATCTAACCATTTACATTCTGTCACCTGGCCTGGTAAGAGCTCTGCCCCTCTATTCTTATGTTATGGAGTCCCATATGGGTTTGCTCTGGGGCCTCTTTTATTCTCCCTCTACATTCTTCCCCTTTCGGCTCTCATTGCTTTATATAACCTGACATTTCATCTCTACGCGGACAATAACCAACTCTTCTTCTTCTCCTGCTTTTCAGGGTCTTTACACTCCACTGTTTCTAGACATTTCTCTGCTATCCAAGCTTGGATGTCTTTTCACTTTCTCCACCTTAGTCCATCTAAGACTGTGGTCCTCTCCGTCCCTGCTACATCCATTTCTCTTTCCTTTCTCTCCCCTCTCTTTATTTTCCTCCTTCTTTTACTCCTCCCATTCTCCTCATCCGCTTGTAACCTGGGTGTCACCTTTGACCCCTCTCTTTATTTTTCCTTTCATATTTCTAACATAACTTGTCCCTCAAGCTATGCCCTATTTAATATCTGTTGTGCACACCCTTACCTTTCATTTCTTTCCAGAAAACTTCTTCTCACTTTTTCTTGTATTGATTATTGCTCTGTCCTTCTACTTGGTCTTCCTGCCTCTCACTTGGCTCCCCTCTGTTCTGTCTTTAACTCATCTAGTGGTCTCTTTTTTAATTTTCCTCTAGGTTCTTCTATTTCCTCCTCTCTTTTCTCCTTGTATCTCCTTCCTTTTGAGTCTTGTCTTCTCTTTCACTTTCTATTGCTTTCAAGTGTATCCATGATCTTGCCCCTCTCTACCTTTCCTCAATTATATTGCTTTATTCTCCCAATCGCGCAATACACTGTCAGATCCACATGCTGCTTTCTGTCCCCAAACACCCTCGGTTCTGTTCCTTCTCCCTACTCGCGCCCAAGCAGTGCAACGTTCCTCCTCTCTCTATCCGCTCCTCTTCCTCCTTATATATTTTTCAATGTAATCTCAGATCTCAACTTTTATCTGCTCTTCCCAATAACTGAGACTTATCATTCGCTACTCCTGCTTATTATTTAACATGTATTGCTTAACTTGATCGTACTGTTTTATTTTACTGTTCGGCTCTTTGGCGAAAACACGGTATAATTCAAATAAAATACAAATAAAAAATATTAAAAGATATAGCTTGAAACCCTGGTCAAAAGTGCTAACGCGCTTTTGGAAGTCAGCTTTGAGGATGTGACATAATTGTACTTTCTTTTAGGCATTTTTCAAACTGTGCAAAAATGTCACTCGTAGGGTCCAAAAGGGAACTGGTCTGATAGTTGTCTCCCACCCTTTTTATAAACAGGTATTAATAATGATGTTTTCCAAGAGGGTGGAATTTTCCCCCAGGGCACACATTGCATTAAAAAAAACTGTTCAATAAGGAGACCAAACTTATTTTCTCTTTCCGAAGCTCAGTTGGGACTCTGTTAGGTCTGGGTGCTTTGTCTGCTTTTTGTGATTTAAGGGCAGTTTCTATCTTGCTCTGCAATAAAATTGAGTCACTCTATGTCATCCTCACTAACTATGTAGAACGATCTGTGGTGCAGATCGACACCACTTGATATATATGGTGACTTTACACGTATACAAATACTAGTTTGCAGTACCGACCCAAGTTTCCAAATCCACTCTATCATGGAGCACAAGGAAGCCAAAGCAAGATGGTTGTTGGTCACGTGAGCGAGAAACAAATGACTTCAAAATATAATGACATTTGACATATATGTCCATACACTTGTAAAAAACATAGATAGTGGTGCAGACTGATACCCTACACCTTTTGTTTGCTACAGTGAATCTACATACATACAAATATGTCTGAAACAAGCACCGACTTTGGTCTATACACCCGCTCCATCATGGCGGATGAGGGAACCTAAGCAAGATGGTGCCAGTCACGTGAGCGAAAAACGTACGCGATGACGTGCGTTTCACGTGAGATAGATCTGCCGGTTATTTTAGACGGCAGCTGGGACGAACAACTCGCTCCAGCGTTCCGAGAGGAAACTAGCGTACGCGAGTCACACGGAAGACCAGCACTGAGATAACTAGGTAAGAGGGATGAGTGATGTGTGAAGCGGCACTGATGTACCATCACAAGGGAAACCTAATAAGTGCTTTTGTTTGTGTTTGGCCATCTAGATTTCGTAGCAAGAAAATAATGCTGAATGTGGAGGATAACCATTAATCTTTCTCCAGAGAATAAGATCGTGGGGCAAAGTAAAATAGGTAAGCCGCACAAGGTAGAAAGGAAACACATTTTCTTTCAAAGAGTAAACATTTTTTCACAATATAGATCTTCATTTTGTTATAGATCTTTGGTGTAGGTGTCCAAACAGATTGTCGCGCAGCAGCGACCGGCAGTAAAAGTACAATCTCCGCTTTTTGGACTAAGGACAGCAGTGGGAAATAATTACCCTGCTCCAAATAGGTAAGCCCGCATATAGTGTAGACATGTCGAGGGCTAGTAGTTGCTATCTGGTTGGAAACAATAGAACCTACTCGTAAAGACTGCAACATTGAGACAGTGAATTAATGTATAGATATTAGAAAATCTTAGAGAGATAGACAGAGGCAATCATGCCCTATGATAAAATGAACATAAAGTGCGGTAAGAGGCGTTAGAAATTAGACAACGCCTTCCCGAAATAAGTTTGTAATAAAGTAATGAAAATATGTAGAATGTGTAAATATTGAGAAAAGATGGGAAAGTAATAAGACCAGAAAGAAATGAACCCTGCTGTTTGTATTGATAATGGAGGTGAAGTTAGTATAGATGTGATGTACGACGTGTAATGCACTAAAGAAAAGAAACCATGTTTTTAAGATTCAATGTTTGTTTGTTTTGTAGAGATGTTGAAATTGTGCAAACTGACACGTGATGACACGCGTGAAAACCAGAACATGTATAAAGACTGAGTGCCCTGAAGATAGCACCAACAGGATATACAGAGTGGATATATTTCTATGTATATTTGTATGTTTAAGATCGATGTTGGTCCTAGAAACACATTTTTGAAGTGTCGGCACAGCCTTTTTGCCCACAGAAATCAGGGAGGGCATTAGGAACAGTGGTGTTTGAATACCCCATATCTAGGCGTAGACAAAGTTTTTGAAGTGTCAGCTTCTACGTCAACAGTGGAATGTATGCACAGATAGATGTGGTTCACAATGAGTTTGGACCATAATGATGTGTTATTTTTTTTAAATGTATTGTGAATATGTTGTGTTTTTTGATAAACATTAAAATATGTGTATATTTTTGATAAGTGCATGGTTTTTCGCCCCCTTTTTTTGATGAAGAAGCGAGCATGAGCAAGTGTATATACATCTAGGGTGACTCACTCTGAACAGCAAGGGAAGGAAGCTGTATTGCGGGATCCTTTTGAATCTGCATTTCATTGTCCTCACCCACACAGCCCCTAAAAAGAGGACATTCGTAGCTCACCAGAATTGATGGTTCCAGATGGTGGTGCCAGGACATAGAAAGAAAACCCTACTAGTCCCTGTATATCACACTAAACAACATGAACCATTACTTTTCCAGGATGCTTGACTCAAGAACTGGGTCCATTACAGCTGTGACTAAAATACTTCATATTGCCAGTTTTGGCAGAATCGATCAAAGAGTCCCACAGTATTTCTCCTTTTTTGACATTATGAGATTCCTATTGAACCTGTAAGCCCTTTAAGCAAGGTAGTGCTATAATGGATGGATGGGGATGCAGCATGTACTCTTTCACCAATAATAAGACAGACTCGGGAAGTTGGCAAAACTTAGCTGTTTTATTTGCAATTGTCTAAAACAGGGAGTAAAACGGACGTTCGCTCAAGTCTCTCAACGTGTTACATGAAAAAAACACAATTATAGCAAAAACTCGTCATCATTGGTGTCATACCACGTGGCAAAATAAGAAAACCTACTTGGGGTTGTGGTTGGTGTACGGGGAACATCTAGGTATACTTTCTATGGGGAATAGGATTATGATTGGATCTCTATAATTAGGTGGACAATTTATGCCCACCCCGGGTACAAGTCAATTTCATTGTCATCAAATACACAATGTTTCATTGGATTTCAAACTATAGGGCTCTTTGCTACGTGGCCCTCTACAATTGGATGGCACACTTGTACCCTTCTGGAATATTCCACTTGCTAGCAGCGCACAAGCTGGTACCCCAGGTGCTTGTGGGTGGACTTGACCATGCCTTCCACCCACTTAGCCCATCATCAATCATCACTCCTGCTGTCTGCCATTCGAATTGTCTTTGAACTCGGCCTTGGAAAGTATCACTATGCCTGAGAATAAAAGGGAGTGTGAGCACAGTCTTATCTTCAGTCTTGATGTGGCTTGCCCAAAGTCTATTTTCATCTACACCATGTGACAGGAGACCGTGTTTTAGCTCCTTCCTCGCATTTAATACTATTAAATGAATACAACTTGGCACTCATAGTATTTTTCCATTGCACCTCAACAGGAGCTCGCCTCTATTCTCACGTTCAGTGTATCTTCTCACATAGATAACCAGTTTTTGGCTGCCCCAACTCTTGACAATGGGCCAGATAAGTGTTCCCGATTCTTCCTCCATCATCAGCCATCTTTCTTTGCTGCGCCACACTTTCAGCTCTTTTTGCTCAAGGGGTCCTAGTTTGATAAAATACGACGTGGAACATCCAGATTCTATACACATATATTGGGGGCACCGCCTGCAGTCTATTCACTACATATAGCCAACCTTCATGATTGCTTAGTCTACTTGCGTTGCAGCATCTGTACAATTATGAAGCAATTTGCATTTTCTTCAGTGCTCTTGGCACATGCAATATTCATTCCGCACATAAATGTTACTCAATTCGTTACTTCGTCATCAGATTCTATAATGTCTATATACTCTCTTCCTTGGCATTTCTTCTTGGTGCGTCACCTCTGCATCATGTGACCTCACCAGTCTCTTGCATTCACCCCTTCACACTTCTTCAGGAACCTCCTTTAAGAGACTGTCATTTCTCTGTGAGTACATCATGTAGGGCTTTCTTAATGGATACCTGGTTTCAAGGATTCTTCGTGGGATAGGTTCCATTATCAGCGTCGTGCATGTCGAAATTTCCGGCTTCCAACATAGCAAAATAGGGGTGGGACGTCCGGTAGAGGCAATTGACTCCTCCTCTACACTTCCCCCTCTGGTTGATTCATCGACCACTCCCCCATCAGTCTTCATATCTAGACATCCTCGTCTGAAAAAGTGCTTCTTTGGAGTCCATATCTTCATTACTCCTTTCAGAGATCCTGCTGATTTTACATGTTCATCAAATCTCCAGGTCATGTGACTACATTGTCCATTCGGACTGCAGTAGATCCATCTTCCCACATACTTCCTGTGGTTTCTTGGATACAGGAACTTTGTTCCCTCAGGTGCTAGAATGCTTGCTTCTATATATTTTCTGATTTCTTCATCTCTCAGCTCCAAACCCAGACTCAACATCGATCATGATCTTCATTCCTGATGCTTTCATTGCTGTCTTCTTGCACCATGTGATTATTATTCTGATCACACAGAATCCGAACATGATCATCACCAATAGTGCTCAGAGAAACTTGAAAATATTCGCTAACCATTGTAGAACCCATGAGAAGATCAACACGAACCAGCCGTCATCTGCAATATCTTCGGTTTCATCCTTCATCTTGATGTGCAAGTTCCTTAGCAATGTTATGGCCTCTGTCAAGATCCCATTTTCATCATTGTGAGAAGGTATGAATGTGCAGCATGATTCTCCAATTTTGACACAAACATCTCCATCCATAGCTGTAATCATGTCCAGGACATATCTATTCTGCAGTGTCATTAGTCTTATGGCTCTCAATTCTTCCTTGATCGCGTTGAATCCCTTTATGGTAGTATTAATCGTCTGCAGAAGTTCCCATCTGGTAATCTGAAACCATTTGGCATTAGTCATCGTCTGGATCCCTGGAATGAAGCTAGTCATGAATACTGCAGTAGTTTGAATGAACAACCTGTGTTCATACGGAATTGAATCAAAGGCTTATATGGATTTGGCTGAAAAGTAGATCTACCTCTTTGTTCAATTAAGAAATTCAACTGATCTCCTCTTCCTCATGTGGGCATCAGCTTTAGGAAACTCTCCAATATTCAGGTCACTCTTCGGAATCACCAATGCTGGAACATGATGAGTACTATGGAACACAGCCCTCCCCAGTCCTTGGGCAACTTCATATATGCTCTGGATCCACAGGCCCAGTAGGGGTCCATTATCACTACTGTTCCATCCTTCATGCCTGGTACATCGAAAATTCAGCCGCACTGCTGATTCATTCCAACTTTTCGCATGCCATTGTTTCTGAAACATAAGGATGCATTCGCTAGAGGTACTATCTGCAAAGGTCCTCCTTTATCCTCGACCCATGTCAGCAACTTTGCAATATTCGGCCAATGATGCTTGCATTCATTCTCTGCATGCCACACAATTGCTTCAGGTCGTCCGATTAGTGCAGGCGCTTCACACACAATCAGGCCTTCAGCACATCTATTGGGAGTAAGCACTGTTCCCTTGATGTGCAGCTAACCTCTCTCCTTGCATCATCGTATTTCTTTGTAATTCTTTCCTTGACAATTGAGCTTTTTGTTTACTTCCCATCTGATTCCTGCTCCATTTATTCCAGGCTGTTCATACCTTATCACATGATATCTGGTTTGGGGTCTCTCTCTCTCTTGTCTTTAAATCTTGCACACAATCATCTTCTTTGGGAGCTATCTTCTTGGTCACCCATACCAAGGATGCCATTCGACCCTGGAACTAACCTCTCATATGGCAGGGTGCAAGGTGTGTTAGACAATGAGCTGGACTGCTACTTCTATAGCTATGAATATCTTGGAATTCCCCATGGCATAAGGTACGAGAGCACAAACATAGCAACTCTCCTTGGACATCATTTTACGCACCTTTTTCATGTGCTGATACCACATGTTATTACCCAAGTGCGCTGTGCTATCTAGATAATTATTTAACTCATAATTATCTTCCCTTGTGCTTCTCTTGTGTCTCCCTCTTGCAAAGTGAATGATACCATAATACTCAAGAAGTATATCTGTAAGGGGTCTTCCTAAAGGGGAGATCATTGGTACATCCGCTTTAGCAATAGGCAACTTCACATGAGCTCTTGGTGTGGGAAAGAAATCACAAATGGTCTTGGTCTTTCAGTAATAGACAACTCTGTGAGATTCACTGGAGTGGGCACACTCAAAGGGACTTCTATTTTTCTTGGACCAATAAAATAAACAGTATGGATCAATAAAGTCAGGAAAACAACAATAAATATGAGCACGCATATATTATGTACCAATACATCAATCCCCACCATTTACGATTCTCCACACGTCGTTGAGTTTGCTCAGTTTCCAAAACTGTACCATTCTCGCCAGTCCTCATTGTACCTGGATATTGGTTTAAGGAAGGGAAAACCTTTTTAATCGGGCAACCCTGTTAAATGGTCAGGTAACTGTAGGATCTGTTCAACTATTGCCAGAAGCAGCCTCTTGATTGGAGGGCCATTTTTAGGAATATGCAGAATAGTGTGTATATTAGTACTGCACCCAACAAGAGCAGGATAAGCTTGAAGTATGTGAACAAAAACAGCGAGAAGTAGCCTATGGGCATCTGCATCCGTTAAGATCATTGAATCAATCAAACAGAAACTCAGTGAGGAATGAGTCTGGAACCTGTCACATTTCCAGTCGTCAAATTCGAACGCCAGATTTGCCATATTTAGTCCGCCAACACTTTCTAAAGTCCAATTCAAGAGATTCCTGTGACTCAAGAACTGAGTTTGCACCCCTGCTATAACATCTATCAAGAGTCTCTGGGGAGAGCCACAGTCCAAATGCACACTTGCATTTATTTAATCAGCAACCTTAGCATCCTTCTGTCATGATGCCTACCTCCAAGGAGCCAGGTCCGACCCAGCAACCCCAGAGGCAGGCATCATTTCCCCCAGGGGAGTGCCAGCGGGCCCAAGCTGGGGCCCTTTGGACGCAGTCCTGGCGCCTTAGGCGCCAGGCTCATGTTGGACCTCTGTCCTGGCGCCTTAGGCGCCAGGCTCATAAAGCTAGACATGTGTTCAAGTGTTTTAATGTGCACTTACCTGATGCAGACCATGCTGCCACATCCAGGCCCTCTTGAGGCCTGCATGGAACTACTTTACCTGTGGGACTACTTTCCACCCGGGTGTGGTCGGGGAAGGATACATACCTGATCGGTGGAAGGATACACACTTGGAACTTCTTCCAAAGCTATTTAAACCACACCCGATCAGCAACTCACGCTTCGCGTTGTTCTGCTCCTCGCAGCTGGACGCTCACCGTGTCGGCTCCTGTATCTGGACCTCAGCCACGCCTGTCAGTATCCTGAGTCACCTGCAAAGGGAGACAAAAGACCTTACCTGCTAAATCAGCACCACAGAGACATCACACCGACAATCCTGAAAAGGAAGACATCATTTTTAAAAGCATTTTGCTACGATCGCTGCAGCGCTGCATTTCACTCACCTATCCTGGATGCCACCATCTTCAGCAGCGATCATCCGGACCCACGGCCACTTCCCAGAGCCTAGAGAGAAAAAGACAAGAACAAGGTGAGAGAAGGAAGGGAATAGGAAAAGCTCAGTTTCCTTCTAAGACTTACCTGTTGGGTCATTCCCATTTCATTTCGGGTCTTGCCGCTTCCAGGCATTTTCCGGACCCCGGCCCCTATGGGGAAAAAAGACAAAGACATTGAATGAGCGAATGCAGAGACATTACCCGAGCGCTCATCCAGAACTTACCTGTCATTTACTGGAACTGCACGTTTCACTTCGGGTCGGCGCCATATCTCCGGCATTCCGAACCCCGGCCCCTAAGGGGAAAAAGACAATGAACATTATCATTAAGCTTGGACTTTTGAACTTGCAACAGAACTTTTACAGAGCCTTACCTGAATAGTCAAGCTTACCTGAACTCCCATCAATCCTCAATCCAGTGAAGTAACTGGGTTTCAACGCGCCCCTGCATCAGAAGCAGGATGGAGAGCTCATCCTTCCTGACCCTAAGGTGAGACTTCACGGGGAATCGTGGAAGGGTATCGTGGAGGGTTGGAAGAGAGTGGGAGGCTTGAGCATAACTCAGTCAGTAGGTAATACTCCCTTTTCACGCACAGGGGAATATTCCTGCGAGCCAGAGAAGCCAGAGTAGAGGGGCCCTTCCTGTCCATCTACAGAGTCCTGCGCTTCACCATTGAAGAAGCATCAGCACTCGAAGCCAGACCTGCGCCTCCGTGGGAATCAGGTGAGCGTTACACCTTCTTCCCAGTTATCGTTCGGGTCTGCACATGCTGATATTCTTCTCTTCGTCTTGCTTTCGAATCGATAGTTGGGGGTGCGTCAATCTCACCAGCGTATGGCTGTACGTCAATCAAGTGGATCCAGACGCGTCTCTCTTGGACTTTTATTGCAGAGGGTGTAATGTTTTCTACTACGCAGGGACCACTAAAACGTGGCTCATCCCACCTCCTTCTGAAGTTACGCACTTGAACTGGATCTCCAATAAAAAGTCTAGGTACAGGAAGAAGTTCTTGAATTATGGTTGCTGAATGGTCTTCATCGGTGTCCTGAGACCGACCCCCTTGCGCTGGAGTTGATCTGAAATGACAGAGATACTAGCGGTCATACATGTCAAATAAGCACGTAACTAATTTCCTAACATTTCTGCAGTCTTCTGGGCATCACTTCTGCTCCTCGATGAAGGAGACAAAGGTGTTCTCATTCACCTCCCTGTCACTAGCTTGTGGGTTGTGAGATGGCAGTCCGACCCAGGCTTATTCCTTAATGCATATAATGCAAGGGGCAGGCAGTACAGCCATCCTTTCTCCTGTGTCAATTTAAATGTCCCAAATCTCTCTTTAAGGAGGCCATTGAGTTTCTCGCATAGTCTGTTCGCTAGCAGGTGATAAGCCAAAGAAAACGTGTGTTTTATAATAATATACTAATCTGTTTAAATACTTCATTAACAAAATGGGTCAGATCCATAGTCAGATCTCAGCACCTCACACGCTCCACATCTGGGAAAGATTTTTTGGTCTAAAAACTTCACTGCTTAAGTGGCAACAGGGTGTGTACAAGAACCCGCTCTGATCCACCTAGAAAAGGGACACACCGCCACTATCATATGCCTGTATCCACTACATACTTGCAGCATATTAACATAATCGATATGTAAATGCTGAAAAAGACTGTTCGGTCGAGGAATCACTCCACCGATGGTTCCCAGTGTATGCCCAGTGGTAAACTTTTGACATGCGATGCAATTTACTACATAAAATGCAACATCTTCTAACAGGTTCGGTATGAACCAGTCCTCCACAATAGCTCCCGCAAGGCTTTCCCTAGTTACATGTGCAGGGTAGTGCAGTTGTTCAAGCGCTACCCTTAACAATGCTACTGGCATCACCAGTTTTCCAGTGCTGTCCTGTCACCATAATGCTTCAGACGGGGACAATGAACACCCCCTTTGTTTCCACAATTCCTGTTATTCCTGTGGTGCACTGCCTTGAACCTCCATCAATTGTGTTCTCGACAAATGATTAAACTCTTCATCTTGAAAGATCTGGTGAATATGCAACCCTCTTGGCCTCTTCGTCTGTGGCTTCATTCAAGAGAGACAAAAAGTCAGTACGCTTAGTACGTGCTGCGCATTTAACTATTGCAATGGCTACTGTGAGTTGGATTGCCTTGATAAGCCTGTCCAATAATGTTGCGTGTTGCACTGGAGTGCCATCCGCTCTGAGGTAGCCCCTTCTTTTCCAAAGTTCTAGCCCTGCGTACACCGTTGACATCACATAGGTAGAGTCACTGTACACTGTTACTTATGATATGATAGGTTATTTATAACGTGCTTAATACTCAGAGGTTTCTAAGCGCGGACCCGGGGACCGAACCTGTGTTGCTCCGTGTCGTCTTGCTTCCAAGGCGAGCACGTTGCCACTGAGCTATCCTCCCGGGACTTCCTGTCCTGCGTATTTCTCAAGCGCGACAATAAGTGCCACCAGTTCTGCTGCTTGCGCTGAAAAGTGAGATAGTAGTCTTGTACCTTGCTACCACCTCAAATTCACCATTTGCTCTGTGTCTTACCACAGCTGAACCTAAATGCCATTCTCCACTTATTTGATCAATTTTCGAAGAACCATCAATAAAGAAAATCTCCCCCCTGCTAAGGCATTTTCCTTTATGCAAGGGATGTCATCATAGAATTCCTTGTATTTAGCGCAATCATGCACATGCACACCCTCTACCACAGCCTCAGCTACAAATGTGGCAGGGTTCACTATTTTACACTTCACTATTTTAATTGCTGGATTCAATATAACCATCTCATATAAAGAAGCTCTCTGAGATGTCAATGTACTCTTAGGTTTTTCCAAAATGGCAAACAAAGAGTGTCATGGAGCACCCCATCACAATACTAGTAGACTTCTCTATTGCGAACGCGGCTGCTGCCAGCAACTGCTCACAGGGAAAGTGCCTCTCATAACTGGATCCAGAATCCCACTATAACATGCCAGAGGTTTATACCCTAATGTAGTTCTCGGCGTAAGTACTGCTGTCATGACTGTCCCATTTGTGTGCAAAAATAAAAAGAACTCCTCGTCATAATTGGGAATTCCTAAAACTGGAGCTGTACAAATGGCTTTCTTCAGTTCTCCAAACCCTACCTCCATTTCCTCAGCGCTTCTCTATTTTCCTCATTCACTTGTGCTTTCTTCAGAGCCTGCAAAAGGGGTCTTGTGTATGAACTATAATCAAACACCCACGCTCTGACATAGTTGCATAATCCTAAAAACTGTTGCATGCATTTTTGCTGTTTTCATAATCGCCTCAGCTCTTTCAGGGTTCTGGAAGCACCTCAAGACCTTCTCTTTGCTTCTGCCTTTACTCTTCCTCTGCCCTGCTGATCACTTCTGCTTCACACTGGGCACCTGGCTACCATCTGACTTCGGCCCCAGATCCCTGCGCACCCAGCTGCATACCCAGTAAGATAGCTCAGTGGTTTGAGCACTCGCTGCTGCGATCTATGTGTGATCTGCAGGTCGCAGGTTCGAATCCTGGCAAGGCCAATTTAGCCTTTCATCCTTCCGAGGTTGATAAATGAGTACCAACTTCGGTTGGGATGATAATTGTATGTAAATATGTTCTCTGTAAAGCGCTTTGGCTTAAGGTGCTGAATAACAAATCATTATCATTAAATCCTTATGCCTGCACTGCCTCCTGGCAATTCCTGCATTTGGGTGTGTGTATCTGCAACCCTACAGTCCCCTTCCTGCACTTATTAGACACCCGCTGCATGTGCCTTATTCTTGCACTTACCACCTGTTGGCAGCACTACCTGTTATTTGTCTGTACCCGTGTTCAGCACTTCCTACCCCCTTGCACTGTCCCTACTTCCTCTCCCCTTGCACTTGTGCATTCTCAACATCACTGGGCCTAGTAAGATTGTTGTTTTTGTCCTCCCTTGTTCCCCTCCCATGCCTCGTCATGCTCTGAAACACTTGTGTATGGGTGCCATATAAATAAAATATCATATCATATCAATCAGCACATTTCTACAAAACCTAATAAACAACAACCTTTTGGCTGTTCTAACAGCCCCACAGGTTTAGCAGGCTACAACATAGGAGGTGTAACTTTACACCAACTACTGCTTCTTCCAATAGAACACCCAAACACAATAGAATGCTACAAATTATCAGCAGAGGCTGCTACTGAAGTACACGGAAACAAATGAAAGTGCTCCTAATAGATGAAGTAAGCATGGTTTCCAACCTCATGTTGGCTTTAATTTGTCCTAAAAACTGACAATGAAGAACTGTCTGGAGGAAAATACGTTATTGTTTTCGGAGACCTCCTACAGTTAACATCAGTAAAAGGTCAACCTATTTTCATAACATTAGGACACAAACAATGGTGCAACACACTCGGCAGCATTAGAAATGTAAATCCTGGCAACATTTTCAATACAGCGAATTAACTAAAAACATGTGTCAGTCTGCTGACCTCACCTATGCTTACGTTTTAAAAAGCATTAGAACTTGACTGCTTACTAAAGATGCAAAATATATATTAAATAGTAGACTAATCCATGAGCTATTTGGGCAAAACACACCTGCTCCTGATGTCATGCAACAATTAGCTCAACAAAATAAAAAATGCATGTCCTTTATGCCAACCCTTGAAAGCTGTAGTCAATTCAACGAGACAATACTAAAAAAAGAAATGCACAGCATATGGCATATCAGCTCTACAGACAAGCCAAGTGCACAACATGACACTCCCTATGTGTCAACAAGCAACAGCCCAACTAAATAGCTTAGAAAAATGTATCTCCAACACAGCTGGATTGGAAAAATATTTAACTTTGTGTCTAAACTACAGAGTAATTCTAAAACGTAACCTTGACATACAACAAGGTATAGTCAATGGAGCAATTGGTACAGTTGTTGGCTTCCAAACATATCCACATGACAACACTATTCAGTTTGTCAACATCCACTTTGACAAACTTGCAGAAGTTAAATACATTGGATGCACAATAGCATGTTTCCTTCTTTTCAAATACATATATGTATGAAGTGAAAAATTCTCTTTGTATCTTACATATGCTGTCACTATTCACAAATCACAAAGTCTAACTCTAAATCATGCATTGCCATTGGCAACACAGTCTTTAAAGAAGGAATGAGTTATGTAGCACATTCACGTCTCTGTACAATAAATGGTCTATTCCTAGTTAACTTTGATGCAAACAAAGTCAACGCTGACATTCCCTGCATCCTAGAATACAAAGGCTACGTCCACTGTACACCCCATCCAGATATGTGCCCTGTACCTCAAAAAAGAAAACCTTTAAAAAGAAAATGAACGAAAACAGAACCTAGAACAGATCTCCCAACAATACTGCAAAAGAAACAACGACCAACTGCTTCTCCATCAAATAATACAACCACAAAATTGTCTAGTACAAACTCAACTATATCTCCATGAGAAGACACAGAGACACATATCTCTTTTTTTAAAAACAACAGCAGGCCTATCAAAGGATGCAGAGGCACAGCTCTCTTGTCCATTTAAATTCAGCAACACAACTGGAGTAAATTGCTATGCAATTGTAACAATCAATCTTCTCTTCCAATTGCCACCAATTGTTCACAACATTTACTTAAATAGCTTGGACCAGTTGTGTTTGCAAATGCTCGTCCTTCATAGAAATGCCACAAATAACCCTGACAGCACTTATAGCATCTCAGGTATAAAACAAGAATTTGACTACTGTGCAGGAATGGTAAACCATACCATAAACGCAAAAAGAATATCCTCAATAATTCCAAATGTACTTACTACAAGTACTGTGAACCAAAAACATCCCAATAAATGAACTCTTCCAGATTTAATACACGTGGAAACATACATGCACTCCCTGCAACTGTGTTTCACAAGAGCACATTCCAAATGAATAACTTGTATATATATCCATACCCAATTGTGAATCTGTTCCATTTCACCAGCTTCTAAAGAATGCAAATCATGGCATATTATGCCCTTTTTGCAATTCAGACAATCTTTCCAGCATACAAATAAACTCACCTAGCCAAGATGTCATACTAATGCTTCTAAGGGTCACTGCAGATGTTACTAAAAATAACTATAAACTCATTAGCGTTTCAAATGGCCAAGCATCTCTTGGCAAGAAAACCTTCACAACAGTAGGCATAATTAACCATACTGGTGCCACAACCACTTCAGGGAACTATACTGCTTGTGTAAAAAAAAGAAGTGGTTGGTTTGAATGTAAGTCTGTTACTTTAAAACATAGGTTACCAGTAAATCTAACAAATGCCTACTTAATATTCCTTTAACCCAAATGTACCCACTAAACTGTAGCACAATGAACAGTTAGAATACACCAACGGGTATCTAACTACATCCTTAATACTTACAATAGTACTTTTAAAAGTCAATCTAGTTAGAATACGCCAACAGGTATATAACTAATTCAAAAATAGTTTTGTAGTTGCAATACACTTCAAATACGCCATCACAATTCTTGTTACTTCAAAACCTCTTATAAAGGCTAATGTAGTTCTAAAACCCCAACAGGTATCTAACTACTTTAAACATTCCCTTAATGACAACACACTGCAAACAAACGGTACAACGTCCTTTCATCGTGGGATGTGTTTCCACAGGGTTTTTTCAGAAAAAAATTACGGTAAAAAACCCTGCGAAAAAACATCCCGCGATGAAATTACATGGAACCAAACAAACCTACTATTACACTTACACTCACATAATTGTAATCGTTTTTTTTATGTTGTATGGATTTTTTTCTCCAATGAGCCAATGATTATTTAATGTCAGTACAACAACAGTTTATCATACAATAATGTTGTACCAAACATGGTATAGAATGTACTGTTTATGAGGGTCAAAAAAAGTAAATGTATATCTAAAATTGTGTGCAATTAAAGCTCTTAAATGATCCTGCTTAACAAATGATACTGTTTTTTTCCCACAACTTTTTGGCAAGTTTTTAAAAAACTACTGGATGGATTTACACAAAGTTTACAAAAGCACACTTTCGGGATCAAGCTGCTGCTCCTGGCACTAATTTGGTGAAAATCCGTCCAGCGGTTTGGGGTGTAGGCATGAGCAAAACATTATTTGAATTGGGTCTATGAGGAAAACCACACATTTTAGGACACCCCCCTATAACTTTGCCCCCCATATGAAACCTCACCAAACTTCTTAGAATCAATATGAGGGGGCCATACACTTTTTTTGCAAAGTTTGGTGAAGATTCGTCTAGGGGAGGCAAAGTTATAAGCCATCCAGAAAGTGCTCTTCCTATGGGTTGAGCACTTAACCATAACTACACGCCCGCTACTGCAGGCCGTGTAATATATATATATATATATATATAATCATTTAGGGAGTATTTGTCGTGTTTTCTGATGGTTTACTGTGCTGGAGAGTCTCTTGGAAGACTTCCGTTACAGGGTAAAACCCCCACAGTGCACAAAAAGAATGCCACCCTATCTGTGTAGCATACAAGTTATGTGGGGGGGCTGAGAGTGTCCGAATACCCCAAATGTCATCCTTCTCATCTACCAGGTTTTCTAGGGCCGCTAATGCTACCAATTGCATATTAAAATCATGCAGGATTAATAAGCTATCAATTATTGGATTTGTAGTGTGAAGGAGTGTGCACAAGATGTTTTCTAATCTATCCAGTGCTTTGGATTTGGCCTTACATATAGATTAATAAGTATAAAACAATTATCACCTGGGAGACCAGATCTAAGGGCTGCTATATCCTCAGAGCCTTGTGAATGCTGCTACAGATTGCTTGCAATGACTTTACCCAAATCAATAGACCTCCTTTGGGTCTATCCCTAAGGCCTTTCTTTGCTGGAGTATTAAATACCAGAAACCCATACTGGTCAGTGCGGCCCAGATCCCAAGGTTCTTGCAAAAATATAATATCTTGGCCCCTACTAAGCTGAATGCTTTCAGGAACTCCTAATATAGTTTGTGAGCCCTGGATGTTCCATTGTTCCATAGGAAAAGGCTCATTTCAGGTACTGTGGGTGCAGGGGAACCAGATACATACTGTGTCACATGGCTGTCAGGGGCGGTTTCGAGGGAAAGTGAGGGCAGCCAATGTCAGCATGAATTAGTTTGATTGTGGAGCCTCTGCAGAGTTCAAAGCTGAAGCATTGAGAAGCACTTGGGGGCTAAGACTGGAGGACTCGTTGTTAACTGCAGTGCAATCGCCATCAAGGGAACTAACCACCATGTTCAGAGACTGTGTTAAGTACAAAATCTGGTTGATAATACTCTTCAGGTCATCTCTTAGTTTGAGAATAGAACCATTGGCGGCAACACAGTTTATGGAATGCTATCTAGGAAAGGGGTCGTGGGTCCACCGCTAATCTCAGTCTATATGCTCGTAGCTACATGCTTGACACTTAAAGCTGAAGCTAGCCCCTCACAAATAACTCTCTCAGAAGCGCTCGTACTAGCATTCAATTTTGTTTAATCCTTGTTATTAAAGTGACAGGGTGATTGGTAGACTCCATCTCCTCTGAAGGTTCCAACAGGACTAAGAATGTGTGGGGTACATCACATGGTGAGTAACTGTAGAAACTTGAACACTTCTCCCCTCCTATTGCCCATCCTGTTGTGGTTATGGAAACATCCAGAGGGAGGGCTTCTTTTGTACTATGATGCGGTGGACAAGCTGGTAAGACCTCTGATATGGGTTTCGTACTCTTGCCAGATTCAGAATTGTCATGGTCACTTAAATCAAGGAGGGCTTCCATTTCATCGTTCATCGATCAGGATTTCAACCTCCTGTACTGGTGCTGTGGTGGATTTTTTCCTTGAGGGCATAGAGAGCAATGCAGGGCCTCTCTTTCTATTTGACATGATTGTCCCACCCTACCACTACCTCCAAGAGGGAAGTGCGTGAGTGTATATGGGAGTATGACAGGTGTTCCAATGGGGAACGCCCAAGCAGCTTGTAGGAAAATACTCAAGTCCATCTCCCTAGACACGCTGCCAGCAATATATAAAAATAAATAGATTAAATCTTTAGGAGGTTGCCGTATGGTAGGGCCTGACAGGCTTGACTTACTTGATTGCAAAGCACACAGTCCTTCTGATTACCGATCACCACTAACAACCAACAGCACGACTGGTGCGCGGGTTAGATGTCGCCATCACTCTTCTCCTCATGTGAAGGGGGCGGGACCACAGCTTCCTCGGAGTAGATTATATTCAGTAGATAGGAAAGAGTAATTCATTTTTATTGGGCACATGGCCATGTGAAATACAAGATGCATATGCATGCCTTATATTTCTTGGTAGGGAAGGGATATAATATCCACTCTCTGTATCAGTGTGTAATTGTAGTGCCCATGCCAAATACTATTTGCAGAGAAAGTCTTATGTTTCTTGGGAGGGAGGAGGAGAATATGTTCAATGGCTCTATGGGACTGTTCCATTAATTAGTTCCCAGACCAAAACATGTCTTGTATTTCTTGACAGGCAATAAAGAGGTATATGCATTGACTGTTACTTTGAAATAATTTGTTCAACAAACCAAATGCAAAAAGTCTTTACTCTCTTGAGATGATGAAGGAGATTATATGGTGTGGCTGTAGGTAACTGCACTACTTTTTGTGGGGAGAAAACATATTAGTTGCATAGAAAATGTCTTATATTTTTTAGGTGACAAGTGTAGATTATAGTCAGTGACTTGAAGTGTCCAGGGCCATCTTTTACTGGCCAGGCTGAGTGCAAGTTGCATAAAAAATGTTATAATTCTTAATAAGGAGAAGATGATATTCTCTGCGTGTAAATAGGTGGGCCTTCTTTTGGTGGTCATACTGAATATCAGTTACAGAGAATGCTCTATTTATTTGTTGGTAGACAAGAGGAGAATATATTTACTGTCTTGGGTGTGTCATCTTTTAGTGGTCCTGAAAAACTTTATTTTCCAAGAAAAACATCTTACATGTCTTAATAGGCATGTGGGGATTATATTTAATGCATATATCAGTGTGTGCTGTCTTTTAGTGCTGTAAGGAAGGCATGGCATCAACGTAAGACAGACACAAGTGATCACAGTTCAAGGATATGTATTAAACTGTAAAAATGGGTGAGATAAACGCCTAACCTATACCTAAATCTAAGATGGGAGCAAGCTACGACCATCAGATAATAATAATAATAATACAGTCCTAGTGGAGTCGAGTCAAATAAACAGGGCCTATACTAAATACAACTATTGCCAATACATAGCGCTGTGCTACAAAAGAGTGTGGGATAATGTTCACAAGAAAAGAAAGAGGTGTTCACAAAATGATAAATCAGGATCTATGGTCGGGGTCTCCCTTCCCCACGTTTTTAGCACAGGACAAGGCAGGGACTCTTGAGCACAGCACACTCCTGGGCTTCTCCAGCACAAGGTTACAGTTCCTTTTCTCAATATCAGGACCTTCTGTGTCCAAGTCTCTTTCATACAAAGTCTCTTGCTTCAGAGGGCCTGATATGACATTCACAACAAAACAAAAGTTCCTTCTGCTAATTTTCACATCAGGGGCGATTACTCTTCACCCATGGGTCCACCTCAGCCAGGCTCCGATCCTTTTCTCAACGTTAGCCTCCCTCAATCGGGTTCAGACCAACCACTCACTCTGGACATCCCTCATTCGGGTCCATACTTGTCGTCACAATGTTCATGGGTGTATTACTACTCACCCTAATTTGCAGGCATCCCTCAGTTGGGTTCACATTTGCCTCCACAATGTGCCAAAGACTTTCCACTGTGCGAAGGGTTTGGCTTGACCCTGTTATGACCACTTTGGCACCTTATGCCAGCCTCTCCTAAGGCCTCTTGGTACTTCTAGTTTCTACAACAACTGAAGACTTTCGACTATGCACAGGAATTAATATAACCTGCTGCAGGACCACTTCGATTTCTCAGTTCAACACATTCTCCTTGTTCAGGAGCGGGGCACCAGTCAGAGTCCTTCGTGGCGCCAGACCACTCTAACTCTGACACCAATTCGCTTTCCAAAAGTCCTAGTACATTAGTCTTCATTAGTCTTCTTTCTTCGTACAATGTTGCTCTTCACAACCTTGAGCCCAGCACAGTCCGATCTATTATCGGCTCTTTTCCGACTTACCAGCTGTGCCGAACTCTGTTGGCATCTCCTGCCTCTGGAATCAAGGATGATACCACGATGGCAATCGCTTCTCTCCACCCTGGCTCTCATTGCAGGAGGACCCTATGTACCGCTGACATCCTCTGCAACATTCGCCAGCTGAAATTCCCGGTCTTACGTTTCTCTTCTTGGAGGCTCAGCAGGTCTGGGTTGAAAAGGGCAAGGACAATTCCCTCCTTGTCATCCTTTCAGGTCTCGCCGCCTTTCCATTTGAACTGCCGTCCTGTAATATCTGCTTCATGCGTTTGTCCTTGCTTAGAGTGTTCTTTCGTGCTCTGCCACTTATCCCTATGGGGAAAGGAAAGGGAAGACAGGTGTGTGTAATTATCGGCAATTGCCTGATTCTGCCTGACACTAGTGTTGGGATTTGTCAGGTATACAGCTCTGGTATTAGTCCGTTATCTTTCATGGGAATCGGTCTGTGAGAAAGTGTTTGTGTTAAGAAAGGGTGGATTGAGTTTCTAGATATCCGACGGGGTAGGATGGGGAAATGGTGTCATAGGGAAGGGGGTACGGCGTCTCACCCTTCGGTGTCCCACTTCCACTCACCGAAGACCTCTCACCCAAGAGACCCTCCCGCAGTGGTCCACCAACAGAAACTGAATCCAATAGCGATGGCCGTGTCCTGGCCACCGGGATGACAGATCCCTGGGGACTAGTGAGTGAGACACCTTCAGGTTTCTCACATTGCCCAGAGAAAATACTAGTTGCAGAGAAAAAGTCTTATTTCCTAGGCAGGAAAATATTATATTCAGTCTATGTAAGTGAGTGTATCACCTTTGTCGGGAAGAGAGCATACTTAGCGTCTGTAAGTAACTGCATTTTTTTATTGGTTGGAACAAATAGCAGTTGCAGTGACATTTTTTATAATTCTTGGGGGTCAATTGGATCTTATATTCAGTAGCTTTAAGCGAGTATGTCATCTTTTCATGACTATACCAAATAATAGTTTCAGAGAAAACATATTTTATTTCTTGCTAGGTAGGAGGAGATTTTATTTAGTGGCTCTTCGAGGTAAAGGGCAAGTTGTAAAGAAATCATTTACAATTATTGCTAGGCAGGCAAAGATTACATTCAGTGGCCGTAACTGAGTGTGTCATCTTTTAGAGCCGCTACCAAATAGTATTTGCAGAGATAATGTTGTATATTCCTTGGTAGGCAGGAGGAGATTATGTTGAGGGCATATAACAGAGTTTGCCACCTTTTTGTGCCCATACTAGATTACACATGAAGAAAAAAGACTTTCAATTCGTGGTAGGCAGGTTGATATTATAATCAGTGGCTGCAGTTCAGAGCAATGTCTTTTAGTGCTAATATGAAATACCAGTTGCAGAGAACATTTCCCCAGACAATGCCCTCAAACTCACTCATTTACCTATCTCCACCTTTCCATGAATTCACCTATCTCTCTAAGTGTATTCAATAATCCATTCATTCATGCTACAATGTATTCATGCAACTATACATCATCACACAATCATCTATGTTCACCCATGCATCTCACATCATTCATTGACACATCCCTCCCTCTCATTCATTCATCAATCCTTCTATTCATATTCATTCATTAACACTCCTGCACCTCCCTCCACTCTCTGCCTACATCTCCTTGACATATCTCAATTTTCCTAAATTTGTCTGCATGCATGAATTTAGGATGGGCGATTAGGATGAGGGATTAGATTAGGCTCTACGGTAGAGAAGTAGGATGTGGGACTTGAATAAGGAGCTAGGACTGGGGTGAATGTCAAGAATGACAGAGCAAGACTAGGACAAGGATATAAAACAAGCACGAGGACAAGGATGAGAGACAAAGGGACTAAAGTGAGAATTTAGGAATGGGATGAAGGGTTTAGATGCGAGACAAGGAATAGGACAAGACACATGAACAGGACAAGGCAATATGAAGAGGGACTAGAGCAGTGGTCTTCAAACTTTTTTGGCCAGGGCCCCCCTGAGCAAAATTTGGGCAGGTCGGGACCCCCCAGAAATGCCAAATGGACAGTATATATTGCGCGCCGTCACCTGCTCCCATCAAAGTCGCTGGGCTCCCTCATCCCACTCCTACCCAGTCGCTGGTCTCTCCCCACCCCATCACACACCCAGGGCTCTCCCCACTCTGCTCCCATCACTATCCCATGGTTCCCGCCCATTGTGCTCCCACCATAGTCCCTCGGTTCCCCCATCCCGTTCCCAACACAGTCTGAGGGCCAGTGGCGGCTGGTGAATCTTTTTTAAGTGGAGGGGCATTAAGGGGAGGTTCGGGGGGGTTTCCCCCTGTGAATTTTTTTTTAAATAGTAGGTTAAAATGTTGCATTGTAGAGCATACTTTTAACAAAAAATGGGTAAATAGCCAAACAGTTTGCAATTGTTGCTGGGAGTCCAGGGGGCAGGCATTGATATTTTATTTCTATCGCGCTCGTACACAAGTGTTTCAGAGCGTGACAAGGCAAGGGAGGGGAACAGAGGAGAATAAAACAGCGATCTTACTAGGCCCAGTGACATTGAGAACGCGCAAGTGTGAGGGGAAAAGTGCATGGAAGGGGGGAGAAGTGGAAAGTGCGAAGCAGAGGAGAAACAGATAAATAACAATAAATAAATAATAAAGGCAACAAACAGTGGTAGTGCAGCCAGCAATTTGCAAGTGCTACGTTTAAGGCAGCAGACAGGGTAGGTCTGATAAGTGCAGGAAGAAAGATGGTTCTCCTCAAGTTTTAGAGTGGCAGGGCGCTGTTCCAGAGGGAGGCCCCAGCCGAAGACGGAGATCTACCCCCAGCTCGTTTCTTTGATAAACGACTGACCCTGAGGGAGTTGGAGGTAGAGGAGTGAAGAGCTCGAGAGGGGAGGTATTTGCGGAGGAATAGCTGAAGGTATTTTGGACCGAGGCCCCAGAAAGCCTTGTGGACAAGGCAGAGGGTTTTGAATGATAGATGTCCGGTAAAAAGATACCATCCCTGTCCCCTGGGCCCCACTGGTCCTAACACAATGAACATGATTATGTGTATATGCAAGGCGCTGCACATTCATACAGCAATCACTCTATCATTCACATGAGCACCATCACCATACACTCACTCATAACGCATCCATACACATGTTTAAATAAAAACAATGAACATAAACGTACTTTCTGCATTGGCCTGTGTGTGGGTGCTGCTCCAGCTGCTCTGTCCGTATGTGCGAGGAGGCGCAGGAGCTCCCCCTCGGACATACAGACATGCAGTGCCCCAGCCAGCATTTCCAATGAGCTATGCAATGCTGGCGAAGCAAAACGCCCCAGCACTTGCATGGCTCAGTGAGCATGTGCGGCTGGGGAACTAAACTGAACTGTCAAAGGGAAACAGTGTTTCCCTTTGACAGTTCAGCCAGCCCAGGAGCACTCCATTAGCTGGATAAAGCAGCTGAGGGAGTGCTCACTGTTTCACTGGGCTGGCTCCTTAGCTCCTCCATAATGGGTGAGGGGCCACTATGCAGTTAGTAATGTTGACCATTGTTGCTGAATATATCACAATTTACTTACATTTTAACACAAAGCACCCCTTTGGGTACTATTGAAACAGTGGGCTTCATAACTACTCTGGCGGTAGCTGTGCCGGTAAAACCGGCACGGCTGCCACTGGAGTTGCATCCGGGTCTGGCACCCGCGAATGGGCAATTACTAGGTCATGCCGAGTTAGGCGGACATGATAATTGCCCTTTCGAAGGTGCCGGTAGATCCCCATTCCCATTTGAGCCCCATATGGCTCAAATGGGAAGGGGGAGCTCGGATGCACCGGCACCGTTAATAACGGTGCTGGTGCATCCGACGAGCTGAGGTCAGACCTGGCGGGGCTGTCAAGCACCCACGAGCACAACTCTTACTATGGCGGAACGGTAGCAACGGTGCCGGTAGCTTACCAGCACCGTTGTTACTGGTCCGCCATAGTATTAATGAGGCCCAGTCTGTGACTAAAGGAATGAATATCCATTTACAACTGTGGGCCACTTTTTCATTGTTGCCTGAGACAGTTTCATGCTTCAGCCCGCCCATGTGGGCCACCCCTGCCCATTTATTCCAATCTAAAAAAAAAAAAAAAAAAAATCTTTTTTCATGCTGAGCTCTCAGGGCCCCCCTGGGATGCACCCGCGGACCCCTAGGGGGTCGCGACCCACAGTTTGAATACCACTGGACTAGAGGGAGGTAGAAGGAGGAGATTCTGTCAAAAGGGACACGCAACTAGGATGAGGGACTAGTACTAGGGCGAGGCACTAGGGTGAGGGAATAGCACCTTGAAGTGTATCATGAGCTTGATGGAATTACCAATAATGATCTCATACCCAAATAACAGGACAGACTGAAAAAATATGGCAAAGTACCACTTTATTATCAGTTCAATAAAGTAGGGCATTCTGGCAAACAACAACCTGCAGACCACGCACTCACACTTCAATTTTGATTACACAAAGGTTTTATAAAAAAACAAAGATGTTCCCAGTCTCACTGCGCCAAGAAATTATAATTAGTTGTTTGTGCAAAGAGAAGCCTTTATTGTTTGTGCGAAGAGAAGCCTGACACGTGTTTCAAGCTGTGTACAGCTTTTCATCAGAGGCTTAAGTTGCAGCAATAAGAACTCCACATTTAGAGTAGGACAATGCCAGATACAGTTCTCAAAATGCCTCGCAGTTGCGGAAAGCTCAATGACCGTTTGTTTCAGTCTACTCGTGTTACTACTCGTGTTACCATTACTCGTGTTACCGTGCAATTTTTCCCCAGAAGGAGAAAAAACGGTATAGTCCAATACTCTTATCTGTAGCCTCAGTTCAAGATCCATCGATGATGGGGGTTGGTGAAGGCACGCATCAGGATTTAGAGATTTTGGGGATAGTGCTCTCGCAAGTTGAAGCAGACATAAGCATGCCCCTGATTGAGGTATGTCTCAGCCTCGAAAATGAAATCACAGCAGCAAACAATGTCTACGAGTGACTAACTATTTCTCCTGCACTCTTTCAAATGCAACCGGCGGAGGTGAATGCTATCTCGGACACTCATTCCTCTTTGATCTTTCACAAAGAGACATCCTTTGCAGAGAATAACCAAGCTTCCCTATTGATTCAGGGTGATGAGACCATCAGCCGTTCCCTCTCCCCCCCTGAGGGGGGCCCCAGCTCAATTGCAGCTTTAAACATTGTTCTGCAAGCCTTTATCAGACTATGATTTAATGGCCATTGAAGTGAAAGCCAATATTCTTGCCTTATCTCACATCAACAAACAACTAGCAGAGTGCAGGCTCTGTACCGCCCAGGGCACACTAAGGGGGGCTGCAACTGAGAGACAATCAGCCCAGTGGGGGGCAGGCGCTCCCCTTGTCAGGACTCAAAGTTTGACGAGCAAGTCCCTCGGCCATTGAAAGATCATCAGAAACTTCCTGACCACACCAACAACTACGACCCACCATCTGGGAGGAATGCAACACCTGCCAAGAAACCAAAAAACATCGAAAATGGGCCCAAAAGACACAACAGGGGTTCACGTACATTTTCGCAGCATACGTGGCTTTGGTCCTCGAAGAGGCACAGGAACAACAGTGGGCCTGCTGTAAACAAGGTGCCGATAGAGCCCATTGTGGTTCCGGATGATTCCAGCCATGTTGGCAGAATGCCCAGACCATCAGAAGTCACAGTGACGGAAGTCGGGAAGAGTACCAAAGAGGAAACGATTCCAGTAGTCGGACCAGGGAACACATACTTTACCTAATCCAGAATGGTGCTTGAATATAAAAAGAGCACACACTACTGTTACCAGCACAGTGATCCGGCCTAAGAAGAGCACGGTTTTTGCTACTTGGACATACATTTATCATGATACAAAAAAATAGCAGGCACCCCTCTTTAGAAAGAACATGGCATGATAACCTGTTCTGTGTTTTTTTCCCCACTTTGAGAGTCCGCAGCCATCACTTTAGCTCACTGTACTTTTCACAAAGGAGGAATATCCATTTGCATATCAGTCTTTGTCCCACCCACAAGGGCAGTCCAGCAACCAAAATGCCAGGCAAACCTCTTTTGAACAAGAGTACCAACAGCAACCAAATAGACGTGTTTCGGCCTTGTTGGGCCTCATCAGTGCGGTGGAGCTGGAATCGCTCAAGTCCCATCACGAATAAAATCAAACATTTTGTTGCAACATTTCAGTGATATGAAGCTACATAACGTTCATAACAAGTGTGCCATAGCATATTCGTCCTGCTTCTCAGCACTGTAATAAAAGGTGTAATATTAATAAGCAATGTAACCTCCATGGTCAAGGCCTTACTAAAAGCTGTCGATATGCATCTTTAAGGGGAAGCAGCTGGCAAGAGAGCTCAGCAGGTTAAGTGCTCACTGCTGAGATCTATGTGTGATCTGCAGGTTGCACGTATAAATCCTGCCGTGGTCCATTAAGCCTTTCAGTCTCCAGAAGTTATCAAATGCACACTCATTTCGGGTAGGTAATAATATGTGTGTATACAAATGTTTAAAGAAATTTTGTATTACCACATATTTTCATTGGTCTATGATATTTGTTGATTTGTTTCTTTTAATGAGTGAATATTAATGTATGCAACTTGTATTATGTGTAAAGTTTGAATTTATTTTCAATCTGTATCACATTAAAGAATATTAAAGTGTTCTATACAAAGCACCTCCACACAAAGCACTTTGGCAAATGTGCTAGATAGGTAACAGATTGCTATGATCATAAATGCCTCTATGTTAGCATCAATAATTCCAAACAAAGGCTCAGGGTGATGCCATAGGCCAATGCTAGTATAGATCTGTGTGGCTGCTGTATCTTTCGTTCATCTTCTGGCAGGCCAGGATACAACTCATATCCAAGCGTGTCTTTGCTTCCAATGTACACATCTGATGTGTATGCAGGCATGTTTGAAGCTGAATGAGACTGGGTTATGAACATATAGAACGTGAGATGATAGTGCCTTAGCGGAGCTTGCTGGAACGAAAATCAGGAGGGTGCCAATCTATACATAGTTTTTGGAATACATACATGTATGCGTATATATTCCTGGCATGACAAAGTCCCTTCCTTGGACAGAACATGTGGCAATTGTGGGTGTCTGTCCCTGTCGCCCACACGGGTATCTTACATGAGGCAATTGCCTGGGGAACCTATCGCGGAACCAAAAGAAGGTGAAAAAAGTGGTGCATTCGGCCGTGGCCAGTGGACCACGGGTCTCTTAGCCTAAATGCTGCAACGAGAACGGGCCATGGCCTAGGGCCATGCCAAAAAGCAAGGACATGTGGCATCTAGTTATTTACTAGTGAGGGAAATAAGAACCATGGCCACAGCCTCGTCTTTTAGCCTCATCGCTGTCATGTCGAAGGGATGGCCAATGGGATCTGGTTATTTACTAGTGAGGAACATAAGAACCATGGCCACAGCCTCGTCTTTTAGCCTCATCGCTGTCATGTCGAAGGGATGGCCAATGGGATCTGGTTATTTACTAGTGAGGAACATAAGAACCATGGCCACAGCCTCGTCTTTAGCCTCACCGCTGTCATGTCGAAGGGATGGCCAATGGGATCTGGTTATTTACTAGTGTGGAACATAAGAACCATGGCCACAGCCTCGTCTTTTAGCCTCATCGCTGTCATGTCGAAGGGAGTTAATTGCTGCAACATGGCCACATGGGCACTGTTAATGGAGCATAGCACAGGGGCAACGTGCTGGTCTTGGAAGCAAGGCCATAAGGCCACACAGAGCAACAGAGGTTTGAATCCTGGATCCGCGCTTAGACACCGAACTCCTATATTAAGCACGATATAGAAAAACAATTGAAATAAATAAAAAAATAACTAAATGGACGGTGGGGGGTCACATCATTTACTTGTGAGTGGACAGTGGGCCATGGTCTTTTATACTCATTATTGCAGAGTGTACAGAGGCCACAAGTGAAGGACACGGAAAATGGACCATGGAGAAGGTATGGCATAACAAAACCATTGAAATTCAGTGAAAAACTTTAGAGTTAAGATTAACAAATGTATCGAAACGAAACGTATGACATTCCCTAAGGAGGGAAGTGACGCAACCTTAAATCTGAGTCACCCCTATTGCTCAGCCAATGAGGACATACATGAGATTGGACCAGAGATAAACAAAGAGATCAAAACAAGCATTGGCAAAGCCAGCAATTTGGGCTTTTGGGTAGGCATGGATATGCACTTGCGAGGCACAACCATAGTGGTATAACCTGGCCATTGATGGTAGCAGGTGTAAAAGGGTGCAAGTACCCAGGCAAATGACTAATACTTATGCACAATCCAAAACTGTTGGCTTTGCCAATGCTTGTTTTAGCAGGATTTTAGTGAAGGACACACAGACTTCTTATAAATCGAGTGGCTGCAGGCAGACCTGGATGACCTTTTTATTACACAAGTAGCAGGTTTACAGCTCCAATTAAACCATTCACTCTCAGAAGACTGCTTTGAAAAAATACTGGCAGGCTTTTCGAGCACAGTTTGATGGTGGGTATTGATTAAAGCCAGTTCAAAGAGTTCCCATGAGGAAGTGTTTTCGGCAGGGAGGGGCAGGAACTGGGTGGGAATGGCCATTGGGATTGGCACGGGCAGTCAATGGGTGGGCAAATAGGCAAGCAACACCTACAGGCTGTGTGTCCTCCTAATATGCCTTTTCTCCCTTTCTGTACTCTAATGCAATCGTTTTGGCTTATAAGTGTTGCAAGCGACACCCAATAGCCCAAACTAATGACATTGGGGTGATATCTATGGGGATGACAGCGAGTTCAGATCTTAGTCTTAATCTTCCCATACTCGTTGAATTTCATAGTTTTTGTTGGGATAAGATAGATCATCTTAACTTTGCCTTAGCTAAATTATTTCCACTGTATATATATATATATATATATATATATATATATATATATATATATATATAGCGCAGACACAAACTCACAGGTGTGCGCTAAAATATTTTGTACAGGCATTTAGATGTAGCCCCCCAGATTTTCCCTGTGAGTCTCTGCATTCCCCACCTAAATATAATTGCTTCAGAAGC
The DNA here is from genome assembly GCF_040938575.1 of Ambystoma mexicanum. Taxonomy (NCBI): domain Eukaryota; kingdom Metazoa; phylum Chordata; class Amphibia; order Caudata; family Ambystomatidae; genus Ambystoma; species Ambystoma mexicanum. The sequence goes on along the minus strand of NC_090936.1, from coordinate 102,926,915 downwards.
CACTGGGGACTACTTCAAAAGAATATGTGGCTAGCGTGACTAACCCAGATTCTGCTTGTACAAAGAGTACATGTTTTGGGGCAGCATTAAAGAGCAAACACTGGGCCTCATTACAAGTTAGCCGGTCTGGATTTAACAGTGCCGGTAAAACCGGCTAACTACGAGTTCTGTGGCCGGTGGTTTTACACCCGCCAGGTCTGACCTGCCGGGCGTAACGCCACCGGCCGCAGACGGACGTGGAAACACCAGCACCATTACTGCGTGGTGCTGGTGTTTCCACGCCCCTATTCCCAGGGAGTCGTATTGGACTCCATGAGAATGGGCAGTAATGGAATGCCGGCTCTGGAATTACCGGATCACCGGGGCTGTAATGCCCTGGTAATTCCGGCAAATCCGGAGCCGGTAATTCCTTCCGGGTCCGGCGGCAACCTGCCGGTTTTTCCGGCATGGTTACCGCCGGACTTGGAATGAGGCCCACTGTCTTTTTCTATGCCTACATATGATCCTTGTAAACTGCAGGTAAATCTGTGTCTCTGCCCCTTGCTTAGCTGCCATACATTTAGAAGAGGGCTCTATGTCACTGGGGACAAAAACAATGGGGGCATGGCTAGCCCCACCCACTCGGCCCGGTGCAATGTGCAATACCCTCCTGGTCCTGGGCTTTCCTTTCTCTGTCATTTCAATTCAGAGAGGCGTAGTCAAGCATAATGTCAATGGCATACATTGGACTAAAGTAAAACTAGAAGTGAAAGCACAGCTCAGGACTGGAACATGATGTCCCTGAGAATATGCAATCATCTTGCCAGCCTCCCTCCTGCCATCACTCCCCCCTGTCTTCTGGGATGGAACTATATTTAAGGTTAATTAAATCTTGAAATGATATACTAGCAGCACTTCACACCCAGGCCATTGAAAGCCGATGCCGCTCCTACACGCCGTGGGTTGATGGTGCTGACAGGCTGCCCATCTTTCGGACGTTTATGACATTATCCCGAGGAGCGAACATCAAAAACATTCAGAGCCGATCATGTTACTCTAACATATCAAAAGCTTCCTCTGGCGTAAACTGCCAGGTGGCTCCTAACTTTGCAATCAAATCGCATTACCGGCTCAGAGTAGTACCTCATGCGTCTGAAGCTCCTCGAGAAACCACAGTGAAGAAAAAGCAGCGAGGTCTCGCCTGCATGTCATACAAGTTTGCAAACAGCTTGCAGCTACGGCTGTACCGGGACCTGTCAATCAGTAACTTTTTGGGATACAGCGGTCATGACCTTAGATATTTACAAAGAATCAAGACAAGGCACAGAGAAAAGACAGTTCCGTCAACTTCAGCATTGTGTTCAAACCACTTGAGGAAAACAGAATGAATAAACCCTGCTCCTTTTGGTTTGCTTTTGGCATCCTTCCCCGAGCGATATATTTCAAATCATTTTCAACTCTGAACTGTTAAGCGGAAATGTTTACTCTACCCAAATAACTCATTACAAAGATTCAAAAACAGGTCAAAGGCCACTTGTGTATAAATAACAAATCCATCAATCAATTACGGGTCTGGCTTGTTATTGCTCTTCTTGTTAGTCCTTTTTTTCTTTCTTAAACATGAAAGCAAACGTAATTGCATTCTGATGAATCATGATATGGATCCAACATCCATGTCATATGTTCATACTTACATGTGAGGGCTACAGCCCTGGGATATTGCACTCTTTTTATGGCTGTCTCAAGAGTGTGCATGCACTCACTTGAAGGCATTACTGACTTGGTGGGAGTCCAGGTAATGACAGTGGGCCAAAATAATCATTTATTCTGCAAAAGAGTATGCTGCACTGTATAGACTGTATAGAAGCGGGAGTCAGTGAGGCTTGCAGGGGAATACGTTACCATGGTAGCCTTTTTGACATGGCCACAAATCTGTCGGAACCATTGCAAATGATATCTATGATTTTTGTCTCTCCGCGTTGAGCCATGCCTTGCATGTTTTTCTCTGTTAAGTGGTTTGAAAATAAGAAATGGTCTCTATTTTATTTTTAGCCTCGATTCCCCCAATCCATCTTTATAGGGTAGTGACCAAAGGATCAATGTGCTTGAACATACAAGCAGAACTAAAGGTACCAAATTACTGAACGGCTTCAAGTCCTCCGTATTTTCCAAATTGCACGCCTTGTTCACCGCTCTAATGAAATGGTGGGTCGGCAAGCAGGAGGAACCTCCACTGTCTGTTTTTCTGCCTGGGTGTAAAGGTAAAAACGAAATTGCAACTCTCAGTTCTGACATCAAATGCAATTTAGGAAGAATCACTCTTTCTATGTTGGTAATTGAAAATGTCAATAATTAAAATGGTATTTCCAGCCAATTCAACAGCCACTGTTTATCTGGCAGCGGGTGACATACATGCAATTTGTCTTGATAGCATATTTTGTTTCTGTGATTGCTTAGTCCAAATGTTGCTATTTGGGCCTTTTCATGTGACATGCTGCGTCTACACATGTTTCATATCATGTCCTCCTGACTTCCTTAATGAATGACTAAGACATGATGTAATTAATATGCTTGCATGGGGCTGATCCACCTCAGTCACTCACTAACATCATATTAGTCCATTATTGTTGAGCTACATGAAGCGCTGTATGGTATGGTATGGACTCACATACATCTTGCAAGGTGCCTTGGTCAATGGTATATCATCTGATGTGCTTGCAACTGAATAAAAGATGTGTGTAATTCCCTTATTAGTAATCCTTTTAATGCAGGTGATTCCTTGGGGTTGGAAGAGATCTTCCTAATATTTAAAAGACGGGCAGGGTTCTATACGATAATGATTTCCCAATCTCCCATTTGCCAGCAGCAAATTCAATGGGCTTCATCACGAGTTGGGCTGTATTCCCGGCTGTAATACCGCCGACTGTACTAGCCCTAGCACCGACTGGTCCGGCTGTATTACCGCCGGATCACGAGTTGGGTGTTAACGGTAAATCCCCATTCCCCATTGGGTTTATTGGATTCAATGGGGTATTTTCAGTGCTAATTATGCGGGCTAATACAGCTAGCGGTAATACAGCCGAAAACAGGGGATTTTCACCTCCAGGGAAAGGCTGGAGGTAAAACAGCCCATTTAGCGCCCAACTCGCGATAGGGCCAGCCATTAAATGCGGCTGTAATACCGTTACCACCGCATTTAAGGGCTACAGCCCAACTCGTGATGAGGCCCAATGTCTGGGAATGTTTTATTAGAAAGGTTCCAATTTTGGATTAAAGTGGCCTATATGTCACCTCTTACTTGAAGAGAGTTTAGATCAGGTGTTAACAACTCTGAACTGTATTTTAAGACTGAAAGTATTGAGGGAACTTTTTGGATGATATCACTTGGTGACCTCCGCGACCTGTTTAATTGCAAAGTTGAACTGTTACATTGGTGTGTCAGAGAACGGAGACTTTGAGTTCCTCTACTCCGTTTGTTAGACTGAAAAGGAAAAAACTTTGAACACACCCTATTACTGCGCCAAAAAAATCTAATATCCAGTGATGTCCCTCTTGAAATGGTCACAACTACGCGGGATGCGAGACAAGTATTTGCAGTTGGGATTTATCCCAGTAATTCTCTACAGCCAAACTATCCCAATGATCAAGAGTGACATCACTGGATATGCCCCGATTTGAGAAAGGCACCTTGCCGAAACACGTGTTATCTTAAAGGGCCACTAAATTAAATGTACCTAGCACCAAATAATTCTGGATCCAGCATTATATTTTTTGGGCGCAGTAATAGGGTGTGTTCAAAGTTTTTTCCTTTTCTGTATTTTAAGACTGACCGTGCTGATTCTTCAATATAGAGAGCTACAAGTATGTGTCTTATATGCAGACGATATTGATTAAGGACTACATTTGATCCAGTTACCCAGCCCACATGTGGGGCGCTCTTGAGAATCTAGGGGTTACTGGTATCCTGTGGAGGGCCATCTACTTGTTAATGTTGCCAGGGTTTGTTTCAGGTCACATGGTGATTTGACTGTGTGTAGGAGGTCTGCCAAGGGTATGTGTTGGTCTCTCCACACGATAATGTATTAATGACATGCTGCAGATATGTTACAAGAGCAATGGGACAAAATCCCTACTTTCCTGTATGTGGGTGAATCAGTGCTACTCGTAATAACCGAGAAATCCCCGAAGGTATAACTGAGCATGTGATATTAGCATTAAACCAAAATACTCAGATATCAGACAGCGCCAAGTTAGTACTCAGAACATCGCTTTATTTTGAATAGTTGCCCTTGGCAATGACACGTGTTTCGGCTATCTTGAAAAGCCTTTATCAAATCAGGGGCTTAATACACTCTGTTAATCAATCCTTCTGATGTGTGTCCCCATTAGACTGTGGAATAAATGGTTGGCCAATAACTGGGTTCGATCCCATGTGTTGTGCTCCGATACCTATCTTCACGTGCGTCGGCTGCTGAATGGGGCATAATTGACCTAAAAACATTTGATCGAATTTCTTTGACTTTTTTTTGTCAAATTTAATTAAATATATATATATATGGGGGTGGGTAAGAGTATAGAATAGGTTGAGAAGTGGAGGGGTTGCGGAGGTCTCACCCCACATTTTAGACTAAAAAAAGGTCAAATTAATTCGATCAAATGTGATTAGGTGAAATGTTTTAGGTCAAATAGACCCAAACCGAGTACGTTTGGTGAATTATTGCCAGGGAAAAGTCAAATTGAACATGTCAAAAACTAAGGTTATGTTTTTGGGTAAAAAGGGTGTTCCTAGGAATTCACACGGAATGTGCCAAGCAATCGATGAAAAAGTCCCAGGTTGTGAATATTTAACTATACATTATTCTCCAGATGCTGAGTGGAGGGGAGAGGTGGAGAAAAGTGTTCCGATTGTGAGTTAGGTGGGTGGGGCTATCCGCTGCGTCAGTTTCAGGCTGGGCTATAATGGTCTCCCAATACCAGTGAAAATGCACCACGCCATACATCTGTTGCTCTTTTTGCAGTTGTATTATGGGTAAAAAGCAACCCTTATAGAAAGTACTTTCTTGGAGTCTCTTCTTATGTCAACAAAGAGTACGTCACTGTGCGCAACTCAAGCAAGATGCTCGAGGCCTAATGCTGTGTATTCTCAGTATTTGGCGAGGAAACATGTTGGTGTACAACAACGATAGCTTAATTTCTTGGCCCATAGCTGAAAAGGTGCCTTGCACATGAAATTAGTATTAAGGACACTTCTTTTAGAAACCGTTTTGGGGCTGCGGAGGTGTGTCTACAGAGCATTGTATTTCAACTGTTGTTGTAACAATTGTGCTGCATAGACTGTGGGACATTTCTTGTTCTTTTGCCTGCATCTCAATGGCATGAGAACAATGTGCACATTCCTGCATCAATTAAAGCAAATGTAAGAACATTTAACGTGCCTTAAACAATATCATCTACAAATTTGCTTTATTCAATAATGTGTCCCCAAAAGCAATACAGTACAAATAAAAAGACAAATGACAAAATAATTACAAAAATCACATTCAACAGTTCCTATTTTCAGAATCAGAAAAGGTAGGGTACATATTTATAATGCAATCATGAGCCTCCTGGTTTGTTTTTGCGCTGTTTCATTGGGCGATTAACTTTTCAACACATTTTCCAAGACCCCGCTGTGTTTTCAAGCAGTTTTTTTCTTTCTGATTTTTTCGGCCTGTTTTGAGCCTCTGCAGTTGTTATCGAGCTGGTTTTTGTACTTTTTGGCCAGCCTCATTTAGTGTTTTCGAGCTGGCTTTTAGCTTCTGAACATTTAAGTCTGTTTTGAGCCCTGTGAGGCGCTTTTCAGCTGGTTTTTGACCGCTGAACATTTTAGCCCATTTTTGGATGTTCTCGAGTTGCTTTTTGGCCTCTGGGCGTTTTGGTGCGTTTTTAGCCTACTCAGGTGTTTTTGACTTGCGTTTTGGCAAAATAGTTTTGGCCGGTTTAGAACAGCCTGGGGGGTTTTCAAGCTGGACTTTGCTTTCTGATTTTTTCTGCCTGTTTGAGCGTCCACAGTTGTTTTCAAGTGCCAAGGCAATTCTTATAAAAGAATAGTTTATCATAGTCTTACATAGTTCTTCAGAATTACGATTACAAAAGCCATAATTGTTCAAATATACTTTAAGATTACATAAAAAAAATAATCTTATATGATGGGCAACTCGAAAAGAAATGTTGAGCAGTTTTCTTTACTCCCTCATAATAGCAATGTCGATTATTGAGTAAAGGCTTCCATACTTTGGTAACCATAGGCAATGGCAGAATACAGAGACACAATTTGGGGTACAACCTTAGTATATGAAGTGTTTCTATAATATCAACATAATTCCAGAACCCAAACCTATATTTAGTTTTGGGTTGTTGGAGGCTCAAGCGTAACCTACAAGCCTAAACATTGCATTGGAGTACAGCTAGAAGGGAGATGGGATGAAAGAAGTGCCTACAATTGTACCCTTATCACTCTCCCACTCCTCACCTGAGGTTTCTGAGTTGGCTTCCGAAGGCTCGTTTGAAGAAGTCTCCACGGGTTTCTCTCTCCAGGCTCTTGGGTTCTTCTTCTTCACCGTCTTGCCCTTTTGTTTGAAGAGATAGAGCCGAGCTCCTCCGGAGGCCCTATTGCCAGTAAGGCAATATGCCCGGCAGCCGGGAATCTGGGGAGCCCACCCCAAACCAGGGAAAAGCCGCAGCAGAAAAACCCTGGGTAGTTTCAGGTGAGTTGGTCTGTTCAAATAGGTATTCACAATCCTTCTTGGAATACAGCTTAAGTTCATATAAGTATTCACAATCTTTCTTGGAATACTGTTCAGTGAGTGGGTAATTTGCAATCTGTCTTGGAATCCCACTTCTTGGGAGTACTACATATACCAGAATGCACTTGGGTGCAATGTCTATGCTTTGGAAAAGATTCCAAGAACTCCGTGAGCAAGGTTGAGTAAATAAACAGACGGGGGGTGACACAGGTCAGAGGAAGGACACAACTCAGGGGACACGAGTTGAAAGTGGCAGCTGCTTGTAAAAGCGTGTGTGTTAGAAAAGAACTGCAGATAGCACGTTCACGCTCGTTGAGTAATGGCCCCAGAGTGAACGCAGGTGTCTGATGACTCCAGCAAAAATAACAGACACACACGATGGGAAGGTAGCAAGAAAGCGCGAGCAGGGAAAAACAAACAGTGTAAAGGCAAATGGGTGGAATAACAAGGAGTAGCACGAGACAGGAGCACTGTCAACTAGCGTCGGGAAAAGAAATCAGTTGCAACGCACCGGTTGCCACACCTGACAGCTAATTATAGCCTCTGTTCCAGCGAGGCTACAACGTAACGTCCAGGTAAAGGAGGAGCTCAGTCCTTCTTCCATTGCTTCCATCTCTCCCACAGGCTCCATGGGCGTTTCATGACAACAGCTGACCAGCTCATATGCCCAGAAACTCACACACTTTTATAACTGTATCCACCTTATGGGCAGGTAATACCACTATTACTGTGCCTGGAAAATTCCTTTCCCATGCTTATATTGTCATTCATGCAGTATGCCTGAGATAATGAACTATTACAGCCTTTTTTAGACTGTCCAATTAGGCTCAGCCTGTATACAGGCTCCACACTGTACAGCCAGTGTCATGGGTTCATACTGTAAGGAACTCATGGTGGCAACAGTAAAGACAGACACAAGTGTTTACAGTTCAAGGTTGTTTATTGAACAATGACTGCAGGGTGGAAAAACGCCTAATCTAAACCTAAATCTAAGATGGGCGCAAGCGTCAACCATCAAATGAATCACTAAGAAACCTATTGCCAAACCTTACAGCTAATACAAAAAGGATGTGGGATAGTTTTCAAGAAAAGAAAGAAATGTTAACAAATAATATGTCAGGATGTGGCAGTGTAGGTCTTCCTTCCCCACATTTTAAGCACGGGGTAAGGTGGGATCTTGGAGCATAGCACACATTCAAACTCTCCTGGCCCGAGTAGACAGTTCTGTACCATTTGATCAGGAGCCTCGATGGCTAAGTCTCTTTACTTTCAAAGTCTCTTGCCTTCGAGGGTCTGACGTATTCAAATAACAAAACAAAAGTTCCTTTTTCAAAATGAAAGTTTGTTTCCTGGTTTTACTTAGGGTGAGGGTTGTTCACCCCTGCGTCCCCCTCTTCCGGGCTCTGACCCATGTTACTCAAGTTCTTGGGTGATGGCTTTTTCAGCCTCTGGATCTCCCTCTTCCGGGTTTGGATCCCCAAAATAATCCCTATCAGTATCAGGGCCTTCCGTGGTTTTGTCTCCTGGCTCCTGGGGCCTGATAGGTTTAACAAAACAACAAACAAAAGTTCTGCTTCACGTATGCTTTGGGTTATGGCTTCACCCCTCGATCTCCCTCAGCCAGGCTTGGATCCCAAATGACAAGGGGCACTACCCTTCCCCTGGTCTTGCAATACTTCTTGCTTCACAAACCTAATGTCTTTTCTTTAAACAGTTCCAATGGACATTCCTCGGTCGGGTTCACCCTTTGTCAACACACTGTTTCTTGGGACTTTAGACTTTGCCCCCTCTTCATCAGCATCCCTCTTCCTGCTTCACTCTTGCCAACTTCAATAGTCACATTTTGCTTCAATATTTACGGTATTCACTTCCCTTGATTTCTACTCACAGTTCTTAGGTCAAAGACTTTCGACTGTACAGGGAATTTGCTTGACCTCCCATATGACCACTTTGACCTAAGTTAGTGCTCTCCTACGCCCTTCTGGAATTTGTAGTTTTCACTCAGACGGGGATCGACCAGGGTTTCTCGGAGCAGCACCCACATGGTGCTGGTCCCCTTCTGCAGCTGGTCTCCTCCTTTACTATTTTTACGTTCTTTGAACTTCTTACTTTGCCACTTAGCAACTTTCATTCACCACAGCCCGGTTCTTATTGGCTCTCCCTTGAACTCACTGGCTGTGATGAACCGCTTGACTTTTCCTTGTATCTTAAGTCAAGGCTGGTACCATGGTAGCCGGAGTCTCCCTCGCTCCTGCCATTCAGCGAAGAGTGACACGCAGCGTGTATCGTCAGCATCTTTTGCAGCACACTTGGGCTATTGTCCTCGGTCTTATGATTCCATCTGCAGAGGTTTCACTGGGTTTTGTCGATAAGGGCAAGGCCGTGTCTCTCCTCATCAGCCGATATTTGACGCTTTTCTCCTCCTCTTAAACTGCTGTGTCTGGATAACTGTCTCGTTGTGCGCTCTGCCTTGCTCATAGTGTGCTCTCTTGCTCCACCTTTTATCCCTGTGGGGGAAAGGAAGGACCGTCAGGTGTGTGTGCTTTATGTCAATTACCTGACATTGACTGACGCTTGTATTGGGACATGTCGGGTGAGCGGCTCTGGCATTAGACTGCTGTGCGAAAGTTTTGGTGCTGGAAAAGAAGAGACTGGGCAGTGTTTTTGAATGTCCTATGGAGGAGGATGGGAAAAAGGTGTTGATGCCGCATTTCACCCGTCGGTGTCCCACTCCCTGAGAACCCCCATCCCGGTGATCCTCGCTCACTAGTCCACCTCAAAGAACTGGATCCAATAACGATGGCCATGTTCTGGCCTCCTGGATGATAGATCCCCAGGATTTAGCCAGGGAGACACCTTCGGGTTTTTCACAATACTGACTGGATTATCCCATTTGCTGTACAAGCCTATCATCATAGCCATAATGCTCACGGGTCTAATCCACGCTAAAGCAGTACCGGCCTCATAACTGGAAACCTCTGACAGAGCACCCTTGTGTGGGTTCACTCATAAATCGATCCAATATTACAAGGGGTTCAAATAAACTGTAGACTCTATTGCCATCAGCTCCAAATCCAATCAGATGAAATCACTCAGAACATTTTTGGGAAGAAGCTTCATCCTTTACAGAAACAAATTCTTGATCACAGCCATTTCAGTCACAAAACACTTCCCACGCAATTCAACCCCATGTATTGAGGACTGGATTGGCTGCATCTATTAGACCTTTAAAGACAATCTGATTGCTCTGTTTTCCCTTGTTTTTGAACATTTTAGCACAGCCAAACTACACAGGACTGGCGTTAAATCGCGTTTAGCAATGCTCTGATTCCAACCACAGCTCTAACAAAGCAGATACCCAGGATAACAAATGAATCCACTTTTTTGTGGCATTCCTTTAGTTTTGGTATGATTAATTTACAGACCCTTTTGAACACATACATAATTGAATTTGTTTAATGTCTTTTTAAGGCTAAAGGGGTTTAAAATACAAGAAAAGCATCATCAGCGAAACGCTGACCATGGGGAGTCATTTTCTTTCCTCTACTAACTCCCACCTCCCTGATGCTGAATTAACTCTCTACAAGTTAATGAAAGCACCAAAATAAGGGTATCAAACTTTGTAGGCACAGCCAATCAAGGCCTCCAGGTCAGTGAAAATTACATAAAGACACTCTTTTTTTTAAATCTCATACTCACGATTGGGGAAATACAGGCAGCTTTCAAGCCGCTGAGTCCAAATGAGTGTCTGGGGTTTGACGGTCTTCCAATAGATTTCTATATAAGATATGCCATGTGCCCGTCACCGAGGAGATGCTATTTAACGAAATGTGCATGTACGGTGCTCTACCACAATCTATGACTGAAGTGCTACATGCAGTGATTCTCAAACCAAATAGACAACTAACCGGAATGGTGCATGTATTTCGGACCAAAGGTCTTTCCTATTAAGGCTGAACAACCTGATGCAAGGTTTGTTGGTTTTATAAAGGGACATCATAGTCATGACAATTTATAGGAATTATTAAACATGACTCTTCTCCATAAACTTAGCTTACAGCTGTGCACAGGGCTAGTATTGACGCTGAAAAAGCTATTCACCGAGTTAGGTTGGCAATAACTTGTATGCACACTGACAAAGCTTAGAGTAATGTTTCTAAAGTTGTTTAGGGCCCAATGTACACAGTGTCTTTGCCAAGATGGATAACCGTGGCCTACTGGCCAAAGGGATGGTTTTGTGCAAGTGCCCATTGCAGTTTAACTTGCCCATGGTGACACTAGCTGCTTTGATACAGGTACAAGAGGTCATCACACAGCATGAGTACAAGGAATACACATCCAAGGTCCTGCTGTATTGTGCAATCTACTAGGTATTGTGATGAATCAGAGATGATTCTTCCAGAAAACCTGGGCTGGGACCCTTCACAAGTGGCCATGGAAAGTCAGACACTTTCTGATACCGACCCTGGGGGTGGTGTTCTGCAGGATGACCAGAAGTCAGGAAGAATGGGAAACTCCTTGTTCAACTTCCTCCCGGGACCCCAACCTTTTGATGGACTATGGCAAAATAGAAGAAGTTATAAAAACGGACTTTTTCATTATGGAATCCAAGTCCCATAATACTCATGGTAATGGGATGAGCAAGAGGCTGTCATGATTCCTGCCCCTCATGTCCCCAGCCCTCCAAGATGTCAGGCTGGAGCCAGGCCACAATCACCTACATGGCCCTCAAGGGCCTCTCCATCCCTCCAAAGTCCCACTTGGAGTCAGACTTGGCGCTTGTGGCACCAGACTCACTCACTCCCATAGGATAACATTGGGGATGATTGGACTTGTAGTGCATTGATGGGGACAAGATGGATGCCCCCACATATTTCGGTTCCCATAACTGCATGTGCAGTATAGTCTTTTGGGTGTGGTTCAGCCCAGAAGCACCTGGGATACCCAGAGACTATTTAAGCTACGCCCATGCTTTGTGTTTTCTGCACCTGCAGCGTGACACTCACCGTGTTCGGATCGGTCTCCAGTAGGCCTGCATCTTTCTTCTGAGCTCAGCTCCTGCAAGAACAAGAACACCGTTAGGAACAGCCTTACCTTGCAGTGCTTCTGCCCATCATTCATCGCTTCTTCTGTTCTGCGGGCATCTTCGGCGGTGTCATTCCCATCCCGGCACTCCGCTTCCTAAGGAAAAGGGAAAAGAACAGAAAAAAGGCATTAGTAAGCATTCAACAAATCTTCGCTTATTATTAAAGACTGTACGAGTTTCAAACGCTTACCTGAATCCCAGCCGCTCTGGGGGAACTCTGTCTCCGGAACTTCTCATCCATCTGCAAGAGGGAAAAGACACTCCAGGTTAGCGTGGAAACATCTAGAGGCGCTGCATACCACGCTTACTCACCGCATTTCTACTTCATAACCAGCATCCACGCTGAAAAAACATTGCGGCACCTAAAAGACACAGAAAAAGAACTCAGTTCAATACAAATCCGAAAGGGTCGCATTGCACATCGCGCTCTCACTCACCTTCAGCGCTACTCAACTCAGCAGCACGTCGCCATCCCCGGACGCCGGCCCTCATCTAAGGAAGGAAAGTAATGAAGTTAGAGAACTGTTCAAAAGACTCATTATACTTACCTGTCGGACTCTTGCCAGTGAAATAACTAGACAGCAACGAGCCCGCATCAATCAATGCGGCCCTGCGCTGAAAGCAGGACAGAGAGCACACTTTCCAAGAAAACAAGGTGAGCTGTGGATCAAAGGGAAGGGCTGGACCCCGGGGAAGAGGGGTTCAAGCACACAGAGACAATAGGGAGTTAAACTCTACCAATCCTGTGTTTCAGGCCCAGTCTCCAGTCGAGTAGACTCCAGGGAAGGGTTTGAGGTCATAAGAGGTCGGACCAGGCTGAGTGACGTCCCCGTGGATACTACGTGAGCTTTACAGAGGGCTGTAGAGGAACAAGAGAGCAACTGGTTAGTGGGAATGGCCCACACCTGAGGGAGATGGGTGCAGGTCATGAGAAAGCAGAAGGACTGGAGCAGTAGTCGTAGGTGGAAGAGTTGTGAACTCTCCATGTTGCAGCAGAAGCAAAAACTGGAGGAGAAAGTAGAGGCCGGGACCACTATCGAATGTCGAGCAGTTGCCGGTCCTGAGTGGGTCTTCAACTCCAGAAGCCGTAATTGCAGAGGTCGCGCAGCTGGAAGCGTCGCTGAAGGAAACTTGCCCACTGGAGACTGGGACTGCAGAGGCTGTGCAGCGGGAAGCAAAAGCGTAAAAGTTTCCCCCTGAAGAAGGCTGTCTCTGGTGACAGGCGAGTACCGAAGAGCCTTTGGAGCGCTGGAAGTTCTGTGAGCGAGTGGCGGCAGACTGAAAGCAGCAAATTGCCTTACCACGAAGAGCAGCTGAGACAGAAGACCTGGGAGCAATGAGGGAAACGGACACGCACGCCAAATCAGGTGAGTTCGCCAAGCTATTGTGACACTGGAGCGCTCTGTGACCACTTGCATGCTCAGAGCAGGTATTTTAATGTAAGAAAACAATCACATAGAGAGGAAAACACGACCAAAGGCAATTTTTAATACCGAACTGGCAGAAAGCATTATTTTGCAACGTCAATTGACTGTAGCTTTAAGCATGTAAGTGTATTTAAAACCCAGCAACAAGATGAGGCAATAACTTTAAAACCTAAATGCAAACTACAATTACCCAAGCCAAAGGAGAGTGAAAGCAAGGCAATTTAAAACCAGCCATTCTCAACTGCTGCAGAAGTAAATAACTGTTTCTAAACAAATGTGTTGTTATAAAACAACCAGACAAAGACACTATGATGGTGCTGATGTATTAAGGAACTATCCTTGGTTTATGCGAAGAAGGTTGAGTTCTTATCATTACAAGTGGAACTACAAAGAAGTGTGCTGGAACTTCTTGTTATTAAGTTGGAACTACAAAGAAGTGTGCTGGAACTTCTTGTTATTAAGTTGGAACTACAAAGAAGTGTGCTGGAACTTCTTGTAATTAAGTTGGAACTACAGGCTCCAGACAGTAATGATCCTTGAAAATACGGGGGCATGCAGAGGCATTCCCTATGATCATAGGTTGTGTAGACTTTGTGGTAAAGCAATTGAATCAGCCAGACGCATGTTAACCCAATGTGAAATGTTGGAAAGCACTTATGGCCGAGCTTATGATAAATACCAAAATCCTGCCTCTGACTTATTTTGGAGTATCTTGTTTGGAGCTGACTCATCAGTGTTGTCAACAGCGGCGATGCACGAATGGGAAGTAGTATGCAAGAAAGTTATAAGAAATGAAGACTCAATATAATATTGACTTTAGGTTTTGTGTTTTATGATGTTAATGCAGAAAGTATATTTTAAGGGAAGTATTAATGTGTTTAATATCACAGTTTTCAACATGTTTTTGTATATGTTAGTGTGAAAAGATTTCAGGACAATCAAACCACACTTTAAATAAATTAAAAAAACAAAGACGTATGATGGAACTTCTTGTTATTAAGTTGGAACTGCTTGATAATTTTGAACCAAAAAAAAAACCTGTATTGGATCTCTTTTTGTTATCAAACTGGAACCACAAAGAACTGTGTTGAAACTTTGTTACAAGACAGGATTTCCTTACACTTTTGCAACTGTTGAACAGAATCCTGCTTGAATCTGGGGAAGGGGAATTCTCCCAGATTATAAGGAGAGACAGTTATCCTATTGTGAATTTAAATGCCATACTTGTTGAATTATTGTATGTGTAAGTGTGAGGGACAGAAACCTTTTGTTGGAGTGTTTCCTTCAGTTTATTTCAGGGAGGGAAATCCTCGTCAGGGTAGGGATAGTGAAACATTCATCCAACCTTTGAGTTAATAAAATGGCATCTTTTGAAAAACCTTCACAAAGTTGCCCGCCTCACATTTCCGACCCCTTACAGCATGCTGTCATCACCTGAAACCTCTGCCCCAGCACTGTCGGATTTACTCAGGGTTATTTTAAAGTGTACCTGAATGATCTGACGCATTTCTCAGACAGCGCTTTTTGGCAATCTAAATATTATATCGCCAGAGAAAGACTTTACGTATCTTGGAATCATGGTCTTTCAAGACACTAAAAGTGGTGTTTTGCAGAAGATTGTTAAAACAGATTTGGGTAAGTACAGGTCAGACTGCAAAACAATAGAGAAAGCTTTTTCTAATAGCCTATGGTACCATCCACAGTGTTAAAAATACCCTCTTGTCTAGAAAGTTGTATGTTATCAGAAAGATCCTTCTTGCCATTCTAAAAAACAGTTATAATGATAGGTCTTTCAAGGGTTTTCGTGGGAGAGGAAACAGGGGTGGAGTTCACATACAGATCCTTCTAAAGAGGTTTGAGGATAGGGGTTTTGGATACCCCAATTTGAGCTCATACCACTGAGCATTCTCGCTTAGTTGCCTGAATACGTGGATGTGCAGTCTCTGACCATGCTGTCCAGGATCTACTAGAATTGAAGAGAGCACAGTCTCATCATCCGAGTTGAATGAGTACCTGTCGATAAATGCTCAACTAAGCATGTTCAATTGCCCTCGGTCGCACACGTTATCTCTGAGTTTAAAAAGCAGAGCGGTGTATGGCAGACATTTTCCATCTGCATGGAGAGGCGTTGTTGCTGGGGAAACCCACCACTGAAGACTCTGAACAAGAATTGGCCATTGAGGTTTAAGGTTGCACTTAATAAATTTGGTTGTCGAACTACATGTTGTCTTTTGATTCTCTAAAGTTTATGTACAAGGTGGCCCAGTCGGAAATGTTCTGCATTATACAAAGCCTTTTGAAAAGACGTCAACATTATATGGGTTGCTCGCTAAAGCGTTGGGAAGAAGAGCTTGGTGCACACATTCATGGGACATGCCTGTTAGGTGCATGATCCAATGCAAGGCATACGAAACGACCCTGTGAAAAATGATCCACTTTTTGTGCTGGACTCCAGAAAGAATTCTATGATGCAACATGAGTGCCTTGGAAAGGTTGCTGGTCTTGCAAGAGAGCTGTGCTTATTGTCCTCCATATGTTTTCGAGATGTGAGCGTGTAGAGGACTCCAGTATGAAGACCCTTAGACATATGGGACTGACTGTTGGGTATACGGTACTCGGATACCGTATTCAATTGATATTAGGTGTTTTCCCATCCCTGCTGAGTCATCCTTATAGAAGTATGCTCTATGCCTGAATTGTAGCCAATAAGAAATCCTGAAAGCTTGGAAAAATGGGGCCTTGATGACTGGATGAAGGTTTGTGCTTGTTGTCTGTGAGAGAGAACATACGGAAGGGGTGATTCCAAGGAGTTTTATAGTGCTATATAGAGCCCCGTAAAATAGCATTTACATCTGAATCTGCTAATGCTCCTACCAGTGACCTGTTGGTCTCCTATGTCCCTTGTGCCTATCCCACCATCATCCTCTGGGTTAATGTCCTCATCAAAAGGACTCTTATTTCATAACTCTGCTCAGCTCCCACACTGTCTGGGGGTATGCCTCATTCTGGACCACAAACTGGTTCCTCTGGCGGGAGGACATCACCATGATTTTCATGTTATGTTGTTTTTGGTGATGTTAATGACCAGTTGCAAATCTGTGTACAAGATTCTGGATGTATACTTGAAGGCTAGCTTGTTTTAATATTAGAACAATGCAACATGCACTAAGCAGGTCTGGGTCCTTAACTACTGTTGCATTGCTGATTGTCATTGCTTGCTCTGCATCTCAATATTATGGACATGTGTTGCACTTTTGGGTCATTGTCCTATGAGGTATATGGGTTTCTGAGTTTACTGTCAGGTCACTGGAATCATCGAAAGACTAGGCAAATCCCCACTAGGATGACCCTTTAATAAAACCACATCTAAATGTAAAGATCACTATATATTTTGAGAATTCAGATGTCACCGGTGCCTACAATTTTGCAAATTCCAGCGTATTATAGTACTTTCACTGGCTGAGTCATTTAAACATATTTGACTAAGTATGTTCATACATTGAAAGGGCTGTGTCACTCTAATTAGATTAAGCTACACTGAGTCTCTGCAATATTCACAAAACTATTAGAAAAGTCGAAAGACATGATCCATGTAAATCCTTCTAAGAAATCTCTAATACCATCAGAAAACGAATAATACAGCAAATCACTGTTTCTGCTTCACGGCTGGCTGCTTTATTTTGCGAGCATGGCAGTGACTCTCGAAGTTACCCCTCGGGTGCATTTAAGAAACACTCTAGAGCAAAAGAGCGTATTAAATTATAGTGCTGATAGTTGAACATGGATTCATATGTACATTAAATAAAAATGAGATGTTCCTCTGCCTGCACTGAAAAGTGATATTTTACCTAAAACAGTTAAACAAATGTTTAACAATAATAGGAAATAAGGGGGGATTTTAAGGGCATGGTGAATGGCTGAATCTGCTCTGGTAATGTGAGTGCAGCACATCAGGTAGGACAGAGCGGAAAGCTGTTAAAATAGGCCCAAGTACAGCAACGAAGAGAAAAACTCAATAATGGAGTAACTCCAAGTGCATGAGAAAATCCAGCTTTATTCCGATACAAACGGGTGCTGGGAGAGCGTACAAAGGACAATCTCGAAATGGTGTTAGGAACAAGGTTTTAAGTAAGAAAAACATCATACCTGATGTCATAGTTAGTAATTATCATAAAAACATCCGCTCTCTTATTTAAGTGCTTAGTGGTATTGTGAGGGGTCAAAAATCGAGCCAGACACAAGGTTGTTGCATTCTTGGTTAAAGAATAAAAAATAAAATAAAAAAACATGGGTTGGGAAAACGCATGTCAAGCGCTATTCTAAAGAGGAACTTCCCCTTCCTACAAACTAAAACTAAGGATCTGTCTGTGTCAGGATGTCAATAACTGAAAACCTGTCCTTGTGTCCAAAACATCCTATCCTGACCCTCACACTATAAACAAACAACACAAGGTGCAAGGTAATGTCTATAAATTGGTATTAGAAACAGTCTTCAAAACCAAAAGTATAAGAATGTTCCCAACAATAATATTCTCCATGGTAAAGACCCGTGATCTGGAGGGTGGTCCGCTACCCCTGGATTCTTAAACAGGGTGGGAAAATTGTCTCTTTAGTTTACAGTTCCTTTGTATCGTCACTGAACTCACAAAGTTCTTGTGCAAGCAAAATGTTCTGTAACAGTGTTTCAGTAGAAGGTCTTAAAACTTTGCAGATTACCTAACTACTCCCACATTAGGAATCTTTATACAATGTTCAGCTGCATGGTGTATTCACCTGCCAGGACTTCTTTTGCATTACCCAGTTCTTTGATATACCACAATAGTATTTATCATGTGGTGCTTGATATTTCTATCTGTGGTAATATTTAATCAAACGTATTTGCAAAAACCTCTCCCCCACACTGGCAACTCATACATCTGTGCTTGTTTGGGGTTTCCCCTTGTAATTTGTCTTGACTGCATTCAAACAAACTTTGCCTTTGTATTTTGCCTGGTCTGCATTCAAACATTCTTATTATTGGGTCTTGAATTTGTATCCTGCCTTGAATGCATTTAAACAAATGTATATGTTCTGCATTTGCAATCTTGTACCATTCAACCACTTGTTGGTGCCCTTGTCGGAATGCCCCGGAATCCCCAGCTGCTTTGGGCAGACTCGCTGATTTCTTCCAGTGTCTCCAATGCCGCCCGCGCCCCTGCAATGTGCCCTCTTCACTCGCTTTCCAGTTTGGAGTGTGCGGATGTTCTCACAGTGTCCAACACGCACCGTGGCCACATGCCAGCTTTCCTTCTGGACCCAGGGTGAAGACTGGTGTCTCGTTGAGCGGCCCAACATCCAGGAGCTTCTGCACTGCTCCTGGCATCTCCACGGCCCTTCTTGCTTGCACGCAGCATTTCTCTTCCTATTCCGGTGGCCTTCTCTGCTTCACCAGCTCAGTGTGCCTCAGCATGGATGGCAATGTCTCCTCCTGCACTGCTTACGCCCATAGTGTGGTTGCCATCTTTAAATGTCCTGCTCATTGAAGGTTTGGAAAAAAAACCTAGTCTGCATGTTGTACTTCAAGCTCTTGTCACTTAGAACAAACTCCCTTGTCCTCCTCCTCCTCATCTCAGTCCCTGGGTGGTTATGGGAGTTGAAGTCCATGCTTATCTTTGGGCTTGTAACTCTTGGTTGTTTTTTCTATTGGAATTCACATAGAGGCACATCAGAAACAAAAAGGTGTTAAGTGTGAGTTGTGGGTGTTTGGGTGAAAGGCGGGGACCTGACTAGAATGACAATAAGCCATTAAGAACTTGCGTATCAGAGGGTCTTCCTCATGGGCAAGTGGGTTTGGTGGGGGACACTGTGACTACTACAATGAAGTCATGACATCTCCCCGGTAGTTGTCTCTTCCCATGTGATTCTCCCTCATATAGCTGAAGATCAGGTGTCAGCTGCCGTCCCCTGGTCACATGGGAGGAGGTCATCACTGGGGAATCCATTGTGACTCCACTGGACTCATCACATACTGCAGGCAATAAATGCCACCGAGCAAGGGCTCAAACGATCAAGGAGGAGCTGAAAGCTATCAGATTAATGACTCTCCAAAAAAAGTATGTCATCAACCTCCTCACTGCCATGGAAGGAGGCATATGTAAAATAAATTGGCTCAAGTTGTTACACATTCACACCAGTACATTATGAGCAGAATGAGAGCTTGACGAAACAATAACTTCCCTGCAAAATGTGCACACAAATATGGTCCAGGAAAGTATTGGAGGTGAAGGGCTGGTTTGAGGCACTATTCTCATGGGTGCCTGCCTGGCTGGGTAACACATTCAAAATAATGGGCACACGGGAGGAGGCAACTACTGGGGAGATGACTTCATTGGACGAGATGCAATATCTCCCCCCTTTCCCATGAGAAAAATCCTCTAATACCCAAGACCTTAATGGCCTATTATTAACTGCTTGTTCCTCGTTGTAGAAAAAATAAAGAGGAAGGCCCAGGGCCTTCTGGGGCCTGGGGCCTCAGTACCTTCAACTCTCTTCCTAAATATCTTCCCTCTCGAGCTCTTCGCTCTTCCGCCTCCAACTCCCTTACGATCAGTCGCTTCTCCAAGCAACAGGTTGGTGGTAGATCTCTTTCTTTGGCTGGGCCTCCCTCAGGAACAGCCTCCCTGCCTCCCTGAAACTTGAGGAGAACCATCTCCGGTTCCGGAAGCACCTGAAAACCTTTCTCTTTGCTTCTGCCTTTTCTCCTCCTCTCCCCTGCTGACCTCCTGGCTGAAACTGAATCTGCACTGGCTACCTGGCCACCCTCTGTTCTAGGGCCCATATCCCTCCCCCACCAGTCACTCACACCTGCACTGCCTACCTGGAACCCCTGCACTTGTGGACTGTTTCTGTATCCCTACAGTCCCACTACTAGCACTTGACACCTGATGTCTGCACTTACCTTTGCACTTGCCACCTGCTGGCCATTACCTTACCTATTGTTATAATTCTGTGCCATGTACTGCACTATCCCCTTCCCCCGCGCTTTCCCCTTTCCCCATCCCATGCACTTGTGCAAGCTGAATGACACCTGTCCTAGTACGATCGTTCTCTGTCCTCCCTTTGTTCCCCCTCCCTTGCCTCGTCGCGCCTTGAAACACTTGTGTATAGGCGCGTTATAAATGCCATTCAATATCATATCATATCATATTTTTGGGTCAAACACCCACCTATGACCCAAACACACAAAGCTCCAGCATAACACTTTTTTGCTTCTGAGGTACCTTTATGTAAAATCACAGATAATAACTTTTTCAACACCATGGGCCTCATCACGACTTTGGCGGTAACCCTTAAATCCGGCAGTAGCGATATTACCGCCGAATTTAAGGGTCCGCTAAATCAGAGCTTTGGCGGATTTCGCCCCAGCTCTGAGCTGGGGGGAAATCCGCCGAAAATTCACACTCATACCGCTGGCGGGAAATCCGCCGGCGGTATGAGCGTGACATTTCCCCATTGAGCCCAATGGGGAATGGGGCATTCCCGAATGGGCTCAATGGGGAATACCATTACCGCCAAACTCGTGATCCGGCGCTATTAGCGCCGGGGGGGGTTCGGCAGTAGGGCAGATAGCGCCGGCGTTACCGCCCAAGTCGTGATGAGGCCCCGTGTGTCCAATGACACCCATGGACTTCAACTGCCAGAATCACCCAAGTACTGAGACGAGGAGGATGAAGGAGTTTGTACAAGGTAATGAGCTCGAAGCACAACACACATTCTAGTTGTTTTTCCAAATCACCTGTGCGTGGGATATTTAAAGATGGCAACATACCACTGGAACTCTCTTCCTCCTGCCATAAGAGCGGAGGACTTGTATTGGGCCTCCTGGAAAGCATTGAAAACTTGTTTGTTTGACTAATTACTGCTGCCTCAGGAGAACTCTATGAGTCACATGCATGTATAAATGTATATATATGTACTTCCTTGCCTCCTCAATACATGTAACTGGTCATGCAACAGCGCCTGGATGCCCATGGGCTTAGGCGCTTTACAAATGAAAATAAATAAATAAAAATGGCATCCGCACTACTTTGTGTGGCAGTGCAGATGACTTTGGTTCCTATACAGAGGCTCACAAATGCAAGAAACACATACCGGTGTGGCAGAGCTGAAAAGGCCACCGAGACAGAAGGAGAAACAATGCTATTTTTATTATTATTGTATTGATTGAGCACAGACCTAGCTTCGAGAAGCAATAGAGTGCTTTACAAAGGTATACAATACAGATACATAATTGAGTGCTTTACAGAGGTGCACAATATTTGAGATGCAAAACGGAGCGCTTTTTAGTGGTAACAAGAGAACAGATATACAGCGGGGGTAGGATACAGTGGGGGCCGAGGAGGAGTAAAGCTGTACTGGGGGGGGCAGGGAGGAGAGCGACAATGTGATGGCATAGGTGTTGAAGAGGAGAGACTCCTTGAAGAGGTGGCTCTTGAGTTCTTTTCTAAATTGTAGCAGCGTGGGAGCAAGTCTAATGCTGACAGGGAGGAGGTTCCACCATCATGGGGCATAGGCAGAGAAGGATTATTTTCTGGTCCTTTCCTTTTTGCAGTGGTGCATTTCAAGACTGCACGTTTCTTGACCTCTGGTAGTGCGTTGTCCGCTGGAGATGCAGAGTTTCTCTGCGAGGTAGCTGGCTGACTTGATGGCAACTGCCTTATAGATGATGTAGAAAGACTTGTAGGTGATTTGTGTGTGTAGTGGGAGCCAGTAAAGGTCGATGAGGGCTGGAGTGATTGTGTTCATATCTGCGTAGGCCCTTGATGAGGTGTGCAGCCGCATGTAGCACACTTTTGCTCAACCGTCTCCGGGAAAACCTGGGTATCACTGGTCAGGCTCTGGCGTGGTTGACCTCTTTCCTTTCAAATCGACCCTCCCAGGTCCAACTGGGGCCCTTCCTCTCCGACATCTTTTTCTCCACCTGTGGTGTCCCCCAGGGATCTAATCTCTCTCCCTGGCTGTTCAACCAGTATCTGGCACTCCTTGCCCACCGCATCGCCGCTCTCTGCCCTAATTTCCAGTGCTATGCGGACGATACCCAACTCATCTTCAGGCTACCCTCAGCCTCCCCCTCTCCTTCCCTCATCTCTGACTGTCTGTCTGCTATCCAAGAATGGTGTGCCACCAATGACCTCTGCCTTAATGCCAGTAAGACTGAGATCCTACTCATCGGTACTCCCACTCCCTCCTTCCCTGTAGCTCTCTGGCCTGCCTCCCTTGGCCCCCTCCCTGCTCCTACCTGCAAGGCAAAAAACCTTGAGGTCATCTTCGACTCCACACTCTCCTTCTCTCCTCATATTTCTGACGTCGCCAAGAGGTCACACTACCAGCTGCACCTCCTCAGAGGTATTCTTCCCTTCCTCTCCTTTCCCCAGAAGCTCACTGTCTCCCGAGCCCTGGTTCTCTCGAAGCTGGACTACTGTAACAGCCTCTATCTTAATCTGCCTGCCTCCACTCTCCGCCCTCTGCAACTCATCCAGAACAGAACTGCGAGACTTGTCCTTGGCCTCAAGCCCAGGGACCGTATCTCTCCAGGACTGAAATCTCTACACTGGCTCCCAGTGGCTGCGAGGATAAAGTTCAAAACCCTCTGCATTGTCCACAAGGCCTTCTGGGGCCTGGGTCCTAAATACCTTCAACTCTCTCTTCCCAAATATCTTCCTTCCCGAGCCCTTCGCTCATCCGCCTCCAATTCCCTCAGGGTTAGCCGCTTCTCGAAGCAACGAGCTGGGGGTAGATCTCTCTCCGCGGCAGGGGCCTCCCTCTGGAACAGCCTTCCTGCCTCCCTGAAACTTGAGGAGAACCATCTCCGGTTCTGGAAGCACCTCAAAACCTTCCTCTTTGCTTCTGCTTTCTCTCTCCCTCTCCCCTGCTGAACAGCTAATTTAATTCCTCACTGAAACTGCACTGATCCTGCAACTGGACCACTCTAAACGGCCTCGGCCCTGGGCCCTGCCACTCTCCACTTGCACTGATGCCCTGGAACCCCTTTGCACTGCGGGACTGTCTCTGTATCCCTACAGCCCCCCCCCCCCAGCACTTGTTCTGCACTTACCTCACACTTGCCACCAGCTGGCCCTATTTATTTATTTATTACGTTACGCCACTTACCTTGTACTGCACTTCCCCCCCCTCCCCTTGCACTTTTCCCCCTCCCCCACCCCTGCACTTGCGCGATCTGAATGACACCTGGCCTAGTAAGATCGTTGTCTGTCTCCCCTTGTCCCCCCCTCCCTGCCTCGTCGCGCCTTGAAACACATGTGTATAGGCGCGTTACAAATACCATATCATATATCATATACTTCTCAGGGTCACAAGGAAGGATGATGGGAGGCCTTTGAGGAGTGCATTGCCCTTTCCAGGCGTATAGGACCAGTGCTTGCTCGGTGGATTGAAAGCTGTCCGGAGGGAGGAAGGGCTCGAGTTTTCACAGGATACCAAGCTGTCTGAGTTTTCTCAGCTATGTGTGTCTTGAAGGAGGGGTGTTTGTCGGTGTGGAACCCGAGGGTCTTGGTGCAGGAGGTGAGCTCAGGTGTGAAGCCCTAAGAGATCATGGTGGATAGCCAGGCCCTTGATGTCAGGGTGTTTGGTGTTGTTGGTGAGGAGTTGGAATTTGGTCTTGGAGGAGTTGTGCTTCACGTATGCACTGGACATCCCAGACTTGATCAGCGAAAGGCAGGTTTTGAGCCTATGGATATCCTTTATAGAGTTGTTCTTGAGGTATTGCTGTGTGTTGTCAGCGTATTGGTGGATGTGGATGTTTTGTGTGGCTAGGAAGGCTCCAAGCGGCTCCATGCATAGATTGAAGATCACTGGGGAGAGGATGGAACCCTGCAGGACTCCACCGGTGACGGGTAGCATTGGCGGTCTAGGAGTCCATCTGTACAAACTGCTTGTGGTTGACGAAGTAGGACTTGAACCAGCGTAGGACAAGGTTGCGGATCCCCATGCACTAATGTAGGGTTCTGTAAGCGCCTGGTGGTGTACTGTGTAAAATGCAGCCGGGAGATCGAGTAGAACCAGGAGTCAGGGGTGGCCATCATCAAGGGCGTCATTGACCAACTGTATCATTGATGTCTCTGTGCTGCCTCTGGGTCTAAATCCAGACTGGTATGTTTGGCGGAGATTGTTGGTGTCAATGTGTTGCTGCAGTTGTGTGGCTACCACTTTCTTCATGATTTTCCCTGGGAAGGGAAGATGGGTGATGGTGCGATATTTACCTAGGTTGTCAAGATCCAGAGTGGGTACCTTTAGTAGAGGGACGATTTGTCCTGTGTTTAGGGTCGATGGGAAGGTGCCTTGAGTTAGGGAGCTGTTGATGATCTCCAGGTAGGGAAGGAGAGCTTCTGTGGGCAGGGTCTTGAGGATGGATGCTGGGAGGATATCATCTGAATACAATGTGGCTTTGAGGGTGGCCAGGGTTTCCAGCAGGTTCTCTGTCGAGTGTGTCTTGAATGTTATCCATGGTGCAGAGATATTGTGAGGAGGGACTTGATGTGAGTCTGTGGATGCAGAGCTGGTGTCTATGTGCTGGGGAATCTTACTGATTTTGCTGATGAAGATTGTGTTGATTGCAGTGGATTTTTCCGATGGAGTGTGGTATGGCATGGTTTGGTAGCTTGTTGAGGCAGTGCCTGGCCACTTTGAAGAAAGCTCTGCTTTTGTTGTCAGCTTCTACTATGGTATTCTGATAATAGGAAGCCTTGATTAGTTGTCAGCGGCTTATTTTGAGATCCTTGAGGAGTGCCAGGTCAGATGCAGTCCTGGAGCAGTGCCACATTTTCTCTTGTTTACTGATGACTCTTTTCCTGAGGTTGAGTTCTTGCATGTACCGTGTGCTGATGGTTTTGGTTTGCAGGTGCATTGTTTCAGAGTTGCGTGTTGGTCAATGGAGGCTGATAGGGTGGAGGTCAGTGCTTTCAGTAGAGAGTCGCAGTTCGGTTGGGGGTGTTCGGTCCATGTAATGCATAAGTTGGCTGTGTGAGAGAAAGTAGTGCCGTGGAGAAGCTGGGAGCTGTGAGAGAGTTCTTGTGTGCTCTACAGCTCCAAGAGGTAGCGTTCTCCATTCCGGGACCTGAAGGGCAGCAGGCGTGTGACCACTGAGTTTCAAATGAAGCCGGAAGGACGTCTGCACACTTCTGTGTGGAAAGTGGGTGAAAGAGTCATGCCACAGAAGTGCAACCCAGACCGGAAATGCTGGAGAGAACCAGTGAGTCTACCCAAAGCCAGTGGGGACTCCGGGGCATTCCAGCGACCACGTCAACGACAAATTGAATGTGATAGCATGGTTAAAGCTACAAGAAGATTGTTTGAATGCAGAAAAGGCAAAGTACAATCCACTATGAGCTACGGATGGTTGAGAGGCAAGTGTGGGGCAAAGCCTGAACAAAACTGACCGCAAACATATATACCAAACTAAGAGAAATATATACAGTATTGGTATTACAGAGGAACTGTGAAACATGCAATGAAAGTGCTGATTCAGCAGCAGACAGGGGGGGGGCGCACCTGCCAATTGTGGGAATAAGGGGAGTGGGCCAGGACAGACCAAGGGGGGAAACAAAGCAGTCTCTGGAAGGTGTAGCCAGCTGCAGGGACCTAGTATGGAGGGGAGTAAGGGAGGGCACTCTCTATATAACACTATATGGACACAAGAGAACTTGGCACCTAAATATGAGGGAGGCGAAACCACAGGTAAAGGGAACTCCATGAGGGCGCTGCAGGTGGGCCTCGCCCCATAGAGCAGCTATGAACACACGGTCCGGAGGGAGGGGGAAAGCTGAATTCATACTGCTCATCTCCAGCAGACCGCAGTCACTGGGAACAGAACCAGACTATACAATCAAGGCCGGCAAGCCAGTCCAACGGCTATTCGTGGGAGCTGGGGAAATCGACCAAATCCAGAGATGCTCTTGCATGGCACCAAGGCGGTTTAAAATCGCCCCTTGGCCAGTGGGTAAGGGAAAAAGGATCTGGAATGGAGAGGCACTGCAAAAAGAGCCAATCAGCTAGTAGGTTTTGGTGTCCCTGGAATGTAACAAGCCTGCAAATTGTAAACAATAGTGTTTTCAAGGTTATAATCAGGGAGGTGCTTTTTGAATGTCTCCCTTCCCACTAGTTCAGGATGTCTTGTTTTCCTTCTGGTGCTCGACAATGGCAGATGAATAAAGATTCGGAGGTCAGCACAATTATGTCATTGCTGATTCCAACTGTTTGGTGGGTGCAGCAGGAAGCGTGTGGCGCCACACTGGGACGGGATGAGCCGGAAGAGGGCAGGTCTGTTTTCTCCAATCATGTCTAACTAACGTATGTTTAGCTAAAGGGGCATGACATAGTCTAACCAGTCAGCTTCATAAAAACTGAGACATGAAGTTTGAAGTAAAACTGTCACTAACTGTATACACAATGAATAAAAGTCCTGTCCGCAGTGAGCCAGATTGTCAGCTGTTTTCGATCAGTTCTGTTCCGCTGTGCTGTTTGATTTGTGCTTGTCCAGCTGTAATAAACCAGTGTTACTTCTTGCCTGTTGTGCACTTCTTTTTGGAGTACTACTGGTAACCTATCTATTACGAGCCCTAGTGGACCCCTGATACATTTTGGAGGCCCCAGGGAGATACTCAGTTCTCTCGGCTAAATGAGGATAGGGGCCACAGAACTGTTCAACGCGCAACACCAAGGAGGCCCTGCAGATGCTGAGTTCACAAAGGTCTGCCTGGTCCCGAGTACCACCCACACTCTGAGGGAGGAGTGAGCCAACATGAGAGGCTCGGTCCCGAGAGGATTCGAGGATTTCTAGGACACGTGAGTGTAACCGTTGTAAAGAAGAGATGGTATCACAAGTAAGAGACTGACACAAGAGATAACATTGTTGGTCTCGGTGTAGGAAAGTGTTCGTGTTGGAAAAAGGGGGAGAACTTCTGAGTATCCTACGAGGTAGGATGAGGAAAAGGTGTTATAAGAAAGGTGGAAACGCGTCTCACCCGTCCGTGTCCCAGTTCCACTCCCTGAGGACCCCCCATCCAGGTTATCCGCCCGCACTGGTCCACACCCAGGAACTGGATCCTATAATGATGGACATGTCCGGACCTGTTACCTTTCAACAAACTTTTCAATTAACTGCCTACATCATGGCAGGCGAAAAAAGAAAACAAGCAGAAGAAGGTGAAGGATGAACAAAGGAAAGTTGGAAGGACAAAAAGGAGTAGCAATTACGTCTCAGCCGAATCATCATGGAGTCTGGACACAATCCCACAGCACTTAAGATTTTTCCACAAGGCATCTATCTTCGTCACCTCCCTACTACTTCCCGGGGTACAAGCAGTCGCAAATGACAAATGGCTGCAGATTACCCGCTACAAGGTGCTACAGTCGGCAAACGCGACCCAAAAAGAACTGAATGCACAGTGGGAAGAGCTCTGTGCCTTGTCCTTGGTGGCCCTCCAGAATCGATTTGTTCTTGATCTTATGACTGCAAGGGAGGGTGGTGTCTGCCATAAAATCAGAAGCAACTGCTGTACAGCAATACCAGACAACAATGCTGCCAATGGAACACTCACGGAAGCTGTCAAGGATATCCGTACACTACATGAAGAAATAATAAAAGAAACACATGTTACCACCTCAGACAGTTGGCTGGATTCACTAGTTGCCTGGGTACAAGAGTGGCTAGCAGCAATGTTCAAAATAACTGTCCCTGTGCTCGTTGTGATGCTTGTTGCCTTCTGTGTCGGACAGTGGATCATCAAGTAGTGTAATTGTTGCAATGGAAAAGTATGGTATATAATGTATGCTAATAAAATTGGTGAAGGTAGCAGATTAGAGGGGCAGCCTCTCAGGGTGAATGAGGGGGAGGACAGAGGGCATGCAGTTTTTTCAGTGCCCCCACCAAATGCAGAAGACCATGATGGTTTTTGGGTAGCATCTTCCATAGTTGGACGGGATTGCCTAATAATTAGTGACACAATGGATGTGTATGAGGAAGGGACATGGACAGGGTAACGCGTCTATGCATGCTCAAGGAACAGAGTAAAGAAATGATGGGAAAGAAGGTATCAATAGAAAGATCATTTGAAGGGAGGAATGAAATGAAGGTGCCGATTCAGTACCATACATTGGGGCGCACATAGCAATTACTGCAATAAGGGGGGTGTACCAGGCCACCCCCCCAAGGGCGAAATCAAGAGGGTCTCTGGAAGCTGTAGCGATCCCTGGGGACCATGCATGGAGGGGAACAAGAGGGACACACTATGTATATAACATCATATGGACACAAGAGAACTTGGCACCTAAATGTAAGGGAGCCAAAACCATAGTTAAGGCTCCCTCCATGGGGGTGCGACAGGTGGGCCTCACCCCGTAGTCCAGCTCTGAACATATGGTCCATACACCGCAGCTGAGGGAAGGGGTAAAATGAATTCAAGCTGCTCGTCTCCACCAGACCGCAGTCACTGGAAACACCAATGGGTGATACAATCAAGGCCGGCGAGCCAGACCCATGGCTATTCTGTAAATGTGCAGTTCTTGGAATAGTCCTCTTGCATCTGGACAGCTTTTACTCAGAATCAGTAGCTGGAATATTTAATCTTTGCTCATTCCATTTTCCCTTTCTTCTAGTATGACTAATCCTACAAATTGGGATAGTAGATCTGTCATCGTGGTTACTATGCACTCTTAATTGAGGCACACATGCTCGTTTTGACTTCTCACAGTCAATCTAGGGAGGCAGTCTGCTTGACAGTTCAGCCAGTCGTAAACTATTCCTTAACATGGCTCAGGTCTTCCCTTTTGAATGGTAGTCTCTTTAGTCCTGGTGTCCGGTTTCCTCTGCATGAAGGTCCAAAGATATTTAGAATTGTCTGTCCTACAAATAGATTCTGTTCTGCATTCCTGTCCATGTGTTGCAAGCCTCTCATGTTCTACTACTAAACAGTAAAGTTGTTTTGTAACTGCGTCTGTTTTGGATGCAAATGCTAAATGTACTACCCATTTTACATCAGGCAGCAAAAGGAAAGAGAAAGGGACCTGGGGGCTCAAGGCGCTTATACCTCAGGAAGGCCACTAATAGGTGGAAAGGAGGAGGTCAGGGCTACCAGAGCCCAGAAGATCATGGGGATCATGGTACCCTTAGAACATTTATGGAACTTGTAGATTTGAACTTTAAACTTTTTTAATTTTTCCTCAAGAGCATGGAGTAAAAAAGTCATAAATGTCCAGTTTAAAGATTCAGGTTTTAAAGTGCTGATATGGCAGTAATACAGAAAGTAAAGCATAATGCTGGCCTCCTGTCTGGCCATAGAATTCAATGGCATCAGTGTCTATTAAAGATGCACGTTCTTTGTTGAATGGCCATAAGCATGGAGCCTATGGTATCTCCTGTGCTGTTTGAAATGATTTTCCACATGTGTCTGTCTACTGGGGTTTTCCCCTTTTCTTAAGAGTTATTCTCATGTATTCTGTTTTTGTGGAAACATCACACACAACAAATTCATAATATTCTGCAATGTCCACGTGCGATTTGAGCTCGTATTTACCTTTGATTTGTAAAGCTTCAATTACGCCTTCCACAAGACTTTCCTTTTATTCAATTTCTTTTGATGACACAGTGCCCTAAAAAGTCTAGCTTGTCCTGCATGAACACAAATTTTTCCTATTTTAGATGTAACACACATTTTTCTATTCCGGTTCAAACTTCTTCCATATTCTTTTGTGTTCTTCCACATCTCTGCTATGTCCTAACATGGCATCTTGAAAAGGTATCACTTATGAAACACCTTACAGTTCTCTTTACCTCCACCTTTGAAATACAGATGCCACTTTGCATTGTCCAAAAATCATCCTCATACACAAGTCCTGATAGTTGTTACACAGGCAGTGAGAGGGTTGGATTTGGGATGAAGTCTTGCTTGGTAACATTCACTTGATATGTCTAGTATGGCGAATATGCTTGCTCTGTGCAATGATGGTATTAGTTCTGTGATATATGTTTACAGAAAGTTGTTGCATACCACATTGCGGTTAAAGCTATGTACGTCTTCACACACATGAAATTTGCTAGCATAATTTCTCTAGATTATCATCATCTGGCGCAAGCACTAAGTGGCTTCTACAAGTCAAGTCAATCTTTATTTATTTCCATAGAAGCACGTATGACCAGGACAAGCACACTGTTCATTGCATATTAACATTTACGAAATTGATCAAGAATCAATAATTATTAGACTTAAAAGATCATCAGCGCAAGTGTTAAAAAATTAAGATAATTTTCTTCTGTGTGTATATAAATTTGAGCAAGATAATTTGCCATGGCATAGCACACTGTTGGATCTGGTAATTACATTACATAAAACAAGAGTGGATGACATTGACTGAAACCTCTTTCTTAACAATGCGATTA
Organism: Ambystoma mexicanum; assembly: GCF_040938575.1. NCBI lineage: Eukaryota > Metazoa > Chordata > Amphibia > Caudata > Ambystomatidae > Ambystoma > Ambystoma mexicanum. Next base: position 102,896,207 of record NC_090936.1, on the reverse strand, counting down.
CGTTTCTCTTTCTAGTTGTATAATATAATGTGCATATAACATAAAGCACATTGATGTTTCATCATCCCCTGAGGCAACATGCTCACCTTGGAAAACAAGGTGACACAAAGCAACACAGGTTCGATCCCCTGGTCCGCGCTTAGAAACCCCTGGGTATTAAGCGCGTTATAAATGCACAACTAAGACATATTCCTGTAACAGTGCTGCAATGCCCACGGGCTGTATGAACACTTACATAAATAAACGCCCTGCGTAAATGGTTAAAAAGAAAACTGTACTGAAGGAGGGTTGATATGACCACAAATTTTGTTCTGCTAACGCTAGCCTGACAATATGCTTATGAAACCCTGTTCTGGTAGATAGGAGCCAGCTTCGCTCTGAGGGAAGGAGCTATAAAAAAATCAAATAGAACGGAAAAGAGACAATTATTCACTACCCAGATGGTCAGAGCTGAATGATGCAGTAGGTAGCGGTGAACTGACTACGTTTTAGAAGTTGGTTGTAGGGAAGGAATGCAATGGCCATAACACCTTGCAGTGTAGCATCAACTCTGATAGATGGCTTGAGTGTTTTCCCACTCTTTATTGGCTGACCAAAGGGTGCCCAGCTATCCCGCCGCTGAATTTGTTAACTGATTCCCGGAATCAGATAAGGGAGGGAGGGCCAAACATAGATCTGTCAGAAGTCCTGGAAGCCATTATGTCCCAGAAGAGCGGGAAGTCCCCAGGTCCGGACCGGATCCCTGTTGATCTTTATAAACAGAAGCCTGTTGTATGGGCCCCTGTTCTGTGTCAATTGTCCAATGCTGCTATCAGAGGAAATACTGTTCCCTAGTCATGGCGCAGAGCAGAAATTGTTTCCATTTTTAAATAGGGGACCAGGACCAGCCTGAGAACTACAGACCAATTTCTCTTCTGGATGCCGCAGGGAAATTTTTCGCTAAGGTATTGCTCAGCCATCTCCAGAATTGGGTTGATAGTAATGGGATTGTCAATAATCTTCAGGCTGGGTTTAGCCATGTGCTGAGCACCATAGACCAAGGATTTCACCTCTCCCTCATTGTTTAAAAGTACATAACCCTGAGGAAGATTACTGTCTTTGTAGATCTGAAGACAGCATTTGATGCGGTTCCTCGGGATTCACTCTGGCAAGTGCTAGTGAGGGTGAATGTACCCAGCCACCTACTCCGAGCGATGCAGGCCCTTTATCAAAATAATAAAGCAGTTGTCCGGTTCGGGGTGGCGGTTGAGGTTGCATCCCCCTTCGGGGTTGATAGAGGTGTAAGGGAGGGATGCATCCTGGCCCTGTTGCTTTTCTGTATATATATTAATGAGGTTATTAAGGGGCTGTTGGCTCACTGCCAAGACCCTCCTGAATTGGGTGCCTAGGGCACTGCTGCTTAATTCTACATGGATGACAGTTCTTCTCTCTCCAACCCCAACAAGACTAAAGAAAACCCTAGAATGTTTTCTGTCTAAATGCAAAGCCCTGGGCCTTGCGCTAAATGCCAATAAAACGAACACACTCTGATTTTATCCCAGGAACCACAAGAAACCATGTGCGCATATTGTGGCCAATGATGTTAAACTGTAAAAAGGGAAGGTCTTTGATTACTTGGGTATCCGGTTTTCAGATAGGGGGCAATGGTCATCCCAGATTGAAAAATCGAAGTCCAACCTAGAGAAACATATTGGTGGCATTAGAAATGTTTTTGTAACGCATGGGAAGGGTGCAATTTCCCCCGCTTTGGATCTCTATAAGGCACAGGCAAAGACCTCTGCCCTCTACGGGGCAGATGTCTGTGGATATACTAATCCCAAGGCTTTTGAAACTGCAGAAGCGACATTTTTTTTAATGTATAGTCCCTGCCCATGAGAGTCATACAATGCTCTGCTCCACATGGAGGTTGATCTTCGACCAATGGGGGACGAGGTTAAGTTAAGACCTGTCCTTGACTGAGCTAGGCTGTGGGGAACACCTGCTCTTGCAAGATACAAGGAGGCTTTGCAGCGTGTTTTGTCACTTGAAGGTGGTAAAAGCCTTTTGTGAGTGGCCCGCATGAAGAACAGTCTAGTAGATCTTAATTTGATCAGTTTGTGGGAGAATCCGTGCATTATCGACAGAGCCAGACCAGCACTAATAAAACGGTTGGGTTTGTTGGGGTCTAGAAGGAAGCTGGTGGACTCATTCTCAAGGTTATGTCTGGGCATGGGCTATTTAGAGAATAAGTCAGACCTGGAGTACGAACAATACTTAGATGTATTATCTCATCCATTCACTAAAACTTTATTCAGAGTTAAGATTGGACATCTTGAAGGTTGCCTCTTTATACCCACTCTGTGGTACGTCTGAGGAATATCTCCCACACGTTTTAATCCTATGTGAAGATTTGAGAGTCCAGAGCAGAATTTAATTTAAGACCAATGCTCATCCGCTGGAACATTTGTACTATCTTGGCTGCCATGACATTTTTCAAATCAACTTATAATTTAGAAGAGGTATACTGGGTGCCCAAATATATCCATCATTTACGGCTGTGGGGCAAAAAGGGTATTGCTAACAATTGGGTTCTTTTTAGAATTTGACAAGCATATTGCAGCACATTTAGCACATTTCTGATAAACCAAGGAATTGTTAAGGGATGTATGTGTTAATTAATGTTATTAAAATGTATGATTGCACTGAATATATTTTATAGGCGTGTTAAGGTTTTATTCCATTTTATTTGCTTTGCATAATCGATAATGTACAATGGGCTGTTTTGTAATTTTGTGCCTGAAGATTTACATATCGAATAAAGAAATGAACTGAACTAAATAAAGTTGTATGCCTAGAGTTCTTGACCCACTGCATGTAGCGAAGGATGCTATCTAATACAGCTACTTTTCCGTCCTGAAAATCAGCTCTTTAACTTCCATCATTAATGTCAAGATATATTTCAAAGTGTTCTATTCCATTGATGGGTTTCATACTGGATCAGTATTCCAAATTAAAAGTTCAAATTCTTGATTAACATAATTAGCCCATTGGATTTTGTCTGCACAATAGGATCGTTGTGTGACCTCAATAAGTAGTGTGGTACGGGAAGTTGGATTACTAGTCTAGGCCTGTGCCCATATTTATCACAATGGTATCATCCATAAATAGCTGATTAAATTAGAAATGGACATAATAATTTAAGGTAGAATTGTGATACCCAAACCACATCTAGGGAAAATATTTTCTGCAGTTTGAAAATTCGTGGATTTTGAAATCTTGCCCCAAATATATACACCACGAGTTGCCACACTCGCACCTCTTGCCCCATATATCTTCATCTGGTGGGATATTGGAAAATGAATACATTTGTCTTGCAAAGCACACAATACCACTCCTTGATTGGGCAATCTTTGTATTGCTTCGGGCAGTGTGTGGGGTGCAGGGAAAATGACTACTAGCCCTATATATTCACATGCCTTCCCCTCAGGAGCGACTTTTCTCCACCAAGGACTTCTTTGCTAACAGATGTTTTAACTCCCAAGTGCACGGCATCTGACTTTGAAGCCTTCACACCTAAATTCCAACAGTTCACAACAAGAGTATAGGAGCCAACTAACTTCTGTTACACCACCAGTGTGTGAGCCATTTGGAAAGCATTGTTGGGTCATAATAAGAAAAGAGCACGCTGATGACTGCAGCAAGAAATATCAAGGGTACTTTTGATTGATTGATTGATATTTTATTTCTATCGCGCTCGTACACAAGTGTTTCAGAGCGCGACAAGGCAAGGGAGGGAAACAGGGGAGAACAAAACAGCGATTTTACTAGGCCCAGTGACATTGAGTATACGCAAGTGCATGGGAGAGGGGGGGTGCATGGAAGAGGGGAGAGGTGAAAAGTCTGAAGCAGAGGAGAAACAGATAAATAACAATAAATAAATAATAAAGGCAACAAACAGTGGTAATGCAGCCAGCAATTTGCAAGTGCTAGGTTTAAGGCAGCAGACAGGGTAGGTCCGATAAGTGCAGGAAGAAAAAGGGGGGACTGTATGGGCACAGATACAGACCCCAGTGCAAGGGGTGCCCCGGAGGCAGTACGGGAAGGTGACAGGATGAGCAGGTACCTGGGCCCAAAAAAACAAATACCCCATCCAAGCCCCAGCCTTCACACAGACATATCCCGACATTCATATACACATTCACACAAGCAGGAACGTACCCATACATTTTCTTTCAATCCTTCACACATCACTAACCAGAACACTTAACTCATGCACATACACTTACATTCATGTACACATTCACATAAGCAGTCACACACCGAGGCCGCTGCTTCCAATCACTCACATGGCACACACCCACTTGACTCATGCAGATGCACTCTCACACAGACACACACACACACACACATCTCCTTTTTTTAATCTCAGCTGTGTGCGACACAGCAGTGATCTTCTTTCTTCAGTCCAGCTTCCTCCCTCTTCCTCCATATATCATCACGTTTTCTTGTACCCGGTAAAGGGCAGGGTCATCATTCGGACACCACCCCCAGCCTGAGGCAGAAAGGCAGTGCCCCCTGAAGCATCCTAAATGGCGTGACTCCAACTGTGGCCTCCTAAAAGCTTTACATGAGCAAAGACATGTGCATTTAGTACCCCAGACATTACCCATGTAATGCCCTGTGTAGGGCATAAGGGGCACCACCCACATTTCTATTTTCAAATAAGAACTGCTTTTAAATTCTTTGCAAATATAAATAGTACATTTGTATTATTATGGAGCCAGTTAAAGTCACATAATGCAAAGGCATTTTTTTTGTTTTTGTGTCTGAGTATCCGAGTATCTTCGGGGGACCTGGAGGCTCCCAAGTATTAAGGGGTGGCGATGTAGTAGTTCCGCCTAAGGGCGAGCCCCCACTGGGAGAACTAGAAAGGTGGATGAATGCACATGGAGATTTGCAGTAGAGTTGGAGAAGATGTTTTTTTTTTATTGTTGAGCACCTTCCCATTCTCACGGTAATAAGAAAACAATGCATTACCAGCTGCGTGATTATTGGTAATGGGTACTGCTGGAATAAAAGCAACATGGGGATGACCGTGGGAATTTCCTGGTTGAATGGAAACCACAGAAGAAATTAAAGTTGAGTGAAAAAGGGGGCATGGCCATGACTAATGGGATTTGGTTAGTTAGTAGCCAGGGGGATGGGCCATGGCCAGTGGACCTGCGTATTTTTTAATACTTGGGGATACATGGACTTTCACACCAGAGAAGATATAGTATACCACAACCCTTGACCTCTGTGAAAAACTTTAGTTAAGTCACAGTTAAGATGATCCGATTCATCACACATACACGATATCTCAGCAGGGATCAACAATGAGCTAAACATGAAATTGTGGAGGGCACCCCCATTGAGTTAGAAGGGTTGTCACTTCCCACACCCGACACAGAGCATGGGTTTGTTGCGATGAATTGGATCACCTTAACTCTGTTTTAAGTAGTGTTTTTTCACTAAATTTGAAATTACATGGCCACAGTAGTGGCCATGTAGTTATGGTTAAGTTGCTGTTTCCATAGGAAGAGCACTTATTGGCCAGCTTATAACTTCGCTATCCCTGGACGGATCCTCACCAAACTTTGCAAAAAAAGCATATGGCCCACTCTGAATTTTTTTGCAAAGTTTGGTGAGGATTCGTCCAGGGGGGGGAAAGCTATAGGGGGGGTCCCAAAACTTTTTTTTTTCCCATAGACTGAATGGGAAAAAACTTTGCGCACGGCTACAGCCCGAACTGCTGGACGGATTTACACCAAATTTGCGGCAGGATCGGCGGCCTGGTCCCGAAAGCGTGCTTTTGCAAATTTGATGTAAATCCGTCCAGTAGTTTTTAAAAAATGACCAAAATGTAAGGCAAAAAAATTAGTGATATCTGTGTTCGCTTCGCGGACGGACTTCCCTGTTCGCTCCGCGGACAGCACCCCGATTGGCCCATGGCCTTGCGTCATGTCCGCGGACATGCAACGTGTTTGCTGATTGGACGGCGAGGGGCGTGGAGCGCGTCAGATTTTCTGTGGCGCCCGCCATCTTGTATTCGACGTCGACCGTGTACATCGCGGTGAAACGTAGATACAAAATTGTATTTAGTGCCGTGTGTTGGTGTGTAAGAGTGTTTGGGGAGGGTGGGGGAGTATGAGATAGGTTCAATGTTTTTTTTTTTTATGTGCTAGACGTTTTTGTTGCGTTCGATTTGTCCGCGGAGAACACGGCTGTTCTGACATTTTGTAAATAAACTAAATGGTGGGGTGTTTAGAGGACGGAGTATGTGTATTTTTTGTTCGCAAGGAAGGTAAAAATGAGCTATGAACCCTCGCGGTGTACTTAATTGTTCGTAAATACACAAACTGGGGGTGTCCTCAGGACGCTGTCCGTATTGTAATCTGTCTAGTTGAATGAGTTCTAAGAACACTCGCGGTGTCCTGAAATGGTTGCAATTACACAAAATGGGGGTGTTCTGAGAACGTTGTTTGTATTGTTCGTTGTCAGGGTGAAAGTGTTTTAAGACCACTCCTTTTGTCCGCTAATAGTACAATTTCCTATGGGCGTCAACCGACTTTTTGTCCACTAAAGAAACGATAAATCCGGCTGGTGTGCGCCGACATTATGTGATAATCCTATGACTGGCGCTATTGACCTGGCTAACTTGCTTTTGCGACACTAAATCATATCTCCCGCCCCTAAGCCTGATATTATCAAAGCATTCATATTCCCCGCCTCTCTCTGTGACGTTACAGGGTGCGTCATCAAACGCGCCCAGTTCTCTGCAGTCCTAAGTGACTTTACACAGAACCCGGAAGACAACACAGCGCGCCACAATTCGGAATATGAAACAGTGATTTAAAAGCAAACAGCAAGATTGTAAATATTGTAAAGTACATTTATTTGACATCAAATGTTTAGAGAATATTCAGCAATTTGCATTTGTCTTTGTTGTCGATCCGCAAAAGTTCATGTTGAGGCATGCGATGTTCCTTTGCGGTACAGAGGGTGTTAGATCAGCTTACAACTCAGTGCGTCACAATTCGGAATATGAAACTGTGGTTTAAAAGTAAACAGCAGGATTGTACATTTGGTAAAGTACATTTATTTCACATGAAATGTTTAGTGAATATTCAGCGATTTGCTATTGTCTCTGCTGTCGATCAGGAAAAGTTTATTTGGAGCCACGCGTTGTTCCTTTGCGGTAGATAGGCTGTTGGTTTATGATAAAAGCAGTAAATGGTCGCTCTGATAATCGGAAGGTTGCTCCAACAACGAGCCATTAGACCACCCTATTGGTTGGTATGTTGTTTGTAGCCGCTAGTACTCCGTAAGGGCATATTGGTCCTTGGCGATTGTCCCATAAAATGGTGAGGGTCATGAAGTTGCATATTTGGACCTGCACCTGGCAGTTGAAGACCCCATCCGCTGGAGTCTGTAAATCGTGACATAGGCAAAATGGGGCCACATACCTGTTTTAAAAAACATAAATTAGTCTCACCAGCCGATCTTCATTAAAAATCATCATTTTATTTATTAGGGCGTGAAACTATTTGCTATCGAAGGTAGTGCAACGGAGTATGTTAATAATAAAATAATAATATTTTCCCATTCATATAGCGCTAAGAACCGTGAGGTATCTAAGTGGTGCTTATTATTAACCACGGTGTGTGGTGCTCATTTATCGACCACGGAAGGATGAAAGGCTGAGTTTGGCCTTGCCGGGATTCAAACTTGCGTTAGCAAGCTGTGCATGGATGTCAAAGCGAGCGTTGTACTCGCTGTGCCACTTGACAGGCTACAATGAAGTGGCACAGCGAGTAGAGCGCTTGACCGCCTATAGACCGGTTAAATTATTTCTATTAACCCACCCTGTGTCGTCTGCCTTTTTCAGAGCCCTCTAAACGACAGGGGATCAATTCGGCGGTGATAGTGCGCGGTAGAAAACATTATGCCACTTTCAACGAACAAGTTCAACTTGAGCGGTCTTTAATGCTACGCTATTGTAATTATATTTGGTATAAAATAATCTAAAGGGTTACTTACAGTACAATTGCAATTCCCATTGTCTACGAGTGGTGCAGTCCCAAAATACGAATCCGTGTGTGCGAACGATCTTTCGCATAGTGATATAATATATAAAAGTGGTTTCGTTTCAGAAATTTCATCTTTATCTTCTCTTACGTTTTAGCAACACTCCTTCAAGAGAAGTCTTTCATCACAATCGCTGTCTGTCAAGGTCAAAACACAATACAACCTTATAGTCCGCTTCGTGAGCCTCTCCGGGGCCTGAGAAAAAAATGGAAGCAGCTGACCTTCACTGTGAACGAGCATAAATTCTTACTTTGCAACATTCTGTGTAAAGCCATTTGTAGAAGTTGGTTTTTGCACGCCATGTTTGTATATTGTTTGCGTGATATTAAAAAAAGTTTGTTTAAGGGACGTTATGGTTCTAAGTACAGCCGAAAGACCCCTGAAAATCGCAAGTTATGGTAAGCTATGAAAAATAACTCGCGCTACCACCGTGCACTGCTAAGACTAACACCCAGGACATCAAAGATGACATCACAAATGTCATTGATGAAATCACTGATGACATCACATGTGTATGTACTTTTCATGGAATTTGTGTACTAGGGATTTTTATTATAATGTTGCGAAAAAAGTGTCAAGGATATTGCAATAAATATCATACCGTTATTAGTGCTTTGAACGATGCATTGATATAAATAGCATTGTATTATCGGATTCTATCTAGTATACTGAGCTACTAATGGAGAAACATAGCATTGTGTGCAGAGTACAAGATGAAAGTATAATATTTGTAATGTTAATATGTTGAATAATGAAATGATAATTGTCCTGAAATGTTCGAAAATTCACAAAATGGTGGTGTTCTGAGGAAGTTATTCGTATTGTGTGATTGCTTAGCTGTATGCAATGAGGGAATGGCACAGAGAGTAAAGTGGACGCCGTCCGCGGACACCGCGGCTGTTCGTGGACAGGGCGTGCTACATCTGGGTTTTTTCAGGAAATCCAACATGGAAAGAAGACTGTACGGATCAGCCAATCAGATGTCGAGGTTGTGGATTTGTGTTGAAAGAGACAGTGTGTGGTGAAGATGGCAGAAGTAGAGAAAGTCAGGGTGTTGGTGCTTGGAGATATGTATGTGTATGGTTTACAACAGTACGCTCAATGCAGGCATGTTGCAAAGAACTTTGATGTGAAAGGAGTGGAGGTGGTGTGGAGCACTGTGCCTGATTGCAATGTACAGGGAATTGTACAAGTTTGTGAGGATATGGCCACGATGAACAGTCCGCATGTGGTAGTTTTGCACTATGGTGCTTTCCATTTGGGCAACGTCAGTGCCCCTACTTTGTTGGCTGATTTGGAACGCTTGGTTCAAGCCGTAATGAAGATCCTTCCAAATGCAAAAGTAATTTTTTTCTGGATTACTACCTAGGGCAATATGGGACAATAGTTCAGTTTTTTGTCCTCAGCAAAACATTGCTAGGTGTGTCATCAACCGAGGCATGTGTGCCTTCATGCTTAGAGCTGGTATGTTCTTTTGTAATAATGAGAATATTGATGCCAGTAATGCTGTTAATTTTAAAGAAGATGGCATTTCTTTATCTTTTACGGGAAATGCCTTTCTATTTTGGAATGTAAGGGTTGCTTTGGAGAAGGTTATGTGAAGATTTTAGGAGTAAAGTAAGAAAAAAAAACAAGAAAAAAAATACAAAATAACAGGTGTCTGTCAAGCATCTGTAAAAAAAAAAAAAAACGGCTCTTTTCAGAGCCAACTTCAAAGGGGAAATGGGGCACACTATTTAAATTTACATTCACCATGCTCAGATTTTCGATTTGTCCGTGGACATGGCGGTAGTCCGCGGACATGAAAATCACTACGAGGGGGTTAGTATGTTCTATGTTACATGTATATGAAGTCAGGGATATTATGGTTAAGTTGTGCTACTAAAAACCTATGAAATTCAGTAAAAAAACTTTGTTAAAGGGACATTATGGTTAAGTTGCGCTACTAAAAACCTATGAAATTCAGTGAAAAAACTTTGTTAAAGGGACGTTATGGTTCAAAGTAAAACCGAAAAACCCCTGAAATTCGGCAGTTATGGTAACATAAGCAACCATAACTCGCGCCACCGTGCACTGCTAACACTAACACCCAGGACATCAAAGATGACATCACAAATGTCATTGATGACATCACTGATGACATCACATGTGCATTTACTTTTCATAAAAACTCTGTACAAGGGATTCTTATAATGCTGACCAAAAACTGTCAAGGATCATTGGGATAAATATCATGAGCTAATTAGTGCATTAAGCAATGCATTGATATAAATAGCATTCTATTATGAAGTTCTATCCAGTATACTAAGCTACTCATGCAGAAACATAGGCAGTGTGTGCAGCATACATGATGAAGGTGCCATATTCATAATCTTGCCATGTTGAATACTGAAATGATAACTGCTTTCTTATTAGAGTTTTGCGTACTGTGAAACATGTAATAAGTAGATAATAAAACCCACTTAATACATAATTATTACAGACAAAACACAAAGAGACAACAACACATACAAATATGAGTATATACAGGGACAGTGAAGTAAACAAAAAAGCAGAAGTAGTAGCAGAAAGAGTTCATAACCTAACTGATTGTCTTTATACAGAGAAACTATTGCTATGTTTCAAAGCTGCTACTTACCATATGTATGTGTATCACATGATGTGACTGCACCCAAAGGAAAGGAGAGTGAGTATAATGTATACAAATACGAGCATATACAGGGAAGGTAGAGTAATAAAAATAAAACTATGAGAAAGTGCTGATAACCCTAATGATTATCTTCATGCACAGAAAGGATTGCTCTCTTTGAAGCCTGTGTCTTCCGCTATGTATATGTTTCATATGATGTGACTTGACCCTAAGTCTACAAATATAGTACCTTTTCAATTTTTACTTCCTGACTGTTACTGAAGAAAACTATGTGGCTTTGATATGTCAGTAAAGGATAAAAAGGGAGAGCCAGCCATGTGATGTCATCAGTGATGTCATCAATGACATTTGTGATGTCACCTTTGATGTCCTGGGTGTTAGCGTTAGCAGTGCACGGTGGCGCGAGTTATGGTTGCTTATGTTACCATAACTGCCGAATTTCAGGGGGTTTTCGGTTTTACTTTGAACCATAACGTCCCTTTAACAAAGTTTTTTCACTGAATATATAAATATATATCACCCTGTCAGGAGGGGATGGGTTCCCCTCTCAGCTTGAAGTGGAAAGCCTACCAGGGTTTCACCAGAACAGGTCCTGACCCGGAGGTGTGGTGTGAGAGTTGGGAGAGCCCCAGTCCATGTACCTTTTACACTTGCCTGCATGTCGGAAATGAGTACCACCTTTGCTTGCCCCATACCTATATTGCGCAATGCTGGCCAGTCCCTCTCGGTCTCTCTCTGTTTGTGCCGTAGGACTACCTTTACCAGCAGATCATCATGATAGAAGAAAGAATGAGCAACCCAACCTGGAGAGAGACAGTCAGAAATGATAAACCAGTGGAGCATGCATCAAAGTAACAAGTCCAGCGCTCCAATGGGGCAGCACAGCAGTCTGCACAGCAAAGCGACAATATTAGAGCGCCATTCACCAGAGACATTTAGCTTATAAGCAATGAGGCCGCAGAGCAGGCTCACCTCAAAGCGGCAATCCTTAGGACTTAAGGCATAGCCTGTTTTGAGAGAGGGCTGTCTTTACTGAATACTGGCGGACCCACGTACGATAAGGGAGCGGGGCTTAATACCGATTATATGTCTTTGCTTACCTAAAGTTCCTCCCTTGGGGAGAAGTAAGTCAGTGATTGGCCTGAGAAACCTGCGGAAGGGTGTGAGCCAATGGAGGGGGAAGGGGGAGGATAAAAATGGGCAAAGGAAACAGAAATGTGTGAACTACGCACTTCATGTCCTGCCAGGCGAGGTGTCGGCAAGACGCCTCCATCTTGATTGCAGACATCCCCGTCAGACACGGTGTTCGTAGGACAGCTCCATTTTCATTACGAACAACCCGGACAGTCACCTGCTCCACTGACCCCTAGCAGGGCTTTTAAAAAAAATAAAAAAACACACGCACAGCAACAGTAAACACATACAAATGTTTTAAGACTGATCAAAAATGTTCAATTAGGAAAGGGAAGGGGTAGCGGAATGGAAAACTTGTACAGGGGAATTGGGGTTTTGCAGAGGCAGGTTATCAGGAGAGGACGTGATGGAGATCTCATCATAGCGTCTCTGACTATAGGGAATTTGTGGGGATGGTTGGCTGGGACAGGGGCAAGGGGTACAGGTACAAGTGGGGCAGTGGTACTTAATATTTCCCATGCCTTTCTACAAATACTTTTAAGTCAGCAAAAATGTTGTTCAATTGGTCCATGTTTGCCCCTAGGCTCATTAGTTCATTTCCCACACTGTCAGTTTATTGTCTGTATGTGCCCATCCACTTGTAGAGCAGCTGGTGCTTCCAGGTTATTCCCTTCATTTGCATTATGTACTGTTGAAAAAAAACATGTTTCAGTTACATGTGAAGCAATGTGAAATAATTTTCCTACTTTTTCACTTGCACTGTGTACCATTAGAGATGCTATTGGTTATTTCATTGCTTCGAGCATTCCATTATGTCGCACATCCTATGTTATTGGACTGCTGCTTTCATAAGTACAGAGTTTTTACATCTACTTCATTTTCCATATATTATATACGTATGTGCTGCTCTTTAAACATCTTCAGTTTCTTTGCTGCACGCTACAACACTGTAAGACACCCCCTGTGCTTTTGGGCAGTGTGGATACTGCCTGACGTCCACGGACAGCCGCATAGTCCGCAGACTCTGCAGCTATCACATTGGGCCAGGGGGGTCAGTACGTTGTATGATACATGTACACAAATTAAGGGTATCCCAGTAAAGACCTGTGAATGTCACTGAAAAAAACATTGTTAAAGGGACGTTATGGTTATGTTGCGCCAATAAAAACCTATCATATGTCCACAAAGTCATGGTGTAACTTTATATGATTCGGGGACCCGGCAGACACCTGGGCCCATGCGCATGGTCCGTAAAGTTGTGTCGCAATTTTAATTAGTTCCAGGTATCCCGCCCCTGTCCTACGGATACCTGGGCGCATGCGCATTTGATCCCCTTTGCCCTCTGAACACTGTGCCTGTCCGCAAGGTCCGCTGCACATGTCGCACTTTTAATTAGTTTGGGGATCCCAGTCATGTCCTGCGGACAAGTAGGCGCATGCGCACACTGCCTCCCGCACAATTGGTGTCCTACGGAGAGCTGTACCATTCGCAAACGTTTGTGGCGTCATCATGTGACCGCACCCACGCTGAGCATCGGTCCTTATTCATGAACACTGTCCGGGCCCCTGGATACCTAAAAAGTGCTTTTTTGAGCAATCCAAGGTGTTTTACGGCAAAACTTCACCTTTGCAGAAGTCCTAGACCATGCCCATCTAGAAACTTTTTGCAACTTTGAGCCCAGCTTGGTGTTTGAAGTGTTCACGGAGCCTGGGACTGTTCACGGAGCGCTTCGCTGCACCCCTAAAAAAAGCCACATCCCAGTGCTGCTCCTCATTCTGGTTTTGGATACCCAGGAGAGAGCACTGAGCCAGATTGCTGCTTGCTTGTCTCCTGGTTTGCTGAATTGCCAAATGAACTCAATAATGGCATCAATTTCTGCTTCTGCTGCTGATGGGTCCTCAGCACCACCTCCACCACCACCACCACCATCTTCTAGGGGGCTTGGGGAGCGGAACAGGCATGGTGATGTAGAGCGAGAACAAGAAGAGGATGAGATAGTGGAAGTCCCCACTACCAGCTGCCAATGTCAGTCTTGGGTGTGGAGGCTATTTATCACCATTGGGGGGTACCCAAGGCACTTGTGGCCAAGGTTCGCTGCACTGAGTGTACTCCGTCGCGGCAAGCCTGGGCTGTACAGCTACGGGACCACCTCCATGCGGTGATACCTGAGGTTGAGCCACAAGGCAGCAGTTCAGAGTTACCTTCAAACAGGATAGCAGGTTGAGTTCCTCAACAGCATCCTGCGCATGTGCTCCTGTCACCACAAGGGACACTTCTGTTGGGCAGCGAATCCCTGAACCTGCCTCATGCTCCGCAGCAGACCCTTACCTTTCAAAGATCACTGTAGTGTGTATATACTGCGACACAGTACTCTGCAGGGTGTGTGCAATTCCAGAGTGTTTTCAAGGCTACGGTCCGGGAGTACGAGGGAAAGTGCCCCCTACCTCCCTGAGGCTGACCCAACATCTTTCTCTCTTTATCTGTCCCTTCGTCCCTGTGGTTGGTGCCCCTTCCTACCCTCCATTCCCTTCCCTTCCTTGTGTGTCGTGTTAAAAAAACACCCACAAAAAACAGCTCATCAGAGTTACCTTTCACAGTTCAAAAATAGAAATACCAAAAAACAGTGCGTTAAAAAAATGTGGGTGGTGGTGCCATCTAAAACATTGCATTCTTTTCCGGGAGAAAGTGGTGGTTCTGAAAAGAGCCTTTTTATGTAGTTTGTTTTGTTTTTGGAATGTTTGAAGTGGCCAACACCTACTGCACAAATGCTTGCTATACTTGCAAAAAGGGCTCCAAAGCATTTTGGATATTTCACAAAAAAAAGCTGATTGCCACCATCAGTAAGATGGACTCCATCTCAGCGAAAAATGTTGGTGCTACGAAAGGGAATGTTTTCATTGAGGACATGCCAACATCTCGCAAAAATGCGCAAACAGCCTCGCTTTCTCCATTTGCGGACCAAATGAAGAAGAGCGCAACCACATCTGTCACTCAGCAATGCGAGAAAAAACTACTCTGGAGTTTGGAAACATGTCCATGACTTTCCCAAGTGCCTCCTTCATCGCAAACTGCAGTGAGATTCCAGTAACGTGGCTTAAACTGTTCCCTCCACAATGAAAAATAATAATGGCTGGATGATGGTGTGTCACCAAAGTGGCAAAAAGGGGAACCACATCCATGCCATGCACTCCATACCAGTGTACATCCACATGATGGAATCCAAGATGTGCAGCCACCTCACAGTGCTCTGCATACACCTGCAACCAAGGTATCCAAGAGTCCCCCAAAATGCAGACACTCTGCTTCCTAAAAGACACAGCCATAGCCATAGCCATCTGCACTCCTCTTAGCAAACAGCCCCTCCAGCACACACTGTCCTTACACACCACACCCAGCCATCCTTATTGGCTAATCCCCTGGCCTCCACAGTCCCATTTCCATGCCTGCCTTCCTCTAAAGTCTGGGATGTGGTACGTGGGATCTGCAAACGTCTGCGGTGTTCGGGGATAAATCAGCTATTTCAAGGGGGTGGGCAGATAAATTTAACCCAGGTAAAACAGCCTTTTTTAGTTTTTTAGGTGCAAGTAAAAACCTTTTTTGTATTTTTTTGGGGGGGTTCTCTTTTTTTTGCTCCTTACTGCCTTACATCAACCTCTCCAAAGCATCCCTTAGATTAAGAAAGAGCATAGCATTTCCAAGGGTGGAAAACGAAATGCCATCTGCAGAGAAATAGTGCAGACTAAGGGAATCAATGTTATGATTAGGGAAAAGGAACATCTCAGCACATCGCATAAATACACCCATGCGTCTGTTAATGAGGCACCTTCCAGCATTTTGCTGGGTACAAAGAACATTTGGATTGTTCCATAGTGCTCGAGGTGGGATTTCTGAAAAAAACACCTTTGCACTAGGAAAAAGCAGCATGCGTTCTTGCACCAACTCCTTCAGTACACTAAGCAAACTTGGAGCACTGATGTAACCCACATGCTCTCCTCCACAGTGTACCACCAGAACACCAGGAGTACCAAAAGTAGCCATGGCTCTGCAAAGTACAAGCACTCCCTGCAAATTGCAGTCAGGCACACTGTACCACAAAGCCTGTAGGCCTCGAAAACCAAGATCAGCAGAAACGCTTCTTCACTCTGCATACCTCTCCAGATTACATACAAAGAAATCCCCCACTATCCATACAGTAAATCTATGAATCTCTCGACCACCAGCCATCTTCACTACACAACCAACACAGCAATGAAAACAAGTATTACCTTCTCTTCCTGTAAAGCACAACCTGAACACCTGATTGGCTAATCCCCACAGTCCCATTTCCATGCCAGACATGCTGAGAAGCCCTGGATGTGGTACGCCCTGTCTGAGGTCCAACGCGGTGTCCGCGGACCCTGTACCATGGGACCAGCCCTTTTTCCCTTTCCACTTCACTCTCTGCAGCACTCCCTCATTGGCTACTGTTAAGCAGTAACACACCCATCCACCATTCACAGCCAAGAAATTTACATCCAACTCTGTCATCACAGTTCAACACTTTAGATGTACTGCTGGACACTCCGAGTACAGATCTCCTGTAATTCCAAAGCACCTCCACCAAAAAGTACTGCAAAACCATCCAAGATTTTTGCTTCCAGATTTATCCACCTCTGCATCCAACACAAACTACAAGTATTTCAAAAATGGTAGCAGGCGCTCCACTCCAGAAAAAGCATGGCATGATAACCTGTTCTGAGATGAGAGTTTGCAGCACACGCTTTTTGCTCTCTGTACCTTTCACAGATGGAAAATCTCCATTTGCATATCACTCTTTGTCCCACCCACATGGACAATCAAGCACCAAAATGCTATGGCAATTCCTCCTCTCTGAGCAAGAGCACCAACAGCAACCCCATACACGTGTTTCAGCCTTGTTGAGCCTCATCAATGAGGTGGAGCTGTGCCTCTCTTGAGTACAGTGAGCAGGGAGTCCATGTCTGGTTGCCCGCACTTAACTCAGTGTGACCAACCTCAAGTACCTTGCAAATATTTCTAAAACGGTAGCTCGCGCTCCTCTCCAGAAAACATGGCACGATAACCTGTTCTGAGAGAGTTTGCAGCACACGCTTTTTGCTCATTGTACCATTCACAGATGAGAAATATCCATTTGCATATCAGTCTTTGTCCCGCCCACATGGGCAGTCCAGCACCGAAATGCTATGGCAATTCCTCTCTGAACAAGAGTACCAACAGCACCCCCATACACGTGTTTCAGCGTTGTAGGCCTCATCAGTGAGGTGGAGCTGTGCCTCTCTGAGCACAGTCAGCAGGGAGTCCACATCTGATTTCCCCCAGGTAACTCGGGGTGAACCACCCCAAGTTCCTTGCAAATATTTCAAAAAAGGTAGCAGGTGCTCCTCTCCAGAAAGAACATGGCATGATAACAGCAGGTATGCATATATTTTGTACAGTACATTTGCAATTCTTTTATAAATGCATATGAACAGGGTGCGTGCAACTTACCTTGCAAAACCTACTCAATAAGCATACTGTCATTTGTCCCATCACCGGACATCAAGTGGCAGTTACCTACAATACTCTGCGCTTTCAAAGTTTTCTTTTAAAGCCCACTTGCATAACAGTTGCAAACCACATATTTCACTTTTAGCAGCACTCTCTGTGGTTCTTTTATTAAAAAAAAGAAAAAAAGAAAAGCACATTGGGAACATTTGCACAGCAACTGCAAGTGCCAGATCCTTTGTGAAATATCAATACATTACCACGACATTCATGCTTGCCCATGTCACCCATTCTAAAGTGCAAACTGTTATTTTTTTCTTTCCTTCTGTTTCTTTTACAACCACTTCTCCCACTAACACACCTGCCATAAAATGCCCAGAATGCACACTGAAATTAAAACTGCAGTATGTTACAAAAGCATAGCAAGTACATAGATTGCACAAATTACAAAATGCACTGCACTTACAACTACAACTACTAATTTCAACACAATTTAAAGGAAAGCAAACAAATGCATGTGTACAGTGGCAACAGTGCTATCTGTAAATTGTGATAACTAAAGGAAAGGATTTCTGCAACATACGGCAATGGAACTCATGTAGCAAGCATTTATGTGTGGGAAAGTTAATACAATTCCTTACATTCACATTCTTTTTTGTAATCTTTGTAATCTGTACATCTTCCTGGGCCGCTACCTTTTTTCTCACCCTACCAGGACTTGCACTACTCCATTTCCGATGCAAGTAGTGCAACAACAACTCACACACTTGAAAATGTGCAGCCCCATAAGGCATACTTATCACTGCACCACTGGTCCCATACCAATGATGCTAAAGCTCCCAAGTCCCCATTCCTATGCAATGCTCTTCAATTACACATATACTGACTAACTTTTGCCAACACATGACTTTCCAGGCCAACATGGCCTGTAATATCTTAGTGACACTGGAAAACTTGCTGCCAAACAAGTGTTAGGAATGTAGTGCCAACGTATCTGGACCAATAGCAGTGTTACAACCGTATTCGTAATCACCTGCAATATTACTAACTCTACCTCCCAACAAATCTTTGCTACAATATGTAATAATATGTTCCTCTACTGCAATTATTGTGCCATTAACACACATACCCACTAACTTCCTTTTTTCGCAATTGCAGTGAAGAACAGCCTCCTGAAACACAGAAACATCTCTACTGGAAGATAAAACCCAGAAGAAACCTACTCTTCACATCCAACAAAGTAAGTGCGGTACTGTAGTAGTATTCTTTCCGTTACTCAGACAGTGCAGTGTTGCGGTATTGTAGCCTACCAAAGTCCATGCAACCCAACAGCATTTGCTTCACTCTTAGTCATTGCACCTCAGCAGGTCCACTCTTTGTATTCTCATGTAAACAACCAGTCTCATAACACTCACTAGTTTTGTGAAAACTTTGTAAAAAAAGTGTGGCCCCTCTTCCAAAATGTAAAACTACAAAGAAATGTGTTAAGAAGAATACAACTACCAGTAGCGCTAGCACTGCATCTACTAATGTTAATGTAGCCACAGCTAAGCATTACAAAACATTTATTTTATAAAAAATGTTCCACCATACAGTCCTTCAGAACTGTATAAAAACAGCAGAGAAATCATTATCAACCCTTAAAACGTACTGCAGAAAACTGATCCTGGAAGCTCTCAAACAGTGCAATGTTCCTCAAAAGTAAAAATTGTTTATATTAATTTTAAACAGAATGAAAACATTAACAAAATTAATTAAACTACAAAAAGTACTTTGCAACATGCGCAATATCAACATAGATACCTTTCCCAACTTCTGTGCAGCTGAGTGGATTCACACAACCAGCACAGAGCCATATGTCAATGGAGAGGCATACAAACAAGAGCAGAGAAACCCAATTGCCATACATTGCAGTGGGCGAGGGCATGAAATGGTAGACAGCACCATTATGGTAGAAGAAACACTCATTGAAAGAATATCCCCAACAAACTTACATTCAACTCTCCATTCCACCAAACCAATCCATCCCGTCTAAAAATAGACCTGCACCTAACGTACGAAAACAAACCTTCAAATCTTTACAGCAATTCCTTAATCACTATGTGAAAGTGAAAGAGAAAATTAAAATGTTGCAAACCATGGACTCCTGTCCAAAACGCAAATGCACAGGACTACGAGTTTATTCATTATCCTGCATTTCTGCGCCTGCTTGCAGGAGCACTTTCCACCACATCAAAATGTTAGAAACACACCATTCCACTATACGGAATCTCCTTCAGAGACTGTACTATGCAAAAAGTCCTGCTTTATAACTGGAGCATTTAAATCACATTCTCCTACATGGCATACCCAAAGAATTCCTGTAACAAATAGAACACATTCAATGCAAATATCTTGGAAGGGAACAGTACTTACAAAAGTCCAGTAACTTTAGAAAAGAGTAGCGACAACCTCACAGATGCCAACCTTCTAATACACACATGCAAAAAATAAATAGCAAAGTTTAAAAGCACATCTGCTGAAGTGCCAAACCAAGTATGTGTGTTGTTGCAGAACTATTTATACCAAGAGCAAAACTGTAGATATAGTGAACAAAATATAAGACAATGACTACCTCTCTTTATAAATGTATTCTGAAGACCCCGGATTCAGACAAAACATTTAATACATATTCCATCTCCTGTTTGAAAGTGAACTAGCAACTCTATGTTGCATAAGCAATGTCATTTTTGGAGTGATGTGTATATGTCCCAGTTGTACTGGAGTATTCGCACATTATCTTAATGACCTAAATTAGAGGTAATTAGCATATTTAAATATTACATGAAAGCCCTTTTAATAGTTGAATTAAGCATTGTATCCAATCTAATGCTTGTATTAAACCATCTTAGAATACAGGTAGTCATTGACACTGGATATGAAGAATTGTTTGCAGGAAAACATTTCATTGTGTTTGGAGATGTTCTAAAGTTAACACCAGTGAAAGGCCAACACATATTCAAAACTTTCGGTTTCAAAGAATGCTGTACCACCCTCAGCAGCATAGGGAATGCTAATGTAAGACATCAGTTTTGCTAGAAAGAACTAGTTCTATTCAAGCATTAGTATGGAAATCCAACATATGCACACATTCTAAAGAGCATACAAATGGGTGCATTTACTCAACATGTAAAATCATCTTTAAAAAGTAGACTGGTAAGTTAACTGTGTGAACAAAAAACATCAGGCCCTGGTTTGATGCAAAACTTAACAGAACAAAATCACAATGCGTGTGTTTAATTGCATCCCGTGAACACTGTGTCAATTTAATGACACAATGCTCATAATGAAATACATGTCATAGTCCACATCAGTTGCACAGAAAAGCTAGAAGTGTGTGGTATGACACTCCCTATGTGTTAACAAGCAACTGCAAGTCTTAATATGTTACACAAATGTGTATGAAACACAGCTGGATTGGCAAAGGTATTAACTCTTTGTCTGAACTGCGAAGTAATACTGAGACACAACCTTGACAGAGAGCAAGCTTCAGTTCATGGAGCCATTAAATATTTCGAATTTGCTAATGCAAAACTAGGTTCGGTTCATAGTTAATTAAGTCGTTAGTGTAGGTGTTGGTGTTGAACCCATGAACAAAGTAAAATACTATTTAATTTATGTGCAAATATTTATCTATTTTTAGATACTTAAGATAAGTGAATAGAGGTTTTTTACCCTCCAATGAGAAGCTGTTTCCTCTATGTAATTATTATATGTACAACCTTAATTGGTTGAGTAGTAGGAATACATTCAGTATTCAAATAGTACTATTATGAATAAAACTATACTAGTCTTTTATTTATTTTCTATTATGAAATGCATTGCATTGTCTTTTATAGGTGTAAATCTGATTCAACAGAGAAAATTAGACATTCATAAAGAAATAAGGTATTGATGTTTCTGTATTATTCTGCCATTTTCTCTTATATTGGACATATCTCAAATACAACATATAAAGAGTACTAAGTGCACATATATACACATTTGTAATAAAAAAAGGTTTTTATAGCTGCGGCTACATGCAGAGTGATGTGATTGGTCAAACCACACACGCATTTAATATCGGCAACAACTGGCGTGCGTAACCGCAACTGCATCCCATCCGATCATGGCCTTCGTGATAGCCGCTGGTACAATGACAGCTCATGCAGTAGCTGAGAGTGCAGATTGTCGTGGCCGTGGCTATGAAGAAAATATTTTCAAAAAACATTTGTATTCATAACTGTAGTAGATAATCCTGCGAAGTCCTATTTTTAGATATATTGAGTGCATTGCGCGTGCAAAGTTACGGTAACACTTTAATGAGTTTCTATTCATGAATCATAAATACTATACATTTTTTAAAGTTTATTTATTTATTTTGGCATTTTAAAGCACACCTAACCCTGGGGCATCTGGGCGCTGAAATTCAAAGTTGAATAACTATGCAAAGTTTTTGTAAAAATATTTATTTGAGGGGAATGTAAAAGTGACTGAACAGAGATGACACATCCTTGAAATAAATAAGGTAAGCCATTGTGTTGAACATATCTTTTTTTGTATAAAATAAACAATTACTATCGCTAGTGGTGTGTTTGTGTTCTAAAATATATAGTAGGCACGAGCAAAGGCCATGGTTAGTGGCCATAGCTAAAAGCAATGGCCATTGTTGTGAAAAAAAATTAACTGCTGATCATGTTTGATGACATGTTAATATTCGATTGAGTGCCACATTTCGGAAATATAATGTTTTGCTTCAGGTTACGCCTAATTATGCTTAATGTGATCAGTTGCCAGATGCTGGCACAGTGAACACATTCAGTCTTCCATCCTTCACATCTGCAACATCTGCTTCCAGAACATAGCACACACAACACTCAAGTTACTTTGAAGCCAGGCATGTTAACGCATACGACACCTGTAAAGCCTGTTGAACACATCCAGCATACCTCTGAAACATGCATAATGCAAATAAAACATGCCATACTCGAAATATGCAGCATCTGCACCTTGCACCTGCAATTCCATCAAAATCAGACCTGCTCAACATTTGCATTAGGCCTACGAAGTCTGTAGTGTGCAACACATAAGGTAAACCCTTGCAATCTGACACACTGAACATATAAAGTATGTGCTGAGAAACTAGCATAATGATTACATAAAGTGTGGCAGGGAAATTCACCATGCTTGTCAGATGCATCAATGCATTTGGAATCTGGCTGATTTAAGAAGCTGCCATGTTCAAAAATAGACAAATTGACATACAGCATGTCTAGAGAACTTACTATGTCACCCACACATATTTTCATTACAATTGGGTATGCTTCCTTTAGAAATTTGGCATGCAGAAAATGTAAAGTGAGCCTTTGGAATGGGGAAAACTTAACACATACAGGAATAAAGGGGGTGAAGAATAAAAAAGTAAGGGGGAATAACAGAAGGGAGTATTCAACGTAATGCATTGAAAGGTTGAGTATTGAAGTGCGAACGTGCCAAGATTATGTTTTATTATGTTTCATTATTGCATAGCCCTGCACTTGAGTAATAGAACTGAGTATGTTTTACCAGTTGGATTATGCTATGTTATTGCATAGCCCTGCACTTGAGTAATAGAAATGAGTATGTTTTACCCGTTGGATTATGCTATGTTATTGCATAGCCCTGCACATAGTAATAGAACTGAGTATGTTTTACCAGTTGGATTATGCTATGTTATTGCATAGCCCTGCACATAGTAATAGAACTGAGTATGTTTTACCCGTTGGATTATGCTATGTTATTGCATAGCCCTGCACATAGTAATAGAACTGAGTATGTTTTACCCGTTGGATTATGCTATGTTATTGCATAGCCCTGCACATAGTAATAGAACTGAGTATGTTTTACCAGTTGGATTATGCTATGTTATTGCATAGCCCTGCACATAGTAATAGAACGGAGTATGTTTTACCCGTTGGATTATGCTATGTTATTGCATAGCCCTGCACTTGAGTAATAGAACTGAGTATGTTTTACCAGTTGGATTATGCTATGTTATTGCATAGCCCTGCACATAGTAATGCCCAGACTTCCAGGCACCGAGTTCAGGAGAGGTATTCTTGCATGCGACCATGAAGTTGCTACACAGCATCTGAACGTCCCTTTCTAATCCAAGCTTTATTTTAATCAATGTTAATTCGTGGATTTGGACAATGCCAAAAGGGTGATGATTCCATGTTTCAGCGGTATCAGGTAATATTATCCCCATATATATGGTCGCCGTAAATAATATCGCTGGGAAAAGGTTGCGGCGATATTATATGGCTGACCATATATATGGGGACAGGGGCAAAAAAAAAAAAAAACATTTAAAAAAAAGAAAAATAAAAGTTTGGGGTTGCGGGGGTGTCCCCCACATGTTCCATGCAATAATGTTGCCACAAAAAACGGCCATTTTTCGGCAATATTTTTGCGTGGCGAGATTTTTGTGGCGAAATTATTACATGGAACCATTCAGCACCTTCTGGGAGAGGATGCAAAAGGGAAGAACAAGCATTTGGTTTCAGTTCACGCTTGGGGATGCTCTGGGCAGCATTTATCTAGGGTCACCTAAATTATAGTGATGGGGTCTTTTCACGGGATAGCTTAGTGTGGTAAGGTCCACAATCTGGAGGCACATATGGAGATTTAAAATTCTGCTGGTGTGCAGATACCAAAAAGTAGAGATGTCTTGTGACTGTGATCATTTGAAATCGATGAAGTGGGCTATACAATGATGCTGTGCGTTGTCTTGCAGTGAAAGCAGCTCCTCCCTTTTATGCCAGGGGTGTGTTACACTGTCTTTGTTACCCCTGCTGTTTCCCTCTGGAGACTACTCCCACTTCCCTTCCACTTTTTCTTTATTTTTAGAATTGGCCCGCACTTCATGCATGATCAGCTGCCCCTCATGTCCCGTCAGCTGCTCAGCTAAGTTTCCAGTACATCGCCATTGATTCGCTGCTGTTTTTCATTTGATACAGTGTGAATTAGCAGATGTTTACGTTGACCATTTTACAGCATATTTTTGTATTTGAAGCACTTCACTTGTGTATAAGCGCTTTACAAATAAATAATTACAATAACATTGGCTGTCATTTCTTGCCAACCGTTTGTCACATTGAGTGCCATAATAACACCTATATTTGCTCAGAGCACTATCTATGAGTAGCATAGAGATGACACAAAATACATCTCTGAAATGAATAGAAATGGGTGAATTGGGTTCTTGTATAAGAGTGGCAGAACATTTCCATAATAGTGAAGGCACAGGGATAGAGAGTTAAACCCATGACCAATGTAAATGCAGGTTTTGTGTCGGTGCACCAGGGCGCTCTTAGCGAGGCAGCGCCACTAAGGCACTGTCATAACTTTGGTGACGGTCATCAATTTCCATAATGGTGAAGGCACAGGGATGGACAGTTAAACCCACGACCGTTTGGTAAACGTCACCGACTGCGAATCAGGGAAGAACAGCCAGCTGCAGTGCCGGGTGCTGGGCAGCACACCCTTCTGCCTGAGGAAATTGATGACAACAGCCCGTACAGCCCTACTCAGCTGCCTGAATCAGTGAAAGAAAATGGCTGCCGTCGGGAAAAAGCACATATTTACACCCAATCACATCATACTGACATCACAAAGCTGCACATCCAATCGGGTACTGCTTACATCACAGCACAATGGACCTACACCCACAAATAAGCACATGGACATTTTCAGAGACAGTTTGCAACAGATCGTATCTATAACAGTAACTTCTTTATTTTTATTAAAATATAAATAAAAATATACCACATAACTTAAAAGCTCTAGTACATATTTTTTAAAGCATCAAACAAGTCAAATGACTTTTTAGAAACATTAACATGGAGAGGCCACCATTTTGGAAGTAAAGATGGCTGCAAAATTGAGCAAAAAATAAAAATGCAGGGAAATAGTGCAACATGGGTGTGGTTATGGGTGGGAATGGGTGGAGAATGAAATATTTTGCCTTAGAAATGGGTGTTAAATGGGGTGACACATAGCCAGAAAATGTGCAAAGCCTATACCATCCATCCTCCTATGCCATCTCCATTGAAAATCATTACAGACACTAATTCACAGCTCCTTTTTAAAGCTCTTACGTTACATCTATTATTTTAATGACAGTAGTTTTGGCTTAAAGGTAGCACTTTCAGCGCAACCTAATAGCCAAAACTAAAATTGACAAACACATATTCACTTGGGAGAGGAGTTATGGCTCACGAAGTAAAGATAGAAAGCGTTTTTTCAGACGAGTGCCAGAAATGTGGAAAGAAGCAGAAGAGCGACAGTTAGAGGTACAGCTTTCCAGTGTTCAGGGTTCAGAAGAGCGAATTCGCAGAATGCATACATAGAAGTACCTGTTGGACCAAGTTGTAACGCGAATGCAAGGCATAAATGTCTTGAGTAAGGCATTAATGCCACAGCTCATTTTATTGCATTTGTATGGCGCAGAGGAGGGGTGGAACGCAACTTGTTTCTGCCACTCCTTTCCTCTCTGCCATACAAATACATGAAAATGAGCCACGGATACAAATGGATTTTCATGTTGGTGCAAATTTTGGAGATCATTATGGGGTCCACCAGCTTTAGGCACCAGCATAAAGCAGACAGATCGCTTAGGGATATATTGAACATACTCCCTGCCATGCCTTCACTTTTTATTGTGAGTGCTGCTTGCTATGCTCACATGGCAAGCGTTGCTCATAATTGAAATGAAACCCTTCCTGACATGATTGCATGTCGGGAAAGGTTTCATTTAAATTCCACCTGCAAGTAGTGCTCATAATGAAAAGTAAAGTAAACGCCAGCTTGCCAGGCAACGTTTACTCACTGTTCAGTGCTGAGTGCAATTGGAAAAGGCAAAAGGCAGTGTGCATGCTTGTACGCTACCTTTGCCCTTTACATTTTCACCCTGCAATTTGGTGGCAGGAACCTGGCTACGTCTGATTTTAAACATACCAGAACCCCGTCGTCAAATTAAGGCTTTTATCTAAATGAGCTCCCCTATGAGCTCCAACAGGTAGTATAGCTCAGTGGCAATGCGCTTGTCTTGGAAGCAAGATGATGCAGAGCAACACAGGTTCCCGGGTCCACGCTTAGAAACCTCTTCGGTATTAATCGTGTTATAAAAATATGATTACAAAAAAATTATAGTTCTGTTCTGGCAGGCCCATCTGGCGTGCAACCACTAGCCTCACCTTTTAAGTAACAGAACACTTTTTGAAAGTGAGGCTTATTAGCACATCTAATTGTCATGCAGAAATCATTCACCAGTGCCCTTTAAATTGTTTTTAACTAACCCGAGAGGTTTCCCTAGATCTGGGGTCTGCAACCTTTGGTTCACCAGATGTTTTGGACTACAGCTCCCATCAGTCCTACCCAGCCTAGTCAATGATTAGGGATGATGGACGTTGTGATCCAAAACCCCTGCAGAGCCAGAGGTTCCACACAACAGAAAATCGCCCCACTGCACAAGGAATGCTTTCCAAAACATTGTTTTGCCTTCAATCGATCCAGCTGCTCCCCACTGTGTACATTGTGGCGCCTTGAAACACAGTTTGTTATATAGTCGCCTTACAAATATCCAATAAATATATCCAACGCACAGGTGTACATGATTGATATGGTATCTAGTGATGTTAATGAATAGAAAATAAAGAATTAAATTTTAACGAAACAAAAAAATACTGAATAAAAATAATTGTATGTGGGGGTGGGATAATGGGTTAAATCTGGTGGGGAGGGGATTGGGACGGGGGTTTAAACATGGGGAAATGGAAGAAAGAAAATAAATTTGATATGCTTGTGTTTTTGTTTAGTTAAAATGTCATTCTTTATTTTTTAATTCGGTAAAATCACATAGATCCGATTGATATGTTGAGAGAAACACCCTTCTTGTTCACACTTTAAAGACCACTTCTACAAACCTTACATAAAGGGAAAATGAAACCCAACGTGGCAATGCCCTTTATTGACAATGGGCCTCATTAGGACCCTGGCGGAGAGGGTATTACGCCAGCGTAGTGCATGGCGTACCTCTCCGCCATACTACGAGTTCCCGTAGCGCCATGGAGGTTTTCTCCGCCTGGTTTTACCAGCCGGAGAAAACCATGGCGCTACGGGACCTCGTTGTTAATTACGCCACCGTATTTTACGGTGGCGTAATTAACTCCTTCCCCACTCCCATTATACCCTATGGGGCAAAAATGGGAATGGGGAAGGGCAGAATGGGGATTGGGGATTTACCGCTCCGCCGAGGTCGGAATGGGGCGGTAAATCCGCCAACCCCCATGGCGCTATCGGCGGCTTTCCGCCATGCTTCGCGGTGCATTTAGCACCGCGAAGTCCGCCTGGGTCGTAATGAGGCCCAATGTCCTTTTCACAAATGGCCTTTTCCCTTAAACGAAATACAGGACGAATCCTCCATTTTGTGTTGAGTGGTAGATGGTACAGCGGTGTTACATCCCCTGTGCCATCATGCAGGCCCAGATGTGCTTGCTAAAAATTCTCTCTCGCCCAACTTCAGTTTCTGTTTCCAGGACAAGCAGACGAGGAGGCTTCTTTTTTTCAAAAACAATTGTGTTTTCGTTTGAAAAAATAACATTAGTGTCTTGTATAAATTCATTTCCCATTCAACTCAGTTTAACTGAAAATGTTCATTTTTACAGCACATTGAAAAACGTGGCGTTTCCTGTGTTATTCTGCCCGGCTATGAAGGTTAGCGAGTTCCAACTGTTTTGTATTCTTCTGCTACAAAATGATATACTTGTGCGGTTATAATTTACTGCAGCTTGATGAAATGGGCTGGTTGGCTGAATATGCAATTTGCAGATTGCTTGGCCCCTCTAATATAACAGGAGCACGCGCGCCTGATCCCTTAGCAACAGTTTACTGCAGAGCATAAGAATACATCAATCCCAGGGCTGATCAAAGGGGGGAAGATGAGGGGAAAGGACACTAAGGCGCGGGAAAGGGCGAGTGCATGAGGCAGTTGCGACTCAACCTGACATTATGCTCCCACTTGGGTCGTAAATCCTTCATATTCGTGTGCCCTTGAACTGTCATGTTGACCCGCAAAGCAATGGCTGTCTACATTAAATCAACTAACGTAAGCAGAGACCAATATTACAGGTAACAAGAAGCATTTGAGATTTAAATGATCTAGACTTATAACATCACAGAGAGGACATGGAAATAAAATGGCGCCGCCAGTCGTGCATTTCGTGCCTTACCCGAGTAGTCAGCGTCTCCGGAAAGGGATGTCACGCGGAACAGCTTTATTGGAATCTTAAAAGGTGCTGTTTGGTCGTCAAATACATTCATGTGGGCAACATGTTCAAACTGTCCTGCTACAGAAACCTGCGGGTGACACAAAGGCTTTGTGTGGGTATCGGTAAGTGGATAAGCACTTTTATTTTCTTCATATGTCAGCATACAAGACACGTAGTCAGTGTGCACCTTGCAAATGTGAACCCTTTGACAGATGGCAGACAACACAAGGCAATAAAAACACTGTGCACCAATCGCACGCCCCCTTTCCAGCTTAGAGACATTGTGACATCACTCTCTGGCAATCTTGGCAGGTGTTTAAAGTGGATGACACCTCTACATATAAAATGTGCTTTCTCGGAATCAACCTCGCTGTCTGTCACATCACACACTTCACGAACAAACAATCAGAACAATGGCTGCACAGTTTGTGTCTCACCTTCAGCTATGCAGAGAAAGAATCGCAGCGAGAGGAAATGGTTTACAGTACAAATGGAGTGTACAAAATAGTAAGTTTGCCCTTGCCTGAAAAAAACATGGTAGGGTTTTCTTAGAAGATTTTAAAATTACGTTAAGAACAACATACTTAAGTAATTTTCCATGTGAAGATCTGTCAAATCAAGGACAGGAATCGGACAGGAGAAGGCACAGGTTGCAGAGGAGATGCAGTGCCCTTTAGGGCATGTGGTAGCAGGGGACATGAAATGCACCAATGTGGCTCAGCTGTGCAAGACACCTGATCTTCCCCCTTCTCTGTGTGCCTTTAATCCTTCCTCCCTTCAGCTCCCCCTTAGTAAAGATTCATAATGTGGTAGTTGGTCTTAGCTGTGGCCCACTGTTAACATTTCCCACTTCCACATCCTGCCTCTACCTCCTCCACTCTTCTACTTAAGCAATACGCCCCGAACTGGGGGGGCATACCGCTACAGGTAATGCCCTGGGAACAATTAGTTACAGGCCCGAGCACAGAAAGGGCCTTAACACAGACCCCAGAGCATTACCTGAAGCAGTAATGTCCCCCCAGCGTGGCACTTATTGCCAATAGTACTCTGGCCTGTGAAACCAGCATTCTAATGGCAACTTTTTTCGAGGTGCTCCTGCGTTTCACAACCAAAAAAACTAACATGCAACGGGAACAAAGTCCGTTCTCCCTTTCCATGGCGGCCATTTCAAAGATTTTTAAAAAGTAAGCAGAGTTGGTGAGGAGAGTTGAGTCTGCTGGAGTCGTGCTCGCAGTCTCTCTCCCCTGTCTACTACAGCGTGTGGGAGGGCTTAAAAACCCATACCCAGAGTGGAGCGGTGAGCGGAGTTGGTGAGGAGAGTTGAGTCTGCTGGAGTCCGCGGGAGTCCGCGGGAGCAGAGGGAGAATGGACTCAACTCAGAAATCTGAGAAACCCCCACCGCACCAAGGGCGAAAAAACGGCAGAAATGAAAGACTGGAAGAGGCGGTAGCAGATTCAGACGCTGACCACAGCAGGCGTTGTCTAAGGAGCGTTAAATGACCAGTCAAGAGGCTGAAAACAAAGACGTCCACCAGCGAAGAATGTGCCCATGAAGTGAATAAAGAGCCTCAAGCCCTTAAGAACTCGTAGGAAGAGCACGAACAGCGAGCTCAGGGAAGAGGCATGTAAGACGGCAGCCCCCCCAGGGCAAATACAAGCGGAAGCCACCCAAGTTGCACTAGAAATACAAGAGCCGCAAGTAGACCAAAGCGGTTTAAAAAAAAAGGACTTACCAGGACCCGAGGTGAGCAGCGCCCCGCACACCGCCGTTAAGGCGAGTGGGTTTCCGGCAATGGCAGCCGAAGGGCAGCCACTGACGGACCCTCAGCGGGCACGCTGCAGTGCCGAGGACCGGGAGGAGACGAGTGCATCAGAACAGTTGGAGAGCCGCGGTGGAGGAACTGCAGGCTTGCCTGGCCCAGGGCGGGCTGGGAGGAGTCCAACGCGGACGGAGAGCGAGGAGGAGAATGGCCGCGAGAAATGCCGAGGGCTGACAGGCAGCCCCGAAAAGCAAAACCAAGCGGTGTCGACAGCGGAACCCACAAATAGCCTGACATTGGAGCAGGAAAGGGCAGCCGCGGAGAGGGACAAAGTATCCCAAGAAAGGGACGGAGGAAACGATCCCGAACATCTACAAAGGAAGAATTCTGAAACGGTTGCACGAGCAATTGTCCACATGGACCCAGTGTCCGCAAAATCTGCTGTGGAGCCAGGCAGAAATGAAAGTGCCATAGAAGAAGACAAAGGTCTTAAGGAGAAAAACCAGGAGACAATCAATAACCTCAACAGACACGATACTAAAGAGAGCGGAATAGATGAAAGTACGAGAGAAAGTGAAATTGTAACATCAGATTCGGACTCGGAATCGGAGAGAAAGGCGTCAGCACTAAAACAGAAAAAAAGGAAAACTGCTAACAAAATAACAACACAAAGAAAAAACCAAGAAAAGATCAGTTTAACGAAAACATCTAAAAATACCCAAGAAAAAGGTTGCATGCAACTAGGAAAAGTGTAAATGGTAGGAGAAAAACGAAACCACAAAAAAAAATGAAGGAACACAAAAAGGGCCGCCGCCAGCATCTTTGTGAGGCACATTGAAAGCATTCTTTTTCAACCAACAGAATCGCAAATTAGACTCGGAAAACGAACTGTCGGACGCTGAAATGTTAGAAGCGATCGAGGAGAATTCCGCAGTGAACAGACAACAGACCTCCGGAATAAATGTGGTATAAGAAGGCCCTTCTGCCGCAGGTCTGTCACAGCTCCTGTTGGAAAAAAGAAATGCGGCTAAAGCAATCCGGTGCCAAATAGAGGAAAGAGAAGAAAGTCGGAGGATAAGCACTTTGAAAGAACATCAGGAGGTCGGCCCCAGAAGGGGGTGAGAATACATTAAGAACCGATGATGAACATCTAAGACAGGAGCTGGCCCGAGAGAAGCACCGACAGAATCAGACGAAGCTTTTAACCAACCTGCATCCGAAATCCTCGGATGAAGGCCCCGATTGGCAAAAACAGATGATGAAACCAAAAGATTCCCGGCAAAATGCCTCTCGTCAAGACTGGACAAAAGTCCATCTGAATTCAGGCCAGCTATTAGGCACCCCAGAGAAAGTAAGAGACTTTTACGGATTGAACCATCAAAAAGAAGACCTGAAAGAACAACCCAAACGCTCAGTGACAGAGGAAGAGCCACACAGAACTAGGTTGAGCGATAGCTTGTTCATGGAAGCAATGGCAGCTCCGGGAAAAATAGCAAGCACACTGAAATCGCCGAAAAACAGACGGTTAAGTGAAATAGCTACATCGACGCAAAAGGAGTCCCCAAGCAAAAAAACTGACTTATTAACAATTATGTCGGCTATAACGATTGCATTAGCCCCATATTGCAAATTGTACGAAGCAATTAAAGAAGGAATACAAGACAATACATCAATCTTGGCCTCTATGTCTACAAAAATCACTCACATAGAAGGCTACATTACAGCTTTAGAAGAAAGGAACAATGTACATCAGAAAGGCTGGGAAAAAGAACTTGAGGACTTAAAAAAACAAATTGAGCACTTACAAAGGGGGAGAGACCATGAGGACTTGAGAACCATAAGGACCCAGTCAGAAAGACAGAATGGTGAAATCGTCGATAGCCCTGAAAAAGAGCAAGAGCTAAAGGAAGCGAACGAGGAAAGCCCTAAACCCCCACAGTTATACCCAATCAAATCAGGACTGCTTAATCAACCTCAGAGAAAGGTCCCGTTGGTATTAAAACTAACTAACAACGACAAGCTTCAGAAACTTATACCGGGAGAGAAGGTGAAGCAGCAGGAACCATCAAAGCTAAAAGAAAAAAAAGGAAAGAAAAACAAGGAAACTCTAGAAAACACTCCGAGATTGACAAAAAGAGATAAAACGAGGAGCTCTCCACGTACGGTAGAAGACTTCATGAGTGATACAAACCTGATGAATTTGTCCCAGCATTGGGAGACCGCCTCTAACAACTCAGTGATTGAGGTGAATATAGACCAACAAATGAAAAAACAGAAAGAATCAGAGAAAGAAATAGAGAACATAGAAAGCCCAAAAGCCCAAACAACTAAAGGAAGCCAAGATGCAATTGAGAGCCAAAGGAGACCAGTAGCAGAGGAACAAAAAAAGAAAAGGGAAGACAAACTTAAGTCCCCAAGAGAGCAAAGAACAAGTCGGCAGATTCTACCACAGCGAAAAGAGGTCCCTAAAAGCTCAGATGATTATCGAAGAACAGATACTCCCAAAGTAGAAAAGCAGGGACGCATATTCAAAGTTGAACAACTTGACCCAAAAAGAGGCTATATGATTCTGAACAGGAAGACAATCTTGAAATTAATGAGCAAAATGAATTCGCTGAAAAAGATAAAAACAGAAGACATTACGTTAGTGGAACCATATTACAGAGGAAAGATCGCAAAGGCGTACATCCATGTTAAAGAAACAATTCTGCAACATACGGATGATAACGCAGTTAGAGAAATGGACCAAAACGGGTTTGGGCTGACAGAAATAAAGAGAGATACACCAAGAGAAAAGAAAGACCATCAGTATAATTATAAAGGAGACAGACAATACCACTTTACATCACGAACAGAAGAGTGCTACCGAGCCAACAGAATCGGCAAAGACCTAGAGGATAAGTTAACGACTCAGAGAGGGATTATGTACGAATAGATGACCAAAAATACAACCAAAGACGGTATAGGGACGAAAAAAACAAATATAATACGCAACCAAGGAATGAACACCAGGATATGGTCCCAGACAATTACAACCCACGACCAAGAGCAGAAGTCCGACGCTTCAATAGGCAACACAGCCCAGAGAGAACCCCGCGCCACAACAGAATCGAAAGGGCATACAAACCACCCCCGGTGCAAACAAGGGACACGTCAGCAGGCACAGGT
The DNA here is from genome assembly GCF_040938575.1 of Ambystoma mexicanum. Lineage (NCBI taxonomy): Eukaryota > Metazoa > Chordata > Amphibia > Caudata > Ambystomatidae > Ambystoma > Ambystoma mexicanum. Next base: position 102,862,560 of record NC_090936.1, on the reverse strand, counting down.
CCACTGGCATGACTAAAAGCAGCATTAAATCTCAAAACAGAGAACTAGCCATCAAAGTTGTCAGTGGCATCTACGTTGACCGAACAAAGTAACGTAGAGCAAGATGAAAGTAAGAAATGTTTCGTCCTGGGGTCATGGAACACAAGGGGGTACGCTCATTTAACCAGACCTGGTGACGTTGACTTAGGTTCACTAGACATTATATGTTTACAAGAGACCTGGTTACAAGAAAAACCCTGCCTGGACGGCTTTGTAGTAGAAATATCACCGGCAAGCAAGGGCATGTTAGGCCGCCCGTCCTCAGGCTTGTTGACAGCAACAAAAATGGGAGTAGGCTTGGCAACACCGACAAAGCTACATGAATCTTACGAGATGTTAGTCACGCTGACCGCATGGACCGACCAATCAGAATTGAAGAAGAAGGTGTATAGTAACCAAATCATCATAATAAATACATACTGGAATCCGCAGAAAATGACAACCAAAACTTACTGCGCAAAAATGGCGGACGTAATAGACTCGCTCGCCACAAATTATGAGAACGCTGACATCATTGTGTGCGGAGATCGAAATGCGGATTGTAGTGAGGGGAACAAAGAAACGAAGTTGGAAAAGTCTCAAGGTGCGACCCGTGAGAGAGGTATTGCATGGGGGGCTTTGACCAAACCAAGAAACCTTCACAATATTGCAGCATTATTCCCGAAGCAAAAGAACATTCCAACTTGGGAGAACTTGAACTGCAAAGCAACCTTGGATTATATTTTTGTGTCAACTGAATTCTTACCCATGATTCAGGAGTACAAAGTCCATAGAACCATGCACAGCGACCATAATCTCCTGACATGCAAATGGCGAGGAATACAAATACAGAACCACACATACAAGCATAACCTTGAAGTAAACAATCAACAATCGAGCGTCCGCCTGTCGGAAGAAGATGTTAAAAGGATAACAGCAAAATACATACTTCCAGACGCAGCAAAGTTACAAGCGCCTGTAAACCGACCAAATTACTTACTGTTATTAGTGCCATACAGAAAACCAGCTGGGAGTCAGCCGAGGAAAAAGCCAAGTTCAACTCATGCCTATGATAAACTGGTGGTTGAAAAAAGAAAAGTGGTGAGGAGATTAAGAAAAATCGCAAAAAAAAGAGATCATCAGGAAGCCTGGGAAAAATGGCGTTTAGAGGCTAAGAGGTATAAACAGTGGATAAAGCAACATAGACTACGGCTGTACCAACAAGATGTCGAAAGCATGTTGAAAAGCCTCGGCTCAAAGAAATCAAGCGACTTTTGGACAATAATCAAAGCAGTAAACCCGTCCAAACCACCAGAATTGGTAAACGTGGTTTCTGAGACAAGTTGGAAAACATACCTAACGGCCCAATTTGAGCTCCCCAATACACAAGGAATCAAAGAAAAAGTTGACCCGACAGCCTCTTAGGTGGACGTGGCTAAGGTCGCCGAGATTGAAAGGACCATCAAAAATTTGAAATCATCGAGGGCCCCCGGCCCTGATGGCCTGACGAATGTGGATCTGAAGCAGTCACCGAACGCATGGGAAGTGATAATAAGCTAAATCTTCACATACTGCGCCCAAACAAAAATGGTCCCAGAAACATGGCTAAAGGCCATAATTGTGCCAGTTTATAAAAAAGGTGGAAGAGACGATCCGGAAAGTTACAGGCCCATAGCCTTGTTAGACATAGTGGGCAAAATCTACGCAACGCAGCTGCTGGACCACTTTAGAATTTGGGCAAAAAGCGCACCCTGCTTCGACACCTTCCAGACAGGATTTCAGAAAAATGGAAGCACGACAATAAATATTCTGATGCTACACATTCTGAAAGCGAAACTAAGAGAAGGAGCTCCTAGAGTCTACCTGGCCTTTGTAGACTTATCGAAAGCATTCGATAAAATCGACTGAGAAAAACTATGGTCAAAATTGAGCAATTGGAAATGCCCAATGTCCATCATGGGCCCGATAAAAGCGTTACACGACAACACAAAGATCACAGTGAAACTGAGCAAACAAGGCATCTTGTCGGAAGAGATTGCAGTACAGCGAGGTGTTAAACAGGGCTGTCCATTAGCCCCAGCCCTATTCATCGCTTTTCTGGGGGACTATCAGAACGAGGAGGAAAAAATAAGAGCTTTCCCACCAAAAATTGGCAACAGTACCATCCTGCGACTGCTATATACAGACGATGCCATTATCATCGACCAAACCCCTATTGGGCTGCAACGAAAACTGAATAACCTGGCAAGCTACATGACAACAAATAATTTGGAAATCAACGTAACAAAAACTTAAGTGCTGGTTTTTGAAAAAAACTTAAAGAAAAGGTCAAAGCAGCAGAATTGGCACTTGGAGGATTCAAAGCTGGAAGTAGTCGACAAGTTTAAATATCTAGGGGTGACCATGGATGGATCATCTGTTGACAAAGCATTGCAAGACCAGCTATGGGACAAAGTTAAAAGACTTACAGCTCAAACAAGACTGGTCGACAAAAAATTTGGGAAATTTTCCATTGTCCCAGCGATAAAGTTTTACAAGGCAAAGGTAGTTCCATCTATAATTTATGGTATGGAAGCCTCCTTCAACATACCGAAATCGATATGGCAAAAACTGGAAGGCCACGTGTGGAAGTCAGTACTAGGTCTACCCAAATCGACCTCCATGCCGGCAATTAGAAGGGAACTAGGCCTGGTCTCACTGGCATCTTCAGTTGAACAGAGCAAGATGAGACTGTACAGAAAAATCACAATGGCTGACTCGCTACCAATATACGCTGTGATCGCAGAAGAACTCAAAAACGGTACCTGTAAGGCACTCAACAACTGGGCGACAACAATCCAAGAAACTCTGAGTGAAATATCATGCTCAGAAGAAGATCTAAAAACAAATCCAGATCGAGTAAAAACAAAAATCGAACTCATGGATTGGATTCGGACTATGGATACCGCGAGGGCGAATAAGCTACTCACCCACCTCCCTCTGACTTTCAATAAAGTGAAAGTGCCACTGAATTACTGCACAAAATTCCCAAATAAAAAGATGCGAGGAACATTTATGAAAGCTAGATTAAACCTCCCGATGACCCACCAAATCTTAGCAATTCGAACACCGAAGATGGACAACAGTTGTCGTTTATGTAAAGACAAAGAGGAAGTGGAAACACTGAAACACCTAGTCCTAAAATGCCCGAAAACAAGGATAAACAGAGATAAATACCTACAATCCTGTTTGCAAGGGGCGATTACGCTAGACGAAGAGGCGGTGTGGAATAGGTTAATCTCAGGAGAGACAACAAGATGGACCATCGCAGCGGTGAAATTGATAGATCTAGCTTTCGAAATGATTCCCAACGCACTGACTTACATATCAACATCAGAGGAGGTGGGGACATCGACATCTCTAACCCCTCCTTCTATCTCTGCAAACAGTTAAGAGGTATCATAATCCTGAGACAGATGGTTCAGATGACTTTAACTCGAGACTTTTATCTCCGCAAACACAGTATGAGAGCGCATAGGCGCATCTGAAGAAGAAAGGTTCTTGTAAAAATCGTTAAAAGCTTTTCGATTAAAATCAAGTAAAAAAAAAAAAAGTAAACAGAGAAGATGGCCGCCATGAAACGGGAGAAGAGTTCACGTAGCCCCTTCTCCCTTTCCATGATGGCCATTGAAAAGATAGAAACCAAAAAGTAAACAAAGGAAATGGCTGCCATGGAAAGGGAGAAGGGACTACACATAGTCCCTTCTCCCTTTCCATGGTGGCTAGCCGGAATGAACCCAAAGGATGCGGCAGCAATCGGAGCCTTGTCAGGCAGGTAAGGACCCGGCGAGGGTCAATCAGATCATTTGTAACAATCTGATTGTCCCTCGCCGGGTACTAATCTACTTTAGTGAGAATCCAGAATGAAGCCCTTTGGCTCAGCTCTGAACATCCCTTCACATTTCTCACATCTCTAACTGCATCTACACACTCCTCTGTTCTGCTCTCCCTTGGTTAAGGTACGCAATGCACCCATTCGTTTTAGCTTTAAATGTCTCACTGATTCTTTCCGTCAATCTTTTGCCTCTCGTGCTTTAAAACAACTTGGATTGTAAAGTAGTATTCTTTGAAACACCAATAAATTAATAAATGCTTTTATGCCGGTATGTGACAAACTCTTATTCTGGCAAGAAGTACAAGGAGGACAAAGGAGAGCAAGTGCACAAACTCTAACCAGAACATGGCACAGAGGTGATTGAGTCGAGTAACAGTAACTGCCCGCTTGGGTAGACATAGGGATGGCGGACTGCAGATCTGCAATTACTTTGCCCAGTAAAGCACCAGGAATGTTGCCACTAGAATGGCTACTACCCTTTGCAGCCCCTGCCATGCCTAGACCTAAACACTCAACACTCCGGAGCATAGGGAACAGCAGGTTTGGAAAACAGCCAAACTCAACATTGGTTACATTGTTAAGCCAGAGAGAGGTGCAGCCATGCTTGCTGAAACAGAACTGAGTCCACACTAGACCGAGAGGTTCCTGGAAAACTAAAACAACAAACCTCTATAATAGGGAGTAAAAGTTGATTCAGCAGACACAGGAATGTAATACCTACCAATATGCCGACTCTCTCCTCTGCACCAAAAAACAATAGAATGCAGCTATCCCCCATGATTAATTTAGGCCTAGCTGCACACATAATCCTGTAAACTAGCACCACCTCCGCTAGAATTCAGCTTCCCAAAACAATTCGGCCTAGCTGCACACATACTACTGGTCTCAGACAACCTCCAAACTACACCTAGCATTAGAATGCAGCTACCCACCACAAAATGAGGTCTAGCTGCACACATACTACTGGTCTCACACAACCTCCACACTAAACCTAGCATTAGAATGCAGCTACCCACCACAAAATGAGGTCTAGCTGCACACATACTACTGGTCTCACACAACCTCCACACTACACCTAGCATTAGAATGCAGCTACCCACCACAAAATGAGGTCTAGCTGCACACATACTACTGGTCTCACACAACCTCCACACTACACCTAGCATTAGAATGCAGCTACCCACCACAAAATGAGGTCTAGCTGCACACATACTGAGTGCATACCCGCACTACTTACCACCCTACTTTCTCCACTGACCTGGCCTACGGTCAGCGCACTGAGATCATACCAATGGTGAAAGGCACTATACAATGACCAATAACATAACATAACATATATCACAGCAACATTTTAAGGAGTGAAGCTGCTTTATCTGTATACCAGTTTATCTCCCATTTTTGAGGGTACTGATACACTGTCACCAGATATGACTGAACAGACAAATGGCAATGTATTTTATAATAGGGGCTCCATGCTTGAAATAATCCCCATCCTGCTTAGCTCAGTTTAGGGTGTAGCAGACCATTGGATTATTAATATACTACCTCTGATTATTAGCTATGATGCTATTAAAGTCAATGGTACCCATTGAAAACTGTTGAATATTAACTGCCCTTTCAAAAGCAAGTAGGTGGTTTAAGCAACGTACATCATCATTAGTTTTTAGCATGATATTATTCAGTTATGTTTAACTTAATTCCTGAAAAGTGGACATGTTGCATAGGAGGCATTAGTGGGCCTCATTAGAAGTCTGGCAGCCTGGAAACAAGGGTATGGGTAGCAGCGTACCGGCACCCTTTCTGGACCGCCAGACTATGAGAATGCCTGCAGGGGCCGGTGCTCCGGGCAGGTCTTGTACCAGACGTGTCCATAATCACGTTTTCACTGCTGTATCATCTCTTTATGAAGCTCTGCAAGATATGCAGCTCTCATCCAACTTTTCCCTTATCAGACTCCCCCCTATCTAAAAGGAGTCCTGCACCACATGGGGTTCATGTAACTGTGATTAAAAGCACCTCCGAATGTAGGGACCCTATAGTGACTACTATAATAATTCTATTTCAAGATGTGGAAAATGCCAGATAGCTGAAAATAGGCAATTATGTGCCCCTTTTCAAAAAGGGTGAAAGAAGTTGCCCTAGATCTTATCATACATTAGCCTCTCAGATAGTTTAGCAAAGTTGTTTGGCAAATTCCTCTACGCAAGGCTAACGGATTGGCTCGAATTTGAGAGGATCCAAGGGTACATCCAGTTTGGTGTAAGGAAGGGCCCAAGCACAGAGTTGTAATGTTTGAACCTATATTTGGTTCCCGATAGGTATGTTTTGGCACAGGTCGAACAGGTCCATTTAGACTTCATGAACCTGTCTCCGTCTTTGGCCATGCTGATCGGTATATTCTTTGGTCCACTTTGAGGGGGATGGGAATTTGGAATTCCCTCCTTCATCCATTTATTGGTTATATGCAGGTAACCAGGCATCTGCAATATATAGGAGGGTTGGGGGACTCACAGATCTGATTACCATTAAAAAAAGTGTTGGGCTCTTCTTTTTAACGACTTGACTATGTACCTTGAAGACATCTCCCCTGACATCCACCGCATTGGTAATAGAGGAGTGGCCCTACCTTTGTATGTAGATGATGTTGCACTAAGGGGACAAGGTGATTTTTGTAGTTAGATATCATCTTACTCCTTATTTAGATACACAATCTGCTTCCCTGTTGGCGGAGTAAGATGTCCTGTTAAGAATAGGGATTTCCGATTGATAAACCTATTATAATATACTGCACTGATGGCACACACCTCTTTGGCATTTCAAAAGCTGGTGGGCTCTTACTCTCTTTATGACCAAACAAGGCTCAATGGTTAATTATTTCAAATCTAATGTCATGCCCTTGATGACGCGGTGCCCAGTAGGGATTACAATCCAGTCGGGAGGAGGGATGCCCTTACCAAAGTTAGAATTTATGATCATTTTGGTCTACAACTTGGTGATAGTCTGTCATGTAAACCCCATTTTGATAAGATGGGGTTAACATTTGTGCAGACGGTGGGTGGGGAGGGGGGATCACACACCCATTAAACATATTGTGTCAGTGTATAAAGGCTAAACCATAAGCATGGGCACCTATGGTGCTACCTGCACCACAGGTGCCCATGCTCATGTGCTGCAAATAATAGACAGTTATTTCTTTAGAAAAATTCAGGGTGGCACCAGGTCAACTTCATATGACATTGCTCATTTAGAATTGAATGAGCCTTTGCGGGTTGGCAACCGGTTGTATAAACAATTATGAATTAAGGTATGGTCTACAAAACAGGCTTTGATCACTAGCTTACTATCGAATGACCTAAGAGTGTCACCTCGAACCACAAAAATACACTGGTTAAGTTAAATCAATCAGCAACTATCAAAATGAGGCTTGCAACACTGTTAAAATGATCCGGGGAACGTTCCACAAAATGCCATGCATCACATCAAATTGAGTAGGATTAGATTGAAGAGATATAGTACAGGGTGGAGGAGAGCAAGGGAAGAACCCAAAGTGACGGCAAGTGTGTATCTACCGTTTGCTCCATTTAATGCTCTTCCTCAGTACTTGCTGTGTGTGTGACAGGGCACTGTTGTCAAGATTGCCCCTTGGTAAGTTGCCACCATAGGCTTTAACGAGAAAGTGGTCGCAGGAGTGCTCTGGTGATAAAGATCATCCCTGCGGTTCAGATGAGGAGGAATTTGTGCACCATTGCCCGCTCCATTGCTCCCTATACACTGACTATAGCAAGAAGGCATGACATTATTCCGCTACTGACCTGCTCTGTACTTTTAATGTTATTATCTGATGTTGTCCATTCCACAATGGCTAATTATCTTATAACTGTCTACAGAGTGTGGAAAAAGTTGATAGGGTGCATATATTTAAATTTCGAATTTGATCAAAATAGTGTTATTCTTTAATTGAATTGAACGATTTTAGGGGATTTTGATTTGCCCTATTTCTAAAAACGTTACGCCCCTACTGTTGAGAATGTGTAGGTCACGTTCTTCACGCTACCTCCCCAGTGCTAAGAATTTAGTATATGTAACCAGTTTGTCACAACAATAGCACATAAATAATGCCTAGGTAAGGGTCCAGAATGGGGAAGCGATGGCTTCTGTGCATTGAAAAATGAAGAAAATAAAAGAAGTGTAGAATGTGAATGTATCAAATTGAAATGCATCACATATGTAATCCGTTTAACCTGTACTATTTACTGTAAAAACGAATGAGTCCCTTGCAGGGGTAAAGGACATGATTTACAAGCTCCATTCTGATATTGTACTGCATGGACGCTGCCCTAGGTCACGTGACAGAGGACGTAAAGAGACGCATTTGAATGGAAACTCTCCCTCTTGGTGGCCCTTTGAAGTACTGAGAAAACCTCTCAGGGTGGGTTATCCTTATTACTGGGGCCAGAGCTAGGCCGCCGCCACTAGTCCATCCACACACCTCCACTCAGTGGCTTTGGCTAAATGCAAGATATGTGCAACTGTATTTACACAAGCCTTTCAGAAGTACCCACCTCTGGACAAGCGAGGAGAGCTAAACCATCGAACTAGTAATTACTTCAAGAGGTTGGAGGAAAACTGCACCAGGCCCTTCAGACCTGCCCATTAATACGATCGCCGGCGTGCTGCGGGAGAGGTGAGCTTGTCTCCTGGAAAAGTGAAACTGTTGGCGGTCCGCTGACAGACAGGAGTGGTAAGTAGCCATTCTGTGATGGACATGCTGCGTGCATGGTTAAGATGAGAAGAAGAGATGGAGCCACCCCAGCGCTTACCAAGCTGCATCTATAGTTGTCGCCACCTTGCAGAGACAATCCTACCACAAAGCAAGAGACTAGTGAAGAATCCCTTTTCTGGGTGCAAGCTGTGCTTAGCAATGCACTCAAAGACTTGTGCCTGTTGAAGTGAATGCCACTGTGCATTCACAGCTGTGCAACCCTTAAAAACCGTAAGAAGCTAACAAGTTTGTATACACCCTTAGATTGTTTGGCCTGGGTACAATCCACAGTTGCCTGGCCAGTTAACTGTCTGTTTATCCCTTATTTGTGCCAAGAATCCATTTTGTTTCTCTACCACTATACCATTCAGATGATCATCATCCTGATTCAAAGCAAAGAGGTTGAATGTTTGGGGTTGCGCATAGGTATAGATATGGTTATACGTATATAAGAACCGCGGATGGAAATACTATTGAGTGCCCAAAAACGATGAAACATTGTCCTTTTTCAGGTTATCACCGTTATTAGTGTAGGGTGTATGCTCAAAGGGATCATGAGGAATGACAAGCTGACTTTAGGTGGAGGGAATATAGCAGGCTATACAATTATACACATGCTCAGGAGGTAAACCCCACAAGGTATACAACATGCTACACTCCTGTTCAAGTCAGTGCCATACACCTACTTTTTCCAAATACCATCTGTAGGGGAGGCATGGTATCACACGTATGACACTGACACAATGGGTACAATTTGTAAAACCTTTATTGAAATTGTTGGTGCTGGAGAAACTCCTACTTTGCCCTATATCTAAGATGGGAGTATTCCCGACCATCAAATAATAAATAACGCAGTCCTAGTGGAGTCTGTCAAATCAAAATGGCCTATGCTAACAAAACCCAATGCCTGCCATATCTCTTGTACAAAAAGTGTAAAAGGGGAAATGTATGCAAAAGGGAAAATCAGTGTTCAAAAGAATAAATGTGGTTGAACCAGCTCTCCTCCCCACGTTAGACCTCACAGAGTAAGGCTTTTCCTGTAGGCAGGAAGACACACTGGCTCGGTTTCCAACACAATAAACAGTCCCAAAACGTGGATTTATGCCCACCTGGCATTCCATGTTAAAGTCTCTTTTCCTAACTTCCAAAATAAAGTTTCAAAACAAAATGTTCACTAAGGTCCCCCTCTGTCGGGTTCAAACAAAGTTCAACACAAACCTGAGAGGGGCTCCCTTCCCCAAGCTTATTATAGTTCATGTCTCCCTCAGTCAGGCTCGGACCACTTTCGGATGTCGAAGACTTTCAAATGTGCATGGCTTTCTTTACAGACCACTGCAGGACCACTTCGACTCAAAGTTCACAATTTAACTTTCACTCTTCCCTTCTCTAGGAATGGATCGTCTTTATTTCACTTTTGCTGTTCATTCGCCTTTATTGCTTCAAACAATGTACCTTTCAAAGAGACTTTCAAGTGGGCCACTGCTTTCGCTGGACCATGCTGGTACTTAGTATCGCTGATTTCACAGTTGTCTTTACTTCAACGTTCATTCACTGGTCTGCCTTTCCTCTGGTCTCATCCACACGCGGGCAGCCTTCACTTGCGGCATAATGTTGCTACTTCAAACTTTAACACCCACTGGTCTCGCAGGTTGCTTGCCAACTCACCGGCTGTGTGTGTGTGTCTCTTTCTTGATTTTGCGATTTCCAATTCACGAGTCAAGGTTAGTACCACAGGCTTGGACTCGCCTCCCCAACTCCACCATTCACCCGGGAGTTGTGCTGGCGTCCTTGAAACACAATGCAGTCTTCGCTTGTGAGATCTGGCCTTCTCCACATGTCTTTCGCAGCCTTTCAGAAGTAATGACCTCCAGCAGGGAACTCTTGGGGTCTTCGACACACTGCTCTCGCTCCTTGGTCCTTCGCTCTGCTCCAATAGATTTGCCTTTGCCCGGTTCGTACTTGTGTTCTGCCTTGCTCAGAGTGTGTCTTTGGGTTCTGCCTTTTATTCATGTGAGGAGAACTAATTGGTATCAGGTGTATGCACTTAGAGCCAAGTGCCTGACTTTGCCTGAACCGATTAGTGGGACATGTCCAGTACAATGTGTGAAAGTAAATGTTGTTACTCTCAGTTACCCTCTTCCTCGGCCCAGTGTTTGTGTAAAAAGGGGTGGGGGTAGTTGGGACCTCAGAGAATCTTAAAAATTAGAATAGCTTGGATCAAGAAAATAGGGGGGAATATCGCGTCTCACCATCGGATGCCTCAGCCCCACAAAGGCGATTTGAACTTGTTTTACTTTTTTATGTTGCACTCTGCCATGCAACACTGGAAAAGTGTATGCCGAGGATCAAACAACAAATACATGCTGATGGCGGTGGTCCCCTGCATGCAATTAGCATTTCTTTTTAAATGACCCCACTGTGAGCCTGATTCATCCAGTAGTCAGGTAGCCCCTATGCCTCCCCCGAAAACAGAACATGGACATCCAAAAGTGCATAGATAATTGCACGCTGATCAGCCCTCAAAGTCGCCATTGAAAAATGCCAGTTTTGTCTCATTAGTGTCAAGTACATTGACACAATGGGCCTGATTTACAAACATTTTTAACATGGGAAAGTCCCATTGAAAACATTTTTATAAATCAGGCCCAATGGCTCAGCAGACAGGACCTCAGTGGATCCTGCAAAGATAGTCATGGCCATGGGACATGGCACTCCAGAGTTGTCTATATTTCCTGTAATACTGTAATAACTATTAAAATAATGTGTGCTAAACTTCACTGAGATCTACAGACTACTCTCCAAACTGGCCAAATTTTATTGATCACCGCGCAAGGATGTCGAGACTGCCAAATGGTAGCCCCTGATCTGAACTCATAAAAGGTTTGGAGAGAACCTTCAGGAAATAGATGGACTAAACCAGGTCAGCCTGCCTTTGCATACTTAATGAAGTCTCTGACAGAAGCACCAGTTCTGACCCATGATTCGATGCAGCGGCCTTACATTCTCCACGTCGATCCCAGTATGGATGGACTGCGAGGTGTACTGTGCCGGGACAGCGACAGTGGTCTGAGACTCGTTGGCTGTTCCATGCAGAGCACTGAGCACATCTGGCAGAATCTATCTGGTGCACAAACTGGAGTTATTGCCCTTAAACTGGACCATCACAGAGAAGTTTCATGAATATCTCTGTGGGGTCAGGTTCGCGGTGCAGACAGAAAACGACTCACTCGTTTATCTGTTGAAGTTGGCCAAGCTTGATGCCTCGAAGCATAGATGGCCTGCTGCACTGTCCACATACAACTTTCAACTGCAATGTCAACCCCGGTGAAACTACACTGTTGTTGACCCCTGTCAAGATGACCATATTTTACTTATAAAAAATATCACTTATACAATACTGAGCTTCCCACAACCTGGCATACACAGAATTCCAGATCAAACAGACTGCTGGGGCTTCTCTCTGATGGGGTCCAGGTCATACACTACAATATTATAAGTCTACAAACTCCTGATCTTTTGGAACTAGAGACAAGATTTGTTAGACCCAGTTGGCTGGGTGGCGGGCGGCTCCAGCTTCCCTGTTCTAGCAACCAAACTATGGAACACACTGCCACCCACACTCGGGTCCAAACCCTCCCCGTATGCCTTCAAACGCAATACTAAATTGTGGCTCCAGAAAAGCGACAACTAGCACCACGTCCTGTTCCATCTCTGCACTGCTACTTAGCCACCAAACTTCCTATGACGTGTATATACTTACCTCTGTAAATACTGTGCATTTTGTAAATAGAGTCTTTACTTACCTTTATATGATGTATTCAATGCCACCTTTTATGTCTGCTGTAACCATAGAATATGCGCCCAGATGCCCGAGGGCAAGGCGCGCTTTACAAATAAAGAAATTGAAATTGGCTGACCCTGGTATTAATGCATTCCCGACAGCTATGGATAGAGAGAATGAAGAAACATTCTTCACCAGAGAGAGCGCTGAACAGTGTGCCTTCCAGAAAGAGTGTAAGGCACATATCTTGAAGTGGTGAGTCCTATTCATGGAGCGCCACACCCAGGACCACCTTTTATACCAACTGGGGCTTTTCAGGATCAGCATGGGCCCATAGAGACAGACAGAACTCAAACATTCATCACACACTGATTTTACTGGCATTCCCAGGGACACGATGAAGAAGAATACTTCCTAAATTGCACGTGATGCAGTGCTAGCAAGACAACAGTACAGCAGAGGCACCGAGAATATGCTAGCACTCACTGACCACTTTACAAGATACATACAGACTTTTCCCACCAGAGGCCAGAGGGTCTTAACTATATCCTAAGTCTTGTCATGTCAATGTAGTGCCCCGATGCCCTCGGGCTTTGGCGCTCTATTAATAAATAAATAAATGCATTCTGCTGGTAAAGCCTCATTACGAGTTTGGTGCTAATTCAGCAGTAATTCTGCCGAATTACTGCCAAACTCAATTAACGTTACCGCCACTTGGTCACGTGGGGTTACCACAGGATTACAAGTGGTGGTATGGTGGTGTAGTTCCCCACTTATGGAGTCCATATGATGCCACAGGAGCTTTTGGTGGATTAACCGTGGCAGAATGACTGCGCAGTAAATCTGCTGATTTTTGTAAGGGAAGTGTAGGATTTACCTCCAGCAACCAGCTATCATTTGGTGGTGCGGGAAAAATTGTGGTAATTCCATTATCGCCAAAACAATTGTCAGTAACGGAATTACCACCACTATTTTACTGCACCACCAAACTTGTAATGAGGCCAAAGCCTATGTATAGCCCTTTCAGATCCCGCCCGATCAAGAACCCAATTTCGAATCTCGGCTTTTCATGCAAATGCTGGAAATCGAAGGAACCACAATTTGGCCATTCCACTCACAAGGGGATGCCTGGAAGGAATGCTTTAATGACAAGTCCTGGATGTGCTGGGCATTCTGCGAGCCAAAGAGGAAAGCATCTTGAGCCAGCATGCTGCCACACCTTTTCCATCCTATGAATGCACAAAGAAAGATGCAACTGGGTACTTGCCATAGTTCCTGATTTTGGGGCAAGACAGGCCCCAAACTGCATACAGATGTGTGTGTGGGTAACAGCCCATAGGAGTTGAATTGACAATTATGTGAAACAGCCACAATTTCTGCCAGCAACTGGATCAAGCACACCGGCTCACATAGGCCGCAGTGGAGCAGCAGAGAGCAGGACATAAAAAACAACCCAATTATGTATCCATGTATTTATTTATTTATTTATTTATTGAAATACAGGAGGAACAATGCTCTTTTGATCACCAAAGAACGTACAATAGATAAGAAATCAGATTTGACAGGAAGCAGTGAGCTTCTTCCAATGTGGTCAGTTTGAGGGACATTCTGACCAGGCTGTGGAGGGGAGTAAATGGAACAGTCACCAAGGACAATGCATAGGTGGATATACATAGATTAAGGACAGTGAACATTGGACATTTTTAAGTGTAGGTAGGTGGCATGGCCGGCTGTGCTCGCAATGTGACCATGATGGGTGAAGTGCTAGAGTGGAGGCAGAGGAAGGGAGGACAAGCATGTGTCACAGACCATCACAGATGGGTTATGGATGCTAAGAATCTGCGAGTGCCTTTGCATCAACCATGCAGGGTAATGCAACCTGACCACAAATTGTTGTACACCAGGGGACTTCTACTGATAACCACTGTTCTATTGAGGCTAGCATTTGAAAATCCCTCAGTTACTTGAGGAAGGAAGGAAGGAAGGAAGGAAGGAAGGAAGGAAGGAAGGAAGGAAGGAAGGAAGGAAGGAAGGAAGGAAGGAAGGAAGGAAGGAAGGAAGGAAGGAAGGAAGGAAGGAAGGAAGGAAGGAAGGAAGGAAGGAAGGAAGGAAGGAAGGAAGGAAGGAAGGAAGGAAGGAAGGAAGGAAGGAAGACATATCACCAGCAAGCCAGTATGAAGGCGCTATAACAAAACAATAATTATAATTGTTCCTTTATAAAGTGCTTAATAACAAAGAGTTTTCTAAGTGCAGACCCGGGATTGGAACCTGTGTTGCTCTGCGTTGTCTTGCTTCCAAGACGAGTGCGTTGCTACTAAGCTATACTATCAATATGATGCAACCATAAGGACAATATAAACAAATTGTAGCATAATAAAAAAGAAACATATAAAACAGGGCTGTAACACTGCAGTTTGTGCTGAGATCTGAATTAAAACTTAGCGGACTTCCGTAACAAGAAAATGTTATTGAATCCTATATTTAAACATCCGTAGCGACCAACTGTTTTTAATGTATGCTGGCAGTATGTGCCATAGTTTGCAGCCCAGGGAGCCCAACATCCTACCACCATAGCGAGCTGTATAGCGCCTGCCCACCACTAGTAGTTCCTTCACGCTGGATCTATGTGTGTGGACAGGAAAATAGCGCTGAGCCACAGGGGAAAGATACATCAGTGCTAATTCACTGATTATTTTTCAGATTGGGGTAAGAGCCTGCATTTGAATTTGTTTCTCAATCAGTGGCCAATTCAGTGACCTGCATGCACAAAAGGTATGATCTACCTTTTTCAGATTAACGATCACCCGAACTGCGTGGGTTTGCACAGCCTCAAATCCGAGAAGTCGTTTCTTGGTTAAGCAAAGATAAACCGCTAAGCAAAATTGTACTGTAGATAGCGCTACTCCTTAAACAAATGCCTTTAAGCTTTTCCTGCGTTAGTACGCTATTGCACCTACCAATGGAGTACAAATTGAAGTGTGCACTTTTGGCTACTGCATCCACTTGTCTACAGAAATCCAACTTGTTATCAAATAGAATAACCAAATTCCTAGCTGATTCCACAGGGGTAGGTTGTGCTCCCAAACAGGACAGCCAAACAAATGGCAATGAGGACTCGGCTTGGAGACCAAACAAGACTATTTCAGTGTTGTCCACATTAAGGCATAGGTAATTGTCCTGCATCCAACATTGAACCTTACCCAAACATTCTCCGACTAATCTAACATCATTAGCGGTACCAAGGAGATCAACCAAGAGTTAGGTATCATCTGTATGAAGCTGGCACACAAGACCCATCTTCTCAATCAGCTGGACAAAAGGATACATGTACACATTAAAAAGAAGGGGGGACAAGGAAGAGTCTTGCAGTTGTCCGCAAGATTGTTGAGTGTTTGATGAAATAAAACGTCTTACTTGTACCCTCTACAGCCTATCCTTGAGATATGAATTCAACCACGCCAGTGTCGATCCAGTTATATTCAGAGAGCATTCCAAGTTTTTTAGTAGGACGCTGTACTCGCCTTCAAACGCCACTGGCATATCTAGGAGGATAAGTGCTGCTGGGTTTTTTACTGTTATATTAAAAAGTAAACCTGTTTTTTAAAACCTCTGCTGTAGACTATATATTACTAATACCCCTGTGTTTTGTATAATAATTCCAGTGGGACAACCCATAATAACAAGTACATATTTACATTTGCTCAGTGGGCACTGTGAGGGGTCGGAAATGTGAGGCGGACAACTTTATGTAGGTTTTTCAAAAGATGCCATTTTATTAACTCAAAAGGTTAGTTGAACGCCTCACTATTCCTAGCCCGACGCGGATTTACCTGCCTAAAATGAACCAAAGGAAGCACTCTAACAAAAGGTTTCTGTCCCTGGCACTTGTACACAGACCAATTCAATAAGGTAAATATGGCAGTCCAAAAGTAAGAAATATAACAGTTAAATTCACATCGTAATAATAGCTTCTCCTTATGATCTGGGTGGACCCCCATTGCCCAGATTTCAGTAGAGTTTTGTTCAGCAGTTCCAAAAGGATAAAGTAATCCTGTCTCACAACAGAAGGTTCCACGTTGATAATCCAAACTTCCAACTTGGATTCAACCAACAGTTCACAAGTATTCAACAATGTGTTCCTCTTTTCACTTGTAACCAAGATCTTGAAATAACGCCTTTCCATCAGTAAAGAATAGTTTTGTACGTCATTAGTTTCAACAAACATTTCTGTGTAAGGATATTTCTGCACCAATTCGTAAAAAAAAAAACACTTGTTTCAAAATCTTCAATAATTCTGCAGCAGTTCATACACCACTTGCTTCAGTGATACTAATTCGTCAGGCTGCTTCTTTATTATTCCACAACAACCCATTAGTGGTTCTGTAACTGCTTATTTGGGAATTGTAACCACACCACAGTATTTCAATTGACTTCCACCTGGTCTACTTGCCTGCTAGACCTACTACTACAAAGTTCTCTGTTCTTGTGTACTCTCCTACCAGAACAGAACAAATTGTTACAAGGACTTCTGACCTGGTGCACTGTCCTGCCAGGCCAAAACAACTACTAACTACAAGTACTTTTGTGATAACAGTCAACTTCACTTCCAATCATTTAGCATTGCCTCTTGCTTCACAACATCAAGTATGAGAATTACTTCCAGGGGAACCAAGAACCACGCTGGTGCTGTTTATCACACATCTGTGATTGCCACATGCAATACAGGTTATACTTCACTCCTCCTGAATATCGTTTATCAGAAGGGCCGCTCTTCTGCCATCTTGTTTCCACACTCTGTCATTAACCAAATGCTGATAATAATTCTGTTTCACTTTCACACTTCTTTGCCTTTGGCAATTGTAGTTTTAATGTTCTTCTCGGTTCATTGCTCTTTCTTGCTAGTGGCTTTTTCTATAACCTATGCTATATTCACACCCTTCTGGTTTGATTATGAAGTTGTAGCTCTGCCATCTGCTCTGCTCCCTTGTAAATGAGCACAGTCTTCAACAGAATAATTAACCTGCTTTAGATTAGTTCAGTATTCAAAAAGCCTCTTCTTTTGAGTTTATGAATCACATTTCTGGGATTCAAATCACTGGACTTGGACAGCAGGTGGTTATGGAGCGCTCCAGGGTCACAATGTAACAGTGAACTCACTGGGTATGGTGTGCATGTCCATTTGCCTCGCTGCCTCCAGGACTTCTGCTTCAGTTTCCCTGTGCAGCTTGGTACCCTCTTCTTCGCTGCTTCCCGTGACCCGCGTCTGTCAATTTCAGAGCCCTCCTGGCTCCCAGAGCTATCCGATGCTCGTCTGCTACCGGTGCTCATCTGACAGTAGAGACAACTGCAAAATGGTGCACTTTCCGCTGCGCGACCTCTGCAGCTGCAAACTTGAGCATAGGAGACCCTCTCAGGACCGGCATTAGTTTTACACACCCCAATAGCCCCTGGCATCTCAGCTCTTCATTAACATTTGCTTCTGCTGTCGTGTGGAGTTACAAAATGACTCCACCTTCTGCTACTACTCCTCTCCTTCATAATGGCCTGCACCTGAGGGGCCTTTTATGCCTCCCAATCTCCTTCAGGTGTGGGTCATTATTCTTAATGGGCTGCAACCTTTTCTTCGTCCCTTTACTTTGGGAATTGTGGGACTTGAAGTTCCTACCATCAATATTGACTTTTTCCACAGTTTCTATTTTACAATAGGCCATTAGGAGGTTGGGGTCTTGGGGAAAGATATACAAGGGGCTTTCCCATTCTTCCTGACCTGCTTCCCCCCTCATGTGATCCTCCCGCAGAACACCGCCCCCAGGGTTAGGATCAGAAAGTGTCTGCCTTTCCCTGGCCACATGAGAAGGGTCCCAGGTTAGGTTCTCTGGTTGAATCATCTGTGATTCATCAAAGCATCATAATTATCTTTGGTATATTTGATGGATTCCCGATTATAGGCTACATTTTTGTGATTCTGAGTTTGTGATTGGGTTTTATTTTTTAACTGGGTGATGTTACTCGTACAGCAACTAGAAATTGGTTTCTGCTGGCGATTTGTTTGCATTCAATAAATCCTTTCACTACTAGCACTTCTATCACCACTACTACTATTACATGTCATGGTTGTGAGTACTTTGCTGATGCATCAGGAGGATAGCTCAGCGGCAACGTGCTCGCCTTGGAAGCAAGACAACAACCAGCAACACAGGTTTGATTCCCAGGTCCGTGCTTAGAAACCTCTGGGTATTAAGCACGTTATAACTAACCCATTATATCATATATCATATATCATGCCTTGGTCCTTGACAGAGCACACTTTCAATGTAACTCTCTATTTATGTATGAATTCTACTCTTGCATTTCTGAGAACAATATGCTGCCTGGTAAATGAAATGTAAATGCTGATTGGTAGAGAGTAATATGACTGTTGTTGCTTTTTGGTACATGCTAAAGGAGATCCTGGGCTTTGTCCTGTCTCGCCAGTTGTAAGCACGATCACAGTTACCTAAAATATCCAGGCAATCATGCTCTATACACCACGAGGCACACAACAGGCCCCTCTCCTGCACATGTCCGACTCAAACATCTGTGTTTCTCCAATTACCATTACATGGGGAAAGTGAGTGGAAATAATCATTCTGAATGCGTTTACTAATAATTGTGTTAAACAGTGCAGAAAAATGCATGCAGCAGTCCTGGGAACATATGCACTCAAAGATCATGTGATAATTATGAAGTGTATAATACCATGATCCCAGCATGATGGCTGTGAACATAGATATGGACTCGATTGATTTAATAATCAATAGCATTTGCCTCTAGATGCATCATTTCCTGAGATCTGGAAAAGGATATACATAAAGAACTTGTTGGGTGTGGCTTGATATTTCGCCAAAACAATCTTAAAAGGACTTAGATCTCCCAACGTAGAGCTCAATAAGGGCCTGGGTAACTTATACGCTGATAGTGCGCCCGATGCTCTTCTAAGTCCCCATTCATATGTAAGGCTTGAGCTTGAAGTATAAGCATTACTGCAGAGTCTGTTGAGCATTGGTCTATAGGAGGTCTTAGCCTTTTGGATTTCATAGTAAACTGTCCAGATGTGTTTTGTGAGCCTGCAAGCAAACAGCATATATATTATGGATAACCTACTGGTTAGGGCTCAGAGTACCACTATGTGGTCACCAACGCAGCCTGTCAGGATGTGATGTCTGATGAGGTTTAAGTTCCTGTGAGGTCGATTGGCCTACTGCCAATCAGACAATGCGCCTGCCTGAGAAGAACATGGGTCAGAATGGTTTTGTGTCTGATTGGATGGACTGTGTATTGTGATCTGGTCCAACAGAACATATTGGTCCGAACTGTTTCTATTGGTAAGGAATGTTCGCCATCAAAGAGTTAGCTCTGGCTTGCCGGGTTCAGAGAGCACATCTGAGAGAGGGAACCCTCTCAGAGAAGGTGTTTCTTGTGGGTTAGTGGGCATGCCACTTGGTGCCTAAGATCACATTTTCAACTCATGGGTGGTCAGATTCCTCCCACCCAACAAACTTGCATAAACCACAAAGTTGAAAGGGTTGAAATCTATTTTGCAAAGATGTCTGGAATTATGTAAGGCACCAACACTGAACGTGGAGATTGATTGCCTCACGCCATGGTCACCATAGTCATTTTCCTTTGGCTATCTTTTTACCGTTCTCTACCTCCAGACCGTGACCTTCCAGACCTCCCATCCACCTACTCCAGTTTGGCATACCGAGTAAACGTGTGCCATGGTGCAATGGCTGGAACTGCATGTATGTGAGAAGGGAAAGAGGAGCGGCACACGCTACATGGTGAAGATCCGCTGCCTCTCCAGCGATTCCCCGAGCAGGGCCCGCAATATTCTGAGAAGATATGTATATAATATTCTAAAGTCAATATTCCATAGTATTTTGCAGGAAAAACATTTTGGCTTCTTGGCTTTGGAGTAAATGTAGTTTGTCTGAGAACATACCAGGTGGTTGCGTATCGATTAGGTAACCATCCGGTCATCGCATCTAAAACAAAGCATCGACAAACGATACCATTGAAAAAAAAGCATTAAAAAAAAACATTGAATGCATTTTTTTTCCAATGGTTTAGTTTAGTAAAAATGTGTTTTAAACCATTAAAAAGGAGGGATGAGGGACCCCACCATTTCTTTTTTTTAAAGCATTCGATTTTTTTTTAGATGCTTTGTTGTCAATGCTATGGTTTGTTGATGCTTTGGCTGTCAATGCAATCACTAGGAACCATCGATTAGCACTAAATAGTAGGACTGAGACTGAGAGGTCCCATTATAAAATTAAGTTGCCCACGTCATAAAACTGACAAATAGATGAATTTTTAAATTGTATCACTGTTGAAATCCTCATAATGACACACATTTTTCCCAGTCATTAGTGCGACCTCCAGTTTATATACATCCCAGTGCATATTTTTCTAATCTATTAATGAAAGATACATCATGAAATGTATTCCGCCTTTGGGGTTGTATAAAATCCCCACACTCTAATTTCCCCCTTGGATGAAGAGAACACAAATATTCGAAATCAAGCTCTATATATATGATTAGTTTCGTAGTCATTAAGTAAACCTCAAGAAGGCTTGCCAGTACAAGGCAGCAAGGGCTTATCTTTGCAGGTGCCACCAGCTGACTTCTGCCTCATGCCCCATGACATGCATGCCCCTGCATTGGTATTCACAAGCACTCTATGTTGAGCAACTGAATATTCCTCCCACCCGTTAGTTATATCGAGCATGCCCGACCGTAGGGCAAGATCAACCAATATCCCCCCGTAATCACAAAGCATCCCCCGATGCAGATGAAGTTCAGAATTTGTCCTGCCTGAAGAGTGAAACCAATGATGGATCTAGTTGCATAACACTAGAAAACTGGAACCAAATCCATAAACCTGCTTGCTGAGCCTGGCAAAAGCCAGGGTGCCTGTGGTTACCAGACATTTGGTCGAAAAAAATTGGTCGACCAGACAAATGGTCGAACCAATTTGGTCGAAAACCAAATGGTCGAATTTTTTTTTTTTTTTTATTTTCACCTTTTTTTTGTTTTTTTGGGGGGGGGGGTCCCCCCAAACCCCCTTTTTTTTCTAAAAACCCATTTTTGTAAAAAATGAAAACCCGAAAAATAAATATATAATTAAAAAAAAACAATTCGACCATTTGGTTTTCGACCAAATTGCGTCGACCAAATGTCATTCGACCAGTTTTAGGTCGACCAAATGTCTGGACACCGTGCCTGTACCTATGGTTTCAGGTGGCGAGGCATGCCTGAAGCTGGAGAAGGGGGGCACTCACTTGGGGACTTCCACTCTAGGTATTTATACAGTAACTGCGAAGATATGTAATTGCTTAACTGATTATTTCTGCTCATTAACATTGTTCATCTTCTTCTTCCATGCAGACGGTGACTACGCTCTAAGTTCTTGGATGGGAGCTTTCAATGGTCTGTCAGGGGCTTAGGTTTTGTGCTCAAAGGCCGACTGTCATGGACACCTAGATTCTGTCGGACACGCTGTTTGGGTAATTTGCCTGGTGGACATGCTTCTGCAGGTGGATTTTAGCCCGATGATGGATTTGGGTGGTGACACTTACTGTCAGGTCTCTTAAAAAGTGGCCCAAATACAGCTCCATGGGTTTCACTCTGTAAATGTATCTGAACAATTCTTTGATTTAAAAGTGCATAGCTAAATGCACAGCACTTACAAATTATATTCTGGAATCAAATTAAATAGTAGATCTTTGCAAGCAGCCCAAAGATATGTCTTTATAGTACACAACCCCCAACGTTGTTGGACACTAACATACATCAGTCTCAGGGCCAGATTCTGAGGTATGATATGATATATGATAGTTTATTTATATAGCGCCTATACACAATGTGTTTCAAAGCGCTTCAAGGCAAGGGAGGAAACAAGGGAAAAACAATGACATTCTTACAGGCCATGAACAGTAAGGATGTGAAATTAACTATCGTACTCGGCCTGACGACATTTCAGATAGTACAAGAGCTAAAACATAGATAAGGAAGGGAGGGGGAGAGTGGGAAGGAAATGGAAACAGACAGGCGACTACCGTACTAGGCCTGATGACATTTCTGGTAGAGCCGGGAAAAAAAGGTGAGGGAGAGGGGTGCAGGAAGGGAGGGGAGGAACAAAATAAGCGACTATCATATTAGGCCTGACGACATTTCAGATAGTGCTGGAGGGGGGTTGGAGAGGAAAAAACCAGTAAGGGGAGGGAGGAGGAGACAGACGAGGTTGCTATCATACTAGGTCCAGGGAAAATTCTGATAGAGTAAGTGCATAGAAGAAAGTAAGGGGAGGAGATAGGAAAAGGGAGAAGGGAAAGGAGGAGAGAACAGAGAGTTAGCAGTCAAAAGAGTGGAGAAGCAAGAGGGGAGAGTGAATACAATTGCAGAAGTCAGTAGTAACACATAATGTTGCAAGCCAGGATACAAGATGAAGATGGGAACAGCATGATTCAGGGCCACCATGAGTACAAGATGCAAAGGAAGTGCAGCATGAGAGTTGAGAAAGGGTGACGCACCATGAATGAATGAAGTCCATAAAAGTCAAATCCAGCATTGTCCACAAGACGGTGATGGTGAAACCAGAATGTATCAGGACAGGCACAGGACAGGCGCAGTGAGAGTGGTAAACAACAAGCTTCACTGTGCCTTTTCACGATGCCCAGGTACCATGCTTATTCTGAAGTGGCACAGGGTGTCAGCGCAGAGGATGGCACAGAAGTGTCGTAAACTGCGTGCAATCCGCCAGTTTTCCCAATTTCAACTTTGCTGCAGCATTTTCATTAAAATGCATGACAATCGCAATTTGAAGAAAGTGCTGCTGAGAACACCCTCCTGGCACCCATAGTTTCCCCCGGAAGCATACGTGCTGGGAGCGGAGGCTGGATGGAGGGAGAAGAATGGTGGGAAGGCCATTTACAGCTCGCAGCATACAGAAAAAGAAAGAATCATTAAGGCCGTGCAAAAGTAGCACCTTTACGAACAAATTCTTTTCTTCAGAACAATTTAAAAAGAAAGGAGGAAAGTGGACCGAAATGGCAGCAGGCGTAAAAATTGAAAAGAGTAAAGTTGAAAGCAAAGAAGGTGGCAGAAGGATTGAAAGGGTCCAGTGTGATGGAGGCCCATGAACAGGAGGTCAAAGGCAGAGTCAAAAAATGCAAAAGGATAGTTCAGCAAAATTGCCCTGTGTGTCCTTGTGGATGAGCTCCTAGCTCATGAGGAAGTCTTATTTGGTGCAAATACTCACTGGGCCCTTCTCTCCACCGGAAACAAGATATGGGACAACATTTCCAAGGAAGTGAAATCCTGTATCACACACCATGCGTACAGTGGAAGACATGAAGAAACGTTGGCATGAGGTGAGACGTAGAGTTAGAGAGAAATTCCTCACAGAGTAAGGAACAAAGCAAGGGCACTCGTGCAGGATCATCATATGATCCGAAATTACTCATCAACAGAGTTGAAAGTCCTGGCTATAATGGACTCTGCAAGCCTTAAGGCTCTTGGAGGCATGGATACACTGCATGACGGTAAGTCTTAAACCCACCGCCACTTTGATTCCTTTATTCTATGGGAAAGCAGTTTTATTCCTATATTATAGGGCAAAGCAGTGAGGGGTCAGAAATGAGAGCCAGATACAAGGTTGTCATATTTACCAAAGATATTTCTTAAAAGAAAGAGGTTGGGAAAATGCCTCTCTGACCCTATGCTAAAAGGGATTCTCACTGCCTATGAATAAAAACTAAGGATCTGTCTGCATCAGGATGTCAATAACTGAAATAACTGTTCTTGTGTCCAAAACGTCCTATCCTGACCCTCACACTATATACAAATGACAATGTGTAAGGAAAATATCTCCAATGAGCCAAAAAGTGTTCACTACTGAATTAAGTATAATTCCAACAAAAATGTTCTCCAAGGCAGAAGCCCTTGGTTACAGAGGGTGGATCCCTTCCCATGGATTCTTGATTAAAAGAAGAATAGTCACTTTTGTAAACAATTCCTTGGTGTCTTGTTTGGACTCACAAGATTCCTGTTTAGGCAACCAAGTCTTTAACAGTTTTTCTGCAATGATGCTTTCTCCTCGGTCTGGTTAGCAATGTCTTTAACATTCAACTTTCTAGGGCTCAATAAATAAATGCCAATCTTTCCTTTAACATTTCCTGGGATTTGCATAGTGCTTGCTTTACTCCTCTCCCAGGTTTCCTTTTGCAATGCTTTGTGTACACTGCTTCCCGGACTCTTTCTGCAACGCCAATTGCCTGGTGTACTCGCCTGCCAGGTCTTCACTTCTGAGTTTCACTTGCCTGTTATGCTCCCCTGCCAGGACTTTTATATTTATATCAATTTCTTGCTGTCTTGCTTGTCAGGATTTCTCATATACTTCACTCGCTTGGTGTCTTTGGTTTCCCAATACTTCTCCTATGCTTTGCTCACCTGGTGTCTTTGGTTTACCAGGACTCTCACATGCTTTACTCGCCTGGTGTCTTTGGTTTACTAGGACTCTCACATGCTTTACTCGCCTGGTGTCTTTGGTTTACAAGGACTTCTCATGTGCTTCTCTGTATCATCAATATCGTAGGCATGGCTCTCACGTTGAGAAATGTGCTCTTGCTAAGGTTTCTTTAAGTTTGGCCCCACATTTAGATTTCAAATATTCAGTTCCTTAGGGTTTGCCTTTTAGCCGTTTGGTAGTCAAACAAGCCTTTTGTCTTATTCACAAGGATATCATTTTCAAAGTGCTGTTGGCGCGGTTGCCGGAATTCCCTGCGGTCCACACTGGCTTTGGGCAGACTCACTGGCTTTCTTCAGGGTCTCCGGTCGGGTTCACGCTTCCGTGGTATGCTGCTTCCACCCAATTTCCAATCTGGAGGCTGCAGATGTTCTTCCAGTCTCCCTTGTGGTTCCGCAATTGCATGTCTGCTTCCTTTCAGGATCATGAATGGAGAACACTAGCCTATCGGCTCGCCGAGGGACCCTTCCTCGCGGCTCCCAGCAGCTCCATGGCACTTCAGTCTCCGACTCAGCATCTCTCCCATGGTGGCCTCTTCTGCTCTGCCACATGGGTATGTAATCTTCACGTATTAAAGCTCTTGAACAGGAGCAAAGTCTCCCCCTGCACTGCCTCCCCAAATAGTGTGCTCACCAGATTTAAATGTACTGTGCACAGGTGCTTTGGGAAAACAGCTCGCCTGCACATTGTGGTTCAAGGTCTTGGTAAATCATTCAAACTGCTGCATCCTCCTCATCTCAGTACTTGTGGAATTCTGGGAGTTGAAGTTCATAGATGTTGTTAAACACATGGCATTTGAATAGATATGTTTACGGGCTTTACATAACAGAACTTTAGAAGAAAGAGGTGTTATGCTTAAGTAGAGTGAGTTGGTGTTAGGGTTGAGTGTCTGGGAAG
Organism: Ambystoma mexicanum; assembly: GCF_040938575.1. Lineage (NCBI taxonomy): Eukaryota > Metazoa > Chordata > Amphibia > Caudata > Ambystomatidae > Ambystoma > Ambystoma mexicanum. The sequence continues at coordinate 102,836,659 of NC_090936.1, read as the reverse complement.
AAGAATATGAAGAAGAGGGTTCACTTCTCCTACCAGTGGGAACACGTATCTGACAGTATGCCATTAGGGTCTGGTATATCAGAGAATCACCTTCATAGGAAACGGAGAGATACTGTGTCTCGTCCAATGAAGTCATGACATCATTTCACGCCTTGAAACACGTTACAAATGCCATATCATATCATATCATATCTCCCTGGCAGCTGTCTCCTCCCATTGTGATCCTCCCTCATGAAACCACCACCAGGGTCAGGATTAGGTAGCGGATGCCTTTCCCTGGCCACATGGGAGGAGGTCACTGCCGGGGGAATCCGTGATGACTCTACTGGATTCATCACAGATAGCTCAGTGGGTTGAGCGCCTGGCACTGGGATGCATCTTTTGGTAGGTGGTTGGAAGAACGGCATGGCCAGCTCAGCATTACACCCGTATGAAGTCGAGACACGTGTACCAGCTTCGGTTGGGTTGAAATGGTATGAAAATATGTGGTCGCCACATCACTTTATCGAAAAGAGCTCCATATTAACACATCTGTGTCATCCCTCTTTGTCCTCCAAAGTGGGCCTTTCACAATGTCGTAGGTGATTACAAGTGCTTTGCATGTGTAGGCCCGTAAGTGGTGTGCAGAGAGGGACTTGAAAATCTCTTTCTTTCCAGGTGCTTCAATGTCAGGAGATATGTCTGTGGGCGCTGCAGTCGACAACAAGAAATCCATCCCTCAACAGAACACCAGTGTGAACTCTGTAGACATAAATCAGGAGGATACAGAGATAGTGTTGTACGAGTATGTGGAAGATGTACTGGAGCAACCATCCATAGGCAAGTCAAGACAAGAACAGGTGCTCTGCATCCAACAACCTCTAGTGTTGAACGAACTCGGTAGTACCACATGTGTGCAGGCAGCCGATGATGACTGTCGTCTCATTCTCAGTAGCGAAAAACAAACTTGTTCCCTTGATCAAATAAGGGGTCATCTGAAAGCCCAAGTGACTGTTGCGAAGAAGGGGAACTATTTGGCGCATGCTGACAGGAGTGTAGCCGGGGCTTGAGCGACATAGAGCGAGATGTGGGCAAACTTTGCTTGTCAGTTGATTGCCTGGTCATAGCAGTTGCCAAGAGCACAGAATTACAAGTAGAAATCTGTAAGGATAATAGAAGGATTAGGCCATAGAAATGTTCTCTTCTGCTGCCGAGGCCAATGCTGCAAGTTCAGCAAAAAGAGTACACATTACTTACAGCCAGCATGGGCGTGCCTGCTGACCTGGTCACCCATGAGGAAAGTGCTTTCCAGCATTGCTCCAAGTCCCTCTGTGGACTCAGAAGCCCCAGTGGAAGTAACCTCAGCAAGGTGGTAGGGAACAACAGGCCAAAAAGGAAAACAGCTAAGCCCACATTGTGCAAGAGATGAATGAGCGGGTTGTTTAAATGTGGGTCCTGGGCCAGTCAGTCTTTACCTTTCCTTTTGGGCAGTATTGAGAAGGGGGGGGGCAACACCACTGTTTTGGGTAAATATTTTAAGAACAGCCCACGTGTTTGATGTTGAAAGTAAAAATCTCTCCACCACACACGTACTTTGCGATGCTCTAGCAAGTTCACGTTTCTTATTGTCAAATTATTGCATGCAACCTCTGTGACAATTTAAGTATTGACAGCGGTGTGTACAAATAGGCCATCTGTGTGAAAAAAGGAATGCACACAAATGTATTACTAAAGCAATGATGGGCTCTTGACAATGAGCGATGTTCAATAGCTTCCACATTGAATCGACTGTGTACACTGTTATTTTAATCTTTGCTGTTATGCATGCGTCGATAATGGCAATTCACATATCATGCTGGCATCTGATACTCCAGCACCACACCACACCACATCACACCACCAATAACCTGCACATTGAGATGTTTTTCATCTAAAAGAATTTCTAACATTATCATGGACACTTCATCCTTCCTGAAGTTCCTCCTGATTCTAGAAGGGGCCATCCACCTCCTCCTCAAATAACCCATCCTCGGGTTCATGTAGTCTCTGATGAATGGCTAAATTGTACAGCATACAGCTGTTAGGGAGAATTCTCATAAATGTGCTTATTCCCTTCACCTTAGAGACCCCCAGCAACTTTGCTGGATTTTCAGGACTTGATTGTTTTACCTGGAGATAGTGTGAGCCTTTTTTCCCACTCTCTCATGTATTTTGATGTGTGTTTTACTCTTGTGTTCTTTGATTATGGAGTTTTAGACAACTCCATAGGCATCATCTTTTCATTGTTGTTTCACACAGCACCTTTAGTGCAGTGGCACAGGGATGTCCTTTGGACTTCCCAAGGTTTAAATACCTTCTCTGGGATGAACTACTGTTCCCCAGAGAATGTAAAGTTAAATTAACTTTACTAGTCTTTTTAAATTCATACAGCCAGCACACACTATCTTCCTATAGAGTGCTGGAGGGGTTACTTAGTATCCCCTATGTCTAAACACTCGTGTAGCTGTCAAATGTTACTCTTTCCTATTGAAATGGCTGGTGGCAGTGGTTTTATAACAAACACCATGATTTTTCCCGACCGCAAACACCGGTAGCTAAAAATCGTGGCCGCCATGTTTTTCAATATGGTGCCCAAGACCCCTCTGTAAAAACAGACTCCGGTCATCTTTTTTCACCGTTTCTTTGTGGAGAGGTCTTCTGGTGTTTAACTCTGCGCGCCAAACCAGGTTTGGTCCCTTTGTTCGTGAGCCTTTGGCGGGCTTCAGGACTGAAGTCTGCCACTGGCGTCTGAGTGTCTGGGTTGGGAAGGAAGTGAGGGAGGTGCCCAAAACACCCTGTGCCTGGTCTCCTAGGAGACCCAAATGCACTCTGATGTGATTGGCTGGCTGACTGTCCGGCAAGGACAGCCACCCTGCTGGGTGCGTGACAGCTAGGCTAGAATGAATGGGAGAAAACTGTTTAAAAGGTGAGTCTCCAGGACTGGAAGGCAGAGTCGACCACTGCAACAAAAGAACCGAAGACGAGCTGGAAGAGGACGGCTGCTGCAACCACTGGACCGTTGGTTTGCCCGGTGAAGCCCTGCTGCAAATCCTAATTGCCAGAACTCCATTCGACAGAGAAGCTCCTTCAAGGACGGCTTCTTCTTTTGAGTTGGTGGGACCAATCAGCTCAGAAGACACCTGGATACCATTCTCAATGCTGGTTAAGGTTTAGCCAGGGAGAGGGAAACCAGTTTGTGTCTTGAAGCAACGGCTACTGAACGAAAGTGACTCCATTTTGTTTGCTCCAATGACGATCCCGCGCAGTGCAGGAGTCCCCCCAACGTCCTCCCTCTTGTCCCCACGACTGAGGCTCAGGAATAGCGAGATCTGCAGGACCTTCCAGGAACCAACGTCATCAGCTGCATCTTTTTGCTTCACATTAAGGTACTGTGCCATCCGGTTGAGAGAACCTAACTCTCGCGGTGAAAGTTTGTGAAACTTTTCCAACTCGCAGGCCTAATCAGCTTGTGATCCAGCATATCATTCTCTTTCGTCTAAACTACTTCTAAGAACTTTTACAGAGACTTCTCCATTTGTACCAGAACTGTTCTGTCCTATCCAAGAACACTAGACTATCGACTTTGGCCTGACGTATTGAATTGAACTGACCCTCCTGGTACACTGCACCTTTGCATTTTCTAAAAGAAGTGTTTTCTAATCCATTGTGTATACCAATGTCTTTCTATTCCCATTGAAAGTAATTGAAGTGCCATTTGGCTTCTTTTTCAGGGGAGCTCAAACTGTCCCTACAAACTGAAGTTTTGTACTGTAGTATATTGGTGTTTAATATTGAGTTGATTTCTACTAGGGAATGTTTTCTAAATGACTGTGTAAATAAATGTATAAGTATTTTTTACCAAGAAACCTTGAGTGTAAGTGTCTACTTGAACCACTGTGATTGTGATACTTCTGTGTAACTTCAACTACTGCTCACATTCCCTATTGAGATAAGCCTGGCTGCTCAGCTCGCTACCAAAAAGTGTGTGGTACAGACTTATACCAAAGGTTGGTTTTTGCTTACACCTCTAGTCCTAATTGTGTGTGGTGTTCCCAGAGGGTACTGCATGCAATGTTGCCTAACCACAGCACAACGCTATAATATTGCATACTTCGTCTGGAGCATACATAAGGTTCCCCCAGACACATGTAGACAGCAAAAGCAACTTTTCAAGAGTCTAAAAGTATGTTCTCCTGTGCTTCTTGTCTTGATATGGGCTACATTTTATTTCTGGAACAGTGTAAGAAGTCATGATTTCAGTGGGTATGCCCCGTCCCCAAGGAGCCAACTTCTGTCTTGTACCATGCTCCCGATCACCAATTTCTGCTGTGAAGGATGTATGCATTGTATGCAGAACCAGGGAAATTGGCATAGCAGAGTGTAATTTGCAAGTGGGCAATGCATGTCACCTGGATGTTAAGGGAGTAATGCATTTTACGATTCCAAAACATTTGCTCCCTGGCCCGGAGTGGTATGATACAGACATAGCTGCAGTCAATGGCCCTGACAACATTTAGGAAACCGGCTAATCCAAAGACCCCAACCTTCTGTGGTGACAAGGAATGACAAGACTGACCAAGTGGTGCCATGGCGATTGCTATAAACATCTACTCAATAGAAAAATAAACCTATCAGTCCTTAACTCTAATAGGGTTTCCCTACCTAAACTTGGTGCTTGTCAGGAAGTTGTGATAGTCCAAATCAAAAGGCACCATCCCAGTCAAAAAAGGTTCAGATGCTATCCCTGTCACTACAATTAACAATATAAAGTTCTGGTTCTGCTCGTAACCCAGGAGAATAAACTCCCTTCTCCTGGATGTAAAGTGTCCAAAAGAATCTGAGGTTGTTCAAAATGAAAGTTTCATAAAGTTCTGTTATTTTTGCAACCCAAAAACAAAACAAAACAGTTCTACAGAATCCTTGTAGGGCTAGGAGAATGACACCCTTCTTCTAGCTGGTTCCCCACTCTTTCTTATAGTTTTCAGCAGTATTTGTAATTCCCTTACAGAGGTTTTCACAGACTTGACTTTCTTTAGATTCTTTATCCTGCCCACAATGGGACAACAAAGATGCTCCCTCAGTCCCCCTTGACTCTCCAGCACCACACTCTTGTGGAACTGGCCAGGGAATTGTGTTACTCCATCTGCTTCTTCATGGCTTACAGTGTCGCATCGTCCCGGCCCCCTTCCGGACTTATACCAGTTCCCGTTACCTTCTCCCGTGAAACTCTTCACCAGTTTTCGCCAGGGGTCGTGGTCCACTCTCTCTACTTCAACTTCTTCTTTCACGCTGTTTGTGTGGCCTGCATCTCTCCGAAGCCAGTTTTTGCTGGTGGTCTTGGTGTAGTTGTTGGACCCCTCGGTGCACCCACAACAGGTCGCGCCGCCACCACAGTCTCTTGCACACATTCACCTATGTGGCTCTACTGCAGGCTACGGTATGCAGTCTCTGCAAAGTTATTGGACCCGATGGTCCATCCGATGGTTGCTCTACCACCTTTGCGTCTCTCCAGGTTCACTGTGCCGGTTCCTAACAGACTCATAAGACGCCTCTTGGGCGTCCCGCTGCTTCCCTCTTCAACTTGGGAGACTTGTCTCGTTGCCGTCATCCGAAGCCCAAGTTCCGTCTTGCAGGCTTTGATGCGGCCCTCTCGGTCGCAGGGTTTTCCTTCTGGATATAAAACAGCTCTCAGCATACATGAACCGCATGGGCCACTGCCGGATGGGTCAGAGGATAACCAAGATCACAGTCCTTCTTTGCTGTTCAGTTTAAATAGCAGGGACGGCCCCAGCGTAATATCAGTCCAATTGACAGCAGCTGATCGAGCCTTCGTCCCGCTCGATTGAAGCGTTCTCAAGCTCTTCTTCATCCCTGCACCTATGACATCAGGGTGGTTTGATATTTTACAATAACACATAGTTTTGGACATGAGCTTATGTGTAGAAGATTCATGCATTAACATCAGCCTGCAGGGTTGGGGTTTAAAGGGGCTGTGTTTCCCAATCATGTCCTTATCCCCAGGAGAGGAGTCCTTCTCCATGAGATCCTCCTGCACGTTACCACCACTAGGGGGACTATTAGTTAGCAGCCTCACCTCCATAGCCTCATGGAAAGAGGCTTTCCCCAGGGAAGAAGTGACACTATCTGAAGGATCATCACACTTCACAGAGGCCAAACCCCCAGCACTATGTGGGAACATGATGCATTTGGTCATGTGTTTCAGCATTGTGGGCAGCACCACTTCCTAGTACCTGGATCCAAGCCCCCTTTGATCAGCCCTACCAAGTATAGAATGGCTTCAGCATCTAGTCGGTATGGGCGTATAATGTGCTCCTGCGACATGTTGAACAAATTCACCCTAGTACGGTAAATGCGTTGTTTGATTGGCCGTCTTCTTCCATGTCGTTGCCCTACGTTGCTGCCGTGCTTACGCTGACCCAAGAAATATGCTGCAACTATAGTTGACATCAGTGCTGTGCAAGTATTCCTTAATTAAAGCTGTAGTAAGTTCATAAAATGACTGGTGTCTGAAGACTTCCTGGGGGGACTTTCTTCCACCTGCAAACCAGTGAGTGGAAGGTGAGTGAAATCAGTAGCCATCTGAATCATCGCTATGACAGACAGGGCAACAGAACAACATAGCAGCGTCTTTACAGTTAATCGCACAAACATACAGACATCAATTAATTGGATGCCATGGGGGTCAGCAACAGAGCTCCTTGAGAAGAAGGACAGAAGAAATGATGTAGAGGGAATGAAGAGCCAGTGTTCTTTTGTGCTGCCCTCAGTGTAGCATGGAACGACTCAGGGCAAAACGAATGGCACCGCTCTACTTCCAAGGCAGATGCAAACCATGCTGTTTACAGGGGTGCACCTAAGATAACATTTTTTGGGGGGACTAACCCTTCAAATGTTGGGAGATGCGCTACCTTCAGAGACTGTGGGGGAGGGGCAAACGTGCTTGTGTGGGGGCATCTAACGTCTGTACGCATTCTAATGAGACTATTCTGGTGAAGCTTCAATGTTGCATGCAGTGAACTCTGTCCGTCCCACCTGGGAGCCACACACTTAAGGACGGCTGTGAGAATGAGCCGTCTCCTGTCCCCCCTACCCTTCCAATCACTCCCCTGGCATGCACGTGCTAAACCCGCATCGCAATTTCAATTGCCTAAAAATATATGCATGTGGATGCAGGCGCTAACAAGGACATGCTTAACACGAAGCCCCGGCATCGTTTAACGTGTGCCCCCTTCTGTCTGGCCATGGCTCTCTCGGTCAGTCAGTAGAGGCAGCATGCCCCAACGATCTGCTCAACGGTGTTGCACCACTGGCTATTCATGCCAAAGGTGTTGTCTGAGCTGAGTGCAGGGTGATGTTTGGTGCGGTGGTATTTATAGTTTATGCTTCTGGTCGGAGATGGGTTTCATTTTCTCCTCCAAAAATGCATTTTTGAATTAGCTGTCTTCTTATGTATTTTATTGTATAGCTTTTGTCAACCTGATAGAAAGTAGAGAAGTACTAAAGCATTTAAACCTCGGGGTAGAAGCTGATGTATACTTGGAATAGCAGGTAGCCAAGGGGTTAGGTGCACATGAAACTGCAGATATTTCTATCACTGCCCTGGGTTAGTGCCATTTGGCCCCCACAGCTGTTGATTTTGGATTTGGGATTAGGGAGTACGGTGCCATTTCCACAACAATCCTATTATCACTCCTCCATGATTGCAAAACTGCAGTTCGCACTGTCGCTAATGTGGAGGAGTGGCACAAGAATGAACATGCAAAGTAACGCTTCCCGAAATTTGCGGTTGCCAGGTTGGTTTCCAGCCAATCCTAGCAACAGCGCACATGGGTATTGGGGTGGAGTACCACAGGAAGCCGGTGGCAGTGCCGGTGGGTGGGCAAAGATTAATGGTTCGGGTTAGGCAATCTGTAATGTAATATGTGGGTAATTGTGAATATTGGCATACAGCTGGAACATTGTTTTAAAGCATCTGAATAACGAATATGCCGTTATTTATGGTGTTCTCTCTACAGCACTTTTGTAAAATAACGATTATGACGTTATTTAAGGAAAGTGCTGCCAAGAATTTCCATTGCGCCCGTTGTCGCCAGAAACAGGCACAATGAAGGCGGTGCACTGTCGTGCACTACGATGACGGCCAGGACAACTTGAGAATAGTGGTGGAGCCTGGGTGTCCAGATTTGGCGCAGTGATTCGTGCTCTTTAGCACGCTCACTGCGCCAACATCAGAATCGGGCCCTCATAGAAAACCGACAACATCATAATAGGTGTTAATTACCGAAGATTTCGGTAACCCTTACTACAACTTTTTCCAATTTAACACCTTGATGAGAATCAGTCTCTCAGAGACAATGGGTTGTGGGGTCTTGCCTTTCATAGATGCGTATGGGCTTGTGTTCTCTGGGACTTGTGAATACTTAAGGGTATTCTTATGATGCTCGTAGACTCAGCAACTCCAGGATACTTGAAGGTATCGTCAATTGTTCTTTTATTTAAATTTCGGACAAATCAGCCCCAGCCCATCAGCGTCCTCTCATCTCCATCTTCCCTGCATCTACCCTTACATTCAAACGATTACATTCTACTCCCTTTCTCCTAGCGCAACATTCCTTGCTGGAATCCTCCTTCACCATTTGTGAGCTGCAATGCACATCTACAAGATGTAACACATTTCCTTTCCTTTGTCAATATTTGTCAACATCACGTCATTCAATCAATCCAATCCCCCCTCACTTTACAGGTGGCTTTGCTACTCTCGCCGTAATCCAGATATATCCACTCAAGCTTCAATGAATTTTCCAAAACTTCTTTAACAAGCATCGCTTTGGGAAATCTGGTCCATCCTTTATGAACATTCCAGAGGATATTTCACTTTCACCAATGTTCCTCAAGGCATATGTATTTTTGCACACCATTTAATTCATAATTCAGATTCTTTGTACACCATTCTCTTCTTCGTATCCCATTCCTCACATTATCTTCATCATCATCTACCAATCCAGCTCTCCCCATCCACCCATGGCACAACTTGGTGTTAGATTTACATCTCCTCAAACAGAGGTACTTCAGTGGTGTCCATGCAGTGGTAATCGATATGGAAACACCCTTTCTACTACGGCTCTCAACCGGTCAACACCAGTTGCTGCAGAAACTCTCATTACCTCCAGCATGGTCCTATCAAAACACTCTACCACAGTGTTTCCCTTTTGGATAATAAAGTGCTTTGGTTACATGTTGCCACTCTTTCAGAAACTTCCTTCTCCTTGGACACGAACTGTGGCCCATTATCCACAATCAGATTTTTAGGAAATCCCTGTCTCTCAATAGTGACTCCAAAAATGGTATTCTTTTTCTTAAATATATCTCCTGCATCATAAACCTCAGGCCACTTTGAGAGAACATCAACCACAACCACCACATAACTACCCGCTGTGCTGCGTACACCCAGAAGCCCAGAATATCCACAGCTACCACATCACAAATGACTTCCGGTATTGGTGACATTTTCATCAGTCAGGTCCTAGCATGTAGAACTGTCACTATACATCCATACTCCACACACTTTAAGCTTACTTTCAACGTTTGCATCCATACCAGGCCAGCAGTAATCTTCTATGATCAAGCCCTTCATTTTACAGATCCTAAGATGTCCCTCATGAGCAATGTCCACTCCTGCAACATTGCCTTTGAGGTAAAAAAAAACATCACCTCCAACTTCACCCATATTAGTTACTAAGCCATCGTCACCTCCAACTTCACCCATATTAGTTACTAAGCCATCGTCATCACCACTTTGAAACACTGCATTCCTTGACAAGGTATCCGCTACTTTGTTTCTTGCTCCTTGCACATATTCAACTTTGAAATGTAATCCATGCATGCTAGATTTGCAAGTAATCCATCTACCTTTCCTCCTGGAAATTCCATCCAGACCCTTCCCATTAAATATGGAAACTGAGGGTTTATGGTCAATAACTGTTTGAAATGTCTTCCCGACAAATACATTTTAAGTATCTCCACACCCCACACACGTGCCAAAGCTTCCTTTTCTACAAATGAACACTGCCTCTCGCAACATGCAAGATGCAATGCAACCATCTTCATTAGGTTACATCATCCCACATTCTATGCCTTCCTCATTGGCATCAGTATACAACCAAACACAAACCCTCTCTGCCTCTCGCAACATGCAAGATGCAATGCAACCATCTTCATTAGGTTACATCATCCCACATTCTATGCCTTCCTCATTGGCATCAGTATACAACCAAACACAAACCCTCTCTGCCTCTCGCAACATGCAAGATGCAATGCAACCATCTTCATTAGGTTACATCATTCCACATTCTATGCCTTCCTCATTGGCATCAGTATACAACCAAACACAAACCCTCTCTGCCTCTCGCAACATGCAAGATGCAATGCAACCATCTTCATTAGGTTACATCATCCCACATTCTATGCCTTCCTCATTGGCATCAGTATACAACCAAACATCTCAAAAGCCCTTCGATACAAGGGCAGCTGCTGCATTTTGCTTAACATTCCTAAACTCCAATTCACACTCCACCCCCAACTGAAATAGTACATCCTTCTCAATCAGACCCCTAAAACCCTTCATCTTGTCCGATAAATTCTTTACAAACATTCCCTAATATACCCCCCAGGAACAAGGACACTTCTGCCTTGCTACTGGGTGACTTCATTCTTGATATAGCTTCTATTGCATCCAATTTTGGGTGAACTCCTTTCTCAGACAACTCATGAATGAAATACACAATAGTTTGCGCCAAAGCCACAAATACCAAGGGTATCAGATCAATATTATCTAAAAACTGGCACATTCTATAATTGGATGAATACATTTCAAGATATCTAGATGATAAAGCATGCCTAACTTTCCAGGAAGCAAGAAATCTTAAAAAATCTATTAAGCCACTCATACTTTATGAACAAAAGGAAAGAAAAAGGTCTTTCACAAATGTGGAATAAGAAACAACTGGTAGGCAATTCCAAATGTGGCAAATGCAAAGTGTGTCCTAAGTCAATGAATGGAAAGCATGATATCACACTGCCAAATGAGCAAGCAGACAAATCAAGCAATGTATATATTGCAATACAAAATGTGTTATATATGCCATCCAATGCATCTGCCTAAAACGATACGTTGGCAGCATCATTAGACCACTGAAAATGAGAATCCAGGAACATTTAAGAACAATAAAAAATGAAGATATAAGATTTCCATTAGGTTACCATTACCAACAGCAGCATCGAAGAGAATCAAAGGACAATATTAAATTCTTCGGGAGTGACATAATTTGTATGCCACCACAAGGAGGAAACAGAAAATTCTAAGAGCAAGAGAGGCCCAATGGATATGCCTACTGGACACTTGCTACACTGGTATAAATGAAGATGCAGAAATTCACAATCTACTTTAGAACTTTCTGTGTTTAAGTAAAAAAGAAATATACCTACTGGACATTCACTATATTGACCATAATAAAGATGCGATGATGTACAATATACCTTAAAATTCTCTGTATTTAAGTAAAATGAAACAGCTACCTAAGCCCTTGACTTAAGCTGCAAAAGTACATTATAATATTTATTAATCTATATAGTCCACAACGGAGGAAATGTGGGCACATATTCACACAAGGATCTGCTATTTAATGTAAGTTCGTGTTTACATGTCGCAGTCCATTTAGAAACTAGACCAACCATAAAAACGAAAGGTTCACATAGTGAAAGCTCAAATAACCTACCAAGAGCACTATGTAATTATACAGGGAAGCAAGTAAGAAACAATCATGAGGATTACGTAACTATCACTAATTGGTATAGCTCCAAAGAGTAAAAAACCAACCCAAGATGGCAGCTACGTGATGACGCGATCTCCGCCAACGAGCGCAATCGCATCATCACGTCGCTATAAATATGCAGCCTATTTGAGAAATAAATGGTTATCATGCCGCAAGCACAACTATACTAAAGGGAAACCCACTGGGAAGAAATATACTCAACTTCTAAGGTAAGCTAGACGCCAGAAACAAATAAAATTTGATAAGCCCAATTTAATAACAAGTATCCGAATTAGGTTAAGGTACTACATTTCGGGGTGACTATAAACAGTACAACCTACATCTATTTGTAGAATAACGCAAATCAGAGACAGAAGAGTAACAAACTAAGGAAACAATCTGAAGTCATAAGTTTAAAACAAAACGACCCTTGAATATGAAAGAAGCATAATGCTGTAATTACCCTGTATTTATAAATTGTGGAAACACTGAATCTAGATCCTAAATCACTGCAAGCTATATATCTGTGTTATGAAAATCATGTAGCCTTACTATTATAAACAAAAACACAATATTTTATTTTAGGTATAAAGTCAGAATTATGATAGAAACCCTCCTGAAGAACCGCCAATACCATTAGGCCGAGAAACACGTGTCGAGGGATTTATTTCTTTTCTTTCATTCATACAGTGCCCACACACATTAAGGGCTTTTATCTGCTTTTACTGGATTAACATTAAGATTAGCGCACACTATTGGATCTCCTTCATTTTTTGTGTACTTTTTGGATACTGGTCAGCCTCAGCATCAGGCATCCGAGTGTGGCCAACTGCAAATTAACATACTACAAATCTATCAACCATTAAGGAATCGCCATCAGCTGCTGGAAAGCTGAATAAATCTTCGTTGGTATCTATTGCCTCAAATAGTTAACTTTGTTCACGTGGAATTTGCACTTGTCCAGTGAAATTGTTTAAACAATCAGACCTACCCACTCAGATGCTTCAGCCACTTCTATTATACCTTCCAACATTAGCCTTTTCGACACATTGTCAAGCAAGTGGGATGGTATATACTTTGACCCTGACAAGCATTGAACCATCCTTTAAACTGAGAAAGTGCATAAACCCCTTCACGCACCCTGTCTAAACACTTTAGGATATTTGAGAAACCTGAGTGTAATCTCCCAGGTAGACCTCGAGAATCCCTTATTCAGGTGGCCAGGGACGGGCTGGCGCTCTCAGATCCCAACCCTGGGGGTGGACGACTGAGGGAGGATCACCTGGCTAGGGAAGCCCGGGGTTATGCTTGGGGGAATGCCCCAGGTGAAGCGCTGCATTATGCTGGAGAAAGGGACAAGGAAGACGAGCTTCTTGAAGATTTTATAGGATGCACCACCTCAACCTCCCTTCCACCGAAAAAATGTCCCTTTTCTGAATCCAACAACCCCGCTAGATCTAGTAAATCCCCTAAGAGACCAAACCCGGTACATTCGAAAACCACAATTCGCAGAATACCTGTTTTCCTGTTTTCAACCCAAATGTTCCCAATCATTCTTCTCCACATGACTTTTATTATTCTTTTCCAAACACCCAGTCTACCTTGATTAAACACCATTGTTCCCACAATCCCTCTGTTCCTTTCACGATAAAAATCCTGTTCATTCCCATCTGTCTCACAAACCCCATCAATTGCACCCTTCTGCATTTATCAAACCCCCTAGTACAAGGGTAAGAATTCCATATAACACAGTTTTCCCTTGCAACCCTGTAGGATACTTGGACCTCTACCAGCCTCCTTTTCCAATACGAACACTTTCCCATTCAATGAAAAACAACAGACTAAAATGAAAACTGTTTACCTGACATGTCCCAAGCCAAGGGTCAGGCAATTAACCAGAATCAAACACACACCTGACAGCCCTTTCCTTTCCCCACAGGGATAAAAGGTGGAGCACAAGAGCACAATACAAGCAAGGCAGGCCGCACGTTGAGAGAGCTAACTCAGCATGGCAGTTCAAGAGGAGGAGAAAGACGGCGCAAACTGAGAGGGTGACAAGGAGAGAAGTGTCCTTGCCCTTTCTGACCGAGGCCAGTGAAACCTCTGCAGAAGGAATCGTAAGACCCCGAACAATAGCCAGCATGTGTTACAGCAGATGTCAATGGTACCCGGGCCCTCCTCTGCATATAAACAAGCCGGGAAGAGACGCTTGTCTCTGTGGTACCAACCTTGAATGGAGAGAAAAGAAAAGCCAAGCGTTTCATCACAGCTGGTGAGTCGAGGGGAGAACCGATAAGAAACCGAACTGTGTTGAACAAAATTGGCAAAATGCTAATTGAACTGTGAAAGTACAAATAACTGTTGCTATCAGAAAGGAGGAAAATCAGCAAATGTGGAGTCAGGCACCACGTGGGTGCTCACAAGGGAAAGTCTGGACGATTACCCAATTGTTGAAACTACCATTACCAGAAGGCCTTGGGAAAGGCGAGAAGAGGGTCAACGTCTTGTAAAATCCTCTGTACAATCGAAAGTCTTTGACAGACAGATGATTGTGAAGCTAAGGGAAGTGAATCATGCATCGTAATAGTTGAATGGAAAAGGAACGATTGACAAGATTGGCAAGAGTGACCCTGAACGAGGGATGGCGATAAATATGGGGCAAAGACTAAAGCCCCAAAATACAGTTTATTCATAAAAGTGAACCCGGCTGAGGGATGTCCACAGTGAACTGTACAAAAAGACAATAACATCCGAGAACGGATCTGCAACCAGAAGAGGGAGATTCAAGGGTGAAAAGACGTCACCCTACGTGCAAGTAGAAAGGAACTTTTGTTTATTATTTTGAATACATGAGGTCCACAGCGGCAAGAGACTTTCTGTAGAAAAGAGACATAACCACTGAGGGCCCCGATTGCTGAGAATGGAACTGCTAGGAAAGGTCGAGCGTGTGCTGTGCTCCAGAATCCTACCCTGTCCCGTGCTTAAAACATGGGGCTGGGAGACCCTGACTAGTGCATCCTGACTTATTATTTGTGAACACTTCCTTCTTTCTTATGAACACTATCCCACACTTTTTAGTATTTAGCATATGATATAATTTATGATATGATATTTTATTTATAACGTGCCCATACACAAGTCTTTCAAGTCGCGATGAGGCAGGGGAGGGGAACAAGCAGGGACAAGACAACAATCTTACTAGGCCCAATGAGATTGCGCAAGTATAGGGCAGAGGGAAGGGGAAAAGTGCCAGAGGAAGGGGAGGAGGAGCAAGTGCAAGACCTAGGATTAAGCATCAAAAACAAGAAGTGTGGCAGTGCAGGGTTAAGTGCAGAAAACAAGTGTTAGATAAGTGCGGGTAAGAGGGTTGTATGTCTGCAGATACAGCCAAAGTGCAGGGTTGCCAGGGTGCAGTGCAGGTATGCAACTGACAAAGCAAGGACCTGGGCCCGTGGTTCAGAGGGTAACCAGTGCAGTATCGGACAAAAGATCATCAAGGTAGTGGAAGAGAGAAGGCAGAAGCAAAGAAGAAAGTCTTGAGCTGCTTCCAGAACCGGAGATGGTTCTGCTCAAGTTTCAGAGAGGCAGGGAGGCTGTTCCAGAGGGAGGCACCAGCCGAAGAGGCGATCCGCCCCCCAACTCGTTGCTTGGAAAAGCGACTGACTCTCAAGGAGTTTGAGGTGGAGGAACAAAGAGCTCGAGTAGGAAGATACTTCAGAAGAGAAAGCTGGAGATATTTGGGTCCCAGGCCCTGGAAAGCCTTGTGGACAATGCCAAGGGTCTTGAACTTGATCCTTGCAGCCAGTGGGAGCCAATGGAGAGATTTCAGTGCTGAAGAGATACAATCCCTGGGCGTGACGGCAAGGAAAAGTCTCGCAGTCCTGTTCTGGATGAGTTGCAGAGGACAGAGAGTAGAGGCAGGCAGATTTAATAAGAGGCTGTTAACAGTAGTCAAGCCTAGCTTAAGGATTGGCAATCAGTTTTTCTTAGTATAGGCCCTTTTATTTGACAAGACGCCACAAGGACTGCCTTATTTTTGTTTGATGGCCGAAGCTTGCTCCCATCTTAGATTTAGGTTTAGATTAGGCGTTTTTTTCCAACCCACCTTTATAGTTTAATAAACCCCCGTGAACTGTGATCACTTGTGTCTGTCTTCACTGTTGCCACCATTGGCTATTGTTGTGGTCTTACGATTCCTTTTGCAGAGGTTTCACGGGGCTTGGTCGGAAAGGGCAGGGTTGCTTCTCTCCTTGTCACCCTCTCTGTTTATGCCATCGTTCTCCTCCTCTTGAACTGCCGTGCTGAGTTAGCTCTCTCGTTGTGCGGTCTGCCTTGCTCGTATTGTGCTCTCATGCTCCACCTTTTATTCATGTGGGGAAGGGAAAGGGTCGTCACGTGTGTGTGGTTCTGGTCAATTACCTGACTTTGCCTGACCCTTGTGTTGGGACATGTCAGGTACAAAGCTCGAGTGTTAGTCTGTCATCCTTCGTAATATGCGAAAGTGTTCGCGTCGGAAAAGGGGGGGTAAAGTGTTTGCGTATACTGCGTGGTGGGTTGGAGAAAAGGTGTCATAAGAAGGGGGATACCGCCTCTCAACCGTCGGTGCCCCACTTCTACTCCCCGAGGACCCACCATCCAGGTGATCCTCCCTCACTGGTCCACCCCCATGAACTGGATCCAATAGCAATGGTTGTGATCTGGCCTACTGGGTGACAAATCCCTGGGTACTAGTCAGGGAGACTTTTCAGGTTTCTCACATTACATAGGTGCTCTTCGCATCATAGTGTAGGGCCTTCTGCTCCACCCTGCTCAGTGCTGGAGGCTGGTATGGTTCTTTTCCCATTCGCACACACGGAAGAGTGCTCAGCCAATCAGGTGGCTGGAACAGCAAGCGAGATTACACAATCACCGCCTGCTGTCCCAGCTACCCAAGGCCCTTCCCTGGGTGGCGTTTTTATTCTTTTTTTTTTTTTCCTTACATGTGGAGGCAACATGGGGGCTCTCCCTGTTGCATCACCACGTTTGAATAACCCAATTCCCCTTTCCCCACACGCCAATTTACCTGCAGGAGAAGCAGCATGGACCAGAGCCCTGTGCTCCGGTCCCTGGTGCTCCTCTCATCTGGCTGTCACCATCCCTTTTTGGATGACGGCGGCCAGTTTTGAAAAGGTTTTCAAAGGCTGCCATCATCCGAAAAGCGACATAGTGCCTTTTCTATTTTCATGGTGGTGGCGGCCATTTATTTATCTTTTTGACTTGAGATGTGCTCGCACTGAGCACATCTCCTGTCAGAATCAAAACAAAAGAAAATGATCTGCACGCCAGGAAATCCCGGTGTGTGAATAACTTTCTGCCCAAGCTCAGGCTCTCGCTTCACTCGGGCCTACCAAAGCTGCGGCTGGCGGAACATTAAACACCATGTCCGCTGTGAAGTTATATTCGTCCACTGTCTACAGGTTCCACTGAATTTACACTGTCTAGAGAAAACATAGTGGGTTCCATATCCAACTCTGTGATAAAGGACTCTATGTGTTCCACTGTTTTCCAACTTCTGTGGCTCTCTTGAGTGTCACCCCCCCTTGCCACCACAGTTCCTCACATATCTTATGATTGGTCTACTTTATCATCAGTTGGTCCCTCGGGTGTTCCTTTCTACAATGCCCAAAGCCACAATGTATTGCAAGACCATGCAAAACAGTCACAAATTCTTCCATAGTCCCACCCTTCTTTTGTTCCCTGGTAGCAAAATGGTACCTGGCGGGTATCTTATTTTTCTTCACAACATAGTGCTTGTACAAATTGAGCAAACTGATGTAAAACGCATTCCAGCCCTCTTGCTCATTCTCCAAAGGCTCTGGAAGTCTTTTATAAATCAATTGACCCTCGCGCCCCAAAGAGTGATATAGAAGGGAGTCCTTTCTATCACTGGTGGAATTGGTCTCATATACTCCATGTTTATAAATCAATCCATTTTCCAGTCAAGCCACTTAATTGGAGTCTGTTAAAAGAAAGGGGGCACTTGAATGTTTGCCATTAGCACCGGTCAGCCCACGTTAAATTACAATGAGAGGCATACAGCCCAGGATTAATTACCTACACCTCACCTACCTGACACACCGTCAGGGAACAAACCCTTGCAAAGCCACAGAGTGCACAATGCGACGTGTCTCCCCGACGCCAGCCTAGGTCGTCGCATGCACAGGCCGGCTATGGCCGCTGACAGACTCCAGCTCTGCTCGTCTCCCCCAACCCTTTCGGTTGTCGGGGTACCAGCACCTACCTTTGTTGCACAGGTGGCAAGCAGACCAGCACACAATAAGTCCAGTCGGGCCAATCGCCCTAACCGCGAAGAGTTGTCGCAGAAGTATGCTCCGATAAGACGACATGAGGAAAGGACTGGGGCCACCACAGGTCCTACTCTACCTCGTCTTCAGTGTTATGATGCTTTTGGACTCATGATCTCCAGGACACTCGAAGGTCTCTTCAATTATTATTTTATTTAAGTGTCTGACAATGCAGCCCCAGCCCATGCACACAGGGGAGCTAACTTGATTTTTCTAGGGGGTGTTGGTGGACAGATTTTTAGGAGGTCCCATTGAAAGAATAGGCACTTTTAGCACAGATGGCTTTTGCCAGGTGGTTGCCCAGGCCCCGGAGCACCCACATACTCGGTGCCCTTGCCTGTACAAAATCCCCTAACATTCAAAAGATTACATTCTACTCTCCTTCTCATAGCTCAACATTCCTTGCTGGAATCCTCCTTCACCATAACACAATTTGTAAGTTGCAATGCATATTTACAAGATGCAACACAGGTCTTGTCTTTCCTAGATGTGTCTGTGCTCGTGTGTTCCCTGGGTCTTGTGGATGCTTAAGTGTATCTCCATAGCAACCAATATACATGAAAAAGAAAGCTGCATTTGCGTATCCATGACAACCCATCCAAACAAATAACTATTAAAGCAAAAACCCTGTCTAAACCGCTACATTAAGAATGTAATTGCGAATACAGCTTGATAAAAAAAAGGAAGAGTTGCATATTGAGACATTTACAACAATTTGATTCTAGATGTACAGATACCGTTTCAAATCTGGATGTGTCGTGATCCTTATTGAGTACATTTTGTTTTAAGTTGTAAAAGAATGCTTAGAAGCATGTATACCCGAGATTAAAAATCTATAAGCTTTGCATATTTCTGTATATATGTGCTGCTGAAATGCACATTTTCCTTCGTTTATTTGAATGTAAGACCTGTTTCACATCCGGTTGTAAATGCGCTACGTCTGCGTTTTTAAAATGGGATTAGATTAAAATGCATACACAGGATATAAATAAAAATGTGTTAATGTTAAAGGAATTTATACCACGCGCCGTCACCACTGCTGTGGTCTCCAGGTGCTCTGGCAGATCTGAACAGGAGGGTGTAAAGAGGGGGGTGGGGGAGAGGGGGTTAATAGGGTGTAATGGTAGTAGTAAAGTGAGAGTTGTTATGTCCCGTTGGCCGCTCCAGTTCGGTTTGCACCATTCGCTGAGCTTAAGTGTACTTTTCGATCAGTGCCAGAAATCCCATGTGCTGTTGTGGCAGGTTATGTGTTTGTTGTTGCAATGTGAAGTGCGTGAGGATTGCTGTACAGAGAGGTGGTTGTGTGAGTTTCTGTATTTTGAGTATGCAGAAAATTCTTAAGGTGTGGTTATAATGGTTTTCACGTATTTGTCGATTTCTTACCACTTTGACTTTGTCTTTGCGTTTCTGCGCCCAACCTCCGTGGCCATCCTGTGTGTTTGGTATTCCTACTTGACCGTCTAGTTGGCAGGCATGTTGCGTAGTCGGAGCTCTCTTTGTGTGGTTCTATTGGCTTGTGTATCTAGCTCATTTCCGCTGCTTTCCTTGCCCTGTGGCAGCTGCAGTTTTGGTCACAGGACTTATCCCTTACTGTCCATCTTGTTGGTTGTCCCCACCTACCCAAGTACCCTTTAGGAGTGGTGGCATGTGGGCCTTGGTGGGCGGTGTGCGTCCACCCCTGATTTTATCATGGAGGGGAAGCTTTAGGATTATGGTTTCCTACTGAGATATTCACGCTTTCATATTGGTCCTTTCATCCTAGTTGATTCCTCCTCAGTCTGGAGCAAAGAGACAGGATTTGAGTAGTTTTCTGAACTTCAAATGACCTCTTGTGTTGCGTATGTTTTTCTCTGTACGTTATTACAGGATGAGGTTGCCAGGTGAGTGAAAAATGATCCTCCGAGTTTTCTTTTGTTGTAAGCTTTTGAAACCAGGCCAATGTCGTTGCTTGATCTGAGTGATCTTGTCGGGCGGTAGATGGTTATTTTTTCTTTTCTTTAGGAACTCTGCTCCCTGGCCGGGTCCTGTTCTGTGCGTTATGCACATCGTTTTGAACTTTAATCCCCCTTTTTCAGTAGCCAATGTAGCATTTTCAGCACTGGGGTAATGTGTGCTCTTCGTGGTAGTCTGAGCAGGAGCCTTGCCGCAGTGTTCTGGATGCGCTGAAGTTTTTTTAACAATTGTTCTGGCATTCTTAGGTATAGGCTGTTGGCATAGTCTACTCTGGACATGAGTGCGATGATGATGATGAGTGTTTTTGGGTGAAATAGAGGAATGGTATGATCCATTTTACTGTGTGTAGCAGGAAGAAACACTTCTTGATTATGGCGTTCACTTGTGGTTCAAGTGTTAGTTCATTGCCCATCAAGACTCCCAGATTTTTTACTATTGTTACTTATGTGAGGCCCTATTTTTTGATGAGTTTGATTAGTGGCATAAGGTATATATTGAAGAGCAATGGGGAGAAGGATGATCCTTGTGGTACTCCGCAGTTGGATTCTCTTGTAGTTGATTTGAATGATTTGATCCAGACGGTTTCTGTCCTATTTGTTAGGAAGGATTTAATCCATAGTAAGGCTGTGTCAGTGATTCCTATTTCTTCTACTTCCAATAAGTATTTTATGGTTGACTGTGTTAAATGCTGCGGAGAGGTCCAGAAGGATTCGAGCTGTGCTATTCTCTGAGTCTGCATTAGTCTTTAGATCATCCCAGACTGAGAGCAATGCCGTTTCCCAGATTGAGAGCAATGCCGTTTCCGTTACCCTCATTGGTCTAAAGCCTACTTGTGCTTGGTCCAACAGTTGGTGCTCCCCTATGAATTCTTATGTTATTCTGTAGACGTATGTCTCAAGGAGTTTAGCTGGGTAGGGGATGTTTGAAATGGGTCTGTAGTTTGAGAGGTCTTCTACGTTTCCTGCCGAGTCCTTCAGGAGTGGCTTGACGTATGCTGCTTTGAATGATTGCACTACTTTCCCTGTTGAAAGTGATTGGTTGAAAAGGTTTCTGCAATATTTCATGGGTGTTCCTTGTGTGAGGATTGACTTGTGTATGGCTAGGGGGGGATGAATCCATGGGGAGCCTGCTTTGTTGCTGTTACTTACCAGCTTAACGAATGTATCTGCTGATAATTGGGGGAATCTTCAGAGTTTGTTTTGGTGATTCACTGATGGCAGGGTAGGTTGCATGATGTAGTCGATTGGCCTGCGTCGTATGGTTTGTTGGATGGTGGAGATTTTGTCTTTGAAATGGTTTGCAAGGTCAATGCATAGCTTCAGTGAAGGTATTGGAGCGTTGTTGCAGCCAGGAGGGTTACTTATTTTGTGTATGGTTTTAAACAATTCCTTTTGGGTGTTGGTGGCTTTGGTGATTCTGCTGTCGTAGTATTTCTTTTTGGCCTTATATGTTTCCTTTTTATATGAATGGATTTGTCGCTGGAGTTGTAGTTTCTTCACCTGATTGTTTTTTTCCCTGCACTCTAATTCAAGTTTCCTGCTTTTCGTTTTCATGGCGCAGAGTAGCGGGATAAACCATTTTGCTGTCGCTCTTTTGCATGATGGTGTGAAAGATTTTTCCTTTGAGATCCAATCGATCGTTCCAGCAATCCATTTTTGAAGTAGTTTTGTTTTTCATTTGTTGCCAGTTTCGTCCAGGGTCGTTGTTGATGGTTTGTTGATTTCTAATTGCTGTGCTCTCCAGTTTCTTTTCATGATAGTTGGGAGTTTGTAATATTTTTTTTGCCATTGTTGTGGGGAGTGTGATCACGAATGGAATGACGAGATGGTCGCTCCAGAGGATCTGTAGTGGTGGCGACACAGCAATGAGATTATTGTTGGCGAAGATTGCATCCAGTGTATGTGCCGCAGTGTGGTTTGCTACTTTGACTAGCTAGTGTAGTTTAATTTTCTTCAGTTGTTTGGCTAGTGATTTCTGTGAATTAGCAGATTCTTCGTCAAACCATATGTTAAAGTCTCAGAGGATAACCAGGTGTTCCTGCTCGATGGATAGGTTGGTGATGGCTTCAGAGAATACGTTGGTGAAGCTTGCATTGTATGTTGGTGGTCTGTATACCAGGTCGAATTTGAGGTTTGTTTTGGGATTTGCTGTTAGTTGTAGGATCAAAGATTTGCAGTTTTTGATGTTTAGTGGTTCCTCTGTTTTAATTTTGAGATGTTCCTTGTATGCTATCGCCAGTCCTCCTCCTCTTTTGTTTACCTGTTTAATTGTGAACACTCGAAATTGTCAGGGATGCAGTTATGCAAGGTGGCTTTGTAGTTGTCTAGCCATGTTTTGGTTAGGAATAGGATGTCAATACCACCTTCGCATAGGAGGTCGAATATCTCTGTGGCATGTTTGGACATTGACCTGGCGTCTGTGGATCTTTTTGACACGGTTTGAATTGTATTTTTAATCCTTGCTTGTGGTTGTTCTGTTGGGCCTCATCTTTGTTTGCGAGATGATTTGGTTGGCGATCCATGTGTTCTGCTTCCTTGTGGAAGCGATCTGGTAGGTTGATTTTTGGGTTGATGATGCATTTCTCTGCTTCTTCGTCCTCTATGTTTTGTTGTGGTAGCTCGTGGTGCACTTGTGTTTTTGTGATATAAGGGGTGGGGGCGTTGGTTTCATTCCTTCCCCTGTGGGGTTCCAGGCCATCCTTGTTGTGCCCGGACATATTAGCGCGGTAGAGTTTCAGAGGTGGTGAGGTGTTTGTGAGATACAGTGTTAGATATAGGGATTGAACTTTTGTTGGCTGCAGTGTTTTTCAGCGTGTGTTCAGTATTTGTGGCGGTTTTTGCAAGAGTCAGGCGCATATCTGTTGGTTTGTTCTGTTTTCTGTTTCTCGTTGGCGGCGTCCTGCTCTTTGACGGGGCATCTTCAGTGTCTCTGGTGGTGCGATTGCTTGGACCTTCTTAACAGGGGCTGTAGCCCGTCTGTAGCACTTTTTGCGGTTTGAATGATTGTTGAGGTTTGTCCTCCTCTGTTGTGTTGTTAGGGTGTACTCTGTTGGCTTGTGTCTTTGTAGGTTGTTTGTGATCTGGTGGTAAAGATGCTCTTGAAGGTTGCTCTTGTAGATTGGCTGGAATGCCTGCGTAAGGCTGAGTTGCAGATGTTGTGGGGTTCCTGGTTTGGTTGTTCTAGGATGTGGGATGTATAGCTCAGGTTTTTCAATGTTTTCTGCCAGGTAGTGGTTTATTATTGTTCCAGACTTCTTTCTTCCGATGGGCGTGTATTTAAGCAGGGCAACGTCTGGTTTACTAAGGGTTTTAAATCAGGGGCACATGCCGCTGGACTAACTTGCTATTGAATTAGACTGTGGGTTTGTGTTTGACTGGAGCAAAGATACGGCTCTAAGCAATTGTGTTTATGTAGCTAGGTGGGTGTTCCCAGAAGGTGGTCAGGTCCTCTGGCTAGGCAGATGGCATGCGATGGGGAGCACACCTAAATTAGAAGTTACTGTCTAATTGGACGGTTACTAGGTCACACGATACGCTAGCCAGAAATCTGAGGTAAACCTACCTTGTTATTTCTGACTAGTGGTTGAAGGCCCAGGTTTCACGATATAAAGGCAGATAGGGAGAGCATGCCTAGATTTGGGATTTTTGGAGATTGGTATAGAGGCCTAAGTTTTACACTGCTATATGTCGATAAGGGTGAGACACACCGAGATTTGAAAATCCTGTATAGTGGAAGAGAGGCCATGGTTTCACAATACAATAGGCAGATATGACTGACCACACCTTCTCAGCATAGCCATCTTGGCCCGACACCTCTATCAGTACAAGGCCGAAATCTGGAAAGCAAAAAAAGCCCACTACAACTCACAAATCGTAAACTGCGAAAACCCAAGCAAGGAACTCCACAAAATCATCTCTGAGTTTACCAAACCGGCTTGCACCACGACCGTCCCGACCCCCTCACAATCGCTGTGCGACTCACTCTCCCTCCACTTTTACACCACGGCTGTCATGATGTCTACCCCCGGAGCACCAGGCCAGGCCCAGCACCCCCGGGAGCAGGCATCACGCCCCCGGGTAAAAGCCCAGCGGCCCTTTATAGGGGCTCTTTGGACTCTGTCCTGGCGCCGTTGGCGCCAGGCTCATGTTGGACATCAGTCCTGGCGCCATAGGCGCCAGGCTCATAAGGAGAAGTGTTTGGTGCGCTTACCCGAAGCAGACCATGCTGCACACTCACCTGATGCAGACCATGCTGCATGAAGAACCAAGCCAAATGAGGCTTATGAGGGACTATTTTTCTGAAGGAACTATTTTGTTACTTGGGTGGGGCTGTGGAAGAATACTCACCTGGAACTTCTTCCAAAGCTATTTAAGCCACGCCCGGGCAGCCACACGTGCTTCGCGTTGTTCTGCATACCAGCAGCTGAACGCTCACTGTGTCTGCTCCTGCACCTGGACTCCAGCCACGCCCGCCTCGAACCTGGAACACCTGTAAGGGAATAAGAGAAGAGAAAGGTGAAAACCAAGAACTTATTCAACCTTCTTACCTGCATCCGGAATCTTCACGCCAGCATTCCTGAAGGAAGACTTCCATTTAAAAGCACCGCGTTGCTCGCTGCAGCGCCGCGCTTCACTCACCTGTTGCCGAGACGCCGCCCGGCTCCATCGCGGCTCTCAGCACCGGTCGCCACATCTCTGCACCTAGGGGAGAGAAGAAGAGACAAAAGGTGAGCAAGGGAACACAAGAGGAAAGCCGAATTTTCAGCCATATTACTTACCGGCTTTTCTTGGTGAACCATTCCACATCTCGGGTCGGCGCCGCATCTTTGGTAGGTACCGCACCCCGGCCCCTATGGGGAAAGGACAAAAGACATTACTGGGGAATTATTTTTTTTTTTTTTCAAAGTATTTTATTAGTTTCGTGGTAAGGTGAAACAATACAAACTCGTGAATTAAACAAGTGAAGAAGAAGGAAAGAAAGAATGAGATGGGGAGAAAAAGAAAACAAAAGGAAACTTATCTTAAACAACGATAGTCTTCGTGTGATGTGGTAAGTGAAGTTCGTGATGGTGGTTCAGTCCAGAGTGTGGCTTCTCAGGAAGTGGAGGGGATTACTGGGGAATTATAAAGACATTTAGCGGGGTCGCCCCCATCACTTACTCACCTGATTTACCACCGGCAATTTAACCCCTCAACGCATCGCCTTTGTTCTGCACCTGAAATAAAGGACAGAAAAAACAACATAAAAGGAGGCTCACACTTGAACTTTTGCATCTTCATACTTACGGCATATCGCTCAGAAAAGTCAAGTGGATGTGCCAGCGCCATTCTGAAAACCAGTGAAGTAACTGGACGAATGCGCGCCCCTGCACCAGAAGCAGGATGGAGAGTTCATCCTTCCAAACCATAAGGTGAGCTTAAACCGGGGGTTTTGGAGGAAGTCAGAGAAGAACGAAGGTGGAAAGGGGGGAGCAAGCACACTATTCAGCAGACAGTTAATCCCCTTTCTCATCTGCAGAAGGATATTCCTACGGGCCAGACAAGCAAGATTCGGAGGTCCTGTTCAATCGGTGGTCTGAATTCTGCGCATCACGCTTGAAGAGGCCACAGCAACCCAGACCAGACCAGCGCCTCCGTGGGAGCCAGGTGAGCGTTACAACGTCTCTCAAAAGAACAAATACTCTAGCCACCAAACTAGCTCTCTCACTTTCCACCAGGCAATACCCCCCCCCCCTTAGCAGCCAACCCCCCAGCTGCGGCCACTACGCAACCAACATTCGAATCCTTTAGTCCAATATCACCAGAGCAATTTCTCAAACTTCTATCTGCCCGCAAACCATCTGGCTCCCCGCTGGACCCTTGCCCGGCCACAACCCTCAAAGAAATTTTCGCTTCCACCTGCGAAGGAGAACACGCAAGATCCATCATAAATGCCTCCCTCTCCTCTGGTATCTTTCCGGACGCATTCAAAACAGTTCATGCCAAACCATTAATTAAAAAACCTTCTCTCGACCCTCTCCAGCCCAAAAACTACCGCCCCATCTCAAACACCAGATTCCTTGCAAAACTCATTGACCGAACCGCCTACTCCCAACTAAATGCCTTTGTCGAAGCCAATAATCTCCTAGACCCTGCACAATCAGGTTTCAGAGCCCGTCACAGAACCAAAACCACCCTAACCTCAATCTGGGATGACCTTAAAATGACGGCAGACTCCGCGGGATGCGCGGCACTAATCCTTCTTGACTTATCCGCCGCCTTTGACACAATCAATCACTCAATCTTCCTAGACCGCCTCCACTCCCTAGGAATTTGTGGAACCACTCTTAAATGGATAGCTTCATTCCTCAAAGATAGGTACCAAATAACGATATTCTCCACCTATACCTCCCAAGCTCGACCAGTCGACATGGGAGTCCGACAAGGAGCATGCCTATCTGCACTCCTGTTCAATCTCTACTTGATCACCCTCCTTCCAATAGTTCGTTCACAAAACATCCTGTGTTACAACTACGCCGACGACACTCAACTAATTCTAAAACTAATGAACTCTAATCCCAACTCCCGACCTGACCTGGCCTCCTGCCTCCTCGACATAGAACTCTGGATGACCCAAAGCCACCTCTTGTTAAACCCCTACAAAACTGAAATCATAGTATGTGGCAACTCCAAGCTTCTTCCGCCACCACTACCCTGGCCACCTGCCATGGGCAGCTCACCGACCCCCTGCAAATCAGTGAAAAATCTTGGATGCATCCTTGACTCTGACCTAACACTCTCGCGCCAAGTCAACAATGTCTCAAAATCCTGCCACTACCACCTTAAAACCCTTAGGCGCATCTTTCCATATCTCTCCTTTCCTAACAGACTCTCTGCGGTCCAATCAATTGTTATGTCAAGACTGGACTATGCAAACCCCCTATACCTCGGACTCCACGCGTACCAACTGAATAAACTCCAAAGGGCACAAAACGTGGCAGCCAAATTGCTGCTTGCGCTAGACCCAAGAGACCACATCTCCCCAACCCTTAAGACGCTGCACTGGTTTCCCAGTAGCCCGAAGGGTGACTTTCAAAACCTTATGCATCTCCCATCGAGCACTGCATAAAACCGGACCTCAATATCTTCAAAACAAACTAAAACCCTATCACCCCCCTCGCACCCTAAGATCAAGCTCAGCTGGCCTCCTAGTCATATCTAAGACAAACTCAGTCAGATTAGGCGGATCATCATTCTCAGCCTTGGCCCCCACCCTGTGGAACTCACTCCCACACCCCATCCGCCAAACTGAGGATTTAACATCTTTCCGCAAACTGCTGAAAACCTGGCTCTTCCCCTAAAACCAACCGGTAACCAAACTAATCCAAAAAGACAAACAGCATCTCAATGACACCAACCCATCAAACTACCTGAGGCGAGAAATGGACAGCTGATAACCCCGAATATAAACTAGAAAGACAAACAGAATTAAACGAGTAAAGTAGATCAAAACAGTGAAGTGGATAATAAGAATAAAAAAAATGGAAACAGTAAGGAGATGTAAACTGCTGAAATGAAACTGCTGAAATGCACATAATGCATGAGGAGGGAACGAAGTGAATAGCATCGATGAAATAGTCAGAATGGATGAAGCGTGTGAACAGATGAATGCACTGAATGAAAGAATGCATGAGTGGAAGAACAGATGACTATATAGATTGAATAAGTGTGTAAATCGAATGAGTAAGTACATCGGATAAGTGTATAGAATGGATGAACATGTTAAACGGCCGAGTGTGTAGAGTGGTTGAGTGTAAACAGTTGAATGCACTAAGTGGAAGAATGCATGAGTGAGGAACAGATGACTACATAGATCGAATGAGTGTGTAAATCGAATGAGTAGGTATATCGGATGAAGGTATAGAATGGATGAACATGATAAGTCGGATGAGCATGTAGAGTGGTTGGGTACGTAGATCAGACGAGTGCGTATGGCGGACGAGGGCATAAATACAAAGAAGCGAATGTAGAACTGATGATTGCACAGAACGTATGAGCGTGTAGAGTGGAGGAGCGTGTAGAGTGGGGAAGAGTGTAGAGTGGGGAAGCGTGTGGCGTGGGGGAGCGTGTAGAGTGGGGGAGCGTGTAGAGTGGGGGAGCGTGTAGAGTGGGGGAGCGTGTACAGTGGAGGAGGTTAGAGAGCGGATGAGGTCAGAGAGCGGATGAGGTTATAGAGCCGATGAGGTTATAGAGCCGATGAGGTCATAGAGCGGATGAGGCCATAGAGCGGATGAGGCCATAGAGCGGATGAGGCCATAGAGCGGATGAGGTCATAGAGCGGATGAGGTCATAGAGCGGATGAGGTCATAGAGCGGATGAGGTCATAGAGCGGATGAAGCCAGAGAGCGGATGAGGTTACAGAGCGGATAAGGTTAGAGAGCGGTTGAGGTTAGAGAGCAAATGAATTTATAGAACAGGATTACTGCGTACTAACAAATGACTCTAAGGGGCTGATGAGTGTATACTAATGTTAAATACAGGGAAAGCATGAGTGCATAGAGTGGATGAGTGTGCGTAGCTGGGGAGTGCAGGGAGCTGGTGAGTGCCGGGAGTGGGTGAATGGGCACGGTGGGTGAATGCGAAGTACAGGTGCAGACAGGGTGCTTGCGAGGGGCAGACAGGAGTGCATGCGTGGGGCTGTCAGGAGCGCGCGGGGCGGACTGGAATGCATGAGTGCGTCGTGCAGACCGGAGTGTGTAGCACTGACGGAGACGCATGGAATGAATAAAAGTCCATAGAACGGACTGGAGCGCATAGAACTGCGCGACGTACATAGTATGGTCTGGAATACAGAGAACGTATGAAAGAGCATGTAACCCATCATATCACACCCCACGCTTACTCTCTTCTTTACACCACCACTCAACTAGAACACAGAGATACTATGACACCATTCGGTATAACTGTTCTGATACCAACACCTCCCGCTCACTCCCCATCACTCTAAGTAAATACTGCTGGTTACACACCCCTCAGCCAGGCGTTCTCCTCAGGCCTAACGCAGCCACAGTCGGTCTGGATAAATCCTGCCAGAACGAACACATAACCCTGATCTCAACCACCACAACTAACGCTAAGAAGCAGCTTTTAACGAATACCGCACCAGCTGCACACATACCCCGTGCGCACACGCGCCGTTGACTCTCCCTACTCTCTCTACTGACCTGAACTTCGGTTCCCAAGGGCGTTCAACCTACCAGCGCCTTCAGACCATACCAATGGTATATAAGGCGCTATATAAGTGCAAAATAACATAACATAACCTAGATTTGCGACTCCGGTATAGTGGGAGAGAGCCCTAGGTTTCACTATACAATAGGCAGATATAGGGGATCACACATAGATTCGAGAATCCTGTATAGTGGGAGAGAGGCCTAGGTTTCACAATACAATAGGTTTCACACTATAATATGCATATATAGTAGAACACACCTAGATGCGAGAATCATGTATAGTGGGAGAGCGGCCTAGGTTTTTCAATACAATGGGTGTTTCAATAGTTTGTGTTTACAGTGGATTTTCTAGTGACTGTGATGGATGTGAGCGGTTGGTGTACTTCTTTATGGTAGTAGTGCTGTATGGTGGGGTGAATGCTAAAGTGTTTAATAGTATCAGTGAGATTGTGCGAGAACTGTGCCTACCTTCTCCGTGGTGCTGATTGACGGCAGTCTGTTCCTCGTTTGGGGCGTCTGGGTACTGCAGTCGGTTGCTATTGCTGCTTTGCAGGTGGAATTATGACTTTGGAACCACCCTGTTGATTGCGGTTGCAGCAGGGAACTGTTAGCTGTTGTTAGAGGAAGTGGTAGGAGTTTGACACTACATCCGGGGACTGAGCTGGTCCTTTCCCTTGAGCTCAGTGTGTGTGAGCTATGTGATGGAGCACAGTGGGTCTGTTTGGTTATATGTGTCAATGATGGGTTGAGGGTTAGTTGGTAGTTTAGGCTTGGTTTATGTTAGTGGGTGGCGGCTTCCCCTGCAGACACCTGCAGACACAGTATGAAGCCGTTCCCTGTAGGAGCTGCCCTTTGCCTTGGGCCCTTAGCGCCTGGGGCTGCTACGGGCAGAGGGGTGCCCTTGTGCTATGCTATTAATGGGATTTTATGAGCCAATTGGTGGAGGGGGGCGGGACACGAGGCGGGGAAAAGAACATGGAAGGCCAGGTAGGGGGGCTCACACAGCGCCGGAGCACTACACAAACAAAACAAATGCACAAAATCACACAAGTTAGCACTGGGGTGCAGGGGGCCTCACTTCAGCGACAACAGGGACCAAAGTGGCATGCTGGAAGTGGCAGAATGAGGGACTAGGTCCCCTTTAGGGTTGAGGATACCGTTAGCCAATCGGGTGAGGGGGTGGGACACGAGGCAGGGAAAAGAACATAGAAGGCCAGGCAGGGGGCTCACACAGCGCCGGAGCCATCTACAAACAAGACAAATGCTCAAAATCACAAGTTAGCACTGGGGTGCAGGAGGCCTCACCTCAGCAACGCCAGGCACCAGTCTATTTGTGTCAGCCAAAAATGGAATGAGCCATTAAGGAAAAATGGGCCCATGATGCTGGACAAGGTTGCATTGTGCAACCTACCCACAGGAGTCGAAGTATGTACCCATTTCGAACCTAGACCTCTATTTGAATATGTTGTCCTGTTTTGGTTGCAGCAGCAAAGAAGTGGAATTATTCAAATCTTAACATTTCTGGCAAGTTTAATGCACATCAAATACCAGATAACTATGCTTTCCCACCCTTCTTTCGGGATTCTGGCAAACAGTGAGTTCAAATTAAAATGGTAGAAACAGGGCATGTCTGATTTGAATATGTGACCAACAGAAACAGCAGCAGA
Organism: Ambystoma mexicanum; assembly: GCF_040938575.1. NCBI lineage: Eukaryota > Metazoa > Chordata > Amphibia > Caudata > Ambystomatidae > Ambystoma > Ambystoma mexicanum. The sequence goes on along the minus strand of NC_090936.1, from coordinate 102,805,635 downwards.
TGCGGAAAATTGCTAGAGCAGTTGTGCGGGAGGTACTAAAATAAAATAGGCTTTAGTTGAGACACAGAGAATAAAAATAGGCTTCAATTCAGAGAGGTAGAATATTAAACTAGGATATGTTCGGAGGAGAAGTAGCATACAGAAATAGGATAGGCCATCATTTTCAAATATCAGGAAAGAGAGAATCCCAGCAGCCATCATGTGTTACATAGACGCGTGTGATAGTTATGGTGCATGAACACGGAGAGAGGACATTATCCCAGAATCGTTAGGAGATAGGCAGGGGTCTAGGAAGAAAAATTCTAACAATTGTTTGGAGGCACGCAAGCCATTTTCAGTGTAGGACCTTTTGTCGAAAAAGGCAAAATCCGAACTGAGAAGATTTGTGAATAAACAAAATTGTAGTGACAAAGATACATTGATAGAATTGTTTAGAGCCAGGAAAGTACACTGAGGGGTAGTGACTATAACTTAGAATGCCAATTTTTACGATAAAACAAAACAGTAGCAGCAAAAACAGTCTTCAAGTGTTTATATGGAGAGGAGTACAAAAAGTGATTGTATGTCAACTTTTTGTGACAGATGGGAGAACATACTAGTTATGAAGATTTGTTATGAGACAAAATAGTGAAGAAGAAATATTAGAATGGTTTGGGGGTGGACCTATACATTCAGTAGTTGTGAGTACTGGCCTATATTTTTGTGAGAAGACAAATAGTACAACTGTAGAGAAATATACAGAAATCTTTGTTTTATCAGAGAATATTCAGCTGTTGCCTTGGGTGTACCAAGGTTTTTGACAGATAGGGAAAGTACTATTTGTTTGAATTTGGGACGAGAAAATTGTGAGGGAACAGAAATGAAAGGCGGGCACAAAATGGTAGTGTTTTCAACATCAGATAGCTTTATTAAAATAAAAGAGTTGGATAAATGCCTATCTGTCCCTGTCCTAAAAAGCGTTTCCCTAAATAGGAAACTAAAACTAAAGATCAGTCAGTGTCTGATCTTCCAAATTATATACACTGTCCTTGTGTCCAAAACATTAATCTGACCCCCATACTAGAAGTGAACAACTAAGGGTATAAGGAAAGTGTCCATGATGCAGGTTTGATAAAAAATGTTAAAAAATAAATAGATAAATCCAACAAAAATAGTATTTGGATCCAGAGTGTGGTTCCCTTCCCCTGGATATCTCAGGTAGGATGGCAAAAGCATCTCTTTCAAGCAACCACTTCTTAAGGACAGCAAATGTGTCCCTTTCAAGCATTTCATCTGCTTCTTACGGATCACATGGTATACTCCCCAACCAGGTATCTGCCCAACAATGTCTGTGTCATCTGTGTATTCCAAATGGATTACCTGGTATGCTCCCCTTCTAGGCATCCTTTAGTAATCTTATAAGATCCCGTGGTATACTCTCCTGCCAGGTATCTGCCCACAATGTCTTATTTCTCTGAGTGTTTCAAATGGATTGCCTGGTATACTCCCCTGCCAGGAATACCTTTCTGGGGTTTGCAGATCCCTTGGTATGCTTCTCTGCCAGGTACCTTCTCCCCAAATCTTCACTGCCAGATGTGCTTCTTTCACCATGGCTTCTTTTAACGTTCTCACTTTCTTTCAGTATAGCACAGTTGTATTGCTTCACTGTCTATACTTTCATGGCTTGAGGTACTACTTGTTCCAACTTTCCCCACATTGATATGTGATGTATGGAGACTTGCTCAATTTCTGTCTTTTAACTCCTTCACTATTAGTCATTGGCTTGTGGCAATATTTGCACCAAGCTTCCCCATATAGACATCTCAAACACGAGGATTTGGGATAACTCTGTCTTTGTTTTCTACTTGGTTGGTATTCAAAATAAGTTCTTAATGGCTCACAGGCCTGTTGGTCCAGACTTCTCTGGGCAGACTCACCGGTATCTGGTAGTGTTTCCGACCCATGGCACATTGCTGAGGTGAAGCTTCCACTTCAGAACAGTGCCCTGCAGACCTTTTCTCAGCTCTCCTACTAGCTTTACATTCGCCCGCCGGTAGGCTTCCTGCTTCTGGACACGACCGTTCAAAACCCTCTGCATTGTCCACAAGGCCTTCTGGGGGCTGGAGCTTCAATACCTTCAACTCTCTCTCCTGAAAATATTCCTTCTCAAACTCTTTGCTCAGCCGCCTCCAACTCCCTCAGGGTCAGTCGCTTCTCCAAGCAACAAGTTGGTGGTAGATCTCTTTCTTTGGCTAGAGCCTCCCTCTGAAACAGCCTCCCTGCCTCCCTGACTCCCTGAAACTTGAGGAGAATCATCTCCGGTTCCGGAACCACCTCAAAGCCTTTCTCTTTGCTTCTGATTTCTCTCCTCTCCCCTATTGAATTTCCTGGCTGAAAATGAAACTCCAATGGTTACCTGGCCACCCTCTGATCTCGGGCCCATTTCCCCTCCCCCACCAGTCACACGCCTGCACTGCCTTCCTGGCTATACCCACACTTGTGGACTGTTTTCTGTATCCCTACAGTCCCACTACCAGCACTTGACACCTGATATCTGCACTTACCCCTGCACTTGCACTTGCCATCAGCTGGCCAAACATTTACTTTTATTTATTCTATTATCCCATGTACTGCACTGTCTGCTCCACCCTCCCCCCGCACTTTTCCCCATCCCCCTTCCCATGCACTTGCACAAACTAAATGTCACCTGGCCTAGCAGGATCGTTGTCTCTGTCTTCCCTCTGTCCCTCCTCCCTTGCCTCATCGCACCTTGGAACACTTGTGTATTGGCGCGTTATAAATGCCATATCATATCATACAGTGCTCCTTGTAGCTTTGCTGTTGCTGCTGGCTCCCAGCGGTTCTCCCCCAGTTCAGTTCCTGCAGTGTCTTTTGTGGCCTCACGCCACACTGGTAGGTACTGCATGCAAGTCCGTTCTCATGCTGCTGCCTTCTCCCGTGGTTCCGTGTCCTCCTTCCGTTCAGCTTCTCTCTGTTCTTCTAACACGGACACCATTTTTAAATGTCCCGCACAGTTGGGCTTCATTACAACAACTACCCTGCCTGTTCAGCTTCGTGTTTCCTTTGATCTATATTAACTCCTTCTACCTCTTCCTCATCTCAGTACTTGCAGCTTAATGGGAATTGGAGTCTATAGGATTTATAGGTCTTCTATGGTGATTTTGTTTATGATTTTTGGTTAGCACAAAAACATCAGGGACAACAGATGTTATGTGTGTGATATGTACATATGAGGTGGGAATAATATTCTGCCCCAATTGATTCACTAAAGGGTTTTTTGACTTTTACAATAAGAGGGATTTGTATAGTGACAGCATGCCATCAAGAATTTAGGAATTATAGGGTCGTCTTCATTGGGAAGAGAAGAATACTGCGTCTCTCCTGATGGGGTCGCCACATCTCCCAGACAGCCGTCTCCTCCCATGTGATCCTCCCTCATAATGCCACTCCAGGGTCAGGTTCAGGTAGCGGCTGCCATCCTCTGGTGGGGTGACCAACTATGGCTAGCCTCACAGTATCAGGAGTGACCCTTGAACTCCCCCACAGCACAGGGATAAGCCCATAGAGAACCATCATATTAGCAGCCTGGCCCCTTTAAGAGGTGACTGAAGTATGGTTGCTATGGACCTTGAGCATTGTTGCCATCCGGCAGAAAACACCAATTTAGGAAAAATAGCCTCAGAGATTCTCATTATGGATATCACAGGTTGAGCAAATCAGAGGAGAAGAGCGGATCCTTGCCAGGTCCACTCTCGGTTTCTGGTGTACACAGAGTGGCGCGAGTGTAGAAGAATCTAAACCCAAGATGCTGGACCAACCTGAGCTAGACTTGGTCCACTGCACCAGGCAAAGCTAGGAGAGTCAGTTTCACACAGCTGAAGTAATTACACGCTTACTCAACGACCACTCCTTCAGGAAAAACAATGATGCTTCCCAGGTGCCATGAATAGGTTTAAACAAGCATAGGAGGTGGAGTACATAAGCCAGGGGAGAGGAAGGTTGGGTGTATGGAGTAGCGGTGTAGCAAGAAAGGAGTTGAGGGTACATGAATAGGTGGAGAAGTGTAAAGGAGTTGGAAGCGCAGGCGAGGTTTGAGGACGTACACGTCCAGGAGGAGGAAGGGAGAAAGCAGCAGATGTTGGAGAAGGTGAAGATCTAGGAGGAAGTGGGAATGAACACGGAGTGGTTGGGTGGAGGTGAACATCCAGAAGGTTGAGGGGGGACAGCATGAGATATCCGAGTAGGTAAAGAAGTGGGGAATAGTGAAAGAGATAATCCAACTGTAGAAACAAAGGTGTAGAAGTTGAAAGGCGGAATGGACAGTAATTGGAGAAGAAAATAAGGGACAAGAAGGGAAAGAGGTGGATTTTGGGGAGTCTCTTGGAGATACAGGGAAATTATAGCCACATAGCAAGAGAGGACAAGCAGAACACAAGCCTATATGTTTTTGGGGGGAAGTGAGAGGAGAAACAAGCATGTGGCAGAGCATTGAAGAGGTTGCAGACAACTTGAGGGCTAGCATCAAGGTCCAGTGTAAGCCCCAAATGCATGAGTGAGCATTGAGTCAGCAAAAAGGGATGCATGCTGTTAGGTTCTGGTCTCAGAGAGGGAGGTGATCTAGAACCTGGCCAGGAATTCAGAAGCCCTCCTTGCTTTTCTCACCTCTGGGAGATGCTGTGAAACCTGCTCCAAATGAGCCTAGAGCATCAACACGGATACCTCCAAAATTTGGGCCATGATATCCAGACTGTTTCCTATCAGGAAAGGCCACTCACCAACCCAGAATTCATTCACCAGAGCAACCGTCGGCCCAAAGACTGTGAGCAACACCAGGGGAGATATTCACAGAGAATAGTTGAACGTGAGATAGTATCTTGTGGCCAGGTGGAATTAACTGATTTAAAAGAGTAATTCACATCCCAGACCCACTCTTTGTAAAGTTGAAGACAGAGGGATACTGCACTGTGACCCAGAAGACCGCACTGCCAGCAGAAGGATTTACTGAGGATCCCAGAGGGTCATATGGGAACTACAAATTACCTAAGAGGGGAATTCTGGAAGTCTTTAAACGCAGATCCTGACCAGAAACATATGTACTATGTGTAAGGGGCATGGGTGTCCATTTCAATGCACAATTGAAAAAGGGGGACGTGAGAGGGAGACATATTTCTTGGGTTGTACTACGTTTTGTTTGTAACACTACCTGTAGGAAACGTTCCTTTTCAATTTCCCAACTTCACAATTAGCTTTGAATACAGAATTGTCTATTGCTGTGTTTAGTGGTGCTTCCCCAATGTCTTCTTCACATATGGAGTCAGGAGTGAGATCACCAACCTAATCCTGAGGGTCACCAAATGGTACCTTCACCTGGGCCTCCACAAAACAAGAAAATACTTTATCAGCCACCTCTGCCACCCTCCCCAACAATAGTGACCAAAATCCTTCAGCGGAAACCCAAGTCTCTAACCAGTTTGTTGAGTTAATCTCTGACGAAGAAGGCTGGGAAATAGAGGGGTCTGAAAATGAGACCGACTATACTGGGCTATATCTAGTGATTCATCACCAGTAAGAATCCCATATTATCCACCATAACTAAGGAACAAGTTACTTACCTGTAACTGTTGTTCTCCAGCATGGGTCTGGCATGGATTCACATGCTCATGAATATTCCCCGTCGTCAGGCTGGGAATCCTCGGTAAAGAAAAAACCAGTATCAGTTTCGTTTCTGATCTGTCTTTCGTAGTAATAACCAATCACTGGTCTCTGCGTCATACTGACCACAGCCAATGACTGCCCTCTACCTAAGCACCGCCTCTGGCAGCCATCTTCAGATTTGGAAGCACGTGAAGTGGCAGTATGACCAAGTGAAGAGCCGCAGAGGGGTAGGCGGGAGGGTTCGCATGTGAATCCATGCCAGACCCATGCTGGAGAACAACAGTTACAGGTAAGTAACTTGTTCCTTCTCCAGCATGGGGTCTGGCATGGATTCACATGCTCATGAATAAAGAATACATAGCAGTACACACACATGCACAACCACGGGAGGTGGCAAAGGCTCAACATTAAGCATAGCATCAAACTCAACATTAAGCATCTTACCTCCTCACCAGGCTCACCTCAGGCGAACAGGTTGCGCAGCACTGCTTGGCCGACCCTGGACTCCTCCCTGGAATCCCGATCGACGCAGTAGAACTTCGTGAAGGTGTGCGTCGACCTCCACGTAGCAGCCCTGCATATGTCCAGCAGGGGCACACCAGAAAGGAACGCCGTGGTAGCTGCGATCGCTCTGGTGGAATGGGCTCTCGGACGGCCGGGCAGAGGTCGGTTTGCCAACCGATGACAGTACATGATACAGCCGGAGAGCCATCTGGAAATGGAAGCCTTCGAGAGAGCCTTCCCCTGATTGACAGGTCCAAAGTTCACAAAGAGTTGTGACGTCTTCCGAAAACACTTCGTGCGGTCCACGTAGAACTTCAGCGCTCTAGCTACATCCAGCGAGTGCAAAGTCCTCTCAGCCGGCGACGAAGGCGACGGGAAGAATACAGGCAACACCAAGGGTTCGTTGAGATGGAAGTCCGACGGTACCTTGGGCATGAAGGAGGGGTGCGTCCTGAGCACTACCCTCCTGTCGTGGAAAGTCAAGTACGGGGCCTTGCAGGAAAGGGCCTGGATCTCTCCCACTCGTCGTGCGGAGGTGATGGCCACAAGAAAAGCAGTTTTCCACGATAGAAACTTCAACGGAACCGAGTGCAGAGGCTCGAACGGAGGTCCCATGAGCTTGGTCAGCACCACGTTGAGCTCCCACGCCGGGGCCGGAGCCTTCACCGGCGGGAACGATCTGAACAGTCCCTTCATGAACTCTTTCACCAGGCGATGAGACCACAAGGACGTCCGCCCCGTGGTTCTGGTGTATCGGGAGATCGCAGCAAGATGAATCTTGATGGACGCGTGTGCCAGGCCAGCTTTGGCCAGCGTCAGCAGGTACGGCAGTACTTGGGGAGCAGTAATCCGTAGAGGGTTAATCTTCTGTGCGTGGCACCAGACAGAGAACCTCTTCCATTTGTGTCCGTAGCATTTAAGAGTCGAGGACGCCCTGGCCTTTGCAAGAACCTCTCTGCAGTCGGCCGGTATGTCGTATCCTCCAAACTCTAGCGCTGCAGGAGCCAGGCCTGCAAGTTCAGCGACTTCGGGTCGTGGTGGAGGATGGCGCCTCCTTCCCTGGAGAGTAGATCCGCGTCCGCCGGCAGCTTGATCGGCGGGGACGCTGACAAGTCCAGAAGGTCCGGGAACCATATCTGCCTCGGCCACGAGGGTGCGACGAGGATCATCCTGCACCGTGACCTCTTGAGCAGGTTGACTAGCCGGATTAGCAGAGGCAAGGGAGGGAACGCGTAGAGGAACAGGCCCTCCCAGGGGAACGAGAAAGCATCGCCCATGCTCCTCGTCTGGGGAAACCTGCTGGCGAACCTCCGGCACTTGGTGTTCGTCGCCGTCGCGAACAGGTCGATCTGGGGTGTGCCCCACCGTCGGAAGAGGCGATCCACCAGATCCTGCCGTAGTTCCCACTCGTGGCACGAGCGCAGCTCCCTGCTGAGTGAGTCGGCGATGGTGTTTTTTATCCCTGCCAGATGAAACGGCACCAGAAAAATCCTCCTTGGACAGCGCTGGGGACCTGGTTCCGCCCTGTTTCCTGATGTAAAACATGGTGGTGGTGTTGTCGGTGAAGATCCTCACCACCTTGCCCTTGAGGGACGGAAGGAAAGACCTGAGGGCCCAAAACACTGCACGGAGCTCCAGGACGTTGATATGCAGGGACTTCTCCGTCGGGAGCCAGAGTCCCTTTGCGTGCAGATTTTCGGTGTGCGCTCCCCACCCTTCCAGGGAGGCATCCGTAGTCACAGTCTCCTGGTGGGCTGGGGTCTGGAAGTCCATGCCCGCCGTCAGATGCGCGCGGGTGCCCCACCACCGTATCGCTCGTCGGAAGTTCTCGTCGAGCTTGATCCTTTCCTCGAAGCTGCCCGTCGTCTGGATCCAGCGCGCATCCAGGAATTCTTGCAACGGGCGCATCCGGAGCCTGCACATGGGAATGAGGTAGATGCAGGAAGACATCATCCCGAGGAGGGACTTGATGGACCTCACTTTGGCCGCGTCGGCCACCAACATCCGTTGCACCTTGCCCAAGATGGTCCTGGTCCTCTCCTCCGACGGGGAGGCCAGAAGGGACACTGTGTCGAGCCTCGCTCCCCGAAACAGTGCGACTTGCGCGGGCACCAGGTGGGATTTGGCGTAGTTCACGAAGAATCCCAGGTCCGTGAGGAGTTGGACGGTCCTTGCCGTGTGAACCACGGCGAGCTCCCTCGTCTTGGCGCGGATGAGCCAGTCGTCCAGGTAGGGGTAGACGTGGATCCCCTCGCGGCGCAGCTGCGCCGCCACCGGTGCGAGGCACTTGGTGAATACCCTGGGTGCCGACCGTAGTCCGAAGGGGAGGGCTCTGAACTGGTAATGACGCCCTTGGACCACGAACCTGAGGAATTTTCGGTGCCCCTTTAGGATGGGAATGTGGAAGTAGGCATCCTCCAAATCCAACGACGATAGGAAATCCCCTTCCTTTACCTCCAGGAGAAGTTGAGGGACGTGAAGTTCTTTCCTGGCCACGGGGGGGACGCGCGGGCACCTTCTTTGAAACTCGAGCGCGTGGCCCCGGGCCAGGGCGTCCAGCACCCAACGGTCGGTGGAGATGGACTCCCACACGCTGACGAAGCCCGCCAGCCGGCCTCCCACCGGGGTGCTCCGGTGGGGGCCCGACCCCACAGCCGGTTCAATCCTGCTTGGACGCGGCCTTGCCGCCTTGACCTCCTGGGCGACGACGGCGGGGTCCGCTAGACTTGCCTCGTCCTCTGTAGGCCTCTTGCGACGACGAGCGGGCCGCTTGACGGTAGGAAGCGAAACCGCCGCCAGAACCTCTGGAGGCGCCCTTGCCTCCGCTGCTCCGAAAGGGCGTCCGACGTTGCTGCAGAACTCCGAGGGCCCGGGCCGTCTCAGTATCCGCCTTGATGGCCTGAAGGGAATCGTCCACTGTCTTCCCAAACAGGTTGTTCCCGTCGAAGGGCATGTCCAGGACTCTGGTCTGGACGTCCTGCCGGAAGTCCGTAGCTTTGAGCCATCCACGACGTCGAAGGCAAACGCCGTTGCCCAGCTGGCGGAACCCAGTGTCGGCGATGTCCGTCGCCACGGTGATGGCGTGGTCCGAGGCCACCTCACCTTCCTGCAGGATCTCCAGGGCCTCCGCCCTCTTGTCGTCCGGCAGAAAATCCAGCAGGGGAGCTATCTTGTACCAGAGCTCCCTGTCGTAGCGAGCCACGATAGCCAAGGCGTTGGCCGCTTTAATCGTTGTCGCTGCCGACGAGATGACTCTACGTCCCATAGCATCCAATTTCTTTCCCTCGCCGTCCGGCGGGGAAGTCGATGTGGAGGCCGCACCCCCCCCCGCTTTCTTCCTGGCTGCCGCGGAGACGACGGAATCCGGGGTAGGCTGCGCCCGGAGGCACAGGGGGGCCGTGTCCGGGACCCGGTACTTTTTCTCGTACCGGTCTCTTTTAGCTGGCGTCGTGGAAGGGTTCTTGAGGAGGGAAAGGCCCTCATCCCAAATGTCGTCCAACAGAGGCACTGCGAGGACCGTCTTCCTCTTGGCCTCGCGCCGCTGATAAAGGAAGCCTTCCTTTTTCTTCTCCTCAGGGCAGAGTTGGAAAAGCTCGGAAGCCCTGGAGATCATGGAGTGGAAAGATCCGATCTCGTCGGGCGGAGAAGCCCTGGCGGGAGGCGACGACGGAATATCCTCGTCGTATGCCTCGTCGTCCGTACCCGTCGCTGCCGTGTCAGTCCCCGTATCATCCCCTCGGGTGGACGGGGAGGAGGGCTGGACGGGGCGCGACGGTTGAAAAGGAGGTGGTGGATGGATCCTTCTTTTCTTGGTAGGGGGAACACCAGAAGGTCCCGGTTCTGGATCCCCCGACGGGAGAGGTTCCTCCGTCGGTAACGGTAGTCTCGTCCTTATCTCGGAGCATAAGGACTGTATGGCCAACAAAATGGCCGCCGAGTTGTCTTGCGGCGCTGGCAGAGGGGAATCCGACGGGCGAGCAGGGGCCCCGTCGGTATCCTCGACGATGTCGTCGTCGTCGTCACCTGCGTCGGGGTCCATTCCGACGGGCTGGCCTTCTTCCACGCCTAGGCCGTGGCTTAAGACCTCGATCAGCTCCTCTTCTGAGGTTGAGGCCGAATCTACGACGACGCCCTGCCCCCCCTTCTTCTTCCCCACGGAGGGTTTCACGGGGGTCCTATCGATGGGCACAAAAGAAGACTCCCTCCGAGGAGGCAGGGAGATTCTGGGCCCCGAGGTCGCCACCACTGGCGCAGCCTCCACAGGCTGAGCCAGGGCCGCCGCGACCGTTTCGATAGAGGGCTTGGTCGGATGGATCAAGGCCTTCACCACCTTAGGTGCGCTCACCGCCTTATCCTTGAGGGAGGGGGCACTGCCACGCTCCTCCTCTGCCTTAGAGCTCGACCGGGGTCTCTCCAGGAGTTTCGCCGGGTGCTCGGCCTTCCTCTTACCCGACCCAGAGCGTTGGCTCGTGGTTGATGGTGCCGGGGAGGGTGCGCCCTGCCTGGCGCCCGTAGAGCCCGACCGTTCGGCGCTCCCGGTGCCAGCGGACTCGCGGTGCTTAGCCTTATGTTGGGCCCCCGTCGCCGGGGCGCCCTCAAAGGTCTTAGAAGACCGCTCGGATTTCTTCTTCTTCTCGCCAGACGGGCTCTTACCCTCCAGCCAGTTGGCGAGACGTTGATGGCGGTCCTTCATGGTCCGTTCCGACATGTTGCCGCAAAACGCACAGTCCTTCTCCACGTGCGTCTTGTCCTCATGAAGGCAGTAAAGGCAGAAAGAGTGTTCGTCCTCCTTAAAGACGTTCTGCAGCTGGCATCCAGGGCAGACCCTGAACAGCTTTCCGGGCGTCGAGCTTCCCTTCTCCTGGGCCATCTCCGAGACCGGGCCTGAGAAGCTTCTGGAGTCCTCCGAAGTGTAGCTCGACGAAATCTTCACCCTTGAGGGGCGCAGACGAATCCGACACGGGTCCCCGTTGATCGGATGTAGGATCGGTGGAGCTTGAGGCTCTTTTGACCGAAAGAATCGAGTTTTTGTGAAAAAGCGCGAAACAATAGCACTAACGCTCGAGAGCAATAGCACGAGGATCCCAACACATGAACGTGCGGTAAAAATCTGAAGATGGCTGCCAGAGGCGGTGCTTAGGTAGAGGGCAGTCATTGGCTGTGGTCAGTATGACGCAGAGACCAGTGATTGGTTATTACTACGAAAGACAGATCAGAAACGAAACTGATACTGGTTTTTTCTTTACCGAGGATTCCCAGCCTGACGACGGGGAATATTCATGAGCATGTGAATCCATGCCAGACCCCATGCTGGAGAACCATAATTTGCTCAAGAGGAGCCGGTAGCTGGATTTTCGGGGGACACAGGAGTGAGAGCAACTAAATCTGTCCTACTCTGACCAGAATTGGAGAAAATATTTTTGAAGGGCACCCTAGCAGAGAGAAGACGGAGTATCCATCCCATAACAATTCTGGACAATCCAGTCGGGCTTAGGAAACCTGTAACCCAGGAAAATATCTTGAGTAACCAGGTCAAGGGAAAACTGGCTGTCGTGGGACAGATGCAATACCCCAAGCCTTCTATTCTGATATCCCTGCTCTAAACATTTGCAACCATAGAGGACCCAGAATACTTTTTGGAGAATCTCAAGTGTATGGCCAAAGTGGCTCATTGAGAGGAGACTTGCTGGTCCTAAAAATGTCCTCTTTGTTGACCAGGGAGATAAAGACCTCTTCGCAAGTACTTAATGCAGACAATCAAATTCACTATGAAACATTGAGAGATACCATGCTAGAGTGCTTTGGGTACGACCTCTAGTTCCACCAATGACAACTAAGAGAGATGAGAAAGCTGTCCACTGAAACACATCAGCAAATTATGTACTTAATAAAAGCCCAGCTGGAGAAATGGTTGGGAAAACAGGCAACTGTAAAAAGTAAAGGAATTACACATTCTGGAGCTGTTTCTTTTTAATCTCCTACCCTCCTATTTAGAGAGGCTGGTGCAACAACTAACCCAGCTAAATGTGAATCAGGCTATTCAGCCAGCTTCCTGCTTCCAGCGGGACCAGCAACGGTGGCCTTTAGGCCAGGATGTCGTCCATAAGAAATAACTTTTCTCACCACTTGGCAGGAAGGGGGCAGCACTCCAAGAAAAAGTATCAGCAAAGGTCTGGAGATTTAACAAACATTTCCAGCAAATTCAAGCCCAATCTAACACAGACCGAATGCTGTGGAAATAAAGCCCTAAAGACTTTGCCTGCCAGAAAGGAGCCATTGAGCTAGCCAATTCTCCTCAACAGGTATTATATCCCGGAGAAGAAGAGTGAGAGTGGGCCGATGTGCGGACCAAAGAAGAATGTGAAGCCCACTTTATGGTTTACAGCCAGGACATGTTGGCTCTGGGTGAGAATCATGGGATCTATTAGCACTGAATGGAGATAGATGGGAAGATTACCTAGGCATTATTAGATTTTGGGAGTTGACAGCAGCGGTGTGCGCCAACCGGGTTTATTCAGAAGTATTCACCTGCATTTTTAGGGATGAGGAAGTCTACCCAACGGCCGAAGTACATCTTACAGTTCATAGAAACCACTGAACAATTTGATGGCTATAATGCAAGGACTAGCTGAACCTGTGGTACTAGGAACTGACTCACTGAAGTTTCAAACATAGTCTTAGCAGTCCCAGCAAGAAGACGCACTAGGTATTAATGAGGAAAGAAGCCTATCAGAACAATCGGGTGACTACAGCGGATAGTTGTGAGTGACCTATTGATTTCAATAAGCCAGGTTCCAAATCCTCTCTATGCCAGCCATCTAACCCATTATGATCAGAGGAGGATTGAGGTCAAAGTTGGACGTCATGTAAAATAATATAAAACTCAAGAACACGGAGCGTGCAGAATGTCTCTCCATGCTTGCATAGAAGCCAAACTCCTTTCGGATTCCCCAGCAGGAGGGGAGGCTCGGCCACAGCTATACGGCAGCTATGAAAGAAGCATCCGGGTATAACAGGATGGCAACAGGACCTGTGTAACTTATTTAACTCATTGTTGGTTACAGGGTCCGGAGATCTGGTGGAGAGTTTCCATCTTCACAAAGATAGGGAAATGAGGGTCAGCCATCCAAATATAGACCTATCTCACTTCTAGACTGCAATAGCAAGACATTTGGCCAGATCTCGAGCTGGCTGGATGAAGTTCCAGTCCTTTCTCCTGCCGAGGGAGGTTTCAGTAATGGGACAAGAATCATTGAACAAGGGCTTAAGTTACTTTTGCTGAGGGCCAAATATGCATACCTTTATAAAGTTAGCCCATTTTTTAAGTGCATTATATACCAGAAAGTAGCCAGAAGATGCAGGCAGCGAAGAATACATTGTGTACAGCACTAATGGGACTCTAGCATTATGGTATTGGAAGACCTGGCACAGAAGCAAATCAGCAAGGTGGCAACCTTAAGACCAGACCTAGTCTGGGCCAAAGGATGGCCCTCAGTTGTGACTCTTGCCATTCCATGATTTTCTGAATAATTTCCAATGTTGTACCTTGAGCAGGTAAACCCCTCTCAGTACACATCTTTCTCAAATTTTCGGATTTAGAAGCATTTAAGGTTATAAAGGCACTTGTTTCCATTATATAAGATAGGTCTATCACCTTTATAGTTATCACTACAAAGTCACTATGTGTCCTGGATAGGAATAACTTGAAATGCCTTCACTAGTGTGCAACACTGGATACCTTCAGTCCTATCCCACCACTGTACACCAATTTGTTAAAATGGATTTCTTAACTCTGACCTGGTGGGCAGAGGTTCAGGAGGCCAGCCTAGTTTCTTGGAACAGGGTAACCTTCTGGGCAAGCCAGACCAATCAAGGTAACTGGGCGGCGGTCAAGATAAGGTCTCAGGAGGGGTGAGGGTGACTGAAAGACCTCCATGAGCACACAGGGTAAAGGACACTTACAAATCACTCTTAGTCAGGTGTAGATATATTAAAAATACATATACATTTATTTCATGGCGTTGGAGTTTCAACACACAAATGAAATCACAGTAATACTATTAAGCCAACACAATCCTATCTAAATACATATATACAAGGCCATTGGGGTCTAAAGGGTTAATGCACGAAAGGAGTCCACAACCTAAAAGGGGAAGGAAACAGGCAGTGCAAATAGTCTTTAGCCCCTTCTGCATCCAACACACTCCTAATTAAGAGGCAGTCCAATCCCTAGGAATAGTGGAGCCTAATGCTCAAATGTACAAGCAATGCCACCACACGCTGTAGTTTAAATGGGCAAAATGGGGTCTCTTCAAGGGTCTGTAGCAACTCAGAAAGGTGGGTGAGGTGATGAAGAATAGGTTCCCACTATTCGAGCAGGGTCTCCACTTGAAGGTCAAGTCCAAGAGTTGGGAATAGTTTGCTAATTCGCACTAGAAGTAGAAAGGAGAGGGGCCCCCAGGAGCCACTTGTGCATAAAAATGGATGAAGGCACTAGGGGCCACTGGGTAGGGTTGCGATTACTCAACGAACACCGGCGCACTCCGGAATAAACTTCGGCAGTCGAGTCCACTTTCGGTTGCACGTTCAAGAGCAGCAATTTAACAGCTCTGCTGCTTTCAGCAGTGAAGATACAGTGATGATTCCCAAACGGGACAGTGGCGATTTCTCTGCTCCTGGTGGATGGATCAGGCCAGTTTCACTGCAGCAGGCTTCAGGGGCAAGAGGGGCACAAATGCAGCACAACTGCAAAGTTCGTCACCACGGCTGGGCGACACGGTAACCGCGTATGCTCCGGTTCTGGCGCACTCGTCGCACTTCAGATCTGGGCACGCCAAGTGTACGAAATTCAGTGTGAGGGTGCCGTGAACACAGAGCTAGCGATATACCAAGTTTCGAGGGTCTCCTCAAAACGGTGGCGGTATCAGGGCAAAGGGTCTGTGTAAGCTGGTCAGCCCACTGGTTGGCCCAGGGACGCTTCCGAGAAGGCTTACTTGCCGGTTTTGATGAAGGTGCCGAGAATAGTTGGTCCCACTATTCCAATGGGTCGAAGCGTCTTTGCAGAACTTCTAGGATGACCAGATGCAGAGGGGTGCCACGAGATCAGGGTGCCAAACCTTCCAGTGGGTCACCAGCGGTTCCTCGACTCGGCTTCTTAGTTTCAGGATACTTGGATCCTATCCTTCGTTCAGTGAGAACTCCAGAGATCAACATGCTATGGGTGTTTGGGGCCTTCTCTTATACAGAATCTCCTTCGCGCCAAAATAAAGAGGAACCAATGGGAGATCTGCTCACATACAGGCATACCATACACGGACCAATCATGGACCACGGTGGTCCCAGGCATTCACAGCACTCCAGACTCTGGCAGCCAGGATGTGTATTGGAACCAGACGCTCCAGCCCACATCCTGGAGGCACACACACATGGCATGCAGAAGCCGGCGAAAGCTTGGCATTTCGCGGGAGAATTCATGCCCAAATAAGGACTGACCCAGGTAGGATCGAACTGAGGAAGGTGAAGGGGCAATATGGCCAAAGGACAGGACAAAGAACCTCGTGGCATGGCCATTTTGGAGCCAGGCCACCTATTCGTGCCAAACATGATAATAGCGGTTTACCTGGTAGGAAAGGGTTAAAAATATACGAAATGATAAGCTGCCACCAGCCCTGTCCAAGGCACATCCGCACTTCTCCTAAACAATCCTTGGAGAGTATCTAGGGCCATGGGAAATTACTAATAGACCCATGTGTACTGTACTGGAAGGTACATTGTACACTTGTTACATGTTGCAGAAAAGTTGCAACATTGGACAGGACTAAGGGAAACAAAGTCTCCCAGTACTGATTGTCTTAAGGGCATGTCCGTTTCCTCATAAGAATATGGTGTTAAACATCAGCAAAAACTTAGGGGGTGTACAAAACTGGAGGAAATCTTTCCTAACACTGGCCAGTAATTAGGAATATATTCCCTGCTATCTAAAGGGTTAAGCTTCACACCAGTAGTTCCTGATGTGATGGCATGCTGATTGTTCATTAGTTGGGAGGCTCCGCACTCTGTGGCATGGGTCTGGCAGGAGATGGCAGCATAGTATATCCAGGGGAGCAGGAAAGGAGCCATTGTATCAGAATGACTGCAAGGCTGACAGTGGACTGGACCATTGAATGTGAGAACCTGTGACAGGACAGGGCAGCAGGAGCAGTCTGTGGAGAGAAGGTGTGAGGCAGTGTACGGGATCAGACACTTTTCAGGTGAGTGATGCTGTGTGTCGCTGACCGTGGGGTCTTCCTTAGTGGTATAAAGAAGGAAGAGAGTGGACTTATGATAGATCTTACGGTGCAGGGAAGCATTTGCAAGATGGAAGGGAGGAAGTTAGCTGCTTAATCTAAGGTGTTTTATTCAGGTGTACACTGGTTTATGAGAGGAGGGGGAGGGTTACCCCCTCAGGCAGCTAACAAGAACCCTCCAGCTTAATATTCACTTAGTCTTTCAATGCTGAAATTAATCATTTGATAATATTATGTCCTGGAAAGAGTCACTCTACAGGTAATCCAGATTTAGAACCCATTTTAAACTAACTATCCGGAGTACCTTGACAGGTCCCAGGTGAATTAACAGGGATCATGACCTTTGGGACCAATATATGTATCACAAATAAGGCAAAGACTGTAATGAACAGCTTGTATGCAACCATACAATACTCTGTCCTCGCCATCCCTCATAAAGGAGGAAGCGCTGCCACATTCTGGAGGAGCACATCACCGAAAGCGTTGGAGTAGTGCCCTTTCATTAATCGTATCCTCGGGCCCACCTTTCCTCCTCCACAGGACGGTAGCCACCAGCATCTGCTCAGTTAGCCTCATCGTCCGCTTCTCCTGCGACGGCCACTATTCCTTCTCCTCTCGACTCTCCTCCTCCTGCCGTACATGGGTGCCTTCACCATCCTCCTGCCCTCAATCCACATCATGATCCACCTCCTGATATCATCCTGCCCCTCATCTGCTCTATCTCCTGCCCTGCATCCACCTCTTCCTGTTTCCCCTCCTCCTTGTGTTCCACGGATCGGCCAGCGGAGGTCCCTCTTCTTTCTGCCCACATGCACCTTTTTAGATTCCCCACTCTACAACTCTTCCATCTAAGTATCCTCATTTTCCACCTCCTGCTGACCCTCCAGCTCCTCTTTCTTTTGTCCTGCATCTGCAAACACTCGCGTCACCTCCCAAATCAATTGAGAGACCCACCCTAATGACTGCGCGCAACTGTTCTGTGCCTACTACACCCTTTCCAACTGCTCCTCTCGCTATTCCTCTGCATCCCTTTGTGGATCTTTACATCGATCATCAGAGAATGCTTCCACATCTATGTCCCTGCTCAGGGTGTCTGCCTAAATATCTAAAGAACTGTGCACGCAGGACTACGTGTACTCTAACTGCCACCTCTTCCTCCTCATCCAAAAAGGATGTCCTCTCAAAGAGGTACACGTGCCCCTTTTCTTTGTTCATGGCAACAAGTGTGGGTGGCACTAAGGAAAAGATTTGGGAAGAAGGAGAAAAGGTAAGTGAAAGGAATTCCGAAAACAAGCATGAAGAGCGTCTAAAGGCTGCAACAAAGCAGAATTCAAAATAAAACAGGAAATGAAATGTTGAAAAAGGCGCACAAAACTTCTTTCATTGGCTAAAGCTAAATCTCGCCTGGTGTGTCCTAGTGTTGATGAGCCTTCGTCCTCTTGTGGGCTGGGTCGTTTATCGGGTCTCCAAGGCAACCCAGAAATGCTAGGCCTCTGATGGGCCGGATTAATATCTACCAGAGGTTCGACAGATCTGGTTGAGCTGCCGAAGTACGGCCCACATGCTGAAGGTCTCCAACAAGGATCCCGCAAGATCTCACGCAACCACTTAATGCCGCATACATTACACAATTCATCCCAGAAGACCAATCAGGCAGAAATCCTTCCCACTCACTGTGCTGTCCCCGATTGGTCAGCTGTGTAGTGCCCGGGGAAACAGAAGGGCATGGTGTTGTGGGTTTGCAGGGGGTGGCCAACGCGTAAAAGGGAGCAAGACATATTCCCCCCCACTTGAACAAGCCCTGCATTCCATGAAATCATCTGGTTGCCTTGGTAGCATACCCTCAAATCAAACCTCTGGTTCATAGGTACAGAGTATGTGACGGCTGCAGCTGTCAAGCAAACAGTACTAAAGTTATACAGCGTTTCTTAACATAGATATGTAGTTTGATAGCATTTGAATACACTATGGACAGCTATGCCGTAGGGGGCATGCTAGGTACTGCAGGGGTCACATAGGAGTTGCTGGAATGATCTCCATATATTTGTTCAGAAGGCACAGTTACTTTCATTGCTCATCTGTCAAGAGTCCAGATTTACTTGTGTGTTGAATAATTCATATACATGCATCTTCTGCCAGAAAGATTCACCTTAAAACACAGGGTCCATGTGATAATGTCACAGTGAAAAAGTGGCCAGGCAGGTGACTTTTTTTCCCCTAGCCCCTAAAATTCTTTCCCCAAATATTCTAGGAGGGGTATAGTTGGATATTACTACCTCCATTCCTAAAATGATAGGGGAAAGGGTTTGATTGTCTGGACGGTGCACTTTTAGGGAAATGTCGCCACCTTGTGGCCATTTTACTGGATACCAAGAAACAGAACGTGTCTGCATGATTTCGCTTCATGACTCTTTTATTCCGACCTGCCAGATGAACTTCACTTTTGCTGAGTCATGCAGGCTTAAATGGAGGTTCAAGATCATCTCTTGGCTGAACGTCGCAGCTCCCGAAAACCTGTCAATCTGCTCCAGGTCCTGCGTGAGTCCCGCCTTTAGAGCGGCCATTATGAACAACGTAAAACTGCAATTCCTAAAATTCAAAGGGAAGATGGCTGAAAAGGAACCCAATATGAGTCTGATGGCAGAAGGCGGTGGGGTGTGGGATGTGGAGGAGGGGGCTCCTACCATCCGGCGTCGTCGTTTCAACTTATATCAGGCGTTTGCAGCTTGTCCCATTAGAAAGGCAGCATTGCATGCCTTATGCTAGTTAACTTCGCGGCCATCTCTTCTAACGTCCATCTATTTTCCTTGCGATGCATATCCAATGAAGCCGGGCTAAATGAGAATGGATGAGCATGTTTGATTCTGACATTTACTCAGCACCCACTCTAACTGTGAGGCAATCAGGGCGCCAGGCAGATTAACTTTAGTGTTTGCACATCGTGTCTTTGGCTTCGTCTGTAAACAGTGAGATTCGGTTCCCCTTTCTTCTTGCATTAGATTTTCTCTGTACCGTTCTGAGAACACACAATTCTGCACAAGGGACATGAGACGATGCATCCTAGTTTAATTTTAGGGCCTGATCACAAGTTGGGCCGTATCCCGGCTAGGGTACCACCCAACATTATGAACGTTCGCACCCACCGGTCGGCGTATTACCACCAGATCACGGGCTGGGTGCTAAGTCCCCATTCCCAATGGGGAATTTTTGGTGCAATTACCGTGTGGGAATACCGCCGGCGGTAATTGCGCCTACAAATTGGCATTTTCTCTTTGCGTTTACCCCCAGCTCTGAGCTCTTTCCCCAAATAGTCTAAGATTTGTGTGGAAAAATTCCACCAGAATTGGAAAATTTCACCAGGATTGTTCAAACTTCTGGAATATTTGGTGAAAGCATTTTAGGGATCAGGAACAATAAATTAATCTACCTGGTGATTTTTTCCAGGCAAAATTATCACATTTTAAGCACGGACGCGGGGATCGAACCTGTGTTGCTTCGTGTAGTCTTGTTTCGACGGCGAGCACGTTGCCGCTGAGCTATCGTCCTGGGACATGGAACCCGCAGGAGTTGTCCTGGGGCTAGGAAGGAAGGCCCCACCCATAAATAGCGATTTCCACTAGAATGGGGGGGATTGCGGAAGGGGCTGCCTTCCTGCACTAAGGTGCGATGGACGCGTCCGAGGTATCATCCATCATGTATCTGTGGGCAGAGAGTGACTTACTTTGGGTCCTTAAAATGTCATCTTACGGAGGTATATGCACTATTTAGGTTTATGCACATTTCAAACTTTCCCGAATAACCCTTCAGGGTGTCCTTGCTCATCAGTATGCTTGCCTGATAGAGAGAGAAGCACACTTCGGGCCTCTGAAATGTCATCTTATAATGTTTTGTGGGCTATTGCAATTTTCAAATGTTTGATGAAAAACTTGATTTAATTTTCTTCCCGAGACATGGGAATCCTAGCTAATTTAAAATCCTACTGGTACAGTAAAAACATTCCTGGGTCGAAAGCTTTAAACATGATTTCCGTGCCTGCTCTATACTTTAATATCATTAACAGCCCTTTATCTGTTCATAGCATGTCACATCTTTCCATAATATCACATGTTGTCTCAAAAAGCAAGGGGAAAGTACAAGCCAGTGTGAGTGTCCACTTCATATCTGTTGGAGAGTTTGTTTTTCCGTGACTGGGAAGTAGAAGAAAGAATGTATTTCTGTTTGTCAAATGTACTCTATTTGCATGCGTGTGAGACTCATGGCGACATCCACATACATACCACGGAGCACTCTGATCTAGAGAAGAATGAAGAGGCTGTTTCCCTCTCTTGGGAGGTGGTGGAAATGTGTTGTTGGTCACCAAAAGAAGCCCATTTATGTCTGCGAGAGGAAGATGGTGACAGCCAGAAACTACAGGACCCTGCGACTGTGACACACCCCGAGAGAGAAAGAGCCATTAGTCGGAAACAGGATATTAAGCCACAACACTTCTTCACCGATATGCAAGCTCAGACCACTAGGGCCATTTTGCCTATGGCAAGAACAATAAAGCAGGCCTGTGTTCAATGGAAGTTAACACTGATTACAATGTAAAGCATAAAACAAGCTGAAGGAGATCCCTGTTGGTGTGGTTTGGGGGGAGGTGTGCAGGGAGGGTGCTGATGCATGTAGCCTTAGCATGTCTGTCGACTTAACAACTATATGTGAAAAAGTCAAACAACATTGGAAAGTTGTGTTTCCTGCCTTGCCTCCCATCTCCTTCCTATCTGTAGTCCTAGGGCAATGGCTTGGGTTGGTGATAAAGTACCAACTATGAAACAAAACTAAAACAAAGTATAATTACTCCTACTGGGAGCACCTTTTAAACCCTTCACTTTCTGCCAGCATATGAAAATATTTACTAAATTAGGGGAGTAAACATTGTACACTCTTCCACAAAGCTAAACACTGTTCCAATACACACACAGACACACACACACACACACACAGAACCTCACCACAAAACCCATTCACATTGACACTAGTTCAAAACATATCTAGAATTATAATGCTTCACTCTTCTGGATATTACTCCTCCACTCTGCTTACATTCCACTCCATCACATTCACCCAACACTCTAGTCCCCTACTTCACAACACTCCTCGTTTACACTGTACCTACACACATCTTCTCCTTACTACTCCACCATGTGCCTCAACATTCCTCTTGCCAGGGCTGTTGCAAGGTTTGTAAAAGATGTGCTAATGTTGTGACTGTCGTGACTCAGGGCTAGCTGGCCTTTTGGTTGTAGCCCTGAGCTTCTATCCAGGGCTAAAACCAAAAGAACTGGGGCTATAGCCCCCTCAGCCTCACCCCCAAGCAACACATCTGCCTCTTGCATAATGATCCAACCAAGCAAGCAATGCCTCCAAATTACTTTTATACGTAACATTCTCATCACACTAATCCACTATGTGAAAGATTTTCCCATCCTCCACTAGTGATCGCTTCTCCATGCTACTCCATTAGATGACTCCACTACTTCACTACACAATTCCCTATTGACCACAATAATCTTCATCATATCCACACATTTATTCATAATACTAAACTATCCCAAAAGTCCATGATTACACACTCCTCTTTGATATGAATCCACACTACTCCATGACAATTCTCCTTTGTGATATTTGTCCACACGTCTGCACACTAAAAGTCACAATCATCCAAACCTCTCTAACACGATCCTTCTCGACACAACTCCAAGATTTCTTATCATAAACAACTTTGCCACCACGTTTCACAATCTTCAGCCGAGAACTGCAAAACACTGCTCAACACTACTCCACTAGCATTCATTGGCCACAGATATATATGGTGCTCACCCAAAACTAAGTAACATTAATACATACTTCTCTCCATCAATTCTGCTCAAGAGTTCTTGCTTCAACTACCTCTTCATGCACCTCACACATGCTATGACATGCACCCAATAACAAAATCACTCACACTACCTGACCACACTTCTTCACATTCATTGACAACACTACGCCAGAAAACTACTCAGTCATGCTCTGCAATTCCCCTGCCCAATATTGCTTCTTGCAACTCTCCGACCCTCCACGTTACTTGCAGATTAGACCCACACACTACCAGATGCGTCTTTACTATAGTATCCCATGACAATTCTTAGCTCTACTCTAGTGGTACTGAGTGTTACAATCTATCAAACAAATGTGAAAGATTAAACTTTGGAAAAATGTTTTTGGTATTTTTTTATTGTGCATTTGGTTAAACAAAAACCTTTCAGCACAAAATATAATATCAATGAAACATACAAAGGCACATTTAAAAAGACACATATAAATAAAATCAATATTGTTAATCATCTAGGATACAATTCATGACTAAAAGACCAAAACAACAAAGTTCATGACACAATAAAACTATCAATTTGTTAATAATATATCAAAGAAAGCACATAGCAAATTTCATTGTAAAACAATACAACAAAATTAAGATCATATAAACAAACCTCTCAATATAAAATATCAATGAGAGTAAAAAGATGTTATGAGTTACATACAAAATAGAATAAGTTACCACCATCTGTGTTATTACAGTCCAATCACTCTTTGTTTACATTTAACATGCACATACAAGAGACATATATAGGGGAGGATAAAGTGCCTTTATAGTATTAAAGTGGCTACACATAAAATGTATAGAAACCTCCCAGCCACGCATTTATAGCCCAGAAAAGCTAGAGAGCTTTCTCTATAATATGTATTAATTAAGTATGGTTAAAGAGATTTGGGGCTTCCTTGCAAACATAAAAGGATGCTACAATGACCACTACAGAATCGGCCTTGTAGACACTACTCCAAAACTGGTAGGTCGCAATGAAATCAGAAGTGGAGATGAAGTCAGAGTATCCCTTCAAATATAAATGCCTTAGTTTCGGGCAGCCAGTAAAATATGTTGGGGAGTCTCGACTTTTCATGGCACATCCGGCATAGTCTATTGTTATACAGTATTTTCATACATCTCCCTATATGCTCTTGAGTAGGCCAAATGTTAAAAAGTAGGTATGTCATAAACTTTCTTAATTGTACTGAACACAACTTGAAAAAGTACATGGTAGTTGAGGTCTAAAACTTTGGGTGCTATACGAGTTATTCATTTAGTTAAACTGTTCAGATGAATCTATATCCCAACCTATTATTTTCTTTTTCAGAACCATGTTGTTATTAGGCAAGTTCACAAGATGCTCTACTAAATGGCCCAAACCATTCAAATAGGTTGAAACACTTGAACTTGCTCGTTCTGAATGCTCACAAGACCTAGTAGGTCTGCCTCTACCTCTCACTGTTGTATTTGCTTTTCATTCCCATGATCCCTCCCTGTTGCCCTGTGAGCGTTTCGAAACACAATTTACTTGATGTGTAAGTGTGTTAATGCACAATAAACAAACAAATACACTGTTGAAATTAATTCATGTGAAAACGGATTATACTGACTAAAAGAAAGTTGTTTCGCAAACAACCGCAACAAACTGTCTGAATGCAAATGAGGCGATACCATAAAAGAAAAGCTTTAAATGCTGCAACAATCATTGCGTACGCAGAGACGCGAGACCTAGCTCACATCTTAAGGCCTCCACAGGGACACAAGATGGAACACCTAGAATGGAGCGCAATATTTTAGCTTCCAATTTTTCAAGCCACAGAACCTTAGTCTCGTGGAGCACCGCTAAGCCATACAGTATATCAGGTATTATACTAGTTTTGTAAATGGTAAGGGGTCGCTCCATGTTGTAGCCTCCTCTTTGTCTAATAAACTTTGTTATCATGGCCCATTTTCTCATTACTTTAGGACCAATAAAGTCATGATGGCTGTTCCTATCTGCGTGAGAGCTAATAATATTTTCAAGATCTATATACCACTTGACTATTTCCAGTGGTTTGTCTGAGATGGCCCAATTAAAAGAGGTTTTATTTTTTCTGCCACCTATGATGACAATTTTTGTTTTTGAAGTATTCATTTTGAGATAATTTGCTTCTGCAAAGGTGGGAAGAGCAGCAATAGAATGTTGTAGGTCAACCGCTTCATAGTCAAGTAGAACAATATCGTCCGCATAGTCAAGCAAGATGTACGTGATTATTTTGTATATGAAAATCTCGAATTCGAAAAATGACAAATTTGAAATGCCTGTATCAAACTAATCATGTGCATCCCCCCCACTCTCCACCCCCTACAATCAAAACTTACCTCTGTGGCTCACTTACCTGCTGTTCCTCTCCACGACTTTTTCCCTGCAACGCGAGTTCCGCCTCCACATTGAGAGGCTGAAATTCTGCTGTAGGGTGCTTTTTTAACTGCTTTATTTGTCCCCCGCTTTCCTTTTAATGGAAGCAGGGGACACTCCCACCATCACCAAATTCCATTAATGTTGATTAAGGAGAGCGGGGGACCCCACTGCAACCCGTGCTCCCCTTACTCAACATTTTTGTTTACGTTATTTTTTACAGTGCCAAATTCAGCATTTTCTCCTGTTTGTTTTTTTCTCGACTTTTTCTCCATATACCAGCCAAGCCATGGGACAATGGCACCGCCGAAGGAGGGCGGAGGTTCTGAGCTCATCAAATCTCTACAACGATATCTGCAAGATAAAGATTAAAAAGTATAGGTGCAAGGACACAGCCTTGTTTAAGGCTGTTAATAAAAATGTGGTTTGTCACAGCGCCTTGTTGATTGATTTGGACAATACCTGACATATAACAATACAAGGCAATCAAAGGGGAAAACATCTGGATACACTACTATGCATCCCTATGGTATAATGCAGGTCTACAGATAGCTAATAAAACTTTGAGTTGGCAAAGCCGGATCAAAAAAGGTATACTGATGTCTGGGAAGGTGGTTGTTATGGGGATGTAAAGGTTCTTTTGACGGAACGGCAGGGAATGCTAGGTGATCCCATGCAAGAGACCCGAGGTCTGTGAGGTTGTCCACTCTCTTCCATGTGCAGTCTCAATGTAGATGAGACTAATGCCAATGGATGACTCGCATAAGGAAGCGTGGGAAAAACTTTGCCAGGCTTGGGTGGAGGAACTGGGTCTGGACATTCCGAGTGAAGAATGGGAGAGCCTGCATACTGTAGGTGGGCAATCGAAAATGGATTTGGAACTAAGGTATATTAGGCAAAGGGTTCTATGTAGATTGTATTGGACCCCTGCTCGAATGGCCAAACTAGGACTATTAGATAATGTCTGTTGGGGGTGTGGTCTTCAGGAGGGTACCTTATTTCATATGCTATGGACATGCTCAAGGGTATCCGCCTTTTGGAGTGAAGTCCTGAATAGATTGGATATTATAGTGAGGACTCGCTACCACGTACATGTTATTTGACGATTTTGTTATCAAGCAAGGAGAGAGAAGATAAGGCCAAAGCAAGAACGGAATGGATCAACAGGATATTGGTAATAGCGACTAAACAAATATTAAAAGTTTGGAAATCAAGAAAAAAGCCAAATGTGGAAGATTGGCTGTTAGATGTCCGTACTTGTCTTGCTATGAGAAAGTGATGTTAATGAAACAGAAGCGAGAGGAGCATAATCTTCGAACATGGGGTTCTTTTAATGAATTATATAGTTGATACGCATTAGCCACGTTATTTATTCTCTATATGATGTAATTAGGGGATTGTTGTGATTTCTAAGTAGTGTTTTGTGTTGGGTTTATTGTTGTATTGTCTGTTGTAGTTGGTTTTTAGAATTTTACGGTGGAATAGAGATTTGTAGTAGTTTATTAAGGACTTGTTTTTATGTATCTTAACATTGTTATATTTGATTGTTTGATTCATTTATGCATTTTGTAATCTGAGTACAAATGCCCGAAGTTATAGATATGTTGATGTCACCTTTCTCTTGTACAGCTTATTCTGAAATAATAAATAAAATGATTCGTAAAAAATTATAAAACACTATAAAAAAAAGTATCCATTCCCCCATTGGCTTAACTTATTCCAAAGAAGGGGCAGAGAGACTGAATCGAACGCTTTGGCAAAATCAATAAAGCATAAATATAACTTTTTGTGTCTTCGGCCTTTAGTCCCGGCTATAGCATAGTAAAGGGCTGTTGCGTGCCGTGCCTTTTACGTTAGCCAGTCTTTAGTTTATGGATTAGACCATTACTCTCTGCCCATTTATTGGTCTTTTATAATATAATGGTGCAGAAGGTTTGTTGGCTTGTATCTAACATGGCCAAAAGCCAGTAGTTGTTGGTATCACTGGGGTCCCCTTTCTTAAAAACGGGGACCAGAATTGAATTGCGCCAGCTATCAGGAATCTTACTTGTGGTTAATATAACCTTAAACATCTTCTCCAATAACAAGGCCTGGATTGTCCTTCATGACAGCATTAGGTATGCCAACCGGGCCAGTCGCATGAGAGCTCTTAGGTGTCCTGATGTCTACTAATCTGTCATCGACAGTGAAACATGTAGAATCATTATTCACAATGGATTAAAAGGAATTATCTGAAACCTTGATGTCATCATCATAGTAAAGATCGCCAATCGCTTTACACCATGCACTTTCAGATAGGGGATTTAAATCATGTAAAGTTTATCCAACCGTATAATGTCTGATTTGTGTCCAACATTTTTTGCTGTCATGGCTTTGAAGTAATCTATATAGAAACTATATAGTTATCTATATAGAATCTATATAGAAATTTCCAGCGAGCATTAGTAGTAGAATACGTGTAGGCCCTAAGCCAATTCTTATAGCTAGTTGATAGCCGGGACAATTGTCTGTTCTTTTCACTGATGTACATTTTCTTTAATATAGAGTTCTTTTGTACAGAGATAAGCTCTATTTATAATCAAACAAAATGTTATTCGAGGGATTAAAGCAATTATTCCATGATATAGGACAGAAAGATTTCCCCAAGATTGCCATCATACCTTTGAGGCTCAAATTATTATTTAGCAACCAACCTTCAAGGGACAAAGAATGAACGTCCATATATCTGTTCAGTCGTGTAATATTAGCCGTCAACCAAATAATCGTATTACCAGAATTATTGATAGCAATTTCGGCATCAATATATTTACTCTCTCTCGTATAGTCCAATCTTAACAGCCACAAAAGTATCGAATGATCGCTGACCCCAGACTCCATTATATCCAAGTGACTACACTGGTACCATAGTTTTGTGTCAATGAAGACATAATCAAGGGATGAAAATGATTTACCATTCGTCCAGGTAGTACGGGGTAAGTTATTTGCTTTTTCCTTATTGTTGAGGCAAATTAGATGAACTTACAAACTGTCAGCAGGCAGAGTCTCCTTCTGTAAAAGCGTCACTGGTGCCCAAGGCAATATCAAGTGTATTAGTATCATTGTGAGCTGCTAGTCTAGTGCATAGATGTGGGTCATTCAGATCTCCTGAAATTATGGCATTATTTCCATTGCCAGTGTTGTACCAGTTTGTTAATAATTTGTCAACAATCGTCTGAATACACTTAGTCACCAAGCCATCAGGGGGTTCATAAATGCTCACAATTAATATACGTGAGGCTAGATTCTTTACGTCATGCACTACAGCTGCCATCACGTGTGGAGAATAGATAAAGAAACTGGTTTAATTTCAAATTGGACGTGAGCACCAATGGCTAGGCCCTCACTAGGTGGCACCTTGATATTCTGGCATAATACATAAAAGTCATCTATATTAAATGGCTTGATAGCCCATGTCTCTTGCAGTAAGAAAATTTCACAAGTTGTAATATGCACACAACCACACGGATGGAATAGAAAAAACCTATAGCCCTTGGTGTTCCAGCACAGCCACCGGATGTTCTTTTTGGGTTGAAGGTGCATATTAGTATTGCCCTGCAAGATGTCAGGGACCCAGTGTGCGATTTCCTTTTGCATCCTGGCTGCACTTTCTCATTGTGGTATAGAAGACAGTGGTTCTTTCCGTTGCCGTAGCAGCTTGTGACACGAAATGGTTTGTATCGGCCTCCGAATAATAACAGTTTGCGTTAGATGGGAAGCTAGTCACTTGCTTTCTGCATACTGTTAACTGGAAACCTAGTGATTTCACTTCCATAACCCATCTACTCCAGAGTGAGGCAACCACAGGTCTTGCAAATTCCGCAGGTGCCCTATTAGTAGGGCTGTCAGATTTCGGGAGCTCTACATGTAGTATATCTTCGGTGCTAATTGCACAAAGGCAACACTTGAAAATGATTAGTATGGAGAGGTAATGCAGTTGCAGAAGGGAAAAAGGGGGTGCCAGGCCTACCGATAAGGGGTATATCGGCCACTTTTACTCTCTAAAAACAGGCAAATACTGCCAAGAAATAAAACTAGGGAGTACAAATATTCCCAACAAAAAAAAGGAAAGACACTTATGACCTTGTACCCTGCTTTCACCCAAACAGCTCCATGGACCTTGTGACCCTGCTTTAACCTCAACAGCTCCATGGATCTGTTGGACCAGTTGTGCATGTAGAACAAGAGGAGGAAACTGTTATTAATACTGCCTGATTGGAAGAAGTAAACAAGCATAGTTGAATGTGCATGAATAACTAGGTCTATAGAAAGCATTATTATAATGTATTCCAGTCAAAACATTTTTACTTGCTTTTAAAATACTCCCATTGGGAAATGGACATACATTTTTACTCCCCCTCCCCCCCCCCACAAAAAAGATGTACTCCCAACTTTAAAAAATAGGGAGTAAATTACTCCCACTTCAAAATCTTATCTGGAGCACTGGGGGTGCCAAATAGTTGTATTGTTAAGAAAGAAACAGTGTAAAGTTAAAATTTTGGGGGGAAAAAGGAGGATAAAAGAGGGCAGCTGAAGGAAAAGCAACTTCCCCACTACATAACAAAAGTAATTGCACCAATAAGATAAACATTTTCTTACTTAAATATTCAAGATTAAAAACATAGCAATACAGATCATATAAAAATGTGTATCTACAAACTTTAATGTTCCGGATTTAATGCTCATAATTTGGTGTTTAAAACTTTAAGCTTTGAAAGTAATATCTGACTGTAGAATTTGTTGTGATATTTGTTTAATAAAAATATAGTTTGCAATAACCTCGATTTGGATATTAAGATAATTAACTGTATCGTCTTTGGACCGCCAGCACCTATGGCAGAGTTAAACCTGTGAGCGTGGCCTGTGATACTATAGGTGTACCAATGTATACTTCCAATATGTCCTTTCATTGACTCTACCTGAAGCCACACACTAGCACATTATAGAGCTCAGATTCAGCATGTTTATCCTCCAGTCACTCTCTTATGCCTTCCCTCACAGACCAGGAGCATGGAATGGTGTGTTAGAGAAGTGTACTGGAGTAGGGGTGTACAGAAGAGGAGAGGAAGTGAGTTTCAAAGTGTGGTAGGTTGGTGTTGATTATTGTGGATTAGTAGACTGATGGCAGCGTGTTGTAGAACAGCGTCTAATAACATAGATGAGGAATGTGAGGAGACACATTGATGAGTGTGATAGAGTAATTTGGTCATTCAATGCTAAAGAGAGGGTGTATTAGTACCATCAATCAATGTGGGTTGCGGCGCTGTGGATGAGTGGAGTTGAAGAGAAGACACGTGTCGGAGAAATCTCGGGATGCAGTGTGGTGAGTGGTTCAAGATGGAGTATTGTATAGCAGTGTGGAGAAGCCCTTGAGCACACCACTTTATTACACATCTGCATTAATGCATTAACATCACAATGAAGCTGGAGGCTCGAATACATTTAATTGTCCTCCAGTTATTTCCAGAAACAACACAGGTTTACAAAGATGGAAAGTATTGTTTTTGTCTCTAAGTGGAAGAATTAGGGCATTGAATTGAAGTCTTTGGCGAAACTCATATATTTGGCCCAGATGATACCAATGCACCCTCGGACAGCAGTGTATTGAAAAAATTGTGTACATGCGCATTATAAATGCCATATCATATCATAACTACAGCTCTACATCCAGGCTAAGGACGGTCCGTGATGGAAATCAGTAGAACCTGCTCTACTGCATTCTTCCGAGCCAGAAGAGATTATGGGGCTGTCTCACAATAAAATCCCAACATTAATTCAATCTCACCGCATTGTGGGAAAGCCAACAAAATGGTGGCATGTGGCCCTTAAATGTACATCAGTTGATATGAAGATAATTCCACCATGGCTCTCAATAAGAGCCGTGTTAATTGTAGTGGATAAAATGTATGACCACTTTAGGCAGTCAAGGGATTGGTGCAATGTCATTCTTGCAAGCCTCAATGAGGTTTATCGTCCCTAATCCTTTCATGGGTAACAGATGGGGCCTTGCTGTGGAGTATAGAATGGGGGTAACGAATAAAACAATTGATAAACCCATGTATTGAGGTGAGGTTGAAATATATCACGAACAAGAAACATTTCAGAGGCTCCACATCTTTGTCCTACTCTTTATCCCATGGACCACAGAATACACAAAGGAGCTCCAACGCTGTGGTCTGATGATCTGATATTGAAACAAGGGATATATTGTCTTTTGGGGATCTCGTGGCCTCAGTATCATATAATCTAAATAATAAAGTTATGCAATTCAATGTGATACATATTGTTTGTTACACATCTGCTAAATTATTTGCTATGGGCCTTGTAAAGTCATTAGATTCCCGGAGGTGTTGTGGGCTGATAGGAACGTTGGGACATATGTTTTGCACATGCTCTCTGATAAAGAATGTTTGTAATACTCCGATTCATAAAATCCTTTTCCTTTTTGAAAACGTTGTCAATTACCCACAGATGCCTTACCAAAGTAGCAACTCCATATTTTGAGCATCTCTGCTCTGAAGGCCTCCAACTCGGCAGGAGTGGATATTTTAGTTGGGCAAGATACCCTTTCAGGGAAAACGTCCAACAATGAAGTCGAAGAAGGCGGCCTATGGTGCTTTCTCTTAGACTCCTTCGAGGACAATGAGTGGTGAGAGCCATTCCTGGACCTTGACCGCTTAACCTTGTTACTCCGAGGAGAGTCGGCGGTCGACTCGTCGGTCGAAGGTTTTTTGGCCGGGGTAAGAGATTCAACCTACCTTCAATTTCCCCTTTTGTCCTTCAAGGCCTTTCCTGTCATCGACTGGCACTTTGAGCAGCCCGAGGTGTTATGGTCTACCGCGAGGCACCACAAACATATACGATGTGGATCGGTCAATTACATTTCTGACCCACAATCTCAACACTTTTTTAACCCGGTCTTCGGGGTTGTCAGTGTTGACAAAGAAGACACGAGAGTGAAGAAGTGCGCCGTATTTCTCGAAGCAAAGCTATCGTTGAAAAACAGAACTAAAACCAACCGGTCCTGCGTGGTCTATATAGGCCTTTGATGACATCATCCTTGAGACAGAGGCCTTCGAGGGACATCGGGTCGACACCATTGACGCAAAGTGCCCTCTGAAAAAAATATTCCGAAGCAGCTGAAGCTGGGTATCGAATATCAAAGATGAGGAATACATGGGAGGACACAATCCATTCGAAATATGTTTTGCTCATGTTCTCTGATGAAGAAAGTTTGTAATACACTGATTCATAAAATCCTTTTCCTTTTCAAAACTTTGTCAATCACCTACAGATGCCTTACCAAAGTTGCAACTCCATCCCTCTCAGCAAAGATCCAGAGAGTTCAATCCTCCAGACCAACCAGGTTGGCTCATGCACACAGAATTACCCAACTAATCTTCAAAAGAGCTACAGCTGGAGGCTCAAGATTCACAACGATTGCTGCAAAACATTGGAATGCACTGCCACCAGCAGTGCGAGCTGAACAATCCTACTGGGCCTTTAGAAGAGCACGAAAAACGTGGCTCTTTCCATAATATCAACTGGAAAGAATACGTCTACGCTTGGTCGTATGTGACTTTTTAACTCGTGTGACAGGTTTTGCAACAGTGCGTTGATACCCTTGGGATCCGTGCGCTCTATAAATGTGAAAATAAATATCAAGGTTACACAATTACTGTAAAGCCCACACGTGTTATTTGGTAAAGATGTGGAACAATAGAGCAATGTGTAGACAGAGTACGTAAGCCTAAAGTGTGACGCATTCTTTATTTTTTTTTTGCACGAAAGCCTACTCTAATTACATGGAAATCAATGAATCCATCGAGCATGCAGATATGGGAAAACATGTGAACACAACTCTGTATATTAGAGAGAACGAGTTTTGGCGACAGGACGTTTCCGATAGGCTAGGAACCCTATGTGGATACCTTATACGATGAGTATTACAGACACTAGGTTCCCATAAAGGATGAAGGTCAGTCCACATGGATGACGTGTAAAAATAGTCATGTATTGCTTAAACCAATCTCTTACATATTTCCATTAGATGGAATTTGGCGACCACATATAGGGCTTTATTAAGCCTGTGAAACATGAGCATTACAACCCATTGCATGTTCATATATGTCTATGGGCAATGCACATTGCATATTATTCAATGCTATGCTTTGATAATACAATTATATCTTTTGTTCTCAAACAAAATACATTTGCTGTCATTTTTCTTGTAGGTATAGTTTCCCTTGTTTTCTGGTATTTTCATTGCTTGCTACATTTGCTGTCATTTTTCTTGTAGGTATAGTTTCCCTTGTTTTCTGGTATTTTCATTGCTTGCTACATTTGCTGTCATTTTTCTTGTAGGCATAGCCTCCCTTGTTTTCTAGTATTTTCATTGCTTGCTACATTTGCTGTCATTTTTCTTGTAGGTATAGTCTCCCTTGTTTTCTGGTATTTTCATTGCTTGCTAGTTTTGCTGTCATTTTTCTTGTAGGTATGGTCTCCCTTGTTTTCTGGTATTTTCATTGCTTGCTACATTTGCTGTCATTTTTCTTGTAGGTATAGTCTCCCTTGTTTTCTGGTATTTTCATTGCTTGCTACATTTGCTGTCATTTTTCTTGTAGGCATAGCCTCCCTTGTTTTCTAGTATTTTCATTGCTTGCTACATTTGCTGTCATTTTTCTTGTAGGTATGGTCTCCCTTGTTTTCTGATATTTTCATTGCTTGCTACATTTGCTGTCATTTTTCTTGTAGGTATAGTCTCCCTTGTTTTCTAGTATTTTCATTGCTTGCTACATTTGCTGTCATTTTTCTTGTAGGTATAGCCTCCCTTGTTTTCTAGTATTTTAATTGCTTGCTACATTTGCTGTCATTTTTCTTGTAGGTATGGTCTCCCTTGTTTTCTGGTATTTTCATCGCTTGCTAAGTCTGGTATTCGGTATTTTCGTCCCCCAAAAATATAAACAAAATAATAACAAATGCAAGACTAGCACAATTCAGGAGGGAGATATAATTAATTAAGTGGCAACTCAATAACAGCTGTTGGCATTTTTTGATGTGCATGTTTTGACCCCCCAGGGTGAGACGGAGAAGTAAAGAGGTCATTGATAGAAGAAATCTGAGCGGGAAAAGTATTTGTTTTAAAGGTTGTTTCACTATTTGTTAATCACTCATCTATGGCGGTCTGGCGGGAAAGTCACCCAGCTAGCCTTTGTACATTTGGACTGGTTTGTTTATCTGGGAGTGGAAAACTGTGTATAATAAGAAGAAATAGTTGTAATGGGGTTTAAATCTCTATACTGTGTTTGTGATGTTTGTCCTCATGTTATCATATGTGTATATACATTATTCCCTGCTAATATTTCCTATTTATTTACAGGGGGGTCTTGAGGTTAGATCCTAGCATCTATGGTGGAGGCACGCTCATGCGCACCGACATGATTATCCAAGTTTAGACCTGCCTAATCTGCTGAGACAACTTCACACCCTTTTACACAAAGATCTCAAGGTACACATGTTCCTTGAGGCAATATAATACACTCGCTGCCCAAACATCCCCCGGACATTTGCACCCAAGAATTTTCAGACCAAAAGCGGCCATCAAGCAGACTTGGAGCAGTACTGCCGCAATTTGCTTATTTATTTATTGTTTGCTTGTTAGGCGCTTATACAATAGGAATGTACTGTTTCAAAGTGCCCACAGGGCAGGGAGGGAGGGTGGGAAATACATTAAAAACAAGATAAACAGCAGAGGGGGAAGATGAAGAAGGACAAACCTACTATGCCTTGTGAGTATTCAGAACGTGCGAGTGAAGAAAGGAGAGGGAAGAGGGGGCAAGTGCTGGGGGTCCGAGCTCTTGGTACAGCCATGGACAAAGTGCTAGGAATGTTGAGTGATACACGGCCTGGCCAGCAGGTGATGTTAGTGCGAGTCTCCGGAGAGGAGGGTGTGCAGATGCAAAGTGCGATGGAAGACAGGAGCTGGGAATATTGGTGAAAGGTCACGGCCCCGAACATGCATATGGGCCAAGGACACCAATTCGGCAACTGTGGGACTAGCAGAGTAGAGAAGGTGGGAAGGAGGAGGAAAAGAGGAAAGTCTTAAGAAGCTTCCAGAATTTGAGAGGATCCTGGTCAAGGTGCAGGGGGTGGGGGAGGTTATGCCAAAGGAGGGAGCCCGCTGAAGAAAATGAGCGACCACCTGCCTTTTTTTTAGCAAACCGCTTTATACACAAAGAGTTGGTGCCAGAGGAGCGGAGTGGTCTAGTGGGAGAGTATTTAGTGAGATAGAGTTGAAGATAGTAAGGTCCCCGGGCTCAGACAGCCTTGTGGACAATGCAGAGGGATTTGAACTTAATCCATGGAGCAACTGAGAGCCAGTGAAGACTTTTTAGTGCAGGAGAATCAACGCACTCAGGGCGATTCATTGCTGTATCATTGCGGCACCTCAAAAAGAACAAGTAAAGCGGTCGCATAAAAGAATTTCTGCTGTCATGACAATGGCCCATACAGAGCTCAAAATCGAGGGAGATATTGCCAAGTACAAGATGGGTGCGGGTTCACGCATGAACACAGTATTAGCTGACCCAATTTAGCAACAGGAATCTCTAAATGGAGACTAGAAGATCTACAAGAAATGGGGACCGTGCTGCACCACAAGCTCACCCTCGTTGATAATGCAATGATGGGATGTGATGCGCCTGCCTTGATATGGAAGAGACATCTGAAGGCCAAGCAAAATGTGCCCCCAAAGGCCAATAACATTGAAGAGCCTAAAGCAAGGCACAATGTCCTCCTCACCGCCTTGGGTATATGTCTGTATTTGAAATTGTTAACTATTCTATTTTTGTAGCCTTTTTGGAAGGGTTTGACGTTTATAGGGGTAGGTGTATTGTCAATTGTGGCTTATGTTCACAGTCCATCATACCATTCCTGTTACAATTTTCAACATTGGCACTGAAAGGGTTTTATACTGTATTGAGATACTGTCTGTGTGTGCTTCCCATTAAACCCCATTGCAGTGCTTCCAGTTACAAACATCTAAATCACGCTAGACTGGCATCAGAAAGGTCCATAACTGTTCCCCCCTGTTCTAGGGTACAGTCATATTTGTTCTGTTCTTCCCCTTTGTGAGGGTCAATGACATTACCACAAGGCCCAAACAAAATTCAAGATTATAGTTAACTATATTTATTAGGGTGTGTGTTGCATAAATGGGAAACTTAAGTGATCATGGGCTCTACAAACAATAGTCTGATGATTCTCTGCTAGATGGACTAGGGTCAGCTCCTCTCAAAGACCCTTGCATTCTCCAATGTCTCTTCTGGTGGTTGTAGGTTCCTAGGACTCGCCAGCCACTGGAGCAAGTGCCCCAGTTCATATGGTTCTAACTGAGTTGACCCCTGCTTGCAGTCTTCATGCAGGGTTCCCAAATAATTCTTCAGTGGTCAGTCTCATTGCAGGTTTGAGGGTTTTTAAACCTGATACTGGAGTTTGTCCCAAAATATAGTCTGTTGGTCCAGGTCCAGGAAGTTGGGAGAGAAAGAGAGGAGTCCCTTTAGGTCTGTCATAATTATAATTGTTCTTTTATAACACGCGTAATACCAACAAGTGGTTTATAAGCGAGAGAGCAGTATTTGAACCTGTGTTGCGCTGCGTTGTCTGGCTTCCAAGACTAACGCGCTGCCCCTGAGATATCCTTCCTCCCCCTACTGTCCTGTAACTCCTCACCCTGAGATTATTACTAAGGTATTGTCCAACAAATTTAAGAAGTAATGGTACCTCAAATAAAAAGGGGAATGGTCCTGGCAAGCGAGAAGCTAAAAATAGGTCTGGGTTACCTTAGGATAAAGCAGAATCCTATCTATGAAGTGTATTTAGACCAACTACAACCCCCTTTACTCAAGCCCATTTTATCCAGTGTAGGAAAGGAAGTCTCCAGTTACCCCCCTTTACGAAATCTTGGGGTAATGGTAACTTAGACAGATGCCCCTGTTTGTCACAGAGTAATCGGAGATACATTTCCTCTTACTGTGCCCACAGATAAGTACCCTAAGGTCAATTTATTTAAGACCATTCCTTAGAGTCTTAGGGATTCGTACTGCCATTGAAGCCTATGAACAGTGCAAATGGACATGGACAGAGTCCGTAGAGTAGCAACATTCATCCATTGTGCATGGTTGGTGAGAACTAAAGTTAGGATGGAACAATGCCACTGATCCAAAGGGTTGAAATTATCGGAAGCATAACTATCTAGCCAGGATATTGAGTATCTGTGCATCTAAGATGTGTTTCAATGCTGGGTTCTCTCCCCTACAAAGGGTGGTTTTAGTAGGTTTGTTTTTTAATCTCTGTCTTAGGTTAGCATATTTTATCTAAACACGTATTGATGGGGTTGTGAGCTTTCTCCCCCGATATTTTGTGATGATTCGTCCTATTTATGAGAAAATAGTTTTTATTGAATGCAACCAGGGTATTCATTCCTTGATGTGTATCGTTTTGTTCTTAATTGTGCTTTTGTATTTTGATGAAATTGTTGTTTTGTTTTTGTACGCTTAATGGCTTAATGCTGAATACGACATATCATGGTGATGATGGCAACTCCTGGGGTGCTTCTCCTGTCCCCACTCTGCTCCTGAGGCAATTTACCTGATTCATTCTCCTCCTTTATTGACCCACCTTTGGTCCTGCCTAGGGCCAACCAGGCCAGCTGAAACCCTTTCCACTCTAGCTAGCTAGGACCTGTTTTTCTTTCTGAGCCTCAATCTTTTCTTTGCTGTCTGATGGTCACAGCTCTTCTTCCACTTGTAGGATGTGACTGTCTGGTCTGCTCTGGTCTCTCTGCCCACTACTGCTACCTCTAAACCACCTTCATCAATTGGTATTACTTCGGCTGGGCTTTCCCCTTCAGCCACTGATGGTACACTTTAACCACCACCAGCTCATGGGGTTCCTTTCTCCCGCACCTCTGTATCAATCTTTCCCTAGAGCTTACCTTCACGGTGTCACTTCCTGCCCCTGGTTTTATCACCTCCTCTTTCATCTTGTGATTGCCATCTCTTCCTGCACCCTGAATCCAACTACCTCCTCTTGACTTTCATGTGCGTCTCCTGATGTTATTACCTCTTCCTGCAACTGTCCTCCTTCTGATTTTAAGACCTCCTCCGCAACCCCTCTACCTTTTACCACCTCCTCCTGTACTCTCTCTGATATTACCACTTCCGCCTACATTCTCATAGCTACCTCTATCGCTTTTAGTCCCATTTTTCCCTCTGATTTTCCCACCTCCTCCTTGACCACCTAAGCTCTGGCCATCACTTCACTATCCTCCAAACACAGGCCTCCAGCCCTTGCAACCACCACTTTGCAAATGGGGCCGGCGGATTTTATACTGTTTCCTCCTGCTCTTGGGCTAAACTTCCATGAGGGTCTGATCCTGTGGCTTGTAATTGGGTTAGAGCTGGGATTGGTTGCTTTCCATGAGTGCATAGGGGCTGATGTAACTCAAGGGACAGGACCAAGTCTAGAAAAGTCAGGAAGTTAGATTTTCTCTGCTGACCCTCCCTGGTCAGTGGACTGCGCTGAGGTCTCCCATACATCCAGCATGTGCATTAAAGGCTGGAAACAGACTGTGTACAGTTGGTAAGTACTTTGTGGTGAACGCGTGATGAAATTGAAACATTGCATCCATGGAGTGAGAATCTCTTGCTGGGGAACAATGCTTCTGTAACCGTGCTCCCTCACTGAATCCTCAGCATTTGCAAAGTCATGCGTTTACAAAATTGTATCCATGGAGCTAGTGAGTTCAGTGTTGTTCCTGCAAACTCTCTGAAATGGCTCCTTTGATGTAACTTATGATGCTGCAATTGTATCTAAGCATATGCTACCATGATTGAGTGAAAGATGAAGGCGTTCTTTTCTCTATTAATGCTTTGGGGCAGATCAGAGAGAGTTTCAGGCTCCCTCAGTTCAGGAGGGTTGTACCAGTATTTCCCTGCAAGTCTCACAAAGGGTTTGGGAAAGGCCAAAGCATCTAGAGGCTTGACTGCCCTTCTGGGCTGGTCGAGTGGGGAGAGTCCAGGCTCCCAGCCTGGCCAGCGATGAGCCACTGTGATTGTCCTCTGCCATGTGACATGGATCAAGTTAAGGTGATATTCTTTCTATGTACCCAACCTCACCTGGATTGTGGTGGCACCTGGCTCCATGACTTAACACCTTGGTGGTCCCCAGAACCTGGCACAGGGCTTCATCACAATTCCGTAGACTTCTTTTCAGTTCAGTTGCAAATAAATCCTTTCTTGTTTTGCCACATGATACCCAGATTAGTCGACTGCATTTGGAGCACAGCACTTGGCGCATAACATATGCTGTTAAACAGAAACCCATTTTATACTGGATTAAGATCTATACTTCCCCTTTCCCTTCAGTATTTTTATTTTATTTATCGGTTATTTGTAATGCACCCTATACGGGACACATTGTGTTTCAAGGTGCATCAAGTCAAGTGGTGGGTATAGAGAGGAGGAAAAAGGTATAAAACAAAAACAAAAGCGTTCAAAAAGGTCTTGAAACATTCAGAACGTGCAAGTGCTACAGCATGGGAGCAGGGGGAAGAGGGGAAGTGAAGGAAGGGGGTAAAATGGAAGAAAACAGACAAAAACGCTCCGACTAGGTCGTGAGACAATTTGGAGCGTGCAAGTGCTGAACATGAAAAAAGGGGGAGAGGAGGAGGGAGGGAAGTGCAGGAAGGGAAGAGATACATTAAATGCAAAACAAGTTTAAAAAGTACAGGAACAAGAAGGTAAATTGCATTGAGGAAAACCAGACATGCAATTTTGAAAGGCAGGTGAGAGTGACTGCAGCCTGAAAAAGCCTTACCTCAAGGACTAAGGGGCTACATCAGGCAAGCAGACCAGAAATGAACACTAAGCAGGTAAGAGTGACAAAGTCAATCCAGTGTTTAGGGTAGTCGAGATGCAAAACAGAGCAGACTGTGTAAAGACAATCCGGTGTTTGGGACAGGCTAGATGCGAAACACAGTGCAAGGCATTGAAAAGTAAATCCAGTGTTAGCGTAGGTGTTAGGCAAGATTGTATGCAGTACCCTGTGGGAGACTGCACCAGCCTTGTCCTCGGAAATAGTTAACCCAACCTTTGGTATAAGTCTGTACTATACAAGTTGGTAGAGCGACTGAGCAGCCAGGCTTATCTCAAGAGGGGGTATAACGGTTGAGCTAAGGGGGACCACTTTTTTGCTAGGGGCTTGTGGGATGTGGTCAGAACATGGTAGGAAGAACAATTTCCCAAAAACAAGCTACCTGTTGGTGTCACACTCTTGGACTCAAGGTCTAGATGAGGATGGGGCACATGCAAAACATGTTCTTGTGTTGGAACAAATATCACAAGATATACACAGAAGCTAGTATTTTTACCGAAAAAATATATATGGTTTTATTGAACTACATAAAAAATTGAACCTAATGAGTCCAATTATTAAAAGAACACAAGGAACAACAGAGATAAATCACAATCCTGTTGGACAGAAAGAAAAATTCATGTAAAGATGGTTGTGTGAATCAACTTACTTCATTCCAATCATATATCAAACCTATTTTATTTTCAAAGGTGATGTTAGTAGTTGTATAAGTGACTTCACAACAAAGATATTACATAATGAAACTATTGCAAAGGCCCCAATTGGTACAGTGTGTGGTAAAAAATGCATTGGACTACCTTCTATTCTAGATACCCCAGTCGCGGGACCCTCTGTTGCCCCACCAAATAATACAAACGATTTGGACCTTTTTGCGCAAAAAACGAAAAAAAACGAAAAAATTGATACGCACCCAGTCCCATGGACAACTAATGATAGAGTACCTAAAGGCCGGAGTTATACCTGAGGGCCAACAGGTCAAAAACATTCCTAGAGTTTTCCTAGATAATCCTAAATTCATGAAAGGATTTAGCGGCGTAGGCAACAAATGTTCCCGTGACTGGGTAATTCTGGTCATAGAGACAGCAGAAGAAGAGAGCAAAAAACAACAAGAAGATATTGATACCTTAGAAAAGAAGATCATAGCTGATTTAAGCATCCCTGAGGCAAAATCTGCTCTAGAATAAATGAATACAGAAATGTCTAAATTCCAAACACTGACATTAGATTAAAAAATCTGGAAACTAAAGAAGGATATTGCCAATTACAAAGAGGAAATTACATATCCATATCTAGTTCCCGGTTTTTTCCGACAACACAACCCAAATCAGACCAATTGGAATGGACAGCCACAAACAAGATCCCAAAGAAACAGAAAGTGGGTAACTTTCTCTAACTCCTCTAACAGTAGTGATTCAGACAGCTCCACAAACGCCCCGAATACAAGTGGCATCACCCAACCCCAAAGAGGACAACAGCAGTTTTTTCAACGGCGGGGAAATCGGGGAAGAAACAGACAATGGGGCAACCACGGGATGCGGACCCGTCAATGGATCCCCCTACCAACTTGGTAACCCCGATTTTCAATTTAAGTAAACATACACTACTGCCCGATGAAATTAAACTTTTGTCTAAAGGTCTATCTTTTGTCCCGGCATCACGAGCAGACCTTTTTCAAACAGAAATTGAAATGAGAAATGACTTTCGTGCTGTCAGACTGCGCTTTTTCTTCCATGACAAAAACGATCCAGTTCCAGATAATGATAACAAATCGGGAAAAAAACCACCTTCCAACTTCACCCCCTTACAATCCATGGTATCACCGGAAATCTTGGCCTTTGAAAACAGAATACTAGGAGATATGAAATTTTTGTGTACTAACAAAAATAGACAAATACACAATCTCTCAAAAGCAGAACAACTGGCTTTGAAGAATTTGGAATCTAATCCTTTATTCTTAATAAAACCGGCTGATAAAGGCGGAGGTATTGTACTATGGGGATCTGATCTCTATGATTTAGAGGTTAACAAACAACTATCTGACCCAGCGGTTTATAAATCTATTCCATCAGATCCTACCACTAAAATCATGGAAGAAATTGTCAATCTCATGACACATGGGGCTGATCAAGGGTGGATAAATGATGATGAAAAACTTTTTTTGGTGAACAAACATCCAGTCACCCCGGCTTTCTACTGCTTACCGAAAATACATAAGCATCTGACATGCCCTCGGGAAGACATATAGTTTCCGCTATTGGTTCACTTTTAGAACCTTTGTCAGTGTATGCAGATGTGTTCCTTAGACCCTTTGTCAACAAAATTAAATCTTACATTCAAGACTACACTGCAATGATAAAAATCTTGCATTCTATTACTATACAACCAGACGATTTCTTTGTCACCCTTGACATCACGTCACTCTATACTAATATACCTCAGATGAAATGTATTGACGTGATGCTCAAACTTTTGGAAACACGGTCTGATAAACAACCTCCCTCGGCGTTCATTGCAGAGTGCATACACATTGCCCTCACAAAAAATGTCTTCATTCATAAGAACTCTTTCTACCAACAATTGAATGTCACAAGTATGGGGACTACTTTTGCCCCTGATTTGGCTAATTTATACATGGACCACTTTGAGAACATCCATATATACAATGATACAAACCCCTTTGGAAAAAACATCCACACATGGCATCGTTATATCGATGACATTTTCATGATTTGGCACGGTACTATGGAAGAATTTACCAGTTTCAACATATGGCTGAACCAATGCGAGCTATCGCTTCAGTTCACGTGGGAAGCCAACAATAAAGAAATACCTTTTCTGGACCTTCTCATATACCGCACATCTGATAATAAAATTGGAACTAGTTTCTATAAGAAACCAACCCAAAAAAACACACTCCTTCATTTTGAGAGTTTCCACCCTCAATCACTGAAAAAAAAACCTTCCATTTGGACAGTTTCTGAGGATCAGGCGGAATTGTTCCGAGAAACAAGATTTCCTAGTCCATAGCGAAAAACTAAAAAATAATCTAAAAGGAAGGGGTTATCCATCCCATACTATTAGAAGATCGTACAAAAGGGCTAAAAATACCCCTAGAGCCTACTGCCTTGTGAAACAAGATCGCACGCAGCTGGACAAAATCACCTGTGTCACAACTTTCACTCCCATCAGCAATGCTTTGAGGAGAACTATTCTCAAACATTGGAAAATGATAAACACAGAGGCCTTTTCTATTCCCCCCCCCGTTTTGCTTTCAAACGGTTACAAAATATAGGGGACAGATTGGTTCACATGTACCCTAGACAGCCTACCACACCATCTGCACAACCAACATTATGGAGACTTCCTCCAGTCGTAGGCCATTTTAAATGCGGGAAATGCCTAATGTGCAATTTCACTAGGAATGTCAAAAGTATTGAGTTAAAAACTGGCACCTGGACTTTAAAATCCTTTTCCAACTGTGCAACCAAATGGGTGATTTATTGCATTATTTGTCCATGCAATCTTATGTATATTTGAAAATCCAAACGCACTATCAGAACGAGAATAGGGGAACATCGCTCATGTATTAAGAATAATATCAAAGACAAACCATTAGTAGATCATTACAATAAAATGAAACAGTCTTTCAATAATTTGACTTGGTTTGCCTTGCAAACTCTCAATCCAAACCCCCGAGGGGGAGATAGGGACCTTAATCTACGCAAACTAGAACAAAAATGGATCCAAAGCAAGATTCTGTCAAAAGCGGACTAAATCTATATACTGAATGGAACCTGTTTATACACAAATAACATCTTGTTCATTGATATTTTTTTCATTCACATTTCCACCTCTCTTCCGGGATCAAACTGCTCACATTCATGCTGTAACCCTTGAGCTATGGTTTTTCCATCTTTTGACCATATTCAACAGCCTTCATCGCTCAATGTTTTGGGTTTGCATATAAGACATACAGCAGCAATATGGTAACAGCATTGTATTTCACACCATGGCGGTTTCATAATCAGCGCGAATATATGGTCCTTGACAATACGTTCTGTAGTATTTCATTCTATAGAGATATAAACAAATTGCTTTGGATGACACTGTTCATAGATGGGCTCATGCCCACACACTGTACCAATTGGGGCCTTTGCAATAGTTTCATTATGTAATATCTCTGTTGTGAAGTCACTTATACAACTACTAACATCACCTTTGAAAATAAAATAGGTTTGATATATGATTGGAATGAAGTAAGTTGATTCACACAACCATCTTTACATGAATTTTTCTTTCTGTCCAACAGGATTGTGATTTATCTCTGTTGTTCCTTGTGTTCTTTTAATAATTGGACTCATTAGGTTCAATTTTTTATGTAGTTCAATAAAACCATATATATTTTTTCGGTAAAAATACTAGCTTCTGTGTATATCTTGTGATATTTGTTCCAACACAAGAACATGTTTTGCATGTGCCCCATCCTCATCTAGACTTTGAGTCCAGGAGTGTGACACCAACAGGTAGCTTGTTTTTGGGAAATGGTTCTTCCTACCATTATCTCAAGAGGGGTCAATGTGAGATTTAGGGTTATAACAGAGATTCACAGTGACAAGTATCCAAATAAACACTTACACTCAAGTTTTCTTGATTAAACAATTATTTATAAATTTGCAGTTGAATAAGCCTTCTTTAGAAGGGAACAAATATATGTAACACAAAAAAATACTCCAAAATACACACTCTCAGTTTCTTTAAATCGGTAGATCCCCATTTGGGATGGCACACAGACACTTCCTACACCCTGAGGGGACTTAAATACCTAGGACACTGTGTACATTAATATATCTCTGGTACATTTAGAGCAATACTGAGTTTGGTGTCAAATGGAAAAGATGAGGAAATAAAACAATGGTTAACAAATATTCTTAAGCAGGCAAGTACTTTTGAACCCCCAAATGCAAAGTAAATTAACCCTTTCCCAGCTACACAAGTTATAGTATGCGCGACTTTTGTTGTGGGATAGTTAAAGCATAGAGTTAGAGAATAGAAGAGTCTTTCAGGGTGCCAGGAAAGCCAATGTCAATTGAGCAAATGTCCAGGTGAGCTGAAGCACTT
The DNA here is from genome assembly GCF_040938575.1 of Ambystoma mexicanum. Lineage (NCBI taxonomy): Eukaryota > Metazoa > Chordata > Amphibia > Caudata > Ambystomatidae > Ambystoma > Ambystoma mexicanum. The sequence continues at coordinate 102,760,817 of NC_090936.1, read as the reverse complement.
ATGGAAGGTAAGTAAAAAGAAGTCTTGCACAATGTTTTAGAAATCTTTGTAGAAAATGAAATCACTGTAGGGCCACAAGCTGGGAGGCTGGTGAGGGAGAAAGCTGCAAGCAACTCTGCAAAAGCAACCAAAACAAGTCTCAACTTAGAGCCAGCAAGGCTACACGACAAGAGGTAATTCTCCTTAGTTTACAGTACCTTAGATCTGAAGAAATTGGTTTCAGCTGGCTTCTGCTCCTGTTGTAGGTCATCAGATCCTGTGGTTCCTTGGATTAAGTCATGGGGAAAAGAGGGAGCACATTTGGGGACTCCTGCACTACAAATTGAAGGTCGGTGACAGTAATGGGCAAACTTCAGATCAGCAGCACTTTGCAGTTTCAGCTTCTCACGAATAGCACCACCATTGGTTCTCGGATACCTTATGGGCTTTCCTCGCATCTGGGGTCCAGCACTCTGTTGATGTGGCTCAGGGTCGGTCAGTCCTGCTTCTTGGGAGTCTGGAGGATCTTCCTGGAGCTTGGGTCCGACTTAAAGAAAAGACATTCGATTCGGGTGTTCCTCTCCCTGGCAATCAGTTCCTGCAGCAGCAATGGAAGTACAGCCAGCTCCGAGAGGATTTCCTGATGAGTTTGTCTTGGGGTCGATTGGTCCCACCAACCCAAGGGGAGAAGTCGTCCTTTGCAGGGCTTCTCTAGTCGAGACAAATTCTGAGCTTCAGCACTGCAGCAGAGCTTCACCAGGCAAACCAAAGGTCCAGGAGTTGCAGCAGGAGTCTCTTTATAGTTTTTTTTTTAATTCCTTTGTCCAGTGGTCGTCTCTGCCTTACAAGCAAAATACCTTGCCTTTTATGCAGGTTTCTACCATTCATTTGCAGCCTAGCTGTCAATCACACAGCAATGTGGACAGCCAGCCAGCCATCAGTGCATTCCTGTAACCAAGGAGACTAAGCACACAACAATAGCAAAAAGTAAACCACTGCCACCAGCCATTAATTGTAGAAAGGGTAACATAAAAATGTTAGATGAGAAACTAGACAAAGGTGGATGAAATTATACAATCCTGGCATAGTCAATGCCCGTCTAGATGTGTAATAGTGGCTGGGGGCTTTAACAAACAAATAGTACCCAGATCATATAATGGTGACTGAGATGACTTTGATGTAAATATCATCAGCCAGAAAACAGATCTAGTGCCCAGGAAAAATATGTACGGATGGGGTAATTGTTTATAAGCCCATGATCTAATATGTCTTAATACGAAAGGGGGCTGTGGCGCATCACTAAAAGCTACTTGGACCAATGGAAAATCAGAATCCTGTCTGGACTACATATTTATAAGCTATGAACTTTGACTCTTTTGCAGTGACTTGAACATCGAATCCAATACTCCCAGCGATCATATGCTGCCGAGCTGGATATGTAATTGGGGAATTGAATATAAACATGAGCCTAGTCGCAGATTTCCCTATGTGTCTGCGTACGACAAGGGCAATAGGCTTTTCCGGTCTGATACAAACATTGAATGATTTAATACATCTGTTGCTTCGGACCAGTTGAGAAAAGATTAGCCGTTTGTAGATTGCATTTGGGATATGCGTAAGATTATGCAGGGCCTTCCTGCTTCATTAAAAACTGTGGCAAATGACTAACACTGGGAAACGTGTAGTGAGAGGTCATTGTGACTTACTAATAAACGAGAGAAAGAAGCGATATCGCTGTGACAGAGCTGCGGTTGTCAGGACCAAGGACCTGACTGGCACTGAGCAGAGAGATTCAATTAGACGGCTTTACACCAATTACAAAAACGGACTTCGCCAGCATAAGCACTCCCTGCACAGTGCCAATTGGAAATACATGTTTTAACTTCTCCATACCAACGATAATAAAAGGTTTTGGTCCTGCTTTCGGCAATATCTGTCTGGTAATACTGCTAAAGAATTAAACCCCATCACAGAGACAGCTTAACTTGCTCATATAACATATTATGAGGAAATGAAAACGATTGCAATGCAAAATACCGTTGACAATTGCCCGTTGATTCTAGATTTTTATTCTGAGGATATACAGGGTATAATTAGTAATCTACGTAGTTCGAGAGCCCCGGACCCAATATAGTTTATTATAGTTTATAAAGCTAACCCTGACCTCTGTACGAAAGTCCTGGAGCACTGGTTTAGAAGCATACTATCAGACGGCTCTATACCTAGTAGTTGGCGGGAAGCCATACTAATACCTATTTATAAGAAGGGTGGTGTGGGGGATCCCTCCAACTATAGATTGTTGGCCATGCTCGACACCACTGCCAAGATATTTGCCTCTTGAATCTTGGGGAAGTTGACCATCTGGGCTAAAGTTAGTGGAAGACTAAATAAATTCCAAATAGGGTTCAGAAAATCACATAGCAGTGTGTATAGTGCTTGTGCTTTACAATACCTGGTTTCAGAGATGTCAACTGATCAGTGAAAGCTTTATGTATGCTATGCCGATTATTCCAGGCCTTCAACACAGTTTCTCACCCACGGCATTGGCGGAAATTGCGAGAATGGGGCTTGGACCCATTGCTTCTATACCTCATAATGGCCTTGTATCAAGATACTGTGGTAACCATCCAATTACATCAAGAGGGAGAGACTTTGTCGCAATTCAGTACCAATGTTGGACTTAAGCAGGGCTGCGTGTTAGCACCCCTGCTGTTCAACTTGTATGTTTCAGATTTGGATGAAACACTAAAAGCCACCTGTAATTTTCCCCCTCAGCTAGGTGTGGAGCCTGTTCCATGCATAACATATGTGGACGATAATGTCCTTGGGGACTGCACACCAATCAGACTCCAGCGATCCATAGACACCCTGCAAACCTACGCATCTATGAATCATCTTGACATTAACATAGATAAGACGAATGTAATGATATTGGGTGGCAAAACAATGGGGAAAAGACCTTATATATGGAAATTTAACAACATTGCATTGGAAACAGTAGATATATATATATATGGCTTCCTCGTTTGCACAGTTCCTACCCTCACTTACCAAAATCATATCAAAACTAAAGTCTTACGGAAATTGTCGGGATTACACGTTATGTAGCAAAATGTGGTGGGAATAAAATTGAGTGATTGCTAACTATTTACCACCAGCATAGTCCCGGAGATCAAGTATGGATAAGAATTGCTCTCAGAACATCACATCGTTTGGTTGGAAAAACTGGAGCGGTAAATCCTCGATCTATTTTGGGCATCCCGAATGCTGTCCCTGTGGAGGCTGTGAGAAACCTGAGGGTATTCTCCTAAGCAGACCTCGGGAATCCCTTATTCAGGTGGCCAGGGAAGGTTTGAGGCTCTCAGATACCAACCCTGGTGGTGGACGAGCGAGGGAGGATCACCTTGGTAGGGGAGCCTGGGGTTGTGCTTAGGGAAATATCCCAGGTGAGACACGGTACTACACCGCAAAAGAAGGAGAGGAGGACGAAGTCCGAAAGATTTTCTTTGGGTATTCCAAATATAACACCCTTCCTCCCAATAAATCTTCCTTATCCAGAACCAAACAAAGCCACCTACGGTAAACCCTTTAGGAACCCAAACCCAAGTGCAGTGGGAAACTACAGCTCTCAGGATCCCGGTTTTCCTGCTCCCTGCCAGAATAACCCCAGCTATTCTTCTCCATATCCCTCTGATAATTCATTTCCAAACACCCAATCTATCTTAACAAAACATCACCATTCCCACAATCCCCTCTGTTCAGTTCATGATCCCGGCTATCCCCGTTTGCTTTTTAAACCCTACCAATCACGTCCCTCTGATTATCATTTTCCGACTTCCCAGTCAAATGTGACCAACAACTACAATCCCCACAATCCCCCATGTTCCGTTCACGCTAACCCTGGTCATTCCCATCTGTCTCACCCTTCTGAATTTATCAAAAACCCTACTGAGACAGCTAGAATTCCATATAACACTGATTTCCCTTGCGACCATGTAGGATGCTTAGAAACTCTATCACCTTCCTTTTCCAACCCGAACACTTTCCCATTTACTGGAAAACAAAGCACTCATACGAGAACTGTTTACCTGACATGTCCCAAACCAAGGGTCAGGCAAAGTCAGGCAATTGACCAGAATCACACACACCTGACAGCCATTTCCTTTCCCGACAGGGATAAAAGGTGAAGTGGGAGAGTACACTACCAACAAGGCAGACCACACAACTTGAGAGCTAATTCGTAAGGCCAGGAACAATAGCCTTTGTGTGCTGCACCAGATATCCACATCATCCGGGCGCCTCCTCCAGTGACAGCCAAGCCGGGGAGAGACGCATGGCCCAATGGTACCGGCCTTGACTCTACAGACAAGAAGGCAAAGCAGTTTATCACAATCGGTGAGTCGAGAGGAGAGCCAATAAAGAAACCGAACTTTGTTGAACGAAAGTAGCAAGAGGCTAATTGAACTTTAAATGAACAGAGAACTGTTGATATGAGGAAAGGGGAAAGCCAGCATAACAGAATCAAACACCACATGGGTGTTCACTTGAGAAATGCTAGGCGATTACTACAGTAACCAGAAGGCCTTAGAAAAGAGCAAAAGGGGGTCAAAGTGGTCATACGAGGGTTTTGCCAAATCCTCTGTACAGTTGAAAGTCTTTGACCGGTAGATGAATGGGAAACTAAGGGAAGCAAATCCTGCATGGTATGCAAAGTACACAACCTGTTTAAGGTTGGCAGGAGTGAACCCGGCTGAGGGATGTTAACGAGAATTCGTGAGGCCTGAGGTCCCTGTGAACGGTGTGCTGACAGGAGTGAACCTACCGAGGGACACCTACAGTGAACCGTTGTACAGAAGGTGGCCACAGTGAACCCGGAAGAGGGAGGCCGACAAGCAGGGGTTGAACCCTGAAGAGTTGTTCAAAAATACATTAAGATTCATGAAACCAAGAGACATTGTAAGGCAAGGAGAAGTTAACTGTCCTGCTTGTCATTTGGGTTCCAAGCCCGGCCGAGGGAGACCCACGGGTGAAAAGTCATCACTCAAAGTTCACTGAGAAAGGGTTTCAATAAAGAAGGGAGTGTTCACAAATAATAAATCAGGATGTGATTGCCAGGGGTCTCCCTTCCCCTCGTTTTTAGCACCGGAGAAGGCGTGTCTTTGGAGCACAGCACGCGCTCTCGAGCTTTCCCAGCACGAGTCGCCAGTTCCGCGCCAGCTGTCACAGCACGCGCTCTCGAGCTTTCCCAGCACGAGTCGACAGTTCCGCTCCAGCTATCGGGTTCTTCGATGGTTAAGTCTCTTTTAACAAAAGTCTCTAGCCTTCAAGGGCCTCATGTTATCAACAAACAAATATAAGGTTCCGTTTCATGTGTGGCTTTGGGTGATGGCTTCACCCCTGGGTCCCCCTCTTCTAGGCACAGACCCCTCACAGTCGTGCTCAACAAATCAAATAAACAGTTCCTATACCACACTCTTTCTGTGATTAGTTGTAAGGAATTGGCAATAGGTTTTTTCTTAATATAGGCCCTTTTATTTTGACAAGACGCCACTAGGACTGCCTTATTTTTCATTTGATGGTTGACGTTTGCTCCCATCTTAGATTTAGTTTTAGTTTAGGCGTTTTTCCAGCTTGCGTTTACAGTTTAATAAACACCCTTGCACTGTGATCACTTGTGTCTGTCTTTACTGTTCCCACCATGAGTCCTTACAAGGCACTCCGCTGAGAGCTGGGCCTCCTATCTTTACGGGCCAGCGGGTGCATATAACGCTTCAAACTAGATCTTTCTCTGATTACTGCTTGAATTAACGGTGAGACCATTGTTGCCCTCTTCTCACGTAGATGCCAAACTCCTTGTCTCAATGCATTTCTGGTGGCAGGAAAAGGAAACTGCCAGTACGCATTTCCGTAATATCGATCCAATGGTTGATACTAGTACTGCTGCAGCTATTGATTCAATTGAACTCAATGTTTTGAGTAACCTAAAAAAAATGTTTTCATTTGGGACAGAGCAATGTCCATGTCTAAACTGAGTGGGAAGAAGAGATACTTTGAGTATAGCAGACAAAGATTCCTTCCCAACAAGCCCTGCACATATATTACAAAAATGTGTACTAAAGATCTTATAAGGTTTGCTTGCTATATGTGGTTTAACATCTTAACCACATGTGAATACGTTGGTGGGTGGGCTAAGGTTCCTTATGTGGACAGAGCCTGCAGAATGTGTAAGGGTGCGAATGAAACATGGCGACATATTTTCACACAGTGTCCCAACCTCCATCTGTGATATCTAATGGGTTATCAAACATTTGTGTCAAATATATCGAATATACAGACTGATCAATATAGGAGTACTTTGAATGGGGTAACTTCATGAGTGATCCCTCGTGTAGCTTATGATAACTGGCAGGAGGCGCTGAGAATGATATATGGGGCGACCGATGCATAGCTTCATGGGTTTTATTGAAAATACTGGATTTTATTTTTATTTCCATGCTAACATAATGGACAAAGGCGAAAAGTAATTTACAAGATGCATGGACATTATAAGGGAAGAACAACTAAATGTCAAAAAGAATTGCATCTTGATAGCTGCAAATGATTTTACCATGTAAATCGATGTATCTATGATATTAATCTTTTACTCTATGTATGTATGTTTGTTTAACTGTGCTTAAGGTTATGAAGATTTAACCAAAGCACAATAAAAAAGTGGCTACAAAGGCAGTAAAACAAAGTCACAGTGCCTCATCACAGGCAGCATTACATTTAATAGAATGGCGCTCAGCAGTGCAGGAGAGATGCAAGTCATGCAGGGGACATAGTGCAAGGCAGTAGATGTAAAAAGCTAAAGAAGGGGGTACGGATGGGCCGCATAGTGACATAGGCCCCTAAACAAGGAGACGGCATGGAAAAAGGGCCCAGAACGTGAACTGTGGGGAAAGGAAACCAGGTCATAAGCGTCGCAAACAAATGGGGAAAAAGGAGAAGTCCAAAACGTAAGTGGCGAAGGAGCAAGTCGGGAGATGGAGTGGAAGCGTGAGCGGAGAACTGTCTAAACAGAAGCAGGACTGGACAATACGGAGGGAGGCGGAGGAGTCGCCGTGAAATCAAGGATATGCAGGAGGGGCACAGAAAACCCAGTGTTAGCCGGGGTGACCGCCAGGCAGAGGGCCCAGCGAATGATGGGATCAGGAGCACTTGGGGGCCCGGGTGGGCGGATGGGCAAACAAGATGGTGAAGGAGAGGGGCCACGGCACCCCATAGCTGAAGAGGGCAAAGAGACAGCAGTTGTGATACCGGAGGCCGGAATCAGGGGCTGTTCAAGGAGCGGCAGCAGATGCCAGCAGAGCAACAACGGAGGGCCATCCAAGCCCATCCTGGGCCGGACAGGCACAGACAGGGAACGAAATGAGACATTTGAAGTGGCCCTTCAATGTGAGACAGCTTTCACCTGCTGGCTGCCTCATTGGACGATTTGGAGGACTCATCCAATCCACTTACAGCACAGGCGGTAACAGGAAACAAAAGTTGAATGGAGCGCTGCAGGGCCCAAGGCAGCCATGATGAAATGTAGCAGCGCTCCTCGTAGTTAATGAAACCCAACAAGGCTTGCGTTATGTAAAGCTCGAATCATGGTGCCCACGGTCTTCTGTGCACAATGCCGGACCAAGGTCTTATCAGGCCCAGACAGGTAACAAAATGAGGCCCTTTGGTGCGGCCCTTTGATGGGAGACGGCTTTTGCCTGCCAGTTCCCTCATTGGATGATGATGTGGAAGACCCATCCAATCCACTTACAGCAGAGGCCGGAACAGGAAACAAAAGTTGAATAGAGCACTGCGGGGCCCGAGGCAGCCATGATGAAATGTAGCAGCGCTCCTAATAGTTAATGAAGCCCAATGAGGCTTACCTTATGTAAAGGTTGAATCATGGTGCACACGGTCTTCTGTGCACAACACTGGCCCAAGGTCTCATCAGGCCCACACACAGGGAACGAGAATTATCAGTATGGAAATTTGTATTGGCTAACCTACGTAATCAACCAGATGCACCAGATCTTCGTGGTCTTAATTTATTAGAGTTGGCATATGTTCTTGGTGTGGTAATTAAAACTACCACATGGGATAAGCAGAGGGTAGGCTAGGGTAAACCCCATTCCCAATAAACGAAGGAGACCAAACATCGGACAAACTACCATTTTATTTAACAAAGCCTACATAAAATAAGGACAGCAATGGACATTACAGCGATTTCCAAGTCCTCTCACAGTCCTCACCTAAGCAAGGCATTTTGAGCAGCTGTGACATGATGTGTCACAGCACAAAAACCTAAGGTGGGATGGGATTGGGTGAGTAGTTTGGCTAAGTATATATTCCATGTGGGGTTAATGGTCTAATTGGTCCAGCCATTTCATTCTGAATCACCAATATTTTTGGTATCATCCTTAAAAGTGAGACCCAAACATTAAAAATGTGTTAAGTAGTGTATATGACGACTGTTCATACACTGACTGACAGACAGATAAATAGGATATTTGGACGACTATTTGTTTATTAACGAAACCTGTGTATTTGAGAGATACCTAGATAATACTGAACCATTTGTCGCTACGTCATTACATTTTAAACTTTATTTCGGGACCATACAGTCAGCCACCTGTATATCACAGTGAACGAGTAATAATGCTACTGGGACACACGTAAGGAGGATCTTACATTTTTCTTAATAGTTTCTCCGGCACATCACTGCTCCAGAAGAGCGTGGCTCAGACCCTTCTTCCCGTCCCATGGTAAAAGACCTCTCCAGGATGCTCGGCACCTCTATCGCACTCGTTTCCCAAAGATGAGTCTAGCCATTCTTTTGAATAAGCTTTGCTCAAGCGACCAAGAAATGTAATACACAATGATTGTTAGTAGGGGGATATTGCTTTAGTGTTGCAGATTTCCTTTTTAAAATGTGCTTTTATTGTTTCATAGTTTTTTGTAATTGATTAACTATATATTCCTCAGGGTCTTATAGATTTAATGGCCTCATTACAACTCTGCCGGTTCCGGTAACAACGGTGACGTTAGGCTTACTGGCACCGTTGTTACCGGACCGGCAAAGTACAAGTTTGCGGACCGGATGCCCTCCCGGCCGCCAGGTCTGACCTGGTGGCCGGGACCCGAACGACCCGGAACGGCACCCGCTCGCAGGCATTGACGGTAGCACCGGCACCATTTTTAATGGTGCCGGTGCTACCGTCCTCCCCATTCCCATTGAGTCCTATGGGACTCGAATGGGAATGGGGAGTTACTTTTTCCGGGATTGATGTAATGCCCTGGTGATTCCCCATTGCCAGGCGCCGGACAAAAATACACAACTCTGGCGGCAGCCTGCCGTTTCTACTGACAAGGCTACCGCCGGAGTTGGAATGAGGCCCTAAGTCTTAATGCTATACATGGATAGTTTGCTGAATTGATTCGAATAAACATGAATTGAAATAGAAACGTTTTCTTATCTTTAGTCTCAACATCTCTGCCAGCACAAGACGTCATCTTGGAAGAGGCATTGCCACTGAGCAGAACCACTGAGTGGGGGAAAGGCCACCGGCCACGGGCCACGGGCCAGACCAACCTGCCTACCATCAAAGCGCTGGAGTTGGGGTGCAACAGATGCGCAGTAAGCAGACACAAGTGTCACAAAATGAGAAAAGGTCAGAACCGGCTTCCTATCTCAGAGATGGGGTGAAGTGCAAGGTGTGCACAAGCGGCCAGAAGAGAGCATCATTGTTTAAGGGCGGAAGTGCAAAGGAGTGCACAAGAGGCCAGAAGAGGACATCATTGTGTAAGGGCGGTAGTGCAAGGAGTGCACAAGAGGCCAGAAGAGGGCATCATTGTGTAAGGGCAAAAGTGCAAGGAGTGCACAAGAGGTCAGAAGAGGGCATCATTGTGTAAGGGCGGAAGTGGAAGGAATGCACAAGAGGCCAGAAGATGGCATCATTGTGTAAGGGCGGAAGAGGAAGGAGTGCACAAGAGGGCAGAAGAGGGCATCATCGTGTAAGGGCGGAAGTGCAAGGAGTGCACAAGAGGCCAGAAGATGGCATCATCGTGTAAGGGCGGAAATGCAAGGAGTGCACAAGAGGCCAGAAGATGGCATCATCGTGTAAGGGCGGAAGTGGAAGGAGTGCACAAGAGGGCAGAAGAGGGCATATTCGTGTAAGGGCGGAAGTGGAAGGAGTGCACAAGAGGCCCGAAGAGGGCATCATCGTGTAAGGGCGGAAGTGGAAGGAGTGCACAAGAGGTCAGAAGAGGGCATCATCGTGTAAGGGCGGAAGTGGAAGGAGTGCACAAGAGGGCAGAAGAGGGCATCATTGTGTAAGGGCGGAAGAGGAAGGAGTGCACAAGAGGGCAGAAGAGGGCATCATTGCATAAGGGCCGAAGTGCATCATTGTGTAAGGGCGGAAGTGGAAGGAGTGCACAAGAGGGCAGAAGAGGGCATCATTGTGTAAGGGCGGAAGTGGAAGGAGTGCACAAGAGGCCCGAAGAGGGCATCATTGTGTAAGGGCGGAAGTGGAAGGAGTGCACAAGAGGGCAGAAGAGGGCATCATTGTGTAAGGGCGGAAGTGGAAGGAGTGCACAAGAGGCCAGAAGAGGGCATCATTGTGTAAGGGCGGAAATGCAAGGAGTGCACAAGAGGCCAGAAGATGGCATCATTGTGTAAGAGAGGAAGTGCAAGGAGTGCACAAGAGGCCAGAAGAGGGCATCATTGTGTAAGGGCGGAAGTGGAAGGAGTGCACAAGAGGCCCAAAGAGGGCATCATTGTGTAAGGGCGGAAGAGGAAGGAGTGCACAAGAGGGCAGAAGAGGGCATCATTGCATAAGGGCCGAAGTGCATCATTGTGTAAGGGCGGAAGTGGAAGGAGTGCACAAGAGGGCAGAAGAGGGCATCATTGTGTAAGGGCGGAAGAGGAAGGAGTGCACAAGAGGGCAGAAGAGGGCATCATTGCGTAAGGGCCGAAGTGCATCATTGTGTAAGGGCGGAAGTGGAAGGAGTGCACAAGAGGCCAGAAGAGGGCATCATTGCGTAAGGGCAGAAGTGCACGGAGTGCACAAGAGGTCATTGTGTAAGACCAGAAATGGAAGGAATGGGTCTGAATGGAGGGTGAAGATCAACCTGTCCAGGAAATTGCAGTTATATCAAGAAGGACTTTTTGCGAGCCTGCAAAAAAATCAGGGCACCTGTAGCGCTACCAGTGCACCCTGCATCCTGGGTGCAGACCATTCGCTCTTAAGACATTGCAGAGGTAGCTTGCGGCGATGGCACAACACAGACCTGCTATAAATCGTGGACGCCACCATTCCGCCATTCCGCGTAACAATCAATACCTGTGTCTAGGCCTTCCTTGCACGTTCAGTGCGATTGCTTTCTGGGAAAGAGGATCCTTTAGAACGAACTGTGTACACCCAGGCACACTCTCTGGCAGAAAGATACTAGTCAAGCAGTTTAACTGTTGCCTGACATGAAATGACAGCAAAGGAACATGAGGCACCCAAAAATACTTCAAAAGTGAACTGTCTCTCCAAAAACAGCAATTACAGACTCTTGTTGCCAACTTAATGAAGCTGTATATTTTTCATACAAACACCTGCGGTAACAAGAATATAAGGACATTGTTGAGTTTTTATCTATTCCCAGACACCCACATCCCATATATATATAATTTTCTAACCCCCTCAAATAAAATTCGATGGGTTTTTCGTAAAAAAATTTGCAGTACAAAACCCGCGAAAAAACATCCCGCGATGAAAGGACGTTGTACCATTACAATACCTACTGTTAGCGTAAAGTAATGTTTATACCAGAGCGAGATGAATGAACAGGGAACTGGCAGGGCAAAATACAGAACCTAAGATGGAGGCAGAAGTACAAGAGACAATGGGCGACAACCAGGGAATGAGAAAAACAGAATAGACGCACAGGTGGAACGAGTGATGTGAAGGAGAGGCAATTAGAGAGCCCACCGATCTGGGCGATGAACGCTTGCGAAGTGAATGGAAACTCAGAAGTGCGGGTACTCACTATAGCAGAGTACCTGCTTACAGTTGAGAAGTGCCGATACTCCAACATTAAAAACATTGGCTTCTTGCTGAGAAGTGCCGCTACTATGTCTTGTAAATAAAAGAAGTGCAGGTACTCAGGACCGGCTAGTACCTGCCCATTTAAAGGACTGGATACATCAAGGGTCCTTGAATCCAAACTCGTTGTTAAATATGTTGAATCAGCTACCTAAGTCCTCATGAAGTGCAGTCATGGGCATTTCACTGGTGGCTCTGGTAAATGGCTGAAAGAAAAAATGGCGGCACATCTGCGCTGAAGTCAGCACTTTCGGCTGCTTGCTTTCTCCCCGGGTGAGAGATCTGACCTTTGTCCAGGGTCTAGCTCCCTTTTGCCAAACGGCGCCTTCGGTTTTGCTGGATTTTTCTTTGCAGATTTTCTTCACCATAAACAGGTATGGGTTAAGTTGGGGTAAGGTATATAACGTGCCGATAGGGGGTGTAAGGGAAGGGTATAGAGCCCCCCACCTCCCATGCTGTTTTTCGTAAAAAATCAGCTGAAATAAATTCGGTGACGTTGCCATTCCGTAAAATAAATGCAGCAAAGGTTTATAGAACCTGTCCAGCAATGGTCTGGCTATGAAGTGGCCCTGAATGCGTTTGTGTCTTAGAAGTGTGTGTCTGTGTACAGTGTGCACAGGGGTGGGGGGGGGGGGCGCAGGTGCTGGTGCTTTGACCCACGTTGAACGCCACAGAGACACAAGGTAAAGAAAATGGTAGACAGTGTCTCGCACAGGATATCGGCGGTTTAGCAGTGATAAATTGACGCCATATTAGTGTCAACATTGTCAGTAAGGCGACCATTTTGGATGATACAAAGCTGTATGTCCGGATGTTGTACTCCAGTGTATTATTGCATTCTTTTCATGTGTTACCCTACAGACATGACTGGAAACGGTATATAGCCTTTTACCCAACTGTTCACTAAAAGTGTGCCTTATACTGTACTCGATCCATTCGTTTAAAAAGGTTTTCAGGGGAGAACCATCCAAGAGGACCCCTTGGTTGGTTCAGGAACTCATGCTGCACTCGGTTACTCCCACACATTTGCCAAACGATTTACATTCACCAGACTCCACTGTCCGAGATAAACAGAAGCACTCGGAAGGACAGGACGAGGATATAGATGGAGCACTGGGATCTGTAGAAGCACTCGGATAGGACGAGGATATAGATGGAGCACTGGGATCTGCAGAAGCACTCAGAAGGATAGGACGAGGATATAGATGGAGCACTGGGATCTGCAGAAGCACTCGGAAGGACAGGACGAGGATATAGATGGAGCACTAGGATCTGCAGAAGCACTCAGAAGGATAGGACGAGGATATAGATGGAGTACTGGATCTGCAGAAGCACTCAGAAGGATAGGACAAGGATATAGTGGAGCACTGGGATCTGCAGAAGCACTCAGAAGGACAGGACGAGGATATAGATGGAGCACTGGGATATGCAGAAGCACTTCGAAGGACAGGACGAGGATATAGATGGAGCACTGGGATCAGTAGAAGCACTCTGATAGGACGAGGATATAGATGGAGCACTGGGATCGGCAGTAGCACTCAGAAGGATAGGACGAGGATATAGATGGAGCACTGGGATCGGCAGGAGCACTCGGAAGGACAGGAAGAGGATATAGATGGAGCACGGGGATCTGCAGAAGCACTCAGAAGGATAGGACGAGGATATAGATGGAGCACTGGGATCGGCAGCAGCACTGGGAAGGATAGGACGAGGATATAGATGGAGCACTGAGATCGGCAGGAGCACTCGGAAGGATAGGACGAGGATATAGATGGAGCACTGGGATCTGTAGAAGCACTCGGATAGGACGAGGATATAGATGGAGCACTGGGATCGGCAGTAGCACTCGGAAGGACAGGACGTGAATATAGATGGAGCACTGGGATCTGCAGAAGCACTCAGAAGGATAGGACGAGGATATAGATGGAGCACTGGGATCAGCAGGAGCACTCGGAAGGACAGGACGAGGATATAGATGGAGCACTGGGATCGGCAGTAGCACTCGGAAGAACAGGAGGAGGATATAGATGGAGCACTAGGATCGGCGGGAGCACTCGGAAGGACAGGAAGAGGATATAGATGGAGCACTGGGATCGGCAGGAGCACTGGGAAGGACAGGACGAGGATATAGATGGAGCACTGGGATCTGCAGGAGCGCACTGGGAAGGACAGGACGAGGATTTAGATGGTGCACTGGGATCAGCAGGAGCACTGGGAAGGATAGGACGAGGATATAGATGGAGCACTGGGATCGGCAGAAGCACTCGGAAGGACAGGACGAGGATATAGATGGAGTACTGGGATCGGCAGGAGCGCACTGGGAAGGATAGGACGAGGATATAGATGGAGCACTGGGATCGGCAGGAGCACTGGGAAGGATAGGACGAGGTTATAGATGGAGCACTGGGATCGGCAGGAGCGCACTGGGAAGGACAGGACGAGCAATTAGATGGAGCACTGGGATCGGCAGGAGCACTGGGAAGGATAGGACGAGGTTATAGATGGAGCACTGGGATCGGCAGGAGCACTGGGAAGGACAGGACGAGGATATAGATGGAGCACTGAGATCGGCAGGAGCGCACTGGGAAGGACAGGACAAGGATTTAGATGGAGCACTGGGATCGGCGGGAGCACTGGGAAGGACAGGACGAGGATATAGATGGAGCACTGGGATCGGCGTGACCACTGGGAAGGATGAGGATATAGATGGAGCACTGGGATCTGCAGAAGCACTCAGAAGGATAGGACGAGGATATAGATGGAGCACTGGGATCGGCAGGAGCGCACTGGGAAGGATAGGACCAGGATATAGATGGAGCACTGGAATCGGCAGGAGCACTGGGAAGGATAGGACGAGGTTATAGATGGAGCACTGGGATCGGCAGGAGCGCACTGGGAAGGACAGGACGAGCAATTAGATGGAGCACTGGGATCGGCAGGAGCACTGGGAAGGATAGGACGATGTTATAGATGGAGCACTGGGATCGGCAGGAGCACTGGGAAGGACAGGACGAGGATATAGATGGAGCACTGGGATCGGCAGGAGCGCACTGGGAAGGACAGGACGAGGATATAGATGGAGCACTGGGATCGGCGTGACCACTGGGAAGGATGAGGATATAGATGGAGCACTGGGATCGGCAGAAGCACTCGGAAGGATAGGACGAGGATATAGATGGAGCACTGGGATCGGCAAGAGCACTCGGAAGGACAGGACTAGGATATAGATGGAGCACTGGGATCGGCAGTAGCACTCGGAAGGACAGGAAGAGGATATAGATGGAGCACTGGGATCAGCGGGAGCACTCGGAAGGACAGGAAGAGGATATAGTGGAGCACTGCGATCGGCGGGAGCACTGGGAAGGACAGGACAAAGATATAGATGGAGCACTGGGATCGGCAGTAGCGCACTGGGAAGGACAGGACGAGTATATAGATGGAGCACTGGGATCGGCAGGAGCGCACTGGGAAGGACAGGACGAGGATTTAGATGGAGCACGGGGATCGGCAGGAGCACTGGGAAGGATAAGACGAGGATATAGATGGAGCACTGGGATTGGCAGGAGCACTGGGAAGGACAGGAAGAGGATATAGATGGAGCACTGGGTTTCAGTGGGAGCACTGGGAAGGACAGGATGAGGATATAGATGGAGCACTGGGATCGGCAGGAGCGCACTGGGAAGGACAGGACGAGGATATAGATGGAGCACTGGGATCGGCAGGAGCGCACTGGGAAGGACAGGACGAGGATATAGATGGAGCACTGGGATCGGCGTGACCACTGGGAAGGATGAGGATATAGATGGAGCACTGGGATCTGCAGAAGCACTCAGAAGGATAGGACGAGGATATAGATGGAGCACTGGGATCGGCAGGAGCACTCGGAAGGACAGGACTAGGATATAGATGGAGCACTGGGATCGGCAGTAGCACTCGGAAGGACAGGAAGAGGATATAGATGGAGCACTGGGATCAGCGGGAGCACTCGGAAGGACAGGAAGAGGATATAGTGGAGCACTGGATCGGCGGAAGCACTGGGAAGGACAGGACGAGGATATAGATGGAGCACGGGGATCGGCAGGAGCGCACTGGGAAGGACAGGACGAGTATATAGATGGAGCACTGGGATCGGCAGGAGCGCACTGGGAAGGACAGGACGAGGATTTAGATGAAGCACTGGGATCGGCAGGAGCACTGGGAAGGATAAGACGAGGATATAGATGGAGCACTGGGATTGGCAGGAGCACTGGGAAGGACAGGAAGAGGATATAGATGGAGCACTGGGTTTCAGTGGGAGCACTGGGAAGGACAGGATGAGGATATAGATGAAGCACTGGGATCGGCAGGAGCGCACTGGGAAGGACAGGACGAGGATATAGATGGAGCACTGGGATCGGCAGGAGCACTGGGAAGGATAGGACGAGGATATAGATGGAGCACTGGGATCGGCAGGAGCACACTGGGAAGGACAGGACGAGCATTTAGATGGAGCACTGGGATCGGCAGGAGCACTGGGAAGGATAGGACGAGGATATAGATGGAGCACTGGGATCTGCAGAAGCACTCAGAAGGACAGGACGAAGATATAGATGGAGCACTGGGATCGGCGGGAGCACTGGGAAGGACGAGGATATAGATGAGCACTGGGATCTGCAGAAGCACTCAGAAGGATAGGACGAGGATATAGATGGAGCACTGGGATCGGCAGGAGCACTCGGAAGGACAGGACTAGGATATTGATGGAGCACTGGGATCGGCAGTAGCACTCGGAAGGACAGGAAGAGGATATAGATGGAGCACTGGGATCATCGGGAGCACTCGGAAGGACAGGAAGAGGATATAGTGGAGCACTGGGATCGGCGGGAGCACTGGGAAGGACAGGACGAGGATACAGATTGAGCACTGGGATCGGCAGGTGCGCAATGGGAAGGACAGGACGAGTATATAGATGGAGCACTGGGATCGGCAGGAGCGCACTGGGAAGGACAGGACGAGTATATAGATGGAGCACTGGGATCGGCAGGAGCACTGGGAAGGATAGGTCGAGGATATAGATGGAGCACTGGGATCGGCAGGAGCACTGGGAAGGACAGGACGAGGATATAGATGGAGCACTGGGATGGGCAGGAGCGCACTGGGAAGTACAGGACGAGGATTTAGATGGAGCACTGGAATCAGCAGTAGCGCACTGGGAAGGACAGGACGAGGATATAGATGGAGCACTGGGATCGGCAGGAGAGCACTGGGAAGGACAGGACGAGGATATAGATGGAGCACTGGGATCGGCAGGAGCGCACCGGGAAGGACAGGATGAGGATTTAGATGGAGCACTGGGATCGGCAGGAGCACTGGGAAGGATAGGACGAGGATATAGCTGGAGCACTGGGATCGGCAGGAGCACTGGGAAGGACAGGAAGGAGTGCACTGGGAAGGACAGGACGAGGATTTAGATGGGAGCACTGGGATCAGCAAGAGCGCACTGGGAAGGACAGGACAAGGATATAGATGGAGCACTGGGATCAGCAGGAGCACTGGGAAGGACAGGACAAGGATATAGATGGAGCACTGGGATCGGCAGGAGCGCACTGGGCAGGACAGGATGAGGACTTAGATGGAGCACTGGGATCGGCGGGAGCACTGGGAAGGAGGAGGATATAGATGGAGCACTGGGATCGGTGGGAGCAGTGGGAAGGACAGGACGAGGATATAGATGGAGCACTGGGATCGGCAGGAGCACTGGGAAGGACGAGGATATAGATGGAGCACTGGGATCGGCGGGAGCAGTGGGAAGGACAGGACAAGGATATAGATGGAGCACTGGGATCGGCAGGAGCACTGGGAAGGACAGGACAAGGATATAGATGGAGCACTGGGATCGGCTGGAGCACTTGGAAGGACAGGACGAGGATATAGATGGAGCACTGGGATCAGCGGGAGCACTGGGAAGGACAGGACGAGGCTATAGATTGAGCACTGGGATCGGCAGGAGCACTGGGAAGGACAAGGATATAGATGGAGCACTCGGATCGGCGGGAGCACTGAGAAGGACAGGACGAGAATATAGATGGAGCACTGGGATCAGCAGGAGCACTCGAAAGGACAGGACTAGGATATAGATGGAGCACTGGGATCGGCAGTAGCACTCGGAAGGACAGGAAGAGGATATAGATGGAGCACTGGGATCGGGGGGGCACTGGGAAGGACAGGACGAGGATATAGATGGAGCACTGGGATCGGCAGGGGCACACTGGGAAGGACAGGAGCAGGATATAGATGGAGCACTGGGATCGGGAGGAGCGCACTGGGAAGGACAGGACGAGGATTTAGATGGAGCACTGGGATCGGCAGGAGCACTGGGAAGGATAGGTTGAGGATATAGATGGAGCACTGGGATCGGCAGGAGCACTCGGAAGGACAGGAAGAGGATACAGATGGAGCACTGGGATCGGCAGGAGTGCACTGGGAAGGACAGGACGAGCAATTAGATGGAGCACTGGGATCAGCAGGAGCACTGGGAAGGATAGGACGAGGTTATAGATGGAGCACTGGGATCGGCAGGAGCACTGGGAAGGACAGGACGAGGATATAGATGGAGCACTCGGATTGGCAGGAGCGCACTGGGAAGGACAGGACAAGGATTTAGATGGAGCACTGGATCGGCGGGAGCACTGGGAAGGACAGGACGAGGATATAGATGGAGCACTGGGATCGGCGGGAGCACTGGGAAGGACGAGGCTATAGATGGAGCACTGGGATCGGCGGGAGCACTGGGAAGGACAGGACGAGAATATAGATAGAGCACTGGGATCTGCAGAAGCACTCAGAAGGATAGGACGAGGATATAGATGGAGCACTGGGATCGGCAGGAGCACTCGGAAGGACAGGACTAGGATATAGATGGAGCACTGGGATCGGCAGTAGCACTCGGAAGGACAGGAAGAGGATATAGATGGAGCACTGGGATCAGCGGGAGCACTCGGAAGGACAGGAAGAGGATATAGTGGAGCACTGGGATCGGCGGGAGCACTGGGAAGGACAGGACGAGGATATAGATGGAGCACTGGGATCGGCAGGAGCGCACTGGGAAGGATAGGACGAGTATATAGATGGAGCACTGGGATCGGCAGGAGCACACTGGGAAGGACAGGACGAGGATTTAGATGGAGCACTGGGATCGGCAGGAGCACTGGGAAGGATAGGACGAGGATATAGATGGAGCACTGGGATTGGCAGGAGCACTCGGAAGGACAGAAAGAGGATATAGATGGAGCACTGGGATGGGCAGGAGCGCACTGGGAAGGACAGGACGAGGATTTAGATGGAGCACTGGAATCGGCAGGAGCGCACTGGGAAGGACAGGACGAGGATTTAGATGGAGCACTGGGATCGGCAGGAGAGCACTGGGAAGGACAGGACGAGGATATAGATGGAGCACTGGGATCGGCAGGAGCGCACCGGGAAGGACAGGATGAGGATTTAGATGGAGCACTGGGATCGGCAGGAGCACTGGGAAGGATAGGACAAGGATATAGCTGGAGCACTCGGATCGGCAGGAGCACTGGGAAGGACAGGAAGGAGTGCACTGGGAAGGACAGGACGAGGATTTAGATGGGAGCACTGGGATCAGCAGGAGCGCACTGGGAAGGACAAGACAAGGATTTAGATGGAGCACTGGGATCGGCAGGAGCACTGGGAAGGACAGGACGAGGATATAGATGGAGCACTGGGATCGGCAGGAGCGCGCTGGGAAGGACAGGACGAGGACTTAGATGGAGCACTGGGATCGGAGGGAGCACTGGGAAGGACGAGGATATAGATGGAGCATTGGGATCGGCGGGAGCAGTGGGAAGGACAGGACGAGCCTATAGATGGAGCACTGGGATCGGCAGGAGCACTGGGAAGGACGAAGATATAGATGGATCACTGGGATCGGCGGGAGCACTGGGAAGGACAGGACGAGGATATAGATGGAGCACTGGGATCGGCAGGAGCACTGGGAAGGACAGGACGAGGATATAGATGGAGCACTGGGATCGGCGGGAGCACTGGGAAGGACAGGACGAGGCTATAGATCGAGCACTGGGATCGACAGGAGCACTGGGAAGGGCGAGGATATAGATGGAGCACTCGGATCGGCGGGAGCACTGAGAAGGACAGGACGAGAATATAGATGAGCACTGGGATCGGCAGGAGCACTCGAAAGGACAGGACTAGGATATAGATGGAGCACTGGGATCGGCAGTAGCACTCGGAAGGACAGGAAGAGGATATAGATGGAGCACTGGGATCGGGGGGGCACTGGGAAGGACAGGACGAGGATATAGATGGAGCACTGGGATCGGCAGGGGCGCACTGGGAAGGACAGGAGTAGGATATATATGGAGCACTGGGATCGGGGGGGCACTGGGAAGGACAGGACAAGGATATAGATGGAGCACTGGGATCGGCAGGGGCGCACTGGGAAGGACAGGAGCAGGATATAGATGGACCACTGGGATCGGGAGGAGCGCACTGGGAAGGACAGGACGAGGATTTAGATGGAGCACTGGGATCGGCAGGAGCACTGGGAAGGATAGGACGAGGATATAGATGGAGCACTGGGATCGGCGGGAGCACTGGGAAGGACAGGATGAGGATATAGATGGAGCACTGGGATCGGCAGGAGCGCACTGGGAAGGACAGACCGAGGATATAGATGGAGCACTGGGATCAGCAGGAGCGCACTGGGAAGGACAGGAGGAGCATTTAGATGGAGCACTGCGATCGGCAGGAGCACTGGGAAGGACAGGACAAGGATATAGATGGAGCACTGGGATCGGCAGGAGCGCACTGGGAAGGACAGGACGAGGATTTAGATGGAGCACTGGGATCGGCAGGAGCGCACTAGAAGGACAGGACGAGGATTTAGATGGAGCACTGGGATCGGCAGGAGCACTGGGTAGGATAGTACGAGGATATAGATGGAGCACTGGGATCGGCAGAAGCACTCGGAAGGACAGGAAGAGGATATAGATGGAGCACTGGGATCGGCGGGAGCACTGGGAAGGACAGGACGAGGATATAGATGGAGCACTGGGATCGGCAGGAGTGCACTGGGAAGGACAGGACGAGGATATAGCTGGAGCACTGGGATCGGCAGGAGCACTGAGAAGGACAGGACGAGGACATAGATGGAGCACTGGGATCGGCGGGATCACTGGGAAGGACAGGACGAGGATTTAGATGGAGCACTGGGATCAGCAGGAGCACTGGGAAGGATCGGCCGAGGATATAGCTGGAGCACTGGGATCGGCAGGAGCACTGGGAAGGACAGGACGAGGATATAGATGGAGCACTGGGATCAGCAGGAGCGCGCTCGGAAGGACAGGACGAGGATTTAGATGGGAGCACTGGGATCGGCAGGAGCGCACTGGGAAGGACAGGACGAGGACTTAGATGGAGCACTGGGATCGGCGGGAGCACTGGGAAGGACAGAATGAGGATATAGATGGAGCACTGGGATAGGCGAGAGCACTGGGAAGGACAGGACGAGGATATAGATGGAGCAATGGGATCGGCAGGAGCACTGGGAAGGACAGGACGAGGATATAGATGGAGCACTGGGATCAGCGGGAGCACTGGGAAGGACAGGACGAGGATATAGATGGAGCACTGGGATCGGCAGGAGCGCACTGGGAAGGACAGACCGAGGATATAGATGGAGCACTGGGATCAGCAGGAGCGCACTGGGAAGGACAGGAGGAGCATTTAGATGGAGCACTGTGATCGGCAGGAGCACTGGGAAGGACAGGACAAGGATATAGATGGAGCACTGGGATCGGCAGGAGCGCACTGGGAAGGACAGGACGAGGATTTAGATGGAGCACTGGGATCGGCAGGAGCGCACTAGAAGGACAGGACGAGGATTTAGATGGAGCACTGGGATCGGCAGGAGCACTGGGTAGGATAGTACGAGGATATAGATGGAGCACTGGGATCGGCAGAAGCACTCGGAAGGACAGGAAGAGGATATAGATGGAGCACTGGGATCGGCGGGAGCACTGGGAAGGACAGGACGAGGATATAGATGGAGCACTGGGATCGGTAGGAGTGCACTGGGAAGGACAGGACGAGGATATAGCTGGAGCACTGGGATCGGCAGGAGCACTGAGAAGGACAGGACGAGGATATAGCTGGAGCACTGGGATCAGCAGGAGCACTGGGAAGGATCGGCCGAGGATATAGCTGGAGCACTGGGATCGGCAGGAGCACTGGGAAGGACAGGACGAGGATATAGATGGAGCACTGGGATCAGCAGGAGCGCGCTCGGAAGGACAGGACGAGGATTTAGATGGGAGCACTGGGATCGGCAGGAGCGCACTGGGAAGGACAGGACGAGGACTTACATGGAGCACTGGGATCGGCGGGAGCACTGGGAAGGAAAGAATGAGGATATAGATGGAGCACTGGGATAGGCGAGAGCACTGGGAAGGACAGGACGAGGATATAGATGGAGCAATGGGATCGGCGGGAGCACTGGGAAGGACAGGACGAGGATATAGATGGAGCACTGGGATCAGCGGGAGCACTGGGAAGGACAGGACGAGGATATAGATGGAGCACTGGGATCAACGGGAGCACTGGGAAGGACAGGACGAGGATATAGATGGAGCACTGGGATCGGCGGGAGCACAGGGAAGGACGAGGATATAGATGGAGCACTGGGTTCGGCGGGAGCACTGGGAAGGACAGGACGAGGATATAGATGGAGCACTGGGATCGTCGGGAGCACTGGGAAGGACAGGAAGAGGATATAGATGGAGCACTGGGATCGGCGGGAACACTGGGAAGGACAGGACGAGGATATAGTGGAGCACTGGGATCGGCGGGAGCACTGGGAAGGACAGACGAGGATACAGATGGAGCACTGGGATCGGCGGGAGCACTGGGAAGGACAGGACGAGGATATAGATGGAGCACTGGGATCGGCGGGAGCACAGGGAAGGACAGGACGAGGATATAGATGGAGCACTGGGATCAGCAGGAGCACTGGGAAGGACGAGGATATAGATGGATCACTGGGATCGGCTGGAGTACTGGGAAGGACAGGACGAGGATATAGATGGAGCACTGGGATCGTCGGGAGCACTGGGAAGGACAGGAAGAGGATATAGATGGAGCACTGGGATCGGCGGGAACACTGGGAAGGACAGGACGAGGATATAGTGGAGCACTGGGATCGGCGGGAGCACTGGGAAGCACAGACGAGGATACAGATGGAGCACTGGGATCGGCGGGAGCACTGGGAAGGACAGGACGAGGATATAGATGGAGCACTGGGATCGGCGGGAGCACAGGGAAGGACAGGACGAGGATATAGATGGAGCACTGGGATCGGCAGGAGCACTGGCAAGTCGAGGATATAGATGGATCACTGGGATCGGCTGGAGTACTGGGAAGGACAGGACGAGGATATGGATGGAGCACTGGGATCGGCGGGATCACTGGGAAGGACAGGACGAGGATATAGATGGAGCACTGGGATCGCCGGGAGCACTGGGAAGGACAGGATTGGATATAGATGGAGCACTGGGATCGGCGGGAGCACTGGGAAGCACAGGACGAGGATATAGATGGAGCACTGGGATCGGCGGGAGCACGGGGAAGGACAGGATGAGGATATTGATGGAGCACTGGGATCGCCGGGAGCACTGGGAAGGACAGGACGAGGATATAGAAGGAGAACTGCGATCAACAAGAGCACTCGGATATGATTCCCAGCGACAGGCAAGAGGCGCCCCCCTTCGACACAAAGCTTTGAATGCCTCCTACATTTCACACCTAGAAAACGTACAAGCACGCAGAGCTCAAAGTACTTCCGATCTGCAACCACAACACAAAAGCACTACCATCTTGCCTTTCCCCTCCTCCCAACTAACCAAACTGACCTACTCTTTCCCAGATCCGCCTGAGCACCTGGAGACAAGCTGTGAGCGGTACACATCCGAATAACATAACATAACATAACAAGTCTGAGGGCAAGGAGTATTTGGAAGGAACAGAGGAAGTGGAAGGGGCATTAGAAGGAGGCCCAGTGGGGAGGGATTGAATACTGGTGGAGGTAAAGTTGCACTGTGAGTGGAACTAGTACTGGGATGGGAAGTGGGACTGGGAGCTGGATGGGTGCAGGGACCAGTATTGGGCAGCCTTGGGTGCCCTTGCTACAGGCATCAAGGCAGCCGTTTGGCACTCGAGGTGGCTGGTGAGGCTGCAGCCATGATGCCACATGGCCAAATCCGAGTTGGCAGAGGCATGAAAACCTCTTCCTAAGGGCACTGCTTGAGAGCTGCACAAAAGCCACAAGGGGCCCCACCTCAGGCTGTGATTTGGGCTACGGCCCAGTGCAAACAGCCCAACATTTGCTCCGAGAGGCTCTGCCATAGTTGGCCCTTTTCAGGCACCAAGGCTCGATGATCAACAGCGGACAGAAGTGGAAGAGACCGCTGTGAGAGTAATAGCAATCCCCGAGGCACCGGGGAGGATGGCCAAGTGAAGGCCACACAGCGGGTGAGAGCACAGGCCACACAGCAGCTGCCAGCATGGGTCTTAAGATGAAGCGATCACTCCAGACTTGGGTGCCAGGAAGGGCGCGGAGGCAACCATGGCTGTGGGACGCAGTGTTACTGCTGCTGAAGCCCCAGGGTGGTGAGGGCTCCGAGGCCAAAAGCCAAAAGAGACCGATGGGAACAGGCGGGAAACACCAAACACGAGAAATGCTAACACTCTTTATCCCCTTGAGGAGGCTTCTTTAGCCTTTTAAAAGCGCTTTTTGGGGTTTGCGCATCCTTAGAACATGCTCATACGATATCCAATACATCCAATATCCAATAGATCTAATAAATCCAATATAGTGCATTTTATAGTATATCCACCTAATACTATGAAAGGCACTACAGCAAGCAGCAGATCCTGCAGGTCACACTTCCACCAGGGAATTTCAGATTCTTTCACTTTCCATCTCATGTGAAAGCATTGGCTCGCAGATGAAATTGGCCATGGCATGGATTACCAAGGCCGCGCCCAGAGGCGGTAAGGGCGCTTTCCAAGCCACAGATCATATACCATTTCTTTTTTTAAGAGATTTCGCCCAGCGCTCTTCTGTCCCCCATAACACTTACAGATTAATAAGCAGTGATTTCTGGAATCACTTTGATGCAAACGGCAATTATATATCTTACATTTAAAAAAAAGAGGCCTCTTTCCATTTAGCACAGCGATCACCTGTTCTAAATTGGTTCAGATGGCCTTTCATGTTCTAAAATCTGGGCTACGTATGTCTTGCAGAAAAGATTCCCAAAGCCAAGGTGGTTATAGGAGCAAATATCCTGTAGATGCATTGTAGATACCGCAAGAATCCTGTATTTCCGTTATTTGGGATTCCTTGAGACAGCGCGCAAGGTCCGCCCTCTAATCAGAGAGTTGTGTAATTGAGCAGTTGGCACATAATAATATGCATGCCATGACGAACCACCAGCTGTGAGCAGCTAGAACCCGTCAGTCAGTCAAACACCTGACATTTCACGTGGTGGAAAAGGTTAGCTAATCAGAAACGTCTCGCGGCGCGCTGCAGCGCAGGAGGGTTTCGCGAAGGCTCTGGAAAGGCACAGCCTGTGGTCGGATTTCTTTTACCTTTTTGTCCTTTCTGAGACCAGAAACTCAGGAGGTTAAACAACTTAGATTGCCAAAAGATATTGCTTTCTTTCTTTCCTTCATATATTAAATATACATTGTGCTGAACGCTCCACGGTGACCAGGAGCAAGGAGTCAACAGATCTTGAATTATGTTATGACTTGCATCTTTGCTTCTGTTTTTCTCCCTTTCCACTTCCTATTTTTTGGGACGGTGCAATACCACATTCTACAGAAGTATTACTCATGGAACCACAACACTCAGAAGTGAGGCTAATGTCAGACTTACTTTATATATGATGCCAACACTCTGTTCCCTAACCCCAACACTCAACTCACACCCTATTTCCCGAACAAGAGCATGCATCACACCTTACTCCCTAACCTAACACCAACACCCATCATACATATTAAACTCACCACCGCCACCCCGCCTAACCCCTAACCCCATTACACACCCCTTATCTCCAGTACTGAGTACACACCACTCTCCCTTACCACAACACACATCATATCTTCATCTTTTCGTACAGTCAACCATCATGCGCGCGCGCGCACACACACACACACACACACACACACAGCTCCAGGGCCACCAAGGCTGTCCCAGGGAAATCTGGGCTCAAGGGATGCTTATTTTATTCGAGGTGCAGGACTTCGCCCCAAGTGCCCAGCTGGTCTCCATGGTGACCACCTGTGTTTTCGCGCCTTGAAACACTTGTGTATAGGCACGTTATAAATGCCATATCATTCTCTGGCTCTGTGTGGCAGTCTGCCACATGCCTGTTGATAACATAACAGGACTAGTTGGGCCTCTATGTCTTACTCTCAAGGAGGTTGATGGCAGCTGTCTCCACTTTCATGGCTACCGCCCACTGCAGGTCAATATTCTCCGTTTATCCTCCAGTCATGCAGCTGTTTCACTCTCCACTGCAGTGTGGCATCTGCACGCGTGGGTGCAGGATTCC
Source organism: Ambystoma mexicanum (assembly GCF_040938575.1). NCBI lineage: Eukaryota > Metazoa > Chordata > Amphibia > Caudata > Ambystomatidae > Ambystoma > Ambystoma mexicanum. Next base: position 102,734,086 of record NC_090936.1, on the reverse strand, counting down.
TTGATGGCTGCCCCAGCATACAAGAACAAGCTGTGCTGCTTGGCTTTGCCAGCAGCCAGTCTGGAACCTCCTCCGACTCTCGTCTCACAGTGGCACAGGGATGGGTCTGATGAAGACTTGCTGGCTGGGAAGTTGATTCGGGGACTATCACAAACGCCATGCGGCACAGACTAGTCAGTGGTAGTATCAGCACCTTGAAGCTGGTGTAGTTGCAGCTGTGAAGGTGGTGACTGTAGCAGGAAGGTAACTGCAGTTATAATGATAGCGCTTAATGCCCAGAGGTTTTTTAAGCACCGACCCTGGGGATCGAACCTGTGTTGTTCTGCAACGTCTTGCTTCCAAGGTCAGCGCTTTGCCCCCGAGCCATCCTGCCGAAACTCCCTAGTTTAGTCATGCTGGTGGCAGCAGCTGTATGGGTGATGATGGCTGCCACAGAATTGCTGCTAATGGTGGCAGCGGTGGTGGCTGCAGCTTTGTTAGAATCTGTGGAGAATCTGGTGGTGTGTGCCATGGGGGGTGTGGGCGAGGGGTAATGTTGCAGGTATCAGCACAATCCTAGGAATCCTCAGCTTCCCCGCTAGATCCCTCTCCTGATGTTACAGGTCCAAACAGTATCAAATTAGTGGCTGCGCATAGATGTTGAGAACCAAATTAGTTAAGAAAACTACCTGCCATTTGGTGGGCCCTCTGTGTGTAGCGTTCTTGTCTCCTCCCATGCCATGTGTGAGTGGGTCATACAGTCCTGGTTCATTCTTTGTTGCTTGGCACTTGTAGTTGTCTTTTCTATGGGCATCAAACTGGCTAATTTATCTTGATCATCTTTTGATGGCTACAGTCCTCGATCATGTTATGTGGCCGCGTGCTCTGTTCTGTATATCTACTGCTATGCTGGTTACATTTGCAAATCGTTGTCATGTTTGTGACTCACTTCGAAAGGTTGAAGGTCCTGCTCCCTCCTCCTGGCTTCTGAAAGCCACAAAAGAATTCTACTACAGAGTCTTCCTCCCATGATGGCATGGCGAGTGGAGGGATAACCACATCCCACGCCATTGTCCTCCATCTTGAGCTTCACTAACAGCTCTTCCTCCCATGACGGCATGGCAAGTGTAGGGATAACCACATCCCACGCCATTGTCCTCCATCTTGAGCTTCACCAGCTCTTCCTCCCATGATGGCATGGCGAGTGTAGGGATAACCACATCCCATGCCAGTGTCCTCCATCTTGAGCTTCACTAAAAGCTCTTCCTCCCATGACGGCATGGCGAGTGGAGGGATAACCACTTCCCACGACAGTGTCCTCATCGTGAGCTTCACTAACAGCTCTTCCTCCCAAGACGGCATGGCATGTGTAGAGATGACCACATCCCACGCCAGCGTCCTTCATCTTGAGCTTCACTAACAACTCTTCCTCCCATGACGGCATGGCGAGTGTAGGGATAACCACATCCCACGCTATTGTCCTCCATCTTGAGCTTCACCAGCTCTTCCTCCCATGATGGCATGGCGAGTGTAGGGATAACCACATCCCATGCCAGTGTCCTCCATCTTGAGCTTCACCAACAGCTCTTCCTCCCATGACGGCATGGCGACTGGAGGGATAACCACATCCCATGCCAGTGTCCTTCACTAAAAGCTTTTCCTCCCATTACGGCATGGCGAGTGGAGGGATAACCACTTCCCACGACAGTGTCCTCATCGTGAGCTTCACTAACAGCTCTTCCTCTCATGACGGCATGGCATGTGTAGAGATGACCACATCCCACGCCAGCGTCCTTCATCTTGAGCTTCACTAACAACTCTTCCTCCCATGATGGCATGGCGAGTGTAGGGATAACCACATCCCATGCCAGTGTCCTCCATCTTGAGCTTCACCAACAGCTCTTCCTCCCATGACGGCATGGCGACTGGAGGGATAACCACATACCACGGCAGTGTCCACCATCTTGAGCTTCACTAACAGCTGCCTGGCCCTGCACTTGAGGGCGCTCCACTGTTTTTTCTGTTTCACCCACTAACCTGGGCAGGAGGCCATCAACACAGCCATCGTTCTGAATGGAGTCCACATACCTATAAAGCTCTTGCAGTTAAATGCTGATTTTACCCACGAGACTGCTGGATTGCACTAGTCCCCGCATTTCCACTACAGAGAATATGAATTCATTTTTGTATTTAAATAAAAGCGCAGGGAAACCTGTGTTACTCAGTTGCCTTGCTCCCAAGACAGACACACTGCCCCTGTGCTATCCTCCCAGTCCATAAAAGAGCCGCGCTTGGCAATCACAACATAAAACAAAGCCTAGCTTCAGGGTCAACTAGCACCCGAAGGCTTTAATCAAAATCACACACACTTAATGCGCCGCGTACCTTAGAATGGGCCGCGCTCGATAGTATTTTTAATTTGTACGCAGGGTAACTTGAGCCCTTACAACGCTATACCTCTCTTGACCCTTCAGATCACGCGGCCCTATTGACAACATATGGGGAGATGACTAGCATTCCATGCAACTAAACCGAGAAAAGCAGTAGCCCAAACATCACTCAACGGGGAAGGCAGGTTTGATGTGGAGTGTAAGAGGCAGAAAAGAGAATTGGTCATAGGACTAAAGGCAATTGGGAAAGGGGAGCACTCAGAGATACGTAGCTTGAGAAAGGATTATACATTTCGTTTATCTAAAAATAAAAAAAGGATTTGAGAAGATCAAGTGGGATGAGTTACTTGAGTCTGATAAAAATAAAGTATTCTCCCTGTTTTAGAAATTAATTAGTAAGGGAACTGCAGGAGGAGGGACCATGTTACCACACCTGCGTGGGTAAAACATGTTAAAGCTCTTTCTATTTATTTATGTTTGCATTTAGAGCAGTGCACAATGCCCCGAGGCATCTAGGCTCTATTCACAGTGAGATAGTGTTACAAGTTGTTATTAGGTGTCACAAGGCTTCATCGGGACCCAACCACTGGCCAGAGCGATTCTTGAAGAATAAGTTTAAAATGAGCGGATTCTACTCTGGTATTCTCATAGGAGGAGGGTGAGGAGGCCATATTAAGCCAACCAAGTGGTAAGGCCCCGGGCCCTGAAAAGATTCCGACTGACATTTATAAAACAGAAATCGATATTTGGACTCCTAGTTTACGCCGACTATTAAATGTCGTTGCTAATTTAGGGGAGGCCCCGGCTTCCTGAACTGCAGCAGGAATAGTGCCTATATTTCAAAAGGGCAGAGGGGAGATTCCTCCAAATTACCGGCCCATTTCCTTGCTGGATTCGGCAGGGAACATGGCCTATATTTCAAAAAGCACAGGGGGGAGATTCCTCCAAATTACCGGCCCATTTCCTTGCTGGATTCAGCAGGGAACATGGCCTATATTTCAAAAGGGCAGAGGGGAGATTCCTCCAAATTACCGGCCCATTTCCTTGCTGGATTCGGCAGGGAACATGGCCTATATTTCAAAAAGCACAGGGGGGAGATTCCTCCAAATTACCGGCCCATTTCCTTGCTTGATTCGGCAGGGAACATGGCCTATATTTCAAAAAGCACAGGGGGGAGATTCCTCCAAATTACCGGCCCATTTCCTTGCTTGATTCGGCAGGGAACATGGCCTATATTTCAAAAAGCACAGGGGGGAGATTCCTCCAAATTACCGGCCCATTTCCTTGCTTGATTCGGCAGGGAACATGGCCTATATTTCAAAAGGCACAGGCCCCGTGAGAAAAACGAGTGCTTGGAGAGGCCAGGTGGACAGAGTAGGGGAAAGCAGAGCGTGCAGAGGAAGGAGGGTCCACGAGGTAGGGGAAGGCCAGGGGAAAGCAGAGGGTGCAGGGGAAGGAAGGTCCACAAGCTAAGTGCGAGGAAAGGAGCTGGGAGGGGTACAGGGTGCAGGCCCAGCCAGGCAAGTGTGGGGGTGGGGGGCGTGAAGGGCAGTGCCAGTTTGGGGGGGGGGTCAGTGGAGACCAAGTGTAAGGGTAGACTAGATTGGGGGGCCTAGTGCCCTGAAGAAATCAGGCAGCCAGCCAAGAAGCAGACAGGGACATTGGCAGGGGAGAGGATGAGGGAAGAAAGAAGAGAAAACCAAGGTCTTGAGAAGCTTCCCGAAATTAAGGAGATCTGGCTGAAGTCTGAGAGGGGCAGAGAGGCTGTTCCAGAGGGAGGTGCCTGCAGAGAAGAGAGTTAGAGCTAGACGACTGAAAGGGCTCTAGCAGGGCGGTGTTTAGGGAAAGAGAGTTGGATACAGCGGGGTCCCAGGCCCCAGAAAGCCTTGTGGATGATGCAGAGAGTCCTGAACATGATCCTCGCATCAACTGGGTGCTAATGGAGAGATTTTAGGGCTGGAGAGATGCAGTCCCTGGGCTTGAGGCCAAAGATAAGTCTTGCAGTCCTGTTCTGGATTAGTTGAAGGGGGCAAAGGGGGGATTTAGACAGATTGTGGAAGAGGATTCTGTAGTAGTCCAGCCTGGAGAGGACCAGAGCTCTGGAGGCATTGAGTTTCTGGGGGGAGGTGAGGAGACCCTCACTTAGAGAAATCTGTAAGAGATGCGATTGTACGGTGCAAATCTACTGAAAATGAAATGATTATGGTCAGGGTAAGCATGCGTATTTACAGAGCGTGAATTATAATGCGATCTTTAGTAAAAGAAACAAACGAAGTGGCCTGCGTTGCTTGATGCATAGCTGCTCTAGGAGGACTCTTAATGGATTTTAGCCTGCCATGTTTTACATATTTAATAGTGGTTCTTAGTGTGTATTTGCACTAGCTGTGTCTGAATCATGGTTTTCTTTTATTTTTTATGATGTGTTTTTATTGACATTTTACGGTCAATATCTGTGATATGATTTAGTCATTTATAGCGCGCCTGTGCACATTTATTTCTAGGCGCGACAAGACAAGGGAAGGTGCGGAGGGAGGACAAGACAAGCGATCTTACTAGGCCTTGTGTCATTCAGATCGTGCAAGTGCGGTAACGCAAAGTGCAGGGGAAGGGGGACGGGGAAAGTGCAAGGGGGGAGGGGAAAGTGCAATCAGGACAGCATTGCTCTGAGTAACTGCAGCCACAGCAACGCGGCTCTAGTTAAGTGCAATGAGGCAGGGGACTGTAGAGGTTACATTACAACCCCCAAGTGTGCGATAGGCCTGGACGCAGTGCATGGGAGACTGATCATGGAGGAGCCTGTTACCCGTGAGACTCTGAGGGTAACCAAGCAACCAGTCGGCGCAGCAGACAGGAAGGTCAGTAGGGGATGGAGGGAGAGAAAGCTGAGGAGAAAATGAAAGTTTTGAGCTGCTTCCCAAACTTCAGGAGGTCCGGCTCAAGTTTGAGAAGGGCAGGGAGGCCATTCCAGATGGAGGCACCTGCAGAGGAGAGAGATCTAGCCCTTTCTCTCTGCCTGGAGAAGCGTCTGAGCCTCAAATAGTTGGTGGTGGCAGCAGAGCGAAGGGGTCTCGAGAAGGAAGGTATTTAGGAAGAGAGCAGTGAATGTAGTGCAGGACCTGGCCCCACAAAGCCTTGTGGATGATGCAGAGGGTCTTAACTTGATCCTTGCAGCCAATTGAAATGTGTTCAATTGCTCTAAGACTAAGTGTCGAATAAAGCAAATGAAAATGATTGAATAACAGCATAAATGTACAGCGGGCAGCCCCTTTTGCGCTTGTAATCCCTGTTCTGCAACCACTTTAACGACAATAATCTCGTAATCGAGCCATGCACTCAGATGTCCACAGGCAGCGATGCTAAGAACTGAATGCAGTGAATGCCCGCACTGAGGGCAATATTGATCACTCATTTAGAGCCTCTGGCCTCTGTGCACTGAGCGCATTGTCATAGGGCCACCAGTTATTTCATGCACCACTTACTTTCCATTGAACATTCTCTGAAGGTAACACAATGTCCATGCACGCGTGCATCTTTCGCCATGCATAGCCGGCCATCGGGTCTCCAGGCCGGGTCATTATTTGGAATAGCTCAAATTGGCATGGACTGAAAGTGGAGATTGTGCAGATTAAGTGGCACAGTAAACAGAGGCTGCCAAAGACCTTTTTGTGTTATTGTGAAAGCCTTAACCAGCTGCGCGATAAATATCTGAAAATATAAGAACTCACATCTGTCAGATTGATGTGGCAATGGTTGATGGAAGGAAATGATATAAACTTGATATTTTATGATGAAATTTTATGAGTTGATTTTAATCATTTTAAAAGAGCTGTCTGCTGATATTTTTGTATTTTAATTGATTTGATTAGAATTGTTTTGAGTCATTGAAGTAAGTAGGTATTTGTATTGTGTTGTACATGTAAAGCCAGTGATGGCTATGAACATATTAAATAAATAAAAATATTTGGAATAGCAGATGGCGGGTATGACAGACAGTTAGACAACATAGACACAGGGACTGGGGGTTCCTCAATTACAGACAAATCCTCGAGGATTATAAAATGTCGATAGCACTTAACACTCGGCTCATCCCTGGCTTCTGCACATGATGGGCGATTCCCTGACCTATGGGTTTGAGTGGCGTTTACCTGTCATTAGAAGCTGTCCATTAGGGCTGCCGAGGAAGTGGATGCGTCAGCTGCTCAACGCTGCGCTGAAAGTCTATGTGGAGCTCGAGGTGACATGGACGATTATCTAGAACTTTCCACACGCAACGTGCCTACAAAACGTGCGCTAGTTTCTGGTACTATAGGGTTTTTGAAACAACACCCATTCAGTATTTTTCTCAGCGGGAAACGAACTGTATGCATTTCGAAATAAAGGTGAAAATGCGTGCCTGTTGCCCACAGACATAAGGACATTGTTTGTGATAAGTATGACCGATTCCTGCAGCAGCTTTGAATTATCTACTCTCTTGTCTCTCAGCGCCTGGATGCCCACGGGCTTTAGCGCGTTATAAATGAAATAACTTAAGTGAGCATTAAGTATGAGGGTGGAGCTTAGTTACGAAAGGGCGCGTCCGTGGCTCCGGCGCGCCAGGAATGAGCTACCACGCCTAGTTTTCAATTAGATTGTGCTCCTTTGCTCACTCTGTGAAGGTACTCCTTCTCCGACTGCTAACTTCCCTGGTTCGGTCTCCCTGCCTCTCTCCTCCTGGTGTCCATGCTCCTCGGCCATACTATTCATGCCGCCGGTGTTGCTAGTTCCGGAAAAGATCTGGGGCTACGCTAATGGCGGGACTCGGGGCTAGCTAGCCTTTTGGTTGTAGCCCCTGAGCTTCCATCTGTGGCTGCAACCAAAAGACCCGGGGCTATACACCTCCGACCCCCCAGCAACGCCTCTCAGTACTACTTCTTCACCAACATGTACACACTATTCTATCCCTATCTATACCTTTGTGTCCCTGATGCCTGAGGGTTTAGGCGCTTTACAAATGGAAAAATAAATAAATAAATAAATCTCCGTTAAGTATTTTTTGTAAACCAGTTGCATGCACTTATTAGCCACTTGAAAATGCCTTCGGTGGATACGTATTGTGGTGAAGAGAAAAGGTTGGAACATGTGTGTTATGATCTACTTACAATGCCGTGTGTGCGATGGTACTTGGGTAACGGGTGCATTTTAATTTGCATGGAGTGCTTCAGGCGGGAATATGGGCTATGTACTGTGGGAGAGTCGAAAGTTGAAGTGTCAGGGTGGGCATATCACTACAAAGTGGAGTTTGTGGGACACGCTGAACATCGCATTCAATATACGCTACCCGCTACAGCAAGATATTCAGATGCGGGACATGCATCGGTGGGTGAACCAGAACCACTGAATGTGACGCAGAACTTTGGTGGGCAACAAGGCGCCTCTGATCCCCTGGGGTCCTTCCGTGGCCTGACAAAAGGCCCTGCTCCCCTCCTTGTCTCTGGGTTGTGCTCGACTGTTAGCAGGAGGAAACTGGAAGAGACCAAGAAAAATTGTGCGGAAGGCAGGGACAAGGTTTTTTGTGTCTTTTTTTAAATTGAATTCCCTATTGTTGACATTTTATGAAGCATTGTGGTTGTTTTGTGAAGTTCCTTAAAGTCTTTCTCCCCTCTTCAAGAAACCCTATTGTGTAGTTCCTTGAAATCGGTTCCTTCCCTTTCCTGCCTTTAACCCAAAAATGAAAGCAAAACACAGAAATTAAATTCGTAAAAACACGTCATGAATGCCTTTGTGACAGTTAATTTCTTCATCCTTTCTACTTAGGTCACCCCAAAAATAGAGAAAGAGAATAGAGGAACCACTGGGTACTATTGAAACATGTTCCCTTAGTCCCTCTCCCCTCTCAAAAGTCGTGAACACGCATATCTCCTTGGGCAGGAGGAGAGGAGCAGCAGGAGGAGGAGGAGCAGCAGGAGGGGAGCAGCAGCAGGAGGAGGAGGAGGTGGAACCGGGGCTGGATGCAGGATGGGAGGAGGTTATAGATATGGGGAAGGAGGAAGCGCGCACAGGAAGAGGAGGAATGACATCAAGAGAACAAGAGAAGAGGAGGAGGAGGAGGAGGACGTTGACCGAGATGAAGCTGGCGGAACCCACCCTGTGGAGAGGGGACGCAGCAGACTAGAAGATGGGACAAACCAGAGACGTTTCTAAGGGTGGGCAAACAAGGCCTGTTCCAGGCCCCCCATCATGAGGGAAGGGCCCATCCGTCTCCCACCTTGGATGGGGGCCCACACACCTGCTTGACCTGGCTGCTTCATTTTTCGTTTGACATATATTGCATTGTGTATGTGCCAGGAAAAGGTTGATTCAAAATCTTTATGCGTTCACTGTCTTGGGCAGTGTGCTTGGGTCCCGGGGAATGAAGACACATGTCTTCAGGCGTGGGAGGGGTACCCTGACAAGAAAGAAACATTAAAGTTTGATGAATGGGACAGTCTGATGGGTAAAGGACACCACACTTGAGTCCAAAAATGCTGGTGTGTTTTTGTTGATTGAATTCATAGTTTAGTGTGTGCGCTATGCTAGCAGGATTCACACTCTGGTTGTCAGGCTCCTGGGCAACAACCTTTCCCACTACGCTACATGAACCATTCATATGTGAATTTCTCATACTGGGATGTTGCTCTGCAGTGCATACTTTAATGCAAATTGCCTGCAACATTACAGCAACATCTCCTCACTTGGTTTATTGTTTAGATATTGATTAATTTTCTGAAAGTCAAAAGATCATTTGTCCTGTGCGATTTCTTCTGATTAGGAAAAGTCAATTCAATTACTTAGACTGTTGCATATCTTACTTTAGACATGTATGTTCTCTTCCTGTGACACTTCGCACTGTGTACGTCGAGTCCCTCTACTGTTTCTCAGAACTTTTTTCCTGATTGTGCGAGTGGCTTTGGGTGAGTGTGGCTTCATGCACAACCCCTTGTGATAAGCAGCACAGCAGCACCACACATGACAACTTACTGCATGATCCGTGACCTGCCTGAGTCGCAAACCCTATTAAACGTCAATCGAGATGAATGGTAATGGTGAAACTGTGCTATAGGAGGAATGTCTAGTCTGTCTCCACTTCCGAAACACCCCATTCTTGATATTGTCTAGTGTGTGACTGATAACACAAGCTAGATTAGAGTGTGCTAGGGGCTGGGCTGACACCTCAAAATGATTAAGTCTTGTATCATGACGAGGGGAGAGGGTATCCAATCTCTCCCCTCATCTCCAAATTTGCTAATCAGGCTGCAGGTTATTCCCTGAAAGGGGTTCTTACACTAAATACTCAATGTTTATGTACGAAGGTCCTTTATGGCCTGGATGCATTGGCCATGGGGGAGCTGGTTGGTTGGACACTCTTGAGGGCCACTTTTGGAAAGGGATCCTCAATTTGCCGCAGTCAACGGCCATTAAATATATCAGGCTTGAGCTTGGCCTGGTGTCTCTGAAAAGTCAGGCCAATATAAGACAGGGAACGCTATATATGAAGAGGACCACGAATCCAAGATACCAGCTACTTGTATTGTTGGCCACAAGCGGCCGTGATAGCAAAACTAAAGGGATGGAGTTTACGAACCTTTTGGTAAAGCGTTTTTCTAATATTGCTTGGACACCCGAGTTTAATTGGGGTACCAGTCTTTTTAGCCTGAAAAAGTATCTTGAAGAAGAAAATAAGTCAATGGGCCTGGACATTGAATTATGTCCATCTTTCAACTTTAAGACCCCATGCTGACGTAGCTAATGTAACACATGTGTACCTTAAGGCACAAGGGTATGTTTAACCTGCCCAAGCCCTGCGGTTAGGACATTTTCAGTTGAGGATTAACCAATTACCATTGATGGCAATAATCGGGGCAAGGTATAACATTCTACGTCAGAAACGCACTTGCCGTATTTTTATGAGTGATGTCTCGTTAGAAACTGCGAAACATATATCTACTGAGTGCTCAGGCTCGGGGCCAGCAATAATGACAATGCTTGGACGTTTTGTACATATCTTTGATTTTATCAAATCGGACTCCTTTTGGACCTATTTCTTAAATGCTAAGAACGAAAGGGTGCACATTGACCTATTTAGGCTTTGGGGAATTGAGAAAATTAATATCTAAGAAATAACGCATTGTTACTTGGGTGCTAGAGAATGGGCTGTATTAAGATACTAAGAAGTCATGCCAGGTGACTGTTTGTTACCTCAGCTGTCAGGAGTATATTTTAGTATTGTTCTTAAATATGCTGGTCTTTGACCTGTATTTTTACTATTTATAATATTATATTTACTATGACATTTTAAACTATAAGGAAAGCAACTCAAACTTAGGTTGGAGGAGTCACTGATTGGCTGAGGGTGCATTGTTCTGAGAGGGTTTGGGACTGTGAATTGAGACCTGGTCAAGTATTTCAACTGTTTAAATTGTTCAAATTGTATTAATTTTAATTTATTCGTAGTTTAACTGTGTAACTGTGAGTCTTAACTGTAATATGAAATATGTACAATTGCTATTGAATTATTAAGTGTATGTGTTTTAACAATTGTATTTTGAAAATGTTGTAAAAGTTTAAAAAACTAAATACAAATAAATACATAAATAAATAATTGCTACAGGCACTTGGAAAAAACCTGATTCCGACCTGGACCACTCCTGCCCGATTCACACAGGTCAACATGTGAGCCCTTGCTATCAGGTGCCCTCGACGCTCATGAACCGTACCAAGAATACTAGAACTTTCTGTCCCATTACCAGAAGACAGGCAAGAGTCCTCAACATGAGTCATTCTCCTTGCGGCGCTCTATACTTGCACTTGATGCGTGGCTTATAAAAAATGTAAAAAAAGATCCCTCACAAGGGTCCGTGGGCCCCGTGCCAAGGACCAACAGTTTTTATTAAACAGATACCTACCACCAATGTGTAGCCTGTTCTTTTGAAAATGACCCATGCCTTTTTACTCCTGAAAGGGTGCATAGAGCAAGGTGAAAGGAACACAAAGTGGACCTGCAAAAGGGGGGTCCTGGGAGTCTTTTTGGCAGACATCAGTCCTGGTTACAAGAGCCTTACCCAGAGTCTTCAGCTCACTATCTTTCACAGAGAAGAAATGTCCCCGCATATCAGTCTTTGTCCTGCCCTGGGGCAGTCCAGCACCGAAATGGTAGGTAATTCTCCTCTGAACAAGAGTACCAACAGCACCCCCAGACACGTGTTTCGGTCTGGTTAGACCTCATCAGTAGGGAGGAGCTGCGCCTCTCTAAGAATAGCGAGCAAGGGGTCCACGTCTGGATTCCCCTAGTAATTTAGGGTGAGACCCAAAGTTAAATATGCAAAAAACAAGGGGGCGACCTGGGAGTCTCTCTGCCAGACATTAGTCCTGGTTGCGGGATCCTTACCCAGAGTCTTTAGCTCACTATCTTTCACAGAGGGGAAATATGCCACTTTAGTCCGAGCAGCAAAGCCAATTTTTGCTACATAACCCCCTAAAAAACTACCACGCATGCCTGCATCTCCTCTCTTTCACCCATTCAGGATTCAAAGTAGAAGTCTCTCCCTTGCTGCTCACTATTATTTTATAGGCGTCTTTGGTAAAAAGCAAAATAGAGGACAAAAGCATCCCTGCTGGGCTCAACTGCACAGTTGCAAGTGAAGGAAGAAGAAAACGAATGCCCACAGTTTTCCTCTAGGCGCCACAGCCTTGTGCTAACCCCTCAGTAACTGTGTGCACCAGGCTGTTGGAAGTGGGGACCATCTGAAGCTGGACCAGGCATGGGGTGAAGAGTGTGCCCCATATCTGTAAACAGAATAAAGATTACATAAAGTGAGGCTGATGCAGCATTATCCTTTGACCCGGAGGGGAAAAAAGAACAGCGGCTTTTGTCGGGTCAAAAGACGCTCTTACCTTAAATGAATTTATAAAGCGCACATCCACCCAAGGGCATCTTAGCACTAGGCAAGGTACCGTTAGGTGGCCCAGTCCTCACTGACATAAATGAAACAAAAGAAACGTCTTCAATGACTGACGAAAGGATAAATGATCAGCCGTTACCCAAAGATGAAAAGGGAGCAAATTCCAGGACCTCGCTGCGTCAACAGAGAAGGCGCGTCCGCCAACCCGACAGAGCCGCGCCTGTGGGACAGAGATAGAGCAAGACTCAAGAGAACAAAAAAAGACGATTGGGAATGCAGAAGCAAAACTTGCACTACAGGTATTCGGCCCCCAGGTCACAAAAGGCCTGGTGCACAAGCTGCACCGTCTGGCCCACAGGGAGCCAATACAGCTGCCGTAAGACCGGGAAAATAGACATATGGTAAGGAGTATGAAACACTAACCTGGCTGCCGAATTTTGCAGAACTTGGAGGCGATGAATTAGATACAGCGGCTGGGCCAAATACAAGGAATGACAATAGTCTAGTACACGAAGCACCAGTGCAGCAACCACTGGAGCATGAAACTGCGCTGGGACGAAACCCAATACCCTACGCAGAACTCTGAGTTTGTAGTGCCCACACTGACATACAGACGCTACCTGGGCCTCCAAGTACAGCGAGGAAGAAATCGTAACTCTTAAAACCTTCACAACAGAAACCGGGATTGGACAAGAACCAAGAGAAGAGAGCCAGAAAGAGGGGGCCCAGAGAGAAGAAGCAGAAGGGGGCCTACAACCAGGACCTCAGTCTATTCCCTGTGCAATTTAAGCCAGTTGTAGCCCATCCAATGACCTGCGTCCTCCAAGCAACTCTGTAGCTGAGATGCCAGATCAGGCAGAGAATGATAAGAGCCGCAAAATAATCTGTGCGTTATCAGTGTAGGCGTAGCATCGGCGGCCATGTGAGTGGATGAGCTCAACCAAAGACTGGATGTACACATTAAACAGAGTGAGGCACTAGGCCGAACCCTGGAGGACCCTGCAAGACAACGAGACAGAAGCAGAACGAAAAGGTGGAAAAGAAAGAGTTTGTGCACGGTCACAGAGAAAAGCTAGAAACGTGGATAACACCTGTCCAGTTATCCCCACCCGGCAAGACGGGCAAACATGGAGTGGTCGACACTGTCAAAAGCGGCCAATAGGTCAAATAATATCAGGTCTCCCAGTCCACCGTGGTCAGGGATACACAAAGGTCATCCACCACTGAGACCAGCATGGTCTCTCTGCCCTGGCCGGGGCAGAAACCGGAGTAGACAGGATCACAAACTAGAGGATTCAAGAAAAGAGCTAAGAAGAGGAGAGATAAGAGACTCCAATAACTTCATGAAAAAAGGTAGTAGGCATTTGATGGAAATTAGTGGGGCTAGAAGAATCCAATGAAGTTTTTTTTTAGAAGAGGGATCACCAGTGCATGTTTCAAATGTGAAGGAATTAGCTCTGACTTACAGGAATGATTGATAGCCTGGCCCACCCATCGGGCAATAGTCGGCATGATGTCCTTACACACAGCCAATGGTATAGGGTCCAAAGCAGAGGCAGATTTTAGCATGAGGGTTGCCCATACCATCTCATCCGATGAGAAGGCAGGGAAAGAGGACCACATACTCAGAGGGGTACATTAGGGTGATCCACCAAGGCCTAAACATGATGATGTAATCGTATTGCAAATACCCACAATGTTGTGAGAGAAATCAACTCGACAAAGAATCGCACAGCTCCTGCGAGGGAGCAACCCCTGCCTGTACTGGAGCGGGGGAGGAAGGAGATTTTACGAGTTCAAATAATTCTATAGGCTGATTGAGAGCAGACTCCACCCTACCCGAATAGAACCTGCCTTTAGCAGTCACAATAGCTTCATGAAACACGATAGTGGCCTAACGCAAAAGCACACCATCTGACTGACGGTAGGAGCCTCTCCACTTCCGTTCATCCTGCCACTGCTTAAGCCGCGAGAGCTTCAGAGCATCATCGAACCGCGGCTCAGACTCGCGAACTCACGGTCTAGTCAATCTAGCAGGGGCTCTGATTTGTAGATGGTCAGTGAAGCCTTCCATACTGCACTGAATACGTTCTATGGCAGGGGAAGGAAGCACGTGCAGTTTCCCATGGGCCTATAAAGCGGAAGTAGCCTTTAGTAAGCATAACAGGAAAATATAAAATCCCAGCTGGACCAGCGTCTATGAGCACCAAAAGTGCCAGCAGTTTAAGGGTAAAAAAGGGACCACTAAAGAAGCGAGTTTCGCCAGAATGTTCGGCTGTCAGAAACCCTAGCACAGTCCTTCCAGAACATTTGAAATAAAAGCCAGCCACTCAAGCCCATCCACCCTTCATCTGCAGCCTGTACAAAGACCCGAAATCAAGAACAGCCAAATGCGGATGCGCCGCATCCAGCCCCATCTAGCCAGAAGAGGTACACCGCAAGAAGTCACGTGACTAGCCCTGCCAGCATCCATCCTTCAAACGCCAGCTTCAGTGTCCAGCAGGCCAGTGCGGCTGGTTTTTCAGGGGCAGGTATTTAGATCCAAACACCACACATGGACCTGCCTATGCTTTTCACTCTCCTTTTGGGTGACCTATGGTTCCTTCTGGTTTTTACAATTTTGTGATATTTTTATTTGTGTGGTTTTTATTTTTGTGCATCCTGCAGCTACCATTAGTTAACAGTGACTCCCAAGTTTAGGGCGAGATCAGAAACCTGGTTAAGAAGGTTTACGCTAAAACGAGGGGCTGAGGTTGCGTTAGTATGGCATCGGCCTGGAACTGCTTTGCAAGGGAGAGCGAAGCAAAAGAACTAGTGAAGTACAGAAAGGGGAAAAGGAGTACATCCACTCCCATTGAAGGCTCAAGCGGTATCGTTGTTTTTCATTCAAGAAGTGCTTTCATATTTATATTCAACCAAGGCATTAGTTGCGTATCTATTGCCAGGTTTTATTTAAGTCCTCAAATTTATTTATATTGTGCTTTTTTACTACATTCTTACTGCACCAAGTTTGGGGGTCTTTATTTATGCATATAAGGGTTCACACGGAGTGTGATTTTAATGGGACTTTTTACAAGAACTGATTTACTAGAGTTTTCTTTTACTCCTACTGTCTGGATTTGTACGCGCCATTGAATGGCTGTTTAACCTTTTCATTACTGCTGCAGTGTACACCCTTTATAATTCCTCCCAGTGTAGGCGCTACCCTCACATAGGTGCAACAAGTGGAGCCAATACATGTACACCCACCCCCCATTCCAGGGAATAACTCAAGTAATCCCCGAGAGTGTGTAGCCCATCTCCTGCTATTCCACCTGCAGGTTGTACCAACCACACAAAACAAAGGTTTGCATACTGCCAAAACAATTCCTGGCACACATAGTGACAATACATGCCTTTGCAGGCCATCCTGGCAGGTAACATCACCACAAAGACCTTTTTAAGCCCCTTGTGGTGTTCAAGCCTTTTGACTTAGAGCGGCTGGGCAATCTACTCATGTGGACATTATTTCCTCGAAAGATAACTGGAATCTGCCCTACAGGTCACCAGTATACCAGACACCTTTGGTCCCTAAAAAGAGCCAAATACTCCCAACACAAAAAATAGAGCACAGATATTCCCACTGGAAAATGAGAAACCACCGACTCATGATTCTGCCCCTCCGCTACCACCGGAACAGCTCAAGGATGTGTTCTAACAGTACCAGAAGAGCAGCACCACAGGAAGAAGCTCTACTATTAATGTAGAGGAATCTGCAGTATACATATAGTACAAAGTGATGCTATGCAGTCTCTTTACTAGCCAAATTTCACCATATTTTTCTACCAGATTCTTTTTACTGAAGGTAAGAGGGCCAGTTAAGAGCTATACCTCCTTCGCCTTTTGTGGTAATGTGGGCTATGGGAAGGCTATTAGTGACCCATACAACACTGCATCAGAGTCCAAAATAAAGGGACTGTCCAACGAAGGCTATATAAATATAAATATACTTTAATCCAACACACCAACTGCAATAGAACGAATAGAAAATACTGTACAAAAACCCACCTCGAAGGAAGAACAGAGAAGATGTGACAGACTGAGGAAAGTAGCACTCTGAGTGTAGTTCAGGGGATGGTAGGTAAGTTACTAGTCACAAAAAGGATAGGTTGATGGTGAAAACAGGTGCGATTGTGACCTAACAAGTCTCTAGGGCAGAAGTGGACTAAGGGGGCAGTACAGGGTCAACAGTACCTGGATTCATTTCTTGGTAGGCTGACTGAATCAAATTTGGTGTTGAACGTTGTTGTGAGCACATCAAGCTCAGTTCCGGCACGTTAGATTATGTAGGCCCAAGCAGCAAGGGGGCATCGAGTAGGGACGAATGCGGTCGCACTGTGTGTTCGGAGGAGGGCTCTCAAAGATGCAGGTTAGAGTGGTCCCAGGATCGCTTCATAGTTGGGGAAGCCCAATTTGGCCTTTAGATGCTAAGAGGGGTCAATAAGTGACACTCCAGAGGTTTGAGTAGGCAGGCGATGGTCATCGAAGTTGCGACCTTAGGGGTGTCGATGTGCAGATCAATGAGTCAGCGGTTCAAATGGTATCTGGGTCAAACCATGTTTGTTACCTCTGGTCAAGGTCAGCATGTGACTCACCAGCTGAGGTCCTAGCATTGAGCAATTGATTAAGACCTAGAAGGTGACAGGCTTAGCAACGGCACAATGCAGCGTCGAGCCGGTTCGAAGTGCAAGCAATAGATCTGATTGGTGGAGCCAGTGCCTTCCCTCTCATTCAAGGTGTGGTGAACACAGAGCGACCCAATTCAGTGCAGTACAACAGGAAGCTTCGACTGGTCTTGTCTGGCCGTGCGGCTACTTTGAGGCACACTCAGGGGGACTAGAGAACAATATGGTACAGTTCAGGATCGGCTCTCCCAGCTCTAGAAGAATCCGGTTCAGAGTGGTAGGACCTGGTCCACAGCAAAGGTCACTCCCAATGTGCCGTGGAAGTGGGTAGGGGACAGATCTTCCTTCTGACTTGGATGGCTCCTTCATCACCTTAGGCTGAGGGCTTTGGGAACAGGACCTTTCCCAAAGGAAGTCCACTGAGTTCTTCTCAGGTGAACCTTCGTGTCTTGAGAGGATACGAGATGATCTGGCTGAATCCAAGGGAGACTCTGAAGAAGGGGTGGCAGACCTCTCCTTTTAAAGTTAAAAGTCCCCAGCTGAAAGAACTAAAGCTGGCCTGCTTTAGTGGTCCAATCCCTGCTCTTGAAAAGAGTGAACATTGCCCTTCTGATGTCACACCCAAGGTGCCTTACTCCAGAGGGGAGGGAACAGGAAAGAGAAGGAAAGGCAGAGAGAAACACAATGGTGAAAGTCTCCTTCCATTGACCAGAGCACTCCTGCCTATCTGACCCCGCCCTCTTCACTTCTTGCTAAGAACAAAGCCTTTAGAGATGCAACACCCAGTTGTGAAGCTACTCCTTTTGTATAGGTGTATTCCTTTGATGCGCGGCTGTCTCTGGCAGAGGGTGTTACCTGCCCTCACAAAGAAATCAAAGGAGAGGCCTAATTCTCCAGGTTCCTGTCTTGCTGTTTGGCAGCCTCCACCCAGCTAATCAGAATGCACATCACCTTTCACAGCAGAGCTGAATCACAGGAGCCGACACGTGCGATATGAAATGGGATGTGGCGGCCATAATAAGGTGTGCCATGCACAATGCCTAAACTCAGCATATCTTTTTTATACAATTTACCCTGCCACCAGCATGGGTTACTTATGATCACGGCACTTTTGGTACAGCGAGGCATATCTTAAATGCCACGCTTGCGCTGCAGAGGCTTGGCTGGCGCTGTCGAGTGGGCACCTTGTGTCCTTTGAACCTGATCTAGCAGGCATAGGTTCAGGCTACTGATGCAGCAGGGCACATATACACTGTGCATTTGGCATGGAGTTGATGAAAAGGGGAATCTGGTTAGCAGATTACCCGCATCATTTTATGTATTAATTAAAATAAAAAAGGCCAGGGCTTTGCACCTTTGCCAGATGGCAATTCCTGAAAGGGAGGCAATATTTCATGCAAAGCGTTGAGGCGCAGGGTGGATTTGGGGCTCTCAGTAAGAGATGTGTGATAAAACATGTGGGGTAAAAAAATTGGTCAGTAAACAAACATGTAACTCGAACAGATGCCTAGTTTAAATATATCTATACTTAACTAAAAAAAAAACTTTGTGAATGAGAATATTGTGTAGTTCCTAAAATATAATTTTTCTCCCAGTTTCAAAAATTACAGAATAAAATACTCCCACTTCAAAATGTTACCTGAATCACTGGCTGTAAAGTTTAACAAGTTACAAGGAGCAGCAATCTGTAATGGTATATACAATCTACACTGCACGTTCAATATTTATTTTCATAGCAAAGTTGAGGAAGATACCAAAGCTTAGAAATAAGACACAGATCTATATAAGGGGCCAGGTTATGGGTTAAAGGATCGAATACAAAGGATTGAAATGCAATACATTCGAGTCAAAAGGACCGGGGAAAAAAAAGACCAAACATTTTTTTGGGGGGGGGGGGGGTCCCCCCAAACCCTTGTTTTTAGGCCTAAAACCATTCATTTCACCTATACCAAAACCCCCCAAAAAAATACATTAGAAAAAGGCATTCAGTCTTTTTTTTCGGTCCTTTTGACTCTAACGTATTGCATTTAAATCCTTTGTATTGGATCCTTTTGGTTTCGAATTAATGACTGGACACCAAGGACCCAAACAAGTGTTCCTTGTTATCAAGCTTGCATGAAAGGATGAGCCATTGTCCCTGGAGTGGGCACCCGAGACAAGCCAGTTGGTAAATACAAGTAGACTTTATTGAAAGAGTTTATACAACATGTGAAAAGAAAGACGACCTCCCTTTGCGACTCGTGTTTAGAGCCCTTCAGTGCGTGCGTCATAGAAAAGATTCTGTAGGGTTGGGGAGGAACAACATAATGTCTGGGAGCCCCCTCACGACCTGTCGCTAGCAAGCGCCTCTCCGTTCATGCATTGTCCTCTCCTTCGGCAGAGATTGACCCGGAAGTCAATGTCACCGCTGCTGTTGATTCTGTCAACTCTGCCGGCTGATAAACGATTGGGCGGTTGCTCGCTTTCCAAGTCCCATAAAGCAAACTTCCCTTGCCTCTCGAGTCTCCACAAACCACTTATAAAATCACATTTTCATCTTGAAATAAAAAAATATCTCCAAGAACCCAGAGACCCCAGGCACAGAATAATGGCTTACGCAGCTGTTGTTTCTTTGAGTTGTTTTGGAGCTGTTCAGGATAACAACCATTCTTCCAAAGAATTCTTTTGCCTATGCCTGCCATCTGCCCTTTCAACATTTGCTATAGAAGTATAATGGATGTACATTGTAGCACCTGTGAGTCGCCACAACTATTGGGGCTTTTCTAAACCATCCTAGAACAAATTTCATATTCTTTTTATAAATATATTGGATAAAAAATGGATATAAACAGACAAAATCCTTAATTTAAGTAAGGTCAAATCAAAGAAGTTGGAGGTACGGTGTGGGGAATTCGACCATCCGCAGTGTGTGTGTGCCTGGCTCTTTTCAGATTCAATCTGAAATTGAATGATGGTAGATCATATACTCACTGCAAATCATACACACAGACTGTGTACTCTGGATGGACACAGCCTACAGGCTGTACCCCCTTTCATATTTAGTTGTGATATAACAGCCAAGATAACACTCTGTCCGCTCAGAAGGGGGAGGGCAAAACCTTCCTCCTGCCAGGGCCAGCCTAATTATCTATCAAAGGCTTCATGGATCTGCCCTGTCCTTTTGTTGAACCCTGCAGAATGGTGGCAGTGATTAACATAATTAGCATACTAATAGAGTATACTTCAAACAGGCCCATATTGGGTGGCTGCAGTGCTTAACAAAGGAGACAGAAAACCCCAACAACCTTTGATATGCATTTGTGTCAACTTGAAACTAGCTACCGCCTCTCAGTAGCAAGGGCAATAAACAGTCATGTCTGGGACAGCTGTTTACAGTAGTCATCCCAGCAGGTGCCCCATTCAGAAGGTACAAGAATGTTGTTTGCGGAAGCCAGAAACTCTGGTCAGCTTCAAGGGAGATCTGCTGCTTTAATCAGGAACCCCAGAAAGCTCAATTAGTCACAGGGACCCTTCGATCCACAAAAGACAGGAAGAAGGGTGGCACTTAGTATTTCATGTTTTCACCCCTTTACCTTTTCTGTTGCAAAGCACTCTGGTTATGACCTCATGCATACAGAAGATCGTTGGTGGGGACACAGGATTGGTTCATTAAGGTAGGCTTAGCCTACAACAATCACTGTGGCCCATTTGGCTTTAAAAGATGGCTAAACCACTCTTTTGGGGGGACTATCTGAAGGCTTCGGCAGAAGCAGGAAAGAAAAACTCAGTATTGGACCCTGGCTGAAAGTACAGTCTGCCTTACATTTTCCGTGTATGATGGAAGGCCAGGACCTCCAAGAGGGAAGCAAGTTCCCTCCCTAAACATCTCCCTTGGGAACAGAGGGAGATACTGAAGCAGCTTCAGAACAGGTACGCAGCCAGCACACAGCATGCTCTGCTAGGCTCTGCAGTAAGCTTCCTAGGTGGGAAGTGCCAGAGAGTCTCTGATCCAAACCAAGGATAAGGCAGCTGCCTGCAACACTCTCCTCAGCTTTGGGCTGTCCACCTTAAAACACGACACAAGCCCAGTGAAGAAGCTAGGAGGAGTGCATCGACAAGCATCTACTGGCGTTCGCCATAAAAGGACATTTTTGAGCCAGTCAAGCTCCTCGAGCTGCAACCGACTGCACTGCTGACTGTTGTTATGCCGCAGTCGCTAAAGCTGTCCAAGATGCCTCAACCAGTGCATCAGAACCGCTGATCAGCACTGAGACGATTCCTGATCCTGAGCCAATGTAGGCCAGCCTGCAGCCGTCCGTCCTTCCTCGTTTACCGAACTTCCTGCCGCCTGATACCCGCAGCAGTCTCCCATCTTGAACTCTGTCACAGAAGCTGCAAAGCGCCCTAAAACCGACTCCATGCCGTCGAGCAACAAGAGCTTCTACAAGCACAAGGTACATTGTGGTTCTGTCCCCTTGTTCCTGGTCCCGTATAACGTCCTTTTGCCAATGGTTGCTTTTCTTGATGGATTTTTTGCTGAAAAAAATCCATTGGAAAAACTTAGCGAAATGTATATGGGGGTGGGGAAGGGTATAATAGGGGTGGGGCAAGGCTTGGGGTAACAACATAGAGAAATTGGGGTTTTGGGGAGGACTCCCTAAATTATTAACAAATACATTTCGATTAATTTTTTAAATGGGAGGGGGGGCGTGGCCAAGCAGCCATGGAGTAGGCTGCACTATCCGTGAGCTCCGCGATCCGATGCGGTGATCCGAAAGAAAAATGCACGCTTTAACAGAACATCTTAACCTCAGAGCACATGGATAGATGTGTGAACGGTTCAGGCACAGTCTGAGCGCACCGGCGGACTGCTGAAGTTACTGTAGCGGAAGATGCGCTACTTTGTATCGGGAGCCGGCGCGGCGAAACGGTAAACAACAAAATGGCGGCGGCAGTGAACAAAGGAATGCCCGGCGAGCAAGTGCCAGGGCCCGCAACGGTATAGATGGGCTGCCCGATGGCGGTTTAAGGAAGCCCTGAAGTGAGCGGAGTTGCGCGCGGCCCCGTGACAGATGCCCAGCACTCGAATCCCGGCGATAGTGGAAGACTTCGCCCGGGACGAGCAGAGGTGCCGATGGTAACTTTCTACCCCCCTGCAGTGAGGACCGGGAGGCATGAGAGAGAACGGGCACGTGACATTGGAGCGGCAGAGAATGATCGGTCCCGCACTATGAGCCGGACATCTGAGTGAGCGTGTGAATGCCTGGCGTGCATGGCATAACGGGCTGCTAGAAAGCTATGGATACTTTGTGCTGTTGAAAGTTGGACACTGCTGGTGTGGGGCGCCACGGGAAACTTTTGGGCTTAAATGAGCACATGCGGCGCATGGAAGGGCATATCACGGCGAACTGAGGTAATGCAGTAGGCCCCGGAAGGGTCTAGGGCCTGCAGTGCGAGGACATAGGCACTTGTGCAAGCCTGGCATCCTGACACCGGGTGCGAAACCACTTTGAAGGGGATGCTGTAAGTGTTCGCTGGCCCGGAAGATAAGCCATTGCAACAGAGAAAAGACACGGGGGCATTGAGCCAAAGCTGGGCATAATAGCTGTGAATGGTGTGCGGTCTCTTGGACGCAGTGGCACGTCGGATACGTGGGAGGACACAGCCCACTCGGAACTTGCAACCCGGGTACATAACGAAAGCTGCAAGATGTCGGGGCGAGGGGCTGGGGTTAGAACCAAGATTAAGCAATCCACGATGGAAACATTCGCCAAGACACAGCAATCTCCGGCGGCCGTAGCGTCTAAAGAAGCAGAGGCACCAGGGGAGGGCGCTGCGGCCACTGACAAACAACAGATACTAGCGGCTATAACGGAGCTGCGAGACTCATGGGGGACAGCGATGTCGGACCTGCGCACTTCCCTAGAGGCCAAAATAGACGCAGTGGGCATAGAGGTTGCCCTGCTGAGGCAAGACGTGAGGGGGCTGGCGGAGAGAACAAGTAGCTTGGAGAGCGCCGTGAAAATCAACACGGACACTAGTACGAGTAACGTACAAGAAATCCACGTGCTCAAACAACAGGTAGCCAATCTGGAGACTCGGGCGGAGGAGGCTGAAGGGAGAGCGAGGAGGAACAACATTCGTGTGGTGGGCCTGCCGGAAGGAGAGGAAGGACGGGACCCGACGGACTATATTGAGAATCTGCTCTTACAAGAAATAGGGGCTGCAGAACTCTCGCAGGGGTTTGCGGTGGAACGTGCGCACAGAGCCCTCATGAGGAAGCCACAACCGGGGGCTCCCCCCCGGCCTATAATAGCTAAAATACTGAATTATAAGGATCGTGAGAAGATTTTGGAATACTTCCGCAAAGGAGGAACCATTAAGAGGGCGTCGTGCGCCATCACGGCATATCCAGACTACACAATGCTGGTCCAAAGGCAGCGATTCAGCTATGTGGCGATCAAAAGAAGGCTGCGTGCGGCTGGGATCAAATATATGCTGCTATATCCCGCGAAACTGAAAGTGATACATAAGAGCAAGATGTTTTTTTTCCACACGCCCGAAGAAGCGACGACCTGGCTAGACCTGCAGGGTTGTCCGGAGCAGGAGGCGGATCAAGCGCAAGAGTAACACGATAAGTGGCGGGGGACATTACATGTAGCGTGACAGGATGTGCAAGGGGTATCCAATAGAACTGTGGGGGATGGCTATGGCTAAGGGGTAGTGCTGGGTACGGGCGGCGCTGGAAGCAGATCCCATGGACGTAGGCGCACACGAGGACTTGAATAGAGTGAAGTGCATATATATGTGGTAATTGTATAGTTAAGCGTGTAGAGTTTATAGCAATCAGGAGCGACAGGATGTGGGCACCCTATCC
The DNA here is from genome assembly GCF_040938575.1 of Ambystoma mexicanum. Classification (NCBI taxonomy): domain Eukaryota; kingdom Metazoa; phylum Chordata; class Amphibia; order Caudata; family Ambystomatidae; genus Ambystoma; species Ambystoma mexicanum. Next base: position 102,710,280 of record NC_090936.1, on the reverse strand, counting down.
CCCCGTATTAGTACTAGTAGGCCAGCCAGTAGGGCGGCCTCACCCCGCGGGGCATCGAGTACAGGCGTCGGCCAGGAAAGTGCTAGATGCGGGGGAGCCTGAGATCCAGGGATGGAGCTGGGCAACAGTTGGGGAAAGGGATATGGGGGTTAGGTGGGAGAATGGGGGGAGGGAGGTGTGGGGAGTTGGGTGTGGTTGGGTGGGATAACGGGAGGGGAGGGGTGTTTGGGGTGTGTGAAGTTAAGGGGAGTTTGAATTGGGATACGAGCCTAAATAGACGAGATCGGGTACGAGCAGTGGATTGCGCGAGTGGGATGGAGGCGGAAATCATAACAAGCCATGGGGGACCTTAAAATAATTACGTGGAATGTTAGGGGTCTAAACAGTTATTTGAAGAGAAATAAGGTCATGCTATACTTGCGAAGACAAAAAATAGATATTGCGCTGTTGCAAGAGACCCATTTGACGAAAGAGAGACTGGAAATGATTAGGAAGAAATGGAAAGGAGTGGTGGTGGGTTCGACATACTCAGCTTATGCTAGAGGGGTTCTTATCTGGGTGGCCCCGCATGTCCCCTTTCATGTGTTACAGGAAATTGCTGAAGCGGAAGGGAGAATGGTCATACTCAGGGGCATGGTAGAGAACAGAGAGATAAGTGTAATAAATACATACGCTCCCAATCAGAGTACGGCAATGTATTTCAGAACCCTGAGTGTTCAACTTGGTATGTGCATGGGAAGTGCGGTACTCTGGGGGGGGGACTTTAACTGTGTATTAGATCCAAGGGTGGATAGATCAGATCAGAAATGGGAAAAACCTGCCCCGGCGGCACGGGTGCTACAAGCGCTGCTCAATGATTTTGACTTGACTGATGTATGGAGAATGAAGCACCCCCAAGAACGACAGTATTCTCATTATTCGGCCCCGCAACAGCTGTCCACTAGACTGGATTATGTCTTCGCTACGTCAGGCCTAATAACGGAGATGGTGCGGGCGGAATATAAAGCGAGAGTCTTGTCGGACCACTCGCCCTTGGTTGTTAGCTGGCAATATCGCCCTCCAAGGGCAAGGATCCCGACGTGGCGGCTCCGAGCGGAGGCGCTCAAAGATCCCGCGTTTAAAGAAGAGGTGAGGGAGGAGATCATAAATTACTTTGAAGAGAACACGGGAAGCGTAGATTCGGCGTGCACGTTATGGGAGGCCTTTAAAGTGGTGTTGAGAGGCGTGGCCATAGCAAAGTCCCATAGCCTGCAGGGAGGTGTCCTGGCTGATTTACAAGAGGCTGAGAGGGACTTGGAGAAAGCGCAAAAGGAGGGGGGTGATACTGGTTTAAATGTGGAGCGGGTACTTCAACTTCAGCAGACGTGTGGAGAGTGCTGGGATAGGTTGTGTAAACTGAATTATAAGAAATACATAGAGCGGCAGCACGCGGGTGGGGACAAAACAGGACGGCTCCTGGCATGGCTATATAAGAGCGAAACCCCCAGACCCACCATCAGGGCAATAATGAGGGAGGACGGAAGTGTGGCGGATACCCAGGAGGGAGTCAATCAGGAATTTGCCACGTATTACGGAGAACTGTATGGGGATGTTGAGGAGGATATCCAAGAGAGAATAAAGGAAACGCTTGAAGACATAGGTCTGCCCAGGATAAGTGCTGAGGAGAGGGAAGAGCTGGATGCACCAATCACTTTGGAGGAGCTAGAAGCGGTGGTGAGACAATTGCCAACTAGTAAAACCCCAGGGGCGGATGGGTTCCCGAGCGAGTTTTATAAAGCATACATGGCAGAAGTGCTCCCTCCGATGCTGAATATGCTAAATGAAGCGTTTGAGGTGGGACGGCTGCCAGAGTCGCTAAGGGAAGCAGTCATAATACCGCTCCCTAAACCGAATAAGCCTGGGAACAGCTGTGGCTCCTATAGACCGCTATCAATGCTGAATCAAGACAGCAAGATACTAACGGCTGTTTTGGCGAGTAGACTGCGAAGAGTCATAGACAAGCTCATACACCCGGATCAGACGGGTTATGTTCCCAACAGGAACATAACTCACAATCACAGGCGATTACATCGAGTCATTGAATGGGCGGGGGATAAGGAGGGTGACATGGCGGTAGTGTCCCTGGATGCTGTAAAGGCCTTTGATTCCGTCAAATGGCCATGGCTACTGTCGGCTTTGACGGAATATGGGATGGGGCCCGGATATGTCAGATGGGCGAAGATGTTGTATAGTGAGCCGCTTGCCAGAGTTAAGACGGGAGAAGTTATTTCAGAGAGATGGAGGTTAGGCAGAGGTACCAGACAGGGATGCCCATGGTCCCCTATGTTATACATACTGGCATTGGAGCCTTTAGCCATATACCTTAGACAGCAGTACGACACTATAGGCATTGAGGTGGGTGGGGAGCGACACTTGATCTCTCTATATGCAGACGATATGTTGTTGTATCTGAAGTATCCAGAGGAGAATCTCCAGTATATCTTGGAGGTTATGGATCGGTATGCGGGGTTGTCTGGGATAGCTGTGAATCCTCAGAAGTATGTAATTTTCCCGTTAGGTAACTATAGGGGACTCCCCGTAGACCAGCTGCCGGTGTTGCAAGTTCCTTGGACTGTTGCTACCTTTCGGTACCTTGGGATAGATGTGTATCATACGGTTGAACAAGAACATAGACACAACACGGAGATAGCTGTGGGGAAAATCGAGAAAAGCATGCAATTTTGGGGGAAGCTGCCGCTAGCCATGATGGGGCGTAGCGCAATGCTTAAGATGGTGGTTTTACCTAGGCTCCTGCATTTTTTTGGAAACATTCCACACCTCATACCTGGGAAGTTTTTTGCCAAGCTTAATAGTATATGTAGGGACTTTTTGTGGCAAGGAACCAGGTGCAGGATGGCATTGTGGAAACTGCAAAACATTTATGAAAAAGGGGGGATACGGCTCCCCAATTATGAGGCCTATTATATAGCGAGCCAATTGCAGTACGTAGCTAAATGGCTCTCGGATGAAAGTACCCCCGAATTCAGATTGTTTAGTGCAGACTGCGCCCCATTTTACTTAAAGGAAATGATCTGGCTATCTGAAACAGACATGAAGGGGCGCCCCAAAATGATGTTGCTTGGGTGGAGGATCTGGCGCCGCGCGTGCAGGATGATGAAAATCCCGGCTCCGTGCTCCCCGCAGATACCGCTGGTGGCGCTGGCGAAAGGAGATGAGCAACTGCGGAGGAGAATTAGAACCCACTGGGAATCAGCGGGGTTGGCAACGGTGGGAGATGTTTGGCGGGAGGGAGCCATCATAAGCTGGGAAACGTTGGGCGAAGAAACAGGTCTACACGTAGGTCAATATATGACATATCATAGATTAGTGTGGGAAATTAAGAGGGCTTGGCCCGAAACTATACTCGAAGCAGAGCCGGATGGTATCGTGGACACTATATATGATATGACAGAGGGAGGGCACAAGATTTCAAGATTGTATGAAATGCTGATGCTTAAGATTGGTAAAGAACCAGTACAACTTCGATTAGATTGGGAAACTGAGGTGGGGGCCCCGATGGAAGATAGGATGTGGGAGCGGGCTTTGTGGTATCATCAGAAGGTGTCGAGAAATGCTAGGTTGAAACAAATACAATTATACATTACGCATAGGGCGTATATGACGCCCCTGAGGATATCAAGGTTTAAAAATGCAGGCAGACAGGCATGTCCCAAGTGCAATGAAGAGCAGGCAGACATGACACACATGTTTTGGTCCTGCCCTGTGGTTGGGCGCTTCTGGGGCGAGATAGCGGCGAAACTGGCGGACAAAGGAGTCACGCTGGTGGTAGAGTCAGCATGGGCCTGCCTATTGGGGGGGTTCCCTAGATCGCAAAAACTGAAGCACGTTAACAAACTGAAGGACTTGGCATACGTGCTGGCTAAGAGGAGGATTGCCATGGGATGGAAGGCTTGTCATAAACCACAGGTGGAGATATGGTGGAAGGAATTGCAAAAGTGGGCGGAAGCAGAGACCGTGGTATGGCAGGAGTCCAGTGTGGTGGGAGGGGGAGAAGAGGTGGGAACCCTGTTGGCTTGGAAATCATTGATATCGGAACTGTTTGGAACGATGGCAGATTTGGCGGATTCCAATGGAGGATGTACCACACCGCGCAGCGCAAACACAGAGCAAACAGACTTGATGGGCTCGTAGGGGGGGTGGGTTTGGGGATTGGAGATCAAATTGCATACGACACACATTCAAAACTGTATTACGGTATTTTGTATTGTATATTTGGTCTGTATTGTTTGTTGGTTGAAATAATAAAAATGTTTTAAAAAAAAAAAAAAAGAAATTTTTTAAATGGGATTTTCTCGCCAAAAATCCATCCAAAAAAACAACGCTGGTAAAATGACATAGAACACCTTCTCTGAAGACACCCTGGTGACATTTTACGACCCATTGCTTCCTAAGTGTTAAAACCAAGCATCCTTGAACTATTGTGATTCATTACTTTACCGACTACCCTCCTGTCAGTATCCAGAGTGCATCCCTTTTCCTTCTTTGAAACGGTCCGTCCTCTTCATTCCTTTACAGGGCGGGATGTATTTTGTAGTGTGCTATAACTGTCTGCTATGATAATAATAAAGTAGACATTTGTATGCAACCTTGACTGGACAGTCCCTTTTCTCATTGTGTAATAATTGTATTGTCGCTGTGTTGCAACTAACCAACGATCCGCGACCCATCGTAGATAAGCCTGCCGTTCCGTCCACATTACTAAAATTGGCCAAGGAGGTTTTTCATTTGCTTATGTTTCCAATATGTTCGGATCCCTTCCGGTGTACCAGGGGTGTGGGGCTGATTGACGGCTTAGAAACCAATATTCATCCCTGGACCACTGGTGCCCTGGAGAAGGCGATTCGTCACATACGGGCAGAACAAAAAGAACAGGCTTTCGTATATTTGAGAGTGATATATGACAAACACTGAAACAACCTTTAGAAGGACGTGATTTTTATAAACCATGAATCCAATATTCTCCTCCCACGGCCTACGCTAAAACTTCACCATCCATATTGTATGACATGGCCTCTATAGAATTTCTACCCTCTTTTATTAATTGTTTCTGTTATAGAGGTATCTTTCAGTGAGATACGATTGCCAGACTTCTACCCATTTTTGCATAGAATGAATATTGGATCAATGCACCATGAACCTGCCAACCGCAAGTAGACAAGGGGTGGCATTGCAGAAACGTTGCACTGGTGCAAGTGGAAGTTGCAGAAGGGAAAATGTTGCCCCAGTGCAAAAAGCATTTGCTTTCAGTGTATTTTTCTGCCACGACTAGGGCAAACAGTGCCTCGGTACAAACATGCATTGACTCGTTGTGTTTTTTGGTTGCACTAGGGCAATGTTTTCAATTGCACTTACACCAGTGCAAAGTTTCTGTAAGACCGGCGAAGGCGTCTGACCATCTCTGCACTTTAAGACAACCGGCAATTACAGTTGGAACATGTGACGCGACCTGCCACCGTCACTCCTGCGAATAAGATCGAATATTTGATTTCGGAAAGAATCTTGGGCACCAAGCATCATCAGTCATATGCCATTCCGATGGTGAGAAATAAAGATCAGCTATAATCTTGTAGAGCTGCCTTAAAAATCTCTCAAACGACAGCAATTACGTGTTCATACATGGAGAAGCCAACAACCCCCTCCAGAATAGCCATAGGTTCTGAAAAAGAACCATATTTTTCCATCTTTGGATGTCATTACGAGTATGGCGGAATTACCACTGGTAATTCCACCATAATTGGTTAGCGTGACAGTTGCAGTAACGACTCAGAACCCGAAGAAAATCCTCCAGATTTCAAGGTGGTGATGAATCCCGTTTATGTTCCGAAGAATAATTTCCACCAGTGGTAATACCCCCTGCAGTAATTTCTCAATTCTCTGGAAGTAAAACGGAGGAAATAACTCCAGCCAAGTGCTGGAGGTATTTCCTCCACCTTCCCTGGCCCGCCATACCCGTAAAGATGCCCTTTATGTGTACCGTCAAACTACAGTAGCTCGGCCCACGCACGGCAGGAGAAATAGGGTATATCCTACCCCCTTTATTGATCAATCGATTGTAAAATGTAAAAACTCACTGATATTACGCAGCTGTCATAAGGACTCTACAAACAATATCACTATCCAAATCAATGAGGAATTTGGAGGGTGAATTGTCTTCGCGGTCACAGGTAGGGTGTCAGAGATCAAAGCCTATGACTATGTTTACATATTCAATACGAGTCTAAATATGTATAACGAAGCATTTCGTGTCTAGATGATCGCAATAGATTAGTCTTCTTTTATTTGCATATGGTTTATATTTTTACGTCCCAATGGACCCTTCAGACAACGTCCCCGAGACAATACTGGCTCTGCATAAATATGATCTCCATTGAACATGATGGCACAATCCAGGTGCCAAAAGGCTGTGGGCCAGATGTGGCACATCTCACCTGAGAGAAAAATGTACTGATTAGTCTGTAAAGTCGCACCATCTAGACAGTCTACCAGTTGCGATGACAAAGAATGAAGGGTCGATCCTCAAACACTTTGGAGGAATATCGCATTTGTACATTTCGCGTCATGCCAGATTCTTCCCACTTCGAAGTTCAATAATAATAGGTGATGTCATTACCCAGTTTAACAGCACTGCCTTTATTGACCTTAGAAGGATAGAATGAGAAGATCCGACAGTTGGGATTGAACGTGCGGGTCCTAGGAGTAGCAACTGGAAGAATCGACCGGTTTCTGGCAAGGGATTATTCTGGACATTCCCTAGACTCTGGGCTTTCCGATTGTGTACTTTGTTGTTATGTTAACGAATTTATATTGCGCACCTGCTACCCGAAGGCTAATAGGCGCAGACTAACAAACACAAAACATACCAAAAATGCAGCAGAGTAATTATCTATACCTAGTATCCCTAGAGGGGTTTAGGCAAAGAGCAATGTTTTCAGTTTCTTTTTAAAGAGTTCAGTTGAGGCCAGCGTTCTTAATGCCGTGGGAAGGGCATTCCATGCGATGGGTGCTGCAACTTCAAATGATCCCTGCCTTGTTTTATTATTCTTATGCCTGGGAACACTAAGTGTGTTGGAATAGTCGGATCTAAGAGACCCACCCTTATCCTTCGCGACTATAGCCTCCTGCAAATATGAAGGCATTTTTCCAACAATACATTTTTGGATGATGAGCAGAAGCCTAAAATTAATTCTTTTTCCCACTGCCTCCGCTCTGGTGGGGAGAAAGCTCACCACCAGACAGTGACACACTTACTCCAATGTATGGATCATAGACCTCTAATTATGCCTCACAAGAAGAAGAATGACCGGGCGATGGCCACCAGAGACGTCCATTCTAAAGACATGGCAGTGCTACAAAATGGTACCGTGCACGCTGGAAAATAAGGCGGTTCTGAAGCCATTAAATGTTGGTCACGCCCCATAGGAAAACTCATTTCAACGGGTTTTCCTTCACCTGTTGGAGGGTGCAGGCATGTTTAAAAACAAAAGAAAGGGGTGACCATCCCTTTAATCCATAGAGTCTAGAGGCTAACTATCCTGGAACTACACTCATAATACAAGGACACGCTTACCCTCATACAATAAGCAAAACTAACATAAAACATAAAAGTAAAGTTGAGAAGTGCAACTTTTCATCCAGAAAATAATAAAAACAGTTATTTAGATAAAGAACATTAAAGTTGTACTTTTTGTCCAATCATTGTAACTGTACAAATTAAGGGCATAGATGATAGACCAATGTTTCTATTCTAGGCCTCCTGGCATCTACCAAATCAGACATCCTGCTACTTTAATTATTTGTATAGCGCAACCTTGGACCCATAGGCATGAGGGCGCTGACAAACAAAGAAGCGGACAGTCAATAAAGCAAATACTAGTGGGGCCAATTCCGATACAGAACTCGAATATAGAAGCCAGGAGAAAAAAATCAGGCGAATAGCCATGTTTTTAGCTTTTTTTTAAAAATGGTTCTAACTTCTTCTGGAATCTGAGATCAGATGGAAGATCATTCCAGGCCTTAAGGGCAACCACTGAAAAGGCTCCCTTTTCTGTCTTCCTTGTTCTGCATCGAGGGGTCACAAGTAATTCCAGATAATTGGATCTGAGATTTCTGCTAGAGGCCTTTTCCACAATAAATTCCTGCAGATAACGAGGCATGATTGTTAGGAAAGATTTCATAATTGTATGTCATTTCCCTCCATGTGTACACCCCCAAACGTGTTGCTGCTGTTTAGACACCATAGACTGACTTTGCCAGAGTAGCACACTCCTCTGGGCTTTCGCTTACTTTTAATGGGGAAACTGACATGCCCTTAAGATAGTCAGTACTGCGAGACTTGTTTCCCTTAGTCCTTTTCCCACATTGCAACAGTGTACTTGGGTCTGTAGTCATTTTCCAAAGGCTCTAGATACTCCTGATGGACTTTTTGTGAGATGTGCAGATGTGTCATGGACAGGGCTGGTGGCAGCTATCGTTTTGCATTATGTTAACCCTTTCCTGCCGTGTTGACCGCGTTTGGCACAAATAGGTGGCATGGCTCCAAAATGGCCATGCCACGTGGTTCTTTGTCCTGTCCTTTGGCCATCTTGCCCCTTCACCCTCCCCACGTCGAGTCGACCCGGGTCCGTCCTTATTTGGTCATGCATTTTCCCGCGAAACACAATGCTTTCGCGGGCTTCTGCATGCCGTGTGTGTGTGCCTCCAGGATGTGGGCTGATCTGTCTGAGTCAAATACACATCCTGGGTGCCAGAGAGTCTGGAGTGGCCTGAATGACTGGGACCACCGTGATCCGCGATTGGTCCATGCATGGAGTGTGTGTTTGTGAGCAGATCTCCCATTGGGTCCTCTTCATTTTGGCGCGAAGGGAACTTTGGATAAGAGGAGGCCAAAAACACCCATACCATGTCGATCTCTGGAGTTCTCACTGAACGAAGAATAGGATCCAAGTATCCTGAAACTACAAAGCTGAGTCAAGGAACCACTGGTGACCCACTGGAAGGTTTAGCATCCTGAGTCCGCTGTCGTCCTGTGGGACCCCTCTGCATCTGGTCATCCAAGAAGGTCTGCAATGACGCTTCGACCCATTGCAATAGTGGGACCAACTATTCTCGGCACCTTCATCAAAACCTGCAGGTAAGCTTTCTCGGAAGTGTCCCTGGGCCAACCAGTGGAGTGACCAGCTTACCCAGTTGCTTTGCTCTGTCACCGCCGCCGTTTAGGCGAGGCCCTCGAAATTTGGTATACTGCTAGCTCTGTGTCCACGGCACCCTCACACCGAATTTCGTACACTTGGCATTCCCCGGTCTGAAGTGAGACGAGTTTGCCAGAACCGGAGCATACGCAGTTACTGTGTTGCCCTGCCGCAGCAACGACCCTTGCAAGTGCACTGCAATTGTGACCCTCTTGCCGCTGAAGCCTGCTGCAGTGAAACCAGTTTGATTCATCCACCCGGAGCACAGAAATCGCCACTGTCCCGTTGGGGAATCCTCACTGTATCTCAGGAACTGAAAGCCGCAGAGACGTCCTTTTAGTCGCATTCGAACCTGCAAGTGAAGTGGACTGAACTGGCGGAGTTTGGGTCCGAGAGCGCCTGGGACTGGCGAGTACTTCTAACACTAACCGCTGACCCCTAGCGCCAGGGCTCCTTTTTACGCACGAGCGGCCCCTGAGGGTCACTCTCCTTTCCACTGCTAGTGCGAACTAGCGACTCCATCCCGCACACTGGAACTGCCTCTGCCTTCAAGTGAAGGTCCTTATTCTTTATTGCCTCATCCACCTTCCTGAGCTGCTAGAGACCCCTGAAGAGACCCTGTTTCACCCATTGGAACAACCGCATGCGCTTGCATTGCATGTACTATTGAGCACAAGGTTCCACTCTTCTTAGGGCTTGGACTGCCTCGTAGTTAGATGTGTTGCTGATGTCGAAGGGGCCTAAAGACTACCTGCACTGCCTGTTTCCTTCCCATCTAGGTTGTCGACATATTTCGTGCAGTTAACCCTTTAGACCCCAATGGTCTTGTATATATATTGTATTGCTTGTGTTGTGTTGGTTTACGTAGTATTGCTGTGATTCTTTTGCTATGGTCTGAGTTACAAAGGCCTTGTTATAAATGTGTTTATATTTTTTATATAACACCTGTCTGGGAGTAATTTGTAAGTGTCCTTGCTCTGTGTGCTCATTGAGGTCTTTCAGTCACCCTCACCCCTCCTGAGACTTAGTCTTGACCACCGCCATAGCTACCTTGATTGGTCTGGCTTGTCCAGAGGTTACCCTGTCCCAAGAAACTAGGCTGGCCTTCTGAACTTCTGACCTGGTGGGCAGAAGTTCAGAAATCCATGTTAACAATGATGCCCGAGTACACTTGAATGTGATCACTAGGAGGTGAAAACATATTCTCGCCTCCACTGGCAGCGAGTGCAAAGCTCTTCTAGCCTCTGTAACATTATCGCGTCTGGACAAGCCCATGACCACCCTCAATGTACTGTTTTGTATTACTTGTAGTCTATTAACCTCCACTTTGCTAAAACCAGCCAAGAGACTACAACAATAATCTAATTTAGAACCAACAATGGGTCTTGCTATGATCTCAGCATTAGCCTGTGTTATAAAGGGACGCAGGTGAGAAAGAAGTTTGATGTAGTACGCAGCGGCCGAGACCAAGCTCCCTAAATGAGCCTTCATGGTAAGACCCTCATCAAAAGTAACCGCTGATGATTTAACTTTCTTGAGAAGAGTAATCTTCACAATGCCCAATTGGAATAAGTCATAGACAGAACCCAATTTAGATAATCAGGGAGACGTGTTGAACTTAAACCAAGTAACAAAGAAAATGTCTGAAGAAAATATTGGAAGAAAGCTTAAAAGCATATGCAAAAATAATATGTACTTAATTTAATCATCACAATAACTCATTTGTCCACAACAATCAGCATATTTGTGAGGTTAATTGTTTATCTGCATATATAGGTCTAAACCGGAAAAGGATTTTTTCAGTAGCTTCTTTGGCCGTACTTTCTAGCATGTCACGATTCAAAGACTATCCATGTATGTGTCACAAAATGTTATTCCAGCCGGTCAGATAGCACATTGAGTTGAGCGCTCATTCTGACGTTTGTGCGTAGCCTGCTGACGCAGGTTATAATTCCGGCAGGGCCAACTCAGTCTTTTATCCTTCCGAGGTCCATAAATTGAGTACCACGCAGGAGGATAATAATAATAACAACTAGTATTGCATTGCTCAGATACCTGCGGGTATGTAGCGCTATATACAAACTAGTTATTATTATTAATCATTATATACATTACTTCACATTTTTTTAAAAAACAACCTCTCTTTTTTGTCTCTAACTTCCACTATATTTAAAACACAATATTTGTTTATCGATCAGTATGCTGTGCTTTCCCCATAATACCAGGATCCTATCAAGTGAGTTTAAAGTCAGCACTTCCCCTTAGGACTGGTTTCCAATTAAATCTTAAATCTCTTAAGATAGGATTTCTGAGAAACCAGAAGGTATCCTGCCCGCTAGTCGCCGGGGTTCTGTCATCCAGGTGGCCAGGACACGGCTATCGCTTTTGGATCCAGTTCCTGTGGGTGGACCAGTGCAGGAGGATCACCTGTATGGGGTGTCTTTGGGGTGTGGGAGTGGGCCACTGGATGGTGAGACGTGGTATCCCCTTCCTGTAACACTGTTCCCCTATCCTACCAGGAACGATACTTAGGACCTCAACCCCTAACCCTTTTCCGACATGAACACGTTCTCACTGACAGCTCACTGAGAGAGAAAATGCACTAACACCTGAGCCGTATACCTGACATGTCCCAACACAAGGGTCAGGCAGAGTCAGGCAATTACTGATAATTACACACACACACCTGACTTCCATCACACTTCCCAATACAGATAAAGGGGGAGCACGAAAACACACTCTCAGCATGGCAAAACACACAAAGAAGTAGCAGTTCTGAGATGGCAGTTTAATGCGAGGAGAAAGATGGCAAGACCAGAGAGGGTTGCAAGGAGGGAAGTGCCTTTGACCTTTTTGGAGGAAAACCACTACTTTCACGAGCCCTTGAGAATAAGAAACATAAGACCTAGAATTAAAACTGAAGAAAGGTGCATTGTGTGTCTCCTGCGTCGATAGCCAAGGCGGGGAGGAGCGTTTGCTGCTGTGGTACCGTTCTTCGCTCCTACAACAAAGCAGCACCAGTAAAGTCAGCACAGCTGGTGAATCAGGGAGACTGATATCAGAACGGTCTGTGTTACGACCAAGGTTTTGACGAGACTCCACTACGTCTGCATTATTATTTTTTGTATTTTTTTTGTTACTTGAGTTTAATCAAAAGGAAAATTGATTTTTACAAGAATCTCTGTAAATCCTGACGAAGAAAAGAGAGGTTTGAGAGAGTCTAATATGACTCCCCGTCGGGTTTGAGCAAATCCCAGTTTATAATTCTTTTTCGGGCGAGAGAAAGATCATCGAAGAAATGTCAAGGAGACCTTCCAGCTCTAAAGGCCACTTGGATTTGCCCCGTCCTCTGTCGTCGACTGGTTGATCTTTTTAAACGCTAGGTCTATTAGTTTGACAGTTGCCAATGTCCATCTTGTTTTCTCCCCTGATATTAATCTGTTCCATAGAGATTCTTCATCCACCATAACGCGGCCTCCCAGTAGAGGCTGCAGGTAGGAACATCTGTTTTGTTTTTTCTTCGGGCACAACATCACTAGGTGTTTTAGTGTTTCTGCTTGCTCTGGATTTTTACATAGGCGGCAGCCATTTTCTGCCGAAGGTGATCTGATAGACAGAATTTCGTGTGTCATCAATAAATTTAATCTCGCCTTCATGAACATGTTCCGCATCCGTTTGTTCGGGTATTTGACACAATAGTTTTGTGGCACTTTAACTGCATTATTATGTGATGGTCGTAGCTTGCTCCCATCTTTAGATTTAGGATTAGGTAGGTGTTTATCACACCCTTATTAAAGTTCAATAAACACGCTTGAACTGTGGTCAGTGGTATCTGTCTTACGATTGATACCATGCCTTCCTTACACATTCCACACCCATGGCAAATGGCATTCTGTCACACGCCCCGCAGCCAACACAGTTTTCATGTAGGTTTCCTTTTAAAATGTGGCCATCAGGGAATTGTCTCTAAGGCAGCTCCTTCACATTATACCGATGTCTGTAGACATATCTTAGTTTAATAATTCAGCATCATAAGGTGAAAAGGTATGGTGCAGACATACAGTCGGCTCATTTTAAATTCATCTTCAGCAGCACTAGAGTGACACATTCAAATGTGTCCCAGCTGATTTGTTGACTTACAAAGTGTCATCCCATTTTTAGTTGGCAAATCTGTTAAGTGGTAGCAATCTACAATTTGGCCACAAAATGTCTTGCAGCAATGGCTAGAACCAAAGTTATTTTATATTTAGGGATAATAAAGATTGGGTTCTAGAACCTGAATGCTCCTGTGCTGAGCTCTGTGTAGTCGTAGTTCTGTGTCTGGTATTTCTTTGCAAGGTCACAGGGAGGAAGGGGCAAGCCCAATGCCCCTTGTTGAAATTTTGTACAAAAAGGTCCTAGTTAACTTGCAGAAAGTTTAGATATATTCGACCCTTGTCAATAAAAGGATCTCACGCAGGTTGCTGTGTCTTCACATGTGTTTTTTATTGTCCCAAATGTGGACATGTGGTAAAGGAAAGGTGGTCAGCCGACATGTGTTTCAACCCCAACGGGTCTTTATCAAGAGAATTGTTTTTTCTGGGGGAGTTTGTCCCATGTTGTTCAGGCTGCCGATTGGCAAAGTTACTGCTCAATCTTGCATAGTCCCTAAGGCTGTTGCCGCTTGAAGTGTGGGTCGCTTCTTCTGTAGGCTACAGAACAAACTACAATTGCCTTGATAAAGACCCGTTTGGGTTGAAACACGTGTCGGCTGACCACCCAGTGACTCTAGAAACTGTCAGAGCTTTGCATTTAAATCTCTGTGGCTAGATGTTTTGCCCACAAAACGCTGTTGGGCCCAGCCCTCGAGGCTTCCTTTGATCTCTGCTGGGAAGGCTTGACACCTTCCCATAGGGAAAGAACATACCTCGTGGGCGTGGCAGGAAGCCAAGGGCATAATTACGGGAGTCTTTTTGATCCGGCCGATATGAGAGGGGTAGAAGTACAGTGGAGCTTAGAAGAGGATCTGTCCCACAAGAAGGGTTCGGGCATCTTGGAAATGTTTAAATGCCCACTTTTTCCTGTGCCCCATTCCAACTTCCTTCAGCTAAGGCACTCTGGGACCAGATATCAGAAGGAAAAACTCTTGATACAACTGAGATTGGCCACTTGCAGCACTAATGAAATGGGCAAATCTACTGTGGTAAAATAACATATACGGGGGTGAGACCCCGCCCTCTTATTTGAATAATCTTGAACACTGATCTTGAACCAATTTAAATAGAATTTTGCTGGAACTTTGTTGGGATAAAGTCAGCCCAAAGTCCCCAGCCATTGGGGTTACGGTAAAGGTTTCCAAGGAGGGAGAAAGGCCCTCCCCCAACCCATTCCAGGGAACATTGGAAGTGACCAACTGTTGCAAATAGCTTGCAAGCTGCTTGGATACTGGCACCCAGGACTCTGCCTGATTAAGTGGCAAACCTGCAAATGTCCTGTTAACCTGACTGGGAAGAGTAAAAGACGCACTCACCTTTCCTTAGAGATCCAGAATAGGCTCTCGTAGCACAATAATGATATGCTGTTAGAAAGCCTGCCTGCTGCTTGAACGCTGGCACCAGGATTATTGCCAGTGAAGCGGTAAACCCTGCAAGTGTCCCTGGCAAATGTCCGGAGGAAGGAGGTGTCACTCTTCCTTAGAGACCCTTGTCAGGGCCTCACAGCTCTCACAGCCCTCAGGAACAAAAGAAGCTGCCGTTGGCTCTCATTGCAATTTCAGACCGCTTCGAAGGCTTGCAAGCACTTGTGAGCTACGTTGACCTGAACATCACCTGCTTGTCACAACTTTTTTTAAAGCTCTCACACAGCCCACGGGCATCGAGGCGCTGTTACAGGAATCTTTTCTTTTTTTTTTTAGTTGCGTAATTATTTTTTTTTTGTCTTAGTTGCGTATTTATAACGCGCTTCAATACCCAGAGGTTTCTAAGCGCAGACCTGGGGATCGAACCTGTGTTGCTTCGTGTCGTCTTGCTTCCAAGGCGAGCACGTTGCCACTGAGCTATCCTCCCGGTCAACTTCTTTGAGCCAAGTTCCAATGCTGCTTGTTGAATTGCTACATGCTACTGAAAACTGTTGCAACAGCTCGGCCACCTCAAACCCGATTCCATGCACTGAAAAGCTCCCAGAATCCTGACTTGCCACGGTGGACCTACAGAAAGAAGATATTACGTTATCTACACCGGTTCTATTCTCGTGGCCATGTTGTATGGGTGCTAGTGACAATTAAGACCCGCCTCCTCAACGTTTTAAAGACATGGCCACTATTGAACACTGCAAGAGTCAATTGCCTATATACCCCTGTCTTCATACCCAGAGCCTCCCTTTCAACCAAAACCCTGCATAAGGTGTGTCTTCATTATAGGGGCGGGTTGCACTGTCCTTTTCGTTTGATGAAGGTGTTATATTTTTATAGAAACCCGATTGGACATTCCTTTAATTCTGGTACCACAGTACTAATGTTGTTTGGATGCTGCCTTGCTGGCCCATACCAATCTTCAGGAGTATGTGTTACCCTTGGCCCACGCAACCCTAACTAGAAAGGGGTTCAGCACGCGTGTTGGGCCTGTTTCACCTTTATGAACGAGATCATGCTAGTTTAGTAACAGTGTGGGGCTGAGTAGGAGTTTGGAAGCTACTACTCATCCCTCGACTCCTAGAGAGTAGTAGTCCTTTCGTCACACCCGAATACATTCACCTGGGTACAGAGGTCATTTGCCTTTGTTGAGGATTACATAATGCAATGAGATTGAACACAGGAGGTGGTTTTGAGAAATAGTTTGCATTTAGCAGACAGCAGCAATTCCGTGTAACATTAGATGGACCAACCGGTGCAGAGTTCCAATCTGGCAACGTTTTAATGTACTCTGTGTTGTAATATCAACATGGCAAACATGTGTTTGCAAGCACCCTTGCTGAGGCGGGATTGCCTCTGCTCTTTCAAGTAATGTGCTCTCTTTGCAGTGTGCCAGCGGCAACACACTTCAAAGTGCCACCCCTGAGCTTAGCAACTATAGTGCTTGGTCAACCTACCAGACAGCACTGCAATGCAATTCCACCGCCTTTCCAAGCTGATTATTAATTCCCTCCCAATGGCCTCTGGGTAATTCAGCGTCACAGGCCTTCTGTGTGGCTCTCCGGTCGATATCAAAGGAGCGGGAGAGAGAGACAGAAAGAAAGAGAAAGAGGGAAAGCGAAAAAGAGAAAGAGAGAAAGAGAAAAGGAGAGAGAAAGAGAAAGAGAGAAAAAATACAGAGAAAGAGAGAGAGAGAGAGTGTGTGTGTGTGGGTGTGTCTCTCTCTCTCATCCATAGAGGTTCAGAAGATACTAATCTGCTCATAGGTTACAGCCTATTCAGTCACCCATATGAAAATATTATAGGGGATCAGGCACCATACTGAGTGGAACCTGTGCACCCCAACTGTAACAACTTTACAGGCGCTGGCTGAGCCTTTACGAGGTAAAAATGAAGTTGGGGTCTGGGGTGACGTGAGCCATACTGGAGTAAAACCGCCATTTCAATACACTCCAGCTGCAAGTGTGAAAAATGAAGTCTTAATCGCTCTTGCACTGGCACCATTAATACATAGTTTCCATGATGAGTGTATGCCTATTCAATGTAGGCAGGCAAGCCAACTGAAACTGAGGAAGGACAAGGGTCCTGGAGTAAACCACATGTGTTGGGAGAACTAACTAACTAAGGAATTTCTCATATAGCGCAATCACTCACCCAAAGGTCTCAGGGCGCTTACGTGAACATTTACAAAACACATAACACTAAAAGCCAAAATGGAGAGAAGAGGGTAGCCGCCTAGCACTTGGTCTGGCCCTTGAGCCTGTCCAGCCCTAGACATGAATACTAGTTGTTTTACGCCTCACGGCCTCATTGGACTTGGCACAGATAAGAGCGGGCATGTATCGGCTCTTTGGCACTGAGCATGCTCGCTGGCACGAGAAGATGGTCTGCGGCTACAGGAAACGTTCCCTTGACAGCAAGGCCCTCCCCTTGCCATGAGCCGACCTTACAATGACAGCTCTTCTTCCGTCTCGCAGGCCCTGTGGAAGCGAGTTCACGCAAGTCTGCCCTAATGCATCAGGGTGGCAATAAAACAACGCTAAAGGCCAATTATGAGAGGTGGGCAGAGGCGCGCGCGGCTGAAAAGTTCACGCTGCCAACTGGCAGCTTCCCAGGGAGTCGCAGAGCTTAACTCCCATCTCTGCTAGTTCTAGAGTAAGTGGCAACGTTCAGCCACAAGGCCAGGCGCTCTTAGCAGCGAGCAGTGTGGACCTGTCAATCTCGACAGGTTAGGCCACCTCAGTGTATATGATCTGTGGTCACTTAGTGCAGCGCCTGACTGTTTTGTTTAAGATGTGGGAAAACATTGGGTTGGCCTTAAGATCACAGCACTAAGAAATGTGGGAGTGTAAAAGACAGAGTGATTGCATGGTGCTCCAGTCCGAGCATGACTGATCCAACTCACCATTGTGCATTCTTGGATGCATTCACTGGTCTGGCTCGCCGTTTAGGGGACTCCAGCCCATCATTACACTTGACAATAAATATATAGGCTCTTTAAAATCCTCTATTACTAGAAGGGAAAAATTCACAGGACCCTCCAGTGCCCCCAACTCAATGATACAGCTTCAGAATGTAGTTGGGTGCTCCCGTGAGGATTTCTATAGCTTCACTTCATAGTTCCTTTATGGTCTTGTTTCTGAATTTTGTATTGCATGTGGTTTATTGTATTTCATTTTAATATTTATTTTGTGTGTGTCTTATATACAGACGCCAGATCGCACAAGTGCTTCAAGGTGATGGTGGCGTGATGGATCACTGACCTTTAAGCGAATACGCGCAAGGCCCCTAAATCGCAGCAAACAACTACTTTGGCCTGCACATGCCCAGTTAACTTTTGCCACTTGAGTTCTTGGCAGCGGTGGCGAAGGATTTAGCAAAGTGAAAGGAACTCATCGGAATGCAGATCTAGAAGGTCACACAGAGCTGTGGATCATCTGGAGTGAGGGGTGTAGAGCATGGTATGGTGTGCCAATTCCCTCCTGGCCTTCCAATTTCTCAAGAGTGTGATCCTAATGGGATATAAAATGATGGTAGACAGGCTGCATAGGCCCACAACCCTTGCAGGAAGCGGGTGCACCATCGCAGAAGGATTCTCTAGATCCTGACCAGTGGAACATGAGGGATGCAGCTGCATACCTGTAGGGCACAGTGCTGCAACCTGTGACTCTCCAGATGTGTCGGGCTATGACTCCCATGATCTCTCACTATTGAATTGGCTGGCTAGGGCTGATGGAAGCGGGTGCACCATCGCAGAAGGATTCTCTAGATCCCGGCTAGTGCAACATGAGGGATGCAGCTGCATACCTGTAGGGCAGAGTGCTGCAACCTGTGACTCTCCAGATGTGTCGGGCTATGACTCCCATGATCTCTCACTATTGAATTGGCTGGCTAGGGCTGATGGAAGCGGGTGCACCATCGCAGAAGGATTCTCTAGATCCCGGCTAGTGCAACATGAGCGATGCAGCTGCATACCTGTAAGGCAGAGTGCTGCAACCTGTGACTCTCCAGATGTTTTTGGCTACGACTCTCACGATTTGTCACTGTTGAACAGGCTGGCTAGGGATGATGGAAGCAGGTGCACCATCGCAGAAGGATTTCCTAGATCCCGGCATGTGGAACATGAGGGATGCAGCTGCATACCTGTAGGGCAGAGTGCTGCAACCTGTGACTCTCCAGATGTGTCGGGCTAGGACTCCCATGATCTCTCACTATGGAATAGGCTGGCTATGGCTGATGAAAGCGGGTGCACCAACGCAGAGGGATTCTCTAGATCTTGACCATTGGAACATCAGGGATGCAGCTGCATACCTGGAGGGCAGAGTGCTACAACCAGTGACTCTCCAGATGTTTTTGGCTACGGCTCTCACGATTTGTCACTGTTGAACAGGCTGGCTAGGGATGATGGAAGCAGGTGCACCATCGCAGAAGGATTTTCTAGATCCCGGCCGGTGGAACATGAGGGATGCAGCTGCATACCTGTAGGGCAGAGTGCTGTAACCTGTGACTCACCAGATGTTTTGGGCTAAGGCTCTGATGATTTCTCACTATTGAATGGTCTTTCTAGGGCTGAGGGAAGCGGGTGCTCCATCGCAGAATGATTCTCTAGATCCCGACCAGTGGAACATGAAGGTTGCAGCTGCATACCTGTAGGACAGAGTTCTGCAAGGTGTGACTCTCCAGCTGTGTCGGGCTCTGACTCCCATGATCTCTCACTGTTGAATAGTCTGGCTAGTGCTGATGGAAGCGGGTGCACCATCGCAGAAGGATTCTCTAGATCCCAGCTAGTGCAACATGAGCGATGCAGCTGCATACCTGTAGGGTAGAGTTCTGCAAGGTGTGACTCTCTAGATGTGTCGGGCTATGACTCCCATGATTTCTCACTATTGAATTGGCTGGCTAGGGCTGTTGGAAGCGGGTGCACCATCGCAGAAGGATTCTCTAGATCCCAGCTAGTGCAACATGAGCGATGCAGCTGCATACCTGTAGGGCAGAGTTCTGCAAGGTGTGACTCTCCAGATGTGTCGGGCTATGACTCCCATGATCTCTCACTATTGAATTGGCTGGCTAGGGCTGATGGAAGTGGGTGCACCATCGCAGAAGGATTCTCTAGATCCCAGCTAGTGCAACATGAGCGATGCAGCTGCATACCTGTAGGGCAGAGTGCTGCAAGGTGTGACTCTCCAGATGTGTCGGGCTATGACTCCATGATCTCTCACTATTGAATCAGCTGGCTAGGGCTGATGGAAGTGGGTGCACCATCGCAGAAGGATTCTCTAGATCCCGGCTAGTGCAACATGAGCGATGCAGCTGCATACCTGTAGGGCAGAGTTCTGCAAGGTGTGACTCTCCAGATGTGTCGGGCTATGACTCCCATGATCTCTCACTATGGAATAGGCTGGCTAGGGCTGATGAAAGCAGGTGCACCAACGCAGAGGGATTCTCTAGATCTTGACCAGTGGAACATCAGGGATGAAGCTGCATACCTGGAGGGCAGAGTGCTACAACCAGTGACTCTCCAGATATTTTGACCTATGGCTCTCATGATTTGTCACTGTTGAACAGGCTGGCTAGGGCTGATGGAAGCGGGTGCACCATCGCAGAAGGATTCTCTAGATCCCGGCCGGTGGAACATGAGGGATGCAGCTTCATACCTGTAGGGCAGAGTGCTGTAACCTGTGACTCTCCAGATGTTTTGGGCTGAGGCTCTGATGATTTCTCACTATTGAATAGTCTTTCTAAGGCTGAGGGAAGCGGGTGCTCCATCGCAGAATGATTCTCTAGATCCCGACCAGTGGAACATGAAGGTTGCAGCTGCATACCTGTAGGGCAGAGTTCTGCAAGGTGTGACTCTCCAGATGTGTCGGGCTATGACTCCCATGATCTCTTACTTTGAATAGTCTGGCTAGGGCTGATGGAAGCGGGTGCACAATCGCAGAAGGATTCTCTAGATCCCGACCAGGGCAACATTAAGGTTGCAGCTGCATACCTGTAGGGCAGAGTTCTGCAAGGTGTGACTCTCCAGATGTGTCGGGCTATGACTCCCATGATCTCTCACTGTTGAATAATCTGCTAGGGCTGATGGAAGCGGGTGCACAATCGCAGAAGGATTCTCTAGATTCCGGCTAGTGCAACATGAGCGATGCAGCTGCATACCTGTAGGGCAGAGTTCTGCATGTTGTGACTCTCCAGATGTGTCGGGCTATGACTTCCATGATCTCTCACTATTGAATCGGCTGGCTAGGGCTGATGGAAGCGGGTGCACCATCGCAGAAGGATTCTCTAGATCCCGGCTAGTGCAACATGAGGGATGCAGCTGCATACCTGGAGGGCAGAGTTCTGCAAGGTGTGACTCTCCAGATGTGTCGGGCTATGACTTCCATGATCTCTCACTATTGAATCGGCTGACTAGGGCTGATGGAAGTGGCTGCACCATCGCAGAAGGATTCTTTAGATCCCGGCTAGTGCAACATGAGCGATGCAGCTGCATACCTGTAGGGCAGAGTTCTGCAAGGTGTGACTCTCCAGATGTGTCGGGCTATGACTTCCATGATCTCTCACTATTGAATCGGCTGGCTAGGGCTGATGGAAGCGGCTGCACCATCGCAGAAGGATTCTCTAGATCCCGGCTAGTGCAACATGAGCGATGCAGCTGTATACCTGTAGGGCAGAGTTCTGCAAGGTGTGACTCTCCAGATATGTCGGGCTATGACTCCATGATCTCTCACTATTGAATCGGCTGGCTAGGGCTGATGGAAGCAGGTGCACCATCGCAGAAGGATTCTCTAGATCCCGGCTAGTGCAACATGAGCGATGCAGCTGCATACCTGTAGGGCAGAGTTCTGCAAGGTGTGACTCTCCAGATGTGTCGGGCTATGACTCCCATGATCTCTCACTATGGAATCGGCTGGATAGGGCTGATGGGAGATTTAATGCAAAACATCCGGAGAGCCAAAGGGTGCAGAGCCCTGCTGTTGAGCCCTCGTGTGTGGATATTAACTGGCAGGCAGGTGCAGGTATTCCCAGTAAAGATGCACTGTGCGTGTGCACTGGATGCCATCTTACGTGCTGCCCCTTGAGCTACGCCATGTGCACGCGCCTGGCGATAAACTGAGACAACCCCACTTTAAGCAGTGCATGGCACCGTGTTTTAATTCAGTCATTAACACTAAATCAGCAAAGATTACACGACGCAGACGATAGCTTAAACTCAAACACAAATGTACTGTGCACAAATGAGTATTAATTTATACTGTTAAGTACAAAGTACACGATGAAGAAAGTCCAGAAGTACAACTGAAAATATGAACTACATTAGCAAATGGCCCCTCTGCTCACGGATGAGCGTATTTCTTCTTGTGGCCTTTACGCATCGTTTGGCATTGAAGTTTTCTTATAATTGTGCTTGTATTACTCTTATCGAGAGTGTCAAAACCAGCCAAATGCAATTGCAAGGCAGCAAGCAAAGGGCTTTTTTGAAGAACCCTATGTATTGCAGCATGTTTGCCCGAATGACACTCGCGGGTGCCCACTCACTCTCCTGCCCACCTCACCCAAAATCCAGCCGTCACTGCAATTGCACAGAGATTCGAAGCTACTCAGATCCTGATCATGGCGCCTGCTGATGCTTCAGCCTCGCAGGCCCCGCGAGCCGGCACTCCCGCTAAAATCATACCATGTACTAATGCTGAAAAGGCGTTCTTATGGTTATGATATGATAGGTTATTTAGAACGCGCTTACTACCCAGAGGTTTCTACGCGCGGACCCGGGGATCGAACCTGTGGTGCTCTGCCGCGTCTTGCTTCCAAGGCGAGCACCTAGCCCCTGAGCTATCCTCCCGAGATGGGCATGGGAAAGAGCCCACATGATACCATGATTGCTGTGCCAGGCTCTTTCAGGCCGCACTGTTCTCGCTGTCATGTCTGGGCATTTCAGTCGAACGTTTTGCATACGGTGGTCTCACGTGTAATGAACTGTTCCCCACACCATTACAGGCCGAGCTTCCTACAGGGTAGAACCTTCATATAAAAATGATGACGTTAGTAAAAGTCTGATTTGCCTATGCCATCTACTGTGCTTGAGGCGGTTTTTTTACATGTTGAATCGCCACTGCCAAATCCCGCCCACCAACTTCCCCGCCTCCG
The DNA here is from genome assembly GCF_040938575.1 of Ambystoma mexicanum. Classification (NCBI taxonomy): domain Eukaryota; kingdom Metazoa; phylum Chordata; class Amphibia; order Caudata; family Ambystomatidae; genus Ambystoma; species Ambystoma mexicanum. The sequence goes on along the minus strand of NC_090936.1, from coordinate 102,687,279 downwards.
CGTTCTTCACCCAATTGATTTCCTCGGTTCAGCCCCTCCTGCCCCGGCTCCACCCCCTACACCCCTGTTTTTTTTTCCCACCTAGTACCTACAAACCTAAGTTGCCCCTTCTGGAGTCCCTTGATCACCACCCACAGCCCGCACCCAGAAATGCGGTGTCCCCATCCACCGACCCCCTTACCTCCACTCCACTCACACTGGTCTTTCTCCGTGCCTGCCCTACCTTGGGCCGCTTTAGCGTGCCCCACGCCGCCGTGCGCAAAAGAGAGACCTTCACAGACGTCCCCGCGGCTTCCTTCGATTCGATGTGGTGAGATTGGACCCAGGGTGTGTAATCTCTTTATGCCACTGCATGGATACAATCTTCACTGGGAAGGTGTATGTATGGAAGTCCTGGATTCCTGGCATCCGGGTGATTAGTCTGAACTGTTTAGTGGTGTTGCATATCTTGACCGGATGAAATGGTGTTTGTGGGTGTGAGAGGTGTAGCCAGGAGTGTCTAACAAGTGAGCCTGAAGCTAATGTACTTGGGCCCACTGCAGTGAAATTAACATCTGTTAATGCCCACGCAGCGCTGCTGAGTGAGCATTTACATATTTACGTGGGCCTTGCCCTCTCAGGCCCTAACCGGTCTACGCCTCTGCTGGGTGTGATTATAGGTCAAAGTATTGGCATAGGGAGGACTCACCTTGCACGAAGAACTAGGTTTTAGAATCTGTGCTCAGAATGATGGACTTTGCTGCACAAACTCTTCAAAAAATGGCAGTCATTTATCTGTTAATGAGTCTCGATAGCTCAGGGGCAACGTGCTCGCCTTGGAAGCAAGACGACATTGAACAACACAGGTTCGAACCCCGGGTCCGCGTTTAGAAATCACTGGTTATTAAGCGCGTTATAAATAACCTATATCATATCATCCCAGCCTAACTGTAAGATGTACAAATCCGCAAACTCAATGAGGAAATGTGAGCGGTGAGGAGAAAAGGCCTTTGCGGTCTACACCGCGATTGCTCTGCTTTGCCGGGCTTTGTTACCAGACTTCCAGCTCAATGGCAATTCTCTCCAGTAGCCCCCATCCCAAACCAAAAACGCACTGATGAGTAGAAGGATACATGAGAAAAAAGACCTGGAAAAGGAGGAAAACCGGCAGGCAAAAAGAGAGGAGGAGCCCTGGCAAAGCCAATAGGTCTTACTTTGTAAACATAAAGGAAAGACTTCGTATTTACCATGACATATGAACAAGCAACAGTTGTGTAGCATTATCATACACCTAGAAGGACAGGCTGTCAATATTGTATTGTTGTCTAGGTCACTTTTGTGCCTTGTGTTAACAACAACATTCACCTATTGCACACCCTGCACTTATATCTATTGTATTTACTTATATACAGGAAGGAACAATGCTCTTTTGATCAGAAAACGTACATTCGATAAGAATCTAGATTTGAGTGGAAGCAGTGAGCTTCTTACAATGGGGTGAGTTTGAGGGTCATTCTGACCAGGTTGTGAAGGGGAGTACATGTAACAGTCACCGGGGACAATGCATGACTGGACCTACATAGATGAAGGACAATCAACATTGGACATGTGTATGTGCAGGTAGGCGGCACGCACGGCCAGCTGTGCTCGGGATGCAACCATGATGGGTGAAGTGCTAGAGTGGAGGAAGAGAAAGTGACGGACAGGGGCAGGTTAGCCGCGAGGGAAAAATGCTAGCCAGCAAGTAGAAGAGAGGTAGGTTACCAGGGCAACTCAGAGGTGAGAAGGTATGCTTTAAATATGGTTTTGGACTAGACCATCTCTGACTATGACTCGGCAGTCACAGAATTACTGATGTTCAATTCCCCTGCAGTACGATCACAGGCAGAGTTGTGTTCTGGTCTAATGCAATAAAACGGTTCTCAAGGTGATGATCCATTAAGAGTCTAATATGTAGAAGGGCATTGGGTTAAGCCCCCACACATGCCGCACTTCCTATTGTTGGCGGCCAGAGCCTGCGTGGCAGGAGGTGGGAAAAGAGCGGAACTCCCCAGTGAAAAACAATGGGCGGCCAAGGCCCTTGACATATACAGAATGGAACAGCTCACCAGACAGATACACGGTCAGTCCCCCTCAAGGGAAACGGAATGGGCCCCCTTCCTGGAAAGATACGACCCGGAGAGATCCCGGTCAGGAGCACATCAAAAGTCCCTGGAGACGTAGACGGAGACACGAATTACGAGGGAGAGAACACACAGAAGTGGTGTGTAGGAAAGTAGTACCATGGGCGGGAGTGGGGAGATTGGGAGATGATCAGACAGAACCCAAGACAGACCCCGGAGTGGCTAGACGAGGAAATGCTAGAAAATGTAGCGAACGGACTCTGAACTAAGAAGGGAGGTGGCGAAATAGGGGCCGGGCACAGGCAGGCCCCAATGAAACTAAACACTAGTCACACCTGAAGAGCCATTTTTGTTCAATGGGGGGTGGTGGACAGGGGTTTCGAATCAAGGGGTGTAGTTGGGGTGATTATGCTGTTTCTTTTTTTTTTTCTCTTCCCTCCCCAACTTTTCTCCCTTTAGTAAGGGGAAATATGCATGAAAATCAAAATGTTCTCATGGTATGAAGTGTAAACAGTAAATGTGTAACTGCAAACCGATGCAAATTAATCATGATGATTACCCAATAAAACTAATTTAAAAAATAAATAAATAATAATAATAAAGAGTCTAATATGATCCTGACAGAGGATATTGCAAAATGTAAATGAAGATAAGGCAGCATTTACAGGGCAGAGACAAGTTTTGATGTCTTTTCCAAGCCAATTGCTACAGGATGTCTCTATGTTGGCGGGCAATGGGTTTCAAATTTGAGTTGCATGTGATGAGAAGGGTAAGCTTGCACGCGTCTGCTGAGACTAGTGCATGTTACTAGATTACAGGGCAACAAAGACTTAAGATTCCTAGTAGGAGATTCTCCCTATATTATGTTGTCTGGGAATGTTGGTCCTAATCCTTAAATAGCTTTAAAAGGGAATCAGGGCACCTGAAAGAGCACTCTACGCTCGCCAGGACCCAATGCGGGAGATATCAGTGAAGGCGTTACGTGATCTCTATGCACAAGTCACAATAATAATCTTGCTGCTCTATTCTGCACTCTCTCGAAATGAAGTCAACTGCAGCCCCATGTACAGACTGTTTGCATTATCTAGCCTTGAGAAAATTATAGTTGTAAAAGATGTGTATTTTTATGAAAAGGCCAGAGAAGGGGACATTTTTCAGAATTTAGTGAAGAAAATATGTGCCCAGATGTAATGTGTCGCTTTAAAATTAGGTTAGAGTCCTTAATATCCCCTAAATTCTTGATTTATGAGGAAGGTGAAAAGGAAAGGGCTTGGCTAGTAAGGCTAGAAAGTAATAGCATTCTATGCCCTGGGCTGCAGGTGAAAAACCCTTCAGTGTGTTTATGGTTGAGTAGTACATGCTTTGAAGTCATCCATTCATCTATCAGAAGCATATTTTCAGTAATGTTTTTATTTGGTAATTTTAGGATTAACCGAGTGTCACCGGCGTAGCTGTGCCATGATAGGTTGAGCGCTCTCCAAAAGGAAGGAAGAGGGTAAAGTTATAGATTTATTGGGATTGGAGGTAGCAAGGGGTATCCTCTAGGAGTTAAAACTTGTGGGTTGATGATGATGCATTGCGAAGGACCAATAAGAAAGGACATGATCCATTCTAGAGCTAAGAGCTAGTGCCTAAATCTCTGCAACATTAAATTAAAATGAAGTGATCAAGTAGGTCAAGGGCTGCAGACAGATCAAGTAAGATAAGGGTGGCTGTACTGTAATGATCACCACTAGTTTTAAAATCCCCACAAATAGGCAGATAAACCAGCTCTCGCTCTCTCTCTCCTGATTTTTCTCTTGATCATTTGGTTCCGAGCACCAGCCGCATGAGCTATGAAGAGTACAGTCACCCCTTAGAATGTAGGTACTGAAGTTGCAGCAACAGGTGGTCTTCAGTAACTCAACATTTATTTCATAATGTGAGCACGGCTAAGGAATCCTGAAGCCAGTGATCAAATATAGAGCGGCTTGCAGGCTGACGAAAAATGAACTACCACTTTTTTAAAGCAATCATAGATCAAGGTTGAAAGTGACGCATCTGAGGAATTTATAACAATTTTCTCTATTGCCTTTACAAGTAGTTTTCCCACAAAAGCAAGCATGGTGACTAGGTGAAAACATAAAAAGCATAATAATTCTGCAGAGGTGACAATACGACAAGTATCAAAGAAAATAAATGCAAGAAGCTAACAATGCTCCATCGATCAGTATACGTCCACTAACTTAGTTTTCATACGGTTCTTTTTCATCAGTAATGTTAACACAATCTGTTGACACAGAAGAAACATTTAACAGGGAATCTATATACGTAATACTGTTGGGTGTAATCAAAAGTCCCAAACTGACGGGCCATGTGAAAATGGCCTACCTGTCATTACCAAAAGGAAAAGCAGCATTTTAATTCACAAAGAAAGAAGAAATTCAATGGTCCCTTTCACATGAAAAACAGGATTTTTAAACGCTGCCACAAAAACGGCCTGGCATGTGTGTTTGCAAGTTAAAGCAAGACATGAGAAAAATCTTCCCCTGCCAAAATAAAGATGTCAGGGAAAAGACTAATATGTGTGTGTTGAAAAATGTATGGTATATTATACTTCACATGCAAAATACCAGCAAAACATTTAAAAATGAAAGCCCGCTTGGTTGCCATGAAAAGTTCCTGTAGGCCAATTGAGGCAGACTATGCGGGTGCCTTTCAGCAAGAGAAATCCAGAGAAGGCTAAAACAAAAATGTAATCCAAGTACAGATAGGAAAAGCACATCACATTACTGGCAGAGAAGAAAATTCAGCATTTTCACTGAAACTGCCACCCATCAAAAGGTGGTGCACTATGACAATTCAGTCTCACTTTTCAGCAGGAAAATGAACATCAGATAATTAAAAGTGTATTTTATTAATGACTTAAAGAAACAGCCCTGTACTTTCAGCAAAAAATAAGTGGACCCTGAAAAACCGCTGTATGTCAAGGAATCAAGGCTGATGTTAGAAAATGCTATATGGGAGTCCATTTCAGCCAAGGACAGATGGTGCGGCTCTGGGCGAACTTCACAAAGAGCTCCCCCACTGCAGGCCTGGCTTTTACATCCCACCAGCTGTTTAAAACTACAATAAAATGGGGCTGCTAAGAGGTATTGAAAACAGATTTTGACTAGGGTGTCTTTGAAAGGGCAGTTCTGAAAAGGTCAAATGCTCTAGCTGGTGCATCCCAGGAATGTACAACTTCTGGCAACCGACTTCAAAGAGACTAATAAAACACTGCTGAGAGAGACAAATGGCTTGGAGGAAGGGACACTCATTTTTGTCCATATGAAGAATCCCTTCGTTTAAAAGGACTATTGTAACTTCGGCCTTTATCTCAGTTGTGCTTTCATGATTGGCACGTCATCTTTTAGGTAATTTCCAGGCGATCTTTTGGCAATATATAATTCATTCACCTATGGATCAGGGAACTGTAATGGCCATATAAAATGGGTTTCTGGCTGATCTGAAAGTTTTCTAAATGTGAGAGTTGGTGAACGGATGGAAGGTACAATTAGGAATATGGATAATAAATGACATGTTCCTAACTATTATGCTTTCTGTAAAAATGGCTGTGCAACATGGTGCATAACTGGCTGTTTTATTAAATTCCCCCAGATGAGCTGAATTGGAAAATATATATATTATGGCAGTGGCTAGTAGCGTTATGAAGTTTTGCCACATAAATAGTTTTTGCCAAATAATTGACATGAGACAAAGGGGATTGCAAATGGGAATTGCCATATGTCTGCTCTAGACTCCTAACCCAATCCTTAGAGAGGGGCTGGAGTTGAGAGGAGAGAGAAGGATAACTGGCCAATCCTATTTGCAAGACCTCTTGCACAGTACTCCCCAAGATTGTAAACTTGATGGTGTCATTGCTGCTATATAAAGTGGAATGCACTATAAGGGGGAGAGCTGCTAAAAATGACCATCAGAGAGAGCTGCTGAAACTTACCACCTGATAGCCGCAAGGAATCACCAAAGGAGATTTCTGAGATTGCATCTGAGTGGAGCAGTCTATTTCTGGGAAGACCTAAAAGCTGACTGAGTCCTATGATGGAGTGCTGGTGGCCATCCCTGAGAGTGGAGTGACCGGACCCCTGCCCTATCCTATAGAGGGGCATTAAATGCAGCTGGTTTTCCTGAACATCAAACAGAGGCTTTCTATGTAAGTAGAACTGAGCCCTGGGAAACCGAAAGGTGAGGGAGTCGGATTGCCTTGAATCTTTTCCCTTTATAGTGGGTGGGGGGCAAAACTGTGTATATTATTATTTTAATTAATTCCCCTTGGCGGAACACCATGGGGTGATTTTTGTTAAAATTTTCAAAATTAACAAAGCTCATTCCTTTTGTGCGCTGAAAACTATAAACTATAATGTAATGGGGTGATCCTATTTGTCCTGTTGACGCAGACCTCTTTAGGAAGAGGGATGTCTTTGTCCCTAATTTAAAAAAATCCCTAAAATGCATTAGCTTCTCCACAGCAGGCCTTTAAGTGTATGGGGGTCTGAAATCCAAAATTCTTCAATCAACTTAATTTTTCTGTCTGACTTCCCCAATACAGACCAAAGTAGGGGGATCTGAAAGACAAACTGCTAAATCTGTCTGGGTTTATTTTAAAGCAAATGTGTGGGTGAAAGAAGAATTGCCATATTCATTTGCACACATTTATAAAACTAAACTGCTAGTCTTTTAAGCATGCAGGAAAATCGAAATTGCTCAGCATGCTCTACATAATTGTTTTCTTTTTGTTTATTGATCAGTTCAATTATTTCTTGAAGTGACATTTATAGAAAGAGAAATATTGTAATTTGTGATTTTCCTAACCCATTGGCGTGATTCACTTGTGTAACAAGAAGTTAATTGTGAGCCACAAACAAGGTGGCGTGTGTAGTTTAGTGTGATTTCGATTACCTATAATTCAAATAATTACAAATAGATTACTGGTTCTTGGCTTACTGTGGGCACAGGGAGGAGATGTGTGTGACTCTATATGAGTCTTCAGTAAGGCCAGCACGTATTTAAAAAAACGTAAGCAAGTATTGCAGCGCTCCTTGATTGGGGTGGGAAGGATCTCCCTAGGTTAAGGGTGGTCACAAAATAACGAGACAAATGTGGGGCTCGTCCAGGATCTGGTCTATTATTGTTGACTCATGACAAGTGCAGTGTTGACAGGATATTCACTTTGGTGTAACTGCATTGCGATCGGTATACGGTCGCTGTGCATTGTTACAAGGCCACTGTAACGCTTGTCCAAATGAGTTCCAGGGAGGTGTATAGGTGTAGAAAAATAAGACTGTGTACAGTGTTAAGGCAAAAGATTAAGAATGGATTTTGATTTGGCATTGTGTGTAGAAATCAAGCGGGAACAGGGCAATGTTTGCCCCTGCGCAAAGTAAGTTTTACAAAAGTTGCAAACAGCCATCTTAAAATGACTACCATAGAAGTGTACGATACTAGGAAGCACCTCCTGGCTAAGCTATTCATTTGCGGAGAAAGGGGTGAGGGTGAAGCCAGGAGCTGGCAAACTAGAATGGTCACAACAGGTCAACACTGAGGCAACAGGTCACCTCAGTGAGCACTGACATTTGTTGTGAAGGTGGGATATTGCACAAATCATTAGAGGCATTTTATATGACCCAAAACGCCTGTGAAGAACTGAGTCAAATGGCTCAGCTCACAGCTCATGTATACTTCCAGTTACAGTTAGTGGAAGAGCAAGTGCAAAGGAGTAAGGCTGATGTGATGAAGCAGACAGACCTGGAAACAGGTTCAGAAATAACTCACACAGCTTGGAGATTAAGTGCAGCAGAGCCAAAGTCTTGCGTTATGATAGAAAAAAGGCTCATTGAACAACTACAAGATGAGCTGAAAACACAACGGCAAGCCAGTGCAGAGAGAGAGATAGTCACCTGTACTGCATAATGCATGCACTGAGGGTGCACACACTGTAAGTCGCCTGCATTCCCAAGTGAATGACTAGACTGGTCATAACAGAGGGTTGTTAGATGACATTATGGCCCTCAAACAACAAATTAGGGAATTGGAAAAGGAAAATAGTCAATCCATCATTAAAGACATGGGGCCTCATTACACGGTAGGCGGTAAGGGTTAACGGTCACCGGTAATGGTACCGGTGACCGCTAACCCTTACCGCCTTACTACGAGGTCCCTTAGCGGGTTGGTACTTTAACGCCTGGGCGTTAAAAACCAACCCGCTAAGGGACCTTGGTGCTAATTACGGCAGCGCAAATTTGCGGTACCGTAATTAGCACCTTCCCCATTCCCATTATGCCCTATGGGGCAAAAATGGGAATGGGGAAGGGCAATGGTGGAAGGGGGGATTACCGCCCCGCCAACCTTGGAATAGGGCGGTAATTCCCCTTTCCACCAAGGCGGTGCCGGTATTTTACCGCCATGGACCAAGGTGCTATTAGCACCTTGGTCCACCGCCTACCGTGTAATGAGGCCCATGGACTCACAAAAGGAGTTTGATTAAATGTGTCGGAATGTAAATATTCTGAAACAATGGAATTTAGCGGACTCAAAGACCAAGATACATTCAGGTTGAAAGTGGATGCACAGGAGGATCAGCCAGGTCCTGAGGAACTGACCGGAATTAGAGAAGAAATGACTCAGCTAGTAGAGTGTGTGAGACAGATAGAAGCTGGAATATTAGAGGCAGCAAATTGTAGCTATGAGCAAGAGAAAGATATTATTCTCCTGAAGATAAAGCGCCTTGAATGTGTGCGCAGCATACAAGGCTCACAGAGGGATAATTAATCGCTTCAGCATGAGGTGCAGCAAGCCAAAAATCGGTTGGTAGCTCAGAGAAGGGTGTTTGACACTAATCAGGCCTCAGTGTCAGAACAAAAAAGCCAGCTTTCTGACTACCAACAGGAAATAAGGAAAGAGAGACACAGGGAATAAGGAAAGAGAGGCACAGGTGTGACGGTCACACCAAGGAAATTGAAAATTATAAACAGGCCCTGAGACACCCGGACCAATCAGAATATGGGACAAGGCCCAATGATCAAGGTGAGGCACCCCTCACAGCAGGGGCCTCATGTCCGTCATTTACAACCTCTCATGTACAAATGGGAACCAACCTCATGCATGCCACCTATCAAGAACAGGGTGAGATTAGGCAGTTCGACTTTCCCAGGCCTAGCCCAAGTGATCCAGAAGGCCAGTCTCTGTCTGATATTGATGAGTATTAATCTCTACTTCATGCAGGGGAAGGTGGCCAGACCAGTGTGTCCTGGGAGGCCAATAGGAATCTTGTGAGTAATTCTGACCCGGAAAGCTCCTATGATGATAAGATCAGGGAGTTAGACTTGCAAACGATGCGGATACAAAGAGACCACCTTGCCCGCTTTGCTGGAAGAGAAAAGTCAGAGATTTGACCCAGGAGGGGCATTCTAAAAAACTCTGTACATTCAGGGGAAGGGCGGGAATTCCCCAGACTCCCGGGAAGGCGGCATGAAGAAACTGGGTTCTATCCTGGACCTAAAAGTAACTACAGGCACAGTGACCTTGAGAGTTCATTTTGGTTTCAGGCAAGAGGAGTCCAGATCCCATAGTTCTGGGAGATATTCCCAGTCTTATAGAGCTAGGGACCACCTAGAAGGCAGGTAAGGGAGTACCAGTAGCAGTTCTGAGTCAGATGAAGTAAACGACAGGGAATCAGAGCAAGGGTTTTGTGAAAGACCCAATAAGACAAATCAGGGCCACAAAGAGCTTCCTGACCACATACCACAAGAATGCCAAATATTCAGTATGGGAGCACTTACAGTTTTATGAGCAAATGATGACATCATTTGGAATCAAAAAGTATGTGAATTGTATGGAGTTTGTCAAGTGGACATTCTCCCCTGAATACTCCTGCTTCTTTGCAGGGCTTGAGGATCAGAATCACTGCAAATGGTCCACCTATAAGGCATACATATTGAAACATATTTCCAACCACAGGAACCAACAAGAGGCCCGTAAGGCACCATATCATTTGCAATATGGGGGAAAGACCAGGTTCCTAGGGAAGAATTTAAAACGAGCATTTGTGCAGATTTCCTGATGCGTGAACACCAATAGTAGGGAGTTTGTGACCACCTACTTCCATTTATTCCCCAAATACATCACGACTCAGCTGGTGCAGGATTTTCATGAGCACAGGACCCTGGATTGGGTGATTAAAAAGGCCACTGGGATATCGGAGGTCCAGAAGCCCACTGAGAGTAAAAACAACCGCCAATCCACTAAACCCTCTACTACACCTGCCCGTGCGGAAGTGGCAGAGGTGAAAACTACCCCTCCATTGGATCTGGAAAGGGGGGGCTAAAAATACTCCTGACAAAAAGCAGAATGAAAGGCAGAGGAGACCCTCTGACCCAGCCCAATCAAATGGGAGTCAGGCAGGGTACCAGAATAGTGACCCCTCTGGCCCTGCCACCTATGTAAGCCCAAGATACAAGGTTAATAGGCCTATCGCCCAGGCCCAACCGCTCTGGTGGTGGCGTAGCCCTTATCTTCCCTGAGTGGATTCCTGCCTCTGTCATTCCTACGCAGACCTACTCCTCTTTTGAATGCCTCGTCTGCAGGCTCTCTCTCTCGCCAAGCCATTCCCTTACTGTGGCTACTATCTATCGGCCGCCTGGTCAGATCTCTCCCTTCCTCTCTGAGTGGGCTGACCTCTCCTCCTCACTCCTGGCCTCAACCACTCAACTACTCCTTCTTGGAGACTTCAACATCCACCTGGATGCTTCCTGTCCCCCCTCTGAACTCTTTCGTGACCTCTGCGACTCTCTCTCACTCACCATTCTCCCCTCTGGCCCGACTCATGCTGCAGGGCACACTCTCAATGTTCTGATCTCTTCAGACCTTCCCCTCTCTGTCCCTCTCTCCACGCCTCTCTCCTGGAGTGATCACTTTCTCCGCTCCTCCCACCTCACCTTCCCCACCCCTCAGGCAAAGCCACCTTCATCACTGCCACCCTCCTTCTCAGTCCTCCGACCCATGAAGCGCGTGTCAGTTGAGGCTTTCGCCGCCACCTTCTCACCCCCCCGGCCCCCTTCGGCTGACTCCCACCCTGACACAGCCCTCTCCACTCTCCACTCTGCTATATCTGATACTCTTGATATCCTTACCCCTGTCATGAGAATCCGCCTGAAGCCCAAAGCCAAATGTAACTCATGGTATGACTCGGATCTTGTCACCCTAAAACGCAAGTGCAGGGTGGCTGAGAGGAAATGGCGTGCTTCGTGTTCATCCTCTGACAAACTGGCCTGCCGCCTGCTCCAAAGGCAATACCGTCTCTCCGTTCTCACCAAGAAGAGAGCCCTTATCCAAGCCCGCATCTCTGCGGCATCTAACAATTCGGCTGAACTCTTTAAAATCTGCAAGGAACTGGCTAACCCTGCTGCAGTCTCTACCTCGCCTGTCCCCTCCCAGGCCCTCTGCACGGCACTGGCCTCTCACTTCATTTAAAAAACTCAGGACATCCTGTCCTCTCTCTCCTCCTATCACCTCCCTCCCTCTATTCCCTGTTCTTCCTCTGGCCCTTCCGCAGCCATCGCTCCCTCCTTCTCTGCCTTTCCCCTTTTTTCTGCTGATGAGGTTTCCAGACAAGTCCGATCTATGAATGTCTTGTCAAAACAGGTTCACCCCTGTTCCTCCAAAACTATCAAGGACCACATTGACTCCCTGGCTCCTGCCCTGGCCGACTTCTGCAATCACTCCTTCGCCTCTGGAGTCTTCCCCTCCACCCTTAAGCACTCCCTTGTGCACCCTCTTCTTAGGAAAACCCTCTTCTGACCCCTCCTGCCCGGCTAACTATCGCCCAATCTCTATCACTCCCTTCCTGGGCAAGCTCCTGGAGAAACTGGCCATCTCCCAGCTTAATCTCCATGCTGAATCTGTTGGTAGTCTTCATGACCATCAGTCTGGCTTCAGAGCTGCCAGAAGCACGGAAACTGCTCTCCTGAACATCCGTGAAGACTTGCTCTCCAACCTTGACTCCAACACTCCGTGTGTTCTCATTTTGCTCAATCTCTCTTCTGCCTTTGATACTGTCAACCATGCCATCCTGCTCAACCGTCTCTGTGATAACCTGGGTATCACTGGTTACGCCCTGGCGTGGCTGACCTCTTTCCTCTCCAATCGACCCTCCCAGGTCCAACTGGGGTCCTTCTTCTCTGACATCTTTTTCTCTACCTGTGGTGTCCCCCAGGGATCTAACCTCTCTCCCTGGCTGTTCAACCAGTATCTGGCACTCCTTGCCCACCGCATCGCCGCTCTCTGCCCCAACTTTCAGTGCTATGCGGATGATACCAAGCTCATTTTCAGGCTACCCTCAGCCTCCTCCTCTCCTTCCCTCATCTCTGACTGTCTGTCTGCTATCCAGGAATGGTGTTTCGCCAATGACCTCTGCCTTAATGCCAGCAAGACTGAGATTCTACTCATCGGCACACCCACTCCCTCCTTCCCTGCAGCTCTCCGGCCAGCCTCTCTTGGCCCTCTTCCTGCTCCTACCTGCAAGGCAAAAAACCTCGGGGTCATCTTCGACTCCACACTCTCCTTCTCTCCTCACATTTCTGGTGTCTCTAAGAAGTCACACTACCAGCTGCACCTCCTCAGAGGTATTCTTCCTTTCCTCTCCTTCCCCCAGAAGCTCACTGTCTCCAGAGCCCTGGTTCTCTCTAAGCTGGACTACTGTAACAGCCTCTATCTAAATCTTCCTGCCTCTACTCTCCGCCCTCTGCAACTCATCCAGAACAGGACTGCGAGACTTGTCCTTGGCCTCAAGCCCAGGGACCGTATCTCTCCAGGACTGAAATCTCTACACTGGCTCCCAGTGGCTGCGAGGATCAAGTTCAAAACCCTCTGCATTGTCCACAAGGCCTTCTGGGGCCTGGGGCCAAAATACCTTCAACTCTCTTCCTAGATATCTTCCTTCTCGAGCTCTTCACTCATCCGCCTCCAACTCCCTCAGGGTCAGCCGCTTATCCAAGCAACGATTTGGGGGTAGATCTCTCTCCGCGGCAGGGGCCTCCCTCTGGAACACCCTTTCTGCCTCCCTGAAACTTGAGGAGAACCATCTCCGGTTCCGGAAGCACCTCAAAACCTTCCTCTTTGCTTCTGCTTTCTCTCCCCTGCTATATTCCTGACTGAAATTGCACTGAATCTGCAACTGGGCCACTCTCACCGATCCCGGTCCCTGGCCCTGCCACTCTCCCCCTGCACTGCCTCCCTGGCAACCCATGCACTGCGGGACTGTCTCTGTATCCCTACAGCCCCCCTTCCCAGCACTTATTCTGCACTTACCTTGCACTTGCCACCAGCTGGCCCTTATTTATCTCGTTATTCACTACCCCTGTACTGCACTTTCCCCTCTTCCCTTTCCCCTTCCACTTTTCCCTTCCCCTCCACCCATGCACTTGCGCGATCTGAATGACACCAGGCCTAGTAGGATCGTTGTCTGTCTTCCCTTTTGTTTCCCCCTCCTTGCCTCGTCGTACCTTGAAACACTTGTGTATAGGCGCGTTACAAATACCATATCATATCATATCCTGGGGTATGTATACACTCCTCCGGCACAGGGGGGTGGGGGGGCAACCAGGTAAGTACTGACCCAGGAAACTTCTCTCAGGAAAGAAGTATTACTTCACCTCCCTGCCTGGACTTTTTCCCCCAGGTACCCCGCAAACCAGAACTTTCAGAATAACCCTCCTCTCTCTTCCCGCTTCCAGGACAACAGATGCCTGAACCTGGGAGAAGCGAGACCTAGGATGGAAAATTATGGGGGAAACCTTCAATACCCGAGCTACTCTGGGAGAAGGGACAGTTACCCTTTCTGGGAAAAGCAGAGGTTTGACCAGAGACCTCCTTACAACTCAGAAAAAGTTTCCCAACTGGAGAGACATGTCCAGCAACTGACTAACGATCTGAGACGCACACTGAGGGCTCAGTCGAACCCTCAACTGGAATCTGCTGCCCAGAACACCCCAACACCCAGGTCTGATGCCCCAGGGTGGAAATGACGGGAGGAAACATCTGACAAACCACAGGTTCCCGAGAAAGGGGGCCGGGTGGAGGGGAGATGCCAAGTCCTAGAGGGAGCTTTCTTTCTCACCCAGACAGAACCCCTAAAAACCTTTCAGGCTGAAAGTGTGTCTTCTACCCCCAAAATGTTAGAACCCAAAGAGCAAAGGGTAAGTAGGAGAGGCCAAAGAATAACCCATTTTGTGGAGGACCTTAAGGTTATCCCATTTGAAAGAGAAGAGTCCTTGGTGGACACAGGTAAACAGAGCTTCTCTTTCAGGAATGGGTAATACCGCCCAAAGAAAAATGGGTCCCAAAAGACCCTGAATGGGACAGGGTACGTATGGAGACCGACCCAGAGCAAGAAATTCAACACCCAAAATGTGGGTCAGACTGAACTGAAAATGAGGGAGGTCCTTTCTCCCAACAGTTTCTGAGAACTGTCACCAAGTAAAGTTGTACAGCCAAGGAGCCGGGGAAAAGGATGATTTCCCAATGACTCCCATTGTGAGTTGCAAAGTTTTTTTTACAGATTCCCGAACTCCGACACAGAAAATTGCCTAAGATCACACGGTGTCAGAGTTAAATATTAAGGAAAGGACCACTGGGCTGTCAAATAACTTTCTTTGCATCTTGGAGGAGAAAGAAGGCTGGTGTTATGTACGGTCAAGATGATGGGTCAGTGTGAACTATCAGCTCTAGTGTATACTAGATCCCAAGCCACCCTCCTGTCCAAAAAGGCCTTTGAACAACTAAACTCAGGACGGGGGCAGGGCCACTAAATCTCCCTCACACCACTTACCAGACAACTCCAAAATATCGACGGGAATGACATTTACATTGAAGGGACTGTGGATGGGGAAATAAAATTTGGTGACATCCAGTTAAACATCCAGTGGTAGTGGTGACTCTAGAGGTCACACCTTGTTCAGTGGGGAACGATCTCCTGGAGAGGTTATCACCTCTTATCAACTGTGTAAACAAGGTCCTCTGGACCCAGACTAACCAGCCTATAAAATTGAAAATTAGTACCAATTATATAAGCAGGAATGATACCTATCATTTAACTGATTAAAGTTCTGAGAATGCAGAATTCCATTTCCAGAATTCCCAGGTCCCAGACATCACTGTCATCTCTGTAGGAGAACAAACTGGTGATGGGAACCCTTCTCCATTCTTGAAAATCAACCTTCCTCACAGTTTTAAGTGGCAATCAACACTGGAAGGGAACACCCTAACATTTTACAACAGTCCAAATCAGAGGGAACATGGAGTCCCTTGAAACCAGACAAGCAAGAACCCACTCAAAGTCTGACGGACAATCAGAAAAAGGGCGAACAGGTGTTTTTCCCCATTCATTTAAATGAGGGGGAGGAGGCGGAGCTCGCCAGAGTAGGCTTGAATAATGGAAGGAGCTTCATCAGTGAAGAATTATTCAGGATACTTCCAAAAGATCAGACTATTCCCACATTTAAATTGATAGACAAATGGGAAGTAGGTCTGGAAACTCCGAATTCCAAACATCTCCTGCCTATCAGGTGTATTCTAAAAATGTCCATTGGCAACAAAAGCACAGAGCATAATTGATGGGTCATGAGAGATGTCCCCTCCGCCTTTTATTTGGGCAGTGACATTCTCAATTGGTTCGCAATCAATTTGGACCTCATTAATAATAATAGCCTGGTCCCGACTGGGGGGTAACCCCATGGGCTTTGACAACATTGAAAGGGATTCCGGTCAGCTCAATTGCTGCCTTATGCTGATGAAGTTCAAGTGCGAGAAGAGGTTACCATCCCGGGACAGGTGCGACAATTCACTATTCCCCTAAAAATTAACTAAGGACAGAACCTCAAACCTCATAACGCCTATATACATTTAAATTCCCATCTCCAACAACAAGGTTTGTATTTAAAAACAGACACCTCTAGTAGACATAGAACATGACACCATTCGAATATTGGTGGATAACAGCGACCCTCGAAGTATTACTTTGGGCGCAGACACCTTTGTTGGAATGGCAGTTGATGCCCAACATCATTCTATTGACTTAGGTAATGAAATCATGGGACCAATCTCAAACAACTGATTTGACAACAGCGACTGTATTCCTCCAGAAAATATTTTTACTAGGCATGGGGGGAATTTCTTGCTGTACGAGTCCTGCCCCTATGGGTGGGAAGAGGTGACCTGTGACATAAGAAGGGAAGAGGTAGTGTTCCGAGTCAAGGACTACTTCCTTGAATTCCTAGAACCTGCTGTCCAGATCAACACCATCAAAAGAGATCTCTCCACCCAACTGGAGGATACCACTGAATTTGCCAAGCCTGAGGTCTTTCCAGGTTTCAAGCAGATGGTCGAGGAAAGGATCAATTTTGCTCATGCCTGTGAGACCGAGGAGCAAAGACAAAAGCTAAAACAGGTCTTCCTGGAATTCCAAGATATCTTTTCAGTGGAATCATACAACTGGACACACATCCAGTCATTCAACCACCATACCTACGGACCCCAAGATGGCTCCAAGACGGCTTACTTCTCGTGTCCATGGAGTCACTCACAGGGATTATTAAGAATTTAGAATCCCGTGGGATAATTTGTCCTATCAACAGTACCTTCAACAACCTGATACTCAGGAAACTCAATCCAAACAGCCAATGGAGACTATGTGCATACCTGAGGGAGCTGAACAAACGGGTTCACATGTCAAGATGGCCACTTCCCTACATCGATCAAGGGATGGCACAGATCCAAGGGTCGAAGGTGTACACTACCATTGACCTGACCAACGGTTACTGGACAGTACCCGTGAGTAGGGAAGACCGGTACAAGCTTGCCTTTACCTTCGGCGGGCAGCAGTACACATGGACCCGAAGCCACTTTGGATATATCAACTCCGGCAATTAGTTTAACATATTTCTGCATAAGACCATGCCCGACTTGGGTGAAACGGGAAACCTGTCCTATGTGGATTATGTTCTGATCAAGAGCTCAACTATGGAGGAACATATAGCAGAAATCTGCTATGTTCTAATCCATTTGCAGAAAGCTGGAGCAAAACTGTCCTTTCAGAAGGCACAGTGGTGCAAGACCCGAGTGAACTTCTTAGGGCACAAGATCACCCCTGACGGTCTTAGTCCCCAGGCGAAGAAGGTGGAAGCCTTCTTGAAATGAAAAGACCCTACTACCCTAGAATTAAGAAGCCATCTTTGACTCACTAATTATCGTCAGAGGTTCATTTGAAGACTACGGAGAGCTCACTTGACCCTTGGTCCATTTATTAAAGGCCGGAGTCAAGTGGGAGTGGGGTCCCGAATAAGCAGAGGCAGTTACACAACTGAAAGGAAGGTTTCCCCAGGCTCCTTGTTTGGCTTACCCCATAAAGAACAAGGAGTTCTACTTGGCGACAGGGTTCTCAGATACTTGCCTAACTGCAGTGTTGTATCAAAAGCACAACAAGGTCAACAACGTCATAATGTACGCGAGCATGACTTTGTCCTGTGTGGAGGAAAAATGCAATCTCTGCGAGAAGGCAATCCTGGCAACGGTATGGGTTGCAAAATTACCACCCATTCATCCAGGGGGAGCACATCATTATCAAGACTCCTCACCAACTCTTACAATATCTCCAGAGTGACAGAATCTGGGCAGGGAATGTTAGCAATTCCAGAATTACTTTGTGGATTCTGTCCATGCAAGGCTTTCCTGTGGAGGTCAGCTATGTCCAAAACAAGAAGAGACCCCTAGCGCAGGGGTTGGCGCACTTACATGATTGTGCTCAAGAAAACTGTCTCGAGGACGAAAGTCTAATGACCAACAACAACATGGAGGTGTACTTAACTTCCCCAAACAAGGTCTATGAAGAAAGACACGTGCCAGGGGATACCCACAGTTTATGTGGATGGATCCTCCTCCCATGTTGATAACAACAGGGAAAAGGAACTGGTGGCGGCATTGGAAATGGTTGGTGAATGATGCCCCAGAACCCTCTGCCGGTTATAAAATAGGACCCCGAAGTAGTCAGACTGCAGTATTGATGGCCATTCATCAGGACATCCTCACTGCAGTGCACCACCAACTAAATGAACTGATCATAATCACTGACTCTAATAATGTCAGGAATGGGTTTGTAGAGCACCTGATTAACTGGAAAAATCGAGGCATGCTTTGTACCAACAATAAACCCCTAACGCACGCCAAACTGATCCAGTCAATTGATGATCTGGTGACCTCCAATGTGATGACCATCTATTGGAAGAAAATAAGAGGTCATTCCAAAACAGAGGGACCAGATAAGAAGGGTAATGCCCTGGCTGACAAGCTGGCTAAAACTGGCGTTCTGCAGGGGGAATTTTATAGAAACAGAATCCCTACTGGGTGAAATCCAAATTGCCGCTGTCACAAGGTCTCAAACTCATGCTAAAAGCAAACCCTGAACTGCTGAGTCACGTAAAGATACCCCAGATGCAGATTTGATCACCACACAGAAAGAGGACACGATCATTGGGAAATGTTACATCATTGGGAAATGTTATCCACATGTTGAAGACCCCATGAGTTTTCCTCTAACAGAGTTGGATTATATTGGTAAAAAAGGATCTCCGGGTGTTGATGAAAATTTCCAAGATGTTCCGGATCCAAGATGGTTTGTTGGTAAGGAGAGCCCTATCTGGCTGTGACCGGTGGGTGGTACCTACCTCATTCAGAAGCCTAATGTTGAACCACGTCCATGACATGGCCTCTGACAGTCCTAGGGGGTTTAACACATTAGAAATCTTGCACAAGGTTGCCTACTGGTCACACATGGGCCAGGACCTCGATACTTACCTAAAGGGGTGTCTTGTGTGTACTCAATTTCAACCCAGTTCACTCACACACAGACCTCCCCTACAAAAAGGGGAATGACACTGCCTTGGTCAGATTTGCAAGTCAATTTCACCGGGCCAGTGATTCACTCCCCTAGAGGACACAAGTACATGTTGACTGTGACATGCTTGTTCACACAGTGGGCACTGTGTCTTCCAGCCCTGAATTGTGAGGCAGGGACAGCTGCTGCACTAATGATCGACCACATCTTCTCTCATGTCTGCCTCCCACAAAAGATTGAGTTGGACCGAGGAAGCCATTTTACCAGTGAGGTGATGGCGAAGATGTGGGAGATTCTAGTGCTAAAAGCGGAGGGGTTGACAGGGACATAATTTGGTGGTTCCTGGGGTCCCAACTGCAAACCCTGAGGTTTCCTTTGCTACCCCTGTGGTCTACCTTGCTACCACTAAAACATTTTTTTGAAATCACCTTTTTTTTTAATGTTTACTTTTCTTTTTTTTACATTGAAGCTCCTGGGCTGTGGCCGGTGCCATGTGGATCTTTGTTGTTGGAATAGCTGGAATTTATGTTGAGGCCTCTTAAAAAAGACAGGGGGTTTCACAGGTGTACAACTTTGAGCAGTGACCCTAAATAAGAAAGAATACGAATAACAAACAATTTGTCTTTCTGGAATTCTATACAATAATGGCTAGACTCATTAAAGGAGTGAAAGGTCATGTTCTATCGCTTCCCATGATGTCACTTCGGGTTGGGGGTCAAATGACATCACTTCATGTGATGTCATCAGAGGTCAAGGGTCATGTGATGTCACTTCCGCTACCCCTGGCATTTTGGTGAAATGATGTCCATGGGGGTAGAGAGATACAACAATACAATTGTGAGTATCCTAAAGAAGTTTGTGGCAGTCTCTGGACCCAGTTGGGACATCCGATTACCACTTTTCCTGACGGCTATTAGGTCTAGACCATCTTCTGAAACAAAGATGTGCAGTGCAATCAAAGGCCCCAAACTGAAGGGCCATGTGAAAAAGGCCTACCTGTCATTGCCAAAGGAAAGGCGCATTTTAATTCACAAAGCAAAAAGGAATTCAAAGGTCACTTCCACATGAAAAACAGGATTTTAAACACTGACACAAAAACAGCTTTGCATGTGTGTTTGCTAATCAAAGCAAGACATGACAAAAATATTCTCCTGCCAACATAAAGATGTCAGAGAAAAGACATGGTGTGTGTGTTGACAAACTGTAAGATAGGTTATGCTTCACATGGAAAACACTGGCAAAACATTTGAAAAGAAAAGCCTGTATGGTTGCCATGAAAAGTACCTGTAGGCCAATTGGGGCAGACTATGCGGGTGCCTTTCAGTGAGGGAAATCCAGAGAAGGCTAAAACAAAAATGTAACCTAAGTACAGATTGGAAAAGCACATCACATTACTGGCTGAGAAAAAAATTCAGCATTTTCACTGAAACTGTCACCCATCAAAAAGGTGGTGCACTGTGACAATTCAGACTTACTTTTCAGCAGGAAAATGAACAGCAGATAATTAAAAGTGTATTTTATTAATGACTGAAGGAAAGAGCCCTGTACTTTCAATGAAACCGCAAAGTAGACTCTGAAAACACACTGTATGTCAAGGAATCAAGGCTGTTAGAAAATGCAATATGGGAGTCCATTTCAGCCAGGGACAAAGGGTGGTGCTCTGGGCAAACTTCACCAAGAACTACCCCACTGCAAGCCTGGCTTTAACATCCCCTCAGCTGTTTAAAACTGCAATAAAGGGGGGCTGCTAAGAGGTGTCGAAAAAGACTTTCCCTAGACTTGGTGTCTTTGAAAGGGCAGTTCTGAGCAGGCCAAAATCTCTAGCTGGTACATCCCAGGTATTTACAACTGCAGGCAACCAACTTCAAAGAGAATAATAAAACACTGACGAGAGAGACAAATGGTTTGAAGAAAGGGAAGCTCATATTTGCACATATGAAGATTCCATTTGTTTAAAAGGACTATTATAACTTCAGCCATTTTCTCAGCAACCGTACGTCGTACTTTGATTGACATGTCATTTCCTAGGTAATTTCCAGCCGATTTTGGTGATATAGAATTCATCCACCTATGACTCAGGGAAATATAATGGGGTTTCTGGCTGATCTGGACATGTTCCAAATTGGTTGGTGAATGGTTGGAGGGTAAAATTCTTTTATGCTTTTTGTAAAAACAGCAGAAAATGGCCAAATGACCATGCAACATGGTGCAGACCTGGGTGTTGTTTTTATAAAATTCCCCCTTACTAGCTGAATCGGAAAATATATATATTATGGCAGTGGCTAGTAAACTTATGATGTTTCACCACATAACTAGTTTTTGCGAAACATTTGACATGAGAACAAAGGAGATTGAAAATGTGAATTGACATATGTCTGCTCCAGACTCCTAAACTAATCCACCGAGAGGTGCAGTAGTTGGGAGGAGAGAGAAGGGTAACTGTCCAATCCTATTTGCAAGAACTCTTGCAGGGTAGTCCCCAAGATTGTAAACGTGATGGAGTCATTGCTGCTATATAAAGTGGAATACACTATGAGGAAGGGGGGGGTTGCTAACAATTACCGTGAGAGAGAGTTGCTGAAACGTACCATCTGACAACCGCAAGGAATCATCGAAGGAGATTCGTGAGATTGCATCTGGGTGGAGGTGTCCATTTCTGGGGAGGCCTAAAAGCTGCCTGGGTCATATGGTGGAGTGCTGGTGGCCATCCTTGAGGGTGGAGTGGCCAGATCCGTTCCTTATCCTCCAAGAGGGTCCTGAAATGCAGCTGGCTTTCCGGAACTTAAAGCAGAAGTTTTCTATGTAAGTAGAACTGAGCCCTGGGAAACCAAAACGTGGGGTGTCTGCTTGCCTTACATTCTTTCCCTTTATAGTGGGTGGGGGGAAACTGTGTAGATCCTTAGCATAATGAACTAAAAATATTTATTTAATTAATTGCCGTTGGCAGAATACCACAGGGTGATTTTTGTGTGCATTTGAAATTAACAAAGCTCATTCCTGGTGTGCGCTGAGAACATTAGGCTATAATTTAATAGGGTGATCCTATTTGTCCTGTTAACCCCTACGTCTTTAGGAAGAGGGTTGTCTTTGCTTTGTCCCTAAACAAAAACAAATCCCTAAACTGCAGCTTCCCCAACACAGGCCTTTAAGTGGAGGGGGTCTGAAATCCAAAATTCTTCAAGCAACCTCATTTTTCTGTCAGACGTCCCAAACACAGACCAAAGTAGGGGGCGGGGGTCTGAAAAACAAACTGCTAAGTCACCCTGCGTTTATTTTAAAGCAAAAGTGTGGGTGAAATTATAATTGCCATATGCATTTGCACAAATTCTTAAGACTGAACTGCTAGCCTTTTAAGCATGCAGGAAAATCGCAATTGCTCAGCATGGTCTATGTAATTGTTTTCTTTTTATTGATCAGTTTAATAATTTTCTTAAGTGAAATTTGTAGAAAGAAAGGTATTGTAATTTGGGTTTTTCCTAACCGTTTGGCATGACTGACTTGTGTAACAAGAAGTGAATTGTGAACCACAAGAAAGGTGGCATGTGTTGTTTTGTGTGATTTCTATTATGTATAATTCAAATAAATACTAATATATTTCCTATACCCGGCCTGCTTCTTGGCTCACTGTGGGCACAGGGGGGGTAGATTTGTGTGACTCTATACAAGTCTATAGTAAGGCCAGCACTTAAAAAAAACGTACTAGAGTATTGTAGGGCTCTTTGATTGGGGGTGGGAAGAAACTCCCCGGGTTAAGGCTGGTCTCAATATAATGCAGCAATGCACATTCCATTATGAGAATATATTATAAGCAAGCACACTGATTATCAGACCATTTAAAATGCTAGGAAACTAAAAGAAACAATTCCAGTTCCCTTTGCTCATGCCAGCCTCATCAACATACCAACAACATCGATTGCAGGATGTCCCTTTGGTGATGCAGTATTGTTGATAATTGTGTCATCTGTGAGAACTCTGTGCTAGACTTTAGCATAGGCATGCATTTAATATTGTAAAATGAAGAATCCTTTTTAACCTTTACTTTTCTGAAGGGAAAACCCTCATTATTGCAATGGTATAAAAAATGCATGTCGTGCATTTGAATATGAACGTGATTGCTTAACACCGTGTATGTGTGTATTGATGAGCAAGACTACCAGAGATAATGTGAAGTGCCACCAATACAACCAATGAGGTTTTGGCCGTTTTGCATATTAAAAGAGCATGTTGGGAAGATAAGAATGGCCAAAGAGCTTTATATCGGTCATATGTCTGTGCGAGTTGGATGACTGAATCACTAAATGCATGAAGCATGCTGGATTCGGTATGCATTTCCTTGTTTGTTTTTTAAAAAGAAAGAAATAAGTCACCCTAACAATAAAGCTTTTGTAAATATCAAGCATATATGTCTGTTTGGCCAGGAAAGACTTTAGCTGTAAGAGTGAAATGACTAACAGCTCAAATTTACTTGCACACTGTTGTGGATTGGCTTTATATTTAAAAAAAAGACAACCAGCAAATTGAGCTCCTCTGGCAGTCTGCTGCCCTAGGCATGAGCCTAGTCGGCCTTGTTGTAAATATGTCTCTGAGTGGCATTATTTACTGAACCTCCCATTTAGGTAGATAGAATGATGTCACGATTGTTTAACTGACAGCTGAAGATTGGATGCAGTGGTTTGGTTATGTTATGAAAACGCACAAATGATTGCATACTTTTGCTACCACTTAAGCAGTAGACTATTTATTTGCTTATAATTGTTCATTTATAATGCGCCCGGGATCGGGATTCAAACCTGTGTTGCGCTGCATCGTCTTGCTTCCAAGACAAACACGTTGCCCCCGAGCTATCCTTCCTCCCCTATAGTAGTCATTTAAATGCCTTAACTAATTCATCTGATAGATTTCATTGATTTATTACAATAATTGATATTATGTATTTTGATGTATTTATATGTCTCGGGAGGATAGCTCAGGGGCAACATGCTCGCCTTGGAAGCAAGACGACACGGAGCACTGCAGTTTCGATTATGAGGTCAGCGCTTAGAAACCTCTGGGTATAAAGCGCGATATAAATAACCTATCATATCACATTACATGATTATATTGTTCCCATTACTGTGTTTCCATAGGCACCAAATGTTTTTAAAGGCTATTTTGCCACAATGTTTTGTTAGGTTGCAATACAGTGCACGAGCACAATTCAGCCAACACCCAACTTGGTCAAGAGACGCAGCCTCTCTCCTCCTTCCTCTCTTCTGTAGCCTAAATAGCTTTCGAAAGGTGACGTGGTCCCTTCACTAGCCCCACGAGACCCCTGGTACAGATCGTTTATGTGCTAATCTCTGGCAGCCGCTACCAGCTCTTGGAAGGACAGTTCTTCAAATCTGGAGAACAGGAAGGGGTGCACATTTGCAGGTTGTGTTGCTGTGTAAGGCCTGCTCTGCCCTTACACGGACCAACCAACTCGACTCCCAGATGTCCGACCACCTTACACTACACACACGACCCTCATGATCACTCCTACGCTAACCTAACACGACTAGGCTCTCCTCTCTTTAGCCAACAGCAGCAGTTAATTAGAGCCAGCGCTGTAGGAGTCTTTCAGATCTTGGGCTACTCCCTATGGGTACGTGCCCCCAAGCTTCCCCGTCAAAAGCACAGGAAGCAGATTGCCACTCAGGAACCGGGTACCTCTGAGGTGCAACCATCAAGAACAGAGGCTCCACATCTGCCTCGCCCACTGCCCCACTAATGGCCTCTCTCATCACAGGGCGCTTTACAAGACCACTTACATCACTGGACGTCAAGAAACGCAACAGTGTCAATTATTCAAAAATCAAACACTGTGTGCGCATGTGACCAACATTTACATATGTGCCATTGTTACAATTTATCCTGCTGGAATTCTTTCGTCATTTTGGGATGTATGGCAAACAAAACAATGCAGATGATTTGAATTAACAACAAAACACGAGTTGGTGGCTGTTATATTCGCCTGACGTCACGCGTGCGCGGTGACGTCAGGCTTAATGTCAACAAAGGGACCGCCCTGCTGTGGTGTGCACACTTACACCAGATTTGATGGAGCATGTTTCCAGGGGGTGCTTTTTGGCGATAGTTGGGGACATTGCACAGTAATGCACATTCATTGCAATATTACAGCAATTCTAAAAGAGCGCGTGTGTACATTAGTTGAAGGCTGACTGCCTTGTGTGGCTCTGGTCTGCTGGACTAATAGGAAGGTCCTGGTTGCACAGCAGAGCTGCTGACAAGGGAGCAGGCAACAGTGTTCTTATGGCAGGAGGTTTCAAGGAATGCGCCTCGTGCACACTGGCCCCATAAATCCAGTGTTTATCTGCTCTTGTCCCCTAATCTGGCCAGTCAGGCGTTGGCATTTCACCAATAAAGTGACAGCCATCCAGAGATGGCTCGAGCCCGCAGTGATGTGTGTAAATCCTTGCAGAGCCTTTGGATTTTACACTGGCACCGAGTCCCTGAGCCCAGCAAATCAATCTAGGCTATCATTTAACAGTTCTAATATGAAATAAAAAAAACAGGGGTCCATTTTACCTCGTTTAATACGGGATTTCTTCGCGCCTGGTCGCGTTCGGGAGATTGAGAAGGCATTCTGCATACACTGGCGCCCTCTGCTGGAAAGAGGAAGAAAAACACGTTCATTAACGGGAGGGAAGAAATCTAAATGAAGCAAATCCATGCATAAATAATTCCGTGTAAAACGTACCCAAGTCCAATTGCTGTAACTGACCAACATGGATCCGCACGAGCTGCGCAATCAGAGCTCTCTGGAGACGTGGAACTGTAGGAGCACCATGGGAATTCAGTTTCAAAAGCCCCAGTCTACGGGATTGATGTGTATTGCTTTATTTCGACAGAATAGTCATAAAAGCAGTTCCCAGAAAAGTTAAGCTGTAGGAGCTGCTATTTTCCGCATAATGTTGATCTATTTTTATTTGGTTTTAAGGTAAAGCACTGACTGTGTAATTTTAATGGCGTGATTATGAGCTAAGAATGTGACGGGTAACTACTGTCTTTTTTTAAACTTTTCTGTGAACTGTTTTTATGACTATTCTGTCGAAATAAAGCAATAAAGTGTTATTGATATTCTCATCGCTGAACTCACGGATGCAGTGGGGCCCATCTCCTCCAATGCCACAGCACAGCAGTCCAGCACAGTAATTCATTTATTTGTTTTTTTTTTATAACGCGCTAATACCATACCCGAGTTTGGTTTCATTGCGTCTGTGCCAGTACAGAATATTGAAGTGGCACCTTTCGTGCTCGGCCTGATTGATATGCAGGAAGTTATCTGACTGCAACGTGGAGGGAAGCGGCATGGGCCTGATTGTCCTCCTGTAGACCTTTATATGGTATGATGGGTTATTTATAATGCGCTTAATACCCAGAGGTTTCTAAGCGCGGACCCGGCGATCGAACCTGTGATGCGCCATGTCGTCTTGCTTCCAAGGCAAGCACCTTGCCCCTGAGCTATCCTCCCGAGACAAAAGATGAAATGCCCATCTGGGCCCCAGATTTGGGGGCGATTGTCCAATGCACTTATTCGCCTGAATACAGTTCCATCCTCTTGGCGAAGCCCTACAATCGTCCCAATCTATAAAAAGGGAGGGAGAGAGAGCCCCGGGAGCTATAGGCCGATATCCTTACTGGATACTGCAGGCAAACTTTGGCGAAAGTAATCCTTAAACATCTACCGGACTGGACAGACATGAAGGAGATCATTGACCCCCCTTTAGGCTGGTTTTCAAAAGGGGAAAAGTGCCACTTATTCCTGCTTGAACAGAAATACACAACATTGCGGAAATCTAAATGGTATGCTGTCTTCATTGACCTTAAGACACCTTCTGACTGGGTGCCTCGGGATACTCTGTGCCAGGATTAGTCAAACCGGGGAATCCCAGGTGATTTGCTATCCATAATTCAACAGTTATAGTCCCACAATAAGGCTGTGGTCTAATGGGGGATGGGGGGACGCGAGGGGGTGAGGGGGGGGGGGGGTTGTACCGAATCCTTTCCTGTGAACAGAGGGGTTAGGCACGGATGAGTCATTGAACCCCTCTTGTTCTGAATGTATATAGAAGAGGTAATCAAGGCACTCCTTGTAAACTGTCTGGATCAACCAAAATTAGGCGTAGGTTCAATACAGGCGTTATTCTTCGCGGATGACTCTGTAATTCTGGCTACGTCACCAATTGGTCCGAGAGGGACCTCTACCACCTTTCTGAATAAACGCAAGGGGCTTCGGCGGCTTGAAGTGAGCGTAGGGAAGACTAAGGCTTTGGTGTTGAGGCCCAAGTCTTCCAAACCCCCAAAAATGTGTTGCAATGTGAACGATCGCGAATGGCTAGAAGCAACGTCTTATGACCGCTTGGGTGGGAGATTTATGGAAAGTGGATATTGCTCAGCCCACCAGGATACATCTTGCACCAATTTTGATGAAAACAGATTTTTTTACCCATGGAAAGGGGACAGTTTCACCAGCGCTCAAAATGTACAGGGCACGCGCTAAACCTGCAGCCCTGTATGGTGCAGATATATGGGGCTGTGTAAATCATGACAAAGTGAGCGTGGCTGAAAATCTATTTTTAAAAATAAATGATTATGCCCCTTTCTATTTATTTATTTATTTATTTTGACATTTGTAGAGCGCACACATAGGAGCAAACAGTGACATTTGCAGCATAAGGTCATGGATTGAGGCAAAGGCAAAGTGAGCAAGTGCAGCTATACTCATGCTAATCCAGTTTCAGAGATTGGGGGGTGCATAGATTGGGCCAGAGCAGAGCCTGTATCTCGTGTCGTGCTGACTGCAGGCCAGGGTGGAGGACTGCAAGTTGGTGAGAATAACCATGTTTTGAGCGTTTTGCGGAAAACTGGATCCTCCTGCTTTGGATCGTTCCAACTTCGGTTGACTTCGTTTGTGGGAGTGTTGGGTTCTGGTGGGTCTGATGGATTGTACTTTGTTAATGTTGTGTGCTAGGTACGGAGGGGCTGTCCCAAAGCATCAATTCACTTGGAGCTGGATCTCCGACCGATAGGAGACCAGGTGTGCTTAAGGCCTGCAATGTATACGGTGAAGATCTGGGAGCTCACCAGCCGCTCGAGCTACAGGGAAGCGCTTTCCCATATTGCGAGCCTGGAGTATGTGAACAGAGGATAGCACAGGGGCAACGTGCTGGTCTTGGAAGCAAGACCACGCAGAGCAAAGACCACGCAGAGCAACACGGGTTCAAATCCCGGATCCGCACTTAGAAACCAAACTCAGGTATTATTAAAAAAAAACACAATAAAAAAGGGGATGAGGGGGTCAATGTTCTTTCTGACTTGAATGTAAGCTCTTTGTGTCTTAATCTGCACTCAATTGATAAAACAGGTGGTGCTGGGTTTCAAAAAGCAGCTTTGGGTTACTCAGGGAGGAAACTAGTGGAGGCCTGCGCTCCACTGCAAACAGGTCCAGAACATCTTTGAGGGGAAAACTGATATTGGCTTCGAGAAGTATTTGTATGTGGTTAGTCGGCCATTTTGAATGCTCTTAAGGTAGCCTCTTTCGCCAGCCGCTGGTGTGGGACATGGGATTGTGCTTGCCCTGTATGGGGCTTTAAATCCAAAACAGTGGCTCACTTCGTGTTACTATGACTATCGGAAAGTGCTGTTTATCCTAAAAAAAACGTACGACGTGTTAATCAGGCAATGGCGTTCATTAGACAAACAACTGGTGGGAACACGGTGAACTTTGCTGCCAAATACATGTATCGAGCGTGCGCCATCAAATCGTAGAGATGAGCCTCGTTGCAACCTGTATTGATGCTAATTGCATCCCGCTTTACAATTTACATGAACATGTTGATCCTTCATTGTAGTGCGAATGCTTGAGTGTTATATTTCAGTTGAAGACACATTGTGATCAATGTATTCGTCTTTGTGTGAACAATGTTATTTATGGCTGTGGCCGTGTCCGTGTGCAGTGAGTACTCAAGTTCAGAGGTACTTTGTTCTGTTCCGTAAGCTACATAAGCCCTCAATTGCCATAAGGGTAAGGGGGGAGAGACAGACTCTGGCAGCTCCTTAAGCTGTCGGGCGTTCCTTACCCTGTGGCTGGATAAATTGTGAACCTTTGCTTGAATCTAGAGAACCAAGTGTCTGTTATATTC
Organism: Ambystoma mexicanum; assembly: GCF_040938575.1. Taxonomy (NCBI): domain Eukaryota; kingdom Metazoa; phylum Chordata; class Amphibia; order Caudata; family Ambystomatidae; genus Ambystoma; species Ambystoma mexicanum. The sequence continues at coordinate 102,658,072 of NC_090936.1, read as the reverse complement.
TATTTTAAGCGTTCTACTCGAACCTTGAAAGCACCCAATCCAACCACTGTGTGTCTATTGTTGTGATACCATTGAGAAAAACTCAATTTTGTATTTCTTCTAATTTTCAAATTTGAATTGTTGGCCATTTCTGATTTGTTTCATATGGCCGATTTATTAACTTCGGGTATGCCTCAAAATTTGCGTCAGAAGGGATTGACAATACCTGCGGCACGACTCCCTTGTCTCTCTCGTAGGATTGTCCATCTTCCTTCTGTTACTATGTCAGGTAGCTCCCATTGCACAAAGATTCCATCAACCCTTGATCATATTAGTGAAGTTCTCCCAGTTTTTGACACTCTGTCTCCCAATGAGCCCTTAACGAAGGAACACACTAAAAGTGACGCCATGAGAGCGGCTCTTCCACTCTCAGACAACACAATGTTGCATACACCCTTGCCATGTATGACTACGAAAAGAAGAGGCGCTAAGCACTTAGATAGACCTTTAACGTCCTCTCCATGTTCCGATCCTGAACTCTCACTACATGCTAGACACTCTGATTCGAACAATTCGATACTGCAGGATTCTCAGAGCGTAATGAATCTTATTTCAGCCAGTTCACGTTTGGAGTGTTCACCAACTTCCCCTTCAATTTCCTTTGTCTATCCGACTCCTCGCAGAGTCCAAATACAAGTCCCACAGGAACTTTCCTTTCAAAGTGCTGTGGGAAAACTCACTTATCAGAATCCATTTAACACTTCATTAGCTAATCTGGTGGACAAAACAAACATGCCATCTAAGAGCCCATCTCCTGTTACAACAACATCACCAGTGCGGACTATATTACCAGTTGATTCTCATCTCCCTTTGGCTACTCTCCCAATAGAAGCCAGGGTTGCTCTATCAACATCCGACATTACTTTGGCCGCTATGCAGCTAAATTTGCAAAGTCTGTTTAAACTATTTGAATGTCTAGACGCCAAAGTTACTGCTCATTCAGTAGAAGCACACGAAACCTTAGTACTACTCAAGACTTTAGCTGATAATCTGTCATCAAATCCTCGCGATTCTTGTACCACTAACAATGCTCATGATGACGATATTTCAATTGTGACCATCGGATCTACAAGTCCCATGTCCCTTAATTTTCCACCTCCGCAGATTATACCGGCAATTGCGGATATTATTACTTCTGAAGGACGGCTGAATCCTGCCACTACTTATGATCTGGTGAATGATGCACACACCATTCTCCCAACTGATTCTTCTACCTTAGTGCTCGCACCCCCCCAGCCCCTATGTCTTCTGCGATTACTGTTGAGAAAGGAAATGATATTCCGTACTTACCCGCAAGAAAAAACAGAAAAAAGACCTCCAAAATTTCTCACAATACCCAGAAAAAAAACAAGAAAAACTCTAATCTGGTTATTTTGACATTACAGAAGCAAACTATGAAAACTTTCTTTCAAACTTTAATCCCGGTACCTGAGTCTTTGGTAGCACCACAAGCTCCTCAAGATCCAATACAAGCGCCAGTGTCTAAACAACTTTCACCTACGCTCGTTCCCGATTCAGTTCCTACTATTAGTAGTGCAAATTCTTGTCCTCTGACCCAAGCGACAACTGCTTCTTTGGCAAGTAAGCCAGTTCAAACTCTTGATCCATCCTCTTCCTTAGTGCTTCCTGTCTCTGGTCTGCAGAATCCTAAACCCATTTTAGAACTTCCTACTGTACCTCTGGCTAATATTGTAGCGTCTTCTCCAAACCTGATTTTAATTGCCCCACCTCCGTGTCAGAACCCTTTACAGTCCAATATTGGGTCCACTATCCCAGTGTTGCCTCCAGTGTCGATTACTACCATGGCCTCTAGCCATCCTCCCTTAGATGCTTTGATTCGTGAACTTGAGTTAGCCTCCACTTGCCAACTTCCAAACAAATGTAAAGGCCAAACAAACCTAGCTGTTAGTGACAAAATTGTGCCTTCAGCCACCAAAAAGAACATTGACTCTTCCACCACAGTCTCGGCGGAACAAATACGTGAGGCTGTAGATGCATATTTGGCCTCATGCTCTCAGTCTATCCCTTCTAAGCTTCCCCAAAAACCAAGTGGTCCAAATTCGTCGCTGAGCCAGTGGCTCTTACCGAGTTCTATGCCAACATCCATAGTAACTCAACAATCTTCTCTGCGTACTGACAATCGCCCTCACGCTACTCCAGCTCACGCTTCAGATCTACCTAAACCTAATCTAAAGGTTCCTTTTTACTATGTAACCCACAATTCCCGAAATAACATCCCAGTGGTACCCACTTCTCATCCCTTGGCATGGCGCAAATGCCATTCTTTAATTTTGAAGTGTTGAGGAGGAAACTTTGGCACCTATGATTTAAACCGCCGTAGTGTGCTCAACATCTTCTCTGAAGTGGTGGAGCTCGAAGACATAAGCTCGAATGACATTGAGCAGATTGAATTCATCTCTGAGAATACTTGTTCGGTGGTGCGTTTGTGGATACCTTCGGGTATCGTTCTAAATACCATCTGGAAACCAAAAATGCAATTATTTTCGATGGGGTTCTTATTAGAACAAGACCCAGCATTTATAAATGGGGACTCCAATGTAAAGCAACCATCTTATCAATCTAGCGCAAGCCTCCCTTTGATGCAGAACAGTGGTCGTGTCGAGTCGTACATGTCATAACCATTAGAAACACTTAAAGACCATCTCATTAATGTTGCTAGTTGGAACACTAGAGGTTATTCTCATCTACAAACCTCTATTGCTAACTTCCCAGCTGTCATGGACATAATAGCATTACAAGAAACTTGGCTCCTGCAAACACCTGTATGGAACAATTACGAGATTGGTCTGCTTCCAGCCATTGGGAGTCAAAGAGGTCGACCATCATCAGGTTTATTGACAGGAGTAAACATATCCAGTGGTTTCGCCATTGAAGCCTGGGATTCCGTTTCTGCCTTTATCCAACTTGTCAAGATTACAGGTCCAGCACACACCATTGCATTGATTAATATCTATCGCAATCCTTTAGGGTTGACTGATACTGCTTTTTATAAAGGTTTGTCTAGACTTTTAGATTTGGTATTCCTTTCCCAAGATATTACGGATACCCTTATTGTAGGTGATCTTAACTTGGACTGTATTAATCCTAAAGTAAAGATCACAATGGAGAAGGTTAAGCGATGGACCTCCTTCATGTCAAATCGCCATTTTCACATGACCAATGGTGAAATTCAAGGCGATATTCCGGCTCAGCCCACATGGCATAGAGGTTCCATATCTACTACAATAGACTATATGTATACATATACCAACTTATCTGGACAAATAAGCACTTTTAAAATAAAATATTTCCACAAGTACATAGTGATCACCATCTACTAGTGCTTACAATTAAGTGGAATTATTTACCTATCAAAAGGTCATACTATACGAATGACCTAATAGTTAATAATGCTAAAACGCGCCTTCGTTGGTCAAATAGTAACTTGTCCTCTCTGGCTCGTTTTATCATCCTAAATGATAGCTCTATTTGTCCAAAACAGTATACTAACCTTCTCCTTACTTTTGATTCCCGTATGAAAAGTAATGTGCTCCTTCCACACAAACATACCTTCAATCCATTAATCAAGGCTAAAAAGAATGAATATCATCGTGAAAAAAGAATGATTCTCAAAATGAATTTACCTAACTCCATTCAACAGTTGCGAATCGTTAAGAGCAAATTCCATAATTGGATGAAACAACATCGTGCACACATTTTACAACTAGATGGTGAACTTATGCTCAAATTAATAGCAAATAAGAATACGGCCGAAACTTGGGCAATTTTCAACCAATGTGCTAATACATCTCAAGGTACTCTACAGGTCACCAGTGTTACTGAGACCCAATGGATTGAACACTATTCTAGCCTATATGCAGACTCGACGTTTGTGCCTTTGGTCAAACTATCTAGCGACTCCGAGCGTTGGTCTCTTGCTTGTTCCCCACTTATACTTGAAGATTACATCAGACATATTAGCTCTTCTCGGGCTAAAGGCCCTGATGGCCTTAGTAATCATATGTTTAAATTGAACCCTATAAAGTGGGCTGAAATATTAAATAATCTCTTCCAATCTATCATCAGGACTCGCGAGATTCCCAACTCTTGGAAAACATCTATTATAGTTCCTATTCACAAAAAGGGCGGCCGCACTTTACGTGCAATTATAGACCCATTGCCCTTTTTGATGCCCCCGGAAAGCTTTTTTCAAAACTTATTTTGAGGGACTTTAACATCTGGACCAAAGCAGCCCATGCAAGAGACCCGTTTCAAACAGGTTTCCTTGCAGGGCTAGGCACAAATATTAACTTGTTCTGTCTTAACGCTCTTAAATCTCAAGCGCAAAATACCAAACAAGCACTTTATTTTGCTTTTGTGGATCTCCACACGGCATTTGATGCCATCTCTCGTCCGATTCTCTTTGCAAAACTTACCAGAGATAAGTGTTCGCCCACTCTACAACAAATTATTCAGTTGTTGCATGGGGAAACCTCAGTGCGCATTAGACTGAACCTAGAAGGTCTTCTATCTAGAGCAATTCCAACTGCTCGTGGCCTTAAACAAGGCTGCCTTCTTGCGTCAGCAATCTTCAACTACTATATGTATGACGTGCGCAAGGTTTTCAAGGAAATAACGTCGGACTCCCCCAGGATAAACAATTGCCAGATCCAAACTTTAATGTATGCCGACGATTTGGTGTTAGTTTCCAAAACCCCAGTTGGACTACAAAAACTTCTTGATGGCTTTAATAGCTTTATAATGGCCAATGATTTACATGTGAATACAACCAAAACCCAGGTTGTCGTCTATAGACCACGTAATACAATAAGATCTCTTTCATCTTGGTCCATTAATCACATAAATCTGGCGATAGTATCAAGCTATGTTTACCATGGTATGGTCTTTGATGTCAGTGTCACTACTAATGCTCACCTCGATGCTATTAAGTGTAAGCTTAACTCTGCCATCTCCCAAACCAAAATTATAATGCATCGATATGGTGCTTTTTCGATGCAACCAGCTGTCCTCTTTTGGAAACAAAAAGCCACCCCATGTATCCTATATGGCTTAGAGTCTCAATCACCATGGCTACCAAAAGTCTTTGATAAGCTCGAAGGCAAATTCTGGAAAGCCATTCTTCAGCTGCCTCAATGTATTCCGATCGTCTGGATACGGTATGAATTGGGTCTCACTTCTCTCTATGCCCAGTATCAGTGGAGAACATGTGCCTTACTGCGGAAAACTCTCCTACCTCACCGTGAGCACAATCTTTTTCAATTTTTATCAAATTATATTTTTCATACTGAACACTCTTTTGTCAAACAGTGGTTGCGGGCACTTTATCGCACTTTGGTAGAGGCAGATTCATCACTTAAATTGCTCTTGACCAATCCAAACAAAGTAAAACAATTAATTTACCGCAATGATTGGATTAACACTCGAAACAAATGCTTGCAATACAAGTCTGCAATTCCTGAAAAATGTCGACATAAGAGATTGGGATGTATTGAACCTTATCTCTTAAAATTTCCCTGTAAGAGAACGCGCTCAGCCATTCTCAGAATGCGCCTGAACTTATGGCACATTCGTGAACTTTTGGCCAAACGGAAGGGCAGTGAGGAGGTGGCCTCCTTTTGTAGATTTTGTGGTGATACTAAAGCCGTAGAAACCTTAGAGCATATACTTTCACTTTGCCCCGCGCTAATTCAAAAACGCTTAAAATGTTTCTCATGGCATTGTAGCTACCTAGGGAACTTAGAATCAGTAGAAAGATGGTCCACATTATTGCTGACGACCAACGTTTCTCTTCAAATTGCCATTGTCAATTTTCTTTATGGAGTGAACTTAACCTGATAAACAATTGTTGCTGTTTACTTGAGTTCCTGGTCATTTATCCAGGAAGGGCATGTTGAATCTTCTCGTTCTCAGTATTTCTAGTTAGACGTGTTTTATATGAACTGAATTGAATAACTTCTTTTTCTCTTTTTATTGTTCACGTGAATTGTATATTATCCTAATGCATCAATTTCAACGCCTTAATCAATTATAATGAATTCTTTCTTAATTCTTAAATCTTAATCTTATGTACTTTTTAAGATCAATTGTATGTAATATTTTGTATTGAAAAGTTGATTCATTTCAACGATATCAATAATAAATAAATAAAAAAAATAAAATGTATGGAATGATTTTGACTTTTTATTTTTTTAACAGTCTTTTTTCTTATTGCTGTAATTGCATCTGTGCCGAATGACCGAAGTCGAATAAAGGCACGTGACTAGTGACAAGCAAAGTGATTTACCCTCAGTCACAACATTGGGTCAAAGGGTGAAGTGTGTCTTTGATGCCAAGGTTCCTGGGTCTGAAATTTGCAATGTAGGCAGTAGACTGCATTTGCTCCCACCCCTTCTTTAATTTTACATCTTTCTGCGACGCGAACACAGTACTGTTAAATAAAGCGGAATTGCCATGCACATAGTAAAGCAGCAGAACAATATATCTCCACAGAAACAGGCTAGGCAAAATAATCGATTCCCCCTAAAAAGGCAAAAGAGCAAACCCGAGAATGCAGGTGTGCAAAATGATGTCAGGGCCATCCAGTAAAGTAGGGCGTTTAAAATTTAAACTATGTCCTTACCCCCAATACAGTATTACATGCAAGGAAGGGAAACAACTGTCTATATGTTAGAATCTGTGCACTCTACTTTTTACCATCAGTAACTTTTTCATAAGTTGGCAAACCTGGTGTTAAAAAATAATTCCAGATATCATTTAGCGACAGAAAAGTGTGGGTTGCTCAGATATATGCAGATATAGGGCCTCATTACGACTCTGGCAGTCTGGGAAAGTGCTAGCATTTCCATATACTGGCACTTTTCCGGACCGTCAGAGTACACGTTTTCCGGTGAGGGTTTACTGATCTGCCTCCAGCAATATCTGGCCCCCACTGGCAAAACACAGCCGGTATTGCCGGCACCAGTCTCACTTCGGGGCACCTGTCTTATCACTGGATTTAAGTACTCCAGTGGCTCTTATAAAAACAGCACTATAGCGAAGACCTACATCAATGGGTGGTGCTCACGGTGTCATTATTTTATCCAAGAGAGGAAGCTTCTTCCACCGACGACACAGGCAGCCCATGATGGTCACCCGGTATATGCTGAACTGAAGACGGATACTTGTGGTCTTGGGAAAGCTGGGGGGGGGGGGGAGAGAGGGGGGACATTCAAGATTTCTTAACTGGCGCATTAACGATAATTATTGTTGTATGGTAAAATTCCCAATAAAAAAAACAGCAATATATCATCTGCATATAACGAAATGATCAATTTATGAGAATACAATTGAACCACCTGTGCAAATGTCATTCTCGTAGCAAGGCCGCTAAAGGTTACATGGGTAGTGCAAAGTGTAACAGTGAGAGGGGGCACCCCTGCCTCGTCCCCCGTCCCCATCACCAGGGAGTTTGACAGTCATCCAGTCATAGCAATCCTTGCTGAAGGGGAATTATACAGGAGAGCCACCAGAGCAATAAATGTTGATCCTAACCTCATTTTTCTAAGTGTTAGAAATGGATATGATACAACAGATTATTTATAACGCGCTTAATACCCAGAGGTTTCTGAGCGAGGATCCAGTGATCGAACCTGTGTTGCTCCGTGTGGTCTGGCTTCCAAGGCGAGCACGTTGCCCCTGCGCTATCCTCACGAGACACTTCGTCGAATGCCTTCTCAGCATCCAGAAGCACTGACACGGCTGGGACCTTCTTATCAATTACATTGAAAATCCCGAAGAATTTGCATAAACCATATGTAGTAGTCTTTCCGGGAACAAATCCCAATTGGTCAGCGAGAACCAGGCCTACATAGGGGGAAGCAGTTTAGCATACATGTTGTTGTCGACATTCGTAAGAGATATTGGCCGATATGACGCACACTCATCTGGCGGTTTCCGCTTCTTAGGAAATAAGGTTATCATAGCCTCCCTGAATATTGGTGAGAGAATACCTTGCTCTATAGATTCCACATGCACACTATGGAAGTAGGGAGCACAAATATTTGCATAGGCTTTATAAAATTCTGTCGTGATACCATCCAGTCCATGAGCCTTTGACCCTGGAACTCTCTTAATAACCTCCAATGTCTCTTTGAGTGAGAAATCCCGATTATCGGCCTCCCGTTGACCATGGGTCAACCAGTACAGCTCAATCTCCTCCGAATATTGTTGTATATGTGTCTCAGAGTGGGTCTCTCCCGGGGCATACAACTCGCTGTAAAATTCTTCCACAATGCCCGCAGACTCATAGTTACACTCCCCATGTCGGTCTTTGATCAGGTCTATATATTTGTTTGGTTTTCTCAGAAGCAAGCATCTGTGCCAGCAGCGCTCCTGACTTTTGGACTTGCCCGTACTGCCGTATAAGATGGGCCCGGCTCAGATATTTAACTTCCCTCAGCACGTTTTTGTGAAAATGGTCTAGTTCTAGTCTAATGTCTGCCAATATGTGTTTGTCCCCAGTTATTTGAAAGTCCTGCTCCAGTTCTTTGAGCCGGAATTTATTGACGTCCAGTTCTCTTCTGGTTAATTTCAAAATCCCAGCCTCCTTAGATATACACACCTACAGACGTAACATTTGAAGGTCTCCCATAGCACCCCAATGCGCATCCACTGAGCACTCATTGAGAATAAAGGAGACAATCACTTCCTGTCATTTCCGATGAAAAACGGCATCCTTAAGGACTTCAGCTTTGAACGCAATTGACCCTCCAGTGTTTTATTTCTGGAATGAAACACTCCAGGGTTATGGTAGAGTGGCCTGAGTAGGTCCTCGGGAGAATCTCAAACACCCCAAACTGGAATGCGGTTGTCCTTAAGACCAGTAGAACGTTTATGCGCGATGCTGTGTAGTGGACCCATGGATGAAAAGTGGAGCCCCTCTGTTCAGCAGGTTTCAGACACCAAATATCGACTAAGTCATACCAGGAAGATATATACTCAATCTTTTGACCCGCCCTGGACCGTCTCAGCAAACCTTTTTTGGACCTGTCCATTATAGTGTTTAGAACAGTATTATAAACTCTACTCCAGAGAACCATTAAATCGCCCCTTGAAATTAGATTCCTAAAGCACCCGGTCAAAAAAATCCAGGGTCATCTACATTTGGGGCGTAGGTGCTGACCAGCATGACCAGGATGCCTTCTATGCACCCAGTTAACATCAACACTCTTCCCTCCTAGTCCTTCCTAACCTCTTGCAGATGAAACCTGAGGGAACTATGAAGAAGTATTGCAAATCCCCTGGCATGGCATAGCTGGAATATAACGAGTAATATCTATGACACCCCCATTGGGAGGCCCATCTGCTTTTAGTGAACTGAGTAAGGTGCGCTTCCTGAATGAAGGCTATGTTAATATTATGTCATTTCAAATACAGTAGGCATTTCCTAGTTGTACCCAAATTATTACACCCCCCCCCACATTAAGGACACCTTAATGTTTGCACGGATCATTACTTGCTGACCACATATATATCTCAATAGCGGGAACTCTACCCACACAGACTGTCCTGTCTTGCATATTCATAATTGTGCACCGTCCCCAGCTTCAGAAACGTGATATGGATGTTTGAACCCTCCTCATTGACTGGAAAACTCTATTTCGGGACTCAATTGAAAGTCCTATTCCAAAATTAAAGTTGAAACATTGTTCATGCACGAATCTTTTTGTGCCTTTGTTTAAAAGTTTTCCTTTTCATCAAACACCGACACGTCGGCAGACCTGCATCTTTTTATTTATTAAAACAGTGGCACCTGTATATTGAAATGTGGGCCGCTTAAAGCTTCCCTCTAGTCGAGGGTATTTGGCCTCGTTTTGTTTGTTCTGTCCTTTTAGGCAGATCTGCATCTATTTATTTATTAAAGCAGCGGCACTTGTATACTGAAATTTGGGCCGTTGATAGTCTCCCTCCAGTTGCGGGTACTTGGCCTCTTTATGTTTGCTTTGTTATTATATATGTTTTTTGTATTTGGTTCATTCATTGTGTGTATTCATCTACTTGTAAAAAGTGCATTAATCTGTTCCTCTCTCAAATCTCCTTCTAATTTGTAGTTTTGCCTTTAATTGTTTTACCTTTACTTTATAATGCACCTCAAACCTTTTGTATTTATAAACCCAGTCCTTTTGAAAATACAAAATAAATTATTTTGTCAAAATAAGGAATGTTTTCAGAGTACAAATACTGTGGCTAAACAACATTTGTGATTTCCTTGCTTTAGGTTACACTACTAACATTGTTTAAACAAACATTTTTTGGGAGAAAAACTTTTTGAACTTCAGCTGAGTGGATATCTTTGGCATATAGATATTTCTTACATTAGTCCCAATCCACTTCATGCTCTAAGGGACGACCTCGACATATCGTTTGTATACCAGCCCTTTTCGGATACAGAGAATTTAAATAGCAATGTCCTCAGAAGGCGCCCCCCCACACCCCTTCCCAGATGCACCCAAAGTCAGCCAAAACTCATCCGGCAGCACCATATCACCTTCCGAAACCTCCATATCATGGAGAATATAGGCAGTCCTGGAATGGCTTAAGTATCATCAGCACGTCCTGCAGAACCATTCATGATTTTGGACTCCCCCCATGGCAGTGTTTTCGTAATCGTCTCCACAAAGGAACTGGCAACTTCAGGCAAGGTAAAAATCAGAACCATTGGTTCCGGAAGCACCTCAAAACCTTCCTCTTTGCTTCTGCTTTCTCCCCCCCTCTCCCCTGCTGAATTCCTGGCTGAAACTGCACTGGTTACCTGGCCACCCTTTCTGTTCTTGGGGCCAGGCCCCGCCAGTTGCACACCGGCACTGCCTCCCTGGCAACCCCTGCACCTGGGAACTGTTTTCTGTATCCCCACAGTCCCCTACCAGCACTTATGTCTGCACTTTCGCTGCACTTGCCACCAGCTGGCTATCTTATTTATCTTATTTGTTCTACTTTCCCATGTACCGCACTTTCCCGTCTCCCTTCCCCCTCGCACTTTTCCCTTCCCCCCCTCCCTTGCACTTGCACGATCTAAATGACACCTGGCCTAGTAAGATTGTTGTCGGTCTTCCCTTTGTTCCTCCTCCCTTGCCTCGTCGCGCCTTGAAATACTTATGTATAGGCGAATTATAAATGCCATATCATATCATATCATGATATACATGTCATATCATGTTGGATCTGTAATTTAGTGGGGAAAATAGCACGGAGTACTTGATATCCTTGCCCCGAAGCGTACACTTCACCCCCGAAAAGGTTCTTTTAGAAGCTTGAACTGTGGCCAAGAAATCTGGAACGATTTGAAGATGGGCCCCATCGTAAGTTATTTTAACTTTCAATCACAACAATCTCAAAATCGTGTCAGGGTAGTTAAAAATGTGTACAATAATTGGTCTCTGAAGGGCACCTGGTATATGTTTTCTTGCCAGGATCCTGTGTGCCCGTTCCATGACAAACACCGACGAGAACTCACTCTGGTCTGTTGTACAGATTTTTTGACAACTTGTTCCATCCATCCAGATGCCTGTGCTTCTCTTATCCCTACCAGGCGTATGTTGTTCCGCTCTGCTCTCCCCCCCAGATCTTCATTCTTCGCAGTCACAATCTTAACGGTTGCCTCCATCACTTTAATCTTGGAAGAGAGAGTCATTGACGAGTCTTCTAGCTTCAAGATCTGGTTCTCGGCCTAGCTCTGTGTTTACCAAGGCGCAGCTGGAGTAAATCCACTTTGCTCTTAAGAGCATCCAGGTTGGTGTCAAGTTTGCCAATGTTCGCTTTACGATGAAGCAAAAGTTCCTTAATGCCCATTTCCGAGTCTTCCAGTGTGTCCATTGTTTCCCTAGCTCCCGCCATTGGTGGGGAGACCAAAGCCGGGTTCTTAGGTCTTTTCACTGTTGCTCCCCTGTCAAAAGAAAGTTTGCGCTGGCCCCTTTGCCCGTGGTGGTACCGTGCCATTGGGTACTGCAAGCTGACAAGTCACCAGCACAATGGCACAATCATTGGCTGCTTCTCCCGATGTACACAGTCCACCTCCACTTTCTTCCCCAGGCCAATGCCACTCCAAATCAATGCCGCCTTTGTTATTTCTGCCGGCTCCTGGGGGACTGTGTGATGCCTCCACGGAGCACCCAGTGTATTATTGGTCCCTCCCGACCACGATTGGTCAAAGTGCAGCCTTACCAAGCTCATTGCTCTGCCGCCTACATCACAGAGCTTCCGTCAGGTTCCGTCAGCCGACCAAGACCGGGGACAAGCGCCTCCCTCCTGCAGGGAAATGGAGTGGACTAATTTCAGCAGTGTACTCATTTCATTGGTGTCACTGATTTCAACAGAGACATTGTGCACTGATACTAATGTTGCAGCACGTGCTGTGTGTGTGATTTAGTAGGTTAAGTACTAATGTGTAGTATTGAGGATAAAATAAGGGGGTGGTTGTAGCAATATGAATTGAAATGAGGTGATTTTGAATATAGGAGTTTTGCAGCCATTAACATATTAACATGACAGCATATGCATGGACAGCTTTGCTTGCTTAAAATGGTTCTGGTTCACGTACATGTTCACTTGGTCTAGGGGGGGCATAGTGTGACATGGGTGCAGTCAATGGCACTGATGACTAAGGGGAATTGGTGCACCGTGTAAAATGGGTGGGCCACTTGTCTTTGTTCATCCTGGGTCAGGGTCATGTGGACATGGTGTCAGCTCACAATGTGATGCATGCCACAAACTGTTGCAGGTCAGGTGACTGCATGGCCTGTGAGATGCCTGCATTGACGCAACTGGTACTCTCAAAGGAGCCAGTGGCAAAGAGGTGCAGGGCAGCCAGTAGCTTCACATGAGCCCCAATGGCATATGACCGCATCGTGGATGTCCATGATGATGTGCAGAGGAAAGCGATAACTTCCATAGACTGCCGTGTCTGACATGCCAAAGAGGGTGACGCTGGTGCAGAAAACTTGCTCCCTCCGTCTCCCCCTCCTCAGCTGGGGTGTGGCAGTGACAGCAGCATAGTGCCATTGATGCACATAAGAGTGCTATCGCCAAATTGCAAGGATACATTTCCAGGAATTGGGGATTGGAGTGCCGCTGCCTCCCCTTTTTTCAGGACGTTTGGCTTCATGCAGTTGGGGATGATGTGCTTTGTTGCTGTATTCATTGGTGTGTTCTTGTTTGTGTGGGATGTGCCGCAGCTGTGTGTGTGGGGGGGGTGGTCAGGTGTGTCTTGTTTGCTGATGGGGTGTGTGTGTTTGGCATGGGGGTGTTGTTCCTTTACAAGATCGCTGTTTTGGTTCAACGTATGATGTGGCAGTATGTGTGCTTCATGTGTTCGGTGGTGTGTTCTCCGGGAGATGTGTTGGGTTTTGTGTATGCATTTTCCTCTCGGGTGGCTTCACAGTGATTGCAGGAGTTGTGTATTTTTCGGTACATTTTTCGCATTGATATTGATTTTTATGTCTTCTTTGGGTTATTTACGTGTTTTCGTCTTTGTGTAACTTCCGTATTTGACAGAAGTGCTGCCGTGATGTACTGTCTTTTTCTTGACTTCCGCCTTTCTAAGTTTTGGTCAGCTGTCCTTTTCGTAAACAGGTGTAAGTTATCTCCACGTAGCTTATGACTCAATTTGGGCATAACTTTGACTTCCGACTCATATCTTCCCATGTAAATTTTGGCCATGTGGTGTTATCTTATCTTGCACATCCACCATTTTCAATCGCTTGTTTATTTTGAGCTCAAAAGGTCTAGTTTTCTATTGTCACACACCTGTTGTGTTATACCATGTACTTGTGTCATATGGAAACACTGAGTCTATTTGACTTGTAGAGTTCAATGTTTTCACCCAAAGACATCATCGTTCTGTAGAAAAAGAACTAGTGGGTGAATGTGTTGAGAGAACAACCATGTAAATAAATGTGATATAATATGATATGTCGTTTATAACGCGCCTGTACACAAGTGTTTCTATGCGCAACAAGACAAGGAAGGGGAGACAAAGGGAGGACAAAACAAACAATCTTACTAGGCCATGTGTCATTCAGATCGTACAAGTGCAGTGGGAAGGAAGAGAAGTGCCAGGGGGACAGAGTAGGGAGAGTGCAGTAAGCAAAGCTCAAGTGAGTGACGCCAGGGAGGCCGGCTCTAGTAAGTACAAGGAGGCAAGGGACTGTAGGCTGACAGATACAGTCCCTAAGTGTGCAGTAGGGCATGAGGCAGTGCATTGAGCTGGTCGTCAAGGAGCCTGGTGCCCATTAGGTTCAGTGGGTACATCAGCAGGAGAGAGAGAAAGAGAAAGCAGTAGCAAAAAGGAAGTTCTCGAGTTGCTTCCGGAACCTTAGGTGGTCCTGCTCAAGTTTGAGAGAGGCAGGGAGGCTGTTCCAGGGGGAGGCACCAGCCGAGGATAGAGATATGCTCCCACTCTCTGGCTGGAAAAGCATCTGACCCTCAGAGTTGGGGGTGTATGAGCGAGGGATCTCGAGAAGGAAAGTGCTTAGGAAGAGAAAATGGGATTTAGTGTGGTCCCTGGCCTCAGAAGCCTTGTGGACAATTCAGAGGGACTTGAACTTGATTCTTGCAGCCACTGGTCGCCCGTGGAGGGATGTCAGGGCTGGAGAGATACGATCCCTTGGCTTGAGGCCAAGGACAAGTCTTGCAGTCCTGTTCTGGATTAGTTGCAAAGGGTGAAAAGTAATGGCAGACAGATTTAGAAAGAGGGTGTTTCAGTAGTCCAGCGTAGAAAGAACCAGGGCTCTGGAGACAGTGAGCTTATGGGGGAAAGTAAGAAAAGGAAGAGAAAAGGGGAAGAACAAGGTTTTGATAAAACTACAAAATTTAAAGAGGTCTAACATGGCTCCATTACAAATAGAAAGGGCACAGAGTACTTTCAAAGCAAAACGTGAGTGGCGGCTGGGGAAGTGATGTCATTACACCCTTTACGGTATCATGGTAGAATTAATGAAAACGGAATGTCAGCACTGCAGCTCCCAAGTCATGAATTGCTGACAGTCTAACACTCATGTTCTGGTGATATAAAGAAAAGATTTGTGAAATTTAGACAGGGGTGGACTGGGAACCAGAAGAGGCCCTGCACATAATTTTCAAAATGGCCCCATATTACATATTTTCAGCACGTCCAACCCTTTTCCTATAAGAACATTTGGAAATAAAATAGATTGCTAAACAAAAGAGGCCCAGGTTGCCGAGGCCTAACAAGGAATCTCCAGAGTTCCCTATGGGCCGGGCCAGTCCACCCCTGGAGCTAGGCATTTCAAAGTAAAAGTAAAATAAAAAAATACAACAATGCATGTAAACAGTTCCGACAAGCAATGTTTTACTGCTAAGAGCACAAAGGGTTGTACTCCAAATGTTACTCTATTGGGGTCTGGGGGTAGCGAGAAACAAGCTGTCTGCAGCCCCCAGAGTCGCAGGATGACACAAGCAGGCCCCAGGTAGGTTATACCATGGGGTCAACAGGACCTTGAGATGAAGAATCGGTTGCTGTGGGACACTTCCAAAGGTGGGCGACAACAGACCCGGTCTTCTGTTCCTCGGTCTTGGAGACTTGGAGAAGGTGACTTTGGTGGATCTGGCAACAGCACTCGCATCGCACAGAGGAATGTCCAGCTGTGGTTCTTCTGGGTGATGGCGTGTTGGTGCCTTCTGCAGTCTTGGTGCACAGTCGGTTTTCACGGCGGTGAACTCTACTCAGTTTCTCGGTCCTCACCTCTGGTGAGGGGACTCTTTGGAGCTGATTCGAGTTGTTGCAGACTTGGAAGGATGCCCTCGAGTTGCAGGCAAAACCCGCTTCCAGAGACATTGCACAGCTATGTAGCACAGGACCCCAGGTATGTTTGGAGGCCATGGGGAGCCACAGCTCTTCTGGGCATGGCCCAAATTGTAGGGCAACTCAAGTCTGATTAGGCCCACCAGTGCATAGGGCAGAGTTATCTTCTTCAGACCTTCCCTGTCGCTTGGAGTGATGAGGTTCGGCCAGCAGCTGCAACTCAACAGGCTCTGGCAGTCATTGGAAGTGCTGGCAATGTCCTTCTTGGTTCTCCTCTTTGGAATCTTCTTGTTCCAGTGGTCGACTCTGGGTTTCTGCTCCAGGACCCCGGTATTTATCCAGGGACATCAGCTGAGTCCACAAATCATGTCCACTGCGCCACTGAAACTTGGAGGTGGCTGTCCAATGGGGACAGCCAACCTCCAAGTCTGAACTGGTTCCAGCCAGGCATACTGCAGGAAAAGGGGCAGGGGAGTTTCAGCTGACCTCATGCACTTCCTGTCATGCCAGGCACTCAGGGAACCTTTTCAGGCTTTCCTTGTGAAGCCTGCTAAGAACAAAAGGACAAAGGGATCTTCCCTCATCCAGAATGGTCGAAGATACCAGACCAGATGAGACATATTTTTCAGGGCTTAAAATACAAGCCCACCATTTTTATATATGGGGGGCCTTGTGTGCTGGTCAGAGCTGCAATAGCAGCTTCTGAGAAAGTACAAAAAAAGGTTGTATAGAAAGTACATGGCCACCAGCCTGAACAAATGGGCTTGTCACAGTAACAAAATGTTACTGGAGAGTCGAGAAAAGGGATACACTGTACACCACCAGCACTCCACATAGGGTGGTGCGTGCTGATCTTGCAAGAGAAAACGTCGGAAGGATAAAAAGAATCCCCCTGCTCTGGTAACCATAAGGGTTATCAGGGCAAGAAAATAAATAACGAAGGGGAAGCTCTAGGAGCGTCTGCCAACACTGCACAGAAGGAGCTGTATGTTGCTTCACTAAAAAGTAGATGCCTATAGATCGGAGGGCATAACTCCGAAAAGAAATCCCAACAAGGGGGCAAAAAGGTTTCCCACATCAGAGAAAAAAGAGGTTTGAGTGTAGAAAATGGTTCCCACTCCCCCAGGAATTAGTCAAAGAAATCTAGGTGCCCAGCAAAAAAAGTGACTTAGGGAGTGGGGATATCATACAAAAAAGAGAAATCTACCCTAAAACTTGGCAATGCCATTTCCCATCCGTATCGTCTCTCCATGTTGTCCTGTTGATGATGTGTTACTATGGTGATGTGGCACGCCATGCCTGCTTTTCCTATACATTCCCACTCTCCTTACTTTTTGATGACTCTTCGCCATCCTTACATTGGTCGGGACTGTTAAGTGGCACTTTAAGGTACCCAATGCCGAGCATTGCGCCCCATTGGGGCTGCTTCTGCTTCATTAATACACAGAAGCCTGCAATATCTGTATAAAAGCATGTGAGTAATAAAGTTATTACTGGTTTAGCATAATGTATTAATGTTCCATAATAAGAATTGGCACCACTACTCGTATTACAGATATGCACTGTGAAAAGACAGCTATGCACTGAGTTTCATACAGATATTGCATATCCGCTTCTGCATGTCATATATATGATAAAGTACCCTCAGTCATACACTATATGGCTATTTCAAGTCACTGAGGCATTTGGTTACCAACTACAGGAACGAGGACGAAGGCTGGCTCCCTTTATAAGGTCAAGGAACTCCGAGGGGACTGACAATATATAGGCTACAGTACCCCCAACTGTACATTGCAAGAATACTGCGGGCTATCATGGAGGTCTGTGCCTACTGTGCCCATATAGAGGAATGAGGCCGAAGTCCGAGTTCCTTTATGAGGTCACAGAACTCTGAGGTGACTTGCAATGTCCTCATAAAGCACAGCACGAGGTACCGTGTCCCATTTAAGACATGGTCGCACCATCATCTCATGCAATACTTGGTTTTTTCAATTGGTCTGATGCAAGAAATATTCCATTTGTTGTCAGGTCCAAGCAATGTCGCCCAGTTATGCCCTTTTAGTACTTCTATTTGTTCCTTGCTATGCATGTACCAGTCCTTGGAACGGGGGCTTAACGCCATTAGCACCCCACGTTAACAAAGCGGTAACCCGGGGTGCCAAAAAAAAAAAGTATGTTCAGTCATTGAATGGGACGCGACTGAAGATACAGTGCAAAATGGCCGCCTTGGATTACAATACGCACTTAGAATACACAATCAAATGGAACAAATGTGTTTCCCTGCCTTGTTCCCCCCATTCACCCTGTGGGCGCTTTGAAACTATATTTTAGAGTTGCTGTATAAGCGCCTAACGATCAAACCATACATAAATAATGTGAAAATGCTAAGTGACTACCAGTGGTTCCTTTATATGCACTTTTAGGGCATTGTTGTTGGTTATTTGATGTTAGTGTACGTATACTTTTATGGCTGTAATTTTCCATGGGAATAAAGTGCATACTGAACTGAATTGATATTCTGAGTACATGTAGATTCTGACGAGGTGCACACACACACACACACACACACCAATATATGACTTCTAAAGTGTTACAAAGAAACAATTTTAGACAGCTGTATAAAAACAATAAATTCAGGCATTGTGGTTTTAAAAAAAGTGATGTCATGCAAACACATTCCTGCTCCCCTGTGGGACAGCCCAGCAGTCAACTCAATAAGTATACTATGACCATAGTCTCTGTATTCATCAATGAATTCAAAATACAGGAATCAGAAAAGCATCTGATCACTTGGATGAGGTATTTTAGTAGCAGTTCCCATTTTACTGAGAGATACCTTTCACCCAGTGTGCTGCTCTGACATTAGCCATTGCAATGCCACATTTCACCTGTAGTAAGACTGGCGATGCCATTCCTATTACTATTCTGCCTTCAGACTCATTCCTCTATTTGGTCATGGAACTCCTCGGTGTCTAGCAATGTCCTTTACCATATGGTAGGGAGTACTTTATCCCGCATAGTACAGCCAGGCTTCTATGCAGCTAGTGCAAGCTTGCAAGCACGAGGCTACTACGTACAGGATGTACAGCAACAGTTGCACATTACCATTCTTATGTACAGTATTTCTATTTGATTTGATTGATTTGTATTCCTTATAACACACGGCCACACACTATCATCTCCTTTAATTCCTGGCCTCTTGATTAATCTAATGTAAGAGATCTTCCAGTTGTTGACAAAATGAAAATCAATGTAGAATTTGTTTGGCTAAAAAAACCACTGAAGTGCAGCTTGTAATTTGCTGCAGAGATATAGTTTAAGCAGTTTCATAAAATCTTCTAAAAAGCGTTTTTCGTGGTTTAAAATAGGTTATAACACGTAGATTGCGGTTCTGCGTTAAACTCCAGCAGTACACAAAATAAGCTTACTATCATAAGCCGTTCCTTATCAATTAAGGGCTGTAAAGTGTCACAGAAAGACTTTATGTTAATTTGTTTTAATTTACGTTTATGCTAAATTAACCTTTCACACTACTTTAAAAGAATAAAAGGGAACATTTCCAGACATGTTAAAACACACATTTAGCATAATAATACAAAGTAAATTACACAGATCCATTGTAAACACTTACATATAAAGAAAATAGACATTTTAGAAGAAATGATTTTGAAAAGCTAGTCACGCTTTAAATGAGTGCTACAGTGACAGCTGGAATAAGCTATTACAGTTCCAATAGTGATGCCCTTTTCTTATTACAGGTGACTAGTGGTGTCCCAGCTAGCCAGTATTAAGCCTGGGGGATAGCTCAGGGGCAACTGGTGTGTCCTGAAAGCAAAACAACGCAGAGCAACACAGGTTTGAATCCCAGTCCGGCACTTAGAGACTGGTCTCCAGTATTAAACTTGTCACAAAAGATTAATTCATTAATTACTAAGAACATTCTTTAAAGGCATTTGTACAGATATTGAAGTCTGCCATGTCATACAAGGATATTGCAAATCACCCATGCGTTCTGTGACCAAGGCGTGTGATGAGATCGATCTGCGATGGGATGCAGTTAGAATTTACTTGGTTGGTTCATTCTTAAGGGAAAATGTCCCCAATACAACATCCCATACTACACAACCCCACAAATTGGGACAAAAATCATTTTGTTTTAATCCAAACATTTCCTTTTAATCGAAAACTAGCAAAAGTAAACAGACATCATAAAACATTCATTAATTGTTGAAAATTAGTGATCCGATAGGTCGCTGTTGCGGTTGTATACGAATTGTTCGTTTCACAATTGTTTGAATTACAATTGACCTTTTCACAATTGACCGAATTGTGAAGGTCAATTGTAACATATATGCAGGGGGAAACCCCCCGGATATATACGGTCAATTGTGAAAAGGTCAATTGTGACCCTTTAAAATCAGTCAATTGTTCGTTCGAACAATTGTAAACGCACCATTTGGTGTATACCACTGTTGCGCCTTAACCTGCAGTGTTCGAAATTGCCAAGAGCTGGGAGCGATTTAGCTCCTGGTTGTAGAGCAGGGGAGCCTGGTTAGTTTGAATCCAGCAGCTACCAGGAGCGACTTTTCACTCCACAGGCAAGGTGTGCCCTACAAACATAACTATGTGATATTAACTCTGAGGGTTAGGGAATATGCATAAAAAAGAATAAAGGGCTCACCCAAGTGACATAATTTGAAGCATATTCCATAATAAATAACAGAAAGAAGGGTAATTTGCATCTTGCACACAAGATCGATTTGATGCGTGCTAGCTCCTGGTTCCCCAGAGGTAGCTCTTGCCTATCAGGTGATGCCCAATACCCAGGAGCTAGTTTTTTCTCCTGGTCAACAAATCCTAATTTCAACCCCTGCACTGGGGTGGTGCAGTTTGTTGCGGTGCAAATTTCTCAGGAAAATCGTGCATCCTAGGGCCTTGAAAAGTGGGT
This sequence comes from Ambystoma mexicanum, assembly GCF_040938575.1. Taxonomy (NCBI): domain Eukaryota; kingdom Metazoa; phylum Chordata; class Amphibia; order Caudata; family Ambystomatidae; genus Ambystoma; species Ambystoma mexicanum. Next base: position 102,637,268 of record NC_090936.1, on the reverse strand, counting down.
TTCAAGGCACCACAGGGACCTCAAATTTTGTTCCTCGTGTCAGAACCAGTTGGGAATTAACATTTTTTCTTTCCCTTCCTGGTGAACCTGGTTTACAGCTTCGTCAGCAAACACTGCGTTGCAAAAATCCTCTGGAAAAGTAATTTCACCTGATGTGGCAAACATTTGGAAACTTCTGGAATGCTACCTGCCTTCACCTTTGCTTCTCAGGTCCATTCACCCCACATACATTTTTTGTTTCCCTCACCCCGCAAACATGGTTTATGGCTTAATCAGCAGGCCACAAACCCACAAACCAATTTTAACTTTTGTTTAAATCCAGGGAAAGAGGTGGGGTGTTCAAATGTCATGTAGCCAGTAATGTGCAGAGGGTCCTTCCAGGTCTCTATGCAAAATATGGTGCAGATTGGTGAAACGGTGTGGAATTTTATAAGGAACAATGCTTCGCACCACAAACCCACACACAACCTTTGACTTATATATATATATATATATATATTGAACATTCGAGTTAGCCAAAAAAGTGATCAGCCTTATGCTTGTAGCTGGTGCTTCAGAGTGCAGATTGGCCGAGTCCCAATAATGTGTAAAAACACATGTACCTTTCAGCTACCTCAAGCTACGGAACAATAGTGCCGGCACTATTGTTACGTAGCAGTTCATTATACTGTCATCACATGACCTGAACTGACACGGGCTTCAGGGGGAGGAGCATGCTGTTCATGCCAGCTTTTAACTCTATGGTGTTAACTGCTAACAATGGATTTGAATACCCTGAGAGAACGAGCGGAACGCGTGGCATCTTCCACCCGGAGGGGTGAGTGTTTTAATGTACTTGGTCTGTCAAGTTGGTGAACATACACTTTGTGTTCACCTCTTTTATGTGGTGCACCAACACTTTGGAATAAAGGAACTCGTTTTCCATCAAATGCAGCATGGCCTTGAGTTTGAGTGCTTGGGTTTTTCTACATGCTACCCTTAAAGGTTTTTGAAGAAAGGTGGAAATATATATAATAAATCAAGACATTAAAAGGTGGTCCCAAAACTTACACCACTGGGGAAGTCACGCAAAATACTTGAATTGAATACAGGCAGCGTTTCTACAGAAAGGAAAAGGCAACCTGCCTGATGTTATCTAGTACAGTACAGTGAGCAAAAAGCGATGGCTGTGGACTCTCAAAGTGGGTAAAAACCACAGAACAGGTTATGATGCCATCTTCTTTCTAGTGAGGGGCACCTGCTACCCTTTTTGTATTTTTGCAAGGAACTTGAGGTTGGTCCGCCTGTTACCTGGGGGAACCCAAATGTGGACCTCTTGCTCACTGTGCTCAGAGAGGTACAGCTCCACCTCACTGATGAGGCCCAACTAGGTTGAAACACGTGTCTGGGGTTGCTGTTGGCACTCTTGTTCAAAGGAGGTTTGCCAGGTATTTCAGGGCTGGGCTGCCCTTGCGGGCGGCACACACACACTGATTTGCAAATGTATATTTCCCCTTTGTGAAAGGTACAGTGAGCAAGAAGCGATGGCTGCAGACTCTCAAAGTGGAGAAAAAACACCGAACAGGTTATCATGCCATGTTCTTTCTAGAGAGGGGCACCTGCTACATTTTCTGTATAGTCTAAACAATAAGCACAAATACTTCACAATAAAGACACACAAATTAGCCTTGCTTGATTTAATATTTATGAGATCATCAGTATACAGTATGGAATAATATTTGTCGCCAACCCCCACCCACACACCCTTTGCTATGAAAAGATGAGTCAGTTCCTAGAATACATTTGACACAAAACAATTCCTTTTCTCTGAAACGATTGACAAGTATTGGCATCAGAGAAATATATTGCTTTGATATAGTTCACCAATTCTTGGACTGATTTAAATGTGAAATGTTGGACACTATCTATGAAAATCTATGTGTTCCTAGCTGGGGCATCAGTACTAACTGACATCAGTTCTAATGTTGGATTTGTTGCAAATAATTGTAAAGGCCTGGGTTTCCCAGAATTCTGTTTCTTTTGAAATGCTGGCACGGCAGTGACTAACTCTTTCACTATTCGCGGAATCAGGAAAAACTTCACAATACCCCTGTCCAATGTGTTCATTAAGGAATAGATTTCAATTACTTCCTTTACTATGGCAGACACAAATAAAAAGACTTGTCATTCCATATTTCGATGGCCACCAGAGATGCCTAATTGCAGGAGGAAAGTCCTATTGTCATGATGCTATCTAGCATTTCAATATTAATTATAAACCAAAAGCACATACGCTGTGCACTATATTGCCCCTTTCAGCGATTTTGATTTCATTCCATTTGGTTATTTGTAAGGTGGTCACGACCTGCAACGGTATCCGAGCGCGCTTCTGCCAGAGATAGGAGTTTGATTATTTAATTAATGGAAGAAGAATACTACATTTATTTAAAAACATCTAGGCAGTAGCTAAAAACAGCAATGTCTTCAATTTCCTTCAGAATTTCAGTAGGTTTTGAGTCAGGTGCATCTCTACTGGAAGGGAGATTCAAAGGTTGCCCCCCTGGACAGAAAAAGAGCATCGCATGGCATGAGCTTGATGGATCCGGGGTACATCGACCAAAGGTTTGCCCAATGATCTTAATGGTTTGTTAGAGGTGTAGATTTTGTGGCTGTGTTTAAGATAGCGTTATCAGCTTGCCATAAGTGGATTTATTACCCTGGGTCAGAGCTTTACACTTGACTCTGGCCATGAAGGGTAACCAGTGTCAACTTTGTATTATGTGGGATATACGTTATATTTCGGGGTATTGGTAATAATCCTTGCAGAATAGTTAATCAATGACTGAGGAGAGGTGCTTAATAATTTGGGAACTCCTAGGAATAGTCAGTTGAAATAATCTATTCTTGAGCTGATGATAGCAGTGCCATGAGTCATAGATAATCCTGTGACAAGAAGGGTTTAATCTTCCTGAGAAACTAAGATGATATGCAGTGTTAATGACTTTGGTTAACATGTTTTGCCATGGACAACTTATCAAGAATTAAACCACTTTTACTATGCCTTGAGACTATGGGCATCATTACGACCCTGGCGGAACGGGTTAAACGGCGCCGTAAAAGGTGACGGCGCCGTTCAACCCGTTCCGCCACATTACGAGGTCCCCTCGCGGGACACGTTAAGCACGCCTGGGAAAACCAGTAGTGCTTACTGCATCCCGCGAGGGGAAGAGGGAGCAAACAACGCGCCATCTCGTAATGGCCCGTTGTTTGCTCCCTCTCCCATTCCCATTCAGCCCTATTGGGGCTGAAATGGAAATGGGGAAGGACCTTGTCCGGGTCCTTGAGGGAGGAATTACCGGGCCATCCGACCTCGGAATGGCCCGGTAAGTCCTCATTCCAAGGACCCGGACACGGTTGCAATTTCGGCGGTAGCCATGCCGCCAATAGCGGCATGGCTACCGGCCGAACTCGTAATGAGGGCCAATGTGTTATCCCCATGTGCGTTCAGTTCTTTAATAGAGGCAATCACTCCTTATAAAGTAGATCTCATTAAAACAAGAACTGTCTTAGAGGGATAGGTCAATAATGAAGTGGATCCTATCCAAGGTTAGTCTTGCCATAGAGACTGAAGACCAAATGAGTGTCATTGTAGTAGTTTTGAAACAATACACATTGCTCTAGTAACAAATCGTGGAGAGGTTTAATATATCAATCGAAAAGATAGACATCCTCGTATGAGTAGGTTCCTATACATACTCTACTAATTTGATCACTAGGGAAAGCTCCAATCCATTGTGCAGCCATGTGGGTCATCGCAGCCAACTCGTCCAGTCATAAAAGGAGGGTCGCATGACCAAGGGTATCAAATCCTGCAGAAAGGTCTAGGAGCAGGAGCATTCCATTGTGGCTTCTAAAAAGGATCTGAAGCTATTTGTCCTTTATATCCAGCAGAACTCGATTGGTGCTACCGTTTGGCCTAAAACCAGACTGGAGATGACCTAGGATGCTATTTTCTACCAAGTGCTCCTGTATTTGGCAAGTCACCATTTTGTCCAATATTTTCAAAAGAAGTGGGGCCCACTAACCTAAACAACTGTTGAAGCAAGTTATGCCTATTCTACCTCTGTGACTTACTTAATCCTTCCTCTGACTGCATTCTGTGTCTCCCATGCAAATTCGAATCCTGGTGTGTTTTTTTAACATCGCTGCACCCATCTGCGGTACTGAAATATTCCTAGTGCATCTGTTTTCTTGCTTCCCTTGGCTACTAGCCCACCTGGTGAGTTTGTACTTGCACTGTGCAGCCCGTCCTCTTTCTTCTTCCTATCCTCCGCCTCCCCTATGGCACTCACCATCTCCCCTGTCTTTGTTAATTGCTATACTATCACCTATCTTCCCTCTCTCACGAAATCTGTAAGAAAAAAGCCTAGCAAAGACATCCTGACCACTAACCCTGGCCTACCTATCGCAGACACCTATTTCAGCTCAACTTCCAGACAGATCTTCACTGATATGCTCTTTTTCAGTCATCTCTTCCGATCTATGGACTCCTCATCTGATCTCTCCTCTCTCTCCTCTCATCTTCACGCATTAATGGTGGCACTAGATGGGAAGTACTCTTGGCGGGCTTCGCATCATCCAGGTGTATCATTAATGTCTATCACACTGACACTATCTTGGTTCAGGGTCCTCAGCCCCAACCTGCTCTTTGACTGGAGCCTGCCATGCCTCATCAACTTCCTTGCCACATCTGCTACTACTCCTTCCACACTCTCTATCCCCCCTCTGGATGGTGTACCACGCCCCTGTACCCCTCCTCAGAAAACCTTCCAAAGTGGTGACCACCTGCATCTAGCCATGTCTAATGCTCATTCTGCCATCAAACACTCTGCCAACATCTACCTCCTCCTTGAAGACCTTGACCTCGATATCCTTGCTCTTACCAAGACATTGTTCAATGCCAGCTCAGTCACTGCTTTTGACTCCCTTCTCCCTGATGGCTACAAGATCCTCTCCAAACCTCGCCCTAACCATGCTGGCAGTGGGGTTGCTCTGATCTTCCCTGATTGGGTCCCTTCTTCTCTCATACCCACCAAGCCGTACTCTTCCTTTGAGAGCCTGGCTTACAAGCTGGTCATCTCCACTCTGACCATTGCCACTATCTACAGGCCACCTGGCTCTACCACCCTGTTCCTCTCTGAATGGGCCGATTTCTCCTCCTCTCGCCTCACAAGCACCTCAAACTCATTCTCCTGGGTGACTTCAACTTCCTCCTTAACTCCTCAATCACAGTATCCACTCTCTTCCCTGACCTCTGCACCTCACTCTCCGCCTCCAGTCTCCCTTCTGGTCCTACACACTCAGCTGGACACACTCTTGATGCCTTCATTCACACTGATCTTTCACTCTCCCCCCCACTGATCATCCCACTCTCCTGCTCAGACCATTCTCTCCTCTCCTCTCATCTGGGTCCTCATGGCCCTCTGACCACACCTCTCCCAGCCCTGCCAAACTCGTTCACGAACATCCATCCAATGAAATGAGTGTTAGCTGCTGCCTTCGCATCTACCTTCACCCCTGCACCCACTTCATACTCTACCTCTGACTCTGCTCTCAGCAACCCCTATCTTGCCATCACTAACACCCTTGACATTCTTGCCCCAGTCTTGAGGATCCACCTGAAACATGCCTCCAAGCGTAACACCTGGTACTACTCCGAACATGCAGCCTTGAAACGCAAGTGCAGAGCTGTGGAACTGAAGTTGCATACCGTGCTGGCGGTGAGGTTGCTCACCCTCTGTCAAACTCGCCTGTCACCTGCTCCAAAGACAATACAGACTCTTCATTTGCTCCAAGAAAAGGGCCTACATCTAGGCTCGAATCTCTGGTGCATCCAACAACATGGCTGAACTCTTCAAAATTTGCTAAGGACTAGCCAACTCTGTGCAACGCACTGGCCACACACTTCACTGCAAAAACTCAGAACATTCAAAGCACCCTAGCGTCCCTCTGCCCCTCTGCTTCCTCCACCCCCCTGCCTCCTATGGCCTCCCATCCCCCCTGTCTTGCTCTCCTCCTCTCCTATCATTCTTGATGAGTTCACCACCAGAGTTGTCTGCTCGATGAAGGTCTCCTCCAAACAGGTCTCCCCCTGTTCCTCCAGAACCATTAAGGACAATATTGGCTCTCCTGCCCCTGCACTTGGTGATTTCTGCACCACTCTTTTGCTACTGAATCTTTCCCCTCCTCCCTCAAGCACTTCCTTGTGCGCCCCCTCCTGGAAAAATCTTCTGCAGACCAGTCTTGTCCATCCAACTATCACCCCATATCTATCACCCCCCTTCCTTGGGAAACTCTTGGAGAAGTTGGTCTTCCCCCAACTGACCCAGCACACTGAACTTGTTTGTTGCCCACATAACCATCAATCTGGATTCCGAGCATCTAGAGACACAGAAACTGCTCTTCTGAACACCTATGAGGAACTGATTGCATCTGTTGACTCCAACTCTCCAGCTATTTTCATTCTACTTGATCTTTCCTCTGCATTTCATGCAGTCAACCACTCCATCCTCATAAAAGGACTCCACAATAACCTAGATATCTTGGAGTGAGCACCGGACTGGATGACCTCCTTCCTCAATGACCGTCCGTCCCAGGTTATTCTGGACTCTTTCTCCTCCCCCACTTCTATCTCCACACAAATTCAAATCCCTTTGCATCATCCACAGGGCTGTCTGGGGACCACGTGTTCTACAACTGGCTCTCACTAAATACTCTCCCTCCAGATCTTTATGTTCCTCCAGCACCAACTCTCTGTGTGTCAAGCGCTTTGCTAAACAGCGAGCTGGTGGACGATCTCTATCCTCAGCAGGCTCCCTCCTACGGAACCGCCACCCCTTCCTCTCCAGATTTCCTCAAATTCTGGAAGCTCCTCAAGACCTACATTTTCACCTCCTCCTTCCCTTCCTCCCTCCTCTGCTAAACCCCACAGTTGCTGGGATTGGTGACCAGGGTTCTTATGTGTCTTCCTGGGTCCTGGGCTCCCACACCCAATGGCCTTCAGCCTCCGACCGCTCCCTTGCTGGAATATGCCACCACAGGCATGCATTTATTTATTTATTGGCAGCTGACCACTCTCACCAAGTCACTTAACAGCTGCTTAATCCCTAGCACTTCCCTCCTCTTGTGCACCTAGCACTTACACCTCACTCCCTCATCCCTTCCCTCTCTGCACTTGCACGCTCTGAATGCTCACAAGGCCTAGTAGGTCCGCCTCTATCTTTCATTGTTATATTTGATTTTCATTCCCATATTCCCTGCCGGTTGCCCTGTGGGCGCTTTGAAACACAATTCACTTGATGTATAAGCACCTTACAAATACACAATAAATAACTAAACATTAGCTATCGGTCTATAGTTAGAACATTGAGGCTGGTCTAAGCAGGGGTTTTGTTCGCAGTGGCTGGATTCCGATGTATTTAAATTCCTGAGGAACTGTGTTTTCGAAGAATGAATAGTTGTTGAATCATGCAATGAAAGGGGCCAGTGCCTCGATGTCCCGTTTTACTATAAAAATTGACAAGGCACACTGGGAAAGGAGGTGGGGTTTCTTTTATGTACTGCTGCAACAACCTGCTTGGGAGAGAACATAGAGAAGGAGCAGGGGGTACTTTCTCAGTAGTGACAGTACATTCTTACAGTTTAGCTTCCTCCTGCTATTGCTTTTCGGTCTGTTAGCATGCCTGCAGGAAGTTGGTGTCAAGCCATTAGTAGCAAGACCTGCAGAAATACTTGATTTCTCAATATTGGTGCATATCAATGATTTTGAATGTAAAATGTGATTGGAGTTTATTGCACCACACCTGGGATGCGATAAAGGAAATGGTGAAAGGATATGGGCCGGCTAAATTTGGTAGAATTTGCAATAGCTTCTTAGGTGCATTGTTCACAGAATCAATTTGGTCAGAAAATATTTTTTTGCTTCCAAGATCGAAACTTTACATAAACAGCGCTTGTCCTTGAGTGCTTGTTTCACTGTGGATGCAGGGTTCGTATGCCCTTTTCGCTCAAGCTGTCTAATTCGAACGTTTAGGCTTCTAAAATGAGGAGAAAACCAGACAATGGGCCTCATTACGAGTCCGGCGGTAAAACCGCCTGGTTACCGCCGGACTCGTATTACCATTCCGCCTCCGTGATTCCCGGAATTACCGGGGCATTACAACCCCGGTTTTCCGGGAATCACGGAGGCGGAATGGTGTTAATCCCCATTCCCATTGAGTCCTGTGGGACTCAATGACAATGGGGATCATGGAAATGGGGATCATGGAAACTCCGGCAGCATCTCGTAATGCTGCCGGTGTTTCCTCGTCCGCCTGCAGGCGGGCGGTGTTAAACCCGCCAGGTCAGACCTGGCGGGAAGATCACCTCCCGCCTGCAGGAGTCGGTGATCAGGCGTTCCGGAAACAACGGTGGCGGCGGGTTTACCTCCACCGTTATTTCCAGACCGCATGATTTGTAATGAGGCCCATTATGTTTCTGGGCTTCCTTTGAGAACTTGTACCTTAATGGGGCTACTGAGTTAACAAGATTACTGATAGCATCATTATAATGGGACTTTAATATATATATATGTGAAAGAATGATCAAAACTTTGAACAATAGGAGTACTTTCTCTTGTGTCAGAATGCAATAATCAGCAAAAACAGCTACAATATGGAAAACATTTCTAGAGGCACAGTCTAATTTATTGCAATTACACAATTGGCTGGTCTTACATCATATGTATTACATATGCACTATCGGCTCTTCACAAGTGCACATATATAAAATAAGTGCCTAGAGAGTGGTCTGTGGTATCTGTGCTCCAGTTTCTCTTCTTGGATTACGTGTGGCAGCCAGTCTTTCTACGTGTTCCATTGACAAGGAGGAGCCTGTTTGAAGGATTGTGTTTAAAACATATAATTTGTGGCACAGAATGCCACGCAGAGTGGCTAGCAAGTGGTCCATGGTATCTGTGCCTCAATTTCTCTTTTTGGATTCCTGTGTGGCAGCCAGTCTTTCTACGTGCTCCATTGACAAGGAGGAGCCTGTTTGAAGGATTGTGTTTAAAACATCATTTGTGGCGCAGTGCTAAGCACTGCGTGGAGTGGCTTGCGAAGTCTGAAGTGGTCCGTATCAACTCTGGGGCAAGCCAGCTATTGGGAAAGTGAGCACAACCCTTTTTGGGATATATGGCTGGTTGAAGTCTGATCACCAGTGGGCTTGACGTTTATTTAGACACTGAAAGCGGGAACAAGCCACCCCATTGGCTAAAATTATCTTAGGACCCTTTTAGAAAGAATGACATAGAAATGTGGCATGAAACCCCCACTCCCCCGCACGTACGCGCACCGAGTCATGCAAAAAAAAAAACATATGCCGACACATCGACAATTTGCTGCCAAGCGAAGAGTTGAGACTTCTAAATAAACACTTTGCGGCCTTGTGACACAAGGGGAGGGGCTCCCTCACCATGCCTGAATGAGAAAACATCTAAACTGGAGGGCAGCAAACGGACAGAAGAGCAAAGGATTACACATTTTTCTCTCCTTCAAACCTTGTGAAATCATCCTTTTTATCCATGGCTGCTTCTTCAAGCACACTGCTAATCCAAGATTCACACCTTTCATGTAATGGGATTGGCAATAACAATTCGCTCCTCAATATGTGTCTTGACTTGTGAAGGAAGTCCATTAGAGAGACACCTGGGTTCAATAACCCCTTAACAGGGGTTAGAGCAACAAATGTATTGGCAAGTCCCAATTTGACCAGAATTGCAGCAGGGGTCGACAGCAACTTGGAAAGCTCTACCACCAATACATCAGACTCATTGAGTGCCAGATTCTTGGAAGCACATGATATCTCCTTTGCTCCCACAACCAGCTCCATTGCGGTCACGGTGGATGCAATTTTCGCACTACGCTCCACCATGAAATAGTGAGCAAAATGAAATAAAATGCATTTTGGCCAGGGTTGTAGACATTATCCTGGCAAACAAAACCAATGTTATTGCAAATGGTCTAAAGATGAACACTGAACAAAAGGAGGGGTTAGGGGAGGTAATAATGGAGGATAATAGTACGCTCGACTCCCCCCTCATGAGTTCGATCTCAACCCCGCAGTCGGAAGTGCCGGTTATGTCACTTTGGGAAGAAAGTGTATTGAGGCTGCAGAAGCACAAAAACACGCTTTTGCCAGACAATATAAATAGACCATTATAAAAAGTGTTAGATAATATGGAGCAGGATAGAGATATGTTATGTTACAGACATTTGTACGAGCGCACGTACACCTGAGGGCATCTTGGCGCTGAGGAGGCAAGGCGAGACTACCGCCGCATAGGAATTAGGAAAGCAGGGTTTTTTTAAACTTCAACGGAAGGCAAGATGATTGGAGGTGTTGCGCACCTGGGAAGGTCATTCCATGCCCTTGCAGCGGCGACTGAGAAAGCACGGCCACCCTTACGGGCCAGCTTGAAACGGGAGACCGCCACCCACCGGGTGGTTTGAGAGCGAAGAGTGCGAGTGGGTTGGTAGGGAGTGAACTTTATTTGCAGATATTCTGCTCCCAGTCCATAGAAAGCCCGATGTACTATGCACATGGACTTGAACAGAATCCGCTGGGATAGATAGAAGGGTGCAAAGAAATATGCATCCGCTGCCCCTATTCCATCCATACCGCAGCATTTAACTCCACCTAAAGTGGGCTCCTGGAGGACGACTAGAAAGACCAAAGTTCAATTGAAGGTCATCAAAGATTGGAGCAAGTCAGTTCTCCTACCAACAGAGCATACAGGTAATAAAATACTAAGTACCCTGGATATGTGGCTGCAATTCCCTGAGCAAGATATTCTGGGAGTGGACCAACCAACTGAAGCAGGGCAGCTTTCAATGACAGTGACACAAACCATCACTGGAATGACTCTGAGTGACCAACCGAATATGGCACCCCCCCCCCCTGCTGCCACAAGGGAATTCTGGTTTCACACAGACTGAATGGACCTTTGCAATGGTTGGGCAACTGCAGTCGACAATACACGGATCTTCTAACTTGTGTTTGCATCTGGTCTATTGGCACCGGCCTCGTAAAGGTTGGGGATGTCCTCGGTTCCATCTATCCCCAGTTGTCCCCCTACTGTTCAGTTTACTCAAAGTCTAACTGGGAATAATCAGTGGACGTTCCCGACATCTCCATACATCAGGGGTTCTACGGAACCTGAATTGAGAGCTTATTTGATTCAGGGCCCCCATCCATTTCAACTCTTGCAGGAGAATCTTACCTGTGGCCCTAGACATAGTAATGTATGTAGTGTGTCACAAACACTGCCTTCGGCCTGATCTTGGCAGGTGCCAAGATGTTTTAACATTAAGCAATGCTCCCTTCAATTTGAGGAACTGGCTCCTACCAGTGAAAGCCCATTCCTCAATCGTAAAAATCTTATGGCTATGTTTGGTAAAATTCAGGGTCTACAATTATTGACCCTACGTGACATTGAAGGTGTGGAATTGGCCAAACTGTATAGCTCTATTAACTGGTCTATTGTCACTTGTGTTTCCCTGGTAATGGTGGAAAAGGTTCTCCAAGCAGCTCTGGAATTCAGTAATCTTGGAATAGACATTCAGACTTGTCAAGCAGATGCCTCTAAGACCAGCCGCTGGTTGGCCTTAAGACTGAGGCTTGAGGTTCACTCCATAATCAGACCAGGAAGTAATCAGCTTGTCAGGTCCAAACTGATCCAAATCCGTACTTCAGTGATTTGAAATCGGATGCATGGCAGTTGGTACATGAGGGCAATCAATATTGAAGCATGGCTAGAAGATTGGGGTGTTCCATTCTTGGATGCAACACCCAGGGCCATAATTCCTTTGTTTCCCACGTAGAGGGCACTATGCCATTGGCTTCAGTGGACATCTTTCTCTTACAAGAGATTCAGTTGAAGTCAGATCTTCTACTCGATAGGTTTACAATCTTCATGAGGGCAGCAACATCTAACACGAGAGGCCACCCAAAGGGGGGGCTTTGCATTGGAGTGAAACCTTATTTGGATGCAAAAATGAATAGGATGCATTCGAAAACATCGAATAGCATTTCTGTCATCATAAACAAGTTTCCTCAGGCTAATATCAATATGTTAATGGTTAACATATATGACCCCTTCCCCCCCAGGAGGTCCATTGACCACCATTCTAAGAGATGATATTCAAGAGGTTCTTGAAAGTTGGCATAGTATGTATCCATGGGGTGAAATTGCATTGGGTGGGGACTTTAACGTGCATTTCCTACCACCGTGGGAGATACACTTACTTGAGAGTGACCCGTCGCAGATCAAGAAACGCTCAGTAGCAGCAAGCAAGTATGCACTTGATTTGGTAAAATGTGGGGTTGCTTGGGTTGACATTTTGCTACCATTTCAATTAGAATCCCTTATGCCAAATGGGAAAACCACCCTACTTGACAGTGTCACGAGACAGGCTGGTTCAAGCTCTTCCAGCCTCAATTGCATATTTTCTACCAACACTCTTCATCGCCTGATGATCACTCTTAATATTAGCAGAACAACCAGAGAAAAACCAGCCCCAAGTAGAGAAACGATTTGGACTCAGAATAATCGGATTGAATGGACGGAGGCCAATATTTGGATAATCTCTGAGCACGTTGAGAAAATAGGCTGGTTATCCTGGGATTTGTTCTATAAATGTAATGGGAAGTTCCAATATTTACTGCACATTGTATGGCCTCCTTTGCAGAGACCCATGCAGGTCTAGGTATTGAAGGAAAATATGCCCCACCCTTTTGATAGAGCCATCCATGCAAAGAAGAAGGCTCTGATGTCCCAGATTGCCTGCATTAGGTGTAATCGCTCCACGTCCATGACAATCCAAAAAGCTGAAATTGCTACTGTTAGATCCATGTATAAAATCTGGCTAGGCCAACCTAAAAGTAGCATTCTTTCAGCCAATTGGAAGTTGCTGTATAAGCTGATCAAGACCAATGATCTTGTATGTTCTGGTATGAATACAGGTCTTGCATGTCACTGAAGTCCAGTTCGGAACTGTGTGGGGTCACGGAGCAACAATGGACTCTGCCCATAGGTGAGATTTATTGGGACTCTAGCTCAGCTTAAACTTCTGACACTTTTCATGGCCATGTAAGTGACAAATGAATTGGCGCTGCCAGTAGCACAAATATAAGATTGAAATCATCATGTGCGCCAGGGCCGGATGGCTTAGCTAACACCTTCATGAAAACAATCCCATCATTTTGGGCTGATGTTTTGCACATGATGTTTATGGAGGTACTGCGAGGCGGAGCGATTCTGGATAGCTAGCGATATTCTATACTTATCCCAGTATTAAAGAAAGGATCGCACAAGGGCCATTGTAATTATCGCTTACCCGCCATGTTGGACTCCAGTATCAAAATGTTCACCACAATCCTCCTAAAGTTACTGAAGGAGTGGGTGAAAACTTGGCATCTCCTCGGGCCACAGCAACTGGGCTTCCGGAAGGACTGCTCATCAGTCCAGCCTATATGGGCCCTTCAGGTGTTAGCGGCTGATAGGACAGAGGTAGAACTTTACCTTTGCTTTGTTGATTACTCGATCCCTTTTGACTTCGTTGTTTGAGATTGTCTATGGAAAAAAACATATTGCCTGGGAGATTGATCGCCAGTTGCGTTACTTTATTCGACTTCTTTATACTGATACCTATGTCACTGTTAGATCAACACAAAACGACTCAGTTACTGCCCCTGTAGCCACCAACAGGAGCCTTAAGCAGGAATGTGTTTAGGCACCCCTGCTGTTCAACCTCTATGTGGAGGATATGGGGACAGCTTTATCACATCGTCGTACATTTCCACCCCATTTGGGGGGTATGCCTACTGCATGGCTAGCTGATAATTGATCGTACCCCATACGCAATAGTAATTCTTTGAAAATCAACCACCAGAAGACAAAAATATTACAACTAGACCAGCAAGGGTAAAAAGTCGATAATTTATAACTGGTGGATTGATGGGGTAAAGCTGAAAGGGGTAAGCTCGTATTTATACCTAGGTTGCCCCTTCCCAGGAACCTCCTTTTTACCTGACCAACATTCAGTAAGGTCTTTTGCAAATGGCAGGTTTTGGAAAATGTCATTAATAGGGCAGGGGAGAATCTATGGAGGGTCTCTTGGAGGTATACTCCAAATTGGCAATTCCAAGCCTGCTTTATGGCCCTGAAACTGCCAGAGGAGTTACCACGGTCTACCTAAATACAAGTAAAGGGAATAGAAAATCTATGTTGCAACTCCCCAAGACCGTCTTGGTGAAGGCCTTGAGAATGGAATCACTTGCTACCGAACGGAAACTGAGATTCACTAAACTTCTAATGAAGATTCTAACTACTGTCACTGCTGGAAGCACATAGTGCCCATAAACCCAGTAATGCTGTTAATCTGCAATTGACGAACAGAGTCAATAAGTTCCTCAAGGACATTGACTTGCCATTTCCCGATATCACCTATCCGGGTTCCTATTTGGCTGATTTAAAAAGAAACAAGCCCTTCTTTGGGATTGGGTGATGATGATGAACGAGCTAGGTCGGCGCAAGCAGTAAATCGAGTTTGTTAAACAGAGGTTTGCTTGGTATGAACCTTGAGGCTACCTTATGAAATATTGTGGCTCATCATCACGCCATTTTATTTTATAGCTAAGGCTGAACATATTGCCCGTTCATGAGATTACTGGGGCTTGGGTTCATGAGCCTTATGAAACTAGGCTCTGCCGTATCTGTACGGAGAAGGTGGCGTCTAGCAGGCACATTTTAACAGGATGTCTGGGGTTAACTTCTCATTATGTTAAGGGCTAACCTTTGATTATTGTTGTAGCAGCATACCATTTTTGGGAATTTGTTAAAGTTAGATTGTCTACTTTACTTTTTAGTTTTACTAACCATTAGATACTGGATCCTAGCCCAGGGAGTGTGGAGAGAGAAGCTCTCGATAACAAGACTGAGCTTGAAAAGAGGATCATTGGTTTTCTATTTTGTTTCTTCCCTTCTTGTGCTATGCTGGAATTGCATGGTTACAAAACTTGAAAGTTTATTTTATACTTTATTCTATTAAGATTTTATTAGGGGATGAAATGTTTCTCTTTATTTTGCGTTTAATTTATTATCCCAATGAAATGTGATTGTATTTTTATATTATGCAAAAGGCTTGAATTAGCCACAAGCAGATAAAAAATAAAAGTAAAACATTTATAGATGTAAAATGGCTAATATCCCTATGAATTAGGAAAATTGTTGGCATCATTTTGATAACCCATCATCCAAAGTATGCAGCATGCTACAAATATGTTCCATGAACACTTTACATGAAAATAGTTCTCTATTTGAGTGGGATTCTCCATTTGCCTATTCTCCGAGGAAATGTGGCCTGCAGATCAGGAAATGTCTTCAATCATAGAATATCTTGAAGTGGGTGACAACGGCTCTACAAAGTTCAAAAGTCTACCCTACTCTATTGCCCTCCATATGAAACACTGTCGAATATAGGTGTAAACCCAGAAAAATATATATATATATATATATATATATATATATATATATATAGGCACTGGAGAAAAAAAACATCTATTACCGTCATACATTAAGGACACAATGGATTTTCTAAACAAAGCGGGAGGCATACCATTGCAAGAATCATTTTTACGTGCAACTCTAGATGGTGTTATATCCCTATATACTATTGCACAGGCATAGCAGCTATCAAAAGTATTTTTATCTATGAAGTCAGCAAGCTATATCAATCACTCATGCATGATTGTAGAAATGCTCACATACTGTCTAGAACATAATGTGTTTCTATTTGACAATGGTTATTATCTACAAGTGTGGGGGACAGCGATGGGCACCACATTTGCTCCTGTGTATGCCAATCTTATCATGGGTCTGTGGGAGAGAGAGGTAATTAACTCTGAGGAGCTCAGTTAAAATGCTGAAAACATGGTGTCATGGAGCCATTACATAGATGACCTCTGTCATATGGAACGGCTCCACACAGGACTGGTCACGATTTGTTACCATAAATAATGAAAAAACACAAAAAATAAAATGTACGGAACATATTATTAGAATGGAAATTGTGTCCCTGGATGTTAGGATGTATGTTGAGGACAACCAATTGCAAAGTTTAGTACACAGAAAATCCACCCGTACCAATGCAATATTATATGCATACAGCTGCCACCCAAAGAATTTCATACATGGTATACCATATGGAGAATTTCTCAGGATCAAAAGAAATTGCTCCAAAGAATCAGAATTTGTTAAGCATGCACATCAAACACAGCAGATATTCAAGGAACATAGATTCCTCTGAGCAGTTGTTGATGGTGCCTATGAGAGGGGTAGGGCCACAAAACAGAAGAATTACTGGTGAAAAAGAATGTACCCAAAAACAGAGAGGACCAACTAAGATTTATCACAACCTTTAACAATGAAGAACACATGATTAGGAAAATCTTAGACACACATTGGAAAATCGCAAGGACAGATCAAGTTATCAGATCTCGCATAGGGGATAGAGTTCAGATAACATATAGAAACCAGCCTCAATCAGAACACGGCTAGTACCGACGTTCTTTAATAACAGAGAAAGAACAGCGCTGACTAATTGGTTATCAGAGTGTGCAAATTCAGTATCAACATCAATGAATACATTCACACAAAATAAGATTGCAACAAATAAATGACTCACTTGTGAAAGCACAGGTGCAATATATGTGATTGAATGAAACTGAAAAAAAGGTACGTTGGTAGTACGAAACCCACGGCAACGACTTGCATCCTACAAAACATGCGTTCCATAGCCAACAAGAATCCAGCATAAACATTACCAACACATTTTAATGAGGTACACAAAGGAGATTTAACATCTTTTAAATATTTTGTGATTGACAATAAAGACCTACTTCCTAGAGAAGGTGACAGGGAAAAGACATTAAGCAAATTAAAATATGACTAGAAGTTGTTTATAAATTAAATCAGTACCAAGCACTGCATGGTTAAAAGGGTAAAGTTTTAATAAGACTGAGACGATGGGACAGCACTATGCACTTTAGTCCATCAAGCAACCCGTAAGGGCGCCAATATAAGATCAGCATGCACTCTATACATTTTAAGGTATATAGTAAATAGCACTATGCACTATTATGCTCAGTAAACCATCGCAGGTTAACACATATAGTGAATCTGGTAACATCTAAGAAAATGGGGATGACACTAGTTATAGCATTTTTTATCCTGTTCCATGATAAGATTTGATGTTAATGAATTATCATCTGAGCAAATTAAATAGGAGAGAATGACAGTGCATAACCACAGAAGCACTATGCACTTTAAGGCCGCTAGGAGGCAAGCGTCGATATAATTCAGACTGTGGAACTATACAACGCACTTAAGTCCATGTTGCAACCCACAATGGGTATATATAAGAACATATTTCATTTTATGAACATTAGGCTACATGGTAAACTACAACGGAGGAAGCACTACACACTTTAGGATTAGCAACTCAGTGTATGTGCAAACATATATACATGGTAGTATCAAAAGTACAATATGATATATACATCTCAAGTGACATTATAAGTTGATATGGGGCACAAGCCATATCATTTGTTTGACCCTCTTGATTAATTTTAGCTGCTTGATAACAAGGGCAGCATGGATGGAGGGTGCATTTGTCACCATATAATGAAATGCATTTACGCATATTAAAATGATAACATAGAGAACTTCTTTGGTTCTAACACAAGGGGGACAGCGAGCAACACTGCTTAAACACATGTGTATAATAATGTATTACAATGTGGATCAAAAGCATCAGTACGATTTATCCTGTCAATGGCACATGTGTACATATTAAGTATCAACCTGAATGAGTTGCTGTTAGGTTTAACATGTAATATAGTAAACAAGAAATTATGTAATTTCAGCTGATATGCATGTAAAGTACAACATTCCAAGATGGCGAGCGTGTTTGAGAATGGGTTATGTATTTGTAACAAGATGATATAAAGAAAAGAGGGACAGAGTGGAGTTTACAACACACTACATATATAAGGGCTGTGGTGGTGCACAGCTTCAACTCTGAAGAAACCCGTTTGGTGAAACGCGTCAATTTTTAAATAACATTTTGGGATCCACAAATAAATTGTAGTCAAATATGTGGCAAAGAGACAAAACTGTGTGCTGTTAGTCATTAAACAAAAGGTGGACTGTCCCGTTGAGCGCGGACAAGTTTCGAAGGAGTATCATCTCTTGTTGTTATATATATATATATATATATATATATATATAAGTTCAGTTCGCGGGTACCGTGTTAGCCAAGGGTTGATTAGAATGTTGATACAGAAGAAAACGAGTTGATACCTTGATTAGGCTAACAAAGTCACTCATTTTGCCCATTTGGGAGCTTTCGTGGAATGTCTCCACTTCCTCAGGCAGAGATGAAATGAAGCATTTAAAAAACATCACAGCATTACAGCTTACATAGCCCCCCTGCAGATACCGCATTACCTGTTCCTGTCTTTTTGAAGTTTGAAGCAATGTACTAGCAATGAGAGTCCAGTGGGTGAGCATTTTACAGAAGCTAATCATACGCTTAACGATCTCAAGATTGCTGCACTGTGGGGCAATTTCAGGACTGACAAAGCCAGAAAGACCTATGAATTGAAATGCATGCACAGTTCCAATACACTGACAGGGGGCTTGAACAGACATCAGTTTCATGACTCACTATTCCAACTAACATACTTTCACTTTTTCCACTCATAGCAATACAAGGATCACAACATCCAGACCTGACACTTTCCATCATTTTTTCCAAAGCCATTCACAGACATTCAACCGGCACTGCACCAGCCCCGCCAGCATCTCTAAGGCAATGAATTGTTGCCAAGCTCCCCCAACACTGCCCCATCTGTCAAAAGCTTCCCAGAAACCTGTGAGCGCCCTTGTCCCTAGTCAAGCTCCACCCTTTACTCTTGATTGGGATGTAACACAATCCATGTATGGTATCTGAAAAAAATGTTACCACATTGGGCTCCACGGGTCACAGGCCTGACACATAAACTGACTGTCTGCCCCCTATTTCAGACTTCTAGAGGCACAAGTCTGATATTGTGATGATTTTGCTACCACTGATCTTGTAAAGGGACTGGCCTGACATACCGACCTTCATCTGGACTGTGCATACAATGACTGATACCTAACCAACCACTCCTGCCCTACCTGAGAGCACACTAATAGGGTTGACTGTTTTTTTTAATTTTTTTTCCTGCTCTTCACTTTCACTGACCTCTGCCCTACTTCACACAGGGCACCATTAAGACCTTGAAGATTGCAATGTGTGGGGGGGTAGAACATCCGCATGCCTTTCTGAGCAAAACTACAAATCAGGTACAGACAGGCACAGGTAACAGGGTATCTGCAGGAGGGGCTATGTAAGCTGTAATGCTGTGATCTTTTTCAAATGCTTCCTTTCATCTCTGCCTGAAGAAGTGGGGACATTCCATGAAAGTTTGCAAATATGCAAAATAAATGACTTTCTTAGCCTAATCAAGGTATGGACCCATTTTATTCAGGATCAATATTCTGAAAAAAATATATATATATTCAATGAAATACTTTGTCAAAGGGACGTTATGGTTACAAGTAAAACCGAAAAACATCAGAAATTTGCCAGTTATGGTCAGCAAAGCAACCATAACTCATGCCACCACCGTGCACTGCTAAGACTAATACCCAGGACATCAAAGATGACATTACAAATGTCATTAATTACATCACTGATGACATCACATATCTGGGCCAATTGTTTTTGTTCACTGACATATATAGGCCAGGTGGTTCTGTTTACTGACAGTCAGAATATTAAAATTGAAAAGGTGCTATATATCTAGACGTTAACCTTATCACATGTTCTTAAAGTACATTCCTTAGGGTTTAGTCTCAGCTAATGTTGTACATACATGGGGAAACAAGCAAGCCTCAAACACACAATTCATTTGTATACATGAAGATACACGTTAATGTTATTAACATTTTTTGAAGAGGCTGTTTCTTTCTTCCTTGCTTTAGTTTCCCTGTATGTGCCTTTCATTTGTATGCATTGTGGTTCTTCATATGTACTAGCACAAGTGTAGTAAGCCTTGAATTGTTAGCTAGTTAGTACATGTTTAACATTACTCAAAACTTGCATAAGGTAGCATTCATTATTGTACTTTCCAAAATTACAAGATTATAAATATTGTACTTCGATGGTGCATGCTGCAGCCATTGCATATGTTTATATACGACTAGGTTCCCGTATTAACAACACTCCAATATAATGTTGTTTAGATGAGTACATTCTTTAATAGATTAATTAGTTCACAATAGGTCTCCTGATCACCCCTGATATCTTGTTACCAACATTATAAACACAACCCCTTGTAGGGACTTTTCATCAAAATTAATTTCACATGTGATGTCATCAGTGATGTCATCAATGACATGTGTGATGTCATCTTTGATGTCCTGGATGTTAGTCTTAACAGTGCATGGTGGTGGCACGAGTTATGGTTGCTTAGCTGACCATAACTGGCAAATTCTGGAGGTTTTTCGGTTTTACTTGTAACCATAATGTTCCTTTAACAAAGTTTTTTCATGTATTTATTTATTTTATTTATTTGTATTTGTAAGGCGCACTAACAGCCCAAGGGCATCGAGGCGCTGTTGCAGAGATTGTCTTATTTACACATATTTGTCTTAGTTACAAAGGGATGCTTGGCTCTTGGTTGCAGTGAGCAGGATACAATATTGTCTTTGTTACATGAAGTGATCTTAGTTCAGTAACGTAGTTTAGCTCTTAGTTACAGTGAGCGTGATATAGATCCAGTGAACAGTGAACTGTACAAAAGTAGCCTGAATAACAACATTCATAGGGTGAGGTGATTAGGTGAACACCAAGGTTTTGATTCATTTCCTGAATGCTAAATGGGATTCGACCTTTCGGACTTGGGGGGCAGGGCATTCCAATGTGTCGCTGCCAGTACTGGAAAACTAGATCCTCCTGCTCACACTGTCCTAGTTTTAGGAACAGAGATCCTATTGGCATAGGCCATTCTTGTGGGTCTGGTGGGTACCGACTTGACAACTCTTTGAGCCAGCTTCTGCAGAATGCAAATCATGGCAGATTACCCCCTTTCTGAAATTCAGACAACCATTCCAGCATACAAATAAACTCACATAGCCAATATATCATACTAATGTTTCTAAGGTACAATGAAAATGGTACCACATCTTTACAACAGTAGGCATAATATACCAGACTGTTGACACAACCACTTCAGGGCACTATACTGCATCTGTAAAAAAAAAAGAAGTGGTTGGTTTGAATGTAAAAACACCTCTGTTACTCCAAAACATAGGTTACCAGCAAATCTAACAAATGGCTACCTAATATTCCTTCAACCCAAATGTACTCACTAAACTGTAGCACAATAAACAGTTAGAATATGCCGACACGTATCCAACTGCATCCATCATACTACAATAGTACTTTTAAAATTCAAGATAATTATAAAACACCAACAGGTATCAAACTACTTCAAAAATACCCTTTATTGCAATACACTTCAAATACACCATCACAGTTCTTCTTACTACAAAACTTCTTGTAAAGTCTAATGTAGTTAGAATATACAAACAGGTATCTAACTACTTTAAACATTCCATTAATTACAACACACTTCAAACAAACATACTATCAATCATACACTCACATAATTATAATTATTTTAATCCTCTATGGATTTTTTTCCTCAATGACCCAATGATTAATTCATGTCAATGTATTAGCAGTGTAGCACACGCTAATGTTGCACCAAACATAGTACATAAAATGTACTGTTAATGAGGGTCAAAAAAAGTAAACGTGTATACAAAATTGTATGCAATTAAAGCTTTCAAACTATCCTGCTTAACAAATTATATTGTTTTTTTCACAGAAAAAGAACCAGAGATTCCAGCGTTCTTACTGTATGCAACTAAGTCACCATACCAAGTGTAAACAAATACATATTCCATAACCACTATCGTCAATTGTATTCATAAATACCATATACACTTCAATTATATCATTCCACCATATGACAAATACTGTATACTCCCCCTTCATTAGCTAGAATTACTATACGCATTTTACTATAGTGTGTGGTGCCAGTGCCCACATTCTTGGGGGGAATGGCCTACAGCCATGCCCACAAGAATCTTGTCACTGGTCACAACCACCACACTATAATTAAACCATTTAACAAATCTGTACAATACACCTTCAAATAACAAAACTCACCCTGAACCCCATGCAATTGAAATGATCTCTGAGAACACCAAAATTGGATACGGGTTTCGGCGGCATCTGCAAACCCTTTTTTCCGTATAAAAACAACTCCATATGATCTTGATTCCACTCCCTGCCCTTTCCATGCCCTCTTTTAGCCATCAAAAATTCCAAATGTGTTTTCCAAACTGTTTGTTCATAGCGCTGTCCACGGACTACCACAGTGTCCGTGGAAAGGGCATCACCTGCACCCACTTTTTTCACCTAGAACAGCTCCATATCATCTTTATTCCACCCACACACCCTTTCTAGCCCCTCTTTCCACCACCTAATAACCCCAAATATGTTTTCCAGACTTTTCCCCCCACCCGCTATCCGTGGACACCAGCAGTTGCCCGTGGATTCAACATGGTGACTGTTTGAAAAAATATGACGCAGCACTTTTGAGCATCAATCAGCGGATGCGTCCGATGTCCACGGACATCACACTGGACCGAATAGGGAATCAAGTCCACGGACCAGAACTAGATATCACCAATAGTTTTTTACCTACTTTTTGGCCGTTTAAAAAAAAATGACTGGATTTACACCAAACTTACAAACGCATTCTTTTGGGACCAAACCACTGCTCCTGGTGCAGATTTGATGAAAATCCGTCCAGCAGTTTGGGCTGTAGGCATGAGCAAATGTATTTTTCCATTGCGTCTATGAAGATTTCCACAAATGTTGGGACCCCCCCCATATATTTTTGCCCCACCTTGTGGAAACCACACCAAACATCGTAGAATCATTCTGAGGGGGCCATATACTTCTTTGTAAAGTTTGGTGAGGATTCACCTGCGGGGAGCGAAGCTATAAACCGCCCAAAAAGCGCTCTTTCTATAAATTGAGCAACTTCACCATAACTACAGGGCCGCTACCACTGGCCCTGTAATATATGAAACAAACAAACTGTGAGAAACCAAAGGGTGCCTCATCCACTAGTCCTTGGGACTTGTCATCCAGGTGGCCAGGACACAGTCACCACTTTTTAATCCAGTTCCTGGGGATAGACCATTGCGGGAGGATCACCTGGGTCAGGGTCTTTGGGGGTGGGGTGAGACAGCCGACAGTGAGACACGGTATTACCCCCCCACTATTTTATTTGTTATATTTTTGCAAGGAACTTAGGGTTGACCACCATAAATTACCTGGGGGAATCCAGATGTGGACCCTTTGCTCACTGTGCTCAGAGAGGCACAGCTTCTACTCACTGATGAGGCCCAACAAGGATGAAACACGTGTCTGGGGTTGCTGTTGGTACTTTTGTTCATAGGAGGTTTGCCTGGCATTTCGGTGCTGGACTGCCCTTGTGTGCGGGACAAAGACTGATATGCAGATGGATAGTCTTCCTTTGTGAAAAGTACAGTGAGCAAAAAGCAATGGCTGCAGACTCTCAAAGTGGGTGAAAACCACTGAACAGTTTATCATGCCATGTTCTTTCTAGAAGGGGCGCATGCTACCTTTTTTGTTTATCTGACCCATCCTATTTTTTAGTATCCTCCAAGGTCCCAAATCACCCCCCCCCCATTTTTACACAAAGACTGGGCCGAGGAATATGGTGACAGAGAGTAACAACATTAACTTTGACACATCGTACTGGACATGTCCGGCTAAACGCGTCAGGCAAAGTCAGGCACTTAATTCTAAGTGCATACACCTGATACTAATTAGCTCTCCTCACATAAATAAAAAGCAGCACTGAGAGACACACTATGAGCAAGGCGTAACACTAGTACGAGCAGAACTTCTGGAGTGAAGGCAAACCTACTGGAGCAGAGCGACGGACCAAGGGACGGGAGCAGTGGGTCAAAAACCCCCAAGAGCTTCCTGCTGGAGCTCGTTGCTTCCGACAGACCATAGAAGACACGTGCAGAAGGCCAGATCCCACAAGCAAAGACTGCATTGTGTTTCACAGAGGCCAGTGACCCTCCCGAGTGACCAGCAGAGTTAGGGAGGCAAAACCAAGCCTGTACTACGAACCTTGACTCATTATTTGGAATCGCAAAAACCAAGAAAAAGATGCACACAGCCAGTGAGTTGGCAAGTGATCTGTGTGTGTTAAAGTTGGAAGTAGCAACAGTATCTCACAAGTCAAGGCTGCATGCCTGTGGATGAAACGTGAGCAAAGGCAGACCTGTGAATTAACTTTGAAGTAAAAGACAGCTGCAAAATCAGCGATACTAAGTAACAGAGTGGTCCAGTGAAAGGAAGTAGCCCACTCGAAGGTCTCGGTGAAAGGTACAGTGTTTGAAGCGGATGAATAGCAAAAGTAAAATAAAGAAGATTAACTCCTAGAGAAGGGGAGAATGAAAGTTAAACTGTGAACTTTGAGTCAAAGTGGTCCTGCGGTGGTCTGTAAAGAAAGCCACGCACATTTGAAAGTCTTTGACATCCGAAAGCGGTCTGAGCCCAACTGAGGGAGACCCGAAGTATTATAAGCTTAGGGAAGGGATCCCCCTTGCAGGTTTGTGTTTAACTGTGTTGTGAGAGGCCTGAGACTGACAGAGGGGGACCTACGTGAACCTTGTTGTGAAGGGTCTGAGCCCAACAGAGGGGGACCTTTTTTAACTTTTTGTTGAAACATTATTTTGGCAGTCAGGAAAAGAGACTTTTAACATGGAAGACCAGGCAGGCCTTAATCCACCTTTTGAAACTGTATATTGTGTTGGAAACCGAGCCAGAGTGTGTCATCCTGCCTACAGGGACAGCCTTACTTTGTGAGGTCTAACATGGGCAGAAGAGCTGGTTCAGCTACATTTATTCTTTTGAACATTGATTTTTCCTTTTGCATACATTTCTCCTTTGCACACTTTTTTGTGCAAGAGATAGGGAAAGCATTAGGTTTTTGTTAGCATAGGCCATTTCGATTTGAGAAACTGCACTAGGACTGTTTTGTTTATCATTTAATGGTCAAGACTACTCCCATCTTAGTTATAGGTTTTTCCAGCCCCAATAATTTCAATAAAGGTTTTACAAATTGTACCCATTGTGTCAGTGTCAACCTTGTGATTCCATGCCTCCCCTACAAAACCCACACAAGTCAGGAAGACCGCACTCCAGGTACCTCTCTGCATCAAGATAAAGGGGTACTCAGAAGACGCATAAAATAATGCAGTTATCGAAAGCCAAAGCCTCAGGGAGGCGGGAAAAAAAGAACAGCAACGTGTTTCGCACCACTTGGTGCTTGCTCACACAGCTTGTTCACGCACTATTGCTGATTACACAAAAACATAAGTGCGTCATTCATTTCCATGTCCCTGCTCATATGCTGACATGGAAATATACCTGCAAGTAATGGCTGGACATAAGAGGAGCGAATGCTCTACTCCTAATGGGAATATGTTATCTGGGGTCCTGGCTGTTATTGCTGTTAGAAGAAGGCGAATACAAGAGAATAAATCACATTCCCTCTCCAATATTGATATGGAATTAGCAAACTAGGGTCAAACCAAATATGAAGCTCAGAAGTACAAACAGGATGGGGCCAGTGTTCTTCAGTGTGGTAGTCCCAATCATCTGTCGGGTGGGAAAAGAGAGGGTAATGAAAAGGACACTCTGTTGGTTACTACTTCAAAACCCATAGTGGATTCTATGCAGAGTTATAATGTGGATCCTGATAACATGGAACCAATGGGGCAGTTCGTCAAAGGTAGAATCATTGCCGACTTTCAGATGTGTAAATATGTTCACGATTTTGGCTTCTGGTTCGACATCCTAGACTAATCCACACAATTAATTTGTGATGCCTATTAAGATAGATAGTTCACATCAAACTGCTCCATGTTCAGATATAGCAATGGAGGATAAAAGCTGCCAAACCTCGCAGATAGATTGCGGTTAGTTGGTTTGTACATCTAATTTTGAACCCCAGATAGTGGACTTTAGTAAGCAGCGTAAGGGGGCCGAGGATTCAAACTGTCAGACTGAGATGGACTGAGATGGATGCAAGAGACCTGGCTAAATCAGTGAATCTGGCAAATGATGGGCAGAAGCACATTCAGAGTGGATCTACGTGATTTTACCGAACCAAAAAGTTCGACTCCCAAAAGTCTATTTTCTTTTTCAATTTTCCGCAAAACATATATGTGGGGGAGACACCCACAACCCCCCCCACCTTAGCCCTATACATTTTTTATTCACTTTACCCCCCCCCCACATATATATATACGGAAAATTGGGAGGGGGCCGAACTTTTGGGAATCGAACTTTTGGGAGTAGGTAGTTTTGTGCAATACCTTCAGAGTAAGAATCTTGCTGCCACTTCACTAAAAGTACAAATTCAATTATCCGAGGCTAGGCCTCATAATGTGGCTGAGGTCTCGGGCCAGACTCTGTTGTGAGGGACTCAGTGTAGGAAAAACAATACCAAAGGGTTGCTGATAATGTGTCTGCAAATAACCAAATCTCAGATGCCTTGTATTCGGGAGAAGTCCTTAGGAGAATTTGTTTTTGACCGGAAACATTTTATTATTTCGGATGTTAAAATGCCAGCAGGGTTTACATCCAAAAAATCTTTGAGGAACAATGTCAGGGCCTGGCTTGGATTATGCACTGGCCCAGGGATTATAAAAACTACAGACTTGAAGGTTCTTCAGAGGATTAGAATTGACCACTGGTGTTCATTTGAGAATAGAGACTGTATATTAGTTGGCTGTGGCAGTAGCAGCCTCCCACTGTTTCTATCACATTGTAGTAGCATGATTAATGTTCCATCTGAGCGGAAGCTGGTTTTGAATGTTATTGTTTAAGGTGACAATCTTTATCATGAACTGCCTAGGTTTGCCCTATATATTTTACACTGTTGCATGTATGATTGCATTTTTGTGATTCAGCAAGATTTTGATTTGTAATATAGGACTAATGATTCAATGTGTTTGTTTCTGTTGTGTTCTTGTCTGTATGTTTGTGCTGCGCGTGTAAGCCTCCAGGCTTTTTGGTGGGTAATATAAATGCAATGAAGTAAAAGTAAAGTAAAAAGTCTGTGTTGTTGTGAAAGAACGGTAAATGTGCTGTAGGTCATTTGAATAACCAGTGGATTCATAGATCTTTGATAATAGCTATCAAACCAATAATTAAGGTGTGGAAGACACCTTGTGACTATTCCTAGGAAGACCAGCTGGGATATGTTCAAGGCATACACTAACGGTTGGGAGCTATCAGCACTTACTTGGTTATATGCATCCTTCCTCTAACCACCTAGACATCCCACCATAAGCACATATTAGTAACACAAATGTGCACAGGAGGTCTGACCAGATGTTCCCCTTCCTCTGAATGATGGACCTTTGTATTAGTGAGGTTAAAAGCATTTCATTCACCCACTCCAGTTTGGCTGGTGCAGTGCAGGATTTCCATAGCATCAGTATCTATTTCTTACCAACTATGCTTTCCTAGACGCTCACACCTTCTGCGGCTGGATATGTCATCCAGTACCATGTGATCACTGAAAAATGAGCGTTGCGAAGTATAATTCTACATCATTGAGTAGAATCTCATTGATCGTCTTAGTCATATCTTTCCAGGAGGCCTGGATCTATAGCATATGTTCAGGTCTACCACAGCAGAGCCCCAGCACATGTGAGAGCCATTAAAACCCCCTTCAAACATTAATTCAGCAGTTCATTAGATTCTGTTCATTTCATGACCTTGACCAGGCATGTTCTGGTTTCCCGGATAATGGGAAACAACTAAACATAATTACAGCAATGGGTCACTGGTCCATGCATCAGGCCTCATGTGTACCCCCAAAACTCTTGACCACTCTATCAGCAGTTTGGCGACAGGTGATCTTTGAGGTGCAATAGAGTATGCATTGCCAATGCTTAGAGGGACTGTCCGCCCAAGTGAAAGATTTCCAACAGAAGGGCCTTCCTGCTTACCTTTCCCTCCAACATGCTGGGGAATTGTATTCAGAGCACATTCCAAGTTATGGTATTCTCCTCATGTGATCCCTCCATTCCACACCAGTGATCCGAACGTATCCCTTTCACTTTTTCCAGTAGAACTGATATCCATCAGACCCCATTCAGGTATCACTTTGGCCAAAACATTGGTTTCCCGCTAATCTTCATTGCAGCATTATACTATCCCAGACTGATTTCCCCCCCCCCCCCCCGAACCCCTCCCATGGACTGATGGGCTGACACCAAAAATGTTCCCCATTTCTCACCAGCATTCTCTCGGAAACTCCGGGGCTCCTTCAAAGTTCTTTCTGTCCTTTCCAGTGCCATTGGTTTTCCGCAGACCAATTGTATTAATCCCTGCTCTTTACCAGTTAGTAGATGAAATAGATGATAAGTGCCGACTGCCAGGGGACAGCGTGGGAAGCTTGGAACACACCACTACCACAGTTATGCCATAGTTGTAGTTGCCAGCCTCAGTGGTTTCTTCCCCATGGGAATGTTTGGATTGTCCTGCTATCGCCTTACCGGCCGGTCTCTCCACTTTTGATAGAAACATTGATAAAATGTAATTGATCTGTGGTGCTACCATACCGTCAATTCTAATGTGGGCCACCTGTCCGGTCAGAACCTAGCTTCCCAAGTGCTTCTTACATGTTGGAATTTATTAGTTTTCTTGTTTCCGCGGTTATCCCAATATCGAGGTTTGTTGTTCTTGGTGGACACCACTGGAAGCCCCACCCCAATAACTTTCTTTGAGAGCATGGGGATGAGACAAGCATCGCCTCTGGTTTGCTCTAATTCATTTTGTAACTAAATTGCTCTCTAAACTCCCCCAGTGCAGCCAAGCCTCCATATAAGTGCCGTACCAGAACTTTTTATGCATTAAACTCTTGTAAATACAACATTGCAACACTGTTTATCTTTCTGTGGGTACCATTTGCGCATCGGGGGAGAGCAGCGTTCAGTGCAAACGCCAGGTGGCTTGACAGAAACAAGAGCCCATCTTTTGATTCTTATCTGCATAGATGAAATTGCAGGTAATGCAGGAGCTTCTGTCAGAAACAGCACACAGTGGGATGAGGAATGGTTCCTTTCTGTTCAACTTCTATGCTTCGTGTATGTACCAGCTGATGGGGCGGAACATAATGCATGCATATTTATTTTCATAGCATTTTAAGACCACAGCAGCCATGAGATGAAAACTTAATTACAACTGGGAAGTATCCTTTTAACAAACAAATTAAGCTCTTTCAGTGAATGTATGTTTGCAGTGCACACATGTATTTTCTGAGGTTGATGTGTTGTGTGCATTTCTCATCCAGATGCATCCATGTGGTGTGTTCATGCACATGTCGGAGAAGGTTTTTCACAAATGTAATAACTTGTTAGACACCAGACATCTTTACTACACAACTGTTTTTGTTATGTGTCTAATTCATTTTCAAGTTTAGTAATGATTTGGTTGCCTTTCCCATACTTTATTCTATTGCTGAGGTAAATTATTTGTATTCACACCCAGTGAAGGACGCTCAGCCAATCAGGTGGCTGGAACAGTAGGCGAGAATACACAATCCCTCACCACTGTCCTAGACATCGGAGGCCTTTCCTCAGGAGGTGCTTTTTTCTTCAATTTTTCATTGCAGGGAGGCAACAGGGAGCCTTGCTTGTAATGAGGCTGACAGACTGTAGCAGTGAGCACTTGCCTCTCTGCGCTATCGTATCACAGCACTGGCATGCCATTAAGTAGTACGAGTTCCAGTAAATGAGAACTTTCATTAATCATCAACAGATGATCTGCTATCATACCTTAAAACACATAATACAAGTCATGGTTGTTTTACTGTGTAATTGGCCAGGTTTATTTGTGCCTTAAAAAATAAAATATATACAGAAGAGATCAAATGTGCAGTCCTTTGTAGAGGAAAAATGAAAGCTATATTAAGTGAGTTATCCTTCTGCAATAATAACACCCCCTTCTGCAGCATGCCCTAGGGAGTGAACCAGCTGCAGAGTTACTGGGAATTGGTACACAAATCATTTGTTTATAAGTTTAATTCCATTTTTATTACATTTCTACTTTGTAGAGTGTTTCTGATTCAGAACCAGTTAGCCTTCGTATCTGAACTGGTCGCTAGCTATCAATGCTATATTAGCCATATCTATCAACCACATCTATCAGGAGCTTGCACTGCAGAGGCAAATGTTGCTGCTCTATGTGAGTGGGGCTCCCCCTGCTGTTATGCTATTGCTATTCTACGGGATGGGAGTATAGATTGCTTAGCCCATGCTGGGCAAGTTCTTTGTGATGGGAATTTGGACTGCCGAGACCTTTTCTGTTCCGTTTCTGGCTTCACACACCTGTTCAGTGTGAGGGTGCTTGCACTGCTTCATCCCATGCAGTCGCTTCTCCGTGTGAGTGGAACTTCTACTGCTGTGACCGGTGACTTATCTAAGGTCATCTTTACGGATAGGCCCACGACGTTCCTGTTCCATGCAAGGAAAGTATTATCTACGGAAGTCAATGGAATACCTTTTCTATATTACCCTCCCCTCCAATGTTGCCACTGTTCTATGTGAGGAGGGTGCCTTCTGCAGAAACCCATTCCTTATCTTTTCTCAGTGTGGGTATCCTCTACCCTGGTTTCACCTTGCAATGCTCCCTCCACCAGTTCTCCATGACGAAGGCGTGCATTGCTGTTTCTTGATCCATCGTTTCAGTTTGCGTGAGGGAAGCCCGACCTGCTCCTATTCAAGATGACCTGCTCTGTGTGAGTGAAGCGTTAAATAGCTTATGCTGCTGTGGTATCTATTACTATGCAGGGGAAGCTTAGTGTTAGTGCTCATCTATTCTATTGGTGGTTATATTCGTTCTATGTTCTTAGATCGCCTTTTTTTCACAGAGTTTTTTGCCTAAACGTTTCGCCCGAAAAAAACATTGTTTTTAAAAAAGAAAAATGTATATATTTGGGGTTCCTCCCAACCCCCCGTTCCCTATTTTGTATCCCTATACCCCACACCCCTTATATGCCCTTACCCACCCACCCCCTATATTTTTCAATGAATTTTTCAGACGAAAATTTCAGCAAAAACACCACGAAAAAAAGCCTGGTGATGTAAGAACGCCATACCGTTATAATGCACACAGTGCTTTATCTGTTAATTGTGAGGGAAACATGCTATTCCCTCATAATGTGGACCGCTGCCTCATGATAAGGTTTTCCATACAGCTTTAACTTTTTGCAAACGTCAACTAAATGTCAAATATGTATTAATCGCTTGTGTGGAAAAAAAATCTCCTTAAAATAACATTTACGTTGAAAAACCGGGAATAAAATACTCCCACCTCAAAATCTTATCTGGAGCACAGAGTGCACCCATTAGGGATGGTGTGCGTTTCTCTAGGTCCATGACGACCAGAAGCAAGCGGTTCACATGGAGTCATAATTTCTGAGTTGTTCTGCCAAAGGACTCCATCTTGATTCTTCGGTCGTCCATCATGTGGTTCACCAGGGGTTCTACTGACAGAAGAAACCACATTGGTGAGGAGACAGCCTTTTCTTGTGCCGCCTGCGGTTGCCCCAAGAGGCCTTCTGCTTCCTTTGTACCACCGTCAGCCGTCCCTGTTCAGCAGGAATAACCGGTGGTTCATAACAAAGTCCCACAGATCCACATGTTCTGTAATGAAATGGTCACCCACCTTTCAAATGTGGAAGCCAAAAGGCCAAAGGGAACCGAGACATAAATTAACAAAGAAATAAAGGAAAACTAATTCAAAATACAAAAGCAAGTCCCCTGCCACATTTCATATTATTAATTTGCATTTATAAAGCCCACAAACAGCCCGGAGGCATCGGAAACGATCCCACATGCGGTTGAAAATGCATGCACCCGCAGGGAGTGTCTGAGAAAAGCATAGTCCCCAAGGAGGGTAGACACATCTGCCGACCTGCACATAGAAAATAAATAAAGTATACAGACAAAAGAGAGCACAAACTTTAGCCCAGGTTTTGTGAGTCCAACTGCATGTTGCATTCGGATCCCACAAGCAAAATGCAAATAAATCTGGGACACGAAATATATAAGCTTTCCTGGGACACTTGGAGACGCCTCCACAGTCGTCACCTGCCACTAGATCAAATGCCAAAGACTACATTTGGGCTGCCATGGTCCTACGGAATATAAGCCTCAAATATTCCTCCCTGTAGATGCGCACACAGCCACAGTCTAGCTATCTGGTTGTTTTTATGTAGCATCGTACACCCGGAGGCCTCAGAGCGCTGACAAGACTAACAATCAAAGAACACATACCTAAGCAAAAAGATCTGAACCTTATTAATTTTTGCCTGTATTAAAGAGAAAGGTCTTCGGGCTTTTCTTAAACTGGGCTAAATAAGGAATTGTCCTTAAAGGAGGGGGCAGTGCGTTCTACAACAAAGGAGCCCAGGCATCAAAACTCGTCCCCGCACATTTCTCTTTTTACAATACCTTGGGCAGTCCAAGAGGGCATCCTTATTAGAATGCAGGGTTTGTCTTGTGGGTGCTTTTTTTAATATGTGTACTGAGGAAGGCGGGGGCATTACCTGACAAACACTTGTAAACAATGGTACTGGCCTTCTGCCCGAGTCTCTGTTCCACTGGGAGCCAATGTAACTTCCGACGGGCCTCGGACCCACGAGAGCGCCGCCCGAGCCCACATACTTTTCGAACTGCCCCATTCGGCATGGTTAGCAATTTTTTTATATTTGACTGGGTGGTACCGTTGCAATAATCGAGTTTTGCATTAATGGTGGCAGCAGGTACTACTGCCCTTTTCTTTTTAGATAGATAAGGACGTATTTGCCATAAAAGTCTAATCACGTATGAACAGGATGCACTTAAATGCAACACTTGTTTGTTAGATGTTAATTGCGAGTCATAGTAGACTGACAGTGTTTTAACATGCTTGGCAACAGGAATAGCGTTGCCCGCAATCAGAAATTGGCAATATAGGGAATCCAATTTTTATATCCTAGCACCAGTTCCAATGCTAAGTAGTTCAGTCTTCTTATCATTTAATGCTAGAGAGTTCAATGCCACCGAAGCCTGAACTGCCAATGACTTGATTAGCCAGGTCTGCATCATTGGAATAAACCCCAGATACTTCAAGGAGAATCTGCGCGTCGCCCGCAACTGCACACCAAGATCACCCAAGAGGTCCCACAAAGACCTGATGTACACATTAAATAATAAAGATGAGAGACATGACCCTTGTGGTACGCCATAGGTAAGAAACACAAGGGACGACTGACAATCATTCTTAATACCTTTAGCTTGTCCGGCCCCAAGAAAAGATTTAAACCACTTTACAGCATCATCTAAAACATTTCCCAGTCATGACAAGTCTATCAATCAATAGGTCATGATCGACTAAACACAACGCGGCCGATAAGTCGAGCATCAGAAGCAGTGCGGTGTGAACTTTGTCCACAATTTTAATAACATTAGACTTCAAATCTAGCAAGGTGGTCTCCGTGCCATGTTTTGAGAGAAATCCAGGCTGACCAATCCCTAGTATTTCATGTTGCTCAACGAATTCATGATATTGACAATAAGCGATTTTGTCAAGATTTTTTAAGAAAAAGGGCACATTAGTTATGGACCTAATGTTTGTGGGGACAACGACATCCAGATTATCTTTTTTTTTTTAAAGAGGAGGACCACTAATCTCCAAATATTGTGGCCAGCAATACTTCCCCACTACTGACAAAACTGTAGGCCCCACCAAATGGACAGTGTGCCACATGCAGCAACTACACAAACAAAGTTCACTTTAACCCCTCACCATACAAGGTAAATTAATTTCCCCACATGTGCTCCTGTGAAAGAAACAAGCCTTAGCAAACCCAATAAGTCTGGCTTTTACTGATGAGTGTGATTGAAAAGAGGTATGGCTGGATAGATGTCTATGGATGGGTGGATGAATATGGATGAATGGATGAATGAATGAATGAATGAATGAATGAATGAATATGGGCAGAGGGACAAGTGGGAGAATATGGTTGTGAAGATGGATGGATGTATATGTAGTCAAGGGTCCACCAGTTAGAACATAATAAAAACCATGTACTAAAAAAATAGAGTAAATGCTGGGCAAGAAGCAACGCTGTTTATTACGGCTGGGCAAGCACAAATCAAACAGAACAGTGGAAAGGCTCTGATCGAAAGGCTGACATCTGAATGAAATACGAACAGTAGTTTTATACCAAGAAATACAATGGTTGGAAATCCATCGAAACAGTTGAAAGTTAGTTTACTTTTTTATGTTTCACAGGGATTTCATTGGTTCACAGACATCACCTCCTCAAAGTTTACGTTAATTAGTGAAGCGTAATTTGAAGCAAAAAGTTTAACAATTTCCCATTATAAGGCCACCTCATGTGGTACCACACTTATTCACACCCCACCCCGGTACCACTTGTTATTACTGAAGTAACATTTGTGCTGACCTCCTGAACTTTAATACACTGCCATTGGCCTGCACCATTGAGAATGGAACACGAGCAGCTGCAGCTGGTGGGGAAGGGAACATTCATACGATACCTGTTGGATGATGACCTTCGCAGACTCTGTGGTAGATTCTTTGGAGGCTGGCCACCACGCCTGAGCTCATGAACTTACTGTCCAATTGGTTCTCCTAGGAATGCCACTGCATCCTGCGTACCTCTCCCACAGCCACCTGCCGATGGGTATTGGTGCTCATGGGACCGGCACACTGGTACAGAGCCACCCTCTCAGCTGCTGTGTAGGACAGCTGGTCTGACTGACCACCCTGTGATTACATCACCTTGTTCCAGTTTAGTAGTTTTTTCATGTGATGACTAGATTAGGCCCCACCCGCCTTTGAAGATCCCTGTCATGTAGGTAACGTGTTTCAGATCGATATTTCCCAGGTCCAGCCTGTCACAAGGGATTTCCCACTACATGCGTTTATG
The DNA here is from genome assembly GCF_040938575.1 of Ambystoma mexicanum. Classification (NCBI taxonomy): domain Eukaryota; kingdom Metazoa; phylum Chordata; class Amphibia; order Caudata; family Ambystomatidae; genus Ambystoma; species Ambystoma mexicanum. Next base: position 102,601,964 of record NC_090936.1, on the reverse strand, counting down.
ATGGTGCTATTTTTATCCTTCCCCCTTCTTTAGCTAATCATAGGACACTGTGTATACCCAATGCCTCATTACCCCTTACCATTCCTGGTGAAGCCCTTTGTATGGGGAGTCTGTGGCTTAGAATACCTGTGTCATTTCTAATGTAGCTGCCCCCACCAACCCCCTTCTTTGCTCTCTCATTTGGTAGCTGCAGCCCCCTGTCTGGCACTGAATTAGCACCTTTCATACATTCTCCCTTCGATCGATCTTTGGATCGATATTTCTGTCCCTTGCATCCCTTTTTCTCTGCACAGCCACCCCCTTGTTACCTGGTCATATCCCCTTCCTCCACGTATCCATCCAAATCTTCTCCAGAAATCAGTATTTTTGTTCCATCAGGTGAACACTCTCCCCATAATGTTTCGTAATTTTCCAAGTCTGGTGGAGGTGCTGTGAACATTATTTCTACTTCATTCTCTCTTTCATTCATACTGGGGTGTTTCTCACCTAATACTTCCTCGACCTTCATTCTTTGTAATGTCATTATGCAACCCTTCTTGTGCTGGTGGCATTTACACCACTGGATGATCAGACGACCGATCAAGGTGACGATAAGGATCGCGACGAGCACACAGACAGTTATCTTTTAATTCTGCCACAAACCAGTTGGGTGCCAGGTGAACAATGAATCAAGCCAGTTTGCCGATAAAATCTCTTGCATTTCTTTTGCCATTCCCTCATGTATTTTTCTTAGTTCCTTTACCGCGTCTGTGATTGGTCCATTTGTAGCATCATTATCAGCAATTGCAGTACAGCACGAGCTCCCCATCTTATGGCACACCACTCCCTCCATCACCGTCATGAGACCCAAAATAAAATGATTTTGGAGGGTCATCAATCGTAGAGCCTGTGATCTGCAAGCATTTTGCATCGGCTGCAGCCTGTACCCCAGGAAGCAGGAGAGAAGTAAAGAAGACAGATGTTGAGCTCTACAATTTCAAGTGGGGTGGAATGTTCTCTAAGCTCTTGTTGGATTCCACCGAGATGTAGTTGCTACTGGACCTTTTCTGCCTTGTAACCTTGTGTTCGTTTGTATTTTTGCTGTCACTTTCTCTTTAGATGTGGACAACTCATTTAGTGGTATCTAGTCTGCATGGGGCACAACTAATGTAGGATTATGGAGTGTTACCAGTCTGCACACCCCCTTCCATTCTGGCGGTAGCTGGGCGTATGCTCTCGTTCCACATGCCCAGCAGGTATCCATCATAGCTGCAGTCCCCTTTTTTCGATGTCCATTGTCCTCCTCCAACTGATATTCATCCCAAGCATTATTGTTCCATTTTATCTGAAACACAACACTCTACGAGCGGCTTTATGTTTTCTGGACGTGGGTTTTCATTTATCCATGTTAAAACATGTATATAGCTCTTCCACATTTTCTTACATCCTTAACCACCTTTTCTTCGAAGCCCACCAGTCCTTCTGCGCGGCACTGTGCCATTCCCCTTTCCCACTGTGCAGCACTGAACCCCGGATTTGCATCAAGGGTATGGTGTGACACCATGGCACATCGTACCCCATGGAGTTCTTACACTATATTCTTTTATGGACAGTGGGCACCTGGTTTCCCTTTTGTGCCCCTTCTGTAATATATTCCAGTACCAGGTGCTTACTCTTTTCCCACTGGGCCAAACTTTCTAGCTGTATGCAGTTATCCTCGTACACCTGCTCCCCCTCATCAATCCATTTTACTACCACTGTATGAACATCCCCTAGTCCTGCACAAAGCCATATGTACCAGACATCCTCCCTCTTCTGACATCACCTCTTGTGGCAAGAATTGCATTGGCCGGAGTGAGCAGATGTAGCATGTACCATTGGTGCTCCCTCGCCCGCCTTCTTCATTTCCCCACACCATACATTTTCCAAAGCCAGGTCCACTCCCTCCCTGAGAATTTTGTAGAATTCTACTGGGTTAGTTATACTTCACTTAGTGCGTGTCTCCCTATCACCACCAGCAGATGGGCTCAATTTATCTTTATGCGCTAAATGTCAGAAAAGAAGAAGTCAGAAAACAAAGATGCAGAACAATACAACCCTTTTTACATTTACACCAATCATCTCTTTAATCCCACCCACTCTTCTTTTTCCTTGTGCATCCTCCATCTCTATTGTGGGTCTTCTGTAATACCTTATTCTACTACAAAATGTTAATCTAATTTGGCTAATACTTCCCATAAAGTGATTTCTCCTCTTCCTGATGTGCTCCTTGTATCACAACGAACGGCTGTGTGATGAATCCATGTACGTCCTTCTTTTGTTTTCACTACAGTGGATGTTGAGAAGACCACTTCAAAAAGGACCACAAAACCGAGGCTTCTTCCACTTTCTCACTGTGTTTCAAATAAGTATGTTGTCCCCGGGATAAAGAGGCTGTGCTTGAGGAAATGCTTGACATGCTTGTGCACACTCTTCAATGTTGGCTCGCTCACTAGTAGATTGCTGGACCCGGCGGGAGATGTAGCAAAGCACATTGGCCATCTCAATTAAATAGTCTTTCATTTCATTGCAAAGTATTTCTGAGCTAGAGTTAGCATCTGAAATTGAACGTGAAAGAGGGACAGGCGCATGCATTCTCCCCATTACAATTTCATGCAGAGTCAGGTGGTGGTCCGTAGAAGGTGCATTTCGAAGGGCAAGAAGTGCAATTGTGGCACCTAGTAGTTGTTAGCTTAGCCAAGCGCTCTTTTAATAATCCATTAATTCTCTCCACAATCTTGCTTGCCTGCAGCTGGTAAACTGTGCAAAGTTTGTGTTTGACCCCTAAGAGATGTGTGATCTTGTCAAATAGATTGTTGGTGAAGAGTTGGCCGTTCCTGACCTTATCTCCTCACATACACCCCATCTTGGGAATACTTTCCTCACTAAGAACTTCACAGTGGGTTTAGCATCATTCTTTGCACGGGGCACTGCCTCAAGCCAACGCAAAAATCGACAGACCACTACGATTAGGTACCTGTAGCAAGCACATCTTTCTTGCATGTCAACATAATCGATATGCAAGTGCCGGAAGGGCCCTTCAAGTCATGGTATCGTTCCCCGTAAAGTTTTTCAAGTATGGCCAGACAGAAACTGTTGGCATACAATACAATTTCCCATGAACTCATTCACTCACTCATGCATGTTTGGAACGTACCATCCTTCACTCAGCTCTGCAGTTATGCTTTATAGGGACACATGAGTGGGGAAATGTAGCTGTTCTAAAGGTATGTTTAACGATTTTCTGGGCATTACAGACTTTCCTGTGCTCTTCTGCCAGCAAATCAAGTCCGTTGGTGATAGTGAACATACTCTTTCTATCCACAGCTCTTTTTCCTCTTTTGGTACTTCTCCATGTAATTCTATTATGTGTACTATGGGGATCATGTTAAAATCTTCCTCCCTTTCTTTTTCCCACTCTTTTTCCTTTCTGCTGCAATGAGTGGCACCTTTCCCCTTCTCCGGGGGTACCTCTGAACTCCCCTCCCTCTGGTAAATATGCTGCTGCTTTTGCTGCTCTGTCTGCATTTCATTCCCCATTGATATCCTGTCTTGTTTGCCTGTGTGTGCGATGAATTTTATTATTGCCACCTCTACTGGAAGTTTTTGGGTCTCAACTAATTCTTTTAGCAGTTCTACATGTTGTACAGGGGGCCCATTACTTCTTTTGAACCCCTCCTGTCTCACCGTGCCAGCCCTGAATGGATAGTTGATGTGACATAGGCAAAGTCCGAAAAGACATTTCCTGCATGCCCTTCCATCATTTTTAGTGCTCTCATCATTGCCACTAATTCTGCTGCCTGTGCTGAATAATGCGAAGGTAGCTGCTGGGATTCTATTACATATTCCCCATTTATGCAGCACACTTCTGCCGCAGCAGTACGTCTCCTTCCTGTCTCTGGGTCAATACTTGATGACCCGTCAAAATAGACCATGGGCCTCATTACGAGTCTGGCGGCAACCAGCCGTTTTTTCCAGCTCGGTTACCGCCGGACTCGTATTACCATTACGCCTCCATGACTCCCGGAATTACCAGGGCATTACGACCCTGGTGTCCGGGGAATTCTGGAGGCGGACTTCGGTAAATCCCCATTCCCATTGAGTCCCATAGGACTCATGGAATGGGGAAGTGGAAACACCGGTACCATCTCGTGATGGTGCTGGTGTTTCCACGTCCGCCTGCAGGAGGTCAGTGTTAAACCCACCAGGTCAGACCTGGCGGGAACGCCACCTCCCACCTGCAGGACTGGAGATCGGGCGGTCCAGAAATAACAGTGGCGGCAGGTTTACCGCCACTGTTATTTCCGGCCCGGCCGACCCGTAATGAGGCCCCATGTCTGCTCCTGCTATTTCTTCCTCTTTTACCTGTATGTTCCCTTCCATCCTGTCCATGTGCACTGCACAGTCATGTATGTAATCCCCTTCCTCTATTGGTTCTGCTAGGTAGATTTCTGGATTTACACTTTGACACCTTACCACCTCTATTGCTGGGTTGGTTAATAGGACTTCATATCCTGATGCTCTTTGGGTAGTAAGTGTACTTTTTGATTTCTCAAAAATGGCGAATAATAAATGTTCCACGTACAATACTACAAGGCACCCCATGGTAATCGTTGATGGCTTCTCAATTGCAAATGCTGCATCCGCAAGCGATTTTTTCACAAGGGAAGTGTTCTTGTATTTCTGGTATAGGCTTCAACTGTAGTAAACTGGTAGTTGATGTCCTTGCAGCTTCTTTTGTGTGAGGACAGCAGTCATCACTGAGCCATCTGAATGTGAGAACAAATGGAATTCTTCGCTTTAACTTTCATTCATTTCAAATGTCCATTTTATGTCCCTCTTCTCTTTTTGTGCTTCCTTAAGGCCCTGCAGTAGGGGTTTCGTGAATGTGGCACAATCAAATACCCATGCTTTGCAGTAATTGCATAGACCTAGAAACATCTGAATCTCTTTCATCGTTCGTGGACGAGGGGTTGACTGAATGGCCTGTGTCCTTTCGGGTGTTATTCTACACCCTTAAATGGATATTATTTGCACCAGGTACACAACCTCTTCAAGGCAATACTGTAATGTTGGCTTATCCATCTTGTACCCTTTCTCTTCGAGTATTGACAAAACTTCTACTGAGTCTGTTCTACACTCTTCTTCTGTCTCACAGCATAGTAGCAGATCGTCAACATATTGAATCACAGTGTTTGATGTTTGCACATTGCAAATATCCATTTGTATTATCCTATTGAAAATACTGGGTGAATCGCAGTGCCCCTGGGGAAAACAAGTGTCTTTGAATCTGGTTCCAGGATATGTGAAGGTGGTCAGATATCTTGAGTCTAGGAGCAAAGGTATAGAGAAGAGGACATTTTTGAAGACAATAACCGTGAAGTACTTTGCCTTCGCTGGGATATTGCACAATATTGTAGCGTGGTTTGAAACCACAGGAAATTCTGCTTCCACCACTTCATTTACGGGGCTCAAATCCTGGATGAAATGCCATGACCCGTCCTTGGATTTCTTTATCAGATAGATCACTGTGTGACAGGTTGATGTCTGAATTATGCCTTGCTGCCATAATGCGTACAAAGTGGAGTATATCCCTTCATCTGCCTCTCTCGTCAATAGGTATTGTTTTGCAGAGGCAGCAAGGTCCCTTGTTTCAGTTTTATTTTTACTTTCCCAATCCCTTTCAGTACCCCAACATCGTGAAGTCGCTTTGTCCACAATTCATCAGACAACCTTTTGAGATCTCCCTCTGTGTGTCTATTTTCCTTCTTCACTAATTGTGTCAACATGGGCACCATTGTTTCCAATATCTGAACAGGGAAAGGTATCTGTAACACCATCTCCCCTTTCTCTTTCTCATCAGTGAACAACTGTTCATCCGATACTCGTGTAATTGTCAAGGTGGGATCAATGCACAGCACTATTTGCCACTCCAAGTTGTCATTATCTGTTTCACAGAGAATCATCATGTCTTTGCGTATTACTGCTTCTTCCAGCTGTAACACCATTGTTTTCCCCTTTAACCTTTCTGGCACTGAGGTCTGAATAATTATTCCGATGCCATCCGGAACACCTCCCCCTGTATTCCCGTGACCCATCCTAGTAGAACTTCTATGACGTACAGCAACATACTGTGGTATAGTGACTGTGCTCGCAAGGTGCTTTGTGCGTGTGCTGCCAAGAGAAGAGCTGCTACCCGGGCATAGTAAATGCCAGGCGTGGAGCACACCATCCCTTCCTCTGTGAATGATATGGTTGCATTCAGTTTGCTGAGTAAGTCTCTCCCCAAGATATTAATGTGTGTGTCTTTGGAGTACAGTAAGGGAGCTATGAGGTGTTGTGTTCCTATTGTTAATGGTAAATATTGTGTTACTGGAACCGTGACCATCGCCCCAGAAAAGCCCTACGTATCCATCACTTTTTTAGATAATGGGAATGCCCCCTCCCTAAGGCAGGATTTGGTTGCTTCTCTATCTATGAGAAATGAAACTCTCTTGGTCCTATTCTTACTGCTACCGCAGATTCCTCTTCGGGGTTGTCAGTTACTGCTAGGACTGGACATTCTTGGACTTTCTGTGGGCCCCTCTATTGTTGTGTATTATTTGGCGGCAAGGGGCAAGGGTTCCCTCCTACCATGCGGACCCCTTTGTAATGGGGCACCATGTTTTGCCCCAGCGCCACTGTGGCTCCACCTGCTACTGCGGGTGGCTCACCCATCAATGGGACCATTACCCCGCTGTTGGTTGTCCTTCCTTGGGGCTGCACTCTGACCTGCTGTGCTGGCATCTGCACTGGTTGTATCTGCCCTGGAGGACATTGCATCTGCTGCCACTGGAGCCCCTGCTGTTGTGCTACTTGGGTTGCCTGTGCCTGTTGCAAAAATGGACAGGTACGTGCCACGTGTCCCATGTTCTGACATATGTAGCATGGTAGGAAAACCCTTTATCCTGTTCCTCGAAATTCCCCTCTTCCCCGTTGCGACAACCCTCTTCCTATAGGGAAGTATCCCCATGCATGTAATTCCCCAGTTGTGGTGTTCTCCATTGTGGTCCATACTGCGGTTGCACGTACCCTCCTTGTTGTGGTTTTTGTCCTGCAGGAAACCCTCCCTGTGGTGCTGGCGCCACAGCAGCAGCATCAGGCATGAACAGTGCTTCTTCCATGGTGTATTTGGCCAGTTTAGTTTGTACGAATTTGTTTTCTGCCTTTGCAGCATTCATTTTTCTGCTTCTTCTTGCAGTAATGTACTATTTTTGCTTGTATTTCGGGACCACCCTCAGCTTCTATACCCACTACCTTGTCCAAGGAAGCCTGTACTTCTGTTGACAATCCTTTTACTAGTATGTGATAGAACAATGGTATGCATTCATCCCAACATCTTCATGTCTCTTGGGACCATACATCTTGAACTCACTTTATATATTCAGCTGGGTCATCGTCACCTTTATTTTATATGCCATCACTGTCCATAGGTCATAGCTGTCTGGATACATACTTCGGAGAACCTTCCAGACATGTGCTCGACAAATGTCAAATGGAGCTCTGCCATGAGCATTGGTGCTCAATTGCACTCCTTTATCGGCCAGCCTGATTACACATTTTATCTGCCTGTTCTCCTATAATTGCAGCGAACAAACTTTTTAAATTCCCTGTGGCCAGCGTCACCCCCGATGTCTTCTTTTCGAGTGCCTGTATCCATTTACTAGCCCTGGCTACGAGGGAGGGCAGGACATATTAGGTAGTCCCGGTCCATTATTTTCCAGGGCATATAATGGAGTTGGTCCTCGTCCCTGCTATAGTAGCAGCATTACCGGTTGTCTTAGGTCCTGTCCCTTCTTCTCCGACAGCTTGTGTTAATCCCTTTTTTACCTTCCCTGTCCTACTATGTATGGAGGTGGACCAGTCCCTGTCACAACCGCCACTGTCCTGTTTCCGCTCTTTTCTTCCCCTTCTTCAAAGTTTGTCGGGTGTCCATTCGTCACTGTCGCCGTCAATCCATTCGTCTCCTAATACCCCTTGGTCTGAGGCTGCGTCTTCCTTATCCCCTTTATCATCTTTCTGTGTTTCTTCCTCTTCATCCTCCCAGTCTAATTTGAATTTTATTCTTCCCGACAGCCATTCTCCCTCATCCTCCTTGCTCTTCCTCTTCTATCACCCGTCTGCTTCACTAAATGACGCATCCACCTGTTGGCGGGTATTCTTTTCAATGTCTGCTAGATATTTTCTTTTGCCCTGCATATGCACCTCCTCTCTTTGTGCTTCTTTCTCTTTTTCCCTCATTGATCTCCCTTTGAGGTTTCCCACCAAGGCTTAGTGTACCCTGAAGCTGGTTGCAAGGTGGGATATAGCCCACAGTGCGGGAGTGGGGTCGGTGAGCTCGGTTCTTCCCCTCCCATGGTCTCTTCTTTTCCTTTCTTCCTTTTTTCCTCCTTAGTCTCCTCATATAATTTCGAGAGACTCGATATGTTTTGCCTGCTTTTTAGCTTGGAGCCTTTACATTTCCTTAATAGGTGCGAGAGCATATTCTCTATTATTTTACTGTCAAATGTCCCTTCCCCTGGCTATGCATAGAAACACTGCCCTGCAGTCTCCCCGGCCCACTGAAAATTGGATTTTCGTATTTGATCGGGATATTGGGCCAATTTGCGACACATATGGTCTAGGGGGGGGTGTCCACATAAGCCGGTTTTTCCTTTATTTTTTATTCTACTACCCTATGGTACCCCCTCCTTCTGTTTTCACAACTCTTCCCCTTCTTTATTCCCAACCACTCCTCTTAACGTTCACTCTGGCCCTCTCAACAGGCCCTACCAGATACTCAGTGTCAGTACTTATCAGCTTTGAGACAGGCATGGTATCAAGGGAGACAGACTCAAAAGTAACAGTTTGAAAACCTTTATTTAATAAGGTTCCGGTGTTGGTGTAATACCTAACTTGCCCTAACTCTAAAGGGATTGTGCCCTCAACTGATGTTTCTAAGAGCTGTTGATGCATGCAAGTCCAAAACAAAAATCTGTATGTGTCTAAAACTATGTTTGCCCTCACTCTTTAATGAAATATGGTAGGAAGTTTTCTTAAAGAAAAATAGTGGTTCTAAAAGGATATATAACCCAAGCCTGGTTTCAGGTGGTTTTCCCACCAGGTGTAGTTGTGCCAATGTCATAAAAATGTTGTTTGTGAAAACTTCTCCACAGGGTTCTTGCAATCTTTTCAGACAACTTTCAAGGTCTCTGGTTCCTTGAGATTCCCTTTCCCAAGCTTCATTTCCTTCAGGTTTCCAACAGAATACAACACAGTCCTTCATAGGCTTCTCAGGGTTCCCCTCCCCAAGCTTAGACCCCTTTGATACAACACACAAAAGATCAGCTTCCAATAACTCTGTAGCCCTCTTGGTGTTCCCTTCCCTGAGCGTAGGCCCCTTTGATGCAACACCAGGGATGTCATTCGGGGGTTACCAGGGGTCGCAACTGCGACTCCTGTGGTCTCCCTTCCTACCACTACATTAAAAAAAAAATATATGTTATTTATTTATTTAGTTGAAGCTCCCGGGCTGTAGCCAACACCATGTGGCTCTTAGTTTCTGGAGTGGCTCGATTTCTTGTTCAGGCCCCTTAAAAAAAATAACAAGGGCTTCAACAAGTGTAACACTTTGAGCAGTGACCCTAAATTTCTTTCTGAAATTCTATACAATAATTGCTAGACTCAAAGGTTTATTTCAGGCACACTTCAGGAGGTGAGTCACTGATTTAGTCTGTTCTTAAACACCTCCAATTCACAATGCAGACAAAAACTTCCAAAAAGCATTTACAGTAGATTAAGCATCCATTTCAGACTATGTATTTTGCTTTTCACAAGTTCCAGTTATAGCATGTTTTTTTTTTTTTGCCGTTGTCTCTGTTGCGACCATCACAAGATATTCCATCTCAGTGTCTTTGGTCACTTGACAAAATCCTTGTGCCTAAAAGCTTGTGTGCAGTGTAGAAATGTTTGACCATAGCACCTAAAAAGGCCCTCGATTTCATTGTGCCACAATTAATGCCTTGTTGTAATGTGTCTCCTATCTCCATAGCATGCAGGTCAGGATGTTTATTTGCATTTATGAGGTAACACATGCCCAGAGTACGGTTTGCCGTGTGAGTGTACTGCTTTCCCTGTGTTACACTAAATTCTTTAATACACAGTTAGGAACCCTTCCAACGGTATGTATTTTGCCAACCTCTGAAGCCTGAAAAGTAGATCCACGCAGGCTTGACATGTGGCCAACTTTGTACCAGACCTGCAGATGAACTGCCCTGCTGTTAAATCTCAGTTACCAGTTTATTGGTATCCACTACAGAGTGTAATTTGCTTTCTAACTTTGAGAACATTCAGACATGTAATTGCTCATTTTAATATAGGAGGTAAGATAGCTATAGGTGGTAAGATAGCTCAGTGAGTGGGGCGCTTGCTGCTGTGATGTGTGTGTGATCTGCAGGTTGCAGGTTCAAATCCCTGCAAGGCCAACTCAGCCTTTCATCCTTTTGAGGCTGATAAATGAGTACCAACACAGGTTGGGTGATATTGTATGTATATGTGTGCTATATGAAACGCTTAAGCGTAAGTGCTATATTATAACACATCATTATCATTTGGCCTTGGACGTCTGCTTGCAGTCACAGTAATTTGCTAATATGGGCCTATACACATGGATATTAATGATACATATGGTGATCCATTTGTGTATGAAATGTATATATTACAGTGATATTGTAACTATATTGTTCATAGTGTACTTGGGAACAATGCTACGTGATGCCACTTCCTGTTTTTTCAAGGGATGAAAGGTCGTGTTCACTTCCTGCGATGTCACTTCAGGGTGGGGTCAAATGACATCACTTCCTGTGATGTCATTAGAAGCCAAGGGTCGTGTGATGTCGCTTCCGCTACCCCTGGTAATTTGGTGAAATGTCATCCCTGTGCAACACATAAAAGTTCTACTTGTCAGGATGCGCCCTTCTTTAATCACAGTTCTTTCAGGAGCAGTATCAGAGACTTTCGATAACGCCAAGCTCTTTGCTCCTCTTTAGCGCAACTACTCTGATAAATAACCCCTCTCTTTTTCTTCTACTTTCACAAGTCTCTTAACTCTCCGGAGTTGGGGTTTCCTGCACCCGTTTTCACACTTGCTATGCCTTTAATAATTTCTTTCCACTTTACTCTTCCTCTAGTTGTTTGGGTCCAGACCAGGGCTTCACCCACCTGCCCCTCTCACACCCTTGGAACTGGCACACGTCCAAAGAGAATGAGCAGTCCCTTATATCCAACCCGCAGATTGCATTCGAGTACCTCCCTCCGGCTCTTTGGAGACACGGCTCCGCAGCCACCTGCAACCTCTCTGGCATACCGGGTCAGAGTCTCGGCACTCTGTTCCTTTCCAGGTTCTCCCAGTCTTCCTCCCGGCTTCCTCCTGCTGCTTGGCTCACGCTCGCTCATTCACCTGTGCAGAACCACACCTTTTACTGTCATCAGTGGAATCAGGTATGCACAGTTGGGGAAAAGTGCCTGACCTTGCCTGACTCTATTAGTGGGATATTTCAAAGGTGTTACATAGTAGGCCTCACTTTGTCTTCCTATGCTGTCTCTATGGGTAATCCACATTGCTCCTGATCACCTCTTCTTCATCCCAGTACGTATTGGAAATGGGGTGTGATTTGTGAGAAACCAACGGGTGTCTCATCTTCTAGTCAAGGGGATATCTCTCTCTCAGGTGGCCAGGGCATGGCATGGCCATTGCCTTTGGATCCAGAGCATGTGGGTGGAACCATGCTGGAGGATCACCTGGTTGAGGGGTCTTCAGGGATTGGAGGCGAGGCAACCGATGGTGAGATGCGGTATTCCCCCTTTCCCGTACACCTGACCCATCCTATTTGATAAGATTCTCTGATGTCCCAAACACCCCCTTTCACACAAACACTGGGCCGAGGAAGAAGGCGACAGAGTAAAGAGGCTAAACCATTACTTATCCCATTGGATATGTCCCGCTAAACAGGTCAGGCAAAGTCAGGCACTTGACTTTAAGTGCATACATCTGATACGAATTATCTCTCCTCACACGGATAAAAGGCAGAACAAAGAGACACACTCTGAGCAAAGTGGAACATGAGCAGGAGCAGAACTTCTGGGCCGAAGGCAAACCTACTGGAGCAGAGAAACGGACTGAGGGACGAGAGCAAAGGGTAAAGAAACCCAGGAATTCCCTGCAGGAGATTGTTGCCTCCAAAAGGCTGTGAAAGATATCTGGAGAAGGCCAAATCCCAAAGAAGAAGGCTGCATTGTGATTCAAGGATGCCAGCGACCCTCCCATGTGAACAGCAGAGTTTGGGAGGTGAGGCCAAGCCTGTGGTACTAACCTTAACTCGTGGATGAAATGCAAAGACAGGAAAGAAATGCACACAGCCAGTGAGTTGGCAAGCAACATGAAAGACTGGTGTGTGTCAAAGAAAGACTGAAGTTGCAACAGTATAATCGCACAATTGAAGGCTGCACGTGTGTGGATGAGACGTGAAGAAAGGCAGACCTGTGATGAACTTTGAATTCCTGATAGCTGTGAAACCAGCGATACTGAGTAACGTAAGGGTCCGGCAAAAGGAAGTAGCCCACTCGAAAATCTCAGTGAAAAAGGTAACATTTTTGTCTGAGAAAGTGAATGAACCATAAAAACAAAGTGATCAAAATTAACCCAGGGGAAAAGGGGGAACGTACAAAAGGTGTAGTTGAACGTGCTTATGGCATCGAACTACCCAGACCAAGAGACACTGTGGTAAATAACTCAAGAGTGAGCAGAAGGGAAAGTCAAAGTGGTCCTGCAGAGGTCTGTAGCAAAAGCCACACACATTTGAAAGTCTTCGACATCAGGAATTGGTCTGAGCCCAACTGAGGGAGACGGGAAGTGTAATAAGTTAGGGGAAGGGAACCCTTAAGGATGTAAATTGAGCTTGGGGAAGGGAACCCCTGCAAATGTTGCTTCGAAAGGTCTGAGCCCAACTGAGGGAGATCTGTGAACTTTTTGTTGAACTGTGTTTTGAAAGCTGGAAAGAGAGACTTTGATGTGGAAGACCAGGCGGGCCTCGTTCCACATTTTGACCTGCCTTTGTGTTAAGAACCTCAGCCAGAGTGTGTCATCTTGTCTACGCGGACCGTCTTACTCCGTGCTGTCTAACATGGGGAGGAGAGCTGACTAGGCCACATTTATTCTTTATATATTTGAACACTGATTTCCCTTCACATACATAGGGCAGGAATTACCTTTTGATAGTGTAGGCCATTTTGATTTGACAGACTCAACTAGGACTGTTTGACTTATTATTTAATGATAGAGACCACTCCCATCCTAGTTATAGGGCAAAGTAGGAGTTTTTCCAAACCAATATCTTTAATAAAGGTTTTACAAATTGTACCTTTTGTGTCAATGTCATACTTGTGATACCATGCCTTCCTTACAGATTGGAAATACCACATTAAGAGTGAGGGAGAGTGGGTTGGTGTATAATTGGGAAAGGGGGAATACCATGTCTCACCCTTGGGTATTCTCCTCTCAATCCCTCATGACCTTCCACTCAGGTGATCCTCCCTCGCTTGTCCACCCCCAGGGTGGTGATCCAAAAGCAATGGCCTTCCCTGGCCACCTGAATGGAAGATCACGGGGGAGTAGGTGGGAGAACACCGTCAGGTTTCTCACACAGCCCTCTCCACAGGCTCACCATTCCCTATGTTATCACAAGCATGTCCAGTGTCTAACCATGCATCACTGGCACACTCCCACTGTTGAAATGCAAAAGCCTGCTGTTTTACACAAGATACCTCTCGGTGCTGACTCGTCTACCTCGAGCACTCATCACTGAATGACTCTAACTACCACATGCGTGGCCCTATCTACAAAAGAAACCAACACAACTTGTATGCCAATGACGCAACTATACAATCACCTGCACTACGCACGCCTGCACTATTTGTATTTTTATTGTACTTTATATAGCGCCTTTGTCCAAAGCGCTTTACATAGATAAAAACAACGGTACAAAGCAATGATACATCGTAGTTGTCAACAATTCAAACACTTCCGGTAACAGTTAATCAAGGGCAATGAAGCAGGGGAATTTTCAAAGAAGAGCGGAACAAAGAGTAAGTAGTAATGGAACGAACAGACAGGGGGAGCATGTTCCAATGAAGAGGATCAAGGAGCTAAAAAGAAAGAAAGCGGGATTGAGCACAGGGGGCAGAGGGGACATTCAGCCTGAAAAGACAGGAGGAATTAAGAGAACGAGATGGAGTATAGAAAGAAAGGAGAGAAGCAAGGTAGTCAGGGGCCAGCCCATGTGGGATTTAAAAACTAAACAAAATAAGTAATATTTAGTTGGGAATTAAAGGGTAGCCAACCAAGAGAGACAAGAGATGGAGAGATCGAGACCTGATAGGGAAGAAGGCAAAGTAGACGAATAGAAGAGGGATAGATTGATTTGAAAGGAGAAACACATGAGCAAGGAAGGCCAAAAAGCGTGACAGAGCAATAAAAAGGGCGAGAAAGAATTAGTGAAGAGATGAGAAGTTTCATGGCATGAAAGGTGAGAAAGGGACGAACTCTCTGAATATTATGGAGATGATAGTGACAGGAATGAGATGTGAGAGAAATGTGTTAAGCAAAAGAAAGATTAGAATCGAAATAGTGACCAGGGTTACGCGCAGTAGGAGGAGTAGGAAGAGTGTTAGCAGGAAAGAATAAGACCTCAGTCTTCCCTGCATTTAAAGTTAGGAAATGAGAAGCCATCCAAGATTGGATGGCAGAAAGACAATGTTGAAAGAGTGTGATGAATATCAGGTGTGAAAGACGAGAAAAAGAGAAAAAGCTGAGTATCGTCAGCATAAAAGTGATGCGACAGTCCAAAAGAAGAAATTACAGGAGCAAGTAGTGAAGTGTATAGAGAAAATAGAAGAGGCCCAGAACTGACCCTTGAGGGACAATGTGATCAAGAGAAAGAGGTGCAAAAGTCGTACCACCCCAGGAGACAGAAATAGTTTGATTAGATAAGTTAAAAAAAAACAAAGTTAGAACACTACGCACCACTCCTGTCTAACGGAGTTCGCCACACACTACTCACCCCTCCTGCTCTACCGCAGGAGGTGCCTACACCAGCGCCCACTCGCTATCGGGTGGTACACTCTAATATCTACACTACTATGGCCAATCATCCTCCCTTCTCTGAGGATGCATCCTTATCACCATAAAAATAATCTATCCCTGACCCTCCATCTTCTTGCACGGTTATACTCACATCCTGGATACTCGAGTCCCCTCATTACTGAGCCTCCATCACAGGCTCACCCTTCCACTGAGCACAGGATGGTGCTCAGGGCCTGGCAGACCTTAGCGAACTCAGCATCTGCAAGGCCTCCTCAGTGATGTGCTGGAAACCGGTTGTGGTCACCAGACCCGTGCCCCCAAGGAGGGCGGACTGGATACCCTCAGCAGACCGGCAAAGAGTGAGAGACCTCACTGCGGCCTCCATAAATGTATTCAGGGGTCCAGTAATTAGAGCAGCATAAAAACCATGTGCTCAAAATGTCGAGCAAACACTGGGCAAGAAGCAACACTGTTTATTACAGCTGGGTGAGCACAAATCTAACAGAACAGTGGATAGGCTATGATGCAAAGGTAGTTTTATACCAAGAAATACAATTGTTGGAAATCCATCGAAACAGTTGCAAGTTAGGGAGTTCACCTTTTCTATGTTTAACAGGGATTTCATTGGTTTACAGACATCACCTCATCAAAGTTTACATTGATTACTGAAGCATAATTTGAAACAAACAGTTTAACAATTTCCCATTACAATGCCTCCCCATGTGGTACCACATTTAGTCACGCCCCACCCCGGAACAACTTGTTATTACTGAAGTAACATTTGTGCTGACCGCCAGAACTTGAATGCACTGCCATTGGCCTGCACCACTGAGAATGGAACAGGAGACCCCCTGCAGCTGGTGGGAAAGGGGACATTCACACAATACCTGCTAGATGATGACCTTTGCAAATTCTGTGATAGATACTTGGAGGCTGGCCAGCTCCCCAGATCTCATAAACTTACCTTCTGATTGGTTCTCCCAGGAACGCCACTCCGTCCTGCGTTCCTCTCACATAGCCGCCTGCCGATGGGGATTGGCGATCATGTGCCCGGCACACTGGTACAGAGCCAGCCTCCCTTGCTGCCGTACAGGGCAGCTAGTTTGGCTGACCACTCTGTAATTAGCCAAAAAACCAGGGGGGGTCCTGGGAAGTACCTCTGCCAGACATTAGTACTGGTTACAAGAGCCTTACCCAGATTCTTTAGCTCTCTATCTTTCACAGAAGAGAAATATCCAAAACATACCAGTCTTTGTCCTGCCCTGGGGCAGTCCAGCACCAAAATGCTAGGCAATTCTCCTCTGAACAAGACAAGAGTACCAGCAGCAACCACAGACACGTGTTTTGGTCTGGTTGGAACTCATCAGTAGGTGGAGCTGAGCCTCTCTAAGAATAGTGAGCAAGGGGTCCATGTCTGGTTTCCCCTAGTAACTTAGGGTAAGACGCAAAGCTACTTAGATTATGCAAAAAACAAGGGGGGTCCTGGGAAGTACCTCTGCCAGACATTAGCCCTGGTTACGAGAGCCTTACCCAGATTCTTTAGCTCACTATCTTTCACAGAGGAGAAATATCCAAAACGTATCAGTCTTTGTCCTGCCATGGGGCAGTCCAGCACTGAAATGCTAGACAATTCTCCTCTGAACAAGAGTACCAACAGCAACCCCAGACAAGTGTTTCAGTCTGGTTGGACCTCATCGGTAGGGTGGAGCTGTGCCTCTCTAAGACCGAAACACGTGTCTGGGGTTGCTATTGGTACTCTTGTTCAGAGGAGAATTGTCTAGCATTTCGGTGCTGGACTGCCCCATGGCAGGACAAAAACTGATATGTTTGGGATATTTCTCCTCTGTGAAAGAAAGTGAGCTATATACTCTGGGTAAGGCTCTCTTAACCAGGACTAATGTCTGGCAGCGGGACTCCCAGGACCACCCCCCCCCTTGTTATTTGCACCCTGTAATTACATCACCTTGTTCTAGTTAAGTTGTTTTTTCACATGATGAGTAGCTTAAGCCCCACCCCCCTTTGCAGATCCCTGTCGTGTTGGTCACATATTTCAGATCGAGGTTTCCCAGGTCCAGCCCACCCTTAGGGATTTCCCACTATGTGTGTTTAGGATGGTGATATTTTTATCCTTTACCTTCTTTAGCTAATCATAGGAAAGTATCTTGGACTGTGCGTACACCCAATGCATCATTACCCCTACTGTTCCGAGTGAAGCCCTTTGTACGGGCGTCTGTGGCTTAGCATACCTGGGTCATTTGCCATGTAGCTACCCCTACTGTCCCCCTGCTTTACTCTAGCAGTTGGTAGCTGCAACCGTCTGGCGCTGAATTAGCACCTTTAATACAGATACGTGGGTGAATATGGTTGTTTGGAGGAGTGGGTGGTGATGTGTTTGTGGCAAACATTACTGTGTAGACAAGCCAATCACATTAATAGAGGTGGGGGAGGCCGAAAATTCAGCTGGAGGACAAAGCAAGAACAAAACAGGGGGATTGGCTTGGTATGACGTACCCTCATTTACTAATGTGCCACACTCTCACGTCTCATCGTATGTGCCAGAGGCACCTTATAGTGCTCCTGCTGTCCTGCATCTCAGTAATCTGCATATGCCGTGGCATAACATGACTGCTGCACATTTGAAATTGAAAGCATAAACAAATTCCTCTAACCTCTTCCCACGTTTCATCACTAGAGAAAAGCAGATGGTGATGAAACAGCTCACATCAAAGCTTGCATGTTTTGTGCTACAGTCCTAGCGCATTTTAGCACATGATTTTTCATTTTTGTACAGTATTATTAGTTTGCGCCAGAAACCACGACTGGGTGACCTTTTCATAACTGATATAGGACAAGGAGCCTTTGTGATAATGTCACCCAGGTTTAGCCATTGTTTAAGACAGCCTGACAACTGAGTTCTGCATGCGATGTGAATATAATGTTTTCCTACCAAATACCATGTGTCCAGCACTGATAAGTCACTGAAATTCGATGACTCTTCGACAGAACAACCAGTTAAACTGTGCACCAAATAAAGGGCTCATTCCAAGTTTAATGGTGCAGTAAAAAAGTGGCAGTAATTCTGTTACACTCCAGCATGAGGTAAATCCTCCACTGCTAAAAATGGACGGATTTACCACGCTGTAATTCCGCCAGTGGTAAATCCACCAAAAATCCCCATGGAGCCCTTTGGAGTTCAAAAATGGGAAATTACACTGCCTTACCATCACTTGTAATCCCATGGCAAACCCATGGGACTAAGTGGTGGTAATGGTAGGAGAATATAGTGGTAATTTAGGTGATTTACCACAAAACTCAGAATGAGGCCCACAGTGTTTTTTTAGGCAAAGTTTGCCCCACTTGGGTCTCTGCTGTTTTTCTCAGTGTCCTAGAGAGCTTCCCAAAAATATGTTTTGGGTGAGATCGGGGTAGCCTGAAATATGCAGCCTTCCTTCCGTCTGAGGTCCCCTAATCATGCACATGAATTAATTAAACTTGTGTATGAAATCTAGAATTTAAATGAATGCCTTGTGCACATGAACAGTGTTTGTCACCTCAAAGCAGACATCAGAGCATGTCTGTGATGAATAGACAGAGACTTGACGCAGGTGGAACTGCATTACCAGAATGAGGGAGCGGCAGAGGACGATGGAGAGCGAGATACACAGTAAAGAGGCACGACTAGAGGAGAAATAATGAGGAACCAATTGCACGCAGTTATCTGAACATACTATTCAACCAACGGGGTCCGGGTTTGAATCCAGTTCATGTGGTATGCAAGCTGTTTTTTAGTCAAATACTATTGTTTTGAAGAGGGGTGATGACAGGGCAGACTGGGAAGAGGGACAAGGGAGGAATTGCCCCCAAGACTGGCTCGACTGTTGCTCCTGGAGCCAGAGGTGCAAAATGCAAAAAGCAACAAAAAAGACAAAGGGCAACATTACGAGTTGGGCGGTATTCCAGCGGTAAATCTGCCAGAATACAAACCCAATTGAATTACCCTTACCGCCACTTGGTCCTGTGGAATTACTGCCATATTACAAGTGGTGCTGTTGGTGTACATCCCTATGGATGGATAGGACTCTATGGGGCTTTTTCGGTGGAATGATCACGGTGGTAATTCTGCCATGGTATTTCCATCGATTTATCAGATCCTTCGGCAGAGAGTTGAAGGATTCACCTCCAGAACACTGCTGGAGACAGATCCTCCACTCCAGGGCCATACTCTTAGTATGGTGGAGCGGGAACATTGGTGGTAATTCCGTTACTGCCAATTTTTTACTGCTGCACCATACTTCGAATGAGGCCCAAAATCCTTCAAATTCCAGCCGGCCTCAAATGAGCTGAGTGTTGAAAGACTCGCTGGATTCTCTGTAGATGGAGTGAACCCGACATCTTTATTTCAGCAATGTTGCATGCGCGCCTGGGTGGACTCCGCAGTGAGATGGAATTGAGCTCAGGCCAAAGTCGCTTATTCATACTGCACAGTGGCAGAGTAAGTATTCAAATGACAGATTCTGTGACCCAGGATGTTAATATTGGCTAGTACTGTGGCCCATAAACCTTTGGCCTATTGCAATCCTCAGCCAATTACCACGAGTCCTACTTGCCAAGGAAGTTAGTCTCCATATCTTATTAGACTTTATTGATGGTTTGATTCTGTAAGATTGCTTATTCTTTGTTCTGGTGATTTTTCTATATCACTTGTGAGTGCATTACAAAAATATGAGTTTACTAGCACCATGAAAACTAGCCATGAATATTACAATTGTGGTAGACTGTGGTACTCACTTTTGGGCAAAGTGGCAAAACATGCACAGAAAGATGGTACAGTCAGGTATTACTTATTAGTAGAATACATCTAAGGGTGTCACTCAGAATTGGGCAGATTCTTTTGTGAAATACTGCTGGAAAAGGTAACCAGCTCTGGCAGCGATATTTCTGAAACCCACCTATATTCCGAGTTTACCACTAGAGTGGGTGGCATTTCTGGAATAAATTCTAAATCAGGGGGAAGGGTGGGCACCACTTCTATGGTCAATAATTCACAATTATTTCTTATTGTTCACAATTGTTGTGGGAGCTCACCTTGTAGCCTCGGCACAAGGTAATGACAATATCAAAAAGAAGAGACGGATAACTTCCGTCCCTGGGTGAGCTAACAAAGAACCCTTTCCGGGGTTTCAAAATTATATTCCTCTCAATTAATCACTTTATTGCCAGTGAGACACGATTGCAAGTTTCTGTGTAGTTTTTCTTCAAATCCCACTATTTATTCCTGACCCATCAGTGTTAATGCAGTTTTTAGCCAATGCATTTCGGACTTCCGTCCATCATCTGGGCCATTAACACTGTTATACATCAACCGTACATTCATCAGTCACATGATGTAATCCACATGTTCAATTGAAACAGTTCCCCATCATGAAGTGCATCCCCCGATTTGAGCAAGATATAAAGTATGGCATATAAGTAATATGAATTAAACGTACCAGGTGATAGTTGCAGTCCACATGCAATTCAAGAAAAAAATGACAAAACATACAATGAGACAACGCAGATTCATTAAAGCACCTCATTCAATTGTCAACTTGGCTATTTGTTTTAAAGATATGACTCGCTACCTGTGTGTCTTTTTCTCCCAGAGCACTGATCTGCTCTGCTGAATCTCTCAAAGCAGCCCGTATTCACTGTGAAATAAATGTGCATTTTGAGTTCCCCTACTAATTGATACAGATCTATGAATTCATCCCTCCTAGATGTACGTTTACCTTACGTCCTGTGGTTCACAGTGATGAGCTGGCTACCCGAAAAGAGTTGCCGCCATCACCGCAAGCGTATATAAACACTATTCCCCCTCGCGCATGCGCGCGGCTCGCTGTCTCTTTCTAACATATACTTTGTCAGCGTACTCCGTATAGTGCAAATTAGGGATATGTGGCTCCTGAAAGAACTCGCAGATCAAACCACCTTCTTAACCGCTTATCGTGCTAGCAAAAAACGTAGTATTAAACCGGACAGAAAATACCTTTTCATTACGTAACCGTTGTGCACTACTCTCTCGGGTATTGCCATGCGCGCCAACCTCGGGATAGTGTCCCGCTTTCCCAATGGTAAAATGAATTATACATAAGTTCTCAAAGTGCCGTTCTGTGGATACCTGATTCGTTACTGCAATGCCAAAAATGAGCCATAAGGTATATTCCCATATGTACCCAAATATAGTGTCCCGCTCTCAAAATGGTAAAATGAATTATACACAAGTTCTCAAAGTGCCGTTCTGTGAATACCTAATTCGTTACTACAATGCCAAAAATTTGTCATAAGGTATATTCCCACATGTACCCAAATGTATCTCCTTACTTCTACTCAATGTGAAACACTATATGCAATGTTGCCACCAATTTCTTATCCACATTCACATGGTGCCTGCATACTTTATCTTACATGTGTTTATCTCTCTGCTTCAAATTAACCTGATTGAATGCATAGTATACATTTTCTAGTTCATAACATTGATCATCTGGTCTACGCATATTCAGCTATGCCACTCATTTTTTCTGCATTTACATGTGTTCAAATATATCTTGTGAACTGAATCTGCCGTTTGGCAGTATCTAACTGCCTCACGTCCCACAGGGGGTTCAATCCCTGCGGGACATAGCTTGGATTCAGTCTAGATAATATACTTATGATCCTGGGTGATATGCTGTCATAATGTTCAATTTCAACTCAAGTTACAAAAAACACATGAGGTTTAATTCTTCATTTATACCCCCGGTCTCAAGGAGTCAAGATGATCGATCCAAAATGACTCTTGTTGATTGAGTCTTTTCCCCAAATCTTCATGTGCATTGAGTGGCTGAATGACTTCTAAAACCTGTATCCTCATTTGGCTTATGTTACGTTTCTTTGAGTTCCAATGTCTTGCTACTGCTGAATTTACGTTGTTGTTCCAGATGCAGGATCTGTGTTCGTTCCACCGTAGTTTCCCAGCTCTTTTGGACTGCCCTACGTAATAAATGCCACATGGGCATTTAATTCCATAAATTATATTTGGCGTATCACATGTGGTGTAACACTTTAATTTGATCTTCTCACCCGTACCTGGGTGCTCTATGATGTCTCCTTTCCTTATGAAATTACAATTGCTACAATGTAAACATGGGTATGTCCCTCTTCTTGCTGTCTCCAGTATTTTCTTTCCAGGTCTCGTTTTCACCAGTGTATCTCTTCGATTCGCGCTCCTTTTGTACGCAAAGGTGGGCATTACTCTAAACAGATGTTCCACTCTGGAGTCGCTTGTCAATGTATTTCAATTCTTTTTGATCACATTCTTAATCTTGTTACTTTGTACAGAGTAACAAGAGACGTAGACTATATGAGGTTCTTTCTTCTCCTTATTTGTCACACTGTTGGGAAATTCCATTAGACGTTCTTTTGCTGCCACTATCACTGAGGGTTTGTATCCTCTTGCTTCAAATCTTTCACCCATGCGTTCAATTTCCGTTTCACATGTTATTTGGTCATTCACAATCCTTTTCACCCTCATCATCTGGCTAAAGGGTAAATTCCTTATCAGACTCGGTTGGTGAAAACTTAAGCGGTGGAGAAGATTGTTCCGGTCCGTCTCTTTTCTATAAATGTTGGTTGAAAAGTTGTTCTCAATTCGTATGGCCACATCCAGAAAATGTATTTCAGTTTTTGAAATTTCGTGAGTAAATGGGATCCGCTGGTCAATACTGTTGAGATATGTAAAAAAATCTTTCAAGGATTCTTCTGTACCATTCCTAAGTCATGAGGGACATACTAAGAATGTCAAAACCCTTAATGAGGAAATTGGAGAACTTGAAAAAGAACTCAGCACACTGGTTGGCAAAGATGAACTTGGGGCAATTTTGGTAGAGATTAATCAGAAGTTAGAATCCTACAAGAGCGAAATAGAATCGAAAAAAAGTAAGGACATTTCAAAGAGACACCTATGATTACCTAAATGGTGAGGTGTACACCTGGATGGACAAATACCAGACTCCATTCCAGAAGAAACAATATCAAGGAAGTACAGACAACACTTCAAGCACAGACTCTGAAGATCCAATGGATAAACAAAATACCACAGAGAAAACTTCAACAGCGCGACAAACGGAACCGACAACATCAACGGGCAGAGAATTGGGAAGAGAACCATCAGCGGCACCAATTTTTTTAGGACGAGAAACAGGAAGAAAAGAACGAGACGGAGGAAGAGAAAACCAAAGGGTAGAAACCAGAAGAGCAAGACAGAGAATACTTAGTGGTTAACATATCATCTAGAATATTGACTGACGAAGAGATAACCTTGCTTCAAAAAGGTTTAAGCTTTGTCCCCACACATAGCACAACCATGTTTGAGACGAAGATTGACTTAATCAAATTAGTACGTAAACTTAAATTGAAAGTGTTTTTTGATTAACTTGAAATGGCACAAACAAAAGAGAAAGATCAAGAAGAGTTACAAGAATTTAGAAAGAAAAGTAATTTCATGCCACCTATAAGTGTTCCATTAATAGACATTTTTCATAGACAGGTACTTAAAGATTTGAAGAAGATTTCATTCAAACGTCCAAAATACAGCAATTTGAAACCCAACGAATTTAATCTGCTTAAGGGTCTGTTTGGAGATAACAACATAACTATACGCCCTGCTGATAAAGGGGGCGCGCTTGTGATTATGGATGAGATTACCATAATGAATGTATTGATCAACTGATGAACTCTGATGTTTATTCAGAACTGGATAGTGACCCCACGGTAGAAATACTGAAAAATCTTGAAGAGCTGTTGGAGAAAGCTGAAGGTTTAGGCTGGATAAGTGATAAAACAAGATCTTTTCTCACCAACAAACACCCAAGAATACCAAACTTTTATACACTGCCCAAGATACACAAACATTTAACGAAACCACCAGGTAGGCCCATCGTCTCTGGTGTAGATAGCGTATTACAACCATTAGGGCATTATATTGATCAATTTTTACAACCACTCATACAGAAAACAGATACCTACATCAAGGACATGACACATTTTTTGGAGAAACTGAAGAATAATAAATACACAGGGGATTCCATCATGTTCACGATCGATGTAAAGAGTCTTTATACATCTATCCCTCATGACTTAGGTATGGAAGAAATAGAATGGCTACTCTTAAAGGAAGGTGACTTGAAGGCAATCAAGGAATTCATTCTTGTGTTATTACAATTTATTTTGGAAAATTCTTATTTTCAATATAGAAATAAATTCTATATACAAACATCTGGGACAGCGATGAAGGCATCGATGGCCCCGACATATGCTAACACTTTTATGCATAAATTCGAAAAGGAATATGTATTAGATCGTGCAATATCGAGAAATTATATTTCAATGTGGTTCAGATTTATCGATGACATTTTTGGAATCTGGAATGGTACAGAAGAATCCTTGAAAGATTTTTTTAGATATCTCAACAGTGTTAACCAGCGGATCCAATTTACTCATGAAATTTCAAAAACTGAAATACATTTTCTGGATGTGGCCATACGAATTGAGAACAACAACTTTTCAACCAACATTTATAGAAAAGAGACAGACCGTAAGAATCTTCTCCACCGCTTAAGTTTTCACCAACCGAGTCTGATAAGGAATTTACCCTTTAGCCAGATGATGAGGGTGAAAAGGATTGTGAATGACCAAATAACATGTGAAACGGAAATTGAACTTATGGGTGAAAGATTTGAATCAAGAGGGTACAAACCCTCAGAGATAGTGGCAGCAAAAGAACGTCCAATGGAATTTCCCAACAGTGTGACAAATAAGGAGAAGAAAGAACCTCATATAGTCTACGTCTCTTGTTACTCTGTTCAAAGTAACAAGATTAAGAATGTGCTCAAAAAGAATTGGAATACATTGACAAGCGACTCAAGAGTGGAACATCTGTTTAGAGTAATGCCCACCTTTGCGTACAAAAGGAGCTTTTGCACCCGGCTGCGAGGAACGCTGTGCAAACTGAGATTTTGTAACCCTGCACTTGCTATAGGCTAACAGTGACCTAGCAAGACATGATTTTCCTTCAGAAGTCTCTGTTTAAAATTGCAAGTGCTTTGGAAGGTCTGACCCAGAAAAGGGGGGCCTAACTAAAACTACATGGTTGTTTAAAAAGACATTGAGACTTTTTGACTATTACAAATGAGGAGATTGTGCTTGGAAGGCGGTAGTGAACCCGACGGAGGGATGTCAAGCGCAACGCTAAGGGAAGTGAATACCATATTGTGAAGAAACTAAGTGAACTATATTGTGATGACAAGTATGAACCCGACTAAGGGATGTCCACAGTGAGTGGTTGGTCTGAGCCCGACTGAGGGAGGCTGATGACTGAGAGAAGGATCGGAGCCCTGCTGGAGGAGGATCCAAGGCTGAAGGGTAATCAACTGACATGACTGTTTAACAGAAAAAACTTTTTGTTTTGTTGTTTTTGGCATATCAGGCCCTCTGAAGCAAGAGACTTTGCATGAGAAAGGAATTGAGCACAAAAGGCCCTGATATTGAGAAAAGGATCTGTAAACTTGTGGCAGAGAAGCCCAGGACTGTGCTATTCCCCAGAGTCCTGCCTTGTCCCATGCCAAAACGTGGGCAAGGGAGACCCCAGCCATAACATCCTGACTTATCATTTTGTGAACACTTTTCTTATGAACCTTATCCCACTCTATGTTAGTAGCATAGCAGTAAAGATTGTCAATAGTTCTTTTTAGTATAGGCCCTTTTTATTTGATTAGTCTCTACTAGGACTGTATTATTATTATTTGATGGTCGTTGCTTGCTCCCATATTAGATTCAGATTAGGCATTTATCTCACCCATTTTATAGTTTAATAAACACCCTTGAACTGTGATCACTTGTGTCTGTCTTACTTTGATACCATGCCTTCCTTACAACACGGACAGTTTGAAATTGCATTTTTGGCCACTCTAGGGTGTGCCAAGTTGAAAGTGTACCCTTGCAGAGCTCCAAGACCCAATCTTAGTTGATCTGGCAACTTTTTACAACTTTCTAAGGTCTATTACAGTAGTCCGCGGACAGTCGCGCGGTCCACAGATGGTTCCTCTGAAGGGATCCACCCATGACTTTTCCTCATTATCAATGTGGCAGTCCAGGAGAGAGCACATGTTTTGCAGATCTATTTTTGAGACCTTGTTTTCTGGCATCAATGGCATCTGTCATGGCCATGCCTCCTCCCCAGCAACCCCCACCACCACCATCACCATCACCATCTGGAAGGCGTGGAAAGAGGAAGAGGCATGAGGATGCAGAAGAGGAGGGAGAGGATGATGAGGTAGAGGAAGTGCCTATCTCCAGCGCCCAACACGAGTCCTGCGTGTGGTGTTTTTTCACCACCATTGGGGGTGTACCAAAGGCTCAGGCAGCCATGGTCAGATGCACTCTGTGCGGGGACACACTCAGTCACAGAAAACCTGGCCTGTACTCCTACGGACCACCTCCATGCACCGCCACAGCAGATCCAACCACTCAGGTGCTCTGAGAAAGGTTATTCCTCAATCAGGCAGAAGCAGGTTAACAAGCTCTACCCCATCTTCCTCGACTGCTCATGTAACCACACAGGCTACTTACCTTTCTAGGGTCAGAGTACTACGTTTGTACTGCGACGCACCAATCTGCAGGGGGCCAGCAGTTTCATAGTGCTTTCGAGGCCGCGGTCAAGGAGTATGAGAAACACTGTCAACTACCTTAATTTTAAGGCCCGCCCAACATATTCCTCTGTCCACCTGCCCCTCAGTCTCTGATTTGTACACCTTCCCTCCTTTCCCTACCCCACTTTACCTTGCCTCCCCTGACAAATAATTTAAAAAGCCCAAAAAATACTAAATCACAAAACACAAAAATAAACGGTTCCTTTAGGGGTCACCTTTCACAGTTAAAAAATAGAACTAAAAACCTCACAGGCCCCTTTGCAGCCTACATAGTCCGCGGACAGCACAGTAGTCTGCGGACACTTGGAATATTCCAGGCGTGGGCTGGGGGAATCAAAACATTTGAATTATTTTTCATGTTAAAATAGTGGCTCTTAAAAGAACCTTTTTTTCTCTTTTTGACTTTTATATATTTTTTAAAATATTTGGTTGGATGTAGTAAACTAACAAATATTCTACAGAACTTTATTTTTTGTAACTTTCAAAGAAAGCGCTTCTAATTCTTTATACAATTTTTCATTTTTGTTTAATGCAAGTTCTAAAGAATACTTGAATCCATATTTTATGTATTTACAGAAACTCCTTCAATGCATTTTGAACATTTTCAAGAAAAATCTGATTACCCACATCAGTTAGATGCACTCCACCTCTTCGAAAAATTTGGACAATATCAATTCTAATAATTTCATTTTGAAACAATGTCATGCCAACATCCTGCAAAAAGGCACATACAACTTTGTTCACATTGCACCTTGGTTTCTCAATTAATGGTCAAAATACATTTGAACGCATCCTCGTTTGTCTCTGAGCTATTTGAAAAAGAAATGTTTTGAATGTGAGATCAGTTCCATCAACTTTCCAAATGGATACTTCATTGCAAACTCTAACGATATTCCGGTAACATAGCCCAGACTGTTGCCTCCATAGTGAACTACAATGATGTCCAGATGCTTCAAGTGAACCATATTCTCACAAAACGGGAGGAATACCACCCACTTCATTCCTCGAACTACATATCATGGAATTTGAAATTCATTGAGTCCATGATTCTCAGAAAATCCACAGTGCTCAAAATACACCTTCAACCAATGGATCCAAAGGTCTCCCAGAATCCATATACTCTGCTTCCTCAAAGAAAAAGCCATCTTCAGTGCACTCATGAAACAAAACTCCTGCTACCCTCTCTTCCTGTACAAAACACCCAGGAAACCTTATTGGCTGATCCCCCCCAATGTCCAGACATCCATAACTGTCCATGGTCTCTGCAGTCTCATTTCCATGCCAGGCATCCTTAAAAGTGCTGGATGACATGTGTGGTGTCTGCGAACTACCGCGGTGACCGCAGACACCGTAGCACAGGGCAACCCTTGTACTCTTTTTACTTTCATGTTTTTAACACTCCCTCATTGGCTGATTTCAGTCACACATCAATCCACCAATCACATCCAAACACTCTACATGCAACCCTGTCATCCGAGTTCAACACTTCAGATGTACTCCTGAACTCTCAGAATACATATCTCCTGCATCAAAAACTACTGTAAAACTCTCCAAGATTTCTATTTGCAGATTCAACATCTGCATGTAAGAAGACATGGTACAGGTATGCTTATATTTGTAAGTATTGTGTTCAACTCTTACACACACACACCCCCTCCCCACCCTCCCCACCTTACCTTGTAACAAGCTTCTCACTAAGCATATTCTCTTTTTAACCACTCTAGCAAATGCCATGCATTGCAGCATTCTGCACCTGCTCACATCAAATGGCAGTTACTTACAATGCTGTGTGTTTAAAAATGTTTCTTTTTGGCAGCATTCTCGTTAAATTTAAAAAAATACATATGTGCATTTATAGCAGCAGTATGTGTAACTTTTTTTTTATAAAAGAAAGGAACAGCACATAAAAAAGATATGTTGACCATTTTTAAGTGGCACTTGGTGTGTGCCAGTTTAATATGTTGGCAGTACATGCATACTTGCCAACATGACCCATTCCAAACTATAGCTGCTCATCAAGTTTTGGTTTCTTTCTCTGTATTCTGTGAATTGTAATATCACTTCTCCAATTACACAACAAAAAAATAACCAGGCCTGGGCTGCAAGATTAAAAAGTGTCACATTTATATTAAATAAAAATGGAAAAAGCTGCGTGTTTAAATATTTTTCTTTTTAGGAGCATTTTCACTCAAGTTAAGAAATGCATATATATATATTCAGTGAAAAAACTTTGTTAAAGGGACGTTATAGTTAAGTTGGACTAATAAAAACCTATGAAATTCAGAGAAAAAAACTTTGTTAAAGGGACGTTGTGGTTAAAACCGAAAACCCCCAGAAATTCACCAATTATGCTGAGCCAAACAACCATAACTCGTGCCACCACTGTGCACTGCTAAGACTAACACCCAGGACATCAAAGATAACATCACAAATGTCATTGATGACATCACATATATGGGCCACTTGTTTTTGTTCATTGACATATATATGTCAATGCCAGGTGGTTTTGTTCACTGGCAGTCAGAATAATAAAATTGAAAAAGGTGCTATACATCTAGACGTTAACCTTGTCATATGTTCTTTAAGTTCTTTCCAAATCTCTACTATAAGACACTAAACACTACTGCAACAACAATCCACCATTGCATTACCACTAAGCCACACTTTCATATTATTTAAAAACACTGCAGCATACTACAAATACATTACACAACAAACACAGCATGTCTTCTATTGAAATCAGCATCACAAAAATAACCTAGACCTACACCTTTTTCCTCAAAGCCATTTTTGTCCTGTTTCTTCAAATGTGTCGAACAGCCCCACTCATACTCTAATTGTTTTAACAACAGTTAACACACTTTTATATACCACCCACAACACAACTTTATTAATTTGTTTTCCCTTCAACTCCCCCTACCTTCTTAGATAACAACCTTGCTTACTAAAAGCACTTCACCATTACCACATATATCCACTAACTTTCTTATACAATTACAGGAAAGAAGATTGCCAAAGACAGCTAATGAAAAAAAGAACTCTTCACATCCTACAAAGTACATAAATATAGCAAGTATATTTTTCTAATTGAATTATAGCCTAGAGTATTCTTTTCAAATCAACAACATGTTTTTCACGCTTACTTGTTAAATTACCACATTCACACTCTTTATTCTATTCCCATCTCAGCACCACCATTACAACAGCCACTGTTTTCCTCAAAACATCATAATGTCCCTATGTATTCAAACACACGGCCACTCCATTACTGACTAACCGAATCCCATCACACCTGCACACACTCTTACTCTTATAATCTTCCCAACTACACCTATCATCCCACTACACAATCACACAGCACTCTATTCATCTTTACAATCACGCCCACACACTTATCCACAATACATGCACACAGATTCCACAACTTTCAAACTCAAACTTTCTTTTTCCCAACAGACAGAAAAAACTGTCTACTAAAAAGCAACTCCATAGAAAACAAAGGAAAAATAGAGCAGCAACTCCATAGAAAACAAAGGAAAAATAGAGCAGATACGAATAAAAGCAAGACATAAAGTAATCCACCTCTAAAACAATGTATAGAAAACATTAAAACAAAACAGCTAGTAACCTCATTCAACAAAACGAAACCAGCTACCACTAAAAAAAGTACCGACCCTCTTGCGAAAGCGAAGCAAAAAAAGATGTACAAACAAAAGCA
This sequence comes from Ambystoma mexicanum, assembly GCF_040938575.1. Lineage (NCBI taxonomy): Eukaryota > Metazoa > Chordata > Amphibia > Caudata > Ambystomatidae > Ambystoma > Ambystoma mexicanum. The sequence goes on along the minus strand of NC_090936.1, from coordinate 102,571,348 downwards.
GACCGACTAATGAACCTAACACTATATCTACTAATGTTAACGTAGCCAGGGTAAAGCATTCCAACAAATAGGTATACAAAAAAAGTCCAGTACAATTCTTCACAATCTTATATAGGCAGCTGAAAAGTCACGATCTACCCTTAAAACCTACCCCAGAAGACTAATCCTTGAAGCTCGAATTGACAGTGCATTTCTACTAAAGAGAAAGTTTATTATATTGATTTTAAACAGAATGAAACCACTAACTAAATGGATCCATAAATTACAAAAAGTACTTCTAGACATGCGCGATATCAATATAGATACCTTTTCAAAGTTCTGTGAGGTGAAAGGATTCACACAAGCAGCACAGAACAATATTTCAATGAAGAGGCTTATAAACAAGAACAAAACAACCTAATTGCCATAGGCAGTAATGGCCGAGGGTATGAAATGGTAGGAGAAACCATTGTGGCAAAAGAAACCCTTATAGAAAAAACATCCCGAACAACCTTTCAAACAAATATTCCTTTCGCCCCAAACACACCATCCAGTGTATAAGTGGACATGCAGCTTTAAAATCGGTACGACAATTCTTCATTCACTATGTGAAACTTAAAGACAAAACTAAAATGAAAACTTTACAAACCATGGACTCTTGTCCAGTGTGCAGGCACACCGGACTTCGAGGACATTCACTAGCCTGCATTTCAGGAACTGCTTGCAAAAGCACCTTTCACATCAAATTGTTAGCAACACACCATTCATCTACACATAATCTTGTGCATAGGCCATACTAGGCAAAAAGTCCTAGAACTGCAAGACGTAAATAACATTCTCCTACATGGAACAGCCAAAGAACTCCTTTGAAAAATAGAGCACATCCAAAGTGGGGAGGAAGTATAGGGGAGGAAGGATAGCTCAGGAGCAACGCATTTGTCTTGGAAAAAAGACAACAAGGCACAATACAGGTTTGAATCCCGATCCCCTGCTTTGCAACCACTCACTGGTATCAAGCGGGTTATAAATGAACAATAAAATAAATAAGAATAAAATAAAGTGAATACTTTGGAACTGAAGTTGACTTAGAAAATTCATTAACTTCAGAAAACATGAGCGAAAACCTCACAGACACCAACCTCCTAACAAACACATACAAAAAATAGCTATGTTTCAAAACACATCTGCTGAAATACCAGACCAAGTATGTGTCTGTTGTCGCAGAACTTTTTACAAAAAGCACACAAAATAGTAGATATGACCTACAAAATAGAGGACAATGAGGAATCCCAATGGTTCCAATTAGTTTTATATCTAACAGCAGAAAATAAATACAAAATAACTGACCCTCTCAACAATTTGCATGTACTGCAATAAAAAGCTTGTCTACATGTCTTTGAAAAAAAATGTTTGTCAAAGGTTATATTTTAGAATTACTCTGCTGTTTAGACACAGAGCTAATCATTTTTCTAATCCAGTTGTGTTGGAGATACTTTTTACCAAGCTATTTAATCATGCTGTTGCTTTTTGACACATAGCGAATGTCATACTGTCCACTTCTAGTTTGTATGTGGAGCTGATTTGCAGTATGTGCTGCATTTCATTTTTTAACATTGCCTCGATGATTTGACTACATCTTGCAAGGGTTGGCATTAAGGACATGCTACTTATATTTTGTTGAGTCAATTGTTCAATGACATCAGGAGCAGAAGCGTTTCGGCCATATAGCTCATGGATTAGTCTACTATTTAAGATGGATTTTGCATCTTTAGTAAGCAGACCCGTTCTAATGCTTTTTAAAATGTTGGCATAGGTGAGATCTGCAGACTGACGCATGTTTTGAGTTAGTTCTCTGTAGTGAAAATGTTGCCTGAGATTTACATTTCCAATGCTGCCGAGTGTGTTACGGCATTGTTTGTGTCCTAATGTTTTGAAAATAGGTTGACCTTTTACTGTTGTTAACTGTAGGAGGTCTCCAAAAACAATGTGTTTTCCTCAAAACAGTTTTTAGTAGTTGGTTTTTAGGACTTCTTGCATTCTCAGGTGAATTAAAGCCAACATGAGGTTGGAACCCATGCTTACTTCATCTATTAAGAGCACTTTCATTTGTTTCAGAATTCTGCGTACTTCAATAGCAGCTTCTGCTGATAATTTGTAGTGTTTTTTGGTGTTCTTCTCCGAGGAGCAGTAGTCGGTGGAAAGTTACACCTCCTATGTTGTAGGCAGCTAAACCTGTGGGAGCTGTTACAACAGCCGAAAGGTTGTTGTTGCTTAAGTTTTGTAGAAATGTGCTGATTATTTTGATTAAGAATGTTTTACCAGAATCAGCTTCACCACCACATACAGGAGCAGAGGTTTAGAATTTTCACAGCTACAGGTTTTAGTTTCTTGTTTAAAACCATGTTCCAGATAAATGGTGAGTTGATTATCATTTAGCTGTGATTTCAGCACTGACAAGTCTTCTTCAGATTGTTTAGATTGATCCATGGTATTTTCTATTTCAGTCATGGCTATTTCTACTTCATTTAGAGTGAGTGGTTCTTGGCTTCCTGTAAGGGAAGGTTGACTGCCCTCAGGAGTTTCTTTATCTAGTTGAGCTTCAATTTCTTCCTCTTCTTGCCGTTCATTGTCCAACATTTCTTTGTATTGTTTGAAATTGACATTTGTTATACTGCTTTTATTTGCTTTGAATGCAGCTTCAAACGAGTTATAGTCGCCTAATAATTCTTCTTTTCTCCATTTAAAAAGTTGCAGTAGGGCCATTTAATAAACTTCTCTATGTTGTGGTAATTTAAATGATAACTTTATATGATTAATTGGGCTGGGTTTGGTAAGTTTCACTAGGCTTCCTTCACAAGTTGAGACTGAATATTTGGCACTTGTCTCATCTGGTGTGACATTTTTTTTGTAGGAGTAGTTTTGGGCTATGTCGTACAGTGACATGTTCTCCAAAGCAGTACTTCTGTTTGGGTAGTATGTGTCAATTACATTGTTTTTTAAAATGTCCTGGCTGTTGGGATCATTTGTGGCTATTGTTTCCATCTCTTGGTAGGATTTTAGTACTCTTTTTCAGGATGAAGCTGGACCAAGGATTAGCCAGACAATGTTAACAAGTAAGGCTGTACCTGTTAAATGTTCTGCAGCTTCGTAGCTCCCGCATTCTCTATGGGAGAGCATGTTTATTGCGAAACTGTACAATGTTTGTTACAGTTTTTGTCAGATAATATGTCATATCAGAGCTCATTTAGCTGTGTTTTCTCAGCTTTGGTAGCACATATTGCAACTGCAGTGGAGGAATTGTCTGCAATGCACTGTATGTCTATGTTTGCATTCCACAAGAGGGCAATGATTGCATTGTAATCATTGATGTGCTTCGATGCTTCGTCCCTTTTAATGTTGCATGTATTTTTAGGGGATTTGCCTTTTACACTTTGTATAACAGAAGACATCAAGCTATTTACTTGTTCTTTTTTTGCAAACTGGTCTAGGGAAACCAAAGTGACATTTGGTATTTTTGTTTTTATATCTACGCCAGCAGTATTTGCCACATTTAGGTTTTTGGAAGCGTATGATGCGTGTACGTAGGTCACTATGTGTGTTTTCTGAAGGGATGTCACAGGTAATGTATTTTTTTAATTAACTGTAAAACTGTGCTATCACTGTCATGGCCAAATTTAGGAGCATCTTTTATCCACAAAAGCCTGTGGATGTGTGGTGCTCCTCTGGATTGATATTCTTTTCTCCAAAAGAAGTGTTGCACTTCTCCGAGCGTAGGGGTAGTTTTATTGCAGATGAAGTGCAGCATGGCAATGAAGCGATGGGGAAAAGTACCTAGATACCTGACAGGCTCAAGAGAACAGAGTTCTCCTGATGTTTTTATATCCATTCCATCTATATTTTGCTTTGCAGTGCGTAAGAAGTCGTGCAAGTCATCAAAAAGCATACTCTGCACAACTTAAAGTAACAAGCTATTTGGCATGGCCTATCTTCCTTAGCATACAACTTACATTAGCGTGATGTTGAAACAAGTATTCTTTTGTACCACACATTTGTGCCAAGAGATTTGTGGTACTTGACTGCAAAACTTCCTCTTTGTCTTTTTATCTTTTGAAGCGGTTGGGTAGCAAACATGTTTAAGAAATTAGAGCCTGTTTTAGTGGGTGTGCAACTCCATAACATAGAGTTGCTAGTTCACTTTCAAACAAGAGCTGGAAATTGCATTCTACATTTTGTCTGAATCTGGGGTCTTCAGAATACTTTCGTAAGGAGTGATATTCGGATCCACTAATTATTGTGGATCTTTCATTATACCTTCCTCTTTTTCCTGTAGGAAATAGTAGAGGAAAAGAATGTGCTTCTACACATTTTTCCCCATATGCTCATTGGGATCCTTTTGCTTGACGCATTTGATATATTTCTAATGCATCTTCAATGGTGTCTTTGGAGTGTAGTGGGTGAATTGTATACTGGTCTAAAATGTTGGCCGCAGTAACAGGATTTACATGTTCAAATTGGCCCGTTGCTGGTGAATCTTGAATTAGTTGGGTGGTTTCTCTTAAGTTTTCCCCCATGTTTATATCTTTGTAGTATTAATTGTTTTCTTTCAGATATTGTAGGGCATGTCTAACTTTGCTCATGTCGACTAGTTGTTGACAAATTCTTTTGTCTTTTGTTGGTACACCATTAACTAGTACAATCAAAGATTGATCTTTTGGCCGTTGTACTCCTAGAGTTTCTACATTTTCCTTAGGATCTAATGTCAAATATACTTCTTTGCCACAGATGTCTTTCAATAACTCAGATGGAGGCAATTAGGTGTTTTTTTTTCGGTTGAAGGCGTATTATAGCTTGAAATTGTTTGGAATAGAATGCTCTCAGACAAGTTAAAATGTTGGTGAGCCTTAGGAAGTGGGAATATTTCTAAGTTATTAGTGATAGCACATGACGGCATTTGGCATAAATTGTTTTAGAGGTGGATTACTTTATGTCTTGCTTTTATTCTTATCTGCTCTATTTTTCCTTTTGTTTTCTATTGAGTTGCCTTTTAGTAGGCAGTTTGTTCTGTCTGTTGGGAAAAAGAAAGTTTGAAAATTGTGGAATGTATGTGCATGTATTGTGGATGGGTGTGTGGGTGTGATTGTAAAGATGAATGTACGCAGAGAACAATTCTTTCTATCTCTCGCATATGTTGTCACTATTCACAAATCGCAAGCTCTAACCCTAGATCACGCATTGATTGACACTGGCAGCACAGTCTTTAAAGAAGGTATGCGTTACGTAGCACTTGCACGTCTGCGTACACTCAATGGTCTATTCCTAGTAACTTTGATGCAAAGTCAACGCTTACATTCCTTGCATCCTAGAATACAACACGCTACGAGCACTGTACACCCCTCATCTAGATATGCACCCTGTACCTCAAAAAATAAAACCTTTCAAAAGAAAAGTAATACAAACAGAACCTATAGCAGATCTCCGAACAATGCTGCTAAAGAAACAACAACCAACTGCTTCTCCATCAAATAATACAACCACAAAACTGTCTAGTACTAACTCAACTGCCCATCCATCAGAAGACAAAAAGACTTATCTCATCTCAAAAAACAACTGCAGGTCCATCAAAGGATGCAGAGGCACACCTCTCTGGTCCATGTAAATTCAGCAACACAACTGGAGTAAATTGTCATGCAAATGTAACAATGAATCTTGTCTTCCAATTGTTCACATTTACTTAAAAGGCTCAAACCAGTTGTGTTTTAAATGCTTGTCCTTGATAGAAATGCCACGAATAATCCTGACAGCACTTACAGTGTCTCAGGTATAAGGCAAGAATTGGACTACTGTGCAGGAATGGTAAAATGTAAAATAAACACACAGGAAGATCCACAAGAATTCCTAATGCACTTATTACAAGTACTGGAAACTCAAAACATCCCTATAAATGAAATCTTCAATATTTCATACACGTGGAAATATACATGCACTCTGCAACCATGTTTCACAAAAGCACATCCCTAATGAACAATTTACAAATGTATCCATACCAAATTGTGAATACATTCCATTTCACCAGCTTCTGCAGAATTCAAATCATGGCATATGCCCTTTTTGCAATTCAGACAATCCTTCCAGCATACAAATAAACTCACATAGCCAATATGTCAAACTAGTGCTTGTAAGATACAATGCAGATGGTACCAAATATAACTGTAAACTCAATAGCTTTACATATGGCCAAGTATCTCTTGGCAAGAAAACCTTCACAACAGTAGGCATATTATACCACACTTCAGGTCAAAAAAAGAAGTGGTTGGTTTGAATGTAATGACACATCCGTTACTCCAAAACATAGGTCACCAGCAAATCTAACAAATTCCAACTTAATATTCCTTTAACACAAATTTACTCACTAAACTGTAGCACAATAAACAGAATATGCCAACAGGTATATATCTACTTCAGAAATACTCTTGATTGCAATAACATCAAATACGCCATCACAGTTCTTGTTACTACAAAACTTATTGTAAAGTCTAATATAGTTAGAATGCGCCAACAGGTATCTAACTACTTAAAACATTCCCTTAATTACAACACACTTAAAACAAACATATTATCAAACTTACGCTCACATAATTATAATATTTTTTAAACCTCTATGAAAAGAAATTCCCAATGATTATTTCATGTCAATACAACAACAGTGTAGCACACCTTAATGTTGTACCAAACATAGCACATGGGATGTGGCGTTTACGAGGGTCAAAAAAGTAAATGTATATGTAAAAGTGTATGCAATTAAAACTTTTAAACTATCCTGCTTAACAAATTATACTGTTTTTTTTTTCAAAGAAAAATAACCAGAGATTCCAGCTTTGTTAACAAATACATATTCCATAAGCACGTTCCTCAATTATACTACAATCATAAATACCATATACAATCTAGCCACTGGCCACAACCACCACAATATAATTAAACCATCTAATAATTACGTACAATACACCTTCAAATAACAAAACTCACCCAGAACCTCCTGCCATCCAAATGATGTCTGCAAAGACCAAAATTGACCACAGACTCAGCAGCATCTGCCAACCCTTTTTTAACCTAGAAAAAAAGCTCCATATCATATTTAGTCCACTACCCCATCCTTTCCAGGCCCTTTTTCAGCCACCAAATAAGCCCAAATGGGTTTTCCAAACTGTTTGTTCATAGCGCTGTGCGCAGACTACTGCGGTGTCCGCTGACTGGAGACATCACGCCTCCCCCTGATTGGCCCAGAAATGTCCGCGGGCCTCGAATCAGGCAGTGAGACAGCGGACGGACCCAGATATCACACTTTTATGTTACCTATGTTTTGGCCCTTTTTAAAAGAACTACTGGACAGATGTACACCGAATTTCCAAATGGGTGCTTTCGGGACCAAGCCACAGCTCCTGGCGCAAATTTGTTGAAAATCCGTCCAGCAGTTTGGGCTGTAGGTACGAGCAAAAATGTTTTTCCATTGCATCTATGAGCAGTTCTACAAATGCTGGGACCCCTATAACTTTGCCCCCCCTGGACAAAACTGCACCAAACTTAGCCGAATTATTCCAAAGGGGCCATATACTTTTTTCCAATGTTTGGTGAGGATTCATCCAGGGGTCAGAGTTAAAGTCAGAGTGAAAGTGTTCTTTCTATGAGTTAAGCAACTTTACCATAACTACAGGTCTACTATCGCAGGCCCTGTAATGTGTACTTACGGGGAGGCAAGATGCCAAGTGTGGGTGTTATTTTGTGGGGGTCTGTGGGGTGGGTAGTGTGAGGAGCTCATAGTGGCAACAGTAAAGACAGACACAAGTGATCACAGTTCAAACGTGTTTATTTAACTGTATGCAGGTTGGAAAAACGCCTAATCTAAACCCAAATCTAAGATGGGAGCAAGCCTCGACCATCAAATAAAAATAAGGCAGTCCCCTTGTGGCATTGTGTCAAATAAAAAGGACCTATACTAAGAAACCTATTGGCAAACCTTAAAACTAATACAAAAAGGTTGTGGGATGGTTTTGAAGAAAAGAAAGTAGTGTCCATATATAAAATGTCAGAATGCGATAGCTTGGATCTCCCTTCCCCATGTTTTGTACACAGCGTAAGATGGGATCTTGGAGCACAGCACACACTCGAGCTTTCTCCAGCACAAGTCTACAGTTCCACTTGCAGCCATCAGGACCGTCGATGGCCAAGTCTCATTTCTCTTGAAAGTCCCTTGCCTTTGAGGGCCTAATGTATTCAACAACAAAACAAAAAGTTCCTTCAACAAAATGAAAGTTTGTTTCTTGGTTTCACTTTGGGTGAGGGTTTTTTACCCCTGGGTCCCCCTCTTCCGGGCGCTGACCCGTCTTTACTTTCAGCTTTCCTTCTCTGGGTTCAATACGGCTTTTCCTTCACTCACAGATCTTAATGTCTTGTTAAACAGTTCCAGTGCACATCCCTCGGCCGGGTTCACTCTTGTCAACACACTGTTTCTTGGGACTTTAGACTTTCCCCCTTCCCTTCAATGTCCCTCGGTCTGTGTTAGGCAAGATTGTATGCAGTAGCCTTTGGGTGCACTACAATAACCTTGACCTCCTGGCAATAGGGACCCAACCTTTGGTATAAGTCTGAACTACATAGGTTGGTGGCGTGGCTGAGCAGCCAGGCTTATCTCAAGAGGGGTCAATGTGAGCAATAATGTTGTGAAACAGAGTTTCACAGTACAGTTATTCAAATAAACTCTTACACTCAAGGTTTCTTGCTAAAACAATTATTAATTTATTTCACAGTCGGTTATATAAGCCTTCTTCAGACGGGAGCAAAACATGTAACACTTATAATACACTTCAAAGCACACTCTTAGTTTCTCTAAATCAGATGATACCCACTGGGCATGGCACACAGACTTCCTACACCCTCAGGTGACTTAAATAGCTAGGACACGGTGGACATTGATTTATCACTGGTACATTTTGAGCAATATTGAGTTTGGTGTAAAAGACAGAATGGAGGAATAAAACAAAGGTTAACAAATAAGTCACAATCAGGTAAGTACTTTTCAAAGCCTTCCAATGTCAAATATGTTTAACCCTTCCCTGAGGGTAAGATAAAGTACAGAGGTAAAGAAGAGTTTCTCAGGGAGCCAGGACAGCCAATGTTAATTGCACAATGTCTAGGGGAGCTGAAGATCTTCTTTGCAGGTAGGTAAAAAGTCTTCCTCAATGTTTTACAGAAATGTTTTTAGAAAATAGAACACGTGAAGGGCCACAAGCTGGGGGGCTTGTGAGGGGCAAAGCTTTAGCAACTCTGCAAGGTAACCAAGACAGGTCTCAACTGAGAGCAATCAAGGCTACACAACAAGAGGTAAGTTCTCTTAGACTTTACAGTACCTCTGGTTAGAAGAAATGGTTCCAGCTGGCTTCTGTTCTTGTACAGCTCTGCAGATCCTATTGTTCATGAGCCTCAGTCGTGGGGACAAGAGGGAGGGTGTCTGGGGACTCCTGCTCTGCAATGGGAAGGTCAGCAGCAATGGGCAAACTTCAATTCAGTGGTCCTTCTGTGTTTCCGCTCCTCGCGTCTGACAGCAAATAGCATCACTGCGGTTCTCGGATACCACTTGAGACTTTCCTTGCTTCTGGGGTCCAGCACTCTGTTGAGGTGGGTCAGGATTGGTCAGTCCTGCATCAGGGAAGCCCGGAAGATCTTTCTAGCGCTCGGGTCAGACTTAAAAGCAACGCACACAATCTGGTGTTCCTCTCCCTGGCACTTCGGTTCCAGAAGCAGCAGCAGTGGAAATACAGCCAGCTCCAAGAGGATGCCCAGACGGGCTTACTTTGGGGTTGATTGGTCCCACCAACTCAAGGGAGAAGTCGTCCTTGTAGGGCTTCTCTAGTCGAGGCGAATTCTGAGCTTCAGCACAGCAGCAGGACTTCATCGGGCAAACCAATGGTTCAGGAGTTGAAGCAGGCGTCTCTTCGAAGCTCTTCTTCGGATTCCTTCATCCAGTGGTCGACTCTGCCTTCCAAGCCAAAAAGCCTCGCCTTTTATGCAGGTTTCTCCCATTCATTCCAGCATAGCTGTCAATCACACAGAAGGGTGGCTGTCCTTGCCGGACAGCCAGCCGGCCAATCACCTTTGGGTGCATTCCTGTAACCAAGGGGATTAAGCACAGGGAGTTACGGGCACCTCCTCACTTCCTGCCCCTGCCAGACATACTGGAGCCAGAGGCGGACTTCACTCGTGAATCCCGCCAAAGACAAAACGAACAAAGAGACCAAACCTAGTTTGGCACGCAGAGTAAATTTCAAGAAGGACCTTTCCAACAAGAAATGGTGAAAAAAGAAGACCAACAAGAAATGGTGAAAAAAGAAGACCAGGGCCATTTGGACGAGATGAGCACCCATGGGTGCTTTATTGCAGCTGCGAACGCAGCCCGCAGTAAAAACACAAATCGTAGTAAAAAGTAAACCACTGCCACCAGTCAATAACTGTAGAAAGGGTAACAATCATGTTACATAAAGACTAGACAAAGGGGATACAAAGTAACCCTATTGTAAGATAGTGTGTCCTGGGTATAGAAAGTTACAAATGTAAGTTAAGTCAATTTCACTTCACTGCTCTTGGAAACAGTATTTTATCCAAGAGAAGGTATTTAAACCTTTGGGAAATTTAAGAGACTTCCCTGTGCCACTGCACTGAAGGTGCTTTGTGTCACAAATGCAAAGATGATGCCTATAGAGTTTGCCAGACTCCAAAGTTAAAAGAAACACATAAAACACATAGAATTAAAAGTCCAAAGTCGTCCCAAAGCTCAGCAAAAGAGCTGGGGGTCTCTAAGGTGGGAGGAATTTAGCACTAAACTGAAAATTCTCCCTAACACTCGGGTTCACTCTTGCCAACTTCACATTCACATTTATCTGCGGGATTCACTTCCCTTGTTTTCTCAAGTTTGTGATCAAATCCTTTCGACTGTACAGGGATTGTGCTTGGCCTCCTGTATGACCACTTTGACCTAACTTGGCAGCTCTCCGACGGCCTTCTGGTTTCTGTAGTTTCATTCACATGGGGATTGACCAGAGTCTCGGGAGTTAGCACCGACATGATGCCGGTTCCCTTTGCAGCTAGTCTCGCTTCAACACTTTTACAGTTCTTTTGAACTTAGTTCATTTTGCCACTTTGCGTCTTTCATTCACCACAGCCATGTTCTTATCGGCTTTCCCCTCGACTCACCGGCTGAGGTGAACCGCTTGGCTTTCTTCTTCGCTGGAGTCCAGGTCACTACCACGGTAGAAGCAGTTTCCGTCGCTCCCGCTTATCAGCGCTGATACGCTCCGTGTACCGTTGACATCGGTTGCAGAACAATTGGGCTATTGTCCTCAGTCTTACGATTACCTCTGCAGAGGTTTCACAGGTCTGCATCGGAAAGGGCAAGGTCGTGGCTCTCCTTGTCAGTCTCTCGATAGTCATTGCCTTTCACCTCCTCTTGAACTGCCGGACCTGGATAGCTGTCTCGTTGTGCGGTCTGCCTTACTCGTACTGTGCTCTCTTACTCCATCTTTTATCCCTGTGGGGAAGGGAAAGGACTGTCAGGTGTGTGTGATTCTGATCAATTGCCTGACTTTGCCTGACCATTGTATTGGGACATGTCAGGTAAACGGCTCTGGTGTTAGTCCCTTCTCTGGTGTGTCGTGTGAAAGTGCTCGTGTTGGAAAAGGGGTGGGGGGCAGTGGATAGGTGTAGAGGTAGCCAGTCAAATTGCAAACTGGGACATGAGGAAACCTGGGCTCAAATCCCATCATTCCGATTTCAACAAATTGAATTATCCTGGTCAAATAATTGTTCTATGTTTGGTATGTGGCGGAGGTGCCCTGCAGCCCCAGAACCCTAAGAAACTGCAGACATAGCTGAAATATATAAAAGCGGGGGTGTTGCTAGGTCTGGAAAAGATTCAGGGATATGCTAATGTTGGGACTGTCAGGACTCGGGGCTAGCAAGCCTTTTGGTTGTAACCCCTGTGCTTCTATCCAGGGGTACAATCAAAAGACCCAGGGCTATAGTCCTATAAAGCCCCCCTATCGATGCCTCAGCATAAAAAGGACAGTTATGTCAATAATGGCCACTAAATATATTTGGGAATGTGTAGGTGTGGGAAAGGTTGGTATTGGGGTTATTTGTTCTGGACAGTGGGGCAACTGCATTGTGGACTTTGGCCAGAAAATTGCACTTGCCCCCCAGGCCAAAGGTTGTCAGACCTCCCCTAGTGTGACGGCATTCACGGTTTTACATCTTCGCCAGTCAAATAACGCGCAGTTTATTTCCTATGATGCCATGATTCCCATGGTGTTATAGAGGTTTTAAACTACCATTTCCACCTGCAAAATCAGGTGTCTGAAAGGTAAAACAACAAATAGAATCTTCTTGATGAAGTGTACCTTTTTATTGACTTGTTGTATGAGTAATACAGTGTCCCAGCACATGGCTCTGAGTGAATGTAATTATTGTAAAGATATGCCAAACTAATGTGAAGTAAAACCAGGGTAATCGGGAAAACCTCAACGTAATCTGGAGTAATTTGGAATTCATAGAGGCTACGTGATACACAAATCAGAACCACTAAGTCTGGAACTTGATCCAACATTTTTAAACCGGGTCACTTCAACCCAATTGCTGATATATGGGCTTTTGACAGTGTTGCACCGACCGCTGAGCAGATCGGCTTTAGCCCTCTCAGAATTCTGGGCTGTGTTGGCTTGACCTGGCTGACCTACAGAGCCGTGGCCGGTCAGAACAGGTCAAAAGATGTTAAACGGTGTACGGGCTGTGCTGTCAATGAGCCCCCACAATTACTAATGTAAAGCATGTCATTGTTAGCAACTCCATTCCTATGCATACATTTTTAGACAATTGAAATCGTGATGGGGGTTTAGTACTTGCATGTCAGGTGAATGATTGGAAGGGTAGGCGGGACAGGAGACAGCTCATTCTCAAAGCAAATCTTAATTCTGCGGTTTCTGAAGTGACCGAGAGAGTTAACTGCTTGTAACATTGAAGCTGCACTAGAATAGTCTCCTTAGAATGTGTAAAGAATTTAGATGCTCCCACACAAGTAAGTTTGCTCGTCTCCCGCAGTCTCTGAAGTTAGCCCCTCAGCCGACATTTGAAGGATTAGGTCCCCTCCAAAATATTATCCTAGGTGCACCCATGGCTTGTGAACATCACCTGAACTTCTGTGAGGAATGTTTTAGGGGCGATATGTGTTCATGGATCATGGTACATCTATAGGCAGCGGCAGCCTTTGATATGTACTCATTCTTTCCTTTCTCGCCCCTCTTTTCCTCACTACCCCTCTATCCCTCACTCATCATTTCATATAACACATTGCTAATGCCTTTGGGTTCATAAGAAGCGTACTTTGGCATTGTAAACATATGGACATTTCCAGCATTAAGAGCAAGATAATGATCCACCCACACAAACAACATACACCGATTTAAATTGAGGTCTGCGTGGATAGATCAAGGGCCCGATTCATGGAACTTTTAGCACGGAGCAAAGGTTTTTTTGTTGCATTTTTTTTGTATTGATTTAGCTGAACACGTCAACCTTTCAATTTATAAAAAAAGAAGTACAACATTTTTACATTTCGACAATACATATTGTGTTCTTACAACAACAAAAAAACTGGATATAAGAAAATTAATAATGAATTCAGAAAACAATAAAAGCTTATGTGTCATCCTCAACATGTTACATCTTACCAAATTCAGCAGGGCATTATTATATTACAAATTCCAAGATTCAACAAATCTCTTCAACATACTGTTTGTATATCATGCGTTTCCTGAGAGGTTTAAGAACTCTAAATAGTTCACAATGGCTAACTACATAGATATAAGCTGACAGTGTGGGAAAACGTTCCACATTAACTCAGACGTTACAGAGCAAAATTCATGAAAGAAATGATGGAAATACTTTTTCCATCAAACGCAACAAATTAGGACATTCTGTCAACAGGTGTTTGATGGTCTCTGTTTGTTATCGAGTTAAGCACAATCTACAGAAATGACTATCTTTGGCAAGCATTTTACGCAATGCCAGCACATCATTTGTATTCCATGGATTTAACCTGAATGTCAAATATTGGTTTCTACATCTAGGAGCCGGAGACTTAACCATGTATGATTCTATGACTTTTACATTATTGGGGAAGAAAGTATGATCTTTAAAATTAAATGCAATTCTCCCTACTAGTAAGTGTTGAAGCCCATCTGGAAGGGATCTGATATGTTTGTTGTGGCCATCCACTATGAGAATTCTTTAAGGATTATTCGGGCAAACAACTTCCCTGGCACATCATGCAGGGTCACTGGTCTGTAATTTTCTGGGGCCTGGCGATTCCCTTTCTTGTATAAAGGCACTACTATCGATTTTTACCACAAGGCAAACTGTGTGTTACTTGTTTGAATATTAGCATTAAAATTGTCGCCCATGCTTCCGGATGAGTTTTCATCATACGATTGGAGAGACCGTCTGGGCTTTGGGCTCGTAATGTGCTCAATTTGCTTATGTGAAATAAAATATCTTCGATATCAAAATTGATGTCATATTGCCCATCCAGATCATGACAATTACTCAGGGAAGGGAGATTCATCTCTGCATAGAGTGACTTATAATATGTTTCCCAGACTTCTTCAGGAACGGTGTTTATCTGGACACCTATCTGATACTTGCCATGAGCCTGATTTAAAAGCCCCCAAATGAGTGCAGAGTTTTTGGATGCTAGTGTTCGCAACATAATCTCTGCATCTTGTTGGTATATTCTTGCACACCTGATTCTTATCCAATTCTTGTATTTATTTTTCAGGGTTTTTAAATTCTGATAAGTGGATGCCGACGACAGCCTCATTAGGGCGTGTCTGTCCGCTCAGTATTGTGATCTCATTTTGACGAGTTCTTGGTCGTATGCATGCAGATGGCTAGTATTACTATTGTTGTTGGAACTAGTCTTCTGTTTATATTTTTGCAACACTTCAACATACAAGCCACTCGATAGAGTAAGGTCTCGATATAGGATATTTGAAGGAATAGTAACTGCATGTTTCGATCTTTCAGCAAATCTGGAGTCCATCTAAAGCGATTTTCAGCATTGCAGGCAGATAGATTGTGGATACTGGACATCTGAGATTTAGCTTTAGACTTATCACAAGACCAGGTTACGGACAGCAGATCATGATCATTAGTCGTTTGGACTTTTACCTGTAACGTTTTTACAATTGCGAACAGGTTTCTGTTCACAAACACATAGTCTATTAATGCTACCTGTCTATTCCTGTGACATGTGTTCTGGGGTGGAATATTACCCGGGATAGCACCAATCACCGCCATTAATTGTCTCACCTCCTACAGGTTCGACCAATGTTTTGCCAATGGTGTCGGCTGAGTAATTGGGTTTGTGATACACTTAATATTTAAGTCTCCTGCCAAGATCACGTACTGAATAGTTGTGTCAGCAGCTACAATATCCAAGATGGTTTCTACATCCTTTAAAAATTCTTCATCTGCAATTCCTGTGTGGTTCCAATACATGTTTATAAACGCTGTTATAAGAGTGGGAGATTTAATTTTGACCAACTGGAGGAGCATATTAGGAGATAACCATGGAACGATTTGTTAATTTGCTGCTACTCTATCTGCCACCATTAAACCAGCCATGGGTCTTCCTCTGACTGGTAGTTTAGCAGGAATTAGAGAAAGTGTGATTTTCCCAAACTGGAGGTGTGGTTAACCACACTTCCTGTAAGGCTATTATGTTATACTCATTAAGAGGGTTTGAGTCAATGAATGTTACATACTTATAACCCTGCGTATTCCACGAGGCAAAAGAGCATGACGATGACTTTGAAATAGCGAATTGTTAATTTATAAGATGGAATATTCGGTTTGTTCAAATTGTGAGAGCATGTAATTTTTATTCTGTGGATCGCTGATTGAGCATTTGATTGGGACCCAGACTGTTGGGTCCAAGGCGAGTGCCTTGCCAGATCATTTGTCATTTGTTTGCTTACCAAGAATCCCATCGTATATAGTTCCTCTCTGGCCTGCCAAATTAAATTCATGACAATGCCAGACGGCATCCATAATTTAACTATCTAAGGATTGCGGTCGTCAATAAACTCAATTTGGTCAATGTCACTTGAACATAGATCCACCAATAATGGAATATCACCCATGATATTTAGCACACTAGACCTATTTAAATCATAAGCTGGAAAGGGTTTAACTCTGCACTGCAGGATCAGATGGTGTGCCGATCCACTGCAGTGTTTCTGATTGGGTTGTTTTTGTGATTCAATACCATAAGCCATCTGTGTATTTTCCAGTTGACTATTAGCTAGTGTGGCCTGCACTGGAACTGGATCAGGTTCCAATCCAGCCTGAGTGATTGCCACTTGGCTTTTGGAAGCAGGTAATTGTGATGGAAGGCGAGTCATAAAGAGATTTATTGATCGCGCAATTTCCTCACGTCTTTGCTCTAAAGTGTTGAAGTTTGTGCCAGCTGTGCCAGTTGCCTCACGATCTCTATGCGGTGCTTTGTTTGCCACCAAAGGATTAAGCTGTAAATTCAAAGCTGATTTCACAACATTTTGGTCTGACTCAACTGCGCTTAACAGGCTATCCAAGAATTCGTATTCTAAGCTTCCTACAATAGGAAGAGGCTGATTGAAAGTTTTTTGGTTCATTCTCGCATCTATTTTATTACGAGCTAATTTAGTATATTTCTTCACAACCGCTGAACTTGCCACTTGCAAGTTGAGTTTAGAAAGTGATATTGTGCTAATAAAATGACAAGAGCTTGATCGCTTCACAACTGTAGATTGTTTGATGGCCTTTTTCCTTCTCGGGCCTGAAAACATTTTGTAGACTTTTTTTTCACAGGGATCCGCTACGATCACTTCAGTATGAGCTAGTGAGGACACTAACGGTGGGTTTCCTTCAAGCGTCACTGTGTCAGAATTCAAGTTTTTTTTTTTGTTTATTCTCTTCTTTTGTTTCCCACTTTTTGTTTCTCTTCTTTTGTTTTCCACTTTTTGTTATCTGTGGCACAAACTTTGCACCTATTAACGAGATATTCCTCATTTGCCCTACCGAGATTACTCCATCACTATCATTAAATGGTACATTATGATAGCTGGTCACACTAGCAACATGGGTATCAAGAACAAGTTGTTGGTCAATTTCTCGAATGCTCCTTTCTCCAGGTGCCTCATTCCCTTGTTGTTGCAATATTAAGTTTGATTGCTCACGTAACCTCTTATCCAGGGTTTCATACAACTTAGCTAAGGAGAAAAGCACTGTATTCATTGCCTGCAACGTGCTTTCCATGCCTGCAGGAGAGTCTGTTGGGATGGCATCAAGGATGTGCTGCGAGGGAATTCTCGCCTTCCTTGGGGTTGGTTGTGTGAAAGATATCGACAGCACTGACGAATCCTGTGCGGACATCAAAAGCATCACCAGTGATTGCGATAGATCACTCAAAGGGTTTAGCTAGTGGGGGAGTTAATCTTCTATTCTCCTCATTCACATTTTGTTTTATTAAGTCATTATGGCAGGTTGGAGATTTCAATTCAGACCCCGTTGGAATGCGATCCAAGGGGATCATTTGCGTAGCCACAGGGAAACTCCCGACTATATTGGGCTGAGAGAGAGTGAGGACTTCATGATATGACATGGCATTTATAACGCGCCTATAGACAAGTGTTTCAAGGCGCGACGCGGCAAGGGAGGGGGGAACAGAGGGAAGACAAAGACAACGATCCTACTAGGCCAGGTGTCCTTCAAATAGCATGCGCCTTATCCACCACAAATACCTCATTTACTAGCTCAATCGAAGGAGCAGTTACCCAGACCGCAACCGAGTCCTGTGAGAAACCCGCTTCTAGGATGGAGTCCAGGGGAGTACACAGATCGATCCCCGATTCTAGGACAAAGTTTTCAGTCATAACAGAGATCTAAATATTTTGTGCTGGTCCATTACTGATCGACAGGTTCGCACCTGGTTAACTCTCTATGCAACAGAATCTACGAATATCTGAAGTCGCAGACTCCGGGGCGAAACCAGTTCGTCGCATTCAGACTTCTTATGAGGTTGATCGTGTGTGTTGTGCGTTTGGGGGTAGTGTGGGAAACATCAAACAATTCCAACAGTTCCTTCGTAGGAGGCGTATCTGAAACAACGGTATAAAAACCCGACATATAAATTAGTACCAGCAAACAAATAAGCGAGTGTTACGTAAACACAACAAGAGTATTTAAGACAATAAAAATGAAAAGACTGGCTTCCAACGAAATATAAAATTACTTCAAAAGAAATTACCAACAATAAAATATAATATAATGTAATACAGGGCATGGTACACCCACACCCACCAAACCACCACAACAGCACTTGTGAAATGCACTTCCGTAAATGCTTGTGCGCAAATGTGTGTGCGCTCTGATTATATCGTATTGTGGGATAAGTGTGAGGGGCTTATCCTTGTTCAGTAGTATAATCAAAATAAACACCTATAAACAATAGACAGAAGGGTGAATAAGTAGAAGCATAATATTCGGCAGCTGTCTTAACAAGTCCAGTCTCAAGAAGATGATCCTTTCCCAGGGTCTTACTGTGAAGTGTTGTACAAGTAGTAAGAGTCCAGGAGCCACACAGCCACAACAGCACTTGGGAAATGCACTTCCGTAAATGCACATGCGCAAATGCGCCTGCGCTCTGATTATATGGTATTGTGGGATAAGTGGGCGGGCTTAGCCTCGTTTAGTAGTATAATCAAAATAAACACTGTGAAGTGTTGTTCAAGTAGTAAGAGTCCAGGAGCCACACAGCCACAACAGCACTTGCGAAATGCACTTCCGTAAATGCACATGCGCAAATGCGCGTGCACTCCGATTATATGGTATTGTGGGATAAGTGGGCGGGCTTAGCCTTGTTTAGTAGTATAATCAAAATAAACACTGTGAAGTGTTGTTCAAGTAGTAAGAGTCCAGGAGCCACACAGCCACAACAGGACTTGCGAAATGAACTTCCGTAAATGCACAGGCGCAAATGCGTGTGCACTCCGATTATATGGTATTGTGGGATAAGTGGGCGGGCTTAGCCTTGTTTAGTAGTATAATCAAAATAAACACTGTGAAGTGTTGTTCAAGTAGTAAGAGTCCAGGAGCCACACAGCCACAATAGCACTTGCGAAATGCACTTCCGTAAATGTGCGCCACTTTGCACTGCCAACAAACCCCCTTAATCACAGAGCGGTGCAAAGTGTATTCTAGCAGTGCAAAGTGACTTTTCACCAGTGGCGGCTGGCCCATGGGGGAGGGAGGGGCGGAGCCCCCCCAACAATGCAACCCCTCATGTCCACGAGTAACAGTAAAATCCTGTTCCTCATGGACATGGTGGGGGTTGCACTGAATGTGCAGCGGGGAGCACTGTTCTCAGCCATCCCTGCAGTACATGCGCAGTGCAGGCCGATAAACCCAGAGGAAAAGGCTGAATGGGGGCGTTAAGAAAGAGACGCCCCCAAGGCATCCTTTTCTTCACCCAGCCCCTGTCCTGCCTCTCAGACAGACCAGGGTGGGGTCAGACTTTGCAAACATCACCCCATCTCTGCAAAAGATAGGACAGAGGGCAGGGAGCTGAGGGAGGGTCAGGTGTCTCGGTTCCAACCTTCGGGGGAGGGGAGGCAGACCTTTCAATTGTTGGGAGAGGGCCTAACTTCAGGGACAGTGGGGGAGGGGCAAACTTATTTGCCTGGGGGGCATCTAACTTCTTTACACATTATAATGAGAGAGACTAATCTAGTGCAGCTTCAATGTTGCAAGCAGTTAACTCTCTCCTTGAAGTCTGAAAGCACCCACTTAAGGACTGCTGTGAGAATGAGCGGTCTTCTGTCCCCTCTCTACCCTTCCAATCTGACATGCAAATACTAATTAACCCCACATCACTGTTCCAATTACCTAAAAATGTATGCATATGAGTGCAGGTGCACACATTACCCAGCACTTGCCTTAATGCTGGAAGCATATTTGCATCCTTGTACGATATCGGCACATACATGATTTTCTGTGCAAAATGGCCCTGTGTATTGTCGGTAACCTGGCATGTCTGCTAGTAGAATATTGTGTGGGTTCTCCTCTGAGAACTGCTTGTATCTTAGGTCTTTTCCTACAACTTTTCTTGAAAATTGTGCTGGAAAATGCACCATTTCAACTCCTCAATTCAAAAGCATTTCGCTGGGGGGAGAACCCTCACGTATACCCCTTTCATACGTCGGGCGGGCTTGATCGCTCCTTACTGCCTTCATGCAACATACATTTACGCACCGCCACATTAAAAGTTCAACAGCCGCCGCTGCTTTTGACCGCTTTTGCACCAGTACAAAGTCACTTTGCACTGTAAAAATAAACTGTGCACAGGTCTGTGAATCGGGGTGCTTGTTGGCAGAGCAGAGTCACTTTGCACTGTGCTAAAAGTTCCATGAATCTCCCTTAATCTTGAGCATTGGCTGCAACACGAAGCAAGTCATTGTGCTGAGTTTGGAATACCAGCAAGACTGACTCAGCCCTTCGCCATTCTGATGTTGCTATTACAGCACTTAGAAGCACGAGGTGTTAAGCACTATAAAAACCTATTATAAAAACAATTATTAAGCAATTGTCAGGCTAAAAAGCAATATTAAACTGCCGTAGAGCTAATGTCACTCACAACCTACTGAAGGATTCCATTCATTCTTTGGAAGTGTTATACAGCACATTGGTGGGGAATTTGTGGATGCGCAAAGGTGTATTATGCCAGCAGCTGTGCATGTGTGGCTATACCTTGCCATATGGTGACTGTGCTGGGCATAGGAGGGTCTTGTTGGGGCATGTGAGGCTGCACTTGACATATGAGAGCTACAACTGGGAAATCTCGTTTTGTAATATGCCGGGTTGACAGCTCCTGGGTTAATTGCTCGCCTCTGCTCTGGGGCCAGCTTCCTGTTCACAGGTTTGATTCCCCGGTAATGCCGACTTGGCCTTCTACCAACGAGCAGTGAATAGGCCGTGCTGAACTTGCCCTGGGAGATCTGGTGTACCCTTGAATGCACATTTTGGAAAACTACTCTGAGACTCTCGAAATGTCTTCCAATGGCAGCGATTAGAGTCGAGTTAGGACTGCAATCACTACACTCAATCATATTATGGAAATCGCTTGCGTTGTTAAGAAAAGGTTTGGTTGAGAAACCTGCGATAGCATACAGCTTTTTAGGATCAAAGGGCAAAGGGAAAGGCTCAGCGATGCTAAATAACTGGAAAGAAAAATGCAAGAAACAGCTGGACTCGCCTCTGGAAGCTCTGATCTCAAACCCAGGCGGAGTAAAGCAGAAGCTGAGAAGAGCCGATTGGATCAACACTATAGATCAAAAAGCAAAATATAAGTCCTTGCAGAACGCGGCCCAAGATATGAAATGATGGGTACCCAGAGGTTTCTAAGCGCGGACCGGCAATCGAACCTGTGTCGTCTTTTTGCCCTGGAGCTATCCTCCCGAGAATGATTGGAATCTGTCCAGGATTAAGGCCTTTAACGGCTGTCTTCACAATATGATATGATATGATAGGTTATTTAAAACGCGCTTAATACCCAAAGATTTCTAAGCGTGGACCCGGGGATCGAACCTGTGTTGCTCCATAGCGTCTTGATTCCAAGGCGAGCACGTTGCCGCTGAGCTATCCTCCTGAGACAATCACTGTATGAGAAACACAATCTCAGAATATCTTCAACAATTTCCCAGTAGGTATCATCGAGATCAACTCTTGCGTATAAGGTTAAACATCTACCTGACAAATGAATACCTACAGTTGACAGGTAAAAAAAGAGGGATTATCAATGGAATCTGAAGGCCGCGCAACAGGCAAGGAATCCAGGAAACAGTCAAGCATATGTCAACATTGTGTCCTGCCGTGACAGATGTAAGAACATGGTACTTGGGAAAACATGTTGAGGAGGCAAGTTCACTGACTGCAGACGAATGGTGGCTACTCTTCCCTAGTGGGAGGAAGAAGGCACTAGTATGTGCGCGAAGCAACTTCCTAGACAACCTAATGAGAGAGGCAATAACAACCAACAAAACAGAAGGCGGGCCCAACTAAAATGGGCCCGGGGACTTTTGGAGAAACCTACCTCGTAATTATCTCACCGCATCATTTACCTTGATTTAGAGAAATGTGTTGCCCTAGGAGGATTTATTAATTGTATTTGTATTTTATTGAATTTATATAGCCCTTTTATCCAAAGTGCTTTACATGAGAACAAGCAAAAAGTACAACAAGCATAAGATGGCAAATGAATCACAACTCGAAAACAGTATAAGGAAAAATGTACAATATTGCTGAGGTGATGAGGGAGTGGAGAGGGACAGAGGAGTGAGAGGGAAAGTGAGGAGTTAGTGGAGGTAGAAGCGGAAGTAAGAGGGAAGGCGAGAAGGTGTGGGGAAGAAGAGAGGAAAGGGAGGAGTTAGTGGAGGTAGAAGGGAAGTAAGAGGGAAGGCTAGAAGGTGTGAGGAAGAAGAGAGGAAAAGTAAGATTAGATAAGAGGGGGTGGGGTAGAAGGGAGTAGAGAGGATGGAGAGGGTAAGGAAGAGCAAGAGTAAGAGGTGAGGAATGAGGAGGTGGGAGAAGGAGAGGAAGCGAAGTGGTGTTAGGGAGGGGATTCTATGGCAAGACAGGAGGCTCATATTATGCATTACAATCTTTACTGAGATCCACAGCAGCAAAGAATAAAAACTTTGTAAAACGATATTTTTTCCAATAAACATAAAGTTATAACAATGCAATGGGAACATCCCAGTTCAACATGGTGGGCAGGTCATGCCCTGGAGGTAGCCAATAGGGAGCGAGCCAATCCCATATAGGTCCATTCCTTTAACAACTCCCCCTCTTTCTTTGCTGCTGACCCACAGCTAAGTCACACCTCTAGTTTGCTTAGCTTGTACTTGTTACATTGTGGCATTTCTGTAGGAATTCTTTGATTTATTACTTTAATATCGTTGTTTGCTTTAATTACGGCGTTCGCTTGAAAGCGTGTGTTCCCTTTACATTGATATTTCATTTCAATTCCTCACGCGAGCGTGGCGTTCCAATTTCGAGCCCGCTCCGCATCTGGTGTGTTGCGCGCTGCCTGAAGGCGCCGAGTTTCCTCGCACACGCTGGGTTTGGTCCTTCTGGACACATTGTTGCTAATGCTTTCAGCGTTCTATTTCAGGCGCGCGTCCCTGTTCAGGGCCGCGGCGTCTGCTTTGTTTGGTCATCGCGCGGCAGCCAGTGTCAGGAAGCTTATCTTCTGACAGACTGCGCGCATTTTTCACAAGGTCTCTGGCACATGCTGTAAGCGTGCCACTTCTAGTTTGGAGGTTGGCGGTTCAAGCCTGCTATCCGCCTGGTGGTTTATGTGTGTGAAATTTATTGGTGTAATTATTTATTCTGTAATTACAAATTTCTATAATTATATTTTGGGGGTTGTGTTTATATTTTTCCCCTCACGCTGCTCGCGTGCTTTTGGCTGCTAGTCAGTGTGAGGCCTAGGTGGCCCTTCCCCTGAAAGTTACACCTTGTGAAATTGTGGGTTCAGCCTGCTAGGCTTGCATAGTTCAACAGCTAGCCCTGCTGTTTGTTGACATAATATATATTTATATATTTTGTTCCGAGTGGAATACTGCCAAGTGCTGTCATGGATAAGGGGGTGCTCCCCTCCTCTGCTGATGCCAGCACTCAAGTACGTACTGCCAAGAAAAGTGACAGGTCTGGAGACAATGTGGGGGATCAATCCTGTCATGCCCAACCTTCAGTGGCTCAAGCTATTCAGTCCTCTTTGGACACAGCTTTAACAGGTTTAAATAACACCTTGGCGTCCGCCTTTGACAGATTAATCACCCGCATTGCGGATTTCCACCCCTCCCAAGATGCTGCCCCATCTGTTGCAACCCAGGCCCCTAAAAAGTGTACGGCCAAAACTAAACATACCCAGGGACAATTCAGTCCCCCTTGGCCATTTCACCCATATCTTCCCCTAAAAGAACTTTAAAGAGAGGGTGGGAAGAGTCTCATCAACCTTTCACTTCCACACCCTGGCCAGCGTACGCGCGTTTCGCACCGGCCGAGTCCCCTATTGCGGTGTCATCCGCAAAAAGTTCTGTTGATTCTGATTCGCCCCCTAAGAGGCGGAAAAAGAAAGTAACATCTGTGGGCCCTCAGGAAGCGCCCCTGCTTGATGGTAGCAGAGTACCTTTCTTTGACCCTGCCCTGATACAACACCCCAGGTCAGCCGAGTGGCAGCCCTCTGAGGAAGTTTCCTCTTTCCTCAAGTTCTGGATAAGGCGCCCTATGCCCAAAGAGGATCGTAATAAGATGCGGTCGGAGTGTCCCAGACCTGTGCTTGCAGACAAGGTGGCTTTAGCGCCAGAAATAGACCAGTCTATGGCGGCTTTTCTATCCCAGAAAGGGAAGGACCCCACGAAGGGGGTCAATAAAGCGTGGCGTAGTTGTCAAGACAGACTGTTGGACATCCTGGGTCCAGTCACGCAGATTTTTGAAATGGCAGAAGAGGCGGCGGCCTCTAATACCCCGGTTGATGTTGACGCATTAAGGGGTTGGATCCAACGTACGGTATGCCTGCTCGGCAACGCTAATGCCTCTATATGTAGGGAGAGGAGAAAATCATTATTAATGAGGTTGGATTCCAAACTGGCAGACATGGCTGAGAGGGAAGGTGGCAAACAAAAGCAGACCGACTAATGAACCTAACACTATATCTACTAATGTTAACGTAGCCAGGGTAAAGCATTCCAACAAATAGGTATACAAAAAAAGTCCAGTACAATTCTTCACAATCTTATATAGGCAGCTGAAAAGTCACGATCTACCCTTAAAACCTACCCCAGAAGACTAATCCTTGAAGCTCGAATTGACAGTGCATTTCTACTAAAGAGAAAGTTTATTATATTGATTTTAAACAGAATGAAACCACTAACTAAATGGATCCATAAATTACAAAAAGTAATTCTAGACATGCGCGATGTCAATATAGATACCTTTTCAAAGTTCTGTGAGGTGAAAGGATTCACACAAGCAGCACAAAACAATATTTCAATGAAGAGGCTTATAAACAAGAACTAAACAACCTAATTGCCATAGGCAGTAATAGCCGAGGGTATGAAATGGTAGGAGAAACCATTGTGGCAAAAGAAACCCTTATAGAAAAAACATCCCGAACAACCTTTCAAACAAATATTCCTTTCGCCCCAAACACACCATCCAGTGTATAAGTGGACATGCAGCTTTAAAATCGGTACGACAATTCTTCATTCACTATGTGAAACTTAAAGACAAAACTAAAATGAAAACTTTACAAGCCATGGACTCTTGTCCAGTGTGCAGGCACACCGGACTTCGAGGACATTCACTAGCCTGCATTTCAGGAACTGCTTGCAAAAGCACCTTTCACATCAAATTGTTAGCAACACACCATTCATCTACACATAATCTTGTGCATAGGCCATACTAGGCAAAAAGTCCTAGAACTGCAAGACGTAAATAACATTCTCCTACATGGAACAGCCAAAGAACTCCTTTGAAAAATAGAGCACATCCAAAGTGGGGAGGAAGTATAGGGGAGGAAGGATAGCTCAGGAGCAACGCATTTGTCTTGGAAAAAAGACAACAAGGCACAATACGGGTTTGAATCCCGATCCCCTGCTTTGCAACCACTCACTGGTATCAAGCGGGTTATAAATGAACAATAAAATAAATAAGAATAAAATAAAGTGAATACTTTGGAACTGAAGTTGACTTAGAAAATTCATTAACTTCAGAAAACATGAGCGAAAACCTCACAGACACCAACCTCCTAACAAACACATACAAAAAAATAGCTATGTTTCAAAACACATCTGCTGAAATACCAGACAAGTATGTGTCTGTTGTCGCAGAACTTTTTACAAAAAGCACACAAAATAGTAGATATGGCCTACAAAATAGAGGACAATGAGGAATCCCAATGGTTCCAATTAGTTTTATATCTAGCAGCAGAAAATAAATACAAAATAACTGACCCTCTCAACAATTTGCATGTACTGCAATAAAAAGCTTGTCTACATGTCTTTGAAAAAAAATGTTTGTCAAAGGTTATATTTTAGAATTACTCTGCTGTTTAGACACAGAGCTAATCATTTTTGTAATCCAGCTGTGTTGGAGATACTTTTTTCCAAGCTATTTAGTCATGCTGTTGCTTTTTGACACATAGCGAATGTCATACTGTCCACTTCTAGTTTGTATGTGGAGCTGATTTGCAGTATGTGCTGCATTTCATTTTTAAACATTGCCTCGATGATTTGACTACATCTTGCAAGGGTTGGCATTAAGGACATGCTACTTATATTTTGTTGAGTCAATTGTTCAATGACATCAGGAGCAGAAGCGTTTCGGCCATATAGCTCATGGATTAGTCTACTATTTAAGATGGATTTTGCATCTTTAGTAAGCAGACCCGTTCTAATGCTTTTTAAAATGTTGGCATAGGTGAGATCTGCAGACTGACGCATGTTTTGAGTTAGTTCTCTGTAGTGAAAATGTTGCCTGAGATTTACATTTCCAATGCTGCCGAGTGTGTTACGGCATTGTTTGTGTCCTAATGTTTTGAAAATAGGTTGACCTTTTACTGTTGTTAACTGTAGGAGGTCTCCAAAAACAATGTGTTTTCCTCAAAACAGTTTTTCGTAGTTGGTTTTTAGGACTACTTGCATTCTCAGGTGAATTAAAGCCAACATGAGGTTGGAACCCATGCTTACTTCATCTATTAAGAGCACTTCCATTTGTTTCAGAATTCTGCGTACTTCAATAGCAGCTTCTGCTGATAATTTGTAGTGTTTTTGGTGTTCTTCTCCAAGGAGCAGTAGTCGGTGTAAAGTTACACCTCCTATGTTGTAGGCAGCTAAACCTGTGGGAGCTGTTACAACAGCCGAAAGGTTGTTGTTGCTTAAGTTTTGTAGAAATGTGCTGATTATTTTGATTAAGAATGTTTTACCAGAATCAGCTTCACCACCACATACAGGAGCAGAGGTTTAGAATTTTCACAGCTACAGGTTTTAGTTTCTTGTTTAAAACCATGTTCCAGATAAATGGTGAGTTGATTATCATTTAGCTGTGATTTCAGCACTGACAAGTCTTCTTCAGATTGTTTAGATTGATCCATGGTATTTTCTATTTCAGTCATGGCTATTTCTACTTCATTTAGAGTGAGTGGTTCTTGGCTTCCTGTAAGGGAAGGTTGACTGCCCTCAGGAGTTTCTTTATCTAGTTGAGCTTCAACTTCTTCCTCTTCTTGCCGTTCATTGTCCAACATTTCTTTGTATTGTTTGAAATTGACATTTGTTATACTGCTTTTATTTGCTTTGAATGCAGCTTCAAACGAGTTATAGTCGCCTAATAATTCTTCTTTTCTCCATTTAAAAAGTTGCAGTAGGGCCATTTAATAAACTTCTCTATGTTGTGGTAATTTAAATGATAACTTTATATGATTAATTGGGCTGGGTTTAGTAAGTTTCACTAGGCTTCCTTCACAAGTTGAGACTGAATATTTGGCACTTGTCTCATCTGGTGTGACATTGTTTTTGTAGGAGTAGTTTTGGGCTATGTCGTACAGTGACATGTTCTCCAAAGCAGTACTTCTGTTTGGGTAGTATGTGTCAATTACATTGTTTTTTAAAATGTCCTGGCTGTTGGGATCATTTGTGGCTATTGTTTCCATCTCTTGGTAGGATTTTAGTACTCTTTTTCAGGATGAAGCTGGACCAAGGATTAGCCAGACAATGTTAACAAGTAAGGCTGTACCTGTTAAATGTTCTGCAGCTTCGTAGCACCCGCATTCTCTATGGGAGAGCATGTTTATTGCGAAACTGTACAATTTTTGTGACAGTTTTTGTCAGATAATATGTCATATCAGAGCTCATTTAGCTGTGTTTTCTCAGCTTTGGTAGCACATATTGCAACTGCAGTGGAGGAATTGTCTGCAATGCACTGTATGTCTATGTTTGCATTCCACAAGAGGGCAATGATTGCATTGTAATCATTGATGTGCTTCGATGCTTCGTCCCTTTTAATGTTGCATGTATTTTTACACTTTGTCTAACAGAAGACATCAAGCTATTTACTTGTTCTTTTTTTGCAAACTGGTCTAGGGAAACCAAAGTGACATTTGGTATTTTTGTTTTTATATCTACGCCAGCAGTATTTGCCACATTTAGGTTTTTGGAAGCGTAAGATGTGTGTACGTAGGTCACTATGTGTGTTTTCTGAAGGGATGTCACAGGTAATGTATTTTTTTAATTAACTGTAAAACTGTGCTATCACTGTCATGGCCAGATTTAGGAGCATCTTTTATCCACAAAAGCCTGTGGATGTGTGGTGCTCCTCTGGATTGATATTCTTTTCTCCAAAAGAAGTGTTGCACTTCTCCGAGCGTAGGGGTAGTTTTATTGCAGATGAAGTGCAGCATGGCAATGAAGCGATGGGGAAAAGTACCTAGATACCTGACAGGCTCAAGAGAACAGAGTTCTCCTGATGTTTTTATATCCATTCCATCTTTATTTTGCTTTGCAGTGCGTAAGAAGTCGTGCAAGTCATCAAAAAGCATACTCTGCACAACTTAAAGTAACAAGCTATTTGGCATGGCCTATCTTCCTTAGCATACAACTTACATTAGCGTGATGTTGAAACAAGTATTCTTTTGTACCACGCATTTGTGCCAAGAGATTTGTGGTACTTGACTGCAAAACTTCCTCTTTGTCTTTTTATCTTTTGAAGCAGTTGGGTAGCAAACATGTTTAAGAAATTAGAGCCTGTTTTAGTGGGTGTGCAACTCCATAACATAGAGTTGCTAGTTCACTTTCAAACAAGAGCTGGAAATTGCATTCTACATTTTGTCTGAATCTGGGGTCTTCAGAATACTTTCGTAAGGAGTGATATTCGGATCCACTAATTATTGGGGATCTTTCATTATACCTTCCTCTTTTTCCTGTAGGAAATAGTAGAGGAAAAGAATGTGCTTCTACACATTTTTCCCCATATGCTCATTGGGATCCTTTTGCTTGACGCATTTGATATATTTCTAATGCATCTTCAATGGTGTCTTTGGAGTGTAGTGGGTGAATTGTATACTCGTCTAAAATGTTGGCTGCAGTAACAGGATTTACATGTTCAAATTGGCCCGTTGCTGGTGAATCTTGAATTAGTTGGGTGGTTTCTCTTAAGTTTTCCTCCATGTTTATATCTTTGTAGTATTAATTGTTTTCTTTCAGATATTGTAGGGCATGTCTAACTTTGCTCATGTCGACTAGTTGTTGACAAATTCTTTTGTCTTTTGTTGGTACACCATCAACTAGTACAATCAAAGATTGATCTTTTGGCCGTTGTACTCCTAGAGTTTCTACATTTTCCTTAAGATCTAATGTCAAATATACTTCTTTGCCACAGATGCCTTTCAATAACTCAGATGGAGGCAATTAGGTGTTTTTTTTTCGGTTGAAGGCGTATTATAGCTTGAAATTGTTTGGAATAGAATGCTCTCAGACAAGTTAAAATGTTGGTGAGCCTTAGGAAGTGGGAATATTTCTAAGTTATTAGTGATAGCACATGACGGAATTTGGCATAAATTGTTTTAGAGGTGGATTACTTTATGTCTTGCTTTCATTCTTATCTGCTCTATTTTTCCTTTTGTTTTCTATTGAGTTGCTTTTTAGTAGGCAGTTTGTTCTGTCTGTTGGGAAAAAGAAAGTTTGAAAGTTGTGGAATGTATGTGCATGTATTGTGGATGGGTGTGTGGGTGTGATTGTAAAGATGAATGTACGCAGAGAACAATTCTTTCTATCTCTCGCATATGTTGTCACTATTCACAAATCACAAGCTCTAACCCTAGATCACGCATTGATTGACACTGGCAGCACAGTCTTTAAAGAAGGTATGCGTTACGTAGCACTTGCACGTCTGCGTACACTCAATGGTCTATTCCTAGTAACTTTGATGCAAAGTCAACGCTTACATTCCTTGCATCCTAGAATACAACACGCTACGAGCACTGTACACCCCTCAGCTAGATATGTACGCTGTACCTCAAAAAATAAAACCTTTCAAAAGAAAAGTAATACAAACAGAACCTATAGCAGATCTCCGAACAATGCTGCTAAAGAAACAACGACCAACTGCTTCTCCATCAAATAATACAACCACAAAACTGTCTAGTACTAACTCAACTGCCCATCCATCAGAAGACAAAAAGACTTATCTCATCTCAAAAAACAACTGCAGGTCCATCAAAGGATGCAGAGGCACACCTCTCTGGTCCATGTAAATTCAGCAACACAACTGGAGTAAATTGTCATGCAAATGTAACAATGAATCTTGTCTTCCAATTGTTCACATTTACTTAAAAGGCTCAAACCAGTTGTGTTTTAAATGCTTGTCCTTGATAGAAATGCCACAAATAATCCTGACAGCACTTACAGTGTCTCAGGTATAAGGCAAGAATTGGACTACTGTGCAGGAATGGTAAAATGTAAAATAAACACACAGGAAGATCCACAAGAATTCCTAATGCACTTATTACAAGTACTGGAAACCCAAAACATCCCTATAAATGAAATCTTCAATATTTCACACACGTGGAAATATACATGCACTCTGCAACCATGTTTCACAAGAGCACATCCCTAATGAACAATTTACAAATGTATCCATACCAAATTGTGAATACATTCCATTTCACCAGCTTCTGCAGAATTCAAATCATGGCATATGCCCTTTTTGCAATTCAGACAATCCTTCCAGCATACAAATAAACTCACATAGCCAATATGTCAAACTAGTGCTTGTAAGATACAATGCAGATGGTACCAAAAATAACTGTAAACTCAATAGCTTTACATATGGCCAAGTATCTCTTGGCAAGAAAACCTTCACAACAGTAGGCATATTATACCACACTTCAGGTCAAAAAAAGAAGTGGTTGGTTTGAATGTAATGACACATCCGTTACTCCAAAACATAGGTTACCAGCAAATCTAACAAATTCCAACTTAATATTCCTTTAACACAAATTTACTCACTAAACTGTAGCACAATAAACAGAATATGCCAACAGGTATATATCTACTTCAGAAATACCCACGATTGCAATAACATCAAATACGCCATCACAGTTCTTGTTACTACAAAACTTATTGTAAAGTCTAATATAGTTAGAATGCGCCAACAGGTATCTAACTACTTAAAACATTCCCTTAATTACAACACACTTAAAACAAACATATTATCAAACTTACGCTCACATAATTATAATATTTTTTAAACCTCTATGAAAAGAAATTCCCAATGATTATTTCATGTCAATACAACAACAGTGTAGCACACCTTAATGTTGTACCAAACATAGCACATGGGATGTGGCGTTTACGAGGGTCAAAAAAGTAAATGTATATGTAAAAGTGTATGCAATTAAAACTTTTAAACTATCCTGCTTAACAAATGTACTGTTTTTTTTTCAAAGAAAAATAACCAGAGATTCCAGCTTTGTTAACAAATACATATTCCATAAGCACGTTCCTCAATTATACTACAATCATAAATACCATATACAATCTAGCCACTGGCCACAACCACCACAATATAATTAAACCATCTAATAATTACGTACAATACACCTTCAAATAACAAAACTCACCCAGAACCTCCTGCCATCCAGACTCAGCAGCATCTGCAAACCCTTTTTTAACCTAGAAAAAAAGCTCCATATCATATTTAGTCCACTACCCCATCCTTTCCAGGCCCTTTTTCAGCCACCAAATAAGCCCAAATGGGTTTTCCAAACTGTTTGTTCATAGCGCTGTGCGCAGACTACTGCGGTGTCCGCTGACTGGAGACATCACGCCTCCCCCTGATTGGCCCAGAAATGTCAGCGGGCCTCGAATCAGGCAGTGAGTCAGCGGACGGACCCAGATATCACACTTTTATGTTACCTATGTTTTGGCCCTTTTTAAAAGAACTACTGGACAGATGTACACCGAATTTCCAAATGGGTGCTTTCGGGACCAAGCCACAGCTCCTGGCACAAATTTGTTGAAAATCCGTCCAGCAGTTTGGGCCGTAGGTACGAGCAAAAATGTTTTTCTATTGCATCTATGAGCAGTTCTACAAATGTTGGGACCCCTATAACTTTGCCCCCCCTGGACGAAACTGCACCAAACTTAGCCGAATTATTCCAAAGGGGCCATATACTTTTTTCCAATGTTTGGTGAGGATTCATCCAGGGGTCAGAGTTAAAGTCAGAGTGAAAGTGTTCTTTCTATGAGTTAAGCAACTTTACCATAACTACAGGTCTACTATCGCAGGCCCTGTAATGTGTACTTACGGGGAGGCAAGATGCCAAGTGTGGGTGTTATTTTGTGGGGGTCTGTGGGGTGGGTAGTGTGAGGAGTTCATAGTGGCAACAGTAAAGACAGACACAAGTGATCACAGTTCAAACGTGTTTATTTAACTGTATGCAGGTTGGAAAAACGCCTAATCTAAACCCAAATCTAAGATGGGAGCAAGCCTCGACCATCAAATAAAAATAAGGCAGTCCTTGTGGCATTGTGTCAAATAAAAAAGGACCTATACTAAGAAACCTATTGGCAAACCTTACAACTAATACAAAAAGGTTGTGGGATGGTTTTGAAGAAAAGAAAGTAGTGTCCATATATAAAATGTCAGAATGCGATAGCTTGGATCTCCCTTCCCCATGTTTTGTACACAGCGTAAGATGGGATCTTGGAGCACAGCACACACTCGAGCTTTCTCCAGCACAAGTCTACAGTTCCACTTGCAGCCATCAGGACCGTCGATGGCCAAGTCTCATTTCTCTTGAAAGTCCCTTGCCTTTGAGGGCCTAATGTATTCAACAACAAAACAAAAAGTTCCTTCAACAAAATGAAAGTTTGTTTCTTGGTTTCACTTTGGGTGAGGGTTTTTTACCCCTGGGTCCCCCTCTTCCGGGCGCTGACCCGTCTTTACTTTCAGCTTTCCTTCTCTGGGTTCAATACGGCTTTTCCTTCACTCACAGATCTTAATGTCTTTTTAAACAGTTCCAGTGCACATCCCTCGGCCGGGTTCACTCTTGTCAACACACTGTTTCTTGGGACTTTAGACTTTCCCCCTTCCCTTCAATGTCCCTCGGTCTGTGTTAGGCAAGATTGTATGCAGTAGCCTTTGGGTGCACTACAATAACCTTGACCTCCTGGCAATAGGGACCCAACCTTTGGTATAAGTCTGAACTACACAGGTTGGTGGCGTGGCTGAGCAGCCAGGCTTATCTCAAGAGGGGTCAATCTGAGCAATAATGTTGTGAAACAGAGTTTCACAGTACAGTTATTCAAATAAACTCTTACACTCAAGGTTTCTTGCTAAAACAATTATTCATTTATTTCACAGTCGGTTATATAAGGCTTCTTCAGACGGGAGCAAAACATGTAACACTTATAATAAACTTCAAAGCACACTCTTAGTTTCTCTAAATCATATGATACCCACTGGGCATGGCACACAGACTTCCTACACCCTCAGGTGACTTAAATAGCTAGGACACGGTGGACATTGATTTATCACTGGTACATTTTGAGCAATATTGAGTTTGGTGTAAAAGACAGAATGGAGGAATAAAACAAAGGTTAACAAATAAGTCACAATCAGGTAAGTACTTTTCAAAGCCTTCCAATGTCAAATATGTTTAACCCTTCCCCGAGGGTAAGATAAAGTACAGAGGTAAAGAAGAGTTTCTCAGGGAGCCAGGAGAGCCAATGTTAATTGCACAATGTCTAGGGGAGCTGAAGATCTTCTTTGCAGGTAGGTAAAAAGTCTTCCTCAATGTTTTACAGAAATGTTTTTAGAAAATAGAACACGTGAAGGGCCACAAGCTGGGGGGCTTGTGAGGGGCAAAGCTTTAGCAACTCTGCAAGGTAACCAAGACAGGTCTCAACTGAGAGCAATCAAGGCTACACAACAAGAGGTAAGTTCTCTTAGACTTTACAGTACCTCTGGTTAGAAGAAATGGTTCCAGCTGGCTTCTGTTCTTGTACAGCTCTGCAGATCCTGTTGTTCATGAGCCTCAGTCGTGGGGACAAGAGGGAGGGTGTCTGGGGACTCCTGCTCTGCAATGGGAAGGTCAGCAGCAATGGGCAAACTTCAATTCAGTGGTCCTTCTGTGTTTCCGCTCCTCGCGTCTGACAGCAAATAGCATCACTGCGGTTCTCGGATACCACTTGAGACTTTCCTTGCTTCTGGGGTCCAGCACTCTGTTGAGGTGGCTCAGGATTGGTCAGTCCTGCATCAGGGAAGCCCAGAAGATCTTTCTAGCGCTCGGGTCAGACTTAAAAGCAACGCACACAATCTGGTGTTCCTCTTCCTGGCACTTCGGTTCCAGAAGCAGCAGCAGTGGAAATACAGCCAGCTCCAAGAGGATGCCCAGACGGGCTTACTTTGGAGTTGATTGGTCCCACCAACTCAAGAGAGAAGTCGTCCTTGTAGGGCTTCTCTAGTCGAGGTGAATTCTGAGCTTCAGCACAGCAGCAGGACTTCATCTGGCAAACCAATGGTTCAGGAGTTGAAGCAGGCGTCTCTTCGAAGCTCTTCTTCGGATTCCTTCATCCAGTGGTCGACTCTGCCTTCCAAGCCAAAAAGCCTCGCCTTTTATGCAGGTTTCTCCCATTCATTCCAGCATAGCTGTCAATCACACAGCAGGGTGGCTGTCCTTGCCGGACAGCCAGCCGGCCAATCACCTTTGGGTGCATTCCTGTAACAAAGGGGATTAAGCACAGGGAGTTACGGGCACCTCCTCACTTCCTGCCCCTGCCAGACATACTGGAGCCAGAGGCGGACTTCACTCGTGAATCCCGCCAAAGACAAAACGAACAAAGAGACCAAACCTAGTTTGGCACGCAGAGTAAATTTCAAGAAGGACCTTTCCAACAAGAAATGGTGAAAAAAGAAGACCAACAAGACATGGTGAAAAAAGAAGACCAGGGCCATTTGGATGAAATGAGCACCCATGGGTGCTTTATTGCAGCTGCGAACGCAGCCCGCAGTAAAAACACAAATCGTAGTAAAAAGTAAACCACTGCCACCAGTCAATAACTGTAAAAAGGGTAACAATCATGTTACATAAAGACTAGACAAAGGGGATACAAAGTAACCCTATTGTAAGGTAGTGTGTCCTGGGTATAGAAAGTTACAAATGTAAGTAAAGTCAATTTCACTTCACTGCTCTTGAAAACAGTATTTTATCCAAGAGAAGGTGTTTAAACCTTTGGGAAATCTAAGAGACTTCCCTGTGCCACTGCACTGAAGGTGCTGTGTGACACAAATGCAAAGATGATGCCTATGGAGTTTGTCAGACTCCAAAGTTAAAAGAAACACATAAAACACATAGAATTAAAAGTCCAAAGTCCCAAAGCTCAGCAAAAGAGCTGGGGGTCTCTAAGGTGGGAGGAATTTAGCACTAAACTGAAAATTCTCCCTAACACTCGGGTTCACTCTTGCCAACTTCACATTCACATTTATCTGCGGGATTCACTTCCCTTGTTTTCTCAAGTTTGTGATCAAATCCTTTCGACTGTACAGGGATTTTGCTTGACCTCCTGTATGACCACTTTGACCTAACTTGGCAGCTTCCTACGGCCTTCTGGTTTCTGTAGTTTCATTCACATGGGGATTGACCAAAGTCTCGGGAGTTAGCACCGACATGATGCCGGTTCCCTTTGCAGCTGGTCTCGCTTCAACACTTTTACAGTTCTTTTGAACTTAGTTCATTTTGCCACTTTGCGTCTTTCATTCACCAAAGCCATGTTCTTATCGGCTTTCCCCTCGACTCACCGGCTGAGGTGAACCGCTTGGCTTTCTTCTTCGCTGGAGTCCAGGTCACTACCACGGTAGAAGCAGTTTCCGTCGCTCCCGCTTATCAGCGCTGATACGCTCCGTGTACCGTTGACATCGGTTGCAGAACAATTGGGCTATTGTCCTCAGTCTTACGATTACCTCTGCAGAGGTTTCACAGGTCTGCATCGGAAAGGGCAAGGTCGTGTCTCTCCTTGTCAGTCTCTCGATAGTCATTGCCTTTCACCTCCTCTTGAACTGCCGGACCTGGATAGCTGTCTCGTTGTGCGGTCTGCCTTACTCGTACTGTGCTCTCTTACTCCATCTTTTATCCCTGTGGGGAAGGGAAAGGACTGTCAGGTGTGTGTGATTCTGATCAATTGCCTGACTTTGCCTGACCATTGTATTGGGACATGTCAGGTAAACGGCTCTGGTGTTAGTCCCTTCTCTGGTGTGTCGTGTGAAAGTGCTCGTGTTGGAAAGGGGGTGGGGGGAGTATATAGGTGTAGAGGTAGCCAGTCAAATTGCAAACTGGGACATGAGGAAACCTGGGCTCAAATCCCATCATTCCAATTTCAACAAATTGAATTATCCTGGTCAAATAATTGTGCTATGTTTGGTATGTGGCGGAGGTGCCCTGCAGCCCCAGAACCCTAAGAAACTGCAAACATAGCTGAAATATATAAAAGCGGGGGTGTTGCTAGGTCTGGAAAAGATTCAGGGATATGCTAATGTTGGGACTGTCAGGACTCGGGGCTAGCAAGCCTTTTGGTTGTAACCCCTGTGCTTCTATCCAGGGGTACAATCAAAAGACCCAGGGCTATAGTCCTATAAAGCCCCCCTATCGATGCCTCAGCATAAAAAGGACAGTTATGTCAATAATGGCCACTAAATATATTTGGGAATGTGTAGGTGTGGGAAAGGTTGGTATTGGGGTTATTTGTTCTGGACAGTGGGGCAAATGCATTGTGGACTTTGGCAAGAAAATTGCACTTGCCCCCCAGGCCAAAGGTTGTCAGACCTCCCCTAGTGTGACGGCATTCACGGTTTTACATCTTCGCCAGTCAAATAACGCGCAGTTTATTTCCTATGATGCCATGATTCCCATGGTGTTATAGAGGTTTTAAACTACCATTTCCACCTGCAAAATCAGGTGTCTGAAAGGTAAAACAACAAATAGAATCTTCTTGATGAAGTGTACCTTTTTATTGACTTGTTGTATGAGTAATACAGTGTCCCAGCACATGGGTCTGAGTGAATGTAATTATTGTAAAGATATGCCAAACTAATGTGAAGTAAAACCAGGGTAATCGGGAAAACCTCAACGTAATCTGGAGTAATTTGGAATTCATAGAGGCTACGTGATACACAAATCAGAACCACTAAGTCTGGAACTTGATCCAACATTTTTAAACTGGTTCACTTCAACCCAATTGCTGATATATGGGCTTTTGACAGTGTTGCACCGACCGCTGAGCAGATCGGCTTTAGCCCTCTTCTCAGAATTCTGGGCTGTGTTGGCTTGACCTGGCTGACCTACAGAGGCGTGGCCGGTCAGAACAGGTCAAAAGATGTTAAACGATGTACGGGCTGTGCTGTCAATGAGCCCCCACAATTACTAATGTAAAGCATGTCATTGTTAGCAACTCCATTCCTATGCATACATTTTTAGACAATTGAAATCGTGAAGGGGGTTTAGTACTTGCATGTCAGGTGAATGATTGGAAGGGTAGGCGGGACAGGAGACAGCTCATTCTCAAAGCAAATCTTAATTCTGCGGTTTCTGAAGTGACCGAGAGAGTTAACTGCTTGTAACATTGAAGCTGCACTAGAATAGTCTCCTTAGAATGTGTAAAGAATTTAGATGCTCCCACACAAGTAAGTTTGCTCGTCTCCCGCAGTCTCTGAAGTTAGCCCCTCAGCCGACATTTGAAGGATTAGGTCCCCTCCAAAATATTATCCTAGGTGCACCCCTGGCTTGTGAACATCACCTGAACTTCTGTGAGGAATGTTTTAGGGGCGATATGTGTTCATGGATCATGGTACATCTATAGGCAGCGGCAGCCTTTGATATGTACTCATTCTTTCCTTTCTCGCCCCTCTTTTCCTCACTGCCCCTCTATCCCCCACTCATCATTTCATATAACACATTGCTAATGCCTTTGGGTTCATAAGAAGCGTACTTTGGCATTGTAAACATATGGACATTTCCAGCATTAAGAGAAAGATAATGATCCACCCACACAAACAACATACACCGATTTAAATTGAGGTCTCCGTGGATAGATCAAGGGCCCGATTCATGGAACATTTAGCACGGAGCAAAGGTTTTTTTGTTGCATTTTTTTTGTATTGATTTAGCTGAACAAGTCAACCTTTCAATTTATAAAAAAAGAAGTACAACATTTTTACATTTCGACAATACATATTGTGTTCTTACAACAACAAAAAAACTGGATATAAGAAAATTAATAATGAATTCAGAAAACAATAAAAGCTTATGTGTCATCCTCAACATGTTACATCTTACCAAATTCAGCAGGGCATTATTATATTACAAATTCCAAGATTCAACAAATCTCTTCAACATACTGTTTGTATATCATGCGTTTCCTGAGAGGTTTAAGAACTCTAAATAGTTCACAATGGCTAACTACATAGATATAAGCTGACAGTGTGGGAAAACGTTCCACATTAACTCAGACGTTACAGAGCAGAATTCATGAAAGAAATGATGGAAATACTTTTTCCATCAAACGCAACAAATTAGGACATTCTGTCAACAGGTGTTTGATGGTCTCTGTTTGTTATCGAGTTAAGCACAATCTACAGAAATGACTATCTTTGGCAAGCATTTTACGCAATGCCAGCACATCATTTGTATTCCATGGATTTAACCTGAATGTCAAATATTGGTTTCTACATCTAGGAGCCGGAGACTTAACCATGTATGATTCTATGACTTTTACATTATTGGGGAAGAAAGTATGATCTTTACAATTAAATGCAATTCTCCCTACTAGAAAGTGTTGAAGCCCATCTGGAAGGGATCTGATATGTTTGTTGTGGCCATCCACTATGAGAATTCTTTAAGGATTATTCGGGCAAACAACTTCCCTGGCACATCATGCAGGGTCACTGGTCTGTAATTTTCTGGGGCCTGGCGATTCCCTTTCTTGTATAAAGGCACTACTATCGATTTTTGCCACAAGGCAAACTGTGTGTTACTTGTTTGAATATTAGCATTAAAATTGTCGGCCATGCTTCCGGATGAGTTTTCATCATACGATTGGAGAGACCGTCGTAACGTGCTCAATTTGCTTATGTGAAATAAAATATCTTCGATATCAAAATTGATGTCATATTGCCCATCCAGATCATGACAATTACTCAGGGAAGGGAGATTCATCTCTGCATAGAGTGACTTATAATATGTTTCCCAGACTTCTTCAGGAACGGTGTTTATCTGGACACCTATCTGATACTTGCCATGAGCCTGATTTAAAAGCCCCCAAATGAGTGCAGAGTTTTTGGATGCTAGTGTTCGCAACATAATCTCTGCATCTTGTTGGTATATTCTTGCACACCTGATTCTTATCCAATTCTTGTATTTATTTTTCAGGGTTTTTAAATTCTGATAAGTGGATGCCGACGACAGCCTCATTAGGGCGTGTCTGTCCACTCAGTATTGTGATCTCATTTTGACGAGTTCTTGGTCGTATGCATGCAGATGGCTAGTATTACTATTGTTGTTGGAACTAGTCTTCTGTTTATATTTTTGCAACACTTCAACATACAAGCACTCGATAGAGTAAGGTCTCGATATAGGATATTTGAAGGAATAGTAACTGCATGTTTCGATCTTTCAGCAAATCTGGAGTCCATCTAAAGAGATTTTCAGCATTGCAGGCAGATAGATTGTGGATACTGGACATCTGAGATTTAGCTTTAGACTTATCACAAGACCAGGTTACGGACAGCAGATCATGATCATTAGTCGTTTGGACTTTTACCTGTAACGTTTTTACAATTGCGAACAGGTTTCTGTTCACAAACACATAGGCCCTCATTACGACCCTGGCGGATTTTTTCCGCCATCGGCGGACTTTTCCGCCATGGCGCAAAGTCCCTTTACGCCATGGCGGATGGCGGACTTACCGCCCCATTCCGAGGTCGGCGGGGCGGTAAGTCCCCATTGACCCATTTACCCTTCCCCATTCCCATTTCGGCCCCATAGGGCTCAATGGGAGTGGGGAAGGTGTTAATTACGCCACCGTACACTACGGTGGCGTAATTAACACCGAGGTCCCATAGCGCCATGGATTTTTACGCCCGCAAAAAGCGGGCGGAAAAATGACCATGGCGCTATGGGAACTCGTAGTTGGCGGTAAGGGGTCGGCGCAGCTAACGCTGGCGCAAACCCCTTAGCGCCAGGGTCCTAATGAGGGCCATAGTCTATTAATGCTACCTGTCTATTCCTGTGACATGTGTTCTGGGGTGGAATATTACCCGGGATAGCACCAATCACCGCCATTAATTGTCTCACCTCCTACAGGTTCGACCAATGTTTTGCCAATGGTGTCGGCTGAGTAATTGGGTTTGTGATACACTTAATATTTAAGTCTCCTGCCAAGATCACGTACTGAATAGTTGTGTCAGCAGCTACAATATCCAAGATGGTTTCTACATCCTTTAAAAATTCTTCATCTGCAATTCCTGTGTGGTTCCAATACATGTTTATAAACGCTGTTATAAGAGTGGGAGATTTAATTTTGACCAACTGGAGGAGCATATTAGGAGATAACCATGGAACGATTTGTTAATTTGCTGCTACTCTATCTGCCACCATTAAACCAGCCATGGGTCTTCCTCTGACTGGTAGTTTAGCAGGAATTAGAGAAAGTGTGATTTTCCCAAACTGGAGGTGTGGTTAACCACACTTCCTGTAAGGCTATTATGTTATACTCATTAAGAGGGTTTGAGTCAATGAATGTTACATACTTATAACCCTGCGTATTCCACGAGGCAAAAGAGCATGACGATGACTTTGAAATAGCGAATTGTTAATTTATAAGATGGAATATTCGGTTTGTTCAAATTGTGAGAGCATGTAATTTTTATTCTGTGAGCATTTGATTGGGACCCAGACTGTTGGGTCCAAGGCGAGTGCCTTGCCAGATCATTTGTCATTTGTTTGCTTACCAAGAATCCCATCGTATATAGTTCCTCTCTGGCCTGCCAAATTAAATTCATGACAATGCCAGACGGCATCCATAATTTAACTATGTAAGGATAGCGGTCGTCAATAAACTCAATTTGGTCAATGTCACTTGAACATAGATCCACCAATAATGGAATATCCCCCATGATATTTAGCACACTAGACCTATTTAAATCATAAGCTGGAAAGGGTTTAACTCTGCACTGCAGGATCAGATGGTGTGCCGATCCACTGCAGTGTTTCTGATTGGGTTGTTTTTGTGATTCAATACCATAAGCCATCTGTGTATTTTCCAGTTGACTATTAGCTAGTGTGGCCTGCACTGGAACTGGATCAGGTTCCAATCCAGCCTGAGTGATTGCCACTTGGCTTTTGGAAGCAGGTAATTGTGATGGAAGGCGAGTCATAAAGAGATTTATTGATCGCGCAATTTCCTCACGTCTTTGCTCTAAAGTGTTGAAGTTTGTGCCAGCTGTGCCAGTTGCCTCACGATCTCTATGCGGTGCTTTGTTTGCCACCAAAGGATTAAGCTGTAAATTCAAAGCTGATTTCACAACATTTTGGTCTGACTCAACTGCGCTTAACAGGCTATCCAAGAGTTCGTATTCTAAGCTTCCTACAATAGGAAGAGGCTGATTGAAAGTTTTTTGGTTCATTCTCGCATCTATTTTATTACGAGCTAATTTAGTATATTTCTTCACAACCGCTGAACTTGCCACTTGCAAGTTGAGTTTAGAAAGTGATATTGTGCTAATAAAATGACAAGAGCTTGATCGCTTCACAACTGTAGATTGTTTGATGGCCTTTTTCCTTCTCGGGCCTGAAAACATTTTGTAGACTTTTTTTTCACAGGGATCCGCTACGATCACTTCAGTATGAGCTAGTGAGGACACTAACGGTGGGTTTCCTTCAAGCGTCACTGTGTCAGAATTCAAGGTTTTTTTTTTGTTTATTCTCTTCTTTTGTTTCCCACTTTTTGTTTCTCTTCTTTTGTTTTCCACTTTTTGTTATCTGTGGCACAAACTTTGCACCTATTAACGAGATATTCCTCATTTGCCCTACCGAGATTACTCCATCACTATCATTAAATGGTACATTATGATAGCTGGTCACACTAGCAACATGGGTATCAAGAACAAGTTGTTGGTCAATTTCTCGAATGCTCCTTTCTCCAGGTGCCTCATTCCCTTGTTGTTGCAATATTAAGTTTGATTGCTCACGTAACCTCTTATCCAGGGTTTCATACAACTTAGCTAAGGAGAAAAGCACTGTATTCATTGCCTGCAACATGCTTTCCATGCCTGCAGGAGAGTCTGTTGGGATGGCATCAAGGATGTGCTGCGAGGGAATTCTCGCCTTCCTTGGGGTTGGTTGTGTGAAAGATATCGACAGCACTGACGAATCCTGTGCGGACATCAAAAGCATCACCAGTGATTGCGATAGATCACTCAAAGGGTTTAGCTAGTGGGGGAGTTAATCTTCTATTCTCCTCATTCACATTTTGTTTTATTAAGTCATTATGGCAGGTTGGAGATTTCAATTCAGACCCCGTTGGAATGCGATCCAAGGGGATCATTTGCGTAGCCACAGGGAAACTCCCGACTATATTGGGCTGAGAGAGAGTGAGGACTTCATGATATGACATGGCATTTATAACGCGCCTATAGACAAGTGTTTCAAGGCGCGACGCGGCAAGGGAGGGGGGAACAGAGGGAAGACAAAGACAACGATCCTACTAGGCCAGGTGTCCTTCAAATAGCATGCGCCTTATCCACCACAAATACCTCATTTACTAGCTCAAT
Organism: Ambystoma mexicanum; assembly: GCF_040938575.1. Taxonomy (NCBI): domain Eukaryota; kingdom Metazoa; phylum Chordata; class Amphibia; order Caudata; family Ambystomatidae; genus Ambystoma; species Ambystoma mexicanum. Next base: position 102,528,352 of record NC_090936.1, on the reverse strand, counting down.
CGAAGGAGCAGTTACCCAGACCGCAACCGAGTCCTGTGAGAAACCCGCTTCTAGGATGGAGTCCAGGGGAGTACACAGATCGATCCCCGATTCTAGGACAAAGTTTTCAGTCATAACAGAGATCTAAATATTTTGTGCTGGTCCATTACTGATCGACAGGTTCGCACCTGGTTAACTCTCTATGCAACAGAATCTACGAATATCTGAAGTCGCAGACTCCGGGGCGAAACCAGTTCGTCGCATTCAGACTTCTTATGAGGTTGATCGTGTGTGTTGTGCGTTTGGGGGTAGTGTGGGAAACATCAAACAATTCCAACAGTTCCTTCGTAGGAGGCGTATCTGAAACAACGGTATAAAAACCCGACATATAAATTAGTACCAGCAAACAAATAAGCGAGTGTTACGTAAACACAACAAGAGTATTTAAGACAATAAAAATGAAAAGACTGGCTTCCAACGAAATATAAAATTACTTCAAAAGAAATTACCAACAATAAAATATAATATAATGTAATACAGGGCATGGTACACCCACACCCACCAAACCACCACAACAGCACTTGCGAAATGCACTTCCGTAAATGCTTGTGCGCAAATGTGTGTGCGCTCTGATTATATCGTATTGTGGGATAAGTGTGAGGGGCTTATCCTTGTTCAGTAGTATAATCAAAATAAACACCTATAAACAATAGACAGAAGGGTGAATAAGTAGAAGCATAATATTCGGCAGCTGTCTTAACAAGTCCAGTCTCAAGAAGATGATCCTTTCCCAGGGTCTTACTGTGAAGTGTTGTACAAGTAGTAAGAGTCCAGGAGCCACACAGCCACAACAGCACTTGGGAAATGCACTTCCGTAAATGCACATGCGCAAATGCGCCTGCGCTCTGATTATATGGTATTGTGGGATAAGTGGGCGGGCTTAGCCTTGTTTAGTAGTATAATCAAAATAAACACTGTGAAGTGTTGTTCAAGTAGTAAGAGTCCAGGAGCCACACAGCCACAACAGCACTTGCGAAATGCACTTCCGTAAATGCACATGCGCAAATGCGCGTGCACTCCGATTATATGGTATTGTGGGATAAGTGGGCGGGCTTAGCCTTGTTTAGTAGTATAATCAAAATAAACACTGTGAAGTGTTGTTCAAGTAGTAAGAGTCCAGGAGCCACACAGCCACAACAGGACTTGCGAAATGAACTTCCGTAAATGCACAGGCGCAAATGCGTGTGCACTCCGATTATATGGTATTGTGGGATAAGTGGGCGGGCTTAGCCTTGTTTAGTAGTATAATCAAAATAAACACTGTGAAGTGTTGTTCAAGTAGTAAGAGTCCAGGAGCCACACAGCCACAATAGCACTTGCGAAATGCACTTCCGTAAATGTGCGCCACTTTGCACTGCCAACAAACCCCCTTAATCACAGAGCGGTGCAAAGTGTATTCTAGCAGTGCAAAGTGACTTTTCACCAGTGGCGGCTGGCCCATGGGGGAGGGAGGGGCGGAGCCCCCCCAACAATGCAACCCCTCATGTCCACGAGTAACAGTAAAATCCTGTTCCTCATGGACATGGTGGGGGTTGCACTGAATGTGCAGCGGGGAGCACTGTTCTCAGCCATCCCTGCAGTACATGCGCAGTGCAGGCCGATAAACCCAGATGAAAAGGCTGAATGGGGGCGTTAAGAAAGAGACGCCCCCAAGGCATCCTTTTCTTCACCCAGCCCCTGTCCTGCCTCTCAGACAGACCAGGGTGGGGTCAGACTTTGCAAACATCACCCCATCTCTGCAAAAGATAGGACAGAGGGCAGGGAGCTGAGGGAGGGTCAGGTGTCTCGGTTCCAACCTTCGGGGGAGGGGAGGCAGACCTTTCAATTGTTGGGAGAGGGCCTAACTTCAGGGACAGTGGGGGAGGGGCAAACTTATTTGCCTGGGGGGCATCTAACTTCTTTACACATTATAATGAGAGAGACTAATCTAGTGCAGCTTCAATGTTGCAAGCAGTTAACTCTCTCCTTGAAGTCTGAAAGCACCCACTTAAGGACTGCTGTGAGAATGAGCGGTCTTCTGTCCCCTCTCTACCCTTCCAATCTGACATGCAAATACTAATTAACCCCACATCACTGTTCCAATTACCTAAAAATGTATGCATATGAGTGCAGGTGCACACATTACCCAGCACTTGCCTTAATGCTGGAAGCATATTTGCATCCTTGTACGATATCGGCACATACATGATTTTCTGTGCAAAATGGCCCTGTGTATTGTCGGTAACCTGGCATGTCTGCTAGTAGAATATTGTGTGGGTTCTCCTCTGAGAACTGCTTGTATCTTAGGTCTTTTCCTACAACTTTTCTTGAAAATTGTGCTGGAAAATGCACCATTTCAACTCCTCAATTCAAAAGCATTTCGCTGGGGGGAGAACCCTCACGTATACCCCTTTCATACGTCGGGCGGGCTTGATCGCTCCTTACTGCCTTCATGCAACATACATTTACGCACCGCCACATTAAAAGTTCAACAGCCGCCGCTGCTTTTGACCGCTTTTGCACCAGTACAAAGTCACTTTGCACTGTAAAAATAAACTGTGCACAGGTCTGTGAATCGGGGTGCTTGTTGGCAGAGCAGAGTCACTTTGCACTGTGCTAAAAGTTCCATGAATCTCCCTTAATCTTGAGCATTGGCTGCAACACGAAGCAAGTCATTGTGCTGAGTTTGGAATACCAGCAAGACTGACTCAGCCCTTCGCCATTCTGATGTTGCTATTACAGCACTTAGAAGCACGAGGTGTTAAGCACTATAAAAACCTATTATAAAAACAATTATTAAGCAATTGTCAGGCTAAAAAGCAATATTAAACTGCCGTAGAGCTAATGTCACTCACAACCTACTGAAGGATTCCATTCATTCTTTGGAAGTGTTATACAGCACATTGGTGGGGAATTTGTGGATGCGCAAAGGTGTATTATGCCAGCAGCTGTGCATGTGTGGCTATACCTTGCCATATGGTGACTGTGCTGGGCATAGGAGGGTCTTGTTGGGGCATGTGAGGCTGCACTTGACATATGAGAGCTACAACTGGGAAATCTCGTTTTGTAATATGCCGGGTTGACAGCTCATGGGTTAATTGCTCGCCTCTGCTCTGGGGCCAGCTTCCTGTTCACAGGTTTGATTCCCCGGTAATGCCGACTTGGCCTTCTACCAACGAGCAGTGAATAGGCCGTGCTGAACTTGCCCTGGGAGATCTGGTGTACCCTTGAATGCACATTTTGGAAAACTACTCTGAGACTCTCGAAATGTCTTCCAATGGCAGCGATTAGAGTCGAGTTAGGACTGCAATCACTACACTCAATCATATTATGGAAATCGCTTGCGTTGTTAAGAAAAGGTTTGGTTGAGAAACCTGCGATAGCATACAGCTTTTTAGGATCAAAGGGCAAAGGGAAAGGCTCAGCGATGCTAAATAACTGGAAAGAAAAATGCAAGAAACAGCTGGACTCGCCTCTGGAAGCTCTGATCTCAAACCCAGGCGGAGTAAAGCAGAAGCTGAGAAGAGCCGATTGGATCAACACTATAGATCAAAAAGCAAAATATAAGTCCTTGCAGAACGCGGCCCAAGATATGAAATGATGGGTACCCAGAGGTTTCTAAGCGCGGACCGGCAATCGAACCTGTGTCGTCTTTTTGCCCTGGAGCTATCCTCCCGAGAATGATTGGAATCTGTCCAGGATTAAGGCCTTTAACGGCTGTCTTCACAATATGATATGATATGATAGGTTATTTAAAACGCGCTTAATACCCAAAGATTTCTAAGCGTGGACCCGGGGATCGAACCTGTGTTGCTCCATAGCGTCTTGATTCCAAGGCGAGCACGTTGCCGCTGAGCTATCCTCCTGAGACAATCACTGTATGAGAAACACAATCTCAGAATATCTTCAACAATTTCCCAGTAGGTATCATCGAGATCAACTCTTGCGTATAAGGTTAAACATCTACCTGACAAATGAATACCTACAGTTGACAGGTAAAAAAAGAGGGATTATCAATGGAATCTGAAGGCCGCGCAACAGGCAAGGAATCCAGGAAACAGTCAAGCATATGTCAACATTGTGTCCTGCCGTGACAGATGTAAGAACATGGTTCTTGGGAAAACATGTTGAGGAGGCAAGTTCACTGACTGCAGACGAATGGTGGCTACTCTTCCCTAGTGGGAGGAAGAAGGCACTAGTATGTGCGCGAAGCAACTTCCTAGACAACCTAATGAGAGAGGCAATAACAACCAACAAAACAGAAGGCGGGCCCAACTAAAATGGGCCCGGGGACTTTTGGAGAAACCTACCTCGTAATTATCTCACCGCATCATTTACCTTGATTTAGAGAAATGTGTTGCCCTAGGAGGATTTATTAATTGTATTTGTATTTTATTGAATTTATATAGCCCTTTTATCCAAAGTGCTTTACATGAGAACAAGCAAAAAGTACAACAAGCATAAGATGGCAAATGAATCACAACTCGAAAACAGTATAAGGAAAAATGTACAATATTGCTGAGGTGATGAGGGAGTGGAGAGGGACAGAGGAGTGAGAGGGAAAGTGAGGAGTTAGTGGAGGTAGAAGCGGAAGTAAGAGGGAAGGCGAGAAGGTGTGGGGAAGAAGAGAGGAAAGGGAGGAGTTAGTGGAGGTAGAAGGGAAGTAAGAGGGAAGGCTAGAAGGTGTGAGGAAGAAGAGAGGAAAAGTAAGATTAGATAAGAGGGGGTGGGGTAGAAGGGAGTAGAGAGGATGGAGAGGGTAAGGAAGAGCAAGAGTAAGAGGTGAGGAATGAGGAGGTGGGAGAAGGAGAGGAAGCGAAGTGGTGTTAGGGAGGGGATTCTATGGCAAGACAGGAGGCTCATATTATGCATTACAATCTTTACTGAGATCCACAGCAGCAAAGAATAAAAACTTTGTAAAACGATATTTTTTCCAATAAACATAAAGTTATAACAATGCAATGGGAACATCCCAGTTCAACATGGTGGGCAGGTCATGCCCTGGAGGTAGCCAATAGGGAGCGAGCCAATCCCATATAAGTCCATTCCTTTAACAACTCCCCCTCTTTCTTTGCTGCTGACCCACAGCTAAGTCACACCTCTAGTTTGCTTAGCTTGTACTTGTTACATTGTGGCATTTCTGTAGGAATTCTTTGATTTATTACTTTAATATCGTTGTTTGCTTTAATTACGGCGTTCGCTTGAAAGCGTGTGTTCCCTTTACATTGATATTTCATTTCAATTCCTCACGCGAGCGTGGCGTTCCAATTTCGAGCCCGCTCCGCATCTGGTGTGTTGCGCGCTGCCTGAAGGCGCCGAGTTTCCTCGCACACGCTGGGTTTGGTCCTTCTGGACACATTGTTGCTAATGCTTTCAGCGTTCTATTTCAGGCGCGCGTCCATGTTCAGGGCCGCGGCGTCTGCTTTGTTTGGTCATCGCGCGGCAGCCAGTGTCAGGAAGCTTATCTTCTGACAGACTGCGCGCATTTTTCACAAGGTCTCTGGCACATGCTGTAAGCGTGCCACTTCTAGTTTGGAGGTTGGCGGTTCAAGCCTGCTATCCGCCTGGTGGTTTATGTGTGTGAAATTTATTGGTGTAATTATTTATTCTGTAATTACAAATTTCTATAATTATATTTTGGGGGTTGTGTTTATATTTTTCCCCTCACGCTGCTCGCGTGCTTTTGGCTGCTAGTCAGTGTGAGGCCTAGGTGGCCCTTCCCCTGAAAGTTACACCTTGTGAAATTGTGGGTTCAGCCTGCTAGGCTTGCATAGTTCAACAGCTAGCCCTGCTGTTTGTTGACATAATATATATTTATATATTTTGTTCCGAGTGGAATACTGCCAAGTGCTGTCATGGATAAGGGGGTGCTCCCCTCCTCTGCTGATGCCAGCACTCAAGTACGTACTGCCAAGAAAAGTGACAGGTCTGGAGACAATGTGGGGGATCAATCCTGTCATGCCCAACCTTCAGTGGCTCAAGCTATTCAGTCCTCTTTGGACACAGCTTTAACAGGTTTAAATAACACCTTGGCGTCAGCCTTTGACAGATTAATCACCCGCATTGCGGATTTCCACCCCTCCCAAGATGCTGCCCCATCTGTTGCAACCCAGGCCCCTAAAAAGTGTACGGCCAAAACTAAACATACCCAGGGACAATTCAGTCCCCCTTGGCCATTTCACCCATATCTTCCCCTAAAAGAACTTTAAAGAGAGGGTGGGAAGAGTCTCATCAACCTTTCACTTCCACACCCTGGCCAGCGTACGCGCGTTTCGCACCGGCCGAGTCCCCTATTGCGGTGTCATCCGCAAAAAGTTCTGTTGATTCTGATTCGCCCCCTAAGAGGCGGAAAAAGAAAGTAACATCTGTGGGCCCTCAGGAAGCGCCCCTGCTTGATGGTAGCAGAGTACCTTTCTTTGACCCTGCCCTGATACAACACCCCAGGTCAGCCGAGTGGCAGCCCTCTGAGGAAGTTTCCTCTTTCCTCAAGTTCTGGATAAGGCGCCCTATGCCCAAAGAGGATCGTAATAAGATGCGGTCGGAGTGTCCCAGACCTGTGCTTGCAGACAAGGTGGCTTTAGCGCCAGAAATAGACCAGTCTATGGCGGCTTTTCTATCCCAGAAAGGGAAGGACCCCACGAAGGGGGTCAATAAAGCGTGGCGTAGTTGTCAAGACAGACTGTTGGACATCCTGGGTCCAGTCACGCAGATTTTTGAAATGGCAGAAGAGGCGGCGGCCTCTAATACCCCGGTTGATGTTGACGCATTAAGGGGTTGGATCCAACGCAACGCTAATGCCTCTATATGTAGGGAGAGGAGAAAATCATTATTAATGAGGTTGGATTCCAAACTGGCAGACATGGCTGAGAGGGAAGGTGGCAAACAAAAGCAGACCGACTAATGAACCTAACACTATATCTACTAATGTTAACGTAGCCAGGGTAAAGCATTCCAACAAATAGGTATACAAAAAAAGTCCAGTACAATTCTTCACAATCTTATATAGGCAGCTGAAAAGTCACGATCTACCCTTAAAACCTACCCCAGAAGACTAATCCTTGAAGCTCGAATTGACAGTGCATTTCTACTAAAGAGAAAGTTTATTATATTGATTTTAAACAGAATGAAACCACTAACTAAATGGATCCATAAATTACAAAAAGTAATTCTAGACATGCGCGATGTCAATATAGATACCTTTTCAAAGTTCTGTGAGGTGAAAGGATTCACACAAGCAGCACAAAACAATATTTCAATGAAGAGGCTTATAAACAAGAACTAAACAACCTAATTGCCATAGGCAGTAATAGCCGAGGGTATGAAATGGTAGGAGAAACCATTGTGGCAAAAGAAACCCTTATAGAAAAAACATCCCGAACAACCTTTCAAACAAATATTCCTTTCGCCCCAAACACACCATCCAGTGTATAAGTGGACATGCAGCTTTAAAATCGGTACGACAATTCTTCATTCACTATGTGAAACTTAAAGACAAAACTAAAATGAAAACTTTACAAGCCATGGACTCTTGTCCAGTGTGCAGGCACACCGGACTTCGAGGACATTCACTAGCCTGCATTTCAGGAACTGCTTGCAAAAGCACCTTTCACATCAAATTGTTAGCAACACACCATTCATCTACACATAATCTTGTGCATAGGCCATACTAGGCAAAAAGTCCTAGAACTGCAAGACGTAAATAACATTCTCCTACATGGAACAGCCAAAGAACTCCTTTGAAAAATAGAGCACATCCAAAGTGGGGAGGAAGTATAGGGGAGGAAGGATAGCTCAGGAGCAACGCATTTGTCTTGGAAAAAAGACAACAAGGCACAATACAGGTTTGAATCCCGATCCCCTGCTTTGCAACCACTCACTGGTATCAAGCGGGTTATAAATGAACAATAAAATAAATAAGAATAAAATAAAGTGAATACTTTGGAACTGAAGTTGACTTAGAAAATTCATTAACTTCAGAAAACATGAGCGAAAACCTCACAGACACCAACCTCCTAACAAACACATACAAAAAAATAGCTATGTTTCAAAACACATCTGCTGAAATACCAGACCAAGTATGTGTCTGTTGTCGCAGAACTTTTTACAAAAAGCACACAAAATAGTAGATATGGCCTACAAAATAGAGGACAATGAGGAATCCCAATGGTTCCAATTAGTTTTATATCTAGCAGCAGAAAATAAATACAAAATAACTGACCCTCTCAACAATTTGCATGTACTGCAATAAAAAGCTTGTCTACATGTCTTTGAAAAAAAATGTTTGTCAAAGGTTATATTTTAGAATTACTCTGCTGTTTAGACACAGAGCTAATCATTTTTGTAATCCAGCTGTGTTGGAGATACTTTTTTCCAAGCTATTTAGTCATGCTGTTGCTTTTTGACACATAGCGAATGTCATACTGTCCACTTCTAGTTTGTATGTGGAGCTGATTTGCAGTATGTGCTGCATTTCATTTTTAAACATTGCCTCGATGATTTGACTACATCTTGCAAGGGTTGGCATTAAGGACATGCTACTTATATTTTGTTGAGTCAATTGTTCAATGACATCAGGAGCAGAAGCGTTTCGGCCATATAGCTCATGGATTAGTCTACTATTTAAGATGGATTTTGCATCTTTAGTAAGCAGACCCGTTCTAATGCTTTTTAAAATGTTGGCATAGGTGAGATCTGCAGACTGACGCATGTTTTGAGTTAGTTCTCTGTAGTGAAAATGTTGCCTGAGATTTACATTTCCAATGCTGCCGAGTGTGTTACGGCATTGTTTGTGTCCTAATGTTTTGAAAATAGGTTGACCTTTTACTGTTGTTAACTGTAGGAGGTCTCCAAAAACAATGTGTTTTCCTCAAAACAGTTTTTCGTAGTTGGTTTTTAGGACTTCTTGCATTCTCAGGTGAATTAAAGCCAACATGAGGTTGGAACCCATGCTTACTTCATCTATTAAGAGCACTTCCATTTGTTTCAGAATTCTGCGTACTTCAATAGCAGCTTCTGCTGATAATTTGTAGTGTTTTTGGTGTTCTTCTCCAAGGAGCAGTAGTCGGTGTAAAGTTACACCTCCTATGTTGTAGGCAGCTAAACCTGTGGGAGCTGTTACAACAGCCGAAAGGTTGTTGTTGCTTAAGTTTTGTAGAAATGTGCTGATTATTTTGATTAAGAATGTTTTACCAGAATCAGCTTCAACACCACATACAGGAGCAGAGGTTTAGAATTTTCACAGCTACAGGTTTTAGTTTCTTGTTTAAAACCATGTTCCAGATAAATGGTGAGTTGATTATCATTTAGCTGTGATTTCAGCACTGACAAGTCTTCTTCAGATTGTTTAGATTGATCCATGGTATTTTCTATTTCAGTCATGGCTATTTCTACTTCATTTAGAGTGAGTGGTTCTTGGCTTCCTGTAAGGGAAGGTTGACTGCCCTCAGGAGTTTCTTTATCTAGTTGAGCTTCAACTTCTTCCTCTTCTTGCCGTTCATTGTCCAACATTTCTTTGTATTGTTTGAAATTGACATTTGTTAAACTGCTTTTATTTGCTTTGAATGCAGCTTCAAACGAGTTATAGTCGCCTAATAATTCTTCTTTTCTCCATTTAAAAAGTTGCAGTAGGGCCATTTAATAAACTTCTCTATGTTGTGGTAATTTAAATGATAACTTTATATGATTAATTGGGCTGGGTTTAGTAAGTTTCACTAGGCTTCCTTCACAAGTTGAGACTGAATATTTGGCACTTGTCTCATCTGGTGTGACATTGTTTTTGTAGGAGTAGTTTTGGGCTATGTCGTACAGTGACATGTTCTCCAAAGCAGTACTTCTGTTTGGGTAGTATGTGTCAATTACATTGTTTTTTAAAATGTCCTGGCTGTTGGGATCATTTGTGGCTATTGTTTCCATCTCTTGGTAGGATTTTAGTACTCTTTTTCAGGATGAAGCTGGACCAAGGATTAGCCAGACAATGTTAACAAGTAAGGCTGTACCTGTTAAATGTTCTGCAGCTTCGTAGCACCCGCATTCTCTATGGGAGAGCATGTTTATTGCGAAACTGTACAATTTTTGTGACAGTTTTTGTCAGATAATATGTCATATCAGAGCTCATTTAGCTGTGTTTTCTCAGCTTTGGTAGCACATATTGCAACTGCAGTGGAGGAATTGTCTGCAATGCACTGTATGTCTATGTTTGCATTCCACAAGAGGGCAATGATTGCATTGTAATCATTGATGTGCTTCGATGCTTCGTCCCTTTTAATGTTGCATGTATTTTTAGGGGATTTGCCTTTTACACTTTGTCTAACAGAAGACATCAAGCTATTTACTTGTTCTTTTTTTGCAAACTGGTCTAGGGAAACCAAAGTGACATTTGGTATTTTTGTTTTTATATCTACGCCAGCAGTATTTGCCACATTTAGGTTTTTGGAAGCGTAAGATGTGTGTACGTAGGTCACTATGTGTGTTTTCTGAAGGGATGTCACAGGTAATGTATTTTTTTAATTAACTGTAAAACTGTGCTATCACTGTCATGGCCAGATTTAGGAGCATCTTTTATCCACAAAAGCCTGTGGATGTGTGGTGCTCCTCTGGATTGATATTCTTTTCTCCAAAAGAAGTGTTGCACTTCTCCGAGCGTAGGGGTAGTTTTATTGCAGATGAAGTGCAGCATGGCAATGAAGCGATGGGGAAAAGTACCTAGATACCTGACAGGCTCAAGAGAACAGAGTTCTCCTGATGTTTTTATATCCATTCCATCTTTATTTTGCTTTGCAGTGCGTAAGAAGTCGTGCAAGTCATCAAAAAGCATACTCTGCACAACTTAAAGTAACAAGCTATTTGGCATGGCCTATCTTCCTTAGCATACAACTTACATTAGCGTGATGTTGAAACAAGTATTCTTTTGTACCACGCATTTGTGCCAAGAGATTTGTGGTACTTGACTGCAAAACTTCCTCTTTGTCTTTTTATCTTTTGAAGCAGTTGGGTAGCAAACATGTTTAAGAAATTAGAGCCTGTTTTAGTGGGTGTGCAACTCCATAACATAGAGTTGCTAGTTCACTTTCAAACAAGAGCTGGAAATTGCATTCTACATTTTGTCTGAATCTGGGGTCTTCAGAATACTTTCGTAAGGAGTGATATTCGGATCCACTAATTATTGGGGATCTTTCATTATACCTTCCTCTTTTTCCTGTAGGAAATAGTAGAGGAAAAGAATGTGCTTCTACACATTTTTCCCCATATGCTCATTGGGATCCTTTTGCTTGACGCATTTGATATATTTCTAATGCATCTTCAATGGTGTCTTTGGAGTGTAGTGGGTGAATTGTATACTCGTCTAAAATGTTGGCTGCAGTAACAGGATTTACATGTTCAAATTGGCCCGTTGCTGGTGAATCTTGAATTAGTTGGGTGGTTTCTCTTAAGTTTTCCTCCATGTTTATATCTTTGTAGTATTAATTGTTTTCTTTCAGATATTGTAGGGCATGTCTAACTTTGCTCATGTCGACTAGTTGTTGACAAATTCTTTTGTCTTTTGTTGGTACACCATCAACTAGTACAATCAAAGATTGATCTTTTGGCCGTTGTACTCCTAGAGTTTCTACATTTTCCTTAAGATCTAATGTCAAATATACTTCTTTGCCACAGATGCCTTTCAATAACTCAGATGGAGGCAATTAGGTGTTTTTTTTTCGGTTGAAGGCGTATTATAGCTTGAAATTGTTTGGAATAGAATGCTCTCAGACAAGTTAAAATGTTGGTGAGCCTTAGGAAGTGGGAATATTTCTAAGTTATTAGTGATAGCACATGACGGAATTTGGCATAAATTGTTTTAGAGGTGGATTACTTTATGTCTTGCTTTCATTCTTATCTGCTCTATTTTTCCTTTTGTTTTCTATTGAGTTGCTTTTTAGTAGGCAGTTTGTTCTGTCTGTTGGGAAAAAGAAAGTTTGAAAGTTGTGGAATGTATGTGCATGTATTGTGGATGGGTGTGTGGGTGTGATTGTAAAGATGAATGTACGCAGAGAACAATTCTTTCTATCTCTCGCATATGTTGTCACTATTCACAAATCACAAGCTCTAACCCTAGATCACGCATTGATTGACACTGGCAGCACAGTCTTTAAAGAAGGTATGCGTTACGTAGCACTTGCACGTCTGCGTACACTCAATGGTCTATTCCTAGTAACTTTGATGCAAAGTCAACGCTTACATTCCTTGCATCCTAGAATACAACACGCTACGAGCACTGTACACCCCTCAGCTAGATATGTACGCTGTACCTCAAAAAATAAAACCTTTCAAAAGAAAAGTAATACAAACAGAACCTATAGCAGATCTCCGAACAATGCTGCTAAAGAAACAACGACCAACTGCTTCTCCATCAAATAATACAACCACAAAACTGTCTAGTACTAACTCAACTGCCCATCCATCAGAAGACAAAAAGACTTATCTCATCTCAAAAAACAACTGCAGGTCCATCAAAGGATGCAGAGGCACACCTCTCTGGTCCATGTAAATTCAGCAACACAACTGGAGTAAATTGTCATGCAAATGTAACAATGAATCTTGTCTTCCAATTGTTCACATTTACTTAAAAGGCTCAAACCAGTTGTGTTTTAAATGCTTGTCCTTGATAGAAATGCCACAAATAATCCTGACAGCACTTACAGTGTCTCAGGTATAAGGCAAGAATTGGACTACTGTGCAGGAATGGTAAAATGTAAAATAAACACACAGGAAGATCCACAAGAATTCCTAATGCACTTATTACAAGTACTGGAAACCCAAAACATCCCTATAAATGAAATCTTCAATATTTCACACACGTGGAAATATACATGCACTCTGCAACCATGTTTCACAAGAGCACATCCCTAATGAACAATTTACAAATGTATCCATACCAAATTGTGAATACATTCCATTTCACCAGCTTCTGCAGAATTCAAATCATGGCATATGCCCTTTTTGCAATTCAGACAATCCTTCCAGCATACAAATAAACTCACATAGCCAATATGTCAAACTAGTGCTTGTAAGATACAATGCAGATGGTACCAAAAATAACTGTAAACTCAATAGCTTTACATATGGCCAAGTATCTCTTGGCAAGAAAACCTTCACAACAGTAGGCATATTATACCACACTTCAGGTCAAAAAAAGAAGTGGTTGGTTTGAATGTAATGACACATCCGTTACTCCAAAACATAGGTTACCAGCAAATCTAACAAATTCCAACTTAATATTCCTTTAACACAAATTTACTCACTAAACTGTAGCACAATAAACAGAATATGCCAACAGGTATATATCTACTTCAGAAATACCCTTGATTGCAATAACATCAAATACGCCATCACAGTTCTTGTTACTACAAAAACTTATTGTAAAGTCTAATATAGTTAGAATGCGCCAACAGGTATCTAACTACTTAAAACATTCCCTTAATTACAACACACTTAAAACAAACATATTATCAAACTTACGCTCACATAATTATAATATTTTTTAAACCTCTATGAAAAGAAATTCCCAATGATTATTTCATGTCAATACAACAACAGTGTAGCACACCTTAATGTTGTACCAAACATAGCACATGGGATGTGGCGTTTACGAGGGTCAAAAAAGTAAATGTATATGTAAAAGTGTATGCAATTAAAACTTTTAAACTATCCTGCTTAACAAATGTACTGTTTTTTTTTCAAAGAAAAATAACCAGAGATTCCAGCTTTGTTAACAAATACATATTCCATAAGCACGTTCCTCAATTATACTACAATCATAAATACCATATACAATCTAGCCACTGGCCACAACCACCACAATATAATTAAACCATCTAATAATTACGTACAAGACACCTTCAAATAACAAAACTCACCCAGAACCTCCTGCCATCCAGACTCAGCAGCATCTGCAAACCCTTTTTTAACCTAGAAAAAAAGCTCCATATCATATTTAGTCCACTACCCCATCCTTTCCAGGCCCTTTTTCAGCCACCAAATAAGCCCAAATGGGTTTTCCAAACTGTTTGTTCATAGCGCTGTGCGCAGACTACTGCGGTGTCCGCTGACTGGAGACATCACGCCTCCCCCTGATTGGCCCAGAAATGTCAGCGGGCCTCGAATCAGGCAGTGAGTCAGCGGACGGACCCAGATATCACACTTTTATGTTACCTATGTTTTGGCCCTTTTTAAAAGAACTACTGGACAGATGTACACCGAATTTCCAAATGGGTGCTTTCGGGACCAAGCCACAGCTCCTGGCACAAATTTGTTGAAAATCCGTCCAGCAGTTTGGGCCGTAGGTACGAGCAAAAATGTTTTTCTATTGCATCTATGAGCAGTTCTACAAATGTTGGGACCCCTATAACTTTGCCCCCCCTGGACGAAACTGCACCAAACTTAGCCGAATTATTCCAAAGGGGCCATATACTTTTTTCCAATGTTTGGTGAGGATTCATCCAGGGGTCAGAGTTAAAGTCAGAGTGAAAGTGTTCTTTCTATGAGTTAAGCAACTTTACCATAACTACAGGTCTACTATCGCAGGCCCTGTAATGTGTACTTACGGGGAGGCAAGATGCCAAGTGTGGGTGTTATTTTGTGGGGGTCTGTGGGGTGGGTAGTGTGAGGAGTTCATAGTGGCAACAGTAAAGACAGACACAAGTGATCACAGTTCAAACGTGTTTATTTAACTGTATGCAGGTTGGAAAAACGCCTAATCTAAACCCAAATCTAAGATGGGAGCAAGCCTCGACCATCAAATAAAAATAAGGCAGTCCTTGTGGCATTGTGTCAAATAAAAAGGACCTATACTAAGAAACCTATTGGCAAACCTTACAACTAATACAAAAAGGTTGTGGGATGGTTTTGAAGAAAAGAAAGTAGTGTCCATATATAAAATGTCAGAATGCGATAGCTTGGATCTCCCTTCCCCATGTTTTGTACACAGCGTAAGATGGGATCTTGGAGCACAGCACACACTCGAGCTTTCTCCAGCACAAGTCTACAGTTCCACTTGCAGCCATCAGGACCGTCGATGGCCAAGTCTCATTTCTCTTGAAAGTCCCTTGCCTTTGAGGGCCTAATGTATTCAACAACAAAACAAAAAGTTCCTTCAACAAAATGAAAGTTTGTTTCTTGGTTTCACTTTGGGTGAGGGTTTTTTACCCCTGGGTCCCCCTCTTCCGGGCGCTGACCCGTCTTTACTTTCAGCTTTCCTTCTCTGGGTTCAATACGGCTTTTCCTTCACTCACAGATCTTAATGTCTTTTTAAACAGTTCCAGTGCACATCCCTCGGCCGGGTTCACTCTTGTCAACACACTGTTTCTTGGGACTTTAGACTTTCCCCCTTCCCTTCAATGTCCCTCGGTCTGTGTTAGGCAAGATTGTATGCAGTAGCCTTTGGGTGCACTACAATAACCTTGACCTCCTGGCAATAGGGACCCAACCTTTGGTATAAGTCTGAACTACACAGGTTGGTGGCGTGGCTGAGCAGCCAGGCTTATCTCAAGAGGGGTCAATGTGAGCAATAATGTTGTGAAACAGAGTTTCACAGTACAGTTATTCAAATAAACTCTTACACTCAAGGTTTCTTGCTAAAACAATTATTCATTTATTTCACAGTCGGTTATATAAGGCTTCTTCAGACGGGAGCAAAACATGTAACACTTATAATAAACTTCAAAGCACACTCTTAGTTTCTCTAAATCATATGATACCCACTGGGCATGGCACACAGACTTCCTACACCCTCAGGTGACTTAAATAGCTAGGACACGGTGGACATTGATTTATCACTGGTACATTTTGAGCAATATTGAGTTTGGTGTAAAAGACAGAATGGAGGAATAAAACAAAGGTTAACAAATAAGTCACAATCAGGTAAGTACTTTTCAAAGCCTTCCAATGTCAAATATGTTTAACCCTTCCCCGAGGGTAAGATAAAGTACAGAGGTAAAGAAGAGTTTCTCAGGGAGCCAGGAGAGCCAATGTTAATTGCACAATGTCTAGGGGAGCTGAAGATCTTCTTTGCAGGTAGGTAAAAAGTCTTCCTCAATGTTTTACAGAAATGTTTTTAGAAAATAGAACACGTGAAGGGCCACAAGCTGGGGGGCTTGTGAGGGGCAAAGCTTTAGCAACTCTGCAAGGTAACCAAGACAGGTCTCAACTGAGAGCAATCAAGGCTACACAACAAGAGGTAAGTTATCTTAGACTTTACAGTACCTCTGGTTAGAAGAAATGGTTCCAGCTGGCTTCTGTTCTTGTACAGCTCTGCAGATCCTGTTGTTCATGAGCCTCAGTCGTGGGGACAAGAGGGAGGGTGTCTGGGGACTCCTGCTCTGCAATGGGAAGGTCAGCAGCAATGGGCAAACTTCAATTCAGTGGTCCTTCTGTGTTTCCGCTCCTCGCGTCTGACAGCAAATAGCATCACTGCGGTTCTCGGATACCACTTGAGACTTTCCTTGCTTCTGGGGTCCAGCACTCTGTTGAGGTGGCTCAGGATTGGTCAGTCCTGCATCAGGGAAGCCCAGAAGATCTTTCTAGCGCTCGGGTCAGACTTAAAAGCAACGCACACAATCTGGTGTTCCTCTTCCTGGCACTTCGGTTCCAGAAGCAGCAGCAGTGGAAATACAGCCAGCTCCAAGAGGATGCCCAGACGGGCTTACTTTGGAGTTGATTGGTCCCACCAACTCAAGGGAGAAGTCGTCCTTGTAGGGCTTCTCTAGTCGAGGTGAATTCTGAGCTTCAGCACAGCAGCAGGACTTCATCTGGCAAACCAATGGTTCAGGAGTTGAAGCAGGCGTCTCTTCGAAGCTCTTCTTCGGATTCCTTCATCCAGTGGTCGACTCTGCCTTCCAAGCCAAAAAGCCTCGCCTTTTATGCAGGTTTCTCCCATTCATTCCAGCATAGCTGTCAATCACACAGCAGGGTGGCTGTCCTTGCCGGACAGCCAGCCGGCCAATCACCTTTGGGTGCATTCCTGTAACAAAGGGGATTAAGCACAGGGAGTTACGGGCACCTCCTCACTTCCTGCCCCTGCCAGACATACTGGAGCCAGAGGCGGACTTCACTCGTGAATCCCGCCAAAGACAAAACGAACAAAGAGACCAAACCTAGTTTGGCACGCAGAGTAAATTTCAAGAAGGACCTTTCCAACAAGAAATGGTGAAAAAAGAAGACCAACAAGACATGGTGAAAAAAGAAGACCAGGGCCATTTGGATGAAATGAGCACCCATGGGTGCTTTATTGCAGCTGCGAACGCAGCCCGCAGTAAAAACACAAATCGTAGTAAAAAGTAAACCACTGCCACCAGTCAATAACTGTAAAAAGGGTAACAATCATGTTACATAAAGACTAGACAAAGGGGATACAAAGTAACCCTATTGTAAGGTAGTGTGTCCTGGGTATAGAAAGTTACAAATGTAAGTAAAGTCAATTTCACTTCACTGCTCTTGAAAACAGTATTTTATCCAAGAGAAGGTGTTTAAACCTTTGGGAAATCTAAGAGACTTCCCTGTGCCACTGCACTGAAGGTGCTGTGTGACACAAATGCAAAGATGATGCCTATGGAGTTTGTCAGACTCCAAAGTTAAAAGAAACACATAAAACACATAGAATTAAAAGTCCAAAGTCCCAAAGCTCAGCAAAAGAGCTGGGGGTCTCTAAGGTGGGAGGAATTTAGCACTAAACTGAAAATTCTCCCTAACACTCGGGTTCACTCTTGCCAACTTCACATTCACATTTATCTGCGGGATTCACTTCCCTTGTTTTCTCAAGTTTGTGATCAAATCCTTTCGACTGTACAGGGATTTTGCTTGACCTCCTGTATGACCACTTTGACCTAACTTGGCAGCTTCCTACGGCCTTCTGGTTTCTGTAGTTTCATTCACATGCGGATTGACCAAAGTCTCGGGAGTTAGCACCGACATGATGCCGGTTCCCTTTGCAGCTGGTCTCGCTTCAACACTTTTACAGTTCTTTTGAACTTAGTTCATTTTGCCACTTTGCGTCTTTCATTCACCAAAGCCATGTTCTTATCGGCTTTCCCCTCGACTCACCGGCTGAGGTGAACCGCTTGGCTTTCTTCTTCGCTGGAGTCCAGGTCACTACCACGGTAGAAGCAGTTTCCGTCGCTCCCGCTTATCAGCGCTGATACGCTCCGTGTACCGTTGACATCGGTTGCAGAACAATTGGGCTATTGTCCTCAGTCTTACGATTACCTCTGCAGAGGTTTCACAGGTCTGCATCGGAAAGGGCAAGGTCGTGTCTCTCCTTGTCAGTCTCTCGATAGTCATTGCCTTTCACCTCCTCTTGAACTGCCGGACCTGGATAGCTGTCTCGTTGTGCGGTCTGCCTTACTCGTACTGTGCTCTCTTACTCCATCTTTTATCCCTGTGGGGAAGGGAAAGGACTGTCAGGTGTGTGTGATTCTGATCAATTGCCTGACTTTGCCTGACCATTGTATTGGGACATGTCAGGTAAACGGCTCTGGTGTTAGTCCCTTCTCTGGTGTGTCGTGTGAAAGTGCTCGTGTTGGAAAGGGGGTGGGGGGAGTATATAGGTGTAGAGGTAGCCAGTCAAATTGCAAACTGGGACATGAGGAAACCTGGGCTCAAATCCCATCATTCCAATTTCAACAAATTGAATTATCCTGGTCAAATAATTGTGCTATGTTTGGTATGTGGCGGAGGTGCCCTGCAGCCCCAGAACCCTAAGAAACTGCAAACATAGCTGAAATATATAAAAGCGGGGGTGTTGCTAGGTCTGGAAAAGATTCAGGGATATGCTAATGTTGGGACTGTCAGGACTCGGGGCTAGCAAGCCTTTTGGTTGTAACCCCTGTGCTTCTATCCAGGGGTACAATCAAAAGACCCAGGGCTATAGTCCTATAAAGCCCCCCTATCGATGCCTCAGCATAAAAAGGACAGTTATGTCAATAATGGCCACTAAATATATTTGGGAATGTGTAGGTGTGGGAAAGGTTGGTATTGGGGTTATTTGTTCTGGACAGTGGGGCAAATGCATTGTGGACTTTGGCAAGAAAATTGCACTTGCCCCCCAGGCCAAAGGTTGTCAGACCTCCCCTAGTGTGACGGCATTCACGGTTTTACATCTTCGCCAGTCAAATAACGCGCAGTTTATTTCCTATGATGCCATGATTCCCATGGTGTTATAGAGGTTTTAAACTACCATTTCCACCTGCAAAATCAGGTGTCTGAAAGGTAAAACAACAAATAGAATCTTCTTGATGAAGTGTACCTTTTTATTGACTTGTTGTATGAGTAATACAGTGTCCCAGCACATGGGTCTGAGTGAATGTAATTATTGTAAAGATATGCCAAACTAATGTGAAGTAAAACCAGGGTAATCGGGAAAACCTCAACGTAATCTGGAGTAATTTGGAATTCATAGAGGCTACGTGATACACAAATCAGAACCACTAAGTCTGGAACTTGATCCAACATTTTTAAACTGGTTCACTTCAACCCAATTGCTGATATATGGGCTTTTGACAGTGTTGCACCGACCGCTGAGCAGATCGGCTTTAGCCCTCTTCTCAGAATTCTGGGCTGTGTTGGCTTGACCTGGCTGACCTACAGAGGCGTGGCCGGTCAGAACAGGTCAAAAGATGTTAAACGATGTACGGGCTGTGCTGTCAATGAGCCCCCACAATTACTAATGTAAAGCATGTCATTGTTAGCAACTCCATTCCTATGCATACATTTTTAGACAATTGAAATCGTGAAGGGGGTTTAGTACTTGCATGTCAGGTGAATGATTGGAAGGGTAGGCGGGACAGGAGACAGCTCATTCTCAAAGCAAATCTTAATTCTGCGGTTTCTGAAGTGACCGAGAGAGTTAACTGCTTGTAACATTGAAGCTGCACTAGAATAGTCTCCTTAGAATGTGTAAAGAATTTAGATGCTCCCACACAAGTAAGTTTGCTCGTCTCCCGCAGTCTCTGAAGTTAGCCCCTCAGCCGACATTTGAAGGATTAGGTCCCCTCCAAAATATTATCCTAGGTGCACCCCTGGCTTGTGAACATCACCTGAACTTCTGTGAGGAATGTTTTAGGGGCGATATGTGTTCATGGATCATGGTACATCTATAGGCAGCGGCAGCCTTTGATATGTACTCATTCTTTCCTTTCTCGCCCCTCTTTTCCTCACTGCCCCTCTATCCCCCACTCATCATTTCATATAACACATTGCTAATGCCTTTGGGTTCATAAGAAGCGTACTTTGGCATTGTAAACATATGGACATTTCCAGCATTAAGAGAAAGATAATGATCCACCCACACAAACAACATACACCGATTTAAATTGAGGTCTCCGTGGATAGATCAAGGGCCCGATTCATGGAACTTTTAGCACGGAGCAAAGGTTTTTTTGTTGCATTTTTTTTGTATTGATTTAGCTGAACAAGTCAACCTTTCAATTTATAAAAAAAGAAGTACAACATTTTTACATTTCGACAATACATATTGTGTTCTTACAACAACAAAAAAACTGGATATAAGAAAATTAATAATGAATTCAGAAAACAATAAAAGCTTATGTGTCATCCTCAACATGTTACATCTTACCAAATTCAGCAGGGCATTATTATATTACAAATTCCAAGATTCAACAAATCTCTTCAACATACTGTTTGTATATCATGCGTTTCCTGAGAGGTTTAAGAACTCTAAATAGTTCACAATGGCTAACTACATAGATATAAGCTGACAGTGTAGGAAAACGTTCCACATTAACTCAGACGTTACAGAGCAGAATTCATGAAAGAAATGATGGAAATACTTTTTCCATCAAACGCAACAAATTAGGACATTCTGTCAACAGGTGTTTGATGGTCTCTGTTTGTTATCGAGTTAAGCACAATCTACAGAAATGACTATCTTTGGCAAGCATTTTACGCAATGCCAGCACATCATTCGTATTCCATGGATTTAACCTGAATCTCAAATATTGGTTTCTACATCTAGGAGCCTGAGACTTAACCATGTATGATTCTATGACTTTTACATTATTGGGGAAGAAAGTATGATCTTTAAAATTAAATGCAATTCTCCCTACTAGTAAGTGTTGAAGCCCATCTGGAAGGGATCTGATATGTTTGTTGTGGCCATCCACTATGAGAATTCTTTAAGGATTATTCGGGCAAACAACTTCCCTGGCACATCATGCAGGGTCACTGGTCTGTAATTTTCTGGGGCCTGGCGATTCCCTTTCTTGTATAAAGGCACTACTATCGATTTTTGCCACAAGGCAAACTGTGTGTTACTTGTTTGAATATTAGCATTAAAATTGTCGGCCATGCTTCCGGATGAGTTTTCATCATACGATTGGAGAGACCGTCTGGGCTTTGGGCTCGTAATGTGCTCAATTTGCTTATGTGAAATAAAATATCTTCGATATCAAAATTGATGTCATATTGCCCATCCAGATCATGACAATTACTCAGGGAAGGGAGATTCATCTCTGCATAGAGTGACTTATAATATGTTTCCCAGACTTCTTCAGGAACGGTGTTTATCTGGACACCTATCTGATACTTGCCATGAGCCTGATTTAAAAGCCCCCAAATGAGTGCAGAGTTTTTGGATGCTAGTGTTCGCAACATAATCTCTGCATCTTGTTGGTATATTCTTGCACACCTGATTCTTATCCAATTCTTGTATTTATTTTTCAGGGTTTTTAAATTCTGATAAGTGGATGCCGACGACAGCCTCATTAGGGCGTGTCTGTCCGCTCAGTATTGTGATCTCATTTTGACGAGTTCTTGGTCGTATGCATGCAGATGGCTAGTATTACTATTGTTGTTGGAACTAGTCTTCTGTTTATATTTTTGCAACACTTCAACATACAAGCCACTCGATAGAGTAAGGTCTCGATATAGGATATTTGAAGGAATAGTAACTGCATGTTTCGATCTTTCAGCAAATCTGGAGTCCATCTAAAGCGATTTTCAGCATTGCAGGCAGATAGATTGTGGATACTGGACATCTGAGATTTAGCTTTAGACTTATCACAAGACCAGGTTACGGACAGCAGATCATGATCGCTAGTCGTTTGGACTTTTACCTGTAACGTTTTTACAATTGCGAACAGGTTTCTGTTCACATACACATAGTCTATTAATGCTACCTGTCTATTCCTGTGACATGTGTTCTGGGGTGGAATATTACCCGGGATAGCACCAATCACCGCCATTAATTGTCTCACCTCCTACAGGTTCGACCAATGTTTTGCCAATGGTGTCGGCTGAGTAAATGAGTTTGTGATACACTTAATATTTAAGTCTCCTGCCAAGATCACGTACTGAATAGTTGTGTCAGCAGCTACAATATCCAAGATGGTTTCTACATCCTTTAAAAATTCTTCATCTGCAATTCCTGTGTGGTTCCAATACATGTTTATAAACGCTGTTATAAGAGTGGGAGATTTAATTTTGACCAACTGGAGGAGCATATTAGGAGATAACCATGGAACGATTTGTTAATTTGCTGCTACTCTATCTGCCACCATTAAACCAGCCATAGGTCTTCCTCTGACTGGTAGTTTAGCAGGAATTAGAGAAAGTGTGATTTTCCCAAACTGGAGGTGTGGTTAACCACACTTCCTGTAACGCTATTATGTTATACTCATTAAGAGGGTTTGAGTCAATGAATGTTAAATACTTATAACCCTGCGTATTCCACGAGGCAAAAGAGCATGACGATGACTTTGAAATAGCGAATTGTTAATTTATAAGATGGAATATTCGGTTTGTTCAAATTGTGAGAGCATGTAATTTTTATTCTGTGGATCGCTGATTGAGCATTTGATTGGGACCCAGACTGTTGGGTCCAAGGCGAGTGCCTTGCCAGATCATTTGTCATTTGTTTGCTTACCAAGAATCCCATCGTATATAGTTCCTCTCTGGCCTGCCAAATTAAATTCATGACAATGCCAGACGGCATCCATAATTTAACTATCTAAGGATTGCGGTCGTCAATAAACTCAATTTGGTCAATGTCACTTGAACATAGATCCACCAATAATGGAATATCACCCATGATATTTAGCACACTAGACCTATTTAAATCATAAGCTGGAAAGGGTTTAACTCTGCATTGCAGGATCAGATGGTGTGCCGATCCACTGCAGTGTTTCTGATTGGGTTGTTTTTGTGATTCAATACCATAAGCCATCTGTGTATTTTCCAGTTGACTATTAGCTAGTGTGGCCTGCACTGGAACTGGATCAGGTTCCAATCCAGCCTGAGTGATTGCCACTTGGCTTTTGGAAGCAGGTAATTGTGATGGAAGGCGAGTCATAAAGAGATTTATTGATCTCGCAATTTCCTTACGTCTTTGCTCTAAAGTGGTGAAGTTTGTGTCAGCTGTGCCAGTTGCCTCACGATCTCTATGCGGTGCTTTGTTTGCCACCAAAGGATTAAGCTGTAAATTCAAAGCTGATTTCACAACATTTTGGTCTGACTCAACTGCGCTTAACAGGCTATCCAAGAGTTCGTATTCTAAGCTTCCTACAATAGGAAGAGGCTGATTGAAAGTTTTTTGGTTCATTCTCGCATCTATTTTATTACGAGCTAATTTAGTATATTTCTTCACAACCGCTGAACTTGCCACTTGCAAGTTGAGTTTAGAAAGTGATATTGTGCTAATAAAATGACAAGAGCTTGATCGCTTCACAACTGTAGATTGTTTGATGGCCTTTTTCCTTCTCGGGCCTGAAAACATTTTGTAGACTTTTTTTTCACAGGGATCCGCTACGATCACTTCAGTATGAGCTAGTGAGGACACTAACGG
Source organism: Ambystoma mexicanum (assembly GCF_040938575.1). Lineage (NCBI taxonomy): Eukaryota > Metazoa > Chordata > Amphibia > Caudata > Ambystomatidae > Ambystoma > Ambystoma mexicanum. Next base: position 102,504,504 of record NC_090936.1, on the reverse strand, counting down.
TGGGTTTCCTTCAAGCGTCACTGTGTCAGAATTCAAGTTTTTTTTTTTGTTTATTCTCTTCTTTTGTTTCCCACTTTTTGTTTCTCTTCTTTTGTTTTCCACTTTTTGTTATCTGTGGCACAAACTTTGCACCTATTAACGAGATATTCCTCATTTGCCCTACCGAGATTACTCCATCACTATCATTAAATGGTACATTATGATAGCTGGTCACACTAGCAACATGGGTATCAAGAACAAGTTGTTGGTCAATTTCTCGAATGCTCCTTTCTCCAGGTGCCTCATTCCCTTGTTGTTGCAATATTAAGTTTGATTGCTCACGTAACCGCTTATCCAGGGTTTCATACAACTTAGCTAAGGAGAAAAGCACTGTATTCATTGCCTGCAACATGCTTTCCATGCCTGCAGGAGAGTCTGTTGGGATGGCATCAAGGATGTGCTGCGAGGGAATTCTCGCCTTCCTTGGGTTGGTTGTGTGAAAGATATCGACAGCACTGACGAATCCTGTGCGGACATCAAAAGCATCACCAGTGATTGCGATAGATCACTCAAAGGGTTTAGCTAGTGGGGGAGTTAATCTTCTATTCTCCTCATTCACATTTTGTTTTATTAAGTCATTATGGCAGGTTGGAGATTTCAATTCAGACCCCGTTGGAATGCGATCCAAGGGGATCATTTGCGTAGCCACAGGGAAACTCCCGACTATATTGGGCTGAGAGAGAGTGAGGACTTCATGATATGACATGGCATTTATAACGCGCCTATAGACAAGTGTTTCAAGGCGCGACGCGGCAAGGGAGGGGGGAACAGAGGGAAGACAAAGACAACGATCCTACTAGGCCAGGTGTCCTTCAAATAGCATGCGCCTTATCCACCACAAATACCTCATTTACTAGCTCAATCGAAGGAGCAGTTACCCAGACCGCAACCGAGTCCTGTGAGAAACCCGCTTCTAGGATGGAGTCCAGGGGAGTACACAGATCGATCCCCGATTCTAGGACAAAGTTTTCAGTCATAACAGAGATCTAAATATTTTGTGCTGGTCCATTACTGATCGACAGGTTCGCACCTGGTTAACTCTCTATGCAACAGAATCTACGAATATCTGAAGTCGCAGACTCCGGGGCGAAACCAGTTCGTCGCATTCAGACTTCTTATGAGGTTGATCGTGTGTGTTGTGCGTTTGGGGGTAGAGTGGGAAACATCAAACAATTCCAACAGTTCCTTCGTAGGAGGCGTATCTGAAACAACGGTATAAAAACCCGACATATAAATTAGTACCAGCAAACAAATAAGCGAGTGTTACGTAAACACAACAAGAGTATTTAAGACAATAAAAATGAAGACTGGCTTCCAACGAAATATAAAATTACTTCAAAAGAAATTACCAACAATAAAATATAATATAATGTAATACAGGGCACGGTACACCCACACCCACCAAACCACCACAACAGCACTTGCGAAATGCACTTCCGTAAATGCTTGTGCGCAAATGTGTGTGCACTCCGATTATATGGTATTGTGGGATAAGTGTGAGGGGCTTATCCTTGTTCAGTAGTATAATCAAAATAAACACCTATAAACAATAGACAGAAGGGTGAATAAGTAGAAGCATAATATTCGGCAGCTGTCTTAACAAGTCCAGTCTCAAGAAGATGATCCTTTCCCAGGGTCTTACTGTGAAGTGTTGTACAAGTAGTAAGAGTCCAGGAGCCACACAGCCACAACAGCACTTGGGAAATGCACTTCCGTAAATGCACATGCGCAAATGCGCCTGCGCTCCGATTATATGGTATTGTGGGATAAGTGGGCAGGCTTAGCCTTGTTTAGTAGTATAATCAAAATAAACACTGTGAAGTGTTGTTCAAGTAGTAAGAGTCCAGGAGCCACACAGCCACAACAGCACTTGCGAAATGCACTTCCGTAAATGCACAGGCGCAAATGCGCGTGCACTCCGATTATATGGTATTGTGGGATAAGTGGGCGGGCTTCGCCTTGTTTAGTAGTATAATCAAAATAAACACTGTGAAGTGTTGTTCAAGTAGTAAGAGTCCAGGAGCCACACAGCCACAACAGGACTTGCGAAATGAACTTCCGTAAATGCACAGGCGCAAATGCGCGTGCACTCCGATTATATGGTATTGTGGGATAAGTGGGCGGGCTTAGCCTCGTTTAGTAGTATAATCAAAATAAACACTGTGAAGTGTTGTTCAAGTAGTAAGAGTCCAGGAGCCACACAGCCACAACAGGACTTGCGAAATGAACTTCCGTAAATGCACAGGCGCAAATCCGTGTGCACTCCGATTATATGGTATTGTGGGATAAGTGGGCGGGCTTAGCCTTGTTTAGTAGTATAATCAAAATAAACACTGTGAAGTGTTGTTCAAGTAGTAAGAGTCCAGGAGCCACACAGCCACAATAGCACTTGCGAAATGCACTTCCGTAAATGTGCGCCACTTTGCACTGCCAACAAACCCCCTTAATCACAGAGCGGTGCAAAGTGTATTCTAGCAGTGCAAAGTGACTTTTCACCAGTGGCGCTGGCCCATGGGGGAGGGAGGGGCGGAGCCCCACCAACAATGCAACCCCTCATGTCCACGAGTAACAGTAAAATCCTGTTCCTCATGGACATGGTGGGGGTTGCACTGAATGTGCAGCGGGGAGCACTGTTCTCAGCCATCCCTGCAGTACATGCGCAGTGCAGGCACTACCGGGCCTGCAATAAAAGCCGATAAACCCAGATGAAAAGGCTGAATGGGGGCGTTAAGAAAGAGACGCCCCCAAGGCATCCTTTTCTTCACCCAGCCCCTGTCCTGCCTCTCAAACAGACCAGGGTGGGGTCAGACATTGCAAACATCACCCCACCTCTGCAAAAGATAGGACAGAGGGCAGGGAGCTGAGGGAGGGTCAGGTGTCTCAGTTCCAACCTTCGGGGGAGGGGAGGCAGACCTTTCAATTGTTGGGAGAGGGGCTAACTTCAGGGACAGTGGGGGAGGGGCAAACTTATTTGCCTGGGGGGCATCTAACTTCTTTACACATTATAATGAGAGAGACTAATCTAGTGCAGCTTCAATGTTGCAAGCAGTTAACTCTCTCCTTTAAGTCTGAAAGCACCCACTTAAGGACTGCTGTGAGAATGAGCGGTCTTCTGTCCCCTCTCTACCCTTCCAATCTGACATGCAAATACTAATTAACCCCACATCACTGTTCCAATTACCTAAAAATGTATGCATATGAGTGCAGGTGCACACATTACCCAGCACTTGCCTTAATGCTGGAAGCATATTTGCATCCTTGTACGATATCGGCACATACATGATTTCCTGTGCAAAATGGCCCTGTGTATTGTCGGTAACCTGGCATGTCTGCTAGTAGAATATTGTGTGGGTTCTCCTCTGAGAACTGCTTGTATCTTAGGTCTTTTCCTACAACTTTTCTTGAAAATTGTGCTGGAAAATGCACCATTTCAACTCCTCAATTCAAAAGCATTTCGCTGGGGGGAGAACCCTCACGTATACCCCTTTCATACGTCGGGCGGGCTTGATCGCTCCTTACTGCCTTCATGCAACATACATTTACGCACCGCCACATTAAAAGTTCAACAGCCGCCGCTGCTTTTGACCGCTTTTGCACCAGTACAAAGTCACTTTGCACTGTAAAAATAAACTGTGCACAGGTCTGTGAATCGGGGTGCTTGTTGGCAGAGCAGAGTCACTTTGCACTGTGCTAAAAGTTCCATGAATCTCCCTTAATCTTGAGCATTGGCTGCAACACGAAGCAAGTCATTGTGCTGAGTTTGGAATACCAGCAAGACTGACTCAGCCCTTCGCCATTCTGATGTTGCTATTACAGCACTTAGAAGCACGAGGTGTTAAGCACTATAAAAAACTATTATAAAAAAAATTATTAAGCAATTGTCAGGCTAAAAAGCAATATTAAACTGCCGTAGAGCTAATGTCACTCACCACCTACTGAAGGATTCCATTCATTCTTTGGAAGTGTTATACAGCACATTGGTGGGGAATTTGTGGATGCGCAAAGGTGTATTATGCCAGCAGCTGTGCATGTGTGGCTATACCTTGCCATATGGTGACTGTGCTGGGTATAGGAGGGTCTTGTTGGGGCATGTGAGGCTGCACTTGACATATGAGAGCTACAACTGGGAAATCTCGTTTTGTAATATGCCGGGTTGACAGCTCATGGGTTAATTGCTCGCCTCTGCTCTGGGGCCAGCTTCCTGTTCACAGGTTTGATTCCCCGGTAATGCCGACTTGGCCTTCTACCAACGAGCAGTGAATTAGCCGTGCTGAACTTGCCCTGGGAGATCTGGTGTACCCTTGAATGCACATTTTGGAAAACTACTCTGAGACTCTCGAAATGTCTTCCAATGGCAGCGATTAGAGTCGAGTTAGGACTGCAATCACTACACTCAATCATATTATGGAAATCGCTTGCGTTGTTAAGAAAAGGTTTGGTTGAGAAACCTGCGATAGCATACAGCTTTTAAGGATCAAAGGGCAAAGGGAAAGGCTCAGCGATGCTAAATAACTGGAAAGAAAAATGCAAGAAACAGCTGGACTCGCCTCTGGAAGCTCTGATCTCAAACCCAGGCGGAGTAAAGCAGAAGCTGAGAAGAGCCGATTGGATCAACACTATAGATCAAAAAGCAAAATATAAGTCCTTGCAGAACGCAGCCCAAGATATGATATGATGGGTACCCAGAGGTTTCTAAGCGCGGACCGGCAATCGAACCTGTGTCGTCTTTTTGCCCTGGAGCTATCCTCCCGAGAATGATTGGAATCTGTCCAGGATTAAGGCCTTTAACGGCTGTCTTCACAATATGATATGATAGGTTATTTAAAACGCGCTTAATACCCAAAGATTTCTAAGCATGGACCCGGGGATCGAACCTGTGTTGCTCCATAGCGTCTTGATTCCAAGGCGAGCACGTTGCCGCTGAGCTATCCTCCTGAGACAATCACTGTATGAGAAACACAATCTCAGAATATCTTCAACAATTTCCCAGTAGGTATCATCGAGATCAACTCTTGCGTATAAGGTTAAACATCTACCTGACAAATGAATACCTACAGTTGACAGGTAAAAAAAGAGGGATTATCAATGGAATCTGAAGGCCGCGCAACAGGCAAGGAATCCAGGAAACAGTCAAGCATATGTCAACATTGTGTCCTGCCGTGACAGATATAAGAACATGGTTCTTGGGAAAACATGTTGAGGAGGCAAGTTCACTGACTGCAGACGAATGGTGGCTACTCTTCCCTAGTGGGAGGAAGAAGGCACTAGTATGTGCGCGAAGCAACTTCCTAGACAACCTAATGAGAGAGGCAATAACAACCAACAAAACAGAAGGCGGGCCCAACTAAAATGGGCTCGGGGACTTTTGGAGAAACCTACCTCGTAATTATCTCACCGCATCATTTACCTTGATTTAGAGAAATGTGTTGCCCTAGGATGATTTATTAATTGTATTTGTATTTTATTGAATTTATATAGCCCTTTTATCCAAAGTGCTTTACATGAGAACAAGCAAAAAGTACAACAAGCATAAGATGGCAAATGAATCACAACTCGAAAACAGTATAAGGAAAAATGTACAATATTGCTGAGGTGATGAGGGAGTGGAGAGGGACAGAGGAGTGAGAGGGAAAGTGAGGAGTTAGTGGAGGTAGAAGCGGAAGTAAGAGGGAAGGCGAGAAGGTGTGGGGAAGAAGAGAGGAAAGGGAGGAGTTAGTGGAGGTAGAAGGGAAGTAAGAGGGAAGGCTAGAAGGTGTGAGGAAGAAGAGAGGAAAAGTAAGATTAGATAAGAGGGGGTGGGGTAGAAGGGAGTAGAGAGGATGGAGAGGGTAAGGAAGAGCAAGAGTAAGAGGTGAGGAATGAGGAGGTGGGAGAAGGAGAGGAAGCGAAGTGGTGTTAGGGAGGGGATTCTATGGCAAGACAGGAGGCTCATATTATGCATTACAATCTTTACTGAGATCCACAGCAGCAAAGAATAAAAACTTTGTAAAACGATATTTTTTCCAATAAACATAAAGTTATAACAATGCAATGGGAACATCCCAGTTCAACATGGTGGGCAGGTCATGCCCTGGAGGTAGCCAATAGGGAGCGAGCCAATCCCATATAGGTCCATTCCTTTAACAACTCCCCCTCTTTCTTTGCTGCTGACCCACAGCTAAGTCACACCTCTAGTTTGCTTAGCTTGTACTTGTTACATTGTGGCATTTCTGTAGGAATTGCTTGATTTATTACTTTAATATCGTTGTTTGCTTTAATTACGGCGTTCGCTTGAAAGCGTGTGTTTCCTTTACATTGATATTTCATTTCAATTCCTCACGGGAGCGTGGCGTTCCAATTTCGAGCCCGCTCCGCATCTGATGTGTTGCGCGCTGCCTGAAGGCGCTGAGTTTCCTCGCACACGCTGGGTTTGGTCCTTCTGGACACATTGTTGCTAATGCTTTCAGCGTTCTATTTCAGGCGCGCGTCCCTGTTCAGGGCCGCGGCGTCTGCTTTGTTTGGTCATCGCGCGGCAGCCAGTGTCAGGAAGCTTATCTTCTGACAGACTGCGCGCGTTTTTCACAAGGTCTCTGGCACATGCTGTAAGCGTGCCACTTCTAGTTTGGAGGTTGGCGGTTCAAGCCTGCTATCCGCCTGGTGGTTTATGTGTGTGAAATTTATTGGTGTAATTGTTTATTCTGTAATTACAAATTTCTATAATTATATTTTGGGGGTTGTGTTTATATTTTTCCCCTCACGCTGCTCGCGTGCTTTTGGCTGCTAGTCAGCAGGCTTTGCCTGTGTGAGGCCTAGGTGGCCCTTCCCCTGAAAGTTACACCCTGTGAAATTGTGGGTTCAGCCTGCTAGGCTTGCATAGTTCAACAGCTAGCCCTGCTGTTTGTTGACATAATATATATTTATATATTTTGTTCCGAGTGGAATACTGCCAAGTGCTGTCATGGATAAGGGGGTGCTCCCCTCCTCTGCTGATGCCAGCACTCAAGTACGTACTGCCAAGAAAAGTGACAGGTCTGGAGACAATGTGGGGGATCAATCCTGTCATGCCCAACCTTCAGTGGCTCAAGCTATTCAGACCTCTTTGGACACAGCTTTAACAGGTTTAAATAGCACCTTGGCGTCAGCCTTTGACAGATTAATCACCCGCATTGCGGATTTCCACCCCTCTCAAGATGCTGCCCCATCTGTTGCAACCCAGGCCCCTAAAAAGGGTACGGCCAAAACTAAACATACCCAGGGACAATTCAGTCCCCCCTTGCCCATTTCACCCATATCTTCCCCTAAAAGAACTTTAAAGAGAGGGTGGGAAGAGTCTCATCAACCTTTCACTTCCACACCCTGGCCAGCGTACGCGCGTTTCGCGCCGGCGGAGTCCCCTATTGCGGTGTCATCCTCAGAAAGTTCTGTTGATTCTGATTCGCCCCCTAAGAGGCGGAAAAAGAAAGTAACATCTGTGGGCCCTCAGGAAGCGCCCCTGCTTGATGGTAGCGGAGTACCTTTCTTTGACCCTGCCCTGATACAACACCCCAGGTCAGCCGAGTGGCAGCCCTCTGAGGAAGTTTCCTCTTTCCTCAAGTTCTGGATAAGGCGCCCTATGCCCAAAGAGGATTGTAATAAGATGCGGTCGGAGTGTCCCAGACCTGTGCTTGCAGACAAGGTGGCTTTAGCGCCAGAAATAGACCAGTCTATGGTGGCTTTTCTATCCCAGAAAGGGAAGGACCCCAAGAAGGGGGTCAATAAAGCGTGGCGTAGTTGTCAAGACAGACTGTTGGACATCCTGGGTCCAGTCACGCAGATTTTTGAAATGGCAGAAGAGGCGGCGGCCTCTAATACCCCGGTTGATGTTGACGCATTAAGGGGTTGGATCCAACATACGGTATGCCTGCTCGGCAACAATAATGCCTTTATATGTAGGGAGAGGAGAAAATCATTATTAATGAGGTTGGATTCCAAACTGGCAGACATGGCTGAGAGGGAAGGTGGCCCTTCAGCTCAGGGTAATTTATTTGGGGATTCTTTCCTGAAAGACTTGTCGGCTTATGTTCACACATTTACGGCGGTGGACAAGGCGCAGGTTAATATAAAAAAGGTCTTTGCCCCAAAGGTTTTTAACAAGGCTGGACGAGGTAGGGCCCGCTCCTCCAGCCGCTTTTCCCAGGGCTCCTCCCATCCCCGCCAGTTTGCGCCCCGTGGCGCATACCATACCTCCTCTGCTCGAGGAGCACATAACCAGTTCTACCCACAACAAAACTCGAATGGGAGAGCACGTGCCGGCAGAGGAGCCGGAAGATCAAGAGGGCAATCAGGTACTTTCTCAGGTGCTAAAAGTTTTTTCCCTCAAAAGTCTAGGTGGCAGACTAGCCAAGTTTCTTCCACAGTGGGAGGCCCTCACTTCGGATCCTTGGGTGTTACAAACGGTTCAGGGTTATCAGATAGAATTCTATGCCCCACCTTGTCAGTTGTCCTTTCCCCTTCCTTTGGTGTTCGACGAAGTCAAACAATCCCTCATAGATGTGGAGGTGAGGGATCTCATCTCCAAGGGGGCGGTAGTCCCGGCCACTTACAAGGCCTCTCAGTTTCTGAGTACCATTTTTCTAGTTCCGAAACCAGACCAGGGGTTTCGCCCAGTAATCAACATGAAAGCCCTCAACTCTTTTGTGGTGTATCACCACTTCAAAATGGAGGGAATTGATTTGCTCAGAGACACCCTTCTCCTTGCAGATTGGATGGTCAAATTGGACCTCAAAGACGCTTACCTAGTAGTTCCCGTCTTTCCCCCGCATCAGGAGTTTCTTCAATTTCAATGGGGGGGCCGGGTGTGGCAGTTTGCATCCCTTCCGTTTGGCCTGTCCTCGGCCCCATGGTGTTTCACCAAGCTCATGTGGCCTGTGATGGCTCTTCTCAGATCCAGGGGGATTCGGATAATAATTTATTTGGACGACATGTTGCTCCTAGCCCAGAATTATCAAACTCTGTGTTCTCATCTGAAATTCACTGTGACCCTCTTACAGGATCTAGGTTTTGTGATAAATGTTAAAAAAATCCATATTGAAGCCTACGCAATGTATCCAATTTCTGGGCTTCAATATAGATTCAAAGCTTTGCATCCTTCTTCTCCCAGACAACAGACTCTCCAAGATAAAGAAGGAAATTCGTCTGCTCCTCAGAAGAGGGAGGATCTCCCTCAGGCAGTTGGCCAGAGTTATGGGAATGCTGTCAGCATCCATTCAGGCTATCTTCCCTGCTCCCCTACATTACAGAGCTCTGCAACGCTTAAAAGCCAAGCATTTGTGCAAGTGTCTCTCTTACTCCCAAATGGTGGAATTGCCGCCAGAAGCCAGGTTGGAGCTCCTGTGGTGGCTCAGGCACATGGAGGCCTGGAATGGCAAGGCAATATTTGGCCCATCTCCGGATGTCGTACTGGAGTCAGATGCGAGCAGATCGGGTTGGGGAGCCAGATTAGGTCAGGTTTCCACAGGTGGGAAATGGTCGGAGTCAGAGAAACAACTACATATCAATTGCCTAGAGTTGTTAGCGGGGTCCTTTGCGGTTCGGAGTCTCCTCAAGGATCAGGGGAATTGTTGTGTTCTCCTCCGCATGGACAACATCTCTGCGGTGAGATAAATCAATCGCCTGGGGGGTACCAGGTCCAAAGTCTTGGCGGATTTGGCAAGAGAGTTTTGGCATTTTTGCCTCGACAGGGATATTATATTGAAAGCGGAATACCTCCCGGGAGTCAGCAACGAAGTTGCAGATTGGAACTCCAGGCACCTGCAGGACAGGAGCGATTGGATGTTGAACAGATCTCTTTTCGCCCGCTTAGCGTCCCTCTGGGGTCCCCTGACCATAGACTTGTTTGCCTCGAGACTGAATTGTCAAGTTCCCAGGTTTTACGGTTGGAGACCAGATCCGTTAGCTCTGGCCACTGACGCTTTCCTCCAGGATTGGTCGGGTCAGTTGGGGTATGCCTTTCCTCCCTTTGCCATGATAGCTCGGGTTCTGGTCCAAGTTCGCACACAAGCGGCGGCTCTGGTTCTAGTTACCCCCCTTTGGCCCTCTCAGGTTTGGTTCCCGGCCCTTCTGGAATTAGCAGTAGATATTCCCTGTCTTCTCCCTCCCGATCCCCTATTGCTGGTGGATCCGGAGGGTCTCCCTCACGAGTTGGTCCTGCAGGGACACCTTGCCCTTATGGCTTGGAAGATTTCAGCTCTTCCTGGTGCTTCAGAGGACTTTCGCAAGACTCTATGGCGGTCATCAGGGACTCCTGGGCGCCCTCTACTAAGGCGGGGTATTCCTCAGCATGGAACAAATGGGTTAGCTGGTGTGTGGCTAGGCACCTCAATCCCGTTTCTGCCCCTCCTGTAGAGGTGGTTAATTTTTTAGTGGAGTTGTATAAGGAAGGAAAAGCCTACAGGACTGTTAATGGTTTTCGTTCAGCTATTTCAGCCGGTCACCTTTTAGTTAAAGGGAAACCGGTGGGTAGGCATTTTTTGGTGCGAAGGGCCCTCAAATCTATCCGTATTAAAATTCCACCACAACCGAAGTATTCGGTTCTTTGGGATGTTAATATGGTGCTGCAGCTCTTCAGGTCCTGGCCTCTTAATGAAGAACTGTCCCTGCAGCAGTTATTTGCCAAACTTGCTATGTTACTATGTCTAGTGTCTATTAAAAGGGTCTCTGATATCAGAGCTTTGGATATGGATAATAAGATGTTCACCCCTCAGGGGGTTACTTTCTTTATCTCACGAAGGACTAAATGCATGACTTCCTCGATATCCTATCCAGCTTTTCCTGAAGATTGTAAATTATGTGTGGTCAATTGCAGGGTCGGACTGGGACAAGAAATAGGCCCGGACAACAAAAAAAAAGTGGCCCACCCCTCGCCTCAAAAAAGTGGCCCACCCCTCGCCTCAAAAAAAGTGGCCCCTTTCGGGATACCAATGCCCCTATGCCCTCGACAAAGACACTGTGGGGTGCTTCCGAACTGCACACAGTCAGCAACAAAGGCTAGCTATCATCCGGGGTCAGACTGGGCCATGCAATTATCTCAGGCACCAAAGATAAAGTGGCCCGCAGTTGCAAATGGCTTTTCATTCCTTTTGTGATACTGTTTGAATAGTACCCAGGCGGAGCTTTTTGATAAGTGACATGCAAATTGTATATTTTAAAGAATATTTATTCAGCAAGCAACACTGGTCAAAACTACTAGTCGCAGTGTGAATTAACTCATCAAACTGGCCCACATGGGCCAACAAGGGTCCCACTTTGGCCAATAAAACGGTCCCACACCAGCATTTTGTGTTTTGGTTGGCCCTGGGCCTACAGTCCTACAGGCCAGTCCGAGGCTGCTCCCAGCTCAACTGACTTTTCAGTACTGACACTTTTTCCCTCATCTTTTCCCCCAGTTGCAGCCCCTACCCACAGAAAAAAAAGTCATGTTTTACCATGGGCAGGGCCACAATCCATCTCTATCAAGGAAGCCTAAATGCTTTGAGAGCAATGTAGCAGCATGCAATACTCTTTACCTAACTATTCATGTCAATGAACAGGTACAGCCAGCTTCCAAAACGGATACGGTTACATTTCGCTCATGCCCACATTGCCCAACAAATACAACCAGCTCTGATGCCCAAGGAGCCGTACAGCATAACTGGTACAGCCTGCTCTAGCTATGGTAAAGCTAGTTCAAACACAATCGGCACCTGATCATTCTCTGTGAACGTTGCTGCACCCATTTAGTAACAGGTAGAGGAGCAAATTCCCACATATGTCAGGCAATAGATAGCGCAAGGTAACACCATTTCCATTAACAGGGACAGCGAGCTACTGCTCACGTCCAGTAGCTTTTACAACCCAAACTCCTCGCACTCATCACCGGAACTGGTACAGCTATAGCCTTCAACATGCCCAGCCCCACCCCACCCCCCTTAGCTCACAATGTCCATACTATGTCCATACTATAGGCTCCGTTTCGAAAGGCATGTAACACTGGAAATTGATGCGGAAAGGTAGGGAGACTAAGCATGAAAGCATGGCAGTAGGGCAATACATTGGCCCATGGCTGTGCCACCTAATTCTGACTGCTGCCCTCACCAAGAACAGCTGAGCTCAGTCTTGCAATAGACCAGTGAAAAAATTATGACATACTTGTTGTGGAAAAATAAAGCTTGTAACTGGATCAGCCCCAGGCAGGTCCCCAGAGGCATAGGCCCCTCTGGAGTGTTCCCAAGTTACTTATGGGCCAGTCTGCCACTGTCGGCCTCACTATAAGTATGGTGGTAACAGGTGGCATTCCAGAGTAGCGCCTATCTTGCCGAAACACACAATAATGGCCTTTGCAGCCCATGCATATGCTGCCTGCTTGTTGCCTCATCTTCAATGGAGGTCTTGCCCCATGCAGTATTACCACATGTCCCCAATGCAGTTCAATTGGCCTCAAAAGCGGGCAATAACTTGTACTGCACCAACCCTAAATCAGTTGTAGTATTATCGTAGCTGCATGCAGTAAGAGGAATTCAGTTGAGCGGTATTACCTTAGTTGATACCGCCAAACTTACAATGTGGCGCAGAATTACAGAAACAGCTTGTCACATGATGGAAACAGAGTGTAAACATAGCAGAGTCCATGCTGGACACACACAAACATACACAACATTTGAGGTGCACAGAGATAGAGCCTGCCCTGGGGCACGGGAGAGACCAACAAGGGCAGGAGGAGAGATGGAGCCTGGGGAGTTGGGCTGGGGCAAGGCAGGCCAATAAGGGCAGAACCTGAGATGCAGCCTAGGGAGGAGGGTAAGTTCTAGATGGGCAAACAAGTGCAAAAAGAGCGATTGATGGGCCCTGGTGGGGGCTGGGGAAGAACACAGGTATGCTTTTGGTACTCAGGCAGGAGGCAAAAAGAGAGTGGGTGTATGCAGGCAGAGGAAGTGTACAGTAAGGGTGGGGTCTAAAGAAAAATAAGTTTGGACTATGGAGTAGGGATATACACAATGAAAGGAAAATGAAATCATAAACAAACACTTGGTGACTTAGCAGGGTAGGAAAATAGTTTGAAATTGATAAATATTAACACAAAAGAGAAGGTAAAATTCGAAAAATAAACTGAAACAGAAGTTTGCAAGATAGCTTAAGGACAAAAAAAGTGAGTCTGAAGAGAGAGAAATTAAAAGACGATGGAAACTATAAAAGGCAGGTGTGCAGAGGAAACTGAGTAACATTTGATGAGAGAAAAGGAAGAATATTGAACATTTTAAAACAAATGGACAGAAAGCCTTTGGTCAAAGAAGAAGGAAAGATGGAAAGACTTGAGCTGGAATTGGGACCAGGACTGGGGAATTACCCGACTCGGGAAGATTCGACTCGTTTGTTCGGTGAGAGGGTAATAGAGAGAGAGGGGGAAGGGAACAAGGAGGAAAGGGGGGCTCCGGTGTCAGGGAGAGCCCCTGGGGCAGAGGTACCACCCTGTGTCAGGCTGCAGGGGTCTACTGTCTACAGAAGGTATACACGCGTGAACCGAGGGAAGGAAAGGGTTTGAGAAAGGGGGCTCAGAGTATGGGGCGAGCCCAAGGGTCTGGGGGAGCCCCATCCGGCACTTCAGGTAACGTCATGCACCATTGAAAGGAATGCGCTGCTTACGCCTACACATATAATGGAATGGTGACTAAAGAAAGGTTTGCGAATCCCAGGCTAAATATTAAGCTATAGATCTGGGCGTTATGCGTTGCAATGTGTTTGAAAAACAAGTTGCTTGGAGCTGGCACCCAGCAAGCAGATGCAGCCGCACGACCACACCACACTGGGGCAGTACGAGCTGCTCAAGCGGGGGTGCATCACATCATTCCTGCATTTGGGATTCATAAGCCAATCAGAAACCTGTGTTATGTCTTGTTCTACTGAGTTAATGGGATCCATGTGATCGCATGATAACGTTTGCCTTTGGTGCCACAGAGAGATTAGTTGCCTTTCTGCAGAGGGCTTCACTGTCTGTCATAATGCACATCAGTATCTAATAATTATTAAACAGCGTAGATGCACATCTTTTAGGGAGTGCTAGTGGCCTACTAGAGTGCCATTTTGCCAGGGATTGGCATCTGACCATTGACCAACATGTTGGAAGTCATGAATTGGTTCTCCAATTGCTTTGATTCTCTGTGTCCAAACCGGAGGCCGCTATTATGCATTAATCTCCGTGGCACGAGGGTAATGAAGAGGGATGGGTCTGCGGGATGTGCGAATGCCGAGTGTGTGTGCGCATCACTGGCACAGCAGACCTGCACGGTAAACCCAGGATCAGAGGATCAGAGGCAGCAAGTGGGCAGCAGCAGTGCCTCTCACCTTAGCAGGGAGGTGTCCGGCATTAAGTGCTATGTAATAATACACATCATTGCCCTGGTCAACGGCACAACCGAACTCTATTTGTATTATGGAGGACACTGGAATTAAACATTGTGCAAAATAAAATAAAATATAGCTAAACCGAACGTGAGGCGTCAGCCGACACAATTATGTATCTCACTGCACATATGGTGACCATTGCATACACATTTTATGAAACGGGTATTTGTACATCAAACCACATCTGGCAGGGATGTCAACTCATGTAGGGGTTGCCAGGGGTCTGCCTGGTGACCCCTGAAGCCTCCCTTGCTACCCCTGTGGTCTCCCTTGCTACCCCTAATTTAAAATTGGGGCTCCTGGGCTGTGGTCAGCAGCATGTGGCTCTGTGTTTCTTAAGTGGCTAGTTTTCTGATAGCTATAGCCGGTAAGATAGCTCAGTGGGTTCAGCGCTCACTGCTGCAATGTGCGTGTGCTCTGCAGGTTGCAGGTTCAGCTCCCAGAGAGAGAGGTCAGGTCAACTCAGCCTTTTATCCTCCTGAGGTTGATAAGTGAGTACCAACACAGGTTGGGTGACTTTGTAGGTATATTTGGTCTATATGAAGCTCTTACAAGTAAGTGCTATATAATAACACAACATTATCATTTGGCCTTGGACATCTGCTTGCATTCACAGTAATTTGGTAAATTGGCCCATATGCGCTGATATTAATGATACATATGGTGATCCATTCTTGTATGAAATGGATATCACTTCACAGCAGACCTGCATGCACCCCCCACCCCCACCCCAGGCACACTCACATGGCATGGCATGGCAGGGAAAGCCCCTGAAAAGGGACGGTGTGGCTGAGACACACAGGCACTTGTTAGACTCTGCCCTAATGTTTACGTTGCTCAATGCTCACAGTAGTCCCACTCCAGTCCAGTCCTTACCTCAGTTGGCTGGCTGTTGGCTGGGCTGCTGCCTGCCGTCTGTGTGGCCGGCACTGGCACTGGGCAATCCACTGTCTGTCTGCTGGCCGGCCGCCTCAGTGCTGCTGTGGTCCTCCTGTCCTGTGTGGGCTGTGGCTGTGGGCACTGGCACTGTCGGTCTCGAGGTCCACTGCAGACGGTGTGTGCTTGTGGGGCACTGGGGCTCATATAGCAGCAGCCCAGCCAGTAGCATAATGTATGCATTGGCGATTTCGCCGATTTGGCGGCAAATTGGGTGGGCAGGCATTGCCTGCCCAGCCGAATTTTCATTGGGTCAATGGGTCCGATCCGTCCACGGCGCCGGCGGCCGGGGGGCCCAGGCCAGCCAGCCCCCAGGCGCACAATTTGAAGACAGTTGCTTTCAACTTTGCAAAGAAGTGTTACTTACTTCCTGCAGCAAAGTTGAAAGCAAGTGTGAAATGTGTCACTGTGTTTTACAGTGCCAGGCTCGGCCCCAGCTCAGCGGAGCCCTCAGTCAGCCTGCAGGCAGGCTGCACCCCCCAGGGTCAGGAGGACTCGGAGGGGAGGAGGGAGGCAGGTGTTACAATTGCTTTGTGTTTGCAATTGCTTCAGCCTGCCTCCCTCCGGCTCCCGAGTCCCACCACAGATTAAACAACTAAACAAGTTGTTCTCTCTGTGGCCGCGCCCGCCGCAGCCGCAGGCCAGAGGCTCGTGAGCTGACGGCAGGCGCACCGGCCCCCTGCAGTGGCACTGGGCGGGCGGCGGCATGCCGCCGGCCTGGCCAGGCCCCAGGCCCACCGGCCTGTGAATTATGCACATGCATCTGCATCTGCATGCATCATAAATTATGATGCATGCATGATGCAGATGCACTCATCAAAGCAAGGTAACTGACTAGTGTTACCCTGCTATGATGATTGTGCAGAGCAGAGCAGACTCTCACTCCCCCTCCTGGCTCCCGCCTCCCGCCCTCCACTGACTGGCTGGCTCGCCCAGCCCAGGGCAGGCGAGGCGAGGCGACTCACTCCTCCAGCCCAGGCCCCCCCCCATCCGGCCATCCCCTGATTTGGCCGCAGGCCGCGAATACTCGCGACGCCGCGGCTCGGCACACTGCAGCGCACACACACACACACTAGGCCGGGCCCGGGGGGGCGCTGGCCCGGCCTGCCAATAAAAAAAAAAGACTTTTTTTTTTTTTTTTAAAACGGCCCAGAGGTGGCTGCCGGAAAACCGGCCCCAGGGGACCCCAAAGTCGTTCGGCCACGGGCCGAAAGACCGAAAGGGCCAGTCCGACCCTGGTCAATTGTCTGAAATGTTTTGAGCTCAAAACTGAACGTTTTAGACCTCCCAATACCTCTCAGCTGCTGATTTCCTACCGAAAACCCCATAAGCCGGTCTCCCCTTCTACTTTGGCCAGATGGATCAAATGGGTTATGCGAGAGGCGGGGGTTGACACTTCCTCTTTTGGTCCCCACTCAGTCCGTGGCGCTATGGCCTCTATAGCAGCCTTTCTGGGGGGTAGTTTGGAACAGATTTTAAAAGCAGCTGACTGGTCAAGGGAGTCAACTTTTAAGACATTTTACCATAAACGTATTGCTCATGTAGCGGTGAATGTAATGCAAGGGCTTTGAACTTGCATAATATGAGCCTCCTGTCTTGCCATAGAATACCTAATCCCCCACACTAGCGTGCGATGGGGGTTTAGATTCTATAAAAGACAAGGAGGCGAGTATTATCCCACCCACCCTTACTGGTGTTGGTTGTTGTTTCAGCTTTCGGTTGATGGCTTCGACGCAGGAAGAAGCAAGAGTTTCCGTTCCAAGTTGCTGAAGGTTTCAGCTCCGGCGTCTCCAGGGGAGTTTGGTCTTCGTTCTACGTGGAGAAATTGTTCGGTGGTCGTGTGAAAAGGATCAGCTTCAGAAAGAGAGGGAGTTGTTAAAGGAATGGACCTATATGGGATTGGCTCACTCCCTATTGGCTACCTCCAGGGCATGACCTGCCCACCATGTTGAACTGGGATGTTCCCATTGCATTGTTATAACTTTATGTTTATTGGAAAAAATTTCGTTTTACAAAGTTTTTATTCTTTGCTGCTGTGGATCTCAGTAAAGATTGTAATGCATAATACTCGCCTCCTTGTCTTTTATAGAATCTAAGCCCCCATCTCACGCTAGTGTGGGGGATTAGGTAGTGTAAAAGATAAGATTTTAGAGAAGAGTGAAAGGAAGGGTAGGAGGGAGAAGAGCGGATGTGGAGGGGGAGGCGGTTCCGGTGGAAGGGAGCGAGGAGGTGGAATGTGTTTTAAATGTGTAAAGAGTTTGTAAATTAACTAACTCACAATAAACAAAAAGAACACATTTAGTACAAGTCAAATGGGTAATAATGACAGTTGCTATTACAGGGCTTAGAAGTGGGATCCATCCCACATGAAGCGCTATATCCTGCTCCTATTTTCAACACCTGGGGCAAATGTGATTTGTTTGCACTACATTAATTAGGCTGGGGTGATTCGATTTGTTGTTTTCTTAGTCCATTCACACCCCGCTCTCACCTTGCTCTGGCGAAGTCGGGTATTTATATCAGGGGTCAGGTGTCGGGGCTACCAGCTGCTCTCCTGGTGCCATCTCTAAAGCGGGATATTATGGGGCCAGGAATAAGACCGGCCGTCTGGCAGCATGTAACCAGTTTGAGGTTAATCGGGATAAGCTTAAAGTCAACACACGGCACGTGGACATGACTCAAAGGCATTGTGCTTTTTAACTCGGTGTGCAAACATTGCGGAAATCAGACGGAGGCATGCCGTGTTAACTGCTCCACAAACTGTACCTATTAAAAAGCATCTCCTCTGTGTGCTGTTGTCTACCGCATCCTTAAGACAAACACCAGCACTGTGCTGCACCTGGGAAGGAGATTTTCTCCCCCAAAAAAGCGGGAAAATAAAATGACCCCATTCAAATGCATTGAGGTTAGGATGTTTGTAGGAGGGAGGAAGTTAAAAATAGCAATGCTTTTGATTAAATAACCGGGGGTCGGTCTCCCGCCTAAATCGAGAGCGTTGTCATCTATGTTAGTATGTTTGGTGCTCTGTGCTATACTATAAAATTGAATCCCAAGCACTCGAATGCAACTTTAAAGTATGGGGTGTTAGCATCACACTTAAAACAATAAGGGGAACGATTGACCCCGTGTGACCAGAATCATGATTTTTCATTAGGTTTTCTACAAATCATTAGTGTTAGTTGCTTATTAATATGCGGTTACGCAAGCCAGACTACAACACCCACAATGCAGCATTTGAAAGGCTTGTTCTGTGCCGTGATGTAAACGATAAAGATCATGTGATTTATATGATCTGGTTGAGGTGAGAACTGGACACTGGGTTGAACACTTGCTACAAAAGCCCTCCAGCTGACCAATACGAATCCTGAGAATAAAGTTTGCCAAAAAAAACTAAAGTTGAGGCCTAAAAGAGATTGACGTTTGCTTCGTTTTAGTTATAAAAAGAAATCCCTTGCTTTGTAGGTTTTCAAAATACTCTTCGAGCTTTCTTTTGTGGCGTGCCCTTCACCTTACAATAAAACCACACTGTCACACTCGATATTGAAACAATAGTTTTAAAAATGAATTCCCGAGTTTCACAAACTATTTTGATTTCATGTTTACCTGCAAACACTTCGTATATGTTCCTTCCAACCCCACTGGCAATCTCGGTTTCCTTCTCGGCTCACCCAGAAAGAGTTGTGCGTTTTTGCTGAGATAATCTGCAGATGTCAACAAAGCGTGTTGCCCGGGCAACGGTCTCTGAGCTGTGGTAATTACCCTCGTCTTGGTAACAATTTAGCGGCCTCGGGTTGCCTGAGCCAAAAGGGCAGGAGGAATGTGCAGGTATCTCTTCCGGGTACACTCTAGGAGCTGGGGTAATAGCCCGGGACGCACAGGCGGGGCGCTGCCTAGTTTCTAGCAGATACAACACATTAAACATAGCACAATCTGCGTTGCCTAATTAACGGCACACCAAGAAACCTTTGGCCAAATTGTACTTGAATGCTTGAATATGCCCAGGATCACAGAGCGTGTCAAGTTAATTCATGTGTCACGCTGTTGCCTGAACAAATACACTTGCAAAGTATAAATCTTCAGTGAACGTTGTAAATACTCAGTGAACTTTATCAGCCCAGTTCCGCGAGACCCGGAAACTATTCGTATTGCTTTCCCAATGATTATCAGTCGTTTTGCTTGAATCAAGCTTTACCAGGGTTTTATCTTAAGAGTTTCACCAAGTTTGGGCTAAAATGTCCTGATTACTTAACGGTACTCCTATTACTCTGAGTCCTTCTCTTCCTCTTCCCAGTACTTCTATGATGCTTAAAAATCTGGAGGTAAAACTTCAAATGTTCAACCCGACTCATGAATGCAGCAGTGATAGCGTTAGCGCCGCGTTTAAGGGCTGTGGCCAAACTCTTTACAAATATTGTACAGATCACTGTACGTGTTCATGCAATATCTTTCAGTGGTTTTTGCCCTGGCTAATATGACTGGGGTGGTCCTCTCCCTCTTCAAAGTCCTCACCCTCCCACACCTGGAGTGGGGCGACCCTCCCCTCCCCTTCTCTGGGGAGGTTATTAACTCTGTTTCTGTAACGCCATAAGTTTGGCTGCAGTAGTTTCTTTTTTTCTTTCAACTTTTTCATGAAGGTGTTGTGCAGCTAGTAAAGCCTCTGCCAAACCTTTTCCTTCTCAGCCCATTAGCACTGCTTTAATTCCTTCAGATACCTTGGCTTGCTATGCTATCACAATCTGAGCCACCACGGCTTGAGGCGCTATAGGAGCTGCATCAACAAGCACAGTATAATGTGCAAGGAATGTGCAAGGCATCTTTTAAAACGCTGGAGGTATTCTGCAGGATTTTGTCCCTAGGATTGCTTACATGCATTCATTTTAGACCAATCAGTCTTTCGAGGACCAGCTTCAATAACAGTGTGAAGCAGTAAAGGTTTTCAAATCCCTAGCGGTGGCAGCTACTTCAGCTGGCGGATTGGCACACACTTTGAGCAAGGTAAATGTGTCTGTGGGCAGCACTGCTTGCATCAATTGATTCAAACCAACACATATGGGGTGATAGTGATCTATTATGACCTGGAGCACCTCCAGGAACTTAACAGGATCTTCTCATATCTTTGGAAACGTCTGAACAATATGAAACAAATCAGTAGAGCTCCAGGCGGCATGTACGGTAATTAAAGTATTGCCTCCTCCCGGGAGTTACTTGAACGGGAAAGCACCAATACTGGTATCAGCTGTCAGATTCGGGGGCCCTTCAAATGTGCCTGAGGATGGTGAAAAAAGGTTGAAAATCGGAGCTTGCATTTCAGTGGCGAACGCGCCAATTATTGGGGACGACTGATGCTAGATTGGCGGTTGGGTAGAGTCTGAGCTAACCAGTTGTGTGTCAGGTGTAACATTTAAAATGGCAGGATTGTATGAGTGCATAATAGCTTCTGCACTTTCCTTCGACGGAGGCACCCCTGGATTACAGGATATAATCATTTGTACCTGGCTTTATGGGCCGGTACCTGCAACATAGAGTACTCGGTTTTCAGGGATTTAACTTGCTCTTGGAACATTTCTTGCGTGTCTTTCAAGGCCCGGGTCTTGGATTCCGTCTGTCTCTTAGTCGCTTTGGTACACCAATCTAGATAACTGTGCCATTGTCGTTGGTGTACACCGTTGGTGTACACGTGCACCTTCCTTTTCTAACACATTGCGTAATTTCATTATTGTGTCTAAGTCAAATGTGCCTTCCTGGGGGAAGTGTCTAGGCGACTCGCTCTGTGTATATTGATGCCATTTATCGAGGTACTTACATGCTTTGCGCGAATAGTGAGTAAGCATGACGTGTGCTGGTCCTCCTTTAGGAGGAAGTGGCACTTGTCTGGACTGTCCGGAACCCATACTCACGGGAGTAAGACAAGGTATGATTTATTACATGTGGTGGAAATTGAGTTTTATTACTGGTGGATCCCACCGAGCTCAGGGATGAGGGGGAGGGGGAGGGTTCAGTGGAGGCGGGGGTTATTTTTGTCACCCCAATAAACATTTGCCTCAACAGATAAATCACGAACACCTGGAAAATAGCCTTATTTCTTATAATGCTGTCAGCAAAGTACAAAATGTGCTCACCTTTTAAACCCCCCAAGAACGCACATGAATATTTCATGTACAGTGCAACATTGACATGGGATTTCAGAGCACTCCTGCTTACGGGGAAGTGTCTCACCTCTCAACCTAGCGATCGTGGTTCAACTCCCTGACACGAAGGCACGCAATGCACTGCAGCATTCGAAAATAAATGTAAAGTCTTCATGGATTACACAGAATTGGGGAGCCATCTGAGATTTGGGGAGAAATGTTTTGCCGGATCCCAGATCTGGGAAGATCCGTCCCAATAACAGCACAGCTTATTAAGGATCCAGGTCAGTTCCTAACTGCGTCTCCATCTGGACACTATTGTGTCCTGTGGCTGGTGGCGTTGGAACGGCTCATAGCTGACTGCTCTGCCACGGCTATCTGGCGGCCCATGTATTCTCCAACCTCTGTTCCTCCACTGTTACAGACATTTCCGAAACATTTGGTCCAATTCAGATGTCTGCTGGTTCGCAACCTATATCCCCAGTTACAGTGCCCACAATGCAGAGCAGTATTTCAGCTTTTCAGAGACATGGGCAGGGAAGGGTCAAAGATAAGACACATAATCAGTAGAACAGCTCCTGTACCAGGATGGAGAAGAGTGTGAAATATAAAGCAGAGTCGCAACTGAGTTGCACATTTACAGGCCGATTCATGGAATTAATGTGTGCCGAAAAAACGGCGCACGCATGCGAAAACGTGCGATTCGCAGTGAAATAGCGAAAATCGCAGTGAAAGTGCGATTATCGCACAGAAAACATGGCGCATCTATTCATGGAAGTCCGTGCACGCGCAAAATGTGGGATGTGCGCGGCGCACGCTGGCGCACGCTGGCGTACAGGTCATCGAACGCCGTGCGATAAGGCCACAGCGAATTCGCACATAGCGCGGCGCACATAACAAAAGTAGGCGTAACACGGGGCGTCACACGCAGAATGGGGAACAACTCGTGAAAATGTGGGCGTCACGGGGGAAGTACAGGAGGCAAATGCGCAGAACGCCCACACGCTCGCCTACAACACGTATTCATGGAATCGAATAGGGAAAAACAGCGCATGGCGAAAGACGCGCACAGGCCCATACATGTCCGCCACACGAAAGCAGGCGGTAGCGTCCCTGCGCAGGAAAAAAATGTGCGCCAAAGTTCTACACGCGCGAGAAGGCCCACACGCGATCGGGCCTGGGGGAGCGTGTGCGTGTATTCCAGAGGTGCGCGAGAAGTTTCTCACACGCGATTGGCCTGGGCGCGTGTATTTCAGGGGTGCGCAAGAAGTTCCACACGCGATTTTGGCCTGGGCGCGTGTATTTCAGAGGTGTGCGAGAAGTTCCACACGCGATTGGCCTGGCCACGTGTATTTCAGGGGTGCGCGAGAAGTTCCACACGCGATTGGCCTGGGCGCGTGTATTTCAGAGGTGCGCGAGAAGTTCCACACGCGATTGGGCCTGGGGGAGCGTGTGCGTGTATTTCAGAGGTGCGCGAGAAGTTTCACACGCGATCGGGCCTGGGGGAGCGTGTGCGTGTATTCCAGAGGTGCGCAAGAAGTTTCTCACACGCGATTGGCCTGGGCGCGTGTATTTCAGGGGTGCGCGAGAAGTTCCACACGCGATTGGCCTGGGCGCATGTATTTCAGAGGTGCGCAAGAAGTTCCACACGCGACTGGCCTGGGCGCGTGTATTTCAGGGGTGCGCGAGAAGTTCCACACGCGATTGGCCTGGGCGCGTGTATTTCAGAGGTGCGCGAGAAGTTCCACACGCGATTGGCCTGGGCGCGTGTATTTCAGAGGTGCGCGAGAAGTTCCACACGCGAATGGGCCTGGGGGAGCGTGTGCGTGTATTTCAGAGGTGCGCGAGAAGATTCACACACGATCGGGCCTGGGGGAGCGTGTGCGTGTATTCTAGAGGTGCGCGAGAAGTTTCTCACACGCGATTGGCCTGGGCGCGTGTATTTCAGGGGTGCGTGAGAAGTTCCACACGCGATTGGCCTGGGCGCGTGTATTTCAGAGGTGCGCGAGAAGTTCCACACGCGATTGGCCTGGGCGCGTGTATTTCAGAGGTGCGCGAGAAGTTCCACACGCGATTGGCCTGAGCGCGTGTATTTCAGAGGTGCGCGAGAAGTTCCACACGCGAATGGGCCTGGGGGAGCGTGTGCGTGTACTTCAGAGGTGCGCGTGAAGTTCCACACGCGATTGGCCTGGAGCGTGTATTTAAGGGGCTTGCGGGTGTTTTTACACGCGATTGGGCCTGGGGGAGCGGGGTACGTGTATTTCAGGGGCTCGCGGGTGGTTTTACACGCGATCGGGCCTGGGGGAGCGGGGTACGTGTATTTCAGGGGCTCGCGGGTGGTTTTACACGCGATCGGGCCTGGGGGAGCGGGGTACGTGTATTTCTGGGGCTCGCAGGTGGTTTTACACGCGATCGGGCCTGGGGGAGGGGGGTACGTGTATTTCAGGGGCTCGCGGGTGGTTTTACACGCAATCGGGCCTGGGGGAGCGGGGTACGTGTATTTCAGGGGCTCGCGGGTGTTTTTACACGCGATCGGGCCTGGGGGAGCAGGGTACCACTCACTGACTGCCTTGCGTGTAGAAGAACGCGTAGCCAACACCCACCCGCTGTGAAGTAATAGCGTGTGAACCCCAACGCCTGCAAGACACACGCACCGCACCCCACGAAAAGCAACGCCCGTGCGCGATACGTCACAGACACGCATACGCGCTAAGGGCCTTTGGTCCAATGGAATCGCGTATGCGTGCTGACGCGCTTACGCGCTAAGGGCCTTTCCTCGATTCACAAGCTGACATGCAGAATTTTCACGTGCCAAATCACTCCGTATCAAGCTGGCTACGCGTAAGCACACGGAAGACCACGGTCCTGCCCAGAAGGCCGAACTACTGCCCCCCAGAGCCCCGAGCACGCTCCCACCTGCCATCTGCTGCTGCCTGACTGCCTGCTGCCCACGTGCCCTGCCATTTGCTGCCTGCACATCAGCCAGGTGTGCTGTTGCTGTGACCACCCCTGCTGGAACCGAAGACTCCCGACTGGGATTCCATCGCTCCACAGCCCAGCCCCAGAACCCAGTTGCCCACCCACTCCTGCCTCTGGGGTTGTCATGTCGGGCACTGCAACATCTGGCACCACTGACAACCCCCGGCCAGAGAGGCAGAGGGGCACCAGCTTCAGTGCCACCGAAGTTGGTGTCCTGGTGGAGCAAGTCCTGGGGCAGTATGATGCCCTCTTCGGAAGTTCCCGCGCCGACAAGGAAGGACGTACTCGGATCTGGACTGACATCGTGACTGCCATCAACGCGGAGGGGGTGGCAGTCTGCGACTTCCAACATGTCAAGAAGCGCTGGGAGGACTTCAGGTCCAGGACCCTGAACAAGGCCCGGCGCCTCTTGAAGGCAGCGGATGCCAAGGGGTGCCGGGCCCACTTGTCAGAAGTTCAGATGAGGGTCCTGGAACGCATATCCCCAGCGCTCCACGTCCAGGTCCTTGAGAGGCAGACCCGTCTGGAGTCGCGCGGTAAGTGTACATGCATCCTGATTGTGAGCTGTGCGTGTGGTGATATTTCAGTAGTGTGCAGGTTGCACATCCGTTTGTATGGGGTCGAGTATGGGTGGGGGTGTACAGGGCCGTGGGGCTAACACATGCGAGGGCTGTAATGTGTGAGACATGGATGGTGCTTGTGTGTGTAGGCTTGCATGCCAGATGCAGTTGTGTGGGCACACATGTTTGGATGAATGTGTATGTAAGTAGACATGTCCGTGATGTCACGCATGTTTGTTGTTTTCAGCTGCATGTATCAGCACTGTGTACATGTGCATTTGTATGTATTTGACAAGGGTGCAACAGTGATGCAACATGGACGCATGTGACAGCGGGATGTGGAAGCCTGATTGGCAGATGTGACATGGATGCCCATCTGTACACTGCGACACTTGGCAGAGGTGTACACATGCATGCAAGTGTGGTGGTGTGTGTACATGTGTGGTGCACTTCCTGTGTTGCATGTGATGTCTGGCTCAGCTTTGCCTGCTCATGCTGTTGTATGGGTATGGATGGTGCTGGCAGTTGCGATATGGCTGTGGTATGGCTCATGTGTGCGAGTTGAAATGACATGTGTGTTGGGGATTGTGATGGCATGTCTGAGGTTTGCCAATGCCACTCATGTACAATTGTCATGTGTGTATGTGTCCATTGTACAGTGCCCTGATGCCTGTGTTTTATTACTCCCTGTCTGCAGCGTCAACTGATGAAGAGGGTGGAGAAGGTGCTGTGGAGCACAGCGGCGGGGATCCCACCGCCAGCCGGAGACGCAAGGCCCGGCTCCCCTCCCATGTTGTCATCTCGTCGGGGAGTGAGGAGTCCGGTTCCGCGTCCCAGGCCGCAGCTGCCGGGGGGAGCACCAAGAGGCGGAGGTTGGAGTTGGACTCCTCGGCAGCAGAAGGGGCAGCTGGGACCCCACAGGGCCCAACGGGGAAAGATGGCACGGAGTCATCCAGGTTGGTGGGGGGTTTGGTGGAGGAGGAGGCCGTTCAAGCAACAGAGACGGGGTCTGGAGGTGGGGATCCCACTGGTGCTAGTGGTGCAGTGCAGGACCAGGGACAAGAGGCAGCACAGGCCGCCGCGGAGGTGCCTGTGTGCAATCCTGTCCCTGATCCTGTCCCTGCATCATCTTGCACCAGCAGGGATGCCTACGTCCAGACCCGTTTTCAGGCAGGGGATGAGCAAACGACAACTGCCCTTCCTCTGCCTGCGGACGTGGCTATCCGGGTCCGGGTTGAGCCTGTCCTGACTGGTGTGGCGTTGCATCAACGGGCCATGGGAGTTGACCTGCAGTCTTTTCATGAGGAGACTGCACGTCATCTCGAATGGCTCGTTGACCACGTCAGCCTGCTGGGACAGGTCACCCAGGCCGGATTCCTCTGTTTGATGGGGCTTGCTATGACCCCCTCCTCAACTGAACCCCCTACGTGCCAGTCGTCCTCCGTGCCATCTTCCCACCTATCAGTCACCTGGGTGCCCTGTGGAGCTGCCTCTGACGGTGCGGTCAGGCTGGTGGAGGAGGCATCCCTGCCACAGTCGGGAGTCGGACGTCCAGCAGGGGTGGCCACATCAACGACTGCACCCCAGCCGGCGGAGGATGTGCAGGCAGCAGGAGGCAGTGCACGGGCAGAGGCACAGCAGCAGCAGCAACGGGGTGGGAGCCATGAAGGCTCGGGGCCTTCAACATCGGAGGGGCAGGCATCGGCCGGAGGGCAGGAGGACCCAGGACAGAGAGTGTCTTCCGTGTGGCAGCGGTTGGGCCACGCCATAGATGCGGAGCGGCAGCGGGCGGAAGAGGCACGGCTCACAATGGTCAAGGCGGAGAACTCCATGTGGAGGGCCTCGAGGCAATCCGCAGGGGGTTGGAGGTGGACACGTCGACGGCCCTGCGGACCCTCGGGGCCATGGAGGAGGACCGCCTCCGGGACATTGAGCAGGAGTTCGATGATGCCCTGGGCCGGGACATCCAAAAGTGAGCCGTCAGACTAGCTCGCTGCCCTTGTACATAGTTATGTAGGTAGTGTTAGGTTTCCTTTGTTTTTTGATTTATTTTGGACCTTTTGGACATTGGCCACATTTTTGTATATAGTTTATTTTATTAGTTAGTGTTGTTAGATAGGTTTCATTTATTTTGTTGGGATAATGGACCCTGGCTTGTTCGTCTGTACATAGTTCACTGTTGGATTTTATTTTTCTTTCACAATTTACCCATGGAGCAATGGCTTTCAATTATTATGTGGACAGTGACTTTGGACACCATTACTTTGGATTATGATTTTTGGTTTTGCTTTTTTTCACGGACATGCTTCTTTTCATTTTTGTACATTCCCATTTCTGTTTCTTTATTTTTGAATCTTTTTATGTTTCCTTTAATTTTTTCATCGGACTTCAATGTGTAGTATCATCTCATTGGTTTCATGCATATCATGATATGGGTTTTGAGATTCACTGACACCCATTGGGTGTATGTGAGGGACATGTGTTTGTTTCGGAACTTGCAATTGGTGTTCTGTCATGTAATTGCCATTTCTGAGTGGGTGGATGCAATACTCGGGTGGGTATTTTGCATTTGGAGGCTGACCATAGGGACCAGGGATCTAGATTGTGATGACATGTTGGCTGGGGAACATGTGTTGGGGCCTGCTGGCAGGTGCACCACAGTGCTGGGAGGTGGGGGTGGTGGGGAACATGAGTTGTACATGGGTGGGGGCCTGCTGGCAGGTGCCCCACAGTGCTGGTGGGTGGGGGTGGTGGGGAACATGAGTTGGACATGGGTGGGGGCCTGCTGGCAGGTGCCCCACAGTGTTGGGGGGTGGGGGTGGTGGGGAACATGAGTTGGACATGGGTGGGGGCCTGCTGGCAGGTGCCCCACAGTGTTGGGGGGTGGGGGTGATGGGGAACATGAGTTGGACATGGGTGGGGGCCTGCTGGCAGGTGCCCCACAGTGTTGGGGGGTGGGGGTGGTGGGGAACATGAGTTGGACATGGGTGGGGGACTGCTGGCAGGTGCCCCACAGTGCTGGGTGGTGGGGGTGGGGGTGGTGGGGAACATGAGTTGGACATGGGTGGGGGCCTGCTGGCAGGTACCCCACAGTGCTGGGGGGTGGTGGTGGTGGGGAACATGAGTTGGACATGGGTGGGGGCCTGCTGGCAGGTGCCCCGCAATGCTGGGGGTGGGGGTGCAAGGGGACATGAGTTGGTGATCATTAGTGCAAGGAGACATGTGCCTTTGCTGGGGGGCATGCCCATGTTGGGTGGGCTGCCTGCGGGACATGACCAGGGATGCAGGGTAGTCCCCTGTGGTGTGGGCTGCCTGCAGGGGCCGTGGAGGGTGTACAGGGAACACCTGGGAGGACCCACACTGCCAAATCACATGTAGGACTCCCCGGCACCCCTGAAATACACGTACCCTGCTGAAATCGCGTGTGAAACTTCCCACGCACCCCTGAAATACCCGCACGCAGCCCAATCGCGTGTGAAACTTCTTGCGCACCCCTGAGATACACGCGCCCAGGCCAATCGCGTGTGCAACTTCTCGCGCACCCCTGAAATACCCGCACGCAGCCCAATCGCGTGTGAAACTTCCCGCGCACCCCTGAAAAACCCGCACGCAGCCCAATCGCGTGTGAAACTTCCCGCGCACCCCTGAAATACCCGCATGCAGCCCAATCACGTGTGAAGCTTCCCGCGCACCTCTGAAATACACGCGCCCAGGCCAATCGCGTGTGGAACTTCTCGCGCACCTCTGAAATACACGCACACGCTCCCCCAGGCCAATCGCGTGTGGAACTTCTCGCGCACCCCTGAAATACCCGCACGCAGCCCAATCGCGTGTGAAACTTCCCGCGCACCCCTGAAATACCTGCACGCAGCCCAATCGCGTGTGAAACTTCTCGCGCACCTCTGAAATACACGCGCCCAGGCCAATCGCGTGTGGAACTTCTCGCGCACCTCTGAAATACACGCACACGCTCCCCCAGGCCAATCGCGTGTGGAACTTCTCGCGCACCTCGGAAATACACGCGCCCAGGCCAATCGCGTGTGGAACTTCTCACGCACCCCTGAAATATATGTGCCCAGGCCAATCGCGTGTGGAACTTCTCGCGCACCCCTAAAATACACGCGCCCAGGCCAATCGTGTGTGGAACTTCTCGCGCACCCCTGAAATACACGCGCCCAGGCCAATCGCGTGTGGAACTTCTCGCGCACCCCTGAAATGCACGCACCCAGGCCATTCGCGTGTAGAACTTCTCGCGCACCCCTGAAATACACGCACACGCTCCCCCAGGCCCGATCGCGTGTGAATCTTCTCGTGCACGTGTGTTCCCGACACCCGTAATAGGCGTTCCCCGCTTTGCGTTTGCTGTTTGCCAGTCTGGTAAACTGGTACAGTGTTTGCAATGGTTTTGCGATCTTGATGTCTTTTCCTTGCGCGAGGGCGTTCTTGGGGGCGTAACTGGCGCTGCTGCAGGGTCGCTGCGCCACTCTGCGCCACGTCTGCTTTTGGATGCGAGAATCCATGAATACGCTGTGCGCGGAAATTGATTTTATCGCACGGGGCTGGCGCAGACATTCGCACGGGCACGCTGTGCGCCAGCCGCGTGCGACACTTTTTTTCAGGAATTACATGAATCGGCCTGTTAAGCTTTCAAGTATCAAGGTACACGTTTTACACAAGACAACCACAGGGCTCTCATACAGATATTTTGTATTTGTCTTTGTATTTATTTGTATAGTGCGCCGAGCCCTCAGGCATCTGGGCGCATTGTTTCAGTTACATTAGAGCAAAGTTACACATTATAGGTACATACATAGGAATAAAAAGCAACAATATATACATTGAAAACATAGGGAACATGTAAACAGGTTAGATCAATAAAATACAGTGGTTGCTAAGGTGATACAGTGGTAATATATACAGTTAGGAGGAAGCTGTAGTTGAAGGCTAGCAGGTTTCCTGAGAAGAAAGTCAGCTTTTAGCTTTCGATCTGAATAATGTGAATGATGGCTCTATTCTTAGGTCAGTAGGTATGGAGTTCCATAATTTGGAAGCAAGCACAGGGAAACTGCTGCCTCCAGATTTCTGACGGTTGTACCTCGGGATTGAGAGACCGCTCAATTGCGCGGATCTAGTAGGTCAGTTGGATTGCCTTTTGGTGAATTTGCACACCAGGTAATTAGGTGCTGAATTGGATAAACATGTATGTATGAGGGTCAGGGTTTTCAGCAAGATTCTGTTTGTGATTGACAGGCAGCAGGAGTCAGGTCTTGTTTCAGAGATATGGTGAGATCTAGGTATGTTAAAGGCCGCTCTGAGGGAGTTATTTTGAAGGACCTGAATCTTATTTAAATTGCGTTTGTTAGTGCCTAGGTAGAGCGGATTACAGTAATCCAATTTGGATAATATAAGCGCTCTAGCTAATGTGGAGCAACTTGCTGGCGAGAGGAAAGGTCTGCACAAGTTTATTAATTTACAACTGTACGCTGTGGCTGAGACTGTGGCGTTCACTTGTTTCGTCAAGGTTGGGGTGGACTCATGGTAGATGCCAAGTGTCTTGAAGTTTTTAGAAACTGGGATGATTATGCCGTCTATGGTGAATGAATTAAAGGAGGTGTCTAGTTTGTTTAGGTTGGCTTGGGAGCCGGTCAGTAATAGTTCGGTCTTCTCATCATTGAGGCAAAGGCCATGTGTGGCCATCCATGCCTGAATGAAGAGGTATATTTTGTTCAGTAATGTAGAGTCATTGTCGTGGTTGCCAAAGATCGGGATGAGGACCTGGGTGTCGTCAGCATAGTTAGTGTAGGCGACACCCAGGCGAGCCAAATCATCGAACAGTGGCTCGGTAAATAAATTATCAAGTGTCGGCGACACACAGGACCCTTGTGGTACACCATAAGGTACTGGTGCTGGGTCGGCCGCAGCTGTAGGGGAGAAGAATCTCATTGTTCTTTTGTCTAGAAATGATTGTATCCAGGCAGTGGCTTTCTCAGAGAAGTGGGCTGAGGAGGTGAGGTGGTTGCATAGGACTTTGTGGCTGACGAGGTCGAACGCAGCTGATAAATCTAGCAACAGGAGGAGCGTTAGGTTGCCTTTATCATTTTGGTCATTGTTCTGCATTTTGAGGTCTATTAGTGCGGTTTCCGTTCTGTGTCTGATTCTGAACCCAGATTGTCTGAGGCAGAGAAGGTTATTTGTTTCAAGGGGATCCTGTATTTGCAAGTAGTTGGCCCTATCCAGAATTTTCAGAAGGAATGGCACTGTGGCGATGGGCCTATAATTAGTAGGGATGTCCGGGTCTAGGTTAGGCTTTTTCAGGAGTGGAAGGAGCCATGCATCTTTTAGGTTGTGAATTTTATTCACATTCATGCAGAACACATTAACCCTAGTCCCTAATCCATTGTACAGTCCCCGCACCGACCAAGCAGTCTCATGTTCTCTTAAGTCAGTCGTGAGCATGGATGCCCTGCTTTTACACATGTATTCCAATCTGCCGTGGCCAACCGCGTTGACTTTATCTTATTCAGATAAACAGTTCTACAAGCAGGGTAGTTTTTAAAGGGGTATGCTCCTTGTCTAAGGAATGTGTACAGCCTCATCTATTTGGCAATACCTTTTCCCCAAACTACAAGGGACCTGCATCTGCACCCAGCTCTCTGGGTGCTAAATCCGCTAGCTTGGGGTCCAAAGTTTATAAGATGCCATTCCTTTGCTCTGCGGCCCACACAGCCTTAGCAGGAAGCAGGTTGCTCTCTGTACCAACTCTCTAAGTGGAATGGGATCAACCCTCTCTTCCTGTAGCATTGCCTCCTAGGCCAAATCAAATATATTAGACAAAGGTCCTGACACATTTAGAGCCTTGTCCTGCCGCAACGTGAGGGGCCTGTTCAGCCTTTTCTTGCGATACTTACCCCACCAGGACACAAAGGTTAAAATCTGGGGGGGGGTTTACCTCTGATTTAACAGTGGACCTATTAACGGTGGACAGTCTGGGACACTATGAAGGAATATGTTACCATCAGAGGAGTAACATGACCTGCTGTGGTAGAGGGAAAGAGGAACGAGATCAGCAGGAAGGAGTGGCATGATCCGTGGTGGTGAGGGGAGGCTTGAGGGACTAGAGCAGGAGGTGGGCAGTGCCAAGGCCTGCATGGGGTGGTTAGGAGAGGAATGGAGGGATCAGGCCCACCACATAAATGTGGCAGTGATCTCTGTGGGGCACGAATGCCACTTGAGACTTTCACAATGACAGCACAACCCTAAACAGCACACTTTGGGACCGAGATGGCCATGGCCTACCTGTGACCGGTGGTGAACCATGACTACCAGGACAGCAGATGGTGGTTTGCGGGGAAGCAGGGAATATGGGTACCACACAGTCTCAGTGTCTGACCCCTGTATGCTCTTCAAGTGGTATGGCAGATTTACAGTGAGTTCAAAATGCAGTGTGTTCATGGGCATGGAAGGTGGGTGCGGCGATGGCTGCAGAGCTATGTGCAAATCTCAGGATACCAGTACCCTCAACCACTTAAACTTGGCCAGGGACGGCTTCCCTAGTGGCCGCAAAGCAAGCCACAGTACTTCTCACAGGCACAAGGACCCATCCAAAGGCCAGAATTGCAGCAGATGCCACCTGCCAATGCCAGAACACAAAGGTACAGGGTGTTCTGGTGAGGGATCGGATTGGTGAAATGACTGTGGGTAAGGTTAATTGGCCAATAAGGATGTGTGAGCGGTGGACCATCAAGATATGCGGGTGTGCCAAGAGAATGTGATTAGAGATGCGCCTGGAACGATTACAGCACTTTAAACACTCAGTGCCAAAGGTATAGCCAACCAAGAGCTATGGACTTATCAAAAATATCTTATGTTTCAAGTCAACACGCATCTTTTAAAAGGTATCGGTCCAAACCAGTGCTTATTCTAGTATTCCTTTTCTACTCGTATACATAACTTCTTATCCATGTAGGTAGCCACATGAGGTGTGGGGGATCTACTCCCTGGATCCAGATGGGTTAAGTCAGCTGGATCAAACATGGTAATACCCTATCTAGGATTCCCTTAGTGCAGTCAGATACTTCTTGAACAGGGAAAGCATTATTGGGTGCAGACGTGTAAATATGCCAGTCTTCATTCTCCTAAACGAAGACTAGGTCAGAGGAATCTGTGTCACAGTCTGACTCACACCCAAGGAGGAGCACAAAGCGGCACCCCCCTGTCTCTTGTTGGACTTACTACCTTGATTCATGGGTCTAAAAGAGGAAGAGATGTGTTTTACGAAGTGAATGCTCTTATTTTGAGGCACAGATAACTTTCTTCCCTTTGACAACAGACAAGGACTTGTATTTAGAAACCACCTTGACTTTTACTGACTCGAATGGTGTCTTAACCTGGGATTCCTTGGGTCCGGACAACTTGTCAGCGGACTTCCCTGGAGATGTGTTGGTAACCCCGCTTCCCTCCTTTACCTCCTCACCTGTTGGGCTCGAATCCTCCTCCACTGGGGTGAGAGGTCGGTGGGCTCGATAATCCTTTTCTTTTTTTCTTTGATGCTTGAGTCTCCCGTAAGAGGAAGCCACAGTGAGGGCTGTTTAAACTGCCCGGGCCGTGACCCCCCTCCCCAGAGGGACAGAAGGGGAAGAAAAGCCTGGAATGGCAAAAAAAAAAACACTGACGATAAGGCCCGGCAGATCGCCTGATGGTGAGTGAGCCCGAAGGATGTCTTGATGAGATGACCAAACTGGAAGAGGCAATCCAGTAGACCGAAGGGGGGAATCCCATAACAACAGAGAAGAGGAAAGATAAGGAGGGACAGGCATAGGGAGAGGGAGAATCCTGAGAGCGTCCAAGAACTGGATAAGGGACAAAACAAGGCTGAATAAGCAGGAGGGAATATGGACCACAAGCAAAAGAAAAGCAAAAAGAAAAGAAACAAGTAGTTGCTCAGTGGAGCAAACACAACGCGTAGCGCAAGACCGCGGCAGCACGGAAAACAGCTGACCGAGAGCGGTTGCAACGCATAGAGCCGGAAGAGGGGCGTGGCTAAATAACGCTACATGCACTCGGATGAGAAAGACTAGACCGCCGAGTGCACGTAGTAGTTAGATGTGACGGGAATCAGGAAGTGCACAAACGCGCTCAGGGCCACAAACGCCAGCCAGAAACGCGTCGCATGACAGTATGCCCCCTTCCAAGGCGCAACCCCCCTGGCTTACCCGGATGTAACCGATGAAACTTCCTAAGGAGGACTGGGGCATGGATGTGTGAGATGGGTTCCCAGGAATCCTCCGCATGGGAGAATCCTTTCCAATGCACCAGATATTCCAGGCGCCCTTTGCGGTACCTAGAATCCAGTAACTGGGAAACCTCATATTCTGGAGTGTCAGGGGAGTTGGAGAGAATTGGTAAAGGTTGAGCCCTGCAAGAAGGTTCGGCGCCTTTTAGGAGCGAGGCATGAAACACTGGGTGAATTCGTCTTAGAATGTGAGGTAACTTCAATCGAAATGTCACCGGATTGATTTTAGCAGTGATAGAATAGGGTCCAATGTACCTAGGTGATAATTTAGAAGGGTGAGACCATCTCAGAAGGTATTTAGTGGAGAGCCATATCTTCGAGCCCACCCGCCAATCAGGGACTGCCTGCCGATGTCGGTCGGCCTGCCTTTTATAGGCCTTAAGACTGTCCATTAGGTTCAACTTTGCCTTCTCTTATGCGTCTTTTATTCGGGACAGTATGTCTTCCACTGCTTGGGAGTGCAGGTTGAAAAGAAGTGAGAGGAATAATGGCTCTAGGATGAAACCCATAGGAAGAGAAAAAAGGTGACATCCCTGTCGCTGAATGACTTGCGTTGTTATAGGCGAATTCTGCTGTTGGCAACAGGTCCACCCAGTTATCCTGCTCCAGATTAGTGTAGCTGCGTAGATATTGTTCCAGGGTGGCGTTTAAACGCTCTGTTTGCCCATTGGTGTGGGGATGATATCCAGACGACAGTGCCCGTTGAATGTTAAGAGCTGCGCAAAGCGATTTCCAAAATCTGGACACATACTGACTTCCTCTATCAGACACAATTTTGTCTGGAAGACCATGAAGCCTGAAAATATCCTTAATGAACACCAATGCCATACCATCAGCAGTCGGAAGACCTGGGAGCGGAGAGAAATGAGCCATCTTAGTGAGTGAATCCATAGTCACCATTATACAGGTGCATCCTTGTGAGGGTGGCAAGTCCACAATGAAATCTGTAGATATGGTACTCCATGGACGAACCGGGATGGTATCCTGTTGCAACAATCCGATAGGGCTCTTTGTGCTGTATTTGCTTTGATTACACACTCCACAAGTCTTAACATAATGTTTGACGTCTTTGGGCAAATCGGGCCAATAGAATGCTCTTCTTACCAAATCCAGGGTACTGGCTTGTCCTCTATGGCCTGCCGTCTTGTGGTCATGGCACCAAGACAGGATCTCTTCTTGAAGAGCTCTGGAGGGGACCCATATGTTCTGATTCCTAAGAAACAGACCATCCTTCATAGTCATGCCTCGTGGTGTCGGGTGAGCGACAACTGCTTCTTTGATCCGCTGAAAAAAGGAAGAGATGGTGGCTATGATTCGATTTCTTGGAAACAGATGCTCAGGTGACGACGAGGTCTCATGAGAAATAGGCGTCTTCCTAGACAGAGCATCTGCCAAAGCGTTCTGGCTTCCAGGGATATAGGTGATATGAAAATCATATTGAGAGAAAAAATGTGCCCACCGTGCTTGCCTGGAATTGATACACTCCATAGATTGCAGAACTTGCAGATTTTTGTGGTCCGTCCGAATAATAAAAGGATGGCGGTTCCCCTGCAGCAGATGTCTCCAGACCTCACAGGCCTTCTTTATAGCTAGGAGTTCTTTTTCAATAACAGAATAGTTTTGTTGACTTGAAGTAAGAGTCTTTGACAAATAGGCCACCAGGTGTTCTTTATGCTCATGTTCTTGCAGTAGTACAGCTCCAATAGCTGTTGCTGAGGCATCTGTTTCTAGGATGAAGGGCTTGTCAGTATCTGGCTGGCGTAGGATAGGAGCGCTACAAAAACATTCCTTTAAGAAGTGAAAGCTTTCTGCAGCCTGGGTGCTCCAAGAGAAGGGCGTCGATGATTTTTTTAACAAGCTGGTGATGGGCAAATGGAAAAACCCGGTATAAATCGCCTATAGAAATTTGCCAGTCCCAAAAATCGTTGCACTTCTTTGATAGAGGTAGGAGCTGGCCATTGAAGAATGACATCTACCTTCCTTTGATCCATTTGAATGCCTTGAGAAGACAAAACAAACCCTAAATAGGGAACTGAAGAAACACCAAAAACGCACTTTTCCCGTTTGGCTAGTAATTTATGCTCTCTAAGGCGCTGTAGTACTTCAGTAAGATGACGCAGATGTTCTGACATGGTACGAGAAAAAAACAGTATATCGTCTAGATACACGACCATTGACACAAATAACAGATCAGAGAATATCCGGTCGATGAATCTTTGGAAGATGGCAGGAGCGTTCACCAGGCCGAAAGGAGCACATGATACTCATATAGACCAAACGGTGTCCTAAATGCGGTCTTCCATTCGTCTCCAGAACGTATTCTGAGCAAATGATAAGCATTACGGAGATCTAGTTTGGAGAAAACTGATGCGCCTTGGACGGTTTCCAAAATGTCGGGGATAAGTGGCATAGGGTACCTATCCTTTAAAGTGACCTTGTTTAGTCCCCGGTAGTCAATGCAAGGTCTGAGGTCTTTGGAATCTCGTCTGGGGATGAAGAATAATGGAGCCCCTGCAGGAGACTTAGAAGGCCTAATAAGACCATTGCATAAGTTGTCATCCAAATATTTACGTAGTGCTTCTTTTTCCGTCTTGGATAAGGCAAACATCCTGCCAAATGGTACTAGGGCGTTGGGAACCAATTCTATGGCGCAGTCCTCAGGTCGGTGAGGTGGCAATGCCATCGGAACAGCTTCTGCAAATACTGTAGAGTACTCGTCCAATATTTTGTCAAGAGAATGAATTTCAATGGCCGTTTTGAGACAGGTGGATGTGATATTAACCTCCTGGTAATGTGTTTCTTGGAAACAATGGGCTTGGCAGTAGTTAGAATTGAAATGCAGGCTATTTGACTTCAAATCCACACTGAGATTGTGTTGACGCAACCATGTGATTCCTAAAATCAGCGGAAAGTGAGCTGCTCGAATTATGTCAAAAGTTATAACTTCTAAATGTTGGAGAATAGTGAGCGGCAAAGGTTCAGTTGTCTGGAGAATGGGTCCTGAACACAGCGGCTTACCATCCACTCCCTCTACCTTCTGGCCGTGTGTTCGGTTGATACATTTTGCTCCGACCTTGTCTACCCAGAGGGTATCAGCAAAGTTTCCTGCGGCGCCACAGTCCAGGAGTGCCAAGGTCTCTACCTGGTTACCCTGAATGGTAACTTTTACTGAAAGAACCATAAGACGAGAGTCTTCAGAAGGATCCGAGGAGTCGATTGACATGGTAACATAGGGACTAGGTAACTGCCCTCGATAGCCCGTCCCTTCTAGGATCGAGGGTTCACGTTTTCCGCCGGCTTTTGGGGTAGTTCAGTGCAATTCCGAATTGTGTGCCGATCCGAGGCACAATAGGCGCATAGACCTTGTTCCCTTCTTCTTCTTCTTTCTTCAGGGGTCAATGATCGCCGAGTGGTGCCAATCTGCATGGGTTCATCGTGTTGTTTGAATGTAGGTGAAGGAGGAGAGGAGGTTTTTGCAAGCGGGGTACGTGTCTTACGTCTCTCCTGACGCCTTTCTTGTATCCTAAATTCCATCTGAAGGGTGGCGGTCATCAATTCCTGCAAGGAAGCAGGGCGAGGGAAATGAGCCAATTCATCTTTTAGTTCCTCTCGGAGACCGCGACGAAACAGAATAAACTGTGATTGCTCGGACCAACCAGTCTCCATTGCCAGTCTTTTGAATGAAGAGATGTAAGTCAGTACATCGGCTTGCCCTTGACGGATGTCCAGCAGGTCTTCTCCTGCTGCCGTGGATAACTCGGGTCTCTCAAAAGTACGTTTCACTAGATCCACAAATGCATCAAAATATTGGAGCACTGGATCAGCTCCTGTGACGAGAGGGGTGGCCCAAGCAAGGGCATTCCCAGTCATGTTGGAAATTAGAAAACCAACCTTGGCGTGATCAGAAGCATAAGTACGAGTCCTAAAGGAAAAATACACCCTACAAGCATCAAGGAATTCCTTTAGTGCTTTGGGAGACACGTCGTACTTCCCTGATGACAATGACATTGGGGGTAAATCTGTAGTTGGGGGCTCACGTGCCGCCACCATCTGTTTTAGGAGAGCATTCTCAGCCTTCATGTTTTGCATCTCAAGAGAGAGATTCTGTACCGCGGCAATCAACTCCTGCACCTGCTCAGGAGTAGCCATCTTGGAGGTGTGGCGTTGCAAACTGTCAGCGGACTTCCCTGGTGATGTGTTGGTAACCCCGCTTCCCTCCTTTACCTCCTCACCTGTTGGGCTCGAATCCTCCTCCACTGGGGTGAGAGGTCGGTGGGCTCCGTAATCCTTTTCTTTTTTTCTTTGATGCTTGAGTCTCCCGTAAGAGGAAGCCACAGTAAGGGCTGTTTAAACTGCCCGGGCCGTGACCCCCCTCCCCAGAGGGACAGAAGGGGAAGAAAAGCCTGGAATGGCAAAAAAAAACCACTGACGATAAGGCCCGGCAGATCGCCTGATGGTGAGTGAGCCCTAAGGATGTCTTGATGAGATGACCAAACTGGAAGAGGCAATCCAGTAGACCGAAGGGGGGAATCCCATAACAACAGAGAAGAGGAAAGATAAGGAGGGACAGGCAGAGGGAGAGGGAGAATCCTGAGAGCGTCCAAGAACTGGATAAGGGACAAAACAAGGCTGAATAAGCAGGAGGGAATATGGACCACAAGCAAAAGAAAAACAAAAAGAAAAGAAACAAGTAGTTGCTCAGCGGAGCGAACACAGCGCGTAGCGCAAGACTGCGGCAGCACGGAAAACAGCTGACCGAGAGCGGTTGCAACGCGTAGAGCCGGAAGAGGGGCGTGGCTAAATAACGCTACGTGCACTCGGATGAGAAAGACTAGACCGCCGAGTGCACGTAGTAGTTAGACGTGACAGGAATCAGGAAGTGCACAAACGCGCTCGGGGCCACAAACGCCAGCCAGAAACGCGTCGCATGACACAACTAAGCTGACCAGAAACGCTTCTCTGCATCAAGAGTTAAATAGAGCTTTATATGCATAGACCTATTTACCAGCCTTTTCAGAAATTGCAAAGAGTATTAGTCACGGTAGAGGACAAAGACTGAACTTCCCTCAACAGAGAATAATGAAGGTTAGCTAGATCTTGAAATTGTTCTTGTTGTATGTTGGAGAGTCCCTGCCCTGGGCTGGAATATGGAGAATCATCTGTGCTAAAGCAACAACCCACCAGAAGCACAAAAAACACTGTGAGCATACTGTTCCGTAGATGGGCGCGGCTAGGAGGGGTGGGCACCACTGTTAGGAGTGCATCTCATTCAGTTATATGTCTTTCAGTGTTCATTGTTCCATATTACAGTTATGACTTTACAATACAATGCATCTGAAGCGCATTGGAAGTGTGGCTGTTGGGCTTGAATCTCTGCTTACCTGCCTGCGTGTGAGCCGCTGAGAAGGAGCCGTCCCTAAGAGGAATCCCTTCTGTTGCTGCAACGTGGATGAACACTACTGTAATACTCAAACTCCTCCCCTGAACCTGCCTACCTACTGCAGCCACTTCTGTAAAAGCACTGCTGCACGCACATCTCGCGCGCACATCCGAAGTGCATTGGAAGTGTGGCTGTTGGGCAGCAATCTCTGCCTACCTGCCTGCGTGT
The DNA here is from genome assembly GCF_040938575.1 of Ambystoma mexicanum. Taxonomy (NCBI): domain Eukaryota; kingdom Metazoa; phylum Chordata; class Amphibia; order Caudata; family Ambystomatidae; genus Ambystoma; species Ambystoma mexicanum. The sequence goes on along the minus strand of NC_090936.1, from coordinate 102,464,568 downwards.
GAGCCGCTGAGAAGGAGCTGTCCCTAAGAGGAATCCCTTCTGTTGCCGCAACGTGGATGAACGCTACTGCAATACTCAAACTCCTCCCCTAAACCTGCCTACCTACTGAAGCCACTTCCGTAAAAGCACTGCTGCACGCACATCTCACGCGCACATCCGAAGTGCATTGGAAGTGTGGCTGTTGGGCTACAATCTCTGCCTACCTGCCTGCGTGTGAGCCGCTGAGAAGGAGCTGTCCCTAAGAGGAATCCCTTCTGTTGCTGCAACGTGGATGAATGCTACTGCAATACTCAAACTCCTCCCCTAAACCTGCCTACCTACTGAAGCCACTTCCGTAAAAGGACTGCTGCACGCACATATCACGCGCACATTCGAAGTGCATTGGAAGTGTGGCTGTTGGGCTGCAATCTCTGCCTGCGTGTGAGCCGCTGAGAAGGAGCCGTCACTAAGAGGAATCCCTTCTGTTGCTGTAACGTGGATGAACGCTACTGCAATACTCAAAGTAAATGTGTACTTTATTCTTTAACCTGTGCCCAGACCGCGGTTTTCCCGCAGCTTTTGTTATGTCTTGTGTGTGAGCACACATTTTCAGTGTCGGGCTAAAACTCTCCTTCCCTTTTACCAGCTCCTCCCCTGAGCCCGCCTACTGCAGCCACTTCCGTAAAAGCACTGGTGCACACGCATCTCGCGCGCACATGCAAAGTGCATTGGAAGTGTGGCTGTTGGGTGAGGGTTGTGGAAGGTGAAAATATACAAGAAAATGGTGATGAAGTCGTAGAATTTATTTAACACTCACATTATATAAAAACATAAAATAAAAAAAATGTTGTATTAATGGATAACTCCCGCGAAACCTGGTGAATGGACACTTTGTTGTTGGTGGGACACTGTTTAGTAGTGAAGCCCGCGCAGTGTACGGGCTGTCTGACTCTGATGTGTTAATCAAGCACTGATGCAAGAAGGCAATTGCAGTGATTAGGGAATCTCGTGTAACCAACTGTGAGATATTTTTGGAAGCGCACTGGCTTACACGACCTCCTCATGATTTTCAGAGGAGACTTATATATATTGCTACGGTAATTACTGTCTTGCAACATTAGTTGAAGTAGTGTGACCTTGAGCAGTTAAGCTCTCATCTGTAATTCACCGCATTTATCTGTGATGAATCCACACTTAGAAACGGCAAACGACTTCGAGAAATTCCTTTAAAAGAAACACTTAGTAGAGGCTCAGGCCATATTGACCATAGCTGTAAAATTTCCTTAAGTGGCAAACGTTCATCTCTGTCAATGTCGTTTCAGACCACTGTTAATTCGAAGTCAGTCGAGGTTCTGAAGGAACAGAACATGCCTAACCCTAACCTACCATTCTCTTAGGAAGAAGCAATTGCTGGTGTAACACATGGTATCGCACATGAGAAAGATCTTATAAAATCTGTGCATGATGTTTTAATTGTCCCCCAAGATGTTACCTTTACTCCCCTATCTGATATTTCGATGCTTGCGCCTGTTGTAATTGCCGATCTGGACAGACGTATATGTGTTTCCCTTGGACCTTCCACTCCTGTGTGCACTTTTGGTAACTTTCGAGAGCAGGTACATTTTCACAAAGCTATTTCTCCAGCACCCTTGTGCTGATTCCTCCTCTCATTTCCCGGGTTCACCAGTAATGTCTTTCCCATCTCGAATGTCTGCAAGCTCTTCAGCTAAGGACATTGCCTCTCCCGTTAACAACTTGGATATGAACACGCATGAGCTCTATGAGGAAGGATTTGGCAATGATGCCTCTCCAGTATTAAATTTGACACATTCTCCTGAGTCCTCTAATCCACCGGAAGAAGGTTCCCAACATCTTCTGGAACAAGAGATTAACAACTTTCCAGTGTTAACGCAAATACTTAATCTGCTGGATAGAGGATATGAATTTACTCATACTGTATTGAAAGATATGAAAGAAAGCGTGTTGCTTAGTTCTGAAAAACTTTGTAAACTGGAAGGCTTTATTCCTGCTCAAGAAGCGTGTCATAAATTTCATCTTGCATGCCCTGAAAGAGCTTTTCTGCTTGTACAGAGGGAATTAGCAAAACGAGCCCCATTGGTTGCAGCAGTGACGATTGGCACTCAAACCTCTGATGATCCCTTGTTAGTTAAGGGTATTCCCATTACTTTAGCTAAGGTGGTTCTTAAATCCAATTCATTGATTTGTGAGGCTCCCCTGTCCTCACCAATAGATCTCATTGCTTTAGCTAAACTGCAACATGAGAGGCTTTTACAGATAGAACACATACTTTACAATGCAAAGCTTGTTCCGCAATCCCTTTGTACAGAGCCTCCTATAGCACCTGAAATTGTTTTCTATGAAGACTCTCCCGACAGCCCTTTGGCTATTACTGATATTTTAGATCAGGAGCAGGCTGTCGACGCTACAGATGCTATTTGTATTGAGAAAGAAGAGTCCTCATCTAGTTTCTACTACATGTCATGTAGAACAAAAAAAGATAATCAAAAGGCAGTTCAAAGACGACATTGTGCGAAAGGAAGTGTGATTCAGCCTGAGAAGGTTTTCAAGAATAAACCCTCCGGTCAATCCACTTCAAAAATAAAAACGCACAAGCTGAATATAGAAAGTAGTAGTACTTCTGCACCCGAAGAACATGTTATTAGTCTCAGTCAACTCAATCAAGAAAGTGCTTCAAATAAAATCAAAGGAAGAACTTGTATCACGCACATCATTGAACCATGGTTCATCTGTCCTAGTACAACCAGTTTCTAATGGACAATCACTTGGGTCAAATCCCGCACATACACAGCCGTCCAATGCTATAAATGAGAATCAAGCCAATTTAGTGCAGGCAAATATGAGTACATACTTCCATGCAATGGCAGACAAAAAATCATTGATTGCTATACAAAGTGAAGTAGCAACCGATGTTAATTCAAATCTTGCTACGACTGCTCCAATTCAACCTCACAATGTAATTCATAATGCAGAACTTTCCAACGCAGCCTTACACTCTGCAACGGCACCGGTGGTTGCTGCATCTCAAAGTGCAACAAAACGGGTGTGTCCGGTTATGATGGATCCCTTACAAGCCCAGGCTACTGCATACAATTTACCTAGATCTGTGACATCTCCTTCTGATTCTGTCATACCTCCTTATGTAGCTTCACAAAATCTAAACGATCAGCCAATAACAATGAATACGATAGAGCAAATACCTGGGTATGCATTGCAACAGGGGCCTCATGGTGTTGCTCCACAAGATGCGAATGGTAAGAATCTGGGGAATATTGCAGGAAGCGAATCATCGCCATTTCCCTTGGTAATAGCTAATACTATTCTCACTTCTTTTTTTGATATTCCTAATGAGATGAAATTTACTATTGGTTGGATCAGCGATGTGAACATTAACGGGACAGCACATACAAATCGCTCTTTTTTAATGAATACTTTGTACAAAATTCCATCTTTGCGCGGTCTCGTTACTAATGACGTTGAATGGATTAGGCTACCTAATCTAAAAAAACAACCGAATGCTATTGAAAGTCCAATCGCCTACAATAGCAAAATTGCTTTGGGACTTCAAAACTGAATTAGCTCTGTTAGGACTGGAAATGCAGGCTTTTGTATCCCTTGAAGAAGATATGATATGATATGATATATGATATGGTATTTGTAACGCGCCTATACACAGGTGTTTCAAGGCGCGACGAGGCAGGGAGGGGAGGAACAAGGGGAGACAAAACAAACGATCCTACTAGGCCAGGTGTCATTCAGATCGCGCAAGTGCAGGGGTGGGGGAGGGGGGAAAAGTGCAAGGGGAAGGGGAGGGGGGAAGTGCAGTAAAGGTAAGTGGCGTAAAGTAATAAATAAAAAAGGGCCAGCTAGTGGCAAGTGCAAGGTAAGTGCAGAACAAGTGCTGGGGAAGGGGGGGGCTGTAGGGATAGAGAGACAGTCCCGTAGTGCAGAGGGGTTCCAGGGGATCAGTGACTGGGACCAGGACCGAAGGCAGTTTAGAGTGGTCCAGTTGCAGGATCAGTGCAGTTTAGTGAAGAATTAATTAGCTGTTCAGCAGGGGAGAGGGAGAGAGAAAGCAGAAGCAAAGAGGAAGGTTTTGAGGTGCTTCCAGAACCAGAGGTGGTTCTCCTCAAGTTTCAGGGAGGCAGGAAGGCTGTTCCAGAGGGAGGCCCCTGCCGCGGAGAGAGATCTACCCCCAGCTCGTTGCTTCGAGAAGCGGCTGACCATGAGGGAGTTGGAGGCGGATGAACGAAGGGCAATGGCCTTTTTGGAATTCCAACCTCCAATGATAATTGCGCCTAAAAACATGCAGGATAACTCATCCATTAAGGTGGACAATAACAACCATATGATAGAGCAACTTGCATCGTTAACTACAGCGCTGAATGGTCTAACTTGGCTCAAACCATTAATAAAGGCAGCAATTGCACATATTCCATCTTCAGGTCCTTCATAATGGAATAGCTTGCGCATTATTTCTTGGAATCGTTGTGGATTTAATAATCTACACAAATGGATGTCAACGTTTGCTCAAAGTTGCTCCATCTGTTTTGTTTGTTCAAGAAACCATGTGTCTGACAGATGTACAATATGATGGTTTTACTTTGTTTTGTGATAATGCAGTTCACAAGAAAGCGGGAAGACCATCAGGTGGACTACTACTACTACTACTTTCTTCCACGATTGATTATATAGAAGCTTCAAGGAATTTATTTGGTCTCCTTTCTCCCGTTGACATGCTCACACCCAGGTGTGGAGACCATTGCTTGATAGTTTCTTCTCTGAACATAGTTCGCAATCAGTTTGTCTTAGATCCTGCTTTGGCTTTTATACATGTAGATCGTATTTTGCTTTCTATAAAGTGGAATGGGGCTACTCGTAGAAGATAGTCCTTTTTAGTGAATCAAAACCTTTGGGTCCCATCTAATGACTCCATTCCTCATTCTGAAATGATTATGCATTGGAACCTAAAGATGATAACATCTCATCTTTGCGCCATTGCGTCCTCTTCTTGTGACTCCATGCTGGGCCCAACGCACATCTCAACCTTTTCCCCTACCTTTAAAACTAAAGAAAAACCAGGAACTTCGTAAGTTAAAGAAAACTATAATGGAAAGAGACATGGAGGCGTATAGTCGCGCTAAAAAACAAGCCCTGCAGCGTTATAAATTAGAGGCAAAAAAATCTGCAGTCAGACCTTATTAGAAGTCACTCAAAGGAGGGTGTCTAAACTGTGTAAACATAAGACCAAGGATATCTGGAAATTATTAAGAACTATTGGCAAACCTAATAATCTCGCATTAGAGTCCCCTATTGATGGTCTATCTTGGACTAAATTCTTTGAGGATAAATATTATCTTCCTTCTACCTTCATGTCCTTTTATGCGTTCTCAGTTTGCCACTTTATCCCTGATTCATGTCCTGAGTCTTATGCGGACATCATGTATGCAATTTACAAACTTAAACCTGACGGTCTTCCTCCTTGTGTTATTAAGGATGATCCCAGGTTTTGGGCGAAAATCTTTCTAGAATTGTATCAGTCCATCTTCAGAACCAAAACCATTCCTGTATCGTGGCTGACTTCTATTATGACTCCGGTACACAAAAGGGGGCCAATTAATAACTGAAAAATGTTCGCCCAATCGTGCTAATTGATGCCGCAAACACATTTGCCCTATTGATTCTTTGCGAAGGAGAAGCCTTCATTACAAGTAATGCGATATTATGCAAAGCCCAAGTGGGGTTTCGTAAAGCGATGGGGGCGCAGTTGAACGCTAGTAAAATGTTCGAATTCAAATTCACCCACATTTAGTTGCACTAATTGCTCTTCTGCACCACAATACAAACTTTAAGGTTCAGATTAATCGTGAAGGCCTGTTGACAGACTCAATTCCCAGTGCAATCGGTGTCAAGCAGGGATGCAACCTTGCAGCTGTTTTGTTTAATCTTTACCTTGCTGACATTGATTGCATCTGGGACTTAGCAAAATCTTTTGCGGTTCGTCTTGGTATGTTCCAAATTGCATGGTTAGCTTACGAGGACGATGTATTATTTTTCGATCGCACTCAGGCAGGACTGCAAAATAAGCTAGAGAGTTTTCTACTGTATTGTAATTTAAATAATCTCTCAATTAACCCCTCAAAATCTAACATCATCTTTTTCGAATCGTAAAAAAGTGTGTAAATTCAAATGGATGATTAACCTTAAAGAAATAAATCTTGTACAAAATCTTACGTATTTAGGCTTCAACCAGTCAAACAATGTTTCATTGACGAGATGGCAATCATCTCTTGCTGATGTTTTGCCCAAAATGGGCCAAATGAAACTGATCTACTACACATATTGTACATTTTCTTTAACACCTTTGCTTGAATTCTACTGTAGGGAAGTAGAAGCAGTCATTTTGTACGGACTAGATTTATGTCTAGTCGAAATTGATACATATTTAAACAAGCTCCAAGGAAAAATTTGGAATTCCATGCTTGGGCTGCCCCTATACCTGCCTAATGCGATTTTGAGGCATGAACTTGGGCTCAACTCATTGGCCTCCCGATTTAACTGGCGACTGATATCCAACTTTACGGAAATGCTTTTTCCTCTACCAAATTCTCTCTATGAGGACTTTTCATTTATGCTTACTAATGCTCAGCCTGTATCTATTCGTCAATTCAAACATTGTATGCTTAAATTGCTTAACAAGATTAATATGCAGCATGAATGAGGACCTCAAATTGCGGATGGGACTTGCCAAAAAAAGAAATGTTTTAAATGATTGGGCTGTTAATGCGGACCTAATATGTTCTTATGATTCTTTCTCAGAATATTCAGAATTTAGGCACACTCAAAATCCCCGCTTGTCATATTTGACTTTATTTCCTTGCAATAAATCTTGTAACATCTATATGAGATTTCGTTTGGATTTATTGCTTATGAAGACACGGACGAAACATTGGTTCAATAGTGAAAATTTGAGTTGTGATGTGACATGTAGATTTTGTGGTGATGCTAATGAAACTACAAAACATCTTTTTTTATTCTGTCCGCATTGTGAGGCAATCAGACTGCTCATGTTGAAAGAGTTTGAGAATGCAAACACTGTTTTGGCCAGAAACCTCATATGGATGGGATGCATGTGGGGTTTGAGTAATGCTATTATCTTGGCAACTGTGCGATTTCTATGACACATCGAAGCAGAACTAGAAGGTTACAGAGAATGTATTGAATTCTGAATTACAACTACCTGAGCATCATTTCGATGTTTGTACGTTTTAGTTATTCACTCTGATATTATGTTAGGAATGTTGATTTTTTTTTTCTCGATGTTGTCTGACAATGTGTATTAGTTATTATTTACTCACACATCAGTCAAGGAGGAAATACGGTTAGATCTTCATTTAGGAAATATTGTCTTAGTTTTGTTTAATTGTTCTTTTTTACAGATGATTACAGAAATGTTACGTTTTTAAACAAATATTATGTGAATTGTTTGGTTTTATCTGATTTTGAAATAATTTGTAAAGGTGCGTATGCATCAAAAACAAATTTTAAATAAAAATAAATGCAATGTCAAGACATTGAGCTCCCAGCACACATAGAACCTGGAACCTCTAGGAGGTCCGGAGTGGGGCAGAGGTTCCAGGTTCCAGAGAAGATGGTTGAATGGATGGGTGTGCTGGGAGGTCGCTGCCAAGGATTCTGTTATGTTAAATAAAGGTTTAGACTTCTCATACTGCTGTGAGCCTGTGTGTTCCCAACCAAAACGACTGGCGACGAGCTGGTCGATAAGCGTCAGCGATCTCCAGCTGATTGCCGGTCTCTAGGGTTCTGCTGCAGCGGCTCTATTGTTGTGTCCTGTAAGGAGACAGCAGATGTTGTGTCAGCAGTGAGTTCGCTCTGCAAGTGGCTGGGGTCGCAGTGCCTGACAAGGAAAGGAGGCCTCCAGGGTGAGCTGTGTGGGAGAGCAGGACAACGTGTGCCAAGGCAGGCGCGAGGGCAAAGGATTGCATTCTACGAAGGCAGCGAGTGTGCACGCCAATGCTGCCCTCATTCACCGGCATAGCAGCAGTACTGGCTCTGACGTACTCTCGGATGTTAGAGAAAAGCACCCGAGAGTATAGAAAGGCGTGCTGCTATCTTTGTTTTTTGTTTACATCTGAGGAAGCAAATTATCCTCACTACTCGATCAGCTCATACTTGTCACAGTACCTAATGTCAATCAATGTTTCAAAGTTGGTTGGTGCTTCACCCTGGGTTTTTTGACACGCGTGTTAACCGCAGAGCTATTACAGATATTATTTCATGCTCAGAAGTTTATAAAGCACAAAGAAAATGTGTGGGCATGTAAGAGATTTGATGGTCATTTTGCTTGTCACTGTTGCCTAATTCTACTGACACTACTCCACCCAAGAGGGAGCTGTGCTCAATTGCTAATGTACCAGGGACTATACTTTTTTTGGCATTGCCTGGTGAACCCCAAGTGCGATGGGCAGATTGGAGGGATAGGTTTTACAAAGTATGTTCTTGCTGTGTTTGACATCAACAATTCCAATGACAGGAAAGAAAAATTGTTCCATTGTCTTGGGTCCGCTGTCCAGGAGATACTTAAGAAATTGCCTGAACCTGGTGGCCTTGATGATGTGGGATTATATGAGAGGAGTTATACTTTCACAGTATCACTTTGCCACCAGGGAGCAGAAAATGGGGGACTCCATTGAAGAATGTGTTACATTGTTACAAGGCCTAGCTGTTAAGTGTCACTTTCACTCACTGCCAAGAAGAACACATTAGAGACCAATTAGTGATTAAGTGAAGGGATGATTTAAAGTGCCCTACACTCGATGAACCAGAGACTAAGGAAAATGCATATGGAGATATTCTCATTAACATAGATGGGCAGTTTCCTGCTGAGTTGCAATTCAAAGGGAGGAGAGCAACAGGCATGGTGTAAATGGTGAGGAAAGGAGGAGAGTTACTTTCTTGGGATGACCAGGCAGAGCTGGCCATCAGATTGGATCTGCGCCACCCCGAGCAGTTGTTGACTGTTCAAGGAACTGAGGAATACACCAATGCAGTTACACCAATGCAGTAGAAGTTTCTGCTTGGTTTCCGGAAGTTTTTGAGAAAAAACTAGGTTCTCATAGGCTTACTGCATTGCATAAGACTTGAACAAGGGGTGACTCCAGTGTCTTTCAAAGTGCAGATGGTGCCTTTATCTCTACGTGAAGAAGTAGAGGCAGAGATTACAAGGATGGCAAAAGAAGGGATTATTAAGAAGTTAGAGGCTTCTGAATGAGTCAGCCTGATCATTGTGGTAAGGAAACACAATGGATCTGTAAGACTTTGTATCGATCTAAGGAACTTGAACAGCGATGTGGTGGCAGAAACATTTTCGCCGCGAAGAATAGATGATTTACTGGCTGGTGTTGCTGGCCATTTACATTTTCTCCATTTCGTGATTTAAGAGTGGCGTATCACCAGATTTAACAATATGCGGATTCTATGGATCTAACGGCCTTTATAAGCCTTTATAAGTCCTGTTGGTTTGTTTAGGTGTAAGAGAATACAGTTCGGGCTTGTCTCGGCAACAAGTGTTTTTCAGAATGTCATGCACAGGTTGTTGGGAAATGAAATGATGGTGCTATTTATCAAGACGATGTGCCTGTTTCTGGAGTGATGTTGGAAGAGTATGATAGTCATTTGATGAGAGTGCTTGACATTTTTAAGGAGGCAGGTTTGACAATTGCCAAGGAGAAATGCATTTTCAGGGCAGAGAAAGTGACTTATCTAGGCCATGAAATCACTGAGTATGGTGTGAAATCTAAACATGACACAGTGAAGGCAATTAAAGAAACGCCACAGCCAAATAATAAGAATGATGTGGCATCATTCTTAGGTCTGGTGCAGTTCTATAGCAAGTTTGTAGAAAAGCTTGCAGATAAGACAAAGAACTTGAGAAGACTTAAAACAATGGGTGTAGTGTTCAATTGGATTGAGGAGTGTATGAAAGAATTTGAAAGAGTCAAGCAGTGTTTTGTAAAAGTACCTGTGTTAACTGGATTTGTTGAGGGCCGATAGGCACTGATTTATACCAATGCAAGTGATTGTGGCCTTGGTGCCATATTGATGCAATAGCTGTTAACCATAGAGTTTGCCTCAAGAATGCTGAAGAAGGAAGATAAGAGGTATTCCTTTGTGGAGAAAGAACCATTAGCATGCATGTGGGCAGTTAACAAGTTTAGAATGTATGTGTGGGGTCTAGAATTCACAGTGAGAACTGATCACAAACCTCTTGTTAGTATTTTTACCAAAGGTGGATTAGAAGGTGTGTCGAGGAGGATCATGAAATTGGTGAGCTGTCTGCAGGGTTTACAATTTCAGGTTCAGCATGTTCAGGGAAGGAACAATGTCATTGCAGATGCATTTTCCAGGTCTGCCGTATAACACTCATTGGTAGAGGAAGGAGTTAGTGAAGTTGAGGAGGAAGTAGCTGAGATTTTTCAAGTGTAGGAGAGCATCAAACAAATGTTTTGGGATGTTGCATGTACTAATGATGAAATGTATCCAACAGTTTTGGAGTTAGTACAGATGAATTCTTATACCAGTGGTGATCAAAGAGTCAAGGAGTACAGCAGGGTGAGAGATAAATTGTGTGTGATAGATTCATATCTGAGTTCATTGACTGGTAGTTCCTAAAGAGGAATAAAGTCATGGAGTTGGGCCACAGAGGACATTTAGGGTTGGTGAGAATCAAGCTACTGATAAGGGCTGATCTTTGGTGGCCTGCAATAGATAAGGAAGTGGAAGGCATTGTAAAGGAATGTTTAGATTGTGTGGATGGCGACAAAGGGCTCAGAGTGTGCAAGCCACCCATGAAGGTGCGGGATAGTCCCAAAGTGCCATGGAAAGAAATAGCCCTAGATTTGTTGGGCCCATTTAACATTAACAGGGACAAGGAAACATATGTATTGTTAGCAATGGACTTGTTATCAAAGTGGCCAGAAATGTATGTTTTGAAAGAGGTGTCTTTTAGTAGTATTATCAGGTTTTTGAAACTTTTTGTTTTGGCGAGAAGGTTTTCCTCACAGGTGTCTGTCTGACAATGGTCCACAGTTATTGTTGAATGAATTCAGGACATTTTGGAGAAGTACGGTATTGAGCAGGTAACAACGGCCTTATATCATCCCCAAGGCAACAGATGTGCAGAAGGATTTAATCGCGCATTGATGGATGTCATAAGGATTGAGGTATCCACGGGTGAAGATTGAATTAGAGCAGTCATGGAGAGGACATTTTATTGTAGGTTGGTTCCCCATGTGGTGACAAGGGTGGCAACTTTTGAGATGTTAAGAGGCAGGAAGCCCAACACACATTTATGCCGGGGTTGAATGGACAGGACAAGGTGTGGGGATGTGGAAGTGGAAAGGGTGAGAGAGAGATTGCTTTTGAGTGGAAAAAAAGCAAAAAATAAATCTGATAAAAAGAATTTTTGGAAATCGGTTGATATAAGACCGAGTGATGTAATCAAATTGAGGTTGCCGGTCAAAGTGAGAAAAGGTGACTCCAGGTTTTCTAAGGCGATTTAGGTTGTCAAAGATTTGGCAGTGTCAGCAACCCATCCAAAATGGCCGCCGACACAGAACTACGGCGGTCTAGCCTTTGCGTGCACGCGCCAGCTTCCTAGAAAACCGCCACGCCCGCGGCTCCGTGCATCTCAACTCTACCCCTACGAGTTGCTAGATGTGTTCGAGTTCGCTCTCTGTTTATCGTGCATTCTACCTTCCTTCACTCCTGGAACCCCCCCCTTCTATTCCTTAACTTTCGTTATCTGCCTTGCTGGATTAATTGACATTTTTCCTGGATATTCGAATGCTACCGGCTTGGCAGCCGGCTTCCACGCTGGAACCCGAGGACTCGCGTTCCAGCTTATACAAGTCACGGTCGGTGAAAAAGAAAGAAGCCACATCCCGGAAGAACGCCAACACGGATAAAAAGTTGAGAAAGAAGGGAGCTTATGACAGATTGAGACGCCAGGAACCTGATACGGAAACTGATATGGAAGCAGCAGTCCAAGACCTCATGAGAGGTATGCAAGAATTAAACACCGAGGTTCAAAATCTTAAAGCCGAAAATGCAGCCTTAAAACAGCTGTTCCTATCCCGGGATTCCGCAGTCAAGGAAAGCGTTCTGCTTGGCGGAGTTGTGGATAAGTATGATGGATCTTCTAGGTCCCTACGTTCCTTCCTTGATTCATGCTTAGTGAACTTCACTTTCAAATCCTACTATTTTTCTACATCACGAGCAAAGGTTGGATTCATGATATCCCACTTAACGGGTAATGCATTAACCTGGGCTACTCCCTTAGTTAATTCTGGAGATCAGCTTTTGGATGACTACGAAGAATTTGTGGATGCCCTAAAGGCCATGTTCGATCGACCTGAGCTCGTCTACAGCGCACAAGAAAGACTTCTTGAATTTAAACAAGGGAGTCAGGACATGCTCTCTTCCGTCACTCACTTCAAGTAGCTAGCCAAAGAAGCAGATTGGTCGCAAGAAGCCAGTTTCACTCTCTTCAGAAGAGGTTTAAATGATGAAATTAAGGATGAGCTAGCCAGAGTGGCTCGTCCAGGAACCTTCCAGCCCCTTATGATTTTTCCTTGCAGATAGATTTGAGGATCCAGGAGAGAAAGGCTGAAAAAAGAAAGGCGAAAACCTCCCCAAAGACAGCTACTGAATACTTAACTACCAAAGAGACCATTGCTCCACGAACCCCTGATCCGGAACCCATGCAACTAGGTGCCTTTAGGGGGGCAATTTCTCCACAAGAAATGATCTCCAGAATCGATACTGGTCTCTGCATGTACTGTGCCTCTGACAAACATTTGGTTAGAGTATGTCCTATAGCACCACCCCGGCGTTCGTGAAACGCCAGCTCCCGATCCTAAATGGAGCACAGCTTCGGGAGAGAGATGCCTGCTCCCCATCCATTCCTTCCTTGAATACTCCTGGACAGAACACCTTAGTACTCCTACAAACTGTACTGACAACTACAGAGAATGAATCCTTTCCCATCCTGGCTCTTGTGGACTGCGGTGCCATGGGGATCTTCATTGATCATGAATGGGCCACCGCTCATGGGATTCCGAGAGAGCTCAAAGAAGTGATGCAACCCGTGGAGGGAATTGATGGAAGACCTTTGTCTTCAGGTCCTATTACTCACCAAACAAGGGAACTACAATTGTCAATAAACAACCACCAGGAAAGAATACGGTTTGACTTCATAAAGGCTGCCCACTATCCCATGGTACTAGGCATGCCCTGATTACAGAAGCACAACCCTTCCATCAATTGGACAGCAGGTTCCTTGTTCCTTGGCTCTGAGTTTTGTATGTCATACTGTTTATGTCAGGACACATCCCGGATCCTTCTAGTAAACTCTCAGAACCATGAACCATCCTCCTTGAGCGTGTCCAACATTATCCAAGTACCCGAAACATACCAGGCATTTTCTGATGTGTTTTCAACAGACATTGTTCAAGCTCTTCCGCCCCACAGACCTGAGGATTGCGCAATTGAAACTGACTCTTCCGCTGCGATTCCATTTGGGAGAATGTTTATATTATCCGAACCTGAAAAGAAGGCCCTACGTGAGTACCTTAATACCAACTTGGCAAATGGAACCATCCGGACTTCAAAGTCTCCCGCAGGCGCGTCCTTGTTTTTTCTTCCAAAGAAAAACACACAGGAGTTATGACCTTGTTTGGATTACCGCGGTCTTAATCAATGTACCCTCAAGGACCGTTATCCATTACCACTCATTTCAGATATTCTGGGGGCCGTTCGAGGAGCTGTTATATTCACCAAACTCGACCTTAGGGTTGCTTACCATCTCATTAGAATTAAGGAGGGTGATGAATGGAAGACAGCCTTTAGAACTCCCTTTGGCCACTTCGAGTATTTGGTCATGCCCTTCTGTCTGGCCAACGCTCCTGCGGTATTCCAACGATTCATGGACAGAGTGTTCTCGGATATGTTGTTCCTTTTTGTTATCGTATATCTGGATGACATATTAATTTCTAAAGACCCTCAGATTCATGAAGAGCATGTTACGGCAGTGATACAGCAATTACGAGAAAACAAACTCCTGGCTAAACCTGAAAAATGTTTATTCCATACTCAAACTGTTCACTACCTGGGTTTTGTGCTCAGTCCTAAAGGAATTGGAATGGACCCTGGCAAGATAGATTCCATACTCTCGTGGCCGGCGCCTACCACTGTGAAGCAAATACAATCCTTCTTGGGACTTGCAAACTTTTACAGAAAATTAATTCCTACATTTTCTGCAATTGTACAACCCATCGTGGCTCTTTTAAAGAAGGATACACCGTTTGTTTGGTCTACAGAACAAGAGAAGGCCTTCCAACATCTAAGAAGAAGGTTCTCTGAAGTCCTATCCTAGCCCAACCCGACATAGATCGAATCTTCCTGGTGGAAACCGGTGCTTCTGACTATGCTAATGGGGCAGTCCTAAAACAAGAATTGGAGGACAAGATGGAACATCCAATTGCCTATCTATCCCATACTTTGACCCCAAGTGAATATCATTACTCGGTCCTGGAGAAAGAACTTTTGGCCATCTGACAAGCATTCACTGATTGGAGTCATTTACTCCTGGGAGCTAAATATCCAGTGCAAGTACGAATAGATCATCGGAACTTACAAGTATTACAATCCCTGGAGTGCAGAAACAGTCGCCAAGCCTGTTGGGCCTTCTTTTTTGTGCAGTACCAGTTTCAGATCAACCACCTTCCCGGAATCAATAACATCGTTGCTGACGCCTTGTCCAGACAACCTGACTACGAATCTGTGGAGGTCAGGGCATTTCCCAAGATGTTTCCGAAAACTGTGTTTGTGGCACAAGCTAATTGCCTCCTGGAAGACATCCATGCCCATACTCCTTCCTCAGATCTCTGGAAGGAATACACCCAGAATAATCATTGGAACTTGAATACTAAGGATGGTTATGTCTTCAAGGATAAACGACTGGTCATCCCTACACAAGGACTGAGAAGTAAAGTCATGAAACTCTGTCATGATACCTTTCATTCAGGACACCGAGGCATCGCTACTACCCGTCTGCTCATTCTTCGGGTTTACCATCAATTTTGCCACATCCTACCCCGGTACCTGCTGTTGATTACTGGATTGAAAAATTGGTGAACGGCCACAAGGATGCTAAAGAACACTTGGAAAAGACCAGGATAGCTGTTAAACGATATGCAGACGCTAAGCGAAGATGTAGCCCTTCTTATTCAATAGGGGACGAAGTCTGGCTATCCTCCAGACTCCTTCCTCAACATCTACGGCCTAACAAACTGGCTCCCAAGTATTACGGACCCTTCACCATCAAAGAAATCATTAACCCAGTGGCATATCGACTTCAGCTCCCAGACTCCCGGAAACAAATTCATCTGGTCTTTCACACCTCCTTGTTGAATCCATATGTACAGTCCAATCAGACAGTTCCTAGACCTAATCCTGTGCTCATCAATGATCAGGTCGAATTTGAGGTCTCCAGGATATGTGATTCCAGGTATAGACAAGGCCAACTACAATACTTGGTGGAATGGAAAGGCTATCCCCCTAGTGAGCGTACATGGGAACCAGTTTCTAACATGAATGCTCCTCGTCTACTACAAAGGTTTCATCGAATACACCCAGGCAAACCAGGTGGGTCTGGGCTCAGGAGGAGGCATGCTGTCATGAATGGCCGGGTTTGACCTTTCTGGACTTCATGGTCCTTGATGCACCGCAGCATTAACTCTGCAACCCATCCAAAATGGCCACCGACACAGAACTGCGGCGGCCTAGCCTTTGCGTGCACTCGCCAGCTTCCTAGAAAATCGGCACGCCCCCGCGGCTCAGCGTGTCTCAACTCTACCCCTACCAGTTGTGAGGTGTTCGAGTTCGCTCTCTGTTTATCGTGCATTCTACCTTCCTTCACTCCTGGAACCCCCCCTTCTATTCCTTACCTTTCGTTATCTGCCTTCCTGGATTAATTGACATTGTTCCTGGATATTCAAACGCTACCGGATTGGCAGCCGGCTTCCACGCTGGAACCCGAGGACTTGCGTTCAAGCTTATACATGTCACGGTCGGTGAAAATGAAAGAAGCCACATCCTGGAAGAACGCCAACAAGGATAAAAAGGTGAGAAAAAAGGGAGCTTCTGACAACAGGTGAATCAGTGGACTCTGTATAGTCAGAAGTAACATTCAGAAGAGTGTTCAAACAAAGCATCCAGCAGACCTGCTCTATGGCTCGAGGATCTAGAGTGCAGACTGTGAAAAAGAACCCGTGCTCATGCGTTTCTTAGAGAAGAGGAAGAACTAGATTATTATTTAAGGACAAAAGATGTGGCCCGTAACGACCACCACACCTGATCTCAGAAATGTGGCAGAAGCCCGAGGGCTCAGCATGGTTGCCCTACCATAAAGGAACAAGGTAGCGGCTCCTGCCTGCGTTCATATGATGAATGTTCGGGAGCGATAAATACGCACACCATAGTGTCGGGCCGCCTCTTTCAGCCACTTACATTCAAGGAAACCAAGGTAAGAGCAAAACCACACTTAACTAAGGCTGCCAGCAGCAGAGCGGAGTATTAGCTTCTGGTGTCAAGGGGTTTCATACGATTAGGACCGATCAAGAGCACCCAGGGATTTGTTATGCATGTTCAAGATCTTCTTTTTCTAGTTTGATTAAAAGTTAACCTTTTTGTTCTTTGCAGTTTTAGTTATAGGTTGAAGTGAACGGGAACAATCAGGAGTGGAGTCCCACTACTTTTATTTTTTTTCTGTTAACAGTTGCACTATTTTTTTTTACAACCGTATACACCATTCCGCAGTGCTACTTTTCGAGGTAAAAGTAAACGTCTTCACTTTACCATCTTATAGCAGTTGCAGTTAAACTGAAATCAGACTGTCCATTGATGAAGCCTAAGGGACAAAGGCGGGATAGATTCTGGCTGCCTTCACCTTATCCAGGTAACACACTTTAGATTAAATGTGATCAAGTGGCTTAAAGAAAACGACCTATAGTCTAGCTCTACTAGTTATTTGACCTAGCAACCAAACTGGACCTTTGACCTTCTGGTGTGACTCCTTACTTGTAATGCATATGTACTACCTGTTGTATTCGTATCAATCTGTATTTTGGTAACTATATAACCTTGTAACTTGTAAGTAACTTGTAAGCCTAAAGCATTCTTGGTCCCGCGCCCTGATACCTTCGGGCCTGGCGCGCGCTACAAATAAAGAAACAAGCAAACAAACAAAAATCCTGGTAACACTAAGAAGGACTCTCTCCTCACACTATCTCGCCCTGATATTTGGGAAAGTTGTTATCTCAGGTAAAATACTAAGACAATATAGTTTCTAAAGGTACGTGCGATTCGCAAGGGATGATCATTTTATTATCAAGTGGCTATAGAGGATGTGTCCTTTTATTCATTTGCCTGGGAAAGTGTGCAGTTGTAGTGGGAGCCTTAGTTACTAGTCGTTTGGTCTATTGCAATGCACTCCTGGGGGTCACTTCAATGAAACCTATTAACAGCCTCCAGGTTGCTCAAAATGCATTGGTTTATGCAAACTGCCAACTTTGTACGTAAAAATGTTCCCGGCAGGCTGCTTTCACCGAACAGCAGCCTGTCGGGGAAAAACCTATGCACATACTGTGCAACATGGAAGCTGGTTAGTCGGCGGCACAGACATTGAAGTATAGAGTGGGTTTGGGGACAAGTACAGCAATGTGTGTGTGTGGGGTGCATGTGTGTGTGCATGTATGGATTTCAGGTTGGGAACGTAGGCGGCTGGTTAGAGGTCCTGGGGGTTTGAGCGTGTCCCCTGCCGAACAAGAAACAGGCCGCGTGGTAAGGAGGGCGGGAGAGGGAATGGAGGTTGAGGGGGTGTCCCCGTATTGGGTGCGGAGATGGAAGGATTGCTCTCAGGGGAAAGATGGCTCCCTGCAGTGCCTCAATCGGGCCCAGAGTAACCAGGTTTCGGTGAAAGCGACCTGCGAGGAGTCATCATAAAAACGGTTTCTGCTTGTAGGAAAAGTGATCATGTCCAAGATGTTTACAGGAACCGGGTGGAAATTTATAAATGATCCCACTGACTGACCGACAGAGAAAAATAAAGAAAAACAACACACGGGCACCACCTTCTTTTGCCCGTTCCACCCACTTAGCGATCAACTCGACCCTGCTGCAAACCCTTGTCACATGTACCTACTCCATCCACCGCCAAGGTCACATATCCACAACTTTTTTCAGTTTACTTCTTCCACTGGTTTTATTAAGGAAAATAATGAAAAATCGCAGCCTCCGCGTCTTGACCAAAAATTCTCACAACACACACACATACAAATAACAAAGAGAAAAATACAACACAAACATAGTCACAAGTAGAACATATGCAGCCTTAAAAGTATGGTGATCAGGCTTGTGTATTGACACTTTAGGAGCTATATCCTGTTGTAGGATGAACAATTAACTGATCAGTTGCAAATATGGCAGAGACAACCATATCATGCTAATTTGTCCCAATTAATTCAGTCGGGGGAACGACGATCTTGTAAACACCAGAGAATGAGTTAATTTTTCTTTTTCAATGTGATTTTATTTTGCATTTCATTTAAGATGCGTGCGGTCCAAAAAGAAAAAAATACCCATCTGCCCACTACCACGGTGATCTTTGCATCTTGAATAATAATCAAGGGATTTTAAGTCAGAATCTGGGTCTTAATGAAGTGCTAAGGGCCTCTATGTTCGTGCAGAATTCCCGCAAGGAATCACCCTAGGTTCTGCTCACTCCAGCACTTGTGGAAATCTCATTTTTTTCTCTGGAATACAATGTTTTCAATCTTCACAAATGTTTGCACCGCCTCATTCTCAAAGCAGTTTTGAAAAATGAGATAACAGCGAGCCCTGAAGAGGGCGGCAGGTGGCCGCGACTGCGGAACATATGCAAGCGATGCCCGTCGCCGCCTGGGAGAAACCGCCGTGCTGAATGAAACATGTGTTCTGAAGTGGGCCTTTGCATACCGACAGCTTTTGCTTATGCCTTGAGTCTGGGGTGAAATCCAGCACAAATGGCTGTTCAGTTTTTAGCCTACCACCAAGAACACATATTTGAATCAGACATGCCAACCCTCCCGATTTAGGCGGGAGACTCCCGATTTTTAAATGAAAAATATTGCAAAATATTGCTATTTTTCACATTCTCCGCTTAAAATAATTCTTTCCCCAATGCATTCCTATGGGGAAATTATTTTCTCCCGAATTCTCTCTCCCTCCCAGGTGCATACATGCCAACCCTCTCGATTTAGGCGGGAGACTCCCGACTTTTCGTGAAACAATTTTGCTACTATGGGAAAATGCGCCACTCCCGATTTCTCTGATTAAATCTCCCTCCCAGGTGAGTCGGAATGTTGCATGTCTGCAGGTGCCTCAGAATGTTGGTATGTATGTTGAATGCCCATTTGTTTTTCTCTCCGTTTCATTTTGCTTATTCAGACCAGTTAGCCCTCATTGCCAAACAGCCAGGAAAGGAGGCCTGCTGCGCACATGGCGGCCATTTTGCCATCTGGGACACTGGGAGATGTACAAGTAGATGCTTTATTATACTGACATCTTTGGTTGGACGCAATATACTCAATGCATCAACTGCAACTAAGCTATTAAAGTGTCAAACGTTTCCGATGGTTGCAATAGCTGCTGCCCTGAGACTTTTCTAGTCAGAGTAGTTTATCGTATTTTATCGTCCACTGCAGTCTGGGTTTCGTATTTATCCAAGCAACCATCTGGTAGGGGGGTCGTTAAAAATACCATAAATGTCAGCCTATCCTTTCCCTTGACATACAAGGCGCGCACGGCTGCCCACCAGAAGAAACTCTAATAATCCATTTACTGTTAAATAATTGACTATCTTTATAGTGCTTGCTACCTGTTGTGGTTCAGCAAATATAGAATGACCTAGAAAACATCAAATGTAGCATGAGGATTTATAACTTTAACAAGTAATATTTATATTGGGCGTTTTATCACCATGGTTTCAAAGCACAGTGAATTAAACCTATAACTAATGCGTAGTTCAATGGCGGCCATTTTACTGACTTCTGAAGGTTTGAAGGCTGTACGGCTGCTGAGATTCAAACAGGTGAACTCACTGTGGGTGATGATAAAGTCAACAGCAGAAAAGCTCTCTTACCAGCTGAGATTTTTTAGCAGAAAAAAACGCGTGGACTGTGTCCCTGCACTCAATGTTTTAAAAAGTTAACATGATTGTTATAGAAGATATGTATGTACATAGCATCAAACCAGGGGAAATAAAAAGAATACTTTTGAAAGATGTTTTTTTCATTTAAATCACATACCTCATGTAAATAGAGAGTTGCATCTAAAACAAAAACATTTTAAAACACATTGGGGCTGAGTCATGGAATATTTGGCGCAGAAAATAGGGTAATTGCGGGCACAACTGCGCTTAAATCCCCCTTAGTCGATTCATGGAATCGAATACACAGTTATTTTCTTGGACTTGCGTGGAGTTCGTGCTGGCTTGGCACATCTGTGCGAGCCGTCAAGGGGCTTGCACGAGACTTCAACTAGAGCATGAGCGTGGCTTGCGCACAGGGCTGGGAACGGGGCGGAACACCAAAAATGGGGAAGAACTAGCGAAAAAGTGGGCATTCTGAGGGACGACCTGCAGGCAGTCCCTCGCACGGCCACAATTGCGCGACACGAGACGTATTCATGGATTCGATTGCGCAATGTCTCAGCTTGGAAATGGCCACGCAAGTCCTTCATACGATCTGCCATCCAAAGGCAGGCATAAGTACACGTGCACATATGATTTTCAGCATGCAGGTGGGCTTGCATGTTGGATTTCGGGGTGCGTGTGCTCAATCGGGCTTCTGATGTAATTTAGGCGGGCGCATAGGCAGTCTAGCGGGCTGCAGGAACGTTTTTGTGTGGGTTTGCACGCAGATTTTCTGAGTTATTGTCGAGTTACATTTTTTTATACGCATGTTGTCGGGGTTCCGTATACCGTTACAGGGGACCCTTCTCAGGGTCCCCCAGTCACAGGCCAGCTTATGGTGGACCCCACACACCGCTTTAAGAGTGCGTGTATTCGTGCCTGGGGGAGTGTATTGCTCGCCCAGAGTGCAGGGACAGTCATTAATCACCAGTGCAATTGCAGAGCCAATACTTTAAACGCAAGTAGACGTGCCAATGACTTACAACCACACGCACGCTTAGAAAATAATGAGCACTTATATGGCTATTTATTCAAAGCTTGGAAGCAACAAGTGATAACACAGAAATAAATCACAGAAAAGACAGAGAATTCAAAAGAAAATACATCACTGTGGGCGTAACTGAATCCCTCATCTCGCCAGAAGCAGCTGCAAGACCCCGATAACAGCCAGGCCGAGAGCACAACAGCCCACAGGTATGCCGGAAGGAAGCGTCCCCCCTCCGACTGAGGTCTTTGTACTTGTCCCGTCTGACCGTTGAGGGGTTCCGCATATATGCACTCCTCAAAAAGGGTTGGTAATTTCTCGAACCTTCTGGTAAATGCACTTGCGCATTGATGGGCAACCGTTGGTTGCCAGCTGGCTCAACCGACAGTAACCTCAAGGAGCAAAGCGCTTCCCTCCTCTAAGAACAAGCGCCAGGGAAAACAGTCCCATAACTCATAACAAGACATAACAAAGCCAGCTTTCCCAGCAAAATGTCCTTGACTGCATACCAGGTTTGGAAAGCATGTTTTCTTCAGCAAAGTAAATTCAGCTCTCAGCAAAATAAGTACAGCTTTTCACTGCGGCATGAAGTAAATATCCATTATGGCTCTGAGTGCTCCCAGAATACACTGTGCAGCAGCGCCATGTTTTAGCTGAAGCATAACAGGGAGCGTGCAAGGGTAGCTGATCCGGCAGTTTTCTGCTTTGCAGGGGGCGTGTCGCAGGAGTTCTGGCTGCGAATTGCGAATACGGTCAATTTGCGCTGTCAAGTCCATGAATACGCGTGGCGCGCATTTTTCTTTCTGCGCGCAGGCTCGCGCAGTGTCCATCTCGTTGCGTGGCCCTTGCATGATTTCTTCATGAAATTACATGAATCTGCCCCATTCGGGGTATGCTTGCTTGATTCTATTCAATGTCAAATTGACTAAGTGCAATGCCTGGCCATCAACTAAGTCAACCTAAGCTGAGCCTGACCACTGAAAGCAAGTCCCTGTTTATGCACACTCCATAGTGAATACAACCCTCTAGGGAAATAAGTCAGGAGATAGCTTGTAAGGATAACACTGTTTAATTGTACATAATACAAAATACCAGCAAAGGATTCTGCTGCTCAAGAATGTTCTGGTTAATCACAGTACAAGCAAGAGCTTAAAAGACCGGGTGGCGTCATCACATATAGTAAAATCTAGCACCACTGATTTGCATGACTATATACATGGGCCTGCTCCACAGCGGAAGTCAGGCTACAATTGATTAGTTCCTTCGCCGTCAGTCAGGCTCCACGTGGGTCAGCTGGGCTCATCTCGTTGTGTGGTGAAGGTCAGGTCGCTCATGAGATACATTGTTTAATCTAAGCTAGCATACTGAGCCTATTACTACATCACTGTGGCATGCACCTGGGTGGTTTGGGGATCAGTGCCAGGGGGAAGGGAGGATGAAATACAGTCATACTGACCACCCTTTGTTGATATCGCTCCTCTTGCACCCAAGGTCTCCACCTTGGTTTTGATCTATAATTTATCCCTCCTTGTATCTCGTGTTACAAAGGATGTATTTTATGCTGAGGGGTGAAACAGTTGCGCATGCTTAGATCTTTTATGGTCACTTGATTTGTGCTAGGACAGCAGGGTCACTCGCTTATCATGGAATTCAGGGATTTGGGGTTCAGGTCGGTGGTGTGGGCTCTGGCTTTGGGCTGGCTTGGTGGGGGTCAGAGACCTGCTGGCAGTTTAGTTGTAATGAATGGGTACTGTGCAGAGTCTGGTGTTGTCTCACACTCTTACAGGGCGCATTCCTCCGAAAGATGCTAACTGTTTGCAACAGTGAATGGACATGGGGGAAGTGAACGTCCGTGAGAACTTGTGGTGCAGATTCATTCTGCCTAAATGATATTGGGCCTAGTTCAATCTTTCGATGGAGCTCGGCTGGTGCTGCATGGCCATGCAAGCCTGTGCTTTTGTCATAACTACAAAATGGCGTTTCTTTCTACGTGTCTCCTAGTGTTCTGCATCTTCTGTTCATGCAATATTACCTCTACACCGAGTTTTATAGTGCGGTTCACTTCCCCCTTATATACTACACCATTTCATAAGAGATTTGCCTCAACTGAAAGTGCCTACAGGGGTGGGATATACTCATTTCCATCCCAACACCACCAACTGAGGAATAAGTCAACCTAGTCGAGCCTGATCACCAACCGAGGAATAGGTCAACCTAGGCTGAGCCTGACCAACTGATAAATAGGTCAACCTAGGCCAAGCCTGATCAACAACTGAGGAATAGGTCAACCTAGGCTGAGCCTGACCCCCAACTGAGGAATAGGTCTACCTAGCTGAGCCTGACCAACTGAGGAGTAGGTCAACCTAGGCCAAGCCTGACCAACTGAGGAATAAGTCAACCCAGGCGAGCCTGACCAACAACCGAGAAATAGGTCAACCTAGGCTGAGCCTGACCACCAACTGAGGAATAGGTCAACCTATGCAGAGCCTTACTACCAACTGAGGATTAGGTCAACCTAGGCTGAGTCTGACCACCAACTGAGGAATAGGTAAACCTAGGCTGACTCTGACCACCAACCGAGGAATAGTTCAACTAAGTAGAGCCTGTTCACAACGGAGGAATAGTTCAACCTAGGCTGAGCCTGACCACCAACTAGGAGTAGGTAAACCTAGTCAAGCCTGATTACCAACTGAGGAATAGGTAAACCTAGGCTGACTCTGACCACCAACCGAGGAATAGGTCAACTTAGTCGAGCCTGTTCACAACTGAGGAATAGGTCAACCTAGGCTGAGCCTGACCACCCACTAAGGAATAGGTCAACCTAGTCATGCCTGATCACCAACTGAGGAATAGGTAAACCTAGGCTGACCCTGACCACCAACCGAGGAATAGGTCTACCTAGTTGAGTCTGATCACCAACTGAGGAATAGGTCAACCTAGGCCGAGCCTGACCACTGACTGAAGAATAGATCAACCTTGGCCAGGCCTGATCACCAACTAAGGATTAGGGCAACCAAGGCTAAGCATGATTACAACTTCAGATATTTATGATGTGTGGGCAAACCAAAGCATGGGCTGGCCGCGCCCCTCTAGGTCACACTATAGCTACAGACTGGGGAAGGATGTGAAGTCCAGATTATAATATAATGCTAATATGAAAGCATTGTATTAGTTTGGTCCAGAAAATGAAGACTACGTGGCTTGGAAGAAATTGGAATACTTTTAACAGGTCATTCGTATAGGGCTCAGTTTCCTATCATCAGGGTAATTTTAGATCAGAAGCATTCCCCTTCACTGTCAATAAAGAGTGCACTATTTCTTCTTGCTGAGGTCTTTAAACTCCAGTGCTAGTGCACTGTATGTTGTGACTTTGACTGACGCTTTCTATTGAAAACAGCTGGCAAAATGTCTGACTGTAGCAAATCTCAACCGAGGTGAACCCCTGGACCCAAGCATTGAAGGCATTGCATTCACTGTATCGCGAAGAGAGTGCAGTTCTGAGTATGACTTAGATCCACCGTTCAAGCACTAGTCCTATTCCACCTGGATCGGGCCGATGCACTTCTCAAAGGCCTCCCGTCATCCTCCTTTGGTCCCCTGAAAAGTGTTCTACGCGTGGCCGTACGCCTCATCAAGGGTCTACGCAAATACGACCACATCACCCGCCCACATCGACATTCACTGGCTCCCACTGCACGCACAAATCACCTTCAAGTCTTGCAGAATTATGTATAAGGCAGTCGCCCTCAAGTCATCCAGCTGCCTCTCAGAGAAACTCTGCATCTCCAGCGGACAGTGCACCACCAGAAACCAGGACCTGTGCATACTTGAAATTCGCCATTGCAAAAAGGAAAGGACCAGAATACAAGTCTTCTCTGCCTACGCCCGAAGACTATGGAACCTCCTCCCCATCAGCATCAGACCCGCCCCCATGCTCCTACAATTCAGAAAAGAGCTCAAGACCTGCCTCTTCAAGGGGTCTCTCCTTCTCAACACCTAAGCCATCACGTCACTCCTCGTGCCACCAGACTCGCTAGACGCTGCCCGCCCCTCTACTCCCTGCCACTCCAGTACAGCTGCACCCCTCCTCTGTATCTGACCCTGCGCTGTATATCTGTTCTGTTGTTACCACAGAAAAGCGCTCTGTTGTGCATCTGTAATGTTGTACACCTCTGCAAAGCACCACATTGCTTCTAGAAACTAGGTCCGCGCTCAATAAATACCATATTAATAATAATAATATGATGAGGCATATGAGGTTGCTAGGCGCCAGGTTGTGCAGAACATGGCTGCTCTGATTCTGGCTTATGTTGCTAAAAGATCTCACATCTCTGCTACATTGAAAAGCCTCCATTGGTTGCCAGTTGTGCAGCGGATTAAGTTGAAAGCTATGACCATCACGCATAAATGGATGTATGGTGAAGCTCTTGCCTATTTTATGGCACGCCTGTGGTTATATAAACCATCCCATTCTCTCCGCTCCAGCTCGCAGCAACTGTTATCCAACAAACGCTTCAAGCGCAGCCTTGGAGGTGGTAGATCCTTTCAGTTCCTTGCTTCAACCTTGTGGAACATGCTACCACTCTGTCTACGGCTTGACTCTACTCTTGTGTCCTTTCGGAAAAATATGAAAACATTTTTCTTTAGTGAATCTTTCACTGTGTTTTCATGTTTTCTGTTAAATCTAATCTCTGGGCTGCTGGATTAGTATTTCTCACTTGTGTGTTTTAGTTAGTCATGTTATTATTTATTATTGTTATATTTTCTTTTTTTGTTACAGCACTTTGATGCCTCCAGGCTTAAGTGCTTTATAAATAAATAAGAGAGTGTGGCAGTGAGAGTGGTCTGCCGAGGACTTGGTCTCAATTTGGAACTGTTGTTTCACCAACAAAGTCTGTTGTTGCTGGCAACTTTGGGAGGCAGTGACTAAATTCTCTACTATAAAACCTGCATTTCCGCGCAAAGCATGGCACGAGAGTGAGGCAGTGAGTGTGGTCTGCTAAGGATTTTGCTTCAATTTGGATCTGTTATTTCACCAACAAAGTCTGTTGTTGTTGGCTACTTTGGGAGGTGGTGACTAAGTTCTCCACTACAAAACATGTATTTCCGCATGAGAGTGCGGCAGTGAGTGTAGTCTGCTGTGGTCCACTGTGGCAAGGTGGAGCCGGACTCTCACTCTCAGAATAAGTATCCCCTGGAAGAAGCACACAATATACAGAATGCACATAGGCGTTAACCGGTAAGTGGGATATTGGTGTTTGTAACTGATATAAACAGCTAAAAATCCCAGCAAAGTCCGATTACGCCTTGTGCAACGTTGTTTAAACTTGAGACTAATGCAAATTAACGCGACTTAAAAACAACATAGTATTGTCTTCTTATAGAAAGAATGGATATGCTTAATATTGCTACGCTCTCGATAGAAAGGGATCCTCTGTGTGTGAAAAGAATACGGCTCTGCAGTGACTGCCGACTTCTGTCTTTGAGCCGCCTTGCATTATATACGAAATCCAAAGCAGGTACCTTACAGTTGGGAATACACCTCAGGCCAGCAGTGACTGTGGGCCATCCTGCCTTTGAGCTGATGGGTTCCTTAGTGAACAATTAATTCTCCTTGTCACAGAATCGATCTAAATGTCTGGAAAAATGAAATCGCGAAATGGTAAGCAGAGGGCTACAACTAATAATAATAAATCTTTAGCTGGAGGTGATACAGTAACAACTCTGAGAAAGGTTGCAACCTCAAACTCTGTAATCATGCAAATTGACAAGATCACAGAGAATTTTTAAAGGGCCTACTAGGAGAACAATTGAGTTACACACTGCACCTAGTACATGTGAAAGCCTGAATAGCCCCATTGCTTGTACAACAGCTGAATTTGACAGCAATAATTTGCTGTTAAAGCTAAGCTATTCCCTTCATGCAGAAGTATTGCACATGGAAGCGGGGGCGGATATACTGGAGGCAGTAGCCTCTAATGATAAAACTGTCATTGAGGTTGATGAACAAACTGAAATACCCACAGTGAGGCTTTCCTGCACTCCGTGCTTCACGCGGGTGAGGGAATATCCTAAAACGACGAGCGATCGGTCAGATTTGTCTGAGGCTGCTAGAGGCAATGAGACAACTGATAGTACCGACAGTGATAGATCAAAGGATCAAGATGCTCACTACCTAGTGACAAGTTTTGCCTTAAAGATATTACTGAAATTTACGCATACCATTGTTTGCATTGTTAAAAAAAGACAGCTCTTCTAATTGAGTTAACAAAAAGAAAAAATACTTGTGATAAAGGAGGCCCTGAGTTCTTTCTGATAGTTGAGCATAATATTAATCAGGCTATATTTAATGAAATACAGCCGGCAACTCACTCTGATGTAATGGAATCTACAAAAGTAGATAGTTTAGCTGGCAGTGATGAAGAGGAACATGGAATACCCTTAAGTAGAAGAGAAAGGTGAAGAATTAAAAAGAAAAGGGAGAGATCAGTCCTAAAGATTGTTGAAATAAAAGGAAGTCATAGTACAGCAAGAGATTCTGTAAGTATAAATAAAAACCTGTCTGGCACGAAAAGAGCAAGAAAAAGAGTGGGTAGAAGAGCACAAGGAGCATCGAATAAAATAGGCAACTTAACAAATTGCCTATTGAGTTCTAAGGAACAGAAAAATTTGGCGGTTAATTATCAAGAAGAAATTGAAGAGCACAAGCATAGTACTTTGGAAGAATCAGACACATCATCTAAAATTAGTTCCCAAGTGTCGATTGCAAGTGTACAACAGAATAAAGCTTCTATGAAATTAAAATCTGGAACTAGGACTATTTTGAATTTGCCCATGAGACAATCTAACCTACCGGCTGTGCTTGAAACTAATCCCCCACAGGCAGTGACTGCCTTATCAGCAACGGAGATTACAATAGCTAGCCGTTTTGAAGAATCGAAACAGCCAATAAATAGAAGCTGTTTGCTTAATATCTTTAGTAATCCTCCTGCTCTGAGGGTAGTGATTTTGTGTGTGTGGAGCAATTGGAACCTAGTCCTAATTGTGTAACTAGAGTTCATTGTACTTCCTCTGAAGGGGCCAGTTTGATCAGGGCAGTACTGAATCTCTTCTTAAATGGACCTATGACTTGGATTGTCCTGTTAATAAAAATCTTATCCCTAAAGATCAAGCACCAATCTAAAAAGGGGGGTCTAGTGAAGGCACCAATTTGTAAGAATGTAGGTTTGTCAAAATCTGTAGTGAAGGGCGGTGATCCAGATGTAAAGTCCCATTGTGAATTTTATGTTCATTTTTGCCACCTGCCATTACAAAATCCTGATCAAGCATAGAGATAAAATTCTGGAACACGAGGTGCCATGCCCATTTATTTAACAAAGATGGCTCTAGTAAGTATCTTTTCCAGGCTGACATTTTACTACTTCAGGACACCTGGTTGTTACGAGACACATTGTTTGATGGGTTTACAGCTTATTTACGATATGCCAATAAGAGGGAAAAAGGTCGCCCATTTGGCGGTCTTGCTATTTTGGTAACCAACGGCTTGAAATCAAGAGAGATACCATTACAAGACAAAATAAGAATTTGATAGCAGACGAAGTACAAATTGAATCCCATCATAAAATGTTTGTGGTGAACATCTATGATCCTCCAGGAGGAAACGTCACTATGGATATCCAATATAAAGTGTATGAACTGTCGGGCAAACAGACAGAGGCGAACCAGGACTTGAACGTCATCATCTGTGGGGATCTTAATGCTAATTATTTAGTATTGCAAACCAAATGTAATTTAACAACAAACTACTGGTTTTACCCGCAGATGTGATAACATAAAAAAAGCTTTAACCTTGGTAGAGTTCTTTAAAGATTTTGAATCTATTATGCTAAATGGTTTAGTGAAAGGGGACATTCCATCTGCCCCTATTTGGCAGTGGGACAAGAACCTCCACAATAGACTATATACATGTGAGTAAAAGAGCCCTCCAATATGTAACAGATCTGCAAATTTCATTTGTACATTTTGGTCATCATGTAATATTGTCCTTTCTCTATCGACTTCCTCTGACAAAGAATAGTTATCATGACAAGGTTGGTGCAGTAAATGTAAATTCTGGTGGGGAATGACTTGATCAGTTTCCATTTTTGTTGAAATTCAAGGCCTCGCTCTTATTCACAAATAGGGTCAGTTTTCATTTGTGTTGAAATTCTGAGACTTAGCTAAAATTCAGAGCTCTTTTCCTACACTCCCCTCCTTTTGTTTATGTTGGGACCTAACCAAAAGGTCACTGCAGAAACAAAATAATCCCGGCTGCAGTTCATATGTCTGATCTTGGGCACAAATTAACAAAATTTCATACTTTGATTTCAGGCTTTTACACACCAAATCCTCCATACATTTACAACAATTAAACTACATGCAATTGGTAACCAAAAGTTTTCACGTATCTCTGAATACACATATATACATACACTTTTTTAAATTATCTTTTTTATATCTGTTTTACCTTTTGATTACTTCTTGTTTTTGTCCTTTTTTTTATTGATCTTTAGTGTGCCTTTATTCTTTTTCAAGAAGTCTTTATTTTGGTTGTTGACATTTTTTGAATGTTTATTTTTTTATATTTTATAACAAAATCATTATAATGTAGGTAACATTAAGTCCTTTTGCTATCCAAAATGTAGAATGTTCATAGCGTCTATTCTATGCTTCGATGGCTGCATCAGTCCAACCCTAGAAATGGAAATGTTGAAGTCCAAGTGTGGCACTCCGTAAAAAAGGGTGGCGGTAAGCTTACCGCGTCCTTGTTTCCGGACTGCCACACTACGAGTTTGCCTGTAGGAGCCATTGCCCCTGGCAGGGTCAGACCTAACGGGCGCGCCGGCCCCTACCAGCAGACTTTTCACGGAAGCACTGGCACTGTTAGCAACAGTGCCAGTGCTTCCGTCTCCCCACACCAATGGAGTCCTATGGGACTCCATGGAAATGGTGAGTTACCAAACCCGCCACCTGACTTCTCGCGCCACCTGGACTTGTAATGTCCCGGTGGCACCGGAAAGTCAGGCGGCGGATTCAGTGTTTCTGGGTCAGCGGCAACCCGCCGGTGGCACCGGTGGTTTACCACCGACCTTGGAATGAGACCCAATGTCTCCATTGGAAATATCTTACTTCAAATGTTCAATGGTTTTAAGAGTAACCATGCAATAAAGAGGGAATTAGCCCTGGAAAAAGCTTTCAATTGGGCCAGATAAAAAAGGTAGGTTGTCTGTAAATCACAACTCATTCAGACTGGTGGCACATCCTTCATTAGGCTGAAAGGGTGCCCGCGACCCTGCCGCTGTTTAATGTGAGACAAGCTTCCATCCTTAGCGATTGGGACTTCCTTCAGGGGTCACTATCCCCCCACCCCCTTTTCAGTCCTGGGGTTTTGTCCCGGGGACTCCTGTCCTGAGGTGGTGTCCTCTGGATCCTGCTTCCTTAAATCCCAGAGCACTTGTGGGAGAAGTCGTTAGTGTCTAGAGTGAAAGAGAAATAGACTGATTAAGAAACAAATACACGGATTGATTCATATTTGCCTTTCCTTTGGATATCATCTGAAATCAAAAGGCGGATCATGCACATGAAATATACAATCTGTATACAACAACAGTCAAGGATACTTTTTTCAGGACCTTCAAATAATACATGAGTTGAGTATAAAAGATACAATGGTAGATCTTTTGTCATTGGCTGTAAGAAAGCAGGTTAATATAATAGACTTCAATGTGCCATTTTAAGCCAAAACACAAGAGACACATTGATCAATGCCTATAGGCAATTGCCTATGTCATTGTGCTCAACGGCTACGTGGGATTGTTAGCAATCTAAATAAATGACACCTGGACACCTGCCTGTATCTTTTTTTATTACCTTCCACTCCTATTCCAATTCATGTACTCACCTGTTCCATCCCCCTTTTTCACATTGATTTACATTGATT
Organism: Ambystoma mexicanum; assembly: GCF_040938575.1. Classification (NCBI taxonomy): domain Eukaryota; kingdom Metazoa; phylum Chordata; class Amphibia; order Caudata; family Ambystomatidae; genus Ambystoma; species Ambystoma mexicanum. The sequence continues at coordinate 102,433,275 of NC_090936.1, read as the reverse complement.
AAAACGTATTCACAGTTACCTACCTGATGCATCTCTACTTTCATCCCCTTTCTTTACACTTCAACTTGATATTTTGTATATTATTCACACCTATATTATTAATTGGAGCTGTGATGGGTGAATTGTTTTCTATTGAGCACCTGCTGGGTGAAATCCAGGTTGATGAAATAACACTCTCCAAATCTCAGGGAACAGTTGAACAGCCTGTGGCACAGTGGAGCTTTGATACTCCTGATCAAGACTTGATTAAAGCACAGAAAGCAGGGTCGTACTGGGACAAGAAATAGGCCCAGACACCCAAAAAAAAGTGCCCCCCCCTTGCCTTACGACCCTTGACCTATGATGACATCACCAGAAGTGATGTCATTTGACCCCACCCCAAAGTCACATCCCGGGAAGCGATGAAACACGACCTTTCACCCCTTGTCAAAACAGGAAGTGACATCAAATAGCATTGTTCCTAAGTACACTATGAAAAATATGGTTATGATTTCACTAATGTGATATACATTTCATACAAGAATGGATCACCATATGTATCATTAATATCTGTGTATAGATTCATATTGTCAAATTACTGTGAATGCAAGCAGACGTCCAAGGCCAAATGATAATATGTTATTGTATAGCACTTAAGCTCTTTTTTATAGAACAAATATGCATACAATATCACCCAACCTGTGTTGGTACTCATGTATTGACCTAAGAAGGATGAAAGGCTGAGATGGCCTTGCTGGGATTCGAATATGCAGATCACACACACACATCGCAGCAGCGAGCGCTCAACCCACTGAGCTATCATATCAGCTACAGTAAAATGAGCAATTATTCTGTAGTGGATAACATTAAACTGGTAACTGAGATTTAACAGAAGACCAGTTAAGTTCATCTGCAGGTCTGGTGCAAAGTTAGCCGCATGTCAAGCTTGCATGCAACTACTTTCAGGCTTCAGATGTTGGCAAAATAGGGAAAGCAGCGCACTCACAGGACATCCCCTACTCGAGCACTCGTTACCTCATACATGCAAACAAACATCAAGAACAGCATGCCAAGGAGATGGGAAAGATAGACACATTACAACAAAGCATACATTGTGGCACAATGAAGTCAATGGCCACTTGATGCGCTATGGTCAAATATTTCTACACTGTAGAGAAGCTTTCAGGCACAAGGATTTTGTCAAGTGACCGAGGACACCGAGATGGAATTTCTTGTGATGATCATAACAGAGACAATGGCAGAAGAAAAACATGCTATCACTGCAACTTGCGAAAGGCAAAATACATAGTCCGAAATGGATGCTTATTATACTCTAAAATTGGTTGTTTATCACTAATATCACTAATACATATTTATCACTAAACCAACAGCACTGCCACTCCAGGGGGCACCATGACCCTGGAATGGTGGCACAGTGACAGCCAGTGGCCCGGCGGTGGCCCCGCCCCTCAACTTTGCATGCTGCAGCAGTATGTGAATGATGCATGCATCATAATTTATGATGCCCACATCATGCATGCAAGTCAATCATCAAAGCAAGGTAACGTATGTTATAATAACTAGTAAAAGAAACAGAAATCCAGGAAACATGCACTCTACTGCTATTAATATGAATGCCTTTGAACTTGAAACATTAACAAAAGAACACAATGGTTGAAATATATAGTCATCAATAACTGAATTCATATCATGTGATATTATTCATTAGTTATCGTCTCCTTCATGAATTTCTGTTTTTGCAAATTGTGTCATGAAACCTGTCAAGGAACAAGTAATGGATATAATTCAAAGCCCAGAACAACCAATCCTATTATTTAAAGCCAAAAGGCATTCCCGGGCTTTCTCAAGGCTACAATAGTTCTTGCAATAACTAAACTTAAAAAAAAAAAATCTGAATATACCATCTGTGTGTAATGTCCCATATTTCATATTGGAGATATGCAATTCCAATATTTTTCTGAATGTATGTAGGGTTCCTTGATTCAGGAATGTAACATATTGTTGATGTCCAGGTTGAGAAACAATGTTTCATTGTTTGAAAGGTGTTCACCCATAAGCAAGGCCAATCTTTGTTATTAATGTAGAATCTTTCATATTTTCAGGGGTTAGGATTCCTCATGTTTCTTATCCCATGTCAAATAATTCCATTGACCTAAGCCAAATGCAATCATTGGACCAGGGTGCCTCCTAAAGACCACTAATACTGGAAACGAACCCTAGCACCTGGACACCATGCAAATAGCTGCGGTGCGCAGTATAAATACCTTTAGCATAACACACCAGATCATCACCACCGCTTAGAACCATTCACCAAAGACTACCTCAATGATTGGATTAAGGTGCTGAATACCACTGCTGGAAATTAGTTCACCACTACCACTTTGAAAAGCAACCAAAAGCACTCGGTCAGAGCTAATAGGCATCAGCAAGACCTCACTGCTGCAGAAGATCCAGGACTACTGATTGGCAAATGACCTGTGCATTCCCCTGGCAAGAGACTATAACTGCAACGATAAATGACTTGGAGATCTGCTTTTATTACTCTGTTAATGCTGCTACCAACTGCTTACTAAGCCTATTTGGGGCGCAGGATTTAGAATGAATGTAGATCCACTTTAGTTGTGTACAAACTGAAAAACACACTTTCATTGGGGGGCGGCTAGGACATTCAGCCATGAAAAGGGCTGATACTCTCCTCTAATCTTGCCTCTGCCCATCATTAGGTTTTCAACAAAACATTTTTTTTTTTAAAAAGAACATCAAATTCTTTTTTCCAAAACTGGCCCAGGAGTGGCCAGAAATTGGCCCCCAGTTCAAAGGGCCAATCCGACCCTGACAGAAAGAAGATGTTATTTTAGGCCCATTTTACAACCACTTGTAAAAGATGCAGTGCAAAATCCAATAGGCATAATTTTTTAACATTTCCAGTGTAAAATCCTCTGACTGAAGAGGACTGTAAAGGGAAAGAAGAACTGAGGGTGTTGTTGAAAAATAAAGAGAATTTGTTTACAAGGAGGACTGATGATTCGGAAATCCGTGTCAGGCCAAATTCAATTGGAAGTACCTTTGTCATTTTGAGGACTGATGCAACATCGTGCCTACGATGCCATAGCTGCAGGCCACAGAAGCTCCCAGAAAACTTTGGAAATGTTAAAATATTATGCCTATTGGCTACACATATCACATGATGTAGAACTCTATACAAGAGGATGTCTGGTGTGCATGCAATTTAACCTACTAACCTACTTCCCCAACACATAGGGCACCATTAATGAAAAGGGGTCCGACACTCCCATGGTCAGATCTACAAATAGACTTCATCTAACCCGTGCAAAGGTCAGCACCGGGAAACAGATATGTGTTGACGGTCAATTGTTTGATGTCCAAGTGGGTGGAATGTATCCCAGCCCCTGACTGCAGTGCGCAAACGCCGGCTACTTTACTGGTCAATCATCTTCTTTCAAGATTTGGTTTACCTCAGAGAATAGAATCAGACAGTGGAAGAGATTTTACTAGTGCAGTAATGACAAAGATGTGGGAAATCTGGGAGTGCAGAGGAATTTGCAAATTTCATATCAGCCCTCTTCTTCAAGGGGTGTAGAACGGTCAACAGGTCAATAGTTGATATGTTAAATAGGTTTGTGTCTGAGGCAGGGTCCAGCTGGGATCTGCGACTCCCTCTGGGACTAATGGCTATTAGGTCAACACCATCGAAATCAGCAAATATCAGCCCACATGAAATTTTGACAGGTAGAAAAATGGTTTTACCACAACACCTGCTTTATAGGACCAATGTGCAGGTCCTGGTAAATGCAGCCACAATACACGAATAAGCGGAATAGTTGAGAAAGCACTTGCAACATGCCTTTGTCTGTGCGCAGCGGAAGTTGGAAAATGCAGTTGACAGAGAAAAATCATACCATGACAAGAAAACATCTGTGAGGGAATATGATGTAGGCGACTAGGTTTATAAGTTCAACTTTGGAAAAGGCAGACACAAAATCCCACGTTTCTCGTATCATGATGAGGGCCATTTAGAATTGTGGATAAGGTTTCACCTGTAGTCTAGTGAATTGCTATAAAGGAGGGAGATTTAACTGTGGAACAATTTGTCCCTGTTAACCAAATTAAACCATTCCACCTGAAACATGAGGTGAGGAGGTTAGAACACATTGGTCGAAACAATTACGTAGTGAAAGGTGTAGTCATATCCTGAAAATGATGCGCTTGCATCTGAAAGAGGTTCACCATTGCAGGAAATAAGAAATAAACAGGAAAATCCTAAAGATCAGCGTAATAGATGGCAATTTAAAAACAATATGCATCATGAAAATGAAGCACATGCCGTCAAAGAAATGATGGTTTGTGACAAAATGAATCATTGCAGGGCTGGTGGTCCGCTGAATGTCTCAGCAATGATAAATGAAATCTCGGAATCAACTAACAGTTTATCATTTCTTAATAACCAAACTACTGTTCATACCTCCACAGAAATGAAAATTCCCCAAAAGACAAGTGCAGGGTTTGAGCTCTGTATATTCCAAGAGACAGAAATGACAGGTACCGTGCAAAATGCAGATAAGTGTCACACACCAAAATCTGACATTCTGTCACCTGACACTTGTGAAAATACATAGTCAATAGGTTCCAGAGTGGAGGTAAGTGTAAAGGACCCAGACAATGGGGAAAGAACAATGCAGGAATGCGCAGTGAACACTAGTGGTCCCACGTCAGGGGGGGCAGTCAGTGGCTACACTTCAAATGGGTGCTGAGCCCAGGAGAATAGACAAAGAGATCCAAAAAGAAATGGGCAAAAAGTGGGAATAGAAATGTTATTTCATACGCCCCTTTGCCTAGCAAAAATCCAGGCTGATCTGAGAAAAGATCAGTAACAATTCATACTTTCCATGCATACGAGAAGAATGTGAGGATAGATATTATTTTTTTATTTTTTTTTTATTTGATATGGTTAAAAATTTCAACCTTTCAAATTCAACGTATCACAAGTTTGCCACACTTTAAACAATGAATTATACAAAACAGAGCTACATTACAAAATTACTAAATTACAACTATATGTCTATCAGCTTATCTTAAAATAAATATGTTGCTTCCATAAGCATAAGAAGGTATAATGATTTCATTATATTCTGGTATAATTTCGTAAAAGGATTTCTTAACATTCTTTCTAAAATCAAGGGATCCTTTTGAACATTCTTTCTAAAATTAAGGGATCCTTTTGGTTAAAAAGCTGGAGATTGCGTAACTAAATTTTAAAAGTTGACTCTAAAACACACAACTTTAGAGGACCTAAACAATATAAAAGCATTTCAGCATCAATTGATATCACTCTTAGCAGTATATGGCAACACTGTTTGGACAAATTGAGTTAAAGCAATGTGTATTACTGTTCTGTTGCTCGTGATCAAGGCAATCCATATTTCATAATGTGAACGTAGGCAAAAAAATTGCATTACATTTTTGAAATATTGTTCTCTCAAACCAGACAGAGCCAAACATTCTACAATTACGTGGCTTAACGTCTCAATTTGATTCACATTAGTACAAAACCGACAAAAGGCTTCACTTTTGGGAATAATTCCCCGTCTTGCCAAGATTTGATTGGTTGGACACAAATTCAATCGTATTCTTAACATGGTTGCACGAACCACACTAGACGGACATTTAACCAAGTAGTCGCTCATCTGTCTAAGTTTTTTATGAGGGAAAACATTGATATCAAAGTCAACATAGCCAGAACAATCCTGTTGGGTTATAATCCAATCATAACGATATAAACTTGTTTTGGCTTTATTCGGATTAGAGAGCAGCATCTCTATAGAAATATCTGCATCCACAAGAGCATTTAGCACAAACCGCCTCCAATTCTTAGAAAATCTATCCGATGAGGAACACATATGGTGGCCAACGAGTCCTAGAATGTTATCTGATTGTAATCCCAATAAGAGTTTACGATAAAAGTAGCAGAATTTCCACAACACCTGTGCATGCATTGAGGTCAGGCCCAATTCATAACGTATTAACCATATGGGAGTACAAGACGGTAGGCAAAGGACTGCTTTCCAAAACTTTCCTTCAAAGTAGTCCCAGTATCGTCTTTCCCTAGGCGGGAAAGTTTCAGCCCCATAAGACAGAATTGGGACGACTTTCTGCATATAGAAAGTCTTGACATGACTTGTGGTAAATTGCCCATACTTAGATAGGATAATTTTGGCTTGTGATGTCAAAGCCATACTTTTGGCTTTGATAGTGTCCTCCAGGATCGAGTTTGTTCTTGACCCTGAAAATGGAAGGCCCAAATATTTATAATGTAGTACTTTCTTCAAAGATAGAGTGGACACCTTCCATTGGTAATTCATCATTTTTGGATTGGCTTTTCTAAGACACGACACAATTTGGGTTTTATTTGTGTTAATTATTAGATTGTTCTTAGTCGTGTAATCCGATAATTGATTCAACAGCTCTTGTAACCCATTTGGGGTAAGGGATACCAATACTAAATCGTCCGCATACAGGAGCCACGTAATCTTTTGGGAGCCTAGTTTCGGTGCATCTGCCATGCAGTCCTGTAGGCTTATACCCAAATCTAGCAAAAACAAATTGAATAAAGTTGATGCCAGAATGCAACCTTGTCTTAGACCTCTAAACGTTCTAATCTCAGAAGATAGTAGCCCTTCAAGTGACAATTTAATTTGTATACTCGTATTCGTGTGAAGTTTTTTAATCACAGTAAGCAGAGAAGAGGGGCAACCATATTTATGCAATTTCTGAAACAGTAGGCTACGGTCTATTGAGTCGAAAGCATTTCGAAAGTCAACAAAAGCCATATACAGTGGCTGCCCAATCTCATGATATTTTGACTTTAACAAGTTTAATGTTGCTAGATTTAAGCCAGTCCCCATTCCTGCAACAAAACCCGATTGAAATGGATCTCTTTTGCCCTGTTGGATAGCCCAGGTATTTAATTCTTGTAGAATTATTCGACTATACAACTTTCCAGGGGCATCCAATAGGGCAATCGGTCTATAGTTATTCGGTATGCGCCGATCCCCGCTCTTAAATATAGGCACTATTATGGATCGTCTCCATGAATCAGGAATGAGTTGTGTCACATTGATTTGTTCAAAAATTTGGCATAAAATATCAGCCCAAGCCTCGGGCTGTTGCTTGAATAGATGATTGGACAACCCATCTGGGCCCGGAGCTCTTGACTTACTGATTTTATTTATAAGATATAGTATGTCTAGTTTCTCGATGTTTATATGAAAAGGATCATAGATTTCCTCTTGCCCCATGGACCTCGTTTCAGTTGGGTTTGCATACAATTTCGAATAATGTTTTACCCATTCAACTTCAGGCACGGTGTGAACTTGGAGGGCTATTTGTGATGGCACAAGTGCTGTGTTTAATAATTTCCATATACGGGCCGTATTGTGTCCATACAAGGCTTTGAGCATATGTTCTCCATCTATTTGCTGCAATTGAATTCTGTGCCAGCGACACCAATTCCTATATGTCGTTTTAGCCTTTTTTAGGGCAGAGGCTTGCTCATCTATTGGCAATTTCATAGCCGCACGCTTCTCAGAACGAAACAGCCTTTTCCTTGTTCTGGCATCTTCATTAAATATATGACGATTTTGCACAACTCGGTGGTTGTTTGCGCTACGAGGGGCAAAATATTGCATAAGATCACAGTAAGCAACACTACTGGTTTGGCTATGACTTTTTGAAGGTAAAAAGGCTAATTGCAACATTTGGTCAAATTGGTGCACCTTTGCTTCGGTCCATTTTATTCGGTTCAAACTGTTGTTCACTACTATGATCCCGTTCGCAGGATGTGTGGATAAAGCGTCTTCATTACCTGATTCAAACCATTCTAGGGTTAGCATACAGTGATCACTGTCAGGATGCGGACAAATGACGAATGTTTTTATTTTTGACAACAGTTTGTCGTCTACATAAATGTAGTCGATTGTAGCCGTGTGTTGCCCCTGTCGCCACGTGTATTGTGTACAACTGTGATCAAACTGACTCCCATTTAGCATATTTAAACTTCTTGAGGCCATAAGTTGTTCCCATAGAGTTATACAAGTATTTTCTACTTTGTGATCTTGTGGACCACAATGTAAGTTCAAATCTCCCGCTACAATTGTGTAGCAGATTTCAGGGACCTGAGCAATATAATCCAATACAATTGAAATTTCAGAAAGAAATTTCTCTTCATCATAGCTCTTATGATTCCAGTATAAATTAACTACCGCATACAGTATCGACTGGATCGATAAGACTGTTAATTGCACATATGAATTTAAAGCCAATGCATGCACAATCTTGGCTTTCAAGCTGAGTTTAGCGGCCGTTAAGAGGCCTGCCATCGGTCGTCCCTTAGGCTTTTTCAAAGCTGCTGTAAAGTATATCTCATGGTTGTCCCAAGCGGGTTTATTAGACATCCATGTTTCTTGCAGCAAAACAAGGTCAAAGTTATTTAAAGTATTAGCTTTGTTATTTATTAAATGCCTAAAGCCACGCGTATTCCACGATAGCATGGAGAATACGCTTTTTGTCTTTATCTTACTGGGTAGTTAACTATTAGAGTCACAAGAGCAACAACATTTGGATTTTGTGTCTGAATCAATGTTTCTAAGATTAGTCAACCCATTGGCAGGAGATTCAGGGGATACCTCCAATTTTGTATTGGTACTCGCGGGCCCATTTAGTAGTATGAATCCCAAAGACGCTAGTTGTTCTTTGGCCTCCCAAATTAGATTTCTAACGATTCTTGATCGCAACCATAGACAAACCATGCTCAGTGAATCCTTATTAAAGAATTCGACTTGTTCAATGTCCGAGGATTCAACTTCTTCCAGGGGTGTGACGTCTGAAAATAATTCTAAAATGCTCTGCCGATTCAAAAGAAATTGTTGGTAGGGTGGGGGGCGGCAGCTCAAAACTAGAGCAAAGGTTTGTTTATCTTTCCTTATTGGGGTACTAATTAGCTTCCTATTCTTGTTTTGAATAGTCTCCTTCACAACAGATCGTACCTCTGTATGCGAAGGGGCATAGAGAGTTTGAAGCACTTTAGTTAGATCCGCTTCATGTACAGCAAATTCGTGAGTTTCAGTTTCATTTATTATATTCTTGTCATCCGCAAACCTCACTTTTGTCTTTGGAGCAAGACACGATTTTAAGGGAAGTTGTGCTGGCGGGCAACTCGCTCTTACACCCGCATTTCCACTCTCGGGAGCTTTTATATCTGCCACTCTTGTTGCAAAATCGGGCACAATAGGGCATAATGACGGAGCCTGTAAGCTTGGCAGAGACATAAATCTATCCATATAAGCATCAACAGCTTTTCTAATCTCTAGTCTTCTTAATAGTAGTTCAGATTGTTGTTTATCTGGGCTACAATTTTGATTGTTTATCAGCCCTGGAAGCGCTTTTATAGGCTCAGGCACCTTCAGCTCTACTAGGGCACCCTGAGATTTTTTAGAAACCTGATTAATTTTTGGTTTAAGGACAATCGCCGGCTTCCTCTTGCCTTCATGATCTTTAGAACCCTGATCAATTTTTAGTTTAGGGACTGCAGCCGGTTTCCTCTTGCCTTCATGTTCTTTCACTGCCGCAACTAATTCATCTAGCGGTTCGTAAGCCGTTTGCAAGGCAGCAACTCTTTGTTTTTTAGCAGCTTTCACATTGCGTTGTTGATTCAATAACGCATATTTTTTTGAAACCGCCTTAGAGGTTATTAGTGCATTTTTCGTGGGTAAATTAATATTTTGAATAAATCGCTTCGAGGCCGCTGTAGCCTTTCCTTTAGGTAAGGAGATATTTTTGGTTTTTTTCTCGCCTAGGAATTGTACTTTTGGACGAGATTTATTTCCTTTTTTATCAAAGATTGTATACAGTTTAGAAGTGGATTGGATGTTTTCATCTACTAATTCGTCTATGGTCTGTACCGCATCTTGATCATTATATTTGTTAGTTGAAGTGTTCTCTGTTATTATTGTCGGAAAGCAAGGTAGAACCTGTGGAACAACATTATTCGCGACCACCTGCATTGCGTTCCTCGATGGTGTCTTAGCTTTGGGATTAGATACCCGCTTAGGAATGTCGGTGTGTGTGGCTCTATCTGGTAGCTCAATCATTGGAGAGAGCTTCTGATCCACCATCACAGGAAAGCTTTCTTGCGGGGGTCGTTTATGGCAACAAGTGGAATGAGTCTGGCTAGCCTGCCAATTCAACACTGCAGATAGTTGCTCACTTTGTGAGTCCATTTTGGCACTGAGCAAGTTAAATAATTGCATCAACGTCTGCAAAGTTAAATTCATGGCTTCTAAAGTTAGTTCAATAAATTTAGGTGATTTTTGTGGCTTTTGTAACGCTGAAACTTTTCCAATACCTAAACTCCTACGAGGAGTAGGAGCTAGGAATGAGGATGATTGATTCGGTTGTGATGGCTCAATACTAGACAACATCTGAGGGGAATAAGATAAATTTTCGAAATTTTCTTGTATAGTAAAATTTGATTCCGCTACAGATAAGTCTATAATAGCTACATCATCCGAATTTATGTCCGAGATCGTGTCAGGCACGATCTCACCCGTGCCAACCGCTCGCTCTGAGCACAGGGCCACTGGAAGTGGCACAACATTAACTTCCGAGGACGCTTTCACAGAAGATGATACATTAATGCAATCGGCATCAGCACTCTTAGTACTCTCAATGGTCAAACTCCGTTCCTGTACAACCTGAGCAACCTTGAGGTTTTCCCATTGTTTCCCACGGGAGTCTGGAAAGAAGCATCTTATGTCACCCACCACACCAATTGATTTTGCACCCTTGGATCGAGAATTTGAGGTTGGTGACTTTTGTAAGGGACACTTCCTTGCTTTGAGCAAAGGAGGAAGCGGGGTGGAGACACGCGCCAAGTTTTGAGTGGATTTGATGGGACATGGTGCAATTTGGCATTCTATCTGAGGCATGCCCGTTCGCAGGGTGTACAAATTGCGACTCATATCGCCCGGTACCAATACAAGCTGCGCCTTGTTGTATTATTATGCGTCACCTGGTATGCAGAGACCAGCAAAGTGATTAAATACCTTTTTAGTTGTTAAAGCAACTTTAGGCTTAAAGATGCACCTTTATAGAAATACCCGCTCCGCTCGCGAACTCGGCGAAGCGGCAAAGCGGGACTTCTACGGGACTTTCACGGGAGCGCGCGCGCGGTGCGCGCGGGTTCCAGTTTATATAGGCCCGCCTCCACACAATGAAAGGAGCCTGAATCAAAGAGAAATAAGGGTTATAACTACATATAACCAGATGTAAATGCTAATAAGGTCCTGCATAAAGTCAATCTTCACCTCCTGGTAAAGTGAGTCCGTGCAGCAAATCGAAGCAAAAGCACGCCGTGAAGAAAGAAGGAGTGTCCAACAGCAACAGGAGCAGCGTCTCCAGGCAAAGCGGGACTTCTACGGGACTTTCACGGGTGCGCGCGCGCGGTGCGCGCGGGTTCCAGTTTATATAGGCCCGCCTCCACACAATGAAAGGAGCCTGAATCAAAGAGAAATAAGGGTTATAACTACATATAACCAGATGTAAATGCTAATAAGGTCCTGCATAAAGTCAATCTTCACCTCCTGGTAAAGTGAGTCCGTGCAGCAAATCGAAGCAAAAGCATGCCGTGAAGAAAGAAGGAGTGTCCAACAGCAACAGGAGCAGCGTCTCCAGGCAAAGCGGGACTTCTACGGGACTTTCACGGGTGCGCGCGCGCGGTGCGCGCGGGTTCCAGTTTATATAGGCCCGCCTCCACACAATGAAAGGAGCCTCCTGGTAAAGTGAGTCCGTGCAGCAAATCGAAGCAAAAGCACGCCGTGAAGAAAGAAGGAGTGTCCAACAGCAACAGGAGCAGCGTCTCCAGGCAAAGCGGGACTTCTACGGGACTTTCACGGGTGCGCCTAGATATTATGCCCCTATCACTATTGAAAAGAAATGTAGTGAATTTACAATGATTGTTACAGGTTGCCAAGCAACAAAAATGTCTTGAGAACGAATGCAAAGCATCAATGAGGGGAGATCTCCACAAAACTGTTTAAAGTTGAGGCAGAGTGAAGGCCCCGTGTAAAACCTCAATGGGGAAGAAATACCTGTGGAAGGTATCACAGGTGATGAGGCAGGAAGTGTTGGTCACACCCATTAATGAAATACCATTCCTTATAGGGAAAAATTCCCTCATTGATGGGGTAAATGCGGTGTTATCGTCCTTAGCCAAAAAAAACACTGAAACCTAAGAAAATAATGACTTGGAGCAAAAGTGCAAAAGAATGCCACACCATTGCCAAATCAGAAAGTGATCCGGTCCTTACCGGATCTCCAAAGTCATTAACTCAGTGGCTTTCCGCCTCTCCGTTCCCACCTCATGGCGGATCCACCCAGTGTTTCACTCTTCCCTGCTCAAGCCCTGCCCTGCTCCTACCCGTATCATTACACCGCCTGCTCCTGTTTCAGTGCCATCTTGGGTTCCCGTCTCTGTAGGGGTCAGTTGCAGTACCTGGTGGACTGGCTGGGGTATAGGATCGCTCTTGGGTTTTCTCCAGGGATGTACGGGCCCCGCCTTTGGTTGCTCGTTTTCATCGGGACCATCCTTCCAGCCCACGGGGTCGTGGGCCGTTGGGGGGGACTCTGTCACGCCTCCTCCCTGCCACACCATTGCCAGACAACCTTCCAGATTCACGTCCACCAACCCTAACCATGCACGCTTCATCCGGCGTGTTCCCCATAACATTCATCGCACTCAGCAACTGAATTACCAAGGACGGCTGCGACCTTTCCTACATTGGAATCTGCCATGGCGCTTCTCTCCGGGACGGCACCTGTCCACGGGCGCCCGGAGACTACGATCCAGCGCACGAAGTGCTTCCGATCAGGTGACCAAACGCCGGCAACAGGCGGCCAATCGCCGGCAGACTCCCCGTGCAGCGTCGAGGGTCACGTGACGTGGATCCGCGTTTGCCTCGTGACTGTATCACGTGATTAATTCAACACAGTCAAAAGGACAGGGGAAACGCGGAACAAACGCTTCACAGCTGCTTTTCAGAGTGCTGCACGGCGTTTTTGGATCTCGCTTAGAATTCGGATTTCTTTGACCACGGAACGTTTCACGGATTGCTTTTGGTCTCTACCTCAGGCTCAGGGGAACTTTAATCTTCAGGCTTCACGACCTTTGGATTTGCACAAACTTTTGAACTTTGGATATTGGACCTTGGCTATTGTTTTCTTGGCTTTCGACCCTGGGCTGTTAACGGATTGTTTACGGATCATCCACTGGCTACCTGACCTACAGGTGTACTCCATCAAGAGTGCCCACAAGGACCCTTCTGTTTCCCCTAACCCTTTGAGGCATCCTGACCAGCACATTTGGGTAAGCCCTTTAGCTTCTTCCACCATATTGCATTGTGATCATTGTGACTGTCTGCCTTACAGTGGTCAGGGGGTCCTTCCGGTGTTCCTGGTTCCAGCTTGACGGCACTCCACACCTGTGGCCTCAAGAATTGCATTGGTAGTGATATTATTCTTACCAGTGTGGTACTTGGGGACGGAGGTATCTTCATCCACACGACCATCAAGATCACAACAGTAAGTGGGATATTGGTGTTTCTAACTGATATAAACAGCTAAAAATCCCAGCGAAGTCCGATTACGCCTTGTGCAACTTTGTTTAAACTTGAGACTAATGCAAATTAACGCGACTTAAAAGCAACATAGTATTGTCTTCTTATAGAAAAAATGGATATGCTTAATATTGCTACGCTCTCGATAGAAAGGGATCCTCTGTGTGTGAAAAGAATACGGCATTATATACGAAATCCAAAGCACGTACCTTACAGTGGGAAAACACCTCGGGCCAGCAGTGACTGTGGGCCATCCTGCCTTTGAGCTGATGAGTTCATTAGTGGACAATTAATTCTCTTTGTCACAGAATTGATCTAAATGTCTGGAAAATTAAATCGCGAAATGGTAAGTAGAGGGCTACAACTAATAATAATAAATCTTTAGCTGGAGGTGATACAATAACAACTCTGAGACAGGTTGCAACCTCAAACTCTGTTCTCATGAAAATGGACAAGATCACAGAGAATTTTTAAAGGGCCTACTACGAGAACAATTGAGTTACACACTGCACCTAGTACATGTGAAAGCCTGAATAGCCCTATTGCTTGTCCAACAGCTGAATTTGACAGCAATAATTTGCTGTTAAAACTAAGCTATTCCCTTCATGCGGAAGTATTGCACATGGAAGCGGGGGCGGATATACCGGAGGCAGTAGCCTCTAATGATAAAAGTGTCATTGAGGTTGATGAACAAACTGAAATACCCACAGTGAGGCTTTCTTGCACTCCGTGCTTCACGCGGGTGAGGGAAGAATATCCTAAAACGATGAGTGATCGGTCAGATTTGTCTGAGGCTGCTAGAGGCAATGAGACAACTGATAGTACCGACAGTGATAGATCAAAGGATCAAGATGCTCACTACCTAGTGACAAGTTTTGCCTTAAAGATATTACTGAAATTGATGCATAACATTGTTTGCATTGTTAAAAAAAGACAGCTCTTCTAATTGAGTTAACAAAAAGAAAAAATACTTGTGATAAAGGAGGCCCTGAGTTCTTTCCGATAGTTCAGCATAATATTAATCAGGCTACATTTAATGAAATACCGCCGGCAACTCACTCTGATGTAATGGAATCTACAAACGCAGATAGTTTAGCTGGCAGTGATGAAGAGGAAGAAGGAATACCCTTAAGTAGAAGAGAAAGGTGAAGAATTAAAAAGAAAAGGGAAAGATCAGTCCTAAAGATTGTTGAAATAAAAGGAAGTCATAGTACAGCAAGAGATTCTGTAAGTATAAATAAAAACCTGTCTGGCACGAAAAGAGCCAGAAAAAGAGTGGGTAGAAGAGCAAAAGGAGCATCGAATAAAATAGGCAACTTAACAAATTGCCTATTGAGTTCTAAGGAACAGAAAAATTTGGCGGTTAATTATCAAGAAGAAATTGAAGAGCATACGCAGAGTACTTTGGAAGAATCAGACACATCATCTGAAATTAGTTCCCAAGTGTCGATCGAAGTGTACAACAGAATAAAGCTTCTATGAAATTAAAATCTGGAACTAGGACTATTTTGAATTTGCCCACGAGACAATCTAACCTCCCGGCTGTACTTGAAACTAATCCCCCACAGGCAGCGACTGCCTTATCAGCAACGGAGATTACAATAGCTAGCCGTTTTGAAGAATCGAAACAGCCAATAAATAGAAGCTGTTTGCTTAATATTTTTAGTAATCTTCCTGCTCTGAGGGTAGTTAAAAGTAATGATTTTGTGTGTGTGGAGCAATTGGAACCTAGTCCTAATTGTGTAACTAGAGTTCATTGTACTTCCTCTGAAGGGGCCAGTTTGATCAGGGCAGTACTGAATCTCTTCTTAAATGGGGCTATGACTTGGATTGTACTGTTAATAAAAATCTTATCCCTAAAGATCAAGCACCAATCTAAAAAGGGGGGTCTAGTGAAGTCACCAATTTGTAAGAATGTAGGTTTGTCCAAATCTGTAGTGAAGGGCGGTGATCCAGTTGTAAAGTCCCATTGTGAATTTTATGTTCATTTTTGCCACCTGCCATTACAAAATCCTGATCAAGCATAGAGATAGAATCCTGGAACATGAGGTGCCATGCCCATTTATTTAACAAAGATGGCTCTAGTAAGTATCTTTTCCAGGCTGACATTTTACTACTTCAGGACACCTGGTTGTTACGAGACGCATTGTTTGATGGGTTTACAGCTTATTTACGATATGCCAATAAGAGGGAAAAAGGTTGCCCATTTGGCAGTCTTGCTATTTTGGTAACCAACGGCTTGAAATCAAGAGAGATACATTTACAAGACAACAATAAGAATTTGATAGCAGACGAAGTACAAATTGAATCCCATCATAAAATGTTTGTGGTGAACATCTATGATCCTCCAGGAGGAAACGTCACTATGGATATCCAATATAAAGTGTATGAACTGTCGGCCAAACAGACAGAGGCGAACCAGGACTTGAACGTCATCATCTGTGGGGATCTTAATGCTAATTATTTAGTATTGCAAACCAAATGTAATTTAACAACAAACTACTGGTTTTACCTGCAGATGTGATAACATAAAAAAAGCTTTAACCTTGGTAGAGTTCTTTAGAGATTTAGAATCTATTATGCTAAATGGTTTAGTGAAAGGGGACATTCCATCTGCCCCTACTTGGCAGTGGGACAAGAACCTCCACAATAGACTATATACATGTGAGTAAAAGAGCCCTCCAATATGTAACAGATCTGCAAATTTCATTTGTACATTTTGGTCATCATGTAATATTGTCCTTTCTCTATCGACGTCCTCTGACAAAGAATAGTTATCATGACAAGGTTGGTGCAGTAAATGTAAATTCTGGTGGGGAATGACTTGATCAGTTTCCATTTTTGTTGAAATTCAAGGCCTCGCTCTTATTCACAAATAGGGTCAGTTTTCATTTGTGTTGAAATTCTGAGACTTAGCTAAAATTCAGAGCTCTTTTCCTACACTCCCCTCCTTTTGTTTATGTTGGGACCTAACCAAAAGGTCACTGCAGAAACAAAATAATCCCGGCTGCAGTTCATATGTCTGATCTTGGGCACAAATTAACAAAATTTCATACTTTGATTTCAGGCTTTTACACACCAAATCCTCCATACATTTACAACAATTAAACTACATGCAATTGGTAACCAAAAGTTTTCACGTATCTCTGAATACACATATATACATACACTTTTTTAAATTATCTTTTTTATATCTGTTTTACCTTTTGATTACTTCTTGTTTTTGTCCTTTTTTTTATTGATCTTTAGTGTGCCTTTATTCTTTTTCAAGAAGTCTTTATTTTGGTTGTTGACATTTTTTGAATGTTTATTTTTTTATATTTTATAACAAAATCATTATAATGTAGGTAACATTAAGTCCTTTTGCTATCCAAAATGTAGAATGTTCATAGCGTCTATTCTATGCTTCGATGGCTGCATCAGTCCAACCCTAGAAATGGAAATGTTGAAGTCCAAGTGTGGCACTCCGTAAAAAAGGGTGGCGGTAAGCTTACCGCGTCCTTGTTTCCGGACTGCCACACTACGAGTTTGCCTGTAGGAGCCATTGCCCCTGGCAGGGTCAGACCTAACGGGCGCGCCGGCCCCTACCAGCAGACTTTTCACGGAAGCACTGGCACTGTTAGCAACAGTGCCAGTGCTTCCGTCTCCCCACACCAATGGAGTCCTATGGGACTCCATGGAAATGGTGAGTTACCAAACCCGCCACCTGACTTCTCGCGCCACCTGGACTTGTAATGTCCCGGTGGCACCGGAAAGTCAGGCGGCGGATTCAGTGTTTCTGGGTCAGCGGCAACCCGCCGGTGGCACCGGTGGTTTACCACCGACCTTGGAATGAGACCCAATGTCTCCATTGGAAATATCTTACTTCAAATGTTCAATGGTTTTAAGAGTAACCATGCAATAAAGAGGGAATTAGCCCTGGAGAAAGCTTTCAATTGGGCCAGATAAAAAAGGTAGGTTGTCTGTAAATCACAACTCATTCAGACTGGTGGCACATCCTTCATTAGGCTGAAAGGGTGCCCGCGACCCTGCCGCTGTTTAATGTGAGACAAGCTTCCATCCTTAGCGATTGGGACTTCCTTCAGGGGTCACTATCCCCCCACCCCCTTTTCAGTCCTGGGGTTTTGTCCCGGGGACTCCTGTCCTGAGGTGGTGTCCTCTGGATCCTGCTTCCTTAAATCCCAGAGCACTTGTGGGAGAAGTCGTTAGTGTCTAGAGTGAAAGAGAAATAGACTGATTAAGAAACAAATACACGGATTGATTCATATTTGCCTTTCCTTTGGATATCATCTGAAATCAAAAGGCGGATCATGCACATGAAATATACAATCTGTATACAACAACAGTCAAGGATACTTTTTTCAGGACCTTCAAATAATACATGAGTTGAGTATAAAAGATACAATGGTAGATCTTTTGTCATTGGCTGTAAGAAAGCAGGTTAATATAATAGACTTCAATGTGCCATTTTAAGCCAAAACACAAGAGACACATTGATCAATGCCTATAGGCAATTGCCTATGTCATTGTGCTCAACGGCTACGTGGGATTGTTAGCAATCTAAATAAATGACACCTGGACACCTTCCTGTATCTTTTTTTATTACCTTCCACTCCTATTCCAATTCATGTACTCACCTGTTCCATCCCCCTTTTTCACATTGATTTACACATTGATTAAAACGTATTCACAGTTACCTACCTGATGCATCTCTACTTTCATCCCCTTTCTTTACACTTCAACTTGATATTTTGTATATTATTCACACCTATATTATTAATTGGAGCTGTGATGGGTGAATTGTTTTCTATTGAGCACCTGCTGGGTGAAATCCAGGTTGATGAAATAACACTCTCCAAATCTCAGGGAACAGTTGAACAGCCTGTGGCACAGTGGAGCTTTGATACTCCTGATCAAGACTTGATTAAAGCACAGAAAGCAGGGTCGTACTGGGACAAGAAATAGGCCCAGACACCCAAAAAAAAGTGCCCCCACCTTGCCTTACGAGCCTTGACCTATGATGACATCACCAGAAGTGATGTCATTTGACCCCACCCCAAAGTCACATCCCGGGAAGCGATGAAACACGACCTTTCACCCCTTGTCAAAACAGGAAGTGACATCAAATAGCATTGTTCCTAAGTACACTATGAAAAATATGGTTATGATTTCACTAATGTGATATACATTTCATACAAGAATGGATCACCATATGTATCATTAATATCTGTGTATAGATTCATATTGTCAAATTACTGTGAATGCAAGCAGACGTCCAAGGCCAAATGATAATATGTTATTGTATAGCACTTAAGCTCTTTTTTATAGAACAAATATGCATACAATATCACCCAACCTGTGTTGGTACTCATGTATTGACCTAAGAAGGATGAAAGGCTGAGATGGCCTTGCTGGGATTCGAATATGCAGATCACACACACACATCGCAGCAGCGAGCGCTCAACCCACTGAGCTATCATATCAGCTACAGTAAAATGAGCAATTATTCTGTAGTGGATAACATTAAACTGGTAACTGAGATTTAACAGAAGACCAGTTAAGTTCATCTGCAGGTCTGGTGCAAAGTTAGCCGCATGTCAAGCTTGCATGCATCTACTTTCAGGCTTCAGATGTTGGCAAAATAGGGAAAGCAGCACACTCACAGGACATCCCCTACTCGAGCACTCGTTACCTCATACATGCAAACAAACATCAAGAACAGCATGCCAAGGAGACGGGAAAGATAGACACATTACAACAAAGCATACATTGTGGCACAGTGAAGTCAAAGGCCACTTGATGCGCTATGGTCAAATATTTCAACACTGTAGAGAAGCTTTTAGGCACAAGGATTTTGTCAAGTGACCAAGGACACCGAGATGGAATTTCTTGTGATGATCGTAACAGAGACAATGGCAGAAGAAAAACATGCTATCACTGCAACTTGCGAAAGGCAAAATACATAGTCCGAAATGGAGGCTTATTCTACTCTAAAATTGGTTGTTTATCACTAATATCACTAATACATATTTATCACTAATCCAACAGCACTGCTACTCCAGGGGGCACCATGACCCTGGAATGGTGGCACAGTGACAGCCAGTGGTCCGGCGGTGGCCCCGGCCCTCATCTTTGCATGCTGCAGCAGCATGTGAATGATGCATGCATCATAATTTATGATGCCCACATCATGCATGCAAGTCAATCATCAAAGCAAGGTAACTTGTGTTACCTTGCTTTGATGAATTATGCAGTTGCATAATTCATCTAGTTATAATAACTAGTAAAAGAAACAGAAATCCAGGAAACATGCACTCTACTGCTATTAATATGAATGCCTTTGAACTTGAAACATTAACAAAAGAACACAATGGTTGAAATATATAGTCATCAATAACTGAATTCATATCATGTGATATTATTCATTAGTTATCGTCTCCTTCATGAATTTCTGTTTTTGCAAATTGTGTCATGAAACCTGTCAAGGAACAAGTAATGGATATAATTCAAAGCCCAGAACAACCAATCCTATTATTTAAAGCCAAAAGGCATTCCCGGGCTTTCTCAAGGCTACAATAGTTCTTGCAATAACTAAACTTAAAAAAAAAAAAATCTGAATATACCATCTGTGTGTAATGTCCCATATTTCATATTGGAGATATGCAATTCCAATATTTTTCTGAATGTATGTAGGGTTCCTTGATTCAGGAATGTAACATATTGTTGATGTCCAGGTTGAGAAACAATGTTTCATTGTTTGAAAGGTGTTCACCCATAAGCAAGGCCAATCTTTGTTATTAATGTAGAATCTTTCATATTTTCAGGGGTTAGGATTCCTCATGTTTCTTATCCCATGTCAAATAATTCCATTGACCTAAGCCAAATGCAATCATTGGACCAGGGTGCCTCCTAAAGACCACTAATACTGGAAACGAACCCTAGCACCTGGACACCATGCAAATAGCTGCGGTGCGCAGTATAAATACCTTTAGCATAACACACCAGATCATCACCACCGCTTAGAACCATTCACCAAAGACTACCTCAATGATTGGATTAAGGTGCTGAATACCACTGCTGGAAATTAGTTCACCACTACCACTTTGAAAAGCAACCAAAAGCACTCGGTCAGAGCTAATAGGCATCAGCAAGACCTCACTGCTGCAGAAGATCCAGGACTACTGATTGGCAAATGACCTGTGCATTCCCCTGGCAAGAGACTATAACTGCAACGATAAATGACTTGGAGATCTGCTTTTATTACTCTGTTAATGCTGCTACCAACTGCTTACTAAGCCTATTTGGGGCGCAGGATTTAGAATGAATGTAGATCCACTTTAGTTGTGTACAAACTGAAAAAACACACTTTCATTGGGGGGCGGCTAGGACATTCAGCCATGAAAAGGGCTGATACTCTCCTCTAATCTTGCCTCTGCCCATCATTAGGTTTTCAACAAAACATTTTTTTTTAAAAAGAACATCAAATTCTTTTTTCCAAAACTGGCCCAGGAGTGGCCAGAAATTGGCCCCCAGTTCGAAGGGCCAATCCGACCCTGACAGAAAGAAGATGTTATTTTAGGCCCATTTTACAACCACTTGTAAAAGATGCAGTGCAAAATCCAATAGGCATAATTTTTTAACATTTTATTAACGCAAGTACTATGTTTCAGGGAGATGACGGACCTTCTTCTACAAGAACATCACCCCTAGTAGTTGATGCAGATCTCTGGGTGGTGACACTTCCAACGATCGAGCAAATCGAATCATATTTACATATCCATTATTTATTTTAGACAACTGATCATTTGTGCAGGTCTATTTAGATGAGCCGTTGACGCCTGCACAAAGTTTCTGTTCTTTTTATCAAAATAGAAAACCATACTAATGCAATTACTGTGTTTCAGGGAGTTACTGAAGCATCATCTTCAATAATATCATCAATGGAAGTCTATGAGGAGCCCGAGGTATGGATCGAGACAGTTCCATCTAACTAGATCAACTATGCGTGAATAATTGTCGTTTGAATGTTCTACACAAAGCGTTCATTCGTGTTTTGCTATTGAGATGTACGTGGGTATTGGTCCCCAAGTACATTTTGTGTTTTCGATATTATTATACATACTAATGAAAGTTCTATGTTTCAGGGAGTCGATGGAGCGTCAGTGCGTGATGGATGTGCTTATCATGAAAATATAGTCATTGCAGCGCAAGAGGAAGTGGAGACATGCACACACGAGTCGGAGCAACAGCGTCCTGATGTTGAAGTTCGAGGCAAGAAAGTTTCAAAGAAAAGAAAGCAAAAGAAGGTTAGTGTCCTGGTCACTATATTATGTTGTTTTTCACTGTTAATAGTTCAATACTGTAAGTTGTGTTTAAACTGAACATCCCTTTTCCAATCTGTCCTCTAGTTGCGAGTGGGTGTACGAACTAGACCTACACAGACAGTGAAGCGAACGAGAGATGTTGCTTGTCAAACTTTTTGGCAGGGACTTGAGACTGGAGATGCATCGTGCCAATGGGAAGAATATGAAGTGATTGACAACGGAGCTATACCACCACCAGCCATTGATAGTGAATGTCCTCCTGGTAGTTCGGATGCAGTCGGAGATCAATTCACAGAATCCACACCCGCAAAAACTAAGACCGCGAGAAAGTTGAAGAAATTGTCTTATTCACCCATCGCCGGAGAAGGAACAGATGTTGCAATGGAAGAGAATGAAGTGGACTACAATGAAACAACATCAATATCATTGAACATAGCGGAAGACGATATCAGAGATTCTACCTTTCATGTGAGTGACATGTCCTCAACGTTACAGGCCGAACCAGCTGGGATGCAGAGTGACAGTATAAGGAAAGAGGCCAAATTCATTGTATTCGATAGTTGTTTGATTGATATTATTATTCGGTTGAAATGTGGGCATTCGGTAGGTGGGGAAGTATGTGGGGAGCCATTGATTAATGTGACTCGTGCAATTCGAGGCACTAACCTTAAAATACATGCCACCTGTACAAAATATCATCCTTTCTCATGGTCTGCACAACCCATGCTGGGACAACTGCCAGCAGGCAATCTACTTTGTGCAGCGGCTGCACTTTTTAGTGGTTCAAGTTTTAAAAAGTTAGAGTCTTTCTTTCAGTTTGTGGGAATCCATTTCATTGCGAAAACTCAGTTCTACAAATACCAAACCGATTATCTATTTCCAGCCATTAGCGAAGCTTGGAGAATGGAAAAAATGTCTATTGATAGTACATTCGCGGGCAAACGGTTCAGGCTAGCCGGTGATGGACAGTGCGACAGCCCAGGATTTTCAGCCAAGTACTGCACCTACCACTTTCAGGACATGGAAAGTAAGAAAATTGTGAGTTCGGTGGTCGTGCAGGTGTCGCAAAGTACATCCTCAGTGGCCATGGAGAAAGTTGGCTTTGTAGCATCATTGCAAGAACTACAATCGCGGGGAATGGTGATCGACTTGATAGCCACGGACAGACACGTTTCAATTGCCAAGACAATGAGAGAAGAGTACAAAAATATAAATCACCAATTTGACGTTTGGCATCTTGCAAAAACAATCAATAAAAAAATGTCGGCTGCAGGTAAAAAAAAAGAAATGCAAGGTATTTCACAGTGGTCCAAGTCAATCAGCAACCATCTTTGGTGGAGCTCAAAAACATGTGGAGGGTCGTTGGAAATTCTACTGGAAAAATGGCGGTCAGTAATGCTACACTGTACCAACATTCACCGTTGGAACACAAACCAACATTTCCACAATTGTGAACATGGCCATTTGTCCACAGAGGAGGCACGGAAGAAGAAGTGGTTGATTCCTTCATCACCCACTCACAAAGCCATTGAAAAGATTGTATTTGATAAAACTATAACAAGAGATTTGAGGGGACTCACAGAATTCTGCCACACAGGAGATTTGGAGGTGTTCCACAATATGTGCCTAAAGTACAGGCCAAAACGATTGCATTTTGGCATGGAGGGCATGATAAATCGGACTCTTCTAGCGGTCTTGGCACATAACCATAATGTTGGCCGTCAACAAAGTAGGACGACCGGAACTTTAGGGACGCTTCGCTACAATAAGGCCTTCACTAAAAGAAGTAAACAATGGGTGATCAAACCAGTGTTTGAGGATATGCAATATGAGTTTATTGAGAGACTTATTGTTGACGTCCTAGATAGGCACATAAATGGAGTTGTGAACGAACCTGTGCAGGGGACAACTGCATTGCCACCCAACATTGCCTCTATTCCATGTCCACCTAAAGAAGAGCTCATTGAGAAATACACATCACGGTTTAAATGATTGTAATTTGATTGTCTGTTCTCTCGAGTCTCCTCATGTTGCAGGCCCATTGAATATGTGTATCTATGTAATGTGTAAATAAAAGTGATTGATCAGTGTACATGCAATGTGTCTATCCAACCTTGTTCATTTGTGCATTAAATTAAACCAAACAGTAATATAAATCATTTTTCAAAAAATATAGAATGTCTCCGTATTTATGATTCTCTGGGGCTGCAAAGCACGCAGACAAAATGCAAAGATGGACTGTAAATTTCAAGTCCTGTGAGATGGCCTTACACTGAATGTAGCTAACTAGGAATGTGTGCTCGTTCAAAGTGAAGGTCAGCTGCTTTGATTTTTTGCTCGGGTGCCGGAATGGCCCACGACTCAGTATAAGGTTCTATTGTTATTTGACCTTGACAGGCCGGGACCATCCCGAAAGACTTCTTTTTGGGGGTGTGGGGCAATAACGTAAGAAACGATAATGAATATAATTTCAGAAACGAAAGCCATTTCATGTTCGTTCATTAGAAGAAATAACGTCGGCATAGAAGGAGTGGTATTTCGGGGCTGCCCTACGCACAGACACAATGGCAAATGCAAATATAATGTAAGTAACTCTTTAGATGAGTTTATACCGCAATTTAATTACTATACAGTAGCTTTAAAGACGGGTTAAATTGTACTTGTTCGTTCTATGTGGCATATTGTTTTGTACCGCGCATCTTGAGGAGAACCATCTCCTTTTACGGAAGCACCTCAAAACCTTCCTCTTTGCTTCTGCTTTCTCTCTCCCTCTCCCCTGCTACAACTGGTCCACTGTCTGCGACCTCGGTCCTGGGCCCTTCCACTCTCCACCTGCACTGCCTCCCTGTCAACCCCTGCACTGGGGGACTGTCTCAGTATCCTACAGCCCCCCCTTGACGTATAATACCCAGTTGCACTGTCCTAGCTATGAAATAATTTCCCGACCTAATATATAAAATGAATAATTTTAATAAAGATCTGATGGTGAGACTAATTTCATTTTTTATGTTTTTCAAACAGGTACATCATCCATTATTGCATGTGTCACGAGTACCAGACACCGGCGGATGGGTTTTTCAACCGCCAGTTGCTTCTCCGCGTGAACAAGTTACCACCCTGACCATTTTATGGGACGATCGCCAAGTACAAGTATGCCCTTACGTGGTACTAACGGCTAGATGAAACATACAGACCGTTGTGGTGGCCTAGTGCCTCGTTGTTGGAACAGCCATGCGATTATCAGTGCAACCGAAGAGCTTATTTTATCGTAAACCAACACCCTGTGTACTGCACACGAACATCGCTTGCCTCAAGACGAACTATTTTGGATCGAGAGCAAATAAAAATGCAAATCGCTGAATATTCTCAAAACATTTGATGTCAAATAAATGTACTTTGCCAAATGTACAATCTTGCCGTTTGCTTTTAAACCACAGTTTCATATTCCGAATTGTGGCGCTGTATTGTGAGATGATCTAAGACCCTGTGTACAGCAAAGGAACATCGCATGCCTCAAAACGAACTTTTTGGAACGTGAGCAAATAAAAATGCAAATCGCTGAATATTCTCAAAACATTTGATGTCAAATAAATGTACTTTACCAAATTTACAATCTTGCGGTTTAATTTAAAAGTACAGTTTCATATTCCCAATTGTGGCGCGCTGTGTTGTGTGAGCTCATCTGTGTTGATTTCCTGGTTCTGTGTGGAGTCGCGTAGAAGACGCCTGGGCGCGTTTGTCTACGCAGCTCAGTCACGTCACGGATAGAGGCGGGGAATATGAATGTTTTGATCAAGTCTGTTTCAGGGGCGGGGGATTTGATTTAGTGCCGCAAAAGCAGGTGAGCCAGGGCGATGGGGGGAAATGATAGGATTATCAGAAAATGGCGGCTGATTTCGAGTGCGTTAATGGACGAAAAGTCGGGTAAGGTCCATAGGAAAGTTTTCTACGATCTACCGATTTATGCTTAAAAACACATGGCCGAACCATAGGAACAATAAAAAAAAAGTCCCGGAACTATCCTTTAAGTGATTTTATATTCAAAAAAAGTCAAATGTTGAGCTTACACCTTAATAATTCAATAAACACTGCATAGTAGACAAAAATGAATTGTTTAATAATTGATAATTTCACTGTGATTGAATAGGTGACCTCTCAAATTGTCTCCATTTAAAAAAAGAAAATATTTTTTTCAGTTAATGAATGAACAATGAGTTTGTTTTAAGTAAAACTGGCTCTACATTCCACAGCTCGCATTCCTCACATCTTCACTGTAAAAGCAATTTCACTCTTTGTGTTTGATTCTTCGTGTTTCCAATTAACATTGCACAGCCTGCATTTGGCATCACATTCAGTGTACCAATTTGCACCAAACGTTTGCACCAAAAGTTATGAACTGAGCTGCCTTGAATATTAGTAAGGGGATATGTTAATAGTTAGGTGTTAATAATTGATAGTCTTTATGCTTCATTGCAACTTAGTTCATATTAATGTGGTGCGGTTCCAAATTATTTCAGCTTTTATGCAGTATCAAATTCAAACCCCCTTTTTTCATTATGTGCTCTGTGCATTCAAAATGCTGACTTACACCAGGTTCAGCCCGGAGCCCAGAGCCTAACACTCTTGTCTCACACTCTTATCCGCGAATGGGGTCAGTTTTCATTGTTGTTGAAATTCTGAGCCTTAGTTAAAATTCAGAGCCTTAGCTAAAATTCAGAGCTCCTTTCCTACACTCCCCTCTTATTTAACTTGTACATTTCTGATTTTGGAAATGCATTAAAACACCTGAATAATGCATCTCCTAAGCTAGGTTGAAAGAAATGTGGTTGGCTTGGCTATGCAGATGACCTGATTGTCGTAGATTACATCTACATAGGCCTTTGTCATAGTGCCCAAGCCACCATTAAATATGTTGAGGTAAATGGCCTGACTGTGAATTTAAAGACAACTCAATTGATGGCAGCAGGTAAGAAATGTGCAGGGCTTTATCACATTCATAGCAGCATGGGTATAGTTGAAAGAGTGTCTCTACAGATACCTTGGATATGAAATGGTAGTTGATGGTAGCAATGAGCTGCTACTGAGAAACAAGCATATTAAAGTCCTCTTGACTATGACTGCTATTACCCAGTTCTGCAGGAAAACTGCAGGTTACAGCCTCATTGGCATATTAAATATTTGCAAACAAAAACTGGGTGCTGCATTTGTGTATAACTTTGAAACATCATATGGAGAGCTCTCTGATTGGGGAGACAAACTTGAGGGCCTAATATGGAGGAAGAACCTTGGGCTTACTAATTAAACTCCTGTAGCGGCCATATGCCTAGAATTAGGTCTGATTTCGTTTCGACTATATTGATCGAGGAAAATTGTACATCAAGATGCGGTTTGCTATGGACAACACAATCCTAGGTATTGTTAAGTCTGCTCTTGTAAATCAAAAAAGCATCACACTACAGTACTTTAAAAAGAAAAATGAAGACTTCTTTGTAAAGATAGGACAGCAATCCATCTGGGAGTATGGTGAAGGGGGGTTGCTGAAAACCTTCAAGATTAGGGCCGAGAAATGGCACTGGGTCACTAGTAATGCAAATTTTGCAATGATGAAATCACAGTGTACTTTTGCAAAAAACCCTCAGTATTAGATCAGATTGGTTCCTTCACCCACTATTTGAAGACTCTTTATGTCACTAAGACTTAACAGACTTGAGGTACTCCATGTTACCAGAGCTTGGTCGGGCATACCCAGAGAGAGACGTCTGTATAGGCTTTGTCATGATGAACAGCAAATCGAGTCTATCTGCCATGTAACAACATCTTGTTCTGCTATGAATTCTACCTATGTGCAATACTACAGCCAACACACAGAAAAGGTAGAGGATATAAGAAATTAACTTTATTTACTGAGATGTGTGTCAGACTACAGTAGAGGACTGTTGATAGCTATAGTACAGGTATGGGAATCTGTTGTGGAAAAATTGGTATTAATTGAGCTTGTTGGATGATTTTATGAAATATTATTTCTTTTTATGTAAGAAGGATTGCTAATGTTTTGAATGCATGATTTTTAAACTGATGTAATATTTTCATATGTATATTTAGGTATTTTGTATTGATTCATACACTGTGTAAAAGTTTTTATAGACTACATCGACAATAAAAATACAAAAAATAATCAGTTTTAGCAAGGGTTTACCTCTGAAAATATCTTGGTGTTGTCAAAGTTCCTTCATTCTCCAGGGAAGCCACTAAGACAGATTCAACAATCCTGAACGTTCACCATCCTTGGTCCAGTGGTTTTCACCCTGTATAAAATGAGCTATATTTTGACTTTTGCAGCTACATTTCTCCCCTATGTTAAGCAATGCGCTTAGCATGGCGCCATTTTTCTTCACGGACAGCCTAGTGGCATTGCACATCCAAAGCCCCTTTTTGGCTTTGGTTATTGGATCCAGAGCTGTGGCCAAGGACGCGTGTGTCTGAGAGGTGATGTGTGTGTGCGGTATCCTCCATCATGATCTGGGGCATTAAGGAATAGGGTGTCCAGTGATAAAGTTGCCTTGGAAATGGCCACCAGGGGTCGACATTTCCCATAAAATACACCCTAAACAAAATCAAACACTTTCCCCAAATATTCTAGGATTGGATTTAATAATATAAAATGACACCCCTCTTAGAATATTTGGGAAAAGTATTTTAGGGAATAGGAAAAGAAATTTGCCTACCTAGTGACTTTTTCGAGGCGACATTATCATATAGAACTGGGCCTTGCCACAGTGTCTGTTTTTCGACAGTTTATTTCTGCTGTTTCCTTGGATTGGCAGCTTGAGTCTTGAATACATCACTGGTATGGAAAGTGATTGTTGATCTGCCTGATCAATATGTCTGCATGTTTGGATTTTCTTTTCTTTCTTCTGAATCAGTGTGAAGAATGATTCCAGATTAAAGATGACAGTTGTCAATGGCCTTGCCTTGTCACATACACATGTTCCTGGGGCAGTGAATAGGATGTCAGAGAGATTAGAGTAGTACCAGAAAATATTTGGCCCAAAAGGCTAATCTTCATTTGGACGGCAAAAAGCTGTTGCGTAATTTCCAGAGTAAAGCTCCTTCAAATCGGTCAACCAAAGAATGAGCTAAAAGGGACGTTCAACAATAAAAAATAAAATAAAATAAATAAAGGGACGTTCCATTGTTCGATGCAGATTGCAGACATGTGAAGTGAAGCCTATTCATGGAAGTTAAAAGGGGGGCAATTACACACAATGAAAAATAAGTACAAAAATGTGTTAAAAAAAAGAAACTGGATTTCTCTAAATGACAATGGGATCTTTTAGACAGGGCCGGCTGTGAAAATAACTCCAATACATTTTGGTGGCTGGTGTCAAGGGGCTATAAGGAGAAGCATGTGGGTGACCTGAGCTATATGTGTCCAGAAGGTTGGTTAAATCACTTTCGGGAGGTTTTATATAAGGTAGGTCTCGACAACCCTAATAAGAGCTTACCCAAGTGCCTGCGACAAAGGTGCCTACAGTCAAGAAGATATATGAACATGCCTTATGTGAATGAATAGCGAATGAATAGCAGTAAAGCTAAGAACTATTCAGGCGGCTCCCAGACTGGTGGCCACCAGTACTGGAAAGTTTGTTAACACAGTAGCTCAGGACATGATGTGTTTAATGTGAAAAAGAAGCTTGATTGTTCCAATTTTTAAGAAAGGGCGGATACGGAATACACATTGCTACAGTTCAGTTTCCCTTCTGTATGCATTTACCAAAATATTTGCAAATCGTCAATTGCTTGGCCGCAAGGCTAGATGACTGGGCAGCAACTAATAAAATAATTCCTGATGCCCAGGCAGGTTTTAGGAAGGGTTTTGCTACAACAGACCATTGCTTTCTGCTAAATGTTATACTAGAGAAAAATATGAGGGTCAGGGGCAGTCAGGTGTATGTGGCCTTCTAAGCAGAGGCGTAGCCAGCCTTGTCTAACATGCTGGACCTGAAGCCAGAGGAGTAACTTTGCTGAACATTTTGGGGGGGGATATCATGATGACAACTGAAAGAAAGGGGGGGTGGAGTGGGCTGAGGTTGGGACTGAGGGATAAGACTAAACTACTACTCCGACGGTACCACTCCCCCTCCCACGCACTGGCATGTTCCTCCTTGCCCCGTCTATCACGCAACACTTTGCCTTGTCCTGTGCATGACTCGCCATCAGCTCACTCAGCTGTGCCACCTCACATTTCCTGTGCCGTGCAATTCCCCTGCTTACCCAACCCCTGCCCCACTGCCTCACTAGACCATGGGCAGGCCTCCTCTGCTAACTCTATACCAGCCTTATCATCCCCCCCCCTTCAGAATGACCCCTGAGGCATCGCTAGACCCTCGCCCAATATTTTTCTCTGGGCTTTCCTGTTCTGCTTATCACTACCCTTCTCTTGTCCCCTTACATGCCCCATAGGTTGGAATAGGGTTGGGTTGGTTTAAGAACACAGAGAAGCAGGGGGTTAGGGGGGATATGTTATTGTTGTTGCTGAAAAAGCATTCTCTGTAATCATATAGAACCGATGTGCAGCAGGTTGCCACATTTGAAAGCCTTCCGGTGTGACGTATAGGAGTGCGATACACTCAGTGGAAGCAGTTTGGGTGCCCAAGAGTGGACAGAGGCAGTAGTCGGAGGTAGCATAGGGGCCAGTGAGGAGGAGGAGGTAGGTGCCAGATAGGCGGTGGAGGAAGGAGAAGGCAGAGGATATGATATGATATTTTATTTGTATCGTGCTCCTATACAAGTGTTTCAGAGCGTGACTAGGTAAGGGAAGGGAACAGGGGAGAACACAAAAACAACATTGATCTTACTAGGCCCAGTGACATTGAGAACGCGCAAGTGCATGGGAAAGGGAAAACGTGCATGGAAGGGGGAGAGTGGAAATTGCAGAGCAGATAAATAAACAATAAATAAAAATAAATAGAAAATGGAGGCAATAAACAGTGGTAGTGCAGCCAGCAAGTGGCAAGTGCCGTGTTTATGGCAGCAGACTGGGTAAGTCTGATAAGTGCAGAAAAAGAAGAAAAGGGCCGGGGGCTGTATGGGTGCAGATACAGTCCACCAGTGCAAGGGGTGGCCAGGAGGCAGTGCAGGAGGGCGGCAGGGTGAGCAGGTACCTGGGCCCAGGGGAAAGAGGGTGGCCAGGTGCACAGTGCCAAGAGAGGGCCGGTAAGCAAGGGAGAGGGGGAGAGAAGGCAGAAGCAAAGAGGAAGGTCTTGAGGTGCTTCCGGAACCGTAGATGGTTCTCCTCAAGTCTTAGAGCGTCAGGGAGGCTGTAGAGATCTACCCCGAGCTTGTTTCTTTGAAAAACGACTGACCCGGAGGGAGTTAGAGGTAGAGGAACGAAGAACTCGAGAGGGGAGGTATTTGCAGAGGGATAGCTGAAGGTATTTTGGACCCAGGCCCCAGAAAGCCTTGTGGACAATGCAGAGGGTTTTGAATGTAATCCTTGCATCCACTGGGAGTCAATGGAGAGATTTCAGAGCTGGAGAGGTACAATCCCAGGGCTTGAGGCCAAGGACAAGTCTCACAGTCCTGTTCCAGAGGAGCCAGAGAAGTGTTAGATGGAGAAGCAGGAGAAGGGAGAAAGTTGATAAGTTGTGGGAAACACCTATCGAAAGGAGAAGATTGGGCAGTGAGCCCTGGACCAAGACGGTACCATTTAGATAGAAATTGCTGATAGTTCTTGTGGAGTAGAAGATGTCCTCCCACCGGGTGCCACCATTAATGGGAGAGGATAGAGAGGAGAGAGAACAGAGACCATATGGGGGTTTCATAGGTCTGGAGAGGGAACGACAAAGGGAATCTTGGTGAGAGTCTGTCTGGAGGAAGCACTGATGTGTGGATCAGCGATAGAGAGGCCTGGGTTGGAGACCAGGATATCCCTCTTGAACATTTTCCTTCCAAACTTAGTGAGAGGGATAGGATAGGAGATAGAGTAGCAGTTTGAGAAGATGGGGGAGATTGAGAGCACCATAGAGGGTGCGAAGAGGCAAGAGGGGCACTTCAGGGAGGAGGAAACACAGCCTGAAGCTGCGCACCACAGAAAGCACCAAAAGGGAGGGTTAACACAGAAGAAGGCACACAGGAGGCAGCAAGCAGGCAACACACCAAGGGGTGGACGAAAGACAGGGTGGACAGCATACTAAAAAACACACCCAGATTCGACTTTCCTAAAAGAGGGAAAAAGACCTTGTCTTACCACAACAGCAATGCAAAAACACCCAGATTTGACTTTTCTAAAAAGAGGGGAAAAGGCCTAGCCTTAGCACAAAAGCAATGCAAAAACACTCATTCGACTATCCTAAAAAGAGGGGAAAAGGCCTAGTCTTAGCACAACAGCAATGCAAAAACACACAGATTCGACTTTCCTAAAAAGAGGGGAAAAGGCCTAGTCTTAGCACAACAGCAATGCAAAAACACACAGATTCAACTTTCCTAAAAATAGTGAAAAGGCCTAGTCTTAACACAACAGCAATGCAAAAACACACAGATTCGACTTTCCTAAAAAGAGGGAAAAGGCCTAGTTTTAGCTCAGTAGCAATACAAGAAATGTGACTTTCCTGGAAATGGCGAGAGGCTAAGCAATACAGTACATTGAGATGCTAGTCTCAATTGCATAGTCTTAAGAGGTACACTGAATATTCTCCTCGGGCCTTTAAAAGTGGTAAACCTCATACCTATCTAACAAAATGGTCTAATCCAGGCTTTAGACGATTCACAATGCAACTCCGATTTAATAGTTTTAGAGACCAAAGTGTTCACGAGGAAGTGGGAAAAAATGGAGCAGCAAGATGACATCTGTAGGCATTGTTACTGCGAAGTTGAGACAAGCGGACATCTTGTACTGCACCGAAGCCTTTGTATGTCAAAGGATATGGAGGCTTTGTGAGGTCCATAGAGAATATAAGTGGAGATCAATTTTGGGCTGCACTGATAGGGGCTGAATCTATAGTTATGAACGCTGTAGCTTTTAATATTTGGAAGCAGGTGATGCTTCAGGCATTTGTATGTATTTTTAATGTTTTATTTGCCTGCTTATATCAACGTATAAATGTATGCTTTTTTTAGTCCTTTAAATTGGGATTTTGTCTTTTCTTTTTAAATGTGCAAAAAGTTTTCTTGAATGGAAAAAACTAAATGCACAATAAAATAAAATTGAGATGCTAGTAGGTAGTGAATCGAGAAATGAGGGTAATGTGGTGGGTGGGTCAGTTTAGAGGGGTGCAGTGATTTCTCCCCCTTCTCCGGACCTCACCCACCTTGTTGGTCGCATGCAGGTTGACGGCTGCAGGCTTCATGCTTCCCAGGCTGACACCCGCAGACTCCTTCTGGAGCTGTCCTTTGCCAAGGGGGCTGCCACTGTAGGGGCGGCCTTGTGTGAATGTCTGTAAGGACCTGCTGTCCAATGGGAGTGATGTGGGTGGGGAAGGAGACCAACCTGGAAGCGGTGAGAGGGAGCGGGTGAAACACGCACTGGGGCGCCGGCAAAACATTCCAATTTTTTAATTTAAAGTGCCTCACGTCCTGCACAAACTCACCCCCAGGATCGGAGAGTAGCAAATGGTGCCAAGGGGCTGTGAGGGAGAAGACACTTGCAATGACTCAGACCTGAAGGCCAATGGGAGCGTGGTGGGTGGCAGGGGGTGGTGAAGGAGAGCAACCAGGAAGCTGGGACCAGGGGAGGAGGAGCTTGTGAAACACGCGCTGTGGCACCAGCAAGAAATTACAATTTTAGAAGTTAAAGTGCCCCAGAACTGGCACAAGCTCACCCTCAGCACCAGAGAATGACAAAGGGGGGAAATGGCTATGTCCTTATTTTATTAGAAATAACATAAGGCTTTTCTCAGATGCAATGTCAATGATTATTAATTCTAATAACCCTGTTCTTTTGCAGGATGTTGTGGAGTTTGCCAAAGCTGTTTTAGCAGATGGCAAACAGTTTTTTGAAGTATTTGTATGTGGAGCATGTGCGTGATTGTTATATTGAATCTGTTACACAGGCAATGGAAGATTCGACTAGATCAACATTGATACGCCTTATCTACGGACATCAGTTCAAGGACGTTTTTGTTACATTAGTTAATTACCTGCAGACCTTGAGGAAGCACACCTAGTGGGTACATTAAATCCTTTTAAGTGTCAAACACGGGGGGCGCTCGAGAGCCCAACCAAGATGGCCGTGAGTCTGTGAAGCTCTCCGGCACCCCTAATAATCTGGACATTATCCTGTGACTCCTGTGCTCTCCTGGCACCCAGCTGTGGTGCGCTTGCAGTGACCCTTTCCTGTGGCTTTGTGAAGTGAGGTCCGGTCCCAGCTCTTGCGGACGAGACTTCAGATTGCTGGCTGGGAGTCCCGGCGGGGAGCAGAGAAGGGGAGGCCCAGCAGGAGAGACGCCGCTGCGCGGGTGGTCTGTCCATGGGAAAGTGTGCTCCCGGCCCGGGGCTGCGAGGCGGAGGCGGTGGGGCAGCTGAGCCCGCCCTGTAACTGGAGGAGGCGGAGTGAAGTGTGGTGCCGCGGCGGCCGAGAGTGTAGATGGCGCTGCGGCGAGGAACCCCGGAGGAGCCCTGTAAAGAGGTGGAGCCGCGGGGCGGCCTGGAGGGCTGCCCTTGCCGGCCGCGGTGAAGGTGTGGAGGGGTGCGGCTCCTACTGGTGCTGGCCTGCGAGGAGCCTTGCTGTAGAGGAGCGCAGCCTTGGAGGGGGACTCCGGTGATGAAGGGGCGCTCCTGCTGGGGCTCCCTCTTGTAGGCGTGGGCCGGTGCCCAGCTGGCTGGAAGGACGCTTGCTCCCCAGGTCCTTGGGAGCAAAGTCTGCCATCGGTGAAGTAAGAGCGCCGGAGGGACTTGGCGTGGGAGGAGGGCCCCCCCGGTGGACCCTGCGGGGCCTTGGGACGGGACTGACTTTGGAGGTGGGTGAGGCCCGGTGCTCTTTTGGCAGATCAGGGTGGCCGGGCTGGGAGAGGCCTGGTCTGCACACCTTTGCATGCTTGGAGGTGCACGTGGGACTGGAGACTTTGCTGCCTGAGACGCATGGAGCTTCTGTTGATGGTGCTGTGTCTGCCTCGGGCCTGTCTCCCCGCTGATGGGTAATTGGGCTCCTGTGGTTGGGCACTGGGGGGGGCCTTCTGGTGCACTGGTAGTCCTGGCAGTGCGCTGGTGACGTGAGGGAGCTCTTTCTTCTGGAAGCGGCTGCATGTACCTCTGTTCCCATTGCTTCTCCCTTTCTTCTCTGCGTCATGTCGAAATCGGGCAAGGGCAGCAAACATCAAGCTAAGCTGCACTTCGACACACCAACCCAGGCCAAATCTTGTGGCGCAATGGTGGAAATGTTAGAACGGTGTGCCCTGATGTCGGGGACGGATCCTTCTGCTGCGTTCCAAGATATCAAGATCATGCTTACGCAATTGCAGTCCCTTGATGGGAAGCTGGATACGCTAACCTGCAAGGTGGACCACATGCAGGTCCGGTTGGATAAAGGTCTGGTTGAAGATATCCTGAAGGAAGCTCTGGGTACGGAGGGATTCTCCTCAATATGAGTGGTGGAGCGGGCTCATAGGGTCCCTGGTGGGAGGCGACCAGTTAAGGGGGCCCCTCCGAGGCCATTAATAGCTCGCCTGCTGAACTATTGAGATGCCGTGCTCCGGAAGGCGAGGGAAAAAGGCACTGTGACTTATAAAGGAGATGTCATTCGGTTTTCCCCGACTTTTCAGATAGGGTGCAGGCTGTCCGGAAGACCTTTTGGGACGTGAAACGGCGTTTGAGGGATAAGAACATGAAATACGCTATGTTATATCCCACCAAGCTGCGCGTGGAGCACAAGGGCAAGTAGCTCTTTTCCAGACCCCTGGAGAGGCGGCGTCCTTTTTGGATATGTTGCCGGGGGATCCTTCCTCGTGAGACTATGCTTTGGTTTGAGGAGGGGGCAGAATAGTGCTTGGGTTTGGTATGCTGAAGCTAGCATGTTCCTTCGGTTTGGATTCTGGAGGAGGAGTTGCGTATTCGGGTGCAGGGGTGCCAGGGGGTCGGGCTAGTAGATCCCTGCGGTACGAAAGCTGTTGTTATGTGGGGTTGTTGCTGCTGCTGGAAAGTTGGGGGGTCTGGCATGCTGAGGAGGTGTGGGGGGACAGTCAATGGGGGATGCACCGGTGAGTTGGGGGGTTGTCGGTAGGGGAGGGGGGAGAGGGGGTGTGAGGGAGATTCCAGGGGGGAGGGGTGGCATGGCACGAGAGCCGATGTACTGGGGGAGTTTGGTTGGCGTGTGCTTGGTGAGTTTTGAGAAGCTTGGGGATGACGTCACTTAGGCTTTTGTCTTGGAATGTGAGAGGCCTTAATAGTCCGCCGAAATGTCGGAAGGTGCTCCAGTATCTGCGGCAGCATCAGGTAGAAGTGGCCTTTCTTCAGGAAACCCACCTGACGGTAGACTCGGAAGCAAAGTTTGGTAAATGTTGGGGGTTCCGCAGATACTTTGCTTCATACTCATCCTTTTCTAGGGGGGTATGTATCCTTGTGCATAGGTCGGTGGGATTCCGTCCAACCAAGGTGCTGAGGGATCAGGAGGGGAGAGCGCTCATAGTCCAAGGCGTTATTCAGGGTAGGCTATATACTTTTATTTGTTATTATGGCCCTAATCATGATACGACCGGGTCGCTAGAGTGGGTGGAGCGGCAATTGGTGGATTTGCCTGCGGGGACGGTACTGTGGGCGGGGGATTTTAACGCGGTGCTGGACCCTACCCAAGGTCGGACGGGACCTCATCCGCGGTTATACAGCAGATGCTCGGTCAAGCTAAGGCGTATGCTGAGCGTGTGGCAGATGGCAGATATTTGGAGGGTGCAGAACCCGGGGGCGGCTTCCTTTACTCATTACTTTGCGCCGCATAACTCGGCAGCGCGGTTGGACTATTTTTTGGTGTCGGATGGTCTACTGGGGCAAGTAACCGAAGTGGAGATCTTGGCTTGCACTCTCTCTGATCATGCTCTGGTGGTGCTGGCTGTTCGGCTGAAGGGCCGTGGAGAGGGGAGGCCACTGTGGCGATTTAAAAGTGATGGGCTCACGGATGTGGTTTTCAGAGAGGAACTGGGGAATGATATAGACACATATTTTGTGAGGAATGAAGGGTCGGTGTCTTCAGTGGGTGTTTTGTGGGAAGGGTTTAAATGTGTGCTGCAGGGGGAGTGTATTGCTAAAGAGGAGGGTATACTGAGAAAGATACGTAGGGACCTGGCAGAAAGGGAGGAGGAAATACGTGCTTTGCAGGAGGCCTTCCCTGTTCCCTCCAGGGCTCAACAAGGGGAAATGGGGAGGAGACTTCGGGAATTCCAAGCGTTAGCCCAACGGGAGGTTAAGTACCTCTGGGATAGGTCTGCCCCTCGGAAGTATGGGGGTGGCCCAGGTCGTTGGCTCAGGTCATGTGTTTAAATACCTCGGGGGGGTAGGGTGGCGGTAATCAAGGATGAGCAGGGGTTGAATCACTTTGAGGATGAGGCGATTCTTCGGGAGTTCCATTCTTTTTACGCCCGATTGTATGCTACTCAGTCCCGGGCCTCGCAGGCGGACATTGAAGCATACCGCGATCAGGTTGGCCTGTTTTGGTGCTCGGAGGACCAGAGGGAGTGGCTGAATAGACCATTGACATTGGCGGAAGTGAAGGAGGTTATAAAATCATTGCCTAATGGGAAATCCCCGGGACCTGATAGGTTCACTTCTGAGTTTTATAAATGTTTTGTTGATAAATTGGCTCCTCACCTACTGCGGGTGTATCAAGAAGCGGTATCTACGGGTCGGTTGCCAGATTCTCTTAGGGAGGCTCTGGTGGTGGTGTTGTTGAAGCCGGGGAAGCCGGAGGGGGATTGCTCGTCATACCGTCCGATATCCCTGATAAACTTGGATAATAAAATCTTAGCTAAGATCCTAGCGTCCCGTCTTGCTCCATTGATGCCTACGTTGGTGAGGGCTGATCAGGCGGGGTTTATCCCTGGGCGGTCGACGTCGTTTGGGCTGCGGCGCATGTTTGGATTGTTGGCTGCTTTACCGTGTATGGACCCTGCTGTCGCAGTCTTATTGGATGCCACTAAGGCTTTTGATTCTATCGAATGGCCGTTTTTATTTGCGGTCCTGCGCAGAATGGGCTTGGGGAGGTCCTTTTTGGCCTTGGTGGCTCTCTTATATGATAAGCCTGTTGCAAGGGTGAGGGTTAACGGACAGACAACAGCATTGATTCCACTGGAAAGGGGGACGCGCCAGGGGTGCCCTTTAACCCCCTTATTGTTTGCTCTGGCAATAGAGCCTTGGGCGGAAAGAGTGAGGGAGTTCCATATTCACAGGGGAATCCAGCTGCATAGCCACAGGGTGGTGATTTCATTATATGCTGATGATATGGTTTTGTTTCTGCGCCATCCGGAGGTTAATTTGAACCCTGTCATGCTAGACATCCAGATCTTTGGCGAACTCTCAGGGCTGCGGGTGAACCCTACTAAGTCTGTGATATTCCCCTTGACTGAGGGGTCGGTTCGAATTCAGGATGAATGGGGGTTTCAATGGGATATGCGTAGTACGCAATACCTGGGGATTACCTTGGCCAGGTCCGAAAGTGAAGTGCTTCGCAGTAATTATGGAACGGTGTTGCAACAGGCTAAGGACGCGATGTAAAGGTGGACCAAGCTCCCGCTTAACTTGTTTGGTAGGGTCTCAGTGGTTAAAATGTCCATACTGCCCCGATTCCTGTATGTCTTTCTTAACGATCCCATCCGTGTCCCTAAGAAATTTTTTCAGGATCTTAGGTCTGCAGTGCTCCGATTTCTTTGGGCTGGAAAGCAGGCGCGAGTTGCATGGGATAAGCTTACGGCACCAGTCCGTAGGGGAGGCTTAGCACTTCCTGATTTTGAATTGTATTATTGGGTGGCCCAGGCCAGCTACCTTAGGATCTGGTATGGGTTGGCGGCTGAACATAGGCATGTTGAAGTGGAGCGGTCAATTGCGTCCCCGGCCTTGCTGCGGTCGGTTATCCTGATGGCCCGCGGTTCCTTGGGAGGGGCTCGAAACCTGGTGGGATTGACATGCAGGGCTTGGTCTCGGTTGGTATGTGCGCCTGGGGTGGAAGTGCTTTACTCCCCAGAGCTCCCGGTTATATTTATCCCTGGGGTTCCGGTGACTAGCGAGGCGAGTTATGTTGCTATGACAAAGAGGTTGGGCCTTGCCAAATTTGCGGAATTGTTTCCGGATGGCACCTTTATTGCCATTGATCAACTGAAAAGCAGGGGGGATCATCGGCTTTAGACATATTCCAGTATTACAGGCTCCGAGAGGCATTGCGGTGGCTTTTCTCAACCTTTCCGGAGCAGCCCCGGGTGGTGGTACTGTTGGACAGGGTTGTGAGAGGTGACTTAGATCGGGGGTTGCTCTCGCAGCTTTATGCGGAAGGATTGAGGGGCAGGTCAGTGGCTGCTCTGTCCTCGTGACGGGACTGGGAAAGGCTGCTAGACAGGGAGATACTAGAGGAGACCTGGTCGTATTGCTGTGAAGGCACGAGAAAGGGGGCTATCAATACGAGTTTCAAACTTGTTCATTTCAAATTTCTACACCAATACTATTATTCGCCGGATCGCCTACATCGGTATTTCCCCCATAGGTCTGCGGCATGTATCAGATGCGGTTGTGAGCCGGCGGGCATTCTCCATGTGGCGTCGGACTGTGCATTGCTGGGTCCATTTTGGGAAGGTGTGTTTGATGTGGTGGGGCAGATTGTGGGTCAGCGCTATGCTCCGGACCCGATGATGGGACTGTTGAGCTACACTGCACAGGTACCGAAGGGATTTCGTAAGTTGATAAGTCTCCTGTTGATTTTGGCCAAACGCAGAGTTGCTATGGGGTGGGGTAGGGCCGCTGTTCCAACGATTGCCCACTGGTCCCGGGATATTCTGTATTGTAATGACCTGGAGCGGAAGATGGGGGGTGGTGCGGGGGAAAAAGCTGGGGGGATATTGGAATGTGGGATGCATATATGTCATATCTCCTTGGGGGGAGCGGTGGAGAGGCCAGAGTTGCATCATCGGAGGAGTTTTCGGCTGTGCCGTCACCAGTCTGAGCTCCCTGTTCATTGGGTGTTGTGGAGCGCCATGGATTCTTGGAATGCTGGGATGAGAAGGAGGAATGTATTGCCCTGCAGTGACTTGTGTCTCTCTTTTAACACCATGTGGACTCAGCCCCAGCTCTGCTGGGGTATGTAACTGATATAATTGCATCAAGGACCTCGCCATCCATGTACTTTGGTTTGTTTTTGAACGTGTGGAATAGTCTCGTGCCATAGGGGGGCGAGAAGGGCGGGGGGAGGGGGTTCGGGTGGTTGGCTTGGGGTGTTGTTTTTGTGAAATGTTAATAAAGAAAGTAATAAAAATTAAAAAAAGAAGTGTCAAACACATGTTAGCCACAGTTTGTTTTAGTTTGAAAATGTTCATTAATCTATTGTATCAACATACCTTAACACAACTTGTTATAAACTTTGGAAATTGTTTTACTTCAAGTATTATAGTGTATACATTGTACATATTCAATCTGACAGTATTATTTATTTTCTTGTACATTTTTATTTGTTGGTTATTTGTAAGGTGCCAATACAACAAAGGGTGTTTCAAAGCGCAACAAGACAAAAAGGGGGCGGGGGGACATAAGAGAAAGATAACAAATACGATCCTACTAGGCCTTGTGACATTCGGATTGCGCAAGTGCAGTAACAAGAAGTGCGAGAGAGAGGGGGAGAGGTGCTGGTTTGCACGAAATGCGAAGTGTTTGGGTGGGAAGGAGAGTGCAGGTCAAGAGGAGAGAGTGCAAGTGAAAGGGGGGGTTGTAGGAGGGAGGAAGAGGCCCACAGGGCTAGGCGAGTGCTAGGTCGAGGCCCAGTGGGCAAGTGCCAGGGATTCCATGGGGTGCAGGCTGTGAGAATCTGCATGCTAAGTGTGAGGAAGGGGCTGGACTGGGTGGGGAGGGCTTGTGCCCTGTAGAACTCAGAGGGAATCCAGAAAGCCAGTCACGACAGATAGGGGAGTTAGCAGGGGAGGGGGAGAGGGAACGAAGAAGATAATAGGAGGGTCTTGAGGAGCTTCTAGAACTTAAGGAGATCTGGCTCAAGCCTGAGAGAGGGACAGGGAGACCATTCCAGAGGGAGGCTCCTGCAGAGGAGAGGGATATACCCCCACTCTCTGATTAGAGATGTGTCTGATCTGCAGAGAGTTGGAGCTAGAAGACCAATGGGCTCTGGAAGGGGGGTATTTAGGGAGAGAGAATTTGATGTAGCAGGGTTCCAGGCCCCAGAAAGCCTTGTGCATGTTGCAGAGGGTCTTGAACTTGATCCTAGCAGCAACTGGGAGCCAGTAGGGAGATTTTAGTGCTGGAGAGATGCGGTCCCTGGGCTTGAGGCCAAGGATAAGTCGTTCAGTACTATTCCGGATTAGTGCAAGGGGGCAAAGGGAAGATAAAGGAAGATTGTGGAAGAGGCTGTTGCAGTAGTCCAGCCTAGAGAGGACCAGAGCTCTGGAGATAATGAGTTTCTGGGGGAAGGTGAGCAAAGGGAGAATGCCTCTGAGGAGGTGCAGCTGATAGTGGGCCTTCTTGACAAGGTCAGAGATATGAGGTAGGAAGGAGAGAGAGGAGTCAAAGATGATGCCAAGGTTTTTGGCCTCACACAAGGGTGAGGAGAGAGGGTCCAGGGAGGACAGCAAGAGAGTCGGAGGGAAAGAAGGGGCAGAGGTCCCAATTAGAAGGGTCTCAGTCTTACTGGCATTAAGGCAGAGATCCTTAGAAGCACACCATGCCTGAATAGCAGTCAGACAATTGGGAATGAGAGAGGAAGAGGGGGAGGAAGAGGAAGGAAGCTTAAAGGAGAGATGTGTGTCATCAGCATAGCATTGGAAATGAGGAGAGTAGGTGGAGATGAGGTGGGTAAGAGAAGCAACAGGAGGGAGGTAAATGTTGAAGAGCCACAGTGAAAGGATAGAGCCCTGAGGTACATTTCAAGTAGAGAGTGAAGTAGAGGAGAGAAAATAGCCGAATTTCACTTGTGAGGGCTGATTAGAAAGGAAAGAGGTCAACCAATCCAGTGATTGGTCCGTAATGCTGAGGGTATCACAGTGCCGATTTATGAGGGTGGAGTCATTGAGCGAGGACAGGTCGAGAAGTATGAGAACGGAAGGAGAGTTGGAGTCAAGGATTGAGAGCAAGTCCTCACGGGTGCTCAGGAGAGCAGTTTACGTGCCTCTGGCTGCTCTTCAGGAGAATTGCACCACATTTGCTTTTTCCATTTAGTTCTATTAGGTCGGCATACAAAAGTACTTTTATTATGCTTTTCAGCATAACCGTATGTCGCGGGGCCCCCTTCACTCACCGGCACTTTGTGTGGTGGTTGAGAGTTGCTTGGGAGGGGCTGGCTCCCCTTTAGTGGAAAAGTCCCACTGGGTCTGCAAGTTGGCTCTTCCAGACTTTGCTGCCAAACCTAGCACCGCTTTGGAGGACTGCGTCTCCATTCACGGCACCACTGAGCATCTCCTGCTTTCTCTGGCAGGAACTTCCCTCCTCCGGTCTCGGACATTGCCAGCTGACTTCTGGTGAGTTTCTCTTCCTACAGTCCTTCGTAGGATCTCCTCTGCCACCGGTCACGCTTCCTGCTCCATGCACTCTGTAACCTGCCTTCTCTCTCCTTCCTTGTTCGCTCAGCTGCAGGTGATTTGGGCATTTAAACGTCCTGCGCAGCTGATTAGACTTGTGACTACTAGACTGCACAGTATTGTCAGTCACATTTCCTCCACATGAACTCCTTACTCCTCTTCCTCGTCACAGGACTGTGAGTCCAAGAAAGTTTTACATGGTTGAACAGTTTCACTAACATTACAATTTCCATAAACATCATGTGTTTCATATATTTTACTTTCACCATATCTACATAGATAGGTTTCTGCTTAAACAGTATATTTCTCATGATTTTAGAATTAGATGGTTTTGAGTAATGGCAGCAAGCCATCAAAAACCCTGGAATTAAGGGATCTTCTTCACAATAAGGAGAAGTATACAGCTTCTCTCCTCGTGGTGTCAACGCTC
Organism: Ambystoma mexicanum; assembly: GCF_040938575.1. Taxonomy (NCBI): domain Eukaryota; kingdom Metazoa; phylum Chordata; class Amphibia; order Caudata; family Ambystomatidae; genus Ambystoma; species Ambystoma mexicanum. The sequence goes on along the minus strand of NC_090936.1, from coordinate 102,390,131 downwards.
TCCCCTTGCAGCTATCTCCTCCCATGTGATCCTCCCTCAGAATACCACCTACAGGCAGGGATGTTTTTACAATAAGGCCAACTAGGCAGGGGCCTACAGCAGCAAATTGCAAAGAGGCAGCACATTTTTATGTGCAGTCAGTATTTGAAACTTAAGGCAGCACATTTGTATGTATTTATTTTTCTTTGATGGCCTTATTTATCGGAGTCGGGCTGTTGAAATGGGCTTGCATAGTGACAATCATGACGTTCCTGTGTCACATAACGGCAGTGAATCATGGCACGTAAAATCATGACTCGGCAGCGATGGAATGCAGACTGCATCCAGGAAGGTAAGAAAAGACTGGCTGCAAGCAGTCTGCACTGAATGCCAGGTTAGAGGGCATGCGTACACAGAAGGAGAAGCGAGGATGACTGGCATAGGCCCTGTTCCCATGAGTGCGGGCTGTGTGCACTGTGGAACATTTTCAATTGGTAGTTTGAGACGGCAAGAATTTGGGTAAAGCATATAACGTCAGCCAGAGCAACCAGTGGCTAGCTCTACCCTGCCAGTCTGCTTCAGGCGGCAGCAGGGTGTGCTAGCTGAGAAGGCACTGGCTGCACGGCGCGGACCCTGAATCCACTGCTCCTTTTAGCGCAAATGGGAGACATACAGTTAAGCAGAGGCTGGTCTATTGAGAAATTGGAACCCTTCACAATGTATAGGCTGACATAGATGTGGAAGAGTCAGGTATATAGTGCAGTGTTTCAAAAAGGGTAGCAGGCGCTCTTCTCCGGAAAGAACATGGCAGGATAACCTGTTCTGTGGTTTTTTCCCACTTTGAGATGAGAGTTTGCAGCACATGCTTTTTGCTCACTGTACCTTTCACAGATGGGAAATAACTATTTGCATATCAATCTTTGTCCCGCCCACATGGGCAGTCCAGCACCAAAATGCCATGGCAATTCCCCTCTGAACAAGAGTACCAACAGCAACCCCATACACGTGTTTCAGCCTTGTTGGGCCTCTTCAGTGAGGTGGAGCTGTGCCTCTCTGAGCAGAGTGAGCAGGGAGTCCACGTCTGGGTTCCCCCAGGTAACTCAAGGGGACCAACCCCAAGTTCCTTAAAAATATTTCAAAAAAGGTAGCAGGCACTCCTCTCCAGAAAGAACGAGGTAATGATAACCTCTTCTGCGGTTTTTTCCCACTTTGACAGGAGAGCTTGCAGCACACGGTTTTTGCTCACTGTACCTTTCACAGATGGGAAATATCCATTTGCATATCAGTCTTTGTCTCGCCCACATGGGCAGTCCAGCACCGAATTGCTATGGCAATTCCCCTCTGAACAAGAGTACCAACAGCTACCGCATACACGTCTTTCAGCTGTCATGCCTACAACACGTTCATTCACCCAGCCTTGTGTTCTTTCCCGACCATGTCCCAGACCGGGTACTAGTTCTCACGTTAGATCACTCTCCATTCCCCCCCTTGAGATTAGATCTTTCGCTGGTGGGAGGAGTTGGGGAGGCGGAGAAAACGTCAGGTAAGGGGTCATTGCCTTTATCTCAAGTGGCAGCTCCCCTGGCGTATGTCCTCAATGCACAATCGGGCAACCTCTGGCAAACAACCACTAGGGGCATCAAACCTGCACAATACCCGGACCTTCACCGGACCACGTGTTATGGCTTCCGCCGCTTTTAGTCTCCAACAACAGACAGATCCATTAGCTTATCATGGCACGGCATCGCGGGTTGCTGCTGTAACGGCCACGCCTCTTTGGACCACCGCATTCTCATTGAATCCAGAAACGCTCAAGCCTCCACGGACCAACGCAATGGTCACGTGACACGTAGCGTGTCCTTAGTAATGACGTGACATGTCTCCAGGTATTTAAGGAGCTCCAGAATGCTAAACGACGCTCCTCAACTGTTTGTTTATGCCGTTTTGGAGCCTCCTCTTCGTTCTTGTTTCCTGGAAATACTGTTTTTGACCACGGACTACATATTACGGATTCCTCGGCTTTTCCCTTTTTTTGGTACTTTGTTTGGTTTCTATTGGACTCTTGGAATTACACACCACAGACCGTCCCTTGGATCAGCTTTGGTCAACTCCATTGGCAAAGTCATACCCGGACTCGCTGTTGATAACTTGGTGCTCCATCTTTTATTCTCCAGGAGCATCCTACTCAGGTGGTTTCCAGTGTGGCATTCTGTCTTTCCTCCTCTGGCCTCCCTGATCTCAGTCCACTGAGGGAACAGGCATTACCCCATCATTTAGGCTTTCCATCCAGTGGTTCTTGGTAGGTGCCATTCTCCTTTGTGTAATACAGTCTAGTTCTGCCTTGTGTGTTCCTGATCTTACCTGTTCCTTTTGCCTTACAGCAGTCATCTGGACCACGCAGGTATCCTGTTTCTCCACCTGTGGCCCTAATCCTCGAACAGCAAGTGACTACTTTCTTTCTGTTGGTTGCTTAGGGACGGAGGTATTCTTGTTCCTCGCGACCATCAAGTCTTGACAGATTGAGAAGCCTTTTTGTCACCCAGAACATGGATCCCTCTGGTTCAGACCAAGTGACTGCTCTAGTCGAAGCCATTTCGGTTCTGCGGGCAGATATGACTGCCGCCACGGCGGCAATTCATCAACGCCTTGATACCATTCAGAGTGAACGCCATGCATTGGCCGCTGATCCTGAATTCGGGAATCCTGAACCTACGCCCAGCAGTTCCCAAACTCCACCACCTGCACCTACTCAAGTCATTGTCCCTGCCCCGTTCCCATTGGCTGCCCCTGAGAAGTTCCATGGAGATCCCCGCAAGTTCCGAACATTCCTTAATCAATGTAAACTCCACTTTGTGTGTAGACCTCAATCCTTTCCCGACTCAACAACCAAAGCAGCCTTCATCTTGTCACATTTGAGCGGAATAGCAGTGTAATGGAGGTCCCAACCTATATATATATGTATATATGTATTGAATCAACAGCTGAATGAAGTGGAGCCCCCCCCCCCCACTTAAACCTAACCTGAGAAAGTCAAAGGGACCTATGTGGTGTTGAAATTATGCAAAAATTGGTTTTTTAATGTTACAACATACTAGTATTCAAAGGCATTGTGTTTATATGTCGAATATGGCATTATCATGATATAACATGGGGGTAAAGCACAGAATGGATAATGAGATATTCTATACACGGACAGAAAATCATTCAGGCTAAAAATGCCTTTAAATGAAAATGCATGTAATCAAAATGTGGCTTGAACAAGAAGACTGAGGAGCTCAAAGTATGCAATGATGAGATCATTTTAAAAGTTGAGACGTTCAGGGACAATCATGCGTTCAGAAACTTGACTAATGGACAAAAACGTAGACATTTAATGAGGCTGTGTCTGAAGCCTTATCTGAAAGAATCCAGCTGCACAATTATAAGTTGAACCGAGCACCGAAGCAGAGTTAGGAATGCATGTGAGAGTGTATTTCATTTTTGAAGGGTTTAGTCCAATTAAAATTAATTGGACAATGAGCTAATGTAACAAAGTAGTTGCTTAAGACTGTGCAGGGAATGGTGGGGGCATTTTGCTCCCTCCATTTTGCTATAAATGTGTCTGTGTAATGCTGAGAGGGGGTTCTCTTTCGAGGCAGGGAACTTGTCCATAGCAGACAGTGCTGCGCTGTGTCAGCAGGGAAATGGAATAAATCTTTGTGAACTTAACAGTCCATGTGCTGATCCATTTGAGTGGTCCTTATTGAATTGTGTTGGAGTATGTGCACCCTGCACCCCAACCTCCTTGAGGTGCAGCTTCTTTGTCTTAAGGTATTTGAGGGGCTGCCCTGATCCCGTGAGCCCGTCAGAGGTCATTAGGTCCTCGTTTACAGCCGCTACCTGGGCCAATCCATTGTTAGAAGAAGATAATCCAGCTTTGTACGATTTCAATCTACTCATCTCAGAAATGACCAAAGTGTTTGATACCCGGCAAAAAGCGCAGTAATGTAATCTGGAGTTACTAAACCTAACACAGGGGAAAATGTCACTCATTGATTACATCACCAGATACAATCAATTGGCTGTGGAGACCTCCTGGCCCGGAAATAAGAAAGCGGTTGTATTCTACAAAGGTTTGAGTGATGCTATGAAGGATGCTTTGGCGGTGGTACCATCATTACCCTCCCAATATCAAGACCTTGTCGATCTGGCCCTCCAAGTGGACGCCAGACGTGCTGAAAGAAAAACAGAGGTGTGTTTTTCTTCAGGCAGGTCGGTTGTACCTGAGTGTTAAGTAGAACCGATGCAGATAGGGGGGGTTTGCAGCCCTATTACGTCTGCAGAGAGAAAACGTAGAATGACAGAGCACGCCTGTTTCTACTGTAGCCTTAATGGCCATTATGTCAGTGAATGTCCTAGACACTCCTGAATCCAGCCTCCAGGTTTTCGGAAAGCTCGCCCTTAACCATGGGGGCACGGGCGAGCTCAGACCAGACCCCCACCATGACTATGCCTACGATTCTATCAAACAAATCCATTATGGTTCCAGCTGTTCTGTCTTATACCCCTGACATGTTTCACACGGTGCAGATTGATGTTCACTTGGGTGCTACAGGGAACTACATAGATAACGAATCAGCCATTTCCTTGAATATAAATTTACAATATAAAGCCCGACCAGAACCAGTGCAAGCAGTGTATGGCACGGCCTTAACATCAGGTCCTATTCGCCAATAGACGGCTCCCTTATCTCTGACACTTCAAAAGAACCATAGGGAGATAGTTACCTTCGATCTGATAGCCACACCACAATTCAACATCATTTTAGGAATCCCTTAGTTTAGGCTTCATAATCCTGTGATTGATTGGGCTTCCGGCAATCTGTTTTTTGATTCAACATATTGTCAATCCATGTGTCTCAATTCCCTGGGGAATGAGGCTTTGCCTTCTCAGTTATTGGGTGCGGTAGCACAACTCACCCTGGATGAGGTTCCTCCCATGGACGTAGATACTCAACAACACATAGCGGGTTCTTTGGTTTCTGGGATTCCCGCAGAATATACCGAATACCATGACGTCTTTGATAAAGCTTGTGCAGCGACCTTACCCCCTCATAGATCCTATGACTGGCCCATTGACCTGGTTCCTGATGCAGAGATACAAAAAGGGAGAATTTACTTCTTAACAACGTCGGAAGAACAGATATTGAAAGAGTATATACAAAGCGCATTGAAATTGAGCCACATACGTCATTCTATCTCCCCTGCCTCAAGTCCTATCTTTTTTGTCCCGAAACGAGAGGGAGACCTACGTCCATGCATCGATTATGGGCACTTGAATGCCATCACCATAAAAAAACCAATATCCTATTCCCCTGATATGCCCACTGTTAGACTGATTAACCCACGCATCGGTGTACACCAAGCTAGACCTCAGGGGAGCATACAATTTGATTCGGGTACGCAAGGGAGATGATTGGAAGACGGCTTTCTATACACGTTATGGGCTGTACGAATACATCGTCATGCTCTTCGGTTTATGCAACGCGCCCAACACGTTCCAACGTTTTATGGATGACATATTCAGTGATATCCTTGATACATTTGTGGTCATTTACTTAGATGACATTTTGATCTTTACAAAGAAGGTAGCAGGCGCTCCTCTTTTTGATCTTCTCAGCATCCATGCAAGAACACGTGGGACATGTAAGAGCAGTCCTTTCGTGTCTTCGTTCACATTCACTTTATGCTAAACCAGAGAAGTGCTTGTTTCATGTCCAGGAAGTGGATTTTTTGGGTTTTCACATATCTCCAGGTGGGCTATCAATGAATGATTCCAAGATCCGTGCGGTTTTAGACTGGCCGGTACCCAAATCTGTCAAAGCCCTACAGTCCTTTCTTGGTTTCGCCAATTTTTATAGGCAGTTTATTTCTGTTTTTTTCTGAAATTACGGTCCCTCTTATAGCTCTTACTAGTCCACGGGAACCCTTTCTCTGGACCAATATACACCAAGAAGCATTTGACAGACTAAAAACTGCCTTTACCTTAGCCCCCATTCTTCAGCTTCCAAACCCAGAGGAGCCATTCATAGTGGAGGCTGATGCCTCCTACTTTGCTATAGGGGCCGTTCTATCCCAGAAATGTCCTACCACGGGCTCCTTACACCCTATTGCTTTCCATTCACGCAAATCTAGCACATCTGAGCTGCATTACACAGTTACGGAGAAAGAACTCCTGGCCATCAAGGAAGTGTTCAGTATCTGGAGGCATCATCTTCTTGGAGCTGCTCATTAGGTTGTTGTTTTCACCAACCATAGGAATCTACAGGATTTTGCCTCCCGAAGTGTGTAAACAGTAGACAGGTCCGATGGCATCTATTTCTGCGGCCTACGACTTTGTCGTCAAACATAGGCCAGGCACCACGCACCAGAAAGCTGACACCCTATCTCGATCTTCTGGAGGCATCCCACTCCCATGTTTCCCGGACACAGTGCTTGAGAATACACATGTAGTATGTGCCTGTACCTCAACTCCTGATCTCTTGACTTCTATTCGACAATGGGTGTCATCTAATCCTGACCAGTTGAATGACTGGGGTTTGACCCTACTTGAAGGTCTTCCGTATTATCAAGAAAAGTTGTTCTTACCTACACCGGATACACGCAATCTGGCTCTGGAATGGTCCCACAATGCCCCCTTCAATGGCCATCTTGGCCAGAGGCGTACCCTCGGACTATTACAGAGATGGTGTTGGTGGCTCACTATGAGAAAATATGTAGATGCTTATGTTAACACTTGTTCTGTCTGCGCCCAGTGTAAGGCTAGAAAAGGAGGCCCCCTTGGGCTACTACATCCACTTCCGGTACCACCCCGTCCGTGGCATACCCTTCCCATGGACTTTGTCACTGACCTATGTAAGATCAAAGGATTGGATACGGTGTGGGTAGTGGTAGACTTGTTTACTAAAATGGCCCATTTTGTTCCATGTTCTGGTCTTCCTACAGCCCCCAAATTAGCTGACATGTTCTTTAAGGAAGTATTTTGTTTCTTTGGTCTGCCCACAGTCCTCATATCAGATCGTGGCACACAGTTCACGTCTACATTTTGGAAAGCCCTTACTAGCCTCATTGGTATTGACGTCCGTTTCTCCTCATTTTACCATCCTGAAACAGACGGACAAACGGAGAGTGTGAATCAAGTCATGGAGCAATACTTACGTTGTCTCACCTTCCAGCACTAGCAGTCTTGGCACCAGTTACTGCCTTTGGTGGAATTTGCCTACAACAATGCCCCACACTCTTCCTTGCGTACCTCCCCTTTCTTCGCTATGTATGGTCAACATCCCCGTTTTCTGCCTATCCCTGACCTCACCTCTCTTTCGGTCCCTGCTGCTCCTGCCTGTGCCCGCAATTTGTCCCTGCAACATTCCCAAACCATGACCCATCTCCTCGAGGTGCAGGAGTCTATGAGATAGGCGGCCAATAAGAAACGCGCCCCAGCGCCCTCCTATACCCCAGGTGACAGAGTGTGGCTCTCCACTAGGCACTTGCATCTTTCAGGATCACGTAAACTTTTGCCTCGGTTTGTGGGTCCTTACACAGTCTTGAAGATTGTTAATCCAGTGGCTATTAAGTTGGCTGTACCCTCTTCTTGGCGCATCCACCATGTGTTCCATACCTCTCTGTTGAAACCTTGTCTCCCTGCTTTTAGGTTGTTATCTCCCCCTTTTCCAGTTTCGGTGGGCGGGGTTGAAGAATATAAGGTTAGTGCCATCCTGGGTTCCCGTATTTCTAGAGGTTGTTTCTATTACCTGGTGGACTGGTTGGGTTTTGGCCCAGAGGAAAGGTATTGGGAGTTGGCTACGAATGTCCATGTCCCCCGTTTGGTCTCCCTGTTTCATTGTGACTATCTGTCCTGCCCACGGGGTCGTGGGCCTTTGGGGGGGGATTCTGTCATGCCTACAACACGTTCATTCACCCAGCCTTGTGTTCCTTCCCGACCATGTCCCAGACCGGGTACTAGTTCTCAAGTTAGATCACTCTCCATTCCCCCCCTTGAGATTAGATCTTCCGCTGATGGGAGGAGTTGGGGAGGCCATCGGAGAAAACGTCAGATAAGGGGTCATTGCCTTTATCTCAAGTGGCGGCTCCCCTGGTGTATGTACTCAATGCGCAATCGAGCCACCTCTGGCAAACGACCACTAGGGGCATCAAACCTGCACAATACCCGGACCTTCAACGTGACCACTGCTCGTACTCTCCAACAACAGACAGATCCATTAGCTTATCATGGCACGGTATTGCGGGTTGCTGCGGTAATGGCCACACCTCTTTGGACCACCGCATTCTCATTGGATCCAGCAACGCTCAAGCCTCCACCGACCAACGCAATGGTCACGCGACGCATAACGCGTCCTTAGTAATCACGTGACATGTCTCCAGGTATTTAAGGAGCTCCAGAATGCTACACAACACTTCTCAACTGTTTGTTTACGCCGTTTTGGAGCCTCCTCTTCGTTCTTGTTGCCTGGAACTACTGTTTTTGACCACAGACTACGTATTACGGATTCCTCGGCTTTTCTCTTTTTTTGGTACTTTGTTTGGTTTCTATTGGACTCTTGGAATTACAGACCACGGACCGTCCCTTGGATCAGCTTTAGTCAACTCCTTTGGCAAAGTCATACCCGGACTCGCTGTTGATAACTTGGAGCGTTTATTCTCCAGGAGCATCCTACTCATGTGGTTTCCAGTGTGGCATTCTGTCTTTCCTCCTCTGGCCTCCCTGATCTCAGCCCACTGAGGGAACAGGCATTACTCCATCATTTAGGCTTTCCATCAAGTGGTTCTTGGTAGGTGTCATTCTCCTTTGTGTAATACTGTATAGTTCTGCCTTGTGTGTTCCTGATCTTACCTGTTCCTTTTCCCTTACAGCAGTCATCTGGACCACGCGAGTATCCTGTTTCTCCACCTGTGACCCTAATCCTCGAAAAGCAAGTGACTACTTTCTTGCTGTTGGTTGCTTAGGGACGGAGGTATTCTTGTTCCACGCGACCATCAAGTCTTGACATCAGCCTTGTTTGGCCTCATCAGTGAGGTGGAGCTGTGCCTCTCTGAACACAGGGCCTCATTACGACCCTGGCGGAGTGGGTTTACGCCAGCGGTATTCGCGGCGGACCCGTCCGCCCTACTACGAGTTCCCGTAGCGCCATGGAGCGTTTTCCGCCTGGTTTTTCCGGGCGGAGAAATCCATGGCGCTACGGGACCTTGTTGTTAATTACGCCACCGTATTTTACGGTGGCGTAATTAACGCCTTCCCCACTCCCATTATACCCTATGGGGCAAAAATGGGAATGGGGAAGGGTAAAATGGGGAATGGGGATTTACCGCCCCGCCAAGGTCGGAATGGGGCGGTAAATCCGCCAACCCCCATGGCGCTATCGGCAGCTTTCCGCCGTGCTCCATGGTGCATTTTGCGCCACGATTTCCGCCAGGGTCGTAATGAGGGCCACAGTGAGCAGGGAGTCCAAGTCTGGGTTCCCCCAGGTAACTCAGGGTGACCAACCCCAAGTTTGTTGCAAATATTTCAAAAAAGGTAGCAGGCGCTCCTCTCCAGAAAGAACATGGCATGATAACCTGTTCTGTGTTTTTTTTCCCACTTTGAAATAAGAGTTTGCAGCACACACTTTTTGCTCACTGTAGCTTTCACAGATGGGAAATAGCCATTTGCATATCAGTCTTTGTCCCGCCCACATGGGCTGTTCAGCATCGAAATCTTATGGCAATTCCCCTCTGAACAAGAGTACAAACAGCAACCCCATACACGTGTTTATGCCTTGTTGGGCCTCATCATTGAGATGGAGCTGTGCCTCTCTGAGCACAGTGAGCAAGGAGTCCACATTTGGGTTCCCCCAGGTAACTCAGGGTGACCAACCCCAAGTTCCCTGCAAATTCTGACAAGGTTTCAACAGAGAGGTATGGAACACAGGGTGGATCCGCCAAAGAACATGGCAACCTTTTCTGTGGTTTTTTCCCACTTTGAGATGACAGTTTGCAGCACACGCTTTTTGCTCACTGTACCTTTCACAGATGGGAAATACCATTTACATATCAGTATTTGTCCTGCCCACATGGGCAGTCCAGCACCGAAATGCTATGGCAATTCCCCTCTGAACAAGAGTACCAACAGCAACCCCGTACACGTCTTTCAGTTTTGTTTGGCCTCATCAGTGAGGCGGACCTGTGCCTCTCTGAGCACAGTGAGCAGGGGGTCTACGTCTGGGTTCCCCCAGGTAACTCAGGGTGACCAATCCCAAGTTCCTTGCAAATATTTTAAAAAAGGTAGTAATATAGTGCAGTGTTATTTACAATTGATAACAATTGCACAATACTCAGCAGGCGTATGGAACAGCTGGTTCCAATACCTTTACAATAAGATGGCTAATGCTCCTATGGATGAGACTTGAAATCTGATAAAATGCCCATCGAGGATGCAGGGGAAATAGACCTGATTAAATTAGACACATACAATACATACAAATATCACTGCTCTCTGGTTTTAATGATAATAGAGCACAGTAAGTTCCATTTAATGCGCTATGATGGTGAGTGTGCATCAGGCTTCTTATTCTGTATGAGCAATATGGACTGGTAACAATTTTGGAGTACTTATGGTGTATTGGGCATATAACTAATGAACTATAGCAAAGAAAATAGAAATTGTAGTTTCAGTGTTAAATTAAGGTCTGTCTTGCTCAAGGAATGAATTGGGTGGGAAAGGATGTACTGGCCTTTTATGCAAGTGTCTCTGAAATCTTCCAATTTCCATGCAGGTCAGTTTTCTTCAGGGGGGGAGAAGAGAGGAGGGGAGTCGGTCTGCATATGACAAACTGACTCAATTTATTATGAGAGAGTCCTTTATGCTGGTCAAATGGGGTGAAGGAGAGTTGAAGTGCGAGATGTGTAGAAAGAACCGCAGAGGCCGACTTTACTGGTGTAACGAGGAGAAGGAGCAAGTGAACTGGTCAATGGCAGAGCTTAAAGATATTACAAGATACATGTGCCTTTGTGAAGCCCCTAAGGCTGGGGCTGAGTCACTTTGGTACATGTCAGGCTGAGTGACTGCCACGTCACTAACCCTACCAGTCTCCTAGAAGACCCTAGAAGTTTGGAAATGTACCTTTTTAGTTTGGCCTATTAGGTGGTGCTTCAGGGGGGCAGGCTATTATACCACTTTCCCATTTAGGGATACCCCTTCCATTCCTCATGTCTTCATGGCATATTGTGATCACCCCTTCATCAACTCTTCAAGCCTGCTGACAGTATCCCTCAATAGTCTGTAGCCAACAGAATAGTATAGACTGAGACGAAGAAGAGGAGCAGAGTAATGCCGAATACTCAGCAGAAACAGAAGGAGCAGTCTAGTGTTTGGAGGAAGCCGATTGGCCCCAAGCAACTCCCTTTCTGGAAGAAGGAGTTTAAAGATGGAACCGCTGGTGGTAACACAGTTGCAACCACTAGTTACTGCTGGGGAAGCCAATCGGAGAAGTCCATTGGTGGGCGGGGAGACAGTGAGAAAAGGACTGCAGGAGCTGGTTTGCTGTGCTGGGATCGCAGCAGGAAGAGAAGAGGATCCTTCCTGGCGATGGTGGGAACCGAGAAGCAGTGCCTGTGCTGCATGAACACAGAGAAAGGCTCAAGTGAGGTGGGAGCCTCAAAGGACGTGGAAGCCACCAGATGAAGCTGGTAAACCCATGAAGTGGAGGTGGGACGCCGGGGCGTTTCTGTGTGTTTGTGGCGAGAGGTCCAAAGAACGCCAGAGAAAGCCGGTGAAGGGAAGCTCGGTCACCGGGGCGCTTCAGCAGCTCCATCAAGTACCAATAAGTGCCAGGTACATGAGTCGGGTAACCCCAAGCAAGGCGGTTGGGTCCCTGGGACATTTAACCAAGAAAGTGAATGAAAGAGTTCAAGACCCAAAACTTTGACAAACATAATACTGAATACTGAAACTGTGTGAATATGAGAAATACCAGAATAAGGAGCAAACCTGGAAGGAGAGTATACCAGGTGTCTGGACATTTGGCAAAGGAACTAAATTAAAGTGGGTTTGAGACCCAGTGTTTTGTTGAAAACAATACTGAATATTAACTGTGTGAATGCAAGAAATACAGGAATAAAGAGAGAGAGGCTCAAATTGTATTAAGGAATTACAAGAGAGCCTGGCAGGAGAGTATACCAAGTGTCTTGCGAGCATGGGTGCCACACCCAATTGCGTTACTTTGATAAGAGCATGCCAAGGAAGAGACATGCCCTTGGGGTTTTAAATTACAGTGTTTGTGGAAAAAGACTTGGGGAAGGGAGTTATTTCTCCTGGAGTGGATTGTAACACCAAGAGGAGAAAGGCATCCTCTTGGGCCTTAAAGAACTTGCTTATTCTTTGGAACATTTTGTTTTGGTGGAGAGAAACCTGGGGAAGGGAGCCATTTCCCAGGAACTGTGAACATTATCCATTTGGAACTTGTGTTGGATTTATCGATTTGTTGAACTTGAACATGTGTGCACTTTTCAAGCCAGAGACAAAACCCTTAGTCTCTTAGAGTTTGTTTTTGAATGTGTGGGCCAGCACAGTATTTCAGACACAGGACATTTTTGCTTTGGACTTCTTGTCTTGACACAGGACAGACATTTCGTTTTGGTTGTGGTAGGGAAATACCTCCTACATTAGGGACAGTCCTCTGCGTCCGTGTCTCAATCCTGGTTCCTCACACAACCCATTGACTGCCCATCCCCATGCCAATCCCTATGACCATTCGTGCTCACTACCTGCCCAAAGCACACCCTATGGGAACTCTTTGAGCTCACTCTATCAAGCAGTAAGATCAAACTTTAGCCTGGCAGAGTTATTTCTAAACAGTCTGCTCAGAGATAAAGGCTTAATTGCAGCAGTAAATGGCCAACTGAATACTAAAAATGTCTTAACCAAGTGTGCCTGTAGCCGCTTGATTATTATATATATATATATGTTCCTTTCACCGAAGCTCTGTTAAAAACATGCATTGACCAAGCCGGTATTAAATAGGAATTTTCCAAGCACTGCTATCATATGTCCAGGTAATCAAACCAGGTTCCATTTTATGGTCAGGCAGTACCATAATATCAGTGCTTACCAAATTCCCATCACATACCAAAACAAAGGCCCAAACCGTTGGCTTTGTGAATGCTGCTTTCTGTGGAGCAGTGTTCCTCAGGAGTAAGGAGTGAGATTAGAGAGGGGGTCTGTCAGTGTTGGATGGCGGGCCTAACACATGGGCCCGCATGTACATACTGGCTTGGACATAGCCAGGGAGAGATCTTGCATGTGCTCAGGCTAGAGTCGACACTCCCCTAAAAACATCAGTATCAATTGTGCACGTGCACATACTATTTTCAAAATAAGTTTATAAAGAAACAAATACATTAACCAGATGAGTCACATTTCTGCTATCAGGCAGCTTTTGTGCAAATAAGACTTTTGTGTGAGCCCGCTACCTCTCCGTTCCCCATCAAATTGCCACCTCGGATAATTCAAGAGACTTTGTAACTGTGAAGGTAAGGCTACACCTCTAGAAAGTTTCAATTTTCATGATTAGGCGACCCTTGTGTTTCTTGTACGTTTTAAGAACACATGTTTCTCTTTGACTGGTTTTACTACTAGGATTTAGAAATAGCCACTTGTGTGTGCAACTATCTATATAAATGAATGTAGAAATGAGTGATGGGAATCTGGATACAAGTGTGTCTATCAGTGCGTTCTCATTTTAAAAGATAGTGTATGTGGCCACCCTCTGTCCTCTGGGCCCAGGTACCTGCTCACCCTGCCACCCTGCTGAACTGCCTCCGGGCCACCCCTTGCACTGGGGTCTGTATCTGTACCCATAAACCACCACCCCTTTTTCTCCCTGCACTTATCAGACCTACCCTGTCTGCTGCCTTAAACCTAGCACTTGCAAATTGCTGGTTGCACCACCACTGTTTGTTGACTTTTTTATTTATTTATTTTATAATTATCTATCTGTTTCTCCTCTGCTTCGCACTTTCCACTTCTCCCCCCTTCCATGCCCTTTTCTCCTCCCGCTCTCCCATGCACTTGCACGTTCTCAATGTCACTGGGCCTAGTAACATCGCTGTTTTGTTCTCCCTGTTCCCCTCCCTTGCCTTGTCGCGCTCTGAAACACTTGTGTACGAGTGCGATACATATAAAATATCAATATGTAAACTTACTAAATTTGTATTTATCATTTGGCATACAAAATCAGAATACATGACAGAATCATGTTAGATGCTTGCATGCCGCATGCTCACTACTTTAAAAACAAAATCACATATAGTGCGATTCACGCGGCAGGACATGGAGAGGTTGTACATAGTATTAGCAGAGAAGCTTGTGCACCTGTGAATGCATCATATTATAGCAAATGTTTCTGTACGCAATTCCCGAACACCCCCCCCCCCAACCCCCACTTGAACCCATGTGGTAATGGAACCAATGTGTGGGCCTGCACTTTTATTTATTTAGTTTGCTGTTTGAAGAAAGGACCTACCTCGAGTGTGGCTGATTGACATGAAAATTAACTTTCTATCAAAAGCAGGAGTGAATGAGATGCAGTCTGTTGAGGGAGCGGAGAAAAGTGGGGGGCACACATGCACTTCGTTGGGCCTAGTGCAGCAGAAAGGCTAAATACACCACTGCCTCCAGAGTCAGGATCAGGTAGCAGCTGCCTTCCCCTGGCCACAGGGGAGGAGACTTTAGGCTGGGGATTAGTGCTGACTCTGCAGGATTCATCACACGTCGTTGGCCGATGGATGGATGGATGGATGGATGGATGCATCTATCCCAGGACTGGGGGCGCTAGGCAGCCTGAAAACAGTTCCAACTGGCATTTGCTGATGCCTTCCTGGGATAATGTAGACTCATGCTTTTGTGTGAGAGCCCTTCCAGAGTCCATGGGTGTGCTTGGTGGGATAGTATGCCATTGGCTGGCCATCCCTCTGTTTGAATGATGCTTTGTGCGGTGTTGGGTGCTGTGTTCACTCACTTCCTCCCGGAGGGCGATGTGGGGAAGAGCAGATCCACTTCTCCACTTTCCTTGCCTACTGCTAGAACTCTATACCTGCATTCCTGGAAGATGTGCTGCTTGAGGAAGATCCAAAGCTCTGCAGCACCGTCCTTTGATGCCCCACTCAATCTGATTGTGAAGCTCTGCCTCTCCAGAAGATTTTCTGTTAGCCCATTTGCATGCCTAATGGGCCACTAAGAACCTGGGCATTTTGCTTCACCAGATTTGCATGGTCCATTGGGCAAGCAAGCTGAACAACTGCAGGCCCAAATGTGTCTAGGGAGCCCGCCTAGGTCTTCCTGCACATTAAGGTCCCCTAGGGCCGCAAGATGGAGCCACTTCAGCTCCACAGAATATGATGTTGGCCAGGCAGAGCCTCCCCTGCATCCTGATTCTTGCATGGGCTTTGTTCGGGAGCCAGAGGGCTTGGGAGAAGCTGAGAAGGTGGCATTGAGTCCAGAGCTGGAGCTGAGCAGTTGTGTATGTGTGTATGCGTGAATGCAAGGATATGCATTTATGTATGTATGTAGGCATGCATGTGAGGGGGTGACTGTGTAAATATGTGTATTAATGGGAGTACGGTAGGATTGTTACGAGACCAATATAACCATCTCTGTGTTCTCGTTTTCTTATGATTTCCCATGTCCCCCACCCCTTTTTTCTGTCTTGTGGCTCCTGGAAACACCTGTGTATGGGCCCCATACAAATGTCCAATAAAATAAAACTAAAAATAAAGGCGTGTGAGGGTGTGAATGTGTGCATGTTTGAATGAGAATACAGTGTGAATATTCTGGGTATTCGTGTGAATGTTTGGGAGATAAGTTCTATTGGTGCGTGACAGCATGTTTGAATGGGTAGGAATGTGCGTGTGCCTGCAAAGCTGGTAGAGCTTTGGAGCAGGCACCATGGGCATTTTGGCATGTGTTACTGGCATTGTGGCCTAACCCAGCTTGATGAGTGTTGTTAGGTGGGAGAGGGGGTGGGGAGTTGTGGAGGGTACTATATTGGAACCAGCAGCATGGACATTTCAGCACGTAGTGTTTTAGTGGCCTTGTGGACAAAACTAACTTAATGATTGTTATTGCATTTGAGAGGGTGTGTGGTAGTGTTGTATTATATTGACATGGGCAGCATTGATTGTTTCTTACAGGGGCATGGTATATTGTGCTGGCATCAAGGATAAAGCCAACAACACGAGTCTCCTTACATAGCCATACTAACCTACATTGGTGCATCTAGGCTGGACATATTTATTTACTGTGGCATGGCAATTTTGAAAGGCATCAAGTTTAAGGCCAGCATGTTGAGTATTCGTACATGGCCCAACTGGTATACTTTGGTGTAGCCAATCTGGACATGGTTTTTTTTACTGTGGAATGCATTTGTTTTCTGGCATCATGGAAAAAGCCAACATGAGTTCCTTGCATGGCCATACTTGCCTACATTGACACATCCGGTCTTGCTATGTTTTCTTTTTTACTGACAAAGCCAAAATAAGTATGGTTTTATGTGGGAATACTGGCATATATTGGCAGAACCAGAATGGATATTTTATTATTTTATTATTACTGGCATTTTGGGCAAAGTGAACATGAGTAGGTTCTTATATGGCAATTCTGACATATATTGGTGCATCCAGCATGTACGTGTATGGGCGCAGCCAGAATGACTTTTTTGTTGTATTGGAATATATTACGGACAGAGGCATCATGAAAATATGATATGTTAGAAAATGCCTCTGTGCACTATTGATAACTTGGCAACCTTTGGATTTGTTCATGTATTGCCCTAAAAACCAAAACCAAACAGCTTAACTTTTTAACCAATTTTTTACAGAAGGTGTGCAGTAAAATGCACAAACGTAACCAGTTATTTATAAAAATGTTCTTGGGAGAGAACACCCTCAATCCCCAATTCCCACAGGTTGGTTCAGGCACCCTCACAGCGGCTGATTGCTTGTACATATTTATGACACAAATTTGTGGCATGTCAATTAAAAAATTCAACAGCCACCACTGCTGTGATTACTACTACTTTATATGCAACTTTCACATGTGTCAATTGTTTTTATTGTCCTTTCTTCTGTGGGTGCCCGGCTCTCCAAACTGGTGAAAGATATGGTGGCTATCTTAACATCATTTGGAAATCCTGCCTCCTTGGGGTTCCATCTACCTTGGAGGATTCTACCTCTCTTCTTATGGGATCAGAGACACAGCCGTCCATATGTTTCCGACTGCCCCCGGCCAAAGGACAGACAGCAAATATTGGAGGCAAGAGTAGAAAAATCCAGACAGTGGAAAAAACCTGCTCGTCTCCAATGCTCTCATTCCCAGCACCCCTTATCAGTGCACCTGCACATCTCCGTCTCCCCTCTCAGCTTGTCCTTGAACGAGCAATGCAAAACTATCCTACGCTGTGAGCTCATCTACTTCACACTAAAATATTGCAGATGTTGCAGAAATACATGTCTGCCTTTTAAGTGAGCTCGCAGTAAACATAAACTTTTATTTGGAAGTGAATGTCCAAAATGGACGCGCACCGGTGCCATGTTTTAGCTCATTTTCGCACACGCACTGCACTCCACCTTTTGGACATTCAACTACCATATCCCATCCCAATGAAACAAATGATGGTTTCAGAAACTGACAAAACATCACTTACAAATTGGGAATACACAAAATACAACAACAAACAACCATAAATAAAACAACCATAAAAATACAAGCAAAAACATAATGCATTTCATCAGGAATCCATGAAAACACATGATCCCATCAACTTCCATTTTGATTCTGAGTAATTTGGAAATCAAATCATTCAAATTACTAATATGCCTCTCAATAGAACGAGAATGATTCTCCAAATCAAAACAGCACATTCCTTCCACAGCATGGCAACCTAAATTATGTTTCAAAAACAAATAATCCACAGCAGCTCCATCCTGCAAAACAGCTTTTCCAAAATGTCTGCTATCCAAAATCAATTCCGTCAAAGCTCGAGAGGTCATTAAGACCCTTAACCACTAAACAATCTAATTGAAGATTTATAATCACCAAACCCCACACACCGACCAAAGAAAATGCAAGTGCCAAAACCTCAGATTCAGACAACAAATGCACTTTAGAATCACATTGATGTGAAAGACTGACATGAGCAGTAGAATAACGTTTAGCTCGATGAATCGCAGGCTGCAAAGGAAACATCATTAAACAGGGCCGCGTTGAACCACAAGGACAACCAGAAATGTTAGCAGGAATGTAGGGGTAAGAAATGTTCCCTCAGGAAAATAGCCAACATGTTGGAAGTTTCGCATGTCAAAGATGGCTAGCGAAAATCACAGTAAAATTACACATTGTCTTATTAGAACCATCAGCACATGCACTATCAGATCGCGCACACAAGTGCTTCTCAAAGTCAGTTCCACTTTTCTCATTAGTCAAATCCAATTGCTGGCATTTGCCAATGCGCTGAGGATCACAAGTCATCACATAGCAGACATCAGCTGGAGCAACGTCGTAGGTGACAACACATGTCATATTACGATCCATTTCACAGCAAAATTTACAGTACTCGTACACAGAAAAAGTTTCCTCAGGTCTGTGTCCTCAACTAAGGAATTATTATGCAGTACTCCAAAAATGTGCCGCATTACATGAGCTGATGTCGGCACCACCACAAGTCACATGGAAATAAATCAAATTCGAAGCATCATGAACATCAGTCAAACAAAAGGGTGAGATGTTCAGCACTCGACGAGCAAAAAAAGCCTGCACGTTCTCAGATTGCGATATAAGAAAATAACTTTGTAGCAGAAAAGAAAGACCTGTCATAGTGTAAGGCAAAGCAGCACATCCATGTCCACAACGTTTCCTTGTAAAATGTTGGTATGACGCTGCCACAGTGGAATTCAGCAACGTTGCAACATCAAAGCCGTCAGTCGTCATCCAGTTCGCTGTAGTCGGGTGCACAATGAAGACACTTGCCACTCTTCTTTGCATGTCCCCGGACCCTCCCGAACGGACTCCACACAAACCCACAATCGCACCAACCGCACACAGGGTCTGTAAAAAGAACAATTAAAAAAAACAAGATATCAGCCTTGTACATCATTCAGGTAGATAATATTTGTCAGTGGGAATATGAATCCACTTCCTCTTCCCTCTTTCCAGGCTACTAGGTTTCTCGACCCAAACCCTCGCACCCGGAACTATTTTTTCTAATGAGCCAAAACCTCTGTCCCCACGTGTAGTTATCACACTGGGTGGCTCTCCTTTTTCCACCATTGACATCTTCACAGGTAAAATGATAAGCGAGTGAGAAGCACCTGGAAGCACTGCTTTGCCGCTCGTGCTGCTCTGTTGTTTGCTGATTTGGATTGGACTCTGGACTTTATTGCAAGTGGAAAACACTGGGTTTTGTTGGATTTACTGGTTGCAAACGGCTGGTTCTGTCTTTTTTGTCATATCAGCATAAAAACCGGAAAGGCACGCGCTCTAGCGCGCACGGAGCAGTGAGAAGCTCCTGGAAGCACTGCTTTGCCACTTTGCGGCAGCGCCGAAGCAGTGAGAACGTTGGATGGTGCATGGTGTTGTTGTGCCATTTTTTGATTGTTTAATGGTACATTGTACATTTTATAAGTGTGATTATTGACCAGCAGTAAATTACCCCTAAGATTGGGGCATTGAGTGAAAGTTAACTTCACCTGAGAAAGACCACATAAAAAGTAATTGCTTTGACGGCAGTTAATAAAGCGCACATCTGCTAACACTGACATTCGTGACTTGTGCTCTGTTCGTCCAGAGTGCAGAGCAGAGCCACGTTTGCAACATTTGTAATCCGCATCAAAGGATGGGGAGTCAAGCGAAGGTCAACATGAAGCTAGCATTCCTAACAATGTTATGTTGTCTCCAGGCCCCTCCCTCAATACTAGCCCTCCTAATACATTAACGAATCTTAAACCCCCACAAGTGATTTCTGATCAAACAATACTGGGAGTATCTCACTCTCCTTTGTGTCCGGTGGTGAATGTATTAGACTTGGCAATGTCATATTTAAATCATGTAATCTCAGACATTTCAATTAATGCGAGTGTCTGTGAAATCGCTCATAGCATGAATACAACATCTCCCCTAATTACTATGATCAGTGCGCAATGGATTCTACAGCACATTCAGTATCCTATGCACATCCAACACCGCATAAGCGCATAGCATCACAAGTGGAAACGCCGCAAACACAGGCGAACCAGAGCACTATGTTGGAGATAATATTAACAGCAGTTAATACAACTATATAAAGTTTATTTAAACTATTTGAATCCCTAGATTCTAAAATGACACAGCAATCTGTTCAAATTCAAACAATAGCAGATTGGATTATGTCGGAAAGGCTTAATAGATCAAGCAGTACAAACCCAAATGAAAAACCTAAATTGTGTTCAATATTCATCCCATCCAATTTAGGAACAACACCTACAGCAAGAATTGCTACACCGTCGGTATTACCCCAATTTGATCAAGTAATTAGACCTATAGGGGACCATTTGCAAAATAGTCCAGTGATAAATATAGATGGATCCTGGTCAAGTGTAGAGCAGAATAAATCTTCAAAACTGGTTGACACTGCGCAGAATCCATTTGACATATTTTCTGCAAAGGTATTTAAAACAGGAAGACAAAACACACAAAAGTGTAAACTGCTGGATCGTGACCTAAAAATAAAATCGAAAAATATGCGAGCCCTAAAATCAAGTAACATTGTCAGGGATGGCACTCTATTAAGAATGGCACAGGACACCCAGAAAGGGTTTGGGTGGTTGTGCCAAAATAAAGTGGACAGATAAGTACACACACAGCAGAAAGGAAAGAGAACGAAGAGTAGGCAAGAGTAGCAAGGAAAAAGGCACAGAATGAATTCCTTCTTGGGGTGTATGCAGATATAGGAAAAGAGTATTCCACGAACCTTAAGAAATACTCTAGCCTTCTGCACAGTTTGCTATAACAGAGGCCCACGCTGTTTGCTCATGACTTGGAACAGCAGCTATGGGTGTCTGTAATGTAGAAACGAGACAAGGGAAGGGGCAGAGGTTGACTGATGGGAACCAACAGACAAGCTCTGTACAAAAGGGTCTACAAACAGTACAAGAGAAGATACTTACAGGCAAATCCAGGAAAAGGAGGTTGATAGCAAACTAGCAGAAGGAAATGAAGGGAAAGTCGTGTAACTGGATTGGATAGCAGAGGACAGTAAGGAACAAGGTTGAGAGCTCAGAGGAGCAGGAAAGCAATGAGCAAGCCCACAGGAGCAGGGCTGTAAGGTAGAGAGCCCAGAGGGAAAGGGCTTAGGGCAGCAGAGTAAAGCAAGCTGCACGGCAAGGAACCCAGAAGGGCCGGGCAGCAAGGAGTGAGCCCTGAGGGGCAGGGCCGCTGACCGTAGAAGGTTGCAGAGGACTGTAGAGGGCTGCTAGGCCGAGAATCCAGCGGAAAAAGGTAGGTAGTAGGCAGCGGAGCGTGATAAGTTGCAAAGTAGGAAGCCCAGAGGACAAGGGCTGTAGGCAGCCGGTGTGAGGCAGGCTGCAGAGCAGGGAGCCCAGAGGACAAGGGCTGTAGGCAGCCAGAGTGAGGCAGGCTGCAGAGCAGGGAGCCCAGAGGACAAGGGCTGAGGCTGGAAAGCAGCAGAACGTGATCAGCTACAATGTAGAGAGCCCGGCAAGGCAATGGCGGAGGCTGGAAGGCAGCAGAGCGTGATCGGCTGCAATGTAGAGAGCCCGGCAGGGCAAGGGCGGAGGCTGGAAGGCAGCAGAGCGTGATCAGCTGCAAGGCAGGAGCCTGGAAGAGCAGGGCTGAGGCAGGGAGCCCAAAAGGCTAGGGCTGTAGGCAGCAGGATGTAGCAGACTGCAAGGCAGGACGCCCAGAGGAGCAGGGCTGAGGCAGGGAGCCCAAAAGGCTAGGGCTGTAGGCAGCAGGGTGTAGCAGACTGCAAGGCAGGAGCCCACCAGGGCACTGGAACAAAGAGCAGGTGAAATAGGGAAACAGCATACAAAGTTTGTAGCTCGAAGCAAAAAGGTGCCGGAAGGACTCTCAATGCAAGAGAGTGAGCTCTCGCAGGCAGCAGCCTTTATACTGCCCAGCCCAGCACAGAGGTAGGCTAATTGGTTGCACCTGGCTCAGCACACCTGCAGACAATCGGCCACCTCCCTCTCTGTTCCTGAGCTGGTGGAAGCAGAGCAAATCCCTAGGGCTTCTGGGGATTGTAGTTCTGATGAAGAAAAATAGGAATAGCCAGGAATAGATGGTTATAGCCAAGTGCATTATGGTAAGTGTAGTTTTCTGGGAAAAATAAAAAAGCACCAAAGTCTTGCAAATGGGAAATAAAGTCCAAATAGTGAATAGCGGTTGATCCAAGAGTTTTCTGTAGATAAATGAATAACAATTTGTCCATATTGATCGCCAATGTATGCGCCCATGGCGCAGGCATGACAAACATCAAGAGTGCTAAACCATTCATTCGTGCTGTCTGTAAGGCACTAAGGAGCCCTTCAAAGGTCACAAGCTCCAAACATTTAGTCAGAGACACATCATCACTGAGTATCCCTGCAGATCACAAAGGAGAACAACCCCTTGTGCATGAACCTCTAATAGAGCAGGATTACACTAGACAACCAGCAAATATAGAGCCACTCCAAGTCATAAAGCAAGGCTCACCATCAGAAAAGGAGAAAGAATATATGGACATCAAGAAGACAGTAGATGCCTACCTAATGTCATCAAAATCAAACTTTAAGTTTGCACACAAGGGAGATCATAAAGAATTGTAAATTAACAGAAGTGTTTGCAAGTGAAAGGGTTCTGCAGAGATCCTTGGTATGGCAAGGAGATCATATGATAGTAGAGTCCCGATTGCCTTATAGCTCATCTGCCCAGATATCAAATGCAAATAGAACACAAGATAACAATCATGAAAATATTACCATAAAAAAAACAAGAGGTGACTCGACCGGTGGTGATTGTAAAAGACAAGACTCAGTACCAGAAACACTCACTGATAATGAAGTGTCGTGCATTACCAAATAATAAATATGATCTATGCAGAAGCAGCATACTGAATATCTTTGCGGAAGTGCCGGCACGGGAAGATATCACTTCTGCGATATAGAACAAGTGGAATTTTTGGATGATATGGATTTATCCATTGTTAGATTGTGGTTACCCTCAGGGCTTGTTTTGACTGCAGTATGGAGCGTGAAGATGGACCTTTTTAGGTTAGGATTCATCATAGCTCAGAAACCAGAGATGAGACGTATGTTTCCATTGGCAGATCAGATTGATCAACCAGCATCAAGCTGCCCAACTTGTCAGCACACGAGAGCCCATCAGCAATTCGCACACCAACATGAAAAGGCATAACCACCAGTAGGGAATCATGCAAAAGAAATACTGTTTGCGAGTTGGAATACTTGCGGTCATTCGCATTTACAATCTTCTAGTGATAATCAAATAGACACATTTGATATTGTAGCTTTCCAGGAGACCTGTCTCACGGTCACCCCAATATGGGCTAACCATGATATGATATTATTGCTGGCTAAAACATCTCCTAAAGGCAGTCCAACCTCTGGCCTGCTGGTAGCAGTGAAAAAAGTGCTGGTCTTACCATTCTACCTTGGGCAAGTCTGAATAATTTCATGCAGTTAGTTCAAATAAATTGCTTTGAACGAAAAATAGCCCTATTGAATCTGTACAGGAATCCGGCTGGCATAGCCGATGACAGAGATTCCATAAAGCACTAATAGCACTGCTTGATATCATTTCAATGACCGCAAGTATTTCCACCACCATCATTATGGCAAATCTTAATTTGGACTGCATCAACTCTGGGCATAAGGCAAAACATGCTGAGGTCACTAGATGGACAACACTAATGACAGAACGTAATTTCAGAATGGCTAATGGGTCACTTTTAGGCGATGTACCACCTAAGAGCACATGGAGGAGAGGGATCTCCCAAAGTATCATCGATTATATTTACCTAGAGGATTGTTTTTTTATGATAGTAGACAAATTTGAAATCATAATCCAACCACATAGTGACCATCATATGCTCTCCTTAACATGGACTTGGCAAATGGGATCTAATATGTTGCAGCCTGAATTTTATAGGCAACCATTAATTATCAATAATGCCAAAACTCGTTTCCGCTGGTGTGGGGATAGTTTACAACTATTAAATAACAAACTCATGCAGCAGAATTCGATTGGAGATATTGAGCAATACACAGAAATCTTGAATAACTTTAAGTGTTCGTTGATGTCAGCTCATACCAAAACTTTTCATCATGAATTTGCTTCGATCTGGAGTTAAAGGACAGGAAGGCAGAGTGGCGCAAAAAGCAAAAAAGCATTCTGAAGCTTCCATTAGCAGAGAGATCCGGAGCCAAATGTCAATACTGTAATTGGACTAGAGGTCGACGAGCATGGTGGTTTCAACATGACAATGAAGCTATGTTGGAATCTTTGCATAATAAAAATTCAGCACAAACTTGACAACTTTTGAATAACACCCAATATGACATGCAAAGTAGTGGCCAGATAAATGGTGTTTCTGAACATCAGTGGTTAGAACGTTATTCCACTCTGTATGCTGATCCAATATTCGATGCTGTCATGGCCATAGGACAAGTGGCATTATCTTTATCATCTAAAGGGTCCAAATGGCGCAAGGCTCATGAGAAAGTGTTCTCTGCACACTTTGTGTCTGGGGCACGTGCATCCAGGCCAGGCGTGGCCATTAGAAAACATTGGGGAGCACGTGCAGCAGTCGCTGGGAGTGGCAAGGTGGAGCCACAAGGTGGGGTAAAAAAGGGGAGTGGCTGGGACCAGGCTATTTAAGCCATCCCCACCAGCATGCAAGTGCTTCACGTTAGTCTGCTTTCAGCAGCGTAACACTTACCTCTTCCTGAAGCACTCTTACCTGTTTCCAGCTCATCATCTCAACTCGCAACTCGCCTGGTTCCAGTACATCATCTTCAGCGCGCACCTTACCTGACTCCAGCCACACCACAACTTGAAGCGCAGCTTACCTGACTCAAACACTTTATCGCACGACGTGCAGCCTACCTGACTCCAGCAACACCATCGCCGGACGCGCATCTTACCTGTCTCCTGAAATCCCATTGACTGCAGCGCATTGCATCTTACCTGATTCCCATTGTCATCGGAGTCAGGATGCATCTTCACCTGTGTCCGACATTTAGCTATGCGGGAGCTCTTCTTCTCGCCCAGCATCCTCACGGACCCATCCATCCTGTAATCGCTGGCAGGTCTCCAGGTAGCCGCTTCCCGTCTGACGCAGCCAGGCCATCTCTGCAACAAAAAAAGACACACAAGGTTAGGGACTGCATAAATATCTTACGCTTGGCCATGCAACACATAAGCCATGCGTTCAACCTTGAAAAACCAACTTACCTTCTAATTGGGATCTCCGCAGTCCCCTCTGGCACCATTTGGACTCACTCCTAACTGCGCAACTCCGCGTGGCCATCTTCACACCTATTGGGGGAGAGAAAAGACATTACAAGGGTTATGGATAATAATCACAGGGAAAAAGACATTTCAAACGGATACGGACAATAATTATTGTTAAAGGCATGGTCAAGTAAAAGTTTTTATTTAAAAAATAGATAGGCAACATAAAAAAAAAATACTAGCATTCTCTTTTTTAAAACTTCCTTTGTAAAATTTTGAGCTATTCAAGCTCAAAATTCGCAAAAGCAAGCACATGGGCGCATCCATTTTGTGAAATGGAGGCCCTCCTGTGCTGGCTTTTGCTTTTGCGGCACTAATGAAGGAAAAGCAAGCCAGCTGTAGTAAACAAAAGCTACCGCTGGGTGGCTTTCCCTTCATTAGTGCTGTACGCGGAGGACGGGGACCGGAGACCAGAGCAGGAAAGCTGCAGCTGAATCTCGGTAAGTGCTATTTATTTTTTTTAACAAAATAAGCACTAGCTACGTTTTTTTTCTAAGTTTTCCGGGCTGGAGGAGCCCGGAAAACTTAGAAATAAAACCGCAGCTTTAAAAACGTTGCATTATGTTTATGTTTTGAAGCGACCGCAAACATAAATACAACGTTATTGTGTTGGAAAAAGCTGCGGTTTTTCTTTCCAAGTTTCTCAGGCTCCTCCGGCTCGGAGGAGCCTGAGAAACTCGGAAAGAAAAACCGCAGCGTTTTCCAACACAACCGCGTGTGTTTCTGCCTGCTGTGGCTATCACTTTGGGTCTCCGGTGCTCCCAGGAGCACCGGAGACCCAAAGTGAAAGCCACAGCAGGCAGAAACACAACGCGGTTATGCTTACATGTCGCGTAGTGTTTCTACCTACAGCTGATTTCCCATTTGGGGCTCTCGGGCTCCCCGTGGGGAGCCCGAGAGACCCAAATGGGAAATGCTAAATGCTGCGTTGTGTCTGCCTAAATCTGCTTTCCCATTTGGGGCTCTCGGGCTCCCCGTGGGGAGCCCGAGAGCCCCAAATGGGAAATCAGATTCAGGCAGAAACAACGCGGTTGTTTTCCGCAATGCTGCGTTGTTTCTGCCTGAATCTGCTGTTGTGTTGGAAAACGCTGCAGTTTTTCTTTCCGAGTTTCTCAGGCTCCTCCGACCCGGAGGAGCCTGAGAAACTTGGAAAGAAAAACCGCAGCGTTTTCCAACACAATAACGTTGTATTTATGTTTGCGGTCGCTTCAAAAGCGACCGCAAACATAAATACAATGTTTTTAAAGCTGCGGTTTTATTTCTAAGTTTTCCGGGCTCCTCCAGCCTGGAAAACTTAGAAAAAAAAACGCAGCTAGTGCTTATTTTTTAAAAATAAATAAATAGCACTTAGCGAGATTCAGCTGCAGCTTTCCTGCTCTGGTCTCCGGTCCCCGTCCTCCGCCTACAGCACTAATGAAGGGAAAGCCACCCAGCGGTAGCTTTTGTTTACTACAGCTGGCTGGCTTTTCCTTCATTAGTGCCGCAAAAGCAAAAGCCAGCACAGGAGGGCATCCATTTCACAAAATGGATGCGCCCATGTGCTTGCTTTTGCGAATTTTGAGCTTGAATAGCTCAAAATTTTACATAGGAAGTTTTAAAAATGAGAATGCTAGTATTTTTTTTTATGTTGCCTATCTATTTTTTAAATAACATTTTTTACTAGACCATCCCTTTAAGAACACTTACCTTCAAAGTGGTACGGTCACAGCTGGTCTGGGCCGCCACACACACGGACCAGTGAAGCAACTAGGTCCATCAGAGGCCCCTCTGCTGATGAGAAGCATGACGGAGAGCTCATTCTCCCAAGAAAACAGGTGAGATTATATGGGGAAACGCATGCTCACGTCATTCTGGAACGAAGGGTTTGAGGGAAATCGCAATCCAACCACAGCATTCTCACTGCCTCTCGTATTCTCTCAGGGGCAGCGCCAGCAACCAGAGCAGCTCACACTCCAGCAGCTGGGGAAGCATTCCAATCCAGGGGAGCCAAGTCCAGGGAGGGCTCCAATCGTGCCCCAACGTCCCCGCAGAGACCAGGTGAGTGTAACAGATGCCATGACGCTCTCTCATCAACCACTTGATATTTGGAATTTACACTACACTGTTGAAATTATTGAGGATTTCATTAAAAAACAGAGCAGTTCGAGGGCGATGGGACTGGATGGTCTCAGTAATTTTATGTTTAAAGCAGATTCTCAAAATTGGGCTTGCATCCTGTACAATATCTTCCATAATGTTATCACAGAACGATCCCTCCCTCTATCATGGTGTAAGTCATTGATAGTTCCAATTTTCAAAAAAGGCTATCGCTCATCCCCGACCAACTACAGACCCATAGCCTTGCTGTATGCACCTGGAAAAGTCTTCGCATGTATTGTGTTATGATATTTTAATGCTTGAACTGAGATACATCAGCAACAAGATCCCAACCAAACTGGGTTTGTGGCTGGAATGGGGACGGGAATAAATCTTCTATGGCTTAATGCCATCAAGGAACAAGCCCTTGCGACAAAACAACCAATCTACTTTTCATTCATTGATCTCCATTCTGCTTTCGACTCAGTATCCTGAGTCCTTCTTATGACCAAACTTAAGAAAGCAAGTTGACCTTCTACCTTGTGTGACATAATCCATGCCTTCCATTCAAATACCTCTATCAAGATAAGATTGACCTTGGAGGGATTACTTTCAACATTGATTCATACAGCAGGAGAGGTGAAGCAGGGTTGTAACCTTGCGTCAGCCCTTTTTAACTTCTTTATACATGATGCTGGGAAAGCATTCAGTCATATCATCTCTGATTCACCTAAATTAAATGGTGTACCAATACAAGCCTTATTTTACGCGGATGATCTGGTGTTAATTTCGAAAACACCAATGGGCATTCAAAAACTGTTGAATTGTCTGGCTCAATATATTGAAGTGAATCAATTGGTGATTAACTTCCAAAAGAGATAAGTACTTGCGCGTACTGCCTACAAACTCAAGCAGGGTAAAATGGCATGGACAATTAATAAAGTTAAAAACTGGATGTAGTATTAAACTACACTTACCTGGGAATGATCATAGATAAAAAAGCTCATGACAAAAGTCATCTTTAGAATCTGGAATGCAAACTAGTAACAGCCATATCACAGACTAAGATCATCCTATATAAATATGGGAAGTTTTCCTTAACTCCTGCTATAACAAATTATAAGCAGAAAGTCACACCAGTGCTTCTATATGGAATCGATGCGAGAACCATCTTACCAAATTCTGTCTTTGATAAAATTGTGGAAACAAGTGTTACAACTTCCCCAGTGTATACCAGTAGCCCTGTTGCGATATGAACTGTGTTTTGCCTCCTTAAATGCTGTATATCACTGGCGATTATGTGCCTTGTGCAGAAAATGTTTAATCTCGGACCAACCAGACACATTGCTTAAGACCTGATCGGATTACGTGTTTTCATCCAATCATACGTTCCCTAACTCATGACGATGGCAATTTATAAAATCTTGGCTAATGCAGATGTCACAGTTGAAACCCTCCTATCCAATCCAGATTGTGCCAAAATGATAATCTATCTGGCATATTGGATAGAAATAAGGAGAATATGCTTAACCTATAAAAATTTCGCAAAAAATCCTTTTGAGGTAAAAACACTTGGAGTGGTGGAAGTGTATTTAAGTAGACCTCCATTACCTATCATTAGTTCTGCCATTCTTCGATTTAGATTGAACATTTGGCCGACTTGTGATATAATGGTTGATCGAAAATTAGTACCCGTTCATGAAAATATGTCGATTCTGCAAAGATGCAGAACATAAAGAAACTTTGGAACATTTAATAATGTACTGTACAGCATTGACAGCAGAAAGACAAAAGTATTTTGCTAAACATTACAAGTACTTAGGAACATTGTGTCCCACTTTGCGATTGCAGTTTCTCCTTACCACCTCTGTTATGAGGATTAGGATGGCAACAATTGATTTTATCTCATCATAGTCAATAAGTGATTGAACATGTGTGTGTATATATATGGGATACATTACTCACCGTAATCGTATTTCTGATGCTTGTATCTGCTTAGATTCACATGCTGTGCATAGGCCGACATCTAGTGGAAGCTGCGGAGTATTACAGTTTGTTTTTCGAAAGTCGAAAATGGGCGTCGACACAGGCGTGCCAGTAATACTATCCCTAGTGTGACGTCCACTGTACCCAAGATCCCTCACGCATGTAGGATCCTCAGATTGTATTTTTTCTGACATGAGGAAGCATGAGGAGTAGCGTGAGTACAGATAATCCAAGCAGATAGACAGAAAGGTAAGACTACAAGCAATCATGCGCCTTCTCTCGGAGGGGAGGAAGGGTGGGTTGCATGTGAATCTAAGCAGATACAAGCATCGGAAATACGATTACGGTGAGTAATGTATCCCTTCTGAGGCTTGTGGAATCTGCTTAGATCACATGCTGTGCATAGATTAGCGAGCAGTACCAGAAGAAGGAGGTGGGATGTGAGAAGGGTCATGAGCAAACAGGTGTCTTAGAACCGCTTGTCCCACTTGTGTATCTGTCTTGGAATGAGTGTCAATGCAGTAATGCTGAGTAAAAGTGTGAATAGAGCTCCAAGTAGCCGCTTTGCAAATGGTGTCGAGGGGAACATTTGCAATGAAAGCCAGAGTGGCCCCAATGCCTCTAGTAGAGTGGGCCCTTGGCGTAAAAGGCAGAGTCTTTTCAGAAATAGAGTAACACAGCTGTATACAGTTGATAATCCACTTCGAGATAGCGCCCTTAGAGACGCGATCCCCCTCTCTGCCTGTAGCTACGGAGACAAACAGTTGATCTGTTTTCCTTAGCGGTCTGGTTTTATTTACATAGTATAGGACCGCCCTACGCACATCTAGGGTGTGTAGTTTCACCTCAGCCGAGCTTTGCGGGTTCTGGAAGAAAGCCGGAAGCTCGATGGACTGGTTTACATGGAACTTGGATATGAATTTAGGTGAGAACCTAGGGTGTGTGCGTAAAACCAGTTTGTCCTTGTGGATAGTAAAGAAAGGATCCTGCACTGACAGAGCCTGAATTTCACTGACCCTTCTTATGGAGGTAATGGCTACTAAGAAGGCCGTTTTATAAGTCAGGTGTTTGAGACTACTCTTATGCATGGGTTCGAATGGGGGTCCCATGAGCTTAGCTAGCACCACGTTGAGGTCCCATCCTGGCGGTGGGTTCGAAATAGGAGGGTGAAGTCTCTTTACTCCTTCCATGAACGCTTTAACCACTGGTACTTTTCACCACGAGACCTTGTTATGGGATGTGGTGTAAGCCGAGAGGGCTGCCAGGTGTACTTTCAGCGAGTTAAAAACCAACCCTGCATCCAGCAGGTGGAGCATGTATGTCACAACGTTGGAAGGAGTGCAATCAACCGGGTTGATTTGTTTATTCTGGCACCAGATAACGAATCTTTTCCACTTATCAAAGTAACAGTGCCTTGTATTTGGTTTCCTGGACTCCTTTAGAATGTCCATACACCTCTGTGGTAATTTGAGATGTCCAAACTCTATGACTTCAGGAGCCATGCTGCTAGGTTCATAGAGTTGGGTTCCTGATGCACTGTTTGACCCTGTTGCTGGGACAGTAGGTTGTACCAGGCTGGGAGTCTGATGGGTTCGCACACCGCCATCCTGCGTAGGTGTGGAAACCATGGTTGTCTCGCCCACATGGGAGCAACTAGGATGAGCGTCATCGATTCCTTGTTCATCTTGTACACCACCTTCCTGATGAGAGGAGTTGGTGGAAAAGCGTACGCAAACATCCCTGACCAGTTCATCCACAGGGCATTCCCTTGGGAGTCCGGCTGGGGGAACCTGGATGCAAATCCTGGGCATTGTTTGTTTTCGCTTGTGGCGAATAGGTCTATAGTGGGGAAACCCCACTGAGAGAAGAGATCTTCTACTACGTCTCTGTGAAGGACCCATTCCTGTTCTTCTGGGAGGGAGTCTCTGCTTAGAGCATCCGCTAGGGAATTGAGCTCCCCTGGAACATGTTGCGATGACAGGAAGATGTTCCGTCTGAGTGCCCATATCCATATTTTCTGGGCAAGCTTGGACAGATTTGGCGAACGAGTCCCCCCTTGCTTGTTCAGATAGAACATGGCTGTCGTGCTGTCCGTCCTGATCTGCACCGACAAGTTCAGTAGATGGGGCTCGAACGCCCTTAGCGCTCGGAATACTGCCAGAAGCTCTAGCATATTGATGTGGTTCTTGGCTACTGAGTGAGACCAGAGACCCTGAGCTGTGTGGTGGAGATGGTGAGCTCCCCACCCAGTCAGGCATGCATCTGTAGTCAGCACGGCTTGTACTTCGGGATCGTAAAAGGGTTTCCCCCTTGCGAGATTCTCTCTTGTCCACCAGTGTAGGCTCTGTACGAGTGTTGGCGAAACGACCACTAGATCGTCCCAATGACCACTTGCCTGAGACCACTGTTTCGCCAACCATTCCTGCATGGGACGCATGCGCAGACGCGCGTGGGGGACCAGGTAAATGCATGACGCCATCATGCCCAGTAACCGCATAGCTTTGCGTACTGTTATCTGTTGACCTGACTGATAATGCGGAATTTGCAGAAGTATATTCCGAATTCTCTCTTCCGAAGGGAAGGTCAATCCTTTCTGAGTATCTAGGATAGCTCCTAGAAACTGTTTTGAGGTGCTTGGCACCAGACTTGACTTTTTCTCGTTGATGGAGAAGCCTAATTCGTAGAGGAGGTCGATAGTCCTTTGAATGTTTGACCTGCAAATTCCTGGGGTTTCCCCCGTTATGAGCCAGTCGTCCAGATAAGGGTACACCAGGATTGCTTCCCTGCGTAGGTGTGCAGCCGCCACCGCCAGTACCTTGGTGAATACCCTTGGTGCTGAAGCTATCCCGAAGGGCAGTACCTTGAATTGGTAGTGGCGACTGTCCACCTTGAAGCGCAAGTACTTTCTGTGCGCCGGGAGCATGGAAATATGAAAATAAGCATCTTTCATATCCAAGGTTGCCATGTAATCCCCCTTTTTTAGGAGGGGGATTACCTCTTGTAGCGTGGTCATACGGAATTTTTGGGGCTTGACATACTTGTTGGCAGGCCGTAAGTCCAATACTGGGCGCATTGTCAAATCTTTCTTTGGCACAAGGAAGTAAGTTGAATAGATACCCTTGTTTACCTGGTGTCCTGGGACGAGTTCTATCGCGTCCTTTTCTAGCAGAATGGCGATCTCCTCGAGAAGGATCTTTTGATGCTCTAGGGAGTGCACTCTTTGTCGTGGAGGATGATTCCGGGGACGCTGCAGTAGTTCTATACAATATCCTGCGGATACTGTTGACAGCACCCATCTGTCTGAGGTGATCCCTTCCCAAGCCTGGGTGAAGGTGGAAATGCGTCCCCCTACTGGGGTTGCGTGGCAAGGGACCCTGAACTGAGCGTCACTGTTTTGGTGGAGGCGTGCCACCTCCCTTGTTGGGGCTGCCTCTGCCTCTTCCACGACCTCTCTTGTTACCCCTGCCGTAACTCTGGGTAGACTGCTGGTTGTTATTCCATTGTGTACCTTGTCCCTGGGCATAGTTGCCTCTTTGTGAATTTTGGCCGCGTGGGCGACGAAAATTATTGTTCCCCCTCTGGTTAGGGGGTTTGTTGGTAAGCTGGCCAAGGGACTTGAGAGTCTCATATTCATCTTTGGCATTTTTAAGTGCGTCTTCGACCGCTTTCCCAAACAATAGGTCGGGTTCCACTGGCTTGTCTATTAAAGAAGCCTGGGTTTCTGTCTTGAATCCCGACTGCCGTAACCACGCATGTCTCTTGATAACAGTACCTTCTGCTATCAATCTCCCTGCGTTGTCAGCGGCGTCGA
Source organism: Ambystoma mexicanum (assembly GCF_040938575.1). Lineage (NCBI taxonomy): Eukaryota > Metazoa > Chordata > Amphibia > Caudata > Ambystomatidae > Ambystoma > Ambystoma mexicanum. Next base: position 102,356,686 of record NC_090936.1, on the reverse strand, counting down.
AAGTTGCTTTTAAAATGCAACCAGACACGGCTCTCCCCTCTGCTGAGATCCGAGCCAGCTGGCCCTTTAACGGTTCTGGAGCAGAGGCAATGAGCGCCGCGACTTCTTCCCATTGATGGCAATTGTAACTAGCCAACAGGGTGGTGGAATTCGCAATCCTTGCTTGGTAGGCGGACGTTGAGGCTACCTTTCTGCCAAACCCGTAAAGTTTTTTGCTCTCCTTATCGGGAGGAGCTTCTGATGAAGATAAGGGCGTGCCAGCCCTTTTTCTAGTGTTGGTCACCACTAGGGAATCTGGTTTAAGATGTCCCCTTATATACAGAGGGTCAGACTGGGCTGCCCGGAAAATCTTTTCAATTCTGGGGTTGACAGCTCTGGTGAGGTTAGGATTCACCAGGGAAGGATCTATTCTTCGTTGGATGGATTTGAGGATAGGGATGGTCTGAGCGACCGGTCTTCTCTCTCCTACAAACTCCTCCGCGAAGTCCCTTTCCTCCTGTACACCGTGGGTGTCGATGTGGAAGTGTTCTGCTGCTCGAGCGAGAACCTCGTTGAGGAGGGGCTGGTTATCAACTGGAGAGTCAGTAACTGGGGCTTCGCTTTGTACTGGGGAATCTACTCTGTAAATTTCCTGCTCATCTTCTCCCTCCTCCAGGTCCTCATCCTCTGCATAGTAATCTGTCCCGGTTTGTTCTTCCATAATTTCAAACTCCTGGTCCTCTTCAGGGAAAACTTGTCCCTGGTAACTGGGGAGTGGAGTAGAATATGGAGTGGAGTAAGGCTGAACCTCGAAGGGTTCAGGTCTTTCGACCCGGGGCTTTTTACTTAGCGGGATAGGATCGGAGGAGCCTGAGGGTGTGGCCCCTTGAGGGTTATATGAAAGAAAGTGTTCTGGGTTCTTATCATAAAAATCAGCCAAGGAAGACATCCTAGACATAACCCTGTCTATGTCTTCACTGGACCATTCCCTGGAACAGGGTATTACTTTAGCAGGAGATGATTTATGGGACTTTTCAAGGGTAGACTTGTGTTTACTTGTCTGCCTAGGGTGAGAGGATGGCTTTACAGGGGTGGAAGGCTGTGCTTTCCGCTGTTTCCCCCCCTCCCCGTGCGTGGAAAAATGTTTTCCCTGTCCCTTGGAGGCCCCAGAGATCTTCGACGCCTGGCGCCGAGGGTCTGGAGAGGTATCTGTGTGCTTCGGGCGTGGGGCCTCACTGGTGTTAACCGCGGTCTCGGTATCTTGGAGCGCGGCCTGGGGGTGGAAGTCGTCTTCGTCTCCCGACGATCGAACTTCCGTTAATGTGTGTAGCGAGGCACTCTTGGCAAGAGTGGATGATTGCCTTGCGTCGTGAGGTGATCTCGATCGAGAGCGCCCAGAGGACACCGAGTCGGACCGTTCTTTTTGTGCCTCTTTCCGGGAAGTCGACGTCGTCGAGGTCCGGTTGGTCTTAGTGTGTTTAGTGTGTGTTAGGTGTGTAGCGCTTGCGTCGCCGGGGGTCTTCCCCATAGCCGCCCTGCCGGACGACCTTCCGAGGTCGGGGACCTGCGCTCGCCGGCTGTCTTTCGACGCCATAATGCCCTCGCCGTCCGAAAGTACGGCGTCGCTGCCATCGCTGAAGGCGCCCTCCGCTGCCATGGCCTCCTGCCTGGCGTGGTGGGCCCAACGCTTTGTCGAACGGTCCTTAAGTGTCTTAGGTTTAAACCTACTACACGCTCTGCAGTTCGCTTCGGGGTGATCCCTCGGCAAGCAGAGATTGCACGTGGCGTGCCTGTCGACCCAAGGGTATTTGCGATTGCACTTGGGGCAGAATTGAAAAGGGGTACCCTCCATACGCACCTTAAGGCAGCGGGCTGCTAAGTGTAGGAATATATAAAATGTAACTATATATCAAGAGTGAAGAGTATGTACCACCCCCCACTCTCCCTACTTGTAAGGGCCGAGGCCAGCGGCCTACTAGGCCCGGGCCGAGGCCAGCGGCCTTCCGAGGCCCAGATCCGTCGTGCAGCAGTCGACGGTCGATGACTTCTCCAGCCGTCGTCGAGGTTGAGGGTCGACGTTGGGGTGGGGAAGGGAATGAATAAGAATTATAATTATAATAACAGCAAAGTATGGCTAAGGCCAGGGAACTCGGCAAGATGCTTCCGACCAGTATGGCGGAAAAAAACAATCTGAGGATCCTACACGCGTGAGGGATCTTGGGTACAGTGGACGTCACACTAGGGATAGTATTACTGGCACGCCTGTGTCGACGCCCATTTTCAACTTTCGAAAAACAAACTGTAATACTCCGCAGCTTCCACTAGATGTCGGCCTATGCACAGCATGTGATCTAAGCAGATTCCACAAGCCTCAGAAATATATATATATATATGTATTCTGGTTATGTTTATTGAAGAGAATTGATGTTCTCTTAACTTCATTGTTGGTTTGTTACGATTATTAAAAATGTATATTTGGGATGTTAATAATATGTACATGGTCTAATTTGTCAAATGAATTTTGCGTTGTTAAAATAATTTTCTTTTATCATTGAAAAGATGATTAATCAGCTAATTCAATAAAAAAATAAGCAGAGATACTATATCGCCTTTGTGAATCATCAACGTTTGGTCTCCACTATTGCTCAGGATTACTTTGATTTTGCCTTGGTAATCAGTATCAACAATACCTCCCAACACCTGGATCCCTTTCAATGCTAACCCAGATCTAGGGGCAATCAATCCCATATGCTCTGATTGAATTTGTACTCCAATCCCAGTATCAATAACATAAATACCTCTTGGTTCCAGTCTGATCTCTTCATTAGCATGCACTTCTACCCCTGCTGATTCTGGCATAGCTCGATGAGGAGCTAAAGCCCCGGGCAATATCTCCCAATACATCAAAGTTTCAACTGCAATGTTTGGTTTTATTTGCAAAGCTGGCATCAACATACGCATCAATGGCATCTCATTGTTGGCAATTGGTCTGTTATTCAAAATGAGTACTGCATCAAAAATGCATTCACAGCACCCTTTCAAATTACTGTTTCCAGTTTTTTGCAAATGTTCTTTCAACAATCCATTCATTCTCTCAATCAATCAATCCCAAAGCCTCGGGATGATAAGGGATGTGAAATGTCCACTCAACGCCCTTCTCTTCACAATACCCTTGAATCAATTTACCTTTGAAATTTTGAAATGCAATCCACTGTTGCTTTGAATCTGTAAAGGTACACCATAGAACACTGCCACTTGATCTAACAATGTAACGTTGTTCTGTTGCGTAGCTCTTTTGCTTTGTAGCACCATCACGTATCCTGAATACGTGTCTACAATAGTATACGCATACTGACATACTTTGCTAATTGGCATGGGACCAATATAATCCGTTACCATATTTGCCGTGGTAATTTACGTCATTTCAGTGTGCCCTGAGTTACATGTTTCTGATGCTAACACATCGGACACTGAAAAATGACAGTTTTCAATATCTCCAAAGGAACACTAATCCCTTGATCCTGTGCCCACCTGATAGTAGCTTTCTCTCCGAGATGAACACTCTTTTGGTGCGCCCACTTTGCAAGCCCTTCCAGATCATCTTTTTCATCCCTCGTGTCCACAGATGAAATGTTGGCATGTTCATTTGCAACAGAATTGAACCAACGTTCCAATGAATCTGTCACACAATGCACATCTACATGTTTCACGGTCACTTCACTGTGCTCCAACCTATTCTGCAAAATCTTGCCACAGTTATTTTCCCCATACTTCTTTTGTGTGAATCTTCCACCCATTGTTCTGCCATGTCGGCAGCCAAACAGCTAGTCCATTAGCCACAGACCCTGGGTCTGTGTACACATGACATTGACCAGGCGCTTCTTGCTTTAATGCCTGACAAACCACATACAGTTCTGCAAACTGACTACTTTTTCCCCTTCCTGATGTTGTCAAAATTCTCTTTGTTTTAGAGTTATATGACACTGATTTCCAGTATTGCTCCGTCCCTACATATCTAGCTGAACCATTGGTAAACCAAGCATGTTCAGTTTGTTCACTTGTCAATTCTCCATACGGGACCCCCCATTTCACGGGAGACTCACAGGTCTCTGTCACTTCCTGTGATACAAAGTCTACGGGTGGTACACCAGCCACTTGCTCATGTCATTTCACAATTTCACCCTTCCCTGATTTGGCAGGATCTTGAATGTACCATTTCCATTTAATGATGCTGGCCTTGTGAGCATGTCATATACAATGTGTTTTAGGAGAGCTCAGTACCCATTGCATGATCAGAATTTCTGGTCAGATCAAGACCAACTGTCATTTGCTCTGTGTCCACAAGAGCCCAATAGCATGCCAATAATTGCTTTTAAAGCAGCGTGTATCTGTGACCAGCTTCAGGTAACTTACGACTCCTGAATCCTAAAGGCACACATTTCCGGTTCTGTTTTTGCCACACTTGGTGGCAAATTGATGTAATTCTCATGTACATACACATTTATTTCAACCTACCCTGCCCTCACTGGCCATAAATCAAGCACTCTCTGAAGGGTATCTTTTGCTAGCTGAAATGCTTTCTCTTGCTCATCACTCCATTCAAAGTCACATTTCTTTTGTGTCACTTTGTAAAGGGGGGCCAAAATCTGTACCAAATGTGTTATAGGCTGTCTCCAAAACCCAAACAACCCAATGAACTGCTGAGCTTCTTTCTTATTCACGGGTGTAGTGAACTCAAGAATCTTTTTTAGCTTTCGGCACCATCTCACGATGCCAATTATGCCACTGAATTCCCAGAAAAAGCACAGTCTCTGCTGGACCCTGAATTTTAGTCTCATTCATTTCCCATCCTTCTTTTCTCAGTCCTTGAATGATTACCTTTAGGTGCGGCCACACACTTTGCTCATCCTTTCCTTGAATCAAAATGTCATCAATATAGTGCAAAATCTACACTGTATCTTATAAAAATGCTCTGCCACCAGCCGGTGGCAAATAGTGAAACTGTGCACCTATCCCATAGATAAACATTGAAACGTATACTGCCGTCCATTCCACGAAAATGCAAACTGCTTTTGACATTCTTCTGCAATTGGCACAGTGAAAAATGCATTTGCCAAATCTATCACCGCATGCCAGGTCCCTTCCAACTTTTGTACATTCTATATCAGGTTAACAGTTTCTGGAACTGTGAGTATTAACAGAGGAGTGTACTTATTCAACTCAAGATAATCCACAGTCATTCTGTAACTACCATTTGGTTTCTTAACCGGCCAGACCAGATTGTTGCAAGCCGTAGTCACAGGACGTAATACTCCTGCTTCAACATATTCCTTGATCTTGTCTGAGATTTCCTTATGCCCCCTAGGAATGCAAAATTGTTTCATCGACACACGTTTCCTGGATAAAAGAACATGCACTGGGGGCATTTTCAATGTCCCCACAATGACGTGGGTACATGTCAATGCACTCACCCCAAACTGATAAGTCTTACCTCCTAGTCCTAAAGTCAATCCTTCCAATATATCAAAGCCGATAATATATTTGGGTTTAGGAACAATTAACACTTGATATTTTTGCCTTTTCAAATTACCAATTTTCATGTCAAATTTCATTTGAACTGCCGGGGTCTCTTTCCCTCCCAGCCCAGTAATGGTAAAATGTCTACCATTAAATCTTGAAGTATTACCATGAATCAATGAGGCCTCCACCCTGGTATCTATCAAAGCTCGAACCTCTTGCATATTCCCTGATTGCCAAAAAAGTGAGGCCGTCTGCCTACCTTAACCCAGGTAGATTCTACCGGACTTTGACCACGATCCTATTCGTAATTTGAATGCGTGTATTTGGACTGTCTCCAACATTGCATTCACCACTTTTTTTTTCGCAAATCAGCATAAGTTGGCTGATATGGTAAAGGCATTCCCATGGTTCCCTCATCTGTCTCCTCTTCAGGCGACGTGGAAGGGGAAGTATCCCCAACTCGCTTGGCTACATCTTGCCTTTTCACTTGTTTGTAGCGCTCTTTCCTTTCAAGCCCTCACTTTTTATACAACTGATACATTTCTCGGGTCTCAATTCCATCAATCTCTTCCCGCGGCACTCCATCTTTTAGTAGCACCAAGAACATGTCCTTTCTTGACACACGAGAATCCCTACTGTTGGACCTTTTTCCTGGGGTCTGTAATCTGCTAACTGTCTAATTGCATCTACCACTTCATCCATTAATTTATCGTCATCCCAGCCAGAAGTGTCATGATTACATTTTTATAAGCCGGTGGAGCAGTTCTAATGATTGTATTTTGGGCTGAAACCGATAATGCCACCGCCCCCATACGTTCTGGATCATCAACATGGATGGCTTCTTTCATAGCATGCTCCCTAAGTTTTTGGATTGCCTCTCTCAATGTATACTGCCTCTTTTCCTCAATCGGCCAATGTGACGCAATCGTTTATTTACGATTACACCCTTGAGCAGCTAATTGTAACAAAGAAATTGTACTATCTCTCCCCTGGGCATCAGGAGGCGGCCCTGCACGCAATACCTCCTGTATATGGGTTTCATGGGACAATGGCAGGAATCATGGAGAATCTGTTGAATCAAAAAAGAGGCCTGCCGCACATCCATCAAATAACCTGACCATCCATGTTAACAGAGACTCGCCAGCCTTCTTGTTCAATCGAGTGATCATTTCCCCAACCTCTTTCTGAGAGGGATCTATGTGATTACTGCGACGAGTTTACTGCGCCAGCCAAAAATTGTGACTTTTTTTCTTTTATTCTACCACCTTTTCACAGAATATATAGGCGGGGGAAGATCCGCCCTAGCCCCCATAATCCCCCCAACATTAATTATTTACTTTACCCCATCCCCCACATATATATTCTGAGACGTGGGGTCGAAAAAAATCCACATTTTCGGCCGGGCAGTAAACCCGGTGTAGTAATTGTATGATTCCGCTGAGAGTAATCATCCAACGTTGTTAAATCTAATAGACCACCTCCTGGATTTTGAGGTCTGCCTCGTCTATGTGTAACCGGTTTAAAGGTCACCTCCTTTCTATCAGGCTCTATGTTAGATGGTGTTTCCCTATCTGAACCACTCTCCGAACTAGTGCTGTCAAATACATCGCCGTCCCACTGGTTGAGATCCCAATCAACCCCTGCGTAGGCAGTCACTGTTGCCACCTTGTGGGTATTCACTCTCCCTCTTCTCTTTCGATATTTATACTGAGCAACTCGTACAGCAGCTTGCTCAGCCACTACCTGATGTTTATCTTCCTTATCATGATACAATTTGATCTGTAGTTGCTGCATTAGTGCAATCTGTTTCTCAGCATCTAACTCCTTTTCCAACCTCAAAACGTTCGCCTGCAGTTCTACATTCTGATGATGCATCTTTCTAAATGCATACAACAAAATCCAACCTCTTCTGCCCAAAGCTGAGCACTCCTTTAGCTTTTCCACCAGTACATGTTGCAAGCAAGCTGCCACCTCGACCGAACTTGCTGCTTCTATGCGCAAATACCATGACTCGCTCAAACTTGCGCCACACGCCCAAGTCTGTGCTAGTTTGTCATATGGAGTCTTTGGCCATTCTGGGATCCTTACTTCGGGACAACCTCCGCCTGCAGAACTTTTCTTTTTCCTAAACAAGAAACTCATTGTTTTGATGGATTTTTCAAGACCCCTATCAAAAGCTCTACAACAATCACAAAATTCACAAACACAAATCTCAAGATTTGTCCAAGCTCCAGATTTGTTTAAGTTCGTGGGATCATGTACAGCACAAGAACCCTGCTCACAGCGTCACTATGTTCTGCTTTCCAGACACGTATAAAAAACTCATAATTACTCACCCTATTATACAGAATTTACGTTTTTGGGCTCAGGAAGGCAATAAGACACACTTAGACCATTAGTTAGAATATAATTAGCTCTTAAGCACCCTTTATTCATAGCCCATAAACATACATACATGAAACACTAACATAAATGCAACTATTTACAGATAGATAGATAGATAGATAGATAGATAGATAGATAGATAGATAGATAGATAGATAGATAGATAGATAGACCACCCAGTCCCAAGGCAGGTAGGCAGAGGGATCAGATCAACTAACGGGGTCTGGAGCGAATCATCCTCCCTCTCAGTGAAACTTCCTTCACGGGGTTCCAACTACTGTGGCAGATTCTTCCTCTCTTCTTATGGGATCAGAGACCCTCGCCTTACCTTCCCATAGGTTACTGACTCCACCCGGCTGAAGGACAGACAGCAGGTATTGGAGGTAAGGGTGGAAAAATCCAAACAGTGGAAAAAATGCAGCTCGTCTCTCATGCTCTCGTTCCCAGCACCCCTTATCAGTGCACCTGCACATCTCTGTCTCCCCTCGTGGCTCGTCCTTGAATAAGCAATGCAAAACTATCCTATGCCGTGAGCTTATCTACTTCACTCTAAAATATCACAGACACTGCAGACATTCATGTCTGCCATCTAACTGAGCTTGCAGTAAACGTAGACTTTCATTGCGGTTTGGAAGTGAATGTCCAAAATGGCTGCGCACCAGCGCCATGTTTTAGCTCATTTTCGCTCATGCACTACAACCTTTAAATCTCTTTTCCTCTCTGTCGGGCTCAGATCTTTCACCACACAGTTCTCTTAGGTCCCCTTCTGCCGGGCTCAGACCTCTCATTATAAAGTTCAACACAAACTTGCAAGGGAGGGGCTCCCTTCCCCAAGCTTATTTCACTTTGGGTCCCCCTCTGTCGGGCTCGGACCACTTTTGGGTGTCAGAGACTTTCCAATGTGTTTGGCTTTCTTTATAGACCACTTTATAGACCACTGCAGGACCACTTTGACTCCAAGTTTACAGCTGAACTTTCACTTTCCCCCTCTCTAGGAGTAAAACTTCTTTATTTCACTTTGGCTGTTCATACTCTTTACTGCTTCAAACAATTTACTTTTCACAGAGACTTTCAATTGGGCTACTTCCTTTCATCGGACCACTCCGTTACTTAGTATCGCTGTTTTCAAAGCTGTCTTTTACTTCAAAGTTCATTCACAGGTCTGCCTTTCCTCGCGTTTCATTCACAAGTGTGCAGCCTTCACTTGCAATATAATGTTGCTATTTCAAACTTTAACACACAACAGTCTTTCAGGTTGTTTGCCAACTCACCGGCTGTGTGTGTTTTCTCTTGGTTTTGTGATTCCCATTCTCGAGTCAAAGTTAGTACCAGAGGCTTGGCCTCGCCTCCCCAACTTTGCCATTCTGCTTCTTTCAAACACAATGCATTCTTCACTTGTGGGATCTGGCCATCTCCGCATGTCGTTCTCGGCGTGCCGGAGGCAACGACCTCCAGTAGGTAACTCTTGGAGTTTTCGACCCGCTGCTCTCGTCCCTTGGTCCGTTGATCTGCTCGGTTACATGTCTTTCCATCAAATCTATTTCATCGAAGATTAATACCATTGAATCTTTTCCATTGAAAATCGAATTCCCATACATAGAGTGCAAAGTGTTTATGCATCAAAACTCTTTCATCAAATAGGGTTTTGTTATATAAACAGTTTACACTTTTTGCATGGAAAGTCTATGAAACATGCATACCATTATAACATTACAGGGAGCTGTCCAGTGCTGAAATCTATAAAGTATTTCACACTGGCCAGTTTCCTCTAACATGTGTTTATTGTTTATTGGGGGGTCTCCCCCCAAAACCCCCCTCAATCCCTAGGGGTCCTCCCCCCTAATCCCCCCACCTACCCCATTTTCAAAATATAATCCTTGTCCAGTGCTGAAATCATTAATGTATTTCAGCACTGGACAGCTCCCTCTAACTTCTGGTGTTTATTGTTTATTGGGGCATCTCTCCCCAACCCCCCTCAACCCCCAGGGGTTCTCCCCCCTAACTCCTCCACACCAACACCCATTTTTTTCAAAATGTAACCCTTGTCCAGTGCTGAAATCATTAATGTATTTCAGCACTGGACAGCTCCCTCTAACTTCTGGTGTTTATTGTTTATTGGGGTGTCTCTCCCCAACCCCCCTCAACCTCCAGGGGTGCTCTCCCCCTAATCCCCTAACGCCCATTTTCAAAAATGAACCCTTTCCTAAACCCATTGAGTTTCCAATCCAAACATACATACATTTTAAAGGTATGTTTGAGTTGGAAATCCATCAAAATTCAATCAATGAAAATGCCTTTCGATGGAAAAGCATTTCAAAGAATGAATTTCGATGGACAATGATTCGATGCAAATTATTTTGATGGAAAGACTGCATACCGCTGTGCTCCAGTAGGTTTGTCTTTGTCCCGTAATCCCTGCTCGTACTCGTGGTCCGCTTTGCTTTGAATGTGTCTTTGAGTTATGCCTTTTTATTTGTGTGAGGAGAGCTAATTGGTATCAGGTGTATGCACTTAGAATCAAGAGCCTGGCTTTGCCTGACTCAATTACTGGGATATGTCCAGTACGATGTGTGAAAGTTAATGGTGTTACTCTCAGTCACCCTCTTCCTCGGCCCAGTATTTGTGCAAAAAGGGTGGGCGGAACTTGGGACCTCTGGAGCATCCTAAAATATAGGATGTTTTGGATAAACAAATAGGCAGGTATACCGCGTCTCACCATCAGTTGCCTGACCCCATCTCTCCGAAGACCCCTCAATCAGGTGATCCTCCCACACTGGTGTATCCCCAAGGTCTGGATCCAAAGGTGGTGGCCGTGCCCTGGCCCCCTAAGAGAGAGATTCCCCAGGGACAAGCGGGTGAGACACCTTCTGGTTTCTGACAGTGCTCTATAAAGTCTTACCTGGCACCAGGTCCTCGCCCAGGGTGCTGTGAATGTTGAGTCTGCTTTCACTGGGTCATACAAGTAAGGTGTCTTCCTCTCAAGGTGTGTGACCCTCCCAGATTGGAATATTTACAACCCTAGAAAAGGCACACAACCTGGGAAGGGGAACGTCAGCCTTGCCATGAAGTGTAATACAGTCTTCTATCTCTATTTCTCCATGTTTTCTCTTGAAACATAGATGACACAGCTAGGGGTCGCTGACTAAATGAGCTATTCTTACGCTTGAGTTCTGTTTCAATCCCTCACATCAAACTCCTTTGTGTCCTTGTGTACGTGTGTCTTCATTGGTGGTAGGGGGTGCAGAAATAGTGTATAGCTGGCTTCTGGGTGGTTTGGCACAGTGGCAAATATGCTAGCTTCACATAGACAGAGACTATGGGCCTCATTACACGGTAGGCGTTAGGGATTTAAAGTTACCGGTAATGGAATACCGGTAACGTTAAATGTCCATGCGGATTATGACCTGGCTCACCGCCATTAGCGGCACCGCTAAGTACGGTGCCACTAATAGCGGTCAGTCCGCGTGCGCGCGACCCTCCATCCCGTAAATAACGACATGCCGCCAATAGCACATCATCACAAGGCAAGTGTACATGCCAATAGCGGCATGGTAAATCCCCCAAAACCCCTTACCGGCATGGCGCTAATACCGCCATCGCAAACCACCCGTTAAAAGAACTGTGCAGTGTTACCACCTGCCACAGGTGGCCAAAACCAGCACAGGTGGAGGCAATGGAGACTGTGGCTGCTCAAAAGAAGCACACCACACCCCTTCCCACACCCTTTCCCACACCAAGATGGTTCAAATACTGGCAGCATTACATGGCCTGGAGGACCTGATTGCAGCGCAGCTGCAACAACAACAGGCAGCACAGAGGAGAGGCAGGAGTAGGAGGAGGAGTAGGGGAAGAAAGGCACAACAAGCACCACCAAGGCACCTAATCATACCACAGAGGCACCCACCAATTCCCAGGATCAGAGCCAGTCCATTTAACCTAACACCTGAGCAGATACACACCCTGTACCGTCTGGGCCGGGATACCATCACCAGCATCGTGGACATGATACACGACGACATTGTGAGCCTCATAGACATCAGAACTGCCATCCCCCCTCTACTGAAGGTGGTGACTGTGCTCCATTTCCTGGCCACAGGCACCTACCAGCATACAGTGGGGCAGATGCATGGCATCTCCCAACCAGTATTCTCACGCACACTGAACCAGGTACTCGATGCCCTCCTGAAGCATGCACCCGAACACATATCCATGCCACGGACTGGCCAGGAGATTGCAAACACCAAAGTTGGCTTCTATTCACTGGAAGGCATCCCAAGTTGCATCGGGGCCATCGACTGTACACATGTGGAATTGGTCGTCCTACATCACAATGAAGTAGTGTACCGAAACAGGAAGCAATTCCACTCCATCAATGTCCAAATGGTATGTGACGCCAACAAGATAATCACACATTGCTGTGCCCGATTTCCCGGATCTACCCATGATTCCATGGTCCTGCGGAACTCAACTATCCCCCGCTACATGGAGCGAGAAACGGGACAACGTTCGTGGCTACTTGGTGAGTAGCAGGCCAAGCACATGGCAGTGTGATTGGGGGGGGGATAAATACTCCAACTGGGTGTGCTTGGGGGGGGAGAGATAGATACTCCAACTAGGTGTGCTTGGGGGGGAGAGATAGATACTCCAATTGGGTGTGCTTGGGGGGAGGGGAAGAGATAGATACTCCAACGGGGTGTAGCCTGTAGTCCGTCATCCAAATGCACATACAGATGTACGCCAATGTCCATCCGGGAGGGCCACAACGTAATTGAGATGAACGGACATGCAAGTATATGCTACACAACACAGATGACAATCCAAGTCTTGAAACATCAAACATCAATCCACATCCACATTGCACAACATTCCACGCCACAAAATACACAAATGTCATCCATGCCGTCAACATAGTCATGCAGAATTCGTCCAGCACGACATCAATAATGCATTGTGCCCTTAGCCATAGCAATGCACCACGAACCCATAGCACCACTGAAGTGATGCCTCTCAGCATGGCAACATCAATGTTGGAAGGGCAGTACACCACTAGGGTGGTACCAAATTTGCCTGGGCACAGGGACACCTAAGACCTGGCCTCACCCAGGACATGTCAATTACTGTTGGAGGCATCAATGGGGCACGTCTACTTGCAGGGTTGAGCTCACCTTTGCACATTGCAGTTACACAGACCATTTGCATGTATGCTGTTAAGTGTGTACTTGAATCTAAATGCCAAGTCAATGTTTGTGATATGAACCGGCCACACTTGTAGTGAAAAGTAACAGAACCCCATTACTTCCCCCATATAGGTGATGCCGGCTATCCCCTGAAGAGGTGGCTCCTCACACCTGTACAGAACCCACAGAACAGGCACGAAGAGGAATACAATTGTGCACAAACCCGTACCCGCATCGTGATCGAGCAGACTTTTGGACTTTTGAAGTCACGGTTTAGGTGCATTAGCAGGTCTGGTGGCGCTCTCCTGTATGGCCATGAGAAGGTGGCCAAGATCACCATGGCATGTGTCATGCTGCACAATATGTGTATCAGACGGAATGTGCCACTGCCCCCTGACGTTGAAATAGAAGCACCTGATGAGGATGATGATGGTGATGAGGATGGAGGTGAAGGGGATGCAGGTCATGCAAGAGCGGATGGCCAGGAGGGACGTGCTGTGAAACAGCATCTGATCAACCAAATCTTCTGAGTAACATGTTCTCGTACTGTCACCTGGATATGGCTAGTGATGCATGGTGTCTGTTTGTTAGCTCACAATGGACCCTGGCGTCAATAAATTACACATACACAATGAGGAAGTCCAGGCCTGTGTTGTGCTCAAACACCAGTGTATTTATGAACTTAAACAGGAAAATGTGCATGTCCCCGAACATCCCACCACCCTACCCCCACCCCCCACAACTGTCCCATCACACCCTTCACCCCACCCCCCACAACTGTCCCATCACACCCTTCCCCCGACCCCCCACAACTGTCCCATCACACCCTTCCCCCCAACCCCCACAACAGTCCCATCACACCCTTCCCCCCCCCCCACAACAGTCCCTCATGTGTCTTCCACAATGTTTGCATCCAGGCATGCACGCGGAAGCATGGACATTCACTCCCTATTGGTCAGTGCCAAAACCAGCATTTGGAGGCTGCCTAGAGGTGCGCCTGGTGGTGGTGCGGAGCGTTGGAGTGGGCTTGTCTGCCGCGAACTGGCGGACAAAGAAGTGGCAGACTGTCCTGGTGCTCGTGGTGGTGGGAATTGGCGGTCCATTGCATCCGCAATACGTGTGAGCACCTCCCGAACTCGGATGAGCTCCCCACACAGCCTGTCTGTGCATGCCTCCATCCCCTCCCTGGAGTGCCTGGATGTCTCCCCAATCTCCGCCCTGAGACGGGCAGCCTCCTCGACATGCTGACCAACCAGCACAGTGAGACCCTGTTGCCGCTGGCTGATGCTGGCCAGGTCAAGGGCAGTGTCGGGCTGTGGTGGTGTGACTGCTGTGCATTGTGATGCTGGCAGGTGTACAGATGGAGGCACCGGGGGGCTACTGAAGGCTCCCATGGTCTCGTCACCAGTGACGTTGGAGCCAGGTGTGTGCTGGGGTGATGGCTCTGGGGTTTCAGGGGGGCTTGGGGTGTGCATGCCCAGGTCGAATTCTGTTGGGTCCTCCACATCAGATAATGGTGCAGTGGCTTCCGCCTCTCCTGCCGAACTAGCTGCAGCTGAGGGTGGTCCCTCGGTGGCTGTGAATGGTGGTGGTGAGTGACCCTCCGGAGGTGGGCCAGTTGGTTTTGGTGTGGCCTTGGCAGTGGCGCTCGACCGATGTTTGAGACTCTGCAAATGGAGCCTTGTGCCTTTTCCCCTTGATGTCATGGGGGTGCCCTCGGTCGGTTGTGGCCTTTTTTTCTTCGGCGCAGGGGGTGCCTGGGATGCATCCTCACTGTCTGTATGTGACCCTGTCGGGGACAAGAAGGGGGATGGCATTGGTTACGGTTCAATGTACTTAATGCAGGATACATCATCAATGCAGTTGTGGGCATTTGGACTTCATTGAGAAGGATGCAGGTGATGTGTCAGTTCAGTGGCTCATCCATGCAGTGTTGTGTGTGGCACTTGGCTCTGTTGATGTGTGCATGTGTGTGTGTTTGGGCCTGGCACTGACATGGGCAGGGTGGGATGCATGTGTGGATGTTTGGCCATCCATACGGTGATTCTGGGCTGACATTTGTGGGGACCAGTAGATTCACATTGCATGCTTTCATCGGTACACTTACCTCCATCTGAAGTGTTTGCCACGCCATGCTCCATCCTCCCGACTCCCTCGATGCATTAAACTCCGATGAGGTTGGCGCATGTCTCCTCCCATTCCTTTAGTTTGATTGGCGACCCAGATCCACCTGCGGTGGCAATGTTATGATTTTCTGCCAAGATCATTCTGACCCGGAGTCTCAGGTCATCCCATCTTTTCTGGCACTCACGTACATTGCGGGTGCTGGTGCCCACAGCACTTACTTTCAGTGCCACCTCGGCCCAGATAGCCTTTTTTTTAAGGAGTGTCTCCCGCCGCATGTCGTTTGTGAAGACCACTGTAGCATTGTCAGATAAGGTCTGGGTCAGCATAAGTAGCTCCTCAGTTGAAAACTTTTCTTTCCGCTGGCGGTCAGTTGTTTTTTTAAGTGCCTTGGGCATGGTAAGGGTGTTCCAGGAAATCTCCAACAGCAAAGTACTACAAACAGGTCCAGGGGGCAGAGTATGGCAATGGATTGTGTTTTTAAAGATGGCCGCCGTGCTCTTTCCCGTTCCTGTACGATGACGCTGTTTCCGGTTACGCTATTTAACGGCCACCGCTATTAGCGGTGACCGCTATTTGCATGCTGCGTCAAGGCGGAGTTGCTATCTGCACTGTCGTCGAAGCCGGTAAGAGACTTTTGGGGGAGTTTAGCGGCATGGCAGTAGGGGCATTACCGGCATGGCGCAATGCTCGTGTCCGCGTACTCGTAATGGTACGCTATTAGCACCCTCCTGCGAGGGCGGACACGTTAAGGGCGCCATGCCGGTAATTTGCGATTTTTAGCGCGCTACGTGTAATGAGGCCCTATGTCCAGCATCAGCCTATACAGAGAACTGCCAATGTCACTAGTTCTTCCATCAGTTCTGGTCTCTTTCTCCCAAGTTCCAGTTCCAATCTTAGCAGGTCTTAGTTCAAGCGTGATAAGTATTGCCTGTTTTTTCTGGTTACCTTATGACCTTGTTGCTTCTCTTTTGTACTAGGTGCAGTGATCTGGAGTTGGGAGTTGTGCTTGAAACACAGCAGAGATCCAGAGTTAGAAGGTGTGGGTTAAATATGGCGCTTTCTGCTTATTTCTATATTTTTCTCTATCTGCTGTGTATTGGCCTTTGCCTTACATTAGGAAAATCATCTTTTAGTCTCTCTAAATTAGTGCTAGTCACACTAGTTGAATGCCTGGGTCTACCCTGACACCAGAATGGTTTAAGCTCATAGTTTTGCTGCAGTGGATAACTCCTTCTTTTCCCCTCTAAATATAGCATCTATGGAGAAAGTGCTTGACATTGAGCAAGGAAGTAGCTCTATATTCTGTGTCTTGTACTCAAAAGACCGGTGGCTGAGATTGGGATAATACCTTGTACTTTGAAAGAGTCTCTGCAGTTCCCACAAGGTAGCGCCTCCAGACAACTCAAGGATCTGGTGATATTGCCCTGGAAGGGAGGCCTCTTGGTCTGATATGTCTGAAATGTGAAGTCGGTGGGGCTATGATCACACTACAGTGCAGGCTGCATACCTCTATGTTCCCAGAGCTTCCCACCAAGACTGACAGGGTTAGAGCTGATATAGTGCTCTGCTTTGGGTGTAATGAGTGCACCACATTCCTTGTGAAGATATGATAACAAAACATTGTTCCATCGAGTAAAGTGCACTGGGTAGTCACAACAAATCTAATGTAACGATGATGACTTTAAAAAAGAAAGCTGTGTGGTTTCTTCAGGGATATATTTTGGGATGTGGGACATTTTTCAAACTAATGGCTGACACACATGAATCAAATGTTCGTAGGGCCTCATTACGAGTAGGGCAGTGTGTACAGTGGTAATTCCGCCGGCAGAATTACCATTACCGAATCATGAGTATGCGAGTGCGTGCACCAACTGTTAGATTTCTAAACTCTGGCCCCATAGACAGATGATTAGGAGTCCAACCTAGTTATAGTGGACATGGACAACTCTGGGAGCTGTAGCCAAACCAATCAATGTAGCTTGGAGAGTGGTTAAGGCTAAGTCTCAGGGGCGAGTGAGTGTGGTCAAGGTCCACAATGAGTCCAACACAGTGAGCAATTAAGGATTATACTTAGACCGGTAAGTAGAAAAACATTTATTACTGGTCAAATACACACTCAGAAAAATGACTAATAACATTTAGTATTATCACAAAACACGAAATACTATGAAACATATATACAATCACATTAGTCAGTGCCAATCAATTCACCCCCCACAATACCTGAAGGGGAAGGTAAGTAATTAGATTTAGCACTCACAGTGCACAGGAACTGCAACCCTAAGTTATGATGTCCAACCCTAAGTTCATTGGGTCTTGTGCCCAAACATTCACAAAGTTTCCAAGAGTTTTAGGAGTTGGGAGAAAATTAGGGGGTGGTTCCTGAGGATGTGAAGAAGGGACCAAAAGTCCGATGAAGACGTTTACTGGTGAGTAAGTCTTTCTAGCTTCTGGAAGGCTCTCTGAAACAGGTATTGCCAAAGTGTGACGGTATCATGAAGCAAGACACAGGCAACAGGTTGAATGTTCTAAATAAAATTATTTATTTCCTTATTTGTCAGGATGGAGTAAGGCCTAACTTGCTCTATGCAGGGCATAAAATAAGCGGTATCACATCGCTATTTGTGATATGCTTAAGCCGGTTTGCTGTTTATTTTTATGATCATGTCGCAGTTACTGCGATATGATTTTTGAAAAAAATAAATATATTGTTCCTTTTAATGCCTGCCTCTGTGCACAGCTTGCACTGCAGGTGAGGAAGCCCGAAGCACCCGGGCTGTGCTCAACATATTGTATCAATGTGAGCCCGGCCCGGGTGCGACGTCACGTGAGAGGAGGATCTCCGCCCCCTCTCACACTTGACTCCGGCTTCAACTTGAAGAGGTAAGGAGGTTTGGGTGGGGCGGCCAGGCCCTTTTTATTAATCTGTGGGTGCTGGGTGTAAGCAGGCAGGAGAAATATTATTCTCAGCCACCTACACCCAGAACCTGCTGTAATAATGCAGCCTACTGCTCGTAGAAGGCCTCTTCAACAAGCAGCAGGCTGCACTATTATGGCGGGTGCTGGGTGTTACAGAGCAGGCGCTCTCTAACACCAAGCACCTGACGTAATTCTACGAACATTAGGCACCATTATTACGGCGGGTGTTGGGTGTTAGAGAGCGGCTGTTCTGTAACACCCAGCACCCACCTTAATAAAGCAGCCTAATGCTCGTAGAATTACGTTGGGTGCTGGGTGTTAGAGAGCGCCTGCTCTCTAACACAACAGTCAGTTCAAATTGAAATATGCATATTTCATTAAATTGCCTTTTCACAACCACCCAAATTGCATAGCACAAAAGGCATTCGCCTTCCATAAAATCAACACGTTAAAATGTGCACATGTAAACTCCAAGAACCAATACAAAGGTTTTCCCTGAAATTTGAAGTACCGAACTTGGACATTTCACCTTAGTTGTTTAGTGCAGTGGTGAGTTGTTCAGCCTGTAAACCTGTTGGCTGTGGTTCAATGGGGCTGAGTCCACCCTAACCTGGCAAAAAGAACGAAAGCAAAAGAAAAGCACGTTAGCATTGAAAGTCGGCAAAAAAGAATGAAGGGTGAAGCAAAATAAACGCGCATTATTTTGCTTCACCTGCATTCTTTTTGCCAATGTGCTGGAAGCATTACAGTCATTGCTGCAGAGATAAAGCCACACTCGGGCAGGGAGTCCGTGGCGGCGCAGTCCTGCAAGCATAACAAAAAAAAAAAAGCAATTAGTGAAAGCTTTCCCCCACCAAAATTCCTGAGATTCCAGGGTCTTTCCTCCCTTCCCTCCCCTCCCGTCTCCCTGCAATCCCCCCCATACCCCCACCAGACCCCACACATGCCCTCTCTCTCTTCTGACCTCCCACCCTCGTGCCGGTAACTCATGCAGGCACCCATCTTTCACATCCTCTTTCTCCTGCCCAGCACATTTCGTATCTTTTAATGGACCCTTATTTTCAACATTTCACCTTCCCTGGGCTCATTTTCACCCTCCCAGCACTCCACATGCAGGCACCCTTTCTAGCACCCTGCTTTCTCTCATGCACCCAGTCACAAAACACATGTTCTCTGTCTCTATCAGCTTCCCACACACCCCTTCTCCTGCACCCTGGCTCTCTCCAACACCATCTCTCACACTCTTTAACCCTAGCTCTTTTGAAGCCTTGCCCAAACTCATCTCTCGCACCATAGTTCTTGATTCTTGCACCAAAGCTCTTGTTCTCACACCATAGTTCTCACTCCTGCATCTAAGCTCTCACACTTAGCCCTCTCTACATGCACACTCACTACTCTCACACTTATACTTCAGAGGTATAGAAATCATTTCTGCATTCTTGCTAATTCTACTTGGTGTACAACTAATTCTGGAGACATTCAATATTAGTAAAAAATTGATAATCAAATTAGTTCATTTGCTAATCAAAAAAATTTGAATTAAAACTCTCCCACATTTCATCATAAGTTATGGATAATGCTAGGTTGAATTATAGAGTGGAGTGAAATGGTTTACTTTCAGGTACTTTACATATAGGGGGGGGGGAATTGTGTTGTTTATGTGGTTGTTTTGTGTAGTCTTGTTTGTCTGTTGTTATTTGTTTGATATATCTGGTTTGGTTTTAAGTTAATTTTACATTTTGATATGGTGGGATATGGGGTCATGGTATGAAATTCTGCTGTATTGCTTCCTGCTATTGTATATTTTGCAGTTCAATGACTTATGATGATGATACTGCTTGTTGAATATTGTTGAAAATGAGAAATAAAGAGTTTAAAAAAAAAAAAAAAAAAAAAAAATTGAATTAGCAAAATCTGCTAATCAATTTTTGAAAAAGAATGTATGCCTTGCTATGCTAAGGTGGGATTTACCTACCTAAAGAATTTAAGAATAGTCTGTGTCAGTAAGTTCAATTTAAAAGTCTGTCTGTGTCCAAAACCTACACCTGCCCTCACAGCTAAAGATAAACAATGTGTAGGGATGTCAGCATCAAAAGAAACAGTGTTCCAAATAAAGTTCTGAGCAACTTCCAGCTCCTGGCCTACTTTCTAGCTTCCCATCCACAAGTTCAAAATAGTTGCAAAAGGTTGTGGGGTCTCGTTCCTCAAGACATCAACAAAGTTCATAAAGACTTGGGGTTCCTTTCCCCAAGAAGTCAGCTCTTCAAGCTTCAAAACCTGCAATCAGTCCAAACCTCTTGGCTTTCAAAAACAGTTCCAGTTCAACTTGCTAATCCTTCAGGCTTTTCACTAGTTCACAGAGATTGCTCTCGTTCTCCTTCACTTCAGCAATCCTGTTATAAGAGGTAGTTTCTTTATCTGTACTTTCTTTGGCTCTTCCCAAGCAGAGTATGAAACCGATAACCCTTGGCACTCTGTTATCCTGTTGTATTCTTTGTGTTTTCTTACTAACACAGGTTTCCGCTCTTTGCACCTTTGTCATGGGTTTACATTCACGTCTGATTCCCCTTGCCAGTCTCTTGACTTTGACACAAAGGCCCTCATTACAACTCAGGCGTTAAGGGTTAACGCCACCGTTAACCCTTAACGCCCGATTCCCACCTTAACGCCTGCTTTTTGCAGGCGTTAAGTTCCATGGTGCTAAGGCACCTTGGTGCTAATTACGGCACCGTAATTTACGGTGCCGTAATTAGCGCCTTCCCCACTCCCATTATGCCCTATGGGGCAAAAATGGGAATGGGGAAGGGGAAATGGGGATTTACCGCCCCACTCACCTTGTAATGGGGCGGTAAATCCGCCATCCACCATGGTGTAAACGTAGTTTACACCATGGTGGTAAAGTTGGTGCACTTAGCACCTCAGTTGTAATGAGGGCCAAAGTGTTTTCCACACAACTGACTCCACCACCTTGCTTTCACAATATTACTAAGTGCTCATCAATTGCTTTTCACTTTGTTCAGAAATGTTCAGCATTTGCGTTTTCACTTAGTTTATAAATGCTCCACTTTGTTCATATGTTTATCATAACTTTCCTTTAGTTCGGTATTCAATATCAGTTGTTTCACCTTTAAATGCATTCATAACAACTTGCAGCTTGCTCTGCATTCAAAAACCCTCAATCTGGATTCCACCACTAATTGGCACAGGTTTCAGTTTGTTCGGCATTACCATATGTCCGTTTGCAGATTCAGGAGTGCCCGGTATGAGTGTTCCCTTTATTCCATTCACTGTTATGCGGCTGCTCCTCCGGGCATCCTCTCTCTTGTTTGGGGCTTCCTTTCGCTCTGCGTACACTTTGAGAGCCCAGAGAGCAGCGCTCGACTTCTTCGAACCTTGCTGCTTTCTGCAGGTAGCTCCTCTTCTCTCGCCGATGCTACCCGTGGTCTGGAAAGCTTGTTTGAGCCGTCAGTGCACCATAGCTCCTGCTGTGGGCACAAGGCAAAGGAGGCTGCTGGTGTTTTGACTCTCACCGCCCGCTGTGTCCCCCAGCATCACTTTCTCCCTTCTGCAGCGCGTAGCATCCTCCACGCCGGCCCCGCTGCATCAGCCGCGTCCTGTCCGCCAGGCAGGTTTCCCCCTCTGCTGGTGGCCCCATCTTTTATGCACCTGTGGCCTGTTAACTGGTTGCACGTGTAAGTCCTTGGTTTCTATTTCCAGACCATAATTAATCCTTTTCACTTGACATGCCTGACTCTCGCAATGGTATTCCTCTGCAGTCCTCTTCCTCGTCTCAGTACCAGAGTGGTGTGAATGCATGGGAGTGTGTACAACTCCTAGTCGCCTCTTCCTTGTCCCAGTTTTAAAGGGAAATGGTTGTGTGTAAGAAAGAAGAAAGAGGAAATTACTGGCAATAACCTATGAAGGCAGGGGGAGGGGAGGGTTTATTCTTACAAGTGAAAGGGGAATACCATGTCTCACCAAAAGAGACATCCTTTCCCCACTTCCCAAGGTCCTTCTACCCAGGTGATGCTCCCTTGCATCTCAACCCCCAGGGTTGGGATCCAAGAGCCGTCGCCTTTCCCTGGCCACCCGAGAAGATGGTCCAAATGGGAGCAGAAGTGAGGATGTCCTCAGGTTCCTCACAAAAGCCAAACAGTTATTAAAACTATTAGTTTCTCAAACTTTTGCAAGTGCAGAGATAGGGAAGCAGGTAAGTACCACTATAACTTACCCCGAACTCTAATTTTTCTCCAGACTTGGCAGGTTGTTGGAGCTGTGTGCAACCTCTTCTCATGGAACAATGCAGCAGGCACCTTCAGGCACCAGTGCAGGACTCTGCACGGTGACAGCAGGGGACACAGATGTTGTGTTAGACGTCAGTTCTCTATCTTGGGCCCTGTCAATGCTAGGATGCCAACATTTTGCAGGAGGAACTCTCGCCGAACAAGCTGACAACCTCTCAAGTTCTGAGACGAAACACAAAACGACTCTTCTACTGCGGTAGCACAAATCGGATTTGGACAGTCCACTCGATGGCCCAGGCACGCTCCGAAGACTCAAAGTTGAAAGGCACCAAGAAGATGTCAAGAATAGTTGTTTCCACCACTGCTACGGTTTAAAGCACTGATGAAGGTCTTCTAAGATCAATAGCCACACAGAGCCCCACAGAGACTGCAGCAAATGTTGATCACCAGGCCTTCTCAGGATCGGACCGTGGGTCTTCCAAAGTCTTCACTGCTTTGCAGGATATTTGGCTCCTCGCAGGATCTCTGGGGAATGGCTGCAGGACTCCTCTTCTTATGGAGACCTCAGGAGAGCATAGACACTCCGCCCAACCAATAAAGATCTGCCCCTCAAACATACCTCAGCAGTGGGCCAATCAGGGACTACTGTTGGTGAAAATCATGCATACACTCCAGAAATACAGAAACCAGTTTGTGTATTGGGACCAGCCAGTCCCAAACCACTTCCTGGCTTTCAACACACATGCCCTGCACTAGCTTGCGGAAAGCACAGCTTTCCCAGGCAAATGCATGCCCATAAAAGGATTTTCCTGACCTGAGAAGGCAGGAAGAAGGCAAAAAGACAAGATGGCCAAAGAACAAACAGAAAAACTTGTGGCACAGCCATGTTAGGACATTAGCCACAGTTAGTAGCCAAACGTGGTAAACCCGAAAGCCAAAAAGAAATATAGTAAAAATAGTGAAAGAGTAACTGATGCCAGCAGTTTGTCTTTAGGCACATCTGAAAGTAACCAAAAATCCCTTGGAGTGTAGTCTAGAGCGATACCAAAATGTCCCCATTGCACTGCATTGTAAGTTGCACTGTGCAACATTGTGAAGACCAGAGGTGGGTATCTGTACTTCCGCCCCATATCTAGTAGGGTAAAGGCACAGAACACCGCTAGCAAAGCTCTCAATTTGGTAGCAATGGACGAGCAGCCAGGCTTAAGCTTTCAGGAGGTGAGGCAGGCAGGTAGTTAAGTACAGTGAATCCCCAAAGGCTCACTCGATGATTCGCTTTGATGGACCCCTTCGAAGAAGGAGCCACTGGGATGTTGAGTCTGAGAGATGAATGGTCTTTCCAAAGTACTGCTGTTTGGCTCTTCGCAGTGCTCTCCTTTGTTCGATGATTTCTCAGACTGTAGAAGTCCTGGGAAGGCAAAGCTTGTGGTGGCCTCTTTAAAGGCTTGGCAGTTGAAAATAAGACCCTTGGGACCCTTTGAAGACTTTGGACGGTGACGGGTGAATACAGTGGCATATCACAAAATGTGAGGGACCCCCTCCGAGCCATGCTGAAGCCCCCCCAACTATGCAACAAATCACGGGTCGCGCCACACTCTGGGCCGGCCTAAATTACCATGCTTGTGCAATACACACAAACATGCTGCTGCAGGGGTATGCCGCATACTGCACTAGGAGAAAGATATAATTGTGTTTTAATGCATTATACAGCACACTTTCTGAGAACAATTGGCTAAAAGGCCAGAACGTTTGCAATTGTTTTATAGGGTAACAACAATCCAAATATTCAATACATGCAACAGCGCACAGGAACATTAATGCTTTAATTAATATAATGCTTTGCTATTACAAATGCCATGCCATAATGAAAACATGTCCAAATGGCTGCACAATGTAGACCAGTCTAGACGCGTAATAACATATTACAGTAAAGCATGCCAGGCCACATTTAGACATACCTATACTGGTTGCACCAAAATGCCAGACCAGACAATAACACTTATCATGGTTATTTTATCACAGATGCCCAGAAAAATATACTATTCCACAGTGAGAAACGGCTAGACTGGGGGCACCCAAATGCCAGTCTAGCCAGGTAATTACACGTAGCAGGACTGCTTTATCAGATATGCCCAGTTTAAAACAAGTCAAGCCAAACTGAGACATTACTATACTGGCTGCAGCAAAATGACTCTCTAGCTACTTATACCACATATCCTGTTTAGCCTGGACATGGATGACCATTACGATTTATTGCACAATCCCTGTCCCCTCCCACCCGCCACACATCCCCTCTCCCTCCCACCTCTTGCCCCAATCCCCAAAATCAGCTGTTCAGCAGAGAATTACCTCCACGTCCCTAGTCCTTGTTCCGAGTGCTTACGTAGGAGGCTCCTTGCCTCATAGCTAAGTACTGGGATGACGAAGAGTGGGACTTGGAGTAATGACGAATACAGGTCACTAAGCCAGGCATTACCTTCATGTCCCTCTACCTCATCCCAGTACTTGTGTATGAGGGAAAGTGTCTCATACACAGGTACTGGGATGAGGAAGGTTAGGGCTGTGAGTAATGAAGATTACCAATAAGTAACCAAGGCATTGAACACAAGTAGGGATGCAACACCATTGAGCTGATTGGGCTTCAGACATCCCCCCATCGCTCCCCGCTGAAATTTTGGGCTATGTTGACTCAACCTGGCTGACCTAGAGAGGCATTGCCGGACAGAACAGGACACAGAGGTTAAATGGCACCTGGGTTTCACTATTAACAAAGGCCCGTCAATTACTAACGTAAAGCATTTCACTGTTAGTACCTGCATTCAAATGCATAATTCTTTAGGCAATTGAAATCTTGATGTGGATTTAGTACTTGCCTGCCAGGGAAGTGATTGGAAGGGTAGAGGGTGGCCAGGAGACAGCTTATTCTCACAGCAGTCCATACGTGAGTGCTTTCAGACTTAAAGGAGCGAGTTAACTGCTTGAAACATTGAATCTGTCCTAGAATAGTCTTGTTAGAATGCATAGAGAAGTGAGATGCCCCCACACAAGTAAGTTTGCCCCTCCACTCCACCCGTGAAGTTAGCACCTCTCCCAACATTTGAAGGGTTAGCCCCCTCCTGAAACCTAGGTTTCGTTGTACCCCTGAACACAAGCACACACACCATTCACCATACACACACATGCACACCCAGCCACGCATACATTTAAGTGTGCACCCTTTCACCATACAGGCACACCCAGGCAGCCACCCATGTATTTAGTGTGTACCCTTTCAACATACAGGCACACCCAGACAGCCTCCACCAGGCAGCCACCCATACATTTAATTGTGTACCCTTTCACCATACACTCACACAGGCAGCCACCTATACATTTAAGTTTGCACCCTTTTACCATACACTCACACATGCAACCACCTATACTTTTAAATGTATACCTTTTCACCATACAGGCACACTCAGTCAGCCGCTCATCCATTTAAGTGTGCACTCTTTCAACATACACTTGACACGCACACTCAGCCACCCATACATTTAATTGTGCACCTTTTCACCATACACTCATACAGGCAGCTACCTATACATCTGATACTCACACACGCACACGTCATGGGGTTTAGGGGAGCCCTATTACTTCAAAAAGAAATGGTTTGTTTTGAAGTCCCTCCGACTTCATGAAGAAAATGTTTCAGTTAAGGACCGAACCATAATGGAAATAATTTCTTTATGAAGGCAGAGTGACTTCAAAAAGAAACAATTTCTTTTTGAAGTCATAGAGCTCTCCCATCCCATGACATGATGCCTCCAGCCTACAGGCTTCCATGTGATGAGGTGGGGGGAGCCCTCGGACTGCAAAAAGAAATAATTTATTTTTGTAGTCACTCTGCCTTCATAAAGAAATCATTTCTGTTACAGAAATAATGTCTTTATGAAGGCAGAGTGACTACAGAAAGAAAAAACAATCTTTTTGTTGTTCTTTTTGAAGTCCAAGGGCCCGCCTCCCAGGACAAGTGGTGGTGGGACCCCCCCTGCACCAAGGGGGCTGCAGGGGCCCCCGTTAAACCAGTGGGTGCATAGCTCACTTTTGGTGTCGCCTTTCAGATTTATTCAGTTGTCCGACTTTTGTTTCTTTGGTGCTGCAGCCACAACACAGACCTCTGGATGGCTTCTGACAACCTGGACCCCGCCACTGGAGTGGACCTCAGACCCCCACCAAGTCTGGACCCTGGGGGTGTCTTTGTTAGCTTCTATTGGCGGGAAACCCACCGACGGGCCCTCCTCTGTTTCCAGTGACTCTGGGCTCTCTCCAGCAGGAAAGGAGTGGTCAGTGGTGACTGCAAAGATGTCCTTTCAAAAGTTGTTAGGCAGTTGGGAACTTTTGCAGCTGTGGGTGTCCAGCAGCACTATGCAAGTGTACCCCCTCTTCTGGGCGGTAGACAGCAATGGCTTCCAGCGGTCACGAAATGCACCTCTGGACCCTGGGCGACACAAATGGACTTCTCTGGCTCAAGATGTCCGCCACTTCTCTTCTGGATTTCGAAGATCCCTTGTCCAGACGGCAGGCACACAGGACTGGCTTCCTGGATTCTTCAATGTAGAGCAGCAGCTTTGCATGATGATCCCTCATAGCTCGGGGAGAGGTCTCCTTTGCAGGTCCTCTCTGGATCAGTCCTTGGGAGACACAACAGCTTTTAGATTACATGAAGAAATGCAGCAACGGTCTTCTCTTCCAGCTGGGCTTCCAGGAGCAGCTTCTTCTTGCTAGGCTTCGACTTCAGCTACTGAACAAATTGTTAAGTGAGAGATTCCCATACATACACATCCGTCCCACATTCCCTCTGGCTGAACCAGGCTCAGTCAGCCAATCACACAGAAGGGCATTCATGCAGACAGGAAGCCAATCAGGATCACAGGCATTCAGGCCATTCACTCCACCCCAGACAACCATAGCACAAGATGTGGATTGGGGCAAGTACCCAGCCTTTCAGCATACTACACTGTGTTCTTGTCAGTTTCAGTCAGGGCCGTCTCATTCATTGTGTCTCACACACAGAAACCAGAGACCCAAAACAGAGAATGTGAGTTGACTCCCAACTCTATTCACACAGGTCCCACCCCTATGGTGCACCCACAACACACAACACCTGGGAAGGCTCAGTTAGTCTGACAGTTTTCCACCCAACAGCCACTCAGGAGGATAGGGAACAACAGAGACATATATGGTGTTTCCACCCAACAGCCATTCAGGAGGAAGGGACAGAGTCAGGGCTTTCCAGGACTTTGGGAAACAAGGTAAAATACAATGGAAACCAAGGGGCCACAGTGGCTATATTGCCTTTGTGTACTTATCCACTGATTCCTATGGCAGGGCCTTGGTATCCCAAAATGGAGGATACTCAGAGCCACTGTCAAGTCAGCATGTAGCTGTCACCAGCCCACACCCTGCTCTGTGGGTCACACACAGGTGCCCAAAACACACATAGGAGGTAAAAGGGTGTACCCCACCAATGGGTGCCATAGGTATATCCCATGGGTGATGTTCACCAAATGATATAATGAAGAGCTGCACTGCCAGAGGTCCAGGCTGGACCTCAGTGGCAGAAAGCATAGTGAAAAACACACTCAGAGAAGTGGTAGGAGAAGGACAGGAGGCCCTGTCCCTCCATAAACATTTCCAGCATCACAAACATGAAAAGGTTAACCAAAAAAATAACAAGTAAAAATGAAAGGGAAACATAGTTTCCCAGTACTGACAGCATTAGGAAGTAGTAAGTTTCCCCATAACAAAATGAGTAGTAAATACACCTGCGGAATTACTGCCGTGCGGCAAGCCGTCATGACGCAAACTGGTAGTTCAGCTGTTCCCATCTTTAAAAAACTCTATCTACTCAAAATCTCCATAAAGGGGGCCCATCCACCCCTACACCACTTCAAAAACTTGTCTGGAGGGAAAGCCAAAGGCAAGGTGCCTGAAAATGCAGCTATGAAAGCCCAAATTCACTGAGCAACAGCTCAGTGCGCTTGCAGAGCAGGTGGTGGCCCATGCAGAGGAGCTGTATGGGTCACACAACAAAAAGACATCCTTGCAGCAGAAGAACGCTATTTGGAGTGAAATCCAAATGAGGGAAATGTCCCACTGGACTGCAAGGACATATGTAAAAGGTAGTACAAACTCAAAGCCAGGGTCCTCACCCTCATCTCACACCACCATCAGGAAGCAGCAGCCACTGGTGGATGAACTGTTGCCCCTTTGCAGCTCACACCCTGGTAGAAGACAGTGAGCAGCATCCCCCACATGGTGGTGCTTGTAGGATGTGAGAACAGCAGAGGTCCGAGCTAGCAGCCAGGAAAGCCTGCGTGAGTAAATGAGTGAACCATGGGCCCATTGCACAACACCAGTAGAATGTTAACATACACCCAGCAGATATTTACCCAGCCAATGCCAGCCAATTAATGTAACACCTCAGGGCTGTTCATCAGGAGTCATGGTAAATGCGAACCCCTTAAAAGACTCACCATGGAGATGGAGAAGGGCCTCATGCAGGACATATTTAACTACCATGGAACAGCAAGTATCATGGACATTCACCCAATCGCATGCTACATCTGTTGAGCACCCATGTATACGTAACGTATGGCACAAATTCCACAGCTGTAGATGTCCGTGGCAAACTGGCAACAAGTGCAACAGATCAGTAGAAGCAAGGTCTCCGTGAAGAGATGTCGCACTGACACCTCCATGGCTAGCAGGGCACCCCTTAGCTGAAAGTATGACAGGATATGCATACAACATTGGGCCAGCCGTACATGGCCACCCATTACCTTGCACAAACATGAAGCACATGACACCACAGTCCAGACAAGTCACACATTCGCAGCAGTAATTCTTCATACTGCCTGCCTCATGAAGAAGGCCCCCATGGGCCTGTAGCATCCCGGGACACCATAGTACACAGGACACTTCACGAGAACACATCCTACAACATTCCAACAAGAGTAATAATTCACTGTTTCATGTCTCCCTACAGGTGGCACAAAAGACACCTAGGACCCCATGGAAGGCACCAGCAGAGCTGGCAGACCTCTTTTAAATGCCAAGAAGGGATCAGTAATGAAATTGCCCACGAGAAGACCTCCAGGACTTCCTCTCAAAGGGCACACCTGCCCTCATTATGGACTCAACTCTGGCCGTGGCATAGCCTGCAGGACCAACTACCACCAAGCCACCTTCCACCTCTGTTGGTGAGTCTGGGGTGCAACCCACCCAAGTGCAAACACCATGCAGGCAGTGGATCAGGCCACTACACAGGCACTGCACCCGCTGACACAGAAACCCCTGAGTCTGGCACCACTGGCTCCACCTCTCCAGCTGCCCCAGTCTCCGGAATCCTCCCCCTGCCCAGCATCTTACCAATGCACTCTACTCCCTCCTCCTTGTCATCCCAGCATGCCTCAATGGCACAGTCCAGAGGACACAGAATCCCCACCTGAGTATGATGAGGTGCATGGAGACCAGGCATCTGGCATCGAGGGAAGGCACCTCCATCAGTCTCCCTAGGGCAGCACAACAATACACCCTAGATGCCATCTGGAGAGAGGCTCTCCCAGATGTAGCATCATCAGGAGGTGATGCAGCGGATTGCTCAGGAACAACTGGGCCACTCGCAGGATATGCAGGATGCAGTACTAGTTCCTCCAGGCAGATGGCCACTGCCTTGGACCATCTGTATCACTGTGCTGCATACACCACTGGAAGCAACACCCTCATGAGCTAAAGGGTGCAGGAGTTGATAGAGCATATGTCTGCCACCAATGAGACAATTTCCAAGGACATTACCCTCAACTTCACCATGCAGCATGCCCGGGCAGTGAACTCCCAAATGATGGAGCTCTGGTGAGCACACCACCAATGTGCTTGCAGCGCTGCACCAGTCTTGCAACCACTCCACCAAGGAAAGACCACAAGAGGAGAAGGTAGTGGTCACATTCATTCGACAGTCTTCAGACTACGATGGTGGTGGGAGGGTCATGGTGTTCGGGATGAGTGTGTCAGGAGGGTCATGGTATTGGGGATGAGGGTGTGGGGATGGTAGTGGTATTTTGAAATGTACAGAATAAAGGACTAGTTAACCTTTACACAAGCAAGGACCATGTTTATTTGTGTGACAGTGTACAATTTAGTTCATGGCTATATACAAAACAGTGAAGTAGTTGCCACAAAATGTGTCTAGAAATAATTCTCTATGAATTCTTACCTCACCAGATGGCTGGCCCAGCCTTCATGATGCAGGCTGCGTGGCAGCACTTTGTCATCTACATGGGTGTTGTTGCTCTCTTGGAGAGGCATGTCCACATCCGAGGGTAGGGGGACATGTCCCCTGAAGCGTGATGTGTAGTATAGCACAGACAATGAACATATTCCCCACCTTCTCTGACCTGTACATGAAGGCCCCATCTGCCTTTTAGAGAAACCAGAAATATCCATTCAGTAGGCCAAAGGTCCGCTCGATGCGCAGTCTGGTCTGGATGTATGGCTCATTGTAGGCCACCTCCTGTGGTATGCGTGGATTGAGCAGTGGTGCCATGAGCCACGGGGGCTGTGGGTATCCAGAATCACCTGCAAGGGTAAAGGGCACAGGTGTCAATAACAGTAAAATTATGTGTTGCATTTGTACATGGCATGTTCATCTACACCCTAGAGATGGCGTTACGGCACTTACTGGCACAACATGGTCATGTATTACTGTGATTACTTAAAGCGTCATGATCTGTGGGGGCACATGTGCAATAACACTTTGGGATACCTTTTTCATACATCTTCATCCACCAGTTGTGTCATGCATACACTGTGACAGGATTAGCAAGGTAAATGATGACTGTATTTTTCCAATGCTTTAATGGATTGATTAAGATTGGGCCCTTTGGTGCATCCAATTGTTATTGTGTAAAGTTATGGTTTGTGTGTTCCTGCTATTGTATAATGTCATTCATGGTTTGCAGCGTATGTGCCATCAGTGCACGGCAGTGTTGCATAATCATTGTGCTATGGTACACGGTGCTATTGCCTGTGTATGTATGGTTTACCTATGCATTATGTCTTGGTGCACTACACACTGACTATGGCATTGCGCTTTACTGTCATGCTACAGCATTTTCAT
This sequence comes from Ambystoma mexicanum, assembly GCF_040938575.1. Classification (NCBI taxonomy): domain Eukaryota; kingdom Metazoa; phylum Chordata; class Amphibia; order Caudata; family Ambystomatidae; genus Ambystoma; species Ambystoma mexicanum. The sequence continues at coordinate 102,325,178 of NC_090936.1, read as the reverse complement.
GCAGGGCATAGTCATGTGGGTTGGTGGCTTTAATGTGTGGGATGAGAGGGCAGGTCCTGCGTGCACAGGGCTGTGACAGGGCATGCATTGAGTTTACATTGGGTTGTGCCCCCTCGCCCCCTTTTAGGTGGCCTATACCCTGTCATGTAAGTTTTGAATGTGTGACAGCACTTGTTCTTAGCCAGTATCCATGTCTGTTGCCCTCTGTGCCTCTCCACGTAGCCAGAAAGTGTGCTGTTCCGCAGGCATCGTGGGTGGAGCAAGTAAAGTAGGCGCAGCAGTATATGATGAGGATGTCTGCATCACACTTCAACTGCACATTCATTGAATGGTACTGCTTCCTGTTGCGGTATGCCTCGTCTGCTGCCCGATGGGTCACCAGGGCTACATGCGTGCGGACTAGGGCTGCTATTGCATTGCGCAATTGGCCCATGATGAAATATTTTGCCTTTGTGGCATTGATCTATGCCTGGGTAGTGGGTAGAGAGATGTGCTGGGGTGCATGTCACAACAGTGCATCCAGCACCTGCACAAGCACAATGGAAAATGTTAGCTGTGACATGCCATGCAGCATTCCCACTGTGCGCTGGTAGGTGCCTATAGCAATGAAATACAACACCGACACAAGCTTCCGCAGTGGTGATAGGGTCGTTCAGATGTGTATCCGGGTCTGGATTACATCCTGGATCAGGGATAGTAGCTCTGGGGTAGTCTCTCTGTTCAGCTGGAAGAGTGTCGTTCAGATGTGTATCCGGCTAGGGATTTCATCCTGGATCAGAGCTAGTAGCTCTGTGATAGTCTCTCTGTTCATCTGGAAGAGTGTCGTTCAGATGTGTATCCGGGTCTGGATTACATCCTGCATCAGGGATAGTAGCTCTTTGATATATCTGGTCCTATTTAATGATAAAGTCCTTATTCTCTTTACATAAGGTAGGCCTAAGATAGACCCTCAATGCCCTAGGTATGCGTTGTGATTTATAATACTCGACAAGTGTTGAAGCATGCAGTTTTTGTGAGATCTCTCGTCTGATAATCCTTTCAAGTTTTGAGATAAGGTGATCTGGGTTTGCTTGTATGTCTGTAAGCTTTTCAGTTTGGCCAATCAAAGCTAAGATCTGCTTTGCTTCTTCATTTGTGAATGCCAAAGTCGTGGCATGTTTATCTGTAATCTCATTAATTTTAGAAAATGACATATTACACTGTGTGGGTGCTACCTATGGATAGTGTCACACAGGAAGAGACTAGTACATAAGCGGAAATAGTAGTCAATAGGTGCACACCTAGTTTTCTGTCAATGGGTGAAAAAGTTACATAGACACTTTCAAATGATTCAGGGTGCTGGGGAGGAATACAAGCCCTGACACTGGAGCCTGAATAAAACATTGCAGATTTCTTTTACTCCTCAATAAGGGAAGTTTCCCCGAAACGCGTAGAGTTGGAAATCACATCGCAACATAAGAACACTGTGGTTGCTCTTTGTTTCATTTTGTTTTTTACGATGGTCATATGTGAAAATCACTTATATTTATGTAAATTTTAAGGTTTAATTAACAAACATTGATGTTTTCAACTTTTGTTCATGTATCTAATATTCAATTACATATCTTTTGAAAATGTAAGCATTGTATTGACTGATTTTTTCAGCTTTAATGGTGTGCAGGGGACGGGAGTGTCTTTAAATTTAGACACTTTGTTTAGTTTACATAGAACGGGTAACAACATCTCTTTGTGTTGTTTGTGTGCAATGGTTCCACTCAGGGGCATATGTCTGTGGTAATTGTTTCGTCTGAAGAAAATGGAGAACAGAACCAGACGACAAAGTAGAATCTCTTCAGACAGGAAAACATCATTTTCTTGTTGTCCAAGTGAAGCTATTGTGTCTAATAGAATTTCGTATACCTTTCTGTGGCGTGACCTTTAGTTTGCTGCCGGATAACGGATAGCATGGAGAGCTCGTGCTGTCAGATTAATTTGTCAGTTGGAACCTTCAAGTCACAGACGCTCACGATGTGCTCTACAGGGGGCTCAATTTGCTGCTTCAAAATGCGCATGATCTCCAAGCAGCTCTTTCCAGTGTCTTGGACAGTTATTTCATACCTATGGCACCCCACTCTCTCGATGTCTAAAGAATTATGCACGTTTCACGATTCACCCTTCACATTACATTGATAATGTATCATCTCCATGTTGTATTTGCTTCCTCTTCCCATACCTTTACCTTATAATTACCGGGGAACAGCTGCGTCTACTCTATGGTCAACCGTGGCTCTCCTCATGCTATCTTCAGTGGGCTATATATCGTCCCATTCTAAAGGGCAGAGCATCATTTCAAAGCTCGCCATGGATGCTGGGAAACCTGCAGCTCCAAACACAGCTCCTCCTCACCCGAGCTTCTCGCCCATTTGCTCTGTTTAGTTGTTGACCTGTTAACTAGTTACCAACATTTTTCAAATGCATGGCCCCTGTGCATTTCAGGTTCTCCTCTGTATGTTTTTGTTATAAAAAGCTACATGTTAAATACACTTGTCGGGGCCAACAAAGTTGCAGCCATGCTTCATTCCACGGAACACTGAACAGATGGAAGGATGATTTTGAAATTATACACAAGAAGTGTGCAAGCAGACCTACCACTTTCTTAAAAGGCATCCCCAACTTAATGCGAACATCAAAAAGAAGAGTCTTAAATTTCAGATAATGAATTAAGCAAAAGGGTTTATTTCTGTTTGCTTGCAAACAAACAGATAGCATTCTAGCTGTGGTGCTTCCCCTTTAAGGGACTAGCACGCGGCGGAGTGCAACATCACTCCGCCGTGTGCCCTATAAATAAAAGGGGCGTGCCTGGTTGCAGCATTGCAAGCGGGGAGCCTGAGCCTGACACATTTCTCCGTGTGACTTCCTGGAACGGAGGGAGACCCGGGGCTCACGGAACAGCACAGTGGGGGCCAGGGATTCCCCCACAACAGTGGCGACGAGGCCGAGGCATGCCAGGACCCGACGGTGATCTTGGGATTAATTTTTACACCGAAAGAGGGACGGATCTCTCGTTCTACGCTTGGGGGAGGGGCAGCCCACGCGGCGGCGGCCATTTTGTCCCCATTACACAACACTTCACAAAGCTCCGGTGGAGTCTGTGAGTGCCATCCAGGCACAATTTTCAAGTAAAGTTCCCCGCTCTACAGATCCATCATTTCTAAGCATTCTGAGAAGCCTGACACCAAAACGTAGGTAATTAGCAGGGCTTCCAGCACATTATTCCTGTCGCCTGCTTGAACAAAGTTTTCCATTGTCCCGACGGACTAGTCCGTTCTCAATGTCCATGTTCGTAAGGAGTCACGTGATGGTCTACTTCTGTTTAAAAGCGGCAGCTCACATGTACTTCAGGTTACATACTCCGACCTCAGGCGACGGGCGTAGGACCTCCACCACCATGACGCCTTCTGGCGCTAATGAGAAGTCTAGTGTTAGGGACGGGTAAGTACGAGCCGGCGTGATCCACTGGCAATAGTTAAACATCCTTGCTCCATTAACCTGAGGCAGGTCAAATGTTTGTGGTCAGCAGCAGTTTTAGGCGCACATGCGCAGTCCAGCTTACAGCATCCAGCACTACCTGGAGCCAATTGGGACAAAGCGATGCCCCAAACAAAGACCACTAGAACTCATAAAGCAAAATAATTAATGACTAGGTTTAGGGGTAAGGATTAACATCATGATGGGGTGAAAAGATTTTTCTTATGACCTGCACTGAAAGATTCCCAGTCCCTCCCCTTAATTACATTGTTTTCCTGTTCCTCTGATTGGTGTATTTCTTTATTTATTAATTTTATTTTCAATGCATGGGGCTGCATGCTTCCAAAGATCCTCTTTTTGTGCTTATAGCAGTTAGTTAAGGTTTGTAGGAATAGGGCCATTATTTTTCAGCCTTTAATGCTTCTCTATAGTACAGTTGAAGCACATGTCAATTTTATTAAAATTATATCTCAATCTTCCATTAGCGCATTTAGTTCTTGTTTTAAAGCATGTGATTGTTTGCTCATCTCACGCGGGACTAAGGATAGGTACATAGCGTGGTTGAGCTGCATCAAGTGGATTCGGAGGGTGCTGTATTGATGATCATGGATCCCTTCTTGGTACAGAAGGAAATGATACCCGCCAGTAAGAAAAGAACAATTATAAACATGATTGTGATGATATAGGGTTGTTTAGAGACTTCATTACTAATGGTGCACATTATACCATCAAGAGCACATAGGGTGGTTCTATGGTGAGCAACCTCAAATGCCTTCTTCTTCTCGTTGAACACCACTTCTAATAACTGTAATATTTTTTGGGATATCTCTGATTTTCCTAACCTCTGGTATTAAGCTCTCTACATTTTAGAAGCGTCTAGGCAATACTTTGGACCATCCCCTTTTATAAGTTCTATACAGAAATGTACAGATTTCCTTTCTAGTGCTGGCCAATACACATTACACTATCTAGCCGCTGTCTGCAAAACAAAGTGTATGTCTGTAATAGGAACCGAAAACAACTCTAAATACTTTTCCTCACCATGAAACAATAAACAAATAGATAGTGTTAGCCCAGTTGCCTTCTCATTTCAACAAATCATGATTGCCACTAATAATATCTGACCTCTTCCAAGCTCATTAAGGCATTATAATTGGGGTTGCTGAAGGGGCCACAATTTCCAGGTTGAGCCAATTCCTAAGCACAAGTCAGCCCGTATCGCTGGGGCAGATAGCAAGTATCTGGATGAATTGCCAGGCGATGCAACTTCCCACACATTTCGGTGTGTGATCCAGTCCCAGTTACATCCAGCTCAAAGGCCAGGCATGATTCCGCTGGTGGGGCCCAGATGTCTTTGATCGGGGCCCTTTGCTTTGAAGGTACACTGTCAGGGTTCACAGATCCCCCCGCTGAACTGCCAGCAGTCTGTCCAGGGCCACAGGCCTTCAGGTACTCTAGAATTGTTCCGCAGGATTCTTGGCAGCTGTTATGTTGCATATCGTACAAAAGACGTGGCACAGCACACACCACTATGTTGTAGTTGTTAGGAGGTTCAAAGAAAGGAATCTAGGAATTAGGAATTAATTCAAGCACGTAGAGTGCAGAGGTGCAGGGGAGAAAATGCAGTCCTGGCACAGGCACTGTACAATAACACACAAGAAGGTAAAGTTCCCAAAGGTGTGGGAGCTCCCGTCCCCTGCACACTGTCTTGGGCCTAAAAAATTCAAACAATTCTGTATAGGGTATACATATATGAGTCTATAGATATACATGAAATACATTGTTAATCATAAATCATTCAAGGAGGAAATCATTCTTTGCTTAAAATTTGTTGTCAGTAAACTGACAATCTTTAACGTGCAGCGGAACCCAAAGCGTTTCGAGAAACAATTCTCTTCTTCAGAGGTACAATCTTTTAACAAGTGCTGTAAGTAATCAGAAAAAGCTGATATAAATAATTAATCAATTGTCACTGCAATAGTATTAAGTGTACACTATATAAAATATGTTAAAGTGATAAGGGACCTCATTTGTGTGAAGTTCCAATCGGAATATTGAATGAGGGAATTCATCTGAACCTCTTCTTGAGAAAAATGGAAAAGAATCTATAAAGAAAAGGGAACCAATGTCTTGTTACCGTCCATTTAACCTCAAGTAAATTAGTTAAAACGGTCAATAAAACTGAAGAACTCCTTACCAAATCATTGGTCTTTGAGTCTTGGCCGAAGCATTGATATAGTATCACATAGATACTCCAATCTGAAAATCTTCTCATCCATATGACGGCAAAAGACACAAAAGTATATCTGAAATGACCAGGCCATAATGACGGCACAATAGAAAGCCAAGAAAGAATTAACAATCAGGAAGTGAACAATTGCCTCACCTAAGTGTCTGTTGAAGGATGATAGTAGGAAAGGATGCCTCTGGGGAACTTCAACAGAGGTATGCAAAGGGCCTCTAGAACCTATAACAAGGTAAGTCTAAATCACTGTTGTCCTACATATGTATAAGTCAAACAAAGTGCAATCCCTGGCATGTCTAGCGGTATTCTGTGAAACTCACCAAGTTAGCATTGTAGGAGCCTAACTGAATGCTGAACCATTTCTGACATTCACAAAATGCCGAATCACGGCAGTCAAAAAAGGCCACCGTTATAATCAACGTGCACACCATGTATACCGCTGCGTGCGAAATTAAAGATAAAACGGAGCACTTGCCCCATAGGATTGATATTGGACATAGACTGTGACACAATACCAACTGAACCCTGATTGACTCACATCCAAACTTTAGAGGCTTATCAGAAGGGAAATCTCTAAAATGTTACATGCCACCACACTAGCACACCATCATAAAGCACACAGGATACCACAAGGCCTTCGAGTTTACCTCAAACCCACTCTCTGCAGAGAGAACCAGGAATTCGTGAAGAGGTGCGAACACATTTTGAACAAGTTTTCTTTAGACCTTATTATTCTCACTATTGAGGAACTATCCAAATCTCTAACAATCAATCACCAAGAGATTGATGAGGTTAAGGAGCAGCTCCTGGCACTACAGTAAAGGGAGGATCTGAACAAAGTATCAATGGGCATCAACCACCAGCAGGACTCGTACCAGAAAGATATAGAACACCAGAAAATATGCACATTTTATAGAGACAAACTTAGACATTGTCTTTACCTGGCAGGAGTTTTATAGTTCTGCTAGACAGGGACCGGCTAGACACAAAAACATACTCCCACTATGAACAACACCGATAGCAGCAATGTGACAAGCAGGAGACTGATAATAAGGATCAGGGTTGAAAGTCTGAGCTAGAAATGTTTGAGGGAGAAAAGACTGAAGATTATTTTTCCAAGATAACGTTTGGTCTTTTCTCCCTGGAACATCTCCTACTTGACCCCGCCCCCACCTACACCCCTACCCATACCTCCACCACACCCCCACCCAAACCCCACCCTCTGCTTACCTTGCTGCCGACTCGCTGTGTCCCTGCAACGCCTGTTCCCTTTCACTTCACTCAACAGTCCGTACTTTGAGGAGGAGGTTAATTTCTTCAAACTGATAAAGAAGATGAGATGGAATTAAAAAATGTGTTTTAATCCTTGTCAGAGGTTCAAGAGAGTTCTAGTTCCTTTGATTTCCTTTAAATCAAATCCAAAAGCTCCTTCCACCATCGAGTCAATAACCCAGTTATTGACATGTTCAAGCTTAAAACCACCAGAGACCTTAAGAAGATTAAATGTAGCCCCCATACTTATGAGAATTTAGGCAAACACCAGACATGTCTGCTGAATGAATTAGCATAAGACACAACCATTATCATGAAACCCGGGCGATGAAGGCAGTGCCCTAGTCATCATGGACTCTACTTTGTATAAGGCAGGTTGTTTGGAATTATGACGTGACCCCAGAACTTATCTAGAGCTGGACCATGATCCCACTAAAACAATAATGGCTTTGATAAAGGAGACCATCAATAAAGCCAACGACCATGACTGGATAACACCACGCACTAAAGAGTATTTGATACAGAGGCACCTGATAATACTGGCGGGCACTGACAGTGTCTTCAACCAATTAGCAGTCTATCTCGACACAGCGCTTCCAACATTGGTTACATAAACATCTACCTACTTTAGGGACACTTCACATTTTTTGCATCAACTTAGTGAATTCCAGTTTGATTATCCCAACCTGATTCTTTTCTCACTTGACGTAACCAGTCTATACACTTCAATCCCACATGGGGAAGGCATAGAAGCCATGGAGTGGTTCCTGTTAGCACATGACTATGTACAGATACACACACTATTTGCCATTGAGTTGATCAATATCACCTTCTATAACGACTACTTCAGGTACGATGGAAAATACTTCCTACAAATATCAGGCACCTCCATGGGCTCAGCAGTGGCACCTACTGTGAGAAACCTGAAGGTGTTTCACCCGCTAGTCCTCTGGGATCTGTCATCCAGGTGGCCAGGACACAGCCATTGCTTTTGGATCCAGTTCCTGGGGGTGGACCAGTGCAGGAGGATCACCTGGATGAGGGGTCTTTGGGAGTGGGAGTGGGACACCTGTAACACCTTTTTCCCATCCTAACAGGTAGGATACTTAGGAACTCACCCCCCCGCCCTCATTTCCCAACACAAACACTTTCTCACTGACGGCGCACTGTGAGAGAAAACGGACTAACACCCGAGCTGTATACATGACATGTATCAACACAATGGTCAGGCAGAGTCAGGCAATCACCGATCATTACACACACCTGACTTCAATCACACTTCCCCACACAGATAAAAGGCGGAGCACAAAAGCACACGCTGAGCATGGCAAAGCATACAAGGAAGCAGCAGTTCCAAGATGGCAGTTTAATACGAGGAGAAAGACTGCAAGACCAGAGAGGCTTTGAAGGAGGGAAGAACCCTTGACCTTTTCAGAGGAAAACCGTTACTTTCACGAGCCTTCAAGAATAGGAAACATAAGACCTGGAATTAAAGCTGAAGAAACCTGCATTGTGCGTCGGAGGTACCCGGGGCTCTCCCGTGTAGATTGCCATGGTGGGAAGGAGCGTTTGCCACCGTAGTACTGTCCTTGGCTTCAACAACAAGGCAGTGCCAGTAAAGTCAGCACAGCCAGTGAGTCGGGTAGACTGATAGCAGACCGGTCTGTGTTAGAACCAAGGTTGCAAGCAGCAACATTGTATGAAGAAATCTGAAGAGAGCAGTGTGTGAAGCGTAAGTGATGAGGAATGCAAATATAATTGAACATTAAAGAAGTGACTGAACTTTTTAAGCCAAGATAGATACCATATACAGAGTGGTCCAGCACCCCATTGGTGCTCATTCCAAGGTCTCTGTTAGGCATCCAACTGAGCGGTAGCAAATGCAAAAAGGAATTTTGAAATCGACGTGGTCCTGCAACGGGCCCAGCTAAACCCTGTGCACATTTGAAAGTCTTCGAATGTTAAAGCGAACTGAAATGGGTTGTAACCCAGCTTCTTTCTATCTGTTGGCACACTTATTGGGATACCCATATGTTGACTTTCCCAGATTCTATCACACCAATGTCAATGGTGACACATTAATAGTGTATATTGACATACAATTAGTCAATGTTAAGAATGGGGGTCTCATTTGTAAACCTTTCTGCAAGATTTTCTATTAAAATAATCATTGCAGCAATTGGAATAGAGTAACTAAAAAGTAATTTCTTTACAGACACAGCTGTTTGTATAGAATTGTTCTAGGAACATGATAAGATGTGTGCCCTGTAGAGCTGCAGCCTGTGAACACTTTTCTTTGTTAAACCACAGTGAAATGTAACTTGCATATAGTGTGGGAACTTCAATCCCTACATTGCACTCATCATAATAATATGCTCACAATGACCACTGATGAATTAACTTCTACTCATGCCACTGTTTCTTTTGTTATGTTAGTGTGTCACATGATGCTATTGATGGAGGGTTCTAAACTATGAAACTGCACCTTCGTAGGCTTGCTCAATGACCTTATTTGTCTTTTCACATGCTCCAGGCATTATCTGCTTATTATGTCCTGCCACTCCTTCTCCTGTACAGCTTGTTGACATTAGGATTCATTGTTTATCCATATCTCGGGAGGATAGCTCAACGGCAACATGCTCGCCTTGGAAGCAAGACGACACGGAGCAACACAGGTTCGATCCCCGGGTCCGTGCTTAGAAACCTCTGGGTATTAAGTACGTTATAAATAACCTTTCATATCAGATGTGGATAGCTTGCTTATTAAGGAGCTTCCCATGGATGACCTAACAGGAGTTCACTCGTCCTACTACATAATCTCAGTTGATGGCCAAGCATGCCTTCCCACCATTTTATAGACAATCTCCTTGTAATCTCACTTTGGAGCATTAGCATTTTCATGTGCTGTTTACCATCATTCCAAGTTTCACATGTACATGCACTACTTGTAGAGCTTGCTTCTAGGACAAATTTGTTTTTTGATAAGCTACTCTACTGTCCTACTATTTTATCCATTCTTTTGAGTATACACATAAACCACTCGGTTTGGGCGGTTTTGACATTTTAACTTGTTTTTTATCATACATATTCACAGTAAATCTTACGAGGCAAGTGCTCCATTTTATCTTTAATTTCGCACACAACGCGTGACGTGATGACGTCATCCCATTGCTGTGCACTTTGATAATAATGGCAGCCCTTTTTGACTGCCCTGATTCGGCATTTTGTGAATGCCAGAGACGGCTCTGCATTCAGTTTGACTCCTACCATCCAGAGCTCAGTGAGTTTCCCAGTATACCAGTAGACATGCCAGGGATTGCACTTTGTTTGACTTATATATATATGTAGGACAATATGGATATCATCGTTCCCTTGTTACAGGCTCTAGAGACCAGTTACTTACCTCTGTTGGAGTTCCCCAGTGGCATCCTTTCCTACTATAACCCCTTACTGGACACACTTTTAGGTGAGGCAATTGTTCACTTCCTGATTGTTAATTATTTTTTGGCTTTAGCTATTGTGCTGACATTATGGCCTGGTGATTGCAGATATACTTTTGCGTCTATTATCCTCATAGGGATGATACCATTTTCAGATTGGAGTACCTATATGATAGTATATCAACACTTTGGCAAAGACTCAAAGACCAATGATTTGGTAAGGAGTTCTTCAGTTTTATTGACAGTCTTTACCAATTTACTTGAGGTTAACTGGACGCTAACAAGACATTGGTTGTCTTTTGTTTATAGATTTGTTTCCGTTTTTCTCAAGAAGAGGTTTAGAGGAATTCACAAGTGGATTTATTCCCTCATTCAATATTCAGATTGGAACTTCACACAAATTAGGTGGCTTATTAAACCCACAATGCATTAGAAAATATTATATAACGTACAGTTAATACTATTGCAGTGACAAATGATTAATTATCAGCTTTTTCTGATTACTTACAGCACTTGTTGAAAGATTGTACCTCTGAAGAAGAGAATTGTTTCTCAAAACGCGTTGGGTTCCGTTGCACGTTAAAGATTGTCAGTTTAATGACAACACAATTGTATGCCAATGATTATTTCCTCCATGAATGATTTATGATTAACAATGTATTTAATGTATACCCCTACAGAATCATGTACGTATCAACTATACAGAATTGTTTGGCTTTTTTAGGCCCAAGACAGTTGGATGGAACGGGAGTTCCCACACCTTTGGGAACGTTACCTTCTTGTATGTTGTATATCGTCTCAGACGCTCAATAATGTCCCATTGCAGCATTCTTCCAGAAGCCATTACTCTATTTAGCAGCTTTATCAGTGCATCTCCTGTTAGCTTGCTGAGAGTCCCTATTATGTGACTCGCCCCAGTGTTAGTGTTGGTGAGCTTCATCCCAGGCATAAGTACTAAAACAGTATAATAAGAAATCGATAAACTGAATTCACAATTAATTCTGGTGGCATATCGAGAACCAAAATGAAGAAAGCAAATTTGAAACATAGTATAACCTTCGAATGATCGTGATTAAACCAACAATATTAAGGAATATGTAATAAGCATTAGATGGACCAATACAAGGGGGAGGACTAGACAAACAGCAGGAACAAATAAGGAAAGTGTAGTGGGCAACACAAATCGTGGACATAAATAAATGCATCACATTAAATAATTGTTAAAGACATTCCATTTGGTATTGCTATTAAATTTGAATAAAGTCCTTGTAGACAAAGCGTACAATTTTTTCAATCCAATGATACGAACAGCTAGAATTTCACCACAAATTCTAAGATCGTTTTTGTGATTTTTCCAAATAGTATCAATTAGATGAAAGGCAATAAAGATGAAATAGTTAAATAAATCTGGCATGGAAATAGATGCCATGTAAAAGACCAATCATTACATTGCATAAAGTGGTTCTTGGAAAGTAATCATCCTTTTGTAAACAAGCACAGATGGCTTTCCAAAAAGACAAGACATATTTATAACCATAAATGGGTTGAATAAAGTCAGCGGGGGTGGATCGGCAGGACCAGTTAATTTGGTGATTTTTGCAATTCTGGAAGGTGTAAGGTATGCTCTATGTAAAATTAAGTAATGTGACTGTGGTAAATTCATGGCAATTGATGTGGTGAAGCATTGTTTCCAGATTACATCCCAAGTGTCGTAAGGTATATGCATATCCCAATCTACTTGCCATTGCTGGAAAATTCTAGACAAGGGAGTATTATCTTCATTAGGTTGATAGATGATGGAGTATAATTAAATGCTTTAATGGAGGAGGAAAGTAAAATTAACTCTAAATATTTTGAGGGGTTATGAAGATAATAAGAAGGAATAGCTTTAGGAAGTAAGGGTTATGTACATTTTATAATCTGTGTCATTAAGGTTAAATTGAGTACATAACTGAGGGAACAGTATGGGTAAATTATCATGAATAAATGAGAACAAGATACATTCTTGCAGAATACCCTTTTAGTAAAACCTCTTGTTTGGGTTTGAATGGGAAGAATGTATTGAACCATAAAAAGGCATTAGATGCATCTTGGGTGTCAGTTAAACAGGTTGTAAAAGATTTCCATACAGTTTTAAAAGAGAGTAGAAGTAAATGTTTTTTTTTTCCCCAAATTACATTTTTATTAACATTTACTTAGCACAGTTTACCTTGTAGCCACATTGCTACCACACCTTTAGTGGTACATAATATAATTTTTATTTGTAAATCCTCTCCCACCCGCCACCCTCACACATTTCTTCTTTCAAGTCCATTGCTGGTCCCTGTTATCCAACAATGAGTTCACCCTTGCAACTTTCTCGAAGCGATTTAGTGTCCCTACCTCTCCAAAAACAAAAGCCAGGCCCCCTTAATATTCATCCTTGTCTCATCCAACATATGCATCAAATACTCCATGTCATATATGGCACAGGCTTTTGTAACCCATTCCTTTTCCGTGGGGGCTACACTTTTCTTCCAGCCTTGGCCTATGCAACTTCTTGCGGCCACCATCAGGGTACGTATCATTAATCCCTCCCACTCCCTTTCATTTTCCTCTGCCTCTACTCCAAAGAGGGACTTTAAGGGGGTCAGTTCCCTTCGCCTCCCATCAACCCCCTCCAGCCATGCCAAAACTGATTGCCAGTTTTGCTGGAATCGGGGGCATTCCCACCTCATATGAAAGCATGTACTTTGCGGTTGTCTACACTTTCAACATCTTGAGTCCGCCCCAGGTACATTTTCGCTAGTGTATTCTGGGCATAATGCCAGCGGGGAGTGAGTTTTATCGCCTCCTTCCGGTATTGTGGTGACACTGTGGATCTCTTCACTGCTCTGCCCATAATCTATCCGAGATATTCCTGCCCAAGTCTGCCGCCCACCTTGCTCACACTGGTAGTATCCCTCTCACGTCACTACCCCTAAGTTCATCATATAGCCTAGCAATGCGCCACTTAGTATCAGTGCTTTGCAGCAGTGTTTTCTCAAAGGTCATGAGCTCCCGCCTCTGGTTTCTTCCCCACCTTTGATCCATCAGCACCCCCTTAAATTGCAGGTAACAGAATATGGAGAGCTTGCCCACCTGTAGATTTTGCTCCAAACGCTCCCAGGATAAATACTGCCCGTCTGCCCACATCTGTCCTGCCCAGGTTAGGCCTGACTCGTACCAGGATTGAAACAGCCCGGGTTGGTGATTCGGTCTCTCAGGGGGGGAGCACAAATGCAACTAAGCGGGGAGGGCCATGATGATCGCCAGCGCGTGGCATCACCTTCCGTTCATATTGCCCAGAACACCTCCAGTATGGGGTCTCAGCACTTGTTCTGGTATCTCTTTTTATGGGACCCACAAGCATTCTCCCAATGTCACTGATGCCAATACTGAGTTGTCCATTTGGACCCACTGCTTTCGCATTCCGGGGTCCAGGTGATCTATCAATATTCACAAATGTGCTGCCTTATATTATGTTTTGATGTCTGGGAAGCCCACCCACTCCTCTCTTGTGTTAGGAGTAGGGTGCTGTAAGCTACCCTTGGCCATGCCTCTGCCCACAAAACGTGCAATAGGGCTATACGCACTGTACTTAAGTATGAGGTCGGAACTATGGTTGGGAGCATTTGGAAAAAAAACATAAACTGACGCAGTTGAGGCGTGCCATCCAGGAAAGGTTCATTCTACCCCAACACCGCAAATCGACCTGCACTTTGTTCCGAAGCGTGAGATAGTTTAATGAAAAGAGGTTCCTGGCATCCCTTGTAACGTTAATCCCTAAATACCAGAACCCTTTCTGTTGCATCTGCAGGCCTAAGCCCCCAACATAATCCTTTACATCCTGGCTCCACTCCCCCAGCGGAAACGCCTTTGATTTATCTATATTTATTTTAAACCTGATAATGCTCCGTACTCCTCCAATGTCAGCAGGAGGCAGGGGACTGATACGCGTGGGTTTGTAATATAGAGAAAGGTGTCGTCCATGAACAGGCACATTTTGTAGCTCCTATTCCCAACTTGTACCCCTGTAATATTGTCGTCAACCGTACCGCTTGCGCCCATGGTTACATGACCATGGCATACAGCAGGGGTGACGGGGCACCCCTGTCTAGTTCCCCTTAGCAGCCCCAGGACCCTTGACAGTCCCCCATTAACCACTATTCTTGTCCTAGGTGCCGAATATAGGGCCGCGATCCAGCCAAGCCATTTCGTTCCTATACCAATTTTTTCAAGGACCCCCACCATGTAGGCCCAGCTAACACGATCAAAGGCCTTCTCCGCGTCGAGTGCCAGAATAAGAGCACCTTTACGTCGCACCTCAGGTGCCGTTATGACATGTAGAGTTTTCCTCATGTCCGATCCTTGCCTGTTGCGGACAAATCCAGTTTTGTCTGGGTGGACCAGTTTGGGGAGATACATTTCCAGTCTGGATGCCAGGATTCTCATGAATATCTTGGAATCTGTGGCATCCGTGCTTAATCCGTGTCATGCCGGTCAGAGCAAAGCAAGTAGAGCGCTCACTTTGACATCAGTGCAGAGCCTGCTGATGCAGGTTCGAATCCTGGCAGGGCCAAACTCAGCCTTTCATCCTTCCGAGGTCGATAAATGAGCACCACACACCGTGGCTAATAATAAGCAGCGCTCAGAGGGTTTGAAGCGCTATATAAATGCAAAATTATTATTATTATTATTCTTATTACTATTATTAATAGTGAGATGAACCGGTACAAGGAGCATTGCTCCCTGTCCTTTCCTGGTTTGGGGATGACCACTATCAATGCCTCCAGGAATGTGGGTGGTATGCTTCCCGGTCCCTTGATAGAATTGAATATTTGGGCTAGGGGCTTGGCCAGAAGTTCCTGGAACTGTTTATAGAAATCTGAGGTCTAGCCATCTTCACCCGGGGCTTTACCCGACTTGAGCTGAGCTATCGCCTGTTGCACCTCCTTTGCTGTGACATCCCCCTCTCGGACTGACCTCTCCTCTCCTGTGAACCGGGGTATAGGGAGTATAGGGAGATGATCTCTAAGTACTCTCGCACCTTCGCGTAACCCTCACTGTGGGGTTGTGTGTAGAGGTTCTCATAATATTCTACAAAGCAGTCCTGTATGTTGTCCCTTGATGTGTACATCTGACCTCCCCCGCCCCATATTCTGTCTATCTTCCTCTCCACCTTCGCCTCCCGAATCCTGTATTCCAGAAGTGTCCCCACTGGATCCCCTTTCTCATAGTATCTTTGCTTGCCGTATCATACCCGCTTGAGTAGTTCGCCTTTCAAGAGCGATTGCACCTCCTGCCTTTTGTCCCTCATAACTCTTGAGAGCCCCTGCCTGTCAGTCCCATGGCTTGTTAGGTGGGTCTGCATGTTCTGCAAATCTCCCTGCAGCTGCTGGTCTATCGGTGCCCTTTACCTTTTCTTCCGTACGCCCTCCGCTATCAAAAGGCCCCTGAAAGTGGCTTTTGCTGCCTCCCACACATGCTTCAAATGTGTTTCACCTTTGTTGTTTGTGTTGAAAAAGCAGCATATTTCTCTCTCCATAATTCTTTGAAGGTGGGGTCTCGCAAGAGACTGTCATTACAACACTACCTGGGTGCCACCTTGTCTCTACCAGCATTCCACTCCACCATCTCATGGTCTGACCATGTTACTGTTTCAACCTTAGTAGTTAGGTCTCTCTGTTGCTTTGGTGTCAGCAGGAGATTGATTCTAGTGTATGTTTGGTGCAGTGGGGAGAAGACGGTGTACCCTCCTGGCTGAGGGTGGTGCATTCTCCATATAGCCGCCCAGAAGTAGTCTTGCAGCAACTGAGTGAAATCTTTGTGGGCCCTATCACTCGTTCTTCCCCTGTCCCCATGGGCAGACCACCAGTCTAGACTTGGATCCAGGATCATGTTAAAATCTCCCCCCACCATCGTAGTCCCTTC
Source organism: Ambystoma mexicanum (assembly GCF_040938575.1). NCBI lineage: Eukaryota > Metazoa > Chordata > Amphibia > Caudata > Ambystomatidae > Ambystoma > Ambystoma mexicanum. The sequence goes on along the minus strand of NC_090936.1, from coordinate 102,308,762 downwards.
CCCACAATCCTCCAGCACTGCACACACCTTTCTTAGGAATGTCACCCGATTCATGTTTGGCACATTCATTGGGGCTAGGGTGACCATTTCCTCCTCCAATTCGCCCTTAACTGCTATAAATCTGGCCCAGAAGCCCCTCTTAATTTGGACCTCCTCTAGGTCTGTGGCCTTCACTAATACAATAGCTACTCCCTCCTTTTTTGATATTGCATGTGAGACCCAGTGCATTTGCCCCACCTCTGGCCCCCTCAGAGCCCTTTCCTCCCCATTGCGATAGTGAGTCTCTTGAAGAAATAACACTGCCAAATTTGATTTATGAATTGCGTTGGCTGTAAGGGACCTCTTATTCGGGGAGTTAAGCCCTTTAACGTTTAGCGTCACTACTCTCAATTGAACCATAGCCTTGCCTGATGAAATCCATATCTGTCACTCATCACTCTGGACCGAGCCTGTGGACATATGTTGCATGTGTTCCCTCCCCCCGTTCCCCTCCCAACCTTCCCTTAATGTGAACTTCTCCCACGAGTGGCCTGTGAGGAACAAACCCGGCTTGGGTCTATAACCCAGCCTCAATGAGAACCCCGAACATAATTGGGTTACCAGGACAGGGTGGGGTTCCCCACCACGCCAGAACATGAACAAAACTGTTAATCATAACATCCCCCCTCTCCTCCCTTGCTCAAAGAAAAACACCAACTGCAGGGCAGAGCCCTACTTCATTGGTGCCCCTTGAGCTGCGATGCTTGAGGTTTCCTGAATTTCCTCACACTGCTGTCTCTCTTGCGGCCTCTCGATTGTGCAAAGGCACTGTTAAAACACTCCCTCAGCTTACATTGGCCTTCGTGGTCTTGCTGCTGCCCCCCTTCTGCAACTCTAGTAAAAACGGACCTGCTTCCTCTCGCTGTAGCAGTTCGTAATGTTCCCTGTCGTAGTCGAAGGACAACATGAAGGGTAATCCCCTTCAATACCTAACCCTCCCCTCATGAAGCATGCAGTAAGGGGTCTGCATTTCCTCCTCTTCTCCAAGGTGTATGACGATAAGTCCTGAAAGATAGTCACAGAGGCCCCTTCCCATTCTATTTCTCCCACCTCCCTGGCTTTCCGCAGGATCTCCTCTTTGTCACTGTAATAGTAGCACTTTGCCACTACTGAGCGCGGCCCTCCCGTTGTTCCGGCGCCTCTGTGAACCCTATCTCTCCTCCCAGCAGTTGTCTCACCGGACGCGTCAGCAATAGCTCCAGGTCTTTTGGAGATTCAGTTTCTGTACTAGGCAGCCCCCATATCCGCAGGTTATTTCATCTCTCCCTGTTTTCCACATAGTTCATCTTGGCCCTGGCCTCTTTCCCTGCGTTCCAGTTCTTTGACCCTCATTTCCATGGCCACATCGGGTATATCCGCTGACCTTTGATTCTGCTCAAGGATCTCCACCCGATCCTCCATCTTTGAGACCCTATCCATGATGGCCCCCAGGGAGGTCTGCACCTCTGTCTTGAATGCTCTGAGTTCCAACAGGATGGTCTGCACATCTTGTTTTAAGGCATCCATACTCCCCGTCGCCATTTTCCATCTGTTCTGGTCTGCTTGTGGGCTTGCTTCTCTGAAGGCTATATTTCCCTCTCCAGGGCCTTCTCCTGCATAGGTGAGTTCACTCCTCCTTGGGTGCCCCCCGCTACTACCACCTTCCCGCGCCTCTCAGGGGCTCTCGCAGCTTTCACACCACTCGGTGCCTCCTGTCAAGCAGCTCCAAGCTGCTGCGTGTGCCCTTTCCTTGTGCCGCAACTTCTGCTAATGTGTCCCCTCAGGGCGCTTCACTTCGCTATGCCACCTAGTTAGCTCAGTCCGGGCTAGTATCTCTTCTCTCCCCTCCTGGCACATTCTTTTACTCTCCCCAGAGCAGTTCCTTTAGTTGTCTGTGTGTTACTTGGGGCTCATTGTTCCTGGCTCCTGCATCGAGTGCCGGGGCTGCCTTCACCACTCTCTACTATAGGGTGGCATGGCCCAGTGGGGAACAGAGGGGGCGGGAGCTTGTGCCTCCGGACCATATGTCTGCCGGTCTCTGCGTTCCTGGGCCCCCTCTCCTCTTCACGATTACCTGCCTCCCCCGTGCCTAGCCGTTCTTCATAGGGTGCCTGCCTGCCTCCACTGGGTAGTACCGTGGAGGATCAACGTGATGTCTGAGAGATTTTGTCATTTTGCCACACCAGTTTCAGTCCGGTTCCCTCCTCTGGGCACTTCTGGTAGACTCAGCCCGAGCTAGAGTCCTCCTTCTTCCCTCGCGACACATTCTTTAATCCCACCCGGGGCAGTCCGTCCAAAGGTCCAAGTGTAACTTGAGGGCTCCTCGTTCCTGGCCCAGCGGGGACGAGGGGAGAGGGGGAGCTTGTGCTCGTCTCTGCTTTCTCGGGCCTCCTTTTTTCTCTACAACGTCCAACCTCTCCATGCCCGGCAGCTCCATAGAGGTGATGAGGCTCCATGTGGTGTCTGTGAAGGTTTCAGTTCCGCAGCACTTGCCCTGCATTGACTTGCCCAGTGTCACTGCTGTTTCTGGGCCGATGGCCACATGGTGCTTTTTCCCCCCGGGTCCGGGCACGGTTTCCAACGTGTTTCTTCCCACCTCTGAGGGATCCGTTACTATGCTTCTCCCCTCCTCTGCACCTCGGTTCGCCCAGCCGTGGCTCTGCTATCTTCACACAGGGAGTGCAGCCTCTCTCTTTGAAATTCACCTGCAGCTGCTCCGCATCTTTGTCATTGCAGTGCTTCCTTCCAGAGGATCGTTTACTGGGGTTTCTGCTTCTAATAAATGTTCACATTCGGCGGGGTGAAGAGCTCCCAGTCATCTTGGTCCGCGCCCCCCTAGCGGTCTCCGAAATAAATGTCTTTTAATGCCTGGCCATGAGGATGTTTGAAGAAAATGAGACAATGAAAAGTCAGTAATTAACTTTGATTGTAAGTTGACCCAGAAAGGTGCATTAGTCACGAGAGATTCATTAAATTGAAATATATTAATCTGCCGGAGTAAACATTATTTCTGATATTTGGAAAAATCAGTAAATCTGGCCGCACCATTATTTTTGTTGGATTTAAGTTTATCAAGATAGAGACATTTTGGGGGTTTTATTGTTCCATAGAAAGTTAGACAAGCGTTTTATCTATTTTTTTTAAGAATGTTGCCGATGATAATATCGGAATCATGGATAACTAATAATGTATAATGGAGCCAGCGTCATTTTAATGGATTTTAGGCAACCCCACCAAGAGAGGTATAAGGGAGACCAATGGTTAATAGAAGAATGGATTTGATCAACAATACTATTTTGATTTAAAATTAGGGTAGTCAGAATTTCTTTAGCAACAAGAATTCCCAGGTATTTAATACACAAGGAACACCATTTCAGACCGTAAAGGGGAATATCAGCCATGATGCATGAATTATTTAAATGGAGGATTTCCGATTTATCATAATTGAATTTGTAACCGGAGATGTTAGAAAATTGTTTGATAACTGTAATTAGCACAAGAATGAAGGAGGCTGGATTTGTTAAATAAAGAAGGTCATTGGCGTAAGCAGAGAATTTAATGGAAATGTCATTTATGACAATACCATTTATATTGTCATTACTCATGATACTTTGAAGGAGGGGTTCTAGGGCTAAAAGAACAGTAGGGGAGAAAGACGACATCCTTGTCTGGTACCGCGATAGTTGGGGAACAATTCAGAAAGAGTATAATTAAGAAGTAATCTAGTGGAAGGGGTAGAGTATCAAAGCAACATTAATTTAATAAACGCAAGATTAAAACCATGCCACACTAAAGATTCAAACATAAAGGGCCAGGAGACTCTATGAAATGCTTTCAGCGTGTCTAATGTAAGGAAAACAAGAGGATTGGAAGATTGTGTGTGGGAGAGAACATTAAAAAGGAGTCTGGTATTAGAGGAAGCCTGACTTCCTTTAACAAAACCGGATTGGTTTATGTTCACTAGCTTAGACATAATGTCATTTAATCTGTTAGCAATTATTTTGGCCACGATTTTTGATTCAGAGTTTATTAATGAGATGGATTGATGGTTTTTAACACAAGAAGGATCTTTGTACGTTTTAGGAAATAACAATAATAATGCGTCCCCAAAAGAGCCAGAGCTATGCTCTTCTGTTAAAAAATTGATAAATTATTCAAGGAGTTTGGGAGAAAGCTGATCTGAATAGGATTGATAACATTCAATAGTGAATCCATCGGGTCTTGGAGCCTTCCCAATTTTGAGATCTAACATGGCTTTTTGGATTTCTTGTCGTGAAACAGGGGAATCAAGAAATGATAAGTTGAGTGGTTGATCAGTAATGCTCTTAATTTGATGCAAAAAGTTAAGGATGTATTAATTGAGGATAATCTGCTCCAGTGTATAAAGTTGAGAATAAACTAGACATTATTAAATTGTTGAGAACCAGTGACTAATATCTTGGTGATTAGCTATGGAAGTAATAATAGATTTTTATGTTTTATTTTAAGATGAAAAGCCAGTAATTTTACAGATTTGTTAGATCCTCCATAAAACGTAGCTTTCGGTCCTTGTAAGGACGAGCTTGCATTATTTGTATTACATTTATTAAATTCAATACGTTTTCAGAGAAGCAATTTAAGAGTTTCATCAGTTGGATGACTGACATAGGACGTTTCAAGGATTTTGATTGAACTAAGAAGATCCTGTGATAATTTTTCATTTTGTTTCTTTTTAAAAGCGACATATTGTATGATAAAAGACCTGATTCATAGAAGTGTTTTCTAATGGCTCCATCCCATAGGAAAATGTTCCATGAATCAGGCCCAAAGCCTCGTAACATGGCTTTAAATGCATCCTAATTGTTAGGGATAGAGGTGTCCATTGGATTATTAATGGCAAGGAATTCATCAAAGAAATGTTTAACTTGATTTGTGAAGGATATGTCATTTAGAAAAATGGATTGAATCTCCATCTAGGTGGGGTATTAAGTTGGGGTTCCCATTGAAGAGTAGTGCAAACCAGGGCATGATCAGATATAACAATTAGACCAATATCTGAATGAAGAATATTAGAGGCAAGTGGTGAATGAAAAGAAAATGTGATCTAATCTGGATAATGATTTATTAGGGGGAGAGAAGAAAGTAAATTATTTTGTATCAGGATGGCAAAAGTGCCAAGTGTCAACAAGGGATAGATCATTAATGAAATTAATAAACTGCTTATGCAATTTGGATTTAATTAATTTCGTGTCTGATTTACAGTGTAGGCTGATATCACATATTTGGTTACAGTCCCCACATGCAATTAGACAATTAAAGTCTTTACTGAATAAGACGTGTTTCAAGTTTGCCCAGAACATTGTATCTGGGGCAATAGGGCCATAAATGTTGAGAATAGTGGCCAATAGATTATTAATAATTTGTTCAATAATAGGCCAGCGACCAGATGAGTCAAGTTGTTTACTAATTAATACAAAGGATGTTCTTTTGTGAGTTAGGACACTAACTCCTCCCTTTTTCCCAACAGCTCGTGCATAAAAAGCATGTTTAGCCCATAGCTTTACTAATTTATTGGTTTCTTCATTTGAGTCTAAATGTGTTTCTTGAATGCATGAAACAATGAAACATCAACTTTACTCTTTCCTATGTGAGTATGAATTCTTTGCCTTTTAATCAGATTATTTAAACCTTTAAGATTCCATGACAAAACCTTGATACTCATAACAGCAAAAGATAGGGAAAATTATAATTAGGGAAATATCTGCCGTGATGGGTATTGAATAACGGAGACAGTTTGAAAAGGAGCATAGGCAAATGTAAATGTAAAACATTGTGCAGGAGTGAGTTCAAAATGCAGTAACACAAACTGGCAGGGCTGAAAGACACAGGAGGCAAGGGGAGACAACGCTGAGGAAAGTAGCACAAAATATTATTGACTAAAAATGCTCGGTAACAGAGTGTTTGACTGGGGTATTGGATATCTCTACTACTTTGCTTTGATGGTAACAGTGGACACAGGCACATCGGGGAAACTGTTAATACGTAAGGCTGAATTTCTGACCCATGTGACCACTAGGCAAGGTACAAATGTTTCTTCCACACTACATTATACATGCTGCCCATCCTGAGCTATTGGAATTGGGGGATTGTGAAGATGTCTCTGGCAATAGCAGGATACTAAGCAGTGGGAAAGGCTAAGAATACATATGTATTGAATGGGGACTTGATTGACAGCTCTTTCCACCTATGAAATTCAGAGTTAAAGAGGTTAGGGCCTTTTCTCTAAAACCTCTGTTTTTGTTGTTGTTGCCAGGAAACAATGCCCGGGGGAGAGGAAGAAACCATCCGTTATGAGTGGGCGTATTGAGAGAGTGGAAAACGGAGTTTGGACAGTTATAAAATGTTGCACCGTTGCGCTGTAGTAGTAAGAGTTGGACTTTGTTCATAACATATAACGTACGGAAATTCTGTTGACTTCTCCTGAAGAGTTTCAGTGGGTGTGATTCCCCGTCTTCGTTCATGGCGCAGTGAGGACGTTCACTGTGAGTCGTGGGAACAGGCCTGACAGCTGTTTGCCGGTTCAGCAGCTGAATCCGAAGACGTAGAAGGTAACGCCCAGCTGCATAGAGGCCAACGTCGCCGTAGATGAATGAGGAGAAGGTAACGTCCAGCGGCGAGGGGGCGTGAATGCTGAAGACGAACCAAAGAGAGGTAACGCCTAGCTACAGAGGGGCCAACGCCGGCGTAGGCTAATGAAGAGAAAGTTACGGCCCGCTGCGGAGAGGCCAGGGCAGCCGTAGGTGAATGAGAATAAGGTAACGCCCAGCTGGGGTTGTCTTAATGGAGAAAGTGTCTCGCTCGATAAAGTAACGGAACAAAAAAAATGTAAACAAACCCTGAGAGATGGAGCGAGTGAATGAACTGACACTTATGTTTATTATGGGGCATGTTAACTTATAGTTAGACGATATCACAAACGAATATCTAAAACCTGATTTATGAACTGCACAAACAAGCGTAGCAGGCAGAGCATACTTCAGTAAGGGACCTTTCCCTGTCGAACGAATTAACGCTCGCTCGTTAGGAGAAATACTAAACTTGATGACCAAGGTCTGACCTGAACTTTACTTTGAACTATACATTCAAACAGTGAGAGATGAGAGAGACCAGATAAACAGACTCCCAGAGAAAAGAAGTTTAGAGAGACAAAGAAGGAGAATAGAGATTAAAAGAATCTAACTTGGGGAAACAAGCTAAGAGATAGAAGAGGAAGAATAAGAAACTGAGGTTACTGTGAAAAGAAAAGAAACTTTTGGCAACTGCTTACCCGAGTAAAGAAGAAATACTTCTCCTTTCCTGAAGAGACTTCAGATGTCACGTATCCTTTTAAAGATTAAAAAAAGAGAAGAAAGACAAAGTTAATTAAAGCTTGGTTGTTAATTTTACTACTGCCTCAGTGTTTTATCTTGCCCTCACTTCTAGCATATTGACATTTGGTGGCAGCGGTGGGATAGGAATTGGACACCATGGAAGCCTTGATTAAGACGCTAAGTGAGGGACAACACCTCTTACAACAAGCCCTTCAGTTACAAAGCCAACAGGCACAGACAGACAGATAGGCTTTTCAACAAGCCCTTCAGGTACAACAAGCGCAATTAATAGAGGCTACAAATGTACGGAGACACTCGCAAAGTACCCTCATCTGTACTTAAAAAGTATGCCGCAGGAGGAGACCCGTTCATTTTTTTGGGAACTTTGAGAGAGTGGCCAGAAATGCGCTGTGGCCCACAGATAGATGGTGCCATTACATCGCCCCGCTCATGACAGCAGAGATGCAAAGTGCTTACCAGGCCGCAAACCCGGCAGGAGACACAAATTACATGGACATGAAGCGCGTCGTTTTGGAATGCCTCGGTCACGATGAAGAGGTATACAGAATAACATTTAGGGAGATTAAATGACAAACTGAGGAAACTCCTCGACAACTCTTATCGAATAAAAGAGCTAGCGGACAAGTGGTTACAAACTGCAACAACAACAACCCAAGAAATGTCTGAGGAAATTGTACTTGAACAGTTCATAGAAGCATTACCCCTACCCCTACAGCGCTGGGTCCGTCAACATCACCGTCCCAGCCTCTTAGAAGCGGTAAATATTGCTTCAGCATATCAGAAGGCAGGTCAAGGCCGATTGGTAACATATACAGGGTCCTCCAGACCCATTGCTAGTCCCTCTAATACATCCACAAGAGCGACAAGTATACAAAGGTGGCCCAACTCGATGGTTAGAAGATCCGATTGGGAGAACAATAGACTAAGAGCAACGAGTGAATCACCTGCAAATATTCACCTGAGCGGGCCGAGCATTAACAATCTACAGTGTTTTGAGTGTGGCGAATGGGGACACTTAGCCAGGTTATGTCCTTTAAAGAGCTAAAGCAGAGCCTATGGATGTGGGAATGTTGGAAGTTCCGAAAGATGGAGAAGTTAAAATAAGAGTACCTTCGAACAAATCTCTGTATATCTACACTTGTGAAGCAGAAGTCGATGGGAAACCTACAAGAGCCCTGATTGACTCTGGAAGTTTGCGGACTGTAGTAAGCGCCGAACTGGCAGGTGAATCGACACTATTGTCCATGAAAATTCCTATTAAGTGTGTACATGGGGATGTAAAAAGTTACCTGTTAAAAGAAATAACAGTAGCAGGTGAACAGATGGGAGTTAGAGCAGCTGTAATGCCTATATTGTCAGAGCCTCTCCTAATAGGATCTGATGTGCCCAATTTTCCACAGATAATAAAGAGCCTGGAAAATAAGTGGTTAGAATCAGCACTCTTTTACAATCAAGAAATTCTTAGTCCCAAAACAAAAGAGACAAAGAGTCGAGCCGTCAGAAGACGAATGAAGAAATACTGGGGAGAAAGAAATGTCTTACCGATTGCTGTAGATTGGAAAATAGTGTCATGCCTGCGCCATGGGCGCATACATTTACGATCAATATGGACTTTATTTTCCATTTGCGAGACTTTGGTGCTTTTCTATTTTTCCCAACAAACTACACTTACCACAATGCACTTGGCTATAACCATCTATTCCTGGCCATTCCTATTCGTCATCTTCGGAACTATAATCCCCAGAAGCCCTAGGGATCTCCTCTGCTTCCACCAGCTCAGGAACAGAGAGGGAGGTGGCCGATTGTCTGCAGGTGTGCTGATCCAGGTGCGACCAATTAGCCTTCCTCTGTGCTGGGCGGTATAAAAGCTGCTGCCTGCAGGGGCTCAGTCTCTTGCATTAGGAGTCTTTCCGGCACCTTGTTGCTTCGAGCTACGGATCTTGTATGCGGTTCCTCCTTACTCCGGCTTTGGATCCAGTGCCCTGCCGGGCTCTCTACATTGCAGCTGATCGCGCTCTGCTGTTTTCCAGCCTCCGCCCTTGCCCTGCCGGGCTCTCTGCTTTGCAGCGATCACACTCTGCTGCTTTCCAGCCTCGGCCTGTGCCTTTCCGGGTTTCTGCCTTGCAGCAGATCACGCTCAGCTGCTACCTTCCGCCCTGGTCTTCCAGGCTCCTGCCCTGCATCCTGCCTCACTCCGGCTGCCTACAGCCCTTGTCCTCTGGGCTCCCTGCTCTGCAGCCTGCCCCACTCCGGCTGCCTACAGCCCTTGTCCTCTGCGCTCCCTGCTCTGCAGCCTGCCCCACTCTGGCTCCTACAGCCCTTGTCCTCTGAGCTCCCTGCTCTGCAGCCTGCCTCACTCCGGCTGCCTACAACCCTTGTCCTCTGGGCTTCCTACCTTGCAGCTTACAGTCCTCTGCAGCCTTCTACAGTCAGCGGCCCTGCTCCTCTGAGCTTACTCCTTGCTGCCCGGTCCTTCTGGCTCCGTGCAGCGCAGCTTGCTTCTCTCCCCTACCAACAGCCCTTGTACTCGGGGCTTCCTACCTTGCAGCCGATCACACTCCGCTGCTTGCTACCTACCTTTTTCCGCTGGGTTCTCAGCCTAGCAGCCCTCTACAGTCCTCTGCAACCTTCTACGGTCAGCGGCCCTGCCCTTCTGGGCTCACTCCTTGCTGCCCGGCCCTTCTGGGTTCCTTGCCGTGCAGCCTGCTTTACTCCACTGCCCTAAGCCCTTTCCCTCTGGGCTCCCTACCTTACAGCCCTGCTCCTGTGGGCTTGCTCATGGCTTTCCTGTTCCTCTGAGCTCTCAAACCTTGTTCCTTACTGTCCTCTGCTATCCAATCCTGTTACACGACTTTCCCTTCATTTCCTTCTGCTAGTTTGCTATCAACTTCCTTTTCCTGGATTTGTCTGTAAGTATCTTCTCTTGTACTGCTTGTAGACCCTTTTGTACAGAGCTTGTCTGTTGGTTTCCATCAGGCAACCTCTGCCCCTTCCCTTGTCTCGTTTCTACGTTACAGACACCCATAGCTGTTGTTCCAAGCCATGAGCAAACAGCGTGGGGCTCTGTTATAGCAAACTGTGCAGAAGGCTAGAGTTTTTCCTAGGGTCCGTGGATTACTCTTTTCCTATATCTGCATACACCCCTAGAGGGAATCCATTCTGTAGTACTTTATTCCTTGCTACACTTGATTACTCTTCGTTCTCATTACTTTCAGATGTGTGTGTACTTATCTGTCCACCTTACTTCGGCACAACCACCCCAAACCCTTCCTGGGTGTCCTGTGCCTCTCTTTACAGGGTGTCATCCCTTGACAAATAGATGGAGGGGATAGTTTTTGAATGGCGCAAGAGTTAGACCCTCTGTTGAAACATGCCAGAACAGCAGCCCCCGAGAATACCATTAAGAAAGAGCCTTATTTTGTTCAGGAAAAGGAATTATTTTATCGTGTATCTAGGGATGTCAATGGGAAAACAATTCAACAATTATTGGTCCCCAGTAAATATTATAAAACTGTCTTAGAGGCAGGACATGTACAAGTTGGGAAAGGACATTTAGGAACCGACAAAATGACTCAGAAGATGTTGGCAAGGTTCTTTTGGCCAGGAATGTACGCTTAAGTGGCCAGGTTTTGTCAGGCCTGTGAAGAGTGTCAGAAGAAGAATAGAGCTAATGTCCCAAAAGCCCCACTACAACCAATGCCCTTAGTTCTAGAAGCTTTTAACCGTATTGGAATGGATATTGTAGGACCACTCAACACCTCTTCCCGGGGGCACAAATATATCTTAGTAATTGTTGACTATGCCACAAGGTATCCTGAGGCTTTTCCCTTAAAGACCACCAATGCTCAACACATTTGTGATGTTTTAATTCCATTTATAAGTAGGGTAGGGATACCAAAGGAGAACGTAATGGATCGAGGAACTAATTTCATGTCTCCTGCTCTCAAACAAGTATGTGAAATATTACAGATTGAACATTTGAAAACAGCAGTTTATCACCCACAAACCGATGGCCTTGTTGAGAGGTACAATCAAACCATTAAACAGATGTTGCATAAAACTACTGAGCCCGGAGAAAGAAATTGGGATAGGCTATTACCATGGATACTCCTCACTCTTCGGAATACTCCACAATCTTCAACACGGTTTTCCTCCTTTGAACTTTTATTCGGCAGACCAGTGAGAACGATCTTGGATATTTTAAAAGAAACTTGGGAAGAACAAACCTCTGAAGAGATAACTCTTACAGAGTATGCTTATAAGCTGAGAGAAAGGTGGAGAAGGTGCAATCAATAGCAAGAGAAAATTTGTAACAGGCTCAAGGAAAACAGGAACAATATTACAATCGAAACACTCGGCTACGCACTTTCCAAAAAGGGTTTCAGGTGTTAGTTCTTCTTCCGACTTCCAAAAATGAAATGTTGGCAACTTGGAAAGGTCCTTATGTGATAGAAGAAGTTCTAGGGCCTTTGATTTATAAAGTCCGACAATCAGATAAAAGATTTCCATTTCAAACCTATCATGTAAACCTTCTGAAGAAATGGATAGAACCTACTGCTATTGTATCTAAGATTAATACCACAGAATTGAAAGCAGAACTCTTTCCACGGCTACAACAGAAAATGGGTAAAGAATGTTTGAATATCAACCAAAGTCTATCTGAGACTCAAAAGTTCGAGTTAGCAAAAGTAATAGATGCTTTTTCTGATACCTTCTCGTCACTCCTGGGAAGGACAACTCTGACTTGTCATCGAACAGAGACTCAGCCTGGTAACATTGTTAGATTACGCCCATATAGAATACCTGAGACCAAAATGAAAGCTTTCAATCAAGAAGTACAGGAAATGTTAGAACTTGGAGTAATTGAACCTTCCCACAGTGATTGGTCCTCTCCAGTGGTCCTATTCCCTAAACCAGATGGAAGTTCCCGTTTTTGCATGGACTTTCGTAAATTAAATGAAATTTCAAAATTTGACGCATATCCTATGCATAGAATAGAAGATCTTTTGGATAAACTGGGTAAAGTAAAGTTTTTAACCACTGTAGATCTGACAAAAGGATATTGGCAGATTCCGCTATGTCCATCAGATAAGGAGAAAACGGCGTTTGCCACTCCCACAGGCCTTTTTCAGTTCAGTGTCCTTCCATTTGAACTACATGGAGCACCTGCAACGTTCCAGAGGTTGATGAATTCACTTATTAAAGGACATGAGGATTATGTTGGTGCATATCTAGATGATATCATTGTCTTTAGTCAATCATGGGAAGAACACTTAAAGCACTTGGAAGCCATTCTAAATGTGTTGAAAAGGGCAGGTCTTCATGTAAACCCTAAGAAAACACATGTAGCCAATTTTCATACACAGTATCTGGGCTATTTTGTAGGACAAGGAGTCATAAAACCACAAGAGGAAAAGCTGGCTGCTATCCAGCAACTACAATTCCCTATGAATGCCAGGCAGGTCCGAGCTTTCCTCGGATTTGTCGGTTATTATAGAAGGTTCATTCTGCATTTTTCAACCATTGTGGCTCCTCTGACTAATCTCTTAAAGGCATTGGCGTTGCCAAAGAAGGAATGGAGGAATACCAAGACAGAGAGGGCTTTTAGCTCTCTGAGGAATGCACTCGCAGACAAAGCAATTCTTCACTGCTCAGATTATTCAGCACCATTCTTCTTACATACTGATGCCTCTGGAACAGCTCTTGGAGCCGTTTTGTTTCAGAACTAAGGAGAAGCAGAGAGACCTGTTCTGTTGATTAGTAGAAAACTACTCCCACATGAAATGCACTACGCAACTATAGAAAAAGAATGTCTAGCCATCAAGTGGGCCATAGAAGCACTTAAATATTATTTGCTGGGCAGAGAATTCACTCTAATGACAGATCACGCTCCCTTAGTCTGGCTTGCCCGGAATAAAGACACGAATCCTAGGGTTCTACGATGATTTCTCTCTCTCCAACCTTTCTCCTTTTAAAACGATTCATCATCCAGGTCGGTTGATGGCTCAAGCTGATTTATTGTCTCGTATGCACTCCCTTCCCGAACGTAAGGGCCCAGATGGGGGGCGGTATGTGAAGATGTCTCTGGCAATAACAGGATACTAAGCAGTGGGAAAGACTAAGAATACCTATGCATTGAATGAGGACTTGATTGACAGCTCTTTCCACCAATGAAATTCAGAGTTAAAGAGGTTAGGGCCTTTTCTCTAAAACCTCTGTTTTTGTTGTTGTTGCCAGGAAACAATGCCCGGGGGAGAGGAAGAAAACGTCTGTTATGAGTGGGCATATTGAGAGAGTGGAAAATGGAGTCTGAACAGTTATAAAATGTTGAGCCGTTGCGCTATAGTAGTAAGAGTTGGACTTTATTTATAATGTATAACGTACGGAAGTTCTGTTGACTTCTCCTGAAGAGTTTCAGTGGGTGTGATTCCCCGTCTTCGTTCATGGCGCAGTGAGGACGTTCACTCTGAGTTGTGGGAACAGGCCTGACAGCTGTTTGCCGGTTCCGCAGCTGAATCCAAAGACTTAGAAGGTAACGCCCAGCTGCAGAGAGGTCAACGCCGCCGTAGACGAATGAGGAGAAGGTAACGCCCAGCTGCGAGGGGGCGTGAATGCTGAAGATGAACCAAAGAGAGGTAGCAACCAGCTACAGAGGGGCCAACGCCGCCATAGGTGAATGAAGAGAAAGTAACGCCCCGCTGCGGAGAGGCCAGCGCAGCTGTAGGTGAATGAGAAGAAGGTAATGCCCAGCTGTGGTTGTCTTAATGGAGAAAGTGTCTCGCTCGATATAGTAACGGTACAAAAACATGTAAACAAATGCTGAGAGATGGAGCAAGTGAATGAACTGACGCTTATGTTTATTATGGGGCACATTAACTTATAGTTAGAAGATATCACAAACGAATATCTAAAACCTGATATATGAACTGCATGAACGAGCGTAGCAGGCAGAGCATTCTTCAGTAAGGGACCTTTCCCTGTCGAACCAAGGTCTGAACTGAACCTTACTTTGAACTATACATGCAAACAGTGAAAGATGAGAGAGACCAGATAAACAGACTCCCACAGAAAAGAAGTTTAGAGAGACAAAGAAGGAGAATAGAGACTAAAAGAATCTAACTTGGGTAAACAAGCTAAGACATAGAAGAGAAGAGGAAGAATAAGAAATTGAGGTTACTATGAAAAGAAAAGAAACTTTTGACAACTACTTACCCGAGTAAAGAAGAAATACTTCTCCTTCCCTGAAGAGACTTCAGATGTCACGTATCCTTTTAAAGATTAAAAAAAGAGAAGAAAGACAAAGTTAATTAAAGCTTGGTTGTTAATTTCTCTACCGCCTCAGTGTTTTATCTTGTCCTCACTTCTAGCATATTGACAGGGATCTATCAGGATATCACTCTCCTGCTTTAGTCAAAATGGGTCCTGGTCACCGTGAGTGATGAGGAGGTTGGAGGCAAAGATTCAGGCATTTAGATTCAGGAAGCAGTTGTTGGCTGTTTGGTTAGTGTCAGGGAAACTTGCAGTATTGTCTACAGGGGGACTTTAGTTATTGCTTTGTCTCTGATTGTCCTGAAAGTAAGGTCACTCGGTCTGTATGGGTACTCAGTCTACCAATGCCCAACGTGCTTACAATAATTACACACTAGCAGATGTTTCAGTGCACCCCACTGTCTCTGCTGATCCAGCTGGTCCACTGTCTCTCTTGGTCCTTTTAACGTAGATGGATGCTCACCTGCCTTCCTTGCCCCACTTCTCAGAGTGGTTGACTTTCTCTTCACCCTATTTCATGCTTTCCCCCCTTAGGGCAGTATCCGTTGTGTTCTGTGCCTGCCCTACACCTCTCCCAGAAAGCTCTGCATTTGGAGGGACACCAATCTATTCTCAAAGCTCTCTTTCTTCAGCTCCTGACACGCTACGCAGGGCTTCACAACCACCACTAGATCATCTAGCTGTTTGGTCTGCCGTCCGATGCACATGTTCTTTAACTGTCCTTGTATCTTAGGTAGCAGAACGCTACAAAGGAGTTGGCAATGGCCTCCTGTGTGGTTTCATCTGGCTTGATAATACCTTAGTGTTGGGCAAACACTACCTTGAGTTGGTCTAAGTAATCTGCTAGTGATTCTCCTTTGTTTTGTTTACAGTGCCATATCTTAGCCTAGTCGGTCCTTCATGGGCAATAGTGGTAATTAATCTTTCCGTAGCTTGTACAAAAACATCTCCTATTATGGGGTCGGCCCATATACCACATTCAGTAAGTCGCTGTTTCACTTCGGGTGGCATCACCATCCTCATGAGCTTATTCATGTCTGCTCATGTGCAGTTGCAGCTCTGAATGACTGTGCACAACTCTACTTTGAACCGCTGTGGTTCCTCCCTGATATTTTAAATTTACGGATGCAAAAAACTATACATTTCCATACGTTATGCCACCAAGGTGACTTTTGTTTCCACTCAAAAACTCTGTGATAATGTTGCTCTCTTCTTCTAAGATAATTGCTTATTTTTTATTGTCAGATTGTTGTGCAATACATATAGCACACATTTTGTAAATTTCAAAGTCAAGTAGGATACCATTTCATTCAAACATTAATTTCCAATTTATCTCCAGTATTCAAATTTAAGTCAACACCAGATAGTTTTCTCAAAGAGTACCTGAGATAAGGAGAGAAGGGAAGGGTGGTAATGGGTAACTGTGGTGAGACGTAAGGATGACAAGGATGATCTCTAGGATATCTGGACAGATACTTATTAAAAGTCAAGAGTCAAATAATAACCACTTTGGGGCTTATTCTGAATTTGGCTTATCTTGAAAAAGTGGTTATAAACTGGCTGTAATTCCATTGATGCCACTTTACTGCCACTTTTCGACACCATAAAATTATGATCATGGAGGTAAAGCGGAGAAGATACTTACAGCCCTTTGCTTTTGGTATGTCCCCACTATACTGACAAAAACAGCAGTTATTACTGCGGGCACAATTACCACCCACTATAATTCCTCCAAATCCTCTATGGAGTCATATGGACTAAAGAAGGGAGATTAACACCACTGTTACCCCGCTTGTAATCTGGCGGTAAATCCACCAGACTAAATAACAGTAACTTTTTGATTTAAAAAAAAAAATGTAATTATTTATTATGTACATTCTGACTTTTTGTACACACGTCAATCATTTTTACACATTTATACAAGATATCCCTGCCATGTTTCACGTGACCTTACATTCTTGTCATTATGATACTACACTGGTAGAACAAATATAAATAAGTAAACAAGTATCTTTACAGCTATTGAGCATTGATTCACAGACACAAAAAGGCCTGACTTTTGTATTTTGCAAAACATTAGACAGTGCCTTAATATACTATTTCAATCTTTCTCAGTCAAATCTAGCTCTATTAGAATGTTTACTACCTCAATCATTAATGATGTCTCATGGCCAGCTATTAACCGTTCCCAGAATGATTTCTTAAACAGCCCTTCCGTTTGATCGACAAAGCGCCTTAGACGCGCTACCTGTATTTCTCTTGTTCCTAAGCATGATATCAGAATCTGATTCAGCAATTGAACAATATTCTACCACATACATAGCATTCTGGGGTGTACTGAGCTTGAGCTCTCACAGTAAGCACTTTGTGAGACTGCACCAAGTTTAATTGAAATTTTACGAGGGCCGTCCTTAGACCAGGGTCTGGAAACTATGCAAGGTAGGTGGAAAGAAAATATTTTGGCTCATAAAATTGTGACAGTGATTTGAAGATTTTGCAGGAGCTCATCTTTGCAATAGCCCCAATCCAGTCTGTGCGTGCAAGTGCTCGCTTGATACCAACTGGGTTGTTGATTAGGTCTCGATCACATGCCTCAAGAAGTGTGATCACATACTTTTTCAGTTGTTTCAAATAGACATTTCCCTCTTTTTTTTAAATTCAGTCTGGGTGTCTGTGTATAGAGAATCTTCTGGTGGCATGATTATATTCCTGTAAAGACAGATCATTTTCCAGTCGGGGGCCATTTATAGAGATGGTAAGCCTAACTCATACCTTAAACTACTTATTGAATATCTTATTGGCAGATGGAGGAAATGTTTCCATAACTTCCCTTCTAATCGTTCCGAGTTAATTAACTGGGATGCTGAAATTGTGTCATATCCATAAATGAGTGCTGGGACCACCTTTGCTCTATAATACTTGAGCAGGGGGATTATTGGGAATTTACAGTAAGTCGAGTACAATTTTTTCATTTGTGCTCCGAGCGAAATTATTTTTAGATCCAGATCTTGCTCACATGCAGATTTTGGTTGCGTGGCCTGCACTTTAATACCCAAATAGATACGTTCTTTCTTCATCGGAATTGGTTGATTTTGTAGATGCCAGGTGTAATTAACTTTTTTGACACCATTATTCTTGAAGGATAGTACTTGGGACATTTCTGAGTTCACTATTAGGTTCTTTGGGGTTGCATATCACTCAAAAGGACATAATAGGTGTTGCAAGCCTTGTGGGGTGGAGTCTAAAAGGAGCACATCATCAGCGTATGCTATCCAATGTATTGCTTGGTTTCCAATTTATTTTAGGACTTGCTAGTGCATGTAGAGCCAAGGCAGATGATAAATTGGCTAGATAAAGATTGAAAAGGCATGCTGCGACAATACATCCCTGCTGCACTCCGATTTTCATTGTTATCTCGTCGGTTAGATGACCATCCGCGTTTAAGCATATTCTCATGGATGTATCCTGGTAGAGAGTTCTCATAAGTTTTTCACACAAAAAATCTCTATTGATGGTGTCAAAGACTTGGGATAAGTCTAGCCATGCTCCATACAGCGGGCCACCTTTCTTTCTATAGGATTGTTGCGAAATGACTGACACTACCAGCCCGTTTAAAGAAGTGGATAACCGTTTGCGAAACCCTGTTTGAAATTTACTCAGGATTTAATTTTTTCCAATCCACTCCTCAATATTTCGAAGCACCACAGAGGCAAATATCTTCCAGTCTACATCTAGTAGTGCAATTGGCCGACAGTTTGATACTATCTCCCTTTTGTTAATGGCTATGACAATTGCGCTCTTCCAGGACGCTGGGAGGGATTCTTTACGTATGGCCTCTCTAAATACTGATATCATTATGTTAGTCCAGAGATCGATGTCAGACTTTAGGATTGCATTGGTCAGCCCGTTAGGCGCCACAGCTCTAGAGGCTGATGATTTCTTGATTAAATTTTAATAAGATCCTCATCAAAATTTGGATGCCAAGCGGCTTCAGATTTTGCGTCTGGAGCTGTGCCGCTCTCGTCTTGGTATATCTCCTTGAAGTAGGCTATCCACTTTGCTTCCGAGATGACATTACTTTGGATTTCATATTGCTGAGTGTTTATACCACTGACTATTTGCCAGAAATTACCTGATTTTTTGGAGAGCAAAGTATTTAGCATTGTCTCGCCATCTTTTTGTGTTCTTAACTGAATTTGAGCTCTTGACCAATTCCTATATGTTTTCTTGAGAGATTTCTTTACCTGCAGTCGTTCTGCTGATGATAACGTCAGATTCTTAAGTGCTGCAATTGCTTTCCTTAGGGCTTTCTTTTTGCTCCAAGTCTCTCAATCAAACTTGTGTAAATGAATTCTTGCTTTAGTCGAGTTTGGTGCTCTCAGATGCTCGATCTGTCAGAGCACGCTCATAAACTCCTCAGGTGAGCACATCCTCTGAACTGTCTCTTCCACAGCCTCTGGGAAGTAAGCCGAAGCCACTGGAGGAACTTACGTATTCAGCAGCAGTCAGTTGATTCTGGCTTGCATAGCGGCTACAGCCTCATAGGAGGACCACATCGTAGATAGGATACGGACCTCATTGGGTCTCTAGATGGCCCCATCTTTTCGTGTTCTAGCGAACCACGCATTGCACCTTGACAAGAATTCAGAGCTGTGTTGTCTAGACCCACCCATACTCTGGAGGAGTTCTTTTTCAATTTGAAGTTTTGAGTACCACTAAGATGGAGAAGTATCTCATTGTTGTGAATAACGGAAGATCTACATGAAGAAAAATGTCTGCACGGAAGAATTTTAAAATCATTTCCATATTGCTTGTAACTAAGTGCTTTGTGTCTTGAGATATGTGAAGAAATGACATGTTCAAATTGCACAATTAAATTATCTAATCTGTCCTGTCCTGAGGAAGACGACTGTCAGGCCTTCTCTCTCCTGCTAGGGCAGGAGATAGACTGCTTAGACTGTGTTAATTAGTCGTCGAAACCACCTGTGTTTGATACCAGTACAGCCCATGAAATGGTCGGTCGCTGTACGAGGTATTGGTTGTTGACTATCATGGTCAGATTGGAGACAAGTATTGCTTCTGTTCTAGTAAGCCATGACGCGACTATACTTGTCTGTTTTCCATAACAATTTATTGGATTGAGTAGGGGACAACTTTTTTTACCTCGCAGGAGATACTGAGTGTTCAGTCTTGCCTGGATGAGTGTCCTCGTCTTTCTGTTTTCTCTTTTTCTTTTTGGTTTTCCTTTTGAAAATTTTTTTTTTGTTTTTTCTAGTTATTTCAAACTACCATTATAATTTTCTCAGTGTATTTATTCCAATATGCTAGGAATACTATCGAGTTAATATGCACTTTAATAGGAAATGTGGAGTATTGATGGTATGTTTTTATGCTGCTTTTATTGTAATTTCAGCACTATGTATGATATAATTGAATATGTGTTTATTAAAGATTGATGAATTTCTACTTTCCTTGACCTGATCTATCCCCCCACTTGACTCCTGTGCTTGTTGCAGTTTATCCCGGCGATTTGTTCTCCGGTTGTATACATGTGAACCCCTCTCCCCTCTTGGTACATATTGTTTTGGTTCTCCCCTGGGTTCATGTGGTCGGGGACGCCTATTCTTTGATTTAATCTTCCACAGCCTCTGGCATGATTTTGCACAACTTAGCATTTAAGGATTTCCTGCTTTGTTTGTATTTTCTTACTTGGTTTTTACTAGAGTTCACCAGCACACTCTCTGTATGTTTCCTCAGTGTACAATGTTGATCATGTTTTAAAACACTGCTGAAAGTCTTTTGTGGTCACTCCTACCTTCATTTAGAATATTTAATGAGATATAGCGTTCAAAGTGATTTTCTGATAAAATGTGATCATCTATAATCGTTATACTGTTTCCTCTCGCCCGGGTTACCTGTGGTGGAATGTCTCCTTTTATATCTCCATTTACAATTCTAAGGTTCCAGTCCTTTAAGAATTGTACCTACGTGTCGCCATTGTGTGAGATGTCTTTTCTTGCCTGTTAATTTATCTCACAGAGGTATGTTTTGTGAGTTAAGGTCTTCGAGTATCAGGATGTCAATCTTTCCCGTAGCTTTTCATATACAAGACCTATTATTTCTGGTACTAGAGACCACATTGCTGATTTTGGATTAATTAAATTATCTTCTTTCATCTGCGTGGTATGTTTGGTGGTTCCCACATATGATTCTGCTGCTGTAGATGAACTCTGGTGTCTTGTCTCCATCTTATTTTTCCATGAATCGTCCTGGACAGCAAATGGCCTCGAGGAGATTTCAATGCCTAGCTCTTTAAACTGGTTGGCCTGTGCAAATAGGGCTGCAGCTCCAATTTGAGATTTTAGGCCAACTTCCACTATGTTGAAGGAGCCCTGACGTGGGAAAGGTACGCATTCTCTATCATTAGAAGAGAAGAGATATAGAACTGGTATTTTCTTTGTGATAGCTAGGATCCCGGATCTATTTAGTGCTCTGGCGTTTAATCCTCTTTGGGTTTGCTGAAACCATACTCTTTGGATTGAGAAGGGAGATGGAGAATGAGTGACACATTGAGCGGACTTAAGATCTTGTGGAGCATGGACCGAGGCGCTAGTTGATGGAATTGGCAACTGTATTTGCTGGATTACTTGCTCTTCTGGCACTTGTGGGACTGTCATAGCTTGCTCAGTGGTACTTTGGCCTGCCTTGAGAGGTCCACTTTTAGAAGATGTTGTTCCACTTGTTAGAAAAGTAGAACAATGTGCATGTGGTTGGACCATGACATCTGAGTCAAATATGGGCATTGTATTGATGATGCTGGGGGTGCTTTCATTGTTCCCAACATTTGAGAGAGCCTTCTTTTTTCCGCAGTTGTTAAAAATTGGTGCGAGCATAGTATATTTTGCAGGGGGGAACGTCTGAGATCCAGTAGAAATTTATTTGGGTGTTATTCTGGGACTTGTGAGCTTGGAGCGTACTGCAGGTGCGGATTGAAGTGTGCGTGCTGAGCCTTGTTTGTCTGATGTTTTCGGCCCAGGTTTATTTTTTCTTTTTGTTTTTTTATGAGCTGTTTCTTATATTGGGAGAGTTAGCAAATGTACAAATGAAGTCTTTACAGAATTCTTTATTTTTCGTCCTTTTTTGTTTATGGGTTTTGCATTGTATTGTTGAACCGGAAGGGCCACCGGCCTTGAGCCTCCTTTCAGCCTAATTTATTTGGGATTATCCCGTTTATCATGAGCTATGGCCGCTACAGATAATGGGCTCACCTGCCCCATGCTTTGATAATGCAAGATCACTCTTTCTTCTTTCTTCTCTAGTAGGGTCTCGACTGTGTTGGTGAGTCTCATGAATTCCTCAAGTTCTGCCTCTGAGAGTGGAGTACCATTCAGGAGATCTTGTCAAAAGTCAACAGGTTGAGTATATTTTCTAGTCGTGCACTGGGCATTTTAAAGCGTGTGAGCCTGGCCCTGGGTGTGTGATTCATTCCCAGCGAGCGCTCAAGTACATTTTTCGGTCGTGCCCAGCAGCAAATCGTTAATATTACTTATTTCCTGCATCATAGATGTGTTGATTGAAGATTATAGCTCTACTACTTCCAATTTGCAATTGTTCATACTTTTGTGAGCTCCAGAAGCCTGCCCGACTGAGACTGCACTTCTGCTCTTAAGAGTTCAAAGACATTCACGAGCAAGATGAGTCAAAAATGTAGGGCTGTCAGCATGACATCTGTGTGAGTACTAGGTTGGGACTCAGGAACTTGATTAGCTTGGTGTGTGTGTTTTACTATGTATAGTATACAGGAGTCGCTTCCCGGCCCCAGCGATGTCTCAGAGTCCAAGTCGCTCAGTAATTCTCTTGCTACCTGAGGCGCATTAGTTTCTTGTGTTTCTTGTATTTCCACAGAGTCAGCGTTGCCGGAACTCCATCTTTTATTTTTGATGCACTCGTTTATTTTGCATTTCATGTTTATTGCTGTCACTGTATAATTAAGGCCTTTCACCCAAAGTGACACCAGCGAGTTAGAATGCGTTCTTCGAAGGACAGATTCCGGTCTTGATGTATGTTTTGAATTCTAATATTAGTCTCAAGATTTGGAGTACATATGCCGGCGGCTCGCTTGATTTAATTGAAACATGCTGCTCCCCGCCCCACGGTCCGCTTCAGGCACACAAGTAAGTCATCCATTAGCACTTCTTTGATTATAAATGTTAGAGAGGCTTCTAGGTCTTTTTTGAGCTGACATATTCAAATGGCAGAGCCTGGGCACTGGGTACTGAGGCACTGCAGTCAAGTCAAGAGTATTGCAGAAGTAGGTTTGCTACGGTCTGGTTGGACCTCATCAGTAGGGAGGAACTGTGCCTCTCTAAGAATAGTGAGCAAGGGGTCCACGTCTGGATTCCCCTAGTAACTTAGGGTGAGCCCCCAAAGCTACTTGAATATGCAAATTGACAAGAGGGTGTCTGGGATTTCTGTTGGTACTCTTGTTCAGAGGAGAATTGCCTAGCATTTCGGAGCTGGACTGCCCCAGGGCAGGACAAAGACTGATATGTTTGGGATATTTCTTCTCTGTGAAAGATAGTGAGCTAAAGACTCTGGGTAAGTCTCTTGTAACCAGGACTAATGTCTGGCAGAGGGACTCCCAGGACCCCCCTTGTTAATTTGCATATTCAAGTAACTTTGGGTCTCACCCTAAGTTACTAGGGGAATCCAGACGTGGACCCCTTGCTCACTATTCTTAGAGAGGCACAGATCCACCCTACTGATGAGGTCCAACCAGACCGAAACACGTGTCTGGGGTTTCTGTTGGTACTCTTGTTCAGAGGAGAATTGCCTAGCATTTCGGAGCTGGACTGCCCCAGGGCAGGACAAAGACTGATATGTTTGGCATATTTCTTCTCTGTGAAAGATAGTGAGCTAAAGACTCTGGGTAAGTCTCTTGTAACCAGGACTAATGTCTGGCAGAGGGACTCCCAGGACCCCCCCTTGTTAATTCGCACGTCATTGCGACATCCCGAAGGCTGTGCGCGAGACGCCCAGTGAAGGCACACACAGGCCAGCGCACACACCTAAAAAGGGGGCGGAACACGCAGAATGGGGAACAACATGTGAAAATGTGGGCGTTACGGGGGAAGTACCCCTGCCAAATCCTCGCAACGCCCAAACGTGCGCTAACAACACATATTCATGGAATCGAACAGGGGAAACCCGCGCGCCACAAAAGACACGCTAGTCCGGAAACACGTATGCCAGCCGTAAGCTGGCATAAGCGCCCACGCAGTATAAAAGTATACACAAACAACAAACAATCTCATACCGCTACGATGGATATACCATTCCTCGCAGCAGTGGTCGTGGGACACCACAGGAGGAGGAGGATAGCCAGGCCCCGCATTTTTTTACCCAGGACCAGCCTTTTTGGGATGCCTGATGACCAGGTCTATGGCAGGTACAGGTTTCCACCCCATATCATCCTAGACCTGGTCGCTGAGTGGGAGGATGACCTCACATCACCCACCCTGTGCTCCCAAGCACTGAGCCCCTTGGAAAAGGTGCTCAATGTACTGCATTTCTTGGCCACTGAGTCATTTCAGTGGACAAGTGCCATAGTTGGGGGCGTCTCACAGCCCACGCAGTCACGCTGCCTACACCAGGTGGAAAGGGGAAGCAGGAGTGGCATATGTGTCTGGACCCCAAGCCTCAAACACAAACACAAGACAAGCCTGTATGGGCCCAGCTGGAACACACAGTGGATGCCTACGGGTGCCACACAAAGCAACACACCGTAACATGAATGCACAATATACAAAAAAAGAGGAAAAACTAAAATTACATTTTTTTAAATAAAATCAAAAATGGCCATGGTTCGACTAGGGGGGCACCCAGGAGGGAGGAGGTGCAGGGTGCACGCCAACACCCACATGCGTGGTTGTTGAGAAAAAAAATACCCTCCATGGGCTCATGGCCTGCACGGCTACCCGATAGTGGCAGAAATGCCGCCGCTGTCGTCACCCTCTGGTGCTACATGAGAAGGTATGTGTGGTATGGGAGGCAGCCAACGCAAAGCCCTGGCATGCTCCTCCATGGCAGCAAGCATGCGGGTTTGAAAGGTTTAGTTCTGCAGGATGATGGTCCAGAGGTCCCCATGCAGCACCTCAACGTGATGCACGGATCACCTCACGGGTTGCCTGGAGCTCAGCTGAGATTGTGTGTGTTAGCTGCTCCAGCTGCTGTTCTGACCGTGTACTCCGGGACACCTCAAGTGCATCCAGAGTAGCTCCTGCTCCAGCTGCTGTTCTGACCGTGTACTCCGGGACACCTCAATACACCCAGAGTAGCTCTGAGGGAGTTGTTACCTTCCTTCAGGGCATCCCTGTGGGCCTGTGCCACTGCAGATATGGCTGTGCGCACAGGCCCCAGTTCAGCCCATCGGTCCCTGTTGGCTGTCAACATGTCCTGCCTGTGTGAGCGGCACGTGGACCGCATTGCCTGCTGCTGGAGCTCAAGCTGCCTTTCGGGGGGAAGAAAGGAAGTGGCCCCTATATCCCCGGCCTGAGCCATCATCTCACATGATGCCCCCTGTTGTTGTGCAATTGCATACATGGAGTTCTCCCATACAGTATTGCCCGGTGGTTGCCGGACACGACACCTGTTGGCCCCAAGGTGATGTGCACCTTGCTGTGCTGGCACTGCCTGAGGCTGCAGGACTGCATTCCTCCTTTGATCTGCTGCCCCAGGAACAGGAGCAAACACTGGGGAGTGTGACCATGCATCCGTAACCACCACAGGCGGACATTCCAACACTGAATGGGCCATTGAGGGGTCTACCCCCAGTGCAGGTGAGTTGCACAGAACAGCATTCCTGCCAGAAACACTCACCTGCGACGGGACATTTGTGTCAATGTCTGATTCAGCACCTGAGCCATAGAGATCATCGGAGGGTTAGTGCTACATCATGCCCATGATGCCTTAACTGCGGGCCACAGAGGTTCCCAGAAAACGTTGGAAATTTTAAAAGATATGATAGGTTATTTATAACACGCGTAATACCCAGAGGTTTCTAAGCGCGGACCCGAGGATCGAACCTGTTGTGCTCCTTATCTTGCTTCCAAGGCATGCACGTTGCGCCTGATCTAGCAGACAAAAGATTATGCCTATTGACCACATATGTCCCAAGATGTAGAGCTATATACAAGAGGATGCTTGGTCTGTGCACACTTTCAACCTACTTCCCCAATGCATAGAGCACCATAAATGAAAAGAGGTCAGACACTTCCATGGTCAGATTTACAAATCGACTTTATTGGTCCTGAGAAAAGTTCGACACAGGGAAACAGGTATTTGTTAATGGTCATTTGATTAATGTCCAAGTGGCTGAAATGCACTCGCGCACCTGATTGCACTGTGTAAACAGCTGCCACTTTGTTAGTCAACCATATTTTCTCTAGGTTTGGTTTACCTCAAAGGATATAATCTGACCATAGAAGCCATTTCATCAGTGCAGTAATGACAAAGATGCTGCAAATCTTGGGTGTAAAAAAGAAACTGCATATTTCATACCGACCCTCTTCTTCTGGAGGTGTGGAATGTTGCAACATGTCAATTGTTGATATTTTAAAGAAGTTTGTAGCTGAGGCAGGGTACAGTTGGGATGTGCAACTCTCTCTGGTGCTAATGGCTATTAGGTCAACACTGCCCAGATACACAAACCTCAGTCTGCACAAGATTCTAACAGGCAGGAAGATGGTTTTGCCACAACATTTACTATACTGGACCAATTAACAGGTTCTGATAAATGCAGCCACAATTCACGAATATGTGGAAGCACTTGCAACATGCATTTATGTTTTCACAATGGAATCTGGAAAGAGACCCGCTGACAGTGCAAAATCATGTTATGACAAGAAGGCATCTGTGAGGGAGTATGCAATGGGTGATCAGGTGTATAAATTCAATTTTGGGAACGGTAAACATAAGAATGCAAAATTTCTCGCATTCTGGCGCGGCCCATAGAAAATTGTTGACAAAGTCTCACCTGTCGTTTACAGACTTGTAATAAAGGAGGGAGATTTGGGTGTCGAACAATTTGTCCATGTTAACCAAATCAAGCCATTTCACCCAAAACATGAGGTGAAACGGCTGGAACAAACTGGAAAAACTAGTTGGGAGTCAATAGTGTAGTTGTTATTCTGAGGTCAAAGTGAAATGGCATTTGTTCTGGAGGGATTTGCCGTAACAGCTTTGTATGTGTCAATATAACTATTAAGACTTTAAGTGGGAAAAACAAGGGGGAAAATAGGTGAGTATGCGCATGACAACATGCACATGTAAAGAGGTAAAAAAAAAGATGCAGATGCAAGGTATAGTAAAAAAAAAGGGTAGAAGAAAAAGAAGGATCAGACTTCCAGGATGATAAGTGCTATTCATGTGGTAATTACCGGTAAAAAGATATAGGTTGCTCGTAATATTGCTTATATGCATAACCCATTTTTATTTCCAGCCAATTATCAAAAGAAATCTAATAATGGTATGGTTTCCATGCTTAACCCATGTGTTTATTCCCAGCTAGCTATGAAATAAAATGTTACTGTTATGTAATTCTATGTTTAACACGTGTTTATTTCCAGGTTGTTTTAGCAGTAGGTCATTTTTAACACAGACATTGATTGCAACATATTCATTTCTAAATTTGAATTACTACAGCCATCCAGTTGCTGGATAGGGAACAGTTATGAATATCGTGGACATAACAGAGGTTTTTAATATGTTTTCAATGTTCTTTCCAGCAAACAAACTTGATATTTTGATGTCTTAATAATCTATTTGGTGAAACCTTAAAAAAAGAAGAATTGTGGTAAAAAAAAGAAAAAGAACAGATCAAAGTGGTTATCAAAAGATCTACAAAAGAATCGCAAAAATATATAATACGTTTATACCTCCACACTGCATGCTACATGCTTGTTAAAGATACATTTTGCTGAGTTAAAAAAATGGGTATCCTTGTTTTCACAAATACACCCAAGATCACACAATTCAATAAAATTCGGTAGCCAGGATTTGTTTCGTTTTGCTTGTTTCTGCAGAGACTCTTAGATCAGGTCACAACAGAAACAAAAGGGGGAGTATGTAGGGAGAGTGAGGCTCCAAATTTCAGCTGGGGCACAATTTTATCAAAAACTCAGACTCTGCGAGCAAGAGGTGTCAGATTCCAGTGTGAATCTGGTGCAAGTCAGTATTGTGAATTTATATGAGAAAAAGAGTAAAGGAGGGTGGGGGGTTGTACCCAGCTTTGCATGGTAGCTATTCCATAGTTTAGTGCCACACCATGGTATAGTATGGACTGAGTTGCAATGAAGCACAAGGCTAATAATTACTGAGCATTAATACCCTGACCTACTAATCTATAATTCCTTACTAATATTGAAGGCAGCTCAGTCCATAGCTCATTGGTGCAGATCATTGGGTCAAAATGGCCCACTTAATGAGATTGCAGGTGCAGGATGAAAGGCTGCTTAAAGAGCAAATGGAAGAATTAAAGCTGTCTTTGCAGTGAAGACGTGACAAGTTAAGGGACATGGAATGCGCTGAAAACTAAAGTCCATTGTTTGAACCTTTCAGCTTCTAGCACAGGAAGTGGAAAATGTAACTCATTGACATCCGTTTGCTGCTCTGAATCTCTGTGCAAAGGTGGCAGGCAAAGCATGTGTTATCTGGAAGATTCTAGAGGTTTGGTCAGTGGAGGTGGTGTCTGATTGCCATGTGGCATCACAGTCAGGGGCAGGCAGTTCTTCCACTTTCCATAGGGGAACTTACAGTAAGGGGTAGGTTGATGAGAGATGCCTTAAAAGGGAAGTGCAGGGAAAGAAAGGGCGGGCTGTCTCTCTGGCTGTCTTTGCTGACTGTGGCTGTTTGCTTGGTTTTCCTGACAAAAGGTAGAGAAGTAGATAAGAAGAGCCTTCTGTGTGCGAGCCGGTGGTGAGAGAAGAGACTCTCAGCAGCAGAGGAAGGAGGGGTGATACAAGTCTAGCAGACCGAGGGCACACAGAACCGATCCTTCCCAGAATTTATGGGTGAGAATATTTGAAGCGGTCTTTAGGTGAGGACAAAGTAGTAAGTGAGGTTTTGTGTTTGTGTGTTCTCATATTGTGGGCAGCTGAGCTGCAGGATGGCAAACCTTTACACTTACAAATATAGATAGCTATTTTCATGAGTTTTCTGCTCCGTCCAAGAAGCACATTTCACATATATAAACTGAATGCTCAAGGCTCTACTAAAATGAATGAAACGTTTCAGACCATTAGATGGCAGTGTTTTGGACTGCAGCGCTAAAAGTGTAATTTAAATCTATTGTGGGAGTAAGGGCTTTATCATGGGGAAGGCAGTTACCGTGAAGTGTGCCCCAGCTCTGTTTTGGTCTGAAGAGTGGAATCTGCTATCACTGAAAGGTTAAATGTGAGATAGTGGTGTGCACTTGCATTTGTGTATTACAAAATAAAATGTCATGTTGAACTCATTACACTGCATATGCTGTCACTCATGAATTTCATTGCTTATAAAGTATGTGGAAGAAGTAGACCAGTTTGGTCTATTTATTGTGTGCCCTAATCACACGTGATAATGCATTGACAGGTACAAAGGAGGTATTTTCTATTGCTGCCCATTGTAAAAAGTGAGGTATATCAAAATACTGTGAGCTGGGTCAAATCATAAGGAGCTTATTCTCCATATTGCAGTTTCAGGTGACCTGATAAATCTGTCCTTACCCTCAACACCAATGACATGCCAACAATGAAATACCACCAATGCAATAATGACGTGTTATTTATATAGCACCTTAATCCAAAGCGCTTTACAGAGCACATATCCTCGGAAGGATGAAAGGCTGAGTTGGCCTTGCCGGGATTCGAACCTGCAACCTGCAGATCACGCTCCGATTGCAGCAGCGAGCGCTCAACCTGCTGAGCTATCTTACCAGCAATACCACTAAGGTGGAGAAATTGTGCTCTAGTGCACATCAGGTCTGGTTTTTGGCTTGCCGATCATGATCCCAATATAAGAATAACACCAGGTAGTCCTGTGTCTCTAGCTTACAAAATACCCCAACAGGATGCACCCAGGCAGAGGGGCAGACAGCATGGTCCCCCATGCAAATAAAGCACATGGGAAACTGTGCCACCTGTCACTCAGGCAAGGGGGCGGGGCGCTCTCGCTGCCCATAGTGACAGGCCGCAACAGGGATGATGATGGCTAATGTTGTCACTATTTTTTTTCTCAATAACACTTACACAAGGATCAA
Organism: Ambystoma mexicanum; assembly: GCF_040938575.1. NCBI lineage: Eukaryota > Metazoa > Chordata > Amphibia > Caudata > Ambystomatidae > Ambystoma > Ambystoma mexicanum. Next base: position 102,278,810 of record NC_090936.1, on the reverse strand, counting down.
AATCCACAGGTCTGGGATGGAATGGGGGATGTGTAAAGCTGCCATATAATTTCCTCAATCAGTGCACCAGGTACCAGGTAAAATCCAGATTCTGATGGTGATGTTGTTTCAAATTACAGTTTAGGAGCCTGTAACGACACACCCATATCATACTTCCTGTAATTATTGGAAAACAGTAAAGGCGGGGGTTTAGGGGTTGGAAAGTGTGAAATACTTCCCTTAGTATCAGCACTGTGTATGATTCAGAAGAGGAAAGTGCTGACACACACAATTACTCGGTGGCAGAGATTTCACCCCTAAGTTGACTGGCATCCATGCAGGCAGACCTCTGCTTTCAGGGCCCTTGAGTCACCTTGCTGTTTTCCTAGGATAAAAGCGAAGGAGTCAGAGATGCCCTCTAAGGTATTGCAGTGTATTCCATCAATGAGGCAGTTGTACGAGAGAGGCCTCATTCAACATACCCAGTCGAAGGGTGACATGTAATAGGCACCATTTCAATGACTTATGAAATTGTCTGCATTCCACTTTCTCAACAAGACTTATTAGCATTTGTTGTATCTGGAAAGATAACTGTCTATATTTATAGGATCTATTCATAGACGTACAAATGGAAAGTTGCCTACCAAAAGCATAGCGGAGTGATTATTATCCAAAACAAAAGGCTTCTTAATTCCTGAATTAGGGCATTTACTACCCAAATTACTATCCTGAAATGGTTCTTTCCTCTTCAACACTTAAAACATTTCCCAAAGCTATATTAAACAAAAGTTTACATATCTGTTTTTCGGCTTCAGGAAAGCTGTTGTGCCCAGTGAATGGGTGGCCAAGATCTAACCCTTGCAGCTGGTTGCCTGACACAAGGTTCACTCAACAGTTTCAGATCCTGTTGCTAAGCCCCCCTAACGCACCTTAAAATATTCCCAGGCCCAAGAGGATGATGCCAAAGGGGCATATTCCTCTTGCCTGCCAAGTATTTCTGAGGGACTCCTGGGACTGATGTGCACCATTATTGGGCTCAGTTCATCCTGTTCCTAACACTTGAGCTACTAGCTGCACAAGCCTTTCCTCCACCACCCCACTGCCCTGCATGCAGTGCATGCTAACTGTCCACCTCCACAACCTTTTCATCTGCACAATCCTTCGGTATCACTACATATTATCCCTACCAAAACCAAAAATATTGCTGTATATATGGTCGTCTGGAACAGTCATAGGTGATCTTTTTGGGGGGTTAATTTTGGGTTTTTTTATGAGCGGGGGTTGCAGGGATGTCCTCCGCTCCTTTAAAAATAATTCAGGGGTTGCGGGGGTGTCCCCAGCAGGTTTCATACCTTAAAATCGCTGCAACAATATGGCAATATTTTTGTATGCCGATATTTTTGCGGGGATATTAACACATGGAACCAATCGTTCTTCCTTGTCCTTTCCTCCTCCAGCTCTCCCGCATGCTTCTCTTCCTTTTCCTTCTCCACCACCTTCGCACCTGCATGTTCATCCTCCTCACTTAACCCCTGTTCCCCCACATTTCAGATTCCTCATAATCACCCTTATGCCTACCATCACTTCCAGAGTCTCAATCACCACCAGTGCCGCCATCAGTCCCGCCGGCATCCCTAGCAGTAATATTTACTGCAGAAGGAGGTAGATTGTCTATGTAACCCATCAAACGGTTCATGTTATATATTGGTGTCACCCATTCTTCAGATACAAAGCAGGAGGACAACAGTTCCGTGTCCACCTGCACCCCTCCATCAAGATCGCTGTACTCTTTGATTGGCAGTAATGCATGTTTGCCTCCCATTCTCTCCCTTCATTTTCTCAACAACAACAAAAAGATTTCCCTAGCAAAAACATAATTGTCTTTTCAAACAACGATAAAAACAAGGCAAAAAGGTTTTCACACAACACACAGTCCTCCTAACTAGCTAAAAGGTCATTGCTGACTGACCTCCCTCTAAAATCTCAACTATTCTTCCAAATGTGGTATCGATCAGCCCTGCTTCTTCTTCTTGAGCTAAACTCATCAAACAGATGGAGAAAAAGGAAGTTACCAGTTCTCCATATAGTCATCTGATGTTGCCTAAGAACTTACCGAAACCTAGCAAGAGTACCCGAATCCCACATGAACATAACAATCTTGGCTAAACTTTCATGAGCTTCCCGATCTCACCCGACACCGCAATTCTGCCCCGATCTCCAATGGAGCCACACAAATCCAGCGGCTGAGGTTCATGGATGGGGTTTGGAAAGAAATGCACAGGCTTATTCACAGTGCATGACAATAGCGCATGCTCTGTGGGTACAGGCATTGTGCTTGAACATCCCCACGCCCGATACCCCAGGGTCTGGGCGTGTAACAAATGAAAAAATACACGCAGAGTAAGCCCCTGCCTGGTTTTCATGGAGCATGATCCCTTTGGATCCTTGATGAGGTCAGTAGTGAACCCATATGTCACAATATCAGTGATGTCATCAATAATGCCATTTCTGATGTCATTTGTAATATTAGAAGTGCGCAGAAGGGGGTGCATTTCACATTGTAAATATCAAATACTTTCAAATGAAGTTTTTGGGGACTATATAATATGTACATATATATGAAAGTATCCAATGGAGGAAGAAGCAAGGGAAAGGCTTCTTCCCAATTAAACCTACACACATCAATCACTGGTTTCATATTGCAACCAGAACCAATTCGTTTTTTTCTATAACAGTGCAAAATCTCATTAGCCCCAAGAAAGAAGGTGTAACTGTTCACCTGGTCTTCCCAGCAGGCATAGAAATTAGAGCATGCCGTGGCTCACATACCGTGTGACTCTGTTCAGTGGATGCCGCTTCCGTGACCTCGCTCATGCATCGTATTCGTTGGGACGAAAACTGTGCATTATGGCAATCACTAGGGGCTGAAACCAGAAAGAGTGTGCTTCCAATCAGCCAGATCCCTGATCCAATTGTACATGCTCCTAAAGAATTGGATTTGTTCAAACTCTTTGGACGTCTGCTTATGCTGTCATTTCATGGAAAATTCCAAGCAAGGGGACTTTTCTGTTTTTTGGCTTCTCGAGGCCTTTTCAACATAACCTATGTTAGTCAATGAGCGCTCCACATGACCAATCACCCTATTAACGTCGTCTGTAAACACAAAACACTCATTGTGCTTTGTACCTAAATGAACAAACAAAGGTAAAAGTGCTGCACAGCCTTTTTAAACCTGTAATTTAATTTTTGAAAAGTCAGGTTGGCAAACACTGCAGAAAAACAGTTCCCGCTGCTTCTCAGCGGGCTGTTAATCAGCAGCTTCCTGAACCTTTTCTTGACAAATTTGCTGCTGCATTGATTAAGCCAAAAATGAAATTACTGCAAATGAGTTAATCGCATGCACATTGAGAGTGCGCTCCTGTTGTCTGATTGCAAAAGAAATGAGCTGGTACAGTAGTAATCAACAGCAAAACAGACATTCTTTTTGCTGCTCGTAGTAAGTTGTTGAACATCTCTACACAACCAGAGAGTTACAGAATATGACAACAGGAGCTAGATTACACAAACTGTGCACTGGTGCAAATCCAATTGTGCACGGCATTAGCAGCACTTTGTCAAAAATGGATGCAATGCAACCGAATATATCATTTCAATGCAGTTTTGCGCGAGGGCAAAGTTTGCCCTAGTGCTAATAACATTCCAAATCATCACTAGGGCATACTTTACCCTGGTGAGAACATGCATTGAAAGATTATGTTTTTGCCCTGTGACAATTTGTATCATAGTCATAATAATGTGCAATATTGCACTTGCACCGTTGCAAAGTTTCTGTAACCAGGCCCCTGATCAAATAAATGCAAATATTGTCATGGTTTTTGTAATATTGGTGAGGTACCTTTTTTAGCAAGGTCGTAGCCTGCATCTTAGAGAGACACCCGATACCTATGAGCCCCAATTTACATAATAGAACACTAGCTGCACACCCCACCTAACGCCTGTTGGACAGCTCCTTTCCAAAAGTACATTTGCCCTGCTGCATCAGTCTACCTGATCTGAAGGTCCTGCTCTTCAGTGGCAAAGAGGAGGTTCAAAAGTCATAGGTACCTTGTTTGATAGCTGTGGTTCCAGCAAAGTCACTGCTGACAGAGGCATTAATTTAAATCTGCACCTCTGATCCAAAATCATATTAATTTAGATAAACTACCACCTCATGGCAGGGTAATCTCGAAATGTAAGCCATATCTGAGTTTTGGTACAGTGGCTGGTTGTTCACATAATTATTAAAGTCACATCTGATTTGTAGCATGCACCTCACACTGTGAGCACAGACCAACCATGCACAGTGAGTGGGCATTCTCTCTAGCCTGTCTCTGCTGCAGCCAGCAGGACAACAGGCAGATGGAGTTGCCTCTCTTTGATCCTTTTTGAAGATATGTAACACCTCTCTCCAGCCTAGAACACTCTCAGCAGGAGATCCCTGGGAAACAAACTACCATTGAACCAGAGTTGAACGCTTTCAAATGCATTCAAACTGCCAGTACCCAGGGTGTTGCTTTTTGCACCTTTTTGACTTCCGCTGTTGCTGTATTCATCAAACCTGCTTGACGCTGCATCATACCAAGCCGATGACATCACCTGATCAGCTAAAGCAACCAGCTCCCCCTATGGACAACTTCAAATTGCTGCCTAGAACATCAAGATGAATGCTTCAAACCAATCGGCCTTGACTCAAACAGCTAGAAGCATCGTATAATTCATTGACCCGACCCAGCAGTTGCCAACATCTCAAACTGACTCGATCTTTGAACTAACCCAGGTGAGCCATCTGAACTCCATTGCTCGATTATGGTCTTCGAACAGCAGGCACTATCGCTTGGAACTGACTCGACGCCAGCTCCCCCCTTGCACCAGCAAGACTCACTCTATCTGATCCTGGTTCCACCTACAAATACAACATCCTGAAGCCTTGCTCGATGCCCTTGAACTGCTAAGAACTGGAAAGGTACTTTTGAGAGGCTCCTGCCCCCATGGACAACTTTTGGGAACATGGAGACTAAGTCACCCATTTGCACCTTTTTGACAAGGGCATATCCTTTTTGGTGACATTGTTTGTGATGTATTGCTTTTTGCCCATGCTACATTACCCAGAATGTTGGCATCATCTGCATTCCTCATATGCTGTGTTCTTTCCACAGTGGTGTTTATTTGTTAGTGTTTTCAAAGTACAGTAGTTGCATGTTGGCATGCTTAATTAAAGTATCCTTAATCAGACCTTCCTTTATTTGGGACAGTTGTACTATTGCTGTTTAGGTTGCTACTGTTACCACATTTACACCCCTCTTAAGACTATAGCCTAACCTAGGCCCACGTTACCAAAAAAGGCAATGGAGATATAGTTCTTGACTGCCTGTTTCACCTTTATGATTTTGTAGAGGAGGAGCTAAAAGCCTCTACTGGAAGTCCTGCCCCTAACCGCCTATATGTTGGGAACCAGAGATAGTGACAAAGACGACACTGGTAATGATGCCAATGACACAAGCAGCCTTTAAAGCAAAGTACACATTAAGAAAGCCATTCTTTATGTATCCACGAAGAGCTGACAGTCTGTTGTTGAAGATCCCCGAAGAGCGGGAGAAGATGAATGAAAGAACAGACTGGTGACGTCACATAATGTAACGTGATGCACTGAGAAGAGATAATGGAGAAGCAAGGAAAGAGAACATATAGAATCCGACTGCAAAGTAAAGAATTGAGTAACCTATTACGTGTAAAATGAAGATTACATGTGTGAAGAGCACGGAAAAAAATGCAAATCGTTTTGTAAATGTACATAGCCAGCAACGCAAGTGGACCAAGTGATCATAGAAGCTAGCTATACATAGTATAATAGACTGCAGGCGCTGCCGCCAAGGTGTATATATATATATATATATATATATGCATAAGAAATCTAGATATTGCACATCGTGTTTTAGCAAACTGGGATCTCATGAGCAGGAAGCCTGAAGTGAGTTGCAGTTTACAAAGATTAGCTGATGAGCAAGAAAGAATCAAGGAGGCTTGTCTGGCCCAGTGTCAAGAAGGCCAGTACAGCCGAGAACTGGTTGTCTATTCAAAGGATATAATTAATACAAGAGATGAGCCAAGCTACTGCCAAGGTGCAGCTGAGAGACAATGAGTGCCAAGTTTATTTGTTTTAATACCATTTAATATTGAATTGAAGTTCAAATCATGGTCTTCAGACATGTGACCTAGATGGAAACAGACTCGAATAGATGATGTTGAGTCAAGTAGATGCGAGTATACCCATACTCCCTTATTATTCCCAGGAGTTTGTGGAGCCTATAAGGCCATGTTCAAAGGCTAATTGATGACAGAAAGTAAGAGTGATGATAGATGTTGGGCTAATTGGGTGGGAAGCTCTGGTCAAGACCAACCCACCCGCACCTGGAGTTCCAGCTGGTGCGCTGCTAGTGAGTGGAATATTCCAGAAGGGTGCAAGCGTGCCAACCAATCATAGAGGGCTACGTAGCAAAGAGCCCTATAGTTTGTGAACCAATAGATTGCTGTGTATTTTATGACAATGAAGATGACTTGAACTAGAGGAGGGCTTAGTTGCCCACCTGAAAGTAGAGACCCAATCACAACATGAACCCCCACAGAAAGTATATGTAGATGTTTCCCATTACCCAACCACAGCCCCACTTAGGTTTTTACAATTTGCCATGTAGCATGACATCAATGATGATGAATTTTTAGTATAAAAGAATGTATTTTATGAAATTCTTTGAGCTTGATACTGTTGACATCCGTAGATGTCAGTTGTACTCCCTGTTTTAGATAATTGTTAATAAAACCGCATACCTTTTGCACACTTCCTGACTCGACCTTGTTATTGATGTTTGAGTAATTTCTGCATCCCCATCCTTCCCATAAGAGCACCACCTGGTCTTAAAGGGCTCCCTCGGCTTCAACTGGGACACTGTTGGTTTGTGTTAGTGTGAGGGCTGAAAAGTAGCAATACAAAATAATCTTCAAACGTCATAAAATAGAAATGTAAAAGACACATCGACCTCACCAATCGCAACATATTTTATGAGAAGCGAAAAGGCCACTTGATGACATACAAAATTTGTATCATATACAAAATGACATAATAGTTAAGTCAATAGATAATTTGATTCTTAATCTTTATAAACACATCATCATATAGTGATATATTACACAATACATTGCTATTTATTCTGTTTGGATAATCATTTTTCTTACCCTTAAATACATTGCCTTCTTGAAAAATGTTGATAGAGCCCAAGACACCTCCATATCCCTTGCCCAAAGTAAACATAAGAAAGCTGGTGTCACGATTCGCTCTCTTTGCTTCCATTCCCACCACTTGGGGGCATGATTTGGGGTTTATTCCCTACTGGACTTTCCTTCTGAACCTTATGCTACAGTGCTGTGGTGAGCTGGGAGCTCTAAATCCTTATATTCCATGCTACTTCCCTTCTGGATCCATTCCAGGTTTTTGGCAGCCAGCATGCTGCTTTAATCAAAAGACTATGCTTCCCAGAATGACTCGCCCACTGCTTCATTCTCCACCCTTGCAGGACAAGGTTGGGTGGAGGATAAGCAACACCTGTGGCTTGCAGGTGCAGCAAGCAGCACACCTGAGGTGTGTTCTCATTAAGCAGCTTTAAAAGCCTTAGTTTGCTTCAGTCCAGCGCTGGATATTGATGCAGTGTTCCTGTTTGTGACTAGTCCCTTGTTCCTGGTTCTTAGCTTAGTGTCTAGTTCCTAAATTCAATTTTCTTGTTCCTTTTCCCTGGATTTCGAATTGAATGTGCTTATTGGTGAGTTCTGCTACCTGGATTCCCTTTCTGTTTTGCAGGCAGCACTTCCCAGTGCTTTCCTTTTCCTGTGTTGCCCAGTTTGCCTGTGTTCTATATTTCTTTGTCTTTGCCACATTCTGCTGTGAAACCTTGATCCTTTTTAGTCTCTCCTAGTTTATAGATTTAGCATTTTGCCTTTTTCCCCTGGAGGTGGAGGGGGAGGTTTTTGCCTTTGTAATTTCGTTTTCCCTGCTCCTGTTTCTTTACTTTCTTTTGGAATCTATTTCAGGCTTCCCCTTGCACTTCTCCATTTGTTTCCTATTGATTGTTAGGTGTGGTGTGCTGTTGCGAGCTCCTGTGTGAATGCCTATGTTTTCCTCACTATTCTGTAATCACTAGTCCTACTTGCCCCTTGTCATGAGTCTTATGTTAAGCCATCCTCCCATTGCTGTTCTAGCATTTCTGGGTCCCTGTTTGATCACCAGGGCTTGTGGGCTTCGCTGATATTTCAGGTGGTATATCTCATCCTTGTGAGTATTGTCTTTAAGTTACTTTATACAATACCATCAAGGGTGTTAGCTCACAGATCCTGTCGTTGCTTGCCCTGTATGTGGGCTTAGCGCTGTCAGTACCTGTAACAGCAAATTGTGGGTAAGGAGCTTGTCGACTCTCTTTGTAATCATAAGGAGCTTCTAAGTGCTTACCCCACATCCCTTGTCATATATTTGTATTGTTATCACGCTCTACTTGCACATCCTGGGTTTTAGTGTACATGTGTCTTGGTTCATGTGTGCATGTTGTTTCACTCAAAGCTATTCATTGTATGATATTGTGAACATTTCCCTTGCCATTTTCACTGCCTTTGTCCTCTCATGACAGCTGAATGGCATTGCCTCACGTTTCACTTCTCAAAACCAGGTAAAATAGTGATTTTCTTAGGGTTTTATATATTTGACAACATTTTGCTATTTACGTTATTTATAATGAGTCAAAATGCCTAAACCAAACTATTTATGCTACCACAAAATCTATTTGCCCTTTTCTTAGATGGTTTGGGTGATGCGCTATCAATTCCCATAATACTTATTATCTGCTGCCTCACATGGTACAACTAATCCTAAGGTGACAAGGGAAATGCCTCTTAACCCAATAGTGTCATGAATGATCCAAAAATGACAAGAAGGTGTTGCTCAAAATCAGAGTTCAAACAGTGTTCACAACTCCATGGGGAACAACTCTCTTCCCCTGGCTCCTTCAACATTTGTTGAATTGATGGTTCTCTCCTCTTGGCCTTAACAATGCCCAAAATGTGTCATTTACAGCAACTTCTCCTGCCAAAGGATATGCTTCTTCCTTTCGAGGTTGGGATTGTTGAGACCGTTTATTTGCGCTTGCGCACTACTTTATTTGATTGACTTATTCCTGTGAATTCTTTATTCACTCTAATAATTACGAGTTGCACAGATATTTAATTCACCTCATAGTTTATTTGTATCTTTTCTTTCGAATTATCTCCATTCAGCTGACATATTGAATTGACTTAATTCAAAACATTAGTATAGATTTTACTTCATTCAGATACTGTAACAAAATTGTTTTTCACTTTCCCCAAAGTGCTGTTATATTCTCTTAAAACCAAATAATTGTCCAAGTTGCATTGATTTGTGCGTGATTGTTTTTGGCTTTCCCCAAATAAAATATTTTTCCTATTTACATTTCACTTGTACGTGATTGTTTTTCTCTTTCCCAAAGTACTGTAATATTCACTTTAAACAGAATATTTTTCCAAGTTACATTTACATGTGCCTGATTATTTTTCTCTTTTCTCGTGATATTCACTTCAAACAGAATAATTGTCCAAGTTACATTCACTTGTTTGTGATTATGTTTCTTTTTCTGCCTGATATTCACTTACAATAGAATAATTGTCCAAGTTACTGTCATGATCTCTGCTTCCAAAAGGTCAGGGTTTTCCCAACTCCCTTGGAAGCAGATCCATAACCCAGGTTCCGAGTGCCAACCAGTCCCAATTGGGACCTTTTGGACCCAGTCCTGGCGCCAGTGGCACCAGGCTCATAAATATGCCCAGTCCCAGTGCTGGAAGCGCCGGGCTCATAATGCTTGGGTGGACTTACCTGCAGCAGACCATGCTGCTTACTTGCCTGCCAGTTGAGCCTCTGATCCTCTTCTGTTTGGAACTACTTTTCCTGTTGGGTGGGGCAGGAGCCACTCCCTAGATTCAGAACACTGGAACTCTTCTGGAAAGCAGGAACTCTTTTCTTACCTAGGCGTGGCTGTGGAAGGAGACACCTAAGCACTACAGGAGGCTATTTAAACCACACCCGATGGATGAATCTTGCTTTGCGTTATTCTGCATCCTCTGCAGCAGAACGCTCATCGTGTCTTCTGCATCTGATCCTGGGCCTAAGGAAAAAGGCTTACCATCCTGAATCCAGTCTTCAGCAACACCTATAAAGACAAGAAAGAACAGGTTAGCATTACGGTCTTCAGTGACAGCTCTTCACTTACCTGGTCCATCGGCTGTCACCAACGCCTCGCACTGCATTCCGGCATCTGAAAGACAAAGGCTTACCTACTCTTCGTGCGCTCTGGAGGTCTTCACACTGCATTCCGGCATCTGAAAGACAAAAGCTTACCAACTCTTCGCACGCTCCGGAGGCCTTCGGCGCTGCATCCCGCATCTGAAAGACAAAACAAGGTGCGTTTAAAGACATTGGGGAACTTTAATACTCACGTGCCATTACTCCTTTCCACATCTAACCCAGTGGGTATTCCGGCACCCTGCAGCCGCTCCGGACTTGTACCTGCAAAATAAAAAGACAGTTAGAGCGCATCGTGAAGCAGGCAACAAGCGCTTACTTACGTGCTTCCAGGCGCTTCTATTCATCACACGGGCTCCATCTTCAACTCACTTCAGCCCGTCATCCGCCATCGCCGGAACCCTGCAAAACAAGAAACATCATTACTAAAGACTTTAAAGACATTAGAATTACTCGAAACTTACCGTTCGTGCAGTAAACGACAGACAGCAGTCCTCTGAAGTCAAGAGGCCTGCTCCCCTTATCCAGTGAAGAAACTGGTTACAGCACCCTGCCCCGAGGCAGATGGAGAGCACGGCGTTCACTTACCTAAGGTGAGAGCGTTAACCTTTGGGGTTCTACAGGAGAAGAGAAAGGGAAGAAGAGAGAGACATTCAATAACCCAGTTCCTTAATCCCATATTTTCTATCTGCAGACATCTTACCCTTCGAGTCAGACATACAGTGCACAGAGGTCCAGCCCAAAGAGCCAGCCGTGTGTTACACATCACCTTTGAAGATACGGTATACGCCCAGTCAAGACCGGCGCCTCTACGGGAATCAGGTGAGCGTTACAGTTACATTCACTTGTGCATGATTATTGTTCTCTTTCCCCTTCAAACAGAATGATTGACCAAGTTACATTCACTTATGTGTGATTATTTTTCTCTTTCCCCTTCAAACAGAATGATTGACCAAGTTACATTCACTTATGTGTGATTATTTTTCTCTTTCCCCTTCAAACAGAATGATTGACCAAGTTATATTCACTTATGTGTGATTATTTTTCTCTTTCCCCTTCAAACAGAATGATTGACCAAGTTACATTCACTTATGTGTGATTATTTTTCTCTTTCCCCGACAGGTGTTTCCCCGTCTTTGGTATGACCGTTCTTCAGGGGGTGTGGTTTAACAATCTTAGGATGATGTATGTCTATTCTAAATGTATGTACCATTCTGATTTTATTTTTGTTTGTTACGGGGTTTTTGCCTCTTCTTGAGCTAAAAATAGAAAAAACCAATTTCGGTCATTGTTCTCTTTTAATTGAAAAATTGTTAATATCATGATTAGCTTTAAGAGGGTTACTAACTAAATGTATATGGTCTGTATTTGTCTGAGTTGTTGGCAAAAATAGTTTTTCAAAATCTTATTTTAGGAAATTTGAATATTGCTTCTCATGTCTTAGTCCTTATCCGTTTCACGCTTTGCAGCTATCTGATCTTACAAATGGAGATTTTAGAATCACTTTAGTGTCACTTTTTAAGTGCAGCGTTACCTAGGTTTTTAGGTAATGCAACATTTAGCGTTACAGATACGTAGCATTTTGTTTTAATAAAAACACGTCTGCTAGTTCATTTGAAATGGTAATTCGAACATTGTCTTACCTCATTTTCTTGAATCTTCCCTTGGCTCCTCTTCTCGTGGTTCCATAATGTGGAATTTTTATCAGGCATCAGCCTTCCCCAGGGTAATAATAATGTTTTTTTCATAAATTGGGTCAGCGACCCTTTTCTTTGAAGTTTGTTAGCTCCTTTTAACTTGTTTGGGCTTCTTGTCCTTTCAATTAGATCTTTTAGCTTTGCCCACGGTGCGTGGTATTTGTTATGAAGCGCCCCGGCGTCCCACATTTCCCTTGTGGGCTCACCGGTCTGGTTTGGCTGCTTCGGCCTCCCTTGTGTTGACTCGTGACTGCGACAGCTTGCCAGCTGCCTGGAGGAGCGTCCCGTCTCGCCTCTGCTTCCTGTCTGGTCAACCACTTCTGACAGCCTCCCGCTGTCCATGACCTCAATGCAGCAGACCTCCTGTTCTTTGGCTTCTCCAGCAGTTATCCTGCTCCGGGTGCCAGTTTGCCTCTTCCCAGCATTCCGATTGGTGTTGAATCGAAAGAAGTCGTCTCCGAGCCCCATTCTTGCCACGTAACAAGTGTGCTGGCTTTAAATATCCTGGCACCATGTAACTTCCTACAACAACCAGCGTGCAGCCTTGGTTTCCTGGCTCTATGGATCGTTGTTGCTCCGACCCTCTTCTTCGTCCCAATATTACATAAGGAGCTAAGAGCATAAGGTTGACAATTGCTCTCAGGCACAGTTTCTACTCCAGTATGACAGTATGCATGAAGGCTTGGGGTATGACAGGGGGGTTATTGGGCAGTGGTGTATGAGGGATATATCATGTCTCATCTGGTGATTCTTCACTTCGCCTCCAAGGGCCGTCTCCCTCCATGGGGTCCGCCATCAGATAGCCACCCCCAGGGTCACAGTCAGGTAGCTTCTGCCTTCCCCTGGCCACATGGGGAGAGACATTCCCCAGAGAAGGAGTGTTGATATCCCCAGATTCATCACAGTGTGTCCTGCTTTTCTTCTATTCAGCACCTGAATTGTTTCCTAAATAGTGGATTAACAATGTTCTTACCACTCTTTTGATTTTGCATTCTTTATCTAACCAACAATTCAGGCAGAGACCCATTCTAGGGCATTTTGTAGTTGAAAATACTTCCCTGATACACTTCATGAGGATATAATTATCTATAATTCTCTCAAGACTGGTTGAATCCACTAGACAGTTTTCTATTAGTGTTATGTTTCTTGTTATACATCGTTCCATCATGCATTCACCTTTATCCTTATTCCACTGTATCACACAGCGATTAGTGTTTCATTTGACTTCAGAGATAGTATATTTATTATTAGCCCTAGTCCCTTTGCCGGGGGGGGGGTTATTCAATGCTAAATGTAATGAAGTGTGGTTGCAATTTATCCTTTTTATAATCTCAGTATCTTGTATCAAATACCAGTGTGCTACCCCTATTGATAAAATGATTGATTGTTGAGGATCTGTATGTGCCTTTGAATGTCATTCTTCCTGGTGAATCCAAAGGGGTTCGGCCATTTATTTATGTATTTACTTTATTTATTTGGCATTTATAATGCATCTATACGGTAAGGTTTTTCAAGGTGCAATGAGACAAGGGAGGGCGGCGGACAGGGATGAAGAAAAACAACAACGGTCCTACTAGGCCATGTGTCATTCGGATTGTGCAAGTGCAGTAATAAGAAGTGTGGGGGAGATGGGAGGGGGAAAAGTGCCGGTCAGGGTGGGAGGACCCAAGGGTTACCGAGTCCCAGGGGAGGCCAGTTGGACAAGTGCCAGGGGAATGCAGAGAGTGCAAGGGAAGAAGGTCCACGCGCTAAGTGCGATGGACGGTGCTGGAAGGGCTCAAAAGGGTGCAGGCCGAGCCATGCAAGTGCATGGGGGAGGCAAGAAGGGCAGGTGCAGGTTGGGGGTTTTCAGGGGTAGAGCAAGTGCAGGGGGAGACTGGTCGAGGAGAACCTGGTGCCCAGTAAGAATCTGAAGGAACCAGGCAGCCAATGAAAAGAGGCAGAGGGGGACATTAGCAGGGGAGGGGGAGAGGGAAGGAGGAAGAGAAAAGGAGGGTCTTGAGAAGCTTTCAGAACTTAAGGACATCCGGCTCAAGTCTGAGAGGTTCAGGGAGGCCAATCCAGAGGGAAGCACCTGCGGAAGAGAGAGATCTAGCCCCACTCGCTGCTTGGAAAAGCATCTTATCTGCAGAGAGTTGGGGCTAGAAGACCTTAGTGCTCTAGCAGGGAGGTATTTAGGGAGAGTGAGTTGGATGTAGCGGAGTCTCAGGCCCCAGAAAGCCTTGTGGGTGATGCAGAGGGTCTTGAACCTGATCCTCGCATCAACCGGGAGCCAGTGGAGAGATCTTAGGGCTAGAGGGATGCAGTCCCTCGACTTGAGGCCAAGGTTAAGTCTGCAGTCCTATTATGGATTAGTTGAAGGGGGCAAAGGGAGGAGTTATGCAGACTGAGGAAGAGGCTGTTGCAGTAGTCCAGCCTAGAGATGGCCAGAGTTCTGTAGACATTGAGATTCTGGGGGAAGGTGAGAAAAGGGAGAATGCCTCTGAAATTGACCTTCTTGGCAAAGTCCATGATGTGAGGAGAGAAGGAGAGAGAGGAGTCGAAAATGACAGCAAGGTTCTTTGCCTCACTGGATGGTGAGGTGAGGGGTCCATAGAGGGCATACGGAGTCAAGGAGGGAGCTGAGGTCCTGATGAGAAGGATCATTAGCAGTGCACCGTGCCTAAATGGCAAACAGACAGTCAGGAATGAGTGTGGAAGAGGAGAAGGCAGTGGAGGGAAGCTTGAAGGAGAGCTACATGTCATTTCCATAACACTGGAAGTTAGGAGAGAAGGCAGAGATCAAATGGTATAGAGGGGCAATGGTCAAAGTGAGCGGGAGCGTTCGGGAGCGGTGCTCCTCTACTGTTTTTTTTTTTCCAACTTGAATTTTATTAATTTTGGCATTGGATGCGAACATACAGGTGGGTACATATTATACTTTAGGAGCTATATCAAGAAATTGTTCCAGTCCACCTTAACAATATTTGACAACATTAACGTTCGATGTTCCAAGAAAAGGAAAATGAAAGATCTACCCCCCTCCCCCACTCCTCCTCCGGATCCCGAGTCTCCTTTATCTGTGGCGTTGCTATGTTGAATCGTAGTGGGCTGCCTGACGTTCATCTTCAATCATCTCTAAATCATTGATCTCCTGTATGGTCTGTGACGGGCAGGGGCTGTTGGCGTTGGGTCGTTCAACGTTCCGCCAATGTTGGCGCGGGTTGAGTGCTGATTTCATTGCTGCGTTGAGTCATCTGTAGCTGAGCGTGGAATATATTGTTCAGCAAAGTCGCACCAAGCTTTCTCATGTCGTGCGGCCTTGTCATGGAGTATTGCCGTAATTTTTTCCATTGTATAGATGTTCGTGGCGATTTGTATCCAGTCCTTTTTTCCAGGTAAGCATGAAGATTTCCATTTTATCAGGAGGGCTGTTCTCGCCGTGAGCAACAATGGGGATACTAGGCCTTTTACCCTGATCAGCTCGTCATCTTCTTCAAGGCCAAAAAGAATCAGGAGGGGTGACAGTTCCCTCTCTATGCCGTCCAGCGGTTTGATCCATCCCAGAACTTCTTGCCAATAGATGCGGACCTTGGGGCAATTCCACCACATGTGCCAGTAGTCGGCAGTCATACCACATTGTCGCCAACATCCAGGGCTGGAGTTCTGGAACATTTTGGATAGCCTGTTTGGATCGTACTGCCATCCATGGAGCAATTTTGTAGCGTGTAATTTGTACTGGGCTGCAATTGATATTTTGGATGGTGTCTCACAAATTTTGTCCCAAGCCTGCTGGTCGAACTCTCTGCCGAAGTCTCTTTCCCATCTTGCCTTGAGACGAAGGCTCGGCGCGTCGTCTTTGGTGATTAAAGCCCTGTACATTCGCGCCATGCGGCCCTTGGAGGTGGTTGTCGTGTCCAGGATCATCTCAAAGGGCGTTAGTTCTCTCTGTGTGGTTGCCCTCCATTATTTTCTGGATAATACGCCTTTCAGTCGTAAGTACAGGAAAACTGGTATTGGGTGAATTTGGAGGGCCTCCTCTAATTCCGTCATTGAGATGAATTTTCCTTTTCTCCATAGCTGACCGACTCTCTCGAGGCCGGCATCGAACCAAGATTGGTATCTAGCTTGTTCTGGGATTTCTTCTCTGATCCCGGGGACCAGAGATGGCTCAGGGGCGAAGGCCACGTGGTGACTCCGAGCATCACTTTCCCCTTCTTCCATATGTTCCACATCAGGCCCAATATTGGGTGGTTGCGCAGTCTCCTCGTGAGTTTTGGTCTGGGGACCCATAGCCATTCTGCCAGAGTTACGTTGGCCAGAACGTTGTTGTCCAGTTGGACCCATTGGAGGTCCGTCCTATCTCACAGGTGCGGGATCAGAATTCTAAGCTTTGTGGCTTGATAATAGCATTCGCTGTCTGGTAAGCCTACCCCTCCTAGGTCTTTTGGCAATATTAAGACATCGTAGGGGATTCTGGGTTTCTTCCCATTCCATAGAAAGTCTAGAATGGCCTTTCTGACTTGTCTGAAGAAATGTTTTGGGATTGTAATGGGCAGGACCTGAAAAGGGTATAAGAACCGTGGAAGGGTCACCATTTTGATCGCGTTTAGGCGTCCCATCCAGGAGATTGTCAATGGTTTCCATTTCTTAAGATCCGCCTTGGGGGCTTCGAGAAGCGAAGGGAAATTTGCTTCGTAGAGGTTATCGAGATGTTGCGTTAAATTAATCCCCAAGTACCTCAGTGTTGGGCCGCCGATGATCAACCCGAGGCGCTGTAAGGCGATTTGGTGTTCTGTAGTTGGATCATGGAGCGGAAAAAGAATGGATTTGGCTTTGTTGATTTTGAAACCTGAGAGTGTGCCGTATTCCTCTATCAAATGGATCGCTCGTGGGATGGGATGGAAGACGTCTGGTTTGACACATGAAGCAGAATGTCATCCGCATACAGGCAAGTTTATATTCTTTGCCATTCACCTGAATCCCTTCCACTGCAGGATCTGCTCAAAGCATTACGGCAAGAGGCTCCAGGGACAGCGCGAAAAGTATTGCCGAGTGGGGGCAACCTTGTCTCGTACCCCTGCTGAGGGGGAACCAACGGGAGAATTGAGAGTTCACTGTGACCGACGCCCTTGGGGTTGTATAGATCGCCTTGATCCCTCGGCAGATTGTGGGGCCCAGGCCTATTTTTTTTAGCGTGGCCTCCAGGAAATGCCATTCGACTCTGTCGAACGCCTTCTCGGCATCGATTGAGAATAACGCTGGCTTGTTCAACGATGTTTGGGCCTCATGGATTAAGTGCAGGGTTTTCCGGGTGGAGTCCGCGCCTTGTCTGCCTAGGATGAAACCCACTAGGTCGTTGTGGATTATTGCGGTCATGTGTGACTCCAGTCTTGCAATAAGGACTCTTATATAGATTTTGGCATCGATATTTAGAAGGGATATTGGACGGTAGGAGGCACACAGCTTTGGGTCCTTACCCTCCTTGGGGATGAGTGTTATCAGTGCTTCAGAAAAGGATTCAGGCGCCACACCAGATTAAAGGATGTTGTTAAATAGGTCAACCATAAATGGGAGAAGGGCATCTTTGAAAGTCTTATAGAACCCTGCTGTGTACCCATCGTTCCCGGGGGCTTTCCCAGTTGTGAGTCTTTTGATTGCTTCTTCAATTTCTTCTCCTGTGATGGGGGCTTCCAAGGTATGTGCTGTGTCGGGCGGGAGAGTGGGCAAGGGTATTTAGTCCATATACTCTGTTATCGCTTCTGGATGCGGAGCAGCGTGTGATGTGTATAGCTCCTCGTAGAAGTCGGCAAAGGCTTCCGGGACACTGAGGGGATATGGTTCGCAGGAATTGCCATCTGTCTGGATCGTGGGGACCCACCTCTCCTGGCATTGACCACAGAGTCTTGCGGCTAATAGGGCGCCTGCTTTGTCCCCATGTTCATAATGCTTCTGCTTCAGGGATTGAAGCTTGCGCGCGACGCTACCCGCCTCCAGTTGTCGTAGTTCCTCCCTCTTGTCGTTGGCCTCCTTAATCTTTTGCATTCTATCTTGCTCGGCTGACTGTGCCATGCGATCAAGTCGGATCATTTTGTTTCGGAGCCTATTTTCTATCAGTTGGCGCTCTCTTTTTTTCGCTGCTCCCTCCTTAATAAGTAGACCTCTCCAGGTAGCCTTGCCAGCTTCCCAAATTGTGTTCATGGCAGTTTCGCCCGTGTTGTTAAGCTCAAAGTATTGAGTGATGTCCTGTTCAAGTTGTTCCCGAAAAATTGGGTCCTTAAAGAGAGTCTCGTTGCAACACCATTTAGAGCATCTTCGAGGAAGAGCCATTTGATCGAAGGTGACCGTGACCATATCGTGGTCTGACCATGAGATCGGGCTTATGATGGCGTCAGTCATTGCTGTGACGAGGTCTGCGGTTAGGTATATATAGTCTATTCTTGAAAAGGTTGCATGCGGTGCTGAGAAGAAAGTAAAGCCAGTTCAGGTGGGATTGTTATGTCTCCACGCATCGGTGAGACTGTAGGCATCCATCATATCTGCGGCCGATGGGCGTCCAACGCCCGCCGAGGTGGGCATAGAGGTGCGTCCTGATTGTCTATCCTGTTCTGGATCCATCCACGTGTTCAGATCACCTCCCAGTATTACCTCGCCCTCTGCTTCGCTCATGACTCAGGAATCTAGCCTGTCCTGTATTGGGGGCGTACACTGACGCCAGGGTGATGACGGTGCCTTGTATCTTGCCTACTAGGACTAGTGCTCTGCCGCTGACGTCCATCCATGACTTCAAGAGTTCAAATTGAGTCACTTTACTGACTAATATGCCGACTCCCGCTTTCTTCAGTGGGCCAGAGCCCCAGTATTCAGAGCCTAGCTTGGCATATAAAACCCTCCTCTCTTCTCCCTTGCTGTATCGGGTTTCTTGTAAAAAGAGTATATCTAGTTTGGCTCTCTTGAACTCTCTTGTTACTAGCGATATTTTGGTGGGGTAGTTAAGTCCCTTAACGTTCAGCGTGCCAAATTTGAGTGTGCCTTGCCTGTCACTTGATTCGTTATATCCGTGGGACACTGATATGTCCGTAGAACTCAGTTGGAACGTCACGCTGTCCATTGCAGGAAATTGCCATGATGAAAGTAATGTAATAGCTGCCCCTACCGAGCGGAGGCTTCACGACTCGATGTTCCCTCCCCCCTCCCTCCACCCCCAGGGTATTAAGCCTCATACCCATTGCCCCCAGATCCCATCGTTGACTCCTCATTATCTTCATGGGGGTCTGTGTCCCAGGTTGATGGCGCCCGATTTGGACCAGATGCGTGCAGCCGGTCTACTGTCGGACCACCAGTGAGGGTCGTAGCCTCACGACCCCGATCGCGGCTATCATCTGTATAACTTCCTGAGCCCCCCTCTCCCCTTTTTTCATTCTGTCCCATTCTGTTCCCAACATCATATTAACAAAACAATGACAACTGTTACCGTTAACTTGATTAATGCTTCGATGCGTGTAGTTACAAGAGTCGACCCCACCAGTTGTTCTTGTCTCTGTGCTTCGGGTGGCTGTCACTTCACATATATGAAAAGACCAAGTGACTATACCAAGTTCTGAAATGCTGGTGTATGCTGGACAATGGTGTCAGGCCATGCTTTACCGCGATGGAGGACTACCCATTTCTATATCATTTGTTGCTATCCGGTTTGTCGTTGGGCCGTCTGTACTTTCTTGATCCCTTGACTTTTTCCTTCTCGCACCTTGTGGTCCCCATCTCGCTCTGTTCTGCGATGAGTCCTCTTGCATTTCCTCGTTTGGGGTGGTTCCAAGAATGTCTGCAATGCACTCATGGATTTCTTCCTCAGAGTGGAAGGTTAACTTCCTGCTTCCATGCTCAAACGTGAGGGTGAAGGGGTATCCCCATCTGTATCTGGTCCCTTGATTCTTAAGCCATTTCGTTAGGGGGCTACAGAGACGCCGCAAGGCCAGGGTGATCGAGGATAGGTCCTGAAAAATAGTTATCTGGGCTCCCCCCAGGGTGAGAGCGTCGCAGGACCTGGCCTTCGTGAGTATCCTGGCTCTAGCTTGGTATTTATGAAATCTGACAAGGACGGATATCGGGCCGCCCGGGGGACCCCCTGCTCTGTGTATTCTCTCTATTGTCGGTTCATCAATGTTCTCATCCGCTGCTAGGATTCTGATGAGGTCGTGTACCGTTTGCTTGAGATCTTCCTCTGTTTCCCCCTCACCTTCTGGAATTTCCGAAAAATCGTAGGTTATTTCTCCTTTCCCTATTTTCCAAATTGTCAATTTTTAGGCGAATTTCATCCTCCCTCCTCTCTATGCTACGCATTCTGAGGTCCAGCTGGGTTTCTAGTGTGTCTATTGAGGCTTGATTATTTTCGACACCCTCCAGCCTCTCTTCGATTTTGTCCACTCTTTGTGTCATCTTATCAATTTTGTCGCCATGTTTCAAATTTTGCTTAGGAGGGTGGTGATGTCCCCCTTCGTGGCTGCCGCTCCCGTCTCCGATGCTTCCCCTGACATCGTGGTGTTTATTCCCGGTTCCAAGTGTGGAGAGGCGTAGGCGAACCAGGCCAGTTTGCTTTGGATGTTCATATGATGCTTGTATACGAGGAGGCACACGCCCCTAAAATGGGGGCCTTACCCTCTGCAGTGATGTAGTATGGAGGCCTCAATGTGCGTAGTGGAACGTGGTTCCGGGGGTCCGGGATGGTGGGACCGCGGTGTTGGAAGGAGGCACACGCTCTGAGGCCAGGGGCCGTACCCTCCGCTTGTGTTGTTTACGGACCTAAGGCTGGTGTAATGTCTGGGGGCCAATCTCATCGATGAGTCCAAGAAAAGACTTACTGGAGGTGTGCCTGGATCACGTATCCGTGGCTGGGGCGACGCCTTCGGGTCTTCAGTTCATTGTTTGGTGGCCTGCCGGGCCACGGTAGAGTGGCGGATGCTGTTGGAGGCCCCCGCGGTGTGGTCCCTGTGGAGGAGTGTGTCTTGAAGGGGCCGGGCGGTAGCTGACGCCGCTCCCGGCCCGTGGCACGGGACAAGGCCCAGATCACTCTGCATCCCGTCCTCAGCGGAGAGCTCTTCCGCCGCGAGCGGGACCACGGGAGGCACTCCCGATGAAGGCGAGCCCCCGTCAGGGGGTCGGGCTTGAGTAACGTTCTGAGGTGGGGGCCGGGGGGGCACCTACACACTCGGCTGCGCTGCTTCCTCTTCTGCAGTGCCAGCCTCCGCCACAGCCCAGGGAGGGAGACGGGGATAGTGCATGGGTCTACCCATCGCGCATCAGTCAACCTCCGTGGAATCCTCGGTGCAGGCGGGGAGATTCCAGCTGCTCTGTGGAACCGCGGCTAGGTCTGCGTTCCACCCGTGCGGATGATGGGAGGGGCCGGTCACTCCAGGGCCCGCATCCGAGCTGTCAAGTCTTTTCCTGCTTGCGCGTGTGTTCGAGGAGGGGAGGCTCACGCTGCGGGTCTTTTCTTCCCCCTGGAGACACCGTTTTTCGCCAAGACTTTGCTCCGTGACGGAGGACCGGTTCACGGGGCGTGGGGGACCCAGTATTCACGCAGGGGGGCCAAAAGGGGGGGCTCAGGTCACTTTTGTGGGCCCGCGTGTCGGAGCTCACACGGATGTGCTGCTCATCTGTGAGCCCCCTGGTGGCCAGTTCCTCTACTTTTTTTAAATGACCTTTTACAGCTCCTATACTTTTATTTTAAAAAGAAACCATTCCGGATATCAACTCACCCATATGATAATTACATCTTTTTAGTGTCCTTAATTGGTGGAGCTCATACATATTTCAATCATCTTCCTAAATACTGTCCCTCATGAGCCCTCTGCTCATCTACCTCCAACCTTCTGCGAGTGAGCCAGTTCTCCAAGCAGAGATGTGGAGGGTGATCCTTATCTTCAGCAGGTGCCTCCCTCTGGAATAGCCTCCCTGCCACCCTCCATCTTGAGCATGATCTTCTTAAGTTCCGTAAACTCCTCAATACCTTCCTTCTCTCCTCTTCCTTCTCTCTCCCTGTAGCCTGCTAATTTAGTTCTCTGCTCTTCCCTGTCTCCCTCCTCCTCCTTACAGCTTGCTGACTGGCCTCCAGATGTACCTCAGAGTCTCAGGTCCCGGGCACCCCCCAGCCAGTCCTCCTCCTCACTTGCCCCTGGGCCCTACATCCCTCACACACTCACTGCACTAGAAAATTAACCCTAGAGAGAGGCTCTCTCTGCACCTACCCCAGTCTCCACCGATCAGGTGCACTGGACTCCCCCTCTCTGTGCACTTGCACGATCCGTACCCACTTTGCTGAAGATCGTCTGTATGTTCTAACTGTCTTCACCCCTTAATCGCACTGTTAAAACTGCAGAATCGCCGTCAGGCCTATTTGCTGATCTTCAAACTGTTAAATGTATTTTACGCACTTGCCTTTTCAGACTATTACCATCTCAGAATTTCAAGGGCTCGTCCTGATCAATCTCCGGGGCAATGTGTATCCGACGCTTGGTAGGACGTTCCTACTGGTTATGTAAAATGGATTCTGGGTACGAGGACTACTTGAACTTTGTTTCACTCTCACTTGCACACTCTTCATACGTTAAATTTAGAATGGGCACTTTGAATGTTGCACTTTACAAAAACATTAAATTCATGTTCTATGTTTCAACCAATGCATACTGCACGTAATTCACAAATAGGTCTTGCTTCTGCTTGTCGGAGTCTCTGCTTCCTATTTCCTTCTCTTATATAATTTGAATTCACACTTCCAAGTCCCACAAATCTTCAATTCTTTCCTAATGTCAAGCTCTGGCTTTTCTTGCCAGCGCAGCACCAAAGATAGCTTTGGATTTTGACCATGCACCATTCCTATGTGTTCTCAAATTCTGGTTCCCAGTTCTCTGGCGGGGCTCCCAACATAGATTTTCTTATATATGCAGACAATAGCATATCCTGCATACTTGGTTTTACAATCGATAAGTTGTTTATTTCGACTTTGCACTCATTTGTTGTGCCAAATATATTGTTATTTTTCATTGCGTGTTTGCACATATTGTATGCTCCACATCTGAACTTGATTCAATCATATGTTTGTTCAAGTGTTTTTATTCTGCTTGAAATTAGGCATAGGCTTGTGTGAAAGGGGTCCGAAATTATAACATCATTTTTTTAAAAACAAATTAAAAGAAAAAATTCAGAAAGATCGCTCTGTGACCACACAGATCAGTCTTTCTAAATTGAACTACCAGCCCCTTCGATGCACACAAGTGCGCGCAGGGACTGACTTGGATGCCGAGACCCGGAAGCGCCATCAGGGAAGAATGGGCAAGTGTTTGTGTGGTGCATGTTTTTGTGTGTGTTGCGCGTTTGTGTGTGTGTGTATGTTGCGTGTTCGGAGTCTTGGGTGGGGAGGGAGGCGCGTTTGGGAGAAATCCTGCAAGAGAGGGTGGGGGTGAAGGAAGCTTTTGCTAGTATAGCGTGCTACAAACCTAACTTGGTCTGTGAATGTATCTTTGTTTTCATCCTATGGATCTAATTGTTTTCTGTACATCTTCATTGCTTTGTTCAGTGTTTTTATAATCTCATCTTTACTACTACATCTTCCAATTAATCTATTTGATATCAGTTGGCATCCTTTTTTTAAGCATAGCCTTCTCAATAATATGACTGCATGCTCTAATAAACTCACCTGTAAAAGTGTTCTGTATGGCATTTCAATGATGGAAGCTTTATGCATATTTGGTTTGTTTTTTTGTTGTTGATGTTTTAGAGTTTGGTGTCAAACTTTTCCATCATTGTGAAATGGATGTGTTGAAGTGAGACAATATGAGAGGAAGGAAGAAAAAAAGAGAGAATGGTCTTGTGCTGTGATTCAGGCTTTTCTTCCATTGAGTTCAAGGATGCTGGAGAGGAAGAGGGAAATTGTATATATATATTTGTTGTTCTTTCCGCTAAGGATGACAGCCCATCTTTCTTCTGTATTCATTTGTTGCGATGCGAGATCGAAGTAAGAGCCAAATTGTTTGCGTTGAGGTGCGAGGGACTGACATTCCATAACCAGATGAAATATGGTTTCCGGTGTAGTTTGAGCTTTGCAGAGCGGCAATAGTTGTGTGATTTGGCAATCTGTCTTGTGGCAAGGTGAGATTTTGTTGGTAAAATGTTCAAACAAATTCTTGGAAATGTTGTTCTGATAGTTTGGTCTGGGAATGATAGCAAGTACGGCTGTGGGTCGTGTATTTTTCTGTTGTCTTTGCTACATTGAAGGGTCTATTTGTAGCTTTTGTTCAGTTGAATGATTTTGATCCAGTCATTCTGTAAGAGTTTGGTTTTGGCATGTTGGGGGCGCATGGTTAGGAGTTCTTCAGATATCTCTTCCTGTTCCATTTCTTTAATGATAGAGTTTTTCCATTTTTCTAACACCATGTTATTAAAGGTGTTTGGTTGGGTTTTCAGAATTTGAATTGGAGCAGTTTTCTCGTCCGATAGTAGTTTACGATCGATGTCTAATCTTTTCCAACATACAATGGATCTGATCGATTGTGTTGCTAGTTCATATCGTATTCTTGGCATTGGATACGAGTGTGAAAGGTGGAGAATCTTACGCCAAAAGGTTGACTCAAATTTCATCCAGTTTACTTTTTCAGTGTTGATCATTGCTTCTGTTCCGTATGTTATTATCGGGATGTATTTTAGTCTGTAATAAGCAATGATTGGTCTGAATGAAAATTTTCCATATTTCCTGTGGAGCATGCATCCTTGGCGTGCCAGTGTTTGTGCCTTTTGTTCCACCTTATCCAACCATTGTTCTTCCGTCTTGGATTGGTTGATTAATATGCCGAGGTATTTAAATGTTGTGATATTTTCTAATCGGATTCCACTGATGTTAAATTGTGGTTGATGTATTGTTTTTGATTGTGGTTTAGTTAGAGTCATAGTCTTTGTTTTTGAGATGTTGATTGTTAGCTCGCTGTTGTTCATGTAGTTACTCAGTGACGTCAGGGCAGCTTGTAATCCAGATGGAGTTTGGTCGAGCAAGATGATGTCATCCGCGTATGCCATAACAGGCACAGGTGTTGAGTTTATTATTGCTGGTTAGTTTGGCTGCTGATCAAATAGTGTTCAATGTCTGATGTAAACAGATTGTAGAGGGTTGCTGCTAGAGGGCATCCTTGCTTTAGGCCGTTTGATGTAGTTATCGGTTTGGTGGTCATACCTTGTTTTGTTAGTCTCACTTTTATTGAAGTTTCTGAGTAGAGTAAAATAATTGGTTCCAGGATGTTCGGGGGACGATTCCATGTTTTGAGTTTTGTCCATAGCTTTTGCCGTGATATGGCGTCAAAGGCCATCTTCAGGTCAATGAATGCAACATATATGGTGGTCTTGTTGTTGATGGCTTCATGTTTGATGAGATGGAGTAATCGTAGGTTGATATTGGTTCCAACATTGGGAGTAAAACCTGTTTGCCGTGTTGAGATCCGGCCATTGTGTGTAGCCCAGGAAGTTAGTTGTCTCAGAAGTGTTGTTGCAAAGAGTTTTCCAAGTGGGCCCAATAGAGCGATTGGACGGAAATTCTGTGGTTGGTCACGGGGTCCTTGTTTGTGAATCGGGACAATTGTTGCTGATCTCCAAGAAGTTGGACTTTGGTTGAGTGTGTTTATGATGTCTATTATCTGACGCATGAAGTTTGCCCATGCCGGAGGATCTTGCTTCAATACGGCGTTTCAGAGTCCATCAGGACCAGGTGCTCTTGAAGTATTTAGGTTTTTGATCATACATAGCAGGTCATTTTAGGTGACGCTTAGTGTCCATTTTGCTTTATTATTGGTTGGTTCTTCTTCGAGTTGGGACGGTCGATCCGCGTAGATGTTTGAAAAATGTGTAATACATGTTTGTTGCGGTACGTTGGCCGTTAGCTTGTGCTGTTTTTGGGAATTGTCATTCAGGAGATTCCAAAGTTCTCTTGTGTTGTTTGATTTATATGTCTTCATTATGGTTTCTGCATCTGTTTGCAGTAAGATTTTTTTGTTGCAATTTTTTCCAGTTGTTATATGATTGTTTCAATTTCTAAATCTGTAAGATGTTTTCTGCTGTTTTTGTTTTCTTCAACTGTCTTAATGATTTCGCCAGGGCCTTTTTCTTTTCCGCTATTTCCTGATTGTATGTATGGAGGTGAGTTTTTTGTGGTCGGTTTTTGACTGTTTGTTGGTAGGGGAGCAGAATCCACTCGTAGTTCAGTTTTTCAAGATCTGTCTTGTTTGAGG
Source organism: Ambystoma mexicanum (assembly GCF_040938575.1). Lineage (NCBI taxonomy): Eukaryota > Metazoa > Chordata > Amphibia > Caudata > Ambystomatidae > Ambystoma > Ambystoma mexicanum. The sequence continues at coordinate 102,252,498 of NC_090936.1, read as the reverse complement.
CAAGAAGTTTCATCGGTAGAGAGGCGATCGCTGCTTGTGGAATGCGGAACCTTGAAGATGTTCCTGCAAGTTCTACTGGACATACTTTCAGGGTTGTATCTTGTTTGGTAATGAGATGTGAGTACACTGTTAACTTGTTGTGGTCGCTGTTGTCAGAGACTATCATTTGGGCTGACTTGACCGATTCATGCAGAGTTTCTGTGAGGAATATATAATCGATGATTGCGGATGAGGATCATCTGGCCCATGTTGGCACGTAGGCGGTGGAGTTGTTCCTTGCGTGATTTAGGAGGATGAGATTTCGGGTAAGTATTTCGTTCATCCACCTTGTTGCTTTTGGTGAAAGTTGATCGTAGGTTCGGGGAGTACCATTCTGGGTGAATAAGTTAATGTTAAGATCCCCGCAGAGTATTATTACTAGATGGTAATGGGTTCCGACTAGTTTGTCAAGTGTAATGAATACACCATCAATGAATGCTTCGGTTGTTATTGCTGCAGGGTTCCAATACATGTTCAATATAGCAATTCTTGTTTCATCAGTTTTTTGGGTTCGATTATTCTCCATTGTCGATATTAGTGTTAGTTGGATCCAGGGATTGATATTTTCGCTGGTCAGTACCTTCCATTGGGGGTTTATTTTGATTAGAGTAAGTAGGCCTGATGCTGGTCTTCTTTGTTTTTTAACTATAGCAGGGTTGAGAAAGGTGAGAAATCCATCGCACCCTGGCGTTTCGCTGATCCAAGTCTCTTGGAGGCATATGATTTGGTAGTTTTCTAGATCAGTTGAGGGATGGGTAAACAAATGCAAGTTTCCTCTAGTATTCCATGAACAAAGTGACCATATGATATCTGGTTTCATTGATTGTTATGATTGGGAGTAAAGTGAGATTCTTGAGGATACGGTTTCTATGAATGAAGATTCTAAGTCGTAGATTCTTTTGAATGGTCGGTCTGTTCTGTTTGATTCTTCCGGTTGTCGGACATAAGTCCGAGATGCGGCGTTTCCTGAGTGATCCTCGGTGTGGTTGCTCATCTGCTTTCTTGGTTGATGTTTTCTTGTTGATGTAGATGCCCAGCAGTTAAAGCCAAGTTTGAGGAGTTGGGCGTGTTTTGATAAAATCAGTTCTTGGTCATTTGGGTCAGAGAGTTCAGCAACGATCTTGTCTAGATGCTTGTCGTCTTTAAAAGTTATTAGATCAATCTTTTTTGTTGTTATTTGTTGTAGTTGTGGAATCGCTCCAAAAAGGCGGAGGATATTTGTTCTGTTGAGTTTTAATGGTTCAGATCTATTGGTTTTGTTTTCAATGTGGATTTCATAGATTAGGTTTTGTTGTAACGGATTGACAAATGAGGGAAATATACAATCGTTGTTACTTACTGAACGTGGACTGAGAGAGTCATCTGATATTTGGTCATATGATTCTGATAATGATGGAGCAGAGGAGCCGGAATTGAGAGATATATCTGAGGTTTCTTGTAGTGAGTCCTCAGAAATGTCTTCATAGATGTCCGATGGTTGTGGTTCTTGGTTGGTTGTTTATTCATCTATTATTATGAAACTTGAGGGCGTTGCGGGGTGCATAGGTGGTGGTGTGTCGTCTGTTATCTGGTCTCCATGGGTTGAAAGGTTGAGGAGATCTTTATCTTGGGTGGAAGGTTCGGACGGTGGCTTTGTCGGTCCACAGGTCTGTGAGGCCTCAATATGTTGCTGCTGGTTTGGGTTATTGTTGTCCATTGTGAAGGGACAGGGTATCTTCCTTGTGGATAGTGAGTGACTTTGACCCGTCATCTTCTCTGTTGGTAATGGATGCCTATGTTCTGTCGTCTTTACTGTTCTGAGGAATGCTCTTGAGCCTGTTTGTCTTTTTTTTGTTTGGTTTTGAATGTACTGGTTTCATCGTAGTGGCTAGTTTGTCCTGTAGTTTTCTTGGTTAAGTGGTTCGGGTCTTGGGTCACTGGATGTGACGTTATGCCAGGTTCAGTTTTTCGTTGTGTTTGGCTTGCGGCAATGATTCGAACTCCAGCAGTTGGTTGTTGTAGCGTATCATTAGCTAGGGGAGTTAATGTAGCTTGATCGCTCGTTATAGTTGCTTTCTGCACTGTTTGGTGTTGATGCTGGGCTTTGAGTAGAGCTAGTACTTCTGTGTTTAGATTGTTTTTTTCTTGTTGATCGCTTCTTGCTATTTCTGACAGACATTGTTGCCATCGATTGGATTGCTCTGCTTCCAAATTCAGACGGGATTCGATTTTGGTTATAAAATTCTCTATGTAGATCTGTTTGGAGTGTATCAGTGCTAGGAGAGTTGCTTGGTCCTTGATATTGTCATTCATGGCTTCGTGTAGCTTCATAAAAGGGGTCATGGATTGCGAAAGCACTGCAATAAGCATATTTTGTAGGTCGAGCATGGTAGTCGGAATCCTAGGGTTGATGTAATCCTCGTGGTCGAGTTTGTTGAATGACGTGTTGGTAGATTTAATGTCTGTTGTGCTCGGTTGAGGCGTGGGCTGTTCATTCTTGGTCGTAGGATCGGGTGTGTAGTAGGGTTCATCTGTATCATAGGTGAATCGAGTAGGAATGTTTTGCTATCTTGATAGGCTTGATTCGGTTTCTCTTTTAATGGATCTTTGACCGATTCCTTGTGTCAAGCATGGGGTCTAAGTAAGCTGCGATTAATGGTTTCCTGTTATGTTTCCAAATATTTCTTTTCGTTTGTCGAGGCTTAGCATAATTGATTCAATTTCTGTAATATCCATTGAAAGTCTTCTTGCCTTGGTTATAGCTTGGTTTTCAACGTTTTCTGGAGCTTGAGCAAGTTTGATTGAGTTATCTGTGTGTAGCCACGCAAGTTTGGCTAATCTTGCTTTTTCCTTCTTTGTTTGTTGAGTTAAACTGGTTGGTGGTTTTTGAAGAATAGTGGTAGGTCGTGGTGCATCTAATTGAGGTTTGCCAGCTTCATGAATGTTGGAATCTTTCGTGGTCGCACATGGTTCTTCTAGGATGGCAGGCTGAGTCTTGGGTGTATGGTAGTTACGCTTGTTTGGTTGGTTTTTGGCAGTATCGTTTGAGGTCTCGTAGTTGTGTGAGTCAAAAGGTGGCGCAGATGATTCTTGATGTAGGCCAGAAGGAGGCTTGTGAGGTAAGTTGGTTGTTTTATCTGTTGGTGCAGAAACTGTATTGCTGGCCAGTGTGTCTCCTAGTGGTGATACAAGTCGTTCTTGTGGAATAGAAACCTTTGTGATACAGTTTGCTTGTGTGATACCGTTAGTCAAGGTATCATTAGTCGTGGAATCCAGCTTTCCATTTTCTGCGCTTTCAGTAGTGTTTTGCTGCTGAAGAGGATGTAAGTCTCGAGACGTCAGTGATGGTAGTTCTTCCTGTTCGACGTAGCTTCGTGAGTTACCTTCTATTGGTCGAACGTTGTTGGATGACTGAGACGGGGGGGTTCCTAGTCGAGCAGATGCTAGTTCAGGATCGTTGTGAATGTCGGTGCCTTGGATGTCATGATGTTCAGTCCTGGTGATGGTGCTATGGATTTGTGCTTGTGTATTGATCTGATTCTGTGAGACTGGTTGATCGTTTGATTGTCTTTTTAATTCTAGAGTTGGAAGATCAATTTTTATTTTGGGAAGGTCGTCTGTGCTGGAGACATGCTCGATGTCCAAATCCATCTTCTGTTGGTGGTGATTCAGGACGGATTTTGTTGTATGAACTCTGGAGAGTGATTGTTCCAAGGTTAATTGCGAAGAATCTAGGGCAGACATAGCAGCAGTGTTGAGTTTGGTTCTCAGTCTTGTTTTAGGGCGCACAACGGATTGCTGTTTGGGTCGAGTTGCCAACATTTCTTCTTTGATTGATCTAGGGTCCGTATTGATATCCGTTGTGAGGGCCCTGTCAGGATGCAAGGGACAAGCCCTTTCGGTCTCCTGGGTGAGAGTATGACAGTGACTCTGTTGGGGTTGTTGTACAGTTTCCTTTTGATCTCTTGATCGGAGGAGGGGAGCGTTGTTGTTGCTGTGGTGTAGGATCCAAGGAAGATACCCTTTTCGGTTTCCTTGATAGAGGTTGTACTATCTGGATTGTTGCGTTTCGGTTAGGATCCAAGGGCAGAGCCCTTTCGGTCTCCTAACAGGGAAGGAAGTGTGATGTTACAACTGTAATCTACAGGATCCAAGGGACAAGCCCTTTCGGTCTCCTGAGGAGAGGACGTTGAAGAGGCTTTGTTGAGATCCAAGGGACAAGCCTTTTCGGTCTCTCAACAGATGTGGTCGGTGAGCAGGAAGTGGGAAGTGCAATGGTGAAACTGCAGGCTACAGGATCCAAGGGACAAGCCCTTTTGGTCTCCTGAATAGAGGACGTTAAAGAAGCTCTGTTAAGATCCAAGGGACAAGCCCTTTCGGTCTCTCAACAGATGTGGTCGATGAGTATCAAGTTCTTTGTGGGCTACTGGTTCCCAGTTATAGGTCCTTCCAATTTCCTCAGCAGAGAGTGTTTGTAGAGGCTCTGTGTAGATCTAGGTGCTAGACCCTATCAGGCTCCTGGCCAAGGTGATCCAAGTTCTTCTGTAGGACTGGCCCATTCAGTTCAGAAGTTTGATCTTCTTCTGGGTGATTTGCGTTCTTGATGAGGCACTAGTATGGTAGTGCTTACGGGTTCCGTGTGGATTAGTCGTGCTTTCAGGGTTGCAGTGTAAGAACACTGTTTGTTCGTTTGAGCAATATTCTGCAAGATGAGGGGGTTTCGGGGGGGTGGCGTCTGGGATTGTGTCTGTTTTCTGGCAGAGCGCAGGCTCAGATACAGGTCTGGGTGTTTGTTTGAGTGGCGGGAGCCGGATGGTGCGGGCAGAAGAGTCCAATTTTCAAAGCAAGTGGCAGGGAGCTCTCAGCGTGATTCGCGAGTAGAAAAAAGAGGGGGAGAGGTGCCGTCCGTGGTTGTAGGTGTTGGGCGGCAGGACGCAGGCTGAAATACAGGTCTGGAAGTTTGTTGTAGTAGCGGGAGCCAGGCGGTGCGGGCAGAGGAGTCGAGTTCCCAAAGCAAATGGCAGGGTGCTCTAAGCGCGGTCCACGAGCAGAGCAGGGAGAACCGCTGGGGGAGATGCGAAAACACAGCGGAATACACAGGTGGGCAGGCAGGTTTGTGTACCTGGAGAGGGGGGTGGATGCGGGGTAGAGGAGGGTGTGGGGGGTGAGTGAACGGGTGGGAAAGGGGGGGGAAGTGTTGTCACTCACCACAAGAGCAGGGATATGGTGTTATGTTGTGCGAGTCCAACCGGCAGAAAGTTTTCTTTCGTGGGGATCCTTTGAAGAGTTTTGGGAGCGAAATGTAGCAGCGCCGCTGAGCCTGCAGAGCCTAAAGACCAAAAGACTCTGCAGTAGACTCCGCGGCCGCTCCGCAGCTTGCTGGGTATTTTAAAGCAGCCAATAGTAGCAGTAGAAAGAGGACAAAAAGGGCTTCAGTTCCTCAAAAAGTACAGGAGCAAAAGCTGTAGAGTCTCGCACAAACACGTATCAAAAGACTCTGCAGCAGACTCCGCGATGGAAGCTTTATGCATATAGTGTGGCATTAGTTTCTTTACCTTTCCTAAAGGTTTTAGTGTATAATATTCTAGACATAACATGGTTGTTACAGGCATATTCAAATTGTGAAAATGTGTTAAAAAGCTCTGAATTTTGACAAAAAGTTATAAATTAACAAATAAAAAAGGGGAAGGAAGGCAAATATAAATAAAGAACTGCCTACAGCCATGCCCCTTGGCCCTCAAAACCATGCCAAGTAGCTATTAGTAATAGCCTATGGCCTGGTTGAAGGGCTCTGGTCATCTCCCAAATTGAGTACTAGGTCTGCCATGTGGCCAGAACCGGGGTCAATTTTTTCCCCCATTATGAGATCCGGGCCACCAGTAGCCACACTGACCACTTTGGCCCATAGGCCTCAACCTGGTCTGATAACCATCTTTACCCCATCGAACCAGCTGTAGCTTACGGGACACGTCTGCGCATCAGACCAGTCCTGTGAGGCTTCTGGTATACCATAGTCCAGTCACTGCATCCATGGGCAAAATTGCCATTGTTTTACCTGGAGCTTCAATCAACCCCTCTAGGCTCCTCTCATTCTCTCTAGGGTAGGGGGAATCCCCAGACGGTGCAACATTGATGCTTTTTGAAGGACCCATGGGCCCTGTCCATGGGCCCAGTGGCAGGCCCACTGGAACAGTGAAGAAAGAGCTATTTTTCGCATCTTCTGCTCTTTTCCTCCCTGATGTGACCCACTGCCCCTCCGTAGCATACGAGGGGCCTGCTGAGCTGCAACATGCCACTTTTCCAGATATGTTATGTTATGTTAATGGACATTTGTGTAGCGCCTTTCACCATCAGTATGGTCTCAACACACTGTAGGTTGAACGCCGTTGGGGACCACAGTCCAGGTAAATGTAAATGGTCAGAGAAATAAATAGTGCTTGTGTGCAGCTAGGCTGGATTTATTGCAGGGTTGGCTGCATTCTAATGAATGTGGTGCTGTGCAGTAAGTATGGGTATGTGTGATTATGTGTGCAGCTAGACTGAATTTATCATGGGGTAGCTGCATTGCAATGGTAGTTGCGATGTGCAAGGTGGTAACAAATTATGTGTGCAGCTAGACCAAATTGATCGTGGGGGATAGCCGCATACTACCATTTGAGGTGCTGTGCAGGGTTAATCTTCATAATTCTATCTAAATATGCTGTATGGCAAATCTTCACAATTCTATCTAAATGTGACGCACAATGGCTAACTATCGGGCAAAGCACAGTTCAACACATTGGCTAGCTATAGGGTGCAGCACTGTTCAATACAAACTAGCTATCGGGTGGAAAACAAGTGCTAACTGTAGGGCGCAGCACAGTCCTGTCTCAGAGCGCAGCAGGGCAATATAACTAGTCTAAACCAAAAGTTTGGAAGTGAAGTGTGGCTACCTTTATGCAATTAGGCTGAATGCAAAACATGGCTACCTTACACAATTAGGCTAAATGCAGAATATGGCCGCCTTACACAATCAGGCTAAATGCAAAATATGCCACCCTACACAACTAGGCTAAATGCAGAATATGGCTACCTTACACAATTAGGCCAAATGCTAAACATTGCTACTTGACACAATTATGCTGTATTATAACAGTAATATGGGTGGTTGGGTTTTAATCGAATACAGTAATGGCTCTACTCCCCACCCACACCACACTTACCTTACCAGTTGCAGTAGGTAGTCTGTGAAAGCCATCCCAGGTGAACCAATGGCAAACACGGAGTGGAGCTCCTCAGTAGGGAGCTCCCCTTTGCCTCTGCCCTTAGCCGATGGCTGCCCTAGGGGCCTTTGTAAAAAGGGCTGGCTCCTGAAGCAGCATCGAATCCAGTACCGAGTGGGCGGCATTGAGAGGGAGGAGGCGAAGCCATGAAGTGAATATGGGGGCGAGGGTCAGATGAAATCAGGTGAAGCTGCGAGCGGGTGGGATAAAATAAATAATAAAACACAGACAGCCGGGAGCAAGCGCAATTTAAATAATAAAACACTGGGAGCAGGTGTGGTTAATTAAATAATAAAGCACGGAGCAGGTGGGATTAAATAAATTATCAAATAATGCAGGGAGCAGGCAGGAAAAGCCACTTACCCTAAAACCAAGCACACCAAGCACAAGGGAGAGATTGGACTCTCTGTCACGTTGGTTAATGGTAGACCATTATGGTAGCAAAGGGTTTCCTCATCAAGATCAACAGTGCCATGAAGGCATTTGTAAACTATGTGATGAGATGCCATGCATGAGGGTGTAAAAACCGTAGTGATTTAGATTTTTAGCCATAAAATAATGGGGGTCATTTCTAGTCCTCAGCCATGACCCGGTTTGTTTATTTATGCAATGTTTGCCGGATACATGGACTGGATTATTTATTTATTTATGCAATGTTTGTCGGATACCTGTATCCGACAAACATTGCATAAATAAATAAACATGCAGGTATCCGACAAACATTGCATAAATAAATAAACATGCAGGTATCCGACAAACATTGCATGAATAAATAAATACCCCGATGAAAACATTAAAACTATCACACACAGTGCAGCCACCCAACTGCTTTCAGAGGGGAGCTGCAGGAGCTGTGGCGGGTGTGGTTCAAGTAAAAGAAAACGTTGTTTATGGCGAACAGAAATCAGCAGGTTTCAATAGTACCCAATGGGTTGTTTTTTTAAATAAAATGGGATGCAAATAGTGCATTTTAAAGAATATTTACTCAGCAACACTGGTCAAAACTATTATCTGCATAGTGAAGTAACTCATCACCAATGCCACGGAAGTGGTTTAAAGTGAAATTGATATATAGTTTGGAAAAGAAGCAGCATGAAATAAATAGTGCTTTTTTAAACTATTATTTTGGACATTTCCTTTGATCGAAAGTCAACTGCCAGCTCCGCCCCTAAACCCTGCCTATGTGGGCACCGCCCCCCTCAAATTCTGCCCCCACCCCGGCCCTTGTGGGACCCCCCACCAATTTCTTTCCATTTCCACCACTGCTGTAGCTGGTTGATATAAGGAGTGGATTTTTCAGAGACGGGATGATTACTTCCTCCACCATATCATGTTAGTGATGTAGCTTACCAGGGGGCAGATTGCAGAAATATTTCAGGGGCAAGTGCTATAAACGTAATGTGGCTGATTTTCAAAACCTTTCCTAACACAGGCATTACCCTGAAAAGTCATGCAACTGGCGTAGTATAGTTGTGTTCCTGTCAACCGCAGAACTTGCTGGCAGGCGGTGTGCAGCGGTAGTGGCCACCACATCACTGTGGTCATCTCTGATTTATAAAGGGATGCGCCTGAGGATGTTGCATTGCCTCTAGTCTGGCAGTTTCCTATGCACCTTACCAACATTTTCTGGACTTTAGGGGGTCTAGGATGCATGTAAACCCCCTTTTTCGGGCCTGCAAAGTTTTCTAGATTTATGGAGACCTATTATGTGTTTTAAGGCCCTTTTTGGACTGGCAACATTTTCTGGAACTTCATGGATGTAGGACATGTTTTTCGGCCAAATGTTTTTTCCAGAATGTCAGTGTTCTAGGATGCAGTTTAAGGCCTTTTTCAGGCTGACAATGTTTTTGGGACATTCTGAGCTCTCTGACACATTTTTAGGGCCACCAACATTTTCTGGACTTTAAGGGGGGCGGGGGGGTCTAGGATGCTTGTAAACCACTTTTTCGGGACTCCAAAGTTTTCTAGATTTTTGGAGAACTAAGATGCGTTTTCAGACCCTTTTTGGGCTGCCAAAATTTTCTGGACCTTCAGAGGTGAAGGAAGTGTTTTTCGGACCGAAAATGTTTTTGGGGAATTTCAGAGGTCTAGGATGTGGTTTAAGGATTTTTTCAGACGGCCAATGTTTTTGGGACATTCGGAGCACTCTGACACATTCTTGGGCCACGAACATTTTCTGGACTTTAGGCGGTCTAGGATGCATTTAACCTTGCCATTTCCCATATTTGGAGTGGTGCAATAAAACATGTTTCCCTTTAAAAATGCTTTAATAAACACTTTTGAACTGTATACAATAGTAATAAATTTCAAAGGAATAACCAACACGTTGACCATTTTGCTTCAGACACTTTCCCAAACGTTGCCTCCTTCTAGTGCCTACTGTAGTCAATCGGGGTGAGCATCAGTAAATGAGGGTGTCTACGGAGGGAATTTTGTGCATCCAAACATAGACTACAATCCTGCCCCAGACAAATGCGGAACCCATGCAAAATTTGGGAGACGTGGGTTCAACAGTGTGGATTTGTACAGCCAGACAAAGATACACACATACATACATCCAGCTTTATATATAAAGATCACACGCTGACAACATTAGTTACACAAACGTATTGCAAGTGGCTTCTTCAGACACCAAAAGATAGTTGACAATTGCACTAAGGGTGGAAAAAACTCAACGCCGCATTTCAAGTGACTAATGGAATATATCTAATCTATATAACTCAATGCAGACATTTAAATGAACAGTAAGAAAATATGTTTTGTACAATAATGTGTGGCAAGGTTTTGGGGTTGGTAGCAGATTATGCTTTTAAAATAGAAATACCTCTTTGGAACAAAGAATTAGGTGTACATGCATTTCCACATTAACAGGATGCAGGGACATACAATCCTCCTTTCTCATATTTTTCTCACTTTGAATTCCTGAAAAACAATCCCGGTCCTCCAACAACGTGCTATCTATCCATTGCATTCATTGTCAGTAATTCCCACAGTTCATTGCTTCTGAGCTCATATGGAAGGAAGTCGGCCACCTTTGAGTTCTAAATGAGCCGCATTTATGAAACGGGGGGCCTACTGCACTGCGGTATGTATGGGCGCAACAGAGACAGAGCCACGGTGACATATAGTCACATCCCAGTTGCCAAGGTTACACTGTGGAGTCTAGGAACAGCTGCTTTCCTGGAGCAGAAGCGTTTATGCGGTTAACACCGAGGCAAGGGCCACAGGCTTTACAGCTGGTAACGCAGGAGTTTTGGATTTCGGGAGTGCACTATGAAATCGAATATCTGTTATTTATTGACGTGCCAGCCTGTTGCGCAAATCTCTAAGCATGTCGAGACAGCCACCGATGGACTGCAAAGCAGGGTACGGGAGACGAGCCCCAAATTCCGGATAAGCATGGGGTGACGTGTTTTCATGAGAGTGATTAACATCTGCCACCATTGCATTGAGCATCCAGCTCCTTTCAGAAGAGAATGTGAACATGCCTAAACAGGGGTTCTTTAAGTAAGCTTGTTGCAACAAAATGGCGTCTGCTCTGCAGGAGTAGTTGCCAAACCTCCCACTCAGACCCACTTCTAAAAACCAACAGGGATCTCAATCATAACGGTAAAACAGGCACAGGTAAGAGAGATGCCTCCTTTTCCTTTTGTGGTAATTTCGGACGATGGAAGGCTGCCAATGTGAGCCAGAAGCAATGCAGACTGCAATAGTACAACAGTTATAAAAAATAAAAAAAACAGAATGTTCACTCAAGGTTCTATAAGAATATATACTTTTATTAAACAAATCAGTCATACGCTTAACCAATAAACACACTTTCAAAACTCACTCCTGTAAATGAAGATAGAAGATGCAAATCAGAAATATGTTAGCACTCTGGATAATTGTCAGGGAGGAAAAACAGGCAAGAAATGCAACAATGAAATTCAAAAGAATATGCCTTGCTGGAAAAAGATGCAACATAGACTTTGCCAATATCTAGGCCCCCCATAGGAGGACCAGGTGGACAGGGTCACTTAAAAGTACCCAATTCTAATGTTATGCAGTTCCACATTGTCAAACGAGGCTTTGAGGTGCTGTACAAGCGGTTCGAAGCAGGTTTGGCGAGTCATATTGGTTCAAGCCACAAGCTGGCATTGAGTCACTTCCAAGCAGGTGCTCAGTCAGTTCCGATACATTGTTTGAGGCACGTAGCTCGGATGGTTCACCAGGGTCGGTTCTCAGGTTGAGTCGGCTTCAGATGTTTCGTAACCACTGGTTCGGGTCGAGCAATGCGATGTTCCAGCGGTTCGAGCCGAGGTGTGGCAGTTTGAAGCTGTGATCGCATTGGTCCAATGCAATGTTCGAAGAAGTAGCGGTTGAAACTGATCCTCAATGGCAAGTTGGTTGAATGAGCCAAACAGGTGATGTGCTCTGCTTGGTGCTATGCAGCGTCAAGCCGGTTCGACGGTTGCAAAACAGCAGTGATTCAAAGATCAAGTGAGTGCCAAAAGCAGCACCAGTGTGTCTCCTTGGTTAGAAACTGGGGAAAGCAGCTTAATTGCTGTTCGATCAATTTGATGCAATGGAAACAGGGATCCTGGGTGTTCTGGCTCTCAGGATGCTGTACGATCCACTGTAGGGGTCTGTAGGACAAAGTGAGTCCTTCTCTGTTTCTGCTCTCCTAGCCTGGGGAGATGTGCAAGCAAAGTGGTAGGCCTTCATCCTTAGCAAGAATCACCCCAATGTGCCAAGGGAGTGGGTAGGGAGCAGATCCTGCCTCTGCCTAGGAGCACTCCTTCTTCACCCCAATGGCTGAGGGAATTTGAAAGATCAACTCTCCCAAAAGAGGTCCAAATTATTTTTTCTTTAAGTCCTAGATGATCAAAAAGTGAATCAAAGAAGGAGTAGCCCGCTTTTAATTGGAAAATGCCAGACAGGATTGAAAAAATACAAGCATGCATTAAGGTCTCCAATCCCTATCCTTGTCACAAGTGCCTCTTGCCTTCATATGTCATATCCAGAGTGCTAGGAAGTGGAGGGGACAACAAGGAGAGAAAGGCCTGAAGAAATGTAGGCTGGAGGAACCATTTTTGGAAGCCACCAGTGTTGACTGGCTGTCCTAACTCTGCTGTTTTCCCAGCCTGCAGGCTTCAAAGGCTCTCTGGTGTGCAGCTGGTATTTGTTATGTATTTGACACTTTGAGTCCGGCTCACCGCGGTTACAAGCTGAGAGATCTCAGGCCCAGCAAGGATAGTGTTCCCTTCCCTCCCAGAGAGTCAATAGAAGCATGTATCTTGCCTTTTGTCTCGTTCACGGTAACGCTGACAGGCAAGTGCCTGAAGTCCACATAGACTCCTATAGCTGTCTGAGGTTACAGAGTTGAAACTGGGATGCTACAAATTAGATGTGGCTTTGATAATTATGTGAACTCCCCACCACCATACCAAAGGAAGCATGGCTTATATTTTCAGATTATCCTGCCACCAGGTGTGTACCTTATCATAATCAGGTTGAATATGGAACAGAGGTGTAGACTTAAATGCATTCTCTGCACTGCAGTGACTTGGCTGTCACCGGCAACTGACAAACAGGGCATCGGTGACCTTTGAATCTGTTCTGTGCCACGGGAGGGTTAAATGATGGTTAAATCCATTCGAGTCGATTCGATTCAATTTTTCTTTTTGAGTCGGGGACCATAAAAGTAATGTCCCAAGCAATCTATAATCACAGACAATATCGTAAAACATTATCAAGATAGATGTAAACATTAGTACAATTCATAATATCACACCCCATGATCCACAAAATGCAGAGGTCACAATGTATAAAGATAGTAAAAATCCAACGCATTCATAGAAATTAATATGAAACTACTAAACACACAGACCTAATGCAATTAATGTTGTGCCCAGATAAAATACAATTATAATGAGATAGTAGACTCACATGTGCAAAAAAGCAACTCCAATAAATATAGCCCAGTATCGCCCCCGATTTTATATGAGATACATTATTAAATAGTACAACGTAATCTTCCCCTCCATGCCCTAGCCAAATAATTGACAACTGGATGCACTGGATGGTCATCCTTGGAGTTTGAGCACAATGCCAGCGATTGCTTTGTGGTTCGGACATCTCTACATCTAAATAGCGGCTTGAGATACTTTTTCCTAACTGATAAAGAGGGCAAAATAACTGGAAATGCATTACATTTGCAATTTCATCTTCACATAAAGGACATTTGTTGGAAACTTCACAATTCCACTTATGCAGTAATTCAGCGAGTGTTAGTGTACCCAAGCGGAGCTTGAGATACAACAGCCTGGAACGTTTTGGGGATACAACATCCAGGTAGCTTTCATAGCCAAAGCTCTGATTCAACTCCCAGTATCTCCTTCCACTCTTGCTGCTTAGAATATCAACAAGAGGTCTACATGCTTCATCATGCAAGAGTGCTTATTATTCAGTGTTTTGATGCTCCTATTAATATGCTGGGGTTCTGACCAACACTCATATTGTCCTAATGAGATGAAAGCTTCCTTTAAATATTTCATTCGAGGGAAAGATAGACCGCCCTCCTGAGATAGAATATCTTCCAAAGCCAATCTATATTCGGTTAGTCCAGGAGCGGACCAAACCCTTTTCCAGTATAGTAGAGGTTTAGACTTGCAAATAGGCCCAATCCTCCAGACGTCAAACTCTAGAAATTCAGGGATAGTACAAACCCTTCTGGGTAGCCCCAACAGAATGTTCACAAATTTGTTTTCACTGATAATTAGTTGGTTACAAATTCCATGGCCACCAATAGCGCTCTTAGGCATCGCTTATTTTCACCAACTTTGTTACGTACAGAATGGAACACAAACAGCACTGACATTGGAAATGCAGCAGTGGTCTGCAGTCAGTGAGTAGTCCCCTGGTCTTTCCCGTCACCTAGTTCCAATAAGAAAACTCAGGATCCCAAGAGGCTGGGAGCCCAGGAAACCCCTCTGGGGAAGAAAACCCTGCCGTTATTCAGGGTGGCACCTGAATAGTGTTCTTCTCCGACGACTTTGGTTGTTTAGATGCCTGTGAACTGCTTTCCCACAGACACTAATGTATGGCTGGGCTTCTCATTCCAGTGCGCTAATAGTGTATGAAGAAAGAGAGCGCACCGGTAGGTAGAGATCATTGTGGGTTTGACTAGAGAGGAATGGGGAAGCCTTTGGGAAGACGTACCGAGGAGGAGCGTATAGTCTGGCTAAATCGCAGATACTGGAAGGAAAGCCTGATGCCACTATGTAGATTATAAGGTTCTACAAGGAAAGGAAAGTATTAGGAAAAGATCGATTGCAGGGGTGAAACAGAAGTATTAACAGAGGAAGAACGAATTTACAGAGTGTCTTGCTCGATAGAAGCGACGCGCTGTTGTCCTGGAAATTCCTGCTAATAATGCTGTATGGGAAGTTGGGACGTTTGGAGCGTGCAACAAATAAACTGTTTCTTGGTCCACTCTGCACCAAGGTTGTGGAAACTGTTTGGAACAAATTGGTCCCTGGCACGGGGGATGAGATGGGAGTATATTTTTGTTCATGTGAGTAAAGGTTTGAGCTCTCTATTCCTGGTCAATAAATTAAATAAAAGTTGGACTGTCTAGGACAGTTGCAACGTTCGAGGTCACCTTAAGAGGTGCCAGCCAAAAGCAGTGAAGTATTCTTATCACTGTTAGTATGTAGTATGCCAACCAACCGAATTGTGTGGTAGTGATGTGAATGTAATGATGACTATAGTTGGAGGGATGGACTTGGGTGCGGTTGTACATAATGGAATAACCAATGGTAGACTCCAATGTACAGGGATCTATAGGGGTTTCAATTAGAGTAGCCATTTATTATGTTAGAAAATGTCACATGTATTTTTTCTTTTGAACTATGCAAATCTTGTGGTTTCGCACCTTATAATCCTCAGTCCAATGTGGGCTTGGGGAGTTTTATGTATCTTGCTTGACTCCCTGCCGACACTTTGTTAGTAAAGTGAATAAAGCTGTTTTTTCTTGCACCTGACGCACTCCCTTATTTTGTTAATGGACTGGTTTTACATGCATTAATACATTTGGTGATCACAAAGGGACTCCAGCATCCATGGAAGGCTGAGGTCTCCTCTCCTCACTCTTGGCCTGTAGTGTTGGCCTGTTGAGATCGATTTCCTTGCACACAAATAAGGAGGCGAGCGGGCGGCAAGTTCTGCGAAAGGCCTGCAGCTGGCAGACCGCTGAGCAGGGTGAGGCAGACAGTTGCAATAGGAGGCTCGGAATCGTGGGTCTCGGAGAAACATAGAACGTGGTCATGCCTGAAAAATGCAGCGGGGTAGAAAATTGTGGTTTTATTATTGTGGGGAAGGTGGAATTTTGTGTTTAATAGAATACTCCCAGTAAATGGGGAAGAGCATGTGGTATAGTTAAAGTGTGTTCATATTGAACTATTAAGAAAGTGACTACTCCTCTATACGAGGAAGGACAGTGCTGCGTGGATGACAGGGTATACTATAAAGAAGATGTGGTTTTCTATCATTCCGGGTAAGCGAGCGTGAGGAGGTGTGGATACCCTTGCGATATAGAAGCAAGGAGGTGTGGTTTCCCTCCGTCCCAGGTAATTGGGCATGAGGAGGTTTGGATACCCACCGCGTTATAGAAGCAAGGAGGTGTGGCTTCCCTCCATCCCAGGCAAGGGGGGGTTAGGAGGTGTGGATACCCGTGTGTTATAGAAACAATGGAAGTATTAGAATTGAATTGTGTTATTATTGATAAATATGTGTGGTTTTCTTGAAAGTATATTGTAGGTTATGGTTTTGTTAGTGGTTTATAAAGTATTTGGAGTGAAAGATTTGAGTGTGGTGTATATTAACAAGCGCTTTGGGTAATGAGGATTAAAATGTGTTATATATATTGGTGGCATGAATTAGAGATGGACACAAAGGTGGCCTATTGTTTATCAAAGACCTTTATTCTCAAAATAATAGGGGGTGGAGGAAATCCTAACTTTCCCTACTTCTAAGAGGGGTTTCCCAGCCTCAATAAAACTAACTAATGAAACTGTCGTTGTTGGATAATATCCAAAATAAAATTCACCATCCTGTGTCCAAATCCTAACCTATCCCTCAAACCTAAACTTAAGAAAAGGTGAAATGGGAAATATCTCTTGACTGCCAGTCTGCAGCCTGACCTTGTAGACAAAACACAAAAGTTCCAAAAAGGTGTAGAACATAAATAAATGTTCCACTGGACTCAAGAGGTTGACTCACTTTCCACAGAGTCCTTCCACAATTATTCAAGCTTGTTCTTTAGGACAGAGCCAGCCTCTTATGTACTGCTGCAATGTAAAATAGCCAGCTGTTCGTCTTTCTCAGTTACTGCGGGCCACAGGCCCTGTTTTCAGTACCCCTCCTCTTGGCCCACACCCCTGCCAAATGGGGTACACCACGCTCTTGATTTCCCAATCCGGTTTCTCTGGTTTCACTTGCACCCAAAGCCTTGTTTACTCTCTTGCCAAGGTCTCTGAGTGTCAGTCATATATGCAAACTTCATATTCCTCTTTGATAGCACTTAGGGAGCACTTCCCCAGTAAGGGTTCCAGACTCCCTTCTCTCATCTGCTCACAATGTCTTTATTATCCAATCTCTATCTGTTCTGCAGCCTGGTTTACTCTCCTCTCCTGTCAAGGTCTGTGAATGTTGTGTATTTCTCAAAAGTTTGTGTTCCCCTTTACTGTTAGTCAGAGTATGCTGTTCTGATGCAGGTCCAGACCCCTTTCTCTAGGTTATTCGCAATATTCTCTTCACTTCTGCCCACAGCCCTGGTTTACTCTTCGGCCAATGCCTGTGTGTATTCCTTCTGTTTGCCAGTCAGGATATGTTCTTCTGATGTGGATCTTAGACCTCTTTCTTTTTGTCACCCTTTTCCAGGTGAGTATTTCTCCTTTAAATGTGTCTCTTGCCCCATAGGCTCTCTGAATATCCCCAACCGCCAGACTAGCCACCCTATTACCTGTAGGGCCTTGGCTGTTTGTCTCCAACAGTTTTCAGGTCTCACAAGAGCTTTGCCCATCTTGCAGGTACAGTGGGACCGTTCCCGGGCGCTCATGGGCTACCCCTGCAGTCTGCCGATGCTTTGTGGACAGCGCAGCAGCTCCGGTTCGCAGCCGGTAGGTTTTCTTCTATCCGGTTCGCTTCCCACTTCCTGCGCCTTCCATGGGTCTGGTTCGCTCTGGGACACCACCGGCTTCTCATCCCTGTGTGTCTGCATGGCTCCTGACACACTCTCGGTCCACATCGAGTAGAGAAGGTAGACGCTGAAGTGGGAGACTGGGATAACACCCTCCCACCAGTCTCATCTAGACCATGGCCTAGGGGATCACGGCCCAAGCCCCCCCTACGAGAGGAGTTCGAACAATTCCCTTCCTTACCAGATGACAAAGTATCCTGCTTCAAAGGCATGCACATACGAGGAGCATGCCCGCTAGCATGCCCTGGTCAAGCCGACGCATGCGCCATGGACCAGCTTGATTAGACACCAACCACGAAAATCACCATCGCTAGAGATGCCATGACGACATAGCCAACAGACAAGAACACACGTGCCACCATGCACACTGGTCACTCACACACCAACCCACATGAAGAATATACTCAGTGCTATGACGTAGCAGACTGACATACCCACGGACATGCATCGTTGTTATTTTTCACATAGGCCTTCTACATCACCGCAGAAACGCAAGACGCCTGAAGAGCTTGTGTATATGCTTGCTGATACTTTCTCGCTACTTATCCCTATGAAGACGCCACCATATATACCTAATGCTGCGTATAACACTCTGTCACCCTGCGACCTCCATAGTATGGATTATGTACCGCCACCCACGAAGTAGGCCGCAAGCAAGAGTCCCCAGGCAGGAGCCTCGCAAACGAAAATCCTCCCAGAACGAAAATGCAAGTGCTGACCATGCAGAACGCGCCCCCAACGAGAGCCCACAGCCAAGGCTGCGATGTTGCAACCCACATGCCGTGCACCTAGCGCCAAGGTTATACCTGCCGGTGCCAATCCCTCAGAGACAGAATACAAAATCTAATGCTCATAATTCTACTCCAGCTACGGTCTCCCCACACGTGACCAAGCCAAAATGAGAAGGTGCCAAGCTCACGAGACAGAGAATCGCCAGGGTCCCATGTCTGGGACACAATCTGCAACAACAAAGTGACAAGTTGGACACCTACAGCGATGGGAAAGACATGCACACCAGCCCGCAAGCAGACCTGTCCATTGTCCGCCACAAACACATAGTTGCACATTGTTGCTAATGTCAGGTACACCGCGAGCTGGGAACGGCGATGGTCCCAGGCTTGGGGGCTCGCAGGAGAACCAATCAGAGCACAAGGGGCTCATCACTGACGCCATCACTCCTAGCCAATCACCAAGGGTCCCCTTGTAACAATTCCGATGTAGCAAATGTTAGGGACAGCCCAAGTGTACCACCTGACCCGTCCTTATCCAGTAACATTTCCTCCCATAGGGCAACTATACTAACCCTACCGCTTGGGGGAACCAACCCGAAGTGGCGATAGGTTTTGTGATGATCTTCCCAGGTGACGCAAGTAGCGCGTCATACTGCTGTAAAAAGGACCTGTGAGCCCCACTAACGACGAGAGCCTCCCCGGATGCATACGGTGTGAGTGTATCTCTGCGTTACTCTAATAAACAGCAGTTATTACCTTGCTCTTGGGTGTGTCTCATACTCCTTTTGGGACGCGAGAGGAGTTGGGACCTCTCCAGCCCCAGAGGTCCACGGACAACCTTGCCAGCCCCTGGGAAAATCACCCCGACAAGTTGGAGGCACTGCTGAGATCTGTTTGAGCTCTATTACCCTGAGAGCATCGTTCCAAGGACTCTTGCAACGAGGCAACCCAGCAGCGCGGCTCCCTCTGCCGTTGCCCCCTTTGAGGACTAGAGGACCATCGCGGAACTGCGAGAAGACCGGACAGCGCAATCCGGATATTGGCCCTCGGGAGCCGACTTGAGAAGTATCCTGCCCGCGGTTGGCGAGTGTCCAGACGTGGTCCAGATGAGGGGAGGTGGCGAGCTGCTTTGGAGGGGTGCACGCGGTCGAGCGGCCCCAGCTCACGAGGACTTGGTGAGTATGACACACCCAACGAGCTATGTAATGTTGTGTGGGAGTGGGGAGAAATTGTGAAAAGGGTGGCGGGAGGTGTTTACAGTGTGTTGCAGAAGATTCGATTAATAAGTGGTGATAGACGAGTGAGCGGTAGTAGGACAGGCACGAGTGCCATCTTCTACCACGTCACAAAGTGAGTTGGGTGGAGCCGAAAGGCACCACGTGTGGTTGTTGGAAGGAACTGATTTGTCCAGATCAGAGTGGCTTTCCTATGAATTGACGTAATAGATCAATGAATAGATGTGGATTCCTACTAATTGAGTGTTGAAGCTCGTTAGGTAGATGAAGTTTCCCCGCAGGAGGTAGCTAGTTTTATTCCCAAGTATGGAAGACGATTGGCTGGTTAAGATCCCCGAGAGAGGCGACGCAGCGTGTGGAGTCCGATTGTAATAAGTCATTGATTGGTGCATCCTCCACACCTGGCGAGGTGGGAAGACAGCTGTGGGGTTACGGGGGACAAGAGGGTTAAAACATATTGCGCGCTCTTTGATCTTATAAAGGTTTCTTACCGGTAATAGTTTACAGAAGTTGGTGACGTCATCCGTAGGGCTTGTATAGGACACTGCGACCATCTCGTGTTGATCAAGGGGTGGCCGGAGGACAGGAAGTGGGAAAGGGCGGGACAGAAGGGGAGAGGAGGCCGCGCACAGAGAATGCCGGCAATTCTTGATAAGTGAGGGGTGAAAATGGGTGAGGTGGCCGCGGACGGAGAAAGCTGGTCACGCTCGGCAAGGGGGATGAGATCGGGGAGGGAGAGGTTTTGACCAAAAAAAAAAAAGGAAGGTGGGCTGGCTGGAAAAGCACGCCACACAGGGCACGCAGCCGCATGGGGGCTTCGTGCGCCACGGCCGCAGGGGGCCATTCTAGTGACATCAAGGGGAACAAATAATAAAAGAGAAGAAACTGCACACTTGCAATTGTATTACTTTTCAGCGGACAGTCGGAAGTCCCCAACTTACGGGGGCCAGGTAAAGAAGTTCGATAGTGGGAAAAAGAAAATTGTAAAATGGCCACATACTACGGGTCGAGGTCTGGAGTGAGAGGGAACGCTTTAACTACGCCCCTTCAGGACATTTGCATGTCTCTATCACAACATAAGGAGAAAATTATAAAATACAGAATTGACTGGACGCAAGGGATAGATAACAAAATACTAACACCATGGCTGCCTAACGGCAGCTTTGACTCATACACCCAACACTCGCTTTTGACATACATACCCAAAACCTACAAAGGAAAGAAATTAGCCCACCATATAGAGATGTTTAATTATGGAAGATGTTCCCGGAGGCCAGGCCAGGGGCAATGGGAATGTTTACCATGGAAGTGGCAACAGAGGAGAAAGGGAGCAAGGAAATGAAGGAGGGTAAAGAGGAGAAGGAGAAAGGAGGGGGCGTTGACACGGCGAGCAGCAATGCACTATGCACAGGAGAGGGCAAGAGGGAGAAAGAAGGATCGGTTACAGTATCAGAAGCAAAGGTGGAAAAGGAAGGGACAGACGAAATGCCTCTGGCAAAGGTAGTAAAGAAGGAAGAAGGAGGGTTGTACCCAATAACAGAATTACGAAAAACCGCCAGACAACAATTAACAGCCACTGAGGGGTACTCAAACCCTGTGTACAGCCCTCCAGCATACGCCCCTACAGATAGCTACCAGAGGGGGGCAGCGGCAATGGACACGATAGACTCAAGCACAACACAGACAGGGACAGGGGGCGAGAAGAGAACTGTGGGAAAAACGGCAAACATAGGACAAGATGAATGGATAGCAGCATAGGTGCTACTAAAGCTCAGAGGGACACTTACAGGGGAAGAAGAGGACGCAGTGAGGAGAGTGAACAAGGAAGAAATGGAAAACGCACAGACAGAGACAGAGGTGAGTAATACAAGGGAAGGATGACTGTCACAGGTAGAGGAAGAAATGTTGGAGGAAAGGTTGGCTGAATTAAGAGTACGAAGCGCTCTGATCAGACAGCTCGAGCAAGAAACACGAGGAGGGAAGAAGGAAAGAAAGGAGAATAGGGATGAACAGGCGAGGATGAAGGAGCGAGCATAAGAAAGGAAGAAGGAGGAGGAGCGGATAAGGGCAATAGCAGAGAGGGTGTAACGCCCGGAGCTAAGGGAAATGAAAAAGAAGGAGGAAGAAAAGGACAGGGAAATGGAACTTTGGAAAAAGAAGATACTATCTGAAAGCGCCAGGAAGTATGAAGAAGGTAAAGTAATAGAAAGCATATTAAAAAGGGAAGGGGGAAAATGGGGGAGAAAGGAAGAAGAAGAGAGGATATTAGCAAAGGTAAGTACAGAGGTAATGGAAGAACTACACAGAAAGAGAGCGGAAATAGGTGGTGAAATAATGGGAAAGAATGAAGAGGAGAGAGGAGAGAGGAGAGAGGAGATAGGAGAGTGGAGCACGGAGTAAGGTCATACACATGCCAGGACTCGGAGGTGGCTACAACGTCAACACAGGGGGCCGCTGTTAAAGGAGGTGAGCACAAGGAAGCAGACTTAATAGATTTAAGGACGGTAACAGTGGGGGGAAAATGCATAGAGTGGGGATTATCTTTTCCTGATGGATTTTGCAGCGAGGAAGAAGAATGTTCTGGAAAAAGTGGAAGAGAGGGCAGTAGAGAGAGTTTAGAGAAACTGTACATCACACGCACTAACTGCGAGTCACCATGGGCATGCGGAAGAAGGGAAGAAGAAAACAAAGGAGAAGCACAGGTAAGAGAGGCAACAAAGAGAATGCCACAACCATTAACACTGACACCAGTACAAACACCACGCCTAACACCACGCCCACTGACACCCACCCCTGCGCACACCCAATATGTCGGTAGACTTAGGGACCTCCCAGGACACAGGCAGGAAGAACGGGCAAGCACGCCCACGATGAGACAAGAGGGTAACGGGAGAGGGAGGAAGGTTGAAGGGGACGATAGAACAAACCACTGTAAGATTGATATCATTGCAGAATTACCTGACACAGAGGAAGAGGATGAATACACTGACATAACCCCACGGGCACTGGGGGAAATAAGGGGGTACACTTTGATGCCCCTTCTGGAAAGGGGAGGGGCCAGACCACAATATGTCCCCGGGAAACATGCCAATAAAGAGAACATAAAATGCAGACTTCCATCACTAAGCGGAGGAGCTGGGAAGTGGACATATGAGATGGAAAAACACACTGCGGGGCAAAAGGTAGCGGTGGGGGACGTCAAGGGGCTCCTGATCTCAATACTGAGGGATGCTGCAGATGACATTTGGAAAAGGGGCGGGCTTCCCAGGGGTCACAACAACAGACAAGTCACATGATGGAGCACCATTTGCCAACTGCAGACATGCGCTGTGGCAGGCATTGAGGGACCAGTACCCAGACACGTCAGACATAGGAGCAATAACGTGACGCAAGATGCGTGAGAATGAAGATCCTGTTGATTACATCCAGGAGATTCAGCAGGAGTGGCGCCTGGAAACGCGGGAGCCGTGGGATAAAACACTAGCAATTTTCTACCATATATTAATACAAGGGCTCCCAGAGCAAGTACAAAGGCAGCTGAAGAAAATAGTGGGGATGGAAGTTAAGGCCTGGCCAGAAATACAACTAACTATAGTTCACCACTCCAGGATGTGGCAAGAAAAGATGAAACAAAAGGAGGAAGATAGGAAGGCAGAGGAGGCAAAATTGGTACAGAAGAAATTATCAAAATATGCCATGGAAGGAGCACTAATAACTACACCCACCCCCACACAGGTTACGGCTGCACTAGACACAACACAACAACAGGCGGCACAACTACAGCAGCCAGCACAAATAATAACACAACAGATGCCCCCGCCCCCACCATACATGGCATACACAGGAGGAGAATATATGCAAATGGGAAATGGGTACTTAAACAACTACAGGGGGAGGGGCGGCATGATGAGAGGGAGGGGCTATGCCCCGCCCACACAACAACAAGGGGGTGGATTCTGGGGCTACTACCCAAATGGACAGCAAGGATATCAAGACAACACGGGGGGTTTCCCATGGCAGGCCAGGGAACCACCAATATGCTGGATATGTGGGATGGTGGGACACATGTCACGCACCTGCAGGATGAGACCCACCCAAGTAGCATGGGGAGAAAAGGTGCAACAAGGGCCTATGGGGGAACAAGCTTACCGACAACAACAAGGAACACAGCAATGCCTACCACAACAACTAGCGCGCAGCAAAAACCCCAGCCACAAACACCAGCCTACCTACAACAACCACAAATACAGCAGGCACCACTACAGTCACAGATACAGGTACAAACATACACACCACCACAGCAACAGGCGATAGCAACACAACAACTTCAAGTACAACCGGCACAGCAGCTCACACAAATACAGGACAATGTAGTATCAACAACTGATGCACCCCTACAGCAGACACAGCTAGGGAAGGTGACAATATTGGACCACAACCCTTACACAGGAAGTGGTCACTCACTATATCCACAATAGGACAGCCCACAGATGTCTTTGATGTGTCCCATCCTATCAAGTCACACCTAATAGTGCGGAGGAACCACGCATACAGGTGGCGATAGGTGACAAAAAATGTTCCTTCCTAGTTGACACCGGGGCCACTAGGTCCTGCATAAGGGAGGGTAAGTTTAAATTGTCAGGCGAAGCTATGCACACTCAAGGGTTTTCTGTGGCTCGAGGGTTGGTTCCCTTCACTGATAACATCTCCTTATCTATAGGAGATCACGATATGTCTCTTCCGCTTCTGTACTCGAAGTAGTCACCAGTAAACATACTTGGAAGGGATATAATGAGCAGGTTGAATATGACCATCTCCTTCACGGAGAAGGGCATAATTTGCTCTAAACCGGGCATTAACATGCTCACAGCACGACAAATACTGCAGGCGTACTGTGGCCAAACAGTGGCCCGGGCTGAGCCAGTAGATGGAGACCTCTTCCAATATGGGACAGACATGGCAATAGCATGGTTGCCTGGCATTGAGGGCAACATTTGGAGGAGACCAACAGCTTACCTATTCAGACCAGAGACGCCAGCAAGTGAAAACGAGGAAAAAATGATTTCAGTAAATATAGAGAGCATTATGGCTACTGCAGACTACATCACAGTACATGCCCAAGATAGAGAGGGGGGGGCCTGGAGAGCTGTAATAGCACTGGCAGAGGGGTGCAGGCTTACACATGTATCAGATGAGGAGCTCTTCTCAGACGACAATGGAGAGGGAGAGATGGTGTTTGGAATGAGCAATAACATCTGGTTGAAAGTAACATACAAGCAAGTGGCACAAAAAATGGCTATGGCACTAGAGCCACCTGCCCCTACGCCAGTGCCATTTTATGAGGAAGACATGGCAGCTGTACCAACATCCCTGTGGACCACCAGTCCATATGACGTTGGCTGCATAAAAAGCATTGGAGGAATAAAAATAAAACTGAAAAAAGGAGCAATGCTACCAAGAATGTAGCCATACCCACTATCAAAAGAGACAGATGAGGGTATTTATGAAACAATAACAGCCCTAATAAACAATGGTATATTAGTACCTTCAGAGTCACCATGCAACACTGCTGTGTACCCTGTGCGCAAAGCAAAAGGAGGGTCTTGGCATTTTATCCAGGACCTAAGACCTTTGAACTACATTGTAGAGGCAGAGTACCCCATAGCAGCTAACCCAACCACCATACTATGTGGAATGCCAGCAGAGGCATCACGGTTCACCGCGATTGACCTAAAAAATGCCTTCTTTTCAATACCTCTGCACCCCGACTCACAAGACCTGACATGCTTCACATACCGCAACACAAAATGGAAACACACGAGACTGCCCCAAGGCTACTGTGAGTCACCATCCATCTTCAACAGAGTGATACAAATGGATTTGGGAAAGATTGAAATGGAGAGCATGGTGCTGCAATATGTGGATGACATAATAATATGCCGCACCACGGAGGAGAGGTGTAGGAAAGACTGAGTGAAGATGCTCACAGTGTTAGCTGAGAAGGGGTTCAAAGTAGACAAGGAGAAGTTACAGTACTGCCAAGAACAGGTGCTCTACATTGGTCAGCTAATTTCACAACATGGAAGGAACATTGCACCACAAAGGGCACAGGCAATAACAAACACACCACAACCACAGACAGTGAGAGAACTACAGCAGTTTCTGGGCCTATGCAACTACTTCAGGGCATGGGTTTTTGACTACAGCTCATACATAGGACCCCTACTAGAGGCCCTCAAGGAAGCACAGAAAGGGGATAAAAAGTTGGGATAGACAAGAGAAATGAAAGAGGCATTTGATGAATTGAAACATGCTATCTCAACAGCACCAGTACCAGCCACCCTAAACTATGAGCACCAATTTTTCATTTTCTCACATTGTGACTCAGCAGTAATGAAGGCAGTACTGACACAAAAAAACAAGCATGGGACACAAGCCTGTAGCATTTTACAGCGGACACTTGGACACTGTAATGTTAGGTCACCTCCCTTGTGAACAGAGCCTGGCCGCCACAGCCTTTGCGGTGGAAAAATCATCATCAATAACAATGGGGTGCCCTACCACACTATTTGTGGAACACGCCCTCTTTGCAATACTGAACAAACCCAAATCAACATTGACTACAGAGAGGGCATCAGGATGCAAGATCATTCTTTCCAAACCAAAATTAATGATTGTAAGGTACAGTAATGTAAACCTGGCAAGGTTCATAGCAGAGGTGGTAGAAGATGGTGACTACGCTCATGATTGCGCACAAGCCATTGAAATATACTACAGCGCAAGAAAAGTTGAGGAAAATGCCCTAGAAGGGGGTGAGATAATGTACATTGATGGGTCCTCAACAATTGACCAGAGTGATGGGATACGAAGGACAGGGGCAGCAGTGTTTCATTTATCAGAGGATTGGATGCATGTACCAGTAAAATGTGTCCAACTACCACAGCATTTCTCAGCGCAAGCAGCAGAACTAGTGGCCCTAATTTAGGCATTAAAAGAGAGCAATGACAAGAGGGTAACAATATATTCAGACAGTGCATACGTCACATCGACAGTGCACTCAGGGTTAATAAACTGGCACCGAAGGGGGTTCAGAAGAGCAGATGGAACCCCAGTACAACATGCCCTCCTACTTGCTGAACTGATTCAAGTAATAAATGACCCTAAAGAAATAGCTTTGGTGAAATGTCAGGCACACACTAATGGGGATGACCCTATCTCAAAAGGTAATGAAACGACAGATGAACATGCCAAACATGCCGTGTATTTTGGCGAAATATGGACCCTCCCATGAAAACAAAACGATAGGGGGAGGGCAGGGGCAAGACAAATATTGATGGAGGAGGGGTACACACACATTCCTGAAACTCAAATTATAGAATTACAGGCATCAGCACCTATGGCGGAGAAGGAGCTATGGGTCAAAAAGGGTGCACAATGTCCCCCACAGATGCATTATGGCATCAGAATAATACAGGAAAGGTAGTGATGCCCCTAGCTTTATTGAAAACAGCCCTGGCTCAACTACACCATCCCACACACACACAGGAAAGGAAGTGATTGCAGCACGAATAAAAGAGGCCTGGTTCTGTCCCGAGCTAAATTCACACGTCACAAACTTTATCAGCAATTGCCTAACCTGTCAACAGTTCACGGCCGGTCACACGCTGCAAGTGATAAAAGGTACTATACCCCGGCCAGAAGGACCCTTTCTGCACCTACACATTGACTACGTTGACATGATCAATGTATGTCAAGGATACAGGTATATGATTGTGGTAGTGTACCCATTTTCAAGGTGGATAGAGGCTGGACCCTACTCTCATGCAGACGCCTTCAGAGCAGCCAAGTTCCTGGTGAGGGAGGTGTTCCCTAGGTGGGGGTTTGTGAGGTGCTGCGGTCAGACAATGGCCCGCACATCACCAATGAAATGATCCAACACATAACTACACTGCTTGGCATTAAACACAAATTTGCATGCTCATACCACCATCAGGCTAATGGTGTTTGTGAACGCCTGAACGGCCTCCTAAAGGAAGAGATTGCAAAAATTCAGCAGACAACTAAGAAAAGCTGGTTGTACTGCCTCCCCTTGGCCCTGTTTGAATTAAGGAATAAGCCAGGGTCAGATCACCACCTCACACCCCACGAGGTGGTGACTGGACGTCAGATACGCCTTCCACTTACTTCACCATTAAGGGCCATGTCAGACTATCATACCGCTGCTAATGTTTTTGGTGACGAAATGTATGATATGTGTCTTCCTTGATTACTAGTGTCGCCTTTATCTCTCAACAGTTTGAGCGGACGCAGGGCGGGTCGAAAATCACCCAACAAGAAGATATAATGAGGAACAGGAACACCCACTAAAACTGACTGTTAAGGAAGGAGACATCGTTCTCCTCCACAATTTTAACAGAAGGTGGAATAGCCACCTAATGATGACAATAAATTCAACCGTCAATGGATTTAATGCAATAAAAGAAGAATTGAGGGCAGTGCGCATGGTAGCACTCCAGAATAGAAATGTGCTGCACCTCCTCACTGCAATGGAAGGAGGAGTTTATGCAAAAATTGGAAAATCTTGGCCCGCGGAAGGCACCCATAAAAAGAACATGTTATAGAACATGTATGCGCATCTACCAGTTCAATACAAAGGGAAGAAACTAAACAATAGATTAGGTATTAGAGAAATGTAGAAAATATTTGAAGAAGACGAGGGTGGTAAAAGTAAACATGAAAAGGAGGCAAAAATTGAAATACACACACACACCCCACTGCCCCTTTTCTGTATGGGTCCCCACACCCACAGATGCTATGTGAACACTATCCATTGTAGCCTGCAACAGGCTAGATAAATCCCAAATTTGTATCCACAGAGGAGTAAAACAAAAATGAGCAAGGCCCACCTACAGATGCAACAAGAAACTCACTTGTTTTGCCGGTTGAAAACGATGTGTGGCAAGATTTAAAACCACATTTAAAGGAAACACAGGCACAATTAGCAAGAGCAAGAGCAAGGTAGGGACAAGGAGATGGACATGGGCTGGCAGTAACTACAGATAAATGGAGGTGTAGGACCGATTTTGTTTAAAATAGACAGAAAAATAATTAAGGATCCTTGTGTAAATGATGAACAGGCGGCAGAGGACTGGGGCGAGTGGTCAAATGAACAATTGCATAGGACAGCGTAGACTATGACTTAGTGAATGAGGATATTGGAGGAAGTTGGGAGGATGTAGATTTGGGTGACAACAATGCAATGGATGAGGTTGAACTTGAGGAAAGCCAAAGGGCGGAACAGAGGGAGTCTCTCTATAGGGACAGACTTAGAAGAATACCAGCATGGGTATTTGTAGCAAAGGGGAAGAGAAAGGGGAATGTATCAGTAAAAAGGAAAAGAGGTACACAATTTCCTTTATTACAGAAGGGTCCAGGAGAATCACAGTATGTTCCATGGTGACACGTTGATATGGTAACTTTCAGGCAGATTCATGGAATAATTAGCGCGGCGCAAGTGGGCAAAAACGTGCGAATCGCAGTGGAATAGCGAAAATCGCAGTGCAAGTGCAAAAATCGCACGAAAAGCAGCGCACACCGATTCATGGAAGGCTGTGCGCGAGAAAACCAGTGGATGTGCGATAAAAAAGTGCGCGGCGCACATTGGCGCACAGGCCATCTAACTGCGTGCGCCAGGTCACAGCGAAAATCGCACAGGCCACAGCGAAAATCGCACATAGCGCGGCGCACGCAACAAAAGTAGGCGGAACACGGGCGTAACACTCGGAATGGGGAACAACTTGCCAAAACGTGGGCGTCACGGGGGAAGTACAGGGCACAAGTGCGCGGAACGCCCACACGCTCGCCTACAACACGTATTCATGGAATAGAATAGGGCAAAAAAGCGCACGCTCAAACCAGCGCACAGGCACAAACACGACCGCCACAAGAAAGCAGGCGGTAGCGTCTCTGCGGCTGCAAGAAATGTGCGCCAAAAGGTGCGCCAACAAATAGCACCTATATACTGCCATGATGAATGTCCTATACTGTGGCCCTCCAGGACAAATGACGTGCAAAGGGGTACCCACAAACACGGACACCCGCTGACAAAAAATACGTGTGCGTGTATACCGGGGTGCGCGGGAAGTCTCACACGCGATTTGGCCGGGTAAGTGGATTTCAGGGGTGCGCGGGAAGTTCCACATGCGATTTCAGCAGGGTATGTGTATTTCAGGGGTGAGCGGGAAGTTGCACATGCAATTTCATCAGGGTACGTGTATTTCAGGGGTGCGCGGGAAGTTCCACACGCGATTGGCCCAGTGCGAGCAGGGTACGTGTATTTCAGGGGTGCGCGGGAAGTTCCACACACTATTTCAGCAGGGTATGTGTATTTCAGGGGTGCGCGGGAAGTTGCACACACTATTTCAGCAGGGTATGTGTATTTCAGGGGTGCGCGGGAAGTTGCACACGCGATTTCATCAGGGTACGTGTATTTCAGGGGTGCGCGGGAAGTTCCACACGCGATTGGCCCAGTGCGAGCAGGGTACGTGTATTTCAGGGGTGCGCGGGAATTTCCACACGCGATTTCAGCAGGGTATGTGTATTTCAGGGGTGCGCGGGAAGTTCCACACGCGATTTCATCAGGGTACGTGTATTTCAGGGGTGCGCGGGAAGTTCCACACGCGATTGGCCCAGTGCGAGCAGGGTACGTGTATTTCAGGGGTGCGCGGGAATTTCCACACGCGATTACAGCAAGGTATGTGTATTTCAGGGGTGCGCGGGAAGTTCCACACGCGATTTCATCAGGGTACGTGTATTGCAGGGGTGCGCGGGAAGTTCCACACGCGATTACAGCAAGGTATGTGTATTTCAGGGGTGCGCGGGAAGTTCCACACGCGATTTCATCAGGGTACGTGTATTGCAGGGGTGCGCGGGAAGTTCCACACGCGATTGGCCCAGTGCGAGCAGGGTACGTGTATTTCAGGGGTGCGCGGGAAGTTCCACACACGATTTCAGCAGGGTATGTGTATTTCAGGGGTTCTGGGGAGTACCACACGTGAATTGGCCGTGTGGGTCCTCCCAGGTGTACGCTCCACAACCTCCACGGCCCCTGCAGGCAGCCCACACCACGGGGGACTACCCTGCACCCCTGCTCATGTCCCGCAGGCAGCCCATCCACCATAGGCATGCCCCCCAGCCAACCCACATGTCACCTTGCAGTACTGATCAACAATGCATGTCTCCCACCACCCCCACCCCCCAGCCACCAGGGGCACCCACCACCAGGCCCCCACCCATGTCTCCCACCACCCCCACCCCCCAGCCACCAGGGGCAGCCTCCACCAGGCCCCCACTCATGTCTCCCACCACCCCCACCCCCCAGCAGTGCAGGGGCAGCCTCCACCAGGCCCCCACTCATGTCTCCCACCACCCCCACCCCCCAGCAGTGCAGGGGCACCCTCCACCAGGCCCCCACTCATGTCTCCCACCACCCCCAGCAGTGCAGGGGCAGCCTCCACCAGGCCCCCACTCATGTCTCCCACCACCCCCACCCCCCAGCAGTGCAGGGGCAGCCTCCACCAGGCCCCCACTCATGTCTCCCACCACCCCCACCCCCCTGCCACCATGGGCAGCCCCCACCAGGCCCCCACCCATGTCTCCCACCACCCCCACCCCCCAGCCACCAGGGGCAGCCTCCACCAGGCCCCCACTCATGTCTCCCACCACCCCCACCCACCAGCGGTGCAGGGGCAGCCTCCACCAGGCTCCCACTCATGTCTCCCACCACCCCACCCCCCAGGCAGTGCAGGGGCACCCTCCACCAGGCCCCCACTCATGTCTCCCACCACCCCCACCCCCCAGCAGTGCAGGGGCAGCCTCCACCAGGCCCCCACTCATGTCTCCCACCACCCCCGCCCCCCTGCCACCATGGGCAGCCTCCACCAGGCCCCCACCCATGTCTCCCACCACCCCCACCCCCCAGCAGTGCAGGGGCAGCCTCCACCAGGCCCCCACTCATGTCTCCCACCACCCCCACCCCCCAGCAGTGCAGGGGCAGCCTCCACCAGGCCCCCACTCATGTCTCCCACCACCCTCACCCCCCAGCAGTGCAGGGGCAGCCTCCACCAGGCCCCCACTCATGTCTCCCACCACCCCCACCCCCCATCAGTGCAGGGGCAGCCTCCACCAGGCCCCCACTCATGTCTCCCACCACCCCCACCCCCCAGCCACCATGGCCACCCTCCACCAGGCCCCCACTCATGTCCCCCTGCACCCCCACACCCCAGCATCCAGGGTCACCCTCCACCAGGCCCCCACTCATGTCTCCCACCACCCCCACCCCCCAGCAGTTCAGGGGCACCCTCCACCAGGCCCCCACTCATGTCTCCCACCACCCCCACCCCCCAGCAGTGCAGGTGCAGCCTCCACCAGGCCCCCACTCATGTCTCCCACCACCCCCACCCCCCAGCAGTGCAGAGGCAGCCTCCACCAGGCTCCCACTCATGTCTCCCACCACCCCCACCCCCACCCCCCAGCAGTGCAGGGGCAGCCTCCACCAGGCCCCCACTCATGTCTCCCACCACCCCCACCCCCCAGCAGTGCAGGGGCAGCCTCCACCAGGCCCCCACTCATGTCTCCCAGCACCCCACCCCCCAGCAGTGCAGGAGCAGCCTCCACCAGGCCCCCACTCATGTCTCCCACCACCCCCACCCCCCAGCCACCAGGGGCAGCCTCCACCAGGCCCCCACTCATGTCTCCCACCACCCACCACCCCCCTGCCACCATGGCCAGCCCCCACCAGGCCCCCACCCATGTCTCCCACCACCCCCAGCCACCAGGGGCAGCCTCCACCAGGCCCCCACTCATGTCTCCCACCACCCCCACCCACCAGCAGTGCAGGGGCAGCCTCCACCAGGCCCCCACTCATGTCTCCCACCACCCCCACCCCCCAGCCGCCATAGCCACCCTCCACCAGGCCCCCACTCATGTCCCCCTGCACCCCCACCCCCCAGCATCCAGGGTCACCCTCCACCAGGCCCCCACTCATGTCTCCCACCACCCCCACCCCCCAGCAGTGCAGGGGCACCCTCCACCAGGCCCCCACTCATGTCTCCCACCACCCCCACCCCCCAGCAGTGCAGGTGCAGCCTCCACCAGGCCCCCACTCATGTCTCCCACCACCCCCACCCCCCAGCAGTGCAGGGGCAGCCTCCACCAGGCCCCCAATCATGTCTCCCTCCACCCCCACCCCCCAGCAGTGCAGGGGCAGCCTCCACCAGGCCCCCACTCATGTCTCCCACCACCCCCTCCCCCCAGCAGTGCAGGGGCAGCCTCCACCAGGCCCCCACTCATGTCTCCCACCACCCCTACCCCCCAGCCACCAGGGGCAGCCTCCACCAGGCCCCCACTCATGTCTCCCACCACCCCCACCCCCCTGCCACCATGGGCAGCCCCCACCAGGCCCCCACCCACGTCTCCCACCACCCCCACCCCCCAGCCACCAGGGGCAGCCTCCACCAGGCCCCCACTCATGTCACCCACCAGCAGTGCAGGGGCAGCCTCCACCAGGCCCCCACTCATGTCTCCCACTACCCCCACCCCCCAGCAGTGCAGGGGCAGCCTCCACCAGGCCCCCACTCATGTCTCCCACCACCCCCACCCCCCAGCAGTGCAGGGGCAGCCTCCACCAGGCCCCCACTCATGTCTCCCACCACCCCCACCCCCCAGCAGTGCAGGGGCAGCCTCCACCAGGCCTCCACTCATGTCTCCCACCACCCCCACCCCCCAGCCACCAGGGGCAGCCTCCACCAGGCCCCCACTCATGTCTCCCACCACCCCCACCCCACTGCCACCATGGCCAGCCCCCACCAGGCCCCCACCCATGTCTCCCACCACCCCCACCCCCCAGCCACCAGGGGCAGCCTCCACCAGGCCCCCACTCATGTCTCCCACCACCCCCACCCACCAGCAGTGCAGGGGCAGCCTCCACCAGGCCCCCACTCATGTCTCCCACCACCCCCCCCCCCCAGCCACCATGGCCACCCTCCACCAGGCCCCCACTCATGTCCCCCTGCACCCCCACCCCCCAGCATCCAGGGTCACCCTCCACCAGGCCCCCACTCATGTCTCCCACCACCCCCACCCCCCTGCAGTGCAGGGGCACCCTCCACCAGGCCCCCACTCATGTCTCCCACCACCCCCACCCCCCAGCAGTGCAGGTGCAGCCTCCACCAGGCCCCCACTCATGTCTCCCACCACCCCCCAGCAGTGCAGGGGCAGCCTCCACCAGGCCCCCACTCATGTCTCCCACCACCCCCACCCCCCAGCAGTGCAGGGGCAGCCTCCACCAGGCCCCCACTCATGTCTCCCACCACCCCCACCCCCCAGCAGTGCAGGGGCAGCCTCCACCAGGCCCCCACTCATGTCTCCCACCACCCCCACCCCCCAGCAGTGCAGGGGCAGCCTCCACCAGGCCCCCACTCATGTCTCCCACCACCCCCACCCCCCAGCCACCAGGGGCAGCCTCCACCAGGCCCCCACTCATGTCTCCCACCACCCCCACCCCCTGCCACCATGGGCAGCCCCCACCAGGCCCCCACCCATGTCTCCCACCACCCCCACCCCCCAGCCACCTGGGGCAGCCTCCACCAGGCCCCCACTCATGTCTCCCACCACCCCACCCACCAGAAGTGCAGGGGCAGCCTCCACCAGGCCTCCACTCATGTCTCCCACCACCCCCACCCCCCAGCAGTGCAGGGGCAGCCTCCACCAGGCCCCCACTCATGTCTCCCACCACCCCCACCCCCCAGCCACCATGGCCACCCTCCACCAGGCCCCCACTCATGTCCCCCTGCACCCCCACCCCCCAGCATCCAGGGTCACCCTCCACCAGGCCCCCACTCATGTCTCCCACCACCCCCACCCCCCAGCAGTGCAGGGGCAGCCTCCACCAGGCCCCCACTCATGTCACCCACCAGCAGTGCAGGGGCAGCCTCCACCAGGCCCCCACTCATGTCTCCCACCACCCCCACCCCCCAGCAGTGCAGGGGCAGCCTCCACCAGGCCCCCACTCATGTCTCCCACCACCCCCACCCCCCAGCAGTGCAGGGGCAGCCTCCACCAGGCCCCCACTCATGTCTCCCACCACCCCCACCCCCCAGCAGTGCAGGGGCAGCCTCCACCAGGCCCCCACTCATGTCTCCCACCACCCCCACCCCCCAGCCACCAGGGGCAGCCTCCACCAGGCCCCCACTCATGTCTCCCACCACCCCCACCCCACTGCCACCATGGCCAGCCCCCACCAGGCCCCCACCCATGTCTCCCACCACCCCCACCCCCCAGCCACCAGGGGCAGCCTCCACCAGGCCCCCACTCATGTCTCCCACCACCCCCACCCACCAGCAGTGCAGGGGCAGCCTCCACCAGGCCCCCACTCATGTCTCCCACCACCCCCACCCCCCAGCCACCATGGCCACCCTCCACCAGGCCCCCACTCATGTCCCCCTGCACCCCCACCCCCCAGCATCCAGGGTCACCCTCCACCAGGCCCCCACTCATGTCTCCCACCACCCCCACCCCCCTGCAGTGCAGGGGCACCCTCCACCAGGCCCCCACTCATGTCTCCCACCACCCCCACCCCCCAGCAGTGCAGGTGCAGCCTCCACCAGGCCCCCACTCATGTCTCCCACCACCCCCCAGCAGTGCAGGGGCAGCCTCCACCAGGCCCCCACTCATGTCTCCCACCACCCCCACCCCCCAGCAGTGCAGGGGCAGCCTCCACCAGGCCCCCACTCATGTCTCCCACCACCCCCACCCCCCAGCAGTGCAGGGGCAGCCTCCACCAGGCCCCCACTCATGTCTCCCACCACCCCCACCCCCCAGCAGTGCAGGGGCAGCCTCCACCAGGCCCCCACTCATGTCTCCCACCACCCCCACCCCCCAGCCACCAGGGGCAGCCTCCACCAGGCCCCCACTCATGTCTCCCACCACCCCCACCCCCTGCCACCATGGGCAGCCCCCACCAGGCCCCCACCCATGTCTCCCACCACCCCCACCCCCCAGCCACCTGGGGCAGCCTCCACCAGGCCCCCACTCATGTCTCCCACCACCCCACCCACCAGCAGTGCAGGGGCAGCCTCCACCAGGCCTCCACTCATGTCTCCCACCACCCCCACCCCCCAGCAGTGCAGGGGCAGCCTCCACCAGGCCCCCACTCATGTCTCCCACCACCCCCACCCCCCAGCCACCATGGCCACCCTCCACCAGGCCCCCACTCATGTCCCCCTGCACCCCCACCCCCCAGCATCCAGGGTCACCCTCCACCAGGCCCCCACTCATGTCTCCCACCACCCCCACCCCCCAGCAGTGCAGGGGCACCCTCCACCAGGCCCCCACTCATGTCTCCCACCACCCCCACCCCCCAGCAGTGCAGGTGCAGCCTCCACCAGGCCCCCACTCATGTCTCCCACCACCCCCACCCCCCAGCAGTGCAGGGGCAGCCTCCACCAGGCCCCCACTCATGTCTCCCACCACCCCCACCCCCCAGCAGTGCAGGGGCAGCCTCCACCAGGCCCCCACTCATGTCTCCCACCACCCCCACCCCCCAGCAGTGCAGGGGCAGCCTCCACCAGGCCCCCACTCATGTCTCCCACCACCCTCACCCCCCTGCCACCATGGGCAGCCCCCACCAGGTCCTCACAATCCCCAATCATGTGCGTAATGGTCAGCCTCCACAGCCAAAAAGCCCTACCAAGTAACCCATTCACCCACATGGAAATGGAAATCACATGTTACACCCCCAATGTTCATGAAGCTAATGAACCCATGTCCGTCATACACAATGGTTGCAATTGAATGGGAAAACACCCAACATGACATGCATGAAACCAATGAGATGATACCACACAGTGAAGTATGGAAACAAAATTGTATTGAAAAAAATAAAGAATGCTAAAGAAAGGAAACAAACTACAATGGGAATGAGAAAAAATAAGCTGCATGTCCGTATTAAAAAAAAAAACTGCATATCAGAATCCAAAAAAATGTCCTCCAAAGTCAAATGTAAAAAAATCTCTATGCAATAAAGAACTATGTAAAAAACTACCAAGGGTCCATGAGCCCAACTGAACAAAGGAAACCTACTAAAAAACCTAACTAAAAATCAACTATATACAAAAAGTGGAGCAGTGTCCGTCGACTCCAAATCATAATAAGAAACAAAGGAAACCTAAAACTAAAGAACTATATACAAAGGCGGCGGGCAAGTCCAGCGGCTCACTCCGTGGTGTCCCGGGCCAGGGCATCATCGAACTCCTGTTCGTTGTCCCAGAGGCGGTCCAGTTCCATGGCCCTGAGGGTCCGCAGGGACGACGCCGTGTCCTCCTCCAACCCCCTGCGGATTGCCTCGAGGCACTCGGCCCGCCTCAGGGCCCTCCGCATGGAGTTCTCCGCCCTGACCATTGTGAGCCGCGCCTCTTCCGCCCGCCGCCGCTCCGCACCTATGGCGTGGCCCAACCACTGCCACACGGAAGACACTCTCTGTCCTGGGTCCCCCTGCCCTCCGGCCGATGCCTGCCCCTCCGATGTCGAAAGCCCCGAGCCTTCATGTCTCCCACCATGTTGCTGCTGCTGCTCTGCCTCTGCCCGTGCACTGCCTCCTGCTGCCTGCACATCCTCCGCCGGCTGGGGTGCAGTTGTTGATGTGGCCACCCCTGCTGGACCTCCGACTCCCGACTGTGGCAGGGATGCCTCCTCCACCAGCCTGGCCGCACCGTCAGAGGCAGCTCCACAGGGCACCCAGGTGACTGATGGGTGGGAAGATGGCACAGAGGACGACTGGCGCGTAGGGGGTCCAGTTGAGGTGGGGGTCGGAGCAAACCCCATCAGACGGAGGAATCCGGCCTGGGTGACCTGTCCCAGCAGGCTGACGTGGTCAACGAGCCATTTGAGATGAGGTGCAGTCTCGCCATGAAAAGACTGCAGGTCACCTCGCATGGCCCGTTGACGCAACGCACACCAGCCAGGACAGGCTCAACCCGGACCTGGATGGCCACGTCCGCAGGCAGAGGAAGGCCAGTTGATGTGAGCTCATCCCCTGCCTGAAAACGGGTCTGGACGTAGGCATCCCTGCTGGTGCAAGATGATGCAGGGACAGGATCGGGGACAGGATTGCACACAGGCACCTCCGCGGCGGCCTGTGCTGCCTCCTGTCCCTGGTCCTGCACTGCACCACTAGCACCAGTGGGATCCCCACCTCCAGACCCCGTCTCTGGTGCTTGCACGGCCTCCTCCTCCACCAAACCCCCCACCAACCTGGATGACTCCGTGCCATCTTCCCCTGTTGGGCCCTGAGGGGTCCCAGCTGCCCCTTCTGCTGCCAAGGAGTCCAACTGCAACCTCCGCCTCTTGGACCTCCCCCCGGCAGCTGCGGCCTGGGACGCGGCACCGGACTCCTCACTCCCCGACGAGATGACAACACAGGAGGGGAGCCGGGCCTTGCGTCTCCGGCTGGCGGTCGGATCCCCGCCGCTGTGCTCCACAGCACCTTCTCCGCCCTCTTCATCAGTTGACGCTGCAGACAGGGAGAAACAAAACACAGGCATCAGGGCACTGTACAATGGACACATACACACATGACAGTTGCACATGAGTGGCATTGGCAAACCTCAGACATGTCATCACAATCCCCAACACACATGTCATTGCAACTCGCACACATGAGCCATACCACAGCCATATCGCAACTGCCACCACCATCTTTACACATACAACAGCATCAGCAGCCAAAGGGGAGCCAGACATCACATGCAACACAGGAAGTGCACCACACATGTACACACACCACCACACTTGCATGCATGTGTACACCTCTGCCAAGTGTCGCACTGTTCAGACGGGCATCCATGTCACATCTGCCAATCAGGCTTCCACATACCGCTGTCACATGCATCCATGTTGCATCACTGTTGCACCCTTGTCAAATACACACACATGCACATGTACACAGTGCTCATACATGCAGCCGAAAACAACATACATGCGTGACATCACGGACATGTCTACTTACATACACATTCATCCAAACATGTGTGCACGCACAACTGCATTTGCCATGCAAGCCTACACACACAAGCACCATCCATGTCTCACACATTACAGCCCTCGCATGTGTCAGCCCCATGGCCCTGTACACCCCCACCCATACTCGACCCCATACAAACAGATGTGCAACCTGCACAATACCGAATAATCACCACACGCACTGCTCACAATCAGGATGCATGTACACTCACCGCTCGACTCCAGAAGGGTCTGCTTCTCTAGGACCTGGACGTGGAGCGCTGGGGATATGCGTTCCAGGATCCCCATCTGTTCTTCCGACAAGTGGCCCCGGCGCCCCTTGGCATCCGCTGCCTTCAAGAGGCGCCGGGCCTTGTTCAGGGTCCTGGACCTGAAGTCCTCCCAGCGCTTCCTGACATGTTGTAAGTCCCGGACTGCCACCCCCTCCGCGTTGATGGCAGTCACGATGTCAGTCCAAATCCGAGTCCGTCCTTCCTTGTCGGCGCGGGAACTTCCGAAGAGGGCATCATACTGCCCCAGGACTTGCTCCACCAGGACACCAACTTCGGTGGCACTGAAGCTGGTGCCCCTCTGCCTCTCTGGCCGGGGGTTGTCAGTGGTCACAGATGGTGTTTGCCCCGACATGACAACCCCAGAGGCAGGAGTGGGTGGGCAACTGGGTCCTGGGGCTGGGCTGTGGAGCGATGGAATTCCAGTCGGGAGTCTTCGGTTCCAGCAGGGGTGGTCACAGCAACAGCACCCCTGGCTGATGTGCAGGCAGCAAATGGCAGTGCACGTGGGCAGCAGGCAGTCAGGCAGCAGCAGATGGCAGGTGGGAGCGTGCTCGGGGCTCTGAGGGCAGGAGCGTGGTCTTCCGTGTGCTTACGCGTGGCCAGCTTGGTACGGAGTGATTTGGCACGTGAAAATCCTGCACGTCAGCGTGAAAATCGAGGAAAGGCCCTTAGCGCGTAAGCGCGTCAGCACGCATACGCGATTCTATTGGACCAAAGGCCCTCAGCGCGTAAGCGCGTCTGTGACGTGACCCGCACAGGTGTTTCCCACACAGCACGTGATGACAGAGCACACGTGGAAAGACTGCACGTCAGAGTGTCATCGCGTGTAATTGGACAGCACGTCAGAGTCTCATCGCGTGTAATTGGTGGAAATGGCCCTACACGCAGAAGTGACAAAGCGTGTAATTGGTGGAAATGGCCCTACACGCATAAGTGACAAAGCGTGTAATTGGTGGAAATGGCCCTAGCACGTACACGCCGCGTAAGTGACGCTGGACGTGTGGGCCTGTATAAAAGGTACGTGTAGAACACCATTTCCTTGTACGTGCTTTTCGTGGAGAGCAAGTGGGTGAATTCTGTACTTCTTGTCGTTTCACACGCGATTTACTTCACAGCGTTTCAAGTTCGTATTCCCTGTTACCTCTGACAGCTTTTTCTCTTTTTTCTCTTATACTGGTTTACCTGGGCCTGTTCCCTCAAACAGTGTTCCCTTCTACTGTTGTCCTGTCTCCTCAGACAGCGTACAAATCTTCTTTTGGCGGGGGTGTTGCCAACCAAACGCGCTCCTTTTTCACGCTCTTTTACCTGGCAGACGGTGAGTCACGCACGTATCGAACATCTGTGCTTGCCCCGTGTGTAGCCTACCCCTTCAGAGGTCATTCTAGGCTGCGTGTGACACGCATACGTTCATTCTTGTGTTACTGGGTGCCACAGCGTAGTGCAGGTTTTTCTTTCTGCACACGTGGTCTAGGAGGGGTTGCGTGCACGTCATCTCCCTTTTTTGGGGCTCCTGTGCGTAGCGTGACCCGTCATCTTTCCCCAGGGGTTACAATCAGCCTTGCAAGAGCACTAGGTTACAATTACCATCTGGTACCCAACCCCTTTGACCCCCAATTGCCCAGGACAATAGTTTACAGCCACTCCCATACGCACATTTACATCAGTGCCATGGCTGGGAGGCGAGGATTCCATAAGGGTGGCAAAGGTGGAAGAGCCACAAGTGGTGGCCGTGGTGGATCCTGTAGGGGACGTGGTCGTTACTTGCAGGGTGAGCCTGTCCTCCCATGTGTGGAGGACCAGTCAAGGGCACCCATAATCCCCCCCCCCTCCCGTTGAGGCTGATGTGGCTGACACCATCCATGCTCAGCCCTTGTTGGACCAGCCCATTGTGGCACCAGACCTGGCTGACTCCATGGCTGACTTCCAGGTCAGCAGGCCTATGACACGTGCGCTGGTGCACGTTGATGTCACCATGCCACGTGCATCTGGGGCAGCAAGGTCATCTGCTGCACCAAGTAGGCAGGGCGGAGAGGCTGCAGGGGCAGCTGCGGCTCCATCCACCCCAGCCCTCACACACCCAGCCAGGACAGTGTCGGTCCTAGTCCATGCTGCTGACATTCCCCCTGACACCATCACACTAGAGCCAATGCCTGCACCAACTCCCATGCTGAGTGTGCAATCCCACACTCCTGATACAGAGTCCACCAGGGCTCCTGCCCCTAGTGTCCAGAGCGGTGCAGGACACTCAGGATCACCACCACCTTCGAAGCGGAAGAGGAAGAGTGCTCGTCCGGCACAGGCTGATGCCCCAGACACGGCTACACAGTCCGGCCCGTCCAGGAAGCCCAGCTTCACGGATGACGAACTGAATGCACTTGTCGAGTATGTGTCCGCACATGACAACGAGATGGTCATTGTTGCAGGATCCAAGACCACACCTGCACAACGCCAGGCACACTGGCAGACCGTTGCGGACATCGTAAGTGCCCTTGGAATCGTGAGGCGCACAGCCAATGATTGCTATAAGCGCTGGAATGACCTAAAGCGCAGGGCAAAGAGTAAGCTGGCCTCAAGTCATGCCGCAACTCTAGTGACTGGAGGTGGGTCTCCAGTAGTAGACATGGAACTCACTCCACATGAGTCAGTCGCTGGGACCTACGTCACGGAGGAACAGATCCAAGGCGTGGGAGATCTGGCTGATTACGAGGCATTGTCCGGTGAGTGCACATGCATGTGTGTGTCATCCATGTGCATGGTGTGTGTGTGAGGGCTT
Organism: Ambystoma mexicanum; assembly: GCF_040938575.1. NCBI lineage: Eukaryota > Metazoa > Chordata > Amphibia > Caudata > Ambystomatidae > Ambystoma > Ambystoma mexicanum. The sequence continues at coordinate 102,210,887 of NC_090936.1, read as the reverse complement.
CTGTTTGTGTGCCAGGTGAGAGTGTGTGCGCCTGAGTCGTATGGGTCAGCCATGTGCTTCATGCAATACATCCTGCGCAGCTGCATTTGGCCATAGCAGTATCCCTTCTGCCAACAGTAGACATCTAGCCCAACTGCACGCCAGTTGCCCTTGAAGTGTCACCTTGCCACAGCATTGTTGCTTATTTTTCACTGTTCATTCAGTCAAATTGTTTGCATTCCACCACCTTTACTAGGCATGTTGCAGTCCACTAGTCACATGTCTGGCATGGCTATGGTAAAGTGGAGTGACTTTGTTACCTGGATATCATTTGTTCACACATGTCCCTGTGCAATTGGACCATTTCAGACTGGCAGCTCCAGGTGAAAAATCTGACCTGTTAGAATTAGAAAAGCTATTACATGCGGGAACTGGACTGAATGAATAGGTGCTGCCCTCCTCTCCATCTTCACTCAATATCAATGGTACATGCCATCTGTGTGATGGCATGTGTGTTTCACCTGGCAATCACAGGCCAATGTGTGATGCCACTGCCAGGCAGCATGCAGAAAATGTGTTCATCTTCCATCTTGGTGTCATCAGTGTGTGCCATTTTCCTGCCTTTCATATGCAGTGAGGGTGCATGCATGGGAGGGTTTTAGCCATGTGGGACATGTGTCAATCAAGTACTGGTTCTCTTGCTTCTCAGCCCTCATTGTGTGCCATGGTGCTAATGCCTGTTTCCATTTCTTTGTTTTTATGTCTTTGCAGGGAAGACGCACCTGATACTGCTGGGGTTGTGGAGATGGTGCAGACCCAGGAGGGGTCCGAGGGCCGACCAACCACCAGTGAGGGACGTGGTGTGGTGGTGGGTGAGAACCCACAAGTGCTGCAGGTCATGCTCTCAAGGGGTGTCTCTGGCTGCACCTCCCCCGAGCTGTACTCAGGTGTTGATTCGGATGAGACCTACGTGCCGTCGCAGGTGAGTGTTCCAGGGAGGGAATCTGTTCTGTCCCACCCACCTGCACCAGGGTCAGAACCCTCAATGGGGATGTCAGTGTTGGCAGCTACGCCTTTGGTGGTTACGGATGCAGGGTCACACTCCGCGACATCTGATCCTGTTCCTGGGCCAGCAGATCAGAGGGGGAATGCAGTCCTGCAGCCTCAGGCAGTGCCGGCACAGCAAGGCGCAGTTCGCCTTGCCCCAGACAGGTGTGGTGCCCGCCGACGTGGTGGCCGTACGCCACCTGGCAATACCGCATGGGAGCAATCCATTTACGGTATGGCAACACAACAGGCAGCATCATCCGAGATGATGGCTCAGGCCATGGATAGGGTGGCCACTTCCATTGTCCCCCCTGAAAGGCTGATGGAGCGACTAGAGCAGGCAACCGACTCCATCTGCCAGTCACACAGGGAGGACATGTTGGGGTCCAACAGGGACAGGCGGGCGGCACTGGCGACTCTGCAGGAGGCCATCTCCATTGAGTCCCAGGCCCACAGGGAAGCCCTGAGGCAGGAGCTCCTTCACCTCAGGACGACTCTTGTTGAGCTTGAGGCTTCAACACACCAAAGGACAGAACAGCAGCTGGAGCGTCTCACCCGTACGCTCTCAGCTGAGATGCAGGCAACGAGGGCGGAGGTCCGGGCATCCCGTGAGTTGTTGCATGGGGACCTCCGCACACTCATCCTCCAGAACCAGACCTACCACACCCGCATGCTTGCAGCCATGGAGGAGCAGACTAGGGCCTTGCGTGGGCTGCCTCCCATAGTGCAACCACCTCCGGATGCAGCTGCACAGGGTGATAATAGCGACAGCAGTGATACTCCCACAATAGGATAGCCGTGTGGGCCATGAGCCCATGGAGGTGTTTTTTTTTCCCAGGACCCACACAGGTGGGTTTTGGTGTGCACCCTGTCCTCGGACCTCCTGGGTGGCCTCCCAAACCCCCCCGGGCCCATCAATGGCCATTTTTGATTTTTATTTTTGATTTTTATTTTTATTTTTATTTTTAATTTCTAAATATTTTTTCCCAATTTTTTTGGGACAATTTGTTGGCTTCCGTGGTTCCTGTGGGCATACGCAGCATTGTGGCTGGGCACATGCAGGCTTGTCATGTATTTGGTTCAGATGCTTGGGTTTGAGTCACACACACCCCTCCTGCTTCCCGTTTCCATGGGCTTGCAAAGGGTGTGCCCAAGTGACATTGACGTACATGGTGACATTGGACTCCCACTACATGTGTGGGTAGTCTAGTCAATACTGTGTATACATTCCTAGTGCATATTGCTGTTGTGTTGTACACTGCATGTTGCATTGATGTGTAACTCATCATCTGTGTCTACCTTCCAATTTGCAGGTCCCTTCCTCATGTCTTCACAAGGCCCTCTAGTCTGGAGATGGGGTCCATGTTGGCAGCAGTGCAGCTACAACTCTACATGGCGCCAACACTGCACAGTTGGTAGTGGTGGGAGTGCAGACATTTCCAGGTGGTGAGACTACTAATATATAACATTTGTGATGTCATGTTAATGGTAGTACCTGCTCAAGTTTGTTGTTGGTCCTGCATTACTGTGAGCATTTCAGGTGTTGCAAGTTTCAATTAGGGACACTCTACATTGTGACACTAGTGTCATGTTGTGGGGATTACTTTGTTTACCTCCAAATAGCATGACATGGCACGGTGTGTCGTGTGGCGGTGCTGGGGATGGGTTGGCTGACATGGCACTGTCCTCTTGTTGAATTTTGCAAGTGGGTATTCATTTTAGCTGCTTGAATGTGTTACTTCACAAAACTGCATTGGTGGTGTCTGTGTGGGTAGGGATGCACACATTGTGACACTTCCAGGTGTACAATCTCAGGCTGATATGGTTTTCACGGTTCATTCTCCAGACATTCAGGATCAGTGTCAGGTTGAGTCATCATTGATTGTCAGATGGAATGTGCCAGGGCAGTGTGCACTCCACAGGGGTGTGATTTCTATGTGAAGTAATTAGCCACTAGCTGTGTACGGGCTGCCTCCCCCCGTGCCCTTTCCCCTCCCATGCGCAGCGGCTGTGCATGTGGTTGGGATGTGGGGCCACCACCATGTCCACGGCCAGGCCCCGGCGTGTTGCAACGTTGTGGAGGACACATGCTGCCACTATGATCCTGCACACTACTGGGGGAGCGTACAACAGCTGCCCGCCAGAACGGTCAAGGGCGCGAAAGCGTGACTTTAGCACTCCGAATGTGCGCTCCACTATGCCCCGGGTTGTAATGTGGGCTGTGTCATATCTTACCTCGGGTGGTGTGGTGGGGTTACGAATTGGCGTCATCATGTGGGGGCTGAGAGGGTAGGCACTGTCCCCTGTGGAGGTGGTGATTGGTATCATTGGTGGGGTTGTGACCTTGCTCAGTATCTGACATGCATGCATGTGCAGTGGCATTCATACTCACCAAGCAGCCATGTATCGCCATGCCGCCCAGCTTCTAGGTCCCGGCTTAGGGTGGACATTCGGTAAATGAAGCTGTCGTGGGTTGACCCGGGATAGTTGGCATATACTGAGGTGATGATTCCCTTGGCATTACATACTACCTGCACGTTGATGGAATGCCAGTGCTTGCGGTTCCTATAGATGTGCTCAGATGCCCTGGGGGGACGTAGAGCCACATGGGTGCAGTCGATGGCACCTAGCACTTTGGGGAATCGTGCCACAGCGTAAAAATCCAGGGCGCCAGCATGCCTTTCTGCAGAGGTTCTGGGCAGGTATATGTGCCTGCGGACTGATGGGCGTGCAGTGATGATGTTCAAGACCTGGTGTAGGCAGCGTGACTGGGTGGCCTGTGATACACCACCCACAATGGCACTTGTCCGCTGAAATGATCCAGTGGCTAAGAAGTGCAGTACATTGAGGACCTTCTCCAGGGGGCTGAGTGCTTGGGAGCACAGGGTGGGTGATGTGAGGTCATCCTCCCACTCACTCACCAGGTCCAGTATAATGTGTGGTGGAAACCTGTACCTCCCATGCACCTGGTCATCAGGCATCCCGAAAAGGCTGGTTCTGGGTGTGAATATTCTGGCCCTGACTATCCTCCTCCTCCTCCTTTGGTAGGCCACGCCCACTGCTAATAGGAACGGTATGTTCATCCTGGGTCTGAGCTTGTTATTTTTTTAGCGCGCAAATTAATGCGTTGCGCGTGTTGTAGGCGAGCGTGTGACCCGCGCACCCCTGAAATCCAGTACCCAGTCCAATTGCGTGTGGAAATTCCCACGCACCCCGGGATACAGGTGCGCTGACGTACTTGCGTGTGTAAGTGTCCGCGCACCCCTGATATACACGTACATAGGCCAATCGCGTGTACGCGCACTTTTGTCCAATTACACGCGATGACACTCTGACGTGCTGTCCAATTACACGCGATGACACTCTGACGTGCAGTCTTTCCACGTGTGCTCTGTCATCACGTGCTGTGTGGGAAACACCCGTGCGGGTCACGTCACAGACGCGTTTACGCGCTGAGGGCCTTTGGTCCAATAGAATTGCGTATGCGTGCTGACGCGTTTACGCGCTGAGGGCCTTTGGTCCAATAGAATCGCGTATGCGTGCTGACGCGTTTACGCGCTGAGGGCCTTTGGTCCAATAGAATCGCGTATGCGTGCTGACGCGCTTACGCGCTGAGGGCCTTTGGTCCAATAGAATCGCGTATGCGTGCTGACGCGCTTACGCGCTAAGGGCCTTTCCTCGATTTTCACGCTGACGTGCAGGATTTTCATGTGCCAAATCACTCCGTACCAAGCTGGCCACGCGTAAGCACACGGAAGACCACGCTCCTGCCCAGAAGGCCGAACTACTGCCCCCCAGAGCCCCGAGCACGCTCCCACCTGCCATCTGCTGCTGCCTGACTGCCTGCTGCCCACGTGCACTGCCATTTGCTGCCTGCACATCAGCCAGGGGTGCTGTTGCTGTGACCACCCCTGCTGGAACCGAAGACTCCCGACTGGAATTCCATCGCTCCACAGCCCAGCCCCAGGACCCAGTTGCCCACCCACTCCTGCCTCTGGGGTTGTCATGTCGGGGCAAACACCATCTGTGACCACTGACAACCCCGGCCAGAGAGGCAGAGGGGCACCAGCTTCAGTGCCACCGAAGTTGGTGTCCTGGTGGAGCAAGTCCTGGGGCAGTATGATGCCCTCTTCGGAAGTTCCCGCGCCGACAAGGAAGGACGGACTCGGATCTGGACTGACATCGTGACTGCCATCAACGCGGAGGGGGTGGCAGTCCGGGACTTACAACATGTCAGGAAGCGCTGGGAGGACCCTGAACAAGGCCCGGCGCCTCTTGAAGGCAGCGGATGCCAAGGGGCGCCGGGGCCACTTGTCGGAAGAACAGATGGGGGTCCTGGAACGCATATCCCCAGCGCTCCACGTCCAGGTCCTAGAGAAGCAGACCCGTCTGGAGTCGAGCAGTGAGTGTACATGCATCCTGATTGTGAGCAGTGCGTGTGGTGATTATTCGGTATTGTGCAGGTTGCACATCTGTTTGTATGGGGTCGAGTATGGGTGGGGGTGTACAGGGCCGTGGGGCTGACACATGCGAGGGCTGTAATGTGTGAGACATGGATGGTGCTTGTGTGTGTAGGCTTGCATGGCAAATGCAGTTGTGCGTGCACACATGTTTGGATGAATGTGTATGTAAGTAGACATGTCCGTGATGTCACGCATGTATGTTGTTTTCGGCTGCATGTATGAGCACTGTGTACATGTGCATGTGTGTGTATTTGACAAGGGTGCAACAGTGATGCAACATGGATGCATGTGACAGCGGTATGTGGAAGCCTGATTGGCAGATGTGACATGGATGCCCGTCTGAACAGTGCGACACTTGGCAGAGGTGTACACATGCATGCAAGTGTGGTGGTGTGTGTACATGTGTGGTGCACTTCCTGTGTTGCATGTGATGTCTGGCTCCCCTTTGGCTGCTGATGCTGTTGTATGTGTAGGGATGGTGGTGGCAGTTGCGATATGGCTGTGGTATGGCTCATGTGTGCGAGTTGCAATGACATGTGTGTTGGGGATTGTGATGACATGTCTGAGGTTTGCCAATGCCACTCATGTGCAACTGTCATGTGTGTATGTGTCCATTGTACAGTGCCCTGATGCCTGTGTTTTGTTTCTCCCTGTCTGCAGCGTCAACTGATGAAGAGGGCGGAGAAGGTGCTGTGGAGCACAGCGGCGGGGATCCGACCGCCAGCCGGAGACGCAAGGCCCAGCTCCCCTCCCGTGTTGTCATCTCGTCGGGGAGTGAGGAGTCCGGTGCCGCGTCCCAGGCCGCAGCTGCCGGGGGGAGGTCCAAGAGGCGGAGGTTGCAGTTGGACTCCTCGGCAGCAGAAGGGGCAGCTGGGACCCCACAGGGCCCAACAGGGGAAGATGGCACGGAGTCATCCAGGTTGGTGGGGGGTTTGGTGGAGGAGGAGGCCGTGCAAGCACCAGAGACGGGGTCTGGAGGTGGGGATCCCACTGGTGCTAGTGGTGCAGTGCAGGACCAGGGACAGGAGGCAGCACAGGCCGCCGCGGAGGTGCCTGTGTGCAATCCTGTCCCCGATCCCGTCCCTGCATCATCTTGCACCAGCAGGGATGCCTACGTCCAGACCCGTTTTCAGGCAGGGGATGAGCTGACGTCAACTGGCCTTCCTCTGCCTGCGGACGTGGCCATCCAGGTCCGGGTTGAGCCTGTCCTGGCTGGTGTGGCGTTGCGTCAACGGGGCATGCGAGGTGACCTGCAGTCTTTTCATGGAGAGACTGCACGTCATCTCGAATGGCTCGTTGACCACGTCAGCCTGCTGGGACAGGTCACCCAGGCCGGATTCCGCCGTCTGATGGGGCTTGTTCCGACCCCCTCCTCAACTGGACCCCCTACGCGCCAGTCGTCCTCTGTGCCATCTTCCCACCCATCAGTCACCTGGGTGCCCTGTGGAGCTGCCTCTGACGGTGCGGCCAGGCTGGTGGAGGAGGCATCCCTGCCACAGTCGGGAGTCGGAGGTCCAGCAGGGGTGGCCACATCAACAACTGCACCCCAGCCGGCGGAGGATGTGCAGGCAGCAGGAGGCAGTGCACGGGCAGAGGCAGAGCAGCAGCAGCAACATGGTGGGAGACATGAAGGCTCGGGGCTTTCGACATCGGAAGGGCAGGCATCGGCCGGAGGGCAGGGGGACCCAGGACAGAGAGTGTCTTCCGTGTGGCAGCGGTTGGGCCACGCCATAGGTGCGGAGCGGCGGCGGGCGGAAGAGGCGCGGCTCACAATGGTCAGGGTGGAGAACTCCATGCGGAGGGCCCTGAGGCGGGCCGAGTGCCTCGAGGCAATCCGCAGGGGGTTGGAAGAGGACACGGCGTCGTCCCTGCGGACCCTCGGGGCCATGGAACTGGACCGCCTCCGGGACATCGAACAGGAGTTCGATGATGCCCTGGCCCGGGACACCACGGAGTGAGCCGCTGGACTTGCCCGCCGCCTTTGTATATAGTTCTTTAGTTTTAGGTTTCCTTTGTTTCTTATTATGATTTGGAGTCGACGGACACTGCTCCACTTTTTGTATATAGTTGATTTTTAGTTAGGTTTTTTAGTAGGTTTCCTTTGTTCAGTTGGGCTCATGGACCCTTGGTAGTTTTTTACATAGTTCTTTATTGCATAGAGATTTTTTTACATTTGACTTTGGAGGACATTTTTTTGGATTCTGATTTGCAGTTTTTTTTTTTAATACGGACATGCAGCTTATTTTTTCTCATTCCCATTGTAGTTTGTTTCCTTTCTTTAGCATTCTTTATTTTTTTCAATACAATTTTGTTTCCATACTTCACTGTGTGGTATCATCTCATTGGTTTCATGCATGTCATGTTGGGTGTTTTCCCATTCAATTGCAACCATTGTGTGTGACGGACATGGGTTCATTAGCTTCATGAACATTGGGGGTGTAACATGTGATTTCCATTTCCATGTGAGTGAATGGGTTACTTGGTAGGGCTTTTTGGCTGTGGAGGCTGAGCATTACGCACATGATTGGGGATTGTGAGGACCTGGTGGGGGCTGCCCATGGTGGCAGGGGGGTGGGTGTGGTGGGAGACATGAGTGGGGGCCTGGTGGAGGGTGACCCTGGATGCTGGGGGGTGGGGGTGCAGGGGGACATGAGTCAGGGCCTGGTGGAGGGTGGCCATGGTGGCTGGGGGGTGGGGGTGGTGGGAGACATGAGTGGGGGCCTGGTGGAGGCTGCCCCTGCACTGCTGGGGGGTGGGGGTGGTGGGAGACATGAGTGGGGGCCTGGTGGAGGCTGCCCCTGCACTGCTGGGGGGTGGGGTGGTGGGAGACATGAGTGGGGGCCTGGTGGAGGGTGCCCCTGGTGGCTGGGGGGTGGGGGTGGTGGGAGACATGGGTAGGGGCCTGGTGGGGGCTGCCCATGGTGGCAGGGGGGTGGGGGTGTTGGGAGACATGAGTGGGGGCCTGGTGGAGGGTGGCCATGGTGGCTGGGGGGTGGGGGTGGTGGGAGACATGAGTGGGGGCCTGGTGGAGGCTGCCCCTGCACTGCTGGGGGGTGGGGGTGGTGGGAGACATGGGTGGGGGCCTGGTGGAGGCTGCCCCTGCACTGCTGGGGGGTGGGGGTGGTGGGAGACATGAGTGGGGGCCTGGTGGAGGCTGCCCCTGCACTGCTGGGGGTGGGGGTGGTGGGAGACATGAGTGGGGGCCTGGTGGAGGCTGCCCCTGCACTGCTGGGGGGTGGGGGTGGTGAGAGACATGAGTGGGGGCCTGGTGGAGGGTGACCCTGGATGCTGGGGGGTGGGGGTGCAGGGGGACATGGGTGGGGCCTGGTGGAGGGTGGCCATGGTGGCTGGGGGGTGGGGGTGGTGGGAGACATGAGTGGGGGCCTGGTGGAGGGTGCCCCTGCACTGCTGGGGGGTGGGGGTGGTGGGAGACATGAGTGGGGGCCTGGTGGAGGGTGCCCCTGCACTGCTGGGGGGTGGGGGTGGTGGGAGACATGGGTGGGGGCCTGGTGGAGGCTGCCCCTGCACTGCTGGGGGGTGGGGGTGGTGGGAGACATGAGTGGGGGCCTGGTGGAGGGTGCCCCTGGGGGGTGGGGGTGGTGGTAGACATGAGTGGGGGCCTGGTGGAGGCTGCCCCTGCACTGCTGGGGGGTGGGGGTTGTGGGAAACATGAGTGGGGGCCTGGTGGAGGGTGCCCCTGCACTGCTGGGGGGTGGGGGTGGTGGGAGATATGGGTGGGGGCCTGGTGGAGGCTGCCCATGGTGGCAGGGGATTGGGGGTGGTGGGAGACATGAGTGGGGGCCTGGTGGAGGGTGCCCCTGCACTGCTGGGGGTGGGGGTGGTGGGAGACATGGGTGGGGGCCTGGTGGAGGCTGCCCCTGCACTGCTGGGGGGTGGGGGTGGTGGGAGACATGAGTGGGGGCCTGGTGGAGGGTGCCCCTGCACTGCTGGGGGGTGGGGGTGGTGGGAGACATGGGTGGGGGCCTGGTGGAGGCTGCCCATGGTGGCAGGGGGGTGGGGGTGGTGGGAGACATGAGTGGGGGCCTGGTGGAGGGTGCCCCTGCACTGCTGGGGGGTGGGGGTGGTGGGAGACATGGGTGGGGGCCTGGTGGAGGCTGCCCCTGCACTGCTGGGGGGTGGGGGTGGTGGATGACATGAGTGGGGGCCTGGTGGAGGCTGCCCCTGCACTGCTGGGGGAGGGGGTGGTGGGAGACATGAGTGGGGGCCTGGTGGAGGGTGCCCCTGCACTGCTGGGGGGTGGGGGTGGTGGGAGACATGGGTGGGGGCCTGGTGGAGGCTGCCCATGGTGGCAGGGGGCTGGGGGTGGTGGGAGACATGAGTGGGGGCCTGGTGGAGGGTGACCCTGGATGCTGGGGGGTGGGGATGCAGGGGGACATGAGTGGGGGCCTGGTGGAGGGTGCCCCACAATGCTGGGGGGTGGGGGTGCAGGGGTACATGAGTTGGACATGGGTGGGGGCCTGCTGGCAGGTACCCCACAGTGCAGGGGGGTGGGGGTGGTGGGAAACATGAGTTGGACATGAGTGGGGGCTTGCTGGCAGGTGCCCCACAGTGCTGGGGGGTGGGGGTGGTGGGAGACATGCATTGTTGATCAGTAGTGCAAGGTGACATGTGGGTTGGCTGGGGGGCATGCCCATGGTGGATGGGCTGCCTGCGGGACATGTGCAGGGGTGCAGGGTAGTCCCCCGTGGTGTGGGCTGCCTGCAGGGGCCATCGAGGTTGTGGAGCATACACCTGGGAGGACCCACACAGCCAAATCACGTGTAGTACTCCCCAGAACCCCTGAAATACACATTCCCTGCTGAAATCGCGTGTGCAACTTCCCGCGCACCCCTGAAATACACGTACCCTGCTCGCACTGGGACAATCGCGTGTGGAACTTCCCGCGCACCCCTCAAATACACGTACCCTGCTCGCACTGGCCCAATCGCGTGTGGAACTTCCCGCGCACCCCTGAAATACACGTACCCTGATGAAATCGCGTGTGGAACTTCCCGCGCACCCCTGAAATACACGTACCCTGCTGAAATCGCGTGTGGAACTTCCCGCGCACCCCTGCAATACACGTTCCCCGCTTGGCGTTTGCCAGCCCGGTGAACTGGTCCAGGGTTAGCGCAGCCCTTTGCGATGATTTAGCGATTTTGATGGCTTTTCCTTGCGCGAGGGCGTTCTTGGGGGCGTTACTGGCGCTGCTGCAGGGTCGCTGCGATTCTCTGCGCCACGGCTCGTTTGGAAGCCTAAAATCCATGAATACGATGTGCGCGGAAATCGGTTTTAGCGCACGTGCCTGGCGCAGTCAATCGCACGCGGACACTCTGCGCCAGCCGCTTGCGACACTTTTCTGCGAAATTCTATGAATTACCCTGTTTATGATTAGTTTACCATCAATAACAGCAGGAGTGGGTAAATGGATATATGAATTAGAAAAATGCGCCGCACGGGTTACTTTTGCTGTGGGCGACATGAAGAGTTTACTTGCCTCACTATTGGGAGAACAAGCAGACGTTCTTTGGAAGAGGGCAGGATATCCAGGAGTGACATCAAACAGCAATGCAAATGATGGAGCGCCTTTTTATAGTTGTTGAACACAAGTTTGGAAAGCATTAAGAGTACACTTCCCAGACCCATCGGACATGAGGAGCACTATTATGAAGCAAACAATGAAAGCTGATGAAGATGCTGCAAAATACATACAGTAGTTGCAAGAGAAATGGCATTTAGAAACAAGGGAACCGTGGGATAAAATATTTTATCACATTTTGAGTAGGGGCTTACTGAATGACATCCAATTGGAATTGTGAAAAATAGTAGGATTAGAAATGAAACCATGGGCCGAAATACAAGCAATAACAGTTCATTTTTGCAGATCGGGGGAAGAAACGGAGAAGAAAACAGCAGAAAAAAAGAGACGGATGAGTGAAACTGGTACAAAAGAAATTAGCAACGGTCAATAGAAGCAGCAGTAATTCCATGGAAGGTCACTTTTAACAGGATAGGTCACAAACAGAGCCAACAGGCTATATAGCTGGAAGGGGAGAGGGAGCATACTACCCCAGAGGAAGAGGAGGTATTCAGAGGGGGAGAGGAGGATTTGGAAGTGGATTTAGAGGTGAATTTGGAAACGTATTTAGGAGAGGATTTGATGGTGGAGGTGATGTATCAGGGCCTAGATTTGGAGGGTTTGGAGGATTTGGAGCACAATGTTGGACATGTGGGAAGACAGGACACTATGCACGAACATGTAGAAGCGTGGGGGAGGCATTTTATGGCTTATGTCCCTATGGAGTAGGGGCAGTACTAGCACAGAATACATTCCAATACCATCCACAGAATCAGAAACAGCACAACCCCAACCCACAGAATACTATGCAACAACTACAACCACAACAGATGCCATATCCCATGGCAAACAACATGGACACAACTCAACTACAGCAAGCACAATGCACTGCTATAACACAGCATAATCCAACATTTCAGAAACAGACACCAAAAGCTCTGCAAGCACATGCTCAGAACCCTTCAAACCCCCAGCAGTGGAACAAGAACTTAATACTGCAAGGTGTTATACCACATGTTGGCAGAGTAAGTGTAGGTGAATCCTTTTATACCCTCAAAGATCAGTACATATATGGAATAGGACAGCCCACAAATGACTATGACTTGCCCAATACTATTATTAACCGCAGACCCAGAAGAGGAACTGTGGGTTGAACCGAAGATTGGAGAAAGGACATTCTCTCCTGGCCGATTTAGGAGCAACCAAGTCCTGTATCAGGGAAGGAGGGTTTGCTTTATCAGATATTGTAATGGACATGCAAGGATTTTCTGGGGCAATGATGACGGTTCCTTTCACAGAAAACATACCGATAACAATGGTAACTCAAGGAAAAAAAGCACCTTTGTTATATTCACGAAACACGCCAGTAAAGATATTGGGTAGGGACATCATGAGCAAGTTAGACATGACCATCTCATTTACTGAAAATGGAATAGTGTGTACAACTCGAGGAATACCCTATGCATAAGCAAAGGCAGTCCTACAGGCTATTTTGTGAGTACAACATTTTGCGAGGAGTGCCACTAGACCCCGATTTATTCCTATATGAGTACAGCTAATATTGGGATGGGTGTGTAGAATAGAGCAAGGTATTACACTTATCTACATTTATGTTTAGACTAGCAGTGGCTAGAGGGATTGCACATGGGACAATAATTACAGTGCATTTTGAAGCATTGCTAATAAACGAAGCAACAATAATATTACATGGAGCAGATGAGGAGGGTATTGAATGTTGCTAGGTCATGTCATGTGCATTGATACAAAATTACATTTGCCTGATTTAACTGACAAACAACTTTTTCAAGATGACGACGAGGATGGAGAGGTAATGTTCGAGGTGTGTATACCAACCCAGTTAATAGTGAAGCATAAGGAAGTACCCCAGAAAGTACTGTTAGCAATAAAAGTTGACCTCATTTTCAAGCAGATTTGGACACAGTGCCTAAAGAACTATGGACCAGTAACACCCATGATGTGGGTCTTTTAAAAGGAGTAGGGGCAGTAAGTGTTACTCACCACTCCGAAATAGGCCCAAGATGAGGATGAGTGACCTTGGAGATGATGGTTGTACAAGAATCGATATTCAGCCTTCCATCCCAGCTCCCCTGAGTACAAGACTCAGGCTTCCTCAAAGAGGGGCTCTTTTCTACAATGTACCTCTCTGCTGTTTCGATTGGGACAGACAGAGGTGTCAATTGAATAAAAGAGCGGGGAGAACACACACCGCCAATACCAATGCTGCAAAGGAATACAAAGATATTAGACAGTGTTGAGAATAAATCAAGTAATCAGAACAGCAGTATTTACAGGAATATACCTAGATAAGTATTGGAGTGGAGCTTCCCCGGGATGAAGCTACAAAAATATGAATAAGCACAATGAATGGAAAAATAATTCTAAAGAGACTTCCTAAAGTATCGAACCAATAACAACTAACCTGAATATGGATATTTTGAGGATGGAAAGTAGTCCAAGTAGTCCATACAACGAAAGGAGAAAATAACAAACAGGAATGTTAGTATAGGGAAACAGCCCCGAATGGCACAAGGGTCGCACTAGTGCCGGGTTGGTGCAGTATCAGCAAAGCCTTTATATGCACTTGAAGATAAGTTCACAATATAGTCACTCAATGTCCCAGAATCCAACAAAAGGTGAAGATCCAAACAAAGGCGTGGAGAAAATAAACAGCAGGGATGGAATTGCCAATTATAAGTATGTACCTGAACACACACATCCAGATAAAGCATAGAAAAGTTCTGGATGATTGATTGTAAGTCACCTGCGGGGAAGGTAAGGTGGTTCAATGGAGTACCGCAAGTGACAGCAGGAAGCAGGATCCAATAACGTTCCGGGTCAACAGCCAGGTGAGCACGACAGGAATAAAGGAGGAGGCAAGCCAATCCAGAAGCCAGACAAAGGGTCAGAAAACCAGGTAAAGAGAGTAGGAATTCGTGCGGAGAAGACACGAAGGAGTAAACGGATTTAACCGCTGTAGCTTGTAACGCTAATTAGCAGCAACAAGCCCCTTGGAAGACGGTGGTTTTAAAGCCGTATGGGGGGCGTGTCTTGCCGTACGTCTTCCACGTACAGGACGTCTCAGCTGATACGGACTCCGTCGTTTGTACAGGCGCCATGGCAACCTGTATCTGGTCCACAGAGGAGCTTGTAAAGGAGTCGTGTTCCACAAGGAAGCCCGAAGTGTAACAGCATCCTCCCCCAAAGAGACCGGCAACCCCCTGGCAGAATGGAAACTCCTCAGAAGCTCCGGACAATGTAAGTTGGACAAAGGCTCCCAGGTACGGTCCTCAGGCCCATAACCTTTCCAATCCACAAGGTAGAACAACGTACCCCTAGACACCCTGCAATCCAGGATGCGCGAAACCTCGTACTCCTCCTCTCCATCCACCAAGATCGACGAGGGACGTGTAGGTAGTCGAGTTCCCTGGATGAAAGGCTTGATCAGGGAGATGTGAAAAACTGGATGTATGCGCCATGAGCGCGACAGGGAGAGCTTGACCGCCACAGGATTAATAACATGCTAAGCAACCGTGCTTCTTAGCACTCAACATCCGCCGGCAGGCGGAAGAGCCGGCCACACTCAAAGGCCACTCTAAGGCCCTGTTTGCCCCTCTGCACCCAGTCTTCATCAGCCAGGTGGCGCGGGCAGGAGCCCCCACCCTCAGCTCTTCATCAGCCAGGTGGCGCGGGCAGGAGCCCCCACCCTCTACAGGCCAGGATCAACTCATCAGAGCTGCAGCACCGTGCTACGAGGCACGTAGAGGATCGCAGTGCAGCCAGGCCCCCACGAGCCCCCACCTGCACCTTGTGCTGCCCCCCCTCCCAGAGGAACTTTTCACCCCCCTACCAGCCACCCCTCACCTAGAAGCGGCCCGGGTTGCGCTCCAGCAACACGCCGATTCGGAAAAAAAGAAAGAAAAAAAAAAAAACCAAAACAAAATGTCGGGCGCGATGCGGCGCCAGAGCGAGGCTCGGCATCCTGGTTGCTAAGCAACCATGCTTCTTAGCACTCAACATCCGCCGGCAGGCGGAAGAGCCGGCTACACTCAAAGGCCACTCTAAGGGCCTGTTTGCCCCTGTTCGCCGCGAACGGCGCGTGGCGAGTTCCCCTACTATACACTCACGACCCTCTGATGCCCCATGACAACACATGGGCTTACACCGGGGAACGCAGCGGCTGAGCAGGAGTTCACGACACGGCAGAAGCAGCGGACCTGGCTAGGAAACCCTCCGGGATCAAACACCTGGTAAGCGCGGCCACATTGCGCTACTTTTAACTCTGTTCTTGTGTTGGTCAGCCAGCCTCGAATTTGCTTCACTTGGTATAAAGGCACACAAGTGCTCCGAGTTGCCCCATAAAGGCCTAGGCATCGTGCACATGCATGCGCCTTATACTTGCCTGTAACAATCAAGGCCCGTCAGCCTCTGTATCATTCTTATGCTCATTGCCTTACTCTGCACCCACCTTGCCACCCTCTTGCCCTCCACATCCAGCCTCGTACTCAAATACTTTGACGCACTCCAGCCAACATACAACCCTATTGTATTTGAACTGTGTTGTGCCTTATGGCCGCCCTAGACCACATTTGATCTGTGTTGTGCCTTATGGTCGCCCCAGACTACATTTGAACTGTGTTGTGCCCTATGGTCGCCCCAGACTACATTTGAACTGTGTTGTGCCTTATGGTCGCCCCAGACTACATCTGAACTGTGTTGTGCCTTATGGTCACCCTAGACCACATTTGATCTGTGTTGTGCCCTATGGTCGCCCCAAACTACATTTGAACTGTGTTGTGCCCTATGGTCGCCCCAGACTACATCTGAACTGTGTTGTGCCTTATGGTCGCCCCAGACTACATTTGAACTGTGTTGTGCCTTATGGTCGCCCCAGACTACATCTGAACTGTGTTGTGCCTTATGGTCGCCCTAGACCACATTTGATCTGTGTTGTGCCCTATGGTCGCCCCAGACAATATCTAAACTGTGTTGTGCCCTATGTGTTGTGCCCTATGGTCGCCCCAGACCATATCTGAACTGTGTTATGCCCTATGGTCGCCCCAGACCACACTCGAACTGTGTTGTGCCTTATGGTCGCCCCAGACCATATCTGAACTGTGTTGTGCCCTATGGTCGCCCCAGACTACATTTGAACTGTGTTGTGCCTTATGTGTTGTGCCCTATGGTCGCCCCAGACTACATTTGAACTGTGTTGTGCCCTATGGTCGCCCCAGACTACATTTGAACTGTGTTGTGCCTTATGGTCGCCCCAGACCATATCTGAACTGTGTTGTGCCCTATGGTCGCCCCAGACAATATCTAAACTGTGTTGTGCCCTATGTGTTGTGCCCTATGGTCGCCCCAGACCATATCTGAACTGTGTTATGCCCTATGGTCGCCCCAGACCACACTCGAACTGTGTTGTGCCTTATGGTCGCCCTAGACCACAGTGCACTTAGCCTGTCCCTGACGGCATTTAACCTGTCTCTGATTGCATCTAGCCTACATATGATTGCTCCGTCTAGCCTAGAGGTACCTTGCAAACCAACTGCTCGAGCCTAAAACCAGGCCACAATGATACTAACCTTTATTTACCTGTCAGCCTTTTGGACCACAATGCCTAAAGTAAACTACTATCCGAGGCCCACACTACAGGGCTTACCGCCTGTGGATGAAGGACTCTTAACTCCCCCCCTAGAACCCAGCCATCAACTTTCACACTCACTTATTACCCACCAATCACTAACATACCTTCCCTGTGACATTGCAAATAGAAACGCAAAACTACGCTCAAGACTACCTAAAATTTACGAACCATTAGCTAGACTCAATACATCTTGCAATAGAAGTAACGCTAACATCCGAAACACTCCTCCTGTAAAAATTGACCTCCATCGCAACAACCGCCTAAATAAGCAGCCCAACGCTAATATTAGCATACCAAAAAAGAAAAGTAATACCACCCAGGCCACAGCAAAGCCGAACATCCAACTGAAGTGCGCCCTTATTAATGCCAGATCACTAATAGCACACGCTACCGAAATCGCGGATCTCATTCAAATAGGAGACTACGACATCTTCGCCATAACAGAAACTTGGCTGCACCAATCTGCAGGACCTGCCCTAATGCTTGCCTTACCCCATAATTACACCATACTTAGAGTAGACAGAGTCAACTCTCGAGGAGGTGGCCTAGCTATTATTGCTAAAAATAATCTCACCCTAAAAATTGAATCAAGTTCAACGACTAACTCCTGCGAATCATTAACTGCTAAACTCCTCGCATCTCCCTCTCAAACTATTACTATTCACCTTATCTATAGACCACCAGGCCCTATTGGCACATTCGAGGAGGACATTTCCACAATCCTCTCAAACAACCTAAAAACTTCATCCCAAGCTATCCTTCTGGGAGACCTAAACCTAGGCTACAATGACCCTAAAGACCTGCAAGCAACCAATATCACTAACGTCATCTCAGAACTAGGCTTCTCCCAAAAAATCCTACAACCCACACACGAAAAAGGCCGTATACTTGACTGGGTTGCTGACTATAACTGCAATACAACGATTGTCGATATCACCTCACAATTCTGGACTGATCATGCACTGATAACTTTCCTCCTAAATGTTAACCAGACCCTACCTATTGAAAATGCTCTGGCTCCCCCCTTGCCAACCAGAAACAAAAAACTTATAACTACAGAAATACTGCTACCACTCATCCTCCCCAGATTAAACTCTCTACCTGACTTATTGGATACCTCATCACTAGTAAATGAATTCAACTCTTCCATGGCTACAGCTCTAGATACTATTGCCCCACTGAAACTGAGAAAGAGCAAGCCCAGAGCCCACCTAAACACCTGGTTTACTCCTCACCTCAAATCTCTAAGACTTGAAAAACGTAAATGCGAATCTGCTTGGCGACTAACCCCAACAGAGACAAATAAAATTACACTCATCAATGCCTCCAAGATTTACAAAAATGAAATAAAGAAAGCAAAAAGAGATAATTTCAACAACAGAATACTGCAGGCCAAATCTGGAACGAAAGAACTATTCCTTATACTAAAGGAACTAGAAAACCCTATTCCTGTCCAAGATAACTGTGACAAAAATAAAATATGGTGCTCAAACATCCAAAAAGCACTAAATGACAAAATTACCACACTCCAAACAAAAATTGAGACAAAGAAACAGAATATTCCACCCTCAACTAACCCAAGAGGCAAACCACCAATCAGCACTAAACTAGACCTTAAATTTAACTTCTCGAAAGTAACTATACTCGAAACTGAAAAGATAATACTTTCACTCAAGCCATCCAATTGCCGAGGCGACCTATGCCCAGCCCAACTAATAAAGGACGCGGCCAGAGACCTCTCCCCATTCATCTCTAAGCTTATTAATGCCTCCTTTGCTTCAGGCACTATACCAGATAACCTCAAGCAATCCTGGGTCCTCCCCCTCCTAAAAAAACAAACACTGGACCCGTCCATCCCGACTAACTACAGGCCTATCACAACGGTACCCTTCCTGTTAAAAATCCTTGACAGGGTAGCCTACCTGCAGATCCAAAAACATCTGGAGCTGCACCACCTTTTAGGCACAAGACAATCAGGCTTCAGACCTCAGCACGGAACTGAAACCGCGCTCATCGATCTTAAAACTCAGGTTGATGAGCTGAGAGACTCGGGAAAGATGGCCCTACTCCTCTTACTGGACCTCTCTGCAGCCTTCGACCTAGTGGATCATGATGTGCTCTGCACCCACCTAGAAACAGCTGCCCATTTCTCCACACATGCCATCACATGGATCAAATCATTCCTAACCGGTAGAACTATGAGAGTCTTCTCTACTTCTGCTGCTGCTGACCCTGTATCCATCACATGTGGAGTCCCACAAGGTTCTTGTGTCTCCCCCACTATGTACAACATCTTCACGAAGCCCTTGTTCGATGATCTAGATGATCTGGGTGTTACCTACACTAACTATGCGGATGACACTCAGATTCTCATACCACTTTCAGGGGATTATGAACAAGATTTGGCATTGGTGAACAAGACCTATCTCATCATTCAGGCATGGATGGCCACCCACGGGCTATGCCTGAATGATGACAAAACGGAACTTATCATACTGGGGAACAAACAAAACATCAACAGACTAAAAGTAGAATACTCCTCCTTCGTCATAGACGGCAACACTATCAAGGTGGCTAAAGAGGTAAAAACACTAGGGTTTTACCTTGATTCCCACCTCTCCCTAACCAAACAGGTGAGCGCAATGGCATCCAGCACCGCATATACCTGCAAGCTGATTAGAGCCGCAAAACCATACCTATCCACTGCCAATTGCCTAACCCTTGCTCGAGCATTAGTGCTGTCGAAATTGGACTATTGCAGCGCACTATACTTAGGGGCCAATAAACATACGTTGCAAAAGATTCAAACACTACAGAACAATGCTCTTAGAGCTGCCTTAGGAATTCCAAGAAGGGAGCATATCTCAGAGGCTAGAAGACAATCCAACTGGCTCTCCACAGCGGACAAAATCAAACTCAAGACAGCTTCTCTAACTTTCAAAAGTATCAACCACCTAGCACCCAAATACCTAACTGCTAAATTCAACAGAAAAATCTCCACTAGACCCACCAGAGAAGTATACTCCAACCAGTTAGTGATACCCCCATTTAAACTAAGTACGGCCGGAGGAAACAGCTTCCCGGTCAAAGCGGCCCAGCTTTGGAACTCCCTCCCGCCCGGCCTGAGATCTACCCAATCCTACGCTCTCTTCAGATCTAACTGTATCAACTGGATCAAAGAAAATGACCGATAGTCCCGCCCTACACTAACATAACTACTGTCCTACAGACGTACTATGCACATAATTATATACTCTCTATCTTCCTACTGCATATTTCCTGTACATATTATGTTATATGTTTATTTTATGCACAATGTATATTCTCCCTATTGTCCTGCATTATGTAATTTCTACGATGTATAACCAACACTTGTAAGCATGCGTAACCTGTAAAGCTTAAAGTATCCTTGAACAACGCGCCCGGTTACCCTCGGGTTTGGTGCGCGCTATAAATAATAAACAAACAAACAAACATCAGTAATGGCATAGGGTCCCACGTATTTAGGCAAAAGCAAACGTTTGCCCGCAATTCGGAAATTATGGGACGACAACCACACCTTCATGCCGCTCCGATAGACCGGTGCTGGGGATCGATGCACATCGGCATATTTTTTGGCTCGGTCTTGAGCTCGAAGCAAATGACAGCGTACATCCCGATGAATCTTATCGAGATCTCTCACGCAGTCTCTGGCTGCTGGATTGACAGCCGGCAATACCGGATCAAGTGGGAGTGCCCTAGGATGACTACCATACAGGGCAAAAAAGGGAGAAACCCCTGTTGACGTATGCATAGAGTTGTTATATGCAAACTCCGCGTAAGGCAGAGAAGTAAACCATGACTGTTGGAACCGAAGGCATAAACAGCGTAGGTACTGTTCGATAGTAGCGTTGGTTCTCTCAGTCTGCCCATCCGTCTGAGGATGGTATGCCGAGGAATACCTGTCCTCGATGCCCAGGGAAGCAGTAAGAGCCTTCCAGAATCGTTAAGTAAATTGTATACCACGGTGGGAAACAATGACCGAGGGCAAGCCGAAGAAACGAAACACATTCGTCATGGACAATTTCGCCAATTCCGGAGCCGAAGGCAAGCTGGAACAAGGTATGAACAGTGCATATTTTGTGAAATAATCCACAATCACCCAAATGGTGTCATGACCCTGGACGTCGGGGAGTTCCACAATGAAATCCATTGACACCATCTGCCAGGGTTTGTATGGAACAGGCAGAGGTTGTAATAAGCCTACTGGTTTAGCTCTAGAGGTCTTACATTGAGTGTATATGGAACAGGTCAAAATGTAGTCCTTTACATCGCTACCCATGGAAGGCCACCAAGCCCAACGCCGTAAAGCCTCAAGAGTTTTTTGAATTTGTGGATGTGCTGCAACCAAAGAAACATGGGACCAGTGGAGACCTAAGGTTCTCGCTTGGCCTATATGCACTTGAAGATAAGTTCACAATATAGTCACTCAATGTCCCAGAATCCAACAAAAGGTGAAGATCCAAACAAGGACGTGGAGAAAATAAACAGCAGGGATGGAATTGCCAATTATAAGTATGTACCTGAACACACACATTGAGATAAAGCGTAGAAAAGTTCCGGATGATTGATAGCAAGTCACCTGCGGGGAAGGTAAGGTGGTTCAATGGAGTACCGCAAGAGACAGCAGGAAGCAGGATCCAATAACCTTCCGGGTCAACAGGCAGGCGAGCATGACAGGAATAAAGGAGGAGGCAAGCCAATCCAGAAGCCAGGCAAAGGGTCAGAAAACCAGATAAACAGATTAGGAATTAGTGCGGAGAAGACACAAAGGAGTAAACGGACGTAACCGCTGTAGCTTGTAACACTAATTAGCAGCAACGAGCCCCTTGGAAGACGGTTGTTTTAAAGCCGTATGGGGGGCGTGTCTTGCCGTACGTCTTCCACGTACAGGATGTGTCAGCTGACACGGACTCCGTCGTTTGTACAGGCGCCATGGCAACCTGTATCTGGTCCACAGAGGAGCTTGTAAAGGAGTCGTGTTCCACAAGGAAGCCCAAAGTGTAACAGTAAGCATGCAACTAAATCAAGGAGCATTATTACCCTGAGTGAGACAATACCAAATATGCAGACAAGCAGATGAGGGAATATATGATACAATTGCAGCAATGCATTACAATACCATCAGAATTCACATTTAACATGGCTGTGCACCCTGTGAAAAAGGCAAAAGGAGGGGCTTGCAGATTTATACAAGATGTGAACTCTTTGAATAATATAGTGGACGCAGAATTTCCAATAGTTCCAAATACTGCAACAATTGTATTCAACATACCCTCAAACGCAATGTACTTTACAGTAATAGATCTAATAAATGCTTTCTTTTTTTATACAATCGCACCCAGACTCACAGTATTTGACCATGCTTACTTTCTGCAGCCAAAGACTGCAACATACATTTTTACGACAGGGGTACTGTGAATAAGCCAGTATGTTTAACAGAGTCCTACTTATGGACCTAGGAAATATACAGATACAGAGTGAAGTGATACAATATGTTGATGACATCCTGGTGTGCAGCACCACAGAAGATGAATGTACGAAAGTTTCAGTGATGCTCCAGACACAATGAGTGGGAAAGAGGTACAAAGAAGATAAAGACAAACTGCAATATTGTCACAAGGAAGTGATTATTTGGGCCAAATAATATAATCAGAAGAAAGAAGAGTGACACCAGAGAGAGCAGGAGCAATACACAACACTCCATAACCAGCAGTAAAATAAATGCAACCGTTTCTAGGGCTGGGAAATTATTGCCGATCATGGATATTAGATTACGCCTAATACACCAGGCCCCTTTTACAAGAATTAAAAAGAGCACAAAAGGAGTGAACGTTTATTGCCTGGTCAGTATAGATGGCCGAGACATTAAATAAACGAACACTAACATCTGCACGTGCATGTTCAAATGCATGAAAATGATACGACTATTTTAGGTCATGCATTTCTTAGGGCTATGACCGATACTCTTAAGTTCATCTCAAACCAGATAATGCCTTGACAACAACAGCTGGCCGGAGCTACCAGAGAAGAAGAAACACCACAAGTATCAGCACTGCTACCACCACCACAGCTCTACCCGGGGGACCGGGTATTCATTCAGAACTTCGTGAGGACGTGGAATAATCCTCGATTTGTGGGTGCTTTCATCATGGAGTATGCCACTGCGACTGCAGTGAAACTCCAGGGACATAAATTATGGATCCATCTTTTCAACGTCAAGAGAAACAAGAGCAAAGCCCCCTTTTTGTAGACAAGGAAAGCAGCTAAAGGGAAGTGTCGTGAGATATAATATACCTGTGCCAAACTCTATGCGTCCATTTCTCAGCAGGGACTCCAAAAGTATCATTACACAGCACAGGACATGCAAATGATTAATGGAAATTGTGCCTTGTGTAGCATTTATTATTGTTCTTTTGTGTTTATCTCTTTCTTTTCTTTGGCTAAAATATAAATGGTTGGTGGCACAACAAGGAATTAATAATTAAAAAATATTTGAAAACCAAACTGGAAAAATAACCAGAACAAGGAAATAAATGTTTGACCATTAAAGATTTGAGGGAGGTGCTAGTGATGGATTTTCTACTGAGATTGAAAACATGTGGTCTGGCCATATGCAAGTAAAGGGAAGAAAGCGATTGAATGAAACCTGTTATGTGTGCTCTCCAATTCACCATAACACAGGCACCCCCAGACTGATTAGACCACAGGAAGTAAAACCACAAAAAGCACACAGCCTAGCTCCTCTTGCCCTATGCAAGATGAAAGGGTGATTCCAGGGATATAGGGTGCATGTTAAATTGGAAGAAAATTCAGTATTTGTTGATGACTTTATACAAATGAAGAAAATGGCCGATAGATTGGGGTCAAAGAATATTGGAATGCATTACACACTGAAGGGACACACACAGGGGAAGTAACATTTAGAAGTATGGGCCTCATTATGACTCTGGCGGTAGCTGTGCTGGTAAAACCGGCACGGCTGCCACCAGAGTCATTTTTTTCACAGCACCCGTGAATGGGCAATTGCCGGGGCATTACCACCTTGGCAGACCCGGTAATTGACGTAATTGACCATTCCCGGGCGCCGGAAAATATTAGTCCCCATTCCCATTTGACTCCGATTGGACTCAATGGGAATGTGGAGGTGGGTCGCACTGGCACCATTTGTGAATGGAGCTGGTGCATCCGACATGGTCTGCGAGCGGGTGCCGCTCTGCCCGCTAGGGCAGACCTGGCGGGCCGACAGGCACTCACTTGCAGACCTCGTAATATGCTGGTCCAGAAACAACGGTAACCGCAAGCTTACCGGTACCGTTGTTTCCGGACCGGCAGGGTCGTAATGACCCCCTTTGTGTTTAAAGAAATGAACAGAAGCAAAGGGGAAGGTACTGCCATGGTGCATTCAGAGACTTCAGATGCCCATAATGCCCATAATTGGGGATGTCTTTCATAGAGAAAAATGGGAAGAAGGGATAATGGGACGCAGAGCA
Source organism: Ambystoma mexicanum (assembly GCF_040938575.1). NCBI lineage: Eukaryota > Metazoa > Chordata > Amphibia > Caudata > Ambystomatidae > Ambystoma > Ambystoma mexicanum. The sequence continues at coordinate 102,186,623 of NC_090936.1, read as the reverse complement.
GAGGCAATGGTTGAAATAGCAAAAGAAACAGTTGCGCATTTGAAAAAAAATATGTCTTGCCGAATGGTGGGAAAATGCAAAATTGGTAACTTGCAAAAAAAGAACTGCTTCACATCAAACGTCTCATACACCCTCCTTTATGTTTCAGATACAATGGAACTCTCAAAGTGGGAACTAATACTGGGTTTAAAATAATAATGGACATACCAGCATTTAAATTAGGGAAAGAAGCCACATGGTGCATTACTGGTCTTGCAGCACCCACGCCTACATGTAGCTCCCATTGAATTGGAGTGGCTCTTGCATTTTTACAACTCTTCACTCGCAAAAAAGATAGTAGCTCTTTGACTTTGACATTGAAAAGGAATGAGAGAGCAAACTACAATTTGGTGGTGATTCCCACAAAAGTACAGGCGTTTTGGCAAGGCTGCTGTCTTCTTCACATCACTTTTAGCACCTGGAATTCAAACAGCAACACATGCAGGTGCAGATCACCAGGTGGGAACTACTACAGTGCTAATACTACCAAAGAAGGACTGAACTCAATGAAAGAAGAATTTAGGGGTGTCAGATTAACTACTCTATAGAATAGGTGTGTCCTTTACCTCCTTAATGCTATGGAGGGAGGCGTATGTGCAAAAATCAGCACAAGCTGCTGTACATTCGTATCAGTCAACGATACACAAAACGTGTAACGTTTTGGGGGCGGGGCTACTTATTGACTCTAGTAGGCCCAGGTAATTTCTTTTGTGTCCAAGGAAATACAAAAACACTGTAAATGTGAAGATGTACAAGAAGTAGTTCAGACAAAAATAGATATCATATATACAGCTTGTAAATTTATTTTGCTGCTGGATGCATTTAGTAGTCATGCATCAGTATTATTAATAAAGAGCTGTTTGTAACGAGAGCAAACAGAAATACAAAACAAATTTTCATTCAGAGATACTGGGTGTGCAGGGAGGTTAGATCACAGTCTTAGCCCTGCCCTCACACCATTGTAATGGCCAAATAAATTGACAGAATGCTGTAATAAAACAAAAATGTAACCACCACCACTAGTGACAAGTGATTAGCGTGTGTTCAATACAAGACAACCCAAAACAAAAGCCTTAAATGGGGAAATTCTTGGTTGTCTGTAGCCAGGCTGGAGGGTGACCTAACAGCCTGGCTACAGACAACCAAGAATTTCCCCATTTAATGCTTTTGTTTTGGGTTGTCTTGCATTGAACACACGCTAATCACTTGTCACTAGTGGTGGTGGTTACTTTTTTGTTTTATTACTGCATTCTGTCAATTTCTTTGGCCATTACAATGGTGTGAGGGCAGGGCTAAGACTGTGATCTAACCTCCCTGCACACCCAGTAACTCTGAATGAAAATTTGTTTTGTATTTCTGTTTGCTCTCGTTACAAACAGCTCTTTATTAATAATACTGATGCATGACTACTAAATGCATCCAGCAGCAAAATAAATGTACAAGCTCTATATATGATATCTATTTTTGTCTGAACTACTTCTTGTACATCTTCACATTTACAGTGTTTTTGTATTTCCTTGGACACAATAGAAATTACCTGGGCCTACTAGAGTCAATAAGTAGCCCCGCCCCCAAAACGTTACACGTCAGAACAGACCCCCTTTGTTAACCAAGTATTACCAGCCCATTGTTCTGCCGTTGGTGGGCTATCCCTCCAGTTACCAACGATACACTAAACGGCAGTTTAACAGATGCTATTGCTGCCTTGCGCACGTTACACACTACGATGGAGAGTTGTCCAGTTGTTGATGAGACAGGTATCATGTAATGATTTCCTGGGTGCACTCGTAAGCCTCTGCATTCTACAAGTGATTTTAGGATCTTTAAAGGGAGTTGGGAAGAAGAAAGCACAAGCACAAATGTCACTTACATTAGGATCTTATGATGTCGCTGTCCTGTCGATATAGGGATCTGTAGGGGTTTCGATTAGTGTAGCCAATTATTATGTTAGAAAATGTCACATGTATTATTTTTGTTTACTATTTTAAGAAACTTGGAGTAAGACTCAGATAGAAGTGCATTGTGGGGGCTTGTAAAGACTTTCATTAAAATAAAAACAGGTCTGGAGGAAATCCGATCTTGCTCTGCCTCTAGGAGCTTTCCATGCCTGAAACGAAACTAAAGGATGTCCGTGTCATAATGTCCAAAGTAAAGTGCTTTGTCCTGTGTTCAAATCCTAACCTGACCCTTATATGCTAAACTCAAGATAAAGTGAAAAGGGATATTGTCTTTCAACTGGTTTGTCTGAAGCTCTTTTCCAGAGTTCTAACATAAAGTTCCAAAAGTTACAAAAGAAATACCTACTGAGGTGCAGGTGCAAGTGGATCTAGGTCACCTGGCCTAAGCCCCACCCATCTGGTACCTTCCTGCCTGCCACTCTTTTTCACCACTTAGCAAGCCCCGCCCACCTGGTGCCTTCCTGCTTCCGGCTCTTTTTCATCACTTAGCGAGCCCCGCCCACCTGGTGCCTTCCTGCTTCCTGCTCTTTTTCACCACTTAGCAAGCCCCGCCCACCTGGTGCCTTCCTGCTTCCCACTCTTTTTCACCACTTAGCAAGCCACGCCCACCTGGTGCCTTTCTGCTTGCCGCTCTGTTTCCCTACTTAAGGAGACCTCCAGCTTCTTTTCCTTTGCAGATGGGGAGCAGGTGCAAGTGGATATAGGTCACCTGGCCTAAGTCCCACCCACCTGGTGCCTTTCTGCCTGCCGCTCTTTTTCACCGCTTAGCAAGCCCTGTCCAACTGGTGCCTTCCTGCTTGCTGCTCTTTTTCACCACTTAGCAAGCCCGCCCACCTGGTGCCTTACTGCTTCCTGCTCTTTTTCACCACTTAGCAAGCCACGCCCACCTGGTGCCTTCCTGCTTGCCGCTCTGTTTCCCTACTTAAGGAGCCCTCCAGCTTCTTTTCCTATGCAGATGGGGAGCAGGTGCAAGTGGATCTAGGTCACCTGGCCTAAGCCCCACCCACCTGGTACCTTCCTGCCTGCTGCTCTTTTTCACCACTTAGCAAGCCCCGCCCACCTGGTGCCTTCCTTCACCATCACTGTCTTGTGGCCAATGCTGGATTTGACTTTTATGGACTTCATTCATTCACGGTGCGTCACTCTTTCTCAACTCTCATGCTGGACTTCCTTTGCATCTTGTACTCATGGTGACCCTGAATCATGCTGTTCCCATCTTCATCTTGTATCCTGGCTTGCAACATTATGTGTTACTACTGACTTCTACAATTGTAATTGCTCTCCTCGCTTGCTTCTCCACTCTTGTTGACTGCTTAATCTCTTTTCTCTTCTCTTCTCCTTTCCCTTCTCCCTTTTCCTATCTCCTCCATTTACTTTCTTCTATGCACTTACTCTATCAGAATTGTCCCTGATAGCAACCTCGTCTGTTTCCTTCACCCTCGCATTACTGTTTTTTTCCTCCCCACCACCCATCCAGCACTATCTGAAATATCATCAGGCCTAGTATGAAAGTCGCTTGTTTTGTTCCTCCCCTCCCTTTCTGCACCCCTCTCCCTCACCTTTTGTTTTTCTCTGGCTCTACCAGAAATGTCATCAGGCCTAGTACGGTAGTCGCCTGCCTGTTTTCATTTCCTTCCCACTCTCCCCCTCCCTTCCTTATCTATGTCTTAGCTCTTGCACTATCTGAAATGTCGTCAGGCCGAGTACGATATTTAATTTCACATCCTTACTGTTCATGGCCTGTAAGAATGTGGTTGTATTTTCCCTTGTTCCCTCCTTTGCCTTGAAGCGCTTTGAAACACATTGTGTATAGGCGCTATATAAATAAACGATCATGTCATATCATGTCAACGTTCAACAATCCTCAGGAGATGTTTCACTTTCACTGAGTTTTACAATTCACAGTTTCAGAGGGTGTGCATCTTCACCTGGTCTCTTTAACACATTCACAATTCACAATGCCAAGAAGTGAATCCTCTTTTCTTGGCTGCTAGGCACAGTTCACAAGTTTCCAATCACTAGGGGATTGCTTTCCCTCCCTTAGTCACAATATGTGTGTTTCAAGTCCAGGGCAAATTACTCACTTCCCATGGACTCCATACACTCCAGAGTTTGACTCTCCCCTCTTGATTTCCTCAGTTTACACACACATTCTTGACAAGCATCAGAGTGAGTCCCAGACCCTCCCCTGTCGATCTGGCACACTCTCCTCCTTTGTTTCCAATCCCTTATGTTAATACAATTGGGTGCAGGTCCCAGACTTGCAATCAGTTCATCTGGTGTACTCTACTGCCAGGACATTCTCAATGTTCATACATTTCCAGTCACTAGGGAATTGCTTCCCTTCCCTTAGTCATAATATGCTTGTTTCAAGTCCAGGGGGAATGTCTCCCTTCCTCTAGATTTCGTACACTCAAGAGGTTGAGTCCCTCCTCTTGATTCTCTCAGTTTACACGCAGTTTCTTAACAAACATGACAGTGATTCCCAGACCCTCCTCTGTTGGTCTGGCACACTGTCTTCCTTTGTTTCCAAATGGTTATGCTCATACAATTGGGTGCAGGTCCAGACTTGCAATCAGTTCACCTGTTGTACTCTGCTAATAGGACTTTCTCAATTAGCTCACTTGTACTTGGGTGCGGGTCCCAGACTCACAATCAGGTTGCCTGGTGTACTCTCCTGCCAGGACTTTTTTCAGTTTGCTCACTTGTACGTGGGTGCAGGTCCCAGACACACAATCAGGTTGCCTGGTGTACTCTCCTGCCAGGACTTTCTCAATGTGCAACAGTTCCAAGCTTTTATATTTTCTTCATTCAACCATTTGGTCCTTGACCCTCTTTCACTTGCTTTATTGAATACTTGACTTGGTGTCCCAGCTCCCCTGCTCAGGTTCACCAAGTCCATATATCTGGCTTTTAATGGTGTGCGGTATACACCACTAAGTGCCCTGGTGTTACTCTGGGCTCACCCGTCTCTCCTGGCTGATCAGCGTTCTCTGCGTTCTCTCGTTTCCCCAGTGTCTCGTTTCCTCCTTTTGCTGGCATCTCGTTGGCTCTCCGGTACCCGCAATGCCTTGGCCTTCGTTCAACAGGTTCCTCTGATCACGGCCACTGCATGGCAAACCTCAGACTTCCAAGCCACTCATAATGACACCTGCAGGAGCTCCCTTGCTGCCCACTGCAACTTGCTTCCTCTCGGTTTCCCAACCCGCATCCCGTATCCAGAGTAGTGGTACTCCATGTTTCTTTCCTACAAAGGTATGAAAGAACCTTATTGTTGGGGCGGATTGTAGGGTCTAGTTCAATATTATAATAGGCCCTACAGGATTGGGAATTCAAGGAGATAGTGTCATACCCCGAGTGGAAAAGGGGATACTTCGCTCCCATGAGGGCTGTCTTCCCCCATATGGTCCTCCCCCCGATAGCCACCTCTAGTGACAGGATCAGGTATCAGCTGCCTTTCACTGGCCATATCGAAACAGAGTTTCCCCGGAGAGGCAGTGTTGACATTGCTGCTTCATCACCCTATGCAAATCTTGTGGTTTTGAACCTTATAATCCTCAGCCCGATGTGGGCTCTGGGAATTGTTTGTATATTGGTTGACTCCCGGCCAACACTTTGTTTATTAATAAAGTGAATAAAGCAGTTTTTTCTTGCACCTGGTCTACTTCCCTATTTTGTGCCCTCCTCAACATCCTTGCCAGGTACATCAGTTATGATGGAACAGTCCAACAGTGGATCCAACCCCTCCAACAGATACCAACTAATCAACTAATCAAGATGGGACCCGACAATGCCCTGTAACTGTCCTATAACCTGCAGAGTTCTGCAAGACTCAATGCTGTGCCCTTTCATCTAAAACATTAACATGGAACCACTTGGATTACTCCGTGCAAAAATGTGTTTCAAGTTACACCAATATACAGATGTCTTGCCAGCTCGTTCGCACTCTAGATGGTTCCATGTAATAATGTCCCAGCAAAAATGTCTCCTGACAAAAAAGTCACCGTTTTTTGCTGAGACATTATTACATTGAACATGCGGGCGACAACCCTGCAACCCCCAATTTCTTTTTTTTTACAAGGGGAGCCGGGGACATCCCTGCAACCCATCCCCATACATAATGTCATCATATATAAAGTCGCCAATGGCTTTTTCCCGGCGATATTATGTATGGGGACATTATTACCTGATACAGTCTAGATACCATGACACAGGAAGCCAGAGGCACAAAAGGCCATGCACAAAAGTGTGATGTGCTGTGAGTTGGGCTTCCTGGGTCGTGGTGTCCAGAATATGAGGAGGAGGCAGGGAGCATGCATCAGGTAAGAGGAGAGACGGGAGCGGGTGAAGAGCAGTGGAGGGTGCCATGCAGTGAAGGGGAGCATGGTGGAGGCACCCCCTGAAAGGGGCCAGCAGAGGACTGGTTAGAAAGGACTGACCCTGCCAAATGTGGCCTTTTGGTCTGGAATATGCATGTTTGTCCTTTTGTAACCAGCCTTGGAGATAGATCCCTTGCAGCCTTACCTAGAGATGCACTGCATCATCAACATCCTTTGACACAAGCACTACCTATCATCCAAGCATTGATGTCAAGCACAACCTGATGCTCAACCCAACAAAGACTTATTTAGTTCTTCTAGGAAAACCCACCAAGCATGCCCAAGTCTAGAATTGACTAACCAGCTAAGATTAATCGATTCATGGCTCACCTTTAACAACTGCAAAATCTCTCGGCTTCACCATCAACCTCTCGTTCAAAACAAACATTCTCAAGATAGTCAAACAGCATGGTACCACCTAGCCATCCACCTTCATCTCTTGCCTGGATTTCGGATCAGTTGTCCAAGCCCTGGTGATCTCCCGCCCAGGTAGTGGTAAAGTTCTACTTGCATGAGGTCTAGATACCACCATAGCCCCTTTCAAAGCCACCAGCAGACTGCAGCAGCCTCACCACTTGCATCACTGAGCATATCACCCAATCCTTATAAAGCTGCGCTCGTATCCCTTCAATCAAGTATCATGTTCAAGACAGTCTGCATCTCCTACAAATCAGTCACAAACAAAACACTACTCTACTTGGCTGAGAAACTGCATCTCTGGAGACCAGTGCACTACCAGAACAAAGAACTGTGAAAGGGAAAACACTTGGAAATAGGCATTTCCTGCTATACATCCTTTCCCTGGAACAAATTAGCAATGCAGATAAGATTGCCCCCTCCTTCATACACTTAAAAGTACAGCCTGCCTTCAGAGCTCCCCCTTCTCTACTCTCTCTACCCATTCCAGCTACCTAACCACCACTGCATCCTACATGTAGTCCAAGGGGTATCCCTTGGTTGGCCCTTGGCTGTCTGGAGCCAAGGGCCAAAGGCAGCAACACGAAGCTCCTGTTTGGGTGTGTCGGGCCAGAATAGGTCTTGCACCAGAACTCCTGCTGATGCCAGGACTTCACCAAGAACACCCTTTACCTGACTTCTGCTTCCAGCATAAGGATCCATCCACCCATTGACTATCCCTCACTGCAGAGCTTCTGTTACTTCACATGATCAAGGAACATTGCTATTTTGGGTCTGGTCATTGCCATTTGGTTACCTATAGCCCCATTCTTGCCCAACTCAGAACTGACAACTGGTTCTTCTCAGCCAGCTATCCACCCCTACCCTTTCCGCTCACCCACGTACCCTCCCTCTCTCTTGGGATGCACTCTTTCTTCATTGTCATCACTTGCCTATTTGTTCTACCCTCCATCATGCATCTTTATTTTGCTCCCTTTCTCTTCTACTCACTCTTCTCCTTCCCTTCTCTCATACCCTTCAGCCTCAACATGGTGTAACTTCTGTATCAGTCTCCGGCCTCCCCATCTTCCTCGTTCCTCCGTGCAGCCTCACCCCTCAGATAAGATGCTCCAAGCTCACAGCATCACCACCCTCATCTATTCCCTTGACCTACCACACAACATCTGCTACTTTCCGCCACCTCCTGACACTCTTTCACATGCTTGGCCTCTGGAATGCACAACCCTTCTGCAACAAGTCGTCCTACTTCACTGACCACTTGGACTTTTATCACCCTCAACCTTATCTTCTTAATATCACAGACACCTGGATCACCCCTCTTGACTTTGCTACATTGGCAGTTCCAACCACTGACTCTTCTAACTTCTCCCACTATCCCAGACCATGGTGCTGCATTTCTAAATGCTTATTGATCATAGTGAGAAGGAGATGGGTGGTGATAGAGTAGACATGAGACTTGCGCTTTCGGTTAGATCTTTTTCACACCAAAGCAAGAACCAAGCATTGGTTTAGTAATTCGGCAGAGGCAACCGATACCGTTTGTAGATTTTGCAACAATGCTGAGTGTATAGAAACCTTAAAACATCTGTTTCTCTTTTGTCCTGTTTTTTGAAGCAGATAGACTAAAAGCCATCACCTCTTTTAATTTGACACACACTGTATATGGGCGAGAATTAATCTGGTCTAGATGTATGTGGGGTTATGCAACTCCATAATCATTGCAACCGTTCGCTTAGTGAGAATCATTGAGACAGCTCTATCTACATAATTTGAGCTCCCATTTCTGGACCTTTGTCTTCAGAGTTGTGTTGTTATAATTTGCTTTATTGTTAACCTTTTTAGTTATCTTTGTGATGGAATTGATTTGCGATGATTGTTTTATGTTTTTAACTTGTATATATGTTGTATGGATATATCTGGATTTGTGAAATATATGAATTTTTAAAACCTTTTCTAAAATGATGTAAGGATTGTATGTCGATATACGATTTAATTTTGTAAAGATGCGTAAGCATCAAAAACAAAATCAATCAATAAAAACTTTTAATAATAAGTAGACATGAGGGCTCTGTACAATGTAGGAAGCAATCTTGTTTTTCTGTACCCCTATTTCTCTCTCTCTATCTCTCTCTCTCTCTTCTTCCTGTCCCCTCCACTTTCTCTATACCAAATCACGTTGGGTGTGCTGACAGAAGGGCAAAGTCCACATCTTTCAAGAACAGGGATTGGACCACTATGACAGGCTAGCTTTAGTTCCATCACCTGAAGACCTTTACCTTTAAAAGAAGGGATCTCACACCACTTCTTGAATTCACTCTTGAACATAAACCTGAGGTAGAATTCATTGGACCTCTGTTGGAAGAGTTGATCTCTCCACAGTCCTCCACCATTGAGGTGAAGACTGAGCATCCAAAACAGAGGTGAGCTCTGTCAACTAACCCAGGGACCATTGGTGATGACCTGCTGCTGGGACATGTCCTGCCTCTCTGCCATCCACAACTGTACCCAGGGCCTCATCACATTGTAGGACCACTCAACTTGTGGACAAGCCTCACAAGTGCTTAGGAGAATGAGAACAGGGACCAAACTATATCCTTGAGCCCCTGGACTGGGACTCACAGCAACCAGAGGACCAAGACAGCCAGGAAACCTGCATTCCTATCTTCAAATCAATTTGAGCCATGATTCGATCCCGATCGATGCCTTCGAACCCACAGAACCCTCTCGAGCTGCTGTTTGCACTCTACCTCCTCGAACCACTGCCCAGCATGTTCAAACCTGTTTGCCACTGCACCACGCTAACCAGGTGCATCATTGCCTTGGCTCAAACTACACACTCATAATTGCATCTGCTGCCTTTGAAGCACTGCTCGAACTGCCGGCATTGTTGCTGCTGTTTGACATTGCCAGTCAAACTGACTCAGGTTGCCCATCGAGCCCCAACCATCAAAAACTGCATCGACCCTCTTGAACAACTGAACTGTGTATCCAGGCTCCAGCATCTTGGCTGCCGAACCGACCGCCTAGCTGACCCTTTTGAGCCTGACGATCCACAATTCCTCAAGCGCTCGATCAAACCCATCCAGCAGAACCGTGCATCCATTTGTTAGTGAGAATTCTCCTGAGGGATGTTCTTACCCATGCATCCGAGCCCTACCTCAAAAACTGTACAGTACTGACATGGAAAACATCATGATGGCCAGAGCTTCCCAGAAAATGCACAGGGAAATGCATGAAGAATAGGCTGCCACTCATTTTTGCCGATGTTATGGGCACAGAAGGGAACTGCCTAAAACCACCATTGGACTACCCACACAGTAGTCTGAAACCATTGGGAATGGCAATGCTGATTGCCAAAAGCAACCTAGAATTGTGGGGAATTCATTTTCTTAAATCCCAAAAATGGGTGCATTACCAGTACTCACCACTATCAGAAAGCCGGCGTTTTAAAACAACACCAGACTTTTTTTTTGTGTAAAACTGAATAAATGAACCCAAAGCAGGCCAAAGAAAGACTTACTGAGAGGTGGATACAATGTAAAGTTATATTCTGAAGTGACTTGAAGGTTTATAACAAGACTGGCTGAGCTGTGGATTTCAGCAGTTTAAGTAAATTTGGACTGAAAGACACTAAAAATCTAAATGTTTAAAAGAAATGAGTGACCTACTTTTGAGTGTCACATAGGTTGCAATTGTTTAAATGTCATAGTTTTAAACTTAGAATCAGCATTCTAGCTGCATATGTAAAAATGGTTAATTTTATTTGAATGCAGAAAACTGGGTAACTAAAAGTGACATTAGCTGGGGCCTGGCTTAAGGAACTGAATTCTGCCCACCAGCTACCCCCGACAGGAGATGAGACTTGCACAACAGCTGTGTTCCCAGGCCTATCTACCTTTTGCTGCTCCCACCAAAAGGGATATGACACTTCCCTGATTGAATTACCTGGGCTCTGCAGGAAATTGAACAAAGCCCTGTCCTGACTCAGGCAAATGTTTTATTATGGGGGCCGTAAAAAGTGGCTTCCTCCTGGAAGGAAAGGGGAGGAGCACTGCCTGTGAGAGCAAGCTGGCTTGGCAGAACTGGAAAAATCAGAAATTCAACCTTGTGCTGGGGGGAAACCACACCCCTGTAGCCAGAATATGGTTTTAGAAAAAGATGAATAACTCATAGTACGGACTTGTCATAATTATTTAAATGATACCATAATTCTTGTGATTTTTCTGCCCACATTTTAAGAGGTTTTTAGAACCGGTGGCATGATCTGGGGGCAAGCTAGCAGTTAAGAGGGTATTACTTAAAATGTATGCATGTTAAAAATCGGACACTTCATCAATTAATGTCCATACTCCTTGCGCGCATGTGTGTAAATTTGGGGTAATGTCCGATATTACGAAATCAGTTAAAAAGTGCAAATGTTGCCATTTCTGAATGCAAGCTCCCAGGAAGAGCAGATTTGGACAGGGTATACCTCATGTGATATGTGATGGGTGCATGTAACTTTAAACAAATGTGTACCTGTGCAAATATGTCTTTTGGGTCAAAATATAGATTGTGTGTAATTTGACAGGGGTGGGTTCTCTGTACCATAAACAGACCTCATCATGATGACACTTCATTTCATTCCCCCAATCAAGGGGAAGAGGATGAAGTGGCCAATGACAAGTGGAGAGGGGTAGGGCCTAGGAAGCTAGCCTTTCCACCCATTTTCAAAACACATAAAAGCAGACAGACAGGACAGATAGGGACATTCAATTCCATTTGCTGCGGAGCATGCTGCCGGACCATACCACATCCAGAGATCCAAACTTCAAATCCATCAATCTCCAGAGAAAGCTGTGCAGAAAGATCCAGAAGCAGTGCTGTACCCAGAGAGAGAATAGCTGACCCAGACCACTGTTAGCAGAACCAGAGAGCTGACCCAGATCACTGTGAAGTGCCGAGACCAGACCAGAGTCCAGTCTAAAACCTGACCAGATCCGTGGCGAGGCCCATTTATTTCAAAAATATATTGTGAGTACCTAGCAGACTGTGCAGAACCAATCTCTTAGTTAAAATAATATAATTCAATCTATTTTAATCTAAATAGAACTGCCTCCTAACTGTCACCTGTCATTTGTAAAGCTGTCACCTGTCATTTCTAGTTGCTAGCTGTCACTTGTCACTTTGAACTTTAAAATTTCAAATCTGAAAAACGACCTTTACCATATCGCTCATATCTCCGTGACCGTTTGTCTTAGAGACTTGCAGTAACTTTCCTCTGAAAGCTGGGAATCTTGGCGTTTCAACGAACCGAGAACCGCATTCCTATTCCATACACTTCTGCCGCAATCGCGAAAAACGCACTTGCGAATTTACCGCGATTTGCAAATTTCTCCACGTGTGAAAACAGCAGTTTCCTTGCTAAAAATTCGTTTGCCTCTTAAGAACCATCCCTGAATCATTGCTAGAGTGAGCCTGGACTAATATTGACTTGATACCACTCACCCTGAACCTCAAGAGGGAATTAAAAGCATTTTAGCATATTTTTCACTTCATTGCCAGCACATATAAAAGCATTTTGGGCCTGTGTTTCAAACTTCTGTAGTCTAAGCTTGCTGGGGTGAACTGAATTACATTTGATTGCATTTCTGAGAACTGTGTGCTTTCCTTCCATTTCCTTGCATTGCATAAAAGGGGGGAGGGGATTGCCAGAGAAAAGTGATTACATTGTTTTGTTGAAATCATATTGAGTATTTTCTGTATTGCATTTTCATTCAACATTACATCCATCTGAACTTATATAAAGCATTCTCTACCACCTTATTCTTCTGTTCCTATTCACAAGTGTGCTAGTGCCGGATTATCCATTATTGATTACTGCTCAGATTCAGTGTGATATTCAATTATTAATTTATTATAAAGTGTGATATATATATCTATTGTTTAAATTATCAAATAAACCTTTTAAACTTGCAAAACAGAACTACTTCTTGGCTCAGTGGGGTCAGGGGGATTCCAAGAGAGGGGTGTTATATAGGGGTAGTCATCCAGAACGCATGAACTGGACATAAAGATATATCAATAAGGGTTTCCATTCAGTATCCCAGACTAGGCATTGACTTAGCTGTAGTGTTGAATTGAATCCTCTTACACTCCAGAATGGCTAATTTCCGTTACCTACTGAGTCCCTCAGCAGCTTTCCTGGATTTCTAGGATTTATTTTTCTCACCTGGCAGGAGTGTGAGCCTTTTTTCACACTCTTACATGTGTTTTGCTGTGTGTGTTTAACATTTTCTTCTGTTCATAGACTGTAGAGCCTCACCTACTCCACAGGCATCATCTTTTTAACGTGTACTACACAGCACCTTCAGTACAGTGACACAGGGTTGTCTTTTAGACTTCCCAACTCAGAGTCCATTTTCTGGGACTGACTACTTTCTCCCAAAACATGTAAAGTTGCCATTGACTTTATTAGTCTCTTTAAAATCCACAGCCCCATTACAAACTATCTTACACAGAGTACCGAAAAGGGTTAATACTTATCCCTTTTTGTCTGTTTCTCTTGGAGCATTGTTTCGCTCCCTTTTCATTAAGGCTTGGCTGGTGGCAGTGGTAACTACCCTATTTTTCCTACCACGGCTATCTTAAATAACCTTGGTATTGTTTTAGGCTATCTTGGTAGCCTCGAACTTAAACCCGCTAGACCATATATGTTTTTATACGGTTCTGGCTGTGTTTATTCGCCATTTCTTTTTGAAAATGTCTTTCTCATATTTTACTCTGCGCGCCAAACAAGTTTTGGTTCCTTTATTCACCGTCCTTTCGCGGGCTTCTACACAGAAGCCCTCCATATGCGCCTGTATGTCTGGGGGAGGGGACAGGATGTGAGGGAGGGGTTTAGGACTCCCTGCACAGGGTCTCCTTGGAGACTCATGTTGCACTCTGATCTGATTGGTTGTGGTGACTGTCCCGGCGGGACAGCCACCCTGCTGTGTGATTGACAGCCAGGCTGTGTGAATGGGGGAAAACTGCATAAAAAGCAGGTATCTGGGGCTGGAAAGGCAGAGTCACCACTGGAACGAAAGAACCGAAGAGGAGCTGACAGAAGAGGACCCCTACAATGACTGAATCGCCCGGTGAAGCCCTGCTGCAGGTCCGAATCGTCATACTCCAACAACACTAAAGATCTTCAAGGAATCTTCTCCCCTTCAGCTGGTGGGACCAACCAGTTCACCCAAACTCCAAGCCAGGCCTCCCTCCTCTGGTCGAATTTGCTGTGCAGAGCTACAGTGAACTGGATAGCCAGGATGAACAGACCCTGCTTGCGTTTTAAGGAACGCACCTTTTATTCGTTGCTTTGCTCTGCTGCTGGTTTCTTCCCTGGGCAGTTCAGGGCCCTCCAGTCTTCCTACTTCGTGTCAGTCCGACAGTCGTTTCAGGAACCGTGAGCCTGCAGGACCTGCCAGTAACATCTGACTCAGCTACAGCTGCTTCTCCATTTTAAGGTACTATTCAAATCCGGTTGTTCGTTTCGTCCAGAAGCGGTGAAGGTGTGTGAAACCTTTCGCTAATCCGAGGGCTTGTCCTTCTCTACTCTTTAAACTAACTTTTCTGCCCTGTCCGGAACTCTTGGCAAAGACTTATCCGTGAACTACCCTTAACTGCGTGATCTTGAGAAAAAGACTTTTGTCCTATTGACTTTGTCCCTAAGTTTTTTTTATTTGATTTCATCACTGTAGTTCCTCTTTCTAGATTGCCCTGCTTACTTACCTGTTGGTGCTGCTCAATTTTTGTCGAACTTTGTCTTTCCATCCCTTTTATATTACTGGGGTGCCATTTTGCTCACACTTCATTTTTTAGCTTAATTTGTCCAGAATATATTGGGAGTGGTGTGGTGTAATAAGAGTGTAATTTCTAAACTGCTTTAATTTAGTGAAATGTTTTACAACTGATGTGTAAATAAATGTATATTCTTTTACTCAGAAACCTTGAGTCAGTGTTTGAATCATAGTAATTGCTGTCCTTTGTGTAACTATTGATACTGCTCACTTGCTCTTGAGATAAGTCTGGCTGCTCAGCCATCGCTACCACTTTACTGTGTAGTACAGGCTTGTACCAAAGGTGCATTTGAACTATCACTTGTAGTCTTCATTGTGTGTGGTGTTCCCAAAGGGTACTGCATATAATTCTGCCTAACACCATTCTTCAGTATTTTCGCAGTCAAACCCATGCAGGTGGCCCTTGCAACTTGCCCTTCTCATACATCGTGCTCGAAATACAGTGAGCCCCTGTTCAAATCAAACTCGACACAGCTATCGGTCTTGGAAAATGTGACTGCTGCTTCAAAGCCAGTGAACTATATCCTCAAACCAGTTTGCTGTCGTACTGCTTCAGTTGAGCGCATTGTTACCCCGACCTGAACCTGAAACTCCTTGTTGCACCTGCCATCTTTGAAAGGCCTCTCCGAACCGCCAGCATCTTTGCTGCACATCCTCATCAGCAGACGACCACACTCAGGAAGTACTTTAGAACTGCGACCTTCGAACACTGCATTTGAGCCATTCGATTGGAACTGCAAATCCAATCATCAGCTGATTCAATATGGACGGAATCGCAACACACTTCAGCATGACCGCGGCTTGACACCTGCTCTCCATTTGGAACAATGCTGCCAACCCAGGTGAACCCGATTCGAACTGCTAGAACAGCACTCAAAAGGTTGGTTCAATGCTTTCGAAACTCGAGGCAACCTAAGAAGGTACTACTGACTCTTAACTGCCCCCTTGGACCGGTTTGGACCTTAGAGAATGGTTAGGGCACTAACTCCCTTCTTATTTTCAAGAAACATTTCGTTTTACAAGGACAGTGTGGTTTTCGTGTACCTTACCCCCTGATTCATTACCCATAGTGCTACATTGTGCTATATTTGCTTATTCTCTGCTCTTTTCTCAGGGGTGGGTTTTGTCTAGTGTTTGTATATTTAGTTATTTTGCAGATGCTGTGTTTTATTAAAGTATATTTATTTTTCATAGAGCCATGATTGGACATTGACTTTATTTTGGACTGTTTGGGTTGCTAGTGAATCATATTCACAGCCCTTTTGAGGGTCTAGCCTTCCCTCGGCCCACATTACCACAAAAAGCGAAGGTGGTATATCTCTTAACTGTGCCTATTTTTACCTTTTATGATTGTGTTGGCTCTTGGTTTGTAGCAGTGTGAGGGCTGAGTGGGTATTTTAGCCCCTACTCTTCCTTGTACTTCTGCAGGGATGAATCCAATGTGTCACACACTGAAATGTTTTTCTCATTCACTCCAGCCATCTCAGAGCAGATTACAAACTGCCTTAATGCCTTACTGCAATGCGTCACTGGATGGCTCTCCGCTGCCACATGCTGAACTTTTCAAAAATGGAAGTCATCTTTCTCCCAGCTTCCAATGCCATCCCTCCCCTTCCCTCTCCTCTTCTACCTCCTTCCTATCCGACTTTCTTGCTCCCTCACCCAAGGCTCACAATCTTGGGGTCTTCTTTGATAACGACCTACTACTACAAAAATTGATCACTAACACTGCCTCTGCTACCCATATTAACGCCCTCAAAATTAGGAACCTTCGCCCTTTTCTCACTAACTACTCTACAAAAACTCTAATCTCCACACTTGTTCTCAGAAAACTGGACTACTGTTTAAGCCTACTCCTTGGCCTTCCTTATTACTCCTTCCAACCTTGCGACAAAGTCCTCCACTTTTCTGCCTCTACTCTCTACAACCTACCCGATCCTCCTACACTGCTTCCAACATGCTGGTTGGCTCTCCATGTGCTGCTGCTCACTGTTGAAGTTCCTTCTCCTAGTGTACAAAGCTATCAATGGCCTTGCTCCTCAGTACTTGGCCAATTGTATCTCAGTTCACTCACCATCTTTTTCTCTGCAATCCTCCTGTGCACTCACCCTCACCATCCCATACCCTCCCTGTGCCTCCTCTCGGTTCCACCCTTTCTCCCTACTCGCCCCGCTCCACTGGAACCCGCAGCCCACAACAATCAAAGCTAGCCCAAATGCGGATCTCTTCAAAGCTCGGTTTACACTTCACTTACTTGCTAAAGTGGGAGTTCCCTCGGCCGTCTCCCCCATCCTCCCTACCACACCCTACCATTGCTTCTAGTAGCACTTAATAATATAACTTTGTATGTTTAATTAGTACTCCTCTTTAGCACCTGCTCCCTTACGTTAATGTTAGCTTTGTAAGTCACCTGTTTACTTACACACATTTTTATGCTGTTTGTTTTTTTTTGTCCCTGTTAAATGTCCTAATATGTTTACACCATTGTAAACTAGCTCATTACATGATCTCATCAGGCTCCCTTCATGGGAAAGCTTCCACAATCTGTAAATGTGCTGTTGTAAGGCATTTATGTTAGAAATTGACATCTCTGTTCTTCAAATAAATACAAACAAATACATGCAAATACAGCACTCATTTGTCTCTCAGCTAGCTAGGTACTTTATAAACAAACGTCAGGCTGTGTTGTGCTAGCACTGGTGTTGTCACACATAAATTATGCAAATTAGATATGTCTAGCTTACCCGATGAGGCACGCCAACTACTGCAAAATGCTGATGCATAATTAGGAACCTCAACAGAATGTAGGTACCCCGCAACGGATGCTTTTTCCCCTATTACAATGGCTGTAATAGGGGAATCCTAGAAGAAATCGAGAAAGGTTCAAACAAAATGCTTAAAGCTTGGATACACAAAAATCAAACTCTCCTAAAAGCAATAGGAAGTACAGAGGAGGAGCTTGTATCCAATCCAACAAAGACGGCAAAAAAACGGAAGGAAACTGACTGGTGCGACACTCAGCTGAAAGCACTGAACTACAAATCCGCGGCCCACCGTCCACTTTTTACCCAAAAAATAAATGAGCCCATCAGCTACCTATTGAAGTTTCCAAACAAGACCTTCCATTGGACGTTCCTGAGAGCAAGACTGAACATTCTAAAAACAAACGAGGTTTTGAGAATCCGAGGCAAATCTGAGACCGATTCTTGTCGTTTCTGTTTGAAACAGGACACAAAGGAAAGTCTAAAACATTTGATTCTCCATTGTCCTGGTACCATTGGCAACAGGGAAACTCACCTAGGTCATCTCTATTCTAAATGTTCAAGACTGGACAAAGACTACTGGTGGACTTTCTTGATGAATGGGCTAAGTCGAAGACCAGTCATTGCGCTGGTAAACTTTTTGCATAGTCTGAACCTGGAGGCCATCGCTCAATAAATGAAAGACTAAAGGACTTAGCCCTAGACAATTAATTTGATGAACAAAAACGGTAAAACATACACAAAGTACCTGAAGAAACAAGACTTTCCTTTTTTTGGGTAAAAACTGTTAATTCAGTTAACACAATAACAAAAAAAAAATTTAAAAATTCTATGGCTGTGTGGCCACCAATAAATCATGTTTAATCATATATTAAGCCTACTCCTCAGTTTAAGAAAGTCTTTCCAAGCTTCAGCTCCTTCCTTGGCTCCTGATCTCAATACTGATACAGAGAAGCCTTCTGGCAAGTTCTCATATTCTACAAAAACCATTATACAATAATATGACTACCTGTGATGAAGACCCCTGCTCAACCCTGAGGATAGCTAGTTGGGTGATCAAGGGTGCTGGGTGCCTCTAAGAGCAGGTGGGTGATGAACCTGGGGAGGGTATGGTTAGCATCCCCTTGGCATCCTCACTTGTTCTCTGTCATTGGGCAGGGTACAGTCCCACGAGGCCCCTAGACACCATTGGCCCTTCAAGGGCACCGAAAGCTGCCTTGCGGCCACATGCAAATGGCGGTGATTGTTCCCAGTGGCACACCTGGCCGGAGAAGGTGTAAAAAGAATGGATAGATTTGCGACCTTCACAGCTAGCTCAGAGACTCGGCTCCACTGCAGACAATAAATGCAGGCCCGCATGCGTGGATGAGTCCAAGTAGTACATTCAAGAGGGTGGACCAGATGTTTTTGAGCCAAAGTCTGCCACCTTTGCCACAAAACCCTCAATAAGACACATATCGCTCAGGCAAAAAAATCACAGAGAATCAATCCTGCTTCCCAACCAATCATCTCACATGAGTGCAGACGCTCAGCACAGGCACCAAAATGGAGAAGGACCCCACGGTATATAAAGACACCCCAGACCCGAGTAGTGCGGCTGTTTGGAGACTGAGCTTGGGGCAGGTGGTTGGAGAAAGTTGCTGATGCAGAAAAGAGTTTATGATGGGATGTTTGAGTGCAGCAGGATGGAGGAAAGTCCAGGGGGCGCAGGTTAAGGAACATCAGGAGAAGGTTGGAGTTCAGTATCGGGAGCAGATGGAGCTAAATCAGGAGGAGGTTGGGGTTGGGTATCAGAAGGAGGTTAGGGAATATCAGGAGGTGGTCTTAGTTGAGAATCAGGAGGAGGTTGAAGATGGTCATCGCGCAAATGTCTAAGTGGAACGCCAAGAGAAGCTAGAGGTGGCTTGCAAGGTGGAACATAGCAGGAGCAGAAAGATTTGTAAGGGCACGTGACCCAATGCAGGGGTTTGGGTTAGATCCCATTCTTAAGGCCTTGAATCCATAGTGTGAGGATTAGCAGCAGCATAAAAGCAGTGTTAGAGAGGCTCGGCAGGGGTAAACAGGAGCAGCAGCATAAAAGCAGTGTTAGAGAGGCTCGGAAGGGGTAAACAGGAGCAGCAGCATAAAAGCAGTGTTAGAGAGGCTCGGAAGGGGTAAGCCGGAGCAGCAACATAAAAGCAGTGTTAGAGAGGCTCTCCAGGGGTAAACAGGAGCAGCAACATTAAAGCAGTGTTAGAGAGGCTCGGCAGGGGTAAACAGGAGCAGCAGCATAAAAGCAGTGTGAGAGGCTTGGAAGGGGTAAACAGGAGCAGCAGCATAAAAGCAGTGTTGGAGAGGCTTGGAAAGGGTAAACAGGAGCAGCACAGCAGCATAAAAGCAGTGTTGGAGAGGCTCGGAAGGGATAAACAGGAGCAGCAGCATAGAAACAGTGTTAGAGAGGCTTGGCAGGGGTAAACAGGAGCAGCAGCATAAAAGCAGTGTTGGAGAGGCTTGGAAGGGGTAAACAGAAGCAGCAGCATAAAAACAGTGTTAGGGAGGCTTGGAAGCGGTAAACAGGAGCAGCAGCATAAAAGCAGTGTTGGAGAGGCTTGGAAGGGGTAAACAGGAGCAGCAGCATAAAAGCAGTGTTAGAGAGGCTCGGAAGGGGTAAACAGTAGCAGCAGCACAAAGCAGTGTTAGAGAGGCTCGGCAGGGGTAAACAGGAGAAGCAGCATAAAGGCAGTGTTAGAGAGGCTCGGCAGGGGTAAACAGGAGCAGCAACATTAAATCAGTGTTGGAGAGGCTCGGAAGCGGTAAACAGGGCAGCAGCATAAAAGCAGTGTTAGAGAGGCATGGAAGGGGTAAACAGGAGCAGCAACATTAAATCAGTGTTGGAGAGGCTCGGAAGCGGTAAACAGGGCAGCAGCATAAAAGCAGTGTTAGAGAGGCTCGGAAGAGGTAAACAGGAGCAGCAGCATAAAAGCAGTGTTAGAAAGGCTCGGCAGGTTTAAACAGGAGCAGCAGCATAAAAGCAGTGTTGGAGTGGCTCGGCAGGGGTTAACAGGAGCAGCAGCATAAAAGCAGTGTTAGAGAGGCATGGAAGGGGTAAACAGGAGCAGCAACATTAAATCAGTGTTGGAGAGGCTCGGAAGCGGTAAACAGGGCAGCAGCATAAAAGCAGTGTTAGAGAGGCTCGGAAGAGGTAAACAGGAGCAGCAGCATAAAAGCAGTGTTAGAGAGGCTCGGAAGGGGTTAACAGGAGCAGCAGCATAAAAGCAGTGTTAGAGAGGCATGGAAGGGGTAAACAGGAGCAGCAACATAAAAGCAGTGTTAAAGAGGCTCGGCAGGGGTAAACAGGAGCAGCAGCATAAAAGCAGTGTTAGAGAGGCTCTCCAGGGGTAAACAGGAGCAGCAACATTAAAGCAGTGTTGGAGAAGCTCGGAAGGGGTAAACAGCACCCTAATGCCTGGCAGTCGATTATCCCTCAGGATCCTGCTAATACCAACTGCAAGGGTTAGTCCTGGATTCGCCCACTGTGGGAATACACGAGAAACATCACTTGTGTGTGTACTTGCTCACTGAGACCCAGCACTGCTTCTTCTACTGACAACTGCACAAGAGGTTGCTGTAACCCATTTAAAGAGTGCCCATTATGGGAAAGGAAGAAAAGACAACTAGATCAAGCTGGCGAGGCTGCCAGGGGGATATTTCTAGGAATCTAAGACCCTTAAGGACACGGAATTGTGTTTGCATCCTTTTTTGCTTGTATTGGCGACAGAGAGCAACTCTTTTGTTGGCATTCTGAGACATTGCTTGCTTGATCCCATTAGAGTAGGGAAGGACAAGTTATCCTAACCATGCCAAGGAGAACATTGGGTGGTCGGAATTTCAATTTTTTTCCCAAAGTAACTGCTCAAGCTCCCCAATATAACCAAGCATTACATTTTCGGGGTGGCGGGTGGAAGGAAGGCAGCAGATCTAACAACCTTCCAGAGAAAAGGGCATCGCTATAAAAGATAAAAAATTGATACAGGTAGTTGAGAGAAGGGAAGGGTTGTTGTGACATTGGCCTCATGGAATGGTGGTCATTCCTCAAAGCCTGGGTGTTTATTTATTTATTTGTATGGTACACCCGACCCAAGGGTATCTGGGCGCCTATGCAGAGTGAGTCACAAGGATACTTTCAGCTTAGTTACATCACTTAAGAGAAATAAAAACAATATAACAATGGGTACAGTTGGAAAATGCGAGCAAGCAACATATATACAGTAATACAGAGATACAGTGAAATGCAGGATACTTCATGGACAATCTAAAGGATCTGGGTTAGGAACGTGGCTGACGGGTGGCATAGTCTAGGTTCTAGTATAAGCAATTAGGGTTGGTCCTGGGTGTCGTTCGTAATGAGCCACTTTAAAAGGTTGCGCCTGAACAGATAGAAGGGTTGGTCTGCTCTCAATGGTGGGGGTAAGGCATTCCAGGCTTGAGCTGCCATGACAGGGAAGCTGGTTCCGCCTGCGTTTTTTAGTCTGATCCCAGGCACGGCTAAACGTGCTGCGTTATTAGTCCTAGTAGGACGGGACTACGGTTGTTTGGTGATTCTCTCAGAGAGGTATGCAGGAGCTACATGGTTAAGACATTTATGCGTGAGGGATAGTGTTTTGAGCAGGATTTTGTCTTTAGTGTTGAGCCATTTGAACAGTCTCCTCAGGTGTGGACAGCAACACCACTCACGTGCTGTTTTAGTGTGTGTAAGACCCATAGAACTTCATGACCGAAAGGTAGCCGTAGAAGGGATAAGCGAGGTAGCCTGTGCCTCCAGAAACTATGCTACATTTCACTGAGGGATGGGCCGGAATGCATGTGGCAACATGAGGCTTCACAGGGGTGGACTGATCTATAGGGAACTCTGGAGATTTCCCGGTGGGCCTCTGCACCCTGGGCCTCTTTTGTGTAGTATTTCCAAATGTTCTCATAGGAAAAGCATTGGGCTTGCTGAAAATGTGTCCTATGGGGCCACTTTGAACTTTATTTCCAGGGCCTCTTTTGGTCCCCAGTACTTATTTCCAGGGCCTATTTTAGTTTCCAGTCCACCCCTGGGCTTCAATGATGGCCCAGTGCCTCCTGGCCAGCCATCATGCAGTAGAGGTAAAGGTGAGAACATGGGAAAGGAAGGCCCAATTCTTCAGTGTAAGGAGGGGGCGAGTGGTCCATTACGGGGAGGGGGAGAATAGAACCAGTGGAGTTGCACAGGCGTCATATTAGAGCCACCGGTTTTAATGGGCTGGGGGACTCCTATCTAGCTGTGTTTTCTCAAGTGAGCAGAGTCAAAGGTGTAGAGATCAGCTGGAAATCAACACACAGGAGGGATAACTAGGTTTAAAAAAATACATTGAAATAAATCACCGGACAAAACAATCCTTAAAAAAGTACTTTGTGTCATTCAAAAGGTACACCCACAAATGTTCTTCAAAATATAAGTCTCACTGTGGCAGGGATATGGGCGAGCTAAACAGAGAGGGGATGGAGGGGGAGGGGAGGGGGTTGCGTGCGCTTGAACATAGTATTACCTTGCTGCCATCAATATAGGTGTATCTGAAAGAACCCTTGTAACTTTGGAAGGCATTTTGTGCCATTGTTCAGCGCTTTTGTACTGTCAACAGTGGCAGATGGAAGTGAATGGCCGCCGTAGCACTCCTGCGCTGCCCGCAGAACAAGCCTCGTCCTTGTGTTAGCGGGAGACGACAGATTCTATGACAAGACAGGAGGCTCATATTATGCATTACAATCTTTACTCTGAAACCACAGCAGCAAAGAAAATACTTTTACAAACAAAAAAGTTTCCACAACAGATCTAGATAGAGTTCAATGTCAATGTATGGGGAACTCCCCAAACCATCATGGAGGACAGGTCATGCCCTGCAGGGGACCAATGAGCAGGGACCCTCCTCTACATATGTCCATTACTCTAACCCCAACCCCTCTTTCTTTGCTGCTGAAATCCACAAGCTAAGTCACTCCTCCTAGTTCTTGACTTCGTGTTGAATTTATGGAGTTTAGAGTGTTATTTTCTGTTATTTATGTATATTGAAAGTGATTTATTGCACTGTACCAGTGAAAGAGTGTTGTATTTTCTTGTACTATGAGTAATTGGCTGAGTGGAGTCAGTGGCGTTTTCGCCGTGTTCAGTGTAATCACAGTCACCTGCCTCATAAATCTCAGGCGGCGACACGTGGGATTCTTTCCCTTCAGGGGAGGTTTGTTTATTTTAGCACGGCTGCCTCGAGTCTCCAGAGCCAGCGCGCCCTGCCCACGTGTGTTTTAACATTCTTTCCCCTCAGGGGAAGTGTGGGTTCTCTCGCATAGCTCACTGCACTAGGATCCAGCTTGGGGTAATAACATGGCCTGTTACACAGGTTCGTATCCTACCTTCGGTGTTTAACTTGTGTGTAATAATAACATGGCAAGTCCAGTGCGCATTGCCCAGCATTGCCCATATGTTTGTCACGGTGGCAATACGGCTCCGTGTAGTTTCATTTCTCTTCACACGCGTCGCGTGTGTGTGTGTGTGTGTGTGTGTGTGTGTGGTTTTCTTTTATACGCTGCTCGCGTTTGAAACCAAATGCACACAGGTCAGGTATGTTCTTGGGACCCGGCTGGGAGGCAGTTCGCTAGGCCCTCATTTCATTGGTGTAGCTCGTTAATGAGCATTTCTATTATATTCCTTAGTATATATATATATATATGAAGGCTTCTGTTTCAGCACACAAGCGACATTGCTCAAGGGGGAGGTTGCCGGTTTACCAGACTGAGGGAGCAGGGTTCGCTGCCCGCCATTGCAAGTGTACACATATGGATGTGTATTTATATGTATATGTAGTTACATGTGTTTATATATATATATATATATATATATATATATATATATATATATATATATTTAAAAGTGGATATTTTATGTCATGTTTTAATTTGATATTTTCAGCTTATATTTACACCAGTTCGCCTACGGAAGAGCCTCATACGCTGCCATTCTGCTGGTTTTATTTATTTATTTATTTAAGTGCGGCTCACGGCATGGGTGATTTGCCTTCACTGTAGGTGCCATACCCTGTTTCGGTTTCAGGTTCTGCCCGAGTTCTATTGCGAGGTTAACCCCTCGTCTGCTGCTGATTTCCACACCCTGCTGGGGTGAGCAGTTTCAGGTACATTGGCTCAGTGTATTCCTCCCTTAAACTTGGCAGTTTTGTTTAAGGGCGGCTGGTGGCAGATGTCTTTTTCTCCCAGGTTAAGTACCGTCACCTGCTCGGGGGCGGGTCTTGCCTGTGTGTTTTTTGCTGCGAGGTGGCCCCTCGTATACGCCTGGTTCCACACCCTGCTAGGGTGAGCAGTTTGCGGTACACTTCTCAGTGTTTCCTCCCTTAAAGTTGGCAACTTTGATGATTACAGTAACTGGTATGTGCCATACCCTGCTCGAGTTCAGGTTTTGCCTGAGTTCTAATGCGAGGTTACCCCTCGTGTACTGCTGGTTATCACGCCCTGCTCGGGCGAGCAGTTGGAGGTGCACTTGTTCAGTGTTTTTCCTCCCTTAAGGTTGGCAACTTTGTTTAAGTGCTGCATATGGCGGATGTCATTGTTTTTTCTGTAAACATACCATAACCTGCTCGGTTTCAGGTTTTGCCTGAGTTTTACTGCGAGGTGCCCCCTCGTGTACTGCTCGTTGCCACACCCTGCTAGGGTGAGCAGTTGAGATGCACTAACTCAGTGTACTTTGATAAACAATATGTTTAAGTGATGACTGGAACACATTGGCATCTTCAGAAAGGTCTGTAGCCTGCATAGCTCAGTAGGTATCAGCTTCTATAAAGGCCGGGGTTCCGGACCCCTGTGAGGGCGTAACCCCTCTTCTTTGGATATCTTATATATATATTTTATATATTTTACATTATTTATTGAGTACTTTAAAGAAAAGAGTGTATAAAGGTTGTTGTACACAGACCCATAATGGGGGGTCTTACCTTCCTCTCTAGCCATCACTCTGGTGTGAACCTTCGTCTTTTAGTTAAAATTCTGTCGCCCTTTACCTTAGTTAGTTGCAGGACAACTCAGTCCTTTCCTTAGGTTTGCTTTCCCCGATATCAATTGCTCCACCCAATACCGGGGCTGGTTAAGCTGCAGTATTTTTCTCCCAACATAAGGATGAAAAGATGATGCGATTTGCCTCTATTGAGGTCTGCAGGGCTCGAGGCTCTTTTTAGTGGGACGTGTTTCCCTACTATGTGTCCCATGGACATTCATTATTCTATTGGACTATTGGTGGAGACAGGGTCAGCTCGAGGGTAACTGTTCAGTTTGTTGCATGGCAACTTGAGCAACCATGTTCTACTTGGAGGAAGTGTTTGGAAACACTTGATGGTTTTGGATAGCCGAATGGCCAAATAATAACTTTATGGCACCTGCCCATGTTTCCTCCCAAAGCTTGGCCTATGGTTCAGCTAACCGTCTAACAGTGTGTTGCAATTTCTCCTCTGCTCGAGGAGTTTAAGCAGGTTTCTGTACCCTCTAGAGCGTTGCTTGACCTCTTTCGGTGTGTATATATATATATATATTTATATATATATAATTTTCTACAGTGCAGCGAATAGAGTGCTGTTTTTCATATTAGTGCTGACCCTACTGATACAGATTCCTAATTTTGGAAAGGTTTGAATAAGTCTTTATCCTGCTGAGATCGATAAGTGAACACCTCTCTCCACACCGTTCATAGTAGTGATAAGCACCACTCGTATACCTGTGGGTTCGTAGTACTATATATGTACTGTTTTGCTATGGACAATGTGTTTAATTTTTTCCTTCACCTGATTCCCTTAGTGGCCAGTCACCCTCACACGAATACAGCAACTCAGACCTCAGGGTTTGTGGGGATAGTGTCCCTGATTTTCTTTCACAGCCCTACATTTGCGGGACATTAATAATTATACAGTCTTTTTCCCCCTCATTCCCCTTCTCGCCATCCCTGGGGGAGATTGCATCATGATATACACCTCTTGTTGCTCCCGATGGTTTCTGTTTCCTTTTTACAGGAGTTCTGGCTCGTGACCTGTGCAAACTCGCACTGTGCATTTCCCTCTCGCCAGTTCTTTTCCTTTGCGCAAATTCCTGGTATTTCAATAAGTTAAGCGGAGCCTGTCCACGGTCAGGGGATTGGTTAGAGGGGTTAGAATGTATTTATTTCTCTTAAGGATGTAAAGTGGGGCCTTAATGGTCCTCAGGATAGCCTTCTTCTAGGTTGCAAGGTTTTCCCTTGGATAAGTGAGTGGAGGGTTCTCCTCATTTGTGAAGGCTTAATATCCCTTGGTGGGATAGAGGGGTCTGGGAGTGATACTAATCTCCCATCCAAGTTATTAAGACCCTCTATCACGATGCGTTCCAGCGTCTCTACATTAACTATCAGAAGGTGTCTGCCAGTACGATTCTCAAAGGGCTGGGATATGTATGTTTACTTAGTGACTTGGTTCTCCTAGTCACCTGCTTTTTTCACAAGAGTTTGTTTTTGCAATAAGGTGCCAGCTCAGGGTGCTGTGAGCTTCATGGATCTTCAAAATTGGCTGATATAGAGGTTAGACTTCTTCTGGTGGGCAACTTCAGTTTAACTGTTTAGTGCTCAGAGCTTTACAGTTTAGAGTCTGGCTAAGACTTTGGCATTTAGGTGTCCTCCTTCGGTTAGTTTTTGATCCTATGGGGATTTTTTCACCCAGGGAGGGAGAACAAGGTTCAAGCACCGGGTATATCTACAAGGGGGTTTAGATATCACTATAATGGTGGCGATTGGATGTAAGATACATTTTTTCTCCTTGCCAAGTTTGGCCTCTTAAGGATCAGGTTTGTAAATATCTGCCTTTTGTCATGGTAGCTAGGTCCTCCTTCAAGAGTTCGGGAGGTCGGTAGGTCTCCGTGTTGGCGTTTTGACAGCTTTAGCTTCCCAGGTGGGCCCCTCTCTTCCATTCTGCTCCAGGAGTCATCCCTCCTTAGTATACACATATGTCTGAAGACAATTGTGGGTTAAGTCTATTGCTTTTCAGCTCCGCTCAGGATGGGTTGACCTATTACAAGTTAACAAAATGTCTTTTTACTCTCATTTTACCTTTTGAAGATTTGTCTTTCCCACTTGGTTCCCCAGTGTAGTGATGTGACATGCCCTGTTTCCAATGCGATATCTTCCTTTAATGCATGGGATGGATCCTACAAGTCTTTCACCCCTATGGGGTACTTTTCTTTATCTCTGGAAGTGTTAGGTGCTTATTATTTTTTCTTCGGTACACTATCCAGGTTCCCAAAGATGGTATGAATTTAAGTGTTTTAAATGTTTGACTGGACAAAGGAGGCGTTTATTTCAGATGAGTTTTGTCCTAACCTATTAGTATAGGAGAACTTTGTTCAATGTTTTTTTCCCCTCTTTTAACCAGTTGGTTTTGGTGCCCTGTAAGGAACGTTGGAATTGGCACTTTTCTTGTTTTCTTGCAGGATTTGACTGCCTTATAAGACAGTTTTTCGGGCAGCCTAGTCTTAGGCAATCCTCTTGCGGTCAGCTGATTAATTTAATAAAGGCTTTTAAAATGTTTCCTTTCCTATTAGTTATTTTATTTATTATTGGCTCTATTGTATGGATCATGTTGTACTAATGAGATGCAAGGGCTTTGAACTTGCATAATATGAGCCTCCTGTCTTGTCATAGAATAACTAATCCCCCACACTAACGTGAGATGGGGGTTTAGATTCTATTATCCCAC
Organism: Ambystoma mexicanum; assembly: GCF_040938575.1. Lineage (NCBI taxonomy): Eukaryota > Metazoa > Chordata > Amphibia > Caudata > Ambystomatidae > Ambystoma > Ambystoma mexicanum. Next base: position 102,158,479 of record NC_090936.1, on the reverse strand, counting down.
CCTCCCACCCTGTATATGATATATGTCAATTGTGATACGCATGTACACAGGTGGTTCAAGTAAGAACATTCGTTGGTTTGTTGTTCTTCCCAACCACCCACCCTTCTTGCTTGTTCTTACAGCTACGAGTTGAGGTTCTGATCAGCAGTGTGGCTCGCAGTTACAAGTTGTGGAGTGCGTGATTAAGTCCTCTCCAGAAGAACTTCGGCATAGATACAGGCTGCGGGAAGGTGGAGATCTCCAGTTTCGATGGATCCTTTCTCCGCGCTACGCAGTTCAACCGTTTCATTGGACTTCTGGTGCAAGACAGCTGCAGAAAGAGGGGTTGGGTTTAGAGTAATGGACATATGTAGAGGAGGGTCCCTGCTCATTGGTCCCCTGCAGGGCATGACCTGTCCTCCATGATGGTTTGGGGAGTTCCCCATACATTGACATTGAACTCTATCTAGATCTGTTGTGGAAACTTTTTTGTTTGTAAAAGTATTTTCTTTGCTGCTGTGGTTTCAGAGTAAAGATTGTAATGCATAATAATCGCCTCCTTGTCTTTAATAGAATCTAAACCCCCATCTCACGTTAGTGTGGGGGATTAGTTATTGTTCCCAACTTCAAATGTAATTTAGCACTTCTCTGGCCGACTTCTCCACCCTGGGCAAAACCGAGAGCTTGCTTTTGAGATTCACTTCCTGACCTATGATGACCTGAAATACCCAGTGAACCGAGACGTGATGTGGTTTATACGCCTCTTACAGGGTTGAACAAGGTCTCTAGAATGGAAGTTAGGTGCTGCAAATAACTTGCTTCTGAATAATCAAATAATCCAGTAGACAATGTGCTGCGGCCTGTGAGACGACACGTGATCGCCGAGAGGCGTGAGAGGACACGTGATCGCTCAGAGGCTTGATGTGTCTCTGCACTGCTTTTCCATTTCACTCACTATCCTATGGCGACAATGCCCAGAACAGTGCTAGCTCCTCGTGAGCAAATGCAAACCATTTCTGCAATTGTAAAGGGATCAGACCACATTCAAATTATGAAACTGACCAAGAGAAGTACTTAATATGTTTTGATTATAATATCATGATTTTATATAGCGCTTCATTTCAGATCCCTCCCACTTCAAAGCTCTGCAATAAAAAGCTTCATTACTCCTCTAGGTAATTGTACTCAATGTATCAACCTCATGAAGGGGAAAGAGGAGCTGTGGTTGGATCCTGTTATACCTGGACCAGTGCCTAACTTGAGTGGTCTACCAATATGTATTCTCGAAACCCACCCGATAAATCCAATGAGCTCCCCTGCAAGAAAGATAGTCCGTTTTATTTAAACACAGCAGTGCAAGAATGGACAAGGAAGGCAGCAACGTATCCCCAACATATCCCCATCCCATAAATGAAGCCCACGAGCACAGACACCTCCGTTTTTTAAAAAGGGTTTTACACAATGGGGTTCATAAAGAGAATCAGTAAGACACATTATTTTGTCTACATTAACAATGAACTTCCTACCAGAACAAGGGTGTTGGCAGTATAGTTTGTGTACGTGACACCCAGGTTGTCGAGGCGGTCAAACAGTAGCTTTGTGAAGATATTGTACAAGGTTGGCGATACGCACAAACCTTGAGGGATGCCACAATGGATGGGGATCGGGTGAGCTGAAGCCCCCGGTGAGAAGACCCGGGTGGAGGGGTTGGCTAGGAAGGATTGGACCCAAGCGGTCGCCTCATTAAAAAATGCAGCTGAGGACGCCAGATGTTCCGTGAGGATCTGGTGGTCAACGAGGTTGAAGGCTGCTGAGAGGTCGAGCAGCAGGAGTATGGCTAGTTTGCCATTGTCCTTTGCCTCGTCCATCTGGATTTTTATGTCCAGAAGGGCTGTTTCGGTTCTGTGCCTAGGCCTAAAGCCAGATTGTCTGAGGCCCAGAAGGTTGTTCTCTTCCAGATGCTTCTGGATTTGCAGATAGGCCACTCTGTCTAGGATCTTTTGGATGTAGGGGACAGTAGTGAGTGGCCTATAATTAGTGAGGTTGTTAGGGTCTAGGATCGGCTTTCTTAGGAGGGGCATAAGCCAGGCCTCCTTGCGGCTGTTGGGAACTGAGCTCATTTTGAAGGAAGAGTTGATTAAGGCTGTTATGAAGGGGGCCAAATCGTTGGCACCTTCTTGAATGATGGTGGCTGGGCAGAGATCCCCTTGGCATCTGCAAGGCTTGAGGCCTTTGATGATGCTTTCTCCTTCTTTGGTAGAGACAGGGGCGAAGGAGAAAGGAAGGCAAGTATGAGTCTTATGAGTTGGGGGTGAACGAGAGTTAGCGTTTTTGGCTAAGCCGATCTTTTTTTGTTTGATTCTAGATTGAAGCAGGGCAATTTTGTCTGCCAGGGCTTTTTGGATTCTTTCATATCAGTCTGCATCTTTCACACAGGTTTCGTCCGGTGTAGACTGAGACTCAAGTTCCCTGAGGATATTGAAAAGCTCTTTTGTTCTAGATTTGGCATTGGAAATTGTGAGGATAGCTGTTTTGTAGGTAGTGGCAGCTACAGTGCATAGGGCTTTGTTAGATGGGATAGGTGTTTTTCTCCAGGCGGATTCCACCGCCCGTTTGGCATTCCGAAGGATTTTCAGTTCAGGGGTGAACCATTTGTTGAGGTGGGCTGCCGGTTTAGCTTTGGTGAGTTTGATGGGAGCGATGTTATCTATTGCTGATTCAAGGGTTTTGTTGTAGAGGTCGACTAGTTTATCCGCCTCTAGGTTTGCGTATGTTGCAGGGGCAAGGATGTTGTGGATTAGTGGGCAAAGGCTTTCCAGCGTTATGCTACGGTTGTTTCTGGAGAGGGTTTGCGGGACGGTGGCCAGTGTGTTGTTGGGCTGAACATTTCCTTGGATGGAAAAGGAGATGACGTGGTGGTCCGACCAAGCAGTTGGATTATTTTTAAGGATGGAGGTGGTGCAGTTATAGTCCGACAGCCAATCCAAGGTTCTACCTTTATTGTGTGTTGGGGCTGTGGTCCTATGTTTGAAACTTAATTGGGAGATTGCGTTTTCCATAGATAGAGCATTAGTGTCATTAGGATCACCAAGGCCTAGGTTGAAATTCCCAAGTAGGTTGATTTGTGATCCTGTTTTAGTGTTGTTGGTAAGAAGGTCGGAGATATCTTCCTCAAATGAGGAGATGTGGCCTGGCGGTCTGTAGATGAGGTGCATAAGGATTGTTTTGTGATGCTGAGAGTGGGAGCATAACTGACAGGAGTTCAAAGGACCGGAAGCTAGTTGATAGAGTTGCTCTGAGGCCTAGGGATGTTTTGGCGATGAAGGATACTCTGCCTCCTTTGCCTGATTCCCTATCGTTCCTTATTATTGAATAGCCGTCTGGGATGGCAAGGGAAAGAGCTGGGCCTGCTGCCTGATGCAGCCAGGTTTCAGTGATAGCCAAGAAGTGTAGGCTGTTAGCGGAGATAAGGTCTGCAATGTCGAGCGCGTGGGCGACCAGCGACCGAGCATTGATGAGAGCGCCTCTAATCGTAGGGCGTTCAGCTATTCTGATAAGAGTTTTTAGGGTATTATCTGAGTTGGGCTTAGGATTAGCTGGTGGCTAGTTAGGGGATGAGTGAGGGGGGTCTTTTTTGTTGGGTGTAATGCGACGAGGGAACCGAGTCCCAGGTTTCTGTCCTTCACTGGGCAAGGGTTCCAGGGTGTGGGTGGTGTGGCAAATCGGCGAATCCATTCTGAAGGGCTAAGTGGCTGGTTGGCCACATAGGCCTGTTTAGGCTCTTCATGGCCCATAGTCTTGGTGTAGGTGGGAGATGGCTGAGTCCTGGGGGCGAGGTAGGATAATGAGCTGGTATTCAGTAGTGGTAGAATAGTTGCCAATGTTAATGTGGATCTACAGAGGGCTGCCATGAATGCACTAGGGTGGAATAGGTGTTTATTGGGAGGAGATAGCGCACTCAGATACCAGTCTAGGTAGTTTTGTTGTGAGAACGGTCACTAGGGGCACGGTAGGCTAGTCCAATTGAGTGCACTACAAGGCAGAGGGCACATTCATTAAAGGGCACAGTAGGCTAGTCCGGTTAAGTACACTTCAAGAGGTGGGGGCACGTTCTGAGGCACATTCACTAAAAACAGCAGGCAGATACAGTGTCTTCCTATGCATGTAGGTAATACACTTTAGGCAAATGAGCAGACATAGAACACTTTCGGATCAGCAGGCAAATACAGTACCATCCAAAGCAATGCAGACATATAAATGAAGGCAGGCAAATACAGTGCAATGCAATACGGGCACATAAATGGTAGGCTAGTCGGCAGTCATGGGCAGTTTGAAGTTGAGGACTGCACTAAAGATTGTGCCAGATGCTAGTGAAATCAGCAGATTAAAGCAGAGTGTCTAAACAACGGGCATGGGAATTGAGGTGTGGGTGTTGGACAAGTTGGACAAGGCTAATACTACGTGCGGGTAGAGGGTGGGTGGGAGTTCAGTGGGGATGTAGACAATCAACCCACGTTATTTAACAGCAGGCAGCCGGGTAGTGTCTAGTAATGACTAAGGTATCTGGGCTTGGCAGTGCGGCGCTAACAGCATATATAAACCTTCAGGAGGGGCATGCTGTTACGCGGGATTTGTGTTAGCCAAGTTCAGCCACGTTCAGAAAGTTCTAAGGCGGTGGCACAATAGAAGTCAGGTGCCGAAGCAGTTGGTAGTGGTGTATATGTTTTGCTACTTAGCGTGCTATAGCAGGGAGAAGGGCACTACAGGCTTGCTAATAAATTCTGTTGTGTGTTTTAGGCGCCCCAATAGATTGGTTATTATGCAGGTTAGATTATCAAACTATGAGCATTATTACTTGAAGGTCGGTAGAATTTGACAAAATGAAGAGGACACGAATCAGTACTGTTCATTAATTTAGTAGATTGATCATTGGACAGACCCAATCCAATATTAGGCATGGGCATAAAGCAAGTAGTTACGTTCTTACTCTGATTGCAGGGAAGTGTTCGATGATGGATAGTCACAGGAATCTCAGGGTTTTTCAGATTTGTCCATGGGGCAGGAAGAACAAGAGGGTAGGCTGACAGAGTGCTGTGCTCCAGCGACAGGCGACTCTGGACAAGCTCAGGACAGGAAGAGGAGCCTTTGGAAGCATGCCTTAGGAGGCGGGCCGGCTTATCTGGACTGCATAAATAGGATGGCGTCAGCCAATCCTGTAATGTTAGGCAGAGACTGCCTTAGGCACGGCTGCCGAGTATCTCAGTGGTCCAGAGCGGCCATTTTGGAGGGGGAAGCCCTCATGGTCTGCATAAGGCTCTGCAAGCATACTGTGATGCAGAAATTAATGCGATGAGTTCTAGGTGCTGAAATGCACCAGAGCGATGTAACGCAATAGCGAGGCGGGGGAGGATCGTATTAGAAATCATATTTAGGTGCGGTTGGGCTCTCCGTGCAGTGATGAAAGGTAAGGGCCCACAGGCTTACCATAATCATGGGGGCCCGTCCGCTGAAGTGGAACTGCTCCAGCAGTGGGTGGGAGCTCCTGCTCCTTCAGCTGCTCCGGTGTATCTCAACTGGTGTTGTTTGTCAGCGTTCTGTTTGTCTCCAATTAGGATAAGTGTGAACAAGGTTATCTTTCAGATTTTCTTGTCTTTTAAAGGCAAATCTGGGTGGGTTATGGTTGAAATCTGGCGTTCTTATGATATGCCAGTTTTTTAAGATTGTTTTTCTAAGACCATGGGCCTCATTACGAGTAGGGCCGTAAGGGGTTAACGGCACCGGTAAAGCAGCCGGAGCCGTTAACCCCTTACCGCTCTATTACGAGGTCACCTCGCGGGACCCGATAAGGACACCTGGTAAAACCACACTTTAGCAGGATGGCATGGTTGACAGTGTCAAAGGCAGAAGAGAGATCAAGCAAGGTGAGGACACAGGGGGTGTTAGAGTCAAGGTTTGAGAGCAGTTCTTCACGGATGTTCAGGAGAGCAGTTTCTGTGCTTCTGGCAGCTCTGAAGACAGACTGATGGTCATGGAGACAACCAACAGAATCAGTGTGGAGATTAAGCTGGGAGATGGGCAGTTTCTCCAGGAGCTTGCCCAGGAAGGGAGTGATGGAGATTGGGCAATAGTAGGCCGGGCAGGAGGAATCGGCAGAGGGTTTCTTAAGAAGAGGATGCACAAGGGAGTGCTTCAGGGGGCATGGGAAGACTCCAGTGGCGAAGCAGTGGTTGTAGAAGAAGATGGTTTTGGAGAAACAGGGGGGAACCTGTTTTGACAAGACTTTCATAGATCGGACTTGTCTAGAAACCTTGTCTGCGGAGAACAGGGGAAAGGCAGAGCAGGAGGGAGGAGAGGTGGCTGCAGAAGGGCCAGAGGAAGAGCAGGGAGTAAGGGGAGGGAAGGGAGAGGTTGGTACTTTAGATAGAGTAGTGGTTCGATGATTTAGATATTTTTCCACTACCTTAACACAGTCTATTTGTGGAACACTAGTGTTTAGAGATGTTACTTCTAGTGTAACCAAAATATTGTTCGGATCAATTTGTAGATTTTGTATTATTTGATCATGCTAGTTGTATCCTTCACATATGATCGCATTTTGTGAACAAACAGGTGTAAAAACCAATCGACACACATGGATAAAGGTTCAAGAATAGAATCTATTGCCACCGCAATCGGTCTCCCCGGTGGTCTAGTGGGATTTTTATGAATTTTATGAATTTTAGGGAGTATGTAAAACACTGGTGTTGTGGGGTTTAAATTGATTAGGAAACTTTTTGATCAGCATCGATCCAGCCTTCTTTAAATGCATGGTCCATCATGTTTTTAATCTCTTCTTCAATCTAAACGTAGAGTCTGTATCTACTTTACGGTAGAATACAGAATTGTCAAGTTGCATTTTTACTTGGGTATCATAGGCTAGTTTGTCCCATATGACAATGCCCCCTCCTTTGTCTACGGGTTTCATTACAAACAAGTTGTTTCCTTCTAAATCCTTTAGGGATTTTCAACAGCTGTTGTGTGTCATAAATAGTTTTAGTCTCAAAGGCTAGAATCACGGGGCTAACCATGATACCAACCGGGCCAAACGTTGATGGTGATTTAAGACCTGTTATATTCCCTTCTTTATTAGAGTCAGCCGAACTTCTAAAGAAGTATTTCAGGCGAATTAGTCTGAAATGTTTTTGTAGCTCTATCTCTGTCTGAAAATTGTTTGTCTTACATGTTGGTACGAAACTCAATCCTCGGCTCAACACATCTTCCTCAGTTTTAGATAAGATAGATTGAAAATTGGAACTACCAGTTTTGTACCGGTCCGTTTCAATTGCGTGTTTGCATGTGTGGTGGGCCCTGCTGTTTGTTTTGGCCTCCTTTGCCCCTCCCTTGCAAAAACAGTTGTTTTTGTGATGTCCCTGCTCTTGATGTATTTGCACCAGTTGTGCTATCAGAATCACCACTTGTACTGTTACTGGTGTCTGAAAAGGTAACAAACTGTTGTTTTCTAAAACATGTGTTGCCTCCTCTACTTTGATTCAATTTATCTTGATTTTGATAATTGTTAAGATGGATTTCTGAACTCTGTCCTGTTGAGCAGAAGTTCAGAAGGCCAGCCTACTTTCGTGGAACAGGGTAACCTCTAGACAAACCAGACCAAAGTAGCTATGGCAGGCGGTCAAGACTTGGGGCCTCATTACACGGTAGGCGGTAGGGATTTAACGTTACCGGTAATGGAATACCGGTAACGTTAAATCCCCATGCGGATCACAACCCGGCTCACAGCTATTAGCGCCACCGCTAAGTAGGCTGCCACTAATAGCGGGCAGTCCGCATGCGCGCGACCCACCATCCCGTAAATAGCGCCATGCCGCCAATAGCACACTATCACGAGTCAAGCGGCCATGCTAATAGCGGCATGGTAAAGCACCTAAAACCCCTTACCGCCATGGCGCTAATACCGCCATCGCGAACCACCCATTAAGAGAACTGAGCAGTGTTCCCACCTGCCACAGGTGGAGAAAATCAGCACAGGTGGAGGCAATGGAGACTGTGGCAGCTCAAAAGGAGCACACCACACCCCTTCCCACACCCCTTCCCACACCAAGATGGTTCCAATATTGGCAGCATTACATGGCCTGGAGGACCTCATTGCAGTGCAGCTGCAACAACAACAGGCAGCACAAAGGAGACGCAGGAGGAGGAGGAGGGCAAGACAGGCACAGCAAGCACCACCACAACACCCAATCATACCACAGAGGCACCCACCAATCCCCAGGACCAGAGGCAGTCCATTTAACCTAACCCCTGAGCAGATACACACCCTGTACCGTCTGGACAGGGCTACCATCACTAGCATCGTGGACATGATCCACGACGACATTGTGAGCCTCATAGACATCAGAACTGCCATCCCCCCGCTACTGAAGGTGGTGAGTGTGCTGCACTTCCTGGCCACAGGCACCTACCAGCATACAGTGGAACAGATGCATGGCATTTCACAACCAGTATTCTCCCGCACGCTGAACCAGGTACTCGATGCCCTCCTGAAGCATGCACCTGAACACATATCCATGCCACGGACTGCCCAGGAGATTGCGAACCCAAAAGTTGGCTTCTATTCACTGGCAGGCATCCCAAGTTGCATCGGGGCCATCGACTGTACCAATGTTGAATTGGTGGTCCCACATCACAATGAAGTAGTCTCCCGAAACAGGAAGCAATTCCACTCTATCAATGTCCAAATGGTATGTGACGCCAACAAGATAATCACACATTGCTGTGCACGATTTCCCAGATCAACCCATGATTCCATGGTCCTGCGGAACTCAACTATCCCACGCTACATGGAGCAACACACCGGACAACGTTCGTGGCTACTTGGTGAGTAGCAGGGCAAGTACATGGCAGTGTGACTGGGGGGGGGGGGAAGATACGTACTCCAACTGGGTGTGAATGGGGGGGAGAGATACGTACTCCAACTGGGTGTGAATGGGGGGGAGAGATACGTACTCCAACTGGGTGTGAAGGGGGGGAGAGATACGTACTCCAACTGGGTGTGAAGGGGGGGAGATACGTACTCCAACTGGGTGTGAAAGGGGGGGAGAGATACGTACTCCAACTGGGTGTGAAGGGCATGGGGAGAGATACGTACTCCAACTGGGTGTGAAGGGGGGGGGAGAGAGATACGTACTCCAACTGGGTGTGAAGGGGGGGGAGATACGTACTCCAACTGGGTGTGAAGGGGGGGAGAGAGATACGTACTCCAACTGGGTGTAGCCTGTCGTATGTGGGCAAAATGCACATACAGATGTACGGCAATGTCCATCTGGGAAGGCGGCAACGTACTTGAGATGAACCGACATGCTACACAACACAGATAACATTCCAGGTCTAGTAACATTAAACATCCATCCACATACATATTGCACAACATTCCACGCCACAAAATACAAAAATTCCACACATGCCATCAAGATTGCATCATGAATTAGTCCAGCACAACATCAATAATGCAATGTGCCCTATAATGCATGCAAAGGGATCACCACTAGCCATAGCATTTCCCCACGCACCTATTCCACCACTGAAGAGATGCCTCTCTGCATGGCAACATCAATGTTGGAATGGCAGTACACCATCAGTGTGGCAACATATCTGCCTGGGCCCAGGGACACCGAAGACCTCGCATCACCCAGGACATGTCAATTACTGTTTGAGGCATCAATGTGGCATGTCTACTTGCAGGGTCAACCTCCCCCTTGCACGTTGCTGTCACCTTGACCATCTGCATGTATGCTGTCAATTGTGTACTTGAATCACAATGCAATATCAATTCGTGTGATATGAACAGGCCGCTCTTGAGGTGAACAGTAGCAGGACCCCGTTCCTTCCCCCACACAGGTGATGCGGGCTATCCCCTGAAGGCCTGGCTCCTCACACCTGTACGGAACCCACAGAACAGGCACGAGGAGGAATACAATCATGCACATACCCGTACCCGCATCTTGATCGAGCAAACTTTTGGCCTTTTGAAGTCATGGTTTAGGTGCATTAGCAGGTCTGGCGGTGCCCTCCTGTATGGACATGAGAAGGGGGGCAAGATCAGCACGGTATGTGTCATGCTGCACAATATGTGTATCAGACGGAATGTGCCACTGCCCCCTGAGGTTGATATGGAAGCACCTGATGAGGATGATGATGGTGATGAGGATGGAGGTGAAGGGGATGCAGGTCTTGCAAGAGGGGATGGGCAGGAGGGACGTGCTGTGAGACAGCATCTGATCAACCAAATATTCTGAGGAACATGTTTACGTATTGTCACATGGATATGGGCATCAATGCACTGGTGTATGTTTGGGAGCACGCAATGGACCCTGTCACCAATAAAGTACACATACACAATGAAGATGTCCAAGCCTGTGTTTTGATCATAAACCAGTGTATTGAGAAACAGAAAGGTGTAGAAGTGCAAGTAACAAAACATCCCACCACCCTTCCCCCCACCCCCCACCACAGACCCATAACACCCTACCCCCCATCCCCCACAACAGACCCATAACATCCTACCCCCCACCCCCACAACAGACCCATAACACCCTACCCCCCACCCCCCACCAACAGTCCCTCATGTGTCTGGCATGTGTGCCCTGGCCAATGCACACAGATGAATCTCCATTGGCACCCTATTTGCCATTGTCTTTGGCAGCATCTTGGGGACGGTCAGTCATGCGCCTGGTGGTGCGTGTAGAACGCCTGAGAGGGCTTGTCTGTCTCAACCCCGAAGATGATGATCGGGCTGACTTGGCTGGCTGTAAAAAGTGGCGGTCCATGGTGTCGGCCATTTGAACAAGGACCTCCCTGAGCATCGCTATCTCGTTGCATAGCCTGTAGGTGTTAGCATCCATTCTCTCAGTGGAGTGCCTCACCGTCTCTACAATGTTCTCCCTGAGTCGGGCAGCCTCCTCGACATGCTGGCCAACCAGCACAGTCAGCTCATGTTGTCGCTCCAGGATGGTGGTCAGTTGTGGGGCAGTGCTGGGTGACCGTGCACTGGATGCTGTGCCCTCTGATGCACCCACTGCAGCAGGTGAAGGTAACATGGGGGAACATAATTGCTGGGTAGTTGTCCTCAACAGTCACATCAGAGCCAGGGGTCTGGGTTGGGGCTGGTTCTGGGGTTCTAGGGGGGGCTTGGGGTGTGCATCACCATAGGCTCCACTAGGGTGGCATCCGGATCGAATAGGGGGGCAGTGGTGGCTGCCACACCAGCGGAGCTAGCCGCAGCTGATGGTGGGCCCTCGGTGGCAGGCATTGGTGCAAGTGGGTTCTCCACCGGTGGTGGGGCTGCAGTTTCTGGTGCAGCTACTACTGCCCTGGCAGTGGCACTGTGGTGATGTTTTCTGCTCGTCAGGTGTGGCCTTCCACCCTTGCCCCTGGATGTTGTTGGGGTGTCCTCCGGCTCCTGTGCCCTTGGCCTCTTGCACGTAGCTGGTGCCTGCGATGCATCAGTGGCATCCTCACCATCTGCTTGTGAGCCTGTCAGGGACGAGAAGGGGGATGGCATTGGTTGTGTTTCAATATACTTAATGCAGATTACGTAAATGATGCAGTTGTGGCCATTGGGACTTAGTAGTTGTGGATGCTGGTGATGTGCCAGTTCAGTGCCTCATCCATGCATGGTTGTGTTTGGAACTTGTCTCTGGTGATGTGTGCATGTGTGTGTGTTTGGGTCTGACACTGACTTGGTGAGGGATGGATGCATGTGTGGATGTGTGTCCATGCATGAGAGAAGTCTATGCTCACATATGGGGGGGACAGTACATTTACATCGCATCCTGTCATGTGTACACTCACCTCCATCTGAAGTGGTACCCACGCCGATCTCCATGCTGCCAACTCCTTCAATGGATTCAACGGCAATCAGGTTGGAACATGTCTCCTCCCATTCCTTCATTCGGATAGGTGAACCATCTCCACCGGCACTGGCAATGCGATGGTTTTCAGCCAGGATGCCCCTCACCCGCAGTCTGAGGTCGTCCCACCTCTTCCTGCATTCGCGCACAGTGCGCGTGCTGGTGCCCACAGCACTGACTTTGACAGCTACCTCCTCCCAGATGGCTTTTTTTTTCAATAAGGTTGGCTGGCGCATGTAATTACTAAACACTACGTCGGCATTCTCAGCCAGGGTCTGTGTTAGCATGTTTAGTTCCTCTGGCGTATATTTCTCTTTGCGCTGTCTGTCGGAGGTATTTTTTAGTGCCTTGGGCATGATGCAGGTGTCCAAGATGATTTTGCACTGCTCACAACTCGAAACAGGTCCTGGGGGCAGAGGATAGCAATGGATTGTGTTTTTAAAGATGGCCGCCGTGCTCTTTCCCGTTCCTGTGCGATGGCGCTATTTCCGGTTCCGCAATTTAACGGTCACCGCTAATAGCGGTGACCGCTATTTGCATGTAGCGCGAGGGCAGGGGTGCTATCTGCACTATCGTGGAAGCCGGTAAGGGACTTTTAGGGGACTTTACCGGCATGGCGGTAGGGTCATTAACGGCATGGCGCTATGCTCGTGTCCGCGTACTCGTGATCGTGCGCTATTAACGCCCTCTTGTGAGGGCGGACACGTTAATAGCGCCATGCCGCTAATTTGCGGTTTTTGCCGCACAACGTGTAATGAGGCCCTAAGTCTCAGGAGGGGTGAGGGTGACTGAAAGACCTCAATGAGCACACAGAGCAAGGACACTTACAAATTACTCCCAGACAGGTGTATATATCAAAACTATAAACACATTTCTTACAAGGCCTTTGTAACTCAACGCACAGAAAAAGAATCATAGCAATACTATCAAACCAACACAACACATTCAATACAAGATATATACTAGACCTTTGGGGTCTAAAGGGTTAAAGGCATGAATTATGTTAACAACCTAGCGGGGAAGGAAAATAGGCAGTCCAGATAGTCTTTAGTCCCCTTCAACATTGAACACACACCTAACTAAGAGGCAGTCCAAACCCTAAGAAGAGAGGAGCCTTATGCTCAATAGTACATGTAGTGCAGGCGCACGTGGTTGTTCCAATGGGCAAAATAGGGGTCTCTTCAGGGGTCTCTAGCAGCTCAGGAAGTTGGTTGAGGTGATGAAGAATAGATTCCCAATATTCGTGGAGGGCCTCCACTTGAAGGCAGAGGTGATTCCAAGGTTCGGGAACAGTTCACTAGTTCGCACTAGCAGTGGAAAGGAGAGGGACCCCATGGGGCCACTCGTGCGTAAAAACAGATGGAGGTGCTAGGGGCCACAGGTTAAGGTTAGGGTTACTCACCGGCCCGAGGCGCACTCCAGGCCAAACTTCGCCAGTTGGGTCCACTGCGGCTGCAGGTTCAAATACGAAAAAAAGGACATCTCTGCTGCTTTCAGTTCAGGCGATACAGCGATGATTCCCAAATGGGACAGTGGCGATTTCTCTGCTCCTGGTGGAGGGATCCGGCCAGTTTCACTGCAGCAGGCTTCAGGGGCAAGAGGGTCACAAATGTAGCGTGCCTGCAAAGATCGTCGCCTCGGCTGGGCAACACGGTAACTGCATTTACTCCGGTCCGACTTCAGACCTGGTAATGGCAAGTGTTTGGAATTCGGTGAGACGGTTTTGGGGACACAGAGCTAGCAGTATACCAAGTTTCGAGGGTGTTCTCGAAACGACGGCAGAGACAGAGCAAAGGTCCTGCGTAAACTGGTCTGCCCCCTGGTTGGCCCAGGTACACTTCCGAGAAGGCTTACTTACAGGTTTTGTTGAAGGCGCCAAGAATAGTTGGTCCCACTATTCCAATGCGTTAAAGCATCTCCGCAGACCTTCTAGGATGACCAGATGCAGAGGGGTCCCACGGGACGATAGCGGGCTCAGGGTGCCAAACCTTCCAGCGGTTCACCAGCCGTTCCTCGACTCGGCTTCTTAGTTTCAGGATACTTGGATTCTATTCTTCGTTCAGTGAGAACTCCAGAGATCGACATGGTATGGGTGTTTTCAGCCTCCTCCTATCCAAAACTTCCTTTGCGCACAAACAGAGAGGACCCAATGGGAGATCTACTCACAAACACACACTTCATACGTGGACCAATCATGGACCCCGGTGGTCCCAGGCATTCACAGCACTCCAGACTCTCTGGCACCCAGGATGTGTATTGGAGACAGACACCCCAGCCCACATCCTCGAGGCTCACACACAAGGCATGAAGAAGCCCGCGAAAGCTTGGTGTTTCGCGGCAAACTGCATGACCAAATAAGGACTGACCCGGGTTGACTCGACTGGGGGAAAGCAAAGGGGCAAGATGAACAAAGGACAGGACAAAGAACTTTGAGGCATAGCCATTTTGGAGCAAGGCCACCTATTTGTCCCAAACACAGTTAACGTGGTTTAAATGGCAGGAAAGTGTTACAATTACATGAAAAGATAAGCTGCCACCAGCCCTGTCCAGGACACATCTGCACAGCTCCGGAAAAGTCCTACGAGAGTATCTAGGGTCTTTGGAAATGACTATAAGACCCAAGTACACTGTACTGTAAGGTACATTATGCACTTGTTACATGTTGCAGAAAAGTTGCAACATTGGAAAAGGACTAAGGGAATCAAAGTCTCCCAGTACTGACTGTCTTAAGGGTATGTCAGTTTCCCCATAAAAAGTGAGTGAAAGCCCAGAGGAGTGCAGCTGAAGGCTGTGCTTCTCTGGCAAAGTCAGACTAAAGTGTTTAAACAGCAGCAAAAAAGTTTGGGGGTGTACAACTGGAGGGAAAATTACATATTAAATGAAATCTTTCCTAACAATAATACAAGTAAATTAGATATGGATGAGTTTTTGTTTCCTTGTAGGTTTCTGCATCTTTTTTAATTTCCAAATCTTTTTGTCTAATGTAAATTTCTTAAATCTTTTAACTTCTTCTTCAATTTTTTCTTTGATATCTTGTATCAGTTTGTGTGATATAATCTTTTCTTCTAGAGTTTCTATTTCAATTTCTTGCCCTTTTGCTTCTTCTTCAGCTATTTCGATGATTAGAACTAGCCAGTCTTGCAGGCATTTATTGCCCACAAAACTGAACTTCCCCTTAAACTTGGTGTTATCAGTGAAGAGACCCGAGGGATATTTTTCACTTGAAGCCCTTCAGGAATCACCCCAGCTTTTAGATAAGCTAGCATCAGTTGGCCATGGGATTCTGTCCTAATTAGCTTCTTCTTCTTTTGAGTTAGAATCTCTAGGTCCTTGGCATTGTTAGTGGTGGGTAAAGTACTCTCATCTGCAATCGATATAGACGGCATGGTAATCAATTTTTGATAATACTCGTCTACGAAAGAGACTGTATTAACATTCTCCATTTTGTCTGAAAAGACTTGTAGACACTATTTTATAGATTGACTTCACGGTTGTCCTGATATAATGATACTGTGTGGGTTTGTTTCCCTCTTTTTTGTTTTCGGGGGGTTGATCTTTTGTAGGGACAATATGTATGCAAAAGGAACAGACTAGAACAAGTACCCCTTTCTCAATCTGCTTAGTTTGAACCAAACAGGTATGGAGCTTTCTCTATTATCAACAATTTGAAATAGATTACATAGGTTCATTAACCTGATCATGACAGCCTACGCCTCTCCAGCATTCGTAGATGAGGACTTCACGAGGCTCAACAGATCTAGAAGCTAGAGACCTCCACACAGCATCAGCAGAGGCCTTACAGGGTATTATTCCCCAGGGGGTTTCCCTGGAATCCCTGTTCCTTCTTTACTAGTCTTAGCAGGACTGTGCAGGGCAACCAGGAGGATCCGCCATTCTTCACGGACAGCACCGTTTCAGGTTAGCACTGTATTCTTTTCTGTACCTTGTTCCATGTGCCTTTCATTACAGTAAGCTACGCCCTTTTTGGGAACAGGACAGCATAGAATTCAGCCACTACCATGGAACAATAAATGCAGCAGCTAATGTCGGCAGTTCAATCCCTGACTAATGAGGTTCAGAACCTCAAGCAGGAAAATGCTGCATTACGTCAGCAGGTAGGCAGAATCCCTCATAGTTCTGAATTCCCTCCTGGGCCCTTATCCTGTAGATGCTTTGATGGGAATCCCCATAGGTTAAAGGAGTTGCATGGTCCAATTTACGTTCAAGACTACTTTCTTCCCCACTGATCGAGACAGAGTAGGGCATATGATCACGAACCTTACTGGTCCAGCGTTAGCCTGGGCCACCCCTTTAGTCACCACTAGTAATCCGATATTAGATTCGTACCCCGCATTTGTAAACAGTCTTAAAACTATGTTTGGAAGACAGGAGACAACAGTCGCATCTCAACAACAACTATTAGACTTTCGTCAGGTATCACAAGATTTTTTGTCTTATATCACACGATTTAAACAGCTTGCCTCTGATACATCCTGGCCAGATGATGCTTTGTTGACACTCTTTCATCGAGGGTTAAACAAGGATCTAAAAGATGAGATATCACGAGTCCCCAGACCACCTAATCTCGCTGAAATGATTGCAATGAGCGTGCAGTTGGACTACCGATTGTACGAAAGACAGGCTGAAGACGAAAGCATAGATCCTTCAGACCCTTGTTGGAACCCTCATTGCTGTCTACTAAACATCAAGGTTTAGCCAAAACTTTACCACCTGAAGAACTTATGCCATTTGGAGTTGCATGAGGTCTGTTGTCTCTCGATGAACGCACATGCAGGAGGAATCTAGGTCTCTGCATGTATTGTGGGGCCAGTGATCATTTGGTCCTTGATTGTCCCGTGACCCCCCTTGGAAACCGGGAAATGCCAGCTCCAGGCCGTAGGGGGGACAACGATGCGGGTAGGATTTTATTACATTATGTCATAGTATATCTGTATGACCTTCTGGTGTTCTCACCCAATCCGGAGATCCATACCCATCATGTACTGGAAGTTTTACATAACCTTAAAGTCAATCACCTCTACTGTAAGCTTGAAAAATATGAGTTTGATCAACCCCAAGCCTCCTATTTAGGTTATGTCCTCACCAAGGAAGGAGTGTCTATGGATCCATCAAAAATGACCGCTGTATTGGATTGGCCTCCCCTCACCTCAGTCAAGGACGTTCAGAGATTTTTAGGTTTTGCCAATTTTTATAGGCGTTTCATCCCTGGATTCTCAGACATAATACGGCCCTTAACTCATCTCCTCAAAAACGGTGTATGCTTTTCTTGTTCTCCTGTATCTCAGCAAGCCTTCAATATTCTTAAGAAGAAATTCACTTCTGCCCCTATTCTTCGTTCACCAGACCAGAACAAGCGTTTAATTTTGGAATCTGACGCCTCACACTTTGCTTTGGGTGCTGTCCTCATGCAAGAAGACGAGCACGGAACGGAATGTCCCATCGCCTACCTCTCCAAAACTCTGCCCTCATCAGAAATAAATTACACAGTGCTTGAGAAAGAGCTTGTTGCCATTAAGAGAGAATTTGAAGAATGGCGGCATTTGTTATTGGGCGCCCAGTTTCCGATCGGGGTAAGAACAGATCATCATAACATTAGGGCTCTCCAATATGCTCAGACACGCAACAGCCGTCAAGCCCGGTGGGCACGTTTCTTTTCACCCTACAACATCACATTTCAGTTTATTCCCAGCAAGACTAACATCAGAGCAGACGCATTATCTCGGAAAGAGCCCTTGTCAAAGTCTAAGTTTTATTCAGAGCCCATCTTCCCGAAAGCCACTTTTATTCATCTCATACAGGATTTTATGAAGTGCATTGAATAAGCTTCTAAAGTCCCGGGAACGGTCAAACCAACTATCATTTGTACTCTTGCCTTGGTGAAGGACCAAGGATGTTTTTTCTAAGGTCAAAGAGTCTTTGTTCCTACTACATCTCTCCAAAAAGAAGTGCTTCGCTGGTGTTATGATTGCGTCACAGCAGGCCATAGAGGCATAGCCTGTACTACTGAAATTATTCAAAGATGTTTCTGGTGGCCCTCTCTACTTGTCGACATCAAGGATTCCGTCTCTTTGTGTGTAGTATGCCTACAATCCAAACGTCCCTGAGGTTTCCCGCAAGGATCATTAGTGAAGAAGCGATTGCCGGATCGGGCGTGGCAGATTATCTGCACAGATTTTATACCTCTTAAGGGGCCACAGGCATTATGGTAACTATTGACACTTTGACAAAAATGGTGAGTTTTGTGCCTCTGCCTGATGTGCCCACAGCTTCTCTCATGCCACAGGTGTTTATTGAACACATCTTTTCCAAACATGGCCTTCCAGACACCATCTTCAGACAGGGGCTCTCAGTATACTTCTCGTTAATGGAAGCAAGTCTGTTAAATTCTTCAAATTACCAGGGTTTTGAGTACTGGATTTCATCCGAAAACTAATGCTCAGACTGAGCGTCTCAACCAGACTCTGGTGGGATATTTGTGGTGTTATATCTCGGCTGCTCAAGATAACTGGGTCGAGTTGCTTCCTTTGCCAGAATTTGCATATAATAATGCTTTTCACGCATCATTGAAGAACAGTCCCTTCTATGATGATCGTCGACGGTCACCTCAGGCTGATATTTCTGTTGGAGACTGCGTTTGGTTGGCGTCCCAATTTCTTCCTCGTCATCTGGTCCGTCAAAGTCATCTGGTACCTCAAAGTTATCCCCCAGATACTTTGGGCCATTTCTAGTCTTCGACACCCAGGGTCCTGTGGCATTTCGCTCACGTCTTCCCTCCTCATGGTCTGGAATTCACCCGGTGTTCCATGTCTCCCAGCTCAAGAAGGATGTTCGTGACCAGTTCTGCTGGGTGGCCAGGTCTCGCCCACCTTCGGTGTCGACGACTTCGGGTCCTGAATATGAGGTTTCGGCCATCTACGATTCCAGGTACCACAGCGGTACACTCCAGTTAGGGGTATTCTCTGGCAGAGAGATCATGGGAACCTGCCTCTGCTATTCATGCTCCTTGTTTGGTTCGCCAATTTCATACTCTTCATCCCGGGAATCCTGAGGGGGTCATTCCTTTGAAGGGGGCATACTGTCGTGAGATATGGGCATCATTGGTCTGTATGGCAATGCTGGAGGGCTTTGTCGGCATTAGCCCGGTGCTCTCCTAACATGGCGTCCCAAAGTGTAGTGCCCGCTCCAGTGTCTCATGTTCAGCAAGACCCTTTGGCCCCACCCCATGGATCTGCCAGGACTGAAACGAAGCCGCTTCCAGCATTTTGTCGCTTAGCTTCTCTAAGCAAGCGCATCAAGAGTTTGTTTCACAGCTACCCAAACCTTTCTCATTCATTGCATCTAGCCCTTTTTATCATTTGATCTTCTGTTTATTCAACCCTCCTCATGGGAGACGATGTATGAATTTCCCAGGGGGTGCCCAAATATAGGAAGTGACATCACTGGCAGTTATATGGCTGCATTGCCACGTAGTCACCAACTTGGAGGTTTAGGGGTGCACAGAAAAGTGGAAACATTGGCTAGCATGTACTGCATATACTAAAGTCATGTAAGAAGGAGGTTAGGGCCTTCCAGTTGCATTCCAGTACGCCATCACTGTCCCATCACCCCTCTATAATCATCCAGCTTGTAGTAGCCCTCAAAAGGCAGAGAAACACAACTAGAATGGGAGAATAAAATGCTTGCTAAACTGTTAAGTATTTCAATCAGGTGGTACACCCTGATCTCAGCCTAGTATGCAGCGCATAGCTGAAATGCTTATTTTATTATATCTATAGGCTAAATATTCTGAGTTATATACCACTCATATCACACCCCTTCTCAAATACCCCAGGTCACGATGGACCAGGAATCAGGCTGGTTGGTAAAGGTAATAATTATTTATTTAAAATTCAAATCAAACATATACTTTTAAAATGGAGCAGCAATCACCAATGTGGTGACAATAACAGATAGGAAGGTATGTAAGGCTCTTAAATTCACTCTTTAGCAACACAAATATAAAAAACCAGAGAAAAGAACACTTTTGGGTTGGTTGGAAAGATGGCATTTAAGTTAAGATTTCCCCCTACAATATCCCTCTACCCACAAATAAACAATTCTAAATAGATATAAGGAAGCAGCAGGTAATCAGGAATAAGGAATGGAAAACAGAATTCGAATCCAACCTTTCCTCCCCAAACAAGAGAGAAAAATCTCACAGTTTAAAATGACATAAGGAAATGGCTGGGTAAAACAGTGAATGTGTGTAAAAATCCTAAAATCAGTACAAATATCTATGGGAGCAACATTGGAAAGATACTAACAATCATGAGCTATATTTTGAGCAAAGGTAAACACTTTGAATCTGAATGGAAGGTTGGCAATAATTTAGACTGAAAATCACACATGTAAAACTTTGCAAAATGGTGGATTCCCGCCTAAAATTAACCAAACGGTTTTTAAGAAAAATGGGTGAAATACACTGACTGCAGTATTTGGATTGGTATGTAGCTATAGGTTTTAGGTATAATCCAGAGTTGAAATGAAGTCTCTAGCTATTAAACTGAGGAAGATATGCAATGTTGAATGAGAGACGTGTTTAGAAAAATCGGGTAGTGAAAACAGAAAAGAAACTCAGTTTAAACAAGAAATTATTTACTATAATTTTACTCTAGGCTAGAGCATTCTGGGCAGAATACCAAGGAGGGACACAGTAAGCTCTAGAGTTGATTTATGACTTCAACACCAGAACCCCAGGGCCTGCTCCGGCGGAACCTGTCGGATCACTCGAAGTAGGATTGATAATTTAAGATTGACACAAGATAAAAATGACTAAAGAAATGGCGCTTAGCAAAATAAATCAAAGACAGGATTGCAATAAGGATTCTCACAATGTTACAAGTTGTTAAGGTAAGGCTAGGATGGTTTAGAGATTGGGAAGAGACAAGGCATGGCAAGGTATGTTATGGTTTTCTATGATTCCTATTAATACTTACAGTCCACTTTAATTTAGGATTTTGGACGGTCACACGGATCGGGTCTAACCAAGGACGGCTGGGCAACTCTGGCGGGACGGGATCATCTAGGCCGTTCTGGTCACCGGACTGCACTGGACTAGCCTTTCTGGTTACTGGAGATCAGTGGGATGGCGAGTTTGCAGGCATGCATCTAGCAGTAGCAAGCCAGGTTGGATAAGGATGCTTCCCTTGGGTTTTTGGGATTTTTAGAATTAGAGGCCCAGCTGAAAAGGGGTTCAGCAATGCATATGCCTTGGCTTTGCAATGAAATCTGGAATCAGGATCAAGCAGGAAGAAGAAATCAAGAACAGGATGCCACACAGGAAATCAGGAAGAAAGTCAGGAATCAGTCTTTTGTGTGCTGTCAGGTTCCCTTATTTATCATGCCAAATGACATCACTACAGTATATGGCAGGGGCAGGTTTACTACCCACACCCATAATGCTAGGATTGTGCAAGAGCATAATCCGCCTTGCTCTTCACTGATTGGATCACAAAAAGGATGTCATGTTTATGGGGTGATTTTTACAATGACTAGAAACCTCCCCTAGCTACTGGAACCAAAATCCAATTTTCCCACAAATACATATTTATGCAGTTATAACCCCTGAGAAAATCAAATACACAGATTACATATTTTGTGGGTCATATTTCAATTCAAACCCCAAGTATGTGGGACCTGGTTTTACCTTTCTGCTACTTTTTGGCAATTTTAACCATGAAAGATTGGGCCTAAAATTTCCCAACTTGGTACACAGATGCGCATTTACCCCTGGGATATGTGTATATGTTATGTGCACAATATCAATACTTTCCCCACAATCTGTCATTCTTTACAACTTCTGTTCCTTATGCAGTAATGACTTCTACCAAGTTTTCAAAGAAATAGCATAAAATTAGATTTAAAACTATAAACTTTTCATATTTTTCCTCATTGTTGCTGCAAAGTTAAATGTCTTTAAAGTTCAGTTACAAAATAGGCTTTTTTAAACCAACAGGAAGTCTAAGGTCACTTCATCCATTTTTTTCTTTTCCCCAACTGCAAGCAAATGTCAATTCCTTTGCAGCAGGATGAGGTGCCTCTCTTTTGATTGAAGTTTACTGCCCCTCACACTTGAAAGGTGAGAGTCTCAGTCTGTTATTGTCCCAGCCTGGAGCAAAGACGAATGTCTGATGCGAATGGGGAAGTCCCTTTGTGCTGGCTCATTCAAAGCCTCCAAGCTAGCAATTAGCCTTTAGTATTCCAGAGGTTTATGAGGTGTCACCCTTTCTCAGGGCTAGCAACTGGCAGAGCAAGTTTTATTTAATATAGTTTGCCAACTCAGCCTGGGTTTTAGCTTTGATTTTCTCCTTTTAAATCTTAACTTTAAACCTATAGAATTAAAACAGTTTACAAGTGTATTTTTAACAGTAACAAATCATTTTACATTTCTAAGTAATCAGGCCTTTCCACAACAATATACTTTTAAATAGGTGATTTTCCCTCTTCAGTCAGGAAAAAGCACATTTTACTATTTCTTTAAATTTGGTTTTCATCTCCAGCAAATATACACTTTGTGCAGCTATAGTTCTTTTCTTGAGTGCTGGAGTTGTTTTGCAGCATGGATACAGTTACAGGCATCTATTTAGAGTCTTTCTCTGGACAGCTAATTCTTGATACTGTTGCACAGAAAATAGACACGTTTCCCGTATAAAATGAAAACAAAGCCCCTGATTGATTTTTCGAGGATGCATTTGACAGGAGCTATCATTCAAATGAGGCCCGGTTCCTCTGAGACACAATGAATGATCCTGGGCATTGCTGTCATGCCTCTTCGAAAGCGCTGGTCTTTCTGGCATCGTTGGGTCCAGCGACACGCGGCATCCATTTTTACTTTTAAGATGGCGGCCGCTACTACCTGTTGCAGTCTAGCTGCCCGATTCCCACACGGCAACTTGGCTCCACCCTCTCGATCGAGCAAAGCATATCAGCCGCGCTTCACTACAGACAAACGCGCCGCTACTCTTGTATCCCAACGCTACGTAAATTCGAAGCTAGGATTCTTCCTATCTGTCCTTCATACGTTTTGTTAGCGCTATAACCTTTAATTTCTATTTCCTATATTAGCTCCCGTCACTCCCCGGCCGCAGCTCCAGCTGCAGAACTATTACCGCTGCAACTCCACACACTGTCCGTACGCTCTCCCTCTCTAGGGAAACTTCCAGGTGCCTCGGAACCTCGAACAAGACCATTCCCCGGAATCACCCGAGGTACAAGGCAGAGCAGGCATCTTCTTAACACCCTCTATGGTAGAATAACCCTAACGTCTTTCTCACTCTATCTCAGCCAATCTTAAACCTCCACCAGACAGCGGGAAATCGATTCAAGCCACAGTGCAGCAATACGATCATTCTCATCACAGGTACTCTTTGCCCTCAGTGATAGGCGGACTCTCTCTCCTTTTCTTTGCTTTATTTAACTCTATCCTTCTATCCTTCTATCCTTCTATCACAGAGCTACCATCCAAGGTTTCCCAAAAGCAGAGATTACGGCATCATGAACTCTTACCTTCCAGTCCGCTACAAGGTGTTTCCTCTATTTCTTTCTCCTAGTTCTACAGTTCTGCTCTAAAAGCTACCTTTACTTATGGTGTATTATCCACTTGTGTCAACTGGTATAGAATCAAAGACTTGAATTTCACTAACCTGGGCAGACTGAGATTTGCAACAGAGGCAACAGGCAGAGCTTGAGGAATCCCCCGTGGGAGTCCTGCTCTGCCTCACTCCCCGGATTGAATATCAGAGAGGAGGGAGGCAGAATCCCAAGGGCAACCCTCCTGTGGAATAAAACCCTGAATCGCTGTGGCTCTTCGGAACGGAGGGTATCAGCTTGGATGGTCCCTCTAGGTGAGCTGGAGCGCGAAAAGGATTGGAAACCTTTCCGGGGAACAAGATAGATCAGGTAAATGCCAGGTAGGAAGGAGTGAGAGAAAAGGAGAGTACTAAGGTTTGGAAGTGACACTTCCGTGATATTCAGAATGTGATCCTCAATGGGATGAGGACGTTCTTGGGAGTCTCTGGATGACTGGAAGTCTTAGAACTGTGGTGCTGAGCGAACGGATAAGTAAGGGAATAAATGTTAGAAATGGGAGGATTGAGTGTGCTAAAGAGGACACTAAGTTTAAGGGAACTTATAAACAAGGGCGGAACTCCTAACTTGAAACCTATGGTGGAGACGGGATACGGCCTGAGAATAAGCCTGTGGGTATGGGAGGCAGAAAGAAAAGAGGGAAGTTAGATATCAGAGGAGAATGCAAGTTAGCAATATCAGAAGGAGGAATCCTAGCGGCGAATTTAGGGAGCGTCGGTATGAACAGTAGCAACGCGTATGCTAGCAACACTTCCTTCCTTATCAGGAGTCACGTGAGCAGACGCAGGAACGTAAGATGTGCGTGACCAACGCTGATAATGTGTAACAACTTGTCTTATGGCCTACTGCACGCTGTAACCTACCTTGAAGCTCCACTGCTACAAGACTCCAAAAGCAGACGAATCAACTGACACACAGGGTTTTCTTCCCCCTGAGGGTTTCCCTGGATTCTCTCTCGGTCCCTGGGGCTTTGCCACAGGGATGGAGGGAGAGTTCAGTGTAATCCATACCAGCCTCATCCACCCTGAATTCCGATCACAAGTAGGTCCTAGCTCCCGGCTCTGTGGGTGAGTACGCTTTAAGGTTTCTTTCCTTGTCATTTCCACTGTTAGAACAATTGATCAGTATATTGTTTACAGTTAGCAACGCCTAAAAAAAAATAATAAAAAGCTGTGGTTATAACAGGGAATGATACTTTGGGTGTCTCGACAGTGGCCTCATGGATCCGGCCCAACAGCAACAATTGCTGGCAGCCGTTCAGTCTTTGACCGCTGAAGTACAATCCTTAAAACAAGAAAATGCTATCCTATGCCAACATATGGGGAGAGCCCTTAGTTGTTCAGAGTTACCCCCTGGCCCAATTCCCAGAGGTTTATTTGACGGTGATCCCCATAAATTGAAGGCTTTCGTTGAGGCTTGCACCGTTCAATTTTCATTCAAGGCTGTATTCTTTCACACCGATAGGGATAAGGTTGGTCACATAATCTCTAATTTAACCGGTCCCGCCTTAGCTTGGGCCACTCCATTGGTCACTAATAATAATCCCTTATTGGATTCATATCCAGCCTTTTTGAATAATCTTAAAACTATGTTTAGCCGACAAGAAATCATTGCCTCGGCTCAAGAACAACTCCTGGACTTTAGACAAAGGTCACAGGACCTACTGTCTTACATTACCAGGTTTAAACAGTTGGCAGCCGGCACTTCCTGGGCTGATGACGCTCTCATTACACTTTTCAGAAGAGGCCTAAATGAGGAGCTCAAGGATGAGGTGTCTCGAGTTCCTCGTTCCCCCAATCTTGCAGAATTAATCTCTATGGTAATGCAAATGGATTACCGAATACAGGAAAGACACAGGGAACGTTGTAGACCCAGAAATCCACGCTCTACTTCAGACTACACCACCATTCCCTCTAGGGCTCCACCAGATGAACCGATGCAGATTGGTTCGACAGGGGGTCATCTAACCCCAGAAGAACGTAACAGACGTCGACAACAGAATCTTTGTATGTACTGTGGGGCTAAAGACCACCCCGTTTAGAATTGTCCTGTCGCTCCAATAAGGAGACCGGGAAACGCTCGTTCTCTACCGTCAGGGGAACCACGGATAGGGAATTGAGAAACGGTTCCTCACCTTTACGTATGTCTACTCAAGTCACGGAAATTCTGAATCTTCAAATGGTTGTTTTGAGAATTACTCTTCAATGGGATAATGCCAAGCCCGTGGATGTACCCGCCTTGGTCTACAGTGGAGCTGCGGGGAATTTTATTGATCTTCAATGGGCTCAACGAGTAGGAGTGCCCTCCTCACTAAAGAGGTTAGTTATTCCAGTTGAATCAGTCGACGGAAGCCCTTTGGTTTCAGGTCCTATAACTAAACAAACTCGACCCCTACATATGAGAATAGCTTCACATATTGAGACCATCACTTTGGACCTCATAAGGACCGCCCATTATCCAATCATACTTGGATTACCTTGGCTCAAGGTCCATAATCCATATATAAACTGGACGGCAGGAACCTTTTTTTTGGGATCGGAACATTGCATTAAATACTGCTTGGCTAACGAAGCTGTAGGATTCCATCATGGGCCCTCTGTTCAAGAACGTAGTTCAACTTCTACTATGCTTAACCACCTCCAGGGCGTTCCAGACATTTATCAGCCCTATCACATGGTGTTTTCTGACACTGAATATGCAGAACTCCCTCCTCACAGGAGGGATGACTGTGCTATCGAATTGACTCCAGATACTCCCATCCCTTTCGGGCATATGTACATTTTGTCCTCACAGGAAAAGGAAGTACTTAAGGATTATCTACAAAAGAACTTGCATCATGGTCTTATAGCAGAATCAACATCTCCAGCAGGAGCTTCGTTATTTTTCATACCAAAATAAAATACTAAAGAACTTCGACCATGTATAGACTATCGCGAGCTGAACAAGATCACGATCGCCGATAGATATCTTATGCCTTTGATCCCTGACATACTTGAAGCTGTTCAAGGTGCTACAGTGTTTACAAAATTGGATATACGCAGAGCTTACCACCTCATCCGGATTCAAGCTGGCGACGAATGGAAGACCGCATTCCGTACACCTTTCGGGCACTTCGAATATCGGGTCATGCCCTTTGGCCTCTCTAATGCCCCCACCGTCTTCCAGCGTTTTATGGACCACATCTTTTCCGATCTTCTTCTTCATTCAGTGATCGTTTATTTGTACGATATTTTGGTCTTCTCGTTATCCCTTGCTCAGCTCATCCAACATGTTATGGAGGTACTCCAAAGACTTTCCAATACCTACTTGTTTTGTAAACTGGATAAATGTGAGTTCCACAAGGACAGAGTAGCATATCTGGGCTACATTTTGTCTTCACAAGGAATATCGATGGATCCACGGAAAGTATCCCCAATTACAGAATGGGCGACTCCGGGGAATGTAAAAGACTTCAGAGATTCCTCAGATTCGCACATTTTTACCGACGTTTCATTCCTAACTACTCAGAGGAAATCTTGCTTATGATCGCTCTTCTTAAAAAGGGAGTGCAATACCTTTGGTCTAAGGATGCTCTACTGGCCTTTGACAAACTTAAGATGCGATTTGTATCAGGTCCTATCCTTCTAACTCCAGACCAGACTAAGAGGTTCATTGTGGAATCGGATGCCTCTCACCATGCATTGGGGGATGTTCTATTACAGGAAAACAATCAGGGAATAGAGTGTCCTGTGGCCTACATGTCTAAGACTCTCTCGCCTTCTGAAAGAAATTATACAGTCCTCGAAAAAGAACTACTGGCTATCAAGCGCGCCCTCGAGGAGTGGCATCATCTGTTACTTGGAGCACGGAATGCCATCAAAGTCCGAACAGACCATAGCAACCTTCGAGCCCTACAGTATGCCCAGACTCGAAATAGTAGACAAGCCCGTTGGGCACATTTCTGTTCTCCTTATGAGATAACTTTTACATTTATACCTGGCAGAATCAACCTCAAGGCCGACGCCTTGTCAAGAAAGGATTCCACCCATTTCAACCATTTTCGATCGGAGACGTTATTCTCCAGGGCTCGTTTTCTACAAGTGGTAACTACATTCTTGCAGTCCGTCTCAGAAGCTACTGCTCTGTTTCTGAGAGATAATACTAAATTTTACAAGACTTAAAAATGGTATTATCCCAGGGTTGTGCCTACCGGGAGAAACGGTTGTTTCTGCCCTCTGAGGACCTGAGAAGGATGGTGTTACAATTGTGTCATGACTCACAAATGGCTGGACACCGCAGAATCTCCAATACCATGGAACTCGTACAACAACATTTTTGGTGGCCCAAATGGGTCAAGGATATTTGAGATTATGTATAAGCTTGTTCTATATGCCTACAAACCAAGACACGTTGTACAGCTCCCCAGGGTCTTCTTTCTAAAATGCCTGTTCCAGTCCGTTCCTGGCAATTCATATCGACTGATTTTGTGGTGAACCTACCTGTTTCTGACGGATTTACCGCAATAATGGTGGTCGTGGACTATTTTACGAAGATGGCTCATTTTATTCTGCTTCCTCGGATTCCTACAGCCGCTCAAATGGCAAGGGTATTCATTTCTCAGATCTTCTCTCTTCACGGACTTCCGGAAACCATTGTCTCGGATCGAGGTCCGCAGTATACCTCCCGATATTGGGGTCAGATCTGTAAGTTTCTGAAGATCAATAGGGCCCTGAGTTCCGGATTCCATCCCCAGACCAACGGTCAGACCGAACGTCTCAATCAGACACTGGAAGGGTACCTACGCTGCTACATTTCAGCTTCCCAGGACAATTGGTGCGAACTTTTGCCCTTGGCTGAATTCCCTTACAATAACTCAGTACATTCTGCTCTGAAGACTAGTCCATTTCTATGTTCTTATGGCTTTCATCCGATCTGCTTTCCTGTGGGTTTATCCTCTCCATCAAAGTTTCCAGATGTTGACAGTCTGCTCTTATGTATCTGCGATTGTCAGCGGTCGGCTCGAGTCTCTCTTCTTGCTGCTCAAGACAGTGTCAAGAAATTTGCCGACAGGCGCCGCTCTCCGGCTCCACAGCTTGTTCCGGGGGATAACGTTTGGTTGGCTTCTCGCTTCCTACCTCGACATCTGGTGCCCTCCAAACTATCGCCCAGATTCTTTGATACTTTCCCTGTTCTTCAACAAGTGGGATCCGCTGCCTTCCGACTTTGACTCCGTGGCTCTTGGTCCCGGATCCATCCTGTGTTTCATGTCTCCCAGCTCAAGAAGGATGTTACGGATCGTTTTTCTAGACGCCGGGGTTTTCTGCCCCCTCCCGTCTCTACACCCTTGGGTCCTGAATATGAGGTGGCTGGTATCTGTGACTCCCGTATATATCGGGGTCGTCTTCAATTTTTGGTTGACTGGCGCGGGTATTCTCCCGCAGACAGGCCTTGGGAGCCTGCTTCTGCTGTGCATGCCCCTGTTTTGGTTCGGTGCTTCTATCGCTGTCATCCCAGTAAACCGGGTTCCCCTGCCCTTCGGAGGGGGCATACTGTCATGCCTCTTTGAAAGCGCTGGTCTTTATGGCATCGTTGGGTCCAGCGACACGCGGCGTCCATTTTTACTTGTAATATGGCTGACTCTCTCTCCTTTTCTTCCCTTTAATTAACTCTATCTTTCTATCACAGAGCTACCATCCGAGGTTTCCCAAAAGCAGAGATTACGGCATCACATACTCTTACCTTCCAGTCCGCTACAAGGTGTTTCCCCTATTTCTTTCTCCTAGTTCTACAGTTCTGCTCTAAAAGCTACCTTTACTTATGGTGTATTATCCACTTGTCTTATAGCCTACTGCATGCTGTAACCTACCTTGAAGCTCCACTGCTACAAGACTCTAGAAGTGGACAAATCAACTGACACACAGGGTTTTCTTCCCCCCGAGGGTTTCCCTGGATTCTCTCTCCGTCCCTGGGGCTTTGCCACGGGGAGGGAGGGAGAGTTCAGTGTAACCCATACCAGCCTCATCCACCCTGAATTCCGATCACAAGTAGGTCCTAGCTCCCGGCTCTGTGGGTGAGTACGCTTTAAGGTTTCTTTCCTTGTCATTTCCACTGTTAGAACAATTGATCGGTATATTGTTTACAATTGCAGGGCCTTTTTAATCACAGTGGTTCATGAGAAATTGATGGATTTAGCAGCACTTTTAAGGTTGGTAAAGTGTAATTTGAAAGAGGCATTCTGGGTTTTCAGCAAAATAATGCTGCCTCTTTCACTTCACTCCGTGTTAACTGTTGCAGAGCACACTGACACATTCCTGCAGTGAGTACTCTGTTCCCCCACACCTGAAATGTGTGTGGCAAGGGGTGCAGCCATTTTCTGGTTATTACAAAAATGCAGTTTAGAGATCTTGGTGCGCACAGGAGTCAGCACAGCCATTTTGCTGTTTCTTGCACCAATGCAGCAAGTGATGTAGCATAGTACATCTGAGTGGGTCAAAATATCCCACAAAACAGAAGGTGCGGCTGCAAGGTGGAGTACCACACCAACACCAAAAAAAGTTCCCAATTCAAGGGAAAACAAGTAAAGACATCTCCTGATTTAAAAGGACAACAGTGCTTTGTCATGATCTATATCATACCCTTCATACTGCAGCATGACCATCACCCCAAAGGTGGTCTAAATGCCCACCTGAAGCTATGGCAGGTTTTTAGACCGTATAGCTGTACCAAAAGGTCCCTCTGGAAGTTGGTCACTGCACTCTAGCGCAGGAGACACTACTACCCCTGAGAACCGGGCAGACTTTGTATTGGACAGCAATATTGTTTTAGGTCCACCTTCTTTTTGAACATATATATTATGAATTGTACCCATTTGTTGTGGTTTCGATTAACATTAGATGCTATCAGTATCTTCGCTACAGTTTCAGTAAACCACTTGCATTATAGTGGCTTTTATACTCAAATAAAAACATATTAAAAATGCTCAGTTTGTTTAGGATTTATGTATATTTATTAACTTGTAAAGATATTGTATGAGCATTAAGAATGGTATAGTAAAATACACAGTTCGCTTATTGCTAATATTAGCGAGTAGATACCCAGCATCCTACTCTTCCATTTACTTGGAAAATATTTAAACTACCAAGCAAGATGTGTGTGGTGCCATAGCCCAGTAAAACTTCAACAAATCAAACTTACAATAGGGCTGCTGTAGATTGGCCACCGAGGAGAAGAGGTGAGCTTTTTTCATTGCAGCACCTTCCCCATGCAAAATGTATTTTTACGA
This sequence comes from Ambystoma mexicanum, assembly GCF_040938575.1. Classification (NCBI taxonomy): domain Eukaryota; kingdom Metazoa; phylum Chordata; class Amphibia; order Caudata; family Ambystomatidae; genus Ambystoma; species Ambystoma mexicanum. The sequence continues at coordinate 102,127,687 of NC_090936.1, read as the reverse complement.
ACAATAGGTTAACTGAATAAATTCTTCTGCAATGGCTCCAACATCCAGATGTGCAGCTTCATCTTTGTGTCCACGTAGCAAAGCAACAGCATTTAATTGAGCTTTGCCCATTGTAGCTCTCAGATATGTTTTGATGCGCCGAAGGCAAGAAAATTAACGCACCGAAGAACAAGAGGCTCCAGGGATAGTTACTGTAACTTGAAGTAGTCGTACCAGTTCTTGGAACAAATTACGCATAGGACGACCCCTTTCTCCTTGGAACAAGTCAAAGTGCATAACCTTCGTTCATGGTCTTCTGTAATAAGGTCAAAGACTGGCTCTTGGACCAGGACCACAACCCACCTACCCCTTAAAGCATTGTAAGAGGGGATCTCCAACAATCCTGCCATCACTGTATATATGACTGTAAAATGTATATTTCGATTTCACACCATTCTCTGTACATATTATCGACTTCATTTTGCCTTTCCTGTGTATCGTTCTGTGGTATGACTACCAATTTAGTGCCTTGTGTGTATATATTTGAGGTCTAATTAAAATGCAAGAACAGTGCTCAGTTGCCTCAGGGTTGGAGGCGCTATACAAATAAATAAATACTAAATACTAAAGACATCCTGAAAACACATAACCGGAGTCTTATCCCTCTGTACAAGTTCAAGGAACATATTTCTATCTAGCTCTAGATTGCATTCATGGAAGTCAGTCTTATAGAAATTCATGAAATATTCACTGGTGGCATTCCCGGTAACAAATGTTTCTATGTTAACCATATGGTCACACACAGTTGTATTGAAAAATTCTGACAAAGCTACCAATGTGCGGTCCATGAGTTCATAATAACCTTGTCTATAGAGGTCTTTGAGAGACTGGAAAACATGGGGAACTGACCCTTCATCCAGGCGCCATGTAATTTTCCTGGCTCTTCTTTGCACAAAATGTTCCTCTAGTTCCACATCTAGATCATCAGCCGCTGATGTGGTTTTTGAGAAGAAGTCTTCAAATCCCTCACATAGTTGTGTAATTATGGTCTTAAGGTTTTCAATCATAACCAATGCTTCATAGAACCTTAATTTGACCTTCTGTAGAGCAGTGTTCACAGTTTCAACACAGGCAAATACCATGTAAAGAAGATGAAGACCTAGAAAAGTTTCGAGTTTATGGAGCTGCAAGTGCAACCCCCGGGCTTTTGCTCCCTCTTTATTGTGGGCACCGGCTGCAAATCCCAGAAATTCGTTTACAGAACTGTAGTTAGCTAGCACAGTCTTCAAAAATTTTGTTCGAACTGTCCTTCGGATAGGACAGAATGGAAGCAGTTTGACATTCGCTTCCTCTTGACAACGTTCAAAACAAGCAAGGCGTTTTGCGGAATTTTGAATGAACCCAATCAAGTCACTTACAAAAACCAATAGATCCCTGAGCTTGTCAGTTCAGATAGCTACATCCTGAACTACTAAGTTCAGATTGTGTGCAAAGCAGTGCACATAAATAGCTTGTGGTGCCACCTCCTGTACCAATGTCTGCAAACCATGTCGCTGGCCAGCCATATTAGAAGCACCATCACAACACTGCCCCCGACAGTTTTCCATTTTATAGCCAAACCTAGATGTTTGATTAAAGCCGAAAAATCTCCTCTACCTGCAGATCCCCTTTTGCAATGCGAAAAACTATAGAGACCTGCTCTTTTATTGACACATCAGCAGTCTCATCTAAAATAATAGAAAATAATTTTGCATCATTCCTTCATTAGGCCACCGAGCAAATGATGTGACATAACTGGCAGCATTTCATTTAATATGTCATTGACCTCCATTTGTACTGCTCTTTGAAGCCAAGTTTGCAGTTCCGGGACATCTATGCCACGAAGCGACAGAATTGTCGTTAGAGTCCTTGTCAGTATGGCCCTGACTTGCAAGACCTTGCCGAGCTAAAGCCAGCAATGTGGTCAGGATATTCACCGGCACACTTCTGTTATCCCTCATGCCCCCTGCTTGAGGTGGCCCAAAAACAGAGCTGCTGCAACATTCATACCCCTTTTCACAGATGCTAGCGTCATTGCAGCCATCTGATGAAAGTTTGAACTCTGAGGGCTGTTGCATCTCTCTATGGCCTTCTTAAAATTGTTAAAGCCAGGTTTAATGAAAGCATTCCAGGCATCCTTATCCCAGCCACTTTTTGGCAATGGCATCAGGGGCGTTGCTAGGGGGGGGGCTAAGGGGGCTATAGCCCCTGATCTTTTGGTTGTAGCCCCGGATAGAAACTCAGGAGCTACAGCCAAAAGACTAGCTAGCCCCCAGTCCCAACAGTTCCGACATCAGCTCAGCCCCGGGTCTTTTCCAGACCTAGCAACTCCCCTGAATGGCATACTCTTTTCATTAGCAGACTGGCATACTTTACAGAACATTTTTTCAACAGACTCATTGTATGCAGCCAATTATAGGTTTCTAACCATTTCTTTTGGAAAGTGCGACCCTGCTGGGACTTTAAAACATTTGATTTGTTCGTGTTTGTGGAGCATTCCTGTGTTACATTGCTGCCGCCAACATCCCTGACTGTAGGTTTGGTATACTGTGCACGCTTTGTGCCTGGCAGATTGATGCAACTGTGGAGCTCGAAAATTGCTGCAACTGCTTTGTCAGACACATGGGACATCTGCTTTGGTTTAGCAGGGGTTATTGTAATAAACTGCTCCATGATGGCTTTGGGGTTTCAAATGCGTATTTTCCATGGGAGATGGACGAAGCGGTCGCTTCTAGGTATACTGCATCAGAAAACGCTTAACTGGCATACAACTGTAAGAAAGAAAATTGGATGCAATAATTCATGAAAAAAGCATCTCTAAAAGCAAGACATTTTCTTACATTTCTGTTTGAGTTTCCTGACGTTACGCTGTATTAGGTTCAGTTTATCATCAATCAATTTATCGCATTGTGCAAGTGACAGGTGCTAAGATGTTACCTCTGGGTCACGACGTTCACAAATAGTTAGGGATGCAACTTTATTTATTTTATTAATTTGTTTATTGCGCATTTGTAAGAAGCTTATACATCAGGTAAATTGAGTTTCAAAGTGCCCACAGGGAGGGAACATGGGAATAAAAAGAAAATATAACAAAGAAAGATAAAGGCAGACCTACTAGGCCTTGTGAGCATTCAGAATGTGCAAGTGCATAGAGAGGGAGAAGGGATGAGGCAGTGGGGGGAAGTGCTGGGTTTTACCAAAAAGGGAAGTGCTAGGGAGAGAGCAGCTGTTAAGTGACTAGGTGAGAGTGGTCCGCTGCCAATAAATAAATGCAGACCTTTGGTGGCGTAGGCCAGTGCTGGGAGCGGGCGGAGGCTGAAGGCGATTGGGTGTGGGAGGCTAGGACCCAGGAGGACACATAAGGGCCCTGGTCACCAATCTCAGCAACTGTGGGGTTTAGCAAAGGAGGGAGGAAGGGAAGGAGGAGGTGAAGAGGAAGGTCTTGAGTAGTTTGCCGAATTTGAGGGGATCCGGCTAAAGACGAAGAGGAAGGGGGAGGCTGTTCCATAGGAGGGGGCATGCTGAGGAAAGAGATTGGCCACCAGCTCTCTGTTTAGCGAATCGCTTGACACACAGAGAATTGGTGGCGGTTTACAGCAGATAGATATAGCTAGATTTAGCAGAGGCTCTTGACTTGGGATCATTTGAGTGCATAAAGAGTGTGCAGATCATTATTTGAGATAATTGGTATGGTGTGGGCAAAAATGCTTTGGTTTACGTGACCTGGACATTAATACAGATGGAAACAAATTACTTGTATAGGGGTCACATATTATATTGAAGACCAACCATGAGCTGTTGAGTAAAGTGTTGAATGCTGATTGAGGTTGAAGTTTGACTTTAAGCATACCTTACATTGCATATGTCAAAGGTATGCGAGTATCAATTTGATGTTGAAAATGTGCCAGCCAACACCTTCTGTGTAGTAATCGCTTCTACCATTCTACATTCTGCTCACCCAGAACTCGTGCACATACTCAGAGAGAGGCATGTCTATTCTGTGTGCACAGTAGGGGGGAGGCCACAGGCGGGGCTATAGGTGGGGGTTTATGGCATGCTTCTTTTAAAGTTTGGTATTCGTCATACACACACAGCAGCCATGCCCAGTATTGCTGCAGATCATCCATGATGTCAGCCACTGAGTCATGGGTTAAGCTGGGAATAACAGCACACCATTGGGTAAAGTGAACGTCATTGTCCCAGACAATCTGCACATTGATGGAGTGTTGAATGCATCTGTTTCAGAAGACCTGAGCTCTTTCCCTGGGTGGTACAAGGGCCATATGTCCTCAGTTCACAGCCCCAACTACTTTGGGGAAGCCCACTATCGTGTAGAACTGGCCGGGCTATAATGTGCTTTAGGGCCATTGGGTTACTGCTGAAGGACATGTGGTGATGATTATTAACATAAAGGCAGTCTCAGCTTTGCACCAGCTCTGTCACAAGTGTGTCACAGTTCCAATTAATGTGAGGCGAAACAGCCCACTCCTGTTTGATTCTACTTTGGTTAGCTGACATTGGGCCTCATTACAATACAGGCAGTAGCCGTGCCCGTATAACTGGCATAGCTGTCGCCGGTATCATTTTTTTTGGCGCCCAGGAATGGCCAATTACCGGGTCATTACGGCTCCACCGGACCCGGTAACTGCCCATTCCTGGGCGCCAGAAAAAATGCTCCCCATTCCCATTGAGCCTCATAGGGAATGGGGAGGCTGCATGCACTGGCACCATTCAGAATGGTGCCGGTGCATCCGGCATGCTTTGCTCGTGGGTGCCGGTCTGCCCGTCAGGCCAGTCCTGGCAGGCCGAACTTGTAGTTTGCTGGTCTGGTAACAACGGTACTGGCAAGCTTACCGGCAGCGTTGTTATCGGACCGGCAAACTTATAATGAGGCCCATTGTGTTATTAAAGTTAGTAAAGAATAAACAGTGGAGTGTCAAGATAGAACAAACTAAACAAAAGAATCAGTACAACGAAAGGCACGGAGTGAGGTTACTGACATACATCCAGGCAATTAGGTCAAGGAGAAGTTGAACCACTAGAACAACAAAATATTGTCTAGGTACAATCAAATCCAACAAGCACTCAGGATTGGAAGGAACTATATCATCCCAGATGACAACAGTGTCTGGACATATAAACAGTAGCTTTGTACGCGAGTATGAGAAGAGCACAAAATGATCCACAACAACAAACATGAATTGGACTGTCACAGAGCAACCACAGTGAGAGTCCAAAAGGCCTTGCAGAAGCAGAAAAGGAAAGCAGCAATGACACTGACCAGGTGGAACTCGAGTGCTGTTCAGAGACATTTGGCAGCACAAATAGCTATGTAGGCATTGCAAGTCAATGGTACAAGAAGGGAGAAGCACAGCAAGGTTCAAAGGGTAGGAACTCTGTGACCTGGATCTTCTCTGCTGTTGTTTTGTTCAAAAGGGAAGTGTGCAGCTTGTGTTATATTGTTGTCCTGCTTCAGGATCACGGAACATATGAAGTAGAGTGTCAGGACATTCTCCATTCATATGTCCACCCAAGCACAGACCTAAAATGTAATTGCTATGGAGCGCAGTGCAGCAAGATGCCCAAGGCAGCTCTGCTATCTCCAAGATGGCAGCCGGACTCTATAGCCTTACAAAATGAAGCAGTGTTGTTCACCATTCATGGTTATCTCCTCAGCCTTCAACTTTACTACAAGCTGGCTCTCTAATAGTGACCTCTTGGGACCCCTCGCTATGCCTTGGCAAGGGCCAGATGTATATCAATAAACACTGCTTCGGTTCAGGCCTTACCGTGGGTGTGGGGATGGAACAGTGTGATGCCTCATGTCCTGGGCATATCCACAGTCACAGTGGTGGAAGATAATGAGTTATTTATATACATTTATTTATTTATATTTCCCCAAAGCGCTGTACAGAGGACATATACCACCCAACCGAAGTTGGTACTCATTTATCGACCTCGGTCGGAAGTTTAAAAGGCTGAGTTGGACGTGCCGGGATTCGAACCTGCATATCACACTCAGTTTTCTCTGCAGCAGCATGCGCTTATCAGAAGAAGGACATATGATATGGAATGCGAGGAGCCTGTGTGTGAATGACCCCGCACTGCCAGATTGCACAGCCAGCCAATGAACAACTATCTCAGTGGACAAAGTCACAAACTGCAGAGGAAAATATCTTACCACCTGCTGCCTGCACAAGGAACCAATATAATGTTTCTGCGAGAAAATGGGATGGTGCAAAAAGCATTGCATTCGCGCACAGTGAGAGAAAACGCGCCTTCAAATAATCCCAATCTTAGGTTGGTGCTGAAAGCCGCATAAATCAATAAAATGAATGGGTCGGCCATTGCTGCTCTTTTATGGCAGGAAGAAAACATGAAGGAAGAGAAAAACAGTGAGATGCAAAGAAAACGAGAGAGTCAAGAAGCAAGTTGCACATCTAAGTAGCGACAGGAGGGAAACTCAGTCACTAGGAGAGGCTGGGGGGACTATAGCCTCGGGTCTTTTGGTTGTAGCCCCGTATAGAAAGCTGAGGGGCTACACCCAAAAGACCAGGTAGCTCTGAGTCCCGACAGTGCCGACATTAGCGGCCGTAGCCCTGGATCTTTTCCGGACCTAGCAACACCTCTGCGTTCAATGGTGGGGTAGGATTCAGAGGTTCAGGGAGAGGAAGGGACTGTGATAATGTGACACAGTGGTTGAGGGGGTGGGGCTCTAATGAGCAATGTAGGTGTAGCACCAACCAGTGATAAAACACAAATAAAATTCTAATTCAAGGTTATGAATGCCATACTCCTCTGCCATGAGTTCAGAGTAGAATACAGCAGTCAGAAAGGGAAATGGTTAGTAATGGCTACCAATGGAAGACATGCACAGTGGTTCACGCTACATGGGGTGCTGTTCATTCTTTTTGATAGTGCAGTTAAGCGTTGAGAAGTGGGCAAGGGTCAGTGGTTACATGAGTCTGGACTTTGAGGGCTGTTTTCAGACACAGCACCGGTTTGTACCAGAGGCGTGGATAGGGTAGGGTATCAGTGGGCAAGGCCCAACCGAAATCTGTAAATGCCCACTCAGCAGCGCTGTGAGGGCCTTCACAGACGTTAATGTCACCGCGGTGGGCCCATCTACATTAGCTTCAGGCCCCACTTGTTAGACAATCCTGGATGCGCCTCTGGTTGGTACTAGTCCTGTGATTTCCCTGCGCCACAGGGGCGAGGTGTCTGTTCAATTGCCGCCTCGTTGAAAATGGATGATCCCTCCATAGAAACAAATGCAGATCATATTAATGGTGCTGGGCTGCATCTGTTGCGCCCGCAACAGATCCTGCTCCCAAGTTGTGGCAAATCTGACTTGATGGAGAAACATTTGGATATGAATTGTGGGTTGAGGAAAATATGCGTTTGAGGAAAGCGGAAATCACCTGATAGCAGTATCATGAATAGCCCTGTAAAACGAACTTGATTAGTTTATTAAGGCATGAGAGACCAGGCTCATAGAACATTTATAGAACCACAGCACATATGCCTCCACCCGCTTCACACCTTTGTACATGGTTTATGGTTTTGGCCCTGGTATTCCTCCTTATGCCAAGCAAGCCTCTGGTAGTGGGTTTCTGTAGAAGATCAATGCCAAAAACATATGTTCCACCTTTTAGATGCTTACTGGAAATCTCACCACAGCAAAGTCTTCTAATGAGAGTCTCACATATGCACATCTGTATTCTTCATCCCATGGAATACGAGTCGCTAAAAAGGGACAGTGGGATCCATGGGTTAATATCCTCCTCTAGTAGGGGAAATGCAAACATGACTATTGGCAAAAAGCAATTGGGTGTTTCAAATCAGGCATTAGGAAGGTACAAGATGCCTGCCTTTACAGAATTGCGGAACAAGGGCCTCTGTCACTAATGTCGGTTACATCTTCTTCTTCGGATGAAATTGCAGATTCTCCCCCTTCCCCCAACTCCTCACCTTCCTCTTTCTGCTTGATCTTTCCGTCCTTACGTCGTGGAGGCTTCTCTCTTTTCTTGTGAAGATAAGGATGCCCTCGATAGGATGCCACCGTGCCACTAAAATAGGGGCAACGGGGGTTATCCTACCGAGAGCACCTCACAGGGGGAAAAAAGCCGGAAGGCACAAAAAACCCCTAGAAGTAGTATTTCAGGTGGATGATCGGAGAAGGTAAGTGCGCGGATGGAAGAACAATCCGGTAAGCAGGCACAGGTCGGGCAGGCAGAGGTTCCAAATAGGTACAAGGGATTGAGCACAGGCAGTCCGGTAAGCAGGCACGGGTCTGGTAGACGGAAGTTCCAAATAGGTACAAGGGATTGAACACAGGCAGTCCGGTAAGCAGGCACAGGTCAGGTAGACGGAAGTTCCAAATAGGTACAAGGGATTGAGCACAGGCAGTCCGGTAAGCAGGCACAGGTCTGGCAGGTGGAGGATCCAAAATGGGTATAAGGGATAGGAAAGAAGGACAGAACTGGGAAGGAAGGAAGAAAGGGAGTAAAGGAAGAGGTAAGGAGAGGCAAAAAAAAAGGGGAAAATGAGAAAGGAAGGATAAACAAGGACAAAGCACTGCACAAGGCAGTGAAACAAAGGGTGGGACACTGCTGTGAGGGAACAGCAAAAACGAAAGGCAGAAAGGCAGGAAATTCACCAGTAACGGGAGCGGCAGCAACACAGGAGGGAACCCGGAAACGTTGCAACGCGTATGTGACCCGGAAGTTGAGTGCTTTATACTTCCGGGTCACGATCGCGTACAACGACTAGAGCAGTACGCGGAAAAGACGAGGAGTGAAATGCTAAGGCGGACAGAACCGCCAGCGATTCCACACACGCCATCCCCGCCGCGGCATGACAGTATGCCCCCTCCTAGGGAGGCCTCCCCCAGGTTTACCCGGATGAGCGCGATAAAACCTGCGGACCAAAAGTGGGGCATGTACATGAGAGGCTGGTTCCCAAGAGTTTTCTGACCAGTGATACCCCTTCCACCGTATCAGGAATTGCAGCCGTCCCCGGCGGTATCGGGAGTCACAGATTTGGGCTACTTCAAATTCTTCCTGGGTCGAAGTAGCAGGCAAGGGGGTTTTCTTCCCTTTACGGGACCAGATGTCTGCTTGGAATGGTTTAAGTTGTGAGGCATGAAACACCGGGTGAACCCTCTGAAGGCTCTTGGGTAGTTTTAGACGAAAAGCTACCGGGTTGATAGCTTGGGTGATTTCGTAAGGACCCAGAAATTTAGGGGAGAGTTTGGAAGGGTGTACCCATCGTGGTAGGTATCTTGTGGACAACATGACCTGAGAACCCACCCCCCAATCAGGTACTGGTTTACGAAGTTTGTCGGCCTGGCCCTTGTATCTCATTTGTGCTTCGCTAAGGTTGTGTTTAGCCTGCAGGTGAACGTCTCTCAACAAGGCGAGAGTGGAATCAACTGTGGGTAAGGTGGTGGAGACATTAGAGACCGGCAGTATAGACCGGGGATGGTAGCCATAGCTGCAGAAAAAAGGGGTGAAACCGAGAGTAGTATGAAAGGAGTTATTGTAGGAGAACTCTGCCAGAGGTAGTAGAGAAACCCAGTTATCCTGTTGAAGGTTCACGTAACATTGTAGGTACTGCTCTAAGGTGGCATTTAGACGTTCCGTCTGTCCGTTGGACTGAGGGTGGAACCCGGACGTTAGAGCTCTCTCTATACCCAAACGGCTGCAGAGATTCTTCCAGAATCGAGAGGTGTATTGGCTACCTCGATCTGAGATGATCTTCTTAGGCACCCCGTGGAGACGGAAGACATCCTTGATAAATGTCTCGGCCATAGCTGCTGCTGTCGGTACACCTGGTAACGGAGAGAAGTGAGCCATTTTAGTGAAGAAATCAATCACCACCATAATGCATGTGAACCCTTGGCAAGGAGGCAAGTCCACGATGAAATCGGTAGAAACGACTTCCCAAGGACCGTCGGGAACAGGATTAGGTTACAAAAGCCCCAAAGGTCTAATACGGGAACTCTTGCTGTGAAGACATGTCATGCAGGATTGTACATAACAGGCCACGTCTCGTCTCATCTCCGGCCAATAAAAGTGCCTCTGCAGATAATCCAACGTGCCCTTAGTACCTCGATGACCTGCCAACTTGGAGTCGTGACACCACTTTAACGCCAATCTCCGAAATTCTGGAGTGGGTAGATATAGTTTGCCTTTCACAAAGTAGAGTCCTTCCTTGACGTCGTAGATGATGTCTTGTGGGTGTCTCTCGGATTCAAAACCCCCTTTGGAGCTTCTTTCACTTGCCTTAAGAAAGTGGACAGTACTCCTATTCGCCTTGGCAAAGGGAACATCAGATTGTGTGTCCTGTCGGATTCTGTCATATAGTCTCCTCTGCGAGACAGAGCGTCCGCGACCAGATTCTGTTGCCCTGGGAAGTAGGTAATGTCGAAATTGAACTGGGCAAAGAAGTAAGCCCAACGTGCTTGACATGTGTTGTAGCACTCGAACTGTCGCAGGACTTGTAGATTCTTGTGATCGGTTCTAATGGAGAATGGGTGTTTACCTCCTTGTAGGAGGTGACACCACTCCAAACAGGCTGACTTCATGGCCAGTAATTCGCGCTCTATGACTGAGTAGTTCCTTTGGCTGTCGTTGAGAGTCTTGGAAAAATAGGAGACTGGATGTTACACTCCTTGATGTTCCTGCAAAAGAACTGCCCCAATAGCTGATGAAGAAGCATCTGTCTCGACAATGAAGGGTCGGTCTTGATCTGGCTGCTGAAGGATGGGGGCGGTACAGAAGGCTTTCTTGAGATTGCGGAAACTATCCTCAGCTTCGCTGGACCAGGAAAATGGATTGGAGCTTTTCTTGAGTAAAGTGGTAATAGGTACAATCCGGTGGGAAAAGTTGGATATGAATTCCCGGTAAAAGTTTGCCAGTCCTAGGAATCTTTGTACATCCTTGATGGATTTAGGTGAAGGCCATTCCAAAATGGCGGATACCTTGCGGGGATCCATGGCGACACCCCGACTGGATAATATGAAACCCAGATATGGGATGGAGCTTGCAGAAAAGACACACTTGTCTAACTTGACCGAGAGGTGGTTTTCTCTTAGTCTCTGGAAGACCTCTTTGACATGGACTACATGTTCTTCCGGAGTCCTTGAATACACCAGTATGTCGTTGTGATAGACAATCGTGGTCTGACACAGCAGGTCTAAAAAAAGCCAGTCCATAAAATGCTGAAACACCGAAGGGGCATTGACGAGCCCAAAGGGCATCACCTGGTATTCGTACAACCCATAGGGGGTCCACAAAGCTGTCTTCCATTCATCCCCTTTTTGGATCCGGAGAAGATGGTAGGCATTCCGGAGATCCAATTTTGTGAAGATTGTGGCGCCATGAACAGCTTGGATGATTTCGGTGATAAGAGGCATGGGGTATCTGTCCTTAATGGTCACCTTGTTTAGACCCCTGTAGTCAATACAGGGTCTCAACTCTTGTGTGTCCTTCTTTGGGATGAAAAACAGTGAAGCTCCAGCTGGTGATTTTGAAGGTCTTATCAGCCCGTTGGCCAGATTGTTATCCAGATATTCCCGGAGGAAGTGTCTTTCGATGAGAGATAAAGGGAACATTCTACAGAAAGGTACCAGTGCACCAGGAACAAGATCTAGACAGCAGTCTTCCTGTCTGTGAGGAGGAAGGTCGCTAGGCGTCTTTTCTGTCACTACCTCTGTGTATTCCTGTAGATGATGTGGAAGACAATGTATGAGTCTGGAGTCGTAAACACTGGTAGTCTGTACAGTCTCAAACCTTGGTTCAGGTAGACATTCTGATCTACAAAAGGTGGACTGAAAACTGAGTACGTTCTTTGCCCAGTCTATGTGAGGGTTGTGCTTTCGGAGCCAGCTTATCCCTAGTATGATAGGGAATTGGGCTGCTCGGATGATGTCAAACGAGATCTTTTCGGTATGTTGCTGGATAGTTAGGTGTAATTCTTCAGTGGTGTGTGTGTGATCATGCCGGAAATCAAAGGCTCACCATCCACTCCTTCGACTTTCTGATCCTCCTGTTTGGCCAGACGATTTATGCCCTTTTGTTTAGCCCACAAGGTATCTATGAAGTTGCCGGCTGCACCACAGTCGAGTAAAGCCTGAGTTGGGACCACGGTCCTGCCCACAGTAAGAGTGACTGACAGAACCATCAACCTAGAATCCTCCGGTATCCCAGAAGATGCCACCGACAGAGTTGCGTAACGACTAGGAATGGCCCCTCGGGAGTGCATCCCAACACTCACCGAGGGCGCTCGTTTCCCGAACGCCTCGGAGGGACGTCAGGACAGTTCCGTAACAGATGGCTAGAGGTTCCACAATACATACACATATTGCCATCCCTTCGTCTCTTCCATTCTTCCGGGGTGAGTGGTGCACGAGCAGTACCGATCTGCATCGGTTCCTCTTTGCCTTGACGTGAAGGTGGTAGAGAAGAAGGCGACTGGGCTTCCAGGGGAGGGAGACTGTAGAGTTTGTTCTTTTTTTGTTCGGACTGTCGTTCCGAGAGCCGGAAATCAATCCGAAGGGCGGCCGTGATAAGTTCCGAAAAGGAGGATGGACGGTCGATACGTGCCCACCTTCGGGATTGAGCACAGGCAGTCCGGTAAGCAGGCACGGGTCAGGTAGACGGAAGTTCCAAATAGGTACAAGGGATTGAACACAGGCAGTCCGGTAAGCAGGCACAGGTCAGGTAGACGGAAGTTCCAAATAGGTACAAGGGATTGAGCACAGGCAGTCCGGTAAGCAGGCACAGGTCTGGCAGGTGGAGGATCCAAAATGGGTATAAGGGATAGGAAAGAAGGACAGAACTGGGAAGGAAGGAAAAAAGGGAGTAAAGGAAGAGGTAAGGAGAGGCAAAAAAAAAGGGGAAAAGGAGAAAGGAAGGATAAACAAGGACAAGGCACTGCACAAGGCAGTGAAACAAAGGGTGGGACACTGCTGTGAGGGAACAGCGAAAACGAAAGGCAGAAAGGCAGGAAATTCACCAGTAACGGGAGCGGCAGCAACACAGGAGGGAACCCGGAAACGTTGCAACGCGTATGCGACCCGGAAGTGGAGTGCTTTATACTTCCGGGTCACGATCGCGTACAACGACTAGAGCGGTACGCGGAAAAGACGAGGAGTGAAATGCTACGGCGGACAGAACCGCCAGCGATTCCACACACGCCATCCCCGCCGCGGCATGACAGCCTCCTTCATGGAGCTATGATTGATTGCTTGATTTTTTATTTATATCGCGCTCGTACACAAGTGTTTCAGAGCGCGACAAGACAAGGGAGGGGAACAGGGGAGAAAAAAACAACGGTTTTACTTGGCCCAGCGACATTGAGAACGCGCAAGTGCATGGGAGAGGGGAAAGTGCTGTATTACCGCCTAACATGTGAACAATAAATAAATATATAAATATAAATAAATATATCCAAACTAGAACGGTGGTCCGTTCAGTCGAACACTTTCTCGGCCCACTATAACGTACCCTTCCTTTCACCCACCCTGAGGACCACCCATTAGTAATAGTTGCAGTGGGAACTAGCATCATTTTCCACTCCCATTTGACTACACAATTGCACTATATCTCTGGTTGTAGAACACCAAATGTCCCATCAAAGTACTTTAGAAGGCCATTTAAATATTTAAGTCAGAAATAAGTTCTAGGAATCCATTACAATCTAAGAAGGCCTCTGCTCCACCCACAATTTGAAACCTATCTTTTTTTTATTTTTATTTTACATAAGAATGGCCAAAATGCCTAAGAAAGTTTGAAACGCCGGACATTTATGTAAGGAACGGATGCGTATTATAATGGTAATTGGTGCTAAATACTTTGTAAGCACACGAACGGACTAACTCTTCAAAGTGGTTGTAAAGGCACTACACTTCAGTAGAGGTTGGAGGAGAAAGGGGTTCAAGTGTTACTGTTCAAAGAAACACATATTATAATTAATTTATCCCAAACTAACACTATCTTAACTTGTACAATGCAGCATTTCTTCTGTGTCAGATTGTGCATTCCTGCCTGTCAGCTATAAAGACCGACTACCAAAAACCGGGACCACTGCAGTTTCCAATGGAAACATAATCTTGAGGAAGGGGGACAGAGCACCAAAAACCGGGACAGTCCCAGCAAAACCGGGACGTCTGGTCACCATACCTCTTTGTGTTGTGTTGTGCAATGTGAAATATTTCCCCCAAAAGGAGAGCCTGTAATGTGTCTGTTTGCTTATTTGCACAGTGTCCGGTCTCTTAGGGAGGGAAGTAGGGAATGTGTGGGCGCAAGAAACTCTTCCTGGCCCAACATATGAATCACCGTGGCCTAAGGAAAATTTTGATGGAACCACAGCTATATTTAAGTTCAAAGAAGAGGCCTAGACGCTGCATGATATACATTGATTGCATTCATTGTATTCTGGATCATTTGCTAAATTTGACTGCTTTCCTACTGACTTGCATATGGGGCATTTTATAATAACCCGATATTTCAAAACCGGATATTATATTCACAAGTCCCGGAAGGATAGCTCAGCGCCAACTTGTTCGCCTCGGAAGCAAGACTACACGAAACAACACAGGTTCGATCCTTGGGTCTCCGCTTAGAAACCTCTGGGATATTTAAGCACGTTATAAATACGCAACTAAGACAAAATAAACATTTACAGCGCCTCGATGCCTGCGGGCTGTGTGAGCGCTTTAAAAATGCAAATAAACAAATAAAAAATAAATAAATACAATGGCATGGTCACTGTTAAGAGGCCCGGTGGTCCCGGGCCCTGGTGGTGGAGGGCCATGATGGGCAGGCCCACTGGCTAGTGCGCAGCGTTGGTGATGCGCTAAATAACAGGTGTCAGGCAGGAGTCATGGTGGCATGAGACTCCATGATTTATGCCGCTGGGCCCTTAATTCAGTTGATCACATGGCCGGCGCCACATGTACATGACACGTGGCAGTGCGCGAGCCCAGGAGGGGCTTTAGTCACAACATCCCATGCCGGGGGTAGAAGGTAAAACAACGACAAGACCTTGATCAGAACATTAACATGTGGCGTTGCCCCATGCCCCCTACACTTGCAGCACACATTGCCAGCTGATGCACTTGGGCATACTGGGCCAATGCAATAGCGCCCTACACACAGGACTTCTTCAGTTCATGAGCCATGAGGTCCCCCTTTATTTTTTTACTGAGTCTACCGGCAGCCCACAGGATCACAGCTTCAGGGGGCCCTTCACTGTGTCCACATTAAGTGCGCCACCGACAGGCAGAAACACACCTTCCCCCAAAAGCACATTGTGGGGTCCAACACACTGGGGCGCTCAAAGAGTCTGTCTCAACTGGGGAATGGCGCCTCTCTGCTAGCACACAAGCAAAGCCGCACCTGGGTGCCCCAGGGGCCACATCTGCTGTGCATTGAGTGTGAGGACTGCAGGCAACATCCCGCCACCTTTCCGGGCAGACCTGGCAGCAGACCGGCCCGCACAGTCAAGAGTTTGTCAGGATTTTGTTGGTGCCGGTGTAGTTTACTGCTCGTGATCTCCCACCCGTCCATAGCAGGCACAAACAGCGGCTGGGGCCTCACCCTTATCCTGGCAGTACAAGCACCCTTCTGTGTGAGTGCCGTGGCCAGGGTGATCTTGGCGGCTCCCTTCCTCTCTCCGGCGGGATCAGGTCTTTTCTTGGTGCGATCTCTCGCCACCTGCCATTGCGAAGCTGCGGCCGGTACCATTTCCCATTCCTGCGGGACCATCATGTGTTCCGTGCTACCTCGTGCCGTCTGTTCCAGCGCGGCTGCATCCGCTCCCCTTCTTTCATCTCGGCGGCACTGCACCTTCATTCCCCCTGGGCAGGAGCATGATGAGGCCGGCACATGGGTGCCCTCTGCAGCGGAGGCCATCCCATTTCTCTCGCTCTTCCCTTGGCAGGTGGATGCTGGTGGGAGTGCTCCGAGTTACGCTGTCACTCGCTCCCACAGTCAGGAGACCTTAAAACCAATGCTGCGGATGCCGCGCTTCTTCCGTTCTCTTTTCTTCAATATGTAATGTTCTACTGCAGAGCCCATCAACACCTGGGGTGACCTCTGGTGGTGAGCTGATGGTGACCCTCGTGGGCCACATGTCGCGGAGGCCGGCTGATCCATGTGCTGCCGGGAAGGCCGGCGGACCCTGCGAGAAGGCCACGCCCCTCCTTGTGGGCACCATTTTGGACCTTCGTGTCTTGCACGCCACAGCTTCGCCAACGCCGTTGGCACACTTTGCCACGCCTGTAACGTGGCAGGGACCGACTGTCTCTCATTGTAGCCACCAGGCAGGGGCAGGTCGAGACCCTTTTCTTCGGGACCATTTGTCCAGTCGACCAATTTTTTTCGACCAAATGTCTGGTAACCCGGATGGTGTCCAGACAAGTGGTCGACTGTAAATTGGTCGAAAGACAAATGGTCGACGTAATTTGGTCGAAAACCAAATGGTCGATTTTTTATTTTTATTTATATATGTATTTTTTTGGTTTTCGTTTAGGGAAAAAAAGGGTTTTTTAGAAAAAAAAGGTCCCCCAAAAAAAAGGGGGTGAAAATATAAAAATAATTAAAATTCGACCATTTGGTTTTCGACCAAATTGGTTCGACCATTTGTCCAGTCGACCAATTTTTTTCGACCAAATGTCTGGTAACCGATCCTCCTTGGCAATGTTAAAGAGACCGGTGGTCCCGGGCCCTGGTGGTGGAGGGCAATGGTGGGTAGGCCCACTGACTAGTGAGCAGCGCTGGTGCCGCATTAAATAACGTGTCAGGCAGGAGTCATGATGGCATAATACTGCCGAGCGGGAAGCCGCTCTACCCTTTATTCAGTTGATCACATGGTCGGTGCCACGTGTACATGACACCTGGCAGTGCACGAGCCCAGTAGGGACTTTAGTCACAACATCCATCTCATTGATAACTGTAGCAATTGGTGAGTTCTGTTTTTCTGTTTAGGCTACAGTAAACCTGCACTGATGATTTCTTGTGAAACGTGATTCTCAAATCCCTCCCACTGTTAGAAAGGCTTGCATGAATGGCCCGCCTTCGGTGCAATGAAGGCACCATTCTATACTGTCATGGCGACAGTGGGAGGATTAAGGCAGAAGTAATCACATTTGCGCCCAGAGTGTCTAATCTGCCAGTGTCTAATCTTCATCAAATGTCAATCTAGGGCCGCAGCAGACTTTATAAACCGAAGTTCAGGGTAAGCTGTCGATAATCTTTAAACCAATATAAGGTGCTGACGTTCAGAGTGCGCAGAGGAACAGACAGTGCCGTTTCCGGATCAGACATGGGACAGGCTGGCACCTTACCGCGCAAAACCACCACCTATGTTTTTGAACTGCATGAATGGTACAGGTAATTTTTTGTACATGTCTATTGCTTGCTGCTCAATTTGCGAAAATGCATTTGCTGTTCGTAAATAGTCATTTGTAACGCTCCGTGTCAAAGGGAGCTGGTGACGCAGCGCTCTGTGCGTAGTAATATTGCTGAGGTAGTTGGGTCTGTTTAGAAACCGCCTCACACAAAGAGATAGGCCCTGCTAATGTAGCTGATGGCGTTCCTGTGGCGTGGGTTTGCTGCTTGACGTTACGAGCTGCGTCACGGCGGAAGAGGCAGTCTCTACAGGGTCGGATGGCCCCTCGGCCTTACGGCCCGTGGCCGGCCCGAAATCGTTCCCTGGGGAGTGGGAGCCGGTTTCTGGCCATGCCTGGGCCGATTTGGAAGAAAAAAAAATAGAAAATAAATATATATTTTTTCACATTATTTTTTTCTTTTCAAAAAGCCTTTCATCCTTCTTAGGTCGATACATGAGTACCAATACAGGTTGTGTGATATTGTATGCATATTTGTCCTATAAAAATAGCTTAAGCATAAGTGCTATAGAATAACATATTATCATTTGGGCTTGGACGTCTGCTTGGATTCACAGTAACTTGGTGTACTTAGGAACAATGCTATTTGATGCCACTTCCTGTTTTGTCAAGGGGTGAAAGGTCGTATTTCATTGCTACCCGGGATGTCACTTTGGAGTGGGGTCAACTGACATCACTTCAGGTGATGTCATCAGAGGTCAAGGGTCGTGAGGTGAGGGGTGGGCCACTTTTTCGATGCAAGGGGTGGGCCACTTTATTTGGGTGACCGGGCCTATTTCTTGCCCCAGTCCGACCCTGGGCAGAGATTCATAAGGCGGCACGGTGTAGGTTGGGGATTGGGGGGGGGATGGGTGAGGGGGTGGAAACTCAACTGGAGCCGGTCATGGCTGGGCAATGTCTATCGTGAGCAGCACGGTAGAGCTTTACTCTTTTTAAACAAAATGGGCTCCGGAGTTCATATTGCGCAGCGATCCCTGGGCCGAAGAAGGAAGTCGTGTGGTAAATCTAAGTATGAACCAATTCTCAAGTGAAGGGCAGAGGACACCGACAGAGACCACGGGGTTGATAAATGTCATTTTGATTGCACAGCTGATCAGAGGATAGGAAATGTAGAATGATGGGGTCATTTTATTTTTATTTCATTGAGCCTTAGTTAGGCACCCATACTACAGAATCCATTTGATTGCGGCCATCTTCTCTTATAGTCGTCAGGGTTGTGACGGCGCACCAGGAACCAACAATGGGCTGTTCCACCTGCTACTAAAAGAGGACATCATTTGCAATTAGTTTTGACGTGTCTTTATTTTCTGCTTTTGCAGTTTTATTGGGCATAGCAAGCTTTGCCAGCGTGTGCAGCACGCACCTCTTTAATCAATGCTAAATAGTTTTATGAGAGCAACACACTGCAGCTGCACACATATCCGGTGCACCCACGCACCATATGGCACACTCTCTACTGACTTGAACTGCGGTTCCTGAGGGCGTTTAAACAACCAGCGTTGTGAGGTCATACCAATGATATGTAGGGCGCTAAATAAATGCCAAGTAACATAACATAACATATTTCAATATATCAGTAACTTTAACACACAGTTGGGGCTCTTTTGTAGACATGTTCAAAGCACATCTTCTAGTGCAGTTTTGGGCAGAAAAATAAATCACTACAGAATAAGTAGGCATGTTTACTGTATCCATGAGACATTTCACCCCGTCATCCATATTCTTAGTCCCATACTATTAGATTCCCCATTGGAAACTGCCCCTAAAGAAGTGTATACATTTTTAGGGCGACCCCTACAGCCCTTCCCCCCCCATGGGGGTGCCATATAAGGTCTAGACAAACATATGTCACTTCATCCTTTTTTTCAACTGCTGTGATGCAGACTGGTGGCCTGTAAGGTAACTTTATCAACAGCTGTTTATTTTGTTTCCTTGAACAAGAGGGCCATAAGCTGCTGTTCCCCAGAAAGAGCAAAGGGTGGGAGTGTTTTCCATTCTTATTCTGGTGTTGAAGCTGTCAGGTGCCTGGAGGCCCATTATCAACCCCAACAGATACCCACGCCTTCCGGATGGAGCATCACCAGTCCATCATTCCAATGTTATCTCCAGGAAACAGCCTCACTCCCGTGAACCTGGAGGATGCTTCCTTTCACATGCCGCTCCAGCTGGAACATTGGCGATTTCTGGAGTTTGCATTGGAGAAGGCCCAGTTCTAGTTTTGGGTGCTTCTTTTTGGCCTGAAGTCAGCCCTAAGAATATCTTTTAAGCCCTTGACCCCCTTTGTGAGGATCCTCCATCAGAGGTTTGTCTCACTACGCCTGGATCTTGATGGCTGGCTGATCCAAGCTCCATCTAGTGACGAAGACGACCACACTATCATTCTTGTGTGCTCCACTGGCATGCGTGTCGTTTCGCTCCTCAATGTCCGAAAGTCCTACCTGACACCAAGTCAACCTTTGGAATCTGCAGAAGCTTCATCAGCACCAACTCATCTGGTGCCTGCCCCTTTCCCTGCACCAGGTCTGCCAAACTCATACCAATACCGTCTTCCATCTCTGCCTGTTTAGGGGCCTCCTTCCGTGCAAAGGCTCACAGTGCATGCTGATCTGGCTGCCAACGAATGTGTAGTACCTTGTACAATACACAACATCCGCCCATTTGTACGGCTTCTGGGATGCCTTTTCTGAGAATTACAGCCAGTGGATTCCCAGGACAGCTTACTTTCGCAAGATAATGGAATGGTGACTGGAGAACCTCATCCTTCTGGCAGGGTTCATGCTGTCACCCCCCTTCCTATGGTCCCGCCAACCATTGCCAGCCAGATAAGCTGGGGTGCCACTCTGGAAGACCTCTCAGTTCAGCTGACCTGGCCAGATCCTCCACATGGAGTGAGCTGCCTGAAATTTGGCAAGCTCACCATAATCTCTCCCCACATATGCATGTGAAGAATGCCCTGGTCCGCACAGACAAGAAGGTTGCATATATTTATATCAGTCGTCATAGTGTCACCCGATCTCAACCTTCCATAGGGTGACTTCTCAGATTCTCGACTATGTAGAAAACAATCTCCTCTACATAAGGGTGGTGTATGTTCCGGGAATCCTGAACACCAGAACAGATGCTCTCAGTCACCTTTCCCATCGTCAGTGGAGTACTCTCTGTCTCTCCAGCTATTCCACCTTGGCTGTTAATGGAGGGGCTCTCCCTCCATAGACCTGTTTGCCTCCTAGACAGGTACCCTTTTTCAGCTCCCCTTTCCTCACGCTAAGGATCCAGAGTCAATTGAGGGAAATATCCTTTCTCCTGCTTGGCTTCCTGTTTATTCCTTACCTCCCCGCCCACTCATCCAGAAGCTCCTTCTCCGGGTCAGGGCAGAGAGTCCATGGCTCATTCTCATAGATCTGGTGTGTCCGAGGAAAGCATGGATTCCTCCGCTTCCCCATGTCTCGGAACGACAGCCTTCACCTCCCTCTGAGCACTCCTCCACTCAGGTGGCCTGTTCTTAAACCTACCTTGCAACATCCATCTTCACCTGAGGGCCAGGCCCTTGAGAGCCTGGGCCTAGTATGTGGGGGTAGCTCTCCAGAACTAGCGGCTGCCATTTCGGGTTCCAAAATAGTCTCCACCTTCAATGCCATCTCTTATGCCCGGCACTGGAAGGCCTTTGCCAACGGGTGTTAGAGGGGCTGCCTCGTTCCTCTCACTTGCAACCCTGTCAAGGACTTGGCATTTACTCATCAGGAGCCTGGATATGTCCCCCCATAGAGTGAATGAGGCTGCTGCCAATGCCTTCAGAGGTCCATGGGCTCCGCTCACATATATCAAACGCCTGGTAGCACATCTCCCTGGAGGTTTCAAGAGTGCGCCCTTACATCCGATTTCCCCTTCCCACCTGGGACCCGCCCACATGTGATTACAGCTTTATCGCCTGATTCCTTTGAGCATCCGGAGTCTATCCCTATTACCACCTTTACATGCAAAAGTCTGATGCCTGTTTGCATCTGTCAGAAGTCTGAGCAGGATTGGTACAATCATCTGTACCCCTCCCTATCTGAGGTCCATTCCTGCGGGCTTGATTCTCTTACCTTCTCCCTTGGTCAGCCCTTGGGTGTTGCCCGATTTCCATCTTTAGGAAGACTTGATCCCACCTTGGGGTTGGAACCCAATCCCAGTTCCCCTCCTCTGTCAGGTGTCTCCTCACCCTCCCGGTCCTCCTCACCTGATCCTTCGGAAGACATGTCCTTGGCAACCGTAACAGATGTCTTGCGGGTCTTCTTGTCAAGTGACAGCCTTTCCTTAGGCTTGCAGTCCTTCCGATCGTGTAAATAGGGTCTGGCTCCCCCGGAGACCACCTTGACAGAGATGGGAATCTGCCCTTTGGGGACCCCGGGGAGCCAGCCCCAAATTCAGGGAAAAAGCCAAGAGGAAGAAAAAACCCTGATGACCAAGAGTACAGGAAGGAAGTCTGTGGTCCGGATTGTTGAAAGCTGAAATGGCGAATTTGTTGACTGGATACTGCAGCCAGTGGAAGCCAGACTGGCAACACTTGGGATAAGCGTGCCATATGCTTCTGTGGAAAGGTGATCCTAACATGGATAATATAAGAAAAAGAATTCAGGAGTCAGAGGGGAAAAGAAAAGGAAAAGAAGCAGACTAGCAGAGAAAGTGTACCAGCAAAAAGGATCAAAAAAGACAAGACTGGATACAAGGGGAAGAGATGGAGTACAAGTGGCTATGCTGGAATTAAGAGAAAACAGTAAATATACAGATAGTGTCTGAAACAAGAAAATAGCAACGAACACTGACCCGAACGCTGCCGGAAATGCAGAGAACCGCGGAAAGGCACCCGAATCAAGGAGTAGATCGGGCAAGTAAAGAAAGGCGGAAGAACGCCAAATGATAGGTAGCGAGGGTGACCAGCGGAGAGCCACGTAAAGGTACACGAGTCCAATGGCGGATAAGTCAGCAATTAATGGCAATAGGACGCCGAAAGGTAGGAAAAGTAGGGTGAAGCGCGGAGAGTCGCGGAAATAATACGAATCCCAGAGCAGATCGGTTAAGCAATAAATGGCAAAAGAACGCTGAAGGATATGATACGTGGGAGGATTTGCGGGGAGCAGCGAAAGACTCTTGAAAGTAAGGAAGGTTTAGGGAAAGCTAGAATGTATAGAACAGCGAACAATAGAGGGTCACACAGAAACTGCTGAAGGAATGTCAGGACGTAACTGACAAAGATACACAAGAGGGAAACTGAAAGAGTGTGCCTCGGAGCGCTGTCTAAAGAAAAACAACACCGGGAGGGGGGCGGAGTCTGATTTTATACGTGATACCACCATATTGGATGAGGACTAGAGCGGGGAGAGGAATATAAGCCTAATGTCTCCAGTGATTCCACAGCTTCCACCCACGGTTCCTGACAGTATACCCCCTTCTCCTCGGAAACCCCCCCCCGGCTTTCCGGGGTGCAATTGATGGAATCTTTTTAACAATCTGAGGGCGTGAATGTGGTTCTCTGGTTCCCAGGATCTTTCTTCGACTGGGTATCCCTTCCAATGAACCAGATATTGTACTCTGCCCTTGCGATATCTGGAATCCACTAGATAGGCAACCTCGTATTCGTCAGGAACTTGAGTCACGGGGGTCTGCACCCCGTGAAATTTTCACTGAAAAGGATCTTCCTTGTACATCTACAGTAGGGAGGTGTGAAAGACTGGATGTACCCTCTGGAGATACTTAGGTAGCTTGAGTCTATAGGCCACAGGATTGACTCGAGATAATATGGGAAAGGGACCCAAATAACGTGAGGAAAATTTACCGGTGTGGACCCATTTAGGCAGGAATTTGGTAGATAACCAGACTAACTGACCAGTCTTCCAGTCAGGGTTGGTGCGTCTACTCCTGTTGGCCCATCTCTTCTGTGACTGTTGACTAGCCTCATGTGCCTTTTTTGCCAAGGCATGCACCTCATGGAGGTCCTTTAGAACACTGTCAAGGGCTGGGACACTGGTAGACTACACTGGACCAAGGTGAGTGTTGAGGATGATAGCCATACGTACAATAAAATGGCCTCATCTTGATGGATGTTTGTACAGAATTGTTGTATGCAAATTCAGCCAGAGGGAGAAACCGAAACCACTCATCCTGCTGGGGACTGCAAAAGCATCTCAAATATTGTTGGAGGCTGGCATTAAGTCTTTTGGTTTGTCCATTGCTCTGGGGATGGTAACCCGAAGAAAGGGCTCTGTGAATAGCCAACAATTGACAAAGGACAGACCAGAACCTGGAGGTGAATTGAGGGCCTCTGTCAGAAACAATGGTCCTGGGCAATCCATGGAGATGAACAATATCTCTGAGAAAGGTGGCTGCGGTTTCTGGTGCTGAGGGTATCTGTGAGAAGGCTGAGTAGTGGGCCAATTTACTGTACGAATCCACAGTAACCATAATTACTGTCATGCCATACGATTTGGGGAGGTCAACTATGTAGTCGGTGGATATATGTTCCCACGGACGCCCCGGCAATTGAGGCTGTTGCAATAACCCAATGGGTTTATCAGCTTGACATTTGCTGGAAGCACAAATGGGACAAGAAGATACGTAATTGTATACGTCCTTCCCGAGTGTAGGCCACCAGAATCCTCTGCTGAGTAATTCATATGTCTTCCTGATTCCAGGGTGTCCAGACAAAGATGTATCGTGACACCGGGAAAGAACTTGTTCCTGTAGTCTCTTGGTGGGGATATAGAGGGCCGTATCATGGTAGTAGAGTCCATCACTACCTTGTGTGACCGTAGAAGGAAAATTGGTTTGCCCCTGATACTGAGGGATCAGGTCCTGAAGAAAACGGGAGGCAGTCGCTAATATCTTCAGATCAGGGAAAACCAGTTCATGACCCTGATAAATATCAGAGTCCTCGCCATGAGGATGGTGATTAAATTGAGACCCCTATAATCGATACATGGTCGTAGTTCAGAGGAGTCTTTCTTTGGAATAAAGAACAAAGAAGCGCCACAAGACGATTTGGACTCCTGGATGAGACCGTTCTGTAGATTGGCGTCTAAGTAGTCTCTTAATGCACGTCTTTCTGGTAGAGATAGTGGGTACATGCGTCCAAACGGCACAACTGAGTCTGGTATTAGGTCTATGGCGCTATCTTCCTTCCTGTGAGGGAGTAATAGCCTGGGTAAGGTATCCTGGAACACTTCTGAGAAATTCCTGATACTGTAGTGGAACTGAGGATATAGTCACGGTTCTGATGATGTTAGTCTCTTCTTCCTTAGATTTCTTTACCGGATGGTTCATGCAGTTTGACCCGCAATACTGGGAGTTAAAGCTCACCCTATTGGATGTCCAGTCGATGAGAGGATTATGCTTCCTTTAACCATGGTATACCGATAACCAGAGGGAAGTGAGCTGCTCTGATGAGATCAAATATCAGATATTCTTGATGTTCTCCCAACTTCATCTTCAAGGGTATTGTCTCACTTGTTATGGGACCTGACGACAGTGGTGTTCCATCTACTCCTTCCACCGGTATGGGTCTCGGCGGCACCAGCTTCCCTCTGGCCCAGTTTAAGTCTATAAAATTGCCCGCCGCACCACAATCCAGCATCGCCAGTACAAGGATGTTGGTGGGCTGGGCATGGTCTACTTGAACTGCAGAGCTCCAGCTCAGTAAGTGAATTCCCTGGGTCATGGGGGAAGAAGCGCTCTACTGCTACCTTAAGTAGATAGGTCGGAACCACTGTTGGCTTGGCTTATTGCAATACTGAGGAATCTCAAATGGGCAGAGTGCAGTGGGTCATTCCACCTAAGCTCTTATCCTGAGTTGCCTTGAAATGTATCCCCTCTAAATTATATGATTGGTTATTTATAACACGCTTAATACCCAGAGGTTTCTAAGCGCAGACCCGGGATCGAACCTGTGTTGCTCTGTGTCGTCTTGCTTCCAAGACGAGCATGTTGCCCCGAAGCTATCCTCCCACTCTGCTGGGTGGGGACCAGGTCATCCCCCTATACCTTCATTTCCTACTATAAACTTTATCTGAGTGCACCACATCCGTCCTTCTGATCATTGATACTTGCCCGCATTAATAATTAGGTCATCCACTAAAAAAGATATCACGTGTTCACAGCAAGATTGTCTGAGTGGCTTATGGGGCAATATGGTTACATGTCTTTATACCAAAATATTTGATAAAGAATGAACATATATTGACTATTTTACAACGAAAAATGTATAGAGAATGTACTTTTGGGGGTTAGAGGTCCCCCCCAAACTCCCATTTTCGACCCATAAAAATCCACTCCAACTGTTTCCCAAAAATATTGAACCCTTTACGATACATCTAAATTCATTCTCTATACAAATGTTTGTTAAAAAATATTCGAGATATGATCAATTCTATATAAAATATTCGATATAAAGACTGCATACCGGGCATTATCTTGTGTAATAGTTGCAAACTCTCGCAGTGTAAGGACTGGTACGAGAAAGAGGGACAACGTGGTAATGTCTAGATGACTTACGGTAATCCATTACACTGAGTCCTACTGTTACTCTTCTCAGTCCTACATCCCCTCTCCCTCCAGGGTGGATACTGCTCCTTCACTGCTTGGTATTCACAGCAAGAGACTTGTGTCCAGCTAGACCTTAAACCCCAATTCTAGATGTCCTGAAACATTGGATTTTGCAATAAGATAAACCAACAAGCCCAGTCCTAGCGTGATATATAAGTTAGGGTGCTTCGAAGCACAATTTCCTGATGTATAGGCGCCTTACAAATGCCCAATAAATAAACGTAAATAGTCCTTTCGATTCCAGTTTTACTTTGTGAGTACAACTTTCCCACTGGTTTTCTGGGTGCACTTCGATTCATGTAATTCTGGGCATGCTGCTGAGTTCATAGGGAATGTACATGCATTGCTGTGGGAAGAATGCAAGGCTGAGAGCCTTTCCTGCTAGAGGCCATGTTGGGAGACTGTACACTTCCAAGGCAGCATCAGCAAAGATCAGTGGCATGGAATATTCCGGGGCACCGGGCCAGTAGAGACTCTAAACCTTCTCTGATTAAATAGGAGGCATGGGGTTGTTTGTGACAACAACAACCTAGTCATTTTAACAAATGACCTTAAAATGGGTGGCACATACACAAAATGTGACAAGTTCCTTTGCTTTTGGTTTGTTTAAAAATGTTGCCTGTTTCGGCCCCACATCCCCCCTCCTCATCATCACCTTAATCTGTTATTCTTACCTGGGTCTTCGATTTTCCTCTTTTGTAAAATAAGTTCTCCCTTTTTTCTGACCTTTAAGGAACTGTGTGTATTTATGTCTGGGAAAGCAATTGGGCAAAAAAGGAGTCATCAATGTCTGTGTGGTATTTTTTCATCATCCTGACAGTGCAACATCAATGCAATAGCAGAGGGCTTTCTTTTTAAAAACAGAAAAAGTGTATTTCCTGTTAGTGCCGTAAATTTAACAACGGCTTAAACTGTAATTATTAATGATTAGGGCTATCCGCCTAAATCGTCTACATATTCTACAATGAGTTGACGATTCTCACCTCGCCTAATTATTATATAATCATGAAAACGTAGAGGAGAAAGGAAAAAAAAGAGATTCCCAAAGTAAAAGTGAGCTTGTAAGAATCACCCATATAATTCATTTAATGTATCCCACATTTTAACATAGTCTCCAATCTTCCCTTTCCACTGGAAAGAACCTCTTTCTCTTGCTGAAAGAGTCATCAAACTGTGTAGCCAATACTGTTAGTCCTCTGCCGGTGTTTCTATATATGTTTCCCTCCTAGTATAAGTGCTCTATACATTCATCTTGATTTCTCCTTCGAGACGCCTACTGATGTCGGGAGTAATCCTAACACAGGGGTGATCGATGGCGGAGCTATATTGGATGATCTGTTCCGCTCCTTTATACCGCAGGGGTCACTTGAGTACCTGGCTTGGCAGTGGCCGGCGGAAAGTGGCAGTAAGAGAAGTGATATAGTAATGAAACGGGGCCGGGGAGGATAGAGCAATGGGCGAAACATCATATTTACCAAACCCCAGAAGTATGGCAAACTCAATGGAGCCCATTGACAGAAAGTTTGGGTACTAGATTTTTATTTATTTATTTCTTACGCGCCGAAAAGCCCGCAGGCATCGGGGGCGCGATACAGACACAAAAGGACGAACAGAGGAAACGGGACAGGATCACTGATCAGTGGAGTGGTGGCAGGTGCAGAGCATGCCTACAATTCTGCATCGTCCAATCCTTTCACAAAGGTTGCCTGGCTCTCAGAGGGGACTTGACCGCAGGTTAAGGGATTGTTTAAGGATGAAAGGGACCAACAGCCAAGCCAACCTAGCCATGCAACTCTATGAAACGCACCATTCCCCAAATGTTTTGTATTTATTGACATTTGGGGTGAAATTTCAGCCAGAAGTTATGCACATAGCAAGCAATATAGGAAATGGGCAGATTCTCCCTAGAGAATGGGACTGAAACCTCCGACTTTCCGGATGTTTTGGACTACAACTCCCATCAAACCTAGCCAGTATAGTAAATGGGGAGAGATCATGGGCGTTGTAGTCCAAAACATCTGGAGCGCTACAGAATGCAGACCTGTCTCCTAGGTAGAGTGCCTTCACAATAGAGAGACATTTCGTGAGATACAAAAGTCAGTGCAGGGTGTGGGACAAGAAACTATCTTGAGTCAGAAGTCATGTCACTAGTCTCCAAGTAACTTGGGTCTTCAGGGACGTTCTAGGGCAATCTGGTCCAAATGTTTTATATTTTGAGCTGTCTTTGTGGAAGAGCAAAAGGGCCATGTGCCTCAGCCCCCCAACCTGGGAGGGTTTCCACCTGGCTGCCTGAAGCAAAGAGTAAGAGCAATTTTGGTCTATAACATAAACAGCACATGTCATGATATGGTACAGTGTGCTGCTGACACGCCCTGCCGCCTGGCTGTTGTTGACAACTAAATCCTGATGTGCATTAACCCTATAATGTGTTCTGTTTTCACTGTAGTACGTACGGTTTGTGCGTTCACTATAACACAAATTGGATAGCGTTTTCATCTTTCTCTGGGTATATGTTAATCACATGCAATAACTGAAGTTGAAATCAATATTGATACTTTTAAAGGTCAGACTGGTTCAGAAGATAGCTCAGTAGGTTCAGTGATGTTCATATACAGATCCTGACTCACAGAGTGTCTAAATCCTCCCAAGGCAGACACATCCTTCACTCCATCTGCGGTGGATAAAACATGAGCGTATCCCCACCAGAAAGGCCTAGTTATATAAAGCAAACATAACATCAGTACAGTGCAGATCTAGAGCCCGTTCCTCCAAATGAGGGCTGCAGAAAGTTGGCACTGCTGATGAAAAGCAGAATGCTGTAGTAAACGAAGCTTACTAGGTAGCCATGTTGGAGAGAGTGGAACCAAAGCGTCATGGCTAATATCCCGGTTTTGCCCCGGATAATACTGCGTTCCTGTAAAGATCTTCTTATCTCAATGTAGTGTACTATGTCGTCTTTGGGGACAAGGTTTTCCTTCTCACATTCCGGTGGCATAATTGCGTCCCTTGCTTACTCTTTCTTTTCTTGTCTGCCATTTTACTGTATTGGGGCATAGACATGAGAGAGCCAACCAAATATCCAGGCCTCCGACAAACTTTGTTAGGTCTGCATATAGGATTCTAAAAGTGGTTTGCTTGTTTCCCTATAAGTTAAAATTTTGATCTTCACATCATGAAAAACAATTTGAAAGTCTGTGCAAAATGAGGACAATAAGCAGCAGTAGCATCTGTCGTCAGTGTCATGAGGCCCCTCCCCCGTGGGGTGAAAGTATACTCTATATATAGACACATGTCTGTTCCATTATCACACAGTTTCTTTTGTTGGGTGTATTTAAATTATTGAAATACTGTAGTAACACCCAGATGAGGGTTTTAGACTCGCATAGATTTGTACTCTGGTACTTGCAGACCCTCGTTTATAATGGAAAAATGAACTCTTCAATCATCCTACTTTTGGAAAACATGTTTTAAATTGATATCTTTAAGCTATTGTGATGATGGTTCATCATGTGATTTGTTTACTTTCCCAGTCAAGTGTATAAAACAGGGTATTATTTTAGTACATGAAAGCCAAACATACACAAATACTTGCACCAAATTCCAGCTTCACCACTTAAACAAGGTGTGTGATCCAGGGTGCTCATGTACTCTCATTGTGCCTAACATGTGAACATTCCCGGTCACTAAATATCTTAAAACTGTCAGGCCCAACACGTTATCTAGCTCTCATGGAGCACTCTTCAAAAGAGCCTGAGTAATGGATTAAATAATTGGCTTCACTGTTTTTCATATATAATAACAGTGACCATTGATATACTGCACACCACATAACCATGTATTTCTTGGCTCACACAATGTAACAACACTTGAAAATCATGGATCTCTCTACTAATCACTATGTTTGTATACATACATTTTCCTGGAAAAATAATCAGTTTCATGGATCTCTACTAATCGCTATGTTTATATACATGCACTTTCCTGGAAAAATAATCTGTTTCATGGATCTCTACTAATCGCTATGTTTATATACATGCACTTTCCTGGAAAAATAATCCGTTTCATGGATCTCTACTAATCGCTATGTTTGTATACATGCACTTTCCTAAAAACCTAATCAGTTTCATGGATCTCTACTAATCGCTATGTTTGTATACATGCACTTTCATGAAAAAATAATCAGTTTCATGGATCTCTACTAATCGCTATGTTTATATACATGCACTTTCCTGGAAAAATAATCAGTTTCATGGATTTCTACTAATCGCTATGTTTGTAGACATGCACTTTCCTAAAAACCTAATCAGTTTCAGGGATCTCTACTAATCGCTATGTTTGTATACGTGCACTTTCCTGTAAAAATAATCAGTTTCATGGATCTCTACTAATCGCTATGTTTGTATGCATGCACTTTCCTAGTAACCTAATCAGTGTCCTAGCTCTCTACTAATCACTATGTATACATGCACTTTCCTGGAAATCCAATCGGTTTCACGGATCTCTACTAATCACTATGTTTGTATAAATGCACTTTCCTGGAAACCTAATCAGTTTCACAGATCTCTGCTAATCATTTTATTTGTATGCATGCACTTTCCTGGAAACCCAATCAGTTTCACAGATCTCTACTAATCCCTATGTTTGTATACATGCACTTTCCTGGAAACCCAAACAGTTTCATGGTTCTCTACTAATTATTTTATTTGTATAGATGCACTTTCCTGGAAACCCAATCAGTTTCACAGATCTCTACTAATCACTATGTGTGTATACATGCACTTTAATGGAAACCCAATCAGTTGCATTGATCTCTACTAATCACTATGTTTGTACACATGCACTTTCCTGGTAACCCAATCAGTTTCATGGCTCTCTACTAATCAGTATGTTTGTATACATGCACTTTCCTGGAAACCCAATCATTTTCATGGATCTATAGTAATCACTATGTTTGTATATATGCACTTTCCTAGTATCCTAATCAGTTTCATGGCTCTCTACTGATCACTATGTTTGTATACATGCACTTTCCTGGAAACCCAAT
Organism: Ambystoma mexicanum; assembly: GCF_040938575.1. NCBI lineage: Eukaryota > Metazoa > Chordata > Amphibia > Caudata > Ambystomatidae > Ambystoma > Ambystoma mexicanum. Next base: position 102,096,632 of record NC_090936.1, on the reverse strand, counting down.
CAGTTTCATGGATCTCTAGTAATCACTATGTTTGTATATATGCACTTTCCTAGTAACCTAATCAGTTTCATGGCTCTCTACTGATCACTATGTTTGTATACATGCACTTTCCTGGAAACCCAAACAGTTTCACAAATCTCTAGTAATCACTATGTTTGTATATATGCACTTTCCTAGTAACCTAATCAGTTTCATGGCTCTCTACTGATCACTATGTTTGTATACATGCACTTTCCTGGAAACCCAATCAGTTTCATGGCTCTCTAGTAATCACTATGTTTGTATACATGCACTTTCCTGGAAACCCAATCAGTTTCACAAATCTCTACTAATCATTATGTTTGTATATATGCACTTTCCTAGTAACCTAATCAGTTTCATGGCTCTCTACTAATCAGTATGTCTGTATACATGCACTTTCCTGGAAACCCAATCAGTTTCACAAATCTCTTCTAATCACTATGTTTGTATATATGCACTTTCCTAGTAACCTAATCAGTTTCATGTCTCTCTACTAATCAGTATGTTTGTATACATGCACTTTCCTGGAAACCCAATCAGTTTCACAAATCTCTACTAATCACTTTGTTTGTATATATGCACTTTCCTAGTAACCTAATCAGTTTCATGGCTCTCTACTAATCAGTATGTTTGTATACATGCACTTTCCTGGAAACCCAAATAGTTTCATGGCTCTCTACTGATCACTATGTTTGTATACATGCACTTTCCTGGAAACCCAATCAGTTTCATGGATCTCTAGTAATCACTATGTTTGTATATATGCACTTTCCTAGTAACCTAATCAGTTTCATGGCTCTCTACTGATCACTATGTTTGTATACATGCACTTTCCTGGAAACCCAAACAGTTTCACAAATCTCTACTAATCACTATGTTTGTATATATGCACTTTCCTAGTAACCTAATCAGTTTCATGGCTCTCTACTGATCACTATGTTTGTATACATGCACTTTCCTGGAAACCCAATCAGTTTCATGGCTCTCTAGTAATCACTATGTTTGTATACATGCACTTTCCTGGAAACCCAATCAGTTTCACAAATCTCTACTAATCATTATGTTTGTATATATGCACTTTCCTAGTAACCTAATCAGTTTCATGGCTCTCTACTAATCAGTATGTTTGTATACATGCACTTTCCTGGAAACCCAATCAGTTTCACAAATCTCTTCTAATCACTATGTTTGTATATATGCACTTTCCTAGTAACCTAATCAGTTTCATGGCTCTCTACTAATCAGTATGTTTGTATACATGCACTTTCCTGGAAACCCAATCAGTTTCACAAATCTCTTCTAATCACTATGTTTGTATACATGCACTTTCCTGGAAACCCAATCAGTTTCATGGATCTCTAGTAATCACTATGTTTGCATATATGCACTTTCCTAGTAACCTAATCAGTATTCTCTGTCTGTGTGTTATATGTCCTTTCATGTTGCGTTCAGTGTGTCTTCTGTATCAGTGCTTAAGGGCTTGTACATTTTCTGAGGCTGGTAATCTGAGTCCGTTGTCCATTTCGGGGGATGGTCACCTTTTTCACGCGGCTACTGATCATATCCTGTATAATTTCTCTGCGGCTGACATTGTTAAAATTATTACAAGTCACCAATGCGTTTTCACGCTATACGTGTGCCTCAGTGCACTCTCATTGATATAGTTACATTGGATTTGCAAATGTTTCTTCAGGGACAGAGCAAAACAGAAGAAAAAAAGTGTAAAAGGGCCAATATAAACAAAAAGGGTGAGATGGGCGGGCACGGTAAAAGAAAAGGGCGAGGGCGTGCACGGGACGTGCCCTTTTTAGGAAAAAAGATGCATATATATATATATATATATATATATATATATATATATATATATATATATATATATATATATATATATATATATATATATATATATACATACAAATGCGCTGTCGCAAATGCAAGAGCATCGATGTAAAGCCATGGCACCATTAATACGTGTCCTATATCTATGCAGGAGAACATGTATGATATCACTGTAGTTGGTTTTATCTATATGTATCCTTGGGGCAAGGTGTATGTGCATATTTTATTTTACTTTTATTATTTACATTGTTGACTTCTTTTTAGCCTGATTCATGAGTTTTGCTTTGCTATGATTAACTCGCTGTATTTTAATGTTTTTTATTCACATGTTTTGTGCTTGGATGACTGTATGTCGAAATATAGCTTAAAAGAAAAGAACGCGTATCCTCGCAACCTGGGCTGATAACGTTGCCTTTGTAATGGCACGTGTTTGCTATTATGATTCCAGTAGGGATGAAGGGAATAAGGGGGGGTCCAAGGGAGTTTACATGCTTTTTTAAAAAAATCAGTGCGGGGCACTATATTAAGCCATGCGTTTTGATTGCATAGATGAGGGCAGGGTGCGACCAAATATTCTTGGATCGCTTCATGTCTGTTGTTTGGGGTGCATCCCAAATTGGCATGTAACTCGGTCCCCAGAATCCATTAAGATAGCCCTCTATATACTGAGAAAGGTGAAAACACGGTGGCAGCACATCCCGGGAAGGGTGGTGGAGGAAGTACTTGGGTAGCGAACAGAGGATAGCACAGGGGCAACGCGCTGGTCTTGGAAGCAAGACCACGCAAAGCAACAGAGGTCCGAATCCCGGGTCTGCGCTTAGAAACCGAACTCAGGTATGGTACTAGGCGCTTTATAAAAAAAACTATTAAATAAATAGTGCAAAGGGCGAGTAAAGACACCATCAGTGGATGGGTAAAAGTGCAGACTACGAAGTGCTCGGCAATTCAGTAATCTAGGATCCGCTTGCAGGGAACACTGAGTTGTCAGACTGTTTACGAACCGTGTTGAGTTTATAACACTTTGGAGAGAATGTAACCTTCGGTGTCAGTCGTGCAAAGCCACTGAAGATGTTTCTTCTGAGGCGAAAGGACTGGGAAGCAAGAGAAAGGTATGCAAAGATAAATGGGAGAGTCAATGATTGCGCATTCTGTTTAAGGGTTAACAAAGAGTACATGGCCGCTAATGGTTAAGCCCAGCTGAGTAGCCACCATCTTCTACACTGCATCATTTTCCATTTCAGGGACACTTCCTTTCAAGCAAATCATGTTGACTGATAATGATGTGTTATTTATATAGCGCCTTAATCCAAAGCGCTTATTAGCCAGGCATGTGTGTTGAAGAATCGGCCATGTTATCATGTTGTAGAGACCATTCCAGATAATGGTTTAGCAGCTTGCAGCGTCTAGACGCGGGTAAACTCAGACCGTAAAATAATAGTGTGATTTGCATTTCAGACGCAGACAAGAGACACACGTATGAACGTGCACTGGCATATGTTGGAAACGCCTAAATCACTGCATGTAGATCATACAAACTCTCAGGCAAGCTGAGACGATTTCACAAGAAATGTGTTACGCCCAGCAATAAAACGCGACGCGCCGTCCAATGCGTCGCAAGTCTCTGCAGCAGGTGAGAGGGCACTGTGCTTCAATATGTGTTGACTGCTTTCCTCAGCCAGCCCTAGGCTCTGCGCTATTTTGGTCGTAAGGGCAAAGCAGCATGAACGCGTCTGCCTGCCACATCTCTGGATTTTTCCCATATTATTTCACTTTCTCTATGGGATCCAGTTCTCAATTGTTTGGCATTGTCTGAATCCTACACAAAGCCCAACCGTAATTGCAAATGTGCTCCACTGGTCTGTGCTGAGCCGCCAGGAGGACATGTTCACAATATAGTCAGTCTGCTATACATTCTTGGGAGGATAGCTCAGGGGCAATGTGCTCGCTTTGGAAGCAAGACGACACGGAACAGCAGAGGTACGATCCCCGGGTCCCGCTTAGAAACCTCTGGGTATTAAGCACGTTATAAATAACCCATCATATCATGTGTTTATTTCAGATACAATCCTTACACAATACACACCCTTGATACAAATAATATATAACGCACAGAAATCACAACTAACTGTTTTGAAATTACTGTGTTCCTGATCCCCATAGCCTTCTGACCAGAATTTTCCAAGACGCCATCAAACTCCAACATCACTGGCCGACAAGAGATACATATAGGCGCCCAAAACCCACGATTTTTAACAAAGCAAGTAAAAACATATGTTGCAGTTTTATAAAATATACTGGCAAAAAATGCATGTTAGTTTTTCTTGAGAGATTATCACAAACACTTTTTATTTTTATTTTTTATATTTTATTGAGCAAGTGTAAGGCGCTTTATACAACAGAGTTGTGTTGCAAAGCACCAATTGGAGTCATCACAACATCCCCAACTTCCGCACCTCACCTAATTGGCTGTTAAAGGTAGACAGTAACATGAAAGCATTTTTATAAATTTAAAATTTCATATAACCAACCAAGATATGTTTCATCCCTCGCGTTCATACGCATGAAGGGTACATGTTGTTCCTGAGCAATCCTTCAATAATAGCTCATGATACCATCCCAATGCAATCTCTCAAACCACTAATTCAGCAATTCTCTGCAAATTAAAATAATCATCAAACATATGTGAGGCCACAGCCTCATCTACATTCATCTACAATATAGGCCATTTTCTACTTTAAAATATCTTTACGCCTACATCTTTTTAGACCTGCCTTTTCGTTTCCCCCAATCGCTATTCATTGAAGAATTTGTAATAACTGGATATTCCGATACATGGGTTTCACACCTAATTCCGAGTGTAATAGAGGCAATTCCTCTAGTTCCCAACTTTTAGAACCTCAACTGTGAAACTTTACTCACGGAATCCCATCACAGAGAAGTTTTCTGTAAAGGTACACAGGAAAAAGGGGCACAGATCCTTTTTTAAACTCGGTTTGATGAGTCAGCTCTTGTAAAAACTGGTAACACAGTTAAATCAAGTATAATAAAAAATAAATACCATAAAAATAGATCTCATGCAGTTAATCACAGCACACCCAAAACTGATCTCAGAAAACTATGTTCTTACCTCAATATTCCATCACAGTGACCTATTCCCCAAACACCTGCAGTGTATCTTACTCGACCACAGGTTTTAGAGTCATATATTTTAAGATTCAACTTTGGTCACATATGACATGATACCTTTATTTAATGTGCGTCATTACCTTGCCAACCTGGCCTTCTTTCTATTATTCTCAGTGAATTTCACACCCTGATAAACAAAAAATAAGGGACATTATTTTTTCTGTCTTTAAATTAAAAAAATACATCTTCTTTTTCCCATGCTGAAGAACCAGAAGCTTTGTTTTAGCTCCATTCACAGACATAAAATTAACTTTCTCGAATTTATCCTATCACATAATTAACCGCTGAAGTGCAACTGGTGTACGGCAGATGAACACAATATCATCTTCATATTGTACATCTATGTGGAAATGTAACTACCGGTAAGCCGATTTCATGTAAAAGCGCGACGACGCCTATGGGCTGTTTTTGTGAGATTTACAAATGCAAATAAATAAATAAATATGCCAGCAGTGGGTTTATTCACCCCGACAAGATAGGGCCATGAAAGTGAATCCTAGTCAAATAATCATCCAACCCACTTAAATATAGGTTGAATAATAATGGAGCAATAACACACCCCAGACAGATGCCAAGTATTATCTTAAAAGAATCTGTGCATTCCCCGTCCCTTCCATGACGAACAAATGCTGTATTATCCGAAAGTAAGTGAATGAAGATATTTAATCAACTAATCTCAATCCACGGACCCTCAGTATGGTCCAGAAGAGGCCATGGTTTAACCCCTCAAATGCCATGCACAGGTCCATAGGAAGGCCAAGAAGAGAGAATCCCTCTTGATCTCATAGCGCCTGTCCACAATAAGCGATAGGTTCAAACACTGTTCCGTAGTTCCTAGAGCCGATCTAAAACTACATGTGAATCCGGCTGCAAATTATTAGACTCCACCCGAACCAGGCAATTATAAAGGGTCTTAAGCATGATCTTCAAGGAGAAATGGCTTGATGGTATTGGGCGAAAGTGAATAGGATACGTTTGTTGGCCCTTCTTGAAGATCAAAGTTATGATACTAGATGAGATCATGCAGGAAAGCAACACAGCTTTTGTAACCGGACACCGTCGAGGTGTCCATAAATCAGGGTTCGTCGTATAAAGATCCCCAGGGACACCACCTGGTCACTGAAGTTTTCCATTTTGTAACAATATTATTGCGTTTCTACATCACCCATATTGATTATATTCTGCCAATAGACTCTAAGATGGATATACAGCTATCATCAAAGCTGCCCCACTATTTTTGTGTACATAATTGTTATTATAGACTGTTTGATAAGTACTACACATTGTTCACTGAGCATATTTCCGATATGTGCATCCTCCAGGCAGTTATCCAACATAGCATTAGCCACCAATTTCCAAAAAGCCTTTTAGTCTTCCATAACATTCATGGTACTAATTCTATCGCAAGCTGATTTCTCATTCGACCTTTACTCTCCTGTTAAATTCAATTTATAGTTAAATTGCACCAATCTTCGATCAATAGGATTTTCATTTGAAATTGTTTGCGGTCCACAATCATCTCTTCCTTAGCCCGATGACAGCCATGAACAAGCCATGCATGTTTGTTCGTAGCCTTAACCAAATTTAATCTATCTTTGATTATAGCATTAGGTTTGCTGACAGAATTGGTAACACAGGGTCCAAACGTATCTGCAGTTAGATACAGCATTATGACTTGAAACTCTTTCTTCACAACAGATGTACTGGGGTGATTTGGGTTTGTATAAATGTGACTTTTGCTGGCTTATAAGACGGCAATTATCAATTAATACAAATATTTAAATCAAACAATTACCTTGGTTATTAATAAAACTGGAATTGGAAACACAAGGTAGTATTACACAGCTTTCCGATTCATTTACATCCTAATATTTAGGTTGAGTGCAATCCACAACATGTGCATTAAAATCTCTGCCCATTAGTAAAAGGACGTTGTATCCTTCCCTTTGACCCTACTGATCTAAAATATTACAATAAACAATTTTAAAGGAGTTCAAAGTAATTGAACCCCTATCAGCTTTTCCTTAACACCTAGCGCCACACACACTGCGCTGCACACCCTACCTGAGACTCAGTGATCGGCTCTCCACTGTCTTCCCCCCATCCTGCCAATTGCCCCCCATGCCCTGTTAGCTCCCCGCTCCTTTTTTTCTCTCTGCTTCCCTCGTTGTGTTCTCCTCCTTATGACTGTAAAGCGCTCCGTTGCTTCCGGAAGCTAGGCCCACACTCAATAAATACCCTAATCATAATAATAACACTAATGTATCGGCTATACATTGTAAATTTCAGTCTACGGCCCAAATGATCCGGACATACAAAGACAACTTACTGGACGCGGACGTGGAAGTGGAGGCTGTTCCTGATAAAGGGGATTTGGCCTCTCCAAGGAAAGGATGGTGATACCCGAGATCAAGCCCACTGTTCCCCCGATTTCAGCGGGGAAACCAGTACAAGTTGAAGACATTCAAAATATCCTCAAGTGGTTAGCTGAATCCCTTCGTGTGGCCTTGAATAAAGAATGAGATTATACGATTCTATCATTGAATTGTAGAGGGTTTAGCCACTTATTTTCGGCAGGAGGCTCTCTCTCGTTTATTAATAAGTTCTCGCTGATTTGCCTCCAAGAGACATGGCTTACTACACAAATTGTGTTGAATGGGTACACTTTGTATCAGTCCTGTGCTAAAAAGGGTCAGCGTGGCAGACCTTACGGGGGTTTAATTGTTGGAATACCTCATAGGGTCAAGTCCATTCGTATTTCTACAAAGTTGGAAGATTTACTTATTGCTGTGGAATTTGTGAATTTGTAAGCTGTGGCTCACTGTTAAGAACTCCAGGATTTGGCAGATGAGAGAGGGTTACTTAACTGCTTTCAGAGCCGCTTTAGGAAGGGTTACACTACCTCTCATAACTTGGTGATTCTAGACATTTTATGTACTAATGCCAGGAAGAAGGGTAATCCTCCTCTCTATGCCTTATTTATAGATTTTAAAGCAGCGTTCGACAGAGTTTGTAGAGAGCTGCTATGGTCAAAATTAGAATCTTTAGGCTGTCGTCACGGCCTATTATATTACTTGAGGCTTCTCCATGTAAATAATACTACCTTGTTAAAGTTAGATTCTCAAGGGAATATGATGGCAGAAGTAGAGCAGAATCGAGGCGTCAAACAGGGGTCTGTTACGGCTACAACCTGTTTGACTACCACCTGCCGGATGCAATTTGTGCCATGCATAATTGTCCTCCACAGGTAGTACAGGAGCAATGCCCAGTACTCACGTACGCAGATGATTTGGTCATTCTTGATCATACTATCAGCGGATTACGGAGATCGGCTGAGGCTTTGTGGCAGTATGCTAAAAGTAACGATCTCATAATTAATATGGAAAAAACTCAACTAATGATGTTTACCACAAAAGAAATTGCCAGCACCAGAGTAAAGATACAAGAATTGGAGATACTGTATACACCTAGTTATAAGTATCTTGGCATTGATTTTGAAAAAGGTAATGACTACCGACTATACATAGAAGCGAGAAAGATCAGAGCTGCTCAAATTACGGCCCTTGTCTATCGATTCACTAAGACACATGGGGGCTTCACAATTTGGGCTGCCAGGTAATTGTATTTACAAGTACTTGCTCCGATGATGGTTTATGGTCTAGAAGCCCCGCAGACAATCGATCTTAACTGGTTGCAGGTAGTTGGGGCCAGGTTTTGAAAAAAGATCATGGGCCTTCCTACCTGCATACCTATGGCTGTTCTTAGGTTGGAATTAGGGCTCTCTTCATCGAAATCTTTAGTATTAAAGAGAAGGTCAAAACAATACTTGAAGTTAATGACTACCTCTAGTAACCAGTTGCTGGTATCTATGCAACAGGAACTCAGTAAGCAGTCTAAGAAGTCCCTTTTCAAGGACAATATTGAGAAGTATTTAGACAAGATAAATTGGACTATGAGAGCGGGGGGATATTGTCCTGCAGTAAAATCTGCTTTATCAAGGAAAATCGATTTGGGGGACTGGATAGAAAATTACGCCTGATTAGAAGGTCTAAAAAAATACCAGTTTGTACAGTATATGCTATATAGTTACAAAACACCACTGCTATATTTGAACTTATACCCAGAGCCAAGACTAAGACGATTGATACTTTTAGTTAGGATTAATCAGCTCCCAGTCTTAGCTATTAGCGGCGCAATAAGTAAGATCCCCATTGCGGATCGCTACTGTCAGCTGTGTAAGGATAATAACATTTTCGAGACTGGAAACATCTACTGACTAGCTGCCCTAAGATGTTGATCATGTGCAAAAGATATTATGATAAATATGTGCATAAGATTGAACATACAGGTGAAGATATTTTCTGGTGGCAAAGTGTCAATGCTTGAATATTTTTATTGTGATGTATAACGTTTGGCTTGTGATTGAGAATCTGCTTGGGATTTTGATTTAAGTGGCTTTGGTGTGATGGGTATGTGCTGTTGTTCATATGATGTATCCCCTGAGTAAGCAAGAAATTAAGTAGATGAAATATAAAATAAGAAGCCTACAATTTTACATTTATATGTATTTTTTAACCTTTGTTTTTAATTATGCCCAGTGCATGATTTTAGTAGATAGGTTGAATTAAATTAGAAAATATTTTAAATATCTGTATTTGACTATGTACATGGATTATAAATGTATTTATTCATTAGATGTATGACTTATATTCTATGTGAAAAGTGTATTTATAAACTAAAACACATTAATAAAAATAAATAAATAATAATCATAATAATATTAGTTCCAACACAATTATTATAAATATTGAAGAAAATGATCCCTAATTTCCCTTCTGCTAAAATCCTTATTATTAGAATATTATCAGTAGATAATTGATCCTGGTTTGCAGGCACTTGCAGGGAAGTTGTGGTTTACCAAGATAGACCTCGATTTGCTCTACCTCTAACTGATGCTTATTTTGCTACATTAAAGGAATAGAAACCAGAAAGAATGCTGGGATATCATGGACGTGGAATAATAGTACTTGAAATTGGGCTACATAGATGCCTTGGAAAGCGTCAGCTTCTGAGTTTTGTAGAAACCTCCACTGGCTGCCGGCCCAGCAGCGGATTCAGTTCAAGCTTCTATGACCAGTGTTCAGATGGTTGCAGGGTTCAGCACCGCCGTAGCTAAAGTTAAAAATTAATACCTACAATCCTACACGTTAACTTCAATCTATGGACCAAGGCCTTCTAGTGATCCCCCTGTCTAAAACTACCCATTTGGGGGATAGACGCTTCTCTGTGGCTGGAACTCGCTTCCATCACATCTTCGAAAAATTGAATTGCTGACAGTTTTCAAGAAACAGCTAAAAACTTACAGGCCGATTCATGGAATAATTAGCGCTGCGCAAGTGGCCAAAAACGTGCGATTCGCAGTGGAATAGCGAAAATCGCAGTGCAAGTTCGAAAATCGCACAAAAAGCAGCGCACATCGATTCATGGAAAGCCGTGCGCGAGAAAACCATCGGATGGACGCTAAAAAAGTGCGCGGCGCACATTGGTGCACAGGCCATCTAACGGCGTGCGCCAGGTCACAGCGAAAATCGCACAGGCCACAGCGAAAATCGCACATAGCGCGGCGCACACAACAAAAGTAGGCAGAACACGGGGCGTAACACTCGGAATGGGGAACAACTTACCAAAATGTGGGCGTCACGGGGGAAGTACAGGGTGCAAGTGCGCGGAACGCCCACACGCTCGCCTACAACACGTATTCATGGAATCGAATAGAGCAAAAAAGCGCACAGTGAAACCAGCGCACAGGCACAAACACGACCGCCACAAGAAAGCAGGCGGTAGCGTCTCTGCGCCTGTAATAAATGTGCGCCAAAGGGTGCGCCAACAAATAGCACCTATATACAGCTATGATGAATGTCCTATACTGTGGCCCTCCAGGACAAATGACGTGCAAAGGGGTACCCACAAACACGGACACCCGCTGACAGGTTCGTGCGCGGGAATTTCCACACGCGACTTGGCTGGGACTCGTGGATCTCAGGGGTGCGCGGGAAGTCTCACACGCGATTTGGCAGGGTACGTGGATTTCAGGGGTGCGCAGGAAGTTCCACACGCGATTTGGCCAGGTACGTGCGCAGGAATTTCCACACGCGACTTGGCTGGGTACGTGGATCTCAGGGGTGTGCGGGAAGTCTCACACGCGATTTGGCAAGGTACATGGATTTCAGGGGTGCGCGGGAAGTTCCACACGCGATTTGGCCGGGTACGTGCGCGGGAATTTCCACACGCGATTTGGCTGGGTACGTGGATCTCAGGGGTGCGCGGGAAGTCCCACACGCGATTTGGCAGGGTACGTGGATTTCAGGGGTGCGCGGGAAGTTGCACATGCGATTTGGCCGGGTACGTGCGCGGGAATTTCCACACGCGATTTGGCTGGGTACGTGGATCTCAGGGGTGCGCGGGAAGTCTCACACGCAATTTGGAAGGGTACGTGGATTTCAGGGGTGCGCGGGAAGTTCCACACGCAATTTGGCCGGGTACGTGCGCGGGAATTTCCACACACGACTTGGCTGGGTACGTGGATCTCAGGGGTGCGCGGGAAGTCCCACACCCGATTTGGCCGGGTACGTGCGCGGGAATTTCCACACGCGATTTGGCTGGGTACGTGTATTTCAGGGGTACGCGGGAAATTCTACACGCGATTTGGCTGTGTGCTCCCAGGTATTCCCTGTACACCCTCCACGGCCCCTGCAGGCAGCCGACACCACAGGGGACTACCCTGCACACCTGCTCATGTCACCCAGCACCCCCACCCCCCAGCAGTGTGGGGCACCCTCCACCAGGCCCCCACTCATGTCCCCTATCACCCCCACCCCCCAGCATCCAGGGGCACCCTCCACCAGGCCCCCACTCATGGCCCCCTGCACCCCCACCCCCCAGCAGTGCAGGGCACCCTCCACCAGGCCCCCACTCATGTCCAACTCATGCCCCCCTGCACCCCCACCCCCCAGCATCCAGGGCACCCTCCACCAGGCCCCCACTCATGTCCAACTCATGTCCCCCTGCACCCCCACCCCCCAGCATCCAGGGGCACCCTCCACCAGGTCCCCACTCATGTCTCCCACCACCCCCACCCCCCAGCAGTGCAGGGCACCCTCCACCAGGCCCCCACTCATGTCCAACTCATGTCTCCCACCACCCCCACCCCCAGCATCCAGGGGCACCCTCCACCAGGCCCCCACGCATGTCTCCCTGCACCCCCACCCCCCAGCATCCAGGGCACCCTCCACCAGGCCCCCACTCATGTCCCCCTGCACCCCCACCCCCAGCATCCAGGGGCACCCTCCACCAGGCCCCCACTCATGTCCCCCTGCACCCCCACCCCCCAGCATCCAGGGGCACCCTCCACCAGGGCCCTACGCATGTCCCCCTGCACCCCCACCCCCCAGCATCCAGGGGCACCCTCCACCAGGCCCCCACTCATGTCCCCTATCACCCCCACCCCCCAGCATCCAGGGGCACCCTCCACCAGGCCCCCACTCATGTCCCCCTGCACCCCCACCCCCAGCCACCATGGGCATCCCCCACTAGGCCCCCAGTCATGTCCCCTATCATCCCCACCCCCCAGCAGTGCAGGGGCAGCCTCCACCAGGCCCCCACTCATGTATCCCACCACCCCCACCCCCAGCCACCATGGGCAGCCCCCACCAGGCCCCCACTCAATCCCCCTGCACCCCCACCCCCCAGCAGTGCAGGGCACCCTCCACCAGGCCCCCACTCATGTCCAACTCATGTCCCCCTGCACCCCCACCCCCCAGCAGTGCAGGGCACCCTCCACCAGGCCCCCACACATGTCCCCTATCACCCACACCCCCCAGCATCCAGGGGCACCCTCCACCAGGCCCCCACTCATGTCCCCCTGCACCCCCACCCCTCAGCATCCAGGGGCACCCTCCACCAGGCCCCCACTCATGTCTCCCACCACCCCCACCCCCCAGCAGTGCAGGGCACCCTCCACCAGGCCCCCACACATGTCCAACTCATGTCTCCCACCACCCCCACCTCTCAGCAGTGCAGGGGCACCCTCCACCAGGCCCCCACTCATGTCCCCCTGCACCCCCACCCCCCAGCATCCAGGGGCACCCTCCACCAGGCCCCCACCCATGTCCAACTCATGCCTCCCACCACCCCCACCCCTCAGCAGTGCAGGGGCACCCTCCACCAGGCCCCCACCCATGTCCCCCTGCACCCCCACCCCCCAGCATCCAGTGGCACCCTCCACCAGGCCCCCACTCATGTCCCCCTGCACCCCCACCCCCCAGCATCCAGGGGCACCCTCCACCAGGCCCCCACTCATGTCCCCCTGCACCCCCACGCCCCCAGCATCCAGGGCACCCTCCACCAGGCCCCCACTCATGTCCAACTCATGTCCTCCTGCACCCCCACCCCCCAGCATCCAGGGGCACCATCCACCAGGCCCCCACTCATGTCCCCCTGCACCCCCACCCCCCAGCATCCAGGGCACCCTCCACCAGGCCCCCAACCATGTCCAACTCATGTCCCCCTGCACCCCCATCCCCCAGCATCCAGGGGCACCCTCCACCAGGCCCCCACTCATGTCCCCCTGCACCCCACCCCCCAGCCACCATGGGTATCCCCCACCAGGCCCCCACTCATGTCCCCTATCACCCCCACCCCCCAGCAGTGCAGGGGCAGCCTCCACCATGCCCCCACTCATGTCTCCCACCACCCCCACCCCCCAGCCACCATGGGAAGCCCCCACCAGGCCCCCACTCATGTCCCCCTGCACCCCCACCCCCCAGCAGTGCAGGGCACCCTCCACCAGGCCCCCACTCATGTCTCCCACCACCCCCACCCCCCAGCCACCATGGGCAGCCCCCACCAGGCCCCCACTCATGTCCCCCTGCACCCCCACCCCCCCAGCATCCAGGGGCACCCTCCACCAGGCCCCCACTCATGTCTCCCACCATCCCCACCCCCCAGCATCCAGGGGCACCCTCCACCAGGCCCCCACTCATGTCTCCCACCACCCCCACCCCTCAGCAGTGCAGGGGCACCCTCCACCAGGCCCCCACTCATGTCCCCCTGCACCCCCACCCTCCAGCATCCAGGGGCACCCTCCACCAGGCCCCCACTCATGTCCAACTCATGCCTCCCACCACCCCCACCCCTCAGCAGTGCAGGGGCACCCTCCACCAGGCCCCCACCCATGTCCCCCTGCACCCCCACCCCCCAGCATCCAGTGGCACCCTCCACCAGGCCCCCACTCATGTCCCCTGCACCCCCACCCCCCAGCATCCAGGGGCACCCTCCACCAGGCCCCCACTCATGTCTCCCACCACCCCCACCCCCCAGCATCCAGGGGCACCCTCCACCAGGCCCCCACTCATGTCTCCCACCACCCCACCCCTCAGCAGTGCAGGGGCACCCTCCACCAGGCCCTCACTCATGTCCCCCTGCACCCCTACCCCCCAGCATCCAGGGGCACCCTCCACCAGGCCCCCACTCATGTCCAACTCATGTCCCCCTGCACCCCCACCACCCAGCAGTGCAGGGGCCCCCTCCACCAGGCCCCCACTCATGTCCCCCTGCACCCAGCTCCTCACAATCCCCAATCATGTGCGTTATGGTCAGCCTCCACAGCCAAAAGGCCCTACCAAGTAACCCATTCACCCACATGGAAATGGAAATTACATGTTACACCCCCAATGTTCATAAAGCAAATGAACCCATGTCCGTCACACACAATGGTTGCAATTGAATGGGAAAACACCCAACATGACATGCATGAAACCAATGAGATGATACCACACAGTGAAGTATGAAAACAAAATTGTATTAAAAAAAATTGAATGCAAATGAAATGACACAAACTACAATGGCAATGAAAAATAGATAAGCTGCATGTCCGTCCAAAAAAATCAAAACTACAAATCCAAATCCAAAAAAATGTTGTCCAAAGTCACATTAAAAATAAAATCAATCCGAGAGAGAAAAATAAATGCAAAGACCATTGCTCCATGGTGAATAAATAAAAAAATAAAAATAAAACAATCCAATGAAGAACTATGTACAAAACATCCAAGGGTCCATGAGCCCAACTGAACAAAGGAAACCTACAAAAAACCCTAACTAAAATCCAACTATATACAAAAAGTGGAGCAGTGTCTGTCGACTCCAAATCATAAGAAGAAACAAAGGAAACCTAAAACTAAAGAACTATATACAAAGGCGGCGGGCAAGTCCAGCGGCTCACTCCCTGGTGTTCCTGGCCAGGGCATCATCAAACTCCTCATCTATGTCCCGGAGGCGGTCCTGTTCCATGGCCCCGAGGGTCCGCAGGGACGACGCCATCTGCTCCTCCAACCCCCTGCGGATTGCCTCGAGGCACTCGGCCCCCCTCAGGGCCCTCCGCATGGAGTTCTCCGCCCTGACCATCGTGAGCCGCGCCTCTTCCGCCCGCCGCTGCTCCGCACCTATCTGCTGGCCCAACCACAGCCACACGGATGACACTTCCTGTCCTGGGTCCTCCTGCCCTCCGGCCGATGCCTGCCCCTCCAATGTTGATGGCCCCGAGCCATGATGCCTCCCACGTTGACTCTGCTGCTGCCTCTGACGCAACTGCCTCTGCCAGCACGACGGCATCCAGGCTGATGGGATCCACCGACGCCGTCGTGCACGTGCCCTGCCTGATGATGCCGGCGCATCCTCCATCTGCTGGGGTACAGTTGCTGTGGTGTCCACCCCTGCTGGACCTCCGACTCCCGACTGGCAGGGATGGGATCCCCACCGAGCTGGCTGCATTGGTCAGGGCAGGTCCACAGGGGGCCCTGGTGGCATCTGGGCCGGAAGACGGCAAGGAGAACGACCGGCTTATAGCCTCCACAGAGGAGGAGAGGGCCGCCAGATTGGCCGACACATGCAGGAAACCCCCGAACATGGAAGATCCCAATTGGGCCACGTCGGCACGGTGCTCTTCGTGATGACGTGCGTACTCCTCCCGGGAAGTACGCATGTCATCACGAATTGCACCCGTGCACATCGCAACCCCAATCAGGACCTTCTCCATACGGCCACGGGTCCCCTCGTCCACAGGTGGAGGGGAGTCAGGTGACATGGACATCCCCTCTACCTGCGGACGGGCCTGGGACGGGGCATCCCTGCTGGTGCATGGTGGTGCACTCACAGGGTCAGGGACAGCGACATGCACAGGCCCCTCCACGGTGACCTGTGCTGCCTCCTGCCCCTGCCCCTGGACTGCACCACTTGCACCAGCAGGGATGCCCCCACCAGGCCCCATGTGTGCCTCAGTGGCGGCCTCCTCCTCCTCTGTGGAAACCACCAACCTGGATGGCTCCTCACCGTTTTCCGCCGTAGCAGGCCCCTGTGGGGGCTCACCCACCCCTTCCGCTGCAGCCGTGGGGGCATCCCCGCCGCTTTGCTCCAAAGCGCCGTCTCCGCCCTCTTCTTCACTAGCCGCTGCGTAGAGGGAGACATAGAACACAAGCATCAGGGTACTGTACAATGGTCCCCTAGACAGGAAGCAATAGCAGATGAGTACCACTGTCAAAGTACACTTCCATCATGTCCCTCCACAACACATGGGTCAGTCCAGGCAAAACACACACAGTAACAGGCATGGTGCATGCCATGGACATTTCCATACATGTCCAATGGACTCTTGAAACATACAATGATATGGAACTAACATGCATCATGGGTCATGCCTATCACATGCACACACTTCACCTCAGTCACATCCATCTGGCCTCATACACCCCAAACACAGCGGATACAAGGATAACTAGGCTGCATCAGTGAATCTGTGCATTGTCACACACATGTGTCATGCATCCATGGCATTCACAAGTCACAGACACGCAGGTCAGGCACACAGACATGGCTACCATATATGTACCTGGCATCAGCACCCATCCCTCACCCCCACCCATGTCTAGGAACAGAGACTGGCATGCTCTCATGTGTAAAATCTGCATAGGGCTCCCCATGTCGCATTTAAACACATGCAACAACCATGTGGTTCACACATCACTGGTCGCACATGCATTACCATGATGTCCCTGCACACATACATGCATACATGGCCTATGTCACACATACAGGCAAGTATCAGACAACCAGCACACCGCAACATGCCCTGTCTCACACAGCAATTCTTGGCCACTTACCGCTCAACTCCAGACGGGTCTCCCTCTCAAGGATCTGGGCGTGGAGCGCTGGGCGTACGCGTTCCAGGACCCTCATCTGGATGGAACTCATGTGGCCCCGGCCCCCCTCCACGAGGTGCCGGGCCTTCACGAGGGTCCTGGACCTCAAGTCCTCCCAGCGCTTCTTGATCTTCTGGACGTCGCGGGTTGCCACCCCTTCCGTGTTGATGGCAACCACACAGTCGGCCCAGATCCTCTCCCGTCCTTCCTTGCTGACGCGGGACGATCCAAAGAGGGCATCATACTGCCCCAGGACATGCTCCACCAGGACACCAACTTCGGTGGCAGTGAAGCTGGTGCCCCTCTGCCCCTCTGGCCTGGAGTTGCCACTGGTGCCAGATGTTGAAGTGCCCGACATGGCAACTCCAGAGGCAGGAGTGGGTGGGCAACTGGGTCCTGGGGCTGGGCTGTGGAGCGATGTTATCTCAGTCGGGAGTCTTCTGTTCCAGCAGGGGTGGACACAGCAACTGGACCCCTGCAGATGCTGATGTGCAGGCACCAAATGGCAGGGCACGGTGGCAGCAGCCAGGCAGGCAGGCAGGCAGGCAGCAGCAGATGGCACGTGGGAGGCTGCTCGGGGCACTGGGGGGCAGTAATTCGGCCTTCTGGGCAGGAGCGTGGTCTTCCGTGTGTTTTCGCGTGGCCAGCTTGATACGGAGTGATTTGGCACGTGAAAATCCTGCACGTCAGCGTGAAATTCGAGGAAAGGCCCTTAGCGCGTAAGCGCGTCAGCACGCATACGCGATTCTATTGGACCAAAGGCCCTCAGCGCGTAAGCGCGTCAGCACGCATACGTGATTCTATTGGACCAAAGGCCCTCAGCGCGTAAGCGCGTCTGTGACGTGACCCGCACGGGTGTTTCCTTCATAGCACGTGATGCTGGAGCACACGTGGAAAGACTGCACGTCAGAGTGTCATCGCGTGTAATTGGACAAAAGTGCGCGTACACGCGATTGGCCTATGTACGTGTATTTCAGGGGTGCGCGGGCACTTACACACGCGAGTACATCAGCGCACGTGTATTCCGGGGTGCGTGGAAATTTCCACACGCTGTTGGCCTGGGTACTGGAATTCAGGGGTGCGCGGGAAGTTTCACACGCTCGCCTACAACACGCGCAAAGAAACACGTACGCCAGTAGGAAGCAGGCATACGTCGACCCGCGACGCATAAATTTGTGCGCAAAAAACTAACAAGCTCAGACGCCAGGATGAATATACCGTTCCTAGCAGCAGTGGCCGCGGGCTACCAAAGGAGGAGGAGGAGGATAGGGCCAGAATTTTCACACCCAGAACCAGCCTTTTCGGGATGCCTGATGACCAGGTGTATGGGAGGTACAGGTTTCCACCACACATAATACTGGACCTGGTGAGTGCGTGGGAGGATGACCTCACATCACCCACCCTGTGCTCCCAAGCACTCAGCCCCCTGGAGAAGGTCCTCAATGTACTGCACTTCTTAGCCACTGGATCATTTCAGCGGACAAGTGCCATAGTGGGTGGGGTGTCACAGGCCACGCAGTCACGCTGCCTACACCAGGTCTTGAACATCATCACTGCACGCCCATCAGTCCGCAGGCACATATACCTGCCCAGAACACCTGCAGAAAGGCATGCTGTCGCCCTGGATTTTTACGGTGTGGCACGATTCCCCAAGTGCTAGGTGCCATCGACTGCACCCATGTGGCTCTACGTCCCCCCAGGGCATCTGAGCACATCTATAGGAACCGCAAGCACTGGCATTCCATCAACGTGCAGGTAGTATGTAATGCCAAGGGAATCATCACCTCAGTATATGCCAACTATCCCGGGTCCACCCACGACAGCTTCATTTACCGAATGTCCACCCTAAGCCGGGACCTAGAAGCTGGGCGGCATGGCGATACATGGCTGCTTGGTGAGTATGAATGCCACTGCACATGCATGCATGTCAGATACTGAGCAAGGTCACAACCCCACCAATGATACCCATCACCACCTCCACAGGGGACAGTGCCTACCCTCTCAGCCCCCACATGATGACGCCAATTCGGAACCCCACCACGCCACCTGAGGTAAGATATAACACAGCCCACATTGCAACCCGGGGCATAGTGGAGCGCACATTCGGAGTGTTTTCGCTCCCTTGACCGTTCTGGCGGGCAGCTGTTATACGCTCCCCCAGTAGTGTGCAGGATCATAGTGGCAGCATGTGTCCTGCACAACGTTGCAACACGCCGGGGCCTGGCCGTGGACATGGTGGTGCCCCCACATCCCCAACCACATGCACGCCCGCTGCGCATGGGAGGGGAAAGGGCATGGGGGGGCAGCCCGTACACAGCTAGTGGCTAATTACTTCACATAGAAATCACACCCCGGTGGAGTGCACACTGCCCTGGCACATACCATCTGACAATCAATGATGACTCAACCTGACACTGATCCTGAATGTCTGGAGAATCAACCGTCAAAACCATATCAGCCTGAGATTGTTCACCTGGAAGTGTTACAATGTGTGCATCCCTACCTACACAGACAGCACCAATGCAGTTTAGTGAAAAAACACATTCATGCAGCTAAAATGAATACCCACTTGCAAAATGCAACATGAGGACAGTGCCATGTCACCCAACCCATCCCCAGCACCGCCACACGACACACTGTGCCATGTCATGCTATGTGCAGGTAAACAAAGTAATCCCCACAACATGACACAAGTGTCACAAAGTACAGTGTCCCTAATTGAAACTCGCTACACCTGAAATGCTCACAGTAATGCAGGACCAACAACACACTTGAGCAGGTATTTAGCAATAACACTTATCAGCTACTGACCCTCAAAACTACCATTAACATGACATTACGAATGTAAGGAATCAGTAGTCTCACCACCTGGAAATGCCTGCACTCCCACCACTTCCAACTGTACAGTGTTGTAAAGTAGAGGGCCTTGTGTAGACATGAGGAAAGGACCTGCAAATTAGGAGGTAGACATGGATGATGAGTTACACATCAATGCAACATGCAGTGTACAACACAACAGCAATATGCACTAGGAATGTATACACAGTATTGACTAGACTACCCACACATGTAGTGGGAGTCCAATGTCACCATGTACGTCAATGTCACTTGGGCACACCCTTTGCAAGCCCATGGAAACGGGAAGCAGGAGGGGTGTGTGTGACAAAAACCCAAGCATCTGAACCAAATACATGACAAGCCTGCATGTGCCCAGCCACAATGCAGCGTATGCCCACGGGAGCCACACAAGGCAACACACTGTCCCAAAAAAAAAACAAATAAAAAAAAAATCAAAAATGGCCATTAATGGGCCCGGGGGGGTTGGGGAGGCCACCCAGGAGCTCCGAGGACAGGGTGCACACCAAAACCCACCTGTGTGGATCTTGCGAAAAAAAACACCTCCATGGGCTCATGGCCCACACGGCTACCCTATTGTGGGAGTATCACTGCTGTCGCTATTATCACCCTGTGCAGCTGCATCCGGAGGTGGTGGCACTATGGGAGGCAGCCCACGCAAGGCCTTAGTCTGTTCCTTCATGGCTGCAAGCATGCGGGTGTGGTAGGTCTCGTTCTGGAGGATGAGTGTGCGGAGGTCCCCATGCAACAACTCACGGGATGCCTGGACCTCCGCCCTAGTTGCCTGCATCTCAGCTGAGAGCGTACGGGTGAGACGCTCCAGCTGCTGTTCTGTCCTTCGGTTTGTTGAAGCCTCAAGCTCAACAAGAGTCGTCCTAAGGTGAAGGAGTTTCAGCCTCAGGGCTTCCCTGTGGCCCTGGGACTCTATGGAGATGGCTTCCTGCAGAGTCGCCAGTGCCGCCCGCCTGTCCCTGTTGGACGCCAACATGTCCTCCCTGTGTGACTGGCAGATAGAGTCGGTTGCCTGCTGTAGTCGCTCCATCAGCCTTTCGGGGGGGACAATGGAAGTGGCCACCCTATCCATGGCCTGAGCCATCATCTCTGATGATGCTGCCTGTTGGGTTGCCATACCGTAAATGGATTGCTCCCATGCGGTATTGCCAGGTGGCGTACGGCCACCACGTCAGCGGGCACCACACCTGTCTGGGGCAAGGCGAACTGCGCCTTGCTGTGCCGGCACTGCCTGAGGCTGCAGGACTTCATTCCCCCTCTGATCTGTTGGCCCAGGAACAGGATCAGATGTCGCAGAGTGTGACCCTGCATCCGTAACCACCAAAGGCGTAGCTGCCAACACTGACATCCCCATTGAGGGTTCTGACCCTGGTGCAGGTGGGTGGGACAGAACAGAATCCCTCCCAGGAACACTCACCTGCGACGGCACATAGGTCTCATCATCCGAATCAACACCTGAGTACAGCTCGGGGGAGGTGCAGCCAGAGACACCCCTTGAGAGCACGCCCTGCAGCAGTTGTGGGTTCTCACCCACCACCACACCACGTCCCTGACTGGTGGTCGGTCGGCCCTCAGACCCCTCCTGGGTCTGCACCATCTCCACAACCCCAGCAGTATCAGGTGCGTCTTCCCCTGCAAAGACATAAAAGCAAACAAATGGAAACAGGCATTAGCACCATGGCACACAATGAGGGCTGAGAAGCAACAGAACCAGTACTTGATTGACACATGTCCCACATGACCAAAACTCTCCCATGCATGCACCCTCACTGCGTATGAAGGGTAGGCAAATGGCACACACTGATGACACCAAGATGGAAGATGAACACATTTTCTGCATGCTGCCTGGCAGTGGCATCACACATTGGCCTGTGATTGCCAGGTGAAATACACATGCCATCACACAGATGGCATGTACCATTGCTATTGAGTGAAGATGGAGAGGAGGGCAGCACTTATTCATTCAGTCCAGTTCCCTCATGTAATAGCTTTTCTAATTCAAACAGGTCTGATTTTTCACCTGGAGCTGCCAGTCCAAAATGGTCCGATTGCACAGGGACATGTCTAAACAAATGATATCCAGGTAACAAAGTCACTCCACTTTACCATAGCCATGTCAGACATGTGACTAGAGGACTGAGAAATGCCTAGTAAAAGTGGTGGAATGCAAACAATCTACCTGAATGAACAGAGAAAATTAAGCAACAATGTTGTGGCAAGGTGACACTTCAAGGGCAACTGGCGTGCTGTTGGGCTAGATGTCTACTGTTGGCAGAAGGGATACTGCTATGGCCAAATGCTGCTGCGCAGAATGTATTGCATGAAGCACATGGGTGACCCAAACGACTCAGGCGCACACACCCTCACCTGGCACACAAACAGAAGCCCTCACACACACACCATGCACATGGATGACGGATGACACACACATGCATGTGCACTCACCGGACAATGCCTCATAATCAGGCAGATCTCCCACGCCTTGGATCTGTTCCTCCGTGACGTAGGTCCCAGCGACTGACTCATGTGGAGTGAGTTCCATGTCTTCTACTGGAGACCCACCTCCAGTCACTAGAGTTGCGGCATGACTTGAGGCCAGCTTATTTTTTGCCCTGCGCTTTAGGTCATTCCAGCGCTTATAGCAATCATTGGCTGTGCGCCTCACAATTCCAAGGGCACTTACGATGTCCGCAACGGTCTGCCAGTGTGCCTGGCGTTGTGCAGGTGTGGCCTTGGATCCCCCAACAATGACCATTTCGTTATCATGTGCGGACACATACTCGACAAGTGCATTCAGTTCGGCATCCGTGAAGCTGGGCTTCCTCGACGGGCCGGACTGTGTAGCCGTGTCTGGGGCATCAGCCTGTGCCAGACGAGCACTCTTCCTCTTCCGCTTGGAAGGTGGTGGTGATCCTGAGTGTCCTATGCCGCTCTGGACACTAGGGGCAGGAGCCCTGGGGGACTCTGTATCAGGAGTGTGGGATTGCACACTCAGCATGGGAGTTGGTGCAGGCATTGGCTCAAGTGTATTGGTGTCAGGGGGAATGTCAGCAGGATGGACTAGGACCGACACTGTCCTGGCTGGGTGTGTGAGAGCTGGGGTGGATGGAGCCGCAGCTGCCCCTGCAGCCTCTCCACCCTGCCTACTTGGGGCAGCAGATGACCTTGCTGCCCCTGATCCACGTGGCCTGATGACATCAACGTGCACCAGCGCACGTGTCATGGGCCTGCTGACCTGGAAGTCAGCCATGAAGTTAGCCAGGTCTGGTGCCACAATGGGCTGGTCCAACAAGGGCTGAGCATGGATGGTGTCAGCCACATCAGCCTCAACCGGGGGGGGGGGATTTTCGGTGCCCTTGACTGGTCCTCCACACATGGGGGGACAGGGTCACCCTGCAAGTAACGACCACGTCCCCTACCGGATCCACCACGGCCACCACTTGTGGCTCGTCCACCTTTGCCACCATTACGGATTCCTCGCCTCCCAACCATGGCACTGATGTTAATGTGCGTATGGGAGTGGCTGTAAACTATTGTCCTGGGCAATTGGGGGTCAAAGGGGTTGGGTACCAGATGGTAATTGTACCCTAGTGCTCTAGCAAGGCTGAATGTGACCCCTGGGGAAAGATGACAGGTCACGCAATGCACAGGAAGCCCAAAAAAGGGAGATGACGTGCACGCAACCCCTCCTAGACCACGTGTGCGGAAAAAAAACCTGCACTACGCTGTGGCACCCAGTAACACAAGAATGAACGTATGCGTGTCACACGCAGCCTAGATTGACCTCTGAAGGGGTACGCTACACACGGGGCAAGCACAGATGTTAGATACGTGCGTGACTCACCGTCTGCCAGGAAAAAGAGCGTGAAAAAGAAGCGCGTGTGCGCGTTGGCAACACCCCCGCCAAAAGAAGAATTGTACTCTGTCTGAGGAGACAGGACAACAGTAGAAGGGAACGCTGTTTGAGGGAATAGGCCCAGGAAAACCAGAAAAAGAGAAAAAAGAGAAAAAGCTCTCAGAGGTAACAGGGAGTACGAACTTGAAATGCCGTGAAGTAAATCGCGTGTGAAACGACAAGAAGTACGGATTTCACCCACTCGCTCTCCACGAAAAGCACGTACAAGGAAATGGTGTTCTACACGTACCTTTTATGCAGGCCCACACGTCCAGCGTCACTTCCGCATGTACGCGCAAGGGCCATTTCCACCAATTACACGCTTTATCACTTCCGCGTGTACGCGCTAGGGCCATTTCCACCAATTACACGCTTTGTCACTTCCGCGTGTACGCGCTAAGGCCATTTCCACCAATTACATGCTTTGACAGTCGGACGTGTCTTTCATTTTTTTAACACGCAACATTTCAAACGTGTGCCATATTCAACGTGCACGTGACTTCATAGACGCGCATACGCTGGTGGCCTTTGGGCCAATGAATGTACAGACGTACACGCTCCTGCCCAGGAGGCCGAATTACTGCCCCCAAGGGCCCTGAGCACGCTCCCACCTGCCATCTGCTGCTGCCTGACTGCCTGCTGCCCACGTGCCCGGCCATTTGCTGCCTGCACATCAGCCAGGGGTGCTGTTGCTGTGACCACCCCTGCTGGAACCGAAGACTCCCGACTGATTTTCCATCGCCCCACAGCCCAGCCCCAGGACCCAGTTGCCCACCCACTCCTGCCTCTGGGGTTGCCATGTCGGGCACTGCAACATCTGGCACCAGTGGCAACCCCCGGCCAAGGAGGCAGAGGGGCACCAGCTTCACTGCCACCGAAGTTGGTGTCCTGGTGGAGCATGTCCTGGGGCAGTATGATGCCCTCTTCGGAAGGTTGCGCGCCGACAAGGAAGGACGGACTCGGATCTGGATGGACATCGTGACTGCCATCAATGCGGAGGAGGTGGCAGTCCGCGACTACGAACGTGTCAGGAAGCGCTGGGAGGACTTCAGGTCCAGGACCCTCAACAAGGCCCGGCGCCTCCTGAAGGCAGCGGATGCTAAGGGGCACCGGGGCCACTTGTCGGAAGATCAGATGAGGGTCCTGGAACGCATATCCCCAGCGCTCCACGTCCAGGTCCTTGAGAGGCAAACCCGTCTGGAGTGGAGCGGTAAGTGTACATGCATACTGATTGTAAGCTGTGCGTGTGGTGTGCCAGGAGTGTGCAGGTTGAACATGTATTTTTATGTGGGCAAGTAGGGGGGGTGTACAGGGCCGTGAGGGTGACACATGCGAGGGGTCTCATGTGTGACACATGGATGGTGCTTGTGTGTGTGGGCTTGCATGGCACAGGATGTGGAGGAATGATTGTCAGGTGTGACATGGATGTCGATCGGAACACTGCGACAGTTGGTGGAGGTGTACACATGCATGCAAGTTTGGTGGTGTGTGTGCATGTGTAGTGTACTCCCTATGTTGCATGTGATGTATGGATGACCTTTGGCTGCTCATGCTGTTGTATGTGAATGGATGGTGCTGGCTGTTGCAATATGGCTGTGGTATGGCTCATGTGTGCAGGTTGAAATGACATGTGTGTTGGGGATTGTGATGCCATGTCTGAGGTTTACCAATGCCACTCATGTATGACTGTCATGTGTGTATGAGTCCATTGGACAGTGCCCTGATGCCTGTGTTTTCTTTCTCCCTGTCTGCAGCGTCAACTGATGAAGAGGGCGGAGAAGGTGCTGTGGAGCACAGCGGCAGGGGTCGCACCACTAGCCGGAGACGCAAGGCCCGGATCCCCTCCCAGGTTCTGATCTCGTCGGGGAGTGAGGAGTCTGGTGCCGTGTCCCAGGCCGCAGCTGCCGAGGGGAGGTCCAAGAGGCGGAGGTTGGAGTTGGACTCCTCGGCAGCAGAAGGGGCAGCTGGGACCACACAGGGCCCAACGGAGGAAGATGACACAGAGTCATCCAGGTTGGTGGGGGGTTTGGAGGAGGAGGAGGCCGTGCAAGCGACAGAGGCGGGGTCTGGAGGTGGGGATTCCACTGGTGCTAGTGGTGCAGTGCAGGATCTGGGACAGGAGGCAGCACAGGCCGCCGCGGAGGTGCCTGTGTGCAATCCTGTCCCTGCTCCTGTCACTGCATCATCTTGCACCAGCGGGGATGCCTACCTCCAGACCCGTTCTCAGGGAGGGGATTGGCTTACAACACCTGGCCTTCCTCTCCCTGCGGATGTGGCTATCCTGCACCAGGTTGAGCCTGTCCTGGGTGGGGTGGCGTTGCGTCAACAGGCCATGCGAGCTGACCTGCAGTCTTTTCATGATGAGTCTGCACGTCTTCTCGCATGGCTCGTTGACTGCGTTGACCCACTGGGACAGCTCACCAGGGCTGGATTCCTCCGTTTCCTGGACCTTGTTCCGACCCCCTCCTCCACGGAACCCCCTATGCCCCAGTCGTCCTCCATGCCATCTTCCCACCCATGTGTCACCTGGGTGCCCTGTGGAGCTGCCTCCGACCGTGCGGCCAGGCTGGTGGACAGCAGATCCCTGCCACAGTCGGGAGTCGGACGTCCAGCAGGGGTGGCCACATCAACGACTGCACGCCAGCTGGAGGAGGATGTGCAGGCACCATCGGACAGGGCACATGGACAGCAGCAGCTGCAGCAGCAGGAGGCTGTAGGCGGGAGCCACGATAGCTCGGGGCCTTCAACATCGGAGGGGCAGGCATCGGCCGGAGGGCAGGAGGACCCTGGACGGGAAGTGTCTTCCGTGTGGCAGCGGTTGGGCCACGCCATAGATGCGGAGCGGCTACGGGCGGAAGAGGCGCGGCTCACGATGGTCAGGGCGGAGAACTCCATGCGGAGGACCCTGAGGCGGGCCGAGTGCCTCGAGGCAATCCGCAGGGAGTTGGAGGTGAACATGTCGGCGTCCCTGCGGACCCTCGGGGCCATGGAACAGGACCGCCTCTGGGACATAGACGAGGAGTTCGATGATGCCCTTCCCCGGAACACCACTAAGTGAGCCGCTGGACTGGCCCGCCGCCATTGTATATAGTTATTTAGTGATAGGTTTCCTTTATAGTTTATTTTTATTTGGAGTCGACGGACACTGCTCCACCTTTTGTATATAGTCCCATTTTCGATAGGTTTTTTGGTAGGTTTCATTTCTTCTGTTGGGATGATGGACCCTGAATACTTTGTACATAGTTGGACTTTGGATTTGGACATTTTTTTTACTATGAATATTTTTTCCCATGGAGCAATGGTTTTCTATTTCTTTTTTCCCTTCATTTCCTTTTTATGGAGTTGAACTTTGGAAGTGATTTTTTTGGATTATCATTTATTGATTTTAATTTGAAAAGGGACAGCCAGCTTAATTTTTTTTTTTTTACTTGTGTATTTTGTTTAATTTTGTTTGCCATTACTGTTGTTATTAATATATTATTTGGATTTTTTCATTCTTCAACGTGTGGTTTCATCTCATTGTTTTCATGCATGTCATGATATGGGTTTTCAGGTTCACTTGCAACCATTGTGTGTGTGTGAGACACGTGTTGATTTACATTGTTTCCATTGGAGTAGTATCATGGGCGCATGTAATACTTGGTTGTGTCTTTGGGCTGTGGTGGCTGGCCATGAGGCCCATGCTTGAGGATTATCAGGGCCTGTGGGCAGGGGGACATGAGTGGGGGCCTGGTGGGGGCTACCATGGTGGCTGGTGGGTGGGGGTGGTGGGAGACATGAGTGGGGGCCTGGTGGGGGCTGCCCATGGTGGCTGGGGGGTGGGGGCGATAGGGGACATGAGTGGGGGCCTGGTGGAGGGTGCCCCACACTGCTGGGGGTGTGGGGTGGGTGGGAGACATGAGTGGGGGCCTGGTGGAGGCTGCCCATGGTGGCTGGGGGGTGGGGGTGGGTGGGAGACATGAGTGGGGGCCTGGTGGGGGCTGCCCATGGTGGTTGGGGGGTGGGGGTGGGTGGGAGACATGAGTGGGGACCTCGTGGGGGCTGCCCATGGTGGCTGGGGGGTGGGGGTGGTGGGAGACATGGGTGGGGGCCTGGTGGAGGGTGCCCCACACTGCTGGGGGGGTGGGGGTGGTGGGAGACATGAGTGGGGGCCTGGTGGAGGCTGCCCATGGTGGCTGGGGGGTGGGGGTGGGTGGGAGACATGAGTGGGGGCCTGGTGGGGGCTGCCCATGGTGGCTGGGGGGTGGGGGTGATAGGGGACATGAGTGGGGGCCTGGTGGGGGCTGCCCATGGCGGCTGGTGGGTGGGGGTGGTGTTAGACATGAGTGGGGGCCTGGTGGAGGCTGCCCATGGTGGCTGGGGGGTGGGGGTGGTGGGAGACATGAGTGGGGGCCTGGTGGAGGCTGCCCCTGCACTGCTGGGGGGTGGGGTGATAGGGGACATGAGTGGGAGCCTGGTGGGGGCTGCCCATGGTGGCTGGGGGGTGGGGGGTGTTGGTAGACATGGGTGGGAGCCTGGTGGGGGCTGCCCATGGTGGCTGGGGGGTGGGGGTGATAGGGGACATGAGTGGGGGCCTGGTGGGGGCTGCCCATGGTGGCTGGTGGGTGGGGGTGGTGGGAGACATGAGTGGGGGCCTGGTGGAGGCTGCCCATGGTGGCTGGGGGGTGGTGGTGGGTGGGAGACATGAGTGGGGGCCTGGTGGAGGCTGCCCATGGTGGCTGGGGGGTGGGGGTGGTGGGAGACATGAGTGGGGGCCTGGTGGAGGCTGTCCCTGCACTGCTGGGGGGTGGGGGTGATAGGGGACATGTGTGGGGGCCTGGTGGAGGCTGCCCATGGTGGCTGGGGGGTGGGGGTGGGTGGGAGACTTGAGTGGGGGCCTGGTGGGGGCTGCCCATGGTGGCCTGGGGGTGGGGGTGGTGGGAGACATGGGGGGGCCTGGTGGGGGCTGCCCATGGTGGCTGGGGGGTGGGTGGGAGACATGAGTGGGGGCCTGGTGGGGGCTGCCCATGGTGGCTGGTGGGTGGGGGTGGTGGGAGACATGAGTGGGGGCCTGGTGGGGGCTGCCCATGGTGGCTGGGGGGTGGGGATGATAGGGGACATGAGTGGGGGCCTGGTGGGGGCTGCCCATGGTGGCTGGGGGGTGGGGTGGTGGGAGACATGAGTGGGGGCCTGGTGGAGGGTGCCCCACACTGCTGGGGGGTGGGGGGGGTGGGAGACATGAGTGGGGGCCTGGTGGGGGCTGCCCATGGCGGCTGGTGGGTGGGGGTGGTGGGAGACATGAGTGGGGGCCTGGTGGAGGCTGCCCATGGTGGCTGGGGGGTGGGGGTGGTGGGAGACATGAGTGGGGGCCTGGTGGAGGCTGCCCCTGCACTGCTGGGGGGTGGGGGTGATAGGGGACATGAGTGGGGGCCTGGTGGGGGCTGCCCATGGTGGCTGGTGGGTGGGGGTGGTGGGAGACATGAGTGGGGGCCTGGTGGAGGCTGCCCATGGTGGCAGGGGGATGGGGGTGGGTGGGAGACATGAGTGGGGGCCTGGTGGAGGCTGCCCATGGTGGCTAGGGGGTGGGGGTGGTGGGAGACATGAGTGGGGGCCTGGTGGAGGCAGCCCCAGCACTGCTGGGGGGTGGGGGTGATAGGGTACATGAGTGGGGGCCTGGTGGAGGCTACCCATGGTGGCTGGGGGGTGGGGGTGGGTGGGAGACTTGAGTGGGGGCCTGGTGGGGGCTGCCCATGGTGGCTGGGGGGTGGGGGTGGTGGGAGACATGGGGGGGCCTGGTGGGGGCTGCCCATGGTGGCTGGGGGGGGTGGGTGGGAGACATGAGTGGGGGCCTGGTGGGGGCTGCCCATGGTGGCTGGTGGGTGGGGGTGGTGGGAGACATGAGTGGGGGCCTGGTGGGAGCTGCCCATGGTGGCTGGGGGGTGGGGATGATAGGGGACATGAGTGGGGGCCTGGTGGGGGCTGCCCATGGTGGCTGGGGGGTGGGGGTGGTGGGAGACATGAGTGGGGGCCTGGTGGAGGGTGCCCCACACTGCGGGGGGGGTGGGGGGGGTGGGAGACATGATTGGGGGCCTGGTGGAGGGTGCCCCACCCTGCTGGGGGGTGGGGGTGGTGGGAGACATGAGTGGGGGCCTGGTGGGGGCTGCCCATGGTGGCTGGGGGGTGGGGGGGTGGTAGACATGGGTGGGAGCCTGGTGGGGGCTGCCCATGGTGGCTGGGGGGTGGGGGTGATAGGGGACATGAGTGGGGGCCTGGTGGAGGCTGCCCATGGTGGCTGGGGGGTGGGGGTGGGTGGGAGACATGAGTGGGGGCCTGGTGGGGGCTGCCCATGGTGGCTGGTGGGTGGGGGTGGTGGGAGACATGAGTGGGGGCCTGGTGGAGGCTGCCCATGGTGGCTGGGGGGTGGGGGCGGTGGGAGACATGAGTGGGGGCCTGGTGGAGGCTGCCCCTGCACTGCTGGGGGTGGGGGTGATAGGGGACATGAGTGGGGGCCTGGTGGGGGCTGCCCATGGTGGTTGGGGGGTGGGGGTGATAGGGGACATGAGTGGGGGCCTGGTGGGGGCTGCCCATGTTGGCTGGGGGGTGGGGGGGTGGTAGACACGGGTGGGAGCCTGGTGGGGGCTGCCCATGGTGGCTGGGGGGTGGAGGTGATAGGGGACATGAGTGGGGGCCTGGTGGGGGCTGCCCATGGTGGCAGGTGGGTGGGGGTGGTGGGAGACATGAGTGGGGGCCTGGTGGAGGCTGCCCATGGTGGCTGGGGGTTGGGGGTGGTGGGAGACATGAGTAGGGGCCTGGTGGAGGCTGCCCCTGCACTGCTGGGTGGTGGGGGTGATAGGGGACATGAGTGGGGGCCTGGTGGGGGCTGCCCATGGTGGCTTGGGGGTGGGGGGGTTGGTAGACATGGGTGGGAGCCTGGTGGGGGCTGCCCATGGTGGCTGGTGGGTGGGGGTGAAAGGGGACATGAGTGGGGGTCTGGTGGGGGCTGCCCATGGCGGCTGGTGGGTGGGGGTGGTGGGAGACATGAGTGGGGGCCTGGTGGAGGCTGCCCATGGTGGCTGGGGGGTGGGGGTGGGTGGGAGACATGAGTGGGGGCCTGGTGGGGGCTGCCCATGGTGGCTGGGGGGTGGGGGGGTGGTAGACATGGGTGGGAGCCTGGTGGGGGCTGCCCATGGTGGCTGGGGGGTGGGGGTGATAGGGGACATGAGTGGGGGCCTGGTGGGGGCTGCCCATGGTGGCTGGGGGGTGGGGGTGGTGGGAGACATGAGTAGGGGCCTGGTGGAGGGTGCCCCACACTGCTGGGTGGATGGGGGGGTGGGAGACATGAGTGGGGGCCTGGTGGAGGGTGCCCCACACTCCTGGGGGGGTGGGGGTGGTGGGAGACATGAGTGGGGGCCTGGTGAGGGCTGCCCATGGTGGCTGGGGGGTGGTGGGGTGGTAGACATGGGTGGGAGCCTGGTGGGGGCTGCCCATGGTGGCTGGGGGGTGTGGGTGATAGGGGACATGAGTGGGGGCCTGGTGGAGGCTGCCCATGGTGGCTGGCGGGTGGGGGTGGGTGGGAGACATGAGTGGGGGCCTGGTGGGGGCTGCCCATGGTGGCTGGGGGGTGGGGGTGATGGGGGACATGAGTGGGGGCCTGGTGGGGTCTGCCCATGGTGGCTGGTGGGTGGGGGTGGTGGGAGACATGAGTGGGGGCCTGGTGGAGGCTGCCCATGGTGGCTGGGGGGTGGGGGTGGTGGGAGACATGAGTGGGGGCCTGGTGGAGGCTGCCCCTGCACTGCTGGGGGTGGGGGTGATAGGGGACATGAGTGGGGGCCTGGTGGAGGCTGCCCCTGCACTGCTGGGGGGTGGGGGTGATAGGGGACATGAGTGTGGGCCTGGTGGGGGCTGCCCATGGTGGCTGGGGGTGGGGGGGTGGTAGACATGGGTGGGAGCCTTGTGGGGGCTGCCCATGGTGGCTGGGGGGTGGGGGTGATAGGGGACATGAGTGGGGGCCTGGTGGGGGCTGCCCATGGTGGCTGGTGGGTGGGTGTGGTGGGAGACATGAGTGGGGGCCTGGTGGAGGCTGCCCATGGTGGCTGGGGGGTGGGGGTGGGTGGGAGACATGAGTGGGGGCCTGGTGGAGGCTGCCCATGGTGGCTGGGGGGTGGGGGTGGTGGGGAACATGAGTGAGGGCCTGGTGGAGGCTGCCCCTGCACTGCTGGGGGGTGGGGGTGATAGGGGACATGAGTGGGGGCCTGGTGGGGGCTGCCCATGGTGGCTGGGGGGTGGGGGGGTGGTAGCCATGGGTGGGAGCCTGGTGGGGGCTGCCCATGGTGGCTGGGGGGGGGTGATAGGGGACATGAGTAGGGGCCTGGTAGGGGCTGCCCATGGTGGCTGGGGGGTGGGGGTGGTGGGAAACATGAGTGGGGGCCTGGTGGAGGGTGCCCCACACTGCTGAGGAGGGGTGGGGGGGAGACATGAGTGGGGGCCTGGTGGAGGGTGCCCCACACTGCTGGGGGGGTGGGGGTGGTGGGAGACATGAGTGGGGGCCTGGTGGGGGCTGCCCATGGTGGCTGGGGGGTGGGGGGTGGTAGACATGGGTGGGAGCCTGGTCGGGGCTGCCCATGGTGGCTGGGGGGTGGGGGTGATAGGGGACATGAGTGGGGGCCGGGTGGGGGCTCCCCATGGTGGCTGGTGGGTGGGGGTGGTGGGAGACATGAGTGGGGGCCTGGTGGAGGCTGCCCATGGTGTCTGGGGGGTGGGGGTGGTGGGAGACATGGGTGGGGGCCTGGTGGAGGGTGCCGCACACTGCTGGGGGGGTGGGGGTGGTGGGAGACCTGAGTGGGGGCCTGGTGGAGGCTGCCCATGGTGGCTGGGGGGTGGGGGTGGGTGGGAGACTTGAGTGGGGGCCTGGTGGGGGCTGCCCATGGTGGCTGGGGGGTGGGGGTGGGTGGGAGACTTGAGTGGGGGCCTGGTGGGGGCTGCCCATGGTGGCTGGGGGGTGGGGGTGGTGGGAGACATGGGGGGGCCTGGTGGGGGCTGCCCATGGTGGCTGGGGGGGTGGGTGGGAGACATGAGTGGGGGCCTGGTGGGGGCTGCCCATGGTGGCTGGTGGGTGGGGGTGGTGGGAGACATGCATGGGGGCCTGGTGGGGGCTGCCCATGGTGGCTGGGGTGTGGGGGTGATAGGGGACATGAGTGGGGGCCTGGTGGGGGCTGCCCATGGTGGCTGGTGGGTTGGGGTGGGTGGGAGACATGAGTGGGGGCCTGGTTGGGGCTGCCCATGGTGGCTGGGGGGTGGGGGTGGGTGGGAGACATGAGTGGGGGCCTGGTGGGTGCTGCCCATGGTGGCTGCGGGGTAGGGGTGGTGGGAGACATGGGTGGGGGCCTGGTGGAGGGTGCCCCTCACTGCTGGGGGGGTGGGGGTGGTGGGAGACATGAGTGGGGGCCTGGTGGAGGCTGCCCATGGTGGCTGGCGGGTGGGGGTGGGTGGGAGACTTGAGTGGGGGCCTGGTGGGGGCTGCCCATGGTGGCTGGGGGGTGGGGGTGGTGGGAGACATGGGGGGGCCTGGTGGGGGCTGCCCATGGTGGCTGGGGGGGTGGGTGGGAGACATGAGTGGGGGCCTGGTGGGGGCTGCCCATGGTGGCTGGTGGGTGGGGGTGGTGGGAGACATGAGTGGGGGCCTGGTGGGGGCTGCCCATGGTGGCTGGGGGGTGGGGGTGATAGGGGACATGAGTGGGGGCCTGGTGGGGGCTGCCCATGGTGGCTGGTGGGTGGGGGTGGTGGGAGACATGAGTGGGGGCCTGGTGGAGGCTGCCCATGGTGGCTGGGGGGTGGGGGTGGTGGGAGACATGAGTGGGGGCCTGGTGGAGGCTGCCCCTGCACTGCTGGGGGTGGGGGTGATAGGGGACATGAGTGGGGGCCTGGTAGAGGCTGCCCCTGCACTGCTGGGGGGTGGGGGTGATAGGGGACATGAGTGTGGGCCTGATGGGGGCTGCCCATGGTGGCTGGGGGTGGGGGGGTGGTAGACATGGGTGGGAGCCTTGTGGGGGCTGCCCATGGTGGCTGGGGGGTGGGGGTGATAGGGGACATGAGTGGGGGCCTGGTGGGGGCTGCCCATGGTGGCTGGTGGGTGGGTGTGGTGGGAGACATGAGTGGGGGCCTGGTGGAGGCTGCCCATGGTGGCTGGGGGGTGGGGGTGGGTGGGAGACATGAGCGGGGGCCTGGTGGAGGCTGCCCATGGTGGCTGGGGGGTGGGGATGGTGGGAAACATGAGTGAGGGCCTGGTGGAGGCTGCCCCTGCACTGCTGGGGGGTGGGGGTGATAGGGGACATGAGTGGGGGCCTGGTGGGGGCTGCCCATGGTGGCTGGGGGGTGGGGGGGTGGTAGCCATGGGTGGGAGCCTGGTGGGGGCTGCCCATGGTGGCTGGGGGGGGTGATAGGGGACATGAGTAGGGGCCTGGTAGGGGCTGCCCATGGTGGCTGGGGGGTGGGGGTGGTGGGAAACATGAGTGGGGGCCTGGTGGAGGGTGCCCCACACTGCTGGGGGGGGGTGGGGGGAGACATGAGTGGGGGCCTGGTGGAGGGTGCCCCACACTGCTGGGGGGGTGGGGGTGGTGGGAGACATGAGTGGGGGCCTGGTGGGGGCTGCCCATGGTGGCTGGGGGGTGGTAGACATGGGTGGGAGCCTGGTCGGGGCTGCCCATGGTGGCTGGGGGGTGGGGGTGATAGGGGACATGAGTGGGGGCCGGGTGGGGGCTCCCCATGGTGGCTGGTGGGTGGGGGTGGTGGGAGACATGAGTGGGGGCCTGGTGGAGGCTGCCCATGGTGGCTGGGGGGTGGGGGTGGTGGGAGACATGGGTGGGGGCCTGGTGGAGGGTGCCCCACACTGCTGGGGGGGTGGGGGTGGTGGGAGACATGAGTGGGGGCCTGGTGGAGGCTGCCCATGGTGGCTGGGGGGTGGGGGTGGGTGGGAGACTTGAGTGGGGGCCTGGTGGGGGCTGCCCATGGTGGCTGGGGGGTGGGGGTGGGTGGGAGACTTGAGTGGGGGCCTGGTGGGGGCTGCCCATGGTGGCTGGTGGGGTGGGGGTGGTGGGAGACATGGGGGGGCCTGGTGGGGGCTGCCCATGGTGGCTGGGGGGGTGGGTGGGAGACATGAGTGGGGGCCTGGTGGGGGCTGCCCATGGTGGCTGGTGGGTGGGGGTGGTGGGAGACATGAGTGGGGGCCTGGTGGGGGCTGCCCATGGTGGCTGGGGGGTGGGGGTGATAGGGGACATGAGTGGGGGCCTGGTGGGGGCTGCCCATGGTGGCTGGGGGGTGGGGGTGGGTGGGAGACATGAGTGGGGGCCTGGTGGGGGCTGCCCATGGTGGCTGGGGGGTGGGGGTGATAGGGGACATGAGTGGGGGCCTGGTGGGGGCTGCCCATGGTGGCTGGGGGGTGGGGGTGGGTGGGAGACATGAGTGGGGGCCTGGTTGGGGCTGCCCATGGTGGCTGGGGGGTGGGGGTGGGTGGGAGACATGAGTGGGGGCCTGGTGGGGGCTGCCCATGGTGGCTGTGGGGTAGGGGTGGTGGGAGACATGGGTGGGGGCCTGGTGGAGGGTGCCCCACACTGCTGGGGGGGTGGGGGTGGTGGGAGACATGAGTGGGGGCCTCGTGGAGGCTGCCCATGGTGGCTGGCGGGTGGGGGTGGGTGGGAGACTTGAGTGGGGGCCTGGTGGGGGCTGCCCATGGTGGCTGGGGGGGTGGGTGGGAGACATGAGTGGGGGCCTGGTGGGGGCTGCCCATGGTGGCTGGTGGGTGGGGGTGGTGGGAGACATGAGTGGGGGCCTCGTGGGGGCTGCCCATGGTGGCTGGGGGGTGGGGTGATAGGGGACATGAGTGGGGGCCTGGCGGGGGCTGCCCATGGTGGCTGGGGGGTGGGGGTGGGTGGGAGACATGAGTGGGGGCCTGGTTGGGGCTGCCCATGGTGGCTGGGGGGTGGGGGTGGGTGGGAGACATGAGTGGGGGCCTGGTGGGGGCTGCCCATGGTGGCTGCGGGGTGGGGGTGGTGGGAGACATGGGTGGGGGCCTGGTGGAGGGTGCCCCACACTGCTGGGGAGGTGGGGGTGGTGGGAGACATGAGTGGGGGCCTGGTGGAGGCTGCCCATGGTGGCTGGGGGGTGGGGGTGGGTGGGAGACATGAGTGGGGGCCTGGTGGGGGCTGCCCATGGTGGCTGGGGGGTGGGGGTGATAGGGGACATGAGTGGCGGCCTGGTGGGGGCTGCCCATGGTGGCTGGTGGGAGGGGGTATTGGGAGACATGAGTGGGGGCCTGGTGGAGGCTGCCCATAGTGGCTGGGGGGTGGGGGTAGGTGGGAGACATGAGTGGGGGCCTGGTGGAGGCTGCCCATGGTGGCTGGGGGGTGGGGGTGGTGGGAGACATGAGTGGGGGCCTGGTGGAGGCTGCCCATGGTGGCTGGTGGGGGTGGGTGGGAGACATGAGTGGGGGCCTGGTGGAGGCTGCCCATGGTGGCTGGGGGGTGGGGGTGGTGGGAGACATGAGTGGGAGCCTGGTGGAGGCTGCCCCTGCACTGCTGGGGGGTGGGGGTGATAGGGGACATGAGTGGGGGCCTGGTGGGGGCTGCCCATGGTGGCTGGGGGTGGGGGTGGGTGGGAGACATGAGTGGGGGCCTGGTGGGGGCTGCCCATGGTGGCTGGGGGGTGGGGGTGAGTGGGAGACATGAGTGGGGGCCTGCTGGGGGATGCCCATGGTGGCTGGGGGGTGGGGGTGGTGGGAGACATGGGTGGGGGCCTGGTGGAGGGTGCCCCACACTGCTGGGGGGGGGGTGGGTGGTGGGAAACATGAGCAGGTGTGCAGGGTAGTCCCCTGTTTTGTGGGCTGCCTGCAGGGGCCGTGGAGGGTGTATAGGGAACACCTGTGAGGACCCACCCAGCCTAATCGCGTGTGATTATTCCCGCGCACCCCTGTAATACACATACCCAGCCAAATCGCGTGTGATAATTCCCGCGCACCCCTTTAATACACGTACCTAGCCAAATCGCGTGTGAATTTTCCCGCGCACCCCTGTAATACACGTACCCTGGCTAATCGCGTATAAAACTTCACGCGTACCCCTGTCATACACGTACCCAGCCAAATCGCGTGTGAAAATTCCTGCGTACCCATGTAATACACGTACCCTGGCTAATCGCGTGTTTGACTTCACGCGTACCCCTGTCATACACGTACCCTGGCTAATCGCATGTAAAACTTCCCGCGTATCCCTGATATGAACGTTACCCGCTTTGCGTTCCTTGTTTGGCAGCCCTGTAAACTGGTCCAGGGTTAGTGCAGCCCTTTGCGATGATTTAGCAATTTTGATGGCTTTTCCTTGCACGAGGGCGTTCTTGGGGGCGTTACTGGCGCTGCTGCAGGGTCGCTGCGATACTCTGCGCCACGGCTGGTTTGGGAGCCTGAAATCCATGAATACGCTGTGCGCGGAAATTGGTTTTGGCGAACGCACCTGGCGCAGACAATCGCACGCGGACACTCTGCGCCAGCCGCTTGCGACACTTTTCTGCGTAATTCTATGAATTACCCTGTTAGTTGTTAGTGTAAATTGAATAGCTCACGCACTGTGTTCCTCTGAATCTCTATAGATATAATCTGCGCCCAGATACAGCTTGCTGCTCGGTTCCCTTGGGATATGCACACTCCAAGTTTCAAAATCAAATCAAATCATTGATACACCACTCATGATTTTGTAACTTGGAGTCTAGACGTGCAATATTTTAAGGAATACACGCCCGCTTATTCTATCTATCTGAAAGATGTACAGAATTAGGGATCTAGACGACCACCTTAGCACTCAAATATCCACTATCCCCTTTGCCTAAGTTATCAAAACACAATGGTAACATAGTCCTGTTTCTCCTCCCAAGGTGGGAGCCAGGTTTGTTGTTGTTTACCAGGGATGTCATCCTTCCTTGAATGATAGAGTGTAGGATTAGTCTTCAAGAATAGCACTTAGTAAAAATACCATCAGATGGTCGGTGGAAAAAACCCAAAGGTCTCGCTTTGAACCGACTTCTTCTCAAGAAGGGGTTATTTAATATCTCCAAGATCTTCAAGGCCGATTCAGCAGTAGTCAGATTCCTATAAGTTAAACAACACGGGACCTTTCTATGGTTTTCCAAACTTTCCCCTTCCAACCTACTCTTCTTGCCATTACAAAAAGGGCACCCAGGTTCCCAATATGAACCAGTTTCAGAATGCATATATTGAACTAACTTTAATATTAATGATACTATAGATTCAAACTGATCCCCCCTGAACGCAGGCATCTGGGTTAAAGCCAGTAGCAAAGGTGTGGCAGAGGAGGAAGATATAGAACTAAAGATGACCAAGACTGATGCTTGGGACTAGATTCATCTATACATGCCCCATTTGGATTTCTTGTAACTATTTTTTCTCAACGAGTTCTATCCCTCTTGTATGCCCCCAATCTCATGTTAGCCACCACATCACTATCATTTGGAGCATTGGAGTGCAGTGTATCTTATGTTTCACTATCTGAGGCCACAATACCAGGATCCGCCATGCTGGTGGCCTATCATCTATCAAGGCAAGCGTCGGATGACTACACACTGGTCTATCCTCCAAGTTGGAACATTTCAGCAAAAAATTTACAATTTTAGAAAAAAGAGAATCTATTTTGGGTTTTCATGATAGAGAGCTGGTTGTTACATAAACCCCTCCTTCGAGACATTTAATATGGTCAACAGCATTTACAATTTTCTGATGGTAAACGCTGCTCTCAACGAACCCAGAAACCTTTAACAGCAATTTCAGTAAGATCATATATATCAGGTCCGGCTGTCTCCATAGATGGACTATCTGCACACTTCTCTGGCTCCTTTCCCTCTCCTTTCTCTGATTTAGTGGGTTGTATATACTAAAGGTCTTCATTTACTTGGAAGCAACCGGACGTCGAGATATACTTCAGCTTCTCTGACAGTTCTAACAACGTGTCTTGGATTATGTTTAGCTATTGTGTATAGTGGGAGTTGAGCAGAGTTGGGAGCTGAGTTCAGGAGCAGTCTGCCGCAGTCCCCACAGCATTTTGCAGCCGGTCGACGTCCTTTTGCGGAAGTCTCACTTATTAGCCCAACCCCACCGCGGAGCGGTGAGCGGAGTTGGGAGCTGAGTTCAGGAGCAGTCTGCCGCAGTCCCCACAGCATTTTGCAGCCGGCCGATGTCCTTTTGCGGGAGTCTCACTTATTAGCCCAACCCCACCGCGGAGCAGTGAACGGAGTTGGGAGCTAAGTTCAGGAGCAGTCTACCGCAGTCCGCTGCAGACTCGTAGCAAGACTTTAACGGAGCCCGAAGTGCGCCCCAGGTCGAAATCAGCCAGGAAGCCAAGTATGGCTAGCGCCCACTCCACACTCCTCGCACAATCCAGTAAAACGAATAGCGATTATGTGGAGGCGTGCCAAGAAAGCCTAAATATGTCAACCAAGTCTACAACAGAAACCGGGGTGATCCAGAGGATGACAAAATTCTACTTACCCTATGCTGCAAGCAATGGAGAAACAAGCTCACGCGCTCGATGATTCCCCAAACCAAAGAGAAATAAGAAGAAGCGCAGGCAGCCTCACCGAGACCAGCAAGGACCTTTTGCCCGCAACACCGGCCGCGCTGTCAGACCACTTCCACGTGCCCAGGTCAGAGGAGCGTGAAAGAAAGACCGACGAGTCCGGAATACTGGCAAACGAGCCTTCCCTGCCCCCACCGGTAGCCGCGAGCAATCCACCACCGCCACTAGGGCGAACGCCCTCGGTACAGGTGCTGTCGGAGGACGGCTCCCGCCCGAGGCCAACTGGAACGCGGGTGACGGGGCAGGGGCGGGGCACAGCGCTGCGATCAAAGGGCCGCTTTACCAATACAGCGTCAAAAGTCTGGGGCCCGAAAAAGAAGACAGAGTACAGGAAGTACAAGGGTCATTGCCCCCGCGAGTCAGGGGTGAAGAAATCCTACTCATCGAGCCCCCCTCTCCAGTTAAACCTGCAGGCGGGCCAAAGAGTTGCAGTACCCTGAATCCAAAAGAGGAAACCTCCTCCTACGAAAGTAATGGAAAAATCGCAAACCCTGTCCTGAAACTGCACAGCACAGACAAACCTCGAATGGGCCAAACAACAAAAGCTCTGTTTCACCGGCCGGAAAAAGTCAATGACCCCATTGTACAGCCTGTACAACTACTAGTCATCTCACCCCTGATGCAGACAAAGCTACCGATCAGGCCCAAGGAGCAGGCCACTAACCCGCCCAACAACTGTGTGAGCACAAGCGCGTCGATAGAAGAGATTTCTCATCCAGAGTTATCGATCGAATCGGAACACTCCGCTAATAACTCTGAGGAAGAACAGTCAAAGTCAACATCAAAAGGTTCAAAGACAAAAAGAAAGCAAACGAAAACAAAAAAAGACGCTAAACTGACAAAAGCAAAAAAGCCAATACCAAAAAAAGTTCGAGAAAGGTGGTGAATGAACCCAAGCCTAGTCCCAACGAGTACGAACTGGTTAAAGTGATCAAAAGAAGGAGAAAGCCCAACAACACGTTACCAAACCCCTTTCTCTCACGCCCCTTAAAAGCCTTCTTTACACAGCAATATAAAAGAAAATTGACCACAGAACTTGAAGTCTCCGGTGCGGAGATGCTGGAAATAGCACTCGACCAACCCTCTTGTAATAAGCAGAAAATCACGGATTCGATCTGGACGCAAAAAACTGTACCAGCGGGACCAGATACTGCTCCCTCGGCAAAGCTGGAAAGTAACATCCAAGGCCAATACAGTAACAAATTTGACATAATGGATGACAATGCCCTGGCTCAGGGCGAAAGCCAACCAAACAACAAACTACCGACAAAAAACTAATGATACTCTAGAAGCAATACAACCTCAACCTACAGCACATCTAGTACTAGAAAAGCCCGCAGAGATAGCCCAAGCAACGGAAACGATATCCCAGTCTCCAAGCCCAAATAACATCCCAGGTCAAAGCTCCCCAAAAAACGTTCATGAGCAAAGATATGAATGGACTAAACCACACCTGGCGATGGGCACTCAAAAGTTGCCGCCATCAACGACTTCGGACGGAGAGGCGTTCCAACATGGCCTCGAATTCCCAAAACAAAGACTTTCAAAAAGCCACAAAACGGCAGACCACGACCTGAGTGTGTCGACGGAACATCCAAATCAAGATCCAATGATAACACAAAAAAGGCCTGATATTACCTACTCCACGCCAAAAAATCGTCGCCTCAGCGACATAGCAGCAGGAATGCAGAAAGCAAGTTCCAACGAGAAACCAGACATGATCACAATCATGTCAGCAATGTCAGTGGTATTAGCACCCTTCTTCAAATTATATGAGGCAATAAAAGAAGAGATGTGTGACAATACGGCAATCCTGACTAACATGACTGCAAAAATTTCTCACGTCGATAGCTATCTAACGGCGATGAAAGACGTGATAAATGGGCAAGTACAAACAAGAAACAGAATTGGAGAGTTGGAAAAAATAGATCAACAACTTGGAACGGCTACTTGTCGCTCCGCCCAAGTCAAAAGACACGCCGCCAACAACGCTTTCGGATCAGGACCAGCTGTCAAAAAAAAACAACACATCTAACATGAAAATTCTGCCAAAACAAAGCCAAGATCAAATGGTCCAAAATAAAAACGGAGACCAGGAGAAAACAAGGGGCAGAAACGACACACTCGATATTTATACACAAGGAACTGACAGTACCTCATAGCGACAATAAAACTGAAGAAATCATTGTAATCAGCTCCCCAAGAACAACAGAAGAGTTCATGGTAGACAGAGTCCTAATGAACCTATCACAACATATGAATCACAACGTCTCAAGCAGCATAGAAGAAGACCTCACGCCCTAAAAAAAAACAAAGAGTCACCCAAAAGGGAAGACCGCACTAAAGCTGTGAAAGAGAGGGCTCCCCTAGAATCAAACACCGGAGCACCACAAACAAAACAACACGCAAAGACGCCCAGGGATAGGGAACAAAACGTAGACAACGAACATGAAAAAACTACTCCACGGAAAACCAGATGGAGAAGCAGGACAGAGTTCCACAAAAAACAAAGAAAACAACCCGCCTCTTCAAACTCGAACAACTAGAAAGGGACAAAGAGGACCTCATTCTAAACCGCTCCACCGTCATCCAGTTAATGAGGAAAACCAAATCCCTAAGAAAAATCGGAACCAAAGATTTAAAGCGAGTAGAGCCCTACCACAGCGAAACCGTAGCTAAAACATACCTACACGTAAAAGCAGAAGCCACTGAAAATATCGATAACGAAGCTTTCAAAGAAATCGAGCAGATGAGTTTCTCTCTAACAGAATTAAAATCCTCAGACAAACAGAAAGAGGTGAGAGAAAAACCGGACACGAGACCACAAGAACGAATAAGGTCTGAAAACTCGCGACAGGAAAGGCACTACATCCCCGACACGACGAGTCACCAAAGTAAAGAATCAAACGATACGATCAGCAGAACTCCAAAGATAAAGAACCATCTGGAAACTCGGAAACAAAAAGGAGTAGTAAGAAATCGCTGGAAATAGCAAAAGACAGACATCCACGAAACATCTGGTCGTGTCTACTCAAAATAGAACAACTAGACCCTAAGAAAGATCACACTCCACTCAACCGACCGACCATACTCCAGATAATGCACAGAGCCAAAACGTTAAAGCACCTGAAAACAGAAGACATCAAACTAGTAGAGCCATATCACAGCAACAAAAGAGCAAAAGCCTTTATCCACATAGAATCAGAGTGTGGGAAAAAATCAATCAGCAAGCGTTCCAAGAATTAAAAGAGATGGGCCTTCTTTTGACAGAAATAAAAAAACAGGAAAGTCATAAAACCGAAATCTACCCGTCACCCAAGAAATCTGAAGAAGTCAATCTCAAGGAACATGACCAAACCCGAGGTAAAAGCCCGATCAAGAACGAGCACCATCGCTATCCACGAGTAGAGACATCTGTGAAGCTCGACGAGATCAAATGCACCGGAAAATCTTTTGAATTGGGCTAACCACAAGGCCCCTGGAACTGGCTGAGATCAACGTGGAACGCTAAGAGCAGCAAATAGCAACGACCTGGGCCGGCCTTCACAAACAGCAACGCTTCACCATGTAAAGAGGAACGGCCCACCAACGAGCTGATATGCCTGGGATCCTGGAACACCCGAGGCCACGCACACCTTACACAGCCAAGCAATGTGAACCTCGGCAGCTTTGACATATTATGTTTACAAGAAACATGGTTGATGGCCAAACCTACAATAGATGGCTTCACAGTCCACATCTCTCCAGCAGTAAAGGGCCTGCTTGGCAGACCATCAGCGGGCCTTTTGATGGCAATCAAAACAGGACTGGGCCTGGAAGAACCAAAAAAGTGGAAAGAAGCGTATGAAATGTTGGCGACTGTGACCACCTGGCCCCGACAGGTCCCCAAACAGAACGGAGGCCACAGTATCAGGCTAGCCATCATCAATTGTTACTGGAATCCCCAGCGGATGTCTACTGAAACGTTTTGCTCAAAGATGGGCAACACGATCGACAAGCTTTATGAGGACTTCAACGACATTGAAATCATCATATGCGGAGACCTAAACGCAAGCTGTAGTCACCTCCAACAGACAATTCAAGCCGGCAATAAGCACCAGACAATTTAAGACCCCACCAGGAAACAAGAGAAAGCTTGGCAGCAGCTAATTGCAGGAAGAAACATGCAAAATATCGACACCTTGTTCCCATACCAAACAAACATCCCATCCTGGGAACGTGAAACATCGAGCGCAACACTAGACCACATCTATATCTCGTCTGGTCTAATCAAATACATGA
The DNA here is from genome assembly GCF_040938575.1 of Ambystoma mexicanum. Taxonomy (NCBI): domain Eukaryota; kingdom Metazoa; phylum Chordata; class Amphibia; order Caudata; family Ambystomatidae; genus Ambystoma; species Ambystoma mexicanum. The sequence continues at coordinate 102,052,680 of NC_090936.1, read as the reverse complement.
TGAACTTCCGTGTTGTAAAAACCAACAAGAGTGACCACAACCTGTTAACTTGCTCCTGGCAGGTATTGAAAAGCAAAACATCAATATACCCTTTAGAAACAGAAGTCGACACTCAGAGATCACGACTAAGGCTAACGAAACACGACATCTCGAAAATCAGGCTCGAATGGGAAAAGAAAGTGTGTTCCAACACGAAAAACAACATAAAAGAAAGACCTGACTACACACCGCTTCTACTACTCTACACCAAACCGCTGAAGAATAATAACAAAACAGTCCAACCGCCCCACGCTTTCGACAAAGAAGTGGTCGAACAAAGAAAAACGAGCCGCCGTCTGAAAAGAAGAGCAAAAAAATCTAACACCATAGAAGAGTGGGAGATCTGGCACCAGGAGAAGAAAAGGTATCGCAACTGGTTAAGACAACATAGGGCGCTGCAATATCAACATGACGCAGAGGACATGATGGAAAAACGTGCTTCTAAAAAATCGAGCGAATTCTGGTCTCTGATAAAAAAGTCAGCCCACACACAGAATGCGCAAATATGTAACGTAGTGATGAGAAAAAATGGATATCCTACCTAACGGCAGAATTTGAAGAGGTAAAAGATTCGCAACCCCAGGCTCCAGGAAAAGAGAACAGAAGCTGGGTAAACCTAACTGACCAAGACGACATAGAAGCAAAAATCAAGAAACTAAAATCTTCCAGAGCTCCCGGCCCCGATGGACTGACAAATATGGCACTTAAGCAATTTCCCAAGCAGTGGTCAGGGATGATCAGCAAAATCTTTGCCGAATGCGAGAACAAACAACAAATCCCAGAGTCCTGGTTGAAAGCAATAATCGTGCCCATTTACAAAAAGGGTTGCCGCGAAGATCCGGCTAATTACAGGCCAATCGCTTTACTCGACGTTATTGGCAAAATCTACGCTTCCCTTCTTTTGGACCACTTCAGAGCATGGGAAAAAAAGCGGCCCATCGAAAGATAACCTTCAAACAGGTTTCCAAAAAAATGGATCCACCTTACTTAATATTATGATCATCAACATTTTAAAGGCAAAGGTGAAAGAAGGGGCGCCAAAGATGCACTTAGCGTTCATTGACCTATCCAAGGCCTTTGACAAAATTGACCGTAACATGCTGTGGACCAAACTAGAGACCTGGAAGTGCCCCAAATCAGTTCTGGACCCGATCAAAGCACTCCACTCAGAAAACACTGTAAGAGTGAAACTAAGTCAGCAAGGAACCCTCTCAGAAGCGATCAAGGTAAACCGTGGGGTCAAACAAGTTTGTCCCCTCGCACCAGCTCTTTTCATCTCGTTCCTAGGCGACCTCCAACACTCTGAAAAGGAAGTCAGGTGCTTCCCGCCAAAAATCGGCAAAACATCTATACCGAGACTCTTATACGCAGATGATATCATCATAATCGATCAGACCAGAATCGGCCTACAGCGAAAACTAAACAATTTGGCCAAATACATCGCCCAAAACCACCTCGTAATCAATAAAAACAAAACCAAAGTCCTGACGATCGAGAAAGTGCCTAACAAGCAATCAAAACAACCAGCATGGTATCTGGAAAACGCAAAAATAGAATCAGTAAAATCTATCAGATACGTTGGCGTCGACCTGGATAGCTCGAGTACATCTTTGACGATGCAAAAAACGCTATGGGACAAAGCCAAAAGACTAACAGCACAAATGCGCCACATCGACAAAAAATTCGGCAAGTTTTCCCTGATCCCGGCCATAAATTTCTACAAAGGCAAAGTGGTGTCAGCCTTGACCTATGGAATTGAAGTCTCACTTTGCATTCCACCCAAAATCTGGACCAGATTAGAAGGGCTTATCTGGAAGGCAGTTTTAGGAATTCCCAAATCAACATCTATGGTGGCAATCAGGAGAGAGCTAGGCCTAGTATCCCTCGAAGCCATGGTAGACCAAGCCGCTATGAGCTTCTTCAGGAAAACCATCCTAGACAAGCCTTTGCCTGCCTTCACCATCATCAAAGATGAGATCGACAACGCAAAATGCATAGCCCTGAAAAGATGGACGGAAAAGAGAAGAGAGAAACTCCAAGAAATAGCGTGTTCTGAAAAAGAGCTCAAAGAAAATCCTGACAGAATCAAGGAAAAAATGGTAATGATGGACTGGATACGAACTCTCGAACTCTCTACAAATAACAAACTCCTCAAACACCTTCCGCCGACTTTCAACAAAGTTAAATCTCCGATTAAATACTGCAAAAAATTTCCTGACAAAAGAAAAAGAAAACTGCTCATGAAGCCAAGACTAAACTTACTACCGACTCAAGAAATTTTAAGCATCAGAGGCGCACTAGATAAATAGAATGTCGCCTATGCAAAAACACGGAGAAAATGGAAACGCTGAAACACCTAATAATAGAGTGTCATAACAACAAACAAAACAGAACAGCCCACCTGCTACCATTGATTGAAAACCCATGGATTTTCCAAGAAAATGAATTATGGAACAGATTAATATCAGGTGATTCCACTAGGTGGTCGGTGGCAATGGCAAACTTAATTGAGATAACCTTCAAACAGATAGGTGACAGACCTCCGCCCACATAAATGGTCTCGCTAACGGGGTCTACACTCAGTGACAAAGGCAGAACATTGATGAAACCAGAAATGACACAAGGAACTTTAAATCTCGTTTTAAAATCACGAAAAGACGACAAGAGAGGTTCGAAATTCCAGTAAAGCACCGAAGCTTTCGATAAATTTATCAGGGTTCCCTGAACAAAAATAAATCGCAAAAAAAAAAATAGTGGGAGTTGTTTTGAATCCCCTGATGAAGTTCATGCAATTAGTTTCCAAATGTATTTTGAATGAAACATGTCGGGCATATGAGCACCTTAAATTGTAGGGTGCGGTTTATCGACCAATTCAGTTGTTACAGTCACCCTAGTAGCAGTTTCAAAGGGTAGACAGTCCACAGACAGGTGATTAACAACACACCTCCAACAAACAAAGATTAGTGGTTGTTTGGAGGTGCTACCTACCAAAACGTCACTATACACTAGGGATTTATTTTTTGTGTTCCTCTGTTTAGATTTGTATAGGCAGGAGCTTGTTTGAGTGTATAGGTGGCACTTAGGCAGGTTTGTGCTGTTTTTTTATCAGTTTTTATATATTTAATTTAAAACTGATTTAGAAATTGTATTGTGGTTTTGTACTTGATGTTTTAGTAAAAGTGCACTATGTTTTACATTTTTTTTACAATGTTCTGATTGTATTTTAAGATAATTGCATATTGTGTTTTTTTCTCTTAAATAAAATTGTATTCTGTTACATTCATTTTTCAAAACCTGAGACTGGTCCTTATTTGGTCCATGGACCGTGAGTGGGAGTATAGGTAGAGCTTTAAGAGGAGACAGACGGTTGGTTCCTTTTTTGTCTGGTATTGTCCATAAGGCTTCAATAGGAGTGTGGAACAGGCGTCTTTAAACTACTCTGTTAGTCTCTCATTGTTATTAGCTATCTGCACACTCATTCACTGGTACTTGAAGTGTTTCTCTAGCCTGGGCTTCTTGGGGTACTTGAACTATATCAGTTAAGGCCGTCTCCATAGATGGACTATCTGGACACTCATTCACTGGTACTTGAAGTGTTTCTCCAGCCTGGGCTTCTTGGGGTACTTGAACTATATCAGTTAAGGCTGTCTCCATAGATGGACTATCTGGACACTCATTCACTGGTACTTGAAGTGTTTCTCCAGCCTGGGCTTCTTGGGGTACTTGACCTATATCAGTTAAGGCGGTCTCCATAGATGGACTATCTGGACACTCATTCACTGGTACTTGAAGTGTTTCTCCAGCCTGGGCTTCGTGGGTACTTTAACTACTTCAGGAGTCCAAGTTACGGCCAAAACACTGGAGGCACTGGTATTGCACAAACCAGTTCCTTTGTCACTATGGAACCACATCAACATACAGAAGCAACTTTTCATGTGAATTTGAACACAGAGCTCATCAGTCCCAAGCAAGGAAAGTCACCCATTTGACCAGGTTCAAAACTAGTTATAGCCAAAGCAGTGTTTGGTTGAAGCTGATCATGGGTATCCCCTCTTACCAAAATGCTACAACCGTTCTGTTGATGCGCGTCTCTCACCAACTCTACACAGGCATCCGGTAAAGCTGTGGTACAAGTTCCCAACCCCAGGAAATGAGGGCTGGAGCCAGTATTATGTTGTATAGACTGTACATCTAACTGCATGGACTGTAACTGTGAGGAGTTGAACTGCTCTGAAACTAAAATCTCACCCGCAGCCTCTCTCACGGCTAGAGGAAACTCCACGTCCTTCTGATAAGGTTTTATTGACACCACGACGCAGTTCACAATTAAGAGGTGTGAATGACTTGGCTTTTGCTAACCCACATGCCAGGGCCTTTCTCTTATTCCTCTTTCCGAGGGGCCGCAGGGAGCCGCACCGCAGATTTTCTCTTAACCATCACTGCTCAAATGATGTGGCTACCTCAAACTAGCCTGGTCCACACACCACTACTGTGAATTGCTTACTTAGCAATTGAATGGTAACTTCATGCTTGACCAGTGACTTAAGCCGCTCCTTTGAAAAAGAAGGTCTGCCTCTCAGTCAAAGCCAATTCATTTATTTATGAAGATAAAAAGTCAGCATAACATCACACAAGTGTCAAACCAGAATCAAAAACACAAGCCAGACAGCTAAGGCCTCCATTTTCTGACAAGATTTATTAATTTACCACAGCTGAGGAAATCAAGGGATATGAAGCTACAACATGACCTGAGGAGGCCAGCAATGAGCAGGAGAATGCATCGGAGCTCTCCTCATTTCTCTGCTTGCGCTACCGCCATCACCTGCTCGCAATCGGAAGTGTCTATTATCCGGTCATGACCTCTTAACAGCATAACAGCCGCAGCAGCCAGCTGCGCCCCTTCTATCTGCCGGCAGCGCTAACAACAATGTCAGCCGCTGCCCAGAGCTTGCTCAAGCACATCCTCGCCACTAGAAAACAGCAGGGGCCGCGTCCGGAAAATGCCATCCATTCATTATGAGGCTATTCCATAGAGCAGGGATCTGGGAAGCAAGGCGTGCTGAAGCGGGGGTTGGGGGGAGGGGGGGGGGAACTAGGCATACACAACATGATTGGCGAGGCGCAGCTGAAATCGTTTTGCAAAAGCAAGAAGTAAGCAGTGATGTGCTTTATTTTGAGACACGAACCTGCAGTTTGTTTTATTATAGTTGCATGTCTTTACTTTATGTCGGTGGCAAGTATGTCAACGTTGTTTTTAATGGTGCACAGGACGTTATTGAACGTTTCTGTACTTTTTTTGTTAAAGGGTGAAACCCCTAACACTGCACCTTTTGAAAACCTTTTCCATTCCTCATTCCCTTTCTTTTTTTAAATATATGTCTGTTTTATTCAGGGACAGACTTAAAAACGGTTCGTTTTGCTCCATGCAAAGTCAGACCAGCATTCTGGTACCGATATGATTAAATGTCACGAGAAATTAAGTGTGGAGTATTCAAGCAAAAAAGGGGTAGGGGTGTTGTAGTAATCAAACTGCCAAGAGGCTTATTCATAGCCTGGCAGAATGCCCAATGGAAGGGATCTATATCCCGCCCCTCGGTCAGGCTCTTCCGATCTATGCCCCCATTTAATGAAGATGGATTAGGGCCCCACTGCATGCATGCAGGAACAACTGTTTTACCATGTCTTTCACTGCATGTTTGCAGTAAATCCACTTTGTGCAATGCAGCGAACATGCACATGAGGGATTAGGGCCTCGCTGCATGCATGCAAGATCAACTGCCTTACCATGTCTGTCACTGCATGTTTGCAGTAAGTCTACTTTATGCAATGCAGCAAGCATGCACATGATGGATTAGGGACCCACTTCATGCATGCAGGATAAACTGGCTCACTGTGACTTTCATTGCATGTTTGCAGTACATCCACTTTGTGCAAAGCAGCGAGCATGCACATGATGGATTAGGGCCTCACTGCATGCATGCAGGATCAACTGGCTCACCATGGCTTTCACTGCATGTTTGCAGTAAATCCACTTTGTGCAATGCAGCGAGCATGCACATGATAGATTAGGGCCCCACTGTGTAACGCTCACCTGATTCCCGCAGAGGCGCCGGTCTTGACTGGGTGAATGCCGTATCTTCAAAGGTGATGTGTAACACACGGTTGGCTCTTTGGGCTGGACCTCTGTGCACTGTATGTCTGACTCGAAGAGTAAGATGTCTGCAGATAGAAAATATGGGATTAATGGACTGGGGTTATTGGGTGCCTCTCTCCTCTTCCCTTTCTCTTCTCCTGTAGAACCCCAAAGGTTAACGCCCTCACCTTAGGTAAGTGAACGCCGAGCTCTCCATCTGCCTCGGGGCAGGGTGCCGTAACCAGTTTCTTCACTGGATAAGGGTGCAGGCCTCTTGACCTCAGAGGACTGCTGTCCGTCGTTAACTGCATGAACGGTAAGTTCTGGGCACTTCAAATGTCTTAAAAGTCTTTTGTAATGATATCTCTTGTTTTTCAGGGTTCCGGCGATGGCGGATGGCGGGCTGATGAGAGTTGAGGATCGAACCCGCGTGAGGAATAGAAGCGCCTGGAAGCACGTAAGTAAGCGCTTGTAGCCTGCTTCACGATGCGCACTGACTGTCCCTTTTATCTTGCAGGTACAAGTTCGGAGCTTTAGAGAAGCTGAAGGGTGCTGGAATACCCACTGGATTCGGCGTGGGAAGGAGTAATGGCACGTGAGTAATAAAGTTGCCCAATGTCTTTAAACACACCTTCTTTTGTCTTTCAGATGCGGGATGCAGCGCCGAAGGCCTCCGGAGCGTGCGAAGAGCTGGTAAGCTTTTGTCTTTCAGATGCCGGAATGCAGTGCGAAGACCTCCGGAGCATGCGAAGAGCAGGTAAGCCTTTGTCTTTCAGATGCCGGAATGCAGCGCGAGGCGTTGGTGACAGCCGATGGACCAGGTAAGAGATGCGCTGCCACTGAAGACCGTAGTGCTAACCTGTTCTTTCTTTGTCTTTACAGGTGCTGCTGAAAACTGGATTCCAGGATGGTAAGCCTTTGTTCCCTTAGGCCCAGGATCAGAAGCAGAAGACACGATGAGCGTTCTGCTGCAGAGAATGCAGAATAACGCAAAGCAAGATTCATCCATCGGGTGTGGTTTAAATAGCCTCCTGTAGTGCTTAGGTGTCTCCTTCCACAGCCACGCCTAGGTAAGAAAAGAGTTCCTGCTTTCCAGAAGAGTTCCAGTGTTCTGAACCTAGAGAGTGGCTCCTGCCCCACCCAACAGGAAAAGTAGTCCCAAACAGAAGAGGATCAGGGGTTCAACTGGCAGGTAAGTAAGCAGCATGGTCTGCTGCAGGTAAGTCCACCCAAACACTATGAGCCCGGCGCTTCCAGCGCTGGGACTGGGCATCTTTATGAGCCTGGTGCCACTGGCGCCAGGACAGGGTCCAAAAGGTCCCAATTGGGACTGGCTGGCACTCGGAACCGGGCTTATGGGTCTGCTTCCAAGGGAGTCGGGCAAGTCCTGATCTTTTGGAAGCAGAGATCATGACACACTGTATGCATGCATGCATGCAGGATCAACTGGCTTACCATGGCTTTCACTGCATGTTTGCAGTAAATCCACTTTGTGCAATGCTGCGAGCATGCACATGATGGAGTAGGGACCCACTTCATGCATGCAGGATCAACTGGCTTACCGTGTCTTTCACTGCATGTTTGCAGTAAATCCACTTTGTGCAATGCAGCGAGCATGCACATGATAGATTAGGGCCCAACTGCATGCATGCAGGATCAACTGGCTTACCGTGCCTTTCACTGCATGTTTGCAGTAAATCCACTTTGTACAATGCTGCGAGCATGCACATGATAGATTGGGGCCCCACTGCATGCATGCAGGATCAACTGGCTCACCATGACTTTCACTGCATGTTTACAGTAAATTCACTTTGTGCAATGCAGTGAGCATGCACATGATAGATTAGGGCCCCACTGCATGCATGCAGGGTCAACTGTCTCACCGTGTCTTTCACTGTATGTTTGCAGTAAATCCACTTTGTGCAATGCAGCGAGCATGCACATGATAGATTAAGGCCCCACTGCATGCATGCAGAAACAACTGTTTTACCATGTCTTTCACTGCATGTTTGCAGTAAATCCACTTTTTGCAATGCAGCAAGCATGCATGCAGGATCAACTGGCTTACCGTGTCTTTCACTGCATGTTTGCAGTAAATCCACTTTGTGCAATGCAGCGAACATGCACATGAGGGATTAGGGCCTCGCTGCATGCATGCAATATCAACTGCCTTACCATGTCTGTCACTGCATGTTTGCAGTAAGTCTACTTTATGCAATGCAGCAAGCATGCACATGATGGATTGGGGACCCACTTCATGCATGCAGGATAAACTGGCTCACTGTGACTTTCACTGCATGTTTGCAGTACATCCACTTTGTGCAAAGCAGTGAGCATGCACATGATGGATTAGGGCCTCACTGCATGCATGCAGGATCAACTGGCTCACCATGGCTTTCACTGCATGTTTGCAGTAAATCCACCTTGTGCAATGCAGCGAGCATGCACATGATAGATTAGGGCCCCACTGCATGCATGCATGCATGCAGGATCAACTGGCTTACCATGGCTTTCACTGCATGTTTGCAGTAAATCCACTTTGTGCAATGCAGCGAGCATGCACATGATGGATTAGGGACCCACTTCATGCATGCAGGATCAACTGGCTTACCGTGTCTTTCACTGCATGTTTGCAGTAAATCCACTTTGTGCAATGCAGCGAGCATGCACATGATAGATTAGGGCCCGACTGCATGCATGCAGGATCAACTGGCTCACCATGACTTTCACTGCATGTTTGCAGTAAATCCACTTTGTGCAATGCAGTGAGCATGCACATGATAGATTAGGGCCCCACTGCATGCATGCAGGGTCAACTGTCTCACCGTGTCTTTCACTGCATGTTTGCAGTAAATCCACTTTGTGCAATGCAGCGAGCATGCACATGATAGATTAGGGCCCCACTGCATGCATGCAGAAACAACTGTTTTACCATGTCTTTCACTGCATGTTTGCAGTAAATCCACTTTTTGCAATGCAGCAAGCATGCATGCAGGATCAACTGGCTTACCGTGTCTTTCACTGCATGTTTGCAGTAAATCCACTTTGTGGAATGCAGCGAGCATGCACATGATGGATTAGGGCCTCAATTTATGCATGCAGGAACAACTGGATCACAGTGACTTTCACTGCATGTTTGCAGTAAGTCCACTTTGTGCAATGCAGTGAGCATGGGCATGATAGATTAGGGCTCCACTGCATGCATACAGGATCAACTGGCTTACCGTGTCTTTGACTGTATGTTTGCAGTAAATCCACTTTGCGCAATGCAGCGAGCATACACATGATAGATTAGGGCCGCACTGCATGCATGCAGGATCAACTGGCTTACTGTGCCTTTCACTGCATGTTTGCAGTAAATGCACTTTGTGCAATGCAGCGACCTTGCACATGATGGATTAGGGCCCCACTTCATGCATGCAGAATCAACTGGCTTACCGTGCCTTTCACTGCATGTTTGCAGTAAATCTATTTTTTGCAATGCAGCGAGCATGCACATGATGGACTAGCGACCCACTTCATGCATGCAGGATCAACTGGCTTACCGTGCCTTTCACTGCATGTTTGCAGTAAGTCCACTTTGTGCAATGCAGCGAGCATGCACATGGTGGATTAGGGCCTCACTTCATGCATGCAGGATCAACTGACTTACTGTCATGCCCGCGCCGCTGGCACACGTATTGGCAACCATCATGGACTACTTGGTACTCATTTACCCTCCTAATGCTCCTTGAACAACTCCTTTTCACGCCTTGGTCTTTTATTTCCATTTGCTCAAATTTGGTTCTTTCTTATTTTATTCAATTAACCACATTTACCATAATGCACCTGGCTGCAGTCCTCAATTCCTGGCTATTCTCATTCATCGTTATTGGGACCACAAAGCCCAGAAGCCCTAGCGGCCAGTGCTGCTTCCACCTGCTCAGGACCAGAGAGGGAGGAGGCAGATTGTCTTCAGGTGTGCTGCTACAGGTGCTGTCAATTAGCCTGCCGCAGAACAGGGCAGGGCTGTATATAAGCAGCTGCCTGCAGGAGCACAGTGTTTTGCATCTTGAGTTCTCCCCGCTCCTGTTTGCCTTGACCCTTTACTTTGTATTCTGTTGCTGCATTATCCTCTTTTGTTCCAGTGCCCTTTCCGGGCTCCCTGCCTTGCAGCCGATCACGCTCAGCTGCCTTCTACCTACAGCCCTTGTCCTCTGGGCTTCCTGCCTTGCAGCCTATTACAGTCCTCTGCAGTCTCTACAGTCAGCGGCCCTGCTCCTCTGGGCTCACTCCTTGCTGCCCTGCTCCTCTGGGCTCCTTGCCCTGCAGCCTGCCTCACTCCGGCTGCCTACAGTCCTTGTCCCCTGGGCTCCCTGCCCTGCAGCCTACCTCACTCCGGCTGCCTACAGTCCTAGTCCTCTGCAGTCCTCTACAGTCAGTGGCCCCGCTCCTCTGGGCTCACTCCTTGCTGCCCTGCTCCTCTGGGCTCCTTGCCCTGCAGCCTGCCTCACTCCGGCTGCCTACAATCCTTGTCCTCTGGGCTCCCTGCCCTGCAGCCTGCCTCACTCCGGCTGCCTACAGTCCTAGTCCTCTGCTGCCCGCCTTGCAGCCTGCCTCACTCCGGCTGCCTACAATCCTTGCCCTCTGGGCTCCCTGCCCTGCAGCCTACCTCACTCCGGCTGCCTAGAGTCCTAGTCCTCTGCAGTCCTCTACAGTCAGCGGCCCTGCTCCTCTGGGCTCACTCCTTGCTGCCCTGCTCCTCTGGGCTCCTTGCCCTGCAGCCTGCCTCACTCCGGCTGCCTACAATCATTGTCCTCTGGGCTCCCTGCCCTGCAGCCTGCCTCACTCCGGCTGCCTACAGTCCTAGTCCTCTGCTGCCCGCCTTGCAGCCTGCCTCACTCCGGCTGCCTACAATCCTTGTCCTCTGGGCTCCCTGCCCTGCAGCCTGCCTCACTCCGGCTGCCTACCGTCCTTGTCCTCTGGGCTCCCTGCCCTGCAGCCTGCCTCACTCCGGCTGCCTACAGCCCTTGTCCTCTGGGCTCCCTACCTTGCAGCCTGCACCTCTTCGCTGCCTACAGCCCTGCTCCTCTGGGCTCCCTACCTAGCGGCCCTATTCTTTTGGGCTCTCTGTCTGTCGCCTACTACTAATCTCTCTCTGTCCTATTCTTCTGGACTCCCTGCCTTTCAGCCTACTACAGTCCTCCGCAGTCCAATACAGTTTGCCTGCACCTAGTGCCACTCTTGACTGCAGAACTGCTTCCTACTTTGCAGCCTTCTGTTTTCCTGACTGCTGCTCCTTGTTCTCTTCCTTGAGTCCGCTGTACTCCACCTTAGGTTATCTATTTCAGTCTAACTGCCTTTCCTTCATTTCCTTCTGCTAGATTGCTCATTGACTTCCTTTTCGCTGGATATTTCTGTTCTTGTCTTCTCATGTGTCTTATGTAATCCCTTTGTACAGAGCTTGCCTGTTGGTTTCCGGCAGGCAACCTCTGCCCCTTCCTTTGTCGCGTTTTCAGTGTTACAGACACCCACTGCTGTTGTTCCCAGCCATGAGATTACAGCGTGGGCCTCTGTTATAGCAATCTGTGCAGAAGGCTGGAGTTTCCTAAGGTTCGTGGAACACTCTTTCCCATTTCAGCATACACCCCAAGAGGGAATCCAGTTTGTTTGTACCTTTGTATCTTTTGCCCCTTTTGGCTCACAGCTACTGTTTCCTACTCTTCTTTCTTGTTGAACTTCCTGCTGTGTGTGCTTATCTGCTACCTTTCCTCAGCACAGCCACCCAAAAACCTACCTGGGTACCCTGTGCCACTCTTGACAGAGTGCCATTCCTGACACTTACCATGCCTTTCACTGCATGTCTGCAGTAAGTCCACATTGTGCAATGCAGCGAGCATGCACATGATGGATTAGGGCCTCACTTCATGCATGCAGGATCAGCTGGTTTACTGTGCCTTTCACTGCATGTTTGTGGTAAGTGTACTTTGTGCAAAGCAGCGAGCATGCATATGATGATTAGGGCCTCACTTCATGTATGTGGGATCAGGTGGCTTACCATGCCTTTCAATGCATGTTTGCAGTATCCACTTTGTGCAATGCAGCAAGCATGCACATGATGGATTGGGGACTCACTTCAGGCATGCAGGATCTACTGGATTACTGTGTCTTTCACTGCATGTTTGCAGTTAATCCACTTTGTGCAAAGCAGCGAGCATGCACATGATGGATTAGGGCCTCACTGCATGCATGCAGGATCAACTGGCTCACCATGGCTTTCACTGCATGTTTGCAGTAAGTCCACTTTGTGCAATGCAGCGAGCATGCACATGATAGATTAGGGCCCCACTGCATGCATGCATGCAGGATCAACTGGCTTACCATGGCTTTCACTGCATGTTTGCAGTAAATCCACTTTGTGCAATGCAGCGAGCATGCACATGATGGATTAGGGACCCACTTCATGCATGCAGGATCAACTGGCTTACCGTGTCTTTCACTGCATGTTTGCAGTAAATCCACTTTGTGCAATGCAGCGAGCATGCACATGATAGATTAGGGCCCCACTGCATGCATGAATGCATGATCAACTGGCTTACCATGGCTTTCACTGCATGTTTGCAGTAAATCCACTTTGTGCAATGCAGCGAGCATGCACATGATGGATTAGGGACCCACTTCATGCATGCAGGATCAACTGGCTTACCGTGTCTTTCACTGCATGTTTGCAGTAAATCCACTTTGTGCAATGCAGCGAGCATGCACATGATGGATTAGGGCCTCAATTTAACAACTGGATCACAGTGACTATCACTGCATGTTTGCAGTAAGTCCACTTTGTGCAATGCAGCAAGCATGCGCATGATAGATTAGGGCTCCACTGCATGCATACAGGATCAGCTGGCTTACCTTGTCTTTGACTGCATGTTTGCAGTAAATCCACTTTGTGCAATGTAGTGAGCACACACAAGATAGATTAGGGCCCCACTGCATGCATGCAGGATCAACTGGCTTACTGTGTCTTTCACTGCATGTTTGCAGTAAGTCCACTTTGTGCAATGCTGCGAGCATGCACATGATGTTAGACCCTCACTTCATGCATGCAGGATCAACTGGATTACCATGCCTTTCACTGCATGTTTGCAGTAAATCCACTTTGTGCAATGCAGCGACCATGCACATGATGGATTAGGGCCCCACTTCATGCATGCAGAATCAACTGGCTTACCGTGCCTTTCACTGCATGGTTGCAGTAAATCCACTTTGTGCAATGCAGCGAGCATGCACATGATGGAATAGGGACCCACTTAATGCATGCAGGATCAACTGGCTTACCGTGCTTTTCACTGCATGTTTGCAGTAAATCCACTTTGTGCAATGCAGCGAGCATACACATGATGGATTAGGGCCTCACTTCATGCATGCAGGATCAACTGGCTTACCATGCCTTTCACTGCATGTCTGCAGTAAGTCCACTTTGTGCAATGCAGCGACCATGCACATGATGGATTAGGGCCTCACTGCATGCATGCAGGATCAGCTGGTTTACCGTGCCTTTCACTGCATGTTTGTGGTAAGTGCACTTTGTGCAAAGCAGCGAGCATGCACATGATGATTAGGGCCTCACTTCATGTATGTGGGATCAGGTGTCTTACCATGCCTTTCAATGCATGTTTGCGGTATCCACTTTGTGCAATGCAGCAAGCATGCACATGATGGATTGGGGCCTCACTTCAGGCATGCAGGATCAACTGGATTACCGTGTCTTTCACTGCATGTTTGCAGTAAATCCACTTTGTGCAATGCAGTGACCATGCACATGAAGGATTAGGGCCTCACTGCATGCATGCAGGATCAACTGTTTTACAGTGTCTGTCACTGCATGTTTGCAGTAAATCCACTTTGTGCAATGCAACGACCATGCACATGATGGATTAGGGCCTCACTTCATGCATGAAGGATCAGCTGGTTTACCGTGCCTTTCACTGCATGTTTGCAGTAAGTCCTCTTTGTGCAATGCAGCGAGCATGCACATGATGGATTAGGGCCTCACTGCATGCTTGCAGTATCAGCTGGCTCACCGTGCCTTTCACTCCATGTTTGCAGTAAGTCCACTTTGTGCAATGCAGCGAGCATGCACATGATGGAATAGGAACTCACTTCGTTCATGCAGGATCATCTGGCTTACCGTGCCTTTCACTACATGTTTGCGGTAAATCCACTTTGTGCAATGCTGCGAGCATGCATATGATGGATTAGGGCCTCACTTCATGCATGCAGGATCAACTGGTTTACCGTGTCTTTCACTGCATGTTTGCAGTAAGTCCACTTTGTGCAATGCACATGAGGGAGAGCAACAAGTATAGTTGCCAAAGTTTCAGAGGTGGCTATGAGTGCCATCCCACCGCCGTAAATCATGTGACTGCATGTTAGTTCTGCTGGCGCAGCAACACCAGAACTATCTGAGTATTGGCTCTGTACCTTTCACAATGTGGGCAGGAATCAGGCACCATGCCTTCATGCCTTGTCGAGTCATTCTGCCAAACTGAATATGTGGGCACAATGTGTGGGTAGAAGGGAAGTCCAAGCACATTTGTTGTCAGAGTTTTACCACATTGGCACGCTGTGGAATGTGGCTGTTGGTGTTTTTCTTCACTCTCACATCATGCGCCCTAACCCCTGCTCAATGTAGCCCATCAAGGTCATATATGTACTGGGGCCACATGTTATCAACAATAATATGAAGATTCCGGCAATCCCCATTGGTATTGTCCTATACGGCGGTCAGCGCTGGCGTACTGCCTCTTTTAATTATTCCGTAAAGCAGAATTTGCCTGTATGACCCTACCATTATTCTTCATTTTCTATTTATTTATTGTATTTTGTTAGTGACTAAGCACCAACTGTGTCCTCCAAACAGCGAGAACATGTGCTTTAAATGCATTGTGCAAAACTGTGCGCACACACATACACACACACACACACACACACACACGCATGCACTGTCAGAACGGAAGTTAGAAAGTTTACACGAATTGCATGAGCATGCCAGCAGAAGTTAAACTACAGCAATTTGTAATAAATACATATATGTTTTACATTGCAGCAAGATTGCGTGGATGGTTGCTTCTACGCATTTAAATCTGTTGGAGTTTTTTAAAAAAAAAAGCTATCTGTGTTGCTCTGACCAAATATCAACAAATACTGAGCTGTGAAGATGTGACAAATCACTACATTGTGCTACTAAGGCAGGCCGGATATGATAGGGCTATCTTGGTCATATTAGAATGAATGATGCCTTTGAAGTTCATGGACATCCAAGTGGCCATTGGCTAATCCAAGTGTCCTTTGGCTAATCCAATTGGCCATTGGCTAATCCAAGTGTCCATTGGCTAATCCAAGTGTCCTTTGGCTAATCCAAGTGGCCATTGGCTAATCCAAGTGCCCATTGGCTAATCCAAGTGCCCATTGGCTAATCCAAGTGTCCTTTGGCTAATCCAAGTGCACATTGGTAGAGGAAATTGTGAAGACAGACAATTATCTCTAATCTTAAATGGGCAGGACTACATTAGCGGTTGGCCAAAGCTTTGACGTAATTAGAACGCTGCTCATTCCAGTGATAAGTGATTACCTGCACATGCACATTATAAATACTCACAAGGCATGTAGGTTCTGCCTGTTTTCCTCTTCCCTCCACTGCTCTTATATATTGTTTTTAATGTTTTTAATGCCCTTGCCCTGTGGGCACTTTCAAACAGTATTTTTTATTGTATAAGCGCCTCACAAGCAAACAATAAAAAAAAAAAATCAAATACAAGAAAACTAGACTTGCCGGATGATATTTTCGCTAAACCGAGGAGAAATCAATATTAGCATCTAATTAAAATAAGCAGACATTTGTGTTAGGAATGACTCTCAGATCCATTTAAAAAGGATGAAAGACAAGTAATGTACTTACAGAGACGTAAATACACCACGTTACTGACTAAGCTACAGTGTATGGGATTTGAAATCTATAAAACAGCTGTTCTAGCATACAATTTTTGTGCAGATTCTCTGGCGGGAACCACCGCAAGATTGCACACCTCTTGTCTAACTAACACAACTGATAAGAATAGGAGAAACTTACTGACAAAGCTTTTGAATTAAATTTATGTCTGAGCCTTGTGTACTAGCAGAAGAAACTAAAGATACCTACAACAACTAACCATTGCTAAACTGTTATTTCCACATCGTTAGTGTTTTGCGGCACGTGAGGATGGTGGGGATATTTCAAGCCTATACTGGTACTCAATTCAAGATGGTCGGGCATGGTAGGAGAATGTCTGCTTGTGAGTCTTCTCTTCACTGGATAGCCTAAGTAAGTCCTGTGAGCCTCCAAAGGTTTAGCTGTGAATTATGTTGGTATCCGGCCTGAGAATGCTTTGTAGGTGATGCACGCAGTTTTGAATATGAACCTGGGGGTTGGTCAGGATCAAATCTGATAAAGGCCTAACTGGATTGATTATTCTAGGTTCAAGGGAACCTAAAGTTGCATCAATCAATTCTAGGTTTCATAAGGTGGAGTAAAAGGTTATTTTCTGTCAGCAAGCATGTCATCCCAGTTCTAGAGCTGATTGAAATGTCTATGTTTGTGTATATTTATAAAGCGCTCTAACCCTGAGGAAAGAGCGCTGTTATAGGAACGGTCAGCGTATGACCGCCGAAGATTAACCTGACAGGTCAAGGGAAAAGAGATGAGTTTTTAGAGCTTTCTGAAATTTAAACAAGTTCGATTCAACCCTAAGAGACCAGGTAAGCTTATTCCAAACTCTACAGCCATACACCACTGGTGTTAAGTCAAAGTAGTGGAGGAACAACAAGCCCTGCTGTAGATGTATGACATGTTCACTTATTATGAGCACAGGATAATCTTTTCACAAGATAACTTGGAGCTTTCCCTAAATACACTTATGAACTAGTGTGATGATCTTAAAGAAAATCCTGCTAATGACGCAGGGTTTTGGTTATATAGGCGTGAAATGTAAATTCAAAACAATTATTGCAGTGTTATATTGTAGATTGTACGGTTTATGACATGAAGATTTAGAAAGAATGGCATAGAGGGAATTGCAGTAGTCCAGCTAAAACCAGTTGTAGTACGGGCAATTACTGCCATGTGATCATGAGAAAGAAATGTATGAATCGGCCTAAATAGTCTGAGATAGTAAGAAGTTGTACTGATTATCTGATTAATCTGAATTGAAAAGTCTAGCAAAGGATCAAGGTATATGCCTAATGACTTAACCTTATTGCGAATAGGGAGGGTACAAGAATTAAAAGTAAAACTGGGGTGCAATAAAGTTAAAGATTGATGGTGGGAATGTGGATGTACCATAAGACATACCATTTTGGTGGTATTAAGGCTCAGACAATTGTTTGTCATCCATGTTTGTACCTCAGACAAAATATAAACATTTTAGTGTTTTCGACCAGACCATGGAGTCACTAGTAAGCTTGAAGAAAATCTTGGTATTAACAGCGTAATAGTGAAAGGAGACACGCAGACTGGCAAGAAGTTCATAGAACAGGCGAACATAAACGTTAAAAAAGTAGCAGAGAACAAGCCGATCCCTGAGGGACACAATATTTGGTAATGAAGAAATCAGAGCTATCAACTGTCAATAATGAAAGAATACAACCATCGGAGGACAGAATAGGACACTGTGGCCACTGAAGTAAGTCGCTAAGGCTAGTTCTGGTGGTCTAGAATGTCAACGGATGCAGACAAATCTAGCATGATCAATAGGGATGCATCATAGTTGCCCAGGTTCCAGAGCAGTCCTTTTCATATGTATAACAGGGCAGTCTAAGTGCCAAGGGATGGATGAAAGCTGGACTGACATGTCCAAAGGTAGTTGAACTTAACAAAATCCTGGAGTTAAGAGACCACAACCTTTTCTGTAAGCTTCATTAGGAAAGAGCAATTAGCGATACAATGATAACAACTTGATGTGTCAGGATCCATACTATCTTTTTTAAGCAGCCTACTCCTGTAGCATTTAAGACCTGGGGATCATGCAGGACAATAGTGAGGTATTAACAAAATTCACCAACAATTGAATAATGACTTCAATCGAGTCTTGAATCGTCATCAAAGGCAAGGGATTTACTGGACAGTGCATCAAACACAATGAGCGTACTAAAGATGGTATATAATCGAGATAGACTGGGGTGAATTCAAGTTTGGAAGTAAAAACTGGATTAACAGAGCAATGGGTCATAATTGAGGAATGAGCAGAATGTATTGCCTCTTTATGCCCTGTTAATCCAGAGAGGATTGGAACCCTCTGGAGACGAGATTGACACATTACCTAAAGAGGGTTTAGAAAGAAATCATGGCAATATCATTACCAGATTGGACTGCAAGATATATCGTGGAGTTGTCTACGCCCACCTTTTTGACTGGCTTGCATTGGGTTTCTGTGATGAGCTGAGGAGTAGTTGCAGTGGCTAAACCTTATGTCAAAAAATCTAAATGTTTTCAGAGGAAGGCCAAGACAATATATCTGTCAGAAGAGGTTCCTAGGTAAGTGGGCTTGCAGAAACAGCCCTTTTTTAAAATTAGAAAGGCTGAAACAACTTTAAAAGGGGGTTTATTTAATTAGAGAGTTGCAAAAGTGAAAATATTTATAAGAATATACAACAAATCACATAGGCTGACATTGGAAAAAAGGATGAAAAGACATTTGTGTGGTACATAAAATCAATTAAAATATGTGTTATTGCAATTGCACAAACGTGTAACTAAATAATGGCATAACATATCAAAATGCAGATATTATACACAACACAGTATTCAACACTTGGAATTAATCCAAAGGCACAAATCATGTGTTGTAGAAAAAGGTACCAGCCTGTGTGTTGACGACATATAAGGGTTTCCACTAAGTGGGCCTGTAGTGTCTGTCTGGCCCAGCCTTCTTCAGGACATAAGAGATTTTTCTCAGCACACACTATTGTCTTCTGGTTCAAGGTGTTCGGGAAAGATGCACCATCCAATTTAATATGTTTGTGGCTTCAGTGTGTGTCACAATACCCATGTATTGGGTCTCTATATGGCTGGTGTGCTGGAGATGGGAACATTGCTGTAAGTAGAGGGTATTGTTTAATCGCATGTGTAATATGATTGGAAATACAATTGAATTTTCTTGGTTGTCCAAACTCAACGCGGGCACTTCCCGTGTTGTATGCAGAGCATTATATCCGGCATTTATGGATCCTTCCTTTGTATTTTATTTTGTAGATAGAAATGCCTTTTGAGAAACTCTCACTGACCTAAAGATTCCCACCCTTTGCGCACTGTTCTGAGGGTACTTCATCTATATAACTCTGCAGCTGGGAGTGTTTGTTCAGAATAATAAATTAACAAGACTTTTGCTAAAACAAGAGAGTGTGCCAGTGTTAATGATGTTCTCTCCGCTCTCCTTTTTAATCCCTCTATTCTTTATCAGATGCACTACAGAAGCTTATGCTCGATGTTCTTCATTTGAGAGGCAGTGTCTCCCCGTACACTTATATGCAGATGGTGCAGGCTTGCTAGCCAGAACATGCAAGCCTTCCAGTTCACAGTAGATGCCCACAACTCCAGAGGCCTTTTGGTGAATTGATCCAGATCTAAGGGTGTGTCCGCTGGGACTAAAATCAAAAATGGCAGGCTAACGGTTACAAATAGATATGGACTGGAGGTCGGTGAGTCTTATGATTATCTCGGGTGCTTTTATAATGGTATTTGGTCAAAACATATCTTAAAACAATGTATTAAGATCTCTCAGATTAATTGTGCGATCTACAGGTGGGCTATAGTATACTACTGAGAAGTGAACCCAACACATGTTGTTCCAGTTACACGCAGCCAAGACAGGGGCTGACAGTTGGGACTCTTCCCTGGATGAGAAAAGGCCACAGTGATTTGCCTGTCCATATACATAGAAAATACCAAATCTCAATCGCTGAATTCAGCTTGTTTTTAGTTTTGGCTATTATGTGGTGAATTAGCACCACCTGTGAACAGAAACGACTCCAATGGCGTGCAGGTAGGTAGTAAGGAGACTGGATATGAGTAGAGACACACAGCTTGTGGGTGTTTATCCAATGGGGATGAGGGTATGAGGCTTGGCACTGTCGACCTTTCATAAAAGCCACTTTGAGCTTGTCAAAAATGTCGGGTGACTCTTGAGTCTTCCTTTTACTTTCCGTACCTTGACACAGGGAAGTAGAAGAGATTTTTCTCTTCCGGGTCTTTTCTCTGTGCTGCCTTGAGGACGAGTGATCAGAGCTTTTTTTTATTCCTTTTAATCAGTCCGTACCCATTAATGGTGTGTAGTGCTTCCAATCTCTCCAGTAGGGGGTGCACTCCTTGGGACACTGTGTCTGTGAGAGAGTCGCCCAAAACCCTTTAAAAACTTGGTTTGAGGTCAGTGTCGCCCTCCATCACTATCTGCCCCTCATTCCTCACTCCAGCTGTCTGACTCCATTCTGTGAGTGTATACAATTTTGCCTTCTCTGTTTGCTGGGACCAGCAGGCTGATATGCACGCCCTCTGACATTGGGTGATCAAATGCTGCTTTTATAGGGGCTGATCGCTGAGATTTCTGTTTGCCCATGTGTCGAGCTTGAGCTCTGCCAGCAATCTTTGTGTAGCCTAGTCGCTATGTCCTGCGAGGGATTCTTTTTTGGAATTCCCGCTCTTGCTCTGAAAGCTATCTTGGCTAGGCACACGTCAGACACTGCTTTGGGGCGGGTGACCCATTGTTATGCTTGAGCTAAAACATGGCGCTGATGCGCAGTGCATTCTGGGGGCACTCAAAGCTATAATGGATATTTATTCCTTGACTCAGTGAAAACTGCGCTTGCTTTGCTAAAAAACATGCTTTCAATGTTATTCATTGCTGAGCCTGGTATGCAGGCCTCAGTCAAAGACACTGTGCCGGGAAAGCTGCTGGGATCCACAGGTACCGGCTGGCACCAGATATAAAAAAAGGGTTTTGTTATGTCTTGCTCAGGATGAGTTATGGAATTGTTTTCCGTGGTGCTTTAGAAGAGGGAAGCTTTGCTCCTTGGGGGTTACTGTCGGTTGACCCGGCCGGCAACCAACGGTCACTCAGCAACGCGCAAGCGCTAATGCCAGAAGGTTCGAGAAATTGCGACCCCTTTTTGAGAAGGGCATATATGCGGAGCTCTGGAAAGGTCAGGTGGAAAAAACACAAATACCTCAGTCGGAGGGGGGACGCCTTTTTTGACCTTCCTGTGGGCTGTTGTGCTCTCTGCCTATCTGTTAACGGGGTCTTCCAGCCGTTTCTGGCGAGATGAGGGATTCAGTTACACCCATGGTGATGTATTTTCTCTTGAATTCTCTATCCTTTCTTTGATTTATTTCTGTTTTATCACTTGTTGCTTCTTAGCTATGAATAAATGGCTGTAAAAGTGCTCATTATTTTGCTAACTGCGAATCTGGTTGTGAGTTATTGCTCCGTCTACCTGCATTCAAAGTATTTGCTCTGCTCTGTAAATGTACTGGTGATAAATAACTGTCTGTGCACTCTTGGCGAGCAATACACCCATACTCCCTGACTTACTTACTACCCAATGTGATTCTGATGGCAGAGAGTTATCCGTGACAGACACCTCTTTGCGCGCGTGGTCTGGGCTCATCCAATAGGAACGTGTCCCCCACACCACTCTGATGGACTCTTCAGTATGAAGGGGGGCGCGAGCCGGTGACCTTCGGGTGAGCTAGTAGCTCAGGAATCAGGCTTGTGTTCTATTTCACTAAGTATTCAGCAATGTCACAGAATAAAAACTAAGCTGTTACCCTGACGATATGGCTGAAAATCACTGCACCCATATAACAATCACATTGGATATAAATATTCTTGACACATCGTACAGCAAAGCTCACGTTCACTCTCACTCTGCAAGAGAAGGTCAGAATAGCACTTATCTCTGTGAAGAGCAGACAAAGAAGAGGAAGGGACCCGGGCAGGAAATGACTAATAGGGTGCAGTTGACAGGAAGTTACCTAATGAACTACTACATGGAACAAACTTCTGGGGATTTGTAGTTCAGAGCTATGGTGTTTTCAGTCATAATAAAAGGAAAAAAAGTGTGTTTTAAAAGAACTGAAGTTTTGAAACTGCTGAAGAGTAGAAATTAAAGAAGTTGAAGCATAATGCTCACCTCCATGTCTTCAATAGAATCAAGACTCCCTGCGCTCAAAGCTTGGGTAATCTTCATTATGTTTTACTAAAGGGGGCATAGTTATATTGAGATACCTTACCCTGTTCCCATGGTGAATTTTACTGTCAAATTTGTTTTCTAACTTCTTTAGAATTTTAGAACAATGGATATTGGGGGCAGGCGCGTTTTCTCCTATGAAGGTTTTTGAGGGATGGCTTTTTAATCTGCATGTTTACAGTTTTAACTGTCAATGCTGTCGAACCGTTGTCTTTTTAATTTTGATGAATTCACATGATGTATGTATTTGGTTTTGATGGTTATATGTCTCCCCTGTCAGATGTGTTAATACATCAATTGTGTATTTGATTATTGATGCTCACATACATTATGCAAGGGGCCCCACCATGGCCTCTGACCTAATTGTGTAGTTTATTTATATTATGGCTGGGCTCATTACTTGGCCACTGCACTTTATTAGAGGACCAATGCTTTATAATAAGTATATTGAACACTTAATATATGACACAGGAACTGAATATGCCAGATGAATATTCTGTTTTTTTTGTATGTCTGTGTTATAATTATGTGCTGCTTTATTATTGTCTGTGTACTTTTATGGATTTTATATCCAAACTAAAGTATTTTTAATTTAGGTTGATATATTAACATTGGTAACCTTTACTGTGAAATAGGAAAAGGGCAGCATTCCATCTCCTTATTTTATGTTTAACAATCTTTCATAAGAAACCACAGTGCACTTTTTTTTCTTTTGTCCTTCTTATAAGATACCCAGGAAGATGTTCGTAATACTGCCTTCTAAAGGAGGAGGGATTTTGTCGATGAAGGCCTGCTGATTATGTTTTAATGGTCTTATCAATAGCCAGAGTTTGTTTTGTCACGGAACAGACTGCACTGTTTATTTGCTCCCAATAATTGTAAGAAAATTGTGACGGGGAGGTCTCGTCCCAAAGAATCATGCTGAGTCTTAACGAAAAGTCCAAGGTTGTTTATTACAAAAAGAATTAACAGAATGACTGGTGATCTCAAGTTCATTGGCTTTCTGGGTCCTTTGGTGTTGGCGCTAGGGATGGCCCTTTCCTCTTGTGTCTTCCCTGGGACTGGGTACCCCCTCCCGACCCCCGACGTCCCTAACGGGTTGTTAGTAACTCAACAATCGGTAACCCCTATCTGTCTTTCACTTCTCTACAGCTCAGGTGTTTGCCCTAAGACATTGGCTATCTGACTCCCTGGGAAACTTCTAGATTTCCCTCTCCTATCCCTGCTTAGAAGTCTCTGGAAATGGGGAATGGTGCCTTCTCTGGCCCAGCGTCACTCTCAATTCTTTCAGACCCTCTCGCTCCTGATCCTTCGCTATACTGGTCATTTACGCTGTTCTCCTCTCACCATGTCACTTGCCCTCCATACTCTTACTCCACTTTCTTAACTCGTTCGATCTTACTTCCTTTCTCACTCCTATTCCTATTACCACTTGTATCCGCAACTGTTCTATACCTCCATCACTCCTTCTCCCTCTTCCCTCTCACTCTACTCCACCGCCTCTTGTTGTGCCTCCTGTCCCACTCTATCTCTCCTACTCTCCTTACTCTTCTACTACCACCACTTCTCTACTACCACTGTCCTCCTGAAGGGATATAGTGCCTTGCTCACCCCCATGTTACCAACTACCACACTACCAGTTCTGTCCTTCTCTTACTACACTGCCACCTTACTCCTAACTCTGCCACTACCTCTGCTCCACTCCACTGCTCCTACTCTTACTCTCCTACTCCCACTCGTCTCTCTCTCACACAAACACTCCACAGAACCTCTCTCACCAATAGTTTCTCCACTGCTTTCGCCTCCTATGTACTCTTGGACGTCCTTATCCACCACCTGTACTCACCCAACTAACCCACCTTTGCATACTCAAGCAAACCTCTTTAAATACCCCACCCCGTCCCGGGATTTTCCACTCATCCTGTCCAATCACTTACCTGGCTCAAGGGGGTGTGGCAGAGGGAGTGCTTAGGGAGGCTTCATAAGGGCTTGTAAGCCCCGCCCCACTTTCTGGAAGCATCTCTGTCAAGTAAAGTGAAAGAGTTTCTCTGGAACTGGGTTCTCAGTGTTATAAGACCTTCTGATGGGCCTTTCAATCTTAATGTCTCGGGTCATTTGGTGCAACCCTCATTATAAGGCCTCCGCTTCTGAATGGCATGTAGATCCCTGGAGACTTTGCTGCACCCCTCTTGCGTGGCCGGTGTTAGGCTGCTGGCTGTCTGCTGCAGCCAAGTATCAATTGCTGGTGCGTGGTGGCTCCCCTCTGCTGATTCCCGCTCCGGCTTTCCCTCATCAGTCTTTGCCATCATCATCATCATCAGTAAGGTGGGAAGGGGAGGGTGTCTGTGCACACTCGCGCAAGCAAGAGGGAATGTTTGGGGTGGACTCTCCCCTTCCCTGACACGGCCTGTAAGCAGACCTTGCATTAATACATGCATCTTATTGTTCTTGCTGTTTTATAAGTTTCATGGAAAATGTAAATATTTTCCTGAATTAATATGAACTGAACTGAACTACTACTGGGTCCCATGCCACATGGGCGCATACAAGCAATGGTCATGTCTGAGTAGAAAGGGGGACTCAAACCAGAAGAAACAGACAGCAGAAATTAGGGCACAAAATAACTTTATTGGTCATAATATGACCCTAAAATGAATGAAATGACAAACTAAAAGTTGCCATGAATCCCTTTTTCATGTAGCAGTACAGGATCAATTGGAAATGTGGGTGATCTTATAAGGGTTTTCACTTGTTGTGCTTTTTTCTTGCCACAAATGAGTGTTATTTGTAAAGTGTTGATCTGCCAGTGGTATAGTCTCTTATCACTGAGGCTTTCACGGCGTGCACTCGTACGCTAAACTGGGTTACAGCGGACCATGGCCCATTGTACCAGAAATGGCGTTTCCAACATGTGTTGCAGAATTTCTGCAATTGTGTGCTTGGATTATTCTGGCATCAACAGGACAGTGCATGGCGTATTGCTTAACAGGGCAGAGGTATAGAAGTCTATCCTTTGCCCAGAGTCTACCCGACAAAGTGATGCTGCTGAAGCAGTGTGGATGGTTGCAAGGTACGGTGTGGTTGACTATGCCAGTTACTTGACCTTAAATAAAAAAGCATTCAACCCTTTTTTTTCCAGTCCTTTTGGTGTCGAGAAAAAGGCATTTGATCCTTTTGTTTTAGATCCTATGGCTGGACACCGGTTAAATACTGTCTGCTAAAAACACTAAAATCCTTCGAAAGTTCGTCTAGTGCCTAACTAAACACACCTGCTAAAAAAGAAATGCCTCTCCCCTCAATGAATGCTCTGTTTGGTTGCTGCATACAGGTTTGCCATCATAGCTCAATCTGCCTTTAAAATGGAGAAGAAAGAAAAATATCTTTGTTGTCTCACATCTAATCACCTAGTCTGTTATCTAGACAAGTCTGTTTTCTAAGTGCACTTCAAGTGCTGTTTGAAAAGTGATTCTGAAGAGGAAGAATGTCTAAGGGCTCAGTGCCTGGGATATCTGGTTTATAGGGACCAGTGTGTGGATTTCCCATTCAGTTTTACATGGTTTGTTCTAAGTCTTTAGATGGCAGATTTCCCTTAACTGAAATAGATAATTAAATTGTGCACACTTCAACATCTCTCAAGAATCATGTCACATATCACATTATTCATGTAGAGCTTCAAGATGGATTCCTTCTATTTCTGGGCCCTGTAAAAATAGGCCTAATTATTACCAAATGCAACGCTACTCAATGTATTGCCCTCAGTAGGATGTAAGGCTGAGTGAGCACTGCTGGGATCTAATCTTGAGAAGTGCAGGGTGGTCCTATGTCTAAGATGAGCAATTAACTTGCAAGGTAATCCATTCACAGTTTTTAGTTATGTATAAAATTACAAGTAAAAGTACAAGAGTTCCTGAAAATAGCAAAAGCCATGCTACAGAAAGACAATTGACAACATAGCACAAAAGACGTAGCACAGTGGTGGGGTATGCCACTGTTTTAAGAGTTCAATACACTTGCATGGGAAAATGATATTAGAAAGCATCTGAGATGACGGTGAGTGTGTAGTAACATACTGTGCTGAGCTTCAAGCCTGTGCACATATGTGGTGCTTCATGAGCACTGCATTGGTAGTTTAGAGGTTTGAAAAGTTGACTTGAAAATGAGAACAGACAAGGTCGATAGGTCTAAGCCTTAGGTTCAATGATTCCTTTTTTAATGGTGATGGGTATTGCCTAAAATAGCTCATAACGAGCTTCACTTAAAAGAATGTAATAATAATAACGACCGATGTAGCAAGTATCATTTTCCACCTTAAAAAAAGGGACGATCAACTATTCGGGATAGATAGGTTTTGCAGCGGCCGATATAGTCGAATTCAATTTCATCGACTTTATTTGAATGAATGTTGCCACAAATATATATGGGGGAGGGTTAGTTGAATAAATAATATAGTGAGTTTATAGGGTGGTGACTGCGGGAGTTCTTCCGCGCATACATTTGCGTCAATATCGACCCAAAATAAACAATAAAATAGTTTCGACAAAATCACATAGGACCAACTATTCACTTTTGAATTACTGTACAGTTGCTCTACAGCTGTCTACAATTAAAACAAATTGCTTAATTGACATTTACCTTGGCTTAATCCAAGACTTATTGGTGTTGCTGCTCAACCCTGCTCCCCCCGCCACTATTGATATGCAAAAGCAGCCAACACTGTGTGGCGGGAGAGGGGACAGATTAACAGGGGTGAGCCACACATTAACAAAAGAGGTTTGAAATCTGAGAAATTGTAGGAGTTGATTGAACCATAGAATTGAGTATTTTGGTTATGCAGACAGAAATGACAATGTTTTGGGGTAAAGGAACATTGGTTGACCCAATGTGGCCGAGCCGAGGAAGTTTAGAGTGCTGTAATACTGCCCTTCTACAGTACAACTTCCATACCAGCATTGGTCACATGAAAGGGAACACAATGGAGAGATTTGAATATCATCTAATGATGGCATTCTAGGGACTCAACGAGTTCCCCTCAGCCAACTGAGCCCTACTCAAATATTAACATCTGGTTTTATGAATGTATGGTTTGGCATCTGCTTATTGGTGATGACATGGCTTCATCCAGGCATGACCATTATTCCCAATGATATTTTATTTATTTTATGTAGTGGACATTTTAAGGCACCTATACACAAGTGTTTCCTGGTGCAACAAGAGAAATTGGGGGAGAGGAACATAGGAAGAAAGTAGAAAGTAGAACAACAAACCGGGTATTTCGGCCTTGGGACAATCCTAGCGTGCAAGTGCAAGAACAGGGTGGTAAGTCCTGGGGGCAGGGGAGAGGGAAACATGCAGGAGCGGGGGAGGGCAAGAAGGCAAGCTCTGGGGGCCCAATAATGCAAGTGTCAGGGAAAAAGTGAGGGGCAGGGAGGGTGAGTGCCGAGGACAGGGTGGACCAAGGAGCCAGAGGGAAACTGCTGGGAAGGGAATTCTGGGGGGACTGGCAGTGGGGTTGTCTGGCCCCTGTGTGACTCAGAAGGGACCAGGCCCCTGTTGCAGCGGCCGAGGGAGCATTAGCACGGGAGGGGCTGGGGGAGGGGGAAGGAAGAGGAGAAAAGAAAAGTCTTGAGAAGTTTCCAGAACTTAAGAAGATCCGGCTCAAGCATGAGAGGAGCAGGGAGCACGAAGCGTTAGAGTAATCAGCACCTTCGCCCCCTCCCCCCCCCAATCCACTTATAAAGGCATTCATATAGTAATGGCTTTTGAGGCTGTGGAGCAATATTTGTCCCACCTCCCCACAATCAGCAAATGCAGCTGACGTGTGTGTGAGAGTGGAAAGGTGAGCAGCAAGCAGGACTGGTGAACTGACCTGAAAATAAAACCATGTAAATACCTACTGTGAATGTTAAAATAGTCTTCATACTCAGTAAAATTGCCCTGATGGGGTGAATCAATCCCACAGTTATTGTTGTTTACCCAGAATCAAATGCAGCTACCTCCACTGCTGGAGAGCATCGGTTTTTACAGAGGCCACTTGTGGTTAACAACACCTGTCCACATCAACTGCCCAACAATTGAAAAGGCATAACACCTTCCAGGGCAGCCAGGTAGCATGGCAAAAGACAGATCTACCGAGATCAGGGAACTCGCTGTCACCAGGGCAACCAGGCCCATAGGTATCGCCAGAAAAATGAAATCTCAGACTGCGGATCACCACGGGCCTCCAAATTGCTGGAGTCATTATCTGCTTGAGAAGCTTCTGTGAAAAGAACATGTTGTATATGGCCTCAACCGAATGGACTCAACCGACAACTGTGAAATGCAGTATGAATCCCATGTATTTTCTGGCGGCGTAGACAGGGTAGGGCCTGAGCGGGCAAGGCCCACCCAAAATCTGTAAATGCCCACTCGGCAGTGCTTTGCGGGCATTTATAGATGTTAGTGTCACTGTGGTGGGCCAAATTACAATTGCTTCAGGCCCCACTAGTTAGACATTATTGGCTACGCCTCTGGAGGAGGGATCGAACTAGGGACTTACTTGAATGATGTCTAATAAGGGCATTCTGAGGACTCAGCCAGTTCCTCTAAGCCAGCCATATACTGCTGAAAAAATGTGTGCCAGGTTTTAAGTACCCATTGCCCTGTAATATCCCGTATAGTAGTGTCCCACTTACTAACAGTAAATCCCAACAAGGGGGTGCTCACAATGTTTCCTCCCAGAACCATACAATCGCTACCAAACACTTTCACCTTGAATCCCTTTTTAGTATGTTCATTCCACTGCCTTGGCTGGCATAAAGTCTAGGCATCAGCATCTACCTGGTGCCTTTGTTAAATGTCTAAAATAAGGGGGTGGGGGTTTTCAGTGAGAGGCGCAAGCTGCAGGTCAAGGTGCTTCAACCCCCCCCCCTCCCCCCCGCCAGCTTGAATGATTGCCTCCCCCAACCAGTAAATGCAAAGAAACCCTAATGACTTGCACTGGGGCACTGGAGGCTGCTCATCCACACTTGCCCCTCTCCCTACATGAAAATGCCGGTGTCACAGTGTGGGGGCGGGGGGGGGCAGATGATCCCTGGCCCGCTACACAGTTTGGGAGAGCGTTTATATCCGAGTTGATGGAACCATAAACTGAAGTCACCAGCCGCCGAAGAACTCTGTGTGGAAGTCCTTTCATCAGCATTTGACTGGTGACTTCGTAAAATGGCGGAAATAAAAACAAGAAACGAAAAGGGCATTATTGAAAAGGTGAAACTCGGCACTTTTGACAGCTCACCCTCCCTTGCAAGCACTCTAACCTTTTTTGCTGCACGCCAGAATGCTTTTGTGCCTGGCCACAGGGCTCATGTGTGCATTGTTGAGTGGACATACCGCTGCAGGTACTTCAGCCCCTGTTGAATGACAAGGAGACACCTCGTAATGAAATCATAGACAAGCGCATTGTATCACACGGCTGCATTGGATATGTGTCAGCGCTATGTGGGGCCAGAATAGTGGCTTGATGTGGGGAATGGATAGCCGTTTCAGGAGATGAATAGAGAAACATGTGCAAATGTTACTCTGAAGTACAGAAGGACCCTTATGTGTCCAAGAGTCGCCATTCAATGCATACATCTAGTCTGGGGAGGATAGCTCAGTGGCAACGTACTCGCCTTGGACATGGAACCACACAGGTTTGATCCTCGGGTCCGCGCTTAGAAACCTCTGGGTATTAAGCGCGTTAAAAATAACCTATCATATCATCTCGAATGTGATCAGATGATGAAGATGTTTTATTTGAAATCCTGCAAAATATTACACCACACCTAAACAGTCTGCAAAAGATTTAAATCATTAGCGCTGTCTTCCAATGAAAACAATATGGTTTTCACCCCCGCTGTTGGGGGCGTCCATGGCCGATCACGGCCCACCGGCCCGAGCGAAGCGAGATGCTCCCTGTTGCCTCCCCACATTCAAGATGAAAAAAAAAAGATGGCGCCACCTGGAAAGGGCCTTGAATGGCTGGAACAGCCGGTATAGAATGTGCATTCTCTCCCGCTGTTCCCGCCACCTGATTGGCTGAGCACCCTTCCCCGGGTGCAAATATGCAATTGATGCTCATGTGGGAGCTTCCACTAAAATTATAAATAAAATCGAAGCATACAAATCATACAGTCAAGGCTAACATTGAAACGTAAAACAGCATTCAATCAGATCCGATGACACTGGCTGCAAGTAGTTCTAAGATTTAAATGTCATGCCACGGCTGGCCAGAGAGACCCAAGAATTCCTGATGTCTGACCTAACAAAGTTGGAGGACCACAAAACATTCAGAGGCACAAACAATACCAATTAAATCTGAATTATCCCGGTTTACACCCCTAAGCCGTACCCACAACTGCTGTTTTGTCAGTGCTTTGAATCTGACAAGTCGGAGAGCACAACAGTATATAATATACACAAAGCACAGCACACCCTAAAAGGCTTTCACTTTGGTATTTGTGCACCATTTTGTAGATGCTCAACATGGCGTCACAAGGCCTTTGGTCAATGGGGTGTGCTCGTGGGAGGCACTAAAAATACATCCACTAGTAGAGACACAAGGATAGCAGGAGTTTCTACCGAATACTGCCTATTTTGCACACTCTCTGTAACAAGCGCCACAATGCCCACGGGCTGTTGCGTGCTCTACAAATACGAATAAATAAATCATGCTGGTGTGCGGCTTATGTAAAAGTGGATAGAAAAAGAAGAGAAAAACAGACAACTGTCTGCTATGTCCTTCTAAACTCACTACTGTCTTGTGAGTATTTACCAACATTCCCTCTTAGACCACTCTCTTTCACTCGTAATTTCAAAAGAGAACAACCATGGCATTGTTCAGCCGCCTAGTTGTAGGTACAATTCAATGTATTAACCTATAGACAGACTGAGCTTTTCTCCTTAGGTTCTCTGAGGTTAGAATTGATGTTCGCTATTACAATAGCCCTTAGTTTGCTATAATGAAGACACTAACTCTAGGCTCTCTCCAGATCCTGATGGCTTCTCCAGATCCGTGAGGAGCTCCGAGTGAGAGCTGCTTAACTAGGCCAGAGTGCTAACACCTCCTCTTGCAGCCTCTGTAGTTTGAGGTTATCAGAGGTAGCTGGGGACTGAAAGGAAGAATGCCTATGCCAGGACGGTGAAGCCACAGTGTGTTCAGATTTTCACAAATGGATGTCATGCTGATGCGCTTCATCATGTGGGTCATGGTCCTTTAATAGTACCAGCCACAGAGTTTTTGTTTGCATGCCAAGCAGAACAATATTCGATTATATAGCCATATAAATGTGCGCATTCTGTTTATCAGGGAAACATTACATAGAGGTTAAAGCCTGTGCTTTCTACTTAAGAAACAGAATCATTCATTTTTTTCAAATGTTTTTCATTTATTATATGTAACTCACAATGTTACTCTTGAAACTTTTCAATAGTTGTGTTCTCACTATCTTTCACAGACTTTCAATGGGCCTCATTAGTCTGGCAGGACTCGTGATTTTTCCGGCGCCTGATTTCCCGGAATTACTGTGGGTATTACGACCCTGGCGTTACGGGAAGTCAGGCGCTGGAAACATTGTGTTCCCCATTCCAATTTGAGTCCCATAGCACTCAATGGGAATGAGGATGATGTAAGCACTGGCACCATTAATAACAGTACCGGTGCTTCCATGAAAGTCTGCAAGCGGGTGCCTTAGGTCAGACCTGGCGGGCGGGGCGGCAGCCACTCGCAGACTCGGAGTGTGCCGGTCCGGTAACAACGGTGCCGGGGGGCAAAAACATAGGAAAGCTTTGGGTGCATGCGAGAATACTGACTGCTCCTGTTGCTTGCAAAGGAGCAGGGAACAACACAAATTGCCAATCACGGAAAGCAAATGAGTCGTGAATGACAAACACCCTGAATGGCAATTACCATTAACCAGAAACATGGGAGAAAGACACAAAACACACACTTAATCATCATCAGGCCCAAGAATTTGAGGTTAATAACAAGGTTAACAATGAAACGTATGCAAAGATATGTAATGAAATCTGTAAGTACGGCTTTATCGAAGTCTTCTATTCGTGACAATTATGAAATGTGCAAAAATGAATTCCGGATAATGAAGGAAAAGAAAATATTTATCTACAGCCTGAATGTAAATCTTAGCACTTCAGTACTGAAGACTTGCCGCACGGCTGAGCCAGCGATTACAATTAATTTCCGCAATCTAATTATCTAGCCAAGGGGATAATGACTTGATTGCTGCTTGCAGTCTGATGAATTTTCATAGCTTATTCAATATTTATAAACTTAAATCCTAGTTATGAGGAGAGAAAGATGTTGGGTTTTTAAAATAGTTTGTGCTGCCAGCCATGGCTGCCGTCCATTTTGAGTCTAGTTTCCAAATGGCTTCCTGGTTAGTTTCACATTATTAGTGGCAGCAGCTTCCTGCGCTTTTCTGAAGAAAGCAACTCATGCTTGAATCGTTCCACTTTCAAAACATATCCCCATAACACTGTTGCAGGTTCATAAAGCACACCCAAAGTCTCATTGGCCTGCTAGATCTATGCTTCTGCTGTTATTCTTCTCCTTATTATGGTATTTATGGAGCAGGGACCTAGCTCCGAGAAGCAACTGAGCACTTTACAGAGGTATACAACAATACAGATAAATAACAGAGCTCTTTACAGAGGTGTACAACAGTACAGATGCATAACACAGCGCTTTTCAGAGGTAAAACTGAACAGATATTCAACGGGGGTGGGATAAAGAGGGGCACAGTGGAGACGTACAGCTGTACCGGGTGGTGGGGATGAGGGGGCGGGCATTGTCTAGTGAGGTAGGTGGCGCGAGGGGCAATGTGATGGCCTACGTGTTGAGGCAGAGAGATTCCAAGAAGAGGTGGGTCGTGCGTTCTTTTCTGAAATGTAAGAGTGTGTGGTACCACTCTGATGCTGAGTAGGAGGTTCCAGAGGTTTGAGGCATAGGCAGAGAAGTCTTGTTCTCTGTTCCTTTCCTTTTTGCAGCAGTGTATTTCAAGTCTGCACGTGTCCTGCCTTCTGGTGGTGCGCTGCCCACCGGAGATGCTGGGTTTCTCTGCCAGGTAGCTGGATGACTTGAGGGCGACTGCCTTATAGATGATGCAGCAAGACTTGAAGGTCATTTGTGCATGCAGTGGGTGCCAGTGAAGGTCGATGAGGGCTGGGGTGATGTGGTCATACCTGCGTAGAATAGTGATGAGGTATGCAGCTGCATGTAGGAGACTTTGGAGGTGCACAAGGGGGGAGGCCTTCAAGGAATGCATTGCCCTCATCCTGGTGGGATAGGACCAGTGCTAGAACTGTGGTTCTGAAGCTGCCTGGAGGGAGGAAGGGCTTGACTTTTCATAGAAGGCAGAGCTGATACCAAGCGGTCTGAGTTTTCTTAGCTTTCTATGTCTTTAAGGGACTTGACACATATAGGTGAGCTCAGGTGTGAAGCCCTCAGAGTTCATGGTTGATAGCCAGTTCTGTATGTCTGGGTGTTTGGTGTTGTTGGTGAGGAGTAGAAATTCCATCTTGGCGGGGTTGAGCTTCAGGTATGCATTGGACAGCCAAGACTGGATCAGCGAGAGGCAGGTTTTGAGCCTATGGATGTCCTTGATGGAGTCGATCTTGAGGTATAGCCGTGTGTCATTGGTGTATTGGTGGATGTGGATGTTGTGTGTAGCTACGAGGGCTCCCAGCGGCTCCATGTATAGATTGAAGATCACTGGGGAGAGGAGGGAAACCCAGAGGGACTCCACAGGTGAAGGGTAGCATTGGCAATCTAGATGAGACCATCAGAAATAACTGATGGCGGTTGGCGAGGTAGGACCTGAAGCAGCATAGGACACGGTTGCTGATCCCCATGTGCCGATGTAGGGTGTCCTTAAGTGACTGATGGTATGATGTGTTGAAAGCGGCTAAGAGTTCGAGTAGAACTAGAATGCAGGGGTGACCATCATCAAGGATGTTGAGGGCATTGTTGACTACTGTATGGTTGCTGTCTCTGTGATACATCTGGGGCTGAACCCAGATTGGTAGGTTTGGAGGAGATTGTTGGTGTTGATGTGTTGCTGCAGGTGTGCAGCTACCACTCTCTCAATGATCTTACATAGAAAGGGACGATGGGTGATGGAGCAATAGTTACCTAGGTTGCCGGGATCCAGAGTGGGTGTCTTTAGTACATGGAGGATTTGCCCTGTTTTTAGGGTCGATGGGAAGGTGCCTTAAGTTAGGGAGCTGTTGATGATCTCCAGGTAGGGAAGAAGAGCTTCTGCTGAGAGGGTCTTGAGGATGGATGCTGGGAGGATGTCGTCTGTATACAATGTGGCTTGGAGGGTGGCCAGGGTTTCTACCAGGTTCTCTGCCGAGAGTGTCTTGAATGTTGCCCAGGGTGTGGAGATTTTGCGAGTGGGGACATGAGGTGGGTCTGTGGATGCAGATCTGGTGTCAATGTGCTGGTGAAGCTTGCTGATTTTGTCAATGAAGAAGGTGTTGATGGCAGTGGATTTTTCCATGGAGTGTGGTTTGGCTGGGGTGGGTAGCGGGTTGACACAGTGCTTGACCGCTTTGAAGAAGGCTCTGCTTTTGTTGTCTGCTTCTTCCATGGTTTTGTGATAATAGAGGGACTTGACTGTGTTGATGAGTTGTTGGCGGGTTGCTCGGAGTTCCTTGAGGATGCGACCATGGAGCAGTGCCAGGTTTTCTCTTGTTTCCTGAAAACTCTTCTGCTGAGGTTGAGTTCTTGCGTGCACCAGGGCAATGTTTTTTTTAAATTTTGTTTAAATAATTTTATTAACAAACAATACAAACCAAACTTGCAGTGCATATAATAACATCTTAAACATACATTGCTTCATCATGTCCACTGCTTATCCCTTTCCCTCCCCCCCTTTCGAGCCTACTCCCTATCATGTTCTGTTTCCGCACCTTGTGATTGGGATTCCTCTCCCGTGATTTCTGTTGGGTCTCGCGTTGGTGTCATGACCTACAGAACACGCCCCTTTTGGACTTCCTGGTCCTTGTCTCAATGGGGCTCACACTCCCTGGTACTCCCAACATGGCCGTCCACTGTAAAACACCTTCCTCACTCTACACGTTGGACGTAGCATGTTCTATTAATAGACCACACCTCCTGCGGCTCCGCGCGTCTCAATGCTATTGCGAAGTAGCGACCAGACGTGTGCTCCGTAGCTCGCGGTATTGTTATCCTAGCTTCTTTTCCAACCAATCCCATTCCTAGTCCTTTTCCTTCCTCTCTTGATTCCTGGACTCGTGTGCTGAGTAGCGTACTCTGTATATTTCCCGGATTCCTGGATCTATGCACCCCGGGACTTTGAACGCACGCTGGAGTCGGAAGAGACTCGTACAGCCTTATTCAAGACCAGAACCGTCCGCAAAAAGGCATCGACCAAGAAATCCAGCAGAGATCGAACTCAGGTGAGAAAGGGGGAACTCATTGACAGTTTGAGACGTCACCCGACCGAACTCGATATGGACATGGAAGCGGCCGTCCAGGACCTGATGCATGGCATGCAAGAGCTATCAACCGAGGTGCAGAATCTAATGGCGAAAATAGACGCTCTTAAACAATTAGTTCTATCCTGTGATTCTGCCACAAAAGAAAGTGTGTTGCTGGGCGGAATAGTGGACAAATACGATGGGTCGGCAAAAACCCTTCGCAGATTCCTGGATTCATGTTTGGTCCACTTTACTTTTAAGCCCTACTACTTTTCGACTCCCAGGGCTAAGGTGGGGTTCATAATTTCTCACCTTTCAGGAAACGCCTTAACCTGGGCTACACCCCTCGTTAATTCCAGCAATGCTCTCCTAGATGACTATGATAGGTTCATACAAGCTCTCAGGACCATGTTTGACCGTCCAGAGCAGGTCTATACTGCCCAGGATATGCTCACCTATGTAACCCGATTCAAGCAATTAGTCAAGGAAGCTTATTGGTCCCCTGAGGCGAGTTTTACCCTTTTCAGGAGAGGACTGAATGAGGAGATTAAGGATGAGTTGGCCAGAGTGGCTCGCCCAAACTCATTCCAGGCACTAATGGACCTTGCCATGCAAATAGATTTCCATATCCAGGAAAGGAAGGCAGAAAAGAAGAAATCCAGAGGTAATCCTCCGAAAGTGTCCTTTGAGAGTACCACCAAGACGGACACAAACCCAGGCTCAGTCTCTGAACCAGAAACCATGCAGATAGGAGCCTTCCGTGGACCTATAACCCTTCAAGAAAGGATGAGAAGGATTCATACGGGGTTGTGCATGTATTATGCCTCAGACAAACACTTGGTTAGGAGGTGTTCTCTAGCCCCTCCTCGGCGTTCGGGAAATACCAGCTCCCGATCCTAGATGGAGCAGAGCTTCGGGAGAGAGATGTTTGCTCCACATAAATTCCATCCTTGAACTCTCCTGGACAAAATAATTTGGTGATACTGCAGGCCTTCCTATCGCCCTCCAAGAATAAGACCTATCCCATTCTGGCCTTGGTGGACTGTGAAGCTATGGAAATTTTCATTGATCAAGATTGGGTTGTTAGTCATCATATTCCATACGAGACACGAAGCACCATGCAGCCGGTGGAAGCAATCGACGGAAGACCCCTCACTTCAGGACCCATAAGCCTGCAGACAAAAGAGATCCAGCTTTCTATAAACCGTCACCAAGAGCGGATTAGATTCGACATCATTAAGTCAGCTCATTACCCCATGGTATTGGGTATGCCCTGGTTACAGAAACACAATCCGTATATCAATTGGACAGCAGGATCACTTTTCCTAGGCTCAGAGTTTTGTATGTCCCACTGTCTATTCCTGGATCCCTCCTCGACAATCCCTAAAGAACCACCAAGAGACCAGCAAACACCACTCATGGTTTCCAATATCATACAAGTTCCAGAGGCCTATCAGGGGTATGCTGATGTATTTTCAACTGCCATAGTCCAGGCCTTACCCCCTCACAGACCTGAAGACTGCGCCATAGATACAGATCCCTCAGCAGTGATTCCCTTCGGCAGAATGTTCATCCTTTCCGAACCTGAGAAAAAGTCCCTCAGAAAATATCTAGATACCAACCTTGAAAAATGCACCATAAGACCCTCAAAATCTCCAGCGGGGGCTTCATTGTTCTTTGTTCCCAAGAAGGACACCAAGGAACTCAGACCTTGCCTCGACTATCGTGGCTTAAATCAATGCACCCTCAAAGATCGGTACCCACTGCCCTTGATCTCGGATATCCTGGAAGCTGTGAGAGGCGCCGTAATATTCACGAAGTTGGATCTCCGGGGTGCCTATCATTTGATCCGTGTCCGGGAAGGAGACAAATGGAAAACAGTCTTTAGAACACCCTTTGGTCACTATGAATATCTAGTCATGCCCTTTGGACTAGCTAATGCTCCTGCAGTTTTTCAACGTTTTATGGATAGGGTGTTTTCTGACATGTTATTCCTCTTCGTCATTTGTCTATCTGGACGACATATTGATCTTTTCCAAGGATCCTCTAAAGCAGGAAGAACATGTAAAGGCAGTATTACAACGACTCCGTGAACACAAACTTTTAGCCAAACCCGAAAAATGCTTGTTTCACGTTACTTCTGTTCACTACCTAGGATTCGTCCTTAGCCCAGAAGGAATAGGTATGGACCTTTCAAAGGTAAAGGCCATATTGGCATGGCCCACTCCCACATCCGTGAAACAAGTTCGATCCTGGGTGAGTGAAGGCTTGCCAACTTCTACCGGAAGTTCATATCCACCTTTTCTGAGATCGTCCAGCCGATTGTTGCTCTCTTGAAGAAAGACAACCCCTTTATCTGGTCTACACCGCAAGATAAGGCATTCCAACGTTTAAAGACAGAGTTCACGCAAGCTCCCATCTTAGCCCAACCCGACATAAATCGACCATTCCTAGTGGACACGGATGCCTCTAACTACGCCATAGGAGCGGTCTTGAAGCAGGAACTTGAGGATAAACTGGAACACCCCATTGCTTACATTTCACGAACCCTGACTCCCAGTGAGACACATTACTCCGTCCTGGAAAAGGAACTGTTAGCCATCCGCCAAGCCTTCACTGAATGGCGACATCTACTTCTGGGAGCTAGATATCCAGTTCAGGTCCGCACGGACCATTGGAATCTTCAAATTCTACAGTCATTGGAATGTAGGAACAGTCACCAGGCGCGTTGGGCCTACTTCTTTGCCCAGTACCAGTTCCAAATCACTCATGTTCCCGGATCACAAAATCTGATTACCGACGCCTTATCTCGACGTCCTGACTATGTAGCTACTGAAGATAGGGCCTATCCTAAGATGTTTCCCCACACGATCTTTGTTGCTCAAGCAGTCAATCTCCTGGAAGAAATTCGAGTGCAAACCCAATCCTCTGATCTCTGGAAGGATATTTCAAGGAAGAATCAATGGAACCTAACTCATTCCAGGCACTAATGGACCTTGCCATGCAAATAGATTTCCATATCCAGGAAAGGAAGGCAGAAAAGTAGAAATCCAGAGGTAATCCTCCGAAAGTGTCCTTTGAGAGTACCACCAAGACGGACACAAACCCAGGCGAGTTTTGTAAGAGTTAAGGAAGGATATTTATTCAAGGACAATGCACTGGTTATTCCTACACAGAAATTACAACAAAGAATAATAAACCTCTGTCATGATACCCTTCACTCCGGACATCGTGGCATTACCAACACCCTCCGCCTCATACAAAGACAGTTTTGGTGGCCTGGAATGAAGACCAACGTACAGCAGAACATCAAGGCTTGTACTATATGTAGTCAAAATAAACATGATAACAAGAGACCAACGGGTCTTCTACTGCAACCTACACTGCCAACAAGGCCATGGGAATTCATTGCTACAGACTTCATTGTGGAATTACCACCTTCCGAGGATACAAAACCATCATGGTTACCATAGACTTGTTCACTCATGTGGCTCATTTTACACCCCTGTGTAAGCTTCCATCCTCGTCCGAACTTGCTGGAATCTTCCTGGAACACATATTCCGTTTGTGTGGACTTCCTTCCAAGATCATATCTGATCGAGGACCTCAATACCTCTCTCAATTCTGGAAACATCTATGTCGCATTTTGGGAATCCAACGTGCCCTCTCATCTGGTTATCTGTAACGCTTACCTGACTCCCACGGAGGCGCTGGTCTAGTCTGGGTTGCTGTGGCCTCTTCGAGCGTGATGCGCAGAACTCGGAACACCGACTGAACAGGACCCTCAAATCTTGCTTGTCTGGCCCGTAGGAATATTCTTCTGCAGATGAGAAAGGGGATTAACAGTCTCCAGAATAGTGTGCTTGCTCCCCTCTTCCCCCCCTTCGTTCTTCTCTAACTTCCTCCGAAATCCCCGGTTGAAGCTCACCTTATGGTTTGAAAGGATGAACTCTCCATCCTGCTTCTGGTGCAGGGGCGCGTGTTTGTCCAGTTACTTCACTGGTTTTCAGAATGGCGCTGGCAAAATCCACTTGACTTTTCCGAGCGGAACGCCGTAAGTATGAAGATTACAAAAGTTCAAGTGTTGAGCCTCCTTTTCTGTTGCCTTCCTAACCTGTGATCTGTCCTTTATTTCAGGTGCAGAATGAAGGCGATGCGTTGAGGGATTGAATTGCCGATGGTAAACTCAGGTGAGTTAGCGATGGGGGCGATCCCTCTTAATGTCTTTATATTCCCCCAGTAATGTCTTTTGTCCTTTCCCCATAGGGGCCGGGGTGCGGTACCTGCCAACGAAGCGGCGCCGACCCGAAATGAGGAACGGTCCACCAACAGAAGACCGGTAAGTGTTATGGCGGAAAATTAGGCTTTCCTTATATGTTCCTTCTGCTCACCTTTTGTCTCTTCTCCTCTCCTCTAGGCGCAGAGATGTGGCGACCGGTGCAGACAGTCGCGGTGGAGCCAGAAGAACTCCCGAGGACAGGTGAGTGAAGCGCGGCGCTGCAGCGAGCAACGCGGTGCTTTTAAATGAAAGTCTTTTCTCAGGAACGCTGGCGTGAAGGTTCCGAATGCAGGTAAGAAGTTTGATAAAATTCTTGGTTTTCACCTTTCTCTTCTCTTCTTTCCTTACAGGTGTTCCAGGATCGAGGCGGGCGTGGCTGGAGACCAGATGCAGGAGCAGACACGGTGAGCGTTCAGCTGCTTGGATGCAGAACAACGCGAAGCGTGAGCTAATGTCTGGGCGTGGCTTAAATAGCCACCAAAGTACTTCCAGATAAGTATCCTTCCCTGGCCACACCCGAGTGGCAAAATAGTCCCAATGAAAAAATAGTCCCTTTCAGGTCTCAGGGAGGCCTGAATCTTGCAGCATGGTCTGCATCAGGTAAGTGCACAAAACACCTTCCTTTATGAGCCTGGTACCTATGGCGCCAGGACTGATGTCCAACATGAGCCTGGCGCCAACGGCGCCAGGACAGAGTCCAAAGAGCCCCTATAAGGGGCCGCTGGGCTTTTACCCGGGGGCATGATGCCTGCTCCCGGGGGTGCTGGGCCTGGCCTGGTGCTCCGGGGGTAGGCATCATGACATTATCACCCCCAAACCAACGGTGCCACAGAATGTGCTAATCAGAACCTGGAGCAGTATCTTCGTTGTTTCGCCACCAAGGTTCAGGATGACTGGTCGCTCCTGATACCCGTGGCTGAATTCGCCTACAACAATTCCGATCATTCAGCACTTAAGACCAGTCCCTTTTTTTGTAGCCAAGGTTTCCATCCATCGGTTCTTCCCTCTGTTCTCCCTCATCCTACACCAGTACCTACTGTCGACTCCTGGATAGAAACCCTCATCAACGTACACCAGGAGGCCAAAGAAAACTTAGAGAAGGCCAGAACACTGACTAAGAAGTATGCGGATTCCAAAAGAAGACCAGGCCCTTCTTATGCAATTGGTGATCAAGTCTGGTTGTCCTCGAAATTACTACCCCGACATCTACGGCCAAACAAGTTGGCCCCTAGGTACTATGGTCCATTTCCCATCAAGGAAATTATCAATCCAGTTTCATACCGGATCAGACTACCAGACTCCTGGAAGAAAATTCACCCAGTATTTCACACATCCTTATTAAAACCCT
This sequence comes from Ambystoma mexicanum, assembly GCF_040938575.1. Lineage (NCBI taxonomy): Eukaryota > Metazoa > Chordata > Amphibia > Caudata > Ambystomatidae > Ambystoma > Ambystoma mexicanum. The sequence goes on along the minus strand of NC_090936.1, from coordinate 102,011,151 downwards.
ACACCCAACCCTCCCGGAAATCCTGCCGACCTCCTCCTCTGCTGGTCGACAACCAATTGGAATATGAAGTATCCCGAATATGTGACTCCAGGTATAAACGGGGTCAGCTTCAATACCTGGTTGAATGGAAAGGATATCTTCGTAGTGAAAGAACCTGGGAACCACTTTCTAATCTCAAGGCCCTTCGACTGTTCAGAAGATTTCACCTTATACACCCGGGCAAACCCGGAGGAACGGGTCTTCCGAGGAGGCATGCTGTCATGACCTTCAGAACACGCCCCTTTTGGACTTCCTAGTCCTTGTCTCAACGGGGCTTAGACTCCCTGGTACTCCCAACATGGCCGTCCACTGTGAAACACCTTCCTCGCTCTACACGTTGGACGTAGCGTGTTCTATTAATAGACCACATCTCCCGCGGCTCTGTGCATCTCAATGCTATTGCGAAGTAGCGACCAGACGTGTGCTCAGTAGCTCGCTGTATTGTTATCCTAGCTTCTTTTCCAACCAACCCCATTCCTAGTCCTTTTCCTTTCTCTCTTGATTCCTGGACTCGTGTGCTGAGTAGCGCACTCTGTATATTTCCCGGATTCCTGGATCTTTGCATCCCGGGACTTTGAACGCACGCTGGAGTCGGAAGAGACTCGTACAGCCTTATTCAAGACCAGAACCATCCGCAAAAAGGCATTGACCAAGAAATCCAGCAGAGATCGAACTCAGGTGAGAAGGGGGGAACTCCTTGACAGTTGTCCCAAATAACTCTGTTATTAGTAGTTTCCAGGCCATCAGGGTCTCTGTCCCCCCCCCCCAACATTGCTTGCTTCTTGCCACACCATGGTTTCCGCTTCAGCCCATTTCTGTAAATCTTTCCACCATGTTTCTAGTCGTTGTCTATGGCATGCCTTCCCCCCATAGCAATTCTCCTCTTTGCGAGTACATACGCTAAATCTTTTAATTTGCTCACATGCTTAAGTTTACGCGGTCTAGGAAATCCTCCTATCAAGCAGGCCCACACTGTGTCCACCACAATCTTGATGCCTTTTTCCGCTAGCTTGTGTGCCACTTCACCCCAAAAATGCTCAATGACTGGGTATGACCAAAACATATGCACCATTCCGGCATTCTACTCATCACATTTGGGACATGCTTGTCGTCTTGCATCTTTGAATTTAGCTATTCACTGGGGTGTCATATACGCCCTGTGTGTGATATATAATTGCGTCTGTTGTAGTCCTGCGTTCCTTGACACTTTTTTTGTGATACCCTTGGGCCCGTTCCCACATCTCATCACTCAATGGGGCTCCCACTTCCTCTCCCCAGTCCCGTCTCAGTTGTGCCACTTCCTTTCCCACTTTGGACATCATCATCTCATATATTCTGGATGTCTCATGTCCCCCTTCTGCTATGTCATATATTGTATCTATGGTGGCGTCTGGTTCTTCTCCTAGTACTACCTCAGACCATGTCTCCTTGATTCTCTGCACCACTCTGATATGTGATATACTGGCCTGTGTGTAACCTGGTTTCCTCCCCCAACACTTCAAAGTCTATTATAGTCCCCTCTTGCCATATGTCCCCCATTGTTGCTATCCCTACCGGCTCCCAGTGTTTCCTAATCATCATCCCTAGTTGCTTTTCTCCACCCGCCAGTGCCACTAACGGTACCTGCAGGGAACACGGGAACGGGTTCTCCATCAGCTGGCAGGCCCTGCGCCACATATTCCACCCAAGTATCATCATCTTTGGGCTCCCTGCCATGTCTGCCCTGGGCAGCCACATCATTTCTTTTAAGTAGTATGGAGCACAGTCCTGTCGAAACAGCCTGGACTCAGAAGTTGTCTCTTCAGAGAGCCATTTAGCTACATATTGCAGCTGGCTTGCTATGTAATAAATTTCATAATTTGGCAGTTTTATACCCCCTTTCTCATGTGATTTTGTAACTTCCAGAGGGCCACTCTATTTCTCGTTCCATGCCAAAGGAAGTCCCTGCATATGCCATCTAACTTAGTAAAGAACCTCCTTGCTATCAGGTATGGTATGTTCCCAAAGTAATGCAAGAGTCTAGGTAGGACCACCATCTTCAACATTGCCCCACGCCCCATCATTGCCAAAGGTAGCTTCACCCAGAACTTCATGCTGTTTTCAATTTTCTTGATCGCTACCTCTGTATTATTCTGATGTTCCTCATCCACCGTATGGTATGTCTATCCCAAGATATCTAAATGTGCTAACCTCCCTACCTATCTGTAGCATTGGTAGCTGTTTTAATGAATCCCTTTATACCTACCCAATGGGAATATGCTAGATTTTTGGGGGTTTACAGCTATACCAGACATCCTTGCGTATCTATCCATCACCTCCAGAATGTACGGGAGGTTTTCCTCCGGGTGTCGTAAATACAGCAACGTGTCATCTGCATACAAGTAGATTGTGTGGTTCCCCTCCCATGGCGATGCCTATCGTGTTGTACTGTTGTCTCAGGTATATCGCCAGGGGTTCCAGGGCCAAACTATACAGCATAGGAGACCACGGACATCCTTGTCTAGTGCCCCTGCGCAGTTGCCACCTCTCTGATATCACTGCTCCTGTTTTAACTCTTGCCAACGGCTCACTATATAACATTTTTGCCCACCGCAGATACCCGGGCCCCATTCCATACCAGCCACGGCCAGTTAACCGAGTCAAAGGCCTTTATTGCGTCCAACGATACAATTGCCAGTTCGCCTTCGTCCTCACTTACATGCTCAATGACTCGATGTAGTCGCCTAAGATTATTGGATATGTTCCTGTTTGGGACATAGCCAGTCTGGTCTGGGTGTATTAGTTTACCAATAACCCTCCTTAGTCTGTTTGCCAAGACAGCTGACAGTATTTTACTGTCCTGGTTTAGCATTGATAGGGGCCTATATGAGCCACAGTTGTGACCAGGCTTATTAGGCTTGGGAAGCGGTATAATTATCGCTTCTCTGAGAGACTCTGGCAACCTTCCTACTTCATATGCTTCATTAAGCATCTCTAAGAGCGGGGGGAGCACCTCTTCCTTATATGTTTTATTGAATTTGCTAGGGAATCCATCAGACCCCTTAGTCTTGCTGGTGGGCAACTGCCTCACCACTTCTTCTAATTCCTCTAAAGTGATCGGCACATCCAGCTCCTCTCGTTCTTCAGCACTGATCTGCGGCAGTCCTATGTCCTCCAGTGTTTCTGTTATTTCTGTGCAATCGCACTCCTCTTTATCTCCGTATAGGAGTCTATAATGTTCTACAAATTCCTGGTTAACTCCTTCTTGGGTATCCACTATGTTCCCATCTTCACCCGTTATCGTTCTGATTATGGGCCTGGGGGTCTCACTCTTGTATAACCATGCCAAGACCCTCCTTGGTTTGTCCCCTCCCCTCCTACATGCTGTCTCTCTATGTACTTTTTATAGTTAAGGTTACACAGTCTCTCCCAATACCCTGCACATTTTTGCTGCAGCCTAAGTATTTTCGCATTGTCTTCCTTTGTATTACCAAATTAATAAGGGGGGGTCCTGGGAGTCCCTCTGCCAGACATTAGTCCTGGTTACAAGAGACTTACCCAGAGTCTTTAGCTCACTATCTTTCACAGAGAAGAAATATCCCAAACATATCAGTCTTTGTCCTGCCCTGGGGCAGTCCAGCACCGAAATGCTAGGCAATTCTCCTCTGAACAAGAGTACCAACAGAAACCCCAGACACATGTTTCGGTCTGGTTGGACCTCATCAGTAGGGTGGATCTGTGCCTCTCTAAGAATAGTGAGCAAGGGGTCCACGTCTGGATTCCCCTAGTAACTTAGGGTGAGACCCAAAGTTACTTTAATATGCAAATTAACAAGGGGGGTCTTCTCTGTGAAAGATAATGAGCTAAAGACTCTGGGTAAGTCTCTCGTAACCAGGACTAATGTCTGGCAGAGAGACTCCCAGGACCCCCCTTGTCAATTTGCATATTAAAGTAACTTTGGGTCTCACCCTAAGTTACTAGGGGAATCCAAACGTGGACCCCTTGCTCACTATTCTTAGAGAGGCACAGCTCCTCCCTACTGATGAGGTCCAACCCGACCGAAACACGTGTCTGGGGATGCTGTTGGTACTCTTGTTCAGAGGAGAATTGCCTAGCATTTCGGTGCTGGACTGCCCCAGGGCAGGACAAAGGCTGATATGTTTGGGATATTTCTTCTCTGTGAAAGATAGTGAGCTAAAGACTCTGGGTAAGTCTCTCGTAACCAGGACTAATGTCTGGCAGAGAGACTCCCAGGACCCCCCTTGTCAATTTCCTTTGTATTACCTCCTCCTCTTAACGCCCTTTCCAGCTCCTTCTCTGTATCCTGTAGGTCAGCCAGAACCCCTCCTTGTAGCCCCTTGGATTTTGCTATAGCTACCCTCCTCATCACCACTTTAAAGGCCTCCCGGAGCGTGCCTGCTGAATCTACACTGCCAGCATTGATCTCAAAGTAGTTTATAATCTCCTCCCTCATATCCTCCCTAAAAATTGTATCTTTTAGCGCCTCTGCTCTGAGGCGCCATGTAGGAATCTTTGCTCTCGGGGGTCAGTACTGCCACCTCAGGATTAATGGTGAGTGGTCTGAGAGGACCCTCGCTTTGTATTCTGTCTGGGTAATCTCTGTCATTAGCTCCCGTGTGGCAAACATATAGTCCAGCCTAGTATGTAAATTTTGTGGAGCTGAATAGTGTGAATATTGTCTCTCTTCGGGGTAGTGTGCCCTCCATACGTCCTCAAACCCAAAATCCTTCAGCAGTGTCTGCACGTCTTGGTGGCTGGGACAGGTCTATCCATTTTACCATCTGATCTGTCTACCTTAGGGTTTAACACGCAATTAAAGTCCCCTCCCCAGATCACCACCCCTCCCACACACGTGCTAAGCTTGCTACACAAGGTTCTAAAATATGCCGCCGTGTTTTGGTTCGGGGCATACGTATTTATAATGCTTATCTCCCTGTTTTCCACCAGTCCTCTCATTATGACCATCCTGCCATCCGGCTCCACTATCGTCTGTAACAGCTGGAACGGGACATGCGGCGACACCTAGATGATCACTCCCCTAGCATAAGCTGAATATGATGCACCCACCACAGTCCCCCTCCATATCTTCCGGATCATCTCCATCTTATCCTGCGTCAGGTGAGTCTCCTGCAGCAGGGCTATATCTGTTTTCTGCCTGCGTAGGTACAGCATGACCTTGTTCCTCTTTAGATAGCTATTAAGCCCCCTGACATTCCAAGTAATTATCTTAAGATCCCCCATGACTTGTAAGGGTCCCGCTCCTCCCACCACAAGTGCAGTCCAAGACCAAGGGTATTTCCCTTCCGTGTAGGCTTGTTTCCCATGTTAAACTCCCCTTAACTAAAAACACTTCAAACACCCAAACTTCCCTCCCTCCCGCCTCCCTTCCCTGCCCCAACTCACTCCCCTCTATCCCCTCCCCCCTCAACACCCTCCCCAACTGTTGCCCAGCTCCATCCCTGGATCTCAGGCACCCCGCATCTAGCCCTTTTCTGGCAATAGCCTGTACTCGCGGCTCAGCAGGGTGAAGTCGCCCTAATGGCTATCGTACTACTACAACTTCCATCCTACTGCTCCTATTTGCTTTTAATTAAGCGTGCTTAAAGGATAGTTCCGGGACTTTTTTTTATTGTCCCTACGGTTCGGCCATGTGTTTTTAAGCATAAATCGGTAGATCGTAGAAAACTTTCCTATGAACCTTACCCGACTTTTCGTCCATTAACGCACTCGAAATCAGCCGCCATTTTCTGATAATCCTATCATTTCCCCCCATCGCCCTGGCTCACCTGCTTTTGCGGCACTAAATCAAATCCCCCGCCCCTGAAACAGACTTTATCAAAACATTCATATTCCCCGCCTCTATCCGTGACGTGACTGTGCTGCGTAGGCAAACGCGCCCAGGCGTCTTCTACGCGACTACACACAGAACCCGGAAACCAACACAGATCAGCTCACAACACAGCGCGCCACAATTGGGAATATGAAACTGTACTTTTAAATCAAACCGCAAGATTGTAAATTTGGTAAAGTACATTTATTGGACATCAAATGTTTAGAAAATATTCAGCGATTTGCATTTTTATTTGCTCACGTTCCAAAAAGTTCGTTTTGAGGCACGCGATGTTCCTTTGCTGTACACAGGGTCTTAGATCATCTCACAATACAGCGCCACAATTCGGAATATGAAACTGTGGTTTAAAAGCAAACGGCAAGATTGTCCATTTGGCAAAGTACATTTATTGGACATCAAATGTTTAGAGAATATTCTGCGATTTGCATTTTTCTTTGCTCTCGATCCAAAATAGTTTCTCTTGAGGCAAGCGATGTTCGTGTGCAGTACACAGGGTGTTGGTTTACGATAAAATAAGCTCTTCGGTCGCACTGATAATCGCATGGCTGTTCCAACAACGAGGCACTGGGCCACCACAACGGTCTGTATGTTGCATCTAGCCGTTAGTACCGCGTAAGGGCATACTTGTACTTGGCGATCATCCCATAAAATGGTCAGGGTGCTAACGTTGTTCACGCGGAGAAGCAACTGGCGGTTATAAAAGCCATCCGCCGGTGTCTGGTACTCGTGACACATACATTAATGAAGGATGTACCTGTTTTAAAAACATAAAAAATGAAATTAGTCTCACCATCAGATCTTTATTAAAATTATTCATTTTATATATTAGGTCGGGAAATTATTTCATAGCTAGGACAGTGCAACTGGGTATTATACGTCAAGGGGGGGCTGTAGGATACTGAGACAGTCCCCCAGTGCAGGGGTTGACAGGGAGGCAGTGCAGGTGGAGAGTGGAAGGGCCCAGGACCGAGGTCGCAGACAGTGGACCAGTTGTAGCAGGGGAGAGGGAGAGAGAAAGCAGAAGCAAAGAGGAAGGTTTTGAGGTGCTTCCGTAAAAGGAGATGGTTCTCCTCAAGATAGTGCGCGGTACAAAACAATATGCCACATAGAACGAACAAGTACAACTTAACCCGTCTTTAAAGCTACTGTATAGTAATTAAATTGCGGTATAAACTCATCTAAAGAGTTACTTACATTATATTTGCATTTTCCATTGTGTCTGTGCGTAGGGCAGCCCCGAAATACCACTCCTTCTATGCCGACGTTATTTCTTCTAATGAACGAACATTAAATGGCTTTCGTTTCTGAAATTATATTCATTATCGTTTACGTTATTGCACCACACCCCCAAAAAGAAGTCTTTCGGGATGGTCCCGGCCTGTCAAGGTCAAATAACAATAGAACCTTATACTGAGTCGTGGGCCATTCCGGCACCCAGCAAAAAATCAAAGCAGCTGACCTTCACTTTGAACGAGCACACATTCCTAGTTAGCTACATTCAGTGTAAGGCCATCTCACAGGACTTGAAATTTACACTCCATCTTTGCATTTTGTCTGCGTGCATTTGCAGCCCCAGAGAACCATAAATACGGAGACATTCTATATTTTTTGAAAAATGATTTATATTACTGTTTGGTTTAATTTAATGCGCAAATGAACAAGGTTGGATAGACACATTGCATGTTCACTGAGCAATCACTTTTATTTACACATTACATAGATACACATATTCAATGGGCCTGCAACATGAGGAGACTCGAGAGAACAGACAATCAAATTACAATCATTTAAACCGTGATGTGTATTTATCAATGAGCTCTGCTTTAGGTGGACATGGAACAGAGGCAATGTTGGGTGGCAATGCAGTTGTCCCCTGCACACGTTCGTTCACAACTCCATGTATGTGCCTATCTAGGACATCAACAATAAGTCTCTCAATAAACTCATATTGCATATCCTGAAACACTGGTTTGATCACCCATTGTTTACTTCTTTTAGTGAAGGCCTTATTGTAGCGAAGCGTCCCTAAAGTTCCGGTCGTCCTACTTTGTTGACGGCCAACATTATGGTTATGTGCCAAGACCGCTAGAAGAGTCCGATTTATCATGCCCTCCATGCCAAAATGCAATCGTTTTGGCCTGTACTTTAGGCACATATTGTGGAACACCTCCAAATCTCCTGTGTGGCAGAATTCTGTGAGTCCCCTCAAATCTCTTGTTATAGTTTTATCAAATACAATCTTTTCAATGGCTTTGTGAGTGGGTGATGAAGGAATCAACCACTTCTTCTTCCGTGCCTCCTCTGTGGACAAATGGCCATGTTCACAATTGTGGAAATGTTGGTTTGTGGTCCAGCGGTGAACGTTGCTACAGTGTAGCATTACTGACCGCCATTTTTCCAGTAGAATTTCCAACGACCCTCCACATGTTTTTGAGCTCCACCAAAGATGGTTGCTGATTGACTTGGACCACTGTGAAATACCTTGCATATCTTTTTTTTTACCTGCAGCCGACATTTTTTTATTGATTGTTTTTGCAAGATGCCAAACGTCAAATTGGTGATTTATATTTTTGTACTCTTCCCTCATTGTCTTGGCAATTGAAACGTGTCTGTCCGTGGCTATGAGGTCGATCACCATTCCCCGCGATTGTAGTTGTTGCAATGATGCTACAAAGCCAACTTTCTCCATGGCGACTGAGGATGTACTTTGTGACACCTGCACGACCACCGAACTCACAATTTTCTTACTTTCCATGTCCTGAAAGTGGTAGGTGCAGTACTTGGCTGAAAATCCTGGGCTGTCGCACTGTCCATCACCGGCTAGCCTGAACCGTTTGCCCGCGAATGTACTATCAATAGACATTTTTTCCATTCTCCAAGCTTCGCTAATGGCTGGAAATAGATAATCGGTTTGGTATTTGTAGAACTGAGTTTTCCCAATGAAATGGATTCCCACAAACTGAAAGAAAGACTCTAACTTTTTAAAACTTGAACCACTAAAAAGTGCAGCCGCTGCACAAAGTAGATTGCCTGCTGGCAGTTGCCCCAGCATGGGTTGTGCAGACCATGAGAAAGGATGATATTTTGTACAGGTGGCATGTATTTTAAGGTTAGTGCCTCGAATTGCACGAGTCACATTAATCAATGGCTCCCCACATACTTCCCCACCAACCGAATGCCCACATTTCATCCGAATAATAATATCAATCAAACAACTATCGAATACAATGAATTTGGCCTCTTTCCTTATACTGTCACTCTGCATCCCAGCTGGTTCGGCCTGTAACGTTGAGGACATGTCACTCACATGAAAGGTAGAATCTCTGATATCGTCTTCCGCTATGTTCAGTGATATTGATGGTGTTTCATTGTCGTCCACTTCATTGTCTTCCATTGCAACATCTGTTCCTTCTCCGGCGATGGGTGAATAAAACAATTTCTTCAACTTTCTCGCGGTCTTAGTTTTTGCGGGTGTGGATTCTGTGAATTGATCTCCGACTGCATCCGAACTACCAGGAGGACATTCACTATCAATGGCTGGATGTGGTATAGCTCCGTTGTCAATCACTTCATATTCTTCCCATTGGCACGATGCATCTCCAGTCTCAAGTCCCTGCCAAAAGGTTTGACAAGCAACATCTCTCGTTCGCTTCACTGTCTGTGTAGATCTAGTTCGTACACCCACTCGCAACTAGAGGACAGATTGGAAAAGGGATGTTCAGTTTAAACACAACGTACAGTATTGAACTATTAACAGTGAAAAACAACATAATATAGTGACCAGGACACTAACCTTCTTTTGCTTTCTTTTCTTTGAAACTTTCTTGCCTCGAACTTCAACATCGGGACGCTGTTGCTCCGACTCGTGTGTGCATGTCTCCACTTCCTCTTGCGCTGCAACGACTATATTTTCATGATAAGCACATCCATCACGCACTGACGCTCCATCGACTCCCTGAAACATAGAACTTTCATTAGTATGTATAATAATATTGAAAACACAAAATGTACTTGGGGACCAATACCCACGTACATATCAATAGCAAAACACGAATGAACACTTTGTGTAGAACATTCAAACGACAATTATTCACGCATTGTTGATCTAGTTAGATGGAACTGTCAAGATCCATACCTCGGGCTCCTCATAGACTTCCATTGATGATATTATTGAAGATGATGCTTCAGTAACTCCCTGAAACACAGTAATTGCATTAGTATGGTTTTCTATTTTGTTAAAAAGAACATACACTTTGTGCAGGCATCAACGGCTCATCTAAATAGACCTGCACAAATGATCAGTTGTCTAAAATAAATAATGGATATCTAAATATGATTCGATTTGCTTGATCGTTGGAAGTGTCACCACCCAGATATCTGCATCAACTACTAGGGGTGATGTTCTTGTAGAAGAAGCTCCGTCATCTCCCTGAAACATAGTACTTGCGTTAATAAAGAAGGAAGTATAGCGGATGTAATCACGTCATATGATTTCGCTTGATCGAACTGTCAGTATCCATACCTCGAAATGCATAAGAACATCAAGGGACGATGTAACTGCGGTACACACTTCTGCAAGCTGTTGCGCCGACCCGTAACTGCATGCTCCCCCTTCTTCTTGGACTAATGCTCCATCGACTCCCTGAAACATAGGACTTTCATTAGTAATTAACACAATATTGAAAAAAGAAGACACATAGGAGGGCGACGACAGAAGGACATATCAATGGCTAAAAACGAAAGAAACATTGTGTGTAACAATCACGCTACAAGAATGCAAGATCTGATGATCTCCATCGATGGAACTGTCCGGAAACGTACCTCGAGCATCTGAGTGACATCAACGGTTGTCGTCAATACGTTGGACTCCTCAGCATCTCCCTGAAAGACAGTACTTGCATTATTTTGGATAACAATAATTATAACTGAAAACAAAGACTAGAGGACGAGTACAAGGGTGTACCATTAGGTAAAATAATCACACGATAAATTAAAACTATTGATTTACATGCCTAAAACAAGTCAGTGGCAGAATAGCTAAGTAAGATTACCCGATAGGCGCTTGAAGTGGCTGATGACTGCAATAACGACACGGATGGAGAATCTTCCGCCTTCATATTGAGTGGATACATAAATGGGGAAATTATTGTTAGCTAATGCTACACACTACCGCAAGGCCGAGAGATAAATACGTAAACTTGACTCACCAGTGGAGGGATGTGGACGAATAGAGTGGGAATAGCGGTTGAGAGCAATTTTCGCCTCGCTCGCGGTGTGTTCTTCTTTATTAGCAATGATGTGGAGTATATGTCTGAGCTAAAGTGCCTGCTGCAGATGCGGTATCGATCACCCCTCTTGTCCGCAAAGACTTCTAGGACTCTACTTTCAAGCTCAGACGGTGGATATCCGCAATATCGGACCCATTCTCTTATCTGATCTATTGTCTTAGGGAAAACATGCATTATAGTACCTTCAGATTTATTATGGGTCTTCGAAGGGCAACCGCCAATGGAACAGGCAGGCATTGTGGAAAGTTCTGAAAAGTAAAGATCAACAATTCTCTATGAATACCAATGTGTTAAAAAATTAAATGACACATAAAAGGTTCAATGCAAGGTTCGTTTTGGTTCTTGGAACTATACACGTTATTCACATGCGGATAAGTATTTGAATAACTTTAAAAAAATAGAAAGATAATTTGACTAAACTCAGAACATGTGACTAGTTCCTTGCTGTACTGTCTTGAACGAAAAGAAATTGGACGCAAAATGATTATGGTACATGGCCTTACCTTGACGAACAAACAGTTAGATGCAGGGATCAGAGTAGTTTCTTGTCGTAGAACAGGGAGCAGTTCACAGGTTGCAAACTGACGAGTTTCCTCGAAGTGGTCACGGAAGTTCACAGAGACGAAGAGCAGATAACCAGCACCTTCGCGGGTTGACTAGCAAAGCGCAAAGAAGTTCTCATTAGAATATGAAGTGGGTTATAAAGAATTCGAAACAGGGGTGTGTTTGTGAATGAATGACGTGTATATGTCGTGGCATTATGCGGTTTGCAGGGGGCCGTCCAGCGTGAGGGGGGATGCTTGGCAGGAGACACGGGGTCTGGAGGTAGACATGGGAACAACAACCCATGCTCTATAGACCACTTTGAAGTGTACATGGTCTTTGGCACCTCTTGGCCTTTATCGCTCCCTGACAGCTCCACTTGCCAGCACAAGTACCCCGGTGCGAACTGCCTTTGATAGGGCGGGGGGGGGGTGGATTGGGGCGGTGGTCGTGCAGACAAGACTCGTTTGCCGCAGGGCCTCACCAAGGAGAGGCCATCTAACTGCATGTAAGAGGCAGGCTGCAGGATCTAGTACATGGAAGGCAGGGGTGTGAGTTTAAATACCTCACCCTCCCAGGAGAATATATGGGTGCAGTTCACCCTGGAGACCCTGGATGCCTAGGCAGTTAGTCAGCAGCAGGCTGGCCTGTGGTGGCAAGGCGGCACGGGCCAGAGGGGGTCATCTCTGTACCCGGTGCCCAAAAGGATGATTTATTATGATCAACCATATGGATTATTTACCTATAACCATGTTTTGTATCAATAAAATCCAACGGCCTTCCTTTTATTGCCAACGCTTGAACAAAGTGGTGTGGTAAGTATTTTTGGGGGAGGAGGCAAGGCCGGGAGGCTTGATGCCAACCCACAAAATAACATATGTATGTCTGCTGCATATGGGTTCAACGGTTATGTGGATTGAAGGTGGGCGGCCAGCGTGAGGGAGGATGCTGGCCGGAGACATGTGGTGTGACAAGACAAGGCACAGGAAGACTATTCAATGGAGACACACTAGATTCATTTAAAAAATCAAAACAACCATTGTTAAAATATATGTTGGGTTTTATTTTAGATCTTAATTTCAATTGAACATAAATAATAAACATTACACATTGTAAAGTTCCGGTTGCAGCACATCCAGGGAAAATCCGCGGTATTGTCCACTGTCGCTGGGGAAATGTTGTCTAATGGCAAGTACCGCACAGGCAGGCATTACTCTCCGAACGCGGTGTCCGAGCCTCCCGTGAAGCCACCAAGTGAAGCAACGATAGGCCACCAGCCTGTACCACCTGTGAAAATGAAAGATGCAAACTGTATTAAAATGACAAAACTTTCTTATCACTGTCGATTCAGGTAAAAAATGTCATTCTGCTTTGAAAAAAATTCTATCTAGAAAATGCACAATATGGAACCAATTTACATGCATTCGAATGATATGTAGATGTAATTTTATATGTGGGAGACGACCATGAAATAGTAGTGGCATCACTGACATCACAACCAGAGTATACTTACTCGTTACTCGGATTACGCGGACGAACAGTGCCGCGAAGTTCGTGCATAAGCACCATCATCATCCTCAACACGGTCCGTGAGAGGCAGGCTTCCCTGAACTCTGGCAGCTCGGTGATGCATTGCGGACTTGGCTCGCCTTCCGAAATGTAGGCCAAGCACCCGGAATTTTCACGGCAGCAGCAGTTCTCCTCCTCAGTTGGCATTAGCTCGCACCGATTGCACGTGCACCAGGTAGAGACGCCGTCCATGCGACATGGTCCAGGCTCTTCATCCGTTGACTGGTCCTCCCAACTGCCGTCCGAATCCACATCGTTTTCGCGTGCTTGCCTTTCCAGTAGTTCTTCCTCGGTGTACTCGGGCTCGTACATATACGGCATTATTGTAGCCGTTGTGTGGTAAAGAAAGTAAAATAATTTACAGAGATGGTACAGGTGTTCACAAGGCCTAGAAGCGGCGAAGGTAGCTGACCAGAGCACAGAAACGAGTCACAGAATACTCAAAGTAACACAGAGAGAGTAATGGAATCGAAAATCTGCTGCTGTGTGTTGTGAAACGGTGTGTTTATACTTATAGAGGAAAGAGGCGTCCTGCCATTTCCATGGCGACACTTCATTAGCTGAGGCACAGCGATTGTTGACACGAAACGTGCTTTGGCGTTGGGAAATGGGCGGTACGCGTCTGCTGATGTCAGGCTCAGGGGCGGGGGATTTGATTTAGTGCCGCAAAAGCAGGTGAGCCAGGGCGATGGGGGGAAATGATAGGATTATTAGAAAATGGCGGCTGATTTCGAGTGCGTTAATGGACGAAAAGTCGGGTAAGGTCCATAGGAAAGTTTTCTACGATCTACCGATTTATGCTTAAAAACACATGGCCGAACCGTAGGGACAATAAAAAAAAAATCCCGGAACTATCCTTTAAAGCTACTCAATTTACTTGTACATCTTATATTCTAGTCCAACAAGTCCAAGAATCTCATGTTACAATTTTCAATATTTATCTGTCTTCGCCCATCCTCTATTATCCATACGATTGTCTTTTCTAGGCCTCCCCCCACCCATCCTGTTATTATACATGACGGTGTGCAGTCAAAATTTCGAAACAAAAATGTTGAAATTCATAATATCGAAAAACAAAAAGTCGAAAACAAAAAGTCGAATTCCTTTTTTTAAATTATATATTTATTTTGGGGTCTGGGAATAAAAGAAAATGGGTAAAACAAAAAAAAAAGAAAATAAGTGGGTTTGGGGGGGTGAGGGGGGACCCCCCATTTCGAATAAAAAACGTAATAAAAAAGAAATTCGACTTTTTTTTTCGAAATTTTTTTTCTCGATATTTTGACTTTCGACCTTTTTGTTTTCGATTTTATCACTATAAACCATACATGACGTATCCCCCTCACGTATCGTGATCCTTGCAATCTTGCTCCTCATCTTGTTCTGAGCAGCCCTGCGTATCCAGCCATGTCACTGCTTCCTCGAGGGTGTCAAAAAAGTATGCCCTACTTTTATGCAGGACCTTGAGTTTCGCAGGATACAAAAGCATGTACTTGATTCCAGCTGTGCGCAGTCTCCTCTTGACCGCCTTCATAGCTATAACGCTGCCTCTGCACCAGCATGGTGTAATCAGGATATGCCGTGATGTTTGCAGATGCCCTCTTTATCGTTCGACCTTTGCGAAAATACTCCCAAGATCTTCTCTCTGTCTTTGTAGTTCAGGATCTTGGCTATTATTGCCAGAGTTGGGGCACCAGGTCATGGTTTCCTCATAAGGGCCCTGTGCGGTCGTTCAACAGTAAATCCTTGTGAAAGCTTGTCGGCTCCTATCTCTTGCAGGATCATATTCTCCACATAGTCTGTGGGGTCTTGGCCTTCCTCTCCCTCCGGCAGGCCGACCACTCGTATGTTGTTGTGTCTCGCCCTTCCCTCAGCCTCCTCCGCACGGTTCTCGAGGTTAGCCACCTGTTGCTTCAGTATGTGGACCTCCTTTGCATTGCTTGTGTTGGTTTCTGTGTTGGTTTTCACCGTGCTCTCTAGGCCACTTGTTCTTCCCGCCAGCGCTCTCACATCTTGCCGCAGCGAGGTGACCTCTATTCCTACTGCATCTATTTTGTTTTCCAGGGCAGTCCTCAGGTCCGCCATTGCTGTCCCCCACGAGGCTTTTAACACATTGATGGCTGTTAGGATCAGATGGTCCTCTTTTGCCGGGGTACCTTCTGCAGGCGCGGCCCCTGCGCCTTGTGCCAGGCCAGTAGGAGTCTGTCGCGTCTTAGCAAAAACGTCCATTGTGGTCTGCTTGCGCTTGGCCTTGACTCCTCTTATCGACATTACGTAGCCCACTATATATCAGAGTTTTGGAAGGGACTACTTTACCTAGGGACTATTTTTTACTCGGGTGGGGCTGGGGAGGAATACTTACCTGGGACTAATTTGGAGGCTATTTAAACCACGCCCGAAGAGCAGCACACTCTTCGCATTATTCTGCATCCAGCAGCGTAACGCTCACCGTGCCTGCAAGTCTGCATCCAGTCTTCTGCCACGCCCGCCTCGAGTCTGGAGCTCCTAGAAAAAGGGAGAAAGAAGGAGAAAAGGTTAGAACGAGAGCAATACCTTTGATCCTTACCTAAATTCCTGATCCATCGCGCCTTCGAGCTGGAAGAAAGAAGTTATTTTATGCGTGTTGCCTCGCCTGCTGCAGCGCCGCGTTGAACTCACCGGCCTTCGCAGCATCTTCACATTCCACTGCATCCTTCTGCATGTTCCCGCCGCACTCCGGAACCTAAGGGGAAGACAAGAACAGCAAGGTGAGCCAAGGGAATACACAGAGGCAATATTAGTTACCCCCATAGACTTACCTGATTTTACCACCGGGGGTACTATTCCTCTTCACGGGTCGGCGCAGCTTCCACCTCATCCTCGCCGAACCCCGGCCCCTAAGAGGGAAAAAGGACAGCAAGGTGAAACAAAGGGAAAACAAGGGGAAACCTCCTCACCACAATAGACTTACCTGATTTTACCGCCGGAGGCATTATTCCCAGAGACTTCATACTTTCTCTCAGCGCCTGAATAAGGGAGAAAGCAACAGGTTACATATTGACATTATTTTATCGAACTGTGTTGGATAATACAAATCCTTACCTGAATATTACCGGTTGCCACGAGGAACCCTTCGTTAGGGTCAAGCTGCAACCTGCAAGGAATCGGACAGAGTGAAAGTCAGACATTTGAACTCTTACGAACTACATACATACAGCGTCTTGCCGGGAATCTCAGAGTCAATATTGTTCTGGAACTCACCAATTCTTTCGAGCCAGTGAAGCAACAGGGTTATATACGCGCCCTTGCGCTCAATGCAGGATGGAGAGCTCATCTTTCCAAACCATCAGGTGAGACTATAAGAGGGGACATCAAAGGTGATCAGTGGGGAGAACAGCGGGAGTGGGGGGGGGTAACGCTCAACTCCACGGGTGGTTAATTCCCTTTCTCTATTTGCAGAAGAATATTCCTACGGCCAAGCAAACGAAGCTAGGTGGGCCAGTCCAGTCTGTCATCTCGGCACTACGCGTCACATTGGTGGAGACCGCAGCTGTCCAGTTCAGATCGACGCCCCTGTGGGAGCCAGGTGAGCGTAACAGAACGCAAAGCCTACCCACAAATTCCCACCCAGGCGTTATGGATACCTCAGAAACTGACCAATTGGCCCAATTACTAGGGGAACTGAGGGCTGAAGTGCATTCCACCTGTCAAGAAACCAATGCTGATTTTGTCAAAGGAGCGAACTGATGACCTTGCTAGGCAACTACTGCAAAGCCAGGCTGGACAAGCACCCCTACCAGGTCCCGGGGGAAATCCAGCTCCTGTATCATCGAGTAACCCTGTGCAAATAAACCTACCAGGAAATATTCCATTAGCTCTGCCCGAACGCTTTGCCGGAGATCCCAAAAGGTTCACCGTGTTTATTAACCAATGCCGCTTGCACTTTTTATGCAGACCTGGAGCCTTCCCAAACGTTCAAGCCAAGGTAGCCTTTGGATTGTCATATCTCAGCGGCAGTGCAGCTGATTGGTCAATTCCACTAGTTACTCAGGATGACCCAATTCTTCGGGATTTTCAAGGTTTTCAAATGAGCATGGAAAGACTATTTGCCCGGCACTCCCAAGGACAGGCCCTGGATAACAAACTTTTGTCCCTACGACAGGGTAACCAGGACCTTCTATCCTACATCGCGACCTTTAATAGGTTGATAGTGGAAACTGGATGGCCTGAAGTAAAACGAATCACGTTATTTCATCGAGGGCTTCGAGGAGAACTCAAGGATGTCTTGGCTCAAGTCGTGAACCCACCTCAAGACTGCACTGAATATATAGACTTAGTGGTCCAGTTAGATCACAGACTTCAGAACAGAAAGGCTGATCGAGCCAAGTTTGAGAATCGGGTGTTGGTCAAAACCCACGCTAACCCCAAAGGAGCAGATGCTTCAGAACCCATGCAAATCGGAGGGGTTAAAGGACCCTTTACCCAGAAGGAAAGAGAAAGGAGACGGGAAATGCATTTGTGTCTATATTGTGGAACTTCTGGGCATTTTCTACGGGATTGCCCTGTAAAACCACCCACGAAGGTGGTAGGAGCTGCTGATAAAAGCCATGTGGAGTCAGACTCAGGAAACAACCACGCCCGACAAGCGTAGAGGTCCGCTTGCCGAGCTTGAAGAAGGATACTCAGACCTCGCATTTCATCATACCAATGGTCCTCGTAGATCCAAGGAAGGCAGCCATCGCGTATGCACGCAGTAAGGGTAAACATTGATAGCGAGGCCATAGGAAACTATGTGGACTACGAATTGGCTTCCAGGATGAATCTACCTCTCTGCCAAAAAACCACCTCAGATGTCATCACCACAGTCGATGGAACTGAAATTGCCTCTGGGCCTGTAACTCATTCCACCGCAGACATGACACTATTGGGTCAGGATGGGCATCGAGAGACTATTGTGTTTGATCTAATCAAAGACCCACAGTTCCAAATAATACTGGGGATACCTTGGTTGTAAACACATAATCCTTGTATTGATTGGCGAGAGAAGAGAATAACCTTCCCCGATTGTGCACAAACCTGTTACCCAAAGAAAAATCTGAACGCAGGCCTGGCCACAGTAACCACAGCAGTCGTGCAACTACCTCCAGAATACCAAGAATTCCAGGATGTCTTCCAAAAAGAACAGGCAAACACCTTACCACCTCACAGATCGTACGATTGTCAAATCGATATCATACCCGGTGCACAACCCCCTTGTAGCAGGATCTACGCCCTTACGGAACCTGAGAACCTTCATCTACGACAATACTTAGACAAGTACCTTGCTAATGGCTTCATTCGCCCATCCAAGTCCCTTGCATCTTCAGCTTTGTTCTTCGTGCCCAAAAAGGAAGGTGACCTCAGAACGTGCATAGACTACCGCGCATTGAACCAGATAACTGTTAAGAACCGATACCCATTGCCTCTGATCCCTGAACTACTAGACCAAGTGAAGGACGCTTGCATATACACTAAGTTAGATCTCCGGGGGGCATACTATCTGGTACGTGTAAAAGAGGGTGACGAATGGAAGACTGTTTTTCGCACTAAGTATGGGTTATTCGAATACCAGGTGATGCCTTTCGGGTTGTGCAATGCACCAGCAGCCTTCCAATACTTCATGAACGATGTCCTTCGTGAACTCATTGAAGTTTGTGTAGTCGTATATATTGATGATATTCGAGTATACTCCTCTTCAGAATCTAACCATGTGAAGCACGTCCGAGCAGTCCTTGAGAAATTGCGCCAGCACAAACTACATGCAAAACTGGAAAAATTCGTTTTTCATGCCACAGAAGTTGAATTCCTTGGGTTTATCCTGACCCCAAGAGGAGTCCGAATGGACTCACTAAATGTGGACGCAATCCTTAAGTGGCCATCACCAAGTTCAGTTAAAGGAGTACAAAGCATGCTCGGCTTTGCCAATTTCTACCGCAGACTCATCCCGGATTTTTCATATGTTGTACATCCCATCACAGCACTCTTGCGAAAAAATAAATGCTTTATGTGGACTGAAGAAGCTGAAAATGCCTTCCAAGAGCTGAAAGCGAAATTCACATCTGCACCTGTATTAAAGCACCCGCGCCCTGAACTTCCATACATAGTGGAAACTGATGCATCCAGTCTAGCCATGGGAGCTGTCCTGTCTCAAAAGGACCCTGAAACTGGCCAGCTTCACCCAGTAGCATTTTGGTCCAGATAGTTCTCGGCACCCGAGTTAAACTATGAGGTTACCGACAAGAAGTTATTAGCCATTAAATCCGCCTTCAAGGCTTGGCGGCACTATCTTCTCGGTGCCAGGCATACCATTACTGTGATCACCGATCACCGGAACTTACAGTATTTAAAGACAGCCAAGGCCCAATCATCACACCAACTCCGATGGGCATTGTTCTTTGCCGAGTTCGATTTCGTGATAACCTATCGACCAGGTTGTAAGAATGGTAAAGCAGACGCCTTATCCCGAATAGGGATGGGAGAGGCAGAAGTGAACCCAGAACCAGTACCTATAATTTCCGAACAAAGGATTCTTGGGATGACTACTCTACAGACACTAGAGGACATTCAGGTAAAGATCCAGCAACTCTTTGATCCTACAGCCCTGCAGGACTGGGTAAAGAAAGGGCCGGACTACTCTGTCACCAATGACCTTCCTTATTACCAAGGGCGGCTATTTCTGCCACACAGGGAACTACAAGAGCTAGTCATTTCCCGTTATTATAATACCCTGATGGAGGGGCACCCAGGTATTGCAAAAACTGAATCTAAAATTAAGAGACAATTCTGGTGGCCCACCTGGCGAAAGGATATTAAATCATTTGTGATGTCTTGTGGCATTTGCGCCCAAAACAAAAGTGAAAAGTAAAAACCAGCTGGACTCTTATAACTTTTAGACATTCCGCCTACACCATGGCACACCTTATTGTTAGACTTTATTACTGATCTACCCCCATGCAATGGATTTAACACCATTCTAGTTATTGTGGATCTTTTTTCCAAGCTGGCCCACTTTATTCCTTTAAAGGGATTACCTTCAGCTTCAATCCTGGCCAAGGAGTTCCTCGAAAACATTGTTCGCATACACGGATTTCCGTCCGTATTGGTCTCTGACCGGGGCAGTCAATTCATTTCACATTTTTGGGAAAAATGTTGTCAATTGGCGCAAATCGATTTGAGGTTATCGACCATTCACCACCCCCAAACCGATGGTCAAACGGAGAGGACCAACCAGACTCTCGAACAATACCTGCGTTGTATGTTACATCAGACTGAGAGTAATTGGAAAGACATTCTTTGGATCGCCGAATATGCATACAATAATTCAGTACATTCTGGAACTGGACAAAGCCCCTTTTATACTTTATATGGGCACCATCCTCGAACCTCAGACCTTGACTCACCCCAACACTTATAAATGCCCGCAGTGGACCATCTGCACGCTACGATTACACAAGCCTTTAAGGAAGCAACTGCACATTTAAAACAGGCGAAAGAAAAATACAAGAAAGATGCTGATCGGCATAGAAGTGATACTCCACAATACCAGATAAGGGACCAAGTATGGTTAGCCACAAAACATATACCTCTAAAGGGAACACAGACCTTTAACCCCATATATTTGGGACCTTATTCTATTAAGGCCATTATCAACCCGGTGGCTGTCAAGTTGGACTTACCTGCTAATATGCAAATTCACCTTGTCTTTCATGTGTCACTTTTGAAGCCAGTGCAACCAGGGACAAGACTAACCAAGCCACCAGACCCCATCCTTGTAGACGGGGAACCCGAATTTGAAGTTAAGAACATCGTGGACTCCAAGCTGATAAAGTCAAAACTTTTTTATTTAATCGACTGGAAAGGTTACGGACCACAGGAAAGGTCATGGGAACCTAGTGACCACGTTCATGCACCCCGATTGGTGAAAAAATTCCACCGAAATTTCCCAGACAAACCGAAACCACAGGGAAGAACGACTTTAGCAGGGGCCTTGAGGGGGAGTGCTGTCATGATGCCTACCCCCGGGGACCCAGACCAAGTCCAGCAACCCCGGAAGCAGGCATCAAGTTATTCCAAGCAAGCCCAACAACCCCTGCTAGGGGCTATTTGGGTGCAGTCCTGGCGTCTATGGCGCCAGGCTCATATGGAGAGTCAGTCCTGGCGCCATCGGCTCCAGGCTCATAGATTAGAACTTACCTGATGCAGACCATGCTGCAAACTTACCTGATGCAGACCATGCTGCAAGAGCTCCAAACCAAAAGAGGCTTGGAAGGGACTACTTTACCTAGGGACTATTTTTTACTCGGGTGGGGCTGGGGAGGAATACTTACCTGGGACTACTTTGGAGGCTATTTAAACCACGCCCGAAGAGTAGCACACGCTTCGCGTTATTCTGCATCCAGCAGCGTAACGCTCACCGTGCCTGCAAGTCTGCATCCAGTCTTCTGCCACGCCCGCCTCAAGTCTGGAGCTCCTAGAAAAAGGGAGAAAGAAGGAGAAAAGGTTAGAACAAGAGCAATACCTTTGATCCTTACCTGAATTCCCGATCCATCGCGCCTTCGAGCTGGAAGAAAGAAGTTATTTTATGCGTGTCACCTCGCCTGCTGCAGCGCCGCGCTGAACTCACCGGCCTTCGCAGCATCTTCACATTCCACCGCATCCTTCTGCATGTTCCCGCCGCACTCTGGCACCTAAGGGGAAGACAAGAACAGCAAGGTGAGCCAAGGGAATACACAGAGGCAATATTAGTTACCCCCCATAGACTTACCTGATTTTACCACCGGGGGTACTATTCCTCTTCACGGGTTGGCGCAGCTTCCACTGCATCCTCACCGAACCACGGCCCCTAAGGTGAAAAAGGACAGCAAGGTGAAACAAAGGGACAAACAAGGGGAAACCTCCTCACCACAATAGACTTACCTGATTTTACCGCCGGAGGCATTATTCCCCGAGACTTCATACTTTCTCTCAGCGCCTGAATAAGGGAGAAAGCAACAGGTTAAATATTGACATTATTTTATCGAACTGTGTTGGATAAAACAAATCCTTACCTGAATATTACCGGTTGCCACGAGGAACTCTTCGCTAGGGTCAAGCTGCAAGCTGCAAGGAATCGGACAGAGTGAAAGTCAGACATTTGAACTCTTACGAACTACATACTTACGGCGTCTTGCCGGGAATCTCAGAGTCAATATTGTTCTGGAACTCACCAATTCTTTCGAGCCAGTGAAGCAACTGGTTATCTACGCGCCCTTGCGCTCAATGCAGGATGGAGAGCTCATCTTTCCAAACCATCAGGTGAGTCTATAAGAGGGGACATCAAAGGTGATTAGTGGGGAGAACAGCGGGAGTGGGGGGGGGGTAACGCTCAACTCCACGGGTGGTTAATTCCCTTTCTCCATTTGCAGAAGAATATTCCTACGGCCAAGCAAACGAAGCTAGGTGGGCCAGTCCAGTCCGTCATCTCGGCACTACGCGTCAAATTGGTGGAGACCGCAGCTGTCCAGTTCGGATCGACGCCTCTGAGGGAGCCAGGTGAGCGTAACAGAACGCAAAGCCTACCCACAAATTCCCACCCGGGCGTTATGGATACCTCAGAAACTGACCAATTGGCCCAATTACTAGGGGAACTGAGGGCTGAAGTGCATTCCACCTGTCAAGAAACCAATGCTCTTAGGAGAGAACTGATTTTGTCAAAGGAGCGAACTGATGACCATGCTAGGCAACTACTGCAAAGCCAGGCTGGACAAGCACCCCTACCGGGTCCCGGGGGAAATCCAGCTCCTGTATCATCGAGTAACCCTGTGCAAATAAACCTACCGGGAAATATTCCATTAGCTCTGCCCGAACGCTTTGCCGGAGATCCCAAAAGGCTTGCCGTGTTTATTAACCAATGCCGCTTGCACATTTTATGCAGACCTGGAGCCTTCCCAAAAGTTCAAGCCAAGGTAGCCTTTGTACTGTCATATCTCAGCGGCAGTGCAGCTGATTGGTCAATTCCACTAGTTACTCAGGATGACCCAATTCTTCGGGATTTTCAGGGTTTTTAAATGAGCATGGAAAGACTATTTGCCCGGCACTCCCAAGGACAGGCCCTGGATAACGAACTTTTTACGACAGGGTAACCAGGACCTTCTATCCTACATCGCAACCTTTAATAGGTTGATAGTGGAAACTGGATGGCCTGAAGTAAAATGAATCACGTTATTTCATCGAGGGCTTCGAGGAGAACTCAAGGATGTCTTGGCTCAAGTCGTGAACCCACCTCAAGACTGCGCTAAATATATAGACTTAGTGGTCCAGTTAGATCACAGACTTCAGAACAGAAAGGCTGATCGAGCCAAGTTTGAGAATCGGGTGTTGGTCAAAACCCACGCTAACCCCAAAAGAGCAGATGCTTCAGAACCCATGCAAATCGGAGGGGTTAAAGGACCCTTAACCCAGAAGGAAAGAGAAAGGAGACGGCAAATGCAATTGTGTCTATATTGTGGAACTTCTGGGCATTTTCTACGGGATTGCCCTGTAAAACCACCCAAGAAGATGGTAGGAGCTGCTGATAAAAGCCATATGGAGTCAGACTCGGGAAACGACCACGCCCGACAAGCGTAGAGGTCTGCTTGCCGAGCTTGAAGAAGGATACTCAGACCTCGCATTTCATCATACCAATGGTACTCGTAGATCGAAGGCAGCCATCGCGTATGCACGCAGTAAGGGCATACATTGACAGCGGGGCCATAGGAAACTGTGGGAGCCAGGTGAGCGTAACACCATTCTATTACGCCACCTGTGTAGGGCCCGGCCCGGTGGCCTCTTGGTGCAGTGTCGCACTTCACAATGTCCACCTTGCTGTGGACTCCCGCTGTCTTTCGTGTGCCCCGGGGGGATTCCTTTTGGCACTGGGCTGTTCTCCGTGCTCAGTGGGGGGGGCCCGCCACTGGCCGTCCTGGCTGTTGGTGCCACAGGGCACCCTTCCTATGCCAGCACCTATTTGCAGGGCCACACGCGACTCTATGCTTGTGGGGTATCATTTCCTGCAATCGCATGCCCCAAGGACCCCTGTTCCTCACTCTGTCTGCTCGGGGCCCCCAAACTGCTCAGTCTCGTATTTCGCCCCGACCCCTGCCCCATTTGTCACCCACCTCAGGCGCTGTTTGATTAAGTCCCTTGATCAAAAGCTTATCTTGGCCTTCATGCACCCATCAGTCCTCTTCTGATACGTTCCATTATGGGGCTTGTAGCACCATTCCTAGGACTTCCCAGATCCTTTGTTTCGTTATTGGCCTGGCGCCATCTTGGATCTCACTGTGTGTTCCGTGGCAGATTATTGCTTCTCAGTTTTTTGGTTCCGTTATAGAATAATTGTAAGAAAAGTCCTATGTGACCTGTTTCCTTCTGTCTGATACACAGCTTTTCCTTCTAGCACATGCCGTCACCCACGACCACCTTTTCCTTCTTCTCCGGGCTACGTTACTTCATGCGCCTTTGTTCGTTACAATGTATCTGCATCTCCTTTGCCAGAACAGCTGTTTCGGGCTGCTACAATGACGCAGGCAGCCGTCCTTGCACCTGTGTGCGTTTCGTGGCGTCTGCCGTTTTATTCATTTCTCACTCCGTTCTTGCTTGCAGAGCCCCATCTGCAGCTTTGTGCTTCATTCAGTCACAGTGCCGGCGCCATCTTCGCTTCACAGTCACATTGGTCTCCCGTCTCCATGTATATAAAACTGCCTCCAGGATTCCTAATTTTCCAGCGATTTTCACACTTCGTGTGCTCTGCATGTTTATAAGTCTGTGACTTCGATATGAATTGTTGGAGCCTTGTATTTGATCCTATTTCAGCGCGGATCAATGCCGGATCACGGGAGCTCACAGAATCTACGTCCTAGCCCATGGCTCTATAGCCACACCCCCCGTGCACAAGGGTAATGATGGTTTCAGTTTGCAGGGGCGTTGATTCAGAGGCAGGTGTCGGTCGATGAAGGCTGAAAGGGTGGTGTTGAGTGCCAGTATAGAGTCACAGTTCAATTGGGGGTTTTTGGTCCATGAGGTGGAGGTTGGCGAGGTCCTCTGTGAGGGCTTCCACTGGGAAGTTCTTGAAAGACCTGAAAGTTTGTTTGATGGGTTTCCATTGGGAGGGCTTGGCTGGGGTGGTGTGCAGGATGTTGAAAGGCATGGCCAGGTGGTCAGACCAGTCAAGTGAGAGAGGAGAGCTGTAGTGGAGGGAAGACAGTGTGGTGATGATTAGGTCGAGGCCGTTACCTTTCTCATGTGTTGGGTTTTTCATGTGCTGTGTGAGGCTGATGGTGTTGAGAAGACAGAGGAGAGCTTCCTTCATCAGTTTGGTGGCCTTGGTGCCTGGGAGGTTGAAGTCTTCTAGAAAGATGTTGTTGGCATGCGTGAGGGACATGGTGGTGACCAGGTTGGTGAAGCCTCCGAAGAAGGGAAGGTTGGGATTGGGTGGTCTGTAGATGAGATGAAAGGTGACTGTGTCTGTTGGGGAGAGCAGGAAGTGGCAGGAAAGTACTTCGAAGGAGCCAATGTTGTTGACGTCAAGTCACCTAGGAAGATGTTGTTGGCATGCGTCAAGGTTGTGTGGTGATGGGATCGGTGATGTCTGCTGCATGGGAGATAGCTGAGCAGATGTTGGCGAGCATCAACTTTTGTGTTGTGGATGGCAAGGGGGTGCTAATGGGCTTGAGGCCGATGTGGGTGAGGATGCCACATTGCGGAGTTCATGTGTTAGAGGACGGGCAATAGCTATGGCGTTGCCTAGTGATGGTGGAGATGGCCTGTGGGGACGGAGGGAGAAAACACATGGGAGCGTGCTAACCTGTTGCCTGAGCAGGGGTCCGGGCCCTGGGTCCTCCCGGACTGAACCGGTACAAACAGAAATTGCCCTTTTCTTTGTCTGTCCTTCACTTCGGATGCCAGGGAAAGAGATGCCCTTGATCTAAGAATTAAGAGCAGAAAGGAAGAAGGTGGGTGGGGCGTAGGCCAGGTGACCTAGATCCACTTGCACCTGCTCACCAACTGCAAAGGAAAAGAGGCTGGAGGGCTGTTTAAGGAACTCATGATGGCAAAGGTAAAGACAGAAACAAGTGATCACAGTTCAATGGTTTTTATTGAACAATGATTGTCGGGTGGAAAAACGCCTAAACTAAACCTAAATTTAAGATGGGAGCAAGCGTCAACCATCAAATGAAAATAAGGAAGTCCTAGTGGCGTTATGTCAAATAAAAAGAGCCGATACTAAAATAAAAATCAATTGACAAACCTTGCAACTAATTCAAAAAAGGGTGTGGGATAGGTTTCAAGAAAATAAACAAGTGTTCACAAATAGTATGTCAAGATGTGGTAGCTTGGATCTTCCATGCCCACATTTTGAGCACGGGGTAAATGAGATCGTGGAGCGCAGCACACACTCGACTTTCCTCAGCACGAGTCGACAGTTCTGTTCGAGTTTATCAGGAGCCTCGATGGCCAAGTCTTGTTTCCCTTGAAAGTCTCTTGCCTTTGAGGGCCTGATGTGTTCAAATAACTAAACGAAAAGTTCCTTCAACAAAATGAAAGTTTGTTTCCTGGTTCATACTTAGGTTGAGGGCTCTTCATGCCTCGGGACCCCTCTTCCAGGCACTGACCCCTGTTCCTCATGGTGTTGGGTGATTGCTTTTCACCCCTTGGATCGTCCTCTTCCAGGCTTGGATCCAAAAACAGTTCCTTTCAGTATCAAGGCCTTCAGTGGTTGTGGTTTCCTGGACCCCAGGGCCTGATAGGTTTACCATGAAAAATACTAACTAACAAACACAAAGTTCTGTTTTACTTATTTCTCGGGTGATGGTTTCACCCCTGGGTCCCCCTCTTCTGGGCGCAGACTCCATCTCTGCTTTCAGCCTCCCTTAACCGGGCTCACTATGGCTTTTCTTGGGTGATGGATTCACCCATGGGTCCCCCTATACTGGGCGCACACCCCTCTTTACTTTTAGCCTCCCTCCACTGGCTTCATTATGGCTTTTCCTTCTCTCATAAATCTTAATGTCTTTTTAAACAGTTCCAGTGGACATCCCTCAGCTGGGTTCACTCTTGTCAACACACTTAGTGGGCCTCATTACAGGTATAGTGGTATGGCAACAACGTTGCTGGTATCGCTACCGGCACCATTGCTACCGTACCGCCATACTACGAGTTCTGCTTGCGGGTGCCCTTGCAGCCACCAGGTCTGACGTGGTGGCCGTACCGGCACCCGCGAGCAGAACATGATGGTAGCACTGGTACCGTTATTAATGGTACTGGTGGTACCATCCTCCCCATTCCCATTGAGCCCTTAAGGGCTCAATGGGAATGGGGATGTACCGGGCCCGGCATCTGCGAAAGGGCAATTACCGGGTCTGGCTGGTCCAGAATAGCCCGGTAATTGCCCATTCGCGGGTGCCGGACCCAGATGCGAGTTTGGAGGTAGCCTTGCCGGTTTTACCGGCAAGGCTACCGCCAACGTCGTAATGAGGACCACTGTTACTTGGGACTATATACTTACCCCCATCTTGTTAGCATCCCTCTTCCAGGTCCACTCTTTCCAACTTCACATTCACATTTCCTCGTAATGTTTCATTTCCCTTGATTTCTTTATAGTTCTTAGGTCAAAGGCTTTCAACTGTACAGGTATTTTGCTCGACCTCCTGTATGACCACTTTGACCTGTCTTGGTGGCCCTCCTACGGCCTTTTGGTATCTGTAGTTTCACTCAGACGGACATTGACCACGCTTTCTCGCAGCAGTTCCCACGTGGTACTGATCCCCTTTTGAAGCTGGTCTCCCCTTGAAAATGTTCCAGTTTGCACTTTGCCACTTTTCCACTTTCATTCACCACAGCCCGATTCTTATCGGCTCTCCCCTCGATTCACTGGCTGTGATGAACCGCTTGGCATTCCTCTTTACTGGAGTCAAGGCCGGATCCACGGAAACAAGAGTCTCCCTCTCTCTGGCTTATCGGCGTTGATACGCTCCGTGTACCGTTGACATATGTCGCAACACATTTTGACTATTATCCTCGGTCTTAAGTTTCTTTCAGCAGAGGGTTTGCAGGGTTTTGTCAGAAAAGGCAAGGTTGTTTCATCATCCGCCTCTCGATATTTGCTGCCTTTCTCATCCTATTGGACTGCCTGGTCTAGGTAGCTGTCTCGTCATGCGGTCTGCCTTGCTTGTACTATGCTCTCTTGTTCCACCTTTTATCCCTGTGGGGAAGGGCCATCAGGTGTGTGTAGTTTACCTCAATTGCTTGACTTTGTCTGTCCCTTGTATTGAGACATGTCAGGTAAACGGCTCTGATGTTAGTCCGTTGTGCGAAAGTGTTGGTGTCAGAATACCTTACATAGTAGGAGAGAGGAGGGGGAAGAGGTGTTATAGGGAATTGTAACCCTCGTACTGGGAGGCTTGATAGTAATTTCTGAAGGGTGATTTTTTTTTAGGGTTCATGGGGTTAATGGGAATAGCCGGGATCGTGAAATGAACAGGGATTGTGGGAACGGTAGTTATCTGTCATAATAGATTGGGTGTTCAGAAAAAAAATAAACTAGAGGGGTGTGGAGAAGAATGGTCAGGAGTATATATCCCCTTGGACTACGTGATGTCCCCCAATGTTCTGTACTCGCCCCTTTTCTTTTCTCTCTTTAGACCTCCTTCTCGCTCCCGTTATCTCTTCTTTCGCCATTTCCCACCACTTCTACGCTGATGACACCCAACTCCTTCTCTCCTGATCTCCATCACTTCTTATCTTCCTGCCTTACGGCTATTAAAAACTGGATCTCATCCATTTTCTCTCCCTCAACACTGACAAGACGGAAGTCCTTTTCTTTCCTTCTAACACACTTTCCCCTACCCTTCCTCCTTCCATCCACTTTCCCCCCTCCAATCTCCCCATCTCTACCCATGCTCGCAATCTTGGCCTCCACTTTGACTCCTCCCTTTCCTTCTACCACCACATTTCTCTGACCTCTCGTTCCTGTCAGCACCATCTCTACAACATTTGCAAGATCCGATCCTCCCTCACTTTCCATGCTTCTAAACTCTTAATCTCCTCCCTCATCTTCTCCTGTCTCTTCTACTGCTCATCTCTTCTCTTTGAACTCCCTACCTCTTATCTGACCCCCCTCAAATCCATCTACCACTCCTCTATCCGTACTCTATGTCTCCTCAGTCCTCGTGACTCTATTTCCTCCTCGCTCTCTCAACTTGGCTGGCTTCCTTTCCCCTCCCAACCTAAATTTCAATTCTTCTGTCTGGTTTTCAAATCTCTCCATGACCTTGCTCCCCCCATCTCTCTTCGCTCCGCTCATTTTACACTCCCTCACATTCTCTCCACTCTGCTGACCTCTTCTTACTCCCTGTACCCCCGTCACCATGTGCCTCTTCTCGCTTCCGTTCTTTTCAGCTCTTGGCCCCCCTACACTGGATCTCCATACCTCTCTCTATCCGCTCCATCCCCACCTACACCTCCTTCTGCACCTCCTTGAAAGCCCTTCTTCTTCACCCCCCCCTTGACTTTCTACCATCTCTCCTCCCCATCTCCCCTGTTCCCCTCCAATCCCCTCATACCTTCCCCTTCCTTCTCACACCCACTTGAATTTAAATCACATAATTGAATTATTTTCCTCTTCCCTTGACTACCTCCTCTCCCTTCCTTCCCGCCTTTCCCTCATCTCCACTATCTAAGGAAACTGTTCTACATATTGTTTCGCTGGTTTGTCTCATGATTGTTAACTTGCTTCTTCCATTATTGTACCTTGTTGTCATATTGTAAAGCGCTTTGTATTAAAGCGCTATATAAACCTAATAAACATAAACATCAACATAAACATTTGGGGAGGTAATAGAAAAACAAGGATTCTGGGGTTTGTGGTTGGATTTGCTGGATAAAGAGGGGTCATTGGATCTCGGCCTGAAGGATTCCCTTGGAGGAAGGGCGGTAGATGTCATATAGCCTATAACAGCTTCAGAGGTCTCGTTTTCCTCTTCCTCTTTCTCGATATAATACCGCACCTCACCTGGGGTCTTTCCACGAGCACAACCTTGGACTCCCCTCTTCAGGGAATTCGCTCTCTTTCGTCCACCACTGGGGGCGGGAGTTTGAGAGCATTGGCCCTTTTCAAGCCACCTGAATAAGGGAGTCCCAGGGCTGGCTAGGAAGGGTTCCATGTCATTTCATCATGGGATGAAATTTCGCTGGGTTTTTCTCTGTGGGAATTTTAACGAAAAAACAAATTGAATTTATTTATTTTTTATTTTTGGGGGGTTCTCCCTAAAGCCCCCATCCTCTTTACTTTTGTGTCTATTCCCGAACACTCACACCCCATACATATATATTTTTTTAACCCCCCCCTAAAATTTGATGAGTTTTTTCATTAAAATTCCCACGAAGAAAAACCCAGCGTCCTTTCATCCCACAATGAAAGGACGTTGTACCGCTAAGGAGAACACCCTCAGGTTTCTCACAGCTGCTTAAGTAGGGCAAAGGAGTGGCAAACCAGGAATGTACCAACAGTGTAAGGTGATTGACAGGTGGGTGGGGCTTAGGCCTGATGTGCCTCCATAGGTGGCATTGTGATTCTTCCATGCTTCACACTTCTTGTATGGATTGTACAATCTAGAAAAGGGGTCCCCAACTACAGTTCTCCAGCACCACATTCTGTCTGGGTTTTTTTGGGATTCACATGGAGAAAATGTGAAAATAATTAACAGTTGAATTTACAGTACTGATTGGCATAGGTTATCCTGAAAATCTGACATGATTGCGACTCTCAGGGACAGGGTTAGAGATCTCTAAAATGGGCACATTTTTACTAAACGGAAACTGCATGGAAACTGCTCTTCTGAACACCCATGAAGACCTGCTCTCAAACCTTGACTCCAACTCCCCCTCTGTCCTCATTCTTCTTGACTTCTCCTCTGCTTTTGATACAGTAAACCACAGCATCCTGATCTTCCGTCCCGTGATACCGTGGGCATCACAGATCAGGCCCAGGTGTGGCTTGTGTCCTTTCTCTCTGACCGTCCCTCCCAGGTGGAACTTGGGTCCTTTCTCTCCGCTATTACCCTCTCTACCTGTGGTGTCCCCCAGGTATCTAATCTATCCCCCTGGTTCTTCACTGTCTACATGGCCCCTTTGGCCCACAAAATATCTGCTTTTACCTCCAACTTTCAGTGCTATGCAGATGACACACAGCTCTCTTTCAGGCTACCCTCAGCCTCCTCTTCCTCCTCCCTAATTCCTGACTGTCTGTCCGCAATTCAGTCCTGATGTGCTGCTAAAAACCTCTGACTTAATCCCAGCAAGACAGAGATCGTCCTCATTGAGACCCCTGTTCCCACCTTCCCACTCTCACTCTGGCCGGCCTCCCTTGGTCCTGCGCCCCCACCCACAAGTGAGGCAAAAAATCTGGGGGTCATCTTCAAATCTACTCTCTCCTTCTCTTCTCACATCTCTGACATGTCCAAAATGTCCCACTACCAGCTGCACCTCCACAGATGTACTCTGCCTTTTCTCACCTTCCCCCAGAGGCTCATTGGCTCCAGAGCCCTGGTTCTCTCCAGAATTGACTACTGCAACAGTATCTTTCTCAATCTTCCTACTTCTACTCTCTGTCCTCTTCACCTTATCCAAAACCGAACCGCAAGACTTATCCGTAGCCTCAAGCCCAGGGACCACATCTCTCCAGCACTGAAATCTCCCCACTGACTCCCTGTCACTGCAAGGATCAAGTTCAAGACTGTCTGCATAGTCCACAAAGCCTTCTGGGGCCTGGGCCCTTACTATCTACAACACTCTCTTCCCAAATACTCTCCTTCTAGAGCCCTCCGCTCGGCCTCCTCCAACTCTCTGTGGGTGAGCCGTTTCTCCAAACAGAGATATGGGGTAGATCCCTATCCTCTGCAGGTGCCTCCTTCTGGAACAGCCTCCCTACCTCTCTTCATCTTGTGACGGACCTCCTCAAGTTCCAGAAACTCCTCAAGACCTTCCTCTTCTCTTCCTCTTTCTCTTTCCCTCTCCCTCGCTCCTGCTAACCTCCTTCTCATTCGCTTCTTTCCCTCTCTCCTTCTCTTCCCCAACCTGCTCAGTCAGCTGACTGGTCGTCTGGTGCACCTCCCGGACCTCTCAGGTCCCAGGCTCCACTGCGAGTCCTGCACTTGCCTCCAGCCCTATGCACTCTGCCTGGCACTACTGCAATATGCTCCATGATAGGGGCAACCACTGTGCACTTTACCCTGGCCCCTGCTGGACTGGGCACTCTTTCCCCCCCTCCCCTGCACTTTCTGTTCTGGGCACTTACACAACCGTGAATGTTCTAGTCCTAGCAAGTCTGTCCAGTCCTCCCTCTGTCTCCACTGCCTACCCAGGTCATGCTTGAAATACTCATGCATAGGCGTATTGGATGACCAACCACCAAGCAATCTGAAATGTTTGCCAAACCAGTTCTGTAGTTTATTATTTCTCTGTATTTCCCCCCTCCCCCCCCCCGCCCTCCACCCCTTCTCTACCCTCACTCTTTGCTAAGCACTTCACTAGTAGATATGCCTCCGGCCTAGTATGCTAGTCATTGTTGTTAGATCATTCGGAATCTTCAAGGCCTAAGAATGACAACTGTATTCCCTTGTTCCCTTAAAGCCTTAATGCGTTTTTAAGCACTTCACTTGTGTATAAGCGCTTTACAAATAAACAATTACAATACTTATGACTATACTTATTGGGTTGTGTATATTAGAATTAAAGGACACAACGTTAGCTTCTAAAATCTAAACAGTGATATTGGTCAAGCTTATTTTCTAGAGTAGAAGTTGTAATTAAAAATAGCCCCATATGTCAGTGTACACATAATAATGGATACCGAGGCACTCATTATAAGGATATTATATATCACCAAGACATTCAGTACCATGTATCTCAACAATTGTTGAGGTCTGCAATGAAAGAGCCAGAACCCATTCTTATATCCCACACAGTAAAGGCCATAGTCATCCCTTACAATCGGAAGTCCACTATAAGTCCTCGGCAAGGGTACATTGCACTGGGAAGAAATACAAAATAATCCAGCCATCATTTCAACCCAAAGAAACAGAAACATACAAACAATGAAAATGAAAAGACAAAACACACAAAACACCCCCAAGTGCATCTCACCGGTTGCATGAATATGCTCGAAACAACTCTCAGGTGTGAAGTTAATCAAATGTTGTCCTTATCTCTTGGTAAAAGTCCTCTCTATTCATTCCTATATAAATGATCTGTTCATAGTCTGATAATCATTGTAGCTCATGCATCCAGTCATCTAATAAGGGCCTTTCCTAAATATTTTCTTTTTCACTGTTATGGTGTATCTTTAGGTCCACTTTCACATTTTGTCGGTCAGGGGGTATACTAAGGATATCCAAGAAGTGGTAAAGTACTGATTGAGGGATTCAATTGACTGTCACACCACACACCAAATAAATTTCTATCTAGTTCATCAGACCAGAAGCATCTAGTCTTCACGCACCTCCACATCACATGGCTCAAGTTCCTTCCTGCTCTCTGGAAATCCCAGCAGGTGTGTGAGAGTCATACATTTTCCTCTGGGTCAAGTATCAAAAAAACAACAGTCTCTACTTGGTCAGTCTCAAATTAGGATCCACCTTGTGGTGGTCTATGCTTGCACACATGTTCTACCTCTGTCAAGGCCATGTTAGATCTCAGTTGCCCATACTTTGTAGTTTTGTCTCCTAACAGTGTTTAACAAAGTTCTCTCTATCCTTCATAACGCTCAAGAAGGACACCACTAATTTCAGTGGTGTTCTGAGAAACCTGCAATATTGTGGCTTGTGTGTCAAAGGAGCAGACTGCATTCAGGTGCTTATCTCCAAAAGGCCCTTGGTATGTAACTTTCCACCCACTGCCCCAGTCCAAACATCATTCTGAAAGATGCAACATACACTTTTCGGTCTGCAGACCGTACAACTCCTCTTTTCAAAATACGTGGAAGTACCCAGCTCTCCCTTTACAGCATTCTCTTGTCAACTTGGAGGGACCCTGTGTAGCAAGCTGTCTCTCATTATCTTCCAGCCATGAAATCAAAGTCTTTGTGATAAAGATAATGGCAGGAAGGTGCTACCCAGAATGGGTGGTTGGCTCTATGGGGTTTCACTGAAATAAATTAAAATATGGTGAGTTACTTCATGGTAAGTTACTTTGTGGCTTTTTCTCTTTCAATGCCCCCCCATAAGTCATCCCTTACCATTTATGACTTCTCTATAATCCCTACCCCTCTACATATATATACATTTTACTGCCACGAGGTAAACTATTACATAAGTTATCACAAAATTCTTGTCAATGAAAAAATTGTTTATTAATGATTTACATCCTGTCTGGTAAGACTGTACAGTTGCTTGACGTGGGTCTCTTTAGATCCACGCAGCTTGACATGCCTTCAACAGGGTATTTAACTAATAGCTGCATTACATCATCACAAAGGCAATATGTTACCGCTCAAGGTCCGAACCCACTTGGGAGCAATGCCCGCCCTCTCAATCCCCCCAAAATGTTTTCAGTATTTATTTTACACGTCATATTTATTTTGAATCATGCATGCTGCACAATGGCATCTTTTGGGATTACTTGGGTATCGTTTTGGTAACAGGTAACTATGTAATTGCAGTCATGGGGGGTATAATTTGTGCAGTTTATTTGTACAGCTACATGGTTGGGGAAGACATTTGGAGACTCTCGATTTGAGGCAGTATCCGCTGTACCGGTTGGTGGTGAATGCAAATAAAAAATAAGCACAATATTTGTAATTATACTCAGTGTCACATGCTGAATGTTGCTGTGAGCTTTTTCAACAAAATTGAGCCTAATATAAAACCCAATATAACATCTATGTGAATGCCCAAGACAAGTGTATCTCCACACCTCTTTCGGCTGAATTCCTCACAGTGGCCTCCACTCATAGCACCCACTGATCAAACTCTCCTTTCCAGACAGCAGATTTTGGTTTGATCTGCAACTATCCCTTGGTCTGTGGATTGCCCAGGAGCAGGTTTAGGTCTGAGGGTCGCAATCAGGTGTTGGGGAGGATAGCTTAGGGGCAACATGCTCGCCTTGGAAGCAAGACTATACAGAGTAACACAGGTTCGATCCGCGTGTCTGTGCTTAGAAACCTCAGGGTATTAAGCGCGTTATAAATACTCTATCATGTCATATCATTGCTTCACAGCAGCACTCCTTATCTCACATA
This sequence comes from Ambystoma mexicanum, assembly GCF_040938575.1. Classification (NCBI taxonomy): domain Eukaryota; kingdom Metazoa; phylum Chordata; class Amphibia; order Caudata; family Ambystomatidae; genus Ambystoma; species Ambystoma mexicanum. The sequence continues at coordinate 101,975,594 of NC_090936.1, read as the reverse complement.
CAAAGCAGCCAACAGTGCTCTCATGTTCTTTTCTCGTATAAACCATACCGTCCCCTTAGAAAGCAGCATCCATATATCATATATCTAACAGGCATATGCAAATTCATGCTAGTTAAACAAATGCAGGCATATTTCAAAACTCTGGTGAACAAATCTTTTCTTGTATGGGTGTCGCTGTCGCAAACATTCTGCTCCGAGTATTGTGTCTGCCGAATAACGACTGTAAATTAAACAAAAATGTGGAGAACCGTTGCCACGCCAGCTAGGGTTTTTCTGGTTGGGTGTTTAGCAGATTTCTTAACTTGATAACACAGAGATCAGTAGTTTGATGACTTGCTGATTTATTTGTGCACTTGATGCAAAGGTTCCTTCAAATAGTAATTAATCCGCTGAACTCTTTAAAATCTGCAAAGAGCTGGCCAATCCTGCTGCAGTCTCTACCTCTGCTGTCCCCTTCCAGGCCTTCTGCACGGCTCTGGCTTCTCATTTCATCTCTAAAACCAAGGACATCCTGTCCACCCTCTTGTCCTCTCCTCCTCCTCCCTCTACTTTCTCCTCTACCTCCGGCACGCTGTGGCCACCGCTCCTCCCTCTTTTTCTTCCTTTCCTCTGTTCTCCCCTGACGAGGTTTCTAGACGAGTCTGATCTGTGAACGTCTCGTCAAAACGGGTTCATCCCTGTTCTTCAGAAACAATCAAGGACCACATAGACACCCTTGCTCCTTCCCCGGCTGACTTCTGAAGGCACTCCTTCACCACTGGAGCTTTCCTTCCACCCTGAAGGACTCTCTTGTGCACCCTCTTCTCAAGAAAACCTCAGCCTGGTTCCTGGTTATCTATCGCCCGGTCTCCATCACTCTTTTTCTGGGCAAACTCCTAGAAAAGCTGGCCATCTCCCAGCTTAATCTTCACACTGAATCTGCTGGTTGTCTCCATGACCATCAATCTGGCCTCAGAGCAGTCAGAAGCAGGGAAAATGCTCTCCTGAAAATCTGTGAAGACCTGCTCTCTAACCTTGATTCTAATCTCTGCATCCCTACAGCCTCCCTTCCCAGCACTTTTCTGCACTTATCTCGCACTTGCCACCAGCTGGCCCTTGTTATTTATCCTTATGCTCTTAACCCTGTACTGCACTCTCCCCTTTGCACTTTTCCCCTCCCCTCTACCCTTGCACTTGCGCGATCTGAATGACACCTGGCCTAGTAGGATCGTTGTCTGTCTCCCCTTGTTCCCCTCCCGCCTCATCGCCCCTTGAAACACTTGTGTATAGGCGCGTTACAAATGCCATATCATATCATAATCTCCTCTCTGTCCTCATCTTACTCGATCTCTCTTCTGCCTTTGACTCAGTCGACCATGCCATCCTGCTCAGTCGTCTCTGTGATAACCTGGGTATCACCGATCAGGCCCTGGCCTTGCTGACCACATTCCTCTCTGATCGACCCTCTCAGGTCCAAGTTGGGTCCTTCCTTTCCTCTATCTCACTCTCTACCCGTGGTGTTCCCCAGGGGTCTAACCTCTCTCCTTGGCTGTACAACCAATACCTGGCACCTCTCACCCACTGCATTTCCACTCTCTGCTCCAACTTTCTGTGCTATGCGAATGAAACTCAGGCTCCCCTCTGCCACCTCTTCTCCCTCTCTCATCTCCGACTGTCTGTCTGCTATCCAGGAGTGGTGTGCCGACAACAATCTCTTTGTTAATGCCAATAAGACAGAGATTCTCCTCATCAGCACACCTGCACTTTCCTTTCCTGTCACTCTCTGGCTGGTCTCCCTTGGCCCTCTTCCTGCTCCCACCTGTGAGGCTAAGAACCTCTGGGTCATCTTCGACTCCACACTCTCCTTTTCTCCTCACATCTCTGACGTCTCTAAGAAGTCAAACTACCAACTGCACCTCTCTCGGAGGTATTCTTCCTTTCCTCTTCTTCCCCCAGAAGCTCACTGTCTCTAGAGCTCTGGTTCTCTCTAGGCTGGACTACTGCAACAGCCTCTTTCTAAATCTGCCTGCTTCTACTCTCCGCCCTCTGCAACTCATCCAGAACAGGACTATGAGACTTGTTCTTGGTCTCAAGCCCAGGGATCGCATTTCTCCAGCACTGACACCTCTGCATTGACTCCCAGTGGCTGCAAGGATTAAGTTCAAGACCCTCTGCATTGTCCACAAGGCCTACTGGGGCCTGGGTCTTCAATACCTCCAACTCTCTCTTCGTAAATACCTTGCTACGCGAGCTCTTCGCTCCTCCACCTACATCTCTCCCAGGGTCAGTCACTTCTCCAAGCAACAAATTGGTGGTAGATCGCTTTCTTTGGCTGGAGCCTCTCTCTGGAACAGCCTCCCTGCCTCTCTGAAACTTGAGGAGAACCATTGCTGGCTCCTGAAACACCTCAAGACCTTCATCTTAGCTTCTGCCTTCTCTCTTCCTCTCCCCTGCTGATTTCCTGTCTGATACTGCACTGGTCACCTGGCTACCCTCTAATTTCGGGCCCAGGTCCCTGCCTGCCCAGTTTCACACCAGCACTGCCTGCCGGCAACCCTTGCACTTGGGTCTGTATCTGTAACCCTACAGTCCCCCTGCCTGCACTTTTGGACACCTGCTGTCTTCACTTACCCTTGCACCTGCCACCTCCTGGCCGCACTTCTTGTTATTGTTTTGATCCTATGTACAGCACTACTCCCTCCCCTTTCCCCTGGCACTTCCCCTCCCCGCTCCCCTGCACTTGCGCGATCTCAATGTCACTTGGCCTAGTAAGATCTCTGTCTCTGTCCTCCCTCTGTTCCCCCTTCCTTGCCTCATCGCACCTTGAAACACGTGTATAGGCACGTTACAAATGCCATATCATATCAAATGCCATATCATATATCATATCAGGACTTTCGGAAAACAAGGTAACAGGCAATAGAAACCAAGAGGCTTTAGGGGCCCTCTTGTATTCTATCAGGAATCCACTGATTCCTATGGCAGGGCCTGGGTATCCCAAAATGCAGGATACTCAGAGCTCCTGTCACATCAGCATGAAGCTGCCACCAGCCCATACCCTTTTCTGTGGGCAACACACAGGTGCCCCAAAACATACACTAGGGGTACAGGGTTGTACCGCATCCCATGGGTGCCATAAGGATATCACAAGGGCATCTTTTCACCACAACCAAAAACAGCAAGAGCTGTACTGCCAGGGGTCCCAACTGGGCTCCTGTACAGAAAATAACACAAAACACATATGATAAGGGAGTAGAGGACAAAGACAGGGAGGCTCTGTCCCTCCAATGCATTTTCAGCATCACAGTCTGACCTTATGTTTTCTGGCAATTTTATTTAGATGGTATACTTCATAGAGAAACACCCATGATATTACTGTGGCAGATGGTAAAGGCCATAGAGGAAGATAATGTACCATTTGGCTATCGGAAGGCCCATTATAAACTCAGCAGCCACAGAATGCCAGAAGCATGGTGGAATTCTGAGAGTCCAGGTCTCTGGTCTCAGTTGATCGGTCTGTACTTGGGCATAAACTGGGCAGAACAATACAGAGTCATGAAATCATGTGCCTTGACACGGCTACCACAATTACCTCATGATTAATTTGGGTGTGCGCCATACTTCTCTGAGGTCAGAAATCCAAGAGTCAGGGAAAAAGATGAAAATTAGCTGGTCACAGGCTTTAAAAACTTTTTTTTCAAGGTATTATATGTGCACAAATGTAAAAACCCAAACAAGACATCAACCCCAAAAGCTATGATGTTGAGTTCATGTCACCTAAGGGGTTCAGTATATTTAGTGATACATTGAGAAATAACTGAATCTTCCAATAGCTACGGTGACGCCCCAGACTTCTAAGACCACTTGAATGAGGATGAAGAACTTCACCATACAATCCATGCAGTCAGAGGTCTTTATATGCTGCTAGGAAACCACATACCAGTAAGAAAGCCATGATGAGTGTCATGATTTGGGAAATTGATAAGCACCCAAACTGTAAAGCAAGCCAAGGCTGTAAATATTGATGGTCGTTTTAGGAAAGGAATTTAGAATGTTCCCATAAACATGCCCTCTAGACCAGCAAATATTCCAATTCATACCATGCATACTAGTACTGGTCACAGTGTTCCCACTTTCCTTTAACACCAGACCTGAGACCCATGACCACAAACCCAATACTGACTCCTGCAAGGCCTTCATGGCACTGCAGGCCACCACGATGGTCACTAAACATATGCAAGAGTGCTATGAATACATGCATTTGTGACCTACACAATGTTCCTGGTTCACATCTTACTGGCAATCAACCACAGCGTAGAGGTTTATGATGTAAGGACTGGGGGCATGTCAATGCTCTCAGTCCACAAAACTCTGGTTTTCTGATAATTCCATTGCAGTCATCACTAACCTGCTCCCCTTAGGCGTTAAACGGATTGAGAAAAAAATAGATACTAAAGGAAGAGACAAAGTCACCGCACCTACAATAATGATTTCACAAGTGAAAAGTGAGGTGGGCAATGATTTTAAATATATTTTGAGTTGCTGTGCAACAAACTCAAACTACCTATTTGTTTGGGCTGTGATATATTGGATTAATAGAGCTTATGAATATTGTCAGAGAAAATAAATCTTTTGGCGGATTTCAATATTTGTGTTGATATGAAAGAAATAAGCAACCTGATGAACTTTCTAAGTGATTGCTATTTTGTAAAAATAGTTTTTCAATTTAAATCAATAAATTAAAGGCTAATGGGAGTTGTAGTGCAAAACATCTGAGGAGCCAAAGGTTGCAGACCCTGGTCTATAACATAGTAAACAAAATTTGATCGAGGTACTTTTACCTGGCCTAAGCAATCCTTGTTCGCCTTCCAACTATTCTTTGAGATATACTCCAACCGCCATGAAAATTAGCATTCTATAGACTTAGTTCAATTAAAGTAAGGAGAATCACAACGGACTACTTCCAAACTTCCTTAAACCCAGGTGATGATGTTGAAAAAAAGGGTTCCACACACATCTGTTTCTGCGCCACAAGAAGTATCACTCAAAACTTGTTTTTTGCATTTTCTTGCATTATTTTTCATGCTTTTTTATTTTTGGTTAAAGCCCATGTTGATTACACGTGTTTCGGCACTCTTAGTGTGCCTTTTTCAAATCTGGGCAATAGATTCTGTACAGGTTGCTATCACAAGCTGAACAACAACACATAAATGTAATTTGCGTGATAATTTACAGTGCGAAAGAAAGCATATTTATCAAAAAAATAATTTCCATCAGTTATCACAGTGCAAAGTAAAGCATGTTTAACATCATAAATTTCCATCATGAAAATAAAAATTACCACATACCATCATGATGACCAGTTGTAGGGTTGGTACATACGTAATGGTAAGTATTCAGAGGGAGATGGGAAAGGCAGAGAGAAAAAGGATAAGGCGGGGAGAGACATTGTGGTACAAATGAATAAAGAAAGAAAAGGAAAGAAAAACAACAACATATAAGAGTAGAGTTAGCGCTACTTAGCTTTGAAAGTTCCATTTGTCTAGTAATGTGATTAAATACAAATGTTCTCCAAATAGGGCTTACCTATCTCTTGGTGTTCAAAGTCTCTCTAATAACCTAGTTTGTGCATATGAAACAGGAGTCCCATCAGACTCATAAGCAAAGTTCATACTTGTAAAAAGTGAAAAGATATAATTTGGGGAATGTGTTAGTTTTCCTTCGTACACTCCCGGATTGTCATTATATTGTTTGTAGACTTAAAACTATGCGAAACAATGCATTTGCTTTTTTCAGAAATTCTGTTTTAAACTGGTGCATACTTAAATCCTTTCCAGGTCATTAATTTCGTTTTGCCATGCACACTGTGTTATTTTAATGCAGTTACGTTTTTGACGAAGTCTAACATATAGATAGCACAGCGGCCGGATGAGAACGCCTTTTCGCTGTGCGCATGTAAAATTAAGCTTACTAACAAAAGTTCTGTACGCACTTAGTTTACCGTACCCAGAATACTGCGGCCCGCTATGACCGCCTTCTCCCGTATACGGATCTTAACATGATTGGAAATTAAAATGGGTGGTGTCTCCCTGGCGTTAGGGCTTACCTATAATATCATGGTTCCGGCATCACGCGTTGTGTCTTACTAGGAGTTCGCTTCGTTTGGAGTGGGAAGTATGTATACTATTGCCACGGCAACCAGTTTGTCCTACTTTAATTTCCATTGTCACCCTGCCGTCGGCCATGGGTTGGGATAAATTACCTCTACTGATCCTTGTCACGTTGTTTCACAAGAACAGTTGCAATATGTATTACATTTTAACGTGCAGATTTTTGTCAGCACTAATGCTGCGGCTTGGGCATCAATTTATAATAAAAAGGAGCTCTTTTTATGCTCTCGTGGAAACAAGAAATAGGCCTGTATGTATACAATGGGTCACATGCATGTCCTTTTCCCAGAGCATCATGGGGACTGTAGTTCCTGATACGTATTACGCACTTTTTACTATCAACATTTCTAACTGCATATCTGTTTCTTGATGTGTGGATTTCATATTCTCCTCTGGATACAAATATTATTATTTGGTTACAACTGATTACCAATTTTTTGTGCGAGAGTTTAAATTTAAGCAAGCTGTTTACATGTGACCAACATAACTTAGATACGATCCAACATTTCATTACTTATGAAGATACATGAATTACATCGTAGGCATGTCTACAGAGACATTTTTGTACTAGAGTCTTGATTTCTCATTGTCTGACATAGCTCATTTTTTGTTGTTACCAGGGTTGTTTAAAGAAAATTGGACATCTCATTGTCTGTATTTAAACTGGTTTCTATACATCTGAAATAATTGATTAGTTTTGCTTCTTCTTGTCGTAGTCGTAGTTCTTGGTTTCTACCTCGGCATCCCAAGGACACCTTTTTTAAACCAATGAATTTTATGTCCTGCTTACAATCCATCTGGTGAAGTTTCTGCCAATGTTCCGCCAATGGTAGATTTTTATCCTGGCTTCCAATCACTGCCAAATGCTCACGAAGTCTCGTGCAAAGCTCTCGTATCGTGCTTCCTATGTAAATTCTGCTGCAAATCCATATGATCGCATAGATCACGTACTTTGTACAGCAGTTAATCTGTTCTCGTATTTTAATTTCGATCCCATTTTTGTTCTCGAAGTTGTCAGTCATGGAGACTGCATGCTTACACATAGTGCACGTTCCACACTTTCTGAAGCCTAATTTCGGTTGCAGCCAATTTTCTGTTTTTTCTTCGTTATCGTCAGGAAGTAATGACGGGCTGAGGCTCAGTTTAAGCATTCCCGCCTGTCGTTCCACTATTGTAACGCTCACCTGGCTCCCACGGAGGCGCTGGTCTGGTCTGGGTTGCTGTGGCCTCTTCAAGCGTGATGCGCAGAATTCGGACCACCGATTGAACAGGACCCCCAAATCTTGCTTGTCTGGCCCGTAGGAATATCCTTCTGCAGATGAGAAAGGGGATTAACTGTCTGCTGAATAGTGTGCTTGCTCCCCCCTTTCCCCCTTCGTTCTTCTCTGACTTCCTCCAAAACCCCCGGTTTAAGCTCACCTTATGGTTTGGAAGGATGAACTCTCCATCCTGCTTCTGGTGCAGGGGCGCGCGTTCGTCCAGTTACTTCACTGGTTTTCAGAATGGTGCTGGCAAATCCACTTGACTTTTCTGAGCGATACGCCGTAAGTATGAAGTTGCAAAAGTTCAAGTGTGAGCCTCCTTTTATGTTGTTTTTTCTGTCCTTTATTTCAGGTGCAGAACAAAGGCGATGCGTTGAGGGGTTAAATTGCCGGTGGTAAAATCAGGTGAGTTAGTGATGAGGGCGACCCCTCTAAATGTCTTTATAATTCTCCAGTAATGTCTTTTGTCCTTTCCCCATAGGGGCCGGGGTGCGGTACCTGCCAAAGATGCGGCGCCGACCCGAGATGTGGAATGGTTCACCAAGAAAAGCCGGTAAGTAATATGGCTGAAAATTCGGCTTTCCTCTTGTGTTCCCTTGCTCACCTTTTGTCTCTTCTTCTCTCCCCTAGGTGCAAAGATGTGGCGACCGGTGCTGAGAGCCGCGATGGAGCCGGGCGGCGTCTCGGGAACAGGTGAGTGAAGCGCGGCGCTGCAGCGAGCAATGCGGTGCTTTTAAATGGAAGTCTTCCTTCAGGAATGCTGGCGTGAGGATTCCGGATGCAGGTAAGAAGGTTGAATAAGTTCTTGGTTTTCACCTTTCTCTTCTCTTATTCCCTTACAGGTGTTCCAGGTTCGAGGCGGGCGTGGCTGGAGTCCAGGTGCAGGAGCAGACACGGTGAGCGTTCAGCTGCTGGGATGCAGAACAACGCGAAGCACGTGTGGCTGTCCGGGCGTGGCTTAAATAGCCTTGGAAGAAGTTCCAGGTGAGTATTCTTCCACAGCCTCACCCAAGTAACAAAATAGTTCCTTCAGAAAAATAGTCCCTCATAAGCCTCATTTGGCTTGGTTCTTCATGCAGCATGATCTGCATCAGCTGAGTGTGCAGCATGGTCTGCTTCAGTTAAGTGCACCAAACACTTCCCCTTATGAGCCTGGCGCCTATGGCGCCAGGACTGATGTCCAACATGAGCCTGGCGCCAACGGCTCCAGGACAGAGTCCAAAGAGCCCCTATAAAGGGCTGCTGGGCTTTTACCCGAGGGCGTGATGCCTGCTCCCGGGGGTGCTGGGCCTGGCCTGGTGCTCCGGGGGTAGGCATCATGACAGCACTCCCCCCCAAGGCCCCTCCCAAGGTCGTTTCCCCAGGAGTTTTCGGTTTGTTCGGGAAATTCCGATGGAACCTTTTTACTAGCCGAGGTGCATGTACGTGGTCGCTTGGTTCCCAAGATCTTTCCTGAGGCCCGTACCCCTTCCAATCAATTAGATAGAAAAGTTTTGATTTTGAGATCTTAGAGTCCAAAATGTTCTTCACCTCGAATTCAGGCTCCCCATCTATCTGGATTGGTTCTGGTGGCTTTATTAATCTGGTTCCTGGTTGCACTGGTTTCAAAAGCGGCACATGAAAAACGGGGTGAATCCGCATGTTAGCTGGTAGATCTAGCTTGACTGACACTGGGTTAATTATAGCTTTGATCGAGTAAGAGCCTAAATACCTTAGATTAAAAGTCTGAGGTCCCTTGAGCGATAAGTGTTTGGTAGCCAACCATACTTGATCCCCTATTTGGTATGGAGGCGCCTCCTTTCGATGCAGATCCGCATTCTTTTTGTATTTCCCTTTCGCATGTTGTAAGTGTGCAGTAGCATCCTTGAAGGCTTGAGTAATCGTAGAATGCAAATGGTCCACTGCGGGCATTTTGAGGCTCAAAGGTGAGTCCAAGTCTGAAGTACGAGGGTGATGTCCATATAGGGTGTAAAAGGGGCTCTGACCAGTTCCAGAGTGTATCGAGTTATTGTATGCATATTCAGCCACCCATAAAATATCCTTCCAATTACCCTCCGATTGGTGCAACATACATCGTAGATATTGTTCAAGGGTCTGGTTCGTTCTCTCCGTCTGACCATCGGTCTGTGGGTGGTGGCTGGTTGAGAGTCTTATGTCGATTTGTGCCAGTTGACAACACTTTGTCCAAAAATGAGAAATAAACTGGCTTCCCCGATCGGAGATTAGTACGGACGGGAATCCATGCAGACGGATGATATTTTCGAGGAATTCCTTGGCAAGAACAAAAGCTGAAGGTAATCCTTTCAACAGAATAAAATGGGCCATCTTGGAAAATAAATCCACCACAACCAGAATAGTATTGTATCCATTACAAGAGGGCAGGTGCGTGATAAAATCTAGTGACAAGGTGTGCCAAGGTGCTGGTGGAATGTCTAAGGGTTGAAGAAGACCGGCGGGTTTTATTTTTTGACCTTTGTTTTGGGCGCAAACTCCACAGGACATCACGAAAGATTTAATATCCTTTCGCCAGGACGGCCACCAGAATTGTCGTTTAATTTTTTCCTCTGTTTTGGCAATGCCAGGATGTCCTTCCATCAGAGTATCGTGATGACGGGAAATAACCAGTTCTTGCAATTCCTTTTCTGGCAAAAATAAATGTCCTTGGAAGTAAGGTAAGCCATCGTTGATTAAAAAGGCAGACCCCCTTTTGATCCAATCCTGCAAGGCTGAAGAGTCCAGGAATAGTTTTACCCGTGCTTGAATGTCTTCAAGGGTTTGTAAAGTGGTTATCCCCAAGATTCTTTGTTCAGGAATTATCGGCACAGGTTCTGAGTTTGTGTCCATTTCTCCCATTCCAATTCGAGATAGCGCGTCCGCTTTGCCATTCTTACAGCCGGGACAATAGGTGATTACAAAATCGAACTCAGCAAAGAATGAAGCCCATCGGAGCTGTCGTGAAGCCTGAGCCTTGGCAGTTTTTAAATATTGTAAATTTCGGTGATCAGTGATCACGGTGATGGTATGCCTGGCGCCAAGAAGATAATGCCGCCAAGTCTTAAAGGCGGACTTAATGGCTAATAATTCCTTATCGGTGATTGCATAATTTATCTCCGGCGGCGAGAACTTTCTGGACCAAAATGCTACGAGGTGCAGTTGGTTGGTTTCGGGGTCTCTCTGAGACAGGACAGCTCCCATGGCTAAGCTGGATGTGTCGGTTTCGACTATATATGGGAGATCAGGACGCAGGTGTTTCAAAATAGGTGCGGACGTAAATTTTGCTTTTAATTCCTGAAAGGCCTGTTCAGCTTCCTCGGTCCATTCAAAACGTTTATTCTTCCGCAAGAGTGCAGTGATGGGTTGCACCACCCGTGAAAATTCCGGGATAAACCTGCAATAAAAATTGGCAAAACCAAGCATACTTTGGACACCTTTCACCGAACTAGGTGATGGCCATTTGAGGATGGCATCCACTTTCCGTGAGTCCATTCGGACCCCTTTAGGTGTCAGGATGAATCCAAGAAACTCAACCTCGGTGGTATGGAAAACGCATTTTTCCAGCTTTGCAAACAGTTTGTGCTGGCGCAATTTCTCAAGGACGGCCCTGACATGTTTTCCGTGATCAGATTCCGAAGAGGAGTACACCAGAATGTCATCGATATACACGACAACACAGACATCGATGAGTTCCCGAAGGACATCGTTCATGAAGAATTGGAAGGCAGCAGGCGCGTTGCACAACCCGAAAGGCATCACCTGGTATTCGAATAGTCCATATTTTGTACGGAAGGCCGTTTTCCATTTCTCGCCTTCTTTTACTCGTACCAGATGATAAGCCCCCCGGAGATCTAACTTGGTGTATATGCAAGCGTCCTTCACCAGGTCAAGGAGTTCAGGGATCAAAGGCAGAGGGTAACGATTTTTAACAGTTATCTGGTTCAATGCGCGGTAATCGATACAAGTTCTAAGGTCGCCTTCTTTTTTTGGCACGAAGAACAAAGCCGAGGATGCCGGAGACTTTGACGGGCGAATGAAACCATTGGCTAGGTATTGATCTAAATATTGTCTCAAATGCAGATTCTCCTGCTCAGTAAGGGCATAAATCCTGCTACAAGGGGGTTGTGCACCAGGCACCAGATCGATTTGGCAATCGTACGATCTGTGAGGAGGTAACGTGTTGGCCTGTTCCTTTTGGAAGACGGCCTGAAAGTCTTGGTATTCCGGAGGTAGTTGCATGGAGACAGAGGTTACTGATGCTAGACTGATCTTCAGATTTTCTGGGTAGCAGGTTCGTGCACACTCCGGAAAGGTTATTCTCTTCGCTCGCCAATCAATTCGAGGATTATGTGTCTCTAACCAAGGGATTCCGAGAATAACCTGAAACTGTGGAGCCTTGATTACATCAAACACAACTGCCTCCCGATGGCCGTCCGGACCTACTAGTGTAACCTCAGCTGTGGAATGTGTTACCGGTCCCGAGGCAATTTCGGTTCCATCAACTGTGGTGATGACATCTTTACTGGTTTTAGGATGCAGGGGAAGGTTAATCCTGGAGACCAATTCACCATCCACGTAGTTTCCTATAGCCCCACTATCGATGTATGCCTTTATTGCATGCAACCGCTTAGGCTGTTCCGGATCTACGAGGACCATCGGCACAGTGAAATGCGAGGTCTGAGAGTTCGTTTTCAAGCTCGGCAAGCGGACCCCTACGCTTGTCGGGCGGGGTTGTTTCCCGATACAGAGGTTTCATGGATTTTATCAGCGGCACCTACCACCTTCCTGGGTGGCCTTGCCGGGCAATCTCGTAGAAAGTGTCCAGAGGATCCACAATAAAGACATAAGTGCATCTGCCGTCTTCTTTCACGTTCCTTTTGCGTTAAAGGTCCTTTAACTCCTCCGATTTGCATTCGGCTCAGAGGCTTCAGACCCCTTGAGGTTAGCGTGGGTCTTGACTAACACCCGGGTCTCAAACTTGGACCGATCTGCTTTTCTGTTTTGCAGTCTGTGATCCAATTGGACCACTAAGTCTATATATTCTGAGCATTCTTGGGGCGGATTTACAACTTGGGCCAGGACATCTTTAAGTTCTCCGCGTAGACCTCGATAAAATAACGTGATTCTTTTATCCTCTGGCCACCCAGTTTCCACAATTAGTCAATTAAAGGTTGCAATGTAGGAAAGGAGGTCTTGATTGCCCTGTCGCAGAGATAGAAGTTCGTCATCTAAAGCCTGCCCCTGGGAGTGACGAGCAAATAACCTTTCCATGCTTGCTTGAAATCCTTGAAAATCACGAAGAATCGGGTCATCTTGAGTTACCAGTTGAACTGACCAATCGGCAGCACTGCCGCTGAGATATGACAATACAAAGGCTACCTTGGTTTGGTCATTAGGGAAGGTCCCAGGTCTGCACAGGAAATGCAAACGACACTGATTCATGAATACGGCAAATCGTTTGGGGTCCCCAGCAAAGCGTTCGGGTGGGGCCAGCGGCATGTTTCCAGGTAGATTAATCTGCACCGGGTTACTGGAAAGCACAGGAGCGGGGTTCCCTCCGGAACCGGGTAAAGGAGTTTGTCCAGCTTGACCTTGCAAAAGCTGTCTAGCCAGGTCATCAGCTCTTTCCTTTGTTACAATCACTTCCCTCCTGAGAGCATTAGTCTCTTGACGAGCGGCGTGTACTTCGGCCCGTAATTCCCCCCGTAGTTGGGCCAACTGGTCAGTCTCGGAAGTTTCCATAGCGCCTGGGTGGGAATTTGTTGGAAGGCTTCGCGTTCTGTAACGCTCACCTGGCTCCCACGGAGGCGCTGGTCTGGTCTGGGCTGCTGTGGCCTCTTCAAGCGTGATGCGCAGAATTCGGACCACCGATTGAACAGGACCCCCAAATCTTGCTTGTCTGGCCCGTAGGAATATCCTTCTGCAGATAAGAAAGGGGATTAACTGTCTGCTGAATAGTGTGCTTGCTCCCCCCTTTCCCCCTTCGTTCTTCTCTGACTTCCTCCAAAACCCCCGGTTTAAGCTCACCTTATGGTTTGGAAGGATGAACTCTCCATCCTGCTTCTGGTGCAGGGGCGCGCGTTCGTCCAGTTACTTCACTGGTTTTCAGAATGGTGCTGGCAAATCCACTTGACTTTTCTGAGCGATACGCCGTAAGTATGAAGATGCAAAAGTTCAAGTGTGAGCCTCCTTTTATGTTGTTTTTTCTGTCCTTTATTTCAGGTGCAGAACAAAGGCGATGCGTTGAGGGGTTAAATTGCCGGTGGTAAAATCAGGTGAGTTAGTGATGAGGGCGACCCCTCTAAATGTCTTTATAATTCTCCAGTAATGTCTTTTGTCCTTTCCCCATAGGGGCCGGGGTGCGGTACCTGCCAAAGATGCGGCGCCGACCCGAGATGTGGAATGGTTCACCAAGAAAAGCCGGTAAGTAATATGGCTGAAAATTTGGCTTTCCTCTTGTGTTCCCTTGCTCACCTTTTGTCTCTTCTTCTCTCCCCTAGGTGCAGAGATGTGGCGACCGGTGCTGAGAGCCGCGATGGAGCCGGGCGGCGTCTCGGGAACAGGTGAGTGAAGCGCGGCGCTGCAGCGAACAACGCGGTGCTTTTAAATGGAAGTCTTCCTTCAGGAATGCTGGCGTGAAGATTCCGGATGCAGGTAAGAAGGTTGAATAAGTTCTTGGTTTTCACCTTTCTCTTCTCTTATTCCCTTACAGGTGTTCCAGGTTCGAGGCGGGCGTGGCTGGAGTCCAGGTGCAGGAGCAGACACGGTGAGCGTTCAGCTTCTGGGATGCAGAACAACGCGAAGCACGTGTGGCTGTCCGGGCGTGGCTTAAATAGCCTTGGAAGAAGTTCCAGGTGAGTATTCTTCCACAGCCCCACCCAAGTAACAAAATAGTTCCTTCAGAAAAATAGTCCCTCCTAAGCCTCGTTTGGCTTGGTTCTTCATGCAGCATGGTCTGCATCAGGTGAGTGTGCAGCATGTTCTGCTTCAGGTAAGTGCACCAAACACTTCCCCTTATGAGCCTGGCGCCCATGGCGCCAGGACTGATGTCCAACATGTGCCTGGGCCCAACGGCGCCAGGACAGAGTCCAAAGAGCCCCTATAAAGGGCCGCTGGGCTTTTACCCGGGGGCGTGATGCCTGCTCCCGGGGGTGCTGGGCCTGGCCTGGTGCTCCGGGGGTAGGCATTATGACAACTATTGAAGGGTGATCCTGTATCAGTGGTCCAATATGTGGGTCCAATTTGAGCAGGCCCCAGTGTCTTTTGAGGGTTTTCTTAATCAGCTGGTTGTTAGCACAGAAGGTTGTAATGAATTGTACCTCTTTTCCTTGAGTTGGTTTGTTACGTCGTATAAGTGTTTCTAGTCTTGTTGTTCGATGTGCCTTGTTGTAGGCTGTTTGGATGTTTGTTCCAGAGTAACCTCTAGCTTTGAATCTAGTGGAAAGGATTTCGCATTCTTCCTCAAAATTAGTTTGTTCATGGCAGTTCCTCCTTGCTCTTATATACTCGCCCTTAAGGATATTACGGATTACAGGTGCATAGTGGCAGCTGGTAGCATGTAGTGTAGAGTTCACTTCCGTACTCTTCCGATATGTTTTACTTTGCACTGTGATAAATGATGGAAATTATTTTTTGATAAATATGCTTTCTTTCACACTGTAATAATCACGCAAATTACATTTATGTGTTGTTGTTCAGCTTGTGATAGCAACCTGTAGAGAATCTATTGCCCAGATTTGAAGAAGGCACACGAAGAGTGCCGAAACACGTGTTATCAACATGGGCTTTAACCAAAAATAAAAAAGCATGCAAAATAATGCAAGAAAATGCAAAAAACAAGTTTTGAGTGATACTTCCTGTGGCGCAGAAACAGATGTGGGTGGAACCCTTTTTTCATTTTTGACATACGAAGTAGGGGAACTCTGGGTCTTCGTTTCCTGCCCACATCATTGCGACACGACAAGCTGTTATTTTACTGTAAGGTCGCGGAGGTTTAAGAGTGTGGTCAGAAAAGCTCCCCAAGTTTGTATACAGTTGATGATGTTGCTTGACGACTTACACCTACACATTTCCAAGACATTTAATGTGATATCAATTATTGATAAATACAAATGTGAAGTTTAAGCTCGTATTAGGTGATTGAACTAAGAACTGAGCAGTCTAAAATGGATGATCCAAATCCTGCAGTGATGTTGGCATCAAACAAGCCTCAAGGTCAGAATATTAGTATGAACCACTGAGTTGTAAAGTGATGGAGCTGTGGTACTTTATATCAGCAATGTAGAGGCCCTTTGGTTGGAAATCACACCACAGATCAGCATAAGGGCAATTTCAAACACCACTTTCAGAATAAATGCTCATAATCCTGGAGTGCCAGCACAAAACTGACTCAGTGTGATCCTCGGCCCTCTCAAACCTGGACTACGGTAAAATCCTGCTCATCGTTTGTCCAAAGACAGTCATCAGTCAGCTACAGTTGACAGAGAACTGTTCCCCCAGAGTGATCTTGAACATCAAGAGTTGGAGCATATCAACCCAGCTCTGAAACCCCCCAGTGGCTCGCTGTGGAATAAAGAATCCTCTTCAAGATCCTAAGCATCATCCATAGGGCACTGGAGAACAAAGATCCAAAATACATGGTTGCCATACTTATCCCATATGTGCTAGTCAGACATCTAAGATCAACCAGGAAATGACTTCTTTGAGGCACTCAATATAATGGGCACTGGACTGTATGAAGATTAGTTGTGAGAGGTCAATAAATGTTGAACGTCCACCGAAGAACTTGCTCAAATTCAGGCGATCCCTAAAACAGTGCTGTTAGGCAGGCCTTTCAGGATTCCAGGTATTGACTGTGTGCACCCCATTACCACTAGAAGGTCCTGATGACTTGAGGGTTAAACCCTCCTTCCACACAATCACTAAATGACTTAATTTAGATTCAGGGAATGTTTAATCACCAGCACTGCACTGAAAGTAAGTCTATGTTAAAAAGTAAAAATCTCTAGCATTTATATTTTGTGCCAGGTATCCATGACAACAAAATTTGGTTCAGCCTTAATTGGGTGCCATCCTATTGCTACCTCTCCTGAAGTCTGCCCCCTCCCCCTTTGCATTTGCCACGCTGAAGTGGCCTATTTACAATGTAGTTCAATACAAAACCCTAACCAATTTAAACCTTATATATACTTAACACAATCACTATTTTGGAAACATTCAAAGAATGGATCAGTGGTGTAAGGGACACAGACCTGTTCGATTGATTGTATTTAAGCTATAGGAACAGTCGTCCACATTATCCACCATACTTATGGGTACTCGGGCCCTTTACATCTAATGAAAGAAATCAGAAAATATTGCCCATCCAGACTGCTTAGATATACTAATTCAAAGATCAGTGGTCCATTCAGAAAGAAGACATTTGGGAAGAGGACGCTCAACACTACAGTTACTGAACGTTGGAGCAATCTGTCAAACTCACTTAGAGAGGAAGAACAGTACAGAACTGTTTCAGAAAAAGTCTCATAACCCAACTGTTCAAGAGGTTCCTTGGTCCCTAATTCATTCAGAAAGGATTAGAAACTGCATTATGAATGTCTGGAGATGCTGATTTTGAAGTAGTCTGCCTAACTCCCTAGAGGGGAAAATATCACTGATCCTATCTCTGAAAGGTTCTAGGCCTTCTGGTTTCAAGTGGCCCTACCACAACCATAGCCCATTGCTGGGCTAGAACACTCCACACGCCGAGGTCCCCACTGCCCATCACTTGATTTAGCACTTGTATGCGATGACCTGCTTATTTTGGCTGTTTCGATGTGCTGTGAAGTTTAAGTTACTTTCACACCAAGCCAGTGCAACAGAAATGAGCATAGAAGATGCATGATCAATGAGGATTGTTTTGCTCCACAATAATCATTGCTATGTCCCTGAATTCAAATCCTGGGAACTATGAATACTGCAGGTGCCTAACAGAGTTCATGCAGATATGTTATGCATGCCACACACGAGAAAGTGTGCATTACAGGAAAAGCTATGTTCTTATGTGTAGGACTGGGCACCTGTTAGCTAAAAGGTTAGCTCAAATATATGATCCTCTGTCAAGAGTTGTGAGAGATTCACTATCATAACTATTGAAATATACTCATATTTTCAGTATATCTTCAATTAATATTATTGAGAATGATTGGCACATAATGACATTCAGTGGTGAATGTGTGCCCATGGGTGCGACCGTTTGAAAACCTGGTTACTTTTTTATTATTTGGGAGATATGGGAGATTGGCAAACCAGTCTTAAATCAGACTTACTGAATATCCCTGCGTCTTATTTAGATGCACAAGCTGATTCCCACAGAGGTTGCGGCCCAAACTCTACAACCACTATCGCTTGTGTACTGTTCTTGCAAGAATCCATTAATTAGCACATTTCAAGCAATGGAATCTAGGTAGCCCGGGCTCTCGTGACGGCAACCACTTCATGTAGTAACTCTTGTTTCATCTCTGCCTGCAATGCATTGCCAAGATCAGTAATATTGGCCATCGTGAAAAAACATGGTGGCCATCAGTACACCGCATTGCCATGATCAGTAATATTGGCCATTGTGAAAAAACATAGTGGCATCAGTATAGCGCATTGCCAAGATTACTAATATTGGACACTTTTCAAAAAACATGGTGGCCATCAGGACAGCGTTTTGCCAAGATTAGTAATATTGTACTTCGTGAAAAATAATGGTGGCCATCAGGACAGCGCATTGCCAAGATCAGCAATATTGGCCATCGTGAAAAAATATGGTGGCCATCAGTACAGCGCATTGCCAAGATCAGTAATATTGGAATTTGTGAAAAAAACATGGTGGCCATCAGGACAGCACATTGCCAAGATCAGTAATATTGGCCGTCGTGAAAAAACATGGTGGCCACCAGGACAGCGCATTGCCAAGATCAGTAATATTGGCAATTGTGAAAAAAAACATGGTGGCCATAAGGACAGCGCATTGCCAAGATCAGTAATATTGGAATTTGTGAAAAAACATGGTGGCCATCAGGATAGCGCATTGCCAAGATCAGTAATATTGGCAATTGTGAAAAAAAATATGGTGGCCATAAGGACAGCGCATTGCCAAGATCAGTAATATTAGCAATTGTGAAAAAACATGGTGGCCATCAGGACAGCGCATTGCCAAGATCAGTAATATTGGACATTGTGAAAAAACATGGTGGCCATCAGGACAGCACATTGCCAAGATCAGTAATATTGGCAATTGTGAAAAAAAACATGGTGGCCATAAGGACAGCGCATTGCCAAGAGCAGTAATATTGGCAATTGTGAAAAAACATGGTGGCCATCAGTACAGTGGATCCCGATGGACTCAACCTGCTCTCAGCACATGCTAAAAATTCTGCATGGGCACCTTCCTGCCCGCTCGCTTAAGATGGTTGGTGTGGGTGGAGATGAAGTCAGAGTCCCTGTACATGATGACACTACTTTTGCACCGGTCGAAGGTGCTAAAAAGGAACCCTAATTCAAAATAAAACGTATACGAAAATTGGGATATGTTCTAGGTTTGTTGTTGGGGCTGGTAATCCCACTTATTGGTCATCAAGCTTTTAGTTGGAAGGTAATGCCATACTCCTGCACATAAAGGCTAGGACATTGAGACAATAGAAAAACCAACACACGACACTGCACATAATAAAACCAGCCTCTACCATAACTAAGTCATTATTGTTACATGCTTGATTTCAATAGTGGGAAATTAAAAGAAACAAATAAACCTTGCATCGGATTTAGATCATCTAAAACCTCAAATACCACTTAAAACATTGCTAAGTGTGGATCCCTGTGCCCAAGATGGTCTGTGCGAGCATTGCAGCAAAAATGGAGTCTCTTGCGGTGAGGGCGGCCATTTTGTCTACAAGGTAAAAGCCATGAAGCGGCGCAATCTGCATTCATTTAATCCAGAGCATAAAAGACCGCCCAGTCAACAGTGCACCAGAAAATAGTTTAGACCTTTGTGTATTGGCTTCTTCTTCAGATGTGGACTATGTGAGCACAGAGACTTATTTGCAAAATTCAAATAATCTTGGCTGAAACTCTTCCCTACCAGGAAGGTTGAAAAATCATCGCCTTTTCAACCATATTCAGATACATTCATTTGAACGTTTTATCAAAAATATTCCCAGTGGACAATAATGTTTCAGAGGCACTATTACCCAATAAAAATGTAAAATGTCAAACTGGCTACCTGTGTGCTTTTGATAAACGTTTACAATATCGAAGTATATGTCTATTTTTCTATCCCTGTGCCGTACAATTATTTTTGTTTTCTGTAGATGCGTGATAACTTTATAAATAATTGACGTTCTTACATTATTTATAGTCACCACGTGTATTCATTTTCAGTATCAAGTTTTGCTTAGACCTATCAGCCGGTGCTATGTACATCAATAAATACACAACGAACATGCTGAAGCTTATTTAGAAATTGTGTCAGGCTGCGTTTGTCGGTCTGGTGTGATGTCGGGAGGCAAGGTGGTCCAAATGAGAATCCTTGCAAACGAACATACATCCTAAACGAGTGTTACAGTAGGGACGTAATTTCACCAAAATGCCAGGGGTAGCGGAATTGCCATCAGACGACCATTGACCTCCCAGTGACATCACAGGAAGTGATGTCATTTGAACCCGCCCCCAAGTGACAAATCACAGGACGTGGCATCATAAAGCATAGTTCCTCAGTACCATAACCCACTGATCAGAAGATTCACTGCCACCAATGCAAACCCTTTCGACCACTAGCTGTGGGCCATCACGGCAAAGACCCTGTGAAACCAGCCTTGCTGTGACAAGTCCACACAGACCATGAAGAAATACCAACCCACGACTACACAATCAACCTGAGAGGATGGAGTAATGAGGCTCAAGCATTGATATCCAAGAATCACTGCTGATGGATAAAAATCTGACAGCAAGAAAAAGAAATAAACCGCACCCACTAAGAGAAATATGGTTACGATATCACTAATGTGCCATACATTTCATACAAGAATCGATCATTGAATGTAGCAGCGTGTCAAAGCCCATGTTACCACGGGAAGTGTATGGGCCTCATTACACGGTAGGCGGTGAGCCATGGCGCTATTAGCGCCATGGCTCATGCCGGTAAAATACCGGCACAGCCTTGGCGGAAAGGGGATTTACCGCCCCATTCCAAGGTTGGAGGGGCGGTAAATCCCCCTTCCGCCATTGCCCTTCCCCATTCCCATTTCTGCCCCATAGGGCTCTATGGGAATGGGAAAGGCGCTAATTACGGCACCGCAATTTTGCGGTGCCGTAATAAGCTCCGAGGTCCCTTAGCGGGTTGGATTTTAACGCCTGCAAAAAGCAGGCGTTAAATCCCCCAACCCACAAAGGGACCTCGTAGTAAGGCGGTAGGGATTTACCGGTACCGGTATTTTACCGGTACCGGTAAATCCCTACCGCCATCCGTGTAATGAGGCCCTATGACTCCAAATCCCCTCTTTATGTGGATCCGCCCTGTTATTTCAACATGACTACATAGCAAAATCACATTCTGGGGGCACAGGGGTGGAAAGGCGGGTATTGGGATAGGGGAACGCCAGGATAGAAGGGGAGAGAGGGAGAATATTGCACCAGAGAACATGTGTTCTTATAGTCGATGGCATCCACATTCTTCAATGATTTTGGCTCGTAGCCCATTTCATTCTGATTTAACGAGTCCCCTTCAGGGTTACCTCTTAGTAGGAAGTGTTGTGTTGTACAGTTTGCAGTTGTTTCATGGACTTCATTATTCCTGCACAAAACTGCCAGACGTCTTCGAAATTCATCTCCTGCAGAACCTAGAGCTAAGTTTAAAATGTGTTTCATGAGTGCATTGGCAAATACTGCTACCCGATCATCTCCCTGTATCCCTTCAAAGTTCTTGCATAACTCAAGAGGAACAATACATTTCAAGTTCTTATTTCTGTACATTACTAGTATCGCCTCTCACTTTGAAACAAGTATAATTGTGTTGTTTCATGTATACATCCAACCATACAAGGTCTGCAGAAGTTTAGTGTGTTACAAAACCGGATTACTAACATTGAAAACCTATTATTCGACATATGGAGGACTTCTGCGTCTTCACCCAAAATTGGAAAGGGAGAGTACTTGCAATACCCTACCTGCAAACCTGCCGTGCCCAGCACACATTTGAAGGATGTGTAGGTATTATACTTGCATCCTACAAACCAAGATCGAGACTTCATCTTCTTCCTTGTACTCTCGTGAGGCTTCTGGTGTAAGACTTGTTCTTGTGGGATTTTGGCTGCAAACATTATAGTTCAAAAAGTTTTAAAGACATACAGTGCATTACAGAGTGATGCCACCTTCAATGCCAAAAGCTGCATGACTCATGTCCCCATACTTTGTGAAAATCACTTCTGGCTGCATTTTGCATCAATTCACAATTAGCAATACCCTTTATATGCCCAGGTTGCTGTTCCTACATGTTAATTATCCTCTACACCCCGCACCTCTCCATAGAGGTACATATTCCAACAATTAGCACTATTGCAAGTATTTCTGGGTAATGCCCAATAGTTGCTCTTCCTTCACTGTTCTGATGATAACACTTAAAATTAGTCTCTTACCTGATTGAGCAGAACAATGACTTGACAGACTTGTCCGGTGCTGCTGTTTCAATGGCAAAAGAGTTGGGCTGTGGAACAACTGGTGCATGCCTTTCTTCATGTAAGGCGAAGATTGTGACTGGAAGGCAGGTCGTTGAATAGGCGACCTGAAACCACGGAGGAGGGCTGTGAGTGTTCAATGGCAACAGATCAAGACACAGAACTCTTGCCGTGAATCTGCAGCTGTTTGGCAGAGAAGAGACTGCTAGTATGCCAGGAGCTGTTTTGATGTCATAGAACACTGGCTGTCGTGCTGATGGTGCCTCGCTGGTATTAACGGAAGACACTGACTGGGTGTGTCTCATCGTTGCTTGGTTCACTACAAAGCAAGAAGGGGTGGGCAGTGTGTCAGATGCTAGTTTGATGAAAAAACTCTAGCTGGGGCAGCTGTTGACTGGCCTAAAAGGAAAACGCTGCAAAGGTGGTTCATCAATGCTTCATTGACTGGAAATCAAGAAGAGGCGGGCAGGATAGCAAATGTTTTCATAACACAAAACTCTGGCTGATGTGCAGCTTGTGGCTGACTTGGCAAGAAGATGCTTATGGGGGCTCCTCATTCCTTGGGTGCCTGGAAATTCTAAGAGACTGGCAGTTTCACAGATGCTTTTGGCTGTGCTGCTAGTAGTGCCTCTCTGCCTTCACAGGAAAATACTGATTGGATGCCTCTGTGTTGCTTGGACTGAAAATCAGTAGGGTGCTGGCAGTGTGGCAGATGCTGCCATCTTGAGGGCACACATGGCTGGCTGTAAGTCTATATGGTGCCTTTCTTGGGATTTTTCTGACTTAAGGGTCTGTGGGTGCTTAGCTGACTGGTAATCAATAGGATGCTGACAAACCTCAACAGCAAACCAGTCAGTGTTTTAAAGGTAGACACAGAAACGGGCTGTAGTGCATCAGCGATGTAGCAGGGCTGACTTCATGTTGAGAAGATGCTGGTAGTGTGGGACTGTGGCAGATGGTTTTGAAGTCTGTATGTGTTGCTGATTAGGTCTGTGCGACTTGCAGAGAAGGGCATAACTGGAAAGTAAGCTAGCGCAGTGTCAAGAAGGATAATGATTCATCTGTTAAGAGAATGCCTCCTGTGCCGCATAGCGTTAAATCATTAAATCTGTCAATGGCGTCACTCAAATGTGTCTCGTTTACCTCCATAGCCTCATCGTTCACGGCACCACCTGTACCCTTTTCACCGCAATCTGGCCCTATCCAGGCCTGGTAGGGCACCTGAAAACACGGGCGCACCGGAATCTCCACATTGACTCACTTGGTAAGCCCCTCACACATTGCCATAAAAACTTCATCATTCACGGCGTCACCCGTTACCTTTTCACCGCAATCTCAATGTCGGTCTCACTCTCCTGGCACTACTCAGGCGGCCCACCTCCACTACTGGCCACTTCAACCTTTCTCTTTACCACTGTGCCTGGATCTATGGCCTAGCTAGTGGTAAATTGCATTTATCTGGGATAATCTCTGCTTCTGGCCTCATCTTATCTTAATTGCTGCCTCTGTATGACTGCCATCAAAAATGATCTACTCTCTCTCATCTCTGCTAACTCCACCACATTCGAAATCGGTGTGCTTTACACCTGTGCATCTAACATTTTGTACTGCGTTCGTGTGCTTTCTGGTCAATTAGAATTTAGGTGTGCTTTACACCTGTGCATCTTCCATTATTTACTGCATTTGTGTGCTTTCTGATGAATTCGAAATTAGGTGTGATTTACACCTGTGCATGCTTCCTGCCTCCCTCGGCTGCTAGGCTGCCTAGTGAGTTTGCCCGTGCATAGTGCAGCCCCTCAAACTACCTCTCCTTTTCCTCCACTGCTATAGCACTCTCCATCTACCGATCTATTCTTATTGCTACTCTATCACCTATCCCTCCTCTCTCATGAAGTCCGGAAGAGAAAAGCTCCTCTCCAAACATTGGCCCAACCGATCTGGTGATGGAGTAGCCCTGATCTTCCCTGAGTAGGTCCCTACTTCTCTCATACCCATCCCTACTGCGCCTTTGAAAGTCTTGTCTGCAAGCTTAGTATCTCTCCGACCCTCACCGTCACCCTTGCCAATATATACAGGCCCCCGGCCCTGTGTCTGTCTTCCTTTCAGAATGGGCTGACTTCACCAACTCTCTTCTGACCCCTACTTCTAAACTCGTCCTCTTTGGAGACTTCAACATCCATTTTGCTCTTCACTTTCTATCTCTTCTCTCTTCTGTGATCTCTGTACCTCTCTCTCCCTCAATATTCTCCCCTCTAGCCCTACCAACTCTGCCGGACACACTCTTGATGTCTTTATCCCTGCTGATCTCCCACTCTCCAACCCTCTTACTAGTCTGCCCTCCTTGTCTGTTCACTCTCTCCTCTCCTCTCATCTGGGACCTGTCGGCCCACTAACCAAACCTCCACCACTGCTGCAAGCCTCGTTTGCTGTCATCTGTCCAATGAAACGAGTGTCAGCTGCTGCGTTTGTCTCCACTTTCATACCTGCTCCTTCCCCTCCTCTTGATTTTTCCAACTGACTCTGTCCTTGCCAATATTCATCTTGCTATGGGTCCATGTGTTAATATCACTGCAAACATATCGCCATACAAGAATATCGCCATTGTTTTGCGGTGATATTAAGCCATGGAACCTGCGGGGGACACCCCTGCAACCCCCATAATTGTTTTAATGGAGCGGGGGATACTCCCGCAACCTCCGTCCCAATAACCCCATAAATTATCCCCACTAATAATATTGCCTATGGCCTTACCTCACGACCATATATAAGACGATATTATTGGTGGGGATAATATTACCTGATACCCTTGCTATCACCAATACACTTGACATTCTTGTCCCTGTCATGAGGATCCTCCTGAAATCTGCTTCCAAGCACAACAGCTGATATGACTCAGACCTAGCCGCTCTGAAGCGTACGTGCAAAGTTGCTGAATGGGAGTGGCAGACCACTGGCTCATCCTCTGACAAACTGGCCTGCCGCCTACTCCAAAGGAAATACTGTCTCTTTATCCATTCCAAGCAGAGGGCCCACATCCAAGCTTGTATATCTGGAGCCTCTAACAACACAGCTGAACTCTTCAAAATCTGCAAGTAACTAGCCAATCCATCTGCAGTCTCCACCTCACCTCTTCCTTCTCGGGCCCTCTGTACTGCACTGGCCAACCATTTAACCTAAAAAACACAGGACATTGGGACCTCTCTCTCTTCTCTTCTCCCCCCTCCATTCCTCTCCATGTCACTCTGCCTCCCTTGGCCCCTCTTCCACACCCTTCCACTCTCTCCTCCTTCTCACCTATCACAAGGACAACATCTCCTCCCTTGCTCCAGCTCTTGCTGACTTCTGCAACCACTCCCTAGCAGCTGGCTCCTTCCCCTCTTCCCTCAAGCACTCCCTTGTGCACCTCCTCCTTAAAAAACCTTCAGCCAAACCCTCTCATGGCCAGCCATCTACCGCCCTACCTCTACAAAACCCTTCCTTGGGAAACTCTTGGAGAAGTTGGCCATCCGCAAACTGACCCAACACACTAAGCTTGTTGCTTGTTTACATGAGCATCAATCTGGATTCCGAGCCTCCAGAGGCATGGAAACTGCTCTCCTGAACACCCATGAAGAACTGCTTGCAAATCGTGACTCTAACTCTACTGCTGTTTTCATTCTCCTTGATCTCTCTTCCGCCTTTGACAAGGTCAACCATTCTATCCTCATAAAGCTGCTCCACGATACACTTGGTATCTCAAACCGGGCACTTGATTGGTTGACCTCCTTCCTCACTGACCGCCCTTCCCAGGTGCTTCTGGGCTCCTTCTCCTCCTCCACCACTCTCTCTCTACATGTGGTGTTCCCCAGGGCTATATCCTCTCGCTTTGGCTTTTCAACATCTACCTTGCACCTCTTGCTCACCGGATCTGTGCCTTCTCTTCCCATTTCCAGAGATATGCAGATGACACACAACTCTTCCTCAGACTCCCCTCTTCCTCCTCCTCTTCCCCTGCTATCAATCCTGCTGCTTGTCTGCTATTCAGTCATGGTACACCTCCAATGATATCCGTCTTAATGCCAGTAAGACCGAGATTCATCCTATCAGGACACCTACTCCCTGTTTCCCTCCTGCACTCTGGCCATCCTTTATGGGCTCATCTCCCTCTCCTTCCATTGAAGCCAGAAACCCTTTGACTCCTCCCTTTCCTTCACTCCTCACATCTTGAACGTTGCCAAGACGGCCCATTTTCAACTTTACCTCCCCAGGGGCATTCTCCCTTTCCTCACCTTCCCCCAGAAGCTCAGTGTCAATAGAGCTCTGGT
Organism: Ambystoma mexicanum; assembly: GCF_040938575.1. Taxonomy (NCBI): domain Eukaryota; kingdom Metazoa; phylum Chordata; class Amphibia; order Caudata; family Ambystomatidae; genus Ambystoma; species Ambystoma mexicanum. The sequence goes on along the minus strand of NC_090936.1, from coordinate 101,949,189 downwards.
CCTCTCCAGGCAAGACTACTGTTAACAGCCTCTTCCTCGATCTGTCTCTTTCTTCACTCTGTCTACTTCATCTAATCCAGAATAGGGCTGCAAGACTTATCCTTGGCCTCAAGCCCTGGGACCATTTCTCTCCAGCCCTAACATCTCTCCACTGGTTCCTGGTTGCTGCAAAGATCTAATTCAAGACCCTTTGGATCATCCACAAGGCTGTCTGTGGCATTGGACCATGCTACCTGCAACTCTCTCACAAAATACTCTCCTTACATATCCCTTTGATCTTCTGGCTTCAACTCACTGCTGACCAAACGCTTTTCCAAGCAGAGAGCTGGGGCCAGATCTCTCTCTCACTCTCTCCTCTGCTGGGTCCCTCTTATGGAACAGTCTTCCTCTCTCTCTCTCTCTCTCTCTCTGTCTTGAACCGGATCACCTCAAGTACTGCAAACAACTCAAGGCTGTTCTCTTCTCCTCCTCCTTGTCTCTCCCCCTCCTTGGTAACCATCCCGTCTGCCTCCGAGATTGGTGGCCTGGTCTCTCAAGAGTCCAACTTTTTCTGGCCTTCTGCCCAATCCCCAGCACCCTCCTCCATCTGCACTGCTGCTGGGCCCACACCCGCTTGTCTGGTGGTTTGCCTCCACTCTGCACTTAAATGTTGGGTGGTAGACCTCCCTTGTCACCTTCGCATACACTTACCTGCTGCCTCCCCAACGGGTACATCTGACACTTCCTCCCCCAGGGAACTCCAATAGCACTTACCCCACCTCACATCCCCCCTTTTTCCTTTTTCTTTCAATGCACTTGCACGCTCTGAATGTCACAAGGCCTAGTAGGACCACATCTGTTTTCTATTTTCATTGTCAATTCCTTTCTTTATTTGCTCCCTGGTTCCCTTCCCTTGTGCCTTGTGGTGCTTTGAAACAGTCTTGCTGTAGCGCCTTCTAAATAACCAATAAAATTGTTAAAAAAAGTTTTTACCAAAATGCCATTATCAACAAATCACTAAGGGCCTCATAACGAGTTGGGCCGTATCCCGGCTGTAATATCTCCCAACTGTAATAGCGTTAGCACCCACCAGTCTGGCCGTATTACCATTGGACTCATGGGTTGGGCATTAACTGTAAATCCCCATTGGGTCCGGTGCACTAATACCGCACGCTAATACAGCCGGCGCTAATACAGTATGCTAAATGGGATTTTCACCTCCAGAAAAAAGCTGGAGGTAAAACAGCCCATTTAGCCGCCAACTCATGCGATAAGGCCAGCCTTTAAATGGGGCAGTAATACCTTTAGCGCTGCATTTAACGGCTACAGCCCAACTCGTGATGAGGCTTTAAGGGCCTCATCATGAGTTGGGCAGTATCCTGGCAGTAATACCACCGTGATACCACTCAACATTAATTGCATCAGTACCACATGGTCCAGCGCTATTAGTGCCAGATCATAGGTTGGGCGATAATGGGAAATACCCATTCCCCATTGGATCTATTGGGCTCAATGAGGCATTTTCAGCACAATAAACGCACGCTAATACCGCCAGCGGTAATTGCCCCAAAAACAGTGGCTAAATGGGGTTTTCACCTCCAGAAAAATGCGGGAGGTAACACAGCCCATTTAGCACCCAACTTGTGATCTGGCCAGCCCTAAAATGCATCGGTATTAGCGTTACTGCCACATTTAAGGGCTACCGCCCAACTCGAGATCATGCCCTAAGTCTCTTGTCTCCATATCTATTTCGCAAATAGTTTTTAACTATTTTCAAACAGGAGAAGAACCCCTCATTTGTTGCAAGTTGTAATCGGCAATGCAAGGGTCAAATGCAACAGGTTTTGGACCTCAGAAAATCCTTCTGATGATGAAGTACAGAGATAGTACCTGACAGAGTGAATACCAGCCATATTCTTGTTAGATAAAAATATCTTTGCAATGTCAAGCCCTGCATGCAAGTTAACTTTAATTATCTGGGCCCCTAGGTAGTGATCAACAAGAACATTTGCAGATGATGGGTCCAAGACATTTTTAGTCCTTGGATTGAACATGCCAGCAGCCTTAATAAGCCCCTTGTTATCTGTAAAATGAGCATCCTACACACTTAAAAACATATCTAGGTGTATTGCTCGCCCAGAGTGCACGGACAGTCATTAATCGCCAGCGCAGTTGCAGAGCCAATACTTTGAACGCAGGTAGACGACGCAATGATTTACAACCACACGCACGCTTAGAAAATAATGAGCACTTATACGGCTATTTATTCATAGCTTGGAAGCAATAAGTGATAACACAGAAATAAATCACAGAAAAGACAGAGAATTCAAAAGAAAATACATCACCGTGGGCGTAACTGAATCCCTCATCTCGCCAGGAGCAGCTGGAAGACCCCGGTAACAGCCAGGCCAAGAGCACAACAGCCCACAGGTATGCCGGACAAAGGCGTCCCCCTTCCGACTGAGGTCTTTGTACTTATCTCGTCTGACCGCTGAGGGGTTCCGCATATATGCACTCCTCAAACAGCGGTGGCAATTTCTGGAACCTTCTAGCAATGCGCTTGTGCATTGATAAGTGACCGTTGGTTGCCAGCTGGGTCAACCGACAGTCACCTCAAGGAGCAAAGTGCTTCCCTCCTCTCCTAAGAACAAACACCACGGAAAACAGTTCCATAACTCATAGCAAGACATAACAAAACCAGCTTTCCCAGCAGAATGTCCTTGACTGGCTGCATACCGGGTTTGGAAAGCAAATTCATCTCTCAGCAAAGTAAATACAGCTTTTCACTGAGGCATGGAATAAATATCCATTATGGCCCTGAGTGCCCCCAGAATGCACTGAGCACCAGCGCCATGTTTTAGCTCAAGCATAACACTAGGGTGGAGAATAACACCTCTTGCTTTAACCATTCAGTCTGTGGCCTTCTATCCTCATAGTGCTCATAATGGCCAGGCTCTTTCCCACAGTACTATTAACAAAGTATTCTGTTCGTTTGTTGCTAAATTGATGCTGGCTTAATGGTAAAGTTCTTTGGTTGTGGTCTAGAACTGTTTCAATGCAACATTTGTCTGCCAATTCCATTGCCTCATTGACGATTTGCATCCAATGGCATTCTTGTCGAAAGGTCGACGAATGAAGTCTTTGTAATTTTAATGAGTTCATTCACCTTTGCAAATCAAGACCTTTCTCTTTGTTATATCCTGCATATGTATGAGTGGGGTCTGAGTCAGTGTAAGAGCTGTGATGGAATGCTAGTGGAGCTTGGAGTGTTGGGGCACCTGGGGATTCCAAGGGAGACGGTTGAGGACTTGGAGCTGGGCAGGGAACCAGGGAAGAAGCTACTGATGGTCTCTCTCTCCTATACTCTGAACTGAACCTGTAACTAAGACAATAAAGCGTACTTCCTATTTTCTACATACCTGAGTCAGCCTGGTTCCTGCTCCTTGTTATTACTGGCTCAGGGTAGATCCTGCAGGAGGCAGGATACATCATTTGGCGACGAGGATGTTTAAGAGCTTGGTAGGAGAGCGAGGGAGTAGTGAATCATGATGCCATATAACAGCCGGGAGAGGAGCTGCTTTGTTGATCCGGCGGCGTAAACTAAAGCTTGTGCCGATTAAGAGGATGGCTGTGGCATCAGAGGCATCACACGGACAATGGAGTTTATGGCCCACCCATGGGGCTGGAGAAGAGTCAGCCCTGGTGAAGGTTTGGGGCTGCATAGCAGGAAGAAGACATTTGTGATCTGTTGGCACAATCACAAATGGGCCGAGCGCCGTTGCGCTCACATCAGAAAGGGCTTATGGGACCTGTAGTCCGGTGTTCGAGCAGAGTGGCTTTCCAGGTACAGTGAAAAAAAAAAAAAAAAACCCTGGTCGCAGTGATCTGGGTGGATTTTGAGGGTCCCAAGGGGTCCTGGGTGGCGCGCGCCCAGTAGCACCCCTGCGTTCCAGCCGCGCCGTTGCTGGAACGCATGGAGTCGGCCCTGTGCTTTCATTCTTCCGTGTTCGGAGCTCCGGAGCTACCTTCACTGCTTAGAGGAAAGGCCCTCTCAACGTGCCCTGCCGTGACGACGCACATGGAGGAAGTAAATCCAGTCCACCGGGACGTCAGCCATCCGTCTTTATGGAGTGACGGAGTTCTATGTTGACGCTGACTGTGCAAGTGATTTCGGAATGAGGACTTGCACATAAAAGTATGCAGGGAGGGCTGCTGTATGGAAATGTGCCCCTGTGCAGCGGAGTGAATAAGGCGACTTAATGAAAGCAAAGCAATATTTGATTTAAGAATGCAGCGGCTCGTAACATACATTTTGGAATGTGGGGGTGAATATATTAAAGCAAATGAAGTACATGGTAATCAGGCGGCCGTGTTTCCCACCGGAGTTACTTGGATGTAAGGTGACGAATTATAGAAACGTATTTGGGAAGAAATGATACTGTGATTTATTTAACCATCGCTGCTACATTAAAAGAAAACTTGGGAGGCAAGGAGATCCGCGCTCAAGGTTTAAGGAACATTTGGAATTTTGTTTTACAGATTGGAGCACCGTATTTTTGGGATTAATTAATCAAAGCATTTGTTTTGATCTAGTCAATGCTTGGATGACAGTTTCGCAAAGAACCTGATATTGGCATATTGCTACTGGCATAGTATGTGACTGGTATAAGTCGAAATTGAAACGTTTCATGTGGTATCAACGTTTACATTCTTATAGGAGGACGTTGTAACACTGCATTGTCAGCTGCATTACAATATTATGAAAAATGCATTATTAACAGGTTTTATCTTTGGAGATTTTGGCAGATAAATAAGGGTATATAGGAGCGTAGTGCGGCGTGAGTGTTACTGATAAATGGAGGCTAGCAATGGAATTATTTATAAACGAATTATACGAATTATAGGAGACGAAGTGTTCAAAATGAACTTTTGATTCATTAATGAAGTGGTTGCTTTAGTGAGCACAATTTTGGGAAAACATTTTAAACTGAGTGAGTTGTCCATAAATGTTTCTATATAATATGCATTCTTGTAGGGATGTTGACATGTGCAGAGAGGAAATGCAATTTCAAACCGCCCCAGCATGGTGACTGATCACCACCATGGTTGGTAGCGCAGCATGATTTAATTAAGAAGATGGAGGTTTTAATGCAAGTTTTAGTGTTAAAGTTTGTGTGTTGTGAACAACACACTGGGAGTTGCACATGTTAGCACAAAATGTAGTGTGATTGGGTGGGAGTATGTGACGCAAGTGTGCGTACGAGAAGCAGCAGGTTTAGCAATTGGAGTGCAATTGCGTGTTAGTAGTGGTGCACGGGTAGCTGATGTGTGCATGTTTGTAGTTACATGTGAAGTTGTGTGGAAGTGTATGTTTTGGACTGGAGTAGTTGCGCAAAAATGGGATTTGCATGCATGCAATGGGGTTTAGGCTTATACACCCTGGCCAGGTGTATTGGCAGTAGTATAAAACCTTCAGGAGGAACCCCAAGTTTTGTTTTGAGGAGGCTGGACACAGAAGGGTGTTCCAGTGAAGTTGACCTAAGGGCATGGGCCCTCTTCGGAGTTGTAATGTGGATTTACAACGCAGTGGTGCGTAAAAGGAAGGGAAAGGAGATTTTTTTTTCTCTCTAGTAGTGTATGTTTACATAATCGGGGCTACACTAGTTTGTCTGCGTTGTAGGTAACCGCACGGCAAGATGCTTCCTTTTGTTAAGTTTAGGGTTTTCCCTAGTTAGTTCTGTGATGCCAGGCGGTGCATGTGAGAGGAGGATATTTGTTGTTTTTGCACGCCAGTTTGCAAGTGGTATTTAATAGTAGTGGAGGGCACACAGTGTTTAGCCAGTGTTTATTTAGTATTGTAGTTGTGGACAATACACTGGCATGGGTTACTGGATTTAAAATTCAGTTTGAATTACATTTTTCAATATTTTCAATGTTTTCAGGTCACACCATTTGATTTTTCATCCCAGTGGTGTGTCGGAGCTTTTGGGTTTTGCAAAATTTTGAAATTGCACTACACTACTGGTTTCTTTTCATCTGGTAGTGTTAACAATTTTACATCGCAATTTTTGTTTTTTTTGCAAAGGTGAATGTGCAATGCACTACTAATTTTGTCATTTGGTAGTAATTGCATGTTAACATTTTTCATAGCTCTTGCTATACAATTTTTAAGCCACAAACTCTTCTTTTGTGGTTGTGTTTTCTGTGATCTTTGTGTTGTATGTCTCTTTCCTAGGTTTTTCATTCCTTTTTCATGTTTTCTTTAGGAGAGAAGGATGAGGCATGCTGTTGGGATATTTGTTAGAGTGCAATGGGATCTTTGTTGGCATGTTTAGGACCATTGTGATGGCCCTGTGTAAGTTTGCAATATTCGTGGCTACACAGTTTTGGCAAGGTAGTTAGCCTATTTTTGGGGCGTTTTGGGTTGTGCTCAAGTGTGGCAGACTTGAGGCCAAGAGTGGCAGTCTTGGCGGAAGGTGTTTAGTTTAGGAGGGTCGATGTCTGTAGTTTTGTTTTGTTTGTCCATGTGGCAAGGTTTGTGCTTGGTGGTGGCGGCACCAAGACCTTGGTGTGGCAGGCCAAGGTGGAAGGAGCAATAGTAATTTTGTGGTTGCTAGTCCTAGCATGGTTGAGAGTTTGTGCGTTTTCTTTTGATTGGAAAAGGGAGGGATGTGTTATATCCTGCATATGTATGAGTGGGGTCTGAGTCAGTGTAAGAGCTGTGATGGAATGCTAGTGGAGCTTGGAGTGTTGGGGCACCTGGGGATTCCAAGGGAGACGGTTGAGGACTTGGAGCTGGGCAGGGAACCAGGGAAGAAGCTACTGATGGTCTCTCTCTCCTATACTCTGAACTGAACCTGTAACTAAGACAATAAAGCGTACTTCCTATTTTCTACATACCTGAGTCAGCCTGGTTCCTGCTCCTTGTTATTACTGGCTCAGGGTAGATCCTGCAGGAGGCAGGATACATCACTCTTGTTCTTCAGATAGCACACAAATCTTTCGGAGAATCACTTCCATGCTTAGCAAAATTAGCAAAAACTCATAGCTCTGAATATTTTGGACAAGTCCTCTGGCTTCTGAACTAGACTGCTTGTCACGTTATTGGGATGCCATTGCATTGAGAAACAACAACAACAAGAGTCTCAAATCGAACCTGTATTTTTCAAACACTATCGTATTAATAAAACCATCTACTACCAGCAAGTCTTTCCAATTCGTATACTGCCACACCACTTTCTTTTTGAGCTTTTACAAAGAGTTTGTGTTCAGTAGAAATATGCAAAAGGAACACATAAACAGCCTGCAAAGTTGAGAAAAAAATATTTTACTGTTTGTATGTTAGTGATAGTTTGCACAAAGGCAAGGTTTAGATGATATGCATAACAGTGAATATAAATAGCCCGTGGGGCAATTTCTTTGATTTTGGCTTGACCTTCATTGAAACAGCCACCCATAACTGATGCCCCATCATAGCATTGTGCCACACAGTTCTTTCAGAATGTTTAGCTTTTTATGATGATTTGTTTTATTATGGGGTGTATGGGACAATATGGGGTCAGGACAACTTGGAGCATGAGAAAATCGAGGCGACCTTTCAACATGTTGGCAATGAAGCAAGTTCAAGCGTTTTCACAATACTAGCCACACAAAAGTGGAGAGAAGTATCGCTGACAGAAAATGAGACTACAGTGGAGACAAGACGCTGCACTAAGGGTAATGCCCACCAAGAGGGGCAGAAGGCTCCAAGTGCAGCAGGCCCAACCACTTTGCAAGTGTGTGGCGTGCAAATGATGCAGAAACTTTGCTTTCACAACCTACATATCATCCTCCTGATCCCAATACATGGTAGAATCAAATAACTGTTTCTGGTCTCATACTTCCCACTTAAATATTGTGTTGCGGGCTACTAACATGTGTGTGCAGTTTAAAATATAATAACAATAACTTGCAATACAATTCTGCAGGCTAGGGAATTAATGTTTTCAATTTAGAATGTGGAGACTATTTAACTGACCCACCCAATTTCAACAATGTTTATTGCAATAGAAAAGACACAATTAAACTTGCTCTCATTTCCCATTCTCTTCACTAAATAGCTTTGGTCTTCACAGAATACATTATCAAAGTAATCTTAACTAAGCCACGATACTAGGCCCTCAAGCCATGGACTAATGTAGACTATATCTGTGGTAGCACTTTGGGTATGTTTTAAATATCAAATGCTGCACTGTCAGCACTTGAAAGTATTGCCTGTTTTCCACAGCGCACTGCACAGAGCACAGAGAAAGCATTTTTGGATTTATCGTAATGTAATCTCCCCTAGCCTTAAATACAATGAAATCTGGATGTAACTCACACTAGAAAACTGCAATATCCTATTCTCTTTCTTTGAATAATAATTTGTCAACCTCTGCTCTCAATGCACAGGGGTATGTTTTCTACATACAATTTGATACAATACAAATTGAATTTGGTACGGGACCGGCCCCCTTCATTACGGGAGTGCCGATTATGAGGTTCCCTTTGCGGGACCCTGTAAGGGCGCCTGGTAAAACCAGGCATCCTTTCCGGGTCCCGCGAGGGGAAGAGGGAGGTAATAACGGGCCAGTTGCTATGCACCCATTATTACCTCACTCCCCATTCCCATTGAGCCCTTTGGGGGCTCAAATGGGAATGGGGAATGGTTTCTGCAAGGAGGAATTACCGGGTCCTCCTATGTCGGAATGACCCAGTAAATCCTCATTGCAGGAACCCGGTAATGGAGCCTGGTTTGGAGGCAGCCATGGTGCTAATAGCACCATGGCTGCCTCCAAACTCGTAATGAGGCCCATAGACTAGCTCAGTATAATAGTGGTTAAATGCACTATTTGTAAAGAGTGCCCATAGTGGCAACCCCCACCCCCACTTTCCTGTCGCCCAAGTATTAAGTAGGGCAATAATACTGGGGTATGCATCTAATTAGATCTAGGGAGTTTTCATACTCACAATTGAAATGTTTCTTTGAGACATGGATCCAGGAGAGACCCTCTTAGATTGGAAATCTCCCAGTCAGGAAGGCCCTTCTGACCTGCTTCCATGTCATTAGGGCTGCCTCTGGTTAAGTTGGTTCCAGTCCCTTATGAACTAGACCCAATTTTCCAGATGGTGTCCAGATTCAGCATTCATCTAATGGGGATTGGTGTTCTTCTTCCTTGTAGCTTTTCCAATATTAGAATCCACTTGTTATCCGTTCCAGCCTTTTAAAGTGTAAAATATTCCCATCATATGTCAAAATTATGTCATACTATTTGATTGGCCTGATCCTTCCATTGACTTGCCCGACAGTCCAGCACTCCCTGAGAATACACCCCCATAATATCCATTGGCTAACAATTTCTATATTTTTGACATGGAGAGAGTTTATTTCACTTGAACACTGCTGAATGCCATTTTGTTTTTCCTCCTATTATAATCCCCTCATATGTAGCATAACATTGATCTTTGAATATTAATAACTGCATGAATATTTATCCTTTTAGTAATTATTAAAAATTGTAGAGAATGCAATTTTGACAAATTAAAGCAGAGACTCATATCTTTGAAATGCACATGTCCCATGTGCATATCGGGAATTGTTCCAAAGTTATGAGTGAAACATTATTTCTATATGAATCTGCATGATTTTTCCATCGCGGAAAAGTCAGCGACGGAAAAGTTTGCATAAGAAATGTGCGAACCACAAAAGGTTTGCACATTTCCCATGCGAATACGCATTTAAAACCCCTACATACCTATACCCCCACCCACAGCCACAACATACCCACAACACTACCCCACCAACACCCTCAAAACACCCCCAACCACACCCCCAACATAAACAAACCCTACTTACCTTTTTTACACGCTGAGTCCCTGCGGCACCAGTTCCCTTTCACTTCTGTGATCGGGAATCGGCGCTACAGGGTCCTTTACTTTTTTTTTTCTGGAGCTGCAGGGGTGTCCGCCGCAACCCCTGTTCACTATACCACACAGTATAGTCAGCGGGGTGTTGCGGGGGACAACCCCTCAGCCCCCTTATTTTTTTTCTTTTTCCGGGTGTGTTGCGGGGGTGTCCCCGGCAACACCCCGCTCATTATAACACGCAGTATATTGAGCGGGGTGTTGCAGGGAACACCCCGCAGCCCTTGTTTTTATCGGGTGTGCTGCGGGGTTGTCCCCCGCAACACCCCGCTCACTGTACCACACAGTATAGTGAGCAGGGTGTCACGGTGGACACCCCCGCAGCCCCTGCAGTCTTTTTTTATACTTACCTACAATGCTACCACCAAAGGTTCAAACTTTTGGTGTTCAAACCTTTGGTGGTAGCATTTTTCTGACTTTTTGTAGGGTCAGACCTTTTTTTTCAGTCCAATCGTACAATTCTTTCTATATGTAAAGCTCTGACCCTCACGTCACTTCAGATGTCAATCTATCTGAACACCATGAATGTAATTTCTGTCGGTATTTTAATTTGTATTTATAATAAGATCTTGTCCTTTAAAGGACTTGCAAATGGGGGGGGATGCTCATTACTCGGAGGGTCTGTTCACAAGGCTGTTTGTCAGTGGAATCTATTTGGGTTATTCATGATTAAAGCACACAATACATCTTTCCACCCTGAAAGGGCCTATTTCCATAGGAGTCTTAACATCCCCCTTATGGGAACCTGTACACAAGGCTGAAGTGGATTGAGTTCATCAGTGATGTCACTGGAACACTATTCAGCATTGCCCCCAAGCTAACTCATAGCAGCCTATGTTTTTGTATGTCTGAAAGGCCTTTTTCACTTTTATTTGTAATGGCAAAATGTAAAATCATACAAAATACCATACTTTGCCATGTACTATGATGAATTGCAGGTTTTTGTCCCTTCTCCGCAAGGGGGGGTCTCCCCCTTTGATGCCAGGGAGTTGAGCCCACTCTGCAAGACCTACCATAGGTATCAAGGCAAGTGGGAACTCATTGGAAGAGACTCCCCCTTTGAGGACAAGGACTCTTGTTCCTTTGAGGAACTCCCTAGACCACCTAACACAGGCGCATATAAGGAACTGTCTGCTATAACAAACAATCTGGCATCTTTACATTTGGCTGGCAGCAATGCTACAAGAAACCAATATGAAAAAGGAGATGTCTCTTTAAGGAGAGATGTGTATTTAATTGGGATGAGTCGGAGAAGGAGGGAAGGAGAGTATTGTACGCAGGGGAAGCCCCCTGACATCATCACGCCTGCTGGAGGTGGGGCTGAGACAGGTCACAGAGCCCTCGACTTTCAAAGGAACAAAGAAATCTAGTGTGGAACGCTGGAGATCCAGCATATGAAACAGTGAAGAAACCATTGTGAAGAGGAAGAGAGGAACCACATACCACATCTACAGCGTGGTGAGTAGGACGCCAAAGCATTGACGCAGAGACCACCATCGCTGGAAGCGTAAACAGCTTCCTGTCACTAGCGCCGTGTACAGCAGTAACCCAAAGAGAAGCCCAGAACAGGACGCCGGAAAGTGTGAGGAGCGAGAAGCCAGATACCGAAGAGCATTGACCGAGTGAAAGCCGAACCCTGCAACCTTCCCCTGTATACAGGGAGGTACCAGAGGAACTGGGAGGTACGGGAGGCCGCTGTGGCATAATTATATGTATGAAGAAACTCGTCCCAGTCATAAGGATGAGACATTAAACCTGAGACTGTATAATTGGAATGGTGAAAACTAAAGAAAGCAAGTAACAAATAACCCAGTCGATGAACACTGATATTATATGAAGAGGGAAACTTGTCACTAGAAAGATCAGTTAACAGGAGACGTGAAAAACCTTTAAACGAGGGGTCTAACCATCCATATTTGGGAACAAACAGTGACTGGAAACAAGTCCCCTTGGATGAAGGGAAGGTACACTATGCCTTCTGAGTTGAAGACTGAAGAAAGCCCAATTTAGAGTCACATAACAAGACAGGAATTAAGATGGTCAAGTGAACAAGATTAAAGAGGAGACAACATCAGAAAGAGAATCCATAACAAGGAAGGCCTAAAAAGAGATCATGACAAACCCAAACTAGGAAAGCCTGAATTAAAAGACTGGGAAGATTATGTGAGTTTAGACAAGAATGGAAGGAAATATATTCTACGTAAAATACCATAGAAAGCACAAAACCTTCTGGAAGAGGTGCAAGAGTTGATCAAAGAGACTATCTAAGAAGGTTACATTAAGAAACATGTATATAAAGAGACCATCTGAATAGAAGAAAAGACCAAGGGAAGGAAGACATTCTCTTGGTCTATTTAATTTAGTTATATATAGTGGTGTGGTCAGGTACAGTTATTTTGGCCAGAAGACAGTTTTACTTTGGACTTCCTGACAACCGACAAGCAATTTTAGTTCCTTTAGATGGCCAGGGTATTTCATCTAGCAATAAGAAAAGATAGGCTTTATTTTTATAATTTGATTAAAGATAATTCAGAATGCCCTCAATGTGTCTGACTCCTTCTTCTGGCCTGGCACACATGTACATAACAAGGTATTGGTAACTCTGAATACATCCAGAATTGGAAATTATAATGAAATGTCATCTTTTAAAAAGGTTTTCGCTGCAAAACATGGGAACATCCGATAAAATGACAGGATGATTTATTTGACTTTTTTCACTTTAAAGTCTATGGGCCTCATTACACGGACGGTGGTGGACCAAGGTGCTGTTAGCACCTTGGTCCATGCCGGTAAAATACCGGCACCGCCTTGGTGGAAAGGGGAATTACTGCCCTATTCCAAGGTTGGTGGGGCGGTAATTCCCCCTTCCCCCATTGCCCTTCCCCATTCCCATTTTTGCCCCATAGAGCATAATGGGAATGGGTAAGGTGCTAATTACGGCACCGCAAATTGCGGTACCGTAATTAGCTCCCTGGTCCCTTTGTGGGTTGGTTTTTAACGTCTGCAAAAAGCAGGCGTTAAATTCTCCAACCCGCAAAGGGACCTCGTAGTAAGGCGGTAAGGGTTTACCGGTACCCGTAAAATACCGGTACCGGTAAAATACCGCTACCGGTAAACCCTTACCGCCTACCATGTAATGAGGCTTCTTAGAAGACAGGTTGTGTTATGCTGTTAGATGAATTACATTTCTGACACATTTAGGCCTTGGTATTTTTGGATATGCAGGTCCATTGCGGCAGGCACAGTTATCCATGAATATCATTTCAACCCAAAGTTATTCAAACTTAGGGCCTCATTACACGGTATGCGGTAAAAACCGGCAATTACCGGCATGGCGTAAATAGCGTGTCCGCCCTCGCAAGAGGCCGCAAATTGCATGCCATTACGAGATCGCGGGCACGAGCCTACCGCCATGCCGGTAATGAGCCTACCGCCATGCCGCAAAAGTCCCAAAAAAGTCCCTTAACGGCATCCTCGAAAGCGCTGTTAGCACTTCCGCCCTGCCGCCACATGCAAATAGCGGTTTCCGCAAATAGCGGTGACCGCCATTAGCGGTCACCGCTAATAGCGGTCACCGCTATATTGCGGAAACGGAAATAGCGTCATCGCACCGGAACGGGAAAGAGCACGGCGGCCATCTTTAAAAACACAATCCATTGCCATCCCCCTTATCCAGGACACCTTACCAGGAACCACGTTGGGAAATACACCAAGGACACCGTGAAGATGCCCAAGGCCATTAAAAAATCGTCTGAGCGGCAACGCAAGGAGAAGTTTTGCAAGGAGGAGCTCCTGATGCTAACGCAGACACTAGTAGACAATGCTCATGTCGTCTTCAACAACGACATGCGTCGGGAGACCATTGTGAAGAAGAAGGCCATCTGGGAAGAGGTAGCCCACAAGGTCAGCGCGGTAGGCACCACAACCCGCACAGTCAAAGACTGCCGAAAGAGGTGGGATGACCTCCAGCTCCGTGTGCGGAACATCCTATCCGTGAACCGCAACCTGGCTACGGGCACAGGAGGAGGCAGTGAATCGCCAATCAAGCTCACCGAGTCGGAGGAGACATGCGCATCAACCATCGGGGTGGAATGCATTGAGGGAGTTGGACAAATGGAGCATGGCGTGGCCGTTTCGTCCGATGGAGGTGAGTGTATGCATCAAACAATGCACAGTGAAGTGTGATGTTCCCCCCAATCATGTGTCCATATCAATGCCGTGGCTCCAGCCACAAACAGACATGCATGCATCACTACATGCCCAAACAACACAGACCCATTCATGCATGACCCACCCAACATCCCCATTACCTGCATCCACACTGAAGAGCCCGGAATGCATAGAACGGCATGACGTATTCATTTTGCTCAAGGCAGGTCGACCCATTACTGATGGTTGTCAACATTTCTCACCCTTGCAGGATCACACACTGACACTGAGGAGGCACGCACTTCCACACCTGCTCCCACATCCAGCAAAAAAGCAAGGAGGGATGCCACAGGGGACACCGCCACATCCACTAGGGCAGCCAGGACGAGTGTCCATGACCACAGGGACAAAAGCAGCCGGAACACCAGTTGCACGCATCCACAGGCCATGGCTGCTCCCGTCGTGGCACCCACGGAAGTGTGTCTCCCAGCAGGTGAGGGCAGCATCGAGGGAATGCACTCTGCTGCCACCAGCTCAACGGGTGAAGCAGCAGCCACGGCCCCACCTTCAGATGAGGAGGACACACCTGCCATTGATGCCGATAGCCAGAGCCCCAGACCAACAAGCCCCTTACTGGCAAGCCCGAGGTACTCCTCAGGTCCGGGTAGTCATGGAGATTCACCCACCCCTGAAGGGATATGGAGCCCCCAGATATCCTCTCCTGATGCAAGTGCAATGGGACCAGGTGCATCAGCCATCCCACCAGCACCCACCATGCGACATGACCTCTCGAGCATCTACCAGAGGCAGAACGAGATGAGTGGCCTAGTAGGTCAACATGTGGCAGAGACAGTCCGCCTGAGGGAGGACATTGCTACATTGGCACAGCAGACAAGGGAGGGCATGGAGGCATGCACCAGCCGAATCTGCAGTGAAATGGCCCAACTGCGGCAGGCCATGAACCGCATAGCAGACGCTATTGAGCGTCGGTGCCCACTCACGGCCCAGGAAGAACCAGGCCCCTCCTCGTTTGGGAGTTCACGCCAGACTAGTCCCCTGCGCCGGTCTATGCGGAACCTGCGGCGCACGGCTTCACAACCACCAGATGACGATGCAGGCACTGGCAAATAGGGCCACCAGGATTCGTGTGCCACATGTGGCGATGGACACAATCACATCATGAGACTCACATGGGAGTGTTGAGGGGGGAGGGGGGTAAGGGTCTGTTTGGGTGTGTTGAGGGGGGAGGGGGGTAAGGGTCTGTTTGGGTGTGTTGAGGGAGGAGGGGGGTAAGGGTCTGTTTGGGTGTGTTGAGGGGGGAGGGGGGTAAGGGTGTATTTTGGGAGTTTGGGTAATGCACTTTCGTACCACAATATGTTCAATATACACTGTTCAGAGTTTGAAACCCAAGCGTGGTCTCCATTATTGTGTATGTGTCATTCATTGTGGACAGGGTCCTTTGTGGGCCTCGAAACATGCACCAGGGCAACAATTCCCATCTACGTCCATGCTATTTCACCTTGGTGCATGATGAGATTACAGAATCAGATGCTGATGTACATCGTGTGCCTCCTTGGCACTGCCTCTTTCATGTCCTGCCGGGGCATTCCACCCGCACTCATCCTCAGCCACATCATACTCTTCTGGTGGTTGCATGTCAATTTCAGGTGGCATAGGCACGTTCCATCATATGCACATTTTGTGATGCTCTACACATGCCATGGTTGTCTTTGCCACTTTGACACGGCCGTACAGGAGTGCCACACCCAGGCCGCTTAGGCAGCGGAGCACTGTCATTGGAGGGATGTACTATATTGTTGTCCTCTTCCTGCTGCTTCTGTGGGTTCCGTACAGGTGTTGGGAGCCACCTCCTCAGTGGATCGCTGGCATTGCCTGTATGGTGTGAGGAATGGGTACCTGTTACGGGTCACCTCTGGTGTGGGCTGTTGTTGTTGGTGCTGCACTGCTATCATGTAGTCAAGGATGTCATGTCATGCTGCTGCTATTGGCACCATCTTGGTGTGGGAAGGGGTGTGGGTAGGTGTGTGGTGTGCTCTTTTGTGCTGCCTGTCTCCATTGCATGCACCTGTGCTGATTGTGTCCATCTTTAGTTGATGGGTACACTGCTCAGGTCTCTTAACGGGTGCTTTTCGATGCCGTTATTAGCGCCATGCCGGTAAGGGGTTTTTGGGTGTTTTACATGCTGCTAATACCATGTCCGCATGGCTTGTGATGGCCTGGTATTAGCGCCATGGCGCTAATTCCGGCCTGGGGGTCGCGCGCCCGCGACCTTGTCGCTATTAGTGGCACCGTAATTAACGGGTGCGCAGATAGCGGTGGGTTCGGGTCGTGATTGGCTTAGGGAATTAACGGTACCGGTAAATCTTTACCGGTACCGGTATTCCATTACCGCACAACGTGTAATGAGGCCCTTAGTCTTTGGGGCAAAATGTACTCAAGGGTCCAATATCGTTCTTAGGATGGTTAAGTTTGTGACGCTATTCCACATCAAGTGCTATCACTCCGGTGGGCAGATGATTACCGGCATCCCACAGGTGCACCTTTGTCATGGTAACGAGTAAGAGGCGGAAAGCATAAATAAAATGATGCAATATTCTGGTGCCTCTCTCTGCCACTGGAATGCTCTGTTTAGAGTCTAACTGTGTTTCAAATGTGGCATCTGCACACCCTGCTTAAGCGTGCCATAGTTGTGTTGGTTGTAATGAAGTCAACTTCTCTGAGTCTGTTGATGCTTTTGTACCTGGTCAGGTGTGGCATCTGCACACCGTGCTTAAGCGTGGCAATAGTTGTGTTGCTTGTAATGAAGTCAACTTGTCTGAGTCTGTTGGTGCTTTTGTACCTGGTCAGATGTGGCATCTGCACACTCTGCTTAAGCGTGGCAATAGTTGTGTTGGTTGTAATGAAGTCAACTTCTCTGAGTCTGTTGATGCTTTTGTACCTGGTCAGGTGTGGCATCTGCACACCCTGCTTAAGCGTGGCATAGTTGTGTTGGTTGTAATGAAGTCAACTTCTCTGAGTCTGTTGATGCTTTTGTACCTGGTCAGGTGTGGCATCTGCACACCCTGCTTAAGCACGGCATAGTTGTGTTGGTTGTAATGAAGTCAACTTCTCTGAGTCTGTTGATGCTTTTATACCTGGTGGGGTGTGGCATCTGCACACCCTGCTTAAGCGTGGCATAGTTGTGTTGGTTGTAATGAAGTCAACTTCTCTGAGTCTGTTGATGCTTTTGTACCTGGTCAGGTGTGGCATCTGCACACCCTGCTTAAGCGTGGCATAGTTGTGTTGGTTGTAATGAAGTCAACTTCTCTGAGTCTGTAGGTCTTTGATTCTCCCTACACTAAGCCATTTGCCTCACACTTAAACAAAGCAATGCAATTCATATTGCAGTTTTTTGCAATCAGTTTGCTTTAGGGAAACAATCTTGGGTTCCATTTATGGTGACATTTCTTTCTTTTGAGCACACACATAAGGTTTCAAAAACCTGACCTTTGCAAATGTAAAAGCAAGCTCACACGTCTTGGAGGTGGCAGCTGCTTGGGAGGACTGACGTATTTGCGGTCAAGGAAAATGTGTCTCCATCAAATCTGCAACACCTAATCAAACATCTAAACCAGGGGTCTGCAACCTGTAGCCCTCCTAATGTTTAGGTCTACAGCTCCTATGATCTCTCACAATTGACTATGGGCCTCATTACGAGTTTGGAGGCAGCCATGGAGCTTTTAGCTCCATGGCTGCCTCCAAACCGGGCTCCTTTACCGGGTTCCTGCAATGGGGACTTACCAGGTCATTCCGACATAGGAGGACCCGGTAAGTCCTCCTTGCAGGAACCATTCCCCATTCCCATTTGAGCCCCCATAGGGCTCAATGGGAATGGGGAAGTAGGTAACAACGGGCACATTATAAGTGTCCCGTTGTTACCTCCCTCCTCCCCTTGCGGGACCAGGAAAAGACATCTGGTTTTACCAGACGTCTGATCAGTGTCCCGCGAAGGGAACCTCGTAATGCGCGCTCGCGGAATGAAGGGGGCCGGTCCCGTACCGGCCCCCTTCATTCTGGGAGTGCAAGGGTCGTAATGAGGCCCTATGTGTGTTATGGCTGATGGTAGTTGTAGTTCAAAACATATGGACAGCCAAAGTTTGCAGACATCTGATCTAAAGCATGAATATTGGTGACGCTGTGCTCTGCCTGAAAATTGCCAAAACTTTTTTCAACTTTTGAGAAGATGGTTTTGTCAGTATTATAATATGTACTAAAAGTATCTACAAACATAAACTGTACAATCATTCATCTTGATCCAAATGTGACTGCTTCATGTTTATTTTTCAGAAAGTTTGTCCAGGAATGCCCCAGCGGTCTGATAACACTACATGAGTTTCGAAGACAATTTTGTGACTGCACCGTGGGGAATGAGTCTTCAGAATATGCAGAGCAGATATTTCGAGCACTGGACAACAACGGGGTAAGGGCCTTTTATTTTCCCTTACTGAGGCAAAGCCATGTATCTTAGATAGTAGTTTGATCAGAATAAATGCATATGGAAACCAAAACACATGATAGCGATTACAAAAATGTTATTAAATCAGCTGATTGTACAATCATGCTTAGAATCTGTGTTGGGTTAGCACAGCTGACATTTCGGAAGTAGGTCTCCCTAGCTAGCAGGAGCACTGACAATCTAAACATAATGCCAATAACAATAAAATATTGAGAAGGTGGTTTTCTAACTTAAAAGCCTCACTATTTTCACTCCCCAAATGTATTGCCCATATGGATGACCTACAATGACTTGAAGCGCTTTCTCTTGTTGCATTTGTAAGGCATCACTGTTGTGGTCAAACTGATTAAACGTTGCTGTAACTGTGGAACCGTACACAACTAGTGACTCTGCTGGATGGCTTTGAGTGGACACTGCCAAAGGTGCCCCAGATCCTTGTCTCTTGCCACTGGAATGCTCTGTTTAGAGTCTAACTGTGTTTCAAATGTGG
The DNA here is from genome assembly GCF_040938575.1 of Ambystoma mexicanum. Lineage (NCBI taxonomy): Eukaryota > Metazoa > Chordata > Amphibia > Caudata > Ambystomatidae > Ambystoma > Ambystoma mexicanum. The sequence continues at coordinate 101,930,113 of NC_090936.1, read as the reverse complement.
CATCTGCACACCCTGCTTAAGCGTGGCATAGTTGTGTTGGTTGTAATGAAGTCAACTTCTCTGAGTCTGTTGATGCTTTTGTACCTGGTCAGGTGTGGCATCTGCACACCGTGCTTAAGCGTGGCAATAGTTGTGTTGCTTGTAATGAAGTCAACTTGTCTGAGTCTGTTGGCGCTTTTGTACCTGGTCAGATGTGGCATCTGCACACTCTGCTTAAGCGTGGCAATAATTGTGTTGGTTATAATGAAGTCAACTTGTCTGAGTCTGTTGATGCTTTTGTACCTGGTCAGGTGTGGCATCTGCACACTCTGCTTAAGCGTGGCAATAGCTGTGTTGGTTGTAATGAAGTCAACTTGTGTGAGTCTGTTGATGCTTTTGTACCTGGTCAGGTGTGGCATCTGCACACCCTGCTTAAGCGTGGCAATAGTTGTGTTGGTTGTAATGAAGTCAACTTCTCTGAGTCTGTTGATGCTTTTGTACCTGGTCAGGTGTGGCATCTGCACACCCTGCTTAAGCGTGGCATAGTTGTGTTGGTTGTAATGAAGTCAACTTCTCTGAGTCTGTTGATGCTTTTGTACCTGGTCAGGTGTGGCATCTGCACACCCTGCTTAAGCACGGCATAGTTGTGTTGGTTGTAATGAAGTCAACTTCTCTGAGTCTGTTGATGCTTTTATACCTGGTGGGGTGTGGCATCTGCACACCCTGCTTAAGCGTGGCATAGTTGTGTTGGTTGTAATGAAGTCAACTTCTCTGAGTCTGTTGATGCTTTTGTACCTGGTCAGGTGTGGCATCTGCACACCCTGCTTAAGCGTGGCATAGTTGTGTTGGTTGTAATGAAGTCAACTTCTCTGAGTCTGTTGATGCTTTTGTACCTGGTCAGGTGTGGCATCTGCACACTCTGCTTAAGCGTGGCAATAGTTGTGTTAGTTGTAATGAAGTCAACTTCTCTGCCCAGCTTAAGCGTGGCAATAGTTGTGTTGGTTGTAATGAAGTCAACTTGTCTGAGTCTGTTGATGCTTTTGTACCTGGTCAGGTGTGGCATCTGCACACTCTGCTTAAGCGTGGCAATAGTTGTGTTGGTTGTAATGAAGTCAACTTCTCTGAGTCTGTTGATGCTTTTGTACCTGGTGGGGTGTGGCATCTGCACACCCAGCTTAAGCGTGGCAATAGTTGTGTTGGTTGTAATGAAGTCCGCTTCTCTGAGTCTGTTGATGTTTTTGTACCTGGTCAGACCTTGCATTAACGAAACATATCTGTTGACCTATTTTTATATGGTACCTGTGAATATGCCTTGCGCCTTTGTTTGCCATGTATCTCTTGCATATTCACATAAAGTGTTTGCAGTTTGCTGTCATATGCGTTGGTGTGACACATGTTATTTGTATGCTGCCCTAGGTACTGTTTGTTGATGTCGGTTTGCAACAAGAGTCATTGATGAATAGTGGTGTTGCTCTAATGCTGCTTTCTGTCTGTGTGCCTAGCTGTCGGGCTTCATAATGACTACTGCAGTGCAATGAAAAAGTGACAGTAACTCGGCAACCACCACTTTTATTGGTGGGAACGGAATTATTATAATTTTTACCACACTGCCAAGTTCCAAGTTTGGCGGAAAAGTGGATGTTAATATTCTACTTTGCCTCCAATAATTGGCAGATTTACCGGGGCGGATTTACGGCTCACAGTAAATCTGCCAAAATCCCCATAGAGTCCAACGGAATCGAGAAAGGGAGAATTATATTGCCCTACCACCATTTTAAATCTTGTGGTATGCCCACGGGACCGAGTGGTGGTAACAGTGAACGATGTTGGCTGTAATTCTTCAGATTTACTGCCAAATTAACGCCAAACGCATAATGATGTTGAAATAGTCTCCCTGTTCCTGACTTGTGTACAGGTCCTCAGAAGGAATCCTCCAATCCCTGTTAAATTGCAGATACCTGTTAGTCCGTATTCCATAGTTCTATACATAAAAGCATAATGGAAGTTGAACCTCTGCCATCCGGATGTCTCTAGAAGTTGGATACCTTCTCACAGATCCTGCACTTTAGGTTGTGCCTTTGCTGTCCCCTAAAGCACCCACCTATCCCTGGCTCTTCATTCAGATTTGGAGGTCCTTGTATTGTGGATTGCTGTCTCAAAAAATGTTGTCTCCTATTTCACTAACAAGACCTGGATGCTTTTCAGCGGGATCAGATGTTCACATTTCGCCAAACCAGGCATAACTGGGAGCTGCAAACAACGTCCTTCAAAGCAAGCAACACATTGTTTACAGACTGTTGAAACACATTTGCACTATAGCTGTGTGAGCCTGAATGACGTATGAACTGCAGCAAACCTCTAATACATATTTTCTGCATTTGAGACTGAAACCCATGCAGTGCAGACACGCCTAAGATATTTAAGGTTTATTCCAAAAGAAGACAATTGCCACACATGGTCTCTTTGTGGTAATATTTCCCACATTACAACAACCTAATATCAGTGAAAGACTAATGTGAGTCACTAGGCTCTCAGAGTACCAATTTCCAGAATCTGCAAACTTGTATATGACTTTCAAAAGCTCAAATGGTTGGGCTTATTTAGGCGAAGCCATTGCAACCTAAAATTAGGAAATCTACATACATGAAGAAGGCAAAGCACCAATTACCAGATGAAGATAGAGGTGTATTTCTAAAGATGATTTGAAAGCAAAGAGGGGCAGTCTAATTAAATGCTTGCAGAGCTGTGCAGAGAGCTTTGAACTTAATGCACTTTTCGACTGGTAGCCAGTGCAAGGCCTGCAACGCTGGTGTAATATGTTCTCGCAAGGGAGTATACAAAAGTAGACAGGTTGCAGTAATTGTAGCTTCCAGAATTAGTACATAGGTAGACCTAAGTAGACTCCGCTAGCGCGTACAAGACCACACTGAACCAGGGCCAAGAGACTTAGTTGGGCTGACAGGCAATGGACTAACTTTATTAACAACTTTAGGCATTTAAACTCGTATGGTCTGCGATGTAAGTGATAGGTCTTCGCCAATGATTACCCTAGGTCAGGTATCTGGCTTTCCAGATTTTACGGACGGCAACTCCATTGATCGCTTACCATTGATTTGCTGGCTAGGGATGATTGGAGTTGAAGTCAAAACATGTGGGGAGCCGAAGAGTACAAAACCTTGCCCCATGTTCTTAATGTTAATTGAGAGGTTGGGGCAGCAGCCAACCTCATATCTGCAGAATATTATGTGATACAACTTGGGTGCATCCACCTTCACAATCTTAGTCTTGACCAGGTTGAGTTTGCCAAAGCACTGCCCTATCCACTTATCCACGGAGAGCATAAGATTCTTAAACCTACTGCCAACTTCTGAGATGGAGGGCAATGTCACCTCCATCACAATGTGGCTGCAGTTGGCAAATTGAAAAATGTAAAGCCAATGGCAGCTCCTAAAATTCCTCCCTTTTTCAGCGGGAAAACCTGGACTGTATCGGTGAGAGCCATCTGCAGATGGAGGGATTTGAACTGTAGAGGGACACTAGCCAGGTCCCAGAGGACAGGAAAATAGCTGAAGAATATGTCCTAAAATCAAAACCAGTGTCGAGAGGCAAACTAATGCATCATTCATGGCGTTGGCCGCTCCCCGCCTCTATATCGGAAGTGTAAGAACAGCACGTCATACATGGCGTCTGCCCTCCCCCGCCTCTGTACCACAAGTACGAGAAATGCCATTCACTACGACAACCCTATCGACCTTATCCTGGAACAAAAGAAGAGATGAATCGGCAAACTCAAGAAGAAATTAACATGTTGTAACTGAAGATGAGGAGCGCAAGTGACATCACTGACAAACTGACACACCAAGATACAATAGACATGAAGCAAATATGCACTCACCATGAAGAAACTCAGACACTAGGTCAGACTTGCATTTAGACATGAAGAATATTACCTGCACCATATAGACATTAGTAACATAACACAATCAATGTATATGCTGAAACGCAAGACAAACGCTATACATATAAAGCTTGCTAAACAGAAATGCAGCCGTAACGTGTGGCCATCTTGAACAAAATGGACGGCAGAGCCACATTACAGTGATTGGAAAACCTTGAAGACGCCTCAAAGGTGCAGGGAGATTTAACCTGCTGAAATTATCTAAAATAGAGACCTGTGCAGGCCAGTCACTAGCTGCACAGCCGCCTCCAAGGCTATTGCGAAAAGGGAGATTTGGATGGTTCTGAAGAACAGAAGATAATAATTCCCAAGCATTAGGCATATTTCTCTTAGATTAAGTAGAGAGCAACCAACCTTTGAAAGCCAGGTGGCCATTAATTGGAAGCTTAATACTGCAGGAGGAATAGCTCGACCAAGTCTCTAGTGGCCAAAGAGAGTAATAGCACCCATATTAATATGAGCTAAAATCCTAATAAAAGCTTCGTAGAATAATTCAAAACGTGGTCTCCTCACACGTGACTTATGCTTGAAGAACAGAATCCATTCATTAAGCTCCAGACCGTTAAACACTTGCCTTGGCTCACCACAGCTTCCCAGTGCGAAAGACGCTGGACAAGGCTAAGTACAAAGCTAGATGCCCTAACTCGACACCTAGGAAATAAGGGATAGAGTCTTATTCAATTAAAAGAGGCAGTTCCTTGATATCACTCCTCCTACCACTATTTCTGCTCATGTGCCGATGACCTGCCAAATGTCCAAGTTTGGTAAGACCAAAGCCAACTAATCACAACTCTTAAAATTATGCCGCCATGTAACTGTTGCATTAGCCAATTACCTGTTGCTAATATGATGGGCCTCATTACGAAGTTGGCGGTAACCCGCCGGTGCAGCCGGCAAGTTACCACTGACCTCGTAATACCATTCTGCCGCCTGATATCCAGGTGCCACTTGGATATTAGGACAAGAGGCTCTCCGGGATGTCAGGCAGTGTAAATGGTAAAACCCCATTCCCGTGGAGACCCACGGAAGCACCTGCATCGTTGCTGCCGGTGCCGGGCCTTTGGTGAAAACCATGCCTGCTGGGATCGGTACGCCTGGCAGGTCAGACCTGCCGGCGATCCGGCCGGGCGATCTGGCCCCTGCAGTCAATCTCATAGTCTGGTGGTCTGGAAAGGGTGCCGGTACATTGCTAACAGCACACTTATTTCCGGACCACCAGACTTGGAATGAGGTCCGATGCCTTTCTTATTTGTATCATTTGGGGTGGTCAAAGGTGGGGCCATCAAATAGTTATGTGCAATGGAAAGACCAGCACCTATGTATCTTATATGTAGACAATTCCCCTAACCAATCCCCTGACCTGCAGGTTTTTGTAACCAAGATTGGAGTGCAACATCAGTTGTGAGGTATTTTTGCCTTATAATCCACTGTTTTGTATTGGAGTAAGAGAGGATTGGAGACTTGCACACTTATTGCTGTCACTGTTTTATATGGATCGTAATAAAGCAGGCCTTTGCCATTTACTCGTCACAGGGTGCAGGATTTCCCAGTCAGTCTGTTCTGTTAGCACTTGGGCTTTTCGGGGCTCTTTAACACCAGCTGCCAGATCAAACAGGGATACACACATCTCCCATTATCACCTTATTTTGCAGAAGGAAAACCTGAACTGGACCAGAGATATGCAGATGCAAATTCAAATGTAGGAAGGTTACTGGAAGGACCTGGTTGCCGCACAGAGATGCTTCCTACACCCCAGAGTAGAGAGTCGTGGAGAACCAACACCACTCTACCATCTAGTGCTTAGAGTGGCAGAGCAAAGCAGAGTGGTGCCTTTTACAGTGACTCATCACCCAGAGGAGACTTTCCTTCCTCTCCATACTAAATGAAATACTGAAGAAACCAGAACTCATGACGTCCCAGCAGCTGCAGCACGAGAAATGGTGAGGCTTTAACCCACTCCCCTCATCCTGAAATTGAAGGGAAAAAACAATTAATATATAAATTAGAATTGGATTTACAGCCTCCCAAACCTGCAGCATTTACCTTGACCTCCTAGATATAGAGGGCAACCCATATGAACTGCTAAGGATAGAGCCCCTGCAGACAGAACTCAGAAGAGTGCCACTCCCTACATCATCACCAATAGCAAACAAAAACTACATAGATAATTCAAGATGAAGGGAGGCCTTGATAGAGTATCTGGCCCATCACCTTGCAGCCCACATGACCACAACACATAGCCCAACCACCAGCAAGGGCAGCCTACAACACACATGGGAAAGCAACGTCCCTAAGCACTGCGGAGGAGAAGAAGGGATCTGATGATGTTTAGCCAGAGAGGGTGTTGTGTTGCAGAAGGAACTGGAGAAATTTGTTTGGATGAGACTGGCAAGTGAGAAGAGTTTTGAGGAGGATGGAGGTGGAAGGAGATTGCAGTAAGTTGGTGAGCGGGAGAGATACTGGAAGAGGGAATTTATCATTTGGAGGGAGATATTTTAGAGAGAGAGTTGCCAGTTGTGGAGCGAGATTGTAGGTTGAGAGATATCAGGTAACAGGAGAGAGATGGTGGAGTGGGAGAGCTATCAGTTGTGCAGAGAGACATTGAGGGGGAGAGTTACTATCTGGAGAGAAAGGCATTGAATGGAGTTACCATACTGATGGAGGAGAGGTGTAATCTGGAGATATCAGTGAGGGAGAACTACTCCAGGAGGGTATGATATCAGAGGAGACAGAGATTTGTCATCTGGGGAGAGTTTGTTGGAAGAGGAGGGTTCTCAGTTGAAGAGGGGAGTTTTGGAGCAGGGAAATAGAGTGGCAAGACAGGTAGGGAGATGGGGAGGCTGTCTGCAGTAGAAAGATTGAGAGAGTGGTATTTGGCTGAAGGGGAAGATACAACCACCCAACTGAAGATGGAGGAAGGGGCACAGGAGGACCCCATAGTGATAGAGGAAAGGGAGGATCCAGTGCACCAGGTGTCATGAACCATTGAACTCGCCCTTTCTGGGCCTCCTGGTCCCTGACAGGTCGGGGATTACACTCCATAATACTACCAACATGGCTGCAAGCTCAGACCGCTGTTCACCAGTCTTCACGTTCTACGCAGCGTATTCTATAAAGAGGCCACACCCCCGTGGCCCCGCGGCGTCTCAACACTGCTGTTAGCTGTGACTGGACATGTGCTCCGTACTCTCCCTTGTATTATTCTGTTGTTTCCTGGTTCCTGGAACCCCTTCTTCCAATCTACCTTCCCTCCTTCTTATCCAGCCCTTCCCGGAATCCTTGCACCGCCTCCGCATGCTCCATATCCTTTTTCTGAATTTCCTAGACTTTACCCTTGATCCCGGACATCGAAGTTGAACAAACACTGGAATCCGAGGACGGCCGAGCTGGCTTGTATAAGACCTGAACTGTAACGCCCACCTGGTTCCCACGGGGGCGCTGATCTAGTCTGGATTACTGCGGCCTCTTCTAGTGTGATGCGCAGGACCCGGAACACCGATTGGACAGGACCTCCAAATTGTGCTTCCTTGGCCCGTAGGAATATCCTTCTGCAGATGAGAAAGGGGATTAACAGTCTGTAGAATGGTGTGCTAGCTCCTCCCTTCCCCCCTCCGTTCCTCTCTATTCCTCCAAACCCGGTTTAAGCTCACCTTATGGTTTGGAAGGTTGAACTCTCCATCCTGCTTCTGGTGGAGGGGCGCGCGTTCGTCCAGTTACTTCCCTGGTTTTCAGAATGGCGCTGGCAAAATCCACTTGACTTTCCTGAGCGATGCGCCGTAAGTATGAAAGTTCAAAGTTCAAGTGAGGCCCCCTTTATGCTGTCTTTCTCACCTGTGATCTGTCCTTTATTTCAGGTGCAGAATTAAGGCAATGCATCGAGGGGTTAACCTGCCGAGATGAGTAGTAATGAGGGCGATCCCTCTAGATGTCCTTATCATTCCTCTGAAATGTCTCTAGTCCTTTCCCCATAGGGGCCGGGGTACGGTACCTGCCAACGGGGCGGCGCTGACCCGAAATGTGGAAGAAAAGCCGGTAAGTATTATGGCTGTTAATCAGGCTTTCCTTCTGTGTGTCCTTCTGCTCACCTTTTGTTTCTTCCTCTCTCCCCTAGGTGCAGAGATGTGGCGTCCGATTCTGACAGCCGCGATGGAGCCGGGAGATGTCTCGAGGACAGGACAGGTGAGTGAAGCGTGGCGCTGCAGCGAGCAACGCGATGCTTTTAAATTGAAGTCTTCCTTCAAGGATGCTGGCGAGAAGATTCCGGATGCAGGTAAGAAGCTTGAAATAATCCTTGGTTTTCACCTTTCTCTTCTCTTCCTTCCTTGCAGGTCTTCCAGGTTCAAGACGGGCGTGGCTGTAGTCCAGGAGCAGGAGCAGACATGGTGAGCGTTAAGCTGCAGGAACCAGAACAACGCGAAGCATGAGCTGCTGTCTGGGCGTGGCTTAAATAGCCTCCAAAGAAGTCCCAGGTATGTATCCTTCCCCAACTAGGTATATATCCTTCCCTGGCCACGCCCGAGTGAAAAAATAGTCCCTATGAAAAAATAGTCCCTTTCAGGTCTCAGGGAGGCCTGAAGCGTGCAGCATGGTCTGCATCAGGTAAGTGCACAAAACACCTCCCTTTATGAGCCTGGCGCTTATGGCGCCAGGACTGATGTCCAACATGAGCCTGGCGCCAAAGGCACCAGGACTGAGTCCAAAGAGTCCCTATAAGGGGCCGCTGGGCTTTTACCCGAGGGCATGATGCCTGCTTCCGGGGGTGCTGGGCCTGGCCTGATGCTCCGGGGGTAGGCATCATGACAGCACTCCCCCTAAAGGCCCCTCCCAAGGTCGTTCCTTCTGGAGGTTTCGGTTTGTTTGGGAAATTCCGATGGAACCTTTTTACCAGCCGAGGTGCATGTACGTGATCAATGGGTTCCCAAGACCTTTCCTGAGGCCCGTACCCTTTCCAATCAATTAGATAGAAAAGTTTTGATTTTAAGATTTTGGAATCCAAAATGTTCTTTACTTCGAATTCTGGCTCTCCATCTATCAGGATTGGGTCTGGTGGCTTTATTAATCTGGTTCCTGGTTGTACTGGTTTCAAAAGTGACACATGAAAAATGGGGTGAATCCGCATGTTGGCTGGTAGATCGAGCTTGACTGCTACTGGGTTAATTATAGCTTTGATTTAGTAAGGGCCTAAATACCTTGGATTAAAAGTTCGAGGTCCCTTGAGCGATAAGTGTTTGGTAGCCAACCTACTTGATCCCCAATTTGGTACGGAGGCGCCTCCTTTCGATGTAGATCCGCATTCTTTTTGTATTTCTCTTTCGCATGTTGCAAATGTGCAGTTGCATCCTTGAAGGCTTGAGTTATCGTAGAATGCAAATGATCCACTGCGGGCATTTCAAGGCTCGAAGGTGAGTCCAAGTCTGAAGTACGAGGGTGATGTCCATATAGGGTAAAAAAGGGGCTTTGACCCGTTCCAGAGTGTATCGAGTTATTATAAGCATATTCAGCCACCCACAGAATATCCTTCCAATTACCCTCCGATTGGTGCAACATACATCGTAGAAATTGTTCAAGGGTCTGGTTCGTTCTCTCCGTCTGACCATCGGTCTGTGGGTGGTGGCTGGTCGAGAGTCTTACGTCGATTTGTGCCAGCTGACAACACTTTTTCCAAAAATGGGAAATAAACTGGCTTCCCCGATCGGAGACTAGTATGGATGGGAATCCATGCAAACGGATGATATTCTCGAGGAATTCCTTGGCAAGAACAAAGGCTGAAGGTAATCCTTTCAACGGAATAAAGTGGGCCATTTTGGAAAATAAATCCACCACAACCAGAATAGTATTGTAACCATTACAAGAGGGCAGGTCCGTGATAAAATCTAGTGACAGGGTGTGCCAAGGTGCTGGTGGAATGTCTAAGGGCTGAAGAAGACCGGCGGGTCTTGTCTTTTGACCTTTGTTTTGGGCACAAACTCCACAGGACATCACAAAAGATTTAATATCCTTTCGCCAGGAAGGCCACCAGAATTGTCGTCTAACATTTTCCTCAGTTTTGGCAATGCCAGGATGTCCTTCCATCAGGGTGTCATGATGACGGGAAATAACCAGTTCTTGCAATTCCTTTTCTGGCAAAAATAAGCGTCCTTGGAGGTAAGGTAAGCCATCCTTGACTGAAAAGTTAGACCCCTTTTTGATCCAATCCTGCAAGGCTGAAGAGTCCAGGACTTGTTTTACTCGTGCTTGAATGTCTTCAAGGGTTTGTAAAGTGGTTATTTCCAAAATTCTTTGTTCGGGAATTATCGGCACAGGTTCTGAGTTTGTGTCTATTTCTTCCATTCCAATTCGGGATAGAGCGTCCACCTTACCATTCTTAGACCCGGGGCGGTAGGTGATTACAAAATCGAACTCAGCAAAGAACAAAGCCCATCGGAGATGTCGAGATGATTGGGCTTTGGCAGTTTTTAAATATTGTAAATTTCGGTGATCAGTGATCACGGTGATGGTATGCCGGGCGCCGAGGAGATAATGCCGCCAAGCCTTAAAGGCGGACTTAATGGCTAATAGTTTCTTATCGGTAATCGCATAATTTATCTCCGGCGGTGAGAACTTTCTGGACCAAAATGCTACGAGGTGCAGTTGGTTGGTTTCAGGGTCTCTCTGAGACAGGACAGCTCCCATGGCTAAGCTGGACGCATCGGTTTCGACTATATATGGGAGATCAGGACGCGGGTGCTTCAAAATAGGTGCCGACGTGAACTTAGCTTTCAACTCCTGAAAGGCCTGTTCGGCTTCCTCGGTCCATTCAAAACGTTTATTTTTTCGCAAGAGTGCAGTGATGGGTTGCACCACACGTGAAAACTCCGGAATAAACCTGCGATAAAAGTTGGCAAAACCAAGCATGCTTTGGACACCTTTCACTGAACTAGGTGATGGCCATTTGAGGATGGCATCCACTTTCCGTGAATCCATTCGGACCCCTTTAGGTGTCAGGATGAATCCGAGAAACTCAACCTCGGTGGTATGGAAAACACATTTTTCCAGCTTGGCAAACAGTTTGTGCTGGTGCAGTTTCTCTAGGACGGCCCTGACATGTTTTCTGTGATCAGATTCCGAAGAGGAGTACACAAGAATGTCATCGATATACACGATAACACAGACATCGATGAGTTCCCGAAGGACATCATTCATGAAGAATTGGAAGGCAGCAGGCGCGTTGCACAACCCGAAAGGCATCACCTGGTATTCGAATAGTCCATATTTTGTACAGAAGGCCGTTTTCCATTCGTCGCCTTCTTTTACTCGTACCAGATGATAAGCCCCCCGGAGATCTAACTTGGTGTATACGCAAGCATCCTTCACCTGGTCAAGGAGTTCAGGGATCAGAGGCAGAGGGTAACGATTTTTAACAGTTATCTGGTTCAATGCGCGGTAATCGATACAAGTCCTAAGGTCGCCCTCTTTTTTAGGCACGAAGAACAAAGCTGAAGATGCCGGGGACTTTGACGGGCGAATGAAACCATTGGCGAGGTATTGATCTAAATATTGTCTCAAATGCAGATTCTCAGGTTCAGTAAGGGCATAAATCCTGCTACAAGGGGGTTGTGCACCGGGCACCAGATCGATTTGGCAATCGTACACTCTGTGGGGAGGTAACGTGTTGGCCTGTTCCTTTTGGAAGACGTCCTGAAAGTCTTGGTACTCTGGAGGTAGTTGCACGGGGACAGAGGTTACTGATGCAAGATTAATCTTTGGATTTTCTGGGTAGCAGGTTTGTGCACGATCCGGGAAGGTTATTCTCTTCGCTCGCCAATCAATTCGAGGATTATGTGTCTCTAACTAAGGGACTCCGAGAATAAGCTGAAACTGTGGAGCCTTGATCACATCAAACACAACTGCCTCCCGATGGCCATCCGGACCTACAAGTGTCACCTCAGCTGTGGAATGTGTTACCGGTCCAGAGGCAATTTCGGTTCCATCTACAGTGGTGATGACATCTTTGCTGGTTTTAGGACGCAGAGGGAGGTTTATCCTAGAGACCAATTCTCGATCCACATAGTTTCCTATAGCCCCGCTATCGATGTATGCCTTTATAGCATGCAACCGTTTTGGCTGTTCCGGATCTATGAGGACCATTGGCACAATGAAATGCGAGGTCTGAGAGTTAGTTTTCAAGCTTGGCAAGCGGACCCCTACGCTTGCCGGGCGTGGTCGTTTCCCGATACAGAGTTTCCATGGATTTCATCAGCGGCTCCTACCACCTTCTTGGGCGGCTTAACCGGGCAATCTCGTAGAAAGTGTCCTGAGGACCCACAATAAAGGCATAATTGCATCTGTCGTCTTCTTTCCTGTTCTTTTTGAGTTAGGGGTCCTTTAACTCCTCCGATTTGCATAGGCTCCGAGGCATCAGCCCCCTTGGGGTTAGCGTGGGTTTTGGCCCACACCCGGGTTTCAAACTTGGACCGATCTGCTTTTCTGTTTTGCAGCCTGTGATCCAACTGGACCACTAAGTCTATATATTCAGTGCATTCTTGGGGCGGATTTACAACTTGTGCCAGGACATCTTTAAGTTCTCCGCGTAGACCTCGATAGAATAACGTGATTCTTTTATCCTCTGGCCAACCAGTTTCCACAATTAGTCTATTGAAGGTTGCAATGTAGGATAGAAGGTCTTGATTGCCCTGTCGCAGAGAGAAGTTCGTCATCCAGAGCCTGTCCCAGGGAATGTCGAGCAAAGAACCTTTCCATGCTTGTTTGAAATCCTTGAAAATCATGAAGAATCGGGTCATCTTGAGTTACCAGTGGGAGTGACCAATCGGCAGCACAGCCGCTGAGATATGACAACACAAAGGCTACCTTGGTCTGATCATTAGGAAAGGCCGCGGGTCTGCATCGGAAGCGCAAACGACACTGATTCATGAATACGGAGAATCGTTTGGGGTCCCCAGCAAAGCGTTCGGGTCGGGCCAGCAGCATGTTTGCAGGTAGATTAATCAGCACAGGGTTACTGGAAACCACAGGAGTGGGGTTCCCCCCGGAGCCGGGTAAAGGAGTTTGTCCAGCTTGACCTTGAAAAAGCTGTCTAGCCAGGTCATCAGTCCTTTCCCTTGTTACTATCACTTCTCTTCTGAGGGCATTAGTCTCTTGACAAGCGGCGTGTACCTTGGCCCGTAATTCCCCCAGTAGTTGGGCCAGTTGGTCAGTCTCAGAAGTTTCCATAGCACCTGGGTGGGAATTTGTAGGGAGGCTTCGTGTTCTGTAACGCCCACCTGGTTCCCACGGGGGCGCTGATCTAGTCTGGATTACTGCAGCCTCTTCTGGTGTGATCCGCAGGACCCGGAACACCGATTGGACAGGACCTCCAAATCGTGCTTCCTTAGCCCGTAGGAATATCCTTCTGCAGATGGGAAAGGGGATTAACAGTCTGCAGAATGGTGTGCTAGCTCCCTCCCTTCCCCCCTCCGTTCCTCTCTATTCCTCCAAACCCGGTTTAAGCTCACCTTATGGTTTGGAAGGTTGAACTCTCCATCCTGCTTCTGGTGCAGGGGCGCGCGTTCATCCAGTTACTTCACTGGTTTTCAGAATGGCGCTGGCAAAATCCACTTGACTTTCCTGGGCGATGCGCCGTAAGTATGAAAGTTCAAAGTTCAAGTGAGGCCCCCTTTATGCTGTCTTTCTCACCTGTGATCTCTCCTTTATTTCAGGTGCAGAATGAAGGCGATGCATCGAGGGGTTAACCTGCCGAGGTGAGTAGTAATGAGGGCGATCCCTCTAGATGTCCTTATCATTCCTCTGAAATGTCTCTAGTCCTTTCCCCATAGGATCCGGGGTACGGTACCTGCCAACGGGGCGGCGCCTACCCGAAATGTGGAAGAAAAGCCGGTAAGTATTATGGCTGTTAATCAGGCTTTCCTTCTGTGTGTCCTTCTGCTCATCTTTTGTTTCTTCCTCTCTCCCCTAGGTGCAGAGATGTGGCGTCCGATGCTGACAGCCGCGATGGAGCCGGGAGATGTCTCGAGGACAGGACAGGTGAGTGAAGCGTGGCGCTGCAGCGAGCAACGCGATGCTTTTAAATTGAAGTCTCCCTTCAGGGATGCTGGCAAGAAGATTCCGGATGCAGGTAAGAAGCTTGAAATAATCCTTGGTTTTCACCTTTCTCTTCTCTTCCTTCCTTGCAGGTCTTCCAGGTTCAAGACGGGCGTGGCTGTAGTCCAGGAGCAGGAGCAGACACGGTGAGCGTTAAGCTGCAGGAAGCAGAACAACGCGAAGCATGAGCTGCTGTCTGGGCGTGGCTTAAATAGCCTCCAAAGAAGTCCCAGGTATGTATCCTTCCCCAACTAGGTATGTATCCTTCCCTGGCCACGCCCGAGTGAAAAAATAGTCCCTATGAAAAAATAGTCCCTTTCAGGTCTCAGGGAGGCCTGAAGCGTGCAGCATGGTCTGCATCAGGTAAGTGCACAAAACACCTCCCTTTATGAGCCTGGCGCCTATGGCGCCAGGACTGATGTCCAACATGAGCCTGGCGCCAAAGGCGCCAGGACTGAGTCCAAAGAGTCCCTATAAGGGGCCGCTGGGCTTTTACCCGAGGGCATGATGCCTGCTTCCGGGGTGCTGGGCCTGGCCTGATGCTCCGGGGGTAGGCATCATGACAGCACCATACGAAAGAAGACTCCTCCTAAAGAAGTCATCAGACAACGAAAACAGGTGAGAAAGGGGAAACCTGTGACACCAGGTTGGTCCAGAGTATATCCATGAAGGCAGGGGGAGGAAGAAGAAGGTGCTACCTGACTGCAAGTCAGGGAAGTTACCACAGTGCCAGTGAGTAAGGGAATAACCCAAGGTCCTTGGCGAGAGGACAGTCAGGTTGTCAACTGCCATCCTCCCTCCACACCCCATTGCCATGGAAGCCAAAGCCAACAGACTGTGTTCTGAGGAGATATACCACCTTTCCCCAGCAACTGGAGTAACATAAGAGCTTGTGACACCTACCATGGGGGACCCAGCTGTGATCTACAGTAACAATGATTTTGGAACCCTGAAAACCCACAACCCGGGGACAAAGAACAGAGTTCCTCCTTGGATCTTGGACTGTGGCCAGGACATGCCCAAAGCACAGACTTTAGGAGAGACCTGTTTCTAGTTTTGTTGGGAGTGCGATACAATACTTCATTTTGGGACTTTGGAGATTGAGAGACATTTGTATTGGTGAATATTTTGAATTGTTTACAAAACCCACCATCCACTGGGTGTTGAGTAAGCAACACCTGAGGACACTTTACATACTGTTGAATTGAAGCTTACTTTTGGTTAGCCTGGCGTTTGTACTTATTTTCTACCCCCACACTGACTGAAACCACATTATTCCTTGTTTTTCATTTAATAGAACTCTTACATCACACCCACCCTGTCTTGTCTTGTTAGCTACACTCAGTACACTCTGTGGCAATACCTTCTGTCTTGAGGAGTTGATCATAAAACAGTCAAGAGCCACCCATTGGCAGATATCTAAGAGATAGAAGAGTTTGCAGATGAAGGCGAAAAGAGAAGATCGAGCTGTTTTATGGCAAAAAGGAGACATAAGAATCTTAAGTAGGCGTTGAGCTTGCCTAAAGAGGAAGTGTAGAGAGAAAATAGACAGGGTCAAGGATGGATCCCTTTGCAATCCTCACTGAAAGTAGGTAGCATAGAAGGATTTCAAATCCTAGGAGACAGTAAGGGCCCATCAGAGAAGTTCGAGGCAACCTAGTGTGATGGTTGAGCTAAAACATGGCGCTGGTGCGCATTGCATTGTGGGAGCACTCAGAGCCATGATGGATATTTATCCATGCCTCAGTGGAAAGCTACACTTGCTTTGCGAAACAACATGTTTTCAACGTTATTCGCTGATGGGCTTGGAATGCAGGCCTTCCCAGCCAAGGACACGGCACTGGGAAAGCTAAGATCCGCAGGTGCCGGCTGGTACCTGATAGCAAAGTTTGTTTTGGGTTTGCTCGGCCTGTGCCAAGGTTTTGAGATGAGTTCCCGGGGCGTTTAGGAGAGAGAAGTGCTTTGCTCCTTGGGGTTACTGTCGGTTGATTCAGCTGGCAACCAACGGTCACCCATCAATGCGCAAGCGCACTGCCAGAAGGTTCAAGAAGTTTCCACCCCTTGTTGAGGAGGGCATATATGCGGAAGCCCTCAACGGTCAGGCGGGATAAGCACAAAGACTTCAGTCGGAGGGGGGACGCTTCGGTCCGACACTCCTGTGGGTTGTTGTGCTCTTGGCCTGGCTATTATCGGGGTCTTTCAGCCGCTTCTGGCCAGATGAAGTTCCATTAAGCTACGCCCACGGTGATGTATTTCTTTCTTTGACTTCTTTATGTTTTCTGTGATCTATGCCCATGTGAGTTGTACGAGTTATTTCTATGTATCTGTAAGCTTTGAATAAATAGCCGTAAAGAGCTGATTATCTTCTAAAGTGTGAATTATTGTGAATTATTGTGTCTGTTTTTGGGTTGAAGTATTTGCTCTATAATTGCACTGGTGATTTATGGTAGTTCCGTGCACTTTTTAGAGGAGAGCAATACACCTAGCTGAGTTCTTGAATTGCCAGGTTGGAGACGGTCATTTGGAGAAAGGGGTGAGCAACAGTGTTGATGAATTCTGAGTGGTGAAACCATGACTAAATTGGACTGCAGAAATAATTTCTTTGTAAATAGTGGGACATCTTATTAAAGACTATTCTTTCCAGAATATTTTAATACTATGGTAAAAAGAGCAGGTCAATAGTTTGCAGAACTAACTTGGTCTAAGTGAGATTCTTAGGGATAGGCAAAAAGTGGGAACTTTAATGCAGGTAGGGAAAATCCTTGATGATAGGAAGGGATGGAAGAGGTGGGGAATAAGAGTTACATTGCTTTCTATTTAATCGTTTGAGGAACAAAAGGATTAACTGGGGCACAGGATGGGTTGTTTGTTCAATAGGAGCCACCTAAGTGGGTGGGATAGAGGAGAAGTAACAAAGACAGTCTTGCAGAGAGTTCATTGGAATTGGGTGGAAGGGGGAAGTGAGGAGGAGGAGAAGATCTGCAAGGATGACCTGCATCTGAGGGATCTTAGGAGAAAAGTAAACTGCAAAGTTATCATTTGAAAAGGAGGAAGTAAAGCATTGGTGGGGATAGCATAGTATCAGGATCTTTACTCCGATCAAATAGGACTTTTCTGTTCCTCACCTGATTTGTCCTGACTTAACGAGGATTTCTTTCTTCGTCCTTTCTTCTTCTTCTTGAAGAGATAAGGTCTGTCTCAAAGGGAAGCCACTATATCTGCCGAGGAGTACCGACAGACTAGTGGCACCTTCTCCGAGACAGCCAATTAGGGGAAAAGAATGTGTGGCAGAAAAACCCCTGGAGATTCTTGTCGTGGTGGGATACCAAACTGGAGGTCCAGGTAAGTGGCGTGGACCGGAGTACTGGATGACAGAGTCAGTAAGATATGGAGGGTTCTGAGGAGAAGGAAAGCTACTGAGAAGTCAAGGGAGACCTTGGGAAGGGAGAACAGCAGAGAGACCAGGACAAGACTGTCGCACCGGGTGAGCCCCCAGCGTGCACCAGAGAATCCTAGACAGGGAGAGAACAACGCAGGAAAACAGAGGGAGCCTGAGAGCCCCGGACGGGGCAAAGCAGGAAGCGTGGGAGAAACAGCAGGAACAATGATTCAGGAGCGCGGGGCACCTAAACAAGCACGTACCCCGTAAGGGAATCCAAGACTGTTGCAATGCGCGGAGGCTGAGGAATCAAGCCACCTTATAGGACGCGGCGGCGGCCATGTTGGGAAATCGCCACAGTCTCCCGCACGTGATATTATTATTATAATTTTTATGATCTTAAGGTTGGAGGAGTGTTTCCGGAGCTAAGAGCGGGAAGAAGAAATGAGGTTCAGAAAATGGTGCAACTTAGTGACATCCAAGGCATGGTTAAAGCCAGGAAAGCAGCCTTAAATTTGATCAGTGGGGGTATGGGGATTTACACATGTGACAGAGGTCAATGCACAGGTAAATCCTATGTTGCCAGATCATGGGATCGATCGAGGGCAAAACATATTTGGAGTAAAGGTCGAGAGAGGGCAGTGGTGAACAAATGGTAAGCTATGAGCTAGGTTGAAGTCACCTGTCAATGTAGGTTTAAGGAGGGGACTGAGCAGGTAGAGATGATAAGATGTATGTAGATGTTGAGCTTGTCTTGAACTTTTGCTAGTAGATGGATGAAGTGGGTGGAAAAGAGGGAGGACACACGAGAAAGCAAGGTCATAGAGAGAACAGCTGTAGGGTGAAAGCCCAGTGGGTGGGGTTGGCTGGGGTAAGGGAGGAGGATAGAAAGATCAAGGAGCTATTCAAGAGGTTCAAATGATGTCTGGTGACGACTGAGTTGTTATTTGGTAGGCAATATTAGAAGGCTGTGCCATAGTAGCATTGATAATGTAATTGATGTGTTGCATGTGGATTGCATTCCACCTAAAATTGGAAGTCGCTCAGAGTTCCTCTTTCATTTTGTATATTGTATGCAGCACTTTAAGCTTCCATGTGGTTTCACTTGTATTGGGCCTCATTACGACCCTGGCGCTAAGGGGTTGACGGCGCCGTAAAAGGCTGCGGCGCCGTTAACCCCTTAACGCCTAATTACGAGGTCCCTTTGCGGCTCCCGACCTTAACGGCTGGTCTGGACCAGCCGTTAAAGTAGGGACCCGCAAAGGGACCTTGAAGGTAATTATGGTACTGCAATTTGCGGTACCGTAATTACCACCTTCACCATTCCCATTGAGCCCTATGGGGCAAAAATGGGAATGGGGAAGGGCCAATGGTGCATGGGGAATTACCGCCCCGCCAACCTTGGAATGGGGTGGTAATTCCCCATTGCACCATGTCGGACTCGTTACAATACCGGCAGCAACCATGGTGCTAATAACGCCATTGGTTACCGCCGGTGTTGTAATGAGGCCCATTGAGTTCCTCATTCATTTTCAGACAAGCCTAGGCTGACAGAGTACATGCCAGGATGAACCATTTCTCTATTCTAGATGGGGGGTGGGGGGTAACATAATATTTCTCTAATAACAAAGCTCTATTGCTTTGCATGGAATAATACAGCTTTTGTCAATTATATTTGAGTAACCGGTTGCCTCAAATCGTTGTCAAATATGTAGACAGACGAAATATCGTGTTTTCTTATGAGTGACGACTTGAATTTGAAATGCTATCTCTACCTGGAATGGTAACTTTCCACGAGTTTCTCTTTGTGTATTTTTCACTCCAAGCCTCTGAGGGGTGTTGTTGCTTTTCACTTGCCATTGAAATGAACAGAAAGGAACTGCTTCTCAAAGATGTGCACTGCAGCATCTCGTCTTTACACCTGTTACCTGACGCCCAATCCTCAAACTCGAGCAAACCTGAAGAAGCTTGGCACGTTGCTCAGATGCTCTTGGGCAAACCTTGGCATATTGTATCACCCCCTTGTAAATAGTTCTACTTATTGTTCTAATGACCTGTTCATGTTTGTAAATATGCTTCTCTCACTTTTGTACCTGTTGTTATATTGTAAAGCGCTTTGGCATAAAGCGCTATATAAATTCAATAAACATAAACATATTGTGAGCCTTCCAAAGATTATCCATATGTTTACCAGTTTAGAACAGTTCAGCCCTATTAGAATCAGCACCAACATGTTTTAACCTACAGGTAAGAGTGAATAATTTATTTTTGTATTTTATTGTTCATTTCTAACGTGCGAGATTGGGATTCGAACCTGCGTTGCGCTGCGTTGCCTTGCTTCCAAGCAAACGCGTTGCCCCTGAGGTATCCTTCCTCCCTTTCTCAACAAAACATTGACCTTTGGTAAAATAAAAAGCACTGAGTTGTGGAACATAAACTTCACATTTCGTATAAGAACTGCAACTTTTTACCAACTTAAAGACAGAAAAAAAACAATTTTAATGAGTCAGATACTTTGGTTGTACTGTCACTCACATACATCCAGGGACTGTCACTAGATAGTAGATTTGGCTATTCAGAATATTGTCATGCAAATTTCTTTTTAATTTGAACTCAAAGTTACCCTTTTAAAACAAACCTATCTTTCTATTTCAGATGACTATCTGCTTTGCCAGTCTAGGACATTTCAATGGATTAAATGAAGCAGTGTGCTAGAATGTCACGCAGATGCGTGCTTTCCTCTGCAGGCATTTGAAACAGCATTCTTAAAATGCCATTCAACATCAGATTTGACCGAAAAGCACATGTTCAAAATGGATTTATTTCCTCGCCCTTTTGGGTAATGTCACTGTGTTATATAATGCACTAAGGCCTCTGACCTGTCCCTGCCTGTCCACGCCTTCCCAGCCGTCGGCCGGTCACTATGCCTGGAAACATCGTCACAAGGTACACTTCCTGAGAAATGCTTCATACTGTCCCTGCCCCTTCATGCTCATGGCACCATTCCTGTTTTACTAAGATGTAATCATAATCGCTTATGAAACTGGCTCGTGTCTATCGCCACGTACCAGCGCTTATGCTCACATCTTCACATGTTCATGCTACCTTGATCCTTTTGCCTGAATCACGCAGACCCAGTACGCACGAATGCCCTCCTACTTCAACTTGGCTGCACTGAAAATGACTCATTCACTAATTGTTCCACTCATAAGCTATCTTGCCAGTTTACACAAAATTCGAATCTAGCTGTTATTTCAACTAGCTTGTTGATTGTTCATTTATAAGTTATTTTGCCTGTTTACACAAAACTCGAATCTAGCTGTTATTTTAACTAGTGTGGTGATTGTTCCATTTATAAGCTATTTTGCCAGTTTACACAAAACTCTAGAATCTAGCTGTTGCACTCACGTCCAAACATTGCCTTTGAATTATGCCAGCCTGGCTCATCCTCATCATGTTGCACTTCTGTGTCATGCCCAATTGCACGCCATGTAGTAGAAACAGCTACATCCCATTCAGTAATGGTCTAGCCAAGCTTGGTTGCCCTAGAAACCACCCCATTCCCTGCCCCACACCCTTCCTGCCCACCCTGCCTCCTTTCCCCCACAGTGCCCCTACAGACCACACTGCTAAAATTAGCGTCACTCTAGGTAACCCACCACCTAACCTTGCTGACCTCACCAAAGATACCTACTCTGACACCAACCAGAATTCACTCAAAACACCAGAACATCGCCCCACAGCCTACCCCAACATCATTACCCGCAACAACAGACTAGGCTGCAGACTTCTCACCTTACATAGTAAAACATCCACTACTCCCACGACTAAGGACACCAATAAAAATACCAATGCAAACACCGGGTCACTCAAAAGAACCTTACTTAATGTCAGATCCCTTGTTGCTCAGCCCACCGAAATTGCCGACATCATCCGTTCAGAAGATCTGGACTTCCTTGCCACCAAAGAAACCTGGCTTCATGCTGCAGCAGGTCCCTATCTAACCCTTGCGGTTCCTGACAACTACTTCATCCGTAGGGCAGACAGACCCAATGCTCGCGGAGGAGGTGTAGCTCTCATATTCAAATCCTCGCTTGACATTTGATCTGTTACCTCCCCTCTACTATATTCATGCAAACACCTTTCCATTAAAATACAAAGTACCCCTAAGAACTCTATCACCTTGGAACTAATATACAGACCCCCTGGCTCCACAGGTACCTTTGAGGAAGATATAACCTCACTCATAGCAGAGAAATCTAAACCTCTCTCACAAAATATTATTCTAGGTGACTTTAACCTGGGATACAATGATCCTCACGATACCCCTGCATCCTCCCTTGCCAATGCCCTCTGCGAACACAACTACACTCAACTTAACACCCTACCTACACATCAGAAAGGCAGAACCTTAGACTGGCTCGCTGCCCACAACTGTAACATCATCTCAAGGACCCCCAACCTCTTATATGGGCCGACCATCTCCTACTATTATTTGACATTAGCACTAATAACCCACACCACATACAGTGCCCCCCTGCACCAACATGTCTGACTAGAAACAAGCGTAACATTACCGTAGAAGCCCTCATTCCACTGGTTCTACCTACCCTAAACACGATCCCCGACACATCGGACCTCAACCTACTAGTAGACACCTACAATGACGCCATGATTAAAGCTATTAACACCGTTGCCCCTCTAAAACTACGTAAAGGTAAACCTAGAGCCCGTCTTAACTCTTAGTACACACCTAAACTTAAAATACTAAGAAATAAAAACTAAAATGGAAACCCTTTGGAAAACGAATCCATCAGAGGAACACAAAATCAATCTCACAAATGCATCCTCCCTCTATAAAAAAGAAATAATTTGCACTAAAAAGGAAGCTTACAATATAAGAATAAGTAATGCTAGTTCCAGTGCCAAAGAACTATTCACCATCTTGAAGGAGCTAGAAAACCCCAATCCACCGACGGACATGTCCGTGAAGGACCAACTATGGTGCACAAGCATCCAAGAGGCCCTTGCGAATAAAATCACTGGCCTGCAAACGAAAAAACGAAAATTGAAAACAAAAGACTACAACTTTCCAATAGTAACCCCCCCCCACCCCTAGCTTACCCACTACCTCCAATACCAACCATGGCTTCACCTTCAAAAAGGTAACCGCACTAGAAGTGCAAAAATTTTTAACATCTCTCAAACCGTCAAATTGCAAAGGGGACAGCTGCCCTGCTGTTAGGCATCCACACAAACACCATAACTTAGCTAGCGTTCCCACAACATCTCCCTCCTATTTTCACACTACTCCCCGGTTACGAGACTCACATGATTTGGTTGTCCCACAGGACCGGATACGCCGCACCAGGTGGCATGCTTGTACCCGGTTGCAACCTTTCCTGCATTGGCAGTTGCCATGGAGAACACACGCCAGAAGGATCGGCAGAACGCTCCCACATTGCGTAGCTGTCCGATCACGTGATCCAGCGCAACGTCCGTCACGTGGTAGCAGAGCGTGTCACGTGACTGTCAGGCACCCATTACAAAATGCTTGACGAACAAAGCAGTCATCGCTTCTCAGCTGTCTCTTGGACCCTGTTTGGTGCTACGTTTTGATCTTGCTCTTGTTGGTATACCTTGACCTCGGAACTCTCACCTGGACTCCCTTGGATTGCCCTTCTGTCCCTCTGCTTGGAACTGTTTACTCGTCGCTGAACCTCGGACCGTCCCTCACTTGCAATCGGATTTTGCCCTTTGGAACTTGTGCGCTCCCTCTACGTACCTGTCTCCTGATTTCCACGTTACGCACTCAGTCCTTGGTTCAGGTGGGCCGTCCTGCTTCCACGTACTACTCTGGTCCCTGTTCTTCTGGGGACTGCCTTTCATCTGAGTCTCAAACCTCCTGCACTTAGGTTTCCCGTACCTTCCTACCACCGGATAGGTAAGACCTCTCAGATTTTATGATTTGTGTTATACTGCCATTGCCTGGTACTTAATCCCGTTCTTTTTGCAGCAGCATCGGTGTTCTTGAGGCTCCGTGGATCCGGGAAGAGACATCTCCCACCTGTGGCCTCAAAGGTCGCACAGGGGGTTCTTCAAGTACCCCTGTGCGTCACTTGGGGACGGAGGTATCAACGGTCTACACGACACTCAAGTCAGAACAGACTGAGAAGCCGTATAGTCGCGTTGAACCATGCAGGGATTCACAGAGGAACCCATAGCTGCGCTAGTTCAGGCAATCACGGTACTGAGGGCGGATATGGCCGCCGCTAACACCATCATACATCAGAGGTTAGACTCCATACAGAGCGTCCAACATCCCCTCCCTGCAGACCCCGAATTTGGCGATGCTGCTGCGTCACCCACACGACCCCCAGTGCCTAACGTTCCAGCCCCGACTCCTATGGTCCTTTCAACTCCGTTTCCCTTAGCAGCCCCTGAACATTACCAGGGCGACCCCAGGAAGTTTAGGACCTTCATCAACCAATGCAAGTTACACTTCCTATGCAGACCTCTGGCCTTCCCTGACGCCACTACCAAGGCGGCTTTTACCTTGTCTCACCTGGCTGGCACAACCGCCTGGGCTAACCCTTTGTTAGAAAACGACAGCCCGGTTCTTTACAATTTCGACCTACTAGTTACCGAGATGTCTCGAGTCTTCGACACTCGGCACAAAGTACAGTCCAGGGACCTGGAGCTGTTGGAATTAACCCAGGGCAGGGGTTCATTGATAGAATTCATCACCCGCTTTAACCAACTGGTCGCCGAGACTTCATGGCTGGAAAGCAAGCGGACGGTGATTTTCTACAGGGGGTTGAACAATCCAATGAAAGATGCCCTGTCTATGGTTCCCTCCTTGCCCACTCAGTATCAGGAGCTGGTAGATCTGGCACTGCAGGTAGACGCACGCCGTTCTGAGCGCAGGGCCGAGTTAGGGTTCTCCCAGCCAGCAGCCACCCCACCTCCGGCCTCATCCCCACCTCCGGCCTCATCCTGAAAGGAACCAATGCAAGTGGGAGGGTTACGGAGTCCCATTACTTCACTAGAGAGAGAACGTAGGAGGGTGGACAACGCTTGTTTCTATTGTGGCCTAACGGGACACTACGTAAAGGAATGCCCACGACGTCCCAAGAAGTCCCATGTTTTTCGGACTGCTCGACCCTAGACCCGGAGACCAGGTCGAGCATCCAGTTTTCTTCTCCGGGCACGACCCCTGCTTTTTCTCGCATCCAACCCATCTTTGTACAGGGCACTCTTCGTCCCTCTGTGGATATAACTCACTCAGTCACGATCATCATCGACTCCGGCAGCACAGGGAACTATATTGACATCGCTTTAGCCCACTCACTCAATCTGCCTCTAGTGGTAAAAACCCGACCCAAACCGGTCCAAGCTGTGGACGGTACTGCATTGATATCCGGTCCCATTAAGCACCAAACTGCTCCTATCTTATTGACTATACAAAACATTCACACGGAGACAATTAGTTTTGACCTGATTACCATGCCTCAATTCGGTCTGATTTTGGGAATACCCTGGTTGCGGGAGCATAACCCTCTCATCAATTGGAAATCAGGGACGGTTCTCTTTGAATCAGACATCTGTCAAAACTATTGTCTCCCGGCACACCATGAAGCAGACACGCCATCACGGGCCTTGGGTGCCATTGCACGACTCACGTTGGAAGACGATGGGGCTTCGTCTGTGGGTTCCCATACTGTCGGAGGGGTGATTCATGGGATTCCCTCTGTGTACGGGGCTTACAAGACAGTTTTTGATCGGGGCTCCTCCGAGGTGCTTCCCCCTCACCGGTCCTATGACTGCCCGATTGAACTGGTCCCAGGCTCTACCGTTCCCTCTGGTAGGATATATTCACTTTCTCCTTCGGAAAAACAAGCCCTGAAACAGTACGTTCAGAATTCCCTACAATTAGGCCACATTCGCACCTCTACCTCGCCGGCTTCAAGCCCTATATTCTTCGTCCCTAAGAAAGAGGGGGACCTCCACCCTTGCGTGGATTATCGTCGCCTTAATGCTATCACCAAAAAAGACAGGTACCCAATCCCTTTGATGACCCCCCTCCTGGACCGATTGTCTCATGCATCTATCTTCACCAAGCTAGATCTCCGAGGCGCGTACAATCTGGTACGCGTACGTGAGGAGGATGAGTGGAAAACTGCCTTCTGTACCTGCTACGGATTGTACGAATACCTAGTCACGCCCTTCGGCCTATGCAATGCTCCAGCCACATTCCAACGTTTTATGAATGACATTTTCAGGGACATCCTGGACGTGTTTATGGTAGTTTACTTGGATGACATCCTGATCTTTTCCCGTGATCTGGACGAACACGTACAGCATGTTCAGGAGGTCCTGTCCCATCTAAAGAAGCATTCACTGTTTGCCAAACCCGAAAAATGCCAGTTTCACAAAACATCTGTCGAGTTTCTGGGTTTTCATATCACTCCTGGAGGCCTCGCCATGAACGAGTTCAAGGTGCGAGCGGTCCTGGAGTGGCCAGTTCCCCAGACACTCAAGGCCTTGCAGGCCTTTTTGGGGTTTGCCAACTTTTATAGGCGCTTTATTTCCTCCTTTTCTACCATTGTGGCCCCCCTCACAGCCCTGATTAGCCCTCAAGTACCCTACCATTGGCAGAAGGAGCAGCAGGATTCCTTCAAGGCCCTCAAAACCGCCTTCACCACTGCTCCGATCCTCCAGCATCCCAACCCCGAGCTCCCTTTTATAGTCGAGGCGGACGCCTCTTCTTTTGCCCTTGGGGTGGTATTATCTCAGACTTGTCCGACATCAGGCAAACTACACCCAGTGGCGTATCACTCCCATAAGTTCTCCAGTCAGAAGCCCACTATACGGTAACAGAAAAGGAGCTCCTGGCTGTCATGGATGCCTTTCGTGTCTGGCGTCACCATCTCCTGGGGGCCAAGCATCAAGTCACCGTTTACTCCGACCATCAGAATCTGCAGGACTTGACCTCCTTGAAGTGCATCAACAGCAGACAGGTCCGGTGGCACCTTTTTTTTTGCCGCTTTTGATTTTCGCATCACTCATCACCCTGGGGTTACTCATGGGAAAGCAGATGCCTTGTCGCGCTCTCCAGGCGGGGTCTCGTTGCCAGCATTCCCCAACACTCTTTTAGACAAAAGCCACGTAATCTGTTTGTGTACCCCTTCTCTCTCCTTGGTAGATTCCGTACGTGCCTGGACAAGCAGTCACCCTGACCCACTACTGGAGTGGGATCCGGTATACCTTGACGGCTTGCCCTTTGTACATGATCGCCTGTTCCTACACCCGATACCCGTAATCTGGCTCTCGAATGGTCGCATGACGCCCCCATCAATGCCCATCCCGGCCAAGAACGCACTATGGACCTTTTAAAGTGCTGGTGGCCTTCTATGAAGCACGATGTGGAGCGCTATGTCAACACCTGCTCTGTTTGTGCACAATCCAAACACCGAAGGGGTCGTCCGATCGGTCTGCTGCTTCCGCTGCCGGTACCCCCGAAACCCTGGCACACGTTGACTATGGATTTTGTTACCGACCTTCCCAAGGTGCGGGGCTTCGATACTATCTGGGTGGTGGTAGACACCTTCACCAAAATGGCCCGCTTTGTTCCTTGCAAGGGGATCCCCTCAGCCCCGGTTCTGGCTAACTTGTTTTTCAATACGGTCTTCTCTTTGTTTGGGCTCCCATCTGTCCCTATCTCTGATCGGGGTTTACAATTCACTTCCCATTTTTGGCGGGCATTGACAAAGCTGCTTGGCATCGACACACGTTACTCCTCGATTTACCATCCCGAGACTGATGGGCAGACCGAAAGGACGAATCAGACTATGGAGCAGTATCTTCGGTGTCTTATATTGCACCAGCAGTCCTCTTGGTTAGACGTTCTGCGTCTTGCAGAGTTCGCCTATAACAACGCGACTCACTCTGCTACGGGCATCTCCCCTTTCTATGCCCTCTATGGTCAGCATCCCAGGGTGCTGCCCGTCCAGGATGCTTCCGTGTCCCTGAATCCCGCTGCCACGGCCTGTCTTAGAGATCTGTCTGCTGTTCATGCTCGTACACTTGTGCACCTTGCCGAGGCGAAGACCTCCATGAAGTCTCGTGCGGATGGGAAGCGTCTGGCTGCTCCGCCTTTTGCGGTGGGTTCTCGGGTGTGGTTGTCCTCCCACCATCTGTGCCTGGTTGGTTGCCAGAAACTCTTGCCCCGCTTTGTCGGTCCTTATGTGATCTCCCAGGTGGTCAATCCTGTGGCGTTTCGCCTGGTCCTTCCGAGCTCCTGGCGCATCCCTCCCGTTTTTCATGTCTCCCTCCTTAAGCCCTGCCCGGATTCCTCCCGTCTCCGTGCTCCATTGGCTCCTGTGTCTATGGCCTCCCCTGACATTTTTGGGGTGTCTGCTATCCTGGGTTCCCGTTGGTCTAGGGTTCGTCTCCAGTACCTTGTGGACTGGGCGGGGTATGGCCCGGAGGAACGTTCTTGGGTTTCCGCCTTGGACGTCAATGCGCCTCGGTTGGTCTCCCGCTTCCACCGGGACAACCCGTCATGCCCACGAGGTCGTGGGCCCTTGGGGGGGCTATGTTAGGCATCCACACGAACACCAGAACTTAGCTAGCGTTCCCACAACATCTCCCTCCTATTTTCACACTACTCCCCGGTTACGAGACTCACATGATTTGGTTGTCCCACAGGACCGTTTATGCCGCACCAGGTGGCATGCTCGTACCCGGTTGCAGCCTTTCCTGCATTGGCAGTTGCCATGGCGAACACACGCCAGAAGGATCGGCAGAACGCTCCCACATCGCGTAGCTGTCCGATCACGTGATCCAGCGCAACGTCCGTCACGTGGTGGCAGAGCGTGTCACGTGACTGTCAGGCGCCCGTTACAAATCGCTTGACGAACAAACCAGTCATTGCTTCTCAGCTGTCTCTTGGACCCTGTTTGGCGCTACGTTTTGATCTTGCTCTTGTTGGTATACCTTGACCTCGGAACTCTCACCTGGACTCCCTTGGATTGCCCTTCTGTCCCTCTGCTTGGAACTGTTTACTCGTTGCATAACCTCGGACCGTCCCTCACTTGCAATCGGATTTTGCCCTTTGGAACTTGTGCGCTTCCTCTACGGACCTGTCTCCTAATTTCCACGTTACGCACTCAGTCCTTGGTTCAGGTGGGCCGTCCTGCTTCCACGTACTACTATGGTCCCTGTTCTTCTGGGGACTGCCTTTCATCTGAGTCTCGAACCTCCTGCACTTAGGTTTCCCGTACCTTCCTACCACCGGATAGGTAAGACCTCTCAGATTTTATGATTTGTGTTATACTGTCATTGCCTGGTACTTACTCCCGTTCTTTTTGCAGAAGCATCAGTGTTCTTGAGGCTCCGTGGATCCGGGAAGAGACATCTCCCACCTGTGGCCTCAAAGGTCGCACAGGGGGTTCTTCAGGTACCCCTGTGCGTCACTTGGGGACGGAGGTATCAACGATCTACACGACACTCAAGTCAGAACACCCGCACAGATTATAAAAGATGCAGCAAGAGACCTCTCCCCATTCATTTCCAAGCTTATAAACTTATCATTCTCCACTAACTCAGTACCTAACAATTTGAAACAGTCATGGGTCCTCCCTCTTCTAAAAAAAACAGACCCTGGACCCAGCCATTCCTACTAATTACAGGCCTATCACCACCGTTCCCTTCCTGCTAAAAATCCTTCTTAGAGTTGCTTACCTGCAAATTCAGAATTACTTAGAGTCCAACCAACTACTTGGATTGCGTCAATCTGGCTTTCAACCTCAACATGGAACAGAAACCACCCTTGTTGATCTCAAAAGTCAGATTGACGACATTAAAGATAAGGGTAAGGCTGCCATCCTACTCCTCCTAGACCTCTCAGCAGCCTTCAACCTGGTCAACCATAAAATACTCTCTTCTGCCGCCCATTTCTCCCCCTCTGCTGTCACATAGATACAGTCCTTCTTGGCCAACAGAACCATGAGGGTCTTTTCCCCTGTGGCAGCAGCAGACCCCACCCCTATCACTTGTGGTGTCCCACAAGGTTCATGTGTTTCCCCCACCCTATACAATATCTTTACAAAGCCTCTCTTTGATAAATTGGATCGTCTGGGTATCACCTACACAAACTACGCGGATGACACCCTTATACTCCTCACCATCTCCGGCAATTACAATACTGATGTTACCAGGATCAATGAAATCTTCGTCATTCAGGCATGGATGGCCACACATGGCCTCTGCCTGAATGACGAGAAGACTGAACTGCTCATCGTCGGTTCACCGATCAACTTACAAAAATTGAGCCCCAACTACTCCAATATCATCATTGATGGCAACATCATCCCTGTCGCCAAAAATGTGAAAACACTTGGCTTTTATCTCAATGCCAATATCAAGCTCACTAAACAAGTCAATTCGACCGCCTCAGCCACTGCTTATACAGGAAAACTAATTAGAGCCTGCAGACCATTTCTCTCCACTAACAGCTGCCTTACGCTAGCTAGAGCTCTCATACAATCTAAGTTAGACTACTGCAACAGCCTCTACCTAGGTGCCAACCAAGCTATAATTAGCAAACTCCAAGTCCTTCAAAATAATGCGCTACGAGCAGCACTAAACATTCCTAGGCGAGAGCATATCTCTGCCACCAGAATCACATTCAAATGGCTTACCATTTAACATAAAATCGATCTAAAAACTCTATGCCTCACCTACAAAGCCCTCAACCACCTAGCCCCCCCACCTCACCAACAAATTCATCATGAAGCCGTCCATCAGAACTAATAGATCCTCCAACACCTTATGTCTCATGGTGCCCAGATTTATTTCTAAAAGAGCTGGAGGCTCGAGCTTCACTGTCCTCGCCTCCCAACTCTGGAACTCCCTGCCACTGAACATCAAGTCGTCCAAATCCTCCCAGTCCTTCAGGAAACTTGCCATTGGGTGGCTACTGACAAAAAGTCAACCTTTTAGCTAGATCCATCTACAATTTGTATATATTGTACATGCCTCATTTATGTCATCACTGGATGTTTTTACCTCCACTGTCTGTATATTCTGTATATAACCTTTGCTAAAGTATCACTGCTAATTACCATGTACTGTGCCTTGTAACCTGTACTGGCGCCCTTTTACTCCCGGGTCCGGAGCGCTATCTAAATAAAATAAACAAACAAACAAACAAACAAACAAACAAACAAACATTGCATCATGAGGAGACTGTGGCAGTTTATTCAATGAACTACCTTGAAAAGTGGTGAATGCAAGCTGTGTAATGCGATTGCAGTGGGACTACGACTAGGCTAACTGGACATGCTTGCCCCATCGCCAAATCCAAATGCATTTCCAAAATATGGCAATTGTGCATGATTGTCAGTGTGACCCTTTCGTGAAATGGGATGTCTGGACCAGGCAAAGTTTTTGATTGGCTTGCCTGATGTAATGTGCGTTAGTCTTGTTATCTATCACTGGCCAGGAGTGCATGCTGATAGAATGTTGGTGCATGTATGATAGACAGCTCAGGAGAATGTTGAGTGAGTGATGTGGGTGAGTGTTCCATGAATGTCAGTTGGGGGCCTGAGCTGAAGGTGAGAGAATGGCCAGTGGGTCTGTCCCTTCAATGTCTACTGGTGTCTACCTGCTCCTGTTAGGTACATACCTGCAAGTAACTGGAGTTGTACATATGTAACTATGTGTAATAAAGCATCCTGGTCCAACCTACATACCCCCAGAGCCCGTCTATGTACTTATGGTCAGACCCTACACCCCATCTTAACATTGCCATGATGAGTCACATTACAAAACCATTCACTTAGCATTGCTGTTCCCATGGTTTCACAGTGTAGTAAAAACATAGGAACTGTTCTTACTAGGGATTGTGAGTAACTGTCTTTTTTTTGGTAAAAATTGTAAAGTATTCAAAATATTGACCCATTTACTCCATATGGAGATCATTCAGGCAAATTATTTATTCCAACAAAATCGCCCCTAGAAATGCAATATGCGAGACAGTTTGCATCACATAGGAAATTCAAACGCTTGTTGAAAGACTATGGCGAGGGCTTGTCAGACGTGTGTACTAGAAATTCTCAAACATAAAGAAGTGTTAGAATTTCATTCAATAATGGGATAAAACAAATCTGCCTTTTCAAACCTGCCGAACTGCAGACATTTAGGATGAGGAGGAGAGTAACGGAGGCGAGAGCGACTGTAATGGCAGGGCTAGTGAGCCGGCTGTGCTGCTTCAACTGGTGTGGCCAGAGGCGTTGCTAGGGGGGGGCTTGAGGGGGCTATAGCCCTGGGTCTTTTGGTTGTAACCCGGATAGAAGCTCAGGGGATACAAACAAAAGGCTAGCTAGCCCGGGGTCCCGACAGTCCCAACATTAGCGTAGCCCCAGATCTTTTCCACACCTAGCAACACTCCTGGGCGTGGCTCTTGGTCCGCTTGTTGGATTATCGAACTTCTATCAGATTGTGCTGTTGTGATTGTTGTATTGTCTGACTTTTAGGAATTAAAGAGTAAACATGTATCAGGTTAACCGAAACATGTCCATCCAGCGTAATCCTTGATCGATGTTACCAAGGTACCACAAGAAAATTGTCCATGACGCTTAGGTCAAAGACCCATAAGTACCCAAATAATACAACTAGAGGGGCTGGGAACAAATTATGGTGAGCAGGCTGTTAAAGGAGTTTGTTGGTGACAAATGACTTTGCAGCCTCTGGTAAGTCAAGTAACGTCATTACTTCAGGTTATGCTTGAACAGGATTGCAGGTAACAAGGTAAGTATAATAGGACACATATGATATGATATGATATGATATGGCATTTATAACGTGCCTACACACAAGTGTTTCATACTACAGAGACATCCACCGGCACCCTCTCTCAGGCAGCTCACTTCCAACAGACATTCACAGAACACTCAAAGTATCACACACACACACAACATTCTACATCCACGCATTCCACGGGCATTCCACAGCTCACATTCTCAAAAGAAAACACTCAGGCAGCATTCTACATTCAAGCATTCCACCGGCATTCCACAGCTCACACGCACAAAGGAAAACACTCACACAGCATTCTACATTCAAGCATTCCACAGGCATTCCACAGCTCACACGCACAAAGGAAAACACTCACACAGCATTCTACATTCAAGCATTCCACAGGCATTCCACAGCTCACACGCACAAAGGAAAACACTCACACAGCATTCTATATTCAAGCATTCCACAGGCCTTCCACAGCTCATATGCTCAAAGGCAACACTCACATAGCATTCTACATCCAAGTATTCCAAGGGCATTCCACAGCTCATATGCACAAAGGAAAAAACTCACACGGCCTTCTACATTCAAGCATTCCACGGCCATTCCACAGCTCACATGCTCAAAGGAAACACTGACACAGCATTCTACATCCAAGCATTCCACGGGCATTCCACAGCTCACATGCTCAAAGGAAAACACTCACACAGCATTCTACATTCAAGTATTCCACAGGCATTCTACGGGCTCACATGCTCAAAGGAAACACTCACGCAGCATTCTACATTCGGGCATTCAACGGGCATTCCACAGCTCACATGCAAAAGAAAAACACTCACACAGCATTCTGCATCCAAGTATTCCACAGGCATTCCACAGCTCACACTTTCAAAGGAAACACTCACACAGCATTCTACATTCAAGCATTCCACAGGCATTCCACAGCTCACATGCACAAAGGAAAACACTCACACAGCATTCTACATCCAAGCATTCTAAGGGCATTCCTCAGCTCACATTCTCAAAGGAAAAAGCACACACAACATTCTACATTCAGGCATTCCACAGCTCACATGCACAAAGGAAACACTCACACAGCATTCTACATTTAAGCATTTCGCAGGGATTCCACAGCTCACATGCACAAAGAAAAACACATACACATCATTCTACATCCCAACATTCCACTGGCATTCCACAGCTCACATGCACAAAGGGAAACACTTACACAGCATTCTACATCCAAGTATTCCACTGGCATTCCACAGCTCACATACTCAAAGGAAAACACTTGCACAGCCTTCTACATTCAAGCATTCCGCGGGCATTCCACAGCTCACACGCACAAAGGAAAACACTCACACAGCATTCTGCATCCAAGCATTCTACGGGCATTCCTCAGCTCACATTCTCAAAGGAAAACACACACACAACATTCTACATTCAAGCATTCCACAGCTCACATGCACAAAGGAAAACACTCAT
This sequence comes from Ambystoma mexicanum, assembly GCF_040938575.1. Classification (NCBI taxonomy): domain Eukaryota; kingdom Metazoa; phylum Chordata; class Amphibia; order Caudata; family Ambystomatidae; genus Ambystoma; species Ambystoma mexicanum. The sequence continues at coordinate 101,896,430 of NC_090936.1, read as the reverse complement.
ACAGCATTCTACATTCAAGCATTCTGCAGGCATTCCACAGCTCACATGCACAAAGAAAAACACATACACATCATTCTACATCCCAAAATTCCACGGCCATTCCACAGCTCACATGCACAAAGGAAAACACTCACACAGCATTCTACATCCAAGCATTCCACTGGCATTCCACAGCTCACATACTCAAAGGAAAACACTTGCACAGCCTTCTACATTCAAGCATTCCGTGGGCATTCCACATCTCACATGCACAAAGGAAAACACTCACACAGCATTCTGCATCCAAGCATTCTACGGGCATTCCTCGGCTCATATTCTCAAAGGAAAACACACACACAACATTCTACATTCAAGCATTCCACAGCTCACATGCACAAAGGAAAACACTCATACAGCATTCTACATTCAAGCATTCCGCAGGCATTCCACAGCTCACATGCACAAAGAAAAACACATAGACATCATTCTACATCCCAACATTCCACAGGCATTCCACAGCTCACATGCACAAAGGAAAACACTCACACAGCATTCTACATTCAAGCATTCCACTGGCATTCCACAGCTCACATACTCAAAGGAAAACACTTGCACAGCCTTCTACATTCAAGCATTCTGCGGGCATTCCACAGCTCACATGCTCACAACACTGACTCGAGGGGAAAAGCACATTACAACACATGCACTCACTCAACACGTTGAGAGTCAGAGGCCCAGAACCTCGCCTGCATGGATTTGCATGTAGAAAACAAGGACATAGAAATAAAAAAAACAGAAAGAATAAAGAAAGGAGAAGGAAAAGCAGGTTATCTCAAAACATTCAGCGAATAGGTAATGCTTGTAAACAAAGAGTAAAACAAAGATTTATTTATTGGTGTTTTATGAAGTGCCATCCGCAGGCACAGCCGCTTTGTAGCGCCCCAAGTGGAAAGGGTGAAGGAAGTGGGGGGTCTTGATATTTTGAACCCTTGGTAAATTCAGGAACAGATAAGGGCTACAGAGGAGGGAACTGGAAACCAAGGAGTGCATCATTACAATACAATAAGTGCAAAAGGTATAACAGAATGATATAAACAGTAAGTACAATAGACTACACAATCGCGTGGGTAGATACCCAGATAGCACAGTGCTAGAGAGTCTGATTTCAGAGGTGCCAGGCCAAAGTCAGTATGTTCAGTCATCCCCTGAACAAAAGGTGATTGTCCATTGACCGCAAGGAAATGGGAAGGGTGTTCCTTAAGGCAATGCCTTCAACATTCAATAGCTGGCGGTCAATTTGTTTTCTCAAAGCAAACGGTCTGGTAGGTCAGCATTTGGTGTTTTTTGCCTAAGTTAGCCCAGACCAGCTCCACAATAATTTGCGGAAAAAATAACCACAGACTCTTCCATTGGATTGGTGAATGACTTTAATAGTAGTCAGCAAAGCCAGCAAACACAGGACAACAACACAAAGACAAACGAGACTTGACGCAGCAACCTCCTCCTCCACACATCAGGTTTATGTGAGAGAGTACTCATGCATTTCAATGGAGAGGGAGGTCTCAGTCGGGGAATGATATCGTTAGGCAACAATGTTTCAGGTGAAGGAACAGTGTCTCAGCGTACACGTCTTAGGCAGAGGCTGCATTCTCACGCTCAGGAAAGCATAATCAGGATGGAAGGCAAACAGTGATAGATCTTGCTTATGCTGTGCAAACTACTTCTTCAATTGACGCACGGTTCTAAGCATGCAAGCCCACTTGATATTTGACAAATTCTGTCTGCTGAAGCCGCCTTGCCTAGGAAAGCAGCACTCTAAGACATGTTTCTATATGCAAGGCAGCCTGGGCCTCGGGACCACACTAACTTCAACTTTATCTTACTAAATACTCCCCCTCTAGACCACTATGCTCCTCTGGCTCCAACTCTCTGTTTGTAAAGTGTTTTGTTAAACAGAGAGCAGTTGGTTGTTCGCTTTCCTCAGCGGGCTCCCTCCTATATAACAGCCTACCCCTCCCTATGCACCTTGAGCAGGATCTTCTTAAATTCCAGAAGCTCCTTAAGACTCTCCTCTCTACCTCCTCCTTCTCTCCTCTGCTAATCCTACAGTTGCTGCGATTGGTGTCCTGGGCCCTTATGTATCCTCGGGCCCTGACCTCGCGCACCCATTCGACCCAGCTCCTATCTATCTGCACTTACCTCCTCCGCCCTGGTGGCTCGCACTTACACCCCTCCCGGCTCCAGGCTATGTAGTACTTAACATTCCTAGCACTTCATCTGTGGCTCACTCATGAGCTCAGACTCCACAGCACTGAACCCCTGCCTTCTTCCTTGCTGCACTTGCTCATTCTGAATGCTCAGAAGGCATAGTAGGTTCATGCTATTTTCCTCTTTCCCCACTGCTCTCATATATTGTGTTTTAATGTATTTTAATGTATTTCCCACTCCTGCTCTATCCCTTGTCCTGTGGGTGCTTTGAAACAGTATTTTCCCATGTATAAGCACATAACAAGCAAACAATAAATAAATAAAAACGGAACTCATTAGAAGCAAGAGCTGTTCAAGCAAGCATGTTTAGGTATTCGGCGATAAAGCCTTCTGAGTTAGGACATGCGGATTAGAACATAGGACTCACAATGCCAGGGCAAGGCACTTGTTCAACATGGCAGTTAGCATTGGCTGTGCATTATTATAAGGCAGCAAAGTAATCAAAGAGTTCATTAAACATTTGCATAGCCCTGTTTCCCCCCACAGTTCCCTCCTATGAGACGGTCACTCCATTCTCATGCCTCGGGGGAACAGACATTACATTCTGGCAAGTCATAACATTTTACTTCTTCCATGTTTGGCAGTAAAACACTTGAGTTGTCTGGGGAGCATCTGTGCAATGGGAGCAGGTGCGATAATTGAGAAATTTGCAACTCATCACAACGCACGCCAAGCTCAAGATTAGTACTAGGATTATGAGCAGGGTTAGCCGCTGGAGGTGCCCAGTGGCACCAGAATTCTCAATACCCAGGAACTAAAGGTCCAGGTGGACTCAGGACTGATGTGGAGGCAACTTACTGTACTACGGATGTGTGAGACAATAGGCCTCATTACAAGGTCGGCAGTAACCCACCTGTGATATCGGCGGGTTGCTGCCATCCTCGTGACACCGAATCCACCGCCTGACTTCACTGTGCCGCCAGGACATTACAAGTCCTGGAAGAGCGGCAAGTCAGGCAGCGGATTTGGTAAATCCCCATTCCCATGGAGTGCCATGGGAATGGGTTCACGGAAGCACCGGCACTATTAGTGGTGCCGGTGCTGTTGCACCCGGAAGGTCAGACCAGCTGGGCGTAACAGCTCCCGTCCGCAGAGTCATAGCGTGGCGCTCCAGAAAGGGTGCTGGTACATTGCTACCATCACCCTTATTTGGGGACTGCTACACTTATAATGAGACCCAATGGCATACATGTTGCTGGCATAAATGGGCATTTAAGTGCAGCACTCACTCTTAACAATTGCACAAAGCCCTTCTTGTGAGGCTAAGAGGGTGTCCATCGCCATATGGTTCTGGAGAACCTCTATTTGGTGGCTATTTGCTCGGTGGACAGTAGTAAGTGGGAGGAAGCAGTGGCTACATTTTTAACATCCTCAATCAGACATAACAGTCGTATCAGGCGGTCCCGATTTACTTTGACCCATAGGGCTGGTATAAGGTAACCCACCCCAGCAACAAACCCTTTCCAAGCTGAGCTTCTTTTCAGGCGGGCTGCGTTGGAAATGTGCAGGTAGGCCAAACAGCAGGTAGGACATATCCTATGTGACATCTTCCTCTCCAATTAATCCGCAACCAGAAGCCTTCTCTCCACAGATGAAATAGGTCCCGGAATAAGTGGTGTGCCTGGATTGGGCAAAGGAAAAATTAGGATCAAAGGCAACTGTGACATTATTGATGACTACGCTGCAGTTGTTGGAAAGGTAATAGTGACACTTGCTGATTCTCATGAATAGTGTACCCCTGTTGACATAACACACAAGGCCAGTATTCTGAGTTGAAAGGTGAGGTGCTGCTGGCCTCCTGCATAACTGGGGAAATTTGGAGGATCAGTAAACCCCATCTGGAAAAGTGAATTGCAAAAGGGGCCGAGGCCTGGAGATCGGGTGACCAGCTTGAGATCCAGGCAGACATCCTCATAGTTGAAGGGAATAGGGGCTAAGGGGAACTTTGAAGACACATCATGAGGTAGATGTGCACATACCCAACAATTAGTGACATTGAAGATGCAGGCATACTGCCAGGTGCAGGTGTGTATTCTCACTGTGAACCCAAGGGTGAGCAGAAGGACCATCTTGTTCATGACATGTAGTTCTGAAAGCAGCAATTACAGTCAGATGGTACTGAATCAATAAACCAACAGTTAAAACATTAGTCCAATAACTAGACTTGGCTTGTATCATGGGATGAACCCAAATGTCAAATCCAGGGAATGTGACTTGTGCTGCACTATCAAAGGACATTGCAGGGCATAGGGTTCAGTTCATCTGGGAGGCTGGGTGTATGTGAAAGTCCGCAAAAATCCTTTCAGTTCAAAACACACCAATTAGCAATTTGGCAACAGGACAAATGTCAATTTTCAAAAAAGTTCCAACCATCATCAATGTGCTGAACAAAATGTTCCACGGTTCAGTGTTTGTGACTGCAACAGTGTGCTCCTTGCTAAAGGTTCAAGCTAGAAATATCCAAGATACCAGAGCCACAATCTCTCAGTGGTCACCAGGACAGAGAGGACCAAGAGGTGCTAACAACAGGGTCCAAACTGTGAGGGGTCAGAAATGTGAGGTGGGCACGTAGATGGAGTTTTCTCCAAAGTGACAATTTTATTTAAATAATAAAGGGTGAGAAAAATGCCTACCTTTCCATAGCTAATAAATCAAAGCTAAAGGAAAATGACCAAGTGTCCAAAATAATGGTCCCTCACACTAATACACATAACAAAAACATACAGGAATAACTTGGCGATTACACTTCACAAAATAACATGTACATTCAAACATCAAAAGTTATAAGCAGAAATCCGTGACACCAGTGTTGGATCCCCTTCCCCTGAATCAATGCAGGATGTTTCAAAGCAACAATCAAGTTTAGGAAAGTACCTTTCACCATCCAAATTCTACTTCAGTTAGAACAAACAGTTCCAATGTATCTTTCCCTTGACTAAGTGACTTTCAGCTTCAAATGGGATTCTTCACTTTTGACAAGTATTAAAGTTCTCTACTTGCCAGACAAAAATTATTCTCTCTTCATATGTCAATACGAAATTCAATATAAATGTCCTTTGCTCAAATGGGCAACCACTTTTATATCACATTACATTTCTTCGTCATAAACTGTACTTTTGTCAGGATGGTTATTTAACAGTACCTCAAAACACAGTAGTGGAATTATTTCTTCCTATTTCACCACAACCTTGTACCACACTGCAATACTTCAAATCAAATTGTTCCTTGTCCACTCGCCTGCCAGGACTAACAACTATGGGCCTCATTACGACCCTGGCGGCATGGGGTTAACGGCGCCGGTAGAGCTGCTGGCGCTGTTAACCCCATACCGCCTCCTTACGAGGTCCGCTCGCGGGACCCGCTCTGGACGCCTGGTTTTACCAGACGTCCTTAGCGGGTCCCGCGAGCGGGCCAGCATGCTAACAACGGGGCCGTCATTAACGGGCCCGTTGTTAGCATGCTCCCCATTCCCATTGAGCCCCTTATGGGGATGTACCGAGTCCGGGTTCCCTGAATGGGGAAATACTGGGGGCCCTCCAAAGTCGGAATGGCCCGGTATTTCCCCATTCAGGGAACCCAGACCCCGACCCGGAACCGAGTTTGGCCTTATAAAGGGCATGGCTACCTCCAAACTCGTAATGAGGCCCTATGTGTCCATTTCCTGTTATACTCGCCTGCCAGGATAAAAGAAAATTCCTATCACTACTACTTGTACTCTGTGGTGAGGTTTGATCCCAACTTTATGCACTGAAATCTTTAATGGGCAAATTGTATCAACAACTGCTTCTTAATTCAGTCTCTTGGGTTTCAAAATACTTTATTCACAACTTCTTCAAAGTGTACATCGTACAAAAGGACATGGCTACTCATATTGATCTCTTTGCCATAGGAAATGCAGGTTATACTTCCCTCTCCTTGATCCTTTCTACATGGACAGCCTTTCTTATGTCGTCTTCTTGGTTGGAGGCAATGTAGTTTACAACTTTCCATTGGTTGTAGGCAATGTAGTTTGCAGGGGTGCTTACAGTATCCTCTTGTTAGATATCCCTCTTTGGATAAGCTGTATCCCCTTTTAACGGTTGTCCCCTTTTGGCTTTGGCACTGCAGATTATAGTTCTCTCTTATGCGACCTCTCCCTTTTGGGATATAACATTCTCCTTGCTTGATTATTGCCGCTTCTTGGCAATACTGGTTACAATGTTCTTTCATTCAGCCTCTCCCCTTTATATGAGAGTCACGTCCAACTTGCTTCAAATCAAAAGTTTGGTATTCAAAATATATATACTTATGCAGCTGTCTATGTTAGAGCGACCCAAGGTCACCTGTGCCGGATAAACTTACTGGTCTTTCCTAACGTCTCCTCGGAACACGCTGCTTCTGCTTTTTCAGGCGTCAGGGTTTTCTTCGTGTTTCACAGCTCCGGTTAGCCATCTGACACTCGCTCGGTCTGTTAATGGAGCTTCCACTGCTCCCTACACGTTCCAGTGAAAAATTTACACTGGAGCGAAATGCAGTACTAGGAGAGCTTATCTCTTCATCAGGACAGCTGGGCTTAACACCGCTTTCCGCTGCGCTACGTGAGGGGTCAGAAATGCGAGACGGACAACTTGATAAAGGTTTTTCACAAGTAGCCATTTTATTAAATTATATAGGTGTGATAAACGCCTTGCTTTCCCTAGCCTAAGGAGGATTTCCCTGCCTATGTAACTAAGACTAAAGGAAAACACCCTAATAACAAAAGATATTTGTCCCTCACACCTAGACATACAACAAAATCATACAAGTATCATATGGCTGTTCAAACTCAACAAAATAATGGTTAGTTTCATACATACATTTTATGACCATATATCCTTGTAACCTGGGTCGGTTCCCCTTCCCCAGGATTAAAGCAGGATTTCCCCACTCAAAATTTCAGTCAATAAAGTACTTTGCAATAATACAGTTCTGTTCAATTGCAATACAAAGTTCCTTTCAATAGCCAAGTGTTGCCTCCAACAAAAAGTTTCTTCACTCCGTGAGTTTCTCACTTGACATTTGCATTGTTCCACTGCCAGACAAGGTTCTTCACTTTTCAAAATAAAGTTTACCAAAAGCTCTTGTTTGTCAAACCAAAAAAGTAATTGTCTTCACACTTCTAGTGAAGATTTTAATATAACTTTTCCTCTTTGGAAAATATAACTTCTACGGCTTTCTTCTTTATAAATTACAATGTTTTTGTCAGGATGGTTTTACCATATTTCATCAAACACATTAGTAGCCTTGCCACTTTCTTTCCACCACAACCTTTCACCACAATGTAGTACTTCAATATCTTCTTCCTGGTCTACTAACCTGCCAGGACTACCACTAACTATCCCTTTCCTGGTCTACTCCCCTGTCAGTATAAAAACCCCTATCTTCACTACTATTAGTCCTCTGTGGTGAGACTTACGTCAAACTTTAAAGAAAGTTTTTGACTTTCACCAACATTGAAATTCACAACTTCTTTCATAAGGATACAACACACATTTATGCTGTTTGTTGCACCGGTATGTTTGCCAACTGCACTGCAGGTTAGGTTGCTCTCCCCCTTGAGGCAATCTAAAAGGAGGGCTTCCCTCCTACCACCTTTGGTTTTCTACTGCCATAACAGGTAACTGCTAATTATGTTTCTTATTCACTTTCTCTCCTTACGAAAACAATTTCCCCTTTTAACTGTGATTGCCCCTCTTTGGCTTAGGCAATACTGTTTATCATTTTCCCTTTCAGTTAATCTTTTTGATATACTGTCAGGGAAACGGTAGCCTCACTTATTTACAATTGCCTTTCGTTAGCTTAGGCAATGCTCAATATTATCTTGTTCAACTATGACTTCTTCTTTACTTTGGTAATGATGGTTACAATTTTGTTCAGGTAATGTTTGCAATTCGGGTTAAATATTACCTCTTCTGAACTTTGGCAATTAGGGTTGCAATCTGGTTTAAATATTGCCCCCTTTTTAATTTGGCAATGATGTTTGCACACTTGACTACATATTTCCCTTTCTTTACTTTGGCAATGGTTGTTGGAATTTAGTTCAGAAATTGCCCCCTCTTTACCTTGGCAAAGGTTGTTACAATCCTTTTCTTCTCGCTTTCCTTCAATGTGAATATATTAGGCCACAAATACTTTGATTCATTAGTTCGGTATTCAAAACGACCGTTAGCAACCAGCAGCCTAGTGCGGATTGCCCGGGGTCACCTAATGGAGGCCAACTCACGGTCTTCCCATGCACATTTGCACAACCCTCTGCCATTTCAGTCTTCTGTCCCACGTCGGGTACAGGGTGTTTGACTGCTTAGATCAAACTCCCGCGGCCCTCGCTTACTGCAACAGGAGCCTGTAACGTTTCCTGCATGCTCTGATGAACGCCAACTACCGGAGTAAGACGCTGGCAAGGGAGAGCTCCTCTCTCCCACGGGACAGTCAGCAACTGCACTACTTCCTACTCCACGTCCGCTGCAAGGCAAACTTCTAGCTTTATTTATGTATTTATTTTTACATTTGTATAGGGCACAAAGTAGCCCCTAGACATTGCAGCGCTGTTAATTGTAGTTACACTTGGTTACAGAAGGGAAGGAAATACATTACAATACATTGGTGAAACAGAACATTTCGTTATGCATTTAAGGCATGTGTGTTTAGAGTAGCTGAGGTGTGGGCCGAGTAGCTGAGGTGTGGGCCGTGGTTAGGTAAAAAGTAGTGTTTTTACAGCTTTTCTGAATGCTAGCTGTGAAGTGTAGGTGGTAAGGCGTTCCATTGCATAGTTGCTAGGTATGGGAAGCTGGCTCCACCAGCTCGAGCTCTCTTGAATTTGGGCACTGTGAGCATGTTCGCATAAGGCGTTCTTGTGGGTCTGGCAGCGGAAATGGGGTGAACTCTTTCAGAGAGGTAAGTAGGAGCGGTTTGGTGAATACATTTGTGAGTCAGAGTGAGGGCTTTGAAAATGACTCTCTTTGACAGGAAGCCAGTGGGCTTCTTTCCTTGCAGCTGTGATGTGCTGTCTTTTTGGGATGTCTAACGCGGCACGCAGGGTATTCTTTTGAATGCCCTGTGGTTTAGCCATATTTTTTGTGGATGTTCCTAAGAAGAGGGCATTGCAGTAATCCAATCTTGAGCCAGTGATGGCTCGTGCAATGGTAATGGAGTTTTCTTTTGATAGGAATGGTCTGGCTGCTGTCATAAGTTTTGCGTGGTAGGCCGCTGCAGAGGCGATGGCATTGACATGTCTGGTCATCGATAGTTTAGAGTCAAGGTAGTCTCCAAGCGTTTTTACTGCGGTTTTACTCTCTAATGTTCTTGTTTTTTTTTCATTGAAAGCCTCATTTCGTTTAAATGACTTTTGAAATACACTTTTAGGGGAGGTTTGTAAAGGAATAAATGGATTATTCTGGGCTTGATAGAGCACATGCAGGGGGGAATCATCACCATCAAAATTAGTGATATGGATACTCTTGCTCTTACTTATATCATTCCTCTGTTGATTAGTAGGGTTTTCACTTCTGACAATGTGGGTGGTTTAGGGCAGGGAAGCCCCACTCCGACAACAAGCAATTAGATATTCTGGCATCATGGAAATATCACCCTACGAAGAAGATGAATACTGAATCTCTCCCAGTGGAGCCGTCCTATTCCCTTGTGTACCTTCTCCTCCCAGGTGATACACCCGACTAATACCACCCCAGGGTTAGGATCAGGTAGCAGCTGCCTTCCTCTGGCCACCTGGGAGGAGACTTTAGGCTGGGATTCTGTGAGGACTCTGCGGGATTCATCACAGCGTCCTTTGCATCTCACAGGAACCTCAAACTCTACCACGTTTTCTGTACCGCATACTACGGCGGCTTCTACTTCTGCTTTCTCCTTCTTCATCTGCTGCTCCCACTGCCTTCACAGCTGGTTGGATAGCACAGCGAGTTAAGCGCTCGTCTGACATCTGTGTGTAGCCTGCTGATGCAGGTTTGAATCCTGGCAGTTCTAACTCAGGCTTTCATCCATCCGAGGTCGATAAATTGAGTACCACGAAATGGAATACTAATAACAACTGTTATTGCAGTGCTTAGATACCTGTGGGTTTGTAGCGCTATTTAAAAACTAGTTATTATTATTACTGACCTGCACCTGAAAGGCCTCTAAATGTTTAAAGGTCCCGCTCATTTGTGGGTCATTAGAACAACTAGACCACTCACTACTGTTTAGTAACTCTGTACTCCTCATCCTCATCTCAGTACTAAGAGCACGAAGTCCATAATGTTCTTAGTTTTAAGATCAGTCCTTTACTTCATATTAAGCCATTAAAATTGTAGGATCATTAGGGAAATTATTAAGACGATTCTCCCATTCCTCCTGACCTTAACATCCTCCCATGCGATCCTCCCACAGAATACCACTCCCAGGGTGAGAACTTTAGAAGCCAGGGGCCCATTTAAGATATCAGAACGAGCTGCACTATCTGTTAAGGTATTCCCTTGGGCAGTGAAGGACTGAGAGGGATCGTGTCCCTTGCATTTAACAATGGCCAGAGCGGATGGGAGCAGTAACACATGCAATAGGACTGCCACATAGTATAGGTGTACCGGTGGATGTCAAGTGCAAGGTAGCAAAGTAATTGATGAGTTCATTTAAATGTCCATAGCCCAGTATTCCCCCACAATAAGCATGACGTCTTAAAGGAAGTCCACTGTTCTATAGGTAGTTAATGCTGGGACTTGAGAGTGGGCATAATATGCTCTTTGGGTTTCAGATTTAGGATCATTCTAGCAGCCTTATTTTGTATGACACTGAATGCATGAGTCAGGTTTTGTGTCAGGTTTTGTGTTAGACCATAATAAATGTTGTTAAACTAGTCAATAAAGGAGAGGGCCAAGGCCCTAGTCACCACCACTTTATGAAACATGCTGAGGAATGATGCAGTGTTGAATGACTTTTTCATTATTCCCAAGCCTGGGGTGTGTGTGCATTAAACTTTTTTTAAATCTTGGACACAATACTCGCGACTGCAAACAAAGAAGATGTGCAGAGTAAACTGTAAACTGTAATAATCCAGAAACGAAGAGTTTGAACACAAAACCTTTTAAAAACCTTTTAGGATAAAGAAAGTATAAAAAAAAAAAATTAAACTTTTGTTTTCCTCACAATTTGGGTTTGGGACATGCCTTACAAAGGGGTTGTTTGCAATTGGTCTTTATTTGGTAAAGCAGTTTATGTCCTCCGAGGGCTTCTACTAGAGTTGAGTGACGTAACTCTTCTTCAACGCCTCTGCAAAACCACCTTAAGGCTAAGGACTACACTGTTAGCTAGCATCTGCATGGTGATTATTTTTTTCAAGAATATTCTCTAAGCAGGGTTTGTTTGCAGTTGGCCTGTAGCTTTCCTGAACAGCTAGATTATCCAATGGCTTCTTCAGGATGGGGATTATCCAATGGCTTCTCACATAGCTTCTCACATAATGTGAGTTGTCTTCAAGGTTTGTTGCAGAAAGCAACCAAAGCTGAGCAAGCTATTTACCAGTACCACCAAGCTAGGCACCAGAGTGTCAAGGTTATCTTTGATAGTGATTGCAGATCAGAAATAGAGCTGTTCACAGGAGTCCATCATTTTCAGTTAGTGTCTATTGGGGGCAATGTGGCCAGGGCCAAAAAAGGAGGACTCAGGTGCAGATGCAGGAAAATTAAGGGCAGGTGACCACATGTGGTGCGCAAAAGCAGATTAAAAAGATTTAATTTTTTGTTGGGAAAATATTGCACATTATCAGCCAGTTCCTGTGATGCAAGAGGAACTCCCAAGCTTTAATCTGGGAGGGATAGGGCCTCACAGTTTTTCAACACTCCTGTTGTCATGTTAAGAGCGTGCTTGTTTCGATTGTGAAGAGCAGCTTGCAACGTTCATTCAGTTCATCTTACCTTCCAGTAAACAGGTCTTTTTTCATTTTCATAACAGCCAGATCAGGGCGTACCAATTGTTCCTTTTTTGAGAAGATTTTTCTGCTACTAATGGTGGGGGCCAGAAGATCAAGGAGCACACACTCCTATTGTGATGGCAGGTGAAAACATCACCTACAAGTCCTGCAGTAGTGGCAGAATCATTGACGTTTTCAGCAAAATGTGTGGTTGGGCAAAACTCATAGGTCTGACTTGAAGCAGATCTTCAACCTGGGCATGATGGCTGACAAATAATAGTGATATATGAGTGTCAGCTCTGAAAAGAGATCTAGCAGTAAAAGCGTTTAACAGATATTGAAGACAATAAATATACACATAAAAAACACAAAATAATATATCAAATTAAATATATCTATTTCCTCTTGGATGCAGGGAGAAAAAAGGAACCATGTCACAGGGGTGGGGGAGGTCACCATAGCAAATATGCCATAGATTTGTGCTCGATGACCCAATTTTTTATTTTTTATTCAGCTTGCTTTATTTTCGACATACAGTCGTTAAAGTGACATCATACATCAATATAAATGTATCACAACTCATCAACATTACATATAAATCACAAAAATAGACACATAATTATAGAAGGTTAAAAGTAGTCTGATCAAACTATGATTAAAAGGATTTGCCTCAGATCTCAGAATCGCCTAAGGTACGCAATGTAATAATCACACATGTAAAGTCTCCTTTATCCTCATCTAAAATAAATCATCGGATTATCCTGATTTGCCTCATACTGGGCCAGGCCATGCCTTGCCTTGTGCAGATATCATGAAATAGCATGGACAACCTCAAGTCCGTCAGCCATCTCTCAAAACAAGTTTGGAAATTAGTCCTACTTCTGTAGGTGTTGTCTTCATAGGTTTTTGAATGCTTAACATGAAAATACAAAGTGTAGGATTGATTCCCTAGTAACTTTCAAAACAGGCATATGTCAGACAGCATTGGATTCCACAATTTCAATACTTCAGCAACAGGTAATGTTCCTATGTGTAATCAGACAAACAAAATATGTGCAGAATACAGTTGGACACAGCCCCAGTACTTTTTGTTGCCATGGACTTTATTCACTGTAATTTACTCTCACATCAGACAAATCGCTGTACATATCTGTAGATATTCTGCCTCTGTCTGAGATTTATAAGCTCCCCCCATTGTATTTGCTGAATATTTGTTAATACTGGTGGAATTGTCCCCCTGAAGTGACCGACCATTACCTCCAAAAGTGCTCTTACCATGTCTGGGTAGTACTGTCTTTTTGGCTCACAACCTCTTGAAGTGTTTCTTCATAAACTAAAATATTGGTATTTGATCATAACTTAATCCAGTACTCTACTGGTTTCAACGCTACCTTCACTTCTAAATCAACCCAATAAAGAAGTTTGTATTGGATTAATAAATGGGGATTGGATAAAGGAAGAACTATGAAACTGGTTGAACATGTGGTGGCTCCTGCCACGAGAAGGGCCACCTTCTTGAACTTGCATTTTCTCCAAAATGAATACCTCACCTTCCCGGACTCAACTCCCACATCATTAATGCCCATGACAACCCATAACAGTCCTTTTCCTAATCTTACTACCATCATCCCCTAGAGGACATGGACAACTCTGGATCTCCCTCAGTTGGCAGAACATTTAGAGTCAACCAGAAGCACAAGTAGTCATTAGTTAATTTTCTTGTGAAACAATTCATTGTGAATTGGAGACCTAAATTTTACAGTTTGCAAACCAACTTTGCCCATCCAAATGAACTCGGAATTGTTGTAGGAAGAAAAGATTTTGTGGTTTAAGCCATTAAGAGAAATTGAGCAAAACTAAAAGCAGTAGTTAATTGGAAGCCTAAAGATAATAAGCTAACTGTGGGTGCTTCGAGGGAGGCATGGGAGCAGTTTTTGTTCAACACACTGAGGGGTAGTTGGTGACACCAACTGCAACCTGGTTGAAAAAGAAGAATGCTGGCATTTCAATGTGTGCCATTGTTAGTCCGAATAAAAAAAGCAAGGACTCTAAAGCCCCGCTACCGGATGGCATTTGTAATGCGCTCATGAGAAAAAGTCCAGAAGGTTGGGGCAGAGTTCTTTTGGCCTTGTTTAGGATGATTAGTTGTCCAGATTGGGTTACTGAAACATATGCTAAGAGTTTAATAGTGCCAGTAATCAAGCAGGGCCTGCAACCTGATCCCAAAAGCTATTGTCCACTTGGGTTGCACAGAAAGAACTCCTGACCGTCAATCAGACAGTATTCCATAAGACCTATTCCACTGTTGATAACATCATGGTCTTGATTACCATGATTGAAGGAGCTTAGAATTCCATGACCAACCCATCTATGTTGCCTATGTGGATTTTAGTGCAGTATTTGACGCCTTAGACCGTGGTAAACTGTGGAAGAAAACTTCAGTCATGGGGCATACCTGGAGATCTTCTCAACATAATCAGTAAATTGTTCAGTAATAATACCATAAGAGCAAGATAGAATGCAGTGGGGAAATCGCCAATAGCTTGTCATCGAGGCCTGAAACAAGGCTGTATATTGGCCCCAATGCTTTACAACCTATACATAGCGGACTTATAATTAACACTTGACGCACAATCTACCCAAGCTTCTGACCCCCTCCACTGAGTGAAAGGAGAAGAACGTGGTTAAATGATGCTGATGACCTGCTTCTCATTAGTCAGACCCCGAAGAGGGTACAGAACCTTCTAAATTCGCTATAGGTATATGCTGTGGAGCATGACCTTAAGGTCAATGTCTCAAAGACCAAGACTATGTCATTTTCTCCATGTAAAATAAAGGCCCAGAAGACCTACTCCTGGTGAAATCAGGGTTCCACATTTGAAAGAGAAACTGAATACAATTATCTTGGAGTCACGATCGATGACAAACCTAACTGGGGAGTGCACGTTGAGAGATTAGAATTAGAATTGAGGCAACAGCTGGAAGCCTTAAAAAGATTTGCTCTCCAACATGCAGGATATTCCTTAAAAGCATTGATAACGGTTTATACATTGAAAATAGAGCCAAAACTGATGTATGGGAGTGTGATCTGGGAGAAGAAAAGAAAGTGATGTGATGTGATTAGACTCCAGAACCTTTGCATCAAAGGATTGCCCTGATGCCTGAGGGTTAAGGCGCTTTACAAATGTAAAAAATAAATAAATAAATACATTGTTTATTTTCCCCATAAGGATCCAGGCAGAATTTCTGATGTGCAGTTGAAACATTCCCTTGGTAAACACACTTCCATCAATGCAGCAAGCCATGTACTATTGGAAATTAATAAGGGCAGTTGGTCACTCTTTGCATACCCGTCTGTTGACTGAGGTGAGGAAGAGAACATGTACACGTAAGCATTATACATGTACTGATATCACACAGAAAGGCATCAAGTGGGGACAACAGTTGGTACCTGATCCTGGTACAATGTCTGGACGCACTTTAAAAAAACTCATGAAGCAGCATTTGTATGAGCTGGCTAGCCTACAATCATGGGTTAATTTATCAGCTAAGGCATCCAGTAGAGACTATATGAATGGATTGCTCCTCCCGCCTAAGTTGGGATGATACACAAAGGAATTCGCCAATTCCTTTGTGTCCATGGAGTACATGAGAATCAAATATCACCTTATGGAAAACTGGATACCATTCAGTCGAGACTGAAAATCGACAGATCAGTTCGCATCTGTAGGCTTTGCGACACAGGGGGAATTGAGACTGCTAAACACCTCCTCTGTGAATGCTATGCATTGACGAGGAGCAAGTATAGAGTTTTAGTAGCCTCTACTGAATCCGCTAGTAGATATTGTACTCAGAACCTCTTATGCTGTGAATGTCTGGGAGGAAATGACATGTCTCTTATGTACCACTTGGCCAAACTGTGGAATGAAATTAGGGAGCTTGTTGGACAGAGTGGAGCCTGAGAGATATTTCATTAAGATTGTTTCCTGTGAATTGAGATCTTGCAATGCATTTTTAACCTCAGTAATTGATTGTTTTGATTAGAGGTTTGGGACCCCAAATTCAAGTAATGAAATGCTGATAATTAAATGAGAGAAATGATACATGTGTTAAAAAAAACAGAGGTACTGAAATGCATATATACACATGGGAGCAATGATACATGTTTTTAATTTTTTCTCTTTTTTACCTTTTATAAAAAGCCAGACATGGTTGTTGTTGTGTATCGACTGTCTTGACTGTCGTGTAGGCAGAAGAAACCTCTGTCCGCAAGTGTCACACATAGATAGTCCAAACCACTCTCTGTACAACCTTTGAGGCCACAGGAAGGAGATGTTCTTCCGGAGATGCAGACTTCTGGGAACCCCTGGGCCACTGTAAAGAAACACCGGTCAAGTACTTAGCCAGAACAACATCCACAAACCAATCAACAAGAAAATGGAATGGTCTTACCAAGGGTTGACAGTAGAGATTCAGTTGAACCTATGGAGGGGTTCCCAGACCCACCAGTGTCTCGCTCCCAGTAGTGGGTGGAAGCTCAGGAGGATATATGGAGGTCCGAGTGCGCCGGGCCCACCTGTAGTTGGAATCCGGACAAGAAATCCAAGAAACGTAGTGCCAAGGGGTGTAGCAGAATGGAAGTCCAAAAAACAGTCTGTGATCCGTAGCAAGAGTTCCAAAATCCAAGGGTCAATAATCAGGGGAATCCAAAACAGTCTGTGAAACAATCTGAGGTCCGTTTCCACAAGATCCAAACCAAAAGCAGACGTAGCGCCCAACAGTGTCCAAGGTAAACAGCTGTGAAGCACTGAACACTGTGAAGCGATCGTTTAAATAGCGGCGCTACAAGTGTTTTCCGGTCACGTGACCAGTGCCTGCATCACGTGATCGAGTTCCAGCAACACGTTAGCGGGACGCGTCGGTCACGCGACGCGGAAGCAGGAAGCGAGGCCGATCTCACAGCCGCCACGGAATATGCCAATGAAACTGGCATCCTCTGAGGCGGGTGGACCGCTTACAAAAACGCCCTGGCATATGGGGGGTCGCGGAGAACACACGTGGGTCCCGGATCCGGGCAAGTGGATGGGCAGGAGTAGGGGTAAGGGGATCAGAGGTTTGGGGAGGGACATTAGAGACATCGGGAATCCTGCGGGACGTGACAGTTGTATTATAATAAAATTAAAATAAAAAAGCATAACCGAGAAGGAATCTGATACAGAATACAAGCTCCTGCAGATTCAATTATTCTGTACAGCAGCTTATCTTATGCTGCTTTTGTCTGGTAAAGCCATGGGCTCTTCTTAAGACCCTTTGTCTACTAAATATTTGAAAAATATATTGTATTACCCAAATGCAGCTAGCCTGATCACCTCAGTGGTTACCAACTCGTTGGAATTAGGTATTGTTCCTAAATATTTGAAAACTGATGTTGTCACCCCATTGTTGAAGAAACAAGGACTTGATCCCATAGAGCGTGGCAATTTCTGCCCTCTTTCAAACCTTTTGTTCCCTATGAAGGTGTTGAAAAAAGTAATGACCAAGCAGCTTTAACCATTTGTTGAAAGCATCAATCCCCTAGAGGCAGAGTTTAGACATGGTAGAGGAGAAGCGTCGGTGGTCGTAGCTGCTGCCTAATATTAGGGGGTCAGTAGATGAAAATGGGACTCCTGGATGTCTCTGCAGCATTTAATACCAACATCCTTATTGAGAGAACGAATGTCACAGAGATAAGCGGCCTGGCCCTTCAATGGTTTGGCTCATTCTTGGCCGATAGATCTCAATGTGTCTCAATCCCTCTCTTTTCTTCTAAAGAGCTTCTGGTGAAGTGGGGTGTTTGTCAGAGACCTAACTTTCCCCAAACTCATTAAACTCATTAGATTCATCTGGACCTGCAAAGCATACACTTGATATGGAGTTATTTAACTATGCAGATGAAGCACAAATGTTTATGCAGGTTTTCTGCTAATGCCGCTCTTCTTCTTAACCCAGACAATTTTGCTGACTGCATTAACACATTCAATCACTGCATGAATAGTACTTTATTAAAATGATATCCCCAAAAGAACATTTTAGTAATTGGCTCTAGTCACAGATTGTCTCTGGTTGCCCACTGGGCCCATGTCCACAGCATCCTGCACAGCACAGGGCATCCTTCTGCATAAAGGTCTGTTATTGAAATTAGCAGGGCAACCAAGTCACTAAAACCTCTTTCTTCTGTACCAACCTTTCAACATGTTTCCCCATCTGTACTCTTACTCAGAAACAGGCTGTGATCTCACCTGTGCTCTCTGAGCTCAATTATTGTAATGGAGCCTATGTGGCTAGCCACCATGTTTGATTTACAGAGTGCACGGTTGCAGGGCCAGTCTTTGTGTCAGGCAACTCAGGCGGCTGCCTCGTATGCTTAGCCCTAGCCCCATCCCGTTGACCCGCAGATCATAAAGGTTAGTGTCGAAGAGTGACTGGCCGACTGGCTTATTGGCACCTCAACACCCTACCAAGTGCTCAACCAGTGGCAAAATCTCCTGAAATTGTCACCGCTTAATTGGTTGCTATGATGACGAGTACAACAACGACAACTGTCGATAACATTCACAACTCAATGTCATAAATTGTGAAAACAGCAGTGGCCCTCCGCTAATATCTCTCAAGTGGTTCCCTGTAAGCCAGTCTAGTTCCTCGACACTATCACTCTGCGAGGACCCTGTGCCTCTCACCGCTATCACCCACCTCACACTACTCTACCTGTGCGGTATACCAAGTATCAAATCACACTCAACAAACTCAGCCTCCTCTTGATCTTCACACCTCACACTCGGCCAACATGCCAGTCAACTCCGCTTGATTATGCTCAAGCATGAGGGAGCCTTGGGCGGGGGTCTTTGGTATGGCAGTTTGTGAGGTAACAGTTACTGCAAGGCACTTGGGGGGACATCTGTCCGAGATGCAGCAAAACAGGCGTGAAAGGGCAGGCAGATTTTTCGCAGGTGCAGATAATTGTATAAAATGTTTTCTACTCTGATTTCTCCAGTTGTTGTTTCTGTTTCGCACCGCACCACACGCTGTTGCATTGTGTTGCTGCTAGTCCAGAATATCGTCGGGTTCTCTCTTATTCCATGCCCCTGGGGTGTTCTTTCTTTCTTTCTTTCTTTCTTTCTTTCTTTCTTTCTTTCTTTCTTTCTTTCTTTCTTTCTTTCTTTCTTTCTTTCTTTCTTTCTTTCTTTCTTTCTTTCTTTCTTTCTTCCCCTGTCATCCCCCTGTCCTCTTCATGTTGCTGCTGTGCATAACTGGGTTTTCATCACGGGGGTCGGTGGTCATAGTGGGGGTTCTTCTAAGTCACCAACTCTATCCACTCTACAACGAGCCAAGGAAAATAAGACTGCGCAGGCCGGGTTGGGTTGGGCTGGGATTAAAATGTTTCTGGGCGCCGATGAAAAGTGAGCCACAATCGCAAAATTTCTTTTAGATACTTTTGGGGACAGACCTTTGGAGTGCTATTTACCTAGGGGGGCATTGTGACATATTGTGCATTTCAAAGTATATTTAAACAGACCCGTTTTGGCCCCCCAAAAAACTGCCCAACAGTAAGATTCTAAGCCAGCGCTTTTGGGCATTTATTGACCAATAGGCCAATTTAAGTGTCTAAAGACAGGTTTGGCGCCAAAAGTGCTGTACCCACAATTAGTGGTGCCTGCATTGGCCCGTTGATACTGGTCTAGGTAGGGGCCACAAGCTCGCAAAGGCAGCCCTTGTCCCCAAGATTTACCCCAGATGATAGTGGTGCCCACAGATAGATAGCAGTGGCCCTCAGACCCCGCAGTGTGCCAGTACGGACAATTTGAAACTGCATTCAGGCCAGGCCTTGCCTAAGAGCAGGTGACAGAAAAACCATTTACTTGGGCAGCAACAGCTGTGTTTTCACATTAGAATTCTTCTGTAAAGTACTTGAATTACAATGTACTGAAACTAGCTTCATTTATATAGCAATTATTTAGTCATATTGAGGAGGGGTTTTGTCGCACAACAGAGGTGTAGTTTGGGAGTGATGTGAGCCAGTCGGGGAAGAGGGGCGCATTCTGATGAATGGGGGGCGGGGGGCGCCAACGATGCTTCCCGCCTGGGGTGCAATCTGGTGTAAGACCGGCCCTGCACGGGTGGCTAGGATGCATAATGCGTCCACTCACTTTCTCGCCTGCACTAAACAGTCTGACCACATATTACCAATTCTGAAATCCTTACATTTGCTGACTGAAGACAAACACATAAAATGTAAGACTGTGTGCAGTGTCCAAAAGACCAGGCCTAATGAGGGACTTGAGTTTCTTTTGGAGAGTATTCCAACATGACTGGTTGGAAGATACAGCCTTCTCCCATCAGACCCGGCTGTTGTGAAACTCCATGCCCGGGCACCTTAGGAACATTGACACACATTTACCTTGTAGTAAAGCCTCGAAGATCTGGATTATTCGCCCAATTGCCTTGCTTCCACCCTGCTTTTGTCTGCAGTGGCCAGCGCCTTGAATTAACATTGCTAGTGAATAGTGCGCTTTACAAGTGTTACACTCATGACAGAGACTAACATAAGGATCTCATTAACTCTGTGTCCCATTCCCAGGCAGTGTGTGATACCATTTCAACCACATACCTTACCCGGAGCCCTAAAGACTGGTTGGGTTCCTGCTCACTACCTTTGCTTTTTAAAGCATTTATGATGTGTGTTTCCCTTATTCTCTCCTTTATTTGCCTATTTTAGGTATCCCTTGGAGTATAAAGCACCGTTCACCAGTGTGCCTGTAGTATATATTCCGCCTGTATTAGAGTGTGCTTTTCCCATGCAAAGGTGGGTGATAAGTGATTTCATATTTTTAGTAAAGACTGTTATTTTCCTGCTTGGTCATTCATTTTATGTTGGTACTTACTGCGGTGCCAAGTGTTAATATCCCCGCAAAAACATTGCCATACAAGAATATTGCCATATTTTTGCTGTGATATTAAGCCATGGACCCTGCGGTGGACACCCCTGTAACCCCCATATTTTTTTAATGGAGCGGGGGACACCCCTGCAAGCCCCGGTCCCAATAACCCCATAAATTTTCCCCACTAATAATATCGCCTAGGGCCTTAACCCACGACCATATATACAGCGATATTATTGGTGGGGATAATATTAACTGATACCCTTAGCGCACCGTTACTGATTGGAAGCATCTGCTACTCATCCATGCCTCTGAGGAGAATAGCCTCCCTTCGGTCCACGCTACCAATTAAGTGGTAAAAAAGATATACAATTTGCTTTCTATCTTTTATAGAATTCTGACTAAAACAGTTTCAGTTTGGCAGTGGTGGTAAAACAGTTTCAGATTTTGTCATACTGTGGATAGGCCCTGTTTATGTGTTTGCCAGTAGTGGTAAAACTGTTTGTGTACCACTCCAAGAACCTACAAGGTTTTTTATTGAAACTCTTAAAATCTGTCAGCTATTCGTTCTACGAAATTACCACAATGCAAAAGTATGAACTGTTGCATCATCACCCAGGCAGGATTACTTCAGGCGGTATTCACGCACTTCCCATCATCTTCAAAACTATCCATGGACTTTCCCCACCCTACTTACCTGCTGTCCCCCTCAGTAGCTTCGACCATCCTCAGCTCACATCCTTGTCACTATTCGGGCAACTTGCGCTCCGTCTCATTTCTGCTCTCTCCCTATCCTCACTCCCCTGCTCTGGAATGCTCTTCCTCGCCCTCTCTGTACTACTCCAACTCTACCACTATGTAAATACAACCTCAAAATCCTCTTCCTTTCTGAGGAACCTGTTTCCTAGCATTAACGTCACTCCATCACCTTGCTTCCCTCTCCCCCTACCCTCACAGCAGTGCTGCTGCACTTTTCCATCTCCCCACCATGCTTAATTTAGCACTTCCTCCACCCTCCTGTTCCTATGTTATTCTGTCCTGTCCTCGTCCCTGCTTTATGTTTCGACCTTCCCCTGCAACATCTGGTATTTAAGTCACATTCTCTCCCCCCATTGTCATGGACCCATTTCCTGCACTCTCTCATCAATGCTTCATTTTGTATGGGTTTTAGAGACAAATCTGCAATGCTTTCCTGTGATTCCTATACATGAATACATAAATAAACAAATCAATAAAGCTGCATTTCCCACATGGAGTCTAATGGGACACCACATTGGGAAATACATAAAGGGTCCGTCCACATGACTCCGAATCATTTGGACCCCTCTTGTTGCTGTATCTTTACCACAAGTGATAACGGGATCTGTGTTTGGTGCCAAACCCGTAATGAGGTCTATGGTATCTCTACAACACGCCGGAAGTGCCCCTACATATAGTTGAACAAAAGTGCCATTATCTTCTGAAATTCTGTTAGGACACAATCCCTATGTGCCATATTGTGTGTTTGAGTCACAGAACGGTGAGTATGTGTCTGTCTGTGGATTTCTCTCTCCGTGTTCCTCTGTTAATAGTGGCGATTTGTATAGTGCTTTATGCCAGCCTTCACTAGCTTCTAAGCCCAAAATGGAGATATGACCGAGGGACGTCGTCGTCCGTTTGCTAAGGTGCAGGTATTGCCCCTGTAAGGTGTCATGACAGATAACCATCCACACGCAGTACACATCCACCAATCGTGCTTGCTGCCTGCCACTTCCAGCCTTGAGCTCAGAAAGGTCGCTTTAACTATGTTTTGGTGGTCTTAAATATCACCGAAGCATTTGGGCTGGCCTCACACTTTTGGGGTGGCACCAAGCCTAATTTTCATGTGTGCTTTCCATCAGTCAGTTAGAATACGTGTACAAAATAGGAGCAACAATTAGCGTACATCAAATATATCAAGGAAAGGTTTCTGTACAGGATCCGTAAATGCAAATTATAAGACATAACAGTACCAGGTAATAATGTCCCCATATATAATGTCCCGGGAAAAGCCATTGGTGACATTATGTATGGGACGGGTTGCGGGGATGGCCCCTGCTCTCCTTGTAAACATTTTTTTAAAAATCAGGGTTTGCGGGGGTGTCTTCCGCTGCCGCATGTTTATTTATTTATTTGAATTTTTAAAGCGCTCACACAGCCTGGGGGCATCGAAGTGCTGTTACAGGATATGTCTTGGCAGCGTATTTATAACGCGCCTAATACCCAGAGGTTTCTAAGCGTAGACCTGGGGATCGAACCTGTGTTGCTTCGTGTCATCTTGTTTCCAAGGCGACGCAGAGCTATCCTCCCGGACATGTTCAATGTAATAATGTCTCTGACTTTTTTGTCTGGAGACATTTTTGCAGGGGCATTATTACATGGAACCGACATAACCATATACTAAAATCCTGTTGAATTCCATACAGGGAAATTCATTCAAAGACAATCAGAGGTCAAGATCATGGTGATCAGAAAACGGTATCCCGTTGAAGTCATTTAAAATAAAGTCTGTTCCAAAAACATCATCCCGAACCAGCGTCAAATAGTGCATGGAAAGCATAGGTGCATTACTCGAATACTCGGCTTTTATCGACATAATATCATGAAATCTATGATGTAGAATGCAGTGCACCAGTATACACACAATAGACAACCATGTCAATGGTAAAAGAAATGAGGCAAAAAATATAAAAAAACATAGTCAAAAAAAGATAAGAATGAGTACAGCTCAGTACAGTACAGAGCAAACATTCAGAAACGATAGGATCAGTTTAGAATGCTCAATAGTGCAGCTCTTTTCAGCCATGATCATGCCATCAATGACCAATCAATCTATGTAAAAATGTTGCACTACCTATACATTCAAAGCATCACTAGTCCTTTTGCAAAGGTTCAGGACCTCATTTATGGTGGCAATTCCCTTTAGCAGAAACCTTGGTCTGAAATGTATCCTCCTAAAATTCGAATACAGTGGCCATGTCCCGGAAGGATAGCTCAGCGGCAAAGTGCTCACCTTGGAAACAAGACAACACATGCAACACAGGTTCGATCCCCGGGTCTGTGCTTAGAAACCTCTGGGTATTAAGTGCATTATAAATACGCAACTGATGCCCCTGGGGCTGTGTGAGCAGCTTTGAAAATGCAAACAAAATAAATGAATACAATTCCAGGATATCATGCTCTTTGGTCTCAAGCCTCTTCATGCAACATTGGCATTCATCTGATGCACTCGAAACCCACTGGTTAATTTTGCAACCTATCAGAAGAATACTGAACCTTAGTTTTATATATAAAGAAGACTGCATACAGGTGGAGAAGGCTATTTGGGAAGCTGCCGCTGGTATTGGGGGATTTGACGGAGGGTGGTGCCCTAAATCTGGAAATGGATGCCCGGGAGGAAATAATTGGTCTGGAAAACAAGAAGAGGGAAGGAACAGGAAAAGGCTTGGAACCCCGGCTTCGGGGGAGCCCTCTGATTGCTCCAGTTGATGTAGTACTGGAAATTGATGTACAAGAGGAGGTGGATGCAGCCAGGGGGGGGGGGCAAAGGGGACGGGGAAGCAGAGGGTGAGGTTGGGGAGCAGGGGAACTTCGAGGTACTGCCTATGGGGAATGGGGGAGGTGAGGGAGTGGTTATAGCGGTATCTGGGGAATCAAATGCGTCCATCCCGGCAGAGGATGGCAAGACTTGGTTGTAAGCCTTACTGGGTGGGAAGCTTACGCCATTATATACGCATCTAGACACCCAGAAATGTGCCCCCTAGGACAAAGGTTTGGAGGCAATCTCTATGGAGAAGTGGGAAGTAAACATGCAGACAATCTTAGAGCTACTCCACACCTTTACGAGTGGGTTATGAATACTCTTGCCATCTTGGATGAGTCTGTCAGGGATCTAAAGAAGAAGGTTGAGGATATCAGTTTGGATGGGGCCAGGTGCCCGATATTGCAATTTAACTAATTTGAACACCGGGAGAGAAATGAATAATAAGACCACTGTGGTAATAAGTAACGGATATCCCCTAGGGGAACAGGGGGTGGGGAGGGTTCTTGGGGGGAGTAGAGTATACAGGGAGATGAGTGTTTTTAAACCTTCCCCCAGCAGCAGCCCTGTTGGTAGGGGTAATTATGGGTGTAACTGGACTACCAAAAGATGGATATGAATCCACAAGCTCATTAATGAACAAGGCAGCACATTGGATCAATGCTAATTTGATGGGCCAAAGCATTGATCCTAGCTATGTTTTGATAGCTAGAAGGGTTGGGTAGGCCGAAAACTGAAAATCGATGGAAGGGGACTGCATTGTAGTATCCTTCCCAGACCCCCAAATTGTTAGTCAACTAGTAAACTCAAACCTATCTAGAAGTTGAAAGCCAAATGGCTCAAGACTTGATAGTAGGCTGGTCTCGCTGGACTTTTTTATTTGCCTCCCGGGAAGGATATAACACAAGAAAAGGGTCAAGGGATGATGAGGGGAGAGCGTGCAGGTGGCCCATTTTGGAGAGTTATTAATCCAAATCCTTACTCACTTGACAACGCCGGGATCCGAAAGGGCCAATCCTTGGTCGTATGCCTACGGAAGGAGGGGAGGACGCCAATCTTGGAATAAGGACCTCTAATCGGTCGGATCCTTTCTCCTCCATAGAAGAGTTGGATTGGCAGTCAGCCACCCCGCAGCCCTTGGTAGAGCCTGAGGGAGAGGGAGGTGCCCCCAATTGCACAGAGATGAGAGCAGGTTTCGTGGGTTAGGGGATGTATCGACAGTGGTGGGGGTTTTGTCGTGGAATATAGCTGGAGCTGGGGGGAAATCGGAAAAGGTAGATATTGTTGAGTTCCTCATGTCCCATGAAATAATTCTCTTACAAGAAACTTGGGCCTTGGACATCCCTCTTCTAGATGGGTATGTATCATATGGGATACCAGCCAGGAAAAAGTCTAGGGGCAGATGTTATGTGTGAATGGCCTCACTGAACAGTAACATCAAGGTGGTAGAGACGTTTTTTGAAGATGCTGCTTTTATTACCCCCTAGGGGGGCCCAGTAGCCATCATAAACTTTTATTACGGCCCGCATAAGGCAGAGGTGAATCGTTTAGGGAAACTCAAGGTTTTTCTGGATGTCTATCTAAGGAAGGGAGAGCATCTGCAAACTAGGTTTGTATGGGGGGGGTTACTTTAATCTCAGAATGGGCCCAGGACTACTGGGAGGCGTCTTCGATCCTCTGGGGGATTTGTCTCTGAACATTCCGAAACCCATAATGAAGGACTCTTGGGTGTGTGCAAAGGCACACCATCTTAGTGTATGGCTAATAGAACGGGGGGATGCGATCAGTAATGGTTGCATCGCATTTGATATCCCGGGAAACCTGACCTTCCATAACCATTCGGGTTCTTCAACAATAGATTATTTTTCCCTATCTCTCGACCTGTGGTAAAATATAGCTGGTTTTGAAGTAGTGGTGGATCCCAGCAGTGACCACAACCCATTAGCTCTGAAATTAAGGGGGCTAGTTGGAGGGGAAGGCCCACTTGAAGGCCCATCATGTTTGGCTGAAGCGGGAGGCATCTCAAAAAGAAGAATCAAGTGGGAGAGAATCCGGGAGTCTGGTTTGCATTTAGGCATTTTGGCGGGAAGAATCCTGAACATGAATGGAATTCTAGAGAATGAGGCCAGCTCAGAAAGGGCAGTGTAGTGCTTTATTGGTAAACTGGGCGAATTGACAGAGGGCTTTGTGGTCCAGTGCACCCAAAAAGCTAGTTTAAGCAGGAGGGGATTGTTCGATTCACACTGCATTTCAGCTAAAGAATCACTCCTGAACGCCTTGAAATCTGTAGTTATCTCTAGAGGGGAGATTAGTCAGGCGAGAGCTTGCTACCGCTCCATGCTTGAGAAAAGGAAAATGGAAATTGAGGAGGAAGCGTGGGAAGGTTTCTTAGAAGCATCAAAGCTAAATGATTCAAAAGCCTTTTGGAAAATTGTAAAGGGGAGACCAGCTCATAAATTCGACAGAAAACTCGAGGGGCACGCATGTGATGGCAGAAACTTGCGTGGCTCATTTCTCCTCCCGATTTGGTGGTACAGGTTCTTCAGAGGGAGAGAGGATTAACAGCTCTTCCCTGCACTTTGAATTAGATGAGGTTTTTGTGGCTATCAGGGCACAAGCTCGTAATCGGGCCCCTGGCTCTGATGCTATTCCTTCGGATCTGTTTCTGGATCATATTGATCTATGGGCCCCTTTGTTGATTTTAGCATTTAATGCTTGCCTGGTCTCTGGCTACTTCCCACCTTCATGGAAAACTGCCATTATCTTTACGATTTTTAAAAAGGGAGATTCCATGTGTCCGACATCATTTAGACCTATATCCCTTTCAGATACTTCCTTCAAAATATTTGGAAGGGTTTTGTTGGGGCACATTGAGTCCTAGCTTTTGGAGGGGGCAGTACTTTCAGAAATCCAGTTTGGCTTTCGTCCGGGACTGGGAACAATGGATCAGGGTTTAAACCTGTATTTATTGATTGCCAATTCTGTGTTTTGTGGAGGCGAGGCGGCCTATCTTGCATTCATGGACCTTAGCATGGCCTTTGGGATGCCCTGAGGGGGTCTCAGTGATGTTGTGAGAACTCCATAGGGAGAATAGGGTTTGTGTCTGTAGCGGTCCGGGGGGGAGGGGGGAGTGCATGGCATGCTTTGAAGTTTGGCTTGGGTTTCATCAGGGCTGTGTTTTGGCTCCAATATTGTTCACCCTCTAAATTAATGGGCTCTTTAAAGCCCTGGTGGATACCCGGGAGGACTACCCGAGTCTGGGGGGGTGGGCTTTTCTGGTTCGGGCTTATGCCGATGACACGGTACTAATAGCCAGAACCCCAAGGACCCTTCAGATCTTGATAGATGCCTATGCGGCCTTCATGGAAAACCTGGGGCTAAAAATGAACACCTCCAAGTCAGCTGTAATGGGGTGGTAGGAAGGAAAAGACCTGCAAAAATGCATCTCATGGTGCATAATGGGGATATCATCCCAAGAGTTAGAGAATTTGTTTATCTTGGTGTTAGATTTTCAAAGTCAGTCACAGGCCCCGCACATGTAAATAGGCAATCCATGAAGATGAGCCAGCAGGTAGGCAGGATTTTCTGTTTTTTGTCCCGCTTTCAGGGGCAACCCTTGGATGTGGGTTTAAGGGTATATGCTGCTCATACAAAGGGGGCTACCATGTATGGAGCACCTTTGTGAGGGCACTCGAATGTAGCCTAAATACAGGTGAAGGAAAATACGTTTTCTAGGTAGCTCCTGGGACTCCTGGGCTCCACCCCTTGTGTCTCGGTTCATAGAGAACCTGGTTAGCTTATGTCAATGAGACGTTGAACACCAGTAACATTTTGACCCTTTCCCCCCCAGATATTCTGCGGTCTATTAAGCAAATGAAAGACTACAAGCAGATCTTGCATCGGGCAGTGAGGCAGAAGAGGAGAGTATGGAATCTGTCATAAACTCTGATAGTACTCGCGCAGCGATAAGCAGGGCAAATGTGATTCCACCATATCTTGTGTGGAGTTCTAAAAAGAGAGACCAGTGGCTGGTCACGCGTGCCAGATTTTTTTTTTTTTGTTTATTAACCCAATTTGTGTTTTTTACAAAATCGAAGTGCCATGGCGAACTGTATTTCATCTTATCGAGGCTACTCAGGACACCACTCAAAGGTCCGCAGGTCCGGTTTAACGTTCAGGTTTGGGCGTCAGCTTTGACGAAATGGAAGAAGCGGGGCCAAGAGCACTTGCTTTCGCAAGGGTTACTTCGAGAACTTTGGCTGCGGCTTTAGACCATCTCTTAGAATCACCCGCAATCAGTGGAAACCATATTGTTTCTTCATCAAGTGTCGTAGGGCAGGTGACGAGTGGTGCCAGGTGAGCCCGCCTTTCTGCTGCGAGTCCTGCGCAGGAGGTGAGGAGATGTCGGACTGACTCTATTTGGTCAGCTCGGCCACAAACCCGGCAGTTTGATGTTTCTGTAAGTGCTCTGGTGGCCAGGATTTCTCTAGTGTGAAGTAGGTTTGAGCGGGCCCGCATAAGTAATTTTCTCAGCTTTTTCTCAGGGAATTTTTCACAGTATCTCAGCGGGACCTTTGGCCGGTTGTGAGTAGGGGGCAGATCTTTTAGAGATTTATACTGCAGTATTTTTTCGTTGGTATGTATCCAGTCTTGTTGTGAAAGTTTTAGCTTGACTCGTCCAGGGTTTGAGATGAGGAGGTCTTCGCTGCAGAGGACTTCATCTAGTTTTTCCTCAATTTTTTTTGCCCAGTTCATTAGAGGTAAGCAGGTTCCTTTGTTCAATTCAGCTTCTACTATTCGAAAGATCGGGAGGGTGTCAGAAGTCCGTATTTTTCTGTAGAGTAGAATTGCACTTTGGAGTACTACCGAGGCTAGTGATTGGAGGCCAAGGTCGCGACGAATGGCTGGCATGGGGGCTGAAGCTGGAAGACCCAAAACCGATTTCCAAAGATAGCCTTCAAGTCTCGACCAGAATTCCTCAAGTAGGTTTAGATTGGCTGCCATGCCGTATGTTATTGCAGGGACTACCTTGGTTTTGTAGAATTGTAGTACAGGTGTCCATGAGAACTTGCCGAATTTTCTGTCTA
Source organism: Ambystoma mexicanum (assembly GCF_040938575.1). Classification (NCBI taxonomy): domain Eukaryota; kingdom Metazoa; phylum Chordata; class Amphibia; order Caudata; family Ambystomatidae; genus Ambystoma; species Ambystoma mexicanum. The sequence goes on along the minus strand of NC_090936.1, from coordinate 101,866,706 downwards.
CTGCTCGAGATTGGGCTGTTAGGTTTCTTATTTTTGCCCATAGTGAGGTTTGAAGTGAGTTTTCATTCAGAGAGTTGTCTAATTGCACGCCCAGATATTTAAATTCATCGACCACTTCGATTTTTGTTTCCTCAAGGAACCAGCTGGGACTTATCTTGGCTTTTTTTGCGTTTTTTGAGAAGGACAAGATTTTCGTTTTGTTTTCGTTAATTTGGAGGTTGTTTTCTTCCATGTGTTTGGACAGATTTGTTAGTTGTCTTTGGAGGCCAATCGCAGTCTGGTCCATCAAGATCTGTCATCTGCGTACCAGAGTCTTGAGACTTTTGATGTGCCCACTTGAGGGGGAAAAGATCTTAGTGTTTTTTCCAAGTCTTGGAAGTCCCCGATGAAGGCAATAAACAGGGCTGGGGCCAGGGGGCAGCCCTGTTTTACACCGCGTTCTGTGAAGATCTGATCCGAAAGTACTCCTTGCTGGTTTAGGCGGACTCTGAGCGAAGTGGTTGCGTGAAGTGCCATTATCGGTGCAAGAATCGGAGCCGGACATTTCCAGGTAGATAGCTTTTTCCACAGTTTTCCCCGATCTACTAAGTCAAAGGCCTGGGAAAGGTCCACCATTGCCATGTGGACCTTTGGTGCTCCTCTCTTTGCTTTTGCTTTGATTATGTTCAAGATTAGCAGATTGATCGCTGTCCCAGCTCCCTTCTGGAAGCCTGTTTGGAAGATGTCGGCTGCCGGGGAGGAGCTTGCCCAGTCCTTAAAGCGGCGTAGTAGCAGCGACGCATAAATCTTCCCTATGATATTAAGTAAGACTATGGGTCTGTAGTTGGCCGGGGTACTTCTGTCGCCTTTTTTGTAGATGGGCACCAGTACTGCCTCTGTCTGGTTTTGGGAATTTGTTTGATTTTTTGGGCTTGATTGAATATTTCACCAATAGCTCGTGCTCACGCCAGTGGATGTTTCTTCAGGTCGGTATTCGTCAGGCCGTATGGCCCCGGGGCCCTCGAAGATTTGAGATTCATGATCACTACCCTAATGTCGTCGGTAGATGATAAGGGGATCCATGGAGAATCAGAGAGAGCTGCTTGCGACAGAGATGAGGTCGAGGGACTGCGGTATAGCTCCGTGAAATGCTGGATCCACTTTTGCTCAGGGACGCAGCTAGAGAGTAAATTTGCCCTTTGTCCATTTATTGATTTTAATAGCGACCAAAAGTCACTAGTGTTTCTTGTAGCCCAAGTGTGTAGCATTGCTTCGGCATCGTTCTGGTACATTTGCAGTTGCTGCTGTTTTAGCCACGATTTGTAGAGCCCACATTCTGATAGATATGCGGTCCAGGTTTCTGGGGATTCTGTTTTTAGAGCCATTTTTTTTAGTTTGTTTACTCTCTGCCTTTTTGTCGCCACTTCTTTATTGAATGAGTGCGTGTGCGTGGGCTGACCGGGATTTTTCCCAGCAAAGTTCACTTTGTGGGGGGCCAGGAGGGAGACGTACTCCGGTCTTTTGTCGCATTTCTCATCCCTGCTTGAGCAAATTTCATGGAAATATTGGACGCAAAGGATCTTACATTGTCGGATGTTAGGCGAAGTCTGTTTTGTCGCAGGTTTGACTCAATGGCTGCTGGGTAAAGAGATCTTGTTACAGCTGTCCCGTTCCATGACATTTTGAGAAGATTGTGATCACTTTCCTTTGTTTTTATAACTGTGAAGTCGCTGAAATAAGGTATCAGCCCTTCTGTGATAAAAATATAATCCAGAGTGGCGGCCGAACTCAATCTTTCCTACGTTGGAATTCGGGACCCTTGGTCTCGAAGAGATGACACGTTATGGAACTTTCTCATTTTCATTAGGAGGCACAATGCCCGTCCTCCTTCATCCATCGTTGATTTGGGACTTTGTTCGTCTTTCATTTTTCCTTCGCATTTGGCGTTCAGGTCGCCACAGATTATGATATTTGGAACTTTTCGCTCCACTGTCGGGTCATCAATTTGGTTGGCAACCATGGTACAGAACTCAGTAGTACTAGTTTTAGCCGGGTTCCAGTGCAAATTTATTATGCCTAGTTCCGAGTTTATCCAAACGTCTCTGGTTTGATCTTGGTGGGACCATGAAGTCAGCGTAGTTAGCATTCCGTAGGCCTCTGCTATTTTTCCCTTGGGTGTGATCCGGAGCCTAGACGGATTGCTGTTAGTACGCCTCCAGAGGGGCGGCCTAGGATAGACTTGGATGCTGCAGAGGCTTCTATTACATAGCCGTCCATGGAGGGTTTATGAACCAACCATGTTTCTTGTAAGCATATCAGCTCGAAAGTGCTCAGGTTTACATCACTTGGCGTAGTTAGGTGCCGGTACCCTCTCGTATTCCAGGATGCCATGTGTAGGGTGCTCTTTGTTCAAAGATTTGAGGGACCGGTATTGAGCTTCTTTGTGGAATTCGGTCCCTGTGTTTGTTGCTATTTCTTTTGGTTTCGAGAGAAGGTGTTCGTGATCCATCTCCATGGTTTGGGTGCAGATGGCGCAATCAGTTCTTTTCTGGATCTAATCTCTCTTGTATTTTCAGTCCTAGACTCTCTTTTCTCCTGATTTTCTTGGGTTTTTAATGTAACATGGTTTTTGCCTGGACTGCTAATGGGTGGAGTAGTTCGGTTATATCGCCATCGCCGTTCGGTGCCATATGTCAGGTTTTCACTTCTCAGGGTCTTCTGTGCGTATCTTTCTCTCCGTCTTTCCATTCCCTGGTTTGAGCATTCCCTTTTGTCTCTCGTTCTGTCAGGATTGTCCTTTGGTGGCTTCTGGAGGAGATGTAGTTTGAGGCCCAGTTTGTGAAGGTCTTTTTGGACTTCCGTTGTGAGCTCCATCACTACTTTACTTCTTACGTGGAGGTAAGCTTTCGCTCTATGTTCACATGGTAAGGTTCGACCAAAATATTAAGTTGTCCGATCTTAGGTGACAGAGCTGGTCTATTTTTCCCAGTCTATTTAAGACTGTTCTGCGATTTAGAACCAGGTAGCTGTCCTTGGCCGAAATTTGTTCCAGTTTGAAGAGTAGTGCCCCTTCGAGTTTTCTGTCTTTATTTGCGACAGCCTCCTGGAAACGTCTCGGCTCCTTCCTAGAATGAAGTCGCGGTCTATCGGCGTGATGTGATCTGTTGTATTTTTGGTCTTGATCTTTTCGTGACTCGTGTTTAAAATTTTCATTTGTATTCTTTAGATTTCTTAAAGCTTCTAGTGCAGTAGACAGGGAGTTGGAGCGTAATCGTTGGTCAGTGTAGTCGCTAGACACCTTGTCATGCTTTTTTTTCCCCCCTTCCTGGGTAGGGTCAAGATCTTGTGGGTGGATTTCTTGGGACTGTTTTGGTAGGTCACCTCGCTTCGTCGGAGATGGTGAATCTAGTTCCCTAGCATTTGAATACTGTGATATGTTTTGCAGGTCTGAGGATGAGTTTGAGTCCACCCTTATTCTAGGTGTGTCTGCCATATCCGTCTGCTCCAAGTTTATAGACGTTGAATTTTTAGCAGCTTCCCCTTGGTTTAGTGACATCTCCGTTCCCCTGATAGAGCTCCGTGTAGGCGAAGTTTCTGGCGGTGATTCCTCCGCACATAGGAGCAAGGCCGCTTTAGTGCAGTTTTTTCTCTTTTCTTTCGCCTTCCCCCTGGGTAAAGACTTTGGCGGGGACAGTAGCACTGCTGTGACCGAATGCAGTTTGGTCTTTGGGGCATTTATGCGAAAATAGGGGCTACTTCTATGTTCTTCTCAGTCTGGGTGGTCTGTGTGGCTTTCGTCAAGAGTTCTATGCTTTTGTTTGAAAGACCACCTCTCTTTTGCAGTTCTGTGGTCAGATTGTCAATTTTTTCCTCAAATTTTGCATATATGTAGTTTGAATTTCTTTCAGTGGCTGTTAGATAGCCTTCAACAAAAATCAGCTTGTCCTTTAGTTCGCTGATCATTGACGTATTGTCTTTCAAGGCCTCATGTATTGATTCATACAGCTTTCCAAAGGGATTTAAGGCGATTGAGAATGCCGACATCACCGACAGAAGGTCTTTTTTTTTTTCGAGGGAGAGTCACTTTCCGACGTGATTGATGCATTAGTAGGGCATCTGTTTTTAAGCGGGGTATTTGATTCTTTGGAACCCTGGAGTACCGTGAATCTTTCCGAGAGCCTTCTTTCTGAAGTTAATGTATTGGGATGTATTGCCTGCGGCAGATTTTCTAACATTTGATTCGGGTTTCCTTGAATATGTGGCCGGGTCCACGCGAAGTTATCTGTCTGCTGGTTGAAGCGGAATTTTTGGGTCGGCTTAGGTAAGCTTGGGGTGGTCGAAAGGTTTGGAAGAGTTGCATATGATGTCTTTGACGGACTTGGGGGGTCTTCGACTAACTTATTGGCAAGATCTGCTTCCTTTTCAAGCGAGTCCTGTTAGCTTATTTCTTGATGTAAGACTTTTGATGGTGTTGGTCTCATTTAATCTAAGCCCTGCGATGGTGCGGTGCCGAGTTTTTCGCGTGGTGGTGCCGTCTGTATTCGCCCTTGGAGAGTTGAGTCGGTTTTTCTGGCTTTGCTCGATGGTGAGTTATCTTGGATAGCCTCCAAGATTTCCGCGTCTGACAGTTCAGGTTCTTGGCCTAATTTTCTTTTATGTTGCTTCAGAAAATATTCCTTGAGAGTTTTCAGGTTCGTCGAACTCAAACTGCCTTTGTGCTCCCCTTGGGACTTTGCAGTGAATTTTTTCTGTTTGTTTGACCTAGTTTTCCCCATTGTTTGGTTCTGATTTGAGCTCCCACTATTGAACAGAGTCTTTGGGACCTGAAGTGATTTCTTAGGGGCTTGTCCCCGCTGCTCAGTGTCACTCAGCTGTGCTTCGATCACAACTGGAGGCTTGCCTACAGCCGGGTTTGGTGAACGAGTTCTCATAACTGAGTCCCGATCCTGGACTGGAGGTTCACTCGCCACTTTTGACCTTGAGGTCTCGGTGTTGACTTGGGGGTCTTTGGCCGACTCGGGGTCCGTGATGCTAGCCGCTTTTGGTTCGGCATCCACCTCTGACACCTCCGACACCTCCGGCTGTGTGTTAGGCGCAAAGACCTCGTCCTCCGATTCCGTGTCCCACGAGTCAATCGGACTAATTTTTTGGGTGGTAGGTTTCGGCCTGTAATGATGCGACCCCCTTGAGGGGCCTGTGTGATGTACTTGGATCTGAACTGTAGTAGCTATGGGACGGGTGTCCGTTTACCCAGTCTCGGCTGCTGCTGGTACGCTGGCCAACGGGTCCTTTAGATTTCTCTCGGTCTTCTGGTCTGGGCTGTTTAGCTGGCGCGGTGAGTGAAGCGTACGAGCCCGCCGAAGGGTCGAGATGATCGGGGTGATTGTTCTTGTCAAGGCTTTTGTGCGGCTGATTTGGAGTCGTCGAGCCCGGCCGATCAGATCCCAGCCACGACTGTCCTCCGACGGCCTCCGGCGAGGAATTACTCGTCGAGACGGTGATCGGGCCGGGCATAGAGGACCTTCTTGCAACCGGGCTAGATGGGCTGTTCGTACTATCCACCGATGGTGAGGAGTTTTTGGATGAAACAGCGTCTTCCGGCGCCCCTGCCCACCCAGTTTTCTTCATCTGACGGGATCCCGAGGGAGCGGGAGAGGGGAGCACGCCCGAGGAAATTTTATGCAGGGCTCTTTCCCTACTGGCAGGGGTAGCTGCTGTTGAAAGCCCTTTCTCGCATTTCCGGGCTCTATCAGGCACTTATGTAAGGTCTTGATAGTCTGGATGTAGGTCTTGGCCTGTTTTGCTACTGCGTAGACGTCGGCTGATGTCGTCCTCCGTGGGTGATAGTGGAGCCATCTATGATGGGTGAGTGGCAGCGGGGTTGAGGGAGGCGGACCGGGTAGTATCTTACCTCCAATCCAACCCAACTCCCGACACCAGACACAAGACACACTGCTCCGCACACCGCGCCGCGCTCTGCGCCTGCGTGGTGCTTTTGTAGCATGTAGCACGTAGAATCACTGGTAAGCGAAGGCGGACTGGAAAGAAAATCAGAGTGTAACCAGCAGAGTCCTGTCCTCACTCCTCACAAGACACACTGCTCCGCACACCGCGCCGCGCTCCGCGCTTGCGCAGTGCTTTTGTAGCACGTAGCACGTAGAATCACTGGTAAGCGAAGGCGGACTGGAAAGAAAATCAGAGTGTAACCAGCAGAGTCCTGTCCTCACTCCTCACAAGACACACTACTCCGCACACCTCGGGCCAGATTTGACTGTCTAAAGCTGAGGGGGAATACGGAAAAGTGGCCAGGGTTCTCTAATAATCCGAGTTGCCCAGCTTGTGGGGCGGCAAGAGAGGACCTGAAGCACTTTATATTGTTCTGCCCAGCATATAGAAACGTGAGAAGGTCCACAATTTGGCTGGTGCTTAGGAATATGAATATCCGTCTATATAGGCCGGCCTTACTTTCTCTACTGTCTGCTGACTCAGTATCGTTAGCCTGGGCCTTGCTTACTTACTTGAAAAGGGCCACGTACCAGAGAAAGGGGTTTTCATCTGACCAGTAAGGATCTATTTAATTCCTGTAATCGGGTTTTTATCTGTGCTCCATTGATATTTTGTATAATTGCAGGGTAATCTAATTGTTGTCTGCTAATGTACTAATCTGAATAAACATATTGATTGATTGATATAAAGAACACATACATCTTGGCTTCATTGAATTACAGATATGGCTCGTAGCCTAGAGTGAGTTTATTCTCCCAGTAGGTACTCTTTCACAATCATTACGACCCAGGCGTTGGACCATGGTGCTAATAGCACCATGGTCCATGCCGGTAACTTACCGACTCCGCCATGGCGGAATGGGGAATTACCACCCCATTCTGAGGTTGGCGGGGCGGTAATTCCCCATGCCGCCATGGCCCTTCCCCATTCCCATTTTTGCCCCATAGGGCTCAATGGGAATGGGGAAGGCGCTAAGTACGGTGCCGCAAATTGCGGCACCGTACTTAGCACCAAGGTCCCTTTGCGGGTCCCTACTTTAACGGCTGGTAAAACCAGCCGTTAAGGTTGGGTCCCGCAAAGGGACCTCGTAATCAGGCGCTAAGTGTTTAACGGCGCCGTGGCCTTTTACGGCGCTGTTAAACGCTTAGCGCCAGGGTCATAATGACCCACAATGACCGGGAAATCATACTCTGCAAATCCCGTTGGCATTTTGAGCGAAAATCAGTCTAAACAATTTCTTTCACATTAATGGTGATGCTTGCGGGTGGGAAATTAAAGGTCAGTGTGCCCTATTTCATGCAGGATTGTTTTGGCATGCGCACACCATGCAAGAGATGACCCACCCATCTGCTCAAATACAACCATGGCTGTCCCTCCGTATTTGTGCAATTCCAGTCTACTTCATAACCTGATCCAGCATAATACAGGTCTGAACGCCACAATATGATTAAGGTAGGGAAAGCCCACGTCTTCATGTACCAGCAACGTGGATTTACTATAAGGTGGCCCCAAGCTTTTCTTTAGGAAGCTGTTCTTGATCACGCAGAGTTTACCACGATTGATGTGGCCCCAAATATCAGGTAGCCTGCCTGGTTTGGGGATTATATGCCCCCAAAGAGGGGCCTTTGGCACCATTTCCATAGTCATATGAAAATCTGCCAACATCCCCAGTATATCTAGAGAGTCAAGCTCCCCCCTTGTTCAGTTGCTGCTCCCCCTTGCAGGACCTAGCAGATCTCACCCCAAGGTAATCGTATGACTGGGTTTGCTCAATCACATTTTTCTCCTGCATTCATTTGAAAGTTGTTATTAATGGCTAAACCCTTTTCAGTGAAAAACTCTTGAAAGAGCTGGAGCTGTTTCTTTACCTCAGTAGGTGTTGAAGAGACACTTGAAACACTTGTGTATAGGCGCGTTATAAATGCCATATCATATCATATCATATCATAAGCGCATCATCTGCAAACAAAAACACTGAGTACCTTCCCCCAGCTAAAGTTGGGGTGTCAGTGGGGGCCGCTAGCATTTTGTCGATTAGACCATTAATTTAAATCAGAAACAAAGTTGCCACCAGCACATAACCTTGCTGAACGCCTTTTTGCACTTTAATGGGTGCCGTGGTTTCCCCTCCCAGGCGCCACCTCACTGCTGCCTCATTCTCCTTGTATATCAATAATATTGCTGAGAGAAGAGAATGTGGAGTACCACATAATCGCACAAAACTTCCCAAAGTTTCTTGTGGGGTACTGCATGCGAAGATCAACAAATGGCACAAATACATATATTTTCCTCAGCGTGGCTTATTTCTTAATGAGTAGAGATAACCCAAAACACTGATCTGTGGTGCTTATGCCTTCTGATTAATCAGAGTGCAATTGTCAGCCCAAGTCTTCAAGCGCACCAAAACCACTCTTGCAAAAAGTTTCCCAACCCAATCGAGGAGTGAAATTCGATGGTAATTGCATGGGGACTCGTGTTCTCCTTTTTGAACATAGGTACAATATCTGCAGGTGAGCAGGATTTGGGTGGAGTGATTAAGCGGGTTATGGCGTTAAAAATTCAGAGTAAATAGGCTGCCCATACTTCCTGCTGAGACTTAAATAGGTCACCAGGGATCCGGTCGGGAGCAGCGGCTTTCTTGTTTTTCCTGTGCCGCAATCGCCTCAGTAATGTCATTAAGTGTAAACACCAATGGATTAGATACAGGAAGATCACAATTAGCAGCGTCGTCGATCGGATCTATGAAAACTCTTGTCTCTCTGAAGAGATCACTGAAATAATCTTGCCAACATTGCTCAGTGATGTTCCTCAGAATAGTTCTATCTGCACCTGAAGAGGGAGCCGACATCATCTCCCAGAACTCAACTGAGTCCTTATTATGTATAGCTTCCAGGATGCCTTCCCATTATAAGTCTACATGCTCTTGTTTTTTTTGCTATAACCTTTTTTGTAGGTGAGGCTTGCTTGGCAGAAGTCCCCTATCCCTACTATGTTCACCTTATTGCACAACGCATTAGATGTTTTGTAGCCTGTCTACACTCCTCATCAAACCAAGGGGTTTTCTTAAAAGTTGAATCCTTAATAAGTTTATCAGGCTTGGTGACCATTTTTCTAAATCCTGGAAGGATTCCAATATACTGTGATTGGAAACATTCACGTTCTCTAGAGCCAGCTCTGGAGGTGCCAGCAATTCCCAATACAGATTGTGCATTAATCTTACGAGATCCAGGTTTGTCCATTTCAGGGTCCGTCTTGCTTCGGAGGATAGCTCAGGGGCAATGTGCAATGGAAGCAAGACGACGCGGAGCACCACAGGTTCGATCCCGGGGTCTGTGCTTAGAAACCTCTGGGTATTAAGCACATTATAAATAACCAATCATATCATGTCATGCTCCTCAATACTGATGGCAGTACTCCTGGAATTATTGTTAGATACTAGATGGGAAAAGTTCCCAATTTTCACTGTCACTGCCAGTCAAATTCCTTGAGCAAAATCCATGATCGAAGGTTAAGCTTTATATAGTCAATATGGCTAGTGCGATCACCCACTGCAAAGGTAGGCTTTGCCAGTGAGTCGCCCTTTGTTCTGTCATTGCGTGCTTTTAAACTTAATGTAATCCACAAGCATGCAGCTTCCAGTGTCCCTTTTGGGATACAGCGTTACTATAGTCGGTGATGTGCCATGCTATGTCTTCATCCTCCCGCAGACGATTAGTGATAATAAGAGGCTCGGTCACGTGCCACGATCATGAGAGGGGCCTTTGGATGGTTCACGTTCCATGTATTCTTTTGTTTTTCTACAAGCCGAATGGTTTTGATATCCTCCCCTGGCATCTGTCTGTTATACATATTAAACAACAACAGGTTAGTACCATCATGAAGTTCAATGTATAGCTCTTGAAGATCACTACTAACACAATCCACCACTTTATTACTGGCATATTGGGGAGAGTCAGCCCAGATCAACAAGCCTCCACTAGGTCTTCCTTTACTGGTTAGAACATCAAAGGAACCATATCCCTGAGATATGCAATGGATGGTTTTCCAGGTCTCCTGCAGGCAAATAATTTGGTGCAGCCTCATAAAGTTGCACCAATCCTCATCCAACATGTTTTTGGAAAGACCTGCTATGTTCCATGAAAGAAAGCGCACTACGTGTGCCACAGGAAATCCACCCACACAAGGCATATGGACCCTTCCACTAGGAACGAAGCGCACAATGGGTCATCCCACACCATCCATGTTGGATTCTTCATTGTTCTCTTGTGTCTCTGCCTGTTCTTTACGAATATCAGCCGGAGTTAAAGCTCTTACTTCAATATTCACTCCTAAGGTTCTAAGTTTGAGTGCGAGTAGCAGTAGCTTTTTGTGAGTACGAGCCTGACGGTATCTTAGGAGAGTATCGATTTTATGGAGGGAAGACAAGCGCAATCTGCAATGTCTTCCCTAACTATTGAGCAACAGCCCCTCAAAAACCTAATCCAATGTATTACCTTGTGCCTTAGGGCTTCTTTGGTTCCCCCCATATCCTGATCCACTCTTGGTACATTTGACTAATAGACGGTATGCATGAAAAACTTTGTTGGCCCTTTTTCTACAACTGGATTCGATGGGTTTGCTATGTTAGTACTGGCTGAATTACTGGTGGTTAGATGTTGCTCGCTGCTCTGACCACACCGTTTCTGTTGTTATGCTTTGCAACCACGCTGTGAGTCTTCACACACCTGATGTCTTTACAGTGGTAATGTGACTGGGCATCTTCCTAACATGTAGACTGGATATTGGGTACCCCCCCACCTCCCTCGATATTAGCACAGACATTCTTACAGTTTATTTTCCCATAAGTTTCCAATGGGATAATATAGATTTTCCTTCCCACCTGGGCTTCGGCGTGTGGCTCTTTGGAAGGTTTGAATTCATCCTCTACTCTTGCTAAGGGGATTGAAGGAATAGCTTTGCCATGAGTGGAGCCTATTGATTTGGCATAAGGGGTTGGGGTACTCTCTCTTCCAATAGGATTTCTATGGCGTGGATTGATAGATGTGTTCTGGGCCGGATTGTTAAAATGGATTAATAATAAATCATTGGCTTCCTCTATTGGTTTGCTTTTTGGCCTTTATTGTCGGTAAGGAAGAGGTAGCTTTTCTTTTTATCATTTTAACTGCTGGAGCTGTAATATTAAAAATCCCCCTATCTAAAATGTATCTATTTCTTATATAATGCAATACAATTCTTAATACAATTCTTAATAAAATGTCTCATTGTATAAAGTTCAAAAAGTGCTAAAGTGAATGGCTGATGCAAACTGAATGATGAAATATAATGGCACAATAAAATAACACGTTAACGAAAATAACAACAAATAACCATAAGATTATCTATAGGTTTCGCCGCAAGAAAAGGTAAGAGAGAAAAAGAAAGACAACAGGAAGGATGGCAGCTTTGTAGAAGCATCTTAAAGAAAGACCGGCAATTTAAGAATGACTGTGCAGTCCACTAAAATAGTCCATCATCCAGTGCAGGGAACGCTCGACTGCTTAGGGGGCAGGCCTAGGCCGACGCCCCCTCCCTAGCACCTGGCTGCCTCCTTCTGACTTTCAGTACTGTGTAAACGAAGCTGGAGACACAGTCCTTCGGCTGTAGGGGGATGGGCGACAGGGGTGTTTGCAATCAAAGGCGGTGCAAAGAACCCTCAACTGCTCAGGAGGCTCTTTGATCAGCTCCCCCTCCCTCGTGCTTAGGTTTTTTGTGTGGTATAGTGAGCAAGGTGTTGCGGGGGACACCCCCGCAGCACACCCGCGAAAAAAAAAAAACAGGTCCTGCAGGGGTGTCCGCCGCAACAGCCCGCTCACTATACTTTACAGTATAATGAGCGGGGTGTTGCGGCGGACACCCCTGAAGCCCCCGTAAAATAAAAAAATACAAAAATAAAAGGACCCTGCGGCGCCGGTTCACGATCACGGAAGTGAAAGGGAACTGGCGCCACAGGGACTCAGCGTGAAGAAAAAGGTAAGTGGGGTTTGTTTATGTTGGGGGTGTGGGTGGGGGGTGTGTTGATGGTGTGGGTGGGGGGTGTGTCATGGGTGTGTTGTGGGTGTGGGTGGGGTGTGGGTATGTACGTGTGTTCGCATGAGAAAGGTGCAAACTTTTGGTGGTTCGCACCTTTCTCATGCGAACTTTCCGGCCGCGGCAAAATCAGCCGTGGTTGGATCACGTAGATCCGTCAAATTAGTATTGAGGGGCCGGGTGTGAGCACATGGCCGGCCTCACAGGTGCTGGGGTTGCCAGTACCATTGTGGATGTGCTGGGATCACCTAGACTTATGGGTAGTTGCAGGGTGGCAGACCCTTATAGGTCATGGAGGCACAACCTGGGTGCCGGGGCCCCATGGATGCCTGGTGCATCCCAGATGGAGGGTGCCCGTGGTGGACCCTGGTCACCTAGCTGGTCTGGGTGGCCCAGACCAGCAGGGACCTGCAGGATCGTGATCACACGGTGTGGGCCTGTAGGCCAGGGCTGCAGGACAGTGATCATAAGGTGTGGGCCTGCAGGCCCGAAATGAGAGATGGACACAGGACTTCCATTGTTGCAGTCAGCAGCCGTTCTGAGGCACGTCCATGCAGGGGCTCCTATTATTAGGTTGGGACATGGATCAGTCATGGCCCATCTTAAAAGGGCAATACACTTGGGAGGGACACACCATCTTAAAAGGGCAACACATAACAATGAGGTCACATTGAAATGACCTTTGCCAGTATTGCATGTTCTGCTGTAAGTGCTCCTCAGTATGGCACTGCCCTCTCTGCCTCTCCAGCCTCCAACAGCACTCAAGTCCACGGCCCTTTGACATGGCGGGCTTCACCACAAGGGCAGCTTAATGCGCCTTTAACTGCTTTCATTCTTCCTTCCTTCTGGTACCTAGCAGATGGCGGGGCTGAAAACACGCAGAATATGCAGGGATGACGGCAGCGGGGTCCCTCAGCCCTCAACAGCGATGACTTTTGACGCAGTAGGCTTAGCTGCAAGGGTGGCTTAAAGCAGCTATTAACCACTTGCTTCCTTCCTTCTGGCACCCAGCAGAGGGCAGGGCTTTCAACACGCAGGGATGGCGGCAGCCCTCATCCCTCAACAGCGATGACCATTCATGCCGCGTGCTTCACAGCAAGGGCGGCTTTTAACTGCTTACCTCCTTCCTTCTGGCATCCACCAGGGGGTGGGGGCTTCCAGTGCATGGAAGGTGTGGGTTTGACAGTAGCACCAGGCCTCAACAGTGACGACCTTTGACGTGGTGAAATGTATCTTTCTCTAATGGCTCTGCCAGCTAAAAATGTGAGGATCTGGATCACTGCACAGTGTGATACCCATAGTTATGATTGATTCAAATCCTTCCAACCACCACCCTACCGATTTGCTTAATTCTTATAAAAGCTGAACATCTGCAATAATATTTATGACAGAGTCCACTCATCACCCTCCTGAAGCATTGTGTCAAGGATATCACACAGGACCTTAAAAAAATAAAGCAAAAAGGAGCTTCACTGGCTAAAACAGAAAATTACATACATTGTAGAACTTGCATTGTATTGTATTGTATTCATCATTTATATAGCGCCTTTTCCCCATTTGTATGGCCTCAATGCGCTTTGTGGTAGAACACCCTTGGTGACCGCAGTCCATATGCAGGAAGTTCTAACAGTTTAAATTAAAGATGCTAGTGCTGAAGATTCAAAGTGTGTTAGCTAGACCAAATCTTTTTTTTCATTGGTTGTCGCTGTATACTAATGGCAGAGGTGTTGAGGTACATCAGGGGTTTCAGTGTGGATGGCTAGGTGTGCTGTTAGACCAAAATTGCATAGCCAGAGCTGCATTCTAGGGTATATGGGTTGGTGGCCGTGCTTGTGGCTTGTGTCCACAGACGTGGAGTAAAATATATATACCATAGGCTTGACTGGAGTTCGAATTGAGTATTCTTTTTCTTGTTCCAGTGTGATTGTCTGGTCTCGCTATTTGTGGTCTCCCTGTAACGGAAGTCTGAGCAGTGGGAGAGGGCCCAGAGGGATGACCGGTCGGGGGTTGAGGAGAGGGCGATAGTTTGCTACGGTGTACCTCTGCGAAAACTGCCAGCAACGGTGGGGTATTGGTGGGTATGAGTGTTGTTGTGTTTGGGAAGGAAGAGTTTATCACAGTGTGCTGCTGTGAATGCTGCTGGCATCTGTGGGATATTGACGGATTGCTGTGTTTGGGTCAGTGTTTCTGTGTGCTTACCGAGAATGTAGAGTGGGATAGGGTTTCAAGAGGAGTGAGGGAAAAGCCAGGCTTTGAGGGCCTTTCTGAATGCCAAGGTGAGTGTCAATATTGCGAATGTGCAAGGATAGGGAGTTCCAGATGATTGGCACTTGGACAGAGAAAGAGGATCTGGCCAATCTGAGGAGTTGTACTGTGGGACTACTAGGAGAGATGATTTGCCAGACCTGAGATTCCGTGAGGGGGGGTAGCAGGTGACTTTGTCTTGAAGGAATTCCATTCCTATGTTGTGGATGGCCCGGTGTGGGATGCACATGACTTCAAAGGCAGTCTGTCGGCCAATAGGGATCCAATGGAGGACACTCAGTGTAAGGCTGATGTGATCTCTGGGGGTAGGTTAATGAGCATGGGGTGGTGCAGCGTTTTGTAGTCTTTGCAGTTTCCTTAGCTGAAACGCTGGTGCTCCTAGGTAAAGGCCATTTGCGTAGTCTAAGTGGGAGAGGATGATGGAGATGATGGCAGAGAACCATTGAGGATAGGTGGGGTAAGGGAACTTACGCCTGAGGATGTGTAGGTGGAAGAAACAGGTTCTGGAAACTGAGTTGACTTGCTGGGAGAGGGATAAATCTGTGTACAGTGTGCATCTGAGGTTTTTCACTGAGGTGGAGGTTGCGGGATGGGGGCTAAGGGATTGCGGACAGGGAATAGGTTGGGGAAGGAGCCATGTTTTCCCGCAGACTAGGATTTCAGTTTTCCCAGGATTGAGGATGAGGTGGTTGGTCATCATCCAGTAGTCAATATTCCGGACGGCATGATGACAGATCTGGACGGTTGGGGCCTGGCGATTTGGGGTTTTTAAGGATGATCTGCGTGTTGTCTGCGTAGTTGTAGCAGGTAAGAGTATGAGAGTTCATGAGTGCGGCCAGAGGGTTGAGATAGATGTTGAAGAGCAGGGGAGATAGGGATGCTCCTTGAGGGACCACTTTTGTTAATGGCGGCGAGGTGGAGGTGAACGGTGGAGGAGCATGATTTCTGAACGATTAGAGATGAAAGAGGAAATCCAAGAGAGGGATGTGTCTTTGATTACTAATGAGTGTAGCCTGTCTAGGAGGATGGTGTGACCAATGGTATCAAAGGCAGCAGAGAGGTCAAGAAGGATGAGTACAGCACAGCCTTCTGCATCAGCTGTTCTTCTTAGGTCATCCCAGACGACAGTAGGGAGGATTCTGTTCCTTGGAGCGGCCTGGAGCCAGATTACGCAGAGTCCAGGAGGTTTTTGTCTTCAGTGAAAAGGCCAAGCTGCTTGTATGCTGTGTGGTCCATGCATTTGGTCATGAAGCGGGTGTTGGAGATAGGCCGGTAGTCTGGGGGAGGAGTGTATTGAGTGTAGGTTTTTTTGTGGAGGGGTTTGATGTAGGAGATTTTTAGGGCTCTGGGAAAGTGACCGGTGTTAGGGATTGATTGAGGATTGAGCGTGCAATGCTACCTGCACAAGTTGAGGCTACGATGTTTTTGAGGAGGGTGGGCGGCCAGGGGTCGTCAGGCGTGCCTGATGGGTGGCTTTGTGCTTAGAGCGAGAGGAACTCCTGGTGTGTGATTGGAGTGAAAGAGGTGAAAGTTTGTTTCAAAGGAGGGTTTTGATGGGGGTTGGGCTGTGGGAGGGTAGGGAGTAGAGCCATGTGTTCCAATTTAGAGATGATGGTGGACTGTCTGTCAATAGCGACATTGTGGAAGTGTTCTTATAAGATGTCAAATAGGGATGGGCAGATGGGTGGCGGGGTTAAAGCAGGCATGGGAGTTGAATTCACAAATGATTCTATGCAGTTCCTTGCTCGGGTTCAGAGGGTTTAAGATTCTGTTCCCATAGAATGCTTTCTTGGTTTTTCTGATTTCTAGTCTGTATGCTCTATTTAGTCTTGCTTGGGTGGTTTTGTTCTGGGCCGTAGGGATGGTTCTCCAGGTCCATTCCAGCCAGTGTTTGAGGGTTTTTAGTGATTTGAGGTTGGTTGTGTACCACCTGGATGTGGGTCTTGATCTCTGAGAGGACCGCTTTGTTGGGGTGAGGGGTGTAAGGGCATTCAAGAGACAAAGGACGAAGAGTTTGATGGGGGTGGCCCTTCCTGGAGGGATAGTGTTGGGAGAGAGGAGAGAGTTGGCTAGATTTGGGGTGACAACGACTTTTTTCCATAGTGGAATGAGAGGTGCAGGGGTTGGTGGAGGTCGGCCTTGGGTGCGGTGGTCAGTGGTACAAAGAAGATTGCTGAGTGATCAGTCCATGATAGGACTGAGGGGGCAGTGCGGATATGTTTGCGGTGGTGAAG
This sequence comes from Ambystoma mexicanum, assembly GCF_040938575.1. Lineage (NCBI taxonomy): Eukaryota > Metazoa > Chordata > Amphibia > Caudata > Ambystomatidae > Ambystoma > Ambystoma mexicanum. The sequence goes on along the minus strand of NC_090936.1, from coordinate 101,850,156 downwards.
ATCGCATTGAGTGTGTGACCTCCAGTGTGGGTGGGTGTGGAGATACGTTGTGTCAGGTTGAATGCTTCTAGGTTGTCTGTGAGAGATCAGGTCATGGGGAGGCTTAAGGGTGAGTCAAACCAGATGTTGAAATCTCCGTGGATGGTAAGTGTTGGATGGAGATTGAGGAGGGTTGTCAGAGCATTGCAGAGCGTGTCTGCAAAGTTTTTCTTGTAGCCATGAGGTCTGTATATAAGTAGGAAGCTGTGCTATTCAGAGGGTGAGAGTTGGACTTTTACCAGAAGGGCTTCTTAGTCTGTGGTGTTGGCTGAGGCGTCCTTAATTATTAGTGGAAATTGGTGTTTGTGTAGTATCGCAAGTCCTCCACCCCTTTGCGATCTGTTGCGAACAATAAGGTTGTACCCGGGTGGGAAGGCCTTGTGCGCAATGGGCTCGTAATCATCAGCAAACCAGGTCTCTGTGATGAAAAGGATGTCTGGATTTTCCTCTGTGATGAGGTGAAAGGTGTGGAATTTGTTTTTGGAGGCTGCAGGAGAGTTGGAGGGGTATGTTTGCAAGTGCTGGATGGGTTGGGAATGGTGGGAAGAGCAGGAGTGGGAGGGGGTTTGCCGGGGGTTGGGGGTGGCTATGACGGGGGCGTTAGGGAAGAGGGGTTGGTCGGGTGGGTAGGGTCAAAGGGGAATTGGAGTTGGACCAGGGGGATGGGTGAAGAGGGGAATAGGACGAGGACCTATCCTGTTGAATTAGTACACAGTACAATAAGAGGGTTCATACAGGAAACAAAGGGTCCATGAAGGTGCAGTATGTACTGGACACAAACAAAGCAGTCTTGCAAATGGGCTGTCAAATGTAAAATAACTATGAATATCATTACATATGTCTTAGGTGATGGCACGTGTTGTTGTTTTAAAACCTTACAGTTAATGCACCAGAGACTTACAAGTCTTGGGGCTTGACATTCTTGACTTCATGTGGTCACTATCCTGTTATGATAATACATTTCCAGCTGGGATAAACATTTGCTTTACACTAAGAGCAGCATCCACTGGTATTACCGCCAGGATACCGCCCGTGCTAATAGCATTACCGCCAAACCCTCGGGCACTATTAGCGCCGGATCACAGGTTTGGCGGTAACAGTAGTTGCCCATTCCCAATTGGGTCCTGTGCACCCAATGGGGAATTTTTTGGCTCAATTAAATTACCGTCAGCAGTATTACCGTGTGGTAATTGTGCCGAAAATTGGGAATTTCCCAGCGCATTTATCCCAAGCTCAGAGCTTGTGGTAAATGCAGCCAAACCCGTGATTTGGGGGACCCTTAAATGCGGCAGTAATAGCATTACTGACACATTTATGGGCTACCGCCAAACTCGTGATGATGCCAACTGTTTTATGGTATCATCACAGCCTCAGCGGTTTGTCCAACACCAAAGATGTCCACCAATACTACCTGGAAATACTGTCTAGTCCATCAAACCACTGATGCTACTAAAATAAATTACCAGCGTAAGCAAAAAAAGAACACAAATACATTGGTATCCCTGAAATTGCACTGGTGGTAAGTACTGCCCTTTTTGAAAATTCCCCTAGATTTCAGTAAAAAAGACTTCTAAAAGTAGGTGGTAATAACAAATAGGGAAAAGCGCAATGAAATTCCTGCTGCAAATTGGCAGCAGCAGAGCCTTAAAAACCAATCAAGTTTGATTAAAAAAAACATGATTCATATATGAAAGCAAGGTTTGTTTTTTTGTTTGTTTGTTTATTTGGTAATGCGCACCTAACCCGTAGGTAACTGGGCACAGCAGAAAAGAACACTTAAGGCTTAGTTACAACATGGAATCAGCACAGTGCAAGCAGAAAAGATACAAGAAGTTTACAGTGAGGGATGGTAAAGTAGGTTACATACAATCATATACGGGTTGTACAGTAAATTACATACATTCATAGTCAGGTACATAGGTAAGCATTACATGGTGTCCAGGGTTCATATATCACATGACCGTAGCCAGTTTAAAGTGTTACGTCTGAAGCTAAAATAGGACTGATCAGTTCTGAGGGTGAGAGGAAGTGCATTCCAGTATTGTGCCGCTTTCATTGGGAAACTGCATCCTCCCGATGTGGTTAACTTAAATCTAGGTATCTCTAGACAGTGGGAGTTGGCTGCTCTGGATGGTAGATTGTCAAATAATAGCCAGCAGGAGCCGGCAGCTCCCCATCCCACATTCTCTTTAAATATCATCCCACATACAAAAAGAGTATTGTGTACAAAGAAAATGTGTTTAAATTGAAATGCAATGTTGTGTTATATTATGTTAAAGGATCTATTACCATGCACTGTTGCCACCTGCATCGTTTCTTGCTGCTCTGACGGATCTGTACAGCAAGGTCAGAAAGGGGGGGTACGTTAGTAGGACTGAGCGGGAGAAAAGAACAAGAGAGCTGTGATGTGCTGTTGGCACCGTTCGCTGAGAGTAGGTGTGTTTTTCAGTTGGTAGCCGCCATGTGCTGTTGGGCGAGGCTACGTGTGTTATTTTTTTCATCGTCGTAGTGTAGTGAAGTGCGTGCAGTTTGTTGTGCTGTAGAGGTATGGTTGTGCTTAGTTCAGAGTTTGAGAGGTGTAGGCAGAAGGATGAGTTGTTTAGTAAGGTTGGTTAGTGATAGTACCCTATCCTCCCCGCTCTGCTTTGGTTGTGACCCATATCCCTTGCCCTGTCGTACATTCTGGTGTGCTACAATTACCACTGCTATGTTGTGTGCAGAAGAGTAATGCAGCTTCATCTTGGCTCGCTAGCTGCAATAGGACAGCAGCATGATAACTAGCATGCTCCGAGACGCATACACCATGAAAATCCAGGTGTGAATCCCATTATCTCCACTGCACTACAAGATGCTATTGGGAGAGTGAAACATACCACAGTTCACCCGGTTCAGAAACAGTGATCCCTGAACCTGTGCAGGAAGCCAAGAAGCTGCTGATACAGAGCAGAAAGAGCAAAGTCACACTGAGTAGGAGGAGGAGACAGTCCCACATCCCTCAGCTCAGATCATCACCCTAGAGTCCAGCATACACGCAACTGATCACACCCTACCATCTTGACAGAGACATACAAACCTGCGCAAAACAGTGAACACTCCTGAAGTTGCAACTGGTGCATTTCAGCACACTTTTGGCATGCTGCATGGAATGCCCCCTTCCTTCATTGGGCTTGTTCCTTTCCCCTGTGCTCCATGCACTACTGCAACATGCACAGGAGCACTTTTCCCTCCTCACTATCCAGGAGCCCATCAAAGCCAGCAGGGCCAGATTCTACCAAATTGCAGTCTACTCCTACTGCATGGTGAGCCGGACACATGCGCCATTGGTCACTGCATGTGACCGGGAACAGGTATTCTGTAAGTGAAGCAGCAGCACTCCTCCCCTCCCCCACCCCCTGCACCCCAAACGCACTAATGGCATGTGATACCAGCCATCCCACACTACGGTGCCCCATTCCCTTGGTCAACCCATGATGCCATGGTTTTGCAAACACCCATGATATGATGTATGATATGATATTTTATTTATAGTGCGCCCATATACAAGTGTTTCAAAGCACGACGAGGCAGGGGAGGGGAACAAGGGGGAGACAAGACAACGATCCTACTAGGACCAGTGACATTGAGATTGCGCAAGGTTAATGGAAACACGCACAGTTCCTGTCAAATCACACCAAAGCAATATCTCTTATGTTGTGTGCCACCCACCTGAGAGGACCAATCGTGTCCAAGAATATGATTTGACAACATTGCTAATTAATTTAAGAACACTCATCGTGATTGGGTAGATGGCTTGTGCTGTGCAGTTTTGTACATACAGTGATCTTTTTGGGGTTCCCACCTTTGTACCTTTACAGTAATCAATGTTCATTTACATGTATGTGTTTTGGTGGCCATTTGTTATCTTAACGGTCTCGTCTTTGCCTTTATGTTTGAGTAGTAATAAGGATATTACGCATGCAAGTCTTTTTCAAGACCACATTTTTTTGTAAAAGGACTTACACGGTAGGCGGTAGGGATTTACCGTTACCGGTAAGGGATTACCGCTATCGGTAAATCCCCTCCCCAATTACGACACGGACATACCGCTATTAGCGGCACCGCTAAGTACGGTGGCACTATTAGCGGCAAGTCCGTGAGCGCGTGCCCCCCTCAGTCCGGAAATAGCGGCATACCGCTAATATCACGCCATCACGAGCCATGCGGACATGGCAATACCGGCATGTAGTAGACCCAAAAACCCCTTACCGGCAAGGCGCTAATACCGGCATCGCGAACCACACGTTAAAAGAGCACAGCAGTGTTCCTACCTGCCACAGGTTGACAAAATCAGCACAGGTGGAGGCAATTGAGACTGGCAGCACAAAAGAGCACACCACACCCCTTCCCACACCCATTCCCACACCAAGATGGATGCAATACTAGCAGCATTACATGGGCTAGAGGACATGATTGCAGTGCAGCAGCTACAACAACAGGCAGCACAGAGGAGACGCAGGAGGAGGAGGAGGAGGAGGAGGAGGGCAAGACAGGCGCAGCAAGCACCACCAGTGCACCTAGTGATACCACAGAGGCAGCCACCAATTCCCAGGATCAGAGCCAGTCCAGTCAACCTAACCCCTGAGCAGATACACACCCTGTACCGTCTGGACCGGGATACCATCACCACCATTGCAGACATGATATACAACGACATTGTGAGTCTCATTGACATCCGTACTGCCATCCCCCTCTATTGAAGGTGGTAACTGTGCTTCACTTCTTGGCCACAGGCACCTACCAGCATACGGTAGGTCAGATGCATGGCATATCACAACCAGTATTCTCACGCACACTGAACCAGGTGCTCGATGCCCTCCTGAAGCACACAAGTCAACACATATACATGCCACGGACTGCCCAGGAGATCTCCAACACCAAAGTTGGCTTCCATTCACTGGCAGGCATCCCAAGTTGCATCGGGGCCATCGACTGTACCCATGTAGAACTGGTGGTCCCACATGCCAATGAGGTAGTGTACCGTAACAGAAAGCAATACCACTCCATCAACGTCCAAATGGTATGTGACTCCAATAAGATCATCACACATTGCTGTGCCCGATATCCCGGTTCAACCCATGATGCAATGGTCCTGCGGAACTCGACAATACCACGATACATGGAGCGACATGCTGGACAACGTTCGTGGCTACTTGGTGAGTAGCAGGCCAACCACATGGCAGTGTGATGTGATTGTGAGTGGGGGGGTAGATGCATACTCCAACTGGGCGTGATTGGGGGGGAGATGCATACTCCAACTGGGCGTGATTGGGGGGGGGATACATACTCCAACTGGGCGTGATTGGGGGGGGAGATGCATACTCCAACTGGGCGTGATTGGGGGGGGGAGATGCATACTCCAACTGGGCGTGATTGGGGGGAGGAGATGCATACTCCAACTGGGCGTGAACTGGCGTCAGGAGAAGAATGGACATACATATTTGCATCACTGTACAGTGAGGCAGCCCACAATGGACCAGACACAAAACCACATGCCACACCCGTACCCCACCACTGAATTGCCATTGAACAGCATGGGGACATCAACTAAGGAATGGCAGTGTACTAGCAGTGTGGCACTAACGTTGCCAGGGCCAGGAAACACATATTACTTAAACTCAGGCGGGACATGGCAATCCCTGATGTATGCATGCATGGTGCATGTCCACTTGCAAGGACCACCTCACCTTCCCACATTGCAGTTACCCTGATTGCCATGCGTGCTTGGATCAGTGGATGTCGTTGAAAATGCTATGTTTGTTTGTGTGATATGTGCAGGCTCCACTTTATGTAGAAACTTACACATACCCATTGTTGCACCCATGCACCCATGCAGGTGATGGAGGTTATCCCCTGAAGAGGTGGCTCCTTACCCCTGTGCGGAACCCACAGAACAGGCACGAAGAGGACTACAATCATGCACACACCCGTACCCGCGTGGTGATCGAGCAGACATTCGGCCTATTGAAGGAACGCTTCCGGTGCCTCAGCAGGTCGGGCGGGGCACTCCTGTACGGGCATGAGAAGGTGGCCAAGATCACCATGGCATGTGTCATGCTGCAAAATATGTGTATCAGACGGAATGTGCCAATGCCCCCTGACATTGAACTGCAACCACCGTCTGAGGATGATGACGGGGATGAGGATGGAGGAGAGGGGGCTGCAGGTCATGCAGGTGGCGATGCCTATGAGGGACGTGCTGTGCGGCAGCACCTGATAGACCATTGTTTCTGATGCACATGGATTAGGAGGGTGCAATTGATGTGGAGCTCAGGGCACGGGGTGTATGGAGGATATTAACACAGTGCACCCTTCAATAATTAAGCACACATACACAATAATCAATGTCCAGTCATTTGATTATCCATGCCATTACGTGTGTATTGAGCATTATGTCATTCAAACGTGCATGTACCCTCCACCCCAAACACCCTCACCCCCCTGCCCCCACAACTCCACCAAACACCCTCACCCCCCTGCCCCCACAACTCCACCAAACACCCTCACCCCCCTGCCCCCACAACTCCACCAAACACCCTCACCCCCCTGCCCCCACAACTCCACCAAACACCCTCACCCCCCACCCCCCACAACTCCACCAAACATGGTGTGCACATCAGTGCTGCATTAGTCTCCAAGTGTCAGCAGTGACAGGCTGGCCCTACTTCCCTTCTCCACCACCACCATTGGGGGGTTATGAGTCTGACCGCCGCAAGGACCGGCTGGACCTGCGCAGGATGGTTGTTTGGTCAGAGCTAGTAGACGAGGGGGTGGCTGGTTGATCTGCTCCCTGTGTGTGACGCATGCTCTCCATCGCCTCAGCAATGCGCGTTAGGACATGCCTCACAGCGGCCATCTCGTCACATAGGCGCGTCGTGTTGCTGTACAAGGCAGCTTTCATGTCCCTTGATAACCCCCGGATCTCCTCCCTGGTCGAGGCAGCCTCGCTCACTTGCCGGGCAACCAGGGCATTGAGCTCCTCCTGGCGCTGTCGTATCAGGCTCATGCTGTCGTCTGCGGCCCTGCCCCTGTTACTCCTCGGCGCAGCTTGCTGCATGTGTCCGACATCAGGTGAGCTTGCCACGGGACTGAATGACCCATCCATTGAATCTCCGGCATGCACCTCATGGATGCTGCCATTGGATGTGTTGCATGGGCTGTGGTGTGGGGACAGCTGGGTGCTGGGTGTACGCTGCCCTTCCGGTGTCAGACCTGGGTCGTCCACATCACTAATGGGTGCCGTGGCTGCTGCTTCCCCGACGGAGCTATTGGCTGCGGACGGCGTGCCTTCTGGCACTGGCTCCTGAGTGGTGGGGGTGAGTGGTGTGGGTGCTACCACAGTGTCGGATGGCATTTCGACCCTTGGTGTGGTCGGTGCGTGTGTGGCTTGTGAACCCTGGGCCACTCCAGATTTCCCAGTGCCCCTCGATGTACTGGGCCTGGTGCCTGCATCCTTTCCCTTGGCCTGCTTTTTGGGTGGTGGGGCCTGCGTTGCAGAGTCCAGCTCCTCACTGTCAGAATGTGAACCTGTGGGGGAGCAAGACAGGGATAGCATCAGTGATGGGTCAACGTGCATCATGCATATGTTGTTGTTGCTGCAGTCCTTTGGATTTGGACATCTAGTTTGGACAGGCAGGTTGTTGGCCAGATGGGTGGGTCATCCGGACATGAGTCAGGGTGACACGTGTGTGAGGTGCTGCATACATGTGGTTGTGTGGGAATATGCATGGCATATATGCAGGGTTGTGTACATGTGTATGTGATGACCCCATCCATTAGCTAATTCCTATTTCACATTTGGGGAAGGAACTCATGCTTTGCATTGCAGTATTTTGCGTGGACACTCACCTCCGTCTGACGTTGTTGCCACACCGCACTCCATTCGGCCCACTCCCTCGATGGATTCGATGCCAATGGTGCTGGCACATGTCTCCTCCCACTCCTGCATCTTCATCGGGGATCCTCCTCCGCCTCCTGTGCCCATGGCCAGATTCCTGTTGGCCGATAATATGCTGCGTACACGGAGGCGCAGATCATCCCACCGCTTGCGCACGTCCTTTACGGTGCGGGGGCAGGAGCCCACCGCACTGACTTTCTGCGCCACCTCAGCCCAGATCTCCTTTTTTCTCAGGAGTGCAGGGCGCCGCATGTCGCTAGCAAACACTACGTCTGCATTTGCAGCCAGGGTGTCTGCCAGCATTTTCAATTCGTCGTTTGAAAAGCGTTCTTTGCGCTGGCGCGCATCAGCTTTCTTTAGGGCCTTGGGCATTGTTTGTTATTGTGGGAAGTGGTATTGCCAGTTGTGGTGTTGCTGCAGATCCTGAGTGCAGGGGATGGCAATGGATTGTGTTTTTAAAGATGGCCGCCGGGCTCTTTCCCGTTCCTGTGCGATGACGCTATTTCCGGTTCCGGTGTTTTACGGTGACCGCTAATAGCGGTGACCGCTAATAGCATGCAGCATGAGGGCGGAGGTGCTATCAGCACTTTGGTCGGAGCCGGAAAGGTGCTTTTGCGCCAGGGCGGTAGGGTCATTTACCGGCATGGCCTTATGCGCGTGTCCGCTTACTCGTAATGGAACACTATTAGCGGTCTCCTGCGAGGGCGGACACGCTAATAGCGCCATGCCGGTAATTCGCATTTATTTCCGCCTACCGTGTAATGAGGCCCTTTGTCTTAGTTCCCCATGGCCTCCCTCATGTCTCTTTTGACTCAAGGTGCAAGTGGATCCATATCATCATTTCTGTGATGAGTTTGACAGAAGTCTTTATATCTGTGCAAAAGGAACAGTTTAAAGAGCTATTTTTTCCTTTTAATAATCCTTTTATTGTGAATTAGTCCAAAATCTGAACTTTACACAAAAAACTTTACACAAAAATAGACATAAATCATTCAATCTACTAAATATATACAATCATTACTACTTCAATTACACACAAATGGTCATAAATAAAATAATATGATGGTCACAGATGTAATAATCATAATACTAACAATGCTAATAGTATTAAAATACCAGAAAATAATAATGAAAGAGTGTGCTATACATCCATCCCCAGAAATGTTTGCAGTAGCAATGTCAGGGCGCCGGTAATAATACCACTACTCTTCTTCTTCTTGATCTTATTCTTACTCTTCTTACTCTTGCCCCCCCCCCAAGCTCTTTATCATAAGTCAGCTTAGGTCCTTTCCTTTTATACAGGGAGCCCCCAGGGCAAGCCTTTCCATTGTCGATGTCCTCTTTCCCTTTCTTATCCAATGTCTTTTCTTGTTTAAATCAAACACCACCTGCAGCTGTTAGTTTTCTGCTGATAAAAGCACACATTGATTCTGTAAGTTTAACAGTGATATAATGATGTGCCACTGGCTAAGCAGAGCTGTGCCCGCTGCAAAAAGGGTTCCATGGGCCACACTCAGGGCTGGACTGGCCTACAGGGTACTCAGGAGATTCCCCGGTGGGCCTCTCTGCACCCTGGGGCTCTTGTGTATTTTATTTTCAAATGTTCTCCTAGGAGAAGGGCTGGGCTTGCTCAAAATGTGCAATTTGGGGCCACTTTGAAAATGATTTCCAGGGCCTCTTTTGGTTCCCAGTCCACCCCTGGCCACACTACATAATGGGAGAGCCTCAAAAGTGTCAGACCTTTACAAAACACCTAAAGACATATGTTTGTACTTTGCAAATGTGTCAGGGGACCCAGGCCACCTCATCTGCGTGTGGTTCTGTCAAATGCAAAAGAGTTGCATGAGGACAAAAATGCAGCGTGTACACTTTGCGTCTCAGCAAATCTGGTATTGAACGAGGGCAACTGGTACTCCTACCGGGACTCCGAATATTACCAGAGCCCCTCTATATGGGGAGGATGTGAGGTGCACTTGGGTGCTGTAAACCCTTGAATACCTCGACACCTCTAGAAGATATGTGGTCGTTTTTGCAGTGGCTTTTCAAAACCCGCCCTACCGTAAGCCATGACCGAATCAGGTGCTTAGGTGGGTGTTGTTTCATCTCAGGAGGTTAGCTCAGGGGCAACGTGCTCGCATTGGGAGCAAGACGACGCGGAGCAACACAGGTTCGATCCCGAGGCCGCGCTTAGAAACCGCTGGGTATTAAGCGCGGGCAGAGTGGAGTTGTCATCTGCATGAGGCCACCACCTCACCTCACAGCTCTGGCATTTCGTCTAGCGGGCACCTCTGCTCTGCCTTAGTGATCGGTCTCTAGTTGAGAGTTTATCAATCAACTGTAACCATGGTGCTACCGGCTCATCCATCTCCCCCACAAGCCCGCATGCTCGGGCACAAATAATACACAGGAGACCAGAAGTAGAGTGAAATGGCATGTAATGCAAACAGACACCAGCGCATGCAGTGGTCAAAGTGTACGAAGAAAAGTAGTGGAACTATGTTCCTTGCTGGACTGCTGCCGCTCTCCACAAACCCCATCGCCATGCCCCCTCCCACGCACAAGCCAAACCCCCAAACAAACACAACTGCTGTTTAAGGCAATGTTCAGTTTCAACTTTTTCCTACACTTTTATTTTAAAACCAAACTATTCCGGCAAAGGTTTCTTTTTAAAAGAAAAATAAAGGAACAGTAAAACTTAAAAAATAAAAGTAGAGAAGCACCGCTCCCAACCGCTCCCACCCACTTTGGCTGCTGAGCGCATGGGAGACCTGCTCACTGCTCAACCCACCCCCTAGGTGTGGCTAATCGTTATATACAAATGGAGTGGCTAACCCATTCTCTCGCCGCCCATGAAACAGCACGTGTAGTAACAAAAAGGTCCAAGAAAGTGAGAGGGGTAAGGAGCATTGCCATAGTTGCAAAATTGTTTCTTTCTCTAGACTGCGAGGCAGCATCTGGCCTTGGGGATCCGATCCTGTTCCAGCAGAGTCGCCAGCTGTGTACCTTTTCTGTCACAGGTTTCCCCCTTTCTCACCTGTTTTCGCTGCTTTATGGATTCCGTTGTAGAAGTTTTCTTCCTTATGGTTCGGGTCTTGTACAAGCCCGCTCGGCCGTCTTCGGCTTTCAGTGTTCGTTCAACTTTTTGTCTGGGATCGATAGTAAACTCCAGGAAAAAATAAGGGGAAGAAGCACTCGGAGGCGGGTGCACGGATTCCGGGAGAAGGTTGGGTAAGAAGGAGAAGGAATAGAATGGAGCAAGGGTCCGGGAACCAGGAAGGCAACAAAGTTCAGTGAAAGCGAACTACGGAGCACACGTCTAGCCAGAGCTAACATTAGCGTTGAGACGCGCGGAAGCATGGGGGTGTGGCTATTTTATTGAGCGTGCTTCAATGAACGTGAAGACTGGTAGGCAGCGTTCAGATTTTGCGGCCATGTTGGTAGTACAACAGAGTGCACGCCTCGGCGTGACAGGGACCAGGAGGCCCAGAAGGAGCGTGTCCGATGGATCAGGACATTTTCAGGAGGGGCCATGAGCCGGCCGAGCTGCCTGAGACCTAACACAGTATCCAGTCAATTCATCTAAACCCATTCCATCTAATACCATTCCATCAAACAAAATTTTTCCATCTAAAAAATGTCCATCTAATGCATGTGTTTGGGGGGTAAAGGGTTAATTTTGTTCAGGTGTATTTTAAAGGGTTAAAAACAGGGGTTTTGGGAGGACCCCCTTCACCCCAAACAAAAGAAAACAAAATGCGGATGGAATTTCTGATGGAAAAATTTCGATGGAATTTAATTAGATGCAATCATTTTAGATGAAATGACCATAAACCCCTAACACGCATTCCACAGTTCTGCGACCTTGCATGGCACGGCTGTTCAGCTGTAGCCCAGTAGTTCTCAATGCATCAGAGAGGCCTCAGTAAAAACCAAGAGAAAATCCAGTATCAGAGTTGGTGATACATGGTTACAGCCAGTCCATTTCAAACCACTGGGCAGTAACTATGTATATTACAGGCTGTAAACGTTGCGCTGTTTACTAATAATGCTTTAACTTAAAATGTGAAAGAACATGTCATTCCTCGTGCATTATATTGTCTCTGGTTCTGAATTAAACACCCTCTCTTTCTCTTGGCCCTTTTGGGTTAGGACGGGATTGTGGATTTCCGGGAGTATGTCACTGCAATCAGCCTGCTGGTTCAGGGCACTCCAGAGGACAAACTGCGGTGGTCGTTCAAGCTCTATGACAAGGACAGGGATGGCGCAATCACCCGGCCAGAGATGCTTGAGATCATGCAGGTATGAACCGCTTGATTCCAATGTTGCTAGATCTAACAAACGGGTGCTCCAGAAGACAGCCAATACAATATGCAATGCATGTTTCAGGACTTCCCTTTCAAAGAGTTCTTTTGGTATTGGCCAGCAAGTTCTGCTTTTTCAAGGAGCAAATAAACAGGTGGAACGCTTTGTTCTCGGTAAAAGGACTGGGATTTAAAGTGCTAACAGAACAGCAAGCATTCCATTTTACAAAAAGCACACTGTACCCAATGCCTTCCGCCATCACAGCACTCACGCCCTCTCTCTCTTTCTGTCTCTCTCTCTCTCTCTCTCTCTCTCTATATGTTTTAACACAACAAAACCTTTGAAATTCGACAAGTGTTACAAGCCACGCCACCTTAACTATGAGCCCACGATGCGCATTGACATCACCTACTGCAACACGTATTACCTCCTAGTGAAAGTGAAACGCGTATGCGGTTGGTTGATCAAGCTATATATGAAATAGTGCTGCCCTGTCAGACAAATCAAAAAGGCTGGAGCAAAAGGCATGCAGCCTTTGCATACAATGCTTTGCTCACTGAGTCATTGGAGGTGAACTTCTAGTGACGGCCACTGGGTGGCGCTGTAGCGTGTGCGACTTGTTGAATTAAATGGCCTTCACTACTCTCACATTTCAGGTGGAACAGTGTTTTCACACATGGGCCTCATCACGAGTTGGGCTGTATTCCCTGCTGTAATACCGCCAACTATAATAGCCCCAGCACCGACCGGCCCAGTGGTATTACCACTGTATCACGGGTTGGGCTTTACCAGTAAATCCCCATTCCTGATTGGGTCCATTGGATCCAATGGGGAATTTTCGGTGCTAATACTGCGGGGCTAATACAGCCTGCTGTAATACCGCAGAAAAAAGGGATTTTTACCTCCAGAAAAAAAGCTGGAGGTAAAACAGCCGATTTAGCACCCAACTCGTGATAGCGCCAGTCCTTAAATGCAGCAGTAATACCGTTACCACCGCATTTAAGGGCTACAGCCCAACTCATAATGAGGCCCACTATTAAGACCAGTGAAAGAAGACTTTAGTTGAAGCGATTATATGGTTAAAATTACACTTTCTTAGCTATGCGCTGCAACCATTATGCCCCATTAACAACGTTATTTTTTGCAGTACATATTGCTGTGTGTCTGGGAGCACCAATGAATGTTGCATTACCACCACCCTCCAACGGTGCCCAGTCAAAGGGTTGAATGCATTGTTTCGAATTACAATAGATTAGAAACAAAAGGACCGAAAAAAAAGGTTTAATGCCTTTTTTAAAATATATATATATTTTTTGGTTTCCATATAGGCAAAAAAAAGTGGTTTTTACATGAAAAACGGGGTTCTGGGGAGGACCCCCCCTCCTCCAAAAAAGAAAAAAAAAACATTCAACCTTTTTTTTTCTCTGCCCTTTTGACTCGAAAGTATTGTATTCGAATCAATTGCAGTCGACCCTTTCACCTACAACCCCCTCCAACGCCCCATCAAGCTACCCAGAGTAGCCACATGACTGGTCAGTGGGCACTTTAGCCTCATAGCTGCTCTGGCCATTGCCTTACTGGCCAGGGCATGGCCGTCGCCCGTTCGCCATGCCGCCAGACCTGCCACGCCACCTGTAGGGTGGCTCTAATTTCTGCCCTAGTTTGACACTGCCTGGATATTGAGGCCTAGAAACTGCTAGGCTAGAACTCAATGGGCCTCATTTGGAGTGTGGCGGCCGTGGAATGAACAGTGCCGTTAAGGGACCGGCACCGTTCATTCTGGGCCACCACATTCCGAGTGTGCTCGCGGGTGCCGCTCTGAAACGCCTGGTCAGCAAGCAGCAGTCCAAGCTGCTAACAACGGGCCCGTCATTAACGGGCCCGTTGTTAGCATGCTCCCCATTCCCATTGAGCCCTCAAGGGGCTCAAATAGGAATGGGAATGTACCGGGTCCGGGTCCCACGAAAGGGAATTACTGGGCCCTCCAAAGTCTGTTCTTATGTGCACCCCAAATGTCCCAATTGCACCGAGCTTATCATCTTCCAGAGCTGTTAGTTGCTATAAAGGGGTACATAGATGACATTCCTGCTTCCCCTCTGATGTACGCTCTGTCTTTTGAAGTTGTGCTTGGAACGGTACAAGAATAGCCTAACAGACACTGACAGCCAGAAGTCTACACATTTATTTATTTATTTATTTATTTATTTATTTATTTATTTGCTTATAGCATGCCGAAAGCCCACAGGCATCAGGGCGCGTAAAGCACAAAACGGAAACATGCTAAGGACAAACAACATGTCATTTCTGCCGAAGCTGATTCGGGACATTCGCTAGGATGACTAGAACTCATTTAAACAAATGAGTTTTAAGATGTTTCCTAAACGTCAGGTAGTTATTTTCCAGCCGAGGGGCAGGGGCAATTTATTCCAGTGTTGCACTGCCTGAACCGGAAAGGATTTCCCCATACATGTTGCTCAACTAAAATGTGGCACATTCAGCCAACCCTGATCTTCTGATCTTAAAGACCTCAATGGAATGTATCTAGAGAATTGTTTCTTGAGATACACAGGGGCCGCGCCATATAGACATCTATGAACTATGGTCATGGGTTTGAATGCGATTCTGTCCTCTATTCTCAACCAGTGCAGTGATTTCCTTCCTTCCGTTATGGGCTCTCTGTTCTTGATCCTTTTAATGATGCGAACAGCATTGTTTTCCATAACTTGGCATTTCTCAATTTCTTTCTTGGGGGCAGAGCATTGCCGTAGTCTAATCGTGATATAATAATGGCCCTGGCCAGCGTGGCTGTGTTTTCCTCATTTAGGAAGGGACGGATCGCTCTCAGTAGCTGAGGTAGTAAGCGTTGTTCTTATGAAGGTATTTGACCTGTACCTCAGTCCCCACTGATGCCTCCACCATCATCCCTAGCGTTTTGACCTTTGTCATTACTGGAATATTTGCTTCCTTAATGACAAAGGCTTTATATTCTACACCTAATTTTGATCTAGCCTGGCGTGTGCTGAAAATCAACAGCTCAGTCTTGGTATTGTTCAAACACATCTAATTGTGTTTCATCCATTTATCTATGATGTTACATATTTCAGTTATTTTGGCGCTGTCTATAAGTTGATCACCTTCCAATTCAAAGACCAGCTGGGTGTTGTCGGCGTAGTTTGTAAAAAAACACGCTGACGCTTTCCAAAAGGTCACAGAGGTGTCTCATATATAAGTTGAAAAGCAAAGGAGATAGGCTTGCCCCTTGAGGGACTCCAAATTTGATATGAGTGGCTTCAGAGAATTTTTCCCCCCCAGTGCACCCTTGCTTCCCGGTCCGCTAGGAAAGATGTCAGCCATGCCAAAGCGGCCGGAGAACATCCCGTTATTTTATCTAATGCCTTTTGCAGTAATTGGTGATCCACCAAGTCAAAAGTGGCGCTATGGTCTAGTAACATCAGGATCCCCGCCTTTCCCTTATCCAGGATTGCAAGCATATATGTCTGCAAATCTAACATTGCAGATTTGGTGCTATGAGCCTCCCGGAAGCCTGATTGTAACTCATGGAGAATACTATGGATTTCTATGTGTTTTGGAAATTGATTGGTTGCTACCTTATCCAGGATTTTTAAAGTGAAAATTGAATTTGCTATGGGGCATAAATTGGTTGGATCTTTAGGGTCCAAACCTGCTTTCTTAATTAATGGCGTAATAGTCACCTCTTTAATACACTTTGGTACTATGCCCTCTTGAAAATATGCATTTATTATTTAAGTAAGTACTGGCAAGAACAGTTCTTTGTTATCTAAGATGATTTTAGCCGGGAGAATATTTTCTGCACATGACGTAGGTTTCATTTTAGCCAATACTGAAGACAGCCCTTCCTCCGACATGGGGAGAAAACTAAAATTGGCCGCTTCACACTGTCCAAGTTTTACTTTAAGTTGTGATGTTGCAGCTCCAGATTCCTCTCTGGATATGATAATATTCTCTCTAGCCTTCTGAATCTTGGCAGAGAAGGCCTTCTGTACAACTTCACAGTCCTCCTCCGTTGGAGTGAGAGGAGGGGTGAGAGCCTTGGGTTTGTCAATACTTTTGAAAATTTCAAAGATTTTACTTGCAGCGTTCGGGGGCTGCTGCTATCTCTTTATTATAATGATTCATCTTGGCTCCCGTGATCTCTTTTCTTTACTCTGAATTTATACATTTCAATCTCTCTTTATTGGCTGGGGTGGGATTTTGCTACGTTTTTCAAGTTTTAGTTTGTTGGGTTCCCCATGAAACCATTTATGGTTATTATCTATTTTCCTAAATAATTTGTATTTTAGAGGAGCAAACTGTTCCACCAATTCACGGATTTAATCAAATCTATTAATTTAAATTGCTATCTTCTGGTGTCTAATAGCTATAATTCTGATTTTCAGAATCTAGGTGTATGTTATTGAAATAGATTCAAATCTAGCCATGTGTAAGGCCTAATTTAATACTAAATTATATGTTTATTAAGGTTTTATTCCCTGCCCCAAACTGAGCCATGCATAACTTACATGTGTTTATTAGATTCTGGGCACCTGTTCCTCAGGTGCAATTCCCCTTTGTGACCCCCAGGAGATTTCAGGGGATGTGATAAAATGACGACTGCTCTGCAGAAGTACAAGAATGAGTAGTGTTAAAGGTAAGCTACTCAGTCCTCACACTACGACAAACCAACAGTGATCCCAGTCATAACGGTCAAGCAGGCACAGTCAAGAGATATGCCTCCTTAGCCTCTTCTGGTAACATGGGCCCAAGACAGGCTACACACTTAAGAGGGGTGTGGATGTGATGACCCTAGCAACCCAAACAGCAATAGCACAACAGTCCAAAATAAAGGAATGTCCAATCAAGGTTCTATACACATATATATACTTTAATCAAAGCCACCAATATATGCAAGATCACTGACTTTAAAAACACTCAAAATAAAACACCCTGTGGAGAGAACACAGAAAATTCAGAGCCTGGAGATGAAAGTACGCTGGGAAATGTAGCAGGGGTGAAGTAGAAAAAATAGCAACAATATAATCGAAAGGACATGTCTTGCTAGAAAAAGGTGCAAATGGGTGGCTTATCAGTCTAAAGAGTCCCACAAGTGGATCATGGGGGCTGAATGTCTCAAACGCAGATGAATCTGTTCTTATGTGGTCCAATGGCGTCGAACCAGGCTTCGGAAGACTCTCTTTGTGGGTCAAAGCAGGTTCAGATGCTGCCAGTCTTGGTGGTTCAGGAGCAGATTCGGCATTAAGTTGGTCTGAAGCAAAGCACTGTGCGGTTCGAAGGCGGTGTTCAGGAAATGCAGTTCATTGAACCCACCATGGTTGGTCCGATGGTCATGCCAGTTCAATATGATGGTTACCTCTGGGTCCAGTCAATGAGTGACAAGATGTTTTCAATGTTTCGAGTCGAGGTCCAGTGCGGTAAGATGCTATGCCCTTGGAGGTTCAATGTGTTGTTCCATGAGGCAGCCGTTCAAAGTCACACGCAGCGGCGATGTGGCTTCCGAGCCAAACAGGTGACATGCTAAACTGATATGATGCGGCATTGAGCTGATTCAGTGAATTGACAAACAGCGGTTTGAGAAAGTTTCAAGAGAGTGCTCAAAGTAGCGTAGAGGTCCTTTCTGGTTTGTAGGATACGGCTGCTTCGGTTTGATGACAGTTTGATGTGGCAGAATGCAGGAATCTGTCTGCGTGTCTTCTACTGGTGCTGTGAGTCCCAATCGAAGCCCTTGGTGGCAAGAATAGTCCTTTTCCCCTTTATTCCCCATCTAGGGAGGCTAGCTGGAACCTGCAGGAGTCCTCCTCTACCAGTGAGGATCCTGGGTACCACTGCAGCTGGCAGAGAGTGCATTTCCTGGTCCAACAGCAAGTCACCCCCATGTTCCCTGGGGAAGGGTAGAGAGCAGAGCTTGCCAATGACTTGGAACACATGTATTTCAGTTTGGCAGAGAGCTCTGAAAATAACTGCTCTCCTAATAAAGTACAAACCAATTCTTTGGTCCTTAAGAATACAAGATGTATCAAAGGAGTGAGCTTTGCTCTGCCAGAAGTTTATGAGCCGGGTAACAGAGAGAAGCCCACAGAAAACCAAGATTGTGGATCCCATTCTCCATCCCTGCTGCTCTGTCTGACTGTCCTAACTCTGCCCCTTCCCACGCCTGCAGCTGCAGCTTCGAATGCCCTTTCGTATGCAACCCCCTGGAGTGAGGCTTGTCCTTTTTCTGTGGGTATGCCTCTTTGAAGCATGGTTCCAGGAGTCCTCCTGCTGGGAGATTCTGGACCTGGGGCGGTATTCATCAAACTCCCAAGGGATCAAAGGAGACATATCCTTCCTGCCTGTTGCCTTGCTGGGTTAACAGAGATAATCAGTCTAGCTAGAATCCACATTTACTTTCCATGACTGGCCTGTGCTCACAGTGCTGACATGTGTTTGATACAAATCCGATGTTGCTTTAATAATTGTGTGAACTATCAGTCACCATACCAAATCCGAGATATGGCTTATCATTAGAGATTACATTGCCAGCAGGCGGGTAGTTCATCATAATTATTATGGTTTTGTAAGAGCGGTTCAGATTTAAATGCAACCCCTGTCTGCAGTGACTTTGCAGTCACATCAGCTTCCAAAAAGCGCACCTGCGACCTTTGAAACTGCTCTGGGCCACTGAAGCTCAAGCACCTCAAATCAGGAGATTGATGCAGCATGGCACAAGTGTCCATTGTGCTTATGGCATGGGACTTTCTGACAGGGAGTGTCTGTTTAGCAGACCACCCTTTCTGAAATGATTTGCCCATATCATTGTACTATTAATTAAAAAGAATTAAAAATCCAGGGCTTTGACACTCCGGTCAGATGGCAATCATTCAAAGGAAAGTATTGCTTAGTTGTTGTTACGCCACCTATGATGTCCTCCAGTAAAAACTCCTTCCATAGGAGATGACAGGAGACACGAGACCCCTGGGGAATCATACGTTCTGCTGGGAGCCGGAGGACTTCTTAGGTCTTTGGTAGGAATACCAGATTTGTAGACTCTAGTGGACAGCATGAATGTTCCCCCTCTGTGAAGGCCAAAGTGATGGTAAGGGTTTGAAGTAGAAAGGGTGGGAAAGTTTCTTCCAGTGAGAGAAGCTTTCCACCATTGTGGAAGAGGTGGAGGTTGTACTAGACAAGAGCTCTGGCCCAGGGCTGAAGTCTTTTGCCATCTTGATTTGGTGGGAAGATGTATGTGTGGCCTCTAGGTAAGACTGTGGGTTTGGTTTGCTGTGAAAGTTGTGTTGACTCAGACAGATAAGTAGGCTTTGTCCTTTTTCCTGAGAGTGGGATTTGCCTAATGGTCTACATGTGACTGTGTCTCAAACCATCACTTTGTAACAATTGTGGAACTGTAGCAAATAAGAAAAACGTTGCCTTGTGATCTCTAGATCTGGACTGTATTCTGCTTTGAAGCGGCTTTGCTTGTCTCGTAACCATTGTCTCCCGGTAAACCATCTGCCTTGAGAAGCCTTTCCTGGCTGCTGATGGTTCCTGGAAGAAGAATTTATCTGCTTTCGATGCCCTGAATTACTCACCAGTGTTGGGAGAGTCTGCCCCTCAATTGCCTCTTGAGCCTAAAATAGTCTACCTTTGTTGTGTGGCCTGCTTGCCTACCTGCAGAGATATCCCAAGGGTCCCTTCCAGAGGCGGTGGAGGTTTTGGTGACCGGGGAATTCAGGAAGCAGTTGGAAGGCTCCCAAGTAGCCCCCAGCTCATGGGCCGGTGCAGGGACAAGCACTGCAGGAGCAGAATAGAAACCTTTGGGACATTCTGACCGATTTCAGGTGCAGAGTGTTAAACTGGAAGTGGGTGTGAAGTAAGACCACGGTCAAACAGAGAACACTTTTGGGGCACCTCCAAACAAAAAGGATACCAAGAGGGCTACGTGTAAACCTCGAACCCACGTTATGTAAAGAAAATCCAGCCTTTGTCAAGCGCTGGCATCTAATTCTCAACAAGTGCTCCCTTGACCTAATCATTTTAACAATTGAAGAATTAGCACGCTCCCTTACAACACTGAACGATGATATAGAGGGATTGAAAACCTCACTGAGTAAGTCTTACACAGCTGACCAATTGAAACAAATTCTTGAGGAAACCAACCAGAAACTGGCATGTTATAAGCAAGAACTAGAGGTCAAGAAGATTAGGAAATTTAGACGAGATACACAAGACTACAAACTTGATATAGTGTATAGTTGGCAAGCTTACTACGGTCACTATCCAAATATACCTAATCCTAATAATCCACGGAAAACAGGATCATCGTCGACTGGTAACACCTCTTCGGAAGCCTCCAGTACTGAATTAGAAGTTACACCAGACCAAACGACAGAAGCCACATCAGGGCCATCAGGCACCCCAGCTAGCGATCCAGCCAACAACGACGCTGTGGCTTTTTTAGAAAAAAGCCAGTTAGAAGAGGACAAAAGAAAAAATTCGCAGAGGAAGAAGGGGGCGAAGATACCCTGATAGTCAATATTTCATCTTACCGTCTCTCAAAGATGGAAACGCAAGTTCTTAAGAAGGGCTTGTCTTTTGTTCCAAAGAACAACAGCACCCTCTTACGTGAAAAAATCGATTTCTTCAAACTGATGCGCAAATTGAAGCTCAACATTTTCTTTAATTCATTGGAGGAGGACAGTACAGACAAAGAACCACACACATTTTTAGAAGTTAACCCAAAAAGCACTTTCAACCCGCAAATACAAAATCATATCTTGTCAACCTTTGAAAAAACAGTTCTGGATGAATTCAAGAAGATCCGATTCAAAACCAACGCTCAGGGAAATTTATCCAAAATAGAATGTCAGACACTTCGAAACCTCCTAGACAATCAAACAATCATCTTTAAACCAGCAGACAAAGGGGGTGCCCTTGTTCTAATGGATAAACAAGACTACCTCGACGAAATTGAACGACAATTGAGTGATGAGGACACGTACTTGGAAGTCCCTATGAATCCTACAGAAACAGTGCAAACATTAATCAAAAGTGTATTAGATGAGGCCGAAGAGAATGTTGTAATCTCTGACAAAACGCAACGCTTCCTCGAAAATCAACATCCAATCATGCCGGTGATGTACATCTTACCGAAAATACATAAGAGATTGATAAAACCTCCAGGACGCCGATCATAGCAGCCACCAACAGTATTCTGGAACCACTTGCACAATATCTGGATAAAATTCTCCAACCGTTGATTCAAGAAACACCAACATACGTGAAGGACACAATGCACTTTTTGCAACTTTTGAAAGACACACAATTCGTGAATGGAAGAGACATACTATTTACTATGGACGTTACGTCTTTACACAAACATAGCCCACAAAGCCGGACTAGAAGCAATCGAATGGCTTATACTCAACACCGATAAATGCAAGGGTGATAGACTATTTGTCCTTACCCTCTTGAAACTGGTTCTCAGTAACAATTTCTTTAAATTTCAAGACAGATACTTTATCCAGACATCAGGCACCAGCATGGGAGCAGCTATGGCCCCATGCTATGCTAATTCTTTTATGTATTATTTAGAAAATGAACACATCCTCACATCACCAAGGTGGATGAGACACCTCTCACTGTACCAGAGGTACATAGACGACATCTTCGGCATTTGGACAGGCCCCCAGGAGGAGCTAGATGAATTCTTCACAATGATGAATGGGATGAATCCCCGCATTAGGTTCACAACGGAAACAAGCACAACAACTATTCATTTCCTCGATGTGGAAGTATATATGTCAGAAGCGAAATTGGAGACTACGATCTACACCAAACAAACGGATAGAAATAGTCTATTACTTGCTACAAGTTTTCACCCTAAACGCACGATTGACAGCGTACCCTTCAGCCAGTTTTTGCGCTACAGGAGGAACATTTCAGACAACACGGAATACGACCGCCAGGCCACAACATTGGAAACTAAATTTACTGAGAGAGGTTATAACCCTACTCTGATATCCGAGGTTGCAGAAAAAGTCAGACACATCGACCGAGCAACACTACTGGAACCCAAACCCACTAAACCCGTAGAACCATTGGTGTACGTTACCACCTACTCGGTTCAGAGCACGAGAATAAAGAGAACAATCAAGAAGAATTGGCCAATGCTACAACTGGACCCACAGTTGCAACATCTCTTTCCAGAACTACCAACATTTGCGTATAGAAATAGCAAATCTTTACGCAAATGTCTGGTGAAAGCAGAGATTTCCTCTCCCAGCACTTCAACTCAGCACAAAGGAACAATCCCATGCTACAATTGCCAACACTGTGGCAACATCATTAAGGGCAACTACATTACACATCCACATTCAGGCAAGCACATACAGCTACGTCATTCGTGTACCTGTGATGCCCAAAACGTAGTTTACGCATTGAAATGCCCATGCGGTTTCTACTACGTAGGTATGACTACCAGAAAAGCCAAAATTAGATGGACTGAGCACAAGTCCAACATTCGTACAAAAAATCTAAAATCCCCAGTGGCAGTTAATTTCTTAGAGGCACGACACACAGTGGCACAACTACAATGTGTCATCCTTGAACAAGTTTCAACTGCTAGGAGAGGAGGCGATGTGCAAAGAAAATTAGCACAACGTGAGATACTGTGGATTGAACTTTTGGACTCTCTTAACCCCCAAGGCATGAACTCAGAGTTTGACCTTATGTTTTTCTTATGAATTCCACCCACCATAATGGGTTACGAACAGCCAGATTTTAAAAATGCTATTGTATGCTGTCAATGTGCAAGTTTCTTATGTACCCTGTAATGATGAACAACTCGTTTAATTCTGCTGTGTTGTATCACATCTATTGATCATTTGATGTAACGGCTTTTGTTGACTAATCTACTTCTAAATAACATGTCCTGTGTCATTCTGAAGAGCGGCAGAGTTAGGTCATTGTGAAACCCTTAGTCACTTTTACACTAATGTGAGATGGGGGCACCCCGCGGTTACAGAATTGTGCCGCGGTAGTGCCCCCACTCACATCCAATCTGTCCTGCTTTAACTATCACGAGAGCCGAGATCCATGGGAAGTAGTGTCCCCTCCTAACACAGCCTCACTCTGGCTTTGTTAATAACTCACATCATTAGCGACAGATGATTTTTACCTTTAAACCCCTGGTGTATGCCATATTTAACGGATGTGAGATGGGGGCACCCCACGGTTACTGATTGTGCCGCGTCGGTGCTCCCACTCACATTGAGTACGTCCCATGTAAACACTGTAAATGGCTGAGGACGATTGGAACTGTGTGCTCTCTTTTTAGACACTTATGTACAGATCCAACTACTTACGCTCTCCAATCCACTATCTCATAACCTGGATACCCCAGGCACTTGGAATCCTCCTTAGTAGTATGAGCCTACACACTCATACTCAAACTTGCCAGAAATAAGGGCGTGTTTTGTCGCCATGACAACTGTATGGCGTACCCGCACCCACACCAACACGGTGTCACGACGCGTCCGTACTGGAAACTGTGGAATAGATGGAGGAAACACTAACGGAACCGTACACTGCGGTCTAGTGTCCGGACTGCCGTGCCACGCCCCCTGAGGATCAACGTTATCTACGCATCGAACCGCTACGCCGGTGCGTTGCAACCCTCAGTTTCCGCTTCGGGTGAACACGCTGAAGTTCCTTCCTCCGCGCTCCGTGTGAGTATTTCTCTGCCCTCCAGCTGTTTCCCCGCTGGGGTTCTGTCTCCCGCTATCCTCCGCCTTACCTTGCTTGCTTACCTTGTTTGTCTTCCGCCCCCGCTCTGTGCTTCTCTTCTCTGGTCCATGTACTACAACCCTCGTTTCCCGCTTCCCTTCGGGTACGAATCCTGCTTCCACTCAGCTGCATTCACTTACCTTCCGCCTTATTGTGCCTGGATTTCGCTTCGCTTTGTTTGATTCTTGGAAGAGTCTCCTGCATTCCATTCCGCAGCAGTTAACCATCACGCCAGGGTTTTTTCCGGCATACGCCTTTTTCCCTGGAATTAGGGGCGGACTCCCTGAGGGTCCCATTGCCGTGCAAATCTGCGAACTGGCAAGGTGGCCTCCAGATGAGTTCGTCCCAAAACCCACAAGGAGAGAGAAGAGGGAACTTGGAGAAATAGAAGGACGATATCGACTGAGAGCTCATCTGAGGAACAAGACACAGGTGAGAAGGAAGAGAGGGAGGATCCTGGTATTAATCTTAACAAAGAACTCCCTAGATCTGAGAGATTGCAACGCCCAAGGATGGCCAGTTTGGAGCAATATCAGGAACTTGTCAATGCTATTCAGGGAATCACAGCCGAACTGCAGGCAGTAAGGGTTGATAATAATGCATTAAAGGCGGATAATGCTGCTCTACGCCTACAAGTTACACAAAGGGAGGAGGTACGAGATGACCTTCCTCCTATGCCCTTGCCATGTGGCAAGTACGAAGGAAATCCCAAAGGAATGAAAGAATTTCTTGATGCCTGTCGGGTTTACTTTACCTTTCGCCCTCGGATGTTTGTATCTGACAGAGCCAAGGTCGGTTTTCTTATCTCCAATCTAGGAGGTAATGCCCTTGCTTGGGCAACTCCGTTGGTGACTAACGCCGATCCAATTCTAGCTGATTACGGAGCCTTTGTTCAACAGTTCCACACAAGATTTGAAAGACCCGAAGTTCTGTTCTCCTCATATGAGAACCTGGTGGATATAAAACAGGGTTCTCAAGACGTACAGACGTACTTGTCAACCTTTCAAAGAATTGCAGCAGAAACAGGATGGCCGGATTCTGCCAAACAGACCCTCTTCAGACGGGGTTTACTAGATGAACTTAAAGATGAACTCTCAAGGGTCGCTAGACCAGAAACCTTCCAGGAACTGGTTACTCTGACTCTTCAGATAGAGTACCGCATGGCCGAAAGACGCATTGAAAGACGAAGATACATGTCTGGAATGTCACCCTCCTCATCCTTCTCCTTTATTCCTACAACACCTGAAAGAACCATGCGACAAACAGAAGAACCCATGCAGGTCGGAACTGCACGAGGGCCTCTTACTGTAATAGAGAGAAAGAGACGTAAAGACTTGAACTTATGTATGTATTGTGGTTCTGAGAAACACCTACTGCGAGATTGTCCGCATGTACCTCCCAGGAGATCGGGAAACGAAAGACCCCGACCCTGAACAGGGACAAGGAAGGGGTTCAAACGGCAGATCCCTGTATTACCAATACACCTCAAGTACCGAATGCCTCACATCAGTTGATGGTTTTGCCGGTGGTTTTAGAATGGAAAGGAGGACGCTCTGTAAATTGTCTGGCCATGTTGGATTGTGGAGCGGCCGGGAACTTCATGGACGATCGATGGGCTCTAGATCATGCTATCCCCAGAAGAGCGAAACCTATCCCAATCCCTGTAGAAGGGGTGGATGGTACCCCTTTGTCCTCGGGCCTTATCAGGCAGGAGACTCAAGAACTGAGAGTAAAGGTGGAAGTACATCAGGAAATAATGGTGTTCGATCTCATAAGAGCAGCTCACTTTCCTATTATCCTAGGCATCCCCTGGTTAAGAAGGCATAACCCAGGTATTGACTGGACAACCAATGTAGTGGAATTCCGCTCTGAACGATGTCTTCGATCCTGCCTATCCAATGGGGAACAATTATGTCCTCAAGCGTCTACTCTCTCTATAAGAAGTATCAACACCATACCAAGACACTATCAAGATTATGCTGATGTGTTTGCAGACGTTCAACCCAGGCCTTTACCACCAAATCGCAATGAGGATTGTAAGATCGATCTGGTACCGGAAGCTGTAGTTCCTTTTGGACGTATGTTTCCATTGTCTCTGCCCGAAAAGGAAGCTCTAAGAGATTATTTGGATACCAATATTCAAAACGGTCTTATCCAAGAATCCACCTCGTCAGCCGGAGCATCTTTGTTTTTTATCCCCAAGAAAGGCACCAAGGAGCTCCGACCTTTTATTGACTATAGGGGTCTTAATAGCTTGACCATTCGGGATCGGTACCCCATGCCCTTGATTAAGGATATAATGGAAGCAGTGCAAGGAGCCAAGTGGTTTACTAAGTTAGACCTAAGAGGAGCATATCATCTCTTGAGGGTTCGAAAAGGAGACAAATGGAAGACCGCTTTTCGGACTCCCTTGGGTCATTACGAGTACAAAGTGATGCCTTTTGGGTTGGTGAATGCTCCAGCTCAATTCCAGAGATTTATGGATAAGACTTTTTGTGATCTTTTGTTCAATTCAGTAGTGGTCTATCTGGATGACATTTTGGTATTTTCATCAACCCTTACACAACATCGTCAGCAGGTATCAGAGGTGCTTCGAAGGCTCAGTATTCATCATCTGCTAGCCAAACCAGAAAAATGTTTGTTTGAGGCTGTTACAGTCCCTTATCTGGGATTTATCCTGTCAGAAGGAAGGGTAGAAATGGATCCCAACAAGACCTCAGCCATCCAATACTGGCCCACCCCAAACTCTGTAAAAGATATACAGAGGTTCCTAGGACTGACGAATTTCTACCGTAAATTTATTCCGGGTTTTTCCAACATTGTTCTACCCATCACAGCCTTATTAAAGAAAGGCACACGAATATCCTGGAATACAGAGGCTGATATGGCTTTCAAACATCTCAAGGAGGCTTTCATTTCTGCACCCATCCTTAGGCAACCTGATCAAACCTTACCTTTTATTGTAGAGACAGATGCCTCACAAGGAGCGATTGGAGCTGCTCTCCTCCAAAAGAAGGAAGATCAACTGGAGCATCCTGTTGCTTATTATTCTAGGACACTCTCCCCGAGTGAAAAGAACTACTCTGTAGTAGAAAAGGAACTGTTGGCCATCAGACAGGCGTGTGAAGAATGGAGACACCTTTTACAAGGAGCGAACTTCCCGTTCCAAGTACGAACTGATCACCGAAATCTTAGTGTACTCAAGAGTATGGAATGTCGAAATTCCCGCCATGCCAGGTGGGCATACTTCTTCGCTCAATATGATTTTGAACTAACTTACTTACCAGGAAAGGAGAATCACCTAGCAGACGCCCTCTCCCGAAGTTTTGGGGAAGAATCGGGTTTATACTCCGATCACGAACAGTTACTTCAAGGGAAGAAATTCATAGGAACAGTCAACACCTTTTTACAACAAGTGTTAGAAGCCCAAACAAGATCCATAGTCACACGTTTTCCATCCATAACCAAGAAGGGTGAATACTTGTTTAAAGACGACCAGCTGTTCTTACCAAATACCGGTCTACAGTCTCAAGCACTAGCCTGGTGTCACGATCTACCCACAGCAGGACATAAGGGTCGAGCCGCCACTCTACACCTACTTAAGAGAAATTTTTGGTGGCCGACAATGGTCAAGGATGTCTATGCCTATGTATCTTCTTGTCCCACGTGTGCTCAAGGTAAATACAGCACGGCCAAACCACTGGGCCTTCTCCAACAGGATTCACTACCTGCGGGTCCCTGGCAGCATATATCCATGGATTTTATCGTGGACTTACCTCCTTCAGAAGGATTTACAGCCATCATGGTTGTAGTGGACTCATTCAGTAAACTTGCACATTTTTCCCCCCTCCAGGGTACTCCATCTGCTACTAAGACTGCAGAAGTATTTCTGAAAGACATAGTCAAACTACATGGTCTACCACATACAATAGTCTCGGATCGAGGGACTCAGTTTACCTCAAGATTTTGGTCCTCATTGTGTAAACAAGTACAGATCCAAAGGGCATTGTCTTCCGGATTCCATCCCGAGAGCAATGGACAAACAGAACGACTAAACGCTACCCTGGAACAATACCTCAGATGTTACTGCAACCAGACACAGGATAACTGGAGCCAACTTCTATCCATAGCCGAGTTCTCCTATAATAACACAGTACATTCGGCGATTGGTATGAGTCCTTTCAAATGTACTTATGGATACGAACCTCGACATATCCCACAGTCAGTGATTCCAACCACTAACATACCTACTGTAGACCAATTGTTGAATACTCTCAAACTAACCCACTTGAAAGCTCAGGAAACATTAACAGCTAGCCGTCAATCCTATAAGAAATGGGCCGACAGAAAGCGACGAGCAAATCCGATCTGGAAACCAGGAGATAAGGTTTGGTTATCCACAAAATACTTACCAAGGCGTATACGGCCAGGAAAGTTCACTCCAAGGTATATTGGCCCTTACATCATTGAACAACAGATCAATCCAGTAGCTTTTCGACTTAAGCTACCCTCTTTCTTACGAAGGATCCATCCAGTGTTTCACGTGTCCCTTCTCAAGGCTTACATAAGAGATCCATATCAAAGACCGATCAAGAAATGCATCCCAAACTTAGAAGAAGATCCCGAATAAGAAGTCTCTCAAATCTTGGACTCTCGTTATAGACACGGGGTTCTCCAGTATCTCATACTATGGAAGGGATACCCTTGGACCTAAAAGTCCTGGGAACCTGCAAGAAACCTCAGTGCACCTCGCCTTCTACGTCTCTTCCATAGAAACCATCCAGGGAAACCCGGAGGAGTCCAGAGGAGAAGAGGTTATACTGTCACAACGCGTCCGTCCTGGAAACTGTGGAATAGATGGAGGAAACACTAACGGAACCGTACACTGCGGTCTAGTGTCCGGACTGCCGTGCCACGCCCCCTGAGGATCAACGTTATCTACGCATCGAACCGCTACGCCGGTGCGTTGCAACCCTCAGTTTCCGCTTCGGGTGAACACGCTGAAGTTCCTTCCTCCGCGCTCCGTGTGAGTATTTCTCTGCCCTCCAGCTGTTTCCCCGCTGGGGTTCTGTCTCCCGCTATCCTCCGCCTTACCTTGCTTGCTTACCTTGTTTGTCTTCCGCCCCCGCTCTGTGCTTCTCTTCTCTGGTCCATGTACTACAACCCTCGTTTCCCGCTTCCCTTCGGGTACGAATCCTGCTTCCACTCAGCTGCATTCACTTACCTTCCGCCTTATTGTGCCTGGATTTCGCTTCGCTTTGTTTGATTCTTGGAAGAGTCTCCTGCATTCCATTCCGCAGCAGTTAACCATCACGCCAGGGTTTTTTCCGGCATACGCCTTTTTCCCTGGAATTAGGGGCGGACTCCCTGAGGGTCCCATTGCCGTGCAAATCTGCGAACTGGCAAGGTGGCCTCCAGATGAGTTCGTCCCAAAACCCACAAGGAGAGAGAAGAGGGAACTTGGAGAAATAGAAGGACGATATCGACTGAGAGCTCATCTGAGGAACAAGACACAGGTGAGAAGGAAGAGAGGGAGGATCCTGGTATTAATCTTAACAAAGAACTCCCTAGATCTGAGACATGGCTGCCTCCGATCAGACCTCACGCGCATGCGGGAGGTTGCCGTGACTACGGTGTACGCTACCAGCAGCCGGGCAGGCATTTGCTACTGACATTCGGTTAGCGAACACCGCAGCAACAAGCACGGAGCGCCGAGCCTCGATAATCAGGTGAGCTTCAGTCTCCCATAGCGATCTTCTCGTGAAGTGGCTCGAGGAATCTGCAAATACTGATGTGCATTAACCGCACATCCATATAAAAAAATGTTTTTTGAAAAAAAGGTTTGATTTAGCATCGCCCCACTTAGGGACTCCATACTGGCCTGAGATCTGCCTTTAGCCAACATACTGCTTTACCAGGAGGTATTTAAACTTAAGTTTTAATTGACACATAATTTGACTTTTAGGGTTTCTGGTGCAGCTTTCTGCCGCTTCTCAGTCTCCTGAGAATTACATTCTGAAGACTGGGTGAGTAAATGGAATATGTTAACTAAGAACCTTTCAACCTTGGTAGATTAAAATACTCAAATGAGAGGGTTGGCTTTTAGTTACCGTTGTACTTTCCTTTAACTAGGTCCTGCTCCCAGACCTCATCAATCTTCCGGGAGAGGTCAGTGACATTTAAAATTCTTATTCAGATAAATTAGCTTTGAGAATCAACTGTTTTAGACAAATAGATTAAGACACTTGTTATTTCTAAACTCCCCACAGAGGAATATTTAAAAGAATTATAAACCACTACTGTCCTGCATGAATACAAGAACAGTGAAGCCCCACCCTGAAGATGGATCTATAGGATCCGAAACGCGTTGGAGGGCTTCCCTGGAGGGAGCTGTCTTTATGTATAAGAGCCCCCACACACTTTCCCTGATGGGGATTGCTACACAGATGAAAAGTTCTTTCTAACTGTTATACTTGATTTAGTTTGTTTTGGAGGTTTTTTACGACACACAGTAATGATTTCATGACTAAATGAAGGTTCATGATATGTGGAACAAATGTATATAACTTATTGTTTGTCGATACATCCTTGTTTGGATACTTCATTTTGAAAGAAAGAAAAAAAGATGATGGGTTAATTAAAACGAACCTTATCACTTACGATTGTTACAAATGTTATTTTCGATATTCCTGGTCTATCTGTTCTAAAGCTTTAGTTGAAGTAACTGCTTTTACATGGATGGAAGAAGTACCATTTAATTAAATGATGTTTATAACGTGATATACATCAATATTTAGTCTGAAATTACTCAGTAAATCCACGTTACCATCATGGTCAATGAGTTATAGAACTTAGGTTCTCAAGGAGTGCATCTGGGCTTACTGCTTACCAATACGCAGTTCTGTTTCTGGTCTTATGTTATGTCCCAAGTGGTCTTGTGACAATAGCCCGCCTGCACGTGAAGTAACATGAAAATACCTCTAAATCCAAATCTGGATTCCTAAAAAAACCTACTAACTTCCGAATTTCTAATCACACGGCAGTGCACTCCCGCCCCCATATATTCTTTTGTCAGATTTAAATGCATCTTCTGTCTGCAGTGACATTGCAGTCACATCAGCTTCCAAAAAGCGCACCTGCGACCTTTGAAACTGCTCTGGGCCACTGAAGCTCAAGCACCTCAAATCAGGAGATTGATGCAGCATGGCACAAGTGTCCATTGTGCTTTTGGCAAGGGACTTTCTGAAAGGGGGTGTCTGTTTAGCAGACCACCCTTTCTGAAATGATTTGTCCATATCATTGTACTATTAATTAAAAAGAATTAAAAATCCAGGGCTTTGACACCCCGGTCAGATGGCAATCATTCAAAGGAAAGTATTACTTAGTTGTTGTTACGCCACCTATGATGTCCTCCAGTAAAAACTCCTTCCATAGGAGATGACAGGAGATACGAGACCCCTGGGGAATCATACGTTCTGCTGGGAGCCGGAGGATTTCTTGGGTCTTTGGTAGGAATACCAGATTTGTAGACTCTAGTGGACAGCATGAATGTTCCCCCTCTGTGAAGGCCAAAGTGATGGTAAGGGTTTGAAGTAGAAAGGGTGGGAAAGTTTCTTCCAGTGAGAGAAGCTTTCCACCATTGTGGAAGAGGTGGAGGCTGTACTAGACAAGAGCTCTGGCCCAGGGCTGAAGACCTTTGCCATCTTGATTTGGTGGGAAGATGTATGTGTGGCCTCTAGGTAAGACTGTGGGTTTGGTTTGCTGTGAAAGTTGTGTTGACTCAGACAGATAAGTAGGCTTTGTCCTTTTTCCTGAGAGTGGGATTTGCCTAATGGTCTACATGTGACTGTGTCTCAAACCATCACTTTGTAACAATTGTGGAACTGTAACAAATAAGAAAAACGTTGCCTTGGGATCTCTAGATCTGGACTGTATTCTGCTTTGAAGCGGCTTTGCTTGTCTCGTAACCATTGTCTCTCGGTAAACCATCTGCCTTGAGAAGCTTTTCCTGGCTGCTGATGGATCCTGGAAGAAGAATTTATCTGCTTTCGATTCCCTGAATTACTCACCAGTGTTGGGAGAGTATGCCCCTCAATTGCCTCTTGAGCCTAAAATAGTCTACTTTTGTTGTGTGGCCTGCTTGCCTACCTGCAGAGATATCCCAAGGGTCCCTTCCAGAGGCGGTGGAGGTTTTGGTGACCGGGGAATTCAGGAAGCAGTTGGAAGGCTCCCAAGTAGCCCCCAGCTCCTGGGCCGGTGCAGGGACAAGCACTGTGGGAGCAGAAGAGAAACCTTTGGGACATTCTGACAGATTTCAGGTGCAGAGTGTTAAACTGGAAGTGGGTGTGAAGTAAGACCATGGTCAAACAGAGAACACTTTTGGGGCACCTCCAAACATTTTACAGATGCCTAGTTGTGTTCCCATAGAAGTCCTGAACATTTTGGACCTTTTGGAAAAACTTGGAAACAATTATCAAAAAGATCCACCGGGAGACTAGATAAGGTGTCTACTTCTCCCCAGCAAAGGCTCAAAGCTCCTTGAGCTGGTTAGAGCTTTTTGCAGTAGAAACATTTTGGAAGACCTGTGGTAGATCCAGATATATCCTAATATAGTACCAATTCAATTCAATCTATAGTTTTGTAAAAATACAACATTTTTACCATAAACGAACATGACATACAAAAATAATAAACAGTAACATGTTATTGTTTATTATTGAATTGATATAGTGCCCATTTATTAATTTGATTTAGAGGTGAATAAGCCTTTTAAGTGCATCAGCTTTCAAGAGCATAGTCCCTAGTGTTTTAATTATTATTATTATTATTATTATTATTATTATTGTATTTATTGAGCACAGACTTAGCTTTGAGAAGCAACAGAGCGCTTTACAGAGGTATAGACCAATACAGATACATTACAGAGGCAACAACAG
The DNA here is from genome assembly GCF_040938575.1 of Ambystoma mexicanum. NCBI lineage: Eukaryota > Metazoa > Chordata > Amphibia > Caudata > Ambystomatidae > Ambystoma > Ambystoma mexicanum. The sequence continues at coordinate 101,817,150 of NC_090936.1, read as the reverse complement.
AACAGATATACAGCGGGGGTTGGACACAAAAGGGCACAGAGATGGGGTACAGCTGTACCAGGTAGCAGGGAGTAGAGGGACGGGCAGTGTCTAGCCAGTCAGGTGACGCGAGGGGCGACATGATGGCCTAGGTGTTGAGCAGGAGAGATTTCTTGAAGAGGTGGGTCTTGAGTTCTTTTCTGAATTGTAGGAGTGTGTGAGCAGGTCTGATGCTGACGGGGAGGAGGTTTCATAGTCTTCGGGCGTAGGCATAGAAGGCTTGTTTTCTGGTCCTTTCCTTTTTGCAGCAGCGGATTACAAGTCTGCACGTGTCCTGGTTTCTGGTGGTGCTCTTTCCACCGGAGGTGCTGAGATTCTGTGCGAGGTAGCTGGGTTTTAATTAAGCCACTTGCAGTTTAATGTATCCTTTCAAGCTGAAAAGCATGACAAGTTCAGCTTCTGAGTCAAGAGCATAGTTAGAAAAGTGTTCAAAATTATTCATGGAGGAATACATGCAGGTCTGAAATAAATTAGACATGAAACTACTTCCACATGTAAAGGAAATGACAGTCCTGTAATTTGAGGACTCACTATAAATTGTGATAGAAAAGATTTGTACACGGTTGTTTTTAAAAGGGATAATTTGCTCAGAAGCAAAGTACTTTCTTTAAAACATCTCGTGCTTAGATACAACACTTCCTCTGTTTCTAATTGCACTTTAGATATGCAAAGAAAATTGCAATCTGTCTCAAGAAGTGAACGTTTGATGTAGATGGGAAGAAACCGCGGATTACACGGCAGACATGGACTTACAAGAAGAGGTATCTGACCATATTGCCACTGACCAGGTTACCCCAGTCACAATATACAGCTGAAAGCCAACATTGGGAATCTGTATTTCTTTAAGCTGCAGAGCATTGTGACCAGGAGAGGTCTGAGCATCATGGAGGCCTGACAAGGCCACCACAATCTCAAGGTACCGCTGAAAGCCAACATTGGGAATCCGTCATTCTTTAAGCTACAGAGCAGAGTAACAAGGAGAACTCTCAGCATCATGGAGGCCTGACCTGGCCACCACATTCTCAAGGTACCGCTAAAAGCCAACATTGGGAATCTGCCATTCTTGAAGCTGCAGTTACGATCAGCAACTGAACAGTCTTCATCGACAGGTAGAATTGATGCCTTAACTGATTGCCCTTGAAACTGCACACAGGCCCTGCACAGGGCTTGTTGCACTAGACATAGTGGATCTGCTACTTTTACACCCTAGTGACACCAGACGCTTGGGCAATGAGAGAGCGAATGTAACAATATCCTACTGATCTCTCTCTTCCTACCTTCCTCATGTGGCCGTTACATATATGAGGCACTGCAAACCCATTTGGATTTGTTTTAGGATCTAATTAATCATCCTCATCATTCAGAAAATGAATATTAACATTTATTTTTTCCCTTGCCATTATTTCTTCAGATTCCGCAATACTAGACACATTTAAAGATTCTGTATTTGCACTGGTTGCCATCTTCAGACATGATGATAAGAGGACCATAAAAGCCATGGAAACATTCATTTTCACACAATTTCCAAATTTAAACATTTCTTTTCCTAACCAAAAATATTCAAGTTCTGGATATTTATTCACCCACTGGACTGAAGGGCGGGTCCTTAGGGCATAGTTAACTTTGTGCCTGCTCCTGCTCTTTTGCTGGTGGAGGGGTGCCAGTATCCTTAGGAGTATCCATGAGATTAATCACATTTTTGTTGCCCTCCACCTTCACAGCAGTTGGGATTGTGTAGAACACGCAATGAGGCCCGTGGAAACACTGTTCATTCTAGCGACGCACAAAGGTACGAATATATATGCAGTCTCCCGGGAGCAGCTGTTTCTTGCATTGATTGTTGGCTTCCTTGCCGTTTTCTCCTGCAGCCTGTTGGTAAGGAGACACAACCTGTAAAGATATAATCGTAACACTTTCCGTTAAAGCCCTAAGGTACTCCCTAAACTCCTCTCCTGGGACCTCTGTGGTCTTGTGTGGCTCTGATGCCCTAACTGCAGGTGAGAGAGGTGTATGTAACCTATGCCTGTCAAGATTTCGTGGGGGCTTAAATTATGGTCCTTTCCAGGCTTATTTCTCAAATACAACAGGCCAAAAGGAAGGCAGTGGTGCCAGGACTTCTTCAATTCAGTACACAGTTTTTTCTAATTTGGCCTCAGGACCCCATTGAGCCTCTCCATGATGCCCTTGGCCTGCGGGATATAAATTGAGCATAACCTGTGCTTGATTCCCAAATGTGAAGTGATTTCTGCGAACAAGGCATTAAAAAAGTGGGTTCCATTGTCAGATTTTAGGACCTTACAAATTCCCCACCATGGAAATGCCTTTCTCACCAGCAATATTGCTGCTGATTTAGCATCAGGTTGTACACAGGGGCCAACCTCAAGCCACTGGGATAATTGGCAATCGATAACAATCAAATAGCAATAATGATGGCACCTCATGATCATATGTTATGTTATGTTATGTTAAAGGTACTTATACAGCGCACCGTCACCAACGGAATTGGTCCCCAGGTGCTCTGGCGGATCTGTAAACAGGAAGGAATGGTAGGGTTAGTCGGGAGGAGGGGAGAAAGAGAGTGGGAGATGTGGTGTGCTGTTGGCAGCTTCAACTCGGTATAAACCGAGTGCTGGGCTTTGGTGCTAGTATCAGATCGGGTGAGACCTCGAGTGCTGTAGGTGATGTTTATGTGTTGTTGATGCGGTGTGGTAAAGTGAGTGCGGATTGCTGGGAGAGAGATGGTTGTGTGGCTTTGTGTGGGTTAAGTATGCAGAAGATTGAGGGTTGGGTTAGTGGGGTCTGTATCATGATTCAGGTACTTCTGGTTCCGTTAGAGTTGTATCCCTGTGGGTTGGGTTGTTGCTGGTTCCTCATGGGCTGACTCGCTTTGGGGGTGCTGCGTAAGCATGAAGTCGATATGTAGCACCCTGATTGCTCCATATGGCCTAGGCAAGTCTCCCATACTGACTTCATGGTGTTTCCAGGATGTAATTCTTTGCACACTACACAGTTCCTTACAAATCTACTTACCTGCTTCTGTAGATTCGGGATAAACCACTCTTCCTGGAGCTCTGCTGCGATTTATCACTGAGAAGTATGTGACGGGTAATGTAGTTGATCTAGAGCAAAAAGTAGTAACAGCACTATGGACATTATTACCTTCCCTGTCACCTCCTATCTCTGCAGCAACTCCCTGGCTGAGAGGATACACTCTCTTTTTCCAGGGCTCTTGTTCTTCTCTAGGCGGTCTCTCTTGCATGCCTATGATCTGTTATACTGGGACTGCAGTGTATGGGGCTGCCAACTGTACCTGTTGGGGCACAGTTTCAATTTTCTGGGACTCTGTAAAGGGTAAATACACTAGTTCCTTCCCCACCTTGTGTGATGAATCCTATGGATCCCTCACTAAACCCCTGCCTAAAGTCTCCTCTCAGGTATCCAGGGAAAAGTGGACACTTTCTAATCCTGGGATTGGGGGTAGTGTACTGCAGGAGGATCAGCTGGCAGGGGAAAAGGCTCTGGGAAGTAAGAGGAGCCAGTGGGATGAGACATAGTATTTGTCTTCCTTAAGGGAGGATGGCTCTGCAATGCCACAGAATGCAATGTCTTGTTGTAATAACTATCTGGCTGTTCCACAAAAGATACATATAAATAATGGTGAAATTAATCAGACACTCATAGGACTTGGGATAAGTCAAAACCCTTCTAGAATTCGAGAGAGTTATACAACTGAAAAATTCCCTAACACCCACAATTGCAGTGAAAGGTAATATAGAAATAACACCAGTGTAAATGAATTGCCTGTGCCTTCAAATAACCAGAGAAACAACTAAATCTTATAAAGTTAATTCAAAGAATGTTATAAGGAGCATATTGGGGTTTGAAAGTAGAACAACAGAAATAAGAAAACATGATTTTACCGTTAGAGACTTCAAGTCCCAGAATTCCCTAGGCACTCAGACGAGGAAGAGGAGTGGTCACAGTCATTAATGCAGATGTCTGACACCTGAGGGGAACAGAAAGGCTTAAAAGCCCCCTCAGGTGCTGGACATAGAGGAGTTGGCTTTGCTGGTGAAGGGCAGAGGAAGTCAGGAGAAGCAGGCATGTAGTTCAAGTTGGCAGACCAGACACAAGCTGACGGAAAGAAAGGACGCCGTGAGTTCACAGATTGTCTATGACCCCAGAGTGCTCTATCCCTGCTCACAGGTTGGAAGCAGGCATGGGAGTAAGAGACACCCGTGTAGAAGCAGAACCGGTGCAAAGCAGTACTTGCGTGTGAATTAAAGGGATCTACACGTTTATTTTGAATACTGAACAGTTGTAAAACAACAGAGGCAGCACTTGCGTAAGAGTGGAAGTGGTTCCCAAGTTATTTCTGAATATCTAATTATGGTAAAGCCGCCAAGACCTAATACACTGTCATCTTGAAAGTGGGAGTTTGTGGAACGCCCAACAAACTGTGGGGGCGACTTTATTAAGAGTTGATGTCAATAAGCATTGCCCAAGCCAAGAGAGGGTGAAAATAAGGCAAACACAATCTGGCCAATATTGCAAACATCAGAAGGGGCTAATGCAAGGTATATAAACTCTGGAACTAAGTACCCATATTATATGCAACATGTGGTACAAGTTGGGACACCCACACTTTGACAGGGATAAGGTCTCATCCCACTTCTCTCCTGGTTTTGACAGTCGTTGGTTGCTTGTGAAGTGGGGAAACAAGAGGGGCTAAAAGGCTTCCCTTCTGGGAAAAGATATACAAAAGTAGAGGAGCATCATTTGCAGAAAGTATTAAAGAGCATCAATATGAATCTTGTCTTCCCTGAAAAGTTCTTGAAAGTATGCAAGCTATCATTTGTTGAATGCTGTGAAGCTGTTGTAACCTCTTGTCAGTTGATATTGACCATAAAAAGCACTTGTTGTTTTGAAATTCTGCCCGGGCCGGGGAGTATACCCGAATGCCAAACCTTTGGAGATAGTCCTGACCAGGAAGCAGACCAGGTGGAAGTTGTAGAAGTGCTACAAGTTGGTCCTGACAGAGACATTGGCCCTCATTACGAGTTCGGCGGTAGCCATGCCGCTATTGGTGGCATGGCTGCCACCGAAATCGCGTCGGGGTCCTCAGAATGAGGAATAACCGGGCCATTCTGAGTTCGGAAGGCCCGGTAATTCCTCCCTCCAAGAACCCGGACCCGGTCCTTCCCCATTCCCATTTCAGCCCCCAAAGGGCTGAATGGGAATGGGAGAGAGAGCAAACAACGGGCCATTACGAGTTGGCCTGTTGTTTGCTCCCTCTTTCCCTTGCGGGACCCGGTAAGCACGCCTGGTTTGACCCGGCGTTGCTTCCTGGGTCCCGCGAGGGGACCTCGTAATGAGGCGGTACGGGGTAAACGGCGCCGGCACCTTTTACGGCGCCGTTTACCCCGTACCGCCAGGGTTGTAATGAGGCCCATTGTATGTTGTTAGTAGTACTGGAGGAAGAGTGCAGCAAGGCTGTTGTAGAGATGTTATATTTCCTGGAGTTGTTAAAGTGGCAAATCATCTCACCAATATAAACATTTTCCTGGAGTTTTTAAAGTGGCAAAACATCCTGACATATATAAACAGTGTTGCTATTGAGGAGCTAAGAACCTGTTCTAAGAAGAAGTTACATCAGACTGTATTTGAATTTTGTTGCAAATCAGGATTTTCTTGTGTTCTTTTCTTGAACTGTGAAGCAGAATCACATTTAAAACCTCAAGAAGGGCAGTTCACCCATGTTCGGGAAGAGAGACTGCTTACTTTATGAACTCAATCATTATTGTTTTGAACTGCCATGTATTTCCTTGTTTACTTGTTATATGTTAAAGCGTGAGGGAAAGATATCCTTTGTTAGTGTTTCCTTTAGTTTGTTTTAGAAAGGGAAATCCTCGTCAGGGTAGGGATAGTTGAGAAAACTTCACAATATGGTCCAGCTCACATTTCTGACCACTCACACTTGTCTTCAGCATTTAACTCAACCTATCTATATGGGCAAATGTAATGCTTCAATTAGTCAGGATAGCAATACAGCATGCTGGATAGGGGACCCGTCAGACCTCCTTAACGCTCTTCTCTGCCATCTTGATAACCCAGAAGGTACAGAGGAAGAGCCATAACCGAAGGCATAATAAATAATGACTGCCTTCCCGTTACTATTTCCGAGCGCCTCTATAAGTGCCACTAGTTCTGCCGCTTGTGCAGAGTAATGAGAAGGGAACCGCATCTTCAGTCTGACACGATATTTCCGGTCCACTAGACACACGACATCTGTACCCGTATGCCTTTCACCCCTGTCCTGGTTGATGATTGAATACCCATAAACAAAAAGTACCACTCCCCCTCGAGGACATCCTCTTTCACATTCACCCTCTCTTCCTCTTCTCCCTCGTAGGTGGCACAATCATGAACAGTATTCTCAGGCTGCACTCGCTCGGCTACACATGTCACCGGATTGACTAGGTAACACTGCACGGGATGTATCAATGCATATAATAAGATGAGCTCATGCCCCGAAACTCACAGAGTCATTAACGTTGACTTGGACATCTCTAAAATCGTAAAGAGTGCATGCTCGACATACAAGGTCACCGGGCAACCCATAGTAAAGTGTTTTTGAATCACAAATGCCGCTACCGCTAAAGCTTGCTCGCAAGGGAATTGTCCCTGCATCACTGGGTCTAACTAACTCCCGGCTAACTCCCCTGTAAAGAAAGTGAAGGGGTCCAGTTGGAGGACGGTTCAGGATTAGCGCCTCCTCAATAATATTGTTGACGTGGATTTCCCGGTGGTACTGAATCCTGAAACCATTCTCTGTATCAGCCCTACTGGATCGACCCAATTCACAATGACTGATTTAAAAAATAATTTTTTCTCTCTTCCATTACACCCCGATTCTCAGTACCTCACAGCGTTTACATATCTTGGTAAAAAAATTCGACCACACAAGGTTGCCCCAGGGGTAGTGAGACTCTATGAGTGTCTTTAAAAGGGTGGTTCAAATGGATTTGTGGAATTTACACATGTCCAGTACCGTAATTCAGTACGTGCATGATCTATTGGTCTGTAGTACTTCAGACGAGCAGTGTTGAGGAGATTCAATAACGCTCCTCACCCTGCTCACAGAGAAGGGGTACAAAGTGGACAAAATTGCAGTACTGCCCGAGAGGGAGGTAGTATATTTGGGGCAAGTAATATCACCTGCAGAAAGGTAGGTAATGCCAGAGAGAGCCACTGTAGCACCAAATACACCTCAGCCAACCACAGTGAAACAGATGCAGCAGTTTCTGGGGCTCTGTAACTATGGTAGATCATGGATTTTTGATTTTCTAATTACGTGAGGCCCTTAATGCAGGGGCTTAAGGAAGCACAGAATGTGAAAGGCCCGATAGAGTGGTCTGAGGAAATGGGGACTTGCTTTCGGGAACTCAAGGCTGCGATGAGCAATGCTCCAATCTTGGTGACCCCAAATTACAAGAAGCCATTTTATTTGTTTTCACATTCGAATAGGCAGGTGATGACAGCGATCCTGACCCTGGAGACATTGTTAGGCCACAAACCTTTAGCGTATTATAGCAAACTCCTAGACCCAGTGATGCAGGGACAATTCCCTTGCGAGCAAGCTTTAGCGGCAGCGGCTTCTGTGATTCAAAAACCCTTTACTTTGGCTTGCCCGGTGACTTTGTACGTGGAACATACACTCTTTATGATTTTAGAGAATTCCAAGTCAACGTTAATGACTCAGTGAGTTTCAGGGCATGAGCTCATCTTATCATATGCATTGATACATCCCGTGCCGTGTTACCTAGTCAATCCAGTGACATGTGTAGCCGAGCCAGTGCAACCTGAGAATACTTTTCATGATTGTGCCACCTACGAGGGAGAAGAGGAAGAGAGGGTGAATGTGAAAGAGGATGTCCTCGAGGGGGAGTGGTACTTTTTGTTTATGGGTTTTCAATCATCAACCAGGACAGGGGTGAAAGGCATACGGGTACAGATGTTGTGTGTCTAGTGGGCCGGAAATACCGGGTGAGACTGAATATGCGGTTGCCTTCTCATTACTCTGCACAAGCGGCGGAACTAGTGGCACTTATAGAGGCGCTCGGAATGAGTAACGGGAAGGCAGTCATTATTTATTATGCCTTCGGTTATGGCTCTTCCTCTGTACCTTCTGGGTTATCAAGATGGCAGAGAAGAGGGTTAAGGAGGTCTGACAGGTCCCCTATCCAGCATGCTGCATTGCTATCCTGACTAATTGAAGCATTAAATTCGACCATATAGATAGGTTTGGTTAAATGCTGCAGACAAGCGTGAGTGGTCAGAAATGTGAGCCGGACCATATTGTGAAGTTTTCTCAACTATCCCTACCCTGACAAGGATTTCCCTTTCTAAAAAAACTAAAGGAAACACTCTAACAAAGGATATCTTTCCCTCACACTTAAACATATAACAAGTAAACAAGGAATACATGGCAGGTATCCCCGTATCATAGGTTCCCTTGCCAGGCCAAGAATGAATCATTTTGCTCTTACTTTCCTGCAACCATTCCCTATGGTACTTTAGAATTGTTGCCACATAGCCGGGTACACCTAGCACAAATGATTCAACAGAGTCTCCATACTCCAACCCAATTTATCCAAAAGAATTCCACAAAAAGGGTATCGAGCCGACCTGTGGCCCCAATAAAATTCTACCCAAAGAATTAACCTTTTCACCCCTCTCCAGTTACTTAATTGTTCCCCACACTCAGCGTACTTGTTTGTACTGCAATTACCTTGTTCAGCTACTTTGCTTTAATTCTATTTCTCACTCTTACACAAAAGACAGCATGTTATCAAAAAACACTCCACCGTCCAATATCCTCCGAGATATCTCCCCCACTCGAGTATAGGAGGAGCCCAAGGCTTTTCACTACAGCACTGCTGTTCTCGCTTCCTTAATTTACAAGTACGGCATTCTCTACTACAAAACTGTCTTTTCCTGACTGCAGGAAGTATCCCCGTCACTACTTTAACTAAACAAGAAAATTGAGGTGAGGGCTATGCCCACACAGCCAATACACCACGAAGACTGCCCAGGGTATACTTCAGAAAGGTATCTATGGTTGTACTTGCCATAAAATGCCACCTCATCTATAGGTGAGGGTTCCAGCAACCAGACCAGAAAACTAAAGGGTATCAAGACAAACCTCACAATGACCGTACTGGTTAGGATATCACCTCTCACCTCTAAAATAATAAACTAGGTAAAAACAAATATATACAAGGGACTTATAACACAGAACAGTTCAGTTACCCTGTCAAAACATTCACTTTCCAATCCATGCAACTTCGACTAATCCCGTATACCCGTATTCCAATTCTACGTTTACCAAAACCCCTTCGATCAAAAGAAAACAAACCTCTTTCCCTCCTTGCCTTACCTCTAAAAGTACACTCATGTGACCCAAAGCGCTCCGCTGTGGTGCTCCATCAAACCGCCCTGCAGAGCTTGACCAAAACAGCACGCCCCTGGGTAGCAGACAGACCTTTAACTAATATGGTGTCCAACAACCTCTCTTTCACCGTTCACGATAGACTAGTCCCTGCAGTGCGGTGCCACAGCCGAGTGATGAGGACAGAATACCCCCGATGTTTCAGAAAGCCTGGGGTCCCTTTGTAGTCACCAAATTTGTTGGGGCAAACCCCTAATTACCTCAGCCCAAAACGGGTCAACCACCTGAGGAACGAGTGCATGTTTTGTTCGTAAAGCAAGTTTCTTGTACAATCGTCTATGGAGCAGTTAGATGGCACCGCGAAACTAAACTAACCCAAGTCTCAATGAACCACATCAATTGATATATTTTTACACATTTTTACAATATTTAAAACACTCTGAGATACTTTATTACAACTGACACCTCACCTATTATTGGTAAAAACATTTACAAAGGAGTTCCATCTTTCTTTGTTGCTTTCCTTATCATGGGTCATCAGCAATCTTTACTACCATCTTCAGATGATGTTCGAAGTCCACCTTTGCTGGGAATTGATCCGTGGAAGGTCGTGACAGCATGATATAATAAAACATTCACATACATACATAATTCATTACTTGTAACAACTGGCCTAAAGCCCTTTAACCTTAGGTGTGATTGCACATGGTCTGCACGGATATCTTGGCAAGATGAGGAAAATCTGAACAAACAAGATCTCTTTGTACTTATGATTTCTATCTCATCTGCCCTAGCTTAGTGGCTCCACTTAAGTCATTCTAATTTATGCAACTACCACTCCAACACCTATGTCCTCTAGTTCCACCCTGAGAAAACAATTGTACACCAGAAACAATTGCCCAAGGTGCCATCTTACCCCATCTTTATTGCCAGCCCAAGCAAATGGCCAAACCCTCTCTGCACGACTTCAATGCAATGGGAAAGATTACATCTGTTCCTTGCAAAACTGTTAAGCTATAAACCACTGCGTCGTGTCCAATGGCCGACCTTCTACTTGATGATTCATTATTTCCTCCATCAACCCCCAAGCTTGCTAAACCACAATTTCCCAGTTACCTAAAAATCATTGTGTAACAGCTGACCGCAAAGTCAGAATAAATTCACAAAACCCCACTACATGCAGATTTATATAAATTCCTTATCAAACTCCTTTTATATGTTCCCCCATGTGCAGGCCTTATACATATTATTCCTTCATTACCAGAGGATTTCAGGACAACCCCCCCCCCCATCACATACGCATTTTAAACCCTCTTTGTCTCCCAGTTTCTATGCACTTCGGAGCACTCCATGTGTGAAACCTTTTCATGTGACATTTGGCGGTTTTAACATTTTATCTTTCTGCACGCTTGCAAATCTAATATGTATCTGTTCTATCAAAAAGGTAACACTAAAAAGTATCATATGCCATCCATAATTAACTAGACTCAATACATATGAAAGTGCAACATCGCGCCTAGTTCGGTTCACCCCAGTCACCAATATGGCACGTGCAACATTATCCCCTCTTGATCGTGAGGACCCTTCCTGACTACTCCAACAAAGGAAATTACATCTCACTTGATATTCCATGTAAATGGGAGACATAGGGCATTTTAAATAACACTGGCCCTGACTATTTTTCAAATTAGCAATCCCCTTGATTCCAGCCCTCTATTCCCTAGATTTATCTTGGACAATCTATAGGATTAGTTTGGAGTTACATTGGGATTTTACTTACATTTCAAATATGGCTTCTCATATTGCAGAGAATCAACAGGGAGCCAGTCAGTCTGAAATGAATCCATCAGCAACCTCTCTTTGCAGCTGGCTGCACGAAAACCAATTTCCAACCTAGGCTGGTCATCTCTCTCTTATTTGCTTCTGCCTCCGGTTTCATTGGTTATAAGCCATCCAGACGGATTTAGTTCTCCTCCTCCTGGCCACCTCTCTCCAGTTCTATCCAGAAAATATTCTTCAATATTGTTCCTCCAAGGTTCCAAGGTTAATTAATTCCTCAATTCTGGGTACATGCTATTATATAGTCTTCCGCTCCTCCCTAGCCTTGTGACTAGTTGTGGCTTCCATCAGTCCCATAACCGCAAAGTGAGTGTAAACTTCCTCATGTATGGCAATACTGTTCTATTTATTTATATATCTTTGGGAGTAAATGTGCGAGTTTAATCAGATATTGAACACCATATGCTGAAGATCACATGTGCCTTCTGTGCATGTGTGATGTATATTTTCAGAGAGAAGGGTTTTCCCATTTATCTCCAATTATTTCCATGACTTTGAATACAAATTCTATATGGAATGGATAGACATATCTTCTATGTACAATCTGCAATTTATCTTAGTTTCTAACAGCTTCCCTCACAGAGATATGATTTGTCGAAGAATTATATTTTTTACTTCAAAGGCACACAAAGAATGTTCTCTTTAATTTATAAGTGAAGAAATGCTGATGTTGGCTGCAGATGGCTCTCTTGATGCATGGGAAATTTGCTCTTTTCCACTTTACTAATGTATAAAGCTCAAGAATGTATAGTTGTCAATGCTTGTGATTGTATGACTTTCATTTGTTAGATATTGGTCAAAACAGGATTCAAACATTGAAATCTTACATGAACACAATAACAAAGGCTTAGCTCGAGATCACAGCCAGACACAAGTGATTACAGTTCAAGGGTGTTTATAATGGGTGAGAAAAACACCTAATTTAAATCTAAGATGGGAGCAAGCTACGACCATCAAATAATAATAAGGCAATCCTAGCGGTGTCTTGTCAAATAAAAAGGGCCTATACTAAAAAAAAGCTATTTCCAATCATTATCACTAAGTTACAAAATAGTGTGGGATAGTGTTCACCAGAAAAGAAAGAAGTGTTCAGCAAACGACGAGGATGGTATGGCTGGGGTTTCCGTTCCCCATGTTTTTAGCACGGGACAAGTTTGGACTCTTGAGAACAGCAGACTCCTGGGCCTCGCCAGCACAAGGTTACAGTTCCTTTCAACAATACCAGGACCTTCTGGGGCCAAGTCTCTTTTCTGCAAAGTCTCTTACCTTAGAAGGCCTGATGGACCATAAACAACAAACAAAAAGTGTCTTCAATAAATCTTCATATTTAGGCGATTACTTTTAGCCTTTGGACCCCCTCAGCCAGGCTTCGATCCTTCTCTCAGTGTTAGCCTCCCTCAGTCCGATTCACTATGGCCTTTCACTCAAAGCGTAACATTCAAAAGTCTCAATGTCTTTTTAAATAACCATTCACTGTGGACATCCCTCAGCTGGGTTCACACTTGTCACCACAATGTTCACGGGTATATCACTGTTTACCCCCAATTCGCAGGCATTCCTCAGTCGGGTTCACATTTGCCAATTTCACACTTCACTCAGTTTTCTGCAACGTATCAAAGACTTTTGAGTTTACGAGGGGTTTTGCTCGACCCTCGTATGATCACTTTGACACCTCATGCTGGCCTCTCCTAAGCGCTCTTAGTTCTCATAGTTTCAACAAAAGAAAGCAAAAAGGCTCCAGTCAGAGTCCTTCGAATGAGCGCCCATACAGCGCCAGACCACTCTGCCTCTGGACCTTTACTGGGTTTTCTTTGAAAGTTGAAATACACAAGTTCTTTGTTCAACAATGTTGCTGCATGAAACCTTGGGCCCATCACAGTTCGGTTCACTATCAGTCCTCTCCAACTCACTGGCTGTGCTGAACTTTTGGAGTTTCTTGTCTCGGGAGTCAAGGACGGCAGCACAGTGGCAAGCGCTTCTCCCCACTTTGGCTATCAGCACAGGAGGGCACCGTGTACCGTGACCCCTGTCACACCACATGCCAGCTGGACTTCCCAGTCTAATGACTTCCCTTTTCGGAGGCTTTGCGGGTCTGTGTTGAAAAGGGCAAGGGCAATTCCCTCCTCATTGTCCCTCCAAATCTTGCTGCCGTTCTTCTCTGTTTGAACTGCCGGTCTGGAATAACTGCTTCCTCGTGCACAGAGCCTTGCTCAAAGTGTGCTTTCATGCTCTGCCTTGTATCCATGTGGGGAAGGGAAATGGCCGTCTGGTGTGCATAGTTATTGCAATTGCCTGACTCTGCCCTTGTACTGGGACATGTCAGGTAAATGGCTCTGGTGTTAGTCTGTTGTTTTTCCCAGTGTAAGAAAGTGTTTTTGTGTCGGAAAAGGGGGCACGGGGTACAACTTCTGAATATCCTACGGGGTAATATCGGGAAAAGGTGTTATAAGGAAAGGGATACCACGTCTCACCCATCAGTGTCCCACTTCCACTCCCCAAGGACCCCCAGGGAGTGGATTCAATAGCTATGGCTGTGTTCTGGCCACCTGGATGACAGATCCCCGGGGACTAGCGGGTGAGACACCTTCAGGTTTCTCACATACCTTTCCTCCATGCGATGTAGCCATATTTGTTTCATAGTGGAACCGGGAAAGGGAGTCTACATTTCCCTGGCCTTTGCCTTTTCAGTGTTCCACAGTGAAACAATAGGGTTGTAGGTCTAGGAACCATCGCATGACCCGAGGGTTTGAATCTTTGTGTTGGCTAATCCAAACTGGGGGTGAGTGGTCTGTAACAATTGTGAACTTTTTTCCTAATAGATAGTATCTAAGATGGATAATGACCCACTTGATGGCCAGGGCCTCTAGTGCCAACACAGAGTTATTTTTTGCACATGGGAAAAGCTTGCCACTAGCAAATGAGATGGGGTGTTCTAATTCGTCGCAAACTTGGTACAGGACCATTCCTAACCCTATAAGGGAGCTATCCATCTGTAATATACTCTCTTTAGAGAAGTCGACTACCTCCAGGATTGGGTTCTGGCACAGAGTCTGTTTTAATTGTTATAACATATATCATCCTTGTCATTCCAATGAAGTTTCTGGGTTTTGGCATTCTTGAGTTTATCTGTCAGCATAGCTGTTTTGTCCGAAAAGTTGGGTATAAACTTACGGGTAACACCTTATTAAACCGAGAAAAGCTCTAAGATCCCTTTTGGTCTTGGGTTTTGGTATATCTAAGACAGCTTTCACCTCTCATGTAAGGCTGTATATTCCCGTTCCTTACAAAGAAGACAAGATATTTTATGGCTGACTGGGCCAGTCTGCATTTAGCTGGATTAGTAGTTAGGCAAACCCCTCTGAGGACTTTCATGATGGTATAAAGATGGAAGAGATGGGGGAGTCTTCCCCCACATATATATTTGCGGAAAAATTGGAGAAAAAAAGAAGAAAAAAAAGTCAGACTTTTGGTAGTCGGGCTTTTGCATTCGGTCACTTCACACAGATCCCTATGGAGAATTATCTTAAACTCACATTCTTGACATAAGTGGATTTTTGTTGGCTCTGGGCCTTTGCCATATGAGTACAGACTGTATCTCGAACCAATTTCATAAGTTCTCACATTTTGGTGGCTGTTTGCGAGATGGGAATGGGTGCCTCTTCTTGTTCTTCCCAGGTTTCCTGGAGCATGTACAGGACATCTCTAGGTTCTCTACCACAGAGCAGTTCAAAAGGAGAGACACCAGTGGAGACCTGAGGGGATTTCTTTACTGCAAATAGTGCCCACGGGATCATTCAGTCCCAGTCTTTCCCGTCCTTATCTACCAATTTTCATAGAATTAATTTCAGAGTTTTATTGAATCTTTCTACCAAGTCATCGGTATGGGGATAGTACACAGAAGTTAACAAGGTGGTAATATGGAGTAGTTCTTTGACTTCTGCCATAAGCATACTCAAAGTTTGAACCCTGGGCGGTTAGTATTCTCTGGGGAAAGCCGACCCTGGAGAAATACAGTAGGAGGTGTATAAGGATTTGCTGTGTGGTATTATCTCGAATTGGGAATGCTTCAGGATATTGGGTAGCATAGTCCACAATCACAAAGACATATTTGTTGTCTAGCCTGGATGTTTCTAGAGCTCAAAGTATGTCCATCCTGATTCTTAATAAAGGGACTTCTATGATCGGCAACGGGTTCAGAGGGGCAGGTAATGGGATGTGCGTGCTGGTCTTTTGACATATTTCGCACATCTGGATAAAGGTCTTTATATCAGCATGAATACCTGGCCCGTAAAACTTCCCACTAATATGTGCCTGGGTTTTAGACTGTCCTAAGTGCCCCTCCGGTAAAATGGGAATGCGCAATCTCCAGCACAACCTTTCGGTGGCTCTTGGGTATTACCAACTGTGTCTTCACTGAGCCTTCCATAAATGTCACTCTTCTATAAAGTAGCCCTTGTTTTAAGAAGAAAAAGGCCCCGGGTGCAGGGGTGTCCATCTGCAGGCCCAGAGGGCCAGAAACATGTTGGAGTTTCAGGATACCCCTCATTAATATTCATGAGATATATTTGCATACAATGATTCTAAATGTGTACAATCTTTTCTCATGAATATTAATGGAGAATATATTGAAAAACTTTGAGGTTTCTAACCCTCGAGGCCTGGAGTTGGACAGCCCTGGTCTAGTAAGTGAAAGTTGAACTGCAGTGTGGGAGTGCATGTTGGTGTGCTGAGTGTGGTTAGAAGAGTCAGTGTAAGGAGTGATTGTGAAATGCATAGTACTGGGTGAAAGGAGGGTGGTTGAGTAGTAGTGATTGAAGGGAGAGGGTTAGTAGTAGTGTGGGAGAGGAAGTAGTGGGTAGAGTAATCATGGAGTATTAGTGCAGATGTGGGAGTAGTAGTAGTTTGGAGGAGGGAGTTGTAGTTGAAGGGAGGAGGGTGTACTAGTGTAGCGGTGGGAGTAGTGTAGCAAGGAAAGTAGTAGTTGAAGGGAGGAGTAGCATCGTGCTTTTGTAACTTTGGTGTACATCCATCCACCATCCAGTCGTTTTTTTTGTAAACGGCCCAAAAGTAGGACCCAAAAAGATGAGTGATATCTGGGTTCAGTCCATGGAGTCACTTCTCAATTCGGTCCGCCGACGGGCCTCTGATTGGTTCAGAAGGTGACATGAGATCAGCGGCCATCGGGCACACCCACTGATTGGATGGTGAAAAGTATGTGATTTTTGTAAACGCCCGCCATGTTGGATTCGCTAACATCCGCCGGACATCTTAGTAAAAACCTATTAAAAAACACAACATTGCACTTGTCAAACTCATCAAACAATCTCTGGGGAGGTTGGGGTGATTATGATGGGATGGGAAATGGCCCTAAGAAGCCAGAAAACTGATGTTTTTCAAACCCGAAGTCCGCGAACAGTCCGGATGGCCGGGCACAGTCCTGTGATGTTCGCGAACACTTCAGATGTTCGGGGACATCTATGCCTATTTCTGCATTACTGGGTTGGTGAAAAGCAGTTTTTGGATGGCTTATAACTTTGGCACCACTCAATGAAACTGCATGGAATGTTTTAATTTGATTCTAACCTGATTCTGAATGGTTTTTGAAATGTGTGGAGCTGTTTTGTCAAGAGGGAACAAAATTAAAGGGGGGGATCCCAAAATATTGTAACGGCTTATAAATGTGGTGCCATTTGATGAATCGGCACAAAAGTTTGAATAACTATTTTAAATCTAGATATAAATGTTTTTGCAAAGTTTGGTGGGATTCTGTCAAGGGGAGGCAAAATTAGAGGGTTGTCCCAACATATTGTAAAGGCTTATAAATGTGGTGCCATTTGACAATCCACACAAAGGTTTTCAAAAAGATTGTAGATCTGGATATACATGTATTTGTAAAGTTTGGTGAGATCTTGTCAAAATGGGGCTAAATTCGAATGGGGTCTCAACATTTTTAGATGGCTTATAACTTTGTTGCCTTTTGACAAATGTGGACAAAAGCTTTCCGAAAGTTTATAGACCCAACCTTGAATGTTTGTGTAAAGTCTGAATGGATTTTGTCAAGTAGCTGCTAAGTTATATGACTATTGTATGTACATACATTTTGACACTTTTGAAAAAATAAAACATCGAGGAATTTCCAGCAAACTCGTGTAAGGGGCATTGGCAAGGATATTAAAGCATGGTTTTGCAAATGTGCCCGTGTTTTATTTTTTTGACAAGTGTCTTAATGTAGGTATAAAAAATAGTCATATGCCTTTGGTGACTGAGGTATAGCCTGTGGCCATGGGCAGTGGCCAGATTGTCCGGATCATTACATAAGGTCATGACCCGGACAATCTGGATACTGGCCATGACCACGAGGGACGACAAATGGAGTTAATGTGGCCATGTCCACCTGGGACCGGCTATGTGGTAAAGTTATTTGAAGGTGGGATAGGTTTGAAAGGGGAAAAGCAATGTGCTTTTGCTAATATGGTCATAGGGTTCTCTTTTCACCTTCTGCAGGCTGCCATGGAAAGGGAAGAGGGGCTCTGTACGGAGACCTGCCTTCCCCTTCCATGGTGGCCATCTTGGAAAAGGATTTTCCTTCCTACAGGAAGAACAATCCTTTTTTTTAGCACCCTTGGGTTCCCGCTTTGGCTTTCATCCCCCATTGCAGGGGCTGGAATGGGGGATAACAGTCCGGAGCCCTCGTTATCGGCTCTCACTTTGCTTGGGCCAATAACTTGGGCTGCCAGGCTGTTATCACCTGTTCCAGTCCCTGGAACGGGGGATGAACGCCACATTATTTCCATTAGCATAACACAAAATGCTAATGGAAATGTTGGAAAATCCTATTGAGTCTATGTACTTTACTAAGAAATGTAAAGTAGATGGAGTCTATAAGATACATTTTTTTAGTTCTATTTTTTTACTTTTGCTGTTTTTTTATGTCTTTTTCTTTGCAGAAGAGGTTAGAACGTAATGTGGGGAGGGAAATGAGGGAAGAGGCACCAATCACTATTGTGCTCGGCCAGATCCCTTGTCATCTTGTGGTCCAAAAGGAAGTAATTTGGAGGTAAACAGTAGGAATTAGTGGGTCTCATCTTTGGGATTCTTCACGTCTCACTCTGGGATAAAAAGAATGTCTCACCCTTCACAAATACCCTAAAAACTGCCCTTCCTGAGAATTCTTCAACCACTAGTAGGTCCCGCTGCACCTTCTCATAATAGCACTGACTGTCTCAGCTGAGCGGATACCCAATGCCTGTGCTTTTCACAACTGCTGGATATCTTGGGGATGGAGGGTTTTCCAATTCTCTCCTTTGCTCCTTGTAGCTGATCCCCGGCATTTGTCAGCCTTTCTGCTTAAACAAACACAAAACAAACATAATTCTTCAATCCAAAATCACACAATATTGTTCAGTAAATGAGCAGAAATAAATGTTCAACACAGAAACATGACACACATGACAGACAGTTGGTTGTCCCCAGCCCTGCCTGAAATGCTGCTCTACTACCCTACACTATACTTATTACTGGCCTCTTGCAACATATCTTATCTCCATCCATGCATTGCTTCTGCACTGACTTTACCCATCTTTCATACTCCAAAAACCACAATAATATATATATATATATAATCTGCTGAAGTGAAGTGAGTTCACTTTGTGCCTCTCACTCTAGCTTTAATATTTATGAAGATTACCATTTTCATCCTCCTAATGCCACACTGCATTGTTCCATTGTTCTGGGCTTTCTGGATTTTCGCAATGGCCTTGCTCATGCCACATTTATCAATATTTTCAGTTTAATTGCATCTTTTACTATCAGGGCAAACTTTCGGATATCACTGTACCCCGGAGTGTAAAACAGATAGTTGGGTATTAAAAAATCCAAATGTATTTAACAACTGGGTCTGCAGATTTGCCATGGACCCCACTAAAATATGGTATATATATATATATATACATATATATATATATAATTGTACAACAGGAAATTGTACCTGCTTATATGAATCTCACTAACATAAATCCATAAAGGCATCCACGTTCAATCACAACAATCTCCATATAAATCTGCTATATTCGAATACACGCTAAGCAAATTAACATTCTACTTGGCAAGGGGTTGCTCTATGAATATTGTACAAAAGACAAATAGGGTTAAAGCATTTCTCCAACATCAAGCCACGTATCATTCCGGAGGAATGTACATCCTTGCATTGTAATATATCTATGCACCAACTGCCCTGTGTACATGGGAGTTATTGAATGTATCACCTGTGTAGAGACCACTGGACATATAGGCAAAGGCCGGCTAACACTGGGCTATGTGTTAAGCCATTTACCTGCAAAAGGCAACGTGTTTGCATTGGATTATGCACATTTGCATTCGTAATTACTATCCTCGGGCATCTATACTTTTGGGTTCTAAACCACTATGTTCCCTGCTTGTGTGGGTACAGTTCTCTCAAGACATGTACATGTGACCTTGATTAAACCAGTATTTGGTCTTTCATTTATTGGCATGTATGTATGTGTGTGTGTTTGCGTTTATGGTTTCCTTGCACATGAATTGATTCCTTTATATCCAAAAACATGCACTGTCGGCCCTACATGTAAGGCTTTCAGTCTGTTTATATTTCTGGGGTGGATATGTACTATTCTCCAGTGACAGATATTTAGTTGACAATTCCCATCCCTCACCCACTAAACATGACTCTGTCTATGCATTGACAGACAGGAGAATGCCAAGGATTTCCACTTCGCATAGTTCTTATTGAATGGAATTCATTATTTCAACACACATTTCGTTGTGCAAATATCGAGACTATACTATGGCCTTGCTGGCTGCATAAAGCATGATATCATGCCAGGCTATTGTTCTAGCTTTGCACTATGACCTGCCTTGACTCAACACCTGTTTCGATGACTAACTATATTTGCAAATGATGCTCAGCTTTACAAAGACAATCCCACTTTAAATGTTTCAGTTTTAAATTTAATTTTTCACTGCAAAGTGGAATGGCCCCAAAGAACAACCTCTCACTTTGAATTCAGTATAGAAGGAAACACAGGGCATGCATTTATAAACACTGGTGTTCTAGTTTTTAAAGTGCTTCCGATTTGCATTGCTAGTCCATTTCCCTTCCCAGATTTTACCCTAACCAAAGTTGGACTATTTTGGGTAATTGGTAGGGGTTTCTTTTGATTTATCTTTTAAGATCCAACTTCTGATTTTGGGAGAACCAGCTAAGGGCCCAGTATGCCAGGCATCATCCTGTCAGCAAATCCTCAACAAAGGGGCCCTTTTCGGAATCAATCATCCCTCTAATGGCTTCTCTGGCTTCCTTCTCTCAATGGACAGGACTCAGGGACTTGTCTGCCATATGCTAAGAGTCAGGTTTCTTGCTCTGCAATCTCCAGGTGGTTCCCTCCTGTGTATTGCATTATATTCCATCTAACTCCACCTCTGGTTGGTCAGAGGTGTGGCTTTCCAGTCCCAAGGGTGGGAGAAAAACCATCCTTATTGAGAAAAGCTAGTACTCCTTTCTCAAGTCGACTGTAACACAACACACAACCATGCATTGTATACTTTTCTTATCCAAATCAAGCAATGTTGTAAAATATGAATAGCAACAGTCTAATGTGTATTGCAGCTAGGCTCATTCCTCAATTCTGCTTTTTACCTGGTAATAAGCAACAGTCCCAAACCTAAACAATAGCACTCACATTATTGCATGTACATAAAAAAAACTGACTCAAGTCAACAAAGTAAGTGATATTGTGTAGGTTTGGAACTGTTATGATCAATGAGTTTATTCATTTTTCATCATCATCAGTAACTTTATTTCAGCCATGAGGCCATAAAAGTACAACATGACACCTATAAACAGCAATCTGTGAGGGGTCAGTAATGCAAGGCAGACAACTGTTTGATGATTTATTAAAACATGCCATTTTATTCTCAAAAGGAATAGGATAAAAAATGCCTCACTATCCCTACTCTGCTGAGGATTTCCCTACCTAACCAAAGTTAAATAGAAACACTCTAATACAGGATAACTGGCCTTCACACTAAGCAACAAATAAACAAAGAAAATATATGGCAATACAACATTCACAGTTTCCGGATAACCTTCTGATGTCCTGGTGCATTCCCTTCCCCAGGATTCAAGGTCAAGTCTGTTAAGGTTCAACCAAAGAAATAAATGTCTCAAATCAGTTCTTAATGTTTCAACGTCAAAGTAAGGTTTGTTAACCAAAGTTGCAATGATATCAAATCTCTTCTTCTTGGTGAAATATCCACTTTCCACTTCCACCTAATAGCACCAATGGTAATCCCAACCACGATGATTTGTCACCTCTTCAAGAAGATTTACCACAGTTCAAAAGAATTGCAATATTCACAATTGTCAGTGTGAAATAGTTCTTGGTTAACAATTAGTATTTTATTAGTTACAGTTTTATAGTTCACAATGGTAAATTTGTCAGGATGACTTCTCAGTGCTTCTGCTCCCACTTCAACAACTTCACTTCTACTTGATTCACTATGAAACCAGTCACCTTTGTTCACGGTACTCCACTTTGTTTAGGCTACTACAATGTTGCATCCACTGACAACCAGATATACCACCACAGCTTCAGTACTTTGGACTACTACCACACAGCTTTAATGATTTGTACTTCTAGACAGGCTTTGACAAGATACACTTTAAAGCACTTAAAAACCTTCAATTAGGCAAGGCACTCTTCCTCTGAATATCTCTCTTCAAAATAGGGAGCCTCTTTACCTCCCTTGTGTGCCTGCCACAATAACAACCTGGGGTTGCATTAAAGACTCACTTCTCTTTGTTTATTTACAAATAAATTAAACTAAACTAAAAGAAACAGTCTCTGGCATGACAGGTTGTCAACCTCAAAATAGTCTTTACAAGCAGCTAGTTTCCCCTTCCCCAACTTTCTCAGCCGAAGTAGTTACACAGAGGCCTTGATGCCATTCTCTTAGCTTCAGGTAATGCTTGCATGTGCCTATATAAGGCCAGTTGAACTGTTATTAACTTCACAGTAACAATTTGATTGTTTCTTAACTCTGAGAAAGGTTGGTTTCACAGTTAATATGGGGAGACTCTTGGCTTGGGCAATGCTTGTTCTCTTCAATAATATATACACTTTAACTTCTTATATAGAAAAAGTATGCTGTGTTAAATTAAAGAATAGAGTTCAGTCTTCCTTTAGGAATCACAATTAGGCACACACGAACAATTGTTAGTGTAGTTTCCAAAGTTTAAAGATTGGTTTTGCCTTGTATACCTGTATCAAAGTGAATGATAAAGTTCAGTCCTCCTTTGGGAATCACAATTAGGCACATGCAACCACTCCTTGATGTAGTTTTCACAAGTTAAAGGTTTCAGCAATTGTTTTTATCAAGGTTAAGTTTTCTATAACGATCTTCACAATGTTCACTCTTCCAAATCATTGACACTTGACCACTCCTTCAGACAGTAACAGTCTTTTCATGGTTGAACAATAGATTTAAGCAGCGTTTGCCTTTCACGCGACTAAATGGGCTTCCATATTCTACGCAAGTGATACATTTCCATTGTTCAGGTATTACAGCTTCAATGAACAACTTCTACTCGCTTTAAATCATACGCGAGCGAATAGGGAACTGGACGCTGTTGCCGGCAATGCTCGTGCAAGGTATTAGAGCGCTGTGCTTCACTCACTGGCTTCTTTAACACTTGCTCTGCAGGTCACCCTGCTTCCACGACTTCTGCCACAACTTCTACTGTCTCTGGCTTCTTAGGGACCCGCACCCTTCCGCTGAGAGGGTGTCTCCGGTCCGGCCACACATTTATGGAGCCTCACTCGTTCAGAGGCCCACGGCTTGACAACCTCTCCTCACCTCGGTCTCCAGCACGTTCACTGCGTGGCAACCATTGCAATTAGGCTCACATAGGGAAAGACAGCTCTCCTGCACACCTTTCAGAGTTTGGGAAAACAGGGCTGTCTCAGAACAAGCAGGTACAATCTGCTGTCTCCATGTTCCGGTGTCCCTCTTGTTCTCCCATTTCTACTTGGTTTGCCAGCCTCGTGTCATCTTCCTTCTACTACTATTGTTGCAGCTCACATTCCCGTCACAATTCCAGCTCCTTCCAATTGCCTGCACCTGAGGGGGCATTTTATGCCTCCCAGTTTCCTTGTTTCCCAGTTTGCTCTCAGGTGTGGACTGTTAGGCTTAATTGCCTGACTACTGCTACAGCATGCCTCTTCAGCCCTCTTCCTCGTCCCAGTACTCATGGGATTATGGAACTTGTGGGCCCCTTCAACAAAGTTATTTCTTTTTTAGTTACTTTTAAGGGTAGATTTATTTCCCTTAAACTCATTAAAAGATGACTGTTAGAATTGGTTGTTACAGAGGAAGACATTTGATGTAAGGCATTTTATCTAGATCTGTTTACATTATACCTTGGGGAGTAAGGAGGGTGTTTATACTGAGATACCATGAAAGGATCAGGAAGCGTCTTCCTGTCCCTGGCCACCTGGAAGGAGACTTTAGGCAGGGTTTCGGTAAGGGATCCGTAGGATTCTTCACAAATGTTAAAAAAAATAAAGAAAAGTGAAGTAGTAGGTTAAGCTCAGGACCCAATTAGGGTCTCTTCAAATGGGTTTTTCTAGAACAGCAGGCTCATTGATTACACCCATGTGAAGAATACCGACTTGCACAGTGACCTTTTCCCCAGTGGGACTGCATTTGCGCCAGAGTGCACAAAACTTTGCAGACTGATTTCGAGGAGGGCTGCAATTGTGCCATGGACCGCATGACATTTTGGGCTGGTTTTGGAGTGGTAGGCAATAACGTGTGAGGGGTGGTCACTTATTTGTGTATCGCTTTTAAGCACAGGGTGCCATCTCATATCAATTCCCAGTATGGCATTGACCACCCTCAGCTCCCTGAATTCAATCCATATAGAACCAAAGGCAATGGGTACATGTATTCACACAAGATCTTCCCCGGTTTTAAGTTGGCACAGGTCAATTTTGAAACCTTGTGTATGAATAGGATACCCCCCACGGGGGTTCACTGTCATCTTGTTAGTTTGGGCAATGGGTTTGGATGCTGCATAGCCAGCCCTACAGGGTATCTTCTCAGCTATGGAACATGTTCTAGATGCATTATCCGCCTGCCTGATATGGATCAGTGTGATTGGGGATAGGATAGAACACTAAGTACATTAGGTCCAGTTGCCCATCTGCAGGAAGTGCTATTTTGGGCCTGGTTGACTCTCTGCTGTTGCTGATGTGCCACAACCCAGCTTGGTTGGTGCTAGCCTTGTTTGAACATGCAGCAAGGTTAGTGGCTGCTACTACCTCTAGTGGTTTTGGACCCTCTTTAAGACTCTCCTGACCAGTTGATTGCTCCTCCATACACCCACCCCTTCTATATGCCTCAAGGAGGGTTAGCAATAGGTTCTTTATTGACACCAACTCTGACAAAACAATACTGCACTTCCACACCTCCCCTGATGATGACCCCTTGGTTGCTGGGTCGGGGTGTGGTGCATTTTGACAGGGGGAACTAGAACAAAGCTGGATCTCACTCTTAACACCCTTGGACCCTGAGGGTTTGACCTGCAGGGGTGTCACGTCACCCCTGGTATCTCTCTCAGCCTTTTTACTCCACACCGCTCCCCCAGACCCTCCACCCTGTGGTTCTGTATTTTCAACAATGATCACATAGGTCACACCCGGGCAGTCCAGTGGAACTCTGACTTTAGCTGGAATTATCGTAACTGATAGTTGTCAGTGGTATCGTGAGTCGCCGAGGTGCACTGGATGTGGATATCCATCATTGGAAAGAGCAGTCTCATCGCCCACATTGGGTCCATGTTGTGTGCAATATCAGGAATATCACGGATAACCAACGGACAGAGACTGTGGGTTGGGACATCCAACTCATCGGGGGTTTTGGAAGTGTCACTATGATCGCCGTCGGCTCCCACTTCAACCACACTTAGACAGGAACCATCCAGGGTCGGGGTTAGAGGCAGGTCCATGTACAGAGTTCCTGGCAAAATGTCAACTGCTGCCCCACGACACAAGGGGCTAGTGCCAACTGCCCTACTTTTATGGTTGGAAATTAGTTCATCCTTATTTATCTTGTAATCTTTCTTTTTTACTTTGTCACTCCTGTGGTCCCAGTTGACGGGGGCAGTGAATATTCCAATGAATTGGTTAATCTTGTGGATCAAAATGTTGGCTTTACCCACTGGTTTGAAAGGGCTTAGGCTCTGGAATCTGTGTTTCACAGTGCCAGATAGGGGGAATGCTGTAAGGATTTTCCGTCTTATGGTCAGAATTTTCCGTTTTGACATGACGATGAGCTGGGTGATGGACTACTCCTTGGGTCTGACATCAGTGTGGACTGGCAGTGTAGAGAGGCAACCAAAGCCAAGGGCAAAGTAGCGGCAATGTTACAATGCCCCCCCGCCCGACTCTTCACCGTGTCAGGCGCTCTTCTTACTTGCACTGTCTCAACCTCTGTTTTGTTATTGCAAGTTGTGCCCGAACGTACTGCGTGGAAGCTATGACTGAGGCTCCTCCCAGTGGGCACCGAACACCCTTTGTGCACCAAACACCTGTGCCCTTCCTGTGGGCCTCCGCAGGAGTTATTTTAAGTGGGGGGCATGAACAGGTCCAGTAGCGGTACTGAGAGCCTCCAGGCTCAAGGCGGGCAGTGCAGGTAAACACCTGCGCCCTTCCTGTGAGCTTCCATATTGCCCACAGAGTGCAAGTGCAAGGTAAGCAAGTTAGAGGCTTTTCCAATATGTGCACCAGGGGAGCGCAATTACAATTATAAAGAATGCAAGGCGAGGTTAAGTGCTACCCTCGATGCTTGGGATACAACCAATGCCTTACTTCGCCACCTCTATGTTGTACACTGTTGCTGAGGTTCAAGATAATACAGAGTTCGATTATCCAGAAAATATGAGAGCCTACAGCTACCTAAGGTGCAAAAAGCACCAATGAAAAAAAGAGCATGAGGTTGTTAGCAGTTTGTCACAAAAACATAACATTTGTGGCACACACACTGGATGCCAGTACAAGTACAGAATGAGGCTCTCTGACTGTGGCTGGACTTGGTTGTAAAAGCACATAACAAACACATAAGTCTCCCAGCATGCCACCTGCCTAATCCCATCAATACTTTGGTATGGCTCGCTTACTGCTGTGCTACTTGTAGCAGCGGTGCCTCTTGTGAGAAGTCAGAAATGTGAAGCAGACAACTTTTGGATGATTTCTCAAATATGCCATTTCGTTACATTATAGGTTTCATGAAACGCCTCACTATCCCTACTCCGACGAGGATTTCCCTGCCTATCAAAACTAAAGGAAAACACTAACACAGGATCTCTGGCCCTCACACTCAAACATAAAATATACAAGAAAACATTTGGCAATTCACAATAAATATCCACAATGGTATTGTCAATATATTCACAGTCTTTCTTGGTAGCCTGGGTGAACTCCACATTCCAAGTGGAATTTAGTTCCAATGTTCGACAAAAAGAAACAAGGAAATACACATGTGCAATAAAGTCTCAATTCAGTTCTTGGCTCCTTCAATGTGTCACCATAAAGTTTTTTTAACCAAAGTTCAAACAACAGTAAAGATTCTCTTCTTCTTTGAACAACAACTTTCCACTTCATCAAATGGAATCAATGTTATTTCAGGCCGAGATGCTTTGCCACAATACACAAACGTCAAAGAAAAAACACAATTCCTTATGAAATTCAAATAGACACAACACTTACTAAAGTTATTGGAACACAAGCTTCTTGTATGATTCAAAAACACACAGCTTCTTATATAATTCAAAGAAACACCGTTTCTTGTCTGATTTAAAGAAACACAGCTTCTGGACACTAAGCCTTTTTTTATAGCCTTAGGACTCACTGTTTATATCTTTGTCAGGATGACTTCACAGCACTCCTACATTCACCTGAACCATTCTCATATCAGGTAACGTCTGCAAAGGCTTCACCATGTGGGTCTACATGCTGCCCCATAGAGTTCCACATTTAACTGTGCTTCTGAAGTTTCAAGTCCATTGACAACCAAAATTATCAACACAGCCTCAGTAATTTGTATCTCTGTGACATTGAACAGTTTTTGAAAACATTGACAAAGTTCCCTTCAGTGCACTTCAACACCTTCAATTTAGCGAGGCACTCTTCTTCTGGACATTCACTTTCCAGTAGGGCTGCCTCTTTCCCACTCTTTTCTGTTAGCAACAACAACCACAATGCCCTTAGGGGGTATTTCCCCCCTCTCCTCTTGGCTTTGGCAATGTGAGTTACTTCAACTTCTAGAAAATAAACCCAAGTGGCAAGCTTCCCTTTTTTCCAACCATGCCTTTGCCTCTTTGCATCCTGCCAACCAGAGTAGTTTACTCATGGACTGTGCTGTCAATCTCTTTTGGCTTTAGGAAATGACGGCATACCCTAGACTTGAGCAATGCTTGTATACCTCTTGGGCTTTGGCAAAAGCCTGATTCACTTTTGGCTGGAGGTACACTTGTTTCACTCTTGGCTTGGTCAATGCTTGCTCTCTATAACTCATAGCGGTACTGCTCAGTCACTTAACTTTTAGTGTTATATTCTTTTCAATTGCTGTATGATTGATTCAGAAATTACCCTTCATCTCAGAATCGGTTTTTGGCACACGTGACAATTCTTTCATCTGTTTTCAGCAAGTTTAATATTTACGAAAAGTGTTTCACTGCATTTTTCTGTTACGCAAATGAAAGGAATATTATTTACTTATATGAGAGTGCTACTTCTCAGACTTCCCATTGTCTGACAATAGTTGTATAAAGCTTTCAGTCATATGCAAGTGATTCTATGTGGATACAGTTGACTTACATTATTTGGACAAGGGATGAGAATGCTCGGTAATCCTCATTGGCTTCTGTCTTGTTCCCGTTGCGTGCTGCAGGGCTTGCACGGCGTCTGGCTTCTTTTTGGCCCACCCCCTTCTTCATTGAAGGTATCTCCAGTCCCGCCTTCCGCTGCACAACCTCTGCACTTCAGAGTTAAGGGAACAATACCCTCTCAGGACAGACAGCTGAAATCTGTTTGTTGAAAGTCCCGGCGTCCCTTTTGTTCACCTCTTTCTTATTGGATTGCCAGCACTGTGCTCTGCTTCTGCTGCGACCTTTCCAGCTACAGCTCCATCTAAGGGCCTGAACCTGAGCAGGCCTTTTAAGCCTCAATGTGTCCCTCAGGTGAAGTTAATTGAGCTTAACAGGCTGACCACTACTGCAACATTGCTCTTCTGTCCTCTTCTTCGTCCCAGTACTTCTGGGATTATGGAATTTGTAGTCCCAATCAACAAAATTAGGTTTTATTTGGCAACAAGCCATTAGAAGTGTAGGATTGCAGGGAAAGTTAAACAAGCGGGTTTCCCAGTCTTCCTGACCTCTTTCCCCTCTCATGTGATCCTCCCCCAGGACTCCACCTCAGGGTTGGGATCAGGAAGCATCTGCAGCCACATGAGAAGGGTCCCAGGCCAGGTTTAGAGGGGGAAAGATCACTGCTGATTCATCACACTCTCCTCGACTCGAATCGCCCTCCACCAACCAGGCAGGCCACACACTCAATGGGACTGGGCTGAATGGTCAATGAGGAGTGTCAGCCAGACACCAGTCACGGCACTGCACATAGGAGAAGAAACAGGAGAGAGCAGGGGGAGAACAGTTGAACCACTGTGGTCCCCATGTTCCCCCTCTACAGAATGCAAAACATGGACACGGACCAACACCCAAGGTAGTAAGAGTCGAGCTGACAAGCCGCACCAAGTGGGATGCTCGCAACACTGCTCTGTGCGCGTCCCCCACGACCGCTTCCATCAGCCCCTTCCCAGAGCACTTAACTGCATTAAACGTCATTAAATGTCAAAACATTGATACAAACCTAGATCCCACATCAATATATGGTTCACCCCCACATAAGAACCCTACGAAAAAATGAAAGAGCCTCAGAAACCATTTGGAAAAACCTTCCCTCTACATCTAACAAAGAAGATTTTCTAACGGGTTCCTCCATTTATAAGACAGCTATCTTCCTAGCAAAAGGCAAGTCCTATAATGACCGGATCTATAAGGCTAAATCCAACACTTAAGAATGATTTAACATACTTAGAGAGCTTGAATCACCTATGGCACGCACCTCTAACGACTTGTTCCAAAGACGCCTTATGGTGTCACCATTTTCAAAAAGCCCTCTCCGATCAAACTGAGCTTCTACAAAAGAAAATTGAGAAAATTAAACAGCCTAATAAACAACCTACCTCATCCTTCAACCCAAACTCCCACACCTGAGCAAACAGACCTGTTTTAATTCACCATCCTTAGTATCAAGGAAGTTGAGGATATAATTATAAGCCTAAAACCATCAAGTTGCATGGGCAATGTCTGCCCAGCTTCAATTATTAAAGAAACAGCAAAGGAACTATAACCCTTCATCATCTCACTAATAAATGCCTCATTCACAACCAATACAGTACCTACCAACCTGAAGGACGCATGGGTCATGCCTCTGCTTAAGAAACCAACATTAGACCCAAATACCCTGACGAACTACAGACCAGTCACCACGGTGCCTTTTCTCCTCAAGATCATTGACAGAGCGGCCTACCTACAGATCCAGCAATACCTGGAATGTAAAAACCTTCTGGTGCTATGTCAATCGGGCTAACATCCCAGGCATGGGACCGAAACAGCGCTGATAGAGCTAGTAACCCAAATAGAAACCATAAAAGATAATGACAACCTTGCCATCCTTCTATTACTCGACCTATCAGCTGCCTTCGACCTGGTGGACAGTAAAACTCTCTGCAGCCATCTCTCCTCTGCAGCCCACTTCTGCAAGGACGCTACCACTTGAATCCAATCCTTTCTCAACAATAGAACCACAAGAGTGTTTTTCCTCTGCGGCTTCTGCCCTTCACGCCGTTGTCACTTGTAGGGTACCTCAAAGCTCTTGTGTCTCCCCTACGCTATACAACATATTTACAAAGCCACTATTTGACGACTTAGACTTCATGGTTGTCTCATACACCAACTACGCTGATGACACACAAATTCTTATCCCCATATCTGAAAACTACACTACGGATGCGAAACGACTCAATGACATTTACCACTTCATCAAAGCATGGATGGCGAATCACGGACTCTGCCTTTACGACAAGACTAAGCTTCTCCTTGTAGGAACTCAAGCTAGACTCAACAGACTTGACAAACAGTTTCACTCCTTCAACATTGATGGTAACAACATTAAGGTCTCAAAGGATGTTAAAACCTTAGGTATCTATACCGACTCAACCCTCTCCCGATCCATACAAATCAATGCTACTGCTTCTACAACGGGCTACATTTGCAAGCTCATCATCACCTGTAGACCATTTCTGACCGCTGACAATTGCATCACTTTAGCTAGGGCCTTAGTCCTAACTAAACTAGATTACTGCAATGTCTTATACTTAGGCACCAACCAACATAACTTAAAAAAACTGCAAATCTATCAAAACAATGCTCTTAGAGCTCCAACCAACTTTCAGAGAACACTCCAGATCTCAGAGTTGAGACAGAGTGCTTGGTGGCTCTCAATCAACCAAAGAATAAAATTCAAGACTCTTTCGCTTACGTATAAATGCCTGAACAACCAAGCACCCATGTACCTCTGCGACAAATTCAAGCATTGCACATCAGACTGACCAACCAGATCTGCACAATCTAACCGCCTCATCATACTATGGTTTAAGCTCCAGAAAGCAGGCGGCAGAAGCTTCGCGGTTCTAGCAGCCAAAACCTGCAATGCCTTACCTCCTAGCCTTAGATTGGAACCTTCCTACCTTAAATTCCCTAAGAATGTCAAAACCTGGCTCATCTCGAATGAAGCCTAGCTGCATATTGTACCTTGCATATATTTGTCAAATTGTATATACCCGCCTTCAATTGTAAATAGTTTTCCTGGTTTGTGTAAATACTCACCTTGTAAATGATCCATGTAACTTGTATATGATGTCTGTTGTAGCCGTAAGAAATTTGCCCAGATGCCTCAGGGCTTGGTGTGCTATATAAATAAAACTTAATTCAATTCAATACAGCCTTAAACTTCTAGTCAGCACTAAATGCATTAGTTGGTTGTCTTATCAACATAGTGAATTCAATGCTTATAGCATCTGTAGATCCACTTCCTATAAAGCTGAGTATCTTGACGTAGTTAGGCTGGTATATAGAGCCAGGTGCTTTGATCACGTAACTCTGTTCATGAAGAACATCACTTTCTTATTAGGCCTAGAAAACTAACTGCTTAACATTTTAAGCATGCCTTGTAGAAAAGCTTAGAATGTTAGGCAGGATAAGGATTTCGAGAAGCACTTATGTTCTCAAGTTGGAAAAGCCAAAGGTATTATTAGAAGTAACCAGTACCCTATCCATCTCAGGTGATCTATTGAAGTTTTGTGGAGGTCAAGAAAAATAATTTTTTAGTTCACAACCTTTAACTGTAAAGGAACTCCAATATGGTGTCACATTATCTGGATCCAATGAAACAGTATTGGTATTATCAGCAAAAAAAGAAACATGCTAAATTACATAGATGGGATCAGCTTCTATTAGATGTGCGTACATGAAATCAAACTGCTGTCTGGAAAACTGTTGTTCATGGTGGATTAAATTTGCCTTTGACCCCGGTTATGCTTATCCCTGAGCACGATTGGTACGAGCATTAAAACACTACACTGCCCCCACTGGTGAACCCTTGGTTACCGCTAGTGATGGCGTGCAGGTTGAAAGAGAAACAAATCTCATATTTTCAAAATTTTTGGAAAGAATTAGAACGCAACCATCAAAAATACAGGAAGGCCCATGGGTCAGATAACGTACCCATTGACTTGCTAAAAATGGAAGCTCCAATTTGGATCCCGGGTTTAAACAAAACTGGTTAATTTTATTAATATTGATAATAATCCTCCTGGATATTGGCGAACAGCGGAAATTGTTCCAATTTTTAAAAAGGGCAATAATAACAATACTGCTAACTATCACCCAATATCTCTTCTAGAGGGCCGTAGCAAGAATTATGCAAAGGTTCTTGAAATTGATTCAATCATTGGTCAACCATGAAAATGGCACTAAGCCATGTATACGCAGCCTTTCGCAAAGCCTTTTCACTAGTGTTGGTTGTGCAGAAATATGTTAATCAGAAACGCATTCCTCTATGTTTAATATTTGTTAAACTCAAGGTGGTTTTTGATAATGTCAAACGGGACCTGTTATGGGGAACATTAATCAGGCAGGGGAGCTAATTTTGTTGCTGGGGTACCTTCAATGAAATGCATAAAAGCCTGGAGTAAGGCTTTTATGTATTTCATTTACGGTGCTACATATTGTCATTAATTTCTATGGCAGTGGAGAGGGGCGGTTCGTAAGTAACGATTCGACCGCCTCCTTCCGCTCCGACATACAAAAATTCCATGACATGCCCCAGCATGCATTTTCATGCTGGCACAAATGCTGGCAATACCTATGGAGTCCGACAGCTTTTTCAACCACTAATTCCATAGGAATCCATTGTAAATGCTGACTGACATGTACACTTGGTAGGCAACAATTACTCAATTTGCACGGTGGAGCGCAAAAGGGCGGCGTAAACGATTGTACGCCGCCACCTTTGCACTCCCCTTTTTCACCCCACCGTGCCAAGAAGGTAAATTCAGCAGCGGCACCCTTGTACGTGAAAGTGTAGACGTAACTGGTCCCCACTACTAAAATACGGGAAGCTCGAATATGAATATGAAATATAAACGTAAAATCCTGGGATGTATCTCACAGGCAAATCTTGGTAAGGAAGCTCAAGTGAGAGTCATGGCTCAATCAATTTTCTATTCTTTACAGCTTCTGCGCCTTCCACTTCCTTTCATACTTTCAAACGATCACGCTATGGTGGTGGAATGTTTGGTTAACTCCTGTTTGGAGTGTGGAAAGAGTCTGCTGGCAGGATGCCTGGGGAAACAATTGATGAGACTTCAGAGAGCACAGAATTCCGCAGTTCGGCTAATCTTTAAAGTCTCTAAATCAACTGGTTTTTCCTCATTATGCAGATCTCTACATTGGCTCCCGGTGAAGGTGGGAATCGATTTTAAGATTCTCTGTTTGGTCTTTAGATGTTTCCAGTCTTGCTCCACCATATCTGCTCCGCCTTATCTGGCAGAAAAACTCAAATGATATCAACCAAATCAGCCACTTAGATCATCTGACAAACTATTGCTTGTAGTCTCACCCTCCTGATGTGTCTCCAGAGGTGATCACGTTTTGCGGCCTATGACCCTAAAATGTTGAACTCTCTGCCATGGGAACCAAGAAGCATGGCATATCTAATATACTTTCGTAAATCATTAAAAACATTTCTATCCAATTTGTTTTCCAAGCATTGCTCCCACAAAGCTACGCAGTTGAAGTCTTGTGAATCATCTGTGCCCAAATGCTGTTTATTCTGCCATGTCTAGCGCTTTATAAATACTTCAAATATCAAATATATGAGCACCAGGGTGTTAGCCCTGAGCTGTTCACTGCAATCAAATCACTTTGCACTTACAATGAGGCATATGTCAGATGGAGCCAAGGAAGCCAAAAGTCTCAAACCTTTTTGATAATAAAGAGTATGTGCCAAGGGTGTGTTATTACCCTTTTACTGTTTTCCCTATTTGTAAATGACATTGTTGTTACCCTGTTGTCTTTGCCAGTGGGTGCACCCATTATGAATGGCAAAAATATTGGTATACTACTTTTCGCTGACAATGCCATCATATTTCTCACTTCCCGTTAGCCTGAAAAATATTTTTTATGAGTTTATTAGACTAACTGTGCAACAACAATGACTTAGTAATTAATGTCGACAAGATGAAAACAATTACATGCCATTGAAAATTCTCATCGCCTATCAGATTAGAGTTGAGTTGCGTCCAGGTAGAAAATGTTGAACACGTTGAATAGCTGGTCATGCATTTCAATAATGAGGGCAACTAGCAATCTCAGATTCGGAAATGGAAGTCCGACAGCACATGCGTCATCCTAAAGTTTTCTAGAAAAATGTGGGGGGCGGGCTGAGGCATCAACATTAGAAGTCCTTAGAGCACACGCCCAATCGTCGGTCCTCAACAGCTCTGCGTTGTAGTATTACAGTCTCAGTTTGCCTGTTTGACCATTAGACAGATTACATTTTATCAAAGTTTATTAACTCTATATCAAGAAACTCTAAACATTGCAGTCAAATTAGAGTTCGGTGTGAAGGAATCGAATATGCCATTCAAATTAGGTCAGTACTGTTATGGCTAAAATTGTGGATCAGAGAGCAATTGTTTGACTACAAAGAAGAAATGTTGGATCTTTTAAAACAGAAAAGTACCAAGCCATGTCCCTGGTTCTGCATGTGACAAATGTCCCGGTAAATAACAATATCAATCATTTATGTTGCAGTCCTGACTGATCGTCCACTAATCTTTGAGTCTGTAAAGATCTTTGAGTCTGTAAATAACGCCTATTGGATCTGGATGGACCTTATGAATAGAACTAATGATAAACCATTTTTTCAAAAGTATCTCAGAATGAAATCAACTCTAGGATATGAGCCTTACCTTAACTGGATAACCACCATTGCTGAGAAAACCTATTTTAAATATTTTGCTCAGGGAATAGTTTCCCTGATGAGTTTTACTTACTCGTGGAAAAAATTGAATATAAAGTCTTGTTTTTTGTGGCAACTGTGAAGGGTCAGTAATGCGAGGCAGACAACTGCTTGTAGTTTTCTCAAAGTAAGATATTTTATTAAAGTATACGTTTTCAAATAACGTCTTGCTTGCCCTACTGTACCAAGGAATTCCCTACCTAGTCTAAAGGCTAAGGGAACAATCTCTAGCATGGGTAAATTGGCCTTCACTCTAAACATCAAACATTCAAAGAAAATTATAAAGCAACATAAGATAATAAACAATATTGATTAATATTTGGATGACCTTCACCTGTCCTGGGTACGATCATTTTCCCAGGGTATAAAGTCAGCTTCAGAATTTTCAAAGAAATGAAAAGGTCATCAAACCAAAATCCACTTGTGACATTTCTATGCTTTTAGTTGAAAAGCTCCCCTTCTAATTCCAGCAAAGAAAATAGCACCAATGGTAAACTTCTGCAGTACATTTGGTATATTTGTCAGGATGCTTCTGCCTGGGTTGCTGCTCCCTTTTAAAAACCACTCTTCTTCTGTTATTACTGTGGGAACGCTCGCTTTGGTCCCACAGTATGCAACTACTTCAAACCACTCCAATGTGACATCCGCGGGCAACTTTATAGGCCACCACAGTTCATATACTTCTATTACTGTTTTGTACTTCTTAATGATTAGGCAAAGTCTGAGAAGACACTTCAATGACTGTCTACAAGGGCAAGCCTCTTTGCCTTTTCCGTCTGTCTGACTGCTACAAGAATATGTTTACAACTATTCAGTACTTTAGAATCAATAGGCATGTCTTGACAAGACACTTCAACCTCTTCAGGTAGGCAAGGCACTCTTCCTTTTAATGAATTCCTAAAAAGGGGGAAGCCTCTTTGTCTCTTCCGTCTGTCTGACTGCAACAAATATAACCTGCCTCTGCCCACAGGACTGACTTCCTTTCAGCTTCAGCAGTCTTTAGCATTACAGGTTGACTTCAGAATATTCTTTACAAGCAACCAGCTCCCCTCCCCCAGCTATACTCACACTGTTTCTGCCCAAGTAATTACCCAGAAGCTGTAGTGCCTCTCTTTCAGCTTCAGGTAACAATGCCACACTTATATCTGAGGCTACTGGACTGTTGACAACTTCACAGATTAGGTGGATGGGTTTAAACAGTACTGGTGTCACGATACAAAGGGATCACCTCTTTGCTTGGGTAATGCTTGTTCTCTTCAGTATAATAACTTCTTGAAATAAAGAATGTCAATTCTGGATAATACAAGGTTCAGTCTTCAAAGTGAAAACATAATTAGGCGCACACGACCACTCTTTAAGGTAGATTTTCAAACTTAAAGGGTTGTATGTAATTGTATTCCCATGTAATATAAAAGAGGAAACTTCTGACTTCTCTTGGGAAACACAATTGGCGACACGTGACCTTCCTATAAGGCAGCTTTCATTTGTTCTTACTTGTAACTCCTGTAAGTCATAAGTGTTAGATTTTCTGAATATATTGAATACTTGTTCCTTTAACACAAATAAGGACACGCGACTACTCCTTTAATTTAGAAAGAGTTCAACAATGAATAGAATAGCTTTTTACTTCTCACACAAATGAATCAGATGTTGGAATAAGCATGAGTGCTACATTTCCATTGTCAACCAACAGTTTAAAGACGCTGCACAACTTTTGTTCGCTTTGCACTCTACACAAGTTCTTCAGAGTTGGTTACAGTTACCGGCAAGGGTTATGAAGGGAATCTGAACACTGTACTTCACTCACTGGCTTCAGGGACACTGCAGTTGCAGGTTGCTTTGCTTCCCCAACTTCCTCAACTGCTGCTACTACTTCGGGCTCACTTGGGACGCACACCCCTCTCCAGCACGGGATGGCCACCTTAATTGGGAGTCTCCTTCACTCTCGAGACCCTCAGCTTGCCTTCTGCTTCTGGTCTTGGGCTCCTGCATGGTTTTGCCTCTGCAATCACAGCAGCTCGGCTCACATGGGGAAAACTTCACTTCAGGACGTCTTCTTCTGAGCAGCCTCTGCAATACACGTTATAGGAACACAGGACCCTGGTAGAACTTGCAAGTGAAATCTGCTGTCTCCACATTCTGGCATCCCTTCTGTGGTCCCACTTCCTCATAAATTGCCAGTCTTGTGCTTCTCCTCTGCTACTACTACTGCCAGCCTTCCAACTCCTGCTCCAGCTCCTTCTGATTTTCTGCTGGGGCCTTTATTGTCTCAGAGGTTTGATAATTGGCTTCAGGTGTGAGCCATTAGTTTCAATTGCCTGACTCCTGCAATGGCTACTAGGCTTATTGCCTAACAACTACTTCTACGTGCCTCTTCAACCCTCGTCTCACACCCTCTATGATTCTGGGACATGCAGATTGTTCCAACAAAGTTAGTTTTTCCTGCTTCTTGATTAGTTATAAGGGCAGAGTTATTTCCCTCACTATTTTTAACTGAGAGACTGTTTTTGTAACCTTTATAGAGGAAGATGGTTTAAAGAAGGCAATGGTTACACAATTCCTTTTAGATTACCCTTGGAAATGAGGAGGGCATTTGTCACGTCTCCCAGTGTACTCGCTACTAGGCAACCCACTAGGCAACCCATGCTCAACCCACACTTACCTGGCACATCACTCGCTGCACATCGGGGCACAGGAACACAGCCTTCCGCTCGACACTGGAGAAGGATGACTGGTTTTCCAGGTGTTTTCCGATCTTCATTGTCCTGGCAACTCACGTGGAAACTCCCGTATGCCTTGCAACACCGCCGAAGAACACGGCGATTCACGCGTCACGTGAGGTGAACTGCTGCCAATCACATTCATCCTCTGCCATCACGTGACTTTCCCACGCTTCTGCGTTTTTGCATCATGTAACTACAACTAACAGTCAAAAGCGCCCGAAGCCACGGTGGGAGCGCTTCTCAGCTGCTTCTCGTAAGGACTGTTTGGCGTTATTGTTTTCATCAAGGATTCATCGGCTCTACGACCACAGACTGTTTTTGGATACTCTACTTCTTCCTGGCTTCATCTGTTACCTTTGCCCTGGAACACTTCTTGCTTGCTTCTAAGGATATTCCACCCTGCACCTACTTCACGGATTGCTCAAACGGACTGCCCCTTTGCTTGGACCTTGTGCTTTGAACTGGTTTCTGACCTCATTATGTGTTTTGTGGACTCCTCTTGTGCCAACTTGCCCAGGTGTGGAACTACTACCCAAGCCCCTCAGGAACCCGGCCTACTGTCTCTGCTGGTTGCCCTTATGCATTATGACCTGGCTCACAGCTCGTCTAGGTAAGCCTTGTTACAATCAGTTCCTTATTGTCGTGTCCATATTGCATTAGTTTGATAACCGTCTATTGCCTTACAGTGGTCAAAGGGGTTCTTCCGGCTTTCCTGGTTCCAGTTGACGGCTCACTACACCTGTGGCCTCAAAAGATTGCACAGACAGTATTTGGTCATTCAGCCTGTGTGGTACTTGGGGACGGAGGTATTCAATAATCGGCACGACCATCAAGATCAGAACAGCATTTGGTTTAAAAATACCAAAAGGAGTCTTTCTTTTGGTATAGGCTGCTTTGATGTCACAACCTTAGGTTTTACTACCTTATATTTAAGAAGAGGTTGAGAGACAATAAAATGAAAATAAGCCATAACCTTTTTTGGCATAGTAGTTTGAGTTTCCCTATCAGAGGAAACATACTGTGTCTCATCCCACAGAATCTCCTCACCACCCTGGGCCCTGTCTAGACCCAGGTGATCCTCCCACAGTACACCACCCCCAGGATTGGGGTTAGCAAGCGTCTGCCTTCCCACAGCCAACTGGGAGGAGACTTAAGGCAAGGTTTCAGTGAGAGATCTGCAGGATTCTTCACACAACATCCTAGTGATGTTGGATATTACTTTTTATTTCTGTGTCCACTGGTTTGTGACCTTTCATGAAGCATTGGTTTTGTGTTAGTCAGCCTTACGGGTGTACAGTAATTCAGCTTCGAGTAAGTATTCAGCTGAATTCTGGCTGAAAATTTGATATTCGGCTTCAGCCAATTACTTATTTAATTTTCACTCCATGCCGAATAGTTTCCCCTACAAAATAAATTTAGTACTGCTTTGACTATGCCTGGAAACATTCAGGCATGTCATGTTAACCCTTAAGGTTCACTAAACAAATGCTGTTACATTATTTGATTGTAGACAATGCAGTGGTGTGAAACTGCAACCAGTCCCAACCCTTCCTGTGCTGGACAGACAGACTTTTATCTGGTGGTCTGCTGGTGTGGAGTGAGCTAAAGCAAAACCTTCAATATTTTAATGTTTTTAATGAGCAATGAGATGTCTCTGGTCTCCCTGTATTTTGCAGTCGAAAACCATAAAGCTGGAACAGTAGTTTACAAAGACTCCATTGAAAAATGGTATTTTCTTTAGGTCCTTTTTGATTTGCTGGTGAACTGTGTGAGTGATCTGAAAGTTACAGGTTCTAATCCACCAACTCCCATCTAAGTAATATAATTAAGTGAATTAATATAACTGCCATGGAGATCCAGGAAATTCCAAAAACTGAGCAAAATAGCTCAGGGCGTAGGGTGCCTGCAGAAAAAATAAACTATATTCAACGTGCAGGCTAGGTTTATAAAGCAAGTAAGAGGGCTCAGTGGAAAATGTGCTTGCAGCATAGATGTGCTTGTAATAATTGAACATAAATTACAATTCCTGCCCTCCAACTGTCTCATGTTGCCAAAATGAGTCCCTTTAAATTGGGTAAAAGTGACAGATGTTATCAAAGAATGTGGCTATCCAAACGATTGGAAGTTTTACAAACAATGTGTAACCAAAATGGCCTAAACTGTGGCAGCAGAAATATTCCTCCCAACATTAGAGCATTAACAAATAGGGATATGTGTGTAATAATGATGGAGGAGATACAAGTTTACAATTTAGAAACATTGGAGCAAATGGGATGTACAAGTGACGCAAATATGTAAAATAAGCATGCACATGCCAATTAAAGATCTGAAAATCAGCACTGTCTCCTCCCTATAGGGTCAGCCGAGAACCATGAAGGACTCTGCACTTGCTATATATATGTCTTTTATCATGCCCCACCCGGAAAAAACAAAGAAAAACACTAACTATAAATGTAAATACATTTTTCAAATGCCTCATTCCCACTGAGTACCACATGCAGGAAGCATGGCTTTAACATCACAATGGTTTGTGTTCAGTAGCGCTTTAGCAGTCAGCAGGGGGCTAATTGATGTAATCACTCCTTTTGTGTTTCAGTTCCTTGCTGGAGCCAGAAGGCTGAAGATAGGGAAGGCCCAAAAAGAACATTTGAAAGTACAAGTAGACACATCCCAGTCTCCCCTCGTAGTGATTGCATACATGCATACTGCACTTTTGGGATAGTCATAGTTACTTGAGTCCTGCCCAACAAGCAACACCCAT
The DNA here is from genome assembly GCF_040938575.1 of Ambystoma mexicanum. Classification (NCBI taxonomy): domain Eukaryota; kingdom Metazoa; phylum Chordata; class Amphibia; order Caudata; family Ambystomatidae; genus Ambystoma; species Ambystoma mexicanum. Next base: position 101,776,596 of record NC_090936.1, on the reverse strand, counting down.
GAATGCACAAAAATACAAACCGTGCTGTTATTGAACAGTTTGTTTTCTGATAATATATTCCTTTTAAGGTTTACACAAACGTCTTCTGTAGACAAAGAAAAGAAAGGCAATAAAACATGGATATACATATTTTAAAGTTTGTTTTTCATTTGAAAAGTGTTTTTCATGTCTACATAACTTCATTTAATAAAAAGGCAACTATTCAGCTCTGTATTTGGCTCCAGCCAAATACTTGTCCAACTATTTGGTATTCGGACGAATACTTAAATCTACTATTCGTTACACCCCGAGTCAGTACAGAGAGAGCTTTGTGTGTTAGCTGTTTCAGGATGGATTTCTTTTTTTTCTCCAAAACTTGTATTTTAACATGGATGGGAGACATACAGAGACTTCATGATACAGCAGTCTGGTAAACCTACAAACCATCGAGAGGCCCACGTACAATCCCTCCCTCATTCCCGGAATATCCAACCGACAATACATGATTCTTCAATAATACCACATTTCCATCATTAACACCACAACAGGGCGTAGTACTACAATAGGGACGGTTTAAAGGTCAGGTACAAGAACCTTTGGCAATAATCAACAAATGTTAACCAAATATCCAGATACTTAGTTAAATGATTGTGTATGCAAGCCGTGACTTTCTTTGCCACCAGATCTCCCACACTCTGATCCACCACAATGCCAATATCGGGACAGAGGAATCCTGCCAACAACATGCAATAGTAATACTGGCAGCTAACAAATAGTTGTGCCACCAGTTGTGCCCTACACCCCGAGAGGATCCATCAGTAAGTCCACTCCAGAAATCTCCCTGACAAATGATACTACAACTACCCAGAAAGTGTGAATTACCGAGTAGGATGACCACATTTGAAGGTAGCTCCCTTGATGCTCACACCTCCTCCAACATGCCAGATCCAGGTCCGGGTTAATCTTTTGTAGGGTTTGCGGCAGAAGATGCCATCTTATAACATAATTTGTTCATGCATTCCCTGTTCATCCCGCACTAATAAGATGCATGATTTATGGCTCAGACTTCCTCCCAGATATCCTCTACAAGTTGCCCAACATCAATTTTCCAATTGTGATCTATGATGGATTAGCTGCCAGTAAATCCACTCCCAGCAGTTTATAAAAGCATGAAATCTTACCACAGTTTACCCTGCCATTAAGGTACCTTCCAATCCCACAGCATTGTGTGCCACGCAGTTCCTCACCAATGGGTGGGAGATCCAAAGTTGGATCTGGGCATATCTGAAATGTTCCTTCTCATCCAGCAAAAATCTGGTCTTACACTCAGTAAACGAAATGGGAGATCCATCTTGATACAACTGGGATAAACTACGAAGGCCCCCGCTATTTAACTGTGAAAAGATATTCCCAGTAAATCCCGGGGAGAACTCCAGATTACCAAAAACTGCAGAACACAGTCCCACTCCCTGCTTCCAGAGAGCTTCACGTTAATAAAATAATGAAACACTTGTCGAGCTCAGAAGCATGTCAGTTTGGTGATGCATTGAAAGTTCTATAAAGGGCAAAGATGACAGCTTACATAGAGAATTGGCCTGTGCAGGAGCTTGCCATCTGCAAGGGGGAGGGGGCGTCCCCCAGGGCAAAATACACGATATCTGGGCAGCCAGAAACTATGTAAAAAGATCCGGAGGCCCCTTACCTCCCCTCTGAACATTGCTTAACACAACAGCCTTCGGAATCTTGGGTTTTTTACCCGCCCATATAAAGTGATGCACTCTACGTTGCAGTATTGTCAGTCCGGCAGTAGATATTTTGACAGGAAGAGCTTGGCAGAGATATACAAATCTTGGCAGGACATTCATTTTATACATCAGAAATCTGCCCCATCAGTGATATTTCCTGCTTATTCCACTGTCTGAGGTCATCGGTCAGGCCCCTAAATAGCCCCAGGAAGTTGGCCCGAAAGCAGGAATTCTTACTCCCACATTCTCTATAGAGCTGGTCTCCCAGGTGACTGGACAAATGGTGCATGAGGCAAAAATGATCTCCTTGGGCAATTGAACACTTAAAGCCGTTGATTTTTGATAGTGATGGGGAATCCAGAGACTACGTCAAATCGCTCCAGCTTCATCATAGCAGCTTCAACTGAGGTTGGTTTATTAGTTAATGTGAGTATGACATTGTCAGCATAAAGAGTAATTTAGTGTTAGGTACCACGCACCACCACCCCCTGGAACTCCGGTTTACCGCTAATCCTTTCACCGAACGGCCCCATGATAACTACACAAATTATTGGAGACAGTGGGCACACCTGTTTGAAACCCAGAGTAGTACAAATAGGAGCTGTAAAGGCCTGATTAACTCTGATTCGAGTGCGGGAGAGGTGCAATTAGCTAGAGCCGAGCGCTGAAACGACAAGCCAAAACCAAAAGCCTGCAGCACTTTGTGCAGATAGGATAAATGCACTCTTTCAAAATGGCATCTAGTGCCAGAACCCATAGACTGAGGCCGTCCCTACTGGATATGTCGATCAGATCCAAGACCCACTAGGTATTGTTGTGACTACTGCGTTCAGGGACAAACCCTGCTTGATCAGGGTCAATCAATCGGGGCAACACAGTGGCCAATCTGTTGCCCAGTAACTTGGAATAGAACTTAGCATCCAGGTTCAGTAGAGAAATTGGTCTGTACGAATGGGATAGACGACCGAAACTGGTGAAATAAGATATTATAGAGGTCATAATATATGATTGTGTAGGTTCTATTTTATGAAATTACTTTTATTGTGTATTTAAAATGTGATTTACTAAATCAGATCTGCTGCTTGTATGTTATGTTGTTTGTATGCCATTTCTAAAGTACTTGTTTTAAGGAACATGCTTCCGAAATAAACTCATTAATGAAGAAAAGGGTGTTATATTGCATAAAATAGCTTGCTTGCACCCCGGCTACATGTTTATATTGTTCAATGCTCAGATGAATGGATGGATGGATAGATGGACGGACGGGCGGGAGGACGGAAGGATGGACGAACGGATGGACGGACGGACGGATGGCTGGATGGACGGACGGACAGATGGATGGATGGCTGGCTGGATGGATGGACGGAGAGATGGATGGATGGACGGACGGTCAGACGGACGGATGGACAGATGGATGGACAGACGGATTGTTTGATGGACTCTTGGATAGATGATAGATTGAGGGATCTATAAATAGACGTGCCAAATGTGAAACTCACATGGAAGTCTTTGGTGTAGCAGGTTGCTCCTCAACACAGTATGGAAATGCCTTGCAATTGTTATTGAAGTCTTTCTCAAAGAAGCAAGTGTGCAAAACAGGATTTGCTTAATTTTTTATGCCAAGTACAATCACTTTATGCTTCAAAAATAAATATCTAGCCCCATGGAAAAATTGAGTCATTGGCTGAGTTAGTGATTATTGCCCTTGCATAAACCCACTCGTTTGCTTCCAACCATTAGTGCAAAAAAGTGGTTTCTAGTAAGCAGGAACATGGTGCATAATACAGCAACCCACTCACCTCAGTTAGCAGACTGTCCACAGTCATTAGACTTACTATACAATTCCTATGTGCTTAGTTTGACAATGTGCCTCTTTGAGACTGCAACCCTCTTTTCCAAAACAGAAATAACAGCAATACCATCCTTATTTTACAGGCAGTTTACAAAATGAGCGTAGCAGCTTCTCTGACAAGGGTCAACCCTCTGACAGCGGAAGAATGCACCAACAGGATATTCATCAGGCTGGACAAAGACAGAAATGTATGTATCACCCATAGAAATGTATGTTATGTAAAGCGGTGTGGTATGAAGGAACAGTGAAGACCCGCACAAGCATACATTAGGCATGTCCTGGCAGACCTATTTTGTGGAAGAATACATGTTTAGATAGAGATTATTTTCACTGCAGACTACAGATCTTTCTAACATCAAGAGTCCTAATTTAGAAGTCGTATTTCATTTATTTGTTAATTTCATTTATTTGTTGTGCACTTGTAAGACACTTATACATCAAGTAATTTGTGTTTCAAAGTTCCCACAGGGAAACCGGGAGGGAACTTGGGAAAGAAAGCAAATATAACAAGAAAGATAGAGGCAGACCTACTAGGCCTTGTGAGCATTCAGAGCGTGCAAGTGCAGAGAGAGAGAAGGCATGAGGGGGTGGGGGGTAAGTGCTAGGTGCACAAGAGGGAAGTGCTAGGGAGTAAGCAGCTGTTAAGTGATTTGGTGAGATTTGTCAGCTGCCAATAAATAAGTGCAGGTCTGTGGTGGCATAGGCCAGTGGGTGCCAAGACAAGTGCTGGGAGTGGGCAGAGACTGAAGGCGATTGGGTGTGGGAGGCCAGGACACAGGAGGACACATAAGGGCCCTGGTCACCAATCTCAACAACTTTGCAGTTTAGCAGAGGAGGGAGGGAAGGAGGAGGTGAAAAGGAAGATTCGTAGGAGCTTCTAGAATTCGAGGCGATCAGGCTCAAGACAGGACAAAGAGGAAGGAGGAGGCTTTTCCGTGGGAGGTAGCCGGCCGAGGAAAGATATTGTCCACCAGTTTTGCTGTTTAGCAAAGTGCTTGACACAAGTGTCGGAGGAATGTAAAGATCTGGAGGGAGTTTATTTAGTGGGAGCCAGTTCTGTTACACGCTGTCCATGTCACCTTTTGCACACGTTCCAGCACTGGGTAGTCAGCCAGCGGTGTCCACTCCGCAGGTGCCTGCTCTTATGCAGAACAGGTTTGATCACCAGTTTGGGGACTGTGTCGGTATCAGTATCATTTCTACATGGAAAACTGGGAAGGAGACTATTTAGAGATCTATAAGTCTTTACTCTTTGGCTCCTAGGACCTTGTTTGATCCAAGACAGAGTGCATTGTGTAACGGCCTGGTCACTCTTTCGGAGCGGGTGAGCAATTTGAGTCGGTATCTCGAACAAATGCTTTTTTGAAAAGAATCATTTTTAAAGCATTCTTGTGATTCCAAGTCTGGAAAGGGCTCTGACTTGCGGCATCAGTGTGCTCCACAGACCAACAGCCCACGGTATCCCTCTGCATTTCATCTGCTTTCATCTGATTCAGTGGATTGATCTGCATTTGCCTGACCTAGGGTTCCTTATAGCAAATGTACCAGGAGCTGCACTCTTAGCAGACACTTAGGTTCTTGGCCTTCATAGGTCATGATCGAATTCAAAGTCAATAGCCAGGGGAAATCAGCTCTCGGATTGTTTTGGACCCAAGATCGCTCTCTTTTCATTTCCTTTTGATAACTGTTTATGCTTTATTTTTGTATGGCCTCGCCCCATTTGCTGAAATATATAAACGGGCAAAAGGACACTCTTTTTTGTGATTGGGGGCCGACTATCAGAACAATATGTAGAGTCAACGGCTACCCCTTTTCCATAGACGCACAGGAGGTGCACCTACACTACAGTGTGACAGGTTAGCATATACTAGCACAAAGATCACAGGAAAATACAAGTAAAACAAAGTTTAATTGTTAACTCAAAAAACATTTTCTAAAAATAGGCAAAAGCCTATAGGATATTAATGGTAAAACATACATGTGAAATCCAAGAATTGCATTTGTGGGTTAGTAGCAAAAATGTGCAATTTCATGTACTGCTATCTAAGTAGCAGTACTGCACATTATCTGGAGATTGTGCAAATGGGGTGAGGGTATGCTTATCTCACCCCAAGGGTATTTTCTGTTTTCCAAAATCCACTTGAATAGTCACATGTCCTTGAGTGAATGTATACATAAACCTTAGTGTTAATGTATTTGAATAAAGGTGAGTTTGTTTATATGACATCATGTTAAAACACGTTTCAACGACTATGTGACAGACCAACATAACAAAATGCACAAGTTCATCAACTTCAATAAAAGGAGAACAAAAGGATATGTCAAAGTTCTACTCATTATGAGGTTGCCGGTAGGCCGCCGGTAGCACTGCTGGCCTACCGGCACCCTCGGCTTACCGTTTCCACCGCCCGATATCCCAATAATACCGGGATATTATGGGTGGCAGCGGAACGGTAAGTTCCCATTCCCGTGGAGCACCACAGGACTCCATGGGAATGGAATCACTGAAGCACCAGCACCGTTGATAACGGTGTGTGCTTCAGTGATTCATCTGCCGGTAGGGGCCTGAACTACTGGCAGGTCAGGCCTTCCGGTAGTTCACAACCCCTACCAGCAGACTCAGAGTGAGCCGGTCCGGAAAAGGTGCCGGTAATCTTGTTACCGGCACCTTATTTCTGGACCAGCTCACTTATAATGAGGGCCAATGTCTCCTTAAACTGAAGAACAGATTGGATGCTAATAAACAGGCCTGTTTTTGTAAAGCAGCCACATTCTACAGAACACAGCTCACTCTCCTGGACAACGAAAGATCAGCAGCATGTTCAATGCTGATCTTCTGCTGCACCATGCTCATTGACACATGTGGACACAGGCATGAACATGTAGATCACATATGCGGAGTTGCAGTTCAAGTAGTAATTAATGGTTCAATCCTTGACACCTCAATTGACTTGCCTGATAATCTGCGTGAACTGTGTGCAGCACAGTGGTCATGCTGAACTTTTTCAAAAGCTGGGGGTCCCTCACTGTCTTCTTAACCCTTCATTTTCCCTTCTAAGAAGATCCTGCCCAGATGTGGCCACAATTTCTTTTTCCTGCAGAAACAGTATCTGAAATTATTCCGATCAAATGGCCTTAACTGAATTATTTAATTCATTACCAATGGGGGAGTATATTGTGACGCATACAGTTCGTTCAAAATCATTTTTTCTAGGTAAAAGTTCCTGATATATTTGCCAGTCTTGTTTTTTTGGCCACATCACAACATGGTTGGGGCAACATCTCGATGCCAGTTTCCTTCCCAAAGGCTGGTGTTTAAATTATTCATTTGTATTACAATTTCTCCATAGACCTAGTGATTGCTCATGAAGCCCACAGGATAGGTATTGCAATTTTGCAACAGTGAATTGCTATATATAAGTTTAATATGAACAGCCAGCAATTGGGATAGTGATGTGGGCGAGTGCTGTCTCGCTGTGTCTTATTGGTGACTCGAGGCAAGAAAAAGGTGTTGGATTCACATAACCCTATATTGTTGCCGCTTCGATAACACTTACGTGTTGAACTGCTGCAGATGTGTCCAACGGGATGAAATGTCATTCATTTGATTGGTTACTAAGTAAGACCTGTCCTGTGAACTCGGAAGTGTACATAAACACCTGGTCGCACGCAGTCGGCACACGTGCAGTTGGGAGAGTGCTGTGGGTGATTGCTTTTGGGCTTACTGCACAATAGTGGAAAAGGACGGTTTAATGTGACAGGCCAAAGCGCCCTACAGACTAAATTAACCGCTTTAACATTTCGCAAAACATTAAATAAATAATGAACTCTTAAAGCCCCCAACTTTTGAATGAATAACCCCAATTTCCTCCCTACCTATCTCCAGGTCCTTACCAACCCCTAACCATCTTCTCCAGCTTTCGTTCCCGCTTTCTGCCACCCTCTCGCCGGGGCCATGCCCCTCCATCTTCCAGACCTGCTTCCCTCTCTGCATTCCCGGGGAAGCCCGTTCATGCAAACAGCACCACCCCCATCCTTACCTGCGCTATCCCCCCCATTGCTTGCCGCCCCCCTCATCCAAAGGGGCCATGCCCCCGCCAACTACTTCTTGCACCCCCACAACTCCCCTCAACACCAATCTCCTCCTACCTCAGACCCGCAGGCAGGCCGACCTGTCACATCAGCAACAAAACCTCTTAACATTCCTCCAAACTAACGCCCCTACCTGTCACACCAAAGCTACCAACAACCCTCTTTACCTTATGCCCTAAACACACATTAACGACCTGAAAAATTCCAATACCTGGGGGGAAAATTACAAAACCGACTTCCCACTCACAAATCAACCACCCCTATCTCAACCCAATGGACCTCACCAAAAAGAAATGGGGGGTGGTGGGAACAAAGACTCGCCCTCAACGGTCGCCTGCTCTCGAACCTTCCCTGCCCCTTAAATATCCCCCCCAGCGATGCGCTATGCGCAGGCCCGCTCGCTGGCCTGTGCAGTGCCCAGAACCACCCCCCTTTAGGCTTACTGGACAAAAACCCAGACTCTCTTAAAAGTGGAAAAGGTTGCTTTAATGTGACAGGCCAAAGCTCACAAAAAAAAAACCCTAACCTGGCCCCTGGCCTTACAGACTAAATTAATCGCTTTAACATTTCGCCAAACATTAAATAAATAATTAACTCTTAAAGCCCTCAACTTTTGAATGAATAACCCCAATTTCCTCCCTACCTATCTCCAGGTCCTTACCATCCCCTAACCATCTTCTCCAGCCTTCGTCCCCGCTTTATGCCACCCTCTCCCGGGCGCCATGCCCCTCCATCTTCAAGACCTGTTCCCCTCTCTGCATCCCCGGGGTAGCCCGTTCATGCAAACAGCACCACCCCCATCCTTACCCGCGCTATCCCCCCCATTGCTTGCCTCCCCCCTCATCCAAAGGGGCCATGCCCCCCGCCACCAGAAAAAACCCTCCCCTGAGGTGTTCTTTTCTGCCCCACAACTGAGTTACTCAACACTTCCAACTCTTCACCATATCCTCCACCAACAACCTTAAATCCAGCAGATAGTAGCTATTACCGTAAAGTGACAAATGAACTCCATCCTCCCTAAAAACCTCAAAGTTCTCATATATAATCTCCTTGTGCTCAAGAACTCGCACCGCTGCCAGGCCACAAAACCTTATCATCTCCCTGTTTATCTTTTTCCCTGTGCGCTCTACCACACCTTCACTCACTGCACCCCTCCACACTCTCCTCGGTAACAACTTAGTCCATACCAAACTTACCTTAGGCCAAATTTCCCTAAGCCATGCCAGGTCCCTCTTCATCTTCTTCAACAAAGCTACTCCCGTATCCCGCATCAGATCATTCTCCCCAGCATGTATTATTAACTCGTCTGGGGCCCCAAAACGCTCTTTCATCCCCGCTAGCATGGGCAGCAGTTGATCCCAGCGCAGCCCCCCAAGCCCCGACCACCTCACAATCCCCATTTCAAAGCTGCAGCCCAATTGCATGCCGAAAACCCTGTTTTCTGCCTCTTTGCCCGCCCACTTCACAATCGAGTGCCCGACAATCCAAATCTGCCGAATCGCCCCGGCTTCCTCGCCGTCTCTGAAAAAGAAATCACAGTGTCACTTATGCACCTCTACCCCCCCACAAAGACCCCCCCCACACCACGACCCTGCTGCCCCTTCTCAACCAGATTCTTTTCCCAGCTCCCTGATATAAGCCTTATACTTCTTAGACCTCCACCTTCCCAAACTCTTGACCTTATCCTCAGACAGCCCCAAACGGTTACCCTCAGATGCCGCACCCATCCTAAATGAATGCGTACCGCATTGCAGGGCTGAATTAAGTTGTATTACAAGGCGGAGTGTGCAGGCAGAGTGTGGAGTCTGCAGGAGGCAAAGTCTGTCTTCCCTGTTCATTTTTGGAGGAGGCGTTATTTACCCCAACCGGCCGCGGAGCGGGCCACGGAGTGTGGAGGCAGAGTGTGGAGTCTGCAGGAGTCTGCGGGATCAGCGGAAAGGCGGACGGACCCTGGCAGGTAAGAACTATACAGTAGGAAAGATTCAATTTACAACAGGTCTCTTACTCTGACTAGCCCATGTGGAAAAGTGAAAGAAAGGGAAAAACAAATAAAAACACAGCAGATCGATAAATCAGATAAAGTAAAACAATTGCAACATAGGAGTACACCTCACGCTGCCTCTCTGCCAAAAGCGGTGAAAAGTGTAGAGAGGGGGGACTGCAGGATTTTTCCTTTGACCCCCTCACCCCAAATACCAGAGATTGTGAATACAGCGAAGCCGTGGGAAACATCATAACAAAAGAAATTGTACCTGCCGTTCCGATTGAGAAAAGCAGGGCGGAACATCAAGTACTATTGACTGTGTACCCTTACTGGAAAGCAATCAGTGTGGGGGGACTGCGGGAGATTTGTCCTTTGACCCCCACAAACTCTAAGAAACAGCAATTGTTACCCCCTCCCAATACCCCGATAGCAACTTACCTTGATTCGAGGCTGCCGAGCCCAGCTGAAGCGTGTTTGTGCAGGCAGAGAGAGCGGACGTCTGTGCAGAGCAAGAAGCGGGAAGCAGGGAGTGCGGGCGGCGCTTGTTACACGCGTTTCGGCTCTCGCCGAACGCGGAGCAGCGTCGGAAGGAGGGAAAGAGGTGGACGACACAGAGGAAGGACTGATAGAACCAAGGCTGCCTGTGGAAGAACAGGGCAAAGCTCGGGAAATGACTACCATAACGGAAGAAGCAAACAAAGCATTAACCCTTCAAAAACCGAGAAGAAATACGAGACAAACATCAAAGCTAATGTTAGGAAATGTAAAGAAACAAGATGAGAGCCAGAACAGTGTTATGGAAGAGGGCCATAATCTGAGCCTGACGGAAATGCTGGACAACTCATTCCTAAAAGATAAAGAAATTATTAAGGGTCTAAATAATAACACTAACAACACAAACCATGAAATATCGCTACCAATAAATGACAAAACCGGCGATACGCAGAAAGAAGAAATTAGGCAACTAAGTCGCCTCCAACAAGACAACAAAGAGACAAATCCCAAAATTACAAACATGGAGGAAGAAATGAATCCCCAAAGACAGAGGGAAAAAGAGCAATTGGAAAAAACAGAAAAAAAAAAGAAATAAAAGATCAAATAACATTCACTGAACCAAAGCTTGGCCCAAAAAAGTTACAGCAAGAAAATGATACTAGTAAACACGATCAGCCAATAGTATCACAGAAAGAAAAAGCAATTAAGGCAAAAGAGCAATGGAAATTATATTACCAAAGAGCGACCAAATCAGAAAGACTTATAAAAGAGACTGCTCCAATTAGTCAATGTAGAATGGAACGTTTATCGTTGGATTTAACAGAAATTGAAACATTGATGGAATTACAACAGAAAAATAAGCTAATTTAGATGAAAGACCAGTAGAATCATGTTATGAAACCAATAGCTGGCAAAATTATACTGACTCAAGTTACACAACTACAAATAAAACACAAAGAGCAAATAGAGAAACAAAGGATAAGAAAACAGACCATAAGCCTGGGGAAATGGTTGGCGATGGTACACCTAAGGCAGAAAATAAACAAGAGTCAGTGGCTACATCAATGCTGGACTTACAGAACATGCTGATAGCTGTAACAACACAAACAATGATACCATGTATAAAGTTACAAGAAGCAAGTCATGAAATAATGAAAGAACACACTATGATACTTAATTCCATATTCACTAAACAAAAGAATCTAGAACTGTTGATACACAAAATACAAGAACGGCTCAGCATAGAAGCAGAAAATAGCTACATATGGCAACAAAGATTGGCAGAGATAGCAAGACAAGACAGAATGGACAAAGCAACACTCATGGAAGCCCTAATCTCGTTCACAAAAACAACCATAACGAAGAACAACATCGAAGGAAAAAACCAACAAGAGAAAGATCAAAATTCGGGTGCACCTAAGACAGGCTCCACTAAGACAACAAGAGATAGCATACAGAATATGAGAGAGAATAATCACAATGATGAAACAGAAAACCAGAACGACCCTCAACTAATAGACTTGACAACAGAAGAAACTAAGACAAAAATAAACAAAAAATATACAGACCGGACAGAGGAATTTAGAACAGACACTACAGATCCGCAGCTTGAACCAACACAAGGGAATGTGAATTATAGCATTTTCGAACAACAGACTATGAATAATTCAAATAAAACAAAAATAATAACGGCGAAAAAACAGACAAAAAACAACAGAGAGGATCCAGAGCATTTCTCAGAAATCTTGCTCAAAGTGCTAAAGATAATAGTAAAAAACCACAGCCCCAACAACACAAAGAAACGAGTACAGTGGATGTGACAACAAAAACAAGCGAAGGAAAAATAAGAGGAGTAGAAGAATCCACCCAAACCCAAGAAATAACAAGTAAGGGCGATAATAGACAGGCTGTGAATGTTTCATCAAGTGAAGAAGGAAATATGGAATTACTGCTGAACCTCTCCACCTATTCAACACAAGAACCTGAGAAGGCTAGAAATGAAGACAAAATTGGAGAAGCGCAACAGGAACAACAACCAAATCCTGCATCTATGTTGGTAATTGATTGTTATGAGGAAACTATTACAGAATCATATATATCATTTGAGCTATCCTGCGAAGAAATTTCAGATGAAGATCTGTATACAGGAAATAGCACTGTGAGCACAATAAGAAAAGATAGATCAGATCTGGGAAAGCAACCTGAAGAAACAAACAAAAACAGAGATGAAAAAGCGGATCGAAGAACAAAACAGGCTAGGTATGAAGGAAGATCAAAGCTCGAACAACTTCAATTTGTTGACCCTTACTTTAAAGAAAGTGTAATTAGATTAAAGTTAGAAGGAAGATCGGAAAAAGAGGCAAATATCGTGATGAATAGAACTAATCTATTACGCCTCTTTAAGGCAATTCCAAAATTGGAAAAATTGAAATCAAAAGATCTGAAACAAATCGAATTTAGAGACGAACAGAGATTGGATAAAATCTGGATATACTGTTACTCAAGAGAATTGGAACGTTTAATAGCATCATGTGCGGAAGAACTGGAAGATAGAGGATTCAGAGTGGCAAATGAGGATAAAGTGGATGACATGAATGAAATATCCAGAATGACGCAGCATAAGAGTAGGAGAACATATTCGGAAATCAGCAGTGCAGAAAACAATACATATAATGAAGGATGGGACGACATAGAGGAAGCAAGAAGGTATAATGATGAACAAAAAAGAAAGAATTTAAAGCAATATGACAATAAAACACCGAACAAATGGAATTTTGAAAAATCACCCTTTTGGCGGGAAATTAGTATGGAAAAAAGTAGAAATGAAGAAGTGATAAAACCGAGACAATAACAACGAACGGCAAACAATATACAAGAAGTAACAGTATGCTCATGGAATACTAGGGGACATACACATCTGTTCCAAACAGACCGACCCGAATTAAATTCAAAACAGGTGATATGTTTACAGGAGACATGGCTATCAATCCCCCCAGTATGTGAAGGATTTCTAACATACATGAACCCGGCTATTAACAACATTGGAGGAAGACCATCAGCAGGCCTCATTACTTTAATCAGTCAAGATTTGGCAACTGAAATTACCGAATATCAGAATATTGGAAACTGGGCGCAAAATACTCTAGTCAAAAGACAAATGAGGATAGATCCGCAGAGGAACAAAGAGCCCATAAGCACCCAATACCTAAACATCACCAATATATATTGGAATCCAAAGAAAGTTCCAGAAGAAACGATAATTGATTCTATCTTCACTAAGATAGACAGCATTGCCCAGGAACATAAAGATGTAGAATTTATTATATGTGGAGATCTCAACCTGCATATTTTTGATGACAAAGGAGACCTAATAGCAGATCAACTGTTGGAAAATAGAGCACGAAGATGGAAAATAGAGACACGCAACAGAAACTTTGAAAGATGGGATGCCCTCAATGCAGCAAAAAAACCGATACCAACTTGGTCAGGAGGGGAAAATAAATCAATCATAGATTACATCTATACTAGTACGGGAATCACCCAAGCAAAAGTCGAAGCAAAAAATCTATTCAGTGAACATAGCGACCACTATATACTAAAGCGTTCTTGGGTAATGAATAAAGAAGAACGACACAAAATAAACATACCCAAGTTGACGCTAGTAAATAGAATGAACCGGTTGAGAATTCCGCAGAATAGACTAACTGAAATAACAGAAACATTAATGAATTCAGAGCAGAAAGATTCCAACAAAATCAATTATGGGTGGCTAACAGACTAATTCCAAATGAAACAGAGATCGAACCAATCACCAAAACCAGAACGGAAATATATCTACAATAAAGAGATTGCAGAAAAGAAAAAAGAAAAAAGGGAATCTATTAAAAGAGCACAAAAGGAAACACCACAATCCAAAAAAAGAATAATCGGCCAAGCAAAACAAAAATTCAAAAACTGGCACAAAAACGCCAAAATGATGCAAGACCAAGAAAATGCTGAATCCATGATGGCCACCCTGAAAAATCGTAACACCAGAAATTTGTGGGATCTCTTGAAAGCGAGTAAAAAGGCTGAAAATACAATGATAGTGGATGTCCCAGAAGCAGCGTGGGTTGACTATTTTACAGCTCTTTATGAAGAACGAACAACAGTGATAAAGGAAATTCAACAACATCCGCCAAATCAATGGAACTTTATATATGACATTGAAGAGATTACCAAAATAATTAAAAAACTAAATATATCAAGGGCACCAGGGCCGGATGGCATGTCGAACGCAACATTAAAACAAAATCCAGAAGCTTGGGCACAATTCTGTGGCAAAATTATAGATTGGATCAACTGCATGAAAAACGTGCCCGAGTCCTGGAAATTAGCAACGCTAATCCCTATATACAAACAGGGATCATCAAAAGAACCGAAGAACTATCGACCTCTTGCACTTCTGGATCCGCTAGGGAAAATCTTTGCTAACCTCATACTGACAAGACTAAACATATGGGCAAAACAAACGAAACATCAAGCGGTGCGCCAAACAGGATTTGTGCGCAACGTCGGAACAAATGTGAACCTCATGATTCTAAATCTGATGAAACATGAAGCTGAAAGAACAAAAACAAACACAATAGTAGCATACGTCGATCTGAGTCTGGCATATGATAAAATTAATAGAGATCTGCTGTGGAAGAAATTGGAACAATGGGGATGCCCTAGTGACATCCTAGAACCAATTAAACTTTTGTATACCAACACAAAAATACAAGTAAGAATGACAGCGGATGGAATAATAACAAGACAAATAAACACCTGGCACGGCTTAAAGCAAGGGTGTCCGCTTGCAGCGGCCCTGTTCAGCTTATTTACGTCGGATTTTGAAGAGGCTATAAATACACCAACCATCAATCCTCCAAAATTAAATGCGACTGAGGTACCTTGATTAATCTACGAGGATGATATCATTTTATTAGCAAAAACACTGTGTGGATCACAAAAAGCTCTTAACCAAACCTACGAATACATGGAACAAAACGAATTGATAATAAACACTAAGAAAACGAGAATCATGTATCTAACAAAGAAAAATTCAAATGGGAAAAAAGCATTCCAATACTACCTCCAAGAAGAAAAATTGATCCAGGTTACCACCTATAAATATCTAGGGATATGGATAAACCAATCATTGACAGAAGCACCATGGGCAGAACAGATAAAAGCAAAAACTAGAATGCTAGCCAGACAAGGCCTGTCAATTCATAAGAAATTTGGAAAATTTTCGCTCATACCATCGGTAACTTTTTATATACAAAAAGTGACAGCGATCCTCGCATATGGGGCAGAAACCATGATTAATCATGATAGAACCATGTGGATGAAACTGGAAGCGATGTATTGGCGGAAAGTATTGAGTCTACCTCAGAACACGCCTATGATACGGATACGATATGAACTGGGTCTCCAATCATTAGAATCAATAATCGAATGGAAAATAATAGATCTCTACAGAAAAATCAATAGCGAAGAAAGGGTACCAGCACTAGAAATTCTAAGAACTTCAAAAGTACACGTCAATAATGTTGCACTGGACAAATGGAAAGAAGCATCCCGGTGTATATGCAACAAAAAAGGGATTACACTGGATACATTGACGAAAATGCCTCAAATCGCAAAAAAGAAACTGAGTCGAACTGATTGGATTGAAACCCAAGAGCAGAAAGATCTATATAAGATGACACTTAAATGTGAGGGAGAGGAAAGAGCACTTAATCAACTGCCAAATTACTTAAAATGATATCCGGATCGAAAAATCAGAGACATGTTCCTGAGATTCAGACTAAACCTACTGCCAACAAAAGAAGTGTTGGGGAAATGGAGCCAAAATAAAAGTGCAAGTAGAGACTGCAGATTCTGTCAGATAATAGGGAAAACAGAAACACTCTATCATGTAATTATGGAGTGCGAGGCACTAAATCAAAAAAGACTGATCTTTAGCGCCAAATACGCTAGTGCCATAACCGAAATGGGAAAAGAAGAAAGATGGAGTCAAATCTTAATGGGAAATAATAGAAAGATGGTTGCAACCATAATTCACTTCTGGGAAAACATCATGTCGGTCAATAATAACAATAAGGAAGAAGGATAAAAGATAAAAGACATTGGTGTTTGTAATTGGATTTTTTATGAGGATAATAATGTAGATAGAATGTAAACGATAAATGTAAGGTTTAAGATGTAAACCAAATGCATTTTAATAAAAAAAAAAATGAATGGGTACCAAATTCCTCAGGCTTTTCCCCCACCACCCCTAATGCTTTCCTCAGAACCCCCAGCAACTGCGCTGCCGACACCCCTGACCCCTGAGCATGTCTAAAAATCAACCCCAACCTTCCCCATGATAACTCCTTCCACGCCAAACTCGACCTCACCGGGCACAGCTCATTACTTCCCCACCCCAGTGACACCCAGCAGCCTTTCCCCTTCTGGTCAGTCTTCGACCTTCCAATCCAAATATCCAACCCCAAATCTGAAAACTGGACATCCTCCCACTGTAAACAACCCGCACTCCCTTTCACTCCCACAAGCTCTGACACCCTGAATTCCCCAAAAAACAACCATGCAAAGCAAGCCTGAAACATAACCCCTTCCAACCTGACCAGCAAACTACTTCCAGGGCCCTGCATAATCTGACCAACAGGGTTGCTGATATCGGCCTTCTGCTATCCTTCACCCCACGTTTTTCTCTCGCCCAACCCTCTAACATCCTGCTCACCAACTCCCCACCATTAGGTGAAAACCCCCAAAACCATTTTCCATAGAAGGCTATTCCCGCCAATTTCCCCGCTATGGTGGCCTTCGACCAACCGTTATCCATACACCACAAAAGAAAATTAACCACATCATCCCTCCTGCGCTCCTCGGCATCCTCCCAGCCCTTCCAGCTACGAGCCCTCTTCTTTAGAAATTCTCCCCACGCCCTCCTGTACGCTGCCCTAGATGACGGTGCCAAAGAGCCCTCCACTAGCGACAGGGCTCTCAGTTTCCTAGCTTCCACAGCTCCTCCGTGATCCGCTGCCCGATCTGTTCTGCTCCAGGTGCCAATCCATGGAATCTCTGCCATTGAAAACGAGATAATGCATCAGCGATGCCATTATCTTTACCCGGTACGTGCGTAGCCCTGAACAGCACATTCCATTCAAGGCATCGCAACACAAACTCCCTCAATAACCTCCCCACCCTCTGGTCCCTTGCTGACTGCCTGTTGACGACGTTGACCACGCTCTCATTGTCCACATTGAAATTCACCTTCTTATTTGACAACTCCCTGCCGCACAGATCCAATGCCACCAACAATGGAAACAACTCAAGGAATGCAATACTCCTCCCCTCTTCCAACCACCTCTCTGCACACCATCTACCTTGCCAGAAGACTCTGAAACCCCCCGCACCTGCTGCATCCGAAAATATCTGCACCTCCCAGACTACTGGATCCTCTTGTAGCCACATGGACACCCCATTACACCCTTCCAAGAAGCACAGCCAGATCCTGTCATCCTCCTGCACCGCCCCTGAAAAACTCACCTGATGATGTGGGCATTTAGCTCCCGCCATGGCCCTCGACATGTTCCTACAAAAGGTACGCCCCGGGGCCACCACCTTACATGCAAAATTCAAATGCCCTACCAGCTGCCGCATCTCAAAGCAAGGTCACCTTCCGTGCCCCTCACCACCTTTACCAGCAAACCCACCAAACGACTCACCTTGTCGTGCAGCAAGTGTGATGTCATTGTCCTGGAATCCAGCTCAATCCCCAAAAATGTCAAAACCACCGCTGGCCCTTCTGTTTTATCCTCAGGCAAAGGCACCCCCAGCTCCTGCATCAATGCCTGAAAAGTCTGAAGCATGCTCCTGCACTCAGATTCGTCATCCGCCCCGCCAATAAACAAAAAATCGTCCAGGTAGTGTAAAACCCCCTCCGCACCTGAACTATACGTAAAAACCCACTGCAAGAATGAACTAAAACGTTCAAACAAAGCGCAAGAAACCGCGCATCCCATTGGTAGAGCCTTGTCTACATAGATGCCATCCTCAAATTGCATACCCAGCAACCAAAAATCCTCTGGGTGCACTGGCAGCAACCTAAACGCTGCCTTGATATCACACTTGGCCAAAAATGCACTGCGACCCACCTTCCTTATCAATTCCACTGCCTGGTCCACGCTTGCATATGACACCCCACAATCTTCTGGGGCAATGAAATCATTGACTGACAAACCCTCCGGCCATGATAAAGGATGTATCAGTCTGAATTCTCCCGGCACCTTCTTGGGCACCACCCCCAACGGGGATATAATCAAATCACCCGGTAAATCCACAAATGGACCAACCACCCGCCCGGCTGCCACTTCCTTGCACAACTTCTCCTTAACCACATCCCCCTTTTCTTTGGCTGATTTCAGGTTTTCCGCCCATCTACGCACCCTCGGACCTTGGTACCCTAAACTGAAACCCTCCCTAAAACCATCTCCCAAGATCTTCGCCCCTTCCCTGTCCGGATAAAAACTGAGCCACCTGTCCAGAACCTTTACCTTAACTGGAGTAGAAGCCTTTTCCCACAATCCCTCGACCCGCTCCCCGCCCCCGCCCACGGTCTCCCTGCTGGAAGCACTGTGTAACCGGGTGCCGCCCTGTACATCTGGTGCACTCGTGCCTGAACCTACACGCCGTCCGCGTGCAGCCATCCTTGTTGAAACCCCAACACACTGCTGACTGCTGACCCCTGCCTCCTCCCCCAGCCCCTTGAAGAGCGGGGTGACCAAGAAAGGGCCGGTAAGGCACGGGTAAGCCACTTGCAGTGTGCACCGTCGGCGCAGGCCTTGTCGGCGCCATCCATTGCAGCCAGATGTCCATATTTATCTCCCCCCAAACCGCCTGGCTATCCTCGGCCAATCTTGCCCTAAATTCCTTGTCGTACCTCACCCATGCAAAACCCCCAAAACTCGTGAAAGCCTTCCTATTAACATCCATATATTTCAGCAGTGCTACACACCTCTCTGGGAATTTCTCGCAGTAAAGACTGGCGTATATGATAAACACTGATGTCCACTTCTCTATTGTCACCGGGACTTTCGGGCGCAATGCCAACTCCCTCTCCTCTTCCTTCGAACCCTCCTTGGCTCTAACCTCCCTGTGTAACAGCTTGAAAACGTCCACAAATTCACCGGCCCAAATCTTATCCTTTGTAGAAGCCATCAAGTGTGCTCCCAATGGTTTAGTGATGCCCATATATGGCAGCTTCTTATCCTTCCCTATATCCTCTGTCTCCTTATCTTTAGTTGCCTGCACCTCCGTTGCCCCGGGCTCCATCCAGACGAAACCTTTCTCTCCCCCTGCCAAGCCCCCGCAGCCTGCATGCCCACATCTCTCCTCACCCCTAGCACCCTCCCCACTCAACCACGGCCTCGTGTCTCCCCTCTGCCATGCAACTGACCACTCCCTACCCTGCTCACCTCGCTCTGCCCTGCCGTTGCCCGACTGCAGCCTTGTCTCCACACCAATGCTCCTCGTCTCCCTCCTCACTGGGCTCCTGCTGCAGGAAGAAAACATGTCAGAAGACTCACCTAACCCAATATTCCCCCGGCCGCTCAGCTGCCGCCCTCCATACCAACCCACATCCCCATCCCACCTTAACCCCTCACTCCCTCTCCCCCTCCTCCTAGCCACCCCGTAACTCTCATCGCCCCATTTCCCCGCATACTCTTCCACCCCATCATCATCCCCCATGCCATACCATGGCTGTTGCAAGCACATGCTCATTCCGGGTAGCTCCTCCTCAGGTGAACTCAGGGCATCCGCCCTACCACTCCTTCTTCTTCTAGGCAGGGCCGTAAGAGCCCCTGCCTGCTCTTCTCTTCCTGGGCGAGGGGTCCTCACCTCCACCCTCTGATCCTCCTCACTAGGGGCCATACTGCGCCCTCTAGGCTGCACCCCAACATCCTGTAGAGGGGTCGTTCTCAAACCCTCCCTTGGCTGCTCCTGACGAACTGTGGGGGCCGTCCCAAGCCCTCCACCCGACACCCTCTTAAATGGGGAGGTCATTCTGCACCACTCCCTTTCTTCACTGCTCTCCGGTGACCGCACCCTCCTTCTCCCCCTCACACTCTTCTGTAGATACTTACCTCCCCTGCCTCTCTGCGCCACCACCCCCTTCTGCACCCTGTCTCCCCTCCTCTCTTCCTCTGCCAGGCCCTCACCCCCATGCGCATTCCGCTCACCTACCTCTCTGCCAGCGCCCTCTCCCCCTGGCACCCTCCTTGCTCTATTTTCCCCCTCCCCGGCCCTCCTCGCTGCTCTCCTAGGGGTCTCCCTCCTGGACCTCCTGCCCCCCACCACCCAGGCTCCCCCTCTCCCGGCCGCAGGGCTACAGGCCACTACTGCTGCCAGTGCTCCGTCCGCTGCAGCTCTCCTCTGCGGTCTACCCCCATTTCCCTCCTCCCCTCCCGTGACCTCCGACACCGCCCCCTCCAGCTGCGCTTTGGAAGCCCTGCTGATAATCGCCAGTGCCTCCCTCAATGCCTTGGCATCAATGAGCCCTTGCTTATTAGCCTTCTGGCCCACCATCTTCATACGGCACCCTTCAATACTCGTGGGCCACCCCGATACAACACTGCTCGCCAACAACCCACACAGACCACCAGCCAACCGCGGAAGGAAAAAACTACCAGCGCAATCCGGCACAATTCCCTGACCAGACAAACCCGCAATACCCCAAGCACCGCAGCCTGGCCTCCACCAAAAATTCCTGCCAAAACCCCTAACACCAGCTACTCCCTGGAGCTACCGGCTCTAGCCCCAACCACCCGCCCCTTAATGGCCCCCCGAATAAGGAGCTGAACCTGATAGGTGACGCCTGGGACGCGTCCCCCCACCCCACAGAAAAGGAACCGCACCACGACAGCCCCATACACCAAACCCCTTTTCCGGCCTCAGCAAACCCGAAAAACGAGAGAAAACTAGATAAATAAAATTACAAATTAAATAATTAAAATATAAATAAATAAATACAACACGAGTTATCCTCACTTATATGAGGATACAGGGGACAGAACAGATGAACCCCCACTGAATGGCCACTGAATAACCTTAAATTGAGCAGTGGCACTAATTAATGTTCAGGCACACTTCCGTATTCAGTGCAAAAAAGAAAACTTTTTTTTTTTTTTTAACACCCCACCCAAGTGCAAAAAATTCCCTACACAACTGTCCCTCACACCCCTAAGGCCCTACTCCCAATAGCGGCCTCTGCCGAGCACCCCGAACCCCTCCCTCTCTCTACACCAGCCCCCTGCTGGGGGACCACCCGCACCGCACACGCGCCCTGGGTTGGAAGACTAACGCTGGCCTACAACGCACAGCACGCTGGCGCGACCCCTGCACACAGGCCCCTCCCCGCTGCCGAGACCGAGGGAGGCCAGCAAAATTGCGCACTTCCCCGCCGGACCCCCCCAGGGAGACCCGCCAGCCGAAAGCAGCACCAGCAACCCCCGGAACCCTCCCGAGGGCCTGCGAACACCCGTGCAGACCCGACAAGCCGCGATGGGAACGCCCCCCCCACCGAAGGTACGCACAGGGACTGCCTTATGTACGGCAAGCTCCCAGGACTCTTCCCCCTAACACCTGACGCACATATACGAAAAATGCCTAATGCACGCGACCAGATTTTTTATTTTTTATTTTTAATATAACTCCCTAACAAGGAACCCGCTCACCTCCGCCAACACTGCCCCCTCTCCTACCTCACCTCCTCCCCTTACACTACCAGGCCCCCACGCAGGGAAGGATTGAAGCAGGCGACCTGGACAAAGACTCGCCCTCAACGGTCGCCTGCTCTCGAACCTTCCCTGCCCCTTAAATGCCGCCCCCAGTGACGCGCTATGCGCAGGCCAGCGCCTGTGCAGAACCCAAAACCATCCCGGGGGGAAACGCTGCGCGTTCCCCCCACGGCCCCCGTCTTGCTGTCACAAGGACACGGGGACCAGGGGTCTAAGTAAGACACTACATGGTGAGTAACCATGGCTGTTTTATTATTTCAAAACTCCCGGTCCAGTGTCAGTGCTAGTTTAATCATAGTGGCGAGAAGAAAAGACAAGCATGACTATGAACTTAAAAATGAGTGTTGGAGATCAAAAGAGGCTGGAGTCTTTAATTTGACCCTTAATGCCCCAATTGGAAATAATGAGGTAGAGGTGCAGGCTCAAGTGTATGGAAACTCAAAGGGTACTTGGATGCACTTTGGATGTGTGAGAACTTTGCATTGCTGGCCAAGCTGCACCTGCACTGTGAATGATGAACATATCCACTGCATCTGTGTGGGCCTGAGTGACGCTTGCACTGCAGCTGCCTCTGGTACATCTATGTTTCTAGCTGGGGCGCAGGCAGTGCAGCCGCGCCTATGTTATGTTGGGTTCGGTTTATTTCTAAAGTGCACAATCTCCACATGTGGTCTCTTGTGCTGATGTCTCCTACATCACAACTGTCTAATTTCAGTGACAGACTAATATGTTGTCTCTAAGGATCTCATTTTCAAGAATCCTAAAAAGTGAATGTGACTTCCAGCAGTTTGGATTTGCAAGGGCACATTGTTCTAAAGATTTGGGGCAAAGGCAGAAGGCACGGCCACCCATTATCCTTTGTCATCTCCCAGATTATAAAATAAACATATATGAGAGCTGGCAAAGCACCTATTAAGAAATTACCATTGTTGTCTCATAAGGGTGTATTTCCTATGATGATTTGCAATTAAAGAGGGGCCAGTCTCAACCTGTGCAGAGAGGTTTGAACTGAATGCACCTTTTAGCCCAGAGCCAGTGCAAAGCCCTCACCCCCAGTGTTCTATATTCTCACCAGCGAGTATTAAAAAGTTGTGGGACCTCAGTATTTTAAAATGATGGTTCCTTCCTGATTTGATATTGAGGTAGACATAAGTAGACTCAGTTAGCATAACCTAGATCATATTGAAGCTGGACAAAGATAGCCTTAACTCAGATGGGTTGGGCCAGCTAACATGTTAAAGTGATGAAACCTGAGTTTACCACATGAATGAACTGAGATGTAAGTAATAGTTCTTCATTAATAATTACCCTAGATTATCCTAGGTAAATGTTCTGATTTATCAGGCTGCATCTCTGGGAGGCATGAAAACAACATGAAGGAGCGTTTTGGCAACTTAATTTCTGAAAAGTGTATTATCTAACGTGGAACTGTCAGCTCAACACACCTTTGCAGAGCAGTAGAACAAGCTATACTTGTGGTTGTTGAGGACACACCTGGCACTTCCCTGATGTATACAAACTTGACATGACCAGCTTTCAGATCGTCACAAGTACAACTCCCTAATTAGGATTTAAGCTATGGCTTGACTGAGGAAAATTGAACATATCACCAATTTTTTTCCCCCTGAAGAAGGCCTGGCTATACAAATCAGCTGCCATAGTGGCCGAAACATCAGGTCTTAAAGTTGAAAATGTACTATTAGAATGAATCTCATACATTGATAACAATGACTGTGAAGCAGGTGGAATATGTTTAATGCCATACCATTTAGAGTACTAGACTTCAGAATTTGAATTATCAGTTGTATATGAGTCTCTACTAATTTAGGATTATTGTATATACATTGGATGTCCTTTTGTGCTTTCTTTATGTATTTTTTTAAAGTTTACTGTTTCTTTGTATGCTATATGGAGGTTTTCCTTTTTTGTGTGGTATGTTATAGCAGAGATCTACAGTTGAACACAAAGGCACTATATGAACTATTGATTGTATCTTTATTCTTACTTGTTGTAAATTCTGTTGGAATTTGTAAAAGGTTTCAATACATTTGTGATACATTCCTATTATTGATTGACCATTTAAACATTTGTTTCAGGGATTTTATTTGATTTGTCAAGAAGTTAACTGAGCTATTTCTGATGAAGTCCCCTTACTGGCTCTCCTGACTGCAGGTAGAGTGGGTCAGGTGGCTGGATGCCACCCCAAGCCAGTCATTGAAGAGTCAAGGTTTGAAACAAGGTGGACCCCGGGGTCATTTTTAAATGGTCCCCATCCGAAACAGCCTTAATAGATCTTAAAACTAAAATGGATGAATTTAAGGATAGTGGTAAAACAGCGCTGCTGCTCCTACTGGACCTGTCAGCAGCTTTTGATCTGGTGGATCATGCAGTCTTATGCAACCACCTCAAGCTCGCTGCCAACTTCACAGGAGAAGCTATAGCATGGGTACAATCCTTTCTAGCCAACCGCACCATGAGAGTGTTTTCCACATCCACCTGTGCCGACCCCATCCAAATTACATGTGGAGTCCCTCAGGGCTCTTGTGTCTCACCCACCATGTACAATATCTTCACCAAGCCACTGTTTGACAAGTTGGACAGACTGGGTGTCACCTATACAAATTACGCAGATGACACCCAGATCCTCATACCCCTTTCGGGCAACTATGGAGCGGACCTGGCTTTGGTGAATAAAATCTACATCCTCATTCAGGCATGGATGGCCACCCATGGCCTCTGCCTGAACGACGATAAAACTGAAATATTGCTCCTCGGCTCAGACCATAACCTTTCTAAACTCACCCCGGACTATGCCTCATTCAACATCGACAATAATACTATTAAGGTTATGCGCGAGGTTAAAACTCTAGGTTTTTACCTCGATTCAGCTCTCTCCCTCAAAAAGCAAGTGAACTCCCTAGCCTCCACAACCACTTACACGTGTAAACTTATCCGTGCTGCCAGACCCTTCCTGTCAAGTGCCAGCTGCCTCACCTTGGCCAATGCTCTTGTCATGTCCAGACTGGACTATTGCAACGCCCTATATTCAGGTGCAAACAAGGCGGTCACAGACAAACTACAAAGATTACAGAATAATGCTCTTAGAGCAGCCCTGAATATCCCACGTAGAGAGCACATTTCCAAACATCGGACCGAGGCACACTGGCTCAAGATCAAGGACAGAATCTTCCTCAAAACCATCTCTCTCACAGCCAAATGCCTTAACAACCAAGCACCCCCATACCTAGCTGAAAGAATCCTATGGAGGTCCTCTAACCGATCGACAAGATCTGCCAACACCTACTTACTTGAAGTCCCTAGATTTAAACTCACCACGGCGGGTGGATCTAGCTTCCCAGTCAGAGCTGCCCAAGCATGGAACACACTCCCACTTGACCTTAGACGCCCCCTACCTTACACTAGATTTAGATCTAATGCCATCAAATGGCTGCACAACAACGATTGCAACACCTGTTAAGACAACATTCCTCTGCGCTTCCTCCTGCTGATCCTACATGTACTGCCTCACCTGTATCACCTGCTGTAAAGTATCACTTGCTGTAAATTACCACTGTTTTTGTAATAGGCTGTGTTCAGGCCTCTGTAACTAAGTTTCGAATCTACTTGTTTTGCTGCGCCCGACTGCCCACGGGCTTGGAGCGCATTAATAAATAAATAAACAAACAAACAAACAAACAAACTTGCCACAGGCCACTCACATCGCTTTGCCCATGCCAGTCTCAAGGGTCCAGTCGCTTTCTAGACTTCGGAAGGTAGTATTGTGGATTCTGGGACCGGGTTTTTGAAAAGGGCTTTGTGCATTACCGTCCACTTGGGGTAAAGCTTTCCTTTTTAATTTCTATGATCATGGTTTTACAAGAGAGGAAATGCTGACATAGTGTGCTATGCTATGTACCATTTCCGCTCGAGTTAGCATTTCTTAGGTTTTTAACGTCACTGTGGAGGGTTGTGTCAGGAGTCAGGAATGAAACTCTGGCACAGTGTGTTCATGATTTTGTCCATAGACATGTATTAAACAATAATGGGTTTGGAAATGACTCTCAGTCCCTGCTCTGAGAGGTATTTTCCCTATTGAAACAAAACGATAGGGAGATGGGATGAGACACAGTATTTATCCTCTGATGCGAAAACCCTTGACACTGTGCCAAAACAGGTTATAACTTATTGTCATTTTAATGTCTCTCAGTCTCCTATTAAACCTAAGGTGAACCCTAAGGTTGTAACAGCACAGCGAACTATACCAAAAGAAAGACTCCTTTTGGTTTCTAACTTTAAATGCCCCCCTCAATTCCAAGGGTACACTATAAGGGATGGAAGAAATGTTGTCTTCTCTAAACCATCTTCCTCTAGAAAGGTTAACACCGACATCCCCTCTGTTGTAGAAAAACCTAACTTTAATAAAAACAAACTACATGTCCCAGAATCCTAAAGGACTCGGGTGAGGAAGACGGCTGGAGAGGCATGTAGATGTAGTAGTTAGACACTTAAGCCTAATGGCCAATGCAGGAGTCAGGCAATTGAAACTAATGGCTCAGACCTGAAGCTAATTGCCAAATGTTGGAGGCATAAAAGGCTGCAGCAGGAGAGGAAAGAAGGAAGGAGCAGGAGTTGGAAGGCTGGCAGTAGCACTGGAGGAGGAGAAGCATGAGGCTGGCAATTCACGAGGAAGTGGGAGTACAGAAGGGATGCAGGAATGTGGAGATAGCAGATTTCACCTGCAAGTTCTGAGAGGGTCCTGTGTTCTCAAAACCTTAATTGCTGTGGCTGAATCGAAGAAGACGTGCTGAGAGTAGAGTTTTCCCCACGCACACCGAGTTTCTGTGATTGCAGAGCCATGACCATGCTGAAGCCCGAGGCCAACAGCAGAAGTCAAGCCGAGGGGCTGGGGAGTGAAGGAGTCTCCCAAGCAACGTGGCCGGACTGGAGACACCTGTGCTACAGAAGGATGTGGGACCCAAGTGTGCCCAAAGCAGATGTAGAAGTTAAAAAAGTTGCAAGTGTTTAAAAGTGAGTATAAATTGTTTGTCATTTTAAAAGGTTTCCTAACAATTGAAATGTAGCATGCACACTAATAATGAAAGCCGTAGTGTTCGCGTAGCAGGTAGAAGAACATTGCATCCATTGTAAACCTTTCAATGTTGCCAGAGTGGTGATATGTCTTGAATTAAAAAAGGAACGCCTGATCAATCCATTCTGACAACCAACGTTGACTTTCACAAGAGGTTACAAGTAAATGCAGCATCAAAAGAAGGTTGGTTGTGGCCAATTGTGTTTCCTGAAAGGAGTCTGAACTCATCTCTGTGATAATGCACGGGAATACACTTACTTGCAACCCTTTAAGATTAACTATCTATCTTAAAGAGTGGTCGCTGGTGCCTAAATCTGTTTTCCCTTTGAACACTTAACCTTGTAGTATCTTGAACAATCAGTCTTTAAATCCAGAAGTTGTTATACTGAAGCTGAGAGAAGAGAACAAACATTACCCAAGCCAAGAGGCAAACCCTTTCCATAGTGAAGCAAGGTCTGTTCAGACCTATCTACCAAATCTGTGAGGTTGTTAAAGGTCGAGTGTCCCCTGATACAAGTGTGACATTGTTACCGGAAGCTGGAAGAGTGGCAATACAGCTTCTGGGTAGTTACTGGAACCAAGAAGGTGTGAATAAAGTAGGCGAAAGTCACTGGGTGCTTTTAAATAAGACTAAGAAAATAACCTGCAATGCTGAAGACTGTTGAAGTTCAGAGAAAGTCAGGCATGGGGCAGAGGCAGGTTATACTTGTGGCAGTAAGGCAGACTGAAGAGGCAAAGAGGCGGCCCTTTCCTTGAAACATCGGAAAGAAGAGTGCCTTGCCTACCTGTAGATGTCAAAAATAAATGTCTTGTCATTATATGCCTAATAATTTTCCAATATAAAACTGAAGCAGAAGTACCTGAACTGTGGTGGTGTAAAATGATCAGTGAATGTCACATTGAAGGGGTTTGAAGTATTAGTATACTGTGGGACAAAGGTGACTGTTCTCATAGTAACAACAGTAGAAGAGTGGTTGTTAAGAGGGAAACAGCAACCCCAAGAGGAGCATCCTGACAATTAAACCAAATGTATTGCAGAGGTCCTAACCACTTGTAAAGTTGTAGAAGAAGATGTTTTCCTATTCTTTGAACTGCGGCAAATAACAAGAGAATTGTTACAAGTGGATTTTTGTTTGATTAACTTTTGTTTTGCCTTGAAACTTACAAGAACTGGTTTAAGACTTTGGGGGTCAATATGACCCTGGCAGTACGGCTGCCGCCGGAGTCATGAATTTTCCGGCGCCCCGGAATGGGCAGTTATCGGGGCATTACAGCCCCAGCGGACTCAGTAATGGCCCATTCCCGGGCACCGGAAAATATTACTCCCCATTCCCATTTGAGTCCCATTGGACTCAATGGGAATGGGGTGGACGGATGCACCGGCACCATTCGTGAATGGTGCCGGTGCATCTGGCATGGTCTGCTCGCGAGTGCTGTTCCGCCTGCCAGGGCAGGCTGAAAGGCTCCCGCTTGCAGAACTCGTAGTTTGCCGGTCCGGAAACAAGGGTACTGGCAAGCTTACCGGTACTGTTGTTTCCGGACCGGCAAACTTATAATGAGGCCCTTTGTCTTTGCTTTGAATATTTTGAAGAACTGATAAGAACTGGTTCAAGACTTTTCTTGTTTATTCGAGCATTTGGAAGTTGACTTTGAAACCCTGGGGAAAGGAATTTACCCAGGATAGGTGAAAGTAATTTGTTTACTGTTCAAGTATTGTTTATTATCTTATGTTGTTTTATGATTACCTTTGAATGTTTTGTTGTTTAGTGTGAGGGCCAGTTTACCTATGTTAGGAGTTGTTCCCTTAGCCTTTGGACTAGGTATGGAATTCCCTGATAGAGTAGGGCAAGCAATGCTTATTTTGCAAACTATTACTTTAATAAAATGTCTGATATTGAGAAATCTACAAGCAGTTGTCCGCCTCGCATTACTGACCCCCCACAGCTCCTAGTACTTTTCAGGGTTCCATGTCATTTTGCCAACAGTAATTACTTTGAAGTAATTTACTTCGAAGTAATTACTTTTATTAAATGTGGGGGGTCACCCCAAGCTCTCCCTTCTCCAATACTAGCACCTCTACCCCAATCTCCTCACCACCCCTTTTAGCCCCTTAACCCACAGCCTCCTATATAATTCGAAGTGTTTTTGAAGCAATTATTGTCAGAAAAACCCTGGGATACCCTTTACAGCTGGTATCAATCAGGGAAATTGATCTACAATTCAGTGGTGATGACCTATCTTCCTTTTCATACAAATGGACCAGAAAGGCTTTAGACCAAGATAGTGTAGGTAATCAGTAATGTCATGGGATTTCTCCCCATAATTTGACATCAGATTTAAGAACAGCATTTGATAGGCCATCTGGAACAATGACCCCAAGAATTCTTTATCACTACCAACATTATTTCAAGATCATCTTGATCAAAATGTAATTATCAAACAGGCGTGCTGTGCACTGGATTATATGCACCTTGTTGTGGAGTTTTAGCGTAGACTTTAAAATGTTGAACCCACACTTTTTCAGGAATAGAATTCACTTACTTAAATGACTGATCAACCTGGTAATTGTTTAACGACCAAAAATGTCTAGGGACTCTTTTTACTAAACAATAGAACATAGCTCTGATTGTTATGTTTGTTTTATGAATCTTTACCCCATTGCTATTCTTTTGTTTCCTCCTTTTCCTGAGTAATGTAGCATCTTCTGTAAATGCCCCATGAGCCCTGTTGATTTTTTTTATGTCCCTTCTCATTTTTCCTTTCTGATTTCATCATCAAAGGTATGGTGCTTTAAACCTAGCAGTGGTTACAAACAGCTCCCTTTATAGTTTACTAACCTTTGGATCCACTCACTGATAGAGTTTGTAAAATGATGTGTAATTCACTGGAATATTTTCTCACTTGTGTCCCAACTCATCCATGAGTCCATGGCCCTTTGTGCAATATAGTGTGCATTTTTGGGATTACACTTTATCCTCTTACCTACAGTGTTTACCATTAAGTTGTTTACCGTAAGCTTGCAGAGCAAGGTACTATAAAAGCTAAAATGTAATTTTAACACCAGTTTAGAGTGGTCAATAAGATATTTATTTTGTAACCAATGGTTCACATATATCAAAAATCACATGTAGTTGATCATGGAATATGACGCCAGCCTTGATCAAGTTCCTGTCCTGGCATATCGCCTTTTAGATTACCATTTACTTTTAGCATACTCCAGTGGCCCATTGATTCTGCCTAGCACACCCTTCTTGATTTAGACTTAGAATTTAGATGATTGCTTGAAGAGGCGGACATGGTGGTTGCTTCTATATTATTAATTTTATCAATGATCACATCTTGACAGGTAAAATTAAAATCCCCTGCACAAATTATGTTTGGGAAGCCGCCAGTGTCAATCCACCAATTAAAATGTGTATCCAATTTTATTCTCAGTTAGTCACCATCGTCAACTCGCAGATTACAATATATGTTAATTATTAAAACATCCTTTCCTTCGTCTCCGTCATCGCTTTCAAGTATCCCAACAAGACTTTACCCGGAATTTACAGAACATTCTACCAGTGTAGTTCCCAACATAACACTTGTAGCGTTTAAGAGCCCGTATGATGATCTACCTTTATTGCCTTTTTGCTTTTTTAGGCAGATGTAAAACCATTAATTATTAGTGTTGTCATTAATCACACCTCCTGTTACAGGACAATGTCAATCATATAAATCTGATCTCCTACTTTTGAACCTAAAAAGCTATTGTAACCACATGCGTTCCAGTTTAGCATACACAAACATCATTCATTAACACCCTCGCCGACTTGAAATTC
The DNA here is from genome assembly GCF_040938575.1 of Ambystoma mexicanum. Taxonomy (NCBI): domain Eukaryota; kingdom Metazoa; phylum Chordata; class Amphibia; order Caudata; family Ambystomatidae; genus Ambystoma; species Ambystoma mexicanum. The sequence continues at coordinate 101,745,714 of NC_090936.1, read as the reverse complement.
TTGTTTGTAAAGCTGCAGATAGCCAGGATTACTCTTTGGATTAACCAAATCTAACCTGTTCTGGATCCTCATCTCCCCTTCAGCATGTAATTTTCAAGTCATTATTTATCTTATCTGTAAGTTCTTGTTTTGTCTTTAGGTACTGTCCTTGAATGGTGTTAGAACCCATATCCTCTTTAGATGTGTCATGTTGTGGGAAAACATATCAGAATCTCTTTGGATCAGACAATCGTGTGCTTGCCATACTAATTTACAAACAGCTTAAGAGTGAAAATAAATGATCACTTTATCCACTGCACGAGGAAGGCAAAATTGCACTTGTTTAATATCAGAGGATGTTATTAGACTGAGAAATGGAATTCCCAGAACATGTCAAGAATTTTGGTTCTATTTCGAGGTATCTCCTCCTCTTCCTTGAAGATAGTGACTAGATTTACACGTCAGTGATTTATTCTGCTTAAAGCAGTCAAATGTTTATGGTGGATAAGTAGATTCCCCTGATCATCCAAGTCACTGCAGTGTGATGTTAATCCTATAATTGGCATATCTCGAGTTAGGTTTGGTACTGTTGGCCCTATAATCTTTCAGGGGTTAGAAATTAATTAACTTGGAAGCTCCAGATCTATTATACTCATTCTATTTTGATCCACACAGTCTACCATCACCTCTTGTGCATGCTCTTCCTCAGCTATTGAGTCTCCGGAACCAAAGGTTCTTATGTTCTTTTGAGCTTTTGATTTCTTTTTTATTTCTTGTTGTTCATGATTTTACCAGGGATTGAGCCTAGTTCCAAAGTCAATGGAGATGGGATACAATCCTTAGCTAAATTGTGCAAGCATTTTCAAGACCCTTTCTCCTTTTTCCTGGACACCTGTGTGTTATTTTGTGGTTAATCCCAAGCTCATCCTTCTTTTCTCTGGGCCTCGTTGGTTCATTGAACATGCAAGTTGCATCATAAAAACCCCTTTCATGTCCCAAAGATGAAAAGATCACACTATCATGCGTATATGATTGGCTGGGTAGATCATTAGCCGAATTCTCTCTTACCCTTGGAGTAGATTCTAACGATAATCAGTAATTCTTGTCCATTGGCTGCTCCAATAGCTTATTTATGGCGCTGATTAAGTAAAAGATTTATTCTTATGATGGAATGTGGGGCTAGATTTAAAGTTGAGATAGATATAAAGAAAATGGTTAAACCCTTTGTCACAAAAGGAAAACCAAAATTATCATCACCGTATTGGGGCATAGACGGTAAAGTCTTATCATGCGTTAGACGAATACTTTCATCCAAGTGATCAGTCATATTCTCTTCTTCCAATGAATTGCTCAGGCTGAAAGAGCTCTTATTTTTTGAAGATAATAGGAGACATGGTGAAGCACTTAGATTTGTAGCTGGAATATCCACAGTAGTACTCTCTTTTTCCAGGCAAAAGCACATATCAACCAATGAGTTATTCACTGAGTGTGGAGGATGTATTAACTGATTGGCATAGTGATGGCTGTGATGGTGATTTTACCCAGTACTTCTTGGCTGTAAGATTTAGGATCTTGTTTCTGAAAATAGGCAGTAATCATGGCTCTAGGCTAAGGTATAGGCACGTCATCAATGTCTGAGGCAGGGCCTTTTCAAGTATTGATTTTTAAGTTTGCCCTTTCTTTTTTCCATAAATGATATTGACTTTGAAGCCCCTTTATTGCCACTGTTTCCAATAGTTTATATATAACTCACAGATACATGCTATTTAAAATTCTCTTGTTATTTAGACGTGTGTTACGCTCTCGCTTTCTATGCCTCTTGCGGCCACAACCAGCAACAGAAGACCGTATACTCTACCCCAAAAGGAAGGGCTGGTCACTTGCTTGAAGCCCCCTAATAGTCCCAACCGCCATGTAGCTAATTGATGCCTGCGATAGAATACTATAGCCTGGTTTCTTGCCTGCCTCAGTCCGCCATTCCAAGTAAACCGCAGTGGAGTCCTCGACGCTCTGAGCCTTTTACTGCCCTGCGTGGAACTGCAGGAACTTCCCGCTTCCACTCCATTGACACTTGGCTATGGCCTCTTAGCAGCATCAGTGTTACAACTGGCTCCTCCCCCTTCGCATCTCCAATGATCCTCTCCGCTCCACAGTGAAAATATGTGCCACCACCGACACCACTTACCACTTACAATACCCTTATAAAACACTACACTGTCAGCAGTGAAACATGTTCCCTATTTTACATAGAGTTCATAGAACAGAAAAAGCATTTTAGCATTTGTTCCCCCTCAGCTTCAAGTATAATGAAAGATCAGTATTTACCTAACAATCACTAACTACAATATCCTATTCTCTTTTTTATGAATACCTTTTATTAGCCCCTGCTTTGGGGCTCAGAAGTGGCATACTTTCTACATGCAGTCAAAACTCACAAGTCTTTAAATATGTTGGGAAACACTTTTGCATGTCACACAAAATAATTATTTCTTTCTATTTGCAATGTGGGCCCCCTAGTGGCAACCACTTCCCCAATTGCCTTGCTTCCCAGGGAGTTAGTGCAATATTTCTAGGCAACTTATATGTTATATTTAGGGACTTTTGATACTCAGTTTGAAATCTTTCTTTTAAGGCACTTAGTCAAAATGGCCTCTCACGAGTTTCCAAAAGAGCTCTGGGTCAGGCTCTCACCCCTCTTGGAAAGCAAATCTGCTCCAGGTTAGGTTGGTTCAGGATTCTTCACAGGCAACGCCCAATTTCCCAGATGGCATCCAGATTCAGCACTTGTTGAAAGGGGACAATTGTTCTTTTTCCCTGAAACTTTTCCAGAGTAAGAATCCTCTCCTTGTGCTCACACTATTTTTAGAATACAAAATTCCCACCTTATGTTATAATTATTTCACTATACATGATTGGCCAAGTTTCTCTATTGACGTACTAGTTTGTGTAAATAAAGCAGGTCTTACCATGTAGAGTGCTAGCTGTAGGTTCACGTGTTTATTTCATTTGGCGCACACGTAGCAGCTCATTTGTGTTTGGCAGGACATGGATTGATCTGGATAAAAGATTCAAGGGTCCAGAGAGAGACGCATCAGCTCAATGGGTGTGGTTCTCGCATTACCCAATCACGTTGAAGCATTTTTCACGTGACTTTTAATATAAAATCAGCTGTGGCGTTACATGATTCTGTTCACGGGACAGACGCGTAGCAGTCAGGAGCGACACGAGAGATTCAAAGCTGACACAATTCGGGAAAGCCCTCTTGTGCACTTGGTGCAGAATTAGGTTGTTTGTATACAGTTTAGTGGGGACTCATAGGGAACTTGTTTTCTGCCTGTGTTCCCTTGTAGCAGGTTGGGAGTGCTCGGCAAGGTATTTATAACCTTATGCCACAGATACGCAGCTTACAAGATAAGTTTCTAACATGACCGACGTGCAGAAATTCACAGCAGACGGGGTGGGTGGATGCTCCACCCCCGGTTATAGGAAGGGTTTTCCGCCGCACGATACTCTGATTATCGCAGGTAAATGTAAATTGGTATTCGGCTCCAGATAGCAGGTCTTTGGAGTTCCAATGCTTGTCACCGTAATTTATGCTAGACGGTTAAACAAGTAGAAGCAAATCATAAGTGTGCCGTATCTATTGTGGATTTTATACAGGTTGAAAGTCAACATTGAGCGCGTTATAGACAGCAAGAGTGGTCATATTATTTTGCATTGAATTGCGTGATTGAACAATTAGCTCCATCTGACACTGAACGCCAATAGGAGTGGCGGTTTTCCCAGCATTCTCGGGGGTAAGCTGAAGAGTAAAAATGCACACATGCTAGTTGTTGGACATTGTAACACATAAGAGGTGCGGTTTTTCAAGAAGTAAAACTGTGTTTGCACTGTATTGCCCGACAGAATAATCTGGATTACGAGTAGCAAATAATTGAGAAGTGTCTAGGTACTGGAATGCGCCCACACACGATTCGATGGTAGCAGTAGCTGTAAAGATTGGAAAAGTCATGTGGCTAAGCTAGATAAGCCTTTATACACATGTATCTCAACTCCCTGGAGGGGGGCTAGCCAATAGCTCAAGATGATTCAAGCTAGAGTAGTAGGATGGTCATTTGAGTCCTCCACCTTACAAGGAAATTTGTTTTTAAAATACTACTGTTGAGCATGTATGATGTACGATAATCTAAGTCAGTTGGTGTGTTTCAGAACATGGTGGGCGACGTATAGTTAATGGTGTAATCATAACACACTGTCCTAGTTCATTGGAAGATGTGACAGTCAAATGAATAAATAATATATATTTGACATATGATGAATTAATACCAATATGTACTCTGTTGCAGGGGATGGTTCCTCGCGCTGGCCAGGATGAGTTGTGAATTCGACTAAATGAAGCATTAATATAGCGCAATCTGTTTTTCACTAATAATACAACTGAAGTTGGAAAATAGGTTCTATCGTTTTTTTTTGTTTGTAGAATAGAATAGTGCATGTTGTTTAGACAGACAGCCCCTGAAGAATCTCTGACACTAGTCAAGTTACTAATGGTTAGGAATGAAACATGTTGGGTTATGATAGATTTTATGAACTAGAATGATTGGTATGAGATGGGTATGAATGGAGTGCTTGATGTGTTTTACTGCATTTGATTTTTTTGCACAGCACTAGACGCTTTATACGGATGGAAGATTTTAACTCAGATGCTTCCCGTGTATGAACTGCCTGCCTTTTTGCACTTAAACCCTAAACTATTGTGTTGTGGTTTGCTGAACGGACGATTATTGTTCTGTTTTTTTTTCTGTGATTTAGATATAAATAAAATATGTCTGAAATTAATTGTTGTATTGAGTTCTAGTAGGTTTCTTCTTGGCCTTGATTAGTGTTGTGAGTTTAACCTCCTCTGCAATAAATCTCTCAGCTCCCAAGCTACTTTGTTGTTTGTATTTTAGGTTAGTGAACCTGTCTGAGGGATCATTGGGGTTGATGTCCCCTCACGTCTCCTATAATTATTGTGAGTCTCTATTGACCTGCCTCATAGTTAGACACGACTATTGAATTTACACCCCCAATATTCATTGGATGATTATATTTTCTATACTTGTGATCAAGAAATGTGGGGGCCTAAAACCACTTCCAAACACTTTACATGCTAAATCAATTCTCTTCCACAGTTTATGACAGCAATATGCAAACTCAATGAAACCAAGATTGTTGGAATCTGTGCTTGGAAATGCACGTGTAGACAGGTGACATCCTAATTATCAAAAACCATAGTCAATGCAAATTATGTGTCAAAACAAAGATGAGACTCTTAGCTATTTAAAAGGGCTCATCCCCATATTTCTAAGTTTGATTGTTCAGAGGTTATAAATTATATTCACTTTTGCATATAGGGTCAATGGAAAATATGTACTCTTTTGAAGCCAAGCCTAAACTTGCCCTGTAATTCACTATTTATGGGGCCTTGATTAATGATAGATCATGTTGACAGTGCCTATTGTCCTCATTGTTTTAGTCAGACACACATGTTCGGTTTTATGGTGATTAATGCTTCAACATGTCATGTTGAGTGCAATGAAACAGTTTGAATCTGACTTGTAATTCTGACCATCTGTTTATTCTAGATATCAATTTGTGCATACACTGCAGATACTATGTTCCTAGAATATTAGAGTATTGTTCTAACACTCTCCTCTGAAAGACTCCCGAAGGTGGGAAGGATTTTGCTGTGAAATTAAACCCAGGTCAATTTGAAGTCAGCACAATTTCAGGCTGAATCGGACTCATCAATGTTATTTAAACAAACCCAATGGAATTCCTGCTTTTCTACATATTATCTGTAGGATATTATTAAACTCCACTGTATTATTATAAGCTTTGTACAGTAATCTGACGATTGCTGGAGAAATAAAACATCACACTAAAAGACTCGGAAGGAATGATTATTCCTTTCCTTCACGTGATGTACTGTAATAAATTCATGAGCGCACCATTCAAAACACCTACAGCACCCTACTACTGGACTTTTATTATTTTAAGACTTCTGTAACATAGTCCATGCTCTCGGGTTAACAGGATTATATTTTTGACAAATTCGGGCTCTTTGCACTTTTAGAGATAAAGTTCAATTTTAAACTGGTGCTTTCTGCATCTCCTGTTTTATTTGACATGGGTAAAAACCCATTCTTTGGGTGGAATGTACTGAACGGCGCAATGTGTCGAGATACTCAGATGCATGAGTTACCGGCCTCCTTCAGGTGCACCCTTGTCGTGGTAGACCAAGGCTGGAAATCATAGCTAAAATTATACATTTTCCTGGCTCCTCTCCCACTTAGGGCCTCATTACGAGGTCCGCGGTAGAACCCGGCAGTAGGCAACTACCGCCGACCCCAAAACACCATTTCCGCTGCAACCGGGATATCATGAGCAGCAGCAAAATGGTAAATCCCATTCCTGTGAGTCCCATAGGACTCCATGGGAATGGGGTCACTGAAGCACAGGCATCGTTGCTAACGGTGTAAGGTTCTTCAGTGAAAACACTGCCGGTAGGGAACTGAACTCTCGGCAGGTCAGGCCTGCCAGGAGTACTGTGCCCCTGCTGGCACACTCGTAGTTTGGTGGTCTGGAAAGGGTGCTGGTACGTTGCTACCGGCACCCTTATTTCCGGACCGCCAAACTTGTAATGATGCCCTAGAAACTGTCTCCATTGGTATTTTATTCTCCCTACACTGAGCCCTCTGCCTTACACATAAAAGGAGCAGTGCAGATCGCCATTTTTCAGCTTCAGTTTGCTTCAGAGAAACAATGATGGGTTCCATTTATCTTCATACTTGTTAAAAATTGCATTCTCAAGGGGGCAAATGTATAACAATAATGAACAGAAGGTATCTGGTTTTGTCAGACACCCACTGGTCATTGTGTAACCTGTCATCATCTCTGACCTTTGATTCTGTGATGTAATCGTTCCTTTATTCTTTTCAGCTGTAATCAGTTTGGAGGAGTTTGTTGAAGGTTCTATGGATGACGACTGGATACGTGAAATGTTGGAATGTGACCCAAACACGATTGAACTCAAAGGAAATCCAAAAGATATCAATTTGCAGAAGAGCTCACAGAGAACCATGAGCCCCAAGTATCAAGAGAGTGACTTCACAATTAAGAAACAAACCTAAATAACAATTGACTAACTGACTGGTTGACTGTCCGATCCGATTGAGGGATTTCATTGAGTAATTGTCTACATAACAGTCTGATTGCCTAACACAATGAAGCATCCTATTGAGCTCCCACCTATCTGGCCTACTATACTCCATGGATTGAGATAGCAAAGTGTATTGGCTCTCATGCTGTTTTGTTTAAGCATCAACAGCTTGGAAAAGCATCTAGAAGGAGCATTGTTGGATATTCTGGTGCGTGGGGCAAGGCTCATGCCAGTTCTTGTGTATGCCAATGCACTGCTGTTATAATAGACCATACTTCTACAGTCCTCCAGAGTTTAGTAACTAGTCATGATAACTTTATCAATTACAGAAAACTTACTATAAATGCAATTAAGTCTGCAGTTATATGGGTGGGCTGAAAGAAACCTAAACATGCAGTATTCACATAAACAGAGAGAAAGTATGAGTAGTCAACTTCTATTATTATTTAGGGGGTACTTTTTTCTGATAATGTGTACTGAAATGCCACAGGGAAACATTGGCTGTGATGGTGGCTTAAAGTAGCCAGGCAACCCCTCAACAGCTGTTCAGAAAGACAAGCTACGGAGGTGTATAAAACAAGAACAAGAGAACTCATGAGAGCTGGAAATTGTGTATTAGCCCTGGTTTTGATACCAGTTTGAGCCCTCTAGAAACAATGTTTTCGAGGAATGACTTGACGGTGACTAAATCAGCCCTTAATGATATTGTGTACATGGATATAGGAGTTGTGAAGATCGGAGCTGAATTGTTATTAGCTCATCTGAAGTTTTGGGTTGCAATTTGGTCCAACCCATCCATCTGTGACTCTCACCCTTAAGATCTCAGATGATTCGATTGACTGACAGATAAAAAGTAAACTCTCACTGCTCAACTATAGAACCAAAATTCTAACTACAATGGGGTTCTCCATCCATTTGACCAGAGCCCTAGTGTCACCAGCAGATGAAAAACTGCTTTCATGATTTTGTGAAGACCAGCATAAATGGGGGAATGTTTAAGAAAAATGTGGGCTTTGAAATCTGCATTGGTGTATGTCTCGTTCAATAAAAATAAAGTATGCTGTGCAGATTAATTGGGTGCAGAAATATAGCTCATTTTAGAAGATCATTAACAGTTGTACTCTTTGAGGATGCTCAATACTAGTTCAGAGAGGCAGTTGGACCAATGCTGATGCTTCTTTTACAATTTGCACATGCAACAAATGGGCAGTGGAAATACTTATTGATAAAATCTTCTTCTGTCCATTATGTTCTTATTCAAGCAAGAGATTATTGATTCCTGCTTTAAGGAAATTTACTTTTCTAAATTTTAGAATATGCTTTTTTGTATCTTTTAGCAGCATTAGCCGTAACCTTACTTGAGCATTAGATCATGTTTAATATAGTATTACCAAATGGTGAGGCTATATAACTCGACAGGGTGAGTGGCCCGTGCTGGCAAAGGCCAGTTGCCCGGTTATGACTCTGAGTAAAGCAAGGATTCCTTGACATAGGTGACAGTGCTGTTACTCGCAGGGTCCCTCCACCCTAGAGGGTTATATCACCATGAACACCTGTGATTAGCATATGTGAGTGCTAAGGCTTGTCAGCAAAGAAAAAAGAAAAAAATGTACTGCTTTACTCCACCGCACTGCAGGGGTTTCACAGAGTCCTTTTTCAGTGTTGATGACCAGATCATTATCGTGGATTAATGAGGTAAGTTTTGTTTGTCTCTTACGTTCATTGCAGGTACTAAAAGAGCTAGGACACCGAAGGGCAGGGACAAACAGCTCTCAGGCTGCTCTGAAAGTGGCCTTGTACCTGTAATTGTAGCCTACATTCTGAGCATCCTGATTGGCTACTACTACCCAGGGTAATAATGATGATTATTGCTCTCCTTTTCAGTAGCTGTACCTGCTATGTGAGTGTTTTTAATATGTATTTATTTATTGTTTGCTTGTTAGGCGCTTATACAATAAAAAACATACTGCTTCAAAGCACCCACACGGCAGGGAGGGAGCAAGGGAGGGCTAATACATTACAACACAATATTTAAGAGCAGTGGCGGGTAGAAAGAAGTGAAAAACCTACTATGCCTTGTGAGAATTCAGAACGTGCAAGTGCAGCAAGGAAGGGGCTGGGGGAGTAAGTGCTGGGCGGTCCGAGCTCATGGGTGAGCCACAGATGAAGTGTTAGGAATGTTGAGTGCTACACGGGCTGGGGCTGCGGCAGGTATAAGTGCGAGCCTCCAGAGTGGAGCGTGTGCAGATGCAAGTGCTGTGGATAGACAGGAGCTGGGCAGAATTGGTGTGGGAGGTCAGGGCCCTGATGATGCTTAGGGCCAAGGACACCAATACAGCAACTGTAGGATTAGCAGAGGAGGGAGGTGGGGAGGGAGGAGGAAATGAGGAAGGTCTTAAGGAGCTTCCCGAATTTGCGAAGATCCTGTTCAAGGTGCAGGTGGGGGCTATTCCAAAGTAGGGATCCCGATGAAGAGAGTGAACAACCCCCTACCCTGTGTTCAGCAAAACGCTTTACACACAAGGAATTGGTGCCAGAGGAGCGTAGTGGTCTAGGGGGAGAGTATTTAGTGAGATAAAGTTGAAGATAGTGTGGTCCCCGGGCCCAGCCAGCCTTGTGGATGATGCAGAGGGATTTGAATTTGATCCGTGCAGCAACTGGGAGCCAGTGAAGACTTTTTGGAGCAGGAGAGATGCTGACCCTGGGTTTAAGGCCAAGGATAAATCTTACTGCCCTATTCTGGATTAGCTGGAGGGGTCGCAGAGTGGAAGATGGTAGATTCAGGAGGAGGCTGTTGCAGTAGTCAAGCACAGAGTGGACCAGGATTTGAGTCACATTGAGCCTCTGAGGGAAAGTGAGAAAAGGTAAAATTTCTTGAGAAGGAAGAGCTGAAAGTGGGACTTCTTGGCAATGTCCTAAGTGTGAGAGAGGAAGGAGAGAGAGGAGTTGAAGATGACTCCAATATTTCTGGCTTCAGTAGAAGGTACAGCGGGGTCCCAAGGAGGAAGGCCAGAGTGAGGGGAAGGAGGGAGCCGGGGTCCCAATGGGAAGGATCTCGGTTTTACAGGTGTTGAGGCAGAGATAATTGGAGGCGCACCAGGACTAAATGGCAGAGAGGCAATCAGAGATGATGGAGGGTGCTGCAGGGTGAGCAGGGAGTTTGAAAAAGAGCTTTGTGTCATCTGCATAGCACTGGAAGTTGGAGGAGTAAGAGGAAATGCAAGGAGAGCAAGGTAGATGTTAAAGAGCCAGGGGGAGAGTGTAGAGCCCTGAGGAACACCACCGGTGAAGAGGGAAGTAGGTGAGGATAAGGGACCCAGAATGACTTGGGAAGAGCGAATGAATGAGTTAGGAAAGAGGTCAGCCAGTCCAGTGTCTGTTCCGAGATACCAAGTGTATTGTGGAGCCTTTCTATGAGGATGGAATGGTTGACTGTGTCAAATGCAGAGCAGAGATCTAGAAGGATAGGGACAGCTGGTGTATTTGAGTCCAGAGATGCGAGCAGTTCTTCTCGGGTGTTCAGAAGAGCGGTTTCGGTGCCCCTAGATGCTCGGAATACAGATTGATGATCGTCAAGATCACCAACAGGATCAGTGTGTGAGTTCAGTTGGGGCAAGGCCAGCTTCTCAAGCAGATTCCCCTGGAAGGGGATGATGGAAAGAGGGTGAAAGCTGGCAGGGCAAGTAGGGTCAGAGGATGTTTTTCTCAGGAGTGGGCACACAAGGGAGTGCTTAAGGGGAAGGGGAAAGATCCAGCGATGAAAGAGTGATTGCAGAAATCAGTGAGAGCAGAGGCAAGAGAGCCAATGTTATCCTTGATGGACCTGGATGAGCAAGGTGAGACCTGTTTAGAAGAGACCTTCATGGAGCGTACAAGTCTGGTAACTTCATCAGGTGTAACAAGGGAGAAGGAGGAGGGACGGCGGAGTGTGGGGTTGCAAAAAGGGGGTGTGGGTGCAGGAGTGTAGAAAAGGTGGTCAGGATGTCCTGAGTTTTGGTGGCAAAGTGTGAAGTCAGTGCATTGCAGAGGGTCTGGGAAGGAGACAGGGAGGAGGAGTCTGCGGAGGGGTTGGCTAGTTCCCTGCAGATCTTGAAAACTGCATCCGTGTTATTGGATGCGCCTGAGACCCGTGCCCTTATGTGGGCTCTTTTGTTTGCACGGATGGCCAATCTGTATTGCCTTTGGCCAATTTGTCAGAGGATGAGCCTTATGTTAGCCACTTGCGTTCAGCTGCCCTGCACTTTCATTTCGGGGTCGCAAGTTGGTGTCATACCAAGTGTTACTCTTAGAGGCAGGTTTTAGACGGATCCTCATGAATGGGTCAAGAAAGTCCAGAGTATTGGTGATGGAGAAATGGGGGTTGCTGAGGGCAGCGTCAGAGGTTGAGTCAGGAGTGGGTGGGTGAGGGAGGGTGAAGCTAGAGACGAAGGCTGCCACAGTCACTCGTTTCATTGGGCGGATGTTAGTGAACGAGGTTAGTGGGACTTGGGGGGGGGCGGTCAGGGGGCCAGTGGGACCCAGGTGTGCAGAGAGGAGAGAAGGGTCTGACCAGTAGAGAGTGATGGTTAGTGGGGTGGAGAGAGAGATGTTAGAGTGTATGATGGCATCCAGTGCAATGTTCCCTCTAAGCTTTGCGCATGTGCGATTGCCCAACTTACTTCTAGGTGCCGCTCAGAAGAATTTTAGCAGTGCACATAGACAATTCCAACCTTTAAAATATTTAACAAGGCACAAGCCACAACTGTTACCTGACATTTGCTTTCTCTCTTAATAAAGTTAAATTATACTAACTAGTTCTCATATTCTGGTCTAGTCCATTTACATTACCCTATTATGCTTAGTGAGAATTTAACATCTAAAAACTCTAAAAATAGAATACACCCTCTACAGGTTAAGAATGAATATGAAACAGTGACTCGATGTACAAAAAATCCAACTGCATACATTTACCAAATAACCTTCCGTCTACACCTAAACTTTTATACTTCACTCCTGCACATTTATACAGTATGACTAACCTCCGCCACAGGCCACTTTTAGATATTACCCGTCAACATTGCCTACCTTGACTCTGCAAAAGGTTACCAGAGTTGTATCTACATCCACTTGTTTTATGTTTGCGGTAATATGAATAATATTCAAGTACTAGAATTTCTGTTATGCCAGGAGTAACAGAAATGTAGTTTTAGCAAAAGCTTTTCCCGCACTATGTTACCCAACTGTCAGATGCAATATTGGATACTGACTGTAAGTAAACAGGCTAATTGGATATGTAACCTTATATTCTTAGTACATATGTTACACAAGCGCTTTAAAGGTGTGCCCGTGCAAGTTAACGCATCATAAAACTCAAATATTCATTTGCATGCCAATGCAGATGTCATGCTCAGTGTCTCCTGTTTTAGCATTGCTAACCTTACCCTATAAATGGAGAGCCAAATTTCAATAGCATTTAATTGACCTGCAAGGAATAAAGGGTATGGACTATGTCCGGCATCAGAGCAACAGGTACTGAAAACACGAAATACTTTCCACACCTTCTGCATCCCATCCAGGTTTTTATAGCTCCATTAGCCGTAAACCTTAACAAATGACATAGTAACTTTCTACTGAACAAAAATGATTTCACTGAGCACTTTTATAATTCTATCCAACAATATTATGGGGGGGGTATGTTGCAAACAATCCAGTAAGCACTGTGTACATGCACATTCATGACATCCTATTCAACTACCCATCTAAAATACATGGTGAGGTTTTAAATACATTTTGCTTGCAAAGTATACAATCTCAGAAAGTGTTTTGCTGCTGCAATCCTTCCCTTTTTTTTCAAGCCTTGTCATCTAGTATTTGAGGCTAGCACACAAGCCAGGGAAGGGTATAGGGGATGGACACAGGAGTACACTCCTTGGGGGTTAGGTACAAATCAGCAACTTTCAAAAACCAAGTCAGGCGTTTCAGTGGTACAGTGCAGTGGAAGGAAATGTGTTAGCTATACGTCAAAATATCTAGTCACAGTCTAGGAAAATGCACCTTCTGTTACTTTCTATGCTCAGCTGCTGTGGGATTTTCATTAAACTGTGGGATTTTCATTTAAATCATGCGTTGTGTGTTTATCGCCTCTAGCATCCCCAGGCATCTTGTTTAACTGATAACAGGAAATTGCAGAATAGGGTCCTCTAATTACAAAAGAAAGCGCTCAATCTGTTGCACCGCTTAGTATCGCTGCTATTAACTAAAATAGGCAAATATGTGATTTTCTTCAATGAAGCTCAATACAAAACCTCAGTAAGGCCCTTGTTGAATGCTGTCTAAGTTGTGGCGGAAGGGAGGGCAAAACCATAGGCTCTATTAAGTGCCCTGTCATTTCACTTCCTGTGTTAAGGTTGCAAGTAGGGCTCTGTAAGATTTTACTCCCTACCTGGAATCAAGTTATTTTCAGGGAGTAAAAACGTAACTAGCTTTGGCAAAAGAAATACTTTATAAACGATGTTCTCGCACCTTAAAATTCATCTTGATTTCGAGCAATAATATTATTTGAGTTCTTTTCTGTGACACTGCCCTGCTGGTCACTGATTCGAAAAGATCAGTGGAGCTTTGTGGGTAGATGCAGAGGGTAGGGTCTTATGTGTTTGTTGCTTTCCATTTCTGTTGGGCTTGTTTTGCTGTTTTTATGGAGTAAAAATGGACAGGTTGTATGCCTCTTAGCTGTATGGCTGATTTTGAGTAAGTGGTTTATGTTCACAGAACAATGTAATGTGGATAGTAAGCAAAGCCAAAGGAATTCTGATCATCATATTCTGGAGGTCCAGTTATTGTGATGCACTTCTCATCCTTACACAAATGATGAGGCATGTTCTCCTAGCTCTTGAATTACTTCATTGAAGTGGCACATGAACTCCTATCAACATGTTTTCGGACACATTTCTTTTAGTTGCCATTATTCCATTTGCAAATACTGTATTCTATCTGAATTTGTTTGCCAGTCTCATCAAATAAGATAAGTGATATTCGTGGTTGGTAATACACATGTTTGTTATTTCCCAATCTGATAAAAACACTTTCTGTAATGTCTGAGCAGTGTCAACACATAGCCTAACCTAAACCTATTGTGTATATTTGTTTATACTGATCATAGAATGCTATTTCTGTGTGCATGCACATATTTTTCTCTGCACAGTACTTTTGCTAGCTAGTATGGAAGATTTGGAAGTCTTGAACTGGTTGATGAGCTGTCTTCATAATCACACATACAATTATTTTTTAAACTATACCTTTGGAAAAAGTGCTCTAAGATGCACTTTGTACAGTGATGTACGAAGAATTGTAATAGTTGGGAAGGGGAAATTCCCTTCCAGACTCTCTATGAAGATGATAGCTCACTAACTAAGCATGCTCGCATATTGACTTACCTTGTTAGTCAGTTCCGCACATGGAAAATAATGTGCGCACAAAACTCAACCATTTCTGCATGTAGAGAAAAATAATTAGAGGGAACATTGATCCAGTGTGTCTCCAGCTGAGTGGGTTAGTGGGGAAGGGAGAATGGAGAGGGAAAGCGAGGTGCAGAGGTCAGTGAAAAGAATAGATGCAGAGCCATGGGAGTCCAGTTGAATGTTGAAATCACCCAGAAGGAGGAGGTTAGAGGGCAATGAAAGCAAGGAAGAGCAAAAGTCAGCCCGTTCAGAGAGGAATAGGGTGGTGGCGCCTGGAGACCGGTAGATGTTAGCAATGGTCAGGGTGGAGATGGGAGAGATAACCAACTTACAACCTAGGCTTTCAAAGGAGGAATAGTAGGAAATCGCAAATGTATTGCACAGTTAGAAGATTTCTTTTTTAAACCGAATGAAACTTATATTGATTGAGTTATAGGGTACAGTTATATTGATACATTTAGAAGGATAGAGTATTAAGGGTACCATGGAGGGCTATGGAGGGAGGGGATGAAGAGTGTTACATGCAGAGGATACAGGAAAGGAAGGGTCAGGCAAACCCAATCTTGATTGTAGATGTGCAGCTGTACTCCCTTCGCAGCTTCATTCGTATGAGTTTCCACACAATCTGACTAACCTCTCTATGCTGCTGAGTCGCTGGATCAGCATAATGAAGAATATATGTTTACTTCTGTTGAGGTACTGCATGGTCAAGGCACAAGTTATTGATGTTTACAATGCCTTCATTTATTGTAACCGGAAAGGATAGCTCAGGAGCAAAGCTCTGGTCTTGTAAACAACCCTACACATCTGTTTACATCTTGTTTAGGTGTTCTCCAATGCGCTCATTCACCTGAATTACATTTGAAACCTGCATACACACACCATACCAATGACAGAACAAGTGAGGAACTCGTATATTGGAGGACTATTGGAAAGCTATATAGAACATGTGCCAAAATTGTTTTGTTTGGTCTCGAAATTGATGTAATGACCATTTTACAGTGTGATTAAAATATATACAGTGTGTGCTTCTGTAGCAAGGTTGCATCCACCAACAGTAGTAGTTTTGGGGATAATTACTACTACTTTTTGAAACATTTTCTGTGCCTATACAATGCCAGAAACGGAAGGAGTCTTGAGAGATAATCTCCCAACCAAATTATTACTCAAGTGTAACATATAATTATAAATGTTTTTTTATAACGCACTTAATACCAAAGAGGTTTCTAGGTGCGGACCCGGGATTAGAACCTTTGTTGCTCTGCGTCGTTTTGCTTCCTGCTTCCAAGACGTGTGCGTTGCCCCTTAGCTATACTACCCGTGCCATATAACAACACCACCAGCCACCCAGACACCTAACGTCATCATCCCAAAATCCTGCTGGTTTTCCACCATTTTAAGGACAACATTTTTGGAGCAGTGAACTTCACCTCCAATGGATCGGTGGGTTAGTAACCTGGGCATAATTTTAGGGGGGACAGGGGTGTTTGTCCCCCCAACTTTGATGGCACACCCTTTTGTCCCTATTCATTTGGCTGTGGCACCTTTTCTTCAGATGTCATATCCCCCCCAACATTTTCAGCAAAGTTACTCCACTGGTTAGTAAGCACGCAAAGTCGAAGCAAAACATATTGTGTGCAAGACATTCAAAAGGCCCACCAATAAAGAACGTAAAGAACATACTGGAAGAGGTGATATACAGTAACTTCATCCAGCACCGCTGCAAATACATCAGTGTCTTCTACTTCCTTGATTACAGGAATAACACACCATGCTTGCCCTAAAAGGAGGAGGTTAGGAAAAGATGGTGCAGCATGGGGGGGGGGGGGGTACCAAGGAGGGAAATGGGGGTGGAGGAATGAGCAGAAGCAAGAGTTTGAAGGAAGGGGGTATAGATAGGTGGGACATTAAATAGGTTGAGTGGGGTAACATCAAGATAGGAAATGGGTGAAGAAGGGACTTGTGCACTGTTGCTCCTGCCTAAAGTAGAATTGGAACAGAAGAGGAGGGGTGGAGACGGCCACCCCCCCACATGAAGATATAGGACACAGAATTAAGGTAAACGGCGAAGAAAGCACATTTGCAGAGGGGCCAAGGGTAAAAGCGTTGTAAGACATCAAAGTAATGCTTCAACAAGGAGCCACTGGAAGAAAATGGGAACATCAAAAGACTATGCTGCACCCCCATCTGCACAATTGCCTAAGTTGTGTGCAATTCTTAGTGTTAGGAAAGATTTCGTAATTGTAGGGAATTTTCCTTCCATGTGGCAACCCCTAAACTTTTTGCTATTGTTTTTAACCTTGTTCTTGACTTTGCCAGAGAAGTACAGCCTTCTGCCGCACTTCTCTGGGCTTTCGCTCCTTTCTTACGGGGAAACTGACATGCCCTTAAGACAGTCAGTACCGGGGAACGTGGTTTCCCGTAGTTTCTTTTATCGTGTCGCAGCTTTAGTGCAACACGACACAAGAGGGCACTGTAAGCTAAGTTACAGCTCTCTTGGGTCTCTAGCCTTCTACAGGCCCTAGATACTCTTTTAGGATGGTATTTGATCGGTGCAAGTCATTCAGGGACTGGAATGGTGGCAGCGATCGTTTTGTTTATTTTGAGCTCCTTTTGGCGTTCTGAGCACGTTTTTGCACTGAACCCAAAATGGTGGCCTGGCTCCCAAAATGGCCAGGCCGCGAGGCTCCTTTGTCCTGTCCACTGTCCGTCTTGCTCCCTTCACCTTCCCCAGGTCGAGCGACCCGGGGCCTTCCTTATTTGGGCATGTACTTTCCCGCGAAACGTGGTTGCTTTCGCGGGCTTCTACATGTCGTTTGTGTGCCTCCAGGGTGTGGGCTGGGATGTCTGGTCCCAATACACATCCTGGGTGCCAGAGAGTCTAGGGTGGTGTGAATGCCTGGGACCACCATGGTCCGTGATTGGTCCACGTATGGTATGTGTTTTGATGAGCGGATCTCCCATTGGCTCCCCTCCGTTTTGGCGCGAAGGGAACCGTGGATAAGAGGGGGCTGGAAACACCACTACCATGTCGATCTCCTGAGTTCTCACGAACGAAGGAATACAGGAGCCAAGTATCCTGCAACTACGAGGCTGGACCGAGGAATCGCTGGTGACCCGCTGAAGGAATCCTCCTTTGCACTGCTGTCGTCCGGAGAGCCCCTGTCCTCCTTTGATCGAACCAGAAGGCCTGTACTGGTGCTTCGACCTTTGGAATAGCAGGAACAGCTATTCCCGGCATCTTCAACCATCTCCTGCCAAGTAAGCCTTCGGAAGCGTCTCTGGGCCATCCAGTTGACTGACCAGCTTACAAAGGAGTTTGGCTCTGCAACCGCCGCCAGGTTGTGTTGTATTGCGAGTCCTTGTCCCTCTCCCACGCTTCGTACGCTTGGCGTCCCCAGGTCTGAAGGGAGGAGGGTTCATTTGGCTCGAATACACACGGCCGCTCCGTTGTCCTGTGCAGCAACAAAACTGTGCCGGTTTCGTCGATTGGGACGTCTTTTTGCTCTACACGACTACAAAGCGTCTCCTGCTCTTCTGAACCTGCCAGCTGCTGAAACTATCGTGGAGAAGCCTGGGTCTGCTTGCTTTGGGGACCGGTGAGTAGTATATCTAGGATCTGGTCGCCCTCCTGCAGTATCCCATTGCTTTTCCCTGCTGTGTAAAAACAGCACCCTTTTGCCGCGCTCGCGCTCTGCTTCTGCCCGCTGTGGAGGCTGCGCTTGAGTTGCGGAACCTGTTCTTCTTCTGCTGTGCACTAACGTGAACCGCCTGACTTCCTCCGAAGAGCTTCCCCTTGTGCCCGTCGGCACCGGCGTGGCAGGTACTTTGAGCACAAGGCTCCACTCTTCGCAGGGCTCGGACTTCCATCTAGTTAGGTGCCTATGAAGGCGAACTGAGTCGAAAGCATTATCGCACTGCCTGTTTTCCTTCCCTGGCAGGTGGACTACATATTTCGTGCTTTAAACGCTTGCGACTGTGTATTTGTATATATATTGTGTTGATATGGTATGTGTTGGTTTAATATTGTGATATTGTGATTTTCTCGCTACGGTCATTATTTTAAAGGCCTTAAAATAAATGTGTATCTATTTTTGATATAACAACTGTTTGGAGTAGTTTTGTAAGCGCTCTTGCTTTGTGTGCTCATTGCGGGCTTTCAGTCACCCTCACCCCTCTTGAGACCTAGTCTTGACCGCCGCGATCGCTACCTTGATTGGTCTGGCTTGTCCAGAGGTTACCCTGTTCCAAGTAATTAGGTTGGCCTTCTGAACTTCTGCGCCACCAGGACAGAGTTCAGAAATCCGTCTTAACACTTAGCATCAGAAGTATGTCAGTAGTTATTTTCATGTCTATGAGCTGTGACTGGACCTGGATTTACCACCGGAAATGCACGGAGCCAACATATAGGCCAATTCTGCTATCTATAATCTATCTATATATCTTTTGTCTGTACTCCCACCCTAAGTCACTCTAGAAATAATAAGCACACAAACTAGGTCATGGATCCTTTTTACGTGCATGAGTCTCAGAATGCCTACTGAAAAATGTTGGCAAATGTTGTTGTCCCTAATTGAGTTCTGTCCTGCCACTTCTTATATTAATTTCATGTTCTGATGTACATATCTCTGTGTATGTTAATACGTGCCTGATTATACTCTTCAAACCCTCATGACAAATGGAAAAAAGCCACAAACAGGGGCCATAGTTCTGAATTATTTTTCCAGGGATATCCTGAATACATGTCGCATTGAACATTGTACCTAGCATGTATGACACTGTAACTGGTGTTCGGGCCATGACACTTAAAGGAAAAGCCATGATATTACAACCCCTGTGTGAAGAATTCTACGGATCGCTCACTGAAACCCTGCCTAAAGTCTCCTCCCAGGTGGCCAGGGGAAGGCAGATGCTTGCTAACCCCAATCCTGGGGGTGGTGCACTGCGGGAGGATCCCCTGGGAGGAGACGGGGCCCAGGGTGGTGAGGAGATTCTGTGGAATGAGACACAGTAGTCTTCCTCTGACAGAAAGAATATTACCACTGTACCTAGTGAGTTTATGGCTTATTGTCATTTTAATGTCCCTCAACCTCATATTAGACCTAAGGTTGTGAACAACAAGGTTATAACAGCAGACCAAACTATATCAAAAGAAGGATCCTTTTTAGTATCCCAGACTAAACACCTTTTTCAATCCTGAGGGTATATTGTAAAGGATTATGGAAATGTTGTCTTTCCTAAATAATCGTCTGCTTTGATAGCTAATTATCATAGCCCCTCTGTTAAAAGCCTTACAGGAAATAAATCTACCCTTATAAATAATGTAAATGTTGAAAAATCTAACTTTAGTAGAATAAACTACAGGTCCCAGAATCCTAGAGGTAATGAGACAAGGAAGAGCACTGAAGAGGCATGCAGATGAAGTAGTCAGACAACAAAGCCTGGTAGTCATTGCAGTAGTCAGGCAATTAAGGCTAATGGCCCATACTTGTAGACAATCATTGAACATGTGAGGCATAAAAGGCCCCAGCAGGAAAGGAGGAGTAGGAGCAGCTAGAACGAGAGCGGGAAGCATGTCTCTAGCAGTAGTAGTAGAGGAGAAGCACGAGGCTGGCAAATCACAGGAAAGTGGAAGAATAGAAGGGAGACCGGAGCATGGAGACAGCGGATTTCACCTGCAAGCTCTGAGAGAGTCCTGTTCTCCCAAACCCTTAAGTGAAGAGGCTGCGCAATGGAAAACATGCTGGAGGCTGAGTTTTACCCATCTGAGCCTTGTTGCTGTGATTGCAGAACTGTGGAAGTGCAGGAGTCTATGGCCAGAAGCAGAAGGCAAGCCAAGGGTCTCGGGAGAATAGGGAACTCCCAAATCAAGTGGACAGACCAGAAACACCCGTGCCGGAGAATGGTGTGGGTGTCCAGCAAGCCAGAAGTAATAGAAGAAGCAGAGGAAGTCGGGAAAGCAGTGCAACCTGCAAAGCCAGTGTCATTGAAGCCGGTGAGTGAAGCTTGGTGTTGAGATATACTGTGCAAGCCTTTCCGGTAACTGTAGCCAGCTCTTAACAGACACGCATATTGTTGAATGAGAATAAAAGCTGTTTGTTATATCAGAAGTTTTACTAACAATGGATTTGTAGCACTTGCTTATAACGTTGAACATAACTATTCGCGTGAGAATCTAAAGTACTTCAAAACCATTGTTGATGTATTTGAAGACTGTTGCTGTATGACGGAGTGGTCTAGTGTCCCTAAATATTATAGGGGAACGCTTCCTAAGCCATTACCAAATACTGAACATTCTCCATTATGAGTTACAAGTTACAAAGAGGGAAAACCACTTGAAAGAGAGTTCGCGTGCACCTCATTATAATTCCCAGTGGAAGTCAGAATCTCATACTTTACCATTGCATGGGAATATAATTAATTACTCGACTTTAAACCTTAAAATCTACTTGAAGAAGAGGTCACGTGTGCATAATTGTGTTTTCACTTGATTGACTGAACTCTATACTGTATCCAGAAGTGACATTTGTTCTATTTCAAAGATGTAAAGAATCTAAAGTCTTTGAGAGAAGAACAACCATTACCCCCAAGCCAAGAGGCATCCACTTTATATAGTATAACTGTCTTGCCAAGATCCATCTAACTGCAAAGTGAAGTTGTTAACAGTCAAGTGGCATAAAAACAAGTACTCAAATTAACAAGGGGGTCCTGGGAGTCCCTCTGCCAGACATTAGTCCTGGTAACGAGAGACTTACCCAGAGTCTTTAGCTCACTATCTTTCACAGAGAAGAAATATCCCAAACATATCAGTCTTTGTCCTGCCCTGGAGCAGTCCAGCACCGAAATGCAAGGCAATTCTCCTCTGAACAAGAGTACCAACAGAAACCCCAGACACGTGTTTCGGTCTGGTTGGACCTCATCAGTAGGGTGGATCTGTGCTTCTCTAAGAATAGTGAGCAAGGGGTCCACGTCTGGATTCCCCTAGTAACTTAGGGTGAGACCCAAAGTTACTTAAATATTCAAATTAACAAGGGGGTCCTGGGAGTCCCTCTGCCAGACATTAGTCCTGGTAACGAGAGACTTACCCAGAGTCTTTAGCTCACTATCTTTCACAGAGAAGAAATATCCCAAACATATCAGTCTTTGTCCTGCCCTGGGGCAGTCCAGCACCGAAATGCAAGGCAATTCTCCTCTGAACAAGAGTACCAACAGAAACCCCAGACACGTGTTTCGGTCTGGTTGGACCTCATCAGTAGGGTGGATCTGTGCCTCTCTAAGAATAGTGAGCAAGGGGTCCACGTCTGGATTCCCCTAGTAACTTAGGGTGAGACCCAAAGTTACTTAAATATTCAAATTAACAAGGGGGTCCTGGGAGTCCCTCTGCCAGACATTAGTCCTGGTAACGAGAGACTTACCCAGAGTCTTTAGCTCACTATCTTTCACAGAGAAGAAATATCCCAACATATCAGTCTTTGTCCTGCCCTGGGGCAGTCCAGCACACATTCCCCGGAGTGACAATAAGTGACAAATAAGCCATGATGGATCGGCGTTCGTTCAATAACGTTCGAGCGCAAGTATGGGATGCATTGCGGCGCACGTTTCCAGATATTCCAGATTTACATTTAGTGATGCAGTGCACAATGGAGGAGAACGAGGATCCTACGCAGTTCATACTACGGGTGCAGGATTTATGGAGAAGCGAAACTGGCACGGCGTGGAACCAGTCCACCGCCTTGTTTTATTTTATAGTCAAAAAGGGGCTCCCGAAGGAGATACAGAAGGCCTTGGACAAAATAGCTGGGATAGAAGCCAAGGGCTGGCCTGAAATACAGAGTATAGTTGTGCACCACTGTAGGAGGATCGAAGAAAGAGAACAGGAGATAGCACAAAAAAGGTTGACAGACAAGGCAAAGCTGGTTCAGAACAAATTAGTGAAGGTTGCCACCATCAATGCCAGCGTAGCCACGGACAGAGAAAACGAGGGTGACGAAGGAACAGGAAACAGACCTGCAACAATAGTGGCATTGCGGGCCATAGGAGGACAAGGGCAGTGGAACGGAGAAGAGCAATACGGTGGACAGCAGTGGCAAGAAAGACCAGCAAGAGGAATAGGTGGGTACCGTGGCCAGAGAGGGGGGTTTGGAGGTATGGGAAGTAGGGGATTTGGTGGCCAAGGAATGAGAGGCGGGTCACAAGGGTCATGCTGGAACTGTGGGAGATGGGGACACTACTCTAGAGATTGTAGAATGCGGCCATCAGGGTATTTCCAGGTGCAACAGCCCATAGAGAACGAACAAGGTTGGGGGTGCCCACACCCAGGTAGCCCCTACGGACTACCGATGGGAAATGGGAGACAGCAAGACCAATGCTACAATGAACCTCAGATGCAAGAAGGACAGCAACAATCACCACAGCCTATGGCAAGACAAAACACAATAGGAAGTGCAACCAATAATTGCTACGCGACATCTGCGAACGGTGCGCCGCGAAGGAGGCCTCGTATTTCAATGTGGCACCAACACTTGTATGCATCACAAAAGCAACCATCACCAACCCACAAGAGGAAGCATACAATAACACCCCAATAGCACAGATAATAGAGTTACAAAGACGAGCATCCCAAGAGGAGCAAGAACTGTAGAGAAAACGGGGATGCAAACAATAAGCCACAGATCTCATTTGGAGACAAGAGATAACAGGAAAGGTTGTGATGCCCATAGAGTTACTAGAAATAGCATTCCAACAGCTGCATTTTCCCGGCCATACAGCAAAACAACACATCACAGCATCTGCGAACGGTGCGCCTGCACCGTACCGTGGCGTGACCGTGCTCAGAGATAATATCTTCTCAGCGACAGGGCAAGAAAGGCATTCAGATTAGGACAGCCCACAGGGAACACTTGTGTGTCCAGTCCTATCTACCACCCTATGTGCAGAAGAGGAACCACTAGTGGGGGCAGAGATAGGAAATAAGCAGTTTATCTTTATGGTAGACTCTGGAGCAGAGAAATCATGTCTTGTGGAAGGGCGGTATCCGCTCTCAGGCAGGAATCTAGAGACGCAGGGGTTCTCTGGGGCTATTTTAAAAGTTCCTTACACTAAAGATCTAAATATAACGGTGGGGGGAAAGACCGTGCGCGCACCCTTACTGTACCACGAAGACGCGCCAATAAACCTGTTGGGTAGAGATTTGTTGAGTAAATTGAATATGACGATCTCCTTCACAGAACGAGGAATAGTGTGCTCAACACCAGGGGTATGCCCGGTGCGAGCAATGTTGATGATCAGTACAGTGATGAATGAAGTTGTGGTGCGAGGGGTACCCATTGATATAAGCATGTTCATAAATGGTATCAAGGTGTTAGCACGAGTGGTGCCAGAGATAACGAGAAAAGAATAGACAACACCATCAGATTTCATATTCCGCCCAATTGCGCACACAGACATTGTACCAGGCACGATAATGTCCATAGACATTGAGGAAGTTCAAGTATCCAGCAAACGCATTGTGGTCATAGGACTGGACGCGCAAGGGTGCGAGTGGAGGACTGTGTTATGCATAGACCCAAACATAATGCTACGAGATATAACAGATGAGGAATTGTTCACTGATGGTGAAGATGATGGAGAAATAATAATGGAAATAAGCATACCATGTGATATTATGGTCCAATACAGAGAGGTACATAACCCGTTGATGGCTAGCGTTAAAGCCCCACTGACTATATTTGAAGAAGACATGACAAAAGTAGCACCTGAAATTTGGACCACCGGGCCCCACGATGTAGGGCTGCTGCATGAGGTAACACCAATAAAAATAACACTCAAACCAGGTGCAATGCTGCCAAGAGTAAAACAATATCCCATATCAAAAGAAGCAGAGGAGGGAATTAGAGAGACAATAAATGCACTCCTGAAACAAGGCATCATAGTGCCATCAACCTCCCCATGTAATACAGCGATTTTCCCGATCAAGAAAGCGAAGGGAGGGGCGTGGAGGATGATCCAGGATCTCCCCCCACTCAATGACATCATCCAAAAAGAGTTCCTGTTAGTGCCTAACCTGGCATCAATACTGTGTAGCGTGCCAAAAGAATAAACATGTTTCACTGTGATTGATTTGAAAAACGCCTTCTTCTCCATACCACTTGACCCAGGATCCCAATGCCTCACAGCATTCACATTAGGGAATAACAGGTATGAACAGGCATTGATCCTTGATTACACGGCATACACACGCCCCGTACTGCAAGCATTAAAAGAGGCACCGAAAAATAGGGCTGCAATAAAATGGACGCAGGAAATGATAACCCAGTACTTGAGATTAAAAGACCTCATTGCAGACGCCCCAGTCCTCGCAAACCCAGATTATGAGAGGGAATTTTTCTTGTTCTCACACTGTAATGGAACACTGATGACGGCAGTGCTAACACAGAAAACATCCTTAGGTCACAAACCATTAGCTTATTACAGTGGGACACTAGATCCAGTAATGCAAGGTCATTTCGCGTGCGAACAGGCCCTCGCAGCTGCGGCCTTCACAATTGAGAAAAGCGCCACCATTGTCATGGGATGTTCGGTAACGCTATATGCGGAACATTCCCTGTTTGCCATCCTCGAGCGATCAGAATCGACACTAACAACACAGAGAGCCACAGCATATGAAATAATAATATCGAGCCCCAACGTACACGTTGTGAAGTGCAGGACAGTGAACCCAGCAACATTTATTACAGAGCCATGCACAACAGAAGACATACAAGAACACGATTGTGCCACATATGAGGGGGAAGGTGACAACATCCCAAAAGCAAGTGAGAATGCCCTACAGGAGGGAGAAATATACTTCATAGACGGGTCAGCATCAATAAACCCTGAGACAGGGGAAAAACACGTTGGAATGGCGGTAGTACGCATGGACGAAGATGAATATGAGACAATTGTGCAAAAACGCCTCCCATCCCATTACTCAGCACAGGCAGCAGAATTAACTGCCTTGATTGAAGCCCTGCGCACAGCCAAAGGCTGTGCAGTGACAATATACTCAGATTCAGCCTATGCAACTACCACGGTGCACTCAGGGCTGTCACTGTGGCGTAGAAGAGGATTCAGGAGGGCAGACGGTTCTCCAGTGCAGCATGCAAAATTATTGAATGAACTGAAAGATGCATTAGCAGTACCATCAGTAGTGGCAGTGGTGAAATGCCAAGCCCACACCAACCACACAGACGCAATCTCATTGGGAAACGCGGCAGCCGACGCAGCCGCGAAGGAGGCCTTGTATTTCAATGTGGCACCAACACTTGTATGCATCACAAAAGCAACCATCACCAACCCACAAGAGGAAGCATACAATAACACCCCAATAGCACAGATAATAGAGTTACAAAGACGAGCATCCCAAGAGGAGCAAGAACTGTAGAGAAAACGGGGATGCAAACAATAAGCCACAGATCTCATTTGGAGACAAGAGATAACAGGAAAGGTTGTGATGCCCATAGAGTTACTAGAAATAGCATTCCAACAGCTGCATTTTCCCGGCCATACAGCAAAACAACACATCACAGCAGACATCCAGGAACACTGGTTTGTCCCCAATTTGCAAGAGCACCTGTCAAAATTAATTGTAGAATGCATAACATGCCAAACATATAATTCAGGAATGACACTAAGAATGCTGCGTGGTAACCTGCCCAGACCAACGGGACCATTTAGAGAGCTTCACATAGATTACGCTGATATGGGAGAGCGGTGTAACGGAGCAAGATATTTGATTGTGGTGGTGTGCCCCTTTTCAAGGTGGGTGGAGGCAGGGCCATGCCCCCACCCAGACGCGAAATGTGCGGCCAAATTCCTTGTGCGGGAGGTGTTTTCGCGATGGGGGATATGCGACGTGATCAGATCAGATAATGGCAAGCATTTTGTGAATGACCTCTTTAAGGAAGTGACATCACTTTTGGGGGTGAAGCACAAATTATGCTCAGTTTATCACCCAATGGCGAATGGGGTGGTAGAAAAGATCAACGGATTATTGAAGAGTAAGTTGTCTAAGTTGTGTAACACATTGAAAAAGAACTGTGTTTATTGCTTGCCCCTAGCACTGTTCCAACTCAGGACGCAACCATGTAAATACCACCATCTGAGCCCCCACGAAATTGTGAGTGGGAGGCGAATACACACACCAGTATCCCCAATTAGAAGAGCCTCGGACGCGCAGAGGGCTGCCACAGTGCTGGGGGAAGAGTTCAAGGAATACCTAACCCAGTTAACACACGCAGTACACAGCATAGCGCGACAAATAGCACCGCCTTTTACTGAAAATGTGATGACTGATACTACTACACCCGCCGCAGATAGTTCAAGCGGGCCACTAATGCCGGGGGCACATGTGTATGTCCGCAGCTTTGTGAGAAGGCGGAATTCACCCAGGTTTCATGGCCCCTACGAGATCATTTATAGCACCCCAACCGCGGTGAAAGTGAAGGAATTGAAGTATTGGGTGCACTTATCCGATATGAGGAGGGCACACAGTAATACAATCCCTCCGGAGGAGCAAGACAGCGCTACTGGGACAACAAATGAGATTGAAGGAAAATAACAAAAGAGTCAGTAAAAAATATGCAGAGATAAAAATGATAAGTATTTCAGATGATATGTATTTCATTCTGCACAGTTTGCTTCTTCCTTCTTTCCTTTCTGCCTCTTCCCCACTCTCTTCTTCAATTGGCCAAGCATATTATTTATATACTTCACCTATCTCCCCCCCCATCTACTACCTTCATATTTGATGGTTGTTTCTACAGCAAATGTACATGGAGAATAGAGTAACAGAACAAGCCTGTCTGAAAATAATGATTAAATGTGAAGTGAACAAGAATGTAAATATTTGTAAATATTGTGATGACAATGAATTTATATCGCCCCTCCAGGTGAGCAATGGCCCAACGACCCACGATTGGAGAGCGCAAATTAATGTTAGATAGCGATAGGGTCGCCAGTAGGGCTAAAAGGTTCAGTGATGTTGAATGCATTTTGAAATGTGCTGCAATTTTTATGTCGGTAATGCTGTTTTTTGCAGCGTGGTACTACACCCTTCTATCTCTTGTTGATAACATGCAAAGGGGAGGGAGCGGGGCTAACTTGATAAGAGAAGGATCACAAATGATATGGACTGGGGTGAAGACAATATGGCAGGAGTCACATGAAATTAATGTTAACAAAACAGATGAAATGCAACCCTCAGAATACGTCACTGTGGGATCAACAAGTGTGCCAGTTTTACACTTCAATGTAAATATGAGTAATGCTTATGGATATAATGAATATGATGGAGATTATTATTGGACAAATGATTTCATTAACACTAGTATTAATGCACAAACAACCATACACTCTACCTCGCACAGAATTGCTGCTACTGATGATGATACGTATGCCATATCAAATAGTAATGATACAACATGGGCTGGGATGTTTCCGATACACTACAAAAGGGTGAAAAACAATGATCAGGAAGGGAGGAGGAAGAGGAGAAAAAGGGGTGCGGGAGGGAAAAGATATGACATCTATCACGAACTGGAGTTAGATGAAATAGAAGATCCCCGCCACCCTGATCAATCAAATAAATGGTATTCTGATATGAGTGCCACGGCGAAACAAGCAACTAATGAGAGCTGCTACGTCTGTTCACTCATCCCGCACGCATCAGGAACACCGAAAATGTTAGTACCACAGGAAGGGCCCTTGTCGGAGGCCCAATGTTTGATTCATCTGGTTTTATGCAGAATAAGGAGCACATTCCAGGTGCACACCGTCGCATTGGGAAAGCTGGAGAACGAGAAAACATGCACAAGCCGGCGCCAAGGAGTTATTTGCCTCGAAGAACCATTTCTTGTCATCAAGGGGACGCGATTTGCAGAAAATAAATGGCACGAAGAAACAATACAATGCAAAGCAGAAGCGCTTCGAGGCCTACCAAATGACACTTTCCAATGGATAAAAAGGGCATGTGACCCCGTCTGGTCGCAACACGTCGAAAAGCTAACATGGGTCACAGCATTAGAAAAACCTATCAAAATACAAAAAGAGGTGCAACATGAACTGTGTTTTCGTGTGGAAGGGAAGGTGAGCATGGGGGAAGTGAGATTATGCAACAAAACAGTGATCATACCCAACATGAAGAAAGGCACAGCTGCCCTAATGGACATGTATTGGGTTTGCGGCAAGGAAGCTTACCTGCACCTCCCCGCATTGTGGAAAGGAACGTGTGCTTTAGCTACCCTCCACACAGCACTGATGATAATACCAGAGAGCCACATCCAAGGGTCGACAGAGCAATCGGCTGGCATATCGGCAGCGGAGCATTCGGCTGGCATATCGGCAGCAGGGCAATCGGCTGAACTATCGGCAGCACCCCAAGTAACAAGAACAGAAGCTCCAGTATATGAGCTATTGTCAGAATATGATCTAAAGCAAAGATTGACACGAAGTAAAAGATCCTCCAATTACATCTCATCCGAATCATCAAATCTCCTTGCTGAAATTCCACAGAAATACAAGCTCTTTTCATCAGCAGAAACATTCTTTGCCTCACTTCTCGCCCCGGGGCTGCAAGCACAAGCGAACACCAAATGGTTGCAGATTGTGCGCTGGGAGCTCATTCAATTGGCCAACTACACTGAAGAGGGGTTCAACGTGATAAAAATAGAGCTCCGTGCACTACGCTTAATGACAATGCAAAACAGATATGTCCTAGATCTCCTCACAGCAATGGACGGTGCTGTTTGCCGAAAAATTGGGGGAGCGTGTTGCACATTCATGCCAACTGAAGACGCTGATAACGGGAAACTCACCCATGTGATAAACGTGGTGCACAATTTAGGGGAAAGAATGAGAGCGGAAGGAGGAGCAGAAGAAAACACATGGCTCGATAATTTGTTCAGCTGGATACCATCGTGGGTAAATGTGGCAATGAAAATACTGATCCCCATTATCGTTTTTGTGCTCCTGTTCTTTTGTGTGTGCCAACTGGGACTACGGTGTTGTGAGAAAAGCATGCCAACTTCAGCTATGATGATGGTGACAATGGGCCGACCGACAACGGTAGCTACCATGATAGATGCACAAATACAAACAGGAGAGTACACCACGCCACAGTACAGAATGACAGCAATTTACAGGCCATATGGGGACATAGTGGACACTTTGCATTACACAACGATAAAGGAATCAAGAGAGTTGCAATGGTACCAAGAAGTATGGGTAGATCTAGATGGGGATGGAGGTATTTACTTAATGTGTACCCCAGATGAATATGAAGAGGAAACAGCCTAGAAGCGTTTGCAGAGCATGGATGCCCATAAAAGGTACCCCTGCGTGGGACAAGGCAGTAGCAGAAGCTAAGTACTACCGAAGGGAGAATGAAAAGAATAAAAAATAAAAGTATTTGTTACTTTAGATGTAATGAAAGGGGGGAATGTGTGGGAGCGAGGGGCCAATGGGCCCCCTCAACCATCACTTCTCAGTACAGAACTTGGACCAAGTGCCTCTAGTGGTGGGTACGCCCTTCGCCCTTATGCGATACTAACTTTTGGTTGTATTTGCAAAGATGGGACCACTGAGCAGGTGTAACGCTCACCTGGCTCCCACGGAGGCGCTGGTCTGGTCTGGGTTGCTGTGGCCTCTTCAAGAGTGATGCGCAGAATTCGGACCACCGATTGAACTGGACCCCCAAATCTTGCTTGTCTGGCCCGTAGGAATATCCTTCTGCAGATGAGAAAGGGGATTAACTGTCTGCTGAATAATGTGCTTGCTCCCCCCTTTCCCCCTTCGTTCTCCTCTGACTTCCTCCAAAACCCCCGGTTTAAGCTCACCTTATAGTTTGGAAGGATGAACTCTCCATCCTGCTTCTGGTGCAGGGGCGCGCGTTAGTCCAGTTACTTCACTGATTTTAGAATGGCGTTGGTAAATCCACTTGACTTTACTGAGCGATACGCCGTAAGTATGAAGATGCAAAAGTTCAAGTGTGAGCCTCCTTTTATGTTGTCTTTTTCTGTCCTTTATTTCAGGTGCAGAACAAAGGCGATGCGTTGAGGGGTTAAATTGCCGGGGTAAATGAGGTGAGTCAGTGATGAGGGCGACCCCTCTAAATGTCTTTATAATTCCCCAGTAATGTCTTTTGTCCTTTCCCCATAGGGGCCGGGGTGTGGTACCTGCCAGAGATGTGGCGCCGACCCGAGATGTGGAATGGCTCACCAAGAATAGCCGGTAAATAATATGGCTGAAAATCCGGCTTTCCTCTTGTGTTCCCTTGCTCACCTTTTGTCTCTTCTTCTCTCCCTTAGGTGCGGTGCAGGGATGTGGCGACCGGCACTGAGAGCCGCGATGGAGCCGGGCGGCGTCTCAGGAACAGGTGAGTGAAGCGCGGCGCCGCAGCGAACAACGCAGTGCTTTTAAATGGAAGTCTTCCTTCAGGAATGCTGGCGTGAAGATTCCGGATGCAGGTAAGAAGGTTGAAATAGTTCTTGGTTTTCACCTTTCTCTTCTCTTATTCCCTTACAGGTGTTCCAGGTTCGAGGCGGGCGTGGCTGGAGTCCAGGTGCAGGAGCAGACACGGTGAGCGTTCAGCTGCTGGGATGCAGAACAACGCGAAGCACGTGTGGCTGTCCGGGTGTGGCTTAAATAGCCTTGGAAGAAGTTCCAGGTGAGTATTCTTCCACAGCCCCACCCAAGTAACAAAATAGTTCCTTCAGAAAAATAGTCCCTCCTAAGCCTCATTTGGCTTGGTTCTTCATGCAGCATGATCTGCATCAGGTGAGTGTGCAGCATGGTCTGCTTCAGGTAAGTGCACCAGACACTTCCCTTTATGAGCCTGGCGCCTATGGCGCCAGGACTGATGTCCAACATGAGCCTGGCGCCAACGGTGCCAGGACAGAGTCCAAAGAGCCCCTATAAAGGGCCGCTGGGCTTTTACCCGGGGGCGTGATGCCTGCTCCCGGGGGTGCTGGGCCTGGCCTGGTGCTCCGGGGGTAGGCATCATGACAGCACTCCCCCCCAAGGCCCCTCCCAAGGCCTTTCTCCCAGGAGGTTTTGGTTTGTTCGGGAAATTCCGATGGAACCTTTTTACTAGCCGAGGTGCATGTACGTGGTCGCTGGGTTCCCAAGATCTTTCCTGAGGCCCGTACCCCTTCCAATCAATTAGATAGAAAAGTTTTGATTTTGAGATCTTAGAGTCCAAAATGTTCTTCACCTCGAATTCAGGCTCCCCATCTATCTGGATTGGTTCTGGTGGCTTTATTAATCTGGTTCCTGGTTGCACTGGTTTCAAAAGCGACACATGA
Source organism: Ambystoma mexicanum (assembly GCF_040938575.1). Taxonomy (NCBI): domain Eukaryota; kingdom Metazoa; phylum Chordata; class Amphibia; order Caudata; family Ambystomatidae; genus Ambystoma; species Ambystoma mexicanum. The sequence continues at coordinate 101,713,756 of NC_090936.1, read as the reverse complement.
AAGACGGGATGAATCCGCATGTTAGCTGGTAGATTTAGCTTGACTGCCACTGGGTTAATTATAGCTTTGATCGAGTAAGGGCCTAAATACCTTGGATTAAAAGTCCGAGGTCCCTTGAGTGATAAGTGTTTGGTAGCCAACCATACTTGATCCCCTATTTGGTATGGAGGCGCCTCCTTGCGATGCAGATCCGCATTCTTTTTGTATTTCTCTTTCGCATGTTGTAAGTGTGCAGTAGCATCCTTGAAGGCTTGAGTAATGGTAGAATGCAAATGGTCGACTGCGGGCATTTCGAGGCTCAAAGGTGAGTCCAGGTCTGAAGTACGAGGGTGATGTCCATATAGGGTATAAAAGGGGCTCTGACCAGTTCCAGAGTGTATCGAGTTATTGTATGCATATTCAGCCACCCATAAAATGTCCTTCCAATTACCCTACGATTGGAGCAACATACATCGTAGATATTGTTCAAGGGTCTGGTTCATTCTCTCCGTCTGACCATCGGTCTGTGGGTGGTGACTGGTTGAGAGTCTTACGTCGATTTGTGCCAGTTGACAACACTTTTTCCAAAAACGAGAAATGAACTGGCTTCCCCGATCAGAGATTAGTATGGACGGGAATCCATGCAGACGGATGACATTTTCGAGGCATTCCTTGGCAAGAACAAAAGCTGAAGGTAATCCTTTCAACGGAATAAAATGGGCCATCTTGGAAAATAAATCCACCACAACCAGAATAGTATCGTATCCATTACAAGAGGGCAGGTCCGTGATAAAATCTAGTGACAAGGTGTGCCAAGGTGCTGGTGGAATGTCTAAGGGTTGAAGAAGACCGGCGGATTTTGTTTTTTGACCTTTGTTTTGGGCGCAAACTCCACAGGACATCACAAAAGATTTAATATCCTTTCGCCAGGACGGCCACCAGAATTGTCGTTTAATTTTTTCCTCTGTTTTGGCAATGCCAGGATGTCCTTCCATCAGAGTATCGTGATGACGGGAAATAACCAGTTCTTGCAATTCCTTTTCTGGCAAAAATAAACGTCCTTGGAAGTAAGGTAAGCCATCGTTGATTGAAAAGGCAGACCCCCTTTTGATCCAATCCTGCAAGGCTGAAGAGTCCAGGAATAGTTTTACTCGTGCTTCAATGTCTTCAAGGGTTTTTAAAGTGGTTATCCCCAAGATTCTTTGTTCGGGAATTATCGGCACAGGTTCTGAGTTTGTGTCCATTTCTCCCATTCCAATTCGAGATAGCACGTCCGCTTTGCCATTCTTACAGCCAGGACGGTAGGTGATTACAAAATCGAACTCAGCAAAGAATAAAGCCCATCGGAGCTGTCGTGAAGACTGAGCCTTGGCAGTTTTTAAATATTGTAAATTTCGGTGATCAGTGATCACGGTGATGGTATGCCTGGCGCCAAGAAGATAATGCCGCCAAGCCTTAAAGGCGGACTTAATGGCTAATAATTCCTTATCGGTGATTGCATAATTTATCTCCGGCGGCGAGAACTTTCTGGACCAAAATAATGCTACGGGGTGCAGTTGGTTGGTTTCGGGGTCTCTCTGAGACAGGACAGCTCCCATGGCTAAGCTGGATGCATTGGTTTCGACTATATATGGGAGATCAGGACGCGGATGTTTCAAAATAGGTGCGGACGTAAATTTAGCTTTTAATTCCTGAAAGGCCTGTTCAGCTTCCTCGGTCCATTCAAAACGTTTATTCTTCCGCAAGAGTGCAGTGATGGGTTGCACCACCCGTGAAAATTCTGGGATAAACCTGCGATAAAAATTGGCAAAACCAAGCATGCTTTGGACACCTTTCACCGAACTAGGTGATGGCCATTTGAGGATGGCATCCACTTTCCGTGAGTCCATTCGGACCCCTTTAGGTGTCAGGATAAATCCAAGAAATTCAACCTCGGTGGTATGGAAAACGCATTTTTCCAGCTTTGCAAACAGTTTGTGCTGGCGCAATTTCTCAAGGACGGCCCTGACATGTTTTCTGTGATCAGATTCCGAAGAGGAGTACACCAGAATGTCATCGATATACACGCGACAACACAGACGTCGATGAGTTCCCGAAGGACATCGTTCATGAAGAATTGGAAGGCAGCAGGCGCGTTGCACAACCCGAAAGGCATCACCTGGTATTCGAATAGTCCATATTTTGTACGGAAGGCCGTTTTCCATTCGTCGCCTTCTTTAACTCGTACCAGATGATAAGCCCCCCGGAGATCTAACTTGGTGTATATGCAAGCGTCCTTCACCTGGTCAAGGAGTTCAGGGATCAAAGGCAGAGGGTAACGATTTTTAACAGTTATCTGGTTCAATACGCGGTAATCGATACAAGTTCTAAGGTCGCCTTCTTTTTTTGGCACAAAGAACAAAGCCGAGGATGCCGGAGATTTTGACGGGCGAATGAAACCATTGGCTAGGTATTGATCTAAATATTGTCTCAAATGCAGATTCTCCGGCTCAGTAAGGGCATAAATCCTGCTACAGGGGGGTTGTGCACCGGGCACCAGATCGATTTGGCAATCGTATGATCTGTGAGGAGGTAACGTGTTGGCCTGTTCCTTTTGGAAGACGTCCTGGAAGTCTTGGTATTCCGGAGGTAGTTGCATGGAGACAGAGGTTACTGATGGTAGACTGACCTTCAGATTTTCTGGGTAGCAGGTTCGTGCACACTCCGGAAAGGTTATTCTCTTCGCTCGCCAATCAATTCGAGGATTATGTGTCTCTAACCAAAGGATTCCGAGTATAACCTGAAACTGTGGAGCCTTGATTACATCAAACACAACTGCCTCCCGATGGCCGTCCGGACCTACAAGTGTTACCTCAGCTGTGGAATGTGTTACCGGTCCCGAGGCAATTTCGGTTCCATCGACTGTGGTGATGACATTTTTGCTGGTTTTAGGACGCAGGGGGAGGTTAATCCTGGAGACCAAATCACGATCCACGTAGTTTCCTATAGCCCCACTATCGATGTATGCCTTTATTGCATGCAACCGCTTAGGCTGTTCCGGAACTACGAGGACCATTGGCACAGTGAAATGCGAGGTCTGAGAGTTTGTTTTCAAGCTCGGCAACCCCTACGCTTGTCAGGCGGGGTCGTTTCCCGATACAGAGGTTTCATGGATTTTTTCAGCGGCTCCTACCACCTTCCTGGGCGGCCTTGCCGGGCAATCTCGTAGAAAGTGTCCAGAGGATCCACAATAAAGACATAAGTGCATCTGCCGTCTTCTTTCACGTTCCTTTTGCGTTAAAGGTCCTTTAACTCCTCCAATTTGCATTGGCTCTGAGGCTTCAGCCCCCTTGAGGTTAGCGTGGGTCTTGACTAACACCCGGGTCTCAAACTTGGACCGATCTGCTTTTCTGTTTTGCAGTCTGTGATCCAATTGGACCACTAAGTCTATATATTCAGAGCACTCTTGGGGCGGATTTACAACTTGGACCAGGACATCTTTAAGTTCTCCGCGTAGACCTCGATAAAATAACGTGATTCTTTTATCCTCAGGCCACCCAGTTTCCACAATTAGTCTATTAAAGGTTGCAATGTAGGAAAGGAGGTCTTGATTGCCCTGTCGCAGAGATAGAAGTTCGTCATCTAGAGCCTGCCCCTGGGAGTGACGAGCAAATAACCTTTCCATGTTTGCTTGAAATCTTTGAAAATCACAAAGAATCGGGTCATCTTGAGTTACCAGTGGAACTGACCAATCGGCAGCACTGCCGCTGAGATATGACAATACAAAGGCTACCTTGGTCTGGTCATTAGGGAAGGTGCCATGATGCCCGCTCCCGGGGAGCCGGTTCAAGCCCGGCGTCCCCGAAAGCGGACATCCAGTCCCCAAGGAAGGACCCAGCAACCCCATATAGGGGCCCTTTGGACAGTGTCCTGGCGCCTATGGCGCCAGGCTCATAAAAGACATCAGTCCTGGCGCCATAGGCGCCAGGCTCATTATGGGAATGCTTCAGTGCACTTACCTGATGCAGACCATGCTGCAGGATCCCGGCCTCCTTGAGGCCTGAAAGGAACTACTTTACCTGTGGGACTAATTTACCATCCGGGCGTGGTCAGGGAAGGATACATACCTGATTGGAGGAAGGATACATACCTGGAACTTCTTCCAAGGCTATTTAAACCCCACCCGAACAGCCACACGTGCTTCGCGTTGTTCTGCATCTAGCAGCTGGACGCTTACCGTGTCTGCTCCTGCATCCTGACTTCTGCCACGCCTGCCAGCATCCTGGATCACCTGCAAAGGAAGAGAAGAAGAGAACAGAAGAAGGAAAAGTCCTTACCTGCTAAATCCGCATCCCGGAGATATCTCGCCGACAATCCTGAAAAGGAAGACTTTAATTTAAAAGCTCATCGCGTCGATCGCTGCAGCGCCGCATTCCACTCACCTTTACAGGGTGCCTCCATGTTCAGCAGCGATCATCCGGATTCGCAGTCACGCCCCAGCGCCTAGGGAGAAAAAGACCAGAACAAAAGGTGAGAGAGAGAGAAGGGGAATAAGGAAAGCCAAATCTCCATGTTAAGACTTACCTGTTGATTCATTCCCTCTTCATTTCGGGTCCGCGCCGCATCCTGGCATTTCCGGACCCCGGCCCCTAAGGGGAAAAAGAGACATCAGCGTTAATGAGCGAATGAAAAGACATTACCAAAAAACGCTCATTAAAGACTTACCTGATTTCTACAAGGATTTCACCTCTCATCTCGGGTCGGTGCCTGTTCCCCGGCATTCCGTACCCCGGCCCCTATGGGGAAAAAGACACTAGCATTAGTAAATTAATGCATCGACACAAGGGGAACCTCTTATCAAAAAACTTACCTGGAAGCCAAGCAAGTTTGGTTCTCACCAATCTGAAAATCCAGTGAAGTAACTGGATACAAACGCGCCCCTGCATCAGAAGCAGGATGGAGAGCTCGTCCTTCCAGACTCTAAGGTGAGACGCTACGAGAAATCACAGAAGGGTTTCAAGGAGGGTGAGAGGGGAAAGTGGGAGGCCGATTGCATTACCCCGCAGACAGTTAATCCCCTATTTTCGCCTACAGAAGGATACTTCTGCGAGCCAGACAAGCCAGATTTGGGGGCCCGGTCCAGTCCGTCTTCCGAACCCTGCGCATCACCTTAGAAGAGGTCACAGCAGCGCGAACCAGGCCAGCGCCTCCGTGGGAGTCAGGTGAGCGTAACAGAACGCAAAGCCTTCCTACAAATTCCCACCCAGGCGCTATGGAAAGTTCTGAGACTGATCAGTTGGCCCAATTACTGGGGGAATTACGGGCCGAAGTACATGCTGCTCGTCAAGAGACTAATGCCCTCAGGAGGGAATTAATAATATCAAAGGAAAGAACTGATGACCTGGCCAGACAGCTTTTGCAAGGTCAAGCTGGGCAAACTCCTCTACCCGGTTCCAGAGGGAACCCCGCTCCTGTGGTTTCCAGTAACCCTGTGCAGATTAATCTACCTGGAAACATGCCGCTGGCCCCACCCGAACGCTTTGCTGGGGACCCCAAACGATTCGCCGTATTCATGAATCAGTGTCGTTTGCACTTCCTATGCAGACCTGGGGCCTTCCCTTCAGACCAAGGTAGCCTTTGTATTGTCATATCTCAGCGGCTGCGCTGCCGATTGGTCAGTTCCACTGGTTACTCAAGATGACCCGATTCTCCATGATTTTCAAAGGTTTCAAGCAAGCATGGAAAGGTTATTTGCTCGACACTCTCAGGGGCAGGCTCTGGATGACGAACTTCTATCCCTGCGACAGGGCAATCAAGACCTCCTATCCTATGTTGCAACCTTTAATAGACTAATTGTGGAAACGGGATGGCCAGAGGATAAAAGAGTCATGTTGTTTTATCGAGGCCTTTGCAGAGAACTTAAAGATGTCTTGGCCCAAGTTGTAAATCCGCCCCAAGAATGCACAGAGTATATAGACTTAGTGGTCCAATTGGATCACAGACTTCAAAACAGAAAAGCAGATCGGTCCAGGTTTGAGACCCGGGTGTTGGTCAAGACCCATGCTAATCCCAAGGGAATTGATGTCTCTGAGCCTATGCAAATTGGAGGGGTTAAAGGACCCTTAACTCAAAAGGAGCGTGAAAGGAGGCGGCAGTTAAAATTATGTCTTTATTGTGGGAATTCTGGACACTTTCTACGAGATTGCCCAGCTAAACCGCCCCGAAAGGCGGTAGGAGCCGCTGATAAAAACCATGAAGACTCTGTTTCGGGAAACGACTCTGCCCGACAAGTGTAGGGGTCCGCTTGCCGAGCTTGAAAACTAACTCTCAGACCTCGCATTTCATTGTGCCAATGGTTCTCGTAGATCCAGAACAGCCTAAGCGGTTGCATGCAATAAAGGCATACATCGATAGTGGGGCTATTGGAAACTATGTGGATCGTGAATTGGTCTCTAGGATTAACCTCCCTCTCCGTCCTAAAACCAGCAAAGATGTCATCACCACAGTCGATGGAACTGAAATTGCCTCTGGACCGGTAACACATTCCAGTACTGAGGTGACTCTTATTGGTCCCGACGGCCATCGGGAGGGTGTTGTGTTTGATGTAATCAAGGCTCCACAGTTACAGGTTATTCTTGGAATCCCTTTGTTAGAGACACATAATCCTCGAATTGATTGGCGAGCTAAGAGAATAGCCTCCCGAATTGTACACAAACCTGCTACCCAGAAAACCTGAATATCAATCTAGCATCTGTAACCTCTGCCTCCATGCAACTACCTCCGGAATACCAAGACTTTCAGGACATCTTCCAAAAGGAACAGGCCAACACGTTACCTCCTCACAGATCGTACGATTGCCAAATTGATCTGGTGCCCGGTGCACAACCCCCTTGTAGCAGGATTTATGCCCTTACCGAACCTGAGAATCTGCATTTGAGACAATATTTGGATCAATACCTAGCTAATGGTTTTATTCGCCCGTCAAAGTCCCCGGCATCCTCGGCTTTGTTCTTCGTGCCCAAAAACGAAGGCGACCTTAGACCGTGTATCGATTACCGCGCATTGAACCAGATAACGGTTAAAAACCGTTATCCTCTGCCTTTGATCCCTGAACTCCTTGACCAGGTGAAGGACGCTTGCATATACACCAAGTTAGATCTCCGGGGGGCTTATCATCTGGTACGAGTTAAAGAAGGCGACGAATGGAAAATTGCCTTCCGTACTAAATACAGATTATTCGAGTACCAGGTGATGCCTTTCAGATTGTGTAACGCGCCGGCTGCCTTCCAATACTTCATGAATGATGTCCTTCGGGAACTCATCGATGTTTGTGTTGTCGTATATATCGATGATATTCTGGTGTACTCCTCTTCGGAATCTGATCACAGAAAACACGTCAGGGCAGTACTTGAAAAACTGCGCCAACACAAACTATTTGCTAAATTGGAGAAATGTGTTTTCCATACCACAGAAGTCGAGTTTCTAGGTTTCATCCTGACACCCAAAGGAGTCCGAATGGACTCAAGAAAAGTGGATGCCATCCTCAAATGGCCATCACCTAGCTCTGTAAAAGGGGTTCAAAGCATGCTCGGCTTTGCCAATTTCCATCGCAGGTTTATCCCGGAATTTTCACGCGTGGTACAACCCATTACTGCACTCTTGAGGAAAAATAAACGTTTTGAATGGTCTGAAGAAGCCGAGCAGGCCTTTCAGGATTTAAAAGCTAAGTTTACCTCCGCACCTATATTGAAACACCCGCGTCCAGATCTCCCTTATGTCGTCGAGACTGACGCATCCAGCCTAGCCATGGGAGCTGTCCTGTCCCAAAGAGATCCCGAAACCAACCAACTGCATCCCATAGCATTTTGGTCCAGAAAATTCTCGGCACCCGAGGTTAATTATGCAATCACGGACAAAGAACTGTTAGCCATTAAGTCTGCTTTTAAAGCCTGGCGGCATTATCTGCTTGGCGCTCGACATACCATCACAGTGATCACTGATCACCGGAATTTACAGTATTTGAAAACCGCCAAGGCTCAGTCATCACGGCAGCTCCGATGGGCTTTGTTTTTCGCTGAATTTGATTTCGTGATTACCTATCGACCTGGCTGCAAGAATGGCAAAGCAGACGCCTTATCCCGAATTGGAATGGGAGAATCTGATACAAACTCAGAACCAGTACCAATAATTCCCGAACAGAGGATTCTAGGCATGACTTCGTTACAGACGCTTGAAGACATTCAAGCCAGAGTGAAACAACTCCTGGACCTTACAACCTTACAGGAATGGATACAAAAGGGATCAGACTTTACCATAGATAATGGTTTACCTTATTTCCAAGGACGCTTATTCCTGCCACATAAGGAATTACACGAACTAGTTATTTCCGGTTATCATGATACATTAATAGAGGGACACCCCGGTATTGCCAAGACAGAGGAAAAGGTGAAACGACAATTTTGGTGGCCCTCTTGGTGAAAAGATGTTAAATCTTTTGTGATGTCCTGTGGTGTTTGCGCCCAAAATAAAAGTCAAAAGAAAAGACCAGCCGGTCTCCTTCAACCTCTAGACATACCACCAGCACCCTGGCACACCCTATCAATGGATTTTATTACGGACCTGCCTCCTTGTTCGGGGTACAATACTATTCTGGTAATTGTGGATTTGTTTTCCAAAATAGCCCACTTTATTCCTTTGAAAGATTTACCTTCAGCTTCTGTCCTAGCCAAAAAATTCCTCGAAAATATTGTTCGGCTACATGGATTCCCATCTATACTAATCTCTGACCAGGGAAGCCAATTCATTTCCCACTTCTGGTGCAAATGTTGTCAAATAGCGCAGATCAACGTAAGGTTATCGACCAGTCACCACCCTCAGACCGATGGTCAGACCGAGAGGACAAATCAGACTCTTGAACAGTACTTACGGTGTATGTTACAGCAATCTGAAAGCAACTGGAAAGACATTCTTTGGATAGCCGAATACGCATATAATAATTCGGTACACTCTGGAACTGGCCACAGTCCTTTTTATACTTTGTTTGGGCATCACCCTCGAACCTCAAACCTTGACTCACCTCAGAACCTCGGAATGCCTGCAGTAGAACATCTGCATTCTACAATTACCCAAGCCTTCAAAGAGGCAACTACGCATTTACAACAAGCCAAGAGAAAATACAAGGAGAATGCTGATCTACATCGGAGTGAAGCACCTCCGTATCAGATTGGGGATCAAGTGTGGTTAGCTACCAGACATTTACCACTCAAAGGGCCTCGAACTTTTAACCCAAAATATCGGGGACCTTATTCTATTACGGCGATAATTAACCCAGTGGCTGTTAAACTTGATTTACCAGCTAATATGCGAATTCACCCTGTTTTTCATGTGTCACTTCTGAAACCAGTGGTACCCGGAACCCGACTACTCAAACCTCCAGAACCTATTCTAATAGATGGGGAGCCCGAATTCGAAGTAAAGAACATTTTAGACTAAAAAATGTTTAGGTCAAAACTGTTCTACCTAATTGATTGGAAGGGGTACGGACCTCAGGAGAGGTCGTGGGAACCCAGCGACCATGTGCATGCACCTCGATTAGTCAAGAAATTCCCAGACAAACCAAAACCCCCGGAGGGAACAACCTTGGGAGGGGCCTTGGGGGGGGGAGTGCTGTCATGATGCCCGCTCCCGGGGAGCCGGTTCAAGCCCGGCGTCCCCGAAAGCGGACATCCAGTCCCCAAGGAAGGACCCAGCAACCCCATATAGGGGCCCTTTGGACAGTGTCCTGGCGCCTATGGCGCCAGGCTCATAAAAGACATCAGTCCTGGCGCCATAGGCGCCAGGCTCATTATGGGAATGCTTGGGTGCACTTACCTGATGCAGACCATGCTGCAGGATCCCGGCCTCCTTGAGGCCTGAAAGGAACTACTTTACCTGTGGGACTAATTTACCATCCGGGCGTGGTCAGGGAAGGATACATACCTGATTGGAGGAAGGATACATACCTGGAACTTCTTCCAAGGCTATTTAAACCCCACCCGAACAGCCACACGTGCTTCGCGTTGTTCTGCATCTAGCAGCTGGACGCTTACCGTGTCTGCTCCTGCATCCTGACTTCTGCCACGCCTGCCAGCATCCTGGATCACCTGCAAAGGAAGAGAAGAAGAGAACAGAAGAAGGAAAAGTCCTTACCTGTTAAATCCGCATCCCGGAGACATCTCACCGACAATTTGTAGGAAGGCTTTGCGTTCTGTAACGCTCACCTGGCTCCCACGGAGGCGCTGGTCTGGTCTGGGTTGCTGTGGCCTCTTCAAGAGTGATGCGCAGAATTCGGACCACCGATTGAACTGGACCCCCAAATCTTGCTTGTCTGGCCCGTAGGAATATCCTTCTGCAGATGAGAAAGGGGATTAACTGTCTGCTGAATAATGTGCTTGCTCCCCCCTTTCCCCTTCGTTCTCCTCTGACTTCCTCCAAAACCCCCGGTTTAAGCTCACCTTATGGTTTGGAAGGATGAACTCTCCATCCTGCTACTGGTGCAGGGGCGCGCGTTAGTCCAGTTACTTCACTGGTTTTAGAATGGCGTTAGCAAATCCACTTGACTTTACTGAGCGATACGCCGTAAGTATGAAGATGCAAAAGTTCAAGTGTGAGCCTCCTTTTATGTTGTCTTTTTCTGTCCTTTATTTCAGGTGCAGAACAAAGGCGATGCGTTGAGGGATTAAATTGCCGGGGTAAATCAGGTGAGTCAGTGATGAGGGCGACCCCTCTAAATGTCTTTATAATTCCCCAGTGATGTCTTTTGTCCTTTCCCCATAGGGGCCGGGGTGCGGTACCTGCCAGAGATGTGGCGCCGACCCGAGATGTGGAATGGCTCACCAAGAATAGCCGGTAAATAATATGGCTTTAAATCCGGCTTTCCTCTTGTGTTCCCTTGCTCACCTTTTGTCTCTTCTTCTCTCCCTTAGGTGCGGTGCAGGGATGTGGCGACCGGCACTGAGAGCCGCGATGGAGCCAAGCGGCGTCTCGGGAACAGGTGAGTGAAGCGCGGCGCTGCAGCGAGCAACGCGGTGCTTTTAAATGGAAGTCTTTCTTCAGGAATGCTGGCGTGAAGATTCCGGATGCAGGTAAGAAGGTTGAAATAGTTCTTGGTTTTCACCTTTCTCTTCTCTTATTCCCTTACAGGTGTTCCAGGTTCGAGGCGGGCGTGGCTGGAGTCCAGGTGCAGGAGCAGACACGGTGAGCGTTCAGCTGCTGGGATGCAGAACAACGCGAAGCAAGTGTGGCTGTCCGGGTGTGGCTTAAATAGCCTTGGAAGAAGTTCCAGGTGAGTATTCTTCCACAGCCCCATCCAAGTAACAAAATAGTTCCTTCAGAAAAATAGTCCCTCCTAAGCCTCATTTGGCTTGGTTCTTCATTCAGCATGATCTGCATCAGGTGAGTGTGCAGCATGGTCTGCTTCAGGTAAGTGCACCAAACACTTCCTTTTATGAGCCTGGCGCCTATGGCGCCAGGACTGATGTCCAACATGAGCCTGGCGCCAACGGTGCCAGGACAGAGTCCAAAGAGCCCCTATAAAGGGCCGCTGGGCTTTTACCTGGGGGCGTGATGCCAGCTCCCGGGGGTGCTGGGCCTGGCCTGGTGCTCCGGGGGTAGGCATCATGACAGCAGGACACAGGGCATCCATTTTCTGTGCCCCCTTTCGACTCCATCTTGGTAATCAGGCCTCACTGCGATAGTACAAAATGCATCTCTCCCTTCTGCCTCCACAGTAGCCCCGAGCACATGGCCCCACCCTCGTCCCCCCTCCAACTGGAAAACTCCGCAGCTCCATTCTCACGCTGAGGCCGGAGCTGCTTTCAACAAATAATAAATATAACACATCCCTTTTCCTCTGAGATCACCGTTCTGCATGTGAACCGACATAAGCCAAGCACAGAGCTCGTCCATCTCCACAAAAGTGTCCTTGCCCTCTTGCCCTCGCCAGTTGAAACGTATTGCCATTATAACCCTGTGTCCTTGCAAGGCATCCCTTTCATGTGCCAGACTGCCAACCTCACTATGAAGCCCACCCAACAGACCCCCAGCTGACATTAGACCCCTGTGCAGTATATCATGCCCAATACTAACAAGTGCCACATACCTGATATTCTTGTGAGAATAACCCTATAGTTCAATGACAGAATTATAGTGGTCAAGCCCCTTAAACCCGTGGCCTGTGTAACCCAAATATGTAGATGGTATAAACCCTTGAGTGATTTGTATAACGACATGATACACTCCTGAGTCTTTTTGATCAACTGTTATTTAGTGCATGCATTATTCAGAATGTATTTTCTTAGCTTAGATAGTGACCACCGTGTTCACAGCGACCTGACCTTCACCCGTCCGGAGCACAAATGCCTGAGGTCAATCCTCCCGCCAGCCAAGCAACCAACCCGGAGGAAGAGATGATGCCCACACCTAAGTTACCACCACGGCTGACCAATCCTGGTCCAACATAGCATCGTATGTTAAAAGTGCAGATGTACTATATAAGTGTGTTGTAATCTTGATGTGGTCAGAGAGCTCTCAGAGACTTATATAAACTTTCCTTGGAACTCTCGCAGCCTGTGCTATTGTGCCTTATTCCCTGCCTAGGGAGTGTCTGTTTGTTCATTTTTCACGTGTGAGACAGGGAGGGCACAAACAACTGCACGGGTCGTAATGAGGCCCATTGTGTTGATATTGTTTATTATATTGTGCTGCTATATAATTTCCTTTGTATGTTTGTTGTTTAGTCTGAGGGCCAGTTTACCCATGCTAGAGAATGTTCCCTTAGCCTCTAGACTAGGTAGGGAATTCCTCTGTAGAGAAGGGCTAGTGAGGCATTTTCTTTATATCATTTCTTTAATAAAATGGCATATTTTGAGAAATCTACAAGCAGATGTCCGCCTCACATTACTGACCCCTCAAACCCTTATAAGGGCCATCCAATCCCTTGTTGGAAGGGAAGATATCAGTGAAAGGCCTGTTAAAAACTGAAAGTGGCCATGAATAGTCCATTCTCGTGACCTGCTTCGGCCATATCCCCCAAAGTCCAGCTTATATCATATTTGATGTTTTACGAGTTAGAATCTCTAATGTCTCAAATTTCAACTTCAGGGAATCCCTGCACTGTGAAGGTCAGAAGACATTAACAAAAGCCCTAGATTTAGCGCTGGCTTTAGTAGCGCAGTATGAACAGTATCTGTATGTAAAGGGGATATGCCACTGATATATTCACAAATTCAATAAGGTATCTAATTAAAAAGGGGACAATGTGTCTGGGTTTGTTCTTTGTAGCTGTCAAAAAATTGATTTTAATGGTGCGCATCCACAAATTATGACACACCAAAAGATTAGGGCCTGTTTGCGCTTACCCTCCTCTTACTGCTTATATATCACCTGCGCAAATAACAGAATATCCCTTGCCTAAACAAGGGAGATCCTGTCGTATCCATGGTTATACCTGTTATGTTGGAATTGCATTGGAGGGACAGGTCCTCCCTGTCCTTGTTCTGTAGTCCTTTTTCATGTGTGTTCTGTATTGTTTTCTGCCCAGGAGTCCATGTGGGACTCCTGGCAGTGCAGCTCTTCCTCCTTTTTGGTTTTGTGTACAGACCCTTGAGATACCCTTTTGGCACCCATGGGTGGAGGTACAACCCTGTACCCCTAGTGTATGTTTTTGGGCACCTGTGTGTGGCCCACAGAGCAGGGTATGGGCTGTCGGCAGCTCCATGCTGAATTCGACAGGTGCTCTGAGTATCCTCCATTTGGGATACCCAGGCCCTGCCATTGGAATCAGTTAATTCCTGATAGGAGACAAGATGGCCCCTGTGGCCTCTTGCTTTCTATTGCCTGTTACCTTGATTTCCCAAAGTCCTGGGAAGCCCTGCATGTGTCCCTTCCCCCTGACTGGCTGTTGAGTGGAAGTTCCATATATGGTATTGTGGGCAAGTCCAGGCCAGACTGGCTGGAGCCTTCCCAGTGACTGTATGTGGTGGGTACACCCTTGGGGTGGGACCTGGGTGAATGGAGTGTGTGACCAATTTGCACTTCTTGTTATGGGTGTCTGGTTTCTGGTATGTGACACGAAGACTGAGACGGCCCTGCCCGAAACTGGTATGAATGCAGTGTGCAGTGCTGAATGGCTGGGTACTTGTCCCAATACACATTCCTTGTTGTGAGCGCCTGGAGGGAGGATAATAGCCTGAATGCACTGTGAGCCTGATTGGCTGCCTGCCTGCATGAATGCCCTTCTGGATGATTGGTTGCCTGAGTGTGACCCAGCAGAGTGAATGAGAGACCAAACAGTACACCTGGGGACCTCTCACTGATGGAAATCGTTCAGAAGCTGAAGTCGAAACTGATGCTTAATCTCGGAGCCGAGCCCGAAGAAGAAGGTTGACTGTTGTTACCTTCACCGCAATCTGAAAGCTGTAGTGCCATCGAAACTGATCCAAGAGAGGTCCTGGCTAGGAGACCTCTTCCCGAGCTACGAGAGACCATTGTGCACCACTAACCTTCGTTGAAGCGCCCTGGAAGTCAGCCTTCGAAAGACTGTCAACCGGAGACAGGAACCGCAGAGGAGAATGAAAAGAAGCACCGGACAGCCGTCCACCGTCATCGACCAGGGTTCGCAGGTTTGCTATAACCACTCAAGGCCCGTCGAAGCCGTGTTGCCCAGAAGCAGGAAGTACTTGACGCCAAGCCACCGACAACTGGAGCCACAACACTCCATTGATTAAGACACTTTGAACTCAAGGACGCTCTCGCCAGCACCGCTGACTGCTGTCCCGCCGGAGAAAGTCGAGGCTGCCGATGCGCCGAGGAGCATCCGCCCGGTGGGTTTCTCACCACCCGAAGACTGCAGGGACGCCGACGACTCAAACGTTGACTGGGTTTGCTCTGTGCTTTTACTCTGCCATATAGAGAGCAGGAGTACAGATACCCCCCTCCAGTCTTTACACTGGTGGCAGTGGTGAGATGCTAATGGTTTTAAGAATCAGTGTGTAACCTTGCCACTTACAAAATATCTACACTTTGTGAATTTGAGGTTTGGTTGTGTACTAGATAACTACATTACAAGCAATAGAATCTATTGCAAATGGTAAATTGACTAGGATGAGCTTAGAGGCTCTCCAGAGTGCTTGTGAAGCCGGGGAGTAAGACTTTGGGGATAAGAGGATAAGTTTAGGGCTGAGTTTATAGCTGCCCTGGTGGACTACCACACTGATTGTGAAACTCTTGAAGGAGGGATGCAACCAATGAGGAACCTGCCCCTGGGGCAGGTATTGGATCTGATTCTGGGAACGCCACCATTCCTGCTGCCTCTGTTCCGAACCCCAGCACTGCTCTTCAGGGGGAAGCACTGCTCTTCAGGGGGTGGCCCTGAAGATTGAACTTTTAAAATTGGAGCTACAACGGGAACAGTTAGCATTTCAATATGAAAAGTTGGCAACAGAAGCTGAATTGAAGAAAGAGGAGTTGGCACAACGAGTGATACTCAAAGAAAGGGACACAAACACTTCCTCACGGACAGCCCGCGATGAGGGAAAACAGACTAACACCCGTGCTGTATACCTGAAGTGTCCCAATACAATGGTCAGGCAAGGTCAGGCAATTACTGACCATTACAGACACCTGACTTCCATTGCACTTCCCCACATGGATGAAAGGTGGAGCATGAGAGCACACTCTGAGCGAGGCAAAGCACACAAGGAAACAGCAGTTCCAAGATGGCATTTTAACAAGAGAGAAGAAAGACAGCAAAACAGAAGGGGATCGCAAGGAGGGAAGTTCCCATGACCTTTTCGACAAGGAGTTGTTACTTTCATGAGACCTCGAGAATAGAAAACATAAGACCAGGAAACAAGGCTGAAGAATCCTGCATTGTGTGCCAGGGGTACCCAGGGCCCTCCTATGTCGATAATCAAGACAGGGAGTAGTGCCAGCTGCCGTGGTACTGTCCTTGGCTCTAACAACAAAGCTGTGTCAGTGAAATCAACACAGCTGGTGAGTTGGGGAGACCAATACAAGACTGGTCTTTGTTGAAGCCAAGGTGTCAAGCAGCAACGTTGTTACGCTCACCTGGTCTCTGCGGGGACGTTGGGGCACGGTTGCAGCCCTCCCTGGAACTGGCTCCCCTGGGTCAGGCTTCTTCCCCTGCTCCTGTGTTGTGGACTGCGCTGGCTGTTGGCACTTACCCGAGTAAGTTTTGGAAGCCGGGATCAGGTAAGGATGCACTCCGACTGCGGTGGCTGCTGGAATCAGGTAAGGATGCGCTCCGACTGTGGTTGCTGTTGGAATCAGGTAAGGATGCGCTCTGACTGTTGTTGCTGCTGGAATCAGGTAAGATGCGCTGCAGGCGATAGTTATTGCTGGAATCAGGTAAGATGCGCTTCAGGCGATGGTATTGCTGGTATCAGGTAAAATGCGCTTCAGGCGATGGTATTGCTGGAATCAGGTAAGATGCGCTTCAGGCGGCGGTGAGCATTACGCTCCTATAACAGACTAACGCGAAGCACTTGCATGTGGGAGGGGCAGGCTTAAATAGCCTGGTCCCAGCCATGCCTCTTTGCTCTGCCTGGTGGCCCCACCCTGCCACTCCCAGAAGAGGCTGCACATGCAGCCCAATGTATTCCTATGGCCACGCCCGACCTGGATGCACATGGAGGCCCTGCAGGGGAGGAAATAGCACGTGCATGGAATAAAAGTGTGCAGAGCACACTTTCTCTTGAGCCTGGCGACAAAGGCGCCAGGACTGGGTCCAACTGGACCCTTTATGTGATGGAACCTGTGGTCCTTGCCCTGTGGTCATGACAGCAATCCCCCTCAAGGCCCCTCTCATGGGTGCTCTTCCTCCTGGTCCTGGTCCTGGATTGGTGGGGTTGTTCCGATGGAATCGTCTGATTAGTCGTGGGGCATGGACGAATTCACTAGGCTCCCATGTACGCTCTTGAGGTCCATAACCTTTCCAGTCTATAAGGTAGTACAGTTTAGATCGCACTATCTTGCAATCCAGAATGGCTTTGACTTTATATTCCAGTTCTCCTTCTATGATGTCAGGCTCGGGTGGTGCCTCAATCTGAGTATCTGGTTTCATTGGTTTCAAGAGAGAAACATAGAACACTGGATGGATCCACATATTAGCTGGTAAATCCAATTTCATGGCAGCAGAGTTAATGATGGCTTTGAATGGGTAAGGTCCCAGATACCTGGGATGGGAGGCTTGTGGTCCTTTCAAGGGAATGTTCTTGGACGCCAACCAAACCTTATCCCCAACTTGATAATGCGGAGCCTCTCTTCAATGTCGGTCTGCACATTTTTTCTGTATTCTTTGGCTCTGGTCAGGTTTTCAGCTGCTTCTTTGAGTGTTCGGGTGATAGTCTTGTGCAATGTTGTAACTGCTGGCATTTCCAATTTGTCAAGTGAATCAAAAGTGGACGTTCGAGGATGCCGACCATGCACTGTGTAGAATGGGGTCTGCCGGTGCTAGTGTGGATGGAATTATTGTAGGCTTATTCGGTCAACCAGAGGATGTCTTTCCAGGACTCCTCAGTTTGTTGTAACATACACCTCAGGTATTGCTCCAAGGTCTGGTTGGTCTGTTCGGTTTGGCCATCGGTTTGGGGATGATGACTCGTGGATAACCAGAGGTCAATTTTGGCTGTTTTGCAGCACCTCCTCCAGAGAGCTGAGACGAACTGTGTTCCGCGATCTGAAATCAATACCGATGGGAAACCGTGTAACGTGACAATTTGCTCCAAAAACACAGTGGCAAGGGCAGAAGCAGTGGGAAGCCCTTTCAATGCAATAAAATGGGCCATCTTGGAGATTAAGTCTACAATAACCAGGATTGTGTTAAACCCGTTGCAGGGAGGAAGATCGGTGATGAAGTCCATAGACAGCATATGCCATGGTGCTGGTGGTACAGTCAAGGGACGTAGTAACCCTGCAGGACTTAACTTCTGAGATTTGTATTGCGCGCAGACACCACAGGTCACAATGAATTGGGCAATGTCTTTTCTCCAGGTTGGCCACCAATAGCCCTTTTGTATTTCAGCCCAAGTCTTGGAATCCCTGGGTGTCCTTCCACCAATGATTCATGGTAGTTTGCTAATATCTGGTCTTGTAATTTCTTGTCCTGAATATATAGTCTCCCTTGAAAATAGGGTACATAATTTTGATGGTGTATTGGTCTCCCCTAGCTAGCCACTCCTGTTGTGCTGTTTGGTTCATCCGAGATCGGAGATCGGTTTTCAAGTCATCCAAACAGGCGGTTGGGTCGATTTGGTTTTGGATCCGTTCTTCGGGAATGATGGCCACAGGCTCAGATGTGGTGAAAGCTTCTTTGTCCTCACCCATGCGTGATAGGGCATCTGCTTTCCCATTGCGTACTCCAGGTCTGTAAGTGATGACAAAATCGTATTTTGCAAAGAAGAGAGCCCAGCGAAGCTGGCGTGAAGATTGGGCCCTGGCAGTCTTAGAGTATTGCAGATTACGGTGACCTGTGATAACCGTGACCATGGGCCTCATTACGACCCTGGCGCTAAGTGAAAAACGATGGCAGTAAATGGTTACCGCCATCGTTTTCCGCCAGGTCCGATCATGACCCGTGACCGTTAACTACGATGCCATTAGCGGCATCGTAGTTAACGCTGCCGCTAACTGCGCCATGGGCGCGCGCACGCGACCTCCCACACCGTACTTAGCGCCATGGCGGAAAGGTACGCGAATGCCGACCCAAGCGGACATGCACCTACGCCATCACCCAGCCCGTTAAGTACCTTACCGCCATGGTGCTAATTACGCCATTGCGAACCAACCGTAAAGGGCCATGTAAAGTGAATGCAGCTGCCACAGGTGCACAGAAACAGCACAGGTGAAGGCAATACAGACTCAGGAAGTACAAAAAGAGCACACCCCACCCCTTCCCACACCCAGTCACACTCCACAATGATACTAATACGACTAGCAATGTTGGGGCTGGAGGACCTGATAGCAATGCAAGTGCTACAACAGCAACAACAACAACAGGCAGCACAGAGGAGACGCAGGAGGAGAAGGAGGGCAAGGCAGGCCCAGCAAGCCCCACCAGCACAGCCAGTGCCACCACGCAGGCAGCCCCCAATCCCACGCATCAGAGCCAATCCATTCAACCTCACTGCTGAGCAGATCCACACCCTGTACCGTTTGGACCGGGACACCATCACCGCCATCGTAGACATGACACACAACGACATCGTCAGCATGATAGAAACTCCAACCGCCATCCCACCCCTACTGAAGGTAGTGTCTGTACTACACTTCCTGGCCACAGGCACCTACCAGCACACAGTGGGGCACTTGCATGGCATTTCACAACCATTATTCTCACGAACACTCATCCAAGTGCTCGATGCCCTCCTCAAGCACACAGACGACCACATCTCATTACCACGGACTGCCCAGGAGATTGCAAACACCAAAGTGGGTTTCCATGCACTAGCCGGCATACCCGGTTGCATCGGTGCCATCGACTGCACCCATGTGGAATTGGTGGTTCCACGTGCCATGGAGGTACCGTACCGCAACCGGAAACAGTTCCACTCAATCAACGTGCAAATGGTTTGTGACTCCAACAAGATCATCACACATTGTTGTGCCCGATTCCCCGGATCAACCCATGATTCCATGGTCCCGAGGAACTCCACAATACCACACTACATGGAGCGACATGCAGGTCCAAGATCCTGGCTACTCGGTGAGTCCAATGTCATGGAAGTGGGCAGGTGAATGACGTACCGATGCATACTCCACCTGGCTGAGGGGGGGGGGATGATGCATACTCCACCTGGCTGAAAGGGGGGGGGGGAATGATGCATACTCCACCTGGCTGAAAGGGGGGGGGAATGATGCATACTCCACCTGGCTGAAAGGGGGGGAATGATGCATACTCCACCTGGCTGAAAGGGGGGGGGGGTGATGCATACTCCACCTGGCTGAAAGGGGGGGAATGATGCATTCTCCACCTGGCTGAAAGGGGGGGAATGATGCATACTCCACCTGGCTGAAAGGGGGGGAATGATGCATACTCCACCTGGCTGAAAGGGGGGGGGGAATGATGCATACTCCACCTGGCTGTGAGTAGCAGAGAGAACGGAGACAGAGGATACCCTGAAGCAACCCATACTCCACCCAACACCAGTAAAGCCAATAGCCAATGCATGCAGCCCTACCATGTGAATGAGGTTGTGTCCCAACCATGACACAACCATCTGCAAGTGCATTCTACCAAATCAGACCACATTGTCAACAATGAAAAGCACCTACATGCACGTCACCAAACACCATCAACCGATAGGCCTGTCCCCCATAACTGCCCACGAAGGAGGCACATGACGGACAGAAACATCAACACACCATTACACAGACAGCAGGGCCCCCACAATGTCCGTGTCTACATCAGCATTGCTCACTGGGGTCATGATGAGGCCCACAGCAATGTTGCAATGATGTGCGCATTGCCATCACAGGACATGTGCCAGGCCAACTAACCAAACGGCATGAACGGACACAGTGGATGGGCACTCACAATGCACTCAACCCCTCTGCATACATTGGGTGATGGCATGCAAAACGGGCCATGGGAGCCATGAGCATATACTGGTTGCATTGCGTGAATCAATTAGTGCATGTAGAAGTGAGCCAAAGTAACAGTTGGATGCAAGCCATGGTGGCACATCATGTTCTTGATCAGACGACATGACTGACACATACATTCTCGCCTACATACAGGTGATGCAGGCTATCCCCTGAAGAGGTGGCTCCTTACACCAGTCCGGAACCCGCAGAACCAGCACGAGGAGGACTTCAACCGTGCACATACAGGTACTCGTGTGGTCATAGAGCAGACATTCGGCCTATTGAAGGCACGGTTCCGAAGCCTCAGCAGGTCTGGTGGGGCACTCCTGTACCTCCATGAGAAGGTGGCAAAGATCGTCATGGCATGTGTCATGCTACACAATATGTGCGTCAGACGGAATGTGCCCCTGCCCCCTGACGCAGAACTGCAACCACCTGACGATGAGGATGAGGAGGGTGCAGATGGGGCGGCACCCCATGGAGGAGGCGATGCACAGGAGGGGCGTGCAATGCGCCAAAGTATCATCAACCACTGCTTCTAGCACACACGGCTGGTGTGTATCACATGGAGACTGCACTTGGGGCACTGTGTGTCTCTGGGACATGCACACTGTGGACTGTACACCAATAAAGCACACATATGCAATGAAAATGTCCACACATTTCATTTCGGGAAAGCAAAAAGTGTATTTCAATCATAAAACGTCGTGACACAACCACTCCCCCTCCCCCCTCCCCCCTGCACACCCCAACACACCCCCTCCCCCCTCCCCCCTGCACACCCCAACACACCCCCTCCCACCCCAACACACCCCCTCCCACCTCCCCCCTGCACACCCCAACACACCCCCTCCCACCTCCCCCCTGCACACCCCAACACACCCCATATAGGTGTCAACAGATGCCTGTGACAGTGGCCACAGGCTGTTACAAGCCCCCTCTCCCGGCCCCCGGAGCACCCCTGGCTGTGGAGCGCAGGTTACGTCCGGAAGGTCGGACGGGGCTGCTCTGTGCAGAACTGGCAGCGGAGGATGTCCCTGCCTGCCCCCGTGCATGCACGTCCTGTAGGGTGTGGGTGAGCTCAGTGAGCGCACGACGCAAGCCGGCAAGTTCACCACAGATGTCCCTGGACATGGCCTGCATGGCATCCCTCAGGGTGGCAGTGCTCTGCGCTACTTCGGCCCTTAGGGTCTCCGTGGCCTGTTCAATGGTTGCCCTAGCCCCCACAGATTCCGCGGCATGCTCAGTCAGCATCGTGGACAGTTGTTGCTGCCGTTCTATGATGTCCTCGAGGGACTGCTGCCCCTGCTGGGCCATTCCCAGTGCTGGTGGTGTGATGGAGGGGCTGCTCCCCTCCTGTGGACTGAGGACTGGGCATGGGGTAGAAGGCCACTCCTCTACCTCTGTGTGCCCCTGTGTGTGATCCTCATGGGGGCTGGCGTCGGACAAACAGGGGGAATGTAGTAGGTCAGTGGGGCTTCTGACTTCGTGCTCCTCAATGTCAGAGTCTGAACATCAGCAATTGCAGCTGTTTCTCCCATGTTGCTGCTGGCCGCAGACCCGGTGCCTTCTGTGGCAGGCAATGTTGGTACAGGTGGAGCTGCTGCTGCTGGCCTGCTGCCTACAGGGGTGCTTGCCGGTGGCCCGTCCGGTTTGCTTGCAGTGGATTCTGCTTGTTGTGGGGTCTGCCTCACTGCAGCTGAGGTTGAGGGTGCGGGGATGGTATTATTGGCCTTCTTGGCTCTCTTCGTCGCAGGGGTGTCCTGGTCCTCGGGGTGTGAATCTGTGCCTGTGGTGGAGCAAAGGAGGGAGGGCGTTATTGATGGGTCTGCGGACTTTGGAATGACAATGATTGACATGATTCTGGTCAGTAGATGAGGCAGATTTCAGGCAGGGCCATGCAGGTTGTCTCCTTTTTGTGTGGAATGTGGATGCAGGTATGTGGGTGCCAGCAGTGTATACAGGGTGGTGCTCGCATGTGGCTATGGGCAGTGTGGAGCTAATGTGTTGCATTTACACTCTAGGGCAACCTTGTGCTACACATGAATGGACTGCAGTGACTATGGCATGTATTGTTTGAGGCACCTACCTTCATCGCCTGATGTCGGAGCTCCCCTTTCCATCCCTCCGACGCCTTCAATGCCTTCCATGCCAATCGTGGTTGCACAAATCTCCTCCCACGGTTGGAGTTTTAGTGGGGATTCCGAAACTCCACCGGTACCCAGGGCAAGGTTGCGGTTCGCAGAGATGATGGCTCTGACCCGTATGCGAAGGTCATCCCAGCGCTTCCTGCACTGCTGTGGGGTGCGGGGTACGGTCCCCACCGCGCTGACGCGCTCGGCCACCAGGGCCCAGATGGCCTTCTTTTTCGCTATCGCTGTCCTGGTCATTTCCGGGGAGAAAACGACAGCTGCGTTGTCTTGCAGGGTCTCCGCAAGCACGCAGAGTTCCTCCCGGCTAAATCTTTCCTGGCGCTGGCGGTCACATGCCTTCTTAACGTCTTTGGGCATTTTTGGGTAGTTGGATGGGTGGGTGATTGGTTGGGACAGGTGTCTGGGTTGGATCTGGTGTTGTTCGGTAGGATGGCAATGGATTGTGTTTTTAAAGATGGCCGACGTGCTGTTTCCCGTTCCGCCGCGATGACGCTATTTCCGGTTCTGCTTTTTACGGTGACCGCTAATTGCGGCCACCGCTAATTATGGTGGCCGCTAATTACGGTGGCCGCTACTTACGGTGGCCGCTACTTACGGTGGCGGAAGTGCACCTTGCTTGACTTATGATGCCGGTAGGGGCCTTTTCCGCCATGGCGTTAATTGCATTACCGCCATTGCGTAATGCTCGTGCGCGATGGGTCGTAATGTGGCGCTCTTTACGCCATCGGCCCACGGCGTTAACGCTCATTACGCCATGGCGGTAATGACGGCAGATTACCGCCTGGGTCGTAATGAGGCCCCATGTGTCTTGCTCCCAGTAGATAGTGTATCCATGCTTTGAAGGCTCCTTTGATTGCTAGCAGTTCCTTATCAGTGATTGCATAGTTAAATTCCGACGCGGAAAACTTCCAGGACAAAATGCTATGGGATGTAATTGCCCCGTGTCCGGGTCCTTTTGTGATAATACTGCTCCCATGGCTACGCTGGAGGCGTCTGTTTCGACCACATATGGCAGGTCGGGTCGAGGGTGCCGAAGAATTGGTGCTGTGGTGAAAGCAAGTTTCAGTTGCTGGAAGGCGTTTTCTGCTTCGGGGGACCAGAAGAAATTCTTATTTTTTCTCAGTAGGGAGGTAATTGGATGAACTATTTGTGAAAACCTTGGAATAAACTGACGATAAAAATTGGCAAATCCGAGCACACTCTGTACTCCTTTTGTGGTTGTTGGTGATGGCCATTGAAGGATAGCATCCACCTGGCGTGTGTCCATGTGTACTCCTCGTGGTGTAAGCATGAAGCCCAAAAAGTCTACTTCCGTGAGATGGAAGAAACATTTTTCCAATTTGGAAAACAGCCGGTGCTGACAAAGCTTTTGCAGAACTGCTCTTACATGGCCCACATGATCCTCCTTGGACATGGAGTAAATAAGAATGTCATCAATGTAGACGAGTATGCAAATGTCCAATTATTCATGAAGCACATCATTTATAAAGAATTGGAACGCCGCAGCAGGGACATTACATAATCCAAAGGGCATGACCGGATACTCGAAAAGTCCATATTTGGTTCGGAATGCCGTCTTCCACTTGTCTCCCTTTTTAACTCTCAAAAGGTGATAAGCTCCTCGTAGGTCCAGTTTTGTGTAGATTTGAGCATTCTTCACCTGATCTAGAAGTTCCGGGATGAGTGGCAGGGGGTATCTGTTCTTTACTGTGATTTGGTTCAGCGCTCTATACTCTATACAAGTTCTTAAGTCGCCCTCTTTCTTTGGTACGAAAAAGAGAGCCGAGGAGGCAGGAGACTTAGACAGGCGGATAAAGCCGTTAGCTAGGTAAAGATCCAGGTAAGCCTTCAGATGCTGGTTTTCTTGCTCTGTTAGAGCGTAAATTCGACTTCAGGGGATTTGTGCTCCGGACACCAGATCAATCTGGCAGTAGTAAGTTCTTTGTGGAGGCAGGTTGTTCGCTTGCTCCTTCTGGAACACATACTGGTAATCCAGATATTCATGGGGTAGGGATCCATAGAGTCCCAGGACAGATTTTGTCTAGAGTTCCTGGCTCTTCACGCTTTTGTGGTAGCAGATGTTAGCGCATTCTTGAGGAAAGGTAAGCACTCGTGTTCGCCAGTTGACCCTATGGTTGTGGTTTTCCAGCCAAGGCATTCCTAACATCATCTGGAACTGAGGAGCTCCAATAAGATCGAAAGAGATGTCTTCCCGATAACCATCCTGACACATTAGCATGACTTTTTCAGTATGTTGCATCACTGGGCCGGATGACAACTGAGAACCACCCACTGCTGTGACGTTTGCCGATTTTATATTTTGCTGGAGAGGAAGGCCTATTATGCAGCCAGGTCTTGATCAATATAATCTCCCACTGCTCCGCTATCAATATATGCCTCCAAGGCATGTACCTTTGACGGTTGTTGGTGGTTGACCAAAAGTACCGGGATGACCAGATGTGAGGTCTGTACAGATTCCATCGTTTCGCTATACAAGTGGACCGCTACACTTGTCGGGCATTGTAGTTTTCCGGGTTTTGTTCCTTTTCTTTGTAGCCACTGTCTGTTGCACCAACTATCCTCTTAGGGGGTTTTACTGGGCATTCCCAGAGGAAATGTCTTGATCTTCCGCAGTATAAACAGAGTTGTTGTTGTCTCCTCTTTTCGCTCTCTGCATTGGCGATAGGAGCCCGTAAACCCCCGAACTGCATAGGCTCAACATTCGTGGGTTTTGATTTGATAGTCCCGGGGTCGCATATAGAGCGACCTCCCTTCAGTTCTTGTGCTATCCATTTTTCGATTCTGCAACCTGTGGTCAAGCTGCACTGTCAGATTGATGTACTCCGCACAACCTTCAGGAGGTTTGACCACTTCGGCTAGAACCTCCTTTAGTTCCCCACGCAATCCCTGATAAAAGAGTGTGGTCCTCTTCTCTTCTGGTCAATTTGTCTGTGCTATGAGACGATTAAAGGTAGCAATATAGGTCAGCAGATCTTGGTTTCCCTGCCTGAGTGACAATAGTTTGTTATCCAGGGCTTGTCCTTGGGTGTGTCTAGCAAACAATTTTTCCATCTCCTGTTGGTATTCCCCAAGGTTTCGGAGTAGAGGATCATCCTGGTTTACTAATGGTATCGACCAATCCGCTGCGCTGCCTCCTAAATATGAAAGAACAAAGGCGACTCTTGCGCTATCGTTAGGAAAAGCCCCAGGCCGGCACAGAAAGTGAAGGCGACATTGGTTCATAAATATAGCATACTTATTGGGATCACCGGTAAAGCGTTCGGGCGGGGCCAGTGGCACTGCACCTGGAAGCACCACATGAACTGGTGGCGATGGCTGCTGCAAATGAGGCTGTGCAATCCCAGGTAGTGGAACCTGACCTGCGTGGGTCTGAAGCATCTGTCTTGCCAAGTCATCAGTTTGTTCTCAAGCTACAATAGGGTCCCTTCTTAAGGCATTGGTTTCTTGTCTGGAGGCATGAACTTCGGCCCGTAGTTCCCCCAGTAGTTGGGCCAACTGGTCAGTTTCCGAGGTTTCCATAACGCCCAGGCAGAGATTCGGAGAGGCTTTGCGTTCTGTTACGCTCACCTGGTCTCTGCGGGGATGTTGGAGCACGGTTGCAGCCCTCCCTGGAACTGGCTCCCCTGGGTCAGGCTTCTTCCCCTGCTCCTATGTTGTGGACTGCGCTGGTTGTTGGCACCGCCCCTGCGATAATACGAGAGGCCGTGAGAATGCTGGGATATGACTGTGGTCTCCCTCGAACCCTTCTTCCCAGAATGTGGTGAGCATGCACCTACCCATATAGTCTCACCTGTTTATTTATGATGGTGAGCTCTCCGTCCTGCTTCTCACTGCAGGGGCGCCTTAGATAGACCTAGTTTCTTCACTGGTCCATGTGCATGGCAGCCCAGACTGGCTGTGGCTGAACCACTTCAAAGGTAAGTATCCTTCGAAAATGATTATCGTCCGTATTCTTTTATAATGTCTTTTTTCCGTGATTATTGTCCGTATCACTTGTAATGTCTTTCCTTCTCCCCAATAGGTGATGTGAGGCCCAACGGAATTGCGGGACAAGAAGCGAGCCCCAATGGAGGACAGGGGAGTTTACAATGTCCCATTAGGTGGTACGTTTGGTTCTAAGGTCAAGCGCTAGGATTGTGTTACGCACGACCGTAGCGTAATGTCTTTATGTTTTTTCTAACCTTGTTTGTCATTTGCTCTTGCAGGGATGGCCTGGCGACGTCAGACGAGACTGCTGCTATCCGAAGATCTGCCAGCGGTGATGGATGCCTGGATCCGCGAGGATGCTGGCCGAAGATGGGCTCCCGAGTAAGTGTTGGAAGACGGGATCAGGTAAGGATGCACTCTCACTGCAGTGGCTGCTGGAATCAGGTAAGGATGCGCTCTGACTGTGGTTGCTGTTGGGAGTCAGGTAAGGATGCGCTCCGACTGCGGTTGCTGCTGGAATCAGGTAAGATGCGCTGCAGGCGATAGTTATTGCTGGAATCAGGTAAGATGTGCTTCAGGCGATGGTACTGCTGGAATCAAGTAAGATGCGCTTCATGCAATGGTATTTCTGGAATCAGGTAAGATGCGCTTCAGGCGGCGGTGAGTGTTAGGCTGTTATAAGCAGACTAACGCGAAGCGCTTGCATTCAGGCGGGTCAGGCTTAAATAGCCTGGTCCCAGCCATGCCTCTTTGCTCTGCCTTGTGGCCCCACCCTGCCACTCCCAGAAGATGCTGCACATGCAGTCCAATGTATTCCTATGGCCACGCCCAACCTGGATGCACGTGGAGGCCCTGCAGGGGAGGAAATAGCATGTGCACCAGAATAAAAGTGTGCAGAGCTCACTTTCTCATGAGCCTGGTGCCAACGGCCCCAGGACTGGGTCCAACTGGACCCTTTATGTGATGGCACTTGTGGTCCTTGCCCTGTGGTCATGACAAACATAGTATAGCGAGCTCTGGAACAAACATTGTTAAAACGTGTGTGATGAAGGACACAAGTAAAGTTGAACTGCAGATGAGTGATTGAACTTTTAAAGCAAGATACACTACCCTTGACAGAGTGGTCTGGCACCGCATGAGTGCTCAGTCAAAAGTCTCTGTAAGGTATCCTGCTGAGAATTGGCTAAGCGAAAGTGAGAAAGAGAGCATATAAAAAGAGAGCGAGTAATTGTGAATCAAAGTGGTCGTGCGACGGGCTGAGCAAAATACTGTGCACAGTCGAAAGTCTTCGATTTCTAAAATAAAGAGATCCAAGTAAGAGAAAGTTGATTGGAGTCCGGCAGAGGGAGATCAATTGAAAGCTTTGTGTTAAAGTGGGTCTGAGCCCATCAGAGGGGGACCCAGGGTGAACAGTGAATCACCCAAAAATGTTTTGTGTCAAAGTAGGGTCTGATCCCGGCGGAGGGGGGCCCAGGTTGAATTGAAAATCACCCAAGAAATTGTACATGAGAATCCTGAGAAGAAAGGAACTTTTGAATGTTTGTCGCATCAGGCCCTCTGAAGTAAGAGACTTTGAATGAGAAATAGACTTTGTCACAGAAGGCCTTGATACTGAAATGTGAACTGCATCCTCGTGCTAGAAAAGACAGAGACTGTGCTACGCTCGAGTGTGCCACCTTGTCCCGTGCTGAAAATGTGGGGGAGGGAAGCCAACGGCTTGAATATCCTGGCATATTATTTCTTGAACACTTTTCTTTGGCATAACATCGTTTCCCAAACTATTTGTATTTAGAAGTAAAGATTGGCAATAGGTTTATTAGTATTGTCCCTTTCATTTTGACAGACTCGACTAGGGGTGCGTTATTATTATTTGATGGTAGTAGCTTGCTCCCATCCTTAGATTTAGGATTAGATAGGCATTTTTGAAACCCAATTGAGGTTAAATCAACACCCTTGAACTGTGATGACTTGTGTCTGTCTTACTGTTTGTTGCCATGCCTTCCTTGCACTACTCTGAGAGTCTGGGAGAACAATTTCTTCAAATCCTCGCTTACACAGTCTAAAGGAACCCCTAATGCTGTTTTACACCTGGAATGCAACCTCTGCTCCATTGAAGAATCTATAACTATAAAGCTGCTGCTTTTCTGGGTGCGTCTTTGGACTTCTCCTGTCCTAATAGACTATAGGTTAATGTTAACCGAGTTTGTTTCATTGGAACGTAGCAATGTAACCCCGCAGTTTAGACACGTCAAGTGTTGGCTATCTGACCTCTGGGAATGGCCATTTGCTCTGACCAAGGGTTGTTCTGCGCTGATTAATGAAGCAGGTGCAAATGAGAGTAGGGAGTCTATGGTAACATCTTGTCTTAAAATCTCATGTGGTCAGCAATACTTGGACTGTAAGGAGGATTTTGGCTTTGAACTATACCTATATATAATCCAACCACTGTATGCATGCTCCCTTTTTCTGAACTTGAGAGCTGGTATTTTAAAAACAGCTGTATACATGAAGAACTGGTCCTTAAAACATTCTGCCACTTGTTTCTTGTGTGGTGCTAAACAGGAGTCGATTTTACATTTTTTATTGTTATGTACTGAGTTCGTAGTATTAAGTTCAATGTATCTACTACCTATATTTACACAGCATAATATCCATAGAGTAGTAGATGCTTTTTATTTTATTACTTTAAGTAATAATCTTTTTGTGACTCAAAATGTGGCTATGTATCTGCATAGGGCCTGGGCTTTAGAAGCTGCAGAGTTCTTAATGAAACTGATACAATAATCTAGTTTTGTAACCAATGTTCCCTCTAAGCTGTGCGGATGTGCGCTTGCCCAGCTTCCTCCAGGGTGCCGCTCAGAAGAGTTTTAGCAGCGCACACAGAAAATTCCCAACTTCACAAGAACTGGAAAGGCACAGTGACCTTCCGGCGAGTGGGCAGGAGCCCCCACCTCAGCGCCATGGGAGCGGGCAGGAGCCCCCACCTCAGCGCCATCGGAGCGGGCAGGAGCCCCCAGCACACACCGAGGCACAGCCAGGATTCCAAGTGTGCCATCCAGCGGAATCCTTCCCTCGCGCCCCTCCTGGGCACTACCTGGCACTTTGCAGTGCCTCCATTGCTTGTTTGCCTGTCCTTCGGCCCACAACCTGCACGCACCGACATTACCCAAAACAAAATGTCGGGCGCGATGCGGGATGAAAGCGAGGCTCTGCCTCGGGCTCGTTGCTAGGCAACGCGTTTGTTGTATTTCAACAAGGACATCCGCCGGCAGGCGGAATAGCCGGCGGCCACCCCAAGGCCACTATAAGGCCAGCTGCCCTGTTTGCCCCCATCAGTGACCTTCCGGCGAGCGGGCAGGAGCCCCCACCTCAGCGCCATCGGAGCGGGCAGGAGCCCCCAGCACACACCGAGGCACAGACAGGATTCCAAGTGTGCCACCCAGCGGAATCCTTCCCTCGCGCCCCTCCTGGGAACTACCTGGCACTTTGCAGTGCCTCCCTTGCTTGTTTGCCTGCCCTTCGGCCCACAACCCGCACGTGCCGACATTACCCAAAACAAAATGTCGGGCGCGATGCGGGATGAAAGCGAGGCTCTGCCTTGGGCTCGTTGCTAGGCAACGCATCTTTGTTGTATTTCAACAAGGACATCCGCTGGCAGGCGGAATAGCCGGCGGCCACCCCAAGGCCACTATAAGGCCAGCTGCCCTGTTTGCCCCCATCAGTGACCTTCCGGCGAGCGGGCAGGAGCCCCCACCTCAGCGCCATCGGAGCGGGCAGGAGCCCCCACCTCAGCACCATCGGAGCGGGCAGGAGCCCCCAGCACACACCGAGGCACATCCAGGATTCCAAGTGTGCCACCCAGTGGAATTCTTCCCTCACGCCCCTCCTGGGCACTACGTGGCACTTTGCAGTGCTTCCCTTGCTTGTTTGCCTGCCCTTCGGCCCACAACCCGCACGCGCCGACATTACCCAAAACAAAATGTCGGGCGCGATGCGGGATGAAAGCGAGGCTCTGCCTCGGGCTCGTTGCTAGGCAACGCGTCTTTGTTGTATTTCAAAAAGGACATCCGCCGGCCACCCCAAGGCCACTATAAGGCCAGCTGCCCTGTTTGCCCCCATCAGTGACCTTCCGGCGAGCGGGCAGGAGCCCCCACCTCAGCGCCATCGGAGCAGGCAGGAGCCCCTACCTCAGCGCCATCGGAGCGGGCAGGAGCCCCCAGCACACACCGAGGCACAGACAGGATTCCAAATGTGCCACCCAGCGGAATCCTTCCCTCGCACCCCTCCTGGGCACTACCTGGCACTTTGCAGTGCCTCCCTTGCTTGTTTGCCTGCCCTTCGGCCCACAACCCGCACACGCCGACATTACCCAAAACAAAATGTCGGGCGCGATGCGGGATGAAAGCAAGGCTCTGCCTCGGGCTCGTTGCTAGGCAACGCATCTTTGTTGTATTTCAACAAGAACATCTGCCGGCAGGCAGAATAGCCGGCGGCCACCCCAAGGCCACTAAAAGGCTAGCTGCCATGTTTGCCCCCATCAGTGACCTTCCGGCGAGCGGGCAGGAGCCCCCACCTCAGCGCCATTGGAGCGGGCAGGAGCCCCCACCTCAGCGCCATCGGAGCGGGCAGGAGCCTTCAGCACACACCGAGGCACAGCCAGGATTCCAAGTGTGCCATCCAGCGGAATCCTTCCCTCGCGCCCCTCCTGGGCACTACCTGGCACTTTGCAGTGCCTCACTTGCTTGTTTGCCTGCCCTTCGGCCCACAACCCGCACGCGCCGACATTACCCAAAACAAAATGTCGGGCGCGATGCAGGATGAAAGCGAGGCTCTGCCTCGGGCTCGTTGCTAGGCAACGCGTCTTTGTTGTATTTCAACAAGGACATCCGCCGGCAGGCGGAATAGCCGGCGGCCACCCCAAGGCCACTATAAGGCCAGCTGCCCTGTTTGCCCCCATCAGTGACCTTCCGGCGAGCGGGCAGGAGCCCCCACCTCAGCGCCATCGGAGCGGGCAGGAGCCCCCAGCACACGCCGAGGCACAGCCAGGATTCCAAGTGTGCCATCCAGCGGAATCCTTCCCTCGCGCCCCTCCTGGGCACTACCTGGCACTTTGCAGTGCCTCCCTTGCTTGTTTGCCTGCCCTTCGGCCCACAACCCGCACGCGCCGACATTACCCAAAACAAAATGTCGGGCGCGATGCAGGATGAAAGCGAGGCTCTGCCTCGGGCTCGTTGCTAGGCAACGCGTCTTTGTTGTATTTCAACAAGGACATCCGCCGGCAGGCGGAATAGCCGGCGGCCACCCCAAGGCCACTATAAGGCCAGCTGCCCTGTTTGCCCCTGTTCACCGCTGACCGGCGCATGGCGCGGTCACTGTGATTGATCATCTTTAACCTTTATCCGGCACCCAACAAGACAGCCCTGTCAGGAGTCGTCCGGGTCCAGGGCTAGGAACTCTGCCCCTCTATTGAAAGTACCACCATGGACCCAGTGACGCCCTCCTTTATCACAGATGGTAAGCCCTCCCTCCGCTACCCTCTCTAAATGACTCCCATCTAGTGCAAACGCGTTTATGCTCACGCACGTGACTTTTTAGTTTATCTTCATTTTACCATCTAGCAATGTCGGTTACACTATGGTTGCTTGAGACCACAATGCCATTTTACTGTTCCTTATAGTCACATTCAGACTACACTGCTATCTTGCTGTGCCTTATGGTCGCAGACAGACCACAGTGCAATTTTATTGTGTCTCATGGTCGTTTACAGACCACACTGCTACCTGTAACTTGCCATTGTGTGCCTGGCCTCGTTAGTTTGATAGTAGCACTTGTCTCTGCGCCCCGCCTTACTAATAGCAGCAGCAACATGTGCCATACCTTGTAATAGCTGCACCTAGACCATGTTACTGTGCACCTTGCCCTTGATAAGAGCATTAGCCTACGTACCCCGCCTGTGATAGCTGCATTTAGACTATCTGACTATCGCACCTAACATTCGTGTACCTCGACTATGGCTTTTAACCTATTTGTATGCTGTGTTGTACCCCATGGTCACTTCCTGACCACATTTGAAGTGTGCTGTATCCTATAGTCGCTCCCTAACCACATTTGACCACATTTGAGGCGTGTTGTACCCTATGCCTAGGCCTTTCTGCCCTTCATTGCTAAATCGAACCTAGGTGACCCTCATTTTGCATATGATTGTTGTGCCTTTCTGCCCTTCATGGCTAAATGGAATCTAGGCGACCCTTATTATGCATATGATTGTTGTGCCTTTCTGCCCTTCATGGCTAAATGGAATCTAGGCGACCCTTATTATGCATATGATTGTTGTGCCTTTCTGCCCTTCATTGCTAAATCGAATCTAGGTGACCCTCATTTTGCATATGATTGTTGTGCCTTTCTGCCCTTCATGGCTAAATGGAATCTAGGCGACCCTTATTATGCATATGATTGTTGTGCCTTTCTGCCCTTCATGGCTAAATGGAATCTAGGCGACCCTTATTATGCATATGATTGTTGTGCCTTTCTGCCCTTCATTGCTAAATCGAATCTAGGTGACACTTATTATGCATTTGATTGTTGTGCCTTTCTGCCTTTCATTGCTAAATCGAATCTAGGTGACACTTATTATGCATTTGATTGTTGTGCCTTTCTGCCCTTCATTGCTAAATCGAATCTAGGTGACACTTATTATGCATTTGATTGTTGTGCCTTTCTGCCCTTCATTGCTAAATCGAATCTAGGTGACACTTATTATGCATTTGATTGTTGTGCATTTCTGCCTTTCATTGCTAAATCGAATCTAGGTGACCCTTATTTGGCATATGATTGTTGTGCCTTTCTGCCTCTCACTGCTAAATCGAATCCAGGTGACCCCTATTTATGCATGTGATTGCAGTGCCCTCCTGGCTTTCTCCCTCCTACTCAGGTAACTAGGACCACCATCATGTACATCAGCGCTCTCCTTGCACTTTATTACACTCTAGCCCTACGACTTGCCCAAGTCTCTCAGCTACATACGGTAACCACCCTACCATTCCGTCCTAAACCTCATCAACCTCCTCTCAGTCTTGCTTCCCCACGACTTATGGTGTCTCCCAGAATGAGCCCGGCAGCCCTTGCTGGAGGACAGATCAAGCAATACCTTAATGACCCTGCACTATGGCTGGACCATTTCGCTAAGAAACCCACACCTAACCACCGCCTCGAAGCAAACCTTACTACCTCCACTTGGTTCACCGCCAACCACTACCACTTGCAAATCCACAAACACAGAGGTTAAACTGCCCATGTTTAAGGGTGCCCTTATTAATGACAGATCCCTCACCGCACATGCACTAGACATAGCTGACCTCATCACCACGTCTGACCTTGACTTCCTAGCTATATCCGAAACCTGGCTTCATGCTGCTTCTGGCCCCTTACTAGCGTTGGCTCTACCGCCTGACTACGTCATCACACGATGTGACCGCCCCACTGCCCACTCTAGAGGTGGGGGTGTAACCTTCATCCACAAAAATGCGCTTGACCTAAGAGTGATACCTGATGCCAAACTTGCATCAGCTGAGCTGCTGTCAGTCAAATTAGCACTCAACCCCAATCAAACGGCCACCTTGCACCTTATTTACAGGCCTCCGGGACTGGCACCGTCCTTTGCCAGTGAAATCTCCACCCTCCTCCTGGACAAACTAAAAATAAATCACAAACAATCATCCTAGGCGACCTGAATTTAGGTCTTGGTGATCTAAAGGATCCTGTGGCAACCGACCTGGAGAACATACTAACTGATCTTGGCCTCACCTTGCACATTCAAGAACCTACCCATTTCAAAGGGAGAACTCTTGATTGGTTAGCTGGCTCCAATTGCAACATTAAGGTTCTTAGCAACACCCCCTGTTTATGGTCTGAACACCACGTCATAACCTTTAACATTGAAGCAACCCCACGCATCCCGATTCCAATAGCCCCAGCACTCCCGACTAGAAGCAAAAAAGATATAACTAAGGAGAAACTCCTCCCACTGTTACTCCCAACCCTTGATGCAGCAATCAACACCTGCTCTGACCCTACGTCCTTAGCAGACACTTACAACCAAACAATGCTAACGGCTATTGACTCTATAGCACCTATCAAACTTAGGAAGGCCAAATTACAATCTCATCTTAACTCATGGTTCACCACACAGTTAAGAACTCTCCGCAAAGCGAAACGCTGTGCCGAAAATCGATGGAAAAACCATCCCTCTGACGAGCACAAAGATGGTTTCCTTCTTGCCTCACTCTCCTATAAAGATGCCATCATCACTGCAAAAAAGGAATCTCTCAACAACCGCATTATTCAAGCTGACTCGAACACTAAGGAACTCTTCAAAATCCTAAAAGAGCTTGAAACTCCAGTCGCCCCCCCTGACACCTGCTTGAAAGATAGTAAATGGTGTGCTAACATCCAAGCAGCCTCACTAAATAAAATCTCCACACTACAAGCGAAAATTAAAGATAAGCAGGACAGCCTGAAGCACGATAACCACGCTCTTTCCCCTGCCAAGGCCCTCTCTCCAGATACTGCTAACACCACTCCATTTACATTCTCACCGCTCACCGTCGTTGAGGTAGAAAATATAATTCTCAGAATTAAACCCTCCAACTGCCAAGGTGATCCATGCCCAGCCCCTATTATTAAGGACTCGGCGCATGAGCTGGACCCATTCATCACGGCCTTCATTAACTTGTCCTTCAAAACCGGTATTGTCCCGGATAACCTGAAGGACGTTTGGGTGATCCCTCTGCTCAAAAAACCATCCCTCGACCCAAGCATTCCTACCAATTTCCGACCTATCACAACAGTACCATTTCTGCTTAAGATTTTAGACCGTGCTGCATACCTTCAGATTCAAAACTATCTGGAATCCAATAACATGCTAGGTCTACGACAATCTGGATTCCGCCCCAGACATGGGACGGAGACTGTGTTAATAGACCTCAAAACCCAAATCGAAGTCCTAAAGGATCAGGGCAAGCTAGCAATGCTATTACTTCTCGACCTTTCGGCCGCTTTTGATTTGGTCAATCACCAAATCCTTTGCAAGCACCTCCACTCCGCTGCTAACTTCTCATCCTCGGCTGCAGCCTGGATCAAATCCTTTTTGAGCAACAGATCCATGAGAGTCTTTGCCCCATCCGCAGCCACCGACCCTTCCCCAATTCACTGTGGCGTACCTCAGGGGTCTTGTGTGTCACCTACACTGTATAACATCTTCACAAAACCACTCTTTGATGTGCTTGACTATCTGGGTGTCTCCTACACTAATTATGCAGATGACACCCAGATACTCATTCCCATCACTGGTGATTATCTAGCTGACACCAAGGCCCTCAATGACGTCTACTTGATCATCCAAGCTTGGATGGCCCAACACCAGCTGTGCCTAAACGACGACAAGACGGAGCTTCTGATCTTGGGCACTGCTCAACGCCTGAGCAGACTAGAACCGACATATCAGTCATTCACCATAGACGGCAATAACATTCAAGTCTCAAAAGACACTAAAACATTAGGGTTCTACCTTGACGCTACATTATCATTAACCCGACAAACGAATGCTGTCAGATCTGCGTCTGCATACACATGCAAACTCATTGCAGCCTGCAGACCTTTCCTTACTACCTCCAACAGTGTCACACTAGCGAGAACCCTCATCATGGCTAAAATCGACTACTGCAGTGCCCTCTACCTAGGCACCAGCCAAGAGAACTTGAATAAACTCCAAACTACCCAAAATAATGCCATTCGTGCCGCCTTAAGCATCCCTCGTAACCACCATATCACAGAAACGAGAACAAAGTTAAAGTGGCTACCTGTCAAGCAAAGAATCTCACTCAAAGCACTCACCATCACGCACAAATGCTTGTCTAACAAAGCCCCCATCTACCTCGGCAGTCGACTGTCGCGACGCTCGACCTCCCGTCCACTAAGAACTGCCCAGTCCCACTTTCTAGCCATCCCTAGATTTATACTGCAAAAAGCAGGGGGTTCAAGCTTCCCGGTCCTAGCGTCCAAGCTCTGGAACTCCCTCCCTGCTACAATCAGAGCTGAAGAGTCTTTTTACACTTTTAAAGCCAATACTAGATCCTGGCTTTTCGACCAGGTTTAAGTCCCGCACACTGTATTATTTGCACCTTATGTCCTGTTCATATCATGCAATGTTATTCCTTTGTAAATTCATGCTTTGCTATTCCTCTATATATGCATTTCTGTAACCTTGTAGAAATTGCGCCCTGATGCCTCCGGGCCTGCGGGTTTGCGCGTTATAAATAAATAAAATACAAATACAAATACAATACACAGCAGTTTTATGTTGGTTGTAATATGAATAACCTTCATGCACCAGAATTGCTATAGACAATGGTGCATTAGCAAAAGCGTCACCCACACTGTGTATCACAACTGTCAGCTCAAATATCGGATACTGATTATAAGTAAGCAGGCTGCTTGGTTGTGTAACCTCGTACCATGATTCTTATTCTTTGTACTTATGTCACACAGGCACTTTCAGGGGGTACCTTTGGAAGTTAATGAATTATATAACTCAAATATGAATTTGCCCTCTAAGGATTTTGAGTAGGGAAATATGGTGGCCATCCTCTTCTACGTTAGCATTGCTAATGTTACCCTACAAATGGAGAGCAACATTGCATTATCATCTACTTGGTCTACAAGCGATTATGGGTATGGAATATGCCTGACACTACTCATACATTGTATTAGGGCAATGAATGTTCAAACAGCTGCATTCCTTTTCACCCATCCTACATGGTCTCCAAGTTTTCAGAGTTCCATCGGGCATAGACCTTAACAAATGCTATGGTAATTCTCTGCTCTGCAAAAATGATTTCACTGAACACTTGTATAATCCTAGCCAACAATATTAGGAGAGGTTGTTATGTGGTCTAACAAAGGCAGGGCAGGCAGCTACTCCAGTGAGGCCATAACTTAGATCGAATCCTTTCTGACTGGTCGAATGTCTGGGATTGTGTGGGGTAACGCATGTTCACCCGACGAACTGTTGAAATGTGGCGTCCCACAGGGCGCTTGTTTTTCCCTCTCTCTTTTTAATGTTTATTACTGACCACTCTGTGTTCTCCTGGATAAGCTTGGTGTGCACTTCACCAATTACGAGGATGACACCCACCTCGTCTTTGAGCTGGACGGCAAGTATACAGATGAGGCTGAGTGGATCAACCAAGCCTATAATACAGTACAGAATTGGATGACTAAACAGGGGATGTGCCTGAATGCTTCTAAGACTGAGTTTATGTAATTTGGCTCATCCCAGGCGAGAGCCAAACTCGACAGTCAGTACAACGGGTTTACTATTGATAAACATCTAATTAAAGTGGTTGGCAAGGTCAAAACACTGGGTGTTACCTTTCAATCATCCTTGAGTTCAGACGCTCACTCCAAAATGTTGTTAATAAAGCCCAATATCTTCTCAGGCTCCTGAGACTTGTTAAGCCATATGTCTCGGAGGCTAATTGTTCTACACTTGTCCGGGCATTAATAACTATTGTAATGCCTTGATGATTGGAGCAAGTAAAAACAACTTAAAGCGCCTGCAGGTACTGCAAAACAATGCAGCGCGCATTGTTAAGAACATACCCAGGTATGGACCCATCTCCTCCCACAGAAGGAGGCTGCATTGGCTCCCGGTGGAAGCATGTATTCGCTTCAAGGTCATGACAATTGTCCATAAATGCATATATGGCCAAGCCCCGGGTTACTTAAAAGATTGTATCAGCAAGCCCATCACTCGGTAAGAATTACCAGATCAAGCAATGGTATCTGCCTAGCTGTGCCTAGGAGTAAGCGTGCCAGAGGTATGGGCAGGTCTTTTACCGTCCAAGCTGCTATGTTGTGGAATAATCTCCCAAAAGCCATGCATACCGAAAATAGTCTGATGAGATTTAGAAAAGAGCTGAAAACTACAATTCTTTAGTCATTATAATCTGATAACTGTCGTCCTATTTTCTCTCTGTCATATCTTTTTGTTCTCTCTTTTTCTTCTGCTTTCTCTGTGTGCCCTGATGCCTGCAGGCTCTGGTGCATAACAAGTGAACAAATCACATAAAATGTTGCAAACAATTTGCTTTGCACTGCAAAATCATTGTGTTTATGCATGCTCATGACATGTTCTTACACTGTCCATAATATCACGGTGAGGCTTTAAATATGTTTGGGTATGCGAATTTCCCAGAGAGTGTTTTTCTGCCACAATCCCTCACTTTGTAAAGAGATCTGTCAACTAGTATTGGAGGCCAGCACTGGATCCAGAGGTGAGAGGGGAGGGGCACAGGAGGACACTCGTAGGGAGAGGGCGGGGGTAAAGAACAAATCAGCAAAATCCCAGTTAGATGTTTGGGCAGTACAGTACAATGAAGGAAGTATGTTGTTTATTTGCATTAATTAATTAATTTATTTATTTATTTATTTATTTCTACCTTGCCTGAGCCCGCAGGCATCAGGGCGCCACATATACACGCAGGCATCAGGGCGCCACATATACACGCAGAGTCACATTATACAAACATATAATAATAATAATAATGTAATATAGTAAACTCTAGTAACAGTCTATTAAACTGTACCTTCTGTTTCGTTCTATGTTCAGCTGCTGAGGGCTTTTCCCTATAATCATTTTTCTGTGTTTAGTACCTCCAGCATCCTCATGCAATCTGTTGAACTAATAACAGTGAATTGCAGAAGAGGGGCCCATAGTTACAAGAGAAGGCTCTCCATCTGTTGCACCTGTAAGCATCGCTGCTATTAACTTAAAAGATGAATTTATGACATTTTCTTCAAAGCGGGGCCAGGCTCTCACTGAATTTGATCCAGGCTGGGGCTTGGAAGGGTGGGGAAAACAACTATCATCTGTATTATGTGCCCAGTCATTTCACCTCTTATAGAAGAGTTACAAAGAGGAATCTGAACAGAGTTGACTTCCTACTTGGAGTTAAATGATCTTTTGGGGAGTAAGCAAGTATTTAGCTTTGCCATAAGGGATACTTTATACTTCTTAAAAGAGGTTCCTTCCCCTTAACATTTCTCTGGAGGTCGTCAGTAATATTATTTGAGCCCCTTCCTACGTCACTGCTCTGCAGGTCACTCATTCCAAAATATCAGTGGAACTTGTGTGTAGAACCTGGGGGTAGGCCCTGATTTGTTCATTGTTTCCCATTTTTTGTTGCCCTTATTTGTACTCTATATTTCTGGGGAGTATAGTTGGGTGGTATGCATACCTCCTAAATGTTGGGCTGGATTTCAGAGTGTTGTCACTGCTGTGGTCCCAGGACAATATAATGTTGACGTAAGCAGTGGCACATGAATCGTGATAATCATAGTCTGTGGTAGTTATTCTGATGCAATTTACAATTCTGACATATTTTGAGAGGCATGTTCCCCTGGCACATGAGTGGCCTAATTAGAATGGCA
This sequence comes from Ambystoma mexicanum, assembly GCF_040938575.1. Classification (NCBI taxonomy): domain Eukaryota; kingdom Metazoa; phylum Chordata; class Amphibia; order Caudata; family Ambystomatidae; genus Ambystoma; species Ambystoma mexicanum. The sequence continues at coordinate 101,673,566 of NC_090936.1, read as the reverse complement.
CACTAACTCTTATTGGCATGTTTTCCGGAAAACTCCTTTTAGCTGCCATTGTTTCATCTTACAAATGTATCATGTATGTCTTTTCTGACAGCAAACTTAGTTGTGATAAGCAATATTTGTTATTGGTAATACACAAGTATTTTATTCCCCCCAACTGCATGAAACATATTCTGTGTTGTCTTTGAGCAATGTGAACAAACTGATAGCCACATCTAAAACTATTGCTTATACAGAGCATATAATATATATTTTTTTCTGTGTATGCACATTTTTCTCTGCACAGGACTACTTTGGCTAGGTACTCTTGCAGATCTTGAAATCTTGGACTGGTTGATAAGCTTTTATAATCACACATAAAACATTTTTGTTAGCCTAGATCATCTGTAAAGTATTGCAAAGGTGCGGGAGAGGGACATTCTCCTTCAAACTCTCTTGAGAGATTATAGCTCACTAACTACCCATGCTCTTTCAGTTGAGCACATGGACAATAATGTGTGCACAAAAGCCAACCACATCCACACAAAATAGAGGGAATATTGTTTGTAACTACCTGCTTCTATATTGTTTTTGAAAAATAAGGAATTTTAAGATCTTTTAACGTAATGAAATGTTTTATGGATTATATTTATAATGTAGTTTGATGTACATTTTATAAGAGGTGCTTTGATGGTTTAATATCCGAATAAAGCTTGTGTGATGGTATGACTTCACGCTATTCGTCTACCTGGAATGAAGAATTCAGCAGCAAATTTCCTAAGTCATCTGTCTACTGTGAACCACAAATGGGAGCTGAACAACGAAGTCCTGAATCACATCTTCAATGAACGAGGAGATTCTCAACTCATTTTATTGCTGGCATAAGGGAAGCAGAACCATCCCCTCTAGGCTTTGATGGAGGGTCTGGGAATTAATTCTTTGAGAGACACTCTAGAGATACCTTGGGACTGGATGTCTCCTCTAAAACACATCCCCCCTTTCCACTGATCCATTGGGTCTTATTAAATTTTCAGAAGCCACCCTCTTGCAACCTGATAGTCAATGTGCCTTGGTGGCCAGCGTGGTTCTGTGTTTTCCGGCGTGATGAGCCCTCTTCCGATTCACACAGATCTTCTTTATCAGGAGAATGGCCTAGTATTTCACCTTTCCCAACTATCGCTGACCTTGGGGGTGTGGTCCCTGAGATCAGGTTCTTAGGTCATCTTTATCTTTCAGAAGGACACTGTCACGACTCGCTCCCTTCGCTCCCGTTCCCGCCACTTGGGGGCATGTTTTGGGGCTTATTCCTTGCTGGACATTTCCTCCGAACCTAATGCCATAATGTGCTGTAATGAATTGGGAGCGCTAAATCCCTATTTTCCAAACTACTTCCCTTCCGGATCCATTCCAGGTTTTTGGCAGCCAGCATGCTTCTTTAACCAAATGACTGTGCTTCCCAGAATGCCTGGCCCACTGCTCCACCTCCACCCTTGCAGGACAAGGTTGGGTGGAGGATAGGCAACACCTGTGGCTGCAGGTGCAGCAGTCAGCACACCTGAGGCGTGTGCTCGTTAAACAGCTTTAAAAGCCCCAGTCTCACTTCAGTCCAGCGCTGGTCATCGTTTGCAGTGTTCCTGTTTTTGACTAGTCCCTGGTCCCTGGTTCCTTGCCTTTGTACCTACTTCCTTGTTCCTGTTTTCTTGTTTCCTCCGCCCTGAATTTCGGATTCATGCGCTAATTGATTTCTGCTCCCTTGATTTCCCTTTTTGTCTTCCCCTGTTTGCAGGCAGCAATTCTCAGTGCTTTCCCCTTTTAGATGCAGCCCAGTTTGTCTGTGTTCTATATTTCTTTGACTCTGTCCTTTGCTGCTGTTACCCATTTGCCTTAGCCTTCCTCTTAGTTTAGTTTCCTGTCTTTTCCTTGGAGGGGTAGGGAGAAGTTTGCATAGGTTATTTCGTTTTTCCCTGCTCCTGATCCTTACTTTCTAGAGGATCCATTCCATGTTTTCCATTTCACTTCTGCATCCATTTCCCATTTGATCATTAGGTGTGGTGTGCGGTGGTAGCTAGCTCCTGTGTGAATGCTTATGTTTTCCCCACTAATTTGTAATCCCTATTCCAACTTAGGTATTTAGTTTTCTGCAGCGGATCACGCTCTGCTGCCTTCCAGTCTCCGCCCTTGCCCTGCCGGGCTCTCCACATTGCAGCGGATCTCACTCTGCTGCCTTCCAGCCTCCGCCCTTGCCCTGCGGGCTCTCCACATAGCAGCGGATCACGCTCTGCTGCCTTCCAGTCTCCGCCCTTGCCCTGCCGGGCTCTCTACATTGCAGCGGATCTCGCTCTGCTGATTCCCAGCCTCAGCCCTTGTCCTCTGGGCTCCCTGCCCGGCAGCCTGCCTCATTCCGGCTGCCTTCAGCCCTTGTCCTCTGGACCTCCCTACTTCTCCCATTGCTGTTATAGCCTTTTCTGGGTCCCAGATTCATCAACAGGATTCGTGGGCTAGCTGACATTCAAGAGGTGTATCTCGTCCTCGTGAGTACAGTTCTTAAGTTCCCTTATGTAATACCATCAAGAGTGTTAGTACACAGATCCTGTCATTGCTGGCCCTCCACGTGGGTTTAGCGCTGTCAGTACCTGTAACAGCAATTGGGGGTAAGGTGCTTGCCGACTTTCCTCGCGGTCAGGTGCTTACCCCACATCCCTTTTCATATATTGGTTTTGATGTCACACTCTATTTGCACTCCTGGGTTCTAGCATACCTGAGTCGTTGTTCCTGGGTGCACATTTCCCTTGCCATATTTGCTGCCTTTGTACTCGCCTGACTAATCCTGACAGTATGACCAGCCCAAAATTCCCATTGAATATGGCAAGTTTAAGAAAGAAAGGCAGCAAGGCCTCTAACAAGTTTGTACAGAAAGCTTCCCCTACATTTACCTGTGACAATCAAATCACTAGTCCTGACTCCAATGAACTCCTTGTCACGAATGGGCATTTACGTGCAAAGTATTTTTCCCATAGGATGGCACATCCTACATGGCCTGCTCCTAGTTCTATCTTTGGTTTTGATCCCGATTCTATGTCAGCACAAGCCTTAGCCGCAGAAAACAACACACTGTTAGACTTATTATACGAGAGTACCTCTGTTGTTGAACCCCATGATTCCAGTTGTGCTTCACCTCAGATAGAACAGTTTCATGATACCAACATAAAGAATGGAGGGATTTCTTGCATAACTTCTGTTTTCTACCCTCAGTCTAACGCATACTCTGTTGCACAGGTACAGACTGTAGTCCCTAATGCCAAGAGGTCTAAAGTCAATAGTTTGTTTAAGGGAAACACAGACCAAGTTGGAAAGACAAACTATAAATCACAGAACCTGCAAGCAGTAGAGGACAATGTACAATCGATGCATATTCAGATTGCTAGTGCAGGATCCAGTCCTGATGCCACTATGCTTCCCCCTGTGCCTACTGATAGTGATGTACAGTTAATGCAGGGCATGCTAAGAGCTAAACTTGAGGAGTTAAGACAAAAACTCATTTCTGCACAAGAGGAAAATAAAACCTTACACTCTTTACTGAATACACCTCAGACTTTATCTGTTGATGTGGAGGAAGTGAACACTGTTCAGCCCCTGAGTGTAGAGACTTTGGTAAACCATGATATTTGTCGATATGTTAGATCTATTGGGAGTGAAGGTCTTTCGTCTAGCACAGCGCTTAATCTAGGCACGGGTTCTAACAATTGTTCTGCTGTTTATCAGGGATTGCAGTTAGCCGAAGAGTTACAAGCCACTCCTTTACCAAAAATACCCTGTGTAGCAGTTTTTCATAATTCTGAGCTAGCACACATACAAGCCTCTGATTCCCAAACACAATCCACAATGGTGGCATACACAGATTCAGTCACTACCCTAGGCTTAGGCCCTGCTCTTGATACAGCTGCTGAGACTGAAGTAGATGTTAAAGCTGATGTGGAAAACAACGTTACCTCTGGGTTCACTCTTCCTTCTGCCAATTCTGATCAATACGAACAGTCAGAGACAGTACAGATTTCATGTTCTGATGAACTCATTCCACAGGATACAGAACCAAAAGACCAGCAGGCGATTCCTGAACTGTTGATTGTTAATCTGCCTCTTTCAGAAGCTAAGACAGAGGAATGGACAATTGACGAAATCCTGATTAACAGAGACTTTACTATGGTGATTCCACTGGTTGATTTTGACTTCCACAAAGAAAGAGACTCTGTGTCACCCACTAAAGAAAAGGACCGCAAGGGTACGGTTCAGTCCTTGGTTACTGGAGCCAAGGAGTCTAATGCCCTAAAGGTGCCCTCCATTCCTGAGCCACTAATGTGTCTATCAACTTCTGAGACTTCTGTGTGTCCTCCTACAACCATTGACTCTTCTATAATTCAATCCACAGCCCTGCCGTCATCTTTGGCACACCTGTCTTCAACCAATGAACCGCAGCCATGTCTGCCATTTACTCAAGAGCCAGTCCCAAAGACCTGGACATGTTTGTATCCAGCAACCGAGATTGCTCCAGCTTGCATGCCTTCAGCCTCAAGGTTTCCCCTGACTTGCCTGTCTTCAGCTACAGTGACTCATCCTGCAGATCATCCTTCAGCTTTAGAGCCTCCGGTAGTCCATCAAAAGAGCATGTCTTCAGTCCCGGAGTATACTGAGTATTTGCCTTCAGTTCATGAGACACCTGTATCCTGCATAGCCTCGCTGCCAATATCAGAGGCATACCTGTCTACATCAAAAGATTCGGCTGTGTTTTCTTCTGCGCCAGCGATTCCTCCTGAATCCCTACCATTTACAGTCGATGAACGTCTAGCCTGCCTTTCTATTGTATCAGGAGGAGCACCAGAATGCCTGCCTTTTCCACAAGACGATTCTTCCAACTGCTTCATTTTAGCATCAGTGCCTCCTAAAGATGCAGCATCAGAGTTTGAGACTTTTGCCAGCTCCCGCTTCAGAGTCATCAAGCTGGACCAAGTGGTGAGTCAGAACCACTCACTTGGGTGTGCACAAGGGGTGGTGCAGACCGGCGTATTACCTACAGGACTTGTGCAACAGAATTCCGCCAAGAAGCACCAGTCGGGTGCTAGTAGCCAAAGGAAGGGAACGACTGCTGCAGTTCAAGATGCGTCTGTTATTGCTCCTTCTGCGAGTCTGCCTGAAATACCAAGTACTGCGTCTATCACTCCTATCAGGATGCCAAACATCCCTGCTGTGGTATCCCACGTGAAACAAGGTGGCTACACGACTGTCACCAGGAGTACCAGCCTCGTACAACCCATGGGACTTCCAGGCATCCAAGGCGTAGAATATGTGCAGTCAAACCTTAATCATTTTCAACCACAAGCCTTTTCCCAGATGGATGACAGAAAAAGATCTGAACCTCTACCTCAGCCGCCACCTTCTCTAATGGCTGAACATGAACATTTCCTGAAGCCAGCAACTTCCTCACCTCCCGCATGTCCGCTCTCGGCGGAAAGGCTAACAGAACTTCTACCATCGTCTAAGGCAAGTTGCACCAGCCTGCCTCCCTCCTCAAAGACTTACAAGGGTCCAATCCCAGTGACTGAGCTTCCTGGACCTTCCAACTCTGCTCCAGGTCCTGCAAGTTCTTCATGCCTTTCTTCGAACCATGAGTCTCTTCCTCACCAGAAGTCACCGTTTCCATCAGTATCACCTCCAAAGACAACACACTCCTATCATGGAAGCCCATCTGCCTTTGCCCACATGCCACCATTTCCATCAGTGCCACCTCCAAAGAAAAAGCACTCCCATCATGGAAAGAAGAAGTCTCGTACGGGTGGCGGGCACCCGAAGAGGGCCGTAGGAGGGGGTATACTGTCACGACTCGCTCCCTTCGCTCCCGTTCCCGCCACTTGGGGGCATGTTTTGGGGCTTATTCCTTGCTGGACATTTCCTCCGAACCTAATGCCACAGTGCTGTAATGAATTGGGAGCGCTAAATCCCTATTTTCCAAACTACTTCCCTTCCGGATCCATTCCAGGTTTTTGGCAGCCAGCATGCTTCTTTAACCAAATGACTGTGCTTCCCAGAATGCCTGGCCCACTGCTCCACCTCCACCCTTGCAGGACAAGGTTGGGTGGAGGATAGGCAACACCTGTGGCTGCAGGTGCAGCAGTCAGCACACCTGAGGCGTGTGCTCGTTAAACAGCTTTAAAAGCCTCAGTCTCACTTCAGTCCAGCGCTGGTCATCGTTTGCAGTGTTCCTGTTTTTGACTAGTCCCTGGTCCCTGGTTCCTTGCCTTTGTACCTACTTCCTTGTTCCTGTTTTCTTGTTTCCTCCGCCCTGAATTTCGGATTCATGCGCTAATTGATTTCTGCTCCCTTGATTTCCCTTTTTGTCTTCCCCTGTTTGCAGGCAGCAATTCTCAGTGCTTTCCCCTTTTAGATGCAGCCCAGTTTGTCTGTGTTCTATATTTCTTTGACTCTGTCCTTTGCTGCTGTTACCCATTTGCCTTAGCCTTCCTCTTAGTTTAGTTTCCTGTCTTTTCCTTGGAGGGGTAGGGAGAAGTTTGCATAGGTTATTTCGTTTTTCCCTGCTCCTGATCCTTACTTTCTAGAGGATCCATTCCATGTTTTCCATTTCACTTCTGCATCCATTTCCCATTTGATCATTAGGTGTGGTGTGCGGTGGTAGCTAGCTCCTGTGTGAATGCTTATGTTTTCCCCACTAATTTGTAATCCCTATTCCAACTTAGGTATTTAGTTTTCTGCAGCGGATCACGCTCTGCTGCCTTCCAGTCTCCGCCCTTGCCCTGCCGGGCTCTCCACATTGCAGCGGATCTCACTCTGCTGCCTTCCAGCCTCCGCCCTTGCCCTGCGGGCTCTCCACATAGCAGCGGATCACGCTCTGCTGCCTTCCAGTCTCCGCCCTTGCCCTGCCGGGCTCTCTACATTGCAGCGGATCTCGCTCTGCTGATTCCCAGCCTCAGCCCTTGTCCTCTGGGCTCCCTGCCCGGCAGCCTGCCTCATTCCGGCTGCCTTCAGCCCTTGTCCTCTGGACCTCCCTACTTCTCCCATTGCTGTTATAGCCTTTTCTGGGTCCCAGATTCATCAACAGGATTCGTGGGCTAGCTGACATTCAAGAGGTGTATCTCGTCCTCGTGAGTACAGTTCTTAAGTTCCCTTATGTAATACCAACAAGAGTGTTAGTACACAGATCCTGTCATTGCTGGCCCTCCACGTGGGTTTAGCGCTGTCAGTACCTGTAACAGCAATTGGGGGTAAGGTGCTTGCCGACTTTCCTCGCGGTCAGGTGCTTACCCCACATCCCTTTTCATATATTGGTTTTGATGTCACACTCTATTTGCACTCCTGGGTTCTAGCATACCTGAGTCGTTGTTCCTGGGTGCACATTTCCCTTGCCATATTTGCTGCCTTTGTACTCGCCTGACTAATCCTGACAGACACTTGCACATCATTCAGGTGGATCAAAGCATTCTGCAAGGGCCCAATACAAGAGCAGGTGGCCAAGAGTTTGACACTGGTATTTAGGGAACGAGAAGTACCCATTGTCAGCTTCTCTAGAAAATGTTCTTTCCTTCACTTCTGAACTCGCAGCCACAGACATCCAGTTAGATTCTTGCAGTCTTACCTGTCAGCTCTGGGAGCATACTTAAACTCTGACAGTGACTCTTTTTCCTAGACAAAATCCAGTAGTTAAACACCATTTTTATGGCCTTTGTCATCGCTATCCCACGTTAGGATTACTAACAGCAAATTGGACCTTAATGTGGTTGTAACTATCATTTATCGAAAATCGTTTGAGCCTATGGCCACAGTTGACTTAAACTTGTCTCCTGGAAAGTTGCTTTCCTGATAGCCATCACATCAGCGAGAAGAGTTAATAACTTACAGACATTTTGTGTCAAGGAACCTTTTACAACCTTCATCTGGATAAAGTGGTCCTTCAGACTCATCCCATATTTTTTTACCAAAGGTGGTTACGGAATTTCATATTAACCAATGTGCAAGGAGCCTTACACAGCCTAGATGTAAGGAGAGCTCTTAATTTGTACCTTGATAGAAAAAAGGATTTCAGATGTGCGTCTAGCCTTTTGCTTACCTTTGGAAGATTGAACAGAGGCATTAAAGCTTCTAAAGACACCATTTCCTGTTGAATAGTTTTGTGTATCTGGAAGCCTATTCATGGTCAGAGCCTTCATCCCCCAAAAGTGTTTCATGCCCACCTTGTAAGGGCAAAGGAGACCTTCATCACTTTTCAGAAGTATGGCCCTCTGAAGTCCATTGCAAAATCAGCTATTTTGGCTTCCTCATCTACCTTTTGCAAACATTACTGCCTAAACTTGAGTTTCAGAGCCGAAGATCAGTTTACCCAGACAGTTCTAAAAAACCTTTTAAAGAAGGCTGGAATTAGGATCAACCCCCAATAAATATTTTTCCACTGCTTGAAAATATCCTGAAAATATAGAGGAAAGTAGACGGGACGGAGGAGTAAGAAAAGGTTACTCACTGTAGTGACTAATGCACATTTGTCCATCTGCCTTCCCCTCTTCAAATATCCTTATTTTATAAAGAAAATGTATTTATAGATTTATAATGCGTCGGATTCCCACGGCATCTGGGCGCAACGAAAACACAAGCGGAACAGAACATAAAAAAACAGGACAATGAGATCTAGAAGGGTTAGTGTGGGCTGGGGGTGTTCACCTAAATATGAAGGTTTTCAGGGCTTTTCTAAAAGGCTTCAGATCCGGCAGGAGTTGGGGTAAAGCATTCCAAAACGAGGTTGCTTTGTCTGGGAAGGATCTGCCGAGGCCCATTGAGCGTGTTGCTTTCGGACAGTGAGTTAGGCCTAGGGTAGAGGATCAGAGACTTCTAGTCAGTTGATACAAGGGTACCATAGTTTTTAGATATTCTGGGAGTGTACCGTAAAGTCAGCAATGGCCCAGGGTGCCTGTTTTAAAGAGGATACATTCCTGAACAGGCAACCAATGGAGTTCTTTCCTGTGGTCAAAGATGTTTAATCTTCTGGGTATGTTTTTGACGATGCGAACGGCGCCCTTTTGAATAGTCTGACATGCCTTAAGATTCGTTGTTAGTCAATTGCTGACCTTGAGGATTGGAAAGGACTGAAGAGCCAGGCTCGAACAGGGCATTAAAAGGTGGAGCCAAGTCTATGCATTAGCAGTCCCTCGCATACAAATAGAAATGATTTTTGGGTGCTACAAAAAAGTGCTTCAGTCCCGTCCCAAAGAACGAAATGTCCCAAAAGCATGGCAGAAAAGGAACTCTGGACCAGGCACTATGATGAGTAACTTTTTCGATCCTGATGTTTATTATTGTTTTACTGATTCATGTATATGTCATGTTGATGTTTAATGCTTTTATTGATAAGTCCTTTTTTCAGACTAAAGTGAACTGAACTGAATTAAATTGCTGACTCTGGTTTGTTAACTCTGGATCAGTCAAAACTGATCTGCTGTGTGTGCTAACATGAGTAGATCGGGTTTCCTCTAGGGTTTCATTCTTCGAGGCGGTTTTCCGTCCGGACCGCGCTGTGTATAAGTGTCTTTTTTGCATGGCGAATCAGTATTTAAACACAAAGGCAACAATGTGACCAGTTTTAAAGGCGAAAAGCAAATACTGATTATGCTAGAAACACAAGATATCAGAGCAAGCCAAGGACCAGATTCACTGTTCAACTTGGTGGACAACACTGTCCAACAAGTAAAACTGTGGATGAATAATTATCTAATATCACTTATATATGGTGCTCCTCTATTGTTGTCCCCATATTTAAGAAGGTCGATAGGTTGGATCTGGCAAATTATAGGACTATCGCCTTCTTCGATGTGTCCGGCAAGATATTTGGAGCCCTACTGCTGAAGGCCATTACATCTCGGAGCAGGAAGTTGGGACACTACGACAAGTGGCAGGCGAGGTTTGTCAAGGGAATAGGGACCGCCCTTAACGCATTTCTAATTAACCTCCTCAAGTCAACAACAAAGCGGAAACCATCGGCCAAAATTCATCTTGCTTCAATAGACCTGATTTAGGCGTTCGATACTATAGAACGGCAACAACTCTGGCATAAACTAAAAAGATGGGACTGCCCGGATGATCTAAGGAAAGCACGGATGGCACTCCATTCAGATACAACTCTGCAGGTTATCATTGATACAAAGAGGCTCCCTGACAAGGCCTATTAAAAACTCAAAAGGGCTAAAACAGGGATGCCCATTAGCACCTGCCACATTCAATTTGCTTATCTCAGATATGGAAGCTGCCTTTCAGGCTACCAGATGTTTTCTTCCACGGATAGCAGGCGTTCCAGTGAGTCGACTGCTATATGCAGACAACCGAATACTGTTAGATCAAACAAAGGTTGGTCTTCAAAGACAACTGAAGGCACTGGAGTCATACGTGGAGGATAACGGGCTAAAGGTCAAAGCGTCAAAATCTAGAATATTGACCCAGGGAGGAAAATCAAGATGGACTTACATGCATCGTTCCTTCTGGATCCTGAAGGGAGAAAAATTGAGCAAAGTTTCATCTATTTCGTACCTGGGAATTAATATTAACAATAGTTCAGCCGACACCCAAAGGAAGGTTATTCCTAGAGGCAAGACTTGTAACCTGGCCACTCAAACATGTCTGATATCTGGGAAATACTGCAAGTTCTCGTTAAAGCCCATTATCAAATTCTATAGTCTTAAGGTTGCTCCGATTCTTACATATGGAGAGGAGGCTTTGTTTACTCTCCCGGCTTTGATGTGGCCCAAATTGGAAGGCCTTTTCTGGAGAAGGGTTCTATGCCTCCCACAGGGGCTACCTATTCAAATAATAAGACGCAAACTGGGTCTCACGTCCTTGTATGCTATCACGGTATGGAAAACCTTGTCCTTGTTTTGTAAATGCCTTCTGGGCGAGCAAGCAGGGGGCTTTCAACTTTTGTAAAATGCTCTTCATTCATTTACGGACTCACCTCTCAATGACTGGGAATTGATCTGTGTAGCAATCCTGGACCACTTGGGCGCATCGGAAGAATCATTGAAATACGCTTCAGGAAAGGTTAAGCGCAAGCTTAAGATCAAGATTGAATAGATACGTGTGAAAAAAAGTTTACAAAGAATCTTTATGGTCACTGTAACTTGGAATGCTGACTTCCTAGCCTTAACTGAAACCTGGCTTCATGAAGCGTCCGGACCATACTTATAGTTAGCTATCCCCAAAATGACTCTATCCTAAGAGCTGATAGACCCAACGCCAGGGGAGGAGGCGTTTCGATCATCTCCAGATCCTCCTTAGACTTCAGATCAGTCTCCTCAGTGACACTCAAATCCTGCGAACTACTCACAGTCAAGCTGCAAACCTCCCCCACAAGCATGATCACCTTTCACCTCATATATAGACCCCCAGGACCCCCCGGGACCTTTGAAGAAGACGTCACCTCTCTCATTGCTGAAAACTCCAAGCCATCAGCACAAATTATAATCCTCAGAGACTTTAACCTTGGTTACCACGACACCAATGACGCCACTGCTGCATCCTTAGCCAATGCCCTAACAGAACATGGCTTTGCACAACTTAATGTCCTCCCCACCCACCAGAAAGGCAGAATTATCGATTGGGTAGCGACCTACAATTGCAATACAATCTGTAAGGACCCCCAACCGATTGCATGGACGGATCACTATCTCATCCCTCTTGAAGTTAACATTAATCATGTAACACCCAAAAAGTGCCCCATGGCACCAGCCTGTCCTACCAGAGACAAATGCAAAATTACAGCTGAGGCCCTACTACTCCTGGTCCTACCCACACTGAACGCACTTCCAGCCAATGCTGATCTAAACCTACTGATTGACACCTTCAATGACTCCATGGCCAATGCAATGGATACCATTGCCCCTTTGAAATTGCGCAAAGACAAACCAAAAGCGCACCTGAACTCGTGGTACACCCCCGAACTCAAACTACTCAGAAAAGAGAAAGCTAAGGCACAACTCCTATGGAAAACCAATCCCTCTGCGGAAAATAAATCAAATCTCACGAATACATCTTCTTTATATAAAAGTGAGATAATTCGCACCAAAAAAAATGCATACAACGTCAGGATTGATCAGGCAGGGTCCTGCACTAAAGAATTATTTAAAATTCTAAAAGAACTTGAAAATCCCAATCCATCTATAGATACCTGCCTGAAAGACAAACCTTGGTGCACCAGCATCCAAAACGCCCTTAACAACAAAATGACAGGACTCCAAACTAAAATTGAGAACAAACATCAACAACTCTCCAAAAACAAGTCTACCAACCCCAACTCACCAACGCCCATCGATACCAAATCGGTCTTCACGTTAAAGAAAGTAACTACGGCAGAAGTTCAAAAAATAATCATCTCCTTAAAACCCTCGAATTGCAAAGGGGACAGCTGTCCCGCCCAGATCATAAAAGACGCAGCTAGAGATCTATCCCCCTTCATCACTAAACGTATCAACCTTTCTTTCACTAATAACTCAGTCCCCAGCAACCTAAAACACTCATGGGTTCTCCCACTCTTGAAAAAACAATCATTAGACCCAGCCATACCCACCAACTACAGACCCATTACCACAGTCCCTTTCCTTTTAAAAATCCTAGACAGAGTCGCCTACATCCAAATTCAGGAATATCTGGAATCCAACCAACTGCTAGGAATACGTTAATCTGGCTTCAGACCTCAACATGGAACAGAAACTGCCCTTGTTGACCTCAAAATTCAGATTGATGAAATCAAAGACAAAGGTAATGCCGCTATCCTACTCCTCTTAGATCTATCAGCGGCCTTCGACCTGGTAGATCACAAAATCCTCTGCAGTTACCTAGCCACTGCAGCTCACTTCTCCCCCTCTGCCATCACATGGATACAATCCTTTTTGGCGAACAAAACTCTGCGGGTCTTCTCGACAACAGCTGCAGCAGACCCCATCCCTATCACATGCAGGGTCCCACAAGGCTCCTGGGTCTCCCACACTTTGTATAACATATTTACAAAGCCACTATTTGACCAACTGGACCATCTGGGTGTCACCTACATGAATTATGCAGATGACACCCAGATACTGCTACGCTCACCTGACTCCCACGGAGGCGCTGGCCTGGTTCGCGCTGCTGTGACCTCTTCTAAGGTGATGCGCAGGGTTCGGAAGACGGACTGGACCGGGCCCCCAAATCTGGCTTGTCTGGCTCGCAGAAGTATCCTTCTTAGGGTCTGGAAGGACGAGCTCTCCATCCTGCTTCTGATGCAGGGGCGCGTTGGTATCCAGTTACTTCACTGGATTTTCGGATTGGTGAGAACCAAACTTGCTTGGCTTCCAGGTACGTTTTTTTGATAAGAGGTTCTCCTTGTGTCCATGCATTAATGTACTAATTCTAGTGTCTTTTTCCCCATAGGGGCCGGGGTACGGAATGCCGGGGAACAGGCACCGACCCGAGATGAGAGGTGAAATTCTTGTAGAAATCAGGTAAGTCTTTAATGAGCGTTTTTTTGGTAATGTCTTTTCATTCGCTCATTAACGCTGATGTCTCTTTTTCCCCTTAGGGGCCGGGGTCCGGAAATGCCAGGATGCGGCGCGGACCCGAAATGAAGAGGGAATGAATCAACAGGTAAGTCTTAACATGGAGATTTAGCTTTCCTTATTCCCTTCTCTCTCTCACCTTTTGTTCTGGTGTTTTTCTCCCTAGGCGCTGGGGCGTGACTGCGAATCCGGATGATCGCTGCTGAACATGGAGGCGCCCTGTGAAGGTGAGTGGAATGGGGCGCTGCAGCGATCGACGCGATGAGCTTTTAAATTAAAGTCTTCCTTTTCAGGATTGTCGGCGAGATGTCTCCGGGATGCGGATTTAGCAGGTAAGGACTTTTCCTTCTTCTGTTCTCTTCTTCTCTTCCTTTGCAGGTGATCCAGGATGCTGGCAGGCGTGGCAGAAGTCAGGATGCAGGAGCAGACACGGTGAGCGTCCAGCTGCTAGATGCAGAACAACGCGAAGCACGTGTGGCTGTTCGGGTGGGGTTTAAATAGCCTTGGAAGAAGTTCCAGGTATGTATCCTTCCTCCAATCAGGTATGTATCCTTCCCCGACCACGCCCGGATGTTAAATTAGTCCCACAGGTAAAGTAGTTCCTTTCAGGCCTCAAGGAGGCCGGGATCCTGCAGCATGGTCTGCATCAGGTAAGTGCACCCAAGCATTCCCATAATGAGCCTGGCGCCTATGGCGCCAGGACTGATGTCTTTTATGAGCCTGGCGCCATAGGCGCCAGGACACTGTCCAAGGGGCCCCTATATGGGGTTGCTGGGTCCTTCCTTGGGGACTGGATGTCCGCTTTCGTGGATGCCGGGCTTGAACCGGCTCCCCGGGAGCGGGCATCATGACAGCACTCCCCCCCAAGGCCCCTCCCAAGGTTGTTCCCTCTGGGGGTTTTGGTTTGTCTGGGAAGAGTCGGTGGAATTTCCTGACTAATCGAGGTGCATGCACATGGTCGCTGGGTTCCCACGACCTCTCCTGAGGTCCGTACCCCTTCCAATCAATTAGGTAGAACAGTTTTGACCTAAACATTTTTGAGTCTAAAATGTTCTTCACTTTGAATTCGGGCTCCCCATCTATTAGAATAGGTTCTGGAGGTTTGAGTAGTCGGGTTCCAGGTACCACTGGTTTCAGAAGTGACACATGAAAAACAGGGTGAATTCACATACTAGCTGGTAAATCAAGTTTAACAGCCACTGGGTTCATTATTGCCGTAATAGAATAAGGTCCCAGATATTTTGGGTTAAAGGTTCGAGTCCCTTTGAGTGGTAAATGTCTGGTAGCTAACCACACTTGATCCCCAATCTGATACGGAGGTGCTTCACTCCGATGTAGATCAGCATTTTCCTTGTATTTTCTCTTGGCTTGTTGTAAATGCGTAGTTGCCTCTTTGAAGGCTTGGGTAATTGTAGAATGCAGATGTTCTACTGCAGGCATTCCGAGGTTCTGAGGTGAGTCAAGGTTTGAGGTTCGAGGGTGATGCCCAAACAAAGTATAAAAAGGACTGTGGCCAGTTCCAGAGTGTACCGAATTATTATATGCGTATTCGGCTATCCAAAGAATGTCTTTCCAGTTGCTTTCAGATTGCTGTAACATACACCGTAAGTACTGTTCAAGGGTCTGATTTGTCCTCTCGGTCTGACCATCGGTCTGAGGGTGGTGACTGGTCGATAATCTTACGTCGATCTGCGCCATTTGACAACATTTGCGCCAGAAGTGGGAAATGAATTGGCTTCCCCGGTCAGAGATCAGTATAGATGGGAATCCATGTAGCCGAACAATATTTTCGAGGAATTCTTTGGCTAGGACAGAAGCTGAAGGTAAACCTTTCAAAGGAATAAAGTGGGCCATTTTGGAAAACAAATCCACAATTACCAGAATAGTATTGTACCCCGAACAAGGAGGCAGGTCCGTAATAAAATCCATTGATAGGGTGTGCCAGGGTGCTGGTGGTATGTCTAGAGGTTGAAGGAGACCGGCTGGCCTTTTCTTTTGACTTTTATTTTGGGCGCAAACACCACAGGACATCACAAAAGATTTAACATCTTTTAGCCAAGAGGGCCACCAAAATTGTTGTTTCACCTTTTCCTCTGTCTTGGCAATACCGGGGTGTCCCTCTATTAATGTATCATGATAACCGGAAATAACTAGTTCGTGTAATTCCTTATGTGGCAGGAATAAGCGTCCTTGGAAATAAGGTAAACCATTATCTATGGTAAAGTCTGATCCCTTTTGTATCCATTCCTGTAAGGTTGTAGGGTCCAGGAGTTGTTTCACTCTGGCTTGAATGTCTTCAAGCGTCTGTAACGAAGTCATGCCTAGAATCCTCTGTTCGGGAATTATTGGTACTGGTTCTGAGTTTGTATCAGATTCTCCCATTCCAATTCGGGATAAGGCGTCTGCTTTGCCATTCTTGCAGCCAGGTCGATAGGTAATCACGAAATCAAATTCAGCGAAAAACAAAGCCCATCGGAGCTGCCGTGATGACTGAGCCTTGGCGGTTTTCAAATACTGTAAATTCCGGTGATCAGTGATCACTGTGATGGTATGTCGAGCGCCAAGCAGATAATGCCGCCAGGCTTTAAAAGCGGACTTAATGGCTAACAGTTCTTTGTCCATGATTGCATAATTAACCTCGGGTGCCGAGAATTTTCTGGACCAAAATGCTACGGGATGCAGTTGGTTGGTTTTGGGATCTCTTTGGGACAGGACAGCTCCCATGGCTAGGCTGGATGCGTCAGTCTCGACGACATAAGGGAGATCTGGACGCGGGTGTTTCAATATAGGTGCAGAGGTAAACTTAGCTTTTAAATCCTGAAAGGCCTGCTCGGCTTCTTCAGACCATTCAAAACGTTTATTTTTCCTCAAGAGTGCAGTAATGGGTTATACCACGCGTGAAAATTCCGGGATAAACCTGCGATAGAAATTGGCAAAGCCGAGCATGCTTTGAACCCCTTTTACAGAGCTAGGTGATGGCCATTTGAGGATGGCATCCACTTTTCTTGAGTCCATTCGGACTCCTTTGGGTGTCAGGATGAAACCTAGAAACTCGACTTCTGTGGTATGGAAAACACATTTCTCCAATTTAGCAAATAGTTTGTGTTGGCGCAGTTTTTCAAGTACTGCCCTGACGTGTTTTCTGTGATCAGATTCTGAAGAGGAGTACACCAGAATGTCATCGATATATACGACAACACAAACATCGATGAGTTTCCGAAGGACATCATTCATGAAGTATTGGAAGGCAGCCGGCACGTTACACAATCCGAAAGGCATCACCTGGTACTCGAATAATCCGTATTTAGTACGGAAGGCAGTTTTCCATTCGTCGCCTTCTTTAACTTGTACCAGATGATAAGCCCCCCGAAGATCTAACTTGGTGTATATGCAAGCATCCTTCACCTGGTCAAGGAGTTCAGGGATCAGAGGCAGAGGATAACGGTTTTTAACCGTTATCTGGTTCAATGCGCGGTAATCGATACAAGTTCTAAGGTCGCCTTCTTTTTTGGGCACGAAGAACAAAGCCGAGGATGCCGGCGGCTTTGACGGGCGAATAAAACCATTAGCTAGGCATTGATCCAAATATTGTCTCAAATGCAGATTCTCAGGTTCGGTAAGGGCATAAATCCTGCTACAAGGGGGTTGTGCACCGGGCACCAGATCGATTTGGCAATCGTACGATCTGTGAGCAGGTAACGTATTGGCCTGTTCCTTTTGGAAGACGTCCTGAAAGTCTTGGTATTCCGGAGGTAGTTGCATGGAGGCAGAGGTTACAGATGCTAGATTAATCTTCAGGTTTTCTGGGTAGCAGGTTTGGGTACAATCTGGGAAGGTTATTCTCTTAGCTCGCCAATCAATTCGAGGATTATGTGTCTCTAACCAAGGGATTCCAAGAATAACCTGAAACTGTGGAGCCTTGATTATATCAAACACAACACCCTCCCGATGGCCGTCGGGACCAATAAGAGTCACCTCAGTAGTGGAATGTGTTACCGGTCCAGAGGCAATTTCAGTTCCATCGACTGTGGTGATGACATCTTTGCTGGTTTTAGGACGGAGAGGGAGGTTAATCCTAGAGACCAATTCACGATCCACATAGTTTCCAATAGCCCCACTATCGATGTATGCCTTTATTGCATGCAACCGCTTAGGCTGTTCTGGATCTACGAGAACCATTGGCACAATGAAATGCGAGGTCTGAGAGTTAGTTTTCAAGCTCGGCAAGCGGACCCCTACACTTGTCGGGCGGAGTCGTTTCCTGAAACAGAGTCTTCATGGTTTTTTTCAGCGGCTCCTACCGCCTTTCGGGGCGGTTTTGCCGGGCAATCTCGTAGAAAGTGTCCAGAATTCCCACAATAAAGACATAATTTTAACTGCCGCCTCCTTTCATGTTCCTTTTGAGTTAAGGGTCCTTTAACCTCTCCAATTTGCATAGGCTCAGAGACATCAACTCCCTTGGGATTAGCATGGGTCTTGACCAACACCCGGGTTTCAAACCTGGACCGATCTGCTTTTCTGTTTTGAAGTCTGTGATCCAATTGGACCACTAAGTCTATATACTCTGTGCATTCTTGGGGTGGATTTACAACTTGGGCCAAGACATCTTTAATTTCTCAGCGAAGGCCTCGATAAAACAACGTGACTCTTTTATCCTCTGGCCATCCCGTTTCCACAATTAGTCTATTAAAGGTTGCAATATAGGATAGGAGGTCCTGATTGCCCTGTCGCAGGGATAGAAGTTCGTCATCCAGCGCCTGCCCCTGAGAGTGTCGAGCAAATAACCTTTCCATGCTTGCTTGAAACCTTGAAAATCACGGAGAATCGGGTCATCTTGAGTAACCAGTGGAACTGACCAATCGGCAGAGCAGCCGCTGAGATATGACAATACAAAGGCTACCTTGGTCTGATCATTAGGGAAGGCCCCAGGTCTGCATAGGAAGTGCAAATGACACTGATTCATGAATACGGCGAATCGTTTGGGGTCCCCAGCAAAGCGTTCGGGTGGGGCCAGCGGCATGTTTCCAGGTAGATTAATCTGCACAGGGTTACTGGAAACCACAGGAGCGGTGTTCCCTCCGGAACCGGGTAGAGGAGTTTGCCCAGCTTGACCTTGCAAAAGCTGTCTGGCCAGGTCATCAGTTCTTTCCTTTGATATTATTAATTCCCTCCTGAGGGCATTAGTCTCTTGACGAGCGGCATGTACTTCGGCCCGTAATTCCCCCAGTAATTGTGCCAACTGATCAGTCTCAGAATTTTCCATAGCGCCTGGGTGGGAATTTGTAGGAAGGCTTTGCGTTCTGTTACGCTCACCTGACTCCCACGGAGGCGCTGGCCTGGTTCGCGCTGCTGTGACCTCTTCTAAGGTGATGCGCAGGGTTTGGAAGACGGACTGGACCGGGCCCCCAAATCTGGCTTGTCTGGCTCGCAGAAGTATCCTTCTTAGGGTCTGGAAGGACGAGCTCTCCATCCTGCTTCTGATGCAGGGGCGCGTTGGTATCCAGTTACTTCACTGGATTTTCGGATTGGTGAGAACCAAACTTGCTTGGCTTCCAGGTAAGTTTTTTTTTATAAGAGGTTCCCCTTGTGTCCATGCATTAATGTACTAATGCTAGTGTCTTTTTCCCCATAGGGGCCGGGGTACGGAATGCCGGGGAACAGGCACCGACCCGAGATGAGAGGTGAAATCCTTGTAGAAATCAGGTAAGTCTTTAATGAGCGTTTTTTTGGTAATGTCTTTTCATTCGCTCATTAACGCTGATGTCTCTTTTTCCCCTTAGGTGCCGGGGTCCGGAAATGCCAGGATGCGGCGCAGACCCGAAATTAAGAGGGAATGAATCAACAGGTAAGTCTTAACATGGAGATTTAGCTTTCCTTATTCCCTTCTCTCTCTCACCTTTTGTTCTGGTGTTTTTCTCCCTAGGCGCTGGGGCGTGACTGCGAATCCGGATGATCGCTGCTGAACATGGAGGCGCCCTGTGAAGGTGAGTGGAATGCGGCGCTGCAGCGATCGACGCGATGAGCTTTTAAATTAAAGTCTTCCTTTTCAGGATTGTCGGCGAGATGTCTCCGGGATCCGGATTTTGCAGGTAAGGACTTTTCCTTCTTCTGTTCTCTTCTTCTCTTCCTTTGCAGGTGATCCAGGATGCTGGCAGGCGTGGCAGAAGTCAGGATGCAGGAGCAGACACGGTGAGCGTCCAGCTGCTAGATGCAGAACAACGCGAAGCACGTTTGGCTGTTCGGGTGGGGTTTAAATAGCCTTGGAAGAAGTTCCAGGTATGTATCCTTCCTCCAATCAGGTATGTATCCTTCCCCGACCACGCCCGGATGGTAAATTAGTCCCACAGGTAAAGTAGTTCCTTTCAGGCCTCAAGGAGGCCGGGATCCTGCAGCATGGTCTGCATCAGGTAAGTGCACCCAAGCATTCCCATAATGAGCCTGGCGCCTATGGCGCCAGGACTGATGTCTTTTATGAGCCTGGCGCCATAGGCGCCAGGACACTGTCCAGAGGGCCCCTATATGGAGTTGCTGGGTCCTTCCTTGGGGACTGGATGTCCGCTTTCGGGGACGCCGGGCTTGAACCGGCTCCCCGGGATCGGGCATCATGACAGATACTCCTCACCATCACAGGCAACTACCATGAGGACGTCACCCGGATTAACAAAATATTCTCCATCATTCAGGCATGGAGGGCCTCCCATGGCCTTTGCCTTAATGATGAGAAGACGGAGCTCCTCCTTGTCGGCTCTCCCAGCAACCTATCTAAACTTAATCCTAATTACAACAACATCATTATCGATGGTCACACCATCCCTATTGCTAAAAGTGTGAAAACTCTCGGCTTTTACCTTGATGCCAACTCCAACCTCACCAAACAAACTAACATGATCGCCTCAGCCTCCGCCTAACCGGCAAGCTTAATAGGGCCAGTAGACCCTTCCTATCACCCAATTGCTGCCTCACTCTTGCCAGAGCCCTCATACAGTCCAAACTGGACTATTGCAATAGCCTGTACCTAGGTGCTAACCAATCTATAATTAACAAATTACAGGTACTTCAAAACAACGCACTACGTGCAGCACTTAACATCCCCAGGCGAGAGCACATCTCCACTGCTAGGAAATCGTGCAAATGGCTCTCCATATGACAAAAAATTGATCTGAAAACCATCTGCCTCACATACAAGGCATTAAACCATCTGGCCCCACCATATCTCACTAATAAATGTACCATGAAACCCGCCACTAGAACCACTAGATCCTCCAATACTTTATGCTTGACAGTGCCTAGATTCTCCTTAAAAAGAGCTGGAGGTGCCAGCTTCACAGTACTTGCCTCCCAACTCTGGAACACCTTACCACTCAACATTAAAACTATTGAGTCCTTCCAGATCTTCAGGAAACATGTTATCGGTTGGCTCCTGAACAAAGAGTAGCACGTACCCCCCCAGATATGTATGTACACATCCGTCTGCTCAACATTGCTTGTGAACTCTGTAAATTGCTGTATATTGAAATTGTATATATCTCACTATGTAACCGTCTTCTTTAAGCGCCCTTCTGCATCTGGGTTTGGAGCACTATACAAATAAATAAACAAACAAACAAGAGGAACATTGCCCAAATACTTGGTAAGATTTCCTAGACTACACAGATCTCATTTCATGAGATTCTGTATGAATCTCTTGCCAACAAGGGAAATTACAGTAGCCAGTATTCAAAATAAACATTACAGAAACTTTGAATGCAGACTCTGTAAGGCCCCTAGAGAAACTCTCCCCCACCTAACTTTAATCTGCCCAGCTCTGTGTGCACAAAGAAGTAGGCGGATGGGAAGGTTCCTGCTGCAATTTACTACGCTGTCTGTAGAAGACTGGTGGGTTCTTAAATTGGTGGCATAACAGGTCTCCATAACGCTTGCCCTGCTCACATATCTGAAGGATGTATTTGGTGAGCTGGAAAAGGGGCTAGCTTCGTAAAAAGTGAAAGACTTTCTGATGTTTCACTCTCTGTGTGGCTCATTTTTTATTAATTGGAGGAGGCTTGTCCTCCTGGTAAGAAGTTCTATAAAAAAGGAAAATGCGTGCTCTTTTGCCGTCATTTTTCTTTTTTTTATCTGTTTGAAATTTTGTAATCTGTACATAGTTGTAAGGTTTGACTTTGTTAAACCATGACTAATTAAATAAAAAATAAAGAATATCACTTATTTATAGCCCTGAGGAATAGCAATGCTCGAAGCACGTGTAGGCTCAAAGTGTTATGATTTATGCACTGTGAAATTTAGTTCAGTCTCAACAAATACATTTCTATCTACAGATCAAAGAGAACTTAACGTTTTTACATGTATTATCAAGACATCTGCCAACCAACTAATTTAGCTAGGTGCTTTAAACAAGCAATCTCTGTTCATGTACTTTACAAACATTAGTTTGACTTTAAAAAGACAAAGGGCCATATTAGAATAATGGTGGTATGCAGTAAAAGTGGTGGTAACAGCATTACTACCACTTTTACCACACTGCCAAAATAGAGGTTGGCGGTAATTATGCCAGCACCCATACTGCCAATATGTCTTGCCATACCGACAATATATCAAAAGGTATTTCCACTGTATCAGAAGTGAAAATACCACCTAAAACCGGCTGTAACTGCACCAAAAACACAGTGTAGTTACTGCCACCTAAAAGGTGGAGTGACGGAGAGTGACAGTCTAGCAGTGGTACGCTAAGAAGGTGTGCTGAGCTGAGCTGTGGTCTGTCCTTTGTGCACACGATTGAAGGCAGAGCATTTATAAACTCATACTTCCGTGGAGTGGCGTAGAGTGACAGTATAGCAGTCTTGCCGTCGGCGTGCACAGCGTCTCCTTTTCTCCATCGGATATTCTTGGAGTAGACTGAGCGAACACAGGACTGATTTATACCGCTACCAGAGCGCTACTTGGGGTCCTTTCTGCACCCTAGCACCTGAACTACCATGATGTTGCCACCTCACTCTTCCAAAAAATCCGGACTGCCTTGACATTCTCACCTCCTTAACTATGGGTTAGTTCTCTACTTCTGGACTCACTCCTACCCCCCTTTTGGATTTTCACTGTCCCTCTCTGCTTGTTTCTCCCATGTTTACATTCTGAATTGCATTGCGTTTTTAGACCCTTTGCTAGCATCTGAATCCATTTGTAAATTCACATCTTGCTATTTTTGCTTTTTGGTTTAGAAATCAAATCTTGCTGTTTTTGCTTTTTGGTTCAGAAGTCAGATCTTGCTGTTTTTGCTTTTGGGTTTTAAAGTCAAATCTTGCTATTTTAGCTTTCTGTTCTAAAAGTCAAATCTTGCTGTTTCTGCTTTCTGGTTTAAAAGTCAAATCTTGCTGTTTTTGCTTTTTGGTTTAAAAGTCAAATCTAGCGGTTTTCTGCTACCCTGCTCTGCACTTTGCTTGTAATTGTTGCTTCTCTGTAACTTGCCTGCCCAGTGACTTCACCGTTTTCTTTGTTCCACTCTTACCTGCCTTCCCCCTTGCGACCCCCCTACTTTTCCCTCCTTTTCTCGCTACCACTCCCATGGCACTTTCTGTTTCTCCTATCTTTTCCAACTGCTTCTCCATTGACCATCCTTCCCTTCTCACTAAGTCTGGTAGGAAGAAGTTCAAAAAGGATATCTTGGCCTCCAACCGTGGTCTCCCTATCGCTGACACCTATTCCAGCGCTTCCTCCAGACAGATCCTCACTGACATCCTCTTTGTCGTTCCTTCGCCAGATCTATAGACTCTTCATGTGATCTCTGTGCTCTGTCCTGTCTCCTCTTCTCCCATTAATTGTGGCACCCGCTGGGAAGTTCTAATGGCTCTTTCGACTCCTCTAAAGTCATCACTAATGTCTACCTTAATGGCACCCTCATGATCCAAGGCCCTCAAGCCAATCTCCTCTTTGATAGGTGCTTCCCTCGCCTAATCAACTTCCTTTCATCTCCTGCTGCCCCCTCCTCGCCCCCCTTGGCTACCTTGCCCTTTCTTCCCTCCTCCTCGGCCCCACCTCTGGCTCCTTTTCCTCTACAGGGCATACCTCTGATTTGTGCCCCTCCCGGGAAGGTCTTTAAGGCTGGCAACTTTCTTCATTTTGCCACTCTCAACTCTCGCTCTGCTGTCAAACACTCCTCTGACATCTGCCACCTCCTGGAAGAACTTGACCTCGATGTCCTCGGTCTTACCGAGACATGGTTCACTGCCAGCTCTGTCAGGAGCTTTGACACTCTCCTACCTGATGGCTACAAAATCCTCTCCGCACCCAGATCTACCTGGTCCAGAGGGGGTGTAGGTCTGATCTTTCCTCCCCTCTGGCCTGACTCACTCTGCAGGGCACACACTTGGTGTCTTGACCTCCTCTGACCTCCCCCTCTCCACCCCTCTGACCACTCCTCTCTCCTGGAGCGATCACTCCCTTCTCTCCTCTCATCTCTCCCTCTCTTCTGACACTCTTGATGCTCTTGCCCCTGTCATGAGGATCCATTTGAAGCCCAAAACCAAGTGCAATTCTTGGTATGACTCTGACCTAGCTACACGTAAACCTAAGTGTAGGGCGGCTGAGTGGAAATGGAGTGCTTCTTGTTCATCCTCTTACAAACTGGCCTGTCGCATGCTCCAAAGGCAATACAGACTCTCTGTCCACACCAAGAAGAGAGCCCACATGCAAGCCTGTGTCTCTGCAGCATCTAACAACTCGGTGAACTCTTTAAAATCTGCAAGGAGCTGGCCAACCCTGCTGCAGTCTCTACCCCTCCTGTTGCCTCCCAGGCCCTTTGCGTGGCTCTTGCCTCTCACTTCATCTCAAAAACCCAGGACATCATGTCTATCCTATCCTCTCCTCCCCCTCCTCTCTGCTCTCCTTCTGTGAACTCTGACCCTCCTTCAGCACCCTCACCCTCTTTCTCATCCTTTCCTCTTTTCTCTTCTGATGATGGTGCTAGACAAGTCTGATCTATGAAAGTCTCATAAAAACAGGTTCATCCTTGTTCTTGTAAAACCATCAAGGACCACATTGACACCCTCGCCCCTGCCCTTGCCGATTTCTGCAACCTTTCTTTTGCCTCAGGAGGCTTCCCCTCCCCTCTGAAGCACTCTCTTGTGCACCCTCTTCTCAAGAAACCCACAGCTGATCCTTCTTGGCCCGGCTAACTATCGCCCAATTTCCATTACTCCTTTTCTGGGCATTCTCCTGCAAAAGCTGGCCATCTCACAGCTTAACTTTCACTCTGATTCTGTTGGCTGTCTCCACGACCATCAGTCTGGCTTTAGAGCTGCCAGAAGCACGGAAAGTGCTCTCCTGAACATCCGTAAAGATCTGCTCTCCAATCTTGACTCTAACATCCCCTCTGTCCTCATCCTACTCGAGCTCTCTTCTGCCTTTGACACGGTCAACCATACCATCCTGCCCAACTGTCTCCGTGACAACCTGTGTATCATCGATCAGCCTCTGGCCTAGCTGACCTCTTTCATCTCGGATCGACCCTCCCAGGTCCAACTTGGATCCTTCCTTTCATCTATCTCCCGTTCTACATGTGTTGTTCCCCAGGGATCTAACCTCTCACCCTGGCGCTTCAACCAATACCTGCCAACTATCGCCCACCCCAATGCCATTTTCTGCTGAAATGTTCAGTGCTGTGCTGATGACACCCAACTCATTTTCAGGCTTCCCTCTGCCACCTCTTCTCCTTCTCTCATCTCTGACTATCTGCCATTCAGGATTGGTGTGCCGCCAACGATCTCTGCCTGACTGCCAACAAGACAGAGATCCTCCTTATAGGCACACCTTCACCCTCCTTTCCTGTCACTCTCTGACCGGCCTCCCTTGGCCCTCCCTCTACCCCCACCTGCGAGGCTTAGAACCTCAGGGTAATCTTTGACTCCACGCTTTTCTTCTCTGCCCACATCTCTGGTGTCTCTAAAAAGTCAAACTTCCTACTGCACCTCCTCAGAGGTATTCTGCCTTTCCTCTCCTTCCCCCAGAAGCTCACTGTCTCTCGAGCCCTGGTTGTCTCTAGGTTGGATTATTGCAACAGCCTCTTTAAAAAATCTACCTGCTTCTACTCTCCGCCCTTTGCAACTTATCCAGAACAGGACTGCAAGACTTGTCCTTGGCCGCAAGTCCTGGGATCATATCTCTTCAGCCCTGAAATCTCTTCATTGGCTCCCAGTGACTGCAAGGATTAAATTCAAGACCCTCTGCATTGTCCACAGGGCTTTCTGGGGTCTGGGTCCAAAATACCTTCAGCTGTCTCTCCATAAATTCCTTCCCTACCGAGCCCTTCGCTCCTCCACCTCTAACTTCCTCAGGATCAGACGTTTTTCAAAGAAACAAGCTGGGAAAAGATCTCTGTCTTCGGCTGGGGCCTCTCTCTGGAACAGCCTCCCTGCCTCTCTGAAACTTGAGGAGAACCATCTCCAGTTCCGGAAGCACCTCAAGACCTTCCTCTTTGCTTCTACCTTCGCTCTTCCTCTCCCCTGCTGACCTGTTCTGTCTCGGCATCGTGCACCTGGTTACCCTCGGACTTTTGGGGCCAGGTACCTGCTCACCCTACCACTCACCCGCACTGCTTCCAGCAATCCTTTGCACTGGGGTCTGTATCTGTAACGCTACAGTTCCCCCCTTTTCTTTCTGCACATATCTGACACACCTTGTATGTTGCCTTAAACCTAGCACTTGCCACTTGCTGGCTGCACTACCACTGTTTGGTGTTTTTATTATTTATTTTATTTTATTTATTATTTATCTATTTTTATTCCCTTTTGCTCAGCACTTTCCACCTCTCCCCACACCCCATGCACTTTTACCTTTCCCCTCTCCCATGCACTTGCACGTTCTCAATGTCACTGGGCCTAGTACGATCAATCATTTTGTTCTCCCCTGTTCCCCTCCCTTGCCTCGTCACGCTCTGAAACACCGGTGTACGAGCGTGATACAATCAATCAATCAATCTGAAGGTACGAGTTGTATTGTTATTGTGTTATTGTTCCCTCCTTATAAATACAGATGTGCGAGCTAAGGAGTGGTAAAATGGTTGTTTCTCATTCTACAAAGGTGCATTATATATCTGATGTGTACATGCTGGTTGCAGGAAATGTACCAATTCCTCCTTCCCCTAACACATCCCTTTCTGAGCCACAAGTATCTGATGATACGGGAACTGAAAATGCTAATATAAGGCCCACACATACTACTGCTGAGGAGAACTTCCCTTCAGTTTGTGGGAAACCAGTTCTTCCCCCACCTATAGCAAACAGAGTACAGAAAAAGTCCAATGTAATCACATCTTATTTTGCCCGTAAAGAAAATGTGTCTGGTGATTTGGAATTTATTTTGAAAGCAGAACCACGGGGGGAGTGGGGTATTTCTACGCAAAGGCCTACCATTAGTAACTGAAGCGATATTGGAGGGAGAAGCAGAATCTCCAGTGGAGGGCCTCCTTTCTGGGATAAGGGATGTGTGTTCTCATGAAGATAGTATGGTGGACACCTAAAGGGAAGATATGCCCCGGACTTTGACTCTCCCCTTATGTCGAATGATTCTTCATCTGGATTTCCGCCCCCTCAACATCGTTCCTCCTTTCCTCCGCAGGCGAACGGTAGAATGAGGAATGTAGACTCTTCAACGCTACCTGAGACTAACCAGATACTTAGTATCTTGGTTTCTCTTTATGAGAAATTACATACAGATGTCTCATCAAATTTAGTGCTTTTAGAATCATTACTTTTTAAATTTGACAATGTTCAGCGAAGGAATTTCTTTTTAAACATAATGGTGCTAGTAACGAGAATTCTACTAGAATTCCTTCTGGCCCTAAAGGTTTCACTGAGGATACCAGAACTAATGCAGAGAGAAAAATTCAACAGTTGGTAACTTCTGATTCAACCCCTGCTATTGGAAATGTGGGTGATGATGATGATGCAGTTGTATGCGTGGGGGAATGAATCCCTTGTGCCACGCACACTGTATCCAGTGGTGCGGAGGTGACCACTGTAGATAGTGTTATGATAAATTCATTGGATATGGCGTAAACTCTGTCAAGTGTGGCCCCTGTAAAGAAAGGCAGGGTCCAAGGTCGTCAGCTGAAGAAATTGCTCAATCTTCTGTTAAAACTGCAGTAAATTCGAATAAAAAATTGGAGTTGGTCTCTCAGGGTCCTGTATTGAATACTGATATGGGCGGGGATAGTGCCTTGGTCGATTTTAATTCAATGGGCCAACTACCACAGAGCAGAATGCTAGCTGTTCCTTCCATGCAGAACTCTTTTTAGGGGAAGACGACTGGTATTACAAGCCAGTGGACGAGGGATGTCCCTCTAGCAGTATCATCCGCATGCAGCATAGCCCGTTGGCGGTTGATGCCATGGGTCTGTTGAAAGAACGAGCTGGGCATACCACTTCCACTTTTGCCCACTGTGGTAACTAGGGCAAAAGTGGGAGTGCATGTGAAAGAGGGCTTTGGTTTGGAAAATACACATGAGAGGGAGGGGGAGTGGATAGTCCCATCCTGTGCCATGTGTGTTGATTCTAATTCGAGGCTTCAGAATACCACTGTGATGTGTGGTCAAGGGACATTGTGTGAACGTGCCCCATTGGGGCCGGGGGCTTTTCGCTCCAGTTCTGAGAAAGTATCTACTGCTGCACTAAATCCCTCCATGAGAACATCACTGAGGGCGGTGAGTGATACTGAATATACATATGTAATATCGCTCGATAGTGTAATCCCTGATAATAAAATCACCGTGGTCAGGCAGTCTATCATACTGCAACTTTTGGATGAAATCCCTAGTTTAGGTGGTATCTCTTCTGGGAATATTCAGAGAGTCGCCTTTCCTGACAGGTATCGTACTGATTGTTTGTTGGTATATTTTACTTCAGGATTGATCTTCAATGCTGTGATGTATGAAAAGGACTATTTGAGGGTTCTTGGTTTCGACCTTACTCACATGAAAGGAGTTCCCAGGTAATGCTGGGAGAGGATTAGAAAAACAGACCGCCCACCTGGGGATGAGGTGCAGTATTTAAAAGAAAATATGAAGCTCTCAGTGGCTACTAAGGACTGCTCATGGTTACTGAGAGCGTTGTGTCTTTAACATTGAATCTGTTTTATGTGAGTCTGACATTGCAGCCTGTCAATTAAGTATCCTCTCATGGTACTCAAGGCGACACTCGCATCTCTTCTCTGATCCAGGGTTGGGTATTAAATTTAAGTCGCATGTGATTACCTCCCTACAGTGGACCTGGTTGATGGTTCTTCTGGTCTTTGGTGGTTTCGAGGTGACAGCTCAAACCGCCAAGCAGGGTTTAACTGGTCGACCATCTGGGGGACTCCTAACCATGGTTAAAAGTTGTTGAGCTCTTATAGTGCTGGGTACTGATGACTGCTTATATGGTATTTTAATTACCCGCATTAGATGTATGGATAAGCCATGGTGGGATCTCCTTATATTAGATACCTACTGGCATGAAGGCATAGGAGATTAGAGGGAGAAAATGGACTGGCTTTTATGTTACGTGCATGACTGGTGTGAGCATTATCTTGGGGGTCACTCTATGTCAGTAGGTGATCTAAACTTGGACTGTGTTTCCTTGTATTCGAGGGCCACGATTTATTTGAGCGAAATACGTGGTAACAAACATACAAATGGTGCAATTTGGAGGAATGGGTATGGTTGGTCTGGGGATGAGAGCATTACATGATATTCTGAGCGATGATGTAGTCCTCACGTCGACATAGAAAAATTGTATTTATCATAAAATATTGAACTACATTTTTGTTGATACCTTGTTTCGCTTGAGATGTTTGCATTTTATTATTACATATGCTGAGAATAGTGACCACAGTATGTTAGAGGACTGGTTTGCTGTCAAGCTGGGGATATCTGGTGAGTCAGTAAGGGAGCAGACTGGTGTGAAGGATAATGCGGCTGGTAATAGACTGATCTGGAACGATACTAATGTAATCAAAGTAAACCAATGCCTATTTAATAGCTCACAATGCAATACTGATGAATGGTTGAAGGAGGCTTTTTCTGTGAATAACTTTGGGGATTCTATGGAGAGCTTGCTGTATGCTAATCTATCAGGTAAGAAGAAGAGGATTGGAGAAGGTAAAGTCCATCCTCATGTTTACAACAAAGAGGTGGTGCTTAGGTGTGGGGTATTGAGGGGATCTATTAGGTCTGCATCTAATCAAATTGACCTATCCCCTTCTCTGACACTCTCCTTGGTGAGAGGTCTACAGCAACTCTTCAGAAATTGGCTTTTACAGTCGTGAACCAAGAGACTACAGGAGGGTGCAGAAGGCATGTTCGAGGCCCTGAGAAATAAAATTACTAGAGTATTCTGGACGCGTGTTAACAGTGTAGACAGACCTCAGTCTGATACGCTGCTTAAAGCAGTGTCAGAATTAGCCTGGACTACGCATTTTGATCTCTTGTCAGGTGGAGGGCTCTAAATTGAGTCAAATATTAAGCAGAGACACAACCTGTATTTCTTGGAAAATCGATATGGACTGTTATGTAATACTGAAGGTGATAAATAAGCTTTCCTCATCTCAAGTGGTCAGACCAAATGGTCTATTGAATATGTTGTTTAAGGGGGAACCCATGGTCTGGGCTAAGAACCTATCCTGCATATTTAAAGGTATTACTGCTCTGAATATGTTTCCTGCTGCCTGGGCAACACCCTATATCGTCCCAATCTTTAGAAAAGTTGAAAGAACGAATCCTGTGAACTATCGGCCCATTGCTATCCTTGATGTTGACAGCAAGGTGTTTGCTTCCATCTTTCTGTCTCACTTGGAGTAATGGGCCGAGGCATTGTCTGTGTTGAGGAAAGTGCAGACTGGATTTCGTAGGCATATGGGCACCTCACTGAATGGGTTTATTTTGAAATGCATGCAGAATTTTGCCTGCGGGGGGACTACAAGTCTATTTATTTTGCGTAAGTGGATCGCAATAAACTATGGCTCAAGCTTGCGGATCACCGTAGCATCCACGGCAGAGGAAAGT
This sequence comes from Ambystoma mexicanum, assembly GCF_040938575.1. Lineage (NCBI taxonomy): Eukaryota > Metazoa > Chordata > Amphibia > Caudata > Ambystomatidae > Ambystoma > Ambystoma mexicanum. The sequence goes on along the minus strand of NC_090936.1, from coordinate 101,642,993 downwards.
CTCTGAGAGGACTGTATTGACAGAGGCATGGCATGCTGTGATGGGAGACAAGCGCTGGGGACATTAAATGGCCACAGCCCTTTGATGTGGGTAAAGTGGCGCAAGGACCAGTAACACTGGGCATCTGACACCAGAACCAGGCCATTGGCTCAACATCTAGCAGAGGGACACGTGGAAGTCCATCACACTCAGCTGGAACCCCTATACACTGCACTATAGGAAGCTGGCACACCAGCAGAGCCACCCCGTGCACATAAGAGGCGCCCAGGGCACAACTCGAAGCGGGGGACCCACTGAGCTTACCCTTGCAGGTGACACCTTCTGCTGAGGGCAGCCAGGGCTGCAACAACACCCAAATAGGACCACGGGCCCCGGGCGCAGACATTGACTTGAAATATCGGCTGTCGGGGCACAAGCACATCGAGAAACGATAGTGCTCAAGTACGTGGGAGGACACAACCCACTCCAGACGTGGACTAACAGGGCGTGGGGACCCCCACTGCGGCCTCCCCCAGGGGCCACTGCTGACTACGAGGTAACCCTGAGGAGCTGAGGGCCATAAACAAGGGTGCCCGTGGAGAAACGCACGGCAACATAAAGATGGCCACCACACAAGCTAAAACAAAGGGCAAACAACCCATGCTGGAGAAGTATGCCAGAATGCTGTTCACAGCGGAAGGAGCCAGGAGCAAGGAAAGGACCCCCACCACGGGTCCTGACGCCACGAGCAAAGATCAGCAAATCCTGGCAGCAATAGCGGACCTGAAACTGGCGTGGGAGACCAAACTGGAATCGGCCATGGTCAAATTGAAGGCGGCACTAGAACTTAAAGTAGGTGTGGTGCAGGAGGAGGTGAACCTCCTCAGACAAGATTTCAGAACACTAGTAGAACGTACAGGCGAATTAGAAAAGGATGTAGCCCCGAACACAGCCGCAAGTGCGTCCCACAAAGCAGAGATCCACATCCTTGAACAGTGCGTGAGCAACTTACAAAACAGAGCGGAGGAAGCCGAGGGACGGGCCCGGAGGAATAATGTCCGCATCGTGGGTCTGCCGGAAGGAGCAGAGGAACCAAACCCCATGGAATACATTGAAACAATGCTGTTGCAGGAAATAACCGGGGGGGTGCTGACCCAAGGATTCGCTGTGGAACGGGCACACAGGGCCCTGACAGGGAGGCCACCACCAGGAGCCCCCCTGAAGGGAGGAACGATACATAGGGCATCGGCAAACATAACGGCATACCCAGATTATACACTGCTGGTACAAAGAAGAGGCATGAACTATGGCTCAGTGAAAAGAAGACTCCGGGAAGCAGGCTATAAATATATGTTGATATACCCAGCAAAACTGAAGGGGTACCACAAAAACAGGGCACTGTTCTTCGACACCCCGGAGGATGCGTCGGAGTGGCTAGATACACAGAGCTGTCCGCCGGAATCGGATATCCAGAAGGAAGACAGCGCAGATGAGTAGATGGAAGTGTGTGGCACCAAAGGTGCAGCAGACTCAGACATTGGGACTTGAATATAAGATAGGGCTATGTTTGCTGGAATAGGCGCAATAAAGGCCATATGACTATGATCCTTGGGGCACGGGAATATAGTGCTAAACATAGGAGCCTAAGGGAACCTGCTCTCAGTCCCCCGTAAATAGACTAGGTAGGTGACCGGTAGACCGATGACACCCGGCTGGGAACCTGATCTCAGCATTCCGAGAGAGGACCAAATGCGGGGGAGCCTGAGATCCTGGGATGGAGCTGGGCATCAGTTGGGGACGGGTAGGGAGGGGTGGGAAGGTGTGCTGTGAACGTAGTTGGGGGGAAGAGGAGGGGGGGCTAGTTGGGGAGTTAGTGTTGTATTTGGGAGGGGTACGAGCCCATATTCATGCCAAACAAGACAGGAGGGAGGAACAAAGAGGGAGGGATAGGGAACAAACCACGCATGACGATGGGTAGTCTTAGAATTGTCACCTGGAACGTGAGTGGCCTAAATAGTTATCTGAAGAGGAACAAAGTAATGATGTACCTGAGAAGGCTGAAAGTGGACATAGCGCTGCTACAGGAAACCCACCTCACTAGAGAGAAACTGGAGGTGGTTAGGAAAAAAAGTGGAAAGGGACCACCATAGGAGCGACATATCCTGCTTATGCTAGGGGTGTGGTTACCTGGGAAGCACCTCATGTGCCATTCCAGATGCTACAGGCCACAGCGGAACCGGATGGGAGGATCGTACTAATGCGAGGGTTGCTGGAAAATAGAGAAGTGAGTATTATAAATACCTATGCACCCAACCAAGACACAGCAGTTTATTTCAGGGCTCTATACGACAAAATTAGCCCCCACCTGGGGAGCGCGATTATATGGGGAGGGGACTTTAACTGCACATTATACCCTAAAATGGATAGGTCGGATGATAAACTAAATAGGCCCACCCCCGCCGCGAAAGCACTACAGGCCCTGTTGAGAGATTTTGGACTAGAGCAGGGGTGCACAACTGATTTTGACAGAGGGCCGAAAGTACCTTACATGAGGGCTATAGTGGGCCGAAAAGTAAATGTGGGCGGGGCGGTAGGCGGGGCGTGGCAGGAGGCTTTTTAAACCCCCAATTTGTACTAAACACATGGAAAAAGAATGTTTTTGAGGGGTAACGATTTTTATTTGCATTTCAAACTTACATTTTTTACTACACATTTTCCATTGTTATAATTTATTTCTATTTAGTTATTGTATCTCGCCTGTTTCATTAACTTATATATATTTTATTGACCCTAGATACACTATGCCCCATGGCCCCCTCACCCCAACCAAACACTATGCCCCATGGCCCCCTCACCCCAACCAAACACTATGCCCCATGGCCCCCTCACCCCCAACCAAACACTATGCCCCATGGCCCCCTCACCCCCAACCAAACACTATGCCCCATGTCCCTCACCCCCAACCAAACACTATGCCCCATGGCCCCCTCACCCCCAACCGAACACTATGCCCCAAGGCCCCCTCACCCCCAACCAAACACTATGCCCCATGGCCCCCTCACCCCCAACCAAACACTATGCCCCATGTCCCCCTCGCCCCAACCAAACACTATGCCCCATGGCCCCCTCACCCCCAACCAAACACTATGCCCCATGGCCCCCTCACCCCCAACCAAACACTATGCCCCATGGCCCCCTCACCCCCAACCAAACACTATGCCCCATGGCCCCCTCACCCCAACCAAACACTATGCCCCATGGCCCCCTCACCCCCAACCAAACACTATGCCCCATGGCACCCTCACCCCCAACCAAACACTATGCCCCATGCCCCTCACCCCCAACCAAACACTATGCCCCATGGCCCCCTCACCCCCAACCAAACACTATGCCCCATGGCCCCCTCACCCCCAAACAAACACTATGCCCCATGGCCCCCTCACCCCCAACCAAACACTATGCCCCATGTCCCCCTCACCCCCAACCAAACACTATGCCCCATGGCCCCCTCACCCCCAACCAAACACTATGCCCCATGGCCCCCTCACCCCCAACCAAACACTATGCCCCATGGCCCCCTCACCCCCAACCAAACACTATGCCCCATGGCCCCCTCACCCCCAACCAAAAACTATGCCCCATGGCCCCCTCACCCCCAACCAAACACTATGCCCCATGGCCTCCTCACCCCCAACCAAACACTATGCCCCATGGCCTCCTCACCCCCAACCAAACACTATGCCCCATGGCCCCCTCACCCCCAACCAAACCCCCCAACTCAGCACACACACAAACATGCACCAATACAGACCCGAACCCCCACCCCCCAACCCAGCACACACACAAACATGCACCCATACAGACCCGAACCCCCCACCCCCCAACTCAGCACACACACAAACATGCACCCATACAGACCCGAACCCCCCACCCCCCAACTCAGCACACACACAAACATGCACCCATACAGCCCCGAACCCCCCACCCCCCAAATCAGCACACACAAACATACACCCATACAGACCCAAACCCCCCACCCCCCCAACTCCAAACCCCCACCCCCAACTCAGCACACACACACTCACGCATGCACCCATACAGACCCGAACCCCCAACCCCCCCAAATCAGCAAACTCTCAAACAAGCACCCATACAGACCCGAACCCCCACCCCCCAACTCAGCACACAAAAAACATTCAAATCAAAACATTCATACACATCCGACACACCCCCACCCCCGCATCTCAACATACACACAAAATACATTCAAACACAAACATTCATACACATCCGACACACCCCCCCACCCCCGCATCTCAACATACACACAAAATACATTCAAACACAAACATTCATACACATCCGACACACCCCCCCACCCCCGCATCTCAACATACACACAAAATACATTCAAACACAAACATTCATACACATCCGACACACCCCCCCACCCCCGCATCTCAACATACACACAAAATACATGCAAACACAAACATTCATACACATCCGACACCCCCCCCCCCAACATACACACACAAACATTAGGCAAAACAAACCCGACACACAAACACAAACAGAGGATTTACCGGAGACGTGCTGGAAGGCTGGAAGGCAGGTAAGCTGGAACGCTGGAATCGCACTACGACTGGCATGGTCCAAGGCTGAAATGCCTTCCGGCATCAAGCCTTATGGACCACGCCAGCCGTAGTGCTGGCCCTCCATTGGTGCAGCACACACGCATTACGTGGCTCGTAGGAGCGACGTGATGCGTGTGTTTGCTGAGCCAATGAGCGCCAGTGTTTTCACCGGCCCGGAAGACAACAAAGACTTTCCTAATGGAGGGCGGCCGCGGGCCGCCCTCCATTAGGAAAGTCTTTGTGCCTCGCGGGCCGGTCAAAAGGGCATGTCGGGCCGCAACTGGCCCGCGGGCCGTATGTTGTGCACCCCTGGACTAGAGGATATCTGGAGACAGCAACATCCGAAGGATAGGCATTACTCACACTACGCCGCACCGCATGGCCTGCACACGAGATTGGATTATATTTTTGTTGCTTCGGAACTCGCAGGGGAAATGACAGGCTCAGAATACAAGGCGAGAGTATTATCGCACCGCTCCCCCTTGGTCGTGGAGTGGAGACACCAGCCTCCCAGAGCGAGAATCCCGACATGGAGGCCCAGGGTCGAATCCCTGCAGGACTCGGTATTCCGAGAGGATTTAAGGGAGGAGATTATTGAGTACTTTGACATCAACACAGGGATTGTGCAGTCAGAGGGAACCTTATGGGAGGCGTTTAAGGTGGTGGTAAGAGGTGTGGCCATCTCCAAATCCAGAGGGCTCCAAGGGGGCATAGAGCGTGAGATAGAGACAGAGAAGAAACTGGAAGAAATGATGCAGAAGGAGGGCACCTCACAGGAGGACGCCGAACTGGTGAACTCACTCCAACAAACTAGTAGGGAGCACTGGGATAGAATATGTACATTGAATTATAAAAAATATATTGAGAGGCAACACGCAGGGGCAGATAAACCAGGTAGGCTGCTGGCATGGCTATATAAAAATTAGACACCTAGACCAGTTGTCAGAGAGATAAAGGGAGAGGAAGGTCAGACCTGGGATACTCAAGAGGGAGTAAACGAGGGGTTCCTTAGTTTCTATAAACGCCTCTAGGAGGACCCGGGGGAGGAGACGGGACGAGAGATTCAGGAAATACTGGAAGATATAGGGTTACCAAAATTAAACGATGAATAACGGGAGAACCTGGACGCCCCAATCACAATAGAGGAATTAGAGACGGTGTTTGTGCACCTACCCACATGCAAAGTCCCGGGGTCGGACGGGCTCCCTAGTGAATTCTATAAAACATAGAAGTAGGAAGTGCTCCCCCCGCTGCTGGCCATGCTCAACGAAGCGTTCGAGAAAGGAAGGCTGCCGGAGTCTCTGAGAGAAGCAGTGATTATACCGCTACTAAAAACATGCAAGCCAAGCACAGATTGTGGATCATATAGACCCCTATCCATGCTGAACCAAGACAGCAAAATTCTAACGGCAGTGCTGGCAAACAGACTCAAAAGGGTAATAGGTAAACGTATACACCCCGATCAAACAGGCTATGTTCCTGGCAGGAACATAACGGACAACCACAGGAGACTGCATCACATTATAGAACAGACAGAGAAGGATTCAGGCGAAATGGCTATAGTCTCGCTGGATGCAATAAAAGCCTTTGACTCTGTGAGGTGGCCGTGGTTGTTGGCGGCCCTAAAAGAATACGGGATGGGATCAGGGTACCTGAGGTGGGTCAAGATGATATACAGCTCCCCAATGGCCAGGGTCAAAACGGGCGCGATAATCTCAAATAAATGGCAGCTTGGTAGGGGCACTAGACAGGGCTGCCCCTGGTCGCCCATGCTTTACATTCTGGAATCAGAACCACTAGCGATCTGTCTCAGACAACAGTTCACGGAGATAGGTATCCATACGAAGTGGGGACCGCACCTGATATCATTGTACGCCGATGATGTATCGCTGTACGTGCGCTTCCCAGAGGAAAAGTTACAGTATGTCCTGGAAAGGATGCACCGCTATGCAACCCTTTCGGGCATAGCGGTAAATCCCAAGAAGTCAAGCATGTTCCCCCTGGGGAGATATAGAAGCGCCCCCCACAGGAGGCTACCTGTTTTGCCGATACCCTCGCAGACCAGGACATTTCGGTATTTAGGGATTAACATATATCATATGGCCGCGGACGAACACACATACAATACGGAAAGGGCAGTGCAAGGCATCAGGAATAGTATGGGGTTCTGGGCAAAGCTCCCCCTGGCCATGATGGGAAGGGTGGCCTGATCAAGATGGTGGTTCTGCCTAGGCTATTACATTTTTTCACGAACATCCCATACATGCTCCCCAAACGCTTTTTTACAAAGCTCCATAGCTTATGCAGGGGCTTCCTGTGGCATAATTCCAGGAACAGGGTGGCCCTTTGGAAGCTGCAGAACCCATGTCAGAAGGGGGGCATAAACCTACCAAATGTCGAGATATACTATCTGGCAGGACAGCTCCAGTATGTGGTAAGGTGGCTGTCCGATGAAGAGACAGCCGAGGCTAGGCTGTTGAGCAAGGATTCCGCTCCATTCTTTTTGAGAGAACTGGTGTGGCTGCTTCAATCGGAGATGCAAGGTAGTACAAGATTGCTGAAACTGGGTCGGAAAAAAATGTGGCGCAGAGTGTGGCAAATGGCGGGGAATCCGACCCCAAGCTCCCTGCAGGTGCCGCTTGTGGCGCTATACGGTAAGGACACGCAAATGATAAAAATGATCCGCAAATACTGGGAACCGATGGGCATTGTGACCCTTGGGGACATATGGAAGGAGGGGAGGTACTAGACTTCCAGAAGATAATGGAGGACACCGGGGTACACAGAGGACAATATATTATATATACAAGAATTATTAACCGACTGCGAGAAAGATGGCCTGGGGTAGGACTAGCGGAACAACCCGATACAGTCATTGAGATGATGTATGATATTTCGGAGGGCGGGCACGAAATATCCTGAATTTATGAACTGTTGATGACCAGGGTTGGCAAGGAGTTGCTACAACTGAGGCGGGACTGGGAGGAGGAGGCGCGAGAACCCTTGCTAGACGGACAATGGGAAAGGGTCCAGAGGTATCATAAAAAGGTGTCCCGGAACGCGAGGCTACAGCAGATCCAGTTATATGTCACCCACAGGGCATATATGACCCCTAGTTGAATTGCCAGGTTTGGAAGCTCAGCAATATAGGAGTGCCCAAGGTGTGGGGAGGTGGATGCCGGGATGACTCACATGTTCTGGGCATGTCCGGAAGTGGGCAGATTCTGGATGGAGGTAAAACAACACCTGTCCCAAAAGGGGATTCAGTTGGAGGTGGAGTCAGTATGGGCATTCATGCTGGGGCGCTTCGTCAGACCACGCAACCTGAAGCACATCAGCAAGATGAAAGACCGAGCTTACATCTTGGCCAAACGGAGAATTGCAATGGGCTGGAAAGCAGCCTGAAGACCCAGAATAGAGGTATGGTGGGCCGACCTCCTGAAATGGGCAGATGCGGAGACGGCGGCATGGTGGGAAGCTGTCATCAGGGGAGGGGAGGAGGAGGTGGGACTCCTGTAGAGTGGAGACAACTAGTGGCAATGATGGTGGGACTCCCTCAGGCTGAATTTAGCAAAGATGACACGCTTGAGAATAGAGAGGTGGACATACCCTAAGGAATGAATTCTGAGGTATTGAAGTAAGGGCTCGAGTTATAGGGGTCGGAGGGGGGAGGACTGTGATGCAAAACATGTGGAAATAAAGATGCGATGCATACATGTGAATGTCCTACATGTTGGTAAAGTTGGTGTGTTGTTAATAAAACAATAAAACGTTTTTTATTTAAACCATGGCTCAAGCTACACTCTTGGGGAATTCCAAGTCACTTGTTGAGATTGATTATTGGGCTGTACGCACAAACTAACATTCGGGTACATCTTAAAATTGACAGCCTACTCTCCCAGACGATTCAAACTTACCGGGGGGTAAGGCATGGTTGCGTTCTTGCAGCTTGCCTATTTAATCTTTACATGGCCAACATTGGTGAACATCTTGAATCCTCTGTATTTGTGTCGCCCAAGTTGTCTGGCTCAAGACCATATTGACTATCCTATGCTGATGATTTTCTTCTGTTTGATTGTACCCCCAAAGGCTTACAACGTCTGGTTGACTTATTCTTTCTTTTTGCAGAGAAACCATCCCTAAAAATGAACCTGACAAAAACTAAGGTGCTCCAGTGCAGTAAGGGGGGAAAGAGTCTACGTACAGCTGGCATATTTGAAAGGATGCCCTCTTGAAGGTTAACTGGGTTTTTTGGTTACTGCAAAGTCCAATATTGGTGTACACCAAACTTGGCTTCATGATCGTGCCCAATCTATGGCTAATCAATTACAGAGGATTGACTCCTTAAAACCGGCTGTTAACTACTATTTGGGGAAATTTGTATCAAAACTATTATATGGAATGGAGTGTTATGTCTTACAGATCTTGGAATATCTACCCTCCCTTGAAGCACTGATATGGAGACAGACACTGAAAGTACCTGTGTCTGTGCCGATTGATGTAATTCATTATGAATTAGGTATTGTCTCGCTTAAGGCTAGAGCCTTTTGGAAAATGATGTCTTTTTTTCAGAAAATGTTATGTCCTGTTGTGAACTCTCTTTATGTAGATGTAAAGGTTATACTGGAAGGAAAGGAAGCACCTGGCTGGATAATATGTATAGGTTTATTAAGATAGATTCTTCTGGCCGAGAATGGTAGTACCATTGAAGAACTTGTAGACAGACCGGATTCACCTAATCGTTCCTTGCATTTGTTTGTTTGGACTTGCACTGTTGAAAATTTGCATTAATATTCCTCCTTGAAGCATCTGGAGGGTGAGCATAAGAAGTGTGGAGTTCTTGCTCCTTTCCTTGCAATGTATCCTGACAAGAAAATTGGATCTCTTTTTTGCATTTTCGCTGGAGCCTTGTTCTTACAAGGAATATCCTGGTCAGATACTTCGTGCTCTCAGAGGAAGAAGCAATGTGTCGTTTTTGTTTGAGGAAGGGGGAGACTGAATCACTTGAACACTTGGTATCTGCTCCTCTATACAGAGTTTACGGTGTATTCATTTGAAGAAGATTCTTGAGTCATGCCCGTTGAGGCAGTCAGGTTTGTTATGGGATATCTGTTTAGGCGTCTCGGTAATGATTGCCATCACAAACTTTATTAAAGTTTTAAACTTGTCTACAAATGTGTACTGAATTTTGAGACATGAAGATGTGCTCATTTGAATGATTTCCTTTTTTTTCTCTTCCTTCTTTCCTTTTTTTTTAAGGGTGTTTGTTTTTATGGCTAAGGAAATTGTATTTTAATGTCTATGAATTGAAATTTGTATTGTTCTTATCGCATATAATGTTTAAGTACTTATATTTTTCCTTTTAGTTGTATTTTAAAGGTTATTTATTAACCAAGAACAATAATTTAAAAAAGGGGGAAAAAAGGTGGAGGAAATGGGTTCCATGTGATAATGTCCCTGCATAAATGTCACCATACTGGAATGGCGCAGCTTTTTGGCAGCAACATTATCATATGAAACCTGCGGGGACACCCCCACAATCCCCACATTTTTTTAATGGACTGGGGGACACCCCCGCAGTCCCCGCTCCCATTTACCCCATATCAGGGGAGTTGCTAGGTCTGGAAAGACCCGGGGCTAAGCTGATGTTGGAACTGTTGGGACTAGGGGCTAGCTAGTCTTTTGGCTGTAGCTCCTGAGATTCTATCCGGGGCTACAACCAAAAGATCAGGGGCTATAGCCCCCTTAGCCCCCCCCTAGCAATGCCCCTGCCCCATATATTGTCCCCATAAATAATGTCGCCTATGCCGTTTCCGAATTACTATATGTATGGCGACATTATTTATGGGGACAATATTACCTGGTACTGGTAAATGCATAGAGGTGATGGAAAAACAGTTAATAGGTGCACCCAATCCACTCTGAAAGACCACATAAGGCCTGCACCTGACCCAAATACACTTTCAAATAACATGCTCTCATCATGTTAACGGCCTCGGTCCTGGGCCCAGCCACTCTCCACTTGCACCGATGCCCTGGAACCCCTCTGCACTGCGGGACTGTCTCTGTATCCCTACAGCCCCCCCCCCCCTTTTCCAGCATTTGTTCTGCACTCACCTTGCACTTGCCACCAGCTGGCCCTATTTATTTATTACTTTACGCCACTTACCTTGTACTGCACTTCCCCCCTCCCCTTCCCTTTGCACTTTTCCCCCTCTCCCACCCCTGCACTTGCGCGATCTGAATGACACCTGGCCTAGTAGGATCGTTGTCTGTCTCCCCTTGTTCCTCCCCTCCCTGCCTCGTCGCGCCTTGAAACACCTGTGTATAGGCGCGTTACAAATGCCATATCATATCATATCATATCATATCATCATCGCTAACAACTTCCAGCACACTGTGGGCATGCTGCATGGCATGTCCCAGCCCACTTATTCACTTGTGCTTGTGCAGTTGTTGGATGCATTCCTGTGACTTGCATCCCGGCACATCTCCCTGCCAACCACCCTGGAACAGGTAAATACCACAAAGTCACATGTCTATGCAGCAGCCCACATGTCAAACGTGATTGCCGTGCTTGATTGCACCCATGTGGTGCAGTTTTGCCCCCCGGCATCTTAAGAGGCATACTGTAACAGAAAGCAGTTCCACTCTATGAAAGTGCTGGTGAAGTGCAATGCTGACATGGCAACAACACACTGCTGCGCATGCTTCCCTGGATCCAACAAATCTGTGTGATCACTGTGCCATGTTTACTAGGACCAATAAAAATGCAGACTTTTAAAATGTATTTTGACACCCGTTTCACCCCATAGGAGACCCCCCCCCCCCCCGCAGACCCCTCTACTCCCCTCTACATTCATTATATACTGTACCAATCCCCACACATATAAATGGGGGTTGACATTTGCAGTGGTCACAGTAACAAACGGTGCAGTAATTGTATGATCGCGATCCAATCGCGATGCCATGCTCCTCTGCAACCGCACCCTGGCTTCATTAATTGACAGTCACAGAGGGCAACAGATATAGCTGCTGGGTGAGTTAAAGTGCCATCACACAATACAATCTCGGTTCACCAGTTGATGCCATGTTAAGGGGGGGGGGAATCAACACTACTGATCAATGCATGCCCTGTCAATGGCCCGTACATGCATGCTCTTTGAAGCCGCAGCTGGCAACTACCCCCCAACATGACTAGGCCCAGCAGGAATATGCAGAAGCATGAGAGCAATGGTATATAAGGCGCTATATAAATGCAAAATAACATAACATAACATAACATAACATAATGTCCCAACAAGTAACTCCTGCAAGAACAGATGACTACAGGAACCACAATGCACAGTGGACAAATACCTGCACAGCCAATGCAACAGTTCAACATTACCATGTATCTATACCCCTTTTTAGGGAAAAGAGAGAAATCTTTTCCCAAAACCCTTTAGGAAAAACTTCCATCCCTGGACAAAAGGGTAAAAGCTCCAAGTCTGTATTTTCCTGTTCTAATTATCATCTACGTAGAACTGACTCATCATTTGGAAAGATTACAAGTAATTTCCCAGCTAATCCGCATCAGTTAACATCAATGGACTCCAACTCCCACAATTACCCAAGTACTGGGACGAGGAGTAAGAAGGGAGTGATACAGAGTGGAAAGAGCCTCAAGCTCAATGATCATGCTAGTTGTTAAAGATCGAAAACCAACTGCAAGAGGCTGCTGTCTGGGAGAAGTCGTTGCACTTCTCTGCGAGGCTTGTGGTAATTGGAAGCACAAACCGGTGTGGCAGAGCTGAGGGGCTCACCAACAAGAGAACAACACTGCGTGAGCAGGATATACCACAGACACGCCAGGAGCCAAGGGAAGATTCCTGGGGCTTCGGCAACGGCAGAAGGCAGCGTTTCACCTACCGGGACCTGAAACAAGACAGGCATGCTGAAGCGAAGCTGTGAGGGAAACCTGAACGACATGAAAGCAGTCCAGAGTGGAATGCGGGCAGCAAAGCTTTGCTGCATAAGCGCTAATAGGACCGAAGACACCACACAGACACGGTCAGTCAACCCAAGTAAAGTGGGGACCCCCGCCCGTTTCGTTAACTGCACCAAATACAAACTGTAAATATTGAAACTGCAGAAACAGAGGCATTATAGAGACTGATTGCAAATCAAGAAAACATATTATGTACAAAGGCCCCAGCCATGTATGAGTGTACGAAATGCAAATATGGGGGAACACAGAGTGAATGTTGAATCAATCAGATGTACAATATGCAAGACGATTTATGGAATTGTGGAAGTAAAAGAGGAACTGTTACCTGTGAATATAAGAAGGCAGGCAAGTAAACAAGCCACTTACAAGTGAGGGCATCTTGGAGTAAGACACAGACAACAGATTAAAAGTTCAAAACTAACTATTTTATTAATTTAAGTGTCAGGATGGAAAAATGCCTATCTTGCCCTGTACTATGGTGGGATTTCCCTACCAAACCAAAACTAAGGAAAGTCAGAGTCAATAAGTTCAACTTAGCAGTCTGTCTGCGTCCAAAACCTGTGCTTGCCCTCATAACTAGTCTTATACAACATGTAGGGATATCAGTAACCAACAAAATAGTGTTAAGTATAAAGTTCAGAACTTGGTTCAGCTGGTAACGTTCTTTCAGCTCCCGTCCCCAAGTATAAAGCAGTTCTTATAAAAACTCTTAAGATTGCCTTGCGTTCCAAAGTGATATAAGTTTGAGAAATACTCGGGGTTCCCTTCCCAGATTTCCAAAACACAGTTCAAAGCACAAAATACCCAGCGGCTACGTCCTCAAGACAAGTAAACAATTCCAACTTCAGTGATATATTCAAATGAGGATGTTTCCCAATTGTTTTAATGTTCTCTTCCCCTCTGGGGCCCTCTGTATATTGCTGGTCTTTGTATTTGGCTGAAATTGATAAATCATTTAAGTCCACTTTGTTAAAGTTAATTTCCCAAAGTTCCCTTCATTTTGAGAAATAATACACATTGGTTTTGCTGGTCTTTGTACTCACTTTGTAGTTCATTATTTATTTGCCTCTTTATGGTTTGATTCAATGGTTCTTGAGAAATAACATGGTTGAAAGTTGTTTGCAATATGAAGTTTCTTTCACTTTAGAAATTATTATCCAATGTATTTAATTATATTGAGAAAGCTTCCCTTCTCTTGCTTTCTTCATAAGTAAAAGTGTTCCTTTAGTGTGGTATTCAAAATGTTGCAGTTTTATCATTGGAATGTTATGTGCTGTTCGGCACATCGATAAGGAGTAAAGGTTTTAAGGTAAGTAACTTTGTTGTTCTTGTTCAGTTCGTTAAGTATTGTAATTCTCATTTGCTTTTAAAGTGTTCTCATCCGTCAGAGACTTTCTATAACATGCTTTCATTTGCATGTGACCACTCTGTAAAAAAAAATATAAATTCGGCTGTTATGAATTAACACGTTTTTAATGTTCGTAAATTCATAAGGATTCTATTTGGATACCTTCGACAATGTGCCTTTCAATCCACGTGACCACTCCGTAACAAAGTATCCTTGTGCACAGTATCAAACACTCGCATACCGGGTTTCTGTCTGTCTAGAAACTCACTAGTACTCTTTTTCCAGCTCTGACGTAGGTAGTGCTCGATTTGGAGATTGCGACTACCAAGTCCTTCCCATTTAAAACATTTCCCAATGTTACAAAGAGTGTCCACCAACCAAGTATGGACTGCCCCCTAGATATCTGCTCCAGGACTCATTTAGGTACCACAATACATCAACAAATTCCATGGAGCCTGCTTCTAAGGATTCCTTCTTAGGTTGTCATCAGCTGCTTTTAGGTTCACTAAAAGAGCTGGTTCATTCAAGCAAACACAAAACTCTGAAGTTGAGTCTTGTCCAGCGGATCCGTCTCTTCCCCAGTGTGCTATCACCACGCATCAACTCAATACAATCTCAACAATAACATTTAGCCAGATGACACAACACCATCCAATTTTAATGTCCATCTTATCATCACAAATAGTCAATTTGCATTATCCAGAGCCTAAAATGGCCCACAACCAGAGGCGTGGCTAGGGGAGGGGGCTGAGGGGGCTTTAGCCCCAGGTCTTTTGGTTGTAGTCCCGGACAGAAGCTCAGGGGTTACAACCAAAAAGGCTAGCTAGATCAAGTCCCGACAGTCCCGACATTAGCATAGCCCCGGATCTTTTCCAGACCTAGCAACACCCCTGCCCACAATCATGTAGACATATAAGCACACCTGTGTGTATATATTCGAATAAAGCCATACACATTCGAAGACATGTAAAATGGTGTGCAAGTTGGTTTTAGATTAACTGAAGGGCAAAACTACCTACACCTGTTGAGCATTAGAACACCCGTATTTCTCTCATTAACATTAATGCAAGTGGCATAAACCGACAATGTTTCACTTTACCACATCATATAGTTTGATAGAGCGATAAACGCGTTAATAAAAACAATGAAAGTTGGCATCTGGAGACCATTTCGCAGAAAGGCTGCATCTGGACTAAATGACATTACAAGTGTCTCATTCAAGATGAATGCACAATAATAAACCTCCGGGAAAGAAAGGTATGTAAGAAGCATGATTTGATATGTCACCACTAGATAAGAGGTTTTATTTATTTATTTGACTTTTTGCGTAAATATGCCACAGCAGGTGCTACATTGAATGGAATTCAGACCAGATGTTACCAGCGCACATCACAATACATTTGAGGTGCTGCGTTACGCCTGGAAGATTGGTTATTTATAACGCGCTTCTAAGCGCGGACCCGGGGATCAAACCTGTGTTGCTCAGCGTCGCCTCGCTTCCAAGGCGAGCGCGTTGCCCCTGAGCTATCCTCCCGAGACATTTCATGAGTGCAGACCCCTGACCTGCATGACATTTACTGTGCTTGCGTATAGTTTGGGCATTATATTGAATACAACGCTATACTTTTCCATCAAAGGCACATGAAATCTTACACTAAATGCTGAGTGGCCAGAAGGGATACAGCAATGGATAAAACACATATGTGGGTGTTGATAATGACTGGAACCTGCCTCGCGCAGGTAAACATTACGCCTGCTACTTCTACAGATCTTTCGATTATTACCAAGGCGTATGGTGATACATAAGGCTGGAAATACAAGAGGGATCAAACCCATTTCAAGTTTTACCATAATGTATTGCTTTAGTCGTTTATTTAGTCATTTTATCCAAAGTGGGCCACATATTTGCATGCACACTTTATTGAATGACCGCTGTAAAATCTGAAACCGCTGGCTTTGTAGCAAGTTAGTAAGACATCTGAGTCTCCCTAATAAGTCTTGTATGCAATCTGCAGTCGCAGGTTCGAAACTACACAGCCCTTTACCCTGCTGATGCCAATCGATCGAGTTGCTTTAAACTGGGTAAAAATAACGCCTTCAACATGAAGCGCTAATTCAAAGGTCGAGTTATGGTGATTATTTTGACTGAAGGTGAGATGGTTCCTGTGCTATCTCATGTTTACCGACCAACTCTTATTTAATAGAAATCCTAACTGCGCCACGGTTTGGTCGCCGAATTCCTTGCCCCTGCTCCCTATAGTTTGTAGACTCATAGAGTCTATGAGATTCTACTCATCGGCACACCCACTCCCTCCTTCCCTGCAGCTCTCTGGCCGGCCTCCCTTGGCCCCCTTCCTGCCCCTACCTGCAAGGCTAAAAACCTCGGGGTCATCTTCGACTCCACACTCTCCTTCTCTCTTCATATATCTGACGTCTCTAAGAAGTCACACTACCAGCTGCACCTCCTCAGAGGTATTCTTCCCTTCCTCTCCTTCCCCCAGAAGCTCACTGTCTCCCGAGCCCTGGTTCTCTCAAGGCTGGACTACTGTAACAGCCTCTATCTTAATCTGCCTGCCTCCACTCTCCGCCCTCTGCAACTTATCCAGAACAGAACTGCGAGACTTGTCCTTGGCCTCAAGCCCAGGGACCGTATCTCTCCAGGACTGAAATCCCTTCACTGGCTCCCAGTGGCTGCGAGGATTAAGTTCAAAACCCTCTGCATTGTCCACAAGGCCTTCTGGGGCCAGGGACCTAAATACCTTCAACTCTCTCTTCCTAAATATCTTCCTTCACGAGCCCTTCGCTCATCCGTCTCCAACTCCCTCATGGTCAGCCGCTTCTCGAAGTAACGAGCTGGGGGTAGATCTCTCTCCGCAGCAGGGGCCTCCCTCTGGAACAGCCTTCCTGCCTCCCTGAAACTTGAGGAGAACCATCTCCGGTTCCGGAAGCACCTCAAAACCTTCCTCTTCGCTTCTGCCTTCTCTCTCCCTCTCCCCTGCTAAACCTGCTTAACCCCCCACTGAATTCAGCACTAAACCTGCATCTGGGCCACTCTCAGCAACCTCGGTCCAGGGCCCAGCCACTCTCCACTTGCACTGCCTCCCTGGCTCCCCGTGCACTGTGGGACTGTCACTGTACCCTACAGCCCCCTTCCCAGCACTTGCTCTGCACTTACCTCGCACTTGCCACCAGCTGGCCCTTTTTATTTATTATTTATTAATTATTATTTCTTACGCTACTTACCTTGTACTGCACTTTCCCCCCCACCTCCTCCCCCTGCACTTCCTCCTTTTCCCCTTACCTCTGCACTTGCGCGATCTGAATGACACCTGGCCTAGTAGGATCGTTTGTCTGTCTTCCCCTTGTTTCCCTCCCTCCCTGCCTCGTCACGCCTTGAAACACTTGTGTATAGGCGCGTTACAAATACCATATCATATCATATCATATCATAGGGCGCACTCCACAGTTTGGTGTAGAGGAATGGGAGGAGCTCACGTGAAACTCAAATCAACAGGCACCCCTCCCCTCTGGTTAAAACAATCCCCCCTCTCCCCTCCCCCCCCCTTAAAACACACGTCGGTGCTGTGAACTGCACCAGGAGTGAGCAAGCAGTTTGTCCGTTGGTGTGGCGACTGCCCACAAAGAATGTAGCAGAAATGTGAGTTGCCAGGGGTTCAAAGGGAGGGATGGGCGTGAGGTTAAAAAAACAAAAAACGGCCGTGCGGAGCGATTGAAAGGACGGACGGACGGACGGACGGGCGGGCGGGGGGGAACGAAGCTGCGGAATTTGATTATATAACGCGTGGTTGCGGGTTTTGAGGATTTGTGGTGTTGCATGTCACCCCTCCTGGGAGCTAGTAGCTCCCAGGACTTTTTTTATACCCAGGTCCCAGATCAGATCAAGATGGTGGCACGTGAGAGGAAGTACTTAATGTGTGCCTATTGCAGTTCAGGGGGGGGGGGGAGGTGCGTGAAAAAGTGACTGTAGTGTGGGTGGGAGTGCCTCAAGTGTGGGTTCACATACATTCCAATGTTATCCAAGTTTTAATTTTGTATCCTGGGACTTGCACTCCTCGAAGTTTTAAATGGGAAGTCAGGACTACGCGTCCAAGAATGCAAAGTTAAAAGCAGCACTGGAGTAGGGTCTCCTAAAGGAAATGGACGGTGTTTAGATATAAGCTACATTTGAAACAAAAATTGCATAAAAAAATTGAGTTATGAAACATTTTCCGTACAATCACACAGCAATTAGACAAAAGTGCAGCAGAGTAAACAACCTTCTGCCCATTTCGAGTGGGCTTGAGTAGAGTGTGACCGGCGGGCATGTTGGTTGAAACCAAATTCAAAAATTAAGGAAAACTTATCTCAGAAGGCTGATTTAAGACCACTTAAATAATTGTGTGTACATTAATTGTATTTACCCAAAAAAAAGTCAGAACAAAGTGCATGACTACATACCCATGTACTTTGAAACATAGATACTAAAATGTTATGTTCCATAATCCAAGAAACGTTTGCGTGCTATTAAACTAGTAATTCCCAAAATGACAGCTACTATGAAACCAACTGATCCTGACTGTCCAGCAGTATGAGATAAGCATAAAGATTAAGTGCCCCTACATCCAGGCAGTCTAGACCTTTGAACCGGGTACTGGGACTTTCCCCATCTCTGCCGCATCATGGTCACTCCTAAATGTTTTTCCACTTTCTGTACCTGATGTTAACTGAGACATTTTCCCCGACATTTTCCCCTCCTGTCATCCTTGCTCTCTTTGAAGTTCTATCAAGAAATGTCACAATGATGGATGTGGGTGGCAAAATGCCCTCGAAAATGCATTGTGCCACCCTTACCCGCGATTATTTGTCTTTGGCATGTCACCAGTCACTCAGGAGTGACAATTACATAATTGTATCTAAAATTGTGATTGACGCCTTTGTTCTCCTTCACATTTACGTCATAACTAGTTATCCTCAAAATAGGTAAGAATATGTGTTAGCTCTGTCTTGTGTACAATGTAGAAATCAACGGATACAACTAATGCACTGTAATACCTCATGACATGATGTAGAGGCATTTAGCTTGTGTGTCGAGTGCCAGCCACTGAATATCTAGTTTGTAGTCCAAATCATTGTATTTTCTTCCATAAGTAGTACAAGGTGGTACCTTGTTTCTGCATGTTAATTGTTGATGGGTGCCCCCCCATTTCTGATCTTAGCCTTGCCCCTTTTCATATAAATCTGAGTATATCTAATTCAGTATAGAGCAAACTGCCCCATGACGATTGAGACTGTAGATTTTTGACATGTATATACGTGTACTTACCGGAAATAAAAAATGAACACCTAATAGATTGTCAACATGTTTACTTATCAATGCAGTGTGTCTGTGAAATAATCGTGCGTAGTATGGAATCTGTAGCCCGATTGATCTCCGTGCAGCAGCTGACAAATCCAAACTATTTAATGTCGTTAACATTTGAATAAAAATGGATGTTTTAAATGTTAATAAAAATGTGTTGTTTATAAAACCTAGTTGTGTCTTTATGTTCAGTGGTTGTGGGATGAACATGTCTGGCGTGAAGCTGTCGAAAATATATTTTGATGAAGGGGGTGTTGGTAGGTACGGAGAGGTTGACAGCATGTGTCGTAAACTGCAAACTGATGGCAAGAAGGTGTGAAGGGCCGCAGTCAGGAAGTAGCTTTCGGAGCAGGAGGACTACGCGGTACACAAGCGGCACAAAAACATTTAAAATGGTGAATGACCATGATATCTGATATCATTCAACAATGGCAGGCAAATTTTGTGGATTGAACCATTGTTCCTGCTACAACATCCTATCAAAATACGCCTATGTTGATGCTTTAAAGAACAAGATGGGTCACGTATAACAAAGGCTGAGTTTCTGTTAAACTACAAATGGACGCCAGTAAGGAGTTTTATAGTAAGCCGCCTTCTAAAACAACACGGGGTGCATCACTACAGAATACACTCCAAAGTTAAAGCCTCCATTGTACGATGTTTTATACACACCTTTACAACACGGCTCTGGTTATTCTTCATGGCTAAAAACACCCAATAATATGTGGAGGTTTTACCCACATTTATAAAGGTGTATAACAACGTGCATCATAGCTCTATTAAAACCACCCCTGCGGTGTAAAACCGCAGAATTCCTTGGAGGTCTGGAAAAAACAGTACAGCGAAAGAGTTTTTTAAAAAGACGACAGGAGCGCCCCTTAAAAATGGAGGATCGTGTGTGGATCTCGAAATACAAGGCCGTCTTTACAAAGGGGTATGAGCAGAAGTACAGCGACAAGATCTTTATTATGGATGGAGTGATTTAAGTGGAGGGTGTGAGGAAGTGACGAAGAAAACCGAGGGAGCAGTCTGCGGTACGCAGGGCTTGAAGGGGTTAATCAGGGTGCGCATGAGGGTAACGAGAATGAAAGACTGTCAGGTGTGAGCAGAGCTGCGGAGAGAGGCGGAGCTGGGTTAGTGAATTGGCTCTGTTTTTTCTTTAAAAGAAAGAAGAGGTCCATCAGGAGGGGGAGATCGTGCCAAGGGGGACAGAGGAGACAGCAGATCACAGGCCGGAAAAGGCATTCCTCTGGGTGTATTAGCCAGCCTGGGAAGACGGTACCAGGGGGCCAACATGATCGGATGCGGGGATTACAGAGGAAGATCCATGCCACGCAGAACGCCACCCAGAAGGGAGCAGGTGGGCCTGGCGAAGATTGCAGTGAACGTTGGGGAATTCAGGCGCAGAGCCACACAGAACACCGCCCATGAGGGAGCAGATGTAACGCTCACCTGACTCCCACGGAGGCGCTGGCCTGGTTCGCGCTGCTGTGACCTCTTCTAAGGTGATGCGCAGGGTTCAGAAGACGGACTGGACCGGGCCCCCAAATCTGGCTTCTCTGGCTCGCAGAAGTATCCTTCTGTAGGCGAAAATAGGGGATTAACTGTCTGTGGGGTAATGCAATCAGCCTCCCACTTTCCCCTCTCACCCTCCTCGAAACCCTTCTGTGATTCCTCGTAGCGTCTCACCTTAGGGTCTGGAAGGACAAGCTCTCCGTCCTGCTTCTAATGCAGGGGCGCGTTGGTATCCAGTTACTTCACTGGATTTTCGGATTGGTGAGAACCAAACTTGCTTGACTTCCAGGTACGTTTTTTGATAAGAGGTTCCCCTTGTGTCCATGCATTATTGTACTAATGCTAGTGTCTTTTTCCCCAAAGGGGCCGGGGTACGGAATGCCGGGGAACAGGCACCGACCCGAGATGAGAGGTGAAATCCTTGTAGAAATCAGGTAAGTCTTTAATGAGTGTTTTTTTGGTAATGTCTTTTCATTCGCTCATTAACGCTGATGTCTCTTTTTCCCCTTAGGGGCCGGGGTCCGGAAATGCCAGGATACGGCGCAGACCCGAAATGAAGAGGGAATGAATCAACAGGTAAGTCTTAACATGGAGATTTAGTTTTCCTTATTCCCTTCTCTCTCTCACCTTTTGTTCTGGTGTTTTTCTCCCTAGGCGCTGGGGCGTGACTGCGAATCCAGATGATCGCTGCTGAACATGGAGGCGCCCTGTAAAGGTGAGTGGAATGCGGCGCTGCCGCGATCGACGCAATGAGCTTTTAAATAAAGTCTTCCTTTTCAGGATTGTCGGTGAGATGTCTCCGGGATGCGGATTTAGCAGGTAAGGACTTTTCCTTCTTCTGTTCTCTTCTTCTCTTCCTTTGCAGGTGATCCAGGATGCTGGCAGGCGTGGCAGAAGTCAGGATGCAGGAGCAGACACGGTGAGCGTCCAGCTGCTAGATGCAGAACAACGCGAAGCACGTGTGGCTGTTCGGATGGGGTTTAAATAGCCTTGGAAGAAGTTCCAGGTATGTATCCTTCCCCGACCACGCCCGGATGGTAAATTAGTCCCACAGGTAAAGTAGTTCCTTTCAGGCCTCAAGGAGGCCGGGATCCTGCAGCATGGTCTGCATCAGGTAAGTGCACCCAAGCACTTCCATAATGAGCATGGCGCCTATGGCGCCAGGACTGATGTCTTTTATGAGCCTGGCGCCACAGGCGCCAGGACACTGTCCAAAGGGCCCCTATATGGGGTTGCTGGGTCCTTCCTTGGGGACTGGATGTCCGCTTTCGGGGACGCAGGGCTTGAACCGGCTCCCAGGGAGCGGGCATCATGACAGCAGGTGAGCCTGCCAAAGATTGAAGTGAACATTGGGAGCTCTACCATCAGTGCCACACGGATAGCTGCCCACGAGGGAGCAGGTGAGCCTACCAAAGAGACAAGTGTTTGGGGAGGGGAGAGAAGGGTGAACTGTTAATTCGAACACCGCCAATGGGGGATTTGTTCATAACCCGGACAGTCTATGCCGCTACTTTACAAGCATCGGACCCCCATAGGAGAACACCAGGCAGGAGTGAGGTAACCACTGTCCTTCGACCATACTGTCGGACTACCATTACTAAACCATTAAGAATAAAAATAAAGACCCGCGGACAACTGTCATGCGCCCTTTCAGGTGGCGCTTATGGAATGCATGGAGGATACGCTGCAATTGAATTGCACACCACGTTTCTATTCAAAGTGATGTCACAGTCTAGTCATTTCCATCATGGCCACCGCTGGGCTGCATTTAGCCATTCGGCACCTGGTGGTCAGTGCGTTGCAACCCCGTAAGTTTGCTCTACTTTGGGTCTGACGCTAGTTTTTCGCTGTCTCTTGCTATCTCCTCCAGCCTTTCTCTTCTCCTGTTTCCCTCTCTCCTTCCTGCCTCGCCCTCTTTTCTGCCGTTCCAGCACAGCTTTGAGTTGTTCCCTTGGTTACGCTGCAGCTCCCTGCTGTGGCACCCTCTCTCTCGCTCTCCCCCCACAACCTTGTGCCTTGTCTCTGTTCTGTGCATTCCACTCTGGTACTTTCTCTGGTTTCTCGCCACACGTTCCCTTGTCAGTGCGGTGCTTTCTCCCTTTTCCCTTTCAGCTACATGTCTTCTCCCCATAGCCCTAACAGACGCCCCAACTGGTTTTCCGCTGAAACGCCTGGAGCCCTTGATTTTAGCCACTGATTCCTTTGTTTGGACTACATTGGCCATTAGCCTACATAATGAAGTTTCCCATTTGGTACCGATCTTGCTACACTCCTGGATACTGTCTGCACCAGCCCTTTCGGGTCAGCTCCATGAAGAGTTTTTTTCCACCTGCCAAGGCTTTTTCCTCTTCAAGGCTCCCCCAGAAAAGGTGCCACTAGCCTGCCCATTGTCAAGGGGCAGGCATAGTGGCTTCCCTCCGAGAGAAACCATATCTCTTCCATAAAAAATGGAACCCACGGTGGAGAGGAAGAGACAAGAACCTACCGGCCAGCTCCAGTGAGACAAGTGAGGACAAGGAGGAGTTATCTGAAGTAAATAATGATCCCAGCAAACCTGATAACATCTTACCTTGAGTCTCGCCATGCTGTGTACCAAAACCCCAGTTGTGACAGAGGGTCTTTCTATATACAGACTAATTGATTATTCGGGGGAGGCTTTTCAAGCTGTTTTTTAAACAAAGGAGATTCATAAAGTCAATAAAGACCAACAGTGAGTTTAGAGTATAGAAAAGGTCATAAAGAGTAAAGGTCATGGAGCTAGGAAACAATATCTAGTCAAATGGCTGGGTTGGCATGACAAATTCAAACAGTTGGTGGACGCTGGATCTCTAGAGCCCACAGGTCTCTAACAGGGGCAGCATGGAGCCTACACCTTTTTTACATTATGCTCCCCAGCAACACTTCATCCGATACCTTCCCAGGAAAAAATAAATTGCAACTTCACCACAAAGCTTGTCAAACCCGTAAATTTGGAGGGACACTGTACGGTAACAGTCACTGAAGTTCAGTACGTCCACTGGTAGGATACTTAAGGCAAACAGTAAGCCACATTTATCATAAAATGAACAAACCCACCAAGGCTTTGGCCGAGCCGGTTCACCGATGGGTATTACCCAAACATACAGGAACTGGTCAGAGACATCAGCAAAGCTGGATCATTCATACGCAAGTACAGTGATATGACGCTACAGCTAAACCAGCATGAACAGAACGTTTTTCTGCAGGGACCGGACGCATTTGTCAGGTTTTCAACAACAGGGAGGCTGAGTGACAAATTGGGACCCGTGCAACACGTTGGAAGTGAAGAACCGTGGAACATTCCCCTCGCCGACATTAATAGGGGTTTTTACAGCTTACTGCTTTACAGCGATACCATGGAGTATCAAAGGGTGGGGATAGCCATTGTGGGGTTTAATCAAAGGCCCACAAAACATGACTGAAAGGCCCACTGGAAAAATGACCTGCCAGCCTTTAAAAGCTTTACACTGAAAATGGGCCTATTAAGGCAGACTGTGTGTATTTAAGGACGTAACAGAAGGAAGAGCTATGTGAATGGCCAAGCATTGGAAATCGAAAGGCCTACTTTTTTTTATTAAAAAGGGAAAGGTCAAACTGAAAAGCAGCATTTTTCAATGAAACTGTCAACCATCAAAAGGCAGTGCACTATGACAACTCAGACTCACTTTTCTGCATAAAAGCGGACAGCAGATAATTAAAAATATATTGTATTAATGACTAAAATAAACAGCCCTTTACTTTCAGCTGTCACATTTAAGGACCAATGCTGTATGCACAGAAATAAGAAATCCGCTGATGCAAAAGCAAAGTGAACCATGGTCAGTAAAATAAACAGTATTTCAAAGAATAAAGGCTGATGTTTGAAAATGCAACATGTTAGCTAATTTCAGCCAAGGGCAATGTGTGGGTATCCTGGCAAAATTTGCATATGGCTTCCCCCACGGCAGGCCTGTTGGCCTCTGTATGTGGAAAGGGAATTTCTTTGAAGCTCCTGCATACCAGCTATTTACAACTGCAATAAAGTGATTATCAGCCAAGAATGGGGAAATAACAAAAAAAGAGAAGGTTTTGAGATCAAACTTGTGGTCAACTTCAGATAACAGGACAAAGTGCCAGATATCAGCATGGCTTCATGACATCACAGGGCCGGCCTGGCTCCTTATCTGCAACTAGAGATCTCTGTGTGGCCAACTATTTACAACCATTAACTTTCAAAGTCCAAAAAACCAGAGAATCTATTGCAGATAGTGCCAACATTGCTGCTGAACAGACACTGTGTCACGTGGGTTCCAAGAAATGAACTCCTCAGAGCTAAATTGAATCTCGCTGTGGAATTAATGAGAGAGAATATATATCATGTATTTTACTATTGAATGGACCACATTTTCATGATTTTCTTCATCATGTTGAGGGCGCGAAAAGCCATTAAGGTGTCATCATAAGCTAATTTCAAGGCGGTTCTGTGGGGGAAATTCACATAAAGGTTCGGAATTTCAGAACTCTGGTACCTAGCCAAAAAGTGATCACAGCTCCCCAGAAAGTGGGAAGAAGCTGAAACTTGGGACAATAGTGGCTAAATCTATCACATAACTGGTGGTAAATGGTATCATGATCACTGCCATCAAGTTTGATGTAATTGAAAAAAAAAACACCAATTGCGCAGGCAACATCGTGCAAACACGGCTGTCATTTTATTAAATCCCCAATAATTAGCTAAAGCTGAATATATATCATGGCAGTTATTTGTAAATTGTGAAGTTGTGTAATGTAGGTACTTTTTTCCAAAATGTTGACATGAGGAAAAAAGGGGAATTTCAAATCGGTTTTGCAATATTTCTGTTCTAGACTCCTAAACCAATCCTTAGACAGAGGCTGTTCTTGGGGGTGGGGAGAAATGTAAATGTCCAATTATTGTTGCAAGATCATAAGTTAGCACCTCCTGATGTTGGTAGGGGCGTAGAGGGTAAAAAGTGCTTACACCATGGAAAAGGGAGAGAGTGTCAGGCTCACCAGGTGAATACTCTCCTTTCCCAACCTCCTCCTCACCTGAACCTTCTGAGGGGTTGTCCTTGGATTCTGTGGTGGGTCTTCTCTTAGCTTTCTTGTCTTCGACAGGCGACTGCCTTTGGGATGTCTTCTTATTATCGGGTAAATAAGGCCTGGCTCCCTCAGAGGCCACCTTGACAGGGAAGGAACACCTGTCCAAGGGGAACCCCGAGGAGCCAGACCTCCAGTGGCAGGGAAAAAGCCGAAAAGGCACAAAAAACCCTGGTAGGATGTATTTCTTCTTTGAGATGGACAGTCCAGACTGTAGATAAAGTGGAGTCTTTACTGAGCAACTTCCGGTTATGTAGCGGAGAACGGTATAAGGAAGCTTGTACTTCGATAGGAGTCTGAAGAGGAGAATACTAGGATCTTGGAAGAAAGAAAGGAGATATACAGAAACAGTTCCCACTTACCGAGAGCTCTGGCAGAACCCAGGGAGTGAAGGCACCCAAGTCGTGATCGTGGATGCCTAAAATAAACAGCTCCGCAACCGCGAACAAGACGGGAGTGCCGCGGCGCTGTGAAATGAAAGGAAAAATAGTGCTGCGGTCAGGGAAAGAAACTAGAAACAATTCCGCTGAAACAACACCAAGTAAGTGCGAAATACAGAACGAGCGGACAGGACAGAAAGAATGTAACGAAGGAAGGCAGAAACTAGAACACAGGCGAGAAGGGTGAGAAAAGAAGAAATGAAGGGCAGACTGAACGGAGGCAGGGGAACACACTCGGGCAGAAAAATGAAGCAAGGATAGCCAAAGGCTAAGCGGAAACTCTGGGAAGAACTGTGGAAGGACGGTCCGTATCTCGCAGCGTTGAAGAGTCTGAAGGAATACACAGATACAACGCGCCGGGAAAGGGGCGTGGTTGTGTCTTATAGTCCAGAGACGCCATATTGGGTGAGGACTAGACCAACAGTATACTAGTATCAGAGACGCCATGAGCTCCACAGCTTCCATGGGCGAATCCTGACAGTATACCCCTTTCTCTTCGGGGGCTCTCCGGGCTTCCCTGGGTGGAGGCGGTGGAAACGTTGAATGAGCCTAGGGGCATGGAGATGACCTCTAGGTTCCCACGTTCTCTCTTCCGGAGAATAACCCTTCCAGTGTACCAGATATTGAAGTCTTCCCTTACGGTAGCGTGAGTCCACCAGATAAGCTACCTCATACTCCTCTTGAACAGGTGGATGTAAAGGGTTTTTGTTAGACAGCCTTTGTGCATACGGGTCCGTCTGGTATTCTTTGAGCAAAGAGGTATGGAAGACTGGATGCACCCTTTGGAGTCTGTCCGGTAGTTTGTCTGTAAGCAACCGGGTTGATCTGTGAGAGAACAGGGAAAGGCCCTATATATCGTGGTGCAAATTTGCTAGCATGGACCCATTTTGGCAAAAACTTTGTAGACAACCAGACTAACTGGTTGATCTTCCAGGTCAGACTACTAGTTCTCCTCCGGTCTGCCCACTTCTTGTGCATCTGTCTGCTGGACTCCAGTGCCCTTTTGGCAGTCTTCTGAACTTCTAGGAGTTCCACCAACAGGCTATCAATAGCAGGTGTCCTGGTGGAAGGCATACCTAACCATGGCAAGGGGTTAGGATGGTACCCGTAAGTACAGAGGAATGGGCTCATTCGGATGGATGTATGAAGAGCATTGTTATAGGTGAATTCCGCCTGAGGGAGAAAGGATACCCATTCTTCTTGCTTATTAGAGCAAAAACATCTAAGGTACTGTTCAAGGGTGGAGTTTAGTCTCTCGGTCTGACCATTGCTCTGCGGATGGTAACCCAATGACAATGCTCTGTCGATGCCTAGCTGTTGGCATAAGGTGGTCCAGAATCTAGAGGTGTATTGGCATCCTCTGTCCGAGACTATAGTCCTAGGCAGGCCATGTAGTCTGACAATGTCCCTTAGGAATACCGCTGCCATCTCTGGAGCCGATGGTAGATGGGGTAAGGCTGAAAAATGCGCCAGTTTGCTAAAGGAATCGATAGTTACCATGATGGTATTCATTCCCCTTGAGAGGGGCAGCTCCACGATAAAGTCTGTGGAGATATGTTCTCAAGCCCTTCCTGGTACCTTTGGCTGTTGTAGCAAGCCAATCGGTCTCCCTGTAGGATTCTTGCTACGGGCACACACCGGACACGAAGAGACGTATCTGTCTACGTCCTTACGGAGAGTGGGTCACCAAAATTGTCGACATATGAGATCTTGCATATGCCAGGATGACCCGACAACTGAGAGTCATGGCACCACTTGAGTATCTGGCTCTGCAGGGTCTTAGAAGAGATATAGAGAGCCTTCCCTAGGTAGTACAAACCGTTCTGGTCTTGAATGACTGATCGGGGCAGTGCTTCTTCCTCTTTATATTGCTCCATGAGTTCATGCAAGAAAGGGATCACGGTGGACACTCCTAGTGCCTTAGAGAGCAGTAATTCATGACCCTGGACCTGGGTGGGTTCTTCACCTTGGCTCCGGGATAGGGCATCAGCAACATGATTTTCAGTACCAGGTATGTAGGTAAGACAAAAATCGAACTGTAAGAAATAATATGCCCGGCGGGAATTGGTGCATTCCATTTGTTGGAGTACCTTTAAATTCCTGTGGTCAGTGCGAATAAGGAACTCATGGTTTGCCCCTTGTAGTAAATGGCGCCATTCTTGGCATGCCAGCTTCATGGCCAATAGTTCCTTTTCGAGGACTGAGTAGTTCTGCTCACTGCTAGACAACGTCTTTGAATAGTAGGCGACTGGATGCTCCAGTCCGTCCTCTGCCTCTTGTAATAGCACTGCTTCTACTGCTCCAGCTGAGGCATCGGTCTCAAGGACAAAGGGTCGGTTCTGATCTGGCTGGACTAGAATAGGGGCTGTAGAGAAATGTTCCTTTAAATACCGGAAGGCCTCCCTCTGGTCTTGATCAAATGAAAACTTGACGCCCTTCTTGAGCAGATGAGTGATAGGTTGTACTAGCTGGGAAAAATTTGGAATGAATTGTCTATAAAAGTTCGCCAACCCTAGGAATCTTTGTATCTCCTTGACATTTTGGGGTTCTTTCCAGTCTTGGATAGCACGTATCTTACTTGGGTCCATCTGTACTCCTGCCGCAGAGAGAATAAAGCCCAGATAAGATACTGACCTGGCTTCAAAAGTACACTTCTCGGGCTTGACTAATAGTTGGTTGGCCTGTAAACGGGATAATACTTCCTTGACCTGATCCCTGTGTTCTGGAAGGCTGCGTGTGTACACCAAAATGTCATCCAAGTAAACCACTACTGACACAAACAACAAGTCTGAAAATATCCTGTCCATAAACCGCTGGAATATGGCGGGAGCGTTCACAAGCCCGAACTGCATCACCTTATACTCAAAGAGACCTAAAGGTGTCCGAAAGGCAGTCTTCCACTCATCACCCTTAGGGATCCTCAGAAGATGATAGGCTCCCCTGAGGTCCTATTTGGTATAGAACTGTGCTCCTTGAACTGCTTCCAGAACGTCCCTTATCAAGGGCATGGGGTAGCGGTCTCTAACCGTTACCTGATTAAGCCCCCGGTAATCTATGCAGGGTCTGAGTTCTGCTGAGTCCTTTTTAGGTATAAAGAACAGTGAAGCTCCGCAAGATGACCTGGATTCTTGGATCAGTCCGTTCTGGAGGTGAGCGTCTAGGTAGTCTCTTAAAGCCTTCTTTTCAGGCAAAGACAAAGGGTACATCCGACCAAACGGAACTTGAGAGGAAGGCTCGATGTTGATGGCGCAATCTTCCGACCTGTGGGGAGGAAGAACTCTTGGCAATATATCTTTGAAGACTTCAGCGTATTCCTGGTACTCAAGTGGGATAGAAGATACTGTCTTCTTTATTGGATTACTCATCACTTCTACTCCAATCTGGAGGTTAGGTACCTCTATGCAATGTACTTGACAATAATCCGAATCAAAACACACCTTGTTTGTGTACCAGTCAATTAAAGGGTTGTGCCTTCGAAGCCAGGGAATTCCGATGACCAACGGAAAGTGTGCCACCTTAATCATATCAAATACCATGTCTTCTGTATGCTGTCCCATCTTCATCTGTAAGGGAACGGACTCCTTGACTATGGGCCCTGAGGACAGAGGAGTACCGTCCACTCCTTCCACTGGAATGGGTTTGTTCTTGAGGCGCTCGAGCACCTTGTTCTTCCTGGCCCAGTCTATGTCAAGAAAATTCCCTGCAGCCCCGCAGTCCAGCATGGCCAACACCTCGATGGGCTCAGGACTCGTTATCCAGAGTTGGACCTTGAATACCATGAGTCT
Organism: Ambystoma mexicanum; assembly: GCF_040938575.1. Lineage (NCBI taxonomy): Eukaryota > Metazoa > Chordata > Amphibia > Caudata > Ambystomatidae > Ambystoma > Ambystoma mexicanum. Next base: position 101,612,825 of record NC_090936.1, on the reverse strand, counting down.
ATTGTCTTCGCCCCCTGTTATTGGTCTTGTAAAGAAGCAAGGGCTGTTTCTGGTTCCCCCGACACCTCCCTTGCATAGGTTCGGGGGCTGGAGTTTTCCTTTCGCCGAGGTGGTACTTCTGGACAGTTGCGAAGTAGATGCTTGGAAGAGCCACAGTACATACACAGTCCTGCTTCACGGCGTCTTCTTAGTTCTTCTGGAGTTAAAGGCCCCCTGGTTGTTCTGATCTGCATGGGTTCATCCCCTCCGGTGTTTTCTCGGGAAGGTTGGGAAAGAGGTGTGGTAGTCAGTGGACGAGGTCTTCTCCTTTCTTGTTGTCGTTCGTTAAGACGGAATTCAATCTGTAAGGCTATAGTACTGAGTTCCTGAAAGGACGACGGGCGAGCAATCCGAGCCAGCTCGTCCTTGATATCCTCATGAAGGCCTCTCCAGAATAAAGTCTGTTTGGCAGAGTCCGGCCAGTCTGCCTTTGTGGCAAGCCGGATAAAACGGGATAAGTAGGTTTGGACATCTGTAATCTTGTAGCGCATGGTCATTGTTTGTGACCAACGGAGTGGCCCAAGCCAAGGCGTTACCAATCAGGTTAGCTATGATGAATCCCACTCTGGACCGGGATGTCTGGTAGGCATAGGGACGGAATGCGAAATACACCTGGCAGGCATCCAAGAACTCCTTGAGACCTCCAGGATGCCCATCATATTTCCCAAACGACAGGGCCATAGGGGGTAGATCTCCCTGGTCATCTCTTTGCAGGACTACCTGCTGTCTTAAAGCTACATTCTCTGCTTTCAATGCCTGTACTTCAACCGTAAGGTTCTGCATCACCACCACCAACTCCTGATACTGCTCCAAGGACGCCATGGGGGTCTTTTGGCGTTGTATACTGTCAGGCTCACCAGGTGAATACTCTCCTTTCCCAACCTCCTCCTCACCTGAACCTTCTGAGGGGTTGTCCTTGGATTCTGTGGTGGGTCTTCTCTTAGCTTTCTTGTCTTCGACAGGCGACTGCCTTTGGGATGTCTTCTTCTTCTTATCGCGTAAATAAGGCCTGGCTCCCTCAGAGGCCACCTTGACAGGGAAGGAACACCTGTCCAAGGGGAACCCCGAGGAGCCAGACCTCCAGTGGCAGGGAAAAAGCCGAAAAGGCACAAAAAAGCCTGGTAGGATGTATTTCTTCTTTGAGATGGATAGTCCATACTGTAGATAAATTGGAGTCTTTACTGAGCAACTTCCGGTTATGTAGCGGAGAACGGTATAAGGAAGCCTCGGACTTCGATAGGAGTCTGAAGAGGAGAATACTAGGATCTTGGAAGAAAGAAAGGAGATATATACAGAAACAGTTCCCACTTACCGAGAGCTCTGGCAGAACCCAGGGAGTGAAGGCACCCAAGTCGTGATCGCGGATGCCTAAAATAAACAGCTGTGCATCCGCGAACAAGACGGGAGTGCCGCGGCGCTGTGAAATGAAAGGAAAAATAGTGCCGCGGTCAGGGAAAGAAACTAGAAACAATTCCGCTGAAACAACACCAGGTAAGTGCGAAATACAGAACGAGCGGACAGGACAGAAAGAATGTAATGAAGGAAGGCAGAAACTAGATCACAGGCGAGAAGGGTGAGAAAAGAAGAAATGAAAGGCAGACTGAACGGAGGCAGGGGAACACACTGGGGCAGAAAAATGAAGCAAGGATAGCCAAAGGCTAAGCGGGAAACTCTGGGAAGAACTGTGGAAGGACGGTCCGTAGCTCGCAGCATTGAAGAGTCTGAAGGAATACACAGATACAATGCGCCGGGAAGGGGGCGTGGTTGTGTCTTATAGTCCAGAGACGCCATATTGGGGGAGGACTAGAGCAACAGTATACTAGTATCAGAGACGCCATGAGCTCCACAGCTTCCATGGGCGAATCCTGACAGAGAGCTGCAAAAAGATTTCCAAGCGACAGCTGGCAAACATTACCAAAGGAATTCTGCTGAAATTTCATCTGGGTGGAAATGTTGCTGGGGAGACTAGAAAGCAGAGGCCTGTGAGACTTCCCTGGAACCATAGAGGGAGGATTGCTGTGGACCATTGACTGAAGTGTTGGCCAGAACCCTGTTTTTCCACAAGAGTGGAACCCTGCTCAGTCCATGATTGCCATCCCAGAGATTTCCAAAATTAAGTAAATTGTCCAACAAAATGTAAGTGTGAGGATCTATTTAATCCCCATTTCCTTTCATAGTGGGTTCTCGTCCATTAGTGGGTGGGGGAAAATTGTGTACATCCTTCGCATATTTGACTGTATATTATTTAATGAACTCCAAAATAAATTGCCGCAGGGGTGAGCTTGGAAGAATTTAAAATCTTACACCATCCCTCCGAGTGGAAAAATACAAGATAGTAATTGGGTTGCCTTGGTTTTGTTGTTCACCCCTGACTTCTCTAATGAGAAGGGGTGTCCCTTCATACAAAGAAAATTCCCAACTGAAACCCATTCCCCAAACTTGCTTTTAAATTAAAGGTATTCTAATCTCAAAAAACACAATTCCCAATTGTTACCACTCTTTCACCCTTGTATTTAACCAATGGGTGCCACTTCACTGCAAACATGCAGGACATCCTGAGCACTCTTTCTTCCTCCTCCTCCTCCCATTACCATGCCACACCTGGACTCCCAACATCCCTCAGACTTTCTCTCCTCCTTCTCTCCTATCACACCGGGCAAGGTCACTAGGGTTGTCCGCTCTATGAAGGTCTCCTCCAAACAGATCTCCCACTGTTCTTCCAGCACTATTAAGGACACCATCAACTCCCTTGCCCCTGTGCTTGTTGATTTCTGCAATCACTCTCTTGCTACTGGGTCTTTTCCCTTCTTCCCCCAAACACTCTCTTGTGCGTCCCCTCCTGAAAAAACCTACCACCGACCACCCCCCTCTTGTCTCCAGCTAACTACTGCCCCATCTCAATCATTTCCTTCCTTGGAAAACTCTTTGAAAAGCTGGTCTACCACCAACAGGCCCAACATGCTGAGCTCGCTGGTTGCCTACATGACCATCATGCTGATGTCCCTTGCTGATGTCCCTGTCTGTTGTGTACTCTGGTTACCAGGCCACCCACTGAACTTACGGGTCCAGGTCCCTGCATGACGAGTTGCCCTTGCACTGCCTTGAGGCTCCCAACCACTTAAGGGACTGTATCTGTAACCGTACAGTCCCCTGACTCTCTGCACATACGAGCCTCCAACCGCAGCACTTAGGAGCTACTTGCACCCTCGCCACCCCTGCCCCTCCGGCTCTTCGCCCCCTCTTTCCCCCAGCACTTGTGCAATCTGAATGACACAAGGCCTAGTAAGAGCGTTGTTTTGTCCTCCTCTGTCCCCCCCATCCTTGTCTTGCCACGCCCAGAAACACTTGCGTACAGGTATGTTATAGATGATCTATCATATCTTATCATTGGCCCCACAAAAAGAAAATGTTTAACTGCCCACCTTACCCAACACAGGCCTTCAAGTGAAGGAGAGATTTAAACATGCATAATCATCCCTATTTTACTGTCCAACTTCCTCAACATGGGCCTTTGAGTGGGGGGGTCTGCAAAATGAATATTCCTAAAATGTCCCCACTGCCTAGACCTGGGCTTTGAACAGACGGGTGCTGCATGTCATTGATGCTTGGTTTTTTGGGGCTGGGGGAGAAGTGCTTTGCTAATGTGATAACTCATGTATCCAACATAGAACGTGTAATGTATGTCTTGTTCTTTTAAATTAGCCTTGTGTCCATTCCTAAGCTAAATACTGGTGAAGTCCTATTTTCCATATGCATTTTACAAATATGTGATTTAAACTGCTAGCATTTTGAGTGTGCAGGGAACTCCATATAGCAAGTCTTGAAGGTGAACTGGTTTCCACAAAAAGGAAAATGGTGCTTATCTTTTGATATTAAACCTCTCAGCCAGAAGTGTTGAATATTATGTTCTAGCAGTGTGCCATATTATTATAATTGAAATTCGACATACAGCGGGATTCATGGAAAAGAGTTTTGACAGTTTATTTAGCCTATGTTCCCTGTTTGTAAGACAAAGGTATATGTAGAAATGTGTGTTTTATTATTGAAGCTTTGTTTTCTGACACAAAGAAGGTGGTGGCTGTGATTGAACAAATTATTATTCATTGAGCTCATAATTAAAATCAATATATATATATTTTCTATACCCCGGCCTGGCTCTTGGCTCACTGTGGGCACAGAGGGGAGATTTGTGTGCCTCTATATGAGTGTTCATTTAGTCCAGTGCTAAAAAGAAACTTAAGCAAATATTGTCAGACTCCTAGATTGGGGAGGAGTAACTCCCCAGGTTAAGGGTGGTCACTTGTGTACCGGCGCTTTATAAGTGACTGGTATCATATCATATCTCTCAATATAATGCTACACTATGCCCTGCTACTCATAACCGTGGAGATTAAAGGGAACAACGATATTGTGAACATTCAATACAACTAATCCGATTACGTCCCAGTGTGCAAAAACTATTTGACACCATCAACATACAGATAAGAGACGCCCAAGGGCAGTTTGTCTCATTTAAATATGGAAATATCTGGTTGCGGTTGCACTTTAGACCGCTCCATCTGAAAGACTAATAAAACACGATTATAATGGCCATGGTAAAGAACTATGGAGACCCCGGGGCAAATATGTAATATTACCTGAACCAGCCGGTTACAGTGATCAGCTGTATTTTAACAGAAGCCCCATAGTGTATGGAGCGGGACTCAGAGGTATCTTTAGAAGTCTCTTCAGATGTGCGATGCCCTTGCTACATCACGGCTTTGATTTAGCTAAACCACACGTGAAAACAACAGCCACTAATATTTCAAAAGACGTCATGGGAAGTGTGTCAATGGCGGTTGCCAAGCGTCTCGCCAAACAGAAAATGGAGGGCCTGGATGCATCACGGTTCATTTATAGACCACATAGGAGTGTTAAGGGGAAGAGGTCAGCATCACAGCTCTGCAGCCCCCTGAAACCCACCAAGAAAAGCAGAATGAGGGCCCGACGTGAACAGACAAGTAAGAAGAAGCAAGTTATCCCTAAAAGACACAAGAGCAGTGATCTCTTTTAAAGAACAATAGCCTTCTTACACGCCACCTCAGAGAAGTGTGTGAAATCTGAGCTCGATTTCTTCACCGTACCCCTGACCCAGACCAGCATCGATAACAGTTTTTTCGTGGAGGTCTCTATCACTGCTAGCCCCCATAGAATGCTTTGTATCAGGCTCGACAGACATGTATCTGGATTTGAACAATATGCTGCAGCATCTAACCTGTAAAATAACAAAGGTGGACGGGACCGACATAGCGGCTACAGCATGCACAGCCATGATTGCCTATCCCATAGCCACCATGTTCAACCAGCTGGACAGGACGCTGGGTGACCGAAATATATAGCAGAATGATAACATGTATGCTGCAGAGCCTATATAGAGAGCCTATTAAATTATGGCCCAATACCCTGAATAGGCAGTTCTCCACATGCCCCTTTTTCCACAACAACGCAAGGCATTTCGACAACACTGCTCTGGATGGCGAAAACACAGGGTTCGTGAAAAGAGCCTGTCATACCAGTATTTGATTTACTAGGCTGCCTACACGCTGACCTTTTCTTTCAGGATAAACTATTGATCAATGGCATTGACCTTAAAATGAAACTATCCAGAAACACTTAAGCTTTTTGCTTCATGAGCGGGGATGCTGAACAATACAAGTTAGTCACCATATCGGAAAGTTTATTTGTTAAACCTGTGTCTCTCCGTCCATTAGACTGGTGCATGCAGAGGCATTGCAATTATCTAACATAAAGTACCCAGTGGAGAGGGTCGCCCTTTAAGTCTTCAGTATTCCTACCGGTAGCCGTGGTACCAGTGAAGACAACCTGTTCCTGGGGCAGCTCCCAAAATTAATTATCATGGCAATTGTTGAAACAATATCGATCACTGGCGCATACGATCAAAATCCCTTTGACTTTTGACACTGTTACATGAAGTATGCAGCGCTGCATAAGGACGGGGTCTTGCTCCCTGCCAAAGCGTACGCACTAACATTAGGGATCCGAACATAATCAGGGAATGCATGGGCTGGTTGGCTGTCACAGGGAAGCACATGTGAGATAGGCCTGTTTCAATCACATGCAACGGCTATACCCTACTGGGCTTTCATCTAAGACACAACAATGCATCTGCAGGGTAATTTCAACCTCCTTACGAGCAGGAACCTATGCGCTGAGATCAAGTTTGAAAGAAACCTTGCTGCTACACACTCATTGCTAGTGTGAATGGTTTTAGATAATGTTCTCAAAATCAATGCTCTTTTAATGGATACTCTACCGATAAAAGGATTTCTGAGTAAGCATAGACACGTGCAGGGAACATTTCACGGTGTGTATGGCAGCGATACATGCCCCAAGTGCCTACCCAGGAATTGTCCAGTTAGTCTGTAGGTGGACACTGATCCGTAGGCCCGTGGGAGAACACAATGTATAGCTTTGTGGTTGGAGGGGGATCTGCTAAAGGTGTTTGACAGTTTGACACACTCCCCGAAACACCCCATATACACTGGAGTTTTCATAGACTATGTAAAAAGCATCGCAAACTATTTAAAGTATACCACTGTGCCGGTCCAAGACTCTAAAGCCATTACCTGCGGTCAGTACTGTATATTCTTTATCAGTCAAATGTCAGAATGGGGATCGCTGTCAGCTGTTTTGAAAATGTGTTTGAACAATCTCAAGTGAAAACTATCAAATGGTGACCAGATTCGTTAACAAGACGTTACCTATGTTGTATAAATCTGGCAAAATGTTTACAGTGTGTCAACAATGTAAATCTGGTTTGTCTATCTAGTGGTACATGTATCAATAAAATAACTTTTAAAAAACCAACAAGCATCATGTGTTATACATAATAGGGCAACGTAATAAGGAACCAGTCTGTTTTATGAACTGAACAAATTTTATTTATAAAAAATAAAGACATTTAATACAGAAAGGAAAAAGGTTATACAACAAACATTTCAATACAAAAAGAAAATAAACATATACATTCAGAGAATGGATGACTCACATTAATCAGGTAACCAAATAGGCCGTACACATCTCCGGCACAGCCTGGATGCTTCGTAGGTATGGGTGTCGGGGGCGGCGTAGATTTGTCAGAGGGTGGGTAAAGACTCCTTAAACCAGTGTGTATTCCAGCCCTCTTTGGGTCTAGGCAACTGGGATCTTTTTACAGGGGTGAGTGTTCCAGGTGGATCGAGAGGGCTGTGTTGATGGCACAGGGTAGAGGGAGCCCCAGTTTTTAACTGCTCCAGAAGGCGTCATAGTACGACATTACTAACAACGGATGTCAGGATATTTAAATCAGTGACAGCTTGCATGAACTTGTTCCAGACGATGGAGGCAATTATTGTAGAAGTGGGCTGTCAATTCGTAACACCCCATACTAGATTGTGCAGGTTCAAGCTCCTCACAACCCTACCTCTGTAGATAAACCCCCCCCTATCAGTCCATGCGGCCACATCCTTTCCAAGTTCCATCTCATGTAGCAATAGGTCAGTGTTAGATTTATAGCGTTGGCTAAGGGTATTCACCAAGTCCACCAGAACTGGGTCTACACCTGCCAGATCCTTCACAACGCTAGATTCTTCGGATGGCATGTTCAAGGTTCATTCTTTTTTTTTTCTGCATCGCCGTGCCAGGCCTGTGTCAAGTATTCATGGAGAATATCCTTTATATGGCCACTTTATCATGCACTGGTAAATCAGGCCTGTTTAATCCGCAAGGGGTGTTGGGCTGCCAGACTTTCTAACTGCTGCTTGTCCCCCATATACATTTTATGGGCGTGCCCCATCATTGACCGCCAAGTAAGCTGGTGATTAGTGGTATGGCTATGCCTAAGAGAGATCCTATGAATCTGCTAGCCTAAGAGACAATTTTTCTTTTAGCTCGTAGCGATATCTGCCTTTTGAACAGTTTCTTGATGATGCCCTTTTTCTTTTTCAAAAAAATTACTTGACGTGTGTTTGGGGGACATGTCCCTTTAAAGTGTTCTGGGCAATCTCTGAAATAGCAGCCATCAGACCATCCGAAGCCATGCCTTGAACGGACTTACATTGTTGAGGGGTGGTGTATGCAAACATTTTGATCAGCGCGATATTTCTCCTTATACATGTCTACATAGTCAAAGCACAACCAGCTACTGATGAGGTATTGCGATTAATGGTGTTTGTTAGATGCCTGTTTAGGGGTAAAAATAGAGGGTAGCCTCGGCGGGAATATATCAGGGTGCAATCTATAATCCTCCAGAGTGGTTGTTTTTAAATCAACCAGCAGATATCCGTGGGGCTTACTGATCGCGTCTCCAAAAGCCTCCATAAACATTTTTTTTTAGATGAATACATCTGTCAAGCTATCATGGCTAGTTGTTGTTAATCCTGTTTATTTTAAAATAGCATTATATGACTAGCGTTTAGCGTTATAGATCTGTTGCTCTTGCCCTTGTTGAACAAGTTCTGCACAGTATAATAAATGCTTAGATTGCAGTGATGGGAGTATTGGGTAAAGGCTTTTTCTACTTCGGCACTCTGACCACCCTCCGTCATCAAATCATCCATGATGATCATATTCACCATGTTCGGTGGCAGTAAACGATCATCAAATCATCCATGATGATCATATTCACCATGTTCGGTGGCAGTAAACGATCATCGTTGAGACTGTTGGGCATACCTTGCTTCTCTTCCATTTCTAATAAGCAGATTTCTCTTGTGTTAAACTGGGCTCATCCTACTGCTTCCCGAGGTGACCCTATTCCATCTATTCTTATCCCTTATCCCTTAAATGTACCCCTCTCTACCAAATGGCCTTTTTTTAAATACTTGTCTTCTGACATCTGTTTTTCCTGCTGCCTTTAAACATGCTTCTATTCTTCCTATTCTAAAAAAAAACCTTCTGCTGATTCTTTTTTGGCTTCTAACTTTCATCCTATTTCTCTTTTACTGTATCTTTCTAAAATTCATTAATGTCTTGTCTATTCTCAAGTTTCTACTTTTGTTTCTCATAATTCTATTCTTCCTCGTTTTCAATCGGGAATCTGCCCTTTTCATTCCACATAAACTGCTCTTGTCTCTCTCTCTCTCTCTCTCTCTCTAATTCACTACTCTCTGCATGTTACTCATCTTAACTTATTATTTTAGATTTATCTGCTGCTTTTGATGCTGTTGATCACATTCTGTTCCTTTCCTCACTCTCTTCCTTTGGGTTCTCCGGGTCTGTTCTTTCTTGGCTTCGATCCTATCTATCCCAAAGGACCTCTTCGGTCTCTTGGGCAGGATTAACATCTGATACCTTTCCGCTTGTTCATGGTATTCCCCATGGTTCTTTTCTCGGTCCATTTCTTTTTTCCCTCTATACTTCCGCTCTGGCTTAAGTTATTTAATCTCTGGGTCTTTCTCACCAATTTTACACGGACGATACTCAACTTTTCTTATCTTTTTCTTCATTCACTCCTGAAATTCATAGCAATCCTTTTACATGTCTAACAGCTATTAATACCTGGATGACGGAACACTTCTTGGTATTAAACACTGACAAAAATGAAGTACATGTTTTCCCTTCTAATACTATACCACCCCATCTTTCCCCTGATTAGTGCATAGTTACTGGGCCTGGAGCCCGTGTCCATGGAGTTGCCCGCCATTCCATCTGCGCTGCTGAGGTAGGTGCCTTTGTGCCTTGATTTGCGTTCCGTTCCATCTGCAGATTGTGTTTTTGAAGTTACTTGGGCCCTCTGCCTATGGATTGCCCTTTCGTTCCCCTTTCCCTTTCGTGTTGATCCCTACCTCCTCCCAGCCCGTCCCCTCCCCTGATTGATGCATAGTTACTGGGCCTTGTGCCCATGTCCATGCAGCTGCCCGCCATTCCATCTGCGCTGCTGACGAGGTAGGTGCCTTTGTGCCCTTGATTTGCGTTCCACTCCATCTGCAGATTGTGTTTTTGAAGTTAATCGGGCCCTCTGCCTGTCTATTGCCCTCTCGTTCCCCCTTCCCTAATTTGTTGATTGCCCCTGCTCCCGCCTCCCATCCCCCCCTGATTGGTGCATAGTTACTGGGCCTAGTGCCCATGTCCACACAGCTGCCCGCCATTCCATCTGCGCTGCTGATGAGGTTGGTGCCTTTGTGCCCTTGATTTGCGTTCCGCTCCATCTGCGGATTGTGTTTTTGAAGTTACTCAGGCCCTCTGCCCATGGATTGCCCTCTCATTCCCCCTTTCCCTTCTGTGTTGATCCCCACCTCCTCCCGCCTTCCAGCCCGCCCCCCTCCCCTGTTTGGTCAGTTCACTGGTCTTAACTAACCTTCCCAGGGCAACCCTCTGCCCGTGCAGCCCCTGCGGCTAAGGGCCCCTAGGCAAAGGCTAGCTCCTACAGAGGGGGCTCCAGCTAGTGTCAGCAGGGTAAGCCAGTGGGCAGCCATCAACCAGCAGCGACTAGTAAGGCAGGAGTGGCCCAGGTTACAAATAAAGCCATCTCTCTACCCTGAATACCCTGCCACATAGCAACCTTACCTACACTAGAATAATACTGTGCTTATTAGCCTGTGCCATTCTGAGATAATACTACAGTTATTGGCATTGTGAAACCTAGGCCTTTCTCCCACTATACAGGACTCTCAGACCTAGGTGTGTTTTTCTCCGGTATTTAAATTGCATTGTGAAAGTATTTGAATTGCACTGTGAAAGTATTTAAATTGCATTGTGAAACCTAGGCCTTTCTCCCACTATACAGGACTCTCAGACCTAGGTGTTTTGTCACCGGTGTTAAACTACATTGTGAAAGTAGTGCTACCTTGGTTTTGCCTCCTTAGCAAAGCATTCATCTAGCAAACTGTTCTACTATTGTCTGAGCTCTTGTCGTGTTGTTCAATTGTCCTCTATTGTCTCTCACTGTCTCGTCTGCTTGCGCCCCGCCCTGTGTCCTTCACTAGTGTTCTCCCTGCCCCTACCACCCCCCCTTCCCGTTCCTCTTCTCTCCTGTCCCTACCTACTCTATGGTGCTCTCTGTCTCTCCTATCATTTCTAACTGCTTCTCTAACGACTATCCAGATCTCCTCACTAAATTTGGTAGGAAGAAGTTTAAAAAGGACATCCTGGTCTCCAGCACAGGCCTCCCAATTGCTGACACCTATACCAGTGCTTCCTCCAGGCAAACACTCACCAACATCCTCTTTGTCGTTCCCTCGCCAGACCTATGGACATTTCATATGGTCTCTGTGCTCTCTCCTTTTGCTTCTTCTCCCATTAATGGTGGCACCCGTCGGGAGGCCTTCCTGACCTCCTTCCACTCCTCTAAAGTCATCATTAATGTCTACCTTAATGGTACCATATTGGTCCAAGGCCTTCAGGCCCATCTCCCCCTCTTTGATAGACGCTTCCCGGGCCTCATCAATTTATTTTCTTCTGCTGCTGTCCCCTCTCTTCCCTTCACGGCTTCCTTGCCTCCCCCTAGTGTCTCCTCCTTGGCTACCTTGCCCTCTTCTCGTTCCTCTTCTGCCCCCCTCGGGCTTCTTCTACACCTCTGCAGGGTGTACCTCTGATTCTGTACCCCTCCCCGGAAGTCTTTCAAGGATGGCAACCTTCTCCATATTGCCACTCTTAACTCTCGCTCAGCTGTCAAACACTATTCTGACATCTGTCCCCTCCTTGAAGAACTTGACCTTGATGTCCTTGGTCTCACCGAATTATACAAAAAGGGGTTACCTGCACTGTAATTCCTGGTCCTTCAGGTAAATGAGCAAACAAGATAATGGGGTGGACCAGTGAATGAAGGATGACAAGTCCTGCTAACTCAATACATTATATACACATTTTATTTCATCAATACAAAAATATATGTAATACTTATTGTAATACTAATGCATATCCATAACATAAAATCTATATTTTTAAACAAAACTACATATAATCAGGCTCATACCCAAATAATCACCATTCATTCACAAATACACTTGCAAATAAGCAATGGCTTTCCTTCTTTTTTGTGTAAACAAAACTTCATATTACACATATTGCAGAAAAGTACTTATGCAACATATTCCGACCATATCCTTAATACTGATTTCGTTGACAGTTTGTTATGATTTCAAACAGATTATATAGTCGACACGTGTTTTGGTCCTGGGACTATTAATAATGTCTCTTTCTTTTGCAGACCTTCCTCAGGACGTGAAGCCAAGATCAGATGTCTTGCCTTTCATGGTACAATCGCTCCAGAGGGGATGTAGCCCTGATCTTCCCTGAGTGGATTCCTGCCTCTGTCATTCCTACGCAGGCCTACCTCTCTTTTGATTGCCTTGCCTGCAGGCTCTCTCTCTCTCTCTCTCTTAGCCATTCCCTTACTGTGGCTACCACCTATCAGCCACTTGGTCAGATCTCCTCCTTCCTCTCTGAGTGGGCGGACCTCTCCTCTTCCCTCCTGGTCTCAACCACTCAACTCCTCCTTCTTGGAGACTTTAACATCCACCTGGATGCTTTCAGTCCTTCCTATGGACTCTTTCGCAACCTCTGCAACTCTCTCTCACTCTCTATCCTCCCCTCTGGCCCAACTCACTCTGAAGGGCATACTCTGGATGTTCTGATCTCTATAAACCTTCCTCTTTCTATCCCTCTCACCACTGCTCTCTCCTGGAGTGATCATTTTCTCCTTTCCTCCCAGCTCACTCTCTCCACCCCTCAGGCCAAGCCAACTCCAGCACTGCCACCTACCTTCTCGGTTTTCCGACCCATAAAGCGTGAGTCAGTTGAGGCTTTCGCCGCCACTTTCTCAACCCCTCCCTTCCCCCCTGGCTGACTCACACCCTGACACAGCCCTTTCTATGCCCCACTCTGCTATATCTGATGCTCTTGATGTTCTTGCCCCGGTCATGAGGATCCCCTTGAAGCCCAAAGCCAAGTGCAACTCCTGTTACGACTCAGACCTTGTCACCCTTAAACGCAAGTGCAGGGTGGCTGAGAGGAAATGGCGTGCTTCCTGTACATCCTCTGACAAACCGGCCTGCCGCCTGCTCCAAAGGCAATACTGGCTCTCTGTCCGCACCAAGAAGAGAGCCCTCATCCAAGCCTGCGTCTCTGCGGCATCCAACAACTCGGCTGAACTCTTTAAAATCTGCAAGGAGCTGGCCAATCCTGCTGCAGTCTCCGTCCTCTCCTGTCCCCTCCAAGGCCCTCTGCACAGCCCTGTCTTCTCCTTTCATCTCTAAAACTCAGGACATCCTGTCCTTTCTCTCTTCCTCTCCTCCTCCTCCCTCTACTCCCGCTCTTCCTCTGGCCCTTCTGTGGCCACCCCTCCTCTCTCCTTCTCTGCCTTTCACCTGTTCACCCCAGATGAGGTTTCTATACAAGTCCGATCTATGAATCTCGTCAAAACAGATTCTCCCCTGTTCCTCTAAAACCATCAAGGACCACATTGACACCCTGGCTCCTGCTTTGGCAGACTTTTGTAACCACTCGGTCACCACTACAGTCTTCCCATCCTCCCTGAAGCACTTCCTTGTCCACCCTCTTCTTAAGAAACCCTCAGCCAACCCCTCCTGCCTTGCTAACTACCGTCCAATCTGGATCAATCATTCTTTCCTGGGCAAACTCCTGGAAAAGCTGGCCATCTCCCAGCTTAATCTTCACACTGAATCGGTTGGTTGTCTCACTGACCATCAGTCTGGCTTCAGAGCTGCCAGAAGCACAGAAACTGCTCTCCTGAAGATCCGTGAAGACCTGCTCTCAAGCCTTGACTCCAATACCCCCTGTGTCCTCATCTTACTTTATCTATCCTCTGCCTTTGACATGGTCAAGCATGTCATCCTGCTCAACCGTCTCCGTGGTAACCTGGCTATCACCAATCAGGCCCTGGCTTGGCTGACCTCTTTCCTCTCTGATCGACCCTCCCAGGTCCAACTAGGGTCCTTCCTGCCCTCTATCTCTATCTCTACATGTGGTGTTCCCCTGGGGTCTAACCTCTCTCCCTGGCTGTTCAACCAATACCTGGTACTTCTTGCCCACTGCCCTGCTGCTCTCTGCCCCATCTTTCAGTGCTATGCGGACGACACTCGGCTCATTTTCATGCTCCCTTCTGCCACCTCTTCTCCTTCTCTCATCTTTGACTGTCTGTCCGCAATCCAGAAATGGTGTGCCGCCAATGATCTCTGCCATAATGCCAGTAAGACTGAGATTCTCCTCATTGGCACACCTGCTCCCTCCTTTCCTATCACGCTCTGGCTGGCCTCCCTGGGCCCTCTTCCTTCTCTCACCTGTGAGGCTAAAAACCTCAGGGTTATCTTCGACTCGACACTCTCATTCTCTCCTCACAGCTCTGACGTCTCTAAGAAGTCACACTACCAGCTGCACCTCCTCAGAGGTATTCTTCCTTTCCTCTTCTTCCCCCGGAAGCTCACTGTCTCCAGAGATCTGGTTCTCTCTAGGCTGGACTACTGTAACAGCCTCTTTCTAAATCTGCCTGCTTCTACTCTCCTTCCTCTGCAACTCATCCAGAACAGGACTGCAAGACTTGTCCTTGGCCTCAAGCCCAGGGATCGTATGACTCCAGGACTGAAATCTTTGCATTGGCTCCCAGTGGCTGCGAGGATTAAGTTCAAAACCCACTGCATTGTCCACAAGGCCTTCTAGGGCCTGGGGCCTCAATACCTTCAACTCTCTCTTCCTAAATATCTTCCCTCTCGAGCTCTTCGCTCATCCACCTTCAACTCCCTCAGAGTCAGTCGCTCTCCAAGCAACGAGTTGGTGGTAGATCTCTTTCTTCTGCTGGGGCCTCCCTCTGGAACATCCTCCCTGCCTCCCTGACACTTGAGGAGAACCATCTCCAGATCCTGAAGCACCTCAAGACATTCCTCTTTGCTTCTGATTTCTCTCCTCCTCTCCCCTGCTGAAATCCTGACTGAAACTGCACTGGTTACCTGGCTACCATCTAGTCTCGGGCAACCCCTGCATTTGGGGGCTGTTTCTGTATCCCTACAGCTCCCACCAGCTCTTGACGCTGACCGCACTTTTCACCTATTGTTTTATTTATTCTATTTATTTATTACTGATGATCCTATGTACTGCACTTTCACCTCCCTCTTCCCCCTCCACCCTTTCCCTTCCCCCCTCCCCTGCACTTGTTCCATTTCAATGTCACCTGGCCTAGTAAGATCGTTTTCTCTGTCTTTCCTCTGTTCCCCCTCCCTTTCCTCGTCATGCCTTGAAACACTTGTGTATAGGTGCGTTATAAATGCCATACCATATCATATCATATCTTTCATCTATTTTCTTTCCTCCTTATCAGCTTCCTATCTTTCTTACGGCTCCTAACCTGGGACTTTACTTTGATTCTGACCTATATTTCAAGCATCGTATCACTTTATCTTCTCGAGCCTGTCACTATCATTTGTACAACATCCGTAAGGCTGGCGCTTTTCTAACGATTGACTCTGCTAAACTTTTGATCTCTTCACTGATTTGTTCTCGTCTTTTCTATTGTTCTGTTTCTTTATTTAGTCTTTCTCTTTCTCATCTCGCCCCGTTGAAATCAGTGTTCAATGCCACTGTCCCTCTTCTTGTCATGAATCCCCGATATCGGCCCTTCTGGTGTGCCTGGTCCCTCACTCAATAACCAATGCTCCGTTCACCTTCAGCATGGCCGACGCCGTGTCTCCAATGTGGTCTAGTCCTCTGTCTGGATCACGTACTCCCTTGAAAACAGACCCGCCCCGCGCTTCCGCGCGTCTCAACGCTTTGCCCTCCTGCGTCTCGCCCGGCAAGTTGTGTTCTAGTATCCAGCCCCTTTCTCCGCGCGCACCAAAGCCCAGCAGACTAGATTCAGAAGACTCTAGAGCTTACCTTTATAAGGCGCGCTCATCCAGGAAAAAGAAATCTGCACACTCCAAGAAGAAGTCCACGAGAAGCAAACAGGTGAGTCACGAGTCTGAGGACTCGGATTCTGACAGTTTGAGACGCCAACAGACTACAATTGTTCCCGCCATGGAGGCAGCCGTTCAAGACCTAATGAGAGGAATGCAGGAACTCACTACCGAAGTGCAGAATCTGAAAGCTGAAAATGCTGCTTTAAAACAACTTGTTCTATCCCGGGACTTCGCATATCAGGAAAGTGCATCGGTGGGAGGCATTGTGGACAAGTATGATGGAAATCCAAAAACCTTTTGTTGCTTCCTGGACTCTTGTTTGGTTCATTTCACTTTCAAACCATACTATTTCTCAACCCCAGAGCTAAGGTGGGGTTCATGATTTCTCATCTATCTGGCAACGCACTGGCCTGGGCTACTCCTTTAGTCTCCGCTGGGGATACGATACTTGAAAATTATGATGAGTTTGTTTCTGCCCTCAAGGCCATGTTTGACTGCCCTGAACAGGTGTATTCCGCCCAGGAAAGATTATTAGAGTTCCGGCAGGGAAATCAGGATATGTTGACATATGTTACACGTTTCAAACAATTGGATAATGATGCTAGCTGGACCCCAGAAGCCTGTTTTACCTTGTTCAGACGCGGATTAAGCGAAGAAGTCAAGGATGAGTTAGCCAGAGTAGCCCGCCCGGCCTCGTATCAGGCCCTTTTAGATCTTTCTTTGCAGATTTATTTATTTTTATTATTTATTTATTTTTGTTTATATAGTGCTAAAGCCCACAGGCATCAGAGCGCATTCCAAAGAGACAGGACATATTCGGACATGAGACGGGACAACGAAAATCACAATTATAAATTGGTTCAGAATGGAACCGGAGAGAGTGGTCTGATTAGATACTTATTTGAATAAAAGGGTCTTTAGTTTCTTTCTAAATTGTGTGTAATTTGATTCCAATTTTAGTGCCGTAGCTAGTTCATTCCATTTAAGAATGCTTCTGCCTGAAAAGGCCTTACCGAGACCGTTCCACTTTTTGGCTGGTAAGGTTTGGAGGAGGCCCTTGTCAGATGATCATAGGTTTCAGGTTGGCTCATGCCAAATGCTTCGTTTTTTTTAGATATGCTGGGGCTTTGCCATATAGGCATCGGTGGACCATAGTGAGGGATTTGAATGTAACTCTCTCTTCCACGGCCAGCCAGTTCAGATCTCTTCTATCACTCGTTATGTGCTCCCTTCTTGTCTTGCCTGTGATAGCCCTGATGGCATTATTTTGTATCACCTGACATTGCTTCAGGCATTTGCTGCTTGCCCCAAGGAGCAAGGAATTGCCTTAGTCGAGTCTGGAAAGTATTGTAGCCCTGGCTATGGTGGCGCTATTTTTCTGGTTAAGTAAGGGTCTGATTTTATTAAGTAGTTTTTGGTAATACTGGCAATTTCTTTTCAAGTAAGATGTATGAGCTTCAGCACCCATTGAGGCCTGCAATAAACTCCAAGTGTCTTCACTTTTTCGGATATTGGTATTTGAGCGTTTTTGATACTGAAGGAGGAGTATGATGGATTTAGTTTATTTCTGGCATGTGCTGATCCGAAAATCATTAGTTCCGTTTTGGTACCATTAAGGCACATCCAGTTGTCCTTCATCCAGCCTTCAATAATGTTATAAATAGATGTTAACTTATTGCTATCTTGTTTGTAGTCACCACTAAGCTCGAAGACCAACTGGGTGTCGTCGGCGAAGTTAGTGAAAAATATGCCTAGTTGTGTCAGCATGGTACAGAGACATCGCATATATAGATTGAGCAACAGGGGCGAAAAACTGGCTCCCTGTGGGACTCCACAGTCTACTGGTTGGTTTTGGAGGTCTGATTCCCCCAGACTACCCTGGATTGTCTATCTTGTAGGAATGAGGATATCCACTCAGTTGCCTCTTGCGAGCAATTTCCTGAGAGTGCTAAGGCCTCTCGGAGCCTTATGTGATCAAGCAGATCAAAGGCTGCCGAGAGGTCCAGCAAGATCAGGAGGCCTGATTTGCTCTTGTCTAAAATGCCCAACATCACGGTCTGCAAATCTAGTAGTGCCGATTCTGTGCTGTGGGCTGTTCTGAAACCCGATTGTTGGGGTGTAGTAGCTTATTCATGTCCACTGTATTGCTCGCCCAGAGTGCACGGACATTCATCAATCACCAGCACAGTTGCAGAGCCAATACTTTGAACGCAGGTAGATGACGCAATGACTTACAACCACACGCACGCTTAGAAAATAATGAGCACTTATACGGCTATTTATTCATAGCTTGGAAGCAACAAGTGATAACACAGAAATAAATCACAGAAAAGACAGAGAAGTCAAAAGAAAATACATCACCGTGGGCGTAACTGAATCCCTCATCTCGCCAGAAGCGGCTGGAAGACCCCGGTAACAGCCAGGCCGAGAGCACAACAGCCCACAGGTTTGCCGGACAAAGGCGTCCCCCTTCCGACTGAGGTCTTTGTACTTATCTCGTCTGACCGCTGAGGGGTTCCGCATATATGCACTCCTCAAACAGGGGTGGCAATTGCTCGAACCTTCTAGCAACGCGCTTGCGCATTGATAAGTGACCGTTGGTTGCCAGCTGGGTCAACCGACAGTAACCTCAAGGAGCCAAGTGCTTACCTCCTCTCCTAAGAACAAACGCCACGGAAAACAGTTCTATAACTCATAGCAAGACATAACAAAACCAGCTTTCCCAGCAGAATGTCCTTGACTGGCTGCATACCAGGTTTGGGAAGCATGTTTTTTTTCAGCAAAGCAAATTCAGCTCTCAGCAAAGTAAGTACAGCTTTTCACTGAGGCATGGAGTAAATATCCATTATGGCTCTGAGTGCCCCCAGAATGCCGTGCGCACCGGTGCCATGTTTTAGCTCAAGCATAACAATTCCACCCTTCAATATTTACCTTCCATAGCCCAGTGGCAGAGGAGCCGGTCTCTGGAACCGACGAAACATTAGAACTAAGTTGGGAATGCATTGAACACAACAACAAGATATTATGATAGTTAATATAATACAAATGCAAGCAAAAGCGTAACGCAGTGTTCCCCCAATATCAGGAATCCATGAAAATAACCAATCCCACCAATTCCCAGTATGATCTTGGGACATTTGAGAAATGAGATCCCTCAAACCTCGAATATGACTTTCAATGGATCGTGAATGGTCACTCAGATTGAAACAACACACCTTCAAATGCGTTACACCCTAAATTATGCGTTAGCAATAGATAATCAACAGCAGCTCTGTTCTGCAAAGTTGCTTTTCTAATAACTTTGCTGTCAAGGAGTAACTCTTCTAATGCCGGAGAAGTATGATTAAGTTCTTTTACTACTAGACATGCTAATTTGATTAAAGATTTGTAACCTCCAGCAGCTAAACTGCAAACTCCCACTAATGAAAGGGTTAATGCTAGAACCTCAGCCTTCGATAGCAAATGCACATGTGAATCACAATCGGGGGATAGACCCACAGACTCGAAAGTTGACCTTTTGCTTCGAGATATAGCTGGGTGTAAAGGGAACATCATTAGTCCTAATCGAGTTAAGGCACATGGACCTCCAGAAATGTTAGCTGGAATGTAAGTATATGTGATGTTGCCACAGGAAAAGAGCCATCCTGTTGCAAGTTTCACATGATTCAGATGACTGGCAGCTATCACTGTATGATTGCAAGAGATAGTATTATTCATACTGGTACATGTGCTTGAAACTCCTGAACACAATTGTTTCTTGAACACAGTTTGATTTTGCTGTTTGGTTAAATTGAGCTGTTGGCATTTGCCAATTTCTTTTGCATTGCATGTCATAAGGTAACACACATCGCCCTGAGTTACATTGTAGGTTATAATACGTGTCAAGTTTCTCCATTTGCGATCCGTTTCCTGGCAAAACCTGCAGTACTCATAGACGGAAAAGGATGGCCTAATATCTGAATCTTGAACCAAAGAATCATTGTGCGTGACGCCGGAAATGTGCTTCAGAACCGGAACTGGCGTTGGCACCGCTACTAAGCAAGTAGTCAGTAAAGCTTCAGCATTGGGCACGTCAGTGAGGCAAAAGTGCGTAATGTTGAGCACCTTTTGTGCCAGATATATCCACATATTCTCCGTTTGGGTGATCATTGGAGAATATTTTCGCCGTCCTGAAGACGCCTCTTGCATAGCTGGCATCAATGTTGTTTTCACTTGCGCCTGACGTGTTTGCCGAATTCCACAAATCCATGTCTTCGGTCTGGCTGGCTTTTCGGCATCGGCAGAAGGCTGCTTTTGGACATCATTACTCATCATCATTGGTTTCCCTGGATTGCTTGCACAGATGTGACATTTTTCATTGCTAGCAGCATGCCGTTTGACTATCCCGAACGTAGTCCATTTAGTCCCACAATTACACCAGCCAGACACAGGATTTACAAGGCAAACCCAGAAAAGAGATATCAGTGTTGTAAATCACTCTCTTAGGTAACATTTGTCTGCGGGCACATACTGCCATTTCTTTCTACCGGGCTCCATCACTAAGACTACTTGGTCTTTGCCTGATGCAATGACATCTGCGGGCAATGGTGGGCCACTTGGCCTTTCCACCCACACCTTCGCACCCGGTACCATACTGTCTGAAGAGCCAAAACCACAATCTCCACGGGTAGTTAACACTGTAGGAGGCTCCCCCTTCTTAATCATGGACAACTTAACAGGAATAATAATTAGTTGGGCCACCCGATCGCCCTTGTGGATCGGTAACAATTGGTCCCCACTATTCATCAGGATGACTTTGATCTCGCCTTGGTAATCAGCATCAATTACCCCTCCCAACACTTGAACTCCCTTCAATGCTAGGCCAGATCTAGGGGCAATCCATCCCATATGCTCTGGGGGAATTTGTACTCCAATCCCTGTTTCAATTACAACAATCCCTCTTGGGTCTAATCTGATTTCCTCATGGGAATGCAAGTCTACTCCTGCTGACTCTGGAGTCGCCTGATAGGGAGCTAAAGAACCTGGGGTAATTTCCCAGTACAATAGGGTTTCTATGACTGAGTTGGGTTGAATCTGTAAAGCAGGATTCATTAGCCGCATCAAAGGAGTTTCATGCTCATTCACAGGCCTATTGTTTAGCACTTGCACCGCATCAAACACACGATCACGCCAGCCTGCCAAATTGGCATCTCCAGATTTGCGCAGCTGTTCTTTCAACAAACCATTCATCCGTTCAATTAATCCTGAAGCGGCAGGGTAATAAGGCACATGGTAGAGCCAATACATGCTCTTCTCCTGAAAATACTCGTGAATCAATTTGCCTGACCCATTGTCACTTTGAATCTGCAAAGACACTCCGTAATGCAATATGATCTGATCTAACAACTTAATGGTGTTCAGTTGTGTGGCACGCTTGCACGGCAAAACCATCATGTATCCTGAGTATGTATCCACAATAGTGCATGCATACTGACAACCGTTACTGATTGGCAGGGGACCGATATAATCAATCTGCCAAATTTGACCTGGTAGTTTTCCTCTTCGCAATGTACCCCGAACAATCTGAGGGATAGGTCTATGCTGTTGGTGTTGGCACACTGGACATTGCAAAATGATTGTTTTCACTACCTCTAAAGGAATACTGATTCCTCGAGCTTGTGCCCACCTGATAGTAGCCTTTTCTCCAAGGTGCCCAAATTTCTGGTGAACCCTCCAAATCGTCTTCCTGAGCCTCCGCATCCACAGATGAAATCTTGGTGTGTTCATCTGGAACAGAATTAAACCAACGTTCTAATGAGTCTGTAGCACAATGCGCGTCCACATGATACACAGTGACTTCACTTTGTGATAACATTTCCGCAATATCTTGCCACAGTTCTTTTCCGCACAACTCTTTTGAATGAATCTTCCACCCATTCTTTTGCCAGGTTGACAACCACACCGCCAACCCATTCGCCACTGACCATGAATCCGTGTACAAATGACATCGACCAGGGGTCTCTTGTTTCAATGCCTGGTAGACTGCGTAAAGCTCTGCAAACTGACTGCTCTTCCCTTTCCCTGATGTTGGGATTGGGATTATATGACACCGCTTTCCAGTATCGCTCTGTTCCTACATATCGGGCCGAGCCATCCGTGAACCAGGCATGCTCTGTCTGCTCCACGGTCAAATCGCCATAAAGTACTCCCCATTTCATGGGAGACTCGCGTTTTTCAGGCACTTCCGGTGGTATATCATCTGAGGGCGGTATGTTGGCTACTTGCTCATGTCATTTTGCAACTCCACCCTTCCCTGATTTGGCTCTGTCTTGAATGTACCATTTCCATTTAATTATGCTGGCTTCTTGAACATGTCCTATTTTATGTGTTTTAGGAGAGCACAGTACCCAT
Organism: Ambystoma mexicanum; assembly: GCF_040938575.1. NCBI lineage: Eukaryota > Metazoa > Chordata > Amphibia > Caudata > Ambystomatidae > Ambystoma > Ambystoma mexicanum. The sequence goes on along the minus strand of NC_090936.1, from coordinate 101,590,509 downwards.
TGCATAATCGGTATTTCTGGCCTCATCAATACATCATGGCCCACCGTCATTTGCTCGGTATCAACAAGGGCCCAATAACATGCCAGCAATTGCCTCTCAAACGGAGTGTATGAGTTACCAGCATCAGGTAATTTACGGTTCCAAAACCCCAATGGCACACGGTTCCTGTCCTGTTTCTGCCACGCACTTCAGTTAGCATAATTGTCTTGCACAGACACATTCAACTCCACTTCGCCTTCCTTCAATGGCCATAGATCAAGTACCTGCTGCACGGTATCTTTTGCCAAATCAAATGCTTTTTGCTGCTCTTCCCCCCACTGAAACTCATATTTCTTTCGTGTTACTGTGTAGAGGGGGGCCAGTATCTGTCCTAAATGGGGAATGTGCTGCCTCCAAAACCCAAACAGCCCTATGAACTGCTGAGCTTGCTTTTTGTTAATTGGAGTGGTAAACTCAAGAATCTTCTGTCGGCCCTTCGGCACCATTTCTCGATGCCCATTATGCCACTGAATCCCTAGGACTATCACTGTCTCAGCTGGGCCTTGAATTTTGTTCAGGTTAATCTCCCACCCTTCCTTCTTCAATCCTTCCATAAAGACTTCTAACTGATTTTGCACACTGCCCTCATCCTTGCCCTGAATCAAAATATCATCAATGTGTGAGAGATTTGTATGTCAGGTTTACACGGTATCTTGTCTAAGTGCTCTGCCACCAGCCGGTGACAGATAGTCGGGCTATGTATTTACCCCATGGGTAACCTTGTAAAGGTGTACTGATGCCCGCTGCAAGAAAATGCAAACTGCTCTTGGCACTCTTCAGCAATTGGCACAGAGAAAATTGCATTGGCTAAATCTATCACTGCATACCAAGTCCCCTCAAACTTTTGGACATTCTCAATCAAGGTATTGGCACCTGGGACCGCGGGCACTAAGGGAGGAGTGTGTTTATTCAACTCACGGTAATCCACCATCATCATCCAAGACCCATCCCCTTTTTTGACAGGCCAGAGAGGATTGTTCCATGCGGTAGTAATAGGGTGTAACACACCCGCCTCCACATACCCTTTGAGGGTGTCTGAAATTTCCTTGTGCCCCCCAGGAATGCGGTATTGCTTCATTGCTACCCGCTTGGTTGCCACAGGCACCTGTACTGAGGGCATTTTCAATTTGCCTACGGTAATGGATGTGCAGGTCAATGCACTCACCCCAAACTGGTACATTTTACCTCCAAGTCCCAAAGTCAACCCTTCCAGAATGTCAAAGCCAATTATGTACTCAAGTATCGGGACAATCAACACTTGGTATTTCTGCCTAGTCAAATTGCCTATTTTCATCTCCACTTCTGTTTGTACTGCGGGGGTCTCCTTTCCCCCCGAGACCTGTAATAGTAAATTGTCTGCCTTTGAATCGTGCTGGATTTCCATGAATCAGAGAGGCCTCTGCCCCAGTGTCTATCAATGCTCGCACCCCTTGCGTATTTCCTGGCCCCCAGAAAATCTTAACATTAACATGGGGCCGCCTATCAACTTTTATGCTAGCATACTCTGCCGCGGCTTGGCCGTAACCCTAGTCAAATTTTGAATGAGTGTGACCTGACTCTGCCTCTAGCATTGCACTCACCACCTTCCTCAAATCAGCGTATGTTGGCTGGTACGGGGAAGGTGTCCCCATAGACCCTTCTTCTTGTTCTTCCACAGGAGGAGCGGAAGGTGAGGTGTCCCCCTGTGGCTTGGTTACTACCTGTTTCTTAACCTGTTTATAGCGCTCTTTGGCTGCAAGCCCTCTCTTTTTGTATAGTTTATACATTACCCTAGTTTCAATGCCATCAATTTCTTCTCGTGGCACATCATCTTTTAACAAAGCCAAAAACATGTCTTTCCTGGACACTCGGGAGTCTCTACTATCTTGCCTCCTGCTTTCAGTTCGTCTCTCACTACGCCCCTCTCTCTCCCGTGGCTTGTCATCACTCTTGTCCCACTCCCCTAAATCTGCCAGTTGCCGAATGGCATCCACTACCTCATCAGTGGGTTTGCCCGTCATACCTACGAGCAATGTCATAATGACACTTTTGTATGCGGGCGGTGCAGTTCTGATCACCATATTTCTAGTTGAAACTGAGAACGGCACGGCCCCCATGTGTCCTGGAGCATCTACATGAATTGCCTCTTTCATAGCATGCTCTCTGACCTTTTGAATCGCCTCTTTCAGAGTATACCACTTTGTTTCCTCGCTAGGCCAATCTGTGGTAATGGGGTACTTGCGGTTACACGCTTAGGCTGCCAGGTGAAACAAAGACACCTGTGAATCTTGGCCATTATCATCAGGGGGCGGCCCTGCCCTTAAGACCTCCTGTACATTGGTGTCAGTTGACAAAGGTAGAAAACACGGTGAGTCTGTGGAATCTACCAACAACCCCGCGGCGCCCCCATCTAGCAATCTCACCATCCATGTCAATAAAGGTTCCCCTGATTTTTACCTCAAACGAGTAATAATTTCCCCAACCTCCTGCTGGGTGTAGTCTTCCAGCGTGGTTAAATCCACAACCCCGCCCGCAGGATTCTGCGGGTGGGGCCCGGCTCGCCGTCTTCTAACTGGCTTAGCCACCACTGTCTTCTGATTAAATTCCGCTTTGGGATCTGACTCATTTGCCAAGCTCCTCTGGACTGGTTGAGTCAAAAATCTCCATCCCAATTATCAGGATCCCAATCCACACCTGCGGTAGCGATTACAGCTGCCACTTTTCTTTGGTTGACCCCTCCCCATCTTTTCCTATACTTATACCGGGCTACTCTGACTGATGCCCTCTCTGCCACGGCCTGATATGTATCAGCTTTATCTTTGAAAAGTTTCATTTGGATCTGCTGCATTAACGCAATCTGCTTTTCTGCAGCCAACTCTTTTTCTAATCGCAAAATATCATTTTTCATTTCCAGATTTCTTTGATGCATTTTCCTATAGGCATGCAGGAGGACCCAACCCCGCCTACCCAGCACGGTGCATTCCTTTCCCCTTTCTACTGAAACCTGTTATAAACAAGACATTACATCAGACTGATCAGCATCTCCCAATCCCTGATCCCATGTTTCACTTAGCCCCGCACCGCATGCCCACACCTGGGCCAATTTATCATAAGGGCTCTTAGCCCAGCCTGGAATTATAACATCAGAACATTCACCGCCAGTGGGAACGCTCTTTTTCCTGAACAAACTATTCATCATTGCAGTAATGTACAAAACCTCTTTATTTATATATATATATTTTTTTCTTTCCACACTGCAGTCACTCGCGCAAACACGCACAAAAAAAAGATTAACACAGTCCAACATTCACTGCCAAATAACTTTCGCTTGCAATGTAAGCAAAGCCTATCTGCGTTCAAACAGATTCTTTAATATTTGGAGCAATTCATCACAAATATCCCATCCTCGTCGCCAAATATGTATTGCTCGCCCAGAGTGCACGGACAGTCATTAATCACCAGCGCAGTTGCAGAGCCAATACTTTGAACGCAGGTAGACGATGCAATGAATTACAACCACACACACACTTAGAAAATAATGAGCACTTAGATGGCTATTTATTCATAGCTTCGGAAGCAACAAGTGATAACACAGAAATAAATCACAGAAAAGACAGAGAATTCAAAAGAAAATACATCACCGTGGGCGTAACTGAATCCCTCATCTCGCTAGAAGCGGCTGGAAGACCCCGGTAACAGCCAGGCCAAGAGCACAACAGCCCACAGGTTTGCCGGACAAAGGCGTCCCCCTTCCGACTGAGGCCTTTGTACTTATCTCATCTGACCGCTGAGGGGTTCAGCATGTATGCACTCCTCAAACAGGGGTGGCAATTGCACATTGATAAGTGACCGTTGGTTGCCAGCTGGGTCAACCGACAGTAACCTCAAGGAGCCAAGTGCTTCCCTCCTCTCCTAAGAACAAACGCCACGGAAAACAGTTCCATAACTCATAGCAAGACACAACAAAACCAGCCTTCCCAGCAGAATGTCCTTGACTGGCTGCATACCCGGTTTGGAAAGCTTATTTTGTTTCAGCAAAACAAATTCAGCTCTCAGCAAAGTAAGTACAGCTTTTCACTGAGGCATGGAGTAAATATCCATTATGGCTCTGAGTGCCCCCAGAATGCACTGCGCACCAGCGCCATGTTTTAGCTCAAGCATAACAGTCCACATAATTCTGAAGTTGTTCAGTGGCAACCTTATCCAGTATTTTCAACAAGAAATTACAGTTAGTTATTGGTCTGAGGCTTGCGGGGTACTGTTGATTAAGTTCTGGTTTCTTGGGTAATGGTGTAACCCTGACTGTTTTGATTAGATTAGGTACAGTCTGATCCCTAAAGGACACGTTTACCATTCTTCTGAAAAAGGGACAGATAGACTTCAGAATACAGGAGAGAAACGCAGAGAAGAAGAAGACACGGAGCCTGCCACCCAAACCTCTACCTGAATATAACCGTCCCGGGGAACAGGAAACCTCAGTCCAAGGTCAATCTGAACCTATGCAGCTTGGGTCCTTGAGAGGTCCCCTTTCTAAGCAGGAAAGGACACAAAGGATCAATAGCGGTCTTTGCATGTACTGGGCATTCGATAAACATTTAGTGCGTAATTGCCCGATTGCCCCTCCACGACGATCGGGAAACGCCAGCTCTTGCTCCTGAATTGAGCCCAGTTTCGGGAAAAGGAACCTTGCTCCAACCTCTCTCCCTCACAAGACTGTCCGTTAAGCAGTACCTTGGTGCTACTCCAGGTGAACCTTTCGACACACAACAAGGAAATACATTCTATATTAGCTCTGGTGGATTGCGGTGCCATGGACCTTTTTGTGGATGATGAATGGGCACAGAGACATCATATTTCCTGAGAAACCAAGGAAGTCTTCCAGGCAGTGGAAGGAATCGACAGGAAACCCCTATCCTCCGGTCCCATAACGCAACAAACATCTGAGCTTATGATATCTATTCACAATCTATTCACAATCACCAAGAAATATTGCGTTTTGACATAATCAGAGCAGCTCACTATCCCATTGTGCTTGGCATGCCATGGTTGCGTAAACATAACCCGTATATCAATTGGGCAGCTGGATCCTTGTTCTTGGGTTCCGAGTTCCGTCTCACTCATTGTCTATCTGAGAAAACCAAACACTCCGGTGGAGAGAAGCTTCCTCAACCAAAACACCTCACGGTCTCTGTCATCACCCAGGTGCCCGAGGTGTACCATCAATTCTTCGATGTATTTTCTTCCGCCATTATTCAATCACTCCCCCCTCATCGTCCTGAAGATTGTGCTGTTGACACAGAAGAGAATGCAGTTATTCCTTTTGGAAGGATGTTTATTCTCTCAGAACCTGAGAAAGTCGCCTTATGAGAATATCTAGACACCAACCTCTCTAATGCATTCGTCCATCCAAGTCACCAGCCGGAGCATCTTTGTTTTTTGTACCTAAAAAAGATACTAAGGAACTGTGTCCATGCTTGGATTACTGGGGTTTGAATAAATGTGCCTTAAAGGACAGATACCCCTTGCTGCTCATTTTGGACATCCTGGAGGCCCTACGTGGAGCTGTGATCTTCACCAAGCTGGATTTAAGAGGGGCTTACCATCTGATTCGCATAAAGGAAGGTGACGAATGGAAGATGGACTTTCGGACCCCCTTTGGTCACTATGAATATCTAGTGAAGCCATTCGGCTTAGCAAACGCTCCTGCCGTATTCCAGCGCTTCATGGATTGGATTTTTTCTGGCATGTTGTTTCTTTTCGTTATCATCTACTTAAATGATATCTTGATATATTCACAAGACCTAGCCTTGCATCAGAAACACGTCTCTATGTTTCTACAATGGTTGCGCGAACACCATCTGCTGGCCAAAACCGAGAAGTGTATTTTCCACGTATCCACATCCACAGTCAGATACTTAGGGTTTATATTAAGTACTCAAGGAATAGCGATGGATCCATCTAAAGTGGAAGCAATCCTTTCTTGGCCTGCCCCAACCACTGTAAAACAAGTGCAGTCATTTCTGGGGCTTGCTAATTTGTACAGGAAATTCATCCCATCGTTCTCAGCCATTGTTCAACCCATCGTTCATTTGCTAAAGAAAGATACTCTCTTCCAATGGACTGCCAGCCAAGAAACTGCCTTTCAGAGACTCAAACATCTGTTTACTAGTGAACCCATCCTGGCCCAACCGGACATTACCAAAACCTTCTTGGTAGAAACTGATACTTCCGAACATGCTATCGGGGCAGTCCTTAAACAAGAAACCGAAGACGGATTGGAACATCCAATTGCACATTTGTCGCGAACCCTAAAGCTTAGCAAAACTCATTACTCAGTCCTGGAAAAAGAACTACTTGCCATCAGACAAGCCTTTACAGATTGGCGTCCCTTTCTTTTGGGCGCAAGCTATCCGGTCTTGGTACAGACCGACCATCGGAATCTCCAGATTTTACAGTCCATGGAATGCCGAAACAGTCGCCAAGCAAGATGGGCCTACTTTTTGGCCCAATATCAATTCAGCATTCAACCCAAACCTGGTCCATTCAATGTAATTGCATATGCTCTCTCCCGAAGATCGGATTACATAAAAGAGGATGTGCCTCTCCTTCCCAAGATGTTTCCCGACAAGGTGTTCATAGCACAGGCTAACTCTCTCTTGGAGATGATACGTGAGGAAACTACCACATCGGACATTTGAAAGGAGTATGTTACAGACAATTCCTGGATCCTCTCAAGCAAGGATGGATACCTGTTCAAGGACAAGTGCTTGGTTGTTCCTACAAAGAAACTTCAATCCAAGATTATGAGTCTCTGTCATGACACATTCCAGTCTGGGCACCGTGGCATCACGGCCACTTACCAAACAATCAGCAGAAACTTTTGGTGGCCTAAGATGCGCACTGACATACGTGCCTATATACAAGCCATTTTCAGTCTGCAACCAGAACAAGATCGACAACAGGAAGCCAGTAGGTCTGCTTCATCAACCTGAATTACCATCTCGACCCTGGGAAATCATAGCCACTGATTTTATTGTGGGCCTACCTCCTTCCAGAGGTTTTACCATCATAATGGTCACGATAGACCTCTTTTCCCACATGGCTCACTTTACCCCTCTAACCAAGCTTCAGTGCCCGGGGTGGCAGGGATCTTCGTCACTCACATATTCTGGTTGAATGGACTACCTTCTAAGATCATCTCTGATTGTGGACCACAATATATTTCCAGGTTCTAGAAGTACCTGTCACGATCTGAGTTCCACGTAGTTAGGTATACCTCTGTTCCCAAGTACCAGTCAGAGAGGTAGATAACCACTCGCTGACCGATTATTGAGACCACAGGTGGTGGGGACAGGAACACGGATCCCGGATGGCTGCAAGAAAAGGATCGGGTTGGCTTTGCCAACGGGCTCGAAATGGAGTCGTAATCCTTTTGAGCTCCCGGGCCGCCGGCAGAATCCTTCAAAATCCTGAGGATAGCTGAAACAGAAACGCCATCCAGACGCATTAAATGAGAGCTGACAACTAGAGCTACGACCTCCTAAAGTCTCAGAACAGTGCATAAATCAGATCTGGAGAAAATCTACGAGCAAAAATAAGGGCGCCGGCGCTGACAAAAACCCAAGATGGCCGCCGTGTGATAGGTGAAACGAACGCTCAACTCAGACTGATTAACTCGGAGGTGGATAAAGCGTGGCATCGGAGCCCAACGAGACGTGCGTGAGCCCCTGCCAGCAGCTTGCCTCGTCAATATCCAGGAAGACAGCAGCAGAGGTGGTCAAGGCCACACGAGAATAGCAGGTCCCTGCCCGCAGATCCAGCAGCCCCACCACGGGTACGAGCGGATGAGCCCTCGTCTCCCTGCTCAGCGAATGCACCAAGACAAGGGGAGTGGAGCAGAACCGGGAGATTGCAGCCTCGAGCGCAGACGAGCGGCGTCACGGCACCAACACCTCCCGAACTGAAACGATCGATCGCGGGCGCTCCGTTTATCGTTGAGCGCCTGCTGACATTCTACAGCTCACGTAGGTAAGGAGAAGGGAAGGAGGGACACGCGACTTAACACTGAAGGCACCGTGAACACACTGGGCCCCCCAAAACAGTGAAGTGGGTGAAAGGGCGGACCCTGACTCCAGGGTGTGATGAGAGAGGTTGAATAGACTCTGGAACTGACCAAATGGGGAAGAGATAGGCCCCACACCCAGAGTGATCGACTGAGACACCCCCCAGGCAACACGTGTGACTCCAACACGGGGGGAGAAGGAAGCTGAGATCCCATAACCAGCCCAGCAAGCAAAGACACCCACTGCAGTGCGATACATACTGAACAAGGAGCCACACAGTACAACACACGTCTGAGATAGCAACCTCCCAGCAAATAAAATTAATACCGAACAGACCACCACATAAGACGAAACGGAACATCAAAGTCCGATTCCCACACAATAACAGCTCTCAAAATGGGCAAAGACAAGATAACAACAAAGAAAGTGGGCAACCAGAGCACTATGGAGCAATTCACAACTACCACCCTGCCCCCGCCAATGGAACCAGATAGACCGGAAGACATACAAAACCCCGAAGAAACTCTCTCCCTGAGAGACGTGATGACCGCCATTGCCAATTCACGGACCTCAATCGAAGTCAAAATGGACAGCATATCGACAGAAGTTTCCCTACTGAGGCATGACCTCCAGAAGCTCTCATCCCGCACCGGAGAGGCCGAGAACCGCATATCGGTCGCGGAAGACGAATTGAGAGGTATGGGCCAGCAAATGAACAGAGCGCTAGAACGTATTAAGGTACTGGAAAGCAGGGTGGAGGAAGGAGAAGGCAGGTCAAGAAGAAATAACATCCGCATTCTTGGGTTGCCGGAAAAAGCCGAAGGAGACAGCATGGAACTCTTCCTAGGACAATGGATCGTCGACTTGTTTGCCCCTAAACCCTGTCATCACTATTCTCAATAGAAAGAGCACACCGAGTTCCGACAGGCATCCCAATACCTGGAAAACAACCAAGAACTGTAGTAGCAAAGATTCTTAACTACAGGCATCGGGATGCGGTGCTGCAGATGGCCAGATCAAAAGGAGAGATAACATACAACGGCTCCAGGATTGGTTTCTTTCCAGACTTCACCAGGGAAGTGCAGAAGATGAGGCAGTCCTTTGACCCCCTAAGAAAGCGTCTACAGACACTAAACGTAAAATATGGCATCCTATTCCCTGCGCAATTGAAGATATACCACAACAGCACCACAATACACTTTACTGATCCCAGAGAGGCCTGGACCTGGGCTGAAAGAAATCTGAAGGGGGAATGGAATCCACACAGACGGCATGAGACAAGAAGGAACAGGTTGCGCCAAAATGAACCACCAGATGGACCAGACCACCAAGAACAGGGAGGGATACCCCAGAGAGAAGATGAATAACTACAACAATAGATGAAACGTAACTTGCCCAGCAAAAACAGTATCCGGAAATTAAATGCTGGCGGCCCACGGACCAGCACGACACGATCCCCCACAGCAGCAAGTGCATACGGAAGTAAACTCAGACCAAAGAGACCTAAGCACTCAAAATTAGTTAGACTAGACAAATGTTTTGTTTAATGGGCGACAGATGCTTCAGTTGGGGAAGGAGTATGGGGAGGGGGAACAGGGAGTTACACAGGTATCCAAATGACACCTGGTCCATCAGGACCACTTCGAACATGACATACTTGAAGATGGCAAGTTCCTGCACCTGCATATGACAAGGAACGCAGTGAACAATGGCTACAGCTGGACATAGGGAAGAAAAGTTTGCCTTCATGACATGGAACGTGAATGGCCTGGGAAATAGCATAAAGAGAAGACTAGTAACACAATACATTAATCTACATGATCCGGATATAGTGATGCTTACCGAAACACACCTAGCGGGCACAAACTGCCATTCTTCAAGAGAACCAAGTACAGAACAGCAATCCATGCAGACTTCTCCATGGGCTCGAGAGGTGTGTTGATACTGATAAACAAAAGGACCCCGATAGACATAACAAAGGTAATTCAAGACCCGGGGGGCAGATTTGTGTTTATGCATTGCACATTATGGAACCAAATCATACAATGGCGATCTATTCACCCCCAGCACTAATGGCCCCCCTAATTGAAGAAATCACGCTGATAATAGTGAACAACCCAGCGGATACACTGGTGATGGGCGGGGACTTGAATGAGGTGATGAGCAACACTGAGGATCGCACACATCAAAGAGGAAGGAATCCGCCGAGACCGACCAAACTGGCCAGCTTTGCATCAGCACTGGGTCTGAAAGACGCATGGAGGGACCTCCATCCAGACGAGAAACAATTCTCTTTCCACTCGGGTGCACACGGGTCGATGTCCAGGATAGACTACTTCTTCCTCCCTGGTGTAAATGTGCACAAAGTAGCTGAGGCAACTCTGCAGCCCCGAGGGATATCAGACCACTCCCCACTCACGATGCTGCTCGAGACAGAAAGACCACAACCCCCACTGAGGTGGCGCCTGAATGCATACTACCTAGGATTTCCAGAACTGACTGAGAAAATCCAAGAAGCGACCGCAACATACTTTGAACTAAATCAGGACTCTGTGGACGATGTTGGAATAGTATGGGAAGCATATAAGGCAACTCTAAGGGGTGAAATCCTGAGCTGGACTTCAGCACACAAAAAATCACACCGGCGAGAAGTGGAAGAAGCAGAAGCAGACGTGAGACGTGCTGAGGAGAACCTCAAAAGCTCAGGAGCGGCAGATGACAATACATCTCTACAAGTGGCACAAAAAAAACTATACAACGTGGCGCTGACGTGCGCAAAACAGGCGCACAGAACTACATGTGCAAGGATATATGAAACAGGAGACAAAGCCAGCAAAATGCTGGCATGGCTGGAAAGGAGAGAGGAAATGTTCTTACGGGCAAAGGAAAAGGACATTCTACCACTGGACCTAAGGAAAGCCAACATAGTAGTGATACACAAAGAAGGCAAACCTCCAGACGCATGCAGCTCGTACCGCCCAATCTCTCTTATTAACACCGAAGCCAAAATACTGGCAAAAATACTGGCCAACAGATTGCAAACAGTGATACCCTCCCTGGTCCACCCGGACCAATCCGGCTTCATGCCACAGAGATCCACGCAAATGAATATCCACAGACTACACTCTGCCATTGAAAGATCACCCACTCTACAGGACCCATTAGCCCTGCTAACTATCGACTTCGAGAAGGCCTTCGATTCAGTCCATTGGGAAGCCCTGTGGCTCATCATGGGCGGAATGGGATTTCGGGAGCATTTCACAAACTGGGTCAAACTCCTATACAGTGCCCCGATAGCTGCAATTAGAGTCAATGGCTGGTCCTCACGAATCATAGAACTTGGGAAGGGCACCAGACAGGGATGTCCTCTCTCCGCAATGCTATTTGCACTCGCAATTGAACCACTAGCGATAATGCTAAGAGAGTCCCTGGACTGAAAAGGGTTCCAATGGGCACAGAACTGGTGAGGACAAGGTGTCCTTATATGCAGATGATCTCCTAATCTACCTTAGTGACCCAGCAGTCTCCTGCCCCATTATAACGAATATACTAAACACATATGGAACCTTTAGCGGATTAAAAGTAAACTATGATAAATCCCTGATCTTTCCAATAAAGGGTCTCGATGCAGCAACTCTAGATAACAGCCGTTTAAGACCGAGAAAGAACAGCTCCGATATCTAGGGATACAAATCTCAACAGACCTAACACAGTATATAGGGGAAAACCTGCACCCAGTAAGGGATAGATTCGTAAATGAAGTGAAGCACTGGATGACCCTTCCGCTCACCCTACTGGGAAGAGCCGCCCTATTCAAGATGTTGGCCCTCCCCCAATTTCTATACGTTTTCCAGAACGCGCCGCTATACATACCCAAGATAGAATTTCAAAAAATAGATGAATCACTCAGGAAACTGCTATGGGGAGGGGGGCATCCACAAATTGCTCTTAAAACACTACAGCGCTCAATATGGGAGGGAGGAATCGGGCTTCCAACCTACAGACGTATTACTGGGCAGCCCAAATGTCAGTGGTGAATGATATCCTGCATGCCGATCCAATGATACCGCACAACAGAGCAGACACCCAGACGGACCATGGAATCACCCCGCTAGAAAGCCTCTATCAAAAGAAAACCTGACAAGCCACACCCACAACGGTGGCTCAGAGAACACAGATTTGGATAGATGCGCATAAATACCTGGGATGGGAGGGGAAGATCACATTGAAACAACCCCTGTGGTGTAATAAACACCTCCCAGAACTTAAAGAAATTCCCAAATGGGTAGCCTGGGAGGAGGCGGGGATACAGACACTAGAAGATTTGGTACAGGATGGAGAAATCGAGACATTCCAAGTCCTGGAAGACAAATTCAATCTTCCCATCACGGAGCACTTCCACTACATGCAGATAAGACATGCACTCACTGCAAGCGAAATAGACCTACCGAATGTACCAGAATGCACCCCGATTGAGAGGAACATAGTGATGGAACGAATTGGGCACAAAGTAACATCCACAATGTACAATGCCATCAATTAATTTGCCACGAAGGAGCTCATAGAACTTAAAGAGAAATGGGAAAGAGACGTGGGTCAAATACAAGCAGAGGATTGGACAGTGGCACTTATGTACCCCCGAGAATCAGCAATCTCAGCCAGAATCAGGCTGGTCCAGCTTAAAATCCTACACAGGATTTACTATCCCAGAGAGGCCTTGTACCAATGGGGAAGGGCGACGGACCCCAACTGCCTAAGATGTCACCACCTGAGAGGAACCTTCTTCCACATTGTATGGGAATGCCCGCGGATACAGGACTTTTGGCAACAATGCTGCGATAGACTGTCAACAGTACTTGGCTGCGAATTACCGATGGACCCAAAACTCCTGATACTGGGAATAGATGCGGATATAGAGCTATCCAGATTTGAAAAACTCATGTTTGCAACAACCACTAGTCTCGCAAAACGAAATATAGCTCAATTATGGGGCTCAGCCACACCACCGCAATATGCCAAAAGGGTAACGGACGTGGACATATGTGTCCCAATGGAAGCGAGAGTGTACACTACAAGGGGATGCCCAGAGAAAGCGGCCAAGATATGGCAAAGATGGGAGGACAACTGAAGGTAGACAAGGAAGAGCCATGAGGACACTGAGCGTCGAGCAATGAACTGATACAAGCCATCGAAACGAACTCAAGAAATATCAGATGTTACAACCTCACAATATATGCAAACATAAATCAGATGCCAGGAAGAACTGTATACCTGTGTGTTTAGATGTTTGAATGTTTGAATATTTAAGTGTAGTGACCAAATGTCAACTACCTTACGTTGTTGTGTTTGTTTGTACCTACAAAACAATAAAAAATATTTTATTAAAAAAAAGAAAAGGAGCGGGTTAGACAAGCAATACCGCCAGTACAATAAATGTAATACTTTAAGGACTGTAACCTCCTACCTTTGGGAAGACAGATGTGGACTTGAATACCTAGATGTCCCTCCCTGAGAGATGGAAAGATTCAACCAGGGACCACCTGTGGGTTGTAAGTTCTGAAGTACAAGATAGGGGTGCAAGATGCAGTGGTTTATGAAAACGTCAATATCCAAAGTGTCCCAGTTCAACAAATCCAAGGGTGAAACAAGATCAATCCATTAACCAAGTCCAGAGTCCAAAAACCGTTGAGAGCACAAATACCAGGATTTCAATACAGAAGGGCAATCCAAATCAGTCCAAAATTCCAAAAAAACAGGGTCCAAAACACAAGGTAGCTGAGTCGTCGCTCAGGAGCAGAAAATGGCAACACGCCGTGTAAATAGCTGAGAAGCGTATGACTGAAAGCGAGTGTTGCTTTTATTCCGTGTTTTCCCGGTCACATGATTTACTTGGAACTGCTCCTGATTGGCTCTACACACCTCACATGACCCGCGTGTATGCGTAGTCTGTAATGCTACGCGCGGTGTCACGTGTGCGGCCAGGACGTCGGGATTGCCATCGGGACCACAAACGCCATGGCAGCCTCCATCCACAACGCTGCCTTAAGCGCCGTGATGCTGGCGCTGCTGTGTGGCATTGCCCGGCCGATGCTGGCGCTGCTGTAAGGTGCTGAGCCGCAAGTGACGCCAGCGAGCCACGACCCGACACCGCGGACTCCGAAGGCCTCCTATACCTCCGCTGGTGCCGAGCCGGGCCGCCCATTCAACGGCGTCCCAAGGTGGGGAGTAAAGGATGTTGCTGCATGACAGTACCTTTGTTGACAACTAGGTATCCAACGTGCATTGTCATCAGGTTATCATCCACAGACTAACAGAATTACTGAGAGAGTAAACCAAACCCTGGAACAGTATTTACGTTGTTTCGCATCAAAGGTACACGATGACTGGTCGCTTCTGATTCCTGTAGCTGAATTTGCCTACAATAATTCAGATCATTCCACGACAAGGATCAGTCCGTTCTTGTGTAATCAAGGGTTCCACCCTTCTGTATTACCCACACTCTTGCCACCAACCACATTGACTCCTTCAGTAGATGCTTGGATTGCTCAACTAATCACCATTCACAAGCAAGCTAAAGAGCATCTAGAAAAGGCCAGGATGGACATAAAGAGATTTGCGGATACCAGGAGGTGTCCCGGTCCTTCTTACACTGTCGGAGAGAAAGTCTGGCTTTCATCGCGTTATTTACCCAGACACTTGAGACTCAACAAGTTGGCTCCTCGTTTCTACGGACACTTCGATTACTCGCCACTTGGAAAAAGATTCACCCTGTTTTTCATACATCACTACTGAAACCCTTTTACCAGTCAACCCAGCCAAGTCCTCGACCTCCTCCCTTCTTGTTGATAGCCAAATCGAGTTCAAAGTTTCCTGGATCTGTGATGCAGATATCTATGGGTGATCTTCCTGATGGGTTTAACCCCCCCACCCCCTGGCCTCAGTCTTTCAGCCTTCTGGGGCTGTTAAAGCTTGCAGTGCTGTGCCTGTGCTTCTTTATTCAGCATTTGAGCACTATGTGGAAACCTACAACTAAAATGCACGGCTTTCTCCATCTTACCTAGAAACAGTGAATAAAACATGTTACAGCTTTGTATATTTTCTTCAACAATATACCCCTCACAGGCTGTTTAAAGCCCATCCATTGTGTTTGACACGTGCCATACCTTTAAATGTTGAAATGCATCATTCGACATATGGCGGCCCCAACCCCGGCCCCCGCAAAAAATGCTTCACACTTAAATACTGTAGTGTCCACCAGCACACCCTGTAGCACTGGCAAAGGGGGTCAATACCACTACTTATAGCATTCCAGGATTGGCGCTTTGATAGTGATGGTTCCCCAGATGCATGACCCCTTGTGATGGCAAAACAATGGCCACCGTCATGGGTACGCCGGATCGTGGATAGCTGCGGCGTCCAAGGCCCCTGCTCATTCTCAGGGTACCGGTTGACGAGGGCCATTGAGGAACCACAAAAGCTCAACTCCATTGTTTGGGTGCCCTATCAGTTTGCCCTTGCTGGCAGCCATAACCCAACAATGCCCCTTGCTGAATTTGAAGAACAGCTCAACCGAGTAGGGATCCGCCTGATCCCACTGGCCCTTGATGAATCTGAAGAACAACTCCACTGCGTTGGGGTGCCACATCTGTTCACTCTTGCTGGGGGCCACATCCCAGCAATGCCCCTTGACGAATCAGCAAAAACATGTGATCCTCATCCTTGGGTCCCCAAAACAGCCAGGGTGTGTTGAATCAGATGCACAAATCTCCATGTTCACAGCATCTGACATTTTCCGGGATCCACAATCCATTTATTCCATGTCTGATGTCTCTAAAAAGAAAATAGAAAAGAATATAGAATCAGAATAGGACATCATAGCAGCAATTTTCATTTGCTTATTGCAAAGTATATTTCCCTGTATCGATACTGCCTGTAATACTGGTATTAATGTTTCAGTCTGAGGGTCAAGCTTTGATACACAACTTTCTGGAAATTATTTTGTTTTGGAAATTATTTTGTTTTCAATTGCGCGTTTTTCCCGATCATCCTAAGAGGAATGGCTACCCATGTAGGGCTGATGGATAAGTTGTTAGCAGCACAGGCAGCTCACTGCACATGCCCTAAGCTAACCTAGCCATGTAAAAAATAAACTCCATTCATATCATGCATAACTTTAGGTATGCTGTAACAAATAATTGATAGAAGGAGGGAAAAACTCCTCTTACAAAGCATGACAGATGTGTAGAAAAACCGCACATTTATTCACGCTGTTCTAACAAAAACAAATACTACATTATCAATACACATACAGGTGTGTGTGTGTGTGTGTGAGAGAGAGAGAGAGAGAGAGAGAGAGAGATAGAGATAGATAGAGGTGTGCCATGCAGCTAAGAAAGTTAAGTGTTTTATTGCAACTCCAATCAGCAGGTCAACCTTAAATGTCTAGACAAAAATAGCACACCAGTAAACTGTAAAAGATCAAAACCTACAGTTGTACAATTCAAAAGTTATACAGTATTAAAAGAGAAAAATATAAAAATACTAAGACAAAAAATAGCATATTGCACCAAAGCCTGGATGCCCATGGGCTTTGGCGCAAAACAAATAAATAAATACAAATTTAAATAAATAAATAAGCGCTAACCATTATTCCCATGTTCCAGAGTCCCAATAGTTTTGTGCTTTTACACCAAACCCTCCACGGGTACTGGGAAACCCTAAACTGTGTAAACTTAACCTCAGCGCATCACAGTATCTTATAGACTGATTTAACTGTTGTAGTGCCAATCGTTGTTTTTTAATAACAGTAATAACCAGCTTTCCCTTAAAGCAGAATAATGCGGACAGAAGAATAGAAAATGAATGGGGGCGATGGGTATAAACTTTCAAGGGCCTGGTACAAAGCGCATTTTCCAACGAGGCTTTTCCCTTTTTTTGTAAACCAGGCCCTGAGTCTGAATTGCAAATATAGCCTCTATATTTCTGTGCTGATTAATACATCAAATTAGGCTTTCAGCTCCAACTGCTCCTAACTTCTATGCATGAAACACCACTCGTAGAATTCTTTAAAATATCCTGGCACTCATTTAAGATGTAAAAGAGCCTTGTGACTAAATCAGGACTTGCAAGAGAGCCTGCCCTATTGACACAGTTGCAATACCTTGATCTGGGGATCGTCTCTTCCTTGTTGATTGAGTGGAGGAGGTGTACATTAAATGCACAGCTGAATGTGTAGATTTTGCTTCAGCAATTACCTGCCTTTGTATACATTCAGAGCACTGACAAAGTTGTGTTTAATGACAAGAAATGACATGTATATATTAAGATGTATAAAGAAGAATATATTCAGGGACTTGAATTTTAAAAGCTGAAATTTATGTGAAAGAGACCATTTCTGCATGCGATTCGTTTATAAAATACTAGCCCAGTCCTGTCCAGAGTACTGGACGCCCTCAAGTTTATATTATATGTTTATAAAAAAGCATTGACATTGTGCAACCTATATACAGATCCACACTGCTGACATGTGACAAAATAAACACCAAAGAACACAAGATTATTGAAACCGTTCGTGAAAATGCAATTGAACAAAATGCCAATCCTCCTCTATTGAACGCTGAGCGAGCCACGTAAATGTATTATCTTAAAGGAAAGCTTAATAAGCTGTGAATAATCGGACAGAGTGTAGAGAAAATGTATAAGAGTCTTTGCTTTCTCTAGCAGAATACAGTTTGCAGTGAGTTATGCGGCCTAGGACAGGACTCACAGCTTCGAGCACGCAGTGCTTCCATTTCAAGGGCACATTTTATTAAACTGTTCTATTTGAAAGAGTCTAGCTCCCCATTTGTGATTGTGTTTGCATGTATACATTTTGGGAACAACATTCTTTTAAATCTTTAAATGTAACCTATTGTTTTCAAACAGACCACTTTGAAATTAGGCACAATATTTGTTGAATCAAGACTGTACAAAAACAGTATTAGCATTTTAAACAAAAGTCCCATATTTAATTCAAGCCACAGATTAAATAGTTAAAGACCGACAGACCAACACTGCTCACCTTTAATGTTCTGGAAGGCAGTCGATGATGCTGTTAGCAATCAGTGCTGTCCTGCAATCAGAGCACTCCACGGGGGCCGTCCTCTTGAGTCCCACTGTTTGATCTGCAACACATCCAATTGACTCCTTGGAGTTTTCCTCGCAGTCCCGGCCTGCAACCCAATCCAATCAATCAGCCCCACAGCAGTGCCACAACAGCCCAGGGGTATTTCCAATGCTGGGCCAGTTGCCAGAAATTCAACTCCAGGTACAGAATCCACACAGGTTCAAGTATCCGTCCTCCTTCCCCAGTCAGAAGTGCCCCTTTAAGGGTAATGACAGATACCCCACACCCCTCCTTGCTGGAAGTGTTATCAACACAAACACAGATATCCTGCTGCTTACTCTGCAAAAATGCATGATTGTCAGCATAGAAAATAAAATAGCTGGCTTCCTTAGTCATTGTATCAGAAAATATAATTACCCTGGGCACCCACGGATGACTATAAATAAGCAGCCCACGTTTGTATTTCTGGAGCCGATATTTACACAGCTGGCGCGGACCATCGTGGAAAGTCGTGTCATGCATCTCTAACTCAGCAAAATAAAAACCTTCTTATCAATACCCATGTGTGTTCTCTGCTGACGTCTGCAGAATGCACAAATGCCAGCTCATACATTACGAGCTAGTCCCTTCCTGTCCTTCCAAATACCATGAGTTACTGTATTGCATCAGCTGTCCCAGAGCTTCGCAGAGCAAGCCCCCAATCTTGTCCCACAGTAACTTCAGCCCACTGCCTTCTTTGCAGCAGTAAACACTTGTAGTGCTGCACCAACAGATGAGCTCTGTCATTTGTAGCTGTCTGATGCAGGGCCATGTGCCTCATGGGCTCTGGAACCCTGTAAACAGCTTGGGGGCATCAGAAAGCTGGGAAGGCTGGTGTCAGCAAGCTATCAGAAAACAGGCTGGTGACTCTAAACCAGCCCTTTTCCACCTACATTGTGTTAATTTAAAAGACACAAGCATGGCCAAAGTCAGTAGCTCCTACGTTTGTGCAGGGAATAAACTTTACGTATAAAGCATGTAGTTGGTGTTAAAAAAAACAGTGCATTCCTGCAAGCACATGCATTATCAAGACCAATAGCTCTAGCTTTTGTGTAGGCACTCAGAACCATGCTTTGCCTATAAAGCAAATTCTAAATTATGTGGTTATTTTTGGGCACCATCAGATGTCTAGGCGGTCCTAAAGGCATCTTTTTTACTATATATATAATGTATATTACAAGTATATCAAAGTTTAATGCTACTGATTGATAAAGCAAACTCAACTGTATAATACCATCAAACATCTGGAGTGGCATGACGTCCTCTGTAATATATATACATTTTATATAACATTTATATAAAACTGATATCAAAATGATATCAAAATGTGGGGGTTGATTACATTTTTGGGGTTCATTAAATTGATATCAAAATTATCAGGGTTCTTATCAAATTTATATCAATCATTGTGGGGGTTAATCAAATATTTCAGGGGGCAATCAAATGTATATCAAAAGTGGGTGGGACTAACCCCGGAAATGGGGGGGGAGGGGCGGGCCACCTGTCAAAATTTAATATGGAGAAAAAAGGTACTACCCCCTTTTACTACTTCTATATATTCTGCACCAAGTGAAAATAATAACCCACATTGGAAGTGATTTTAAATACCTTTTCAGTTGCCTCAATTGTTTTTTCTCAAAGTCTTACATGTATCTCGCTGGCTGCAGACCATCAATACTTTCTTTCACTTTTGAAAATAACTCCCCATAAGTCTTTCTTGTTTGTTTTGGCAATAAATAATAGACTAGGGTTATCAATTATGAGTGTACTGTTGCAGGGACAGTGAACAATTGATAGAATGGTTTTGGGTAACATTTAATTGTTCCGTCCAGCTACCAGTGTTTGCTTTGCCCTAGGTGTTGTAGATTGCTATTTGTAGCAATTATTAAAATCCTATCATTGTTGTTATTGTTTTGCATACTGCAAAAATTCTTCTTTTTTAATGTAATCTTCAAATTTGAGGGTATTATAATTTCAGAAAAGCTGCTAGGTGTAGTCGAAAGGTCACTCATTTTCCCCTTGAACCCTGGATCATATGTTTTAATTGGTTGATGGAAGGTAGACTTACCAAAACATGACTTGGCATGTTTGCTAGACGTTCCCTCAATATTCCACTTGTATTTTGTATTTGTATTTATTTAGTTTATATAGCGCTTTCATCCAAAGCGCTTTACATTAAACAACAGTATACTTGCATCACCAGCACCCACTTGCACCATCATTTCATGTTGTCTTTATTGTATTTCTTCTTATATCTGGTGGATAGAAGAACTATGTAATATGTATTACAATGTTATCTTTCAGATTTGCACGTCCTTTCTATTCCCTATTCACATATTCACACCACTCCCAAAACGATTTGTTTACATTCGTTTTTTCATTAAAATGTAGCTATTTCTGCCATGCCAATATTTCTCTCCCTAGTTGAGATTTTATATGATATGATACTTTATTTATATCGCGCTCATACACAAGTGTTTCAGAGCGCGACCAAGCAAAGGGAGGGAACAGGGGAGAACAAAAATAGTGATCTTACTAGGCCCAGTGACATTAAGAACGTGCAAGTGAATGGCAAAGGGAAAGGGGGAAAGTGGGTGGAAAGTGCAGACAGAGGAGAGACAATAATAAACAATAGGCGAAATAAATAAAAAATGCAGTGAAAAGGGTAGTGCAGCCAGCAAGTGTCACCCCTTTTTGGGGTGGGACCTAGCCTGATTTGCATATGGTCTTTCTCTCTCTGTAATGGCTTGGCAGGCGAAGAACGATGGTCTGGATGGTGGCCCAGAGCAATGCCAGAGATTACGATTCATTGTAAACCTTCCAGCCATCACCTCTTTGTTTTTGCTTTGTCACCCCGAGTGGGACGGGTATGCCCAGACTTGGGTCCCGTGCCTGCTGGGCCTAGAGACCCAAGCTACTCCTCACTGATGAGGCCCACCAAGGCCGAAACATGTCTGGGGATGCTTGTGGTCTCTTGCAGAAGGGGTGTGACCTAGCAGTCTGGGCTGGACTACCCCTTTTGGGGTGGGACCAAGCCTGATTTGCATATGTCTTTCCCAATCTGTAATGGCTTGTCAGGTGAAGAACAATGGTCTGGAGAGTTGCCCAGAGCAATGCCAGATGTTCAGATTCATTGTAAATCTTCCAGCCATCACCTCTTTTTTATTTTACTTTGTCACCCTGATTGGGACAGGTATGCCTAGATGTCGGTCCCATGCCTGCTGGGTCTAGAGACCCAAGCTACTCCTCACCAATGAGGCCCAACAAGGATGTAAACATGTCCATTTTTGGGTGGGGCAAAGCCTGATTTGCATATGGCCTTTACATTTCTGTAATGGCTTGGCAGGCGAAGAACAATGGACTGAAGGGTTGCCCAGAAGGATGCCAGAGGTTAAGATCCTGCAGCAAATATCGTTTTCAATTCTGCATATGTCACATTAAATATTGTGAGAAACCTGAGGGTATTCTCCTCAACAGACCTTGAGAATCCCTTATTCAGGTGGCCAGGGAAGGGGTGGCGCTCTCAGATCCCAACCCTTGGGGCGGACGAATAAGGGACGATCACCTGGGTAGGAGAGTCCAGGGTTATGCTTGGGGGGAATACCCCAGGTGAGACGCGGTACTATACCGTCGAAAGGGACGAGCAAGACGATGTCCTCAAAGCTTTTATGGGCTGTATCAACTCGACCTCCCTTCCACCCAATGATCCTCCTTTTCGAGAATCCACCATCCCCTCCGCATCTGGTGACTGCATTAGACACCCTTTTGCACTTAGAAACCACATTCCCCAGAATCACTGTTTCCCTGTTTCCTACCTGAATACTCCCAGTCATTCTTCTTCACGTCCCTTTGATTATTCTATCCCGAAACACCAGTACACTGCATTGACAACACACTACCATTCTAACAATCCCTCCTGTTCAGGTCACGATAAAAACTCTGGTCTTTTTTTTCAATCCACAACCCCTACCAGTCTCACTCTTGCGAATTCACCCCACCCCCTAGTATGAGGGCTATAATCCTGTATAACACCTTTTCTCCATCCTACCCCGTGGGATACTCAAGAACTCTACGGCCCTCCTTTTCCAACCCAAACACTTCCTTACATTGTAACAGACAATGGACAAATGCTAAAACTTTTTACCTGACATGTCCCAACCCAAGGGTCAGGCAGGGTCAGGCAATTAACCAGAATCACACACACCAGACGGCTCTTTCTCTTACCCACAGGGATAAAAGGTGGAGCACAAGAGCGCAATACGAGCAGGGCAGAAGGCACGTCGAGAGAGCTAACTCAGCTCGGCAGTTCAAGAGGAGGAGAAAGATGGCGTGAACCGAGAGGGTGACGAGGAGAGAAGCGCTCTCGCCCTTTCCGACCAGGCCTGTGAAAACTCTGCAGAAGGAACCATAAGACCGCAAACAATAGCCAGCATGTGTTGCAGCAGATGTCAATGGTACACAGGCCCCTCATCCACTGATAACCAAGCCAGGGAGAGACGCTTGTCCCCATGGTACCAACCTTGACTCCACAGAGAAGAAAGCAAAGCGGTTTATCACAGCCAGTGAGTCGAGGGGAGAGCTGAAAAGAAACCAAACTGTGTTGAACCAAAAGTAGCAAACGGCTAATTGAACTGTGAAAAGTTACTAAGAACTGTTGATATCGAAAAGAGGGAAAACCAGCAACAGAGGAGTCTGGCACTACGTGGGTGCTCATTTAGGAAACTCTGGGCGCTTACCCGATTGTTGAAACTACCATTACCAGAAGGCCTTGGGAAACATACAAAGGGGGTCAAAGTGGTCATACAGGAGTCTTGTAAAATCCTCTCAACAGTCGAAAGTCTTTGACCAACAGATATTTGTGAAGCTCAGGGAAGTGAATCCCGCATTGTAAGAATTAAATGAGAAAAAGCATGATTGACAAGATTGGCAAGAGTGAACCCGAAAGAGGGATGCTGATGAAGAGGGGGTGAAGTCTAAAGTCCTGAAATACAGTGTGTTGACAAAAGTGAACACGGCTGAGGCATGTCCACAGTGAACTGTTAGAAAAGACATTAAGATTTGTGAATATCAGCAACAAAATTGCATTGTAATCCCTAGTGAACCTGATTGAGGAAGGCAAACATTCGAATAGGATCTGAGCCCAGAAGAAGGGGATCAAGGGTGAGAAGCCAACACCCACCGACCCGTGAATGCAACAAAGAAAAGTATGAGAGGGAAAGCCTTTGAATGCATGCCATGCCAGAGTGAACTTTTTGTAGAAAAGAGACTTAACCACCGAAGGCCCTGATACCTGAAAACAGAACTGTTGGCTTGTGCTGGGTAAAACTCGAGCATGTGCTGCACTCCGGAATACTACCCTGTCCCGTGCTTAAATCGTGTGAAAGGGAGACCCTTGCCACCGCATCTTGACTTATTATTTGTGAACCTTTCCTTCTTTCTTATAAACATTATCCCACACTAATTTTGTATTTAGCATAAGGATTGGCAATAGGTTTTTCTTAGTATACGCCCATTCATTTGGCAAGACACCACAAGGACTGCCTTATTTTTGTTTGATGGTCGAAGCTTGACCCATCTTATATTTAGTTTTGTATTAGTTGTTTTTCCAACCTACCTTACAGTTTAATAAACACCCTTGAACTGTTATCACTTGTGTCTGACTGTAGTGTTGCCACGATGAGTTCCTTACACTATCCATTCTGGACTAGCACAGTGGGAAAGGAGGGGATTTAAAAGAAGTGATGGTTCCCCTGTACAGCATGCAGAACTATTAAAGATATAGAGGTGGCAATAATAAAATGTGCCGCCCATACAGGAAAACAAGACAGTTTACCAATGGGGAACGAAATGGCTGACAGAGCGGCAAAAGCAGCAAAGCAGCAGCATATTTACCAGAGGAATGGGGAGTGCTGAGGTACCCTGAGGAAGGGGAAATGGTGCCAGTGATTACAATGGAAAGAAAGAAGAGTGGGGAGGAAGAAAGGGAGGAAAGCTTCAACATGATCCCCATAGAACATAATAGAAGTATGCCAAAAGAGGAAAAAGAATGATGCCAAACGATGAAAAAGAATTATGGATACAGAGAGGAGGTTCACTGTCACCAACATACCTGATTTGGTGCCAGAATAGCACAGGGAAGCCTGTGATGGCCAAAATATTGTTAAATGTAGCTTTAGAACAGCTGCATTTCCTGAATCATGCGCCCAAAGAGAGCATAGCAGCAGAGCTGAGTGAGGGATGGTACGCTCCAAACATGGTTGAGCGATTAAAGTAGTTGATGGGAAATTGTATGCTTTGTAAACAGTTTCTGTCTAGCCACACATTGAAAACCTTAAGGGGAACTATACCAGGGCTGGAAGGACCCTTCCAGCACTTGCATATCGACCATGTCGACGTGCAAGAGAGATGTGCCTCCTACAGGTACCTAATAGTATTAGTCTCTCCATTTTCTCATGGCTTGAAGTTTCTAGTGAGGGAATTTTTCGCAAGATGGGGCCTGCCTGGTATGCTTTCCTGCCAGGACTTTCACACTACACTTTTTGGTTGCAAGTCCCAGACCCGCAATTCTCAATGCCTGGTTCACTTCCTCACCAGGACTTCAGATTGTCATCTTTTTCATTTTCTCATGTCTATTGTTCTCTGTCTCAGTGTCCCTTTCAGTATGGCATCAGGTCTCAGACACTTCTTATTCACTTCTGTTTTTTCTCCAGTAATGTCCCAGAAGCCCTACTTCCCTGTTTGGGTCCCCCAAACCTTCATATACTGTTTTCTTTCAGATTGCAGCATGCCCTTTTAACCACCCTGGCATCCCAATCCCTCTGTGTCGGCTCGCTGGTTCTCAGTGGCAGTTTCAGGTTCCTTTGCATCCTCTGGCTCGGTCTATGGTCTGCTGTCGGATCTGGCAGATGCCTCACCTGCTTCCCGGTCTCTGCCACACATCTGATTTTCTCTGGTAGCTCTCCCGGCTTTCAGCATCTCTGCGGCAGAACTCTGTCTCTTGAGCTTATTATGACGGCGACTCCAGCCTCTTCCCAACTCCACAATACAGGCTGTTTTTTGGGTCTATCCCAGCCCGCGTCGGGAGCAGTGAGTCTCCTGCCATCTTGACGCTTCCTGGTTTTAAACACTGCGCCACCTTCTGCTTTGAACAAACAACTAGAGCGCATCTATAGTTCCGTGCTCCACATTGCTCCCCTACTCCTCCTCATTTCTGTCTTCTTTTAAGGAGAGTGGGAAAAAGGCTCACAGTGATTATAAAGCAGATGGACTGGCTCTATATTGCAATATGTCATGTGGGTTGGTTGGTATCCTCCCTTTCATTCAGGCTATGATACTTACTCTCTGACTCAGAGTTTGGCCAGTGAGTCTTCCTCCCTCCCATGAGGGTTACCTCCCCTCACATGGTACTCCCTCAGGCAGCCACCCCCAGTGTCGGTATCAGGTTGCAGCTGCCCTTCCCTGGCCGCATGGGGTAAGGATCCTCCCCACGGAGTGAGTGGTGACATTGCTAGATTCACCACAATACCCACTGCTTCTGTGGCTGATGATACCTGTGTGCAAACCACGCACACCATAAAAGGTGGCCCACAATGAGGCCTACATCAGCAGCAGGCTTGTCATCGAGTGTACCTTCGGCCTCCTGATGGGACATTTCCGGGGTCTCCACCCGACCAGAGAGGGCCTGATGTATAGGCTGGAGAAGGTGGGGAAAATCATTGTAGTCTGTGCCATGATGCATAGCATGTACATCAAGAGACATGTCCTCCTGCCCCCAGATTTTGACATGCCTCCCCCAGAGGCCAACGATACAGTTGCTGCTGATGAAGTGCTTGAGTGTGAAAAGTCAGGGATGACGGTCTGGTGCAGCAAGAACTCCTAGACAATTTCTTTTAGACACATTTCTTAACACCAATGGTATTCATTTGTATATAGCCATGTAGTAAATAGTTCATTGTCACTCAAAAATCATTGTCCCTGCATGGGTTCACATTAACATGTTATTTATTTAGAATTGTGTAAAAGACTGATACCCTCCAACCTCCCTTAATACCCAAAACCAATATTCTCTCACCTCCCTTAATCCCAAACACCCATGCCTTCACAACTCACCCAATCCCCAACACCCATGTCCTGCCACCTTCCTCAATCCTCAACATCCATACACTCCCACCTCATTCAATCTCCAACACCCATGCCCTCCCACCCCCATTGCACCCGGTATTATTGTCAAATCACAAAGTTTCTTTGCGTGCCCTCTTGGGCTTGTCAGCCTGTTCAGGCTGTGAACGGGCCACATTTCTCTGGGAGCATTGATGTTGGCTGCCAGCAGATGAGCCTTTCATGGGGGTGACAGAGATGGATGCTCCTGACTCCTTGCCCTGGATGTGCTAGAGCATCAGGGGCATGGTATTCTGCATGTTTTCTAGCTGGCATAAGTATTTCCAGCAGTTGCCAATGAAAGATGCTGGCACTGTCGGTCCAAAGACCTGGCTATCCTGTGAGAAGAGCCCTGGAAAGAATCACAGATTGCCAACAGATTCTGCAGCTTCATTTTGGCTATTTGTTCCGTCGACACCTGGAATTGTTCCATGGTGTGCAGCCACCTTCAGGTGGCATCGTGCAAATGCTGTGGCACACGCTTAGTGCTATGTACAGGGCTGGTGCTGAAGTAGGGGGACCTAAACCCCCATCACCAGCATCTACTGATCCAGTGCCATCATCATCGCTCACTGTGTCAGTGTCATGCTGCTGATGGCATTGGGACAAATGTCTCAGGTGAGGAGGGGGATTTAGGGCGTGGATGGCTGGCTGCGCGTGTCACATCATGGGTGGCAGTGGTGGCATCTGGCTCCTTCACTGTTTCCACAGGGGCTGGTCGTAGAGTGGCATCTGCAGCTGCTGGTTTTGCACCTCCTACAGCTGTGCCACTTGCATTGTCATCTCGTGTTGTGCAATCAGTGGCATATGCAATGATGCTGGAGGGGTCAGTTGTTGCTACACTTGTGTCTGCTTCTTGCAGCTGGCATGTTGCTGCTGTGGCCTGTGGTGGGGTTTTCAATCCTGGTTGTCTTCCTTCTCTTTCCCTGGCTGAGAAGCCCAGGGGTGGAGGTAAAAGTGTTTGGGATGGTGGATGAACCCTTGGATGTGTTTGGGCCTGTATCTTTACCCTGAGTCGACTGTGAACCTGTTGGGAGAACAATGATATGCTGTCAGTCATCAAGCATATTTGCACATGGTAAAGCAAGACACTCATGCACTATAATGGATGATCATCCTAAACACATGTGATTTTACAGGTTAATTTCAATCACCTCAATTTTACAGTTCATTCACTTTATCGCTACAAACCTTTCACCTTTCACCTTTCACAGAGACTTTCGAGTGGGCTACTTCCTTTCGCAGGACCATTCCGTTACTCAGCATCGCTGACTTTACAGCTATCGTTACTTCAGGGTTCATTTGCAGGTCTGCCTTTCTTCACGTCTCGTCCACACGCGTGCAGCCTTCAATTGTGTGATATAATGTTGCCACTTCAATCTTTCTTTAGCACACACCAGTCTCTTACATCGGTTACCAACTCACTGGCTGTGTGTGTTTCTTTCTTGTCTTTACTGTCGTGCAGTTTAGGAGTCCAGGTTAGTACCACAGGCTCGGCCTCACCTCCCCAACTCTGCCGTTCATCTGGGAGGGTCTCTGGCCTACTTGAAATGCAATGCAGCCTTCTTGTTTGGGATTCAGCCTTTCCACATGTCTTTCGCTGCCTTTTGGAGGCAACAACCTCCTACAGTGAACTCCTGGGGTTCTCCACCCGTGGCTGTCGTCCCTCGTCCCATTGCTCTGCTCCTATAGGTTCGCCTTCACCCCGGAAGTTCTTCTCTTACTCGTGTTCCACCTTGCTCAAAGTGTGTCTCTAGGCTCTGTCTTTTTATCTTTGTGAGGAGAGCTAATTGGTATCAGATGTATGCACTTAGAGTCAACTGCCTGACTTTGCCTGACCCAATTGGCGGGACATGTTCCATGCAATCTCTAAGAGTTAGCATTATTACTCTCAGTCGAACTCTCCCTCGGCCAAGTGTTTCTGTGGAAAGGGGCAGGGAGTTGGGACACCAGAGAATCCTATGAAATAGGAGGGATCATGGGTACGGGAAAGGGAGGAATACCATGTCTTGCCACTGGCTGCCTCACCCCCACTCCCGAATACCCCTCACCCAGGTGATCTTCCCACACTGGTCCACCCCTAGGTTCTGGATCCAAAGGCAATGGCTGTGCCAGGGCCACATGAGAGAGAGATCCCTGGGGACTAGCAGTTCAGACACCCTTTGGTTTCTCACATGTGGCACACACACCTTACAGGATAGGAGGGCTACATCTTGTGTGGCATGCTGTTAGGTGATGAATGTCATCTGCGCTTGAGCAGTTGGGCAACCAGGGGACATGGACAGGGTAGGTTGTTGGGCAAAGGACAGGGCTCCAGCAAGGTGGGAATAGGGTCAGGAGAGGGTCCCCGCCTCATATGCATGGCCTCATTGGCAGATGGCTTGCAGAAATTACATTTACATGTGCTGGTACAGTCACTAATATTGGTGTTTCATATGTGGGTTGATTACCTTTGGGTACGTCAAAGGTGAATGTGGTTACAGGGGGGGCAGTTTGCACTTGGGCATGGCTTGGGTGCGTCTCATGATTGCATTGGGTAACGTGCATTTACACAAAGGTGGTTATTTAATTGCACAGTATCCCACCTTCCCTTGTACAAGCATGTTCTTGCATTTCCATAGTCCACATTGCCATTGTGTAGGGTATTCTTCTGTCCATTGTAGCCACCTATGCTTAGAGACACATGTATGGGATAGGGATTTTGAAAGTGTATTGTCATGTGCGACTAGTAATTCCCCAGCTTCAAGTTGGCTGCTTGCTCCGTCTAAGGCCCCTGATAAACGCTCAAGGCCTTCAATATGAAGGATGCTGCTGGCTTTTTTTCTCCCATGATACAGTGCCGACTCCCATGGCAGCTGTCTCCGGCTTGCAGTTAGACAGCAGGCTGCGGACCCTGGTCTTGAGGTCATTCCACCTCCTAGGGTAGTCCTCACTGTCATGTGGGACTGTTCCAGTTTCACAGACGTGTCCCGTATTGTGACCATCCTCTGGCTGATGTCCTCCTCTGCCTTCCCCCAAATAGCTCCACGGTATGGGCCACTACCTTGTCTGCGAGGACCTGCAGCTCTGCCTCTCTGAATTTTTGTTTGCACATCTGCATTTCCATCACTTTGGCTTTTCCTTTCTCCTGGGAAATGTTTTTCTCCACTTCTCTGTTCGGATGCCTACAGGAAATGGGAGATTCTGGATGGATTGGATTTTTATAGTTGGCTGCCGCCAGAATTCCAATTTGCTCCATTAGGCCATTTCCGCCTGGTGCTAATTCCACCGGTGGAATTACCGTTCAGTAATTCCACCGGGGATAACGGTAACTATGCTGATACATGACAGAATTACTGTCCAAAGTTGCTTTTCGACAGTAATTCGGCAGGATGGAATTACTGTTACTGCCAAGAGTATGTGCCCTCTCCTAGCAACTTGTAATGTGGAAGTAATGCCACCAGACTTCGTCTCACAGAATTACTGCTGTACTTAACACCCAACTCATAATGGCCCTCGTTACACGGATGGCGGAGAACCATGGCGCTATTAGCGCCATGGTTCATGCCGGTAAAATACCGGCACCGTCTTGGTGGAAAGGGGAATTACCGCCCCATTCCAAGGTTGGCGGGGAGGTAATTCCTCCTTCCACCATTGCCCTTCCCCATTCCAATTTTTGCCCCATAGGGCATAATGGGAATGGGGAAGGCGCTAATTACGGTACCGCAAATTGCGGTACCGTAATTAGCTCCCTGGGTCCCTTGGTGGGTTGGTTTTTAACGCCTGCAAAAAGCAGACGTTAAATTCCCCAACCCGCAAACGGACCTCGTAGTAAGGCGGTAAGGATTTACCGGTACCGGTAAAATACCGGTAAACCCTTACCACCATCCGTGTAATGAGGCCCAATGAGTCCAATTAAGTTAGGTCATTGCTACTGTGAATTATAAAACAAAAATTAATTTGCTGTCGATAGTATTTGGAATATATTTGCCCACCTTTTTTTATCACAAATATAGAAATATGAACACCCAATGGAAATTGTGAGGTGCCTGATTATTAAACAAGCCTATGAAAACACTTGTCGAATCAGAAAAATGTGATGTGACGTGAGAAAAAAAAGGGTTGCTGAGGCAAAACCCAGAAGAGGAAAAGAAACAAGCTCTGACAGCCAGAAGAATTGTATCATGATTACCAACAAGCTGCCTGCACAACTTTGGTGGTGCTGGGCTGGAAATATCTGAAGATGGACGCGTTGTCCAGGAGGGAGGAAGAAGCAGGCAGGGGGAGATTTCGCCTGTGTCTAAAGGGACCAGAGACAAATGGGCTCCAGATCTCTATGCTGGCTCCATGAACTAAAAGAATTATCCCAGAGTGAGCACACAAAAACTCCCTGAAGCAAATCAGATTTTCCCTTCAGTCTTTTCTATGCTAAATCCCAGGAGTGGGGGTCTTGGAAGTGCTAGGGGCGTGGTTGCAAATAGAATAGTGGAATATTGTACTGTGAAATGCATTTTGCTTCTCAATATATTTAAGTACTGAATGTGATTTCAAGAAGATTGTCCTTTGTACTGTGTGTGCAGTGTCAAACTGATCGCACCTCTGTATAAATCAATCCAATCAAATTGAACCCTGCGTGTTTTCAAAGGTATCAATGGCTGTTCAGACTGTGAATTGAGGGTCCGCGCTTCATAGCCTTCCACAGAATTAATTAATAATTACCAATTCGTGGATGCCGTAGACATTTTAAACAGATATCTAAGGATGCAAGGTAGCCTACAGGCATTTTTTCTATTCACATAATCATAGTCCAACTATAAATACCACGCAACCCCCATTGTGAGATTGTACTGGGAGATTCATATGTGAAACGAAAAGGGAAGGGTAGTTAGATCTGTTCAATAGCATCTGAAAATCATTCTCCCAGTTTGTGGTGGGTGAGCTGAAATTCGGTGTGTTTCAAATTCTGACACTGTTTCCCTAACCTGAAACCTCCAGGGGTATTGTGCGATTCACTATGAGCTTATGTGAGCTTATTTTGCATGACAAATACCTACTAGCAAATCTCAGCACCATATTTTCAAGGGAAATGGGGGGCCATGCAACAGTTCCCTGATAACAGTATTTGTTGGTAATATTGGGGAAAGTGAAATCATAGTTTTACTTTAAGAAAACAAAATATTGATTCTGAAATTACCCTGTTTCTTGTCTCCAGAATTGTGGGTGTATGACTTTATGTCAAGGAGTATTATAACATGGATGCCCACTTGATGTAGAAGACTTACATTAAACAAAATATATCTTGCAGTAGTGAAAGACACAGTTCATGTTTCCACTATAGTATTAAGGTATTCTATTTGGAAGGAATGCCCGGTAGAGGCAATCACACCCCCCCTTCCTGCCCCCCCAATTCCCTCACACCCCAGGGAACTGGTAAAGGCATTGATTCTAGGGAAATTATCTAATTACATTTGGGGATTTTTATACTCACTTTGAATAGTTCTTCCGAGGCGTGGCGTGAGCAAAGAGTATAGTGTTAACTAGGAATTCCCAGCCAGCAGACCTCTCCTGGTTCCTCCCTCCATTTTTCGGAAAGCAGGTCTGCCTCAGATTAAATTGGTTCCAATTCCCTCATTAATAAGGCCTTTTTTATCTCCAGATTATATCCATATTCAGCACTCAACCAATAGGAACAGGTGGTGGTCTTTCCTGCAACCCTTAACTCCTCAGACCCTTATTCTATCTGTTCCTGCCTTTTAAAATGTGCAATATTCCCATGCTTATGTCATAGTTTTTATTGGTCAAGTTCTTCCATTGGCTTACCTGATAGTCAAACACTCCCACCTGAACACTCCTCTAAATCTCTGTTGGATATTCATATGTCTGAGTAAATCATCCCCCACCTTTAACATATTCAGAGTAATATTTATTTCTAAACAGATTTTTCTTTTATATTTGTTCTTGGCAAAATGCCACATTGATAAAACACAGATTTCTGTAATCCTACAGTGTAGAATCATGCCTCGACACCCAAGAGGAATGTGTGCATTCATTTTTCACAAAGATAATATTTTAATTATTTAATCAATGTAAAACATTTGAATTTAGATTGCTTATGTAGAGAATAATCTTACGATCGCAACACTCTTGACAGGTTCCTTTGTTCTCATTCCGATTAGAATAACCATGTGGTCTAGCTAATGGAGGTCAGGGTCGAAAGTTGAACTCTCTAAGTGCATTAATGTATTATTTGAAGCCCAGCCAGAGCCATGACTCTCTGGTCTCTTCAGATCTTAATCTCTGTGAACACCATAAATTGAATCTCTGTTGGTATTTTAGTTTGTACTCATAAGAACATCTGGTCCTTAAATGGACTTGTAAAAGATGGGGCCTGCCCATTACCTAGAAGACCTGTTTTCAAGGTCTTTTGTCCTGGGTATTTAATGGGTTTTTCATGTTTAAAGGCAAACACAGATGATGGTGTTAATCCCCCATTCCAAGGGCTGCAACGGAGTGTAACGGCCCAGAATCCCAAGTTATCGGTCTGAGTGAAGCAAGGTGGATAACCCATGCACCGGCCATTACCCCCCTTCCAACCCTTGGAATGGGGGATTAAGGCTATTAGAACCCCAGGTTGTCGAAGTGGTAACCAGGGGTGCTAAAAGAAATGTGTTTTCCTACATACAACGGGATGTGCACGACATCTCATTATACAAAGGAAAATCCTTTCCCAAGATGGCTGCCATGGAAAGGGAAGATGGGGCTCGGTACAGAGCCCCTCTTCCCTTTCCATGGTAGCCTGCAGGAGCGGCGAAGGAGGAGCAGCGGTATGTGCCGTCGCCGCAGAAATACGGTAAGTGGGAGAGGGAGAAAAACAAAAAAGGGAAGGATGGTGGGTGTAAAATGGCGGCGGGGGGAGCCGGTCATCAGGTGGGATGGAACACAGGCTTTCACCGGCAGTTCAAGCGCGCGTTCCTAGCCACCTAATTGACTGGCTCTCCCCGCCAGGGTGCTAATATACATTCCAGATGGTCAATGCACATCTTGTGGGAGTCTTAACCTCCCGTACATTGGGACTTCTATGCAGGGCTAAAGTGAAGAAGTGAGTTTGTCAGTGATTTCCCTGATAGACTTTCCAGCATTGCCCAAAGCCAACACGGAGCATGTTATGTTTCTATAAGCCTGAAAGACCTATTACTTTCTATGGTAATGGTAAAATGTAAGCCAGGACAAAACACCATACTTTTCCATGTGCATAATACAATATTTGTCACTCTGAATACAACCACAATTGGCAGTTTAAATAAAATATCATCTTTTAAGCATATTTACTCTGGTATGAAGTTTAGAATCTAAATTGGGGGATCATGGGGGGGTGTTGATGCGCCGAAACAAGATGGTCGCCTGAGTGTGAAGCTCCGGACGACGAGGGCACATCCTTGCAGATTTAACTGCTAAAATACAGCTTTGCCAACTATCACTGCTATGACCGCGGTATAAGCTGACAGTCCACCGATATCCTAAATCTGAGACCCGGAGGCCATCTGTGGGCCCTGCTATTGCTGAGGGAAACGCGGCGCCGCAGACGCCTGGCTCTCCCCGAGACGGAGCTCCGAGGGTTGCGGATTCGTGCTGCTACTCGGCGCCCCGGCGTGTGCGGCCTCTGTGGGGGAGGGGCGCTGAGGCCCTGGAGGCACGCGAAGCGTCCCTGCAACCAATCTACCGGACTTGGATTCCCCTGGGCCGTTGCGTGCTGGCGGCTGGTGCGTGCTGGCGGCTGGTGCCTGGGCTCTTGGCTCCCTCCACCCTGGACTGTACAACACCACGCGGCTGACCTGTTCTTCTGCCCGCTTCCCCCTCCCCGGAGCGTTCACGCACACTCTCTTGGTGAGGTAAGGTGGCCTGGTGACTAACAGTGAACCCCCACGGCCGCCGCCGTACTCTGGGCACTGCTGAAGAGTGCTGCGGGGGATCGCTGGGCCCATCATCTGCGCCGCCCTGGGGGGCCTGTGTCTGGGGCGTCCCGCGAGTTCTGGACTCTGTGGCGCCACCCTGTTTTGGATTGCCCAGGCCCTGGCTGTTGCGCTGCACCCCCACTAGAGACTACTTCCACCGTGCTGAGAGTTCTCCCCCCACCCTCCAGCTAGCTGCCGGCCCCTGCCCGCATCGGCTCTGGTGCCTCACCGGCGGATCCCCCCTTTGAACCTGGTTTAGCGCCTCAGTTCATATTTCCTTGCGAGCTCTGGAGTTGAGAAGAACCAGGCCCTGAATTTTTTTAAGGCCGGCACTGTGTAGTCTTGGCCCAGAGGGACGGCGGCATCGGTAGCCGTACCCCCCATCTGTGCTTCTCGGCTGTGAACTCAATCTACTGCAGCATGAGCATACTGAGCTAAAATATACTTTGGAGAGTAATTCACATTTCAAACGGGTCACTGATCCACTGGCCACGTACCCACCGCCCCGAACACTCCGGGTCCTAGACCTGCTTGAATCATGACTAAGGGAGCCGGTACAGGGAAAAAGCAAAGTTCGTTAAACATGTTTGCTAAAACGCCATTCAAGCCGCCCCCGATGATACTGAGGAACCCCTTTCCATCTCGGCCCCACCGATCTCAGACGACTCGCAGAAGATGCTGGAGTACATCCGGGATGGCTTCACTATGCTGCATACCAAACTAGACGACATGAATGGGTCCATTTCCTCCATAAAAGCCCATATCGAAAAAACGGATGGGCGGGTGGCGGAGATTGAAACTTGACTGGGGGCTGCCGAGGATGTGCTGGGCTCTCTACGGGCTGAGGTCTCCACGCTCACCAACCGTGTGTCGGCAGTTGAGAAGAAAAATGATGACCTTGAATCTCGCTCGAGACGTAATAATCTGCGTATAGTTGGCATACCGGAGGACAATATTACAGAACCGATGGAAGATTACTTGGAACGGATTCTCATGACACTCCTGGACTCTCCTAAACTGTCCCCACAGTTCGCCATCGAGAGAGCACATCGAGCATTGACCGCGAAGCCTAGACCAGGTGCCCCCCCTCGGCCCATTATAGTCAGGATCTTAAACTTCCGGGCCCGTGATGCCCTCCTACGGGCAGCCAGGATCAAAGGTGATCTTACACTTGGAGCGGCCAGAATCCACCTCTACCCAGATCACTCGGTGGCGGTGCAACGGGAACGCCAAACATTTGTGGCTGTGAAGAGAAGACTCCGAGATCTAGGAGTCAAGTACTCCATGCTGTTCTCTGCAAAATTGCGCATCGAACACTCCAACAAAACATTTTTTTTCACGATCCCAGAGGAAGCTTCTAAATTCCTGGATGAGCACTTCCCTGGCTAACCCCTTGTCATCTCCAGTCCAGCCTTGAATGTTGCCCTTTGAGTTGGGTTGGGTCAGCAATAGTCCGTATTTAGCCTTATTCATGATGGCTCGATGCTATGCATAAATGCATTGAATAGTTACCTGTTGTTATTGTTGTATTGATCATCTCAACCATGGCCCCTCGGAATGGTTTCATCTCACTATGTTTGCCAGTTATTTACGCCCTAGCGGTGCTTAAAAACACTAAATGAACGCGGGCCTCCCGACGGGGTCCAGGGGCCGGGAAGGCTCATGGTTATAGACTGTCATGTCTAGCGATTATGGTAATGCATTAACATGTTATGATAGCGCCCCTTTTTTTTTCTCGTTGATAACACCATGGTCGCTTCACATATGGTTTCTAAACTATGTGCACTAGAGACTCCAGCTGTATGCACAATTTGCTTACCCTCTACAGTCCGTTACGCCACTGCTCGGTCAGCTAACAGCCCCCAGGCGCTGATGCCGAGAAGTTTGTTATTGTTGTGGGAGGGTTTGGGATTCATTCCTCAGGTTTGGGGAGGGATGTGGGTGGGAACCGGGGGGTGGGGGAGTTATGTTAAAAAAGTCTTGGCGGCCACTAGAGAAATCACACTTGGTACACTACTGCAACACAGAGGTATAGATGGAGCAGAACTTTGGTCCTGTCCGCATTGGGTTGGGTCAACCCTCATACGCAGAACAAAACCCAAGCATACCCTCCATACTAATGGCGGATAGTAACATAACCTTTATGAGCTGGAATATTAGGGGACTGGGCAACTACAAAAAGATGAGGCAAATACAACTCTACGCTGAGCGCCATGGTACACAAATCCTTTGTTTACAAGAAACACACGCCTGTGCTAAACAGTGCGAGAGGTTTGCCAAGCAGTGGGGACCCCAGAGGTATTACACAACTTATTCCACCCAGAGCAGAGGC
Source organism: Ambystoma mexicanum (assembly GCF_040938575.1). Lineage (NCBI taxonomy): Eukaryota > Metazoa > Chordata > Amphibia > Caudata > Ambystomatidae > Ambystoma > Ambystoma mexicanum. Next base: position 101,553,864 of record NC_090936.1, on the reverse strand, counting down.
ACCCTCATTTTAATTCACAGAAACATGAAGTTCAGCTGTTCCCAATCACATATTGACCCCCTCGGAAGATATATACTCATTATTGGTACATTGCAGAATCAAAAAGTAGCTATCCTTAATATATACGGTCCTAATATCGACGACCCTGAGTTCTTTCTTCACCTAGCATCGCTTCTTGAGAGTTACCCTCAGATCCCGATTATATGGGGCGGGGACTTCAACACGATTCTGGATATCACCTTAGATAGATCGGGCTCCAGACCTCGCCAGCTTTCAAAGGCAGCTTGCACAATCCTCACAACCCTCCACCGGCTGGCGGTGGTGGACGCCTGGCGACTAATGTATCCTGACTCCCGCACGTATACCTTTTACTCCTCGGTCCACGACTCTCATTCTAGGATAGATAGATGGCTGTTGTCGGATATACTGATTATATGCCTGACCCGTCCGGCACTCCTTCCCAGATCATTGTCGGATCACTCCCCTGTGGTCATCTCCCTGAACTGGGGACATGACTTTGAAAGATCAAGGCAGTGGAGAATGAGACCCCATGCCCTCCTTGACCATACCTTCGCCTCCAAGCTTGAGTCATCCATCGAGGAGTTTTTCGAAGTCAACACAGATTCAGTCCCCCTTCGAGCCACCCTCTGGGAATCATTCAAGGCCTATATTAGGGGTATCGCCCTATCCAAAGGGAGTGGTATCCTAAAAGGCATCCGGGAGGATATCGCTGACAGCGAGTCGACCCTTGCTAGCTTGGAGACCCAATATGCACGCGATCACTCCCCTGACGTACTGGCATCATTGGGTCGTGAGTTGGATAGATTTCGTAAACTGGCTGAGCGCGAAGTTAAATTCCTTTATAATCCTCAGGCAGATAGGCGCTACTGGGAGGGTGAGCGGCCGGGCCGGGTGCTGGCCAGGTTGATTCGCCACGAGTTTGGAGCTCCCAACATCCCAGCGATAGAGAGATCTGACGGTACACTAGCCACCTCGCCCCAAGACATCAACACAGAGTTCCTTACATTCTATACTTCCCTTTATTCGAGGGTTGATGGCCCCCATGTTTCAGAAATCGACTGCTACTTTGAGGAACTCCCTCTCACAGCCCTATCCTTTGACGCCACTGCTTCCCTAGACAGACCCTTCACGCCAGAGGAACTGACTGAGGCCATTGAGTCACTTGCTGCAGGGAAGGCCCCCGGTCCGGATGGTCTTCCTATGGACTTCTATAAGCGTTATAAATCTATCCTGGTCCCGCAGCTGCTAGCTCTATGGGAGGAGGCTTGCGAAACGGGTACTCTACCCCCTTCACTCTGCGAGGCCATGATAACAGTCCTTCTTAAACCTGGTAAATCGCCTACCCAGTGTGGCTCATACCGCCCCCTTTCGTTAATAAACTGTGATGTAAAAATATTTGCTAAACTACTGGCAAACCGCCTGGCTGTATTTATGCCTGATATCATACACCCTGATCAGGCAGGATTTCTGCCGGGTAGGTCCACATCCCTAAACCCTAGACGACTTTTCAACGTGATCAGCAGAATGAATCCCCAAACACAAGCGGTGGCAGTCACACTGGACATGCAGAAGGCATTCGACTGTGTCCTGGGAGTATCTGTGGCGAGTCATGGAAAAATGTAAATTTGGCCCCAATTTTCGGTCCTGGGTCAGACGCCTATACACCAACCCAATGGCAAGAGTCCGTACTGAAGATAGATGCTCGGCCCTCTTCCAGATAGCCAGAGGGACGCGACAGGGGTGTCCTTTCTCCCCGCTGATCTTCGCAATAGCTATTGAACCCTTTGCAGGCATGATGCGCCAATCACACTCTCATAGAGGCCTACGTTCAGCGGGACAGGCAGACATTGTCTCCCTGTACGCGGACGACGCCTTGCTCTACATCCGCTCTCCCGAAACAAACCTCGCTCCAATTCTCAGTGACGTTAGCCGTTTTGGGCATATTTATGGTCTTAAAGTTAATTGCTCTAAATCGTTCATATTCCCACTCACAGACAACACACAACCACCTTCTGACCTGTTGGGCCTCACTTGGTCCCAATCCACCTTCACATACCTGGGAGTATCGGTCTCCCGTCAGACTGAGAAACTGCGCGCTGATAACTATCAGAATTACCTAGCTGTTTTGGCCACCAAAACCGCAAGTTGGGCCTGACTCCCTATTTCCCTAGTTGGTAGAATAGGAATACTAAAAATGGTCGTGCTGCCCCAACTCCTATACCGCTTTACAAACATTCCACTATGGCCGGGCGATGGATTCTTTAAGACGCTGCGCAGCATTACTAGCACCTTTCTTTGGCACTCTGGAGCGGTCCGACTCAAACTGAATACGCTCACTGCCCCCAAGGAACTGGGCGGGTTCGGTGCCCCTGACTTTTTCAGATAATGGGTAGTTGCTCAGTCCCAATTTGCCTCCTATTGGTTCAGCACAACGAATCCCCCCCCTCATGTCCGTCTTGAGAAACTGAAGGTAAGAGAGCGTACGATTGGTTCCCTCATTCTCAAGCCAGCCCCGCCAGACCCCGATTCCTCAGATCCTGTGCTAAGCACGTCACTTGCTCTTACCAAAATGTGGTCTGCGGTTGCAACCCCTAATCCGTTTCATGGTGACCTCCCTCTTTGGAATTTCCTTCCTGATGTCCCTTACATTCCTCAATCCATTGTTGTCCGTTGGACGATGGCAGGTTTGTTGTCTCTCCGCGATGTCTTTGTGGGGGGCAATTTCCTGGAGTGGTCGGATCTCCCCCTAGCTCTCAAGCGTAGACCATCAGCATGGCTACAATACTCCTCACTTCGGAAGGTCCTAAAAGCTCAATTCCCCGAATTCCCTACAGTTCCACCAGATGATCCTTTGATAGCTGAGCTCTGTACGTCGGATTCCTTCAGAGGGAAAGTATCCAGACTCTATAATCTACTACAGACCAGGGCCGCCCCCTCATTTGGTAAACTTAGAGTGAAATGGGAGGAGGATCTCGGAGTTGAGATTGATGATATGCGCTGGGCCCGTATGTGCGCGCGAACCCAGGAGGTATCGTACAACTCTAGGTTCAAAATACTGCAATTCAAGATGCTGCACAGGTATCATCACACACCGACTAGACTGCATCGTATGTTTCATGAGACCTCTCCTAATTATCCCAGATGCAGCGCTGACCAGGCTAATTACATACATATGATTTGGAACTGCCCGCACCTAACACAATATTGGCAGGACATATGCTCCACCATATCAGACGTATTAGACTGCACCATAGATCCCCCTCCAATGCGTTGCCTTTTTCATGACCTCCACGGTTTGAAACGTGATTCTAGGAAATTTGCAGGTCTTTGTATGATGTTGGCATTCCGCTGTATAGTATTGTGCTGGCTTCGCCCCAATGCTCCCACGTATGCGCAGTGGTTCCAGGCAGTCACCTGGGCACATGACACTGAGGAGGCCTGGGGGGCAACACAACACCCGCATTCAAGACCTAGGACATATGGCGCAGATTTTGTGATTACATGTCTGCCTTGACCTCAGATTCGGAGGACTCTTCTCCACCCCACTCCCCTCAATGACCCTCTATGAAGTATGTACCCTCCTCACTCTAGTTGCAACCCTTCCCTTATTATATGCTCCTGTGCTCTGTTTGGTTATGATGCATTGTACAGTGATGCCTCTGTGTTGTTAATTGTAAACTGTTTTCACGATGCGCTTTTACTAACTGTGTTCCTCCGTGTGTTGTCAAGCTGAATAAATAAAGTTTTTAAAAAAAATAAATTGGGGGATCATTTCTTCGTATGCATCAGAAAACATGGCAACATCCTATAAAGTCACAGGATAATTTACTTGACTTTTCTCACTTTAAAATTAATATTTCAGCACCATATTTTTTTTCTGACACACTTGGGCCTGTGCACATTTTGGCATATCATTCCTCGATTTACAAGTGATGATGTGATTATTGATAAAATGCAATGCTGCTTTTAGACTTCACACATCTTCATTACTATACTTCCATACAATTAACTGTTGCAATGTGGTTAGGCATCATGAATTCAAAGTGTTCTTTTTAAACTGGGGATTTCTGCATCTCCTGTGGTCAATTCGAATTTGTTTAAGACCCAATCTTTGGTTGAAGTGTACTCATGGCCCAATATTGTTCCTTGGATGGTTTTGTTTTGTACAAATCCTCACCAATTGTCGGTGCTGTCTCTCAAGGGAGCAACTTACTGGTGAAAATATTAACGTATAGAGTGAAGCATTACTTTCGCATCTCTCGTTTTACATTGAGGCAATCTCCATGTCTTCTCAAAGTTGCTGTCCCTCAATACTCAAGGAAGTGAATGAGCCATCGGGTACCATAACCCAAATGTATTTAGGTGACTTCCACCCAGCATAAGAAACAAATTTGCTTAAATCAAACATTTGAAGGTGTAGAGTACCAGCACAGTCCTTTAGGACCTGGTGCCAGGATTCAGCCTGGCCTTTTGTATTGCAACAACGACAATTCCTGGCCTCCATTGGCACCCCTGTGCGGATGTCTCTAATTTCACCATTGTGAAGAATGTTCATATGAAATCAAAATAGATCTCCCACTTTGTTGGACAGGGAAAGCGATCCAGATAAACTGGTAAGATCCCCAATTTCCTTATCTTCAGGGGCTGGTGTATATAATTTAAATAACAGTCTGCCTCAAGTATCTTCACTTTAGCCCTAAATCGATGATTTTCAAGGGTATCCAGGGATATCCCCAAGTGGTTCAGAATGCCATTGTACTTGAGTATCGATTCATTAAGATGGGCACATGCATTAGCAGGGAGACAAGACAAAAGAGCTTCAAACATGGAGTTGGGAGGGCAGGCTATAATTATAATTATTATAATTATTTACAATTGTTCATTTATAACACGCTCAATACCAATGATTGGATTCTAAGTGCAGGATCAGGATTTTAACCTGTGTTTGGCTGCGTTGTCTTGCTTTCAAGACAAATGCATTGCCTCTGACTTATCCTTCCTCCCTTATTAAAGAAATCATATTTGATGTTATGCAAGCATCAATTGAAGGGAGACCCAGCTCAAGTTTTATTTTAGCTCCGGCAGGCACCGTAGAAGTGCCAGAACTCTCTTCCATAAGATTCCTTCCAGCCTGTTTAGAATTGCCCAATCATCCAAATGCGAGCACTCTAATATAGAAGTAACAACTTTTACATTGTAAAATCTGACCAAAGCAATCAATGAAAAACAACAAAACCTGTGCTTCATCCTCTTTATTTGGGCAACAAAAAGCTAGATATTTTTCTTTAGAAGTTAAAATCATAGGAGTTTATGTGGTTTATTCAAAATCTGAAACCCAAGATAATGCAAATGTCCCCCCTGAGAAGCAAATTATATTGGACTATTTGGTATTCACTACCAGTTAATTAATTTTTAAATAGACCTAGAGCACGTTTCGTTCGCACCGCAGCCCAATGGGAGTACAATCAAACACAAGAATATCGTCGGCATAAGTCAAATATTGACTATAAGATTGTCCAATATGCGGAGGAAACCTCCTTGGCTACACAAAATCTGCCCCCAAATCTGACAAAGGTTAACAGGACCGGAGTCAAAACGCATCTCTACGTCAAACCTCTTGGCGTCCCGATTGGAACGGACACATTTCCTCCGATAGACATCTTAATAAGAATTCTAGTATCTGTATGGAGAGCAATGATTTCCTAAGAAGGCCTGTATGTATTCCCCAAGAGTCTAATTTGTGCCATAACCACACCCTACTCACAAGGTCAAATGTGGCACATAAATACATGCTTGCAGCATATATGTCATAGCGCTCTTTAAGCGGTGCTATTTCCTGCAAACAAGCTACTAAATGCCCGTTCATTTGGCATCCTACTCGCTTTTTAAAACCTGATTGACGTGGATCCATCCTTCCCAATGTCATGGCCCAATTTTGCAGTTCGTTCAGAATGATTGAAGGGAATACTTTACTTGATACTTCTAATAATGAAATAGGGAGATAATTCAAAGGAGACGAACGTTCTCCTTTTTTGTAGATTGGTACTATTATCACCCAAGACCATGACATGAGAATCCGTTAACTGGCTATGATCTATTTGAATAGGTTATTGAGGCTCTTAGCCCACATAATAGGAGAGCCCATTGTGCCCATGACAGAGAGTTTTTAGCTCTATTGATTATCATTTTGGCTTCCTCTTCCAGAATATTAAGATGCCAAGGCCCCTGTGAATGGCAGGCAGCTTCTGCTATTGGGTTACAAGGATCCCCATTTAGAATTTGCCAAAAGTCTTGATCGCGTCTTAAGCAAATAATTCCTAGCATGATTTGACTGTCATTACATAGCATTTTCTGTTTATGAAATGTCAGCCATTTTCTTATAGCGTTGTTTGATTTTAGCCACCAGACACGTGTATTTACTCCCTTTAACCTGCGCTCCTCCCAAGGAGCATATTTGTGCTTTAATTCCCTTTTTTAGTCGCTTCTTGGGGATCAATAAATGTGTTATACAGGAGAAGGGGAAAGAGTTTAAGCCAATTTAGTATTTAAGATTGTTCAAGGGTTTCCAGATAACCGATTTCCTCTGTCAGTGTGGGTAATATTTTGCAACGGGGTTGTAAAAGTAAAACTCTGCTTCCGGCAACTATGGTCACTTAAATCAGCGTAATTAACTTGAAATTTAGAGCAAGAGTGTAACAGCAAGGTAGAAACATAAAAATACACAATGTGTGAATGACTCCGGCCCCCTTGCCACGTAGGGGCTACAGGAATGCCTTAAAGAAATTTCCCATTTAGTTTAGTAAGACCGCATGAATCCAAAAATGTTGACCAATAAAGACTCCTCACTATCTGATTGGGTGAAAGAACATTCAACATATTAAGCTCCTCTAACTCCTAACAGATGCAATTAAAGTCCCCAGCTACTATTACATTATGGGAGTAACCCTCCTCCAGCACAGAAGATAAACGTTCTGCAAGAGCCTCGATAAAGCTCTCCAGATTAGGTGTATTAGGGTTCCAGTAGAGATTTACTATTAGAAACTCCTTGGGATTAATTTGTGTTTCCACTTTAACTTCCAGGAGTCCCAGCTGTTTTTCTCACCAAATTACAGTATTATGGAACTTTGTATTATCAACATCAATCAGCAGACCCCCCATGAGCCTGCCTTTGCTCAGGCAAAACGCCTTCTGTAAAAAAGTAGTATATCCATTAAAAAGAGGGTTATGAGTGAGCCACACTTCTTGGAGAAGTATCACTCCCTAGCACTAAAAATGGGGGTCTCAACCACACAAGAAACAAGGAACAATAACCCAGCGAATCCCATGAGATAAGTTTAAATTGAGATATCTTAAAAAGGATAACCTGTTCTGCCCTTCTGTGACTCCCCCACGTGAAGGTCAGTGGGTCTTCAGGCCTAATCCGATAGGTCATTGGGCAAGCGCCCAGTGTCCTGCAAAAAATGGACAGTGCGTTTGCTCATGTCAGTATTACAAGATATTTGTAATAAACAGGACTGTTCCTTTTGTAAACTCTGATTCAGTTGTCGGGAGGAAATACTATCTTGGCAACCATTGACAACCAATCGATTCTTAGGTGATGAACAGAGCCCCAAGTTTGATGAAGAGACCTATTCCTTTTGGAACCTCTGATTTGATGACTTGTCTTTATTATCTATATGAAAATGATTAAAAGCACAATATACATCATCCAAATAATAAAAAGCTTTGCGTCTCTTCTAGCAGTACAGCAATCGTCAATTTTGATTTAAAATGAAAGTAGACAATATTTGATCTAATATTGTCCACTAACTCTATAGAGTCAATGTTGCTTGAGGTGATATTTCTTAACCTACTAAGTTCATGCAAAAACGCCAACACATTAGAGCTATTTAACACAGGTATAAAAGAATGGGCAAGGTTTGCTTTCAAGCCCAAAATCAATGATGACCCCAGAGGTTTCAAGGAGCTTGGCAGATGATTGTTTAAAATGTCCTCTCTCAGGAGCTTTTGAAGCTGCTTAGAAACCTCTAACGATAGATTTATATTCACAAGCACTGGATCAAGTTCCTCATCGTCTATTGTGCTTGATTTACTTCTGTCCATTTAAGAGTTGAATGAGCCCTCTAAACTAGACAGTACCAGTCAACAATTACGACTCTGTAGGTCTTTTTGAAAATAGTCTGTAATGTAGCACCTCTCGGAGGCAGGATTTTTAAAAAAGATTATTCAGAGCTCTTCTTTCCTTTCTTCAGCTTTTTACCAACTTCTTTGTCTGCCTTTAGTGCAGGAGCACCCTGAGTCAGTTTATTAATCCCATTATGTGAAGCCTACTCTAAGTCGGATGTTACTTTTGCAAATTTCTCTTTCATCTGTCTCAAGAATTTCCTTGAATATTTCCTTTTAGCAACTGGCGAATGTTTTTTATTCTTTGATTTTTTTTAAAATAGTTTGTTGAAAAATGTGTCGGTGCGAGGATTCAGCTTGAAGGAAGAACTTATTGGATCCTCCAAGGGATTTTCTACCACTGAAACTTCCTGTGGTACCGTTGGTGACAATAGGAGAAGATCATTGTTCTCAACCGCCAATATCGCCCCTGTGCTACCCACAACTCCCTTGGAGAATCGGGGGAGAATCGATATCATTGACTTCCAAAAGTGGCTACTGACCTTAAGGCCTGGACAAGTTCTCTTCTTTTAAGGTTGCAGGTCTGACCCCTTCCTTGTCCCATGACTCCAACCATGATTCTGTGTCACATTGGCAGGTGTGTATTTTTTGTTCAGCAAAGATGTTTTCACACAACTTGACCACGGCATTTAAAACACAATGCAGAGAGACGTAAAGAAGTGAGGCCTATTTTGTCTGGACTCTCTTAGCGATTTGACTATTCCACACAGTGAATCCTCTGACGTGGCAGAGTCCAGGGATGAAGTTGATAGTAGCAGGAAGGCAGAGAGACAACCCTCCTAATGACCATCATCAGTCGCTTGGCAGTCAGACCCGATAACACATTTCTGACATGAAATTTGAAGAAAATAGAGGGTCAACACAATCATCGGGCTCCCATACCCCTGTGTCAGATCGGCTGCTACAAATGATAGATGCCTCGCTGTAGCATCAGGAGGTAACACCCACTTTGCCAAGTACTTAGAAGAGAAAACATTTATGATGTTATCTTTCTGTTTAGGTTCCATAGTGTTAGAGCAAGGATGCATTAACGACATACTCTCGGCACAATTTAAGACTGTGATATCATCAACCATGGCTCGAACCAGCCGGGTGTCATCCTGGGTCGAAGCAGATGGGGGATTCAACAAGCGAGCCGGAGAGGCTAAGCCATATAGAGGCTCACAGCGAAATAAGTTGTGCATTGTCGGACAGGACTGAAGGGGCAGCAAGGAGAGCTATAGTGCAGATTGATTGAAAAGGCTTGCAGCAAAAATGGACAAAGAGGTGCACGGTTTGCAAGTGGCAAATAACATATTACCTCTAAGCTGCTGTCTGAGTTCCACAGCAGCCGCATCAACTAGTTTAAACTGCAGTTTATGCTGCACTTCGCGGGCATTCGTGGTAGACCGTGGTTTAAATAAGATCTGCCTCTTCTTCACCTCTCTTTCCTCACAACAGGTAATTAGCTCCAGTCAAGTACCCAAAGTTGTCACAGCAATATTTTGCTTCAACTGCACTTTACGAGGCACCTTGTGGGCTCTTCACGTGGGACTGCAGTTTAAATAAGTTCAGCCTCTTCTCCGCCTCACTTTCCTCACAACAACTAATTAGCTCAAGTCATGTACCCAACAGTTGTCACAGCAGCATTCTGCTTCAACTACTCTTTAGAAAGCACTTCGCAAGCGCTTCACACGAGGCAAGAGTTCAAATAAGTTCTGCCTCTTCTCCATCTCTCTTTCCTCACAACAGGTAATTAGCTCCAATCACATATCTAACAGTTGTCACAGCAGCGTTCTGCTTCAACTGCACTTTACGAGGCACTTCTCAGGAGCTTTGCGCGAGACCATGGTTTAAACATATTCTGACTCTTCTCCGTCTCTTTTCTCACAACATATGATTGGCACAAGTCATGTACCATTCTGTTGTCACATAAGCATTCTGCTTCAACTGCACTTTACAAGGCACTTCGGAATCGCTCTGCGTGAGACAGTGGTTTAAATATGTTCTGCCTCTTCTCTGCCTCTTTCCTCACAACAGGTAATTAGCTCCAGTCACGTGCTCATCAGATATCACAGCGGTATTCCTGCTTCAACTGCACTTTACAAGGCACTTAGTTTGCTTGCTTTGTTGGTATAATCTCAATACTTATTTGACAATGGTTTAACCTCAATGCCATACTATGTATATGGTACTAACTTGATCGACACCCTGCTATATCATGAAGGATTAGTCTTCCTACATCTCTCGCCAGAGTACTGTGGAAAAACACCCCTCACCCGTAGTTTATAGGGGGGAGCTAGATACATTATTTGCTGGAGAGAAGCTAACTCATTGTATTGGAAAAGAGTATTTAGACAATGGGCCTCATTACGACTTCGGCGGTAGCCATGCCACCGAAATCGGGTCCGGGTTCCCAGAATGGGGAATTACCGGGCCATTCTGAGTTTTGAGGGCCCGGTAATTCCTCCCTCCAGGAACCCGGGCCCGGACCTTCCCCATTCCCATCTGAGCCCCCATAGGGCTCAATGGGAATGGGAGAGGGTGCAAACAATGGGCCGATTACGAGCGGCCCGTTGTTTGCTCCCTCTTCCCCTTGCGGGACCCGGTAAAGACGCCTGGTTTGACCAGGCGTTACTTACCGGGTCCCTCGAGGGGAGCTTGTAATGAGGCGGAACGGGTTTAACGGGTCCGCCTCCTTTAGCGGAGCCCATTAACCCGTTCCGCCTCACTCGTAATGAGGCCCAATGTCTACTTTACTCTTAAGCAAGTGAAAAGGAGGCAAAGGAAGTGTTGGTATTAAACTCATAACTAAATACATCACATCTCTCCTGAATGAGAAGTTGTCAATAAAGTCAAGTGTTTCATCTCATAGCCGAGTAGACAGCCTACATTGTGTTTTGTTGTTTATTGGTGCCCCATCTACATCTTGGGGTTCCCTTGTCTGCCACAGGGAAGAGCACCTAGACAAGGCTGAAGGCATTCTACCATGACATTCTGAAAAGATGGTTGTTTCCAGTGTAGTTCCTGGTAGATGGAGTAAACAGCCTGAGCACGGCAATCCATGGGCTCAGGCTGGAATGGTGGAGGCTCCAGTCTCCTGTAATGCCAAGCAGGTAGCTCATCACTCCCAGACACCACTAACATAGGATTACGCCAGCAGTTGGCCCACTTCTCTCATGCCATATCACCCTGAGAGCTCCCATCTTTAGTCCAATGAGGAGGGACAGCACCTCTGAGCTTGTTGGCCCTGACAGTACATGTTACCCTGTGCAGCTCAAGCACAGTGCAGGAGAACATCACAACAGAAGCCATTTTACAAATACTGACTGACCTGTCCGAATAGGTTACTGCAGACACCCAGCCTACTGCCACCAGGAAACACTGCCGACCTTTAGAGGCACCAAGATACAGAGAGGCTGCTGACATCGTAAACCTAAACCCCAATTTAGTCAGGAGGTCAAGGTAAAGGACAATTTTTAAGTTTCTTTAGGATTGAAAACATTTCTCTCATTTTGTTTTAGGAGTCAATGGCATTTGTGAAAGACGTTACCATATGATAACGGCATACTGTCCCAAAGTAAGGACCCTAGCGAAGTGAGGGCATTTCCGATGGATGACAGGGTGTGTTAAGACAAGGTACAGCCGCTACGAAGTCATTTTCTGCATTAGGCTTTGCTGATGGTGTTAAGGCCCCAAAACGGAAACTAAGCCAACCTATTAGGTGATATGGTGAATGTCGGTAGGAATCTTAAATGCGGGAAATAACAGGCGACATAGCAAAGGGCGCCAGACCAGAGACCTACCCAACAGCTAAAAAGAAGGGGAAAAAATAAGGAGTGCAAGTGGCTAAAGAGAAGGAGGTTGGGTGAGGGGAGGAAAGAAGGCTCCCGTGGTTGATTAATTCTCTGTTCACCCAATTGCAGAGAACATAGTGAAGAGGTTCCTTATTGTTGTTATAAGTGGTATGTAGTGATGTAGCTGGCTGAAAAAGTATACTGTTTTTTGAAGACCCAAAGGTCTAAAAAAAAAGGTTCCAGACTTGCGATAAGAGACCATGGATGTTATCTGGAAAGTGTTAAAAACCACACTCTTCAACTAACACAGCCGGCCTCCTCCTCTCCTGCCCTCTGCCTCACTTCTCCTGCCCACCTGTACTTCTGGTGTAACTATGAATGAATGTATTCTGTAACTAAGTATGTTGTCTTGTAAGAACGCCCCAATGCCTCAGGGCTGTCGCACACTTTATAAAGGTTAATAAATAAATAAATAAATAAATATATCTGTATAAGGAGATCACACTTTGTCATGGATCAATTCAAGCTGCAATGGCAGTTGAAAAGAAACGCTGGGGGGAATGCTTGTTCTGGCAGTAGGAATCTAATTCTTCTTGTTAATATTGGTTGCAGTGCTCGCTCCAGCTGCTAATTAATCATCGACAGAAACCCCTGATATGTCTTTAGCTTCACAGTTTCTTTCAAGTAATTCCTTGATGGGTTTTTTTAGACTGATTTAAGCCCTCTTTGAGGTCATCAGTTCTTCTAATGCTCTTCTTAGAATGACATAGGGAGTATGTAATTGGTGGACTTGACCACAAGTTATGCATATACTATTGTTATCCACACTCGGCTTAAGGGTGTCATGCGTTACAGAATTGAAACTGGCTGGGTCGAAAGGGGTGCTGTAATACATACTTTAAAAAAAAATGTAATCAGCAGGTGTACCTTAGAAAACAGCCAAAGCACCCTAGAATTGGGGAAAGAGTTTACACTCAATCTGCTCAACTGTGTTTTGCTTTCAAAGCACAAGATCATGGCCAGGGGATTATCATTACAAAATATAAACACCAGACTTCTTTCCAGGAAGCATCGTCCTCAACTCTGAAATATATCATTGCACTTCAGACTTTAAAAAAGTGTTTTCCATTGTAAACTGATACTTTAGCACGAGTATTCTCGAGCTGCAACCCTCTGTTATGTTAACAAACAGGTTTGAAAGATTGACTGTAAAATGTCTCTTCAAAGCCTTTTTAGGTCTAATTTTTGGATGGATAAGGATATTTGCACAAGTCTGTTTCTGACCCTACCATTGGGGATTAGTTAACGGTTTTTAACAACATATACATGCATGGAGGACTCTTTTAAGAGGAGGGCATGTGAGCTGGCGAAACTGACCTTAAGCATTCATCTGGACGGACTCTTCTTAAGGTAGGTGGCTTGCATTTGTACACAAATGTGATATGAAGACGAGCAAAAGTATGCCATCCGAATGATGGAATGTTGGGTGGAGGGAGTGCTGACCCCAAGTCCGGCATAGTAAGTAGACCTGGGTGGACACTAATACACAGGAACCATAGTGACCGTGTTGTAGCCTTTGAAGTTCTATTATTTCAGAAAAGCGCGGGATAGCAAAGTTTCCAGTCCAGAACCGGGATTATAATGTATAATTGGTCATTTATAACACACTTAATACTCAGAGGTTTCTAAGCGGGGACCCGGGGATCGAACCTGTGTTGCTGAGCGTTATTTTGCATCTAAGGCGAGTGTGTTGCCCCTGAGCCATCCTCTGGAGACCCCTCGAGTGTCTCGGAAGCCAAGATCATCATTCTAAAACGCCCACAAGAGCCAAATCTCTTTGTTTTTAGGACATTCACATACAATATAAAAACATATTATAGGGAATGCATTAAAAACTCACTGTTTCCACTGAAAGCCTGCGGTGGTTGGAACGCCCTGTTATGTACGCCTTACATCCCGAGAGCGCAGTGACATAAGGTGCATACTAATAAAGCGCCCGCCCCACCGGAAGGCAGGGCAGTTCCGGGCACAACCCAGACCACGCGTGTTGTGCGTTCGTTCAGCTCCTCCGCCGGGCCCCCATGTCGGCCTTGACTCGCTCTCCCTTCAGCCGTCGCACCGGCAGGGCACGGCGCAACACTGGCGACGAGGCATGGATAAAGTGAACACTAGAGAAATAAGCGATAACTCGGGCCACAAGCCCTCAGCAAGGGCACATTTTTGGAGACACAGTGGGACACCCATCCCCCACTCAAAAAAAAAATGTTTCTCTTCAATCTCCTCCTGCAATGCTCCAACTTCGACAGAGCACAGGAAAATAAAACCAGTCAAGGTAGATGGAAACCTTTGGCTTACCCGCTAATCAATATTCAAGCCAGGTGACGCAGGAAGCACTACTGCATCGCCTACTACAGCGGAGAAGAGCTATTTGGTGCCTCAGTGCCCCATTGATACAAAGGTGGCGAAGGTGAGGAGAGACCCATCGGACACACACATCAACTGTGGTAACTCCAGCACCGGAACAACATGGCGACTGGCCTTTCCACACCCAGGCCCAGCACGCCGTCAAGAATTGCAGCGTCATTGACACCTACAGCACCATCCCCTCGACCTCATGGTGGGTCTACAGCTGCGCTGGGGCCGTTCGACCCCTACACCGACCCATCATCAGTGGGCCCCTGCTGGATGCTGTGGATCCAGAAGTTTGAGATGGTGATGGACTGCAAAAACATCACAACGCCCAGGAAGATGAAGTCACACCTTCTGCTCAATGTGGGTGATGACGTCCTGCGCATCTTCAACACGTTGGTCATCGGCGATGGTGCAGACATCTACCAACTGCCAAAGACGCTCTCACAGCACATTTCATGCCACAGCTGAACCCGGACTATGAAACCTTCATCTTCTGCACCACGATTAAGATGGAGGAGGAAACACTCGACGCCTACCACACAAGACTCAGGAAATTTGCACTCTCGTGTGAATTCGACAACGTCAAGGAGATAAGGCGCCAGATCATCAATGGCATGCACTCCGAAGAACTGCGCAGAATGGTGTTGGGTGAGAAAGGCATTCTCCTAGCCTGGATCCTCGAATATGGGCATCAAAGAGAGCTGTTGCATGCACGAGGGTGGCACATATGTGCACCACATTGCAGAAGCTCCAACTGATGCCGACGACCGCGACAATAGCTCAAATTGCCAACCGCCAACCACCGAGGGAGGAATTCAACGAGACAAACAGCTCACCATGGTGGCAAACAAGGATCCCGGTGCCTACTGAGTGTGGATGGTGCAGATGTGCACGTCACGGAAGAAGAAACTGCCCAGCACAAGGAACCACGTACGAAGCATGTGGCCGTAAGGACCACTACGCGCGTGTCTGCAGATCTTCAGTGCAATCACAATGCCCCCAACCACAACAAGACAAAGGCATCCCCAGGAAGAAGAAGCAAGCCAACACCCGCCGCATAGAGACTGCCAACTCGTCAACCGACGAATCCGGTGATGACGATCACCACCCAGCGAAAGATGTGGGAAGTGGACAGACGAGAAGGAGAAGGAAAGTCTACTTGGTCTCGGCACTTGAACACAGAGGCGTGGAGTCAGCGAAAAGACAGAGAAGGCACAAATGCTTAGTGTCCATACAGGGCCAGGAGACGCAAATGAGGATCGACACTGGAGCATCAGTAAATGTTATGCCGGCAAAAATGTTCCAAACACTGCGTCCCGTCCTGACCTCAAGCCAACTGACACACTATTATTTGCCTACGGATGCAAGACCCTACTACCAGTGGAGGGACGCTTCAGAACAACACTAAGCAGGGGTGATCGAGTCCTCCAGTCAAAGGTATATGTCGTCAATGCAGGAATCGAATGCCTACTCCATGGGTATGCGGCGGAAGACTTGGGATTAATCCATTTCATCTGCGACGTCACAGACTCAATGGACATTGCCAGCCTCCTGGGGAACTACCTGGGCATCCTCAAGGGCATCGGATCCCTAAAAGGAAAACTCATAAAGCTCCACATCGACCAGTCAGTACAGCCTCGGACAGTACGCCACAGAAGGACCCCATTCCACATGAGGGACCTGGTTGAAAAGGAACTGCCAGAAATTGAAAAAGCAGGAATTATCGAAGAGGTCACAGGGCTGACGCCTTGGGTGCCACCCATGGTGGTGACAAAGAAGCCGAAGCAGCTGGGGAAAGTGAGAATCTTCATCGACATGCGCCTTCCAAACGCGGCAATGAAGCGAGAACGGCACATCAACCCCACGCTGGATGAAATCATTAGGGACCTTACAGGGTCGAAAGTGTTTTCGAAAATGCACCTCAACGCTGGGTACCTTCAGTTAAAACTGCATCGTGACTCAAAATACATCACTACTTTTTCCACGCAACTGGGCCTACACCAATACAAGAGACTGAGTTTCAGCATCTCCTCAGCGGCAGAGGTTTTCCAGCAGGCCATTCAGGAGGTAATACAGGGCATCCCAAGAGTGCTGAACGTCATTGATGATATCCTCATCCACGCCAGCGACAGGCACAAACACATGCGTCGCCTCGAGATGGTGCTCGGCAGGCTAGAGACTGCAGGTTTGACCATCCACCGGGAAAAGTGCGAGTTCCTGAAAGAGGAATTTATAGTTTTCGGATACGTGTTCAACAGAGTGGGAGTGTCAGCTGACCCACAAAAATTTGCAGACATAAAGGAGGTATCCCCCCCCAACAACACCCACAGAGATATGCAGCTTTTAGGGAATGGCGACATACTGCGGGAGGTTCATCCCCAACCTGGCAACGATGTCCGAACCACTTGGAGAACTCACCAGATCCAACACCAAATGGATCAAAACATCCCTCTCAGCCGAGACAATAATGGCATACTATAACCCAACACAAACAACTGGACTGTATGTCGATGCCAGCCCCGTTGGCCTCTGGGATATCCTCGTTCAAGTATCTCGGACAGGGGAAACAAAGCCCATCGCCTGCGCATCCCGCTCCCTCACACCGACGTAACAACGGTACTCGCACATCGAGAAGAAGGCCGTAGCAGTGTTGTGGGGATGCTGCCATTTCCACATCTACTTCTACGTGCGAATGTTCAGGGCTTACACAGATCACAAGCCTCTCATCCCGATATTCACAAGGTCATCTTCACACCCCCCGGCCAGAATAGGGAAGTGGTTACTCCACCTGCAACAATACGAGTTTGAGTTGGCCTACCAAGCGGGCACGGATAACCGGCGGACTTCCTATCCAGGCACTCGAGGGCAGCCACGTTAGAAGAAGTGAGTGAGGCAGAAGAAAAGGAAGAGCACATATGCCAGATCATCCACACTCTGAAGCCCAAAGTAGTGAGCATCGATGACATTGTAGAAGCCACCCACACTGACCTCTGTTGTGACATTATCAAAAACAACATCATATCGGGCAAGTGGAAATCTTTCCTTCGCAATGTACACAACTGCACGGCGGCGGCCAGAGACTTCCTCACAGGCATGTTCCCAGTATGACAGGATCTGTCAATCACCCGCGAAGGGATAACCCTGAGAGGGGCCAGTATCGTGATCGCCACCAGTCTGCAGGACAGAATCGTAGCGCTGGCACACAAAGGCCACCGAGGAATGGTCAGGATAAAAGCCAGGATCCGACACTGTGTGTGGTTCACGCACATTGACACTAAGGTGGAGCAACTCATAGAAGCTTGCCTCCCTTGTCAGATAACAGGTGCACTGCCGAACCCTGAACCCATACAGTCGGCAGAGCATGGGTCGTCAAGATGGGACACGATCAGCATCGTCTTTTGCACGGTTCAGGAAGGGACATAGCTACTGGTGGCCATCGATGACCACTCAAGATACCCGGAGGTGGAGATTGTATCATGGACAGCTGCAGAAATGGTGATACCGGCACTCGAGAAGATGTTTGCCACCCATGGCCTGCCACGACTCATCAAGTGTGACAACGGACCACCATTCCACAGTAAGGAGATCAAAAAATACCTGGATGATCTGCACATCCAATATCACCACATCACGTCGAGGTGGCCACAAGCAAACGGCAATGTGGAGAGATTTATGCGGACCATCAACAAACACAGTATGATCATCTACCATGGACCGTGACCCGAACGGAAGGGAAAATGGTGACGGCAGTACGAGGACACCAACTGATCACCCGGAACACCTCATGGTTCAAGAGGGTGCCCCAACAAATGTGGACTGATGAGGACCAGCAGCCCCCGGAGGAAGCAGTGCTGCCACCGGAGAGTTCAAGCCATCAAAACGAGGGAGAGGCGACCCTGAGGTACGAGTCAGACGAACAACCTGAAGGACCTGTTGAGGCGTCTCCAAATGATGAAGGTGAGCCTGAAGGGGGAGCTGGCCCGGGGACGGCCCCTCAGCTGAGGCCGGGCGTTATGCCTTAAGGACAGCACTGAGGGCTCCGGAGAAGTTAAGAGACTATGAGTGGTAAAGTGACATTGGGGGAGGGCGGCACTGTGCTGGACTAGAGTGCATAGAAGAGTTAAGCTGTTTTGTTGACATGGTTACGTGTTTTGTGTGTTATTGTATTCTGTTGGAAAAAAGGAGGAATGTTATGTATGCCTTACGTCCCGCGCAGATGCGTTGCTGGGGGAGGAGGGGCTAAGGGGACTATAGCCCCTGGTCTGTTGGTTGTAGCCCCGGATAGAATCTCAGCAGCTACAACCAAAAGGCTAGCTAGCCCCCAGTCCCAACAGTTCCGACATTAACTTAGCCCCGGGTCTTTTCCAGACCTAGCAACACACCTGGTGCCGCGAGCGCGGGGACGGAAGGCGCATAATAATAAAGCGCCCGCCCCGCCGGAAGGCAGGGCAGTTCCGGGCACAACCCAGACCATGCGTGTTGTGCGTTTGTTCAGCTCTTCCGCCAGGGCCCCCATGGAGGCCCTGACTCGCTCTCCCTTCAGCCAGCGCACCGGCAGGGCACGACGCAACATGCCCAATGACCAAACTTGGAGGCCTTACGGTCCAATAGCTAAATAGAGATGAAGGAGGCAGCCTGCCGGTGTGAGATGACGTCAGAATACAGAAATAATTGCTTGTGAATCAGACGGTTTCGATAAGCAGTGTTCTTTTCACAGAAGCAACAAGAGTAGCTTTCGGTGGAATTATATTCGATCACTCACACCCAGAGCAGGCCTTTTGTGTGCTCACTGTGCTACAAATGGAATGTCGGCAGGGAATGGACTATTGGGATGAAACTGCGATTGAGAGGCCCAGCGAGGAGGCCAAGGAGCTTAACCTGGATGTTCTAGCACACACACCAGGAAGTCATCGTGACTCTTTCTGCCGTGACGGTTTACAAGGATTAACGGTGCCTCATGCATGCCTTTAAGACTTGGTGCACACACACACACACACACATTTTGACTCATAGGGGTCCTTTGTGTGATTAGACCGGTAATCAGTCGTACTGTGCATGCCCACTGCGTTTTGGTGAATTTCATGTTCAATAGATTTCAAAGATAAGGTATATTTACAAAAACAAATGCTGCATTGTGCCCACATTTACACATGTTTCGGATCAAATTAAGATATTGCTGGCAGTGCCATACAATTGCAAACACAGCGTGCAATGGCAGTTCGGGAAAGCGGTGTTTCCCAGTGTTCACATCATGTAACCTACCAGCTGTACGACGTGAACACAGCGGTTTAAGAACGAACTATTTTATTGGTGCCGACTGCAATTAATATTAATATTTAATGTAAATGTTTCTTTTTTTTACCCATTCATCTGCCTTAGTTCATTCTGACAGAAGATGTGAACCCATATTTGTTGAAGACATATTTACGATTTACACAGAACTAGCCGGGCACACGTTTCATAATTTCAATTCCTTGCGTCGGAATTTCATGATTGCACGAGGTTGTGCTGCCCTCTAGTGGTCTCCATACGTTTCGCCGTTCTCGATGGTCTACTAAGGTTGCTGCATAAGACTTCCCTCCCTCCCTATTAGCCTCTAATTCTGAAGCACTGAAAATCTCGTATTCATTTCAAAATCTGAAAGCTGCCGAGTTTAAATAGTAACTAATTGATTCAAACATACAGAAACTGGGCCAGGCCACTTGCATAATTGATTATATGATCATCTATATTTCCTGAAGACTGTTGGATACATTAAAATGCTCACATACATGAATAGACCCTGCACCCACTTCGACGGCCTTATCTATCTATAATAGTGTGTCCTTCTTTTTATATCATTGTTTTTATTTGTATTAGACGTTTTTATATTCCATATGGGGCTCCGGGATTGGTTTGGGCGTGGGCGCTTGGGGGAACAAGTTACTTTTGCAAAAATTGTAAGGAAAGGTTTGGAGTTTGGTAGGCGGAACTCCCTCACTCCTGCGCACTCCTATTTTTGGTTTGGTACTTTATTACGACCTGCAGCCTAGTTCTTGTTTGTCAGAGAACCAACTCCAGGGTTCCTGTTTGTGAAGACAGTCTGTGGGATTTGGACAAACTATGGAACTATAGGCGCTGGTAGGGTATAGTAGTCCTATGTCCGTTGGTTTCAGCAGAAATTGTAGGTGAAGGATGAGGCAGATTAGTTTTATATTTAACACGTGATTTGTTTTATTTCTATTAGTTGAACAGCACTAATACAATTCTTAGCCAGTTTCAACATATTGATAGCTTTACACAGCCACAGCCCTATTAGTTGAACAGTACTAAAAAAATTCTTAGTCAGTTTCAACACATTGATAGCTTTACACAGCCACAGCCGACGCGCGTTTCAACCTTAGTCTTTATCAAGGCTGGTGGTTTTGTGAATTGGTGGTGCAGTTATGTGGTGTACCCATTGTAGTGACAAAAAATGAGGTCAATGCGTTATGTACATTTTTGCATTTGTTCAAAACACCCGTTAACATAGCATTTTACCAAATTTAGAAATCCCAAGTGTATTGTGAAACCCATGCGAGGTGATTAGTCATGTGTGTTGGCAATAAGCCTATAGTTACTTTTGCAAAAAGTGTCAAAAGCACACGACGAAAATAAGAAAATAACACTACGGTTTGGAGAGATGACTTGAAACATGCTCAAATAACTCAATAAATCAAATAGATTAAAAAAGAATATGATTTTAACTTCATTTTCTCCATCCTGACTTCAAAGTCTACATTTAATATGGGCCTAAACAAATGGATCTGGTGAGAAAGATTGTGAAAAAAGTGCAACTGATTATACTCATGGCGTCACAGAGCACACAGCTTTGTGCATCCACTCCTGACTCCTACCCCCTGTGACCTTTCTGTCGTACTTCTGGAACATTCCATCCATCGGAACGGGGACGGAGCACTTTTTGTAGCACCCAAAAAGTCGCTCCTTTTTTATTATTGCAAGAGGGCCAGCTCGTGTGCAGCTTTAGCCCGCCTTCCTTTGCCTCACCCGTGCCTCGCCCCTCAGTCCTTTACTCCGTGCGGTTGGGCTCGGACATACGCAGGATCAGGGAGTGGCCGAATCGGCCCCGCCTGAGGTGGGGGGTCACACTTAAACTGGAAAATCAATTTCAGATCGAGACTTCTATCGGCTGAGGAGGTGACATTGACAACTTGTTGACTACCATCCTCAACAGTCGCAGCAGCTGCTAGGCTTTGTTCTGAGGCAACTTCTTCCACTTCCTTAGATCTCAGTTTTTGACCAAAGAGGAGAAATTCCTGGAAGGCGAAAGACAATATTCACAAATTCAGCTCTTCAGCTCAGACAAGCGAACACTGAAGCCATATTAGCCGTGGGCAATTTAAAACTCTGGACAGAGTTGAGGTTGAGCAATATATGCCTCAAGAAAAACTCAAACATTTAAAAAGTGGTCCAACTGATACTAGAATAATTGCACAACATTTGCTGGAATCTGCAGCCCATCGTGTAGATACTTCAACTGGTGGATTGGTAATAGGAGTGGATACCTGCCATCCGGCATGGCTACATGCGACAACATCCATGATGAGAGTGGACACCTGCCATCCGGCATGGCTACATGCGACAACATTCATGATGGGAGTGGACACCTGCCATCCGGCATGACTACATGCGACGACATTCACGATAGGAGTGGACACCTGCCATCCGGCATGACTACATGCAACGACATTCACGATAGGAGTGGACACCTGCCATCCGGCATGGCTACATGCGACAACATTCACGATAGGAATTGACACCTGCCATCCGGCATGGCTACATGCGACAACATTCACGATAGGAGTGGACACCTGCCATCCGGCATGGCTACATGCAACAACATTCACGATATGAGTGGACACTGCCATCCGGCATGGCTACATGCGACAACATTCATGATAGGAGTGGACACCTGCCATCCGTCATGGATCCATGCGACATTCACGAAAGGAGTGGACACCTGCCATCCGGCATGGCTACATGCAACAACATTTATGATAGGAATTGACACCTGCCATCCGGCATGGCTACATGCGACAACATTCACGATAGGAGTGGACACCTGGCACTCGGCATGGCTACATGCAACAACATTCATGATAGGAATTGACACCTGCCATCCGGCATGGATCCATGCGATACATTCACGATAGGAATGGACACCTGCCATCCGGCATGGCTACATACGACAACATTCACGATAGGAGTGGACACCTGCCATCCGGCATGGCTACATACGACAACATTCACGATAGGAGTGGACACCTGGCACTCGGCATGGTTACATGCAACAACATTCACGACAGACAGTCAGGATAAGGTCCTTGACCTTCCATTTAAAGGTAAAGACCTTTTTCATAGTTCAACTGATGAGGACTATCAATCAAGCCCATTAACAACAAAATCATTGTCTGTTTTGACTAAATACACTGGTAAGAAGTGTACTTTTTCCCAAAGGTCTGACTTTCACTCACGATTCTTTGCAGGATTTTGAGGGTTTCAAGACTGCAAATTGAGACTACCAGATCGCTCTCCCAGTGTCCAACATCGAAAACAGCAGAGAACTATGAGTTGTGGTTTCTTCTCCCACTTTTATTCATCGTCGACAGGGGCAACTTCCAGCACTAATTACAAAAACTCTAAGTGATGGTTCGACTGGTCCCATACAACTCCAGTGGGGTGCTTATCTCCCAGCATCTGGAATCATGGAGGACCATAACTTTAGACGCATGGGTCATTTCGGTAGTTTACAAAGATTTCCCCCTTCCACTCTCCCATGTTCATCCACCCCACCCCCCTCTCGCCTAGAACAGATTCCCACCTCTCCTCACAGAGACTCATCCCTCTATGAAGGCAATAGAGGAAGTTCCACTGTCAGAGAAAGAGCTGGGATTTTTTTCTGGTGTCTTTACAGTAACCAAATCCAACCGGGCTGGCCTGCACACAATACCAGATCTGTCCGTTTTCAACCTTCACCTTTCCCAAGGGAAATTCTAGATTTCATTTGATTTGATTTGAGGAATTTATATCGCGCTCATGACCGACCAAACCGTATAGTGGTGCAGATGATCTCAAAAGAACAGATAAAGATTGCATAACGAAATTAGACCCATCCTCAGAGCGAATCAGTATTCGTAACAAATAAAAAAAAATAGAAATTCTATCTAAACAAGAAGGTTTTTAAAACCTTGCAAAACTGATGAAGTGACTCAAGAGTCTTCATTGTTCTGGGGATGCTGTTCCAGAGCCTTGGGCAAAACCCCAAATCTTCTATCCCCCTTGATACAAAAGTAGACAGAGGGATAGTTAGAAGAGATAGATTCTGTGAACGCAGACATCTAGAGTGCTGGCAATAGCTAATCTTGTCCTTCAGGAAGTCCGTTGCCAGGTTGTTCAGACATTTAAACACTAGACATGCCACTTTAAACTTGATGCGGTCTCCTAGCGCCAGCCAGTGGAGTGATCGACGAGAGGAAGATACATGGGCCGATTTGCTTAGTCCATAGACTAGTCTAACTGCCACATTCTGGGCCTTCTGGAGACTATAAAGTTGTTGTTTTGGGATGCCCATCAATAGACTATTACAATAGTCCGGGTGGACATTAGTAATAGCTCCCACCACAAGAGCATGATCATCTTCTGGGATGAAGGGAAGGACCTGACGAAGAAGTCTCATTGAGTAGAAAATTGCTTTCACTTTGGCTCCAACCTGGCTTTCACAACCCAAATTGTCCAGCCAATAGCAGCCAAGGATCTTTACCTTGGAGGCAAATTTCAGTTCTACTCCCAAAAGGTTGGAGGTTGGCTGTTTGAGAGCAGTGAGTAGATGTTCATGGCCAAACAGAATGAAGGCATTCAATTGAAGTTGGTTAGAGGCCATCCATTCACTAATCTCCTGAAAACACTAACCAATCCTAGCAAAAGTAGCTTCGACATGACCAATTGTGATGAAGATCTGAGTGCCATCTGCATAGGTTTGAAAGCTCATCCCACGACGTCTTAGAATCTCCATGAGGGGCTGGAAATACAAATGAAAAAGAAGCAGTGACAGAGAAGACCCCTGCGGGACACCAGAACCCATGGTAATTGGACCTGAGGTAAAGCCTCCCAGTCTGACGCATTGTTGGCAATTCTCGGCGATGATCATCCCGGCACAGATCCAATCTGCTCTTCAACGGGCAGACTGGCTCTGTGTAGTGGATCTGCAGGATGTTTATCACCACATTCCGATCTGATCCAAACATTGAATGATTTGCGTTTGTTGACTGGGGACAATCATTTTCAGAGCAGAGTTCTCCCTTTCAGTTTGAGCTCAGCTCCAAGAGTTTTTACCAAAATTATGTCAGAAATTGTGACTTATCCTAGAGTTCAAGGAGTCCAGGTTTATCATCATCTGGACTTTTGACTCCTCATATCCCATTGCTCATGACTAGCAAGTCATCAATGCCAGTCTTTACTCCATCTATTTTGTCACCTTAGAGTTTGAGTAAACTGGAAGAAATTCTCAATGACTGTCTACTAGGACTCGGTTTTCAAAGGGTTTTGCTGGAACACAACAGTAGCCAGGTTCTTTGCCTCAGCAGACAGAGTATTGGACCTCCATCAGACTTGCACCCTTTGTCTGCAATCAACAAGCATGACTGCATTGTGGTTTCAGAGGCTTCTGGTAATGGCTACCTGCATCCTGACAGTACCATCAGAAAGGCTTAAAAGGTGGAGAATGCAAAGAGCGTTGAGGCAGGCTCGGCTTCAAGCATCAGACCATATCTGATAAAAACGATATCGTCGGCGTAATCCAGCCAGATTATATGATTTTTATCTATTTTTGGTGGAATACAATTAACAATTTTCAGAGCCTTGTCCAGATCCACAATATCAAGATAAAACATGGGGGCCCAGTACTCACCCCTCTTTCAGTCCATTGATAGTGCTAATGTGATCAAAAGCTCCTCTGTGTCGTTTAGTCATACCCTTACTGTTGTTTCATCATATAAATGAATAACAAATGTCAAAAAATATGTATTCAATTTCTTCCATAGTAGTACCTTCTTCACCAAATCAAAGGCTGCTTTGCAATCGATGAATGATATATGATATGATATGATAGGTTATTTATAACGCACTTAATACCCAGAGGTTTGCTAGATACAGTTTATCACCATGGCTGTTCTTAGTTTGAATAACAAATATTGTGATGTCCGTATATTATATGACGTTCCGTGTACTGGTCAAAAACCTCTTTTATGAGGTGGCAGTAATTGTCAATCATCTACCCAGTTTCTGATTTCACGTAGAATGCGACCGCTGATAACACCCTGCATTACTATCAATCTTTAATTGGAGGGGGTCAGATCTCAGGCCTTTCTATTAATAGGAATTATATGAGATGTCTTCCACGATTCCAGTATAATTCCAGATTTGAATACAGTTTCAAATAAACAGTTCATTAACTGAACCCACAAACTGGGTTTGCTCATTATGATCTGGTTAGACATCCTTGGTGCCCTTGTTGTGCGCATTGCCTTAATGCAGTTATCTCTGTCACCCTCATCATATCAGTAATTGCAATTGGTATAATTAACATCTTCACTGATATCGCTCAACTATCATTTCTGGGACATAGTATAATACAATAATGTGCTCCTTTCATTGTGATTCCATTATAGGATTCAATTCAAATGTAGAATAATGGCCTTTGTATTTATTTATGATCGTTACTGCATAATATATTATATTGCCTCTGCGCTGTATAAATAATATTTTTGTCACAACTGACCGAGTTTTCATATTTAGTTTTTAGATTGTTAACAATGAGAGCCTTGCTTTAGCACTCGTTGGGCGGATCTCTGGAGGTAGGGCCTATATTTCTTAAATCGTTTCTTTTGTGGCAATATGATACTCATTTATTCTTTAGTTAGTGGCTGTAGGTTTCCCCGTAAATTGTATACTGTTGTTGCCAACAGAATATGCTAGTTGAGGTAATCTCTCAACCATCATGTTCCCATTCAACTCCTTATAATAACCTGTAAGCAGCAGATCGGGGGTAACTATCTCATAGATTTGTGTAGCTGTAGCTCTGGTACCATCTTATTCTGTTTCCCTGGAGATTAACCTCGTATTTACCCTTTAGTTTAGACGTATGCATTAAGTGACCCACACCCATGGTAAATGTAATACAAGAATGATCACTCCTGGAGTTAGGAACAACATTAGCCATGTTTACGCAGTCTTCAATATTAGCTGTCATGAAGCCATAATCCAGGTTACTATGATATTCATAACGCGCCTGTACACGAGTGTTTCTCGGTGGATATGCTTATTTGCATAATTCCATGTGTAGACCAGTTTATCCTTGCACATTTATATATCTTCCAGCCTCACAAGCCCTAGATTGCTAGCTAAATGTTGCCATTTTATGCCCAACTTGACTTGTCTGCTGGCATAGTGGTGACTCGATATATCCTTAGCTTTATTCATTGATTTTACTTTCAATTCTTGAGCGATATCACAGTATGCATTAAAATCACCACATAGGATGATATCCCCATCTATGTCAACCCATAACCACTTGTTAATTATATTAGATATATACAGCATTATTTAATTAATGTGGGTACCTCCAGGAGGATCATAAATTGTAATAACAAGCAATTTGAATGGTTCAGATTCTGTTCTTATCGTAATTGCTCCCAACAAAATGTACTTCAATGTACATAATGAGTATCATATGCTTTTAATGAAAAATGGGACGTGGCCCCAATTACCAGGCCGCCTCGTGGGCGACGCTTGGTGCCCTTCTGCAACCTCGTGGGAAATCGATCGATAACCTTCAAGTACTGTGTCATTCATCAGCTAAGTTTCATGCAGGACAATAATGTCACGTGGAGCTAAATATTCAGCTCCTCCCTGCCCTCTTACTCAAATGAGAGTGGCCTCTTGTGTTCCAGGAGAGGAGGCTGATCTTATCATTTCTTTCATTAGGAATCCACTTTAGATCTGTAGTACAGTAGGAAACCATTTCCAAGTAATGACAGGGCGAGTAAAAGTGGACCTATCATACTTTAGTTCATCTTGATATACCCTATGGCCATTAGCATTACAGGTTACCTTAAGATTATTCTAAAGGTCCTTTTTGATCAGCATCAGTAACTTTGCTCCCCTTTCAAATGAATGCCACCTTTTAAGAAATGACAAATTGTATAACATGGTAAGTCAACGGAATGGCTAGAAATTTATTTTTATTGAATTGGTTATTTATAAGCGCCTTATAAATAACCAATCAAATAAATAAATAAAACGATGCGCAACCAGTTCTCCTCTGTCAATGTGACAAAATCAAGTCAGCACCCTAGGTTGAGGGGTGGTGTGCAGCAAATTCAATACAAATGATCTGGTGTCCGGTCAATTGGTCGACAACAAACTGGTCGACTGCAATTTGGTCGACACCATTTGGTCGAATGCCAAATGGTCGAATTTTTTTTTTTTTTTTATATATGTGTTTTGTGGGTTTTCGTGTGGGGGAAAAAAAAAAAAGAAAAAAAGGGGGTTGGGGGGGACCCCCCCAAAAAAACCACAAAAGGGGTAAAAAAAAAAAAAAAAAAATTCGACCATTTGGCATTCGACCAAATGGTGTCGACCAATTGTCCTGTCGACCAAATGTTTTCGACAAATTGACTGGGAACCAAATGATCTATCAAGAGGCTCATTGTTAGTGTTAAGATAACAGCTGAGTTAAAGTTAATGATAATGGATCACAATGGGTACTTCTAGGGAAGCTAATTTCCTCTATTACATTATTTGAGCTCTTTACTACTTCCCTAGTTCTAGATAATTTAGATAATATCAATTCCTCATGATCACTTATATTTTAATCTTAATTACTGTGAAAAACCTTGCTGTAAACTGATTTCTCCACCAGTGTTTAAGCTGTCAAATCTACCAGAGATCGGGACGTAGAACACTCTTCCACATCGTTCGTGTTAACACTATGCTGTGTGATTCATTGACCTAAGGCAGAAATAAACCTTTTTGCTTTTTTGACCTTTTTGTCCTCTTTTGTTCGGTAGTTCAAATTTTTGGGGTATTTCAATGGCTGTGATTTGTTCACCAGTGTTTTTACTTGATTCAAATATAGGTTAATTGTTCCCTTGTATTTCTATGTTATTTGTACTTGTATGTTATAAGATTTGTAAAGCACTTTGCCTAAGCGCTTGAGAATAGACAAATTACATTGGTACAGAGTACTATGAACATGGGGGAAGTGTGGAAGTTAAGAATGAGGGAGAGACGGGAGGCGTTTTTTTTTAATTGAGTGCAAAAGATATTAAACAAAAGGGAAGCATGGATGGGCAGAGTAAGAGCCTTCCAATGATTTGGGGCAAGGA
This sequence comes from Ambystoma mexicanum, assembly GCF_040938575.1. Lineage (NCBI taxonomy): Eukaryota > Metazoa > Chordata > Amphibia > Caudata > Ambystomatidae > Ambystoma > Ambystoma mexicanum. Next base: position 101,525,048 of record NC_090936.1, on the reverse strand, counting down.
CCGGGAAGGAGCGAAAGCAAGTGGGGGCACATGGAGGCTTATGGACATAGAGAAGAAGAACATTGAGAGTGAAGGGAAAGAGTAGGAGTATACAAAGATACAAGAGAACAAAGATAAGAGAGGGCAATACCCACAAAGAAAGCGAAAAAAAAAGGTAAAGGACAAAGGAAAGAAGGGAGGCAGACCGAAGTGAGGGAGTAACAGAGGAATGAGGGGGCGATTGAAAAAGTAGAGGAGTTAGATGAGAAGTAGGGAGGCCAAGCAGAAGAGCAGTAGCTGAGAAGGGAAAAGATGAGCAAGTAGATCAGGAGTTTAGTGAACCGTAACAAAAGAAAAGGACTGGCACAGGCAACAGAGATTATAAAGATGTAAAGGGGCAGTTTTAGAGATATGAAGAAAAAAGGAATGAGAGGGGTCAAAAAGTATCCCAAGAAATTCACCAGAGGGAGAAAAGGAAACAAAAGAAGTTAAGAAATGGAAAGTAAACAACCTCAGTTTTTGAAGGGTTAAGGTGGAAAAAGCAAAAAGCCATCCAGGAGTTAACTACTGGGGTACAAGATGTTGCAGTGTCCTGAAGAAATGGAGCAAAAAAGGAAAAGAAAACGTGTGTATCATCTGCATAGAAGTGACATGAGAGGTTAAAAGAGATGATGATAGCAGAGGTAGCAATAGTGTACAGAGAGAAAAGAAGGGGACCGGGGACTGAGCATGGTGGAACACCATTGAGAAGCGTAAAAGAAGGAGCGAGTTGACCAACCCAGGAGACAGAGTATAAGCAATTGGAACGATAAGATTCAAACCACATTAGGGCAGACCCATGTAGACCTATTGGGGAAAGAGACGAGAGAAGGATAAAGTGATCGACAGTGTCAAAAGATGCAGAGAGGTTGAGGAGAATAAGAAATTAAGATTGTTTGTGTCTAGCCACTAGCGACATTGAGTAGTACATATTCATTGGAGTGGGGAGGACAGAACCCAGATTGGAGAGGGGGAAGAAGAGAATGAAGGTGAAGAAAAGAGGAGATTTGAGAGGATGCAATCTACTTGAGAAGCTTAAATAAGAAGGGCAGAAGGGAGGTTGATCAAACATTAGACGCTGGTGTGTTTTATTAGTGGGACAGGGCTGTTCCATATCATTATAGGCAATCTACCTAGTCTCAGTCTTTGTTTTATTTTAGTGGTATGGTAGGCTATGGTATTGTTTATTTGTAAAGCGCCTATACACAAGCAAGTGTTTCAAAGTGCTCAAGGAGGGTGGGAACAAGGGGAAAAAACAGTCATTGAGAGCCCTTGAATTTCTAACCGAAATAGACGATCTTCAAGGCACGGTGCATTCAGATCATGCAAGTGCGCAGATAGGTGCAGGAGACGGGAGGGGATGGGGTGGCAGTGCAGGGGTAGGGGAGGGGACCAAGTGCGCCCAGTCAGTCAGAAGCTGGGGTAAGTTCTGATAGATCCACTCTCATGGTTCATTGACCAAGTGCAGTAACAATAAGGCAAGTGCAATGCCCGGAGGCAAGTGCGAGCGGACTGGCGAGGGTGCCAGGGACCTGTGAGACTCTGAGGTACACCAGGTGGACAGTCAGCAGGCTGAGCTAAAGAGGAGGGAGAGAGGGGATAGAGCGGAGAGAAAAGATTAGCAGGTTAGAGGGAGAGAGAAGGAAGAGAAGAGGAATGTCCTTAATGAGTTTCCAGAACTTGAGGAGATAAGGCTCAAGACGCAGTGCAGCAGGGAGGCTATTCCAGAGGAAGGCTCCTGCAGAGGATAAAGATCACCCTCCAAATCTCTACTTGGAGAACTGGCTCACTCAGAGAAGGTTGGAGATAGATGAGCGCAGGGCTCGGGAAGGACAGTATTTAGGTAGGCAATGTTGTAGATAGGTAGGTTCCAGGCCCCAGAAAGCCCTGTGGACAAGGCAGAGGGTCTTGAACTTGATTGTTGCAGCCACGGGGAGCCAGTGGAGGGATTTCAGCACTGGAGAGCTGCGGTCCCTGGGCTTGAGGCCAAGGATAAGTCTTGCGATTATGTTCTGCATGAGTTGCAGAGGGTGCAGAGCAGAGTTAGGGAGGTTGAGAAAGAGGCTGTTGCAGTAGTCCAGCCTTGAGAGATCCAGGGCTCTGGAGACAGTGAGCCACTGGGGAAAGGTGAGAAAGGGAAGAGTACCTTTGAGGAGGTGTAGCTGGCAGTTGGACTTTTTAGAGATGTCCGAAATGTGAGTGGAGAAGGAGAGAGTGGATACATGGGAAAGTCAGTGTGAACGCTGCCAGGTTTGCCAATTGAGTGGGAGCGGAACACATTCCGCTACTTGGGGGTGAACATCTAGCATGACCATCAGATAGAACATACTCAAAACACAATGAGAGCAATGGACAGCATTAAAAACTCCATGTCCTTTTGGGCTAGATTACTGTTGTCCATGATGGGACGGGCTGCACTGCTGAAGATGGCGGTGCTCCTGAGGGTTCTGCATATTTTCACAAATGTTCTGTTTGTAATACCAAGGTTGTTCTTTAACAAACTACATAGCCTATGCAGGGACTTCCTATGGCAGAACTCACAGTATAGAGTGGCGCATTAGAAGCTTCAAAACTCATATGAGCTAGGGGGGATAAAACTACCCACCTTTGAAGTATATTACGTGGCCAACCAGTTACAGTTTTTGGCCAAATGGCTATCTGACGAACAAATGCACAAATCGAGACTACTACAGAGAGCAAACACTCAGTTCTTTTTGAACAAAGCTATTTGAGTTGCCAATTCTCTAATGCTTTGTGCACCAGGGTTGGTGAAACTGGGGTGTGCGATGTGGCGCAGAGCCTGCCAACTAATGGGGTGTGTCATGCCGTATTCCAGCAGATCTGCTGGTGGCACTAGAAGGGATGAGTGATCAATTGCAGTTGAATGTGAGGAAACATTGGGAACCTAAAGGGGTAGCAACAATGGGCAATTTTATAGAGGAGGGTTCACCTAAAGATTTGAGGTATTGATGGAGGAAACTGGGATGCATCCTGGCCAACAACTTATATATTCCTGCGTACAGTGGAAGCAATCGAGACATTTTATGATGTTTCGGAAGGTGGGCACAATGGCTTGCAGATATACGAACTGTTAATGTCCATAGTGCGGAAGGAGTGGGGGCAGACGAGACAACGGTGGGAGGCAGACCTGAAAGAACCAATTTCAGATGCGGCATAGAAGAAAGTGATGGTATACCACAAGAAGGTGTCCAGAAATGCAAGGCTCCAACAGATACACCTATAGGTGTGCAGTCATAATGTCGACATCAATAATGTCGACAGTCAAAATGTCGACAAATTAATGTCGAAAATCAATAATGTCGACATACAAAAATGTCGACATTTTACATTAATGTCGACATTTTTTCGAAATGTTGTATAAATAAATAAATATATATTTATTGTTGTGTTGTATGTGTTGAGTATGAGGGGTGGGGGGTGGCAGGGGGTATTGGGTGAGAGGGGTTGGGGGGGACATCCCCATAGTAAATGATATTCTTTTTATTTATTTGTTTATTTATTTATTGAATAATAAATAAATAAATAAATATATAATTACTATGTGTTGGGAATGAGGGTGAGAGGGTGGTTGGGGGGGGTGTGGGGGGGTGTCAGGGGGGTGTTGGGTGAGGGGGGGTTGGGGGGGGACCCCCCCCATAGTAAATTAGACTCTTTTTGGTTATTTATTTATTGAAAAAATAAATAAATAAATAAATAAATAATTAGATTCTGTTGAGTATGAGGGGTGAGAGGGTGGTTAGGGGGTGTGGTGGGGTGGCAGGGGGGTGTTGGGTGAGGGGGGGTTGGGGGGGGACCCCCCCATAGTAAATGATACTTTTTGTTGGTTATTTATTTATTGAAAAAATAAATAAATAAATATATAAATAATTAGAATGTGTTGCATATGAGGGGTGGGAGGGTGGTGGTGTGGGGTGTGGGGGGGTTGCAGGAGGGTGTTGGGTGAGGTGTTGATAGTGTTAAGGGTTTATAGTCATATTGTCGAAAAAAAAATGTCGACATTTTTTTTTCGACATTATGACTTTTTACATTAAAAGTATAGAATGTCGACATTATTATTTTCGACATTATTTTTTCGACATTTTTGTCTGTCGACATTTTTTTGTCGACATTATGACTATAAACCACACCTATATATAACCAATAGAGCATATTTGACAGCGAATAGAATAGCTAAATTTAGCCAGACAGCGACACAGTTGTGCCCGAAATGCAGGGAGGTCTGCCAGACCTGGTTCACATGTTCTGGGTTTGCAGTGAGATTGGCATATTCTGGGAAGAGGTGTCCCACATACTGACAAAGGCGGATATCACTTTAGAAATAAGGGCCACCCAGGGGTATTTATTGTGGTCTTTACTAGGCCCAAGAGAGTCAAACGTGTGTAAACTGAAGGATCTAGCATACATATTAGCGAAACGTAGAATAGTGATGGGATTGAAAGCACAGGCTAGACCTTTGGTGCAAGTGTGGTGGAGGGACCTGCTTATATGGGCTAATGCGGAGACGGTGGTGTGGCAAGAAGCAGTAGCCAGAGATCCGGACCAGGAGGGGGAGCGGGTGGAAGCCTGTAGACAACTTATTGCAGAGCTCGCCTTAACCACTTTAGATACCGAGGAACCGGAACACAGTCATGCACAAGCAGGGGTAGACAACAGTGTGACTGGTGGAGAGTAAGCGAAAGCTTGTAAGGTTGTGCAATATAAAACAGGCCAGGGTTGGGGAGGAGGGTGTTGGGGGGTGAGGGGTATTAGCAGACGAGAAATGTAGTACAGTGACATCATGTAACATACAATGTAACGTCTGTCAGTTTGTGTGAGGAGAACAATAAAAACTGTTTTAAAAAATAAAAGAAGAGAGTAGAGTCGAAGATGACCCCAAGGTTTTTTGCTTCATAGGTGGGTGTGGGTGCAGGGCCAAGGAAGGCCGGCCAGAGTGAGAGTGGGAAAGCGGGAGCAGGAGTCCCAATGCGAACAATCTCAGTCTTACTGGTGTTGAGGCAGAGGTCGTTTGCAGCACACCATGACTGAATTGCGGATAGACAGTCAGTTATAAGCGAGGTAGAGTAGGTGGCTGAGGGTAGCCTGAAGTATAGTTGCGTGTCATCTGCATAACACTGGAAGTTAGAGTTGAAAGTGTCAATCACACATGTAAGGGCAGCCATGTAGACATTGAAGAACCAGGGGGATAGGTTAGAACCCTGGGGAACGCCACAGGTTGAAAGAGTAATAGTAGAAAGAAAGGACCCAAGTCCCATCTGGGATGGGCAATCGGAAAGGAAGGAGGTTAACCACGCCAGAGCCGGACCTGTGATTCACAGGGTGTCATGCAAACATGCAATCAGGATGTTGTGGTTGGCCATGTCAAAGGCAGAGGAGAAGTCCAAAAAAATGAGGACAGAGGGAGTGTTAGTGTCGAGGTTGGAGAGCCGGTCTTCACGCGTGTTCAGAAGAGCAGTTTCCATACCTCTGGATGCTCTAAAGCCAGACTGATGGTCGTGGAAGCAACCAGCAGTTTCAGTGTGGAGGGTGAGCTGAGAGATAGCCAGCTTCTCCAGGTGTTTTCCCAGGAAAGGGGTGGTGGAGTTAGGGCGGTAGTTTGCCAGAATGGAGGGGTCGGCAGAGTGTTTCTTAAGTAGAGGGTGAACAAGGGAGTGCTTAAGAGAAGTTGGGAAAAATCCAGTGCCATAAGAGAGATTGCATAGATCAGCCAAGGCTGGGGCGAGAGAGTGAATGTTGTCCTTAATGGTTTTAGGGGCACGGGTCCACCTGATTGGATGAAGCCTTCATAGACCAGACTTGTCTGGTGACCTCATCAGGTGTGTCGGGAGTGAGAGACGAGAGGAGAAGTGGTGAAGGGGCCAAAGGAGGCTCCAGAGGTGTTGGTGAATGAGGTGGTGTGGAGGAGAGAGAGGAAAAGATGTATTGGGTTTTTGCAGTGAAGTGTTCAGCCAGGGCCGAACAGAGGTCCTTGGTGGGTGTGACAGAAGAGGAGGCTGTTGCAGGATTGGCCTGTTCCTTACAGACTGTGAAAAGTTTGGCTGTGTTGTTTGATGCTGCTGAGAGGCGGGATTGAATAAAGACTCTTTTCCTGGTGTAGATGCAAAGTCAATATTGCCTTTGAAGGAGGCAGCAGGCCAGTTTGTCAGAGGGTCCGCCCGACGAATTCCATTTCCACTCAGTTGCTACACACTTGCGTGTAAGGGCAGCCAGATAGGAATTGTAGTGCATAAGGGAATTGTGGGAGTTGTACTTTTTCTTAGGGATCATGGAAAACCCATGTGGGTTTTTGGCAGGGTGAACAGCGCAAATATTTTGTTGTGGGTGAATGGATTTTGGGACGATAATATACCATGATGACTGAGGGGATGTTTGTTTGTTTGTTTATTTATTTATTGTGTGCGCCGGACCCAGAGGTAGCAGGGCGCAAGTGACATGAGGGCTTACAGCTTGGTTGCAGAAGTTACAAGTTTACAGACGTTACAAGAGTTACAAGTTTACAGAACATGGCAGGCACAGGATGGGGGTTAGGCAATAGGGTACAAGTACAAGCGGTATAATGACAACCAGTCAGCCGGCTGACGTAACAAGATAACAAATCTGTATCAGGTACAATACATGCGGTAGGAGCGTGGGGAGAATACAGGTTACATAACATTTTCGGTGAGCCATTTTATTGTGTTCTTTCTGAATTTGTTGAACGTTAGGTCAGATCTAAGTGCGTGAGGTAGGGAGTTCCACAGTTGAGCTGCCCTAACTGGAAAGCTAGACCTTCCAATAGTGGACAGTTTAAATCTGGGCACTAGAAGGCAGTTAGGGCTGGTTATTCTAGTTGGTCTAGTAGAATTTTATCTAGTAAATCGTTCTGTTAACCCTTTAAGTGCCATGGGTATTTCTCCCCAGTGCCAGGGCCTTTTTTGGTGATTTTGGTATGTGGCCATTCAATGGCTTGTAACTTTTTTGTTACATGAGATATCTCGGCCAAATTTGGCTCCTTTTTTCCCACATGTAGGCGGTCGTAATGCCACCCAGGAATTACAGGTTGCTGTAGGGGGGTGAGAGAAAATAAGGGAAAAGTGCGAAAATGTTGGGTTTTTTCAAAAAATGCCAATAAAATGATGTACAAAGAAGCCTGTGGTTTTTTCCTTGTAAGAGCTAGGAACAAATGGTTTGCTGTGCTGAGTTCCCCAATGTCGTGGCTTTCAGGAACAGGTTGAGTGGAAATGGAAAAAAAATATTTTGATGTGGTTATCAACCGTTTTGTGAGTGGTAGGCGATTTTTGCAATTTTTGCCAATTGGACATGCATGGACGGAATGGAAGAAAAGGGCAGGAAAGCCAAATTGGAGGACAGAAAGGCATATATTTCTGAAAAGTAGACAAAATTCCAAGTTTAGGAAGGGGTGATTTGCATAGGTCAGGCAACAACTAGGTAGGGGAAACTGCCATCGAATGGGGGAAAAGCGGGAAAATGACTGAAAAAAAAGGTATGTGTTGGACATGGTTGGCTTGGTACGGCAATGGCTTCTATGAATTTTGAGAAAAGCAATGCTCCGGTACATTCCCCCGACTCTTTCAGTTAGGAGAGCATACCATTTTTGTAGTGTTTTTACAAAACAAGCAATACCACAAGCCAAACACTGAGCCATAGTACACAGGAGTTTTACGCTCACAGTCTGACCAGACGCATTTAGCATGTGTAAATTGGGAAAACCAATGTGGTGAGGAACAGCAACCATACATTTTTTGAAAGAGCACAGGCAGACCTTTTCAAGGGTAGGTGACTTGTGCAGGTTACAAAAGTGTATGGTGGATAAAGCAGCGACTAAATGTAGGTCATATTTGGGAAAAGAAAGGGTTGTGAGACAAAGGGCACCAGCAAATGGGTCAAAACGTTATGAAAACCACACAAACACAACACATGGCCTACCGTCCCACGTTCCCACAGCTGTCCCGATGAAAACGGTACCCCACATGTGTGGGTGCACCTACCTGGCCGCCAAGGGGAAAGCCTAAAACACAAGTAACCCCAAGTATGTTTTCAGAGCAAAATCTCAGACATTCTGCCGACCGGCACAACGTACAGATATGGGCCTCGGATGTCCAATCTACCGAGGAAAACAGGGAACTCCGTGCATTTCCGAAAAGAGGACACCCGTGGGAATCCACAGAGGTATGATTTGCGCACATCGCCCCAGATTTTATTACCCAGACAGCCCCGCAAAGTCCGAAATGTGGGGAAAAAAATGCTTTTTCCGCACATTTCTCTCGACGCACCCATCGAAACACGCCCCCAACAACACATGGCCTACCGTCACACATTCCCACAGGTGTCCCGATGAAAACGGTACCTCACATGTGTGGGTGCACCTACCTGCCCGCCAAGGGGAAAGCCTAAAACACAAGTAACCCCAAGTCTGTTTTCAGAGCGAAATCTCAGACATTCTGCCGACTGGCACAACGTACAGATATGGGCCTCGGGTGTCCAAGCCACCGAGGAAAACGGGGAACCCCATGCATTTCCAAAAAGAGGACACCCGTGGGAATATGCAGAGGTATGATTTGCGCACATCGCCCCAGAATTTATTACCCAGGCAGCCCCGCAAAGTCCGAAATGTCGGGAAAAAAACGCTTTTTCCGCACATTTCTCTCGACGCACCCATCGAAACACGCCCCCAACAACACATGGCCTACCCTCACACGTTCCCACAGGTGTCCCGATGAAAACGGTACCTCACATGTGTGGGTACACCTACCTGGCCGCCAAGGGGAAAGCCTAAAACACAAGTAACCCCAAGTCTGTTTTCAGAGCGAAATCTCAGACATTCTGCCGACCGGCACAACATACAGATATGGGCCTCGGGTGTCCAAGCCACCGAGGAAAACAGGGAACCCCATGCATTTCCGAAAAGAGGACACCCGTGGGAATACGCAGAGGTATGATTTGCGCACATCGCCCCAGAATTTATTACCCAGACAGCCCTGCAAAATCTGAAATGTGGGGAAAAAAACGCGTTTTCCTTACATTTCGCTCGACGCACCCATCGAAACATGCCCCCAACAGCACATGGCCTACCGTCACACGTTCCCACAGGTGTCCCGATGAAAATGGTACCTCACATGTGTGGGTGCACCTACCTGGCCGCCAAGGGGAAAGCCTAAAACACAAGTAACCCCAAGTCTGTTTTCAGAGCGAAATCTCAGACATTCTGCCGACCGGCACAACATACAGATATGGGCCTCGGGTGTCCAAGCCACCGAGGAAAACAGGGAACCCCATGCATTTCCGAAAAGAGGACACCCGTGGGAATCTGCAGAGGTATGATTTGCGCACATCACCACAGATTTGATTACCCAGATAGCCCCGCAAAGTCCGAAATGTCGGGAAAAAAACGCCTTTTCCGCACATTTCGCTCGACGCACCCATCGAAACATGCCCCCAACAGCACATGGCCTACCGTCATGCGTTCCCACAGGTGTCCCGATGAAAACGGTACCTCACATGTGTGGGTGCACCTACCTGGCCGCCAAGGGGAAAGCGTAAAACACAAGTAACCCCAAGTCTGTTTTCAGAGCGAAATCTCAGCCATTCTGCCGACCGGCACAACGTACAGATATGGGCCTCGGGTGTCCAAGCCACCGAGGAAAACAGGGAACCCCATGCATTTCCGAAAAGAGGACACGGTTGGGAATACGCAGAGGTATGATTTGCGCACATCACCCCAGAATTTATTACCCAGACAGCCCCGCAAAATCCGAAATGTGGGGAAAAAAACACTTTTTCCGCACATTTCACTCGACGCACCCATCGAAACACGCCCCCAACAACACATGGCCTACCGTCACACGTTCCCACAGGTGTCCCGATGAAAACGGTACCTCACATGTGTGGGTGCACCTACCTGCCCGCCAAGGGGAAAGCCTAAAACACAAGTTACCCCAAGTCTGTTTTCAGAGGAAAATCTCAGACATTCTGCCGACCGGCACAACGTACAGATATGGGCCTCGGGTGTCCAAGCCACAGAGGAAAACAGGGAACCCCATGCATTTTCCGAAAAGAGGACACCCGTGGGAATACGCAGAGGTATGATTTGCACACATCACCCCAGAATTTATTACCCAGACAGCCCTGCAAAATCCGAAATGTGGGGAAAAAAACACTTTTTCCGCACATTTTGCTCAACGCACCCATCGAAACACGCCCCCAACAACACATGGCCTACCGTCACGCGTTCCCACAGGTGTCCCGATGAAAACGGTACCTCACATGAGTGGGTGCACCTACCTGGCCGCCAAGGGGAAAGCCTAAAACACAAGTAACCCCAAGTCTGTTTTCAGAGCGAAATCTCAGACATTCTGCCGACCGGCACAATGTACAGATATGGCCCTCGGGTGTCCAAGCCACCAAGGAAAACAGGGAACCCCATGCATTTCCGAAAAGAGGACACCCGTGGGAATACGCAGAGGTATGATTTGTGCACATCGCCCCAGATTTTATTACCCAGATAGCCCCGCAAAATCCGAAATGTCGGGAAAAAAACGCCTTTTCCGCACATTTCGCTCAACGCACCCATCGAAACACGCCCCCAACAACACATGGCCTACTGTCACGCGTTCCCACAGGTGTCCCGATGAAAACGGTACCTCAAATGTGTGGGTGCACCTACCTGGCCGCCAAGGGGAAAGCCTAAAACACAAGTAACCCCAAGTCTGTTTTCAGAGGGAAATCTCAGACATTCTGCCGACCGGCACAACATACAGATCTAGGCCTCAGGTGTCCAAGCCACCGAGGAAAACAGGGAACCCCATGCATTTCCGAAAAGAGGACACCCGTGGGAATCCGCAGAGGTATGATTTGCGCACATCGCCCCAGAATGTATTACCCAGACAGCCCTGCAAAGTCCGAAATGTGGGGAAAAAAATGCTTTTTCCGCACATTTCGCTCAACGCACGCATTGAAACACGCCCCCAACAACACATGGCATACCGTCCCGCGTTCCCACAGGTGTCCCGATGAAAACGGTACCCCACATGTGTGGGTGCACCTACCTGGCCGCCAAGGGGAAAGCCTAAAACACAAGTAACCCCAAGTCTGTTTTCAGAGCGAAATCTCAGACATTCTGCCGACCGGCACAACGTACAGATATGGGCCCCGGGTGTCCAAGCCACCAAGGAAAACGGGGAACCCCATGCATTTCCGAAAAGAGGACACCCGTGGGAATACGCAGAGGTATGATATGCGCACATCGCCCCAGAATTTATTACCCAGACAGCCCTGCAAAGTCCCAAAGGTGGGGAAAAAAACGCTTTTTCCGCACATGTCGCTCGACGCACCCATCAAAACACGCCCCCAACAACACATGGCCTACCGTCACGCGTTCCCACAGGTGTCCCAATGAAAACGGTACCTCACATGTGTGGGTGCACCTACCTGGCCGCCAAGGGGAAAGCCTAAAACACAAGTAACCCCAATTCTGTTTTCAGAGCGAAATCTCAGACATTCTGCCGACCGGCACAACGTCCAGATATGGCCCTCGGGTGTCCAAGCCACCGAGGAAAACAGGGAACCCCATGCATTTCCGAAAAGAGGACACCCGTGGGAATCCGCAGAGGTATGATTTGCGCACATCGCCCCAGAATTTTTTACCCAGACAACCCTGCAAAGTCCGAAATGTCGGGAAAAAAACACTTTTTCCGCACATTTCGCTCGACGCACCCATGGAAACACACCCCCAACAACACATGGTCTACCGTCACGCGTTCCCACAGGTGTCCCGATGAAAACGGTACCTCACATGTGTGGGTGCACCTACCTGGCCGCCAAAGGGAAAGCCTAAAACACAAGTAACCCCAAGTCTGTTTTCAGAGGGAAATCTCAGACATTCTGCCGACCGGCACAACGTACAGATATGGGCCTCGGGTGTCCAAGCCACAAAGGAAAACAGGGAAACCCATGCATTTCCGAAAAGAGGACACCCATGGGAATCCGCAGAGGTATGATTTGCGCACATCGCCCCAGAATTTTTTACCCAGACAGCCCCGCAAAGTCCGAAATGTCGGGAAAAAAACACTTTTTCCGCACATTTCGCTCGACGCACCCATCGAAACATGCCCCCAACAACACATGGCCTACCGTCACGCGTTCCCACAGGTGTCCCGATGAAAACAGTACCTCACATGTGTGGGTGCACCTACCTGGCCGCCAAGGGGAAAGCCTAAAACACAAGTAACCCCAAGTCTGTTTTCAGAGCGAAATCTCAGACATTCTGCCGACTGGCACAACGTACAGATATGGGCCTCGGGTATCCAAGCCACCGAGGAAAACACGGAACCCCATGCATTTCCGAAAAGAGGACACCCGTGGGAATACGCAGAGGTATGATTTGCGCACATCGCCCCAGAATTTTTTACCCAGACAGCCCCGCAAAGTCCGAAATGTCGGGAAAAAAACACTTTTTCCGCACATTTCGCTCGACGCACCCATCGAAACACGCCCCCAACAACACATGGCCTACTGTCACGCATTTCCACAGGTGTCCCGATGAAAACGGTACCTCACATGCGTGGGTGCACCTACCTGGCTGGCAAGGGGCAAGCTGAAAACGCAAGCAACCCCCAGTCTGTTTGCAGAGGGAAATCTCAGCCATTCTGCCGACCGGCACAACATACAGATATGGGCCTTGGGTGTCCAAGCCACTATAGAAAACAGGGAACCCCATGCATTTCCGAAAAGAGGACACCCGTGGGAATCCGCAGAGGTATGTGGGTGCACCTACCTGGCTGGCAAGGGGCAAGCTGAAAACGCAAGCAACCCCCAGTCTGTTTGCAGAGGGAAATCTCAGCCATTCTGCCGACCGGCACAACATACAGATATGGGCCTTGGGTGTCCAAGCCACCATAGAAAACAGGGAACCCCATGCATTTCCGAAAAGAGGACACCCGTGGGAATCTGCAGAGGTATGATTTGCACACATCGCCCCAGAATTTATTACCCAGACACCCCCGCAAAATCCGAAATGTGGGGAAAAAAACGCATTTTCCGCACATTTAGCTCGGCGCACCCATCGAAACACGCCCCCAACAACACATGGCCTACCGTCCGCTTTCCCACAGGTGTCCCGATGAAAACGGTGCCTCACATGCGTGGGTGCACCTACCTGGCTGGCAAGGGGCAAGCCGAAAACGCAAGCAACCCCCAGTCTGTTTGCAGAGGGGAATCTCAGCCATTCTGCCGACCGGCACAACGTACAGATATGGGCCTCGGGTGTCCAAGCCACAAAGGAAAACAGGGAAACCCATGCATTTCCGAAAAGAGGACACCCATGGGAATCCGCAGAGGTATGATTTGCGCACATCGCCCCAGAATTTTTTACCCAGACAGCCCCGCAAAGTCCGAAATGTCGGGAAAAAACCACTTTTTCCGCACATTTCGCTCGACGCACCCATCGAAACATGCCCCCAACAACACATGGACTACTGTCACGTGTTTCCACAGGTGTCCCGATGAAAACGGTACCTCACATGCGTGGGTGCACCTACCTGGCTGGCAAGGGGCAAGCTGAAAACGCAAGCAACCCCCAGTCTGTTTGCAGAGGGAAATCTCAGCCATTCTGCCGACCGGCACAACATACAGATATGGGCCTCGGGTGTCCAAGCCACCAAAGAAAACAGGGAACCCCATGCATTTCCGAAAAGAGGACACCCGTGGGAATCCGCAGAGGTATGATTTGCACACATCGCCCCAGAATGTATTACCCAGACACCCCCGCAAAGTCCGAAATGTGGGGAAAAAACGCATTTTCCGCACATTTAGCTCGGCGCACCCATCGAAACACGCCCCCAACAACACATGGCCTACCGTCCGCTTTCCCACAGGTGTCCCGATGAAAACGGTGCCTCACATGCGTGGGTGCACCTACCTGGCTGGCAAGGGGCAAGCCGAAAACGCAAGCAACCCCCAGTCTGTTTGCAGAGGGGAATCTCAGCCATTCTGCCGACCGGCACAACGTACAGATATGGGCCTCGGGTGTCCAAGCCACCAAGGAAAACGGGGAACCCCATGCATTTCCGAAAAGAGGACACCCGTGGTAATCCAGAGAGGTATGATTTGCGCACATCGCCCCAGATTTTATTACCCAGACAGCCCCGCAAAGTCCGAAAAGTCGGGAAAAAAACGCTTTTTCCGCACATTTCGCTCGACGCACCCATCGAAACAGGCCCCCAACAACACATGGCCTACCGTCACACTTTGCCACAGGTGTCGCAATGAAAACGGTAACTCACATGTGTGTGTGCACCTACCTGGCCGCCAAGGGGAAAGCCTAAAACACAAGTAACCCCAAGTCTGTTTTCAGAGCGAAATCTCAGACATTATGCCGACCGGCACAACGTACAGATATGGGCCTCGGGTGTCCAAGCCACCAAGGAAAACAGGAAACCCCATGCATTTCCGAAAAGAGGACACCCGTGGGAATCCGCAGAGGTATGATTTGCGCACATCGCCCCAGAATTTTTTACCCAGACAGCCCCGCAAAGCCCGAAATGTCAGGAAAAAAACACTTTTTCCGCACATTTCGCTCAACGCACCCATCGAAACACGCCCCCAACAACACATGGCCTACCATCACGCGTTTCCACAGGTGTTCCGATGAAAACGGTACCTCACATGCGTGGGTGCACCTACCTGGCTGGCAAGGGGCAAGCCGAAAACGCAAGCAACCCCCAGTCTGTTTGCAGAGGGGAATCTCAGCCATTCTGCCGACCAGCACAACATACAGATATGGGCCTCGGGTGTCCAAGCCACCAAGGAAAACAGGAAACCCCATGCATTTCTGAAAAGAGGACACCCGTGGGAATCTGCAGAGGTATGATTTGCGCACATCGCCCCAGAATTTATTACCCAGACACCCCCGCAAAGTCCGAAATGTGGGGAAAAAAACACATTTTCCGCACATTTAGCTCGGCGCACCCATCGAAACACGCCCCCAACAACACATGGCCTACCGTCCCGCGTTCCCACAGGTGTCCCGATGAAAACGGTGCCTCACATGCGTGGGTGCACCTACCTGGCTGGCAAGGGGCAAGCTGAAAACGCAAGCAACCCCCAGTCTGTTTGCAGAGGGGAATCTCAGCCATTCTGCCGACCGGCACAACATATAGATATGGGCCTCAGGTGTCCAAGCCACCGAGGAAAACAGGGAGCCCCATGCATTTCCGAAAAGAGGACACCCGTGGGAATCCGCAGAGGTATGATTTGCGCACATCGCCCCAGAATTTATTACCAAGACACCCCCGCAAAGTCCGAAATGTGGGGAAAAAAACGCATTTTCCGCACATTTCGCTCGACGCACCCATCGAAACACGCCCCCAACAACACATGGCCTACCGCCCCGCGTTCCCACAGGTGCCCCGATGAAAACGGTACCTCAAATGCGTGGGTGCACTGTGAGAGAAGGGCCTCAACGACCGGTGGGGGGTGTCTGTACTTCTGCTCCCTATATGGTGGAGGAGAGGCACAGGAGACCCCAGCCAAGATTCTCTATTACGGTAGCAATGGTCGAGCAATCAAGGCCTAGCTTCTCAGGAGGTGATGCAGGCTGGTTCTTAAGTACAGTGTAGTCCCCAAGCCCCCACAAAGGAATATCCACACTCTGTATTGGTTAGAACACAGTCTTTATATAATCAATATTCAGGGTTATGTACACTTATCATAATAACTCACTTTGTTCTCCGGCAAAATCAACAATGGCAAATATATACAATTCTAAAGTGGTACCACCCTTTGTATTAGATCTCATTAAAGTGCATGAACAATACTGTACAATGTCACACAGACCAATAGAGTGAAACCAGCAATAGAGAGAAGAGAGAAAATAAGATGGTTGAGCAATAGGCAGAATACTGGCCCCTACCACTCGGCACAGTTCTGTATGGAGATCCCCCCACCTGGGCAACCTGTAAAACAAGATATAGCGCACGCCCAGTCCATATATTGCTCTGCAAGTCTTATTCCCTCCTATAATGTTTTTACCCCCCCCAATGTACCTGGTGGAGTCGAGTTCCTTGAAGAGGCGTCGACAAACGTCGAGGAACTCGCTGTTCGGCGACGGGGAATCGACGGCCCTTCTTGAATGCCTTCCCTTTCAAGCGGGAGGCACGGGGCGTCGAACGTCCGTCGACAAACAAGGTAGAACGGCGTCGATGAGGCGGCAGCTTCGTCCGAGCGGTGCTCGTCGACGTCGGAGTGTCGCGTCCTGCAAGGCAGAGGCGTGCGGGGCACCTCGGTGACAATAGTTCTGGACCGCAAAGATTGTGGAGACGGAGGCCCAGCAAGGGCGTCGAGTCGTTCGAGTCTTTGGGGTCTTCGGGTGGCGGGAAACCCACCGGCAGGTTTCTCCTCGGCGCGTTGGTCGTCCTCGACTTTCTCCGGCAAGATAAGCGGTCGACGATGCGGTCGAGAGAGTCCTTCGATTGAATGTTCTTAGGCAAAGGAGCGGACGGCTCCGGTCGTCGGTGGCACGGCGTCAAGTGGTTCCCACGGCTGGGCAACACAACTTCGACGGGCCTCCAGCGGTTACACAAACTTGCGAACCCTGGTCGACGGCAATGGACTTCGACAACGTCGATGTCCGGGTGCTTCACTTCGATCTCCTCGGCGGTCCCGTCTCGGGTCGACAGCCTTTCGAGGATCTGTCTTCCAGGGCGCTTCGGCGAAGATGGAGCGGTGCTCGATGGTCCCTCGGAGCACGGGAAGAGGGCGCCTTGCCAGGTCCTCTCTCGGGTCAGCCCTCGACGATCTCGTCAGCCTTCAGATCGGTCGAAGCAAATGCCACAGCAAGTCTTCTTCTTCCGGCTGGACGTCGAGGATCAGCAGTTCCAGTTACTCTTAGAGTGGAGACTCCACTCCAGGATGCTTCTGAACGTTCCTGAACGTTCCTGAACACCTGGCTGCTTCTGAACACCTTACCAGTGGTGAGAGGTCCCCAGATATACTATCCTGCCTCTCATCCACACTGCGGGTACACACTCAGCAGCCAATCATACAGAAGGTCATTCATGCAGTCAGTCAGCCAATCAGGCACACAGTGCATTCAGGCCACACTCCTCCCTTCCAGACACTCACAACAAGGAATGTGGATTGGGACAAGTACCCAGCCATTCAACACTACACACTGCATTCAGGCCAGTTTCGGGCAGGGCTGTCTCAGTCTTTGTCTCTCATGCCAGAAACCAGACAACCACAACAAGGAGTGTATATTGGTCACACACCCAGGTCCCACCCACAGGAGGTACCCACAACATACAGTCACTGGGAAGGCTCCAGTCAGTCTAGCTGGGCCTTCACAACAACACCATATAGGGAACTTCCACCCAACAGCCAGTCAGGGGGAAGGGACAGAGACAGGGCTTCCCAGGACTTTGGGAAAACAAGATAACAGGCAATAGAAAGCAAGAGGCCACAGGGGCCATCTTGTTTCCTATCAGGAATCAACAGATCCCAATGGCAGGGCCTGGGTATCCCAAAATGGAGGACACCCAGAGCACCTGTCTATTTCAGCACGGAGCTGCCACCAGCCCATACCCTGCTCTGGGGTCACCCAGAGGTGCCCAAAAACATACACTAGGGGCACAGGGTTGTACCCCTACCCATGGGTGCCATAAGGGTATCCCATGGGTCTGTTCACCAAACCAAAAGAGAGAGCTGCACTGCCAGGAGTCCCACATGGACTCCGGGGCGGAAAACATAACAGAACACACGGTAAAAAGCAGTAAAAGGACAAGGATTCAGAGGCCCTGTCCCTCAGATGCATTTCCAGCATCACAGTCGCCCCCCCAGACTGAGGTGGAGGGTGTCTAATCTCCCACGGGATAGACACCCTCATCCAGACGGTCAACATACCTTCTGGAAAGGCCATCTGCATTATCGTGACTCTTCCCTGGTCTGTGCTCTATGGTGAAGTCTAGCCCTTGCAGGCTAATGGACCACCTGAGCAATTTCGGATTCTCACCCTTCATCTGCATAAGCCACTTCAGGGGCTTATGATCTGTTTGGACCTTGAAGGTAGACCCCGTAAGGTAGGGCCTAAAACGCCTAAGGCTCCAAACTATGCTAAAACACTCCTTTTCAACAGTAGCCCACCTAAGTTCTCTACCCTTGAGTTGTCTACTGATGAATATGATAGGATGTTCTCTCCCTTTGTCATCTAACTGGGACAAGACAGCTCCAATTCCGGTGTCGCAGGCATCCGTCTGGACGATAAAGGGTCGGCTGTAGTCAGGCGCACTCAACACAGGTGCCCTACACAGACTTTCTTTCAAGCCATCAAAGGCCCTCTGACAGTCTTCGGTCCAATTAACCTTCCTAGGCTGCTTGGATGAGGTCAGAGCTGTCAGGGGGGCAGCTATGGTCCCATAGTCTGCCATGAAATTGCGATAGTACCCAGTCAGGCCCAAAAAGGCCCTCACCTGGGTTTGAGTAGTGGGAGTCTCCCAGTTCTGCACATCCTGTACTTTACTGGAGAGAGGTTGGATTTGACCCCCTCCTACCTCATGACCAAGATAGGTAACTTTCCCCTGAGCTATCTGGCACTTGGTGGCCTTGATAGTGAGGTTAGCCCTTTTCAAGGCCTGCAACACCTTATCCAGATGTGTCAAATTGTTACGAAGTTCGTTGGTCGTGTAGAGTATGAACTACCCCTCTGTCCCCAAGAAACACCCTGACAACACCTAAAATACTGTCAGCGTGATTATTAAGGCCACAGGTGGAAGTCCCCAAACCAGGACGCGGGACAGCCGGAAGAATCCCTTGAGCGCTGTAAGGCAAGGTACAATGGTTATGTAAGTATGAAAGCAAGACACAATTACTTGTATGTAAATAGCAGATACTAAAATACCTGTGAGGACTTGGAAGAGGTGTGAACCTCCAGACTGTGGCGGGACAAGGCTGTAGGGTATAGCAGGCAACCACCTGTTGTAGGACCGAGGTCCAACTGGAAACACATGGAAATCCGAGGTCAGAAACTTGATGATCAAATGTTCCAGCGTCAGTGAAGGGTGAAGCAAAAAACAATCCGTGTACTAAGCGTAGGTCGGCAACAGGCAATCCAATGTTCCAAAGTTCCAGAGTCAGAGAAGGGCTAAGCAAAGATGATCCGTGGAGCAGGCGTAGGTCAATGATAGGCAATCCAAAGTTCCAAAGTTCCAGAGTCAGAGAAGGGCTAAGCAGAGACAATCCGTGGAGCAGGCGTAGGTCGACAATGAAAACAGGTCTGTAGAACGAAGAGAGTACGTCACGTAATCCTGATTGAAACAGCTGTGAAGCAACGCCTTCGGTTTCCGAACTCTTTTTATCCCTGGAAGGGACACACGTGACAACGTCACGTGGAAGCGAACCGAAAGCGTTGCCGCGTTGCTAGGAAACCAGGGTCACATAGTCCGTGACGCGCCGGGCAGCACTGATCTCCGCGGAAGATACGAGTTCCTGGATTGCAAAAGTCTCCACTTGGTTTGCCACCGCAGTGAAGGGCGATAAATGCCTGTACCGCCAAACATGCCACGCCGTGCCCTGCCGTGTGGAACGTGAGTGGGAAATGCTGTGCAGGAATCTGAGCGTGTGTGCCGGGAAGCGCTGATAGTGGTAGAAGCGGAGGGGCGTGTCTTCGGCTGAGTAGGAAGCGGTGTGACACAAATGCTCTTCCCAGGTGGAACTGTAGACGGCAATGTCGTCCAAGTAAGCCACGCAAAAGGCTTCCAGCCCACTGAGCGCATGGTTGACCAATCTCTGGAAGGTGGCAGGGGCATTCTTCAACCCAAAAGGCATGACCCTAAACTGGTAGAGTCCCTCAGGTGTTGAGAAGGACGTCTTTTCCTTGGCATGGTCCGTCAGAGCTATTTGCCAATAGCCTGAGGTAAGGTCAAAGGTGCTCACAAACTTGGCAGCACCTATGGTGTCCATGAGCTCATCAGCCCTGGGCAATGGGTGTGCGTCAGTTTTGGTGACGGCATTGACTCCTCGGTAGTCCACACAGAACCTCCAATCCTTGTACCCGCCTGGGAACTTGCCTTGGGGACAAGGACCACTGGACTGGACCAGGGACTGGTTGAGGGTTCAATAACACCCAGATCCAACATCTTGGCGACCTCAGCCTGGATGTGGTTCTTAACGGTATCTGACATACGGTAGCACCTGCTTTTGACAGGCACACTCTCACCAGTGTCAATTTCATGCTTACACCACGGTGTAAGGCCTGGCTTCAGTGAAAACAGAGAGGCATACTGTTGGAGCAAAGCCCTACAGGCCCTCTGTTGCTCTGTTGTCAAATCTGGAGAGAGATGCACTCCCTCCTCTGAGCCATCCTGAGGGTTGCTATGCAGCAAATCAGGAAGGGGCTCACTCTCATCCTCTTCTTGCCCGGAAGCTAGCAAGAGACATGAGACCTCTGCTCTGCTCGTCGGTGGAAAGGCTTGAGCCTGTTGACATGGAATATCTGAGGGGCTACCCCAGAGGCTCCCATGTCAACCAGATAATTGACTTGGCCCATCTTGGAGATGATCCTGAAGGGTCCAGTCCACTTGTCTGCCAAAGCTCTAGGCTTGGTAGGCTCCATCACAAGGATTTCCTGTCCCGGAGTCCAATCCACTTGAGAGGCTTTAAGGTCATGCCAGTACTTATTCAATTCCTGGCTGGCCTTGAGATTTGCTGTTGCCTGACCCATCATCTGTGTCATCCTCCGTCTGAGGCCTAACACGTAGTCCCCCACTTGCTTGGTGGGACCCGGAGGGGTGGCTTCCAAGCCTTCCCTGATCAAGGCGAGGGGCCCCCGCACGGGATGTCCAAAGAGTAACTCAAAGGGGCTGAAACTAACACCCTCTTGAGGTACCTCCCTGTAAGCAAACAGCAGGCATGGCAGGAGGAGATCCCATTTCCTCCTTAGGGGTTCTTCCAAAGCCCATAGCATGCCCTTGAGAGTTTTATTAAATCTCTCAACCAGACCGTTGGTCTGAGGGTGGTAAGAGGTGGCGAACTTGTAGGTTACCCCGCACTCTTTCCACATGGTTTTCATGTAACTAGACATGAAGTTGGATCCTCTGTCAGAGACAACCTCCTTGGGGAATCCAACACGGGTGAAAATGCCCAGGAGAGCCCTGGCAACCACCTTGGCAGTAACAGTCCGAAGGGGTATCGCCTCAGGGTACCTGGTGGCATGATCTACCAAGACCATGATGAACCGATGTCCACCTGAAGTGGGAGGGTCAAGGGGACCGACGATGTCGATGCCCACCCTCTCAAATGGTGTGCCAACCACTGGCAATGGCTGCAATGGGGCAATGACACTGCCTCCAGTCTTGCCAGACAACTGACAAGTTGGGCAGGTCCTGCAGTGGGACTCCACCTCTACTCCCATCCGTGGCCAGTAGAAATGGGCAGAGAGCCTCTGCTTAGTCTTCTTGGTCCCAAGATGACCAGCCAAAGGCACCTCATGCGCCAACTGCAGTAGGAAGGGCCTGTAAACCTGGGGTACCACCAACCTCTTGTGGGCACCAGGTTCAGGCTTAGTGGGCTCACTAACAAGGAGCTCACCCTCCCAATAAATCCGGAAGGTCCAAGGCACTTCTCCTTGTGCCTGGGCCAGGCCCTGTTTTCTCAGTCCCTCGAGAGAGTGGCACTCTCTCTGTCCCTTCCAGAAGTCTGCCCGGGAGGGTCCCCCTTCAGCTTACAAGCATTGAAGGTCAGGATTATCTTCCGGGTTGAGAACCTCTCCCACAGGAGAGTCTTCTGTCTCTTCTCCCACAGGAGTTGAGTTTGGGTTTTCCACTTGACCCAGCCCGTCCGGAGCATGGATCCCAATGGGTGCTGTCGGAACAGCAGGAAGAGAAGGTGTTCCCTCCACAGAGGTGGCCTTCTTGGTCTTCCTTCTTCTTGCCTTAGGCCTCGCCTTTGGCTCGGGTACCTGACCCACAGCCAGACCCGGTGTCACCTGTGACCTAGTGACTGCAGCAGCAGTCATGGGAAGACCATCCGAGATCAACCCCAACTCTACTAGATCGTTTCCTAACAAAATGTTAGCAGGGACATTGTCCTGAACCAGGACAGGAAGCTTTGCTGTCTTGTCTCCAATCACGAGTGTGACTAAGGCTACAGGCGATAATTTGGGCGGCCCACCAGCTAACCTGGTGGTTTGCAGAGGAGCACCTTCATAGTCCTCTGGCTTGAGCAGGGTCCTGTCCACCACTGTCATGCTTGCCCCAGTGTCTCTCAAACCAGTAGAAGGCTGGCCATTCAAGAGGACACTTCTCAAAAACCTACAGGTGTTCTGTGGGATAGTCGCCAGTACTTCTGCATACTGGTCCCAGGCCCCAAGGGACACTAAGGAAATCTCCACCGGGGCACCAAATGTGATCCCGGCAGAGGAGGGGAGGACAGTGGCCTCCACCTCAGACACGGGGTAAGGGTAGGTCAGGCTGACAGCCTGTACTCCAAGTGCCTTACCTTTACACTTGGGGTCACCCCTTTTGTGATCCAGAGCCCCACCGTCCCAACAAGCGCCAGGAGTGCGGTACGGTACTGGAACCACTGGGAGCCTGCTTTGCAGCAGGTGGACCACTACTCTTATTCCCACCCCCAGATGACTTATCGCCACTAGATTTTTGGGTCTTAGGAGAGGAAGGTTTTGGTTTACCCGACTGTGACTGCTTGGGGGACTCCTCAGCTTTCTGAGAGGCCCCCTTCTCTTTGTCCTTGTCCTTCCCACTGGAGTCCTTAGGGGACACCCGGTGGGAGACCCACTTGTCAGCCAACCTAGCCAGCTTAAAGGGGTCCAAAATGTTCTGGTCAGCCACATACTGACGCAGCTCTGGTGAACAGGCTTCAGAGAAATGCTCAAAAAACAAGAGGTGGGACAACTCAACAAAAGTCTTAACCTTGTATCCATCGATCCACCCCATCATGTTCATGTGCGCAGCACTCACCCAGTCAACCCAAGACACATTCTCTTTTTTCTTAAAATCCCTGAACCTTCTAAGGTATTGGGTAGGTGTCTTGCCAAACTTGGCAATCAAAGCAGACTTCATACACTCGTACTGACCTCTTTCTTCCACACTCAGCTTCAGAATACAGTCATATCCGGTTTGAGGCACTCTGCTTAACAAACACTTCGCCCAATCTCTTTTATCAACATCATGAATCGCACAAGCCATTTCAAACGCTTCGATCCATTGGAGGATATCTGAACCCTCCACAAATACACCAACCAAATCTTTCATAAACTTGGTGGCTGGGGACCTGACACTCTCACTGGTTTTAGCTGAAGTCTCCACTCTAGCTTTCTCTAGCTGGATTCTCTGACATTCAGTGTCCTGGCTCTTGAGTTCAAGGTCCTTATTTTTGAGCGCCACTTGTTGAGCCAACTCCTCTTTCTTAAGTTCAGCATCTATTTCCAACTTGCGGTATTCAAAGGCCAATTTCATCCTTAATAACTCAAGCTCCAAGGAATTGCTGGGGTTTGGAACAGAGGCAGCAGGAATGGCGGCATTCCCAGAAACAGATTCAGCAGAAACCCCAGGGGCAGAGTCCTCATTGGTTGCATTCCCCCCCTCATCAAGAGTTTCACTATCAGTCTGGTAGTCCACCAGGGCAGCTATCAGCTCAGCCCTAGACTTATCCACAAAGTCTAACTCCCTGGCTTCACAAGCACTCTGGAGAGCCTCCAAGCTCATCCGAGTTAATTTTCCATTTGCAATAGACTCCATTGTTTGTAATGCAGTTATCTTGTACACAACTAAACCTTAATTTAATAAAGGGCAAATATCCTTTGTAAGTGGCACGGTTATACACTGATTCTTAAAACCATAAGCATCCCACCGCTTGCCACCAGTGTGAGAGAAGGGCCTCAACGACCGGTGGGGGGTGTCTGTACTTCTGCTCCCTATATGGTGGAGGAGAGGCACAGGAGACCCCAGCCAAGATTCTCTATTACGGTGGCAATGGTCGAGCAATCAAGGCCTAGCTTCTCAGGAGGTGATGCAGGCTGGTTCTTAAGTACAGTGTAGTCCCCAAGCCCACACAAAGGAGTATCCACACTCTGTATTGGTTAGAACACAGTCTTTATATAATCAATATTCAGGGTTATGTACACTTATCATAATAACTCACTTTGTACTCCGGCAAAATCAACAATGGCAAATATATACAATTCTAAAGTGGTACCACCCTTTGTATTAGATCTCATTAAAGTGCATGAACAATACTGTACAATGTCACACAGACCAATAGAGTGAAACCAGCAATAGAGAGAAGAGAGAAAATAAGATGGTTGAGCAATAGGCAGAATACTGGCCCCTACCACTCGGCACAGTTCTGTATGGAGATCCCCCCACCTGGGCAACCTGTAAAACAAGATATAGCGCACGCCCAGTCCATATATTGCTCTGCAAGTCTTATTCCCTCCTATAATGTTTTTACCCCCCCAATGTACCTGGTGGAGTCGAGTTCCTTGAAGAGGCGTCGACAAACGTCGAGGAACTCGCTGTTCGGCGACGGGGAATCGACGGCCCTTCTTGAATGCCTTCCCTTTCAAGCGGGAGGCACGGGGCATCGAACGTCCGTCGACAAACAAGGTAGAACGGCGTCGATGAGGCGGCAGCTTCGTCCGAGCGGTGCTAGTCGGCGTCGGAGCGTCGGCGTCCTGCAAGGCAGAGGCGTGCGGGGCACCTCGGTGACAATAGTTCTGGACCGCAAAGATTGTGGAGACGGAGGCCCAGCAAGGGCGTCGAGTCGTTCGAGTCTTTGGGGTCTTCGGGTGGCGGGAAACCCACCGGCAGGTTTCTCCTCGGCGCGTTGGTCGTCCTCGACTTTCTCCGGCAGGATAAGCGGTCGACGATGCCGTCGAGAGAGTCCTTCGATTGAATGTTCTTAGGCAAAGGAGCGGACGGCTCCGGTCGTCGGTGGCACGGCGTCAAGTGGTTCCCACGGCTGGGCAACACAACTTCGACAGCCCTCCAGCGGTTACACAAACTTGCGAACCCTGGTCGACGGCAATGGACTTCGACGACGTCGATGTCCGGGTGCTTCACTTCGATCTCCTCGGCGGTCCCGTCTCGGGTCGACAGCCTTTCGAGGATCTGTCTTCCAGGGCGCTTCGGCGAAGATGGAGCGGTGCTCGATGGTCCCTCGGAGCACGGGAAGAGGGTGCCTTACCAGGTCCTCTCTCGGGTCAGCCCTCGACGATCTCGTCAGCCTTCAGATCGGTCGAAGCAAATGCCACAGCAAGTCTTCTTCTTCCGGCTGGACGTCGAGGATCAGCAGTTCCAGTTACTCTTAGAGTGGAGACTCCACTCCAGGATGCTTCTGAACGTTCCTGAACGTTCCTGAACGCCTGGCTGCTTCTGAACACCTTACCAGTGGTGAGAGGTCCCCAGATATACTATCCTACCTCTCATCCACACTGCGGGTACACACTCAGCAGCCAATCATACAGAAGGTCATTCATGCAGTCAGTCAGCCAATCAGGCACACAGTGCATTCAGGCCACACTCCTCCCTTACAGACACTCACAACAAGGAATGTGGATTGGGACAAGTACCCAGCCATTCAACACTACACACTGCATTCAGGCCAGTTTCTGGCAGGGCTGTCTCAGTCTTTGTCTCTCATGCCAGAAACCAGACAACGACAACAAGGAGTGTATATTGGTCACACACCCAGGTCCCACCCACAGGAGGTACCCACAACATACAGTCACTGGGAAGGCTCCAGTCAGTCTAGCTGGGCCTTCACAACAACACCATATAGGGAACTTCCACCCAACAGCCAGTCAGGGGGAAGGGACAGAGATAGGGCTTCCCAGGACTTTGGTGAAAACAAGATAACAGGCAATAGAAAGCAAGAGGCCACAGGGGCCATCTTGTTTCCTATCAGGAATCAACAGATCCCAATGGCAGGGCCTGGGTATCCCAAAATGGAGGACACCGGAGCACTTGTCTATTTCAGCACAGAGCTGCCACCAGCCCAGACCCTGCTCTGGGGTCACCCACAGGTGCCCAAAAACATACACTAGGGGCGCAGTGTTGTACCCCTACCCATGGGACCATAAGGGTATCCCATGGGTCTGTTCACCAAACCAAAAGAGAGAGCTGCACTGCCAGGAGTCCCACATGGACTCCGGGGCGGAAAACATAACAGAACACACGGTAAAAAGCAGTAAAAGGACAAGGATTCAGAGGCCCTGTCCCTCAGATGCATTTCCAGCATCACATGCACCTACCTGGCTGGCAAGGGGCAAGCCGAAAACGCAAGCAACCTCCAGTCTGTTTGCAGAGGGGAATCTCAGCCATTCTGCCGACCGGCACAACATACAGATATGGGCCTCGGGTGTCCAAGCCACCGAGGAAAACAGGGAGCCCCATGCATTTCCGAAAAGAGGACACCCGTGGGAATCCGCAGAGGTATGATTTGCGCACATCGCCCCAGAATTTATTACCC
The DNA here is from genome assembly GCF_040938575.1 of Ambystoma mexicanum. Classification (NCBI taxonomy): domain Eukaryota; kingdom Metazoa; phylum Chordata; class Amphibia; order Caudata; family Ambystomatidae; genus Ambystoma; species Ambystoma mexicanum. The sequence continues at coordinate 101,498,537 of NC_090936.1, read as the reverse complement.
AGACACCCCCACAAAGTCCGAAATGTGGGGGAAAAACGCATTTTCCGCACATTTCGCTCGACGCACCCATCGAAACACGCCCCCAACAACACATGGCCTACTGTCACGCATTCCCACAGGTGTTCCGATGAAAACGGTACCTCACATGTGTGGGTGCACCTACCTGGCCGCCAAGGGGAAAGCCTAAAACACTGCTATCCCCCCCAAAGGGTTTGGGGAGGCAACCGACAGATTTAGGCCTGGGGTGCTTCAGCCACCAAGAAAAACAGGAACCCCCATGCATTTCCGAAAAGAGGACACCCGTGGGAATCCGCAGAGGTATGATTTGCGCACATCGGCCCAGAATTTATTACCCAGACAGCCCTGCAAAGTCCGAAATGTGGGGAAAAAACGCTTTTTCCGCACATTTCACTCGACGCACCCATGGAAACATGCCCCCAACAACACATGGTCTACCGTCACGCGTTCCCACAGGTGTCCCGATGAAAACGGTACCTCACATGTGTGGGTGCACCTACCTGGCCGCCAAGGGGAAAGCCTAAAACACAAGTAACCCCAAGTCTGTTTTCAGAGGGAAATCGCCGAAAACGCAAGGAACCCCCAGTCTGTTTGCAGAGGGGAATCTCACCATTCTGCCGACCGGCACAACATACAGATATGGCCCTCGGGTGACCAAGCCACCGAGGAAAACTGGGAGCCCCATGCATTTCCGAAAAGAGGACACCCGTGGGAATCCGCAGAGGTATGATTTGCGCACATCGCCCCAGAATTTATTAACCAGACACCCCCGCAAAGTCCGAAATGTGGGGAAAAAAACGCATTTTCCGCACATTTAGCTCGGCGCACCCATCGAAACACGCCCCCAACAACACATGGCCTACCGTCCCGCGTTCCCACGGGTGTCCCGATGAAAACGGTGCCTCACATGCGTGGGTGCACCTACCTGGCTGGCAAGGGGCAAGCCGAAAATGCAAGCAATCCCCAGTCTGTTTGCAGAGGGGAATCTCAGCCATTCTGCCGACCGGCACAACATACAGATATGGGCCTCGGGTGTCCAAGCCACCAAGGAAAAAAGGGAGCCCCATGCATTTCCGAAAAGAGGACACCCGTGGGAATCCGCAGAGGTATGATTTGCGCACATCGCCCCAGAATGTATTACCCAGACACCCCCGCAAAGTCCGAAATGTGGGGAAAAAAACACATTTTCTGCACATTTCGCTCGGCGCACCTATCGAAACACGCCCCCAACAACACATGGCCTACCGTCCCGCGTTCCCACAGGTGTCCCGATGAAAACGGTGCCTCACATGCGTGGGTGCACCTACCTGGCTGGCAAGGGGCAAGCCGAAAACGCAATGGGTGCGTCGAGTAAAATGTGCAGAAGGAAAAGGGTAACCGACTGAGAACCCCAAGCCATTCGCCACCCGTGGGAATCCACAGAGGTCTGCCTTGTGCAAATTGCCCCAGTTTTTATTAGCCACAATCCCTGACAAAGTGTGATATTTGGTGGGGAAAAAACACAATGTTCACTTTGTCTGGGGTTCTGGGTAAAAACCTCTGGGCCGCTTCGCGCAAGTCAGACCTCTGTGCATTCCCACGGGTGTCCTCTTTTGGGAAATGCATGGGGTTCCCTGTTTTCCTTGCTGGCTTCGACACCCTAGGCCCAAATCTGTAGGTTGCCCACATGAACAAATTGTGCTGTGGCGAAAGGATTGGGGTTACCAGCGGGTTACCCTTTTCCTTTTGCGCCCCCGGTAGGTGCACCCACACATGCGAGGTACCTTTTTCGTCGTTCCTAGGAGCAGATATCTGGTCCCAGGGAGGGCTGCATGACTTGGCACCCACTCCATTGCGGGTGGGGGGGAGGGGGTCAACGCCCCATCCCATTAGAAAATTCCCTGACCCTTTGGGGTGCCCCACCGCCCCCCCCCCCTAAAAAGCGTTCCACAATTTTCATTTTTTTCCTTTGGTAACCCAACTCCCCTTGGTGCAGAGGGTCACATTGGTGTGCCAATCTGGCGCCGGGGTGCCCAAACCTTACTGCCCCACCCACTGGGGGGCCTGTCCCACCATTTTTGGGGGCCCTCTCCCCCCTCACCCCAAATGGCTGGCGAGGGCACCTCATGCAGGCCTCCCTGGGCCTCCTACAAACAGCTGCGTGAGGTACACCCCACCTCCATTTGGGGTGGGGGGGAGAGGGCCACCACAAAAGGTGGGGCAGGACCCCCAATAGATGGGGCAGTAGGGTTTGGGCACCCTGGGGGCAGATTGCCACACTAATGTGGCCATCTGCACCAAGCAAAGTTGGGTAAACAAAACAAATAATACAAATTCATAGGCTGCTTTTTAGGGGGGCTGAGGGGCACCCTAAATTGGCAGCGAAAGAAGTACTGCAACAGGGGTTGGCCCTCATCCCCCCCACCCCAAATGGAGGGCCCCACCTCATGCAACCCTCCCTGGGGGCTGATATCTGCTCCTAGGAAGGGGCATCTGACCCCAGGGAGGGATGCAAGAGGTGGGACCCTCCATTTGAGGTTGGGGAGGACTGAGGGCCACCCCCCGTTGCAGTACATCATTCGCTGCCAATTTGGGGTGCCCCTCAGCCCCCCCTAAAAAGCAGCCTATGAATTTGTATTGTTTTTTTTGTTTACCCAACTTCGCTTGGTGCAGATGGCCACATTAGTGTGGGGGAAGGAAAATAATTGTAATTGTTTTTCGTACAAAAATGGTGGCTCTTAAAAGCACAATTTTGTGTTCTCTTTTTGATTTTTACATATATATTTTTGATTATTTTGTTTTATGTACTACACTAACAAATATTCTACAGAATGTGAATTTTTTTTGTAACTTTCACAGGAAGGTGTTTCTACATTTTTTTTCTTTTTCTTTTTTGTTTAATGCAGCTTCTAAAGAATACTTGAATCCATATTTTATGTGTTTACAGAAACTGCTTCAATGCATTTTTAACGTTTTCAAGAAAAATCTTATTACCCTCATCAGTTAGATCCACTCCCTCTCTTCGAAAAATGTTGACAACATCAAATTTAATATTTTCATTATAAAAAGATGTCATGCCAACATCCCGCAAAAAGGGACAAACAACTTTGTTCACATTGCGCCTTGCTTTCTAAATTTGTGGACAGAATACATCCACATTTGTCTCTGAAAATTGCTGCAGGTTTAGTTTAAAAATATTTCTTTTTAGGAGCATTTTCACTAAAGTTAAGAAATGCATATATACATTTACAGCAGCACTGTGTGTAACTTATTTGTAAAATAAAGAAAAAGCAGATTCAAAACATTTCTCCAACATTTTTAGGTGGCAATTAGTGTGAAGAAGTTTCATATCTTGACAGTAAATGCTGGAAAGGAGGCATGGTATCTCAAGTATGACACTGACACAATAGATTCAATTTCAAAAACCTTAATTCAATTTTCGGGGTTTGGAAAAACTCCTACTTTGCGCTATAGCTAATATGGGATTAGTCTCTACCATCAAATAATAACAAAACACTGGGCCTCATTACGAGTTTGGCGGTAGCCATGCCTGTTTTACAGGCATGGCTACCGCCAAACTCGCTACCAGCACTGCCACCGCGATTGGGCAATAACCAGCCCATTACGAGTTGAATTGGCCGGTAATTGCCCAATCGCGGGTGGCAGTATTGCCGGGCTCCCGATCACCATTCTGCCCCATAGGGCAGAATGGGGGTCGGGAGCATGGTTGCACTCGCACCGTTGTTAATGGTGCTGGTGCAAATACGAGTTATGCTCGCGGGTGCCGCACAGCCCGCCAGGTCAGACCTGGCGAGCTGTCAGACACCTGCAAGCAGAACTCGTAATTCGGCAGTATGGTATGAATGGTACGGTATTACCGGCACCATTCATACCATAATCGCATACTTTGTAATGAGGCCCACTGTCCTGGTGTGTCTCTGTCAAATCAAAGATGGCTTATACTAACAAAACATAATGCCTGACCTATCTCATACACAAAATGTGTGTAATGGGGAATATGTATGTAAAGGAAAAGAGTCAGCTCTCCTTCCCGTGTTGGACCGCACGGAGTAAGGCGGTACCCGTAAACAGGATGGCACACTGTGGCTCAAGTTCTCAAAACAAAGGCAGTTCAAAACATGGATCACGGCGTCTTGGCCTTCCACGCTGAAGTCACTTATTCCAGCTTTCAAAAGTTCTTTCACAGTTTAACAAAGGCTCACGCTGGACTTTCTTGATCGGGCACGGACCCTTCAAAGCAAAAGGTTCACGTAGGTCTCCCTCGATCAGGCTCGGACCTTTCAATCACAGCTCTTGCAGGGGTTCCCTTCCCCGAGCTTAATTCACATTCTGTAGGGGGGCCTTTGTAATGTTGGCTCAGTAATAACAGTAAGTATTGTTGCAGAACTCACCTGAAATAGGCAGTGTCTGGATTCAAATACTGTAGTTGAAAAGGCGTGCTGCGGGACTCTGCCCAAAAAGCATCAAGAGTCCCAGAAAAACTAGACATGCGTGCCCGCCCCCTGGTGCCTTCCTGGTTGCCGCTCTTTTGACCTAAGCCCCGCCCACCTGGGGCCTTCCTGGTTGCCGCTCTTTTGGCCTAAACCCTCCAGCCTCTTTTTTCCTTTGCAGATGGGGAGCAGGTGGAAGTGGATCTAGGTCACCTGGCCTAACCCCGCCCACCTGGTGCCTTCATGGTTGCCGCTCTTTTGACCTAAGCCCCGCCCACATGGTGCCTTCCTGGTTGCTGCTCTTTTGGCTTAAGCCCCACCCACCTGGTGCCTTCCTGGTTGCTGCTCTTTTTCCCTACTTAAGCAGCCCTCCAGCCTCTTTTCCTTTGCAGATGGGGAGCAGGTGTAAGTGGATCTAGGTCACCTGGCCTAAACCCCGACCACCTTCTTAGCCCTGGCTCTTCCTTTTGCTCTTAACTCTTAGTTCAAGGGTGTCTCTCGTCCAGGCATCCAAATTGAAGGGCAGTCAGAGAAAAGGGCAATTCCTGTTTGGGCCTGTTCGGACCAGAAGGACCCAGGGGCTGAACCCCTGCCCAGACAGCAGGTAAGTATGCACCAACATGTGTTTACTCCCTCTGTCCCCACAGGCAATCCCCACCTCTGGTCCCCCCATGATGTTCCGTTGTGCCTCCCCTTCTCGCATCCAGGAGTTGCCTGTTTTGCTTGCTTCTTCTACCCTGCTTCCCCTCCCCCCTACAATCCTCTCGTCTACCCCCATAAAACCTACCCCTGCCACAGTCTGTCCTGGTACATTCTGGTTTCACCATCAGCGCCTTTTTGGCAATGCTTGGATTTGACTTTATGGACTTCATTGACACACGGTGCGTCACCCTCTCTCAACTTTCATGCTGGACTTCCCCTGCATTTTGTACTCATGGTGGCCCTGAATCATGCTGTTCCCATTTTCATCTTGAATCCTGAATTGTATTTGCTGTTCTCTCGCAACATTATGTGTTACTACTGACTTCTGCAATTGTATTTGCTCTCCCATATTGCTTCTCCACCTTTTCACGGCTCCTCTCCCTTTCTCCCTTTTCCTATTTCCTCCCCTCCTCCCCTTACTTTTTTCTATGCACTTACTCTATCAGAATTGTCCTTGACCTAGTATGATAGCAACCTTGTTTGTCTCCTCCCCCTCCCCTACTTGTCTGAAATGTCATCAGGCCTAGTACGTTAGTCACTTGTTTTGTTCTTTCCCTCCCTTTCTGCACCCCTCTCCCTCACTTTTTGTTAATCTCCGGTTCTACCAGAAATGTCGTCAGGCCTAGTATGGTAGTCGCCTGTCTGTTTCCATTTCCTTCCCACTCACCCCTCCCTTCTTTATCTACATTTTAGCTCTTGCACTATCTGAAATGTCTCGAGGCCGAGTACGATAGTTTATTTCACATTCGTATTGTTCATTGCCTGTAAGAATGTCATTGTATTTTCCCCTATCCCGCCTTGCCTTGAAGCGCTTTGAAACACATTGTGTATAGGCGCTTTATAAATAAACTATCATATCATATTACTCCTCGGGCGATGCCCCAGAGAAAGCCCTTCAAGGAAAAAACCCTGCTGGGCACAAGTGAAGTCCTTCTGGGTGTAGATCGGAGGTCTGCAGGAAGGCAAAATAGAGGAGACCTCGCCGTCAGATGAACAGGCGAAGAGTGGAGCATGCGGGGAAGAGGAAGCAAGAAAAGAAGCTAGTAGCCAGGACAGGGGTAAGGCAAAAGTACAGAAAGGAACAGCGAAACAGCGTTAATGCTTGGAAGAAATGAAGCGATGCACTGTTCTTACCGCAAGAGTTACATTAGTACGGTTGCTCGAATACAGGAAGTGACGTCTCCGGTCAGCTCTCAGAAGCTGAACTGCTGCAGTGTTTCCTGTAATGTCAGACATACTGCCATCTTGAAGGGGTATAAATCCAATGCGGATGTGCTTTCCTCCATTGTTGCCATAGAGACCAGGAATGATGGGAATTCCTAACACTCTTCCCCTAATTTATCACACTTCCGGTCTCTATCAGTCAGGCTCAGACCTGATGTAGAAGACTTCCGAATGTGCAAGTTATTTTTACTGTAGACCTCCACAGGACCACTTCGACTTTCTCTTTAGTTAAGACTCTTGTGTTGTTTGACCCAGTGTCTCTCGGTCCCGGTAGTTCAGTATCACAAACACAAAAGTTCAACATTCACCTTTTCACTTCCCCTTTTCTCAGGGTTAATCTTGATAATTACGCATTTTAAAAGTTCATTCACTTTGTCGCTTTATGAGAACACATTTCACCTTTCGTGGAGACTTTCAAGTGGGCTACTTCCTTTCGCCGGACCACTCCGCTACTCTGTATCACTGGCTTCACAGTTATCAGTAATTAAAAGTTCTTCACAGGTCTCCCTTCCTTCTCGTCTCATTCACACGCGTGCAGCCTTCAATTGTGAGATATGCTGTTGCACTTTGAATCTTTTCTTAACACACACAGGCCTTTCATGTCGCTCGCTAACTCACCGGCTGTGTGCATTCCTTTCTTGTCTTTTCTGTTTTGATTCATGAGTCAAGGTTAATAACACAGGATTGGCCCCGCCTCCCCAACTCTGCCGTTCACCCGAGAGGGTCACTGGCACCCGTGAAACACAAGGCAGTCTCCTTATCTGGGATTTGGCCTTCTCTGTGCATCTTTCACTGCTCTTTGGAGGCAACGACCTCCTGCAGGGATCTCCTGGGTTTTCCTACCCTTTTCTCTCATCCCTCTGTCAGTCGTTCTGCTCCACTAGGCTCTCCTTTGCCCCGGAAGTTCTGCTCTTTCTCGTGTTCCACCTTGCTCAGAGTGTGTCTCTATGTTCCGCCTTTTATCCGTCTGGGGAGAGGTAATGGGTATCAAATGTATGCGATTGAAGTCAAGTGCCTGACTTTGCCTGACCCGATTAGCAGGACATGCCCAATGAGATGTGTTAGTGTTAGCCTCTTTACTCTCAATCGCCCTTTTCCTCGCCCCAGTGTTTGTGTAAAAAGGGGGTGGGGGATAGGGACATTGGAGGATCCTATAAAATAGGATGGGTCATGGGTACAGGAAAAGGGGGAATACCACCTCTCACCATCGGCTGTCTCACCCCCCACTCCCTGAAGACCCCCCACCCAGGTGATCCTCCGGCACTGGTCCACCCCCAGAATCTTGATCCAAAGGCAATGGCCGTGCCCTGGCCACCTGAGAGAAAGATACCCGGGGATGAGCAGGTGAGACACCCTTTGGTTTGACCCATTTCAATCTGTAGGTGCTTACCCAGTCCTAGTTTCTTCAATGCATTCTGGGGCTTGTAGTTTATCTTTTCAAATGGAAAAAGTGCATCGCCAACTCCCAGAATGCAAAGAAAAAACCAAGACTTCATAAGCACCTACATATTGCAATGGATCATGTTGGCAATTATGCATTTACTGCCAACATATTGAAGCTCCACACACCAACTGCCACTTAAAAATGTGCTACAGACCTTTTCCATCCACTTTTCCTTTCTTTTACAAAAAAGTTACTCACAGTGCATCTGCATTTGTTTACTTTCATGATGAAAATACTACCAAAAAGAAACGTTTTTAAACAGTCAGAATTTTCAATTTTTCATTTTATATAAATGTCACACGTTCCATCCTAACTCATTACATCCCTTACACTGCCACCATTCTCCACCTGCTCACATATATGTGTATACCACCAAAGTATCTATATACAACACTTCACGTTACATATAAAGTAAACTTCTTTCTGAACCTCTACTATAAGACACTAAACACTGCTGCCACAACAATCCACCATTGCATTACCATTAAACCACACTTTCATATTGTTTAAAAACACTGCAACATATTACAAATACATTGCACCACAAACACATCACTTCTTCTATTAAAATCATCAGTACAAAAATAACCTAGATATACACCTTTTTCTCACACATATTGTTGCGCTGTTTCTTCTAATGTGCCAAACAGCCCTACTCATACTCTAATTGTTTTAACAACATAGTGCACCACCCATAACACAACTTTATTAACTCTTTTTCCTAACAACTCTGACTACCTTCATAAATAACCCTGTATACTAAAAGTACTGCACCATTACCACACATACCAACTAACTTTCTTTTACAATTACAGGAAAGAAGATTGCCAAAGGCAGCTACCGAAAAAAGTACACTCTTCACATCCGACAAAGTAAGTACATAAATATAGCATGTATATTTTTCTAATTGTAACAATGTACTTTCACTTTATATTATCCTAGAGTATTCTTTTTGAATCAACAACATGTATTTCACTCTCATCCATTCTATTGCCACATTCACACTCTTTCTATTCCAATCTAAACATCACCCTTACAACAACCACTGTTTTCCTCAAAACATCATAATGTCTGTGAGGAAGGCATGGTATCGAGCAGTAGAGGATTTGGGTTTTTACCCCTAACGGAAAAGTTCACTGCCGAAAAGACCATAGCTAACTTGACCGTTACAGTCAAACAAACCCAAAGTAAATTCCTCCCCAAGCATACCCTAACAATACACTCCGCCCCCTAACCCTTTACTTACCTTTTGGCGGCACACCTCGCTGTGTGCCGCCGACTCCCAGCAAAACTGGTTCCCTTCACTTACATACTTGGCAACCAGCACCGTAGGGTCCTTTCCTTTTTTTTGTTCTTCTAACTTTATTCACACCCCTGCAACCCTTGTTCCCATTATAGCGAACAAGGGAAGGATGGGGGCACCCCTGTTCCCCTTGTTCGCTGTAAATGGTCATGTATGGCATATTTGATAAAGTATTTGGTTGTACAGGATTTTCGTACAGCCTAAATTCGTTCAAATATACCATACGGTTTACTTATTTCAATCTTTTCTGGTATTTCCAGCAGTAGACAAAGACACAATGGATGCAAGTTTTGAAAACCTTTATTCAATGATTTGCTTGGGGTGGTAGAATTCCTAACTGGCCCTAACTCTAAAATGGGAGTAATCTCGACCATTAAACAATAACAAGTACGTCCAAGTCAGTCTGGTCAAAATAAAAAGGCCTATACTAAGAAAACCTAACCTCAGAATAACAAAATGTGTTAAGGGAATACAAAAGGAAAATAGTGTCTCATAAAGAAATGTCAGAATGGCTTCAGTACCCGCTCCCTTCCCCAGGTTCAACCCCACGGAGTCTAGAGAGTCTTTTAAGAAAACAAAAGATAGGCGGATGGCACAGTTCTCTCAGTCTTGCACACTTTGGTTTACCGGTGCAATTTCAAGAGTTCAATCTTAGGCTTCCAACGTCCGATAGTTCACTTTCTTTCTTTAGGCTTTGCCCGCCTTGCCATCAATACTCAGTTCACATGTTTCTCAATTTCTCACAGTTGTGCACAGGCTTCCCTCTGCCGGGCTTGAACCCGACTTGTTTCACTTAAACCCACAATTTCTCACAGTTCTGCACAGGCTCCCCTCTGCCGGGCTCAAGCCTGGCTTGTTTCACTTTCTTTGTGGGGGTTCCCTGCCCACATTTTATTGAAGGTATCTCTTTTCAGTGTCAAAGACTTTCGAGATGGAAAAGAATTTCCATAAACCTCTGCATGACCATTTCTACCGCTCTTTCACCAATCTTTCAATTCACAATCTTCTCTTGTAGCACCAATGCCTTTTGGTACTTGCAGTTCTTATTCCTTATAGCACCAATGCCTCTTGGTACTTGTAGTCCTTATTCGCTTTCACTGGCCTTGGCGTATTAACATCTTTCATCTTGCACTTGTTCAACTTTCTTTACGTTGATCTCTGCTGTAATATCTTTCACAATTATTCAAAACATTTGGCAGAGACTTTCGAATGTGCAATGTCTCCTCGCAGGACCACTCTGCTACTCTGTATCATTTTCTTTAAACAATGGTTCTCTTCAATCGCATTTTATTGGCACCGGCGTAACCTTTAACATCAACCAGACTTTTGTTCCCCTCGATAACTCACCGGCCATGTTAATTGGATGTCTTTCATCTTTTCTTACAGCTCATGGCTGTTACCAATGCCTCCTCTGCTGCTCCCCTACTCTGCCGTTCACCCGGGAGGACCAGGGGCTGCTTTCTGGTATCCTGAAGGTTTCTTTCATTCGCTCGCTTGGCTTCGCTTTTCGAACACTCACGGCTTCCCGAAAGCATGTAAATCTTGCCTTTGCTTTCTCTTGATCCTCTCAACTGTTGACCAGCCCGTTGGCCTTCCAGCTTCCACTGTACAGTCCGCATCAGCCTTGAAAGAGCTGTTCCTTCACGTACGCAGCCTTGCTAAAAGTGTGCATGTGTGCGCCACCTTTATCCACATAGGAAGCGCTAATAAGTGTCAGGTGTAAATTGTTAGTGCTACATGCCTGATTCTGCCTGGCTTCATTACAGGGACGGGGCCAATGCAAGTCAGGGAAGGTAATCTCCCTAGCCTCATTCATCATCTTCATTGGTGCAGTACTTTTGTCAAGATAGAATGGGGAGGAATTATGGGAGTTGTAGTTTCCCATAAAATAAGCCGGGATAAGGGTTAGATGGGTTGTGGAAAAAGGGGGATAGCATGTCTCACCATTGGGTGCTTCTCCCCCACTCTCTGAGGACCCCCTACGCAGGAGATCCTCCCTCGCTTGTCCACCCCCAGGGTCGGCATCCAAAAGCGATGGCTTTTCCCTGGCCAGCCGAGTACAGGATTCCCGGGGACTGGACTGTGTAGTACCCTCTGGTTTTTCACATGTACCCGCTTATTCAAACACAGCACCACTCCATTACTCACTAACCGAAACCCATCACACCTACATATACTCTTACTCTTACAACCTTACTAACTACACCTATCATCCCACTACACAATCACACAGCACTCTATTCATCTTTACAATCATACATACACACCCATCCACAATACATGCACATACATTCCACAACTTTCAAACTCAAACTTTCTTTTTTCCCAACAGACAGAAATAACTGCCAACTAAAAAGCAACTCTGTGGAAAACAAAGAACAAATAGAGCAGATAATAATACAAGCCAGGCATATAGCCATCCTCCTGTAAAACAATGTATAGAAAACATTAAAAAATAACAGCTAGTAACCTCATTCAACAAAACGAAACCAGCGACCATTAAATAAAGTATGTCCCTTCTCTGATACATGCTTTTATTTCATAGTTGTGCATATTTTTTTTCCTTTTAGAACGGGCTGCCGTTCTGGTGTTTGACTAGGCACTTCACACTTTACACACATGCTGCCTTCAGCACATATGTTTTAATTTCAGGCACTTGCTTTTCTTTCCTTGTACGCTGTTTCTCGGCAGCGGAGGGTGCCTGGCCTCCCAGGGACTCTGAGTCTTGAACTCAGTAGGACAAGTCCTCTTTTACTTTGTCACTGCTACTCACTGTAGGAGCCTAGTCCTTCCTCTCTGCTTACATGCAGATTGAGGGGGCAGGTGGTTACAAGTCTTCTTAGCCTCAGTCCCTCTCTGCTCATATCAGATGTGTTGGGTAAGAAGTTCCTCCTCTAATACATGCTTTTATTTCTTAGTTGTGCATATTTTATTTTCCTTTTAAAACGGGCTGCCATTCTGGCGTTTCACTGTGTGCTTCACACTTTAAACACATGCTGCCTTCAGCACATATGTTTTATTTGTTTAGCACTTGCTTTTCTTTCCTTGTACTCTATTTCTCGGCGGCGGAGGGTGCCTCTCAGGGACTCCGAGGCTCGAACTCATTAGGACAAGCCCTCTTTTACTTTCTCACTGCCACTCACTGCAGTAGCCTAGGCCTTCCTCTCTGCTTACATGCAGATTGAGGGGACAGACTACGTTCATAACATGTGTACATATGACCAAGGCCTCCCTCGACAGTGCAGCGAGAAAGTGCTCGTCAGGTCGATGTTGTGCCTAAGTTAAGCCTGTCTGTGCCCGCCCGGGCCAAGTCTGGGCCGGATGGCGGGAAGGTGTTAGGCTAAGTAAGGCAGCGCGAGATAGGACTATCACCTGCTTTGACTAAATTCCCTGCAGGCTGGAACCCTGGTTGGGCGAGCACACCAAAGCTCAGCAAGATGTGTGACCACTAATATCCATTTCCTTATTGAACACCAGGTCCCTTCCGGCCCACGCCTCATTGATTCACGATCTATTAGATAGGCGATCCCCCAACCTGCTTTTTGTTACCGAAACCTGGATGAAAGATTCATCGGCGCCGGTATATATCCAAGCCCTTCCCCCGGACTACAAATTCTGAGCTTGGACTGGACCCCTCCACATCGCGGAGGGGGTTTAGCTGCCATCTATAAATCATTGCTTGAGGCAACAATTCTGATACTCACCAGTATAGTGTCTATGGAAGTGCTATTGGTGAGAATTCAGATCTCTGGTTCTTTCTCTGTACACTTCTTGCTTATCTATAGGCCACCGGGCTCACCTACATCCTTTCTCAGTCCTTTTCTCAATTTGGTTGCTGGCCTACACTCTTGCTTCTCCTCTCTGATTATTCTGGGCAACTTCAACCTTAAATTCTGCTGCCCTCCAATGCCGGCATCCACTCTGTTCTTGGACAGTCTTCCGGATCTCTGCTTTCAGCAGCTGGTTAATGTGCCTACACACATCTTGGGCAATACACTTGAGGTTGTATTTGCAAAGGACCCCTTTTCTCTCAACCTTCTGGTTGAGCCCGTGCTTTGGTCTGATCACTTCTTATTATCCTTCTCACTTAAGCTTCCCTGTTCTCGTTTTAGGTCCTGTATTGCTGAAATTCCTTGCCGGAATTGGCGTTGAGCGAACCATGACGCTTTGGCGGCCAAAGTGGCTGAAGACTGTCCACAGGCTCCTCAAGTTGATCTTGAGTACCTCACTAACTCCATCTTGACAGCAGCCAACCTTGTTGCTCCTGATATACTTACCACCCAGCGTAATCAACCGTCAGAACCTTGGTTTTCTGACAACCTTATGGCTGCCTATCTTTGGCAAGCCGAACGAGGCTGGCGTCGCTCCTATGGGACTGAGGAAAGGCTTGTCTTTAAGGACTGTGTGTGCCTTTATCACAACTTACTTAAGGTGGTGGAACATCATTGTCTCCCTCAGAAAATTAATCAGTGACCAAATGTCACTTTGGCTTCACTAGACCAGTTTGCAAAAAAGGACAAGTAAATAGCTTGATTCATTCTAGGGAGCTCTTTTCTGTTGTGAGGTCACTATCCTTGGCCTCCGAGTGCACTGCATTGGTAGTGCCAACTCAAGAGCTTTGAGATTCACTCTAGCTCTTTTTTATTAGAAAAATCGAAACCATCCGTCTAACAATCAGTTATAGGATATGATTTGATGTGGCATTTACAATGCGCTTGTACACAAGTGTTTCTAGGTTACAACAAGACAAGAAGGGGGAAACAAGGGCAGACAAAATAACGATCTCACTAGGCCTTGTGTCATTCAGATCATGCGAGGAAGAGGGAAGGGGAGAAGTGCCAGGTGGACTGGAAGGGGGAAGTGCAGCCAGCGGGTGGCTCATAAGTGCAGAGAAAAGGGACTGTAGGGTTGCAGATACAGACCCTTAGGTGCTGGGAGCACGGAGGCAGTGCGAGGGCAACTGGACATGCAGGAGCTTGGGCCCAAGTTCAGACGGTGACCAGTGCACGGAGCAGTAGGGTGCATCGGCAAGGGAGAGGAAGAGAGAAAGCGGAAGTGAAAATTAAGGTCTTGAGTTGCTTCCGGAACCAGAGGTGGTTCTACTCAAGTTTGAGAGAAGCAGGGTGCTGCTCGAGAGGGATGCCCCAGCCGAGGAGATAGATCTGCCTCCAACTCTCTGCTTGGAGAAACATCTGACCCTCAGAGAGTTGGAGGTGGATGAGCGGAGAGCTCGTGAAAGAAGATGTTTTGGAAGAGAAAGTTCTGCTGCCTCCTTGTGTCCAGTACAGGAGCCTGCTATCAGACAGAAGTGGTCTTCTTTCCCAGAGTTTACTACTTATGTGGTCGGCAAGACCATTGCCCCTTTTAACCCTATCACACTTTCCATTATTAAGGATATTTCCCCCTTCCTTATCACATGGATCACGCAAGTTGTTAATGTGTCATGCCAGACCGGACACATACCCGCTGAATTGAAACATGCAGAGGTCATCCCCTTGTTGAAAAAGCCCTCCCTTGACCCTGCTCTTCCGGCTAGTTCTCGCCCTATTTCACTCCTCCCTTTATTAATTAAATTGTTGGAGGCTTTGATCTCTCCTCTGTTGTATTCTTTTTTGGAGACTGCCAGACTGGAAGGGATCAAGTACACTGGCATTCATCCTGGGCGGGGGACTGAGAGTGTGCTGGTCTCGGTTCAGGATGACCTGACCAGACTGGTCGACAGTGGTGGGATGTGAACGCTGATTTTGTTGGACCTTTCCACAGCCTTCGACACTGTCAACCACCCCACAATCTCGCATGGTTAAGATTGGCCTGGCGGGTTCAGTTCTCGCCTGGTTCACTTCCTTTCTGGCAGACCGTAGTCATATGCTCTCTCTTCCCCCTCCCTCTCAGCTTTGTCTCATATTGTCTGCGGTGTCCCCCAGGGCTCTGCCTTGTCGACACTGCTTTTTAACATTTATATGCATCCTCTTCTGACTCTCATCCACTCTTTCTGCTTCAGATGATATGCTTACGTTGACGACACCCAAATCCTGGTCCGCCTAGATCTTGACCAGGCTGAGGTGTCATTGCATCTTAGTCTCTGCTTGGGAATCAGATGAGTCGGAATTGGCTCAATGGTGACAAGACAGAGGTTCTTGTGGTTGGCGTCCCCCCCACCCCTCTCCCTTACTATGGACTCTGGCTTTCTGGCACGGGGTGCTTTCCAGTTCCGGTCAGGAACCTGAGTGTCATCTTTTCTGCCACACTCTCTATGAGTGCTCAGGTGTCAGCTGTCTGCAAAGCCGAACACTACCATCTGAGGATTCTTAGGAAGGCCCTCCCCCTAATCCCCCCCGAAGGTTTGGCCATTGTAATGTACTCTCTTACCCAGCCTAAGAGACTGATCCATCGGCATCAGTTATTGTGCAACTTGGCAGCTAGGGTGGCCACGAATATCCCCTATGGGTATCCTATAACCCTGGTGCTTCGCTCCCTTTACTGACTGCCGGTGGCAAACTGAATTAAATTCAAGTTTATGTGTGTGGTACATTAGGCCTTTTATGGTCTTGGTGATAGTTATCTCCAGGACAAATTTCTCCACTACCTGAGCACTCGTGCTCTTTGCTCTTGCTCGGCCTGCTTGCTCACTGTTCCTTCCTCCCGATGCGGTGATCGGAGCTCATGCTTTCTCAGTGGTAGCAGCAAAATTGTGGAATACGCTGCCTCCTTTTCTGAGATGTACCATTAACCATTTGTAATTTAGACGCCTCCTGAAAACCCTCCTGTTCTAATTAGTTTCCTCGGCCTAACTTTATCTATCCCAGCGGCATGATGCCCTTGGGTGAAAGTGTGCTTTACAAATTTTGTTAACATAACTTAACAAAAAACTAAAAGTAAAAAAAGATGTACAAACAAAAGCAGACCTACTAATGAACCTAACACTAAATCTACCAATGTTAACGTAGCCATAGTAAAGCATTCCAAAATCATTTATTTTACAAAGAATGTTCCACCTTAGAGTTCTTCACAATCTTATAAAGTCAGCTGAAAAGTCATGATGTACCCTTAGAAACTACAGCAGCAGACTTATCCTCGAAGCTCTAATTGACAACGCATTTCTACTAAAGAGAAAGTTGTTTATATTGATTTTAAACAGAATGAAACCACTAGCTAAAAAGATACCTTTTCAAACGTCTATGAAGGTCAATGGATTCACACAAGCACCACAGAACCATAATTCAATGAAGAGGCTTATAAACTCGGGAGGATAGCTCAGGGACAACGTGCTTGCCTTGTAAGCAAAACGACACAGAGCAACACAGGTTCGATCCCCGGGTTCGCGCTTAAAAACCTCTGGGTATTAAGCACATTATAAATAACATATCATATCATAAACAAGAACCAAACAACCCAATTGCCATAGACAGTAATGGCTGAGGGTATGAAATGGTAGTAGACACCTTTGTGTCAAAAGAAACCCTTATAGAGAGAGAAAACACTCCCAACAAACTTTCAACCAATTATTCCTTTCGCCCAAACAAACCATCCAGTGTATACATTGATATGCAGCTCAATGTGCAATGTTCACCAACAATCCTTTAAATCTTTATGACAATTCCTCAATCACTATGTGAAACTAAAGACAAAACAAAAATGAAAACTTTACAAACCATGGATTCTTGTCCAGTGCACAGCCACACTGGACTTTGAGGACATCCATTAGCCTGCATTTCAGGAACTGCTTGCAAAAGCACCTTCCGCCACATCAAAATGTTAGCAACACACCATTCCCCTATACGTAATCTTGTGCATAGTCTATACTATGCAAAAAGTCCTGCTCTAGAACTGCAAAATGTAAATAACATTCTCCTACATGGAACAGCCAAAGAACTCCTTTGAGAAATAAAGCACATCCAAAGTAAATACCTTGGAAATGAAGTTCACTTACAAAATACAGTAACTTCACAAAACATTAGCGAAAACCTCACAAACACCAACCTCCTAACAAACACATGCAAAAAAGAAATAGCTAAGTTTCAAAACACATCTGCTGAAATACCAGACCAAGGATATGTCTGTTGTCGCAGAACTTTCTATAAAAAAGAGCACAAACATAGTAGAAATGGACTACAAAGTAGAGGACAATGATGAATCTCAATGGTTCCAATTAGCTTTACATCTAACAGCAGAAAATAAATACAAAATAACTGACCCCTCAACAGTTTGCACGTATAGCAAGACAAAGCTTGACTTCCAAAGGCTCTACAACAATGTAACTTGTATGAGAGCATTATAATCCAAACATAACACCCATTTGAAGCTATAATATGCCATCAACCGAAACAGCCAAATTGCCTCCATCTGAGTTATTGAAAGGCATTTGTGGCAAAGTAGTATATTTGCCATTAGATCTTAAAGAAAATGTAGAAACTCTAGGAGTATAACAGCCAATAGATCAATATTTGATTGTACTAGTTAATTATGTACCAACAAAAGACAAAGTAATTTGAAAACAACTAGTCGACTTAAACAAAGACAAGCCCTACAGTATCTAAAAGAAAACAATGAATACTTCAAAGATATAAACATAGTGAAAAAAAGATAAAAGACAAAGATGAAGTTTTTCAGTAAAGTATCACAAATCTCTTGGCACACATGTGTGGTACAAAAGAATACTGATTCTGACATCAGGCTGATGTACGTTGTATGATAAGGAACCTAGACCCACCCACATGGTTTGTTACTTTAAGTTGTGCAGAGTAGGCATGGGATGACTTGCACGACTACTTACGCAATGCAAACCAAAATAAATATGGAATAGCTATATAAACATCAGGTGGGTTCTAGGTCATTTGGTCGAAAATAAATGGTCGACAGGACAATTGGTCGACACCAAAAGGTCGACAGGTCAATTGGTCGATTTTCTTTTTTGTTTTTTCACAATTTGTTTTTTTTTGGGGGGGTCTCCCCGTACCCCTTTTTTTTTTGCTAAAAAACCCTTTTTTCCCTAAACGAAAACCTAAAAATATATATATAAATTAAAAAAAATTCGACCATTTGACCTGTCGAACAAATGGTGTCGACCAATTTTCCTGTCGACCATTTGTCTGTCGACCATTTGACCGGCCACCCATCAGGTGAACTCTGTTCTCTTGACCCTGTCAATGTATCAAAGTACTTTCACCATGGCTTCATTGCCATGCTGCACTTCATCTACAATAAAACTATCCCTACTTTTGGAGAAGAGCTGCACTTCTTTTGGAGAAAAGAATATCAATCCAGAGGAGCACCACACATCCACATGCTTTTGTGGATAAAAGATGCTCCCGAACTTGGCCATGACAGTGATGCCACTGTTTTGCAGTTTCTTGAAAAATACATTGTCTGTGACATACCTTCAGAAACCACATATGTATTGACCTACGTACACAAATCGTACGCTTCCAAAAACATAATTGGGGCAAATATTGCCAACTTAGATATAGAAACAAAGGTAAACACTATACCAAATGTCACTTTGGCTTCACTAGACCAGTTTGCAAAAAAGGACAAGTAAATAGCTTGATGTCTTGTGTTAGACATAGTGTAAAAGGCAAATCCCCTAAAAATACATAGAACATTAAAAGGGACGAAGTATCCAAGTACATCAATGATTACAATGCAATCATTGCCCTTGTGTGGAATGCAAACATAGACATACAATACATTGCAGACAATTCTGTTGCAGTTGCAAGATATGTCACAGCCTATCTCACCATAGCTGAGAAAACAAAGCTAAAAGACCTCTGGGATGACATATCATCTGACAAAACACTTTCACAAAAATTGTACAGCTTCGGTATAAAAATGCTCTCCCATAGAGAATGTTGGTCCTGCAAAGCTGCAGACCGTTTAACAGGTACATCTTTATATGGGCAACCTGAACACATTGTCTGGCTAAACCTTGGTCAGGGAAGATCTTTGGTAAAATACTTCTGCCCTTTTTGCAGAATTGGGTGGTTGATAATTGTATTATTACAAACCTTCAGGCAGGATTTCAGAGAAACGGAATGGTAGATCAATGTTTTATCTTGTTTCTCTTGATACAAAAGTATACCATGCTGCTTAGGGTTAAGCTCTACGCAGTTTTTTAAATCTAAGAACAGCCTTCGACAGTGTGTCCAGGCACCTTTTATGGGAAATGTTGGAAAAGAGAGTTTCCTCCCCCCCTTGTGTCATTAGTCCAACAGCTTTATTCCGAGAATACTGCAGACGTGAGGTTTGGAAGAGGAACTGATACACCCATTTGCAGACAAAAAAGGAGTAAGGCAAGGTTGTGTTGTTGCTCCACTTTTATTCTGTGTTTATAGTCAGGAAATGATTGACGCAATAGTCGAGGGATGTCTATATCCCCCCATACTAGGCAACCAAAGGCATACTACCCTCTTTTATGCAGATGATGCTATAATCCTTGCCACTTCACCTCAAGGTCTAAGAACCACTTCAAATGTCATTATGCCCAAGTGTACAGAATGTGGTCTGGCTTACAACACTGAAAAAAGAAGACATTGATCCTTAGACCTAAATATTTGAGGCCCTGTAAATTATCTTTTGTAATAGAGGGGGCAGAAATTGATCAAGTGAGGAACTTTGATTATTTGGGCATTCGCTTCCAAGAAAATGGAGCGTGGGATTCACAAATTGAAAAATCCAATCTATCACTGGGCAAAGACGGTGGCGCAGTGAAATCATATTTCTATAAACATGGCTGTGGAGCAGTTTCTCTGGCTCTAGTTCTCCATAACAAACAGACTGTTGCCACAATAACATATGGAGCGGAAATGTGGGGGTATGGAAACTTGGATGCCCTGGATATAACTTAGGCAAGGTTTCTAAGACAACTTTTAAAGCTCCCAGAGAATGCGCCTGTGCTTGTCTCCGTTTGGAATTGGATGACTTACCAGTGAGCGACTTCATCACACTGAAACCGACGCTGTATTGGCTCAGGTTGCTGCATTCTAACCGTTTGTTTTCATAATTTTCCTACCTTTCAGCACGCTTAGGTGCACAGCAGTCGATTGCATGCTATCCGTTGGAAGTTTTGATTTTAATAGCATATTGCCTTTGTTAGGCTTTTCATTTCCTTGTAAATGCTGCTTGTCGGCTGGAAGTTGCCTGGCTGCCTGGTGTAGACACCCTTGCGCTGTCTACTTTCCCTTTCTACCACTCTGAGAGGCAGGTGTTAGGCTAGTGCGATTCCGCTATGTTTAGACATATAGAGGATCACTTCCGGAAGCGCCACGGACAGGCACAGCAAATGAGAGCCTTGCACGCCAAAGTCAAGCCCGTCTGTGCTTGTCCGTGTGAATGCCGGGCCATGGAATTCTGCTTCGAGTGCATCCGAGCCTTTGGGCCGGTTGCTCCATTTTTCCCAGGCGGCCTTACTTAGCCTGGCCCCATCTGACACCATTTTCCCATTGGGTTTCAACTCACTGGTTCCTCCCATTGTCTTTCGGAAGGCCACTGTCAGTAACTCTGTAAAGTGCTTTGTAGTGAACGCCCGTTCCCTGGTGGTGCATCCCCAAGATTGTAGTTATCTTCTCGAGGACTATCAACCAGACTTCATGTTCGTCTCTGAGACATAGCTTCAGGATAATTCTGATTCTGCTGTCTTTCATATATTTTACTATCTAACTACGATATTCTGCACTGCAACCGTATTTCAACACATGCTGGTGGCGGAACTGCTGTGATCTACAATAGTCAATTTAAAGTATCGGCCATCCCTGTCTTACATTCTTTGAAAATGTATAGTATCCTTGTTCATATTTCGTTTTTTGCCACAAATACTCTATTTGCCCTCTTAGTGTATCGCCCTTCCCAGCTATGACCAGGTTTTTTGCTCTGAGTTCCTGGCACTTGTGGCTGCTTTGCAACAGCAGTACTCTAACTTGATCATTGTTGGGGATTTTAACCTCCTGGCTAATCTAAATTGTCTTCTGGCTCCCCATTTCATGACATCAATGTTTGACCTTGACTTCTCTCAGCAGGTCGCATATCCTACCCATCAATTGGGCAATATTCTTGATTTTATCTTTGCCCCGCTTGACTTGGTATCTGTATTCCCGGTGCTTCCAGTACAGCTTGAGCTTTCCCTTCCACACCTGCCCCGACAGCTTTTTCTGAAGCGTGCCTGGCATACTGTCTCTACCCAGGATCTCAGTACTTTGATTATTAACAGCTGTGTATTTTCCCTGATTGTACGCTGGTGCCTTTGTCCCAGTCACTTCAATCTCTGGCAGATTTGCAGGCTCCGCTTAAACGTTGTCTGAAAATAAATCGCTGCTCTGAACCCTGGTTTACGGCTGAACTTGAAGACCTCAAACTTTGCTGCAAGCAAGCGCAGAGGAGGGGGAGAGTGGACTATTTAGCAGATGATAAAATTCTCTTTTCTCTTGCTACGGTAAACTATCATAGAGCCATTAAAGAGGCTAAACAATCATTCTTTAGTGATAAGATTGAACAAGCCATGAATCAACCTAAAGCCCTATTTGAGGCTGTTCAGTCTTTATCTGTGCAATCCAAATCACGGGCCAGCGCGCCCTCTTCTCATGAGCTGTGTGACTCTTTGTCTGTGTTTTTCGACAAGGAAATAGCCACCTTTCGTTGTGCAATTGACATGGCTTGTCCTCAGTCCAACGTGTCTCCCCCTCCCCATAGGGAGAGCAGAACCAAGGCTGATTGGTCCACTTTTTTTTTCTTCTTGGCCCAGGAGATCCTGGTTTAAAATCAGCCTCTCCCTCTGACCCTATCCCTCTGTCTATCTTGAAAGATATGCCGGGAAAAATCATTCCGCTGCTGGTTAGGGCAGTTAATGATTTGTTTCCTCAGGGAATATCCCTCCTGGCCTTAAACACGCTCTTGTTGTTCCTCTGTAAAAATACTGTCTTCAGACCCTCTGTTCTTTCTAACCTTTGTCCCATTTCTTTGCTTCCCTTCTTTATGTAATTACTTGAATCTCTGCTTTCTCATCTCCTAACCACTTTTATGGAAACGTCCTCTTTTTTTTACCCTTTTCAATCAGGCTTTCAGCCAGGCCGAGGCACAGAATCTGTCCTGTTGTCGGTTGTGGATGATTTGGCGCAGATGGTGGACCCGGGAGGGGTGGGGGCTCTCATTCTATTAGACCTGTCAGTGGCTGTTGATACCAATGTACTGGGTCTCCCAGCCCTTTAAGATGAGATAGCAATCTCCTTGAGACGGATGTGGTGCAGAATTGTATTCAAACATCAATAATTGAAACAACTCAGATAGTTGGCAAAAGGATACTGTTTTAATATCAATTATCTAAAACAGGGAGCACAACGGACATCAACAGACTTCCCTCATCATGATCTCTCTCGAGATTTCTCAAAGCATTTCATAAAAATTACATTTTTATAGTACATATTTGACATTGATGACGTTACCCTGCACATCACTAACGTCATCCTACGTGGCAAAACTTCAAAACCTACGGGAGAATGTGATAGGGTCTAAACAGATCATCTAGGTATACGATCCATACTCGTTTGGGCAGTGAAATAAAGTGATTTGCTTCTTAACATCAGGTGGGTCAACTAAGCCCTTCCCTAAAAATGTGTCACTATGAACGTCACTAAATATACACCGTCTAATTGGCTACTCAACTATAGGACCCTTGATCATGCGGTCCTCTATCGTTGGTTACTGTCATGATCTCTGCTTCCAAAAGATTAGGACTTGCCCGACTCCCTTGGAAGCAGACCCATAACCCCGGTTCCGAGTGCCAGCCAGTCCCAATTGGGACCTTTTGGACCCTGTCCTGGCACCAGTGGCACCAGGCTCATAAAGATGCCCAGTCCCAGCGCTGGAAGCGCCGGGCTCATAATGCTTGGGTGGACTTACCTGCAGCAGACCATGCTGCTTACTTACCTGCCAGTTGAACCCCTGATCCTCTTCTGTTTGGGACTACTTTTCCTGTTGGGTGGGGCAGGGGCCACTCCCTAGGTTCAGAACACTGGAACTCTTCTGGAAAGCAGGAACTCTTTTCTTAGGCGTGGCTGTGGAAGGAGACACCTAAGCACTACAGGAGGCTATTTTAACCACACCCGATGGATGAATCTTGCTTTGCGTTATTCTGCATTCTCTGCAGCAGAACGCTCATCGTGTCTTCTGCTTCTGATCCTGGGCCTAAGGGAACAAAGGCTTACCATCCTGGAATCCAGTCTTCAGCAGCACCTGTAAAGACAAAGAAAGAACAGGTTAGCACTATGGTCTTCAGTGGCAGCGCATCTCTTACCTGGTCCATCGGCTGTCACCAACGCCTCGCGCTGCATTCCGGCATCTGAAAGACAAAGGCTTACCTACTCTTCGCATGCTCCGGAGGTCTTCGCACTGCATTCCGGCATCTGAAAGACAAAAGCTTACCAGCTCTTTGTACGCTCCGGAGGCCTTCGGCGCTGCATCCCGCATCTGAAAGACAAAAGAAGGTGCGTTTAAAGACATTGGGCAACTTTATTACTCACGTGCCATTACTCCTTCCCACGCCGAATCCAGTGGGTATTCCAGCACCCTTCAGCTTCTCTAAAGCTCCGAACTTGTACCTGCAAGATAAAAGGGACAGTTAGTGCGCATCGTGAAGCAGGCTACAAGCGCTTACTTACGTGCTTCCAGGCGCTTCTATTCCTCACGCGGGTTCGATCCTCAACTCTCATCAGCCCGCCATCCGCCATCGCCGGAACCCTGCAAAACAAGAGATATCATTACAAAAGACTTTTAAGACATTTGAAGTGCCCAGAACTTACCGTTCGTGCAGTTAACAACGGACAGCAGTCCTCTGAGGTCAAGAGGCCTGCACCCTTATCCAGTGAAGAAACTGGTTACGGCACCCTGCCCCGAGGCAGATGGAGAGCTCGGCGTTCACTTACCTAAGGTGAGGGTGTTAACCTTTGGGGTTCTACAGGAGAAGAGAAAGGGAAGAGGAGAGAGGCACCCAATAACCCCAGTTCATTAATCCCATATTTTCTATCTGCAGACATCTTACTCTTCGAGTCAGACATACAGTGCACAGAGGTCCAGCCCAAAGAGCCAACCGTGTGTTACACATCACCTTTGAAGATACGGCATTCACCCAGTCAAGACCGGCGCCTCTGCGGGAATCAGGTGAGCGTTACAGAACGCAAAGCCTATCGCAAAACTCCCACCCAGGCGCTATGGAAACCTCGGATACCGACCAGCTAGCCCAGTTACTTGGGGAACTAAGAGCAGAAGTGCATGCAGCCCGTCAGGAAACGAATGCTCTAAGAAGGGAACTGATTATTTCCAAGGAGCGAATAGACGATCTCGCTAGACAAATACTACAGTCACAAGCCGGACAAACTCCGTTACCCGCATCAGGGGCAAATCTTCCTTCAACATCCTCTACGAACCCAGTGCAGATCAACCTACCTGGGAATGTACCTCTGGCTCCGATCGAACGATTTTCTGGTGACCCAAAGAGGTTTGCAGTATTTATTAATCAGTGCCGGTTGCACTTCTTATGCCGGCCAGCAGCCTTTCCAACTGATCAAGCTAAGGTAGCTTTCGTGCTTTCGTACCTTAGTGGCAATGCAGCAGACTGGTCGATCCCTCTAGTTAATCAAGATGATCCGGTTCTCCATGATTTTCGAGCTTTTCAGCTCAGTATGGAAAAACTGTTTGCAAGACATTCACAGGGGCAGGCCTTGGACAATGAGCTCCTTTCATTGCGACAGGGTAATCAAGACCTTTTGGCTTATATTGCGTCTTTCAACAGACTGATAGTGGAAACTCGATGGCCTGAGGACAAAAGGATTACGCTGTTTTATAGAGGTCTACGTGGAGAGCTCAAAGATGTGTTAGCCCAAGTAGTGAATCCCCCGCAAGACTGTTCGGACTATATGACTTAGTCGTTCAAATTGACCACAGACTGCAGAACAGGAAGGCCGATCGTTCCAAGTTTGATGCTCGAGTATTTTCCAAACCACCAACCCCTACCAAAGGAGTAGACTCCGGGGAACCCATGCAAATAGGGGGCCTGAAAGGACCACTAACACAAAAGGAGCGGGAAAGGAGAAAACAGCTGCAATTATGCCTCTATTGCGGAAACTCGGGGCACTTTCTTCGAGACTGTCCTGTGAAACCAGCCAAGAAGGCAGTAGGAGCTGCAGTTACCAGGGTCACAAACTCTGAGCAGGGAAACAACCTCGCCCGACAAGAATAGAGGTCCTCTTGCCGAGCGTTAAAACCAGTTCCGTGACCTCGCATTTCGTGATACCTATGGTCCTCATTAGCCCTGAACATCCGGATCGATTACATGCGATTGAAGCTTACGTCGACAGCGGTGCCATCGGCAATTATGTGGATCATGAAATGGTTTTGAGGATGAATCTGACTCTTTGTCCAAAGGCTGTAAAGGACGTCATTACTACGGTGGATGGTACGGAGATAGCCTCCGGACCAGTAACGCATACCACCCAAGAAGTGACGCTAGTAAGTCAAGATGGACACCATGAGAAGATCGTGTTCGATGTGATCAAGGCCCCCCAGTTCCAGATTATTCTAGGAATTCCTTGGTTAGAGAAGCACAATCCTCAGATCGATTGGCGAGCAAGAACGGTTCAGTTTCCAGAATGTGTCTCCACTTGTCACCCTCGACCTGGTGTTGCACTGGCAGCAATTTCCTCGGAGGCTCCTCAGTTACCTCCTGAATACCTAGAATTCCAAGATGTTTTCCGGAAGGATCAGGCTAACTCTCTACCTCCTCATAGGTCTTATGACTGCCAGATAGACCTGATACCTGGATCTACTCCTCCTTGTAGTAGAATTTATGCCCTCACCGAGCCTGAGAATCTTCACCTCCGACAATACCTGGATCAATACCTAGCGAATGGTTTTATTCGTCCTTCCAAGTCCCCTGCTTCCTCAGCTTTGTTCTTCGTTCCAAAAAAAGAAGGGGACCTTAGAACTTGTATAGATTATCGCGCCCTGAACCCGATCACCATTAAGAATAGATATCCGTTACCTTTGATCCCTGAACTCCTGGACCAAGTCAGAAAAGCATGCATATATACAAAGCTGGATATTAGAGGAGCCTACCACTTGGTACGAGTAAAAGAGGGCGATGAATGGAAGACGGCCTTCCGCACCAAGTATGGGCTATTTGAATATCAGGTCATGCCCTTCAGACTTTGCAATGCCCCGGCCGCCTTTCAATATTTTATGAACGATGTCCTCAGAGAGCTCATAGATGTGTGTGTTGTTGTTTACATTGACGACATCCTCGTTTATTCTTCATCGGAAACTGAACATCGGAAACACGTGAAAATGGTCCTCGAGAGATTGCGTCAACACAAACTTTTCGCTAAGTTGGAAAAATGTGTTTTCAACGTGACTGAAGTTGAATTCTTGGGATTCATATTATCACCTAGCGGAGTGTGTATGGATTCAAAGAAGGTCGATGCAATTCTCAAATGGCCATCGCCATCCTCCGTAAAAGGTGTTCAAAGCATGTTAGGCTTCGCTAACTTTTACCGCAGGTTTATCCCCGAATTCTCTCGAATAGTCCAGCCCATCACCGCCTTGTTAAAGAAAAACAAACGTTTTGAATGGTCTACCGAGGCGGAACAAGCTTTCCAGAATTTGAAGACTAGATTTATCTCTGCACCGATCTTAAAACATCCTCGCCCAGAACTCCCCTACATCGTTGAAACTGATGCTTCGAGCCTTGCCATGGGGGCAGTTCTATCACAAAAGGACCCAGTAACCAATCAGTTGCATCCCGTGGCATTTTGGTCCCGCAAATTCTCGCCTCCTGAAATCAATTACACTATTACTGATAAGGAACTTCTAGCTATCAAGTCCGCCTTTAAGGCTTGGCGGCATTATCTTCTGGGGGCCCGACACACCGTTACTGTGATTACAGATCACCGAAACCTGCAATATTTGAAAACCACAAAAGCTCAATCCTCTAGGCAACTCCGTTGGGCACTATTCTTTGCCGAGTTTGACTTCATAATTACCTATCGACCTGGTACAAAAAACGGTAAAGCTGATGCCCTTTCTCGGATGGGAGTGCAAGAACATTTGATCAATCCTAAACCTGTACCTATCATTCCCGAACAAAGAATTCTAGGTGTAATCGCCACACAATCCATAGAGGAAGTTAAGGATAAAGCCAGGCTACTGGTAACTCCAGCAGACATACAAAATTGGCATCTGCAGGGAAAGGACTTTACGGTGAAGGACAACCTATTATATTTCCAAGAACGGTTATACCTGCCCAGTACAGATTTACAGAAAAAGGTAATCTCTTGTTATCACGATTCTTTAATGGAAGGACATCCCGGTATGACCAAGACCTCGGAAAAGATCAAACGCTACTTCTGGTGGCCGTCTTGGAAAAAAGATATCAGAGACTTT
The DNA here is from genome assembly GCF_040938575.1 of Ambystoma mexicanum. Taxonomy (NCBI): domain Eukaryota; kingdom Metazoa; phylum Chordata; class Amphibia; order Caudata; family Ambystomatidae; genus Ambystoma; species Ambystoma mexicanum. Next base: position 101,470,996 of record NC_090936.1, on the reverse strand, counting down.
ATAATGTCCTGTGGAGTATGCGCCCAAAACAAGAGTCAAAAGGAAAAACCAGCCGGCCTCTTACGCCCTATTGACATCCCGCCTCGCCCTTGGCATACGCTTTCTATGGACTTCATCACCGATCTACCTCCATGCTCCGGATACAATACGATCCTAGTAATCGTGGACCTATTCTCCAAAATGGCGCATTTCATTCCACTCAAAGGCTTACCAACAGCAGCAACTCTGGCCCGAGAATTTCTCGAAAACATCGTCCGACTGCACGGTTTTCCTTCAGTTCTAATTTCGGATCGAGGTAGTCAATTTATTTCTCATTTTTGGCGAAGTTGCTGTCGGTCGGCTCAAATTGATGTGAGACTTTCGACCAGCCACCACCCTCAATCCGACGGACAAACCGAGAGGACCAATCAAACTCTGGAACAGTATTTGCGCTGCATGCTACAACAAACTGAAAAAACTTGGAAAGATTTCCTTTGGATAGCCGAATATGCCTACAATAACTCTGTCCACTCGGGAACTGGGAAGACCCCGTTTTTTCTTTTATACGGTAGTCACCCTCGAACCTCGGAGTTGGATCCACTCCAAGATCTTGGAACACCAGCAGTAGACCACCTGCATTCTACAATCACCCAAGCCTTTAAGGAAGCCGTTTCTCACCTTCAAAGGGCTAAAGAACAATACAAGAAAGGAGCAGACCAACATCGGAAGGAAGCCCCCCAATATCAAGCAGGAGATCAAGTCTGGTTATCCACCAAATATCTACCTCTAAAAGGACCACGCACATTCAACCCAAGATACCTTGGTCCCTATTCCATCACTACCATAGTAAATCCAGTAGCGGTCAAGTTGGACTTGCCCCCTCACATGAAGATACATCCAGTCTTCCACGTCTCTCTATTAAAACCCGTGCAACCTCAAACCCGACTAACTGCATCTCCAAAACCTATTCTAGTTGATGGAGAACTCGAGTTTGAAGTCAAAAGCATCCTGGATTCCAAGATCTTCAAATCTAAACTATTTTACCTGATTGACTAGAAAGGCTACGGTCCCCAAGAAAGATCCTGGGAACCTGCAGAATATGTCCACGCGCCTCGTCTAATCAAAAGATTTCATCGAACATTTCCTAACAAGCCCAAACCCCCGGAGAAGCCCGGTTTGGGAGGGGCCTTGAGGGGGGGGTGCTGTCATGATCTCTGCTTCCAAAAGATCAGGACTTGCCCGACTCCCTTGGAAGCAGACCCATAACCCCGGTTCTGAGTGCCAGCCAGTCCCAATTGGGACCTTTTGGACCCTGTCCTGTGGCCAGTGGCACCAGGCTCATAAAGATGCCCAGTCCCAGCGCTGGAAGCGCCGGGCTCATAATGCTTGGGTGGACTTACCTGCAGCAGACCATGCTGCTTACTTACCTGCCAGTTGAACCCCTGATCCTCTTCTGTTTGGGACTACTTTTCCTGTTGGGTGGGGCAGGAGCCACTCCCTAGGTTCAGAACACTGGAACTCTTCTGGAAAGCAGGAACTCTTTTCTTAAGCGTGGCTGTGGAAGGAGACACCTAAGCACTACAGGAGGCTATTTAAACCACACCCGATGGATGAATCTTGCTTTGCGTTATTCTGCATTCTCTGCAGCAGAACGCTCATCGTGTCTTCTGCTTCTGATCCTGGGCCTAAGGGAACAAAGGCTTACCATCCTGGAATCCAGTCTTCAGCAGCACCTGTAAAGACAAAGAAAGAACAGGTTAGCACTACGGTCTTCAGTGGCAGCGCATCTCTTACCTGGTCCATCGGCTGTCACCAACGCCTCGCGCTGCATTCCGGCATCTGAAAGACAAAGGCTTACCTACTCTTTGCATGCTCCGGAGATCTTCGCACTGCATTCCGGCATCTGAAAGACAAAAGCTTACCAGCTCTTCGCACGCTCCGGAGGCCTTCGGCGCTGCATCCCGCATCTGAAAGACAAAAGAAGGTGCGTTTAAAGACATTGGGCAACTTTATTACTCACGTGCCATTACTCCTTCCCACGCCGAATCCAGTGGGTATTCCAGCACCCTTCAGCTTCTCTAAAGCTCCAAACTTGTACCTGCAAGATAAAAGGGACAGTTAGTGCGCATCGTGAAGCAGGCTACAAGCGCTTACTTACGTGCTTCCAGGCGCTTCTATTCCTCACGCGGGTTCGATCCTCAACTCTCATCAGCCCGCCATCCGCCATTGCCGGAACCCTGCAAAACAAGAGATATCATTACAAAAGACTTTTAAGACATTTGAAGTGCCCAGAACTTACCGTTCGTGCAGTTAACGACGGACAGCAGTCCTCTGAGGTCAAGAGGCCTGCACCCTTATCCAGTGAAGAAACTGGTTACGGCAGCCTGCCCCGAGGCAGATGGAGAGCTCGGCGTTCACTTACCTAAGGTGAGGGTGTTAACCTTTGGGGTTCTACAGGAGAAGAGAAAGGGAAGAGGAGAGAGGCACCCAATAACCCCAGTTCATTAATCCCATATTTTCTATCTGCAGACATCTTACTCTTCGAGTCAGACATACAGTGCACATAGGTCCAGCCCAAAGAGCCAACTGTGTGTTACACATCACCTTTGAAGATACGGCATTCACCCAGTCAAGACCGGCGCCTCTGCGGGAATCAGGTGAGCGTTACAGTTACTTTCTAACCTCCGTCAGTACTTTCCCAACCTACGTTAGCAGCACGCAGGCTGAGCGTCCAGGTGCAGATAAGCTAGTCTTAAACATAGCTTCCCACCAATTAGCATAACCATCCATCATCACCTCAGTGGTCTGACAACAATTAGCGCTTTGAACTTGTCCTTGGAAATGTTCTTTGCTACTGAAGAATTCAGGGGAGTGAAGGCACACTCTTTCCTCGTGTATAGGTGTGACCATCATGCTCGTCCAGCTTCTTCTCCCCACGTGACTAAAGACCACGAAACTGAGCTTTCAGTGAATTAAAATGCTATTCTTTAATAGATCTCTGACCTCTTCTTGTTTTTTTCCATGCCTTCTGAACAGGAGCTTTGTTCTTTCAGACAATTTGTATCCAATGTCAGCTCACCGCAGTCTGATATGGCCTTGGCTCATCCAACCTTGCCTTTCATTTTTAGCAGGCTGACTATACAATAATGTACTAAAAATCCCAATGAATGTCACTAATTGGCCTCCAACGGATAACATAAAATTTTTCTTTCAGCATGAAACAAAAGTTCCTCATTCGGTAAACCCTTTTTTTTTTCCTTTCTTGGACGTTTCACTCCGTCCTTAAGGTTCTCTCAGAATATCCATTCACTTCGTTGATGATGCCTCTCAATATTTCATTGAGTGCTGCATCGCTTCTCGGATCTCTCAGGAAAATTCGAACGTCGGTTTGTCTCCCAACGAGATGTGGACATTCCTCTATCAGATAAAGAAACACTATGTTGGCCAGTCTATGAGCATTATCCGGTGACAGGGGCATTTGTGTTCTTCACTCTGAACGCAGGAAGCTGAAGGATCTGCTCAATTATAGCTATGAGCAACCTTCGCGCAATTGGGCCCTTTTTTGGATCTTGCAACAACAAGTCAACATTAGTAGTTCTCCCCAGCAGTGCAGGGTAAGCGCGTAAGATGAACACAAAGATTGCAAGAATGATCCGGAAAGCATCGGCACCTCAAGAAAGGACTTTCAATACGACATGAATAGGGGACCCTTTCCCTCTTCCCAATGGTGAACAAGAAACTCAGATTTTGGCATATTCTTCTTTCAATCAAGGCTTAAGTATGCCAATGTCAACAAGTTTCTGTGGCTCAAGAACAATTATTTTCCCTTAACCCCTTTTTTAGTGACGTAAAGGAGTGTCTCGAAATAAGCCACAGTCCAATAAAAATTCTTTGTTTTACTCGGCAACAGCTTCTCCGTCCTTCTTCCTCGTCATAGACCTAGTCTGCACGTGCTTTGGTTCTTCCCCGATGCTCTCTTCGGTTGGGGTGAGGGTGATGCGGACTCTCCAGTGAAGATCTTTACATTGCCGAGGAAAATCCAAGCATGTCTGCCTTGCGCTTTGACTACAGACGGCGTGACATCTCCCACAATGAAAGGGCCATTGAAACGTGGTTTTTTTGCCACTTCTGAGTGAATTTGCAAATTAGAACCGAATCTCCAGGAAATTGTTTAGCAAGAAACAATTGCTCAGCTCCTGTTGCTATAGCATTTCTTTCTGTGTTCTGCGTTTCCCTACAACCCTTTCGTTTGAGCTGAGCTGAAATGACAGAGATACTTGAAGTCATACATGTAAGGTAGTCACATTGCTCCTTTCCTAACAATTCTGCTGTTGACTGGGCATCACTTCTAGTTCTAGATGGAGGTGTAAGGGGTGTCATCATCCACCTCCCTGTCACTAATTTGTGAGGGATAAGATGGTGATCTGAACTGGTTGATTTCTCAACGCATACAATGCCATTGGTAGACTATTTATTTATTTATTGAGTTGTTTTCAGTTCATAAAACTTTACAACTTTTAAATACATAATTACTCATTCAAAGTCAATTAATTGCTATGAAAATACTCAATCATACATACCACATTTCAAATAACCTTACAGTATTTAAAACCTTCTATTCATTTTCTTAGAACATTTTCCTAAAACATTTTTACAAGACCATCACACGTCTATTAGAAGCTATTATTTTTAGGAGGAACAGTTTGCCATACTCTCTATAAGGCAATATGTACAGCCTCTGATTGCACGTTCAAACACCATGTCCAGAATTCCTCTGTTTGTACATATTCCATATTCTGAACTAAACAACCATAATGCACCATATAATGTGTTTGTCTTGCAGGACAACAAGTTAAAACATGCCTCACAGTTTCTAGTTCAGCAACATTTTGGCACATGCAGCAATATCTATCCTTTTCCGTGATCTTCCATTGATTACCGAAAGTAGATTTCACCGGAAGTTGATTAGTTCGCATAAGTAGCCTGGAATTCCGAACCAACGGATCTGGACATTGTATTAGGTATCTCTGTGGTTTGTAGTACGTGTGTAAAATCCATTCAATATATTTAAAAATGTTCAATTCATACATACGAATATAATTAATCTCCCAATCGATTCTCTTTGCTTTAGCTTTGAACGCTTTTTTGATTGCAGGCAAAAAATCACACAGGTTTGCTTTTGCCACCCACTGCAACTCATGGAAGTAATCCCAACAACTAGTCATATATTTACACCTAGTTTTAAGGGTTGTATTTCTGGCAACATTTGTACCTATAATTTGTAACAGTTCACTATCTGGGTGACGCACTGCTTTCAAATTGAGCAAACCACGTTGTTGTCTTACAATAGATCTCAAAGATTGCAGGCCAAATTCCACCCTAATATATTGGATTGGGCATGAACGAGGAACCCCCAGAATGGATTGGCAAAATTGACCTTCAATCTTATCTAGGAATGAAAGGTCAGTGATTGTAATTGCATCAAGGCCATATAATAATACTGGCGTAAACCATTGGCGATATAATGTTAATATGCTTTTCAGGGAATATCCTGCATATTCTTTTACAAATGTTTACACCATCATGGTTAATTGTTTAGCCCGTCTAATTTTGTTCTCAATTAGATATCTGTATCCCATTTTACAACTGAAAAAGACTCCCAAGTGTGTGTATACATCGGTGTATTCAACATTACCCCAAGAAACTTCCATTTTTACTCTATTGACTTTCTTACAGGTAAACAACATAGCCTGTGTTTTTTGCAAATTGATCGACAGACCATATTCTTTCGCAAAGCTGCCAAGTTCTTCTAACATAGCCTTCATCCCACCAATGGAGTGATTGATCATCACCAAATCACCCGCGTATAACATAGCAGATATCATAGTGTTTTCAAAATTGGCCGGACAACAGGCTTTGGCAGCTAGCCGTCTAATCCAGTCTTCTAGGTAAAGATTAAATAGGAGGGCGGCAAGGAGACAGCCTTGTTTTACTCCTCTATTCACATTTATGGGTTCAGTTATGCTGCCCTCATTATCAAGGCTAATTTGGACACTATTGTTTTCGTGTAATTTCAACAGAATATCAACAAGCCAACTGGGACATGCGAGTTTCGTCAAAATTTCCCACAGTTTGGCCCGATCAACACTGTCAAATGCAGCTCTGAAATCTATGAAAGTCACATACACAGAGGGACCATTGCTAATTTTGACTTTGGTCGTTATAGCGTCCAATACACGCGTGTTATAAGTAGTGCTTGTATCATCGGAAACCAGTTTGAAAGAGATGCAAAAGGTGGTTAGTTTGGACCCAATCGTTAATATGCCCCAAAACAATCGCCGTGAACACCTTACTAGTTGAGTCCAAATTCAACAACAACCGGTAGTTCTCAGGCAGGGCTCTATTTCCCGCCTTGTACACTTGTATTAAAATGGCTTTCTTCGATGAATCAGGGATACAACGCTCCCGACATACATTGGTGAATAACCTAAACAGCACCATGAACCATGGGGGGGGTCATATTTCATTACTATGGTGGCAAATCCATTAGGACCAGTCGCTTGAGACTTATTCAACTTTTTAATAACTGTTTCTATGTTTTAAACAGAATATTTGAGTGCCCATTCACCACATTTGGTGCTGGTACAGATCTCATCTACTTTCTTATACATTGTTCTACAAATATAAGCATTCCACAATTTATCTCCTATGGGGTTCAAGATGCATGCATTTTGCTCATTTCTAACTTTATTCAGAATTTTCCAAACAGAACTGGTTTCATTGCGTTGAAGAGAATTAAACATAGTCTGCCATTTTGTATTCAACTTAGACCATCTTCTGCATTTACACCAATTTCTATAACCATTTTTCAGCCTCTTTTTTTTCTTTAGTGAACTCAAGCGAACCCAGATTTATTTTTGTCAATGTACGCAATGAACAACGATATTTTCGCTTTACAACCAACAGTTCCCCATCATAGGAACGTTTTGCCCTATTTCCATTTATGGTGTTAGGGGTACCTTTTACTGAAGCAACATTCTTCATAGAGGCTTTAATCATGCTCTCAATCTCATTCCCGCTCATATTGTCAGCGTACTTGTGTATTGACTCATAAAGGGTATATACTTTAAATGACATTATCTTAAATATTTTTGTGTTCCATTTTATATTCGTACCTTTATGATTGGTAAAAATATTTCCCGTACAGCCAGTAATTTTTTCATCAGTAACTAATTCCAATTTTGCACATATCATAGCATGATCCCTATCTTCATTATTTAAGACTTCACACAATATTAAGCAAATCAGTGTTACCCCAAATGTAGTCTATCGTGGAACATTTCTTTCCACATGTCCACGTGTATTTCCCAGGGGTATCACTAACTGTTCTCCCATTTAAGAAACTGAATCCCCATTCGTTCATATACCTTTTCCAATGTCTTTCCTGTGCATTGCATTTGGTACACATTAACGTATTAGTGGTTACTAGATTTTTAAAGTTGTCTTTCATATTCATAATACCACATTTTGCATTCATATCACCACCTATAACAATCATGGAGTTATTTGTGTCAAACAACCAATTTGTGATAAGTTCATCAATAGTATCAAAGTTGGCCATAGTTTGAACACCTCTAGGAGGGTTGTAAACATTAATGATCAATATTTTAACACCATGATTTTTATGTTTGGTACTTATTACAACTGCTAATACATTATCATTTATTACAGATGGCAGAAGTATTTCTGAGTCAAAATCATGACTAACTCCTATAATAAGGCCACCAAACGGCCTTCCCCCTGGTGCCTTTTTTTGCATGATTAGGAAATAACACGTGTGTCTACCAAAAAGTCATTCACCAACCAGGTCTCCTGGAGTAAAAACATTTTGTGTTTTATAATTCTATCTAAGGAATGCCCAGGTTTGATGAAATCAGCGTGACCCCTAGTAATCCAAGATACAATCGTGCAAACTTATGGCCAAGACTTTTTCATCATGGTTACCAGTTGTTGTAACCATCGTATTCCCACTTGATTTTCAGATTCCACTTTATGTGCAACTTTTTTCTGTTCTACAGGTTTTTCTGTTTTACAATTTAAACATTCATAGTGCGGGGTTTCATCCGCAATCTCAATGTCCAAATCATAACCCCGGAAATCAACTGGTTCTTTATGGGCACTAATAACTTTAGCTGTTGCAGGTAGTACACAGTGCACTCTAGAAATTGCTCCAAACTGCCTCCTTATTGGTTCGATAAATTCAAAATCACATGATTTGAAAATTCTCAATTCTGGGATTTTGGAAAATAATGCAAGTAAGCAGGCTCTACTAATAAGGTTTTTTGTTCTTTTGTCAAGTTTTTCACTTATCTTCACGGTACGTGGGTCAAGCCCTAGCTCCTCTTGATCACTGAGGGGGGCATACTTATTCTCCCCGCAAACCCTCTCTCTTTTACCAATGTTTTTCATTTTATCGACGGGATGCATAGAAAATGAGCTGATCGATGATCCTTCTAGTTCACTTTCTGAATCAGAAGATTCTTCATCCAATGATGCTTCTTTCTTCCTATTTGCTTTGTTATTCTGTAGTAGCCAACTTGTTAGCATGCCAGATTTCATTTCTTGTCTCTTTCTTTTCCGATTGGCTCGTTTATGGGTGCGTCTTCTATTCTTTTTCAATTATTTATAGAGTTCAAGGGATGGCGGGGAACTATCTCATCTTCTTGATTACTTTCTGACATTTTGTTACCACCCTGTTGCGTCTTGTTAATACGATCATTTTTCTTAGACTTTTTTTTTGGGTTATTCATGACTGGTAGTTCTTCCGGGCAAGTGGGTTCAGCAGTGGGTTCAACTATTACCACTGAGTTTCCGATCTTCTCATTCTCAGTTACGTCCTGTGCATCATCTTCATTTTCCACATTATGATTAGTCACCTTGCTGTTTTTCATAAGGATGTTCAGATATTCACTGTGTATTTGGGACTGGGAATAGATATTATCACATAGTTTAATCAAAAATTTGAGGGCAAAATGTAGTAAATAAGCGATGGGGTGGATATACTAATGATAGGTGTATTCACATTATTATCACATTCATTAATTTCCCTCGCTGATCCTTCATGTTGAGAGTGTTATTTTCACCCACCTCCTCTCTGATGGTACTGGGTTGTGTTTCAGGAACATTAGATGGTGGAAACAGAGAGGGGGTACCAGATAATCTATCGGAAGCATGTTGATCACTAAATTCTCTCGCTGTGCTACCATTATTAATATCACCCGCCAAATGATTCAGATTGTTATTGTCCTGCTCCACTGCAGCCCGGTTGGAGCCGCACAGGCGGTAACATAACTCCAACAAGGAGTTATCATCTATGGGGCCAAAAGAGGGAACAGATGCCACACTTAAATTGTCTGAACCTACCATTGCATGCACTTGGGCAGTTGTTTTCTGAGGTCTATCGTCGCAACCCTCCTTATCGGGTTTAAAAAAGTCTGTTATTTGAATAGGGGATCTGCCAGGCAATATAGTTGATTTTTTAGGTCCTTTACTCTTCTCCTCTTTCTCTCCCCGAATCGGGGAATCGCTACACTGAGTTGCAGCGTTAGATTTGGATGTCTTTCCATGGGGTTTATTGTAGTGCTTACTCCTTCCTTGTACTTTTCCAGGCATATTAAATTGTCAATGTCACAGAAAGCAAGAGAAAGGGAGATCGCGTTTCAAAGCACTTCCGTGTCTCTCTCAACTCAAAAATATCTACAGTACGGCAATTGCAAATGGTCAATGATTATTTTATATATTATGGATTTCAAGATGATCAATTTGTATTCCAGTCAAGAAGTTTAAAATCAAATAAATAAAAGTAATGTTCGAGGATAGGGCACAGTCACAAGGGAGGGGAGGTACTCAAGACTCGCAACCCTTGTCGGACACCCTAGAACACTCAGCTACTCACTCTGCTACACGCTCCGCATGTGCGGCTGAGTAGAAATAGAGTTGTTGATTCTGTCACGAGCTGCGCTGCAATGGGCAGCAAAAACAGACTTCCAGGGCCTCCAGGAACACCGTAGAACACTCAGCTACTCACTCCACTACACACTCCACGTGTGCGGATGATTAGAAATAGAGTTGTTGATTCTGTCATGAGCGGCGCTGAAATGGGCAGCAAAGACAGAATTCCAGGGCCTCCAGGAACACTGTAGAACACTCAGCTACTCACTCCGCTCCGTGGTAGACAATGCAACCATCCTTTCCTTAGGGTCAACTTAAGTTTAGCTATTCTCTCTTTAAGCATGCCATTGAGTCTCTCACATGTAAATGGAGACTATGAAGTATGCCCTAAAATACCAGAAGACATTGAAATCTGAGGCGAATCCTGCGAAATATCATCAGCCATAATTCCCAGGCTCCCCAAAGAAGTTATTCTGGGGTGGGACTGCCCCATCTTCTCTGCTCTCTTACACGAGTATCGACCACCCTTCAGAGATTTTATACCCCAGAAATCCTGGCAGACAAACTTTTATTCCCAAAACTCTCCAATATGGGACTGGGAGAACTCTGAGCCCATGAAACCCAAAACAGCCCTTAAAACCCAATTCATAGGGTTATTGCAGAGAGACAAGTAAAACCACTCCACCTCTATCTACACCAATCACAACCAATCCGTGGAATATGCGAGAGCTCCTGGATATCCCTTGTGCCTGTTCTCTGCCAGGTATTAACAACAGGGAACCTGGACAAAGTACAGGCGTGGATATGCCTGTACTTTGTCCAGGTTCCCTGTGGTTAAGACCTGTCAGAGAACAGGGACGAGAGATATCCAGGAACTCTCACCTAGGGGAAGGGTATGTGAAAAACCTGAAGGTGTCTCGCTTACTAGTCCCCGGGGATCTGTCATCCAGGTGGCAAGGACACAGCCATCGCTATTGGATCCAGTTCCTGTGGGTGGACTAGTGTGGTAGGATCACCTGGATGAGGGGTCCTCCGGGAGGGAGGTGGGACACCGACTGGTGAGACGCGGTATCCCCCTTCTCATAACACCTTTTCTCCATCCTACCACGTAGGATACTCAGACACTGTAACCCCCCCGCTCCCTTTTCCAACACTAACACTTTCTTACACCACGAAAGACAACGACTAACACTAGAGCCGTTTACCTGACATGTCCCTGTCGTAAATCTCCCCCCGTCTCACCTGGGATCGCTTCTTGCTCTGTTCCGCGGGAGGATCCTCTTGCGGGGCGGATCGGGTCTTGTATAGGCTCGCACGAGGCTCGTCCGACTCCAGCGTGCGTTCAGAGTGTCCAGGTGTTTGTCCACAATCACAGGACTGGGTCTGCAGGTTTTCCGGGTGGATCAGATGTAGGGTTTCAATAGAGAAGTGTGAAATACTGGGTGTATTCTGTTCCAGGAGTCTGGTAGCTTGAGCCGGAATGAGACAGGATTGATGATTTCCTTTATGGAAAATGGTCCATAGTACCGGGGGGCTAATTTGTTTGGCCGTAGATGTACTGGTAATAGTTTTGAGGACTTGATCACCAACGGAATAAGAAGGCGCTGGTCTTCTTTTGGAGTCCGAATAACGCATAGTGCGCGTCTGGGCCTTTTCCAATTGTTCCTTGGCTTCCTTGTGTATGTTGATGAGAGTCTCAATCCATGAGTCGAGAGTAGGTACTGGTGTGGGATGTGGAAGAACAGAAGGTAAAACGGACAGGTGAAAACCTTGACTGCAATAGAAAGGGCTGACCTTGACTGCTGAGTGATCGGAATTGTTGTAGGCAAACTCGGCCCAGGGCATAAGGAGAGACCAGTCATCCTGAACCTTGGTGGCAAAACAACGAAGATATTGCTCTAGGGTCTGATTTACACGTTCCGTGGCTCCGTTGGTTTGTGGGTGATAACCTGATGAGAGAGCGTGTTGGATCCCTAGAATACGACACAGATGTTTCCAGAATTGTGAGACGTATTGAGGTCCTCGGTCCGATATGATCTTGAAAGGAAGTCCATGAAGACGGAAAATGTGTTCCAGGAAGATTCCAGCAAGTTCTGAGGAGGATGGTTGTTTATACAGAGGCGTAAAATGAACCATATGAGTGAACAAGTCTATGGTTACCATGATGGTCGTGTATCCTCGGGAAGGTGGTAATTCCACAATGAAGTCTGTAGCAATGAATTCCCATGGTCTTGTTGGCAGCGATGGTTGCAGTAGAAGACTCGCCGGTCTCTTGTTATCATGTTTGTTTTGACTGCAGACAGCACAAGCTTTGATGTACTGTTGTACGTCGGTCTTCATTCCAGGCCACCAAAACTGTCTTTGTATAAGACGGAGGGTGTTAGATATGCCACGATGTCCGGAGTGAAGGGTATCATGGCAGAGGTTTATCATTCTTTGTTGTAATTTCTGTGTAGGAATGACCAGTGCATTGTCCTTGAATAAATATCCTTCCTTAACTCTTAGGTTCCATGGATTCTTCCTTGAAATATCCTTCCAGAGGTCAGAGGACTGGGTTTGCACTCGGATTTCTTCCAGGAGGTTGACTGCTTGAGCTACAAAGATCGTTCGTGTGGGGAAACATCTTAGGATAGGCCTTGTCTTCAGTGGTTACATAGTCAGGACGTCGGGATAAGGCGTCAGCAATCATGTTTTGTGATCCGGGAACATGAGTGATTTGGAATTGGTACTGGGCAAAGAAGTAGGCCCAACGCGCCTGACGACTGTTCCTGCATTCCAACGACTGTAGAATTTGAAGATTCCGATGGTCCGTGCGGACCTGAACTGGATATCTAGCACCCAGAAGTAGATGCCGCCATTCAGTGAAGGCTTGGCGGATGGCTAACAGTTCCTTTTCCAGGTCGGAATAGTGTGTCTCACTGGGAGTCAGGGTTCGTGAGAGGTAAGCAATGGGGTGTTCCAGTTTATCCTCAAGTACCTGTTTCAAGACCGCTCCTATAGCGTAGTTAGAGGCATCCGTTTCCACTAGGAATGGGCGATTTATGTTGGGTTGGGCCAGGATGGGGGCTTGCGTGAACTCTGTCTTCAATCGTTGGAATGCTTTATCTTGCGGTCTAGACCAGATAAAGGGGGTGTCTTTCTTCAAGAGAGCAACGATCGGCTGAACGATCTTGGAAAAGGTAGAAATGAACTTCCGGTAGAAGTTGGCAAGCCCCAGGAAGGATTGAACTTGTTTCACAGATGTGGGAGCGGGCCAAGCCAGTATGGCTTTTACCTTGAAGGGTCCATACCAATTCCTTCTGGGCTAAGGATGAATCCTAGGTAGTGAACAGAAGTAACGTGAAACAAGCATTTTTCGGGATTGGCTAAAAGTTTGTGTTCACGGAGTCATTGTAATACTGCCTTTACATGATATTCATGCTTTAGAGGATCCTTGGAAAAGATCAATATGTCATCCAGATAGACAATGACGAAGAGGAATAACATGTCAGAAAACAACCTATCCATAAAACTTTGAAAAACTGCAGGGGCATTAGCTAGTCCAAAGGGCATGACTAGATATTCATAGTGACCAAAGGGTGTTCTAAAGGCTGTTTTCCATTCGTCTCCTTCCCGGACACGGATTAAATGGTAGGCACCCCGGAGATCCAACTTCGTGAAAATTACGGCGCCTCTCACAGCTTCCAGGATATCCGAGATCAGGGGCAGTGGGTACCGATCTTTGAGGGTGCATTGATTTAAGCCACGATAGTCGAGGCAAGGTCTGAGTTCCTTGGTGTTTTTCTTGGGAACGAAGAACAACAAAGCACCTGCTGGAGATTTTTAGGGTCTTATGGTGCCGTTTTCAAGATTGGTGTCCAGGTATTCTCGGAGGGCCTTTTTCTCAGGTTCAGAAACAATGAACATTCTGCCAAAGGGAATCACTGCTGAGGGATCTGTATCTATGGCACAGTCTTCAGCAGGGGCCAAGTCCTAAACATTATGGTGGGGGGACTCATCAACAAACGCAATCGGATGTGACGTTATCAGAAATTAACATATCAAGGTGAAATATGTGCATTTCATTAAATTGCCTTTGCATAACCACCCAAATCGAACAGGACGAATGGCATTTGCCTTTCATAAAATCAGCACACACACAAAACCAAGATATAAACAGGATATTTTCTTCTAATAGTGTTTTTGAAAACATTAAAATGTGTGCATGTTTTAAACTCCAAAAACCAATACAAATGTTTTCCCTGGGACTTGCAGTAACGAAATGGGATATTTCACCTTTAGTTGTTTGTTAGTTTTGATCAGGTTATATAGTGCAGTGGTGAAGTGTCTGCCCTACAATCCTGACGACCGCGGTTTGATCCCTGAGATCTTTATAAATTCAACGGGGACATCCATGTTTCTCTTTTAGCTGGGGGGACTGAGTCCCCCCTCTGAATAAAGTGGGGGGACTCTGTCCCCCCGCGTGTACCCTCGACTTGAGCCCTGGTCTTCAGGTCTGTGAGGGGTTAAGGCCTGGACTATGGCAGTTGAAAATACATCAGCATATCCCTGATAGGCCTCTGGGACTTGTATGATATTGGAAACCATGAGTGGTGTTTTCTGGTCTCTTAGTGGTTCTTTAGGAGGTGTCGAGGAGGGATCCAGGGATAGACAGTGGGACATACAAAACTCTGAGCCCAGGAATAGTGATCCTGCTGTCCAATTGATATACGGATTGTGCTTTTGTAACCAGGGCATACCCAATACCATGGGGTAATGGGCTGACTTAATGATGTCGAATGTAATCTGCTCTTGGTGATGGTTTATGGAAAGTTGGATCTCTTTTGTCTGCAGGCTTATGGGTCCTGAAGAGAGGGGTCTTCCGTCGATTGCTTCCACCAGCTGCATGGTGCTTCGTGTCTCGTACGGAATATGATGACTAACAACCCAGTCTTGATCAATGAAAATTCCCATAGCTCCGCAGTCCACCAAGGCCAGAATGGGATAGGTCTTATTCTTGGAGGGCGACAGGAAGGCCTGTAGTATCACAAAATTGTTTTGTCCAGGAGAGTTCAAGGATGGAATTGATGTGGAGCAAACATCTCTCTCCCGACACCTCGCTCCATCTAGGATCGGGAGCTGGCATTTCCCGAACGCCGTGGAGGGGCTAGAGGACATTCTCTGACAAGGTGTTTATCCGGTATACACGCATTTCGCTGACCTATTTTTCAACGTGGGACTTTTCATCATCAGAATTTTCATCGCCAAAAACCCAGTTTTTTCATTTTTTTATTTTGGGGGGTGTTTTGTAGGGGTTGGGGTATGATTATAATAGTGAGGGGGGCCTGAGGGGGAACCCCCACGAATAAAAAAAAAAAAACAGGGTTTTTGGCGATGAAAATTCTGACGATGAAAAGTCCCACGTTGAAAAATAGGTCGCGAAATAACGTAGAACCGTTTATCCGAGGCACAATACATGCCCAGGCCTGTGTGGATCCTTCTCATCCTTTCTTGTGGGGAAATAGGTCCACGGAAGGCTCTTATTTGCATGGGTTCCGGATCAATGTCAGGGGTTGGGGCAGGATCGGTTTTTACAGAAGTCTCAAGGAAGTTCTTTTGAAAGGGTATCTTGGTCTTTCTTCTTTCAGCCTTTCTTTCCTGGATTCGGAAGTCTATTTGAATGGCTAGATCCATAAGGCCTGGAATGAGCTAGGATGAGCCACTCTGGCTAATTCATCCTTTATATCCTCATTTAGACCCCTGCGAAATAGAGTGAAACTTGCTTCTGAGTACCAATCTGCTTCCTTGGCCAGTTGTTTGAATCTAGTAACATACTTTAGCATATCCTGGGAACCCTGTCGGAAATCAAGTAACCGTTCCTGAGCACTATAAACCTGTTCTGGGTGGTCGAACATAGTTTTGAGTGCCTGAATAAATCCATCATAATCATCCAGGAGGGCATCTCCAGAGTTGACTAGGGGAGTGGCCCAGGTCAACGCGTTCCCTGTGAGGTGCGAGATTATGAAGCCCACCTTCGCCCTGGAAGTTGAAAAATAATAGGGCTTAAAAGTAAAAAGCACCAAGCAGGAATCCAGGAATCTACGTAAGGACTTTGCCGAGCCATCATATTGGTCTACCACTCCACCTAGTAACACACTCTCCTTGTTAGCGGAGTCGCGAGACAAAACAAGTTGCTTTAACGCAGCATTCTCCGCTTTTAAGTTCTGCACTTCAGTTGTTAGTTCTTGCATGCCACGCATGAGGTCCTGGACTGCTTTCTCCATAGCAGTATCAGTGTCGGTCGTTTGGCGTCTCAAACTGCCGTAAATCTCCCCCGTCTCACCTGGGATCGCTTCTTGCTCTGTTCCGCGGGAGGATTCCTCTTGTGGGCGGATCGGGTCTTGTATAGTCTCATCCGACTCCAGCGCGCGTTCAGAGTTCCAGGAAGGTCACAGTTCCAGGATGTCCAGGAAGGAAGTAGCGGCCGCTAGGGTTGAGAATTCCGGAAGCAGATTTAGAGGGGAAAGGTGGAAGGAAGGAAGAAGGGACCAGGAAACTAGGAATAGTGGATTCGCCGAACAGCACTCACACGTCTAGTCACTACCTAATGACAGCGTTGAGACGCGCAGGGACGCGGGGGCGTGGCCAATATATAGAACGTGCCGTGTCCGACGTAAAGGCTGGTGCGAGGCAAGTCACTTGGCCCGGCCATGTTGGGAGTAACAAGGAATACAAGCCCCGTCACGATAAGGACCAGGAAGTCCAGAAAGAGCAAGTTCTATGGGTCATGACAGCCCCAACACAAGGGTCAGGCAAAGTCAGGCAACTGACCAGAACCACACACACCTGACGGCCCTTTCCCTTCCCCACAGGGATAAAAGGTGGAGTACGGGAGCACACTATGAGCAAGGCAAACCGCACGACGAGACAGCTATCCCAGGGTGGCAGTTCAAGAGGAGGAGAAAAGCAGCGAGAAGCGAAGGGGTGACAAGGAGGGAAGGGACCTTGCCCTTTTTAACCCAGACCCACGAAGCCTCCATGAAAGGAATCGGAAGACCGCAAACAATATCTAGCGTGTGTTGCAGCAGATGTCAACAGTACACAGAGCCCTCCTACACTGATAATCAAGACCGGGAGAGACGCTGGCTACTGTGGTACCGTCCTTGACTCCAGAGACAAGAAAAGCCAAGCAGTTCATCACAGCGAGTGAGTCGAATGGAGGACTGATAAGAAAACTAACTGTGTTGAATGAAAGTTGCGAATGGCAAACTAAGGGGAAAACCAGCTGCAGAGGGGGCCGGCACCATGTGGGTGCTCACTCAGTAGACTGTGTGATTCCCATATTGTTGAAACTACTGATACCAGAAGGCCCTCGGAATGCCGCAAGAGTGTACGTTGGAGAAGGTCAAAGTGGTCATAAAGGGGTTCCGAAAAAAAAACCTGTACTGTCGAAAGTCCTTGACCGGCACGTAATTGGAAAGCTAAGGGAGACGAATCCTGCATACTGAGAAAGGAGAAGGAGATGTGTGTTTGGAAAGAGTCAACCCAACGGAGGGATGCCGATAGAACGGGGTGAAGCATGGTGCCCTAATGAACATTGTGTTGACAAGAGTGAACCCGACGGAGAGATGTCCACAGTGGATGGTGTAAAAAGACATTAAGACTTGTAAATAAAAACTATAGTGAAACCGACAGAAGGAGGCTGCTATTCAAGAGTAAAAGCCATACTGAACCAGATGGAGGGAGGCTAACATTCGAGAAGGGTCTGAGCCCAGAAGAGGGAGGTCCAAGGGTGAAAATCCATCACCCAATGACTTGTGAATACTACAGGCAAAATCTTTTGAATAACCTTCGAGAGGGATCTGAGCCCAGAAGAGGGGGAACCTAGGGTGAAAAGCCATCACCCAAAGATTTGTGAATACAAAAGTAGAAATCTTGTGAATAAAAGCTGAGGTGAACCCGACAGAAGGAGGCTGCTATTCGAGAGGGATCTGAGCCCAGGAGAGGTGGGGGGTCCAGGGGTGAAAAGCCATCACCCACCGTACATACAGAAAAGGAACTTTTTGTTTTATTATTTTGAACACATCAGATCCTTGTAGGAAAGAAACTTTTTGTAGAAAAGAGACTTAAACAACGAAGATCCTGGTACCTGAGAACGGAACTGTAGTCTTGTGCTGGGAAAGCTCGAGAGTGTGTTATGCTAAGGAGTCCTGCCTTGTCCCGTGCTCAAAATGTGGGGAAGAGAGACCCCTGGCAATAACATCCTGACTTATGATTTGTGAACACTTCTTTCTTTCTTGTTAACACCATTTTTGTATCTAGTTGTAAGGATTGGCAATAGTTTTTTTTTTTAGTATAGGCCCTTTTATTTGACAATACGCCAATAGGACTGCCTTTTTATTATTTGATGGTCATAGCTTGCTCCCATCTTAGATTTAGGTTTAGGTTAGGCATTTTTCAAACCTACCTATACAGTTTAATAAACACCCTTGAATTGTGGTCACTTGTGTCTGTCTTTACCGTTGACACCTTGGGTTCCTTACATTTGCAATACCGTTTTAACATGTGAAATGTGTTCCTCATGGTTTCTTAAATACACTAATATATTGGCCAAGTAGACCATAACCTTGCACTATAGTAAGTTTGAAAAGATCTTGTCCATGAACCTTTGGAAAACTGAGGGAGCGTTAGATAGCCCAAAGGGCATTATCCTATATTCGGAGGGACCGAATGGTGTCCTAAATGCTGTTTTCCATTTGTCTCCAGCTCAGATTTGAATGAGGTGATAGGCTCCACGTAGATCTAATTTTGTAAAAATGGTTGCCCCACAAACTGCTTCCAATATGTCAATAGGTCAGAGGTTCATGGAAGAGGTTGCTTATCCTTCACTGTGATTTTGTTCAGTCCTCGATAATCCAGGCAAGGTCTTCATTCTGAGCAATCTCTTTAGGGAACAAAGAAGAGTGATGCACTTGCAGGCGACTTAGATGTTCTTATGAGACCGTTTTGAAGGTTGGTGTCTATGTACTTGCGTAAAGCCTTTTTCTTTGGCTCTGATAAGGTATAACTTACGTCCAAAGGGAATATGAACATCAGGAAGTAGTTCAATTGCACAGCCTTCAGGATGGTGTGGTGGAAGTGCCCTTATTGTCTCCTCAGAAAAGACATCTTAGTATTCCTGGTATTCCTTGGGTATAAGGGAAATTTGTGATATGTGGGTAGAGGGCACGCTGTGTGGAATACTGTGAAAAAGCGCACCATGAGTAAGGACTGAGGAAAGAAC
Source organism: Ambystoma mexicanum (assembly GCF_040938575.1). NCBI lineage: Eukaryota > Metazoa > Chordata > Amphibia > Caudata > Ambystomatidae > Ambystoma > Ambystoma mexicanum. The sequence continues at coordinate 101,451,804 of NC_090936.1, read as the reverse complement.
ATTATGAACACAAAAGTCTGAACCCAGAAACAGTGTTCCAGAAGACCAATTGATAAACGGACTATGTAAACCCAGCCATGGCAGCCCAACGATCACAGGAAAGTGAGCAGCTCTGATTAAGTCAAAGGTATGTTTATCATGATGATTTTCGATCAACATGTGTAATGGAATGTATTCTTGAGTTATAGGGCCCAAAAGGAGCCATGATCCGTTGACACCTTCCACAGGCAAACTACAATCATTTTCTAAAATCAGTATCCTGTTTTGAGCTGCCCACGTTTCATCCATAAATGTGCCTCCTACACCCCGGTCGACAAGAGCAGTTGTTTCAATGGATGTTTCAGATGAAACACATACATTGATCTTTAAGACTACCAGCTGTTGTTCGACAGCCTTAGTGTTGGAAAGAATATTGGGTGAGGGACATGTACGCATAGATTGTTCCTGTTGTTTGTCTCTCCTATCACCGGGAGTTGGCATTTCCCGAGCGCCATGGTGGTGCAATTGGACAATCTCTAACTAGATGATTTCCATATCCACAATATATACAAAGACCAGCGTCACGTCTTCTTTGTCATTTTGTGTCGGAGAGTGGTCCTCTTGTTCCAATCTGCATGGTTTCTACTTCATCACTTTTCTTTGTTGTTGAAGGGGATTGGAACTGTCTGGAAATGGAGTCTCTGATCTTACGTCTCTCGTGTGTATGTTCTTGAAGTCTATATTCCAATTGAAGGACTAGTGTCACCAAGTCACTGAACGCCCTAGGTCTGGGTACTCGGGCATGCTCGTCCTTTAAAGTTTCATTACGGCCCCTTAGGAAAAGGGTTATTTGAGCATCATCAGGCCAGGCTTCCTCTAATGCCAACTGTCTGAACTTTGTTACGTAGGATAGGATATCCTGGTTCCCTTGACAGAAGTCCAATAAGCTTTCTTGGGCAGAATACATTAAGTCAGGTTGGCTATACATGGCTCGCAAGCTGACAAGGAATCCTTGGAAGTCATCCAACAATTGGTTTTGTGTTGCAACAAGTGGAGTAGCCCAGGATAAGGCACTACCAGCCATGTTTGAAATTATGTATCCAACTCTTGTACGATCAGTGGAGAAGGAGACTGCCTTAAAGGTATACTGAATGGTGCATGCATTAATGAATTCCTGCAATTTCTTGGGATTCCCATTGAATTTGCAGGGTATTTCACTGACAGGAACAGCAGGGGCAGCATGGTGTGTTACCATTTGCCTTAAAGTGGCATTCTCTGCTTTAAGTGCCTGCACTTCCGTAGTAAGTGCCTGGACTGCGGACACTAGTTGCTGTGTTTGCTCCATGCTGACAAAGGATATAAATATATGTTTCTTTTGTTTTTGTTTAATGGCGTTGCAAGCTATCACGCATGCAATATACCTTTGCTTCTTCGTAGGACGGTGCTTTGGTAGCAATGAACACCAGCCAGAGCATGCACAGATCCTACTGTGAATGGTAACACAGGAAGGTGAGGCGCGTACTTCGGCAAGGTGCCAGAAACAGAAGAAAGTCCAGTTCAGAGGAAAAACCCTGTAGTTCTGAGTCCACAGATCTTGATGGTTTGCTGGATAGTGCGGATCCCTTGGCCGTAGATCAGGAGAAAGCAGCTCTGTGCTGACAAGGCTGAGGCACAATTGGAACGAATCCCGGAAAGACGCCAGGAGGGCGAAGGCAGACAAGAATGGAAGACAGAACTGAGGGAAGGAAAGAAATAAGACTCATGATAGGCAGGAACAAGGGAAGAGAAACATGGAAAGGAGAGTCAAAAGTGAAACTTATGAGTTGTTGCGACGCGCTGTTTCGAAATTCTCATCTGTATTTACATCCTTCTTTGAATTTGGTGGCAACGTGATGACATGTTTGACCCATTGCGTTCAAAGAGATTGGCCATCTTGGGATGTGATAGCGCGTATGTGTATCTGAGTACGCATTCTCCAACATTGCCATAGCGACAATTCCTGGAAGAACTGGAGCAGTTCCGGACCCCACATGACGGTAAAGGGGAACTTGTAAACAACACAACTGAGCGAGGACATTTAAACCCAACTTGAGAACGAACATTCACATTCCTGTGCTTCACATTTGATCACAATTGATAGCTGCTGTAATTCTTATTTAATATTAGTACAGCAGGTGTTATAATACATATGGAGAGGAGACGGGCAGACCTACGGATCTACACAATTGACGGCATTACACTAATATTTTACTTACAATCAGCACTACGTTCTATGTTTGCACTTTTGCAGCAGCTTACACTCACGATCGCTGCAACACGGTAATGGCTCCTGCCTTACTGTTGATACAACTTTACCATCATGGTCACTTAATTAGTGTTATTCCCGCCATTTTCAGCATACAGCCTTGCTTTTTGGCACCGGGGACTCCTGATTCCATTTTTAACCTCTTTTCGCAGCCCGCTCTCCGGATTGATACCTACTGTCCTCATCCGGTTTCAACAAGGCATCCGGGCTCATCCAGCACACCAGTGAGTGCCGGGTAAGACATTGTTCTGACACCCTGCATGTATAGCTTTCTAACAGTATAGCCTCCACTCCTGTAATTAACAGTAGTTACGGTCATTCTCCATAGGTATGACTCCCATGTAAAAGAAATTACCGATCTGCATCCTTCCAATCACATACAGATACAGATAATCTTGGCCAACGTGCTTCTAGATTACGGTAAGCACTGTAATCTTTTAGGCTTTTGCCTATGCATTCAGTGCAATCCAATTTATGCTTGTTCTGATACACTCTTGACAATCTCTTCTGTCCACTTGTCCCGACAGATCACATACGATTCTTCATGCACAATAATCTCTACGTCCTGATGAAGGCCTACTAATCTACAGCTCCTCAACTTTAGCTCAATGGCCGAAACACTGTTGTGTTGACCTGTTATGTTGTCTTTCAACTGTCATTGTTCCACATTTATGTTCATTTGATTTGGCAATTACACTTTTCACTTCTCATGCTATCCCCAGATGGAGCCATAGAGAATGTAATGTGCTTATTTTTAAATTAAACCAAACATTGTGGATTTGGATTTTGCTAGTCATGTACTACACCATGTATGCACTATGTATCTTGCTGGATATCCTATGTTTAACGCCCATGTGTATTATAATACCTGCTGTACTAATATTAAATAAGAATTACAGCAGCTATCAATTGTGATCCAATATGATTCTATTGAAGCACAGGAGTGTGAATGTTTGTTCTCAAGTTGGGTTTACATGTCCTCGCTCAGTTGTTTTGTTTACAAGTTCACTTACCTGGGTAGAGCGAGGCATTAACCAGGTGCCCTGTTTTATAAATTGAAGGTAAAGGTGGGCATGGGAGGCCCGGTAGGGAGACGAAGGGAACCGCTGATGTGGGAAGCATCCGGGGAACACTTGCCCAACCCAGTGATATGCATAAGACCATTGGACACCAGAGAAGGGTCTGGGCCCTAAATAACAGATGGAAAGAATAAGAGGAATTCTTCCTCGTTACAGTGATAAAAGGAAAACCACTGACCACCAGAGAAGGATCTGGCACCAAAAAGAGACGGAAAGCATCAGAGGAAATCTTCCTCATTACAATGGGAAAAGGAAAACCACTGACCACCAGTGAAGGGTCTGAGACCCAAACGTAGAGATGGAAAGCATCAGAGGAAATCTTCCTCGCTAAAGTGGGAGATGGAAAACCACTGACTACCAGAGAAGGGTCTAGGACCCAAACCTAGAGATGGAAAGCATCAGAGGAAGTCTTCCTAGTCACAGTGGGAAAGAAAGAACCACTGACCATCAGAGAAGGGTCTGGGACCCTGACAAGATTTGGGACTTTGTTGAGAACAAGTCAAAGTGGCGAAGCAAGCGTGAAGTTGAAAACATTGCGAAAGAAATATATCAAGTCATACCAGGAGAAGGGAGTAATTCTCCTGGTAACACATTGGGAGGTCTGATAAAGACACCATGTGGAGGTAGTCATTTCCCCTGGCCTTGTGTTTAGCTGTGCTAAAGCATACCAAGAGAAGGGAGGCATGCTCTTGGTCCTGAACTGACAGTAGAGCTAAAGCCAGGGAAAGGGAGTCATTTCCCCTGGTTCTGTTGAATATTATAAGGAGCCACCACAGGAGAAGGGAGCCATTCTCCTGGATGTAAAGTTTGGCATGGACTGGGTGAAACCCACAAGCCAGGGGAAGGGAGTCACTCTTCCTGGTAATTTTGGTTTGAGAGAACACTCTTTTGAACATTACCCAAGAAGAAGGAACAGGGAGCCATTGTTAGTTTACCTTTTAGTTATGTAGTGTGAGAGATAGAAGTAGGTTTTGACACAGGACGGTGGAATTTACATTATCAGACATTCTGACAGACCATTTTTGTATTATTTTTGAGGCAGGGAAATTCCTCTTAGAAGTTTGGGATAGTAAAGTCTATAACCAAAACCATGCCACCTTTGTGTCAGCTTCCTTCTTCGACACCCTTACAGTATGTTAACCACTTCTAATGGATGGTTTCCTCCCACATATTCCTCATTTTAGATATATTCCAGCTGCTTTAGGTGATCACTAAAAATGTTTTACCAGCAAGGGGTGCCATGCGATCTCTGCATAGGGATCCTTTGACGCCTATATTAATCGATGACGGATGTGACATTGGCATTTATACAGATAGCTTGCACTGCACCCATGAGGTCAATTCCTCAGTTTTGCATTCTTTGCATGCTTCATGGAACACTCGATCTTACTTCACAAAAAGTCTTCCAACTTTTTGTCAAAGGGTCTAATCCTAAATCGTCTGGGTTTAAAAGATGTGTAGGCTTCTAAGATGTTGCTGACCGGTCATGCCACATATGTCTTTGGTACGTTGGCAGTGGACACACAATCGTGGATTGTGGGTCATGTCAGATGACACAGAATACACCAAAGGAGAGATCATCTAAATTAATTTTGGGGCACTCTGCCTGTACATCACAGAGCACCACTCCTTCGAAGCTCACATCCTCAGAGAGCAGAAGTTCAGAAACTGCTGATAAATCCGCCGAGAGGCATAAAAAGAAAAGCAAAAATACCAAATAATGTCACATTTGAGAAGTGAGTCCCGCCAATTAACCTCAGAAAAAGAGAAAGAGGCCTAACAGACCTTCTTCTTTGTATGGGTCCTCACCCCACAAAGATACAATTTCCTTCAAAATCCACTTCGGCGATCAGTGGTGAAGAAATTTGGTTTAAAAATGCTTGATGTCTTAAATAAAGCAGCTGGAACCTTTAAAACAGTCAGAAGAAACCTCACCTTCAAAACCTGATAGGGACTTCACAAATTCCCGGCTAAGGTGCCATTCTCAAAGGTACCTCGGATTATGTCAACACCGTTGACTGACGCTGGCATCTCATCGGCTCCCGATACCTTCCCGTGTCCTCTTCAAAGCACCTTTCGGTATCAAAGGTATTGCTGAGTTCAGCTTCGACATCGAGGTAGGTTCTGGAGTAGACATCAGCGTTTAAGCGATCTTTTTAGTCAATCTTTGACGAGGAAGGAGACCAGACTCCCTTTGAATTCAAAGCCCTCCAGTGTTTACAATCAAACGACCCTGAAGAATTTTTTTCAGAGGAACCAACAATAACAGACCTGGCCATTGACTTCTGTGATTCAAGTGGCCTCAACACTTCCCCAGAAATAGACTTAATGCAGTCAGGTCCATATGCTCACCTGAATGCTACTTATAGACGCGTCAGGTAGAAAGTAATGGAGGCTTTGGGATGGGGCTCTTCTAGCATGCCACAAAGTATGATCTACCCAGTAAACTCAACAAAGATCCTTTAAAAGAGCCAGTGCTGTCATTCCAAGTTGCCCTAAAAGGTCCATTATTGGACATATGGCAAAAACCTTGCTCTGCACTGACAGGAAAGTCTTTCATTCACAAATAATCAAATCAGGAGGGTTGCTAAACGTCTTTAATGGTAATCAATATCACAGCAGAGTGAACATAAAAAGGACAAGACACCAAACAAATCTAAAACGCCTGACCCCTTTCCCTAAAATACATCGGTACGTATACCTTTCTTCCCCGTTAGCTTCTATGAGAGGGGTGTGCATAACAAATCAGTTCCCTGCCTATCTTTACATACTTCAAAGAAGACTTCATAAATATGTCAGTACTCCAACTCCCGGGTGCGGAGGACTCACCCAGACACACAGCTGGATGAAGCTACAATTGGAGCAGGTCAGCCTTACCTAGTTTCGACTACATTATGTCTTGAAACAGGTATCACTCCAATAAATTATAAGATTGCTTTCAAGCCCATTTTTTACTAGTTGCAAATGCAATCAAAAAAGGATACATTTTGTATAAAGAAGTACTGTAGGGGATAGTTAATTTTCAAGGTGGTAGAAGCTAGATGTTACACATATGAGGTTGCATTTGCACCCACCGTGTGCCGGCAGGCGTATGTTTCTCTTGAACCGCTGCACAAAGGCTTCTGTTTGGCATAAGTGGAAGTTGCCATGAAACGCACAACAACTTCACCGTCTATGAAGGTGACGACGAGAGTGCCACCAAAATGGAGGCGGCACCCCCGATAACCCGGGCAGTGTCTCTCACACGTCCTCCCCCCTCTCTGGAGAAGGGGGAGGCGCCGGGCACAGCGCGGCAAAAGGAGGAAAAGCCTGTGAATCTGGCAAGCGCGGCAAAGCGCTAGCAAAGCCCGCGAAAGGGCAGACAAAGGAAAGTGGGAGGGGTCTCCCCCTTTATAACAAGTGGGATCTGCAAAGGAAGCAGCATCCAGACTCGTCGCAGAGGACTCGCACCCGGGAAGATTCGCGAAGGAGTTTTTCGTTTCGTTTTGGAGGACTGCAGTGAGAAGAGGCAAGGCCAGCAGGAGGAGATTCCCGGGACACCTAGCAGCTGGGAGCAGCACTACGGCGAGGGCGAGAAGCTGGGGAGCACTCATCCGAAGGCAGGTGTGAGCAGAGAGTCGCGGCGACGGAGGGCACGATGGGTCTTTCACCAGAGACGGGGACAGCACGGCATGAGAACAGAAATGTTCGGTGCTGTGGAAGAAGCGGCCGCCACTCGGGCTGATCAACGCTCGTTGGGGGAAGGTGAGCGGAGCTCGAGCGGAGCTCGTTGCGAGAAGGAGACGTGCAGCAGCCAACACGTGGACTGGAGCAGCGACGCCAGAGTACAAAGAAGGTGAGCGGTGCACGGCGGTGAAGGCGCGCAGGGCTGCTCACATTCTCAAGTGCAGCGAGCGGGCCGGGAGTGCACGTTTACTTGGACACCGTGCGCTCGTTGTGTTTTTGTTGCTAGCGGAGGTCGCGGTGCACAAGGGCACGCACTAACTTTGGGACAATTGGGCTGTTGTCGCCCTGCAAACCGAGCGGAACCGGAAGCGGGGACATCAAGGAAACGGTTGAACGTTTCAGGCACTAACCACTTAGATATTCAAAGCGGAGACGGTAGGACAGCACGAGAGCCAGAGCGCACGCTAGGGAGAACACGTGTGCGCAAAGGGCTGCTTCCCACAAACATACTTTGCCAGGCAGCCAGACAAGAGAAGAGAGCCGCGCTGCATCAGCTCTGAACAACTCAGGCAGCAACAAGCATGGACATGGAAGCTTTCATCGCAATGGCCAAACTGGTGGTGGCCAAACATGTGAGCAATTGGATGGAGTCACTGGTTTGTCAGCCAGAAGAGGAGCAGCCAGGTACAAGTGAGTGCCCGGAGTCACCGCTGATGTTCCAGAATGAGGAAGACATTCAGGAACTTGAAGGAGAAGGACAAGAGGAGGAAGAAGAGGAGCCATCTGGAAAGAGGAGGCGAGTGATGACCCAAAGGGCTTTGGCAAGCAAGGAACAGGCAGCCAGAAACAAGAAAGCCAAAGTGATTGGGGCGAAAGGCAAGGGAAGGACACAGGAGGTTGTGGCCGTACCGGCGCCTGAATCTGTGGAAGCACCAAGGAGGCAGGGAACACCCAGCAGGCCTGTAACCAGACCGGTGGCTGCGAGGGATGAAGGTCCCACGTCCATGGAGGCGGTAAAAGGTATGGTGATGCAATGTATGCAAGCCTGGGGGAGTGGGGCTAATGGTCAAGTGTTAAGCGGGAATATCAATGCATTTAACCAGTTGGGAAATGAGGCGGCTGTATTACAGCAAGATGGTGTGGCAACGGGTACGGGGGCTGGAGACCCAGGGGGGGTACCAGCAACCAGGCGACCCTTCTAACGGGGGGTTCCGGGGCCAGGTAACCAAGGGCGGGGAGTCTGGCCAGCACCGGCGTGTCTCTCTTCCATTGGGGTGCCAGGGCTAGGGAGCCAAGGGCTGGGTTTGTGGCCTATACTGTCAAGGAGTTCCCCCCCTTCTTACCTGAATCCGTTCTTTACCGGTGTTCTTGGAGGCTGCCTTCTTTCAGATGGATCGGGTTTTGAAGAAGGCGGCCCGTGTCTCTGCCGAATCCAGAATGCGTTCAGTTTTCCGGGAGGTCGAATCCAGGAATCCAGGAGGCAAGGTAAGTTTGCTAGAACTAGAATCCAGGGGGAAGAAGAAGGGGGGGGTTTCGAGAAAGGGATAGCGGAGTAGAAAGGAGAAGAACCGCGAGCTACGGAGCACACGTCTGGTCGCTAATCGATAGCATTGAGACGTACGGAGCCGCAGAAGGCGTGGTCTAGAAATAGAGAAGGGTTACGTCCAACGCATGGAGCGAGAAGGGAATGCGTTGGACAGCCATATTGGAGGTATTAGTTGTTTAAGTCCGTTGTGACAAGGATCATGAGGCCCAAAAGGGGCGCACCCAGCGATTCATGACATATACCAGCAGCGGCAAATGCTGGAGTACAGCAGCCGGGTACAGGGGGCGGCATGGTGGTGAATAATAGTACTGGAGGCCCCATGGCGCAGATGCAACAGCCCATATCGGCAACTGCCACGGTTTCAGTGGTTGGCTGGGGCCCAGGGATTCAGTTGGGTTTAGCTGCAGGGGGGCAGTGCAGCCTGCCAAATGGTGGGGGCAGGGTATGGCTAACACAGGGTTACCTCCGGGGCCTAGTCCAGTTGTCAACCAGGATGGAGTGTGGGGTACAATGACACAATACGGGAGGACAATGCCAGGGTTTGCACTGGTTAGGGTGGCTGTTAATTCCCAGAAATTTTGGAACTGGTGGGGATGGAGCCTCTGGGAAATGGGTTAAAGGAACTGTCAGAAAAAGAGAAAAAAAAGCGGGACAAGGAAACACCCAAGACAGAGGCTACCATGCACAACTGGTTGAAAGCGTTTTTAGTTTACACTTCGATAATGTTGGAGAAATACCTGCAGGATGCCTTAGCAATGCTAGCCTATGGTCATTACATTCAGGATATCTAGATAAAGCGGGGAGGTGAAGGGTGGCTGCAGTATGATCGAGCATTCCGGTTAAAGATGCAAGTATGGCCAGCCCTATCTTGGGATGAAATGGATGTGGGTGGTATTGTGGATAAATTGGTACTCACAGGAGAAGGGAGCGAGAAAGCCACAGTGGAAAAGCCCCAAACTTGGAGGGGTGGGGGGGGGTTCACCCGGCGTGGGAAGGCGTCTTTTCGTGGGCACTCCTCCTGGAACAGCAGAGGCAGCTACCAGGGGGAGCAAGCGGAATGCTGGAGGGTCAATTCAGAGGAAGGTTGCCCGTTTGGTAAATCCTATAAATTTAGGCACCCCTGCGGAAGCGGTGGCAAAGAACACAGCACCGCCTCCAGCGAGGGGGAAGCACAGGAGCAGCCCGAAAGGGAGAGACAAGGTCAAAAAAGAATGATGGGGAGATAAGTAGTTTTGAACCGACCCTCAAAAGAAGATGTAATGGTTTGATTAAAATCGGGTTACCAAACCCGATCAATTTGCAAGCAATGACTCCGTGGTTAAATGTATATCATAACTTGTGTGACGCCAGAATGCTGTGGGAAGGTTTCAGGTGGAGGTTCAAGATCCCATGCGCAGAGGTAAAAAAGGGCGTGGAGGCACGCAACCTGCGCTCGGCACTAGGGATGCCTGAAATGGTGGCTCAGAAGGTGGCCAAGGAGGTGCTCTTGGGCAGGGTGGCAGGGCCTTTCAGGCAACCACCAATGCCAAACTTGGTGGTATCTCCACTGGGCTTGGTGCACAAAAAAGAAGAGGTGCAGTACCGCTTGATCCATCATCTCTCCTTTCCCGAAGGGGATTCAGTCAATGACGGGATTAGTGAGGAAAGGGCCAGGGTGCAGTATACTTCCTTTGAGGATGCTGTGGAGATGGTTAAAGCGGCTGGGAAGGAAGCCCTTACGGGAAAGTCTGACATTGAGTCAGCGTTTTGGTTACTACCCATTCATGCTGAAAGCCAACACTTGTTGGGTTTTAAAGTGGGGAATCTTTACTACTATGACAAGTGTCTACCAATGGGCTGCGCCATCTCCTGTTCCTATTTTGAAGCGTTTAGCTCTTTTCTGGAGTTCACAGTGAAGCGGGACTGCCCCGCAGGGTCAGTGGTACATTACCTCAACGATTTCCTGTTTATCGGGAAGGAGGGGTCTGCAGAGTGTAAAAACCTTATGGGCTCATTTGAGAGGTTGATGGAGGAAATGGGGGTCCCACTGGCAAAAGAGAAAACGGTGGGCCCAGTCACTTGCCTTACCTTTCTGGGAATTGAGATTGATTCTGTGAAAGGGGAATGCAGGTTACCACAGGACAAAGTGGTGAAACTGAAGGGGATTATCAAGGAGCTAAGGGGGAAGAAGAAGGCGACCTTGAGGGAACTCCAGGTCCTGGCAGGCTCCCTCAATTTCGCAGGGAAAGTCATCCCGGTGGGCAAGACTTTCGCCAGGAGTGTGGAGCTGAAAGCAGTAGGTTGGCAGCACGCAAGCCAGCACATTAGGCTCGGGCGGAGGTGCGGGGGGACCTGGATATGTGGGACTCTTTTTTGGACAATTTTAATGGGGTGTTAATATGGCTTAACACAGATGGCGGTGAGGGCAGGCGCAAATTGTTTACGGACTCATCAGGAGCATGGGGGTTCGGGGCACTCCTGGACAACAAGTGGTGTGGGGTGGCATGGCCAAAGGAATGGCAGAAGAAAGGTGTCACTAAGGACATCACGCTCTTGGAACTCTTCCCCATTGTGGTAGCTTTTAAACTATGGGGGGAGCAATTGGAAAACAGTAGAATCATGCTCTCGTCGGACAACTTAGCGGTGGTCCAAATCATTAACCAAGGTTCCGCCAGTGGCAACAGGGTTTTGCGTCTGTTGAGGGAGCTACAGCGATGCATGTTGGCAAGAAATATAGAGGTGCGAGCCAGGCACATTCCCGGGGTACTGAACACAGCGGCTGATGCTCTCTCTCGTTTACAGTGGGGAAAATTCTAAGAGAGTTGCCCGGGAGCGGAGAAGGTGATGTCCCCATTCAAGGCTCAGTGGTGGGACATGTTTGGGGTAATGTGAGTACCCTCATCCAGACGGCTCTTGCACCTGGCACTACAAGAAGATATAAGGCCTGCTGGGAACGGTACTTGAATTTCAAACGAGAGGTACTGGGTGGGTACCAGCAGGAATCGCCAGTAAGGGCCTTTGTGGGTTGGGGCTGGCGCGAAGGGAGATCCAGGTCTTGGATGGCTCACCATCTTTCGGCTATCGCCCACTTCTGTAAACTAAACGGGGAGAGTGACCCTACTAAAGAGCACTATATTTGTATGGCGATGAAAGGATGGGCTAAGCAAGGAACATCTAAAGGGGATATAAGGAGGCCCATTGATGTGGTCAAGCTGCAGAAGGTGGTTGTGTATCTGGGTCAAGTTTGCCATGGGGATTACGTAGCAGCATTGTTTAGAGCTGCCTTTACCTTAGCCTTCTTTGGGGCGTTCAGGGTAGGAGAACTGGTACCAGAGAACAAAGGTGCGAAGGGGACAAGTTTTATACAAATACAGGATGTACAATGTTCAGAGCAACAGGTGACTTTATGGCTGAAAAGCTCAGACTGACCAGGAAGGCAAAGGGTGCACGATATCATTGCTGCTCATTCCTAGGAGCGTGATATGTCCAGTCCAAGCAGTGTCGGGTTATCTCAAACAAAGACCCCTATCGGGCAAGGAAGCCCCACTACTCATCCACCAGGATGGCTCAGCTCTAAGTCGCTTTCAGTTTAAGAGGGTGATGGAGTTGGCTTTAGAGGGAATCGGGGAGACAGTAGGGGTCTTTGGGACACATTCCTTTCTGATAGGAGCAGCCACCTCAGCGGCGGCAATGGGCATGGGTGAAGTGGTGATCAAGCAGATTGGGAGGTGGAGATCTGGCTGTTTCAGAAGGTATATCGGGCCTGAAAAAATCTGAGGTTTCAGTGTTTTTCTCCTTCTTTTTCACCAGTGCCTGCCGGAGAAGGAAGAGATCTGTTTGAGTGGTAGGACACTCTTTTGTGTCTAGAGCTGGGGCAAGCTGGACAGAGGAACAGGAGAAACTGACGGCAGGCGAATTCAGGATAGGTTGGCACGGGGTGCCGGGGATGAAATGGGCTCAATTGCACGGGCAGGTGCACAATTTGCTGAGAAACGAAGAAAAAACAGAGATATTGGTTATTCATTTAGGGGGCAATGATCTCACAAACTTGGGGAGAGGGGCTTTGATGCGTGAAATAATGTCTTCATTACAGAAACTAGCGGGTCAATTGGGTGAAACAGAAATTGTTTGGTCTGAAATCATTCCGAGGCCGGAATGGCGAGGAGCAGAGAAGCACGCAGATGTGGAAAGATCCAGGAGAAAACTGAACTGCGCAATGGCGAAGTTCTGCAAAGGCAGGGGCTTTGGGCAGATTAGGCATGGCCTGATCAACCTGAAATCCCCGGAGTACTTCCACAAGGATGGGGTGCATTTGGTCCCTCCGGGCATGGAACTGTTCTTTTGGAATATCTGCACAAAATTATTGGAGCTATAGGAGGAAGGGGGAGCCACAGTGGGCGGTAACCCACTCGTGGCGTGGCGGTGTTTGGCCGGACAAACACATGAGACAGACTCCGGAGGAGCCAGGAGAAAGCAAGATGGGTCTTTGCTCTTCTTAGACCCAGCACCCCTTGGGAGCCTAAGCGGCAGGGGCGTTGGGGAGGAACAACTAAGGCTCAGCTTCCCCCAAGGAAACGGCACTCTCCCCGCCCAGAAGCACCTGCAGGGGCAGGAGAAGCTCGGACGCAAAGGTGGGGAGAGTTGGGCCTACTCGGAACACTTGGGGAAGGAAAGGGGGAAGCGGTCATTTTTTGGACACGGAGCAGTCGCTGCATCTTATGAGTCATTTTCCACAAATGTGTGCAGTGTGATTTTTGTTTGGTGTTCTTGTGGAATAAATCTGCGGCTCTTTATGCCAAGAAACAAACAGGTCTCATTTTACACTTTTCTGGGGGGAAAAGGAAATGAGCTTTGGGTATGTTGGTAACCAATGGACAGATGCCAGGGTTATGGAGAAGACGCGTTGTCTGTGTCATGTGACATGTCAGCTGCTCTTAGCTGCAACGTGTCTTTGCAGACCCTTCCTTCTTTCTGCTGTTTAAAGTCGGCGTTCGGCGGTGTTACAGTGCTTCTATTTGCAGCGTTACTTGGACTCTTTGATCTTACCTTGAATCTTGACTACGGCTAGGTTAATCAGACTTCCCGCCTATTCTCTTTGTAACTTGTACGAACCGTCTGTGACTATTGGAACGCCTCCCTGATTTCTTCTGCCTCACGTTTTGCTTCGATGTGACCAACCGTTACCGGCCCAGCCTGCATTTCGGATTTCCTTTCTGCCAGTATTCCGCTACTCACAATAGCTGCTGAAACTACCGGTAAGCTCTGTATGTATCTCAGTTGTGTGGGTATTACGTTCATTACAGCAATACCTCAGATAGACATCAAAGACATCAACGGGTTACCGTTCAGGAGTTCATCATTCTTGGATGTTTCACATATGCTCTTTTTTTTAGTCTGAGCCATCAGTGTTCCTTCTTTCCAAACATTATATCGTACTAGAGACACCATGTGCACACCAAAACGCTTTGCTGATTAGTGCACTAACCCGTAACTAGCGTCCCTCGTGCCGCTCAGGTAACACTTCCTGTACTAACCTCCCTTTTTGTTATTTTATCCCTACGTTGTGTTCTGGACTAGTGACATTCCTCCAAACCCAATTCTTTTTCCATCTTGGTAAGTGTGGGAAATAACCTTCAGGAGACAGGCAGGTGCTGAGAATTATATTTATTCCAACTGGATAAAGGGTCCTTAACAAATCAAAACATAATGTCCTCTGGTTCACTTCACCAGGGTTTGATCCCTTCAGAATATGGTGAGGCAGTCCTCAAGATTATTCTATATCGTGGTGTCTGGATAGGCCCACCACTCTGGCCTTCGTTCCTCCTCTTCGTTCCTTCCCTGCAAAATGAGAGAACCTCGTCAGTTTCTTTTGGCGGGCTTTTATGGGCTACCTTAGCATCAAGCCCCCACCAATCGCCATCAGCCCTGACCAGCCGGCATCCTATTGGCTGCTGCCGGATTGACCCGCCTCCCATAAAGGCTGCCGTGCCTGGATGATCCCATCCAATCCGCTGGGAACTGTTGAGGCAATCACGTGACCCAAAATATGGTCGCGTTGGGTATGGGTGGGCCCTGGCTCCAGGCGTCTTCCAGCCGCGATCCGTGGCTCGCTGAAGGGCTGGTCGCCCCCCTTCCTTGTCAGGGAGGGTCTCCGTTCCCCTCCCGTCCCTAGGTCTGGGATCTCCCACGGGGGAATGCGGCAGCGACGCGCCGCGTCCCCGAGCAACGGCCCGCCCTCCGGCAGGTAAGTGCAGCGGTGACACGCCGCGTCGCCGAGCATCGGCTCGGGCTTCCCCGCTGCCGGCGCAGGCGACCGCCGCGAGAGGAGCGGTCGGTCCGCTGCCTCGGCTCTTGGTGCCCCCAGACCCAGGTGCGCCCATCACCCCCTGCGGGGGCCAATGCGCATCCCGACAGTAAGCTAGTATCCTTATTCCATATATTGGGCTCTCTGACATTAGTACCCAGCTTTCAGTGGGTTGATACTGTTATTGGTTTTCCATCTATGTTCAGACGCCACACTCCCTAGACGCCAACATACCAGGTACTACGGAAACCATTCAGGTCCTTATTGGTATGTTTTTTGTTCCAACCTTGCATTAACCTGCTTCCTGTGCTTTTCTTGCAGCCTTGGTTTGGTGGTGCGTGTGTTCCCCGCTCTTTTGTGTGATCAACACCTCTGTCTGTCTACTGCTAGAACAGCAGAGGGGTGTATCATAAAGAAGAGTTCCCTCAAGTTTAGGAGGCCCGGGTTCTTGGTGACGTCTCACTGTTCTCGAGAACATCTGATCAACACCCCGAGCAGATCGGTGTGGTGAGTAACACTAGAAATGGGTTAAACACGTACGAAATGGGTTACAATCTATAGTATGAATGACTTTCTGCAGAAAGATTCTGTTATAGCAAGTAAAGATTTGAGGGAAATAAAAGGCAGATCAAAAAATCCTTCATCTGAAAAGTCAATTTAAAAATACATGTACACTATACAGTTTTGAGGGATATATTCTCTATAAGAATTCCTTCTAAGAAGAGGTTTATTTGAATGTGATCTTTTCTCCTAGGAAGATAGCTATTATTTAAACATAGGGCTAGTTCTGTTATTGATGCTCATGTTATTTGTAAATCCACCTTGCATCCAGAAGTTGTTTTTGCTGTATCAGATTATATAGTTCATGCCTGGCGCTTTCGAAAATAAACTTATTTTTTTATTAAGGACTAATTTAATGATGTAAACTCAGGGGTGGTTCTTATCTTAATTCCACAATCATTAGTGTATCAGTTATAGACAATTAGAATGTGCAATGTCTCTTATTTCTTTTGTATTTAATGTGTATTTATTGGATTTCTGTCTTGCATTTCTTATATATATTTATTTAGAGGGATTTTGTATTTGCTTGTGCTTTTATGGGTTAGTACCTGACATACATTATTTGACTGACTCACTGACTGACTACATTAGAGAAGCTTTCTAGTTGCATCTGAGCTGATATAATGTTGCAAGTTCAAATAAATTAACTTGGAAAGCTAAGCGTGAATAATATGATAAAAGAATCCTTGCTTGCAGAAGCCAAACAGTGATATGTATTAAACGAGCGTCTTTACAGAAATCACAGTCCCATCTCCACATAGGCCAGAACACTATTACACTACAGTAGTTAAGAACACATTCTATGAATTGATATACATTGTTCTACATGTTAGTCTACATATAATGGTCATTAAACAAACCTCTACTACAATCCCGCCTATGAGACCTTCACAACAGTCACATCCCTATATTATTTCTGGGTGTAAACATCATATAATTCAAAATCTTGGTTCAGTACCCCCTCAGAAGTCTTCATAAGGAGCAAGATATCTGGTACCCTGGAAGTCGCTCTGGTCTTTTCTTATACACACTTAATTAGACATTTTGTCAGCAGAAATAAATAATATATCCTTAGTAGACGAATGAAAAGTAACACAATTACATGCAGGATATATGCCCCAAGGGAGCCAAAAGTACTAGTCAGCCAAGACCATAGAGACCATCCAGAAGTATCATCTTCATGAAGTGTTGCTGCATTTTTGCATATGTGGGAGGTGTCATTGATATTACTGTCGGAACTTGGTACGAAAGTAAAGCATTCTGATCCCACAATTGCAGACACACCCCCTTTTGAAGTCCGACTAGTATCCAGTGCCAATTGGTTATGCAGTATTATAGTACGCAAGGGCACTTGTTCATGTGTAATCAGAGACAGAGATATTGGCTACATTTTCCAGCAATTGAGATAGTTGGAATAACCTATATCGGTTAATTTCACACCCAATCCAGGTATTATATCCCATTGCATCAGTAAGGTTTTCCCATCCAGAAATTCACTTGCTTCGGGGAGCTGAGGGAAACTTTGTGGCGTGAGGTATAGCAGGCAGAATCTAACCCATATAGCAGCTCCCACTCCAATTCATGGGCAATCAAGACTACACATTGACACCTCACCACAAATAAAGAGGTTCTGTTGTAGGTAGCATTGCCAGAAACAATGAAAGTGTAATCTTTGTCAAAAGGGAAAGTAACATTGCTGATTATCATACAGGTATTTGTGGAAAGTTAATGGCCCTCATTACAAGTAATCCGGTCCGGAATCTGGTTTTTCCGTGAAGGTGGTGACACCGTTTCCGTGTCCACAAGCATGCGGAAGCAAGGGGCGATTACGGTTAGTCGGTCGCGCACACCACACCGTTGTGGAAACGGTGTCACCGCCGTAACGCAAACACCCACGGAGACAGATTCACTGGGTACAATGGCAGCGGTACATCCGTTTTCGCCACGTCCGTACCGGAAACGGAAATACCGGTTCTGGGAACACCGTGACCGCGAAAACCGGAAAGAGAGCGGCGGCCATTAAATAAACCACAATCCACTGCAATCCTCAGCAACCACTGGGCCTACAGCTACTCTGACCTGCTACAGACAACCACCAAGATGACATCCCACATACCAGCCACAGGGCAGCACAAACCCCGCTTCAGTGAGGCTGAATTGACAGTGCTCGTTGAGCACATCGTGGACAGTGCGGCACTGCTGTTCAGTGCCTATCAAAGGCGCAGCACACAGCAGAGATGCAAGGACATATGGGCAGCCACTGCACAGAAGTGCACAGCAGTCGGTGTCACAGTGCGCACCATTAAAGACTGCCACAAGCACTGGGACGATCTGCGGCTGCGAGTCCGCAACCTCATGGCAGCACACCGGCACAGGAGGGGGGCCACCCTTACCCCGGAAGCACCAGGCCTGGGAGGAGAGGTGCAGCAGTATCATGCACCTAGAGGGGATCGAGGGAGTTGGCGGAGCAGAGGTCGGAGCCGGCACACCTGGCGAGGCTGGTAAGTACACAGAGTGCAAAGCCATGAGTGTGAATGATGGAATTTCCCCTCCTCCCGGCAGGGCTTAGAAGCACACAACACATCCACCAATGAACCCCCCCCCCAGCAGGGCCTATAAGCACACAACACATCTACCAATGGCTCCCCACCCCAACAGAGCCTAGAAGCACACAACACATCCACCAATGACCCCCAAGCAGGGCCTTGAAGCGCACAACACATCCTCCAATGCCCCCCCAACAGGGCCCAGAAGCACACAACACATCCACCAATGACTCCCCCTCCCCCAGCAAGGCCTAGAAGCACACAACACATCCTACAATGCCCCCCTAGCAGGGCCTAGAAGCACACAACACATCCACCAATGACCCCCCCCCCAGCAGGGCCTAGAAGCATACAACACATCCACCAAGAACCCACACCACACTCCCATATGACAACACCACCAGGATAGGCAGACGTCGTCCAACTGTGTGCAAGCCGTGATCCACACACCTGAGTGCATCACCCATCAAATGTGTGTACATGCAAGTGGGTCAAGTATGAGGAGTGTGTTGCATGTGACTGCCCCATTCACATCCTGTCACACGACTAACAGCATGCCCTACATTCCCCCACAGGCACATCAACCGACAGTGACTTGGCACAATAGCCAACGGCAAGGGGGACTGCATGTGGCCGTCGGACAAGGTCATCCCAGGACGCCACTGCCACCACCTCCAGCACACGACCATCTGCCACCACCTCAGGCACATAACCATCTGCCACGCCGACGGTGCCCACGGACATCTCCATCCCTGAAGCACCCGAAGTGCAGCATGTGGCAACTGAAGACACACCTGCTGCCACTCCCATCGCACCCATCAGTGACCGGCCAACAACAAGCGACAATGACGCAGCAAGCATCAACAGTGCACCGGTAGAACAGGGCGCTGACGCACCAGACAATGGGAATGATGGGTGCAACATCACTCCCGAACAGGTGTGCATGTTCAGCCCCATCGGACTCCACAGTCCATTGCGCTCCCCACACCATCCATCGTGGAACTCAGCGCCCGCCTACTGCGCATTGAGGAGCACCAGGCAAGCCTTACGCAGCTTGTGGAGCAACATCTCCAGGAGTCGAGGCTTCAACGCGAGGAGGCCCGATTACAACGTGAGGAGGCCCAACTCCAACAGGAGAGCTCTGCCACCTCTGCGTGATGCCTCGCACGTGCAATCAGGCGGTTTGCAACCACGAACATGGTGATTTCACGGCGGGTCAGGGAGGGGAACAATATCATGTCTAATATCGCAGAGACAATGCTTGTTGCCCTACAGGATTTCCTGGGTCGTGTGCCACCTATGTTCCCTGCAGTGACATCTGCCAGCAGCACACCCTCCGGTTCAGTGGCCAGTAGCCCTCGTAGGAGGTCTTCACAGCTGGCAGGATCCTCCGGGAAGGACATCCACGGGCACAAGTGTGGACAGAAATAGGATGTGCCTTGCTGGACTGTCGTCCAACCAGTTGTCATGGGGTCGGGGTTGGTGTGTGGGTATGTTGGGTGGTGGGGGTGGTCCTTAGAGGGGTTAGTCAGTTGGGGCCTGGTTGGTGGGTGGGTACGTTGAGGAGGTGGGGGTGTTCCTTAGTGGGGTTAGTCAGTTGGAGCCTGGTTGGTGTCATGATCCATAGAACGCGCCCCTTTTGGACTTCCTGGTCTCTGTCACAACGGGGCTTGCACTCCTTGATACTTCCAACATGGCCGTCTAATGTGGTACGCTCTCCACCAGCCTCCACGTCAGAAGTAGCTCATTCTACAAAGAGACCACCCCACCGCGGCCCCGCGCGTCTCCACGCTACCGCTTGCAGTGGCTAAACGTGTGCCCCGTAGTTCGCTGTAACTAATCTCTTGTTTCCTGGTTCCCGGACCCTCGATTTACCCCTCTTCCCTTCCTCCCTCCTTACTCTCCCTTGATTCCCGGATCTTGTGTACCGCCTCCGAGTACACCTCCCTCGTTTCCTGGACTTCCCGGAGACTCCAAGTACCCCTGGACGCTGAACGCACGCTGGAACCAGAAGAGGCTTGCGTGGGCTTGTACAAAACCCGATCTGTATGCAAGAAGGCTCCTTCCAAGAATTCCTGCAAGGATCGAACTCAGTTGAGAAAGGGGGAAATCCGTGACAGATTGAGACGCCAAATGACCAAACTTGAATCGGACATGGAGGCGGCCGTTCAGGATCTCATGCGTCGCATGCAAGAATTAACGACCGAGGTGCAGAATCTGAAAGCGGAAAATGCTGCAATAAAACAATTAGTTTTGTCCCGTGATTCCGCTACAAAGGAAAGCGTACTTCTGGGCGGCATTGTAGATAAATACGATGGGTCTGCAAAAACCCTTTGTGGATTCCTTGACTCCTGTTTAGTCCACTTTACCTTTAAGCCCTACTACTTTTCTACCCCCAGGGCTATGGTGGGCTTTATCATTTTGCATCTCTCCGGAAATGCACTCACCTGGGCCACACCTTTAGTCAATTCTGGATATGCCCTCCTGGATGATTACAACAGATTTATACAGGCCCTCAAAACCATGTTTGACCGCCCAGAACAGGTCTTTAACGCCCAGGAACGTCTACTTGATTTCCAGCAAGGTTCCCAGGACATGCTTACGTATGTAACACAATTTAAACAATTGGCTAAAGAAGCGGATTGGTCCTCAGAAGCATGCTTCACTCTTTTCCGAAGGGGGCTAAAGGAAGACATCAAAGATGAACTAGCCAGAGTGGCTCGACCAAGTTCATTCCAGGCCCTTATGGATCTCACTATGCAGATAGACTTTCGTATCCAGGAAAGGAAGGCAGAGAAGAAGAAAACCAAGATGCTCTTCCAGAAGGTTCCCATTGAGACCTCCTCGAAGTATGACCCTACTCCTGCCTCTGTTAACGATCCAGAACCCATGCAATTAAGGGCTTTCCGTGGACCCATATCCCCGCAAGAAAGGATGCGAAGGATCCACACGGGTTATGTATGTATTGTGCCTCGGATAAACATCTAGTTAGAGAGTGTCCTCTAGCCCTCCACGGCGTTCGGGAAACACCAGCTCCCAATCCTTGATGGAGCAAGGCTTCGGGAGAGAGATGTTTGCACCACATCTATTCCATCCTTGAACTCTCCTGGACAGAACAATCTAGTGATATTACAGGCTTTTCTATCGCCATCCAAGAATGAGACCTACCCCATTTTGGCCCTGGTGGATTGTGGGGCCATCGGGATATTCATAGATCAAGATTGGGTCTTTAGCCACCACATTCCATATGAAACTCGAGGCATCATGCAACCTGTGGAGGCGATCGACGGAAGACCTCTTTCTTCAGGACCCATAACCTTACAGACCAAAGAGATCCAACTCTCGATAAACCATCATCAAGAGGTGATCAAATTTGACATCATAAAGTCAGCTATTTACCCAGTGGTACTGGGTATGCCCTGGTTACGGAAGCACAACCCATATATCAACTGGGCAGCAGGATCCTTGTTTCTCGGTTCTGAGCATTGCATGTCTCACTGTCTATTCCTGGATTCCTCCTCGACATCTTCCGAAGGCACGCCAACAGACCAGCAAGGCCCATTCATGGTTTCAAATATCATACAGGTCCCTAAGGCCTATCAGGAATACGCGGACGTGTTTTCAACTGCTATAGTCCAGGCCCAACCCCCTCACAGACCTGAAGACTGTGCTATTGATACAGAACCTTCAGCAGTGATTCCCTTTGGAAGGATGTTCATTTTATCCGAACCAGAAAAAAGGGCCCTCCGAGAATACTTGGATACCAACCTTGAAAATGGCACCATAAAACCATCCAAATCTCCAGCTGGAGCTTTGTTGTTTTTTTGTTCTCAAGAAAGACATAGGTAGTCTTACAACGGCTACGTGAAATGCCTTTTTCATGTCTCTACTGTTCACTATGTAGGATTTGTCCTTAGTCCAGAAGGAATTGGAATGGACCACTCAAAGGTAAAAGCCATACTATCTTGGCCTGTTCCCACTATTGTGAAAAAGATTCAATCCTTCCTGGGGCTTGCCAACTTTTACTGGAATTTCATACCGTCCTTTTCTGAGATAGTTCAACCGATCATTGCATTGTTGAAGAAAGATACTTTTTTTTTATTATTGTTGTTTTGATCAATAATATTTGATCTTTCAACATAAAACAATTTATCAAAACATTTAAACTTTTTTTTTTTTTTTAAAAGTACATTAAACATAGAAAATTACAGTCACTAGAAGAACAAGTGAAAGTAAGTCTATACCTTTGTTAAGAACGCTATTTACGTAATACAATAGTTCTTAGCTCAGCTACATCAATAATCATAATCATTCCAAGGCAAAAAAACAGATAGTCATCACAGCTAAGCTGTTATAGTAACATCAATTTCTGGTAACTTAATTTCTAAAACATTGAGAAAGTTAACCAGTGCATACCGTAATTGTTTAGAATGACCTTGGAATATCATTAGCCAAAATTCATCATGCATCACTATAGGTTTGCTAATCAAATGCTTAAAATACATTATTCTAAGGGGTAAAAGGGTAACACATTCAACCACTAGGTGTTTCAATGTTTCAGCCTGCTGATGACAAAATCGACAGATTTGAGCTGAGGTCTTCTTCCATCTGAACAAGATTTCTCTGGTGGGCCAGAGATTCAATCTAAAACGCAAAAAGTCAGAACGATGTTTAGGGTGTGGTGACTGATTGAGATACTTTTCCAAATACCCCTGTTTTTTTATGGCAAAAGGATTTGACTCAAATTTAATTATTTTTAGGCATGCTTCACGGGTTTTAATCCAATCTGATTCCCATAGTTTGCTCTTTGCTTTATTAGGGTTTTCGATGAGTAAGGTTTCTGAAATATCAGCACCTGACAGAATTTTCAAGATGTTAACACGCCATTTTCTTGGGAAATGGTCGCTAGCCGCCAGTAAATAGTTGGACATAATATTAAGTAAACCATTAGAACTCTCCTTCATAATACATTTTCTGAATAAGAGACACAGCTTCCATTTAAATGTAGCATAGAGTGATGTAATACCCAATTCATGTCTAATGATTGATATGCACTCTGAGCTGGGAAGCATGAGCGCTCTCTTCCAAAATTTACTTTCTAAGTTAGCCCAGTATTTATATGTTAGACCTATCTCAACTTCAGAACCATATAAGATAGTAGGCACAAATGTTTGCTTATAATAAATGATCAAAGGTTTAATACTGAATTTGCAATATTTTGCCCGAATTATTCGAATTTGAGATAGGGCATTCTGAAGCTTCATTAATAAATGATGTTCTTGTGTTTTATCCGATAGTCTACTAGAAACACAAATTACCAAATAAATATAGGACTTTACAACCAGCAAATTGGTGCCCTGTGCTTGCCAACGACACGAAGAACGCCCTTTGGTATTGCCAAATTGCATTACCTGAGTTTTTTTAGTATTAATGGTAATGCAATTTCGTTCTGCATATATGTCCAATGCACTTAACAGATTACATAAACCGGAGGGTGTCTTAGATACTAACACCATATCATCGGCATACAAGAGCCATGGAATAGGAACACCTTGTAATCTGCATGAATCAACAGTTACACTCGTAATACATGCACCAAAATCTAGAAGGAAGAAGTTAAACAAGGCCGACGCCAAAAGACAGCCTTGCTTCAAACCCCTAGTGGTTTGTATGGGATCAGATAAAAGACCCTCATTATTCAAACGAATTGAGATCGATGTATTCAAGTGCAGCTGGAAGATCCATTTAAGTATATACCAGGGACATCCTGCATCCATCAATTTTCTAAACAATAATTCCCTCGGGACTAGATCAAAAGCTGCCTTAAAATCAACAAAAGCCATATAAATTGTCTGTTTGCACTGCATGTTCAAATGGATAATGGCTTTTAAAGTTATCAAATTGACGGCAGTACCCAAACCCCGAACAAAACCCGTTTGAAAGGGATCTCGAAGGTGAGATTGATCCAGCCAGTTATTGAACGCTCCTAAGACAAGACGGGCGAATATTTTTCCAGGACAGTCCAGCAACGCAATTGGTCTATACGATGCTGGATCCATTCTGTCTCCCTTCTTAAAGATTGGTAGAATGATTGATGTATGCCAATTCACAGGAACCAAACCAGTGAGCATGATGTGATTAAACATATCAAATAGAATATCTGCCCATAGATGTTTATGCTGTTTAATCATGACATTATGTAACCCATCTGGACCTGCTGCATGGGACACACTCAATTTGGATATGAGAAATAATATATCCTCACGATCAAAATTAATAATGTGATTAGACGCACGGCTGTCCCAGATTACACCAAGATCAGGAAAGGGTGAAGTGTAGATGGTGCCATAGAAATCGTTCCAGGATTCATGAGTAATAGAGTTGACCTGTAATGAATGTTGTCTCTTTAATCCAGTGTTGTTTAATAAGGCCCATATACCAGCCGATGACTTAAGAATGATTTGACTTAGCATGGCTTCTCCATCTAATTGATATTGGATCGCACGTCGGGACCTAATCCAGTTCTTATACGTCCTTTTTAGTTGATTAATCTGATCTTGGATGACACCTGGGACTTCAACATGCCTATTTAACAATGCTTTAACCTTACTTCTCAATTCACATTTCTTATGTTTTATTTCTGGGTCAAAAGCATGCTGATGTAGCTGAGTATGACCCTTGAAACGAGATTTATGAGGAGCTATACGCCGAATAGCATGCACATAACAACCACTAAGGCAATCGGCATCATCATCATATTGTGCCAGCAGGGTGTTTCTAAGCTGGGACAATTTCCATTTAGACAAATGAACACGATTACCAACATTATTGAGTCGTAAGTTAGCTAAATTCCTGTTTAAGGGAAGTTGAACTGTTTTAGGCCACTCGTATGTTAATTGTAGCCAGCTGTGGTCACTAAAATGGGAATCCTTAATTGATAAATCAGAAATATTGTTTAAAAAGTTGGCATTAACAAAAATGTAATCCAGCGTGGCAAGGCCGTAAGCATTGTGCCAGGTAGGTTTGGGGGGAAGATCACTAGGTAATGAGCCATTGACCACAATACAATTACGGTCAGCCATTAAGGTTAACCAACAACACTCATCTGATAAGGGGCACCATTGTTTTGGACCAAATAGATGCAAGTTTAGATCCCCCATTATGAGTGTATTTGTGATGGTAACATCTAAAGAAAGCTGGTCAAGGATCCTTCTAAGTGTTTCAAAAAAATCTTTTGAAGAAAGATGTTTTTTTCCCCAATAGATGTTTATCAAGGCACAAAAGCTATTTGCAACACGAATCTTTACATATTGAAAACATGGTGAAGGAGTCTTATGCCAAATGATTTCAATATTGTTATCCTTACGGAAGGCCATAAAAAGCCCTACCATCGGGCGACCTTTAACTGCCTCCACAGCTGGGACCATCAAAATATTGTACTCGTCCCAAGTTGGAACATTGCGTAGCCAAGTTTCCTGAAACACTAAGATATCAAATTGTAAGAGGTCTTTAATTCCATTATTAAGGAAATGCTTATGCCCTCTTGTGTTCCAGGAAAGTAGTCTAACTGAGGCATACTTCCGAACTAGTTATGAATTCGCATGATCATTACCACGAGACCCAGCATGATGGGCGTACCCTTTCTCTGTTGTATTAACGGTCACCTTTGCACCATATATACGGTTTTTAACAAGATCATCGTATACTGGTGACAGAACTTCTTGATGTACATCTTGTGTCACTATAAAACCCAGATGGTAAAAGGCAGTACGCGCCAGCCATAATGTGTTTAATACCACTCTTGACTGCACAAATATACGGGCTTCTGTAAGATCTTGATCATTGATAAATTCGACCAAGCTAATGTCCGCCGATGTAGTGTCTGCAAGAGCAGGAATATCGGCACAAATATTCAAAATGCTCGCTCGATTAAGATCATATGTGGAAAAAGGTTGGCCAGGACATCTTATAAGGAGACGGAAATGATTTTTATATTGGGCATGACCAAAATGCCTAGATGATCTTATTAGGGTCTCACTCTGTTGACTCACACTGGAAGCTATGGAACCCCTAGTTCTTGCCTCCAAGGACTCGCATGGAGGAACATTTTGCGATTTCATTGGTCCCTTTAATAAGGGGGTAATATTTGGAAACCCTTTTTGGCAGTTCTGACTGTTCAAATCAGTTTTATCCAAAAGCCCCAATTGAAATGACTTGGTAGCTTCACTTTCACTCATATACCTTTCAAAGGATGCACAAATCTCTTCCCGTAGATCCTGTAAAAGGTCAATGGAGTGCTGCGGCTGTGGTGTTTCCTTCTCCTCCTGTCGCACGATAGAATTAATTTGTTTGACCTTGTTCACATTAGGTAAAGCGCTATAGCGTTGTACAAGTTCCTCACTCGCTTTGATTTGCTGGTCAAAGGAAGCTCTCAATTCAGCTCGCAATTCCTGGATAATATCCAAGGCTATTCTTGATGGATTGACAGCCACCTTAGCAACAGAGACGTTGTCACTATCTGTGACCGAGCCCTGCAGACCTTGTTTGATGATTAATGGTTGAGGATCTTCACTGCACCCGGTTTGGAGGTCACGCTCCACTCGTGACAACTGGGTGCTGTGATGCGCATTATTAGTGGTTACAGAGTCTACTACGTCCACCAAGTCATCTAATGGCTGATATTTTAGGTTGTTCTGACCAATAGTCTGGGATTCAGTGTTGCCATGTAATTTTCGCTTTTTTCTGGCCGATACTGCTAATTTAATGATCTTCTTCGCTTTAACTTGTGTGTTTGAAGAAGCGGTAGGTTGAGATTTTTTTGATTCCAAATCATCTAGCACCCGGCCCGACGTCACTATATCCGAAGATTTAGGGTTAGTAAATAATGGGGCAAAAGTTACACCTGAAACTTTTGGGGTTATCCCATTAATCATTACAGAGGGTAGAGGTACGGAAGGTTCAGGAACTTTGGGCAATGTAATAAATCCATCTGATGTAGACTCAGATCTAATATCATTCAAATGAATGGATTTAGCATCATGAATGGATATTACAGATTCCGAACGTGATCTTGTCTGTGTGGATTGACTCGTCATCTTCTGAGTGCTAGGCTTGACTAACAAAAAGCGTGCGTTTTGTTCTTTCTTTAAGTGCAAGTGTAACATATGCAGTTCACTATTCTGCCTGCGCATCTTATCATCGAGTGTCTCATACAGTTTAGCCAGAGATAGGAGAGCGGTGTTCATGGCATTCAGTGTGTTATTTAGTGCCGGTGCCTCTGGAAAGGAGAATCTATTATCTTTGTATGGCATTTGACTATCGCGGATAAAATATGGATGACTAGGATCGGGTTCAGAAAATCTGGTACGCCTAGGAGTGGGAGCAACAAATGAGGTATTGGACATGGGGGATGGAGATTTATCAAATAAAGCCGGGGATTTGTATAAGTCAGGATTTTTGGACCCAGATGATGGAGAAGAGTTTGACATATGATTTGGATCAATACAGTCGCCTTTTTGAGGCTGAAAGTTGTCACTTGATTGATTCAAATCCCCCGTATTTGAGCAGATATAGAGTACATCATGTATTTCAGATCCATGGGGGCTAGAGGCCATAATGGAGGCCAGTGTAACCTCTCCAAACTCCCCCGTTGTTGTTAAATTCTCATGCTCTGCACGTAGTGCGTGCTGAGCTGCAACGGAGCACAGGGGAGTGAGGGGGGGGTTTAGGGGACCGAACGTTCGCAGATACCACAGCCGGCCTAGAGGGTTGAGTGGTTTCTATTTCGCCCGTGGCATAGGCCGAGGCAATCGAGGCGTCCGCTACCTCAATTCCCACAGAGGGAGGGCAACCAAGTGCAAAATCAACAACACAGGCCGGCACAATTAATTGAGAACAAGCTGGATTTGCAATCTGGTTGCGCTCACTGTCGTATGAGGCTATATCCAAAGGTAAAATGCCTTTGTCGGCCACTATTGAACCCTCTACCACCTCATCCATAATATCACCATTGGAATGATGAACCAGGTCCAAGTCGACCACCGGAATGGTACGATTCAGCGGCTGGATGCTATTTCCCAAGGCACTAGTCTCTGTTATACAGAAGGACCGAATGTCCACATGAAGTGAGGATGATCGGATTCTTTCTTTTTGTGCCTTGGAGCACTTACTTAAGAGGACCTTGTTTGTTCGAGGAGGCAATGTATTGTAGGTATTAACAAGGGAAACAGGCATACCTGATGTCAATGAGTTAATCTGGCATGCCATGGGAGTATTGACAGAATAACAAGTAATAACTTACGAATCAACACACACCCGCTCTCTCACTAGGCAGCGAGACAGAGAACACTTTAGCGGATCACTATTTGCTAGTTAATCTGGATTTGAATAACTTATGTTAGTAGCTGTAGCGGCATATAAATGTACCTCAGGCAGTGTGGATAGGTACCACCTTCCGCCAAACAGCCGCACAACAGCCAGCGCCCTTTACCCCTGACGGGCTTAACGCCGCGAGGGTGCTTGTGTCTGCCTTTTGAAGATGCAAGGGAAGTCACGTGCGTTGTCACGTGCCCGCAATTCGGCTCCACCTCCTCCAGGAAGTAAGCACACCCAGCAAGAGCCTCTTGGCAGCTCGCAGTGCTGGGATGGGGCTAGCAGCAGGTAATGTTCGTTTTTCACACAAAAGAAATTTCCTCAGTAAAAAGGCAGTCGCCCCTCGGGCGCTTGTGTCTGCCTTTTGAAGATGCAAGGGAAGTCACGTGCGTTGTCACGTGCCCGCAATTCGGCTCCACCTCCTCCAGGAAGTAAGCACACCCAGCAAGAGCCTCTTGGCAGCTCGCAGTGCTGGGATGGGGCTAGCAGCAGGTAACGTTCGTTTTTCACACAAAAGTAATTTCCTCAGTAAAAAGGCAGTCGCCCCTCGGGCGCTTGTGTCTGCCTTTTGAAGATGCAAGGGAAGTCACGTGCGTTGTCACGTGCCCGCAATTCGGCTCCACCTCCTCCAGGAAGTAAGCACACCCAGCAAGAGCCTCTTGGCAGCTCGCAGTGCTGGGATGGGGCTAGCAGCAGGTAACGTTCGTTTTTCACACAAAAGTAATTTCCTCAGTAAAAAGGCAGTCGCCCCTCGGGCGCTTGTGTCTGCCTTTTGAAGATGCAAGGGAAGTCACGTGCATTGTCACGTGCCCGCAATTCGGCTCCACCTCCTCCAGGAAGTAAGCACACCCAGCAAGAGCCTCTTGGCAGCTCGCAGTGCTGGGATGGGGCTAGCAGCAGGTAACGTTCGTTTTTCACACAAAAGTAATTTCCTCAGTAAAAAGGCAGTCGCAGAGAAAGATACTCCTTTTCTCTGGACATCAGCTCAAGATAAGGCATTCCAACGATTAAAAGCAGAGTTTACTCAAGCCCCCATCCTAGCTCAACCTGATATTAATCGACCATTTCTAGTGGAGACAGATCCCTCCAACTATGCCATAGGAGCAGTGCTAAAACAGGAATTTTAGGACAAATTAGAACATCCCATTTCTTACCTTTCATGAACCCTGACTCCCAGCGAGACTCATTATTCCGTCTTGGAAAAGGAGCTGTTAGCCATCCGTCAAGCCTTCACAGAATGGTGTCATCTACTTCTGGGTGCTAAACATCATGTACAGGTCCGTACGGACCATCGAAATCTTCAAGTTCTACAATCTTTGGAATGTAGGAATAGTCGTCAAGCCCGTTGAGCCTTCTTCTTTGCCCAGTACCAATTCCACATCCATCATGTCCCCGGATCACAGAACATAATTGCTGACGCCTTATCCCGACGTCCTGACTACGAAACTCTTGAAGATCGGTCCTTCCCAAAGATGTTTCCCCACACAATTTTTGTAGCCCAAGCAATAAGTCTCCTGGAAGACATTCGGATGAAAACCCAGTCCTCTAAGATCTGGAAGGAATTTACGGGGAAGAATCGGTGGAATCTTAGAACAAGAGACGGGTACCTGTTTAAGGATAATGGCCTGGTCATTCCCACACAGAGACTACAACAACGGATTATTAACCTCTGTCATGATACCCTTCACTCCGGACATCGTGGCGTCACCAACACCCTCCATCTCATACAAAGACAATTTTGGTGGCCTAAAATGAAAATTGACGTTCAACGGTACATTCAAGCCTGTGCAGTCTGTAATCAAAACAAGCATGATAACAAGAAACCGGCAGGTCTCCTACTTCAACCTACGCTACCGTCTAGGCCCTGGGAATTCATCGCAACAGACTTTATTGTGGAATTACCACCATCCACATTTTACACCATTGTACAAATTGCCATCTTCCTCAGAACTCGCTGGCATCTTCCTGGAACACATATTTTGACTTCATGGACTCCCTCCCAAGATCATATCAGACAGGGGACCTCAATACATCTCTCAATTCTGGAAACACTTATGCCGTATTCTAGGAATCCAATGTGCCCTCTCTTCAGGTTATCATCCACAGACTAATGGAGCCACCGAACGTGTGAACCAGACCCTGGAGCAATACCTTTGTTGTTTCGCAACCAACGTACAGGACGACTGGTCACTCTTAATACCCGTGGCTGAAGTCACCCACAACAATTCTGATCACTAAGCAGTCAAGACCAGCCCTTTTTTTTGCAGCCAAGGATTCCACCCTTCGGTTCTACCTTCCATTCTCCCACATCCCATACCAGTACCAACAGTCGACTCCTGGATTGAAACTCTCATCAACGTACACAAGGAAGCCAAAGAACACTTAGAAAAGGCCCGAACTCCCACCAAGTGTTATGTGGACTCCAAAAGAAGACCAGGACCTTCTTATGCAGTCGGTGATAAGGTCTGGCTGTCCTCGAAACTACTGCCTCGACATTTACGACCAAACAAACTGGCTCCCCGGTACTATGGCCCTTTTTCCATAAAGGAAATCATAAACCCAGTGACATTCTGGCTCAAATTGCCAGACTCCTGGAAGAAGATTCATTCAGTTTTTCACACTTTTTATTAAAACCTTATGTCCAGTCCTCCCGGAAGTCCTTCAGACCCAACCCCGTGGTTGTGGAAGACCAGCTGGAATATGAAGTATCCAGAATATGCGACTCCAGGTATAAACGGGGTCAACTTCAATACCTGGTTGAGTGGAAAGGATATCCTCCTAGTGAAAGAACCTGGGAACCATTTTCAAATCTGAATACCCCTCGATTGCTCAGAAGATATTATCTCATACACCCGGGCAAACCTGGTGGGACAGGTTTTCGGAGGAGGCATGCTGTCATGATCCATAGAACGCACCCCTTTTGGACTTCCTGGTCTCTGTCACAACAGGGCTTGCACTCCTTGATACTTCCAACATGGCCGTCTAACGGGGTGAGCTCTCCACCAGCCTCCACGTCAGACGTAGCTCATTTTACAAAGAGACCACGCCCCCGCGCCCCCCCGCATCTCAGCGCTACCGCTTTCAGTGGCTAGACGTGTGCCCCGTAGTTCGCTGTAACTAATCTCTTGTTTCCTGGTTCCCGGACCCTCGATTTCCCCCTCTTCCTTTCCTCCCTCCTTACTCTGCCTTGATTCCCATATCTCGTGTACCGCCTCCGAGTACACCTCCCTCGTTTCCTGGACTTCCCGGAGACTCCGAGTACCCCTGGATGCTGAACGCACGCTGGAACCAGAAGAGGCTCGCACGGGCTTGTACAAAACCCGATCCGTACGCAAGAAGGCTCCTTTCAAGAATTCCTATAAGGATCGAATTGGGGTGAGATAGGGGGAAATCCGTGACAGTTGGTGGGTGGTTACATTGGGGAGGTGGGGGTCATGTGTGTTCTTGATTTCAATCCAATTCCTGTTTCCCCTGTTCAATCAAAAATACACTATTGTTAAAATGCAAATGACAGGTGGACAATCTTAATTTCGTGTGTATACAAACAATTTAATGTAGTGCCACCACATGAAGTGCTGAATGTGCATATGATGTGTATCAAAAATAATTGTGTATGCATGCTGCCTGTGCATGTTGTCCATCAATGCCACCACGGCCTGGTAGTGCACCCAACCCATCACCATCATCATTATCATCGCCCTCTTCCTCATCATCAACCTCGATGTCCGGGGGCAGTGGAATGTTCCTGCATATGCACAGATTGTGCAGCATCGCACATGCAATTACTATCTTTCCTGTCTTCACCGGGCTGTACTGCAATGAGCCACCTGATCGGCTCAGGCAGCAGAACCTGACCTTCAGTAGTCCAAAGGTACGCTCTATCAGGCCACGTGTGCGTATGTGTGCCCTGTTGTAGGCCTCCTCATGCCTCTTCCGTGGCCTTCGTATGGGCGTCATCAGCCATGGCTTGAGTGCATATACGGCATCAACTGCATGGGAGTGTAAGCAAGGGCACATGTTATTGTTTGTGGTATTACTGTCTGACTCAGATGCAGTCCAATGATGTCCTGTTTGTGAATCCGTTGTGTGATACATCTGTTGAGCACACTTGGATCACATTACCATGCAGGGGTCTGTGATGCTTACATTTGTGGATTGATGTTGGGCAACGACATGTTGCACACATATCAGTGCACATGGGTTCAGATGTGGTGGGTGACTATGGCATTGTGATGTGGTGGGCAGATCAACATCAGGCAGAGACAGGTCACTGCAAACGTATGAACAATGCAGACTGCATAAGAAGCGCCCATCGTGTGCATGGCAGCAGCACAGATATTTTGGGCGGGGGAGGGACGCACATACTCATGTTGATATTGCATGTAGTGCCACCCCATGGCTAGGGTGTGCATGGAGGTAGGCAGGGCATGTACTTGCACGCTGTGTCATGGGGCAATTTCATATTTGACGCGGTGAGCTGTGTGGATTCTGGTGCTTTTCTATTCAATTGGGCAGGGGTCATGCATTGGCAGTTGTACCCACCCTATTGCCTGGGACACTGTGGGCCTTCACTATGCCCCCACTAATTCACAGGGGTCATGCATTGGAAGTTTTCCATTGGGCAGGGGGTCATGCATTGGTAGTTGTACCCACCCAATTGCCTGGGACACTGTGGGTATTCACTATGCCCCCGCCAATTCACAGGGGTCATGCATTGGCAGTTGTACTCACCCAATTGCCTGGGACACTTTGGGCCTTCACTATTCCCCCGAATTCACAGGGGTCATGCATCGAAAGTTGTACCCACCCAATTGCCTGGGACACTGTGGGCCTTCACTATCCCCGCCCGCCCCAATTCACAGGGGTCATGCATTGGCAGTTGTACCCACCCAATTGCCTGGGACACTGTGGGCCTTCACTATCCCCCGCCCCAATCACAGGGGTCATGCATTGGCAGTTGTACTCACCAAATTGCCTGGGACACTGTGGGCCTTCACTATCCCCTGCCCCAATCACAGGGGTCATGCATTGGCAGTTGTACACACCCAGTTTGCCTGGGACACTGTGGGCCTTCACCATCCCCCCAATTCACAGGGGTCATGCATTGGCAGTTGTACCCACCCAATTGCCTGGGACACTGTTGACCTTCACTATCCCCCCCAATTCATAGGGGTCATGCATTGGCAGTTGTACCCACCCAATTGCCTGGGACACTGTGGGCCTTCACTATCCTCCCCCCCAATTCACAGGGGTCATGCTTTGGCAGTTGTACTCCCCCTATAGCCATGTGCTTTGTCCTGCGTAGCATTCCATGTAGCGCAGTAATGTAGAATTCCGCAAGACCATCGAGTCGTGTGTGGACCCCGGGAAATGTGCACAGCAATGGGTGATCACTTGTCCGGCATCGCAGACCATCTGGACATTCAGTGAGTGGAATTGCTTCTGATTGCGGTACACCGCCTCGATTTCATGTCCAACTGTGAATTCCACATGCATGCAGTCTAATGCGTCTATGCAATTGGGCATGCCTGAAATGGCATGCAAGGCCACTTTGGTGGCAATGACCTGGGCAGGAGTAGTGGGTAGGGAAATGTACTCTGACGCATGGCACAGCAGCGCATCCAGTGCCTGGACCAGTATTCTAGAAAGACAGGGTTGTGTTAGCCCGTGCAGCTCCCCAACAGTGTGCTGATAGGTTCTGGTGCCGAGGAAATGCAGTACTGAGACTACCTTCAGCAGGGGGCCGATTGCAGTCCGGATGCTAATGCGGCTGCTGATGTCATCTTCAATCAGGGTGACGATGGATATGATTGAGGCCCGGTCAAGCCGGTATAATGGGTGTGTTTGACCTGGGGTCAGGTTCTAGGGTGAGGCCTTGATGCAGGGTATTGCTGGCTGCCTGCAGGTGGTGCATGCTGCACATTTATGTTTGGGATGGGCACCAGGTTCATGATTTGCCGCCTGCGCCTCCTCCTCCTCTGTACCAGTGCTGCCTCAATGTGCACTGCTGCTTGCAGGTTCACTAGCCCAAATGCTGCTATGGCGACTGACAGCATGGTTGTGTTGGAAGGTGGCCTGGGTGTGGCCCTTTTGTAGACTCCCAGTGGCCTGTGATGTGCAGCTGGCCTCATTTTGCACACCTGGGGCCTGATTTAGCTCACCTGCCACTGTTTAATGCCATGTCTGTGGTGCTGGCGGTACCGGCATGATGTTCACAGTGTTTACCCCATTGTCGTGGCGGTGTTTCCGTGTCCGTGCTACTCGTAATGTGCCCCTTGTTGCGCATTTCCAGTGACTGGGGGTGCACTGGCGAGTCGTTGCACTGTTTCCGCCCACAGAGCTACTGGGTGCGTTGACACCGCAGGGGTCGCTTGGCGGTGATGGTGTTTCCGGGATCGCAGGTCAGAATGCGTCAGCCGGTAAACGGTGCCGGTATGGTTTTACCGGCACTGTTAAGTTAAATCCACACCGGCTAACTTGTAATGAGGCCCGATATCTTCATTGACTAACTCCCATAAGTATAGAACCCTTGTTGATATAGCACAGGAAACTTGTAGCTAAAGTGGAAGGTTGAAATGAAGCAGATTTCCAAAATAGCTGATCACGGGAGGGAAAATATGGAGGGCAAACGACCTGCATCTGGGAATGATGACTAGTACAGGTTTCGGGAGCGCAGGACTGTGAAATCAGCCTAATATCACTGCAGACATCTCCCCAACTAAGAGAAACATCTTCCACATACATCCTGATGCTAAATGGTTAGGCAGGTGTGCACAAATCCAGCAATCAGAAATAAATGTGTGCAGTTATACTGCCAACTTGCATGAAGGTATGCGTTTGGGCTCTGAACTCAGGAATGTGCTTGAGGACCCTCAGAATCATGAGAGATGGTATTAAAAGTAACAATGGTAGCAGTAAAAGAAATAATAATCAGTGTCACAATCATGGCCATTGTTTATCAGTAATACAAGAATTATTAAGTCCATGCCCCTATATCAAATAGGATTTCAAAGAAGCAATTCCACAACAAAGTCACTAACGTTCCAATCCAAATGGGATGAACAAAGTCTCAGTTTAAACGTTCTCCTTCTCCATACGTCAGTTCAGAATACTAAGCAATAGTAACCACAAGGAACATCTGTCAGTACAGTTCAAGAATCAGATGTAGACATGTCTGGAGTGCTGAGGGTAGTTGAGATCAAACGCGCTCACACATCCGCAACAGAACAAGATAACTGCTTATAACATGAAAGAGCACAACAAGGAAGCCAACAACCTTCTGGGCGGGGCCTCTCACTGCATCACTTCCAAGTACTTTGCCCTTGCTCTTGCTCCCTTGGCAGGAGTGTTCACTCTCTCTTCTTCCAAGAATGTTTCCTTAGTGTGGCGAGGATCTCGGCATATTTGAGGGGAATATACTTTGGCCCTGCACGATAGTTCCAAACTATGATTGAGTAACATTATTTCCTCATCAATGATGCTACTCATAGCTCTCAACCATTTGTCTTGCAAAGGCGGGTGAAATCACCCGATTTTGTTTTTGGCGGGTGAGACGCCCATTGGAATGAATGGGCGTGCAGGAGGCTTGGCGGGTGAGTCAGCCCTTTGCAAGGCGGGTGACACCCGCCAAAAGCGGGTGAGTTGAGAGCTATGTGCTACTACTCTTCCTTTTTCCCAAGTGATCATCGTTTTTCTTTGGATCTTTCTGGTTGTTACCGTAAACCCAAGTCTTCGCTTCCAGGAGTGAATAATGGATTGTTTTCCACCAGTTCGAACTCGCACCTCCCCTGGTGTCCGAGGCAATACATCCACGTGCACCTGGGCCCGAGTACGTCTGCTAGGTGACAGGGGGAAGAGTATCACTCGTCTCCTGGTTTAACAATGATGGATTATTTGCTACATCGGCTGTTGGCCTTTCCAGCTGCCCGTCCTATTCTGGGGATTTGTTGTCGATTTGCAGTAGAGTACTGCGCAATTTCATTTTCGAGACCCACCCTTGATGTTAATATTAGATGGCTCTCAAAAAATGTCCCTTCCAGTATATTGCGCTTAACGTATCACTCCATAGCCCCTTGTCCTACGGTGCTCTCTTAATAATACAAACTTGTGCAATGTTCAGTAAATAATGTACGATTGAGCGATGGGAGCGAACTCAGGAGTCTTCCCTCCTCCCCTTAGTATCTTTCTCTGGCACCGGCTTCCCTGAGGGGTCTTAATGGATTTATGTGAGGCCAAAGGGGACTGACCCCAACAGTCTCTCACTTACCAGCCCTTTCATGGATTTAGCAATTAGCAATTTGCAGTTGGTTTTTACAAGTGAATTGCGTGGCGTACTTAGTGCTTACTAGATATCCACCGTAAATGCGTGAGAGCTAAAACTTCCACTGGCCCTTTCTGACTACTTCCACAGGCAGCTGATGAACCACCGTGTGACGACGGCTGCCGATGGACCACAACAGAACACCTACAACTCCACTTCCTCTCCATGCTGTGAGAGGGATTAAGTCGCCTTTGCTTGGAAAACAGTCTCTGGTGGCTCCATCTCCTCAATAGAGACTGAAGAAACACTGCAGCACAAAATGGTAGCAGCCCACGACAGACCACTTACAACTCCACGTCCTCTCCTCCTGTGGAGATACAATTATTTGGAAACACTCTATGACTCTTTTTGTGAAAATAGGTGTGAAGCAACACCGTCCAAATCAAATCCAGTAATAAAATTTGAATACAGAACTTTGTGTAAGCAGACCAATTGAATCTTGCCTCACCATAAAGCCATAACAAATATTGAACCAAATGGTTGGCGCTTTAGAGGATCAGCCCCATTTTGATTTAGTACATTCTGGGTTAGTAAAGTTTTTGATCACTGAAAGAGTGCTTTAGGCATATCTGCCAGGTTAATTTGTTTCTGCAGAGAAGATGATTTTGCAAGCATTATCTCGTGTTTGTATTTTTCCAGAGCCAGTTTAGTATTCTGGCGGTCAACATTGTCTCTAGTCCTGAGACAAACCTTTTCTTTTATTCAATAGCTTTTCTTGAGGTCTTTCAACCTCTCACTATACCATTGGTGTTTAAAGTTTTTTTTAGATTTTTAAAGGGAAATTGTATCACGCTTTATTTGAATATGTGTCATAATATGTGTGTATAGGTAAATACAATTAGTTGGAAATTGCACGTACTGTAAGTCCTTCAAAAAGTCGTTACTTCGAACGCAATCTAGGTCTTTTTTTCATCAAAGCATCTGCTCCTCAGTATTTATTATTCTAGTATTTGATGTACAGGTGATGGGGATCGAAAAACTAACCACAGCGTGGACTGACCAACTTACTGTGGTCATTTTATATTCACATAATTCAGTACCCTTATGGAGGACCAAGTCAAGACAGCAAGACAGTATTATAAGGAAAAGACAGCTTTCTCAACGCCCTGGGACTGTTCCAGTTTAAAGTCCTCCCTATTTGCTTACACAGGGCTCCAGCCACTTATGGACAAAATATTACAGCCATACTCTGATTTCTGTGGAGCTTATATTGATGATATTGGTATTTATAGTAAAACTTGGGAAGACCATATTTTCCATCTCTTTACTATTATGAGAGCCCAAAGAGAAGCTGGCTTAACTGCCAATCCATCCGAATGCAGGCTGGCCCAATCAGCCGTGAAATACCTCGGCTTATTTGTAGAGAATGGTAGTGTGCAACCTCAACGCAAGAAAGTGAAGGCCGTTCTAGATACCCCTTCACCTAAAACTAAAAGAGATCTCAGAGCGTTCCTCTGGTTAATCGTTTATTACCATAGGTTTATCCAAAACGTCTTGGACAGGACAGCTCGGCTACCAGACAAATTAAAGAACGCCGAACCCCAGAACATTCATTGGACTGACGAGGATGACATATGTTATAACAACCTAAAACAAACCCTGTGCCAGAATCTGATTCTAAAGGTAGTAGATTTCTCAAAGAAATGTGTATTACAAACGGACGCCTCCCTTATAGGGTTAGGAGCAGTCTTCTTATGGAACATCCCATCTTATTTACAAGTTACAAACTTTTCCCACATGAAATAAAGGACTCTGTGCTGGAATTTGATGCCCTTGCCACAAAGTGGGCCATTACCCACCTTAGATACGACCTCCTAGGAAGAAAGTTCACACTCGTCATGGACCATTCTCCAGTAGTTTGGATTGGCCAACAAAAAGATTCTAACTCTCGAGTCATGCGATGATTCTTAGACCTGCAACCCTACTGTTTCACTGTGGCGCACCGAAAAGGCAAAGATCAAGGGAACGTGGATTTCCTCTCTCGGTTCCCTTGTGAAACAGATGTAGCAACATTGCATAGAGGAAAGGTATGTGAGGAACCTGAAGGTGTGTCACCCACTAGTTCCCGAAGATATTTCATGCAGGTGGACGGGACACGGCCATCGCTTTTGGATCCAGTTCCAGGGGTGGACCAGTGAAATAGGATCACCTAGATTAAGGGTCTTCGGGGAGTGGAACTGGGACACCGGATGGTGAGACGCGGTATCCCCTTCCCTGTAACACCTTTTCCCCACTACTTAGGAGCTTAACCCCCCCATTTCCCAACATTAATAATTCCTCACAGACAGCTGACGGTGAGCGAAAACAGACTAACACCAGAGCCGTATACCTGACATGTCTCAATACAATAGTTAGGCAGAGTCAAGCAATTCCTGGTCATTACACACACCTGACTTTCATCATACTTCCCCACACAGATAAAAGGCGGAACACGAAAGCACAATCTCTGCGAGGCAAAACACACAAGAAAACAGCAGTTTCAAGATGGCAGTTTAATACAACGAGAAAGACGGCGAGACTAGAGTGGGGTGCAATGAAGCAAGTGACCTTGATCTTTTCAGACCATTTGTTACCTTTGTGAGCCTTTTAAGATAAGAAACCTAAGAAGTGGAATTGAAACTAAGGAAACCTGCATTGTGTGTCAGAGGTCCTCCTGCATTGATAACCAAGGCGGGGAGGAGTATTTGCCGTTGTGGTACTGTCCTTTGCTCCAACAAAAAAGAAGCACCAGTAAAGTCAGCACAGCCGGTGAGTCAGGAAAACTGATACCAGACCAGCCTGTGCTAGAACCAAGGTTGCAAGCAGCAGCATTGTATGGAGAAACCGAAAGAGAGCAGCGTGTGAATCGTATTTGATGAACAACATGAATATAATTGAATAACAGAGGAGTGACTGAACTTTTGAACACAGGAAAGATACCGTACACAGAGTGGTCCGGCACCACCTGGGTGCTCATTCAAAGGTCTCTGTTAGGTATCCAGCTGGTTGGAAATTGTGTGGATAGATTTGGAGATCGAAGTGGTCCTGCAATGGGTCAAGCTCAACCATGTGCACATTCAAAAGTCTTCGATAGATAATGCAAACTGAAATTGGTCTGAACCCACCTGAGGGAGACTAATTGTGTAAAAGGAAGTATCTGACCTCGTAGAAGGGGGATCCAGGGTGAACCGTTAGTCACCCCAGAAAGAACATTCTCTAAACATTGTAACAAGGGATCTGAGCCCAGAAGAGGGGGATCCAAAATAACGAACATTGTAAGAAAAGTGATCTGAGCCCGACTGAGGGGGATATAGGGTGAAGAGTGAATCTTCTGAATTGAGTATCTGAGAGAGGAAAATAACTTTTTGTTTGTTTTGGTACATCAGGCCCTCTGCATCAAGATACTTTGATAAGTAAAGAGAGTTGTCTACAAAAGGCCCTGATACTAGAAATGTAACTGTGTCCTCATGCCGAAGAAGCCAAAGAGTGTGCTATGCTCGAGTGAACCTCTTTGTCCCGTGCTGAAAATGTGGGGAAGGGATGCCAAAGACCTGAACATCCTGGCATATCATTTTGAACACTTCTTTCTTTTTCATGAACACTACCCCACACTATTTGTATTTAGCAGTAAGGATTGGCAATTATTTTTTAGTATAGGTGTCATGATCCCAGCCAATGAGCACAGTGTTCCCATCTTATGCCAGTAACATTATCTCAGTCAGTGGGTCAAACGTGGGTGTTAGCCTGGCATACATGGCATTTGCACCACTCCCAGCATCTGTTCCCATAGACTTTCATTGTGTTAACATTGCATTATACTCCAAACATGGCTGCCACAAGATCCATTCATATCTGACAGCACGTTCCATTGAAATTGCAGAAGGAGCTACTTAAGGCCCGCCTCGGCTGAAGCGCTCGCTTCGCGTCTTCTCCACTGGCAGCGGGTAACGCTACCGATGCTTTCTCCTCACAGAACCTTGCAAAGGAGAGAAAAATGACACATTAGCTTGACAGAAAAAGACCAAAGAATCTCTTAGTTTATAGAAAAAACTTACTGAACCGTAGTTTTCTTCGAAGCAGTATCTTCAGTCAGCAGTGTTTGTTTATTACCGCAGCAGCTCCTGTCAGAAATTCCTCTCACAGTCGCAGCATCTTTCGACCGCAGTTTTCGTCTGAAACTACAGCATCTTCATTCAGAAGTTTCTTCCGCCGCCTCAGCAACATCCGAAAGGATTTTCCTCAGCTTTCCGAAAATCTGCAGATAAACAGAGGTATTTAATTAACTAACGAACTGAATAGCGAGGTCTAACCCAAGATACCTGTGTACATTAACATAAGTGGCCAATCACGGCTGGTGTCATCAGCCATTACTCCTGGGCTCCCTGAAGAAGTCATTGTGAGAAGGGATTTTCTTACATTCGCTACTCTCTTACAAGAACTTCAAAAACCCCAAAGGGAATTTATGCCCCAAGATTATTGCCAATTTGATTGTTACTCCCAAACCTCTCCAATGTGGAAGTGGACAGAAACAGAATCTCAGGAACCTACCATTCGCCAAGAGGTACCCTCAAAGCCTCAGGAATACCTAATAACAAAATCACTACCTCGATCCCAGTTTGTAGGATACATTTGGGAGACAAATAGGAACACCCCGCCTCTACCGGAACGAAGGAAAGGAAACCCATGGAATATATGCAAAAGTCCCTGGATACATCTTTCGTTTGTTCTCTCCAAAGTCCTAAAATTGGAAGACCTTGGAAAAGACCAAGTTTATCCACATCGAATAGGAAAAGGGTATGTGAGAAACCAGAAGGTGTCTCACCCGCTAGTCCTCGGGGATCTGTTATCCAGGGGGCCAGGACACAGCCATTGCTTTTGGATCCAGTTCCTGGAGGCGGACCAGTGCGTGAGGATCACCTGGGTAAGAGGTCTTCGAGGAGTGGGAGTTGAACACCTGATGGCGAGACACAGTATCCCCCCCCTGAAATACCTCTAACCCATCCAACCCGATAGGATATTTAGAAACTCTACCCCCATCTTTCCCTTCACAAACACTTTCACATGAACAGACTGCTCTGAGAGAAAACAGACTCACACCTGAGCATGGTACCTGACATGTCCCACTACTGTGGTCAGGCAAGGTCAGGCAATTACTGGTAATCACTCATACCTGACTTCCATTAAGCTTCCCCACACAGATAAAAGGAGGAGCAGGAGAGCACACTCTAAGCGAGGC
Organism: Ambystoma mexicanum; assembly: GCF_040938575.1. Lineage (NCBI taxonomy): Eukaryota > Metazoa > Chordata > Amphibia > Caudata > Ambystomatidae > Ambystoma > Ambystoma mexicanum. The sequence continues at coordinate 101,409,933 of NC_090936.1, read as the reverse complement.
AAAGCACACAAAGAAACAGTACTTTCACAACGGCAGTTGAACGAGGGAAGAAAGACAGCACACCAAGAAGGGTACTCAAGGAGGGAAATACCCTTGACCTTTTAGACGAGAAAACGTTACTTTCCAGAACCCTTCAGATTAGAAAGCGCGGGGCCAGGAAACCAGACTGAAGAATCCTGTATTGCGTGTCAGAGATACCCGGGGCCCTCCTGCACGGCTGACCGAGTCGGGGAGGAACTGCAGCCGTGTGGTACCATCCTTGGCTCCAAGATCAAAGCAGCACCAGAGAGATCAACACAGCCAGTGAGTTGGGGAGACCGATGCAAGACCGGTCTGTGTTGAAGTGTAGAAAGAGAACAAGAACGAAGATTGAAATGTGTGTGATGAAAGACACGAGGATAGCTTAATTGAACATTTACAGAGAAAGATACAATACCTGTAACAGAGTGGAATAGAACGTCTCTGTAAGGTATCCAGCCAGAAAGTGGCAAAAACTAAAGTAGAAGATTGGTAAGAACATTGTGTGAAGTGAATCGAAGTGGTCCTGCAACGGTTTAAGCAAAGTCAATTGCACATTCGAAAGTCTTCTATTTTTTATATCAAGAGGAAAACATAGAAAGTAAGATATCATGCTCCGAGCCTGAACGAGGAACCCAATTGTGAACATTGTGCTAAAGGGGTCCGAGCCTGAAGAAGGGAGATCCATGGACCGAGTCCAAAAGAGGGAGACCAAATGTGAATATTGTGCAAAAGGGGTCTGAGCCCGAACGAGGGAGATCCATGGTCTGAGCCCAAATGAGGGAGATCCATGGTCCGAGCCCGATCGAGGGAGACCAATTGTGAACTTTGTGGTAAAAGGGGTCCGAGCCTGAAGGAGGGAGACCCATGATGAACACTGGAAGCGAGAACTTGTGAATGTGAAAATCCTGATAAGAAAGGAACTTTGGTGCTTATTACGACAGGCCCTCTGCAGTGAGAAACTGTTATTGGGAAAGAGTCTTTGGCAGAAGGCCCTGATACCTCTGCTTTGAACTGTATCCTAATGGCAGAGAAGCCGAGTGTATGTAAAGCTTGAACGTGCAACCTTGTCCCGTGCTGAAAACGTGGGGAAGAGAAGCCAACTGTTCAACTATCCTGACATATTATTTCTTGAACACTTTTCTTTTTGCATACACTATTGTCCCACACCATTTTATATTTTGAACTAAGTATTGGCAATAGATTTATTAGTATAAGGGCTTCTATTGTGACAGAGACTTAACTAGCACAGTGTTATTATTTGATGGTCGTAGCTTGTTCCCATCCTTAGAATTAGGTTTAGATAGGCGTTCGACCAACCCATTGAAGTTCAATAAACACCCTTGAACCGTGATCACTTGTGTCTGTCTTCACTGTTTGATACCATGCCTTCCTTACAGGTCACGGACTTGGTTCCTTTTACTGATGAATTGCCACTTTCTTTGGGAGAACACAACCTGACCATGCCACTCTTCTATTCTTGACAGGCACCTGCGAATATAATGGCCAGAGATATGGGGAGCCGACTCAACATGACCATTTTGTTCACAGAAAAAGGGATAGTGTGCTCAATGTCAGGGTTTCATTATATGAATGTGAGGGAACTTATCCAAGCTTATTGTTGCCTAACGGTACAGAGAGGGGTGCCAGTGGACATTCAGCTTTTTTCCTATGGGATAGAAGTATTAATCGCATGGCTCCCAGTGATACAGGGTAAGCTGTTAAGCATACCAAATGAATTCCTTTTTAGATTGGAGGTTCTTTCAGATGAGAAAAGAGGAAAAGTGATCTCAATAGAACTTAAGGCAGTCATAGTGATAGACGAGAAGATGGTACTGCACAGGACTGAAAATACAGGACAATCAAGGAGAACTATAATTGCAGTAGGGGATGGATATAGGTTGACTGATGTGACAGATGAGGAGCTATTTCAGGGTGATCTATCAGACAGTGAGCTGGGATTTAACTTAAGTCTCACACATTGGGGGGAAATATGTAACAGAGAAGTGCCGCAGAGAATGGCTGTGGTGCGAAAACCGCCACCATCATTTCTCGAGGAAGACTTAGGGCGAGTACCCAGTATCTTATGGACCAACAGTCCCTATGACGTGGGTTTGCTGAAAGGGATAGGGGTGTTCAAGATAAAACTCAAACCAGGGGCTATTCTACCAAGGGTAAGGCAATACCCTCGATTGAGGGAAGCCGACAAGGGCATATAGATCGCCGCACTGGGAAAGTAAGGCATTCTGCTGCCCTCAGAATTACAGTAATCTCGGTGTACCCGGTGAAGAAGACAAAAGGGGGATCATGGCGTTTAATCCAGGATTTACGCACTCTAAACCAAATTGTTGAAGCAAAATTTCCAGTGGTTCCGAATCCACTGACAATCTTGTGCAGCATCCCAAAGGAAGCTGCACACTTCATGGTAATAGATTTGAAGAACACCTTTTCTGTACCACTTCACTAAGAGTCATAGGACTTAACATCCTTTCTGTATAGAAACCAGAACGGGAAACCTACAAGGTTATCACAAGGGTACAGTGAGTCATCTTCCATCTTTAACAGGGTCCTCCAGATGGACCTAGGCAACATACAGATGGCGAGTACAGTCATACAATATGTGGATGACATTTTAATTTGTAGCAAGACAGAAGAGCAGTGTAGAAATGATTCAGTATATTTGCTGAGAAGATTGGCAGAAAAGGGTTATAAAGTGGGCAAAGTAAAACTACAATACTGCTAAAAGGAAGTGCTATACATATAACAGTTAATTTCACAAGAGGGCTGAAGGGTCACTCCATAAAGGTCGGAGGTGATTCACAGATCACTGATGCCAACGACAGTGAGAGAGATGCAGCAATATCTGGGCCTTTGCAATTACTGCAGAGCTTGGGTCTTTGACTATAGCACATATGCAAGACCTTTTTTGAACAGACTTAAGGAGGCACAGAAAGGGAATGGCGGGTTGGAGTGGACACATGAAATGACAAAGGCTTTTGAGGAGCTGAAAGAAGCAATATACACTGCTCCAGTACTAGGGATCTGTGAGCAACCAGAGGGTGTTTCACAGCCTAGTCCCCAGGGATACCGTACTCCGGTGGCCAGTGAAAGGCCATCGCTTTTGGATCCTGACCCTGGGGTCGACAAGCGAGGGTGGATCAACTGGGTAGGGGGTCATCGAGGAGTAGGCCAGAAGCACCCAATGGTGAAACATGGTATCCCCTTTGTCTACAACCTATCTAACCTCTATCCCTGCTTATTTTATGGGATAGCTGCCATAATTCCTCCCCACTTTATGTTGACAGCAGTACTGAGCCAAGGAAGATGAGGAATGAGGTCAGAAAAAATTACCTCCACTGACTTGCATTGGCACTGTCCCTGTAATGAGGCCAGGCAGAGTCAGGCACGTAGTCCTAACAATGCACACTTGTCACTTCTTAACACTCCCTGTGAGAATAAACAGTGGCACGCACAGGCACATAGTGAGTGAGGCTGAGTATGAGAAGGAATAGCTCTTCCATGGCTGAAACACTTGTGTACGAGTGCGATAGAAATAAAATATCAATCAATCAATATCAATCAATGTGAACCAGACATTGGAATTTGGAAGGCCAAAGTGCTGATCGGCAGTTGCAAGGATTGAGAGAAAGCCAGGGGAGAATTCCACCCTTTCAAGAAGCCATAAGTGTTCCAATACCGAAACCGAGTGAGTGGAGGAAAGGAATCTTCAAGTTGCCAGAGAGCAGCACAGGACCTTACCGGGTGAACGGCGAGTTGGGGAGGAGCAGAAGAGGTGTTGGTAATGGCCTTGACTGCTGCACGAAACAGATGAAAGAAAATCAATTAACACGACCGGTGAGTTATCAAGGGCAACAAACGTCTGTTTTTTGTTAAAAGCAAAAGTAGCTGTAATCTGAAAGTTGAAGGTTGCGCGCGTGTGCCGCTAAAAGGCTAATTGAAAGGACAATTGTTGAATTATAAAAGGAAGCGGATACAAAGTAACAGAGTGGTCTTGCAAAGCGAAGTCGCACATTCAAAATTCTCTGTGAAATGTTATGAGAGTTGAAAGATATTTCAGCGGGAACCAAAGGAACAAAAGTAAACGAGATAAGGAAAGAAAGTTGAATACGAGGAAAGTGAAGTATGTGAACTCTGAATATGTCAAGAGGGCAAAGTATATGCACTTTGGGAAAACGCCAAGAGGGCAGAATCAGAACTACAAGTACCAAGAGGTATTGGTAACAAGAACTACAAGTACCAAGAGGTATTGTGAAAAAGAAATACCAAGAAGTATTGGTGTTGCATATGAATTTTGAAAAAGGCCAAGAGTGCAAATGAAAGAGAGAAAGGCCCTTATTAGGGCCCTGGCGTTAAGGGGTTAACGGCGCCGTAAAAGGTGTCGGCGCCGTTAAACCCTTAACGCCTGATTAGGAGGTCCCTTTGCGGGACCCGACCTTAACGGCTGGACCAGCCATTAAAGTAGGGGCCCGCAAATGGACTCTCGAGGTAAGTACGGTACTGCAATTTGCGGTACCGTACTTACCGCCTTCCCCATTCCCATTATGCCCTATGGGGCAAAAATGGGAATGGGGAAGGGCCATGGTGGCATGGGGAATTACCGCCCCGCCAACCTTAGAATGGGATGGTAATTCCCCATTCTGCCATGGTGCTAACAGCACCATGATTTTCCGCCGGAGTCCTAATGAGGGCCAAAGAGTTTGAAGTACCAGAAAAGCATTTGTGTTACAAAATGAGGAAGATTGTGAATTGAAGAATTGTTGAAAAAGAAGGCGAAGTGGTCATGCAGAGGTCTATGTCAAATCCTCTCTGTTTCAAAAGTCTTCGACAGTGAAAAGACACCCAAGATAAAATGTGGGGAAGGGAACCCCCACCAAAAGGAGAAAGGCTCGAGCCCGGCGGAGGGAAGTTTGAGAAACCAGCGGATGTCTCACACGGTAGTCCCCAGGGATCTTTCTTTCAGGTGGCCAGGGAACGGCCATTGCCTTTCGATCCAGACCCTGGGGGTGGACCAGTGTGGGAGGATCACCTGGGTGAGGGTTCTTCGGGGAGTGGGGGTGAGGCAGCCGATGGTGAGACTCTGTATTCCCCCTTTTTTGTATATCCAACCCCTCCTATTGTTAGGCTTCAATGTCCCAACCCCCACTTCTGCACAAACAGGCTGAGGAAGAGGGTGACTGAGAGTAACAAGACCAACTCTTATACTAACTCCAACTCAGGACATCCTGTCCACCCTCTCTTCCTCTACCTCCTCTTGCTCCTCCTCTACCCTTCCTGGCCCGTCTGAGGCTGTATCTCCTCTTCCTTTCTCCTCCTTTGCTCTGTTCACCCCATACGCTGTTTCTAGACAAGTCCGATCTATGAAAATCTCATCAAGGTAGGTTCTCCCCTGTTCATCCAGAACAATCAAGGACCACATCGACACCCTTGCTCCAGCTTTGGCCAATTTCTGCAATCACTCCTTTGCCAGTGGAAATTTCCCCTCCCCCTTAAGCACTCTCTTGTGCACCCCCTTCCAAAAAATCCCTCCGCCCCCTAACTATAGTCCGATCTCCATTCTTCTTTCCTGGGCAAACTCTTGGAAAAGCTGGCAGTCTCCCAGCTTAATCTACATACTGAATCTACTGGTTGTCTCCATGACCACCAGTATGGCTTCAAAGCTGCCAGAATCACGGAAACTGCTCTCCTGAACATATTGCTCTTCAATCTTGACTCCAATCTCTCTTCTGTCCTCATTCTCCTTGATCTATCCTCTGCTTTTGACATGGTCAACCATGCCATCCTGCTCAATCATCTCCAGGACAGCCTTGGTATTACTGATCAGCCCCTAGCCTGGTTGACCTCCTTTCTCACCAACCGACCCTCTCAGGTCCAACTGGGGTCTTTCCTCTCTTCTATCTATCTCTCTATTTGTGGTGTTCCCAGGGGTCTAACCTCTCTCCCTGGCTCTTCAACCCCTACCTGGCACCTCTTGCCCACCGCATCGCTACTTTCTGCTTGAATTTTCAATGTTATGCGGATGACACTCAACTCCCTTTCAGGCTCCCCTCTGCCACCTCTGCTTCTTCTCTCATACCAGACTGTCTGACCTCAATTCCGGAATGGTGTGCCGCCAATGATCTCTGCCTTAATGCCAGTAAGACTGAGATCCTCCTCATTGGGACAACCGCCCCCTCTTTTTTTCTCTCTCTCTCTCTCTGGCTGCCCATTGTGGGTCCTCTTCCTGCTCCTTCCTGTGAGGCTAAGAACCTTGGTGTCATCCTCAACTCCACCCTTTCCTTCTCTCCTCATATCTCTGACATCTCTAAGAAGTCAAACTATCTGCTGCACCTCCTCAGAGGTATTCTTCCTTTTCTCACTTTGCCCCAGAAGCTCACTGTCTCCAGAGCTCTGGTCCTCTCTAGGCTGGACTATTGCAACAGCCTCTTTCTAAATCTTCCGGCCTTTACTCTTCAACCTTTACAACTTATCCAGAACATGAATGTGAGACTTACAATTGGCGTGAAGCCCAGGGATCGTATCTCTCCAGCTCTGAAATCTCTTCACTGGCTCCCTGCGGCTTCCAGGATCAACTTCAAGACCATCCGCATTGTACACAAGGCTTTCTGGGGCCTGGGACCACTCTACCTCCAACTTTTTCTTCCAAAACATCTTCCTTCTCGTGCTCTCCGCTCACCCACCTCCAACTCTCTGAGGGTCAGACGCTTCTCCAAGCAGAGAGTTGGGGCAAATCTATCTCCTTGGCTGGGGCCTCCCTCTGGAACAGCCTCCCTGCTTCTCTCAAACTTGGGCAGAACCACTTCCGGTTCCAGAAGAAACTCAAGACCTTCCTTTTCGCTTCCGCTTTCTCTCTTAATCTTCCCTGCTGATGCACCTGACTGCTCCGAGCACTGGTCACCTGGTCACCCTCTGAACTCAGGCCCAGGATTCTGCATGTCCAGTTGCCCACGCACTGCTTCAAGGCTCCCCAGCACTTAAGGGTCTGTATCTGCAACCCTACAGTCCCTTCTCTCTGCACTTATTAGCCAACCGCTGGCTGCACTTGTGAGTTAACTGCACTTCCTTCTTCCCCTCACCCCTGGCACCTCTCCCCTTCCCCTCACTTGCGTGATCTGAATGATACAAGGGCTAGTCAGATTGTTATTTTGTCCCACCTTGTTTCCCCCTCCTTGTCTTGTTGCGCCTAGAAACACTTGTGTACAGGCGCATTATAAATGCCACATCGCATCATATCTTATCATATATCGTACTGGACATGTTCCGCTAATCGGGCCAGGCAAATTCAGGCACTTGACTTCAAGTGCATACACCCAATTCCAATTAGCTCTCCTCAAACGGATAAAATGCAGAACCTAGAGACACACTCTGAGCAAGGTGGAACACGAGTACGACCAGAACTTCCCGGGTGAAGGTGAACCTACTGGAGTAGAGCAACAGACCAAAGGACAGGAGCAGCAGGCCAAAAACTCCAAGAGTTCCCTACAGGAGGTCTTTGCCTCCACAAGGCCGTGAAAGACATGCGGAGAAGGCCAGATCCCAATATCTAATATTGCATTGTGTTTCAAGGATGCCAGCGACCCTCCCGTATAAACGGGGGAGTTGGGGGAAGCAAGGCCAAACCTATGGTACTAACCTTAACTCATGAATTTGAAATTGAAATCCAAGAAAGAACCACAGACAGCCAGTGAGTGGGCAAACGACCTGAGAGACTGGTGTGTGCAGAGAAAGATTGAAGTTTGCAACAATATATCGCAAGTGAAGGCTGCACGCATTTGGATGAGACGCGAGGAAAGGCGGACCTGTGAGTTAACTTTACGATAAAGACAGCTCTGGAATCAGCGATACTGAGCAACAGAGTTATCCGACGAAAAGGATTAGCTCACTCGAAAGTTTCTATGAACAGTGTTTTGTTTGAAGGTGATCAAAGTGAATTCATTGTAAAAGCGAAAGTTGTTAGGAAAGATTTCGTAATTGTAGGTAATTTTCCTTCCATGTGGCAACCCCTAAACTTTTTGCTGTTGTTTTTCACCTTGTTCTTGACTTTGCCAGAGAAGTGCAGCCTTCTGCCGCACTCCTCTGGGCTTTCGCTCCTTTCTTACGGGGAAACTGACATGCCCTTAAGACAGTCAGTACCGGGGAACGCTGTTTCCCGTATTTTCTTTTATCATGTTGCGGCTTTCGTGCAACATGACACAAGAGGGCACTGTAAGCTAAGTTACAGCTCTCTTGGGTCTCTAGCCTTCTACAGGCCCTAGATACTCGTTTAGGATTGTATCTGATCGGTGCAAGTGATTCAGGGACGGGAATGGTGGCAGCGATCGTTTCTTGTGTTTTGAGCTCCTTTTGGCATTCTAAGCGCGTTTCTCGCGCTTACCCAAAATGGTGGCCTGGCTCCCAAAATGGCCAGACCACGAGGCTCCTTTGTCCTGTCGGCTGACCGTCTTGCTCCCTTCACCTTCCCCAGGTCGAGCCGACCCGGGGCCTTCCTTATTTGGGCATGTACTTTCCCGCGAAACACGGATGCTTTCGCGGGCTTCTACATGTCTTGTGTGTGCCTCCAGGATGTGGGCTGGGATGTCTGGTCCCAATACACATCCTGGGTGCCAGAGAGTCTAGGGTGGTGTGAATGCCTGGGACCACCGTGGTCCGTGATTGGTCCACGAATGGTGTGAGTGTTGATGAGCGGATCTCCCATTGGGTCCCCTCCGTTTAGGCGCGAAGGGAACCGTGGATAAGAGGGGGCTGGAAACACCACTACCAGGTCGATCTCCTGAGTTCTCACGAACAAAGGAATACAGGAGCCAAGTATCCTGCAACCAAGAGGCTGGACCGAGGAATCGCTGGTGACCCGCTGAAGGACTTCTCCTCTGCACTGCTGTCGCCTTGTGAAACCCTTTTCACCTTTGATCGAACCAGAAGGCCTGTACTGGTACTTCGACCCTTGGAATAGCGGGAACAGCTATTCTCGGCATCGTCACCATCTCCTGCCAGTAAGCCTTCGAAAGCGTCTCTGGGCCATCCAGCTGACTGACCAGCTTACACGGGAGTCTTGCTCTGTAACCGCCGCCAGGTTGTGTAGTATTTCGAGTCCTTGTCACTCTCACACGCTTCGTACTCTTGGCGTTCCCAGGTCTGAAGTGAGTAGTGTACATTTGGCTCAGATACACACGGCCGCTCCGTTGCCCTGCTGTGGTAACAAACTGTGCGGGTTTCTTCGATTGGGACGTCTTTTTACTCAACACGACGACGAGGCGTTCCCTGCTCTTCTGAACCTGCCAGCTACTGAAACGGACGCGGAGAAGCCTGGGTCTGCTTGCATCGGGGACCGGTGAGTAGCATAGCTAGGATCTGGTCGCCCTCCTGCGGGAGCCCATTGCTTTTCCCCGCTGTGTCAAACAGCACCCTTTTCCGTACTCGCGCTCTGCTTCTGCCCACTGTGGAGGCTGCGCTTCAGTCACGGAACGTGTTCTTCTTCTTTTGTGCACTAAACTGAACTGCCTGATTTCCCTCGAAGAGCTTCTCCTTTTGCCCGTTGGCACCAGCGCGTGCAGGTATTTTTGAGCACCAGGCTCCACTCTTCGCAGGGCTCGGACTTCCATCTAGTTAGGTGCCTCTGAAGGCGAACTGGGTCTAAGCATTATTTCGCACTGCCTGTCTTTCTTCCCTTTTAGGTGGACTACCCATTTCGTGCATCTAACGCTTGAGACTGTCGTATTTATATATATTGTGTTGATATGGTATGTGTTGGTTTACTATCGTTATATTGCGATTTTCTCGCTACGGACATTGTTTTAAAGGCCTTGGAATAAATGTGTATATATTTTTAATATAACAACTGTTTGGAGTAGTTTGTAAGTGATCTTGCTTTGTGTGCTCATTGCGGGCTTTCAGTCACCCTCACCCCTCTTGAGACCTAGTCTTGACCGCCGCGATCGCTACCTTGATTGGTCTGGCTCGTCCAGAGGTTACCCTGTTCCAAGTAATTAGGTTGGCCTTCTGAACTTCTGCGCCACCAGGACAGAGTTCAGAAATCCGTCTTAACAAATTGGTGTACAGCGGTGGGATACGACTGAAGGTATCCAGTGTTGCGCACGAACTAAGGCATTTCAGGTTATTCCAACCAGGACACGTAGTGAATTGTTGTAGTATAACTTTAAAAAGCCCATAATCCTATCTAACAGTATGGAAACAAATACCTTGTTAACTTTAAATGCTTCCAAATCAGAAACATTGAAAAAGATGTGTGCAGAGAGAGGTGTTTCCTCTCAAGGCACGAAATTAGAAATTATCCAAAGAATCGTGGCGTGGCAAGAAGCGCAGCTTGACGCTATAACTTCTGAGGACAGTGCGGAAGGAGGTGGGGCTGCTCTCACTGGTAGAACCGACGGTTCTGCCGCTGCACTGATCCATCGCGACCACGAGGACAGGGAGGACGAGATGTCTAATGTTTCCTCTGCCAGTGCTGATGGGGAGGCTATGCTTGAATTCAAGAAGCAAGAGCTGCGGTTTAGGCAGCAGGAGCTTGAATTCAGCATAGCCAAACTAAAAATCGAACAGGCAGAAAAACAAAAAGACAGGGATCACCAGTTGGAACTGGCCAAGCTTCAGGTTGCAAATGGGTCCAAGGGTCCTGGATATGGGTCTGGGGCCTCCTCTCATCCACGGTTTCCGAAAGATCTGCTCAGTGTGTATGAGGAAAGGAATGACATTATGGACTGGCTGAATGCGTTTGAGTATGCATGCAAAGTTCAACAAGTTGACAATGCTGATAAGATTGCCTGGTTACTCAGCAGACTGCCCCATTCTGACTGTAGTGCCATTATGGAAATGTTGAAGGCTGAGCGAGCTGATTTCGCAATGTTAAAGCAAACTCTCATTTTAAAGTTTGGGAAGACTCCGGCCCAATATTTGAAACGTTTCAGAGAGTATAAGAAAAAGGAAGGTGGTACTTGGGTATCTTATGTCACTGAGTCCTTGAAAAACTTAACTGGCTGGGTCGAAGGTTATAAGGTTTCTACCTTCGAAGGCATGATAAATCTTGTCATGCTGGAACACATTTTTGCATCTTCTTCCCCGGAGCTTAAGCAGCATTTGGCCGATTCGGAGGAGATAGATCCTAAGAAGCTGGCCATTGCAGCCGACTTATGGGTGTCACATCGAGTGTCCCATAAGGACAAAACTCATCCTGGTAAGCAGGAGGAAGGGAAAAAGTCCAAAGATAAGGAGGGTGGAGAATCTGATAAATCTTCTTCTCATAAGGGCCACAAAAAGAAAAATAAGGGTAAAACACAAGAGAACTCACAGGGTAGTGGAGGTCAGCCTCCGAAACAGAACTCTGGTTACAATAAGCCTCCCTATGTAAACAGACCCAATGGATCTTGTTTTGCTTGTGGAGCAACTGACCACGTGAAGGGGGATCCCCGGTGTAAGGTTAGACCTTTGGGGGTCGACTCCGCTAATCTGGCCTTCTCCTCCTACGAGGAAGAAGAGATTACAGGAGCATCCTTCTCCTCAGACTCATTTCCCAGCGGGATAGAGGCTGAGGTAGTTTTAGTGTCCCTGGGTTCCTGGGAGCCTAAAGTCGCAGAGGCTTATTCTAGGATTCCGGATAATACCAAGCACTACTTTAAAGACAGTGTGCTGATCAATGGAGTAGATACTCCAGCTCTTAGGGATAGTGGGTGCAGTCGCACTGTAGTGGATTCTACCTTGGTAGACTCAGAGGAAGTTGCCAGAGCTACTCTGATGCCCACTAAATTGGCTGACGGCCCACTCCGTATGTTCCCAGTAATACCTGTAAATCTTACTTTAAATGGTACAGCAGTCAGGATTCCAGTGAGCATTCAGAGAAACGTCCCGGGAAAGGTCTTGTTAGGTAATGATCTCAGAGCTTTAGGGCTCGTAGGAGACACTGCCGAAAGACCCTAAACACGGTCTCAAGCACGGGCAGCATTGGCCAAGACCAATACGCTGCCCCAGCCGAAGGGGAAACCCAAGGTGAAAGGAGTCGACAAGTCAAGACGAGGGAAAGAGAATATTCCCCCGAGCTCGCCTACTACTGCGGTGGAGGAAGTTGGTCAATCGCCCGGGCCTGACGAGGAGGTGGCGATGCCTGAAGTATTTGACCCCAACGATCATCCTGAACTAAAAGACTTGTTAGTTGAAGGAGGTCCTGATAGGGACGAATTCAGTAAAGGCCAACGTGAGTGCCCATCTCTGGAAGGCCTAAGGAGACAGGCCTGCTCCCAGCTTGAGGGTGAACCTCCTGGGACGCATAGGATTTATTGGGAAGGTGGACTCCTGTATAGTGAGCCCACAGAGTCTACAGAAGGAGACCATAGGAGGTTGGTGGTTCCCCTTGCTGTTAGGCCCTTCCTCCTGCAGTTGGCGCATGAAGTTCCCCTTGCTGGTCACCTTGGTATGAAGAGGACCAAGCAAAGGTTATCCATGCACTTCTACTGGCCCAAGATGGGGGTGCAAGTAGAAAGTCACTGCAGGAGTTGTGCCTCCTGCCAGTTGTCTGGTAAGGTTGGCGCAACAATCCAAGCTCTGTTGGTACCGCTCCCAGTTGTGGGGGTACCATTTGAAAGGGATTGGTAGGGATCGACATTGTTGGTCCCCTTGACCCGCAAACATCCTCGGGCAATAGGTTTATCCTGGTGCTGGTCGACCATGCAACCAGATATCCTGAGGCCATCCCATTGAAAACTGTAACTGCCAAGTCAGTTGCAAAAGCTTTACTTGGCATATTTACTAGGGTTGGCTTCCCTAAAGAAGTTGTGTCGGATCATGGCAGCAACTTTATGTCGAAGTATATGCAGGCTATGTGGAAAGAATGTGCGGTCACCTACAAGTTCTCTTCTGCATACCACCCCCAGACCAATGGTCTGGTGGAACGTTTCAACAGAACGTTAAAGAGCATGATTGGGGCTCTGGAGGAACCTCAGAGAAGAAAATTGGATCTTCTTTTACCATGCTTACTGTTTGCCTACCGAGAGGTACCACAGGAGGGTGTTGGCTTCAGCCCCTTCGAACTTCTGTTCGGTCATCCCGTACGGGGACCCTTAGCCATCGTCAAAGAGGGATGGGAGATGCCCACTCCCCCTGTTACTACCAACGTAGTTGATTATGTGCTAGGGCTCAGAAAACGGATGGTACTTCTGATGGGCTTGGCTAGTGATAAATTGAAGGCAGGACAAGCGCTGGTGAAACATTGGTACGACCAGAAAGCTTCCCTCATCAACTTTACACCTGGTCAGCAAGTCCTGATCATGAATCCCATAAGGCCTCGAGCTTTACAGGACAAATGGTCAGGCCCTTACACAGTGGTGGAGCCCCTGGGTGAGGTTAACTATTTAGTGGACCTTGGAAGGCCTCGACAGGCTCCAAAAGTGTTTCACGTGAATAGGCTGAAGGCTTTCGTCCCAAGAGTCGAAATCGCAGCACTGCTACTGGCTTCAGATGTTGAGGAAGAGGAGTCTGAACCTCTCCCTGACCTGTTCCAAAGCGGTCCTTCAGATAGCTCCTTTGAGGGTGTCCGAGTGGCCCCTCACCTGACTTCTGATCAGCAGGCTGAGGTGAAAAGTTTGCTTAGGCAGTTTTCCCCCCTGTTTTCACAGTCGCCTGGTTTGACACCTTGGTGCAAACATAACATTGACACAGGAGACAGTGTACCTACCAAAAGTAGGGGATACAGGATGTCAGACAAAGTACGGTCTTATATTAAGACCGAGGTCAACAAGATGTTAGACGTTGGGGTGATTGAACCCTCTAGTAGTCCTTGGTCCAGCCCTGTGGTTTTGGTTCCAAAGGCAGGCACTTCTGAATTGAGGTTCTGCGTGGATTACAGGGCTCTGAATGCTGTCACCAAGACAGATGCACACCCCTTGCCTCGAACAGATGAGCTGGTGGATACTTTGGGTGCCTCCAAGTACCTCAGCACGTTTGACCTCACTGCTGGCTATTGGCAAATAGCTTTAGCAGAACATGCCAAGGAGAATACAGCATTTTGTACTCCAGACGGCCTTTACCAATTCCGGGTAATGCTGTTCGGGTTGAAGAATGCACCTGCCACTTTCCAGAGGCTTGTGAATCATGTGTTGAATGGGTTGGACGAATTCTGTCTTGCATATCTGGACGATATAGCAGTTTTCAGTGCCACCTGGGAAGACCATGTGAAACACCTCGGGATTGTGCTCCAGGCTCTTCAGAAAGCACACCTGACCATAAAGGCTAGTAAATGCCAGATTGGACAAGGCTCAGTGGTTTACCTTGGACATGAAGTAGGTGGAGGGAGGATACAGCCTCTTCCCAGTAAAGTACAAGCAGTACAAGACTGGCCTACCCCCACTATGCAAACCCAATTGAGAGCCTTCTTAGGACTCACGGGGTATTACCGCAATTTTGTGGCAGACTATGGCACCATAGCTGCCCCTCTGACTGCCCTCACAACTCCGAAGAAACCCAAGAAGGTAACTTGGACCGACGAGTGTGAGAAGGCCTTCAATGGCTTAAAAGACTCCTTGTGCCAGGCCCCTGTCCTCAGGGCCGCTGATTATCAAAGCCCTTTTATCGTGCAGACGGAAGCCTCTGACACTGGGATAGGAGCTGTACTATCACAAGTAGATGAGAAGGGTAAGGAACACCCTATTGGTTTTATTAGCCGCCAGCTTAAGGACAGAGAGCTCAGATGGTCCACGGTAGAGAAAGAATGTTTCTCTGTTGTGTGGGCCCTAAGGAAGCTGAGGCCCTACCTCTATGGGACCCACTTCACTGTGCAAACTGACCATAAGCCCTTAAAGTGGCTAATGAACATGAAGGGGGAGAATCCAAAGTTGCTTAGGTGGTCCATATGTCTACAAGGCTTCGACTTCACTATTGAGCATAGGCCAAGTGTCCAACATAGCAATGCTGATTGGTTGTCCAGAATGTTTAACCGACCTGAAGAAGAGACTCATCCAGGGGTGGATTAGTTCCCCCTGTCCATAGTGTGGGAGGGGCGAGTGTTAGGAAAGATTTCGTAATTGTAGGTAATTTTCCTTCCATGTGGCAACCCCTAAACTTTTTGCTGTTGTTTTTCACCTTGTTCTTGACTTTGCCAGAGAAGTGCAGCCTTCTGCCGCACTCCTCTGGGCTTTTGCTCCTTTCTTACGGGGAAACTGACATGCCCTTAAAACAGTCAGTACCGGGGAACGCTGTTTCCCGTAGTTTCTTTTATCATGTTGCGGCTTTCGTGCAACATGACACAAGAGGGCACTGTAAGCTAAGTTACAGCTCTCTTGGGTCTCTAGCCTTCTACAGGCCCTAGATACTCGTTTAGGATTGTATCTGATCGGTGCAAGTGATTCAGGGACGGGAATGGTGGCAGCGATCGTTTCTTGTGTTTTGAGCTCCTTTTGGCGTTCTAAGCGCGTTTCTCGCGCTTACCCAAAATGGTGGCCTGGCTCCCAAAATGGCCAGACCACGAGGCTCCTTTGTCCTGTCCGCTGACCGTCTTGCTCCCTTCACCTTCCCCAGGTCGAGCCGACCCGGGGCCTTCCTTATTTGGGCATGTACTTTCCCGCGAAACACGGATGCTTTTGCGGGCTTCTACATGTCTTGTGTGTGCCTCCAGGATGTGGGCTGGGATGTCTGGTCCCAATACACATCCTGGGTGCCAGAGAGTCTAGGGTGGTGTGAATACCTGGGACCACCGTGGTCCGTGATTGGTCCACGAATGGTGTGAGTGTTGATGAGCGGATCTCCCATTGGGTCCCCTCCGTTTTGGCGCGAAGGGAACCGTGGATAAGAGGGGGCTGGAAACACCACTACCAGGTCAATCTCCTGAGTTCTCACGAACAAAGGAATACAGGAGCCAAGTATCCTGCAACCAAGAGGCTGGACCGAGGAATCGCTGGTGACCCGCTGAAGGACTTCTCCTCTGCACTGCTGTCGCCTTGTGAAACCCTTTTCACCTTTGATCGAACCAGAAGGCCTGTACTGGTACTTCGACCCTTGGAATAGCGGGAACAGCTATTCTCGGCATCTTCACCATCTCCTGCCAGTAAGCCTTCGGAAGCGTCTCTGGGCCATCCAGCTGACTGACCAGCTTACACGGGAGTCTTGCTCTGTAACCGCCGCCAGGTTGTGTAGTATTTCGAGTCCTTGTCACTCTCACACGCTTCGTACACTTGGCGTTCCCAGGTCTGAAGTGAGTAGTGTACATTTGGCTCAGATACACACGGCCGCTCCGTTGCCCTGCTGTGGTAACAAACTGTGCGGGTTTCTTCGATTGGGACGTCTTTTTACTCAACACGACAACGAGGCGTTCCCTGCTCTTCTGAACCTGCCAGCTACTGAAACAGACGCGGAGAAGCCTGGGTCTGCTTGCATCGGGGACCGGTGAGTAGCATAGCTAGGATCTGGTCGCCCTCCTGCAGGAGCCCATTGCTTTTCCCCGCTGTGTCAAACAGCACCCTTTTCCGTACTCGCGCTCTGCTTCTGCCCACTGTGGAGGCTGCGCTTGAGTCGCGGAACGTGTTCTTCTTCTTTTGTGCACTAAACTGAACTGCCTGATTTCCCTCGAAGAGCTTCTCCTTTTGCCCGTTGGCACCAGAGCGTGCAGGTACTTTTGAGCACAAGGCTCCACTCTTCGCAGGGCTCAGACTTCCATCTAGTTAGGTGCCTCTGAAGGCGAACTGGGTCTAAGCATTATTTCGCACTGCCTGTCTTCCTTCCCTTTTAGGTGGACTACCCATTTCGTGCATCTAACGCTTGAGACTGTCGTATTTATATATATTGTGTTGATATGGTATGTGTTGGTTTACTATCGTTATATTGTGATTTTCTTGCTACGGTCATTGTTTTAAAGGCCTTGGAATAAATGTGTATATATTTTTAATATAACAACTGTTTGGAGTAGTTTGTAAGTGATCTTGCTTTGTGTGCTCATTGCGGGCTTTCAGTCACCCTCACCCCTCTTGAGACCTAGTCTTGACCGCCGCGATCGCTACCTTGATTGGTCTGGCTCGTCCAGAGATTACCCTGTTCCAAGTAATTAGGTTGGCCTTCTGAACTTCTGCGCCACCAGGACAGAGTTCAGAAATCCGTCTTAACAAAAGTGAACGAAGTTAACCCCGAGAGAAGGGGAGAGGATAAAACTGAACATTAGATTCTGAGTCGAAGTGGTCCTGCGGCTGTCTGTAAAGGAAGCCCCACACATTTGAAAGTCTTTGATATTCGAAAAGCGGTCTGAGTCTGGCAGAGGGGGACCAATGTTGAACTGTGCAAGGTCTGAGCCCGGCAGAGGACGGGACCAACTTTGAACTTTTGTTTTTTGTGAAGAGGTCTGTGCCCAACAGATGGGTACCAGTGTGAATATTTTGTTCATTATTTGGGGAAGACTGGAACAAGAGCCTTTAACGTGGAAGGTCAGGGGGGCCTCGATCCACGTTCCGAACTGTTTCAATGTTAAAGCTGAGCCAGAGTGTGTCATCCTGCCAATAGAGACTGCCTTATTTGATGCTGTCTAAACCTGGAGAGGAAAGCTGATTCAGCCACATTTATTCTTTTTTCCTTATATATGCATACCTCCTTCACACATTTGTCTGTACAAGAGATAGGGTAGGCATTAGGTTTTGTTAGCATAGGCCATTTTGATTTGACAGACATGAAGGGCCTCATTACACGGATGGCGGTAAGGATTTACCGGTACCGGTATGGTAAATCCTTACCGCCTTACTACGAGGTCCCTTTGCGTGTTGGGGGATTTAACGCCTGCTTTTTGCAGGCGTTAAAAACCAACCCGCAAAGGGACCCAGGGAGCTAATTACGGTACCGCAATTTGCGGTACCGTAATTAGCGCCTTCCCCATTCCCATTGAGCCCTATGGGCCAAAAATGGGAATGGGGAAGGGCAATGGTGGAAGGGAGAATTACCGCCCCGCCAACCTTGGAATGGGGCGGTAATTCCCCTTTCCGCCAAGGCGGTGCCGGTATTTTACCGGCATGAACCATGGCGCTAATAGCGCCATGGTTCTCCGCCATCCGTGTAATGAGGCCCTAAGACTGTTTTCTTTATTATTTGAAGGTCGAGACGATTCCCATCCTAGTCATAAAGCAAAGAAGGAGTTTTTCTAAACAGCACAAAGTTAATAAAGGTTTTACAAATTGTATCTTTTGTGTCAGTGTCATACTTGTGACACCATGCCTCCCCTACAGAAGCCTGTGCAGAATTGTGTGATACATTGAAAAGAGACAGGCTCAAGCACGGCAGAAGGAAGCCTGTGCAGAACTGTTTCATAAAGCAAAAGATGAATGGACAGGCTTGAGCCTGACAGAGGGGATCCTGTGCAGAACTGTGAGAAATTGAGAAAGTGAATGTATTGATAACTCGGTGGGCGAAGTATAAGGAAGTGATTGAACTATCAGAAGTTTAAAGCCCAAGAGTGAACAGTTGAAATCGTACCAGTAGGCCAAAGTGTGCAAGAATGATAGAAATGTGCCATCCACCTATCCTTTTTAGCAAACGCTCTAGATCCTGTGAGGCTGAACGTGGAGAAGGGTGTTGTTACTGAAACCATTCTGACATTTCTTTTAAGACACTATTTTCCTTTTGTATTCCCTTAACACGTTTGTCATTTTGAGAAGGAGGGCAAGGTTACGTTTTCTTAGTATATGCCTTTTTATTTTGCCGAGATTGACTTGGACGTGTTTGTTAATTGTTTAATGTTCGAGACTGCTCCCATTCTAGAGTTAGGGTCAGTTAGGAATTCTACCAACCAAACTAAAATATTAGATAAATGTTTTTGAAACTTGTATCCATTGTGTCTGTGTCTACTGCTCGGTACCATGCCTTGCATACAGATCCCAGACTATCAGGACACATTTTATTTGTTCTTGCATTCCAATGGAGTAGTGATGACTGCCATACTAACACAAATGACCACTTTAGGGCACAAGCCATTGGCATACTATAATGGGTGACTAGACCCAGTAATGAGTGAACATTACCCTTGTGAGAAGGCTCTAGCTGCTGTCGCATTTGTGGTAGAGAAGTCAGCAAACATTACCATTGGGTGTAGCACCACGCTTTACGTGGAGCATGCCCTCTTTGCAATCCTGGAAAAGCCTAAGAGCACATTAACCACCCACAGCACTTTGGGATATGAGGTGATCATATTGAATCCAGCAATCAAGGTAGTGAGTTGCAGGACTGTCAATCCAGCGACATCCGTAGCCAAACCAGTAGAAGAAGGGGACTATGTACACGACTGTTCCAATCACATGGAACATTATGATTACATTCCTAGGGTGGGGGAAAAGCCACTTGAGGGGGAGAAGTGTTTTATATTGACGGGTTGTCGACAATAGATCAGGCAATGGGAGGAAGGCATACAGGCACGGCAGTGGTAAGACTAAAGGTGGACAGCACAGTGGAAGTAGTGGCAAGTGCCAGATTACCACCTCATTTTTCAGCACAGGCGGCAGAATTGGTTGCTCTCATATTGGCATTAGAAGCGTGCAGGGAGCAGGAAATTACAGTGTATTCAGATTCAGCCTATGTGACGTCTGCAGTACATTCTTGGCTGTCACGGTGGCAGTTGAGGGGCTTCAGATGTGCTGACGGCACACCAGTGCAGCACGTGCCCCTATTGGGTAGGCTAATAGATGCACCCCAAATTCCACCAGCGGTCGTGAAGTGCCAGTCCCACACGAGAGGGAAGGACTTCGTCAACCTGGGTAATGAAACACCAGATGCAGAAGCAAAGTACGCAGCATATTTCCCAGAAATAACAGACTTTGATACCCCATCAAACACACAGAGGTGTGTGTGTAGCATGGTTCTAAGGGAGGGCTATAATACGTTACCAGCCACATAGATAATGGAATTCCAGGGAAGGGCCCCAAAGGAGGAGGAATTATGGGTACAAAGGGGATGTTCAAGATCTCCTTCAGATGCCTGATGGCGACAGGAGAGCACAGGCAAGGTAGTACTGTCCACAGAATTGTTGCAGATTGCGCTCAAGCAACTGTATCACCCTACCCACATGTGCAAAGAGGTACTTGCTGCTCACATTGGGAAGGCTGGGTTTGTCCTAATATGGCGGATAATGTGACCGCATTCATAGGTAATTGCATGACAAGAAGAAGTATACTGCTGGACATACTCTATGTGTAGTGAGAGGAACCATACCACGTCCAATAGGACCCCTGCAACACCTCCATATTGAATATGTCAAAATGATCCAGGTGTGCAAGAGCTACCGCTACATGATAGTGCTTGTGTGCCCATTCTCCCGATGGATCGAGGCTGGCCCCTGTATGCACCCCTATGCCTTCAGGGTGGCCCAATTCCTTGTCCAGGAAGTATTCCCACGATGGGGAGTGTGTGAGGTTCAGTGTTCTGATAATGGACCCCATTTTATAAATTAGACATTTGAGCATACCGCAGCCCTGCTGGGGATACAGCACAAATTCTCCTATGATTATAACCTGCAAGCGAATGGGATGTCTGATCACCTTAACAGCCAGCTCAAAGTGAAAAATGCCAAAATAAAAGCAACTCTGAAGAAGGATTGGCTCTACTGTTAACCACGGGCCCTGTTCACATTGCGCAATCAGCCCGGATCCGACCACCACTTAACGCCCCATGAGGTGGTAACAGCACAGCGCATGCAACTACCCCTGGCTTCTCCTCCCACTAGTGCCTTAACCAATGCAAATGCAACATCAAATGTGCTTGGAAATTAAATGTATGAATATGTGACTTCTTTGATGGCTAGTGTGTCTTTTATTTCTCGCCAACTGCAGACACAGGGGAAGAGGTCAAAGAACAGCGAGGAAGATACCAACCCAATTGCAAGCGACAGACCTAAACAACCGTTGCTTTATCCTGGAGACAGCGTTTGACTTCGGAACTTTGTGCGTCCCAGGTTTAAGGCCAAGTTCGAGGGAACTTACACCATAGAGCAAGCTACAGAGTATGCTGTCAAACTGGTAGGAAAGAAAAGCTGGAACTATGTTGGAGACGTCAAGCCCTGTCAAGGTGAGACCTTGTCCCGGTTGAGAGACGACCAATTGATGCAAGAACAAGACTAAGACAAAAACAAAGGAGAAAAACTGCAACGGCGAATTACTAAATCTAGAGCAAGAGAATTAGGGATGGACATTGCAGAATACCTACACTAGGCACATAGCCTTTTCTTACACCAGGCATTCATCAAAAAAGTACGGACTGTCTGAGCCATGTGATCTTTAATGGACATTATACTTTCCAGGACCAATTTGTGCAGTTTGTATTACAAAGACAGAGGGCACAGATGATCTCTCCATTGTTGTTTTTGCATGCTTTTTTGCTCTATATCGCCCAGACGTACCCACAGTTGACTCATGGAGACCCATTGGTAATCATTTTGCTCAGTGATTACAGAATACGTATAGTGGGGGGATTGTTTTTTGCAGCACTTGCCCAATACTACCAGCGTAGGTCTTAATCTAACATACACTAACACGATAATAACGCATTTCTTAGCATTTTCAGGCTGGTTACACAAGCACTTGGATCAACGCAAAGGTGCACCCAAGAATACAACATGGGGGCCGTAATTCACAGTGTTGTGATAATATTTGTCTTCTGCTATCTCTACCTCTTTACACTCCTGGTTATA
The DNA here is from genome assembly GCF_040938575.1 of Ambystoma mexicanum. Classification (NCBI taxonomy): domain Eukaryota; kingdom Metazoa; phylum Chordata; class Amphibia; order Caudata; family Ambystomatidae; genus Ambystoma; species Ambystoma mexicanum. The sequence goes on along the minus strand of NC_090936.1, from coordinate 101,388,251 downwards.
AGAAGATTATTGTTCTCAAATGCACAAGCTTTGACTCTTACTAACGTGACCGCGATCCATGCTGTCATGGAAGCCATGTCTGGGCAGACAACAAGCACTGCTGAAAATGCAAAAAGTGTTAGGCGCGGTGCAGGAGTAGACTTCAATCAGGTAAATTCCTACATAACTGATTCGGCCTGAGTATCGAATAACATGTGGCATACCCACATGGCTAAAATGGGGAATCAAGCCACCAATGAGAGCAGTTATGTCTGTTCTCTCATACCTTATGCCATGAGTGCATCCAGGACATTCGTAGCAACTGAAATCTCAGTGGCAAGAGCACAATGCCTCATGCATTTATCGTTATGCACCACAAGAGGAGGATTTTAAGGAAGCGTGCTACACTAAGGTGGATGTCCAAGAAAACTTTCCCGTACGAAGATAATTACATAAAGACCCAGGAAATGTTAGACAATTATTGGAACATGGATAAAAGCATACAGTATATAACGGAGGGTCTACATAAAGGGGAGGTGCAGACAGTGACACAGAAGGAGTTACAGTGTCTCAAGACAGAACCTGCGGAAATAGGAGGAATGCCAGGATGTTGGGAAAGACCGCAGATGCTGGTGTAAGGACAGGTATACACAACAGACACATCGAAAGAAGGAGTTTTTGGGAGTAAAGCCCATGCGCTCATAACGGTTCCAGTGGAAGTAGTACCACCAGAAAATGATACGTGCTTCAAGGAGTGGGAAGCAAGTGCAAAACAGCTCACATGAGTAGACCGCAAAGCAGGGCCCATGCCCATCATACCGCTCAAGGGAGCAGCTCCATGTTTCCAGAATTATGGTAAAGTAGAGTTTGGAGATAATGAAGGGTGCAAGCAGATTTCGAGAATTCCAGGTATGAAGGTCGGAACAGCAGTACTCATGGATCACTATTGGGCTTGTGGATCAAAGGCATACCTGCAGCTGCCACTTAACTGGGGAGGAATATGCTTGATGGTACATCTGAATACCCCTGCATTGGTAGTGCGTCAGAAGGACATACAAGTTGCGGTGCTCCCTAAAATGGACACTAACATTTGTGTCAAACAACTCAATTCTCCCTCACTTTCAATCTGGTTTCCGTCCTATGCACTCAACAGAAGTTGCTCTTTTGTCAGTCCTAAACTAGTTACTCATGAAACCTCACTCTAAGCACTCTTCCATTCTTATTCTAATAGACCTTTCTGCTGCCTTTGGCACGGTTGATCACTCACTCTTCCTAGCTTCTCTTTCATCCTTTGGTCTTTCTGGCTCTATTCTTTCCTGGTTCAAATCCTATTTGTCCCAACAGACATTCTCTGTCTCATGGGATGAGACAACTTTAGACCCCCATCTTCTGCTTATGGTGTCCCACAACGATCGGTTCTGGGACCTTTCCTCTTTTCTCTCTATACTTCTCCTCTAAAGTGATTTCCCCCTATGGCATATCCCATCACTTCTAAGCTGACGACACTCAACTCTTACTTTCTTTCTCTTCCTTCTCTACTGACATACATACTCAGCTGTCCTCATGTTTATCGGCCATCAAATACTGGATGTCTTAGCACTATTTCCCACAAAAACAGAAGTACTCTTTTCCCTTCTACTACTATCTCCTCCCCTATCCCTCCTTCATTTATATCATTTCCCCTTCTCAACTCCCCATTGTGTCTACTGCACGAAATCTGGGACTCTACTTTGTCTCTGCTCTATCATTTAAACACAACATTTTAATCTCCTCTCGTGCCTATCGCTATCATCTATTCAATATTTGCAAAGTTCACTCTTTCTTGACTTTTAATGCAACTAAGCTACTGATATCTTCATAGATTTTCTCACATCTCTTCTACTGTTCCACTACACTTTTCGGCCTCGCAACCTCTCAACTCGCTCCCTTAAAATCTGTTTTCAATGCCTCTATTTGTGTACTTTTCTCTTTGACTTCACGTGACTCTATTTCCTCTGCTCTTCTCACTCTTAGTTGGCTCCACTTGTATGCACAATTCAAATTCAACTTTCTATCCCTTGTCTTTAAATCTCTCTATGGCCTTACACTGGATTACCTCTCCTCACTTGTCTCATTTTATACTCCCTCCTGTTCTCTTCGCTCTAGTTCTCATTTTTGTCTTGTATTACCAGGCCCCCCGCCCAGTCACACTTTCGCACATCGCTCATCTTGCTCCTATGCTCTAGAATGCTCTTCCTCTTTCTCTACCCTCTGTCACTGTTTACTCCTTGTTTCGTAAATCATTGAAATTTCATCTAATCCAGCAGGGTTGATCTGAGGCTTCATATGTTTTTTTTCATTCTATACTATTGTACCCTTTTTATATTGATACTATGTACAGCGCTTTGGATTAAGGCGCTATATAAGTCCCAAATAAATACAAATACAAATACAAGAAGAGATCTGTGGAGCTGATCAGAGCAAAGGGGAGAAACTATGCCTCGGCACACATGGAAAAGGCATTGTATGCAATACGACCAGAGCACAGACTGTTCAGTAGAACTAAAATGTTCTTTGCATCGATCGTTCCGGCAGTACAAACAAACACGAATGCCAAGTGGCTCCAGATTACGAGGTCGGATCTGATGCAAACAATAAACTCAACCGTGAAAGGGTTCAACGCCATCAAGCAGTGAGACGAAGGGCCCTCCAGAACAGATACGTTCTGGATCACCTCACAGCCATGGAGGGAGGAGTTTGTGCCAAGATTGGGTCTTCTTGCTGTACATTTGTTCCTGTCAATGGCGAAGGCAATGGGATGTTGGCAGAGGTCATCATCAGGCTCTCTGAACTGAACTTCACACGAAGATGGAGACAGAAACGAAAAATGTAGGAAATGATGAAGGATTGCTATTTTACATATTCTCATGGATACCAATATGGATGGCCAATGGACTGAAAGTACTGGCAGCAGCATTGATATTAGTGCTGCTGATAGTTTGTGTTGTCAAGATAATAATTAGACAGTGTAGGTAGACGACTGAAAAGACTTTAGGGATGAAGGTGCTAATAGATATGGAGACTGAAGACGATGAAGAAACAAGGAATGCACTGAAGACACAACTTGTGCCGTGTCCCCTGTTCCTACAGAAACAGCATTGCAGCGGCCATACAACACTTGTGACTACTGGGGAAGATGTCTCTGGTTCATCTCGGACGGAAACTGCAGCTATGTGGCATGGAGCCTGGATGAGCATGCCAGGTTTTATGGACATCTTGGAGGAATAACAAAGATCTGGCTCCCAAATCTACAGATAAGCAAAGAGATTGGTATGGATAGTGTGGTCGACAGGTTCACCAGAGGGGGGATTGTAGATGGGGGACTGAATCTAACCCTCATGCCCCCCACATGATGCTCAGCACAATGGCCGAGAAACGACAGATGTGCATCACTTCTAGGCCCATCACCACAAACTTCAATGTATCGCAGGTGTGAGAAACGCTATTCACTGAGATAACTTTTCAGACCATACCCAATTGGTGACTTGGTCGATATGGAAATGACCTCGATCGAACAAGTCGACTGACTGCAAGGCCAGAAATCAATGACGTCACAACTGACATCACGATGTAGCCCTACTATACACGAAGAACATATGCATCCATTCACAAACTAACACGAACATGCACTAGTTTATTGCATAGAGACACAAAGAACATGCTTATGACCCATGTAGGTAAGAAGACAGATACATATGCTTATCATTGTGTTCTTATCTTGTGCTAAATGCTGAAACTGCAACATGCAAAGAGTTCATATATTTAACTTGCATATGCTTGACTTCTACTAACATGGAGAAGCCATAGGGAATGATATAGAAGCTATAGGTCTCTGAATTGGATGGCAAAGGAGAGACAGGCTTCAAGCACATGGAACGGGTGCCACGATCGTGGCAGGCAGAAGCGAGCACAAACTAGGCACTCAGCCAAGGACAAATGGAGACGGAAAAGTTCCAGTTACCAAGACAACAGGCCACCTGCAGAAAGTCAGGCTAAAATCCACAATTACATGCGAGAGGACTTCATTTTTTGGTCTCAGCACACATGACCCAGCTGAGACAATACCTATTCAAACAAGGTATACGAGGAGAGCTGTTCCCATCAGATCCAGGGAGAAGAGGCCACAAGTGTTGCATCTAGGTGTTCAACTGACTGCACTCTCACAGGCCTGGCTGATCAGAGAATGGCAACATTAGGGACACTTTGCACCTCCATATTAATTCCCATTGCCTTCTGACCAGTCCAGATTCAACTTTCACGGGGGGATAAGTTGTTGCAAGAGCCATGGTCTCTCTGCGACCCTGCAACATTGTAGACTGGCATTAGTAGGTGTGGTCTTAGGAGGGGATTCTATACATGGTTCTCCAATCATAGGAGTAAGATATAGATTCTCTATATGTTACCGGCTCAAACTGGCCAATGTTATAAGCTAATAGGTTTGTGAGACGAAACTTGAGTTTGCGACGTCGCAACTGTACAAAACCAAGTGACACAGGCTCCAAGGTCGAGAGCTCTGGGGGATATTGGTTTTCCGGTGTGATCCCTGTCTATTTTGATTGCTAATGAAAGACAGAAACTTTGCCCCATGGCTGAGTCTTCCGTTCTTGTGGCGGGGAAAGTTTTGATGGGCCCGGGTGTTCTCTGCCGGTAATTGGGGTGAAGTATAGAAATCCCCAACCACCTTTAACACCTGGATGGTCCACCGTCCTCCTGGTTCCCTGAGTGTATCGTGTACCTGTCTTGTGGCAGGGACGTTCCTATGGGGAGGTGGCAGCGTGGCTCCTGATTCTCTCTGGTCTTCTGTGTTGGTGCGTGTGCTTTGGTTCTTCCTGTCAGTTCCAGACAGAACTTCAGCATCGATTTTCATAGGTGCTGTTTGGCCATGTCTCTTGCGGTTGCGCCTCTTCTCTTTATGGTAGGATGAGCTCCTCCAGCTCTTGGCCTGATTGCAGGTAGCAGAGCTCTGCAGGTTTTCTCGTTCTGCTCGCCATCTGAGTGGGATGTCTCCCTGACTCAGCCTCCAAGGGAGATATTGATATTGATTTTTTATTTCTATCACGCTCATAAACAAGTGTTTCAAAACGCGACAAGGCAAGGGAAGGGGAACAGGGGAGAACAAAAACAACGAAATTACTAGGCCCAACACATTGAGAACGCGAAAGTGAAGGGTAGAGTGGGAGAAGTGCATGGAAGAGGGAACCAAAGGGGAGTGCAGAGTGAGGATGAAAAAACATAAATAATAATAAATTAATAAATAAAAAGGCAACAAACAATGGAAGTGCAGCCAGCAAGTGGCAAGTGATGGGTTTAAGGCAGTTAGCCGGGTAGGTCTGAAAGTGCAGGAAGAAAAGGGGAGGGCTGTAAGGGGACAGATACAGACCCCAGTGCAAGTGGTGGCCCAGAGGCAGTGCGTGAGGGGGGCAAGATTAGCAGGTACCTGAGCCCGGTGGACCGATGGTGGCCAGGTGCATGGTGCCGAGGGAGAGTAGAATCAGCAGGGGAGAGGAGGGGAAAAGGCAGAACCAAAGAGGAAGGTCTTGAGGTGCTCCCAGAACTGGAAATGGTTATCCTCAAGTTTTAGAGTGGCAGGGAGGCTGTTCCAGAGGGAGGCCGCAGCCGAAGACAGAGATCTACCCCCAGCTCTTTTCTTTGAGAAACGACTGACCCTGAGGGAGTTATAGGTAGAGGAGCAGAGTGCTTGAGATGGGAGGTATTTGCATCGGGATAGCTGAAGGTATGTTGGACCCAGGCCCCAGAAAGCTTTGTGGACAATGCAGAGGGTTTTGAATTTAATCCTTGCATCCACTGGGAGCCAATGGAGAGATTTCAGAGCTGGAGAGATACGACCCCAGGGCTTGAGGCCAAGGACAAGTCTCGCATTCCTGTTCTGGATAAGTTGCAATCGGCGAAGAGTAGAGGCAGGTAGATCAAGAAAGAGGATGTTCCAATAGTCCAACCTAGGGAGAACCAGAGCTTGGGAGACAGTGAGCTTCTGGGGGAATGAGAGGAAAGGAAGAATACCTCTGAGGAGGTGCAGTAGGACGTTTTACTTTTTTGATACATCAGTAATGTGGGCGGAGAAGGAGAGTGTGGAATCAAAGGTGACACCAAGGTTCTTGGCCTCGCAGTTGGGGATAGGAGGAGGGCCAAGGGAGGCCGGCCAGAGAGTGAGGGAAAAGGAAGGGGATGGTGTGCCAATGAGGAGGATCTCCATCTTGCTGGCATTCAGACAAAGATCGTTGGCGGCACACCAATCTTGGATGGCAGTTAGGCAATCGGTGATGAGACAGGTGGAGGAGGTGGCTGAGGGCAGCCTGAAAATGAGTTGAGTGTCGTCCACGTAGCACTGGAAGTTTGAGCAGAAAATGGCAATACAGCGGGCAAGAGTTGCCAGATATTGGTTGAAAAGCCAGGGCGAGAGGTGGGCCCTCCTCTGACTCTTGGCTCGGCAGGCTTGTGAGCTGCACTCCTGCGTGTTCTCTTGCTCCCCCTTGTGTCGGTCTCACAATGCCTTTATATCCATCTCGGAAGAGGGATGGAGGATTCCATTGGCTTTGTGATGACAACAGTACAGGGTCAGAACCAAAACCATGTAAAACATTCTCACAGTGATCTGGTGCAATACCCAAATAACCAATGAAGACACAGGCTTCCTGAAATAAGGGAGGGTGACACATATCCCCGCTAAATAACAGCCTGTCCTCTAGGAGGTGGGTCGCCCCAAGTGGGATTCTGCTTGCCCTGGCCCCTAGGGTGTGCGTAGCTTAGCGGGCCAACCTTCCTCGTCCCAAAGGGGGTGGCTTCCCCTTGGGGAGAAGGGACGCATTCCTTGGATTCATCACAATACCTTATTTTATTAAAATTGTAAAAATAAAATAGAAACACTTTTAGAGTGTGTATTTTCCCCACCTGTGTGTGCTAATCTCTTCTTCTGTTTCAAAACTATGTAAAGATACGTGTATTATTACCAAATGAAATGGCACGCACTCATTTTACTTCAGACGCTCACAACAAAACCAAAATCTCCTTATGTGGGATACATGCGCATTTCTGCAGCAGGAGCTTAACACACTGAGCTATCTTAAAGTCAAACATGATGCAGTAAAATACTCTAGGACTAGATATCTCATATACAGATATATCTTATTTTGTTCTGGAGTGTGGTAGCAAAACCACTCTAATCAAGGCCTTCTCAGGTTGCAACCATGCTATTCCTCAAAACAGTGGCACCTTCTTACTAAATGGCATAAGCCCTAGCTATTGGCCTGGAACAATAAACCGGCAAAAGGGGCGGCAGAAAAAAATGAATGCATGAAAATGGACTGAGGCACAGAATAGCAATTGCACTGACAAAGCAAGTGCATCCATGGAGACCAGGCAGTGTCTCTTGTGGGAGAAGGCAGGGGAATGTGCAACTTTAATGACACAGCATTCTCTTGTGCTCTCTGGGTTGCAAATGGCGGCTTAGCATACCTTGCCAGGGAGCCCTGGCGGGGCAGTTAGGGAGCACTCTGGATGCCGGCATAATCATTTTGGCACACCACAGATTTCTTAGAAACGGTCCCTTGTGTATGTGCATACTTGTTTGGTTCTGTGTCTCAGCACTCTAAAGTGGTGCGGTGGGCACACCGACAAAATGGCAAAGCGAGAAAGCTAGCTTAAAGGATCAGTGCACCACCTGCCTGGACAGCTGTGCAGCCTACACAGCACACAATGACTAGAGCAATTGTCTGAGTCCACTGGAGCATGCAGTGTGTGTGCTGCAGGCAGAGACAAGTTGCCAGATTCCAGTGCTATAGTGTCATAGCAGGTTGTATGAAGGCCTTCCTATCCGAAAGAGTGGACCTGAAATTAACTTGTATATTAACCTCCTGTACATTTGTGCGGGTTCAATTAAATGTGCTTTCATGTTCACAAGATCAACGTTATCGAATTAATACTTTCATCATTAAAACTTGCTTCTTGATTACGGTTGTTTTTTTTATGTCATACAGTAACTCACTATCACCATGTGGCCTCTTGGCGCCAGCCTCCCTAAGGGTCATACAGTAACTCTCTATCACCATGTGGCCTCTTGGCGCCAGCCTCCCTAAGGGTCACACAGTAACTATCACCATGTGGCCTCTTGGCGCCAGCCTCCCTAAGGGTCACACAGTAACTCTCTATCAGCATGTGGCCTCTTGCCGCCAGCCTCCCTAAGGGTCATACAGTAACTCTCTATCACCATGTGGCCTCTTGCCGCCAGCCTCCCTAAGGGTCATACAGTAACTCTCTATCACCATGTGGCCTCTTGCCGCCAGCCTCCCTAAGAGTCATACAGTAACTCTCTATCACCATGTGGCCTCTTGGCGCCAGCCTCCCTAAGGGTCATAGAGTAACTCTCTATCACCATGTGGCCTCTTGGCGCCAGCCTCCCTAAGGGTCATACAGTAACTCTCTATCACCATGTGGCCCCTTGCCGCCAGCCTCCCTAAGGGTCATACAGTAACTCTCTATCACCATGTGGCCTCTTGGCGCCAGCCTCCCTAAGGGTCATACAGTAACTCTCTATCACCATGTGGCCTCTTGGCGCCAGCCTCCCTAAGGGTCATACAGTAACTCTCTATCACCATGTGGCCTCTTGGTGCCAGCCTCCCTAAGGGTCATACAGTAACTCACTAACACCAGGTGGCCTCTTGGCGCCAGCCTCCCTAAGGGTCATACAGTAACTCACTATCATACAGTAACTCACTATCACCAGGTGGCCTCTTGGCGCCAGCCTCCCTAAGGGTCATACAGTAACTCACTATCATATATATAACTCACTATCACCATGTGGCCTCTTGGCGCCAGCCTCCCTAAGGGTCATACAGTAACTCACTATCACCAGGTGGCCTCTTGGCGCCAGCCTCCCTAAGGGTCATACAGTAACTCACTATCATACAGTAACTCACTATCACCATGTGGCCTCTTGGCGCCAGCCTCCCTAAGGGTCATACAGTAACTCACTATCATACAGTAACTCACTATCACCATGTGGCCTCTTGGCGCCAGCCTCCCTAAGGCTCATACAGTAACTCACTATCATACAGTAACTCACTATCACCAGGTGGCCTCTTGGCGCCAGCCTCCCTAAGGGTCATACAGTAACTCACTATCATACAGTAACTCACTATCACCATGTGGCCTCTTGGCGCCAGCCTCCCTAAGGGTCATACAGTAACTCTCTATCACCAGGTGGCCTCTTGGCGCCAGCCTCCCTAAGGGTCATACAGTAACTCACTATCACCAGGTGGCCTCTTGGTGCCAGCCTCCCTAAGGGTCATAAGTAACTCACTATCACCAGGTGGCCTCTTGGCGCCAGCCTCCCTAAGGGTCATACAGTAACTCACTATCACCAGGTGGCCTCTTGGTGCCAGCCTCCCTAAGGGTCATACAGTAACTCACTATCATACAGTAACTCCCTATCACCAGGTGGCCTCTTGGCGCCAGCCTCCCTAAGGGTCATACAGTAACTCACTATCACCAGGTGGCCTCTTGGTGCCAGCCTCCCTAAGGGTCATACAGTAACTCACTATCATACAGTAACTCACTATCACCATGTGGCCTCTTGGCGCCAGCCTCCCTAAGGGTCATACAGTAACTCACTATCACCAGGTGGCCTCTTGGTGCCAGCCTCCCTAAGGGTCATACAGTAACTCACTATCATACAGTAACTCACTATCACCAGGTGGCCTCTTGGCGCCAGCCTCCCTAAGGGTTGCCACTTCTGGGTATACAAGAGGCTCGGGCTGTTCTAAAAAGCAACATCTAAAGCAATGTAGTGTGACAAAGTACCCTGCCTGTATTTGTATTTGTTTTATTTGTATAGCGCATCGGGCCCGTAGGCACCTGGACCATAATGTAATTGTATTGGTTACATACATTTCAAACAAATGAACTGTTCTTGGTGGTACAAATATACAGAAGGACTACAATGTACATATATGTATATACAGTTATATAGTTACAGTTTACAGGAGTGCAATATGCATATAGTGTTATACAGTTGTGAGGTCCGGGGCCAGGGGTCAGGTGCCACCACCTGCTGTGTGATGCTGGGCTTTGAAACATTGTCTGCATGCCCTCCTGGACCACCCCATCATATCCCGATACTCTATTGGGTGAATGTTCGAACATGAACACCTGGCTTCTCAAGCTCTTTTGCAGCTGAACTCAACCCAAACCGAGGGCCATAAATTGGGGAAGGGTCATTAACCAAAACGATAATGACCCATCCTGAGGTCTATAAGGCTATATAAGTGCGCTGTGGCAATAGCAATACATGGTTGGGAGTTTTGCTGGTCAAGTGAAAAATGTTACTTGAAGAGTGAGTAAAGTAAATTTGGTTTTATTTGGCAGTATTTAAATAACATGGTAGTCTTCATAAGTTAAGCATTTTAATTGGAACTTGGTTGAACTGGAACAGGTTTCCCATGAGCATGCATTAGGTGTCATGTAAAAGTAAACGATTTGTCTCTAAGAAAGTGTTAAGCTTTTTCAAAATGCTTTAACTTTCGCTTTTGTGTTTAATAGCATGCTGCAGCAATACAAAAAAAGGTACTCCAGAGAGGAGGTGTCTTGTTGAAAAACATCTTTGTCTGGAAAGTGCATTGGTGTTCTATTTCTGCTTCTAAAAATAGAAAGTTCAGAATGCAGTCAATACCAGTAGTTATTGACGGCAAGCTAAACATTCTGTTTGGCTGAGAGGAGCTCAATAATGAGCTCTGTGTGTTTATACAATAAATGTCTCTGATGCTTTTTAACTGCCATGGGTCCCCCCCCCAGTGCCAAGACCTTTTTAGGTGATTTTGTTATTTCGCCATTCAATGCCTTCTAACGTTTTCTGTTTCATTAACCCCTTAAGTGCCAAGGACGAGGTATCTCGGCCTTGGCAACAGGGAGGTAATCCCAAGGACGAGATACCCCACCCTTGGCACTTAAGGGGTTAACAATATCTGTTGGTGTTGGGTTTTATCTTCCATGCAGTGATGTTCCTTATTTGCTCAGTGCATATTTCATTTGAAGGAGGCCCCCTTTTTTTTAGTTATGTTAATTCACAGGTACTTCCATGTAGGCACTGCGCCAACATCATGCCCCGTTTCCCCAAAAGCACTTAGGTTCCTTTTATAGGTTGCTTTGCGTTTACCCTTCCAGGTAAAGTCGGGCTGTTCCATCGTCCCTGCACACAAGCAAGGGGCACACCTAGTCGCATGACATCCTGGGGGAAGAAGCGATGGTAAAGTACAAGGGTGACCCTGCATTGGCGCTGAGTACATGGTTCATAGGGGGCTGTTGTTGGACCTGTAGTGAAAATCAAAATATGGTTCTGCCACGGTAGAGAAAGTCAAACGTGGGCACGCATGTTACCCAAAACCAACAGAAGAAACAACACATTGTATAGAGGCTACAGTAAGGGGTTAAAAGTAACTCGTTTAGGGTAGCTGGGGAATAATGCTGGTCCCATAGTAGTTTGATGACTACTGCTTATTATTTGTGCCATACAGTACAACATCCTGGCGTTGGGTACGCACCTTACATGGGTAGTAATATACGGTGCGTTCGGTGCTACCTTCTAAAAGCTCCTATTGGCTTGTCAGACAAAGGGTTGTGTGCTGTGCGTGCTCCCTTGACAGGGAAAGGGTTGTGTGCTGTGCGTGCTCCCTTGACAGTGAAAGGGTTTTGTGCTTTGTGTGCTCCCTTGACAGGACAGGGAAATGGTTTTGTGCTGTGCGTGCTCCCTTGTGGGGACAGGGAAAGGGTTTTGCGCTGTGCTGTGTGTGCTCCCTTGACAGGGAAATGTTTTTTTGCTGTGCATATTCCATTGACAAAGAAAGGGTTGTGTGCTGTGCGTGCTCCCTTGACAGGACAGGGAAAGGGTTGTGTCCTGTGCGCGCTCCCTTGACAGGGAAAGGGTTGTGTGCTGTGCGTGCTCCCTTGACAGGGAAAGGGTTGTGTGCTCTGTGTGTTCCCTAGACAGGGAAAGGGTTGTGTGCTGTGTGTGCTCCCTTGACAGGGAAAGGGTTGTGTGCTGTGCATGCTCTCTTGACAGGGAAAGGGTTTTGTGCTGTGCGTGTTCCCTTGTCAGGGAAAGGGTTTTGTGCTGTGCGCGCTCCCTAGACAGGGAAAGGGTTGTGTGCTGTGCATACTCTCTTTTCAGGGATAGGGCTGTGTGCAGTGCGTGTTCCCTTGACAGGGAAAGGGTTGTGTGTTGTGCGTGCTCTCTTGACAGGACAGGGAAAGGGTTTTGTGCTGTGCATGCTCCCTTGACAGGGAAAGGGTTTTGTGCTGTGCATGTTCCCTTGACAGGGAAAGGGTTGTGTGCTGTGCGCGGTCCCTTGACAGGGAAAGGGTTTTGTGCTATGCGTGTTCCCTTGTCAGGGAAAGGGTTTTGTGCTGTGCGTGCTCCCTTGACAGGGAAAGGGTTTTGTGCTGTGCGCGCTCCCTTGACAGGGAAAGGGTTGTGTGCTGTGCGTTCTCCCTTGACAGTGAAAGGGTTTTGTGCTGTGCGTGCTCCCTTGACAGGACAGGGAAATGGTTTTGTGCTGTGCGTGCTCCCTTGAGGGGACAGGGAAAGGGTTTTGTGCTGTGCTGTGTCTGCTCCCTTGACAGGGAAATGTTTTTTTGCTGTGCATGTTCCCTTGACAAAGAAAGGGTTTTGTGCTGTGCGTGCTCCCTTGACAGGGAAAGGGTTGTGTGCTCTGTGTGTTCCCTAGACAGGGAAAGGGTTTTGTGCCGTGTTGTGCGTGCTCCCTTGACAGGGAAAGGGTTGTGTGCTGTGCATGCTCTCTTGACAGGGAAACGGTTTTGTGCTGTGCGTGTTCCCTTGTCAGGGAAAGGGATTTGTGCTGTGCGCGCTCCCTTGACAAGGAAAGGGTTGTGTGCTGTGCGTACTCTCTTTTCAGGGATTGGGCTGTGTGTACTCTCTTTTCAGGGATAGGGCTATTTGCTGTGCCTGTTCCCTTGAAAGGGAAAGGGTTGTGTGCTGTGCGTGCTCTCTTGACAGGACAGGGAAAGGGTTTTGTGCTGTGCATGCTCCCTTGACAGGGAAAGGGTTGTGTGCTGTGCGCGGTCCCTTGACAGGGAAAGGGTTTTGTGCTGTGCGTGCTCCCTTGACAGGGAAAGGGCATGCATGTTACCCAAAACCAACAGAAGAAACAACACACTGTATAGAGGCTACAGTAAGGGGTTAAAAGTAACCCGTTTAGGGAAGCTGGGGAATAATGCTGGTCCCATAGTAGTTTGATGACTACTGCTTATTATTTGTGGCATACAGTACAACATCCTGGCGTTGGGTACGCCCCTTACATGGGTAGTAATATACGGTGCGTTCGGTGTTACCTTCTAAAAGCTCCTATTGGCTTGGCAGAGAAAGGGTTGTGTGCTGTGCGTGCTCCCGTGACAGTGAAAGGGTTTTGTGCTGTGCGTGCTCCCTTGACAGGACAGGGAAATGGTTTTGTGATGTGCGTGCTCCCTTGACAGGACAGGGAAAGTGTTTTGCGCTGTGCGTGCTCCCTTGACAGGACAGGGAAAGGGTTTTACGCTGTGCTGTGTGTGCTCCCTTGACAGGGACAAGGTTTTGTGCTGTGCATGTTCCCTTGACAAGGAAAGGGCTGTGTTCTGTGCGTATTCCCTTGACAGGGAAAGGGTTGTGTGCTGTCTTTACGTGCTCCCTTGACAGGGAAAGGGTTTTGTGCGGTGTTGTGTGTGCTCCCTTGACAGGGAAAGGGTTTTGTGTTGTGGGTGCTCACTTGACAGAGAAAGGGTGTTGTGCTATGCGTGCTCCCTTGACAGGGAAAGGGTTTGTGCTGTGCGTGCTCCCTTGACAGGGAAAGGGTTGTGTGCTGTGTGCACTCCCTTGACAGGGAAAGGGTTGTGTGCTGTGTGTGCTCCCTTGACAGGACAGGGAAAGGGTTGTGTGCCGTGCGTGCTCCCTTGACAGGGAAAGGGTTGTGTGCTGTGCGTGCTCCCTTGACAGGGAAAGGGTTGTGTGCTGTGCGTGCTCCCTAGACAGGGAAAGGGTTGTGTGCTGTGCGTGCTCCCTTGACAGGGAAAGGGTTGTGTGCTGTGCATGCTCTTGTGACAGGGAAAGGGTTTTGTGCTTTGCGTGCTCCCTTGACAGGGAAAGGGTTGTGGGCTGTGTACGGTCCCTTGACAGGGAAAGGGTTTTGTGCTATGCGTGCTCTCTTGTCGGGGAAAGGGCTGTGTTCTGTGTGTGTTCCCTTGACATGGAAAGGGTTGTGTGCTGTGCGTGCTCCCTTGACTAGGAAAGGGTTGTGTGCTGTGTGTGCTCTCTTGACAGAGAAAGGGTTGTGTGCTGTGCACGGTTCCTTGACAGGGAAAGGGTTGTGTGCTGTGCGTGCTCTCTTGACAGGGAAAGGGTTGTGTGCTCTGCGTGTTCCCTAGACAGGGAGAGGGTTGTGTGCTGTGCGTGCTCTCTTGTCAGGGAAAGGGATGTGTTCTGTGCGTGCTCCCTAGACTGGGGAAGGGGTGTTGTGATGTGCGTGCTCCCTGATAGGGAAAGGGTTGTGTGCTGTGGGTGCTCCCTTGACAGGGAAAGGGTTGTGTGCTCTGCACGGTCCCTTGACAGGGAAAGGGTTTAGTGCTATGCGTGCTCTCTTGTCAGGCAGAGGGTTGGGTGCTGTGCTTGTTCCCTTGTCAGTGAAAGGGTTGTGTGCTGTGCGTGCTCCCTAGAAAGGGGAAGGGGTTTTGTGCTGTGCACGGTCCCTTGACAGGGAAAGGGTTGTGTGCTGTGCGTGCTCCCTAGACCGGGAAGGGGTGTTGTGCTGTGCACGGTCCCTTGACAGGGAAAGGGTTGTGTGCTGTGCGTGCTCCCTTGACAGGACAGGGAAAGGGTTGTGTGCTGTGCAAGCTCCCTTGACAGGGGAAGGGTTGTGTGCTGTGCGTGCTCTCTTGATAGGGAAAGGGTTGTGTGCTCTGCGTGTTCCCTAGACAGGGAAAGGGTTGTGTGCTGTGCGTGCTCCCTAGACCGGGAAGGGATGTTGCGCTGTGCACGGTTCCTTGACAGGGAAAGGGTTGTGTGCTGTGCGTGCTCTCTTGACAGGGAAAGGGTTGTGTGCTCTGTGTGTTCCCTAGACAGGGAGAGGGTTGTGTGCTGTGCGTGCTCTCTTGTCAGGGAAAGGGATGTGTTCTGTGCGTGCTCCCTAGACTGGGGAAGGGGTGTTGTGCTGTGCGTGCTCCCTTGACAGGGAAAGGGTTGTGTGCTGTGCGTGCTCCCTAGACCGGGGAAAGGGTTGTGTGCTGTGCGTGCTCTCTTGACAGGGAAAGGGTTGTGTGCTGTGCATGCTGTGCACGCTGCCACGGCGACTGACAGCTGGATGCCTCGCCAGAATCGGTTGTAAATAAAGGTGAGGCCCGCCCCCTCGGGCCCCGCCCCGCCGCGCACCTCCTCCCGCCCGCGGCTGTGCACCGACTCTCGCACTCCTGCCATCGGCTCTCCCCACGGCCTGCCCCCGCTGGGAACGGCTGCACCCCGCCCGCGCCCCACCACAGGGCCTGCCTGCCCTGGGGTCTCCGGGCCCCTCTGCATGGATGAGCGGCCGCCCGCGAGAGCTCTGCGCCTCTGGAGCCCCACCGCAGCCGGGACCCACCACCGCCGCGCAGCCGGACGCGCGCTACAGGTAGTCCCCTCGCGCCGCCCGACGGAGCTCCCGGCCGGGCGCCGCCATGGCCGCCCCCACCTCCCCGGGCGCCGAGCACGGCTACATCCGCACGGTGCTGGGCCAGCAGGGCTTCATGGACCTGGACAGCTCCACCCTGGCGCTGCCCTCCGACGAGCGGCTCCAGCACTCGGGCCGGCACGACGGCGACCGGAGCCAGCGGATCCGCCAGCAGGTCCAGCTCACCATGGCGCGGAGGAAGTGCCGCAGCGGCTCCCTGTCCAGCGGTGAGTGCGGGCCAGACCTCCCCACGCCCCCCCCCCCCCGCCACCTGCTGGCTGTAGCCCCCCCTCTCCTCTAAGTGCACACGCTCGGACCCTAGCATCGAAAGGGCGAGCAACTCTAGGCATCCCCTCTGTATGACCCCCCCCGTAATTTATATTTGTTAAATCTCTGGTAGCTTTGGACGAGCCCAACTCCTGCAAGACCACCACGGAGTTGAATTCCGGGCTGTGAAGTAGAATATAACCATTGTTGCTAAACTGTCACGCAGGGGAGTTGCTAGGTCTGGAAAAGACCCGGGGATAAGCTGATGTCAGAACTGTTGGGACTGGGGGCTAGCTAGTCTTTTGGCTGTAGCTCCTGAGATTCTATCCGGGGCTACAACCAAAAGATCAGGGGCTATAGCCCCCTTAGCCCCCCCTAGCAACGCCCCTGCTCTCACGGGTGTTTCTGACATTGTGACTTTTTACAGTAGTTCTTCCTAAATGGTGCGCTCGTCACTTTATTGTAAGGCTGACTTGGCACATGTGTGTGTGTGAGCTGCAACCTCGGCGCAGAACCGATGGTAATGAAACCTGTGTACCCGTTTGATCTGAACCGTGACTTGCCCAACGCGCTGCCACTTACTTTGCCCGCTTCTACTCCTGCACAGCACACATGCGGCGAGGGAGGCGTGTTCGGGGGCTGCTGGCGCGTCGCTTTCCTTCGGTTGCTGCAGCCAGTTATTGCACAGCACGCATTTTATGATCTCGGAATTAGCGGGAGGAATGGGTTTTTTAGTGAATGAACTCTTCGGGAAAGTGCAGCTACGAGGAGCCCCGTTCGGGCCCCTTGTAAAGAGTGGCTGCGGCGCGCGCGAGAGTGTTTGAAGTGCAGGTGTCGGGGTCAAGTTTACCTGCACGCCTCGGGGCGGCGAGTGGCAGGAAGCACTCCTGCTCTCTGCTCTTCCCCCGACCCCCACCCGCTGCAGGTCTGCTTGGGCGCAGTCACAAAGAATGCCCTGGGGGAGAGGAGGACGGCTCGCCCCACCTGCCCAAGCGTGGCCTAAACATAGAACGTTTCTAGACGGATTTGGAGGCTAGAATGGCACGCAGGCAGACATTTTGTTCTTGATTAAGTATCAGTGATGTTTATGGACTGAATAGTAACGGACTGTAAACGGAATAAGAATCTAACCAGGACCGCCATTCGACCCCTCCCTGTCTGTGTAGTAAAGGGGAAACGACGCTCCAGGTTTTGGGGGGAAAAGCGTAAGTGGCTGTAGGGGGCCCGGGCAAATAATATTAATAGGGATGACATACCAGCCAACATTGTGCATTTTCTCGGGAGACGCTAGCCCACGCTTGGTTGTAACTTTTGCACTTTGCATTCTGTGAATTGTACTTTCGGTTTTATAATGAGAGGACTACAAGTCCCAGAATGTCAAGTTAGAACCAGGCTTGGGCTAGCATCGCATCGAATGTATTTGATGGTTACTTGCCAGTTTTTTTTTCCTTCCTTTCAACAAGGCTCGCTATAAAATTCTTTTGATGCCACTGGCCTCAGACTTTTGTAACTCCGTGTGTGTTCGCCTCTTCACTCGGACCAGCCCACACACAGCAAAACAGGTACGCGATACGGGTGTTCATAAATGCGTACATGGTATTCCGCCGATTACCAAATAATAATCGGCGGATAGTATGTCAAATATTCTCCCGAAGCCGAATAGCTCTATTTAATCACGTTCCACACTTGAAAAATGCATTAAAAAAATGTGTGTTTGTATCTTTTTTTGCAAAGTTTGGTGAGGATTCGTCAAGGGGGAGTGGAGTTATACGGCGCCCAAAAAGTGCTCTTCCTATGAAAACACCAACTTAACCATATATATATATCACACACACACACACACACACTGGTTCAACACTGGTTAACTGTGCGTATGTGGTTCATTTATCTTCCCTTGTAATCAACATGTTACCCTTGTGTAACGTATACAACCCAGAAAGGAACAGATTAGTAATCCAGCAGCGAGACCATGAATGGAAGGGTGTGTTGCTGTTGCAGCACCAACGCTGCTTACTGTGGCAAGCTTTACGAGTGCAAATTGCTCGGTTGCAGTGAATAAATATGGATTTGGCTGTTGCGAAGTGCACAGATTGCAATGTAACTTAAGTGGGAATGCCAAGCTGGCTTGTGCGGGCCACAAGTTGATGGTGGGAGGACTTCCATCGCCATTCTATTCTACCCACACCTCGCCATAAGCCAGGCAAGGGGGAGGACTCTCAGGCAGACACATAGGGTTGGAGCAGGGGAAATCACACATGAGAGGATGGGGGGGGGGGAGCCTGTCGTATGACTGCATCTGTCCAAAAACTACAAGCTCCAAGAAGGCAATTGCTAGTTGGGCATTCGGTCAATTCCACCAAATCGCTCAATCTAGGTCCACTTAACCCCAGCACCTTCCAACCACACTAAAGGGTGCAAGGCGCTATGGCTTTTTCTCTGTCTCTCGCACTTTAAACTCCACCACAGAACACCAGCAGATAGTTTTCTCTGTCCGCACTGAAAAGTGCTCTTCTCACACCATTCCTGTGAGGCATACTGGCCTCTAATGTTCAGGAAATCTCCCAAAAAGCAAGCTCTAATCAAGAGACCAGTATGGGTTGGGTAAATACTGCAACATCTTGCCGTACCTGACATGTAAGTGCCTTGTCCATAGCCTACTCCTACATCCCGTCCCCTTGCCTCTGCCTTGTAAGGGCATCCCTCGCGAGGGACGGGAACTGGACACCTTTTCAGCAGAAAAAAACACTTTCCCTTTAAATTTGCAGGTGTGCGGCCCCATGAGCACAGCCTCCCTTAACCCCACCCACCAGCACCTCACCAAAATCCTTCAATGGTTCCTTCCCCACATCCGATCCACGTGCTCTCTGCCTCCGGTGCCTTGGCGAAGACCATGGATGGGAAGGCTGCTCGGCGTGCAAGGCTCGAGCCCCGGTCCCTCAAAAACTGGCTTGCAAGGTGGAGAGAGTTGTTCTCTAGGACCCTGCCAGAGAGCATCAAATAATACGTAAGGAGAAAGGCCAAGAAGGTAAGCGTACTATTCTCTAAAGCACCCCGCAGTGGTGACTCTTTCCTGGGGAAGCCTGCTGGCGGGAGGGGTCAATTGGAACCCTCGCACCAGCATAAAGGACACCAAGGCTCTTGCAGCTACCGGCATAATGGCCTACGCGCTGTACCGGTTTCACTGCCGATGAGTCCACAGGCTCTGGTACTGGGTCATACCCGAGGGGCTTAGCTGTACTACCGGCACATGTCCAAGGGGGTGCCTACATGCAACACACATAGCACTACCGGCCCCAAAGCCGAGGGCTGTCAGCCTATCAGACAGGTGCCTGAGGTGCAAGACGGGGTGGGACTGGGCCCAGGCCTGCTTCGCACATGGTCTCACTTGCGGAAGACACGGACAAGATGACGGTGAGCGCAGACAAAATAGTGGTTGGGCCAGACCCCCAAAGGCGGGAAAGCACTCAGAGGACAGAAGCACGCCAACCGAGTGTGCCGCAAAGGCGCAACCTTGCTCCCCGGGCAGACTGGGTCCTTTACTGGACCCTGGTACAATGAGGGCATGTACTCTTGGGCGCGGGGTGGGGGGGCAAGCAACAGGCATATTCTCCACCAGCGGCCCTTCAGGAACGTGCCCAGCCAGCCTGCAAAGACCACTTCTTTGACAGGTTTCTGTCCTTCATGAAGTCCCAGGAAATGGGTAACATCTTGCAGGGCATAATACATGACCTGCTGCCTCCTGCACTGCCACTTCAGCTGGTGCCTACGCAGCCTACTTTGCCACCACCGCGTCTGCCTCCCGTGCCTGCAGTGACTCTGGTTTCAGTGCCGGGACCAGCGCTCCCAGCACTGACTGCCGCCCCCTACAAGGGTCCAGGGTAGGGCCTGGGACCAACAGAACACTGAAGAGGAGCAGGATACGCCTTCCTCAGTGAGGGCCTTCCATGACAGGATAACTGGCCTGGCAGAGTACCTGGACCCAGAAGGAGCAGCCTGAATCGGGGGTCTTGGCGGTGGTGCTCAATATCAAAGCAGAGGCCAGGTCTGGCATCCTGCTGCAGAAAGATGTAGAAGCACTGGCTAAAAAGGGTTGGCTTAAACCACACTCCACTCAGCCAGTCAACAAAAGGCTGGCTGCAAAGTTCAGGCAGGTGCAAGACAACACTATACTTTTGTCGGTTCACCCGCAGCCTTTATCCTCAGTTATTGCAGCAGCTTCTATGAATGCCAAGCCTCAGACTTCCTCTTCTGAACTACTGGGCAAAGAAAACACCAGAGGCCTGTGCAGAAAAGATCGATTCCAACGCAGGACTGCACCTCAGACAGGCCAACACTGATGCCATCCTGGCGTCGACCAATCAGCGGTTATGGAGAGAGATTGCACACTTCGTTCCTGATAATCCAGCCAACAAGTAGGCCTCTTTCAGGACTGGTCTTCCTGAGGCAAAAGTGATGGCGCAGGATATCGTGGAGGCCGCTGTGGCCCACATACATGCAGCTAGCAGAGCCATCTGTGTGGCAACAGACGTGAGGAGGATGGCCTGGCTTAAGGCCACCAGGTTCAACCCGGATATCCAGGATAGAATCCTAAACTTGCCCTTGGAGGTTGGCAACCACTTCCACTCTACTATCTTCCACTCTACTACCGACGAAGAGCTCGACAAAAATAAAAGCACCTTGCAGATGGCAAAATCACTGGCCGTTCTGACCGAACCAACAGCAAAAGCCTTTCCTCAGCTAATCTCGCTCGGACAAGTGGCGATCCTTTGGATTCTGGGGGGTTTCAGGGCCGCCAAGCAAGGCAGCCAGATGGCTCCCCAAGCCAGCATAGGTGGAAATGGCATAAGTCTGCGCATAAGGGGTTCTTCCAGTCCCTCTCTGTCGTCAGCCTCAGACCCAAAGAAACAATGACGCTCTCCACAGCACCCCCGTCGGGGTCTGGCTGGC
This sequence comes from Ambystoma mexicanum, assembly GCF_040938575.1. Classification (NCBI taxonomy): domain Eukaryota; kingdom Metazoa; phylum Chordata; class Amphibia; order Caudata; family Ambystomatidae; genus Ambystoma; species Ambystoma mexicanum. The sequence continues at coordinate 101,367,321 of NC_090936.1, read as the reverse complement.
CCTACAGTCAGGCTTGGCGTTTACGTTTTCCGGACCCGTGGGTGATCTCGGTAATCTCCACGGGCTTCTGGCTTCCCCTTCCATCCCCTGCCCATGTCACAGATTGGAACACCCTCACTATTAGCAGAGATTCGTTCCCTCGTAGTGAGCGAGGTGGTGGAGGAGGTACCTATCCCTCAACAGGGTCAGGGCTTGTCTCTGCATCTTCGCCATTCAAAAGAAGAACCCGGCAGGCCTGTGAGTGGTGCTTGATCTTTCATTCCACAATCTATACCTATCTTTGCAGAAATTCGAGAGAAGCTGTGTGGAGGGGATTGGACATGCTCCCTGGATTTGAGAGATGCATATCTTCATGTCCCCATAGTGCAACCCCAATGGGCCTTCCTCAGGTTCCAGATCATGGGTTCGCATTTTGAATACAAAGTACTACCCTTTGGTCTGAATGCAGCTCCAAGGGTCTTCACAAGGCTTATGAACGCTGTGGCTGCCCTGCTCAGTGCCTGCATGTATATCCCTATCTCGACTGGCTGGATGTCGTCGGAGGAGTTCAGGTCCTCAGCGGACAGACTCTTGACTACACTATATGAGCTCGAGTTCACGATCAACTACCAGAAATCGCTGCTCTGTCCTACTCTAACCCTGGTCTTCCTGGGGCTGCTTTGGGATACGCAGAAGCAGAGGGTATTCCCTACGAGGGAGAATGTAGCAGCGATCAAGCCCTGTCGCTCACTTCCTCAGCAAAACAGTAACAGCGTGTTGGTTCAAGCACCTGCTGGGAGTGCTAGTGGCCTGTCTCCTAGCTATTCCGTACATCAGGCTCCGAAGGAGGAGGCTGCAGCTGCATTTTGCGGCTTCCCGGTACCGGGAATCTGGTCGGCAGGGGGCACCAATTACCATACCCACTCTACTTAATGATCAGGGCCGTGGCATGGGCCACCCCATCAGCCTTTTGTAAACATTACTGCCTGGATACCAGTGCCAGGACTGACCCAGCATTTGGCCAAGCAGTCCTGCATAATCTCTTCACATAAATTGATAACCTCTCCTTCCCGGGGCGGTTGTATCAGTGGTAATCGCCCATACAGGATGGACGAAGGGGGATGGGACGTAGGAGTAATCAATTGTTACTCACTGGAGTGACTCACATACCCCTAATCCATAGTCCCCTTTCCTCCATACGTCCCACCATCCTTCCCCTTCCACTCCCCTTAAAAGCCCCCCCCTAATAAGAGCAGCAAGGTTGTTCTGCCTAATTCAGCCGATGCGTCAAAGGGGACTGAGGTGTGGCGCCAGTGGGCAGGGTTAAGAGAACCTGGGTCACTGGCGTAATGCACCTGCAAATTTAAAGGGAACGTGTTTTTCTGGTGGAAAAGGGTTCCGTTCCCGTCCCTCGCGAGGGAAGCCCTTACAGGATGGATGAAAGGGGACTATGGACTAGGAGTATGTTAGTCACTCGGGTGAGTAACTCTTAATATATCTACCCAAAAGAGGCAAAGCCCAACTGCTAGGAAGCTGTTCGTTTTCCAAACACCCCTCCTACCAATTTTACCAGTAGAGCACGGCTTGCTGATTATGTCTTATACAAACGGCATCCTGACACCTGTCTCTCTATTAGATGAATACGTCAACAGCTTCTGCCCTTTCCTTGCGTCAGGTCCACAAAGGTGCAAATCGTTGTAAACTAAGACCACCATATTGCCCTCATCCCTCACTTTTACCACAGGGATAGGAGACAATGCAAGACATATCTCTCTACCCTGCCCCACATCCCCCCATTCGGCTAGTAAATATTTGATGTTGCCTTATTGAAAATGTTATTACTCGACACTGATGTCGGTTTTGAATGGTTGTATCACTGTATACATGAAAATACACTTTATTGGATATTTTTTAACCCAGTTGTGGCTGCCCTAGACCCCACCCCCAACAAAAACCACCCAACATATTTACAGCAGCCATAAATGGATCCTGATTATTCCTGAATGAGGAGACTCCGAATCTTAAGGCGTTGGATCTGTTTAATTTCTTTACTGTAAACCACACGTTCCTACCATTACTGTGAAGATATTTATTTTCACATAGTTATGCTACTGGTTCAAACATATCCATGGATCTGTGTGGGTGAAAACGGGGGCACATGGTTCCGCTTGTCTGGTTCCTCTTTCTTTTTGGGAGTATTTTTACTCCTTATTCTCATTTTTTGTTTGTTTGTATATTTGCCTATTTTTAGGGTTTAAGAGTTGCTGATACACCCGCTATCTGTAGGGCTGCTTGCAGGCATACTTTTCGTACCACCTCACTTGTATTTTGCAAGGGTCAATACTATGCTACCCATATGAAATCGTTTTTGATAGGTTATCATTCCAAGATGGACAGTCTGGAACACTCCTTTTGTACTCTGTCAAAATACCTCCTATGAGAGTGGGGAAGGGTACTAATGGCACCAATGAGTGTTCTGCCTGCTTTGCATTAAATCACAAGAGCATTTCCGGAATACAACGGTGATTAGAGATCTCTATATTTGACAAACAAGTCTGTGATAAAACGGTTGTATTTGTAAATGCATAACAGACGCATGGTTTGATGCACACATCATTGTTCACAACACACACCCTAACAAAAATGTTTGTAACCATGAACCGTAGATACTCATTCGGGCATCTTGCGTTTTTGCATGCGAGTAAAATGGCTGTAACATCAGCTACTCAAATGGGGTCCAACAGCTCTTTTGCTTCTTGTTTCTGGAGAATTTTAGATGATGAGGGGCTGGGTCTCGTTGTGAGCATGCCCAGCCCCAATACAGAAACCTCTCTAGGGAAGGATATCTGTAGATGGGGAAAGGATACCCCACAAGAGACACCCAATAAGCAATGCACATAAAGGGTTGCATCTCTTATAAACTTTAGCCTGACTAGTAATAAGCTCATGAAGCGCTTTAAACAAAACTGGCTTCTAATGCGTCCACAGTTTTTCAGTCCCTCCTCCTCACCATTGCGCAGGCCTCATGGGTTATATCTGCAAAAAACGGCGGACCCATGCTTTATCTACCGGAGCTGGCACTAGCTGGCACTAGCATCTTGTATCGGTGCTGGCTTGCGGCTTAGTGGATGTACAACTAGAGGCAGCTTCTTTGATTGCTTTGTGTTTAGTGTGGTCGCAGTGTGGTATACTTGTCAGAGCCACTTACACAACATTCCAGTGTGCTACTGTATGGATGTTAGACACATCATACAAAAACATGCGCATGTGCTGTTACATAGAGTAGCACCATATAGACGCCATTAACCAATAGGGTGGTGACTTGTTCAGCGCACAAATCAATGCTGCGCACATCACGGCATTGATTTGCCATGGACTATCTGCATGGTGACAAGCAATGAATTCTGCTTTGCTAATAAGATGGCCAGTCACATTGAGGTGCCATCTGGTGTGGGCTAGGCAGTGGCTGGCTTGTTGAGAAAGTGAAGCTTTGAAGCTGAGTGGATGCATTTTGTCCATGTCCCAAAGCAGCCACTAGAATAACTAAAAGGTAATCTACAAAAAAGTTTTGGTGTGTTCAATAAAAATAAAAAGGTAAAGAATATGTGGCACGTTAATTCCCCTTGGAAGAATGCATGGGTTTGGTCAGCTAAGTGATGCTTTGTGCTGGCCTTCAGAATAAAAATGCCCCATGTTCAGTTCTTACTGTGTCAAAACAATGGCTCGTTAAAGGAGCCATCACTTATAAATGACTCCCACTTTACAGACTTTGCCCATGCAGAAGGGAAGGAGCACAGGGTGTGTGTCTCCAGAGGCTGCGTTCACAGTATGCATTCCACTGGTTGGTAACAAAGGAATGCGTAACTTTTTCTCTGGCAGCAGTCTGGCTGAGCCCCTTCCTGCACCCCCACTGAGCTAATTAGGTGTTTCTTCCCGGGCAGCCGCCAGGTAACGGGTCTGATAGCATAACTCCGATAGATGTTCCAGTGTGTGATTTTAAGTAAAAATGTATCTCGCCAGTTCAACTGTCTGCGCTGACTCTTGCCCAGCCCCCGCGCTCCCCCTATCCCCCCACAACCTTATTCTGTGTATTAATTTACCAAAGACCTGGATGTTGATGACCGTCTTGTCATATGAGAACTGCAGGGAACCGCTATTATTGTTGAACAACTTGTATACCATGAAATGATGCAATCAAGGTCCAATTCTTAACCAAGAGCGCGTGCATGGGCCCCCCCTTGTCATGTCTTGAATAGAAATGGAGTGCTCTGCTGTGTGGCAACAAGGAGGCCTTGGAACGCGCACCGTTGGCTGTATCGAAGCCTGCCCTTGGTTTATCCTGCAAGCTGTTCAGTCCGGGCCAGAATGGCGAAATGGAGCACTTGGTACCTTGGCATCAGCATTTCTCATGTTGTGTTAGAATTTGGTATATTAAGTCTTGATCTGTCGCTGAACCTGTAACATGAACAAAAATGCATTCGAAACTTTTTTTTTTCTCGATGTTTTTGTGTCGAAACTTTTGCATGTAGAAACTATTATTTCGAAACTATGACTGGACGCGGTCTCTTTGCATTTGGATGGCCTGTTGGGGCGGGGTCCCGATGTATGATGTGAAGTGGCCTTCAAACGTGTTCATGTGAGCAAAGTTTTGAGGGTACTTGTTACTGTGAGCTATTGGGTTTCTTTTAATGGTTCTGTTAGGCGTTTTGTAGAGATCTTCTTGGCCCATCAGGCAGGTTTTCAGGGCTCTATAATGTGTTGCCGGCCAGCAGGGAAGGAAGGTTGAGTTCAACATTTCACGAGGCTTAGTAATTCCCAGAGTAAGGCGTGAAAAGTGAGTTGTGAACGTTGATCCACTGGAAGACGTCCTTCGTTTAATGTAGTTATTTATTTGGGAGTTTTGTAAAGCGCTACATCACTTAGTTTATATTATTTTTTAATTATAGTGGTAATCGATAAAACCTTTAAACTCGGTACAATTATCATCGCATAATACATCACGTAAACGGAAATACTACAATATCTCCAGTACAATAAAATATTGCGCATCAATCCATTAACACACATTTCAAAAGCTTCTAAAATCAATCCATTATGTGTCAAGTCTCAACAATCTTCTGCCACATACATAATAAAAGTCCATTTAAGACGGCTCAGTCACTTGCAGGGGGCTCCCAAGTGTTTGATGGAAGTCCTTCATGAGAAGGACTACTGTGTGGCTTGGTTGTCAAGTTGCTCTTGGACGGATGCACTCTTACGCATGCATTTGTGCACGGTTCAGCTTGTTCTGTGCAGTTTTCTTATTCATTTGAATGAAAAATGCATCGCTGTCCCCCTTTTTTTATAATTTTTTTGCACTAAATATGGATTGCTATTTGTGATTACTTTTTGGTTCCACTGGGAAGGAAGGCGGAGTGACTAGAAGATGGTGGGGCAGAGAGGTATGGTGTCGGAGGCGGTGGGCATTAGTAAGGTAGTCGGTGTCATTGATGGGATGGTGAGACCCTAGGGATGGGGGGGGGGGAATCGGGCTTTTGAACCAACAAGTCACTGGGAAGGGGGGTCACGGGAGGTGGGGGAGAAGAGGGCAGTAAATAGACTGTGATAGTTATGGGTACTTGTGGACAAACAGTAATAATTGGCAGGGCAAAGAAAGTGGGTGAGGGTCTGGCAGAGACCCGGTGAGGGAGTAAAAAGGTGGCATCAAAAGGTTTGGATAATTTACCTGGTGTAACGCCCCAAATAAAATGTTGCTCGATTGAGCGAGGGCCAGAGCAGCTCGCCCCTAGAAATTAAAGGGTGATATAGCGAGATTGAGCGACTGGAGGCTTGGGGGAGGGGCAGGAGGAGACCTTTTGGAAGGTTGAAGGTAAGATCCTTGAGGAGTGGCTGCTGGAGAGCAGGGGTGCAGGCATTGAGCGTTGGTGGTAGGTCAGGGGACTGCCCAGTTCAAGATTTGAGATTTGGTGGTAGGGGGAGAAAGTCTGCATGAGGGAATTGAGGCTGAGATGGGTGACAGAATTGAAGTGGCAGCAAAAGATGTTAGGAGAGACTATGTGGAGGCATGGTGTCAGTGACTGGTGGAGGGGAGCGACATCTTAGGGGGGGCAGAGAGTATGTGGTCCAGCGGACGGCAGGTGACAGCTGGTTACTCAGTGATGGGGGGCAGAGATGGGCTGATCTGCTGGAAACAAGATGAGACATTGGAGGGTGGGCAACGAGCAACTGGCAGGCATTAGACTCCCCAGAATGGACAGGGGGGTAGAGGAATCCTGGGTGAGCTCCATGGTGCAGAAGGGGTGGTTGGTAGGGTGCATATGAGGAACTAATGGAGAGGGGATATGATGTGATGGGTTATTTATAACACACATAATACCCAGAGGTTTCTAAGCGCGGACCCGGGGATCGAACCCGTGTTGCTTCGTGTCGTCTTGTTTCCAAGGCGAGCACGTTGCCCCTGAGCTATCCTCCCGAGACCAAAGGAGGATAATGGGGAGAAGATATCTCCCCATTAGGACTGTCTGGTTTTCTATTGATGGTTAAGATCGACCGTATGAGAATGATTGACACCTTAAAGATTGTAAATCGACTTGATAACTTGCCAAGGGAACGGCAAGTATTGTTATTTTGTACACTCAATATATCTGGGCTTCTCTGGTTTTATCGGCCATACGCTTTTGTTCGGTCCGCCTCAGGAATGGGACTGTCCAGCTCATGGTGACGTTTGCCGTGTGCCTTGTCGATGGCTGATTATCAACGTGAGGTGTGGTGCTGTGCACAGCAAGGCCTTTGACCCGTGCTGGTTACACACACGTTGGTTTCCGTTGTGCAGTGCGCGTGCACGTCTACGTGAATGGCTTCTGCACGTAGTCGCACACTTTGAAAGTAAACGCGTTGCCACACCTTGTGTACAGCTGCGGCACATAGTTCTGTGATCGTTATAACATGCTCACTCAGCAAATACAGGCGTGATCTCTCATCTGCGATTCGAATCTCTCGAGAGGGGTTGGGCCAGTTCCATTTTCCTTTCAGGGTGAGTTGGTAACACACTAGTGCTAGTGCGAACTGAGCTCGGTGGGTTCAGCGCTCGCTGCAGTTTGACTTCGGGAAGAAAAAGACATATATATATATATATTTTTTTTCTGTTGTGCTTTGGTTAGTTGAACCTGCAGTAATGTATGCATACTTTAACGTAGCAACAGTTAACGAGGTGTTCTCGCCTGTTAAAATACGGAGCCACACAGTGGGGGTTCTGTCCGCGTCGACCGATGAAGCAGAAAAGAACAAGGCCCTCATCGGCCTCGCGGCTGGGCACAGTGTTCTGTGCTCCAACGTTTCACCCAGTTCTAGACAGCACTGCGAAGGGGGCACCCCGCTGCTAAACCAGCAGGGGCCAGTAACCTTTGGGGCAAAATAGGACACGAGGGAAGAGGGGCAGATCTCAGGCTGGCAGGCAGCAACCTGTGACTCGGGGGAGGCACAACACCTCTCCCCAGCCCCTCCCGCTTACACAGGGTGACGGGTAGAATGAGGGAAACACTGGGCCAATAAAGAGCACGAGAAGGTGCCATGCACCAAAAGCAGGAAGCGGGGAAACCCCCAGGTAGGGAAAAAAAGAGCACCCCAGGGCGCAAAGTGCCTTGGGCGCCAGCCGGGCGGGGCTTGTTAGAACCCCCACACAGGCAGACGTAGCCTAGGGCTACTAATCTACAATATGAGGAGCTGCCCAAGCAGCAGAAAAGTACAATACTGTTTGGGACTCCGCATGGAGCACCAAGCAAGTAGTATGCGTGCGCAGACTACACCCCGCCCCCCTCCCCAAGAAACCTCGCACCCAAGAAAGAAGGGAAGAGAAAGAAGAGAAGAGATACGGGGCCCACGTCGCGGAAAGAGGAAGGTGACTGCCACAGGCCCCGGGCCGTACAAAGTATGGCCCGATGGAGGGACTGGGGGGTGTGGGGGGTGGGGTAAGGTTCGGGGTGGGGGCGAGATGGCGCGAAAAGGCAAGGGGAGGTGCAGCCAGGTGGCGCCACCGCCCAAGCGTTGCCAGGGCAACCGCCCCCAACACCAGGAAAGGTGTGGGGGAAACCAGTAGGGGGGCCGGGGAGGGCTCGGCCCCCACGAGAATATCAAAGAGGAGGAGTATAAGTATGGCCCAAAGCAGAAGGAAAGAACAAACCAGGCAAGACGCTCGCCTCGTTCGGGCAAGCGTCTTGGGACCTGGAAAAGGGAGAAAGAAACGTTTCATCACCCAACCCACCCTGCAAAACTTCAGAAAGAAGGAGACGAACGAAAGAGGAGCCGGAACGCCGAGTACTTTCTTCGGTACACGGTAGAAAAAAGTCGTAGGCGGCACGTGTCCAGGAACAGATGCCCAAGGGTAACCAACACTGGCCAAGGAGTAGGCAGGCATCTCCAAATCTGGACACAGTGTGCCAAAAGCACACACACATGTTATCATAATTCTTGTGTATTTTCTGTAGAAAATAAATGCCTACGGCCAATCATTTGTCCACAACAAAACTGTCTGTAAGTCATTCCATAGGGTAGGAGTTAGGAACCAAGAGCAAGGAGAAGCCCACACTACACAGCCTAGCGGGCCAGGGGGCACAACCCTGGACCCGTGCCCAAAAGTGTACCTTATGTATTATTATGATGATAGACGTAATGTGCAGTAAAAAACACTGCCTTTTATTGGCAACAGTTCTACAATATTGTTTGGTAGTCTCTGAGGGAAGTATGGGGGACGGTCACTAACCTTTTGGCTACACAGGTTCCACTGATTTTCAAAATCTACAGCCACATTGCGCCATTTCTAAATTTTGCCAAAAACCGCTGCAGTGCCCATGGCAGGTGGCAATTCTCAAGAGACTGGCTTATGAAGACCCATTGATTACTCGGTACGTGCCTGCTCTGCAGTAGGCCGCGCAGGCCGCGAGGAGCAGAGCGGAAGCACGGCTAGGTCAAACGTGAAGGCATTCTGGAACCTTTTACCCAGAATGCAACAATAATAGATTAAATTGTAATTTTTCTGAAATCTATTTAAGAAAATGGTTTATTCACATACAAAACACTAAATAGTCTGCACGGGGAGGTCAAACCATGTCCACCCAAATGTGTGCGCTTTGAGGCCTAAGGGTGAATGGCGCATTATATAAATGAAAAAATAATAATGTACTATAATCCGGTTCGGTACTGGCAACATGCTTTTCTGCCGAGGAAACTGGTGAACCTGCCTCGCCACACCTATTAAAAAGAAAGGAAAGCTTGCAATACACCTATCCCCCTGGCCGCCTCTCTGTCCTGCATATGACCCGCAGCTGGCTTTACGGGAGAATGTCCCATGGGCTATCTCTTCAGTCGAGAACACTGAACATGTAACACTAAATCTTTATGCACACTTTCATATGTTTGTGGACCCGCCACTCTCCTACTAGATCAAGCCTCGTGTAGAGAAGGCACCTCTATTTCCAGTGTCAGATAGCTTTTTAACTTGCTCGCTCCCCAAGTCAGTGCTCTGCGGAGGGGGGCGCCCTGAAAGAGAGAAGACTTGATGTCCAAGTACTGTGGTGTTGAGTGCCCTGCAGCACAGCCAATTGCCATGAATACCGAGAGTGATAAGTCCTAAAGCCTCAATAAGGGACCCAACACCTCCTTGGGCCTGACCTTAATATTATGGACAACATAACTGATGGTACTTGTTGTAAACTACCCATTTACCTTTCTGGTCTGTTTTAGACATGAGCATCGATATCCCTGTTCCCCCTTCTTTTCACTTGTGCACCCTAAAGTAAAGATCATCCTAACGCCCATGGAAATGAGAACCAGTTCTCCTTCCAATTAGCCTGGTTGGCTTCCCTCCTAAAGGGCAAGCAGCAAAGGTTTCAGGTGGGGGAGCCTTCTCTCATCTAGCAGCCATCTCGCATGTGGTGTTCCCCGGGGCTCTGCCCTGCCTCCCCTCCTTTCCAATGCCTTGATGTGCCCAGGCACAATTGTATAGAAAACTGGCTTCTTGAGTGCCATATTTATGTCGATGACACACACCTGGTAGAACTTCATGGGAATTTTAAAGAAGTCGGAGGGTTGGAAGAGTGCTTGGGCATGGTGCAGCGCTGGGTGCAGGACAGCTGCCTATGGCAAAACAGTAGCAAGACTCAAGTACTACTGCTTAGCTGTTCATTTGAGTTTGCCTTCCCCTTTTCCTAGACTGCTGGTCTTGGAGCACCTCCTTCCCCTATGGAGGTAGTTGGGAATGTGGGTGTCTTATTTGGCAGTCCATTTTCCTTTACTGCACAGCTAGAACCATTGGTAAAAAGAGCACATTTTCATCCGTACCTAATCAGCCGGTGTAACCATGTACTAGATCAGGAACACCTTGAAACTCTATCCCAGTAAATAGTCCTATCTGAAGCACAGTATTTCTCCATCTTGTGTCCCAGATGGCACAGGAACACGCTCCGTCTTTGAGACTGTTCAGGGGTTTTTATTTTGTTTTTGATGTCCTTGGGGCTGTGTCTCTTTATCGCCTGTGGATTTCAACCCTAACCCGGCATCTAACTCTGGTTAGTGCTAAAGAACAATAAGCCCTACTGTCTAATGGCTAACTGTGACTACGGAGGGCTCAGAGTGCAGGCAGTCTAACCTCCACCAGGGACATCCTAGCCTGCCCTTCTCTGCCCAGAGGCAAGTGTTCTAAAGGGACGATGGATAGTGTGTTTCACTTAATCTGTGGTATTCAGACTACTTCCGTCCTGCCCACTCATCCCTTCTCTACACTCATTACCACTCCCGGCTTACTCCTCCCACCAGTCCTTCGTCCCCACATCTTTCACTCCTATTAACCAGTCTGGACGGGTGGAGTGGCCCTTGTCTTCCCTGAATGGGTCCCTTCCTCTATCATTCCCACTCAAAGCTACTCTTTGAATGTTTTGTCAGCAAGCTTTGCATCTCTCCAATACTCTTGCCACCATCTACAGGACCCCTGTGCCGATCTCCTTCTTCCTCTCGGAGTGGGCTGACTCTGCCTCTTCTCTTCTGACCTCTACCTCTAAGCATTTCCTCCTTGGAGTGGTCCCTATTAATTTTGACTCTCCTGATGTGGCCACTTTATGCTTCTGCACCCTCTGTGACTCTTTCTCTCACCGTTCTTCCCTCTGGTCCTACCCATGCAACCGGACGCACCTTGGATGCTTTAATTTCTGCTGACATCTTACTCCCTCTCCTCTCCCTACCACTCTTTCCTGGTCTGACCTTGCACTCCTCTCCTCCTATCTGATGCTCCCGGACTGAGCCTCTACACACACTGCCAGTCTCCTTCTCTGTCATTCGACAGATGAAGCGAGTGTCCGAAGCTGTTTTTCCGCTTCCTTCACCCCCCCACTCCTGCTAATGGCTCACACACTTAACCCTTGCTAACCTTCCCGCTCGACATCCTTGCCCCTGCCATAAGGCTCCGCATGAAGCCTGCCTCCCAAGTGCAATAGTCGGCATGACTCTTACTTAGCCTCGCTCAAACGCATGTGCAAAGTTGCAGATGTGAAATGGTTGACTCATAGCACATCCTCTGACAAATTGGCCTGCCGCCTGCTCCAGAGGCAATACAGACTCTCCATGTTCTCCAAGAAACAGGCCCACATCCAAGCCTGCATCTCTGGAGCCCCAGACAACATGGCTGAACTCTACAAAATCTTCAAGGAACTTGCCAATCCCTCTGCAGTCTCCATTTTTTCTTCCTTCCCAGGCCCTCTGCACAGCTCTGGCCTCCCATTTCACAACCAAAACTCAGGACAGCCTGTCCTTTCTTGCCTCTACTCCCCTCCTCCCCACACCTCCTCTCCGTCCTTCACCTGCATACAGTCCTCCCTTGGCCTCCCTCTCAGCTCCCCTCCTCCCCCAACTCTCCTCCTTGTCACTCACAGCACCGGAAGTGGTCACCAAAATAGTTTGCTCTGTGAAGCTCTCCTTCAAACAGTGTATCCCTGCTCTTCCAGAACTCTCAAAGACAACATTGCATCCCTTGCTGCCTCCTTGGTGGAGTTCTGCAACCACTCTTTTGCCACTGGCTCCTTTCCATCACCCCTTAAGCACTCCCTCGTGCACCTCCTTGCCCCCACATGAAAAAGCAATCTGCACCCTTCCTGCCCGGCTAACTATCGCCTTATCTCACTACCCCCATCTTGAGCAAACTCTTCTCCCAACTCATCCTTCACAATGCAGCTACTGGCTGTCTCCACGACCACCAGTCTGACTTTAGAGCAGCCAGAGGCACGGAAATTGCTCTCATGAACACAGTGACGACCTGCTCTCAAACCTTGATTCTAACTCCCTTTCCGATCTTATCCTCCTCGATCTGTTTTCTGCCTTTGACACAGTCATTCATTCCATCCTCATAAATCTGCTCTGTGATACTCTGGGCATTATGACTTGGCACTGGATTGGTTGACCTCTTTCCTTTTGAATCGGCCCTCACAAGTGCAAATGGCCCTTCTCCCCCTCCCCCCCCCCCACAGTCTTCTTGCAGCATCCCTCAGGTCTCTATCCTCTTGCCGTGGCTTTTCAACATGTACCTTGCCCCTGTGGCTCACTTGATCTCCACTTTCTCCCCTCATTTCCAGTGTTGTGCTGACGACACCGCTCTCCTTTAAGCTCCCCTCCTCTTCCGCTCTCATTCCCTATTGTCTGACTGCTATTCAGGCATGGTGTGCTGCTAACAATCTCTGCCTTAATGCCAGTAAGACTGAGATCCTTCTTATTGGGACTCCTGGCCCATCCTTCCCTCTGCTCTGGCCACCCTCCTTGGGCTCCCTTCCCCCATCCTCGTGTGAGGCAAAAAAACCTTGGTGTTATCTTCGACTCCTCTCTCTCTCCCCACATCACTGACCTGGCCAAAAAGGCCCTCTTTCAGCTTCACCTGCTCAGGCATTCTCCCTTTCCTCACATTCCCCTAGAAACTAAATTTCTCCAGTGCTGTGTTTCTCTCCAGGTTTGATTACTGTAACAGCCTCCTCCTTAATCGGCCTCTTTCCTCCCTCTGCCCTCTTCAATTAATCCAGAAACGGACTGCAAGACTTATCCTTGGCCTCAACCCAGGGACCGCATCTCTCCAGCCCTAAAAACTCTCCACTGGCTCCCAGTGGCTGCAACGATCAAATTCGAGACCCTCTGCATCATCGACACGGCTTACTGGGGCCTAGGACAACAATATATATCCAACGTTCTCTTCCCAAATACCTCCTTGCTAGAGCTCTTTGGTCCTCTAGCTCAAACACTCTGCAGATCAGACATTTCTCTAAGCAGAGAGTGGGAGGCAGATCTTTCCTCGGCAGGAGCCTCCCTCTGTAATGGCCTCCCTGCTATTCTCTGTCTTGTGCCGGATCTCCTTAAGTTCCGGAAGCTTCTCAAGACCTCCTTTTTTCCTCCACCTCCCTTGCTGGTCTCTACCTGCCATTGCGGCTGGTTGCCTATGTCCCCTATGAGTCTTTACTGCGTGCAGTCCTCTCCCTCTACCTGCACTTGCCCCCGGGCAGCTTTCCTGACCAGCACTGTTTCTGATCCACCCCTTCCTTGCACTTAGTTTACCCCTACACTTTTCAGCCCATGGGGGGGCCCCCCACCTTCGGCACTTTCTCCCTGCCCCTCCCTTGCACTTCTTATTACTGCACAATCTGAATGTCGCAAGGCCTAGTAGGACAATCGTTGTTGGTTTTCCTCCCATGTTCCCCCGCCCCTCTTTTGTCTTGTGGCGCCGGAAAACACTTTCTGCTATATAGGCGCCATACAAATGTTCATAAATAAATACCTCCACCCTTTTGAAATTACCACTCCTTCCACTTTCAATCTCTGCTAATACGCTCCCTCGCTGCTACCACCACTCTCCTGCTCCCACTACGCCACCCTCCAAGCCGCACAAACCCTTATTTCACTCTGTACCATTCAATTCACTTTGTGCACTACCCTCTTCTACACACTCGCCACACAAACATGCACACTCAAACTGCATCACCGCGTTCACTCCTCAGCCAATACCTCCCCTTCATGCTGCTGGTTTCTTGACCCACCTACACTGCTGCTATCCCCCGAATAACCTACCCTTCCTTGTTCCTGTTGCCTGCTTAAATGTTTCTCCCACTGTACTGATAAGACAGCTTTTCCTAGCCAATCCAGACCTCTCTCCCTGATGGGATATCTATGGGCATGGGGAAGTCCTCAAATGTCCCTCCCACTTTATCTAAGCAGGCTTGCCATGTATGACCATAGCAGCGTAGGAAATTCAGTGTCCGTGTTTCACTGTCCACTGCCTGCACCTTCTAGACAAGTTTGGTTAATAGTCATTGGTTGTCAGTGGGATTGCTGCTTTCAGATTTGGACTGGCAGGTCGGACTCTGCTGGTCCCATGCGTTGGGTGTCCGTTTGCACTGCTGCAGTCTGTGTCTGCCTCTCTCGCCAGGCTGATTCTGCAATTGAGTCTCCAAGGCACTGTGGTTGTCTTTGCTGTCTCGTTCTGTTGGTACGATGGGCAAAGCGAGTGTTGTGTTTTTTCTTTATCATTCTTATCCTTCAACTTAACAGTATATGCAACCGATAAAGCAGTGGCGAGCATTTTTACTTGGAAGCGAGGCAGGAGATCAGTGTCTGTATACAAGCATGCTGGCATCCGCGGAATTAACAGGAACAGGGTCCCTGACACAGTCCTCCGCAGGGGCAGTGCTGGCTATGTATGGCTGGCTCTCTGGTAGGCAGGCCTTCCACCCCTGACTGAGGGGGGGGGGGGTTCCCATCACCTCTTGTCTAGTAAGCTGGCCTTGTCACACTTGGTATTTCTAGGAAACCCTTCCTTTAGCTTTAATCTGTCCAAAACCGTGCAGTCCAGGTGATTTTCCTTTTTTTGTATTTTTTATTTTTTTTTAGTTTTCTTTTTTTTGGCAGAAATAATGTAAATTGTGTTTCTCTTACTCGTTGGCTGTTTATAAATAGAAGATCAAAACCGAGTGCATGTTTTCAATCGGATTTGGAAAATAGTGAAATGGATATGCTCTTAAATATCCAACATGGTGCATCAATGTAATCCAAGTTGCTCTCAAGATCGATTTGCCTAGGACACGTTGGTGGTAGGCCAATTTAGCAGCACATCAAGTGGTGTTGGTTTGCTGCTGCGTACCTTACGTCCGCCTGTGGAACAATTTACCAATCCTCACCAGAAATAGCACTACTTTGTAGGCTTTGAATATCTGTGCCTTTATTTTCCTTAAATCCTAGACTGAAAGAAGTGTATGGGGTTGGCACAGTATTTTATAAATGTCTGTTGCACAGTTATAAATCTGTATTGTTATTCATGTAATGTTTGGCCAAGTGCCCTGGCAACTGGTTTTCTGGTGAAGTTTGTGCCTAATAAGTTTAGTGCTACTACTTCTGAAAAGTACCATAGAAACCCAATGCATATGTCGCCCCAAACAAGCCTTACTACCCCGGCATACATTGGGAAGGGAATGAAGGCAGACTGTTTTTTGGTATGTCTAATGGTCTTCTGTTATCTGGCTATGCTACTCTTTTCACTAGGAAATGGAGGACCAAGTCTTGTCCTCTCCCAAGCTTGTGAAGAATGCAATTGTCTTCGAGTGAATGCCAGAGATCTCCCTTTGCTATGCACGCGCCTAATGTACTGAGTCCAGCACTGTCTATACAGAGAAGGCTTGTCTGTCCTTTGCCATCCCAACCCTGTGAATGCTCAAACTTGTCCTTCATAAGCCGACTTCTCTCAAGCATGAATGAGGCAGAAGTTCCACACTTAAAACTGTGGATTAAACCCAGTCTAGAACATACTAACTCTTCTATAGGTGGAACCAGGAATGGACCCACCCTGCCAGCCAACCAAGAGACAATTCTTTCTTTATCCTGTTCACCAGCATCTATTCAGCATGTGCAGCATTTTGTGGTTGGGTATCCCCGCGTCAAGATGATTACAGCTCTTCAGGAGTACAGGGATGAGTGGTATACAAAAACATTTACTCGGTCCACACCACTACAAAACCATCAGTGCTCCCCTGCCCCCACTTCCTAATGTTGAAACTGGGGAAACCAGATGGGTACACCTCCTTTGCCTCATGGAGCAACCTGGGCCAAGGGCAGGATATAGTCTTCAAGAGGGATGTGAGCAAGTATAGAAATGTGCCAATGGTAGTACTGGTTGCCAAGATAAAAGAATGCGCAACCAAGGTCCTATAATAGACTTTAAGTGAGTGAAAAACTCAAACCATACTAAAAAAACAAAAAACTCTATAACCCACCCCGGCAGGAGAACACACAGAATATGTAGACTTCAAGAAAAAGGGGTCACTCTGGGTCAAGACTTGGCAATATTTTCAGCAGAAAATTTGGTTCAATGAAGATGTCTTCAAAAGGGTAAGGAGTAGAGTTTTTGAAGGCAGGCCAGGGGGACATAGCCACTACAAATACCTTTTTAGGCCTGCTCTTGGGTCTCCACAGCTTCGGGACCAGCTTCTAGAAGCTTTGCAATGGGTTCAGTGGCATCAAGTGGGTTGTTGCCAGTGGATCGAGTGCATGGAGTTGAGTTTGCTCGAGACCGTCCTGCGATACAGTGATTGGTGCAAATTGGATAAAGGAAAGGCAGTTGATGGCCAGGTGAGCGGCACAACTGCTTGAATCTGTTCCAAAAGTGATGTCGAAAGGCAGCAATCAATATTTGCAACGGCTTGGAAAACTAGTCTAAAGTGGTCATCTACTCGACAGTGGATTGAAGCTGGAAAATGGTTCTCGGAGCGGTTGCTGACTTTTGGTTGCTGGAGGACCCCGTCCAGTATATCCAAGGGCAAGCTGGGTCCTTGTTCTGCACTTCCCAAGCCAGGAAGGTTGACACACGAGCTCATGCAGAGAATCATGGGTCCAGTGGTCTTGGCTGCAACCAGGCCTTGTCCAGAAAGCATGCCACCCCAAAGGTTCCTATGAGATGGGCGAGGAAAACGCCTTGCTCCTTTCTTCTAAGTCTTTATCTTCAACTCTACGGAAGCGTTGGGGCACACTGTACCCCAATGCATTTCTAGTTGAAATCTTAAGAAGTCCAACCATATTTCACCTGAGGGGATAGCCGCTCTCCTTTTAAATGGGCAATCTGCCACAGCTGATTGGTCCCCTTCTAGCCTTCTGTAAAGGTCCAGTCATATCTGCTGTGTGCAGTCTCTTGCCTGCCGAAATCAGATCCAGAGTGCTTTGGCTTCTGCAAGTGGGGAGGTGAACCGGAAATGTGAGGGGGCTAAAATAGCAAGATTGTGGGACCCCTCTCTGGCTGGTCCATTCCCTCCTGAGGTACTCTAAGCCGCCTCCTTGTGTGCCCTGAATCAAAGGGTCTTCAATAATCCCCACCATGTTGGAAGCACTCCATTGTCTTGGCAGGACTTGCCTTTGAAGCACTTGTTCCCAGTTTACCCTCTAGGGCATTTTTCTGTCCTCCCGGGAAGGTGACATTGAGAGTTTCAATTCAAAGGGGACTTCTGAGGTGAGGTGGTTCTGCTACAGAGGGGAGGGGTACTCGGATGCTAAAGCTCCACCATGCAAATTACCCGGAAAACGCCAGATAAACAAAGGATAATGGAGAGTATGAGGGGTATGTTTTCTTTTTGAAGAAAGCAGTAAAGCGCAAGAAGAGAATAGTGGTCACAGTAGCTTTCCCCTTAAATTAAGTTCTTGCTGTGGAAATCTTTCCATATGGGGCAGGAGGTGGAGCAGTTAGAAAGCAGGAGGCAAGAGTGGCATTGTGCATCCAGTCAGATACACACTTTTCTTGAAGAACAGTGGGAACGAAAGACGACCAAGCACCCCATTCTCTCCAGCTGTGTTCCTGCCACGAATGTGCTGCTGTTTCCTGATATTGGGTAGCGGTGTCTCATTGAAGCCACATGCGTTTCAGATGGCAAGAGTAGAAGGCACCACAAGACTCTCCTCCAGAGCCAACTTTGTATACTCTCCCAGAATTCCTAGCACTCCTTGGCTCCTGGCAGTGCAATCCTGCGTGCTTCATAGTGACTGCATTTTTAGACGTGCAGTGCTAAAGCAAGGCAACCTGTGCACATATTTGTGAGGTGTGTGTAGCGCGACTAAAATCTATGCCCCCCCAATATCGCACCTACGGCTATCTTGGGGATAGTCTCTACCTTCACCCCTTGTTATGCCCTTAAAATACCAAGACCAAAGGCAAATGCCATCCTTGACTAGGCCACCTCCTCCAGTCACTCCTCAGTACTCCCATTGATGGTACTGTTATATCAAGCTCCAGTACCGTGCCTGGGCAAGTGGACAGTAACCATTTTTGAGCCTCTTTGCCACCCATAACTGCACGTTGAAGGGCACCAGCAATCCAGGCCTGAGTTCTTCCGGGCCTAGTCGGATCTGCTCCATCCTGCAGATGCCTGTTGCAGTGCCAGCTTGCGGGTGACCTGTAGTTAGTTCTGCGTCACTCTGCCTTGCAGGGCGTCCTTGACTACCAGCCAATCTTTGTATGGTACCTGTCATGAACTGGATTGAGCCAAGGCCGTCATATTGTTCGTTGCCTCAGTGATGTAGGTTTGCATCAAATACTGAATTTATTTTATTGACCTTCAAGATGACTCCGCCTTGTTGCGGTTCAAACCCGGTTCCCTGCACCGTTGTGGGTGGGTCGCTTAGCCCACTGAGCGATCTTACTGGGATTATTTTGGGAGCAAGTCATTTGCTTAAGGTTCGGGTGCATTCGCAAGCTGAGGGCCTCAACATTACACGCTTTACAGTCTGTCAAATGTGTCCTTGCGTGTTGTGTACACACTTAAATCTGAAGGGCCCTGTTGTACAAACGCACCCCCGTTCGTCTAGAGGTTTCTGCTCTTCACCTTCCTGTCCCGTGCCTCCTCTGGAAAGGACACGGACCCTACTTCAGATTATTCGCACATCTGCCAAGTGTGCATTCCTCTTCCGACTGTAGAGCACGGCTTTGTAGCGCATTTAATATAGCCAGTTTACACATTGTGTATAGGCGCTATATAAATAAACTATCATATCACAACGTGATGCAATTTGACATCTCCACACACTCTACAAACAAATGGCCCGTGTGTTCTGACTAAAGCTCCTGGGTTTGCGGTATTGAGTTGTCCTGATATTTTAATATGGTGTTATTTTTGAATGCCTTTCTCTGTATTATAGTGCCATTATTTCGGTTCCCCCTAAAATGGAACTTTTTTTAAATTGGAGGTTTGTTGTTAATTCGTTCAGACACTTCAACTTTATTTCGTTTGTAAAGCGCACATACAACCCGCAGGCATTGAGGCACTGTTCGTACAAGTCAAGGAGGCGCACTTAGTGATACGAGAAAGTATTAGTAGCAAAGACCAGGAGCATAGGTAACATTACATTGGTTACATTGAGACATAGGATTCCCGTGCATATTGGTCGTACTGTACATACTGTAGTAAAGTGTGGAAGAAATGACTGCCTTGATGGGAAGGGTGGGCGGGTCAGGAGGAGTTGGATTTTGAGGGCTTTATGAAAAATCCAGTAGCATTTCTCAGCCCTCAGGGCTGAGGGGAGGGCATTCTAGAGTTTAGCGGCACGGTAGGGGAAGCTGGAGCCTCCAGCTTTGCTTCTTCTCCCTTTAGGCACAAGAAGTCTGTCCGTGTAAGGGGTCCTGGTGGGTCTCGAGGAGTGGGCTTTGGTGATTCTTTGTGTGAGGTAAGGGGGCGCTGTATTGGAGAGGCACGTGTGGGCAATGGACAATATTTTAAGTGATCCGTTCCTGGATGGGAAGACAGTGAGCCTCTTATGGCTTTGGAGGTGTGTTCTCGTTTCGAGATATCGGGGGCTGCTCTCAGGGCGTTATTTTGTATCATTTGCAATTTTTGAGTATTTCCAATGGAGGGGCCTGTAAATGGGACGTTGCCGTAGTCTATTTTGGAGCCGATGATAGCCTGGGCAATGGTGAGGCAATTGTTTTTAACGGGGGAGGGTCAGGCTGTATTGAGAACTTTGGTTGCATAAGCTGCCGAGGAGGCAATGGCACAAACTTGTCTGGACAGGGTGAGTGAGGCATCAAGGTAGACTCCTAGTGTCTTAACTGTAGTTGAGACTGAATCGCACACTAGTCGATCTGGATAGAAGTGTATTGAATGTTAAGCGACTCGCGGGCATTGGGTGTGCCGACAGTTAGGATTTCTGTGCAGAGCTGATTCGCTGCCATCCGTGCCCAAATAGTAGAGTAAATGTTGTTCAGGGTATTGGAGTCCTCTGTGTAATTGCCTGAGAGTGGGGATCAGGATTTGGGTGTTTGTCGGCATAGTTGGTGTAAGCTATGCCGAAGGAGTCTAAGAGGTTAAGAATGGCCTGGTGAAGATATTGTAGAGGGTGGGGGCGATGCAGGACCCTTGGGGGACATGCGAGGTGATGGTTGAGGGTTTGGTATTGGTCGTGTCTGAGAAGACTCTCATGACTCTGCCTTCCAGGAAGGATGCAATCCAGGCTGCAATCCAGGCAACAGCATCTGGGGGGGGAAAGTTGGCGAGGGTGGTAAGGTGTTTGTAGACAATTTGATGGTTGACCAGGTCGAACGCTGCAGATAAATCTAAAAGGAGGAGCAGGGCAGTTTCCTTTTTATCCCTGATCTCATCAATCTGAATTTTGAGAGGAGGAGCAGGGCAGATTCCATTCTGTGTCCTGGGTGGAAGCCGGATTGGCGCATCCCTAGGATTTTGTTGACTTCCAAGAATTGCTATACCTGCAGGTAGGCTGCACGGTCTGAACATTTTAGTAGGAAGGGGACAGTTGTAATTGGATGAAATGGATGGGTCTAGTGAAGTGTTTTTTAGGAGGGGGGGAGTACCCAAGCTTCTTCAAGGCTGGCTGGTACGGTACTTTTGGAGAATGATGCGTTTATGAAGGCAGTGATGACTGGGGCTAGTACGTGAGCACAGCCTTTCACGTGGAATGCTGGGCAAATATCGCCTTTACGTTTAGCGGGTTGAAGGCTTTGGATTAACTTTAAGACTTCATTTTTGGTACGGGATCTGAAGGCGAATTGTTTGGTGGGGAGGAATCCAGTTGACGTTGGTAGCTGGCCATTTTTTTTATGTGCCTTGCGGTGAGAATAATTTTTGATTTAGGGTGTTGATTTTGCCTAGGAGTGCTGCTTGAATGCAGAGCAGCATGATGTGTCTTTGGTGATGGTGGAGGGTGGCGAGGTGGGGGTTTCAAGCTCCCTGTATATGGCAAAGCCTTCATAGGTATTGGATGAGGCTGTGCTAATCCTGGTATTAGAGGAATTAGATTGTGCTGTCGTAGTGGCTGCCTTGTATTGTTTAGATATTTTACTAATACAACCGCAACGTCCAGCACATGCATCGGTTTCATATCTAACAAAAATGTGCACGTAATTTGCACCGCGATTGGATGCTGTTCATTTTGTGCCTGATCTCCTTCTACCCAACACGTGATGCTTGAGGAAGTGGGAGTGCACCATTATCTGTGCAGGATCAAAGGCACGAGGAAAAACACAAAGGTTGCATCAACTCTGCTCAGGACTTCTTTTGCGTGATCTATTTCTGTCTCCTACTGCCCCCCCCCCTGTTCCCTCAATAAAAATGGGCCCTGAAAAAGGTGCCGGGGCTGAACGCTCCTGTGCACCCCGTTCTACTCTCCTTCATTTCTTTTGAAGGACCCAGTTTGGAAGGCACCCAGGCCGGTCTTTCCTGTTCATTGCAACGTGTGTGCTCCTTCACCTGCTGTACCAGCAATGCTTCAGCCCAGATGCTACAATTGGGGTGAAGTCTGGTGCAAGCAGATGGGCGGTGGGGTGTGGTGGGCATTTTATTATGGGCTCACGCAGATGTAGCGTACCAATCTCATGCTGCTATCTATATCAACCCACCCCCACGCGTCGGGGCCAAAGAACAGACCCTGAGGTAGTCGAGCGAAATTTATTTTAAACATTTGAAGCAACTTGCACGAAGTCGATCTCCAGCTTTACCCTAGATATCTCTAGAACATACATGTGTCCAAAATAATGATTCATATACACGAAACATTACCTGCCTGTTTGTGAACTTGTAATGGCGAGATTTAAAGGCGTTTAGGGGTGGACTGGGAATCAAAAGTGGCCTGGGAAAAAGTGATTTCCAAAGTGGCCCATTTTGCACTGAGCTAGCCCAAGCATTTTGGGTAGGGAATCTTCACACAAGAACATTTCAAAGGGGTTGTAGCAGAGGGATGGAAAGAAGAAGGCAGTGTGCTGCAGGAAAGACAGTGTAAGAGAAGCAGAACATTGGGGTACCCACACAAGAGGCCCACCGGGAAATCTCCAGGGTTCCCTGTAGGCCAATCGACCACTGAAGGCATTAATTTGCAATCGAACCTCTTCCTCTAAATATTAGGATCTAAAATACACTAGGCATCCTAACATTTCTGCTTTTCTACATCACCATGTTCTCACTAGAAGACTTTATATGGTGCAAATATGGTAACACATTTAATTTTCTCCAGCATTCATACAAGTATAGTGCTGGAGAAAGTCAAATAAATATAAATAGCAATCAGATATTTTAATTTTCTTATTTTACTACACCACCCCCCTATGCAGGCATGAGATGGAGAATGCATTAGCTATATCGAGGCCAGCTGATGAATAGAAAAGCAATGCCAACAGTTTGGGATTTTGTGTAGGCATGGGCAATGCATTTGCCTGGCACTGCAGCAGTGGTATTCCCTGGCCATTGATGGTAGCAGGTGAAATATGCTGCAAGTACTTGGGCATCTAATAGCAGTGTTTGACAAATTCCTATTACTTGTGCACCCGCCAAAACTGTTGGCTTTGCCCTTGCTTGTATTTAATGGGACTACAGTCAAGGACACCCATAGTGCTTATAAATCGAGTGGCTGAAGGCAGAACTGGTAAAGACATTTTCTATTACACCAGTAACGCCTTCAGAACTCCAAGTCACTAACTCACATACTGCTTTGAGAAAACACTGGCAGGCACTTGGACTGCCTGGCTTGATAGTACGGCTGTATTAAAGTGAGCTCAAGAGTTCCTGTGAGATGGTGTTTTGGGTGTAGGAGCAGGTATAAAAAGTATATAAAAAGCGAATGCATTCTAATGTACAACATCTCTCACTGAACACACTGAACCACGCTGGATTGCGTTGTGTTGTACTGAGGGCCGATAGCTATCTGATTTTGCTCTGTTTTTTGTAACTGGATTCAGTATAAAATAAAGTACTTTGTATGTTCCTTTGTAACCCGTGTTCGGTGTAACCCGTGTTCGGTGTATTTCCTTTAAGGGTACTCGGCCTCAATATTTTGATTTTGTTTTCACAACGGAATCAGGTTAAGACTGCTAAATCTATGCGATCACAATAAGATTGTTCACTTGCCTGATGCATGACACAAGCACAATGGTTGAGACGTATGATCACGTTGATACAGTTTTCTTAAGGGAACAATATGAGTAGGATCGCTTTGGATTTAATATTATATGACGTAATAATGGGAACAATTGATTCCCCTATACTCTTGACACCCTACGCCAGTGATACACATATTGATGTATTGTACTGAATGGAAGACACGTTTTAGGTTTACATGCTGTCATTACGCTCTATGGGACACTTAGGTTAAATTAGCACCTTGTGCGACTATTTTGATTTTCAGACTTCTTTCTGACCTGGGGATTGGGCCCCATTATTTTCATTGTGATACAGCCTTTTGGATTGATCCTTCCATAAAGGGGTAAGCGTATCTGTAAGTTGTTGTATGGCATACCATGCTGGATTCTAGGCCAGTAGTGAAATAATTCTTTCTGATAATTAAATTAATGAATTTTTGTGTGTTTTTTCTCTCCCTTTTCCATTTGTTTTTTGTGACTTAATAATGTGGATATATCATATGTTTTTCTTAACCCCTCCAATCATCCCCTTGACCAATCCTTCTTCTTCTGTCTGTGCTTTATTATTTTCATTTGAAATTGTTAAAGTATTTTGCGGCATGCTGATTTAATGATCGAATTAATGGTTAAATTTGCTCACAAACGAAAACATTTTTTTGCATTTGATTTACATTTTTTGGTTCACATGTTTTGTTTCACATTACTTCTGTCAATCCTTTCACAAACATGCGGTTCTTGTCATGATACGATTGTATATATTTGTTCAATGTTGTTGGTGCACAATAACAGCCCAGATTTGATAAAGGCTCAGGGGATCTGAAAAACACGTGTAATCGTTCGTACATGGGCTCTACTTACTTGTCTGGTTGAATATTAAAACCAAACTTACACGTATTTGATGGCGCTGAGTCATTTTCTGGTGTACTGTTTCTGATTGACGGTTAGGCTTTTCTACCGTCTGAATCCAGTGACCTGCGACATTTATAGGATTCATTGAATACTGATCTATTATTGTGGCCGCTTATTTAATATTGAAGGGATTGTAAGGATTCGCCTGCCAGAGCAACTTACACCAAAGCCACTTTTTTTGTAAACTAGAAACAATTCTAGTTCAACATATGCTCTCGTCTGGCTCTTATGTAGAGCTGCTTCTATTTTTCATGCTTGTCCTTCATATATTTTTTTTCAGTGCTACTATTTCGATTTGCCAATGCATTTGGGATCGAGTCTGTCTTCAGGGCTAAGGTACTATGTGGTTTACCAATAAATGCCAATACATCAATTCATTCATTGATCCAAATTGCGCAAACAAATATGTGACCAGAAATGTGAACAACAGCCCTTGTGTGCATGCCGTTAGACAAACCGTGTTGATGTGTATATCCGTCCCAATCACCAAATTGGGGAAATAATTACATACCATGTTTCAATTGTTCCAAAGACATACAAAGCATAGGGGCAAGTGATTAGTGCCCGTGTATACAATACTAAAATTAATTTGCAAGAAAATGCGCACCATCTGGCTCTTCAATTGTTGCCTGATCGTGCGGCCATGTGGCCGATGTGTGCACAGTATCTGTAGGCGCGTTCTATACTTTCGTGAGATAATAGACCTAAAATGAAATGGGATGCTAATTGAACTTCCTGCTTGTAACATTTCGGGCCCCGCGCTGTAGGCGCACGGCCCATTTAAATACATTCAGACGGTTTGCATCTCCATTCCTCCAATGTTGGAGGATGCCGTGGAGACGCGGGGCTCGCCTCTCTCACCTCGGCTCCGAGTCACGTGGAAGTCAGCTGACGGCAACACACCGAGGCCACGCCCCCCCAGCAAGGCATTCATAAACGCCAACCGCTCATCAGAACGCTGCTTCTAATTAGCGTTCCTCACTTTTTCTAAATACAAAACTTGATTCCTGTTACCGGACTTCGGACCTCGACCCGACCTTGCTGTTTGTCTACTCCCTTGGATTTGTCAAACTGGTTCCGGTTTCCGTACCGGTCTTTTGGAGGTAAGTCTTCCCTGCCTACTGCAGCGTCCTGGACTTTCCTTTTTTTTGCTTGCTGCCTCTTCCGCGGTTAATATTCCATTCAAAGCTTCATTCATTCATTCTCTCCTCCAACGGCAACAGGCAACCTAACATCATCTCCAATACTTCTCTCCTAGAATTCTTGACACAGCCCTGTCAGCCTCAAGAAATCAACCCGCCTGTTTCCAAGTGGACCTTTTTGATCTCATCGCCTAGTAATGACTCTTTCTATGTGGAACTGTACGCCTTGGAACCCTTGTGCACTGTGGACGCTATCCTGTTGTTAGTGCACCATCCCAGCTCTAGTCTGCGTTCCGCTTGTCGTCGTCCGGGATACTTTCCGCTACTAACCTTCCTATTTGTTATTTTCTCCTGTCGTTGTTTCACAACCTCTTGACCCTTCCTGCCTCACCAAAGGTAAGAACTTAATAGGGTACTTACATAGGCATTATCCTATCACCTAAGGGGTTAACTGGTTCCTTCTTGTTTTATCTCCTTTCCGTTGCAGTTGTTGGCTATTTGGTAGAGATCCATTCCTATTGAATCCCAAGTTCTTTCTAAGGGAATACAGCGTGAATAACTTACTACCCCCATTTGTTCTGAAGGTAGTCACTTTTCATCTGACTCACTTGTTGTTTTTTCCTTACGGTCTTGGCGTAGCGGTGTGGGTATCTCTGCTCTTTTGAGTAAACCACCATTCTGTCTGTCATCCTACACAGCGGAAGGGTATATTGCTAAAAAGAGTTCCTCAGGTTGAGGTGGCCTGGTTCTGGGTGTATTCCCTTTTGGGAAAAACACCACAGCTTGGGCTGAACTATTATCCGGAGAAGCTCCCTTTCATCTGTGCTTTGAGGTTGAGCAACGCCCCGGCCTGTTCAGCTATCTGTGAGTTACACTGCTGCACCTTCGGGGATGGCGTAGTTCTCTATCCAGTTAGACGATTATCCGTCTATCTGCTTCGCAGATCCTACCTTGGTCATGATTGAACACACTTTTGCCTTTCAAGCAATTAAAAACTGAAATTATGTTTGGTATAAACGTTTTCATCTTGATATATGAAGAACGAGCATGAAAATGGTACTAAAATATGCAGCTCTAGGCGAGAGCATAACTTGAACTAGATTTTTTTCCAAGTTCTTCTTTTTTCGCTGTCCCTCCTCACTAGCCATTTCTTCCCATCTGTTCTCTAATGCAATAGTTTTGGGTGTCCAAACTAATGACTGGCAAGCATGGGACTATGTGTTAAGCCATGTACATGCAAAAGGGGACTTGTTTGAATTCCCTGGTAGCTCTCTTCTACCCAGATACCACATACATCAGTGCTCTGTAGCAGTGTGTATGTCTTTCATCAAACCAGGTTTGCTTCTTTTCATGTATCAGTGTGGTTTAAATATTAATGTAGTCCATTCCATCCAGATGCATGCATAGTTTTAAAAGGGCCTATTTGTAATGCGTTGTCGCTTTAGGCTTCTAGGCTGGACATGTACTATTCTCCAGTAACGGATGCTCGTCGAAATCCCCTCCCCACCTTACACCTGACTGTGCCTGAGATTGCAATGCAGAGAATTGTACTTCACGCAGTTCTTCATGAATTGAATGAATTATTATTTCAGTATGCATTTCCTCACACCAAATCCAGTCTATACCATGGCTCTCCCTGGCTGGATAAAATGTAGGATATCCCTCTAGGCGATGTTAATTGCAACAATCTCATGGCCCAAAGGAATTTCTACCAGTTTAAACTGCTACCTATATTCGCAAATAATACTTAACTAGGCATTCACACTTTAAGGTGGCAGCCAAAATGCTTTCAGATTTGGATTTGAAACCACATCACACTTTGTATTTATGATATATAAGTAACACACATTTGGATATTGGCCACTGTGTGAATTACACCTCCTTGCATTCATTGCCAGTCTTACCATCCCAGATTTCACCCTAATCAAGTTGGACAATTTAGGGAATTGGTAGGTGTTTTTTAATTTACCTTTTAAAATGCAATTTAGGATTTTCGGAGGACCAGCGATGGGACAGTAAGCCTAACATCACGCGTCGACCATCAAATGAACAATAAGGCAGTCCTTGTGGCGTCTTGCCAAATCCTTAGTGTGGGATAGGGGTTTCAATAAGGAAAGAAGTGTTCACAAATAAATGTCAGGATGTGATTGCCTCGGGTCTGCCTTCCCCACGTTTTAAGCACTGGACATGGTGGATCTCCTGAGCACAGTGTACACCAGCTTTCCCAGCACGAGCCGACAGCTCTGTATCAGTGAACGTCTCTTGCCTTCGACGCCTGATGTTCTCAACAAACAAACACAAAGTTCTGTTCCACAAATACTTTGGGTGATGGCTTCACCCCTGTGTCCCCCTCTTCTGGGCATACACCCCTCACAAGTCGTATTCAACAAAATAACCAAACAGTTCCTTTCTCAGTGAACTTTGGGTGGTGAATTTCCACCCCTGGATCTCCCTCGGCTGATCTCGGACCCCAAATGACAAGGGGGCACTTCACTTCCCCTTGTCTTGCAATACTTCTTGCTTTCATAGATATTGATGGTTTTAAACTGTTCTTCAGGATTCACCACTGTTTGTCTGCCTCCCTCTGCTGGGTTCACTATGGCCACCTTTTCCTTACAGTTCACTGTGGACATCCCTCGGTAGGGTTCACTTCTGTCAACGGGCATTGCCCCTTCTCGTTCACATCCCTCTGCAGTGTTCACTCTTGCCAACCTTTACGAACAGTTGACTGTTCATGTGCTCATTTCACTAAGTGGGATTCATTTCCCTTAGTTTCCCATTCAACTGTCGGTCAAATACTTTCAACGGTACATAGGATGCTACAAGACCCCTGTATGACCACTTTGACCCCTCTTCTCGCCTTTCTCCCAAGGCATTTTGGTAACTGTAGTTCAACCTCTGGGTATCGCCTCAAGTGAACACCCATGTGGCGCTTGATTCTGCTATGCTGGCTTTCCACTTTCTTATATCAACAGTTCTTCCTTTATTCAAAGTTCAACTAGCTGCTTGCTAATTTCATTCAACAGTTTGGTGTCTTTATCGACTCTCCCCTCAACTCACCGGCTGTTTTGAACTGCTTTGCTCTCTTGTCTGTAGAGCCAAGGCCGATACCATTGGGCCGTGCGTCTCTTCCCTGCTTGGCTGTCAGCGGAGGAGGCGCCCAGGTACCGTTGACCTCTGCTGCAACACACGCTGGCTATCGTTCGCGGTTTTAGGATTCCTTCTCTTGAGGCTTCACGTATCTGTCGATAAGGGCAAGGTCACTTCTACCCTCGTTATCCTCTCGACTCGCGCCAGCTTGCTCCTCCTTTTGAACTGCCGGGTTGAGATAGCTCTCACGTCGTGCGGTCTGCTTTGCTCGTCCTGTGCTCCACCTTTTATCCCTCTGGGGAAGGGAAAGGGCAATCAGGTGTGTGTGATTATGGTTAATTGCCTGAACCTTGTACTGGGACTTGTTGGGTAAAAGGCTCTGGTGTTAGTCCGCTTTCTTCCGTGTTGAGCTAAAGGGTTTGCGCCTTGAAACACTTGTGTATAGGCGTGTTTTAAATTACATATCCTATCATGTGGAGAAAGGGGGGGGTCAGTGTTTTTGAATATCCTACGTGGTAGGATGGGGGAAACAGTGTTAAAAGAAGGGGATACAGCATCTCGCCTGTTGGTGTCCCACTCCACAGTACCCCTCCATGCAGGTGATCCACCCTCACTGGTCCACCCCCAGAAACGGGATCTAATGGCGATGGCTGTGTCCTGGCCACCTGGATGACAAATCCCTGGGGACTAGCCAAGGGGACACCGTCAGGGTTCTCGCAATACCCAGTGGTTTATAATCGTGGACCCGGGGATCAAACCTGTGTTGCTCTGCATCGTTTTGCTTTCAAAACGAACGCATTGCCCCTAAGCTATCCTTCCTCTGCCGATGTATATTAGAGGTACACGTCAGCATTGACTATCTCTTGACGACTGGAAATGAACTTGGATGTCTGAGTTTGTCTGGTTCTACAGAGTCGACCATTGTGTTAATTAGGGAAGACTGAAATCCTTTCTAGTGAAGTAATGAAGTGTTCTACTAGTATTGAAGTCAATGTACTGAAAAGGTTCAGTAATCCCAATTGGGGCAGGTTAGTAGTCTTGGATTGTATGTTCTTATTTGTGAACCAACTAAGAACAACATCAACTTGCACTCCTGTTTCAGTCCAACATTTCGCAAGGTTTTGATATTAGTAAGCAACCAAGAATATTTGGTGAATTTGAGGTGCAGAGGAGAAAATAACCAACCGTGGCATATGGGTTGTATAATATGAGTCAACGAACAAATAAGTTCCCAGTGTGGGAACTCCCGTCCCCTGCACACTGTCTGAGCTCAAAATGTTTAGAGTCCAAGGGATTTAGCTAAATTGTATGTATTTGTTTCAATGTATTTTTCCATTATAACATTCATATCAAAGAACAATATTTACGTACATAGATGCGTGTCAGATAAACTGACAATTGGTATGCTTGTAAAAAAGTAATTTATTTTTGTGGCCCAACGCGTTTCAGGACAATCTCTTCTTCAGGGGCATATAAATAATTTTCAAACAATATCTGGAAAGAATATTAAATGATAAACATTAATGTTTCAAAAACAATCACCTACAGCATGTTGATTCACAGTGTAATATAACAACATTTTTATACAATAGTCAACCTCATA
This sequence comes from Ambystoma mexicanum, assembly GCF_040938575.1. NCBI lineage: Eukaryota > Metazoa > Chordata > Amphibia > Caudata > Ambystomatidae > Ambystoma > Ambystoma mexicanum. The sequence goes on along the minus strand of NC_090936.1, from coordinate 101,337,185 downwards.
GTATGTACATATATCCACTATCTTACATTTTAAGATTAAGTTTTAACATGGTAATCCCTAGCTGGGTTTGCTTTCAGAAAAAGCCCTATGTAAATTGATAATCCTTGTAGTGCCATTTTTATAACCACTGAACACAATCTACCCATAAGACTAGCATCCTCATTCCTACTATCAGAATGTTGTGTTCAAGAGAAGTTTTGAGGATTACCATCAATCGTGGTAACTGTTGGTAGGTGTTATGTTCAAAGCTTTTTTTGAGGTTTTTTTTTAGGGGATCAAGACGGTACAGGTCTTTAGAAATACTTCAACACACCTATTTAAAAGATGAAGATATTGTATCTAAATACATAATAGATACTGAAAATCCAGATATTAAAAGGTAAGTTAAAAGGGACTTACCTATGGCGGTTAATTGAGAGGGATAATGAAACTGTAGTCCACGGTACGTCTGGGGAGTGTTTGGTTGTACCATTTAAGTTTTGAACACGGATCGTGCAGTAAAGTGTATCATGATGTTAATAAAGGATCAAAACCTAAGGATAAAAGTTATCCTGATTACCAGACTGAATAACAAAGTCCTGTGAATAAGAAAGAAAAAGATTCTGAGTAAAGAGGACTGACTATATCAATGTCACCCACAGAGTAAATCAGTAGCGTCCACCAGGTCCCTACAAGGGTGGGATCTGGATGATGATCGGCTGTTAAAAATGGCTGCTATAAATAGTGGCCAGTACTGATGATGTAAGCACGCATTAGTGTGTTTCCAATGGAGAAAATATAAATAGATCGAGTGACGTCATCACGCGCATGCCCATCATGACGTTACTAGATAAAATAAGAATGCTGTGAAGCCGCGGGTGAGATAGCATTCATTTCAAGATAAGTGACGTAAAAGGCTAAAGAGGGGGCTCCTAATTGTAGATGTCACTACGTCGTCGCAGGTATAAATGGCACACGCAGCATCCATTATTCAGGTTCCATTTTTCCGTGATATTTTATGCTTCGAAGATTACGGCACACTTGCAGTTTCTTAACAAAACCGCAACACACTCGAGAGAATAGCCTTGGCTTCATCGACCCCGGAAGAGCGGATTTAAGAAGTGTATTGATTGCGGAGCAAAGATGTCGATAACTGATCCACATCGTATCTGTTTGTGGTGTCTTGGTGTCGATGAGAGGATGGGGCACTGTGAGTCATGCCAGTCTGACAGGTAAAGCGTTGAAAGAACGCGTTGAAGGAACGCAAGGGGAAACTAGCCGCTGGTAGTCCCCCTTTGTTGTCTGACCGTCGTGAGGTTATTCTCCACGAAGGTAGAGGTCAAAAACACTCTCGCAGAGTGTCACACCCCTCCTCAACTTCATCTAGAAATATGGAAAAAAGGCACTATGGATCTCCTTCCTCATCCTCTGTCTCCTCGCCGGAAAGTAAAATAGCCTGGCCAAGTAAGTCAGCGACTTGAGCCAAGTGGGAGGTTTTAAGGCAGGAGATGCTTAAAATCTTTGAGAAGGTGGCCCCAGCCCCCTCGAATGAAGACACAAAGCCATATCCCTGTTGAAGCCCACAACACCCTTGAGGTCTTGCCCAGTCCTCGTCCGTCAAAGACTGTCGAGTCAGGAGTTGAGTCCTTCGAGGACCCCATCGACGCTGATAGCGTGGAAACCTGTGACGCCAAAAAACATCAAAGTTCTCGATGCCGACATCGTCAATCAGTTAGGGGAAATCAAAAAAACCTTCAAATCACTCCCTAAAAGATTTCATTTTATATGTGTTGTACACCCCCAAACTTTTAGCTGCTGTTTAAACACCTTAGTCTCACTTTGCCAGGGGAGCACAGCCTTCTGCCTGCCCTCCTCGTATAGGGGCGGATAGATGCCCGGTACTTGCATACGCAGACAATCTTGTAATTCTTGACCACACATTTAGTGGTCTGCAACAATCTGCGGAAGCACTTTGGTTATATAGTAAGAGGAACGAGCTGATAATTAACTTGGTTTTTTTCCAGTAAAAAGATTGCTTTGATAAGACTTGAAGTGCAAGAATTTGTCATATTATATACACCTTCCTACAGATATCTGGGCATTGACTTTGAGATGGCCAGCGACTATTTGCGCTGCATTCAAGCTCGCAAAATTGGAGCCTCACAAATCACAGCTCTGGTTTATAGTTTTACTTTGACCCATGGGGGATTTGGCATATGGGTGGCTCGACTTTTGTTTCAGCAGGTTTTTACCCCTATGAGGTTTTATGGCTTCGAGGCCCTTCAAGAAATTGATCTTAAGTGGTTACAGGTGGTGGAGGGTACATTTTGGAAAAAAGTGTTGGTCCTCCCCACCTGTATACCGATGGCCATCATCGGGCTTGAACTGGGGTTGCAATCTCTGAAATCAATGGTGCTCAAGAGAAGGACAGGACGTTTCTTGAAGTTAGACAGTACCTCTTGTAACCAATTGCTGGTCTCTTTGTGGCAAGAACTGTGTATGTAAAAACCAGTATTGAAAATTACCTGTACACTATTAACTGGAGCTGTTGCCAGGGTACATTTTCCCCAGCAGTTAAATCTGCTTTGTCAAGGAAAATTGACTTGGCTGACTGGATAGATAACTATGCTCACCTAGAACAACTAAACAAATATCAATTTGTGAAGTACATTCTTTATACACACACAAAGCCTCAACAGTATTTTAATGCATGCCCAGATATTAGACTCAGACGATTTTATTTTACTTATTAGGATTAATTATCTGCCAGTTCTGGAAAACACTCACTGATGAGGAGCGATGCTGTAGATTATGAGAGGACAAAGAAACAATTGAATCAGGGCAACATGTGTTGACCTGCTGCCCGAAAATGATAAATACCTACAAAAGACATTAGGGAAAGTATGTACATAATATAGAGCATAGAAAGGAGTAAATATTCTGGTGGCGGAATCTGAATTCCACAAATTTGAAAAGCTTAATAGCAATGTATAATGTGTGGTTAGTGATTGAGAGACGATTAGGTATTTCTATTTGATACTACTGTAGTGCTTGGGAATTACTCTTGTGTATAGCAAGAGGCTTAGGGAATTGAATGTAGAATGTATATTCATGGGTGCACACAGGATAATGCCTCATGGTAGATTTTATGGTATTTATTATATTTTAGGCATTTTGATATGGTTTTAGTAAGTATTAGGAGTATTCATTCTGAATATGTAAATGGTTTTTCTGTTATTAGAATATGTTCATATAATATGTAATCATGTGAAAAGTTTATTTATAAACTGTACACATGAATACATTATTATTATTACTTTTATAAGGACAAAGTTGTCCTGAGCGTTAAAGCCACTTTTCTTCCGAAAATAGTATCAGACTTTGACATCTCTCAAAAAATAGTTCTGCCAGCACTTTAGCCACCTCCACGCCATAGTAAGGAGGAAGAAAGGCTACACAGGCTAGACCCTAAAAGGACACTTATCACGAATGGCTAAAATAAGACAAGACGACAAACTCTTTGTGAGGTACAACGGACACAATTTGGGTCTGGCAGTCACTAAACAAACATTATCCTGATGGATAATCCTATGCATCATAGAATGTTACAGGCTTGCAGGAAAGGATCCCCCAGAGGGCATGAGGGCTCACTCCACAAGGGGCACGGCTACGTCTTCTGCCTTGCATAGAGGGGTGCCGATTTAATGACATTTGTGCAGCAGCCAGCTGGTCTTCCATTCATACCTTCACAAAACACTACTGCCTGGACTCTGCTTCAGGCCAATAGGGAGGATTTGGAAAGGCGGTTCTACATTCTAGCCATGATAAAACCTGAAAATGAATGTTATGTTTCAAAAATTCTCACTTCCTCCTCGAGTCCATCGAAAGACGAGGAATACGTGGGAGCATTGGCGTTGCTAGGAGGGGGACTGGTGGGGCCAATGCCTCCCTCTGAAATCCTGTGCCCCCCCCTTGTGCCTCCCCTCCCTAAAGCGAGCAGTGACTGTGTTCTCTGTTCGTGGTGTTATTTGTGACACTCACTGAGGCAAATGTCTGCAGATCACATGGCAATACTACTTTTGTCTCAAAGTGAGCAGTGATCGAGCAGCCTGCAGCCCCTCCCATCAGAATGTAGCCATGAACCTTCTAATGATGGGCCATTAGTCACTGAATGGTTTTGTGCAGGCATTCTGATGGGAGGGGAAGTGCAGTGGGGTGTGGGTAGTTGGTGTGCACAAAAACCTCTCTGCAGGAGTGCCTGTGACGTCACACATTACCTTTCATAGGCGGCCCGCCCTACTTTTGTCTGTCCCCCCCCCCCCCTACTTTTGTATTCGGCCCCCTCTGTGCCCCTCCTAAATTTGATTCCTCGGGATGCCACTACGTGGAAGAACACAATCCATTCGAAGAACAAGTTACTTAACCCTGGTGATGTTCCTTATTCCTCATCACCCCTCCCAGCCTACCTTGCATATTTTGATCAGTTTGCTTAGATGTACGCCTAGCAAGATACATTTACAACGGGTGGTCCGTTTATCCCCGTGATAAAGGTATGGTGCTTTCATATGTGGGTAAAACGTTGCTTGCAGGATTTTGGGCTAAGAACGCGCAAATGGGACAGAAGTTGAGCTACACGGGATTAGCTGGGGTATCAAGGAAATGAGTTGCAATACTGCATGCACAGCACCGATACTATGCTGCGCAAATATAATATATATTGTCAACCCTCGAGGATCCAGAGCTTCGAGGTATCCGTGTGGCCGATTGTGAAATACTGCTTGGAATCTCTGGCAGTGCAGGTCATGACTGGTTGTGGGGGAGGTGGTGGGGAGGGGTCTACATTGGCTCCAAGGATCAGAATATCGCCTATATATCCCGTTGTTGGTTTCTTTTATAAACTGTTTTTGCAGTTTAAAGCATTTCCGAGCAGTAACACCGGTCTAGTTGCTTTGTGATCAAGGCCTCCCAGTGTGGTCCGCATGCCAACATCTCCATCTCTGTCGTAAGTAAACAAGAGAAACCATAAGCACAACCAGCTGCATGGATTTCGAATATGTTGGGCTTGTTTAAGTAAATATAGCGGTAAACCACTGTATTTCTTCGGTGGGTTATAATCTACGCTAAAACGCTGATATGGCTATTAAAGTTTTAAAACATCCGCAGCTTCCCTGATTGGTTAATTCACGTTGGAGCAGTAGTGTAAATCAAACGTGTGCACTGGGGAGGGTTGGTGCATTGTGTGGTGGTTGGCAAATACATTTTGCGATATTATTATTGTTTCGCCCTTTACTAATTGGTGTAGGTGAAAGTAGCACAACACTGCGTACCTTTTTGTAAGGTGTTGTTGGTTCTGCGCCGTATCGCATTTTTCAGACGCCTGTGAGGGTTTCGCAGGCGTCTGGAAAATGCGATATGACGCAGTTTTTATTGCAAGCTCACGAGGAACGTAAAGCGAGGATTGTTTGACGAAGCCTGCCACAATGCAGTGAGCCTGTGGCATTCCTCTGCTGCCATGGCCGCTGTGCACACCGGCCACCCATGGCTTACGAATTTCTGCCAACCAGTTCCGCTGGCTTGATACAAGTCTTGCGCAGATGGGAACACATGGTCAAATTGTTCGCGTTGAGTCAGGAATTTCCCAGTCAGCAAATTGAAGGACACTCTTAATGCCAAACAAAAAAAATATTGTACAAACTCGGTCACAAGGTCAAGTAAACATTCCTCAAGATACTGCACGTGAGCGGATAGAATGACTTGTAGCGTCTTTGGTTTTGTTGTGTGTGAGGGACCCGAATGAAAGGCTGGTCTTGTTTTCAATTATTCTAGCAGGAGATGGATTCTGGGGATAGTGCTGAGTTAGGTATTTGACCCCAAAACATTGCAACTGCAACCTCTGCAGCAATGAACTAGGGCATACAATTGGCACTGTGTTGCCTGTGCCCTTATGCTGACAGACCAGATTCTGCATGGGCAGCGGTAGGGGGAGGGCGTGGTGGGGTTTGGTAGCTGTCGGCAGATAAATGCCAAACGGGTGGCATGGGGGAAAAGAAGCTGCCCTGCAGGAGTACGTGTACGTAGTGCTTTAAGTGGGGTAAGAAATTGGGGGGGGGGGGGTTCGTGGCTTTCATTGTGGGCATGGCCTAAACATGCACAAATCATAGTAAGGTACGCAAACATATAAATGTATGTGAGCATTTATATATTTGTATGTGTACTACTATGGTTTGTGTACTTTTCAAGCCATCTTTTATAAACATAGCAATGTTACATATTTCTATGTTTATAAAAGGTGGCTTGAAAAGTGCGCAAACCATAGTAAATTACGCACACGTGTGTGCTTACCTTACTATGGTTTGTGTACTTTTCAAGCCAACTTTTATAAAACCTAGACATTTGTAACACGTTTCTATGTTTCTAAAAGATGGCTTCTTGACCCGTAAACAATTCAAGGCATCTTTTCTAAAGCTTTGCCGATGGAGATGGACGCCTCGGGCTCAGTGATCTATGCTGAGAGCAGATAGATCACAGAGCCCGAGGCGTCTTTCACCCTCTTCGAACCCAAGTGCTCCGTGATTCAATCTGCATTTTAGACCATGGAGCCTTTGAGGGTCAGTGTCCTGGGGAGGGCAAACAAAGGGACAGTGGGTCTCATTCCGAGGTTGGTGGTAATCATGGCGCTATATGCGCCTTGACTGCCACCAATAACGGGTCCGGCACCGGTCTAGTTCAATGGGGATTTACCGGTGTAGTCTGACCTTTGCAGGACTGATAAGTCCCCAATGGGAATGGGGAGGGTGCAAATAACGGGCTGGCGTATGTCAAGCCTGTTATTTGCCCCCTGGTCCCTTAACGGGTCCCGTCCATAACGCCAGGTCAGACCAGGCGTTAAAGGAGGGACCCGCTAAGGTAACTTGTAGTGGGGCGGTAAGGGGTTACCGGCACCGGTCTCCTTACCGGTGCCCTGTATCCCTTACCGCCCAACTTGGAATGAGGCCCAGTAACTTCCACTGATGACCCTGATGAGGGGGTCATCCGAGGAAGTTACACTGACGGACAGAAGTGCTGCCAGCCTCGGCATCGTTGTGGCTGGCTGGCACTTCTGTCACCTTGCCTGACATAATGGCGGGCGCATCTCCTGTCACAGCTGCGGCGGGATAATGCGTCCTGCCATTGTTGTGCGGGACAGGGGGCCCGGTAGGGCCCAGGCTCAGCCCCACTTTCTGGAGACTGCTGGGGCCCAACCCCGGCAGGCCCCGCCCACTTAAACCACTGTGTGTACGCCCCCCCCCCCCAACCCCTTTGGTCAAAACCCAACTTCCTGAAAGCTGAATTGGGATGCATCTTCCTGCAACTTGGGGTAGCTATTTATGTATTCGTTGTCCATAATAACGTATTGTTTTATTCGAATTCCAATCACTTTGTGGATAATACTTCATATGAAAACATAGTACAGTGGCCGATGTTTTTCAAGGGTAGGCGTAACTGTAATGGCATTTTAATGTAGTACACTCGTCAAATAGGCCACTTTTCATCTGTGCAGGGGAGTGAGGGGGGTGCTTTAGGGAATAATGACCCCCTCAATGAGGACTCGTTGGGCCAGATTCTTGCATCTTTTTTGGCGCCAGTCAGAAGAGGCGCCAGAGCTTCTCCTCACTTGCGCCAAAAAAAGCGTCCCAAAAGCACATAGTGAGTGCGGCTCGGACGCGATCGTGCAGTGAGCCCCCCCCCCCCGTTTCTGGGCATTTAAAAGCGCACCACGAATTCACACTAGATGTGCGTTTAAATGCCCAGAAAGCAGGGTCATCCACCCCCTCTCCTGCGCCTTTTGAAAGAGGCAGAAACCTTGGCAGAGGGATTTTTGACCAGCCCCGGTTTGAATGCCCTTTTATTTTCTCAAACAGTTCACTGAGGTGGGCGCCTGTAACGGCCCGTCTTGGTGAAATGCGCTGCAAGCAAATGTCGGGAGCGTGTTCCTGACACTAATGCGTGTTGCGTGTGTGAGGCCTGCATCGGGCATCTCCGAGCCACCGTCCAGTGCCTCCTGAAAGGCTCGGGTCACCTGTGACTCAGAATAAGCTGACTTGCGCATTTCCGCAATGGGAGCAAATGTAACTAGCACATTCTCTGCGCACCTAATTTGCGACGCTCTCGCTCCGCCCCCCCCTCTCAAGCCCTAAAATATAGGTTGTACAGTGCTTTTAGCTTTCCATCTGTACTGGATTTGGAATGGTAGTACAACGTCGTGTCAGAAGACATTGATCTTATGTCTGCCAGGCCAACGCCCCAGATTTATTTCCAAGCCACAATTCTGCGTAATTAATACTGCGATTCTCAATGTATTCAAAAGCATTGACGCCATTTAGACAAAGGGGATCTCCAGCTGTAAACCATGGAAATCGCAAAATTCGAAAATCGCAAAAATCGCTAAAAAATCGAAAATCGCAAAAATCGAAAATGTACAATATTCCACATATTCTAAAATAAAAACACCCATCAACTAATGTTCCTGTCTCTATGAAACTCCATACAAGCATTCATTTTCAATATTTTATATATATTGGAAAACAAAAGTGCACAGTATCCACTTTGGAGCGCACTCCAGAATCGCTGCTCAATTTTATTCCTCGGCTCAAATGCCAAATAAAAATAACATGGAAAGGAAGAAAAATATGAAAATTCTTTAATCGATGTCACAAGTGAAACAAAAAACAATCTGCGGTGCAACACTTTCCGCAGCCCTCCGGCTGCTTGATCACTTACACTATATCAAGAGTCCATTCTTAATAACATTATATCATTATTATTAGAATTGGTTATTTATAACGTGCTTAATTAATACCCAGAGGTTTCTAAGCACGGACCCGGGGATCGAACCTGTGTTGCTCTGCGTCTTTCTTCAAGGCGAGCACGTTGCCCCTGAGCTATCCTCCCGAGGCATTGCTTTAACTCTGTGGTTTTCCTGTTTTGTTTCAGTTTTCATGGCTAGTCCAGATCGGGCGAAGAGGTTATATAGTAGCCATGTTGGCCATGTTCTCATGATTCGACGAGAACGAAGTATTGGCGCACACATGGGATACCAATACTTGGGAGTATGTACCTTAAATAGTTGCTGCATTTGGAGGTACTGCTGCAAGTACTCATTTAGACCTTTTGCCATTAAATTGGCATATAATGCTTATCCACAGTATCCGTGCCATTGCATGGCTGGTACCAAACGCAACCATAAATATTCTTAATTGTATAATGTCTAGAGGCAGCTTCCCCACGCCCCCACTTCCCACATTGTAAAGTACATATATAGGATACTAGACATCTCCAGCATTTCTACTGCTTCTATCTAGACAGCACACAATATCTCAATGGCAGCATGTCTATCTGAGGCAATTGTATGCATTTTTAAACATAAACGTTTTAAACCACTTTTCCAAATACTGTTTTTTCTCCAGTATTAAGACTGTGGTGTTGCAGAAATAACTTTAACGCATAGCATTTAAAACAAGTAGTCCTTTAACTGATTTCACCTATGTAAGTGTGGGGGTTGTGAATGTATATGTGAAGGTCCTTTAATGTAGGCAAGGGTTTGCTTGTTAAATGGCTCCTGCGGGTTTGAACCAGAAAAGTAATCCTTTCAAATATTCGTGCAGCCTGCTCTGAACACGTGCAGTCTTTTCAGAGTAAGGATGTGCAGTTTTCATTGCACATGTGTATGCAACCGACTAAACCTGAGGATGCTGCTTTCAATCTGTGTGACTGTGAATACAGCTGTGTGTGCAGCTTTAAATTCACCCGTGTGTTTATGTACCGCTTTCAATATAGTCCTATGGAGTGTTCCTTCAGCCCACAAATTTGGGCTGGAGAGGTATTCTTCCCTAGTAACTTGTAGAATGTTAGCACCCCAGGACCCCCTGCGTTTCCACTTTACACAGGAGTCTGTGCATCACAAGATAAGGACTGCATGGATTTAACACTTTGCACAATTCCTATGAATGGAAATAATTCCCTGTACTCCTTTTTGAATTCATGGCTGGTCCTCCGCTGGCAGCTTTAATAAACAATATCATGTTAAGCAATACTGTTTTGTGGCAACATTATGGCTATGAGACTGTCTGTCTGAGCCAAGGATTCAATGTTTGCGGTGCTTAAGTAAAGTGCAGGTCATGGTATTTAATACTAGACCAGTGTTCCTGCTATCAAATTGCATTCCCCTGGATTTCCTGCCCTCTATTCCAAAATTTACACTGGTCCATCTATGGACAGTGTGGATTTATTGGGGTTTAATTTTCCTTTTTGAAATTTGGTTTCTCATTTGGGGAACATCAGCTTGGGCCCATTCAGCCTGGAATTACTGCCTCAGCAAGGGTAGCTGGTTGTCTGGAACCTGAATTCACAAAGGTTTCTCACTCCAGCCTCCAGGGGTATTCGCTTTCCTCAGCCGTCTAGTTTCCAAAATGTCAATGCTCGTATACCCATATCATAATCGTCCCTCATTCTACAAGCAGGTAAATCTATTGTGTAACTCTTCCCATATCTGGTGACTGTGTGGTTTCTACCGTCTCATGACAAACGGAGGGTGGGCGTGAATCCACTCCAAGTATTAAAATGGCGATTTCATTTTTAGGTCCTAACTTTGGATGTTCACATGTGAGGTTAATAAAACATAGATCACTGTAATATAGAAATCGGTGGGAACGATTTCATGCATGAACGATTACACTTTGATAACGTATGGCAGAGTTTTCCCCGACTCTTTACATGGAACAGAGTTGCTCGGAGATTGCAGGAGACTTATGATTTGTTTAAGATTACATTTGATTTTTTTTCTTCTGGAATGTGTGGAGTTGCCGACATTTACATGCAGGTGGCATCACCCCCTGCATAGTCAATTTGCCCTATGTCAATGTTTGTCAAGACTGGGTTTCTTTTGCTTTGTACAGAATTCAATAACCTTTCTGTGACTCTTGGCTAATGGGGTTTGTTGAGGCCTGGAAGCTAATGGATGGTGACTAGTTTCTTTTAAAGCCTGGTTTACCAGCTCAACTGTCTGCCAATTTGTGGGCTGGACTCCAGAAATGGTTTGGACAGACCCAAGGCCCTTGTGTGGGTACTTGATTTGGGCACTTAATGTTTTTGTATTGTGTATTGCTGAGCAAGAGTTTCAAAAGAGGCTTCTAACTATTTCTAGTTAACCTTGACAATAATGGGAAAATGACTGCACCTATTTTCCCTTGAGTTTACATTGTATGTATTTCACTTCCAGTAATGCTGGATGCAATGCAGAATAAAATAATGACCTTTTGTAAGAGGCTTAATTTTTCTGCATGACCATTTGTAATATTCTGCATAATTCATGACTGTATTTGTTCTTGACAATTACAGTTCACTGTTAATAAGGCAGTGATATATTTTAAATTACAAATACGTTTTCTTGACACATCATTTCTGAATTATAAAGCCGTGTTAAGATGAGCTTGTTTTGGGAGCCAGGTTGGGTCTTGCCTTTCCATTTGCGTAGGTCAATTTTTGACTCTCGGCATGTCCTTCTAATCTCCCAGCACTATCTGAAATAAAATATGTAATAGAGTGTTTTAACTTTAATCTTGAAATCAGTCCTTTGTACTCTGTCAAGACTGTTGTCGAGCATTATGCTTTAAACTCTTCAATGCCACTCTCCAGCAGCTCTTTTTAAATATCAAAACTTTTTGTTTTTTAAAAAGTAAACCAACAAAACTCTTCTCGAAAGGGACTACAAATCTCTACGAGTCCCCTGTGTTCCGGTAATTTGTTCTTCCTGAAACGGCAACCAATCCCAGTCCTGCAACCTCCCCATGTCACATCCTGCCTTGAACTCCTTTCTTTGCTGCTCTCTACGAGATAAGTAGCATATTTTATAGCTCTTGAATAAACGTTTAGTTAATTTTGTGCAGAGTGACGCTCTATTTAGAGCACAATTGTTATTGTACAGTGTGTGTACCATGTGATATTCATTTGGGAAAACCTTTTTGTTGCCGGCGAATAGAACGTGTTGTCCAGTGCATCCTGCCTTCAGGCTTCACTCAGACGCGATTGTACGGGCACCGGGTGCGCACCGGGACTTGCGCACCCCGGGGGAACCGCTATATACAGATCTGCAAAGCCGCATCTACGTACGCACATTGTGGAAAATCTGATTGTGAATTGTGGAAACAGAGCGAGGGTGCGTCTCAATTGGGAGGAAAGGATCTGGTGCGTTGTCAGGCACATACCAGGAAGTGAGTAGGCGTGTGGCGGCATGTGTTGCCTCAGACCTATGAGTAAAAATACCTTGCTCTCATGCAGTAAATGTACTCTGCGGAAAGCAATCGAACCTTGGCTCCAGTGATCACTGGGGCATCTGCACGTTTTTTCATATATATTTTTTATTTTAAGCGCATTTGGTTGAAAGAAAATAACCTTTTGCACAAAAAGAAAAAAACATTACATTGAAGCATGAATGAATACAGAAAAATCAATACAAAAATATCCCTATTAACACTAGTTAGAAAAGAGGCATGTCACACAAAATTATACACATTTCTTAGCAAATGTATTTGACTAAAACCCGCCCTAATTGATAGAGCAGACTACTTTGAGTATCCGTTTTGATATCGATATATGTACTAGGGACCAACATCAAGCAATGCTAAGACTTCTCTCCATACAAAATAGGCTGCAGCCACAATCACCAAAGGGTATGTGCCAAAATTGGTGACCCAGAATTGGTCAGACTGGATTCCTTCCTCACTAGTTACAAATTTCAGGTGGCCCTTCAGACGAAACGTTGGTCATTGTGTTCGTGACTCGCTGCAAGCCCTGCTGGAATAATCTACTTAGTCCTTCAGCTTGCATACCATTCCAAGCCTCTAATTGCTTGCAGGTGGGAAGAATATTGAAACCGAGTTAAGAGTTATGAATCTTAGTAACATTTGGGTCTTGGGGGACATAGTTTTGTCAAATCTATAAAGGGAAGCCGTGCCTTAAAACCCTGATTACAATATAACCTGCCGCTGTTTGTTTTGGAGAGTATCCAAGCTGGCACAGCGATCCGAGTCCCATGTTTTTTTTGTTCTTCAAAATTGGGGAGACGAAGGACACAGTCCATGGTTTGGCTGATCTCGTTTAGATGCAAGAGTACCGAATCGTACAAATCACATGCAAATCGATTGGGAACGTCCTCCACCACGTACAAAGCCATCAAGCCCTTCAGTATTAACCCCCCTCTCTTTTTCTGGCAATTTTTTGATGACATTCCACTTCTCGTGGCATAATCTACTCACCAAGGTATTGACAAGATGTGCGAGATTTAGTTGGACAACCATGGTAGATATATCGCTCTACGATGTCCAATGTCTCATGCCAGGTTCCAAGAAAAAGGAGGCTTGCTCCTGTTCCTCACTCCCAGTATCAACATCTTTGACTTTGCCACATTGATGTTCATGTTATTAGCTATGGCGAAGTTGGAGCATTAATCAAAGTATATAATTAAGAAAATTGGCATATAAAAGTAAAATGAACGTGATTATGGAGCAGGAAAGTTCATCTCCTGATTGTAGCGAGGAGAAAGTGCCAGAATTGCATAGGGACCTGTCATTAAGCTTTTAAACAAGTTTGAGCATACTTATTGGCTGTTGCAGTGTCCCAGGGAGTCAAAAGCATTCAGGACGGGCTGCAAGTGCTAGAAACACTTACATCAGGCAAAGGTACTGGAGGTTCCAAGAAAAGCAGAGCACACAGAGTCCGGATGAGGGCACACCAAGAAAGGGAGTGGTCTACAGGGATCTGGAAGTTGCCGCCTCTTGTACTCCCTCAAGCCACAGTGAATGGGATCAGAAAACGCACCATGAGGTTGCCGACCCATTTGGCAAGCTGAAGAGCGCCTTTTTGGGGAGAGCGTCCAGAGCCACACCTCTTGCCCTCTTGGTTTGGTTTTTTATTTGTATAGCGCACAAAGCCCCAGGGAATCTAGGTGCTTAACTTAAGAATATGGTCACAATAAATGCAGTACACCAATTACATAACATGCATACATTAGGCCTGGGTAGTGCAGGAGCATACATACATGGAAAAGCTATGCAAATTGTGCAACGAGCTACAACAGGTACATATGAAGTCATAAAAGATGAAGAAAAAAATAATATACTAGGGAAAGCTCACCTCTTGTTGTGGAGAACTACATCCGGTACATAGTAAGTCTTAATGAGGGCAGAGAAAATACATTGGGGAGAGCTCGTCTCTTGTTGTGGGGAACTGCAACCGTTACATAGTAAGTCATAATAGGTGTAGAGATAATATACTTGGAAGAGCTCGCCTCTTGTTACAGGGAACTACATCCAAAGCATATGAAGACATGGCTAAATCAGAAAATCGTGATAGGTGAAGATAGTATATGCACGTGGAAACTAACCTCTTGTAGTAGGGTACATAAAATGACATTTGCATATATATTGAGTGTATAATAATGAGATGCAGCGGTTGTTATGGAACGTTATAGCTAATATGCAGACATAAAATAACATGGGTGAGGATGGCCTTCCTCTTAAAGGAGGCAGAGGAAGCACAGAGGCTACATGAAGCACACAAACGCAGGATGATGATGGAATACAGTGCAAGGTCTTTACATAACCTTCGACTATTGCGGTAACAGAATTAAGGCTATAGGGGCAGCAGTTGAGAAGCAGCTATATTAAATTGTTTGTGTAGTGACTACTATGGTGCAAATACGGCCTACTCCTAGTACAATAATCCTACAAACATGAACAATGCCTTCAAGCGAAAAATACAGGGGATGCTGATGAAGGCAATGTGACCTCAGAAAATTAGGCAAAAGAACGAGGGGTACGATCAAGCAGAGCCTGATGAGGTCCAAATAAGCTGCGAGGTCGAAGGGCCTAGCGAGTCCAAGAGACCAAAAGGTGGCCAAAGTGGAGAATGTGGACATGTTTGATCCTGAAAATATACGGCGCCCAAAGTCTACAGACTGGCTGCCATTGCAGAGGGTGGTGCAGTGCATGGGACAGCGAATCCAGAAGCTGCTGGAGAAGGAGGTGCAAAATGAGGGCGGTGTGCCCGCGGCCGGAAGAACTGCACAAGGTGATGAGTCACCAGAACTTTATTTGAAAAGGTCTCTTTTGCAACCAAGGACATTAAGAAAGATTTGGATTGCGCCTGGAAAAGGAGTCAAAACAAGGTTCGTGCCCTGGCTGGGCCACTGGCTAAGATTATGGACTTGGCGGAAAGATAACGGCGAGCCCATAGATGCCCTCACTCTAGCCAACTGGGTACACAGGGCAGTGTAACTTTTTTTAGTAATGCTAACTGTGCGCTTTCCTCAGGGAGGAGGCGCAGCCTGTTGCTGAAAATAGACAGCACGTTGGGAGATCTGGCCTCCTATGATGCTGGGGAATCAGCACGAGGCTTGCTCGTTGGAGAAGCCTTCACTAAGCAGATGTCCAGGTTCCTCAGGACATATACAGCTTTGGAGAAAGCTCAGTCATCAATCAGAAAAATCTTTCCCGGAAGGGTTTCCGCTGGGACCGGTCGCTTCAACTCTATGAGAAGGCCCCAGGGTCCAGTATTGGGAGTCAAGGCAACACCATGCCTTTTTCCCCAGCAGAGGGAGAGGTCCAAGAGGTCATAGAGTACATGGCGATTACAGACAGCAGGGTGCAGTCGGCGGTAAGTGCGAGGCGCAAATAGTACGCCTGGGTAGGGCGAGGAAGCAGATGTTTATAGCCAAATGGCGGAATCTATCAGGTGATGCCTGAGGCTTGCAGACAGTGGAAGGTTTCAAATTGGACCTTGTCGAAAACCCACAGCAGGCTCACGTTCCCCCACGGCTCTGTATGGAAAGGGAGGAAGAAGAGCTCCTACAAGCAGAATTGAGGAGTCTATTAGAGAAGGGAGCTATAGAAAGGAGTCTGCAGGTGCAGCCTGGCTTCTAAAGCAATATGTTCCTGGTACACAGGAAGGGGAAGTCGAGGTTGGTGATCAACCTAAAGGAGCTGAACAGCTGGCTGGTCTACAGGCCTTTCAAGGTGGAGGGAATTCACCTCTACAGAGATATACGCCAGAAGGTGGACTGGTTAGCGAGGTTGGGGTTGAAGGATGATTGTTTGACGATCCTGTTAGAGCCAGAGCCCAGACGGGTTTCTCAGATTATTATTATTATCATTATTAATATGTTTTTGTGGAAAGGCCAGAGCTGGCAATTTACATGCATTTCATTCGGGCTAGCCTCCGTGCCATGGGCGATCACCACAGTTATGAAGCCAATAGCGGCAGCAATCCTAGACAAGGGTGATCAGGATTATAGTTTACTTGGGTGATATCTTGATTCTGGCGTAGGACATCTAGCTCTATCGGACCATGTGCAATGGGTGAGTACCATGCTGACATCCCTAGGTTTCCTGATCATGCGGGAGAAGTCGGAACTACTTCTGAGGCAGAGGATGGAGTTTCTGGGGTTCGTGATAGACACCAGGAAAGCCATGCTGGAGTTGCCACAGCAGAAGATGAGAGCGATTAAGAAGGAATTGAAAGGAGTTTTGTAGAAGATGCATATTTTGCTTCAGAATCCAGCCAGACTACTGGGGTTTTCTCTTCAGGTTCTATTCCTGGGACATTACACTATAGGGCTTTACAGAGACGGAAGATAAGGCATTTGCAAGGAGGGGTGAGATATCACCAGTTGGTGCCGCTAGATGACGGGCGAGCCGAGTTAGGATGGTGGCTACAAATATGGAAGCATGGAACGGCTGGGCTAACGTTGGAGATGTCAGAACTAATTATATAGTCAGACGAAAGCAGACCCAGTTGGGCCACAAGATGCGGGCAGCTGCAAACAGGAGGAAAGTGGCCAGAGGAAGAGTTAAAGCTGCACATCAGCTGTTTAGAGCTGTTGGCAGGTTTATTTCCAGTGAAGACTTTTGCCAGGGACCAAGTTAATTGCTGCATTCTTCTAAAGATGGACAACATCTCAGCAGTGCGCTACATAAAGAGACTGGGGGGGACACGATCGAGAAAGTTGGTGGAGCTAGTGACAAAATTAGAGCAGTTTTCTTATGGTTGCATAACTGTGGGGGCCTCTGGACATTGATCTGTTTGCCTCCAGGTTGAACGCTCAGATGCCCAGGTACTACGGCTGTAGATTACCCCAGGCAGCTGGAGATTAAACCCAGGAGCACTTGGGACTGATGCGTTCCTCCACAGTTGGACGGGTGCGATACACAAGGCATTCCCTCCGTTCATTATGCTAACGCGGAAACTGGCGATTGTGCAGGGAGAGAGCAGAGATGGTGATCGTAGTGACGCTATGGAAATCGCAAGCATGGTTTCTGATTCTGATGGAACTTTCTTGGGATTTTCCGAGGATGATTCCCTTCCAGCTGAACCTGTTGAGGAATCCAGAGGGCCAGGAGCATCCACTAGTACTAGCCGGGCACCTGCAGCTGTTTGGATGCAGAGTTTCAGGCAACAGTTTGACTTGCTAGGACTTTCGGGAGTTGCTGCAGACTGTTTCAGACTCCTGGGCTCCCTCGACTCTTGGGCGCTATGGAACTGCATGGAGCAGATGGGAGGAATGGTGCGCATTACAGCCTGTTTATCCTGTTCCGGCACCTTTAGTTCAAGGTCTTTTTTGTCGGCATTGTCTCAGGACAGTAGGGGCTGCAGGACTACAGGTGGGTACAGATCAGCTATCTCTGCAGGGCATGAGAAAAGTAGGTTTGGCGGCTTGGGATCATCCGGCCGTCATTCGGTTGCTGCCTGAGGTAAAGTTGCGTAATCCTCAGTTGGCGAAATATTCCATGCTCTGGGACATGGAGGTGGTTTTCAGCCTTTTCAACCAATGGCCTGGCAATGAGTAGCTGTCCATTCACGGGCTGTCCAGTAAGCTAGCTATGTTGCCATGTTTGGTATCCTGTAGGAGAGATTGGGTTGTTAAGGCTCTTGAGATGAGGAAGGTGTGGCTTTCCATATAGCTAGGACTAAGAGTGGGTTGTTGGTAATTTCAAATCCGTATTTCCCTAGTGAGCTGAAGCTATGCGTAGCACAGTGTATCCAGGATTATGAGAAGGCTACGGAGGGCGTTGGGCCACAAGATGTACTGCATCTGCTTATTGCGCATAGGAAACAATTTCATGTGATATCTTGTGCCACCCTAGCCAGGTGTGTTGGGGCAGTCATTGATCTGGAGGTTTTTGGGGCCTGTTCAGTTAAGTGGGTGAAGACATCCAAAGCTTTAGTTTCAGGGCTGTCGCTGCATGATATTTTGAAGTCTGCAGAGGTGACTTTTAAGACCTTTAATTTTAGGCTGGTTTCTTCTGTGGCCACGGTAGTGTTGGCATTGAACAAGCATAATGCTCTCCTATGGTCTTGACATAGACTGAAGATTACCCAGGCTTACAGCGCAGGGCGTCTTGATTCTGTTAAAGACAAGGAGGTGAGCATTATCCTACCCATGATCCGCAGAGTGGGATTGTTGCAGATGTGTCCTATGTATAGTGTATTATGCTGTTGTGAGGTCATGAAGCTGCGTATCCCCTCCATGACTGTTAGTTTTTTGTTCTCCAGTGAGGAACATAAAAACTGCTGAGAGAGCGGCGTAGCCAATGGTGTATCGCAAGCCAGCCTGGAGCATTGTAGTTTGCAGTGCTGTGGTTGAAGGTTTGAGCAAAGTGGATGTTATTATGATATATGATATTTCATTTGTATCACGCTCGTACACCAGTGTTTCTAAGCGCGACTAGGCAAGGGAGAGGAACAGGGTAGAACACAACACAACGACTATCGTACTAGGCCCAGTGACATTGAGAACGCGCACGTGCATGGGAAAGGGAAAAGGGGGAAAAGTGCATGGAAGGGGAAGAGTGGAAAGTGCGGAGCAGGAGAGCAGATAAATAAAAATAAATAGAAAATGGAGGCAATAAACAGTGGTAGTGCAGCCAGCAAGTGCTGTTAAAGGCAGCAGACTGAGGTAAGTCTGATAAGTGCAGAAAAAGAAGAAAAATGGGGGTGGGGCTGTATGGGTACAGATACAGTCCCCAGTGCAAGGAGTGGCCTGGAGGCAGTGCAGGAGGGTGGCACGGTGAGCAAGTACCTGGGGACAGAGGGTGGCCAGGTTCACAGTGTCAAGAGAGCAGATCAGCAGGGGAGAGGGGAAGCGAAGGCAGAAGCAAAGAGGAAGGTCTTGAGGTGACGGAGAACTTACCCCCAGATTGTTTCTTTGAAAAACGATTGACCCGGAAGGAGTTGGAGGTAGCGGAGCGAAGAGCTCGAGAGGGGAGGTATTTGCAGAGGGATAGCTGAAGGTATTTTGGACCCAGACCCCAGAAATCTTTGTGGACAATGCAGAGGGTTTTGAATTTAATCCTTGCATCCACTGGGAGCCAGTGGAGAGATTTCAGAGCTGGAGAGATACAATCCCAGGGCTTGAGGCCAAGGACAAGTCTCGCAGTCCTGTTCTGGATAAGTTGCAGAGGGCGGAGAGTAGAGGCAGGTAGATTTAGAAAGAGGCTGTTGCAATAGTCCAACCTAGAGAGAACCAGCCTCGCAGGTAGGGGTAGGAGGAGGGCCAAGGGAGGCCGGCCAAAGAGTGAGGGAAAAAGATGGAGATGATGTGCCGATGAGGAGGATCTCAGTCTTGCTGGCATTCGGACAAAGATCATTGGTGGCACAGCAATCTTGAATGGCAGCTAGGCAGTCGGAGATGAGTGGGAGAGGAGGTGGCGGAGGGCAGCTGGAAAATGAGGTGTCCTCAGCGTAGCACTGGAAATTTGAACAGAACATGGCAATGCAGTGGGCGAGAGTTGCCAGGTATTGGTTAAAGAGACAGGGTGAGAGGTTAGGCCACTGGGGCACCCCACAGGTAGAGAGGAAGATGGATGATGGGAAGGACCCCAGTTGGACCTGGGAGGGTTGATCAGAGAGGAAAGCAGTCAGCCAGGCCAGAGCCTGATCAGTGATGCCCAGGTTATCAGGGAGACGGTTGAGCAGGATGGTGTGGTTGACCGTGTCAAAGGCAGATGACAGATCAAGAAGGATGAGGACAGAGGGAATGTCGCCTTTCCAGGATTTAGCCCAGAAAGGGGGTGATGCAAATTGGGCGATAGTTAATTGGACAGGAAGGATCAGCTGCGGGTTTCTTGAGAAGAGGATGCACAAGGGAGTGCTTCAGAGGGGAGGGGAAGGATCCTGAGGCAATGGAGTGGTTGCAAAAATTGGCAAGGGCCGGAGCGAGGGTGTCAAAGTGATCCTTGATGGTTTTAGAGGAACCGGGATGAACGTGTTTTGACAAGGCTTTCATAGATCGACTTGTCTAGCGACCTCGTCAGGGGAGAAAATAGGAAAGGAAGAGAAGGACGGTGAGGGGTGGTTAAAAAGGGGGGGTCTGCAAGCACAGACTGAGGGGCAATAGGAGGTGCAGGGTAGGAGAGGGTGGACAGGATGTCCTGGGTTTTTTAGATAGTGCGATGTAAGGGCATTGCAGAGAGCCTGTGAGGCAAGAGGAGGGGTGGACACTGCTGCAGGGTTGGCAAGCTGCTTGCAGATTTTAGAGTTCTGCGGAGTTGTTAGATACCGCAAAGACACAGGCTTGAATGTGGGCTCTCTTCTTAGTGCGGACAGAGTCGGTATTGCCTTTGGAGCATGCGACAGACCATTTTGTCAGAGGATGAGCAAGAAGCCCTCCATTTCCTCTCAGCTACCCTACACTTACATTTCAGTGTAGCTAGGTCGGAGTTATACCAGGAATTGCACTTGGCTTTGGACTTCAAGAAGATCCTCATGTCGGGGGCAAGTGCATCAAGATGTTGGGGACTTTGTGGGGCTGTGGTTTACCGGTTGTATTTGTTGGATTGTTGGTTCACCAAAGAAAGAGGAGGAGTTCAAGGCAGAATGTGACATGGGGAGGTTGCAGGACTGGGATTGATTGTTGTTTCAGGAAGAAGAAAACTACTGGAGCACAGTGGACTTGTGCTCCAGAGAAGATTCGGGTATTTTACTCCCTATTTTTTAAATTTGGGAGTAAACCTTTTTAGAGAGAAAAAAATGGAAGTCCCATTCCCGATGAGAGTATTTTATAATCGACTAAAATTTTGTTTTAACTGAAATGTTTTTGTAATATTCATTTCCTTACACTGAGTTATTCATGCACATTAAAAGATACATTTACCTCTTCCAATAAGGCAGTCAAAATAGTAATTTCTTCCTGTGGCACTATGTGCACTGCTGGTCCAAACATATCCATGGAGCTGTGAGGGTGAAAGCAGGGGTGCAAGTTTCTACATGCATTTTTCTATTTATTTTTTTGAATTATTTGCCAATTTATAGGGAGTACAAGTGGCTGATACTCCCCTTATCTGCAGGGCTGCTTGTAGGGATTTGTAGTCCCTTGTGGCAAGAGTTTTGTTGGTTTACTGCTTAGAAGAAAAAGAAAGAGGATACATTTTGATATTTAAAAGGGGCTGCTGGAGAGTGGCATTAAAGAGGTGAACGCATAATGCTCGCCTCTGTGCCTTTTAATATAATCCAGACTCCCTGCGCTGTAAACCTGGGTAATCTTCATTGTCAACCCACAGTTTCTGTTTAATGACATTTTCTGGCCTGTCTTTACTATTGACAATAGACTGTCTTGAAAGGGACCTTTGAAATGGTCGCCGAGGAAGTTGTTACTTTGTTGAATAAAATGTTCCTGGGCATGCACATTTATATTTACCCATATGGGCACCCCTTTTCTTCATGGCAGCAAGCTAAATGTGCAATCCAACAACCACGACTCTCTTGCTCTTTTGGAGAGGCTCTCTGTTCAGTTTAGGCCTTTATCCTTCGCTCACAAAGTTTCAGAGCCATAAACTGCTGCAGTCCTGTACAGAAAACACTTCAATGTGTAATCTGGAATTGCAAAAGTAACCCATGTATTGTCCCCTTATATCAGTCCTAACTTTAGGCATCAGGAATGTTATCCCGTCAAATCTCCCCCCAACTTTTCACCAGATATCCTCCACACTAAAATTATGGCATGAACGCATTGAACAAACCCATCAAGTCCTTGTGCCAAGTATCCTAATTCACATTCAGTAAAGTAACCCAGTCCTATGTTGCGCAGGGATTAGAAGCTGGTCATTTGTTACACACTGCTCATGTCGACTATAGGGTTGGAGATTGTGTCAGTGCTATGGTATTGAGAGTTTTGCTTTGCGGGCATACTGTGTTCTTTGCTCTTGGGCACAGTTGGGTCTACGTTTGGGCTGTGCATTAAACATGAGGGTTGGGGGAATGAAAATGCAATCAAATTGGCTAATGGCCATGCACCTTAGCAAAGACCACTTTGCATTCTGCTTCTTGCACTTTCACTTTTCCCCATTCTATTTATGGTCTTAAGTAGCTAAGCATGGAACTTGTTGGCTAAAAAGCCAGGACTAGCTAAAGGTCCTATGGATGGAATGGGGTAGGAGAAGTGCTATATCAGTGAAAAGCAGACTTGTCTCTTGTGAGCATAAGTAGATACCGGTAATGCTACCACCCACACTGCAGCAGAGGTTTGTTTGTGAATGTGTGTATATAATTAAGCATTGGCAAAGCCACAGGTAAACTCACTTTCACCTCCTTGTTCACTTTTTAAATGGCTCTGGCTGTCACAGGTCGCAATCATCAAGCAATTCTCCCTTTGGCTATTTCAATCAGCCTAAGTGGTCGACCAAACTCCTAAAAACACTCTAGGTACAATTTTTGATTGGATTTAATTTACAAAGAACTACACTTTATCTGCACCAACATTCTATGGATTTTACACTGAACATGCAGCAGAGAAAAATGCTATTGGTTTTCGTTGAGATCAAAATCGTACTTGACTTTGAATGCAGTGAGAAGGCAAAGTGCATTTCCCACTTTAAAGTTAAAGTATTTTATTTGAAATTCGCTCCCCTTTCGGCTTCATTTTGCAAATCCCACTCCTTGATCATAGCATAGCACATTCAGGCACGGATATCTGATGCATCCAAGAACATGGCTGAACCTTTCAAAATCTACAGGGAACTAGCCAACCCTTCCGCAGTCTCCTCCTCCCCTCTTCCTTCCCAGGGCCTCTGCAATGCACTGGCCACTCACTTCGACACGAAAACTCAGGACATCCTGAACAGGCTTGTTACTCTGGCCTCCCAATTCATCGCACACCCCCTTGCCTCCCTTGACCCTTCACCTTCCTTCTTCCTCCTTCGCCCTTGTCACACCTGAGTCACCAGAGTTTTCCGCTCCATGGAGGTTTCTTCTAAACAGGTCTCCCCTTACTCATCCAGAACCATCAAGGACAACATTGGCTCTCTTGTCACTGGATCTTTCACCTCCTGCCTCAAGCACTCCCTTGTGCACCCCCTCCTTAAACGGTCAGTGGACCCTACCTGTCCAGCTAACTACCACTTTATTTCATCACCCCCTTCCTGGGGAAAAACTGCTGGAGTAGTTGGCCTTGCCACAACTCAACCCTCCATGACCCTCAATCTGGATTCTGAGCCTCCAGAGGCACGGAAACCGCTCTTTTGAACACCTGTGAAGAACTGCTTGCATCCCTGGATTCCAACTTCCCAGCTGTCCTCAACCTACTTGATCTCTCCTCTGCCTTGGTCACAGTCAACCACTCCATCCTCATACAAAGGCTCCACGACACCCTTGGCATCTCGGAACGGGCACTGGAATGGCTGAATTCCTTGCTAACTGACCGCTCCTCCCAAGTCATCCTGGGCACTTTCTCTCCTACTTGTGTCTCCACCTGTGGTGTCCCCCAGGATTCTATCCTCTCTGCCTAGCTCTTTAACACCTACCTCACTCAGCTGGCACTCCTCATCTCCTCCTCCTCCCCCAACTTCAGTGTTACGCAGACGACGCACAACTCTTTTTCCAACTTCCTGCTGACCTTCTTGCACCTTCCTTCATCCCTGACTGCCTATGTGCCATCCAGGCCTGGTGCACTTCCAATGATCTGTCTCAATGCCTGCAAAACGGACATCCTTCCCATTGGGACCCCTGCCGCCGCCTTCTTTCCGCCATTCTGGCCTCCGCCATAGGCTCTCTCTCGGCTCTGTCTTATGGAACCAGAAACCTTGGCGTCGTCTTCGACTCCTCCCTCTCCTTCCTACCTCACACTCAGGACATTGTCAAGAAATCCCACTTTCAGCTCTTACTACTCAAAGGAGTTCTACCTTTTCTCACTTTCCCCTAGAAGCTCAATGTTACCCAAGTCCTGGTTCTCTCTAGGATTGACTACGACTACCTTCTTCCACTCTGCGAACCCCCCCCCCCCCCCCCGACCCCCCGCCAGCTAATCCAGAATAGGGCAGCGAGACTCGTTCTTGGCCCCGGTTGCTTCACAGATTAAATGCAAACCCCTCTGGATCACCCACAAGGCTGTCTGGGCCCGGGGACCACACTATCTGCAACTCGTACTAAATATTCTCCCTCTTTGTTCTTCTGGCACCAACTCTTTGTGTGTAAAGCGTTTTGATAAACAAAGGGCTGGAGGTCGCTATGGAACTGCCCCCCCAAACCTCCCACGTCTTAAGCAGGACTTTCTTAAATTTTGGAAGCTCCTCAAAACCTTGCTTTTTACCTCTTCTTCCCACCCCCAACCCCTCTAATTCTCAGTTGATTTGATTGGTGTTCAGGGTCCTTGTGCATCCTCGGGGCCCTGCCTCCCACACCAAATAAATCCCAGCTTCTGTCTATCCTCAGCACTTGCCTCGGCCCACCCTCCGTCCTGGAGGCTTGCACTTACCATACCTTGCACCTCCATCTGTTGCTCACCCACAAGCACGGGCAACCGAGCACCTACCCCCACTGCCCCCTCCCTTCTGCACTTGCACGTTCTGAATACTCACAAGGCATAGTAGGTTTGTCCTTTTTTCCCCCTCCTCTGTATTTAATATTTTTATTTATTTTCATTTGTATCATTCCCATGTCCCCTCCCTGTTGCCGTGTGGGCACTTTGAAACCGAATTTACTTGCTTTATAAGCACCTCACAAGCAAACAATTAAAAAAAATGATCCTAGGGGACTTATTGCATTTGGAGGAATGTGTTTACACTCATTAGAATAATTCTTTAAGATGCTGAGCCAGGATGGACCCTCACGTTTTCAAGACACTCCCAAGTTAGCCTCTCTCCTCTCATGGAAAGCAGGCCTACTCCAGGTAAGTCCTCTGCTCATGGATCGGGACTTATCCTACAGGTAATATCCAGACTCTGCTCTCATGGAACAGGTGTTATCAGCACTGCAGATTTTAATTAGAGAGAGCCCTATACCCTATGTATGTTCTGCTTTTTTAACAGGTGATCTACCGACACTGTTAAGATATCACACATTTTTAATGATCAAATCTGTTTGGGACTATTTCAATCACAGCTAATTTCAATCACAGCTAATACACCCCATAGTTCGTTTAGGTTAATCCTATTTCTGAACATGAGAAAAGGTGGCAGATGCATGCTCTTCATCTATTAAATGCAAGGTTTGTATTCGGCATCATCGCAGCACCATGGCACATTGATGACGCATGGATTTCTGTGATCACCCGACACTCAGAAATGTTGGGATATGTAGCATGAGTATTAAAATAATTGTTTATAAAGTTATTAATATTCATATATTTTAAAATGCTGACCTACTGTAGGCAATTCAGATCTTGACGCCAATAGGGGGAGAATATCAATCTTCACACTCTCTTCTGTTTTGATTCTTCATAATGTTTTTTTTAGCAGCAAAATCATGAGATTCGTTTCCTGAATTCTGAAACGTTGTGCTCAACATGAGTCCTGTAAAAAGCGGAGGCCCCACTGTCTTTCTGTTGCTGGACTTCTGGTTGGCTTTATTACCGTATCTGATGTCAAATGTGAACGTCTCTGTGCAGTACTGTTGCGTTGAAGCCCTGCACTTGAACAGGCTAGGTTATGTGAGCAGTTAATAATCACAATTGGCTCCTGAGCGTGGGCCCATCTCCTTAATTCTGGTATCTTAGTGCAGATGGCCCTTTGTTCCGCAAACCTAAGGGTTTTCATAATAACAGGCAAACAAATCGATCCAAATGACCAAGGCAAGTCTCTTGGGACGCAACCCTCCCCTCCCCCCCAATCCCATTTGCAATGTATGCATGCCTGAACTGCATTGGCCAGGACCACTCAGAAAAGCATGCACCTTTTGTTTGCCTAATGGGCCTGTTCAATCTATTGTATTGAGGGAGTGGAGTGCAAGCCATTCTTCACCTTACAATGACTTTATTCCTTTTGTGTTCCACTGAACCTGAATAAGAATCATATTGTAATTTTAAACACGGCCAATAAAACTCTGCTTCATTTTGAAATGTATACCAACATTTTGTATATAAAATACAGGGGATTATATAGGTGGGCAATGTTCCCTCTAATTATTTTTCTCTATGTGCAGAACTGGTTGGCTGTTGTGCGCACATTATTTTCCATGTGCGCAACTGACTAATGAGGTAAGCCAGTTTGTGAGCTACTGTTGCAGAAGAGTGTTTGGGAATGAATTTCCTCTTCCCAGCCACTGCAATTCTTTAAAAATCTTACAATACTTTTTCCAAACACATGGACTAAAATAAAATGTTTCAAATGTGATTATAAAGAAAACTCTTCAACCAGTCCAAGACTTCAATATCTGCCACAGTACCTTGCAAACGTACTTCTGCGCAGACAGAAATGGCGGCCTCATTACGAGTTTGGTGTCCAGTGGTAAAGTTGGCGGTAACCCCATTGCCACCAACTCTACCACTATGCCAAATTACGATTTCGGGCCTGGAGTGGAAGATTTGCCTCCAGGAAAATCCTGGAGGTAAATCCTCCAACTCAACGCGGAAATCGTTGGAATTTCCATTGCGGTAATTCTGCCAAAAAACCACATTTAGTCCAATGGACTCCATATGAATGGGGAATTAATCTGCCACCACCAGTTGTAATCCGGCGGAAATTCCTCCGGACTAAGTGGCGGTAACAGTCATTTGTTTGGGCAGTATTCTGGCGGATTTACCGCCTCAAGTCTTAATGAGGCCTTGTATGTTTTATGCCACTGAAAAATCGCTAATTTGTATTACAAAACACAAATATCTTAGTTGTGTTACCAGATATTTCACACAAACAATATTTATTCTTAAAGAAATGTTTTTTGTATTCTGATTTTTCAAAAAAGGAATTTTATTCTTGATGCGATAATCTCGTGGTCAGCCGACACATGTTTCGACCCAGGGTGTCTTTATCAAGGCTGGTGCGCTATTGTTCATTGACCGTTAGGTAGGTTGGCTCTTGGTGGTGGGTTGGGGTAGGTGGGTTCCACTCCTTCAATAGGCTGGATTGTCAGCCTGTTACTGCTGCGAACAACAACCCTCGTGTTTGTGGCCCTCAAATATATCTTGTCATAACTGATGTGGCTGTCAAGAAACTCACACAGAATACATTTGCCGATGGACTAATGGAAATTAAAAGCAATAAGTCAAAAACATGCTGAAAGGAGTTAAAGTGCCACTTTATTGAAGTAATTCAAGGGCCAGGAGAAAATGCTTTTAATAATTTGTGTAAGGATGATAATTGCATCAGAATAATTGCACCTTAGAATATGATGATCCAGACTTCCTGTGCCTCTGCTTACTATCCACATTACGTTCTCCTGTGGGTAGTGATAACACCAGCCTTAGAGCTAAGAGACATATGCACCATACATGTTTACTCCCTAAAAAAGGAAAGTGTGCCTAACAAAAATGAGAAACGATGTACATATCATTGCTTCAACCCACAAAGCTCCAATGATATTTTTTCAAATTAGTGATCAGTAGAGCAGTGGTATAGGAAGGAACTCTAATAATATTAATGCCTAATCTCAAAATGGGGAAAGAACATCTTTTAATAATCATAAGGTATCCCTATTGGCAAAGCGAATTACTTTGTTACTCCCTGAAAGATCATTTTACTCCAAGTAGGGAGCAAAATCTGATTTAGAGCCCTGCTTGTACCCCTGGCATAGTGTCATGACCCTTGCCCCTGGCCCTCACTGGCAAGTCAGCCTTCCAGTTAGGGCCAGGTCAAAGGCCTTAAAACCTCATCCAAGACTCTCTTGGAGTCAGTCCTGGTGCCTTTGGCGCCAGGCTCATAACCATCATGAAGACCAACATTAGAATGGGACTATTTACCTTGGGGGGTGTTTCAGCCAACATGGAGGCACACACATAGCTCAGTTACAAGGAACTGAGCTGTGCGGTCTAGTCTTTTGGGTGTGGCAGGCCTGGGACTACTTTATCTGGACTACTTTACCTGAGACTATTTAAACCGCACCCAAACAGCAGAACATGCTTTGCGTTATTCGGCTGTGGGCAGCGTAACGCTCACCGTGTCCAGTACTTTGATGCCAGCTTACCTGAAACCAAGGACCTGCAGAGAGAAAAAGAACACTACGAAACTTACCTGGAACAGTATCCTGTCTTCAATTCATCGCCGACTTCATTTCCACGTACCTGAAGGTACGAACTCCATCATCCGGCACTGCATGCATCCTGGAATACCATAACCTGGAAAGAGGAGAAAGAGAGACAGCATTAGTAAGTGTTTACTCACGTTTCCTCCCGAATGAAGAAAGCCACACAATTCTTACCTGGGTAGTCCTCTCCTGGTCAGTATCATTGCTGGAACATTACGGTGCTCGGCGAGGAACATTGCAACCTGCAAGGAGAGAAAAGACACAGGTTAGCAATATAAAAGGCAAAACGGCGCTGCGCATCGCGCATTACTCACCGGACAGCATTGCGCACACCACGCTTTTGCCTACCGGCCCATGCTCCTCTTCAAACTGTATGACAACACCAAAATAACTTTCCATACCTAAAAGGAAAGAAGCAAGACATTATTATTCGAACTAAGAGGAACATAAGAACTACATATAAAGACTGTAAAGCAGCAAATTTACGGAGTCGCAGCAGGCCTGGATTCCCACAGGGGGGCTTGCACCAGTGAAGTAACTTGGTTGCTGCTCGCCCCCCACATCTACGCACCCCTGCCACGAGGAGCAGGACGGAAAATCCACCTTTTACAATATTAAGGTGAGGAGAGGGCCCTGGGGGGAGGAAGGAGTTGAGGCCAAGGGAGGAGGGAAAACAAAGATATCTGGTATTGAATCCAGCTATCCTATTTTGCAGACCCTCTCCAAGGGACCGGGAGAGGGTTCGAGAGTGCAAATCATCCAACCAGGGCTTGGTGGCGTCCCCGTGGATACCAGGTGAGCGTAACACATAGGGAGTTAAATGACATGGCACATAGTAAAGTATATAGTTTTGCCCACCCTCCGCATCACAGCCTAGATAGTATTAAACAAGAGCCTTACTGAGGTTTATTATGGAGCCCTGTTAACTTAAAAGGCATATATGTGTGATTTTCTTTAATTGCATCAATTCATCAGTGACCCGTTAAATAAGATGCAGGGGGATGCTAGAAACTGCACACACAGAAAACATGGTTATGTTGAAAAACCCTCAGCAGTTGAGCATAGAAAGAAAAAGAAGGTGCTGTTGTCTAGATGGGTGCTAGAATATCCTATCCTTTAGCAAACGCCCAACACATTTCCTTCAGTTTATTGCCGAAACTTCTGACTTGGTCTTTGAAATTTGCTGCTTTGTTAATCACCCACAAGGAGTGATGCTTCCACCCATACTCTTGACCGGCCCCTATGCTTGCTTCCAATACTAGTTGATACAACACTGTAAAAAGTGAGGGATTGTAGCAGTAAACACTCACTGGGATATTTGCAGACCCACAATACTTTGCAAGCAAGGCATATTTAAATGCCTCAACATATGATATGCATTTTAAGAATGTCATGCTGTGCATGTACACAATTCTTTTGTAGTGCATACAAGATTGTTTGCAACATACCCCACCCTTATATCATTGTGTAGGATCACACATGTGCTCAGCGAAACTGTTTGTATATAGAAGCGAGTTGCCATATAATGTGTGAAGCTCTATGCCCAAAGGAACTCTGAACACTTGGAAATGATTCAGATTGTGTGAAAAGCATTCTCCTGTCTGAATATCCAGTGCCCTGATACTATGGAGGAGTAATACCAGGCATAGTCCATACCCATTATCCCTTGTAGGCCAAGTAAATTATATTGCAATGTTGCTCTCTAGTTATAGGATAATGTTAGTAATGCTAAATTAGGAGACGCTGAACATCACATTTTTCTTCTCAAAATCTGTAGAGGTCATATTAATATTTGAGCTTCATAATGCGTTAACTTACAAGGGGGCCGCTTCAAAACACTTGCGTGATATATGTACTAAGAAGAGGAAGTATGGGATTTGGTTACACATACAAGTAGCCTGCTTACTTACAGTCAGTATCCGATATTTGAGCTAGTAGTTAGTTTATATAGTGTGTGTGACGTTGGTGAGGCACAATGAGTAACAAAAATGCTGGCGCATGAACGTTATTCATATTACAACAAACATAAAACAAGTGGATGTAGGTAAACGTCTGCTAACCTTTCGCAGAGCCAAGAGAGGAAGAGTCAGGGTTGTCCGGTATGTACTCTCGGGCAGAAGTTAGTCATAAGGTGAAAGTGTGGTAGAGTCAGGTTTAGGAGTCATGGGTGGGGAGGGAACATTTTTGGTTAATGTGTGCAGGCATATCTTGGTTAGATTCTTCTGTTCATGGAGTCAGTTTTACATATTAGTTTTTAACCTCTTGTGTTGTATTTTGCTGTTAGGGATTTTAGGTGCAATAGTAGTGTAATGCAAATTATCAGAATGTCAAGAATAGTTGCTTATTTTAAGAGAGAGAAAATTTCAGGTGATTGCTGTGTCTTGTGCCTTTATTAAACCTTTTGAATAGGTGAGAATTTTCTGTGTGCGCTGCTAAAAAAAAAATAAAATCTTCTGAGCGGCACCCAGAAGGAAGCTGGGCAAGCACACATGCACACAGCTTAAAGGGAACATTGTAGGTGGGAATGGTTTTCAACATTGATAATTTCCTGGTAATCTACAAACGTGTGCTGGTTTTCTTTGTCATTCAGTGCACTATGCCAGTGTAGCAAGGCACCATTTTAAATGAATGTGTTAGCTTTAGTTGGACTAAATGTGCCACGGTCTGAGAGCAGACAAAGGTTGGGAGTCCGGCGTGGGGTGCACTGCAGTTATTTGGACAAGAGTTTCCAGCAGCCACACCTTCACTCGTACGCTAACCTCTTTGACATGTTGATCCCTGCAACTGAGGATCCCGTCTGTGAGAGGGAAAACGGTTTTACATTACTGGTGAAGCGCTGGCATAGAATACTGCAGAAAAAAAAGGGGCAAGTCCATTTCAGAAATGTTGTATGGTCTGATATTATAAACATGAAATGCATTTCCTATGGGAACATACTGTTACTGAACCATAGAGAAATGAACTTCAAAATGTAATTCTATGTTCCCTGTGGAATCATATTGTTAGTGAACTTTAGGGAAATGCACTTGGATATATAATGTAGTATTTTCTATAGGAAGCATACTGTTAATGAACTTTAGGGAAATGCAGTTGGGGTACACGAGTTGAAGCCATGGTAGAGATGAATCATGAAATAAGCATGTAGATTGTGGGTGCACTGCACTTAAAGTGGGACATTATCAAAAGATGTCTGTGATCACAAAGTAAGGAGGAAACAAAACAAGTAGGACAGAAATGAGATGGCAATGTTGTAAGAGTCGACTGAAATTAGAAAAATATGTACATGTCCCCCTGGAAGGTATGCCAGGATGGGAACTAATGATCGGGAGAGGCTTGTGGGGGGGGGGGGGGGGAAGCAGTGTTTTTGCAAAAAGGGCATGAATACACTGCTGACAACCCTGATTTACAATTACCAGTGCATGAGTCTTTTGACCTAGAAAAAATAGTATGTTTAAGGGAAATATTAGCCGCTTGTAACGCTCACGTGACTCCCACGGGGGCGCTGGCCTGGTTCGCGCTGCTGTGACCTCGTCTAAGGTGATGCGCAGGGTTCGGAAGACCGACTTGACCGGGCCCCAGATCTGGCTTGTCTGACTCGCAGAAGTATCCTTCTGTAGGTGAGAATAGGGGGTTAACTGTCTGCGGGGTAATGCAATCGGCCTCCCACTTACCCCTCGCACCCTCCTCAAAACCCTTCTGTGCTTCCCCGTAGCGTCTCACCTTAGGGTCTGGAAGGACGAGCTCTCCATCCTGCTTCTGATGCAGGGGCGCGTTGGTATCCAGTTACGTCACTGGATTTTCGGATGGGTGAGAACCAAACTTGCTTGGCTTCCAGGTAAGTTTTTCTATAAGTGGTTCCCCCTGTGTCCATGCATTAATGTTCTAATGCTAGTGTCTTTTTCCCCATGGGGGTCGGGGTACGGAATGCCGGGGAACAGGCACCGACCCGAGGTGAGCGGTGAAATCCTTGTGGAAATCAGGTAACTCTTTAATGAGTGTTTTGGTAATGTCTTTTCATTCACTCATTAACGCTGATGTCTTTTTCCCCTTAGGGGCCGGGGTCCGAAAATACCTGGATGCGGCGCAGACCCGAAATGAAAAGGGAATGACCCAACAGGTAAGTCTTGAGATGGAGTTTTAGCTTCCCTTTTCCCTTCTTTCTCTCACCTTTGTTCTTGTCTTTTTCTCCATAGGCGCAGGGGCGCGACTGCGAATCCGGATGGTCGCTGCTGAACATGGAGGCGCCCTGTAAAGGTAATGCCTGTGCGTTATCTGTACTAACTGAACAAAGGGAAGAAAAAACAAGACGGTCTGCATATTTTTCTTCCACATTGGACTCAGTGGGGACTTTATTGCATACAACTAAAACGCAGTACCTGACAAATGGCAGGCTGACGAGCTCTGATTTTACCTTATTGGCTTCAAATATTGTTGTACAACCTTGAAAACCATTGTTGAGGCTTGTAAGGTATCTCATCATTTAGCATAAGTGTATTGCACACAGGATGCAGTCAGAGAATATCATATTAAGGTTAAGGCCGCTGAGCAAGAGTTTCAGGAATGGAAGCAGACTGGGAAATACGTAGACGGTTATTCGCTAGATCTGCAAGATGAGGGAACATGGAAATGACCACATAGTTATATTTACCTTTTAAAGTTGTCATGTGCTTATGCCCATTCTCCTATAGGTGCAAAGGGAATGTGTAAAATCTCACCACAGTGTGGAGTAACACTCAGCTAAAGACCAGCCTCAATTGCCTTTCATAAATTGTTTAGTATGTGTCCTATAACATTGGGAAGAGTCAGGTAGCCCCAAAAAGAATTTTTTTTGGCTACCTAACTTTCTTTTGAAGTATTGCAGCCAGAGTATATCAAAGCTGCCTCCCTGTCATGAAGAATGATGTGTTAGTGATAGGAATGTATGTTTAGCAAATGGGTAGAACTATTTCCCCTGGGAAGACAGCACTGCATTAAGAATTACCCTGATGTGGATGGACTGCCTCACACTGTTTGGAGCAACAGTAAAGTACCTTTTGTTAATGCTGCAATAGAATTTGGGCATTCGGGTGTTGGATTGCCTCCTTACAAAGTAGTTATGGGCCACCTAGCAAATGAATGGGCTATGCCACATTTAAAAAATGTTCTACCTGCTGTTAATCAACTACAGAGTTGGCTGAACGCCAGTCCATTCTCAGGTATCTGATTGGAGTGTTGTCTAAACACCATTGGGGAGGGCAGGCCACGGCATCCACACAGATGACTGGCTATTTGTTGAGCAGTAGGATTGCTCCCCAGGTCGAAAATGGGCGTTTCATGCATTGCTCACTGCTCAGACGGCTATTTATAATATGAATAGTGCCAAAGCTGCTGTAACATTGATTTGGAATCTAGTTAATAACGGATATCCCCCAACAATGTTTCCACTAAGAATCTGAATGCAAACATTAACTTAATAAAAAAAGGAAGTATTTATTATTAGGAAGAATCTCTTAAAACATAAGGTTTATGGGGATGAATACAGAAATTAAAGAAACATGAATTTCACAAGACACGCACTTAAAGTTTGTGAGCGCACTTTGTGCGTGTCTTGTGAAATTCGTTTTTGTTTCTTTTTCTATATATTATTTTCACTTCATGTGCATTTAACAATAATTCATGTTTCTTTAATTTCTGTATTCATCTTCATAGCCTTAGGTTTTAAGAGATTCTTCCTAATATAAGTTAATGTTTGCATTCAGATTCTTAGTGGAAACATTGTTGGGGGATATCCGTTATTTTGGATACGCTCGTGAAAGAATTGACTAGATTCCAGCGGAATAAACCTGTCTGAGCTCTAAACCAACTTTCTATTCTGGCGTTTCATTTGCCTTAGTTATTTTCTGAACACAGACGGTAATACTCGGAAGTATTTTCCCACAAATGGTTTCCGTTTAACCTTAAGGATTTCAACACTTCTGCTTGTGGGCTTAGTATTCAGTAAAACATATTCTGTGTGGCAGGTGTCAAGTCCTAAAAATTAAAGTGGGGGACTCATCAATAAATGAAATGGGGTGTGACTTTGCCAGAAATTAGCGTATCAAGGTGAAACATGCACATTTTATTAAATTGGCTTTGTCTTAACACCCAAATTCCACAGGACAATGGCATTTTCCTTTCATAAAATCGGCACACACACAAAACCAAGAGAGGATATTTTCTTCTAATAGTGTTTTAGAAAACGTTAAAAGGTGTGCATGTTTTAAACTCCAAGAACCAATACAAATGGGACTTGCAGTACCGAAATAGAACATTTTACCTTTTAGTTTATTTTTCAACACGTTATATAGTGCTGTGGTGAAGTGTCTGGCCTACAAATCTGACGACTGTGGTTTGATACCGTGGTTGGCTTTAATGCACAAATTCAAAGATGACATTTAATGTTTCATTTTAGCTAGGGGGGCTACTGAGTCCACCCTCTGAATGAAGTGGGTGGACTGCGTTCGCCTGCGCGTACCCTCGACTTGAGCCCTGCTGTGTGGCAAACATGCCACTTTCTGGGTGCTGTCTCAGGGGCACCCTTTTCATGGTTGCCGATGAGAAACGTGAATTGTTACTGAAGTGAGGCATTCTTCCAGGGCCTCTCTTCATAGTGAGGCCGTCTCCATGTCTTAGTTGTGTTTTTTACAGCGCCTGCCCCCAGCCCCCGAGAAAGGCAGGTTCCACTCCTACAGGTTACGACATGCCACAGAGGCTGCTATATGTCCATTTGAAACGCTTCAGCCCAAAATCTGTATCTAAAGTGGTGGGCGGGTGCAGTTTTTTTTTGTTTAATTTTAATCCAGTTGCCTTTCTAGATTCTTATCTGTTCGGAACCTGGACTCTATTGACGACCTATATGGCTTTAATTATATTGTCTCTTCTGGTCCATTTTCCAGGTATTAAAAACAAAAACGGTCTGGGTTTTCAGCAAACCTTGTAAAGATTGTGCGATGAGTCCGACTTCTGCTTCTTTCGCAATTTTGCTGCAATTCAATGTAGCAGTATTGGCTTTAGGTGAGAGTGCATTTTCCCAATAGTTTGCATTTAACCCTTAAGATTTGAAATCCACCATTGAATTTTGCACCAACCCCCACCCGCCCCGCAAAGAAATGTTATAATTCTTTACATAAGAATTCAGAGCTAGATGTATATATTGCTGGACCTCTTCAAAGTTGGGAGCATCTTGATGTGTTCAGTTGTAGTTGTGTTCAACGCTCTATAATGAATAAAGCTTTGGAAGTGCTTTTTCATTTGGAGCCATTTGATCATTTTTATTTTTAATAAAGTTTCTTGTGCTCAATCTGAAGTGAGGGGAGTGGCAAAGGTATACATGAGGGGGTTTCTTTTTTTTTCATTCTCTATATGGGCTGATGTGCACCAAACATGTGCAAGGACATCTGGCCTGGTCCAGCATTCAGCCCTCTGTAGGTTTGGTGAAAATACATTACCCAAAAGTAGCCAAAATCCTGTTCGAGCTACCTTGGCTCACAGACCCACTGGACCCTTTTTATGTTTGTGATTGGACGATTTGGTTTGTGGACACGGGTTCGGCCCGCCAGTGATCGAGGTCCACTGGTTTGAGCAGTCAATATGATTGGTTAGGAGCTCAGATTTTGTTTCTGAAGAGCTAACATTGACGTATGCTGGCTTTTAGTGAGTTTCTCTGGAGACCACAATGCAAACCTTTTTGAAAGAGGCACCATGCAGCCCTCTGGTCTTCCCCCTAGGTACAGCCATTGGTTTACAGTATGGTGTAATATTTGCACAAATCGGCCAGTTTATTTCATGGTACCTGGGATCCAGTATACAGGGATCAGACTTTTTTCAGACCTGCAGATGGGCCAGTCTAAAACAAACCTAAATCTTCCACTGCCATGCGCTGCTGGCGAGGCCACATTGGACAATACAAATACTATGCAATACCAACATACACGACTTGTGCAATGAAAAATGGCTAAGGAAGGAGTACCCCCAAAGAATTGGGCTAATTTTACATTTGAGGTGGGTACTAAAAAACAAACGTCAAATAGAATTTGAAGCCCCAGATGTATTTGCTCGAAGAGATGCGAGTAGTTCAGGACGGTGTCCAAGTTATGGTAGATGTAATAACAATGACTGGCAAATGTTTGGGTTTGTTTTGCCCTGTGTCACAGTGTGGTGTCTACAGTTGACATTGCCTACAATCATGCCTTGTGGGTTCTTTACTCGAGGGGGACAAAAGGGGGTGAGGCACAGTGGGGGAGGAATGGCTTTCTGCCAAGCTCTGGGCATTTCAAGTTGGCCAGGTGGCATACTGGGCATGGCCAATGGCCAGCTTATAGGGGGTTTAACATATTCAGTCCTAGACACCACCGAGGCGTCAATTTGCTCAGACCCTTTGTACACTTAGTGGCTAGCAGTGCCTTTTACCCTCGAAGTCTGAGATGTGAATGAAGCCCGGAGACTATTGGTGGCCTGCAGCGCCCCACAGATGCTGCGGTTGTCCTTGTACCCATTGGGCAACACTGCCACTTAGATTTATCTTTTGGGTGCATATTGTACCCCTCTAGGAGCACCTCTGTCCTGCTAGCATAGAAGGGGGGGTGGGGGGGAGTGGGGGTCACATTTTGTACCAGTGTCCATGCTAAACATCCATGGGCCTCAGTGGCTGCCAATGCAAAAACGTTGCACCATAACCCATCACCCGCCCTAACACCCCCACCAACTAGAATATCTCACCTTCAGGAGACAATCTGGTTGCCCCTCGTTGAGTCCAATTCTTGGGTCTACAAACCCAGAAAGGTAATGAAATGACCATAAAATGCTATGGGTGTGCACATTCCACGCAAGCACAGATTCCTTGGCTTTTGGCTTATTTGGAGAACTGCTGGCCGGATTTGTGCCAAATGTGCAGAGTAAACTTTCTGGACATGAAGCCTGCTCCTTCATAAGATTGGCGTGACACATTCCAGGGGCTGGGGCTCTAGTGATGGCAAACATTGAGAACTCTTAAATCTTCCTTTGGGCTTTTTGTGTTGGCTCTCGAATTAATATGGGTGACAGTTTGGGGGGGGGGGTTAGGGGGTACTACTAGTTTGCTTTAGCTCTTCCTGTTTGTCCCATTGGAACTATGGCTACGTGCATGTCATTTGTGTTGGCGTATGCAGTGGTAGGCTACCTGTTAGCCCATTATGCAAGGGCCAGCAGACAAAAGCAAATGCTTGGGAGGAGGGGGTCAGGGGAGAAAGCACATAGAAGTCTTGGGATGGCTTATATAGACCACTTCAACATCCAGAGCAATTTTCCCGATCCTCTGTGTGGACACGGTGTGTTTTTAACGGATCATGAGGAGTCTTTTTTTATTTTTTTATTTATAATTTATTTTTTTTAATATATATTTTTTTTTTCGGGGGGGGCAGATTTTTTTGTTAAAGTGAATACTGGTTTGTCTTTTTGCATTTGTGGCTTCATTGCCGTGAAACATTTTGCAAATACATGTTCATGCTGTTAACATTGTGTTTTTTTTTCATCTTGAGGGTGTGGGTGAGGGAGAATGGTTGTGTGCATGCATTTGTATGTTACAGGCCAATCAATAACTTTTTGCTTTGGTTTTCTTGTTAAATGTGAATGGCTCAAATTTCGTATGTACTACTTCCCGGTCAGGGCTAGATCTGTACCATAATCCGAAAGATTGAATCGGCCAAATTTAAAGATTTGTATCGGGAAGAGTTTTTTTTGTTTTGTTTGTTTTTTATGGTCTGGAAAATCAAATGGCAAAATATTTGTTTGTTAACTTTCGCTTTTAACATGAAGGCATTCGTGCATTAGCACTGATTTTGGCACATGTGCTGGAAGTGGACTGCGCAGCTGCTTGCCAAAGCTGGTGAAGGATCATGCACTAGGTCATTTTCCTGTGACCTTGACTGCACTCGCTACCGCTACACTAAACGTTGGCATGCAGTGATTGAACGGCACGTTCTGTGCCCCTTGTGTGAGCAACTGGAAGCCCTAGAAAGGATTGGCAAATTGGATTTTCAGGCTGCAGTTAGTGGCAGATCGTTTACCTCTGCAAATGCCAGACACTAAATCGGCTTCAAATCAAAACCTGCTTTCTTTCCTTTTCTATGCGACACCGCGCCATTCTAGGATGCCATGGTCATACCCTAAAGTATGCTTCAGCACACAAAGTTCTGCCACAACACATCTGTTTTGCAAACCTATAAGTGCTCTGTCTGTCCACCTGTAAAGTTATGTGGCATGTGTATAGCACGTTTCCTATTTAAATGATTTCTTGGCACTGAATGCATTTAATGGAAGATGTAGATTGTTGTTTACATGTCTTCTCTTAAACTTGGACAATAAAATGTTTTTTTTTTTTTTTAAATGTTCCACTTATTAAAGGACCGATTTATAAAATCCTTTAATGAGCCAGGCAATGTATTACTCTACACACATCTGGGTATTAAACACAAAGAAATGATGAGTAACAATGTTAATTTTCTGAACAGCATCACAAATGCTTATGGACATTGTTTCCCCAAAAGTATTGATGTATCCTGGAGTTTTTGTGTTTTTATGGTGAGGAAAAAGGACATTGGGTTACCATCTAGAGATAATAAAACTGTGGAATCGAGTAGCGCAATTAAGCAGTGGCTTTTCTCCAAGAGTGATGGATCCCTGATACCCATTCCAGCGCCTCTGCCGTACAAACCCTCACTAACCCTCACTGACATTCTCTTTTTCGTTCCTTTGCCTGATCTATGGACCCCTCATACGATCTGTGCTTTGCCCTGTCTCCTCCTCTCCCATTAATGGTGGCACCCGCTGGGAAGTCCTCATGGCTTTCTTTGACTCTTCCAGAGTCATCATTAATGTCTATCTGAATGGCACTGTCATGGTGCAAGGCCCTCAGGCTAATCTCCTTCTCTGTGATAGACGGTTCCCCTGCCTCATCAACTTCCTCTCATCTCGAGCTGTCCCTTACTCTCCTCCCTTGGCTACCTTGCCCTCCTCTGCCTCCTCACAAGCTCCATCTACACCTCCGCAGGGTGTAACCCTAATTTGTACCACTCTCTGGAAGGTTTTTAAGGCTGGTAACCTTCTACATCTTGCCACTCTCAACTCTCGCTCTGCTGTCAAACACTCCTCTGACATCTGCCACCTCCTGGAAGAACGTGACCTTGATGTCCTCGGTCCTACCGAAACTTGGTACACGGTCAGCTCTGTCACAAGTTTTGACACACTCCTCCCCAATGGCTACAACATCCTCTCCGCCCTCAGATCCAAACGGGCTGGAGGGGGAGTAGCTCTGATCTTTCTGAGTGGATTCCTACCTCTATCATCCGCACTCAGACTTACTCCTCTTTCGAATGCCTTGTCTGCAGGTTTTCTATCTCTACTGGACACTCTCTCACTGTTGCAACTCTGTACCGGCCCCCTGGTTAAATTACTTCTTTTCCTTCCGAGTGGGCAGACATCGCCTCCTCCCTTCTAGCCTCAAGCACTCAACTCTTCCTTCTTGGGGATCTCAACATCCATCTGGATTCTCCCTGTTCCGGATCTGTACTCTTTCGCGACCTCTAACTCACTCTCCCTCTCTATCCTCCCCTCTGGCCCGACCCACTCTGCTGGTCACACACTGGATGTCTTGATATCCTCTGGCCTTCCACTCTCTACTGCCCTCACCACTCCTCTATCCTGGAGTGATCGCTGCCTCCTCTCCTCCCATCTGTTCATCTCCTCCCCAAAGCCAAGCCTTCCCCAAGATTTCCACCCCCCTTCTCGCACATCCGGCCCATGAAGTGTGTGTCAATCGTGGCTTTCGCTGCCACCTTCTCCACTCCTCCCCCACCCAGGCTGATTCACACCCTGACGCAGCCCTGTCCCTGCTGTACTCCTCTATCTCTTCTACTCTTGATGTTCTTGCGCCTGTCATGAGGATCCGTTTGAAGTCCAAAGCCAAGTGTAACTCCTGGTATGACTCTGGCCTAGCTACACTTAAACGCAAGTGTAGGACGGCTGAAAGGAAATGGAGGACTTCCTGCTCATCCTCTGACAACTGGCCTGCCAACTGCTCCAAAGGCAATACCGTCTCACTTTATGCTCCAAGAAGAGAGCCCACATTCAAGCCTGCGTCTCTGTGGCATCTAACAACTGGGCCAAACTCTTTAAAATCTGCAAGGAGCTGGCCAACCCTGCTGCAGTCTCCACCCCCCTCTCGCCTCCCAGGCTCTTTGCAATGCCCTTGTCTCTCCCTTTAATTCCAAAACCCAGGACATCCTGTCCACCCTCTCCTCCGCTCCCCCTCCCCCTTCTCATTCTTTCCTCTTTTCTCCCCAGATGAGGTTGCTAGACAAGTCCGATCTATGAAAGCCTCATCAAAACGGGTCCACCCGTGTTCCTCTAAAACCATTAAGGACCACATCTATACCCTCGCTTCGTCCCTTACTGATTCATTCAACCACTCTTTTGCCTCTGGATCTTTCCCTTCCCCCCTGAAGCACTCCCTTGTGCATCCTCTCCTCAAGAAACCCACTGC
Source organism: Ambystoma mexicanum (assembly GCF_040938575.1). Taxonomy (NCBI): domain Eukaryota; kingdom Metazoa; phylum Chordata; class Amphibia; order Caudata; family Ambystomatidae; genus Ambystoma; species Ambystoma mexicanum. The sequence goes on along the minus strand of NC_090936.1, from coordinate 101,296,192 downwards.
TGATCCCTCTTGTCCCGCTAATTACCACCCAATTTCAATTACTTCCTTTTTGGGGAAGCTCCGGGAAAAGCTGGCCATCTCCCAGCTTAACTGTCTTTCTGACTCTGTTGGCTCTCTCCATGATCATCAGTCTGGCTTCAGAGCTGCCAGAAGCACGGAAACTGCTCTCCTGAACATCCGTGATGACCTGCTCTCTAACCTTGACTCTAACATTCCCTCCATCCTCATCCTCCTCAATCTCTCCTCTGCTTTCGACAGTCAACCATACTATCCTGCTCAGTCGTCTCGTGACAACCTGGGGATCACTGATCGGGCTCGGGCCTTGCTGACCTCTTTCCTTTCTGATCGACCCTCACAGGTAACACTTGGGTCCTTCCTATCCGTTATCTCCCTCTACACCTGTGGTGTTCATCAGGGGGTCTAACCTCTTGCACTGGCTTTTCAACCAATATCTGGCAACTCTCGCCTACTGCATCTCTATTTTCTGTTCAAACTTCCAGTGCTATGCTGATGACACCCAACTAATTTTCAGGCTTCCACCTCCCCACCTTCCCTCATCTCTGATTGCCTATCTGCCATTCAAAATTGGTGTGCTGCCAATGATCTTTGTCTAAATGCCAACAAAACTGAGATCCTCCTCATTGGGGCACCTTCACCTTCCTTTCCCCTCACTCTCTGGCCGGCCTCCCTTGTTGGTCCTCCTACCCCTACCTGTGAGGCTAAGACACTCAGGGTCATCTTTGACTCTGCACTTTCCTTCTCTGCACATATCTCTGACGTCTGCAAAAAAATCAAACTTCTTACTGCACCTCCTTAGAGGCACTTGCCACTTGTCTGGCTGCACTACCTTTTTTCACTTCATTTATTTATTCCACTCTGCCTTTCTTCTCCTTCCCCCAGAAGCTCACTGTCTCCGAAGCTCTGGTCCTCTCTAGGTTGGACTATTGTAACAGCCCCTTTTCTAAATCTACCTGCCTCCACTCTTCGCCCTTTACAACTAATCCAGAACAGGACTGCAAGATTTGTCCTTGGCCTCAAGCCCTGGCATCGTATCTCCCCAGCTCTGAAATCCCTTCATTGGCTCCCAGTGGATGCAAGGATTACATTCTAAACCCTCTGCATTGTCCTCAAGGCTTTCTGGGGCCTGGGTCTGAAATACCTTCAACTATCTCCTCGTAAATACCTCCCTTCTCGAGCCCTTCGCTCCTCCACTTCAAATTCCCTCAGGGTCGGTCGTTTGTTTACCGAGCCGGGGGCAGATCTGTCTCTGGCTGGGGTCTCCCTTTGGAACAGCCTCCCATTCACCCTGAAACTTGAGGAGAACCATCTCCGGTTCCGGAAGCACCTCAAGACCTTCCTCTTTGCTTCTGCCTTTCCCCCTCCTCTCCCCGTTGATTTGTTTCTCTCGGCACCATGCACCTGGCCACCCTCTGTCCTTCGGGCCCAGGTACCTGCTCACCCTGCCTCCCTCATGCACTGCCTCTGGGCCACCCCTGGCACTAGGATCTGTATCTGTACCCATACAATCCCCACTCTTCTTCTGCACTTATCCGATATATCCTACCTTACTAATCATGCACTTGCCACTTGTCTGGCTGCACTACCTTTTTTCACTTCATTTATTTTTTCCACCTATTATTTATTCTGTTCTCTCCTTTGTTCTGCACTTTCCACTTCTCCCCTTCCACGCACTTCTCCCCTTTTTCCCTGCACTTGCGCGTTCTTAATGTCACTGTGCCTACTGAGATCGTATTCTCCTCTGTTCCCCTCCCTTTGCTTGGTTGCGCTCTGAAACACCTGTGGATGAGCGTGATACAAATAAAATATCATATCATATAAATAAATATAACGGAAGAATGAAGGCAGTAAACCTTCAACTGATGTCGTAAAACAATTTTGATTAAAAAAAATGTTCAGAAAAAAACCTGCTTGGAAGCACCCAATTGCAACACGTCATTATAATGGGACAAGTGATTTGAAGAGAGAGGCTGGAAAAACCTGGCCAACACACGCTATCCTTCCCCAAATGCCATCAGAGTGCCACTGTGCTGTTAATTATTTTATACCATTTAGTTTTGTATCCAGTGTCACTGAAGTGACCTGTGAGCCAAATCAAACCGAACAATGGGGCTACAGATAGTGTGCTAGGTTAAATTACTTTTGTACTGCATCAACTGACCACCATAGTGGTCTTGCATCGGCAGTGCTGTAGTGGCGTATTTTTATTTTTTTATTTGTTATTTTTATTGATTTAGCTGATTGCTCAACTTTTCAATTCATATAAAACAGTATTCAAGTTACAATGAATAAAATACAGATGAAATTCAAATACAGAGCAAGGAAGTAATGTCAATATACAGAAAATTATTTGTTTACATTAAATCAAACATCAACATCACGTTTCTCAATTATCTCATGAAATTCGCTGACAATACCTAAGCTTCCAATTTAAGGGCATGAAGAAAACCAACTGGGGCTATATGAATACCCATAGATTGTGTACTCAAAATTAAAGACATCTCCGTTCAGGATGTGTATTCGCTATTTCATGTATATGGTTAACAAAATGCATATTTCTCATTTGAGACAATTTTGATGCAATGTAAAAACAAATGTTCCAAAGTTTCTTTAACAGTTGAATCACAGCAGAATCTACAATAGTTGTTTTCTTGGCTAATTTGTTTTCTCTGTGCGAGAATATCACGGGTTGGCCATAAGTTCAAACGCAAACGTAAAATTGCAGATCGTATATTTGGGTTCGGAGCTTTACAAAGATACACTTCAGGGGTTCCCATTTTTTTGTCACTAAAGTGTTTTGAATCAAAATGTTTGTACGAGAGACAGATAGTCCGAGTGTCAATCCAGTCTTGTCTAAAGATTTTTGTTTTGGCAAGATCTGAGTTGCACACCAAGTTGTCTATAGTGACATCAGCTCTGGCCATAATCTGCATTACATAGTTAGGCCATTCTTTGACAAAGAGGTGCGTAGAGCTAAGAATATAACTTGCTAATATCGATAGCAGCGTGTCTGACTGATCATATACCAAACATTTACGGAATAAGGCGCATAGTTGCCATTGGTATTTTGCATGGAGGGAGGTGAGACCCAACTCGTATCTTAACCAGGCCCCCGGGGTGCTTTGTGGTACTCCCAAGATTTGACGCCAATATTTTGCTTCTAACTTGTCAAAATATTGATTTTGAATGGGCTTGTCTGATTCGAGCCCATACAAAGGAGTCAGAGTCACTTTTTGTCCCCAATATAAGATGGCTGCAGAGATGGAAAATTTGCCGAATTTATGCAAAATGAGCCTGGTTTGAGATATAGCCGGAATTACTTTATCAGACTATGCTTAATTGAGTTGTAGTGCGTGCTGTAGCATCAAATGTCACACCCAGGTAAATGTAATTTGGCACAACCTCTAAATTTTCATTTTTGATTTGCCACATCATTTTACTGTATCGAGTGACCTTCGGTATATACAAGACAATTTGAGATTTATTCAAGTTTATCTGCAAATCATTGTCATCAAAATACAGTGTGACAGTTGAGTAATTTTTGCAGCCCACTGGGCGATTTTGAAATAAGCACAAGATCATCCGCATACCAAAGCGCCTTTATGGCGACATTGTTCAACTTTGGGGAGTCCGAGGAGAGATCTTGTAATAATATTTTTATAGTCTGAATAAAAAAATGAAACCGTGCTGACGCCAAAATACAGCCTTGTTTCAGGCCTTTTGTAGTTTTGATAGAGGCGGAGAGAAGGCCCATGATGGATAGTCTGATCTTGACAGATGTCTCGGAATGTAATGCATAGATGTCGATCAGATGACTAGGGCAATTTGCTTCTTTAAATTTTGTGATTAGCTTGACTCTTGAAACCGAGTCAAAGGCCGCTTTAAGGTCAATGAAAGCAAAGTAGATTGGTGTTTTGTTGCAATGTGCCTGTTGTTTAATTGCATTGATGGTCAGAAGATTTATCGCTGTACCCATTCCTGGTATGAATCCTGTTTGATTAGGATCACGTTGGTGATTTGTATTCATCCATTGATTGAGATCTCTGAATACTAAGCGCGAAAAGAGTTTTCCTGGAGTGTCAAGAAGAGCTATGGATCGATAATGTGAAGGATCCGCTCGATTCCCTTTTTGAAGATGGGAACAATCAGTGACATGCGCCACGATTTTGGTATGGATTGTGTCCGTATGATATATGAAAAGATATTATGAAGAATAAACGACCATTGTTTCGGATGTTCCTTCATCATGAAGTTGGTTAAGCCATCAGGCCCCGCAGCAGGCCGATAATGATTTGCTGATCAGTTCTTCAATAATTTCTGGGGTACAGTCCATCTGCCATGGTGAAGATGATTGTCTAATGTATCGATATTCTTCAAATTGATCGTCTTGGTATAACATGGAGAAATGTTTGGTCCATTGATCTTCTGTAACTCCATTCAGTTGGGTGTCTAGTCGTTTGTGGCCTGTCACTTCGTTTAGCATAGACCAAAGCTGTGTAGTATTCTTATTATGGGCTAATTTTAGCAAATGTTCTCCATCACGTTGAAACATGATGCTCTTATGCGCTCTTATCCAGTTTTTACATTTACACTTCATACTAGTCTTGGCCTGTTGTCTTTCTTTTATTGGTAATTTGGAGATAGTTCTTAGGGCTCGCCTATAAGTTGTCTTCTCTTGCTGAAGTTGATGATCAAACACATGTTTGTTTCTTATGATTGACATTTTGGATGTGTTATACCTGTTTAAACATCAGCAGGGTATCCGAATAAGAGTCAACAGGAGATTGCAACTCCTGTGTTTGGAGAATATGATTTAGTACCCTCAGTTTGTCATGGCTCCATCTGAATCTTGTTCTCGAGTTGTTAATGATTAGATCTGGTGTCATCCATTGTTGTGGTTGTACACTGTTGTCATTTTGCCAAGACCAAGTTAGGATCAAGATGTTATGGTCACTTAATGTCTGATTTTGGATTTCAAATTTTGTCGCCTTCGTGAACAGGTCTTTAGTCACAAAGGTATAATCCAATGATACTTGTGGAAGCGCCTCTTTGCCAGGTTGGATTCAGTGGTATATCTCCCGGTAATGAACCGTTGGCCATGTGGAAGTTCCATTCATTCATAAAGCCTCGACCTCTAATAGTATCTTCGCATCTAAGCTTGAAATTGGAGGTCATATTCTTTAAATTGAAATCTCCTGTGATAATGGTGGCAGTTATTGTTGCTGTTTTGGCTACTTTTTCTAAGAGCGACGATAGATCTCTATAAAAGAGATTGTCAGTGATAGCTGCAGGGTTTCTGTATAGATTAATTAGGGCTATATTCACGTTGTCTTTAGAAATTTTTACCAACTGCATGAATTGATAGATTGTTTCCCATTCATTGACAGTGAAGCCTCTGCTAGATTTCGCTGCAACTAATAATCCTGCCATTGGACGGCCTTTAGTTGATTTAATTGCAGGAAGAAAGGCTAAAGAATGATCAGTGCCATGATTTCATAGTCATTGATGTCAATAGTTAGATTCGTCTCCAGATGATTGGGACCTCGGGAGTTCCAAGAAGCCAAAGACACTTCACATTTTAATGGGGTTGGTGATGGTTATGATTTTAACGGTATAGTGCAAAAGGCACAACCACATTCCGGTTCCAGTTGTGGTTTTCTAAGCAGTTCTTCAGATGGATTCTCAGCATTTATAGATCTCTCGTTGTTTCTTTCGGAATCTTGGGCCAGTAAAAACCCCATCTCAAATAACACCATTTTTGCTCGCCATAAGGTGTTTAAAACCAGGCCAGAGCGGATCCAAAGTCGCACGATAGAAAGATTTGTGTGACACAGGAATTCCACCTGATCAATGTCAGCAGAGGAGATGTCTTCTAGTTCTTGAAGTTCGTTGAAGATGTTCAAAATGCTGGATCTGCAAAGATCATATTTCTCGTATGGAGCATTTCTGCATTTAAGTATTAATGTATGAAATTGCTTAAATGTATTTGTTTTAGTGTCTTGTTTTGTTTGTGTTCTATTTGAATCTCTTGGAAATTGATCAGATCTCAGCTTTGTGCCCGTTTGTTCCTGTCGCTGATGATTCTGATTAGGCAAGTGGGTCTTGTTTGTTTTTGCCTGGAACAGGTCTGATGGGTCATAAATATCGTGATGAATCACAATGTCTATCTCTTTCAGCAATCATTGGCACCGCAGTTATCTTCATAGGGGGTGCAGTGTTACAGTTCTTTATCCTGGATTGTAGGTATTCATCCACAGCTGCTTTAAACTGTACAGTTTGTTCAAACATATATTGTTGCACTGTTAGTTCTTTGTTGGGTACTTGCAAAGTAGGCATTTGAGATAATACAGATGCATTTGTGGGAAGCCTTTTAGTTGAATTGTCCTTATGCACATTATTGGATTTTTCTGCCAGTGCGAGTAGAGCATTCAACGGTGAGTGAACTGGGGGAGTAGTAGTAGACAGAATTTGCTGGGATTGCTTTTGATTCTGTTGAATTCCTGCTGCAGAGATTGTGAGACGTTCCGTATCACATGTCGATGGCAGTTGGCTTTTAACCGCCTGGTCAGGAGGCATTGAAGTATATGATCGCGAGATCGGCGGTGCCTGTGTTAAATCGATCATGATATTTCGTTGTTTGATCTTCGTAATTGCCCTTTTCATTTTTTTACTGTTCAGATATGGCTTTGTAACTAGTAACTTCGTACGATTGTTTGGTTGAGGCTGTTTGGTGAAGACTTCATACAGGGCCACCAGAGCAGGTCGTTCAGTTTTAGGTGGCGAACAATCTGCACTAACCCATGAAGAATTTGCATCTTCCGCAGTTGGTTCATCGCTTTCAATGGGTCGTATGATTTGCTTGAATATTGGAACAGCAGTAGATACTGCTTCCATGGAAGTCACGAGATGTATGGAATTTCCATTGTTTTGCTTGAGGTTAGTCATAACATTAATTGCATGCATTGGATGAGCATTAGAATCCATCCATGCTATGATTTTATCAATTTGCCTTGACTGCTGATTTAAGTTTAGAGTCAAGAGATTCGAACATTTTATGTAAACTATTAATGGTAGAATTAACCGCAGTAAGGGTGATTTGCAAAAGATTGTCTGTTACTGATTTAGTAATTTTATCTGTGATTGCAGGCTGTCGTCTCGGGGTAGGTTGAATATACGATACCGCAAGGGAAATGCTCGAGTCCATTGAACACGGCGCTCGATAATCAGGCGAGTTAGAATTCAATGAAGAGTTGATGTTGGTTATACTGACGTGTGTGAGATTGTTTGCAAACACTTCGTCATCTTCAGGAATCTCTTCAATCTGTGGCATCTGTTCTTTTTGTTGGTTTCTCAACAACGGGATGATACAGAATTATCTGAGATAACTTGTGTCGGTTCTTGACTATTATGCACTGTCAAAGCTGTGTCGGCATCAACTACATCAGTCGTTGGTGGAGCCAGTTTATCTGTGGTTGGCCTCTGTGCTGATTTCAAAATCACATGTTGAGCATCTTGTTCCAGTGGAGACAAAGGAGTTTCAACACATTGTTCAATTTGACTCAACTGTGGGGGTGGAGACATTACTCGCTGCTCGATTTGTTTGGCTGGAGCTCAAAAAGTGTGAATGTCTTGACTGGATTGCGGTTGCGGTGTTCTAGCAACCGGAGTAAGAGTTATGGATTTCCGAGAAGCCACATGTTTTTTCTTTGGAGGTGCTAAGCTCGCTTTAACCGAGGGGGACTTTCTCGCCGGTGTAAGTGGAAGATCGCACATATCAGGCATATCGGATTTTAAAGTGTATGAATGCATACAAATTTAGCTCAATGCAAATAATGATAATGACTGGATAATTAATGACCAGTCAGTGGGATCAAAGAGACCCAGTCTCCACAGTCTCCCACTGAAGGCGCCTGGAAACCAGTCAGACAACACACAGCACACACAGCACACAGCGCGAGGCACTCAACCCCACGGATCGAGTGCTAATGATCTTGACGGCACCTGATCCGCCTGGGCCAGCGGGTTAGTGAGGTCAGTGGGTCAGCCTCTGACTTCTCTAACCACACTTACTGACTTACTGACTTGCTTACCCAGTCACTCACTTACTTGCTCTCCGAATTTCCTCGGGGGGCTTTCCAAGCTCTCCAGACTAAGAACAGGCGCTCTGGATCACTCGTGGGACGTTCGCGAGAATTGCTGCTTTTAAGCCACCTCGGGTCACGCAAAAACAATGCCGCCTCTGGGTCCCAATCCAAGCTCAACGACGGGTTGACCACTGCCTGAGCCCGCAGACCAGACCGCACACTACGGACGCGGAAACGCTCACCAGGGACGGACTCTCTCTCTCTCTCGCTGAGCTTCCCGTTAGAGGAAGGAACCTTCGACCACGTCACTGACACCGTCAAGCCGCACTGAAAGCCGCACAAAAAGTAAAGCATGGATTCAGCCGCTTCCGACAATGCCCGACAATGGCGTATTGTGCCCCTGCCAAGGGTATCCAGATGGTGGTCTGTCTGAGGAGAGCGAGAAAATAAAGTGGGCAGAGGAAAGGAAATAGAGGAACAGATTTAGTAGAGAGTGGGTGAGTGGGAATATTGACTCTGGGATGGGCACATTGTGGTCAAACGGACCCTTAAAGCACGGCAGCTTAATTGCCTGCCAGTTTTACATTTAATTCTACGAAAACAAACCCCAGGCTAATGATTCTGGAACTGCCAAGGATGCGGGTGGTTACAGTTGACTGTTGAAGTTTATTTTGGAACATAGAAATTCCATAAAAGCACATGAAATAATACATGTATAAAATAAAAAGCAATCCTGTCTCATAATTTGACATAGCATAAAAATAAACATCATACAATAAATAGTACATTTGTACGACTCCTGATATGAAAAAAGGAAAAGGGTGCCTATTAGTCCTGGCCTGCCGAGTCATCGACTCATTTCTTTTTTTTGTGCTGCACACAGGTGAGCGCAGCATTGCCAGAGCCACTCCTGGGTTTCATTTTGTTCTAAAATTGCTGCCTGAATCTTGCGGTTCCCAGAGCGTTTTTTTTTCCTCCTCACTCACTCCCCTACATCCACTTCATTGATTCCCTTCCATCCTGCCAACCTGCCTGCCCTCCTCCCCTGAGTGGCGGCCTTGCTGGTCATTACTGAACCTCCCTGGGCAGCCCTCTGCCCGGCAGCCCCTGTGGCTAAGGGCCCCAAGGCAAACAGCAGCTCCTTAGAGGCAGATCCAGCTGGTGTCTCCATGTGTCAGCAGGGGAAACCAGTGGCAAGCTGTCTACCAGAAGCTACTAAGTAAGGTAGGAGTGGCCAGAGGTCAGGGTACAGCCTCCACCCTATTCTGGATACAGTGCCACTTAACAAACACTCAGTCTTGGTGTGCTTTCTCCGGCATTTAAAATTGCACTGTGAAACCCATGCTCTTTCCCCTCATACAGGACTCTCAGACTTGGGTGTGTTTTCTCCAGTATTTAAAAGTGCATTGTGAAAACCAGGCATCTAGCAAACTTTCTACCATTGTCTGAGTGCCTATCGTTCTTGTCCAATTGTCTACTATTGTTTCGTCTTGCTCTGTCTTGTCTGCCTGCTGGCGCTCCTCGCTGCGTCCTTTCCTTGTATTCTTCCCCCCTTCTTGTTTTCTCCTCCCCCCTCCCACCTACTCTATGGTGCTCTCTCCTTTCTTTTCTAACTGCTTCTCTATCGACTATCCTGCTCTCCTCACTAAATCTGGTAGGAAGAAGTTTAAAAAGGACATCCTGGTCTCCAACCCAGGCCTCCCTATCGCTGACACCTATACCAGTGCCTCCTCTAGACAAAACCTCACCGACATCCTCTTTGTTGTTCCCTCGCCAGACCTATGGACTCTTTTTATATGGTCTTTGTGCTCTCTTCTCCAGCATGGGGTCTGGCATGGATTCACATGCTCATGAATATTCCCCGTCATCAGGCTGGGAATCCTCTGTAAAAGAGAAAATCAGTTTCAGTTTTGTTTCTGAACTGTCTTTCTACTAATAACCAATCGCTGGTCTCTGGGTCATACTGCCCCCAGCCAATGACTGCCCTCTACTCAAGCCCCTCCTCTGGCATCCATCTTCAGATTTTTACCGCACATTCAAGTGTTGGGAGTTCTCGTGCTTTAGCTCTCGAGCTTTTACTGCGTGTTGTGTTTTTCCAAAGAGTTTACTCTTTATTTTTTGGTCAAATCGAGCCTCAAGCTCCACCGTTTCATCTTCCGATTAACGAGGACCTGTTTTGGAAATTTCTATGCCCCTTAAGGAATTTTTTTTCGTCGAATTTCACTTCTAGGAGGATTCTAGAAGATCTTTGAGGCCTACCCTGCGTGGACATGGCCCAGGACAAAGGAGACTCGACGCCAACTGGATCCAAACTGTTTAGGATCTTCCCAGGATGTGGTCTACAGAACGTCTTCAAGGAATATGAGCACTCCCGGTGCCTCTACTGCCTTCACGCCGACAAGTCGCATGCGGAGGAGGACTGTGCGTTCTGCAAGAACATGTCCGCCCGGACCATGAAGGACCGTCTTATTCGACTAGCTAACTGGCTGAAGGCAAAGAGCCCAGCAGCAGGTGAGAAGAAGTCGTCCGAGCAGTCTTCTAAAACCTTTGAGGGCGCTCCGGTGACAGGGGCCCAACAAAAGGCTAAGCACCGTGAGTCCATGGGCACCGGGAGCGCCGTTGGTTTGGGCTCCTCGGCTGCCAGGCAGGGCGAGATGTCAGATGCCTTCAACCAAGAGCCAACGCTCTGGCTCGGTGAAAAGGAAGTTGGAGAACCCGGGTAAGCTTCGGGAGAAGCCCCGGCAGGTCCCGGCAGAGAAGCCAGGGGGGAGCGAGGCAGTGACCCTCCCCCCCACGGTGAAGGCCTCAGACGCGCCCAAGGTCGTGAAGGCCTAGATTCACCCGGCTAAGGCCTTGATTGAGGGAGTCGTGGTGGCCCAGGCGAAGCCTGCGGAGGTGACCCCAGTGGAGACAACCTCCAGGCCTTGAGTTTCCCTGCCATCCCGGTGCGAATCGTCTTTCCAGCCTATCGAAAAGACCCCATGAAACCCTGTGGTAAGAAAAGGGGGGGTGCGAAGTAGACCTAACTGACTCGGATACCTCTTCCGAGGACGAGCTGTCTATCATCAAGGCAACCCTGGACAAGAGGTTCGAGGAGGGCCAGCGGGAAGGATCCCGATGAGGCGAGGGTGGAGCCGACAAAGAGCAGCAGATCGACGAACCGGACACCATGCCGATCCCGTTGCAACCTATGCCACCTCCTACGGACAGGCAGGATGACATTTTGTTGGCACTGAAAACCCTATGCACCGAGATAAGGATGAGGCTACCCTTGCCTGCGGTGGACGATCTAGCTGCGCCTGGACAGTCTGTGAGTGCTCTACTGAAGCAGAGGAGAGTCCATCCTCCCCCCCACCCTTCCATCCTTCACCTCCATCCCCCTCCACCGAGGGATGAGACGGAGACGGCGGGGACGACGGAAAGGATCTCCCATCACCCCCTCCCCGGGCTTCCTCCCCCTCCCCCTGATGAAATTAGCTCCTTTCACGCCATGATCGCCAGGTTATCGGAGCTGTTCCAGCTATGCCCCGAAGAGCAGAAGGGGGATTCCTCTACCAACAACGGGAAGCCAAGAGGAAAACCGTCCTCTCAGTCCCGTTATTCGATGACATCTGGGACAAAGGACTGTCCCTTCTGAAGAACCCGTCCACGGCCCCTGCGAAGAGGGACTGGTACTGGAAGAAGTACCGGGTCCCACACTCCGTGCCTATGTTCCTCAGAGCACAGCCATCCCCGGATTCAGTGGTCTGCGCGACAGCCAAAAAGAAATCGGCATAGGGGAGATGGCATAAACTTCTACTTCCCCTCCGGATGGCGAAGGGAAGAAGCTGGACACCATGGGACGACTGGTCATCTCCTCGACAGTGACGACCATCAAGGCGGCCAACGCCCTCGCGATCGTGGCCCTCTACCACAGGGAGCTGTGGTTTAAGATCGCTCCCCTCTTGGACTTCCTCCCAGACCACAAGAGGGCAGAAGCCCTGGAAATCCTGCAGGATGGCGAGGTGGCGTCGGACCACGCCATCACGGTGGCCACAGACATCGCTGACACCGGTTTTTGCCAGATGGGCAACAGCATTTGCCTTTGCCGGCGTGGTTGGCTCAGGGCCATAGACTTCCGTCAAGACGTGCAGACCAGGGTACTGGACATGCCCTTCGACAGGAACAACCTGTTTGGCAAGGCAGTGGACGAGTCACTGCAGGTCATCAAGGAGGACACCGAGATGGCCCCGGCCTTGGGCTCTCCATCAGCGACGGCCGTCCTTTCGGACCTCCGGAGGCAATTCTCAAGGTGCCTCCAAAGGATTCGGCGACAGCTCCTCGTCGTACCGCCAGGCGGCCCGCTCCTCGTCTCAGGAAGCCTACAGAGGCCGCAACAAGGCCGGTGGACACAGTCTTTGTCAAGGGGCCCAAGGTGGCAGGGCCAGGGCGAAGCAAGACTGAACCAGCCGTGACATTGGGCCCCCATCCAAGCACCCCGGTGGGAGGCCGGCTGGTGAACTTCGGCGCGTGGAAGTCCATCGCCACTTACTGTTGGGTGCTGGATGCCCTGGCCCACGGGCACACTCTGGAGTTCCAAAAGAAGTGTCCCCATTTTCCACCAGTCGCCAGGAAGGAAAACCACATTCCACAGCTGCTTCTGGAGGTATGAGCAATGCTGAAGAAGGGTGCAATGGAACTCGTCCCAAAGAGGCTCTGGGGCTCTGAGTATACTTGTGGTACTTCCTCGTCCGAAAGAAGACCGGCAGCTGGCGGCCAATTCTAGAACTCTGCTGCCTCAACAAATTCATAAAATCCAGAAGTTCCGGATGGTCTCCCTCCAACATGTGCTGGGACAACTGTCATCGGACTTGGAGGATGCCTACTTCCACATCCCCAAACTCGACATCGAATGTTCCTGCGCTTCATGGTCCAAGGACGGCACTATCAGTTCAAGGCGCTGCCCTTCGGTTTGAAGTCGGCACCAAGGGTCTTCACCAAGTGCCTGGTACCGGTGGCGGCGCAGCTGCGCCTGCAGGGGATCCACGTCTACCCCTACCTAGACGATTGGCTCATCCGAGCAAAGTCAAGAGAACTCGCCGTCGACCACAGCGAGGACTGTCCGCCTACTCCTGGAATTGGGGTTCTCGATAAACTTTGCGAAGTCCTGCTTGGCGCCATCACAGGACGCCCTATTCCAGGGAGCCAGACTCAACACGGTGGCACGGGTGGCGTCACCGTCAGGGGGGGAGGGAGAGGATAAAGGCCATCCTGGGCATGGTAAAACGGCTGTTGACCACGGAGGTTGCCAGGGTGAGGTCCATCAAGTCCCTGCTTGGCATGATGTCATGCATCTACCTTGTGCGACTGCAGGTTACGGATGCGCCCCTGCTGCAGGAGTTCCTCGATGCCCGTTGGGTCAAGTGACGGGAAGCTTCGAAGACAAGATCGCCCTCAACGAGCCGGCAGGCAATACAGTGGTGGGGCACCCGCGCGCATCTCACGGCAGCATGGACTTCCAGACCCCAGCGCATTAGGAAATTGATGACTGATGCTGTCATGATGCCTACCCCCGGAGCACCAGGCGAGGCCCAGCACCCCCGGCAGCAGGCATCATGCCCCCGGGTAAAAGCCCAGCGGCCCCTTATAGGGGCTCTTTGGACTCTGTCCTGGCGCCGTTGGCGCCAGGCTCATAAAGGAAGGTGTTTTGTGCACTTACCTGATGCAGACCATGCTTCAAGATTCAGGCCTCCCTCTCCCTGAGACCTGAAAGGGACTATTTTTTTCATTGGAACTATTTTGCCACTCGGGCGTGGCCAGGGAATGATACTTACCTGGAACTACTTTGGGGGCTATTTAAGCCACGCCCAGACAGTAGCTCACGCTTCGTGTTGTTCTGCATCCAAGCAGCTGAACGCTCACCGTGTCTGCTCCTGCATCGGGTCTCCAGCCACGCCCGCCTCGATCCTAGAACACCTGTAAGGAAAGAAGAGAAGAGAAAGGTGAAAACCAAGAATTTTATCAAACTTCTTACCTGCATGCGGAACCTTCACGCCAGCGTTCCTGAGAAAAGACTTTCATTTAAAAGTACTGCGTTGCTCGCTGCAGCGCCGCGCTTCACTCACCTGTCCTCGGGAGTTCTTCTGGCTCCACCGCGACTGTCTGCACCGGTCGCCACATCTCTGCGCCTAGGGGAGAAAAGAAGAGATAAAAGGTGAGCAGAAGGAACATATGAGGAAAGCCTAATTTTCCGCCATAACACTTACCGGTCTTCTGTTGGTGGACCGTTCCTCATTTCGGGTCAGCGCCGCTTCGTTGGCAGGTACCGCACCCCGGAAAGGACAAAAGACATTACTGGGGGAATATAAAGACATTAAGAGGGATCGCCCCCATCGCTAACTCACCTGAGTTTACCATCGGCAATTCAATCCCTCAAGGCATCGCCTTCATTCTGCACCTGAAATAAAGGACAGATCACAGGTTAGGAAGGCAACAGAAAAGGAGGCTCAACACTTGAACTTTTGTAATCTTCATACTTACGGCGTTCCGCTCGGAAAAGTCAAGTGGATTTTGCCAGCGCCATTCTGAAAACCAGTGAAGTAAGTAACTGGACAAACACGCGCCCCTGCACCAGAAGCAGGATGGAGAGTTCATCCTTTCAAACCATAAGGTGAGTTTCAACCGGGGATTTCGGAGGAAGTTAGAGAAGAACGAAGGTGGGAACGGGGGAGCAAGCACAATATTCTGCAGACTGTTAATCCCCTTTCTCATCTGCAGAAGGATATTCCTACGGGCCAGACAAGCCAGATTTGAGGGTCCTGTTCAGTCGGTGTTCCGAGTTCTGCGCATCACGCTCGAAGAGGCCACAGCAACCCAGACCAGACCAGCGCCTCCGTGGGAGTCAGGTGAGCGTTACAGATGCCTCCCTGGAGGGAGGGGGCACGTACACCGGAGATCTCCACGCAAGAGGCCTTTGGCTCCCGGAGGAGAGGACTCTACACATCGTCCTGGAGCTCCGGTCTGTGTTCTGGGCCCTCGGGTCCTCCCTCCCGTCCCTCAAGGGCAAAGTGGTATGGGTCTTCACCGACAACACCAGCACAATGTTCTACATCCGGAAGCAGGGGGGCACCAGATCCCCAGCTCTATCCAAGGAAGCGCAGGACCTGTGGCACTGGGCCATCACCCAGGGGATGTTCCTGGTACTCTTCCACCTGGCAGGTGTAAAGAACACAGTTGCCGACTCACTCAGGAGGGAGTTGCACTTGTGCCACGAGTGGGAGCTCCAGCAGGATCAAGTGGATCTACTATTCCGACTATGGGGCAATCCCCAGATAGATCTGTTCGCGACGACGACGAACACCAAGTGCCGGAGGTTCACCAGCAGGTTTCCCCAACCGGGGAGCATGTGCAATGCATTCTCCTTCCCCTGGGACGGTCTGTTCCTTTATGCGTTCCCACCGTTGCCGTTGCTTCTGCGACTCAGTCAACTCAGATGGTCCCGGTGCAGGATGATCCTCGTCGCACTGGCGTGGCTGAGGCAGATATGGTACCCGGACCTTCTGGACATGTCAGCGTCCCCTCCAGTCAAGCTTCCGACGGATGCAGATCTTTGCGCCAGGGAAGGAGGTGCGATCCTGCACCACGACCCACGGTCGCTAGTGCTGCAGGAGCCAGGCCTTCAGGTCCAGAGTTCGGAGGCTATGATATCCCGGCAGACTGCAAGGAGGTACTTGCCAAGGCCAGGGCTTCCTCGACTCTTGAGTGCTATGGACATAAACGGAAGAGGTTCTCTGTCTGGTGCCGTGCACAGATCAACCCTCTGTGGATTATGGCCCCTCGAGTGCTGCCGTACTTGCTATCGCTGGCCAAGGCGGGGCTGGCGCACGTCTCCATCAAAATTCATCTGGCAGCTATCTCCCGCTGTGGTCGCACCGCCTGGAGAAGTGCATGAAAGGACTGTTCCGCTTGTTCCCACCAGTGATGGCTCCGGCCCCAGCGTGGGAGCTCAATGTGGTGCTGAGACGGCTCATGGGCCCTCCATTCGAGCCTTTGCATTCAGCACCGCTGAAGTTCCTATCGTGGAAGACGGCGTTTCTTGTGGCCATCCCCTCTGCACGACGAGTGGGAGAGATCTAGGCCCTCTCCTGTAAACCTCCATACCTGACATTCCATGAGACGAGGGTAGTGTTGAGGACGCACCCCTCCTTCATGCCCAAGGTGCCATGGGACTTACATCTCAAAAAGCTCTTGGTGTTACCTGTTTTCTTCCCGTCGCCGGCTGAGAGAACTTTGCACTCGCTGGTTGTAGCTAGAGCGCTGAATTTCTACGTGGACCGCACAAAGAGTTTTCGGAAGACATCACCGCTGTTTGTGTACTTTGGCGCTGTGAACCAAGGGAAGGGCCTCTCCAAGGCTTCCATTTCCAGATGGCTCTCCGTCTGCATCATGCACTGTCACCTGCTTGCAAACCGACCGTTGCCCGGCCGTCCGAGAGCCCATTCAACCAGAGCGATCGCTGCTACTACAGCGTTCCTGTCTGGTGTGCCCCTCCTGGACATCTTCAGGCCTGCTATGTGGAGGTCGACGCACAACTTCACAAGATTCTACTGCATTGACCGGGATTCCAGGGAGGAGTCCAGAGTCGGCCAGGCAGTGCTGCGCAACCTGTTTGCTTGAAGGTGAGCCTGGTGAGGAGGTAAGATATGCTTAATTTTGAGTTGTTGAAATGCTTAATGTTGAGCCGTGCCACCTCCCGTGGTTGTGCATGTGTGTACTGCTATGTATTCTTATATTCATGAGCATGTAAATCCATGCCAGAAACCATGCTGGAGAAGGAACAAGTTAATTACCTGTAACTGTTGATCTGCAGCATGGGTCTGGCATCGATTCACATGCGAACCCTCCCTCCTACCCCTCTGCGGCTCTTCTCTTGGTCCTACTGCCATTTTACGTGCTACCAAATCTGAAGATTGCTTCCAGAGGAGGGGCTAAAGTAGAGGGCAGTCATTGGCTGGGGGCAGTATGACCGAGAGACCAGTGATTGGTTATTAGGAGAAAGACAGTTCAGAAACGAAACTGAAACTGATTTTTTCTTTAACCAAGGATTCCCAGCCTGACTGGGAATATTCATGAGCATGTGAATCCATGCAAGACCCATGCTGAAAAACAACAGTTACAGGTAAGTAACTTGTTCCTTCTTCTCCCATTACTCATTAATGGTGGCACCCGGTGGGAGTCCCTCCTGGCCTCCTTCGACTCCTCGAAGGTCATCATTAATGTTTATCTGAATGGTGCTGTCTTGGTCCAAAGCCCTCTGGACAATCTTCTCCTCTTTGATCTCTTTGATGGATGCTTCCCAGGCCTCATCAACTTCCTTCCTTCTCCTGCTGTCCCCCCTCTTCGCTCCACAGCTTCCGTGCCTCCTCCTGCTGTCTCCTCCTTGGCTACCTTGCCCTCTCCTCCTTCCTCTTCTGCCCCCTGTTGGAGTTCTTACACACCTCCGCAGGGCTTACCTCGGATTTGTACCCCTCCCCGTAAGTATTTCAAGGATGGCAACCTTTTCCATATTGCCACTCTAAACTCTCGCCCAGCTGTCAAACGCTGCCGCCTGATCTGCCTTCTCCTGGGAGAACTTGACCTGTTTGTTTATAAACTTGTAATGCGCTTCCGGTACCCGAGGGTTTAAGGACACACGACATAAAGAAACAAGACAATACAGAGTCAGATACAAAAGGCAACCTAACTGAACCCTAGATGATATAGTGAAAAAAATATAACACTTTGGTTGATTCAATGATTCTGAGGTCCGGGGGCAAGGCATTCCAAGCGAGTGGAACTGCTATATTAAACACTCCATCCCTCACTTTGTTGGTTTTGCATCGAGTGGTTTTGAGAATGTTTGAGTTATCAGATTTGAAGGATCTGAGATTGTTATTTTTTTTTTAAAAAAAGATTTTTCACGGCATCCAGTAGATATAAAGACATACGCCCCGAAATGCATTGCTGGGTAGCTAATAGTAGCCTAAAGCGTACTCTGGCTTTCACAGGGAGCCAGTGCAGACTCCGTCTTGCATCCGAGACGTGATCTGTGATTCAATCTTTTCACAGCTCTTACGGGCCCATTCTGCATCACCTGAAGACGGCAATGATCCGTTTGGGTGGCGCGTGCTAAGAGACTACAGCACTAGCCTATCTTGGTGCCTATAATGGCTCTTGCTAGCGTTTCTGCATTTTTTTCAGAGGGCGGAGATGGCGCAGAAGTTTAATGTAATAGGACAAAGTTGAGACGAGGCTGCTAATTTGGGCCTTCATATTCATGTTTTTGTCCAATATAACAGCTAAAGTCTTTACTTTACTTTGGACCTTGATATTACAATGGTCTATGTTAAAAATGGAGTACATTGATCGAGTTTAGCCAATTTGGAATCGGAGCCAACAATCAAAAGCTCAGTCTTGGCACCATTCAGAGCCAGTCCATTCATGACCATCCACCTTTGTATGGCAAGATATATTTTATTGATGTACAGTTCATCATGAGATCCTGTAATGGGAATAACGCACTGCATATCCTCCGTGTAGTTGGCAAAAAGGATTCCCTCTTGTTCCAACATGTGGAAAAGGGGATCATAAAGATGTTATAAAAACGTGGTGATGCACACGCTCCCTGTGGGTCTCCATAAAGCAGAGGTGTAGGTCTATATTCGGGTAACTCACTTGTAACTTTGACCAGTCTGCTGCTCAGGAATGATGATACTCATTGAGTGGCTTTGGCTGAAAAACACGCAATATCCCTTAACCTGGTGGTCAAGATGGAATGATCCACCAGGTCAAACGCTGCCGAGAGGTCCAATATCCTAAGCAATGAGATTTGACAGCCATCCATAGCTTGCAACAACTGAGATTTAAGGGCTAGGAGGGCCATCTCAGTCCCATGGTTTTGACGAAATCCTGATTGGAATTTATGTAGGATTTCCGCCAAATTGAGAGATCTGGTTGTATGCTACCCTGTCTAAGATTTTCCGCAGGAACGGGGTATTGGAGATTGGTCTATAGTTGGAATGTGTCAGTGGACATAGGTTGAGTTCCTTTAATAAAGGAGTAATCCATGAGTTTTGAGGAACATGACTTTGCGCAAAGGATAGGTTTACAAATTTGGTAAGGGCTGTGATGAGCAAAGGTGAACATTCCTTTATAATTACGGCAGAGCAAGGATCTCCCTTGCAACCAGTAGTTTTTAATTGGGAAATGATTTTTGCTAAGTGGGTTTCTTATACCGGAGAAAAATGAAAGATCCTGATCTTTTCCGACCTTTTAATTCACATTCTTCCATCTTCAGAATCTGTGTTATTTTTCTTCAATTGTCTCTTTAATTGTTTCAAGTTTCATGGACATAGCAGTCTGGATCTCTGTACACCACAACTCATTCTTGAGAATGGGATCCAGGCTAGGGCCCTTTGGAATTTCAAGTTCTTTTAGGATTTTAAATCGCTCTTTACTATCGGATGAGGCGTTTAATATTCTACTATTCAGAGATTCCTTTTTTGCTGAAAGTATCGCCACTTTGTAGGTGAGCTCTACTTTTTTTTATAGTTATCCAGACTTGACTGGTCCCCGGATTGTCTCCAGGCATAGAACAATTTAATAATTTTTTTGGCTTTGAGCTCTGAGTTTATCATTAAACTGGTGATTGCTTTTTCGCTTCACCAAGCATTTGTCCTTGAGAGGGGCTAAAGTATCTGTAACAGACTCCAGAGAGTTAACTAATCTCAATGTAAAAGCCTTGAGGCTTTCGGTATTCTGGATTTCTGCATTAAGGGACTCTGCCCAAGATGTAAGGCTTTCTAGTTAGAAATTCTTTTAACTTCTGACGAGTGGGGACTTTCAAGACCACTTGTTTCTTAGAAAGAAGGGCAATGCAAGTTTGAAAATCAATGCAAAAATGATCTGACCAGGTACATAGTAAAATGTTTACCTTGGTTAAATTAAGGTTGTGGGAGGCAAGCAAGGGTATGTCCCTTTCCATGCATAGGCTCTCTGATAAATTGTATGAATCCTAGAGATTCCAGGGCCAACTCCTTCATGTCCTCGGCCTCACCGAGACATGGTGCATGGCCAGCTCTGTCACGAGCTTTGACACCCTCCTCCCCGACAGCTACAAGATCCTCTCTCTGCCCAAATTCAACGGTTCCAGAGGAGGTGTTAACCTGATTTCGATTTTTGCCTGTCTATCCTATGCAGGCTTACTCCTCTTTCGAATGCCTTGTCTGCAGGCTCTCTCTCTCTCTAAGTCATTCCCTTATGCTGGCTACCATCTCTCGGCCACCTGATCAGGTATCCTCCTGTAACGCTCACCTGATTCCCGTAGAGGCGCCGGTCTTGACTGGGCGTATACCGTATCTGCGAAGGTGATGTGTAACACACGGCTGGCTCTTTGGGCTGGACCTCTGTGCACTGTATGTCTGACTTGAAGGGTAAGATGTCTGCAGATAGAAAATATGGGATTAAGGAACTGGGTTATTGAATGTCTCTCTCTTCTTCCCTTTCTCTTCTCCTGTAGAACCCCAAAGGTTAACGCTCTCACCTTAGGTAAGTGAACGCCGTGCTCTCCATCTGCCTCGGGGCAGGGTGCTGTAACCAGTTTCTTCACTGGATAAGGGGAGCAGGCCTCTTGACTTCAGAGGACTGCTGTCCGTCGTTTACTGCACGAACGGTAAGTTTCGAGTAATTCTAATGTCTTTAAAGTCTTTAGTAATGATGTTTCTTGTTTTGCAGGGTTCCGGCGATGGCGGATGACGGGCTGAAGTGAGTTGAAGATGGAGCCCGTGTGATGAATAGAAGCGCCTGGAAGCACGTAAGTAAGCGCTTGTTGCCTGCTTCACGATGCGCTCTAACTGTCTT
This sequence comes from Ambystoma mexicanum, assembly GCF_040938575.1. Classification (NCBI taxonomy): domain Eukaryota; kingdom Metazoa; phylum Chordata; class Amphibia; order Caudata; family Ambystomatidae; genus Ambystoma; species Ambystoma mexicanum. The sequence goes on along the minus strand of NC_090936.1, from coordinate 101,275,214 downwards.
TTTATTTTGCAGGTACAAGTTCGGAGCGGCTGCAGGGTGCCGGAATACCCACTGGGTTAGATGTGGAAAGGAGTAATGGCACGTGAGTATTAAAGTTCCCCAATGTCTTTAAACGCACCTTGTTTTGTCTTTCAGATGCGGGATGCAGCGCCGAAGGCCTCCGGAGCGTGCGAAGAGTTGGTAAGCTTTTGTCTTTCAGATGCCGGAATGCAGTGTAAAGACCTCCGGAGCGCACGAAGAGTAGGTAAGCCTTTGTCTTTCAGATGCCGGAATGCAGCGCGAGGCGTTGGTGACAGCCGATGGACCAGGTAAGTGAAGAGCTGTCACTGAAGACCGTAATGCTAACCTGTTCTTTCTTGTCTTTATAGGTGTTGCTGAAGACTGGATTCAGGATGCTAAGCCTTTTTCCTTAGGCCCAGGATCAGATGCAGAAGACACGATGAGCGTTCTGCTGCAGAGGATGCAGAATAACGCAAAGCAAGATTCATCCATCGGGTGTGGTTTAAATAGCCTCCTGTAGTGCTTAGGTGTCTCCTTCCACAGCCACGCCTAGGTAAGAAAAGAGTTCCTGCTTTCCAGAAGAGTTCCAGTGTTCTGAATCTAGGGAGTGGCTCCTGCCCCACCCAACAGGAAAAGTAGTTCCAAACAGAAGAGGATCAGAGGCTCAACTGGCAGGCAAGTAAGCAGCATGGTCTGCTGCAGGTAAGTCCACCCAAGCATTATGAGCCGGCGTTTCCAGCGCTGGGACTGGGCATATTTATGAGCCTGGTGCCACTGGCGCCAGGACTGGGTCCAAAAGGTCCCAATTGGGACTGGTTGGCACTCGGAACCTGGGTTATGGATCTGCTTCCAAGGGAGTTGGGAAAACCCTGACCTTTTGGAAGCAGAGATCATGACACCTCCTTCCTCTCTGAGTGGGCAGACCTCTCCTCTTCCCTCCTGGTCTTGACCACTCAACTCCTCCTCCTTGGAGACTTCAACATCTACCTGGATGCTTCCTGTCCTTCCTCTGGACTCTTATGCGACCTCTGCGACTCTCTCACTCTCTATCTTACCCTCTGGCCCAGCTAACACTGCAGGGCACACTTTTGATGTTCTGATATCTACTGACCTTCCCCTCTCGCCACTCCTCTCTCCTGGAGTGACCACTTTCTCCTCCCCTCCCAGCTCACTCTCTCCACCCCTCAAGCCAAGCCTATCCAGCACTGCCACCTACTTTCTCGGTTATTCGACCCATGAAACGCGTGTCATTCGCCACCACTTTCTCACCTTCCCCGTCCCCCTTTGGCTGACTCACACCCTGAGACAGCCCTCTCCATGCTCCACTCTGCTATATTTGATACCAGCAATGTTCTTGCCCCTGTCATGAGGATCCGCTTGAAGCCCAAAGCCAAGTGCAACTCTTGGTACTACTCAGACCTCGACACCCTTAAACGCAAGTGCAGGGTGGCTGAGAGAAAATGGCGTGCTTCTGGTACATCCTCTGACAAACTGGCCTGTCGCCTGCTCCAAAGGCAATGCCGGCTCTCTGTCCACACCAAGAAGAGAGCCCACATCCAAATCCGTGTCTCTGCGGCATCTAACAACTCGGCCAAACTCTTTAAAATCTGCAAGGGAACTGGCCAATCTTGCTGCAGTTTCTAACTCTCCTGTCCCCTCCCAGGCCCTCTGCACGGCCCTGGCTTCTAACTTCATCTCTAAAACTCAGGATATCCTGTCCTCTCTCTTTCTCTCACCCTCCTCCCTCTAATCCCCGCCCTTCCTGTGGCCCTTCTTCAGCCACCTCTCCTCACTCCTTCTCTGCCTTTCCTCTGTTCTCCCCAGACAAGGTTTCTAGAAGTCCGATCTATGGAAGTCTCGTCTAAACAGCTTCACCCCTGTTCCTCCTAAACCATCAAGGACCACATAGATACCTTGGTCCCTGCTCTGGCTGCCTTCTGCAACCACTCCTTTGCCACTAGAGTCTTCTCTTCCCCCCTTAAGCACTCCCTTGTGCACCCCCTTCTTACAAAACCCTCGGCTGACCCTTCCTGCCCGGCCAACTATCGCCCAATCTCAATCACTCATTTCCTGGGCAAACTCCTGGAAAAAATGGCCATCTCCCAGCTTAATCTTCACACTGAAGCTGTTGGTTGTCTTCATGACCATCAGTCTGGCGTCGGAGCTGCCAGAAGCACAAACTGCTCTCCTGAACATCCGTGAAAACCTGGTCTCCAACCTTGACTCCAATACCCCCTTGGTCCTCATCTTACTTGCTCTCTCTTCTGCCTTTGACACGGTCAACCATGCCATCTTGCTCAACCATCTCCGTGATAACCTGGATATCACCAATCAGGCCCTGGCTTGGCTGACCTATTTCCTCTCTGACCCTCCCAGGTCAAACGTGGGCCCTTCCTCTCCTCTATCTCTACATGTGGTGTTCCCCAGGGGTCTAACCTCTCTCCCTGGCTGTTCAACCAATAGCTGGCACTTCTTGCCCACTGCATTGCTGCTTTCTGCCCCAACTTTCAATGCTATGCGGATGACAAAACTAATTTTCAGGCTCCCCTCTGAAACTTCTTCTCCTTCTATCATCTCTGACTGTCGGCTATCCAGGAGTGGCGTGTCGCAAATGATCTCTGCCTTAATGCCAGTAAGACCGAGATTCTCCTCATCGGCACACCCGATCCCTCCTTTCCTGTCACTTTCTGGCCAGCCTCTCTTGGCCCTCTTCCTGCTCCCACCTGTGAGGCTAAAAACCTTGGGGTCATCTTCAACTCCACACTCTTTTCTCCTCACATCTCTGACATCTCTGAGAAGTCACACTACCAGCTGCACCTCCTTGGAGGTATTCTTACTTTCCACTCCTTCCCCCAGAGGCTCACTGTCTCCAGGACACCACCATCCATGTCATCAGGAGCCTGACGAAAGGTTGGTGCCTTCTCAGCTACCACACAGCGTCGTGTTTAGGGCTCATCGACATCCATTTCCACGAAGGGGCTGTGATCCACTCGTCCGCAGGGGGATGTGGTAAAATAAGCATAGTGTGCACAATCCATGCCTCCACACGCCCAAACTCATCAACAAGGAGGAGATCCTTGCGAGGTGCCCTCAGCTATGCACTGGACCTGGAAGCCTCAAAGGAGCCCCTGTTAAGTTAGACATCGAGTATCAGTCGGGCCCGTCCCACAGCACCCCATAAGGGTGGAGTTTCCACCTCCTAGAGGCAGTCTGCAGAGAGCTGGATCAACTACTCAGTGATGGTATCATCGAGCCAGCAACGGGCCCTACCCCATGGGTGTCCCCCCCGGTTATTGTGTCCAAGGAAGGTGGACGACTACGCTTGTGTGGATATGAGGATGGCGAACACCACCATACAAAGAGAGCGCCACCCTGGACCATGCATAGAAGACCTGATAGGCCAGCTCAATGATGTTCTCGAAACTTGACCTGATTCAGGAGTACCACCAGCTAGAACTGCACCCCGAATCAAGGGGAATTACAACATTCACCACCCACGAAGGCCTATTTAGGTACAGACACCTCAACGTCGGCATTATATCTGCAGCAGAAATTTTCCAGGAGGCCATTAGACAAGTGATCAGACCCATCTAGGGTGCGCTGAACTACAGCGATGATATTCTCGTGTTTGGGACATCATGTGAGGAACACAACACAGCACTACTTGCGACATGCACAGCGATACAGAATGCCGGCCGACTCTCAACATCGAGAAATGTAGATTCAGCATGAGAAAACAGAAGTTCTTTGGCCACATTTTCTTTGCCGGCGACATGACACCTGACCCCGACAAAGTCGGGACCATCATCAAATTACTAGAGCCGCTGCAAGTAGCGGATGTCCGTTCATTCCTGGGAATGGCTGGGTACTGTGCACGCTATATCCCCCACTACACATCCATCACAGAGCCGATTTGGAGACTTCTGCAAAAAGTCAGCATTCATCTTGTCACGTGCCTGCCATGAATCCTTAGATTCCATCAAGAAAGCTATGGCAGAAGCACACCGCCTGGCTTACTGTGAACCCAACTGGCACACGGAAATCATAGTGGACGCCAGTCCTGTAGGACTTGGAGTCATCCTGGCGCAGACGAGCGGCGCCGACGCACATCCCAGGCACATCGTCGTCCATGCGAGCAGAGCTATGTCTGCTCCCGAATCTGCATACTCGCAGGCTGACAAAGCGAGCCTGGCGGCCGTCTGGGCCTGCAAACATTTCTACAACTTCATCATTGGAAAGAAATTCACACTGGTCACAGAGCACCAGGCATTGCTGTCAGTCTTCAGAAATCCACAAACAAAGATGCCACCTAGGATCGAGAGATGGGGCATCAGGATGCAGGAATATGACTACAACATACACAGGCCGGGGGGGACCAAAATCCGGCGGACTACCTATCTTGTCAGCCAGCTGGCATGCCAACCACCCGAGCACGCGACATTGAATACCTCAATCATGTCGCTGCAAACTCATTTCCACCAGCACTGTCCCTCGAGGCGGTCTCGGCGCTGACCCATCTATGGAGCTGCCCATCAGTCTAACCATGAATAATCAGTGGAAGGACTACCAGCGGACAGTTTTGCACCTCCCGATGGTGTGCAAAGAGGAGCTGGAGAGGCTGGCGAGAAAACACACCGAACTGGCAGTCAAAGACAATGTCATCCTTCTGAGAGGGTGCCTGCTAATCATCCCCCCCGACACTCAGGGCAGAGGTCATTAAAACAGTGCATGAAGGACACAGAGCAGCCGACAACACCGAGGCAACCAGAGTGCCATATATGGTTCCCTTTTCTGGACTCACTGGTCGACAGCTGGGTCAAGTACTGCCTGGCATGCCAATGCACAGCAAGAGCGGATACCCCGATCCCACTGCAGCTGACACATATCCCGGACTGGCCATGGGACAGAGTAGCAGCCAATTTTTATGGGCCGATGGAGTCAGGGGACTAACCTTTATTGCTCATTGACGAGTATTCAAGATTTCCCATCGTCAAGAAAGTGACAACCACAGCATAATCCCAAGTTGCAGCAACGTTCGACGAAGTACTCGGCGAGTGGGGCATCCTGAGGTCCATCAAGTTGGATAATGGACACCATTCACCAGCCATGTGTTTGCAGCTTTCATGAGACGTATTGGGGTTTACGTACCAGACGATAACCCCTGGGTGGCCACAGACCAACAGAACGGCTGAATGCTTCATGGCGTCTCAAGAAAACCATGCAAAGGGCCTGCATAGAAGGCACCAACCCACACCAAAGGCGCTATGGAAGCTCTTACAAGACTACCGCAACACGCCCCATGAGGCCACCAATAAGGCGCCTGCCGAGTTAATGATGCGATACAAAGTATGCACCCGCATTGTGAGACATCCCAAGGCCCCTGAAGAGGAAGACACCGAGATCATAAGAAGAGACACTGGGAGGAAAGAGTGGGCCAAGCTGGACTCGGGACATGAGGTGAAAAGCTGAGCCCAAGGACTTCCAGGTGTGAGACAAGCTCCTTGTTCAGCAAGCCATGATAAGGAAGACTCCCGGTTTGCGCTGAACATAGTTGCCATCAAAGGAACCATGGTAACTGCCAACGATGGAGACCGTGAGATTCCAAGGAACAGCTCACAGTTCAAACACCTCATCAAGAGAGAGAACTGTGAGCCACCTCCTCCAGACCTAGAACCAAGGGAGCAGAGAGATGATCTGTGGATCCCTCCAGAAGAGGCCCGTCATCTGGGGCCCGTGACAATTGAGGCACCAGGTCCTAAGGGCCATGTGAAGGAAGCGCACAATCTCATCGCCCGACTAGGAGGCCCACTGATTGGGTTGAAGAATGTTAAAGCCGGACGAATTAACATTTGTCCGGGGGTGATGCTATACCTCTGTCCCTTTTAAGGGCGATACGCGGGTCTGGTGGGAGGAAAGGGAGGAGTTTTGGAAGGGGACGTCAGTTTGAGAGCGACTGGGAATAAAGAAAGACGTATACCCATGCTCGGGTGCTGCGTGCTTATTTCATAGTGCCAATCCGGGCAACAAGGGCGGGAACATCATTTGTTCCCTGTGAGTAAGCAGGCAATGGGAACTGAAATGGACATGGGCCGGGTAACGGCAGAGCAGGGGATGTGTAGTATTGTTGCATGTGCTTTGGCAGATGGCCATCCCTCACACAGTGTGCTCCTCAAGTAGATGGTGGAATCCCATGGGCACCCAGAAGGGCCAGGGCAATTGAAAGATCAATGATGCCAAGCAAAGTAACCTCTGCTCATAAAAACACTTAGTGGGACAGAATCGCCTACGTGTACTGATTCATTTCACAAATACCCAATTCCTCAATTTCGGTCTGCATTTAATGGAATCCCTCTTTTCACTGATTATGGTGCTGATTACAGTACTTCATGTTGTAGCGCCGCAAAGTGTGTGTGTGTCGGTCTCTCAAAGAGCGTTCTATTCCTAGTTCTTTTTAGTTTGGGCTATTCAGTGTTGCCAAAACTATTGCATTAGAGTATGGATAGGGTGGAATGGCATTTGAGGGAAGGACACAGCATGTGGGTGTTTGGTTATTTGCCCACCCATTGGGAACTCTTCGCGCTCACTTTAATCAGCCTTACCATCAACCTTTGTGCTTGAAGCAGTCTTCTGAGACTAAATTGGAGTTGTGAATGCACAAGCAACAAACTATGTAAAAAATATACATTCACTGGAGTCAATACGAGTTAATAACTCCACCAATACCTGTAAGGGAAGAGGGTGAATAATCTTTTGAGAGTAGACAAACTTCAGAGATGATGATCCTAAATTTAGAAGTTCAGCCCTATGATGAATGCAGCCTTGTGCTCAATGTTCGATGCACACGTAGAAGTGCTCAGTCAGGCGTTAAAGTCAGAGGACCTTCTTAGGAAGCTGGAAAAAGTTAGGGAGAGAATTCTGCAGGTGTGAAAAAAGTTCCCAGAGTCAGGAGGAGATCTGCGGCGATGAAAAAAGCTATTGCTAACTTTCAGTGGATTTAAGAAGCGGATGGTATGGAAGAGGTTGTCAGAAGTTCGATTTTCCTGCCCCCAGTTCGGCTTCCAAGTGCAGTGGTGCTGCTGGGGCAGATGCAGGTCCGGTATGGAACAGGAGCTGTAATTATCGATTTGGGTGATAAAACACTGAGCGCACGAAGGAACACTGGAAAACCACCTTCAGTGACCGTCACTGGAGCACAGTGACACAGGGGCTTCCAAGTCTCGCAATCTGACACAGCCTTCTATCTCGTGGCACAAAGCAGCTGAGGTCAACATTGGTGGAAGGATGCTTTGCAGTGCAAGCTAGGATTCCCCAAAGTTTTGAGTTAAAACTCGACATGGAGACACTCCTACATGGTAACCAAGGTTTGAGATGGACAGTCCACTGGATGGCAAAGGGACACTTCCAAACAGGCTCTTTTGCAGGGCAACCTGGAGGCGTTGTGATTGAATAGTCCCACCACTCCAAAGGTTCGAAGCAACTTCGCAGGTCTTCTGAGATCTAGCGCAAAGCAGGGCTCCACCGGGATAACGGATTTTGGGTGCCAACTGTCTTCTGTATGTCTTGGGATCTCCCTTTGGTTTGCTCGGCTTTTCCGGAACGTTGACTCAGTCTCCAGGTTGGTTGTGATGGTGTCCGGACATTTCGTCGAAAAAAAAAAAAAGGTCGACAGGACAAATGGTCGACACCATTTGGTCGAAAACCAAATGGTCGAATTTTTTTTTAAAATTTATATATGTATTTTTTTAAGTTTTCGTTTAGGGAAAAAAAGGGTTTTTTGGTTCGACCATTTGTCCGGTCGACCTTTTTTTTTTCGACGAAATGTCTGGTAACCGGTTGTGATCTGTTGCTCATCTGCTGGTCTACATTCGGCCAGTGAAAAGATCTGCCCTTTTTGTACACACCAGCAGTGGTCCAATCATGGACTACTGGGGTTGTCATGTTCTCATGCGCACCAGACCTTCTGGCACCAGTAGTGTGGATTCTGAGCAGACAGTCTCAATCCACTTCCTGGGTACCGAAACACACCCGACCTGCAGGAGCCTGCAAAAGAAGTGGTTTTCACGGGCAACTGCGTGCCCAAATAAGGAAGTCCCAGGTCAGGAATACCAGGGGGAAGGCTAAAGAAGAAAATGGGCAAACGAACAGACACAGGACCTTGCAGCACGGCCATGACTGACACTAGCCACAGTCATAAGCCAAGCACGGTATGGCTTGGTAAAAAGTTGTAAAAGTACATGAAAAAACTTCTGTGGCCACCAGTCAATTCCTAGGCACACTGTACAATCGTAAAAAAATCCGTAGAGGGGGATTAGGGCCAGAAAACAAACACCCCATTGCACGGTACAGTAATGTACTTTGCGCAATGATAAAATGTTACCAAAAGTGGCAACACAGTCGAAAGACTAAGAGAAACAAAGTTTCTCAGTACAGACAGCCTGAAGGACGCGTCTGTTTCCCCATAACAATGAGCAAAAGTGCAGCTGAAGTCTGTGCCCCACTCGGGAAAGGACACTGCCAAAAGCAAAAGGTTTGGAGGGCGGGGGGGAGGATCATTAGAAAGTTACATTTAGAAAAATATTTCCAAACATTTTGAAGCACTGGAAACCCCAAAGATGTTCAACACTAAACCTACCTTGCTTTTTAATAAATCGCGATATTTAGACTCTTAAAGAGGAGAGAAGGTTATGTAGGCCTTCCTTGATCATGCCCATCTATTAATAGGAGTATGGTGAACATTTCCAATCTTTTGGGAACTGCAGTGGACTGTTTGGATCATAACTTAAAAGAAGCGGAGCTACAAGCTGGGGTACCAGGAAAGAGCTAAGGAACCAGTCGCACAGATGCCTAGCGCTAACCAGTAATCAATGGTCCAAAAGTTGAAAATAAATATTGTAGATAAATCCACTCTATGTGTATGCTGACCTAATCACAAATGTGACTCCATTCCACGTTTCGGATCAAAGTTTAAAAAAAATTAGATTATTTTACATATTTCGTTTGAGGGATCCATTTGCCTGTTAGTGATTCTTGCACATGCATGTATTTACAAGAGCAACTCAAATATGGACGTTTTCGAGATACGCTCGCTTCCTCATAGAAAACATTATCGCTCAGAAGTGAACTAACATAGAGATGAATACTACACGACATGCACAAACCGGTTCATTACATTACAAGAAATGCATAGACCAAATACAGATTTTTGAAACTGTGATATGGAATAACACTTGTTATATTCGGGTGTGCGTGCCCTTGTAGAGGTTATTTATCTGCAACATGGAAGCATCGAGAAACCGCTATGACCAGGCGCTAGATTTGGTTACTGAATACTATGGTTGAAAGTCCTGCAGGTTGTAGTGATTCTTTAGAATTTCTCTCTCCTAAAGCCTTGCACCCTTTGGGATTTGGTTTTATCGTTGGATCACAAGTGGTTCAAATCCATGACTTGTTGTGATATTGAGCTACAAGACCATATTTTTGGTTGCATTGTTTTTGAAAATGTTTATTTTTTTTATTTAACGTTTCAGAACAGTGCTCACCATGCCTTTTTGCCAAATGCTGGTTTCCAAATGAATAAGGTCATTTGTTTATCCTTGCTATTTTCCTCTCTTTGAAGTCATAGTGCCTCTAGGCAATGTCTGCAACACTTGCCCGGAGCAGTCGCCTGACTGTGTGACTATGGTAATCAATCCCCTGGTAAGCATGACACCAACTCCTCCATTGTTCGTTGGAATACTAATGAAGACTTGAGGATTGCGCCTTTCAGGAATGTGCGCTTTTTTCTAGCCACTTATGCCACTTGTACTCCTACATCCCGTCCCCTTTCCTCCATACTTATGTGACATTCCGTCCATCGGGATGGGACCAGAGCACTTTTAAAGCATTAAAAAAAATCAACTTTTTGGTCTTTCTTTTAGTTTTACGCGGGCCACCGTACATGACCTTAACCCCACCTACCTGAGCTCTGCATCGCCCTTCAGTCCTTTTCTCTGCATGGTCTGGGTCAGAAGCACTTACATCTGAGGGCATATTTTTCTTTTTGTTCCCTTGTCCTTCATTTGCCTGCTCCAGTTCCACGTCCTCTTTTTTTTTTTTTCCATCTATCTCGGAGCATCTGGGATTCGTGTCCTTTTCTTCATGCGAACGTTGTTTCACGAGGGCAGATCCCCACTCTGTCTGGAGTGCTTAGGCCCTGAACACCGGTGCTTCTATTGCGACTCCCTCTTCGTCCGAGTGCTCCAGCGCCGGCTTGTCTGGTGGGTAGAGGTGTTGCAATGGATTCCTCCTCCACATTTACAGCAGTTAATTGAAGATAAAGGGAACTGCCAGTAAGTGCATTACTTTTCATGGCACCCCGGCCAAGGGACTCCTTCCCGGGGTCTTTGGGGCCGGGAGGGGCTCAAGTGGCTCTGTTACCAGGGATCTCCCAGAGGTGTCCCGAAAGGGATCTAAAGCGCACTCCAGAATTTCCTCTGAGGTTCCCTGCAAAGGGACTGCCAGGACCGGATCTTCATCCAAGGTTCCCTTTTTGGGGGTTAAAGTTAAGCCCAGTGCTCTTACGGTTTTTGTCACTGGGATCATTCCTGAGGTTTCCACATCTGTAACTAAATGCACTGTGACACGTCGCAAGGTTCATGATAAAGTGACTAAACGTACCAGGGTTACCCCACGAGGTTCCCCCATCTTCGGGCTATATCTAAGACCAGCAAGATTGAGGGGCCCACTTTTGAGGGCTCTGACGTCAAGGGGTGACTCTAAGCCTTCCCACACTTTGGCCTGAGGTCTCACCAATCCTGCTGAGGGGGGGCAAAGAAGCCAGGTAAACACCTTAAGTCTTCAAGTACCAGGTCCGCTGAGGTTCCCTCACTGGGGGCTAATTGATCAGGAGTCTCTAAGGAGTCGCAGAAACACTCTAGGGCTGCTAGCACTGTCTCTGCTGAGGTTCCTGGTCACAATGCTAAAATGGAACATAAGTCCCCTGATTCCCCGGTGGTGACCAGGGCCTCTCTGACACCTGTGACACAGTTCACTTCAGGCATTAAAAAGGCGGTCCAACCCCCGCGGTCCATGGTGGCCATTTTGTCTACCTCACACCAACATTCACAACGGCTGTTACTGAGAGGCATTTTTTTGGGAGGCTGAGGAGCCTTTTCCACATTTTTAACAAGAACCCGTTCCACTCTTCAATGGATTGACGTGCTCAGACTCTGCTGCCGCACACAGTCTCGCTCCCTCCTACGTCTGCTCCATTGGTTTACGTGGATCTGATTGGTGTACCATCCTGTCAACCATCCACTTTACAATCCTGGAGTTATGCCCCTTCTGAGCGGCCTCTACCCACTCCATCGCCGAGACCTTCTTCTGAGGGGGCGTTTTTTGGCAAGTTTCAGACGCTTATGCATTCCGATCTCCTGAAGGCGTAAAGATTTATTTAAGGAAATGTATCGTACACCGCCTGAACCGCCCCCTTCTCCGGTAATCCCTCTGCAGGTCCTGGTAGTGCCACCTCCCCATCATTTTCTGTGGGGCCTCCTCCTCTGCCTCAACTTTCTCCTGTAGAAAAGACCCCCCTTGCGGTGGGTCAGGTTTCTGCTCCTGCCTCACTGGATGAGGGTCAAGAGGTCTAGGAAAGCGACAAACTGCCCGCTCTATTATAGCCTTTCACGACCAGGTTGTGGATAGGATGGCGTTGCTAGACATCCTAATACCTGAGGCTCCGGCTCCACAAGAAGGGGTACTTTCTGGAGCCTGTACTCTGTCGACACAGAAGTGCACTGGCCTGTTCCTTCAAAAGGATGTCCTGGCCGAAGCCTGCAAGATCTGGGGAAAAATCTCATTCCGGGCAATACCTAAACAAGAAAATTGACGCTGGCTACAAGCTACATGCGTCTAAAGACCTATCCTTGTCAAATCACCTCGTTGACGCTGGTGGCAGCAGCTACGCTCAAGTTGAAGCCGGCCTCTACATCCTCCACTGCAGTATCTCAGATCCTTTCCAAGGAGGACATGCTTCTTGACGCCATTGGGGAAAAAGGTCTTTTCCAATTCGGCTCTTTAGCTGCGTCAGGCTAATACCGAGCTTATCCTGGTGGCTTCTAATGTCCAGCTGTGGAAGGAGCTCACTGAGTTTCAGGAATGTATGTTTAAGGGCGCATTATCCGATGCTGTAGTTCTGGCGCAGGATCTATTGGAGGCTGTGGCCCATTATGTAGGCACTTCTGCTCGAGGCCTTATGGTTGGAGTAGACATCTCCCACCAAGCGTGGCTGCATGCTACAAAGTTTTCTAAGGAAGTTTAGGACAAAGGGCTTGACCTCCCCTTTGAGGGTAAGGGACTGTTCCCTTCACTGATGAGGAACTCAAAAAACCAAGGCTAGCACGCAAACCGCCAAGTCATTGTCGGTCTTGCCAAAACCCAGCAAAAGCACCTTCTTCTCAGAGGTCGGGGTCTCAAATAATGTCCTTCTCTGGTTTCAGAGGCTTTCAGGACCACCGTGCGCACCGGGCAGAGGCTCCCGTTGTTGGCCCTTGCCGTAAACGACATAGACATGGTGGTTTCTCTTTGTCAACAGCCTCCTCTTCAGCAACGGGTGGTTTCCCAGTTGATAAACCATCTAAAGGATGTTTTCCTCAGTTGCACCGGATCTGGTGGGAGAACAAATTTCATCTCATCTGGAGGCGTGGCAGACAATCACAGAAGACCGATGGGTTTTGTCTGTCGCCCAGGCGGGCTTCCTCTTGCCCCTCCCCCTACTCCACCCTCTCGCCCTCCTCTCCAAACTGGGTCGCCCTCCCTCAGAGCCGAGGTATAGAAACATCTAGACCTCAGAGCAGTGGAACCTGTTTCCTTGCAGGAGCAAGGGGAGGGCTATTACTCCTGTCTGTTTACAGTGCCCAAACCCAACCAGGCTGGCCTGCGCCCTATCCTCGACCTCTCACAGTTCAATCTCTTTTTACCCCAAGAGAAATTCATGAGGATTACTCCCTTCCAGATAAAGTCCTCTCTCCGGAAGGGTGATTGGCCCAGCGTGGTGGACCTTCAGGATGCCTACATGCACATCCTGATCTGGTGCCTGCATCGAAAATATCTGCAGTACTCTGTGGGAACGGAACACTTCCAATATGGTGTGCTTCAGTATGTTCTCAGCTCGGCACTGCGTGTCTTTACAAAGATGATGGCGTTCATCGCAGCATTCATCAGACTGCAGGGTGTTCATGTATATCCATACTTGGATGATTGGCTCCTGCGCACTCCTTGCCCACAGGCTGCTACGGCCAATCTTCAGTCACTCCTTCAGCTCCTGTTCCATCTTTGGCTGTCGGAGAACTGGCGTAAATCGTATGACGGTTGCTCAAGGCCTGATTTTTCTGGGTTCCCTTTGGGCTACCGTCAGTGCCAGTGTTCCTGACAGAAGACAGGATTGTGGACCTTTCAGCCACATGCCAGCTCTTCCTGCAGTCCTCCCACATGTCAGCCTGGTGGTTCCAGAGTCTCCTGGGCCTCATGGCCTCTTGTGTGTTAGCTCTACCTCTTGTAAGACTGAACATGAGACACACTCAGCTTGCTCTTCGGAGCTGCTGGTACCAGGCTACGGATCCGGAATCCAAGATGATTCCAGTCCCATTCTGCATGATGGTGTATCTTCAATAGTGGTCGTCATCCAGCATCCTTTTAGTGGGGACCTTCTTCAAGGAGCCCTTCCCACAAGAAACCGTTACTACAGACTCCTCCCTTCTGGGGTGGGAAGCCACATTGCGTCACCTTGAGGTGTACAATTTGTGGACAGAAGGGATCTGTGGTCAGAATCCCGGTACACACTATTTCAGAGTGTGCACTCTATCTCGGCCCGGGAAGGGTAAACACTTTAGAATAAATAAGAGTAAAGCGTGACAGGTAGTACTGATAATCAGCAGAATTGGTGAGTTCACATACAATTCAAAAAATAGAAATGCTTTTAATAAATTTGCAACAATGGTTAAAAAGAGTATTACAACAATATTTGTGGCTTAGTATCAAAGCTACCTAGCATCAATAAAAAATCTAAAAACTGGTGCCATAGGAAAACCAACTTCAATTAATAGATTGTTTAACAACAAATCAATCTGCAATATCGCAATGCTTTTCAGTCATTGTGTACAGTATTCAACTTAATAATCATCAAAACGATGTGTTAAATGTCTGTTAGCATCCAGAGTACAGTAGTCTCAACATGTTTCTGTTCTGTACAAGTGAATGTGGAACATTTGTCGTGAGAAAGATTTTCATGGGCGAAATCTTATTCAGAAGCTCCAATTGGAGAAAATGGAATGCTACAGATACGGCTAATGTCGTGTCATCAAGTGACGGTACTTTCCCTTCAATGCACAGATTGCTATATTTGATGATTCACCTTCCACCCTCTCGCTGTGGACAAACTGCATTAGAACAGTCGCATACTCTTCTTAGTGGTATGGATAAGAAAAGGATTTTTGCTTTTTATACAGATTTTTCTTTTTCTGTACTCCGCGCATTCTTACAGTAAACTCTTCAACGCATCTTGTAGATGGAACAACAAAATACCATTGCCAATGTTGGACAAAGAAATGCCATTGTCATGGAATAAGTCCGCAATTTGAGAATCAATGATTTCATTGTTGCAGAAGAACATTGCAGAATTGCACAAAAAAAGTAGCCATGCTTCCATTGATGATGCATCTTCCGCCCTCTGGCTGTGAACAAACTGCATTAGAACAGTCCCACCCTCTTCTTGGCGGTATAGATGGGAATGCAATGGAATTTACACAGTGGGAAAAAAATGTTTCACTGCTTTCGTCAATCTCTTGAGTTGATGCAACACATATGAACAAGGCACGTAACCCAAATGCTGAGCTCCGTACTGTACCACGACAACATGAAAAGGCGCAAAAGTGACCACTTTATTTGCAAAGTTCAAGGAAAATGCAGAAATTGCAGACATCGGCAGCGCACCACAATGCCTCCACTCCTTCAACCCGAAATTGCCATGCAAGTTTCTTTCCTGGGCATACCTGTGCATATGTACCAAAAAAGCATCACCCAGTAACAGCACTCTGCGTCTCTACATTTCTGCCAGTCTGAGGGCATGCAGTAATGTAAGAAAATGTTACCGCCCCTTCCTGTGAAGTGTAACCTAAGCAGCTAATTGGGTAATCCGCACAGTCATTTGGCCAGCATGCTAAGAAGGGCAGAATGTGGCACGTGCGCTTTCCGAACTAGTGCAAGGTCCGCGCTCCAGTGAAGCAGGAGTCGTCCTTCTCCCTATTGGTGCGCTTTCCTGTGACGCACACCCTGAGCACCTGATAGGACAATCCGTACTGTCCTATTTCCATAGGCCAGCATGGCGAGAAGCACATAATGTGGCACGTGTGCTACCCAAAGTACGGCGAAGGCCGGGTCCGAGTGAAACAGGAGTCCTTCTTCCTATTGCCGCACACCCTAATCACCTGATTGGACAGTCCCTTGTCAATTGGGCAAAATGGTTGGAAGGGCTGTTTGTGGCATGTGCGCCTCCCAAATTACCGTGAGGACCGCACCCCTATAAAACTGAAGCAGTCCTTTTCCCTTTCCACTATCTTCTCTGCAGCACTACCTTATTGAGCTGGCCGTAAATAGGCCCACATACTCATCCAACAATCGCATTGAAGCCGCCATCATCCAACACTGTCACTCCTATGCTGGCGAGGCTGCCAATCCCCCGGCTCCCTCTACCACTTAGTATGGACATGCCCAAAGGCAGAAATATATTGGAAAGAGGTGCTGAAGCACATAAAGGAAATAACCGGCCTCTCAATCCCATGGGACCCAGGCATCGTCCTTCTGGGCGAATCCGGCGACGGAGCATTCCCAATCACAGGCCATATCGCCCGCCTCTGCAACCATCTACTACTGGCCGCGAAGATCGCAATGGCTCGCTTATGGAAAGACAAAGGGGGCCCCTCAATTGCCCTATGGTGGGCCAAATGCTGGGAGATCGCTGTATCGGAGAAAATCAATGCAATACGCTCCGACTCCTTAAATAGAACCCTAAACATATGGGACCCCTTCCTTGACTATGCGTCCAAATACCCAACCCTCACCAGGAGGCCGCCACTCACCAGATGGCTCCAATGCAGTCCTCTCTACTGATCCCCGTCCAGTCCCCGAACAATCCAGAAATTAGAAGAATAATCACCCAGATCTCGCCCGCCCAACCGCCGCATTCAGGATCCACCCTCTCTCTCCTCCACCATATGACTCGAAATAGACTACAAAAGCACTAATTAACGCTCATATTGACCTGTACTGCGTTGTTGCATGTAATGTACTATCTTGTAAAAATCAATAAATTGTTGTTGAAAAAAAAAAAATGTACCGTTATACATTTAGAGTACAAGTGTCGTGCCATTCCAAAGCACGTCCGCTGCAAACTTCAGTAAATGTATGCATGATTTCTCCATCCGTATACATCCACCTGGCCACCCAGGATGTGGCACGTGTAATCCTGAAAGTACCGTGGAATCTGCTACCTTTTCGTGATAATGAAGGGGTAGCGGGGGGTGGCGGGGGAAGCAATATCAAGCTGGGTAGGGGATGGAGTCTTCCATCGTAGATGTATGTTTTTTTTTTCGTTTTTTTTACATACGTGCGAGCAACTTTTTAGTTTTTTCTCTTTTTATATGTGTTTCTGTTTTGCCTCTCCTCACATTTTTACCACATTCTGGTCAGTGCTTCTTGCACAGTGTAAAAGAAAACGGCATTGCCAGTGGCGCTCAAATAAATGCGATTTCTACGGAACCACCTCATGATTTCAGCAACCTCTTCAGGTGACGGATTAAACATCCACACGACATGTAACCCAAATGTAGACTTCCATAGTGCACCACAACAAAGTCTACGTTCGTGCAGGAGGCCACATATCTGCAAAGCCGAACCATCCCGCCGAAACTACAGTCACCCTGACAGCCCCAGAAAGCATCCACTCCTTCCAACCCGAAATTACCAGCAACGCCTCTTTGCACAAAACACATGTGCAGATGGTGCACAAAGGTATCACCGAAGATGAGAACTGTGCGTCCCTCCATCAACCTCACGACACAGTATTGGGAAGATATGGTACCGCCGCTTCCTGTCAACCACACCCTAAACACCTAATTCCTAATTCCCACAATTCCATTTCCATGGCCAGCATGCTCATCATGGCAGGATGTGCCACATGCGCTTTTCCCATCTACAGTGAGGGCCATGGTCCAGTAAAGCAGACACAATACTTCTTCCCTTTGCAGTGGCAGTTTTTGCAGCGTTCCCTCATTGGGTGCTTTCATATTATCAAACATGCATGCAGCAATCACATACAAACTCTCTGCATTGCACACTATCCTTTCTGTGCATCACTCCATATTTACTGTTAAGCACTGTCGGTGCACGCTCCGTTTGATTCCAAAACCCCTCCACCAGAAACTTCACACCTTTTGGCCATGCACACAACAGTGCAGCCCTTGCCCACACCCACCACAACACTATGGATACATGCATGCGACCATGTGGGCAGCTAACATTATGCACAAACGTAACATACGTACTGGCACTTCTACCCAACTCCCCCAAGCCATAGAACAACCATTCACGAAAAGGTGTCACAATTAGCAGAATCCACAAACCTACCACAACCTGCACCACCCCTACCCACTGCCATTCACAAGGTCTTGTGTCACTGGCAATCTAAGCACAACAGCTTCACAACATTGGGCCTACTCAGGGACGTCATTTAGGGGTCACCAGGGTTCATAGACATAATTTCGAATATAAAATATTCGAAAGTCAAAAAGTCGAAAAAAAAATGTCAAAAAAAAAGTCGAATTTTTTTTTAATGACGTTTTTTTTTCGAAATGGGGGGGTTCCCCCCAACCCTCTTTTTTTTATTTTTACCTATTTTTTTCACAGAAACTAAAGCCAACAAAAAAAAAATAAAAAAAAAAACAATTCGACATTTTTTTTTCGACATTTTTGATTCGACTTTTTTTACTTTCGAAATTATGACTGGACACCGGTCACCAGAGGTCGCAAGTGCGACCTCTGTGGTCACCCTTGCGACCTCTGTGGTCACCCTTGCGACCTCTGTGGTCACCCTTGCGACCTCTAGAAGAAAAAGGGGTAAGAAAGAAAGAAAAAAAAAATATATATATTTTTTTTTGTCTAATGCAAGCTCATGGGCTGGGGCCAGCACCATGTGGCTCTTTAGTTCTGGAGTGGCTGGCTTTCTTGTTGAAGCCCCTTAAAAAAAGAAGAAAAGGAGTGACACAAGTCTAACACTTTCAGCACTGACCCTAAATAAGAAAGATTGGGAATACCAAATAATGTGTCTTTCTGGAATATACAATAATTGCTAGACTAATTAAAGGTTTATTTCAGGCACACTTCAGGGGGTGAGTCACTGACTTAGTCTGTTCTTAAACGCCTCAACTCAGCCTTTCATCCTTCTAAGGTCGCTAAATGAGTACCAACACAGGTTGGGTGATATTGGGTGTATATTTTTTCTATATAAAGCGCTTAAGCATAAGTGCTATATAATAACACATCATTATCATTTGGTCATAGACGTCTGCTTGCATTCACAGTAATTTGGTAATATGGGCCTATACACACTGATCTTAACGATACATATGGCAATCCATTCTTGTATGAAATGTACATCACATTATAGTGATATCATAACCATATTTTTAGTAGTGTACAATGCTATGTGATAGCACTTCCTGTTTTGTCAGCGGGTGGAAGGTCGCGTTCCATCGCATCTCGCGATATCACTTCGGGGTGGGGTCAAATGACATCACTTCCTGTGATGTCACCAGGGATCAAGGGTCGTGTGATGTCACTTCCGCTACCCCTGGTATTTTGGAGAAATGACGTCCCTGGGCCTACTTCAATAAATCTACACACAGAACACTAACCAAGCAGTCATAAACTGCACTTCAACCATACTCACATTATATAAACACTGCACCCTGTGGCCACCCTGCACACCTTCTCACTGCACCCTATCCTGCCACTATCACCACAACCATGGAGCGCACAATAAACTCTTTGCAACTCTTTTGTGCTGCTGTAGCATGTCTACAATGTGCTCCACACCCATTCTCCAAAGATGACCACCCTGTGCCTCATGCACTGTCAAACCTGCATTGCTGCAGTGGGTGTGCTCCTTGCAAACATGCCCTGCACAGTAATGCATCCATGCATGTCAGTATGTCACCAGCTACCACTGTGCACATATGCACCACTGGCACCAGCACTCCTACACAACCTCTGCACTGCAATGGAGCTATACAACGTTAAATGCAACAGTTAACATATTCTACAAACATTACACTGCCTCCGGCACCCAGTTATCACTCATTTTTAGAGACGTACATTTCAGTAATTTGCAACAAAAGTACTGATCGGATTCCCACCAAACGCACAAAAGCACGCTTTCTGACCCAAGCCCCTGCTCCTGGCTTCCTGCCGCTCATTTGGTGCAAATCCGTCCAGCCGTTCGGGCTGTAGCCGGGTGCAACGTTTTTGCCCATGCAGTCTATGGAAAAAAACACGTTTTTGTGCCCCCCCTATGACTTTTCTCCCCCCCTACCGCCCTGCACGAAACCTCACCCAACTTGGCGAAAAAATTCAGAGCCGGCCATATACTTTTTTTTGCAAAGTTTGGTGAGGATTCCTCCAAGGGGAGCGAATTTCTAAGCCGCCGAAAAAGTGCTCTTCCTAGGAGTTTAGCAACTTAACCAGAACTACACACCCGCTACCGCGGGTCATGTAATATATATAATGCAAAGCACTTCATGCTGGCCATGGTTCAAGTTCTGTTCATCGCTCATTCCATTTTACCGACTATGGAAGAAAGCTCATGACTGCCAGTACAATAGACAATGCAGTGAATTACTTGCCCTTTGCTCCTTTATGAAACGGAATAGTAGGACTCGGATTTGCTTACAGATTTACAATCGTTTTCAAGCAGCAAGTGCTAAATATGGAATACCTATTGTCTTGTCTTTACAAATATGTAAGCCATGTTGCGATTTCAATTAAAATCCTCATTACAGCTTGCACATCAGAAGAAAGACTTGCTTAGTACCCGTCCCAATAATACTTGACGTTGAGTAAATTCTTGTGCTTAATGAAAGCGAGTTGCACTTTGAAAGACCAACCTTTTTATCGTAAAAGAACTACTTCGAAACAAAACTGCATTACACAATTTCTCCATTCAAATTCAATTTGCTTCTGGTAAATGTTCTAAATGCAGCGTGAATTGCTTGCCATTTGTGAATTTAGTTCAGCTCCAAATTTGTAACTGAAATTACATATGCAAAAAAGGCAGCACCTCACATTTTTGATTTTGGTGGTGCAAAGTGCCACCGCATTGTTGAAATCCATGCTCCAGAGAAAGTGGGGTGGAATCCAAATGTCTGGTTGGCGTGGCAATTGGCAACACTCATACATTTGTCAACTCTGCTTGGCTTATATTGTTAAAAAAGCCCTGGTTAGTGGATATGGCAGAAGGAGACCAGAAATAACAATGGATAGTTCTGATGCAAGAAAAGACATACGTGGCTCGCTCATTTGGGGCGGTGATTGTTGTTTTCCTGACTAATCCGGACCCTCGTGGCCCGAGGCAACCCAATGTGAGAGGGTGAGGCATATGTCTGGCAGCATAGACCTATGCAGGAAGAAATGCCTGTGCTTTGGGAAACAAGTGCTCTGCTCTTGAACACCAAGCAGTTTGCCTTTGTCCACATGGGAGGTTAGCTCAGCGGCTACACGCTCGCCTTGCAAACGAGGTGACGCGGAGCAACACAGGTTCGATACCCGGGTCCGCGCTTAGAAACCTTTGGGTATTAAGCGTTTTATAAATAACCAATTATAATATTACAATACATAGCAGGACCGGTGCTCCATTAGTATGCACGCTTCGCTTAAGGAGATTAAGCGAGGGACTGAGTGCGCATTACATGCTCAGAACATATGCATGCTTAAATCTACCAAGGATCTAATTAACAATTTAACATTCTGGGGTTCAGGTAAGTTCCTACAATGCTCTTTGATTGTATGTAAAGTTACTAAGCCTTAATATTTAATAATTAAATTAAGTTACTACCCAAATAGTTACTAAACCTTTCTCATATGGATTTATTTACTGAACAATTTGATTATTTATGTACTGACTTTTGTACTTGTCACGGATGCACAATTCTCCGACTTCTAGTCTTTATTACTCGCTTCAAACCAGAGACCAGTCTCTAAGCGCCGGTCTGGAATTCGAACCTGTGTTGCTCTGTGTTGTCTTGCTTCCAAGACCAACGCGCTGCACCTGAGCGATCCACTCGGCCTGCAGTTTCTACTGTGCAAACTTTGCTGTTAGTGTCTCCCACTGACGATCACTGTACACTTTCACTTTATTTAGAAGAGGAAGTAAACTAGGCAACTATAAAACCACTCTGCAAAGAGCCCTTCACTTATCGCAGTTATCAGCGACATAACATTTCCCTGGTGGGAATTTGTGTTATTTCTTTATTTTTATATTTTTATTTATTGCTTATTTATTTTTTTTCTTTTGGTCCTTTGTTGTCCATTAGCAGACGTAACATAACAAGAGATTTATAACCTGGAGAGGGATGGGTGCAGAACCACTGACAAAGTATAATGTTATCATAAGACAACCAGTGTCAATTAGCACACCACGAAGACCACTACCAATTTGCTTGTATCTTTTAGCCATCGGATGAATAGAGATCCTCCCTTGCATACCCTTAAAATTGCCATGCTTATCTTTTCAAATGTGCAAACCTAGTACTTGCGGACAAGTGACATTACTACACATAGTACATAGACCCCTCTACTGCAGTCTACAGACTAGTCTTTGTACAAGGTTTACTACTGATATAGTTCTCAAAGCACATATTTGCAGACTTGTTTGGGATTACTGGCTATGAAGAGCCCAGGTCTTTACTGCATACTTACCTATAAATGTAAAATGCAATAAACTGCTAATACCAAAACTATTTGCTTTGCCAATGCTTCTTTTGCTTTATTGCAGGGCACTTTCAGAGGTCTACCAGCGTTCCAGAACATGTATATACACAAAACTATGTCGAGAAGGATAGCAGAACTTTCCTTTCACAGGGCATGCATAGCTATATCAGCATGAAGGTAAGCGCAATCTTGCTTGCATCTAAACTTTATGAAAATGCTCATGCTTCAGATGACTGGATAGTTTTGCCATTAAAGAACACATACAATATAATTTGGTAGACGTAGTTCGATTTGCCAGTTTGGAGGTTCTTTGAAATGTGTCTTCAAAAAGCAAGTCCTCATGCTAATCTGATGTCTTCTACAGAAGAACCCTATTTAGTTTACTGGTTAAGAGCCAATATGACAAGTATCTTACATTTGTAAGATGTGAATGAAAAACGTATTATCGAAGATGCTTCACATTGATCAGTACCTACTGATTTCAGGTCAATGTGGATTAACGTTTAGATAATGTGGTGATACGTATCAATTTGGGATGACCAAAGCACCAATGTAGAACAGGATATGTCCAATTAGGTTTTAAGTACAGGTTGATGAAAACGAATTGGAAATGAAGGTGACTCGCTAGCCTTTTCTGCCTGGGCTGTTAAGAGGATGCACAGTTGCGGGATTGACAAATTCTATGAAATGGAAATTCTCTCAATACTTTTAAGTCAACAACTGGAACGAGAAGTTGTCTTGGAACCCTAATTTTACAGGAGCATATTTTTTTTTTTTGCAGGTACAAATATAAAAGCCTGAATGCAATAAGTCAATTTGTGGAAGAACCAGATTTTATAGATGCGTACTTTAAAGAAAAAGTGATGGACCATAACGTTCCCAGGTTTTAGCAGACTTGGCTGGTGTTGGATAAAATCGGTGCTGAAATAAGATTATGATGTGAGAATTTCTTTACTCGTATCTTTTTAAAGATTAGAGTAAAATAAAAAATGTTTAGGGATTAAATAATCCCAGTGGGAGTATTTTATGAGCAAGCAAAAATGTAAAATTAGTGCTTTCGTAATACATTTTCTTTGCACTTAGATATTCATGCTTCATTAAAAGTTACGTTTTACCGCGTTGGATCAGGCAGTAATAAGAGTTTCTTCTTGTGACTCTAAGTGTAGTGCTGGTCCACACCAATCAAGGGTCTGTATGGGTGAAAGTAGGGGTCTGCAGGCTCCTGCATTTCTGTTTCCAAGTTTTTTATTGCGTGTAATTTATTCCCCATTTGTAGTTATAGGGGGCTCTTTTTTTCGAATGTAACATTTTTGACAGGTGGGAACGCCCCTTGGTTTTCCTTATTCCTGCCCCCTTTTGATATGTTTGATTTCTTTTTGATATGGAATTTGATATCAATTTTTGATATCAAAATGTTTTGATATCTAATTTTATATCGATTTGATGTCAATTTTATATAAACGGCTATACAAAGTTTTTGTGTAATTGTATGGTTTGATATAAAGTGTATATCAAAATGTTTTTAACATGGGCGAGCGCATGTGCGCTGTTGCTTGGTTGAGGGCAAAGTGAGGTGTGAGTCGTTAGATGGCGAGTGTTGGGGTTTAGTGACGCGCCAATGACGTGGGAGTGGGTGGTGCTGCGTGTGAGAGACTTTATAGAGATGGAATATAAAGCTATGCAGACTGGGAGACGTCACGCGGTGCTAAGGGTTTTATGAATATAAATCTAGGCATGGTAAATGACGTCATGACTTGAATGGGGTTTCATAGAGTTTGAATATAATTCTAGGGGGATTGCCAACATGATTTTATATGGATTTGATATAATTTAACAACACTTACAGCTGATGTTTTTTTAATATCGGATATTTTTCTGACTTTTATATCAAATTATTATCGTCCTTTTTATATCCCAATACATTTTTGGATATCAAACTTTCTCTATCAAGATAATACCTTTATATAATGTTAATATAACATTTGATTGACATTTGATTGAAAGGGCCGGTTTAATATTGCAATGGTGACACAGGGAGGGTTGGACAACCCAAATATATACCGCTCTGCGCTGGGCTGGAAAACAGTGCTTTTTGAGCTTTTCAGGGACTATGCCGGAAGCAGCTATTATGAATATCTATGGCGACTGGCGAACACCCACAGGAAGTCCCATGGATTTCCTGGTGTACGAAGGGATGGAGGATGCTCGGGATCTAATGGCTGGCTATGAACCCGAACTTTTGGGACAATGACGAGGCTGTTTTGGAGCAACAATTTGCGGTCGACGCAAACCCTGAAGATGAGGACTGCGTAGCTACGGTGATGTCGGTGGACGCACCAATAACGACTGGGACCGCTTCCAGCCCTCGGGCGAACCAGACTACGGCAGAGACTATTAATAATTATTGCGTTTGCTGTTCCAGCTGGTTTGAAACCCCAGGGTCTTTTGAAAGTAGCCTGTGTAAGGCCGGTCTATCACTGCTGGAGACCGATGGCCTTAAAGACAATGCCACTATTCAATCAGTTTGTTGTTCAAAACAAATTGAAAGCCTGGCGAATATCAATCTGTGCAATGATTGTATTGTGCTAAAGAAGATCGGCATGGACATGCAGACCCCTCTTTGCGCTGATATTCGTGCCACCCAGGGGATTATGGCCATCGTAATGGGGGCGTTTTTAAAACAACACTTTTACAGGTGATGCTACAGACATAAAATTAATGATCCAAAGCAGGATGCTCACGAGTGTTTGGAAAAAGCTTGTTCGGGTAATACGCTCCGTAAAATGTTATGTTGACCGCATTATAGACTGACACAACCGCTGATGCTGATAAGTATCGGTGCAGGGACTGAGCGATGCATATCTAAAACATGGGTTATTGAATCAGCGAATAACCCGCTTTTGAAAATGAAGCAGTTTAGTCGCATTTGTCCGATGCGTGCTAGAAACGTCATTGAAAAAAACAGTTCCCAACTGGGTGGGGGTCAAATATATATATATAAATGGAGTTTAACACGAGCGCTTAACGAAGCAGCGGCATACAATGTGGTTGTGTGGTATTCGCAGGTGTTATTTTAATGTGAATATATTTTGAATAAAATTTACGCTTTTTAAATGCGAATATAAAAACGGACTGTCTTTGTGTTGAGTTGTTACGGGGAGACTTGTCCTGCCTGAAGCTGTCAAAAATGCATTATGATGGAGGTGTCGGCGGTTATGGCGGGGTTGACAGCCTGTATTGTAAAATGCGAGCTGATGGTGAGAAGGTGTCACGGGGGGGGGGGGGGGGGGAGGGCTGTTAAGAAGTGGCTTTCAGGGGAGGAGACCTATGCATTGCATAAGCATGGCCAGAAACATTTTAAACTGCCAACGACCATCGTATGTGACGTCAATCAACAATGGCAGGTAGATGTTATGGCTTTGAGCCAGTGCTGTGAAGACAGCAATGGTTTCCCCTATATTCTAGCAGTCATCGACGTTCTATCAAAATACGCCTATGTTGGGGCTTTGAAGAAAAAGACGGCGTACAGCGTAGCATAGCAGTGGCTTTTATGCGCATATTTAACAACGGAAAGTCCCCTCTAAACAACAGACGGATGCTGGTAAAGAGTTTTTAAATAAATTGCTGCAAAAACTTCTGAAGCAGCACGGTGTACACCGCTTTGTAACTAACTCTGAAGTTAGTAGAACGTTTTATACGCACCTTTAAAACCCGACTCTGGCGCTTTTTTTTTTTTTTAACAGCTAAAAACATCCACAGATATGTAGATGTAGTACCCGCATTTATAAATGTGTATAACACGCATCATTTGATCTAAAAATGTACCGGCGTGTGTAACACTGCAGAATTCCCTGACTGTCTGGAAAAAAACTGAACGCCAAAAGACTTTTTAAAAAGACAAGATAGACCCCTATAAAAGGGGATCATGTGTGGATCTCTAAACACAAGGACGTCTGCACAAAGGGGTATTATATATAGATTCACCGATTATTTGGGGGAGGGTGTGTGTTTTCATTTTTTATTTTTTTTGAAGGATGAGATCCAAAAAACCAGCAGCACATTTATAGAATCGAAAAAAACATAAAAATTAAAGGTTGTCTAGCCAAAAAATAATAGTTAAATTGCTGGGATGGCCGGACAAATTCAACAATTGGGTACCCGCCGGATCCCTAGAGACCACGGCACGTAGCTGCAGTCAAAATGGATTCTGCATCTTTTGATATCATGCTTCCCAGCAACGCTTCAGTCGAGACATTTCCAGGGAACAAAATATCCAACTTCACTGTGAAGCTGGCCAAACCCGTAAATATGGAGGGTCGATGGATGGTTGTGCTCACTGAGGTTCAGTATGTCTGATTGTGGGACACATTAGCCCCGAGTAGGGATGTAACGGTATACCGTTAAAGATACCGTGAACCACTTAATTGAACAATAATAACCGTCACATTGTTTATACCGTTCATACCGTTAAGTGTGCTTTTCAATCTGATTTGTAAAGGCTGCAGTAAGCAAGTGCTGCGCAGACTTGGTCTTGCACTGTTGGATCTGCCGTCTGCCAAGTAGTTTCAGTTGGAGCAGTTTTTAATGCCATTCCATAAACCACACGTGCCTGACACAAAATCAATGTGTTAGCAATAGGAAGAATAGATACAGTGCCAAGAAGGAAAAGGGTTTACTTTGGGGTGGCGGCTTTGGGGTTTATATATTTATAATGGATAATGTTCTCTAAACAAATGGCAATGGGGGATTTCCCTGGTTCTATCATTGAATTTACATATAATAAGTCACACTGCGAAATTCACTCATCTGTCGGTATTCCCTGCTGCCACACCAAAGGGTAACATGTCTGTGATTTCTGAAAACCTTTTGGCCCGCAAGTAAACTAAAGGCTGTAACGTAAAGAGAGAGAGAGAGAGTGTGAGTGAGTGTGTGTGTGTGCCCACAAGCGTATACTACCATCAGCCTCCATTGATCTGTGGCATGCAGGTTATCAAGATGGCAACATGTTCATCTTCACCAGTAGCGGAGCAAAAAGTCTAAATGACCACTTAAGAAAAGCTATTTAGTTTGCTTTGCCAGTTGCAGCAGGGCCCCCTCCCCCTCTCCACACGTGTGTTTGTGTTTGGTGGAAGCAAGTAATTTCAGTGGAAAGTATGTTGAAAAGCCCAATTCTGGCCCTGGGTGCATGGTTTTGCTTGTGATGATAAATCTGTCAATGTATGACCTTTTAGAAAATATTTGTTAAGATTAGTTAACTCCACCTGCTATACCGCGATAACCATGATATACCGTCATTGGGCAAGAAGGTTATCATACCGTCATAAAACTAATACCGTGACACCCCTAGCCCCGAGGTAAGCTATGTTTATCATAAAACGAATAAACACTCCCCGGCTTTGGCCGGGTGGATTTCCTGACGGACATTACCCAAATATTCACAAACTTGTCAGTCCTCAACAATGCCGTAGCATGCCTACCAGAATATGAGAACTCAACGCTACATCTAGACCCGCACCAGCGGAACATTTTTCTACAGGGCTTAGACCCATTTGTTAGTTTTTCAACAACTGGGAGACTGCGCAGTATATTGGGAACTGTGCAAAACATTGGAGGTAAAGAACTGTGGGACAAAACCTACACCGATATTTAAAAAAAATGTAATTGCTTTATAGATACATGGTGTAGTATCAAAGGGTGTGGGACAGCTACACCCCACTGCTTGGAACCGTGGAGATTAAAGGAAACGACAACAATATTGTGAACATTCAATACAGCAAACCAGAGTATGTCCCCATGTAAAAACCACTTTGACACCATCAACATACAGCTAAGAGACGATCTGGAGCAGTTTGAATCATTTTAAATCTGGAAGCGGTTGTACTTCAGACCACTCGGGCTAAAAGACTAATAAAAGTAGTGCTATAATGGCTTTGGTGAAGAACTATAGAGACCCAAGGGCTTACATGGAATATTACATTAACCAAGCTGGTTAGGGCGTTCAACCGTATTTTTAGATGCGCAATGCCCTTTTTCCGGTGCGGCTTTGAATTGGTTAAACCACATGTGAAAACGGTGGCCGGCAATATTGCAAAGGACATTATGGGAAGCGTGACGAAGGCTGTTGCTGAGCGGCTAGCCAGACAGAAAAATGAAAGTCAGGACAGGTCGGGGCATGTTGCGCAGTCCACCAGGACCCAACGGGAAAATCAGATCAAAGCCCTGTTGTGCACCAATGCATTGAAAGAAGAAACGTGTAATTCCTAAAAGACACAAGGGCGGTGATATTTTATAAAGAACAATGGCTTTACTACACAGAGCATCGGGGAGTGTGTAAAATCTGATCTAGATCGCTTTAGCTTGCCCCCAACCCAGACCAGCATCGACAACCATTTCTTTATCGAGGTCTCGCCGCTGGCGGCTGTCACCGCTAGCCCCCATAGAGTATGAGGTTCGACCAATATGGATCTGGATTTGAGCAATACGCTGCTACATCTAATCTGTAAAATAACAAAGGCTGATGGAACCAACATCGCTGGTACAGCGCGATTGGGCACGATTGCATACAAAATAGCCAGCATGTTCAATAAGGTGGACGTGATGCTCGGCAATCAACTGATAACGCAGAGCGATAACATGTATGCCTACCGGGCCTATATAGAGAGCCTGTTAAATTACAGCAGCGATGTCCTGGACAAAACACAGTCGAACGGTCGCTTTTACCGCAATAACGCAGGGCATTTTGACTGCACCACTCTGGACGGTGATAAGAAGGGATTCGAGAAAAGAGCTGATCATGCCAGGACCAGCAGAGTATTTGATTTACTAGGCCACCTACACTCTGACCTATTCTTTCAGGATAAAATAATGATTATCAGCGTTTATCTTAAAATGAAACTATCCAGAAACACGGATGCTTTCTGCCTAATGAGTGGGGACGCCGAGCAATACAAACTAGTCGTCAGATCGGCCAGCATATTCATTAAGCGTGTAAGCGTCTCGCTAACTGTTAGACTGGCGCATGCAGAGGCGCTCCAGATAGCTAACATGAAATACCCTGTGGAGTGAGTTGCTCTAAAAATCTTCAGCATTCCACTGGTAGCCGCAGTACCAGTCAAGACAACCTGTTTCAATGGCAGCTCCCTAAAATAATAATCACAGGGATTGTTGACACTACGCCCCTTAATGGGGCATACGAAAAAATACCCCTTAGAGTTCAATCACTGTAACATGGACTATGCAGTGCTGCACAAGGACAGTGTTTCAATCCCCTCCAAGCGTATACCCCCCAACCTTGGACTTCAAACATAATCAGAGAATAGATGGGGGTGGTGGCTGCCACAGGGAAATGCATGCGCAATGTGCCGGTTTCATTTACACTCAACGAATATGCTCTGGGCTATACCCTACTGGCGTGATCGGTCTTCGGTCAAAGGCATCAGCAGGGCATTTCAACCTCGCTGAGATGGTTTGAAAGAAACCTAACTGCCACACATTCGCAGCTAGTGTGGAGCGTTTTCGATGGCCTTCTTGAGATCAATGCGTAGAGAAAGTGACTTTTTGATATTTAATGGGCACTCTGTAGATGAGAGGATTTCTGCGCAAGCATAGACATGCACGAAAAACATTTCACGGTGTTGTATGCCAGTGATACCTGTCCCTGCTGTCTACTCAGTAATCACCCTGTAAGCCTGGCGGTGAACACCAACCTGCAGGACCGGGGTGGAACACCCTGGATAGCTCTTTGGCTGGAGGGCGGTGTGTTAATGGTGTTTGACAGTTTGGCGCACTTCCCGCATCACCCCATATACAGCAGAGTTTTAACAGACTATGTACGAAGCATTGCAAAGTATTCACGCTATATTGCTGTACCGATTCAAGACGCTAAAGCCATGATCTGCGCGGTCAACACTGTATATTCTTCACGACTCAAATGTCAGAATGGGATTGCTGTCAGCTGTTTTGAAAATGTATTCTAGCAACCCCATGCAAAACGATCAAATGGTGACCAGATTTGTTAAGACACCGCTACAAAATATGCATAGAGTTCTCAAATTGTTTAGTGTGTCAAATGTAAATGTGTATAGTCTATATACTGATACATGTGTCAATAAAATAGCTTTTTAAACCATGCAGCGCTTGTTATTATACATACTAGATAATATAATGAGCAACCAGTCATGTTTATGAGTTGAAAACATTTATTAATAAAGACATATTTAATAGTGCAGGAAAGATTTTATAGCAGGATAGAATGGTGATTACTATCTGATAACCCGCATTACTCTGATAACCATATGGGCCTGTCGCGGCCTTGTCTGAGTCTAGATGTTTCAGAGACACGCATGCCGGAGGCGGCGAAAGAATCCATAAACCAACTTCTATTCCACCCTCTTTTGGGGTTTGATGAGCAGGGGCTGCTTATGGCTGTGCTTAACGGATGTGTTGTTGGCGAAGAGTTGCGGGAGCCGCTCCAGAAGGTGGCATTGGGTGCCATTACCCACGACCAAAGTCGATATATTTAAACCAGCCACCACCTGCATAAACTTGTTCCATCCGATAGGGGCATTTATTGTAGAAGTGGGGTGTCTGTTTGTAACACTTCGTACTAGAATGTGCATGTTCGAACCCCTTACAACCCGGCCTTTATAAACTCTCCCATATCGGTCCACGCACCCACGTCCTTTGCAAGTTTCATCTTATATAGCAATAGTTCCGCGTTAGGTTTAGAGCGCTGGCTAAGCATGTTTAACACACCAGCCACAACCAAATCTGTCCCAGAAGGTTGCCTCGCACCACTAGGTTCTGTGTGCAGCATGTAAACAAAGTTAGTTGGTTTTTCTCTGCGTTGCAGTGTCGGGTATGGTTTAAGTATTTGTGCAGAATATTTGAAAACAGTCTCTTTATCATGCGCCGATCGAGACGCATGTTAGCAACTTTTCAGATGTTCCAATCCAACTGACGCTTGTCCACGAGATAGATTTTATGGGTGTGTTCCATTATTGCCCTCCGAGCAAGCTGGTGAATAGTGGTAGGGCTATGCCTATGAACCCACCGGCCTGCAAGACCACTTTTCTTTTAGCCCTTAGCGATATTTGCTTATTGCAGTTTCTTGATGACCTTTTTTCTTTTTCAACACACTTATTTGACAGTGTTAGGGGGATGTATCCCTTTAAAGTGTTCTGAGCAATCTCTGCAATAGCTGCCACCAGATCGTCTGAGGCAGTGGCTAGAATGGCCTTACCTTGTTGAGGAGTGGCATATCCAAGCATTTTCAATAGCACACTGTTTCTTCGTATGCGTGTTGGCCTGGTGAAAGCGCAACGGGGTACTGATGAGATATTTTGCTTAATGTGTTTTTTAGATGTCATGCTCAGGATATAAACAGCGGGTAACCCTAGCGGAAATAGATAGGTGCGCAATCTATAATCCTCTAGAGTGGTTGTTTTTAAATCAACCAGGGGATATCCGTAGGGCTTACTGGTCGCATCTTCAAAAGCTTCCATGAAAAAATGTATTGTGGTTGGATACATCTGGCGGGCTATTACGGCTAGTTGCTGTTTTTATCCCAGGGGTTTTAAGTAACACTATATAGCGAGCGTTTAGTGTTATCTGTTACTCTTCCCCTTGTTAGATACGTTTTACACAATGTAACATATGCTCAGATTGTGGTGATGGGACTATTGAGTAAAGGCCTTTTCTAGTTCGGCATTCTGATCCCCATTGGCCATCAAATCCTCTACTATAATCGTATTCACCACACTCGCCGGTAATAAACTATCGTCGTTGAGACTCTCCGGCATCCCTTCTACAAATCAAAGGTGTTTAAACTGCTGTTGCAGGGTGTTGTACACAGGTTGCCAGCAGATGTAAAACCAAATAATATTGTCAGGGGCATGTGATATCAGTGTGGGTGTTTTCTAAAAGTGTTTGACAAAATAACTCTTGCCGCAGCTAGAAGGGCCTGCTAGCACACTTGTAGTATCCATAATGACAAATACTTGTGCGTTAGCAAAGCATGCACAGATATCCAAGTATGAGCCTCTCGGCGAGTTTAAATCACATCGAATGGCATGCCTTTCAGGCTTCTAAAGGTTGATAAAACAAACATTACTATGGCTGCGTACTTCTACTCAGCATTTAAGTGCCATGTCGAAACTTGAACCGACTTTAAAATAAAGTTGTAAATAAAAAAACAGAATGCATTATACATCTTGAAAACTGTATAAAACACATAAAATATATATTGTACACAACATAGCTTTAGAAGTTATAATGAAACATTCGGCATATAGCGCCCCAGTCCAGCACACCTGTAATAAAACATTGTTTGCATTTGCCAGGCATTCCATGGCGACGGTTTTCACAAGTAAGCGAAGAATTTGGGGTGTTGGTGCCATGGGCCCCTTTGGATGAAGCAAAAAATCTCCATGTTACAGGGCCCCCAGACACTTCTCAGGCCCCAATGGGTGAACCAGAAACTACTTTCATCCTAGGGGATCCCCCCCCCTGACATTCCTTGTGGCCTCCCTTGGGATGAATAAAAACAGTGCTTCACCCTCTGTGGCGTCGGTTGTCAAAACTCTGTGAGCATTGTTGTGGTAGCAGCAGCTCCTCCGGCGTACATCCCTTGGTGGTGATGAAGCAATTGGAGCCACGCAGACCCAAGGGGGCCCAGTGTTGAATTTACAAAAGAACTCTTCAGTGCCTATTCCACAGACACTCCAATGGGCGTAGCAAACACACCAGACCCAAGCAGGTCTAGTGTTGAATTTACAAAAGAACTCTGCAGCGTTGGTATCCCCAAATCACACGACCCTTGCTGATGCTCTACCAAAAGAGGGTACTGCTTTAGAGTGTCATTGAAACATTCCAAATGTGTTGCTCCATGCAGAACAGCCCCGTCCCAGCACCCTTAAAAGCCCCATTAGAAACTCCTTCTCTGCATCAAGGGGCCTGGAGCTCTTACCTCAACTTTCCTTTTATACGGTATCGGGTAATATTATCCCTACCAAAAATATCACTGTATATATGGTGTCAGGAACGGCCATAGGCGATACTTTTAGTGGGGATAATAGTAGGGTTTTTTGGTTGCGGGGGTGTCCCCCGCAGGTTCCATGCCTTAATATTGCCCCAATAATATGGCAATATTTTAGTATGGCGATATTTTTGTGGGGATATTAACACATGGAACCTTTAACACACTGCAGCAGAGAGCATCAACCTTCCATCTTACAACTTCTACTCTGATTCCCCTTCCCTTTTTAGGAGTCATTGCCATCTGGCTAGCTCCAGGGCTACTGGAGCATGCTCGTTCCCATTTCTCTTTCAGTCTCCTTTTCTTCCATTATAGACTTGGAATCTAGCACTGCCTTCTTTCCTAAGCTAGCAGGGGGATTAAAAGGGCTGGGACCCACTTGGATGCAGTTGGAACCAAAATGCTGCCTTTGGTAATGTGCTGTACTGTACCTCGTGGATCTGGGGTTCATGCTTCTTGGGCCTAATTTGCCTCTAAATTATACCAGCTCATCCTCCTTGGTCTCCCTGGTAGGTGCTCAGGAATCCTGGCTTACACCTACCAACACGTTATCCATGATGGGCTTTCTTCTTCTGACCTGCTAATCTCTCATACCCCTCAACCCCCTTGTCCGCATGGAACAGGCATAGGGACTGGCATTATCTATCATTCGTCTGAGTTCTAGCCCCTCTCCCTCACCTACCTACCCTTGTTTTGCTTCCTTTTTCTTATCCTTTACCATCCTCTTAGTTCTCTTCTCACCTTCTATGATCTAGACTATTTTCTGTCAACTATGCCTCGTACTACTTTTCCCTTTCTCTTCCTTGGGTATTTCAATCTCAACCGCCTCATTTTGTCCTTTCCCTTATTGATTCCTACCATCTCTCTCAACTTTTTACCCCCGTCTCACACTTAAGGCATATCTCTTGATCTCCTTGTTTCTTTTTTTTCTAATACTAGGTTCACAGCTCTTTCCCTAGATCTGTCTGATCATGTTTTGCTTTCTTTTCCACCAGACCTTCTGTCTTCTCTGACTTCTGTTTCTAGATCTGACATTTTTTCGAGTCGACCTGCTGTCGTTCTACCCCTCCTCTTTTCGCTGCCCTTTGTTCTGTTCTTCCCTTATCCCTTTGTCTTCTACTCTCTGATTCACAGATAATTTCATCTCTTAAATCTACAATCTCTGTCTGATACTCTTCACGCCAATGTTTTGGCCTGTCTTTCTGCAGTCCAACATTTGATACATACTCACTTTATTCACTTGAATCCTGAAAAACCGAGTTTCTATTCTTTCCAGCCCTTATGCTCTCTCCTTCTGCCTGGCCATTTGGTATTGCGTTTTCACCTGCTCTTCTCCCATTTTCTCCCACCGCTAGAAATCCTGGTGTCGTTCGATTCCTCTTTTTTAGATATTACCCAAATTGTTTGTTTACAATTGTTCGAATGACACAATTGTTCGAATAATGGGGGTCCTAATTGACCTTCTGTACAATTGACCGCATGGTCATTTTAATATATATTATGGGTTGGGTTGGTGTAATAATAATATAAGGGGATTGGGAGGGGGTTAGGGTTGCATTGGGTGGGAGGCTGTGGGCGGTTTCCCCCTGCATATATATCCTAATTGACAGTTTAAATTCGGTCAATTGTGCAGAAGGTCAATTGTTATTCAAACAATTGACATTCGAACAATTCGTATACAACCCTTTTTTTAAATGTATTTTTTTTTGGCTCCATTTTGTACTACTGCTTGCATCGATCATTAAGCACCTCTATAATAATCGTTGGGCTCATCCTTCGCTTCCTTTTCACACAACTAAACTGCTCATTTTTTCTCTAATCTTTTCCTGACTGGACTATTGTTCTTCACTCCTAGTTGGTCGCCCTGCTTCTCACCTTGCCCTTCTCTGTTAGGTCTTCAGTTATGCTATTCGGCTCATGTTTTCCTTACACACTCGGGCTTCTATCGCCTCACTGTCATTCTGCCTCCCTCCTCTCTTGTAATAACCATCTTTTTATTTTGTTTTCTCTGTACTGTCTACAAATGCATCCATGGCCTTGCTCCATCTTCTCTCCCTTTTTAAAAAAAAAAAATGTTTTATGTTCCCTCCCGCTCCTTCCACTCTGAGCATATCTTCTTACTGTCCCAAAATCCTCATGTGCCTTATCTCTTTTCTACTCTTTCTCCCTTGCAGCTGTACTGTGGAACGTTCTCCCACTCCCGTCCATGCTGCCACTTAATCTCTTCTGTACTCTTAAAATAATTTACTTTCCGCATCACCTAATGCTTGAAAAGTTTATTGCTACATGACCTTGATTAATTTTCATTTATTGTACTGTTTTATGAAAATGATTGTGCAGCGCTTTGGCGGTTATAGAAATTCAACTAATACAAATATACAGGTGTGTGTTTGTAGATCAGTGTGAAATCCTTTAGCAAATATTTTGCATTGCTCCATCCCAGAGGGCAGGCTATGTTAAGGGGGCCCTTCTGGGTGAAATATTTTCTCCTGCCTCACCCAATTCCCTTTTTCGATTTACACTAGTGGCTGGAATCCAAACAGTTTTCCTTCCTAGGTATTAATACCTAATGTAGATGTAGTGCCCAAACACCTAAAAGGGCATCTCAGACACTACCCTTTTCACAACTCCAACTCTTCCCATGAGGTTGTCTTTGTTCCTGGCTTCACTCCGGGCCCTCTTGCATTGGAATATGGTGCCTTTTAGAAGAGTCCAGGTGGCCTTTTCCATCTTTTGGATTTAGAAGTAAATTGGGGTTTGGGTACTTGCATCGCACTACCTCAGGCTTGAACCTCTGCAATTTTGTGCATCTACCCCCCTCCAGGGGCTCCCCCCCCATTACCCCACTGCGATTTGCGACATCTGACTTCGCTACGTTGACAACTACCCCTTGAATCCAACTGCATTGATTCAATGCGCTGTCCCACCCCAACACCTCCACACTCACAGGAGTCTGCAACCTTAATTTTAGCCATCTCGATGATTGAACTCCAAATCCTAGGTAGCATAGCCAATGGTGGAGTATCATGGGATTTGTAGTCCAAAACATCTGGAGAGCTGCAGGTTGCACACCCCTGCCCAAGCACCTTGCAAGAGCTAAACTGCTCCTGATTAGCCTGGGTGTCGTGGTGGCCAAAACATCTGAGCACTGAAATCTATTTTGTGATTTTTTTTTAAAAGCCAAAATGGGGAATATAGGTTAAGTAATTTTGGGGGAAAGTGGGGGGGAAGAATAATGGGGGTGTATGTAATTCAGGAGATCAGATCATTAAGATTTTCAACTTGTGCAACAAACCGAATATTCCTATCTGGACACAAATTTATTTAGAAAATGTATTTAGCTGAAGTAGATTAGATTGATGAGATGGACTTGTTAGAAGATGGACTACAGAAGACTTGCTCGCAGTGAGCCCCTGTTCAATAATACCTTTTTGTATAGGCAGTTGGGCATAAGAGGTAAAGCTTCGGACGCCCACTTTTTTTCAGCCTGTTAGCTGAAGGGGTACGCTTGTTTGTACTCGATGAGACCTGGTCGGCCAATACTTGGTCAGTTGGTTGTATTTGTAATTGGGGGAGGGAAAGGAGGGCATTTTATCGATTACTCTAAATCGATGCAGGGTGGTGCACGCAGCCATTGTAGTTTTTTTCAAACACCCAATAAATGCATGGTTTAATTTCTTTTCTAACAAGTTTAGTGTTTGTATTAAGGTAGTCTAGTAATTCTTATGATTTGTGTACTTGTTGTGGTGGAATTGTGCTTTGGTTGTTGGAGGGGTTGGGGGGTGTGATTTGGTGTTCAAAACTTTTAGATTCTCGGGATGTGCTTGCGTGGTTCTCGACTTTGCCAAATTATAATTAGGAATGTTCTTTTATAACACGCTAAATACCAGAGATTTGTTTCGATTCGCGGGATCAGGATTCAAACCTGTTTTGCGTTGCGTTGTCTTGCTTCCAAGACCAACACATTGCCCTTGAGCTATCCCCCCCTCACAAAAGCCATTTTTTCTCCTAATGCAACTCTTGGGGAGTCTGGGGGGTAAGATGGTTGTGTAGGAGCTCCTCCTAGTAGGAGGCAAAGGATTCCTCCATCATGGTTGAGGAGGGTAGGAACCTGATAGTTTGTGGGTGCCAGTCCCCTGACCAGGCTCACTTGGCAATACCAGTCCTCTGAGTTGGTGAGGGAGGCTGAGGCGTTGGGGCGGAGGATGCATGGCCGTCTGGTCTGAAGACCGGCTAGTAGCACAGAGGCAGTGGGGGCAGCGTCTCTTGTGTGCTTCCCCACAAAGGCTGGGGAAGTCATAGCCTAGTGCACGTCTCCATGGAGGTGGGGCCCGAGGAGGGGCAGGACGACATGCGCCTCGTGTGAGTAGGGAATAGCGCCAGCAAGCACCCTGGAGGGAAAGTGGGGTTGGTGTTAAGGAGGAAGTGGCCTCCACCCAGCAGGGCAATGGTGATATGTAGAATGAGGGTGAAGGTCCATCCAGAGGAGGCTTGGGGTGGGTGGGGTTGAATACCAACCTGTGGATGAGCTGAAGCAGCTAATGGAACTACTTGAGTAAGGGGAGAAGGAGCAGGAAGAGGGAGCCGAGGAAAGTCTCCTGTGCCTGCCATGAAGGAGGGGCAAGTTGAGTTCTGGAGGATCACTGGGGAGCAGAGACCTCTACCATCTTGCAAAGCCTACATGGCTGTGATTGTGAGACTATTTTGTCCTCCCACCAGGGAACACTGTATAGGGGGCAGCCAAGGGTTTTCTTTTGCTGCACGTTTGATGGCTGTGGTAAGAGGATCATGGTAGGACGATCATGTTAGACCCCCAAAGGCATAGGGGGATAAAACAAGATTGTGCGAAGAAAACCTGCTCGAGTCTTGACCAGCGAAGGGTCTTGTTTGTGGAATCAGTGCAGTAGAGGTAATGGCTTCAGGAACCATGGTTGATGCTGGACTCGCCAGGGAATAGGATGAAAGGACCAAAAGAAGGCAGGGACCCACTAAAGGAGGCTAGAAGAGGTAGCAATGAAGCCTGGAGAGTAAGGAATGGCCAGGAACCAGCAGAGAACAGTGAAGCGGCATGGGAAAAATAGCGACTTGGCAAACGTAAAAGCTTGTGACTCACCAACTTACCTTTGGCTCAGATATGAGCTGATTCCATCCAGAGCCTCCTTGACGTATGGAATGACTTCATGAACGTGCATCCCTGCCAGCGCTGCATCGAGACATTCCTGTGCACCATGTTGACTTGGGTGTATGCAGCCTCCAGCGCTACCATAGATACCAGGGCACTGGGCTGCGACGGCGAGTCCTGACACCACCACCCAACCCCCTCCTGCAGTTGTGAGCAGGATGGGAAGGGGTTCTAGCAGTTCCCAGGGCCAGGCTGCAACATGGTGGTGACATTGGAGGCACTGTGCTAAAACACCCATAATCGGAAAGTTGAGCAGGTTTTCCAAAGGTTTCTCCTCTTACCGTTAGCCTTCCAGATCTACGACCCAGGAAGCCTAGAGGCCATTCCCAGGCCTACAGTAGCACAGGACAGCGTCGCCGTCGCCCGCAGGCTCTGAAACAGGCCTGAACTGGCCAGGATGTCGGACCCCTACACGTGCCCCCCCCCCGGTGGGTGGTTGGCTGATGAGGTTCATAAGCGAGTGGGAGAAGATCACCACCGACAGATGGGTGCTGGATACTCTCGCCCAGAGACACACCCTGGAGTTTCACCGCAGGTGTCCGCGGATACCTCCAGTGTCCTGTCAGGAGCAACACATCCCTCAGCTCCTGGAAGAGGTACGGGCCATGCTTTGAAAAGGGGCGATAGAGCGAGTTCCCCTATGACTCTGGGGCACCAGAGTCTATTCCAGATACTTTCTGCTCAGAAAGAAGACCGGAGGCTGAAGGCCCACCCTAGACCTACGACATCTCATCAAGTAAAGTCCCAAAAGTTCAGGATGGTCCTGTTGCAGCACATGCTCAGCCAACTGGAGGAAGGAGACTTCTTGGCGTTGCTGGACCTGGAGGACGCCCATTTCCATGTCCCCATTCACAAGAAGCATCAAATGTTTCTGCGCTGTGCAATGCCAGCACTATCAGTTCAAGGCTCTACATTTCGGATTGAAGTTGGCCCCCAGAGTGTTCCCAAAATGCCTGGCACAGGTGGCGGCACATCTACATCTGCAGGGTATACATGTATACCCATACCTCGATGACAGGCTCATCCGGGCCTACTTGCGGCAGCTGGCCGTCGGACACACAGAGGCGACTGTCCAGCTACTGACGGACCTGTGATTCTCCATTAACTATTTGAAAGTCCTGCTTGACAGTATCGCAGAATGGCTGTTCCTAGGAGCCATACTCAATACGGTGTCCTGACTGGTGTCACCCTCCGAGGAGAGGGTAACGGCCATTCAAGGGAAGGTGTAGCAGCTGTTGTTGAAGACATGCAAAGTGCGAACCATCATGTCATTGCTCGGCATGATGGTGTCCCGCATCTAACTCATCTGGCTCTGCAGGTTACAGATGCAACCTCTTCTGGAGTTCCTGGACACTCGCTGGTTACCGGTGTCCTGAAGCTTTGCAGACAAGATCCTGCTGGATGACGTGCTCCGTCGGGCGATAAGGTGGTGATTCGTCTGCTCCATCGCCCGGTGCACAGGGTTTCAAAACCCTCCATACCAGGAGACTGTCACCACGGACACTTCCCTGGAAGACTGGCGAGCCCACACCGGACGGCTGCATGCCAGAGGTGTCTGGCTGCCAGAGAAGGATCTCCATATCCACAACCTGGAGCTACTGCCAGTGTTCTGAGCCCTAAAGCCATTCCTTGCGTCTCTGAAGGGCAAGGTGGTGAGGATCTTTATGGACAACATCACCACAATGTTCTACCTCAGGAAATGGTGGGGTGTGGGGGGGCTCTCAATCCCCAGCACTCTGCAAGGAAGCGCAGGACTTGTGGTGCTGGGCTTTCGGACGAGAGATGTCCTTGTTCCTCTTCACCTAGCGGGAGTCAAGAACACCATCGCAGACTCCCTCAGCAGGGAATTACGCTCCTGCCACAAGTGGGAACTTCGGCGGGACCAGGTGGACTGCATCCTCGTTATGTGGGGCAGGCCCCAGATCGATCTGTTTGTGATGGCAGCAAACTCCAAATGCCGAAAGTTTGCCCGCAGATTGCACCAACCCGAGGAGCCTGGGGGACGCGTTCTCTTTCCCCTGGGAAGGGCTGTTTCTGTACACCTTTCCTCAGTTGCCTCCCCTGCTATGAGTCATCAACACACTCAGTGCCAATGCCGGATGATGCTCATCAGCGTGGCCGAGGCAGATTTGGTACCTGGAACGTGGCTGCCTGTCAGCTTTGCCTCTAGTTAAGCTGCTGGTGGTTCCAGATCTTCACTGGAGAAGGAGGCGCAATCCTAAATCGCTACCCAGGATCGCTGAACTTGAGGGCTTGGCTCCTGCAGCCCTAGAGTTTGGAGGATTAGTTGCCAGCGGACTGCAGGGAGGTCATTGTAAAAGCCCGAGGGCTGTCAGCTTTTAAGTGCTACAGTCAGAAGTGGAAGCGTTTTGCTATGTGGTGCTGGTCACAGAAGATTACCCCCTTTGAGGTTCACGGCCCCACAGATCCTGCTGTATTTGCTATCCTTGGCCAAGGCCGTACTGGTGCACGCCTCCATCAAGGTGCATCTGGCAGCTATTTATTTTATTTGCATTTATAAAGCGCACAAGAAGCCCAGAGGCATTGTGGCTATCTCCCGCTACACCAGGTCACCAGGAAGGTCTTTGCCTTGGTCCCATTGACTTGTCAAGGAGTTTCTTAAATTACTTTTCAGATCGTTACCACCGGTGAAGGCTCCAGCCCCAGCCTGGGAACTCAACATGGTTCTGACAAGGCTCATGGGGGGGCCCCCTTTGAGCCTCTGCATCAGGCTCCGCTCAAGTTCCTTTCGTGGAAGACTGCTTTCCTAGTGTTCATCACCTCGGCCAGGAGGGTAGTTGAGATCCAGGTCCTATCCTGCAAACAACCATACCGGACTTTCCACAAATAGAGGGCGGTGCTACATACGCACCCCTCCTTCATGCTGAAGGTTCGTCGGAATTCCCCCTCCACGATTCTTTGGTGTTGTTTTTTTCCCAAAACCTTTGTCGCTGGCAGAAAGGGCCTTGCATTCTCTGGATGTTGCT
The DNA here is from genome assembly GCF_040938575.1 of Ambystoma mexicanum. Classification (NCBI taxonomy): domain Eukaryota; kingdom Metazoa; phylum Chordata; class Amphibia; order Caudata; family Ambystomatidae; genus Ambystoma; species Ambystoma mexicanum. The sequence continues at coordinate 101,233,996 of NC_090936.1, read as the reverse complement.
CGTGCCCTGAAGTTCTACATCACATGCACCAAGAGTTTTCGGAAGACTTCACAGCTCTTAGTGAACTTTGGGCCTGTGCACCATGGGAAGGCCTTGTCCACGACTTCCATTTCAAGATGGCTCTCCGGCTGCATCACACACCGTCATTGGTTAGCTAACTGACTGAATCCCAGCCGTCCGAGAGCCCACTCCACCAGAGCGATCGCTGCGACAACAGCGTTCCTGTCTGGTGTGCCCTGCTGGACTTTTGCAGGGCTGCTAGGTGGAGGTCCACTCGCGCCTTCACAAAATTCTACTGCGTTGACAGGGATTCCAGGGAGGAGTCCAGAGTCTGCCAAGCAGTGCTATGCAACCTGTTTGCTTGATGCGAGTCTGTTTCAGGGGTAAGTGTAATTGCTTATGTTGAGCCTTGCCACCCCCTGTGGTTGTGTAATGTTGTACTGCTATGTATTTGTTATTCATGAGCATGTGAATACATGCCAGATCCCATGCTGGAGAAGGAATAAGTTACTTAACTGTAACTGTTCTCCAGCATGGGTCTGTCATGGCTTAACATGCAAACACTCCCTTCAAACCCTCTGTGGCTCTTCTTGGTCATACTGCCACTTTATGTGCTTGCCATATCTGAAGATGGCTGCCAGAGGAGGGTGTTAGGGAGACGACTGTCATTGGATGGGGGCAGTATGACCCAGTGGACAGTGATTGGTTTAAAGGAGAAATACAGTTTGAAAGTGAAATTGTTTTTTCTTTTACCGAGTTTTCCCAGCCTGACGACAGGGAATGTTCATGAGCATGTGAATCCATGGTAGACCCATGCTGGAGAACTGTTACAGGTAAGTAATGTGTTGCTTACACACTTAACTGACATTCACTTGCTGTATTTGATCCTGGGAGTCTGCCATGGCAGCACTGCTCTGACATTTGAACCTAGGGGCAGCTGGAACGGCCCATGACTTAAGGTGGGCAAACCGATTGGGGAATTCTTTCCAAATTGCCCATCACACCCTCATTTAAAGGAACTGCACTTTCCAGCAGAGCGAAAAAAAGGCAGGCTTAGCACAGGTGGCAAGAATCCCATCTGAGATCACTGAAGCTGCTCCATGAACTTCAATCTGTGCTTAGAGCTAAGAACTATGGACTACAATGTGCACAGTCCTACCACATGGAAGACAGAGCAATCGTAAGTCGCCACCGATGCTGCAAATGTTAATGCATAGAATCGCCTTAGCCAGCACCGAGATAGCCTGCCTCCACTGTGTTAGCCTGCCTCCACTGTGTTAGCCTGCCTCCACTGTGTTAGCCTGCCTCCACTGTGTTAGCCTGCCTCCACTGTGTTAGCCTGCCTCCACTGTGTTAGCCTGCCTCCACTGTGTTAGCCTGCCTCCATTGTGATAGCCTGCATCCACTGTGTTAGTTTGCCCCGTGTATCTAACTCACGCCCAGTATGTTCTCCTCGCACCTCCACACCTGCCTATTATGTGCGCTACTAACCCTCATGATCACACTACTCAGCCACAACAGAGTCCACACTCTCGCCCAACATTCACAGAGACGCCCAACTATAATGGACTGTATGCACACTCCCACACCTCTACCACAACTCACGGCACTGACACCAGACGCGAACCTCAGATTAGGCAGACTCAGAGCCCGCACAGCTCCCTTCATACACCAGGCCAATACTGCACACATAACACTCAGAAATTACAGACTCAGCTCACGTACCACGAAAGTTAGTACACCACACTATCAAAGGAACTCTACCTCATACCATAGGAGTAAGTCCACAATCATTATACCCAGCAGTAATCCCTGCGCCCCTACTAACGATAACCACCACACCAATTCCTCGTACCATGCGACCTCAGAACTCCGGCCATATTCCATACAAGTGCGCTCTCCTCAATGTTAGATCCCTCAATGCCCACGCCATAGAAGTACATGACCTACTTACCTCCAATAACTTACACATACTGGCCATTACCGAGACATGGCTTCACCAAGCGTCCGGCCCTGCCATCGCTCTAGCCCTACCTACAGGGTATGCCAGCATCAGACAAGATAGAATGACCAAAACAGGAGGGGGGGTTGCCCTTATACACAAGGAAACCCTACCCATTAGAACCATACCTCATCAAGAGGACGGAAATGTTGACATCCTTTCTATCAAACTAGCACCATCTCCTAACTGTACTATTAATATCCATACTATCTACCGTCCACCTGGCCCCTCCACCAACTTCCAAGGCCAAATTAACCACCTCGTAGGAAACAACATTAAGAAATTCACGAAGTCACTCCTTTTAGGTGACTTAAACTTAGGACTCAACGACCTAAAGGACAAAGCTGCCCTAACTCTAGCCAAGGACCTTCACAACCTAGGATTCTCCCAAAAAATCGTAGCGCCCACTCACGCCAAAGGGCGCACACTAGACTGGATCTCTGACCACAACTGCGACATAGTAATCACCGCCAACACCAGCCTCCCGTGGACAGACCACAACCTCATCCTATTCGATATCCCCTGCACTGTAAGCAGTAGAATGCCCACCAAAGCTGCGGCTACTCTAGCCAGAATGCCAAAAAAACTCACAGCAGCTAATATCAGTGCACTACTCAACGTGCCCTGTCTAAAGCCCCCTTTCTCATCAGACCCTAATACACTCGCTGAAATATTTAAAGACTCTATCACAAGGGCAGTCAACACTGCCGCCCCCTTAGAAAGCAAAAAAGAGAAAAAATCCTTCCACTCCAACTCTTGGTTCTCAGAGGATCTCCAAGCAATGCGCACAGACAAACGCCAAGCGCTCAAGAACTGGCAACGTAATCCCTGCGACAACACAAAAGATATATTCAAAACCATAGCCAAAAAATACAAAGAAGCCATCTTCCGAGCCAAATCCGAAGCCTACAACCAACGCATCATGGCGGCCAACTCTCAATCTAAAGAGCTATTCTGTATCTTTAAAGAACTAACCATACCGCCCACCTGCCCAGACGAGATCATCAAGGAAGAGGCCTGGTGCACAGGCATACAAACAGCCATGCTAGAAAAAATGAACCTCCTCCAAAAAAGATATCACACCACTACAACTCCTTACCTAAGCAAAGTTCACACGCACACATGAAACAGTGTCAAAGCCAACAACATACCCAAGTTCACTTTCACCGAAATCACCAAAACTGAGGTCATCAACATCCTCAAACATCTCAAACCCTCACTCTGTAAGGTTGACATATGCCCCCAAAAAGTCATCAAAGAATGTGCTGAGCAGCTCGCTCCTCTCCTCACTGCGTTCATCAACGCATCATTTAGGTCAGGCATAGTCCCAGACACCCTCAGAGGCCTGGGTGCGCCGCCTTCTAAAAAAAAAACCACACTTGACTCCACAAACCCTAACAACTATCGCCCCATAACCACAGTCCCATTCCTTCTAAAATTACTTGACAAAGCCGCACATATACAGATCCAACACTACCTAGAATCCAACGCAATTCTAGGCAAAAGGCAATCTGGATTCCGTAAGGGACACGGAACTGAAACCGCCCTTCTAGACCTAAAAAATGAAATTACTAACATCCTCGACAAGGGCAAGCCTGCCCTCCTCCTCCTCCTCTTCGATCTATCAGCAGCATTTGACTTAGTAGATCACGACACTCTCACCAATCATCTAACACAAGCAGCACACTTTTCTAAGGACGCGGCCTCATGGGTAACTTCCTTCCTACAAGGCAGAGCTGCGCCATCCATCATCCACTGTGGGGTTCCTCAAGGCTCCTGCACGGCCCCTACGCTATGCAACCTCTTTACTAAGCCCCTATTCGACAAACTGGACGCTATGGGGATCACTTACACTAACTACGCTGACGACACGCAGATACTCCTGCCCCTGACTGGTAACTATCATCAAGACTCCACCTCCCTCCAACTAATCTACTCCACCATACAAGCCTGGATGGCCACCAACGGACTCTGCTTGAATGGGGACAAAACTGAAATCCTCATTTTAGGCCAGAAGCCCACCCTTGCCAACCTTAACCCACTTTACACTAACTTAAGCATAGACAACTGCTCTATCCCAGTCCTATCATCAGTTAAAACACTAGGAGTTCACATAGATGCCACCCTATCTATGGATAAACAAGTAAGCGCAATCGTCTCGGCTTCGGCATTGAGCACTAAACTCATCAATGCTATAAAACCGTTCCTAACAAAAGAAAACTGCCTGTCCATCGCAAGAGCCACAATTGGAGCCAAACTGGACTACTGCAACGCGCTCCTAGCTGGCACCTCCAAGAACAACCTAGCAAGGCTCCAGACCACCCAAAATAATGCTCTTAGAGCACCACTCAGCATACCTAAAAGAGAGCACATCACCCTAGCCAGGAAAGCCGTCCATTGGCTCCCAGTCAAGGATAGGATTGCTTTCAAAATCCTCACCACAACGCATAAATGCAACAACCTCACAGCACCATCCTACCTATCTGACGCACTGTCTAGATCCCAATCCACAAGACCAACCAGATCCACATACGCCAACCGTCTCACTATACCACGCATCAATAGATCCAAGGCAGGAGGTATAGGCTTCCCATACCTGGCACCCAAGCTTTGGAACGCACTGCCCACCAACCTCAGAGCAGAATCATCCCTCCTCTCCTTTCGGAAACAACTTAAAACTGCTCTCTTCAACTAACTTGTGCACCTGACCACCTCTGTGTTCTCTATGTACATATACTTAAGCATAACCACTGTGTTCTCTATGTACATATAATTAAGCATAACCATTGCCCAATGTAACCAAGGGTACAACTGCGTGTAACTAAGTTTAAGAAACACTGTAACCAGCGCCACAATGCTTTCGGTCTGATGTGCGCTTAACAAATGTGAATAAATAAATAAATCTGAAAAAACTGCTGAAAATATTTTCATACTTGCCCAACTTTCTCTATAGATTCCATGCCTTTGAAGAAAGAATACAGGAAATAGTTTTTATAGCATGAGCGCCCACACAGTACTTAGAAGCCTAGTTGCAGATATGTTATACTTGACTTTATTCCTGCCATGACACACAATTACAGCCGATATGAGCAAATAAATAAATAAATACCTTGCAGTTGATCCAAAATTTCAGACCTTCAATGCTGGCTCTACCAAATACAATGTTAGGCTTTTATTAAACCACCCAAGTAAACATGCATCAAGGTACAGCAAAATATGCACCGTATGTGCCCCCAAAGCACAGCGCAACCTATGAGGCTGTGCATTTTCACGCCAACAAGTAGACTTGTACTGGCAACCTTGCTGTTTGCAGAGCTACACGCCAGGACACTGTTCTTGTTTCGGTGATTTGCAGTTGCATCCATACAGCACTTGCAGCATTTGGCGCACTGATCGCAACAAACACAATTATTCACAGTGTTGAGCTTACCGGCAAATTCCCCAGGAACATAGTAGGGTAAAACGTTTGTATCTATATCAATGAATATTCACTAATAACATGTATACTTACATCAATGCCAATATATTGATGCATATGTTTTAGGTTTTACCTCCCAGTCTAAAACGCCTAACAGGAATAATCTCTATATATTATTGCCTATCGGGCAATAATTCAATGAGGTGAGTACATTCTTCGAATAGTCTTGAGGTCCATAATATTCAGATCTCCTTATCAGGCAATTTTTCCAGCATGTCTTTCCGCACACAGGTTTGTGAAAGCTGCTACTGTTTCAAGTATGGGGCGGTTTATAACAGCCTTCCAATCAGTAAATTCGCACAATATTCACACAAAGTTTAGATGCGCACACATAACATGAAAGATTAATAGATTGGGTAGCTGGCACCTCACCAGGTTATGGATGGCGGTTCTAATGTCACTGATTCAGGTTTTGGTACAGTAGGCACAATTAACTGTTGACCCGCCTAACTGCACGGGAAATTACCACACCCACGGTCGCATTAGTAATACCATGATTAACACCTAAGCATTAATCACTTAATTACCTGTATATCATGGATTCAACCAATTTAGTGCATCCAGAACACCTGAACAGTGTCTTGATGCATAACTGTCTGATCGTGATTGATGAGTACATCCCTGAAGAACAGCGGTTGCTCGAAGCCCTTGTCGATTGGGCACACACGTTTCAGAAGGACAATTGGGCTCAATATATGCGAGCTATACATACATTAGTTGGAAATCCATAAATATTGCTAATTGTGCACTTTCAGTTGAAACATACTAACTTATGTATTAACTTGTTCACTAACATACTGATCATATTATAAAAAGTACTTAATACTTACCTTGTGGTTCCAATACAAATATAAAACATATTGAACCATTTTCAGAATGGAAGTAATCTTTTCTATTAACTTGGTGTGAGGCGCCTGGTGTAACGGTGTGCTTGCACCTCACTTTACCTGTTCGTGGGTGTGCCAGGGAGACCGCATTTGTCTCTCCAGTGCGACTCAGTGTTTTCACTTTACATTCCCATTAGCAGCTCAGTAGACTGGGACACTCCCAACTAGTTTAAACAGCATTGTCATTACTTGAGAAACATGCTTACTGCAAGCAAACGAGCCATGCAGCAATATAACCTGCTAAAGCCCAAATATTGTAGAGTACAAAAATGCCTGCGCATAAATGACAAATGACAGTGCACCTGTTTGCATTGCAATAGGCCACCCTATGCAATGTACAAGTTAACTACAAAAGACAAGATCCCTACTTGTAAAACGTGTAGTTATAGTGCAAACATAATTGTTTAACTGATCACAAACCGGCTTGGACTGGCCTATGGGCTAGTTTGAGTTACTTCACCATGCAGTTAGTAGTTTTGACCACTGTTACTGAAAAAATATTCTTTAAAATGCACAATTTGTGTCACATTTTATCACAAAACTCCTCCTTGGGTACTACTCAAACAGGTTGTCACTAAAGGAATGCATTGCTATTTGCAACTGTGGGCCACTTTTTAATTGGTGCCCAGGAATCTTTTTTTTATGGCCCAGTCTGATACTGGCCACCACAAACACTCAGAGGAAAGCCAAAAGTAATTGCTGTATATGTGAAAACATTAGAGAAACAAGGAATGCCTCACTTTCGCTGTCGAGAAGGCTGGCTGTGCAATAAATAGGGGAGAGGAATTTATGCAAGGGCCTCATACTTCCCGTCTACAGAATATTGGTAAATGTACTGATCAGTATGAGGCATTCGGAAAGTGATCATAGATCTGCACTTAAAAGTAAAAGCCAATATACAGTTTAACTCACCTGGCAGAGAATGTAATACTGTCCTGCAGCTGTACTTATTAGCATATGAATGCACCTCTCAACTCTGGGTTTTAATCGAGGGCCCAAACAAACATAACTGAAAGGCCCACTGGAATAATAACCTGCTGCCCTCAAAAACCTTCACATTGAAAAAAGGCCTATTTAAGGCAGATTGTGCGTTTCTGCAAGGAACACAAGGAAGAGTTATGTTTAATGGCCAAGCATTAGAAATAAAAAAGCCTATCTTTCATTACAAAAGGAAAGGGTGAACTGAAAAGCAGCCTTTAATTCAAATTTGCAGAAGAAAATCAAAGGCCCCTTGTACATAAAAAGCCGGGTTTTCAAACACTGAAACTAAAATGGCTGTGCATATGCGTTTTGCAGTTTTAAAGCAAGACATGAGAAACATGTTCCCCATCTAAAATAAAGATATCAGGAAAAAGAATGTGTTGACAAGATTTGATGTATTAAATGTTCATTATGCTTCACTTGCAAAATAATGCAACAATTGAAAAGAAAAGGCCACTTTGTTTCCAGGGGTCACATGTAAATTTCATATAGGACTGAAGGCAGAACCTGTTGCTGGTTGTTGGGCAGAATTCACAAATGACTTCCCCACTGCAGGCCTGTTGGCCTCCTGAGTTGGAAAGGGGATCCTTTGAGGCTCATGCATACCAGTTATTTACAACTGCAAATAAAGTGACGATCAGCCCTGGGTGGGGAAAAATATAAGAAAATAGGTTTTGGAATGAAATTGTGGTCAACTTCAGATAGCAGTACAATGTGCCAGATGTCAGCATTGCCTTATGGCATCACAGGGCACAGTTGAATTATCTGCTTTGGGATAAGGATCTCCTTAGCCCACCAACTTTCAAACAACAAAGAGGCTAATGGCTTTTACCCCGGCCTTAAATTTTTTTTTAAAAAAAACATTCAGCCCCGGAAGCTCTGGTCACATGCTTGCTAAGAAATTAAACTGGCCTGGAGAAATGAGAACTCAGATTTACATACATGTGAAGATTTCTCTTTAGTTTAAATGGACTGTCATAACTAGTGGTTTGCTTAGCAACAATAATTCACACTGCATCTATTCATAGGTCAATTCAAAGCTCGTAACCAGCTGGTTATTCTAATGTACATTTGATCCACATGCAATGTTTGGAAATCATGTTATCACCTGAATTCCGTTTCTGGCTGCCCCAAGAATTGGGGAGCTGATGTAGTGTGAAATTAGCTATCTGGAGAGTAAATTGCATATACATAACTATTCTACTTTGGTGTGAACACTGCTGTTGTTTTATCAACCCCCCCATGATTAGCTGAAGCACATGTTTGTACTTTTTGTCAAAAAGATGACATTTAAAAAAATCTGAATCTCAAAGAGGAGTTGCAATATTTCTGTTCTAGACTCCTGAACAAATCCTTAGAGCTGCACTTGGGGGTTGTGAGAAACCTGAGGGTATTCTCCTGAGTAGACCTAGAGAATCCCTTATTCAGGTGGCCAGGGGAGGGCTGCCGCTCTCAGATCCCAACCCTGGGGGTGGACGAGCGAGGGAGGATCACCTGGGTAGAGGAGCCCATGGAAATGCCCCAGAAGAGGCGTGGTATTCTTCCAGGGACAGAGTCCCTGAGGTCTTTTTTGGTTATTCCACTTCTACCCAAAGAAGCTCCCTTAATAAAATCCAATCACCCCCACACCTTTGGCAAATCAACTAGGATCCCAAACCCTGTTGCACTTGAACCACAACTCCCAGAATCCTTGTTTTTCTGGTTTCCACCCAAATACTCCCCATCCTTCTTCCCTGCGTCCCTCTGATTATTCTTTCCTGAACTCCCAGTTTATTTTGACAAAACACTACTGTTCATGCAAACCCCCCTGTTCCTTTCACGATAATAATCCTGGTCATTCCTGTTTGTTTCACAAATCCTACTAATCTCGCCCCTTTTGAGTTTTCCAAACCTCCCCCCCCCTCTCTTACATTGTAAAAACCAACGAACAAATACTAGAACTGTTCACCTGACATGTCCTGACACAAGCGTTGGGCAGGTCAGGCAATTAATCAGAATCACTCACACCTGACAGCGCTTTCCCTTCCCCACAGGAATAAAAGGTGGAGCACGAAAGCACAAGAGGAGCAAGGCAGACCGCACAACGAGAGAGCTAACTCGGCATGGCAGTTCAAGAGGAGGAGAAAGACAGAGAGGGTGACAAGGAGAGGTGACCTTGCCCTTTCCGGACAAGGCCTGTGAAACCTCTGCAGAAGGAAACTTAAGACTGCAAACAATAGCCAGTGTGTGTTTCAGCAGATGTCAACGGTAGACAGGGCCTCCTCCGCTGACAACAAAGCCTGGAAGAGCCGCTTGGCCCCATGGTACCGGCCATTACTCCATAAACAAGAAAAGCCAAGCGGTTTATCACAGTCGGTGAGTCGAGGGGAAAGCCGATAAGAAACGGAACTGTGTTGAACGAAAGTAGCAAACGACTAATTGAACTGAGAAACAGTACAAAGAACTGTTGATGCCAGAAAGGGGGAAACCAGCTGCAGAGGAGTCCTGCACCACGTGGGTGCTCACTCAAACTCTGGGCAATTACCCAATTGTTGAAACTACCGTTACCAGAAGAAGGCCTTAGGAAACGTGAGAAAGGGGTCAAAGTGGTCATAAATGGGTCTAGTAAAATCCTCTCTACAGTCGAAAGTCTTTGACCGTCAGATGTTTGTGAAGCTAAGGGAAGTGAATAGCATATCGTATGAAGTGTATATGGACGAAGTTGGGAAGAGTGAAACCGATGGAGGGATGCCGACGAAAAGGGGCGAAGCATAAAAGTTCAGAAAAAGTGTGTTGGCAGAGTGAACCCGGCAGAGGGATGTCCACGCTGAATTGTTTTAAGACATTAAGATTTGTGAACCGCAGATGAGATTGTTAAAAAGGCCATAGTGAACCCGGCGGAGGGAAGGCAAGCATTCGAAGGGTCTGAGCCCATAAGAGGGGGATCCAGGGGTACGAAGCCATGACCCCACTGACAAGTGAATGCAACAGAGACATCCTTGAATACAAGCCAAGGTGAACCCGATAGAGAGGCTGATATTCGAGAGGAGTCTGATCCTGGATGAGCGGGACCCAGGGGTGACGAATCATCACCCCAGGTGCAATCTGAAAGGAACTTTGTTTATTTTTTTTAACCCATCAGACCCCTGGAAGTAATATGGTCCTGATATTGCAAATAACTTTTGGTGGATCTGAGGCCGGAAGAGGGGATCCAAGGGTGAAAAGGAATCGCCCAATGTACAAGTAGAAAGGAACTTTTATTATTTTAGGAGTACATCAGGTCCTCAGAGGCAAGAGTCTTTTGTAGAAAAGAGAGTTAACCACCAAAGGCTCCGATAGCTGAGAGCGGAACTGTTGGGTCATTATGGGAATGCTCGACCGTGTGCTCTGTGCTCAGGAGTCCCGCCTTGCCCCGTGCTCAAAACGTGGGGAAGTGACACAAACTACTGCATCTTGACTCATTATTTGTGAACACTTCATTCGTCTGAACCTTATCCCACACTCTTTGTATTAGCATAAGAATTCGTAATAGGTTTTTCTTAGTATAGGCTCTTTTTATTTTGACAAGACGCCACTAGGACTGCCTTATTATTTTATGGTTGTAGCTTGCATCTATCTTAAGTTTAGATTGGGCGGTTTTCCAAACCCGCATATACAGTTTAATAAACACCCTTGAACTGTGATCACTTGTGTCTGTCTTTACTATTGCCACAGTGAGTTCCTTACAGGGTGGAGAGAAATGTAAATGTCCAATCGTGGTTGCAAGATCATAAGTTAACACTGCCTAATGTTCACTTTCCATGGGTGGTGCTTGGAGAATAAAAAGGTCTTACACTGTGGAACAGGGGATAGCTGCCAATAATGACCAAAGGAAATCTGCTGAAATTGCATCTGGGTCGAAATATTGGAAGAGGGCTGGAGCCGTCTATTGGTGGGGAGACTAGAAAACAGTGTCTGTGAGGCTTCCCTGGAACCATAGAGGGAGAAGTGCTGTGGAATTCCATTGACTGATGTGCTGACTAGAGTCCTGTTTTTCCCTAAGAGTAAAGTCCTGCCCAGTCTCCCTGAGTGCAGAGCCCAGAGATTTCCAAAAGTAAGTAGATTGTCCAACCAAATGTCAGCGTGGGCATCTATTTAACCCATTCCCTTTCATAAAACGAAAATTAGCCAACTGAACCCCTTAACAAAACTTTTATACAAATGATATTCTTGTCACCAAAACAAAATTGATAATTGTCACCATCCCTAAACCTTGACTTTCAAACCAAAGGAATACTGGTCCTTAAAAGAAATTTCCCAACTGAAACCCATCCCCAAAAACTTGCTTTTGAATTCTTATCTTAAGAACGAAATTCCCAATTGACACCAATCTTTCAACATTGTATTTAACAAAGGGGTACCCTTGGCCCCACAAACGAAAATTCACAGCTGTCCAACTTCCCCAACACGGGCCTTTAAGTGAGGCAGGGTCTGCCAAATGAAATTCCTAAACTAACCCCACTCCCTAGACCTGGCCTTTGAACAGAAGAGTGTGATGCATGTCATTGATGCGTGCTTGTTGGGGCAGAGGAGGGTCGGGTGGGGGGGGGGACGGAGTACTTTGCTAAAGTGAATCCTCTGGTATCCAACACTGAACGTGTGATGTATGTCTCGTTTGTAAATTCACCCTGTGTCTGTTCCCAAGCTAAATTCTGGTGTAGTCCTATTTGCCATGTGCCTTTTTACAAATCTGATTTGAACTGCTAGCCTTTTGGGTGCCCAGATAGCTCCATATATCAAGCCTTGAAGGTGAACTACTTTTCATAAAATGAAAATTGTGCCTATGTTTTGACATTTAAAAACAAAAAGGTCTCCTCCAGAAACGTGAAGATAGGTTCTAGTATTTGCCATATGTATAAGGTCAGCGCAAAAGAAACCTAAGCAAGTGTTGTAGAGCTCCTTGATTGGTGTTGGGAAGAAACGCACCAGGTTAAGGGTGGCTCCTCCATATAACGCTACACCATCAAAGCTCTTTTAAAGATTTTGGTAGTTGGGGGAAAGAAAAACATAACCTAACGTTTCCCTCAGGAGCTAAAGGCAGATTAGAACCCCAGTCTGCGGAATCCAAGACCAAGCACTCCATGCTTGGGCCGCCAGCCCCTTAGGAGTGCTCGGAACACCGCAAGGAAAGGCTCCAGTTATCAACATAATAAATCTCTCAAGACAACCAAACTTTCCTACCTCAATTCAAGTTCAGCTTTCCCAGAGTAAACTCCTGCTTTAACCCGAGCACTCCGCCCTGACAAAAGTGCATGTTTGCTTTACCCACGGCCTTAAATGATAAGCTCTGTGTAGAAAGGGCGAAATCATCACATCCCTTGAAATTTTTTTTTTTTTTTCGGAATTACTGATAAGTCTCTCCTGTCTGCGCGCGTTACCTACTGTGTGTTGCTGGACATGGCGCCAAAACAAGTCCGAAAATCCCCAGGCTAAGGGCAGGCCTTCGTACCTTCACGCCTTTTCACAGTACCAGTACACCTCTGACCACGCATCACACAAAATAAATAAAAGCCCAGAGAAAATAAATGTTCAAAAAGCAAGGCACCAAAAGAGGGGTGAGGCACTTCTCGACCTCGAAATTCGAAAATGGCACCGAGGGTAAAATTGCGAGCTGTGAGTAATGGCAAAGGCAGCGAGAGAGGGCGCCCCTTTCACTCCCCACCCACCCCACCACCCATCGAGCCAATGTGTCCTACATGCAGCGATCCTTCTGTTATTTCCTGGACTAAGGACCGCACCAATGCCAAAGCTGTCCACCCAAGATGGCGCACCCCTAATGGTCGCCACCTCGTAGGCTGCAGTGTCTCCTCCAAATAATCCTCCAGGGTCACGGTGTCAACCAGTGGCACATGTCTTGCCAACTCTCTTCAAGAGAGGGGCACTGACTGGTCACCTGCCTATCAATCTGTGCTCTGCCACTTCAAATCACTGCATCATTTAATGCTGCACACACAAGAGAACCCTCCATCTAACTCTGACTGACTGGGTACCCAGGCACCCATTTCCGCTTCCCTACCCTTGCTCTGCTGAAAGACTCAAAATGCTCTCCACTTTATGGGTTAGAATTTCCACAGATGCTCAAAGCCTGCCTCCAGCACTCGCCTCCTGTCCCTCTGAAAGCTACCCAAGATTGAAAAAGGACTCCGGCTATATATTTTCTTTTAAAGTCGTGTGATATAACTTGGAAAGTGTTTGTTCGAAGTTAGATTTGCTTGTATCGTGTCAAATTCATGACTCGAACTAAATACTGGAAAGTTTATCCAGGCCTACTTACCCAGAGTTGATTCAGCTGAGTGCTAGGGATGTGATTATTTTATTTTTTCATCAGCACCATTTTAGACTGCAGCCAGATCGACAGGGAATCGGAGGAGGGCCTGTTGCTTGTTTGACATCTCTCAGCTTGCCTGCGTTTGAAGGACGACGCCTTTTTGAAAACCTCACTGACTTTGATATACATGTAAAAAGCCATCCATCTTGCAGGGAGGTTTGTTCGGAAGCCAATTTTCTCCACTTCTGTTGAAAATAAATACATTTCCAAAATGTGGACGGAAGTCAAAATTATTAGTTTGTTTCCACGTACTCTCCCGTCGGCAAAACGAATTCTTTAGATTTAAGTGCATGGAGGGTAAGTTTACCTGTGATGGCTCCGTTCTTATCGAACAGACTAATCGATCACATCTCCACTTTCAATTCACACTTTGTTAGGGGCTGTTGATTGACACTGAGGGACTGTTGATTGACACTGATCTGTAAGCACTTAGTCCAGCCCATGCCGCGCATGCAGATTGAGTGATCAGAAATGTCTGCATGGAGACCTTTGCGGGTCTTCACCAACTGTGTTCCATGATCTTGCTCGGGTGAAGAGAGCAAGTGAATATTATACACATTATGTAAATATGATGTTAGTGCGCTGTAATTTATTTTACTTATTTTTTGCATTTTTAAAGCGCTCACACAGCCCACGGGCATCGAGGCGCTGTTACAGGAATTGTTTGTTTTTTAGTAGAATAATCGTTTTTTTTTCTTGGGTCTTTTTTTGTCTTTGTTGCTTATCTATAATGCGCTTAAATACCCAGAGGTTTCTAAGCGTGGACCCGGGGATTGGACCTTTGTTGCTTCGTGTAGTCTTGCTTCTAAGGCGAGCACGTCGCCGCTGAGCTATCCTCCCGGGACACCAAGTAACCTATAACATTATCACCACCAGAGTGGTCCCCTGGCGGATCTGAAAAAGGACGGTGTGCAACAGGGAGGCTGTGGGAGCGGTTAGTAGGGTGCAGTGGAATTAGAAAAGCGAGATATGATGTTCTGTTGGCAGCTTCAGTTTGGTTGGCATCATTCGCTGAGCTTAGGTGCGATAGTCTACCTATGCCATGATGCGTTTGATGCTTTCTCCCATACAGACGAGGTCTAGTACTTTGAATATTATCACGATCTTTGTAAAGTGCTAGTTGTAAAGAAAACCAATACAAAGCTTAAATGGATATAAATAAAGCCTGCAGTTGCAAACCCGCTGAGCTATGCCCATTTAAACGCATGCTACATGCCTGGTCGTGGGATGGGCCAACATTTTGACGCTGCCTGTTCCAAGCACTTCCGAGGAGCATCATGCGTGGTGGGAACTAGAGTTGTCTTGGATGCTTTGACAAGGCTTTCTGATTTGTTTTCTGTATTGGTTCAAGCTATACGATCTTTGGTGGATGTACAGTATTTATAATACTATAAAGTGCTAGTCCTCGGTTTTCTTTTTAGGACTCGATTGTTCAACCTTGCGAACAATGCATTTAATTGGTCCATAAGAGCCCGCTGATTTGTTTCACAAAATACTGTTTGTGCCAAGCTAACATTTACAATTAAAAATAATGGTTACCTGGTTTGAAGAAATGACGATCTGCTGTGTTGCCATCTTTAAGCAGTGTGCTTTGGACTCAAAGGGCCTCATTACGTGTCTGGCGGTAACCTTGCTGGTGCTACCGGTGGGTTGCTGCCGTACCTGTAGAAAATTACCGGCGCCTGACTTCCTGGTGCTGCTGGCTATTCTAAACCTGGTGGCTGGCAAGTCAGACCGTTAAGGGTGCCGGTGCTCCCGTTAAAACTCTGCAGGTGGGTTCCGTCTGTCCCGGTAGGTCTAACCCTGGTAGGTGGGATGGCACCCACCCATAGAGTTGTAGTGTGCTGGTCTAGAAACAACGGTGCGGTAGTCTTATTGGCACCGTTGTTTCCGGACCGGCACAATTGTAATGAGGTCCAAAGTCTACATCGATGCCAAATGTAGCTTGCTAATGCTTTGTGAATAGGATGAAAAGTGGTTTTGTTGGTCATGCATTAGATCTGAAACTCCAGTTGATTAACTTGGAACAAAGTTTGATTCCAGGCCTATACATTTGGCTGTATACTAGGGTAGTTGGACCCTGCACCACCCCTTGCTCCTACAGCCAGTGTTCCATGGCACTGTGGGGCTTGGGAGCGATTCCAGTCTTGTGATAAAGATGAACTCTGTGCAGTACTGCCAAGAATGATCATGTTACTTACTATTCCCTATATCCACATTACATGGGCCCCGTAAAGGGCCCATCTCGCCAGTGGGCTTCATGTTATAAGCCCCTGCCATACCATTGGGAGTTGTGGAGCAAACCAGGGTATCTTCCCTAAATCGCCCCACGGCCCATCGCATAGTTGGCAGTGGTACCCAGAACCCATGAATTTCCACCCCCTCCGCAAGTGCGGTGACTGTGGCGAGCTGAAGCTTGTGGAAGGGCATTGCCATCCCTCAACAGGTTTACCAGGTTTGTTTGTTTCGCTAGGGTTCAGTGTAGCTGGGCTGCTACAGTTGAGTAACTTATGGAAGTCTATCTAATAAAATTGATTTTCATCACTCTGCTTGCCAGTGGATTGCTGGATGTAAAAAATCTGATTTTGCTCGCTAACCGTCTAGATTTTGCTTGACATCTAGGGAAGTGTTCTGCATATAACCGCATATTTTTCCTTCCCAACAGCAGTTTTCCCAGTTGACAAGCAACATTTCCCATTCTAGTGGGGCAACTTGCATCTTGAACCTATCCATATGACCTATTGACAATGTTTCTTTTTGCAGTTTGCTATAAAATATATTTTTTTAATGAGCTATAACTGATATTCTTTCTTTCACATGTTGCATAGTTTCTTCAGCTGGGTCTCCTGGAAGATTCAAGGTGGCAGCACTGTAGTGTTGGAGAATACTTGAAGGGAGGGCAGCGGTTGTCCAGTGACAACACAAATGTGGAGTAATTGCCTAAAGGAGTGTCGATGCATATCCTTTGCAGTGCACAGAGTAACATGGAGCCAGCACTGGGGCAATAGTCTCACATCAGTGTTGCCAACGTGCCTTATGAGAAATCTGCTGTGATGCAGATGGTCATAAATAATATATTAATGTTGTGCCTCTGCAGAAGCGGGAGGTTCAGTACTTGGATAATAGAACCGTTTGGCACTGGATAATTGTTTTTTTTGTAAACCAGCGTTAAGGGACATGCAAGGTTAGAGGTGGGGGTGTTTTTGAAGGTGGTGTGTGGTGGATAAAATGAAATGGCTTTCTTTTAACACCTACTGAAGTGATCTAGGCAGAGGTATGCATTGTCATAACCACAGCATAATCCGCTTCTCATGTAGTGCAAATTCAAGCGATTTGAGGGCAACGCCAACAAAATCGCTTGTCAAAAGAGTAAGGTGCCAGGAACATTGATGGCAAGCTGACACCGAAATACCCAACTGGTTCAAATCAATACACATTTTGCCCCAAAACGCCAAAATAGCACAAAGCAGGCCAATTTACAGCCGGATTTCAGAATTCCAATCCAGATATCAAGTAGGCGGGTAACTTGGAGAAGTATTGTGGATGATGCTACCAATACTCGTGCTAGCGAGGTGCTTTGCAATTCGATCATGAATGGGTATGGCTCGGATATGTTTTAAGATTCTCATCTTTAATTTGCAAATGGTACGCCCCATATACCATTTGTTGCAAGGACATCATGAAACGTGTACCAAAAATTCATGTTCACAGGTTATTCTCTGCTGAATGGTATAATTAGAATTCACCACAGGATCTTTAAAAGTGGTTTGGGAAGTTGCAAATTGACATACTTTGAATTTTTGGAATTTATAAAAGCCTAAAGACAGCCCCGAAAGCCAATTGGTAGTTTAAACTTTTGTAGGAGATTGAAAACTAGAAACCAATTTGTCTTTTGTTTAAGGAGACTTACAACATGTCACACTAGGCCACTGAGATCATGCCTGGCATAGATCTTTCAGTCTTAAGACCATGCCAATACTTATTGATGATGAAACACATTTCTGATTGTTAAGACAGATTTCTGAACTCTGTCCTGGAGGCGCAGAGGTTCAGAAGGCCAACCTAATTACTTGGAACAGGGTAACCTCTGGACAAGCCAGACCAATCGGGGTAGCGATCGCGGCGGTCAAGACTAGGTCTCAAGAGGGGTGAGGGTGACAAAGCCCGCAATGAGCACACAAAGCAAGGACACTTACTAATTACTCCAAACAGGTGTTATATTAAAAATATAGACGCATTTATTCCAAGGCCTTTGCAACAATGACCGTAGCGGGAAATCACAATAAAACTCTAGTAAACCAACACATACCAAACCAATACAATATATATATACAAATACAAACAAGTCTAAAGAGTGAGACGCACAAAATGTGTAGTCCACCTAGAAGGGGAGGAAAACAGGCAGTGCGAAATAATAATTAGACCCAGTCCGCCTTCAGAGGCACCTAACTAAAAGGAAGTCCAAGCCCTACGAAGAGTGCAGCCTTGTGCTCAAAAGTACCTGCACACGCTGGTGCCAACGGGCAAAAAGGG
This sequence comes from Ambystoma mexicanum, assembly GCF_040938575.1. Classification (NCBI taxonomy): domain Eukaryota; kingdom Metazoa; phylum Chordata; class Amphibia; order Caudata; family Ambystomatidae; genus Ambystoma; species Ambystoma mexicanum. The sequence continues at coordinate 101,215,769 of NC_090936.1, read as the reverse complement.
GAGTCTCTTCGAGGGAATCAGGCAGTTCAGTTCGGTGCACAAAAGAAGATGAACAGAGTTCCGCGACTCAAGCGCAGCCTCCACTGTGGGCAGAAGCAGAGCGCAAGTACGGAAAGGCGTGCTCTTTGACACAGCGGGGAAAAGCTATGGGCTCCTGCAGGAGGGCGACCAGTTCCTAGCTATGCTACTCACCGGTCCCCAATGCAAGCAGACCCAGGCTTCTCCGCGTCCGTTTCAGTGCTGGCAGGTTCAGGGGAACAGGGGACGTCTGTCGTCGTGTAGATTCTGCAGCAGCAGAGTTGAGTTGAGGGTGTCCCAAACGCAGTGAACCCGCACAGTTTGTTACCACATCAGGGCAACGGAGCGGCCGTGTGTATCTCAGCCAAATGTACACTACTCACTTCAGACCTGGGAATGCCAAGTGTACGAATCGTGTGAGAGTGACAAGGGCACGAAATACAACACAACCTGACGGCGGTTACAGAGCAAGACTCCTGGGTAGGCTGGTCAGTCTGCTGGATGGGCCAGAGACACTTCTGAAGGCTTACGTGCAGGAGATGGTGAAGATGCCGAGAATAGCTCTCCCCGCTATTCCAAGGGTCGAAGTACCAGTACAGGCCTTCTGGTTCGATCAGAGGTAGAAAGGGTTTCACAAAGCGACAGCACTGTAGAGGAGCAGTCCTTCAGCGGGTCACCAGCGATTCCTCGGTTCAGCCTCGTGGTTGCAGGATACTTGGCTCCTGTATTCCCTTGTTCGTGAACTCAGGAGATCGACATGGTAGTGGCGTTTCCAGCCCCCTCTTATCCACGGTTCCCTTCGCGCCAAAACGGAGGGGACCCAATGGGAGATCCGCTTATCAAACACTCACACCATACGTGGACCTATCACGGACCATGGTGGTCCCAGGCATTCACACCACACTAGACTCTCTAGCACCCAGGATGTGCATTGGGACCAGACATCCCAGCCCACATCCTGGAGGCACACACAAGGCCTGTAGAAGCCCGCGAAAGCATCTGTGTTTCGCGGGAAAGTACATGCCCAAATAAGCAAGGCCCCGGGTCGGCTCGACCTGGGGAAGGTGAAGGGGGCAAGACGGTCAGCGGACAGGACAAAGGAGCCTCGTGGTCTGGCCATTTTGGGAGCCAGGCCACCATTTTGGGCTAAGCACGAGAAACGGGCTTACAACGCCAAAAGGAGCTCAAAAACACAAGAAACGATCGCTGCCACCATTCCCGTCCGTGATTCACTTGCACCGATCATTTACAATCCAAACAGAGTATCTAGGGCCTGTAGAAGACTAGAGACCCAAGAGAGCAGTAACTTAGCTTACAGTGCCCTCTTGTGTCATGTTGCACGAAAGCTGCAACATGATAAAGAAACTACGGAAAACAGCGTTTCCCGGTACTGACTGTCTTAAGGGCATGTCAGTTTCCCCGTAAGAATGGAGCGAAAGCCCAGAGGAGTGCGGCAGAAGGCTGCACTTCTCTGGCAAAGTAGAGATCATGGTGAAAACAACAGCAAAAAGTTTAGGGGTTGCCACATGGAAGGAAAATTACCCACAATTAAGAAATCTTTTCTAACACTGATGACTCTGAACCATAAATCAGAATAAGTCAGATTCCTGAATGTACTCCCTGTGGTTTTAATGAGAAGAGCATCCTTTTAAGAGTTCTAGCTTTCAAAAATGCTCTCATTATTTTTCTCTGGATAATCTCAGGTAAAAAAATGAGCTACATTTGAACATTCTGTATCAAAATCAACAAAAGTAGGAACAATTGCGCCTCAAACGTATCAATTCTCCATACGGAATGCTTTTGATACATGCAGCAGGAGGGATACTGCTTGTCTCAAGTGGAGTATTCAAACCAGTAGGTTTACAATGGACTGAAGTATTCACTCCATTTGGAGTAATACTCCCTTCCACATCCCGAAACACTATTTTGGAAGTATTATGCAGTTCAGTGAAGTGCAGGTTCAGCCCATTGGTATTAAGAACTTGTACAAATTCTCAGCCATGCTTTTTCATCACCTTTTCAAATGATAAAAAGGTCTTTAATAAACTGCAGCCAACAGACTATTTTCTCAGTAAATCTCTCGTTTTCAGGGGACCGAACTATATTCCTTTCCCACCAACCCATGGTGAGGTTGGCAAACGATTTTGCAAAAGTTGCCCCCATCTGGTGGTGTAAAGAACCATTAAACAAAAATATATTGTGGGCCAAACAAAATGAAAGCATATCCAAAATATACTATGTTTGAGCCCTTATCACATGGCTTCATAATCAAATCGGTCAGATGTGTCATTTCAGACAAGGTTTGTTTCTGCCAAAAAGTTAAATTCCTAGGAGTGAAGTCGAAATTATGCTGTTTCTTTCTCAAATCATTAATAACTAGATCCTGAAACGCCTCCAGACAGCCTATAGATCCAGGAGGATTACATTTTGATTTTAGGTATAATACTAGTACTTTTAGACGAATCAATTTTAATCTGAAAATGTGTTAAATCATTCCCATTATCCTCACAAGGTATTTCTGCCAAATCAGCCATGTCCAACAAAGTAGGCAAGTCAGATATTTCCAAATTAGTAGTACGCATGGGTTTAATTTCTATGGGCGGATTGACCGAAAGTATTTAGTTAGGTTAAGCTTTTGCATAAATTGGTCAAAGTCCAAATAAGTGTGTACAATTACCCACTCGAGGGACAAAAATGTAAACCCAATTTAACCACGTCTGTTTGATCGTGAGTTGGAGTATGATCGGTTAAGTTGATTATCTAGGTTAAAGACGCAGCCTCTACTTCCTGCTCTGTGTGCCATAGCACGCCCGTCTCTTTTGGATTGCCTTGATTTTGATGCGTTTGCCTCTTCCTCCTCGGCTTTAGTTTCTTGTTGTAAAACGTCTTCCAAGGCGTCTTTGCTGGTTGTATGTTTTCCCTCCCTTGGAAAACGTTGCATCTCTTGTAAAACATAAAAAACAAAAAAGACAAAAACAAAAAAATGCAGAGGTTTAGCAGGTGGTTTTACAACACTGCTGAAAGCATCCGATTCTGCTGATGAGGAGAAAGGTAGATCACTAGAGGGGACAATTGTGTCTTGACCCTCCACAAACTGTTTCATGAAGGCATCACATTTTATTGCAAAAGTATACTCTGCTGGTCTCAAAATCTAACTTAACTCGCAAAAAGTTATGCTTTTGCGTTGCTTAATTTCCTCCTCATATGCGACTAGACTTAGGGAAATACATTACGCGCCAGCATTGATCTATTTCAGTATTTTGTATATTTGTTTATTGCCTCATCTATCTTCTGGAAAATAATGGCAGTCTGATTTTGCATATTTTACTAGTATGGTCAAAAATGTGGGTGAACATTAGTTTCCTCACCCCACTCTTAAAGCACAGCCAGGTCCTAGCCGTCACATTTTGGGGTAACAGGAATGCGTAAGCCTTGTGGGATATGTCCCACATCCAGATAATTTTGTAGCGAACACTCCTCCCACAATTTAGAAGTTTCTTCTTTCTGTAGGTTTTCCAGTCGATCCTTCTGCTTTAGAAGATTCTGTCCAAATAGGTATTTGGTCTTCAAGAAATAAAAATCGAGCTTGAGTAATTTGAGCTGCCTCCCTTGTTGCCTGCATTTTGTGAGAACGTTTCAGGCTTATAGCCACAAAGAAAGAAAAGCAGCGGAGCGCTTCCTCTGGAATTGCCGCCTAACTGTTCCAGAGAAGGGCAAGGAAAGGAGTGAAAATAGAACTGCACATTAAATCCAGTGATCCTCAAACAAAACATTCAACTGAACATTTACCCCGGGCTTAAGATGCATCTTGCATCCTTCAAAAGTCCCACCAGCACGGTGCAGGGATTGTCCATGCTCCTCACTCTCTACTTCCTATATTCCCACAATATATGGTGCTCCCGGCTGCGTGGGCAAGAGAAGAGGATTACCAAAATTGGCATATTCGACAAATATGTATTAGAAAATCACTGGCAGAGGAGCCGACTGATCAGCCATGCCAGTTCAGATATAATTCGGATCTGTCGTGGCTCTATTCGTTGCCGTGGAAACACTGAAGAATGATGGGATATTTGCCCACCCCCATCAAGTGCTGTGAAGTGGGAGTCGTGAATTTAAGGCACGGAAATGAAGGACGGCAGCGAAGACTAGTTTCACGTGATCTTGCGCAGGTAATCCAATGGCTTTTGTTGGGTGCTCCTTGACAAGCCCCCCTCCCCCCCCCCCAGTGCCAGGGGCCTGATGGTCTGCAGGGTGTCTTCAGTCTTCTCACCGGTGCGCCCTGCCTGCTGTATTTTGTTAAACGAAGCCCCATCTTCAGGGTGATGAGCATTGTTCACCCTCCACGTTCTTTCCATGGCAGAGTTAAAACGTGCATTCTCCATGTATAATGCATGCATATACATTGGTTCATTCGGAAGACCAATGCAACATTCAAAAATTCTTCTTTTAAACCACCCTACAAAACGTTGTTGTATGGCTTCAATAAAAGCCCATTTTCAGAGGAAACCCAATTTCGGTCCTCCAGAGGTCCCAATATGAAGGACTGGAGGCGGTTCGACGTGAGGTCGGCATGGGCAGATGTAAGAACGAGGCACGAGAGAGAGGGTACGTGCAAAGCCAAACTTTATTTAGAGGCCCGCTCGGACTTCATCACCAACGCTCCGCCTCATCCGCCTCGTCTCTGCCTCCAGACACTATGAAAGTAAACGCAGGCGCGAGACAGAGATAAAACACATGAATAACATGAAACGAATAAATACAACTTAAATTAAATACAACCCCACTACATAAGGTGTTGGTAGCCCTGTTGGGCTCAGTGATCCTCCTCCTCCATCACCAGCGTGTATCCATCTATTTATTGTAGGAGCAGGCAGGAATACAAGGACCTACAGAAATGAGCACGCCTAATCGGGGCTTGTGAATGGAGCAGGCATGCCAACACTGCCCTGAAGGCAGCAGTTGGCCATGGGACGCTGACTGCACAAGAGCGGGTAACGAACTCTTCAGATGGCGATTCCAGTTAGTTGACTACAATAACCAAAAAAGGCTGTACAGGTGCACGATCAACAAAGATTTCCTACCCCTTTAGTGCTAAGGGCGAGGATGTTCGTCCAGCCTTTCCACAAGGAACCATTGTAGTCTCTGCCCACTGCCGCAGTTACACAAGATGAAAATGACAGCAGGATACAGAACGAAGTGGGCATCCTTTTACGTTTGCTTTTGGTGCCACCGCCAGGTGACTTGGGGCATCATTTTAAAAGAAAAGGACTCTATCCCCATTGGTGGGCTGCTGGGATGGAATGTCAGTGATTGTGGCAATTGATTGGTGGGCTGCTGGGATGGAATGTCGGTGATCGTGACAATTGATTGGTGGGCTGCTGGGATGGAATGTCGGTGATCGTGACAATTGATTGGTGGGCTGCTGGGATGGAATGTCAGTGATCGTGACAATTGATTGGTGGGCTGCTGGGATGGAGTGTCAAGTGACTGTGGCGATTGGAAGGTTGAAGTATCGGTTTCCAGTTAGGAGGTATGTAGAACATGCAAAGGGTAATAAAGGCATCTTAACCTTACCATGCTTTTCATGGAGACGACACCCCTGATCTAACACTCCCCATTAGGACAATCCCACCCCAAAATTGTGGGACAAGAAACGGGTTGTTTTTGAGCTAAATATAGTTTTATTACAATCGTAACTCACGCTCCCAGCTGGTTGCCCAACTTGATTTTATACAATCACAGGCCGCATATTTACTAAAGGAAACAACACCTGCCTGCCATTATTTCGCTAAAAGGCTTACAAACCTTGTGTAGTCTAATCTGTGTTTGCGTCAAGCAGGTCAGATTGGGTTCATAAACGCATACTAGGAGGGGCGGGTATCCAGCGAGGAGTGAAGTGCTTCCGCGGAGCTTTGAGGCGCTGCCAGTGGGGGCAGCCGACGAATGAGTCGGAAGGGATGTGGGCAGGGGCGCATCACCGGAGCTGTGCAAGTGGAGAGGAGGTGGGGGCGGGGGTGTCTGGGAGGGGTCGCCATGGGCTAGGATTAAGCCGCAGCGATGGGGCTGGTGTGACTACCTTGGGCTCCTTGCAGGGGGAGATTTGATACAGGTGATCGCCTAGGGGGGGTGGCCGCGCTATTCACATTGCGAATACTTTAATCCATGCATCAGGGACCACAGTGTAAAACTACACACCCTTGCATCTGGGGGGGGGGGGGTGTTTTAGTGTGTGTGTGTGTGTGTGTGTGTGATAGAAGAGTGCACGTGTCCCTAGAGCACGTATCGCGAGAACACAGCTGCAAAGGGCTCCACTAGTAATGCAAGTGATTTCCAGAGAAGTTTGTGTATTTGTATGGGACTGCCTTTCAGCCATGGCGGCCAGGGCAACGCTTCACATATCAAGCATGTGCGCATAAAACCAGTCTCCTGCACATTTATAGAGTCACATGAAACCCAGCTCTAAAAATCAAACAAAAGTAAGAATTGTGACTTTCCCTAGAATGCGTCGTAACACAATAATCCATCTATATATTTGTAGGGTGGTAACTAGGTGAAACTTAACCACTTTTGCAAACATTCTTTGTCACTAGTTTGGACTTGTTTGATGAATCGGTCAACATTTTTAAATTTGGCCCGGGCCCCCCCAAATGTAAAAATGTGGAAAATGCGTCCAAGGCCTCAAACCTTTAAAAAGAAATGGGGGGGGGGGGGGGGGCGGGGGTTTGACAAATCCTATTTTTCTTGTGGCCAGAAAGATGCTTCCTCTGAACAGGCGCACAGTGCATACCGCGGGACGGATTTGCCCCAAATAACTAACCAGCTTGGCACTGCACATGTGCATTTTGTAATTTTATTTTTTATTTTGGAGGCTTGGTGTAAATCCATATAGTCGTTTTAAAACCTTGACGGAGAATGGGGTGCTCCATGCCACACTTTTTGTATACATCTCCCAAGGTGCAGTGAGGCAACTGAAGCTTTTCTGGGATAGAAAGTCGCCATAGTTATGTTTTTTTTCTTTTTCATCGATGCAAGCCGTTTTCGTGGTAAATTTGCTGTACATTCTTGCGAGAACAAAGGGGGCGGGGTGTAAAAACGCTTTTCTAAATGTGTTCTAAAACACCAAATATCTTGCCCATTCCCTTTGCGGTTTCTCAAACTCTGCTACTGGCTACGACCTCAAGCCATAGTCAGTGTGTGCTGTAAACCGACAATGGGCCTAAAGAAATCCCATGGCGGCGTAGTTTAGAAACCTACTGAAAATCTTCAATAGTGTATCTGTGATATGAAAAGTACACACTTTAGTCCTATTGGTGGTGCGAGAGAGAACAGTCCCATTTGTGGTGTGAGAGAGAACAACACACTTGAATTCACTAAGACAAATCTTAGTTGAAGTGGCGTGAAGGTGATGGTTTAATGCATTTGCGAAGTGTTTGAAGGTACGCCACCTTCACTCTGAGTCCCCACGTTGTGCAGCCCATCTGCACACAGATAATGACTAGGGAATCTTTCTCTCCCCCTTTTTTCTCTCCCCCTTTTTCTCTCCCCCTTTTTCTGTCCCCCTCTTTCTCTTCCCCCTCTTTCTCTTTCCCCCCTTTCTCTCTTTCCCCTCTTTCTCTCTCTTCCCCCTTCTCTCTCTCTACCACGGTTAGTCTTGGCCCATCTCCTCTTCCTCCTCAGTCTCTCTCCTTTGCTCCTCTAAGCCTCCCCTTCCTCCTGCCTTTAGTGGATCACTTTAATGATCTCCATCTTTATCTGAGAACTCACCTCCACAGCTTCTCCAGTGTCTTCTCCAACCACCTCCTTAATGCTCCTCTCTACCTCCCTTGCCTCCCCTTCTATAACCTTGTGTCTCTCCTCCTAGCACCTCCTCCCCATTCCCTTGCATCTCACTTCAAACCACCTACCCTAACGAACCTTTTACCCCTGCCAAGTCGCCATTCCCCTCCTAGTTTTCCCCCAACCTTCTTATACTGGGCCAACCTCCCCCTGACCTTTCCTCGATTCAGTCAACCCCATCCTAAAATACTGCCAAATGTTATGTAATTTTCTCCTGCCTCTTCCAACTACAAATGTTCAAGTTCCTCCTTTTATATCTTTCAGACCAACATTCTGACAAATGCCTGCTTCCTCCTTCGATTCAGCTCTCTCTCCTTGTTAATTCCTGCCTCCTCCAAAGTACCTTTTTATCTTTATTTTTTTGTTTGTTTTCTACTGCCACTTTCCTCTCCCTTTCGCCTTCCAGCTCCTCCTCTCCGGTCTCCTCCACGCTCCGGCCTGCAGCTCCTGGTAATATTCTGTTTCCTCCTAACTCCCACAATGACACTGTCTTGGATTGTATAATGCCTTAGCCCCTCCTTCCAGCCTCTTTGGGGTAAGGAACACTCTTGTATACAAACTTGTTGCTGGGTGGATTGGAATTGTAGTACTTCGGGCCTGTCTCCAATCTCCAGTGACTGCTGGACCCCAGCCTAAGGAGCCAAGTCTGCGATTTTAGCGTTTTCAACTCCTGCCTCTTCTAATCTTGTGTCCTTTCTGTACTTTGATGAGAGCACGCAGGGACTGCCCATCCACGCATTTGTCACTGCGCCGCAGGACCTTTGCTCCTCTGTTCCCTTAAGAGGTCCCTTGTCTGGCCCATTGGTTCCAAAGGGCCCTGTAGGTTTTGGTGTTCCCTTAAAAGGACTTGTTCCTATGTTGCCCATGTGGGTGGGTTTTTCTCTAAAGCCGTCTTCTGCTGTGCCTGAATGGGCATTTGGTATGGCTATGATGACGAGGCCGCTGTGCGGAACCTCCGGGGTTACTACCATCCTGAAGCTCAGGGGTGCTGCGTCCCCTAGGGTCAGTGCACGGTCAGCATTCAAAGCCAAAGAGGCTTTGATACATATATATTATAGGTTATTTATCTAGCCCTGGCTGTAATTGTAAAGAACCTTTAAAAACCTAATTTAACCAATGTAGACCGCATTGTTCTTTCCTCCATCTCTCGATGGCATTTGGTACATGCTACACAAATTATTGGGTTTGTGTCTTTAACCTTGATTATCAACTTCTTCTACCACTGTGTGCTTTACTCCTTCATTCATAAAGTTCAAGGAACTCATTCTAGATTTGTGTCCTCTTAGAATTGGTCTGTATAATATTCTGAAGAGTTTAACAGTCTTTTTCCATTGGTGCGGAGCACTGTACCTGGTTACCAGCCGTTCTTTCTTGATCAAAGTATGTTTGCTTTTGATTACTCCCTGAAAGTTTGGTCCATGTAAAATTATCATTTCCTTGCAAAGTTATTTCTTGTAGGTTTCACTGTGGCCTTCTTTAGCTCGGGCTGATGGGCCATTAGCATTCCTGTCTGCCCCCAAACGTGCGTTTGTTTTTTGTTCGCTATATAAGAATCAGTGTGCCTTTGCCCCTTTATTTCTTTATCAGCACTCTCCTGTAAACCATCCATTTACATGTTATGTGAGATACCATCTCAATCCCTATGCAAAGCAACCAACTGTACTTCCACCTTTCCCTCCGTTCTACCATTCCAAATTGGCCAAAGTTACATTGGTTCAGGCAGTTGTCGAAGTCCCTCTTCCACTTTACTTCTGTATTGAATTAATGCTGCAATACTATCCGTTTCTGGGGAGAGCGTCTGGCTAATTGTTTGTTTGGTCGGGAACGAAGGCCAAATCCATCCGTGACTGCTGCCTGCGGTCTAAGTTCACCTCCCCTGTGTGCCTTGTTTTTATTTTCTCCCCAGCAGCGATGTCGGTTAAGTAATGGAAAAGGCACTCGCTCCTTTCACTATGTCCCATGGTGGCCATCTTCCTTAGTTTTTATATGGAAAATGGGGTTTGCACAATGTGCTGAATCAGTTGACTTGCTCCCTTGCTTCTACAGTTCAGGAAGGATCTCAAGACCACCCTCTTAAGGGTATGGCTCCTCCCTATAACGCCCAGGTCCACACACCATCCTCTCCCCACAATACCTGAGACTGTGGGATCTGATGTCCACGGTTTCATCCGCTGGCTACTTGTAGACCCATTGCTGACACTTGCCTTCCCTTCCCTGTTAGATTTCCACTCCCTAACCTTGGTCTTTCTCCTATGATTGGAAATGGTTGCATTGCTTCCTAATGCTAGGTCTGTGCTCAATGAATATCCTAATAATAATTTCCCAAAAAATAACAATATTTAAAACTTCAGTACCACCGTAGATGGCGCCCCGGGTTGTAAATGGCGATAACCACCATATTTGGGGGCGGACAGTGGCCCTGCATTAGCTCTGGCCTTCTCAGATCTGCTGCCCATTACCAACCATGTCTGCTCTCCCTCCACTCCCTCCCCCGCCCCCCCCCCGAATGCAGGGGTGTTTGCTATATATTAAACAATGAGTATTTGTCCTTTTCATTCCCTTATTTTGAAAGGATATAAACAAGCTTCTGCTTGTAGCCCAGAAGAGCCTGGTTAGCTTGATACCAACAGAAGCTACTTTTGACTCCTCGGGCCAATAGGTGCCATACAAACAGACCTATGTGACATTTATTCTGGGTCTCCCTGATTATTGCAAATCCACAATTCTAAATTCGAAATTTTCGAAAAACTAAATAATCGCGAACATCACCCCTACGCGAAAATTCCCCTCTGTGACCACGCTTCCCCCCACCACCTTACTTACCCTTTGGCGGCACACAGCGAAGTGTGCTGCCGACTCCCTATCTCGCTGTGATGCCAGGTCGCTTCACTTACGTGGATGGGAACTACCGCTGCAGGTTTTTTTCATTTACTTTATTTTGAAAGCAGGGGACACCCCCGTTGCCATTATAGTCAACAAGGGTGCGGGTGAAACCCCTGCGTCGCTTGTTCTCTATAATGGTCAGGTATGGTAGAATTGTTCAACATTTTCAGCTGTATGTAATTTTGGTACAGCAGAAATGCGGACCATTCTAATTTTCTTCTTCTTTTTTTTCTGGATATTTATAATTCTAACAATTTGAGCATTTGTCTAAGGGAGCAGTTTCACACATCTTGAAGACATTTAGACACTAATGGTTCATATATAATGGACAAATGGATATAGTCTGTCTCTCGTATACAAACTCTATTTGCAACTTGCTAGGTACTAGCTCCACGTTCCAAAGAGTTGGGTGTCTCACAGGGTGATGCCAGATAACCAGGAGCTATTACTAGACCCTCAACAAATCCTTATTTTTCTGGTGTTGGTACACGGGACACCATCTGCTAACAACTCACATGGTATGAGGAGTTCCACTGCTTCATACCAAATTTCTATTCCAGATTTAAGGTACCATGAGTAAAAATGTAAAACCACATGAAAGTATTAGTATAATAACGCTGCTACAATACCAAATCTTTGTGTATATTAAAATCGATATGTTTAAAATGGTCTTTAAGCATAGTTATAACATTTATACCATTAACACAACTGAACACTGATGGCCGGATGGTTTTGAATGAACTTAACCACTGGCATTGATCGAGACAATCTTTGTGAAAGACCAAATGCAAATCAGGCTTCGTCCTACCCACCCCTAAAGGGGCAGTCTGGTTCAAATGGTTAGGTTGCGTACCTTCTGAAGGACACCACGCAACCTCAACCATGTTTCGGCCTCATTTGGCTTACTCTGTGGTGTAGCTTGCGTCTAGAGTGCACAGTAAGCTTGGGATACATGTCTAGGCATACCCATCCTATCAACCATAACCACATTGCCTAAACATTTATGCATCTGAATAGTGACGCACCTCCAACACAGAGCCTGAAAATGATAGTTTTGCAGGGATGGAAAACCTGGAATTCAGTATGTTGCCTGGAATGGTGGACACCTGTGCTATGTTATGGCTCTGTCTGAATTGGTATTCACTAATACAATGGCTTTATTTTTTTCACATTTAAGCCGATTGTCTGACTGCTGTCTTCTTGTGTAATCACATCGATAATGTTCCCCTTTTGTGGTGTTTTCTTGTTTTCCTTTTCTTTGTTATTCAGGGTGCAGAGAGAACTGGCCGAAATCTAATAAGTAATCTGATGTTGCACTGTAAAACTAGCCAATCATTTCCCTCTTTGCAATGATTGACGAAGGTTTTCAGCTCAAGTGTTCTTCATTCTATAGTTTAGTTGTATTGAACCCAAATATTGAATGATCTTTTCTCTGAACTTCAGTGGTTTTCTGCTGTTAGCAAGTTAATGTTAAAGGTATTTGTACCGTGCACCGTCACCACCAGAATTGGTCCCCAGGCGCTCAGGCGGATCTGCAAACAAAAAGGCGGGATGGGTTAGTCGGGTGAAGAGGGAGTAGCAAAGTGAGAGAAGTGGTGTGCTGTTGGCAGCTTCAGTTAGGTTTTCACTGTGCGCTGAGCTTTGGTGTGACTATCCTACTAATGCGAGACCTGGAGTGCCGTTGGTGCGGTTCATGTGTTTGTTGCGGTGTGGTGAAGTACGTGCGGTTTGCTGAGTGAGAAGATGGTTGTATGGATTTTCGTGTGAGTTGGGTATGCAGAGATTTGAGTACAGCGTTAGTGGGTTATATATCTTAGTCCTTATAAATCTTGTTCTATGTACTGGTTGTCCTATGGGTGGGCATGTTTTCCACGTTCTTTCCTGTCAGTATAATTATGGGTGATGGCGTGGCACGTTCCCAGCAGTGTTTTGAACTTGATGTGATAGGAAAGGACGTGTCTTGTCTCCTCACTTTGGTATTGGTACTGTAAATTAGCAGTCAACCACTCGTATGCAATCTATTTTCTGTTGGTGGTCCATTGTTGCCTGTGTGTAGTCTGTAGGCCAAGCTATTCTTGATATATCCTCGGGAGGATAGCTTGGGGGCAACGTGCTCACCTTGGAAGCAAGACTGCGCGGAGCAACCCAGGTTCAATCCCCTGGTCCGTGCTTAGAAACCTCTGGGTATTAAGCGTGTTATAAATGACCAATTATTATCGTCTATGCCACTCCATCCTGATCTATTAGTGTTCATTTTATGGTATCGTCCTATCCTATTCATCTCTCAGTTGGTAAGTTGATATGCCATAAATTGATCTTCATTAACTTCTGTTTATGGGTGATAGCTGAGGGGTGGGAGGGATAGGGAGAATCGGTTTCTTCACTTAGCATTGTTTCAGCTGTGTATATGCCCCTGCAAGTGTTCTCCTAGTTATGGGGGTGAAGAGCCAAGATTTGAAGAGTTTTCTGAATAGTAGGTGATTTCTTGTGCTATGTATGTTATTCGGTAGCTCATTCCAAGTTTTTGGGGCGAGGCGAGAGAAAGAAGATCCTCCGAATTTTCTTTTGTTGTAGGGTTTTGTTTCCAAATGGATGTCGCTGCTCAATCTGAGCGTCCTTTGTTTTTTACTTGCCAAAAAATGCCACGTATATAGCTATCTTGGTTATAGATTTTGAAATAACTTGTTCTTGCAGCAAGAAAACTCAGGTAGAAAATTGGAAATTTGGTGGTGCAGATCTGTAGATTTCCTTTGTCATCCCTTCCACATCAGCACACTTTGTGGCATTGTAAAAACTGCAGTTTTCGTTGTGTGGGCACTTAAAGTTGCTAATTCTATCATTGCCACATACTAAAATGATGATGCATAGAAACTTGCAGTGGGAAATGGCTGTTGCAATGGCTTTTGAGACTTTAGCGCTCTTCATAATGGTGTAACCGTATTGAAAATTGCATATGCCGGGACATACAAGCTTCAATGAGGATTGACAATCTAGCCACACAATAACCAGGACTACTAAAATGGTGCTCAAATCAAACCTTGGTCTTATCATGCATACAACCCATAAATGGCTTTGGGAGTATTCACTTTTATTTTTCTTTTGCAGGAATACAACCTCCATGGATCTGGAAACGGATGGGCTGGCGGGCCATCAGTACATAGTTCTTACCGCACAATGGAAGACAAGTCGCAAGCCCAGCCTTTGAGACGAGAAATTTCACCTGAGCGTTGCCCCACTGCAGCTGGAAATGGCTACAGAGACACACTGTCACCAAGCCAGAGATTTCAAGAAAGCAGGAAGGCTGCTGCCACTGCCCCGCGATACGCCCGCTCTGACGTTGCTGGTCAGAATATGCACCAGTGGCAGCAGAGCACTTTCAAAAAGCAAGTCCATGTTGGTACTCTGCGAAATCCTGTATATATGGTCGGCAGCCTACCCTCTAGCCCAACTGGACTTCTGTACCAAATGTCGGGTAACAGTCGCAGTATGAACAACCTGATTGATAAAGAATACTATTCTTCTGGGACTGCTGCAGTGGGACAGACTGGAACCATGGTGCAGACGACCGTGGTGCCTTCCAGTCAACAATATGTGAGGTCTAACTGGAACCAGAGTACTTTCAGAAGCATGCATGCTGGCCAGGGCACTTCTCAGCAAGCGTCCATGGCCAGTGGGGCTACAGATCCAGGGGTAAAGAGAACGATCATAACTGCTGTTACAGGAGCAGCAACTGGAAGTGGCATACTTGGGCAAAATAAAGAAGCTGTTCAAACCGGATCTCAAGTGGGGTGAGGCTTACACTAAAGCAATTTGCGGCGACACTAGTTTGTTGTATTGGCAAGATGTTCCTTCCGGCTTGAATTTTTCAATTACCTTTGTACTTGATTAAAACGTGCCCTGGCTTTACCCCGATGCCATTAACACCCTTATTAACTGCACTAAATTTGCAGCATGAGGGTGGGGGAGATGATTGTTTTGAAGTAAAGGTAGGTTTGCAAACCAATCCAATAGCTTAAATATAACCTACCAGTGGAAAAGCCTGTGTACACGGCCAAATGTGCGTAAATGAAAACGTTTTTAGAGTGTAAATATATTATGTGGTGTATTTTAATGTAATTTATGTTAATAGAAGCACTTTTATTTGTAAAGGATCTTTGTTCCTTTTACGTGGAGGAGCAGTAACCTCAAACACAATCTCACAGAATCCATTGAAAGTTAAACCTAGTACATAAGGCCAATTGTATCTGCACCTTCTTGGATTCCACTTATTGATTTTGGACTCATTATATTGAGGGATGTCAGAGTAATACAAATCACTTGCAGCATGATTTGAAGTGGACCTGAGATCATTAAATTTAAGTCAAAGTTTAAAACTTACAGGATGAATATTATTGATGTAATACATACCAAGACATATTACAGCAAATAATTACATAATAACCAAGTACATTATAAAAATGTATTTTGTTAGAGAAATACTACTTGATCAAATTAATTTTGTTTTGAATGTATATATTTAGTGTATGCAACTTGAAGTATTCTGTTGAAGTGGTTTCCCTATCTTGCGCCTTTTCTGCAGCTAATTGTATGGTATCCCTGTTGAAATACATATTTTGTTCACCTGGAAGATGAACTTGAAGTCTTATTGTATGCGGAAGGCATCAGCTCCCTCTAGCGGTGATAGCAGGCGAAGCGGGCAGGACGACCTGGAATAAACATACATCGGGCCTTTTATTATATAGTATGATGATTGGACAGCATGTGTGGGACTCTGGGACCTAATTGTCTATTTTTCTTTTCCTGTGTTTTTTTTAAATGGGTTGATATAAATCTATAAGTACTGAGCATGTGCGACGAAGTGTAGAGAGGTAGCCCAAACTTATCAAGGTTATTTTCCTCTTTTAAATAGTGGGTTAACATGGTGCATTTTAAGTAAGATCCCTATAAAAAAAAAAAAAAAATGAAAAATGGCAACACAATTTTAAATGTTTGGCAGACTGACACATTAAAAAAGATCTCAAGTCACAAAGTACATGGGAGTTTTTTCAAAGGCATTTTCAGGCTGTAGATGACCAATGTATACCAGATTTTTCAGCATGCCAGATAATGCTAGTATTGCAACTGTAGGAATTGTAAGGAAGACATTATATCACAAGTATGACACTGACGATAGAGATACAATTTCAAAACCTTTTTGATTTGTGGGCTTTGGAGAAAAACTCCTACTTTGCCCTATCACTATGATGGGAGTAGTCTCTAACTTCAAATAATAAAGTAAACACAGTCCTAGTTAGTCTGTTAAATCAAAATGGCCTCTACTAACAAAGCCTAATGCCTTCCCTAGGTTTTATACAAAAAGCATGTTAAGGGGAATATGTATGCAAAGAAAAGGCAGTGTTATAACATAAAGAATCAAGATGGCTGAGTTAGCTCTCCATCCCACATTAGACAGCACGGAATAAGGAGGCCCCCCCATAGGCAGGGTGACTCACTCTGGCTCTGGTTATCAAGAAGTATTTCGAAACGTGGGTTGAGGCCCGCTTGGCCTTCCACGTTAAAGTCACTGGTTTTTCAGTTCACCAAAGTTCTTTCACAGTTCAATAAATATTTCATCTAGGTCTCCCTGTGTCGGGCTCAGGCCTCTCAATAAATTATAGTTAAAAAAAACGTTCACATAGGTCTCCCTCGGTCAGCGTCAGACCTCTGAATAAATCATAGTTCAACAAAAAGTTCACACAGATCTCCCTCAGCCGGGCTCGGACCTTGCAATCACACCACTTTTGTAAGGCTTCCCTTCCCCAAGCTGAATTCACATTTGTCAGGGGTTCCCTTCCCTAACTTATCACACTTCTGGTCTCCCTCAGTCTGTCTCAGGCCTTTTCGAAAATGTGCAAGGCTTTTACCATAGACCTCCGCAGGACCACTTCGACTTTCTCTTCAACTCACACTCTTATGTTCTTTGCTCCAGTGTCTTTTGGTCTTGGTAGTTCTGTACCATAAGCAAAAAGTTCTAAAAGATCTTCCTCTTCAAGCGTTCACCTTTTCACTTCCCCTTTTGCCAGGGTTTATCTAGAGCCTTATGCATTTCAGAGTTCATTCACTTTGCGGCTTCAATTCAGGAGTCAAAGTTAATACCACAGGCTTGGCCTCTCCTCCTCAACTCTGTCGTTCACCCGGGAGGGTTGCTGGTATCCTTGAAACACTATGTAGTATTCTTGTTTGGGATTTGGCTCTCCCGGTTTTTTCGGAGGCAACGACCTTCTGCAGGGAACTTCAGGGTTTCCCAACCCTTAGTTTTGTCGTTCTGCTCCAGTGGGTTCGCCTTTGCCCCGGAGCTTCTGGTTCCACTCGTATTCTACTCTGCTCCAATTCTCATGGGTCTCCAAGATAACAGGATATGACAGATGTCTTTATTAGGTTAACTCCCATGTTTTTGTCCGATAGCTTTCAAGTCCCCAGTCGCCTTGGATCCTGTGTTCTTGTTATATTTTTTTCAGAAGACAACCTCCATTGTTTGGATACTACGATGCTCTAAACTTGCATCCGTGGATCGGCCAAGGCCTTTGGTATCGACCCTTTCTCAATTGGCCACTCAACCTCACCCTGTGGGGACCAGGCAGGATTTTCTCCGAGGGGGCTCCTAGCGACCAACTTGAGTCACTCCGCAGTCCTCAGGCTCACAGCGTGGGGTGTCAACTACCCGAGGGCCTGAACTGAACCATCCATACTGCTACCATGTGTACAGAGAGCCCTGGAAAGTCCCAGGGCTAGGGGAACAGGTAGGCCAGGAAGTCTTGTGCACAATAAAGGGAATAGTCATGGTAAATGGCAAAGACCTGTTTTATTAACAATCCATTTAAAAAGTGGATGGGAGAAAAGCACTTGAGTCTCCAACGCTCTCAGTCTTATTTGTTTATTATTTATATAGTGCTCCAAACCGGGAGATATCTCGGTGCAATACAAAACAAGTTATAAAAAGCATCATAGCGGAAGTAACATCACAATCTTAAATGCAAAAAAAAAACCTATAGGGTCTGGGGATTGGTTAGGGGGGATTACCTACATATATGATGCATAGGTGTTAGTCTTTTCATTGCACAGGCTTATTTGATGGCCCCACCTTGGACCACCCCTAAAATGATACCTGCTGTTGAGAGGATGACTTTCTTATTTGTAATTGGCTACTCCAACAATTTCAGGGTGGCATAGCTTTAGGGATTTTCATTGGTTGGCATCTTACTGACGAACCTTGAATAGTTGGCAGTTCATTTAGCACATGAGCGGAAATAGTGGTGGGGGAGCGACATCCAGGAACTGCGTCTTCCAAGTAAATAAGAAACCATCCCTGGTTTCCTAGGCCAGACGCCAGGTTATCTAGCTTTGAACCTGGCCTTGTTCAGCACCTCTCATTCTGGAAATCTTATGGGATTCGAGGCAGATGTCTGTCTGTAGCTTAATGAATGAACATGGTTTTCCAATCATAGGTCATATGTGATGAGACCACGTTCTGACTTTTTCTGCTTGGCTTTTATTAAGATTTGAGCTCCTATTAACACGTGTCACCTTGCCTTCTCTGGCCACTGGAGACTGGCTAGAGCTGTTTTTCTTCCAGTATTAGACTTCGAATTAATGGGCACCTGGCACTGAGGCGCGGTATTCGTTTACCTAATCTAAGAACAATGTGTCCAACGCTTAGGAATTATCTTCTGTTCCCTTTGGAGCTATCCAAACCTTCCTTTCTGCAGTAACCTTGGAGAGGGCTGTGCAGCTACTGGCCTGCAAAGGTCTTTATTTTTAGCTAATTCAGCAGGCGGTATCTCCCTACAGTTTTGAGGCTTCTTCGATGCTTCCCATTCACTCGAGCGTGGTTTTGCTGCCCATTTGTCCAACATGGCCACTCGTTACCATTGCATTTCTACGTTTAGCAAGATTCCAAGCTTTGTGTGTGCTTCGTTCATCTTGCGTTTCAACATTTACATTGATTACGTTGTGTTACTAGTATCTATTGGTGCAGGTCGTTTTCTTCATGTCTAAGTGCAAGTTTGACCTATAGTCTGAGTTTCTTCATGGTGAGTGCATATCTGCTTCGGGTCTAGTGCATCTACGTGTCAGTTTGGCACTTATGCCACTTGCTCTTCGTCATCTTCGGCATGTTCATGTCATCTTGAGCTTGCTGATTCATCTCTTCTATTGTCCCTATATAGGAACCACCTAGAAACATGCCAAACAGGAAGCTGTTACTTCAAGCCTGCACCCATACACACTTCAGTATGTATACCTGCCATCCTGCCTCGCACCTTCCAGAGCCATGCCCCAGTCAAAAGGGCAGACATTTTGTTTTATTTAAGACCACCTTACATTACAATTCTACTCACTTGCTTAATCCCCGAAACACTTGTGTACAGGCGCGTTATTGATGCCATATCATATCATGAACGCGCCTGTTGATTCATTGCCCAATGCACCCAGTTCTGTTTAATCCTTGTAAAAAACAAAGTGGTAAGTCACTTCTTGACGGTTTCATCCTGGTGGGGGGGAATGAGATCTGTAGTGGGGCATGGAGTGTGTGGGGGTGGTAAAGGGTTGCTAGTGGGAAGGTATTGGGGACCCCATTTCATAAAATCCAGGATAAAATGTACCACACAGCAACCTACCATTTTGTAATTTATGGGGATGAAATCGGGAGAGCCAATGCAATACTCAGATTTGTGCATTTTATTCCATTTTCTTTTATTTTGGGGGTGGGGGAATTCTGCAAAAGCGTTTCTTCTACACATACACAGATGTAGATGCCTATACATTTGGATTTCAAAACCTAGCAGTGTATTTTCAGTCTTGCCTGAAGACAGTTTTTGCATGCAAGATTCACATTGGTCTCCTAAAAGGGGAGGTGAACGGATGTGCCAGGGAACGGTTTTCAGCTAGAGCTTTTTCTGGCAAAAGAACTACTAAAAGCTGGCTTTGACACTGCTAGCTGCTGATCAGCAGTACAGCGAGCAAAGGCTTCCATGGAGTTTGCCCTCACTTGTACCACCACTCTGCTCAGTGGTGTCTCAGTCATGAAGCTCTGCTAGGTATAAAGTAAACTATATACACCTCCTTCGCCTCTACTTTGGTACTGTGGGTAGGCGATACTCTTCAGAGAGGAGTCTGGAGCAAAAGCAACCAAAACACGGGATTACATTAAATAACACAATTTCCAAGCAAGTCTCTGAACAAAATATGAACTTGACTTGAACACAGACCATTAACTCTAAAAACGACATCTGTAAGGCAAGTATACAGGTAAAAGCCAACTAGCTATTTTTACAATGGATTTCTAAACTCTGGCCTGATGGACAGTGGTTTAGGATGCCACCCTTGTTGGTGAAACGTGGGGAAACTTCTGGGAATAGCGTCAGACCAATTCACTGCAGCTTGCAGAGCAGCCAAGGAGAAATCTCAGGAGGAGTGAGGGTGATTGGCGGTCTTCAATGAGCACACACAGTGAAACATCAAGAATTACCATTCAACAATAGCATACACAAAAATACTATTTATTAGGCCCGGAAAAAAACACAAATGAATAATGAAAAGCAATAGCAAATACCACACAAGCAACACTCTATATAAAATATATACAGTAACTGGAGTCAAATGCGATCAAGTTAATAACTCTGCAAATTACCTTCAAAGGAAATGGCAAATAACTTTCAGAGCATAGATGAACTTCAGAAGTGAAAACCCTAACTTTATAAGTCCAGTTCTACGATGAATGGAGCCGTGTGCTCAATGTCCCGTGCGCTCGATCGTGCGTAAAAGTCACAAAGTACCTTTTTAGAGAATTGGAGAAGTTGGGGGCAGAATTCTCACAGTGACAACAGGTTCCAAGAGTCATGGGAGGATCTGCTGCAATGAATATTCCCAACTTTCGATCGACTTTAGGAAGTTGAGGCTACCTACCGAAGCCAAAGAGAGGACCACAAGGAATCCTTTCCGTGCGTAAAATGTTAGGGATGAACAAGGGGCCACCAGTAAGTGGTTTCACTACTTGCAGCCCTTTTGGTCCAAACTTGGCGGGTCTGGAAGGAGTCATCAGGGGTTTGATTTCCAGCTATGGGTTTGGCTTCAAAGTGCACAGGTAATGCAGGTGCAGCCGCAGGTCCGGTTTGTAGCAGGAGCTTTAACTCCCGATTTGTGTCATGAACAAAGAACACACTGATGCCGGTGGTCTCGCGGCACAAGACGGAATGCAGGAAACCGTATTCAGTGGCGGTCACTGTAGCACAGTGAAGCAGGGGCACCCAACTCTCGCAATCTGATGCAGTCTTCTCTCTCACGATCTAAAGCAGTTGGGGCAACTTGATTCAGTGGAAAGGTGCTTTGCAGTGCAAGTTAGGATTCCCCAAATTTTCGAGTCAAAACTCGACACAGCGACACTACTGCACGGTTGCTATGGTTTGAGCTGAACAGTCCACTGGATTGCCTAGGGACACTGAGGCGCTGAGTGATTTTATTCCCACCTATCCAAAAGTTCAAAGCACCTTCGCTGGTCCTCTGAGAGTGTGCAAAGCAGGGATCTACCGGTACATCAGCGGGCTCAGGGGGCCAACATTTTTTATCGCGTCTCAGGATAGTCCTTTATTGTGCTTCGCACCTCTGGATACCTGGCTCCGTCTTGGGTCGATTCGGACCTGTTGCTGTAATGCTGGTCTGCTTTCAGGACCCCTCCTCCCATCTAAAAGTCCAGTGAGTGCTTGCACCCGGTCAGCCAAGGAGGTCTGCCCCACTCATGCACATCAGCATGCACACCAGCTGTGGTTCAATCAGGGACCACTGGGGTCTCCATGCTCTTGTGCCCATCAGACATCCTAGCACCATTAGTGTTGATTGGGAGCAGACCGTCCCAGCCCACTTCCTGGATACCCACACACATTAACCTGCAGTAGCCCGCAAAAGAAGCGGTTTTTGTGGACAACTGCATGTCCAAATAAGGAAGTCCCTGGTCACAAAGACCATGAGCAAGGACATAATGGCCAAAGGAATAGACAAAAGACCTTGTGGCATGGCCCTGACGGACACTAGCCACAGTCATGAGCCAAACGCGGTAAGCACAATATGGCTCCGTAAAAAGTTGTAAAAATACGATCACCACAAAATCCTTGGAGGATGACTAGGGCCAGAAAACACAGGGACCCCAGTGTGCGGTACAGTAATGTGCGCAATGATAAAATGTTACCAAAAGTGGCAACAAAGTTGAAAGACTAAGAGAAACAAAGTTTCTCCGTACTGACAGCCTGAAGGATGTCACTTTCCCCTTAGCAATGAGTGAAAGCCCAGGGAAGTGCAGCTGAAGGCTGAGAGTTTGTTTGTTTGGTTATTTCGTAATGCGCACCTAACCCAGAGGTAGCCGGGCGCAGAAGCGACAAGAGGATTGTATAGCTTAGGTTACATGTGGTGCTGTAGAGTCCAGCTGTGGTTACAGTGCTAGACACAACAGCAGAATTGAGAACAAGTACAATGGGTCGTAATTACATGAAAAATAAAATATACATAGTTTACAATGGGTCATAATTGCAAAAAGAATAAAATATACATAGTTTACAAATTTATAGCTGAACGGTCGGTAGGTACCAATACGTTAGACGTCATGTTCCTTAATCCAATGAATACGATACGCTCTGAATTGTAAGTAGGGCAGATCTTCCTTTAGAGATGGCGGTAGAGAGTTCCACTGTTGTGCTGCTTTGACAGAAAAGCCCAGTGGTAGTACGCTTGAATCTAGGCACCAGTAGGAGGTTCAAATTCGCCTTTCTGGAGGGATGACAGCAAGATTCACCAGACAAATATCCTATGAGGTATTGAGGGGCAGAATGGTGGAGACATTTGTGGGTCAGGGAGGCGGATTTAAGGAGGATCTTGTCTTTCGTAGAAAGCCAATTGACAGATCTTCTTGTTCCAGAGATATGTTACGTTCACCTGGTATCCACATGGACGCCACCCAGCCGGGTTACTCGCTGGTATGCTTCTCAGCTTTGCCCTGATGTGGTCTGCAGGGAAGGTTCTGCCTGAAAATACAGGAGGGCTGTTTTCAAGACTAACCGACTGGGGTAAGTATCCTCCCTCCACCCCTGTATGATTTCAGTCCCTCTGGCACCCTCTCCTCACCTTGTGGTAGAATTAGGCGTGCTCGCCGTCCTGCCTTCTTTGCAGGGGCGCAGTGTCTTTCATGGGCGAGTGCGGTCCAGTTACTTCCCTGACGGTTGATATTGTTCAGGTAGGTCTTATTGCTGTTCTTTAGTTTTGTTGCTATCGTGCATGCCTTTCTTTGTTTAAAATGTCTCTTTTTCTCCCTTAGGTATGCAGATCTTCAGCACGGCGAACTGGCTTGGTTGAGCCCCGCTGGTAAATGATGGCGCATTAAGAGCGCTATGATGCGGTAAGCGCTATGTGCAGCGCTGCAAAGTCTTGCCTTTGCTAACCTGTGTTTTCCTTCCTTGTAGGTCGCAGTGTTCTTCAGCGCAAGTGTAATGTCCGGAGTTCGCAATTTGTAAATGTCTCTACTGCTTTCTTTAATGTTGCCTCTATCTCCCTCTTTCAGGTCGTTCTGTCCGGGAGGCGTGCAGATTCGAGGAAGCTGTTGTCAGTAGCTGCGAGTGGCTAAAGATGAAGACTGCAGGTAAGATGCGTCTGCTAATGGTGTTCCTTTTGTCTCCTTGCAGGTTCTGCTTCTCTGAAATAGCTGGACACGGTGAGCATCACGTTGAAAGCTGCAAAGTAACGCGAAGCGTGTTGTCTTGCTCAGGTGTGGTTTAAATAGCCCCCACAAAATAGTCCAGGTAAAGTAATCCCCTAGGCTACCACACCCAAAACGTTAGACCACATAGCTTGGTTCTTAGCACACCACAGGTAATGGGCATCGGGTCGGCAGCTGCTAATAAGAAGACTCGCATTGTTCTGTTATTGAGAAAGGACTGAATCCAGTCGATAGCCTCTTGGGAGAAGTGGGCTGCCGATTTTAAGTGATTACAGAAAATCTCATGGTCCACCAGATCAAATGCTGCTGAAAGATCGAGGAGCAGCAGTAATGCTGTCTTGCCCTAGTCTCTCAACTCATCTATTTGAGCCTTAAGGTCTACAAGAGCGGTCTGTCTCAGTACCATGTTGGGGTCTGCAACCTGACTGACGGACTCCTAAGAGGTGGCTGTGTTCGAGATAGTGCTGGATTTGCAGGTATGCTGTTTTATTAAGGATTTTAAGTAAGAAGGGGACTGTGGTAATAGGGCGGTAATTATTGGGAATGGATGGATCTACATTTTTTTTTTGAGACGGCGGAGGTCCCAAGATTGTGTTAAGTTATTGGGTATGGTGCCAGAAGTGAAGGATGCATTTATAAGTTTAGTGATGAAAGGGGAGAGTTTGCGAGCTGTATCTTTTATGAGTTGTGCCGGGCATAAGTCACTATGGCAATTAGAGGGTTTGAGGGTAAGGATGACTTTTTCAACCTCTTTAGTGGATACTTCGCGAAAGTTAAATTGGGGAATGGCTGCATGGGGGGTGGTGTTAGGCTGGATCGTGGCGTTATCATATTCAAATTGCTAGGTTTAGAGGAAGTAAGAAGAGTATCTTTTTATTGCTAATCTTCGTTTGCAAGGTTGTGATTTTATCAGCCAGCGCATTTTGTATGCCAGAGCACCCGTTTTTGTCCTTGATGCAGGAGTCTGGGGTTTGAATAGGGGATTCTGCCTCTTTTAGAATAGCAAAAAGCTCTTTGGTATTAGATTTAGCTTGGGCGATTCGGAGGTTGTAAGAGGTTTGTTTAGCAAGGATGATTTCTTTTTTGTAGAGGGATGCTTGTTTATTCAGGTTGGTCTGGTTTATCTCTGAGGGGTCTAGTCTCCATGTTTTTTCATATCGGCGTTTCTCTTGTCTAATTGCTTTTAAGTGTGGAGAGAACCAAGTATTCATGTGTTTGCGGGGTTTGCTCTTACACATTTTTAATGGAGCTATGACGCCAAGGGATGAAAGCATCACTTGGTTATACGTTTCTACCATGTTAAAGGCCTCTGTGTAGTCTGGGATAGCGTTAAGGGTAGGTAATATCAGGGGAATGAGTTTTCAGGAGTAATATTTCTTTTATTCCTAGTAGGGGCAGCTCGGGCTGTACTGTCGGTGTGCATAGGGTTTGGGGCCTCTAATGTGAGCATAATCAGATGATGGTCCGACCAGGACTGGGGTATTCTGGACATGACTGTAATTGGGCAGTTATGCTCGGCAATCCAGTCGAGGCTTCTACCTTTTAGTGTAGGTAGGACCCGAGATCTTTTGGGTGAAGCCTAGTTCCTCTAAGGAATTGTTGATTTGAGTGGCGTTGGTGTCTAAAGGATCGCTGAAGCCAAGGTTGAAGTCTCCTAGTATGATACTCTGAGAGGAGTTTTTAAGGTTGTTAGACAAGATGTTTGTTAGGTCTTCTTCGAAGGAGCCTAGAGGGCCTAGTGGTCGGTATATCCGGTGGATAGATATAGACTGCGTGTTAGATATGGTTAATTTAGCAGTTAAGGACTCACAAGACTTTGCGTTATGAGGTGAAGATAGTCTCAGTGTAAGGTTGGTTTTTGCAATTATGGCAAGACCTCCGCCTTGAGAGGATGCGCGATCTAGTTTTAGGAGGGTGTAGTCATCTGGGATGGCTAGCATAATTGCTGGTCCAGCTGCAGGGTGGAGCCAGGATTCAGTAATCGCTAAGAAATCCATATTTTTGTTTTGTAGGAGGTCTGCAATATCTGTTGTGTGGGCACCCATAGATCGGGCATTTATGAGGGCACCCTTTATCTCAGACTGTACTGGTTGAAGCGGTAATGGCTGTGCCTTAACGTTACATTTCAAAGTGGAGGTAGGCTCTCGGAAAAGTCTGCTATTCAGTTGGAGGGGGTGCTGATGATTGCTAGTTTTGCAAGGACCAGAGGTAGCGTTGCTTGACAGATTTTTAGTTAAAGGGTCGTGCAGTCTTGAGAGTCTTGCTCGCAATTTGAGGTTCCTCTGTGCTAAGGGACAAGGTCTAGTGATCATGTCACCTTGCTTAGGGTAAAGTGACATAGTGAAATCTTGTGAGGTGATTATATAGAGGATTGACCTTAGTAGGACCGTGTAGAGCAGTGAGAGGTATATGTCGTAAGCGTGTAGCTAGTTATGGGGCGGCCCGTAGGTGGAGACTGAATAGAAATTGCTGTCGGGTTCAAAACCTAAGGAGGGTTAGGGGTCTATAAATTGGTAGCTGGACATGTGGCACACATTTGATATAATAGAATATGTGGCTGCTGGCTTATTGCATGCAGGCAGAGTAAGTCTAGGAATCTAGCATGGTGAATGACTCTAGCAATCTAGCATGGCAAACGACTCTGACAATCCGGCATGGCAGATGACTAACAGTCTAGCATGGCAAATGGATCTAACGCTCTAGCATGGAAGAGAAGATTTGATATGCAGGTGTGGAGCAAATACGCAAGAGCCTAGGGCTAAAGAGTCACTGGCGAAAGTCAGGTCAGGACACTAACAAAAAGCAAAGGTTTGGTGGGGGGGGCTCAAATGGAGGGAAAGTTGCATTCAGAGCAATCTTTCCTAACGGCTATATATAAATATATAAACTGTGGCTATTAAAATGCAACAGAGCATAAAATGAACAGTGAAAATACAAAACTAAATTGGTTACAGAAATGTCTTCGGGTAAGGTAGGAAAATGGGACCTAACCTGTCTTTAGGGTCCAGGGTAAAAGCCTAGGATGTTGGGGGGGTAGGGGGGGTCTGGTTAGCCTGGAATACCTTGTAATGGGGCACCTGGTCTACTAGTTCAGTGCCTTTAGTGCCTTAAGCAGTGTAAACACTATTTAGCAGGTTTCCTGCAAGAAGCAAAAGGTAAAATCCAGGTGGCTTGATGTGCTGAGCCACTTGGCACAGGAGGCAACCAGCTGTGTGGAGTGTCAGGCAGTCAATGCAGCTTGCAGCCTCGGAACAGCTTAATCTTTATGCACACAATGTAGCAGTGCTGACAAATGGCAGGGTAGTGATTTTGGACTTTATAAACTCTGTGGGTTATTGTACAGGCCGCCTTAAGTGTTTGGACCCTCTTCCAAAGCTTAGGATGAAGAATCACTTGCAAGATGCTTTCTACAAAAGTTGCCACTCGTGTCCCTGAAAACCAGTGCTTAACAGTAGTCCTGCTTCTGGTCCTTCCAGAAGGTATACTATTTGGCTGCAGATGTTGTTGAGAAAGGTGCCTTTTCATCCCCTCGTGAAAGCTTATTTGCAGCCCTATGGAAGGGCTCTTCGAACTGGATCAATTCAAATACGATTCTAGTTTGAGCCACCACCGTATCTATGGCGGATTTGTGTCGAGTGATTGGCGCTTTCTCAATCTTCTGGTTAGGAGCCAACTAAAGTTCTTCAGGAAAATGATTTCCTTTTTTACTGTCCAACCCCCGAAGCCTCTGTGTGCGGGAAGTGATGAGGTTTAACAGGAAATGACTGCAAAGAGTACTTTCCAGGATGCTGCTTCCCGGAGTCACT
Organism: Ambystoma mexicanum; assembly: GCF_040938575.1. Taxonomy (NCBI): domain Eukaryota; kingdom Metazoa; phylum Chordata; class Amphibia; order Caudata; family Ambystomatidae; genus Ambystoma; species Ambystoma mexicanum. The sequence continues at coordinate 101,188,490 of NC_090936.1, read as the reverse complement.
TGCTTTCCAGCTACACTTGACTCTCCTCTCTACCAATCTAGTGTCCTGTAGATCCTCCTTGTCTGTTTCCCCTTATCCTGACCACCCTCTGCCCGGCAGTTTTCTTTGAAGTGCTCTATGACCCCTCCCGGTTCAAGAATGTAGCTTCTCTCCAAAGAAGGTGCAGTGTCTGATTCAGACTAGGGAATCCAAAGGAATTCCACAATGCTTAGACCATCTATTTACAGTTCCTATCCAAGGGAAGCAGTCAGCAAATATTCCTTTAATCTGCCCTACCTTCACTTCCTTTTATGCTACTCGCTCCATCTTTTGGTAGGATATAGGTTCTCTAGTTCAGCCTAGTCTTCAGTTAGTAGATAACTGGGGTTGTGCCACCAGGTATAGACTCCATTATAAGGCAAATGTAAGGTTACCATGAAAACGGCTGTGGTTCTTTTCATCCTGCACTTCTGCAAGAAAACGTAAATGTGGAATGAGGTATACATTTTTCTGTACTTCTTAGACGTATCCTTGGGATGCAAGCTTCTTTAGGTTGTCGGACACATGCTCTCCAATTTAGATGCTGCTTAGAACACTCCTAGCAGGTACACCAAACAAGTAGGGTATTCCAATGCATAGATGCCAATGTTTTGGATCCCTGTGGAGGGAGACTTTGTCACGGAAAGGAGGAGAAACGAATGGTCCCATTGACCTGGGTTGGGGAAATTTTAGGATGGTGCAAGTTGAAAGAAATCGCATATCTTGGCAATCTGTTGCTGCTCTTTTATAATGCAGATCCATTGCTGCGAACATTAATATAGTTAACGGACTGTTTTAAAAAAACAAATGACATTCGCTTTCCTTTTATCATACCATGTCAACAGATTAAGGGGTGTCAACCGATGTCTGTATGCAATGAAACCCTTCATTTGATGCCAAATGGTTTCTTTTTTTAAAGGGGGAAACCCATGTGAAACTGCTACTGTTTGATACAAGTGCAGGCAGCCATGTGGCCAAATAGCTGTTGGCATGCTAAATTGCAGAAGCGCAGCAGAAACTATACATGTGGGAGGCTTGCTTTCGCTCTTATTGTGGCCCCTTTTTGGCTTCAGAATTAACGTGCTCAGGGCTTCTCGCACAGAGATGCAAAGCCTCCCCCTATTTCAAGGGTTAGTTAAGCCACACAACTGGTGCAAGGAATTACCAGAACTCCCGTAAAACCAGTACTACGTCCATTCCAGAGGATTTATTGGTATTTAGCAGACGTATAGCAGTTTTGACCTCTTCCATTACAACCTTCTCCATTATCCTTGGCGTCCAATTGGAGTGCAAACTTGGCAAAAGTGTCTACTTCCACTTCAGTAGGGAATACTCACTCTGCATACAATATCCTCTAATATCGCACGCATTTCTCACAGATCTCCCTAGTTGTAGTCACCAGGGTTAGTTCTCACTAGTGGTCACAGTCGCAGATGACCTTAATAAACTCGCAAGCCTGATCAAGGGTTTTTATTAACACTGTATTGAACTCTTTGTGGTGAGTTGTTGAGGCTGTAGGATAATTAGACTTAAGGGCAGTTCTAAGTGATCCCCCAATCTCTTGTGGACTTCCTCCACCCTTAACACGCATCCCTATAACCCTAGGTCAGTGTCAAAACTAACGATTAGTTATCCAAGACAGTAGGGGTAACCAATTTACTGTCGGAGCTCCTCCAGGCCTCATCTATCTTACTCCCTCTTGGACTTACTAAGGGCACCCTACTAGTGTTCCCCAAATGATGGTGTTAATGAGTTCAGATGGTCCCTAGGTTTTCTCAGCCACTCCCCCTCACTCTCACCCTTTCACTACGCTCCTTGATCGTATGTCACTTCCATTCTAATCCCCTTTTCTTCTACACACTCTAGTCTTTCTCCATCCTATTCACCTACATTCCATTTGTATCCCTCTTTCTCCTCTTCTCTTCCTCCTACCGCTTTCCTCCGTGTTCTGTCCAATTGTTTCACACGCCGCTTCCTTCCATATTTCACTTCCTATCTCCCTCCAATCTTTGCCTTCTACAACTTCTACCTCCCCTCTTCGCGCTACCTTTCATTACTATTCACCTCTGCCTCTTGCTGTCTATCCTCTCACCATCACACTCTATACGCCCTCTTTTCCTCTCCTGTATCTTGCACCACACTCCACTGCCACTCGCAATCGCCGCTTTACTCCACTGCGTAACACTCTCACTCATGCAAGCTTCCATGCCCGCCTATAAAGCTTTTACACAGATTGTTTAATGCTCTACTTCACCTTCTCTCAATCTCCTGGTCTCTGTGTGGCTCCCACCAGTCTTTTATACCTGCGACGTCCTGTCGTTAACCTGCCGCCACCTCCCATTGGGTTTTAGTTCCACCTGACCCTAGAGCCCAATCTAATGCTGCCTTTTCGTTAGTGTTCGGCTATTGTGATGTAAGTATCGGGTATGAGTTTGTTGGGTTTCTTGCACCTAGCTTTTGAATAAAAATAGACCGATCTACAAGCAAGGTTTCAATTGCATCATTTTATTGGTTCTAAACAAAGAGAACATCGTTGCAAATGGTCATGTTTCACAAATGGTTACACGTGTCCAGTGTTGCAAAAGTGCAAGTGGTTTACAAAGTGCCAAAAGTGTCCAGTTTCACGAATACAATGATTTACAAAGTGTCAACATAAACCATTTGGAGGCCCGTGCAATTGTTTTGCCCTTTTTCTGTGCTTTCTCAAGGCACAAATACAATATTGGTGTGAATGTTACTTAATGGAGTGTGTTTCAATTAGTACAAGGTTCAATTTGTACTGTCTTTCTTAATTGTGATACAACACAAGCATATCAGTTAGCATGCATAGCTGTACCTTCTCTTTTGAGCAGCTACTTTTCCCGAGTGTTGAGAGCCATAAGTCTATGGTTTTCTGTTTGAAGACAGAAGTTACTGTCTTCATGAGCTGTATCAATTGCAAAGGTTGAGTAATCTTAAATGCATAGTATTCTTCTTCCACAGATGTCCCTCATGTGGTTCCTTAAGCAAAGTCCCTCTTTGGCATGTGTCCGGTGAATAAGTGCTGGTTGCCTTGTCGCTGCAGTATTCTGTCAGGATGGCTGCATTCTGCGGAACCTGAAAGAATAAAAACTAAATGTTCTCTTACCTGCGACTGTCTGTTCTTTAACCCATATTTGCTTCTAACCAATCTGTGCTGGTGGCCTCACCTGCTGACTGCTTTGCACATAAACAAGGGGCATTTCTGAGAGCTCCCTTTCCATATTTCTATGACCACCATCTTCTGTGTAGTTGGCTTTAGTGAAGAAAAAAAGGCTTTGCCTTTCTCCATGCCAACCATTTTCCCCAAAAATGAAAACATTACCACCCCAATTCTTTTTCCAGAGTGCTAATGGCAATAAGACCTTGAGTGGGGGGGGGGCTGTACTAGGTGATAAAGTCCTGCCTCTCATTGAAGGTCCTCAGATTGGTTGGTCAGCATGCCGTTACTGCCCAGTACAATCCACCACTCAAGGTGTTTATTGCCATTGTGCTGCTAACCTCCATCTCTGAGTATAGAGGTATCGTCATAACGGTAATAAACTCCACAAACGTAACACTCTTCGGGAGATATGCTAAGACTAGAATATAACATTGTGGCTTGTCTCAAATCACTGCATTTTCTAGATGACCTGAAGAAGGTAGCCGGTTGTTAAGGTGAGTTTATTTATGGTGCGGGTGAGCTCCTAGAACTCCTCTGTTCCACGTTGTAGTTACTGTTAATTGTCCAAGTGATTGAAAAAGTGGATAGTAGAGGTGGAAGAGGAGGGGTGGGGGATGGGGAGTCCAAATTCAGTGGTCAGGACCAAAGCGGTTACATGTATGCTTTTATTTATTTCTTGTCGAGAAATCTATTAATTGAGGGCAATTTTATCGAAGTCGAAGCTTGATTTTATTCATCCTTAATGGAGTATTATCTTTCGGCAAAGCCCATTCTGCACGAAAAAGGTAAAGTTTTAGAAAATATCTTTAAGCACAGGCCACATTTGAGTCATTATGTAAGATTGAAATCTTCAGGCTGTGCATAGGGCAGGCCAGGCCCATGAATGTTATCGGTCAGTGTTCATGAAGATCTCAAATGTGCCCTTTTCGCTTCTGCCGTTAAGTCATTAACAAAGTCCACACGAGTCTAAGGTGTGTTCTGTTTAAACTGAGTGGCTATTGTAGATGTGGTTCACTTGCAAATTGACCAAGTTTCATTCTGGTTTTTGGAAAAAGCAAGATAGCATGAAGGCAGGGTCCTATATTGATTTTTCTTTCTAAAAGTAATGTTTTATTGTGCTTTCCTTTTTCTAAAAAGCTGTAACTCAAAAGTAGGAGTGCAGCCAAACTAAATCATTTCTCAACTATTTAGGGTTTTTAGATAATGCTCTGAACACTTGAATTATTAAGTGAACAGACTTCGTTATCTAGCTCCTCTTTCAGTTCAGATTGTTACTGATTCCATTTTGGATTTGTTTAATTGTGGAGAACACTTTGTCCAGAAATAGTGTAGAACAATCTAATTTCTAGGTGCTTTACATACTCACTGCAAATTGGAGACCTTGAATGGGGACCAGTTGGGGCAGAATGAAAACACCTTTAGTTTTACATCATTATAAATGTTGTATAATACGTAAACAATCTCTGGTCACAGTCTTGGGAGGATAGCTCAGGGGCAACGTGCCTGCCTTGGAAGCAAGACGACGCACAGCACCACAGGTTCGATCCCCGGGGTCCTCGCTTAGAAACCTCTGGGTATTAAGCGTGTTTATAAATAATCGATCATTTGAGACATAGAGTGGGCCAATGATAAAACTAGATTATAGGGATTATTTTAATTAATAGAACATGGGCCTTGAAGGAGATCTTCTAGCCAGGCGTGGAAAGACTGTCCTTTTATTTCTGGGGCTTGGGAGTTCCTGCTAGAAGGTGAAAGAAACTAAATGACTATGTCATGACTATCTACTGAAGTCAAAGCCAAGATCTCATGGTTTCAGGGACTTGAAAGGGATTAGGTTGAACTAGAACAAGGTTGTGTGAAATTGAAGCAAAAAACCCTTCAGAGACGTCTAGTGTCGGTTCATCCCTCTCTCCCTTATCCTCTGCCATCTGGCAGCTAGGTCCCTGTCTAAGTTTAAGTGACGCACAACTTGGTTTTGAGTTCTTAGGGTCGGAGGCTTGACTTTCGACGTTTTCAGGATGTCCTCCTTTTCTTGATGTTACTCTTGGTGGTATGGATCATATGGAGGTAGGCTAGCATCTGACTTTTAGATCATAGCCAAAATAGTGTGCGCTTGCCCAGCTTGCTTCTGGGTCCCACTCAGAAAATTTGTAGCAGCGCACAGAGGCAATTCTCACCTAACTAAAAAGATTTTATAAGGTACAAGCCGCAACATTTACCTGACATTTGCTTTCTCTTAAAATAACTAATCTTAATATTCTGGTATAGCTCCTTTGCATTACCATACTATGCAAGCATCACCTTAAAAACCTATAAACCCCAACACAGCACACCCACAAGAGGTTAAATACTAATATGAAAAAGTGGCTCCATGAACAGCTGAATCTAATCAAGATTTGCCTGGACACATTAACCAAATAATGTTCCCTCCCCACCTATGAATCCGATACTTGGCTCTACCGTGCTTTTACCTTATGACTCGTAACTTGTGCCCCAGAACACATTTATATATCAACGTGGACTGTTCTTCTTTTGGCTCTATGAAAGGTTACCAGACTTGCACCGACATCCACTTGTTTTAGATTTGATGTAATATGAATAAAGTTCAAGTTCCAGAATTTCTGGTGCTCATGTTGCCTCACCCACACTATGTACACCAACTGTCGGCCAAAAATTGGTTACTGATTTCGAGTAAGCCATCTACTTGGATGTGTAGCCTCATCCGATGTTTCCTCTTCTTTGTATATATGTCACACAAGTGTTTTGAAGCGGTCCCCTTGCAAGTTAACACATTGTGAAGCTCAAATAATAATTTGCCATCCAAGGATTTCGAGTAGACCAATGTTATGCTCAGCATCTCCTACTTTAACACTCCTAACAATACCCTATAGGTGGAGAGCAACATTGCAATATCATTTTCTTGCCCTGCAAGGGAAAATGGGCATCGACTATGCATTAGTCCTCTATAATATTAGGGTCGATGGATATTCAGATAGTTGAATGATTTTCACAAAATCTGCATCCTTTCCAAGTGTTCAGGGTTCCATTGTGCATAGATCTTAACAAAGTTTGTTAACTTGCTGGGGTTACAGAAACAGCTTTTGCTGAGCACTTGTTTAATATTATAGGGTTGTAGGTGTGGGGTGTGTTGCAAGGATCTTGTATGCACTGCAAAATAATGATGTACATGCCTTAAAATGCACATATAACAAGACATGAAATATGTTTTGCTTGCAAAGTATTGTTGGTATGCAGATATCCCAGTGAGTGTTTATTGCTACAATCCCTCACTTTTTACAGTGCTCCGTCAACTAGTATTGGAGGCTAGCAAAGAAGCCAGGGGATGCAGGAATACAGGTGGAAGGGCAGGGGAGAACACTCCTTGGTGACAAACATATCAGCAAACTTAAAAAAACCAAGTCACACCTTTCAGCAGGACAGGGAAGGAAATATATTTGTTTGCTAAAGGGTAGGAAACTGCATCTTGTGTCTCTATCTCCGCTATACAAGCTTTTCTATATAATCATGTGTTCCGTGTATTGACTCAAGCATCCCCCTGCAACTTATTTAAGTGATAATGAATTACAGAAGAGGGGTCCCTGGTTACAGAAGAAGGCACTCACTCTGTTGTACTGATGAGCATTGCTGCTACTAAATTAAAAGGCATGTATATGGGATTTTCTTCAACTGGCTCCTTTAGAAACCTCAGTAAGGCACTTGTTGAATTTTGTCTTGGCTGTGGTGAGAAAGGGAGGGCACAACTGTGAGCTGTATTAAGAGCCCTGTCATTTCACTTCCTATGTCAGGGTTGCAAGCAGGTCTCTGCTCCATACTTGGATTGAAATGATTTTTCAGAGTAAAAAAATGATTAGCTTTGCCATTAAGGATATTTTATGAAATATGTTCTTGCCTCTTAAAACTTCTCTTGAGATCGAGCAGCAATCTTATTAGTTGTTTTCTATCGCACTGTACTGATGGTAACTAACTTGGAAACATATCAGTGCACCTTTGTGGGTAGAAGCGGGGGTTAGGCTCCCATGTGTTCATTGTTTCCCATTTTTGGTGGGCTCATTTTCCTATTTTTAGGAAGTAAAATTGGATAGTGTATATGTCTCTTCGCTGTAAGGCTTGTTTTGAGTAAGTGTTGTCCAAACTCACAGGACAATGCAATGTGGATAGTAAGCCGAGGCCCAGGAATTTTGACCATCATATCTGAGGCAGTTATTCTGATGCAATTATTATTACACATCCTTACACAAACTATGCACGTTAACCTGGCCCTTGTATTACTTAAAGTGGCACATAAACTCCCATTAGTATGTGTTCAGACACCGTCTTTTTCGTTGCCATTATCCTATATGTAAATATTGTGTTCTGTCTAAACAGTTTTACAACTACATCAATTATGCAATGTGGCTTTTTAATACACATGAGGGTCTTTACAGTGGCTTAAAAAAAGTTTTCTCTGCACATGAGTACTTTTGCTAGGCACTGAGGCAAATCTTGAAGTCTTGGACTAGTTGACGAGTGGTCTTTATAATAACTTATACAATATTTTTTAGTCTATGCGTTTGGAAAAACATGCAAGTTGCAACATTTACACAGATTTGTAAAGAATTGCAGTGGATCGGAAGCAGAAATTCCTTTTCAAACTCTATTCAGAGACAGTAGCTAACTAACTTTGCATGCTCACAAAGTGGCTTACCTCATTAGTCAGTTGCACCCATGGAAATAACTGTGCGCACGCCAGCCAACCATTTCCGCACATAGGGAAAAATGATTAGAGAGAACATTGGTCATCTCCACTCACCCCTATGTCAGCATTCTTTCCCTCCTCGCAGGCATGTCCACTTTTCCTCCTTGACACCTCATCCCACCTCATTCCGTCATGGCTTTTCTCCTCTCAGCTGAATTGCAAATCTTCGTATTGTTACTACTTATAGCACCTTACGCCAAGGTGCTATACATATGCCAACTTAAAGTATAACATTGATTACAAAAGGAGAATGCAAACAAATCAGTAACTAAATCATAGATATTGAATAACAAAGTAAAGCAAGATGCACAATTTAAGATTGAAGAAGATATTAAAGAAGAGCGAATTTGAGTGTAAAACAGAATAGATCGAAGAGACAGAGGGAGGACATTCCAGTGAAGTGGATCAAGCAAAATAAAAGAACAAAAACATGACTGAGCACAAGGGGTTTGGGGAACTGATGCTAGAAATTGGGATTGTGTTTGAAGGGCCCGGGGGCAGAGAAGTCCAATAACTAGGGGCAAGACCATGAAGAGATTTGAAAACAATACAAACAAAATTACTTTTTAGTTGAGTGAAAGGATAACCAACCAAGAGTAGATGTAGAAGTAGAAATGGAATCACGGAGAGAGAGCAAGAACAGGAGTATAAACCAACTTTAAAGGGGCGACAGGAAGCCAGGGACCAAAAAGTACAACAGAACTATAGAAGTGTGAGAAAATAAAATAAGAAATGAAATGTTTAGTGGCACCAAAAGTAAGAAAGGGCTGAACTTTATGAATATTGGAATGATGGAAGTGACGAGCAAAAAGTAATAGAAATATGATGGGGAAAAGATACCAGTGTCAACATAGAGACATTACGGGCAGTAGAGGAAATAGGAAGATCAGTAGGAGGGACAAAAGATGGAGGGGAAGGGAGGAGGAATGGTAGGATGGAAAGAAAAGACCTTTGGTTTTTGAAGCATTAAGAAAAAGAAAATGATTAGATATCCAGGTCCTAATGGCACACATGCAGGCTGAGAAATTGCTATGAATAGCAGGTGTTAAAGAGGTGTATCTTCAGCATAGAGAGTTGTGGGATAACCCAAATTGTATTGTATGGTATTGGGTTATTTTATATAGTGCTCTTTCCCCATTTGTATGTCCTCAATGCGCTTATTCCGGGTGGGAACGATATGTCAAGGACAGTTCGAGAAGTTTGTTTTGGAAGATGCGTGTGTTCATTTTTGCCAGTCTAGGACTTGGGTGGCTGGCTAGGCTCGGCTAAGCAGCCCGAATGGTCCAGGCACGTGGGAGGGCGCTGTTGGAGGTTGCGATAGAGCACAATTATTGAGAGATTTGATGTGTGGCCGGATATACCAAATTTCGTTTCGTTGGTAGTCGCTGCATACTAGTGGCAGGGATGTTGAGGTACGTCTTGTGTTTCAGTGCGGACATTTGTGTGCTGCTAGACCGGAGAGCATAGCCTTAGCTGCATTGTATGGTGCGTGGGTGCTTGGTCGTGCCTGCGGCCTGTGTCCACAGATGTGGTGTAGGATAACTACCAAAGGTCTTCTGGGATTACACGTACCGCGGTCTTTGGAGTTGTTCGGCTGGCGTGATCCCCGTTCAGAGCGGACGCTGTGGTCTCATCATTCCTGGTCTCACTAGTAAGGGTCCTAGGATGTCTCACATGGGAGGGTATATTGCGCTGTGCCACAGCGATGGGTGTCAGCTAGCCTGGGCTATTTATCTCATTGTTCGGGTCTCTCTTGTGGAAGGATCTGACAAGTGGCAGGCGCAGTGAGATTGTTGCAGGTGTGCCATAGCAAGGGCTGCTGCCTTACCTGGAGTACTTGTCGGGTGGGAATGTTATGCATGGGAGATGGTGTGTCAGGTGAGCCGCTGCGAAAGCTATTCGCCCGTGTATTGTAATTGATGCCCGGGTGTTGTAGTGGTGTAGTCTCGATGTACCATGGATCAGGAGAGTATTGGGAAGAGCCAGGATTTAAGGGCCTTCCTAAATTTCAGGTGGTTTTCAATGTTGAGAATGTGTAGCGTTGGGGAGTTCCAGATGATTGGTGCTTGGACGGAGAAAGAGGAGCCGCCAAGCCTTGCAGAGCTGTGGGGGTGAGATCACTAGGCGAAATGCTGTGCGAGATCTGAGGTTCTTGGCGGGTTGGTAGGGAACAATTTTGTCTGAGGAATTCAGGGCCAGTGTTGTGAACTGCGCGGTGGGTGGGTGATGCACATGGCTTTAAAGGTGGTGTGTCGAGCAATTGGGAGCCAGTGGAGGACTCTCGGGGTAGGCCTGATGTGTTCTCTGGTGAGCAGGTTAATGAGCAGGCGTGCTGCCGCGTTGTGCATTTTATTTTGAGTTTCCGAACTTGGGAAGCCGGAGCTCATAGAGGCAGTTTGCGTAGTGTAGGCGGGACAGGATGATGGAGTTGATGGCCACGAAGCGGTGTGGATAAGTGAAGTAAGGGAAAATGGGCCTGAGAATCCATAGGTGGTAGAAGCAGGTTTTGGCTATGATGGTGGTGTGTGAGTCTGAGGCCAATATGCATCCAAGGTTTTTTACCACGTTAGAGATTGCCAGTGATTGTCCTAGTGGTTTGGGCCACGGGATTGGTTGGGGGAGGATAGCGGTTTTCCCCACAAACAAGATATTGGTTTTCCCAGGATTGAGGATGAGGTGGTTGGATGTCATCCAGTGGTCAATATCAGAGATACATGAGGACAGGTTTGCACTGCCAGAGCCTTTGGATTTTGAGGGTGATCTGGGTGTCATCTGCGTAGTTGTAGCAGGTAAGATTGTATGAGCGGATGATTGCGGGAAGGGTTTCTATATAGAAGTTGAAGATTATGCTGATGTGGATGCTTCTTGGGGGACACCTTTGCTTACTGGTCGTGATGTGGATGGGAACTTGAGGTATATGATTTGCTATCAGTTGGAGATAAAGGATGAAATCCAAGAAAGAGCTGTGCTTCTGATTCCTAGTGTTTGTAGTCTGTTTAGTAGGATGGAGTGATCGATGGTATCGAAGGCTGCAGAGAGGTTTAGGTGGATGAGAACCACGCAGCTCTCAGCGTCGGCTGTTCTTAATTAGGTCATCCCAGAGGACGAAATGGGAAGTTTCTGTTCCCCTTAGTGGTTTGAAACATGATTGTGCAGGGTCTAGGGGGTTGTTGGCATTGGCAAATTGGGCGTGCTGTTTGTATGCCATGTGGTCGATCAGTTTGGCCATGAAACGCATGTTGGAGATGGGCCGGTAGTTTTGGGAGAGTCGGCTTTTTGAGGATGAGTTTGATGAGGGATGTTTTTAGGCCTTTTGGGAAAGATCCTGATGTGAAGGATTGGATGTTTTTAGACCTTTCGGGAAAGATCCTGATGTGAAGGATTAAGGATTGTGCGTGCAATATTACCTGCACAGGTGGAGGTTAGTATTTTTTTGAGCAAAGAGGGTTGGCAGGGGTCTTGAAGGATCCTGACGTGCGGCTAACTGCTACAAGCGAGAGGAATTCTTGGTGTGTGATGGGATGGAACGAGTCAAGGAAATGTCTGGGAGGGGTTTTGTGCGGAGGTCTGTGGGCGAGTGGGTGGCAGTGGTATGTGTTTCAGTTTAGAGATGATGGCAGAGTGTCTTTCGTTGACAGCATTGTGGAAGTGGAGCGAAAGGGTGTCGCATAGGCACGAGCATGCAGGGTTTTGAATTGTGCTGATTCTATGTAGTTCCTTACTTGGGTTCCAACCATTTAGGATTCGATTCCCGTAGAATGATTTTGTGCTTTTTTTGATTTCCCGTCTGTAGATTCTGGTTGTCCTTGGTAGGGCGCGTTTGTTCTGGGCTGACGTGTCGGCTCTCCAAGCCAGTTCCAGATGGTGCTCGAGAGTTTTGAGGGGTTTGAGATTGGCAGTGAACCACCTAGGTGTTGGTCCAGATCTCCTTGAAGTATGTTTTGATGGGGTGAGGTGCGTGAGGGCCTTTGTAAGCCAGAGGTCGAAGGATTCTGTAGCTCGAGGTCCTTACTGGAGGAGAAGTGAGTGGAGAGAGTTGCAGAGTGAGAACTCTAGATCTGGTGTGATTACCACTTTGTTCCATATTGGTAATGTAGAGAGGTGCGGGGGGTGTTGGTGGTGGTCGTGTTGGGCCTTGAACGCTGACTGTTGTGCTCAGAGGTATGGAGAAATACAATGCTGAGTGATCAGTCCATGCCAGGGGGTGGGGAGGCTAGGTAGATATTTTTGTGGTGCTGAAAATTGCATCGAGGGTGTGACTGCTTGGGTAGGTGGGTGTTTGTGGAGATGTGGTGTTTCAGATTTAGTGATTATAATGAAGAACTTATAGCAGCAAGTGGGGATGTGTATAAAGAAAAGGAGCTAGAACAGATACTTTTGGAATCCCACGAGAGAGAGGAAAAGATTCTGAACAAATCTGTCTCGGGAGCATAGCTCAGCGGCAACGTGCTTGCCTTGGAAGCAAGACGACACGGAGCAACTCGGGTTCGATCCCCGGGTTCACGCTTAGAAACCTCTGGGTATTAAGCGCGTTATAAATAACATATATCATATATCAGCCCATAAGACAGAGTAGTTCCGGTTAGTCAAATAAGAGTGAAACCACGATAGCACTGATCCAGAAAACCCAAAAGAAGAAAGAATGTAAAGGATGATCCACCGTTTCAAGAGCAGCAGAGATCCAAGAGTATAAGAATAGACAAGTGTTTAGAGTAATAAGAAGTAAGGAATCAAAGAAAGTAGAATGAGGAGCACGAAACCGAGACTAAAAACGTGAAGAATTGAATTTTCAGTGACAAAAGATATGTCGTCGCAGAATCTTAGAAAGATAGAGAAGAGGGGAAATTGGGCAAACATTTGAAGGAAATGACATATCCAATGAAGGTTATTAGCATGCTTAAATGAAAGAGGAAAGATAGAAGTAAAAAGAGAGATGTTAAAAAGACCAGTAAGATGCTAATTAAGAGAAGGATAGATTTAGAGTAACAGAGGAAGGAATAGGGTCATTAGGGAAGCAGTAGGAGGAGCCTGTGAAAGAATCAAAGAAGTGTCAGAATTAGAAATTGGAGAAAAAGGAGGTAATAGCCACAGATAATGAGGCAGACGAAGAGGAAAAGGATTAAATGGTTGCTGCATGAAGAATAGCCACTTTAGAAGTGAGCTAATTAGCAAAGTCGGCTACATTCAAGGTAGATGCAAGAGAATAGTCGGAGGGAGGAGAAAGGTTGAGAGAGAGATTGGAAAAGGTGCTGAGGGTGGGCCGATTGGGATTGGAGAAGATCAGAGTAGTAAGGCCGCTTGGACGAGAATAGCATTTCATCATACAAAGCATGATACAAGGAGAATATTAGATGATCAGTCATAGCGGGACTTACACCAGTGCCACTGAAGGCAACAAAGGACTCTCTGCATTGAACTTAGCTGAGGAGTAAGCCAAGGCTGGGAGGGTTTCCAAGGTGCAGTAAAGGAAGAAACCAGAAAGAATGTATCAAGGAATGAGTAGAGGGACCACTGACTGCCTCATCCACTGGAAGTGTAGTGAAAGTTGAGTGAGAAGGAAGACTAGAAATACAGGAAGATACAAATGGAGAAGTATTAAATGCACGAAGATCCAGACGAAAGTATGCAGGATCGACTGTGGAACTAGGTTTGTACAGAATAGAAGCAGGAAGAAAAATTGCAAAGAATAACATATGTTGATCAGAAGAAAAAACTGGATGCACCGAGACTATATAAGTGGACAATAGTGAAAATTAGACGAGCGGAAGTAGAGAGAACTGAAAGGCAGTAAGAGTCAAGAATAGCTAGAAATGGAATCTAAGCATGAGTAGAAGAAAAGTGAAGATTAGTCACCCAGCAGTAAACCTGAACTAGAAAATAGTAAAATGGCACTAAGCAGTGCATCAATATCATCACAGAAAGTGGTAACAGGGCCAGAAAGACGATAAAGTAACAAAAAGGTAACAGCGGAAGGTCTAGTAAAAGTAGTGAACGATTACTCCAAAGAGGTAAAAGTGGGAAGACTCAAAGAAATAGAAATTGGTATAGATGTGGAACGGTCAAGCATACCACAGTCAAGCATACCAGTACCTCCCCCATGTTCTGAAAAGGCGAGGGGTATGCAGAAAGGCAGTGTAGGGTGTGAGCAAGATGCGGGCATTGAAAGGGGCCCGTAGGGGTCCCTTACGCCTATGGAAACAAGGCAAGTTACCACACACAATAGATACGCCAGACACAAGGTTGTATTCCCAACGCTAGGGTTTATTGCAAAGCAAATGGTCTCAGTTGGCCAAATCAGTCTCACGCCCCGCGATGTGTATCTCTAGGCCTCGAGGGACGCAAGAGAGTAAATTACGTACATCAGTTACATATATACAAAATGCATATCATACAATCGGCTATGACATGTTTAACACCCCCCTTTATTGGGTTTCTTTCAAACTCGTGTGATGATGGACACTTTTGACAATTATGACACCTTCAAATATCTATTCTAGTAACAATATGCAATTTGCAAGTGCGGAGGCATCTTTTAGTTGAACAGAACACAGTGCTTCTGTTCTTGGAAGCAAGCTACATACAGGGGAAGAGTCACATTCCAGACCTTGCTATCTATGAGGTGATATTCGTGTCCTGGGAGCCGACACTCTCTACAGGGCTCAGTAAAGGGGGGCCGTAAGAAGAGCATAATTCAGGCTTTTAGCTGTTTTATTCTAACATATTCTACCATATAACGAGACTGGCTGGCAGCTGCGAAATGATTAAATGCCCTGCAGCTCTGCTTCAAGGCTACATTCGGGAGGGAGCCGGGCATTCCTTCCTGGCGCTGCCTACGTTGTGTTTCAACGAACTCTTGTTAGCCTCGCGGCTCTGTGGCCTTGTCCTTTTACGTTCAAACAACAATGTTTAACAGTCGAGCAGTGTAAGCAGAAAATGTGCTGCAAAGCAATAAGAACAGAAAGCCATGAGCAATTGTTAGAAAACAAAATGGCGATCCTTGTTACATCAAAATGGTCGTTCATTGGCAAACTCGGAAACCTATATGTCTGTCATATCGTGCATGAGACGGTTGGCCCACGGCCACCTAAATAAGTTTGCCGTCAATCATGAGAGGTATCCATTTTTCTAGACTGACAGCATAGCTGTGTTAGACGCAGAGAGCCAAGTTTCCCTAATACATAAGACATGTAAATTAAACCGCATGAACATCGCAAGAACAGAATGTTTTATTCTTTGGGTGGGATGTGACTGAGCATTCCATAGAGCAACATTAATAGTGGAAGAATAAGAAGTGCACGACGGAGAAATAAGATTAGAAATAAGATTAGAAATAAGATTAGAAATACTATTAGAATAGTTAGAGTAGTTAAAAGATGCTGGAGAAGGTGATTTGGCGATGTGGAGTTCACTGAGTGGGAATTGGACTCTGCATTGTAACAAAAGTAAAAGAAAAACAAAAAGCAGCAAAGAAATGTAAAAATGGTGCAAACACGAAGATGGATGAGAATGCACCAGCTAGTAGGCAAGCTGGGCGTGCTGCTGGCAAAGTAGTCTGAAAAATGGGCTGTGAAGGACCTGAGAAAGTAAGATGGAACAAAGACATAATAGTAGAAATAGTAAGTATAGACGACGTCCATCAGCGGACAGCAGCAGACGGCTGGGCCCAGACTTTTCCAGACTTCACCCAGGAAATGTTTGTTGTCTCTGTGCAGGAGGGGGCATGTTCCAAAGTTGAATTCCGCGCCACGGCAGTCACAGGAGCACCGTCGCAAGTGCCTGGAGGAGCAGGCAAGCAAGTAGTAGTCCCTTACTGCAGACTGTACAGCTGATAAAACCTGCCCTCACAATCAGGGACGTGGTAAGTAGAACGAGTAGGACCTGAACAGGGACAGCAGGGAATGTTTGGGTTTGTAGTCTACGTGGAGGATGGGCGGGCCAGGAGGGCCATGTCCCAAAGTTTAATCTCACACCACAGCAGTTATCTTTACTGGTCACAACCTTCTGAGTCGTCTCCTCTGCCTCTTTACACTCGGTTATTCTTTACTTCACCTACTCTTTTACTCTCCACCCCCTCATTGTTCTTTGTTCTGCTCTCTACCTTCTGATAGTTCCATTGTCTCTTCTGCACCTCCACTGTAATTATTCTGCTCCTTAGCATTGTACTCTGGGGTTCCGACTCCCTTCCCTGATACTTGGTTTCCACTCCTCAACATGAAGAGGTTCCTGTGACCATTTAATTGCTGCAGGTTCCCCACTGCGGTGCTAAATGTAGGGTGTGATCCTGAGGCTGCGGGGTAGATCCAACAGCAAGTCCAAGAATTCCCCGTCTGGGGCTAACACTGGACGGATACCCGGAGGATCCTATCAGGGCGAATAAACATAAACGAGCTAAATCTGCAGTCTCCTCCAAGAGGATCATACCAGAGTACCAGCAGTGCACAGGTTCCACAAAAAATATTAGTCTTTGAAGCCCAGAAATGCTAAGCAGCCTGGCAAGATACAGATAGTGCCACGGCTCATATTTTTGAATGAGGTGCTGTAACATGAGTTAGTATTGTTCTGTTTCACTGGCCAGGAATGTATGCTGATAGAATGTTGAGTATATATGATAGACAGCTCAGTTTGTTGGGCGAGTGTTCCATGAATGTCAGTTGGGGCATGAGCTGGCCGGTGGCTCTGTCCCTTCGCTGTTGCTACCTGTCTCGATCCTGACTACCGGTCATGTACATACCTGCAAGTAACTGGAGTTGTACACACATAAAATAAAATATCCTGGTTGAACCCACATGGCCTCCACAGCTGGTCTGTGTATTATCCAAGAGAGCCCTACACACTACCTTAACACGAGGCATCTGACACAGGAAGTTCCTTCTCTAACCCTATCTTCTGTGCATAACCAGGCAACACCTAAGGCACCTCAATTCATGTCAAATCAGGGTTTGACCAGTTTGCACCAACGGTGCAAATAATGTTGTTGAACCCCAGTCCCCCTTTCCTCTCCAGTTGTGTTTCCTGACCTGTGCTTTTCTGGCAATGGGTGTCCCACATGGATTCTCTTTCGTCTGCTTGGGGTTGTCCATTTCATTCACATCAGTCCTCTGCTGTTGCCTCCTCAGCCATGTGTCCTTTCTGCTGGAAGCAGCCGCAGCGCTATACAGTTGCAACTAACAGGACCGGTAAATGGTCTTTACAACACATACAATTAAAGGTGCAAGTACCATTTTGCCCTCTACTTTTACAGTACATAGGATGTGCACAGATGTTTAACAAAGGCCAGCACCAGCTGCTGCAGTGCAGCCTTCTGTGGCCCCCACCTCCTCTTGACCCTCTGTCCTCCAAATTGGGAGACACAGTTGATGTCCCGGTGGAAGAATTCCTGTCGTCAGCAATGGCCTTTCATGAGCGGGTGCCAGTGTAAATGGCGTTCCTGGGTATCCCCATGCCAGAGTTCCCCAGCAGAAATGGGCATGTTGGCTGGGTTGCTGTCCTCATTTCATTGGAGAAATCGGCGTTGCTATTGAAAATGTCATGGCAGAGGCCCTCAAATGTTGCCAAAAACCTCATTGGGGGTTGGTGGTCAACAGGAGGGTCGATGAGGGGTACAGTCATTAGCCCTGAGTCTGCTGGTCTTGTCTGGTCTCACACCCTCCGCCCTTTTCTTCTGTTGTGCCATGGCTACCCAACAATCTAAAACCTCTCCTGGCATTTCTAAAGATTCAGTTCTAGGAAAGGCGGTTAACTGTTCACTTTTGGATGCTTCTGGCTGGTATCCTGCTCACATGTGCCCCTAGAGAAAACTGAGAAACTCTGGCTAACATCGTGTACAGGAGTACTGGCTTGAGACAAAGATGTACTCTTTAGATGCAGGTTGGGACTAAGGCTGGGGTGAAGAGTTGGGCCCCTATTAACTGCCACCATCCACAGGGTTCGGACTGGCTCTGGTCTTCTTCCTAGGCCACCCAGCCCTGGCTGAGAGGGCTTTTGACCAGGCCAGAGGACAGGTCTTGTCAAAGAGCACAGTTGCAGCCACTGAATGCAGTCTTACCTAAACAGTATTCCTAGATGTACTCATTGCAACTTGAAGGAAGTACTTGCTCTTGCCACTAAGAGGATGCACTGATTCACAGCAGCTGAATGTAATTTAAGGCACTGCCTGCCACAAACAGTTCTTTTGATGTCCTTACGTTAACCAGACCAGATATGTACGCACATGTCAATGTTACGAGGGTTTTTCAAGGTCACTACCTGGGGTAGGACGTATAAAGGGCAATGAGCAGAGACACTATTAGGATTAACCAAGCAAACGAGGCTTAACTAGGGAGGAAGGGGCACTGTTGTGCAGTACTTAGCAAAAATTATAAGGGAACGACCCATGCAGTTATAAAAATAACACTCATTACAATATTACACTTTAAATATTTCAAGTTAAGTAAAAATACATTAGTACAAATATACAACTTGGGTAATCCACTATGGGATAGACACTAGATGTATAAGCAGTTATTAAAACAATGAATGCCTTCACCAAAGTAGGGAGAACAGGTGTGAAGCTCACAACAGAACAAAGGACTTTTATTTGTAAGCCGTTCGGCACCATATACTAAAACTTCAGAAGGCCAACCCTATCCTTTACTGAGTCTCTATTAGTCTTAGATGTCCAAACTGTTTCCTGAGGGAAGAGACAAGGGAAACGCCCAAAAAGACTGAGGTAGAAAAGACTGGGAAGGGATGTAAAGTTAATAAGAAATTTGGCGGAGTAAGGGGGGGAAGCAAAGGTCTCCCACCCTCGCATATGTATGCGTTCAAAGAGGGCGAAAACAATTGTAGTCTTAATTTTTTTCCCATGTCATATCACAGTAAACCGAGGTGAGTAGTCCAGGAGGGCCAGGCCCACTCGCTTAATGCAAATATTGCAGTTTGTGCAGAGCAGATGCAACAAACGAGACGCAGACTTAAGCAAGTTTGTAGTGAAAGTAGTAGCAGCTACCACCCTAGGAACTCCAAAGGATAACCCATAGATGCACAGACTCAGGCGTTACCGCACCCAGTCAGCTCCACATAAAGCTGTGGTAAGTAGGACTTTGCACCCAATGCAAACTCCGTAGTGAAGGGGCGGTTCAAGAGAGAAGTGATCTCGGGCACCCAGACTTTTAGAAAGTTAGCAGTCCCAGATGATAGGAAACCCCACAGTTCCTTCAACATCGTTGCACTGTGCTGAATTGTCCCATCATGGGTTTATTTATTTTTGCATTGGTAAAGCGTGTGCGAACCAGCAGGCAACTGGGTGCTGGTAAGATAAGGTACATTGGACCTACATTGGACCAACCTGAAGGTACCAGGGATCAATGAAATGTCAAATCGATGGCTGACATTAAGTCCGAGTTCCGCTCTTGCCTCTCAGAACTCACCACCAAAGTGGAGCAGGCAGACCAGAGGGTAACGGAGGTCGAGCAGAGGCTCAGAGAAATCGAAGAATGTTCACCGGATCACACAACCACTCTACGGGAAATCCAGACATCCATCAATACCTTGCAACGCAAATACGAGATCCTGGAGTTTAAACAGGAGGACCTGGAAAAGAGGGCATGTTGCAACAACCTCTGCATCCGGGGCGTCCCAGCCTCCGTCCCCGACAACAAGCTGGCGGAATACTTGGGGAGCTTCTTCCAGGCTTTACTCCCAGACCTGGACAAATCCCAGCTCTTGCTAGACCGAATCCACAGGCTATGCCCACGCCGGGGAGTGGACTCAGATCCCACCCCTGATGTTATTTCCAGGGTCCACTTCTTCACAACCAAAGAGGCTATCTCAGTGATCAGCCATCAGGGAGATGATATCACCTTCCAGGGCACCCCACTTCAGATTTATCAAAGACCTCTCATTACTCACCCTTCAGAAAAGGAGAGCTCTCCGACCCCTGGCACTTTTCCTCCAGGACCAACAGGTACGATACAGATGGTTATTCCCGACAGCTCTACAATTCTCAAATAAAGGCACCCTGCGCCGAATTAGCCATCTGGAAGACGCAGATAAAATCATGCACCCGACCTCACCCCGAGAGCCCTCCACGTCGAACCCGGAGGGGGCTGGGGACCCTGAGCCACCCCCCTCCCCGAAGCCCAGACGGTCATCATGGTCGAAAATACAGCGGAACAGGAGATGATCAAAGGTGGTTCCACGCCACAGGGGACCGATACTATCCCAGCCTCGGTTCACCTGGCCTCACCTAATTGGGATCCACCACCTCACTTCTAAACTAATAGATCTCAATGATGGTGGCGGCGGGCCATACCCATGGTTCATACCCACTCCAAGGAAACGTTCCAACTCTAGTTCCTTGGAAACCCACAGTACACAATACTCGATTGGATAGTTGGCCCTGTTGGCCAAGGGTGCGTCGTTACTCACAATGTCGGCCCACCCGCTAGTTAAAGTTGCGGCCCCCCGTTGGGGTCCCGCGTTAAAACCTTGTGCAGGATGATGCTCTCATGGCTCACACCGGAAATGGCGGTTGAATCACCCTCTTGTAACCCCCCCAACCCAAGCGACAGAGAGAGAATTAATATCAGACCATCAGACCTTGAGACTTCTCTCCCTAAACGTCAATGGACTGAACTCTCCTAGCAAGTAAAAGGCAATTCTACTAAAACTCCAGGACGAGGAAGCAGCGGTAGCCATGCTTCAGGAGGCCCACTTGCTACCGGCGGATGTTAACCAACTTCGCTCCCGGCTATTCCCACTCCAATTTTTCGCCCCTGGAGCAACCAAAAAAGGAGGCACTGCGATCCTCTTCAGAAAGGACTTAAGCCCACAGGTACTGGAAATGAAAACGTGCCCAGAAGGCCGATTCATAGCGGTCAAATGCCTTCTGCTAGGAGACCTATACACCTTCATCTCGGTGTACGCCCCCAATGCTGGACAATCAAAGTTCTATAACTCACTGGGTCCTCCCTCGCACGTTTCGTAGAGGGCCAAACGATAATCGGAGGGGATTTCAATGGTGTTCCAGACCCCACAAAGGACAGATCGCACCCCCGACTCCGAGTGACTTTACCCAGGCGCTGAGCCTCCTCCAGCTGTTCAGATCCTTAGAGATAGTGGACGCATGGCGGGTACTTCACCCCACCGAAATAGACTACTCTTTTTACTCATACGTCCACCGAACCTTCTCGAGGATCGACCTCCTCCTAACCTCCCCGAAAAACCCTGGCCTTCGTCAAGGAGGTGTCCATCGGCACAAGAGCCATATCCGATCACGCTCCAATGATCTTAGCACTCCGGGCCCAGAACCCCAAACTCAACAACCCACTTAAATGGTCTTTATATGACCCGATCCTCAACGATATGGCAACAAGAGACAAGATCGCAAAGGGGATTAAAAACTTCTTCGATGAAATGAAAACCCGGCCTCGGACACCTCTGTGGCGAACAACTGGGATTCCATGAAGGCAGTGATTAGAGGCATCCTGATCGCCCAGGGAGTGGCCACCACCGGAATAGGCGACAGGCCCGGATAGCCTTGGAAGAAGAGCTGTGGGAGGCAGAGGAAGTCCACAAGAAAAAAGGTTGGTCCCCCAGGACGCAGCGAACCATACGCACAGCCAGGAAAAAACTAGAAGCCCACTATGCG
The DNA here is from genome assembly GCF_040938575.1 of Ambystoma mexicanum. Classification (NCBI taxonomy): domain Eukaryota; kingdom Metazoa; phylum Chordata; class Amphibia; order Caudata; family Ambystomatidae; genus Ambystoma; species Ambystoma mexicanum. Next base: position 101,166,905 of record NC_090936.1, on the reverse strand, counting down.
GAACAAACCGCACTGCTCATGGCTAAGGCCAAACAATCGTACTACGCAAAGAACAAGGCGAATAAATTCCTGGTGGCCAAATTGGCCAAACAGAGACGAACTAACGTGATCGCTGGCCTGCGCGACTCCAATGGAGTCATACAATACTCAGAACTTAAAAAACAAATACTAGCGGTGGACCATCTGACCCAGATCATGACAGCAACCCCACAGAACCTATCGCAACAAACGGAATACCTGCAAAAGGCAGCACTGCCCCGACTCCCCGACATGGCAAGAGGTGAACTGTAGGAGCCCATTACAGTGGAAGAGATTAAGGAGGCCATTAAGTCGCTCAAAACACGAGTCCCGGACCCAGACGGATTCTCGGCCAGGTTCTATAAATTATTCAGACCCCAGCTGATTCCCCCCCTGGTAACACTCTTCAACTCCTTCAGGGAAACGGGATCGGTAACCCCATTGATGCAGAAATCAACTACCATCCTCCTGCCCAAACCAGGAAAAGATCCGAGAAACCTGACCTCCTACAGACCGATTGCACTTCTGAACATGTACGCGAACATATACTCGAATTCTGGCGAACCGCCTGAGTCGCATCCTACCGGAGATCATCACCCAGACCAGGCAGGCTTCATTTTACACCGGGCGGCAGGAGATAACATCCGGAGAACCCTAAACCTGGTGAACCTTGCCTCCCGGAATACCCAGAAACTGGTCTTAATGGCCCTGGACGCGGCCAAGACATTTGATAGGGTGGATTGGACATTCATGAAACACACCCTAGGGGCCTTTGGCTTTGGGACAGCATTCCAAACAATGGTCCTGGCCAACTATAACGGACCAAGAACTTTCCTGAGAATCAACGGACACAGCTCGTCTCCAATCCCCCTGTCCTGTGGAACCAGACGGGGCTGCCCGCTGTCGCCTCCGCTCTTCGCACTTAATATGGAGCCCTTTGCCCAGAGAATTAGGCGAAAAAACCAGATCAAGGGCCCACAGGTCGGCCCCACACAACACAAAATCACCCTATATGCGGATGACATACTGCTCACGATCTCAGAGGCCCTCTCATCCCTGAAACACGAAGAGAAAGAGCCAGCTATGGAGAGGTATCAGGCTTTGCAGTAAACTTCCCCAAATCAACGGACCTAAGCATCGGCCTCACCCCGGAAGAGCGAGAACCACTGGCCAAGATGTGCCCGATCACGTGGGAGAAAAGGGCTATCTCCTACCTGGGGGTCCACATACAAAGCTAACTTTCCCCGGTTGTTCAAAGAACTGGAAGGAGACCTGAAACCTTCGGCGACCCAGGAGATCTCACTGCTGGGACGCATTACAACCTGTAAGATGAACCTCCTCCCGAGGTTCCTGTACACCTGCGCCTCCCTTCCAGTGGCGATCCCCGCACCAACTCTTCGTGATATACAGAGAAAGATGCTGAACTTTATCTGGAAAGGTAAGAGGGCGAGAATCCCCCTCAAAATGCTACTGGGGGGGGCTCCAAACTGGGAGGGTTGGTGGTCCCAGACTTGCAGGCCTACAGAGTGGCGGCCCAATTAGTACAGATCCAGGCGTGGCAAACTATCACAAACCGCCCTAGATGGGTAGAATTGGAACAATCAGAAGTGCCCTTACCCCTACAATTTCTGCCACACATCCCACCCCCCCTCCCCTCAGAACGCACTGGGGAGACTTCCTCTAACAACTAAACATACTCTAAGCTCCTGGGACTGGGCACTGAAATGAAAGGGAGTGCCAAGAGGTCTGAGCCCACGATCCCCGATCTTTTCATAATCCGGCATTCTCACCTGGAGCGCAACTTCCAAAACGTAATAAATGGTGGCCTGGAGACCATAGACCAGCTATACGCGGGAGAGGTACCCCTCACATTTGAGCAATGTAAGGAAAGGTTCCAACTCCATGAAAGGGACAGATTCACTTATATCCAACTGCGCCACTGGTGCTCGCACCCCCAAACTCTGCAGGCAGCAACGCGCCCTCTCACCGCCCTGGAACTCGCACTCGGGGACCTCCCGGCTCGTGGGAGGGTATCCACCTTATATAGGCGCTTTCTGGGCGACTTCCTGATCACGAGAACTCGCTGTATGGCCCAATGAGAGGCAGACCTGGGACACCCAATAGAAGACCAAACCTGGGTAGACATTTGGACTCGAACACATGCCTCATCTACCTGCATCACCAACAGGGAATGCGCGTATAAAATCATGCTAAAGTGGTATACCCGCCCCTTAGACTGCATCATATAAACCCTCAACTAGACTATTCCTGCTGGAGAGGGTGCGGCCACCCAGGCTCCTTCTTCCATATGTGGTGGACATGCCCAAAGATCCAGCAATTCTGGAAATCATGCCTGGGAACCATCACACAAATCACCGGAACGGCGATCCCGCTAGAACCAGAGCCAGTCCTGTAGGGAGTCCCAATCCTCGCGATCTACTCACACTCCAGAAACAGAGCAAAACTACTGACCCACTGTCTGCTAGCAGGGAAAACGGTGCTGGCCCGCTCTTGGAAGTCCCCAGAAGGCCCCTTTATGGCCCAGTGGTGGACAAAGCTCTGGGATATATTGATTGCGGAAAAGATGACAGCAGCGAAGGCGGGAGCTCTGCACCGATTCCAGAACATCTGGGCCCAAGTACTAGAATATGACCAGCGATTCCCCACCCTGCCCTACAAACCCACCAAGGCCCGGTGGACCCTGAGGGACCAAGAGAACCCTGAAGGAGACATATAGAACATGAGGCGCAAAGCGGGCAGCCTAAGAAGGAGGAATCCAATCTGGGGGGGGGGGGGAGATCTGGAGAAAAGGACTGGGGATCAACATGCCTAAATTGTTGCTCATAATGTTTTGTAATTGTCAACCTGCCTTGATTTAAAATCAACACATTTTTTTTTTTAAAAAAAACATCAAATCGACCGATATTAAAAGCCTGAATGCTTGCTTTGGCCCAATTTCGGCCGTTCGAAAATTCTGAACGGCTGAAAAGTTCAGCCAAATCATGCATTCAGTGCTAGGGGTTGTGGGGGTGTCCACCGCACCCTTGCTCACTATATTGTGAGCAGGGATTGCAGGGGTATCCCCCCGCAGCTGATCCAAAAAAATAAAGGAAAGGACCCTGCAGGTCCTGTTCCCGATCACGGACATGAAAGGGAACAGGCGTTGCAGGGACACAGCGAGTTGGCGGCTGCCGCAAGGTAAGTAGGGGTGTGTGGGTGGGGGCAGGAGGCGGGGCCAAGTCAGAAATGTTAAGGGGTGAAAAGACTGAAGGTTATTTTGGAAAAATATTCTTCTGTCCTTTCTCCCTCGAACATTTCGGTCACAGTCAACCAACCCCGATCCGAAAAGTCTGGCCATTCAGGTGGCATAAAAGGATACAGCAAAGTGTCACGCCAGGTGGAGGAATAGTCAGTTTAAGAGCCACATCTTATGTTGTTTACTGAAGGATTCTAGGAACTTCTAGCGTTTGACTGTTGCAGGTGTGTGTGGATCTGCCATGTGTTGTCAGGGACAGTCTTTGTGAGAGGTAAGATGGTGCAGCTTTGGAGAGGCATTGATGAGTAATGGACAGGGTCGTTAATTTAATACGGTCTTGAATTAGGAGCCAGTAGAAGTTTTTCCTGTGGGCAGTGATGCGATCGTATTAGGCTGGGTCGAATTTGGAGAGAGTGGTATGAGTGCCAGCCATCAGGATTTCCTTTTTATCGTAATTCAAGCAGAGACTGTGGGGTGTCAACCAGGCCTGGATGGTCTTGTAGATGGAGTTGAGATTGATGGTATTTTCTGTATAGTACCAGAGAGGGGATAAGAATCTGGGCATCATAAGTATATTGGCGTAGGAGATGCCCATGGAGTCAAGGTGGTCAAAACAGGGGTTTGGTGTTAAATTTTGTGAAGGGTTGGGGACACACAAGATCATAGAGGGGCACCACTGAAGACGGGGATGGGGTGGGGCACTGGAGCTGAGTTGCTGATGTAGACCCTGTTGGATCTGTTGGCTTAGAAAAAGGGGATCCATTTGGTGGTGAGGGGGGAGAAATTAGCAGCTGTGGTGAGGTGATGGCATAGTGTGTGTGGTCAACCAGGTCGAAGGCAACTGAGAGGTCCAATAGAAGTCGCAGAGGTCATTAATCTGGTTTGACACATCTAATGGGGCGGATTCAGTGCCATGGCAGGGACGGAAACCAGATTGGCGGGCACTGAGGTCATGATGCTGCTAGAGTTGATTGGATCCGGAGGTACACTGCTCCATCTAGAATTATTTTTCAGGAATGATACTGTAGTGATGGGATGATAGTTGGTATGGGCAGCATGGTCAAGAGTGTTTTTTCAAAAGGGGGAGACCCAGAATTCTTTTAGTGGGGCTGGGACAGTGCAGGAATTGAAGGAACAGTTTATGATGGCGGTAAAACTGGTAGAAGGTACATCGACACAGTCCTTGATAAGGGGGGCTGGGCAGATGTCACCATTGCACCTGGAGGGTTTGAGACCTTTTGATTATTTTGGCAATGTCAATTTCTGTGATTGGGTGGAAGTTAAATGGCAGGATTGAGGGTGGTGAGGATGGTAGTTGAGCAAGATGGGTTTTGGCAAGGATGGTTTGTTGCTTAGCAAGGATTTTGTCTTGAAGTAGAGACATTTTAGCTGATTGTGCATTTTGGATTTTGCTGCACCAGGTGTCGTTGATGGTAGATGGTGGTGTTGTGGGTTTCTCGCAGGATAGTAAACAGCTTGTGTGAATTTGATTCTGCGTTAGAGATTCTTGTGTTGAGGTTGGAGGCTTTGGCAGTGTGAATAGCTAGTTTATATTTCCTAGCAATGCTAGAGAAGTGATATTTGTAGGTATTTGTGTTGCGACGCCATCCTGCTTTACAGGCTCGCGTCCTAGCGCTACTAGATGCGAGGTCTGGGGTGAACCAAGAGTTCTTGTGACAAAAAATGTCGGGCTAACCCAAATATTTATTTATTGGATATTAATGTGGCACTTATACAACAAGACAGTGTTTAAAATGCCATTACTGTAATTTTTGCATGCAAACCCAAGGCTGTGATTACAGTCGTGCAAAGCTGCGAAGGGACCTATGGTAGCACTTTTCTGAGGAGTCTCAAAAAATGAGAAATCTGAACTGTAAATATGATATAGGGTTGATCCCTGCGGCATGCACATAGAATTGGCGTGGAGGGTGAATAAAAGCCTGGCAGGGACACAGTCAATTAAGTGGAGTGTCTGTGGTGGTGGCTCTGATGGGGATAGAATCTTTGTGGTAACTGTCACTCCAATGTTCCAGTTTACGGTGCATCCGTTGGGTGGGCGAGGGATAAGGCTGGTCCAGCGGCGGCATGGTCGGGTTTCAGTAATGGCTGGGATATCAAGATTCTTGGTGGTGAAGATATTGCAAATGTCGAACGCATGTGCCGGGAGTGAGCTGGCATTGATCAAGGTGCAGTTGAGGACAGTGTGGGGAGAGGAATAAACCAGGTTAGTGTTAGGAGCAGCTAGGTTTAAGGTTGTGTGGGAGTCCCCCAAGTGTGTATGCGTGGGAGGGTGAAAGTTGGTTTTGCTGTGTGGCGGGTTCTGTATGGGCACCTAGCCGAAGTACCTGGCATGGAGTGGGGGGGAGGGGGAGAGAAGTGGGTATCTGGTGCTTGGGTACGGCAGACTAAGTGTGTGAGTCTTGAGGGGCAGAGTAGTGGTGATGGAGGTAAGGGGGAGGCAAATTGCATGAAAAGTGGGAGGAAACTAGTGGGGGTGGCAGGGTCGGGAGTGCAGCGCAGGCGGGTGTTGTGCAGATTATGCAACTTTATGGTGTGGGCTTACCTGGGAGAAGTAGTGTCGCAAGGAGACAGAAGTCTGGTTTGACTGAAATGGGGTGATCATGGACAGTAGGCTAGAACTGGTACGGCCCCTCCATGCCAGACAGGGAAAGACCGGCGTCAGAGGAATTTTGTGTGGGCCTGGCTTCGCCTACCGGCTAGAGTCTGAGGTCCCGTTTTCCTCAAAGTGCAGCCAGTCCGGGAGCTCGGCGTCTGGGGCATGATGCAGTGCTGAACTGGTGTGGCTCGGTTCGAGAGGCGTTGATACACTAGTGGCCATCTTGTGTTGGAGCAGGTGCTCGAATTGTCCAGAGGATCTGGGGCACTGGATTTTGTACTATCCTCGACAGGGGATGGCATGGTGATCGAGGTGGTCTTCTACGGAAGGTTCATGTGCGATTACCACCTGTTGGTGTCTAGATTCCAGAGGAGACCTTGGTTGATAAGGGGGACACCTAGATTCAGTCCCACGAAGGAGAGCGCCTCTCCGTTATTCATAGATGCTTGTCTTGCATTGACACAGGCAGCGTCACAAGGCACTCCATAAATCGCCTGCAGGTCTTCAGTCACCAATCGGGCTTGTTGCCTGGTCGAGGGCAGCACAGCAGATATCCAGCATCCCAGCAGAGCCATATGGTTGCCCACAGGGAGTTCCAGATGTTCAGACAGCCGCAAGTCCCTGCAATAATGAACTGGACCCGGACCTTGTAGAAAACATGCAAAGATGCACTCTGCCAACTGAAAGCAGGTGATGTACCTTACGCAGGACAGGTGACTGGTAGGTCCCACAAGTCAGTCGTAGGATGGCAACTTGCAGAGGTATTCCCTGCCGATTAGAAGGCTGTGGTTCACAACACTTTGGTATTGGCGGAGTCAGTGCTGTTTTCTGCTTTGTAGTCTTCTTTGGATCTTTAGCTCCAGTGTTCGCCTTGCTTTTTGGGTCTACCTCGTCTCCTTATGTCCAGAATCTGGGCTGGGATCTGACCCATGCCTGCCAAGGACCCTTGCAACATTCATACTTGGAGGTGGCTGTCCAACAGTGGGCAGCCAGCCTCCCAGAATCTCCTCTGCAACATTCAAGCCCCTGGATGCATGTGGATTGGGGTGGACACTTCCTGCTAGCACACACAAAGGAGAGCCTTTGAGGACTTTTTGCAAGAAGCCCACTGAGGTACATAAAGGGGTCCATCCCCCCCACCCGGCAAGGTAGGAAGACTGGTAACAAGACAGGACTTTAATACGCAGAAAGACCATTTTGAGTGTGTGGTCCTTTTGAAGAGCCAGGAATGAGACGCGGACACACAGGAGTCATGGTTTGGGACGTTTATTGAAGCAAATGAGTGTTGGAAAATACCTCGCTACAGCTAATCTAGAATGCATTTCCCAACCTCAACCAAACAAATGGGTCTGTCCGGTGTCAATATGTCCAACAAAATATGTCCTGTGTCTGTAATCCTATTGGGACCCTCACACTCTAAATACATTCTAAGGTGTAAAAGATATTGTCTTTCTTTTCAAAAGTGCCCAAATGTTCAAGTTAACACAAGTTCACATCCAACAAAAAGGGTTCCAATGAACAATGTTCAAAGTCCCAGAGAATAACTTCCTTCCCCAGACTCCTTGTTCCAATACCACAATAATCTGGTTTCAAGAGGGTTACTCCCTCCCCTTGGTTTCTTTGCTTTTCTTGGGGAGCAAGTCCCTTCCCCAGGCCTGCTCTCTTACCCTTTTAACACATTGCAAATCCGAAGGGTACGTTTCTTCCTAAAGACTTTCCTTGCCCCTCTACTTTAACAGTTCATGATCCCAAGGGCATGACTTTACTTGAGATTCTTTGTAAGTTATTTCTCTACTGATCTTCACCTGGTATACTCTCCTGCTAGGACTTGTTACACAAACATTTAATGTTACCTTGACCTGGTACACCTTTCCGCCAGGACTTTGTTATAGATATACTTGGCTTCACCTGGTATACTTTCTTGCAAGGACTTTGTCACACAAATACTTCCTCTTTAAAGCTGGCATTCAATAACGTGTGGCTTGTTTTACAAATGCTTTTATTTCGTTAGCAGTTTTACTTTTGGCCTCTCGATATGTCTTTCAAGAAGCGACTAACTTTATCAAACCATCCGGTAACCCACTTGTGTTCTCCGAATTCACCATTCACTTCTGGCCTCACCTCGCCTTGGCTCACTTCAGTTTGTATTCTCCCTATGGAGCGGCACACATGCACTGGCAAACCGGTAACCCACTTATTGTCCCTGGGCTTATTGGGTGCCTCAAGTGCTCCTTCGCTCCCGCCTGCTTCTGTGTGCTGGCTTTGTGTGCGCTCGTTTAAGCGCTGTACCCTTTCTATCTTTCCTTCTCCTTGGTGCGTGGTTCCTGCTGTTCTTTCTGTCTCTCTCAGCGGTGAACCTACTGCACCCAAACTTCTTTCCTCATTCAGATGCAGGTCGTGCTGTGGTTGAGGGTCTGCAGCTCGCCTCTTTCTCATTATCCTTCTCCCTGTCCGGAGTAGCCAAGCCGTATATAACTTTCCGGCTTCATTTTTCATCATCCAACAAATGGACCGTTGCTTTGGTCTTACGGCCTCCTAATCTTAATTTCTCTGATTCTTTCACGTGTCGGTGGTCATAGGACTAGTTCCTAAATGACTAACAGGAAGTGGATACTGATGTTTGTTGGAATTTATCCTCACTACTCCCTGCTTCTTCTTCTTCCTCCTCCGAGTTGTCCATATACTTTCCCTCATGGGAGTTTTGGGGAATAACACCAGTAAATCCTAGAGGAGTGTAACAGTATGCTATTAATTCATGGGGGACAGAGGGAAGATCCTTGCAAGGAAAAGGGGTGTGGGGGTTATGTGGCTTCCTCCAACAGCTTCCTATTTCCCCAAGGTTAAACCCCCCCACCAGATTAGTGCCACCCTCCTCGCCCACCCCAATTCATCCCCCTCCTGGGCCAAGATCAGCTAGTGGATCCCATCTTCTGGCCAGATAGGGGAGGTCCTCTCAGAATAAGAAGACCTCACCAGGTTCATCGCAGTCCGCTTGAGGGCATTATCATGGATAAAAAGACAGCCTGGGAAATGGAACCATTGACACCAGACTGTTCAGCGGCTGCCTGGTAAGTAGCAAAAAGGCTACACAGGACAAAGAAAAGGGGACCCAATTGCCCCCACAGCACTCCATATAAGATCACTTGCGTTGCAAAGGTAAAAACACACGTCATGAAAGGAGATTACTGCTCCTGTACTGATAGGCCTGTGGTCTAACCAGTGAACTCAAAACGACTTTGGAAAAAGGGACCCTACGGGCCCATGCAGCGCACCACATAAGGTAGGGGGGTGCTGCCATGGTGGAAAGCATACATGCCAAAACAAAAAGGCGACGTCTCCTCCACAGTTGAACCGCAAGAAGGACCTGGTGTCCGCGGGCAAGAAAGTGAATGCAGGAGGCGAGTTGAGAAAGTCTCACTCGCCTTCAAAGTCAATGAAAAATCTAGTGCTGGGAGGCTCGGGATAGAGCAGGTAAGATTTGCAAAAAGAAAGTCTATGTACCAGTTTTTCATAACAAAACAGGGGTATTTGTAAAGCGCAGGTTCACCCCCCAAGGGGCATCATGGCGCTAATAATAGATGTTTGTTACCCAACTTAATGGTACTCATTTTATCGACCTCGGAAGGATGAAGGGATGGGTGGACCTGCCGGGATTCGAACTTGTGACCATGAGGTCATACAGGGCCCCTGTAGCGGATGCATTAGTCCACTGAGCCACAGACCCAGCCTCATGCCAGGGGGTGATTGGGATTTGTGGAGGCCCTATCCAATTTCAGTTTCTTGCCTCTCCTTCACTTTAGACCGATTTTAATGTTCTACCGCCCCCTTAATTGCTCTCCAACTTCCTCTTTCCCTTCACAGCACTGAAGCCAAAGTCGAACTGTGCATTTCCTATTTATACTGTTTTGGCCCAAACTACCCAAAGTACTTAGTGGAAATGACTAATAATGGTCCGAACTAGATTTTTCAAAAATTCCCAGTCTTTGTGCGTTTTGGTTTATGTTCAATCCATCTTGCCCAGGGTTACCCATAAGGATGAATACCGGAACCAAGGCAAATATTATGTCCCTGCAGAATTGTCAATCCCGCCAAATGAGTTAACTTGCTTTTTTTAATTTCGGTGCATTGCTTTTTTTTCATAAGCTATTTTTAACATTGCCTGGCTTAGCAATTTGATTTCCTTAATGCGGGGTGCACACCTGCTGGTGTTTCACTTTCTTCCCACAACGGTTTGTCCTTGACTTCTACTTTTAACTTGTTTTTCACTTCTCTATACAATTTAAAAATTGTTTGCTTAATTGAAATGAGTATGTTTCTGCATGAAATGAGCTAAGTTTGTAGTTCATTATTGCTCATGTATAAAAAAAAGTTCAATGCCACTTTTTGTGATTTTTTTTTTTTTTTTTTTTTTTTTTTTTGTAATGAGTTTCTCCGTCAGATAATGCCCTAGCTTATCCTGAGGGGGGAAACAGCGAATTTCCTCAAACAAGGGTAATATAGGGGCAGTAGCTAGGCTACTTCTATGTAACAAAGAGCGGCTGCTGATTTTTCCGCTTGCACAGTGGCAGTGTTTTGAATGCCATAAATGCAAAACATGGCCCAGGGCAGCTCATTTGCATCCGTTACTAACCCTGCAGGAAGGCCCCACCTTTGTGTATTGCTGTTCTCCACTGTCTGGCAAGATCTAAAGAGGCGTGACTGTATCTAGTCAAAACTAGCTTGCTTTGCTGTAATTATTCAATGTTGGAGAGGGTTAGTTGCCTGCCTGTATCGGCAAGAGTGAGGGATTGTAGGCTGGTGAGGCAGTTCTGGGGTGAGATTGGACGTATGTGACAGTGATTGTTGGTCTCCCGGTCTTGGATTTTAGTGTTATCATATTGGGAAGTGATGAGTCTTTGGATGATCTCACTCGGAGTGAGAAGAAGTGGTTGTTCAGAGGGGCAATGACTGGTAAAAGAATTATCTTAAGGAACTGGAAGAATGCTTTGACATTGAATGTTGAGACGTGGTTGTCTGAGATGCATGAATTGGCAAATATGGAGAGAGTGATGTATAGGAGACTTGGTAAATTGGCTTTGTTTGAAAAAATATGGGCTAGATTTTTGCAGCTATTCTAATATTGAGGTTGCTGGGTGGGGGGGTGGTTGAGAGATTCGTTTGATTTATTGGGGGTTTGCGGTATTGTATATCTCACTCTGTACATTGTTCTGTGTAAAATGCTGTGCTTTTCTAGTATTGTTTACCATGTTTTATTTGTTGTACATTGATTGTCTTGGGTTTTTGTTGTACATGTTGTGTAAATAAAGTTTCAAAACTAAAAAGAGTGAGACTCTTCTGGCATTCTGGTGGCTGTTGTTACCCTGTGTGTGCCATGCCCTTGGATTCTCTTGCTGGGCTTTAGGATCGTCTAAAGAAGAAATAATGATGATATCTGACCACAGTCTGGCATAAGTACTGTAGTACTGCAATCCCTGGTGAGGAAGAATCTGACAGCTTCATTAATACTCTCGTGTGCGGGTGAACACATCTGGGTATGCTTTAGGGATACCTGGGAACACTTAAGTGTTCACAAATGTTCACGAATGCTAGAGAAACCTTTGATATATACTAAAGCGTTTATTAAATATTGCACTTTTTGAAAGCCTGATGCTGATTTAGTTTCTGCCATTTCATCTGGGTGACTTTTCTCCTTTTGACTGCCCTGATATTGGAATGTTTCCTTTGTGTTGGACATGCTGACATGGTTGCGCTTTCCTTGTGTCTTTAGGGGTTCAGAGGTGGACATGACTCTGGAGAGGGCCGTACATTTGTTGGACAATGAATCTTCCTCATCGTATTGGATCACGACTGCGGCCAACTATATACAGCATGAGAGTTTCCAGAAGGCAGAGTCCAGAAGGAAGGTGGGTAGCTGTGGCCAGATATAGGTAAAGGATGTTGGTGTGGGATCAGCAAATGGGAGAGAATGGGTTGGTGAAGAAATATATTGTGTACGCTTTGGGTCCTGCAAGGCAAGGGGTAGCAGGCTACTATCGCCGAGTAGTATCGCGGATTACGCTTTTCAGTGCATTTTTAGATAAAACCGTTCACTTACTAAAATATTGATTGTTTTTACGCAATATTTAGTGTTTTGAGTATTTTTACGCAAACAGCAGTTTTCAGTAGTCTGAACGATCAATACAGTGTTGCAGTCCTAAGCCATGTGCCCAGAAAATCAAATTGGCAAATTTCAATGGTTCAGGTCATGCTGTCCGATGAATTCAATTTTTCGTTTTCCATATTTTTTCTCTCCTCAGTAGCACCCTCTCTTCCGTGTGTTCCTTATTCTCTTTCTGGTATGCATTCACATTCTGCTGTCCCATTGTTTGCATATCTGCTCTTTAGAGCTATTCTCTCCGGGGTGCCCCATCTGTCGGCAGTAGCTACCAAGGACGGAACAGCATTGTAGGTTTGTGGATGCGTACATGAGTATGGATCCAAATGGGTATTGCACATTTTCCGCACGGGCCAATTTGTTCGAATCGCCCTTCCTTGCACATTTGTTTACCGCATTTCTTATGCAAAATATAGCTGGGGGTTTGGAGTTGGGTGTTTAGAAAGGTGGATTATTTTGCAAGTAAAATTTAGCAGTAAAATTATTTTGCAGTAAAATTTGGTAGATCAAATTGGGGAAACTGGATTTGAACATATGGCTGCCAGTAAATGACATGGATCTGATCAAATGCTATCCTTCATAAATGGTGATCATTGTAGGACCTAAATGGCAAGTACGCGAGACAAGTCCCTTGGATAATGATTGATTCAGAACATATTCCAGCATACGCTGCATGGAAGAGCAGGTTCAAATGCGTGACATTGCCGTGATGAGCCTTTATTTTCTGATATTTATTGCTGGCTTTGCAAGCCCCTAAAGTTCAAAGAAAAATGCCAACTTATTTTAGTTTCTGAACCTTCTTGCAGGTTTCCTAACCCAGCATATTTATGTGTATTATATTGGCAATGTTCTCGTGGGCAAAGTGTTTTGCGTGTTTGTGTTTATTGGTGTATTCGGGAAAGCAGGAACATTGAATGGGAACCAATTAACCTTGGTAAACCTATCTGCTATATACTGAATCGCCTGCATGTTCGGTGTTTTGTGTGAAGACTTTTCCCCAAACATGGTCAGTGGAGGGAGAAGTCCAAAATTAACATAGTACTTAGAATATCGTGAGGCCTTTTTTGTGATTACTAATTAGCTTGAATTCTATTAATGCACATGCCATTGTCTGATTGAGAAGAGCATCACAGAATTGTTTGGGGGTAACAGCAGTTGTAGTGTCTGGTCTTGTCACAAAAAGGCAGCACCCTCAAATACTTGTTGCTTGAATATAACAGTAACCCGTTGTGGATATTAGATTGGAACCATCTTGAGTGCCAACCTATCTGGAGCACCTTAACATGGGAGGGGAGGGTTGCAGCTAAAGAGCGATTTTCATCAGCCAAACCATCTGCTGGTTGCACAGAGGAGGTCGGCATTGTATGCTGTAAATTGAAGGTCTGAATATCAAACACACAATAAATAGTAGTAGATGCCACGGTATTGCAGTTAGAGGGGGTCTTTCAGCCCACTATGTCTTGGGCAGAATGGACAGTGATGCACATTGCCTCTATTGATGAGCCAAGAGTCATAGCGTAGATCGGTCTGAACCAGGGAATGCAACATACAACAGGGCTTTGCAACTTGTGGCTTTCCGGATGTATTCGACCACCACTACCATCATCCTTACCATTGATTATGCCCGCTCGGGCTATAGGGAGCTGGAGACCGAAACATCAGAAGAGCCAAAGGTTGCAGACTACTATATAGAGGCTTATGATCAGCCAGGAGTTAAATCACAAAGAGCAAAGGAGAAGGATGCAGGAGGGTCCTGATCTCCCTCCCCCCACTCTCAGCCAGTGAATTTAAGAGTGATGATGATCTAGAAAAAGATGTATGCGAGTACAAGCGGCAGAAACACTTGATGCTGGAAACCACTGGTGGTGAGGATGTGGTTGAGGACGACGGCGATGCCACATTTACAGCTGCAGGAGGGAACGATAGCTACTCCTCCCTCTGTGTAGTGTGCATTTCAATCATGTTCTGGAAGTGCAACATGTCTGTGTGCTTTCACACCTTCAGTACCGCCACCTTACAAGTCTGATGTGCATAGTAGACCATGTTATAGTCCACCATGACAATCCAAAATCTGGACTTCATTCAACCAAGGCCATCCACAAGATCTGTCCACCGTCACCCTTTGCACAGCCACTGTTTTCTGGGTGAAGCCTTGGACCAGCTTGGGTACCACATTGTTGCTGTCCCACGTGATTTGGCACCAGTTTTATTTCTCCTTCTGCGCGCAGACCCTCTGCAGGTGAGAGGCCTTTGCCGCACTGCTTAGTTCCAGCATTTCTGAGCACTTTTGGGGCGTTTATCTCCCTTTCCTTGCACCTTTTCCTTCTTTGTTAGTGCCCGTGGACTGTCCCTCCCCACCTCCCTCCCAGCGCCCCATTGCCCTGTTTGTCGTCCATCACATGTCCAGCCCTGCCATTTTTCTGAGACCTTCCAGGGCAGCCTCTGCCTGGGCAGCCAGTTAAGGGCCACAGCAAAGGGCGGCTTCACTCCGTGTTTGCCTGTGAAGCCAGCCCTCAAACAGCAGCGACTGATAAAGTGTGATCTGGATGGGGAATACAGCAATAACTGTATTCCAATAAAGCCCAAATAAACAAAAGGGGTGGGGGTGTAGGGTTGCTGAACAATAGTTAGAACTGGGCTGTGCCCAAGAAATGTTTTGTAACACACAAGGAGGGGCGGAGCACACCACTCACAAGACTGACGTATGAAGAGCATGTATAGTGCTCCTCAGTGATTTATTGTTAGCATGTATAGTGCTCCTCACTGATTTATTGTTCTGAATTGTCTGGGGGGGTGAGAGAGGCACAAGCAACTAGTTACCACCTGCTGTGTGTCTAGGAGAAGAATAGGTCTACTTGGACTGATTATGACTTTAACACTACTCAGCAGTTGTTGGTAAAGAAGAGATAAAGGGGGGGGGGGGGTGAGTTCCATCTACCCCTTCTGCTCTTCATACATAGACTATTAGTCTTGTGGGTGGAATTCCAATAAAGCCCTACCATTATCACCTTACATAGCACATCACACACGTTATCAGGCTAGCAAGTAGTTTTCCAATCACTGCTGTGTCCCAATTTTAGGTGGTTTTCCATTTGCTGCTGTGTCTTAAACCTGGGCATTTTCTATGTATTGCGGTTTCTCAAATGTAGGCATTTTCCCCCACGGCTCGGGTATCGCAAACCTAGGTGTTTATCCATGAGTGCAGCCCATCCATATTTTCCACTTGGCCCATCTGTGTTAGGAAGCCTTACTTTGCATTTAGCCCGGCTGTGTTGGAGGGCCAATCTTTCACTTAGTTTATCAGTGTTGCAGAGCAATATATTGCACGAACAGATCGCGGGGCACAGGGAACACATCACCCCTGGAGGAACCTGTGGGGGTGGGAATTGCTGCACACCAGAATGTCCGACAGGGGATGAGAGATGTGGCACAGTCAGAATGCCTCGCCATGCTCCACATTCAGATGGAATTGTGAAGATATACCAATGTGGCACATTTAGATAGAAATGTGAAGATTAAGCCAATTGTCACACTTGAAATTAACCAGGTATAGCCATGCGACACATTTAGATATGTTGTCCCGTTTTTGCTTTGTGCCAGGTGTATGGTTTGTAGAGGCACGCGTCTGTTTCTCAGTGAGTTGAATAGCTAGGTTTTTAGTCATTTCCTGAATGTTAGGTGGTCTTCAGTTCTTATTTCCTTTGGTATCGAGTTCCATAGTTTGACTTTCAGATACAAGAAGGCAGATCCTCCGAATTGCCTTTTCTCGTAGTTTTGTTTCAATGTGGAGGTATTCGCTCGAAGTCTCTTCCCGGTTGGTAACGGGCGATTTTAGCTTGGAGGAATGTGGTCTCTTCTATTTAATCTTAGTAGTAGTCTTGCTGCAGTATTTTTGGATGCGTTGTAGTTTTTGTGAGGCGTTCTGGTATTCCAACGTAGACTATTTGTGTAGTCCATTCTTGATAATACCAAGGACATGACCGCAAAGGTTGTGTGGGAAACTGAGGTAAGGGAGGATCCCTCCTCAATCGCAGGAGGTAGAAACGTTTTTTTGCTATTGAGTTAAGAGTTTACGACCGAACAGAAGCGGAGATGAGACCTCGTGAATGGAAAGTTAGTTGGTGCCAGAGGAATGGCAGAGGGAAGAAAAGGGGCACGTGCCTCTGCGAGGATGGCAGAAGCGTGGAATAACCCGCAAGTCTTAGTTGGTGGAATGTAGGCGAGCCTTGATCTTCGTATTGAGTAATGAAGGCCCTGTGTTCTAAAAGTACATTTGTTTAATGTACAGCCAGGCAAGTGTTCTTAGCAAAAGTATAGGATGAGAAGAATGGTGAAGACCAAGAACATTTGAGGAGCAACATTTTGAAGAATCTAGAGATGGCGGGCATTATAAGTTGGGCTACCCAAGTAAAATGCATTGGCATAATCGAGACGAGTTTAGTTAGGGGCCGAATGAGCAGAGAAAATAAAGGACGCCATTTGATAGTAAATGACGATAGTGTTGGGGAAGGAACAGAGTGAAGCTTAAAGCAAAGTTTTTGAAACTGCCATGGGGGTTGGAGTATGCCCGAGGGATGGTGGAGGGGGGGGGGGTAACAGGCAAAACTCTAAAGACTCCTCCACACCGCTGTCAGGATGATTGATGATAGACCAGTGGGCCTTACAGTGAAAATGGCAGCATGCTTCCAGGTGGGACTGTGCACATAAGCACTGTAGGCAGTTACAGTAAGAGGGGATTACAGTTTGCTCAGAGATTGCAAGAAAGAACCCGGCCCGGCCACTGGGCCTAGTATCAAGGATGCCTCGTGCATCTTATTGTAAACAGCAGGATTTGTTGGCAGCAATGAAACACATTCCACAGAGACTAAACACAAAGCCCATTAAAGCTACAGGATTCCTGGGAAGTGGAGATGCCCACGTTGCTTCTGTGTTCCCAGAAGATGAAACCTGAAATGTGCTGAGTGAGGGGCGAGGCTCGCGGGTTTAAAGGGGGAGATACCACCCATCAATGTTCGGAGACTAGACGGCCCCAAGAGAAGGAAACGGGGTGCACATCAACATAGTCTATGAAATCCCACCCAGATTATTCAACAGATCTTTATTTGGCAAAAGAGCACCCCCTTCCATTGTGAAAGAGCCATGTTTTGGTCGCTTTTTTTACATTTATTTTTTAAAGTGAGTAACCAGGATGGCTTGGTCCCTTAGGGAGGGTGTTTCCAGAACTGCAGGACCAGACTGGCGAATGCTTAGCCTTCCAGTTTCTTTTTCGGTAGGCCGGCACCGCCAGTGTTGGTGGAGAGAAGGTGATCCATGTCTTGAATTATGGATGGGCTTTGGGGGGGCGGGGGGGGGGGGGAGTTTGAATGTAGGGCCATATCTGTGTTTCACTTTCAGCTGACGCAAAGCGTGTTTAAAGCAGTTATTCTGTGCACAGTGAGCCACTGCAGGTACAGGGGGCTAGTGAGATGGACCCTGCATCCAAGACCAGGCAGGGTGAAGGCTGCTGCATTTTGGGCTCTGTAGGCTTGCAGTTAACAAAGCCGGCGATTTGCATAATCCAACCTGGAGAGGACAGCGGGGGTGATGGCAGTATATTTTGGGGAAAGCCAGCAAGGGAAGCATTGCAACAAAACATTTTGATGCTGCAAGGCCAACATGTGGAACAACTTAATAAACCTTTGCATTGAACCAGCTTTATTAAAGTGCATTTATACAGATACTGAGCATCGAATACCTGTTAAAATGGAGCAGTATCAAAGGCCGGCCCAATAGATGCGTTCGAGCCAGGAATGTACTTGCGCCAAAGCCCTATTTGAGTCTCTGAGTCCATGGATTGGCAAATGCACTGATGGATTCTGGACAAAATACACAAAGGATGACCAGAACGTAAGTGCCTGCACTGCTCCTCTACAGACTGTGAAAGCACCGAATTAACCCTATTACAAACCTGCACACTACTGTCGCCAATAGAAAACTAGCAGTACACGGTTCTGGACTTTATTATTAGAAAGCTACTTGCCAGGGACCGTCATAAAGGTACTACCAGTCTGTAACAGCTGGGAAATGTTGCGATTAACTGGGACTAGGAAAGCAGTGCCTGGCAAATGCCTATCTAACACCTATACACAAACCAAAACTGTTTTTGACAAAGGACTTCAGTGCAAGGAACTCAAACAAGTTGCTGAAGGCACACAGGGCTGGGATATAGTTTATTACAGCAGTAGCGAATTTACAGCTGCAGTTTAAGCCATTAACTCTCAGCCGACTGCTTGGGGAAAACTGGCATTCTAAAGTTTGATGTTACTGCTTGATAGCGCAGAGATCCCAGGTGGGTGTCTTTCCTGTGGCGAGAGGCAAGTAGTGAATGGGAATAGTAACAGACATTAGCACGGCCATGGGCAGTCGGAGGGTGGGTAAATGGCCAAACACCCGTGTCTCTTGCATCTCATCTACCTCCTAGTTGTACTCCATGATGGTAGTTTCAGCTCATAGGTGGCGCTGAAGCACCACCTAAAAGCTAAAACTAACCAATGGCTCTGTTAACCGAAGGGGTCGCGGCAGGCCCTCCTCTATCCCATCTTCTAGATAAAATCTTGGTTTGGTCAAAGGACGTGGGGGAGGGGGGAATCTGGGGATCCTCACTGGGACTGGCTCCGGCATAAATGCAGGGGATTTCTCAGGGCCCGCTTAAGGTGTGATGCGCCCTTGTGCGGCCGCACTGCTCGATCGCGCCTTAAGTCGGCCCTGATGATGCTTAGCGCTGCTTTATTTTTCCGCATGTATCTTGATCATGCAATCCACTTTTTTTTTTTTTTTTAAGGTATTAGAATATTTTCACAAATGTCTTATGTGTTTGTCCTTTAACATTCCTATAGTATTCAGCTTAACATATTTAAGTTTATACAAGGGACCATGGTAGTGCAAGCTAGCAGCGTGTCCTGCTCATGGGCACGATTCATGTGTTCCTGATGCATGTTCTCATCCAACAAGATGGGCATTCATGGATCTGCCCGAAGCCAAGGTGGTAGCCTTCTCTTTTCTGGTCTAGAACTGCAGCAAGTGCACGCTTTCTGCCTTGGGATATATACCGTCCGCTGTGCCACAGGGGCCCTTTCCATTGACCCTCTAAATTGCCTACTCTGTCCGGACCTAATGGGAAACTGCCAGGTCCCAATCACTGAGCTTGGGCTGCCTCTCCGTCTTCACCGAGGCTTGAGCCTCATTTCTCCATCTTCTTGGGTTGAGTGTGTAGTCGTGGGTTAGGATTCTCCTTGGTCTGTGTGTACTTGTCACAGTAGGGCTGGTTTCACAGGGTCTTCGCCGTGATGGGCCGCGGGTAGCGGTCAAAGGGGTTTGCAGTGGTGGCATTGAGTCTTCTGATCAGAGGGTTCGGGTTCTGATCCAGTCCTTGGCAGAAGTTCTTACTCGGCTTCTCTAGATGTTCATCCAACATCTCGATGTCCAATTCTCTGTGAAGGTCCGCTGTCATTGTGAAGGTTGTCGTGCCAGACGATATCCGTAGGGCCTTATTCTGGACGAAGAGCGTGGAGGCGGGATGGATGACATTGTGCAGTAAGGTTTTCCTCCACAGAGGCCATGAAAGCTGGAAATGGCATAGGACTCCAATCATAAAACTCCAAGTTATTATTTGTATTGTGACAGTGCTGCGATCACACCATGCTCCATTACTATTTGAATCTGAACTGCCCCCCCACCCCACCCCCCAGCCATCTTGATAGATCAAACATTTTGCCGGTTTTTGATATGGTCTCATCCAATCTGTTATTGAGCCCTCGCATTTCATCCTTTTGCCAGACTCCTCCCTTCATCCGTTTTATTTCCCATTTTGTTAACTTTCTTTTTCTTCATATGTTTGTGCAATCCTGTCCCAGGCCACACCTACTATATTTTTGTATTATTCCCTTTGTTCACTGTATGCGTACAGAGAAA
Organism: Ambystoma mexicanum; assembly: GCF_040938575.1. Taxonomy (NCBI): domain Eukaryota; kingdom Metazoa; phylum Chordata; class Amphibia; order Caudata; family Ambystomatidae; genus Ambystoma; species Ambystoma mexicanum. The sequence continues at coordinate 101,146,910 of NC_090936.1, read as the reverse complement.
GGGCACCTTCCCACTGCATTCCTTTTCACTGCTCAATATTTAACCCTGTTCTCCTCACAGCCGTGGGTAACTCTCCGCATGTTAACAGGTGGCCTAGCGTTTTCTCTGTCCCTTTTTCTGTGAAGTGGAACTGGCTGCATTTTTGCACAAAAGGTCCTTCCCCCCAATTCGGCTTTCTCCCGCCATATTAAATCTGATGGCTGCATTCCTGAGCTCTTAATGCTCACAACAAGCAATACAGACAGGGGCCTAGCTTCTTATCCGATTGCCACCCCCACACTTATGACAGGAGGCATGTGTACCATTCCACGTGCATTTAGATTTTATTATTTCACTCCTCTACAGCTGAATACAGGTTTGAGACATTGTCCGTTTGTCCTCCATAATAGCGCTGTTTATTTGTAATGGTTGTATGCAGTGCGTGGATATGTGTATGGCTGTATGAAGTGCGTGGATATGTGTATGGCTGTATGCAGTGCGTGGATATGTGTATGGCTGTATGCAGTGCGTGGATATGTGTATGGGTGTATGCAGTGCGTGGATATGTCTATGGCTGTATGCAGTGCGTGGATATGTGTATGGCTGTACTTTGGCGATGGCCCACAAAGACCTTTTATCCGCATAAAGTACCAATTCGCCCTAGATTTTTTAAGTGTGTTTGTGTTGTGTGTGTGTGTAATATAAATATATATATATATATATATATATATATATATATATTTCTGAGGCTTGTGGAATCTGCTTAGATCACATGCTGTGCATAGGCCGACATCTAGTGGAAGCTGCGGAGTATTACAGTTTGTTTTTCGAAAGTCGAAAATGGGCGTCGACACAGGCGTGCCAGTAATACTATCCCTAGTGTGACGTCCACTGTACCCAAGATCCCTCACGCGTGTAGGATCCTCAGATTGTTTTTTTCCGCCATACTGGTCGGAAGCATCTTGCGGAGTTCCCTGGCCTTAGCCTTACTTTTGCTGTTATTATAATTATAATTCTTATTCATTCCCTTCCCCACCCCAACGTCGACCCTCAACCTCGACGACGGCTGGAGAAGTCATCGACCGTCGACTGCTGCACGACGGATCTGGGCCTCGGAAGGCCGCTGGCCTCGGCCCGGGCCTAGTAGGCCGCTGGCCTCGGCCCTTACAAGTAGGGAGAGTGGGGGGTGGTACATACTCTTCACTCTTGATATATAGTTACATTTATATATTCCTACACTTAGCAGCCCGCTGCCTTAAGGTGCGTATGGAGGGTACCCCTTTTCAATTCTGCCCCAAGTGCAATCGCAAATACCCTTGGGTCGACAGGCACGCCACGTGCAATCTCTGCTTGCCGAGGGATCACCCCGAAGCGAACTGCAGAGCGTGTAGTAGGTTTAAACCTAAGACACTTAAGGACCGTTCGACAAAGCGTTGGGCCCACCACGCCAGGCAGGAGGCCATGGCAGCGGAGGGCGCCTTCAGCGATGGCAGCGACGCCGTACTTTCGGACGGCGAGGGCATTACGGCGTCGAAAGACAGCCGGCGAGCGCAGGTCCCCGACCTCGGAAGGTCGTCCGGCAGGGCGGCTATGGGGAAGACCCCCGGCGACGCAAGCGCTACACACCTAACACACACTAAACACACTAAGACCAACCGGACCTCGACGACGTCGACTTCCCGGAAGGAGGCACAAAAAGAACAGTCCGACTCGGTGTCCTCTGGGCGCTCTCGATCGAGATCACCTCACGACGCAAGGCAATCATCCACTCTTGCCAAGAGTGCCTCGCTACACACATTAACGGAAGTTCGATCGTCGGGAGACGAAGACGACTTCCACCCCCAAGCCGCGCTCCAAGATACCGAGACCGCGGTTAACACCAGTGAGGCCCCACGCCCGAAGCACACAGATACCTCTCCAGACCCTCGGCGCCAGGCGTCGAAAGTCTCTGGGGCCTCCAAGGGACAGGGAAAACATTTTTCCACGCACGGGGAGGGGGGGAAACAGCGGAAAGCACAGCCTTCCACCCCTGTAAAGCCATCCTCTCACCCTAGGCAGACAAGCAAACACAAGTCTACCCTTCAAAAATCCCATAAATCATCACCTGCTAAAGTAATACCCTGTTCCAGGGAATGGTCCAGTGAAGACATAGACAGGGTTATGTCTAGGATGTCTTCCTTGGCTGATTTTTATGATAAGAACCCAGACCACTTTCTTTCATATAACCCTCAAGGGGCCACACCCTCAGGCTCCTCCGATCCTATCCCGCTAAGTAAAAAGCCCCGGTTCGAAAGACCTGAACCCTTCGAGGTTCAGCCTTACTCCACTCCATATTCTACTCCACTCCCCAGTTACCAGGGACAAGTTTTCCCTGAAGAGGACCAGGAGTTTGAAATTATGGAAGAACAAACCGGGACAGATTACTATGCAGAGGATGAGGACCTGGAGGAGGGAGAAGATGAGCAGGAAATTTACAGAGTAGATTCCCCAGTACAAAGCGAAGCCCCAGTTACCGACTCTCCAGTTGATAACCAGCCCCTCCTTAACGAGGTTCTCGCTCGAGCAGCGGAACACTTCCACATCGACACCCACGGTGTACAGGAGGAAAGGGACTTCGCGGAGGAGTTTGTAGGAGAGAGAAGACCGGTCGCACAGACCATCCCTATCCTCAAATCCATCCAACGAAGAATAGATCCTTCCCTGGTGAATCCTAACCTCACCAGAGCTGTCAACCCCAGAATTGAAAAGATTTTCCGGGCAGCCCAGTCTGACCCTCTGTATATAAGGGGACATCTTAAACCAGATTCCCTAGTGGTTACCAACACTAGAAAAAGGGCTGGCACGCCCTTATCTTCATCAGAAGCTCCTCCCGACAAGGAGAGCAAAAAACTTTACGGGTTTGGCAGGAAGGTAGCCTCAACGTCCGCCTACCAAGCAAGGATTGCGAACTCCACCACCCTGTTGGCTAGTTACAATTGCCATCAATGGGAAGAAGTCGCGGCGCTCATTGCCTCTGCTCCAGAACCGTTAAAGGGCCAGCTGGCTCGGATCTCGGCAGAGGGGAGAGCCGTGTCTGGTTGCATTTTAAAAGCAACTTTCGACGCCGCTGACAACGCAGGGAGATTGATAGCAGAAGGTACTGTTATCAAGAGACATGCGTGGTTACGGCAGTCGGGATTCAAGACAGAAACCCAGGCTTCTTTAATAGACAAGCCAGTGGAACCCGACCTATTGTTTGGGAAAGCGGTCGAAGACGCACTTAAAAATGCCAAAGATGAATATGAGACTCTCAAATCCCTTGGCCAGCTTACCAACAAACCCCCTAACCAGAGGGGGAACAGTAATTTTCGTCGCCCACGCGGCCAAAATTCACAAAGAGGCAACTATGCCCAGGGACAGGGTACACAATGGAATAACAACCAGCAGTCTACCCAGAGTTACGGCAGGGGTAACAAGAGAGGTCGTGGAAGAGGCAGAGGCAGCCCCAACAAGGGAGGTGGCACGCCTCCACCAAAACAGTGACGCTCAGTTCAGGGTCCCTTGTCACGCAACCCCGGTAGGGGGACGCATTTCCACCTTCACCCAAGCTTGGGAAGGGATCACCTCAGACAGATGGGTGCTGTCAACAGTATCCGCAGGATATTGTATAGAACCACTGCAGCGTCCCCGGAACCATCCTCCACGACAAAGAGTGCACTCCCTAGAGCATCAAAGGATCCTTCTCGAGGAGATCGCCATTCTGCTAGAAAAGGACGCGATAGAACTCGTCCCAGGACACCAGGTAAACAAGGGTATCTATTCAACTTACTTCCTTGTGCCAAAAAAAGATTTGACAATGCGCCCAGTATTGGACCTACGGCCTGCCAACAAGTATGTCAAGCCCCAAAAATTCCGTATGACCACGCTACAAGAGGTAATCCCCCTCCTAAAAAAGGGGATTACATGGCAACCTTGGATATGAAAGATGCTTATTTTCATATTTCCATGCTCCCAGCGCACAAAAAGTACTTGCGCTTCAAGGTGGACAGTCGCCACTACCAATTCAAGGTACTGCCCTTCGGGATAGCTTCAGCACCAAGGGTATTCACCAAGGTACTGGCGGTGGCGGCTGCACACCTACGCAGGGAGGCAATCCCGGTGTACCCTTATCTGGACGACTGGCTCATAACGGGGGAAACCCCAGGAATTTGCAGGTCAAACATTCAGAGGACTATAGACCTCCTCCACGAATTAGGCTTCTCTATCAACGAGAAAAAGTCAAGTCTGGTGCCAAGCACCTCAAAACAGTTTCTAGGAGCTATCCTAGATACTCAGAAAGGATTGACCTTCCCTTCGGAAGAGAGAATTCGCAATATACTTCTGCAAATTCCGCATTATCAGTCAGGTCAACAGATAACAGTACGCAAAGCTATGCGGTTACTGGGCATGATGGCGTCATGCATTTACCTGGCCCCCCACGCGCGTCTGCGCATGCGTCCCATGCAGGAATGGTTGGCGAAACAGTGGTCTCAGGCAAGTGGTCATTGGGACGATCTAGTGGTCGTTTCGCCAACACTCGTACAGAGCCTACACTGGTGGACAAGAGAGAATCTCGCAAAGGGGAAACCCTTTTACGATCCCGAAGTACAAGCCGTGGTGACTACAGATGCATGCCTAACTGGGTGGGGAGCTCACCTTCTCCACCACACAGCTCAGGGTCTCTGGTCTCACTCAGTAGCCAAGAACCACATCAATCTGCTAGAGCTTCTGGCAGTATTCCGAGCGCTAAAGGCGTTCGAGCCCCATCTACTGAACTTGTCGGTGCAGATCAGGACGGACAGCACGACAGCCATGTTCTATCTGAACAAGCAAGGGGGGACTCGTTCGCCAAATCTGTCCAAGCTGGCCCAGAAAATATGGATATGGGCACTCAGACGGAACATCTTCCTGTCATCGCAACATGTTCCAGGGGAGCTCAATTCCCTAGCGGATGCTCTAAGCAGAGACTCCCTCCCAGAAGAACACGAATGGTTCCTTCACAGAGACGTAGTAGAAGATCTCTTCTCTCAGTGGGGTTTCCCCACTATAGACCTATTCGCCACAAGCGAAAACAAACAATGCCCAGGATTTGCATCCAGGTTCCCCCAGCCGGACTCCCAAGGGAATGCCCTGTGGATGAACTGGTCAGGGATGTTTGCGTACGCTTTTCCACCAACTCCTCTCATCAGGAAGGTGGTGTACAAGATGAACAAGGAATCGATGACGCTCATCCTAGTTGCTCCCATGTGGGCGAGACAACCATGGTTTCCACACCTACGCAGGATGGCGGTGTGCGAGCCCATCAGACTCCCAGCCTGGTACAACCTACTGTCCCAGCAACAGGGTCAAACAGTGCATCAGGAACCCAACTCTATGAACCTAGCAGCATGGCTCCTGAAGTCATAGAGTTTGGACATCTCAAATTACCACAGAGGTGTATGGACATTCTAAAGGAGTCCAGGAAACCAAATACAAGGCACTGTTACTTTGATAAGTGGAAAAGATTCGTTATCTGGTGCCAGAATAAACAAATCAACCCGGTTGATTGCACTCCTTCCAACGTTGTGACATACATGCTCCACCTGCTGGATGCAGGGTTGGTTTTTAACTCGCTGAAAGTACACCTGGCAGCCCTCTCGGCTTACACCACATCCCATAACAAGGTCTCGTGGTGGAAAGTACCAGTGGTTAAAGCCTTCATGGAAGGAGTAAAGAGACTTCACCCTCCTATTTCGAACCCACCGCCAGGATGGGACCTCAACGTGGTGCTAGCTAAGCTCATGGGACCCCCATTCGAACCCATGCATAAAAGTAGTCTCAAACACCTGACTTATAAAACGGCCTTCTTAGTAGCCATTACCTCCATAAGAAGGGTCAGTGAAATTCAGGCTCTGTCAGTGCAGGATCCTTTCTTTACTATCCACAAGGACAAACTGGTTTTACGCACACACCCTAGGTTCTCACCTAAATTCATATCCAAGTTCCATGTAAACCAGTCCATCGAGCTTCCGGCTTTCTTCCAAAACCCGCAAAGCTCGGCTGAGGTGAAACTACACACCCTAGATGTGCATAGGGCGGTCCTATACTATGTAAATAAAACCAGACCGCTAAGGAAAACAGATCAACTGTTTGTCTCCGTAGCTACAGGCAGAGAGGGGGATCGCGTCTCTAAGGGCGCTATCTCGAAGTGGATTATCAACTGTATACAGCTGTGTTACTCTCTTTCTGAAAAGACTCTGCCTTTTACGCCAAGGGCCCACTCTACTAGAGGCATTGGTGCCACTCTGGCTTTCATTGCAAATGTTCCCCTCGACACCATTTGCAAAGCGGCTACTTGGAGCTCTATTCACACTTTTACTCAGCATTACTGCATTGACACTCATTCCAAGACAGATACACAAGTGGGACAAGCGGTTCTAAGACACCTGTTTGCTCATGACCCTTCTCACATCCCACCTCCTTCTTCTGGTACTGCTCGCTAATCTATGCACAGCATGTGATCTAAGCAGATTCCACAAGCCTCAGAAGGGATACATTACTCACCGTAATCGTATTTCTGATGCTTGTATCTGCTTAGATTCACATGCGACCCACCCTTCATCCCCTCCGAGAGAAGGCGCATGATTGCTTGTAGTCTTACCTTTCTGTCTATCTGCTTGGATTATCTGTACTTGCGCTACTCCTCATGCTTCCTCATGTCAGAAAAAATACAATCTGAGGATCCTACACGCGTGAGGGATCTTGGGTACAGTGGACGTCACACTAGGGATAGTATTACTGGCACGCCTGTGTCGACGCCCATTTTCGACTTTCGAAAAACAAACTGTAATACTCCGCAGCTTCCACTAGATGTCGGCCTATGCACAGCATGTGAATCTAAGCAGATACAAGCATCAGAAATACGATTACGGTGAGTAATGTATCCCATATCTCTGTAGGTCGCGCACCACAGCGTCCTGCTTTGTCTGTGTGTATGTTGCTGCTCGTTTTTTTGTATATTGATGTACAACTTTTTAAACATTAAAAAGAACTTCCGTATTTACTACGCGGTGGTTTCTTGATCCATTTCTTGGAGTTTGCATTTTTGCATCTGGCCCGCGGGAGTGCGGTTCGCCTTTTCCTCTTTCCTTTTGGATATATATATATATAAGCTGCAGGGACGTTAAGGTGAGAAATATATTGTAACGCTGCCTATGAAATTCAAGGGAAAAACTTTAGTTACAGGGATGTTGCCTCCCTGTAACTAAAGTTTTTTTTTTTCCTTGAATTTCAAGGGTTTTGTTATTCCATATATTTTTAGAACGCATCCAGACCACTAGCATTGTCCCTTTGGCCGTTTCCCCACTGTCCATTTTAAAACGCTACCAGACCACTAGCCAGGGCCTTCGGCCATGGCCGTTGGGCACGCCACTCTATATTTTAAATCTCTTGCAACCCATTGCTCTGAAGACCTTCATCAACCACAAACTGATTTTGTCCTGTTTTTTTATATACATTTTTAATTGCCATTTCCAGAAACCAAAGAATGAAACAATTCCCAATGTTCCCTGCCCCTCCCCCAAGCCCCATCTATAACCGAGACGGTTTCCATCCCGTATATCTTAACGTCTCATGAACCCTCCTGGCACTATATTACTAGTTCCTTTTAATACAGCCAGCGTGTTCCTTCCTCTTGAGGTCAAACAACTGTAGAGCTATGGATGAAGTCTCTTCCTCCAATATTTCACTATTAGCTCCTATTTTGACATTGTTAAAGGATAAATAGGGGCTCGGCTCTCCTGTAGTGCTCTTGGTGCTATACCACCCCCAATAATTTTATTTGCTTCAGGCACCAAAGGCCTCTGGACTCTTTTGTCACGGTCACATCCCAATCCATCTGGAAATTCTGCTGCTCACCTTGAATAGAGTGAGACCCATTCCATTGCCACAACGTTCCAAACCTTGCCCACCCAGTCATGTTCTGTGGGAGATTCTTTCCATTTCCATTTTTGGGCAATCGTTGGGGCCGCCGCCATCATCAGAATCACATACGCCTTCCTTTGTGACGTTGATGGGAGCTCCTCCATCGCACCTCCCAGACACAGAAGTGCTACCCCTTGGTTGCTTGGAATCTTCACTGCCAGAGTCTCCTCCATCGCTGCTCGCATCATGTCCCAATATGCTGGCAATTGCGGGCATTGCCCCAAAATATGATCCCATGTTTCCCTTTCCCCATACCCCTTCCAACAAGCCGCTGGGACACTGGGTAACATTTGTGAAGCTTTGCAGGAACTAGATGCCACGGTGTCAACAGTTGCACCCAGATTTCCCTCAGCTGGATGGATCTAGTACGTTTAGGGATGTGCCCATAACCATATCCATTGTTCCATATCTATCGGTCTACCTTGTGAGATTTCCCAAAGTTCTCGCCTCCTTTTATGAATCCAAATATGGTGCTCACTATGTGTTTGTCCCCTGTGTCGTGGTGAGAGATTTTTCAAAGGAAGTGAGTTCCCTAGTGGCTGCCTTTTTTAACTTGCGGGTTCACTACCCAGTGGAGTAATTGGCAGTAACAGAATCTTTCCTGTTGCTCAAGGTTAAAGTCTTGCTTATACTGGATGAAATACTTTTTCTCTCGGCCTACGAACATGCCACCCAGTTTAAAACACCCAGACTCCTGCCACTTGTCAAATTCTCCTCCCCCTCAACCTGGGGCAAACTGTGGATTCCTAAACCGCAGAGTTAGCGGGGATGGGACACTGGTGAATCCGGCTAGGGACACCGCCTCTTCCCAAGAATCGCCTAGTACTGTCCCTTTCTCGCTACAATACATATTTACAGGCCTATCTTTTGGCAGCCATAGCACCTAGTCTAGTCGGCGTCCTACTACCACCATCTCCATACTCCTCCAGACCTTCCCCTGGTCGTACTAAACCAATCCCCAATTACCCTCAACTGTGCAGCAAGGTATTAAGCTCTGAAATGCTGGGCACCCAGCCCTCCCCTACATATAGGGTTCTTAATATCTTCCCTGCAAGTCTAAGCTTTTTATTATTCCATATGTAGTCCCCGGTATGTTTTTGCAGAGCCTTAAAGAAAGCCCTGGGTACTCTCACTGGGAGAGCTACAAAGTGGTACAATACTTTTGGTAGGATCGACATTTTCACTACATTAACACTGCCCAGCCACAATATAGAAAGGGGGCTCAATTCTGCCAGCATCTTCTAGATTGTATCCAGTAAGGGTGGATAATTGGCCTCATATGCTGTGCTCATGGGTTTGGTAATCTGAATGCCTAGAAGCACGTGTACAGGTGCGTTATAAAAGCCATAGATCACCCAGATACTTGCTTCAATTAACCACCAAACTATACAGCAATGTGTCTTTCCATTCCTTTAGCTTTTCTTCAGGAAATGTCAGATTTAGCGTCTCAGATTTCTGGGCATTAATTTTCAAGCCTGCAACCTCCTCAACACGCTTTGGTGCCTCACCAATCCCTACAAAGGATCTATCGGGTTCTGTGATTGTCAATACATGATCTGCAAATGTAGCTACCTTTTTGGTCTGTTACTACAAATGGGACCCCTTTTATCTCTCCGGTGGCCCTAATTGTGTCCAAAACTGGTTCTAAATTAATGGTGTATAACAACGGGGTTAGTGGGCACCCTTGTTTTGTGCTCCTAGAAACTGGTATCTTGTCAGACAATCGCCCATTTATCACTAGTTTTAGGGAAGGCGTGTGATAATCTGCCCGGATGATAGCCATAAACTTTGGACCAAAACCCATGCTCTCCATAGTGGTAAAAAGGAAGGACCATTCAACCCTATGGCATGCCTTCTCTGCATCTAAAGCTAAGATTAGGGCTGGTATATTTAGTTTTGTGGCCTTTTCGATAAGGTGGTTAATTCTTCTAGTATTATTGGTAGTTTGTCTCCCTATCACAAACCCAGACTGATCTGGGTTTATGAGTTTAGGAAGAAACCTTTCTATTCTATTGGCTACTATCTTCGCATAAAAATGTGCATCTATATTTATTAGAGCGATCGGTCTGTAGGATCCACACCGCTTATTGTCTTTACCTGGTTTTGGGAGAAGTGCAACTTAAGCCTCCTCTGTAGATGGTGTCATTTTACCAGCCCTTCCAAATTAATTAAACAATTGAACCAAATGGGGTATGAGGGATTCCTTGTAGGTTTTAAAGAAGACTGATGTGTGGCAGTCCGGTCTCGGCGCTTTACCTGATGGGAGAGCCTTAATAGCCTCCCTCACTTCTTTGGTAATAATATCCGCCTCCAGGGCTTCCCATTCTTCTGTTATTTTGCCCATTTGACAACCCCAAATGAGCCTGAGCCTGCATTGATGGTTGGTCCGTTTTTATAAATACTAGAGAAATAACACCTACATTCTTTCTCAATCTCGCTCCATGAGGAACATTCCAGGCCCATCTCAGATTTTATTTTCAGGATCGTACAGGATTACTCTTTTTTTTTTTTTTTTAATGAAACATTCTTGCCATTAATCGGTCGGCCTTGTTTGCCTTAACGTAACGTTTGCTTTGATCTAGCAAAGCACGCTCTGCTGCTTGTGTTTGCAAGACCCTTTTGACCTGATGACATGCTTTTCTATCCATCTGGGCCATGAGTTGTCTAAGTTTACTCTCGAATTCCATTTCTCGCTTCCTCTTCTGTGTACCTCTTCTAGCTTTTATGGAAATTAATGTGCCTCTAAGTGTGGTTTTGAAGGCATGCCAGAAGCACGAAAACTGCTCTCCTGAACATGCATGAAGACCTGCTCTCCAACCTTGATTCTAACATTCCCTCTGTACTCATCCTACTTGATCTCTCTTCTGCGTTCGACATGGTCAACCATACCACCCTGCTCAATCGTCTCCGTGACAATCTGGGTATCACTGATCAGGCTCTAGCCTGGCTGACCTTTCCTTTCTGATCCATCCTCCCAGGTACAACTTGGGTCCTTCCTATCTTCTATCTCCCTCTCCACCCTCTGGGGTCCAACCTCTCGCCCTGGCTTTTCAACCAGTACCTGGCAACTCTCGCCTACTGCATTTTCTGCTCAAATTTCCAGTGCTATGCTGACGACACCCAACTCATTTTCAGGCTTTCTTATGCCACCTCCTCTCCTTCCCATATTTTTGATTGTCTAATAGCCATTCAAAATTGGTGTGCCGCCAACGATCTTTGTCTGAATGCCAACAAGACTGAGATCCTCCTTATTGGTACACCTTCTCCATCCTTTCCTCTCACTCTCTGGCCGGCCTCCCTTGGCCCTCCTCCTACCCCCACCTGCGAAGCTAGGAACCTCTGGGGGTTATCTTTGACTCCACACTTTCCTTCTCCTCACACATCTCCGATGTCTCCAAAAAGTCAAACCTTTTACTGCACCTCCTTAGAGGTACTCTGCCTTTCCTCTCCTTCCCTCAAAAGCTCACCGTCTCCCAAGCTCTGGTTCTCTCCAGGCTGGATTATTATAACCGCCTCTTTCTAAATCTACCTGCCTCCTGCCTCCACTCTCCGCACTTTAAAACTAATCCAGAACAGGACTGCAAGACTTTTCCTTTCCCTCAAGCCCTGGGATCCTATCCCTCCAGCCCTGAAATCCCTTCAGTGGATGAAAGGATTAAATTTAAAACCCTCTGCATTGTCCACAAGGCTTTCTGGGGCCTGGGTCCAAAATACCTTCAACTGTCGTTCCGTAAATACCTCCCCTCTCGAGCCCTTCGCTCCTCTACTTCTAACTCCCTCAGGGTTAGAGCTGGGGTTAGATCTCTCTATTCAGCTGCGGCCTCCCTTTAGAACAGCCTCCCGGCCACCTTGAAACTTGAGCACCATCTCCCGGTTCCGGAAGAACCTGAAGACCTTCCTCTTTGCCTCTGCCTTTGCCCCGCTTCTCCCCTGTTGATCTGTTCTCTCATGGCATAGTGCACCTGGCCACCCTCTGTCATTCGGGCCCAGGTACCTTCTCACCCTCTTGCACTGCTTCCAGGCCACCCCCTGCACTGGGGCTCTGTATCTGTCCCCCTCCCACTTTTCTTCTGCACTTAACAGATAAACCTTAACTATCACCTGCCACTTGCTGGCTGCACTACCATGGTTTATCGCCTTTATTTATTGTATTTAGTATTCTGTTCTCTCCTCAGTTCCGCACTTTGCACCCCCCCTCTTCCATGCACTTAACCCATTTGACCTTTTCCATGCACTTGCTCTTTCTTAATGTCACTGGGCCTAGGAAGATCGCTGTTTTTTTATTTTTGCTCTCCCTTGTTCCCCTCCCTTTTTGCCTGGTCGCGCTCTGAAACACTTGGGTACGACCGCGATATAAATAAAATATCATTTAATTTAATTTCATATGCGGGTTAGTTCCTTTGTTACCATTCCTTTGAAAATAGTCCTCAATCTCTGCCTTCACTTACTACCTCAAAACCTTGTCCTTAAACATGTAGGTTGGTGTCTCCATTTCCATAGCCCCACTGGTCCTTTTCCCATCCCAAAGGATATTGTTATGGGGACGTGATCCGCCGATGCAATTGTCCCACATCGATGTCTGTTATGTCCCCCGCTAGTGATTTGGAAACCCAGGCGTAGTCGATTCTGGAGAATGTAAGATGGATATGAGAGTAAAATGTATAACCCTTCTGGGGCCCCGTAGTTCCCATCCATCAACTAGCTCCATATTTATAATTTTGTCCTGCAGTTCCTTTTAAAGGTTTACCTTGGTTGTGAAAGGCCCTCACTCCTGGCAGTGCACGGACCCCAGGTAAGATTAAATTCCTCAACCAAAATTGGCTTCTCTTTAGAGAAAATCTCCAGTTTAGCGAGTGCACCCCTAAGGAACTTATCTTGCCCCATGTTTGGAGTAAACTGCCGCTGCTGTGTATATCCCATCCATCACCCGGAAATTAATCGTCAGATAACGACCATCTCGGTCTTTTCCTGTATTGATCAACTGGAAACCCAAGGTGTCTGTAAATGCTAACATTACCCCACTTTTTTTCTCCAGAGCATTAGATCGGTAGATATGCGAGTACCCTCTTAATTTCACATTGTGACAGTCTGTTGCCCGGATATGAATCTCTTGGAAGGCCACCTGTACCCTCCCTTTTTAGAAACAGTTCAACTTTTTTCCTTTAAACGTTAGAGGGCTCAACTCCCCAGTGAAAGGACAAAACCTTGCCAAAGCCGTTCTTGGCCATAATCGCCTTGTAAACTCTATCGTAATTGTCCCCATACATAATGTCCCCATACATAGTGTGGCCGGGAAAAGCCATTGGCAACTTTATATATGGTGGCATAATGTATGGGGACGGGTTGTGGGGATGTCCCCTGCTCCCCTTGTACCTTGCATGTTCAATGTAATAATGGCTCTGCAAAAAACAGCGACTTTTTAATCAGACATTTTTCGAGGACATTATTACATGGAACCGTAAACTCTGGAGAGTTTTCAGCTGTCTCGGTATATGGATGTAACTCCTAATCCCCCCCTCCCAACTCTCCTGCCCTTTGTCCCTTTCCCCGCCCCATCCCACTCCCCTTCCCCTCCCGATTTCCCCCCCCAAACACTGGAGGAGCACAACCGGCCACAGCCCCACCACCCCCGATTCGCCACCTCAGGAATTGAGCTCCTTCCTTTGCCCAGTGTGAAACTATGCGGGTCCACACTGACCCATAAAGATCCAAAATAGCCCTCCTTCCTTCCCTCCCCTGGTACCTCTTTTTCTATGTCATTCCCCTACGGTCACACTCCTTCCTTTTTTATAGATATTAGCCCTTCTTAGGAGTTCACCATCTATTTGCCAGGGGGTCAGGGTATTTCCCGACCTAACACCGCCAAAACCAGCGGGGGTCCACTGAGTGCTTGCTGTGTCTTTGGGCTTTTGAGGGGAATTTAGACCATTGCCAAATCCTTCTCTTCATCGGTTCCCTCGTCGGTGTCTGAGATTGGCCCTGTTCCTCATCCTCTCCTATTCCAAGTATTGTCAATCCTTCCTCACATGCCGTTATCCATCGTTGCTAACCTTACCATTCAAACATAAGCCCAAATGGGAAAGTTAATTTATAATGCTGATCTTTTTTCCTGAGGGCATTAACCGCTGGGCCCATCGGTCACCTTTTCAGCAGGGTAATCTGGGCTAAGTCCTGATAGCGTTGTAAATTACATCCAGTGTATGATCTTGTTCACAAATTTCGAGCTGTAGCCTGAACCATTTCCTTTTGTTCATAGCTAAGAAGGGCTACCATGACGTCTTTGGCTCCGGTTTCTCCTCTTTTTTGGGACCACCCTGTGCATTCCGTCAATTCTGATCTCCGCCACATCTTCTATGTCCAGCAACCCCATGAAGATTTGTTTGGCTATCATGTTCCGGTCTTTTTCTCCCACTTCTTCTTTTTAGACCTTTTATTGTAATATTTGAGTTCATTTTTTAGATCTTCTCTTTTCAGCTCCAAATTCTGGGTCACCCTTGATATTTGTTTACAGGCATCTTCCACTACCTCTTGCAGTCCATTTTCCATTAATGTCAATCCTTTCCTCCAATTTTGTCATGGCTCCTTTGACCTCCTGGGGCGCTTGTGAGAAGTCTTCCCTCATTTTGATTGTCTGTGCGTATATAGTCAGTTATTTTGGCACCAAAATCTTGGAAGCACTGACTGAGTACCTCAGGAGTGACCACCATATCCTTGGCGTAGGGCCTCCTGTGGACCCCTTTCGGTGTGTGTGTTTTCAGTATCCAGTTTCTCTTCAATTTGTAAGTACCATTCCTTCTTCAACAGTCTCTGGATGTTCCCTTCCTGAGATTTCTTTAATGACTTTGACGAGAGATTTACATCTTTGTTCTTAGTTTTGGACATGACTGTCTAGAGAGATCGTAAGGAACCGGCTGAGTGAGGGTGCTTACTACGCTGATTTTAATCCAGGTTGCGTGTTTCGAGTGCCTACACCCCTGTTGTGAGCTGGAACCTTTACTATATTCAGGCTACTTCATTTCACAACGATAAATTCTGGGCAATGAATTAGTCCACGGGCTTGCCACTGCCTTGGGTGAAGCCTGCGGGGCAAATTGTTTTAGAATTGTTACTTAACTCTGTGCGCAGTACACGGCAGGGAACCGCAATCTCACCCGGCTTCTCTCTGCCTTTGACCTGCAGCACCACCACGTTGTCGATGCCATTTTTGCTGGTGTTGTGTTGCTATGAAGGGTGGCCTCTCGCTGTGCTGGGGCGTTTGTTGGTCCGACGTTGATATCGGCTCTTCCCTCTTCCGGGAACGAGTTACAGTGGCCTAATTCTGCTTCAAGTGCACCGAGGGAAGAGCACAATATCACTACTCTGCATCCTCCTCGGCAGCAGGGAAACCGCGATCCCACCCAGGCCTCGCTGTCTTTCACTTGCAGTGCCACCACGTTGTCGATGTCAATGCAGTTTTCGCTGTTGCAGCTTTGTTACGAAGAGTAGCCTCTCGGTGCGCTGGAGCTTTTGTTGGTCCGACGATGATACCAGATCTTCCCTATTCCGGAAATGAGAAAGTGCCAAAATCTGCTTCAAAGGCAACAGGGGGAAGAGTGCTGTTGTTACACTGCTCCCTCCACGGTGGCCATCTTGGATCTAGATTTTGTCCTGTTTGGACAGTTGCATCGTTATGTATAAAAGATTGCAGGCTTTGAGAACTCCCAATGTTTTTAGTTAATGCCCAGTGAGATTAAATGATTTGCCATGGACCCCCACTTTGGTTAAGCAGCGTGCACCAACCCCCTTGCTTTATGGCTAGTCTCTTGGTGACAGTTGTGATACATCGCACAACCCCAACTAGTCGCATTTAAGCAGCATGTAAAAGGGGAAAAAAATGACCAGCTGTAAGAATAACGTATGCCCAGGTACTTTTGCTCCCATAGCGAAAATCTGGCACCCATGAATATATCCACAGTAAGTGAACATGTATCTTAAAATGAAATATACAAATAAAGTTCAATAGATCTTCTCCTTAGACGACAGTGCGCAAGACAAAATAGCATTGGACTATTAAAAAAAAAAAAAGTAATGAACACCGGAAAAAAAAAACCTGAGAGGAAATGTTCCAATAAATATGCTGGCAAAGTATAAAAGGTGCTCGATTTTATAACCCAGCAATCTGTTGTGAAATATTCCCATGAAAACTAAATCCCAATACGAAACAAGTGCTTGTGCTCTTGCGTGTAAGCATTTGCACTGGTAACATGACAGCCGGAGTAAAATCCTGGTAGCCAAATAATTGAACAAGCTTGCCAAACTAAAAAAAAACAAGGGTTTGCGTCCGCTCTCTGAAGAAAAGTTACGCTGTCCACCCACGTGTCCTTTACTTGTGCTCTGAAAAGCAGCCAAAATTGGGGAAATGAACTGCACCAGTGTCTAAGATTGCTAACTCTCTTGCCACATCGTGGGCAAACAGTGATCGAAGTGAGGGGGAGCGGATGGGAGCGGTGCTCCTATACTTTTTTTTTTTCTCCATTTCCATTCCTATACTTTTATATTTAAAAGAAACCGCTCCGGAGCGTTCCTTTTTAAAGTAAAAGTATAGGAACGGTCGCAGCACTGCACTGCCTGATGCAGGCTGCAGACAGTAGGCTGATGGCAGAGCCTTGGCCCACGCCTGCGCATTGAGGTGCAGTGCCGTGTGCCCCTCACTATGCGCAAGCGTGGGCCAGTGACCAGCAGTCTCTGTCGGAGTTGGACTGCACCAGGCCTAGAATTTTATTACCTGCAGGCTGCGCTGAAAGACAGGTAGGTAAAGGGGGAGGGGGACACAAATGGAGGTGAGTGCAGTGGGTCGGGAGAGTGGGATGGTTCGTTCAGTGCCGTCCCTCTCTACCCGAACTCGAGCATATTTTATTTGGTGCAGGCGGGAGGTCAAGGCAGGCCAGGTGCTGGTTCGGGAGAGAAGGACGGTTCAGTGCTGTCCCTCTCTCCCGACCCGAGCATATTGTAGTCTGAAGTGCAGGCTGAGGGCGGGAGGTCAGGGCCACTGGGCCAGGTCAGGTGCCCAGGGTTGGGAGAGAAGGACGGTTCAGTGCGTACCTCTCTCCCGAGCATATTACACGCAGGTTACTGGCATACAGATAAGGGCCCAGCATGCAGTTCTAATCTCGGCTGTGTGGACAGTTTTTTTATTCAATAAAAACACATTTCATTTTACAGACGAAATGCAAATAATATTAATGCCCGCCAGCAAGGTTATCTGTATGTCTTTAAAACGGTGGCACATTTTTGGAAGTTTCACCATGATCCAGTCACTGTTTTCGGCCACCCCTCAGCTATTGCCCAGACACACTGTTTATGACTCGGGGTGCCTGTGTGGTGGAGCAGCTTTGAACCCCCATCAAATGATGGGATTAATTGCAGTATAATGAGAGCCCGCCCACCTCCTTCAAGCAGTGGATGCAGTGCAGCCCTGTCCTCATTAGGGGCCCCCAGGGGAGGCAGAAGGCGATGTTCACATTACTCAGTCATAGGAGAGCTGCATTTTAGGAGCTGGATGGGTTTGGAGCCAGAAACTGGGTCTGGGTCCTGGCTACTTGATTTGACACCCAGTGTGACCTGGGGGGCAGGTTGCTATGTTGCATTTCAGTTTCTCAGCTTCTAGGTCTGACGGTGCTATGCTGTAGGTGCTGTGAGAGTGGGCAGTATTAGAAGTATTTGAACTTTGTGGAAATCGACCCTGTTTGTTGAAGGGTATTGCGTAGCGCTTGCAGGGATGCCTGCGTGGTGGAGCATCTTTTAGGAGTTCCTGTTGGTCCCAGAAATGTTATCTGCCCTGGAAATTGGGAACTATTGAGTTCAGAGGATAGCGCCCAGAAGCTGAATGTTTCCAAAGTTCTGCGGCAGTGAGACAGGTGTGCTATCTCACCGGTTCTTCTATCTTTTGTTGCAGAATTGGCCCCTAGATGTGGTGAGATTACGACCCAAAAAGTGTACATTGAGTGTGCTGGGCAAGTGCAACCAGTGGCAAAGCTGGAGACTAAAGAACACGCATGAGAATGGACGTGCGTAGGACAGCAGGACACCACGGCTGTCAAGAACAGTTTAGGCTGTGGGTGGGCCTAGAACAGACAGGGGGGAAAACAGGCTCGGACTGGCCTAGGCAACAGGACCGTGGTCAAACCAAAAACACAAAATGTTAGCATGGACAGGTTTTTTTTGTCAAAGTGGGCCACTTTTTGGGCCAATGTGGGCCAGTTTGATGAGTTGCTTAACTATGTGGATAGAGGTTTTGACCAGTGTTGCTGAATAAATATTCATTAAAATGCACAATTATCCCATTTTATTTAAAAAAAACTCCCCCTCACCCTATTCAAACAGTATTACAAAAGGAATGAATTCCCATTTGCAACTGTGGGCCACTTTTTCATTGGTGCCCGGGACAATTTTATGGCCCAGTCCGACCCTGGGGGAAAATTAATACAATTGAGAGCGGATGGCTAAAGCTGGAGAGCACATGAACCCAGAGCATTCTCAGACTGAGGGCATCCATTGCTTTTCTTACCTATGCAAGCAGAGCCAGGCGCCTAGAAGCTATCCAGCAATCTGGCTCTATAAAAATGCTTCTAAAATCGAACAAACACACAGGCGAATAATTTAACTGCATTGTACTGGGTAATACAAACAACCCCACCCCGCCCCCTATTTGTTTTTTACAATATAATGGGAGTAAATGTTAATTACCCATGTTCAAAGTCCTCTGTAAATGGGAAGTGATTCTTATCTTATTCCGGTCCCATGCAGGTAGAATGAGAATCATTTTTAGGGCGTGGGTGGGGCTGTTGAGATAGTTTGCCCATGTTGCCCCCGAGGACACTGATCCAAGGCCCCCCAACTCCTGGGATGAACAGCCTCGCCCAGGCAGGGTGCGGGCGGGAGGTCAGGGTCCAGCCAGACCACCCATAATGTCTAATAGCTTGATGCTAAAAACTAAAGTTTGCTTTGATGTCCTTAGTTGAATATTCTTAAAACCATACATAACAACACGTCACGCCGGAGGTTTGTGACGAATCTCCAAACCTAAGTGGGTTTATGACACAACGTATTTTATTGTGAGTGTGTCTTACATTGCTGAAAATGAAGTGGGTACATAGATATTTTGCCTTTTGCATCTTATTGTTTCCCATTTTGGATGTGGAAAATAAAAGGTACACAGATATCATTGTGGCCCAACATGCTGCTATATGAATTTACATGTTGTCATGATGCTTTACTGTGCAATTTGTGTATTTTGCAAGTAAACTATATAGGACAGTATTATTGTAGGTCTTGATTGACACCCAAAACTTAAATATTTGTTCCAAGTGAAGCGTGGAAGAAGGTGGCTCTGCCCAAATTACACAGTGGGTTAAAATCCCTGTTCACTGTTTAGCATAAGTGTGTGATCCTGGGCATATAATGTAATCTCACCCTGAATTCAACTGCAAAAATGTGAGTGCGTAAAAGTGATTACATTTACACCCTTACAATAGGACTTGATTTGACAGGTAGACATGGTCCCACCAGCCAATCAGCGCACCAGAGATTCTAGTATAGCAGACTAGCTGTGGTTAAGCCAACATTACATTTTCTCCCCTGTTGCTCCCAGCCACTGAAGTTTCTTGGTTCATCCAGAGTACTACCTCATGCTCTGCTATGTCCTGCTATGCTATGATATTGAGTCTTTCACTGCACACCATCTGCCATTCTCACACTTTCTAGGACCTTCAGGTTCTGCAAGAAGTGGGTGTTTTCAGACTTAAAGGAGAGAGTTAACTGATTGTAACATTGAAGCTGCACTAAATGAGTCTCCTTACAATGATTAATGAAGTTAGATTCCCCTACAAAAGTAAGTTTGCCACTCCTCTACCGTCTTTGAAGCTAGCGCCTCTTCCAGTATTTGAAGGGTGCACGTGCACCCCTATAGCACTCTCACACAACCTGTTCTAAAAGGACAGCAGCCTACAAAACAGAGTACTTGCCAAAATAATGAAAGAACACATAATACAAAATGGATGCATGTCGTAATGTGCTGATGTGAGTCTGATCAACGTGCATGCAGAATACACTGCATGGTCCCCATTGCAGCAGGGCTGCCCATTACTTAAGAGCTACCCCCAACTGGAAGCTATTGGGCACCCACTTTAATCTTGAACTTCTTGTTACTTTATTGGGGACGTGCGCAGTCAAAAGTAATTTACATGTAAAACGTAGATATGGGATTTCAGCTGATGCTTATTTCATTTATTTATTTGTTTTTTTGTAATGCACTACATGCTTTGTGTTGCTCCAGAGTGGATTGCTGGGAGAAGAGAAAGTTTCTGGGGTTGATTCTTTGGGAGAAAATGTAATGGGTGGGAGATTCCATCTTTATAAATAGATCAAAGGAGGGTAATGTGGCGACTGCAGAGAATGTTATGTAAACAAAGGATAGCCTCCCAATATGACCAGCACACACTTTTATCCTTCTAAAGTTAACAAAAATGTATCACGAAAATGTGTTGGGGAAATGCTCCTGTGCACTTTTGGTGGCTCTGCATCAAATTTACCCTAGAAATCTGTTTGTAAACTTTGTATTTCTTTACCCAATTTTCTCTGAAAATGTGCTGCAAAAAAGCACTGTTTAACCGATTATTTAAAAAAAATGTATTCCCAGACACCCATTTATAAAATTCAGCAGCCGTCACTGGAAACACCAATTTTTCTACAAAATCCATAGCTCCACTACTATTTTTCCCCCACTTCGACCACTGTGGGCAAATACTCATGACTGACTTGTCCTTTCATAATTTCCCATCCTCACCCCCATGTCTGGTTTGCAACAATACTCTGCTTTCTAAATCTAACTTGAAAATTACACACACCCTTGTGTCACTGAAATATATAAATCCTTATAGAACTATGTTAGGCAAAAAGTGTATTGTGGGATTATTCCCCCCATATTGACTGGGAGACTACAGATACCAGAATGCAATTCAGCAAAAGGCAAAAAATTATCAGACTGCAAAACTTTTAAGGACTGACAGTAGCACAGTTTAAAAAAAAATAATGCTTATGCCGTGTGTTAAGAGATTTAAAACTAAGAAAACGCGGCATTCAGGACTGTCTCCCATTCATGCAGTAAACTAGACCGACCCTGCCTAGTTTCAAAGCAAGGAAGGACCTGCCCCTTAGGTCATGTTTCTCTAAGTGGTCTTGTAAGGTGGGCTGATTTATTAGGCATCATGGCCTTAGGTGGCTGACCCCCTTCCTCGCTTTGAAGTTAAGCATGGTTTGTCCCAGTAACTGCAGGGATGGGAAACCCGCTCTTGCTGTAAAAAGATAACATTTCTTTTGACTGGCAGACTACAAATACCAGAAAGCAATTCAGCAAAACTTTCAACGACTGACAGTAGCACTTTAAAAAAATAAATAAATAATAATTTGGATGCCTGTTCAGTCGCCCATCCATGCAGTAGCCGGCACTGACCCTGCTTAGCTTCAAAGCAGGACTGACTCTGCTTAGCTTCAAAGCAAGGAAAGGGTTTCTCTAGTGGTCTTGTAACTTTGGCTTATTTGTCGGGCAACATTGCCTGATGTGGCTGGCTCCTTCCTCACTTTGAAGCAAAGCAGGGTCTGTCCTGGTTACTGTGTGGATGTGAGACCTGAATGGCAATCGTATCACTGCCCATGACCAGTGATTTTTGTTTTTTTTCACCACTGCATCACTATAGCTGTAAAAATATCTTTAAAAAAAACAAACTGTAACCGCGGGTACTGAACTACACATACCATGGGCTATCTGTAGTTAGTCCCTTATAGCTTTGAATATAGCCGCAAATATTGGAAAAACAGATGAAAAAATGTCTTCCTCCCCCCCACAGGCCCTCAACAAGTGCCCCACCCTCATCTGTGCCAGCTCCCCCAGTTCCCAGATGGCCTCCTCACCTCCCCTATTCCCCCACACCACAAGGCAGTTCTGTGACAGTTTGCTTTGAGATGTTGGCTATAGCCGAGGCTACAGAAGGCTGTGACCCTCTCCAACTCCCAAATTGCACTTGGTGCCCTCTCGCCACCCCCCCCACCTCTAGCCTGATGGCATTTGCATGTTTTTTGATCTGCAAAATGCTTTTTTCCTGTATTTAATTTTCCCATATCCTCAGCTATAACCTCCAATACCTCTAAATCGAGAGAAAAACAGATGGCAGCTGTTTCATTTCTAAAAACGCCCAGTTTTGGATAAATCCCTGAGATGTAGCTATCTATTTTTGAGAAGGGGGCATCCCCATCTTCATCAAAGATTTAAATAACTACTGCATAAGAATAACCCAACATCAAGCATGGATTGCGAGTTAACGCTACTTGCCCAGGTTGTTTCAAACCTAGTCCAAATCTGTTCAGCGGTTTGGGCTGTGCGCTTTGGCAAAAATGGACCACCTTTGTGTATGGGAAAATGAATGGGAAGTAGGGTGCAACTTTTTGAAAAAAAAGTTTTGTCTTCTTACGTTTATTTGTAAACGTGTCTTCACGAAACATTGCCGTCTGGTAGGATCTGCGAGTCCCTAATCACTTTCGCCATTCCTGTCTGATTCGTTACTCGAATCAAAAGTTATTAACAATAGAATTTTAAGGGGTTCCTATGGGAGTCCGACTCATCTTGAGTGTGGGTGGCCAGGACGCCAAAGGATGCATAAGGGCCCTGAACACCAATTTATTTATTTATTCAGATTTGTAGAGCGCAGAGCGCACTTCAGCCCGGGGGCATCGAGGCGCTTGTTACAGACAAAATCTTAGTTACATAGGATACAGTAATTACATATAATACAGAATTTACAGTAGACATGAATACATTAGCAATGCAGAATATTTACATGGATTCCTGAGAGTTTCCTAATTATTTTGTAAGGAATGAGGTTTTTAGTTTCCTGCGAAAAATGTGGAGTGAGTTTTCCGCTCTAATATCTGCAGGGAGCGCGTTCCAGGTTTTGGCTGCAATGTAGGGCAAGCTCAGACCTCCGGCTTTGGCTTTTTTGATGTGTGGGATGAAGATAAGGTTGGAGTATTGCGTCCTGGTGGGACGGGAGGAGGAAGGTTTGAGGATGGTTTCTGATGGATAGGACGGGGCGGAGAGAGAGAGGCATTTGTGGGTGAGGGTCAGGATTTTGAGAGTGATCTGTTCTTTGACTGGGAGCCATTGGGCTGAGTGCTTGGCCTGAGTGATATGCTCTCTTCTTGGGATACTAAGAGCGGCCTGGAGAGCATTGTTTTGCGTGACTTGTAATCTGTTTGTTTTTGGCTGAAGTGCCTGCTAGGAGTGCATTGCAGTAGTCCAGTTTGGCTCCAATGGTTGCCCTCGCTATAAAGAGGCATTTGGGTTTAGAGAGGTAGGGCTTGATGGCGTTTGAGTTTGGTGGTGTGTGCGGATGCGGAAGTGATTGCGCTGACTTGTCTGGTCATCGAAAGTGAAGAGTCAAGGTATACTCCCAGTGTCTTTACGGCTGTGGATACGGGGATGATGGAGTTGTCAATGGAGAGGTTAGCGTAAATTTTGTCAAGTTTGTCTAGGGTGTTCTGTTGACCTAATATCATGATTTCCGTTTTGTCACCATTGAGGCAGAGGCCATTGACAGCCATCCAGGCCTTAATGACGGAGTAGATTTTGTGGAGTGCCTTGGCGTCTTCGTTGTAGGATCCTGAAAGGGGTAGAAGTACTTGTGTGTCATCCGCGTAGTTCGTGTATGTGATGCCGTATGAGTCAAGTTTGTCAAAGAGGGGCTTGGTGAACAAGTTATAGAGTGTGTGTGCAGTGCAGGATCCTTGAGGGACCCCGCAGTGGATTGTCGTGGGAGTGGCGTTGGCGATGTCCGAGAAGACTTTCATGGCTCTTCCCTCTAGGAAGGAAGTGATCCAGAGGGCTGCTTCTTTGGAGAAGTTGGCTGAGTGTGTGAGGTGTGAAGTGAGAGTCTTGTGATCAACCAGATCGAAAGCGGCTGAGAGATCTAAAAGGAGCAGAAGAGCAGGCTTGCCTTTGCCCATGATTTGGGGGATCTGACTCTTCAGATCTACCAGGGCTGTTTCTGTGCCATGACCTGTCCGGAAGCCTGATTGCCTAGTACCGAGGATGGAGTGGGTTTCCAGAAAGTGTTGGATTTGGCAGTGTGCGGCTTTGTCCAGTAATTTCAGCAGGAAAGGCACCGTGGTTATTAGTCTGTAGTTGTTTGGTTGTGAGGGGTCGAGAGCAGTTTTTTTTAGGAGGGGCCGGACCCAGGCCTCTTTGAGGTTAGCTGGGATGATGCCTGTTTTAAAGGACGCGTTGATGAATGCAGTGAAGAGCGGCGCAAGGCAGTCTGTGCAGTCTTTGATGAGTTTAGGTGGGCAGATATCGCCTTTACAGGGGGAGGGTTTGAGATTTTTTAGTAGGTTAATAACTTCTGATTCAGTGACATCTCTGAAGGAGAAGTCAGGTATGGTGGGCTTGGATGAGGTGGGTGGGGTGTTAGTAGGTTTAGTTCCTGTCTGATGAGGAAGTGCTTTGCAGTGGTCTTTGATTTTCTTTTGGAGAAGGTCAATTTTGTGTAGCATGGCAGCTTGAATGCTGGTACACCAAGCTTCATCTTTGATTATTTCGTCCGGTGTATTAGGGGGGGAGATGAGCTCATTAAAAATGGCGAAGATCGCTTTGGAGTGCGATTTGGCATTGGAGATTCGTGTGTTGAAGGCATTGGCTTTGGCATTGGTGATAGCTATCTTGTATTGGTGGGAGATTAAATTGAATTTGTTTTTGGTATTGGTGCAGGGGTCAGATTGCCAGTTTTTAGTGCTGCTCTTTTGTGGGATCGCATTTAGTACAGTTCTTCAGTAAACCATGAGTTGGTGTGTAGGGATTTCTTCTCTTTTTTCCATTCGAGTGGTGCTATTTCATTGATAGCTTTGGAAATGACATCTTCGTAGATGTCTGCTAGGACATTGGGGTCATTAGTGAATGAGGGAGCTAACTCGGGGGGTATTGAGGTATGGGCGCAGGTTCTCCTTTGAGTTTTTTAGAGCTTCTGACTTGTGCAGCGCAAGCAGGGGTCGGAGTTTTGTGGTTTTTGTTGATAGGAATAGAGAACTCGATGCAGTTGTGGTCAGTCCAGGGCAGTGAGGAGATAGAGGTGATAGTGGAGAGGCAGTTATGGTCTGCAATCCAGTCAAGAATGCGGCCTTTGATGTGAGTAGGGCTTTCTACTTTTTGGGTGAAGCCCAGGTCATCGAGTTCCTTGGTGAGGGTGGCTGCAGTTTTGTCCTTAGAATCGTTGAATCCGAGATTGAGGTCTCCTAGTAGAAGGGTTTTGGTGGAGCTTTTGATAGTATTGCTAAGGAAATGAATGATGTTGTCCTGGGAGTCTGGGGTGTTGCCTGGGGTGCGGTATAGTAGGTGAATGTTGATGGTGCTGTTGGGTGACGGTGTGAGTTTGACCGATAGGAGGTCAGAGTTGTTGGTCGAGGGGTGGCTGACAGGTTGGAGCTGGAGGTTTTCTTTGTAGATGAGGGCTACTCCGCCTCCTATTCGATCTGGCCTATCTTGTCTGAGTATGGTGAAGCCAGGTGGTAGTGCAAGTGCAACGGTAGGGCCTGATGCTTCATGTAACCATGTTTCAGTGATGGCTAATAGGTTCATGTTATTGTTGGTTATGAGGTCGTGAACATCAGATGCATGGGCTGGGAGTGATCGGACGTTGAGGAGGGCACATTTGATGTGAGGTGTGTGGTTTGTTTGTGGAAGTGTGAGCGGTGGTCCTATCTGATATGTTATGTGAGGTGGTATTGTGGGGTGTGGCGAGGTTAGTGGGAGGTGGACTGTGGGAGAGAAGGTGTCCTGTGAGGGGGCAGCGTTTGGAAGTGGTGCGGGAACTCAGTCTATAGTTTCTGTATTCTGTGGGAAGGGGTAGTGTGCTGAGGTCTGTGTGCGGGCTCTAAGTCTTTCTAGTCTATGCATAGTTACAACACAGGGTGTGCGAAGTGGCATGGTTGGTGTGGTATCCAGGGTAGCGAGATGCTTGTGGTAAGTTAGTGGTGTGGGTATGAGGAGAAGGATAGGAGCATAGAGTTCGAGAGCAAATAGTGTTGCGAAGAGAGTGAGCAACGTGTTGGTGGCAACGGTGAGCTTGCAGGATGCTATGGGCATGATTGTATGCTGGGCGGGGCTGAGTGTGGAGGAGGACAGAGTCAGATTGGGTGAACCTGGCCTGGGGTAGGCAGGAGTGGATAGGTTCAGAGTGGGCTGAAAAGCATCCTAGGTACTAGGAGGTATCAGAGTGGCTAGGCGCAGCAAGAGGCACCGGCCGGATCGCAGATGGGTGACTCTAAGGCACAACACAATTCAATGTGGTCTGGGAGCGACTATAAGGTACAACACAATTCAAGTGGTCTGGAAGCAACCTTAGGGGACAACACACTTTAGATGTGGTCTGCTGGCGACCATGGGGCACAATACACTTTAAATGTGGTCTGAGGGTGACCATAGGGCACAACACACTTTAAATGTGGTCTGAAAGCGACCATAGGGCACAACGCACTTTAAATGTGGTCTGAAAGCGACCATAGGGCATAACACACTCTAAATGTGGTCTGAGAGCGACCATGATGCACAACACAATTTAAATGTGGTCTGAAAGCGACCATGAGGCACAACACTGGGTAGTGTAAGCACTATTAAGTTGAGAACTAATAGCAGCCTAGACATGTGCAAGTTTAGGCCGTGGTCATTGGACTAACTGGACGGGTACAGTTATAAAGCAGGCAACAATGGCATGGACAGCTCAGTGTTAGGAGTGGCTGCTTACTATATCAGAGCGGCGATGGAGCGCGCTGTTAGTAGCATGTGAGGACCCAGATCATTCAAAGTGGGATTTGCCAATGGCGGGCGGCCATCTTGGAGAGAATGGACAGTGGACAATAAAGGGCTGCAATGGTGTACGGTGGGATGCTGCCGTGAAATGGCACTTTCAGTCGGATTGTCGAAGTTGGGGTCAGGAATAAAGGCAGAGTTGGTGCGTAATTCCGGCGGGAATGCGCGAGCTAGAGGAATAAACTAACAAACCCAGGGGGCCTACCTTGAAATGTTAGGGAAGTTCCTGCTTCTCTACGTGACGGGATACTGTGCCTGCAGAGTCGTCGAGGCTCCAGGTAGGCAAACTGAGGTGTACCGCAGGGAGGTGCAAGATGGCTAGGGTAGGATGATGCCAGTTGTGTAAATGTTGGTTCGTGAGGGCGCAGAGGTCGGGTATAGTGGTGACGCCTAACCGCTGCGACCCGGGGCGAACAGGGGAGGAACAGGGCCTTTTCCCTTGGGCCTTCTCCCGATGCCGGCTTCCGCCTACCGGTTTAGGGGATTGGCTGAAGAGAAGTCAGGTTGCTTAGCAACCGAAGGCAGCCTCGTTTTCGGGCCGCGCTGCGCCCGCCATTTTGAGGTCAGGCCGCAAGATTAAGACAAAATGGCGGATCGTCGCAGAGGATGTGTGCAGGTACACAGGTGGGGCTCTGGTTGGCAACAGGGCTCAGAGGGCAGGCCCAATAAAAGTGAAGGAGGCTAGTTAGCCAAGATATCACCTCACCAATGCTGTGGATTCCGTAGATGCTGCTTCATGTAGGTCAGGCAGCACGAGTGGTATATGCGGCTGTGAGAATTAGCATAGGAGGGAGGAAGAGGTGAAAAGTCTTGAGGAGCTTACGGAATTTGAGCACAAGATGAACAGGAAGGGGGATGCTGTTCTATAGGAGGGAGACAGCTGAAGAGTGATCGGCCTCAGGCCCTCTGTTTAGCAAAATGCTTTACACACAGAGTTTGTGCCAGAGGACCGCAGAGGTCTAGAGGGAGAGTATTCAGTAAGATAAAAATGCAGATATGTTTATTGAATTTATATAGCGCTTTAAGCCAAAGCGCTTTACAATATAACAGGTACAAAAGTGAGAGAAGCATATTTACAAACATGAACAGGTCATTAAAACAATAAGTAGAAACTATTTACAAGGGGGAGAGGGTGGGGGTAGGGCAGAGGAGGGGGTAGGGAGGAGAGGGTGGGGGTAGGGTAGAGGAGGGGGTAGGTGTCAGGACGAGGTGGGGGGGTCTGTACTTCCGCTCTCTATATGGCAGAGGAAAGGCACAGAGGACCCCAGCCAAGATTCTCTGATATGGTAACGATGGACGAGCAATCAAGGCCTAGCTTCTCAGGAGGTGATGCAGGCTGGTTCTTAAGTACAGTGTATCCCCAAGCCCCCACAAAGGAATGTCCACACACTGTATTACTGAAAACAGTCTTTATATAATTAATATTCAAAGGTTATGTACACTTATCACAATAATGCACTTTGTGCTCCGGAAAATCAACAATGGTAAATATCTACAATTCTAAAGTGGTACCACTAATATTCGATTAGAGTGCATCAACAAGGCTGTGAAAATGCCACACGGATCAATAGCAATGAAACCAGCAATAGAGAGAAGAGAGAAAGCAGACGGATGAAACAATAGGCAGACGACTGGTCCTTGCTACTGGACACAGCTCTGAGTGGAGATCCCCCCACCTGGGCAACCTGTAAAATAACGATATATAAAACAAGCCCAGTCCATATATTGTTCAAGAGTCTCGTTCTCTCCTACAATGTTTTACCCCCCCAATGTACCTGGTGGAGTAGAGTTCGTCGGCGAGGCGTCGACCGATCCTTCTGGAGTGACTCCCTTTAAGGCAGGAGCCACGGATCGTCGAGAGGCGTCGCGGACTCGGGGTTCGGTGTCGGGGAATCGGCGGCCCTTCTTGAATGTCGCCCCTTTCAAGCGGGAGACACGGGGCGCCGAACGTCCGACCGTGAACCGGGTAGAACGACGTCGATGAGGCAGCAGGCTTTGATCCGAGCGGTGCTCGTCGACGACAAAGCGTTGGCGTCCTGCAAGGAAGAGGCGTGCGGGGCACCTCGGTGACGATAGTTCTGGACCGCAAAGAGATGAAGAAGAACTGTGGCCCAGCAAGGGC
This sequence comes from Ambystoma mexicanum, assembly GCF_040938575.1. NCBI lineage: Eukaryota > Metazoa > Chordata > Amphibia > Caudata > Ambystomatidae > Ambystoma > Ambystoma mexicanum. Next base: position 101,117,940 of record NC_090936.1, on the reverse strand, counting down.
GTCGAGTTGTCGGCGTCTCTGCGGTCTTTGGGTGGCGGGAAACCCACCGGTGGATACTCCTCGGCGCGTCGACGGTCAGGCCTTCTCCCACAGGAGACGGCACGGCGATGCAGACGAGAGCGTCCGTTGATCAAGTTAAAGTTCTTAGGCAAACGGGAGCACGGCGGCTCCGGTCGGCGACGGCGGTCGTCGACAGTGGCGGACAACAGTCCGGGCGCTTCGCTTTGGGATTCCTCAGCAGTCCCCGTATCGGGTCGGCAGCCTGTCGTAGGTCTGTCTACCAGGGAGCGTTGGCAAAGGTCAGCTGTGCACGATGGTCCCTCGTAGCTCGGGAAGAGGGCGCCTTACCAGGTCCTCTCTGGGTCAGTCCTTGGAGACACAGCAGCCTTTAGATCGTGAAGGAGAGCCACGGCAATCCTTCTCTTCCAGCAGGGCCTCAAGGTCAAGCGTCAGTTACTCCAGTTACTCGTCGTAGTGGACTTCAGCTTCTGAACAATTTCCAGTGGTGAGAGGTCCCCAGATATACTATTCGGTCTCTCATCCACACTGCTGGCACACACTCAGCAGCCAATCGTACAGAAGGGCATTCATGCAGTCGGTCAGCCAATCAGGCACGCAGGGCATTCAGGCCACTCTTCTCCCGCTCAGACACTCACTACAAGGAATGTGGATTGAGACAAGTACTCAGCCATTCAACTCTACACACTGCATTCAGTCCAGTTTCGGGCAGGGCTGTCTCAGTCTTTGTCTCTTATGGCAGAAACCAGACAGCCACAACACGGAGTGCATATTGGTCACACTCCCCATTCACCCAGGTCCCACCCACAGGAGGTACCCACAACATACAGTCAGCGGGAAGGCTCCAGTAAGTCTAGCTGGGCCTTCACAACAACACCATATACGGAACTTCCACCCAACAGCCAGTCAGGGGGAAGGGACAGAGTCAGGGCTTCCCAGGACTTTGGGAAAACAAGGTATCGGGGGATAGAAAGCAAGAGGCCACCGGGGCCATCTTGTTTCCTATCAGGAATCAACTGATTCCAATGGCAGGGCCGGGGTACCCCAAAATGGCGGATACCCAGCGCACCTGTCAAATTCAGCATGTAGCTGCCACCAGCCCATACCCGGCTCTGTGGGCCACCCACGGGTGCCCAAAAACATACACTAGGGGCTCAGGGTTGTACCCCTACCCATGGGGGCCATAAGGGTATCCCATGGGTCTGTTCACCAAACCAAAAGAGAGAGCTGCACCGCCAGGAGTCCCGCATGGACTTCTGCGCGGAAAACACGACAGAACACACGATAAGAACAGAAAAAGGACAAGGATACGGAGGCCCTGTCCCTCCGATGCATTTCCAGCATCACAGTAGGTGAAGGGAGTAACAGTGTAAGATTTGAGGTTGGGGTAGGGCGAGGGAGGGGGGATGGGAAGGGGGAGTGGTCGGGGAGATAGCTTGGTCCCAGGCCCCAGACAGCCTTGTGGATGATGCAGAGGGATTTGAATTTAATCTGTGCATCCAACGGGAGCCAGTGAAGTGTTTTTTAGGGCAGGAGACATGCAGTCCCTGGGCTTGGGGCAAGGATAAGTCTCGCTTTCTTTTCTGGATTAGCTGGAGGGGTCGTAGAGTAGAAGGTAGATTCAGGAGAAGGCAATTGCAGTAGTCCAGCCTAGAGAGAACCAGGGCTCGGGTAACATTTAGTTTCTGGAAGAAAGGGAGAATAGGGAGAATTCATTTGAGAAGGAAGAATTGAAAGTGGGACTTGTTGACAATGTCCTGAGTGTGAGGGAGGGAGGCAGGAGCGAGAGGATTCGAACATGACTCCAAGGTTTCTGGCTTCAGATGAAGGAGCTGGGGGAGAGCCCACGGAGGATGGCCCGAGTGAGGGGAAAAGAGGGAGCTGGGGTGCCAATGGGAATGATCTCAGTTTTGCTGGCATTGAGGCAGAGATTGTTGGAAGTGCAGCAGGACTGGATGGCAGAAAGGCAGTTGGGATGATGGAAGATGCAAGAGGGTCAGCAGGAAGTTTGAAAAAGAGTTGTGTGTCTGCGTAGCACTGAACGTTTGTGGAGAAGGAGTGAATGAGTGCCAGCTGAGCAAGGTAGGTGTTGAAGAGCCAGGGGGAGAGGTTTGAGCCCTGTAGGCGAGAAGGTGCTCAAAATGACAGACGATCGGTCAGTTAGACCGTAGTTAGAATGCCGGGTAGTCAAAAAGCAGACCTAATGCCGTGGGTGCAGAATCAGCAGTTCCTTCAAACAGACTGTAGTCGGTGTGCCGGGTAATCGGATAGCAGACTGGATGCGTAGGCGCAGCAAGGAACACTGCATTCAGGCCAGGAATATCCACAGGAAACAAAGTAGTAACGCAGACGTAGAAAGGTAGCTGGAACTTCAGCAAATGTAACGCTAATCGGAAGCACCAGATGCCCGCCGTCTCACTGTTTAACGTAATGAGACGCATTCTGATCACAAGACGTTAATCTCATGTGGCGGCCCGAATGGGGAGTGCGGCATCTCGGAAATGCAACTTGTCTCCATGGAAACTTCCCTGTGAGTCTCCAACGGGAATAAAACCGTCTTGCTGCCATTCTATGGGCAAACTGCAGATTATTATGGCGCGAGTCTGTAAGCAGCCTCCTCTTGGGGTTCACGGAGGAAAGGCGGAGGCAGGAGCAGGGGCAGACATGACAACAACATGCAGTTACCACACTCTAATGACCCACACACATTTTAATACCCCAGTCCTGCAACACATTCTCCTACGACACTCCCATGGTACATGTAGCTATGACCTGTGCTGCTTGTCCTCCAACCACACACACTTTTACGACCCCCTTCTCTTTTACGACACGCGCTGCTATTACTCACGACACTGTCACATATGAACCTGTCACTTGTGCCTAGTACACACGCAGACCTACGACACATATACTTGTTCTACGTGCTGCTCTGGAACCTGCTCTTACACCAAACATACACTTTTTTACTACATTCTCTTAGAAAACATGCTAGTATTACAATAAACACTCAAAATCAATAGTTTTGTAAACGGAAAAGTTGAAATGATTTGACTTTAGTTTTTTGCAGAAGAGTTCAGGTTGAAGCAATACAAACTTAGTTTACAAGCATCAGAAATGATACTGTTAAGTTAACAAACTTAATGCATTAAAAAAATATTAAAATCAAATATGGTAACCTTCACTCATTCTCCCACACACTTAAAAGCATACATAAAAACAAGTAACTGTATAAAATGTAAAATCATTCAGATGTACATTAAAGGTAGGCTTATGTTACAAAAATATTTAATACTTAATCAAAATGACTACATAATCGTAAATACACGCATAATTCCTCCAAAAATGTGCACTTACAAAATACACCATACTATTTAAAGAAATCTTCATTAACAAAAGAAACCTAAGCATTTGTCATACTCTGTATATACTATAATATCAATTAACAAGCTGCATATTGTAAATACATATAACTTACTAAACAGAACATTATAAAAATATAACATGCACTGAACTATTAAACTATACTGTAAACGCTTAGTAACATTTACAAATATTACACGCATATATAGTCCTTACGCTGCATAAAGAATGGACAGATAATGTGTGATAAAATGTAGTAAATGATGCAAACTATAAATGCTAACAAAAGGAGCACAAATGTAATACGTATTAAACGGTGAGTTAAGGTCGCCATTATAGGTGATTTATGTTGGGTTTGGGGGAAAAAACATGAAATGTGAAAGTAAATGTCCATTTAAGCAAAAACACACATTCCACAACACCACCTAATAGACATGGCTGGAAATTCACTTCCAGTTGCGAGCCACAATAGCAAGGCAGTGTGGGTATGCAATTAGCCAAACTGCACCACCCTTTTGTCAGACTCTGGAGATATTACCTCTAGCGTTGAACTGGTTTGCGGGACATTGAAACCAGACTTCACAACGACACCCATATTAGCCACTAATCTTCAATCACTTCACCCTTGCAAGGAGCCACTCCCCTAGAGTATGGCCATCGGCCATACCCAAGGTTGCATCTCAACTGCAAAAGTAGCCACTGCCTTAAACCAGCCATTGGGCCTAGCCACAGGACTGACCCAGTTGACAATTTGGACTTCTGGATATCACTGAAGACTACATGTGCATTTAAAACTGCTCACTGGCCTGGAATGCCTCTTTTGTCACGCCCAAAGTTCTCTTTACCCAGACCAGTTCTGCATCATTACAACTCCAAAAGTGACTACAGCCTGAGTAAACAAGCCACTAGAGAGGGCCCATTGCCACTTTAGAGCCGTGGAAATCGCAGAAGGCAAAGTGCGATCGAAAATGGGCACTCGCAGCGTAGAGTCCACTTTAAGCCTTAATTAGTGGTTTATGTAGCAATGCAAAAGCTACTTATGGTAGTCATTAGACCTCACCTTTGACTGGACCACTGGCCACTTTACTTATGCATCGCCTTATTCCACACCCAACCCTCCATTGGCCGGGTTCCATGTGTTTATAACGAATGAATAAATAACAGTTTTTCAATATTTTCATTATTTTATTTAAATGCACCAAACACCCTCCCAAACATATTTTAGGACTAGTGTAATTTTATATACTAACTTCAGTCCTAGAATATTTGGGGGAAAGCGTTGGATAGTACATTTTAAATAAAATAATGAAAATATCAAAAGCTGTCTTTATTTTTTCATTCGTTATAAAGACTGCATACCCCATCGGCCTTCTAAAGTGGCCACTGGGCCTGGCCTACAACCAGATCCAGTACTAGTGAAGCGCCATTACACATACACAGACCAGCAAACTCAATAAGTCACTGTGAAGGCATTGCGAAGCAGACACAGACCATAGGTCAAGTTTTGTCTACACATTTTTATTAACTCAAAATTCAGGATGGAGTAATGCCTAATTTGCCCTATGGTAAGGTGGGCTTTCCCTACCTAAATAAAACTAAGGATAGTCTGTGTCAGGAAGTCTAAAGCAAATGTCCGTCTGTTCAAAACCTATAATTGCCCTCACGTGGTAACTGTATACAATGGGTAGGGATGTCAGCATGAAAATGAATAGCGTTCAAAGTAAAGTTCAGAGCTTCTTCCAGCTCTTGGCTTGTAATCGGCTTTCCATTCCCCAAGTCCAAACTAGTTCACAAGGCATAGGGTTTCCTTTGCCCAAGAGTTCAAATATTTCAGCTTTTCAAAACCAGAGTTCATTGGGACACTTCCCAGCTCTTATACTATTGGTACTTTTCAATAGTTCACATAGGCAGTTCAGTTTCTTAACTTCAAAAGTCACATAAGAGTTTGTTGTAGTCTAAATACAATCTTCTTCATGGCTGCTTTCCGTGGCCTTGCCATACAGTGGTGCACTCGGTCTAGGCTCTGTTGTCACACCACACAGTCCGCGTAACTGATGCCCCTTCTTGTCCTCTTTTCCATCAACACTGTCACTGCTTCACCTTAGGTACTTGCATTGGCTTTTCCATCCGGGGTTGCACTCGGTCATGGTGTATTTGTTGGAGCCCCACAGTCCACCCATTACAGGTCACGCAACCAGTCCCCCTTACTTGCTGTTTTTCCATTAGCACTAGGCCACTGCACCAACCTGACATTCCTCTGTGATTTCTCCACCTGTGTCACTCTCAAAACACTACACAGTGGCTTGGTTGATCACTGAGCACTTATACTTTCTTACATTCTCCTGGCTCTTGCCAATGTGTGTTCATAACATGCAGTTCCTTTTAATTTCTCCTTTTGGCTTTTGCTCTCCTATAATGCAGTTCTCTGTATTTAGGCAGATTCCCAAACTTTCTTTTACTTTGTTTAATGTTCAATATTGCTCAAGCTTGCTTACACTCTGTTCGGTATTCAGAAGTGTTTCTAATTGCATTTACTTTACGTATTCATAGTAATACATGGTTCTATTTAAATCAATGTTCATTGCTTGCTTTACCCAAAATTCATGAATGCTAAAAACTCACTTTTACTCCGTTTGATATTTTAAAGTATTTGGAATTGCTTCCACTTCGTTCGGCATTCAAAAGTACTTTGCTTTCATTCTGTTTGGTATTCAAAAGTACTTGACTTTAACTTCGTTTGGAATTCACAAATGCATAAATTTACTTTCACTTCATTGGGGATTCGGAGAAATGCTTAATTCCACTTAAATCAATGTTTGTTGTCTGCTTTACATATTCACCTGCCAACCTGGTGTTCCCCCGTCTTGGTTCAATGACCGGTCTGAGCTTATGGCTTTGATGCAAGGTCCTCGGCCGCCATGGGTTCTCTCCTTTCCGTGCAGTACTTTGCATCTTCTCCCAGCGGCTCTGTGGCTCCACTCACCGAGGAATGCTCCTCCTGCTGCTCGGGACTTGCTCGAACGCATTCTTCTGTCATGCCGGTCTCCTTTCGGTCTGCCTCCAGCGTCCTTCAGCTCCACTTCCTGCTGCATACTCTTTGCATCCTTTCTCAGGTCTCGAGTGATCTGCTTACCACACCGCAGATCCGGAGAGGTCTGCCTGCACCCAGCAATTGGTTGCCCTTCTTTCACAGCTGCTTCCATTTCTACATGGATGTCTGGTTTAGTTCCTGCTGCCCTGATGATTCTAGGAAAAACTAGACCGCTCACCATTAGAACTGTATTTCTGCTTTTCTCATGCTGTCGTCCTCGTCCCAGTACACAGCTGAGGCTGATGTTTGCATTACTAAAATGAGGATGTCTTCCTAGTTGGTCTCCTCCCAGTGTTGAGATAGTGTTTCTTGGGGAAGGTTTGGTGTGAAGAACAGGGAAAGGCTTGACAATGGCCTACAAAGGCTTGAGGGATGGAGGGTTCATTATGAAAAGGAAATGGGGGAGTATACCATGTTGTCTCACCTAGGGACATCCTGGCCCCACTCCCCAAGTCTCCTCCATCCAGGTGATTCCCCCTCGCATAGTTACCCCCAGCGTACTGATTTTTCACCATGTTTGTGAAAGCATGCTTACTGGACCAGATGTCCACTCCTCAGAAATGTTTGACAGCATTCCGTCCTGCAGTTCAAGATGATGGCGCGACAGAAATTTCGTCAATGTAAAGCATGGGGATTTCTAAACTTTTGGTACCCCCTCCTTAAAACCTTTCCCTATGCCCCTTTTGATGAAACTGCACATTTCCAAAAGAATTCAATTTAGTTATTTTTTTTTTTTGGTTTTTTTTCGAAGTGTTGTACAGATTTGTTTAATTTTTATTTTTTATTTTTTTAATTTTATTTTGGATGGCTGATTAAATCAACCTTTCAAAACATACATCAAATAAAAACACAGATATCATAAGAAAAACGAATTTTGACAAATAAGATAAAAAATACATTTGCTTAACTGATGATTAAGAGAAAAATAAGTAAAACCTCCTATGAAACCACTTCCAGTTAGCATGTCTAATTCTATGAGTCAGACAATAATAACATATTAAAATTAGATATAAGCACTTCATATTCAAATGGTTATCGATGTATATAGAGAGCCAAATTCAACCCAATTTCTTCCATTAACCAAACAGCTTACTTACTTGGATATATTGGACACAGTATCTTATTTAGAAATTGGATAGTGGCTATTCTTACAGTTATCTTTGAGGTCGCAAACAGCTCATGCCATAGCTCATCGTTAGAGCGACTTGTGTAATGGTACCTTGTTAATTTGTCAAGAATGTCTTTTCTCTGCAATTGGAGTGCAACACATTCTATCAATAAATGTTTCAAGGTTTCTTTGGTTTTCCCATCATTGCAGAATCGACAGAATGAGGAGTCTATCTTAATAATACCCCTCCTTAATAAGATTTGTTTAGTTGGCCATAAATTCAGGCGAAACCTCAATATTTGATTTCTCAATTTGTGTGAGGGACATTTTAATAAATAGTCAGCAGTTTGCCGGATTTTCTTATGCCCAAACAGAGCTCTATCAAAGTCTTTTAGTTTTACACAGTTCTGTTGAGTTAAGTGCCAATCCAGTTGATACAGTTTTGTTTTGGCTTTGGTGGGATTAGATAGTAAAAGATCTAATGAGATGTTTGCTTCTGTTAGGTCCGATAAAACAGCCGCTCTCCAGTTTGAAGGGAATAAATGTTCCGATCGCAATAGATAATCTGCCAGAGTTCTTAATACACTATTGCTAGATAGACCCAACACACATTTTCGAAATAAGCAACATCTCTTCCAGGATGCTTGAATATTCACCGAGAGGATTCCCAACTCAAAACGAAGCAATGCCGTTGGGCTTGAGTCTGGGAGATTCAATACTTTTTTCCAAAACCTTGCCTCAATTTTGTCCCAATAACCGGCCTGCAGGGGCGACCAGGATTCAGATCCATAAGTAACAATAGGAATTACTTTCTGCTGGTAGAAAATAAGTATGTGCTTGCATGAAAACTTGCCATACTTAAATTGTAAAATCCTCGCTTGCGATATTAAAGTCGACAGTTTACCCTTTATACTGTCTCTTTGAGGCATGTTAATAGGAGAATTGCTAAATATGACACCTAAGTATTTATATTCATTAACTACATTCAACTTTTGGTTGTTCAAATACCAACAATACTGTTTCTTTGATCTAGATCCATGCCTCCCCAGTTCCATCACTTGTGTTTTCTCCAGGTTTAAGGTCAAATTATTCTTGGCAACATACTGATCCAGTTTATCAAGCATGTTTTGTAGGCCTCTCGGCGTTTGTGAAATGAGAACTAAGTCGTCTGCATACAAAAGCCATGCAATGATCTGGTTGCCAAGTTTCGGAGCATCATTCACAACGTTGTTTAATTTTACGCCAAGGTCTAAACCACCCCAACGGTTCTTTTCCTATGAGGAATGCAACTATTCCATAATTGCAGGCTTTCGGTTGACCCAGATTTGTATTAGTCATGTAGGGACACTGGTGCCTGGCCTTGGTGATTAGTGCACCTTATGGAATGAAAGATGGATTACGGGAATAGTCCTAGGTGGTGATGCCCATAAACTCACCAGGCTACAGCTAGCCTGCAGCATAGTGACCCCCAGGATGGGTCCCTGTTCTTTTAGGGCTGCATCTCTGCATATGATGACCACTGCTCCTCCCATTTCTATCAAGGCGGAGCTACCTCGGAGACCATGCGCTAGATTTATTCGAATTTTTAAAGGTACTTACTGTTATCTATTTTAGCAAGCAAGCCACTCCCCTCCATACCTTGGGGCTCTGGCACCAAGCTTCCTTTGTGAGCCCCGGTGAAAGACAGGAGGGGAATGGTCATGGTATGGCCCATGTGCTTTCACAGTTCTATGGCCATATTCCTGCACTAATGAAAGGAAGGACGAAGGAATGTACTGATGGAAGGGGCTGGTGGGAGGCATGCAGGAATGGTGAAGGAAGCGTGGAAAAAATTTAAAGTGGAAAACATTTAAATAAAATAAGGGATGCAAAATAAATGACAAAAGATGAAAGGTGGCAATGAAGACAAGGCTGGAATATGGAAAGGAAGTGGCAGAGCGAGGGAAGGAGGGTGGAGCAGAAAAAGTGGAGTCACAAAGCCAAGTGGACTCCAGAGGGTGGCACTTGAGGGGGAATGTTCAACCCAAATAAACTTTTCGATGTACACGGCTGGTAAAACTAAAGTGGTCAGAATGGCAAAATAGAAGTCTTCTCAGTTCAAAAGAACATGTAAAAATTGTCTGTGCATTTCTGCCTACCTGTCTACGTCATTCATTCTTTCAAGGAGAGTTGTCCCACTGGGCCCTCTCTGGGAGCCCTTGTGTCTCGTGCGGTGCCACAGACTGAGCAGCGACACTCGAGTCATAGGAGTGACCTGTAAAGGGGAGGTGAGATCGGGGGTCTTTTGGTGCTTTATTGCGAATCGGCTCCCCTTTCTTTCCTCTGAGCTTGATCCGACTGCCATCTACTGAGTCTTGCTATCCTCAATGATTCTCTGCTCACTCGTGCCTTGGGAGTGAGGCTGAACCTAGGTTCTATACCTGGTCCTGGCGGGATGAATAACTACACTGATATGCCCACCACATGCTCGTTCGTCCTCCTACTCCCTTCAGAAACCTTATAGCTTAGCAGTGTCCTGCTTTCCTACTCTCACCTCTGCCATGCTCTCCTTATCTGTCCTTCATTGCTCTCCACCCCCTCCTTTGGCTTCACCTCCTCTAACCTCCTCATCTTTCCTCTTCTCCTGCTTGATGATCACCTCATCCAACCTTCCTTCTGGCCTACATTCACTATGCACCTCCTCCTGCTCCTTCAACTCTCAGTACCTCTTGCCTCCTCTTCCACCTCCAGCTCTTACTGCACCTTGACCCCATCAGGACCTCCACCAGCTCTTTCTGCACCTTCTTCCCTCAGCACCACGGACAGCTCCTCTATTCTCACTCCCCACTCAACTGCCCCCTTTGGTTGAGCCTTTATATTTCCTTGTTCCTTCCCCCTATGCCAGATTGTGCTTTAATCGTTATCCGTATTTTATAAAAAAAGTTATTATCGATTTTATTAATTGAATTCACAGATTAATTGATTTTATATAATCGCAAACTTCTGAATTCCACCCATTAAATTATGAGCTTCAGCTCCACTGTAGTCTTCCTGTTTCTTTTTTTCAAATGTATAAATGCATATTGCTTTCCTGAAGACTGTCCATGAAATAAAACGATCAAAATTTACAACAGAGTGAAACCATCATAAAAACGAGTGCATCCTATCCGGTTGACTTAAAACCAGCATTTTGTTTAGTTTGAAAATCTAGAACCCCCAAAAAGTCACTGCCATAGTCTAAGGTCCAAGTGCTATTTCAGGGTCGAAGGTGTTTTGCATAAAGAAAAGAAAAAAAAAGGCAGTAGAATGAAAAACAAAGAATGGAGAAAATTCCCAATTTTTTAAAATCAATACATTGATAAACACAAAAATAAAAAAAAATACAAATAATGAATATCTCTCATTGGTATTACTTTGTAGTGCTGTATCCTTGTCTGAAAGGGCAGTTGCTAAACCTCTCGGTGATCACCCCAGTTTGAACTCTGGTGTCTGGAGCCTTGTATTCGTATTGCGTATACAAGATGAGCAGCAGGTGTAAGGTAGGGTTGGAGGAGTTATTTTAACTAGCAATACCATATTATTGCAATGGCTACTTTCGGTTGAAGGCTGTAAGGCAGGGACATCATTTGGGGGTCACCAGGGGTTGAAACTGCAACCCCTGGGGGCTACAGTTGCAACCCATGGGGACTCCCTTGTGACCCACAGTTTATTCTTAAAAACAGAATCTCCTGGTGTAGCAGAGGCCCCTACAATGCGTGGGGTCCTGTCAAGCCAGGTCTGGTGAGGCCCCGGCCAAGTCCTCGCCCATCAGGGTGAAGCCTGGGCTGGGGAGGCGTTCACTAGGGGTTGGAGCTGACCATGACATGTCACACCCCACGTTCAGCACCAACCCCTTCTCCCTCGGCTTCTTTGCAGCTCACATACAGGAACCGGGAATCTCTTGCAGCTTCCTGGTTCCTGTTTGTGAGCATCACGGAGGAGCCATGGGTGACCTGGAAGGACAGACCAAAGCTGCAAGAAAAAAGGTAAGCAGGCTTTTTCTTTTAAATATGATGCGTGTTTTGCATGTCAGATGTATGTGAATGGTGGGTGAATGAGTAGTGATGTGTTTTTTAATGTTCTGGGTGGGTGTGTGCATGTTTAGAAAATGCAATGAGTGGAAGTAAGAAGGTGGATGAGTGAGAAGTGATGTGTGCTGTTCAATGTTATCGGGAGGGTGGGTGGGTGCATGCCTGTGTAGAGAATGCAATGAGTGGATGAGCATATGCCTGTTTTTGAGAATGCAATGAGCGGATGTAAGAGAAGGTGTGAGGTGAGTGAGTGACTAGTGGGTGAATGAGTATGGATGTGGTAGTGTGTGTGTTTGCATGTTCTGCATGGGGTTTGGTGTGCGCCTATGTGGTGAATCCAGTGTGAGTGAATGTGAGTGACTGTATCGGCGAGTGACCGTTGAGTAAAATGTGTGTGTGTGTGTGTGTGTGTGTGTGTGTCTCTCTCTCTCACTGGAAAATTTCTGCCACATCCTTTATTGACTTTACAAGTTTTACTGGTATTTTCAGGCAGAGCCAAGTTCATGTGTTGCAGTCAGTCTAACCATTGCTTACTGTAGCATGACATGCATTATTCATCATCTTTAAAAAGCAAGCATGGTAAGTAGCGTTACCTTGCTAGACTCCGGGTTTGGCGTAGCGTCCTGTATATTTTCTGCTGTAGCATGACTTATTAACTGAGCATATATGACCAATCACGCATGATAAGTGTTCTTATGGGTCTAGACTGGCTTACATTGGAACCAGTTTGGACAGGTGTTCATATTGTGACATCACTTTTAATGGCCAAACCAATGGGAGTATGTTTTTAAATAGTAGGAGTGCTGGCATATATTGGCAAAGCCAGTTTTGTGCCCGGTGCCAATAATGATAATATAACAAAAATCTTAAAGGAAACATGAGTATGGTCTTCTATGGGAATACTAGTATATGTTGGTGGAGCCAGCATGAAAATGTTATTTATACCGGCATATATTGCAGGCATATTGCAGGCACCGGCATGACAATGCATTGCGAAATACCCTGTGCACTTTTGGTGACTTGTAGCTATTGTACTTTTTTTCATGATTTAGCCTACAAAACCGATTGGTTGACTTTTACCTAATTCGTTGGCCTTTTAACCAGATTTTCACAAACTATGCTGTGTAATGCACCATTATTGAAAACATTTTCTCAGGGGGGAGGGAGAAGAAGCCCCCTTGCCTCCTCAACCCATTTTCGTTAGTTCAGGTTCCATCGCCACGCTCGGTCGCAATCACGTACTTGTGACAAATACTTCCACCCTCCAACATAAACAACTCACCAGCCACCACTGGTGGCTGGTATATATGTAGACCAGGCACCGGCCTCTTCTTTCTATGTTACGTTAAACATTTAAGCTTTGATTAAAAAACATTTACTTCTTTCTCTTGCAATAGTGCATGCCCCTGCAGCAGCATAATCGTCATGGACATTGCGGCCCGGGGTCTGGCGTGCCCTGTGCTTTAAGGAGCTTGGAAGAGGGGTGACGCAGCGTGGCTCGCAGGGGAGCCGCCAAATTTTGTGCTACGCCATTGTGCACTACTGGGTCTGACAAAGGGGTAGTGTGCAGTGTGCGCCTTGAAGTCTGCCAGTGAGTCCCCGGGTTAGAAGCAACTTGTGGGTTTTTTTCAATTAAAAATACCTGTGGGGTGCCATGGATTTATTTGTGCAGCAATGTTATAACATTAAATGGTGTGTTTGTTTTTTTTTTTTAAGTCCTCTGGCACCTAGTATTTCGAGTAGAAAATAAAAACTTTGGGAGGTCTTGGTTCTATTGAAAGAAATGTTCCCAGGTATTATACTCCAGCAAAGATAACATTATCATGTGCACTCCCCTGTACACACAGGCCAGTCTAATAGGAGAAGAAACCTATCGATCGTAGTGGTAGCTGACTCATAGATCTATTTATAACCAGGGAATTTTGTTGATACTAAATCCTGGTCAATGATTGAATTTTTAGGCCTTACTCGTGCAGCTTTTTTTCTCCTGGGTGAACTGCAGCGGACGCTTCTCCAAGTCGGTGCTTTTTTGGTTTGCTTAACACATCAATGCCACAGATAAGGTGTACTTCTGTGTCGATTGGCCTATAGATGTTTCATACACCAGCTGTAGCCTGCAGAGATTTTGGTGACCCTGTTACAAATACTGCATTATGTATGTTTTACATATAGACCCCACGTCGAATCTGGAAAATAACATTCCCCAAATGTGTGATTGTGCACAAATCATGCCTCCCTCTGTGCCTCGGTTCTTAAATCTGGCTGAAATGAGCGAGAGTGCCTGGAAACACGGGTGCTAGATGCATCTGAAAAATCTGACGGTCGTTTGCCATCACTTCCTGTGATGTCACTCGGGAGGCAGTCAAATGACATCACTTCCTGTGATATCAGGAGGCAATGGGTCGTGCAATGTCACTTCCACTACCCTTGGCATTTTGGTGAAATGACGTCCCTGATGTAAGGCGGGTGGTTTGTGCGGAGATGGTATTCAGTTTCTCATGTTGCCCTGAGGAGTTTGGTGCAATACTTTTCCAACAGTACCCTGCTGGAGTGGGGTGAAGCCGTAGAGGTGTTTCACGCAGGGAGTTGTTGCGGGATGTTTGGTTGGTAGGCAGTACTCGGATATTGGTTATATACCTGGAACACTGGGGTTAAGGATTTTTCAGTGCTGAAAATTTCCACAATTGCAGAAAGCTTGGCTTAGTGTAAAATTCATCCCCAGTGAAGGGGACATGTGCATGGGGGAGGTCCCACCCGCTAGAATATTTCACAGAACTGAAATGCATTTGAACAATTTAATGGTGGCATGGTTAATTGATATTTTGATTTCCAAATTAATCATGTGCAGTAAACTTGGATCGCGTGCAGCCTCGATGTTCTATTATGTGGGAGGAGTGTCTGACAAAGGTCACATGAAATATGCATGTGAGGCCAGTGTGATATAATTGTTCCTGTCTTCGCATATTGCTGAGTGGAGACAGGCGCGGGCGGCCAGGAATAGCACGTCTCTTCTAGGCTGTGACCTTCAGGTCTACGGCATGTGGAGTCTGTGTAAGGTGGTGGGATTTGAACAAAGGGAATATTGCAGCCTGCCTCCTGCGCGTTAATTGGAGGGAAATGATCACGAGATACACGCACACACACACACACACACACACACACACACACCCACACACCACCTGTAGCCAGCCTATTGCTAACATCACTGAAAAGCCTTTGCACGGTCTCCTAATGTTATGTCCGGTGGTCGGTCATAATTTCGAAAACAAAAGGTCGAATGACAATGTCGAAACAATAATGTCGAAAAATAAAAAATCGAATAATTTTTTTTTTTTTTTTTTTTTTGGGGTTCCTGGAGTAAAAAAAAAGAAAAACAAAAAAAAGGGGGGGTTGGAGGGAACCCCCCCATTTCGAATAAAAAACGTAGTTAAAAAGAAATTCGTTTTTTTTTAATTTTTTTTTTCGACATTATTTTTTCGCAAAAATGACTCGCCATTTTTGCTTTCGAGATTAACACCATAAACCGTTATGTCCATGTAGGCTATGCTGCAGACTACATTCCACTGGAAATCCTGCAGGAATGCACTAGCAAATGGTCACTTAGCGCTACTACCAGGCCGCCACTGTGACGGCTCAGCACTTGAGAAATAGGAAATAATAGAATATGCCTGCCCCAAACAGTTAAGAATGCAGTGTGTTCATCTTAATCCTCATCCTTGCTCTCCTTGCCTCATGCCAATATCGATCATGCGAGAACTCTCAATTACACCATATGTTTGTATGAAAGTGGTTCATATTTTAGCAGGATGTCTTGCTTCATTTAAGTTCATGCCTTAGGGCCCGATTCATAGAAGCATTTTATAATGGTGCAATCACATAGGAAAACGCTCTGTGAATAAGGTCCGACGTGTTTAGTGTCACAAAATAACTACTGCGCTGCAGGAGTAAAAGTATGAGATCATAAAATAAAAGTAAGCTATAAACGAGGGGTGGGGGGTTGGAAGGCATTACATTGCACTACCACTAACTCAGCAGTGATCCCAAGCATAAAGGTGAACAAGGCACAGCACAATGGTATACCTCATTCTCCTCTTTGGGTAGCGCAGGCCGAGGGCAGGCTATACTAGAAGGGGCGCGCGCTGGCACAGCAGTGGCCCAAACAGCAATAGTCCAATGAACCAAAATTTAAGAATGTCCAATCAAAGTATGATGAAACAGTAACCGTTGAACTAAAAAAAATAAAAAATGAAAGCAGTTAATAAATGCACGAATACCCCAACCCTGTAGGAAGAAAACAGAGCATGTAGGCTTTTGTAGTTAAAGGGCACTCTGGATCTTGAAGACTGGGGTAGACCGGCAATCGGTGCAGTAGCACTGAAAACTGCCTTCGGAATAAGGTAGAGTGCAGGATATTTCAAGTCACTAGGACCCTCAAAGGCAGGCCATATGGACAGGGACCACTGCAGATACCTTTTAGTCTGGTTCTTGCAGCTCACCGGCATCCAGTCAGGCTAAAAGGCACTTTGAGGTGCTTATTTATTGTATGGTTGGTGAGCTGGGTGACTGGCTCCAACACATGATGCGGTTCACAAGCAGTAACCGCACATGGGGGACAGGCAGGCAATGGTTTTGGGGTGGGAATCCAGGCCCGGGGTGGTTCCTTGACTTCTGGGTTGCTGGGAGGCCCTGTGCAGGACCTGAAGGGACGAGGAGAGTCCCTTTCTCTGCACTTCCACTCCAGGGATGTTGGCTGAGTGCATCTGCATGGCTCCTTCACTCCCAGAGAACAGGATCTTGGGCAGCAGAGAGGCCCTGGTCCACAGCCAGCAGACTAGTAGGTGAAAGAGTGTGCCTCTTCTTTGGAAGTCTCTGCTCTTCACATCTCTGGCAGTGGAGACTTTGGTACTCCAACCAGTCTCCAGTGAATCCAGAGAGTCCAAGGATGAATCCCTTCAGGGGGTGGGGTCTCCCCACATATATAGGTAAAATGCTACAGTGTATTGGCCCCGAGCAAGTTTGTCAAGGGACCAATCCACGCTCTTAAAACAAGATAGTGGGACCTCTGTGGCCTGAACCACTCCTCTGGCCTGCCCCAACTCCACCCTCTTCTTATGTTTGCTTACGTCTCCAGCAATCTACACCTTGAAGTGAAGTGACATGTCTAGTGTTCTGGCAGGGCTGTTTTTAGAGGCCGAGTTCCTGGCTAATCCCCACGGATGGTGGAGGGGCAAGTCTACAAAGGAAGGTTTCCTGGCTACACCGAAATGGTTATGGGTGACACCGGGCCCATATAAACTGAATCTGCACAGACACAAACAAGAATGGGTCACTGTGCACCACCAGAGTGACTAAAATACATCAATTGACTGTTGGCAGAGGCGTTGCTGGGGGGGGTGGTCTGAGGAGACTATAGCCCCGGGTCTTTTGGTTGTAGCACCGGATACAAGCTCAGAGCGTTACAACCAGAAAGGCTAGCTAGCCCCCAGTTCCGACAGTCCCAAAATTAGCATAGCCCCGGATCTTTTCTGGACCCAGCAACACCCCTCACTGTTGGTGTTCAGTTGTATTATCCCAACAGTCACCAGGTCATCAACACCTATATATGGCTTATATTAACCTGCCACCAGACGGTTGGATTCATCCACTTAAGTCCTTTTCAAATGCTTGCTTACGTTTTAAAGGCATGACTAGTTATATTGCAAAATAAAAGCGAATATGAATAACTTCTGTCCATAGCATTAGAGGACGCAGTTATGAGAGTAAGAATGATCCTTCCAAATTGTAAACTCTGGCAACCAAAATAAGGTTTACACTTGTAAGTTAACAAAATCAGCCTGGCACTTTCTAAAAGTGTAGCCCCGTTTCAGCTACACCTTATGATGGCCTGACAATTACTCAAGCCCAATAAGCGGGTATTACAGCAAATGTTGGTTGTTGGTAAGAAATGCATCCAATGGCCCGGATACAACTCCACTAATACCAGTTTTTAAAACGCAGAGCGCTGTTTGAAAGTGAAACTGTTTAGCAGATCATGGCCGATTCCATTTACTAAAGCGCCTAACATTTCACAAAATCTGAGCGCTTTCCCCTAGCAGATCTGTCACGCTTAAACAAACTGACTTTGTGTTGCATGTTTTCCAACATTGTGTGTGATTATCCTGAAACCTGCGTCCTGAAAGGAAAATAGACACGGTAGTCATGCCCGTTCAGGGCTGCTATATACTGTCCCCCCCCCCTTCGCCCCCGCGCTGCATTTTACATGAAGCTCGCTAATGCATGGTGTGAGGCCGACATGTAGGCCCCGGCATACTTTGGATAATTAGGCCGCCATTTTGAGATTGAAGCCCGTCCCCGCTGACCAATGCCAGGTGCAGAGAGATAAGATGGGAGTCAAAGGTTATGTTGTGATGTAAACGGTCTCAGCCAGTTGACTTTACATACATCAAGAAATGTTGATTTAAGAAGACAGTGACGAGTTGCGCTTTTTGTTTTTTTTTTATTCTCCTTTTGTGCGCCCCTCAGGTGTATTCTCTCGGTGGCATTCCAAAGCTTTTACAGCTGTTGAATAACGAGAACGAAGATGTCCAGAGAGCAGCGTGTGCCGCCCTGAGAAACCTTGTGTTTGAAGACAACGATAACAAGCTGGAAGTGTGCGAGCATCGTGGAATCCCAGTCCTGCTGCGACTCCTGAAGCAAACGCGGGACTTGGAGACGAAAAAGCAAATCACTGGTATGTATGCATGTATGCATGTATGTATGCATGTATGCGCACCTTCAGAAATATGTCCTCTTCTCAGAGGCTTTGGCCTGGGTTGGGCCCTACCGGGATCTGTGATCTTTAGAGGCGTTTTGGCACTATAGTAAGTTATGGATCCTGATTATTGTTGACTAAAACATTGGGCCCAGCTCACTTATGGTTCAAATCAAGGCGTGCTCCCAGCCCTGATCAGCAACGACATTTAGAATATCACATTTTTGTATTGCACTTGAGGGATGGATTTCTCGTACTTCTAAGCGCTGTGAACTTCTCTTATTACCCACTTTATTGGTACCCCATGTTCTTACCTCAAAGGGGGTAAAGTCGCCCCTTTTTGGAATTGAACCTGTAAATGGAGGTTGCACACAGGCCTCTGAAGTGAGCGCTTAACTTGCTGAGCTATCTTAATGCCTTAAGCGTCCAAATAAAAGATGATCCCATCCAGCTGATCCGTTCCTCTGACCTCCAGCAACCCCCTGAATTCTGAATTGAAGTGCTTTAACAACAACAAAAGTAAGCGTTCAAAGCAGCATGGTTGGCTGCAGTGGGACTTTGGGGGGTATGGTTATCTAACAAGCGCCCCCAACACGCAGTAGTGGGTGCTATTTCACTTAAGAAAATCCACGTGAAACTCTGGGCTGCGGGATTCGGCCCATTCCTTTTTTCTGGTGTGCTATGTGTGCCTTCCTGCTCCCCACTGCTGGCCCTGCCCTTTCACCCATCATACACAGACCATCAGAGTGCCAGGCGTTTTAATCCACACTGACATCCGTGCCCCTTTTGCTGTACCATGGAGGACGGGAAGTATTGCATGTGCTGTCATAGGCCCCACTGTTGCCTAACCTGGCGCTGATGTCCGAGACAAGGTCCTGTTTATGTACCTCATTTCTAGCCCTGACCAGCCCCCTAGATCATGCTGGAACCTCGAACTTGTCTGCTATTGTAAGCTTTTCTTTACCTCATGACGCCAGGCCCTGGCCTGGCCCACTGTGCGTCAATCCATCATTGCCATGTAAAAGGCCCCCTTCACAGGGCTCGGGCACTTACTTGCCAATATCCCTTCAATCCAACCACATGCGGTTGAACTGCCAACAAACTGCTCTACGGTCACAATCCTGTCAGCGGTTAGTCCATATTGACTAAACCCCAAACCATTTTACTTCAACAAAACGTGTCGGATACGATACAAGGCCTCCTGTCAGATAATGCTTTTTAGCCCGGTAGTAGGGCGCACATTTTAATGGTAAAAAATGTATCGATTCAAGTAGGGTGACGTGCTAAATTGGCACTGCTGTGATTTTTACGTGTCTGAACAGCCCTTTGCTAATCCGCTGAGCTATAGAACTGGCTGCTTAAAATTCAGATGGCTTAAGAGGCAAGCTGTTGCTGTTTATGTCGCCGTGCTCCGAGTGCAGGGCCATTTTAAGCACTTTTGGGGCTCTGGGCATGGACATCTTTGGGGCCCCCCCTCCACCAAACCAAGGGAATTAAGTGATCAAGAATATTTGGTGGCACTACAGCCGTGACCATAACCTATAGGTTGATCTGCTGCCTCGCAGCATTCAAAATATGCATGTTTACTCCCTTCAAGTCCCCTTACACTCTTCATTCTTGCTCTAACCGGAATGATAAACATGGTGCATTCTCCAATTATAAAGGTAATATTACAAAGACTCTGACACGGGAAATGTGCTCTGATTCGGTTCTTAAGTATTTCGGTATTCATGTAACAATGAACACAACACCTGCAATATTACTTCTCTCCAAGACAACGCCCTTGTCTGTGTCGACTTTTGTATACATTGATTGCACCTTCCACATCTCAATTGACACTGCAGTGTGGTAGAGGGAATTGGGATTCCGATCTGGGTTACTCGTTGTGAGATATTGAATGGAACCGCATATGAACAGGTCCAGTTAAATACAACGTGGACTTAGGCGTAAGGTACATACAACAAAGAATTAATCGCCATCTATACTGGTCTCCCTGGAGGATGAGATCATGCAAGTTGTGTAATGTTCTATCTTTCTCTGTTGCTCTTTTTAAAATTAGGATATTATGTTGCAATTGTATATGTAATTGTATATGCATTACATTTACAGTTATATTACAAATTGGTTACTTCTCTTCTAGTATAGAAACAGGATGCATTTTATCAATGGCATCCGGGGAGGTATGCAGGACTGTATGTTAAAGATACATGTAACCAATAATAGGCAGATAAATCACATTAGCTGCCTCGGAGAATGCAAAAGTGCTCCAGCATGGCTAGAGTAGACCAATTGTAAGGAAGGAGAAAGCTACACATCGCATGGATAGTGAATGCCGATTAGAAGCTACCAGGAAGGTGTCTCTAGCCAGACGGAGATTAGAAGTGGGGCATGGTTTTCATATAGTGTTGCCATTAGAGATCAAGGTGTGCTGTATATCAATGGTCACTGTTATAGTGGAAGCAACCTAAGAGCCAGTGAAACCATGAGTGAGGCTTTTATGAAGATCATACCCTGAGAAGGAAATCACTCTGAAGGGCTGACCATTTTGAAAGGTTTAGGGACTGGCAATTCTCAGAGGTTAGACAATACAATATTAAATGAGATGCCCAGGATCACACATTGCTTAAGGGGTATAGCTGGGATTTGTTCCAACTATGCAATTTCTGCATTTGAACACTTTCTTTTCCAGCTCTTACCTTGTACTAAAACAATCTCATTTTATAAAACTAACTTGCAAAGTACACATCACAATTCCAAACCTGACAATTTTTTTATCCAAAATATTACAGAAGGGTGTTACGCACAATGGGAATTATTCTAGCTTCATTCTCTCCAAAAATAAAAGGAAGTATGCAAGTACCAGCATACCAAACAATGTGATTTAACAGATTTAATCTAGGTGTGTCCTTTTGTACTTTTAAGCTTGAAATACTTCCAAAACAATGGCTTGTGAAATTGTCATTCATAAACGTGCAGAAAAACCTTTGACTTGTATAGAAAAAGCAAAATGTTTTTTGTGTCAAACGAGTAGACCTTAAAATATGCTTGCCCAAGGCCTACAACATCTAGTCCGCTCGCTCCGGTCTACCACCCCTTCCACTCAAATGACCTACATAAGAAATATCAAGTAATGAGCTAAACGATGCCATCAGCATGCAAGAAGGCAAACATCACAGAAGACAGCACAGTAATGCAAGAGATATGATTTGACCAGGATCACTGTATCGTCTGCTGGCAGAGCCAGGATACAAGCATGAGCATTTTTGTTCCACAGTCTTGAATTTGGATACTTATTCACCACTTGGACTAATAGTTTATGCTCTTCTTTGGAGGGGATTGCCTAGGTTTTAGAATGCCCCATCTGAACAAACCAATTCTAGACCTTCACCATACGAATGCCATGTTAGTTTTTATATTAACCCCTATCTGGTGCAGGAAAATTGCTGATAATAGCACCTCTTATCCTGCAAAACCAAGTACATATGCAGGTATGTTTATAAACTTCAGACATAGGAAAGGTGCAGCCAGCCTTGCTGGAGTGTGCTCTTCTAATCTTTACGATGAACACATATCTCTGCAATGAGTGTTTAACACACTGGGCTAACTTCTGAACCATTGTGGAACTCAATTTATCAATATGGATTTCAACTTTGGCTATTGCACATGATCAACACAATTCCCACAGGAAGGAAAGTATGCTACAGAAGTTGTGCCGTACGGAACACACAAACTGTATTCCACAGTGAACACAGAAAGAATTACATAATTAATTGATCAAGGCAGAATGTACTTGTCAAAACAGACAGGCAATAGGTTTAGCGCCTCAGCAACATGCCATAAAATCTCTTGGCATGTTCTATTTAAGTCTGGTGAACAATGGAATCTTACTTTAGATCAGGCAGCCTTGTGGGGGCCCCTTCCAAGGTGGCGGGCCCCGGGCAAGTGCCACTTTTGCCCGCCCATAAAGACGTCTCTGCCCGAGTGAAGTAACTTGTTCAGCATTAGACGGAGACCCCTGACCCTTAACACACAACTCCAACTAAGTGACATGCAGACATCAAAGGTCGCCACACCAAGAGGAATAGCAGCAGACTTCTCCGTCTTAATTTTAGCATATAGTCATAATGGCATCAGCTGCAGAATATATTATTACTAGAGAAGATGACATCAAAGCACTATTTGCACTTAGAGGATCTACCCATAATCCATTCAAAAGACTGACATCAGAGTCAGATGATCTTAGATCCAAGTTTATCAAATTGGAACATCTCAGTATCAGAGAGATCAATATATTTTGGGGAAAAAACTACCCTCACTCATTACTTAAAAGAACATAAAATACCTAGAAGCCTTTGGATACTAATTTTGCCGGACTTTGAAGATCCAGCTGATAATTACCTTGCAACTGGATGGGAAGCAAATCTATCAGCTAGGTCAAATAACATGCTTAAACTCCTTACTGAACATGCAAGTAGAGAACACGAACGCATTGTCATTCAAATAGATGCATTAAAAGAAGAAATGAGACTTTGACGCCCCAGTGCGACTATGGACAAAAATGATAAAACTCTATACACCCGTCTACGCAGACATCAAGACGAAGTAAAACTTCGCGAATCTCGTCAATTTTCCCGTGACGATAGAGACTATCGAGACAATATGGTGTATACGTATCAACTTAAATATGATGAAGTGTCTCGGTCAAGAAACAGCAGCACAGTGTCTACACCTGCTAGCTCTGAAGTAGACCGTGATGGGGAAAGACCTGATAATGACGGAAACCTCACCAATGCCTCAAACAGTAAAGAATTGAAGCCCTCTGAGGACTCTGAGATCACAACTCGCGAACATGCCACAACTACGCAACTCGCTCCTTTTTTAGAACAGATTCGAAGATACAAAACAGGCAACCGTCAAGCTGCCCTAGCGGCCATGAAAAAAAGGTTCCTGACACCTCTAGTCACAAATACCACAATCCTAGACCCAAGCCTCGGGGCACAAGGGGTGGCCAATCGGGCCGGCGCAAATGCCCCTCCCATGCAACGCAGAGTAACCAGGGCATCCTATCATCAAACATTGAGGAATCAGACAAGATAGATCTGATACACAATTTGAGTAGCTACCCTCTCTCTTCCGATGAACATTCTGTCCTGAACAAAGGATTGTCATTCGCTCCAACTGGATTCAATGAATACGTTCAGATCCAGATTAATCTGTTCAAATTTATCCACAAAATAAAATTAAAAAAATACTTTGCAACTCAAGTTAAGTAGTTTAAAACCAAGCCCCAACCACCTCTCCTTTCGGATATCACACTTCCAACCATGCTTACCACATGTGCTCATGCCCCTTGACGAATGTGAGCATGACCCTAGTATCAATGTTATGGACTTACTCCAAGATTTGAATATTCAGCAGCAAAGTTTGAAAATAAAACAATTACCAACTAAATCGAAATGTGTACCTGTGTTTCCCAAAGACAACTTCATTGATACATTTCCCCAAGCAGTCCTTCATGCCATTCACAAAATGCAAGACACTTCCAAGAGAAAGCATTCATGTAAACAAAATTTATCAGAGAGCAAACGGCTCTGCAGAAGCTAGCATCCAATGATAATTTAATCATAAAGGAGGCAGACAAGGGTGGCAATGTAGTGATCATGGACAAAGCGGAATACATTTCCATGGGACTTCAACATTTGAACTCCCCTGGTTGCTCTGAGACATTGGCATCCAACCCCACACCTCACTTACGCGCAACAGTGAACACACTAGTGTCTAAATGGTATACTAGCGGTTTTATAACTGATGTTGAGAAACCATTCCTAATTGTCAATGGCCCAGTGATGCCTACAGCCTACTTTCTACCCAAGACACACAAATCCTTTGCGGAAATACCTGAAGGGAGACTGATCTTGAGTGGTGGCGGTGGCATCTTTGAGCCCATTTCAATTTATATTAATGAATGTCTTGCACCCCTGGTAAACGCCATGCCTACATTCATTTGTGATACCATGCACATTTTGCATATACTTGATCAGCTTCCAGTGTTGCCAAATCTGTTATTAGTGACGCTTGATGTGAAAGCCTTATATACATCAATTGATCACCAGCAGGCAGTTGCCAGTGTTTATATTTTTCGCAAACATTTGGCTTCTTTCTTCAAACATATTGAGATGGTTAAAGAATTGTTATTATGTGCACTTTCTAATAATGTGTTCTTATTCAACAATACCTATTATAGACAACTAATTGGTATAGCGATGGGAGCTAGCTATGCTCCTGCTCCTGCAAATATTTGTATGCACCACTGTGAGCAGCAGATTGTTTTCTCTAATGCTACATTTCTGCCGCATATTTATATGTGGAAAAGATATATAGATTGTGATTTGGATTGGCAAAGGTCCTATTGATTGTCTTAATGAAGTTGTGCTTTATTTAAATACCAACAATTGGGGCATTCAATTCACACATACCTTCAGCTATACTAGCATCCATTTTTTGGATTTATCAATTAGCATTTCTGACAACAAATTTGCAACCAAGACTTACCGCAAGTCTACATCAGTTAACACAATACTACACGCAACTAGTTGTCACAAGAAATCAGTTACAACCAACATACCCAAAGGCGAATTTGTCCGTGCCAGACGTAATTGCTCATTAAATGAGGATTTTTCTACGTAATGTGCAATAATACAACAAAGATTTCTGGCAAGAGGATATGACAAAAGTCTACTTGAAAAAGCCGAACAAGAGGTCAAATGCATGAAGAGAAGGGACTTGCTTACTCCTAAAGTACGCTCACATAGTACACACAGTCAAAAACTCAGTTATGACTAGATATAATGCAGATAGTTCTAATCTGTACAGCACAGTCAAAAGACATTGGCATCTCCTCCGGTTAGACAAAGATATCGGTCCATGGTTAGATGCTGCACCTAACTTTATTTACACCAAAGCCAACAACCGTAAGAATATTCTTTCTCCCTCCTTTATGGCCACTCAAAAAGATAAACACACTTGGCTATATCAACCACCCAACAAAGGTTTTCACAAATGTGGTGTGTGTTCAATGTGTGCCTTTTGCATATGAAACTTCTAAAATTGACTTTGGCCAATTGGGCACACATAAAATCAATGCTTTCATTAACCGCAACACAAAATGTTGTGTCCATTGTATATCTTATGCACATGTGGACAGCGCTATATTGGCAGTACCATTCGTCCTTTGAAAATTAGAATAAGGGAGCATCTGTCATCCATTTCTCAAATTGATTCCAAATACCCTTTGTTCGTACATTGGCAACAAGTCCACCAAATGGACAACAAAGCACTGATCCAATTTGCTGGGATGGCTAAAGTTACCTTACCTCAATGTGGAGGAAACCTTGTCCTTAAATTAAGGCAATTGGAAGCCCGCCTTATCTGCCAATACCGTACTGTCGCACATGGCCTTACTACGGACCATGAACTATCTGTATTTTTGTGATCATGCAATTATGTATTTAAATAATTTGTCCTTCTTAACTTTTTCAAATATGTAATCTTATCCCGTATCCAGTTTTGGCCATCCATTTAGCTCAGCTGACTTTAGTTAACTTTATTCTCTTACCAATGCTAAATGGATTTGACCATGCATGTATAATTAGCATTCAGACTAATTGGAACACGCCTGTAACCAGTTCTGGTGTTATTTTCTTTAACATGCTTACATACCAGAACACAACCTCACTCCAGCACTGAGCACTGATTGATCCACCAGTTTACCATACTTGTGGCAATTACATAAATATTGGCCAATTCATATGGTTCCCATCTGCTCAGATACAAGCTAGATGTTCGGCCTGTGAACTGGACTTTAATACAAGCTTGGTTCCATGTTACTGCAGTCTACGAACTTCTCCAATATTTCTCCTTTTCTAAACCATTCAAATGGTTTTTCCATCTCGCCAATTCAGCATCACATTCTTAAAAATCTGGAAATAGGCGCCTTTTATTTTGCACAGTACAATTAGGTACTAATTACTTTGCATCCTTGCAGCTTACCATTCACTTCTAGTCTACGCGAGGACACCTAAAATGGCGGCCACGATTGCACGTACTGCCGTACACGGCTTCGTTTTAATGCATTTCTGATGTTGTAATACACAGCACGAGCCGCGGATGGCTGGCTCCTGTTCCTTATATGTAGCGGAAATGCTGGTAAGTTCAGCTCTTTCACGTAGACCCCTAGAGTCCCTGTAGGGTCTACGCATGCACACCTGACCTTCGAGACGGCCCATTCATGCGCTAATTAGTGTGTCTGTTTCTTTTCCCTTCTGCTTGGAACGGGTGACTGGCCATTGACCTATTCATTCAACTCACACCTTAGCGTTTCTATTGAAACTTCTAACTTAATGCCTGCATTGCAACAGCACAATACAAGTATGTGATCAAGAATTCCTTCAGCCTACAACACAATTTACGAACAAATATTGGTTGCTTTAAGTTGTCCTCTCGATCTGATCACACTGCTAGTGCAACCCCAATTTAATTTGCAGTGGAGCCCACGACAATATATAATTTGACCTTATACCAACTAATGGGTAAGTGTGCTTAGTTCCGCTTTTTACACTTTACTAAATTACTAGTAATCCATTTCCTACCCGTTCTCGCACAGCGCAATTGCTTCCCAGCATTTTTTAAAAGTGGTTTCCACTTATATTGTTTCCATTACTGTGATTGCAAAGGGAAGTCCAGATTTCAGGTACATCACAATGTTTTTTTACCTACTTTGACCAACTGTATGGCCAACATCGGACCAAATGCTAATTTAGCTGTTCTCTATATTTCTCCCATATTTTCTCACATCTGGCAATGCCCGAATTGGATAAACTCGTACCATATAGGTCGCAAATCCTTTTTCAAAAAATTGTTTCACTTGTCACATTGCATTACTCTGTATATTTCTGATGACAATCCATGGTCTGAATGTTTTTTTGTATTGGTCGAAATTGACCACCCAACTGCTTTGGTTGTGTTTGGGTCTGTTATACGCACTATGTATTATATTTGTAGCATTTTTATTTACTGTATATTTAACATGCAGCCTCAGTAGAAGAGCTCATCGCTCGAAACACGTGTCGGGCTGCACCACCTTTTGATTAAACTACAAATGAACTGATCTGTACATTGTTTGTGTGCGCAGTGTGTTTGCAAACCAACCCTTTCCTTCCTTTGTACATGATGCATTTGTAACTAGTGGAAAGTATGTTAAGTGAGTTAAACAGTCTGCTCCCATTTACATGGCCGGATTTCGATTGCTTTCGCAGTGACAGTATTGAGCAATTTTCAATTTTGATCAACCTATGATATGGCATTTATAACGCGCCTAAACACAAGTGTTTCAAGGCGCGACACGGCAAGGGAGGGGGAACAGAGGGAAGACAGAGACAGCGATCTTACTAGGCCGAGTGTCATTCAGATCGTGCAAGTGCTTGGGTAGGGGGAGGGGACAGTGCAGTACATGGGATAAGAGAATACATAACAATAAGTAGAAGTACAGCCCGCCGGCGGCAAGTGCAAGGGTAAGTGCAGACAACAGGTGTCCAGTGCTAGTAGGGGCTGTAGTGATACAGAAACAGTCCCCGAGTGCAAGGGTTGCCAGGGGGGCAGTGCAGGTGTGCAGTACCTGGGCCCGAGATCAGAGGGTAGCCAGGTAACCAGTGCAATTTCTTTTTAGATGTGTTTGTTGGTACCCGTGGCTTTGTACCAAGGATCGACCCAGTGTTTTAACAAAACTGTTGCTATGAGATTTAATGTGAACATCAAACATACTGGCACTACTCTAATATAATAAAGGTTTCAGGGTTTACTGGACAGGTCCAAACCAGTTTATTTCCATTAGTGGTACGCGAAAAAGTAACAGTAGGAACTCCCACCTCTCCCCCATTACTCACTCACTTATA
The DNA here is from genome assembly GCF_040938575.1 of Ambystoma mexicanum. Classification (NCBI taxonomy): domain Eukaryota; kingdom Metazoa; phylum Chordata; class Amphibia; order Caudata; family Ambystomatidae; genus Ambystoma; species Ambystoma mexicanum. The sequence goes on along the minus strand of NC_090936.1, from coordinate 101,089,613 downwards.
AAATTTCTAAAGTCCTAATGTACGGGTTTGGTTGCGTTTGTCCTTTGTAGAATTATGCGAATATGATATATTTTATTTGTATAGTGCTCATGCACAAGTGTTTCAGAGCGCTATTGCACTGTGCCAGATCAGAGTGCCTAGCCTTGTGGCACGCTGTGCGCACAGCTCCTGGGGTATCCGGGCCTTGGTCTGCTGCATACACCTAACGAGCGAGGGAAAGATGAGCTTTGGAAAAGGGTAAAGAGATGCTACGAACAGAGGGAGGGGGTAGATGCAGCAGGGGGGGATGTTCTGTTAGCATGGGTGTCTATCAGTCCTGCAAGATGGACCTTCTTTCTGCAGAAGTGAGGAGGCGGGTGGCACGTGCCCTTACATGTTGTGATAACTTGAATTGTAAATGAGCATACAACATAATGTTGGTTGCATGAGGGGCTCGAAAGAGTGCTCGACTCATCTGGAAGTTTGGTGGGTTATTTACCCAGGTGTTTCTGTACCTTATATCCCAGGTCAAACTGCAGAATGTTCTTCATTCTAGAACTGCGAACCCTGAGCCCAGAATGGCTGCCGACTATCTCCTACGCAATCAGGCACTAGGGAGGGATTTGTCCACTTCCGTCAGTGTCCTGCCCAACATGCCTATGGTCATGTCCACCTTAGACTGGACAAAGTTTAAGATTTTCTGTTGGAGGACAACTTGCTCAAATGGACTAACACCCCCACATAAATCCGCACAAACCCCCAGAGCAGCAAATGCTAGGGGAACCAGAATGGTAAGGAAATATATCAGTGACCGCCGGTTAGCTTCAAAACCAGTGCAGCGTAAATAGAAGTCGGATGTGTAGTGGAAAAAAACGACCACTCGAGATTTCGGTGGATTGAAGAACACTTTCTAGCTAAGCAGTAAGCAAACGATTGACCAATGGCAACACAAGACCTCGGTGCAAGTGAAACCCCTCCCTGCGGGGTCCAAATCCCTTATACCCGCAGGTCTACATGGTTGCCAATGGAAGGGGTGGTCTCAGTCTGGCAAAGTCGGACCATGCAACTTTAATTGCTCACCGAGAGAATCCCCAGGTTCATTGTACATTCTTTTGATGCAAGCTGCACTTGGCAGCACTTGGAATCGTTCTCAGTAAAAGCAGCAGAGTGCAAGGCATTGCTTCAAGGTAAATATATACTCCCAAATGCTTCACACTCTCCTGAAGGCAGGCGAGATGTCTAGCAATGACACCGGCAGCTAAAGCTGCCTTTCAGAGAAAGGCGAGCGCACGCAGGGTACATGCTTAGCTATGCCAAAACCTGAACAGTGAAGGCGAGCATTCATAAGTGGTGTGCAAAGTGCTCTTTTAAAGGTGACATGCGCAGTGCAGTGCACCATCTACCTTTTATGCAGGCCAGAAACAATGGTTTAAACAAGGTGTAATGATGCATGGAATATACTGTCTCACAATGGTAGTCTAACAGGGGTACTTATATGGTCATGCCTTATTCAGTTTTTTTCTCCAGTCCCCTCCTATGAGACCGTCACTCCAGTTTCATTACACACATTTTTAATAGTGCATACTTCGAATCCAGGCATGTGATAACAAATTGTATCTTCAGTACTTTGGCAATACATTACTGGAGCAGCATGTGAACCATCTGAACAGGAGCGGATTGCACATTGACAGACGCATCTACATACCATGGCCACACAGGACAACCCTAGGAGTATGACCACAGGCATGAGCAGGATTTGCCCTGTAGATGCTCCTCGAAGCCCCAACAATCCAGGACCCAAAGGACCAGGCAGACTCATCACTGCTGTGTAAGCGGGTTATGCTATTGTGACGGTGCGTGATGTCTGTGATATTGGTAGCGTAATCCGGTATGAAGTTACAGCACTCGCTTTTTATGATTGTGCAGGTGCTCCCCTAGGAGGCTAATATGATATCTAGGGCCATACGGCTCTGGAGTCCGGTTGGGCGAATGGACAATTGTTCATGGGACAGCTGCAAAATGGCATTGGCAAGGACAATGACTTCCACTAACTGGGATAGCTGAGTGGTTTCGGTTAATTTTGACCCCAAGGGCTGGTATCTGGTACTCCACTACTGCAATAAGACTCCCAATCCGAGTTTCTCTTCGAGCGGAGCCTAGTGGGGAAAGTGGGGTGTGGCGCACTGCAGGCGAGATATATTCCAGGTAACAGCTCCCTCCCGTGTTGATGGGCATCCATGCCGAAGCCTTACCCCACAGATGAAGTAAGTTACGGAATATGTTGCATGCTAACATTAAGTGAATGTGAACCCGGGGTCAAAAGTAACATTGAATTACCATACTAGAGCGGGTGGCAATGTAATGCTCACAAACACTTGAGACCTCCGGGTTTAGTGCAAGCGAGCACCCCTCATACAGGCAACATTGACAACACATTCACAGCAAATGTAAAAATACAATCCGCTCTCACACATTCACGCTCATTCACTCATCTATAAAGTGCCTAGAGCAGTTTTGCATGTATTTAGAGGCTGTGTATTCCATAAACATTCAGTTTCTAAGCCAAACTACATATTTTGAGTTTATTCTCAAGTAGTCAACTCCTTTTTTTTATTATCTTTTGAATTGAGTCATTTTTTGACTGTTGACCGGTGACCTTTTTTTATAAGAATTGTTTTGAAATTATTGTATCAAGAATGTTCTGATTTTTGAACTACTAGTTTACGAAATTGTGTGTTCTGGGCAGTTCCTGCACAAACTTATTTTTCTCATGCTTCCTTAATAACCTGACTGGTCAAGTGGGTACCTTCGTCGCTGTCTACGCGGACGGGCAGTCCAAAAATGGCGTATACATTCAGCTAGCAGTTTCTTGGCTATGGGGATTGCATCTGCCTTTTAACACAGGTAGGCTTCAACCCACACTGACAACACATCTAATCTACTACCACCAAACAGTACATATACTTCAAGCAGGCGGGGCGCTGAATGAAATCGATTCGCGCATGCAATAAAGTACCTTCCAGTATGCTGCATGCAGATAGTTTTGTGGACACCGCTCTCTCAACATCATATGATAAACATGTTGTGCAGTGTCCGCAACAGTTCTTGGCCACGGAAGCTAATCCAGGTACTATGCAGTCTTTGAAGTAACGTGATCATGGCATTTTAACCTTAATGGGACACTCCATGTGCTTCGCAGAACAGGTAAGGGAGCAGTAGCTTGGGCACCACCAGGTGGCCGTCTGGGTAGCGCCACAAGGAGTCTACTTCCAGGGTTTACCTACACCGAGTCCAGCTCTCCTTCTCAGTCTCTGGAGCAGAACCTATTACTGTGCAGCCAGTGCTTTTGTGTGGTGCAAAGTTTTCTGATGGCCACATACTCTACAGCAGCAACTCTTGTTGTGTGTATACTGTTGCAGTCCTGTCTTCTAAAGTATCGTAAATGGCTCATCTGTAAATATCTATGCTTTTTGACCCATGTGTTGGGTAACATTTCACTTACTGCTGTTTTACCTCTGTATTTGAGGACCCCCCAATTTTGTGCTTTTGTTTCAGCCTCCTGATCTGATTTTCTGTCAGTGAGGCACAGCCTTCAGCTGCGCTCCACTGGGCTTTCGCTGATTGTTTTTTGGAAACTGACTGACATTGTTTCCCTTAGTCTTATGACTTGGTTGCCACTTATTTTGCAACTGTATTGCTGTGTGCAATGTACATTACTGTACCATGCACTAGGGTCCTTGCGTTTTCAGGCCCTAAACATCCCGAAAGGATTTTCTGGTAACTGGACAAGGTGCCTAGGAGTAGACTAGTGGCAGCAGAGGCTTTTTGTGTATTTTTATACATTTTTACAGAGCCATACCGCATTTACCATGTTTGGCTCATGACTGTGGCTAGTGTTCATGGTGGCTGTGCCACAAGGTCTTTTGTCTTCTCCTTTGGCCATTTTGTCCTTTGGATTTCCCCTTGCTCTTTGTGACCCGGATAGTCCTTATTTTGGCATGCATTCACCTGTGAAAGCCGGCGATTTTCATGGGCTAATGCATGTCACATGTGTGGGTACCCAGTAATTGGGCTTGAACTGTCTGGTCCCAATCCACACTACTGGCGGCATGAGTGTACCACTGCCAGCGTGCATGAGTGGGTCGGATCTCCTCATCGGCTAGCTGGGGAGCAAGCACTCGCTGTACTTTAGGATATGAGGAGAGGCTCTGAGAGCAGACCCGCCGATCACCCCGAAGTCCGAGCAGATCCAAGAACTGTCCGGAACCGCGCAGAGAAGGTTTGTCACCCTGAGCCCCGTGTTGTCCCGGTAGAGCCCTGCTATGCGCTTCATCTCCTTCAACCCTTGTGAGTGATGTGACCAATCGCTCTCAACGTCTCCTTGGTGCCCTGCAAACAGTGTTGCTACTTCGAGTTTTAGCTTGTGCTTTGGGAGAAACCTAGTTCGCCCTGTAAGGCACCTTCATGCCAAATCTTGTTGTCCCTACTGGTTTGGGCCACGAGAGAAAAGTGTGCATCAGTCCATGAAACTTGGGTTCGTCTGCATCACTGTGAGACAGTGGCGGTCACTATTGGTGACTTTCCCGCCTTTCTTCGTGTCCAGAGACCAGCTGCATCAGTGTGTTTCTTTGTCCTGCATTCGAGAGTAGAGATGCTACTCCTGATGTACATCGGACCCACATTTGCGCCAACAGTGCCTGTGCACTTTGAAGTGTAACCAAGGAGGGGATTTCGTAGTCCAGGTGACCTTCAAATCTGACAAGTTTGCGTCCAGATTGAGCTAAAGGCGGTGAGTAATCATACCACTTACCTGTGGCCCCTAATTCATCCATACTGTTTTACTCACAAAGGATACCTTTTGGTCCTTGTCTTGACTTGCTCTTGCTTCCTCTAGTCGTCCAAAAGACTAGGACAGCTTTGTTCTTCGTAGCAGACCCACCTCTGACGCTCAGAACCGAATTTCTCACACTCCAGTGTCCTCTTCTAACTTTTCCTTCCCATTGAAGTTTTTCCCTTGTGAGCTTTACGCATAAGCGAGCACTTTTACACATGAACATAACAATAAGCACAAGGCTCAAATCGTCGTTGGGCTGAACTTCTTAAATTAGGGATACCCATTTCTGGGGTTGGCCATTGTGTTAAAGTTTGTGTGCTTTCCCTCCTTACAGGTTTTGGTGGGAATCTGCACTCTATCGCATTGACCGAAGTGACTTCACATATATTTTACATAGTATGTGTTTAAGTAGTGATATTAATGTGTTCTTCTTTATTCACATGTGTTTGCTAAAGGCCTGATAAATTATATATTCTTGATATACTACTGTCTAAGACTCATTTTTGTCCTGCTGTGTGCTCATTCAAGACTTCAGATCACCCCCACTTCTCCTGAGACTTATCCTTAACTGCTCTCTAAGCTGCCTTGAATTGTCTTGGCTAACGTCACAGAAGTGTTCCCAGTTTCATAAAACAGTGAACACAGGGGTGGCCTCCTGAACATCTGTTCACCAGAGCAGAGTTCAGAAATCCATTCTAACAAAAATGTATTTGAAAAACGATGCTTTGAAATGTCCACCTCTATATTCAATGCTTTAATGATAGTCTTCTCATGCCTTAATACAGTTCACTCGTCTGCTAATTTGCTATCTCCATTTCGGCTGTGGTGGAAAGAAATTGAATAAGGCATGATCATACAAGTACCCCCCGCCCCTGTTATCCTACCATCACTGGCACTTCCTGTCTCCAAGTCTGCTGACGTTGTCTGCTAGGGAAGCTTTGAAGGTGTGAGCTTCAACAAGACACTTCCTCAAGATTTCCTAAGTCTCCCTCCTCAATGTCTGTACCATCGTTCAGTGCATGTATGGCAGAAGCCAGACGTGCACTCTTGTTGCCCCCTGCACGAGTTGGCAGATGCAGCAGAATGGGTGCTGCTTAAAGAATGTGTAGGTACAGTGCCCCTGTTAGGTAAATTGAATAAGTACTGTGACTGACCCACTGTTGAGCACTAGGCAACACATCCATGAACCATTGACTTCACTCAGTATGGGTTGTTCTGCAACAGTGCTTTCATATGTTGTACCCTACAAGCTAGATGAGTACAGGCTGATGTGTTCTGGGTGGTAATACTTAAGCAGTGTTTTGAAAAAGCCCCTTCGTTTCCACGCAGATGCCTAGAAAATGTCTCTGAAGCCCAACATTGCCCATAGTTCATGGAGCGGTGGGAAATCCACATTGGGAAAGCATTCCATGGCATACAAACCATGCTGAATTGTGAACTTGGGCAAACACTATATATTCGTGGCTGTTGTACAGGAACACATTGGTGTGTTACGTTTTTGTCCCTCTGGACACCAGCTTGCAGTCATCAAAGCAGCATGCTTTTTTGACACTGCTGTTGCCGTCCATTTTAGTGGTTTTACTGTCACTAAGTTCCTGCTTGCTTTGCCAGAGCGGTTGATGTCCACTGTAATCCTTTGTTAGGGTCACTGAAATCTGTCTTGCTTTCATTTCACTGGAGTTATTGAAAGAAAACAGAGAGGCCTCAATTACGACTCCCAGGTTGGCCTCCTTTTGGCGGCTACATTTGCTCTACCCACTATGACCCTTCTTGTGCCACACCAGTCTAGATACCAGTTGGAAAGTTTCTGAAAGGAGGCACCAGAGGACACAATTATTACAAAAGTATCAAAAATATTTATTTAGGTTGATGTATTAGATGAACAGATAATCATCTAGAAAAGCACAATTAGATACAGGTACAAACTACACGATGACCACATACAAAATAGTGCCAACTCATTCTCACCCATCCATCATTCAAACTATCCTACTGCACTCATCCAGAACAATTCCACAATCGCACTCCCACATTATACGAATTCAAAATATATCTACAAAACATTTAATTCGATAAAAACAATCCGCAATAAACGTGTCTTCCTTTTTTCTCTCTCGTTCTGTCTATGAATACATCCGAGTTGTTTGTCCAATATTATTGTGTTTCGAAGACCCTAACCAGACCAACCGTTTTCGACCTAATGGTGTTGATTCACCACGTCTTCATCAGGGCTTTGTAATCACATTTTACAAAACCAGGAATAAAATATATATATTTATCTCGACAATACCGTTGGACAATTACTACTACTTGGAATTACCCGATGGCAGTATTCTACATTCACATGCATGGTTAACAATTAATACCATGGTGGGATGCTCCATGCTTGGACACACCTACAAAATGACAGGTGAATCTACAGTGACTTAAGTACCTATGCCTTCAGCTGAGCAATGGTGAAGTGAAATGGAGTGAGACTAGCACCATATCTTGGTGAAAATAAAAATTCAAAAAATGAATGTGCACATAATGGTGACCAGGAAACCAGGGCACAGAGGGCTGGCAATATCTTCAAGCTCGATAGAGCAATCTTGGGGAATATGAGCCTGCAAAGGATACTCGTGTGTGGGCTATTCTCCAGCTGTTACAATCCAAAAAGACAAGGCTCATTGTGTATTTGGAAGTATGACGCACCAACGAATACCAATCGTATAAGATTTCAATGACTTAATCAAGCTGTTTGCTCATACATGAATATGTATGTTAGCAGTACCGGCTACAGTCTGCTGACTAAAAACAGATGCAAGTCATGTACTTACTCTCGTTTAATGATCATTGAATGAAGCGGGCAAGGCTGCCGCCAATCGGCCTTCTGGATTCACATGGCACCAAAAAGGCATGCAGAAGTCAACTTTACATTTCCTGAAAAATAACCAGTTGTGACAGACTGACACTATGTCAGAGCTTTTATGTTTTTTATTTTCCTTTCTTTTTTACTGCTATAACATGATACTGGTTATTATATCTGTGAAAGATCTGCAATTCAGACCGCACTTTCATAATGATTATTCTGAAAGTAATAAGTGCAAACTTGTAACTGCTGAGATTCCTTACTGACCCACAGCGGTTGATGTGTAGTTTGGCAGCATGGCAGTTAGAGTAGCATGTGGACTCTTGCAAACAGTCAACTGGAACCCAAAGTCCCTACAGCCTGCAAGTGCCCTTTATTATGGTGGACACCCCTGATAAAAATGATATGCAACTGTGTACCCTAGGGCCTTGTGGCAGTTTAATAAATCTAAGCCATGTCTGGTTTTACATGGTGGTTCCTGGGAAGAAAACTTATACTGGCTAAAACCTTTTGATTTCATTTTGTTAGCCTGGTATCTGGTTGCCCATTCCACTGAAGGGGCCTATGTGTATTAGTAGTTGCCCAAAATGAACTTGTCCTAATAGTCCTATTCTGTTCTCTCAGGAAATGCTTGTCACCAGCGGATAAGAAATGCCCAGGGCATAAGTGTGGGATCCATGCATCAAAGGATAGCCCCCCTTTGACAGTAGGGAGGTCACACCAGGGAGGCAATTGCTAGTAACCAGAAGAGGACTCGCAATCCAGAGAAGCGTTTGACCCTCTTGGAGTCTCTTGAGTCACTCACATTTGCTGTGCCTCCTCCCGACTTCCTGCAGAAAAAACACTCCAACGTCACTAATCAAGGACCCTGATCACAACAGCCAGGATTGGATCTTTACAGAAGGCTTGAAGGGGACTGTAAATGTTAAAGGTCTCTGTACCGCGCATGGATGCCACTTGTGTGGTCGAGCTGCGCAAAATAAATACTCTGCAGTTGATAAGGCTCAGCCTCAATCACTTGGATCTGCTTACAAGAAACTGATAGCAGGGGAAAAAACAAGAATACTGTGAGGAACCTGAGGGTATCCTCAATCCTACTCCCCCTGGATCCTCTTAGGGACAAGGGAAAGGCTGTCGCTTTTGGATTCTGACCCTGGGGGTGGAGAAGTGAGGGAGGATTCCCTGGGTGGAGGGTACTTGGGTATTAGGAGTGGGGCACCCACAGGCACATTATGGTATCCCTCTTTCCCTAATGAAGGCCAGCTTAACCCTCCCCCAACCTTTATAGGCTATTGTACAACATCTCCTCTCATTTTCCCATACTTAACATATGACTGTACTGGGACGAGGAAGAGGCAACTAGGAGTAAGGAACACTAGTAACTCCTTGCACCATTCTAGCACTGGGATGAGGAAGATGCCTGCCAAGTACTGTGAATGTCAGGTATGTCCCTTTTAACTATGGTCAGGCAAGGACAATTGGAAGCCTCCACCTGCAATCTGTCAATTGTTTGCAGGTGTATAAAAGAACAAAGGAACAACAAAGAGAGCAACAGGGCGGTCTGTGGGGGAGACCACCAGGGCACCCTTTCCATTCCGTGATGAGGCACCTATGGTGGGACCTAGGAGGGAGCCAGGACGCCGGCAGAAGTCCCAGCAGACCTCTGGAGCACAGAGCCAGGTGGGCGTTAGACTGCCACAGGTGTGGGAGCCTCATGATCGGGAGAAAGCAGCCGGAGCTGCAGGAAAAAGAGCAAAGAAGAAAGGATGCCGTCTGCTTCCGGGACAGAGGAGCAGTGCTGCCACCATGTGCTCGGAGGCACCCAGAGTGCAAGCAGAGCTCGCAGAGACCAGCCATTCAGCCTGCGAAGTGGAGCAGAAGCAGCAGAGCTGGCAGAGAGGAACGCTGAGTGCCGGTGAGTGCAGGGGAATTGCACTCAAAGCCGGGGCACTCCTAGGGGCTACGCATAACAAAATGCTGTATGTGGCAAAACTGATTACCAAACTGAATGAAAACTTGTAGCAAAGCTAAATCACACACATTGAATACTGAGTTGAGTGAAACTGTGTGGGCAAAGCTGTGAGCTGAAGAAGTCAAAAGGGAAAGTGCCCTTGTGTTCTGACAACTGCACCTAGAACAGGGAGCCCTAAATTGCGAACACCAAAGACCTTGTAAAAACACACCAAGATGGAGAACTGTAAGTGAACTGTTGATGAAATCCACAAGGAAGGCCAAGTTTATCTAGAGTTGTGTTGAACTTTGAAAACTGGAGACGTTGCTACGTTGAGTCTTGGTGAAGGGAACCCTGATGAGTTGCAGATGCTGTCTTCAGGACGGAGCCTCAAGACTCTTTTCTTTTGAACTGTGTTGCCTTGAACTTGGGAAAGGGAACCCAGAGGATTGTGTGGAACTTGAAAAAGGTAATCTTGAAACTTTTGTGGAACTTTCTTGAACTTGGGGAAGGGGAGCTGAAGAGGAAGCAAAGAGATGATCACCATTTCTTTTATTATTGACAACCCCACACATTGTTTAGCTTTAGTTGTGAGGACAAGGATAGGTTTTGGACACCGACTTTTAAGTTGAACTCTTGGACTCAGACTTTCCTTAGTTTCGTTCAGGTAGGTAAATCGCACTTTAGCATAGGGCAAGTTAGGCCTCCTACCATCCTCCCATTTGAGTTAATACATTAATGCTGTTTGAACTTTGAATCTGTTGTCTGTCTTGCTTCATGATGCCTTCACAAATAGTGTCGGGGTGGGATGCGGGTCAACCAATACAAGTTGGGGAACCCTAAGATTTGAAAAGCTGAGTGCCAGAGCATCAGACCCTTCAGTAGCTACCAAGGGTTCTATCAGGTTTGATGCCTGTAGTAGTAGGATGAATCAATTTCTCTAGGTGAAAGAAGACTGATGCCCACTGATTTGATCTTAATTCTACCCCCTGATACATACATTACACTAGCACCAAAATCAGGTCTGGCAGGGAGATTAGGAATTGATGTTTTAGCGGAAGTAATAGATCCAGACTTTAGTGGTGATGTTAAGGTATTGTTACAAAATCACTGGATGGACCCATTCCAAATCCATCAATGGGATACAATTGCTCAAGGGGTGCTTGAGAAAGCAGTGTTCCCTAGGTTTAAGGAAGAATCTGAAAGGAAAGTACAGATCGAGGAACTCAAGGCTTTGGGGAAGCTGATGAGACATCTGATGACCCTCCCAACCCTGGACATAGAAACATTAAACAGGAAAAGCCTGAGACACTTCCAGACTTGGCATATGCCCAAAGAGACGACCCCTTGTTGGCTGAAACATTTTTGCAAGTGATATCGGAATCAGGGGGACATGAGAATGGGTTGGGGGGCTTTTTCTTTTTGAAACATGGACATACTTAGAGGAGACGCTACCTCAGAGGGCCTGGTAAAAACACAATTGGTAATCCTTAAAAGTCACTAGCAGGTTGTTCTAGATATAGCCCATTCACATCTGACAGGTGTCCATCTGGGGCAGTCCAAAACTCACACATATAGCGAACAGGTTTTACTGGCTTGGAATTCACGCTGACATTTAAATGTCATCCAAGTGTGCGTAATCTGCCAGAAAGCTAGCACACACATACCACCACCATTTTCCTTAAATCCAATACCAAAGATTGAGGTTCCGTTTTCCCAGATTGGTATGGACATTGTGGTACCACTGCAAACTTCCAAACTGGGGAACAAATGCATTCTGGTTATTGTAGATTATGCCACATGTTATCCCGAAGTCTTCACCCTGAAAAGCCCACACAAACATTCCTGAAACACCTGCTTCCTTTTGTCTCTAGGTTATTGACTGACCAGGGCTCTACTTTCATGAGCAAGCTTCTGGAGGGTGGGGGGGGGGGAGTTAACCCTTTTATTTGATTGCTTGTAAGGCACTTATACAGCAAGTAAATTTTGTTTCAAAGTGCCCACAGGGCAACAGGAGTGGGACATGGGAATTGCACATAAAAATACATACATATATTAAATACAGTGGAGGGGGGGATGAACCGACTATGCCTTGTGAGTATTCAGAACGTGCAAGTGCAGAAGGGAGGGGGCAGAGGAGTAGGTGTTGGGGTGTCCGTGCTCGTGGGTATTGCATATCACCACCCTTAGAACATGCGTGTATCATCCCCAGACAGATGGCCTTGTGGAAAGATTTAATAAAACCCTCAAAACCATATTCCGAAAGTTATTGATATTTTATTTCTATCGTGCTCATACACAAGTGTTTCAGACCACGACAAGGCAAGGCAAGGGAGGGAAACAGGGGAGAATAAAACAACGATCTTACTAGGCCCAGTTACATTGGGAACGTGCAAGTGCATGGGAGAGGGGGAGGGGGAAAGTGCATGGAAGGGGGGCGAACTGGAAAGTGGGAAGCAAAGGAGAAACTGATAACCAATAATAAATAAATAAATAAATAATAAAGGCAACAGTGGTAGTGCAGCCAGCAATTTGCAAGTGCTAGGTTTAAGGCAGCAGACAGGGTAGGTCTGATAAGTGCAGGAAGAAAAAAAGGGGGGCTGTATGGGTACAGATACAGATACAGAGACAGTGTGGGAGGGTGAGGAGGTACCCGGATCCGGAGGACAGTGGGTGGCCAGGTGCATGGTGCCAAGAGATAACAGATCAGCAGGGGAGAGGGGGAGCGAAGGCAGAAGAAAAGAGGACGGTCTTGAGGTGCTTCCGGAACGGGAGATGGTTCTCCTCAGGTTTTAGAGTGGCAGGGGGGCTGTTCCAGAGGGAGGCCCCAGCCAAAGACAGAGATCTACCCCCAGCTCGTTTCTTTGAAAAACGATTGACCCTGAGGGAGTTAGAGGAGCGAAGGGCTCGAGAGGGGAGGTATTTGCAGAGGGATAGCTGAAGGTATTTTGGACCCAGGCCCCAGAAAGCCTTGTGGACAATGCAGCGGGTTTTAAATTTAATCCTTGCATCCACTGGGAGCCAATGGAGGGATTTCAGAGCTGAAGAGATACGATCCCAGGGCTTGAGGCTAAGGACAAGTCTCGCAGCCCTGTTCCGAATTAGTTGCAGAGGGCGGAGAGTAGAGGCAGGTAGATTTCGAAAGAGGCTGTTACAATAGTCCAGCCTAGAGAGAACCAGAGCCTGGGAGACCATGAGCTTCTGGGAGAAGGAGAGGAAAGGCAGAGTACCTCTGAGGAGGTGCAGTAGGAAGTTTGACTTTTTAGAGATCTCAGAGAAGTGGGCGGAGAAATAAAGTGTGGAGTCAAAGATGACCCAGTTATTTGAGCAGGATACTAAGAACTGGGATCTAATGATACCCTGGACCTTGTTTGCAGTTCGGGAAACTCTTTAGGCGTTTGAGCTTAGGATTTTACCCGTTTGAGCTCCTTTATGGATGAAAACCATGGGATGTCCTGGATTGGTTTCTCTCAACATGGGAAGAGAGAGAGGGGGCCCCAATTCCATTTTCCCAAACTGCAAACAGATTGAAAGAACACATGACGACTGTTCGATCTTTAGTCCAGCATCACATGGTTAAAGCACAGGAACAACAGAACAACACCTATGATAAGAAGGTTGCGTAGAGGTCCTTTTCCATAGGTCAGAAGGTACTGGTACTGTTGTCTTCTGAAAAGAAGCTGCTATCTAGATGATGTAGACCATACGAGGTACTGGAACAGATGGGTCGCTGTAATTATAAGATCTCGCAACCCGAGCACCGTCTTAAAACCCAAGTCTATGTGAACCTATTGAAGGAATGGAAGAAAAATCCTGCAGAGTCCCAGGCTAATCCTGTCTTTTACACGAAGACACAGAAAACAAAGCCTTACTTCCCCCTGACCATGGTAACGATCAAAAACAAGACCTGTAGGAATGTATCCGCAATTTCCTGATATGTTTCGAGAGGAGCTTGGAAGAGTGAAGGATATTTATCATCACATTCACACTGCCATAGGTAAAGTGGTACACTTGAAACCTTATTGGTTACCTGAGGCTAGAAAAGAGACCATCATTTAGGAAGTTAAAAACATGCTAGAGGCTAACGTCACCAAACCTTCTAATAGGCCTTGGTCCCCCCCTCCTCGCAGTGTGTTGGTGACAAAACCTGATGGAAGTTGGACATTCAGGATAGAAGTTCAAAAGGTGAATGCCATCTCTGCCTTTGACGTTAACCAATGGCCAGTGTCGACGATCTGATAGCTCGGCTGGGTAAAGCCGTATACCTTTCAACGAAAGATCTTGTGAAAGGATATTGACAAGTTCCTTTCCATGGGCCTGATAAAGAGAACACTGCCTTTGTTACCCCCATAGGGTTGTTTCATTTTAAAGTCCTGCCTTTTGGCTACTTGATGCTCCTGCAACATTCCAGAGACTCATGGATAATGTCTTACAACCTTACTCTGAATTTTGCAGAGCCTATATAAATGACATCCTGATACATAGCAGGGCATGGCAAGATCATTTGTACCACCTTTACACAATCATTAGATGTTAGGTAAAATGTCACTTACTGCTATTTTACCTCCATTTGTGGACCCCCAAACCTTTTTTCTTTTGTTTCAACCTCCTGACCTGACTTTAGCTGCGCTCCACTGGGATTTTTTACTCAGCATTCTGGGAAAACTGACTTGTCCTTCTGACAGTCAGTACTGGGAAACATTTTTTCCCTTAGTCTTATGACTTTGTTGCCCCTTTTGGCAACTGTATTTCAGTCCGCAAAGTACATTACTGTACCGCGCACTGGGGTCCTTCTGTTTTCAGGCCGTAGACATCCCTTAAGGATTTTTCTGGTAACTGGACAGTGTGTCTAGGAGTAGACTGGTGGCAGCAGAAGCTTTTTATGTATTTGTATGAACTTTTACCTAGCCTTACTGTGCTTGGCGTGTTTGTTTTATGACTGTGACTAGTGTCTGTCAGCCGTGCCACAAGGTCTTTTGTCGGTTCTCCTTTGGCAATTTTGTCCTTGCCCTTACTCTTTGTGACCCAGGGAGTCCTTATGTTCTCGGCATGCATTCACCCGCGAAAGCCAGCGCTTCTGGTGAGGTAATGCATGTCACGTGTGTAGGTACCCAGGAAGTGGGCTTGGACTGTCGGGTCCCAATCCACACTACTGGCGCCAGGATGTGTGGTGTGCACGAGAGCATGAGCACTGCAGTGGTGTCTGATTGGACCACTGCTTGCGTGCAAGAGTGGGGCAGATCTCCTCATTGGCCAGCTGCTGTACGAGCAGTTACTGAACTTTGGGATATGAGGAGGGGCTCTGAGTGCAGCCCCGCAGATCACCCTGAGGTCCGAATTGACCTCTACACAGAGCCAAGTATCCTGAGGAGCAAAGCTAAGCCAAGGACAGTCCAGAACCTTGCAGAGGTTGTTTGCCACCCTGAGCCTGCTGTTGTCCCGGTAGAGCCCTGCTTTGCGCTCGATCTCTGAAGAACTGCAAAGGTGCTTCAACCATTTTGAGTGCTGGGGCCAATCACTCAACGTCTCTTTGGTGCCTTGCAAACAAGCCTTCTCTGAAGTGTCCCTGTGCCCTTCGGTGGACTGACCAGCTTGTCCCTTGGCACCTGTGCTGGAGCGTTGCTACATCGTGCTTCGCCTCGGGCTTTGGAGAAGAACCCTAGTTCGCCCTGCAAGGCACCTTCTTGCCAAGTCTTGTCATCCCATACTGCTTTGGGCCATGAGAGAAGCATGCATCAGTCTGCGAGACTTGGGTGCTCCTACATCACTGTGCTACAGTGGCGGTCGATGCTGGCGTCTTTCCCGCACTTCAAGTTTCCTGAGACCAGCTGCATTTGTGTTTTCTTTGTCCTGCATTCGTGACAAGAGATCCAGCTCAGCTTCTGATTTAAGTCGGACCTGCTTCCGCTCCAGCAGCGCCGGAACCCTTTGAAGTGTAATTAAGAAGTGTTATTACATAGTCCAGGCAACCTTCTTCAAGCCTTCCAAGTTTGAACCTGGTGTGAGCTAAGGGAAGTGAGTAATCATACCACTTACCAGTGGCCCCTAGTTCATCCATGCTGTTTTTACGCACAAAGGATCCTTTGTGGTCCTTGTCTTGACTTGGGTGGTTCTTGCTTCCTATAATCGCCCGAAGGTTGGACAGCTTTGTTCACCGTAGTAGACCCGCCTCTGACTCTTGGAATCAAATTCCTCAAACTCCAGTGTCCTCTTCGAAGTTTTCTTTCCCATTGAAGTTTGTTCCTTGTGTGCTTTATGCATTGACAAGCGCTTTAATGCACAAACATAACATTGAGCCACAAGGCTCTAATGTTCGTTGGGCTGGACTTCTTAGGTTAGCGATGCCCATTTCTGGAGTTGGCCATTGTGTTAGTGTGTGTGCGCTTTCCCTCCTCACAGGTTTTGGCAGGAATCTGCACTCGTACCGCATTGACTGAAAAGTGACTGCACATATATTTTACATAGTGTGTGTTTAATTAGTAATCTTACTGTGTTCTTCATTATTCATGTTTTTTAAAGGCCTAATAAAGTATACATTTTTGATATACTACTGTAAGAGTAATTCTTGTGTCCTACTGTGTGCGCTCATCCAAGAACTCAGATCACCCCCACTACTCCAGAGACTGTCATGATGCATACCCCCGGGCATCCAGACCACGTCCATCAGCCCCGGCAGCAGGCATCATGTCGCCTTGAGAAAATCCAGCAACCCCTGCTAGGGGCTGTCTGGGTTCAGTCCTGGCGCCTATGGCGCCAGGCTCATATGGGACATCAGTCTTGGTGCCATAGGCGCCAGGCTCATAGGTGCACACTTACCTGATGCAGACCATGCTGCAAGAAGATCCAAGCCCATGTGAGGCCTGGAAGGGACTACTTTACCTTAGGGACTATTTTGTTACTCGGGTGTGGCCGGGGAGGAATACATACCTGGGACTACTTTGGAGGCTATTTAAACCACGCCCGAGCGTAACGCTCACCGTGCCAGCAGCAGCATCCAGCCTTCTGCCACGCCCACCTCGAACCTGGAGCACCTAGAAAGAAGGAAAGAAGCAAAGGTTAGAACAAGAGTATTACCTGATTTCTTATCTGATTCCGGATTCATCGCATCTTCAAACCAGAGGAAAGACTTTGTTTTAAATGCGTCACATCGCCAGCAGCAGAGCCGCGCCATAATCACCGTTCCACACAGCATCTCTTCGATCCGGCGCTGTCTCCATCTTTACATCGCCGAATCCCGGCACCTAAGGGGGAACAAGAAACAACAAGGTGAGTAGAGAGAACAGACAGACAATCTCTTTAGCCGCCATATGCTTACCTGATTTTACCGCCGGAGATATAATTCATCAGCACGCCACATCTTCTTTTGCCGCACCTGTAAAATAAGGAGAAAGCAGCAAGTTTAACCCTTGGCATTATTTACCGGACAGTGTTGGGTAACACAGACTTTTACATGAGCGCTTTCAGCTGTCAATCTTCTTATTGGGTCAAAGCTGCAAGATAAAAGAGGAATTGGACAGGAGTGAATTCAGACATTCTGAACTCTTACAAACTATATACTTACGGCTCTTCGCCAGGACCTTTTGGAGTCAGGATTCGTCTACAACTCTTCCAATATCTTCAGGCCAGTGAAGTAACTGGTCATCAACGCGCCCCTGCGTGCTTCGCAGGATGGAGGGCTCATCCTTCAAGAATATAAGGTGAGATTGCTGAGAGGGCGCTTCAGAGGTGATTAGTGGGGAGGACAGTGGGGGTGCTATCACTTGAATCCATAAGTGGCTAAATCCATCTCTCCACTTGTAGGAGAATATTTCTACGGGCCAAGCAGACAAGATTAGGAGGGCAGATCCAGTCAGTCATCGCTGCACTACGCATCACGTGGGTGGAGGCCACAGCAGTCCGGGTCCGACCGACGCCCCTGTGGGAGCCAGGTGAGCGTAACAGAGACTTAGCCTTGTCTGCTCGCCAAGCTACCTTGATTTGTCCTAGCTGACTTCGCAGAAGTGTTCCATGTTTCAGAAAGTGCAAGCTAGCCCAATCGGCAGTGAAGTATTTTGTGTTCTTTTGTCAGTAACAGCACTGTCCAACCACAGCAAGAGGGGGTGAGAGCTGTTCTCGTGACACCCACTCCAAAAACTAAAAATCGAAGGGCCTCTTTGGGACTAATCGAGTAGTACAGCCGATTTATTCCAAATTTCTCTAACAAAACATCCAGATTGACAGACAAAATGAAAAATGCTGAGCCCCAAAAAGATCAGATGGGAAGAGGAAGATGAATCTGTTATGTTGTTCCTTGCCATTTATATAGCGCTCTATATATCGTTGGTATGACCTCCAAAGCGCTGGTAGGTTGAATGCCCTCTGGAGCCGCAGTTCAGGTCAGTATAGATGGTGTCATAGGGTGTGTGGGTGCACCAGTTATGTGTGCAGCTGGTGTAATTGTCGGATGGTGGCTGCGTTTTAGCATTGGGTGTGGTGTTGAAGATAATAGTTGAATGTGTTTGCAGTCTGGTGGTTGGACATCCAGACTGGGTTTGGCTGCGTTAGGCTTGAAGGACGCTTATGTGAGCAGCTAGGCTGGAGTGTCAGTGTATGTTTTATTAGGGTGATGAGGTGTTCATGGGGTAGTGTTTGTATGTGAACAGCTAGGCTGAATTAAACCGGGGTATAGCTGTGTTCTAGTTGTGTGATGGTGTATAGAAGAGAGTAGGCGTAGGAGTGATGGTGTATCTTTAAAGCGCCCGAGACCAGGCACGTGAACAGAATAGCAGGGAACACATTGACAACGGACATGCAGTGACATAGTGACATCATGGGACCAGTATGGCAGGGAGCACTGCGAGACATGGACACACAGTGACAGGCGGCTCGGATTACGGCGATAGGGTAGGACATAGGGATGTCCAAAAACAGTGTGGGGCACAGGAAAGCAGGGTACACAGACACGTGTGGGGGCAGATGGGAGATAGAGGGTAGGGTAATTTCATCTGTTCTATCTATTCAATCCGTCCATCCATTCCATCACTGCATCCATCCATTTCTTCTATTTCTTCATCACTTCATTCCAGCAACCATGCATTCCATCGATGCATCAATCCATTTCTTCCTTTTCTTCTTCTGTTCATTCAATATATCCATTCAATCAGTGCATCCATCCGTTTCTTCCATTTCTTCATACTCATTCCATCCATTAGTTCCATCCGATGCCTTCCATCACTTCCATCAATTCTATCTTTTACATTTTATTCATCCCGTTCATCCATTCCCTGCATTCCATCCATCAATTCCATATACATACATTCCATTAATTCTGCATGCATCCATGCCCTCCATTCCATGCATTTGTTCCACATGCGGCCATCCATTTCATCGATCAATTCCATATACATACATTCCATTAATTCTACATGCGTCCACCCATCCCCTCCATCCATTCCATCATATCCATTTTATCCGATTCTTCCGTTCTATCCATTTCACCCGTTCTATCCATTTCTTCCATCTGTTCCATCCATTTAATGTGTTCCATCCGTTCTATTCATTTTATCCGTTCTATCCATTTTATCCGTTCTATCCATTTTATCCGTTCTATCCATTTTATCCGTTTCATCCATTTTATCAGTTTCATCCATTTTATCCGTTTCATCTGTTCCATCCATTTCTAACCATTCTATCAATTTCTACCCGTTTTACATGTTTCATCCATTTCACCCGTTCCATCCGTCTTTTCCATCCATCCATTCAATTCTGGCCACACCATCCAGACTATGTATAAATTCCATATACATATATTCCATCCATTCCATTTCTTGCATTCATCAGTTCCCTATACATACCTTCCACTCATTCCACATGCATCCATGTCATCGATTCCATTCATTCCACCAGAGTCCTTCCATTCCATCTATGCCTTCCATCCATCTGTCTTTTCCATCGATTCCATCGATCCATTCCATCCATCATCCATCCATTCTATTCATTTCATCCATTCTATCCATTCCATATACATACCTTACCTTCATTCCACATGCATCCGTGTCATACATTCGATCCATTAATTTCACATGCGTCATCTGTTCCATTAATTTCATCTGTTCATTCCATTTGTTCATTCCATCCACACCATCCATCTATTTCATCTGTCATTCCATCCATCCATTCCATCCATCCTATCCTGTGGGTAGGATCAGCGATCATTGTTCAGTGTTCATATACAGTTTTCTATAGCCGAATCAGAGGATGTAATCATTGAAGACATGGTAGAGTCCCATTGTGTATATAGTAATTGGATTGCTGGGAGTTCAGACACGTCTTTAAGGTTGTTGTTGGTGTTATGGAAAGAACCAGGTTGTTAGTAATTTGCAGAGTTTCATAGTCTTGGGTGTGTTGGATGTGTGGTGGAAGTGAGTTCCACAGAGTTGGGAGCCAATGCTGAGAAAGAGGATCCTCTGATCCTGACTGAGTTAGTGGTTGGGATCACTAAAAGGAGGGTAGAGCTTGATCTTAGGGTGGGCGGTGGGAGGTAAGCTTTTAACTTAACTTGCAGGTATAGAGGGCAGGTCTTGTGCACTGCATGATGAGTGATGCACAGGGTCTTGAAAGTGGCTCTTCATCCTACTGGGAGCCAGTGGAGGGTTCTGAAAGCTGGGGAGGTGTGGTCTCTTGGCCGCAGGGCGAGGAGCAGTTTAGCAGCAGCGTTTTGCGCTCTTTGGAGTTTATTTAGGTGGTATGCCGGGACTCCTAGATAAAGGGAGTTGGCATAGTCCGGTCTTGACATTACAATAGACAGAACAGCGGCAAGTCTGTTCGGGAAGGAGAGGTAGGGAAAATGCGCCTGAGAATTTTGAAATGGTAGTGACAAGATTTAGATACGTTGTTGATCTGTCGGCAGAGGGCTAGGCCAGAGTCCATGGTGCATCCAAGGCTTTTTTACTTTGACGAAGGGGGTGGGAGGATGGTCCATGGAAGAGGGCCAAGGGAGTGGATGAGGAAGAAGCTCAGTGTTGCCACGCACAATGATTTCGGTCTTAGTGGGGTTTAAGAGGAGGTGGTTTAAAGTCATCCAACGGTCGATATCTAGGAGGCAGGCTGCAAGGTCGGGCTGAGAGTTGGAGTCTGAGTTGTGGAGTTTAAGGATGATTTGGGTATTGTCGGCGTAGTTGTAGAACAGGATATTGTAGGGGTGGATGATTCCAGGGAGGGTGACATAGAGGTTGAATAGGAGAGCTGATAGACATGCACCTTGCGGTACTCCAGTATTAACTGGGCGAGCTGCCAAGACAAAAGGGGAGAGGAGGGTTATTTGTTTCCTGTTGTTGACGAAGGAGGTGATCCATTTGAGAGCGGTTCCATGGATTCCTAGAGAGTGGAGGCGGTCAAGGAGGATTGAATGGTTAATTGTGTCGAGGCTGCAGACCGGTCAAGGAGAATTGGTGCAGTGCATCCTGCAGAGTCTGCAGTGATCTTGAGATCGTCCCAGATTGAGGCCAAGGTGGTTTTGGTTCCATGTTGTGGTCTGAAGCCTGATTGGGCAGGGTCAAGGAGGTTGTTGGATTTGACAAAGGCGTTAATTTGGGAGCATGCTTTTCAGTCAATGAGTTTTTCAAGAAATCTGGTGTTCGAGATCGGACGGTAACTTTTGGGGCTGAGGAGGTCAAGGGATGTTTTATTTAGAAGAGGCTTGACATGTGCAAGACTGAGGCAGGGCAGGGGTCTGGGGTGGGGGACCAGAAGGTTTGCAAGCAGATAGAAAGTCAAGATATTCTTCTCTGGAGATCGGTTTGAAGTAGTCGAAGGTGGGTAGGAAGGGGTGGGGATGGGTGCTTGTTGTGTTGATCGGTATTAGGGGCGGGGAGAGGAGGGACAGTTTAAGGGAAGTCGTTCTGCCGAGAGCGGTGGTGTAGAAGTTGAGGGAGAGAGAGTCGCAGAGCGATTGTGATGGGGTAGATTGGGAGGAGGTGCAAGTGGGTTTGACGAATTTAGATATGATCTGTGGAGTTCCTTGCTGTGTTTTCTACAGTTGAGAATCCAATTTTTGTATTGGGCTTTTTTGGCTTTCCAGATTTCTGGTTTGTAGTTGTGAAAGTGGATCTGCTGAGATTGTTTTTTTTCTGCTCGCCATTTGCGTTGCAGGGAATTATTTAGTTTTTTCGCATTCCTCAGTTCAGGAGTAAACCATTTGGGAAATGGTCTGAGGCGTGAGGAAGAGGGGCATGAGGGGGTGAGCGGAATTAGTGAATCATTGAGCCATGAGTCGAAGTAATCGATGGTTAAAGATCTGCCAGGGGGAGTGTTGCGGGGTCTGAAAAGCAGGGCTGCAGCTAGGTCAGGGATGATCTTTAGTTTGCTCCAGCATTTGCGGTTATATTACCTTATGCCAAAACCCCAATTTGAAAGTTGCAGATTTCTCTGAAGAATTAATCCTCCAGACTAATGCTTCCTCAATGGAATTAGGAGCTGTTCTGTTAAAAAAACATGGTTTTGAACACCCAATTCTGTACATCGGCAGAAAGCTCTTCTCAGAGAGAAAAACGACCCAGTCATCGGCATTGGCAATCAGGTGGGCCATAATTCACCTTAAGTATTATCTCCTGTGTCGTAGGTTCTACCTAATTATAGACCACTCTCCTCTAGTTTGGATCATTCAGAGGCAGGCATCCAATAATGCAGTGGTTCCTGGACCTTTAACCATACCGCTTCACAGTTGAACACGGAAAAGCCAAGAACAAGGTCCGGTTTCCCTGTCGAGTACCACGATCCCACCCGCATTGGGGAAAAGGGTACATGAGAAACCTGAGGGTATCCTGACTCCTACTCCCCCTCAATGCTCTTCTCTGTTGGCCAGGAAAAGGCCATCGCTTTTGGATCCTGAAGCTGGGGGTGAAGTGAGGGCGGATCAACTGGGTGAAGGGTCTTTGGGGGAGTGGGAGTGCGGCACCCATCAGTGAGACATGGTATCCCCTTTTCCCTATTGAAGACCAACCAATCCCTCCTCTAGCCTTTATAGGCTATTTTACAACATATCTCCACACTTTCCCTATGACAGTACCGGGACGAGGAGGAGGCAACTAGGAGTAAAGAACACTAGTAACTCCTTTCACCATTAGTACTGGGATGAGGATGATGCCTGCCAATTAATGTGGAGATCAGGCATGTCATTTTAACTATGGTTCTGCAAGTCCAATTGGGAGCCTACACGTGCAACCTGTCAAGTGGTTGCAGGTGTATGAAAGGAGACCAACGGAGCATCGTGGTGGGACCTGAGGGGAAGCCAGCAGAAGTCCCAGCAGACCTCTGGCACCCAGAGCCAGGTGGGCGTTAGACTGCCACAGGTGTGGGAGCCTCATGATCGGGAGAAAACAGCCTGAGCTCCGGGGAAAAGGAAGAAAGGACATGGTCCGCATCCTGGACAGAGGAGTGGAGCTGCGGCGTGTGCTGGGAAGCACCCGGAGTGCAAGCGGGGCTCACAGAGACCAGCCTGCCACCCTGCAAATCGGAGAAGCAGTGGAGCCGCAGGAGAGAAACGCAGAGGACGGGTGAGTGCAGGTGAATGGCACTTGAAGCTGGGGTGCTCCTGGGGCTATGCACTACTAACAAAGTGCTCTATGAAGCAAAACTGATCACTAAACTGAATGAAAATTGAAGCAAAGTTAAATTAAGCATATTGAATACCAAAAAGAATGAAAACTTGTAGAAAAGCTAAATCACACACATTGAATACTGAGTGGAGTGAAACTTTGTCGGCAAAGCTGTGAACTGATGAAAGTCAAAACGTAAAGTGCCCATGTGAAAAGAACCTACGGAAAAGAGCCAAAGTGTGAAAGAGCTTGACAAAGGTAGGAAACTAATAAGACCACCACAAAGTGAACGATATGAATGAAGACAATGTGGCAAAGCCAAACATTGGCATAAGACGTGCAACACATTATGGTAAAGCCAAGCGATGCCGGGAGAGTGTGAAGCTACACATAAAGCCAGGAGGCCGACAGAGAGAAGCTAAGTGAATTGAGACACAGGGCAAATGCAGAAAAACCTGTGGGCTGAAGAACCTAGGGTTCCTGGTTGTGTGACCCGTGATGGGTGGACCGTGTGGTCTGACAACTGTGCCTAGATGGTCTAGTATCGTGAGCTGTATTTCTGGCCATGGTTTTGCCACCATGTCCTCTAATTTCTTAAGCTGCTTCTGACTACCCTGCCACAATATGTGGTAAAATAATGCTACTGTTTTTCCCACTGTTCTCGTGTTTCAAGGGGCCAAAGCTCACAAATTGTCTGAATATAGTGTAAGGGGTCTTTGTCTTTTTTGCGTGCCACGATCACACTGTCTGTGGTGTCTGGATATTGTGTCCCGTCCTTGGAGCTTGCCATACTGCGGCTCAGTAGTTTGCAAACATCGAACCATTATGTGCTGTGTCCTGGGTGGTTCCTCCTGGGTACCCCACCCTTCTCCATACATAGTCGGCAGCTTCCCTGATAATTGCCACTAGTAGTCCTTTTATGTCCCCCACTGCCAACTTCTATCCTGCTGTCATTCTTTGCATTTCATAAATCAATTTCCCCACACCCGCGGTCAACGAGGATAGCTTACACCTCAAGTTTTCCATGTCTGTGTTTCCATGGTATATATTGAGGTCGCCCCACACTTTTTTCCAACAGAGGTAGCTGTGTGAACCCTATCTCCCCGTTTGGTCCTCATGTCAGTCGTGCGCATCTATTTGATCCCCCAGTGTTTAGTGTCAGTACATGCTAGGACTGTCGCCCCCTTCCTTCATCCTGGGAGATCCCTAAATCTCTCAATGTCTCTTTCCATATCACTGCAAATATAATCCACAAAACTCTGTCTCCTAGAGGTCGTCTCTTCCCCAGGCCTCCAGTCTTGTCACCCCTGTACCCGCAGGACCTCCTATCTGTCCTGCCTGAAATGGTGGCGGTCCTGTGCAGCGTGTTGTGCTGTCTAGATCTGCTTGTCTACCCCCTCCCCTTTTGTCAAAAAGGGGAGGACTGTGTTTTCACTAATACAGTGTGTGGACATTCCTTTGCGGGTGTTTGGAAGACTACACTGTACTTAAGAACCAGCCCGCAACGCCTCCTGAGAAGCGAAGCCTTGATTGCTCGTCCATTGCTACCAACAATAGAACATCTTGGCTGGGGTTCTCTGTGCCTCTCCACTGCCATATAGAGAGCAGGAGTACAGACACCCCCCACCAGTCTTTACAATCACTACTGACACTTACAGGACACTTTTAATGGGAAGAAGTTAGCCAACTGCATGGCAATACTCGAGCTGTGGCAGATGTTCAAGGATGCCGAGGGGGTAGTGGTGAGGCATCCATGGATGCTAAACCAGCAGGAGGCACCAGGCTCGGCACCTCCACCGTATGCTCCGCCACCCTCTCCTGCGAGTGAAAACGCTGAGGACACAGACAATGAACAAGGGTTTTACCCATTATGGAAGTTAAAAGCAGCAGGGGTATTCAAACCCTGTATTTAAACAAGCACCATATACCAAGGAAGAAGGGCAGAAAGGAATCTGGCAAGCAAGCAGTGGAAAGGGAGTGAGTTGTGAGGTGCCGAAGGACACGAAGGAGGGACTAGAGGGCATAGCCATGAACAAGTGTGTAGGGGGACAGATTCTCTTAAGGCTAGAAGGGAAGACCACTGGAGAGTTAGCAGGGGCTACCAAGGAAATGGAAGGCTTTAATGGGAGCAGGAAAGCAAAGGACTGGGCAGAAATAATGGAAAGAAGAGAGGGAAATAGAAGAGAGATGCGAGGGCGCACAGGCAGGCAAAAGGAGGAAGAGAAAGGGCAGCAGCAGCGGGAGAGGAGGAGTAAGGAGCAAGAAGAGATTGAGGGACGAAGGGAAGCAGATGAGAAGGAAAACCAAGTCTTGTAAATGGGGAGCAGAGGAAGTGGCAAATAGAGCGGCTCATAAGAGAGCACAATCGGAAGGAGGAGCAGTGCGCGATCAGCGACATAAAGGCACAATGGCAATGGGCACGGGAGATGACACAGTAAAATGATATCAACCATAGACTTGGGAGGAAGACAAGTTGGTTAGACAATTGGCAGAATACTGGCCCGATACCTAGACACAGTTCTGTATGAGGAGCCCCCCACCTTGGCAACCTGTTAATGAAGATGCACTACAAGCCGAGTCCATGTATTGTCTATTAGAGTCTTATCTCCGTCTATAAAATGTCTACTTTCCGAAAGTACCTGGTTTTGTAGAGTTCTTCGGTGAGTCGTTGACGGGCCCTTCTTGAGCGCACTCCCTTAAAGGCAGGAGCCGCGGGTCATCGAGATTCGGTGAAGAAAGAGGCAAACGTCATAGAGGGAGCAGCTTCGATCTTCGCGGTGCTTGTTGACGAATGCTTATGAACGTTAAGTGAAGAAGAGGTGTGCAGTGCACCTCGACGACGAGTGTTTGTTGCCGCAAAGAGTCAATGAAGAACATTGGCCCAGCAAGGGCGTCGGGTTGTCAGCGTCTGGCGTCGGCGAACGGGACGGGACCACAACTGGCTTCAGTAGCTTTGTCAACATCTGAGGTCTTCGGGTGGTGGGAAACCCACCGGCGGATTCTCCACAAGTCGTCGGCGGCCTTGACTTTCACCGGCAGGACCAAATCCGTGAACAAGGGAGTCCTTGGATTAAATTTTCTTAGGCAAAGGGGAGCACTGTGGCTCCGGTTGGCAACGACGGTCGGTGACGGATGGCTGTCCAGTACTTCTCTTTGTTCTCCTCGGTGGCCCCCTTCTGTGGTCGGCAGCCTTTCGTAGGTCTGTCTACCAGGGAGCTTTGGCAAAGATCAGCTGGTGCACGATGGTCCCTCTTAGCTTGGGAAGAGGTCTCCTAGCCAGGTTCTCTCTTGGATCAGTTCCTTGAAGGCACAGCAGCTTTCAGATTAGCAAAGGACAGCAGCAGCAGCAGTTATTCTTTTTCTTCCAGTGGGCTTCATAGTTAAGCATCAGTTTCGACTTCAGCTTCTGAACGATTTCTAGCAGTGAGAGGCCCCCAGATATACTGTTGATCTCCCATTCACTCTGCTGGGTCACACTCAGGCAACCAAACACTCAGGAGGGCATTCAGGCAGCCAATCGGCTCACAGTGCATTAAGGCCATTCTCCATCCAGACACTCAGAACACAGAATGTGGAATTCGGACAAGCACTCAGCCATTCAGCACTACACCCTGCATTCATACCAGTTATGGGCAGGGCTGTCTCAGTCATTGTGTCAAACACCAGATACTAGACACCCATAACATTAAATGCGTATTCGTCACACACTCCACCCAGGTCCGACCCCACGGGTGTACCCACATCATACGGTCATTGGGAAGGCTCCAGCCAGTTTGGCCTGGACTTCCCTCACAACACCATATATGGAACTTCCACCCAACAGCCAGTCAGGGGGAAGGAACAAATCTAGGGCTTCCTGGGAATTCGGGAAAAGTAAGGTAACAGACAATAGAAATCAAGAGGCCACAGGGGCCATCTTGTTTCCTATCAGGAATACACTGATTCCAATGACAGGGCATGGGCATCCCAAAATGGGGGATCCGCAGGGCACCTGTCAATTCAGCACAGAGCTGCCACTAGCCCATACCCTGCTGTGGGTCCCACCAGGTGCCCAAAAACATTCACTAGGAGTACAGGGTTGTATTCCCACCCATGGGTGCCATAAGGGTATCCCAAGGGTCTGCTCACCAAACAGAGGAAGAGCCGCACTGCCAGGAGTCCCACATGAACTCCTGCATGGAAAACAAGACAGAACATACATGATAAAGCAATAAAGGGCAAGGATTCAGAGGCCCTGTCCCTCTGATGCATTGATTGCAGCGCATTATTGGAGAAACTTCCACATTGTGGTCCTGGTTTAGTCCATTTACGCTCAGTGCTTTTAGTCTATTCTGCGCTATATGTACAAATCTTGGGCTTTATAGAGTGGAAGGGTCTTAACGTAGGTACTGTAGGGGTGTGTCACCCCTGAACATCCCTTGATACATTGCGTTTACTCTTAGTTGACCTCAAGTTGAGGTTTTCGACAATCCAGCTTTGGGGGGTGGGGGGGACACAGTGCAATGTTAATTATTTCAGTTTTCTTCAAGACTATCCTCACAACAACCTACCAGGCATGCTCTGCGCACCGCCCTTCCACAATTCTCCGCCTCCTCAGGCACACCCACCACTATTGCCCATGCGCCTTCCGCACACTGCCACTGTACAACCTCCTCTGTCCATCTCAAGTTTCTCAACACCATTTCCACAACACCTCGTTCTGTCAACGTCCTGTGCACAGGCCTACGAGGTGACGTCACCAACTCATAAGCAAGGTATTGCTAAAAATCACTTAAGGCATGCACAATTTATCATAAATGAATAAATAGGCACCTACAGCCTGGAATAATCTCCCCATTAAGTTGAGAGTGAAAACTCTAACAGAGTTTTCATAAAAGGCCCGAAGACCTACTTGTTTAGCTAAACACTACTATGACCCTACCGTCAGCTCTCCTCCTTCAGCATTTCTCTCTTGTGGCTTTTAGCCTTCTGTTGTCCGTGTATGTCACCGCCCTTGAGCCCTAGGGTCATTGGTTCTGCGCTATATAAATCATAAATAAATACAATGCTAGAATCCTGTTGCCCAAAAATGCACACAACACCAACATAAACCCACAGCTGTCTTATTGCCTCACAGGGAATCCCAATATTCTCGTGTTTGATCTGTACCTACAGTACCGCCTTGTTGATAAAATGGCTCAACAAGACTTAACCAGACGAATCACCTTCCACAATCTAAGCCAGCTCCCTTTGCTAAACCTTATGTGAATACCATAATCTATGACCCGAGCTAAAACAGCCAACCCACATGAAATCCAATATTTAACTAACTTGGGTTGTTCACCAGAACCATTTACCTCGAAATCAAATTCCCCTGAACCACAAAAATGACATCTACCCCCGCTCCTGTCACTGCTAAACTTGACAATGCTAAACAACACTACACATTACTCTGCAATACTACAAAAAATCAGGTATACCCGAGGTCTGGGGTTTTGCTCTCCAGAGGGCCCAACATCCCTCTCCCCAGAGACACAAAACCGACAGGGATCATACAAGACAATCAAAATTCTCCAGTACATCTCCACTCCACAAAGCGCGCTCCCCAGTTTTGACCTAAAACGTCATCACCAGGGCCCTCCCCCAAAAGCATATCTCCGTATTGATTGGGTGCTTAGACTGGTATTACCTGTAGCTAGCCCATATAGAGGTTATTCTACTGGCCCTAACATGTCAGGTGGCTGACCAGCCCCGTCCCCAAGAAACTATCTATTACATTGTTGCAGAGTCGTAGACTTGCCATTGGCCCTTGCCCTTTGCCATCCACCCCTTGATTTCCGTCTCTTGATTGGTTAGATCTGGTCTCCCCAGGCCTGTGACCCAGTTTGGTTCTCGTCCCTCTCTACAACTCTTCAAGGTGATGTGAAGTGACTGTGTCCCAATTGTCTGGTAGTAGACCACCTGTGCCCATGAGACTGTGCTTCCATGTTGTAACATTTGTTTCATTTCTCGTCTGGGTTTCTGGGAACAGCTTGTCTTCCCACCACAGGTGAATGCCCATTGTCTAGTACAACTGCATCACGTAGTTATGGACCTCAGAACTGAGCTCCTTGGTTCTGCATTTATGAGGATTCATTCCGTTTTCCTGCAGCTGGCCCCTTGTTTGGAGCTTGGAATGTGACTGTCTGACCTCGGCTGTGAGCTCGTTCTTCGCTTTGAGCATTCCCAGCCTGCTTCCATTGTCGGATGTTCTGTGGTTTGAGGCCTTCTGTAATTTTCCTTAGACTTATAGCGTGATCTCTACATGCTCATACTGTGCTATGTTTCCTATAGGTTAATTGTACATGGTCCTACCATGCTCCATATAAACTCCTGTACTTTCATAGTTAAGTGCCATAAGCATCTACAAGCTTGCTCTGGCTCTCTTGTTGCCTTGGGTTTCAGTGTTGCTGCACTTGGCTTATGAGAAAATAATAAAAGCTTTGACAGTATGTATACGGATCTGTCCTCTGTCTGGCGAACTGTGTAAGCATGTTTATGTATGCAAGTGTGTGTTTGTGTAATACTGTGCAGGGCTGCAAGTGTTCTTCATGACTAACGATACTAGGTCGTGGTGTCACTAGTGACGTCGGTCCAGTGTTTGGGTCCACAATCTCTGTCGGGACCCCTGGATCTAGAAGGATATGCACTGGATGTGGTTGGAATGCCTGTCTGAGGTGATGCTTTCTGTAAACGTGACACAGTGGTGCACTTGGGGTTTGCCCAAAAAATGAGTGACTTCGAGTGTTCTTGACTCTTCGGCCTGTCATGTTCATGGTCGGGTTAAGAGTGGCATTCCTTGGACCCTCTATTCAGTATCTGCAAGGCAAATTTCGTAGCCTTATAGAACACTAAACACTGGATAGAGCAGGGAGGAAGTCAAGTTAGAAAAGTAATCTTGCTTTTAGACACTCATTTGCTTGAAACTGCCATATCCTTTTATGGAATTGTACTCTATAATGAAATGTCTAACTCTAACTGGATCTTGTATGCTGTCCCACTTCTGTGAAATGGCATTCAAAGGCGACCCTGCAGTCAGAAAATTGCATGTGGCAAAGAGAGGACCCTTGTTCCAGGCTGGTTGGACCGAGTCTTTCTTCGAATTAAACTATCCATGCAGTGACGATTCAGTGATTGCCGCTAAAACACTTTATAGAGATGGTCTTCTAGCACACTAGGTATGTATCTTCTGCATGGCCGGAAGCACCAGGAAGATTTGCATTCACTAAATGGGCCTGTTCGATGGTGCTACACCAGTCCAACACACTGCATGCCCGTTGCCACTCACTACAAGAGCATGGCTCTGCTCCCATGTGCAAGACCTTATTAAAGATGGTGATTGAGTCTTTGAAAGCCACAGGGTTGGCTTAGATCCTATTATTCTTACAGATGAATGTGCAGAGTACAGCCTTTTCTACTGTGTCGAAACACCAATGTGGTGGAAGATCACTATCCATCACCTATAATCTCTCCTCTGCTTCTGAAATGTGAAAGTCAACCCATTTCAGCGAAGTCGCACATACCGCAGTGCCACCCAGTAGACATCACTGGAAGTTCACGTTCAGTTCCGCATGAGCAATGTATTTTGGGCATGCAAAGTAGCTCAATAAGCTTTTTGCGCAAGAAAATTGTCAGTCTTCAAGGACAGTGCTGTTTTCTACATGTTTTTCACCCCCAGACAGCTCTGAAGGATGCAGACAGCTGCATATTGGGACATGGTCAGTAACCTGGCAGTATCCAGAGAGGATGGGGAACCCCTTTCAGCCAGGTGTGGGAAAACTGCCAGGGAGATATCCAGCCAGTCCTACACCTGAGGTGGATGGTGGCAGTTAAGAGGTGCCCAATTCCTGCCCCCTCCCTGTACCAGCAGGTTAGCAGTACACCGCTCTCTGAAGTCATGCCTCCAATACAAGATGCTTGTCAGTGGTACTCTGTTTATTGTAGAGACGTTGTACCAGCCCCAAATAAAATAAAAAGCCTTGGCAGTTTGAATCCAGCCACAGTTCCCTACCTTCCTAAAGAAAAGGCAGCCATTCAATCATCGGCCTGTTGCAGCAGTCATCTGCCCCGCCGAGAACCACAAAGAGGGAGAGCAGCAGCAGCAAGAGCCCTGCAAGCAACCCCTGGAGCCGAGGGAGAAAGCCGCTGATGGACTCTGCATTTAGCTGCAGCTGTCCAGGGCTGCCGGGGAGTACACAAAGGCTTGGGCAATCTCTGGACCACCAGGGACAGAAAGGGGAGACGCCCCCTCCCCCCCAATGCATTCACACCAGGAATACCAGAAATAAGACCCTGAAAGGCAAATAATTGTCTTACTGAGCAGCAATATTTATTCCAGGCTGCAAAATTGGGAATTACCTTTTGGTTTTCTAACTTGCCCCAGGTGGGGGGGGGGGAGCGACTGGGCCAGATTGGCCAGGGATAGGCCAATACCAGCAGCGGTGGTGGTAAATAAGCAGACTGCAGGTAGTGTGGGTTATTCTGGTGAGATCAGAGGTGGAGGAAGTGGACGGCCAAGAGACCAGCAGGAGGCAGTGGTAGTGTGGAGGAGGCAGTGGTAGGAGGGAAATGATGTGAGTGGAGCTGGAAGAGTAGTAGTAAGAGGTACAGAGGGGGGGGACATGGCATGACATGACAGGTTATTTATAACGTGCTTAATACCCAGAGGTTTCTAAGCACGGACTCTGGGATCGAACCTGTGGTGCTCTGTGTCGCCTTGCTTCGAAGGTGAGCACGTTGCCCCTGAGCTATCCTCCCAAGGAGGTGTGTGTGTGTGTACTCAAGAGTGAATCAAGCAGGGTATCTGCAGGCAACACTCCATATCCCTGTAGAGCACCAATAACTGCATCAAGTAGGGGCAGCCTATATGTCTCTGAGGGAGTAGAATTAGAAAACGCATCTCATTTCCAGTATGAGGTAGAGATTAGACCGTAGGGGTTAATATTTGCAGTCTACTAATGGGCACTTTTAGCAAAAACCAGAAAAGATTTTGTCGGTTTATAAATGTTATGTTATTTTGCACTTATATAGCGCCTTATATACCATTGGTATGGTCTGAAGGCGCTGGTAGGTTGAACGCTCTTGGGAACCGGAGTTCTGGTCAGTAGAGGGATTAGCGAGAGTCCAAAGGTGCGTGTGCGCACCAGGTATGTGTGCAGCTGGTGCGGAGGTCCTGTGGTAGCTGCTTCTTAGCGGTAGGTGTGGTGGCTGAGAGATCAGGGTTATGTGTTCGATCTGGCCGGAGTTATCCAGACCGAGAGTGGCTGCGTTAGGCATGAGGACAACGCCTGGCTGGGGGTATGAGACCAGCAATGTTTACTTAGAGTGATGGGTAGTGAGCGGTAGATGTTGATATGAGAACAGTTATACCGAATGGTGTCATAGTATCCCTGTGTTCTAGTTGAGTGGTGGTGTAAGGAGAGAATAAGCATGGGGTGTGATATGAGGTATGCTCTTTCAAAGGTTCTATGCATTCCAAGGCATAATACGAACGTTATGCAATTGAGAGCGGTCGGGTTCGTTCTATGCATACATCTATTCCACATATTCGTCCGCACCACGCACAGGTCTGCTTCACCTCATCTGGACCGCTCACTCGTCCGCTTCACATACTCATCCGCTTTACATATTCAGTCACATACTCAACCGCTCCTCCACATTCAGCCGCTCTGCACACTCATCCGCTCTCCACCCTCATCTATTCCACATATTCGTCCGCACCACGCACAGGTCTGCTTCACCTCATCTGGACCGCTCACTCGTCCGCTTCACATATTCATCCGCTTTACATATTCAGTCACATACTCAACCGCTCCTCCACATTCAGCCGCTCTCCACACTCATCCGCTCTCCACCCTCATCTATTCCACATATTCGTCCACCGCACACAACTCTTGAATCATGAACCATCACATTTCGGGTAGGTTTGTTCAAGCCTTTATTACACCTTCAACTCGCCTGGTTATCTCCTTCTGAAATGGTGGAACGCCTCCCACTTTTCGAAGCTTGATTTGTGGATTGCCTCAGCTCTGATGTTCAGTGGGGCACAGGCGGATGATGCAGGTACATAGAAATGCTTTGCAAAGATCGGCATGCAGCCAGTTTATATGTTCTCTTATCTCCAAACTAGTCAAAGCGCGACCTTTTTGACTCCACGTTACCGCCTGTTCGTTGTTAACGTGTTGTACTCCATGTGCATTAACGGCATTTGAGTGCGCCCCCATCGAAGGGTTATGCATCAGTCCTAACCGACTGACAGGCCTCCGAAAAGCTCCAGATAGATGTGCCATTCCAAACCCCTAACCGCCGTCTCCTGCTGCCCCGGCATTCTGAACTGCAGGCTGACCCTTGAAAGGCCCGTCATTATTAATCACGGGAAAATGTGAACTTTTGAACCGCTTCCTGGGTCTCTTTCGGTTTAAGGGAAGGGCTGTACACACGAAAGCAACGCGGTCATCGATTGGCGTGCCTGGCAGAACCGCGGCCTGAAAGGCGAACCGGCCATTTTACCTCGTTAGGAAGTAAAAGCACGAAGATGGCTTTTTGTTGTTGTGGGTGAGCTCGCAGTGTCGTTAATTCATGAATAGGTTCGCTGCCAAACCTTTAACTGTGACGGTGGCGACGGCCACCCCAGAGACACAATGCATTGAAAGGGTGTCACTCGGTAGCCCCCACTTTGTCTCTCAGGAACAATAGGTTTGTTGAGTGAAATATGTGCCTTCTGTCTGGCTCCATGCAGTGTGTTTCAGGGAGGGTTTAACTCATGGGCTCGCCGTTTCTTCCCACGAGGCCCTGTCTGTGGTCCTTTCGGTATGCGACCTTGCATTCCTGCACTGTGGTGTCTAGGCCCCGACACATGAAGTTGGAATCCGCGGGAAGGGGAACGTTTATTGTTTCAGAACGTGTAGGATAGATAACGCGTAAAGTGGCCCACGACACGTTGTTGGTTAAAATGCAGCCCATGACTTTATACAACCTATACGTACAACCGATTTTATCCATCTGTTAACTTCAGATTAAATGTGATTGTGTAGCAACTAAAAAAACCTGGCACTTGACAGATCAACTTGCACTATGAGATAATGAAGGCTTTCTTTTATGCGCGACGCTGACATGTGCCCTGCACAATATCACGTTTCAGCTTCCAGGGAATAGACCAGCCAGAGATGACGCATACGGTTATCAGCAGAACTTTTCCTAGTTTACAGCAATAACATTCTCTATCGTGCAGCAGAAAACCAGTCAATGTGCAGGGCAGAATTGGAGGCGTGCATTCCCCCGACCCTTCCACGTGTCATCTATTTTTATGGCATACATTTATAGCAGCACGTATAGCCCGTATAAGCATCGAAGTAATTACAATACAGAAAAAGTGAGAATGGAGTGAGGTAGTGCCATCGTTAGCTAACGGTGCATTTTACGTTTTTCTGAACACAGGGTAGGAAGGTTCAGCCCGAAAGTGTGTGTGGGAGGGGAGGTTGTTCAAGAGGGTGTCTGTGCAGACTGGGAAGCTGGAGCCTCCATCTCTTTTGCGGCTGTATCTTGGTGTAGTCAAGCAATGTTTGTATGCAGAATGCTGGGACCTGCGGGGGTTTGTCTTCAGGGCCATCTTAAGCACTTTTGGGGCCCTGGACATGGACATCTTTGGGTTCCCCCCTCCACCAAACCAAAGGAATGAAGGGATCAAGATTACTGTTTGCAGTCCCCCCATCCCTACCCGTCGCGCTCACAACCTATAGGTTGATATGCTGTCTCACAGCATAATAAGCACGTTTATTCCCTCAAAGTCCCCTTGCCCTCTTCATTCTTGCCCTAATAAGAATGATAAATAGGTAGCATTTGAAGACCAACATTAGCAGTCTACACTGGGGTTACTGTTCTAGTACATGCAGGATACATTTTTTTATCAATAACCTCCAGGAAGGTAGATGTAGTATTGATGCAGGACCGTATGTAAAAGGTACATGTAACCCATAATAGACAGAGAACTCACATTAGCTACCTCACAGAATGCAAACGTGCTCATGCATGGATAGAGACCACCAATTGGAAGAAAGGAGAACGCGACACATACCGTAGCATGGATAGTGGAGGCAGATTAAAAACTACCAGGAAGTTGTCTTTATCGACACAGACTGAAATTAGAAGTGGGATACGGTTTTCAAATAGTGTTGCCATTAGATATCAAAGGTCAAATGCCTGTGGTGTGTGAGATATATATATATACACTCACTATTAACAGTGAAACCATGAATAAGGCTTTTATGAAGATCATACCAGGAGAAGGAAATCACTCAGCAGGGCTGACAATTTTGAAAGGTTTAGGGACTGGCAATATTGAGAGGTTAGGCAATGCAAGATTAAATGAGATGCCCAGGATCACACATTGGTTAAGGGGTGAAGCTGCGATTTATGCCAACTCTGCAATTTTCGCATTTGAACGCTTTCTTTTCCAGTGCTTACCAAAACAAAACGGACTTGGAAAGTACACAAATCACTTTACCAAACATGATGATTTTAAAACAAAATATTATAGAAGAGTGTTATGCAAAATGGGAATCATTCTAGCTTCATTCTCTCCATCAAGGAAAGTACTTCAGAACCAGCATACCAATTGATGTGATTTAACAAATTTAATCTGGGTTTGTCTTTTTTTTAATATATATATTTTTTTTAATTCAAACCGTTGTTTAGTTTGTTTAACAAACTTTTACAACATACTTTTACAATACACATATTGCTTTTTCAATTTTCATGTAATTTTACATACAACTGATTTTAAAAGAAAAAAAACCTCAGATTACTGATGCTATACAATACAAAACTAAAAAGGACACTTTAAATTCATCCCAACATATAAAAATGTATATATTAACAGATAACAATTCACCATTCCTGACCCTCCCATTTTGAGTTGTCCAATAGCCAGGGACGTCATTTGGGGGTCGCCAGAGGTCGCAACTGCGACCTCTGATGTCTCCCTGGTGACCTCTGTGGTCTCCCTTGCGACCTCTGTAAAAAAAAAAGTTTTTTTTTTGTCTTTCTTTTTTTTCCATTTTTGTAATGCAAGCTCCTGGAGTGGCTGGCTTTCATGTTCAGGCCCTTTAAAAAATAAAATAAAAAACATAAGAACAGGAGTGCCACAAGTCTAACACTTTCAGCACTGAAACTAAATAAGAAAGATTAGGAATACCAAATAATGTCTTTCTGGAATTCTATACAATAATCGCTAGACTCATTAAAGGTTTATTTCAGGGACACATCAGGGGTTGAGTCACTGATTTAGTCTGTTCTTAAACGCCTCAACTCAGCCTTTCATCCTTCTGAGGTCGATAAATGAGTACCGATACAGGTTGGATGATATTGGGTATATATTTTTTCTATATAAAGCGCTTAAGCGTAAGTGCTATATAATAACACATCATTATTATTTGGTCATGGACGCCTGCTTGCTTTCACAGTAATCTGACAATATGGGCCTATACACACTGATCTTAACGCTACATATGGTGATCCATTCTTGCATGAAATGTACATCACCTTATAGTGATATCGTAACCATATTTTTCGTAGTGTACAATGCTATGTGATGTCACTTCCTGTGTTGTCAACGGGGGAAAGGTCGTGTTCCATCGCTTCCCACGATATCACTTCGGGGTGGGGCAAATGACATCACTTCCTGTGATGTCATCAGGGGTCAAGGGTTGTGTGATGCCACTTCTGCTACCCCTGGCATTTTGGTGAAATGACGTCCCTGCCAATAGCCCCATACATGTGAACTCGTTGTTAATTATCAATTTCACAACCAGTTGAAATCTTTACCCTTGGAATACTAAGATCAAACTTTTCAGATGTTTTCATTCAGACTAATCATCAAGTCACTTACATATGGTGCTATATATTTTTCTAGTTCGGCATTCACTAAAGTTAGAAAACGCGTGAGCCGTGAAATAACTTTGGTTGTGGAGCCCCACATACAGGCCAGCCATAACCATTCCCTACTTTCATCGGATTCATTCACAAGTTGCTTTTTGAATATTTCGTTACGTTGCACTTCAAAATAAGTACAATAAATGGTCAAGTGCTTGAGTGTTTCATGTGAATCGGGCACTTTACAGAATCTGCAGGTGTCTCCCAACCCGGTATCTTTTAATTTTTTCCAGTTTTTTGTTTTCTCTAGAGTTGGCAATTGGTTGAGTTTGAATCTTAAGTACAAATCTCTGGCTATAGAGCAAGGAAATTGCTGAAGGTATTGCTTGCATGGAGATCGAACTGTAGCAAATTTAGCAGCTTCCTTATAAGATTTGAATTTTTCCATAGCACTTATGGTTTTACACCAGTCGTGGGCGAATAGACGGATCTTAACATGTGCTAGGCGAAATTCAAGCTCAGAAGGGGATAATGCTATCTCATCCAAAAGAGCTTCAATTTTTCTATGATATTTTTCGATGGAAGGAGGATTAAGATTGTTGGTCATCCTCCCCAAATCTTCATATAAAGAGTTTTGGAGTGGATAGAGCATTTTTGCAATATTTGAAAGCTGTCGCCAGTTGTAACGGGCAGACAGTGATATCAATCCCAATTCTTGTCTTAGAACCGCATTTGGGAGAGAATTAGCTAGTTGCAGCACACCCTTCCAAATCCGGCCCTGTAGTTGGTCCAAAAAGGGATTTATGTTGGCAAGGTACATATCAAGCGCATAAAGTAGAATCGCCTCTACTTTAAGGATATAGAATTCACGTAGTGGAAGCAGTGAAAACTTACAGTACTTGACTAATATCATGCGCATTTGTGTTATTCATGTTTTGCTTTTTGGTTCAGAGTGTTCTTCCACATTAATATTGCATTTGAGTCGGATATTAGATAACCTAAATAGCGAATTGTGGAAGTCCGTGGAATGGACGTTGAACCAATAGTCCAATTCCTTGAGCAGATCCATTTCGTTAGGTTGTTAAATAAAAAGATGTTCGATTTGGCTGCATTAAACTGCAAATTATGAGATAAACAATATTCCGCAAATAATGATAGCTTCGTTTGCAGTTCTGATGGGGTTCGGTCAAATATGACAATATCGTCAGCAAATGCTAGCCACTGGATTTTTAGGTGCCCTAAACGAGCTGGCTAGCTAATTTGTTGCGACCATATATCATTGATGCTACACAGATATAGATTAGAAAGGGTGGCAGCCCAGTTGCATTCCTGTTTAACCTCCAAGGCAACCGCAATTGGACCCGTGGTGGCTCCAGATAGACTCTAATAAAATACACAGTGTTAGTGTGCAATCTTGCCATTAGGTATGTGAGATGATCTGGAATACCCAATTCCC
Organism: Ambystoma mexicanum; assembly: GCF_040938575.1. NCBI lineage: Eukaryota > Metazoa > Chordata > Amphibia > Caudata > Ambystomatidae > Ambystoma > Ambystoma mexicanum. The sequence continues at coordinate 101,051,081 of NC_090936.1, read as the reverse complement.
GCATTTCTTTCCAAAGCAGGCCACGCACAACGCAATCAAAGGCAGCAGATAGATCCACTGAAACTATATATATTGGCCATGTGTCTGGAATCTTCGATTTGGCAAGTAAGTGTGCCATAAGCATAGCATTGAGGGAGGTTCCCATCCGTGCTCTGAAACCGATCTGAAAACGAGATAAAGTATTGTTGGTTTTCAAGAATAATTGGAGTTCCCATAAAATTAAGATGGCAAAAACTTTGGCCGATGCGTCTATCAATGCGATGGGCTGGTAATTGGCGGGATTGCTCCTTTGCCCCTTTTTGTAAATGGGCACGATGATAGAGCCCAACCATGAAGATGGAATAACTAGGGATGATAGCACGTTATCGAATTGGGGTTTCAATACTTTAGCCCAAAGTGATGGTTGACGTTTCAGGACACAGGGAGAGATTCCGTCCGGGCCAGCTGCCTTTGAATAATTGAGAGCATTGATGGCACACTCAATATCTTGGAGTGACCATGGGATTATTGGTGATTACGAAGTCGGTGGCATAATTGCATTTACGTTAGAAAAACATGGGGGAACCGCAAATTTGTTCTCATAAAAGTTCACCCATGTTGCGGCAGATATTGTAGAAGCCCGATTCTTGTCAAGTCTGTCGGCATCTGACCTCAGAATTGCCCATGTTGATCTTCGATCGTTTCGACAATGAATTAAGTATCTTTTGATTGGCGAGATTGTGTGTATATCGTTTAATATTTTTAATATTTTTACATTTATTTCTATATGTGGTGCAAATCGTTGTTTTTAGCTTAAGATATTCATCTAGTGTGCAATTGATTATTATTTTTTAAAAAAAATTAATGCAAATCTGCATTTTTAGTTTGTTTAGCTAGTAGTAGTTCAGGACAGCCATTTGGTTTGTTTGATGTATTAGGATTGTTTGTTTCATGTTGAATCCTAGCCATTGTATGCGTTAACATTTGCAAATACTTGGTTGGGTCTTTGTCAATTGATTGGAGTGTTCCAGTGCTGTCCCGAAGTCCCTCAAGCCATTTGTCAATATAAACGTTGATTCTATCACATAAACTGTTGTTCCATCTTATTGAAAGGTGTGGTCTGTCAACTTCAAAGTATCCCTGATTTAAGTCCTGGAATAAGGCAGTGACATTCATATGTATGGTCACCGAAATCAACATATGGTCACCAAATCCCGGATCTGTAGTTAATATATCGGTAGAGCACTCTTGTAAGTTCGGAGACATAGCAAAGTGGTCTATACGTGATCTATGTGGACCCCTCTTCCAGGTGTAATCTAAGCCAGAATATTGATTAGGTAGAAATGTTATATCCCATTGTTCTAAATGCCGATTCCACATTGCTCCCCTGCCATATGAGGATAGGGGTAGCTCATTGATCATGTCAGTAGACGGTTGGATCCAGCATTCCGCGTTGAAATCGCCGCCGATGATTATCCTACAGGCAGCATATTTAGTAAGTACTTTATCTAGAAGTGTATCCAATTGGTCAAAAGCTCTGGTAATTTTGGGACGATTAGGATTATGATATAAGGATGCACATAAAAAATACTCCACTGAGGGCAGTTGGAAAGCTATGACAACAGCTACGAACAATGGTGATTCGTATATTTCGTGAGTAGTGAAGTGCAAGTTGGTATTTATACAAATAGCGATTCCACCATACGGGCGTCAACCTAGACCACGCTCAGCCGGTTTTTGAAAGACTAAGAAGCCATGCAATGTAATATCATGCATAGCCATAGTTTCTTGGAAAAGTAAAATGTCATAATTAAAGACATCAAACTTCTTATTGTACCAGGAAAGAAGATTTGTAAATCCGCAAGAGTTGCATGATGCTATGGAAAACTTTTGGATCTTATTAAGTGGGAATGTTGTCCATTGCAGGGTTTAATGTGGAAGCCAAGGACGACAGCCATGACCAATCCTTGCTAGCGTTTGACAGGACAACCAATTGAGTAATAACTTCTGGGTGGATCCCACCATGATCTTTTGGGGAGACTGCAATTTTTGTTGTTGGATCAAATTGTTTTAGTGGTGTTTCATTGAAGGCTATGGCCTCATCAAGGATTTCAAAAGGTATCGGCAGGAGGCCAATCATTTGCAATTCGCTCCTATGTTGCCATATCAAATCGGAGATGATGGTGGATTGCACTTTGCATACCATCCTGTTATTGTGAGTTTGCGGAAGCGTAATCCATTCGATGTCGTCAGAATGGAACGTCCTAAGTGCTGGTATTTGCCTAAAGGTCTTCAATAGAGCAGATCGATTTAGACGTCTGTTACCATAAATGTCCGGATCGGATTCCCAACCAAGTATGGTAGGAACAGATGTATTAGTTTTATTCAAAGGCTTTAAAGAATCTGCACGTTCAAATGGCATCTTTGTAGCCGGTTGGCCTTCCATTAGATACCCATACTGCATGTTCATATGATCAATTTGGTCAGGAATGTTGTCCCTTGTCACTGATAGATTAGATTTTGGGCAGCCAATAGTTTCGTTAGACTGCGTCATTGGTGTTTGTCTCCCTTCCCGAGGGACGGGGGATTGATAACTTGCATTCCCAGCCTGTGCCGCTTTAGTCGCAATAGGCTTAAAAAAAGCTGATAACTGAGTTTGGGCAGTGGACGGTGTTTTGTCATTGCACAGAGGGTCCACAAAAGGTGGGCACTTTTTGTTTCTTTGTGAGATTTCACATTAATCTTTTCTTTTTCTTTCGAAGATTTCACTCCCGTGTCGTTACTTTCAGAGACGGGCTGGGAAGCGTTTTTTACAGCACTAGAAAGAGTGCATGGTGACGTACCTAGTTCATTACCTGCTAACTGTTTAGAAACCTGAGCAGTACTGTCTATTCGTATAGAGTCTGAATTTTTTGTTGTCATTTTTCTTTTTATTTGTTTTTGAGTTGGGTGGTTTTGCCACAGGAGGTTGAGGCTGCCTCTCCTCTTTCCTCTTTAGAGCTCTGAGGAAGAGGCGTTTTTCTTTCTGAGAAGTGATTGTCCAGTGCTGGCTGCATCGCCAGACTTAACCTTAGCTTTACCTTCTGGGCCCGTTAATTTACACCTAGACTCTGAAAAGAGGTTAGTAAGGGCAGATGGGCTATCCGGGTGGAAAATTGTAACCACCTCCATGTCCTCTTGGTCCTCTTCGTGCTCAGTTTGACAGTCAATAGGATTATTTTGGACAAAGAACAAGATCTGGTCGATCTTCTCTGTGTTAGTGTTAACCATTTGGCATAGCTGGGCGTGAGTAAATATGTGGTGGTGAGAAGAAGCAAAAGATTGCGCAAATGAATACGTGTTTCGCTGCGTTGATGGCAACATTTCAGGCACAGCCACTTGGTCACTCAATTGAGTTTGAGTAGCAATGTTTACGCATTCTACCTTTTCTGAATTTTTGTGTGTGCAGGTGCTCGCCCACCAATCGGGGGATTTAAGCCTTCCAGGCGGATAGCGTCAGCAAAAATGAAGCCCTCCAGTTTATTAAGTTCGAATAGTATCTGATTCAATGACGACTTGCAGTCCTTAAGTTCATAGTTAGTGTATTCATGACCTTTGTCAAGTAGATTCAGAATACGAGTTATAACTGGATATGAAGCCTCTAAGGACTGCAGGTCGTCTGAGGGATCCAACAGGTCAAAGCCCAAAGGGGGAGTAGGGGACCTAGAAGATGGAGATGAGGCAGCCGCAACCGACAATGGAGTTGGATCTATTTTAGGCACCAAAGGCAAATCATTGGGGAGATCTGTTGTCAGCGGAGGGTTAGTGAACGAAATTGAGCTAGTTGAAAAATTTGAAATATCTGGTGTTGCACTTTCCTTGCAGTGCAAATGAACATCAGCTCTTTTACAGCTGGGCAGGGTAACCGGGGTGGAGGGACCATCTGACAGGCGAACCCGTTTTTCAAGGGCCGCAAGAACTGCCAGAGCAAGAAGGGAATTATCAGAGGGCGAGGTGTTCAATGGGTCATTTGGTCCCTCCCCCATAGATGAGGGCTCGTCCATTCTCATACTCAAACTCTTCCTGGCTGAGGCCGGGCGAGCTAAAGCCCCTCCCTTTGGAGCAATCAACTGTTTAGGCAGTGTTGGCATTGATAATTCCGCCTGTGCGCGTGCATATGCAAAAGCCACTTCGTGGCAAATTATATCATTTGCCACAGCAGCAGACAAAGGGGATGGAATGCTTTGTTCTCTGTGAAGTGTCTGCATATTTACTATCTCAACAATTGGAGAAAGATTAGAGGAAACTGTTTTTTGTTTTTTAGAGTTTTTGTTTTTAACCACAATTTTGCACGGGGGGGGGCGGCCACTGCGTAATGAATAAACCATGGGGACTGCACCATGAGAAGCCCAATGCCCTTCAAAATTCTTTAGACCTTGACAAAACAACTTTGTTAAATGGAGAATCTTTTACAATGTTGAGGCAATCAAAAGAGCATTACAATATAAAATGCATCCATAGTTAGGAGGATTACCATGTCAGCTGTAGTTGCAGAGCAGCCTCAACTACCACAACACCAAGTTAAATGAGTATAATTCCTTTGGAGCACCCAGCGCTCCCGCGTACCGTGAACAGTCAACAGTACTTCTATGTACTTCCACGGTGCGCGCGCCGGTGCGCTGGATGCTCGTGCTTAATGCAGGCCGGGGGCGTTGCCACAACAGGGGACGGAGAGGCGTCACAGGGACACACCTTCAAGGAAGAAGAAAGGATATTTTAGTCAACTGGCCTGTATTGAGTGTTTACAACATACGTAAGTAGCAAAAAAGGGGGCGTGTTTTAACCCATAGAGGGGCTGAACCCATTCCGTGAAACACAACGTGAACGCAACGTGGAGTCAATTGCAAAGTCGCAAAACACAACATGGAGACCACAACGTTGCGCGCCTCACGTAGAGTCAGAGGTGTAGTTTGAGGATCAACAGTCACCTTCGTTACCTCTCATTAAGGTCAGGCGGCGTGTGCAGCTTTCAAAGACGTCCTGCCATGTCCAGAACCACGCGGAGATGAAAGCCGCTAGGTATTCCTTTACATGAATCGCCAAACACTTCCAAAATAAACATCCAGCGGCACCCGGCGCCAGTCAGCAGTACTTCTATGTACTTCCACAGTGTCTTTTGTATTTTAAAGCTTTAAATACTTCAAAAACAATGGTTTCTGACATTTTCATTTATAAACGTGCATAAAAACTTTGACTTTTACCAAAAAGCAAACCGTTTTTTGTGTCAAACAAGCAGACCTTAAAATATGCTTGCCTGAGGCCTGCAACGTATGGTCTGCTCTCTTCTGTCTACCAACCCTTCCACTCAAATGGCCTACATAAGAAGAAAGAACAATTAATGGGCTAAATGATACCAGCAATATACAAGCAGGCAATCCTCATAGAAGACAGCACAGTAATGTAAGATATATTAGATGATTTGACCAGGATCACTGTATCGTCTGCTGGCAAATCCAGGATAGAAACATGAACGCTGTCGTTCCATAGTCTTGAATCTGGATGTTTATTCACCTCTTGAACCAATAGTTTATGCCATTGTTGGAGGTGATTGCCTAGGTTTTACAACACCCCATCTAAACAAACCAATTTCTAGACCTTCACAATACGGATGATCTGTTAGTTTTTATAGCAACCCCTATTTGGTACAGGTACATTGCTGATAATAGCAGATGTTGTTCTGCAAAACCAAGTACATATGCAGTCAGGTTTATAAACCTCAGACATAGGAAAGGCTCAGCCAGCCTTGCTGGAATGTGACATCTAATTTTGAAAATGAACACACATCTCTGCAATGGGTGCTTCACACACTGAGATAACTTCTGAACCATTGTGGCATTTCACCATTGCCTATTGCACATGATCAACATAATTCCCACAGAAAGGGAAGAATGCTACAGATTTGTGCCATAAAGAACACACACACTGTGTACACCACCGTGAACACAGAAAGCAATACATGATGAATTGATCAAGGCAGAATGGACTTGCCTAAACAGAGGCAATGGGATTAGCGGCTCAGGGACACCCCATAAAATATCCTGACGTGTGCTATTTAAGACTTGTGAACAATGGAATCTTACTTCTTCAGATCAGCTAGGCTTGTGGGGCTCCCTCCAAGGTGGGGGCCCTGTGCAAGTGCCCCTTTTGCCCTCCCATAAAAACATCTCTGCTTGTCTTTTCAGTTTCTGGCTGAGGTATGTCGGCGTGTGGCCGGATAAGCACCAGGGGTCCACTCGCCTATAGGGAACTCCCGGTGTTATGTTTGAGCTAAAACATGGCGCTGATGCGCAGTGCATTCTGGGAGCGCTCTGAGCCATGATGGATATTTACTTCATGCCGCAGTGAAAAGCTGCACTCATTTTGCTGAGCTAGATTCACGATGCTGAAGAAAACATGCTTTCCAAACCTGGTATGCAGTCAAGGACATTTCTTCTGGGAAAGCTAACTTTGTTATGTCTTGTTATGAGCTATGGGACTGTTTTCGTGGTACTTGTTTTTAGAGGAGGGTGGCACTTTGCTCCTTGAGGTTACTGTCAGTTGACCCAGCTGGCAACCAATGGCTGCTCATCAATGCGCAAGTGCGTTGCCAGAAGGTTCGAGAAATCGCCACCCCTTTTTGAAGGGTGCATATATGCAGAACCCCTGATCGGTCAGGTGAGACTTCAGCCGGAGGGGGGACGCTTCTGTCCGGCATACCTGTGGGCTGTTGTGCTCTCGGCCTGGCTGTTATCGGGGTCTTCCAGCCGCTTCTGGCGAGATGAGGAATCCTTTTACGCTCACAGTGATTTATTTTCTTTTGAATTCTCTGTTTCTTCTGTGATTTATTTCTATGTTATCACTGGTTGCTTCTAAGCTTTGAATAAATAGCCGTATAAGTGCTCATTATTTTCTAAGTGTGTGTGGTTGCAAGTTATTGCGTCTTCCTGCGTTCAAAGTATTGGCTCCGTAATTGTACTGGTGATTTATGACTGTCTGTGCACTTTGGGAGAGCAATACACCCGGTAAGCCTCTGTACCCTGGGCCTCTTGAGTGGTAAGTTATTTTATTTCCACGCTGATATGGGGCCACTTTGAACATTATTTCCAGGGCCTCTTTTGGTTCCCAGTCCACCCTTGATGAGCACCGGTGGGTGATGTAGGGAGTCTTGAATTGTATTCTCTCTGACCGGGAGCCAACGAACTGAGCTCCTAGCTTACGAAATGTGGGCATGTTCATTCAGGTCAGTAGCTGTGTTACTTGTATTTTAAGTTTTTTTGTGAGGTGCAACAAAGTAGCGCGTTACAATAATCCAATTTTGATCCGATAAGTGCTCTGGTAATAGTAAGGCGAATAGCGCTTTCTAGTTCGCGCAGTATAACGAATAATTCTCGTGTGCTGAACGCATTTGTGATCCTTTTTTTTGTAGGTAGTGGCTTTGGCTGTGTGAATATTTTGTATGTACTTTGTGGCAATGTCGGAGAAAGAGGCTTTGTCATGGTAGGGTCTTTCTGCCAGCCAGCTTCAGCTGCCCTTTTTTGTGTTTAGGGCACGGAAGTCCATGGTGTACCATGAGTTTTGGTGTCTAGCGTGTTTGGCTTTGCAGATGTTTTTTCTCTCATTTTCTTTACCGTGAATTTTTTATCGAAAAAATCCATCAAATTTGTTTTGGGGGGTTAAAAAAATATATGTATGGGATGTGGGTTTTTGGTAATAGATAAAAACTGAAAGTGAATAGGGGGCTAGAGGGGGCCCCCCAAAAAGAAATATAAATACATTTTGATGGGTTTTTTTGACAAAAATATTTGTGGTAAAAAACCCCGCGAAAAAACATCCCGCGATGAAATGACATGGAACCGTTACAGTAGTCTAACACGGCGGCAGTGTCCATGGTGGTAGGCATCGGGTGGCTGAGCATAGGGAGGATGCGAGCATTGGTGAGTTTGCGGGTACAATGTGCAAGGAGAGTGGGGAGTGGGGAGTTAGGTGTCGGTTTTGTACTGGCTGCTGGGGATAGGGAGAGTGTACATCCGATTTTGTGTGGACAGATATATCACGCCATGATCCAACACCTAGTCAAGAATGCGTCCATGGGCATGTGTGGTGAGGAGGATGCATTGGGCACAGCCTAGGGCAGACGTATATTTGGTTAAGGCTGAGACTTCTGTGTCAGACAAGTCGTTAAAGCCGAGGTTAAAGTCCTGATGAGCTGGGTTAGAAGGCTTGAGGTTTGTGGATATGAGTTGGGAGAGGTTGTCTTCAAAGGTCAAGATTGGGCCTGGTGGGCGATAGATGAGGTGAAAGTTGATGGTGGCTTTGGGTGAGAAAGTAAGTTTAGCAGAGATGGGTGGTGCTGACCTGGCGGAGTGGGAGACTACTTATAGATGAAGGCTACACCTTCACCATTTTTGGTTGTTCTGTCACAGCCTAAGATGGAGTTACCTGTAGGAACTGCAATGGAAAGTGCTTGGCTAGCTGTTTGGGTCAGCCAAGTTTCCATGATGGCTAGGATATCTGGCTTATTCAAGGTAATAAGGTCCAGGATTTCTGGAGCATGGGCTACTGGGATGTAGCATTGAGCAAGATGCACTTGATAGATCGTGTTTTGAGTGTCACTAACTTTGGTGTGGGTAGTGTCGTCAAGTGTGGTTGGACATGCTGTAGGGATGGGTGAGAAGGGAGGTGTGGTGCGAAGCCTGAGACTTGCATTCCGTGTCCCATTTGTGGGGTGGAGGAAGTTTGGTGGGGCAGGGGCACCAGTGTGCTATCAGGTTGTCAAGGCGTTCTAGTAGTGGGTATGGAACAGAGGTGATGGAGGCAGAGATGCCGGCCTGCGCGGCTAGTACAGGAAGGCTTGGAACAGACATGGGTTTCTAGAGCAGCTGGGGGGTGTTGGTTATGTTGTGTGGCACCCTTAAATGTGGCCTAGCAGGGATGGTCGGCTGAAGAGAATTGCTGGTTACACTTCATGCATCGTTAGCTGGGGTATTGGATGGATAGGAAAATGTTGATAAATCATGAGGCCTTGTTAATCCTTCGAAAAGAGGTTGCTAATTTACAGAAAGGCGTGTGGGTCGATGATTTGAACGAATTGTGTAGAGGCAGATAAATGCAAACTCAACCATTGGTATGGATGGCTAAGGTAGCAGGGCCAAGGAGTGACACAAGACAGATATGCTTTGGAAGGCAATTGGCCACATTTATTTACACCGCCAAATCTGACCAGACTCCATACATGAATGACAACATAGCACCTGTTATGTAATAATAACATACTTTGGTGTGGGGAAGTGGCGGTGACCATGGCCCCTCACACCCCGGGAATGGACCTGAGGGAAATGTGATGCCGTAAATAGGGATGTAACGATATTACGGTATACCATTAAAGATACCGTGAACCACTTAATTGAACAATAATAACCGTCACATTGTTTATACCGGTATACCGTTCATACCGTTAAGTGTGCTTTTCAATCTGATTTGGAAAGGCTGCAGTAAGCAAGTGTTGTGCAGTCTTGGTAAGGCACTGTTGGATGTGCCGTCTGCCAAGTAGTTTCAGTTTCAGAGGTTTTTAATGCCATTCCATAAACCACACGTGCCTGACACAAAATCAGTATGTTAGCAATAGGAAGAATAAATACAGTGCCAAGAAGGAAAAGGGTTTACTTTTTTTTTTTTAATTTACATTTTTCTTTTAAAGCGCTCACACAGCCCGCGGGCATCGAGGCACTGTTAAAGAATTTGTTTTTGTCTTAGTTGCGTATTTATAACGCGCTTAAACACCCAGAGGTTTCTAAGCACGGACCCGGGGATCGAACCTGTGTTGCTTCGTGTCGTCTTGCTTCCAATGCACGCACGTTGCCGCTGAGCTATCATCCTGGGACTTTGGGTTGGCGGCTTTGGGGTTTATATATTTATAATGGATAATGTTTTCTAAACATATGACAATGGGGGATTTCCCTGGTTCTATCATTGAATTTACATATAATAAGTCACACTACGAAATGTACTCATCTCTGTGGGTATTTCCTGCTGCCATACCAAAGGGTAACATGTCCATGATTACTGAACACCTTTTGGCCCGGAAGTAAACTAAAGGCTGCAACGTAAAGAGAGAGTGCGTGTGCATGTGTGTGTGTGTATGTGTGTGTCTATGTGCACAAGCGTATACTACCATCAGACTCCATTGATCTGTGGCATGCAGGTTATCAAGATGGCACCATGTTCATCTTCACCAGTAGCCAGTGGGGGAGCTAAAAGCCTAAAAATGATAACCTATGAAAAGCTATTCAGTTCGCTTTGCCAGTCGCACCAGGGCTCTGCTCCCCCCCCTCCTCTCCACACGTGGGTTTGTGTTTGGTGGAAGCAAGGGGTGGCATTTCAGTGGAAAGTATGTTGAAAAGCCCAATTCTGGCCCTGGGTGCCTGGTTTTGTTTGCGATGATAAATCTGACAATTTATGACCTTTTAGAAAATATTTGTTAAGATTAGTTAACTCCACTTGCTATACCACAATAACCATGATATACCGTCATTTGGCAAGAAGGTTATTGTACCGTCATAAAACTAATATCGTGACACCCCTAGCCGTAAACTGACCAAACCCCCCTGTCCATTATTTGCATGTACAAGTGGGGACCGCTCAGTGAGCACTTGGCATGCCACCTCACCGTTTTGTGCAGAACCTTCGATCATAACCTGCATCAGCAAGCAATCTCCCTTACAGTGACCCCAATTGTTGAGGCCATAATTCAATGCAATGAGCCCAAACTACCGCCACAGTGACACTGGCCTACCAGTCTGGGGGACTCCCCACTCCCGAACAGTGCTCCTTCTCGTCCCATGGACGCTGTGACCTAATCCCAACCCCACCATTTTATCCTCCGTACTCCAAAGGCTCTCTAAACATCATACCAACGGTCTGACCCGTGGCATCAGCCGGCAGGGATCCGTGAACCTGCTCTAACCTTGAAAGTGCGCAACTGTGCTTTCTGCATTTTCCTCTTTGTGCAGCCCTTGGATCATCCATATAAATGTCCAAATCCCAAAGCATTCCTGAACTGTTCCCATGTCGGCAACTGGGATGTGACTTGTTCGCTCTGGTCTGATACGGACATTCCTGCACCCTCATGCTCCTTTGCACTCTTTGTGCTGCCTGCCGATAGCACCCCTCCTTGATGCACCTCGGCCCGCTATACACATTTATTTTTTATTCATTTATTTATTGCATTTATAAAGCACGCCAACACCCCAGAGACATTGTGGCGCCGCTACATAATTGAATGACTAAGAGCTAGCATGTTGTGATAAAATGATATGTAACATTGCAGTGCAGTTTACATTAGATTGTCGGAGTAGGCTATTCGGCGTGTGGATTCAAGTCAGAGGCATGCTGGTTCAAAGTGTGTGACGAACCTGAAGGTGTCTCACTTACTAGTCCCCTGGGATCTATCATCCAGGTGGCCAGGATTTGGCCATCGCTCTTGGATCCAGTACTTGGTGGTGGAACAGTGCGGGAGGATCACCTGGATGGGCGGGTCTTTGGGAAGTGGGACACAGAAGGGGGGATGTGGTATCCCCTTCCTTTTAACACCTTTTCTTCATCCTGTCCAGAAGGATACTTAGAAAATCTACCCCCCTCTTTTGCAAACTCAAACCCTTTCTCACTGCGTGCGCGACAACTTCCTAGTATCAGAGCCGTTTACCTGACATGTCCCAACACAAGCGTCAGGCAGAGTCGGGCAATTGCAGACAACTACACACACCTGATTGCATTTTCCTTTCCCCATTGGGATAAAAGTCAGAGCACAAGAGCACACCTCGAGTGAGGCCAAATGCACGAGGAAATGGCTATTCCAGGACAGCAGTTCAAACCGAGGAGAAAGGCGGCGAGGCGAGTTATCCATGGCAATTTAATACAAGGTGGAAGACTGCAGGGCCAAGGAGGATTGTAAGGAGGGAGTTACCTTTGCCCTTTTCAACCCAGACCTGTGAAGCCTCCGACAAAAGAAACCTAAGATTGGGAATCGGAGCTGGCGAATGGTGTGACGGACGTCAGTGGTACATGGAACCCTCTCGCACTGATAGCCAGGGCGGACAGACACGGTTGCCATCGTGGTACCATCCTTGACTCCAGCGGCAAGAGAAACGCCAACTAGTTCAGCACAGCTAGTGAGTCAGAAGAACCTGATAGTGGGCCGTACTGTGTTAGACTCAAGGTTGCAGTGGCAGCATTAAGAAGAATAAGAGACAGATCTTTTGTGAATGAACTTGATCCCGCAGATAGTGATCCGGAGCCACGTGAGCGCTCATACGAAGGTCTCTGGCTGGTACCCCTCTCTTGGACAAGGAAGGTATTGAACCGAAAAAAGATAGTGGAACTACAAGTACCAAGAGGCCATAGAGCAGGCCGGTGTAAGGTGCATGGTGATCATTCAAGAGTCCAGCCAAACCCCTTGTACAATTGAAAGTCCTTCACACGTAAGAAATTGTGAACTGTGGAAAGTGTGAACCCGATTGAGGGAACTGTAAGACTGCATTTGCGCCCAGCGGAATGGAACTCTGTGCAGACTGGATTTTGTAAATGACGCCCTTGCCTTTGGGCTAACAAAGGGACCCAGCGAGACGTGGTCGCCCTTCGGTAGTCTTTGTGTAATGTTGGCAAGTGTGATGGAAGGTCTGAGCCTGGAAGAGGGGGACCTAACAAAAGGTGGTTGTTTAAAAAAGACATTGAGACTTTTGAATATTACGAGTAAGGAACTTGAGTGAAAGACGATGGTGAACCCAACAGAGGGACGTCAAGAGAAACGTATAAAGAAGCTAACTGAATAACAGTGTGATTAAAAGTATGAACCCGATTGAGGGATGTCCACAATGAATGGTAAATCTGAGCCTGATTGAGGGAGGCTATGTACTAAGAGGAGGATCGGAGCCCGGCTGAGGGGGATCCAAGTGTGAAGAGTAATCACCCGATGTGAAGGTTACCAGAAGGAACTGTTTTAACCTGTTGATTTTTGACAAATCAGGCCCCTCTGAAGCAAGAGACTGCACGAGAAGAGACTTGGGCACAGAAGGCCCTGATATAGAGGAAAGAAACTGCCAGGAGTGTGCTTTGCTCACGAGTCCCGCCTTGTCCCGTGCTACAAACGTGGTGAAGGGAGACCCCCACCATGACATCCTGACTTCTCATTTTGTGAACACTTCTTTCTTTTCTTGTGAACATTATCCCACACTATTCTGTAGGATAGTGGTAAGGATTGGCAATAGGTTTTCTTAGTATAGGCCCTTTTTATTTGACTAGACGCCACCAGGACTGTATTTTTTGATGGTTGTTGCTTGCCCCCATCTTAGATTTAGGTTTAGATTTGGCGTTTCTCACCCATTTTATAGCTTAATTAACACCCTTGAACTGTGATCACTCGTGTCTGTCTTACTTTGATGTCATACCTTCCTTACAAGTCCGAGTACAACCATATTGAAGTTTCTCAATTGAGTCCAATGTAGTTTTGCCCGATTTATTGATATTCATGTTAAATTACTTTGTCTGGTTTCATCGGTTCAAACCTTCAGTATGTAGACACCTACATTTTAAACTTTTTGGGTCTGTTTACTCTCTAATAAAATCGAGGGTGTTAGCAAGAGTCGTCCGCCATTACTTTCTACAAGTGAAATTTGAACGTCCTGAATTTGGCCAAGTATTGTTTTGTGAAGCTATATTGGATTCATTAATCAAGAAAAATGTAACATAGCAGCTTTGTCCATTTACTCTCTCTGATGGGGCAAATATTCAAACCAACACTGAAATTCTGGTATGACAGTTAACATTTCAGGGCCCATATCGAGGCATTTCTTTGTATTTAAATCAGTAACTAGCAGTTAAACCCACCCACTTTTCCAGGGATCCCTGTCCTTCAGTGGTTAAGTGTGTGCGAACACACTGGCTCAGATCAGAGTTGGTTAATGCCTGAGAGCTCTATGTGCTAAATAGAATGAAACATGCTAAAGTGACATTTTATGAAGAAACGCTTGTTAGGCCGCGGAGGGCGGGGGTGGACAGACCTACAGGAAACTCTGGAGATTTCCTGATGGGCCTCTGTCCCATGGTCCTCTCTTGTATGGTTAACCTGGTTTTCTGATCCTCTTTTATGCGCCCCACCCCTTCCACCCATCCCTCACATTCCTTCCTTTGGAGTAAATAATTATAAAGCTTCCTATATGCTATGCCTCACTCTTAATAAGTTATGACCGTTTTTGTTATGTTTAACTTTTAATCACTATATGGCCTCAAATGTGCTTTAAAATTCATTCAACATTTGTACAAAGGATTTTGAAATTGGCTTGTGGGAGAACCCTCCACTCCCAATTCCTACCTACAGGGGTCAGGCTTGCTTGCACAGCGTAATATGGGGGCCACTTTAAAAAACATTTCCAGAGCCACTTTTGGATCCCAGCCCATCCACGTCTATGGAGAGTTACAGGCATATTACAAACATGGCAATTTGTTTCACATTTTTTTATAAGGTTGCCACTAAACCACTTTGGTTGTGGAGGATTACAATTTGTTAGGGAAATGGCAATCAGGCTTTTGCCCTCATAGGGGCTTAGAGCTGGTTCTACTAGATGTCTGTGTAAATTCGTCTTCGATCCTGGTTGAGGACAAGGCTGGTTTGCTCATGCTACATCTCTTGTTTGCTTATGACAACCGTGAGAAACCTGAAGGTGTCTCGCCCGCTAGTCCCCGGGGATCGTTCATCCAGGTAGCCAGGACACGGCCATCGCTTTTGGATCTAGTTCCTGGGTGTGGACCAGTGCTGGAGGATCACCTTGATGGGGGGGGGGTCTTCGGGGAGTGGAATTGGGACACCGGATGGCGAGATGCAGTAGCCCCTTCCCTGTCACACCTTTACCCCATTTTACCCGGTTGGATAATTGGGAACTCAACCCCACCTCCACCCCAACCCCGTTCCCAACACAAACACTTTCTCACTCATGGACAGTTCACTGTGAGCGAAAACGGACTAACACCAGAGCCGTATACCTGACATGTTCCAACACAATGGTCAGGCATTTACTGATCCTTACACACCCTCACTTCCTTCACACTTCCCACATGGATAAAATGCGTAGCACGAAAAGCACCATCTGATCAAGGCAAAGCACACCAGGAAGCAGCAGTTCCAAGATGGCAGTTTAATACAAGGTGGACGATGGCAGGGTCAAAGGGGATTGCAAGAAGGGAAATACCATTGACCTTTTCACCAACAAAACCGCATCTTTTATGAGCCTTCAAAAGTAGAAAGCCTAAGACCCGGAATTAAAGCTAAAGAATCTGCATTGTGTGTCGGAGGTACCCGGGGCTCTTTTCCGCGTCGATAGTCAAGGTGAGGAGAAGCGTTTGCCGCTGTGGTTCTGTCCTTGGCTCCTACAACAAAGCAGCACATCCAGTGAGTTGGGGAGACTGATAGCAAACTGGTCTGTGTGGAAATCAAGTTTTCAAGCAGCAACATTGATGATTATTAAGACAGCAGATGAGTGAATGAACTTTGAAGCTAAAATACAATACTGTAGTGGTCTGGCATCACGTGGGTGGTCATTTGAAGGTCTCTCTTGTATCCATCCAGAAGATTGTGAACGTTAAAAGAAAGAGAATTGTGAAATCAGTGGTCATGCAACGGCTCAAGCCAAACCCTGTGCACATTCGAAAGTCTTTGATACTAAAAAATCAAGAAAAAACTAAAAATCTATGATTGGATCGAGACCTTGGAAAAAGCAGAGGAGCACACATCACAGAGTCACCGCACAATCAACACACAAAGGATAGACGAGACAAGGAATTATCTAAAACAATTTCCAGACAAACCTCTGCGTATAATCTTTTTGAGAGCACGTCTGAATATTCTAAAAACGAAAGAAATCTTATACCTCAGAAATCAGGTTCGAGACACAAACTGTCGGTACTGTGACACCCTAGAAATCGAAACAGTGCAACACCTACTTCTTTACTGCCCAGGTACAAATAGTCTCAGAACGACCTACCTACGACCACACAAAATGAAACATCTCACCACCAGTGATGAAGACTGGTGGAACATGCTAATGAGTGGAGAATCCACAACATTGACAGTAGCAACAGCTAAATTTTTCGAAGGTCTAAAACTGGAAGAAAAACTAAGTCGAGAGTAAACAAAGAAAAACAAAAAAAAAAAAAAAAGAAAAACATGGATTTTAAAGAAAGAAATATAGAAACAGGGAGAATTTTAATTTCAGTAACCAAGGATCCGCAATATAATTGGCGGAAAAACATCAGCCAACAGAACGTTTTTGCAAAAATTGTAAAACAATTAAACGCAAATATAAAAAAAAAAAAAAAAGTCTTTGATACTTGATGTAAAATTTACATTGTTGCGATCTCTAAGGGAGACTAATGGTGTAGAAGAGATCTGAGCCTGGAAGAGGGGGATCCGGGGTGAACAGCGAGTCACCCGAAAAAAGGAAGAACCTACGAAAATTGTGAGAAAAGTGAAAGATGGACTCGAGCCTGCAGAGGGAAGCCTGTGCGGAACTTTGTGCTAAAAGGATCTGAGCCCGGTTTAGGCGAATCCGGGGTGGATATTGAATCACCCGATGTGAGTACTTGTGAAAATCTGAAAGGGTGAAAGAACATGTATATCTGGTTGCATCAGGTGCTTTGAGTGAAGGGACTTTGAGAAGCAGGGAGACTTGTGCTCCGGAGGCCCTGATGCTGATGAGTGAACTTTAACCTTGTGCTAAAGAAGCCAGAGACTGGTCTATGCTCGAGTGAACCACTGTATCCCGTGCTAAAAACACGGGGACACGGGCAAAGGAAAACCTGACATATCATTTTTGAACACTTCCTCCTTTTTCATAACATTATTTCCCACACCATTTGTATTTAGAGTTAAGGATTGGCAATAGGTTTTTTAGTTATAGGCCCTTTTATTTTCACAATACCCCACTTGGACTACATTATTATTTGATAGTCGTAGCTTGCTCCCATCTGTATATTTTGGCTTAGTTGGGCATTTCTCAAACCCAATTGAAGTTCAATAAACGCCCTTGAACTGTGGTCACTTGTCTCTTACTGTTGATGCCATGCATTTCTTACACCCCCTAAACCACCCCCTTCTGCTTGAGCATAAAATGTACGCAGTGGGGGTGTAACAGGATGCAGCCAGCTGTGTTGCATGATTTCTAGTGAATAAAATAGAGTTGGAGTGGGTTAATTCGAAGCTCTTCAGGGATCCTATATCATTGCTTTTTAATATATATATGATACGCAGATCATCTTCTGTCTAGAGGAGGTGACTGCAGAAGCTTTTCTGTGTGTAGAGCGGCGGATGAAGGAACTGACGCTCAGCATGAACCGAGATAAACATTGACATTGGTTGGTGTCATTCCCTCATGTGACTCATAAGATTGTAAAACTCTACCTGGGCATCTTTATTTTATGTATTTGTATTCCAGTCCAGGAGGAGGTTAAGTCCTGAGTGTCATTCTTGATTTATTCCTCTTTATGGACCTACAAGCTAACAACTTCTCTGGTACTGTTAACTATTAGCTTATTCTCCTTAGACTGTTAAGACCTTATGTTGTGAGACCCACGGTGCTAACATTTAGCCCTTATCAGAGCCAAGTTAGATTATTATATTGCTTTCTTTCAATGACTCCAGGGCTTACAAAGTATTGCTTCAAGAATGTATTATGCAGAACCTCCCCACTCCCTCAGACTGTTCTGCCCCTAGTTAAAGCATCTGTCCCTGCACTGAATACATTTCAGAATTCTAATGAAGTCTGGTATTGCGTTCCAATCTTACAACGGTCATGCAAAGCCCTCACTGGCTGTGCCCATCTGTACCCGAGCAATCTCCCTATATCAATCTTCTGAGTAAGGACATTATATACTGTTGTCACTGTGTGTTTTAAATGTTCCTGTGCGGTAGGCAGAACATTTACAGTCTTAGTGGCCAGATGTTGGAATGAATGCTATGCAAAAGGAAATTTGACCTGTTGAAGACCCTGCTTTAATTACTCTCTGTGAAGCCTAATTGTGTAAGGTAGCCATATTCTGCATTTAGCCTAATTGTGATATGTAGCACTGCTCTTTGTACATAGATGCAATCCAGGAGGTAGACATTGTTTGCACAGCTTACCCATTTTCTCCCCTCACACACTGCACCTTTGCAGCTTAGCATAAAGGCACAGGGATCATTCCACGCGCATATAACACCAACACTTTGCACAACATCTCTGCCATAAGAATGAAGCTACATTTAGCAACAAAAATTCGAACTCTAGCTTCTCACATCATTCTCAATCTCCTTAAACACAATCCACCCGTGTTTAGTTCATAGTTTACCTCTGCTGTGCCCATCCAAACACCATTCAGACATGGCTGACTAGCAGGGTCTTGGCCACCCTCACATAACTTTAATGGCTGAAATGCACACACGTGTAATGGCGCCTCCAATTATCCCAAATGTGTTCTCTGGTCCCTCCAAGGGCGTTCATCCAACAGCACGTTGGGTCCATAATTCTGGTGAGAAGCTCTATACAAATGATAAAATGAATGAGAAGGAAAATCAAGAATGTGCTCTTAAAGCAGTTAGCCTCCATTTTTCATTTGGGGATGTTTCAATACTTTGAAACATGTTGGGACACCTATAAATAAATAAACCCCAAACATAGCTGGATGATAGCTCACGTGCAACCTGCTCGCCTTGGGAACAGGACAAAGCTTTCTTTTTTCCTGCAAAGAACTACTCTAATGCCTCCGACAACCACAACACCTATGAAAAATAATGTATTTTAGCACATGGAGACACTTGCTGCAATTCCTCTCAGCCGATCAGGTTGGTCTGAATGAAGTTATTACTGTTATTGACTACATTGCAAACATTGTTATTTCAACAGCAGACAGTCAAACGATAGGATCTGCGTGATTTTTCCATCCCGGATAAGACTGTGACGGAAAAGTTTGCATGGAAAATGTAACGCACCTCAAAAGGTTTGTACATTTCCAATGCAAACATACACTGCAAACCGCTAAATACACCCCCCCCCCACACAGAACATAACCAAACCCTACTTACCTTTTCTTCACACTGTCCCTGCGGTGCCGGTTCCCTTTCAGTTCTGTGATCGTGAACTGGCACCACAGGGTCCTTTTTTCTTTTTTTTATGGGCAGCTGCAGGGGTTTCCCCCGGAACACCCGCTCACTATACGGTAAAGTATGGTGAGTGGGGTGTTGCGGAAGATTTTTTGGACTTACCTAAAATGCATGCCACCAACGGTTCAAACTTTTGTGGTTCGAACCTTTGGTGGTATGCATTTCTCTGAGTTTTGGTAAAGTCAGACCTTTTTTTTTCGGTACGTTCGCACAGTTCCAAACTATATAAAATGTCTCTCTGCTTTCAAGAAACAGCAATGCAATTTCCCAGCAAGATTTCTTTATGTACTATTCCTTCAACCTGACATTCAACATCCAGTTTAACACGCTAAAGTCAAAGGTAAAACCTGGCCCAATGCTTTCTCTTTCGAAGAGAGAAACTGTTCACTTTTACCCTGCATGTATTGCAAACCCCTTGCTAAAACAGTCACAATTCAACCAATTTTGCAATTAAAATGTGCAAGTTATAAAGACAGTTATAAAGACAATCTTGGTATTTCAATATTATAAAATAAAATTGCATTTATCACTGCCTAAACTATAGCCCTTGACTTTGTATCTGCCCAGAATTTGTGTACAGTTCATTATTCAAAAATAACTATTCCTTTTTTTCCTACTTTTTTCCCTAAATTGGTGTATCAGTTGAACCTTTGTTTACCTTGTGAACCCAGAAAAACCATGCGTTTCTTGTAGGATGGTCTAGCCAGGACTGACGCGGGTGTTCTGATACTAACATCATTCGATTACTAAAAGCAGTTTCAAAAAGTATAGTATGTACAACGTTCAAAATGTCGTTAAACTAAGCCTGTGATCGGGAGCGGATTTGGATTTTGGTTGCATTTTGTAAGTCTCAAAGCAATGGACATTAACTGAATTAAGAAATTCAGATGTGATGTTGTAGCTTCAGGCCCTACAATCTTAGAAACCCGGAATCGATGAACTTCGATTAATGACATTTGGTACATGTACACATACATTTTGTGAAACTTTTTTGTGATAAAATGCTTTTAGTATCTGGTCATTGATGTCAGTCAGTCTATTCAAATGTGTTCATGCTTCATCGCAGGTGTGATATGGAATTCCAGTAGTTGCATAGAGACACATCTTATGTAGCACGGGGTAGCCTGAAAAAGATCACATGTTTTTTTCTTTTAGTTTTCAATATTATTTTACACAAAGTAAATGTGTTAAATGGCTTAAACAAGATCATAGTACAAATGTGAAACCCACTCTGGCAAAAGGGTGCACAAAGAGCTTAACATTAAAATAATATAGTTTACAAGTGGCAGAAGTATGCTATGATTAAAGGCTGAAGGAGAATCGCTCACTTGTACTTCTAATCTATTTATTGACATTTTCTGTGTTGTGGTGAAATTGTTTGACACAAAATGATGAGAAAAATTGTATATTCTAAACAAAAGAAAAACAATTCTCCTGATTGCATTTGATGCGAACTCTGCAGCTGAATGTCATCTTTTGGTAATTTTTTAAAAATGTTTTAAAAGCTCTAGTAAACAAAGCAAGCATTATGCTCGCCTCCCCTTCAGTGTCCGTCTTACACCTTTCCCTGTTCCCTCTGGTTCTCTTTTTGTATCTTTTAGGATTGTTGTGGAACCTCTCCTCCAATGACCAGCTTAAGAGCATGCTGATCAGGGATGCTCTCCAGACGGTGAATGAGAATATAGTCATCCCATACTCTGGATGGCCAGAAGGGGATTATCCAAAGATTGATGCCTTGTCGGATCCAGATATATTTTATAACACCACAGGATGCTTGAGGTGAGCTCCTCCCTCCCAACCAAATCTGCATTGAAATGTATGTTTATGTGATTTATAAAATGTGATCCTAGCTGTGAAGCAACTGAGCAGTAACAGGTGAGGTTGGCGGTAACAGGGGTAAATGGATGGAAGTAATTGATGGGAGCCCTGGAGAGGGAGAATTGGGGTTGAGTGGCGTGATCAGCGATGGGTGAGATGTTCTTGAAAGAGTAGGGTCGGCAGGTGATTCCTGAAGAGAAGGATGGAGGGTGCCAGTGTGATCTGCATTGTTACATGGATGAATGACCTTGTACATATCACAACTTACTGTTCCAGTAGCAGGAATTCACATGAAGCTGATGAGCAAGACTAATAACCTTTGACTTGCTGGATGGATTTCGATTAAATTTGACAAAAGGTTTGTAATGAGCCCCACTAAACTGGACATTTTGGCAACAGTAAGTTATTCGAAAAACATCTTAACTGTTTTCAGCCTACTCACTTTCATTTTCCCATAGAGAAAAATGCAGTTATTGAACAGCCATAGAGTGAAAACCGCTTGGCAGATTTGGATCATTTAAGAAACCGTTTGGGCACAGACCATTGACTTAATTTCCTTGATTAGTTTGGGGGTAAATCCATCAAGTAGTTAAACAAACTGACAAGAGTGGGATGCCCCCTGTGCTTTGCAACCGTTATATCAGGCTTGGTGCTTTGCAGCAGAGAGGTTGAGAGAGGCTAATAACATTTGACTTGTTGGATTGATTTGGATGAAGTTGTCAAGGCTCCCCCAAACTGGAAATTTGGGAACAATTTGTTAAAAAATGAAAGTTATTAAGAAAACATAAAAATGAAGTTTTCAGCCTACTCCCGTTCACATATGTGTACATACAAAACATATGCCCCATCACCATAGTCCATTTGTTCTTCCACAACCAACTCAAATTCACATTAGAAAGTGCAGAGAAAAGCATGGAAACTCATTTCACTCAGGCGACTGCAGAAATATGCAGCCCAGGGACAGCAAAGAGTGCCTGGTGTTGGGTTTTAGGAAGAGGCCCCAGTGTGTGGGTTCAAAGGAGTACAGTGAGTGGGAGGTGGAGATGCTGGGGCCAGGGAAAGAATGCGCCTCATTTTAAACAGAGGTTGGTGCGCCTGATACCGTTCTCAAACACTAGTTTTGAGACTGTGGCTAGAAAGTGCTTTTCTATTTGCCATAACAGATACATCTCATTCGCTATTGTGTCGCTACTATGGGATGGTGTCACAAATTTAGGGACAAGGTGCCATGAGCTTTGAGTTGGGTGAATAGTGGGAAGGGAAATACCAAGAGAGGTCACATAATGTACAGTGCTCTGGACCCAGGCATGCTCGTTTATTAGGCATTATGTTGCACAAAACATGTTCACACCTCACATTCTACATACCAAACATGTGCAATAGCAAACCCTTTACAGTCAGAAAAATTGGGCAACTTGGAACAGTATATATATATTTTCTGTTCGCAAAACTTTCAAGAACTGACAGTAGAACGGCTTAAAAAAATGTGGATGCCCATTTGGTCACCCATCTATACAGTAACCTGGACTGACCATGCTTAGCTTCAAAGCAGGGACTGACCCTACTTCGCCTCGAAGCAAGGAAAGGGCCAGCCCGCTTTTTAAGTGGTTGTAATGTTGGCTTGTTTATTGGGCAATATGGCCTGAGAAGGCTGGCCCCTTCCTCACTTTGCAGCTAAGCAACGTCTGTCCTGGTTGCTGCATGGATGGTAGACCTGGATGGCAATCGGGTCATTGGCCATGGCCTTTGGCCAGGGCTTTTTCACTCCTAATGTCATTATAGCTGTAAAAAATATCTTTAAAAAATCTTTTAAAAAAACTGTAACCGCGGGTACTGAACTACACACCACCTCAGCTATTCATAGTCCTTTATAGCCGTGAATATCTGCTAAACGGTTGGGGAAAACAATGCTTCCCAGGCCCTCACCAAGTGCCACGCTCATCTGTACCACCGCCCAGCACTTCCCAGATGGGCTTCTCACCTCCCCTGCTCTTTCCCTTCCCCCCACAACACACTCTGTTTCTGTGAAACAGTTTGCTTTGAGATTTTGGCTATTCAAGGCTGTAGCCAAGGATACAGAGAAATTTCTGTTGCAAAGTCAGTCTCGAGACCCCCTCCAACTCCCATGTTTCACTTAGTGCCCTCTAGGCCCCTCCCCACCTCTAGCCTGATGGCATTTGCATGTTTTGCCCTGCAAATAGTTTTTTCTTGCATTTCATTTTCCTGTATCCTCTACGGTAGACCTATTAGTGCATCATGTACAGTGGCCACGGCCAAAGACCATGGCTGGTCTGCCCCAAAGAAACTATATTATAATCAAACCCTTCAGTATTAAAAAACCTTAGAGAGACAACACAACAAAACCCTTCAAATTTAAGCAAAGCCACCTTAACTACTCGCCCCTTGTTTCGCAGCATAGGACCACAATGATGACATCACATCACCGATGACATCTCTGATGACATCTCCTATGACAGACATGAGATCACTCATTATGTATTGTTAGGGAGAATTCTCAGAAATATGCTAATTCCTAACCTTAGAGACCCCCAGCAACGGTGCTGGATTTTGAGGGATTGATATATTTTTTTTTAACCTGGAGAGAGCGAGACCCTTTTTTCCAACTCTCTAGTATTTTAATGTGATTTTGATCTGTGTTTCCTTTGGTTATGGAGTCTACCATACTCCATAAACATCATATTTTAGATAGTCACACAGCACCTTCAGTGCAGTGGCACAGGGAAGTCTTTGAGATTTCCCCACGGTTTAAGCACCTTCTCTGGGATAAACTACTGTTTCCCAGAGCAGTAAAGTGAAATTGACTTTACTTACATTTGTAACTTTCTAGAACCAGCACACACTATCTTACAATAGGGTGCTGGAGTGGTTACTTAGTATCCCCTTTGTCTAGCTTCTCATGTTACAATTTTGTTACCCTTTCCTCACTGAATGGCTGGTGGCAGTGGTTTACTTTTAACTATCATTTTGTGTTTTTATTTCTGGCTGCGTTCACAGCCACGGCAAAGCATCCCTGGGTGTCATATTTGTCAAAATGGCCCGGTCTTCTTGAGACTTACTCTGCGTACAAAACCAGGTTTGGTCCCTTTGTTAATTTTGCTTTTGGCTCGATTCAGGAGTGAAGCCCGCCTCTGGCTCCAGGGTGTCTGGTGGGGGCAGGAAGCGAGGGAGGTGCCCGAAACTCCCTGTGCTTAGTCTCCTAGGAGACAGGAATGCCCTCTTAGGTGATTGGGCGGCTGGCTGTCCGGCAAGGACCGCCACCCTGCTGGGTGACTGACAGCTAGGCTGGAATGAATGGGAGAAACCTGCATAAAAGGTGAGGCTTTTTGGCTTGGAAGGCAAAGTCGACCACTGGACGAAGGAATCTGAAGGATAAGTTGAAGAGGACACCTGCTGCAACTCCTGGACCGTTGGTTGCCCGGTGAAGCCCTGCTGCTGTGCTGAAACTCCAAATTCGTATTGACAGAGAAGCCCCTACAAGGATGACTTCTTCCTTTGAGTTGGTGGGACCAATCAACTCCAAAGTAAACCACCTGGACATCCTCTCGGAGCTGGTTGAAATTCCACTGCAGTAGCTGCTGTAACTGAATAGCCGGGGAGAGGAATATCAGATTGTGTGCGTTGCTTTTAAGCTGGCCAAGAGCCCCATGAAGATCCTCCGGATTCCCAGAAAGCAGGACTGATTGAGCCTGAGCCCCCCTCAACAGAGTGCAGGACCCCAGATGCAATGAAAGCCCATCTCGACAGCCAGGAACCGCTGTGTTGCTATTTGCGATAGACGCAGGAGCTTAAACACCAAAGTGCCACTTGTTTGAAGATTGCCGGTTGCGAGCGGTCACCGTCCCATTGTAGTGCAGGAGTCCCCAGAAGTCCTTCCTCTTGTCCCCACGACTGAGGCCCCAGGAACACCAGGCTCTGCAGAGCTGCACAGGAACAGAAGTCATCTGCTGCACTTTTTTTCAACCTAAAGGCACTGTTAAGTCTGAGAGAACGTGCCTCTTGTTGTGCTACCTTGCTTGTCCTCATTGGAGACTTGTCTAGGTTGCTCTTGTAGAGTTTCTTACAGCTTCTTCACCTCACAAGCCTAACCAGCTTGTGGCCCTACTCTGATTTCTTCTATTCTACCAAGACTTTTTAAACATTGGAAAAGACTTTCAACGTACCTGCAAGAAGTGCTTCAGTTCACCCTTGACATTTGTTAAATTAACATTGGCTGGCCTGGCTCCTTGAATGACTCTTCTCTCTTCTGCTATGTCTTTTGCCTTCCTTCCAGGAAAGGGTTAACTTACCTTGTGTTTTGGGTTGTTTTGAAACTACTTAACTACTTAAGAATAACTGTGTGAATACTTTTTTTTTGTTCTGAACTCACTACTCCCAAGAATATTCTAAATGCAACAGTAATATATTATATTAATGCCAACAGCACCCTAGCTATTGAAGTCACCTGAGGGTGTAGGTAGTCCTGTGTATCCTCCCAAATGGGTAATTGCTGATTTAGAAAACTAAGAGTGTATTTTTGAAGTGTATTTGTGTGTTGCATTATATTGCACCCTTCTGATGAAGGCTTATTCAAACTGACTGATAAATAAATTAATAATTGTTTAATCAAGAACCCTTGGGTGTAAGTTTATTTGAATACTTGTCACTGCTGAATCCCTACAGCTTGCATTGACCCCTCTTGAGATAAGCCTGGCTGCTAAACACGCTACCAACCTGTGTAGTACAGACTTATACCAAAGGTTGAGTTCCTATTGCCAGGAGGTCATAGTTGTTGTGGGGCACCCAAAGGGTACTGCATACAATCTTGCCTAACATGTATGTTAAAATTATTTTGGGTGAGGGCCACCAGGGGGCGCATGGCGAAAAGTTAGCTGCTCCGTTAGCTCCTGAGGCCGGGAACGTAAAGTGGCACTGAGGAACCCCTTTACCCCCACCCATCCCAGAGATGTAAGGAGGATTGCCCCCAGAAGAAGGGAGGTTGAGGCACCCCTGCCACAAGTTTGAAGTAAATCTGCAGCTGGACGGCTGAGCTAGCTGTGTCGAAAGGCGCCGGCGGAGGAGGAAGAAACATGGACGCGTAGCAGTGTGTGGGAGGTGAGCTACAGGAGGCCTGCGCAGGCCCTCTATGCTGAGGGTGTTGACTGAATGACCCGGGGGCCGAGTGCTTAGCCCAAGGCTGGGGTAGCACGGTGCAGCAGAGCCCCCTCGAGCCCCCTCAAAAGGGGAGTGAGGGAGACTGCTCTGCAGGAGCAACAGTGCGGCATGGGTGGCTGGTGTGACCTCGTCGGCCCCGAAGTGGAGATGGTGGGCCTGATCCAAAGGCACGGAGGCTGCTGGGGAGAGTGCCGTGAACCCACAGTCTCTACAGGGTGCTGCTGGGAACACATGGTAGCGGAGGAGGAGAAGGCTTGTCCGTAATATCGAACACCATAAAATGGATGCTCTCAAAAAAATGCGTCACATGTACACTTTGTAAATATCCACTCCAGGCCTCATGCTTACACTACTCAACATGAATTCCCACTCTAGGGATACCGCCACTCCTGACTCCAATGTGGGCAACACTCCTGGCCAACTAATAACATTTCATGCACATTAACCTCTACAGCATGCACACCACTTCATTATACATATGCGCCTAAAATATGCACCATATGCACATAATCTAAAGACTTCATGCATGTTTCTTCCTAAACATGCACATCATTACTTAACACGCACACACATTCACATGCACCAAGGATCCATCATTCACCTTAAACATTATGGATGACTCTTGGTCCTAATATACCAGCAGTGTTGATCAGGCACTGCTCTGTCATTAAATACACACAGACTTTTCCCAAAATCTGTGCCAAGATCACATTTCATAATTCTGTGCATTTACTATTTATTTTCTCCATGTCTTCCCCATAATTATATAATGGCAATATCATTATATGCAATCATCAATGCTACTACATCAGCACCAAATGCATTTTAAAAGCTCCCTAACACCAAAGTACCACTTAAGTTGAATCTCCCCTTTCATACCTACTACCACTCGGATGTACTTAATTTGCTTCACAATTCATTCATGTACTTTCCCAACTGGGAGTAATATCATATACATGTAGACCTTTTTAAAGTGGCTCCGGTAAATCAGTCTGAGACAAAAGGAAAAGATTAACTTGAATTAAATTGATTAACTACAATGAAAGCAGCACAGCATTCTCGCCATCATAAATGAAAAGGTCAGTTCCCTCTGGTGCTGATTCGGTTAAGAGAACATTCAAAGGGTGCTTTCTCCCATGTCAGCCAGCAACGTAAATAACAGCTTTACCTCATCAACGCTGCCTCTTTACTTTTATTAAAATTACCGGAATAGTAAATCCCATGTCAGTCAGCAACGCAACATTAGAGTGCACTTCACAATGCATCCCCAACAGTTTTTTAAAGTTTGTGGTGTCATGTGACACGCATCATGACGGCCCTCGTCATGACGCAGAGCCCTGAATAAAGGGCCCAGCTTTGCGCTTTTACAGCAGCTCTGAACAGGGCCAGTGAACCGCACTAACATGTCTGTGCTTCATTGCGTGTCTTGCTGCACCACAAGCTTAGGCCGCACATGGCCCCACAACACTGGCGACGAATGCTGTGAGAATCCTGCTGCACCGGAGCCTCTGCTCTGCACAGAGAGACATCCTTCGGCCTGCTTCGTGCTCCGGCACGAGGGTATGGTTTCCCACCCCTTATACAGCATCCCACTGTATTGCACTGGCCTGGGCCAGAATTTTTGGAACACCCGGAGCGTTCAGCACACCCATGTCCCTCATTCCCTGAGGACCAGGGGTTTTAAAGAATAAAAATACATTTTGTTTTACCCTCAAAAAGTTGCATGGAACCCTCCAGGCACGAGTCTGAGAGAAGAAGAGAAGGATGTATTATACGTGTCAACAGTTTGAACAGTCGGAGGGTGAGGAAAGCGTCAACCCTGGTGTGCTGTAATTATCCTAGACACCCCAGTCCACATACTCCTCAACATAGGAGCATTAGTGAGCGTAATGGCCGATGAACAATACCAGACTTTACCAGGGCCGCTGGCCCTTCAAGACACGAATGCACATTTTCACCTTTGGAGGAAAGACTCCCCTACCACTGGAAGGCACCTTCATCACCACCGTTCAGCATCATGGAACATCCATTCGGGCCAGGTTGTATGTCACCAAAGTGGCAACACTAAGGCTACTTGGCTGTGCCTAAACCCTAGGCCTCGCCCACTATGCCCATTGGGTATTCGTGGAGGACTTCCAGCTGCTGCTCCAAAGATTCATCTTCACTGGAATCAGGCAGATGACGGGGACAACCATCCTGCTACATATAGATGACACGGTCCAACCAGTGGCCCTGAAGCACAGAAAGGTACCCTTCCACCTCCACAAACAAGTCGAAAAGGAGATTAAAGACCTTGTCAACCTCGACATTA
Organism: Ambystoma mexicanum; assembly: GCF_040938575.1. NCBI lineage: Eukaryota > Metazoa > Chordata > Amphibia > Caudata > Ambystomatidae > Ambystoma > Ambystoma mexicanum. The sequence goes on along the minus strand of NC_090936.1, from coordinate 101,022,600 downwards.
TTGAAAGTGTTGAAAGACCTACCCCATGGGTCTCCCCAATTGTCGTGGCACACAAGCCCAAACAACCGGACAAAGTCTGTATCTGCGTGGACATGAGGTTGATCAAGAGGAAAGACACCGGACAATAACCCTGGACGATATCCACGCAGAGCTAGACGGTGGCACAGTATTTTGGAAGCATTACCTCTGTTCTGGCTACCACCAGCTCCTACTCCATCCAGACAGCCGGTATATTACGACTTTCACCACTCACATTTGACTCTACAGATACAAGCGGCTCAATTTCGTCTCATCCGCCGCAGAGGTATTCCAGAACGCCATCCTTGGCACACTGGCAGGACTACCCGTTACCCTAAATGCCAGCGATGACATTTTAATTCATGCCAAATATGAGGGCAAGCACCTGAGGAGACTTGAGAAAATCTTGACTCAGATCCAAACCTTGTGCCTACTCCATCGCGAGAAATGCGAGTTCCTAAGGGACACAAGCAAATTTTTCATCTTCCAGGGGAGTGGAATCTCAGCAGACCTGGCGAAAGTCAAGGACATCCAAGAGACCAAACCACCCAAGACGGTGTCGGAAGTAAGGAGCTTCTTGGGCATGGTCACATACTGTGGCTGCTTCATCGAAAATCTAGCAACTGTGTCGGAACCCTCTGAAGAACCTCACCAAGCAGACAAGACTACCTGCAGAGATTGTCAGCCCTAGAACAGACTGCATTCAACAATATAAAGAATGCGTTGTCTGAGTGCAGTTCTTCGACCCACAGAAGAGCACTGTAATCATTGTGGATGCAAACCCATTCATACTAGTAGCCAACCTCACTCAAGCCAACACTGATGGCACGCAAAGCACAGTAGCATATGCGAGCCGTGCGCTCTCTTATTGAACAAAAATATTCACAAGTTGAGCGAGAGGCCCTGGTGGTACTGTGGGGGTGCCGCCACTTCCACATATACATCTATGGGAAACCAGTGAAAGTGATTACTGTTCACAAGCCCCTCTTTCCCATCATGACGGGCGGATCAGCAAATCCTCCTACTCACATTGAGAAATGGCTGCTGGCACACCAGGAGTACAACGTGGACTTGAAGTACAAGCCAGGACTGAGCATCGCTGCAGACTACCTGTCTCGGCACCCAAAGCCGGCAAACACTGCCTCGACGCGTGGGGATGGGGGGGGGTGAAGTAGTAGCAGCCGATGAGCACCTGAGACTTGTCATAGAAAGCATCCTGCTGCGCGCCATGCACTTAGGCTGCACATGGCCCCACAACAAAGTTCTTCTCCCAGTGCCACCGCAATAACACTAATCAGTATTTATGCATTCCTTAGTGTACACAGTGCTTGCCCCTGCTGTAATTACGCCATTATACCCCAAGCTCAGTACCTACAAAGCTCTTTAATGTTTCTGCTAACATCTGCGTAGTTGCACACACTGATGCTCGCCGCTTTCCCACACGCCTGTCAACATTTCACACTGTGCTGAAGTAAACTTCTGCGTTCTAAACTTGCAAAAAGAAATTCTTCACTGCATGTCATTACACCGATGAACGTGAACAGGGCCTCTCCTCTAATGCTTGAGACCTCCAAATTTGTTGAAGGGAGACAGTGGCGCCGGGCCAAATGCATGCGTTACAGCCCAACAGGGCTGGAATGCAGGGGTTCATCTGGGCACGCACCACCCAGGGCCCCCTGCGACCTCGCCACATGCCTCAAATATTTTCTCAGGACCTTTGCTCTCAATTGTGCCTCCATAAAGCTTGTGTTGAAGAGGACTGGACCACAAGTCCCTCAGTCCTCTCCTCTAAGCGGAACGACGCTCAAATCTGCAGCAACCTACTTCACAGATGCATCCAGCATGTTTATCACTCTGGCTGACACTTGGCTTGGACACCTCCCTGCCCAGCTACTCTTCGCCATGTTGCAGGACGCTTTGGAACTGTTCAGATGATGCTGCCATGCTCCTCCATGTCTACCTGACTCCATATTCGGATTACTCAGCCTGCCATGACTGCACTCCCCCATAGGCTGCACAGGCTTCAACAGGGATCACTTCTCTTCACGTCACTCCCTGTCATCTGGCTCTTCAGGACTTGTATACTGGACCAACTTGTCACCAAATGATGTCTGGGTAAGGTAAGTGACAAGCAGCAGGAACTAGAGTGACCCAGGTAAGTTACAAAGGGAAGATGATGCTTTATCACTCTTGGTTACAGGCTACATGGGTTAGAGGTGGGAGAGAAAGTCACTAGTATACATCCTGGTTCCTGTCACTCCTCCAGGTCCCCTAACTGCCTTTCTTCGAACCGCATGGTTCCACATACCAGACAACATTTCACAAGGCCTCCCACTGCATTCACTCATACTCTTCCTCCATCACAACAGATGATATCCAACTGCATGTCCATGTTCTATACAAACTTTGTGCCAATCACCGATTATCCCACCCGTTCTAGAAAGAAGTCGTATGTGCAGAATACGAAGCACCGGCAACTCTTCACATTTTGAAATTTAATGGTAATATACTGTTTACCATGCCAGAGGAGAGAACGTCCTCTAAAGTGAGTGGGCTGCAGCATTTCTGCTATTCAGTGGTTCTAATACGGTTTTGAATTGAGTGCAATGTTAAGAAATGCACTCGCCATTGAATAGTAAGAGGCAATTTGGGTGTATGAAGATCTTCCTGGCAGTGAGCAATGTCTCCTCTGGAGTGTGACTTTGAAACAGGGTCCTTCTTTGTGTTTGAATTGGAATGCAATTTGGCTTGGGTCCCTGAGCGGGCAGGGCAGCCAAACAAAGCTTTGTCGAGGTGAGGTTTGTGTTGCTTAACAATGAGGCCAACAGACAAAGATGGCTTTATTATGTACTTAGTACTATAGCGAGTCAGATATTTTTAAAAGGGGCATCCCACAAATGTTATCTTCAAGCAGATTTACGGTCATGAAACTATTTGAGAAACTAATTTATGTGCACTTGGCACCGATGAATACTTTCTTAACCCATGGCCTTCATGTAGCCAATTTTCCACTCTTTATATTAAACTGCACGTTGGCGATGACTGAACTTAAGGTCTCTATCAAATAGCACGTTAGTAACTCCATGGCAATGATTCAATTTATATACGTCCAGTGGAGGCTGGTGAATTTTTTAATTGGAGGGGTGTAAATGTTTCTCACGAATATGTGGGCGTGATTGAGAGGAGCCAAAGTGCCCAAACCAGCCTAGGAGGATATGTTGGGTGGGGGGGGGGTTTGTAGGGTTGTTGACTCTCTTGTCCCTGCAAACCCCAAGAAATCCAGTAGATGTGAGTCATCGTGTACAGGAGCATTTTGCAGTACGTTTTCATGCGTACTCCCTCAATATATGCCATTATAAAAAAGCTGTATTCTGGCTGTGCCTATGAATGTTTATGCAGGTTGCACCGATGTATGTCATTAACTTATAGAAAGAAATGACATGCCACATTAAAACAAATATATATCCAGACTGACTGCACCAGTGTAGGCCATTCTATCCACATAATAACACTTAAGTTTGCTTCACAATCGATGCCCAGTAAAAAGAATTCCATGCCACATGCATTGACTGTCTCATTCATATGCAAACATCATACACTCTCATAGCCACGTACACTTAGACACAAACCTTGCATGCACCCATACATACTTGCATGCATGTATATATTGATTTTCTTGCTAGCAGACCCGGTTGGGAATCTGGCTGCCACAATGGCCTGCCTACTCCCTCGCAGCACAGAGTAAGAACCAGGAAGCGGAGGGATTCCTGAGGGCATGCACGTTGGAACCAAGCACCTCCTTTGTGCTTCCCCAGGGCACCTGAATGTGTGAGGGCTGCAAGGGAACCCTCTAAGCCCATTTAAGTCTGCATCACCCCAGCCTGCATCCCTGGGGAAGCAAAACATCCATGGCCTTGCATGGTACATTGGACATGCCTGCTGGGGTACTTGAAACTGTCAAAGGAAAACCGTATTTCCCTTTAACCGTTAAATCAAGCCCAGGAGCGCTCCGTCAGCTGCTTGCTGCAGCTGGTAGAGCGCATAGTGTTTTCACCAACCTGGCTTGGCTCATTCATAACGAGTGGCATCTCAACGCCCTATAGTGCATTATGGACAAGTCTCCCCAGACTATCCTAAACTAATGAACACACTAAGTTGTTTTTAACCGAGTTGTGTCTTAAAGTGCCTACACTTGCTGTTGTGCGCAGAGACCTGAAGCTCCTCACCTTATTTCAGAACAATTGACATAAAAAGGCAAGGTAGCTACAGACTCAACTTGGGTAATTACTTATATAAGGATTTCACCTGAAATAAGTTAAGTCCATAGCAGCTGTATCACTGTCCTGTTCTACAGCCACCTGGTACACATAAGAACTCACTGACCAGAAAAGTGGAGAAATACACAACCAAAAGATCTTGCTTCCTCAAAGCCAGAGCATGACTCATCTCGGCCAAAGTAAATTACTGTACAGCATGCCTAGCCCTCCTTAACACTGTCAAACACTGCATCAGCCCTGTACCATCCCCTGCAATATTGGAATCAATGGAGAGATGCAATGCAATAAACGTATTCTTCGCAGACAAAAATAGAGCATATCAGTTGCCACATTAACAACATACCCACCGTAGTCACTCCTTCCATAACACAACATCATGTTCCAAGATTGTCTGAATTAAGATCCTAACACAGGACAAACTCCCAATTATCCTTGCATCACTCAAGGCTATCACCTATAAGAAAGAAGTCATCCCAGCCTCCACCATAAAGAATATCCTAGGAAAGGCTCTCACCCCTCCTCCACACTATCAACACCTCGCTCATGCAAGTTCTCTTCCACAATGCATTAAAGCTGGCCAGATTCTACTGCTACTAAAAATGCACACACTCGACCTAGCAAACTACTGCCCTATCGCCCATGTACCCCTCATCAAGAAGACTCTGGCTTCCAGCTAAGATGCAGCACAGAGTGCCAGCATCCAGGTCAGTGAGACACTCCTCATGGACAAGGCCATCCCATGCCTTCTGCTTGATCTCTGCTGTGTTTGACACTGGATCACAAAGTGCTACTCTGCTGCGTCCTCCTGCAAGGCATTTTATGCTAGAATCCTAGAGATGGTTTGACTCCTCCAGCACTAACGGACACAAACTAATCCAAATTGGCACCTGAAGATCCCATCAATGTCCATTGACCTGCAGATTCCCACATGGCACCATCTCCTCCCTTATCATTTTCAACCTCTACATGAAGCCACTGAGGGCGCACTCAGTATGTTGAGAGCACTGTAGTCAGATGTGGTAGGTCAGAATCTGGACTCGAAGCATCGTTCAAGGGTTTCATTTTTCTTTTCAATTCCAAAATAATCTTTCCCTAATTCTATAATTCCAAGCCCTAGTCTTAAAGAAGAAAGCCAAAAGGGTGCTCCTCAGGAGGTCTTAAATACAATAGTCCTCAGTCTGGAATCCTACTCTGACCTAACCACGTTCCAGACCAACAAAACCAACTAAACAACAAGGAGGGATATGATAGAACTATTAACTGGAAGGGATGGCTGCTGGCTTCTGAGCCCCCCCCCGTCTCTCTCTCAGTGAAGGCTTTTGTCCATAGTTCCATTTTCAGATGGATAGTTCTTGAGATGCTGGAACACTATCCAGTATCCAGTGTAATCCAGGTCTCGCGCGCGCTGTATCCTCCCACTTTGGGATTCTTTCTCGCGCTCACACCACAGACTCCTGCAGTCTTTCTTTCTTCCTCCCCATTCTGGGATTCTCTAAAATCTCTCCCCACTCGGTGCTTTCTCACCTTCTGCGTACTCTAGGGCTCTTCTTCTTCTCACTTACTTCTGGGGTATCATTTGTCGTTCCGCACTTAGAGGTGCTGTTTCTCCCCATTCCGAGGCTGTTCTTTCTCCCTCCCCACTCCTGGGGCTTTCTATGCCTCCTCCCTCTCTGGGGTTCCTTCCCCTCACTCTTGTGGCTCTGGGGGTCTTCCCCTTCTCGCTCTTCTCCTCAGGGTTATTCTTAGTCTTTCCTCACACAGGGTCCTTTTCTCTTTCTCTGGTTCGCCTGCCTACCTTTTCACTTGAGACACTGCATTCCTGACTGCCACGAGCGGTGCTCCTCAGGATTGTTGTTGAGCCGGGTCGACTGTCTCAGTTATTGTGGAACTGCTTACATGACTTTTCAACTGGGCCCTCCTTGCAGGCGTCCCAATCACTTACCTCTCCCATATGAAAACTGTCTCGATGCCTCAGTTTAGGACTGAGCCTATTATACAACATTTCCACCACTTTCAAAGAACTGGACCGGTTACTCCTTCAAGCTTGCATCACCTACAAATCTCTAATGGCCAAGCCACCATCCTATTTCTTCACATAAGCTTTATTCAGATATATAAAATACATGAAAGCAATACATAGATACATACATTTAAAAAGCTAATTTAAGTCATCAAATATGTAAATAAACTCATAATGATGATATATTTTATTTGTATCACACTTGTACACAAGTGTTTCAGAGCGCAATAAGGCAAGGGAGGGGAACAGGGGAGAACACAACAACGATCTTACTAGGCCCAGTGACATTAAGAACGTGCAAGTGCATGGAAGGAGGAGAGTTGAAAGACTACAGGAATGTCCTCAATCAATCCCAACAGGAAGAGTGTCTCAAGCCTTCAAATCAGCATACATCAAACCTCTCCTCAAAGATACAACAGGAAATGTAGAGGACCTCTCCAACTACAGACGCGTCTCCAACATCCCCTACCCAGCTAAACTCCTGGAAAAACACATGTATAGAACAACCCAAGATTTCATAGAAAAACATTGCCTATTAAACCAGGCAAAAGTAGGCTTCAGACCGATGAGAAGAACAGAAACCGCACTTATCTCAATCTGGGATGATCTAAAGGCGAACACAGACTCCAACAGCACCCCTCTGATACTTCTAAACCTCTCTGCAGCATTCGACACAGTTGACCACGACATCCTCATCATGAGACTGGAAGAATTCGGAATCACCGACAACGCCTTACTTTGGGTCAGGTCCTTTCTAACGAACAGAACAGAAACAATATGAATGAAACCTTACAAATCAAGTCCAAGAGAATCATGCAGAGTCCCACAAGGATCATCCTCTTCGCCACTACTATTCAACATCTACCTGTCGCAGCTAATTAAAATCATCGAAGGGCACGGCCTCACCTGCTACAACTACGCTGACTACACACAAATAATCTACAAAATACAAGACTCACAAGAAGACAACGCAACACTAGAGAACTGCCTTCCTGAAATATACAACTGGATGAACTTAAACTACCTTAAACTCAACCGAGGCAAAACAGAAATAATAATCATGACAAAAACTGAAAAGACAACCTCTAAATCCTATGGCCAACTGAACTTAGTGAAACCCCAGCCCCATCATTGACTGTAAAAAACCTGGGTGTCCTGATGGACAACAAACTCACTCTAGAGCCACAAGTAAACGCCCTAATCAAGAAATCATTCTTTCTCCTGCGATTAGTTAAAAGGTTCCTATCATTCCTCTCATTCACCAACAAAACTGCTGTCATCGCCCTCATCATGTCCAGAATAGACTACGCCAAAAGACTATATATAGGCTTGCCTGAACGACTCCTAAATAATCTCCAACGCATACAAAATGCGGCAACCAGACTGCTCCTTAAACTACCTCGAAGAGAACACATCACACCAGCGCTGAAAACGCTACACTGGCTACCCATCAAACAGCGGATCAAGTTCAAATCAATGTGCATAACCACAGAGCAGTCCACGACCAAGGTGCAGAGTTCCTCAGAAGAAAACTAAACTTACATCACACTGCAAGGCCACTCAGATCCAGCAGAAACATCCGTTTGGAACCCAAATCACACAGCAAGAGAAAAATCAAGGATCCTCCTTTTCTCACCTAGCCCCAAAAACCTGGAAAGAACTACCACAAGAGATCACCTACAATTCAGGAAACTCCTCAAATCGTGGCTCTTCACCCCATAACCAGAAAGAATGCCCATAAGGACATACACAGAAGAAATGGGCCGAGAGAAGAACCTACCCTGACTCCCTAAATCATCAACCTTTATAAATACAGATATACTGATCTGTAACATCCACTTATCAAATAAAAAACAAACCCTATCAATCATACGAAGAACACCCACAGATCAATCGGGAGGGAGAGCAAGGTATGACCCAGCAGTAACACCTGGTTTACCTCGAGGGCACAGGCTGCAATGGACCACTGACAGTAATAGATAGGAAGGAGTGGGAATGATAATACAACTCCACTACCTAAGCAGGGACTATGTCCGGCCCTGGGTGTACTATGCTGAATAAATTAGCTGGAGGCCAGTCTCATCCCCCTGCCCTGAAACTAGACAGCCAGGAAAGTTAAGAGATGATTATACCAGCCATTGGACTACTGACAGTAAATTGATAGAAAGAAGCTGGTTAATGATTATATAACCCCACTCTCGAACTAGGGGATAATGCTTAGCGAACCTGGGGTACTAAGCAAATCAATCTGCTGGAACCAGCCACGGTATCATCACAGAAACTAGACAATCAGTAAACCAAGAGAAAGAATAAATCAACCCAATTTGACAGCCTGATACATAAACTAAAATACAGGGATTATGAGACATGCAACCCACTAACCAAAACCTCAAATTGTTGCATACCTAATTCACACAAAAACCCACACACCTACCTCTCTCACAGCCAAACACACAGACTTCACACCGCAACGACAAACAATCAACACATGGATCGCAACAGCAGCACGCGAGGTCCTGCTTTGATCCTATATGCACACCCAAGCTCAGCGGACGGTGAAAACCGAACTGAAGCTACCAACAGTACACCACCTCTCACTTTGCTACACCCTGTTCACCCACTAACTAACCCACCCCCCACTTTTTTTTTCTTTTTTTTTTACAGATCCGTCTGAGCACGTTGGTGACTGTATGCTATATAAATACCTTTAACATTAACATGTACCCCAGATCTTGTTAGCATATTGTATTTCCTATCCCATATACCTTAATAAATCTGTCTAGAAAGATTAGTTTTTCCAGACGTGATCAATTTCCACTGGTGCCCTTCGGTCCGCTGTGTAAGCTCCGATGAACCTTCTTTATTTTGGGTGCCGATTAACACAGCAGAGTTAAGCTTCTATAAAGTCTTTACCCACCTTATATTGTGCTGGCTGGATGCCTACTTCCAAGGGGGATCGTTGGTGAGGTTTTAGGTCTACCCAACAGGATTTTCAGAAAACTAATTTCTATTATCTTCAGCCCCTTAAGGTCTGTGTGGTCCCATAACTCCAACCAATAGAATTCTGCTGCTCTGCTTTATATGCTTCTAAAGCTTCTAGAATTTCTTTGCCTTTAAATCTCTTCATGATTGAGTAATGTACTGGTTTGTTGCTTTAAAATACAACTACAGAGGAGACCGCCAGGGGGCGCGGAACATGACGGACCTGTGAGCTTGCGCTCCGTCAGCACCGCGGGGCCTAGTGTGCTTCGAGGATCCCCGGCCGGGATTTTAAAGCAGCCCCACAGGAGACCTCTGTCCCCGGTTTAAGGGGGAAGCCCACTCGCACAGCAGTCCGAGACGCCAGCCCCCCTAGGCGCAACCACGGAGAGAGTCGCTGGGAGCGGGAAAGACAAAGCCCACCGAACGCGAGCAGCGCCTACAGCGTGGGAGACACCGCCGAGCCGGCCCCTTGGAGGCACACGGGAACCGCCAGCGGCGTGGGAACGACACCCCCCTACAATCACCACAATATCAGGGAAGCCGGGGCGCTGGGGGAGGCACCCCCTCGTCCACAGCCCGGAGAGACACCAGGGGCCAGATACCAGAACGCTGGGGGGAGAAAGACGAGGCCGCTCCGGACCCGTCCCTGGCCAGAGAGGACGGGACTGCCCCGCGCCGATCCAGGCGCTCCCCGGCAGCGCCCCGCGTGAAAGCCTGGGCGCCTGGACCACAGAGGACCTGGAGAAAGTCAGGCCGCACACGTGAGGGACTGCGCTCCCGCTGCTCTCGAGCCCCACGGAGGGGCCTGGCCCAAAATCAGCCGCCGATACAAGGTGAGGAGCCGAAGGGGGGGAAAGCAGGTTGGTGTTGGCATTGTGGCCGCGGCACCCTACAACAAGAAGGGGCCGTGATCCCCGACCTGAGCTTCTAGAACATTCCTGGGGGACCCTGCATAGCGGCACCACCTCCCGGGTGCCCGCCCTACCCCCTATCCTGGAGCAGACCCCACTCTCCGGCGCTATTAGTTCTCTCCAGCGGTTTCGCCGCCAGTCCCCAACCCAGCCCGAGGGCCCCAGAGTCATCATGCCGGCCGTGGGGGACCCCCCCTCCCCCCGACAGCACTGACCAGGGATGACCTCAAGGATATCCTCCAGGAGATCAGAGCGCTCCACACAGACATACAAGCCTCCATTGTAGACCTCAAGGGGAGAGTGGACACCCTGGAAGACGAAACGGAGGGGATGGAAAACAACCATCTACAGGCGGACCTCCTCGACATGAAATATGAGGCCAGGTTAACAGACTTGGAAATGAGAGAAGAGGACATGATCCTTAAGATGCACGATCTAGAGAACAGGGAACGTCGAAACAACCTGCGCATTATGAGGGTGTCTCAGGAGAGAGGGGAGACGCCCGCGGATGTGGGGAGAAAAGTCCAGGGCCTAATCAATCAACTCTTCGCACTGGAGGGGGGCAAAGAGGTCCAGCTGGAAAGGGCGCACCGAGGTGGAGGCGGTGCGGGGGGAGGCCCAAGATCCATCGTGGTGAGGTTTCTTCGCCACAGGGAGAACATGGAAGTACTGGAGAAGGCAAAGAGGCTGGGGAGCTTCATCTTTGAAGGGGATACCATTAAGATTTATCAGGACCTTTCGACCCTCACGCTCACCCGCAGGAAGGAGTGCAGTCCACTCACACAATGGCTGACAAGCCAGGACATGAGATACAGATGGTCCTTCCCGTTCGCCCTATCCTTCGAACGGGCGGGGGTGGACTACAGGGTGATCAGTGGTAAGGAGGCAACGCAAGTTTTACAGGCGCTCAAGAGAGACGCTCCGGAGGAGAGAGAAGGAGCGGAACCCAGCCCAGACCGGAAAGGGAGAGGGGACCGTTGGGTCCCTGGTCGACAAAGAAGAAAACAAATGGCAGGAGGAAATTTAACCCAACACCCCACCATCGGAGGCTGGAGGAGACTAATGAAACAACTATAAACTCCTGGGATACATCAGGTTTATAGTGGCACAACCCCGGCCGGGGACAGGATTTTCTTTTGACCAAGAGAACTGCGGTGCACAATCATGTTTCGGCTTTGGCGGCTTGCCCGTTGGCAGGCGTCACGAACAGGGGAGGGAGGGGGGAGGGGGGAAAACAGGCTAGGAGAGGAAGGAACTCTCGGGATCTCCTCGAATCCAGCCATAACTGGGGACAGGGCAGCTCCCGCCGAATCGGGAAGCCGATGAACACCATGCTTGGGAATAATGGCAGACCATGAGAGAAAGGGCCGGGTCGAGATGATCAGAATTGGCTCACTCAACGTCAAAGGGCTTAACTCGCCAACTAAGCACTCTCTTCTAGGGCGACAAATGAAGAATGCGGGGACAGACATCCTCTTTGTGCAGGAGACCAGATTGGTGAAGGGTGAGGAAAGGGCCATGCCTGGATCGCATGTGGGCCAGGTATTTTGGGCGTCCAGCGCCACTAAAAAGGCGGGGGTTGGAATCCTGATCTACAGGCACCAAAAACTAACAGAGGTTTCCCATTGGGAGAGGGAGGATGGGAAGGTCCTGATGGTATCCGGTAATCTCCACAACTCGAGAGTCTCCTTGGTATCCATTTACTGCCCCAATGTAGGACAGAAGGAATTCATCCACGAGGCCATGGGGGAGGTGATGCGCAGGGCGGAAGGTCTCCTGGTACTGGGTGGGGACCTCAACATGTGGGCGGACCGGGATTTGGACCATAGCGGGGGGGCCACCCAACCAGGCGGCGTGGGGGGAGGCCCGGAATGGGGGCTCAGAGACCTGATGTGGGAAAGCGGACTTGTGGACATTTGGAGGGAACGTCATCCAAGAGCAAAGGGGTACACCTTTTTTCTCAGCAGGGACAAGGACAAGAATAGATTATCTGTTCACAGGTCACCAGTTCATGAGTAGAATAGACGCGTGTGATATTCGCCCGGTCAGTTGGTCAGACCATGATATGGTCTGGTCGGACCTAAGCATCTCTGGCTTAAAGGCCAGGGAATCTTTGTGGAAATGCAACGACTTCCTGCTCAGGGACGCAGTCTTTAGAGAAGAAATGTCCTCGGCTATCAGAGAATATTTCGAGCTAAATGACACGGGCGAAGTGGATCGGGATGTCGTATGGGAGGCGGCGAAGGCAACTTGGAGGGGTAGGCTGATAAGTGAAGGAGCCTCCAAGGAAAGAGAAAGGACCCTTCTAGCTCACAGATTGAGGTCGGATATACTCTCCCTAGAAAGATCTGAGGGGAAGGGGGAAGGAGAAAAAGAGAGGGACCTAGGCCTGGCGAGGGAAAAGAGACAGGAACTCAGGGATCTAGAATTGGGCCAAATAGTAGCGGGACTCCAACACCTGCGTCAGAGGTACTACGAGAAGGGGTACAAGGCCGATGCTATGCTGGCGGCCAAACTCGGAGGTCAGAGAGCGGACAGGTGGGTCCAACAAATCGGGGATGATGTAGAGGGGAAATGTACGGATCCGGAACACATAGCAGAGAAATTCGCTAGTTTTTACGAGAACCTATACGGAAGAGAGGGGGTAGTGGAGAGGGAAGCACGGGAGGCATACCTCAATGGGGTCTCACTCCCGACCCTTGGAATGTTGGAATCCGTGGCCCTAGATGCCCCAATAACAGAGGAGGAGGTGCTGAAAGCAATATCAGGGCTGAAGCTGGGTAGGGCCCCGGGGGAGGATGGATTCACCGCAGGCTTCTACAAGGCTTTCTCGGGTTTACTGGCGGGTTTCCTAGCGTGTCTGTTTTCAAACATAATGCAGACAGGGAAGGCACCACCGTCATTTGGCAAGGCACTAATCACGGTGATCCCGAAGGAGGGGAAGGACCCTACGGACTGCCGCTCCTATAGACCTATCTCCCTCCTTAACATGGACGCGAAGCTGTTCACGAGAATTGTTGCCACGAGGCTTGACGGCCATATGCCGAACCTAATCCACTCAGACCAGGTGGGGTTTATACAGGGAAGACAGGGAGCCGTCACCCTGCGCAAAACTCTGCATCTCATGCGGGTCGCGGCTCTGATGGGTGAGAACCCAGTCCTTGTGTCCATAGATGCCGAGAAAGCATTTGATTGGGTCGACTGGGGGTTCCTACATGGTGTCCTAGAAAAGCTGGGCTTTGGAGTGGGGATCAGACGGGCCGTCAAAGCCCTATACATGTCATCTTCGGCCAGAGTGACTGTCAATGGTCGCCTGTCTCGCATATTTGGCCTCCAGAGGGGGACGAGGCAGGGCTATCCCCTTTCCCCACTTCTCTTTGCCATGACCATGGAGATTCTCGCGGAATACCTCGGCGGTTCTTCCATGGTGCGGGGCATAGTGGTGGGAGACCGTACCTTTAAACACGGCCTGTATGCAGACGATATCCTGCTCCACCTGAGGGAACCCACGCGTTCAGTCCCGGCGGCCCTTCAGATCATCGACCAGTTTGGCAGGTGCTCAGGCTTTAAAGTTAATGTCGGCAAGTCCGTGATCTTCCCATTTGCCCCAGATGCCGATAGGTGCTTACCTGAATTGCCCCCTTTGGGCCTTCAGGTCTGCGTCGATGGGATAAAAAACCTGGGGATCAACATCGTAAGACCCAATGAGGACCTGAGCCTGGCAAACTACCCCCCTCTGTTTGAGAAATTGTTCAGGAAGATGGAGGGTTGGGGGAAGGGACAAATCTCATGGATGGGTAGAATAAATGCGATAATGAACCTGCTCCCCAGAGTGCTCTACCTCTTCCAGATGCTCCCATTGGAGGCCCCGGTGGCATACCTCGGAGAGGCCAAGAGGCGCATACTGAAGTTTATTTGGCAAGGCCAGAAGCCCAGAATAGGGTATGAGACCCTCACCCTTCCCAAAGTAAGGGGAGGTGTGGCCCTCCCAGATCTCGACACGTACCACAGGGCCGCCCAGCTCGGGGTTTTGGCCCCCCACCTTAGAGAAGACCCCAACAAACACTGGGTCTACATTGAAAACTCCTTCCTGAGCCCAGTTACGGTGGGTGAATGGTGGTGGGTCCCACTTAAGAAACTTCCGAGAAGAATTAAAGACCACCCCATTATGGGAACTATGTGGAAGGCACTAGCAGGGAAGGGACATAAGGATGGAGTCACCACATGGCCCTCCCCACTCAGTCACATATGGTCCACACCAGTACTGGAAGAGATTCCGGGACACGAACATTACCAGTCCTGGTTCGAAGCGGGGCTTTGTAGGGTTGGCCAACCGGTGAGGGTTAACTCTTTCATACCGATCCAGGAACTAGAGGAGGTGCTGGGTATCGGCAGACTTTCGCCACTCCTATACCTTAGACTCGAGGGCATTCTAATGAACCCGAAACTGAAGGAATGCTTACAGAGGGGGCTCACCCCAGTGGAAAAAATACTGGACTCCCATGCGGAAATGAAGGGCCTCATCTCACTCCTGTACACGGCCCTCCTGGCTCCCCGAGAGGGAACCACTGGGAGCCTCAAAAGAAAATGGGAAAGGGATCTAGGCTGCACCATAGGGGATGGTCTCTGGGGGAAGCTCTGCACGAGGGCCTTAAAGACGTCGATTTCATGCCAATATAAGTCCCACGCTGTCGAGCTCCTCCACAGGTGGCAGTACGACCCGATTACTCTTTCCAGGATGTTCCCAGACGTAGCCCCAGCGTGCTGGCATGGGTGTGGGGGAAAAAGCCAATTACTGGCATATGTGGTGGACCTGTCACAAAGTCCAGACTTATTGGTCCGAGGTGCTTAGTTGGATCAGGGATGTGGGGGAGGGGGACTACCCGTTGGACCCCATACTGGTGATTTTTGGCCTGCAATATAGAGATGAGCACTGGGAAAAGGTACCGGCCTTGACACACGCCCTACTGCTGGCTGCTAGAGCGGCTCGGGCCAGGACCTGGAAAAGACAAACACTCCCAACGAAGAGGGAATGGGTGACAGTGGCCAAGGACATTTACTTCATGGACAAACTAACGGCCGCAATACATGGCTCTAGTGTACAGATTGAAACCGACTGGCTGCGTTTCATGGAGGTGTTTGTCAACTTGGAGGACAAGTCTCCAGGGTAATAGGACACCTCCACCCGGCCCATAACTACCTTGTGCATGGATCCCTATGCATGGGAATCTGAAGAGTCGATTATACATAGTTGGCCCCGGCTGGTGCTGCCCAGAGAGAAGAATCACAAATTGAGTTCCCGAGGGGGGAAGGGAGACGGGGGGTGGGGGTGTGAAAAGCGTTAAAGCCTTGTGTTTTTATCAGGTTTTGAAGTCATTATGGGCATGTGCCCAATGTATACTACATGCATAAGTTTGCTTTTTCTCGTTCTTGAAAAACCATTAAAAATTGAATTAAAAAAAAAATACAACTACATTGTTCTGCCCGATTAGTCCACGACTCATTGATTTCAAATCTAAGGCCTGGATAATCCAAGTGCTCTACATTCTGATAGCTTAAAGGTGCCCTGATTTATTTTTTCATTGCAAACCATGGGGACTTGTGTTAACGTCCAATGACATTCATCGCAATAAGCTTTGAGAAACCGTAATAGTATATTTATACCCATCAGAGTTTTGGATATTAAAAGAAATCATTCCCATAAAGAAGTAATCCAACTTTGTACCCCAATTATTTCGGAGCATCACAATTAACATTTTGTATTGCATAAGCTAAAAATTCAGGGCTTGATTAACGGAAGTGGTTTATAATGGCGCAATGCCATAGGAAAACTTTCCGTGAATCAGACCCTCAGTGTGTGAAAGAAACATGGGGGCATGGACACAACCTTGCCTTTTTATCAACTTATTAAAATTCTGTATATTTGCATGCAGATTATACCTCACCCATGCCTAATTATTTATGTACAAAGACTCGACATGTCTTGGAAGGGGAGCAGGAAACTCTAACGCTTACTATAATTTCTCTCTTGAGACCCCGTCAAAGCCTGTTTTGAACTATAAACATCATATATAAGGATGCATTTTTCTGGATGCAAATGCCCTTTAAGAGAAAACCAGGTTCAAAAGTCTTTTATTTTTTTCTAAAACCGCCTTGGAGGTGCAAGAATATTTCCTAATGCCCATTTTTCTAACCGTGATACAAATATTTTTACTTACATTTTGGTTACATAATGAATTCATGAAATTGGGCAGTAATTCTCCAGAAGATTCCTTGCCCCTTCTTAAAAAATGGGCACACTTTCTACGCAATGCCATCTTTTCGGCGGCGTACCTATTTCATCAATCCCATTAAAAAAACACAGTGAAAAAAGGAATCCATATTGAATGGGCATCTTTTTAAAATGGTCTTCCAATATCCTATTGTTACAAGGTGCTATGTTTGTCTTTAGTCTTTAAAGCAGTCTTCCATTTCCATGATCATTTTTGGGGAATCCTTTGGAGTTTTTACCTTCATTCAGCTGGGCTCCACAGTTGGAAAGACTGGCTCTCCCCTTATGATTTTGTTCTTGGAGAGCTTTCTAAAATGCTCAAACCAGATTTCTTTATTTATGGTTGGGTGACTATCGTTTTCTGGAGAATCCATGTTTCATCTGTTAATATACTGAATAGTCTTCAAGACTTTGACATGCAGCTTTCCTCAATCTTGTCCACAGATTATTGGCCGCTCTAAGTTTATTTTCGATCATTTTATTTAATTGAAAAGATAATTATCTCAGGTGGTCAACACACCTGGAGCCATGATATATCGGGACTGCAATCCAAGAATTTCATGAAGACCAGAAAACCAGCATTCTCCAGCATGGAGACTGGCATGGATTCACATGCTCATGAATATTCCCCTTCAGGCTGGGACTCCTCGGTAAAAAGAAACAGTTTCCTTTTCACTTACAAACTGTATTTCTCCTCCAAACTAATCACTGTCCTCTGGGTTATACTGCCCCATCCAATGACAGTCCTCTCCCTAAGCTCCTTCTCTGGCAGCCATCTTCAGATTTTTACTGCACGCTTCAGTGTTTGGAATCCTCGAGTTTGCTCTGCGAGCTACTTCTACTTTGTTTCACGGAAAAAGGTTCTATTTTTGTTCTGAGAGCCTGTGTGCTCTTCTGCCCATCTGCCGACAACGGCAATCTGTTATCAGTAAATTTCAGCGCCCCAAACGGACGAAGATTGTCAGTTTCCAGAAGGCCATCGGGCCAACTTTGCACCCTCCGACCATAACGGAGAAGAAGGAAGGAAGATCCCTCTTCAGGACCTTCACCAAGTGTGGGCTACGGAACATGTTTCTGGAGGACAAGCACCTGCAATGCCTCTACTGTCTTCATCCTCACCACAAGGAACAAGTGTGCGAGATCTGCCTCAGCTTCTCCAAGAAGATGACTAAGGATGGGCACAGTAGACAGTCGGCGTGGCTGAATGCCAAGGCCTCTGTCCTGTGCTCCGAGCAGGGTCATGCCTCACCCAGGCCGGCTAAGTCCTTTGAGAGTGCCACATCTGTGGGGGTCCAAGACCATGCCAGGCACTGCAAGTCTGGTTCCATTGGGGTCACCGCGCATGTGGGTCCCGCGATGGAATGGTCGCGACTGACCTCACCTCCATCTCCAGCCAGCGTCAGAGATCCTCCTCGAAAAGGAAATCGTCCAACCCAGCTAAGCTGCAGGAGAAGCCTGTGAAGCTAGGGACGGAGAAGATGGCCAAACTACCCAAGAAAGCCCAATTGCCTCAGGAGAAGTCTTTGTCGATGAGAGAGCTGGTGCCGGCGGCTCACGAACGCTAAAGGGGCTGACCCTGTAATGGTGACCCCCACAGCACAGGTTTTCCTGACTCTGGGGTGGTAAATCGCTGCAGTGACGGTGACGAAGTCTGCTGTCATGCCAGAGAAGAGACTGCTGTATCTAAGCCTAGCTTAGACCCCTCGGGGTGGAAAAAGGGGTTGGGGGCACGGAGACACCCGGACCTGGCCAAGGGTGTGTCTCAGGCCATGGAAGTTTCATCAACGGATGAGGACCTGGAGTCCTTACACCCCTTCCACAAGGGTGTGGAGGGTGACTATGACAGTGATGATGGTGCAGGGGACTAGTGTTCCGATCATGCCAGCTTAGCCGAGGGATGTATCTCTGGACATCCTGTCCACCCTCCGCACTCTGGTGTCAGCGATCCAGAAGAGGATGCCACAAGGGCCTATTCCAACGGTCCGTCAGGCCCCCAACAGGCCACCGACGAAGAGGAAGCGCTATCTGACGCCTCCATTTCAACCTCCACATCCGCGTCAGGCCCCCTCTCCCCCAGCAGGCCCAGACACGGGGACCGATACGGCCACGACAACGACATCTGAGCGGGCAGCAGATCCCCGCAGCCTAGGGTGTCCCCACCAGACGAGGTGGCCTCGTTCCATTCCATAATCAGCAGAGCCTCTGTGCTGTTTTAGCTTGTGCCAGAAGAAACCAGGAAGGAGTGTTTCCTATACCAGAGGCGCAAGGCCAAGAGGAAGACAATCATGGCGTGCCCCTACTGGAGGACGGGTGGGTGGAGGGCCTGGCCCTCTTGATGAACCCTTGCACAGCTCCAGGCTGGAGAAGTACCAGAATCTGCACCCAAGTGCCTGAGGTCACCACCATCGCCAGATTCTGTGGTTTTTGCGGCTGTGAGGAAACTGTCATCTATCCCATCCTCGTCTTCAGTCTCTGCAGACAGCGAGGGTAAGAAGATGGACGCTATGGGGTGGGAAGTAATTTACACCGCAGCGTCCACCATCAAGGCGGCCAACACACTGGCGATCCTAGCCAGGTACAACTGGGAGCTGTGGTACAAGCTGGGTCCGATTTAGGAGTTCTGCCCGGACAAGAGGATGGAGGTTGGGGGGGGGGGGGGGGGTAGCGTTGGATCACGTTGTCATAGTAGCAATGGACGTTGCCGACACAGGGTTCTGCCAGATGGGGAACAGTGTTTGTCTTTGTCACCAAGGATGCTTAAAGGCTCACATTTCTGCCAGGTCATCCAAACTAAGGTACTGAACATACCCTTCGGAGATAACCTTTTGAAGAAAGGTAGTCAACGAGTCCCTACACGCTATCCAGGTGGATATGGAGACAGCCCGTTCCCATGGCACCCTCCAGCAACACCGCTTTTCCTTTCGCTCCTCCAGAGGAAAGTCAGGCATGTCTTTGAAAGGTTTCGCCTCCTCGTACCGTCAGCCTTCCAGATCCATGACCCATGAAGCCCACAGAGGCTATGGTGGAGGACGACAGCGCCGCCAGCAGGGCATGGCACCGGTGCCGAAACAAACCTGAACTGGTCAAGACGTATGGCCCCCAACCGTGCACCCCGGTGGGAGGCCTTCTTCCACGTCCCCATTCACAGAAAACAGAGGATGTTTCTACGCTTTGTAGTGCAGGGTCAGCACTACCAGTTCAAGGCCCTGCCCGTCAGCTTGAAGTCGTCCCCCAGAGTGTTCACAAAGTGCCTGGCACTGGTGGCGGCCCATTGGAATCTACAGGGAATTCATGTATACCCGTATATCGACGACTGGCTCATCTGGGCCAGCTCGAGAGAGTTGGCTGTAGGACACACGGAGGCGGCCATCAAGCTGCGGACAGATTTGTTATTCTCCATCAATTATCCAAGGTCCTGCTAGACACCATTGTCGAAACTGCTGTTACTGGGGGGCCAGACTCAATAAAGTGTCCTGCCTAGTATCACCCTCGGAAGAGAGGGTAGCGGCCATTCAGGAGAAGGTACAGCGGCTGTTGTCGGCAAAGACGGCCACAGTGTGGACCATCTAGTCATTGCTCGGCATGATGTTCTGCATCTACCTCATCTGGCTTTGCAGGTTGCAGATCCAACCACTTCAGGAGTTCCTGGACACTCGCTGGGTACAAGTGTCCGGAAACATCACGGACAAGATCACTTTTTTTGATTGATATTTGATTTCTATCGTGCTCGTACAAAAGTGTTTCAGAGCGTGACAAGGCAAAGGAGGGGAACAGGGGAGACCAAAACAGTGATCTTACCAGGCCCAGTGGCATTGAGAATGCGCAAGTGCATGGGAGAGGGGGGAGGGGAAAAGTGCATGGAAGGGGGGAGAGGTGGAAAGTGCGAAGCAGAGGAGAAACAGATAAATAACAATAAATAATAAAGGCAACAAACAGTGGTAATGCAGCCAGCAATTTGCAAGTGTTAGGTTTAAGGCAGCAGACAGGGTAGGTCTGATAAGTGCAGGAAGAAAAAGGGGGGGCTGTATGGGTACAGATACAGACCCCAGTGCAAGGGGTGGCCCGGTGGCAGTGCGGGAGGGTGGCAGGATGAGCAGGTACCTGGGCCCAAAAGACAGAGGGTGGCCAGGTGCACGGTGCCAAGAGAGAACAGATCAGCAGGGGAGAGGGGGAGCGAAGGCGGAAAAAAAGAGTAAGGTCTTGAGGTGCTTCCGGAACCAGAGATGGTTCTCCAGGTTTTAGAGTGGCAGGGAGGCTGTTCCAGAGGGAGGCCCAGCCGAAGACAGAGATCTACCCCCAGCTCGTTTCTTAGAAAAATAACTGACCCTGAGTGAGTTGGAGGTAGAGGAGCAAAGAGCTTGAGAGGGGAGGTATTTGCAGAGGGATAGCTGAAGGTATTTTGGACCCAGGCCCCAGAAATCCCTGTGGACAATGCAGAGGGTTTTGAATTTAATCCTTTCATCCACTGGGAGACAGTGGAGAGATTTCAGAGCTGGAGAGATACGATCCCAGGGCTTGAGGCCAAGGACAAGTCTTGCAGTCCTGTTCTGGATTAGTTGCAGAGGGCGGAGAGTAGAGGCAGGTAGATTTATAAAGAGGCTGTTACAATAGTCCAAGCTAGAGAGAGAACCAGAGCTTGAGATACCATGAGCTTCTGGGGGAAGGAGAGGAAAGGCAGAGTACCTCTGAGGAGGTGCAGTCGGAAATTTGACTTTTTAGAGACCTCAGAGATGTGGACGAGTTACGTTGGGCGATAAGCTGGTGGGGCATCCACTCTACCATCGACCGGGGCATGGGGTTTCATAACCCTCCATTGCAGGAAACGCTCACTGCGGACGCTTCTCTGAAAGTCTGGGAGCCCACAAAGGAAGTCTGCACTCAAGGCCTGTGGCTACCGGAGGAGAAGGATCTCCATATCCACATCCTGGAGCTGTGGGCAGTGTTCTGGGCCCTCAAGTCATTCTTTCCGTCTCTAAAGGGCAAGGTGTAGAGGATCTTCATGGTCAACACCACCACAAAATCCTACATCGGGAAACCTGGGTGCACTCAATCTCCGGCGCTCCCCAGGGAAGCGCAGGACTTATGGCGCTCTGCAGTTGGACAAGAAATGTTCCTCGTCCCTCTTCACCGAACAGGAGTCAAGAACACCATTGCATATTCTCTCGGCAGGGAATTGCGCTCCTGCCACAAGTGGGAACTTTGGCAGGACCAGGTGGACCGCATCTTCGCCAAGTGGGGCAGGCCCCAGATCGATACGTTTGCGACAGCAGCGAACTTCAAATGCCAGAGGTTTGCCAGCAGATTCCTCCAACTGAAGAGCCTGGGGTCACGTTCTCCTTCTCATGGGATGGGATGTTCCTGTACCCATTTCCTCTGTTGCCTCTCCTGCTACGTCTCATCAATACACTGAGATAGTGTTCGTGCAGGATGATGCTCATCGCCCCGGAATGGCTGAGGCAGATTTGGTATCCGGACCCTCTCAGCCTGTCAGCGTCACCTCTGATCAAGCTTCAGGTGGTCCCGGGTCTTCTCGCCAGAGGAGGTGCAATCCTGCATCACGAACCGGGATTGCTCAACCTAAGGGCTTGGCCCCTCAGCCCTAGAGCTTGGATGATATGAGTTGCTTGCAGACGACTGCAGGGAGGTCTTTGCCAAGGACAGGGCCTCGTCGACTTTGAAATGCTACGGTCACAAGTGGAAGCGTTTACGCTACATGGTGCCGGTCGCAGAAGATTACCCCTCTGAGATTCACGGCCCTGCAGGTTCTTCCATATTTGCTACCCTTGGCCAAGGCCGGACTGGCGCAAGCCACGATCAAGGTACATCTGGTGGCTATCTCCCCCGAATTCCTCAAAGGACTTTTTTGTTCTTTCCCGCCCGTGAAGGCTCCTGCCCCGGCGTGGGAACTCAACGTGGTGCTGACGAGGCTCATGCGTGCCCCCTTTGAGCCTATGCATCAAGCCCCTCTCAAGTTCCTCTTGTTGAAAACGGCTTTCCTGGTGACCATCAACTCCGCCAGGAGAATGGGTGAGATACAGGCCCTTTCCTGCAAGCAGCCATACCTGACTTTCCATGAATCGACAGTGGTGCTGTGGATGCACCCCTCTTTCATGCTGAAGGTTCAGTGGGAATTCCACCTCAACAAACCTTTGATGTTGCCAGTTTTTTCCCGAAACCTCTGTCACCGGCTGAAAGGGCCTTGCACTCGCTGGACCCTGCTTGTGGCATCAAGTTCTATGTGGCATGCACAAAGAGTTTTCGCAAGACTTCACAGCTGTTCGTGAACTTTGGTCCTGTGAACCATGGGAAGGCCTTGTCCAAGGCTTCGATCTCAAGGTGGCTCTCTGGCTGCATCATGCACTGTCATCGGTTGGCAAACCGACCGCTGCCCGGCCGTCTGAAAGCCCACTCCACCAGAGAGATCGGTACAACTACAGCGTTCCTGGATGTGCCCCTGCTAGACATCTGCAGGGCTGCTATGTGGAGGTCCACACACACCTTCCCGAGGAACTACTGCATCGACAGGGATTGCAGGGAGGATTCCAGAGACGGCCACGCAGTGCTACGCAACCTGTTCACTTGAGGTGAGTCTGTTCCAGAGGTAAGAGTTGATTGATTCTGTTGAGCCTTGCCACCTCCCGTGCTTGTGTAATGTTGTACTGCTGTGTATTCGGTATTCATGAGCATGTGAATCCATGCCAGACCCCATGCTGGAGAAGGAACAAGGGACTTACAGGTAAGTCCCTTGTTTCTTCTCCAGCATGGGGTCTGGCATGGATTCACATGCAAAACCTCCCTCTGTGGCTCTTTTTGATCATACTGCCACTTTACCTGTTTACCACATATGAAGATGGCTGCCAGAGGTGGGGCTTAGGGAGAGGACTGTCGTTGGATGGAGGCAGTATGACCCAGAGGACAGTGATGGGTTTAGAGGAAGAAATACAGCTTGTAAGTGAAAGTGAAACTGTTATTCTTTGAACTGAGTATTCCCAGCCTGACGACTGGGAATATTCATGAGCATGTGAATCCATTCCAGACCCATGCTGGAGAACAATAGTTACAGGTAAGTAACTTGTTCCTTTACCTGGAATGATCCTATGCTCTGGAACAGCCTTCTTGCTGATTCCTCATGAAATTCGGTAAACCTCTGCTCTTCAAGAAACCCTTCACCAACAAATGAGGTCAATAGACTGACCAGACGATCCCTGTTCTCACTATGTTACACTCCCCTTAACTGTTCAGCGCTATACTGCTTTCTAGTCTATATAAATCACCAACCTATTTAGGAACAGGAACATTGCTTGATTAATGAAATCTGCAAGCAAGCGTCCTATCTAACATTTAATAGTCTCCAAGCAAGTCCCACATATTGAGACAAGCCATCTAAGCTACCTCTTATTGCCACTATCGGCCAGCACGTAGAAGTAAACAAAGATGCAAAGCATCTGGACCTGGGATGTACATAAGCCATCGACCGAGCAGAACTGCTGCCTCAGCTGGAGAGATAATGCTTGGAAAGCGTAAGCAATTGACTGGCTGGCAGAAGCTGTGATGAATTGGAGGATGTCGTCCTTTCTCCCTGTTAAGCTTGATTCAAAATGGCGCTCGGAGCCATGTTGGATATTTACTTCACACCGCAGTGAAAGGCTGCACACATTTTGCTGAAGTGTTAGATTCACAGTGCTGAGACAAACATGCTTTTCCAAACCTGTTATGCGGTCAAGGCCATTTCTGCTGGGAAAGCTAACATTGTTATGGCTTGCTACTGTTCTCTGTGCAGCGTGTTTTTAGAGCAGGGAGGCCCTGCGTTCCTTGAGGGGAGCTCTCGATTGACCCAGCTGGCAACCGTCCGCTGTTCCTCAACTGTGCAGGTGCAATTTCCAGAATGTTCGAGAATTAACTCCCCATTGTGGAGTGTGTACATATGCGGAAACACGGAGGGGGTCAGGTGAGACTTCAGCCAGAGAAGGACGCTTGGTCTGGCCTTCCTGTGAGCTGTGGTACACTCGGCCTGGCTGTTCCCGGGGTCTTCCAGCCACTTCTGGACGAGATGAGGACTTCTATTACACTCACGGTGATGTATTTCTTTTTGACTTCTTTACTTCTTCTGTGATCTATGTCCATATTAGTTTTATGAGTTATTTCTATGTACTTGTAAGCTTTGAATAAATAGCAGTAAAGAGCTGATTTACCTTCTAAGAGTGCGTGGTTGTGAGTTATTGCGTCTGTCTGTTTATGGTTCAAAGTACTTGCTCTATAATTGCATTGATGATTTATGGTTGTTTCGTGCACTTTTCGGGGGAGAGCAGTACACTCCCCTATGGGGAGACCTTTTCCATGGTGCCAGAGGGGTGTTCACAGTACCATATTCCCCACCGGGGTGGTGCTCCGAGCGAGGATCAAATGGAGAAGGAAACTCCCTATGGAATTGGGGACGACTATTCTCAGCGAGCGTGGTATACCCCAGCTTCAGTACACCAACCCCTTTTTCAGTGCCAAGTCCTCCCCCCGCCCCCACTTCCTCTTTAGGAAGAGCCAATGTGGTCTATTGTCAAGTTAGTTCATCTAATATACTAGAAAACCCTAAGACACAAGAGAATATGAGACTACAAACATTGCTACATATGGCTCTGTTTTGAATACTGTGAAGATGATTATGATGATGTCCGGGAGTCTGAGGATCACTCTAGAGAACCAGAGTGAGCGGCCTAGCTTCTCATGGTGTGTGATTGGTCCAAGGCAATTCAACATTCCAGCGCAGGAGTTCAAAGGCAGCTCAGCTGACAGTCAAAGGGAAAACGATCTTCCGAGGAGGAACTGCGGGAGCTGTGCATCAGGTGAACAGAAGCAGGTGGGGGCCGTGAGTGGAGGAGGAGAACACAAACGTGGTCTAGGACGGGAGGATTACTCTGGTTGCTGCCGAGTTAACCCCCTGGGAATTCCATATCCCAGCAATGCGCTCCAGAGGGAGGACGTGCAGTCGGGAAGATCCAGACGTCTGCAGGGCTGCTGTAGACCCCGCTGGTTACCCGAATGCTACCGGAGCATTGAGGCGAAGCAGCTGCTAGGGAAATGCTGGTACCTGCACAGAAGAGACACACCATTACATAAGTTACCAGAGTTCTGGGGAAGCAATGGGTGAAAGCAAAAGCCAGAATAAGAAGGTCTGGGACCCTGAGAGAACATTGCGAGTCTGGGACCCGCACTCCTATAGAATTATGGGTCTGGGACCCCGAGAATAATCTGGATAATGAAACAAGAATCTTCTGGTTGGCATGAGAGGGAACCAATCAGGTACGATACTAATAAGAGTGTCTGGGACTTAAGAGGACATTGTGAGGCTGGGCCCCACACCCACATGGATTTTTATAAAAGGGTCTGGGACTGAGAGAATAATCAAGATATTGAAACAATCATCTGCTTGGCAGTAGTGAACCTAGCAGATGTGACCCTGATTTCCGACTCTGGGACCTGCACCCACCTGAGAAAGCAACCAAATTGTGTCAAGAAGTACAGGAGAGTCTGGGAGCTTGTGAAGGAATGTGGAACAGTCCATGAAAGGATAGTTGCTTGGCAGGACAGTAAACCAAGCTGTTCAGAGTATTGCAAGTCTGGGATCTGCACCCAAGTAAGAACTAGAGATTGAGTGGTTCAAGAACCCTGGAACTGAAGAGTTAATGAAAAGGGATCCTACGCTTGGTAGCGAAGGGTGCCAAGTTGCTGGGATAAAGACTTTTAAATTTAAGACTTGTGAATTATCCATTGACATTTACCCATTGAAATGACGGGGCTCAGAAGCCCAAAAGGAGAATGCAAAGGACGCTATCGGAAAGGAGCACAACCCTAGCCCTGGAGTTTTGCATTGGTGAACATTTGTTTATTTCATCAGTTTTGACTACCTGAGAGACTGAACTTTTTCTGTTTGTTGGCACTTTAGTGAACACTTTTGCTTTGAGAGGAGATCATCCTTGCACAGTTGCTTTAACCTATTTGTGTTAGTGACAGGGGTAGGCTTTTGGAGACAGGACTTTAACAGGCATTTCTTTAGTGTTCTACATCCTGACAATTTCACTAGCTTTCTTTCAGGTTGGGAACCCCCTCTTAGTTTTAGGGATAGAGAGGCATTTTTTCCAACCCTTTCTTGATCTATACAAGTTTCTGCTCAAACATATGCCACCATTGTGTCCGAGCCTTACTACTTTACCCTTACAAAGCATAGAAGCCCATATGGCTATGTGGCCATGATATGCAATTTTCCTGGGTGTTGGCACGCCCAGTGACTTGAGTGACTATGAAGGTGAGGTTTCCTGGCCGGACAACCGAAACGGTGATGGTGTTTGCTAGTCACCAAAACTGGTACTGTTATGTGGGTAGGCTGGGTGGAATTGTACTGTCTTGACCGATGCAGTACAGCTGTGTCCCTCAAGGCAAGAGGATCTTTTGGGAAGCTCGTTGCTAATGTAACTATAGCGATCTTACAGAATTTTCTGTTTGTACCCATTGGGTAAAACCGTATACAAATCCTAAGGATTGTTAGCTTGGGTGGCCACATTTCTGGTAAGGGGACACTCTGCCAGTTTCCCTGTTCGTTTCTGCACAGCTGTATGAAAAGAAGTCTGACTGTACCTTTGCTGCCTGGGTTTCCTATTGGATTTATCGCATGACTTTCACACTCGTAACCACTGTGAATGATCGGGGCAACCATGAAGGCCAACATAATTTTTCAACCTGCAGTACCATTACAGAAAGTTAAAGCTCATATACACATCAGGTTATGTCTCACCCCGGAAAGGGCAGTCCAGCCCAACTGATCGATCACATCCCTTCTACGCAGGACCACACTCAACCCAAGATCTGTTTTGAACTCTATATTTATGTATAATATATATAAAATAACTGGTTATCGGTACTTCTCTGAATAGTCGGTGAGATGTTACTTGGCTAGGCTCAGCAGGCTCAATGCTGAAATATGGGCATACTTCTCCCACTCGGGCTGATTTTTGCAAATGTAAGGGTGATAGCTGGAATCCTTTTAAATTAATCAAAACTACTGCTCTGACATTGCTCTGGGTAACCCTCTGGCCATTGTTTTGTAGCATCCCATGCCATTACTAGGTATTCTCTCTGATTGAGGCTCAAAGACCCTTCCCTCTAGAAATTGTTTTTGCTGCTCTGTTGAGCCGGTCAAGATGCTAACAACCACATTGAGTTGGAAGAAATGGAAGGGGTATGAAATTATTCTGTGTGTTCCAGGGCTGTGTGGAAGCCATGAATTCTCCTTTCTTCAGACTTTCTTTTAGTATGGGATGGAGGGAAGTGTCTTTTGGGCAATATGTCATTGTTTAAGGCGTGCGTTCCAATGTCTTTCACTTCGTGCACCAGATTGGAGAAGTTGTCGGATCCCCTTGACTGTATGGTCCCAGTTGTAGAAAGCATCTTTGTGGGATGCTCTGGTCCGCAGCATCATTTTCCTGCACTGGAATTTGCCTCTCCATGTTTTTGGTCCATTCCAGGTTTTCCTTCTTGAAAAGAAGGGAATTATAAGAGATTTAGTTTTCCCTATATGGCCGGTCAGTTGGGTCTGAGCTTGGTATATGTTTCTATCCTCTGGGGCTGTAGTAGAGTCTCCCAGGAGTTTTCCTACTAACGTTTTTCCCAGATCTTTCCAAGTTTTCCCTCGGAGGAGGAGTGGAATTCTGTGAACCACAATTCATGTACATAGGGTAACCCTACTAGTCGACGTTTCTTGGATTTGGTTTCCTGCATTATAGCTTTCTTCGTGAGCCTTGGCACCTAGTCACCCGCACAATGCCTAGGGGGATGTACACACTAATTTTAAACATTGCTCCATAGAGCCTGTAATTGCTAAATTTCCATCATGGATGCCTTGGGCCTGTACTTGCTAAATTGCATCATGGAGCCTAGGACCTGTATTTATTGTTATAGTACACTGCACACCTGTCCCACCAGCCATTCTGTTATCAACACTACCCCTCTGCGTCACTGTATTGTCACTCTTCCTCTCATGGTATCCATCCGCCACTCCCCATTCACTACCTTCCCAAAATACTTCAGTCACGCCTCTCCCTATACTGCCAACCTCAACTACCCCACTAGCCTCCCTTCATCTACTCTCATAAATAGCTCACCAACTCCCTGCCCCTCCTCCAACCTCACACTGGGCTTATGGAATGCCCAGTGCTTGTGTTAAAAAAAAAAAAGAAAAAGAAACAAACTAATTTCTCATAAATGACTTTGATTTCCATCACCCC
Source organism: Ambystoma mexicanum (assembly GCF_040938575.1). Classification (NCBI taxonomy): domain Eukaryota; kingdom Metazoa; phylum Chordata; class Amphibia; order Caudata; family Ambystomatidae; genus Ambystoma; species Ambystoma mexicanum. The sequence goes on along the minus strand of NC_090936.1, from coordinate 100,993,849 downwards.
AAATTTTCAGTGCAGTCTACTAGACAAACACTTCTCTTCCAAAATACCTAGCACACTGTCCACTCTCCAATTGCTCTCACCCCATCCTATTTCCACTTCCTACACACTCCTGATTATCCCAGTTCTTCCCAAACTCATCAGCTCCCCTACGTAACCTCTGCTAACCCTTCCTCTGCTCCTACTGACTGTCTGCCACAAATGAGTAAGGGACCAGTACCCATCACTTTAACTAAAGCTATTTATTTTAGCCTCTCTACTGGCACCTTCTCTCCCCTTCTACAAAAAACTACAGCATCACCTCTCCACTAGCCCTTCACTTCCTTAATGTCTTCAACCAAATTGTTTCATAGCTTAAGGCTCACGCTCTTGCACCCCCTTCAACCTGGATACCATTCCAATCACTCCACAAAGGAATTTTGAGATGTGGTTAAGAGTCAAGCAGTTTCCCACCACTTCACCTTTCCTCGTTCCTCCGGACCATTTAGGAACCTGTCACTATGGATCACTGCTCCCTTCTCCAAACTCGCTCCCTCATCTGCCTTAAAGGTACCACTCTTATCTCTGACCCCTTGTTTTCCATGTCTTGGAACCCCAGGGCTACCTCTACTTCCGTGTTTGTGAAGGACTCTTCCCTCTGAAAACTGATTTACTTCTTTGACTTCAACTATCGCCACTTTGCTACTGATTCCCAGATAGCCTTCCTTAACTCCTGCAATCTCCCCTCTTTACCAACTGCCTTTCATCTGTCCGCCACTGGATCTCCTCAAAGACTGAAGTTTGCTTTTTCACCCAGCCCCAATAAAAACCCCACTCTTTTCTCCAATCGTATTTTCCTTGACCTCCAGGAGCCTGACCTGATTCCACTTTGAGGTGCTTTTCGACAGCAACCTTAAACTCAGTTCATCATGACCACTTCATCCAGAATCCATCTCCTAGACACAAGGAAAGTCTGCCCTCGTTTTGTGTACTTCTAATAAAAATAAAAACCTTATCTGTACTCAAATGTTCAGTAAGATAGACTAGTGAGGTAAGTCAGGCAGCCCATACTAGAGCAAGCAAAAGAGCATGTAATACACTTAAGGTATTCAAAGATTACAGTAATATGATGGTGCAACCATGTGAGAACACGCACTGGCTGGGTATTATTCAGAAAACAAGGAATGCCAGGTGGAAAAACCATCTAGAACCTCTATGGACTCTATCATGGCAAAAGGCTTTCTAATGTGTATCCAAACAAATGGCCAGAGAAGTGTGGTTGAGAACCAGCTTTTGCTGTAGATTATATATAATTCTATTAAGGCAGATTGCTAGAGGGCTAAACTCTTCAATAACATCAGTAGCATATTTTTTTCTAAACCGAAATGCAAGCAAAAACGTAATCCGTACTAGAGCAAAAGCCCAAGCATACCGGCTACTACTACGTCCATATAATGGCTTTCGACCTTGTAGAGTGATTTGATAGGAGGGCAGGATAATGAGGCATCACGTTTTTAACACCTGAATGTACACAAGGGTAAAATGAAATCATCGTAAACTCAACCATCTAGAAATGCAGGGTGATGCATTGTCACACATTGCTCAACAATATTTGTGCAGTGGTATGTGATTGGACTGGATGGTAAGTGTGATGACCCACTGGTGGAACCTGAAATACTAAATGGCCTGGGTTACAGCTAAGGCTTCCTGTTCCACTACATAGTTTTATTCCGCCTCCTTCAGAGCTCTTGAAGCAATAGAGACCGTTGTAATGAAGCATACAGAGTCCTCACAAATACCCTGTCCAAAGTCTTCTCCCAGGTGTCCAGGGAAAAGGCAGAGGCTTCCTGACCCTGTGGTTGGTATTATCCGTGAGTATTGTCTGAGAGGAGAAGGGCTCCAGGGGAACAGGAAGACTTAGTTGGGTGCAACTCAGTACTTGCCTTCCTCAAGAAAGAAAATATCATTGATAACTGAATATATAATGGCTTGTTGTCTGAGAGAGCTTTTACTTTCCTAAGCTAACTATCTGAATGTGGGTGAAAATAATAACCAGTTATGTATTGGGAGTAGGAAGACCCCTTTTTGCAGGTCCAGGGAGGCTCTTCTGTCCAAGACCTTGATTGCAGAGATTGTGCAGCAGGATGCGTTGGGATTAACAACTTTCCTCCTGATGACCGCAGCTGCAGAGGTTGCGCAGCGGGAAGCGCACAATTTGAAATCTTTCCCCACTGTCAGTCGAGCACCGGAGAGCCATGGGACCGAGGAGAGCTCCTCTGTTGAATGGCGCAGGCCGCAGGAAACCGAGAAGAGGTTGCTGGGCCATGCAGGAAATTAGAAGCAGATGACCAGGAGGCAGCAAGGCGAACGGACGTGCACGCCAGACACCGTGAGTTCACTAGTAGATTGTGCCCACTGGCTAAGTCCAGGGGGGGGGGTTTAAGCTCAGAAATAATAGAAGCAGAGTAAAGTGGAGGAGGAAACATGTTTTTGAATACCAAACTGATATAAAGCAGACTAATTATTCTATTTCAAACCAAGCTGAAGCCAAAAGGAGCATGTGGCAGAAAAAGAAATCTATCAGACCAGAAGGGTTTGATTGTTATTATGTGGGTCAGGTTAAAGGCTACCAACAGAGAGGGCACTAAACCGAGAAACCAATACAAACTGCTATTGCCAAAGCCAAAAGAGAATGATACCAAGGCAAGTTATAAAGAACCAACGTTGTCAAAGCCATTTGAGTGTTTGTAAAGCAAATTGTCCGTATATAAAGATCATAGTGGAACTGGCTTAAACCCACATTGCCAAAGAAGTGCGAGTGAGAAAGAACCATTGTCCGCATTTGGTTAATGGGGGAAGTTGGGGAAACTAGAGTGGCAGGTGGGCTGTCCTCCTTATAGAAGGCATTAAGGCAGAGTGGAGCATAACAGGCATTGTGTGTGACAATCACAAGTGTGTAACAAACAGCACCAATCTGTTTGTTTTCTGAGAGGAAGTCTTTAAACTTGATGTTGTGAGGCAAAAGACATTGCTGACTTGTTGGAAGATGACCTTTACCACAGAAGCACTTGTAGTTAATAGTTTATTCTGTCCTGGGAGGAGGGTACACCAGGGAAGAAGGCCTTGTATTATGCCTGGCAAGTGAGTAGACCAGGTGGAAGTAATTGAAGTACTGTGGTGGGGTTAAACATCTTGAAGTGGCCGAACCACTAAGATTTTTTTGTGAACCGATACAGAATCATCCTGGTAAATTAATATTGCTGAAGCAAGTATTGTGTGAACTGCTGCAGAATTAATATGACAGACATTTTTGTTGAGCCTAATGAACTATGGCAGTATTCTTGGTTCATGAGAACAAGTTGTATTGAGCTCTGTCACAAGTAGAGGAAAATCTTGCTGAAAAATGTGGAAATTGGTTGAATTCTAGTTGGAACTTTTTGTTCTCATGTTGGAACCAAAATAAGTGAAGTGGTACTTTGTTACTAGCAGGATTTCCTTATCCTTTTGGAACTGTTGAACAGAATCCTATTTGAATCTGGGGAAGAGGAATTCACCCAGATCATAAGTAGAGACTGTTAATATGTTGTGAACCTAACTGATACAGTTGTTTTATTTGGACTGCCATATATTGCCTTATTCAGTTATATGTACAAGTGTGAGGTACAGAAACCTTTTTGTTAGCGTTTCCTTTATTTTATGCAGGGAAATACTAGTCAGGGTAGGGATGGTGAGATTTTAATCCAAACCTTTTGAGTTAATAAAATGGCATCTTTTGAAAAACCTTCACAAAGTTGTCCGCCTCACATTTCTGACCCCTCACACTGTGCCCTGCGCTGGGTGCTGACCTTGATAAGAGAGCTCCAATGCCCTACCTACTGGCATAAACAGTGAGAGTAGTACACTTGCCTGAAGCAAACAATCTGTGGTAGATCAGAATATCAGGAGACTGACAAAAGGGTATTGTGTTTGAACCTTATTTTATTAGAGATCAAAGAAAGAAACCTATGCTGTCCCTAAATCTAGTGTCAGAACCACAGGGAGATCCTTATGGATGCAATGGAAAAAGCATCATCCCAGTTACACTCAGAAGAAACCAAGATGGCGCCTTTTTTGTTCCGTTCTTCCAACTCCAATGCAGCGGTCTAGTTCTTTCCAAGATGGCGACTGCCATCTACCCGAATCTATTTAGTGCGTTCAGGACTTCGGGTAGGTGCGTTGCTACTTGGCTACCTTGTGTGCTTATCGCTACGCTCCTGTTATTCTTCCTTTCCCTTCATACCTTGCCTTCTCTGTCAACCTCCTCATTCCTCCTTCAGTTTTTCCTCACTGTGCTTTCCTGCATTCCTTCCCTTCCACGGCGCTGCCAGTGCCGTTCCGTTCCTGTCCGGCTCCCTCCTCCTTGTTGCTGCTTGCAGCCGCTGCAGATTTTTCTCACAGAAGGATTCGATCTCTTCCTATTTTGTTGCCGTCTGCAGCCGCTGTGGATTATACTCACGGAAGGATTCCATCTTACCTTCAGATTCACAGAAAAACATTGGACACCGCTAAGGCATCTCAACGGCGGGCTTTCTTTCCCTGAGGGTTTCCCGTGGATGCCGCCCTCCGGTCTCTGAGAGCCCAATCATTGCTCTCTTTAGTGACTTGAGGGAGACATACCCAATTCTTTGAACAAAACTCAATAACCTCCAATTCGTAAGAAGCTACGCGAGTAAAACTTCAGATACTATCTAGTATTGTGATAGATAGCGACGCCAGAAAAGCAAGATGGATCAGCAAATACAACAGTTGACATCTGTGGTCCAAACATTGAATACCGAGATGCAAACTTTAAAAAATGAAAACCAATTGTTACAGCAAATGGTTCCCTCACGTTCCGAAATACCACCGGGACCCTTACCCATGGGGAAATTTGATGGGAATCCTAAAAAACTTAAGGAATATTTGGACTCCTGTACGGTTCAGTTTTCTCTCAAACCCACATTTTTTCCTACAGAGCTAACTAAGGTTAGCGACATGATATCAAACATGTCTGGGAATGCTCTGGCATGGGCAACGCCCCTGGTTACAACCAACAATCAGTTGATGGATTCACTCACTGGGTTCACCAATAGTGTACAAGCAATGTTTGGTAGAAGAGTTAGTGGTCACAGCCCAAGAACAGTTACTGGATCTACGTCAAGGCAACAATGAGATTCTCTTTCATTACACAATTCAAGCAATTAGCGGCAGAGACTGCATGGTCTGACGATGCCATAATTACTATATTTCGGAGAAACCTTTGTGATGAACTTAAGGATGAAATTTCCCATGTTCTAAGACCCCCTAACCTTGCTGAAATGATTTCGCTTGTACTCCAGATGGATTACCGCATTCAGGAGAGAAACAATGAGAAACGCAAATCTCAGAACCGTCCAGTACCACATCTAAATCGCCCTGATAGATCTTCACGTGGTCTAGACGAAGGGGAACCTATGCAATTGGGAGCAACCAGAGGTCCACTGACCCCGGAAGAAAGACTTAGATGCAAAATGCTAGGTCTTTTCATGTATTGCGGTTCAGATAAGCATACTCTAACAGAGTGCACTCTGGATCCCCCGAGACGCTCGGAAAACGCCAGTACCCGTCCATGAAAGGGACCATGAGCGGGTACTGCGCAAGGAGTTCCCTAGATTGTCTTCCCACATCTCAAAATATGATGGTACTCCCGGTTACTCTAGTTTTTCATGGCAGAAGTCTTCCTGGGATACCAGCTTTTATTGATTGCGGGGCCGCAGGTGTTTTTATGGATACTGAATGGGCTACTCGCAATTCCATTCCCAGAAGAACCAAAGATGTGGCAGTCCCCGTCGAAGGAGTAGATGGAACACCACTACTATCAGGTCCTATAAAAGAGAACACGGAGGAAGTCATCTTGAAAATCAACTCCCATCAAGAAAAGATTGCTTTTGATCTGATTAAAGCAGCTCATTATCCTCTGATCTTGGGACTTCCCTGGTTAGTCAAACATAATCCCTTCATAAACTGGACCGCAGGAACCCTCTTTTTGGGTTCTGGACATTGTTTGACAAACTGCCTTCATGAAGGAGCTATAGGCTTGTTCACTTACTCTCCTAAAAACAGTACTCCTTCCAATACGTCTGTAGTATCCAATCTCAACATGTTACCAGAATGTTATCTTGAATACCAAGATGTCTTTTCTAACAAAGAATTTAAAGAACTTCCATCTCATCGACAAGATGATTGTTCCATCGACCTAATTCCTGAGGCACAAGCGCCATTTGGGAGAATGTACACTCTCTCTGGATCAGAAAAGGAGGCGCTGAAAAACTTCCTTCAAGCTAATCTTCGGCATGGACTTGTTACTGTATCGAAGAGCCCTGCAGGAGCTTCCTTGTTTTTCATCCCAAAGGAGGACAGTAAGGAATTAAGGCCATGTATTCACTATAGGGGGCTGAATAAGGTGACTTGCAAGGATCGCTACCCTCTTCCATTAATCCAGGACATTTTGGAAGCTGTCAGAGGTGCTACCATATTCACCAAATTGGACCCAAGAGGGGCGTATCATTTTATCAGAATTAAACATGGAGACGAATGGAAAACCGCCTTTCGTACACCATTTGGACATTAAGAGCATTGCGTAATGCCCTTCGGACTAGCAAATGCTCCTTCTGTCTTTCAACGCTTCATTGACCACATATTCTCGGATCTTCTGTTACATTTTCTAATAGTCTATCTCGATGATATACTCATATTTTCAAAGGATCTCCAAGAACATGTAAAACACGTGGCAGAGGTCTTGAGGAGACTGCAAAAGAATCATCTCTTTGCCAAACTAGAAAAGTGTTCTTTCCATCAACCCAGTATCCCTTACTTGGGTTTCATCCTTTCTTCAGAAGGAGCGGCAATGGATCCCAGAAAGGTTAAGGCTATCATTGATTGAAAACCCCCGCATAACGTCAAAGAAATACAAAGATTTCTGGGATTTTCAAATTTCTATCATAAATTCATCCCAAGATTCTCTGCAGTGATCAAACCTTTCACGACTTTATTGCAAAAAGGGAAGAAATTTTGTTGGAACCAAGACGCACAACATGCTTTTGAGGCCCTCAAAATTGCCTTTCAACAGCCCCTATCTTAAGGTTACCAGACCAAGGCAAACCGTTCATACTGGAGACAGATGCTTAATTTTCAGCGATCGGAGGAGTGCTTAAACAAACCTCCATCTAATGGTACGGAACACCCTGTCGCATACATGTCAAAAACCCTCACTCCAGCCGAATGTAATCATAAAGTATTGGAAAGGGAGCTTTTGGCCATGAAGAGAGCATGTCTAGAATGAAGGCATCTATTATTAGGAGCTCGATACCCCATTCTAGTCAGAACAGACCACCAAAATTTAGTCTCTCCAAAACTTTGAATGCTAAAACTCAAGTTAAGCTAGGTGGGCTCATTTCTTCTTACGACATGGTCATTACTTTTATACCAGGAACCAGCAATCGGATTGCAGATGCATTGTCTCGCAGTTTATATGAAGAGCGAAAAGATGTTGCCACAAACCACCTTTTATATATTACATTTCCTCCCTTTTACAAGAAATCAAGAAACACAGTAAATACATCGCTCCTGAAGAGATAAAGCAGGATCAACTGGTCCAGGAAGAAGAGCTTTGTTAACATTCAGGGCAATTGTATATACCTTCCAAAACCGTACGGAAAGAAATCCTCCAGCTTTGTCATGACCACAAAACTGCCGGACATCGCGGACAGGCCACCACCTATGAATTGATCCATTGTTTCTTCTGGTGGCCTCTTATGCACCAGGGTGTAAAAGAATACATAGCATCCTGTGCCATTTGTATCCAATCAAAAAACCCGCATAAACTGACAATGGGAAAGCTATCGTAACCGCCTTTGCCATCTCAACCATGGGAGAAGATATCTACAGATTTCATAACTGAATTGCCTCCTTCTCAATACACTACCATAATGGTGACAATAGATTCTATGACTAAGTCAGCACACTTCATTCCATTAACTAAACTACCTTCCTCTGCTCAAATTGCTTCCTGTTTTCTGCAAACTATTTTTCAATTACACGGATTACCCAAGAGCATTATATCAGATCGAGGACCACAATACATCTCAGCCTTCTGGAAACTTTTGTGTCATTCCTTAGGTGTACAGCGAAACCTTACATCCGGCTATCATCCTCAATCTAATGGCAGACAGAAAGACTCAACCAATCCCTGAAACAATAACTCTGCTGTTTTTGTTTCAGCATCCCAAGACAATTGGAGTACCCTGCTACCATATGCTGAATTTGCATATAATAACGCACTACATTCAGCAATCCAAATGTCTCCATTCTACTGTTCCTATGGTTCCATCCTTCTGTCTTTCTCACTACCACTCCTTCCTCTACAAAAATCCCCACGGTGAACTCCCTGGTTAAGGAAATTCAAGAAAATCATGTGAAGGCCATTACTACCCTCAAAGATACCAGGGCCAAAGTCGAGCAACAAGCAGACAGAAAACTCTCCCAGGAAATCATCTTCAAACCAGGGGATCAAGTCTGGCTTTCTGCTAAATACCTGCCAAAACACCTGGCCCCTACTAAACTTTCACCCAGGTATTTTGGTCCTTTTCCAGTGCTCAAGGCGGTAGGACCTGTCGCCTACAAGATGCAACTCCCCAAGACCTGGCATAGGATTCATGACGTATTCCATCTGTCTGAACTCAAAGACATCGCAGACACCTTTCACAGACGACAGAATGCTCATCCTCTTCCGGTATTAACCTCTGAAGGTCCAGAATATGAAGTTGCAGCCATTTGTGATTCAAGGTACTACAGGGGCTCTCTACAATACCTTATCAATTGGAAAGGTTATGCTCCATCCGACCGCTGTTGGGAACCAGCCTCGTCTGTGCACGCTCCGAATCTCCTCCGCAAATTTCATCGCACGCATCTATGGAAACCAGGACCTAATACCCCATGGGGAGGGCATAGTGTCAGAACCACATGGAGATCCTTATGTAGGCAATGGAAAAAGCATCATCCCAGTTACACTCAGAAGAAACCAAGATGGCGCCTTTTTTGTTCCGTTCTTCCAACTCCAATGCAGCGGTCTAGTTCTTTCGAAGATGGCGATCGCCATCTACCCGAATCTATTTAGTGCATTCAGGACTTCGGGTAGGTGCGTCGCTGCTTGGCTACCTTGTGTGCTTATCGCTACGCTCCTGTTATTCTTCCTTTCCCTTCATACCTTGCATTCTCCAGTAACCTCCTCATTCCTCCTTCAGTTGCTCCTCACTGTGCTTTCCTGCATTCCTTCCCTTCCATGGCGCTGCTGGTGCCATTCCGTTCCTGTCCGGCTCCCTCCTCCTTGTTGCTGCTTACAGCCGCTGCAGATTTTTCTCACGGAAGGATTCCATCTCTTCCTATTTTGTTGCCATCTGCAGCCGCTGTGGATTATAGTCACGGAAGGATTCCATCTCCTCCCATTTGTTGCTGTTTGCAGCCGCTGTGGATTATACTCACGGAAGGCTTCCATCTTACCTTCAGCTTCACAGAAAAATATTGGACACTGCTAAGGCAGCTCAATGGTGGGTTTTCTTCCCCTGAGGGTTTCCTGTGGATGCTGCCCTCCGGTCTCTGAGAGCCCAATCATTGGTCTCTTTAGTGACTTGAGGGAGACATACCCAATTCTTCGAACAAAACTCAACAACCTCCAATTCGTAAGAAGTTAAGTGAGTAAAACTTCAGATACTATCTAGTATTGTGATATCTATAGCTCTTGGTCCTAAACTATAACATAAATGTATAAGAGGGTGCTTGTGAGGATGTCGCCTAAAACACAAATTCCTCTAGCCAAAACATTACACTTACCTGCGTTCTGACCCTACCACTATAAAAGAAACTGACAGAAGTCTGGGAAATACTATACTTGGGCGTTTACCATAACTGAAATGAATGGTGGTTGATTTCCTACTCTCATCCTGGTGTGACTTGCTCATTTGGGCTCCCATCCTGGTGCGCAGTCTCTGTCGATAGGCTCGGTGTCGCCAAATTCCTCTTGGAGTTCAACTCAGTCCAGTCATTTACTCTTGTATGGGGTATCTGGCCTGTGCCACCCCTCCATTTACTCTCCTTATATTCTTTACCAAAAATGTTTCCAGGGGTTCCCCTCTTCTAGGCCGTTTGTGTTTTATAATCTTACCTTGGGTTTCTGTTCCTTTCACCCTGCTTTGGGGTTTGGTTTCTCTTACCCCGCCCAGGGGTTGGCATTCTACTACCACACTTTGTGGGCCCTGGTTTCTCTTAGCTGTCCCCTCTGCTTACAGGTTTCCTACCCTGTGGTGAGGTTTGGTTTCTCTCAGCACACCTTGGGCTTTCAGCTTTCTTGCCTCACCCTGGGGTTTGGTTTCTCTTGGCCTCCCCACTCCCTTTTTCCTGGTGCCACCACATGCCTCTTCTGTGGGTGGTGCTCCTTCGCAGACTCTTGGAGTTCAGCGACTGCAGGACCACTTATTCGGCTCTGGCATTGTGTGTTGGGCTCCCGTCAGGGTCCTGGCATCTCGGTATGCCGGTGTTCCGCCTCTAATGCAGCGTCTCCATTTTATTCAGTGCCCGTTTCGGCTCCTGCTCAGTCAGGGCCATGAGCGTTCCATGGGCTCTGCCGTGGTTCCCTCCACCACGACTTCACCGTGCCAGGAGTGGGTTCTCTCCTCGGACTCCTCTGCTCCAAGTCTCCATTGTGGATTGGCCCTTTCTCTTTGAAAGCTCAGGCCAGCGCTCACTCTTTCTTAGTGAAAGCTGTGCACACAGAGAGCCAGAAACCACACCTACAATCCCTAGAGGGAGCTTTAAGTCTTTACACAAGTCAAGTCTCATATAACCAACAATGATATTGGGGTCTTGAGAATAGGGAGGATTACTGATATCCCTTTTAGGGAATCTCCTATCCTCAAAGAGGGTGTGAGTCACCCGCTGTGGGATCCCACTTGCCCTGTCCACTTTGGGGCATTAAGCTTAGCAGGCTCACCTCTAGTGCCCAAGGGGGTATCTCATCCTTGGAGAGAGGGGACACATTCCCTGGATTCATCACACCACACAAGATGGGGGCAGTGGATATGCCACTCTTTATGCCTGTTAAGGACCGGTCACACTTCATATTATGCAGAACCCACTCCTTTTGAAACAAGGGCATAGAGTGGTGTTTAGGCTGCAAAGTGCTTCACGATAGTATTCTGCAAGGCCCAAGAGGTGAGGGAGGTGCAAACTTGTATCCTAAGTGTTCCTCTTCATGCACCTGCCCTTTCCCCTAGTTTGCATTTGCTCTTTTGGACTGTAGGGCTGGCCCATCAACAGATCAAGCACTACCTGAAAGTGCTGCTGTGCTTGGCTGCTTAGGCTTTATACACTAGTACATCCTCCTGGAGAACTACTGTGCTGTCCTTCAGTAGTACCCTCTCCATCACTCTGGGGAATCGGAGCTGCTGAGGCTAAACCAACTGGCGACTAGCAAAGCATGAAGGCACCCAATGTTGTCATTCAGGAAAGTGTCATCTGCAAATCTGAATTGGTGATACTCTGAGGACTAATTGATCTCACTGAGAATTCTGGATCAGCCCAATGTGGTTTGTCCTTTAAATATCTTCAGTTCTGGGTTCAAATGGAGTGATTGAGAGCTCTCCAGTTTATACAACCTTTTTTTTCTCTCAAATGGATTGTTTCCCTCCCACGTATTCCTCATCTTTGATATACTCTGATATCATGCTTGCAGTTTGGAAACTTTTCTCAACAGAGGGCACTGTGCGTCATAGTCAACCTTGTGTCCTTCGAGGGTCTCCGTCCACCCAAGTATGACGTTGAAACTGGTATATAAGGCACGCACCGCGCCCATTGCCTCAGTTCAGTTTTTCTGCAAAGCTGCTCGTTCACCTTGGCGTGTTCGAACTACTGCGTAGTGTTTGAGTTTTGTCAGAAAAAGCCAACCAATACCCCGAAAATGGACCTCAAGAGATGTGCCGAATGTTCGGATAAAATGTCTATAACCGATCCTCATCGGGTATGTCTGGGGTTGGGCCACGTCGTTCACGATTTTGGCTCATCCCAGTCTGACTGGAAAAGCTTTAAAAGAGAGAAAGGGGAAACTTGCTTTGGGCAAACCCTCCCCGGAAAGTCTTTGGTAACCACCACAAAAAAAATCAGAAGAGCCCAAGAGAGAGCAAAGCGCTTGAGATCCCGTCATTACTATTTATCATCTTCAAGGAGATCTAAGAAAAGGCGTCATGGATCCAGATCGTCCTCCACAGATACCTCGCCCGAATGAAAACGGATAAGCTTTCCAAAATAGGGGGCTAGTAAAACAGAACTGGAGAAATTTTGTCTACAGATGTTGAAGGTGTTTGAGAAGGCAGCGACATCTGCTCTTTTGAAGAAGTAGTCAGTGACTCCCGACCCAATCGTGCCAAAGGCCGACGGAGTCAAAGAAAACCGCTGACCGTGTGCCCAGGATCCCAGACAGCAGGTCGGCGAAGACTTCGAAGGATTCAATGTCCTCAGAGGCATCTCATGCACCACTCATGGCCTCGACACCTTGAAGGGATGCTCCTGACACCTACTCAACACTGTCGAAGACATCGAAGTAGAGTTCATGAATGTCAAAGATGTTTCAGTGGAGGCCCTCTACGTCCTTTTCGGAACAGTCGAAGGTTTACAAACCACAAGACAAGTGACTTTTTAAAGTCTATGGCCTCTATTTATTAGGTGGAGGAGAGAAGCTCTAATTATGGTTTTGGTCTGGAGTATGGCACTCCTGGTGTTCCCGAGGAGATAATATCGCGGGAATCAAATATGAAGGACCCTGTGGACACCCTTAAGGATGCCAGTGGTCTGGATACTTCTCCAGAAGTTGACTTTGGCACACTTGAAGGCACAGGACACGCTGATGCTTCGTATAGATCAGTGGTGGCAAAGGTAATAGAATATCTTGGCTGGGGCAGGCTATCTGTTGAGTATGAACAGGATGACTTCATTGATATTTTGGATAAGAGGCCCTCTAAGGACCCAATCCACCCTTTTCATGCTGCAGTCAAGAATAAGGTCTTGAAAAATTGGAAAAGACTGGATGCCACTCCTGCAGTCCACAAGGACTTCACAAAGAAATCAAGACCTTCATCAATGGGTCCAGAGTTTCTTTTGATACGTCCACAAAGCCTTGTTCAAGTAGCCACATCTGCTGCTAAGGGAGCAGCTCATCTCACGGTTCCTCCGGACAAGGAAGATAAAAGGCTCGATGCTATGGGAAAAAAGTCTGCTGGAAATATGGCGTTGAAGGCTGCCAATGCAACCTGCGCACTACCAAAGTTCACCTACACTTTGTGGGAGGTGATTGCCATGGCATCTGAGCACACCCCAGAGGGTGAAGAAAGGAATGGTTTTATGAGCATTATTCAGCATGGAAAAGACGCTATGTGTCAATCTTTACAGTCAGGCCTGTACACAGCAGACTGCATTCGCCGTTCTATGGCTGCTTGTACAGTACTTGGACAATTCCCCTGCCTACGAAAATCAATGTTTGCTTCCGAATTGTAGTGCAGACTGTTAGATATGTTGTTTGAAGGTTCTTATTTGTTTGGAAAAAATCAGACGAAAGCCTTGAAAAATTGCAGTTGTCTAAGGCAGCAGCAAAAGCCCCAACAGCGTCTATCGACTCATTCTAACCAGGAATGGATAAACCATTAATTTCGGTACAGTTCCTTGTAAGGAAGGCATGGTATCAAAGCAAGACACACAAGTGAACACAGTTAAAGCAGGTTTATTGAACTTTATCAAGGGTGTGAAAAACACCCATCTAAATCTAAGATGGGAGCAAGCTACGACCATCAAATAATAGTGCAGTCCTAGTGAAGTCTTGTCAACATAAAAAGGGCCTAAACAAAAAAAAAACTATTGCCAATCCCTAGTGTTGATTTACAAATAGTGTGGGGAAATGTTCTCATGAAAAAAGAAAGAAGTGTTCAGTCAGGATGTTCAGGCCGTTGGCTGCCCTTCTCCACGTTTTAGCACAGGACATGGCGGTTCACTACAGCATATCATTCTCTTGGGCTATTTCGGCATGAGGACACAGTTCCTTTTACCAATATCAGGGCCTTCTGTGTCCAAGTCTCTTATGTTCAAAGTCTCTCAATTCAGAAGGCCTGATGTACCATAAACAATGAAAAAGTTACTTTCCAAATATTCAGGTCGGGCGAGTCAATCTTCACCCTGGATGCCCCTTATCCGGGCTCCGATCCCCTTTTATACAATCTAGCCTCCCTTAGTTGGGCTTAGACCAGTTTTAGTTCATAGACATCCCTCAGTCGGGTTCACGTTTGCCACTTCAATATCTTCTTAGGTGACTCATGGTTCACCTCAGATCTCCTTTTATACAATTAGTCTCCCTCAGCCGGACTCAGACCAATTTCAATTCATAGGCTATCGAAGACTTTCAAATGTGCATGGGATTTAGCTTGACCCGCTGCAGGACCACTTCCTTTGCATAGTTTAATAAGTCTCATACGCTCAATTGGATACCATACAGAGACCTTCGAGCGAACACCCACGTGGCTCTGGATCACTCTGTATCTGGTACCTATGTACTTACGACACACACTGCACCGTTCTTCAGCTGCAATTAGGTTTTGTTTCCTAGAGGCCTCTTGAAAGTCGTGGTTCTTCTTTGAAAAGGTCAAGGGTACTTCCGTCCTTGAAACCCTCTCTGGTCTTGCCGCCTTTCTCCTCGGTTTAAACTGCCATCTTGGAATTGCTGCATTTTGCCATGTTCAGTGTGCTTTCATGCTCCTCCTTTTATCTGTGTGGGGAAGTGTGATGGAAGTCAGGTGTGTGTAATTATCAGTAATTGTCTGACCCTGCCTGACCCTTGTGTTGGGACAGCTCTGATGTTAGGCCGTTGTCTCTCACGGTGAACTGGAAAGGGGCGGGGGGGTTGAGCTTCTAGGTATTCTACCTGTTAGGATGGGGGAAAAGGTGTTACAGGGAAGGGGATACCGCGTCTCATCCTTTGGTGTCTCACTTCCACTCCCTAAAGACCCCTCATCCAGGTGATCCTCCCGCACTGGTTCATCCCCAGGAACTGGATACAGTAGTGATGGCAGTGTCCTGGCCACCTGGATGACCGATCCCCGGGGACTAGCGGCTGAGACACCCTCCGGTTTCTGATATCCTTTGTTGGGAGAGCAAGTGTTCCGTTTATGCAAAAGGGACAACGCAAAAGGGACAGAGAAGACAACAGTGAGGCTGCCAAGATCATACGGGCAACCAGCATCTGAAGGAATGGCGAGGCATTACAACAGATGCTTGGGCTATGCAAACTGTTGCCTTTAGCTACTGCCTCCCTTTTCTAAAAAAAAAAAAACAAACTGTCCCCCACAAGCCCAGTCCTTGAAAGCACCAGATCCACTCCTCCTACAGGAGGTTCTGACACTGTTGGAGAAGTATGAAATCGAACAGGTGCCTGTAGCGGATAGAAATCAAGGCTGGTACTCTGATTATTGTCTGATCCCGAAAAAGGACAGAGGGTTGCGACCCATCTTGGACTTGAGATGGTTGAACAAGTTCCTCAGGATGGACAAGTTCAAGGTGGTTACTCCAGGCTCTTCAGCTCCATGATTGGATGGTGTCATTGGATCTTCAGGATGCTTATTTTCATGTGCAAAACAAGAGTTGATGGCTGGAAGGTTTAGAATGAATCTTGACCTCTGGCATTGCTCGGGGCAACCCTCCAGAGCATCGTTCTTTGCCTGCCAAGCCATTACAAAAGGGGAAAGACCATATGGAAATCAGGATTGGTCCCACCCCCAAAGGGGTATTCCAGCCCGAACTGCTAGTTCACCTCCCTTTTGCACGAGACGTGGACCCCTTGCTCACTATTCTTAGAGAGGCACAGCTCCTCCCTACTGATGAGGTCCAACCAGACCGAAACACGTGCATGGGGATGCTGTTGGTACTCTTGTTCAGAGGAGAATTGCCTAGCATTTCGGTGCTGGACTGCCCCAGGGCAGGACAAAGACTGATATGTTTGGGATATTTCTTCTCTGTGAAAGATGGTGAGCTAAAGACTCTGGGTAAGTCTCTCATAACCAGGACTGTCTGGCAGAGGGACTCCCAGGACCCCCTTGTGAATTTGCTTATTTTCATGTGCCAATTCATCACAAGCACAGAAAATACCTGAGCTTCGCCTTTTGGCAGTTCTCACTATCCGTTTCGGGTACTGCCTTTCGGACTAATCTTGGCTCGAGGGTCTTCACCAATCTTATTGCAGTGGTGGCAGCGAATCTACAGATGGGGGGATTCACATATAATAATAACAATCAGGAAGAGTATAGTAAGTTTATCATTCAGCCTGAAGTGTTAGGTAAAATGGGTTTTATCACTCATAGAACACTTCTGGGGGCCCACTGGGTTTCCGTGGGATAGCTTTACGATTAGTGTGTTACCTCAGAGAAGTCCTTAGAAAAGGAAGGAGGGCCCTGACCTAATGTGAGGTGTCTATCCCTAGGGGAGGCGTGGGGTGCAGAACTGGGGGTAATGGGAGCCTGTGGTGTAGGCTGAGCAGTGTCACAATCACTAGGGCCACATTGCTGTGATTAGCTTTTTATGCTGGGGCTGCGAGACCCTCTAGTTTTATTCGACCTTCAGAGGAGTGTGTGGACCCCAAGTTGTTGACTACTTGCTGTAGTTAAAAGGGTGTATACATAGACGTTGAGAACATCATAGAACAGTATCAATAAAAACCTTTTTCTGGAAGGCCAGGGATTAAATTAGACTAGGTAGGTTCAGTAGTTCAGCCTTAAGGTGGTCTCGCAGTGGTGTTTTCTATGGACCACTGGTAGCTCTAGAGTTCAGAAGCCAATGTTCGTGTTATTGAGAAAAGGTGATTAAGAAGTCACTTCTAGTCGGTATGCCTGCATGTTCTTCGGGGTATCCTGTAAAAAGGGGTCGACCGGTTTTGAAGACCTTTTAGTTTGTCATCTTCTTCAGAACCAGATGGTTGATTCTGTCTTGCATGAGATCAGCGTTTCAGGTGGATATGGCGAATCATCACCCCATCTACCTAGAGAAAGACCAAACTCTAATTTTGGTATATATTCATGAGGTAAGTATTGCTTCTTTTCAATGCATTAGCCTGCTTCAAATAGTTCTTGTACAGAAAACATTCCCTCATCTATTACATTAAAATCCATTATGAAACCAGTACCCCACGACCCTTCATACTGCAATTTCATTGCCATAGCATGTTATCACACCCTGGTTGGAGTTACCTCATCACCCAGACCCAATGGTGAAGGTCTGAATGTGTTTGTGTAGTTTTTCTGGCTGTCCGATCACTCGCAGGTCATCAGGATCAGGGAAGAACCAACTTAGGTCAGGGCACTCCTGGCAGATAGAACTAAAGATAATGGGTGCCTGTTAAAAGGCTGCCAGGGTGCCACTGCTGCATTATTTTATTGCATTGATTTCGTGCCAACCAGGTGCCAAAAAACAGTGCATCTGCGCTGTGTCCGATCTCAGAATCGGCTTGTTCGAATCAGCGCGGCATGTATGTAAACTATTCAAAGCCGCCTGTGAACATTCGGAGTACTTGTCGGGAGTTTGTTGGCGTGTTTATATATTGCTATTCTCAGCGTGTTGCCCAAAACCGCATTGTGATATATTCAAACAGATAGCATTAGCTTATACATCTATGGCATCTATTTTTTACGAGGACACTGTACTATTGTACACAATGTGGGAGAGGGTTTGTGCATGTTTTAGATCATGTCATTGTGTATGCCCGTTGCTCAACGTGTGAGGCTGGGCGCGGTATTTTATCTGAATGTTATGTGGCAGGGGAAAGAGGTTACTGAAGGTCTAAGGGCCCACTCAACTAGAGGTGTAGCCACTTGTACAGCCTTCCAGAGAGGGGTATCACTGCAGGAGATATGCATTGCTGCCACCTGGTCTTCTGTGCGTACATTTGCAAAGCATTACTGTTTAGATTCCCTTTCGGGCCGGGAATCCAGATTTGGAAAGGCTGTTTTACACAGCGTAAATCAAAATTTAACTCTTCTTTCCCACCTCCTACAAAGCACTGCTATGCGAGAATATCAAAGATGAGGACTACGTGGGAAGACACTCCATTCGAAGAACAAATTACTTACCCCTGGTAATGTTCTTTCGACTGCATATTTCTAGATATTCCTCCATATAACCTCAAGTCACAGAGAGCATCAACTCCTTTTCTTTAATCCAGTCATGGATGCTGGACAATGGTCTTCTTCTTAATGACTCTAAAACAGAGCTGATAAAAGGCACTACAGCTCGGCTTAAGAAGTTAGATCCCAAATATCTGGAATTCCTCATAACTGGATGCTCTGTTGCTACTCTCCCCAAAGTAAGGACACCGGGCATTGTCCTTGATCAAGAACTTGAAGGTGCATGTTGACAGTCTGGCCTCTTCTGCTTCTTATATTAAGTTGTTGACACAGCAAAGACCGTTTTTTTACCTATAACTGTGCGCCCATTGAGAGAGCCTTTATTGGCTCAAAAATAGACTGGTGTGCTGAAGGGTATCAGGAAAGGTGCACTCACCAAACTTCAGACCGTGCAGAATAGTTCATTTTGGGCAGTAGGTGGTCTAGGCAAAAGAGCTTGCATATCGGAAGCCAGAAGAGTGCTTCACTGGCTTCAAGTTGACGCCAGGATATTGCCTACTCTCCTTAACACATAATGAATGGCCTTGGCCCAGTTTACCTATCAAAGGGACTGTCTTGGTTAAAGTGGATTAAAAACTGTGCTCTTTACTTGATTTTCTCATTCCTGCCCTACCCCGATATGACATTGATCTGCTGAGTATCTTTTCTATTTCTATTGTTATGTTTGTCCATTAGCACTCTTATGCCTCTGGGCCCTTTGTTTCAGCGCTTTACAAATAATTATTTTAATCAATATCTATCCAGGCTCATTTGCCCTATGTACATGGCAGTTTTCTCAATGCTGCCGACAGTAGAAATTACCACATCCAGAGGAGGGTCTTTTGCAAAGAAACATTCTTGTATCTTGGAATCGTTGATACACCTGGCCAGTTGGCTGAAGATTGACAATGCAAGATCTCCTAATCATAGGTGTGGTTCAACCTCCATAAGGCCGGATCATATTATGTGTTAATCTGTTTCCTGCATCCTATTGGAATAACTTCTCTAAAACTGTATTGACTTTGTGCCCAAAGTATTTTTGCAGTCTGGACACCGCTTTGGAATACGCCCCTTCTTCGCCTGCACTGGTAGAATGGCCTCCTTAGTAGTAGCAGAACATTCCTCTCCCTCAGTGGCTATTAAATGTGTCAAACTTTCTCCTTCATCACTGCCACAAGAGTGGGAGTGAACTAGGTTCAACAAGGAAAACGGGTTTGGGGTCCTACTAGCAGCTCCATAGTGCCCTATTAAAAGCTTCTTCTGTTGTTTGTTTGCAGTGGCAAGGTGTGTTGTGTTGGGGTGCAGAGTAAGTGGAACCTGTGGTGAAGTTGGGGTTGGAAGGCTTGCTTGCTTGATGAGCGGCTTCACCTTAATTCTGCCACAATAGTGGGTTAGTTGGGACACCAGTGGAATGGGAGCCTTGCCATTTGTTACAATGAGTCTGTGCATTGGGGACTGCTCACACCAGTGAAGTGCAGCACGTGGCTTAGTTTCCCCCGACACAGCCACTGTGCACCCGTGAGATGGCACAGTGGGCCATTGCACTTAAATGTGCTTGTGTGACATGTGGACTATGGCTTCTGTGTCCCATGGAAATGGGAGTGTAGCACAATCTGTTTTGGAGGCAGAGACCTTCTAAATAGATCTTCAAGGATTTAATCTCATAAGTGGATAGGGGCCTGGAACATCTACCAAGGAGGTGATACAGCAGCATGGCCACTATGTGGAGTACTACGGGTGGAAGTGCTCCCGAGCGTGAACCTTGTTGCCAAAGAGGTGAGACGAGGAAGGGCATACTAGTGCATGGACTTCTTTATTACACACTTACAGGCAATGCTTCCCCAACAATGCTTTGCACTTCTCACCACCTGTTCCCATGAGATGCAGAGTAACTTTTTCAATGCGTGCAGAATTAGACCAACACCGCCTTCGTTCAGTTCAGCTCTACTCCTTTAATATGCTCAAAGAACTCCACTGTGGCATGCACCCTCTTGAACCTGACAACATCAGGCTGGATGGCTCGCCATGTAAAATCAATCTTGAAGTTCTTGTTACTCATCTTTAAAGCAATTCATGGTGTTGCCTCTAATATTTTACAGACTAAATCTCGCTAGACTCTCCATGCTTCATCCCTTTGTTCCCTGTCAGTCCCCTGCCAATCCTGCACCGCCTCCTAATTTCGAACCGCTCTACTTGTACCACTCTGCAGTAATGCTCCCTGCGTTGGCCATTAAGGCCATATCATCGTTAGGACGGTTCAAATATAGACTTGAACACCACCTTCTAACTATATAATCTATTTACGTGTGTTTGCTTTGGTTACTAAGACTACACTGTACTTTGTTCATGCTGTAAATATTGGCACTATGCTTTATGTATCAGGTATATGACCATGCTCCTGTATTATGTTCACATTATTAACCCTTCATGGACTGGTTCTAATCATTCATCACATTATTGGTTGTTTGTAAAGGCACCTTACCCGTGGACTATTTAGCGCTTGTAACAGCGCCACACGCCCCTGGGCCCCAGAGAGCTGAAAGGGAGAGCAGATGGAGCAGGAAGGGAGTCTCCACAGAAGATTGGGATCATCAACCAAGGTCTGACCAAGAAGCAGAAAGAAATCTAGCCAGGAGCTAATAAGTAGGTCTTGAGGGCTTTTCTGAAACCCAGGGTGGGAGGAATGAAGAGGAGGGAGGCAAACTTTTAGAGAGTTTGGTCAGCAAAATCGAACATGGAATTGCTGGTATGCTGCAGCTTGAAGTGCCAGACTTCCAGCTGAAAGGAGTCATTGGAGCAAAGACATCTCCTAGTAATAGAACATTTAATGTGGCAGGTAGATAGCCAGAGCCTTGAAGGCATTTGTGTCAAAGTTAAAATATTGTGTTTAACATGTGCCTCGACTGGAAGCCAGTGTAGAGACTGCCTGGCAGAAGTGACATGATCCCGGCGGGTAAGATTGCAAACAATACGAACCATACTGTTTTGGATTACTTGCAATTTATGAAAGTTGGCTTCTGAAGTGCCTGCAAGAAGGCTGTTGCAGTAATCCAACTTTGAACCCACTATTGCCCTAGCTAAAAGACAGCAGTTGGTGTCTGAAAGATGGGGTCTAATGTGTCTGAGTAATCAGAGATAATATGCAAAGAAGATCTAAGCTGGTTGAAAGGAGGAGTCCTAGAAATATCAGAGTCCAAGATGAATCCTACCGTCCTAATGTTGTCAGCTACTCTAATGGTACAGTGAGAGATTGAAAAGGAGCAGTAGTCGGTGCCTACCAAGGATGAGCAGCTCGCTCTTTGCATTGTTCAGTGTAATAGTTAGCAGCTATCCAGGCCAGAACACCGGAATAGACTTGATTAATAACTGGGATTCTTTATTGTGATCGCCAGATAGTTAACAGTATCTGGGTGTTATCAGCATAATTGGTGTAGCTCACACCAATATGGTCAAGATCGAACAGAGGCTGGGTATAGATGTTATAAAGGGTGGGAGCTAAACCACACCCCAGAGGGACGCCGCAATCAAGAAAATTAGGACTAATAGAGGCATCTGCATAGACTTTGGATTGTCTATTGGAGAGAAACGAGTTGACCCAGCAGAGGTGGATGGAGAGAAGTTAAAAAAAGCAGCAAGGCGATCGACAAGGATGGAATGATCACCCAGGTCGAAGGCGGCTGATAAGTTGAATAGCCTAAAGAGTGCAGTGTGACCATGATCAAGGATGTTGGCGATAAGATCAATCAAGGCAGTACCATGGCATGATCAGAAGCTGGATTGCCTAGTGCTCGGGATGTTGAGTTTCGAAGAAATGCTGAACCTGCAAATATGCCACCCTATCCAGAAAGGGGACGCTGGTAATGGGCCTTTATTTGGAAGGGATTAGCGGGTCAAAGGATTCTTTCTTCAAGTTGGGAGTAATCCAAGCCTGTTTAAGAATACTGGGTACAGAAGCTGCTTCAAAAGAAGCATTACTATACCTGGAAATAAGAGGTATTAAGTCCGCACAGGATTTAATAGACGCAGAACAGATGTCTCACTCACATGCTGTAGGCTTGAGGTTATTAATCATTTCCCTGATAGTGTTCTCAGTGATATGGCTGAAAAGGAAATGAGGGAAGATAGATTCAGGAGGAATGATGGGGCTAGGGCAGGCCTGCAAAGGATTAAATGTAGCTTTGTTCAACGGCCTGCCAGCCCGAGCTTTGTGGGCCAAAGCAAAGCGAGGGCCTCAGCTCGGGCTGTGGGATGTTAAACGCCATGTCTGCCCCCAGACTGGGCATGAAAGCTATTCACACCTCGGGATTCCCGCGAGCACATCTCCTGTTGGAATTTTTTTTTCATTCCAAAAAATGGATGCCGCCATTAAAATAGAAAAGGGACTAGGCCCCTTTTCGGTTGATAGCAGCCATGGAAAACAGATTCCAAAATGGCCACCTTCATCTGAAAAGGGACCTAGTCCCTTTTCTATTTATATGACGCAGCCATTTTTATTGACTTATGAATGCACAATCGTGCCTGGGAATGGCAGATTGCGATTGGTCAATCTGTCTTTCCCGGGTGCAAATGAAGCATTGAAACAAGATTTTTTTGAATGTTAAGACGATGCATCTGTAATTTGGTCATCGTGGCATCCTCAGTCTTCTGGCCTCAAGCATGATCCTTAAATATACAGGTCTCCTCAACGTTTTTTCCCCTTGAGTTCTTAAAGGATGGTATAAAGCTCCTTAGTGTCGGATTTGGCCGAGTTAATACGTAAGTCGAAGGCAGTATTTTTGGCCTCATTTGCATAATACAGCTGTTGGTCATTGTGAAAAGTAATTTCTGGTCCAAATGTTACCCTTGTTCTAAATAAATACAAATACAGGCATCCTATGTGCCTTTTTAACGTTTTTTTAGACCCATACCGGATGTCTCTTCTATCCACCCTCCACTTTTCTCCTCTTCTCTCGCCCCCTCCTCTTACCCTGCAGTATCTTTACTCAAGAATCCATCATACAGGCATAGGATACCCCTACTTGTCATTAGGAGGGATGGGAGAGTAAAGTGGGTGCAAATAAGCACCTCCTGGCAAACTGTCAGCTTGTGAACATTTACACAACTGCTTCTCCATGTTTAAACTTTGCCAATACCGAAAATGGTGTTATTCCGTGAATCATTTCAAAGTGTTCAGAATGAGTGTTTAACTTTAGGTGCCCCGCCCTTTAAAAAACTATCCGTACCTACAAGCTATTTAGACTGCAGAAAATGTCTGTTTCCATCCTATGGCACGATGGGCCCTTGTGAAGTCGCAGGCTTATAAATAACCAGGTGCCTTTATCAGCAAGCATGTTAACACATTTGATTACGCTTTGCCAACAATTGTTTCTTCACGAGGTATCTTATATTGGCTCAGTACTCAACTTTTGACACAGCACTTACTTCCAGATCTCTAAGCCACCATGTCGGGCTTTACTCCAGGACCTGGTAGCAGGAAGGAGCCACTGGAAAGTCTATATAGCAATTTTGCTAGAACTCTCTGGTCGAGCTGTCCCGGGCAAAGTCTGCAGAGCTCAAACATGGCTGCTTAGCGTCCTTCGCTCACCTAGTGTTACTGTGGTAGAACAATCAAGGCACAAGCTCCTTATCTGGTGCCACCTCAACCATCCTACAGTAGGACACCATTGTTAAAGATAAATGTCCCTTTATCTGCTTTAGAAACTGAATGACTCTGTACTTGTGCCACAAAAATAACATCCACTTAAAAAAAATGCTTATTCAGGCAGGAAAACAAGTCTCTGGTCCGGGCAGTGGAAGAGTTTGGACTCTTGCAAAAAGGTGGTCCACTTTGGTCATAGACATGCCTTGACTCAGTGGTATTCAGTGCAGAAATGCATTCCTATGGCAATTAATTTAGCTTCATCTGTTGTCCTAGTCTTCTGGCAGGTCAAAACGTTTGGAGTACTTGCCTTGGCACCATTGGCCTATGCACTATAGGCCTGGACTTGCCTATTTATTGCAGCTAATCGCTCCCTAGCACTTCCTACACTGGGCACTTACATCTGCTGCTCACTCAAAAGCACAGACACTCCTGCACCTCCCCCCCCACTACCCCTTCCCCTCTCCCTGCACTTGCACGCTCTGAATGCTCACAAGGCCTGGTAGGTCCGCCTTTATCCTGCAGTGTAGTAATAGTGTTGGCCTGTGTGCGCTTTGCAACGCGATGTACTTGTTGTAAAGGTGCCTAACAAATGCACAATAAAATGCTTGCTTCTGAGCCTGGAAGCTTGCCATTGGTGAAAATAGTGGCAGGCTGGAACTCCATTTGTTGCCTGCTCAAGGATCCTAGGTGGCACCGGAAGTATTGGAGCCTGTTATTTCTCTTTTTTGTCCTCGGAAAAGGGAGGGGCACAAGTGGAGCATGGGGGTGGCAGAGGTGGTGGTTGGGTGGGAGGGGAGGGAGGACTCTGTTAATTTAAGTTTTCTCATGTTCCTTGTCTGGTGGGCGCAGGACATTGTGTGAAGCAACCACACCGACTGAGCACTAATCCTTTTGTGGCTGGTCCATCTTTCAGACCAGAGGAAGTGGCATTGCTGGATCTGGGGAATCAAGTGATAATGACTAGATGGTTTTGGTACACAAACAGAATATGGCACAGCGGAATGGCAGTTTTCTATGAAGATTTGTAATGCGTAGCTGGTGCGGTGGCCTTTCTGGAAAATAGGCCCAACGGCACTGCTAGTGAAGGATGCTTCACCTAGATGATGGAATTTGATCCCTTAAAGTGGGGACATGCTGGTTGTCCCCAGGCATAACGGGTGGTATCACAACACATACTTCCAAAACTGCGGCAGAGACTTGGAGCTATGAGGGTCCGACAAGGTGCTGTTTGGAGTGGGTGCAGCAGACTCTGAGCTGTGTTCGGTATCCCGTGCTTGGTTGTAAACAGGGTGCGCCTGCAAGAGTCACCAACCAGGTGGATTAGGTTGCTTGGATTTGTTGATGAAAGTTGATTATTACACTGTTAAGCTATCTCCTGATGCTCCCATCGTCTTTGAGGACACGATCAGACACTTGTCTGTAATATGGATCTTCTAGGCTATACTTGGCTGGTCTATAGATGACGCATGTCTATAGCAACATGTTGAAACTATTAGAAGCAAGTTTTCTTTTCAATGGGCAATCTTCTCTTCTATCAGTGTGAGGCCAGAAGCAGGTAGGGGCCTAATCACACGCTGCCCCTACTAGGAAGTACGCGGGCTGTTCAGCAAACCTTTGCTGTTCCTTGTGGGTCTAGTGAAGATGAAAGTACTGCCTCAGAGCATCATTGTTTGAATAGGGATTCAGTTTGGGACATGTGTCGCAGCCTTAGTCACACTTGTGCATTAATTCAAGTTTGAAGCTCATGCCTGTTTAGGGCCAGGCACAGCCATTCAAACTTCCTGGACAAATACAGGGGCACACGCAGGTATTGTAGAGTTTTCTGCCTGGGAAGCCTGTTAAAGAATGCCCCTTTGTCTGTACACCACTTCCTAGACAAAGGTTGGCCACCGTAATATATTCTAATGTTTTCTTAGTTGCAGGGCCCAATCTGGTTGTTGGGAACTTTCTGGACTTGAGTGGGTGGTCATGGGAGCTCATCCTGCAGTCAGTCGATGTTTGTCACCAAGAAACACTTGCTGTCCCGTGATTAAACTTAGTCTGGGTCTAGGAAACTACCTGAGGCCATCTAGGCTGAGTGAAGGGAGGAGACACTCCTCCCGGGTGGTTTTTTCACACACTAGCCCTGCCTCCTTGTGACCATGTCAGGCCGTTACCTCTACCTCCTCTGCCTTGGGCTTGTCATCGCGCAGTTCATACATACATATATTTCCAAACATGTTCGCAGTATCAAACACTACTCATGGATGAAAAAGAGATCAGAGGATCAAAGGGAAAGACTAGGATAATATGAATGGCGAAAATAGCACTTTATATGCATTATATTATATAATATTTCTATATGAACAGTCTTGGCCCTAATCAGGTTCTTGTACACGCGATACATTGTGCTGCCATTCCTTATATTTATGCAGCCTGCCAGTGTCCGGGGAAACTGTAGATGGATGAAAAGAATTGCGATTACTTTATTTCCTAAAGCGGTTTAATTCTGTCTATTTTAAATGCAAACTTACTTGTATATTTATTTAATTTCATTGAAACGGGTTTCAAGTCAAACAAAAACATTTATTTCACGCCTCTGCCAAGAGATTCCTTGACCCCCTGCCAAGAGACTGTTTGCAAGTAGTGTGCACCCTGTACTTGGTTAAAAGCCATTTTTGCAATTCAGGATGTTTCTGCAAGTCCAATACATGGGCACAAATATAACTTGCTCTACCCCTTCTAGTGTGCAAACGCCCACAGTGTGGCATGCGCTGTAAGGAATAAACGCTCTTTCTTTTTAGAGTCTCATTCACTTTTTGTCTTCTTAATTTGGCGTCATGACTATTTTCTTGTGAAACCCATCAGTGCAACATGGCTCTTGTATGTATGTGGCCCTCTGCAAACCATTATTGATGGCAAAGGTAGTGGTTACCGCCAAGGTGCTCCTTGGTCTCTCTGGGACAGTACTCGGACAGTTCTACTAGTTCTGGTTGGTGGCAGTGTCATTTAATATAGTGGTTGCACGAGGTGTAGAAATTATGGCTCACAAGAAGCCTTCATACCTGCATGCTTCAAAATAGAGCCTATAGTGTTGTAAGTATTTACCAGTCAACTGTACATGGTTAAAATTATTAAATTGGGTTTTCTGCAATGTGCTTCATGCTGGACTCCAGCTTCTCTGCATGGGACCGGGTATCTAAACTGTGTTGCTCGGTGCCATTTTGTTTCCAAGATAGACAATTCGCTATCCTGCCAGCCTTGTTGCTCTCGAATCAAATGTGATTGGGCGGAGACCAGAAACACCTGGTTGGGTCATTTTCCTGTTGGGAGCTCTGGCAAGGTGCTCACAAATTAATGTGCAAGGTGGGCTGGGTGTCATTGCATGGTCTAGCTTTCTGAGATTTCACTTGAAAAATATGTATGGGAACAATGAAGCTGGATAATAAGTTACTAGACTTTGTTTTGTGTGAAACTCAAAACTGGACTGTGACCAGGAGTGGACTGCAATAGCGGAGGGGCATCGCTGATTGGTCCCTGGAATAAACCTAGGTCATCAGAGTAGGGTAGATTTGAAGAGCTTTTATGCTGAGGCAAAAGAAGGTCATAGTTTTAGAGATGAAAAGGGAGAAAATGGAAGGCAGAAACTGTGGGCTAGGATAGCAATGCAAGTTAGCCTTGCATGACAATAGGGGGGTAATGGGGCGGGTCAGATCACTGGATGGGCAAATACTTTTCTAGGGTGTGTGGTTAAGGCTGCTCTCTTCACTCCGGTTCAGCACAAAAATAGACACTCTGCAGCAGGAGCATTGTCAACTTCTGGGTTACTGACTGAGGTCTTGCTTTGTATCTCCAAGGAAGTGCCAAACAGTTGATTGCAAGGCTATAGGTAGGTTGAGTTCGAACAATGTGCCCCATGATTTTTAAAGTTGGGAGACATTATTATTATTTTTTTTTTTTAGGGCATGGAAATGTCATTGTCATTCCTCACTGGGGTATTTTTTAATATATTAAAATATATGTGGATTTGTATAGTGAAAAACTAGCTCGGCAGCAACGGAGCACTGTGCGTGCTTTGGAGAGATCAAGATTGGTGCATTTATGAGACCATCCTGGAGCGGTGCTAATTCAGGGGTGGTGGATTCTGAGTCGCACCTCGGGGTTCTCTAAAAAGCAGGACTGCACAGTTTGTAACTGAAGGAGCGTTGGAATGGTTCTCATCGCAACGAGGATGTGTTATAGTATGCTGGGGGCATGGCAGGAGGAGGATCTTCTCCCTATTTGTCAGTTTTGTTTCAGGTTTTGCTCTTTGAAGAGCTTGTGCTGCACGAGGTGGTAAGTTCGGCAGCAAGGTAGGCAGGTGTTCATGAGGTGACTGTCTCATATGTGATGCAGGCCTCTTGAAGAAACTCTTACTGGAGATAGTTACCCAGCGTAGGTCATGCAAAATGGGGAGTCCTGGTTGAATTTCATGGAACCTGTTATGGCGCATGCTGCAGAATAATGGACTGCCTTGCAGGGCCAGGTGTGCTTCCAGGAACCCAGCAAGGAGGAATTTCCCCCAACAAGGTGTTATCATGAGGACTAGTATTGCAGTCCAAAAATCTTATGCTGGAAGAAAGGGCTTAACATTTTGCAGCAGTGTGAGCTGATAGCAAGCAAACTGACTTTTTGTTAATATTCTTCTAGAAGGAGAGTTTACGGTCTAAGATGAACCAGAGAGATTTATCAGCGAGGACAAGTTTATTTAATGGTGCTTTATACATCTTTTATCCAAAGGGCTTTACACTAATGAAAATCACGTTAGATAAAAGTGGAAAAGATGAAATAAAAAAGCCAGCAAGAACAAATTCTTATATCACATGACGATTCCAGGAAAGACGGAATGTAGTAAATCGTTTTTTCAATTTTTTTTTTTTTTTTTTTTTAACTGAGCCAGTCAAGGAGAGGAACTTCAAGAGGTAAAGAATTCCATGACTTACGTGCAAGTAGTTGAAAATAAGAAAATCGTGAAGAGGCACAGGGAGCGTGGGTGGGGGGGGGGGGTGGGCAGATAGCAAATATTGTGAAGCATAACTAAGATTTCTAGAAGGCTGATAGAGATCCGAGAACAGATACAGCAGTGCCAGAGCGTGAATACTTTTTAATACTAAACAAAGACCCTGCTATTCAAAGCGCGTCTGAAATGGCAACCAGCAGAGATGAGCAAGATGAGGTGTAACATGAGAAGAGCAAGGAAGGCAAAAGATACCCAACAGCAGAATCTAAAATGCAACGTAAATGTAAAGGAGCACTGATGGGAAGACTTACATAAAATGAACAGCAGTAATGAATACAAGAGAAGACTCTGGGTTGCAGCAAAGTTTTGGTAGACTAAAGTGAGCAGGTGTATTTTTCTGATCTTGAAAAGATGAAAATGACAAGATTTAACAGTTGAAATCTGAGCCCGTACTGAGAAAGAAAAATCAAAAATGATACCCACATTACAGGCCTGGTGAGAAATGAAAAGCTGAAGCGGAAAAATGATATGAAGGATGAATAAATCGTAGGAAAAACGTATTTTTTGGTGGGTGGATTTTTTTGGGAGGGATTGAGACCAAAAACCCAAAGACATCCAAGTTTTAGCAGCAGATAAGTGCAAAGAAAGAAGCAGATGAATGGAATCATTCAAAGAAGGCAATGACACCAAATGTGTGTCTATCGGCATAGACATGAACCTGGTGCTGCAACTCTAACATTAAAGAAGCTAAGGATGAAATGTAAATCG
This sequence comes from Ambystoma mexicanum, assembly GCF_040938575.1. Lineage (NCBI taxonomy): Eukaryota > Metazoa > Chordata > Amphibia > Caudata > Ambystomatidae > Ambystoma > Ambystoma mexicanum. Next base: position 100,964,250 of record NC_090936.1, on the reverse strand, counting down.
TAAAAAGAAGTGGGCCTAAGACAGAACCCTGAGGAACACCATAAGGGGTAGTAAAGACAAGAAAAACAATCCTTCCACAAAACAGTGAATGATCTCAGATCTGACAATCAAGATGGGACAGTTTGAGATTACCAGCGTGAAGCATAGTTAGAAACTTATAGGAGTGCGGTTTCAGTCGAGAAACCAGAACGAAACCCAGATTGTTCTTGAGGAAGCAAATTTAGTGTTTAAATAAGCAGAAACTTGAGCAAACAGATGTCTCTTAAAGTTTAGATGAGTAAGGAAAAAGAGTAATTAGGTGAACATTAGCAGCCTCAAAAGGATCAAGAGTGTTTTCATGTTCTTTTAATAGATGGATTACAGTTGCAGTTTTAAACACAGAAGGAAAAGAACCCAAAGATAAAGAAAGATTAAATATAGTAAGAACACAAGCCAGTTGATTTAACCCAGGAAGCTGCTAAGGGATTTTAAAGGGCAGCAGAAGGGCGAGTCTGGTAAATCAAAGAACTAACGCTGCCCTTAGAAATGGGGGCAAAAGAGAAAAACTAAGCAGTGGGAAAAAAAGAACTGACACTAGTTAAGGTCCTTAGATGCAGGATCAGAAGGAGCATCATTATTTAGCGAAAGATTAATAGTGTTGGTTTTAGACCAGAAGAATTTAAGTGTCATCAGACGTGAGATTAGAAATAATAGAAGGATCAAAAGGATGAGGGGGCAAGAATCTTAAGAGTAGAGAAAAGCAATTTTGGGGAGTTAGATTGGATCTGAATTAGAGTTTGAAAAGGATTAGCTTTAGCTTGTTTAGGGCAGAAGAATAGGAATTAAGCAATGTAGAAAAGAGTTGATGGTTAAGGGTACAACGTTTTTTCAGCCACTGATATTCAGCCTTTCCGAAGTTGAATCCTAAGGATTTTTAAAGAAAACTAAGGACTGGCAGGTATAGGAGTACATCCAGACAAAGGAGAGACCAGATCTAGGATGAATTAATCAGAGTAGAGCTTACTAAGGAATCCGACAATATTAGTAGGAGGAGACTGTTTAACATGAGTCCCCCTTGTCTGTGATCTGGAGCACTTGGTCAGTCACCTGGATAGCTGTTTCTCTGCTGGACTGAACCCGGAATGTTCATTCTGGAGCAGCCCATGGCAGCGGATCTGTTAATGGAGTTGGTAGGCTACTGCCTTATGAATGATTTTACCAAAAAATGGGATGCTGGTGATTGGCACGGTCCTCTCGGTCAAGGATGTTTTTTTAAGGGGTGGATTGGGTCGTTCCTATTTTTTAGGCTGCTTGGGAAGATGCCCTGACTGGGCGAGGTGTTCACTATTTGCGTTAGAGCCATGATGGCAGTCTTTTGATGTTTAATATGGTATCCTATATTTTAAAATGCTTTCTTTGGTAAGTCTACATTTTGGTCATACACTTTTTGTTGAATTGCCCATTTTCATATACATGTGTATGTGGGGGTAGGGGTGTGGGGGTAGAGAGTGGCGGATGGGTGGTACCTTTGATGAATCCAGGGAATTCCTCCCCAGGGGGCAGCCACCCCCATTGGGCCTAGGTGGAGTGCCCATTGAGTATAACGCCCCCGTAGTGGACTGTGCAAGCAGGATCCCATGAGGGTAAACACCCCCTAGACCCCATTAGAGGACCAGCAATCTCTAAATGGGGATATGTCATACTTCCTTGTCTCAAGAATCCAGTAGGTTTGTTGGTAACATGGGAATTGACATGTATGACTTACTACTTCATATACCAATGGCTGGTATGTTTTTTGATCCTATTCAGGCACTGTCCTCCTCAACCTGGAACGTAGAATGGGAGATGAGCCCACCCCCTCCTTGCGTGACAGGAGAGGATCAGTATTGGTGGAAGGGGAAAGAGAAACCTGCAGAGCTACACAGGTTGAAACCACCTCCTTTGAGGGGAGGTGTGTCTGAGAGGCAATCCTGTGCCCACCATAGCACTTCCACCTATGGTGGGCATAGCAGAGCTCTTGGTAAACCAGCCGAAGCACAGACATGAGCGGTCCTGTGCACAAGACTCAGTGAAAGATGGCAGAACTGCCAAGTCATGGTGAGACACAGAACGGCCATCAAAGCCCTGCAGGGAGACCGCGGGAAGGCAGCATGCACTCCAGCAGACACGGAGGAAGCAGACATGAGGCCTCATCAGCCCACCAAAACCCCTGACCGGAGGAGCACCACGGAAAGCAGAAGGTACACGGTCGCTCCCAAGGCATCATGAGAACAAACCAATCTCACGGTGGAGTGATAGCAGACCGACTCCAAGGTGGAATGAGAGCAGGCCAGCCCCAGGGTGAGTGGGAGAGATTTTAGTGCTGTTTTACTTCAGCTGTTTAATTAGGCCTATAACCCTTTTTGATACAGAAGCAGAATGGTGGGGTCATAAACCACCCACCATTCTATAATTGTTGGTGAACCGGCCCTTATTATATGTTTCTATATATGCTAGGTTATTTTCTGTTTATAGTGGTAGGAACAGGAATCAGATTAGATTAGGTTTCTGAACCGCAGACTGAGGTTATTTTGTAGGGCAGCCTGACAAGCACTCGTTTAGACTTGCAGTCTTTCATTCAGGATGGGGGAATAGAAAAATGATCCTATTTTTGTATTTATTTTTGCTTGACTTTAGTCAAGTATTTTTGTCCTTTGCCATTGATTCTTGGAAGTAGTTTCAGAATCAATGTTTAATTCGGGCAGTCACTAAAAATGAGTATTGGCAAAAGACGTGCAAGACCGAATAAACCGAGAGGGAACACTTACTGCAGCGCTGTGAAAAGAAATATTTCACTGTCGAGTATTAACAAGAAGGGGCTTTAAAAGTACCACACATGTTTGCACGTAGTGTTTACACTTATTACTGGGCATTTAGGATCCAAGTATGTACTGCATGCATTCCTAAAAGTGTAAAATGCAATAAATAAATGCAAACACCAAATAACTCCTGTATTGTACATGCTTGTCTTGAGTACCTAGTTAGAACACCTTCTGACACCATTCTGTCTCTTAGGGCACTATGTCGGACAGTTGCAGTTTCATGACATTCCTTCCTAGCAATAACAACTAAATAAAACATATAATAAATCAAACCCAAACCTTCCATATATCATATCATCATGGACCTTGACCATTAGACTAGCCACGCCTGATGTCAGGGTTGAAGGAGCTTTATTCTCCTATCGCTGTACAGGAAACCAAGTAATTTGGTGACTGAACTTCAATCTCCCAAGGTTGTTTTAGGCTGCAACTTTCTGCCCTCCTCAGAAGTCCTTCAAACCACTAATTCAAAATGATTAACAGTTCCCACCAAAAATATCCTCCATGGAATGGTCGGATTGGCTCCTCTTCCCCACCCATGGAAAACGAATAAAACCTGGCTCTCTTATTTGCACACTTTTACACCTTAGCAGTTCCAAAGTTCTAATTCAACAAAAAGAAAAACTTTCCAATCAAAGTTTTCCTTATAAGCTTCAGAATACTCCAGGGTACCTCCCAGTCAGTGTAGAGTTCTCTGACAGCCCTCCAGCTGGTTTCTGGTTGATGGTGGAATAAATCCACATTGCTGTGTCTCAGCCACAAGTTACAGATGCAGGTGGTATTTCTCGTTTTCCTGTTGACTGATGCAACTTGATTTGCTTGTTGCTTGTCCCAGTTTCCACAGTTGTCCTTAGATGGACCTTCACACTGCCCTTTCCTAAGGTCCTGATTTCTACCCTCTTTACTACCTTTCTATTCTGGCCATGCCCCGTGCTCGTTCTTCCTCCCACTGTAGGTTGAATCACCTCTGATGTACTAGCTACCACCTCACTGGTCATTTGTGCTTTCTCCTGGTTTCTAACATTTTGATTTCTCCATCCTACCACCTCAGAATATCTTTCGGGCTGCTCTGAACTCCTTCCACGGCCCCCTTCCTGAATCGCCAACTTACTTCAAACTCCTGCCACATACTCCTCTTCCGAATGCCCACGCCTCCACTTACTGTGACTTGTTGCAGTGGTATTGCTTTCTACTTAAGTTCAGCGTGGTGGCTAGTTCTCAGCTTTAAGAAGCCAGTCCGCCATCTTGGATTTCTTTTCTGTGCAAGTCCTGCGCATTCACGTGGGCGCTCACTGACTGCAGCAGAACCATGCCTCCCGTGGGATACTCCATATGTGCTGCCTGTGCTTCAGAGTTAAGATAGTTTCTGCAAAGCTGGGGCCTGTTTATTGTTGAGATTGGCTTGGGGTGTGTATTGCCCCATGTGAGGTTGGGGCATCCATATTAAGGCCCTTAGGGCCATTCGTTTCTTTTTGTCTGGGATATGACGGTCTCCTGTCCAGTGACCAGGGGGTCCTCAAGCTTACTTCCCAACCCGGCCCTCATTTGTTACCTCAGGGAGGTCAGCAACCTCCTCAGTCACACTGCTCACAGACAGCAAAATGAGGCAAGGCACTTTGTTACAAAATGTACAATGCGAATAAAATCGTAGGGTGCAAAATGTGCACTCGCCACTAGCCATTGGCTAGAGATAATTGACTTTTACGGAGTAAGAAATGGTGAGCTGTGTATATGTGTACAATTGAGATGGCAAGTGACTATTCTAATGGCTGGTTACTAGTTTGCAATGTTAAATCTTTATTCCTGAAAATGTTAGTTCATTTTTTTGTTTCACAGAAGTGTAAAGGTAACGATGTTTGTTTCGTTAGTGGAGGAAGGTTTTGTGCAGCAGCAGTTAGTGTAAAACTTGTTGAAGTGGCACACAATGTTAAGCGTGTGTGTGTGACGACATATATGCTGTGCAAATAGAGGGCATGTTTAGACTGCCATGTGTGATATTCTTGCTGTTGTGTCGCTAAAGAGAAGAGGAAATCCTCTTTAGATGAATAGGACTTGTCAGGAATTTGAAGTGAGTCATTTATCATGCCTTCTGATTACTTTGTAATTATTACCTTTCAGAAATATGAGCTCAGCAGGCCCAGAGGGGAGGAAGCAAATGAGAGAATGTGATGGCTTGATCGATTCTCTTGTGCATTATGTCAGGGGAACAGTTGCTGACTACAAGCCTGATGACAAGGTATGCCAAGAAGGACACCTGCTGAAACGTGCATTCAGTCTTCTAGTGTGGAAGCAAACAAGTAGTTAAAAGTCTGGCGATTAGTCAAGATGACTTTCCCTAGCCAGTCCCACTAATCGCCAGAGCCAAAAGTATTACCATTCATGTGCATGCAACCTGTAATTCGATATAGTGTCACTTAAATGTACAGTTTCCTCTGAACATGCGAGTTGCCAGGTTCATGGATGCTCCTTTTGAACAGTTTCATTCTATCTGCCTTCAGTTTTGTACCATCTCTACAGCACTGACAGCCAGGTTTCACTCACTGCTGCTTCTAACTGGCCAATTTCTGGCAGAGTCTACCTCATCACACCTAAGACCCCTCTCTTATTTTATTCCACATACATAGCTCTATCACTCAAACCTCCGCTCTATACCTGTCCCATAGACATAGAAAGTGTGGCCTAATCTCTCTCAACTGATTAGAGGAATTACTTTTCATTGTACATTTTACATCTCGGCTTCCTCCAAGTATAGAGCAAGTGTTGTGCTGCCCCATATCGACACAGCTACTTAAAACTCAACAAACCCATATAGTTGCCTGAACCAAAATGTTAAAGGGAGCAATGTAGGAACCCTTACACATCCATGAGTATCCACACATGTAAATTATAGTACACTTGCAAAGAGATTAATAAGCACATATGTATGGTATTTTTAAAGAGCAAACCTGTACATAGAGGATGCATCCAGGGGGTTTTAGGTACGGTGGGGTAGGGTGTAGGAGAGGTAACTGGGCTTGGAAGTCGAGATGTAGATGGAGGGAGCTCTGAAGGGGGAGAAACCGGGATGCATGCACGGATCAGAAATTGGTAAGATGTTTTTTTCAGTCTAAGATCTTCAGGTCCTTTCTGAGCAGTAGGATGCAGGGTCAAGTCGAATGTGTTGCTAAACCTGTTACAGCGACACGCAGTGCAGCATGGAAAGACTTGTTTCCTAGTTTTAGTTTTTTTGTATCTCGATGAGTGCTTCGACTGCAGTCTTCTTGTGGCTCACTTGCATCCAGCGATGGTGCGTTGCTCTGAGAAGTCTTGAAAATTGAAATTGGGGATGTGGTTGAATGTTTAGTTCTGTGATGAGGCTTGCTGCTGCATGCAGAAAGTTTTTCATAGGGTCCTAAGTGGCATCTGGGTCTCCTGTGGGTTGGCGTTGTCCCTGTCCAAATGCATGCTGATTAGCTTGGGTAAAAACACAGGTGAGGGATAAAGGACCTGACTTTGTGGAGGAGTGCAGGCTGGTACATTGATGTACAAGTCTTCTGGATGGTGTGTGTTTCACAGTCGAACGTAATGCGGAGGGATTTTGCACTGGTTGATTTGGGGCGTGACTCAACTAATCTTTGTTTCTGTTAGCCAATTTTTGACTTGCACAGGTGTGGGTTTTCCACTGAGAACAATTTCGGTCTTGTTTGGTTTAAGGTTCAGGTAGGTACTTCTATGGAGTCTCGGGAGGATAGCTCAGGGTCAACATGCTCTCTTTGGAAGCAAGAGATGACGCAGAGCACCACAGGTTCGATCCCAGGGTCCGTGCTCAAAAACCTCTGTGTATTAAGCGCGTTATAAATAACCTATCATATCATGAGGGCCAAACCTTATTTGAGTCTATTCAATTGATAACTAAATCTGTCATTTACATATTGGTGTATGTTGGCATCTATGCTGCTGAAGTTTCCCCAGAGGTTCCATGTAAGGATGTAGGTGTTGAAGATGATTGGGCACGCCACTGGTTGCTGAGTTGTCCTTTGATATGTTGGGGCCCATTAGGATGAGCGGGTATTTGTTGGAGAGTTAAGAGGCAAACCACTGTAGGATTGTTCCATCAAATCCCATACACTTGGCAAGGACATTAAGGATGCCTTTATGGACAACAGAATCAAAGGTATCAGAGGTAGAGTAGGATGACTTGGCAGAGGTCCTCTGTATTCAGTGTGTACAATGTCATTGATAACTTGGATGGTGGTGGTCTCCGAGCTGCACTGTGATCATAGTTTGGATTGCTAATCCTGCGGGCGATTGTGCTGAGTGATCCTTTTGTGCATTTGGATGGCGATGGGCGTCTTAATAAGTTTTCTGAGGGAGAGGAATTGTGGACACTTGACAAGGTCATCTGGGTCAAGTTGTGATATCTTCAGCAGGGGGAGGATATGGTAAATTTTTAGTACAACTAGAATGGTGCACTCTGTGAGAGATGAGGTTGAATAGTGGTGTACATGCTTCTCTTGTGATGGCCTTCGCAATGGAGGAGTCGATTATTCACTCTTTTTAGGTGGTGCGTTTGAAGGCTGCAAGAGTGTTGGTTAGGTCTTTTGGAGCAACTGGCCTGAGTTTGGTTCAATTTAATACATTGAGGGCTGCTTTGGGCCGGCTGTCTGTGTTTTTAGCTGTCAATGCGTTGTATGACGAATCCAGGGAGTTCATCTCCTCTCCTCAATGGGGAGCCACCACCTTTGTGGGCTAGGAAAGTTATCCTGGTCAGCTTAACACCCTCTATTGGACAGGACACACAGGCGCCCCCTTTTAGAGGGCAGGGCGTCCCTAGAAAGGGATATTAGTTGCCCTTTTTTTGCAAGATTCCTGTAGTACCTTTTGTTTGCTTCATGGGAGTTAACATATCGAATAGCTGTAAACTTCCTGTAAGGAAGATTTGTATGGTTTTTGACTCTGTGCACTGGATCAGATGAGATTGAAAGAGCCATGGGTATTCCTACCCCCTAACGGAGGGATAAAGAGCCAATCATCCTTCGACCGAGAGATGAGACCTAAACGGAGCAGCATATGCATGGAGCGCTCCCCTGGGAGGCATAACAGGAGCAAGACCGCATCAGGCAAGCATGGCGGACTTGAGCGAGGGAGAGCCTGTGAAATGCTGACAAACCTGCTGGAGGATAGACTGAGAACACTCAGTCAAGAGACCAGTGCAGGGCTCAAACAGCACAATGACAGATGGTCTGAGGAATGGATATCGCAGTGCTGTACGAAGCACGCCGAAGAGAAGCACAAGTGCAAACGGTAAAAGATAAATCCAAAGATGCTGAAGAACTGTCAACGCTTTTGTTCGGACACTAACAGATCTCCCGAGGAGCACTGCAACAAAATGAAAAGTACACTGTGGCACCGGAGAAAGGGTGAGGCAAGGCCAAACCATACCCCAAGGCAGGGTGAGAGGCCAGATTCCAAGGTGGGCTGCAAGAGACCGTACCCCAAGGTGAGTGAGAACAAGCAATCCCCAAGGATGGGCGACAGAAACCATACCCCAGTGTGCAGTGAGAGCTGCACGGCCCCAAGGTGGGTGCGAGAAGCTATACTCCAACGTGGGGTGAGACTTGTTGGAACTATGTAAAAGACTAATGGGTTGAAAAGACTTTTGGACATTGACTGTGCACCATCGCCACCAGGCCCCAAGGAGTTGACCACCCCAGGGTGGCGGGGGTCCGAAACCAGCCACCATTCCATTCCAAGGAAGTTACTCAGAATGTCTCCTTTTCAGTCTACTGTTTTTGACCAACCACAGTTGAATTAATTTATTTAGCTGATCTGTGAAGAAGTGGAAAGGATTGATTGGTCTGTGGATTGCAGTATTTCAGAGTGGGTGTGCGGGTGGGGAGTTGATGCATTTCACAGCTTGGAAGATAGCTCTGCTGTTTTTGAATGTAATCCAGATGCTGGTTCTGTAGTAGTTTGCTCTGGCTGTGGTAGGTGTCCTGCGTGATGAATGGCAGGGTTATCTGGGCCACGAGCTCTTCTTGATGGTGGGATTTACCTCCCTTTGTTTAGTGGTTGTGTGCTCTGATTTGTGTCCCTGTATATTCCAAGATGTGATGAGCTTATGTTTAAGTAGACGTTTCATTGATTCATGGGTGTTGCTGGTTTCAGGGTGTGGTAGTCTGCTCATCTGGGCCTTGGCATTTTCTAAAGGTCCAGACGTGAAGGCCAAGATGATGAGGTTTCCTGGCATTGCGTCCATGTGGAACATTTTTGCAGGAACGGGGTGGGGGGTCTTATTTTAAAATGTTTATTTTTGCCCCTGTTGGGAGTGGGGTCTTTTTTTTATCATGGTGGGTACATCTGTGTGGATGGTCCATTCCAAAGAAGTGGGGAAACATGGCTGAATAGGTGTTAAATAACTGGTGTAGAGTGTGATGTCTTTGTTGTGGGTTTTTTCTGTGATGAGTCGCATAATGAGGATGTTGTTGAGCAGGTGGAGTCTCTCTGGTGTTACTTGGTGGTTTGGCTTCCAAGTATTGTGAGGGTTTTGTCTTGGTTTGGAGTGGACGGTAAATGAGGGGGAAGTTGCAGTTTGGAACTGCCATGGGTGTGGCTATTGTGTGCTCCTAAAGAGTCCATGTCCACAAGTCATGTGGATTATTGAGACATTGTGTTGGATGATGAAGCCAGGGTGTGTGGGCAGGCAAGGTTGATTCTCGGAGGAGTGTATCTAGGTTGTGAGTGTTAAGTCAGCAATTTGTTATACATGTAGTGCTGTAGAGTGAGCATTGGGTTGCTGGTGTCTATTGGTGAGGGAGTGTGGGTGATGAGTGAGATGTGCATAAGGTTCTGTGGTTTGGAGGTGGTGCAGGTTGGATGTTGTGTATGTGAGTGAGTGTGGGAATGGAAAAGGGTAATTTGATGGCAATCGTACCATAATGTTGCCATGATTGTGGCAACATTACTAAAACGGCGCCTGAGCGTGGTACAAGAATCCCAACCCCCAATACTGCCCCCAAGCAGAGCAGGAGTTGCAGGGGTGTCCCCTGCTCTCCTTGGACGCAGTAATGGGGGTTGCAGTGTTGTCCCTCACTTATCATTACGGTAAGTAGGGGATAAGATGAAGAAAAAAGAACCCTGCAGTGTTGGCGCCGCCCCCACGTAAGTGGGAGGGGCTGATGCCGCCCGGGTACAAGGATGACGGTGGTGCACACAGGAGTGTGCCGCATTAAAGGTAAGTGGGGGGAGGCTGGGTGCGGTTTTCGGGATTGTGGGCCGGGACATGAGGGCAGAAGTGATCAGATAGATCACTGCACCGTAACTGCAGTTAACATTTTCGTCAGCGATATTACGCTGTATCTCAAAGATTTATTTGATGCACATACTGCTACGTAGCAGGGTTTCTCCCTCTCCCAGATCCTAGTACGACCAAACAGGTGTTGTCATGCCATTGTCTGCCCATTGCTCCAGACACCCAGGCAGTGAAACAGTGGAATCCAAGAATTAAATAAGGATGAAAGTGGCAGAGCATAGAAAAGGAGTGGGAATGATTAGGAGCGATTAGCAGGTGGGTTAAGCAAGTCATGTGACCTTAATTCAATTGCACCATCTGACCAACTGCTGGCACAATGGAGAATTATTTTTGATCTTAGAAAGAGGAAGGTATAATGCAGAACAATTTTTTTATTTATTCTAATAGCATCACACTGGACCACCTTAAACTCAGTTTTTCTTAATGTCTGTCATATAATGTTTTTCAAGGCATAAAAGGAGCAGTGTCGTATAGCAATTTGCTTTGCAATTCTGTAGGTTTGTAAATTAAATTGCAACTTGTGTAGCACAGCTATTTAAATGACCCTGCTCAATGAAACGACAGCTCACCCTTCACTCCTCTCTTGCTCTTAGGGCTCTCTGCTCTGTTCACTGCAAGTTCAAAGAGGCTAACGGAGAGAGAATGCAGCAGTATTCATCTCCTCCACTCTTAAAGGTGCCAACAGCATGTGTGGGGGAGTGCAAGGCAAAACAAGTCCTTACGTATTCAAATAATTGCAAACCAGAAGTATCGGGATGATAACATCTATTGTGCTAGCTATATACTTTTTTTGAAAGACTAGTGTGTGTTAACTTTATTTTCTTTAAAAGAGAGTCCTGGAGACCATTAAGGGGCGAGGGAGAGGATTGCCGCCTAAGCCTGTAGCGCCCGTCCCCTTTAGCAAAGAGGAGATGATATAGCGCATGAATGCCTACGGTTTCGAAATCCACGAACATCGAAGCATGGCTAAAAGCCTCAGGAATCAGAGTGCGGAGAAAGCAGAGCCCTGAACACATGGTGGGAGGAAGAACGCTGTGGAGCAGCAGTGTCGTGGAACGTAGTGACTGTTGCAGGACGGGTGCTAAACATAACCGTAACACCCAGTGCTCTGAGGAAGGACACACAAGCAGGGGAAAAGACCTTAGTGACCCCCGAGTGACTGAGCCTGTTTGATCCCCCCCGTGGTTAAGGTGCGTTAGCAGAGCACCGGAGAGGAGGCCAGAGGCTGGCCGAGTGACCTGAGCAGGAGCAACGAGACCAGGATGGGCCGAGGAGGAGCAGGCAAGGTGACAGCCCACTCAACCCCGGAGACTGCAGCGACGAGCAGCTGTACGGGCTGCAGACCTGGGGCTCACCAAGGACGGACTGGCCTGGTGGTTGCCCGCCCAAATCCAAGCGACGGGCTGCTGCATGCTGAGAGCCGGGATGGGCGGCGGGCGGACCGGAGAGGCGGTCACCCCCTTGGCACTGGCAGCAGTGGTAACCGGGACAGGAGGCCCCCTCGGAGGGAGAGCGGCCACCCAACAGGCGGCACAGACGGTGCACCAGGAGCGGAACTGGAGCTGGAGACTAACACCGTGCCAGGCCTGAAAGGTACGTCCAACCCCCTAAAAGTATCTTGGCGAGACGAGCAGAGCCATTGGAGACTACCTGGAGGGAAGCAGAGCCGAGAGAGTAGTGGTGCGAGAGCACACCCCCACTGGTGCATGGACCCCCTTTAACAGAAAAGGTCAGTGGTGCATGAGGTGGGAAGAGCCGTGTACCCTCTGGGGCCCTCACCCACACCCCTGGTGCCACAGATGGAGCCCGCTGGACTAGCCTCATGAACCCCCTTGAGCCCCACGCTGAGGAATGCACTAATACAGAACAAGGGCTTGGGAACAGGCCGAGGATCGATGGCAGGCCAGACCAGAGCTAGGGAAGAGCGAATACAGGGTGCATTAACCGAGGCACTAAAGATTGGTGGGGACTTCTTGCCGCAACAGTGTAGACCGGGCCCAAGGCAGCAGAGGTTTAAGCAGCAGCCGTGGAGAACCTCCAATGCAACTAGGGGCTACAGCGCACAGACCTGTCGTGTCGGATCCCACCTACAAGGGGCACGGGTGAATGGGAAAGCCCTGCATTAAGGGTCAGACTGCTGGATATCTGACCCAGGAAGGGAGAAAGGAAGCATATCGAAGCCAGGGCCCACAAGCTCTGGGTGTGCAGCCCCACATCGGAGGAAATGAGAAGGGGCACCAGACACAGCACAAGCCCTTGGACCTTAGGAATTATAATAAGGATGCCACACTGCACCCAATCGGCAACAAGGAGAGGGCCCGCAGAGAGACTTCGAAGTAACCCCGACAAAGCCATCCTCCCGGAGTGTATGAAAGGGTCGGACTCCGGACAGACACAAACAGAATACTTGGCTCAGAGGGCCTGGGGACACCCAGGGCACAGGAGTTGCCACGCCAAAATTGACTGTGAAGTGATGACAAGGGAGTGGACCACTCTGCTAGGGAAAAGGAAGAAGTTATAATGGAGAGGAGTGTCGCTGCTAGACAGTTGCCTCTTACAGGAAGCGGTTAAACAGAATACGGGAGAAAGGGCCAGAGCGAGAGGAGGGGAAGAAACTGGTACATAGGAGGCTAGACGCGAAAAGTGCTAAGTGCATGGCAGGAGGCATGAAAATAGAGACGTACTGGGGAGAGCGCTAAGGAAGGAAGAGCAACGACTGTGAAAGCCCTGGCAGCACCAAAGGCAACAGGAATTGACGGGCCCCTGGGGACCCTCGTGCATGGAAACAAGCCACAATCACCACACACGAACTGATACGCCAGGCACAAGGTTCAATTCCCAAAATCTAGGGTTTATTGCAAAGCAAATAGTCTAATTCGGCCGACCGGGTCTCACGTCCCGCAACGTGTGTTGCCCAGACCTCGTGGGATGCAAGAGAGCGAACATTTTACATCAGTTACATATATACAAAATGAACATCATATTATCAGTAGTGACACATCCAAAACCGCCCATAATGTGTTTCCTTTAACAAGGGTTTGATTGACAATTATGACGAATATGACCCTTAAAGACATTAATTCAGCAACAGTTGCAATCTGTGAAGGTGCAGACACTATTCTTTGTTACCGAGAACATAGTGCTCTTGTTCTGCACGCAAGCTGTGTTCGTAGGAGGGACACAATCCAAGCCTTACTATCTCTTGGTTTCTGTTTGCGAGCTGGAGGTCGGCTCGATCTAAAGGGGCCCAGGAAAGGGGGGCCATAAAAGGGAATATAATTCAAGCCATTAACTGTTTATTTTCTATAGTTTCTGCCGCTCCAGCGAGACTAGCTGGCACCTGCTTGGTGATTAAATGCCTTTCTGCTTACTTCCAAGGACTTGTGAGGGAGGAAAACGGTGCATTGCCGTCTGGGAAGTCTGGGCTAGTCTCTCAACATGTAACTTGTGGCCTTGCTCTGTGCGTGAGCAGAACGAAATAGAATTCACTTTTAGCCAAGCATTTGAACAGAAAAGCAAAGAGAAGCAAAATAGCAAAATGGCGAATTCTATTGTTACAAAATGGACGCTCTATGGTTATGCTGACGATTCTGCACTGATGATGCACCGATAATGCTAGACATATGATGCAGTTGATTTTCGGCCAACATAATATACCGTCTATACTATGGTAGGGTATTTTCTAGAATAACAGAATGGACATGTCCAGGTTCTCTACAAAAGACGACACCGGATACATCCTAGCAGAGATCAATGCCCTTGGAGGGGACATACAGGCCTCGCTGGCAGACCTAGCGGGCAGAATGACGGCAGTTGAAGATAAAGTTGAAGGCTTGGAGCTAAATCAGCTGAACGCGGATATGGTGGAAATGAAGTTGGACGCGAGGATGACGAGCTGGAGCTCAGGGAGGAAGAATTAATGCTCAAACTGGATGATCTGGAAAATGGAGAAAGACGGAACAACATAAGGATACTAGGTCTGAAGTAGTCGGACGGGGAAACCCCGAGACAAGTGGAGGAGAAGATTGTCGCGCTGATACACCAAGTCTTTGAAGCGGAGGGGGGAAGGCGGGGGTGGCGGGGGGGGCAAGACAGTGCCACTCGAGAGAGAGCACACAGAGGAGGTAGACCTTATGGAAATGGCCCCCACTCCACTGGCCAAATTCCTGAGCTACAGGGATAGAATGGAAGTCCTGAACAGAGCGAAACAGCAATGTGAGGTGGAATTCGAGGGCTTCAAAGTCACAATATATCAGGACCTTTCCAACCTCACACTAGCGCAACAAAGTTGTTGGCAGAACTCGCAACCTAGCTCCGGGATAAGGAGATCTGGTACAGAAGGGGCTAACCATTTTCCCTGCAGTTTGATGTGGAAGGAATAGAACATCGGCTGACATCAGCAGAAGGAGCCGAGCAGGCCCTGAGACACCTTATTGCAGACACGGAAACCCAGTCCACCGGGCCCATCCACCAGCGGGGAGAGAACGAGATCTGCACCAGGCCCAGAAAGGAGGAGGAGTGGGCAGACCGAATGAGACTCACCGGGCCCTCGCCCAGAAAGACGCCGACCACGCAGGAACAACGGCCTGAGCGACATTCCAGAGACTAGACTAGGAGTTAAAGACAATGTGGTCAATGAACGCGGGCAGATGCGCAGACAATTACTAAAAGATTGCTGTAGGGGAGCAGCTCTATCTGCTCAAGTGGCCCCTTGTGAGAGAAGGGGCATCTCTGAGACTAAATGTTTACAGACAAATTACTTAAGTTACAATTGTTTCTAGTTCAATCATTGTTGGGGGGGGGGGAGGCGGTTTACACAAAAGTTACGGTCCGGGGAAAGATACAACACTGATGAGGAACCTAGCTGCCACATGGATGGAGATGTTGAGAGAATAGTCACATGATAAACTGATGTGTTGCCCACGCTATGGGAAGAGGTGAAGCTGTGAGAGGTCTGTTGGTGGGGACGTTGAATGTAAAAGGCTTGAACTCCCCGACCAAAAGATCGCTGGTGGTCAGAGAATTCCGCAAAGCAACCCTAAATGTGTTATTCCTACAGGAGACACATTTTATACAAGGAGAGGAGAGAGTGATAAGAGGGGCGGGGATAAGTCAAGTCTATTGGGCATCAGGGGACTCCAAGAGAGGGGGGGGGGTCGGAATAGTGCTACACAAGCAATGCAAACTACGGGATTGTGTGACTACCAGCCTGCTGCAAGGAAGGCTTCTGATACTAAAAGGGACCCTGGATAGGGTGCGGGTGATCCTAGCAGCGCTGTACGCACCCAACCAAGGACAAGCACGCTTCATATCCGACGCGCTCAATGCGATACAGAAACAGGAAGTTGACCTCTACATTGTGGGGGGAGATTTTAATTCCTGGGCAGATGAAACGAAGGACAAAGACCGAAGGGAGCACAGTGGGAGGGGAGGTGGGATCCAGACCTGGGCACCAAGGGACAACAATTGAAACCCGCGGCCTCATAAATGTATGGAGGGAGCAACACCCAGAGGCAGACGGGTATACATTTTATTCAGCCCCACAAAAAACTTACACTAGGATAGATTACCTCCTCACAAACGGTGACCAAGTGACGAGAGTGACCCATAGCGAAATAAGACCGGTGGGCTGGACTGAACATGATATGGTCCTTATGTTCCTAGATGTGAGAGGGCTTTAAAGACCAGGTAGCAGCTGGCGTTGCAACAAAACGCTTTGGAAGGATCCCCTCTTTAAGGATCAATTGGGTAATGAGATTACTGAACATTTCAAACTGAATGATACTGGGGAAGTAAGTAAAAAGGTGGTCTGGGACGCAGGGACGGCAACCTACAGGGGACTGCTCCTCAGGGAGGGGGTGAGACGCAAAAGGGAAAGGAATCTGAGTGAAAATAAGTTGAGGGAAGATCGTGGAGGAGGAGGAAAGGATGCACGCAATGGATATGGGAAAAGAGATCAGGAAGGAGATGCTCCCTAAAAGAGCAGCACTGAAGGCACTGGGGATGAGGGAAACTGTGTGGTAGCTAAGGTACCTCAAACAGAAATATTACGAGAAGGAGGATAAATCAGACTCGCTGCTGGCAAATAGACTCCGAGCGCAGAGAGTGGAAAGGTGGGTAACACATCTTGCGAACCCCACAGGGGTTACGCGGGATATGCCTAAGGAAATACAGGGATTTGCCAAATACTACCAAACCCTCTACAAATCCAAAGCGCCAGTGGGTGAGGAGGCAATAAGAGAATACCTAGACAGGAAAGACCTGAAGAAACTCACTGACTTAGAAGTGGAACACCTCGAGAGCCCGATAACAATAGAGGAATTACAGGAAGCAATATCTTGTCTACCGAATGGTAAAGCCCCAGGGGAAGACTGGTACACCATAGGGTTCTTTAAAAAGTAATCCGTGATCCTCTCCTGACAAATGGTGCAGCTATATGATAACATCCTAGAAACCAGAGAAGCTCCAGACATCTTCAGCAAGGCACTGATATCAGTGATCCCTAAGGAGGGGAGAGGCGCTACGCAATGCGTGCCTTAACTCCCCATCTCACTTTTGAACGAAGATGAACAAATATTTACAGGAATCTTTGCAACACGCTTTGAGAAGAAATTGCCTAGAATAGTGCATCCAGATCAGATGGGGTTTATAGCAGGTTGGTAGGGCCGGGATGCAGTGAGGAAAACCCTACATCTCATGGAACATGTTAAAGGGTCCCCAGGGGACTATGCACTCCTGAGCTTCGATGCGGAAAATACTTTCAACCGCATGGAATGGGGGTTTGTTAAGGTTTGCAGTACTGCGTAAGGTGGGAGTGGGAAATAGAATGTGCAGAGCCATTAGGGCTATCTACTCGGGGCTGACTGCAAGGGTGGTAGTGAATGGGACAAAATCCAGGAAATCTGGGCTTATCAGGGACACCAGACAAGGCTGCCCCCTGTCCCCACTCCTCTTTGCCCTAGCAATGGAACCCCTGGGGGAGGACATCCGCAGAGACTCACAGATAAGGGGTATCTGGGTGGGAGATGAATCCCATAAACTAAGCATGTATGCAGACGACGTTATGGTATACCTCTCAGAAGTGAAGGAGACAATGCCGAAGTTGTTCCAAGTGGTAGAAGGGTATGGTCACCTGTTGGGCTTTAAGGTGAATGTAAGTAAATCGATTCTCCTCCCAATTGGGGATACATGTCGAGGAAGAGTGCCTGAAATACCTTGGGGTGCAGATCCCCAGTGATCCAGATAAGCTATACGAGAACAATTACCCCCCCCTCCATCCCCCTTCCCCACTCCTGCAGCACCTCTTTGGGGAACTAGACACCTGATCGAAACTTACCATCTCATGGCTAGGGCATCTGAATGCGCTCAAAATGGTCCTCCCCATAGTGCTATAACTATATCAGGCACTCCCGATAGAGCTGCTGGACATACACTTTGGTGAACTTAAAAGAAAGATACTAAGATTCCTCTGGCAGGGAAAGAAACACAGAGTAGCCTATAGACAACTGGTACAATCCAAGGAAAGGGGCGGAGTAGGACTACCATAGATGCGCACATATTACCGTGTAGCACAGTTCAGAGCTTTGATCGCCCCACCTATGGGGAGACCAGCAGAAGCAGTGGGTGAGTATTGAGAACCATCTCTTCCACCCGGTCACACTTGGGGAATGGCTGTGGACACTGCGAGAAGCGGCCCCGAGAAAGGTAAGGACACAAAAGATCCTGTGTTCCCTCTGGTCCCTTTGGAGATTTAAGAAGGAAATGAAGGGGGTAATAACCTGGCCCTCACCTTTGAGTCATACCTGGGCACCGCCGATTAGGGACAGCATCCCCGGACATGAGAGGTTCCAGGATTGGTTTGAGGGAGGAGTGGATAGAGAGGGGCAGGTCCTAAAAAAAAGAAACGTTTATAGAAGTAAACGAGCTAGAAGAAGTGTTAGGAGGGGGAAAATCTCAATATTTAAATACTTAAAACTTAAAGGGGTGCTGATGTCCGACATCTGGAAAGAAGGCCTGCAAAGGGAACTATCACGCACAGAGAAGGTGCTAAACACAGGTAAGGGGACGAAGGGACTTAACTCTGAACTATAGAAGGCCCTACTGGAAGCGCAGGGAGGAGACATAGAGGTACACAGGAGGAAATGGGAAAGGGATATGGAAATTGAGATGGAGGGTGAGCAGTGGCAAAAGCGATGTGGGAACGCTCACCGTACATCAATAACTTGCCAGTACAAACTCTACGGGAAAAAACGTCTATACAGGTGGCAGTGGGACCCAGTGAGACTTTTACAGCTGTACCCAGGAACAGACCCCCACTCTTGGAGAAAATGCGAGTCGAGTGCAAACTATTGGCACGAATATTTTAGAAAGAACGAATATCAATATGGGGGTGCTGTCTCCAATGGAGTATATGTATAGTGCATTGCCGTTGTACAGGGGCAAGATAGAGAAGTACCATAAGCAGTGGGTGGCAGCAACCCATGATGGGATGTCCCGCCGTGGCCAGAGCAGGGAACAAATATTATATGTCTACATTTTTTGGCGGCCAAATAAAAGGGTAAACAACTTCAGAAAAGGAAAGAGAGTCTAGATGTATGGAATATGGTAGAGGATGTAGTGGACACTGATGGGTGCAAGCCCCAGTGCGATGACCGTGCCGCCCCAAACATAGTCAACACAACTGCGCCCGAAGTGCTGCCATCCTCGCCTAGAGGAGGGCTGTACCACCCACTCACCACCTGCAAAGTTACGGGATGCACAAACCCAACGTATGTCCCCTCGCCCACCACTGCACCACTCCCATATCAACCAACATTTAACATTGCTACACCGCAGGATGACAAATCACAGAAGGAGTTAGGAGGCATTGGAGGCCATGCAGGCAGAGTTGGCATGGCTGAGGGCAGTAACGGAGTGGGAGAGCAAACCGGGGTGTGGCTTAGACGAGTGGAGGGCTGGAGACATTTTGTTTAGATTGAATAGCACTGTAATAAAGGAAGTGCATTTTGAAAAAGGGAATAGTGGCCATCAAGGAGTGGAGAGTATAGGTTATAGGACAGTGAGGTCGGACAGGGGCGAAAACAGATATGCGGAAAGGGGAATGGGACTCTGTGAATGAATTTGAGGATGAGGGGCAAGCACAAGAGGCACCAGATGTCTCACCAAGGGTGGAGAGCCTGTCAGGCCGCGATTAAGGAGCATATTTGGGCGGGTAGCAGTGGCAAGGAAGAAGGGTAACGATGGACGGAAAGTGAGGTGAAGTGTGGGCATGCAGCCTTTATTATTGCATGAAGGCCCTGGGAGGGCGAATTATGTACCTTGAGCTCAGATGGATGAGTAACCTAATCAAAGCGCCCCCGCCCCTCACCACGTGTGCCGCAAAGTGGATATATGCCTTTGGAAATGCAGACATCGGGGATTCCTTTGGCGGTGGAGACCGGAAAGGTTTGCTTTTTGCAATTGTGGGAGATCAGGCTGGAGACGTGTGGTTTAAGGCAGGGTATCCAGGAGTGAAGTTAGACGATGATGCACATGATGGGACACCCTTTAATAATATCAGAGGGCAGGTATGGGACACGCTGCGGTGGGCATAATTCGACACATCAGACTTGGAGCACACCATGGGGGATAATGAGGAACCCGCTCAGTACATTTTAAATGTGCAGGAGATTTGGAGAGCAGAGATGGGAAACCAGTGCGACCAATTAGTTCCTCTTTTCTATTTCTTTATTAAAAGGGGATTACCCAAAAAGGTGTATAAGGCACTCGAGAAGATAGTGGGTATTGAGGCGAACGGGTGGGCTTGGATACAGACTATAATTATACAACATTGTAAGGGGATAAAAGAGAGGGAAAAGGAAACGGCACAAAGGCTACAGGCAGAGGAAGCAAAGCTGGTACAGAAAAAACAAAGCTGGCAAATATAGGTTGAAGGGATAGTATGATATGATAGGTTATTTATAACGCGCTTAATACCCAGAGGTTTCTAAGCGCGGACCCGGGGATCGAACCAGTGTTGCTCCATGTCGCCTTGCTTCCAAGGCGAGCACGTTGCCCGTGAGCTCTCCTCCCGAGACTACTACAGTAGCTACAGTTAATCACAGAGCCAGCAAAGGTGAGAATATTTTATTTATTGTACATTTGTATGGTGCTTATACACAAGTGTGTCCAGGCGAGACAAGACACATTTAGGTCCGATAGGGCCATAGGAAGGAAAACTATAAAAACAACGGTTATATTGGCCTTTTGACAATCCTACCGTGCACGTGCAAAGGTGGTAAGTGTGGCGTAGGGGTAGCGGGAGAAGTGCAGGAGGGCGTCCCCAAAAGTGGGAGGTGAGCAAGTGCTTGGGGGGGGGGGGGGCAAAGACAGCAAGCGCTTGGGGAAAGGTGGGGGTAAGTGCCATGGACAGGGTGGACTAGGTTGGGGCTAGTCCAGGGAGAAGGTGCCTGAGGGCAAATGCTAGCAAGGGATGCTGGGTGGACTTGTAGGGGAGTGGTCTGGCCACTGTATGATTCAGAAGGGGATGGAGAGATACTGTCCCTGGGCTTCAGGCCAAGGATAAGTCTTGCTGTCCTATTTTGGATTAGTTGAAGGGGGCGGAGGGAGGAGACGGCAGATTGAGGAAGTGGCTTTTTGCATCCTAGATAGATCCAGGGTTTTGGAGACGTTGCGGTTCTGGGTCAAGGTGAGAAATGGTGGAATGCCTCTGAGGAGGTGGAGCTGAAAGTTGAACTTCTTGGCAAGGTCCGCAGAGTGTGGAGAGAAAGAAAGCGAGGAGTCAAAGATGACGCCAAGGTTTTTTGCTTCGCTGGAGGGTGAGGGGGCGCAAGGAGGGTGGCTAGAGAGTAGGGGGGAAACGAGGAGCAGGCGTCCCAATGAGGATTTTTGTCTTACTGGCATTAAGGCAGAGATCATTGGCAGAGCACCATGCCTGAATAGCAGTTCGGCAGTCTGGTATGAGAGAAGAAGGGGAGGTCGCTTTAAGGAGAGCCGTGTGTCTGCATAACACTGGAAACGAGGGGGGTAGGTGGAGATAAGGTGGGCTAAAGGGGCCAGCTAGATGTTGAAAAGATATGGCGATAGGATAGAGCCCTGAGGGACGCCACAGGTAGTGAGGTGGAGGAGAGAAAAGGACAATATAGAACTTGGAAGGGTCTGTTTGAAAGGATGGAGGTCAGCCAAGCCTTGCCCTGTCCGTGATGCCAAGGGTATCGGAGACTGTTTACGAGGATGGAGTGGTTGAACGTGTCAAAGGCAGGATGGAAGGAGTGTCGGAGTCTAGGTTGGAGAGGTCTTCATGGGTGTTCAGGAGAGCACTTTCTGTGCCTCTTGATGCCCGGAAGCCAGACTGATGCTCATGGAGGCAGCCAGCCATTTCAGTGTGGAGGGTCAGTTGGGGATGACCAGCTTCGCCATGAGTTAGTCCAAGAAAGGGGTGATAGTGATAGGGTGTAGTTGGGCAAGAAGGGCCAGCAGACAACTTTTATAGGAGGGGTGCTCAAAAGTGCTTAAGGGGTTGAAGGAAGGAGCCCATGGCAAAGGAGTGGTTGTACAGGGTCAGCCAAGGCTGGGGCGAGAGAGATGTCCTTAATGGTTCTGGATGAGCAGGGTGCACCTGTTTAGAGGAAACTTTTACAGAGCGGACCACTCTAGAGATCTCATCAGGTGCAATGGGAGAGAAGGAGAGAATGTGGTGGTGAGGTGCGGGGCTAAGGGAGGCAAGAGAAGGTGTTGGGGGAGCAGATGACAGAGAGGATATGCAGTGTTTTGGAGGAGGAATGGCCAGCCTGGGAGGGGAGCAGAGGATGAAATTGCAGTAGGATTGGCAAGTTCCTTGCAGATTTTGAAGAGCTCAACCGTGTTATTTGTGACTTCACAAATGCGGGCTTGGACATGAGCCCTCTTCTTGGAAGAGATGGTGAGGTGGTATTGCCTTTGGAGTAGGCGGCAGGCCAGTTTATCAGAGGAGGAGCTAAATGTCTGCCACTTCCGCTGTGCAGCCTTGCACTTGCATTTCAGGGCTGCCAAGTCGGAATCATACCAAGAGTTGCATTTTGAAGCAGGCTTCATACGGATCCTCATGACTGGGGCAAGGATGTCCAGGGTGATGGAGATAAAGAAATGGAGGTTAGCAAGAACAGAGCAAAAACAAAGAGGTGATGGCTGGAAGGTTTAGAATGAATCTTAACCACTGGCATTGCTCTGGGCAACCTTCCAGACTATCGTTCTTCACCTGCAACTGACACTCGCTTCATCGGTCGAATGACGAGAAGGAGATTGGCAGTGTGGATGAAGGCATCCTCAGGGGACAACGGTGTCAAGGTGGGGAAGGAGAGAGTGGTCGGACCAGGAGAGAGTGGTAGTAAAATGGTTGGAAATTGGCATGAGAGCATCCAAGGTGTGTTCGGCTGAGTGGGTTGGACCAGAGGGAAGGATCGTTAGAATGAGTGTTGCAGAGGTTGTGAAAGAGTACAGAAGCCACATCCAGAGAGTCCAGGTGGATATTAAAATCGCTCAGTAAGATGTTTGGGGGATGAGGCAAAAAGAGAAAGAAAGAGAGAAAGATGCAAGTTGGGCAGGGGGTCCTGTAGATGGTAGCAAGAGGAAGGGGAGAGGGAGAGAGACGCTGCAGACACTACAGACAAGGCTTTCAAAGGATTAGTAGGTTTGAGTGGGGATGATGGAGGTAGGCACCCCACTCTGGGAAGATCAGAGCCACTCCTCGGCCGGGCCGGGAGGTTGGATAGGATCTTTTAGCCCTCAGGGAGAAGAGTGACAAAAGCAGTAACAGAGCTGGCCTTGAATCACGTCTCAGTGAGAGCAAGGACGTCAAGGTCAAGATCTTCGAGGAGACGGATGTCAGAGGCAGTTTACTGTTATTTTTACTGAAGACTTTTTTTTTTTTGGAAGGATTATTTACGGAAGAAACCTCATTGAAAAACGACGACAGGGGTAATGGAGCTGTGGACCACAGCACGAATATTCTGAGTGGCATCAAGGAGGTCAGCAAAGGGGGAGATGAGGGTTCTGGGGGAGCTGGGGTGGGTTTGGGGGAATGGGGCAGAGAGGGGGAACAGGATCCAGTCAGTGCGGAAACTGCAGCGAAATGGGGACACTTTGCAAAGTAATGTAGAAGTAGAATGGGAGCAGGATACAATCCATATGAGGTTTCTAAGCGCAGACCCGGGGATCGAACCTGTGGTGCTCCGTGTCGTCTTGCTCCCAAGGCGAGCACGTTGCCGCTATGCTATCCTCCTGATGGCATTTATAACGTGCCTATACAAAAGAGTTTCAAGGCGCGACGAGGCAAGGGAGGGGAAACCGAGGGGACTAAGCAATCCTACTAGGCCAGGTAACATTGAGATCGCACACGTGCAGGCGAGGGGGGGGGGGGAGAGAAGTGCAGGGGAAAGGGGAGGGGGCAGTGCAGTACATAGGATATCAGTAAAATAAATGAAGACAATAAATAAGTGTGGCCAGCTGGTGGCAAGTTCAAGGGTAAGTGCAGACATAAGGTGTCGAGTGCTAGTGGGGGCTGTAGGGATACAGAAACAGTCCCCGAGTGCAAGGGTTGCCAGGGGTGCAGTGCGGGTGTGCAACTGGCGGGGAGGGGACCTGGGACCGAGATCAGAGGATAGCCAGTGCAGTTTCAGATTCAGCCAGGTGACCAGCAGGTGAGAGGAGGAGAGAAAGCAAAAACAAAGAGGATGGTCTTGAGGTGCTTCAGGAACCGGAGATGGTTCTCCTAAGTTTCAGGGAGGCAGTTAGGCTGTTCCAGAGGGAGGCCCCAGCAGAGCAAAGAGATCTACCACCAACTTGCTGCTTGGAGAAGCGACTAACCCTGAGGGAGTTGGAGACAGATGAGCGAAGAGCTTGAGAAGGAAGATATTTAGGAAAAGAGAGTTGAAGGTATTGGGGTCCCAGGCCCCAGAAGGCCCTGTGCACAATGCAGAGGGTTTTGAACTTAATCCTTAAAGCCACTGGGCGCCAGTGCAGAGATTTTCAGTCCTGGAGCGATAGATCTCTGGGCTTGAGGCTAAGGATAAGTCTTGCAGTCCTATTGTTGCAGAGGGCGGAGAGTAGAGGCAGGCAGGTTTAGAAAGAGTCTGTTACAGTAGTCCAGCCTAGAGAGAACCAGAGCTCTGGAGACAGTGAGCTTCTGGGGGAAGGAGAGGAAAGGAAGAATACCTCTGAGGAGGTGCAGCTAGTAGTGAGATTTCTTAGAGACGTCAGAGATGTGAGGAAAGAAGGAAAGTGTGGAGTCGAAGATGACCCCAAGGTTTTTAGCCTCACAGGTGGCAGCAGAAAGAGGGCCAATAGAGGCCGTCCAGGGAGTGACAGGAAAGGTGGGGGCATTACTGGCATTAAGGCAGAGATCATTGGTGGCACATCACTCCTGGAAGGCTGACAGACAGTCGGAGGAGAGAGAAGAAGAGGTGGCTGAAGGGATCCTGAAAATGGGCTGCGTGTCATCCGCATAGCACTGGAAGTTGGGGCAAAGAGCAGCAATGCGGTGGGCAAGAAGTGCCAGGTATTGGTTGAAAAGCCAGGGAGAAAGGTTAGACCGCTGGGGAACACCACATGTAGAGATAGAGGAGAGGAAGGACCCAAGTTGGACCTGTGAGGGTGGATCAGAGAGGAAGGTCAGCCAAGCCAGGGCCTGACCGGTGGTACCCATGTTATCACAGAGACGGTAGAGCAGGATGGCATGGTCAACTATGCAAAAGGCAGAAGAGAGATTAAGTAAAATGAGGACACAGGGGGTGTTGGGATCGAGGTTGGAGAACAGGTTTTCACGAATGTTCGGGAGAGCAGTTTCCGTGCTTCTGACAGCTCTGAAGCCAGACTGATGGTCATGGAGACAACCAACAGTTCTTCAGCGTGGGGTCTGGCATGGATTCACATGCTCGTGAATATTCCCTGTCGTCAAGCTGGGAAACCTCAGTAAAGAAAAAATCAGTTTCAGCTTTGTTTCTGAACTGTCTTTCTCCTAGTAATCAATCTGTAGTCTCTGGGGACATACTGCCCCTAGCCAATGACTGCCCGCTACCTGCGCCCCTCCTCTGGCAGTCATCTTCAGATTTTTACTGCACGTTCAAGTGTTGGGAGTCCTCGTGCTATAGCTCTCGAGCTTTTACTGCGTTTCCTCAAAGAGTTTTCTCTATTTTTTGGTTAATTTAGCCTCGAGCTCCACCGATTCATCATCCGATTAACGGGGCCAGTTTTTGGAAGCTTCTACACCCCTCAAGGGAGTTTTTTCGTCGAACTTCACTTCTTGGAGGATTCCAGAAGATTCTTGAGGCCTACCCCGCGCAGACATGGACAAAGATGAGGGAGGCTCGACAATCCTGTTAAAGATCTGCCCAGGATGTGGACTAAGGAAAATTTTCCTGGAGGATGGGCACTCCTGGTGCCTTTTACTGCCTACACTCAGACAAATCGCACGTGGAGGAGGCCTGTGCATTCTGCAAGGACATGTCCTCCCGCACCATGAAGGACCGTCGCAAGCGACTTGCCGAGTGGCTGGAGACGAAGAACCCGGTGGCAGATGAGCCCCGGCTCATACTTCTCCCAAGAGGAAATCTGAGTGGTCTTCTAAGACCTTTGAGGGCACTCTGGCGACAGGGGCCCAACAGAAGGCAAAACACTGTGAGGCCGCAGGCACCAGGAGCACCATTGGTACGGGCTCCGCGGCAGCCAGGCTGCGCGCAGTATCGCCGATGCTGTCAAACACGAGCCAACGCTCCGGCTCAGTGAAGAAAAGGAAGTCTGAGCACCCGGGTAAGCATCTGGAGAAGGCCCGATCGACTCTGACGGAAAAAGCCAAGGGGGAACGAGGTGCTGACCCTCTCCACATTGTGAAGGCCTCCTATGCACCCTAGGTCGTGAAGGCCCAGGTTCACCAGACAAAAGCGTCTATTGAGGGAGGGGTGGCGTCCCTTGCAAAGGCCGCGGATGTGGGTCCCCAGGAGACATCCACCAAGACGAGAGTTTCCCTGCCCGCCCGGAAGGAATCATCTTTTCTGCCCATTGAGATGACTCCCGTGAAGACGATGCCAACCATCTCCCCAAGACAGTCGCCCCTGGCTGAGAAGAAGGGGGGGGGCGCAGTGGTCCAGCTGTACTTGGAGATCTCTTCCGAGGAGGAACTTTCAAGCCTGACAACAGTGCCTGAGAAGGGCGTTGAGGCCAGGTCCTATGAGAAGGACCCCGACGATGCCGATGGGGAGAATGACAAGGGAACCGACGAGGAATGGCAGGGCGGTGAGGAACCGGGCACCTCGCCACTTCCAATGCTCCCGTCCCAACCGCCTCCACCGCCAATGGACAGGTCGGAGGACATCCTACTAGCTCTGCACACCCTGTGCACTGAGATACGGACAAGGCTGCCCACACCTCCGATGGGCGATCCGGCGTCTGGACCTTCAGAGGATCTGCCAACGAAGAGGAGACACGTCCATCCTCCTCCACCGTACCATCCCTCCCCTCCATCCTCTCCGCCGAAAGACGAGACCGAGCCGGATACGGCGACGACGGGTATGGGCGACAACGACGGAACTGATCTCCCGTCACTGGTACCCAGGGCTTCTCCCCCCAACGAGATCGGCTCCTTCGACGCCATGATCTCTAGGGCCTCAGAGCTGTTGGACGACATTTGGGATGAATGGCTGTCCCTCCTGACGAACCCGTTCTCGGCCCCGGCGAAGAGAGACGGTACGAGAAGAAATACCGGGTTCCAGATTATGCACCGAAGTGTCTCAGAGCGCAGCTGTCCCCGGACTCGGTCTCAGCGGCGGCCTCGAAGAAATCGGCAGGGCTGGCGGCATCGACTTCCACTTCCCAACTGGATGGCGAGGAAAAGAAGCTAGACGCCATGGGACAACGGGTCATCTTGTTGGTGGAGACGACAATTAAGGTGGCCAACGCTCTTGCCATCGTGGCCCACTACGACAGGGAGCTGTGGTTTAAAATCACCCCTCTTCTGGACTTCCTCCCAGACGACAAGAGGGCAGATGCCCTGCAATACTACAAGAAGGCGAGGTGGCATCAGACCATGCCATCACGGTGGCCATGGTAATCGCCGACACCGGGTTCCACCAGATGAACAACAGCGTTTGCCTTCGTCGGCGCGGTTGGCTCAAGGCCACCAACTTCCGTCGGGATGTCCAGATATGTGTGTTGGACATGCCCTTTGACGGGGACAACTTTTTCAGCATGACGATGGACGAGTTGCTGCAGGCCATCAAGGCAGACACCGAGACGGCCCGTGTCTTGGGCACACAGCAGCAGCGACGGCCGTCCTTTCGGGCTTCCGGAGGCAAGTCACAGTGTGCCTCCAAAGGATTCGGTGGCAGCTTTTCTTTGTACCATCAAGTGGCCCGTTCTTTGTCCCAGGAAGCCTACAGGGGCTGCAGCTAGGCCGGAGGAAATCATTGTTGTCACCAAGGGGCCCAAGGTGGTACGGCCTCGATGAAACAGGACTGAACCGGCCATGACATCGGGCCCCCACACGAGCACCCCGGTGGGAGGCCAGCTGGCGAACCTCGTCAGCGTGTGGAAGTCCATCTCCACCGACCGTTGGGTGCTGGATGCCCTAGCGAACGGACACACCCTGGAGTTCCAAAGGAAGTGTCCACATTTTCGACCTGTGGCCGGGAAAGAAGACCCTGCTCCGCAACTGCTTCTAGAGGTACGAGCGATGCTGAATAAGGGCGCGATAGAACTCTTCCTGAAGAGGCTCTGGGGCTCCGGAGTATACTCGCGGCACTTCCTCATTCGAAAGAAGACCGGTGGTTGGCGACCCATTCTAGATCTCTGCCGCCTCAACAAATACATCAAGTCCCAGAAGTTCCAGAGTGTAAACCTTCAGCATGTGCTGGGACAGTTGGAGGAAGGAGATCTCCTGCTGGACTTGGGAGATGCTTATTTCCACATCCCCATTTACAAGGGGCATCGAAGGTTTCAGTGCTTCGTGGTCAAAGGACAGCACTATCAATTCAAGTCCCTTCCATTCAGTTTGAAGTCGGCTCCAAGGGTCTTCAAGTGCCTGGCACTGGTGGCGGCGCGGCTGCACCTGCAGGGGGTCCATGTCTACCCTTATCTGGACGATTGGCTCATCCGAGCGAAGTCAAGGGAACTTGCCGTCAAACACACAGCGAGGACCGTCCACCTGCTCACGGAACTGGGGTTCTGGATAAACTATGCAAAGTCCTGCTTTGTGCCATCGCAGGACGCTCGGTTCCTGGGGGTCCAGGCTCAACACAGTGGCATGTCTGGCCTCACCGTCGGAGGACAGGATAAAAGCCATCCTGGGCAAGGTAGAACGGCTGTTGACCCTGGAAGTTGCCAAAGGTGAGGTCCAACAAGTCCCTGCTCGGCATGATGTTGTCATGCATCTACCTCGTTCAGCTGTGCAGGCTGCGGATGGGCGGCTGCAGGAGTTCCTCGACGCCCCGTTGGATTCAAGTGTCGGCAAGCTTCGAGGACAAGATCGCCCTCAACGAGACATTCTATCGAGCGATTCGGTGGTGGGGCGTCCGCGCGCATCTAGCGGCGGGCATGGACTTTCAGACCCCAGCACATCAAGAGACAGTGACGATGGACGCCTCCCTGGTGGGATGGGGCACGCACACCGGAGATCTCCACACAAGAGAACTTTGGCTACCGGAGGAGAAGTCGTTGCACATCAATGTTCTGAAACTCCATGCCATGTTTTGGTCCCTCAGATCATTCCTCCCATCCCTCAAGGGCAAGGTGGTGCGGGTCTTCACCGACAACACCACGATGTTCTACATTCGGAAGCACTGGGGGCACCAGATCCGCCGGCCCTCTCAAAGAAAGCGCAGGATCTGTGGCACTGGGCTGTCACCCAGGGGATGTTCCTGGTACCCTTTCATCTGGCAGGAGGGAAGAACACTGTCGCCAACTCACTCAGCAGGGAGCTGCGCTCTTGCCACGAGTGGGAGCTGTGGCAGGATCAAGTAGATCTACTGTTTTGACGATGGGGCAATCCCCAGATTGACCTGTTTTGCGATGGTGAGGAACTCCAAGTGCCGGGGGTTCGCCAGCAGATTTCCCCAGCTG
The DNA here is from genome assembly GCF_040938575.1 of Ambystoma mexicanum. Classification (NCBI taxonomy): domain Eukaryota; kingdom Metazoa; phylum Chordata; class Amphibia; order Caudata; family Ambystomatidae; genus Ambystoma; species Ambystoma mexicanum. The sequence goes on along the minus strand of NC_090936.1, from coordinate 100,935,033 downwards.
GGGTGCTTGGGGGATGCATTCTCCTTCCTCTGGGACAGCCTATTCCTCCATGCGTTTCCTCCGTTGCTGTTGCTTCTGCGACTCATCAGTCAACTCAGACGGTCCGGGTGCAGGATGATCCTCATTGCAACGGCGTGGCCGAGGCAGATATGGTCCCCGGACCTTCTGGACATGTCCTCGTCCCCTCCAGTCAAGTTTCTGGTGGACACAGATCTTCTCGCCAGGGAAGGAGGTGCGATTCTGCATCATGACTCAGGGTCACTGAACCTGCAGGCCTGGCTCCTGCAGCACTAGAGTTTGGAGGGTACGTGATCCCGGCGGACTGGAAGGAGGTTCTTGCCAAGGCCAGGGGTTCTTCGACTCTTAAGTGCTGTGGACAATGGAAGAGGTTCACCGTCTGGTGCCTTGCACAGAAGATAAACCCGCTATGGATTATGGCCCCTCGAGTGCTGCCGTACTTGCTGTCGCTGGCCAAGCCTCCATCAAAATTCATCTGGCGTCTATCTCACGTTATACCAGGGCTCTGGGGCGGTCGTCGCTGTGGTCCCACCGCTTGTTCAATGAGTTCATTAAAGGACTTTACTGTTCATTCCCACCAGTGAAGGTTCCGGCCCCGGCATGGGACCTCAATGTGGCATTGACTAGGCTCATGGGTCCTCGGTTCGAGCCTCTGCATTCGGCACTGCTGAAATTCCTATTGCTGAAGACAGCGTTTCTTGTGGCCATCACCTACGCACGATGAGTGGGAGAGATCCAGGCCCTCTCCTGTAAGCTTCCGTACTCAACATTCCACAAAATGAGGGTTGTGCGGAGGACGCACCCTGCTTCATGCCCAAGGTGCCGTCGGACTTCCATCTCAACGAGCCCTTGGTGTTGCCTGTTTTCTTTCCGTTGCCTTCGTCGCCGGCTGAGAGGACTTTGCACTCGCTGGATGTGGCTAGAGCGCTTAAGTTCTATGTGGACCGCACAAAGAGTTTTCAGAAGACATCACAGCTGTTTGTGAACTTTGGTCCTGTGAACCAAGGGAAGGCCTTCTCCAAGGCTTCCATTTCCAGGTGGCTCTCTGGCTGCATCACCAATTGTCATCGGTCAGCAAACCAACCGTTGCCTGGTCGTCCGAGATCCCATTCGACCAGAGCGATCGCTGCAACTACGGCGTTCCTGTATGGTGTGCCCCTGCTGGACATCTGCAGGGCCCCTACGTTGAGGTCGACGCACACCTTCACGAGATTCTACTGCGTCGACCGGGATTCCAGTGAGGAGTCCAGAGTCGGCCAAGCAGTGCTGCGCAAACTGTTTGCTTGAAGGTGAGCCTGGTGAGGAGGTAAGAGATGCTTAATTTTGAGCCTTGCCACCTCCCGTGGTTGTGCATGGGTGTACTGTTATGTATTCTTTATTGATGAGCATGTGAATCCATGCCAGACCCCATGCTGTAGAAGGAACAAGTTACTTACCTGTAACTGTTCTCCAGCATGGGTCTGGCATGGATTCACATGCAACCCCTCCCGCCTACCCCTCTGCGGCTCTTCTCTTGGTCCTACTGCCACTTTACGTGATATCAAATCTGAAGATGGCTGCCAGAGGAGGGGCTTAGGTAGAGGGCAGTCATTGGCTGAGACCAGTGATTGGTTATTAGAAGAAAGACAGTTCAGAAACGAAACTGAAATGGATTTTTTCTTTACCGAGGATTCCCAGCCTGACAACAGGGAATATTCATGAGCATGTGAATCCATTCCAGACTCATGCTGGAGAACAACAGTTACAGGTAAGTAACTTGTTCCATTCAAAGTGAAGATTAAGCTGGGAGATGGCCAGCTTTTCCAGGAGTTTGCCCAGGAAAAGAGTGATGGAGATTGGATGATAGTTAGCCGGGAAGGAAGGGTTGGCAGAGGGTTTCTTAAGAGGGTGCGCAAGGGAGTGCTTCGGGGGGGACGGGAAGACTCCAGTGGCGAAGGAGTGGTTGCAGAAATCAGCCAGAGCAGGAGCCAGGGACTGTCAATGTGGTCCTTGATGGTTTTTGAAGGAAGAGGGGTGAACCTGTTTTGACGAGACGTGCATAGATCGGACTTGTCTAGAAACCTCATCTCAGGAGAACAGGGGAAAAGCAGAGAAGGAGGGAGGAGAGGTGGCCGAAGAATGGCCAAAGGAAGAGCAGGGAGTAGAAGGAGGAGGGGTAGAGGCAGAGAGAGAGGACAGGACGGCCTGAGTTTTAGAGATGAAATGAGAGGCCAGGGCCGTGCAGAGGGCCTGGGAAGGGGCAGGAGAGGTAGAGACTGCAGTAGGATTGGCCAGCTCCTTGCAGATTTTAAAGAGTTCAGTCGAGTTGTTAGATGCCGAGGAGACACAGGCTTGGATGGGGGCTCTCTTCTTGGTGTGGACAGAGAGCTGGTATTGCCTTTGGAGCAGGCGACAGGCCAGTTTGGCAGAGGGTGTGTCATTCCTTTGCATTTAAGGATGGCGAGGTCTGAGCAATAACAAGAGTTGCACTTTGCTTTGGGATTCAAGCGAATCCTCATGACTGGGGCAAGAACATTGAGAGTATCAGATATAGCGGAGTGGAGCATGGAAAGGGCTGTCGGGGTGTGAGCCAGCCAAGGCTGGAGGGAGGGGTGAGAAAGAGGCGACAAAAGCCTCAACTGACACATGCTTCATGGGTTGGATAACCAAGAAGGTAGGTGGCAGTGCTGGAGTTGGCTTGGCCTGAGGGGTAGAGAGGGTGAGATGGGAGGAAAGGAGAAAGTGATCACTCCAGGAGAGAGGAGTGTTGAGAGGGATTGAAAGGGGAAGGTCTGAAGACATCAGAACAACCAGAGTGTGCACTGCAGAGAGTCAGCTAGAGGGGAGAATAGAGAGTGAGAGATTCGCTAAGGTCACAAAAGAGTCCAGTGAAAGGACAGGAAGCATCCCAGTGGATGTTGAAGTCTCCAAGAAGGAGGAGTTGGCTGGTTGAGACAAGGAGCGAAGATGAGAGGTCCGCCCACTCGGAGAAGAAGGAAAAGATCTGACCAAGTGGCCGATAGATGGTAGCCACAGTGAGGGAATGGCCAGGAGAGACATTGAGCCTGCAGACGAGGCATTTGAAAGAGGAGTAGGCCTGGGTAGGAATGACAGGCAGGAATCCACTCAGGGAAGATCAGGGTTACACCCCCTCCAGAACGGTTGGATCTGGATGCAGAGAAGTTCTTGTAGCCATCAGGGAGGAGAGGGTCGAAGCTTGTGACGCAGCCGGCCTGGAACCATGTCTGTGAGACTGAGAACATCGAAGTAAAGTTCCTCCAGAATGCAGCAGATGTCAGAGGAGTGTTTGATGGCTGAACAAGAGTTTATAGAGGCAATATGGAGAAGGTTGTCATCCTTGAAAGAATTTTGGGGAGGGGTACAAATCAGAAGTACGCCCTGCAGATGTGTAGAAGCAGCCCAAAGAGGAAGGAGGAGAGGGCAAGGTAGTCTAGGAGGAGACAGCAGGGCGAGGTGAGGAAGCCGTGGAGCGGGAGGGGGACAGCAGGAGAAGGGAAATTGATGAGGTGCGGGAAGAGGGCCTTGGACCAGGACGGTACCATTCAAGTAAACCTTAATGATGACCTTAGAGGAGTGGAAGGAGGCCAGAAGGGCCTCCCGTCGGGAGCCACCATTAATGGGAGAGGAAGAGAAGGGAGAGCACAGAGACAATATGTAGAGTCCTTGGGTCTGGCGAGGGAACGACAAAGAGAATGTTGGTGAATGTTTGCCTGGAGGAGGCACTGTTATAGCTGTCAGCGATAGGGAGGCCTGGGTTGGAGACCAGGATGTCCTTTTTAAACTTCTTCCTACCAGATTTAGTGAGGAGAGCAGGATAGTCAATAGAAGAGCTGTTAGAAAAGATAGGAGAGACAGAGAGCACCATAGAGTAGGTTGGGGGAGGAGAGAAGAGGAAGGGAGTTGGAAGGGATGGGGGCGGAGAGAAAACTAGGGAAGGACACAGGGCAGAGTGCAAACAGATGAGGCACAGAGACAAAAAATTTGCCAGTAGGACAAAACGACAGGTGCTTGTCTAGTGGTAGAGACGTTCACTAGACAGGTGCTTTGCTAAGAGGCAAAGCCACAGAACGGCACTACTTTCACAATGCAATTTTGAAAACTGGAGAAAAAACACCTACGTTGGAGAGTCTGCTATAGGTTTGCAGGGTAGAGGAGTTCAACCTAACTCGGGCCCCTCCTACCTGACTTGGTCACTGCTGGTTGATGGCTGGTAACTGGCTTCCACTGCGGACACCTGCAGACACTAGCTGGAGCCTCCACAGATGGAGCCGCCCTTTGCCTTGGGCCCTCAGCCGCAGGGGCTGCCGGGCAGAGGGCTGCCCTGGGACGGTGATAATGAATGGTGGAAGCCAATCGGGGGTGGTGTGCGGGCTGGGAGGCGGGAGGAGGGTGGGAATTGAAGCGGAAGCAGGGCGGGGAGGGCGAGAGACACGGGGAACGTTGGGGCCTGAAAACTTTGCAAAAAGGGCAGAATAGGCACATCTCCACTCACCTGGCCAGGCACACAAGTGGCGTGGCAGCGAGTCCAATGCACCATCCGCAGCACTTCTCTGCACCCCCAATGACCACTTCCGTCCCATGTGAGCTACATCAGGCCTATACACAGATGCCATTGCAGCCCCCAATGTGCAACAGGACTTGTCTGGCACCACAAACCAGACCGTAACAACGCACCAATCATACAGCGCCCCCGTGTCCAGAGGCAGTGCTGTCCACAATGGAACAGGGGCTTATACAGAGGAGCGTGCATTATGGGAGGTAACGCTTTCACCTTTCTGGGAGCCAACACATATCCTGATTATGACGGTCCACAGAGAGCTCTTGCATGCCTGGTCCTGTCCATGACTACACACCCTGACGAACCCTTGGTGGGTGCTGAGATAGGAAATAAACAATTAATCTTCATGGTCGACACATGTGCCACTAAATCGTGCATCCGTGAAGGAAATTTCCCATTATCAGGTGGAACGTTTGACACGCAGGGATTCTCTGGGGCTGTAGCAACGGTTCTGTAAACAGAAGAGGTAGCTATCAAGATAGGAGGGAAATTGGTGCGTGCACCGCTCCTGTACTCTGAATTGTCTTCAGTAAGCTTGCTGGGGTGTGACCTCCTTAGCAAGTTGACCATGGGACTAGTGTGCGCTACTCCAGGGATGTGTGCCATACGGGCGATGGTGATTATGCATGCGATGGTAGGCTAGCTGGTAGTTCTCGGTATTCCTGTTGGCGTGACATGTTTGTGTACGGAATAAGTTTTGCTTGATGCAGTCCCCCGGATTCGTAAAACATGTTGGAGAGTGCCACCTGACTTCATTTTTAGGCCCGTTGTGACCCCAAACCTTGTAGCAGGGACAATTCTGTCATTAGATCTGCAAGGATTGGTGGTATCTGCAAAAAGGATTGTCATATTGGGAACTGATTGAAACGGGTGTGAGTTGCGCACTGCATTATGTACTGATCCTACCGTTCCCCCTAAAAGAAGCGACAGATGCAGAGTTGTTTGAGGATCGAGCTGATGATGGAAATATTGTTGGTGATCTGCATCCCCTGTTAGATCATTTTGCAGTATTGTAAGGTGCTGTGCTTGCTAATGGTCCTTGCCACTCCAACCTCCTTTACTGAGAAAGATCTACAGCAGGTCCCAGAGACGACGTGGACAACCAGTGACCATGATGTGGGGCTCCTGCAGGGAGTTGCTCCTGTACGAATAACACTCACACTTGGTGCGTTGTTTCCCCGAGCAAAAGAATATCCACTTTCAAGAGGCAGAGGGAGGGCATGCGAGACACCATTTCTGTGCTCCTAAATCAGGGAATTACTGTGCCATCCACCTCGCTGTACAACACAGCGATTTTATCAGATAAAAAAGGCAAAAGGTTGGAGTAGGAGAATGATACAGGATCTCTGCCCCCTAAGTGACATTCTTCAGGCAGTTTCCTGTAGTTCCTAACGCTGTGACAATTTTGTGCAGCATCCCCAAGCAAGCCACACATTTTACAGTAGTGGATATGAAGAATGCCTTATCCATACCTCTGAACCCAGACTCACAGTATCTCACTGCGTTCACGCATGGTGGACATCGCTTCGAATACACAAGGTTGCCCCAAGGGTACTGCAAATCTGCATGCCGACTTGGGAAACGTCCAAGTACCCAGTACTATCATTCAATATGTTGACGATTTACTATTGTGTAGTGACAACAAACAGCAGTTTTGGAAAGACTCTCACCCTTCTACAACTGTTAGCCATGTAGACCATGTAACCTTTGTAAGCTAAGTTGCAATATTGCCTCCAAGAAGTGCTTTAACTGGGCCAACTGATATCTGTCCATGGTAAGAAAATGATATCCAAGCATGCTGCTTCAGTGCACAATGCCCCTCAGCCAACGACTGTTAAGGAAATACAGAAGTACCTCTGGCTCTGCAATTATTGCTGAGATTGGAATTTAGATTATGCAGCATACACTAGGCCTCTGCTACAAGGCCTCAAAGAAACACAGAAGGCAGACAAAAGATATCATGGACAAAAGACATGCTGACAAGTTTCAATGACATAAAGAAAGTAATATGCACTGCCCAATATTAGCAACCACATAGTTGTACTTGTTTTCCTATTCTAATGGACAATTGATGGCTGCAGTACTTACACAAAAGAGCACGATGGGCCACAAGCCATTGGCCTACTACAGTGGTCTGCTAGATTCAGTGATGCGGGGCCAGTCCCCATGCAAACAGGCGCTTGCTGCTGCTGCATTTCCAGTTGAGAAAAGCTCCACAATTGTCATGGGGTGTTCCGTTAGACTATATGTGGAACACACTGTATTTGCCACCCTTGAGTCATCTAAATGAACCCTGACCACGCAGAGAGCATCTGGATATGGGGTAATATTGTTCAGCTCAAATATCCATATAGTGTGATGTAAAACAGTGAATCCTGCTACTTTTTGGACAGAAATGTGCACTGACGAAGACCTTACAAGACATGAATGTGTGTCTTTTGAATGGAAGGAGGATAACCTACCTAAAGCAAAAGACAGCCCACTGGAACGTGGTTGGGGGGGGGGGTTCTCTTCTTTGACGGGTCAGCAACTATTGATCAAGCAATGGGATTTAAGTATACTGGTGCAGCATTTGTCCGCCTGGTCGATTGGGTGTATGAGGTACTAGTACAAAAAAAGATTACCTATGCACTATTCAGACCAGGCTGCAGAGCTTATATCGCTCATTGAGTTGCTTCAAGCATCCCAGGGGTGTTGTGTGACCATTTATTCTAATTTGGCCTATGTCACCACCACAATGCACTCACGGCTGGTGCAGTGGAAAAGAAGACTGTTCAGGAGAGTGGCAGGGTCCCCAGTACAGCATGCAGCAATTTGGACAAGCTGATTGAAGCACTGTCTCAGCCCTCATTGACGGCGGTGGTGAAATGCACCGCCCATACTAATGATAGACAAAAGCTCACTCTGTAACGCTGCAGCAGATGCGGCTGTCAATCAAGCGGCATCCCTCCCGGTACCACATGTTTCAGAATACCCGGTGGTAGCACAAGGTTGAGCAGCTGCCGCCATCCTATAACTCATTACCAATTGCCCAACTGATTGAACTACAGGGCCGTGCCCCACAGGAAAAAGACGATGTGTGGTTGAAAAGAGGGTGTAAGCAGTCCCCCACAGATTTGTTGTGGCAACAGGAAATCACAGGAAAAGTGGTTATGCCACATGAACTGCTGCTGGTTGCATTCGACCAGCTGCACCATCCGTCCCATATGTCAAAACCAACATATTGCCGCAGACATACAGAACTGCTTTGTCCCCAATCTGCAGGAAACTGACTAAAATGGTTTTGCAGTGAAGTACATGCCAGATATACAGCACTGGCCTCGCATTGAGAACTATTCAAGGTACCCTGACACCCCACATGGCCATTCTGCAAATTTCATGTCAATTATGCGGACATGGGGGAGAGGTGTAATGGGTCACGTAACATGATCATGGAGGTGTCTTTCTCCTGGTGGGTGGAGGCAGGTCCTTGTGCAGATCCGGATGCTAAGTGTGCCGCTAAATCTTTGGTCTGGGAGGTTTTCCCTTGCTGGGGAATGTGTGATGTAAAAAGGGTCTGATAACGGCACTCCCTTTTCCAATGAGCTGTTTAAGGAAATAACAGCATTGCTGGTCATCAAGCATCTGATGTGTCCAATTTACCATGCGCAGCCAACGGGATTGTGGAACGCATCAACAGTCTTTTAAAAAGCAATTTGTCCAAGCATTGAAGAATTGCGTTCACTGCTTTCCCTTGCTTTTTTTAGCATGCACACGCAGCCCTGCAAGGATCATCATCTTTAACCACATGAAGTGGTCATGGGACGGCGAATGCATACACCTGTATTACCCATTAGAACAGCATCGGATGCTCACAGGGCTGCGTCCATTCTAGGAGATTAATTTAAATGTTACCTCTTTGCCTTAACAAAAGCCATAAAATGGATCGCTAAACAGATAGCACCACCACAGTAGAATCTACCACCGGTGCGCCTGATCCACGGACGTCGCCTCCCCTCCATCAGGTTTCCAGAGAGTTTGTGTATATTCACAATTTCATCTGTCGGTGGAGTGAGCCTGGTTACAATGGCCCTTTTGAGGTAGTCTATGCCACTCCCCTTGTGGTGAAGGTTTGGGAGCTGTGATATTGGGTGCATCTTTCTGATGTCCGAAAGGCACCTCATGCTGGACCTCTCACTGAAATTGAGTAAATACTGATGGTGTCTTGAACATAACACACAGTTTGCTGATGAAGGTTTTCCTTGGACAAAGAGTTTCTGCAGACATATAACATGCAATTAATTTTGGTGTGCTCCCACTTCTTAATGTTAATATGGAACTGATCTATCTCATCATACACAAACGCTGTTTTGCATTATTTGCACGAGGATCTCTTTCTCAATCTCGCGCTCACTAATAGCTCAACGTCACGCTTGTCCTTTTAGTAGACAAAGTACCTGAAATAAACAATGCCCTGGTCATGGACCTTAAAACAAAGACTAATGTAACTGCTAATAATATATCTGCCACCTAACAACAAATGGGAGCATTTGCAAATTTGCTTATGCTATCGTTGTTTGCTAATGAATTCTGCAGCATTATTACTAATGTTGGTTCTCTTTCTATTCAGTCAAACATACATGTACCAAAATGACAAGTGAGAAGAGTTAAGTAAGATGTGTTCAGAGTGATTGGTCTGGACGTAATAGAAAATGTGCACCACTCAGAGTTAATCAATAGTTGGTATGCAGACATGAGTTCATTGGGGAAAAAGAGGGTTAATGGGAGCTGCTAGACCTGTTCCTTGATATCGCACACGTCGGGGTGAGGTGGGGGGGTGGGGGCGAATGGTGTTAATGCCACAGGAAAGTCCGCTCTCGGAAGCTCAATGTTTGTTCCATCTGACGTTATTCAGGATGCAAAGTACTTTTCAGGCACGAAACGTGCAACTTGAGGTGATGGACTCGGAGGAACTGCAGTGTGCCCAGAACCCCAGGAGTGTGTACAGTGCTTAAAAAGACTATACATGAAAATAGAAGGGATGATGTTTGTGGTAAACTGATGGCAGGAAACTACAATGAGTTGTATTGCTGGAGGCCTCGTGGGATTTGATGAAGAAGTTATCGAAAAGGTGAATGTGTGCCAAGGATACTGTAATGAGCATGTGACAAAACTTGCATGGATTGAGGCGATGGAAAAACCAGTACAAGTTCAAAAGCAAGAAGAATATGAACTGTTTCTACACTGATGGAAACGTCTTTTTGAGGGCAAACAGCAAGTGCAACAAAACATTGAATATCCCAGATCTCAAGAAAGGCACAGCTGCTGTGATAACTACTGGGTCTGTGGCCAGCAAGCATTTCTGCATCTCCCGGCACTATGAAGGGACACATGCTAGCTGGCCACATTGCACTCAGCTCTCCTCGTGGTCCCTGAAGGACACCTGATAGTGGGGCCTCAAGGATTTGTCACCCCAGCAACAGCGACAGACGCCCCACAATACCTCCACTGCTGCCACCTATATTTCGTATCCTGCCAGAGAAAAATAAGAGTAATTGCTGCACAGGAACGGAAGGTCAAATTATTAGGTCACAACTGCTAAAAGAAATACCTGACGAATATAGACTCTACAGTAAGGAAGACACATTTGTTGCCTCTCTGCTGGTGCCCGGAATACAAGCTGCCTCAAACGCTAAATGGCTTCAGATTTTCCACTGGGAAGTGACGAGTTGGTTAATGACACTGATCAGGGGCTTAATGCCATCAATGCTGAGATGTTGGCAATCAGGTTAATGACATTGAAGAACCGTCATGTGCTAGACCTACTAACAGTAAAGGAAGGAGGCATGTGCTGCAAAATTGGGGATTCCTGCTGTACTTACACCTTTCTAAATGATGCAGACAACTGGTTCTTGACACAAATAATAGGGACCCTGCACACCCTCTGCACCCACATACAAACTGAGGCTGGTATCAGAAGTGACTGGTTTGACAAACTTTATTCCTGGGCTCCATGGGGGCGATTGTGAAGATACTGGTTTCAGTGATGGTGGTCTTCTGTATATGCAAGACCGGACTTCGATGCTGTGCCAAAGCAATGCCTAGCAGCTCACTGATGATGGATTCAGTTGGGGTACATAGAGCACCTCGTGGTACAAAAGACAGCGCTGTTCAAACAGATGACCCCAACAAAGCATGCATGGTCCGGTTAGAGCAACACCTTTACCCCTCAGGCACAATCGCAACTCCCCCGCCAGTCCCTGAGAATTACATCAAACACTGGGTAGATTTAGCAGGGGATGGAGGGTGTATATACATAACTCATACCCCCAAACAATAAGCACAAGCAGGGGAAAGTTTACAGTCTGTGCAGAGAAGGGTCACTGCCATATTTGGAGGCTGAAAGGTTGGCAAGGGAGAAAATGGAGGAGGAAAAGGATAGACTTGCTTGGAATTCGCTAATGTGGTAATAACGAAAGGCGGGAAATGCTGGAAAGGGGGGCGATTGTCCCAGGCTCCCAAGAGGTTTAGGGTGAGGCAGAGGCCTTGAAATAGGCTATAGATTATTGGGTAGGCTATTAGAGGGGAGAGGGTGGTGTTAAGAGCTGCACCAAGGTTGAGGTATTGTGTGTGGGGCTATAGGATGTACTGGAGTGAAACAACATCTTAGAAATAGCAGCCATATTGAAACGGAGGCCTAAAGCTGTGCCGCAACCAGGCCAGTAGGCCCAGGCTGCGAACATCGAATTGGCTGTATGCAGGGATGGGTTGGAACTTGTGCGGCAGTGAGAAAGGCCAGTGCCACAGAGATTCATAAACCTTTCATTGTCTCATACTGCCAGCATTTGTATGCAAGGAGAAATGTTCCCTGCAGGGCCATGAGGGGGCTGAGAGCTCTCTGCAAAATGTTATCCCACAAGGAGGAGGGCACAAGCCTCCGACCTTCCCCAGTCCCAGCTTTAGGATATATTGGCCAGATACACTGTCCCAAGACCCCAGCATTCCAAGATACTATCCAGCCCCAGACCACCAACCAGAAAGTTCATAGATAACCAATCGATCAGAAAAGATCTGCAAGCCGGAACGGCTGCCCCCACCTCTAGGTCATGTGATTTGTGCTGATGGGTGCAAAACATCAAACATAAAAACCAGGGTGGGGACCTGTCTGGAATCAAGCTGGGGTTGCAAATCTTAGTGAGCTTGAAAGTATCCTCCTAGCCCATGTCTGCAGTACCAGGTGCTCATTATAGTTGAGATAAAGAATGTATGGTTTTGCTGTTGATAATTGGAAATTAACTGCAGCTTTGTGCCCAATAATGCACCAGGACGAGCCCACGTGGAAGAAGACGGGACAGAAGGGGCTGGGACGAATGGGCTGGCATCCCTTATGGAACAGGTAGCCCATGTATAAGGTTGCGCCAACCAGCCACTCGGAATTGTAACCTGTGTCACTTACGTCGCTGATGACGCAGTGTGCTGTTTTGAAGTGTTTGCCCTGATTTTGGCAGAGCGCTCATTAGCAGCAGAGTCCTTTGCTGGCACGTCTTTATTTGTTGTGTCAATAAAACCTGTTCTCCTTGCAAGAAGTGTGCCGGGCCCTTTTCCCTAGTCGGTTGTATTTTATTCTGGTGTGAGCATTGAGGGGTTTCTCTACGGTGCCACACTTTAGCCCCCACCTACCGCTTTCTGCTGCCCGTTCACTGGGTCACCTCCAGATCCTGCAAATGGGTATTGCCAATCGCAGACACATGTGCAATTTCTTTTTTTAAGGGAAGCATGGATTGGGCAAAGCCTGGTTCTCTTAAAATCAACCCAAAAAAGTATCTGTGCCCCATATGGCAGCGCGGAGTGCTAATGGCACTAAATACCGCTTTCATGGGTGCATCGGGCTAGAATGCTGCACTTGGACCTGAATGGCTCTGACTTAAGGACCCTTGACGGCCCTGCCCTTCCACTAAAGTGCTATTTAGCGCTATATTGAAAACAGTTGATATCAATGACAGGTAAGGAACATCTTGTCCACCTGAAGTTGACTATTACCCTGCCTGCCGCAACACTATTCTACGTACTTAGTCTTAGGCTACGACTTTCCTTTAACATTGTGAACCTTTTGATTTATGAAACTTCTGTACTTCTCCTTGCATAGCAAATGACGGGTCAAGCCTAAAATATAAAGGACACTGCCATATGCAACGCCAGCTGCACCCAGCTGCACAGGTCCTTGCGCTGAATACTCTTTTCAGAACCTTTTTATATCTTTTCATGTCCATTCATGCAGTTAACCTTTACATTCTACAGGCACTGTCTTCAGCGGTTGTCAAAAATGCTGTATAGTTGCTCATTGAATATCTTGGGTACAAATGACTTCTGGTGACAAGTTTGTTTGCTAATCAAGAACATTTTCTTTAGAAAACTCTACCAATCCATTTTTGAAAACGAATGTATGCCTTGATCTTGTCTCCTGTATCTTTATAGTGTTGGCTCCTTTTCACCCTCTCTTCTCTAGAGATCATCGACCGGTATAAGTGTGATCTTTAGGTTAAAAAGTAAGAAAGTGATGATGCACAACTAGACGTCCAGGCCACTTCCTGTGGTGCAGTCAGTACACACTACATCCAGGCGGGAGTAGAGACGTGAATTTCTGTTGTAAATTACTAGAAATAATCTCCACTCTATAGCAGGGTGCTCAGAGACAGCTATTCTACATGTTTATAGACCAGGTAAAGATTGCCCAATATGCTTACAGTAATGGGTATAAAAAATTAAGGCATTTGCCCCATCAGATCTGTGAATTTCTTGCAGTCTAACTCCTGGATTTGGTTGCCATAGCACGACTATGTCCCATAAATCAAGACCCATCCAGCTAGAGTAGGGGAGGTAACCAATCTGTTAAGAGAAGGGTTAGTTACTAGATGAATGGGCTTTGAAAATGAAATAACGTCATTGGATGAAGTCCGGCCAATCAACTGTAACCAACTAACATTGTTATAAGCAACATAAAACGCAACGTTTTGGACGTTCTGTGGACTCCATATCCTCAGAACAAATGTTGGTACACCTTGATGTATGAAAAAAAAATACCACATGGTGAAAATACTCTCCCTGCTATATCATGGGGAATATACTTGATATTTTGTGGCATGCAAATAGGCATATCAACGAAACTAGCCTGTGCTATAAAGTTTGTAACAATCAAGAAGTATTGTCCAGCCAATCACAGAAGAGTGATAAAACAAAGTTCACTTCCCACATATGAGAATATTTAAGTTGAGGGGAGCTTGCAAATTGGATTGCTTTTTAAGTAGACAACTGATTAATGGAGGCTTGCTTATTGGGAAACATTTGACTAATTCAGGGTAAAAATTGCAGCTCTATGCCAATTAAAAATGAGATTATTTTTGGTATTTTGTAACCTTCCACAAGCAGAGAAAACACCTGCTTCAGAGTGCTGAGAACCAAACTGGGTTGGGGGTAAAAAAGGAAATGGTGAGCGGTAGGGAAGGAGTAACCGGAAGAGGCTACATTCAAACACAAACATATGTTGTAGTTGAAGTAGATTGAAGCATGGTCTATGGGTTATAGTGGCAGTGTCTTATTGGCTGATGACCCACTAAGTATGTATCCAGGTAGAGGGGTTGCGTTTGCAATTCAAAGTTTAAGGGTAAATATGTCTTGCACTTGGCTCTGGGAGTGATGATTTGGGCTTGTCATTAAGGGCTGTAAAGAAATAATCCTATTTTAAGTGCTTTCCGGAACCAAAAAGTCTTGTTTGTGTCCCATCTTGTGAACAAGGAAAGAATTTATTTTTGGAGGGGGGGCCCATGGCAAGGAAAACACCCATAAGGTATCCAACGGTAGCACTGGGACGAGGAGGAGGACAAAAGCAATTAACATCAATGCTGAGAACCATGACATGTGGTCTAATCGTTTGATTTACCGATTGGCCCATGTCATTCAAAACAGGAGAGGGAACGGAACAATGGCATCTTCTACCTCTCGGCAGGAGAAGCAAGAAGTCAACAACAAGTAAGTGTGGCAAGGGCAGGGCAGGGCCAGAAGCAACTACTTCAGGCCATACTACCCTACCACTCTTCTCTTCTAACGCAGCATCAGCAACGTAAATCCATTATAGTTGCACTCAGAAACTCTGTCCTTTGCATGTGAAAGGTGTTCCCAATTGCATTTAAAAGTTGCGCCCAATAGCCTCTCTGAGAAAGTTGAATTTAGAAGTGTACCCAATTGCATTTAGAAGTGTACCCAATTGCATTTAAAAGTTGCACCCAATAGCCTCTCTGAGAAAAGTTGAATTTAGAAGTGTACCCAATCTCATTTAGAAGTGTACCCAATTGCATTTAAAAGTTGCGCCCAATAGCCTCTCTGAGAAAGTTGAATTTTGAAGTGTACCCAATTGCATTTAGAAGTGTACCCAATTGCATTTAGAAATGTACCCAATTGCATTTAGAAGTGTACCCAATTGCATTTAGAAGTTGCGCCCAATAGCCTCTCTGAGAAAGTTGAATTTAGAAGTGTACCCAATTGCATTTAGAAGTGTACCCAATTGCATTTAGAAGTGTACCCAATTGCATTTAGAAGTTGCGCCCAATAGCCTCTCTGAGAAAGTTGAATTTAGAAGTGTACCCAATTGCATTTAGAAGTGTACCCAATTGCATCTAGAAGTGTACCCAATTGCATTTAGAAGCTGCACCCAATAGCCTCTCTGAGAAAAGTTGAATTTATAAGTGTTTTCAATTGCATCTAGAAGTGTTCCCAATTGCATTTAGAAGCGGCACCCTATAGTCTCTCTGAGAAAAGTTGAATTTAGAAGTGTTCCCAATTGCATCTAGAAGTGTTCTCAATTGTATTTAAAAGTTGCGCCCAATAGCCTCTCTGAGAAAAGTTGAATTTAGAAGTGTACCCAATTGCATTTAGAAGTGTACCCAATTGCATTTAGAAGTGTACCCAATTGCATTTAGAAGTTGCGCCCAATAGCCTCTCTGAGAAAGTTGAATTTAGAAGTGTACCCAACTGCATTTTCAAGTTGTGACCAATCGCTGCTCTGTGAAAAGTTGAATCTAGAAGTGTACCCAATTGCATCTAGAAGTGTTCGCAATTGCATTTAAAAGTTGCGCCCAATAGCCTCTCTGAGAAAGTTGAATTTAGAAGTGTACCCAATTGCATCTAGAAGTGTACCCAATTGCATCTAGAAGTGTACCCAATTGCATTTAGAAGTGTACCCAATTGCATTTAAAAGTTGCGCCCAATAGCCTCTCTGAGAAAGTTGAATTTAGAAGTGTACCCAATTGCATTTAGAAGTGTACCCAATTGTATTAGAAGTTGCACCCAATAGCCTCTCTGAGTAAAGTTGAATTTAGAAGTGTACCCAACTGCATTTTCAAGTTGTGACCAATCGCTGCTCTGTGAAAAGTTGAATCTAGAAGTGTACCCAATTGCATTTAGAAGTTGTGACCAATTGCCTCTCTGAGAAAGTTGAATTTAGAAGTGTACCCAATTGCATCTAGAAGTGTTCCCAATTGCATTTAAAAGTTGTGCCCAATAACCTCTCTGAGAAAAGTTGAATTTAGATGTGTACCCAATTGCATTTAGAAGTTGTGACCAATAGCCTCTCTGAGAAAAGTTGAATTTAGAAGTGTACCCAACTGCATTTGCATTAGGAATGTGCCCAACGGCCTCTGCGTGAATTTAGAAATGTTACCAATAGCCAGTCTGGAAAGTTGAATTTAGAGACACGCCGAATAGCCCGTCTGAAAAGTTCCATTAAAGTGTGCCCATTAGCCTCTCGGTGAACTTACAAAGTGTTCCTAATAGCCTTTCTGTGGAAGGTTACTTTCTGAAGTGACCACAATAGCCTCTCTGTGAAAATTGCAATAATGTAATATCATGCCGGACCAAACCGATCAATCTCACTAATAACCTATCGGTACAAAGTCCCTAATACCCTCCCTGTATGAAGTCGAATTGAATGAACTGCACCTACTAGCATAACCTAACTAATCGTATTAATATAACTAAACAGTATAGCTGTGTAATGTAGAACCTAAACGGCGACTAATAATCTAATACAAACTTGATTTAGATTCATACCTAACACCCTCCCAGTATAAAGGTGAATTGGAAGTAGTACTCCCACTAGCTTGCCCTGCTCAATCCTATTAGGATAACTAACAGTTTAACTGTGTAATGTAGAATCAAAACGGTGACAAATAATCTAATTCCCCCCCTAAGTAAATTGAATCTAGAGACTGACCGAATATCTTCTCTGTGTACAGGTGAACTCAGAAATGTACCTAATAAACTAATATCATCTGCCGGCAATTGTATCTAGAGAGCATAAAATAGTCTAATATCGTCTAAGACCAGTTGAACCTAGAAGTATGCCTAAAGGCGTGACACCCCTGATCCTAGAACTACAATCAGAAAACCCTCCTAAATCAACCTAAAAGCCCCCACCAATCATGAGTGCACCCACTCCAACAGAGTCTGTCAGAAACAACCCCCATGGACCACCCCCACTCTCCGATCTGCCTTCCCTCCCACCCCGTCCTTCCCAAATCACCCCACCCTCCTCCACACTCGCTGCCACTCCCCTCTCCAAACACCAAGCCAGAGGAGCACAATGGCGAGCCACTCACCCTAAGACCACCCATTCCCTGAACCCCACCCCCGACCCGCCAGCATTGCCCACACCCGCTCCCCTCACTATCAGACCTGGCACAACCCACCCCGAAATCACCCACCCACCGCCTTGCCCTCATACCCCTGCCACCTTCCCCCCCGACCGCACCCTTTCCCCTCCCTAAAAACTGTGCGCCACGAACCGGAGCTGCTTCCCTCTCCCCCTCTGACCCCCCTACCCTCTCCCACACACCAGTCGCAGCAAAGAAACTAAAGAGGAAACGCTCCTGGTCCCCCTCAATCTCTCAGCACTCCTCGCCTCCCCTGTCTCGACCCACCACCTCTCTCCCGCATTCTCCGCCTTCCCCTGTGGCCTCCCCCTTCCTGAAACCCCTCTCCCTCGATTTCTCATCAACTGCAACTCCCAACCGCCCACACCCCTCCCTCAAATCCCCCAACCCAAACCCGATCATCCTATCACACCCAGCCACCAAGCCCCACCCGAAACCTGCCAAGTCTTCTGCCCGCCCACTATTCCCTTCTAGCATCACCCACCTTAGCCCCCTCCACTCTCTCCGCCACCGCCCCATCCTGCTCCAGCACCGAGACCTACCTTGCCTGCCGATGTGAACTGTATCCTATTTAACGCCCGTTCCGTAACAAAAAACATCTATGACCTCCTTGCCTCTGTCAAACCAGACCTAGTTTACATCACTGAAACCTGGTTCTCTGATGACTTCGGCCCAATCGCTAGTGAAGCCTTTCCCCCTGACTACTCCCTCATCCCACTGAACCGTCCGTCCAGCGGAGGTGGGGTAGCATTCGTCTTCAAATCTCTCTTCCGCGCCTCAATCATCGACAACCAACCCTCCATCCCATCCTGCGAATCTCTCCTCGTAAAACTTTCCCTCTCCCCATCGCTCTCACAGCTTCCTAATAATCTACAGGCCCCCTGGCTACGATAGACAATTCACAAACAACCTTTGCGACTCAATCGCCACCCTCACCCTTCTTGGTGACTTCAACATATGGCTCGACATCCCCACCAACCCTATGACACACTCCCTGGTTGACGGTTTAGATGCAATTAATCTCCAACCCCACATAAATGGCCCGACTCACTACAAAGGACACACTCTTGATGCCATCTTTAGCTCCAACACCCTGATTCATTTAAAGCCGATTCATTTAAAGCCCCTCACCCCAATCTGGTCCGATCACTTCATTCTCTCGTTCGTCATCCACTCACCCGACCCCCTTCCCGTACTTGCACCCGAACCTCCGAATTTACGCAAATGCTGGAAAAAACTAATGATCACCCCGGACCTAGCCGAGGCACTCCTCCAATCTCCACCACCCACCTGCCATCCCAACAACCAACTAACCCCTGAGGCCTTTGACTCATGGCTCAACGCATCTCTCCTGCGACTCACCCCCCCATGCAAACCATCAACCCGCCATGGCCCTTTCCCCAGATGGTTCACTCCTGAGTTGAAGACCACTAAACGACTTTACAAATCCCTAGAACGCAAATGGCAGAAAGAGAAAACCCATGAGAGCAGGACCACCTTGGCCCGACACCTACATCAATACAAGGCCGAAATCCGGAAAGCAAAAAAAGCCCACTTCAACACCCGAATCCTAAACTGCAAAAACCCAAGCAAAGAACACAAAATCATCTCAGAATTCACCAATCCGGCTTGTAATACAACCGTCCCGACCGCCTCACAATCACTGTGCGACTCGCTCTCCCTCCACTTTTACAACACGGCTATCGAAAGAACAAAAACTCTAAACACCAAACTGGCTCAACTACAGCCACCGGGCAATCCTCCACCCGTACCGGCCAGCCCTTCAGCCGCGACCTCTACGCAACCAACGTTTGAAACCTTTAGTCCAATATCACCAGGACAGTTTCTCAAACTTCTATCTGCCCACAAACCATCTGGATCACCACTGGACCCCTGCCCAGCCACAACCCTTAAAGAAATTTTTGCTTCCACCTGCGCAGGAGAACACGCAGGATCTATCATAAATTCCTCCCTCTCCTCCGGTATCTTTCCCGACGCATTCAAAATGGTGCACGTCAAACCTCTAATTAAAAAACCTTCGCTCGACCCTCTCAAGCCCAAAAACTACCGCCCAATCTCAAACACCAGGTTCCTTGCCAAACTTATTGACCGAACCGCCTACTCCCAACTAAATGTCTTTGTCGAAACCAACAACCTCCTAGACCCCGCCCAATCAGGTTTCAGATCACGTCACGGAACTGAAACCACCCAAACCTCGATCTGGGATTACCTTAAAATGACAGCAGACTCCGCGGGATGCGCCGCACTAATCCTCCTCGACCTATCGGCCGCCTTTGACACGATCAATCACTCAATTCTCCTAGACCGACTCCACTCCCTAGGAATTCGTGGAACCGCCCTTAAATGGATAGCTTCATTCCTCAAAGACAGGCACCAAATAACGACACTCTCCAGCTTTACCTCACAAGCCCGACCAGTCGACACGGGAGTCCCTCAAGGAGCATCTCTATCCGCCCTCCTATTCAATCTCTACCTGATCACCCTCCCACCAATAATTTGTTCACACAACATCCTGTGTTACAACTACGCCGACGACACTCAACTAATTCTAAAATTCCTGAACTCGAAACCCGACTCCCGACCTGACCTGGCATCCTGCCTCCTTAACATAGAACTCTGGATGACCCAAAGCCACCTCCTATTAAACCCCTCCAAAACAGAAATCATGGTCTGCGGCAACTCCGATCTTCTTCCGCACCCACTACTCTGGCCACCCGCCATGGGCAACTCGCCGACACCCTTCAACACAGTGAAAAATCTTGGATGCACCCTGGACTCTGACCTAACACTCTCGAGCAAAGTCAACAATGTCTCAAAATCCTGCCACTACCACCTCAAAAACCTTAGGCGCATCCTTCCATACCCTCATTTCCCAACAGAGTCTCCGTGGTCCAATCAATCGTCCTATCAAGACTGGACTACGGAAACCCCCTATACCTCAGAATTCATGCTTACCAACTAAACAAACTCCAAAGAGCACAAAACGCGGCAGCCAAAATGCTACTTGCGCTCGGTCCAAGAGACCACGTATCCCCAGCCCTTAAGACACTGCACTGGCTTCCAGTAGCCCGTAGGGTGGCTTTCAAAACCTTATGCCTCTCCCATCGAGCACTGCATAAAACTGGACCGCAATATCTTCAAGACAAGCTAATACCTTATCACCCCACTCGCACTCTAAGATCAAGCTCAGCCGGCCTCCTAGTAATTCCTAAGACAAACTCTGTCAGGTTAGGTGGATCATCATTCTCGCCCCTGACCCCAACCCTGTGGAACTCGCTCCCACCCCACATCCGCCTAACTGAAGACTTAACGGCCTTCCGCAAACTACTGAAAACCTGGCTCTTCCCCTAAAACTAACCAGTTCCAAACTAGCTTCATCACAATAACACCGACCTAGCAATCGACCTGAAGCAAGAAATGTACAACTAAATAAACTCGAATGTAAACTATAAAGACAAACCGTACTAAACGAGTAATGTAGATCAAAACAGTGAAGTGGATAATAGGAATAAATCATCGGGAAACTAGGGTATCTGAATCGATGAAATGGACATAATGAATGAGATGGGAACGTAATGAATGACATAGATGAAATATTTAGAATGGATGAAGCGCATAGAACAGATGAACACACTAAGTGGAAGGGTGCGAGAGTGGAAGAACAGACTAGAAAGATCAAATGAATATAGAGATCAGAGGAAATAGATGAACATACTAGAGCCAATGAGTATGCAGAGTGGTTGTGTGTGTAGTGGACCAGCGTGTAGAGTTGATGAGTATGTGTAGAGTTGACGAGAACGCGAAAACAGAAAAGCGAACAGAACACAGGAGGGCGTAGAACAGTCGACTAATCTGAACGGACAAACGTATAGACTGGATGGATGTTTGACCAGACGAACGTGTAAGAGCGAACGAGCATGTAGAGAGGATGAGCGTGGAGAGCGGATGAGTATGGAGAGCGGATGGGTGTGGAGAGTGGAGGAGCGGCGGAGTGTGGAGGAGCGGCGGCTGTGTACGTGGAGCGGACGAGTAGGTGGAGCAGATGATTATGGGGGGAATGAAAAAAAAGTCTTTGGTGCGGATGAATGTTCGGAGCGAATGAGTGTGTGAAGCGGGTGAGTGGTGCGGATGATTATGTGAATCGGACGAGTGTCTGGTACGGATGTGTATGTGGAATAGATGAATGTATGGAGCGGATAAATACATAGAACTGATGAGTGTGTGGAACGGATAGATACGTAGAGCAGACGAGTAGTATTGTCAGGGTGGACCGGATGAGTGTTATGGACCGCACGAGTGGGTAGACTAGACGAGTGGGTAGACTAGACGAGTGGGTAGACTGGACGAATGAGCAGATTGGACGGGTGTGTGGAGCGGACGGGTGTGTGGAGCGGACGGGTGTGTGGAGCGAATGATTGTATATGGAGCGAATGATTGTATATGGAGCGAATGATTGTATATGGAGCGGATGAGTGTGTGGAGCGGATGAACACATGGAACGAAAGAGTGTATGGAGCAAATGGGTATGTAGAGCAGATGAGTATGACGAACGGATGAGTACGTAGAGCGGAAGAATAGTGCATAAAGCGGATGAGTATGTTGAGCGGATGAGTGTGTAGATCAGAGTGCATGCGTATGGAATACTGGAGAACACACGTGGAATACACTAGAGAATGAAGCATAGACTAGAACATGCATGGTGAACCAGAGCGCGTGAGTGTGTAGTGCAATCTTGATCGCCTGAAATGACCAAAAATGCATAGAACGGACCTGACCGCTCAGAATTGTGTGACGTACATAGTATGCCTTGGAATGCATGAAACCTTTGAAAGAACATACTTCATATCACACCCCACGCTTACTCTCTCCTTACACCACCACTCAACTAGAACACAGAGATACTATGACACCATTCGGTATAACTGTTCTCATATCAACATCTGCCGCTCACTCCCCATCACTCTAAGTAAACATTGCTGGTCTCACACCCCCAGCCAGGCGTTCTCCTCAGGCCTAACGCTGCCACACTCGGTCTGGATAATTCCGGCCAGAGCGAACACATACTCCTGATCTCTCAACCACCACGCCTACCGCTAAGAAGCAGCTACCACATGAATTCCGCACCAGCTGCACACATAGCCGGTGCGCACACGCACCTTTTGGACTCGCTCTAATCTCTCTACTGACCCGAACTTCGGTTCCCAAGGGCGTTCAACCTACCAGCACCTTCAGACCATACCAATGGTATATAAGGCACTATATAAATGCAAAATAACATAACATACCGGGAGCTCGGCAGGCTACACAAAGTTCAGACCAGAGAAGCAGATGCAGTAGGGGAAAGCAGCGCATCCACAAGGATCCCTCGAAGCTTCCCGCAGAGGAGGAAGTACGCTTGCCGGGAGTGCGGAGTGCAGGAAACCCACCATCTGGCTGCTGCAGAGGCTCACGGACACCTTCTCCGGGTATCTGGAGAAGCCACAGAAGACTGTGAGAGACCTGAACACAACCAGAGAACTTCTGCCAGCACCCGGCAGACACTAGGGTAGGTGAGGCCGGGGTTGGGGAGACTCAGAGAATATGAGAAATCCTGAATGAAAGGACTAACATGCCGATGCGCAGCAGCATAGTAAACTGGGTCTGGAACCCACATTGGGAAGACATATCCCAAAGAGAATTAAGAGGAAATTCGAACTTTACAGTTGACATTCACAGAGCTTGGCAGGGGAGTAAACCAAGGCTGTGGCACCATGAACCATCAGATAAAGAGAACTGTGAGTGTGACCAAGTAAATGAGGTCTGGGACCTGCAGCAGAGAGGTACCAACTTTACGTCCACAAGTGACGCTCTGAGACCTTGGCAGGAGAGTAAGCCAAGGCTGTGGGTGGAAGTGAAACCAGAGAGCGGGCGGTGAAAGCAAGATCGTTGAATACCCCACTTTGCAGGAGAGTGGGCCAAGAAGGAGGTATTGAGAAAACTGGGTCAGAGACCCTCAACACGGTCTGGGAGAGAGAGCTAGGTTGTTCTTCCTCGTCGCAGTACCCTGGGAGCCAGGTCTGCTCAGAGTGCCTGGGACCCGCAGGACAGCTTGGAAAAGGTGTCCAGGCCATTCTTCCTTGCTGCATGGCCTAGAAGGCAGGTCTGCCAAACATAGGTGAGGACATCTCATGAGCATTGAAGAGACATAAATCACTTTGGATAATGTTGGAAACAACCCTTTGAGTCTTGTGGATCTTTAATTTGCTTTCCTACACCTTTTTGAAACGTGTTTTGAACTGCAAAGCTGGGCTGCAGGTCAGCAGCCAAAAGACATTTCTCTTGTCACGTTCTATTAAGTTTAGCTTCTAAGGAATAGGTTAGGATTTGGACACAGAACGGCAAACTTTACTTTGGACATTCTGATAGTTTCATCTGCTAATTTTGTTGAGGCAAGGAAACCCCTCTTAGAGGGTGGGCTAGTTAGGATTTCCTCCAACTCCCCCCTCCGCACCCCCATTTTTAATAATAAAGGTATTGGCCAATCATAATGCCACCGTTGTGTCCACCTCTTACTCCTAGACCCTCACAGAAGGCATGAACTAGTGGCAAATATAAAACATTAGAATATCTGTATTAGAATCATGGGAAAATATTGGGGTACCAATTGCCATCCTTGTTGCTGATGGCTACTTTATGAAGTGCTTGGCAATCCCCTGATTTAATCATCTGATTTCTGATTTAGTATTTGTGCTTTTAAGCATTTGGTATTTTTAATAGTTTGATTTTACTCAGTGATTGATAATGGCCACCAAACTGTTGATGTCTTTTTCCAATATTGTCCAAAAATCATTCACTGGCAGATCATCAAAGTGGAAAATCATTTGCCTCCTAGTGCTGTCACTGAGGGACCAAGGATGGTTATCTCTTCGGCAGCCCGTATAATTTTGAAATAGAAATGCTATAGATCCTAATTACGGTATCTATACTGTTCCATAATTGTGGGATCTTCTGCAAATCTTTTCCCATATGTTTGAGCTTTCTGATCTGACAAATGTGTGCATTTTTTTTTAAATAAACGGGACAGCAGTATGAAGTGCAACATCAAAAGGAGAGAATGATGTTGAAGTGCCTGGATTTTAAGCTTTGCCGCCGTACCTCCTTGGCTAAAGTGATTTGAACTTCAGCAAATCCCAGTTTCAGTTCTTATCTGCCAAATATTTGTTTTTCTCATCAAATGTTCTCAGTGTAAATTAATGAACAAATGTGTAGGCTTCAGGTTTTAAATCTGTTGGAAGGAGATAGCCTGTCTTAACTGTCCATGTCTAGAATTAGAAGATAGAACGGATACATGCAGAGTTAGCACAGCCATCACAAACTGGGGCTGGCCTAGGGTAAGATTTGGTTCGCCGATCTGGAATTCAAGAGTTGACTCTCAAATATTTCTTATTGTCGGAAATGGATTAGAATTCGGAGAGGGTCCACTGCTTAAAGCCACCACTCCCCTTCAGCAGTCAGTCTTTTTAATTTTTCTTTTTTCAGATCAGCTGTCACAAAACCTTTACAAAATAAAAGACAAAATAAAGGAATACCAAGTTGGTCATGTACACATTATCTCACAGTACAATATGGTTCAGATGTGGATATTGAGGTAATTAATATGCTCCTCCCCCGGTACACACACACACATATATATATATATATATATATATATATATATCATCATATTGTTTAGTCTTTCGCCATATAAGTTCTGAACTCTACCCAAACATCCTTGGGCTGGGAAATAGGGGTTGTGACAGTAATATATATCATCCATTCTTGTGTAGATGGACGGGCGCAAGCTTTTTACTTTCGAAGTATACATCTTTTTGCTACCAGTTACAGATGTGGAGGAAGGATCTGGTTTTGTTTTCCAAGTGGTCTTGCCACTTCCCAAATAACACATCGGAGTGGCATTCAGGTACTTACCAGTTATTTCTGAATTAATATCATATATATGTGCCCAATAGTGTGACAAATTCGGACAAGACCAGAACATATGTAAGTATCCCGCTTCTCCTGCCCCACATCTCGGGCAAAGTCTGGCACGATCAGGAAATATTCCTTTAAGTCTATATGATGTATAATGTAACATATGTAGTGTATTAATTTCAGTCAACTATTCATGGAGACTGACGTGGTAAACGTACACATTTATCCCCATTGTATGTAGTTTATTTCTTGATTCAATTCCATCACCCATTTTTCCCGGGAGGGATCTGCCTGTGTCGGAGTTCCAAGTGGATTCTCCCTGTATTAATTAGCAAGTACGTGTCTACAGCCACCGGAATTTGATATGTAGGCCAGCAACTTATTTTCAGGTGGTTCAATAGGGTGAGTCCCATCTAGCGTGGATTGCTGCACGTAATCTATAGTATCTGGCTTCAGGCAGGGGTATGGAACCGAATCAGCCCTATTGGAACTGAAGTCGAAGCTAGTTGATCGTATGACAGATGCTTGCCATCTCTCCTCATATTAGACTTATCGGTCGCCTTCGACCTGGTGGATCATACTATATTGATCCCCAGGTTGAAGGAGGAGGCAAACTTCTCCAACGGGGCAGCCCTGTGGCGCTCATCATTTCTTCGTGATGGGGAATGTAGGGTCTTCTCAGACTAGGCTGAATCTCCACCGATAACTTTAAAATTTGGGGTTCCTCGGGGGGCCTGTCTTTCTCCTCATGTGTAACATTTTCACTGTTCTGTTTTTTAAACATCTCGATCTTGATGGTATAGAGTCCACTAATTATGGCGATGATTCAGTGTTTGATACCATTATCCGACAACTTTGAGAAGGATGAATGTTACCTTAATAAGGTATACTCCATTGTGGAAAACTGAATGATCCAATAAGGACAAGACAGAGCTCGTGGACGTGGGCCCTCAATACTTGCTAAAGATATTAGGTCCAGCCTATGAGAGCTTTAGTCTCAAGGAAACAAACATATTCACACAAAAAAAGGTTAAAACACTAGGTCTAGTGCCGCACCATCGCCTCAATATGAAAGAGCACATCAGCTCCATCGTTTCATCGTCTGCATATTATATCAAACTCCTGGCACACCTGCGTCCTTTCATCAGCCAACAGAACGCAGAGACCATAGCCAGAGCAATAGTGGGCGCTAAAATTGATTATTGTAGCAGTTTATTGATTGGTATCAATAAAGGAGACTGCAAGAGATTACAGGCTGTGCAGAAAAGCGCAGTGAGAACGGTAACGGGCACTGCACGCAGAGACCATATTACAGAAGCTCGCTGTAAACTTCACTGGCTCCCCGTGGAGTCCAGACTTGTATACTGCATTGCCCTTATTGTATGTAAATGTCGGCAGGGCAAGCTGCCGGAGTATCTTCAGGCCCTGACCAATGATAAGGTGCAACACAGGTGCCTTAGATCCAATAATACTAACTTGCTACACACTCTGAAATGCACTTTTGTCAAGGCCAGCAAAACGGCTTTTATGCACGCTACGCCTAGAATCTGGAATGGATTATCCCCTGAGCTGAGGGAATTGAAATCTATTGATGTTTTTAAAAGTAAACCTAAGACTTGGCTTTTTAAATAATATGTCTTACTTTAGTTTTTAACTGCCTCTGCAACGCTTGACATTCTCATTCTCCTCTCCCTTATTTGTTTCATGTATGTATGTCATATTGGCGCCCTTAAGCCTTTGGGTCCTTGGATAGCACGGTATAAATTATTAAAGTACTGTAACAGCCCTACTTGTGTGCTACCATGTTTTGTATTGAATTCCTCGACCGTCAAACTTCCCTTCAGGGAATAGGTCACCCATACATGCATATCCCAAGGGTTCCCACAGTCTACGGATAGTGATGTCACATGTAGGGGAGTGTTGTGGGAAATCCCTATTGTTCTTTTGTTCTTAGGAAGATATGCTTCTAACAGTTTAACGTGGTGGAGACAAGGTTGTACGGGCAGTCATCCTTATATGTATCATCCATTATTAGTCTCCTCATTTCAAGGCCTTTCACCGCTGATTTCTCTAATGTAACGTGTCATGAAGTTTCTCCCTGATCATACCAGTAGGTGGCAAATTGCGCTTGATCCGCCATCCAGTAAATCTGTAGGTTGGGTCAGTTGAATCCGCTCTTTGTATACGGCAGTGCCATTGGTTACCACTTTTTTTCTTACAGCCCCGGAAAGGCCACATAGCCTAGCCAAAGTGTTATGAGTTCAGCAAAAAACGGGCACCCGGCCATATAGGTACATTTACAATTGTTTACAACACTTTGGCTACTAGTACCTTTTTTATGAGCGAAAGCCTGCCTGCTGCTGAGAGGGCAATCCGCTGCCAGGCGGATATTTTCTTGTGTGCATGTTTCAGCAGGGTGGTATCATTCTCTAACATTAACCCATCTTTAGATCTAGAGACTGTTATCGGAAGTATCCCGGTTTATCCGGCACCCATTTTAACAAGATTTGTGTCGCAGGTCGGGTGTAGCATCTGAGAGAGGGAACATTTCTGACTTTCCATAATTTTATTGTGAATCCGGAATATGCCCCAATTCGGGCTACATCCTGCATTATGGGGTCTAAGTTTCGTTGTGGTTCTCTGACATACAGCAGAACGTTGTTCACGTACAACAAGATTATCTCAGGGGTTTCAGCGATCCATATACCTTTATTCGCATGTTTGACTCGGATGAGATCTGCCATGGGCTCCATTACCATGGCAAGGAGTAAAGGGGACAATGGGCACCCCTAGTGCGTGCCCTACCCAATTCAAATGGGGCGAAAATTGTCATGTTGGTTAGGACTGAAGCCATGGGTTTAGTATACAGTATTTTGACGTAGTCTATGAAATGCTCGCCCAGTCAACATTTTCGAAGGATCGTAAAGTACGGCCATAACACCATATCGAATGCTTTCTGGGCATCCAAGGCTACAGCGACTGCATGAGTCTCAGGGGAAATACAGGCCATTACAATAAACAACCTCCTAAGATTAAGTGACGTCACCCTTCCAAGTATGAAGCCGGCCTGATCTTGGTGTATCAATGTAGGCATGAGTGGCAGTAATCTATTGGCTAGTAGCTCTGCATTAGGGGTGTCACAGTATTAGTTTTATGGCGGTACGATAACCTTCTTGCCAAATGACGGTATATCATGGTTAACGCGGTATAGCAGGTGGAGTTAACTAATCTTAACAAATATTTTCTTAAAAGGTCATAAATTGTCAGATTTATCATCAGAAACAAAACCAGGCCCCCAGAGACAGAATTGGGCTTTTCAACATACTTTCCACTGAAAGGCCACCCCTTGCTTCCACCAAACCACACACACACACACACAAGTGTGGGGAGGAGGTGATGGGGGGGAGCCCTGCTGCGACTGGCAAAGCAAACTTAATAGCTTTTCTTAAGTGGTCATTTAGGCTTTTAGCTCCCCCAGTTGCTACTGGTGAAGAAGAACATGTTGCCATCTTGATAATCTGCATGCCACATATCAATGGAGGCTGATGCTAGTATGGGCTTGTTTTTTTTTGTTTTTTTTTTCTCTCTCTCCCTCTCTCCCTCCCGTGAGAGACTTAAGTTCCTTGAATCTAAACCTTGGGGAGAGTAATTCGATATGCATGACTTCACTGGCTGTCGTTTTTTTTTACAGTTTGCACAGCCAGAGCAAGAGCTGTTCCAATGTGTGTTTGCTCAGTGCAGTAGGACTATAACTTACTGAACTAATGGCACATGATGCCGGGCCAGGCTGAATCGATACATTTCTGCTCCTGCTGGCTGAGTTGTTGCTAAGCAAAGTGCTCCTGGCTCCACTATTTTGCAAGTCACTGAACATTTTATTACATTCGTTTACATACGAACAAAAGGAAAAATAAAATGCTCACTTTCAGTTCAGGCCCTTGGCTCACCCTTGCGATGTCCCTGTGGTCTTGTTAATTGAAAATCGGGACAATCACTGTAGAATATCTAATCTGTAGCACCGAGCAGCATAACTGTGTGAAAACATTTAACATCTGTATGCTGCCTTTCAAATAAATAATGCCTGAAACAAAATAACTTGTTTGCCCATGAAATCCAGGTCTGGCGGAGTCTATGAAGTGGAGTCTCTGGTATGCTTATAGAGCCAGTCAGTCAGCTCATCGTTACCAGCTTTGCATGGGGAACACAAAGATTCAGGCACTGGGCAGCTTTCAACACAATTTGCGCAAAGTCGACTGATCTTTGACCCGACTCTACTAATCACAGAGAAGGAGCGGTCACAGCAGCAAAGCCGCATTTACTAATGTGGCCTCACTTTCCCTATGCACTTGTCTGCTAAACAAGGCCCCCTTGGCAGACAGCACATCCAACAGTGCAAGACCAAGACTGCGCAGCACTTGCTTACTGCAGCCTTTCCAAATCAGACTGAAAAGCACACTTAACGGTATAAACGGTATACCGTTATAAACAACGTGACGGTTATTATTGTTCAATTTAGTTGTTCACAGTATCTTTAACGGTATACCGTTATACCGTTACATCCCTACTCTGCATAGATTTTGCACTCTTCGCACAGTTTATTTGATTTAAGCAGGACCGTAACAGCCACTTCTTGAAGAGATTGTGGGAGCTGTCCCTCCTTGACTGCTTCTAACCACAGCTTTAGTACATAAGGTGCCAAAAGGGCGCCGTTTTCCACATAGAATTCTGCTACAAAGCCATCCGGGCCAGGGGCTTTGTGCCTCGGCAGTGCCTTTTATCACCCAAAATAATTCTTCTGACGTAAACAGGGCACCTATTTATTATGTTCTGGTTTCGGGCAATAACTCTGATAAGGGGATGGAGTCGAGTAATGCATTGAGCTCCGATTCACTTTCTAGATTTTGTGCCTGATATAATTCTTTATAGAATTTTGTGAATTCTTCATTAATGTCCGTTTTCTAGTATCATGTTATGTGGTTTCTATCTTTTATTGCCACTGTGTCCGCGTCCTCTATCCAGCTAAACAGATGCAGATAGTACCCTTCCCGGTCTTTTGCCTTCACTGTAGTGTCTGGCCAAGGCGGGTTTAGCAAAATATCTCCCTTCCCTATCTGCTAGTTGTCGATATGCTTCCAGTTATATTTTAATCAATGCTAGTATGTTGCAGTCCGGGTTGCCAGCATATTCAGTCTACAATTTCTGAAGTTCGCTCTCGCTTTTAGCTAGACCCCTAGGTATGTCTTTCAGCACCCCAAATTCACGCAACATGGCCATCCGCCTAATTTATACATTAAAAGCCTGCCAAAGCATAGCCTGCGTTACTGTCCCAATATTATTTAAGGAGAAATATGTACAAATGTTATTTTCTATGTCACTGCGAAACAGTAGGCCCTGTAGGGTGTGAGAGAACGGATCTCAACGACCGGTGGGGGGTGTCTGTACTCCCACTCCCTATATGGTGGAGGAGAGGCACAGGAGACCCCAGGCAAGATTCTCTATTCGGTAGCAATGGTCGAGCAATCAAGGCCTAGCTTCTCAGGAGGTGATGCAGGCTGGTTCTTAAGTACAGTGTATCCCCAAGCCCCCACAAAGGAATATCCACACTCTGTATTGGTTAAAACACAGTCTTTATATAATCAAAAGTTAAGGTTATGTACATTCATCATGATAACTCACTTTGTACTCCGGCAAAATCTACAATGACAAATATTTACAATCCTAAAGTGGTACCACCCTAGATCTCATTGAAGGGCATGAACAATACAGTACAATGACACACAGACCAATAGAGTGAAACCAGCAATAGAGAGAGGAGAGAAAATAAGATGGTTGAGCAATAGGCAGGATACTGGCCCCTACCACTGGGCACAGTTCTGTGTGGAGATCCCCCCACCTGGGCAACCTGTAAAGAAAGATATAGCACAAGCCCAGTCCATATATTGCTCTGTAAGTCTTATTCTCTCCTATAATGTTTTTACCCCCCCAATGTACCTGGTGGAGTCGAGTTCCTCGAAGAGGCGTCGACAAACGTCGAGGGACTCGCTGTTCGGCGACGGGGAATCGACGGCCCTTCTTGAATGCCTTCCCTTTCAAGCGGGAGGCACGGGGCATCGAACGTCCGTCGACGAACGAGGTAGAACGATGTCGAAGAGGCGGCAGCTTCGTCCGAGCGGTGCTCGTCGGCGTCGGGGCATCGGCGTCCTGCAAGGCAGAGGTGTGCGGGGCACCTCGATGACAATAGTTCTGGACCGCAAAGATTGTAGAGACGGGAGTCCGGCAAGGGTGTCGAGTCGTCCGAGTCTTTGAGGTCATCGGGTGGCAGGAAACCCACCGGCAGGTTTCTCCTCGGCGCGTTGGTCGTCCTCGACTTTCTCCGGCAGGATAAGCGGTCGACGAAGCGGTCGAGAGAGTCCTTCGATTGAATGTTCTTAGGCAAAGGAGCGGACGGCTCCGGTCGTCGGCGGCACGGCGTCAAGTGGTTCCCACGGCTGGGCAACACAACTTCGACGGGCCTCCAGCGGTTACACAAACCTGCAAACCCTGGTCGACGGCAATGGACTTCGACGGCGTCGATGTCCGGGTGCTTCACTTCGATCTCCTCGGCGGTCCCGTCTCGGGTCGACAGCCTTTCGAGGGTCTGTCTTCCAGGGCGCTTCGGCGAAGATGGAGCGGTGCTCGATGGTCCCTCAGAGCACGGGAAGAGGGCGCCTTACCAGGTCCTCTCTCGGGTCAGCCCTCGACGAATTCGTCAGCCTTCGGATCGGTCGAAGCAAATGCCACAGCAAGTCTTCTTCTTGCAGCTGGACGTCGAGGATCAGCAGTTCCAGTTACTCGTAGAGTGGAGACTCAGCTCCCTGGCTGCTTCAGGAGCACAATGGTCGCTTCTCAACCAAAGGTCCCTTCTGAACACTTTTCCAGTGGTGAGAGGTCCCCAGATATACTATCCTCTCTCTCATCCACGCTGCTGGCACGCACTCAGCAGCCAATCATACTGCAGGGCATTCATGCAGTCAGTCAGCCAATCAGGCACACAGTGCATTCAGGCCACACTCCTCCCTTCCAGACACTCACAACAAGAAATGTGGATTGGGACAAGTACCCAGCCATTCAACACTACACACTGCATTCAGGCCAGTTTCGGGCAGGGCTGTCTCAGTCTTTGTCTCTCATGCCAGAAACCAGACAACCACAACAAGAAGTGTATATTGGTCACACACTCCATTCACCCAGGTCCCACCCACAGGAGGTACCCACAACATACAGACACTGGGAAGGCTCCAGCCAGTCTAGCTGGGCCTTCACAACAATACCATACAAGGAACTTCCACCCAACAGCCAGTCAGGGGGAAGGGACAGAGACAGGGCTTCCCAGGACTTTGGGAAAACAAGATAACAGGCCATAGAAAGCAAGAGGCCACAGGGGCCATCTTGTTTTCTATTAGGAATCAACAGATCCCAATGGCAGGGCCTGGGTATCCCAAAATGGAGGACACCCAGAGCACCTGTCAATTTTAGCACGGAGCTGCCACCAGCCCATACCCTGCTCTGGGGCCACCCACAGATGCCCAAAAACATACACTAGGGGCACAGGGTTGCACCCCTACCCATGGGTGCCATAAGGGTATCACATGGGTCTGTTCACCAAACCAAAAGAGAGCTGCACTGCCAGGCGTCCCATATGGACTCCGGGGCAGAAAACATAACAGAACACACGGTAAAAACAGAAAAAGGACAAGGATTCAGAGGCCCTGTCCCTCAGATGCATTTCCAGCATCACAGTCGCCCCCACCAGACTGAGGTGGAGGGTGTCTAATCTCCCACGGGATAGACACCCTCATCCAGACGGTCAACATACCTTCTGGAAAGGCCATCTGCATTATCGTGACTCTTCCCTGGTCTGTGCTCTATGGTGAAGTCTAGCCCTTGCAGGCTAATGGACCACCTGAGCAATTTCGGGTTCTCACCCTTCATCTGCATAAGCCACTTCAGGGGCTTATGATCTGTTTGGACCTTGAAGGTAGACCCCGTAAGGTAGGGCCTAAAACGCCTAAGGCTCCAAACTATACTAAAACACTCCTTTTCAACAGTAGCCCACCTAAGTTCTCTACCCTTGAGTTGTCTACTGATGAATATGATAGGGTGTTCTCTCCCTTTGTCATCTAACTGGGACAAGACAGCTCCAATTCCGGTGTCGCAGGCATCCGTCTGGACGATAAAGGGTCGGCTGTAGTCAGGCGCACTCAACACAGGTGCCCTACACAGACTTTCTTTCAAGCCATCAAAGGCCCTCTGACAGTCTTCGGTCCAATTAACCTGCCTAGGCTGCTTGGGTGACGTTAGAGCTGTCAGAGGTGCAGCTATGGTCCCATAGTCTGCCATGAAATTGCGATAGTACCCAGTGAGGCCCAAAAAGGCTCTCACCTGGGTTTGAGTAGTGGGAGTCTCCCAGTTCTGTACATCCTGTACTTTACTGGCGAGAGGTTGGATTTGACCCCCTCCTACCTCATGACCAAGATAGGTAACTTTCCCCTGAGCTATCTGGCACTTGGTAGCCTTGATAGTGAGGTTAGCCCTTTTCAAGGCCTGCAACACCCTATCCAGATGTGTCAAATGCTCTTCCCAGGTGGAACTGTAGACGGCAATGTCATCTAAGTAAGCCACACAAAAGGCTTCCAGCCCACTGAGCGCATGATTGACCAATCTCTGGAAGGTGGCAGGGGCATTCTTCAACCCAACAGGCATGACCCTAAACTGGTAGAGTCCCTCAGGTGTTGAGAAGGCCGTCTTTTCCTTGGCATGGTCCGTCAGAGCTATTTGCCAATAGCCTGAAGTGAGGTCAAAGGTGCTCACAAACTTGGCAGCACCTATGGTGTCCACGAGCTCATCAGCCCTGGGTAATGGGTGCGCGTCAGTCTTGGTGACGGCATTGACTCCTCGGTAGTCCACACAGAACCTCCAATCCTTGGTACCCGCCTGTGAACTTGCCTTGGGGACAAGGACCACTGGGCTGGACCAGGGACTGGTTGAGGGTTCAATGACACCCAGATCCAACATCTTGGCGACCTCAGCCTGGATGTGGTTCTTGATGGTATCTGACATACGGTAGCACCTGTTTTTGACAGGTACACTGTCACCAGTGTCAATTTCGTGCTTACACCACGGTGTAAGGCCTGGCTTCAGTGAAAACAGAGAGGCATACTGTTGGAGCAAAGCCCTACAGGCCCTCTGTTGCCCTGTTGTCAAATCTGGAGAGAGATGTACTCCCTCCACTGAGCCATCCTGAGGGTTGCTATGCAGCAAATCAGGAAGGGGCTCACTCTCATCCTCTTCTTGCCCAGAAGCTAGCAAGAGACATGAGACTTCCGCTCGCCTGTGGAAAGGCTTGAGCCTGTTGACATGGAATAGCTGAGGGGCTACCCCAGGGGCTCCCATGTCAACCAGATAGTTGACTTCGCCCATCTTGGAGATGATCCTGAGGGGTCCAGTCCACTTGTCTGCCAAAGCCCTAGGCTTGGTAGGCTCCATCACAAGGATTTCCTGTCCCGGAGTCCAATCCACTTGCGAGGCTTTAAGGTCATGCCAGTACTTATTCAATTCCTGGCTGGCCTTGAGATTTGCTGTTGCCTCACCCATCATCTGTGTCATCCTCCGTCTGAGGCCTAACACATAGTCCCCCACTTGCTTGGCGGGACCCGGAGGGGTGGCTTCCAAGCCTTCCCTGATCAAGGCGAGGGGCCCCCTCACGGGATGTCCAAAGAGTAACTCAAAGGGGCTGAAACCAACACCCTCTTGAGGTACCTCCCTGTAAGCAAACAGCAGGCATGGCAGGAGGAGATCCCATTCCCTCCTTAGGGGTTCTTCCAAAGCCCCTAGCATGCCCTTGAGAGTTTTATTAAATCTCTCCACCAGACCATTGGTCTGGGGGTGGTAAGAGGTGGAGAACTTGTAGGTTACCCCGCACTCTTTCCACATGGTTTTCATGTAACTCGACATGAAGTTGGATCCTCTGTCAGAGACAACCTCCTTGGGGAATCCAACACGGGTGAAAATGCCCAGGAGAGCCCGGGCAACCACCTTGGCCGTAACTGTCCGAAGGGGTATCGCCTCAGGGTACCTGGTGGCATGATCTACCAAGACCAGGATGAACCGATGTCCACCTGAAGTGGGAGGGTCAAGGGGACCGACGATGTCGATGCCCACCCTCTCAAATGGGGTGCCAACCACTGGCAACGGCTGCAGTGGGGCAATGACACTGCCTCCAGTCTTGCCAGACAACCTACAAGTTGGGCAGGTCCTGCAGTGGGACTCCACCTCTACTCCCATCCGTGGCCAGTAGAAATGGGCAGAGAGCCTCTGCTTAGTCTTCTTGGTCCCAAGATGACCAGCCAAGGGCACCTCATGCGCCAACTGCAGTAGGAAGGGCCTGTAAACCTGGGGTACCACCAACCTCTTGCGGGCACCAGGTTCAGGCTTAGTGGGCTCACTAACAAGGAGCTCACCCTCCCAATAAATCCGGAAATTCCTAGGCACCTCTCCTTGTGCCTGGGCCAGGGCCTGTTTCCTCAGTCCCTCGAGAGAGTGGCACTCTCTCTGTCCCTTACAGAAGTCTGCCTGGGAGGGTCCCCCTTCAGCTAACAAGCATTGAAGGTCGGGATGATCCTCCGGGTTGAGAACCTCTCCCACAGGAGTCTTCTGCCTCTTCTCCCAAAGGAGTTGAGTTGGGGTTTTCCGCTGGACCCAGCCCGTCCGGAGCATGGATCCCAATGGGTGCAGCAGGAAGAGAAGGTGCTCCCTCCACAGAGGTGGCCTTCTTGGTCTTCCTCCTTCGTGCCTTAGGCCTCGCCTTTGGCTCGGGTATCTGACCCACAGCCAGACATGGTGTCACCTGTGATCTAGTGACGGCAGCACCAGTCATGGGAAGACCATCCGAGATCAACCCCAACTCTACTAGATCATTCCCTAACAAAATGTTAGCAGGGACATTGTCCTGAACCAGGACAGGAAGCTTCGCTGTCTTGTCGCCAATCATGAGTGTGACTAAGGCTACAGGTGATAATTTGGGAGGCCCACCAGCTAACCTGGTGGTTTGCAGAGGAGCACCTTCATAGTCCTCTGGCCTGAGCAGGGTCCTGTCCACCACTGTCATGCTTGCCCCAGTGTCTCTCAAACCAGTAGAAGGCTGGCCATTCAAGAGGACACTTCTCAAAAATCTACGGGTGTTCTGTGGGATAGTCACCAGTACTTCCGCGTACTAGTCCCAGGCCCCAAGGGACACTAAGGAAATCTCCACCGGAGCACCAAATGTGATTCCGGCAGAGGAGGGGAGGACAGTGGCCTCCACCTCAGACACGGGGTAAGGGTAGGCCAGGCTGACAGCCTGTACTCCAAGTGCCTTACCTTTACACTTGGGGTCACCCCTTTTGTGATCCAGAGCCCCACAGTCCCAACAAGCGCCAGGAGTGCGGGGTACGGTACTGGAACCACTGGGAGCCTGCTTTGCAGCAGGGGGACCACTACTCTTATTCCCACCCCCAGATGACTTATCCCCACTAGATTTTTGGGTCTTAGGAGAGGAAGGTTTTGGTTTACCCGACTGTGACTGCTTGGGGGACTCCTCAGCTTTCTGAGAGGCCCCCTTCTCTTTATCCTTGTCCTTCCCACTGGAGTCCTTAGGGGACACCCGGTGGGAGACCCACTTGTCAGCCAACCTAGCCAGCTTAAAGGGGTCCAAAATGTTCTGGTCAGCCACATACTGACGCAGCTCTGGTGAACAGGCTTCAGAGAAATGCTCAAAAAACAAGAGGTGGGACAATTCAACAAAAGTCTTAACCTTGTATCCATCGATCCACCCCATCATGTTCATGTGCGCAGCACTCACCCAGTCAACCCAAGACATATTCTCCTTTTTCTTAAAATCCCTGAACCTTCTAAGGTATTGGGTAGGTGTCTTGCCGAACTTGGCAATCAAAGCAGACTTCATACACTCGTACTGACCCCTTTCTTCCACACTCAGCTTCAGAATACAGTCATACCCGGTTTGAGGCACTCTGCTTAACAAACACTTCGCCCAATCTCTTTTATCCACATCATGAATCTCACAAGCCATTTCAAACGCTTCAATCCATTGGAGGATATCCGAACCCTCCACAAATACACCAACCAAATCTTTCACAAACTTGGTGGCTGGGGACCTGACACTCTCACTGGATCTAGCTGAAGTCTCCACTCTAGCTTTCTCTAGCTGGATCCTCTGACATTCAGTGTCCTGGCTCTTGAGTTCAAGGTCCTTATTTTTGAGTGCAACTTGTTGAGCCAACTCCTCTTTCTTAAGCTCAGCATCTATTTCCAACTTGCGGTATTCAAAGGCCAATTTCATCCTTAATAACTCAAGTTCTAAGGAATTGCTGGAGTTGGGAACAGAGGCAGCAGGAATGGCGCCATTCCCAGAAACAGATTCAGCTGAAACCCCAGGGGCAGAGTCCTCATTGGTTGCATTCCCCCCCTCAAGAGTTTCACTATCATTCTGGTAGTCCACCAGGGCAGCTATCAGCTCAGCCCTAGACTTATCCACAAAGTCTAACTCCCTAGCTTCACAAGCACTCTGGAGAGCCTCCAAGCTCATCCGAGTTAATTTGCCATTCGCAATAGACCCCATTGTTTGTAATGCAGTTACCTTGTACACAACTAAACCTTAATTCAATAAAGGGAAAATATCCTTTGTAAGTGGCACGGTTATACACTGATTCTTAAAACCATAAGCATCCCACCGCTTGACACGAGTGTGAGAGAACGGATCTCAACGACCGGTGGGGGGTGTCTGTACTCCCACTCCCTATATGGTGGAGGAGAGGCACAGGAGACCCCAGCCAAGATTCTCTATTCGGTAGCAATGGTCGAGCAATCAAGGCCTAGCTTCTCAGGAGGTGATGCAGGCTGGTTCTTAAGTACAGTGTATCCCCAAGCCCCCACAAAGGAATATCCACACTCTGTATTGGTTAGAACACAGTCTTTATATAATCAAAAGTTAAGGTTATGTACATTCATCATGATAACTCACTTTGTACTCTAGCAAAATCTACAATGACAAATATTTACAATCCTAAAGTGGTACCACCCTAGATCTCATTGAAGTGCATGAACAATACAGTACAATGACACACAGACCAATAGAGTGAAACCAGCAATAGAGAGAGGAGAGAAAATAAGATGGTTGAGCAATAGGCAGGATACTGGCCCCTACCACTGGGCACAGTTCTGTGTGGAGATCCCCCCACCTGGGCAACCTGTAAAGAAAGATATAGCACAAGCCCAGTCCATATATTGCTCTGTAAGTCTTATTCTCTCCTATAATGTTTTTACCCCCCCAATGTACCTGGTGGAGTCGAGTTCCTCGAAGAGGCGTCGACAAACGTCGAGGGACTCGCTGTTCGGCGACGGGGAATCGATGGCCCTTCTTGAATGCCTTCCCTTTCAAGCGGGAGGCACGGGGCGTCGAACGTCCGTCGACGAACGAGGTAGAACGATGTCGAAGAGGCGGCAGCTTCGTCCGAGCAGTGCTCGTCGGCGTCGGGGCGTCGGCGTCCTGCAAGGCGGAGGTGTGCGGGGCACCTCGATGACAATAGTTCTGGACCGCAAAGATTGTAGAGACGGGAGTCCGGCAAGGGCGTCGAGTCGTCCGAGTCTTTGAGGTCGTCGGGTGGCGGGAAACCCACCGGCAGGTTTCTCCTCGGCGCGTTGGTCGTCCTCGACTTTCTCCGGCAGGATAAGCGGTCGACGAAGCGGTCGAGAGAGTCCTTCGATTGAATGTTCTTAGGCAAAGGAGCGGACGGCTCCGGTCGTCGGCGGCACGGCGTCAAGTGGTTCCCACGGCTGGGCAACACAACTTCGACGGGCCTCCAGCGGTTACACAAACCTGCGAACCCTGGTCGACGGCAATGGACTTCGACGGCGTCGATGTCCGGGTGCTTCACTTCGATCTCCTCGGCGGTCCCGTCTCGGGTCGACAGCCTTTCGAGGGTCTGTCTTCCAGGGTGCTTCGGCAAAGATGGAGCGGTGCTCGATGGTCCCTCGGAGCACGGGAAGAGGGCGCCTTACCAGGTCCTCTCTCGGGTCAGCCCTCGACGAATTCGTCAGCCTTCGGATCGGTCGAAGCAAATGCCACAGCAAGTCTTCTTCTTCCAGCTGGACGTCGAGGATCAGCAGTTCCAGTTACTCGTAGAGTGGAGACTCAGCTCCCTGGCTGCTTCAGGAGCACAATGGTCGCTTCTCAACCAAAGGTCCCTTCTGAACACTTTTCCAGTGGTGAGAGGTCCCCAGATATACTATCCTCTCTCTCATCCACGCTGCTGGCACGCACTCAGCAGCCAATCATACTGCAGGGCATTCATGCAGTCAGTCAGCCAATCAGGCACACAGTGCATTCAGGCCACACTCCTCCCTTCCAGACACTCACAACAAGAAATGTGGATTGGGACAAGTACCCAGCCATTCAACACTACACACTGCATTCAGGCCAGTTTCGGGCAGGGCTGTCTCAGTCTTTGTCTCTCATGCCAGAAACCAGACAACCACAACAAGAAGTGTATATTGGTCACACACTCCATTCACCCAGGTCCCACCCACAGGAGGTACCCACAACATACAGACACTGGGAAGGCTCCAGCCAGTCTAGCTGGGCCTTCACAACAATACCATACATGGAACTTCCACCCAACAGCCAGTCGGGGGGAAGGGACAGAGACAGGGCTTCCCAGGACTTTGGGAAAACAAGATAACAGGCCATAGAAAGCAAGAGGCCACAGGGCAATCTTGTTTTCTATTAGGAATCAACAGATCCCAATGGCAGGGCCTGGGTATCCCAAAATGGAGGACACCCAGAGCACCTGTCAATTTTAGCACGGAGCTGCCACCAGCCCATACCCTGCTCTGGGGCCACCCACAGGTGCCCAAAAACATACACTAGGGGCACAGGGTTGCACCCCTACCCATGGGTGCCATAAGGGTATCCCATGGGTCTGTTCACCAAACTAAAAGAGAGAGCTGCACTGCCAGGAGTCCCATATGGACTCCGGGGCAGAAAACATAACAGAACACACGGTAAAAACAGAAAAAGGACAAGGATTCAGAGGCCCTGTCCCTCAGATGCATTTCCAGCATCACATAGGGTCAATGCCTTAAACCTCCAGGGGTATCGAGTTTGAGCTGCATTACCCCAGTGTAGGGGACAGCTTGATTGGGGAATTTTCTGAATAAGTGCGGGCGAGGATGCTGGATTCTACAGTTTGTCCCACAAGAAGGTTCAATATAAAGTCTATTCTAGACATATCGTGGACGGTGGATTAATATGTATAGCCCCTCTCGGTCGGTTGCTGCAATCACCATATACCTTGTAGCTCCAATGTATTCAGCAGGTTTATTATGCAGTCGGCTGCTTTCGATAAAGGCCTGGGCGCTCAACCCGTGCAGCCAAGGTCTAGATTGAGAATTGTATTCAGATTTCCCCCCCACCCCCATTATCACCGGGATCAGTGGATAGCCCATGATGACATCGGCGAGTGTTCGGGTCATCTAAATTGGGGCTGTATGAGTTTACTAGCAATGTTTCTATGGTGTGTATTTTGCAATGAACTATCACAAATCTACCTTCCGGGTCAGTATGTACATGTAGCAAGTTAAAAGGAACTTCCTTATGGATCTGTGTCCGCACCCCTCTGGACTGTGAAGAGTAATGGGTAAAGAATCTATTTGGGCCCCAATTCTTGACAAACGTTATGTTTGCTGACCCCTTCGCATGAGTTTCCTGCAAGAATACGATATGGATATCTTGACGATTAATGTAAGATACCACCCTCTTTGCTTTCGTAAATTTGCCAAGACCTCGTACATTCCAGCTCAAAATATTAAGCAACTCCAGTGTGTTGTAGACAGTAGAATGTGTACTGGGATCCATGTACTCATTTGAACATTCATACACTTGCGATGCTGAATTTCATGACCTGCTGACCACTTTACTTTGAACTTTTCAACCACCTAACTTCACCCCTCCCCACCACCCTCATTGCCCCCCCAACCCAACTAGGGCTATGATTCCCGCAACCACCCCACTCCCTAACGCACCCCTTACTGCACTTAATCCCAACATGTGCATTAGTAGTACAGAAAAACAGGTGCAACCTTGCCTGGGGGTTACTGCATCTGCGTGTGGATCTCCCAGATACGGCGTGCCATCCGCCAGTAAATTAAGGATTAGTGTGCCTATATTATGTATGGATTATTGAGCTCGTCTTTGCAGCTTGATACCAGCACGGATACTCAATATAACGAATATCCTATAAGCGAGTGAAACCAAATACTCTGTTCAATATCTCGATCAAGTACTCATGGAGGATTCTCCTGTTCCATCCGTCTCTGTTGGCTGGGGTCTGATGGGTACATTAGCTTTGATGAAGGAGGCTACCTCTTCCGGTATTGTAAAAAACTGTCTTCCCACAGTGCTGTATGCGGAGTCTCGCTGGAAAGAGCATAGCATACAGTGTAGATCTTTCACGTAGCATACGTTTGACTCCCATAAAGGTTTTTTGCTCCTGTTGTACTGCAGCCGAGAAGTCTGGGTACATATGAAGAGTTGTATTGTCATATTTCAGCGAGCTGTTTTCTTTAGCCAATCTCATTACGGTATCCCTGTCCCGGTAATTTAAGAGCTTCCCTATAACTGCTCTTGATGTTGCGCCAGGTTTGGGTCTTGCCATAGGTGTTCTGTGGACACGCTCCACAACGAACATAGAAAAGAAGTGCTGGGCCCCCAATAGCTCTTTAATAGATCTTCATTGGCCCTTTCCATGAGGCTGTATCTGAAGTTTTCAGGGAGACCCAGTATATGTATGTTGCGGCTCCTAGATCTGGATTCCAGGTCATTGCACTTGGCAAGGGCTTTTCTCAGGTCTTTGGTCACCATCTGGGATGAGAAGGTATGCACATCGTACTCAACTGTACTGATGCGTGATTCTGCTTTGGAGAGTCATGTACTGACCCGTTCCAGCTTGCCATGAAGAGTGGCAAAATCCAATGTTATTTCATTAAGTTTGCCTGTGAGGGAGGTGAACCCTGCCTGCGTATTGTCCATGATTTGCTTGAGGCTAGGAACCTCTGGGGTTTCCTCCATACTGGCTGCAGGTCTGTGGGTTTCAGATGGTACTCCTGTCTTGGACTGATTGACTTGACACGCATAGCCGTCAAGTGTGTTTTGCTTCTGGCTCCCTCTCCTCTGGGCATAGTTGCGATCCCCAATGCTTGTCTCTCCTTTATGCCAACAACAGATACAGCATGCATCTTGCTAATTGCTCTTTATCGTAGTATATATGCAGCAGCAAAGGCAGGGTAACAGACTCAATTGCTATGCATATATTAGGTGTGGACATGCATAGGTAGCGCTACTGCAGACAGTTCTATATTGTGCCAGATGACTGAAAGCCCCCACAAGAAAGGGTAAGTAATATTCAGGCAAACAGTATTGTCATCCATTTGTTCGCAACACGTTTAACTTTCCATGTTGATCCACGTCATCCCACAACCTTGCGCTTCCCCCGTCGTGTGGCGCCACCAGAGGGCCCTGCATATGCCCTGTTTAGTATTCTTTATTATTGTTTGCAGGCATAGAGCAGTCCAGGTTTCATGTCAACCCTGTCGGTGTAAAGAGAGTGGTCACCGATGCGTTGCCTGTAATTATTGCTGTTAGTGCCTCGGCAGTGCTTCCGTCATCCCAAGCGAACTCTCGACATACAACACTGCGGGTGAGTCTGGGAGTGGCAGGAGGAGAGGGGAGAGCGAGTGTACACTGACCGAGTTGCTCCATGTTCCAGTACCTCATATGAGTTGTTGAGTCCTTCGTGTACTCATTCTGCCATCAGGTTACGATGCCGTGCTCCTCATTCACGCCCCCAGTAATCTGCGATTCACCCTATATGCCTGAATCCAGCCGATGATCCTCACATCACGTCTCTGCTCTTATCCGTCGGCCAGTCGCTGGGTTTCGTAGCGGTCTCCAGACACAGGTGGCTGCCTCATCCAGAAGGTCACGTAGCTAGAAGACTGCTGTTCGTAGCTCACTGAAATTCTCCCGGATCATGCATGGGGCTCTTCATGGGTCCACAGCTAGAGGTCTTCGATCTTCTGATGCACTTAAAGCTGGCCCTGTAACATATTTATTCGGCGCCTCTCGCAGGAGCTCGAATAATGGCGGCCATCTTGCAGCTGCTCAACACCGCCCCCCTCACAGCAGTCAACGTTTGGATATGCTGCATTCAGAGTGGATATTGTACTGTTTCAAACAATGTATTGCTCAGAGTGTTTGAAAATATGTTATACTTGCCCAACTACCACAAAATGGTGTTAAGGTGCACGTAACTTGTCTGAGAAATTGGCATATTGCATGCTGCCTGGGGAACCCAGAGTATAGTCTTTGGATGAAAAAGAAAGGAAAGAGGTTAAATGTGAGGTGATGGAGATGACTAGGATTGGGAAGCACAAAACTAACACATTGGATGCATAGAACTACCGAATTGGAAACTTACATTCGATTTGAGGAAAATGGAGTATGGCAATGTAAGTAAAGGTGCATTTGTAACAGATATTGGGTGAAAAGGAAAGCTGATAATGAAAGTTTGAACATAAATCTTGTGGCAATAGCAATATTGGAACAACCCCATCTCCAGCGAAGGCCACAAGAAGCTCTTCTGGGAACACCAGTCGGGGAAAAAATAGCCTCATCTCAGTAACTGGGACAATATCAGAGACCAACCGCTGACGACTAGGCGAGCAGGCGGCAGGAGCATGTGCTGTCCCTTCAGAATTCCCATGGGGTGGAAAAGTGGAGGGTTGAAGACCAGCTCTTGCCCAGCCTCTTTGCCTCTTAGCCTATGAGCCTTTGCTTTTGCCTTTCTCCCGGTTGCACCTGCGAGTACCCCAAGCTTCATAATTACTGTACTGTCTCTGCACACTGTGCTACTCACCTATAATGCAACACTCCTGCTCCTCCATCTCTCCCTACGTTTTCTCCAATCACACTACAACTTCCTCCTTTCCTATCCCTGTTATAAAACTCACAACTCCAAACTCCCACTTCTCCATCCCTCTTCTAACTCCTTCCAACGGAGCTAACCATACATCCTCTAACACCCGTCCACCTCACCTTTCTTCCTGCAAGACTGTACTCTTCCTTACTTGATTAACTGAATATTGCACTTTGCAATATTCAGTCTATATGCAACAAAACATCCTTTGTCACAAACTACTTTAATTCCAGCTCTCCATCCCTAGACCTTATCACTATCACTGAAACCTTGGTTTCTCCATCTGACATGGACACTCTGGCACCCCTACACGACTTCAACTATCCTTCGTTCACTCTCTTTGATTGACTGGCAGAGGTGCCTGACGCCTACTCTCTTCCTGCCTCAATGCCTCACAATATCTCTTGAAATTACCGTCTCTACTATTGCTCTGCCTCACTCTGGTCACATCTCCATATATTGCCCTGCTGGTCCCACTGGACCATTATTTGATCTTGGCCAACTCCTTGATTCTCTTTCCACTAAACCTCACCTCATTCTCTTAGATGACTTTAACCTTCCCT
This sequence comes from Ambystoma mexicanum, assembly GCF_040938575.1. Lineage (NCBI taxonomy): Eukaryota > Metazoa > Chordata > Amphibia > Caudata > Ambystomatidae > Ambystoma > Ambystoma mexicanum. The sequence goes on along the minus strand of NC_090936.1, from coordinate 100,890,173 downwards.
CTCCAACCACTTCAGAATTCTGAACTTCAGTCTTTTTCTAGTGACTATGTTCTCCACTCTATCCATAACCTACCTACCCACACAGGGGGTAACTTTTTAAATCTTAGCTATCACCTCTCTTTCAGCCACTAATAATTATAATTGTTCATTTATGATGTGCTTAATAACAACAAGTGGTTTCTAAGCACAGGATCGGAATTCAAACCTGTGTTGCTCTGTGTTGTCTTGCTTCCAAGACAGACACGTTGCCCCTGAGCTATCATTCCTCTCCCGCTGCCACACCTTCTATATGAACACTCAATTGTTTCCACCACCATCTCCTTTCAACCCTCTTATCTTTCTTCACCACTTGCTTCACCGGTTACTAAAAGGAAATTTTAAACCTGCCAATCCCCCCCCCTTTTTTCTGACCTACAGTTCGCACTCCTCCTTCACGCCCAATGCCTCTTATACCAACACTGCCTTCTCCAGCTTCCAATCCCTACTAAGACTCACTCTCCTCTTACTTCCAACCCTAAGTCTCAGCATCCTCAAGCATGGGTTACCCCATTCATACGCTCTCTGAGACAGACATGCATTGGCTGCTGCGCAAATGCAGGTGTACCCACTCGCAAAAAGGATCTGCAACCCTACCCTGAACTCAATTTCACTCTAGATAGAGCAAAAATGGCATTCTACCTAACCCACATTGGCTCTCAATCCAACCATTCTCGCCGGCTACCCTAAACTCACTCCTATGTCTAGAACTATCAACTTCACTCTCACAGCTAATCACCTAGCTGAATACGTTGCTGCAAAAATATCCAAAATTAGAGACACTCTCCTGACGTCCTCGCACTCCCTTCTCCTACATTTTACACTATGCCTACTCTACCATCCTCTGCCTGTCTCCCACTTTAGTCACATTAATACTGTCAAAGTCCTATCTCTACTAATCAAGTCTAATCCCTCCTGTACCCCATCGACCCTTTCTCCTCAGCTACTCCAGTTTATTGCCCCTTTAGTGGCTTCTTACCTCGCTGAACTCTTCAACCTGTTCTTTGACTCTGCTTGCTTTCCCTCTGTTTGGAAAGCAGCCACAGTCACCCCTCGCCTAAAAAAGCAAGGGGTTGACCCGAATGCACCGGATACATTTTGCCCTGCGTTTCTCCTTCTGCACTAATCTAACATGCTTGAAAGGGTTGTGTTCAACTGTCTTGCCAATTTTTCAGACATCCACAATCTTCGAGAACCCCTATTAAGCAGGTTTCCGCTCTTGTCACTCTACGGAAATTGCTCTCATGAATGTCTCCAACTTCATCGCCTCTGCTAAGCACTCCAACCTATGCTCTATCCCAATTCTCCTTGACTGGTCTGCTGCAGTTGGCAACGTCGATCATACCAATATCCTTAAAACTCTCTTGGATACGTGAACAAGCCTGGATTGAATCCTACCTCACACTTTGACATTTCTGTCCTGCAGCAACAGCACCACTCAACTCAGTCCTCTGACTGTGGTGTTCCACAAGGTTCTTTCTTGGGTCTGCTCCTCTGTACACTCTACTCCTCTGCTCTTGGGCCGCTAATCTCCTCCTTTGGGTTCTCGTTCTAGCTCTTTGTGGACAACACCCAAATCTTCTTCTCTTTTCTTGAACTCTCCTGTGATCTCTCCATCAAAATGTCCAACTATCTCTCTGCCATTAACTATTGCATGGGTTTACACTCTCTGATGTTAAACTCTACCAAAACAGAGGTGGTGTTCTTCCCTGCAAAAAGCTCTCTCATCTCTTGCTCCGGCTGTCCAGGTGCCATCTGACACTCTCCCCTCCTCTTCTTCATCTACAGACCTTGGTGTCATCCATGACCCTTCTCTACTTTCTTTTTCAAAACTGGAAGAGCAGCTCCCCTCAACCTCCTAAATATTAGGAACATCGGACTCCTTCTTCCTTTTAACACCGCCAAGTATCTCTTAACCACTCTTGTCTTCTCTGAACAGGACTACCGTGCCAGCATCCTCTCTCGTCTCCACAACTATGCTTTCTGTCCTCTCGATAAAATCATTAACTCCGCCTCCAGGACTCTTTGAACTCCCTCACTTCACACTGACTTCCTCGTACCGTCACCAGGCTGGATGGCTGACGATGCAAAACAGGGCCATATTTAAATTGTTTCTCCTGGTTCACAAATGTATTCACGGAAAGGCATCCACTGTAACTATCCTCCTGTATCCAACTCTACAAGCCTTCTTGTAATCTCTGTTCTGCCTCTCCGACTACCCTTGTGGCTCCTCCCCTGTGCTTCCTCTCGCTCCCGCTCTCTCTTATTGCTCCACTTGCATGTAATTCTCTTCCTCTGGACAGTTGAGAAACAGTCCACACAGATTTGTTCAAAACCAAAGTAAAACCTACCTTCTCACCTCAAGTTACCCTCCGAACCGTCCGCTCATCAGCTGCAAACTAACATGTTCCCCTCTTTTCTAACCTTCCTTTGTCCATCACTTCCTTTGCCTCCATTCTAGCACTTCTCCCTTCATGATCACATTCTGAGCACAGCTGGCCGTACCGTCTGTCTGCATTTACAATTGTCCAATGTTGCTTTTCCCTTATGTATGTCCACTTATGTATTATCATTGGTGACTGTACCATTTACTCCACTCCAAAACCTGGTTCAAATGTCCCCCAAACTCGCCCCATTGTAAGACGCTCACTGCTTCCCATCAAATTTGATTTCCTATCTATTGAATGTTCTTTTGTGATCAAAAGAGCATTTTTCCTCTTGTATATAAACAAATAATAAAACAATATTGCAGTAATGGCAGTTTATAGTACTTTCCAAAGATTTTTAGAATGAGTTGCAACATGGTTTTGTGATGGCCCTGAGATGTGCTCAGGAAACCTTGAAGTGTGGAAGGCAGAATTTTCAGAAAGTGTTTTTAGGTACCCCTTGTGCGTATGCCATTTGTCACTTAATGTTTTAGGGGAATGTCACCCGGGTCTTGATGCTTATTTATATGTTATGCAAGAACAAGTTCATAGCATTCATACATTTACTGTAATGCATTGTCAAATTAACAGAATGTTAACATGATGAATTAAGACCATCATTCAGTAACCCTGAAGGTATTGAAAGCATTGCTCCATAATTAGACAGACTTTTTGAAATGCTTTAAACAATTGAGTCCCATCAGTTCCACAGCCATTGGCAACGTGGACTGATTTGTTATCTTCGGATTAGGCAGACTCCTTCATACTAGGAGTGAACATTGTCTAGCCTCTTACTTCATTCCCGGCTGCATTGTGTTAATTTGGATTGACATATGCTGCCTGTCTTATCCCATTAGTGAGGGATACTTGGCTTGCTTCAAAGTACTCCCAATTTCCTGTTCAGCATCTCTGACTGACTTTGTTTATATGTCCGAAGTGTCACACCCGTCATCTCACTCTGGGGGTAAACATCTCAAGTTGCCAGCTACTGGCCAGACCTAACAATTCACTTGACCCTCAATTCTCCACACCATTTCTTACCAAGAATCAATTGGAATTTGCCAATCGTTAGTGATAAGTGCAATTGTTGAAACCCTGATTGAAATCCTAGATCCATAGTTCAAACCAATGAACCTCACTAGTTGATTGTGTTCTTCACCATAGCTTTCTGCTTTGTTAGTCTGGTACTATTATTTCTAAAACCAATAACCTCTGGTCACACGTTTTTTCATGTATGGAAATTTGTGTACTGAATTGTTCGAGGGATGCTTCTGTGGTGGGAATTGATATGGAATATAACTTGGTTTCAATCCTGAATAGAGCGCAAATCCTAGATTGTCACCACAACAGAAGCTCAACTGAAGTTCTTGTGACAGATGCTTTTTCCCCCCTTAAGTCTACAGAAAACTGTGTGTGTATCCTGCACAACCTTTCCTACCAGCTGGAGACGGAGCTCCCCAGCAGTTACGCCGAGAATATCTACATACACCGCCGGGACGCATCTGAGAACACAACTAATCTCGGCTGCTTTGGGGGCCGAAGTGGAAAGATCAAAGAGGTCTGTGTTGCATGACATTTCTGTTTTGTCAAATGTCTACCATAATTATGTTCTCATTGTATACTTTTAACAGGCATGCTTTTCGGTTCGCTGTGTGATAATGAATCATTCTATAAATGTATAAGATGTTTAACTAGTAGATTGAAAAAGTTGGTTCTGCTGGAGGGGGAAAAATTGTCCCTCACCTACTGGTAAATGAATAAAGCAGTTAAAACTTCTCCAGCATTGGATCTATCATGGATTCACATGCTCATGAATATTCCCCATCTTTGCGCTCGGAATCCTATGTAATAATAAAGCAGTTTTGCCTTAAACTTAAGAACTTAAGAACTGCTTGGTACATGTATAGTCTGTTGCTGTCACTTTAGGTCATACTGCCCCAGCCATTGCCCGTGGCCCTCCTCAGCTCCACCCCAGATGGCCATCTTCAGAATTTCACCGCACTTTTACATGTTGGGCGTCCTCGTGGATTCGCTTCTCGAAGTTTCAAATTTTTTCGTCTATTTTTGAGAAAATGTTACATTCTTTTCTTCATCAGTCACTGTTGTGATCGCTGGTAGTGGGAATTAGTTGCCAGTGAAGTTCTGAACATCCAACAGTATTCTCGGTGTGGCCCTCGTCTCTATTTTGAGACCCTACATGTTTGCATGGTGGATGCCTCCAAATAAAGCCTTTTCAGGCCCTGCTCGAAGTGTCGCCTCAGGAAAAGTTTTGTGGACGATTGACACAAAAAATACATCTATTGCCTGCACCCGGAAGAGGATGTGGACAACTGCACCATTTGCTAAGCTTTCTCCATGAAGACTCGGAAGGATCGCCATACAAGGTTGGCTGGAAGAGGGTGCCAGGGCCTCTGACTCACCCCGGAGTCATGCCACTGGCACGGTTGGCAGACCCGTGGATCGGACTCCCTCTACAAAGAGGTTGAGATCCCATGAGGACACTTCCCTGGGAAGAAACCCGAAAGGGGACGCAAGTCACATGATTCGACTACTCCCACGTCGACCACATCGGCAGCAACTGTGGTTGACGGTCACAAATACGCCGACTACAAAACAATTGTCCCACTCTTTGGAGACGAGAGGTCCGTTGACCACATCTACCCCGTTTACAAGCCACAGATGAAAATAGTTGACACTAGTTACTTCATCCACGACCTCAACGACAGTCCTGTCGACGGTCCATCGACGAAAGTCTACCACCTTGTAGACTGCTCTGTCCACGATTGCTTCGTCGACGACTTTGACAGTATCCAGGATTGCTCTGCCTCAAAGGCCTGCATCTGCAGTGGTGATGCCTACAGCACTGCTGTTGACTCCACAAGCGCCAGTGCTTGCTTCATTTCCTATGAGCGGGCACAAAGAGATACCCCCACCTCTCTCTTTGCTACCACGGCTAAATAAAACCAAACCACTTTGACCCCACCACACCCCCCACCCCTGCCCGTGCCAGCAAGACTTCCTGGCTGGTTGATGCTGATGCAAGTGTGTGTTCTCTGGAGATGAAGAGCCTCTGGAGCGTGAGGAAATGGAGGAAGAACCAGACCCAATTCTGCCAACACCTTCCCGGCCACCGGCACCCGTTACACCAAGTGACTGCGCCTACAGTTCCCATGGGAATGCCAGTGGCACCCAGGGACCTGTCTGTAGTACACCAAGTGACTGCGCCTACAGTTCCCATGGGAATGCCAGTGGCACCCAGGGACCTGTCTGTAGACACAAGGTGGCCCAAGTAGGCCACGTAGAGGTTCTCCTCCCTGGCCTTCACGTGAGGAAGTTGCTCCGCCAACATGCCCTCTGAGACCAACTCCTCAATTGTATGCTGCCCTTGCTGCTATGCTCAGTCACAGATACTGGCCCGGATATGGACACCTCTCCAGACACGCATTCTACTACTGACGAGTATGACAACCTGGTGCCTGCTGATGGGAAGCCACCTGACATGCCTTCCAGAAATTTGCCTCCGGACGAAATTGGCTCTTGCGCAAATTCTGCTTGTGCGAGCTGTGAATCGCTTTGACCTTGTTCCAGAGGAACAACGAAAAGAGGGGTTCCATTTTTCTGAGGTGGGAAGCCTCCAGAAAATCAGTAGTTGCCGTCCCAATGCTTGACTACCTATGGGAGGATAATCTACTGATTATGGAGAATTCTTCCCCAGCACCTCCAAATAAAGACTGACTAGTGCAAAAATACAGATTCTGCTTCAAAATGTCTTCGCAGTCATCCTGGCCCCGACTCTGTGGTATCCGCTGCAGCAAGAAAACGATCATCCAACCAGCCCTCCCCTTGCATGGTACCCCTGTACAAGGAAGGCAAGTGGCTGGACACTTTGGAAAGTAGATGATTATCACATCCGCAACCACCATTAAGGCCGTCAATTGCTTGGCCATTCTCTTCCTGCCTGATATGGGATGAGGTTCTAGGTTTGCTGCATGATGGTGAAGCAGCTTCAGATCATGCCCTCACTGTGGCTCTGGACATTGCTGACACAGGCTTCTACCAGATGGGCAACAAAGCAGTCTTAAGATGCCAGGTGTGGTTAGAACCCACAAACGTTAACCCTGATGTACGGTCGAAGGTTATGGACATGCCTTTTGATGGGGTCGACCTCTTGGGGGGCCGGGGGGGAAAGGTTAGATGAGACACTGTTGGCTGTTAAAACGGCCACACATACACCTCGGTCCATGTTTACCCCTGCAACAGAGAAGACAGTCCTTTTGGTTCGGGAAGGGCAGATTATGCAGGACCTCCAGATATTATCAGCCTTTCTATCAACGATCCCGCACCAGCTTGCAGGAGGCTTACAGAGGAAGATTGCAGGCGTACAGAGGTGCTTCCATCCACATGCAAACCCCGAAACAAGCCTGACCAGAGTTTGGTCTCGAACCTCCACCCCAGTGGGAGGCCGGCTATCAGTTTGTCGAACAGTGGCTAAACATTACTACCGACAAATGGGTACTCAACATCGTCCAGCACGGTCACATGCTGGAATTTCTAGACCAATGCCCTTCCATTCCTACACTACAAAGGCAAGAAAAACATCTGCCACTCATCCTACAAGAGGTTCAATACCTGTTACGAAAAGGGGCCATACAAGCCGTTCAATCGCACCTCTGGAGTGTACTCCAGATACTTCCTGGTGAGAAAAAAGTCAATTGGGTGGAGACCCATCCTGGACCTCTGGGAACTCCACATAACTCCACATAAGATTTTGTGACGGCAAAAGAAACCATGACTTCTCTCTAACTCTAAGGAACATACATGCCATGAGAAAAAAAAGCCTGTGTGCAGTTTGTGCTTCACATTATGGCAAGGGTCTGAACCCTGAGGCTGTAGATATGTTTTGGACTATGCCTCCCATGAACCTTGACCATTGACCGGCTTGGTCTGATGGTAGTTGCTGTTCAAAACATATGGAGACAAAGGTTGCAGACCTGTGTTAGGGAGGCGCATGGAATACCTTAGGGAAGCTTGTGGGAGAGGCACACTGGTGTGATTCTGGTGGAAGGAAACTGCAGAGATTTGGAGAGGCAGGTGATGCACCAGTTGGGCTCTGTTGTGAGGAATCAGAGGGCATCCTCCCATCTACGCCCCTTGGTTCCCCTCAGATGGCCAGGGAAATCGCTTTTGGATCCTGACCCTGAGGGTGGATAGGAGAGGGAGGATCACCCGGTTGGAGGGACCTCAAGGAATGGGGAGAGGATGTTTGGAGGTGAGACATGGTATCCCCCTTTTCCATATGAGAATGATTCCCAAACTTTCCCTGCCTTTGTAGCGTATTGTAAGTCTTTTTCCATTTCTCACACATACCCACTGTCCCACAACCATATGCCTTTAAGACTGGGACGAGGCAACTAGGAATAATGCACACTTGTAGTCAATTTCTCCACTGTGGTACTGAGACGAAGAAGATGCCTATGGAGGGTCCGGCATATCCAGTTAATTGTTACAATTGTGGTCAGGCCTTGTGGTACTAACACCTGCAACCCATTGAAAGGCCACAAGTGATGGCCCTAGCAAACTGGAAAGGGGAACCTGCCTGAAAAAAGGAGGCAACTGCAAGGCAAAGAGCAGGCTGGAGCAGGACCGGCAGAGAGGATGTTGTGTGGTGCCAGGGGGTTGCGTGAGGTGCAGCAACCCAACTGGGCCGTGCGAGGACAAGAGACCCAGCTATTACCTGAGCCGCATGGTCTCAACTGGAGCTACGAACACGAAAACGACCCAACCGCCGCAGGACGCTGCAAAAAGGTTTCCCGATAGCGAGCGCTGCTCGCTGCAGCTCCCGATGCATACCCAGGAGTGAAAAGGGAGACCGAGAACCTAACGAAGACGCCTGGAGGAGCAGACCAGCCCCAGTGAGTGCAAGGCAGGGAACACACTTGCCGGGGTGCTCCAGGGGTGGGAATTGGACATTTAAAGTTAGCGATCAAACGCAAACTTATAAGAATCGGTTTTGGAACCCGAATTAAGGAACAGTGAATCATGAACAAGTTGCCAAGTGTTTTGGGAAATGCAACGTATTTGTTGACATACTGAACTGAAGAGAATATATGGAAATAATGTGAAATTACAGCATTACAACATGAGTGGAACACAAATGATGTGCTATTGTGAAAGTAGTGAAACTTGGTAAGAAGCATTTATGAACAAAAGTGAAAACCTGCAATGAATTCTTATGAACTAAGTCAAGTTGTTGAACTTGAATGAGCCAGGTGGTGGAAGAGGATATAAACCACAGAATAAAGTGAATGCAAATTGTGCCAACTCCACAATATTGCCAATATACAAGTTGTGGAAACATCCTAGAGGCTCCCATTCAGAATAATGCCACAAACACTGATTACTGACACTGGGTCAAACAGAGGGAGCCTGTGCTGGATAAAGCCTATATAGAGGGTCTGAAATGAAAATTATTTCAAGGCCAAACAAGGAGCTTGATAAGTGGCATTAACTGGTAACACATGATAAAGGTTGCCAGAGAAGATACACAAGTTAATCACCAAGTATCCGGAGTCATCGGTTGCGTGACTTGTAATGGGTGGATTGTATGGTCTGACAAATGCGCCTAGACCGAGTAGCCCAACTTGGGAGAGAGCCAAGAGAAGTCAACAGACAAAAGCTTTGTGGCGTGAGTGCTGAAGTGAAAGAAGGCATTGATGCTAACTATTATGGATTCTAAAGGACTATGATGTGAAGCAGGAAGTACTACTGAAAGTCAAGAGCCTTGAATTGTGTTGAACTCGGGGAAAGGAACCCTGAGATATTCTTGAACTATTTTGAATTTGGGAAAGGGAACCCCGAGAGATTCTGAAACTGCTTTATACTTGGGGAAGTTGAAACAAGCCAGAGCTGGAAGAAGCTCAGACCTTTATTGTTGATCACTGTTTTTCTTTTGGTGTCGCGTGCCTACCCATCGTATATCTTTTAGTTGCGAGGGCAAGTATAGGTTTTGGACACACACTTGTAAGTTGAACTCATTGACACACTGTCCTTAGTTTCTTTAGGTGGGGAAATCCCATCTTAGTATAGGGCAAGTTAGGGCTTACTCCATCCTGACATATAAAAATAAAGTCCTTTTTTGTTAGTGAATCTGTTGTCTGTGTCTTGCTTCATGATGGCTTCACACTGTCTCTTAAACTTCATGGATGAAACGTGTGCCATCGGGTGACACTGGGATGAAGAGCAGGAGTAATTGAGAATCTTGCTTGATGATCGTTCCATTCAAAGTGTACATGGCGTACATGTTAGATTCCTTTATTAACCATGTGTCAAGGTAAGAAGCTGCTTCACATCCACACATGTTTTGGGAGGAGGACATGCAGCAAACATCAAAAGGAGTAGAATGTGAAAACGCACAAGAATACTTTGATGCAGTCCTTGCAACCGCACCAATTGAAGAAGGAAATTTGGCAACAGGAAGAACACCAACCCAACGAAAATGTTTTCAACTCCACCAGGAAAGTCCAGCTTAAAATTTACAGCATAAACTGAAGTACATAGACAACTGTTGAAAGCTGTCCGAGCATTGAGCAGCCTATAGGGAGGAGAAGCTTTGAATACCAACCGGAAAAGTCATCAGATCAGCAGCTGCATGGATACTTGGGCACTTGACTGATGGGAAAGAATGCAGTAGTCCAGTATTGGTGTAGCAAGCAGTCCATCTAGATGGGAGCACATCTGCAAGTTGTTCTTCTGCTGCCCTCTGCAGGTGTGCAGCCCAAGTGTTTGAATGTACCGGCCTGTTGTCGCTGAACACAGGATTAGCCCCGCCATACAGCATGCTGAACTGACATCTATAAAAATTGTGGAATGAAATCTATCCATAGCAAACATACTAGCTGTGATAGTAATCTGTTAATGTCACAGATTGGTCATTTGGGACCAAAAAGTATACCAAGACCAGGTGCTCAAAGTTCCACAATTGTATTAAGGACTGTATTTAGGGATTGGCCAACTTAAATATAAACGAGGAACTCACCCCACTGCCCCCTAAAAACAGGATCCCCTTGGTTCACAAATGTTTGATGGATTTCCCAATTTTAGGGTGAGTGGTGTGGCGAGTCAGAAGGACAGACTCTCAGAGGATATGATGAACTGTTATTTATTTAAACAAAAAGGCATAATTATCCCTAAACCATGGGTGATCCCTTCCTATATTACTAAGGTGCTTGTTTGTCAGTCATGATTGTCCAAAGAAACCAGTCTGCTGTCCAAAACTACCCTAACTGACCCTACCATTAATAGAAACTAACACAAGGCAGGAGAATGACTCCCTTTTTCTGAGGGTACTGCTAGTAACAGTCTTTAATATGTGATCCGTAAATAGTCTGTGACTTCCTGAATCAACTTCAATTCCCTGTGTGGGATGTTGAACTTTCTTTCTTGGGTCACTTTTGGCTCCCCCTAAGCCAACTCAAGGTTTTGGGTTTGCTTCTGTATTGAAGTTCAGATGTATATCTTTCTTTCTATCCAATGTTATATTGTTCTTGTACAGGATGACACTACGTTTTCCCCTTTTCCCCAGGATATTTTCTCAATCTTTTATTGGCAACTCACTGTTCCCCCTAAATTTGTATCTTTCATATTTATTTGGTCTACAAGTTAACTCTGATTTACTCCCTTCAACTATGAGGAGGTGACTGTGTATGATGATTCTTTTCTTTTTCTTCACAATCTTTGTATCCCTCTGGTTTCAAAGGCCCATGTTTTATACTGTCACGAGTTAGCTCAGTGTTCTAACGTTACCCTTGAGTGTTCCGGCACCTCCCGGTTACCTTCCCTCTCCGAGGATGTTTTTGGAAGGTCTCTCTCTCACTCTCTCTCTCACTCTCTCTCACTCTCTCTCACTCTCTCTCACTCTCTCTCACTCTCTCTCACTCTCTCTCACTCTCTCTCACTCTCTCTCACTCTCACTCTCACTCACTCTCTCACACTCTCTCACTCTCTCTCTCTCTCTCTCTCTCTCTCTCTCACTCTCACTCACTCTCACTCACTCTCACTCACTCTCTCACACTCTCTCTCACTCTCTCTCACTAGTCGTGGATGTTTTTCAGGATCCTTGGGTTTCTCTTACAGATGGCGTTTGGGGTCAGCTAGGAGAAAGGCAGAAGGGCCGATCCCTAAGAGCCTTCCTTCCCGTCTCTGTTCTTCCCACCCATTCTCTAAATGATCACTAGGCTCCCTGACCCCTTCTGGAACTTCTTCCCACTTGTTATACTTGCCAAGGGCCTGACCTGGCCTTCCAGAACCTCCTACTTATAGCCGAATACCATGTTTTTTCCTCTTTGTCGCTCTTCAGTGCCATAATAAAGTCCAGATCGATTTTATTTAGTGCCTTCTTTTTTCTCTCCCACTCCTCATCAACCCCTGGCCAGTCTTCTTAACCTTCCTTGTCTGACGAAGTCTTGTCTTCGGTCTCTTTACTCTAACCTACCTCCTACTGATCTTTCACTGCCGTGTTACTACCATCTTGTGCTATTGCCACTGTCTCTTCCTTTTCTCTTGATCATACAGCCTTCTTCCCCTCTAGTCTAACCCCCTCCTCGACCACATTCTCCTGGATGCCCATCACCTCCACTTGCTTAGTTACTGTCTCCACCTTCTAATCTTGGTCTTAGGTCATCCCTTCTGCCTTCTAATGTCACTCCTTCCTTCAACTCTACTCCAGGTTTTATTCCCTCCTTCCCCAGCTCTTATCTCCTCCTGCCACTCAACTCCTGGTGCTAAATCCTCCTTACTCTGTTCCTACTGCGATCTTCCACTCCACTCCTCGTTTTATATCCTCCCTTCTACCTCCTTTCTCCTTTTCTACCTAACTACTCCTTCCACTCCTGGTTTTACTTCCCTCTTTCCCTCCTTACTCTCCCCTTTAACTCTTACTACTTTTCTTCTGTATAGATTACCTCCTCCCTCTCTCCTTTGCAACTCTCCTGTCTTCTCCAATGTCTCTGCATCACCTCTTCTTTCCAGCAGTCTCACTGCTGCAGCCTTCTGCAAACAGGAGCTGTCTGCTCCTGTCAGTCACCACACTGGACTATGCTACTTGCCCTACATATTAAGATTCCTCCTCTCCCTGATTGGAACTAGGTCGGATGATCTGCAGCCGTGAGCCTAAAAGGTGTGAGGGTTAGGATTGATTAGGCTCTCACTTCCTAATGGCAAGAGCCCTAGTGGCTATTTTGAATCTCTGCATGGAGAGGATGAAATAACCACTTGTATGGAGGCTATTCTGCTGCGCTGTTGGGAAGGCAAACGTGTTTGGGTCCAATGTTTGAGATGTATAGGTATGTGCCAGGTTCTTCCTGTTCTTTGAGGCTTTTCCTATTGCCTCCCTGCCCTTGAAGGGATATTTATTTTTAAATTTTATTACTAGTGTTCTTATTCAACAAGTAACTTTTCACTTTACACAAATTACACAAATAAAACCTAGCCAAAATACTTAAACAAGCAAGTTAAAAATACATATGCATTAAAACAAAACAAGACAGCAGACTAAAAATGACAATTGATTCTATCGGCATCGCAAAACATTTCATCTTCATACGCAAAACAATTGCTTCTATCAGCATCATAAAAGATGTGATCTACATATATAAAACACACCATCAAAAACTTTTTTAACTTTTTAAAATAAATGTCGTTAATATGTACTTCTAAAATGTCTGTCCCCTTATTGTCATTTTCATTGTCTATGGAAAACATCAGATGGGAGCAGCTCTTTTAGGAAATGCAGCGCTGCAAATCTCCAAGCATTTCATTTTTGAGTAAAAATGTGCTGTCAGATTTGACCAGGCAAAAATACTCTATATTTCTGGAGTAAATGATTAAAATGTAATTTGCAACATAAAACCACAGCATGACATTCTAGCAGAAAATGGTAGATTGTTTCAGTAATCTCTTCCGCCTTGCAAAATCGCCAGATCCTGAACGAGCGTTCACACCCCTCTCCCCCTGCCATGATTTCTTTAGTATGGAGGATATTTAAACGCATGCGTAGACATTGCCCACGACAATACTGTCTAGGGGATTTTTGCAGATAATGTGGCAGAACACCATAGGGTCCAACATCAAGCAGGATGGCCTAATATAGGCGATAACCCTGTACCGCTTCGATTGTATAAATCGAGTCCCTTTCCCACAATGTTTGTTTTGCTCCCCTTGGCGTCCTCAACAGGTCAAGGCTCTAATCATAATTATAGTCTTCACACTTTTCAACCCATTCATTCATTGGACTACTGATTCGATTGATCATTGGGAGTTTCACATGCCACCAAACAGTCACCCATGCAGAAAGGATATTAATCAGAACATTTAGATTTTTCCATACTACCATTGCCACAAGTGATTGGCTCACCAGTGCATACCTTATCATATGTGCTGGGGTGCCCTGTGGGAGCATTAGAACTTTTCTCCAGAAGAGTCCTTCAAGCTGTATCGAGTCACCCTCAAGATTGAATAACAGAGTTTCGGCATCAGAGGTAAGAACTGGGACTGCTTTCTTTATTATAATTTTCAATTGCTGGAATTAGTGAGAAATAGCCATCCATTTTATTAATCTGCTTAGTTTGCACCGCTAAAGCTATAATTTTCAGTTTTTTGTGTCTAAAAAGCTCCAGTACGCCTTTAGACTCGAATAAATAAAAACGTAGATAAATAAAATGATCAACCATTCCTAGCACATTATTCAAATACACATTATTTAAGCGCTTTGAAACACATTGTATATAGGCGCTATATAAATAAACTATCATATCATACCATTTAAAATTACCATATTCTTTTTTTTTGTGTAAGAAAAGTTCTTTGTTTTGGTCACATTAATACACAAGTCGTTCGCTATTGTATAACTTTCCAGGTCTACCAGTTGGCGTCGTAGGCCTATCGGCGGTATGGTCCTTCAGGGCCATATCATTCGCATATAGAAGATAATTCACAGGGATTTTATCACTATTCGGAGGGACGCAGTGGGTAGTTTAAAAGCAGTAGCAATATCTAATATAAATAAATTGAATGATTTGCCAAAAGGCAGCCTTGTTTCCGTCCATGTTCACTTTTAATTGGGGCAAACAATTGCCCCTTCCTGTCCAACCTTAATAAAACGTGTGTTCGTATGTAGAGCAATAAGAATCGCCAAGAGATATGATGGACAGCCCCACGATTCCAACTTGGCCCATAACGTATCTCTGGGTACACTATTGAAGGCCATGGAAAAGTCAATAAATGCGATTTATAATGGTATTGATCTGTCCATGGCCTCATTTTTTTACCAGGCCCAGGATAAACCAGTTGGAAGTTGTTACTACTCCCTACAGAAAGCTGTCTGGAAGACATCCATTCTGAGGATTTTTAGCCCAATTTTGAAGCTCACGCAGGACCAGGCCCGCAGTATCTTTGACGTGATAGCTAGTAATGATATCGGCCTATAACTAGCCGGCTCAATGCGCTGCCCTTTTCTGTATATTGATACTACAATAGAGCAATAACCATGAATCAGGAAGTTATTTTGAAGCAATTACTTTAACAAAAATACCATGCAAAATATATTACCATGGTTGTATATTTTCTTTGAGTACTATTGTAGCCAGACCATCTGGGCCAGGGGCCCCTTGAGTTTTTGCTTTTAGTAATCATTCCTACCAGGTCCTCCATGTCCCATTCCAAGGGCCAAGGAGAACCAGAACTGTCTTATGTAGGAGTTGTATGCTCAGCCCCATACGTATATATAGAGCTAAATTGGTTAATCATTTTTCCTTGGTAATTGGTTTTATCTGTGCTTTAGTCTGGTGGCCCTCGTTAGATTTTATTTTGGCCCAACAATCCCTGGTATTCTTTTGTGACAAGATCCTGAATACATCTAATAAAAGGTGATGATTATCCTGATGTAGCCAATATGTATTGGCACTTTTCAGGCAATGTTTTGCCTTGTGTCATCAGGTGGTACCTTTTTTAATGCTAAACGAAGTTCCCTTTTTTGTGCTTAGCTTCAGGATAATATGAATGTTTATGTATATTCCTGGGCTTGCTTATTTTTGCCTCTTGGGATTATACTTCAAGCACCATTTAATATGGGCTATTCTTTAGTCTGTCAAATAGTGCCCTATCCAGGTACAGTGTTGACAGTATGTTATTAAACAATTGGGTATTCTGCTCGTTCCATTTAACCCTGTTTCCACCTCGGTTTACATCTAGCACATTACAATATACTTTGGAATTGGGTTTTCAAAATTTCATCTTCACCCGTAATGGGAAGTGGTCACTTGCATCTGTTGGTTCCATCATCATCTCATTAATGTCCAGGTAAAACTCAGCCGACAAAACAGTAATCAAGAACATTTACCTGAAGTCCTCTGACCCATGTATGGTGTACCTTTTGGTCACCATTTACCTTATCATTTTGAATGAACATCCCCTAAATGTCCATGATGGACAACCAATCATTCCCTCTTTTGCCAACAATCTTTTCCGAGGCTGAAACTTTTACCATTCGGCCAATCGGTACACTGTGCATTCAGGTCCACCCATATGATTATTGCATTTGAATGCCCTTTAAGGCGGCCATAAAATATCATCTCAATTGAATCAGAGTTTCGCTTGAGGAATTTTTAGGAGTTTCCAATAAAGATTCATCAAAAGAGTCGACCCCACCACAGGATAAATGATTGGATCCCACTTTAACTATATTGCCTGCACAAACGCAAATACTGTAGCCTCGATGTTGAGAGAATTTGCAAACCCCACCAAGGAACCTGATGCTGGTCGTCCTGCATCACATCACATCACATTTATATTCTAGGGACAATAAGCTGTACCCATGACCCATTGGCACAGTTTGCAGCCATGTCTCCTGCAGGCAGAACACATCGACATGCTTCCTGAAATAAGTGATCTGAGCTGCAACAATTCCATGATATTAGCTCAACTTCTCCTACCAGTTGTTCATTGGCTTGCGCGTTAGGTTGAATAATTCCTCGTATCCAGCGCAGCTGCCAACCACCCCCAACTTTCATTTTCATCTATTCTCCACCCCGCTATAACCGTCAGTTATCTGTCTTTTCATATTTTCCCTTCTAAAAGACTGGATTTGAAGTGGCTGGGCAGAGAGAGGTTAGGGGTACAGGTTGGCTTGAGGTGGCAACCCCCTTGTGCCATGGAGCCCTGTGGTTTCAGTGTAAATTTAGAGATGTTGAAACCCCATGCTCTAATACAGTTTGCTTCGGCCAAGACCTTGTCACTGACCAGGCTTCAATTCAAATGAAGCCCAACTTTGTCCATGGAATAATCATTCCAAAATTCTACCCATTCGATATCCTGGTATACCAACTGTACAAGAGCAGGTACACTTAATTAGTAGACGTAACACATTTTATCTATTCAAAACTACTGGTTCACGGTCCAGTGGTCATGTCTCTAAGATTAGCCTATTACACAGCACTGACACAGATTGCATCTTGTTCCCCCTGTCCCCCTAGATGTCAATCCACCCCTTGTGCCTAATGCACGTCTCTTATCCTCTAAATTCATAAACCGGTTTCCTGAGAGATTTCTGTCTTCACTATTCATATTCTGAGCGTTCCTCCCAACCCCTGCAATAGTACTGGGTTTATTAACGGGTGGTTCTTTTTCCACTCGCTTACCCCAGGCAATTCTATCATCCTCTTACTGAACATCCCTCGGTAAATTGGCCTACTCCCACTGTACCACACTGTTGTGGACTTAGCCAAACACCCTCTTCTTGTTGTTACTTTTCTGCACTGGAGTCCACTTCCACCACCCTATTAACTACCAGTGGTGCTTGTACCATATTTATATTAACCTCTATATTATAGGAGCAGCGCGGTCTCACCCTAGCCCATAAGGTAAGTCCTGTGGTCATTATACGATTGGCAGACAAAGAAAGCCGTTTGTGTGAGAATAGCATGGAGCGAGCATGCACACTGCCCTTTGCATGCAAGTGATTTTTTTAAAATCTGCGATGCTGCAATGTGGGGCTTATGTCTCTTTAAAATTGCCTGTATTGCCTGAAGCTGCCTGGGCGTAATTTCAATGCTGTTGATCAATGCAACTTCTAAAATGGCTGACGCTTTTCGTCTCTGCGAGCAGCCGACCAACTCAATGGTGCCCATCTGTGATTGGCTCCCCTTTGCTTCAAAGAGCCAATCGCGTTCACAGTCAGGCGGAAGCCAGCCCCTGACTTTCCAAGGTCCTGTTTTCTAAAGCTCCTCTCTGCCTATCCGGGACTGCCGGAGCTCAGGAGGGCAGTCTGCTCTTTATCATAATAGATGGGAGCAAGATCATCAACCGATCATGGTAAGGCTTGTGTGAATTTCCGAATACCCTTCCATTGATCTGCTACGGGGATACTCCCAACTGCAGGGTCTTCCACATACTCCCCTTTGACATGTCCAAGTGTACATGAACTTTCCTTGACAACCACATAAGTCAGTCATGGCCTTTGGGAACGCAACTTTCTCTTGACTATCTCCACTGTGCCCCCCTGTCCCCTAATGTCCTACACTAAAAACTGCTCCGAGATATAGCTTATGCTCAATATTGTACCGGCTGTGCATTGCTTCGTCAACTACATCGATTCGCCTATTTGATTAATGGCATTTTATATCGCTCATGTGCTCAACTGCATTTGATTTGCACATTTGATTAATTGTATCTTAACTCACCCTCTGAATTATTGGCACTTGATCTGACCATTTGCTCAACTGTATTCAGCTTGGATTAATTGCATTGGAATCACCTGATTGACTAATTGCATCTGAAGGGCCCGGTGATTAACTGCATTAGTTGTGCCCCACGGGTGCATTAGAAACGCCCATTTGGTAAACTGTAGGTAGATGGTTCTCCCGATGAACTTGCATCTATTTGTATACCCCTTTTGTATTCAACTGTGCCAGAAAAATACTCCTACCAGCCATTTTAGGCTACTGACTCAATACACCCCCACATCACCAGGCCAGGACCTACCCTTGCCTAGCCCTACCAAGACATGAGCTTCCCAAAGCCCATGACCAGCCCCACCTCACTCTCTCAATACGCCTCTCCCAACCACAAATGCACAATCACGCAAAAAATGTCCATCAACCTCCCAGACTCTCACACCATCCCGCCTACATGCTTCCTGCCCTATGTACGCCAACCTTACCCTTCAGCTTTCCCTTTGGACACTGAATCTAATCTTCTCTGCCTTAGCCTACCCTGGCCTCTGGGCCAGCAGATCACGTCATTCAAATGCACGCCTAGTCCCAATCAACTTACGACATCTATACTCATGCCTAGTCCTAGCCAACCTTGGCCATTGGTCACGCGAAGCAGAAGATTGTCTCGCATAGCCACTGATCACTAGCCTCCTCAATCAACAACCCCATTGATCACCTGGAGAAATTCACACCAACTCCAGAACCACATTCCACTCCACTACAAGATCACATCAACCGCACTTGCCTGACTCCTGTCGAAACTCTAATGCCTCCACCCGTGACTCAACTGCTACTGCAAACAACTGGAAAAACTCCACACATCACTCCACCAATAACCTCATTGATCGGAACACCTCCACCGTAGGTCACTCAACCTCTCTCCTGAAACCCACAACCTCTTAATCATGTCCAGCGATCCCACCAGCTCTGACGCACCGTCAAGCACTGAGGCCAATCCAGCCCCCCATAGACCACGCTAACTTGGAAGCAACTATGCTCAAGGGACCTCAGCCAAAAACATCAGTAAACTCCAATTGCTTCGAAATAACGCCCTTGGCGCGGTCTGGGGTATGAAACGCTCCGACTACATCTCGCTAATCAGACTGGAGGCTCATTGGCTCCCCAACAAAACTTGCATCAACTTTACTCCTCACCTTCACCTACCGCTGCCTACATAACACTGCCCCCCTACCTCAAGAATCATATCACCAAGAAACATAACACACGCAATCTCCGTTCCTCCACCACATCTGCCCTGCACATAACTCGATTTACCAGACAGAGAGCTGTGGGCTCCTGCTTTACCACCATCCCTCCCACGCTCTGGAATGCACGCCCTCAGCACATCCAAAACAAACTTACACAGTATTTTGTAAGAAAGTAAAAATGTTACTATTTAACGAATGTGTAACTACTATCTATGCTTAATATGACTATCTGTGATGAAAGGTAACCCTACTGTTCCTGACCTTCCTGTAACGCTTGATATACTGTCTTATTTGTGCCGTGATACCTCAGGGTCTGGGCGCTACCAACAAATACAATAAATAAAGGGTGCCCTCATTATACACTAGGTCACTCCTGGCACATGCTGTAGACATTGCAGTCCTTATCACTACAAATAATCTAGACTTCCTAGCCATCACCGAAACATGGCTTCACACAGCTGCCGGCCTGGCACTTTCTCTCGCCATCCCTGAAAGCTATACTATCTTCAGGACCGTTAGACAGGCCTCCAAAGGAGGATGAGTAGCATGGATTACTAAGAACCAACTCCCCATTAGGGAAATACCCAACCAATCATTCCGCTCAGGTGAACTATAATCTATCAAAATCTCATTATCCTCCTCGTCACCATGACCTTCCACCTTTATATTATGTGATAAGGCATTTATACATGGCTTGTATACACAAGTGTATACAGACGCCCAGGTCCAGTGCTCTCTTTTGAAAATGTTGCACACCTCCATTCAATGAATACCAGGCCATGCTATCAAATCATAGTTGGGAGACTTAAATCTGGGATTTAACGACCCTACCGATGTTAATGCCCTCGCCAACACCATTGGGGCATTAGGCTTCCCACACCATATTATTAACCCCACAGATATCAAAGGTCGAACCCTCGACTGGCTGGCAGACCTAAACTGCAACACTAACATCCTCTCCAACACCCCATGTCCCTGGTCTGACCATCATGTCATCTCCTTCACCATCCCAAAGAACCTCGCTGCAGATACAACCACCCCGCCCCCAAGCACTAACCGCATTATCCTGAAATTCTTGCAACATTACAGCAGAGAAACTACCTCTGATGCACCCCATCACTGAATACCAAGAGAACTCTGCCAATGACTCCACCACTATGGTAGAGGGATATAATCGTACTCTCCTAGCTGCCATTGACAAAGTAGCGCCACTGAGTATGTGCAAAGCTAAACCTCTAGCCCACCAATTCCTGGTACACTCCTAACCTCAAAACTAGGTGCAGCACTAAGAGAACAATACCCTACCGAATTGAACAAAGCAATCTTTTCTGCAGCATCCTAAAACTATAAACAAGCCATCCTCCAAACTAAAAACTCAAGCACCAAGGAACTCTTCTCCATTCTACGAGAACTTGAATCGGAACTTGAATCGACAGTGCCAACGCAAGAATCCTGTCTTAAAGAAACTGCCTGGTGCACAGACATTGAAAAAGCTCTCCTTGACAAAATTGCCCTCCTACAATCCAAAATCGAATTGAAAAATAACTTAACACCGTCCCAATCCCAGCAGATTTCTAGTTATACACCACAAAAAACTAATACACAATTTGAATTTGTCCCAGTCTCAAAAAAGAAGAAAATCATCACAAGCCTCAAGCCTTCCAGGTGTCAAGGTGACATCTGCGCGGCCGAAATTTCCCCGTTCATCACAAGCCTAATCAATGCCTCATTGGAAAGGAGCACTGTCCCAACTAACCTCAAAGATGCCTGGGCCCTACCCTTACCAAAGAAACATCCTGACAAACTACTGCCCCATAACAGTACCTTTCCTCCTTTAATATATTGGACAGAGCAGCTTACTTGCAAATCCAGAAAACATCTGTAAACCAACAGCATCCTTGGCCTATGCCGATCTGGCTTCCAGGACATGGCACAGAATCAACCCTTCCTGAATCTAAAAATGCAAATGAACAAGATCACAGATAACGTCAGTCTAGCACTCCTCCTGCTAGACCTATCAGCAGCCTTTGATCTTTGCAAACCACTCTCCTCGGCTGCTGCCCATTTCTCAACCAAAGCCATACACTGGATACAGTCCTTCCTAACCAACAGAACTATGAGGGTCATCTCACCCACCTGAGCAGCACTGCCAGGCCCTGTCACCTGGAGAGTCCCTCAAGGCTCCTGCGTCTCCCCTACACTCTATAATATTTTCACCAAATCTCCATTTGACCTTCTTGATGACTTGTGTCGCCTACACTAACTATGCAGACGACACCCAAATCCTCATACCCATCACAGGTTCAAATGTCACAGACTCAAAATCACTAAATGAAATATACCAACCCATCCAGGTTTGGATGGCCCAACATGGTATGTGCCTAAACGATGAAAAAACGGAATTACTCCTCATAGGCTCACAAAACCTTCTAAACAAACTATGCGACTCCTTCAAATCCTTCGCTATCAGTGGCATCACCATCAATGTCTCCAAGGAAGTGACAACCCTGGTCATTTACCTTGAATCACCTCTCACCTTAACTAGACAAGTCCATGGCATCGGCGGCAGCTTACACTTCAAAGCTCATCAATGCCTGTAGAACCTTCCTGTCATTCGACTGCTGTATTACGCTGGCTAGAGCTCTTATCTTATCCAGATTAGACTACTGCAATGCCCTTTATTCAGGCACCAACAGCCGCAATATCAAAAAACTGCAGGGGATTCAAAATAATGCTCTTAAGAGCAGTCCTTAACATCCCCAAAAATATACACATTACCATGAGACGGAACACCCACTGGTTACCGCTCCATGATCGAATCATATTCAAAACCCTCTCCTTGACTCACAAATGTCTGTCCAACTCAGCCCCCAAGTAGTTATCCAACACATTTTCCAAAAACCAATCCAACACACCTACGCGTCCAACCTACTCCCATTTACTCACCATTCCTAGATTCAAACTACAGGAAGCAGGGGGCAGCAGCTTCCCAGTGGAAGCTGCCAAACACTGGAATGCTCTGCCATCCTCATTAAGATCGGAATCCTCCTTTTGGTCCTTCTGTAAAAGCTTGAAAACTTGGCACTTCACACAAGAACTGTTAAATTAACTCTCTATCACAGTAACTCTAACCGTATACGTGACTCTGAACAGAAAACCGTAACCTTATTATGCATGATGTATGTACTTTTTGCTTTATTGTCAAGAACCAGTGCCTAGATGCCTCAGGGTTCGGTGCGCTTTACAAGTGTCAAAATAAAATTAAAATAAAATATATTCTCTAGCGCTTATTGGACATCCACTGTAGGCTTCAGTGCTAAGGGTAAAGTTAAGGTACGTAGAAACTTCCTGGAGTTTCTCATGGCATTCTTTTTCACAGCTTTTTTATTCTTAGATTATTTTGTATTCAGATTTCCCCTCTGCTTTTCTTTTAGCTTTATTTTGATGAAAAATTTCAAAATCCGAGAGCTGAATGACCTCTTTTTCCTCTACTACTCAGGTCATAGTTTTCCTCAATTAGCTCTTCCGCAACTTGAATAATACTTGGGCTTGGTGGAGACAGGGGCGGGATGCCCTCCTGTACCACCTCCTCCGTGTACTCGAGACCGCTGTACCACAGCTGGCCCCTCTTCCCAATTACTCTCTGTGCTTACAATAGCAGACACATATTCCGATTTCCTCATTACCTCCTTCCCTACATATCCCAAATGTCTTGTCTTTAGTTCTACCCAGAATGAAAGTTTGAATAAATGATAATTTTCCTACTAAGGCGGAAATCCCACCACTCTGATCATTCAACACCCCACTTTATTCGGCAAATTAATCAGTGCCGAACTGGCCAGTTCAAAGGACTTGCTCATATTTCCCACATATGCCATCAGGCCCCAAGCATAAACTACTGGAGCACAATCTTCAGCAATTCCATTTTTTTAGATGATTTAAACCCCTCCTCAGTGTTGACTGCTGCATCATTCTTTATTACACAAAACTCGGTCTGCCTTTCCGCCTCCATCAGTGTCCTTGTTTTCTTTAGTTTTATTTGATCGCACCCAAGGTTAATATGACACAGGTTATATACACCCTTCTCAGCGCAATCACAGCACAAGGGAGGTGGCCATTGAAATGCTGACATATTAACCATAATTGGGAAAGAATAAGCTGCAGTTCATAAAACAGGCGGAGATGAGAAAGGGGAAAAAGAACGGCTTCACAGCAGTTGACCCCACGTTTTCCACTACACATGCCGGTCTAGATTTCTTGATGTGCGCATTCATATCACCTACAATTTAGGTCGGATGGGTTACTACTACAAACTCTTCATGTAAAACAGGTACAACAACTGTTGAGTCAACAGTCACAATGTGGACATCAGGCAAATTTACTCACTCCTTTTCCCCCCTGACCGGCTCTTTTTCTTGTGACACCTGCTCTCGTTGTTTGATCATTACGAGCAGATAAATCCATACAAGGGACATACAAGCCTCTTATTACAAAGGCTGGATGATTCCTCCAAACCTCTATTCACAACATTCACCATTTGGCTCTCGGACTGGCTATCCTTGAACATCATTGCTGGCATCCTTGGTTGGTGATTTAGATGTCATTTTGGGGTCAATTTGGTCGAAGTAAACTATTAATGCCATGTCAGTGATCTCTCTCAATAAATCTTTACTGGCCGGCAAAAGTGCATCAAGAGTCATTAATCACTCACACCCTCCTCAACTTATGTGGACCGCGGGGGATCCAAACATAAATTATCTGGCCCTGACCCTCCCGTGAAGGTGTTTGTTAGCAGGCACACCTGTCGATTTGCGAGGAAAGCCGGTCCCAATTTGAGCATGCTCTAGTGCTTTGCCTCCTCGAACATCAGAGTGGAGGCCAGCAGCTGAACATGATAGAGCTGTTGGTTTTCCCAAAATGGCACTTCTCGTTGTTTTGAATTATGAATCTGCGCTGTCGTGATCATGCTGCTATGGTTGGAATTAGTCGTTGTCAGGGGCACCATTAATTTATCATGTGGGCAGGACCTATCTCTTCCCACACAGATCTAAAAGTCCTACTACTTCCCCTGCAGCTTGACCAAGTGCCGACAGACGAAGGATAGCACCAACAATCTTGCTTTGTAGACTGGATGCCATATCCACGTTTTTCCCAATATGGTTACAGCACCTCAATCTCAATACTCAGCCCTCTAGTCCAATGTAGGCCAACTAAACAAGTCGCTTAGCTTTGGGTGATAAATTGGAGCACATTCAGGGCAAGAGGTAGAAGAAATATTTAAAGGTACGTAATCTTTGTTTCCATGTAATGTAGCCTTTGATTGCCCCAGTGGGTGTCCTTGAACCAACATGCACCAATAATGGATGTCAGAATTTTGAGATGCATGTTTGTGCTCTCTGCATTAATAGGAGGTCTATTGGTGGCAGAGTTTATAACGTAGTAAGACAGCCCACTTACCCTTGCACCCAAGCGCTATCTGCTGCGCTATATTCACAAGGTAGCCAATAGGAATCTCTCACTTGCTGGTCCGATTGAAGCGCTCCATTGAAGATCATCCTTGGCTTATGTGATGGTGGTCTCTGCTGCTTGGTTGGCTCCTCAGCTAATTGGGCGACCTGCCACTGAACGCCAAACGCACTGCTACACACTGCTGCGCTTTGCACACTGTGTGACCTTTTAAAGAGAAACACAGGCTGAAGCAATGAAAAGTAGAGACAGATTCACTGTGCCGTTCACTGTGCTGCAAAACGCACTGCTACACACCCTGATCATTTCAATTCCCTGGCCATTTCTGGGTTTTCCAGTTTGGTGAGAAGGGCATTGTGGAATATGTACCATCTGAGGATTGTTTCTCTTCAATTTGCGTTTGTCGCTGAGACCGGTTTCATGATGTCTTCCCTAGCTCAAGTGATCCGAGGTGGTATTCTGCCAGGTTTACAATCCCCCTAATACCCAATTCCACTGCCCTAATCCAGTCAAGTTTTTGTTTGATTTCCTGAAGGGAATTATGGGACATGTATTTTTCTCTTATTGGCTTTGCAAGGTACCTGGCTTGTGGTCCCCAGACCAAGTTCCAGACAGGGAACTTGGTGACATTTTCCAGTACAAGCCAGACACTGAAGAGTGGAGCAGGGTCATTTTGTGTTTTTAGAAGGTCCTTCGGTGTAGCCACCCCTTCATGTACTATGGTGTTTTCACAGTGAGCATCCATGCACTAAGGTTTGTGGGTATTTTCACAGGGCGCATCCAGACACTAAGGCTTTCAGATTTTGTCATGGAGTATAGACAGGTTCTCAGGCTTTTCAGTGGGCACAGCACCTTCAAATTCTTACGCACAGACTGTTCCCGCACTAGCGTTTGGTGTGTTCCCTTGTGAGGCCAGACTCTTCCCCCATGACTGCCTCATCGCTTCCCCCAGATCAATAAGCTAAAGGAAGGGCAGTAGAGCTCCATATACCACATCAGGCTACCCGCCACCACTAAGCAGTCCAGCACCCCAGCACTAACTGACAGTCTGCAATAGGCAGTAGTTCCCCCTCCCCCCCCCTCGCCCATAGGGTCCTGCACAAAGATTTGTGCTGCTGGTAGTGGTGCACTGCCTTTAACCCCTTGTGGATGGATGCGCTTGCAACAAGGCCTGCCGCTGACTAGAGTTACTGGTGCCTCTGCTGCCAATTTGGCAGGCCTGAATGGTGCAGGTGTTCGGCTGTGGCATGCTCTGCTGAACCCAGGCGCTGTGGCACGCTTGGACTTCTCCACACCACATCTGGAGTGGGAGGTGGTGGTTGCTGCATAGTTGCTAGCTCCTTGCCTCTGAGTACCCATTTTCCTTGTGCCCATGGTCCTTATTGCCATGGTCTCTATTGCACGACTCCCCTATCCTTGTGACCCTGCTTGCCCTGCGTCCCATAGCCCTCCACCATGCAGAAGCACTCTGGCTCTTCTACCATGGTCTGTCGGAGTGGTAGGGTAAAATAGTCCCACACCCATGACTTTGTGGAATATGTGGGGGTATGAGAATTGAGTTCACAGCTCCCTGAAGATCCATCCTGGTTTTCCTCCTTTGTGACGTCAGAAAGCAGGCTTCTATGCTTCCACCACCACTATGAACCTGCTCTTCCTCCCCTGCCTCAGGTAGGTTCACCTCCTGCTGTGTCACCTCTGGAGGCTGGTCCGTCCCCTGAGCCCCATCCCAACAGTCCGCACCCCCACTTGTCGGCAGCAGTATCATTGCCCTGCTGAGTGGAGCCAAATTCCTACTCTATGCCCCCCACTGAGTCGGGACCCAAATCAATCGTCTCCTTTGGGGTCCTTCCTATGGCCACCTCCTCTCCCCACATGACTGACATGCTTGCCTGCTCCTCTGAGGGCCTCCGTGGTGGTGTCTGTATGATGCTTTAGCACTCCTGCCCCTGGCTATTCTCTACCAGGGCTTCTTGCTCGTATCCTCTTCCACTTCTAAAGCTTCCCCACTGACTCAGCATCAGCAGTGCTTTGTGGCCTCCTGGACCTGCAAATCTGCCCCCGCAAAGAGCAAGAGCCCCCCCCCCCTCCATATCATGGGGGCATTTTACTCCTCCTGCCAGGAGTAATGCTGCTCTCCATTCTCCTCAGCCTTCTTCCCTATCCCACCACAGGCACACCATGATTACCTAACACACAGAGATCCATGTATGTGTGAGTACCAGCACAAAATCCAACAGACAAACAAGACAAACCAAGCAATCCCGTCACAATAAATTCCACTGAAACTGCCACCACCACTTCCATGAAACAGTACACAACAAAAACGCGAGGAGAAAGGATAGGATTTTTTGTGTGTTTTTGAAAAAACTAGTGGGGGCGGGGCGGGGGGGGGGGGGGTGACATTTCTATATTTTTTTTTCTTTTTAAGGGACACAACCGGAAAGGTATAAGAGGAAAAGGCAAACTTGTTTTCTTTTTTTAATGAGGGAAAAATAACACTAGACTAACGCACACAGAGCTTACACTTCAACAAAGGGGAACAGAAAATAGCATCAACAACACAGAAAACAGGAAAGCACCATCAACAAACCGGAAAAACACTCATCCAAGCTAATCAAAAGATTTCTTGTGTTAATCACGCTGGATGGCATTGTAGTGATGTAACGTCAGCTGTGGAATGATGTGCAAGTGTTCCACTGTTAACATTTGTTGAGTGTGGGTGGTGGGCATTGGGGGGTATTGTTCCCTTTGTCTTTTCCTGTGAATCTGGACCTTGTTAGCATTAAAGACTTAGCTTTTAATCCTCAGACCCACTGTCATGCGATTATAACAGATTGCTGTGAGTTGGCTTTTGAGCAGTACGCATGGGCCTCAAGGCTGCCAGTCCTGGAAGCACGGCCATTGTCTGGCACGCTGTAGCTATGATGATGTTTTGGGGAGGGCCGAGGGGTTGGCAGCAGACTTAACCTACCAACTCCTATTAAAGTTGGCCTACCATCCAGGGCGACCTATGTACACTAAGGTACATCTGCCACATATGGTGGACAGCGGAGAGGCTCCCTGGGCAAAGCTACGGATTGTAGTTACCCCTTTCTGCATCCTTTAGCAGCAAGATGTTAGAGGCCCATCAGAGTTACCTTTGAAGTGGCACATGAGTTCAAGTGATGTGCCGTTTGAAAGATTGGCTTGCAGAGGCCTTTAGTGCAGCTTGCCAGCTTGTATCCGCTTCTTCGCCATTCCGACACCATGCAAGGCAGTGTAAAGGCTGTGGCAGTCCTTCGGAGAGAAGCTCTCTTCATGTCTGATGCAGTGGTGGAATGATGTCTGAAGAGAATAGAAAAACAGCCCGCCGCTATCCACGGGCAGGCACCAAACCTAGTGATGTTGTACAACGTGGCTGTCAACTTTTTTTGCCACAGGAACACTAGTCTTGCACAATGCGAGTAGGACATTAAAAATGGAACGATTCTTGGCTGAGTCAACAGTGCCAGTTCTTCTTTTGGGGAGAAGATGTGTGCTTTCCCAAATGCGGAATGATGGGGCAGGTTTGGGACACTACCCCACAAAAAGGAGTAAGCTACAGTCCTTAATTGGGTACCTGAGTTTACCGCGGCTATCCCATACTCAGTACTAGATCTTCCAACGAAGGGGTTTGTGTAGTAACTACATAATAGACTAACTGGACAGAATCCGAAGAGAATTTGACCATAACTCTGGGCTATTGCCTCATCTGCAGTGGTACACTCCGAATTTCGGGCACCTCCCTTTTTAGATATTGGATTTCAATTCAGGCCTGTTGACACTGTTGAAAGAAATGAGACCACTACAAAAGATTGGCCATTTTTTTTCCCTGTGGCTGATCTAGATGGGCATGTATGTAAATTATGTTGTTGGCTTTTATGTCCTTTTTGGTATGGCATATTAATATGCTATGTGCATTGGGTGCAACCCGAGCAGTTCTATTTGACATTTTGTCTTGGTGTCCAACGAGTCACTTGTGCTGGGTTCTCCTTGTCAATGACCTGACAATGGTATTAGTTGCTGTTTTTGTATGCAGCATGTCGTGTTTAATGCTGGGTGAAACTGATGTTACTGCAGTGTGACTGCTATTGAGGCATTTTGCAGAACTAACATGCTCTGCTGGCAAGGTGGTTAATTGGATCGCTGTAGCTTCTGCGGCATGGCGCAGTGAGCTTTGTGTGTGGTATTAACATTCCTTGTGAGTGAGTTGGAGGCATGAGGGGTGTATGGGGTAATAATAGATCCCAGTAGCAACATGTGGTTGGTGTGGTGCATCAAAGACGACTTAAAGTTCTCAAAGAGGAATCTGTTAACGTGCGGTGCTGGTGAGGTAGCGGCATGAATAGAAAACTTACTGGTAATGTTCTTTCTATGGCCTATTCTCCTGCAGATTCCTCCTCTTCATAGATATCCCCATCCAGCGCCAGCTGCTCAGAAAATGTTGACGGGACGTAGTGCAGTTCTGCGTCATCCCTTGACCTCCATATGCCACTAACGGCCACTCCTTGGCTCCGGCTGTGATATTGGTGGTACGTATATCGCATCACCATTCCCCCTAAAACCGCAGTTTCCCATGTGCAATGAAGAATCCAACAGATTTCAACAACAAAAAGTGAAACAATCTTTTCTATTTTGAGTAACAGGCAAAAAATAACTGCCGGACTAAGAACCGTCAGTATCACCATGAATGCAACTGCTCTATTTTTTTTTTTTTAAACTAAAAGTGCTGCCTACCCTTCCATAGTCATCCAACTAGAAAGGCTTTGAGAGCGAGGACACTGACACTTTCACAGTGGGGCAGGCTAGGAGGCTGATGAGGAATTTGCAGAAGAATCCATAACAAGAACATTACCAGTAAGTAATTTCTCCTTCAATGAATTGCGTTCTCTCGCTGGTTCCTCATCTTAATAGACTCCCAAAGCAGTGAAGCACTAGGCAGCGGGATGAAAATCTATACCACAAAGCTTTCCACCACTGCTCATCCAAACCGGGAGTCAGCCCCATGGGCCCCTTCCTGATTTTGCACTGCTTCGTGAACGTGTCATGGGAGGAACAAGTCGTGCCTTAGCAATCTCCATAAAGGGCATGCCGCCTTTCAATGCAGAGGTCGTAACCACACCCGTAGTAGTGTGCCCGAATGCTTGAAGGATGTTCCTTCCCTGCTTTCTCATAGCACTCCACGATGCACAGGAGTATCAAGAGGAACATTTTCTTTGTAGTCACTTTTGAGTCACTGCCAGTCCTTTCTTCGACTGTGAGAAGACAACAAACAATTGGTCATCTTGCCTGAAATCAGCCATCCTAGCCACTTAAAAGCTCACTGCCCTCTTCGGGTCGAACCTGTGGACCCTCTCGTACTATTCTTTGGAAGCGTGAGTTGGTGTATAAAACACTGGCAGTTCAATGATCTGGGAAATGTGGAATTCATAGACCACATTAGGTTTGAATCTTTGGCAGACTTTCAGTCAGACTTTTTCCCTGAAGAACAGCAGGAAAGAGCCTAAAACTTGCTTACACGTCTTGCCGATGTAATGGACATTAAGAAGGTGCTTTTCGGAATAGGTAACCTAAGGGGGGTGAAATGCATGGCCTCAAATAGAGCTGCCATTAAAAAGGTTGCATCTAAATTTAAGTCCCAGACCAAAACCACAAAAGGTGATGGAGGAAACCTAGTTACAAGGCTTTTCATAAACTGGGCCATCACCAGAAACTAAAAGAAACAACCCTGATCCTGTCACCTCTTAAACAGGGACAAGGCTGCCAAATGGCCTTTAACTATAGCTACCTGTAAGCCCTGAAAGTCCAATGAGAGAAGAAATTCCATCACTGTGGTAGTGAGACACGAGATGTGGGGAGGGTCCCTGTGATGCTGGAAATGCATCAGAGGGACAGGGCCTCTGAATCCTTGTCCTTTACTGCTTTTTATCGTGTGATCTGTCATGTTTTCTGCTCACGAGTCCATGTGGGACTCCTGGCAGTGCAGCTCTCTCTTTTGGTTTGGTGAACAGACCCATGGGATACCCTTATGGCACCCATGGGTATGGGTACAACCCTGTGCCCCTAGTGTATGTTTTTGGGCACCTGTGGGTGGCCCACAGAGCAGGGTATGGGCTGGTGGCAGCTCCATGCTGAATTTGACAGGTGCTCTGGGTGTCCTCCATTTTGGGATACCCAGGCCCTGCCATGGGGATCAGTTGATTCCTGATAGGAAACAAGATGGCCCCTGTGGCCTCTTGCTTTCTATTGTCTGTTACCTCTTTTTCCCAAAGTCCTGGGAAGCCCTGACTCTGTCCCTTCCCCCTGACTGGCTGTTGGGTGGAAGTTCCATATATGGTGTTGTTGTGAAGGCCCAGCTAGACTGACTGGAGCCTTCCCAGTGACTGTATGTTGTGGGTACCTCCTGTGGGTGGGACCTGGGTGAATGGAGTGTGTGACCAATATACACTCCTTGTTGTGGTTGTCTGGTTTCTGGCATGAGCGACAAAGACTGAGACAGCCCTGCCCGAAACTGGCCTGAATGCAGTGTGTAGTGTTGAATGGCTGGGTACTTGTCCCAATCCACATTCCTTGTTGTGAGTGTCTGAAAGGGAGGAGTGTGGCTTGAATGCACTGTGTGCCTGATTGGCTGACTGACTGCATGAATGCCCTTCTGTCTGATTGGCTGCTGAGTGTGTGCCAGCAGTGTGGATGAGAGACAGAATAGTATATCTGGGGACCTCTCACCACTGGTAGAGGGGTTCAGGGAACGTTCAGAAGCGTTCAGAAGCGTTCTGGAGCTGAGTCTCCACTCTAAGAGTAACTGGAACTGCTGATCCTCGACGTCCAGCTGGAAGAAGAAGACTTGCTGTGGCATTTGCTTTCACCGATCCGAAGGCTGCCGAAATCGTCGAGGACTGACCCGAGAGAGGACCTGGTAAGGCGCCCTCTTCCCGTGCTCCGAGGGACCATCGAGCACCGCTCCATCTTCGCCGAAGCGCCCTGGAAGACAGACCCTCGAAAGGCTGCCGACCCGAGACGGGACCGCCGAAGAGATCGAAGTGAAGCACCCGGACATCGACGCCGTCGAAGTCCATTGCCGTCGACCAGGGTTTGCAGGTTTGTGTAACCGCTGGAGGCCCGTCGAAGTTCTGTTGCCCAGCCGTGGGAACCACTTGACGCCGTGCCGCCGACGACCGGAGCCGTCCGCTCCTTTGCCTAAGAACATTCGAATCGAAGGACTCCCTCGTCCGCACCGTCGACCGCTTTATCCTGCCGAGAAAGTCGAGGACAACCAACGCGCCGAGGAGAAACCTGCCGGTGGGTTTCCCGCCACCCGAAGACCACAAAGACCCGAACGACTCTACGCCCTTGCTGGGCCTCCGTCTCCACAATCTTTGCGGTCCAGAACTATTGTCACCGAGGTGCCCCGCACGCCTCTACCTTGCAGGACGCCGAGGCTCCGACGAGCACCGCTCGGACGAAGCTGCCGCCTCATCGACGCCGTTCTACCCTGTTTGTCGATGGACGTTAGACGCCCCGTGTTTCCCGCTTGAAAGGGAAGGCATTCAAGAAGGGCCGTCGATTCCCCGCCGCCGAACACAGAGTTCCTCGACGCTTCTCGACGATCCGTGACTCCCGCTTGAAAGGGGGTCGCTCAAGAAGGATCTGTCGACGCCTCTTCGAAGAACTCGACTCCACCAGGTACATTGGGGGGTAAAAACATTATAGGAGGAAATAAGACTTGCAGAACAATATATGGACTGGGCTTGTGCTATATCTTTATTTTACCGGTTGCCCAGGTGGGGGGATCTCCACACAGAACTGTGTCTAGTGGTAGGGGCCAGTATTCTGCCTATTGCTCAACCATCTTATTTTCTCTCCTCTCTCTATTGCTGGTTTCACTCTATTGATCTGTGTGACATTGTTACAGTATTGTTGATGCACTTTAATGAGATCTAATACAAAGGGTGGTACCACTTTAGAATTGTATATATTTGCCATTGTTGATTTTCCTGAGTACAAAGTGAGTTATTATGATAAGTGTACATAACCTTGAATATTGATTATATAAAGACTGTGTTCTAACCAATACAGTGTGTGGACATTCCTTTGTGGGGGCTTGGGGTACACTGTACTTAAGAACCAGCCTGCATCACCTTCTGAGAAGCTAGGCCTTGATTGCTCGTCCATTGCTACCGTACTAGAGAATCTTGGCTGGGGTCCTCTGTGCCTCTCTTCTACCATATAGAGAGCAGAAGTACAGACACCCCCCACCGGTCTTTCTTTACAGTCCCACATCTTGATCCCTGCACCACTCCTCAAATTATCTCCACCTGCACACAGAGGGACCCCATGGAAGGTCTACGTGCAGCCAGTAATGCCTCAAGCACCTCCTCAGAGAGGTACCAGTCAAACCTCAGCCTCTCAAGAGCCACACATGTAGATTGAGGGACTCTGGGTTCCGGTGGAGCACCTGACCTTCCAACTGGGATAAGAGGTATGGTCTCCGAGGAAGTCGCAGAGCTGGGCAGACAGCCGTTTCCAGAAGGTCCGGGTACCACGTTTTCTTTGCCAGGTCTATGGTGATTAAGGTCATTGTGGCCCGGATCCTCCTCAACCTCTTGAGAACCCACCGGCCAACAAGTATCGGGGGTGGGGTGATGGGAACAGTAATAGATGTTGATGACCCACTCCCAGTGCCTCGCTCAGAGGGAATTCCCTCGAGTAGAACTGCTTGCATTTCATGTTGGCCCTCATGGCAAACAGATCCACAGATGGGGTTCCCCATATGGCAAAGATCTCCTCAATGACTTCCTACTTACTCAGAGTGCCTGCCAACCCATTTT
The DNA here is from genome assembly GCF_040938575.1 of Ambystoma mexicanum. NCBI lineage: Eukaryota > Metazoa > Chordata > Amphibia > Caudata > Ambystomatidae > Ambystoma > Ambystoma mexicanum. The sequence continues at coordinate 100,856,427 of NC_090936.1, read as the reverse complement.
CTGCTCCTGCTAGATGGGCTGCAGAAGCTGAGATTTCGTTCTCGATTATCCAGAGCCATAGTTGCATGGCCTCCCTGCACAGGGGCAGAGACAGTACACCCCCTTAACATGTGGAGGTAATGCATGACCACTGTGTCTGTCAGACATGCATTCCCCTGAGGGATGGTGCGAAAGCCAACAAGGATTACCAGATTGCCTACAACTTCAGCATGTTGATATTCCAACAGCGCTCCACTGGAATCCAAAGGATGTTCACTTGAAGATAGATCTCTGCAGTGCGCGTCCCAATCCTTAAGGGATGCCTATGTGACCACCTGCGCTTCTGGGTCAAAAGGTTCCTCCTCCCATCATTTCCTCCCTGCTGGCCCACCATGAGAGGTCGCTGGCCACTGTCTCCGACACCCTGAGGAAATCCTTCTTGTTAAAGTACTGAGACCATTGACCCATCGATAGCCATTGCCTGACCTCTGGTGCCAGAAATACGCAGGGGCCATGAGACCCCAGAGGCAGAATACCGAGACCGCTGGAAGGCTGTGGTGGTTCTGGAAGAATGTGACCATTGTGTTGACACTGATGACTTTCCTCTGGGGCAAGCAGGTTCGGGGGATGGGTAGACTTCCCCACCCGGGTGTTGTGGACTGCTCCTATGCTTTATTTTATAAAGTGCTTAATACAGAAACCAGTCTCTAAGCGCAGGACCGAGATTCAAAGTTTTGTTAGTTTGTGTTATCTTGCTGCCAAGACAAACGCATTCCCCAAGAGCTATCCTTCCGGCCCATATCCTATGAATTGAAGCTTTTGCATTGGTGTAACTAGGGACTTCTGGGAGTTCAGGGAGATGCCAAAACTGTGAAGGGGGTGGGAACAGGTACCCTTGAGTTGCGTCGATTACCTGTTCTGAAGACCTTCATTGAATCAACCAGTCGTCCAGGTAAGGGAACACAAGGACATCAGAACTCCTGAGAAGAGCTGCCTTCACTGCCATCAGCTTGGTGAAAACCCTGGGAGCGCCAAACTGATGGTGCGTGTCCCTAATAGCAAACCTCAGGAACTGCCTCTGCTTTCGATAGATCAGCACATGGAAATAGCCATCCTGAATGTTCAGCGACACCAGCATGTTCTGGAGCTGCATAGCCTGTAGAATTTCCCTCAGTGTCCAAATCTTGAACTTGTCCCTTCTCAGGAACTCGTTCAAGGCCATGAGATCCAGGACCCTTTCTTGGGCACCAGGAAACAGCTGACCCGCTCTCTTCAGGCAGTACCACCTCCATTCCACACTGTTCCGGGTTGCTGGGGGGGTGGGCGGGGTGTTGTTTCTGTCCGGTGCCCCTTTTTAGAAAAGGGAGGCAATAGCTCCACTTGACCAGCTGCAGGGCTCGGGCATCAGGTTATCGCCTTCCACCTGCCCCAGTGCTCTGAGGCCCTCCCTCCAAACGTAGAACCGTGGGGAGAACTCAAAGTGGCTAAGACGGCACGCCACCCCTTAACGCTGCTGTGGACTGGCTTTTAGAAGCCTCCTTGTTTGGCCTGCTGCAACTAAGCCTTCTTTCTGAAAGGAACATAATGCCTTTAACCCCTGCCTCTAGCTCCAAAGGCAAAAGATTGTTTGGTAGGCTGCTGGACCGCAAGGCCTAAAGATTTTGCAGCAAGCATGGAGTCATTGAAACTCGGGTAACTACAAATGAGCAAAAGAGTCTTTTTTTTGTTACTGGGGGCTATGTGAATGAGGAAGTAAAACAAACTTCAAACAATATTCACAAATAAGTTCCGAGGTTTCTACACAACTGTCACAGGGGCAAGCACTACTGTGCAACCTGTACAACACTGTTAATTAAATTTAATGATCGTACAGTAGGTCAGTTCAAAATATATGGCTATTTTATTATTATACAAAACCCCTTGTAATTTTTTTTTAAACAGAAAATAAAATTCCATATCAGTCTATGATTTCAAATAATGTCTGATTTAGAATATTTTCCTTTTCAAATGATGTTTCACATAGAATTCTTTCAGACTAATTAATGTGAGGTTAGTAACATCAGTGAGTAGCTCCTGTCAAATCCCTGTCTGGGCATATGCCCTCACGTTTTGCGTGTCTGCACCTAGTTTATGTTTCTGAACCGAGCACCAGTGTGACCCAATCAGTCTTCTGGGCTTTTTTGGAGCCGTCTTCAGGATACTTAGTGAACTTAAGCCGTGTACTTATGTCACGCCTCTTCATCTACACACACATGTGTGGAAAATCTGTACTTATGTCATTTTTCACTCCACACCAAATGAACAGCATGGAACTCCAGAGCCGGATTCGATTGCTTCTTATGTTGCTGTTTGCTTATAGCTATAGTTAGTTCTTTTTTCCTTTTTTTCCTTGTTTATCTCGCGTTGTCCTTCAATATGCACGTTTGTATGACAATTTTTGTAGCCGTAATGGATTCAGACACTATGCCTTTTTATTCGTCCGGTTGCCGATACATTTAAAAGTCGGCATTCCATGTGGTTAACGCGGCGTTGTATTTTTTTTCTTTAACATCGCGAATATCTTTTTAACTGTTTGCCACCCCGCGTCTATTGTACTTATTTTCCAATGCGTGGTGGAACTCAATGGATTCATCTGCCTGCAACCCAAAAGAGGTGATTTCCATCAAAAACCATATCCAGCAATTTAGCCTGCACTTTAATGCAAAACATTTGAACCATGGAGGTATGCGGCCCTCCTCAGCACTGTAGACGTCGCCATAGAACACCCGACAGCCCTGTCGAGACCTGCCTGTAGGGCTTGGCATGCCACCACCTTCCCGTCGTTGATCATATCCAGAAACCCATCTCTCACCTCCTGCCGGAAGATGGTCTGCTGCCTCCGCTATGGCCCTCCAAAACTACATTTGAGTACCTGGCAAATGCACAACTGGCATTAATTGCCTTCAATGTCATACTCGGCGGTGCATATGTTTTCTTAGCCATAGTGTCTGTCTTTTTGGATTCCCTGTCTGTCGGCAGGTTCAAGGTGGACGAGGTGGGCCATGAACTAACTGTGACAGCCTGGACTCCTAGTAAGGGTTGGGTAGGCTGAAAGGAAGGGCATGTCGCCCCTGGACGACTTGTATTTCTTAGTTCGCTCTGTGTCAACTTCTGGTGTTGAACAGTCGCTGCCTTAAAGACCGGATGAGATCTGATATGGTTCTGTTAAAAGGTAGAGCCCTTTCAGTCTGAGAACCCTTTTCCATAATATTGGTTTGGTCGTAGAACTGAAGCGGTTTGGCTGGGGCACTAAGACCCAGAGCCAGTACCCTCGCAACTGTTTTCCTGTATTGAGAATTTGGATGGGTGCAGGGAGCCATTTGCTGCATGTCTAGGTCAGATGATGTGTCGAGCCTACTTGCTGTGTGCAGCCCTTTGGCCAAGGCCAGGAGATCAGCCTGCTATGTAAAGAAGTTGACACCTCTATTTCTTACTCCGTCCATCTGTTCCATTCCATTCATCAAGAATGGTCCTGATGGACTCCAAGAACTGACCTCGGCCCAGTAGGAAACTCTGATCCATTGTCGACAGAACTGCTCCGACTGGGCCTCTCGACGCCGACACCGTTAGGGTCCTCAGCACTGGTTTGCTTCCAGAGCATTGAGAGAGAGCTCGAGGGCGTGAGACCTGATGGGGCTTCCTTGGCGCCGGAACCTCCAGATGCAACTGGTGCCTGAACTGCCTTCAGCGTCTATGCCAGAGCCGTACCTGCCTTGGCTTTCTGAAACAATTTCAGCATTTGCATCTTCAGCTCCTCCCACTCTTCTCCTGGGACACCCTTACTCTTGTATGACTTACCCCACTCCACCCCACTCCTCCAAATCAAAGTTGTGCCTGCGTTGACGCCTCTTTTCTTGTAGGAGGACCAGGAGGAGAAATAGTGGGACTCACTCTACGAATGAGACAGTTCCTTCATTTTGCCTATCGGCCTTGGGCTTCGAGCTTTTGGTATCGGGGCCTAAGCACTTGGTGGCAGATCAAGGCTGAAGCTTCGAAGGCGGCCACCTGAGTGCTAACTTTGCCGATTGTTCCCTGCACGGCTTCGGGTTCCTGTGCTGGCAGGATCCGCCATGCTCGACGTGCTGCACCTCAAGACACCAAACACAAATGTTGTGCGAGTCCATGATGGACATGTTTGAGCTGTAGTCCTTGCAGCGCTTAAAAACCGAGGGTTTAGGGCCTGACATGTCGGCATCAAAAGTAAATACTTTTTGTGATCTTGTCATGAAAAGATCGCATTGCAAACAGCATGTGGAGCGCATGAAAAAAGAACTGCGGTGTGGGGGCATAGCTATGTGATCTATGTACCACTGGCGTTGCAACGGGAGTCAGTCATGCAGTCGAGGCATATGGAGGTCAAGACACGAGCTAGACTACACCCCCTGACAAAATTTGCCGAGCTGCTGATGATGTATGGGGAGATCAAGATGGTACTTTTTTTTATTTTTTCAAGTTGGAGCTAATTAATAGAGCAGGTGTTGGGGGTGTGGAGTTTGCAAGTAATATTGATTTGTGGTGGTGTCAGTGAGTGTGTGGTGTACATAGTCCATTGTTGTACAGGTGGCTCAAAAGTTGTGGCTTTATTTGGCTGTTGGTATGTCATCTAAATGTGATTTGTTGATGTCACTAAGAGATGGCAATTTAATTGCAGCAATGTGGGAGTGACTGCATGGAGTTTTTTAAGTGAATTATCAACCTAGTTTTGATATGACCTGCACCGTAAGTGAGGTGGTGTCAAGGATTGGTGTTCTGACTTTTGGTCACAGTAATTTGGTGGTGGTCGTTGTGGTTTCAGCGATTGGATTTGTCATACGTGCAGCCTTGTTTGTATGTTGTGTTGCAGTTTAGTAACTAAAGCATGGATTCCCTTTGCATGTCTTTGTTGTTCATGTCCTTTTCTCTATCCCTTCTCTGAGTTGTCTTCTGCATATTTTCTTTTCCAATTTTTTGGCATCTTTTTGTGTTGGTGGTTGGCGCACATTGGATGGTGGTTGGTGCAAGTTGGATAGCTTTTCCAGTTGTGATTGTGTAGAAAGCTGAGTGTATCCAGTGCGACAGACTAGGGCACCCCCACCCCTCCACACCTCTATCTCACCCCCAGTATCCCTCCCCTGCCTCGATCTTCAGTTGTGGTTTAGGAGTTGTGCAGTGTTGAGTGCATGATGAACTGTCACGTTTGTTTCCTGTGTCCGACTTTTCCATGTGCGGCTAGTTGGTTGTTTGGCTGGGTTGTGGTATGTGTGTAGTCATCCGCAGAGAGGGATTACATGTAGTGATCTCCTGTCCTGTATGGGTGTGCTGTGAGTACACCTGTGGAAGATGTGAGTTTTGTCTGTGTTCCTCCTGAGTTGAGTGTACGTTCTGGGCGTGTTTTCCCTTTTTTCTTTCAAGTTCTTTGTTAAGGGAAGTCTGGTGGTCTGGCTGTCCGAAAGTGCATTGATGCCAGGAGTGTTGTTGGATTTCCAAAATCCACCCTGGATGAGATTTTGGGAGGCCAACCTTTTAGGAACAACACTCAAGTCTAGCAAAATCATCTAATTAAGGAAGGTAGCAGAGAGGTAAGGCTTAGACTTGGGAGGGGGTGTGAGAGTAGTCTAAGGCTACAATGAGTCAACACAGAGCTACACCAATAATTCCAGTTAGATAGGTGAGTACACAAATATACAGTGATTTATTAGGCCTTTAAAATAAACATTAAGCAAGAAAACCTCTTGGCAAATAGTGTCACACATACTATAAAATATACATATATATATTCCTGAGGCTTTTGGATCTGCTTAGATCACATGCTATGCCTAGGCCGACATCTAGTGGTAGTCGCAAAGTATTACATGATTTGTTTTTCGAAACTCAAAGGGTCATCGACTGGGCCTGCCAAGCATACTATCCCTACTGTACCCATAATCCTTCACACATCTAGGTCCATCAGATTGTTTTTTTACGCCATTGTGGTTGGTCGATAGATTGCGGAAAAAGTTTGATATTAAACTGTCTTACTATTCTTTCGACAACTGCCCTTCGCCCGCCACACTAACAACTGCTTCGGCGGCTTTCGACAGACAGATCCATTGTCGACGGTGCTACAACCGCCTCGGGAAACGAGAACTGCAGCCTACGTAGGCCTCACTGTGCATCACCCCATTACAGTACGGAGAGTGGGAGGAGGCCTTACACTTCTTTTCCCTTTAGAGAATGCCTTTTCTGACACCTTATCTTCCCTTTCATCGCTGCGCTGCCTTTTCCACTCACCATGGAAAACACACCATTTAAATACTGCCAATTCTGTAACAGGAAATACCCCTGGAAAGACATGCACAAGGTGTGCAATCAGTGTTACCAAAGGATCACCCCGAAAAGAACTGCAAGTCCTGCAGGCTTTTCCATCCTAAAACCTTGAAGGACCATTAAGGAAAACGATGGTCCGCCCACGCCAATCAGGCCGAGGCCTCTCTAGACGTGGCGGGGAATCCAGTGAAGGCAGTATCGACATCCGAAGGGATGCCGAGAGCGAATGGGGTTCAAAAGAATCCCATGTGCAAGCCCCCAATTCCAGCAAGCAGGCCAGCGGTCCTGTGACAGACATCACCCGGCGGCAAAGGCACACGTACATCACGCTACACTAAGCACACACCCCACGGATGACCATTGATGAAATCATTGACCAGTCATAGCCACGCAGTGTCTAAGGAGAGGTCCTCCAAGTCACTGCTGTCCTCTAGGCCATCGCGTTTACGGCACGACAGGTCCCTGAAACATGCGCAGGCCAGGCCCGTTTCACACACTGCGCCGAAAAAAGTCGTCCTTTCGTGCACCGGAAGGCGTGCATTCCTGTGCCTCCTTCAAACCCATCCAAAATGAGAGTACATATTAAAAAGCATGTACGGGTCACCCTTTTAATGTCCAAAACATCGAAAATACCCAAAGCTTTGACGCCCTTAGCATCCCAGCCTTTTACCTCCAAAGATGACGGCTTTACTCCCTCTAAGCACACCTTTTCGGGGGCCCTGCATCACAAGGAGCCTATAGCCTTACAAGACACTCCTACCCCCTCGGTATTTCCTAGGTCAACTGAGTGGACCCCAGAAAGTTGAGGCGGATATCCTGTTTTGTAGACTTCATGGACCGCTCGCTGAAGAATAAAACAAAAAGAAAACAGGGCCTAACAAAAGAAGGAAGAGTAGCCAGGGATGAACCACCAGCCAAGGTGCCATACCTGGACACCTCCACCCAAACCCATGCTACTTATCCCATGACCCCTCACAGGATCTCTATATTGTAGGCCCCTCGGGTTCACAAGATCCAGGTTCCCAGGGAGACCAGTATGGTCAGGACCAATATTATGACGACAAAGACATTTACGTCATCCAGTCCCCAGACAATCGGGATCAGCTAGTGGCTGACTCACCGATTTACAATCAGCTCCAGTGTAATGAGCTGCTCCTCAGGGCCACCCAACATTTCAAAATAGAAACCCAGGAGGCCCAAATCGACAAGGATTTTGTAGAGGACATTCTTGGAGACAAGAAAACCGTTATACAATGGATTCCCCTCCTGCAACAATCCAAAAGTGGGTTCAGCCTTCCCTCCTAACACTAAACCTTACGAGAGCGATCAACCCCCGTATCGAGAAGGTATTTAAGTTGGCCCCTACCGACCTCCTGTACATCAGTGGTCAACTAAAACCTGATTCCCTGGTTACCACAACCAGGAAGAGAGCCGGCACACCTCTAGCCTCTGCAGAGGCCCCACCTGATAAAGAAAGAAAAACGGTGCATACTTTTGGCAGAACGTTGGCACTCTCAGCTGCCTACCAAACGAGAATAACCAACAATACCACCCTTTTGGCTAGCTATGGTTGCCATAAGTAAGACGAGCTACAAAAAATGGATGCCTCTCAGAACCTCACAACTCCTAAAGACTGTGTCAGAGAGCAAGCAAATAACCAACTGCATTATAAAAAAACAATTTAGGTCCTGCTGACAGTGCAAGCCCCATCATAGCCAAAGGCATGTTAATTGAGCGCCATTCCTGGCTGAGGCAGTCAGGCTTTAAGCTTGAAACGCAGGCCACTTTACTTAACATGCTCATTGACCAAATGCCTAGTTCGGAAAGGCAGTTGAGGATACTCTCAAGAGTGCCAAAGAGGAATATGACACCCTAAAATCCAAGGTCTCTTGGTGGAAATGTCCTGTTATCAAAGCTTTCATGGAGTCGAGAGACTATACCCTCCCATTGCTAACCCTTGCCAGGTTGGGACCTTAATGTTGTACTCTGAAAGCTCATGGGTCTGCCTTTTGAGCATATGCACAAGGTCAGCCTAAAACACCTAACTTACAAAATTCCCTTTCTAGTAGATATCACCTCAATGAAATGAGTATGTGAGCTACAGGCTTTATCTGTACAATCCCCTTTTATTGTAATCCACAAGGACTTAGAACACATCCAAGGTTCTCACCAAAATTAATATCCAAGTTCCATGTCAGCCAGTCCATTGAACTACCTTCTTTTTTCCAAACACCATCCAACTCAGCTGAGAGGAGCCTCCATACTCTAGATGTAAGGTGGGTGGTATTGAACTACATAAACAAAACCTCCAAGGAAAACAGACCAACTGTTTGTTTCCATAGTGTCTGGTAGGGAAGGAGATCAGATTTCAAAGAACGCAATCTCCAGATGAATATTCCAGTGCATACAGCTGTGCTATTCACTATTAAAAAGACTCTACCTTTCACACCAAGAGCTCACTCTACCAGAGTTAAAGGATGCAATATGCAAGGCAGCTACCTGGAGCTCAATTCATACATTTACACAGCATTACTTAATTGACACAATCTAAGGCAGACTCATAGGTGCTAAAATATTGCTGCTGTACCTTCTCTCAACCCACATCCTTCTCCAGGTACTGCTCGCTAATCTGTACGTAGAATGTGATCCAAGCAGATCCACAAGCCTCAGAAGGCATACATTGGTCACCGTAATCGTATTTCTGATGCTTGGATCTGCTAAGATTCACATGTGCCCACCCTTCCTCCCCTCCTGGAGTCAAAGGTGCATAGATGTTTCTTGCTCTATCTCTATTTCTGCTTTATTACCTCTGTACTCATGCTACACTTCATGCAACCGCATGTCGGTAACAAAACAATGTGAGGGACCTCGACATGTGAAGCACCATGGGTACAGTAGACGTCACATTAGGGATAGGATTACTGACACACCCAGTCGATGTCCCATTTCGAGTTTCGAAAACAAATCATGTAATAATCCGCAACTACCACTGATGTCGGCCTATGCATAGCATGTGAATCTAAGACTTCTGGATTGGAGCAGGACGTATTGGCGCGGCCAGTTCGCCGCGGAAAGAATCGGCACAACCACTTTGACACAGCAGACATTTTGGCGTGCCCAGTTAGGCGCAGGTATGTTTCGCTGCCGATATTCTTTGGCGTGAGGGCGAAATGCATTCTATTTTAAATGCATTCATTATCAATCACTGCAGTTTTACACTCCTCCTTCATTTTCTTGCACCCCTGATCCTTCCGGTGCTGCCAGGATATTGCACGAGTACATGAGTTCGATAGAAATGCAGCCGGCGCGGTTACTTGTTGGGTCCTTTTTCTTGGACCCTATTCTGATTCCTTTGACTTTTTTTTCCCCCTTTTCTTGCATTCGTTGACTAGTCATCTTTCTCTTTTCTCTGCTTATGTTTCTTCACGTGTGTCCTTCTATCCCATCCACTACTGTAGTTGGGACCAACGGATTAGAAAAAATAAAGCTACTGACAACAACAGTTTGCATTTTGTCGGTTTTATTTCAGAGCCACTAGGATGAGACCGTTTCTCTCGGTCTCCGTGCACAGAAGGTGTGTGCCCAGAACCGTTGCAGGAATCCCAAAGATCCACCTGACCAGAAACGGGCTGCACGTCTTTATGGTCCGGCGAGGGCCAGTTACCACTCAAAGTACAGTGATGCAATGAACACCAGCTAGCGGAGGGGGGCATACACACACGCCAGCTAGTGGAGGGGGGGGTGGGGAGCAACACTTAACCACATAAGATGCCTCCAGTGTTTATGCCCGAGCGGCTGCACCTTGGAAAAAACAGAAAGTTTTTAAGCACTTAAATCGTGCTTGGTCCCCATTCCCAGCTAATATTTGGTGACCAATGTGAACACCATGACGGCCAGTATTGGGGTGGCTCTAACATTTAAATCTCATTGTCAATCACAAACTATCATTGAATCCATAGTCTGCACAATATTACGTACATGGTGATAAGTCAGCTAAAATGTATTGGGCTGATTGACTAAGCAGGTTCTTGTGTGTGCCTGCTGCGTGCCCAAGCCGACAACAATCGATGCATTTAGCATACAGGCTCATTAATGGCCCAGGTGCAGGGAGGGATGAGCACCGGTGCCTCGCTAGGTACCATTACCCTCCACGAGACACAAGCGAATGCGTAAAGCAGATGAGTCCTCTCAGAAAATTACCTGCCTAGCCTTCCAGGAATAGAGTGACTGATGGATAGCATGGGCCTTCCTTTAATTTCAAAACATTGTCACTACTTATACAGAGATGCAAGTGTAAAAGAAAGAACGCATTGCACGTAGCACACCTATTCTATGCAGTTTGTGGTCTCCAACATTCACTCTGCATTCACATGCATGGACAGCTGGCTCTAGAATTGAGGCACTGCATATGTAGCCCCCAAGCATTTAGGATGGCCAAGGGTTTAGGGTTTAGTGATTCTCCACTACAGCCTTTATAACTCCCTCGTGGCTGCTACTTTTATGTGTCCTGATGCTGTGCTAACCACAATGCCTGACGGATTTTGCCGCGGGCAAGTTTGGGCATTTTTTCACCCATTTCGCTTGGCACAAGGGTGTTTAGACGTGGCTGCAATGTCAGCCATGTCCAAACGTCCCTAGCGCCAAATCGACGGTGCCAGACAGGCTTCTGCGCCAAAGCGGTCGCGCAAAACCGGCCCACAGCGCAACTGCGGCACCAAACCGGGGTGTACCATTCTGGATCTGCTTAGAATCACATGCTGTGCATAGGCTGACATCTAGTGGAAGTTGCAGAGTATTGCACATGAAGTTTTATAAAGTTTGAAAAGGGACGTTGACCGAGCGTGACTGTAATACTATCCCTAGTGCGATGTACCCTGTGCTCATGATCCCTCGCGCATCGAGGTCCCTCATTTTTTTTTCTTCCCGCCATCGTGTCTAGTTTTATTTTTGCAGAGTCCGAGTCCGTAGCAGAAAGCTACTTTTGGAGTTAATTACATCCAAACGTCTCTTGTTGGTTACCGATCTATGCACTTCGACAGCTGATCTCTGGAACGTCTCGACGCCTGATTCCGAACCCCCGAAACAGACGTCTGTTCTGACTGGTTTCGGCCTACACCTCTCTTCGGCTTACACTTGGCTATGGCCCAACCAGTAAGAAGAGCGGGGGGTGGGGGGCGCATGATCCTTTTCGGTTTAGAATGCCTGCCCCTACTGCCATTGTCTTTTTGCCTCTGTGTCCAACTTCCAGTATAGAACGTATGCCCATTAAGTTTAGCTCCAAGTGTAATAACACTTATGTGGAAAGACACACACAAGGTGTGGAACCATTACCTTCCACGTGATAACTCTGAGTCCCGCTGCACATCGTGCAAACACTTTCGGTCCAAAAACCCTTAACCCCTCAAGTGCTAAGGTCAAGTATGCTCATCCTTTTTCCATAGACTAGATTAAAGCTCTGAAGTTAAGGGGTTAAAGAGCGCCTGACAAAGCGATGGGCGGCAAACGCCATGATGGTGGAGTTGGAGACCACTACAGGTATCTTTCAATTGGATCACGAAGGCAGAGGCAGCCGTGACTCTGAATCGGAGCTCGAAGACGTCAGAGGAACATACCAGTTCCCGCACGGATATCCCTAGCCTCGAAAGGCAGTCTCGGTGCGCTGCTAGGAAGGCCCCAGGCGACGACGGCGTACACACACACACTCACGTCTACACATAAGCACCCCCCCCCTGAGCCGCTCCTCAACTGACCCGTCGACAGTGGGCTGCACGCCAAAGGTAGGCACCTCAAGGTCTGCCTTTCCAACACTGACCAAGTCCGCTGGGGTTTCACCTACGAGTTTACCTCACAGCAACCGTGCAGGCACTCCTGCGAGAGTGTGCATAAACACTGATGGCTGAGGCAGAGGCGACGAAACAGCCATTGAAAAAACATAAATCGCATCCCCCTAAAGAAAAACACCACAAAGCATTCTGCTCATAGCAAACAGACCCTTCCGGCCTCTGAGGACTATCTGGAAGAATCTTCAGCCTTAGCTTCCGCTCTCAACAAAGAAACACCCCAAGTTGACCCCTAAGGACACACCTAGGGCCTACTTTTCTACAGAGGCACCACCAGTAACCACCAAGGGTACCCCTGAGCCGGCAAGGACCATCCTAGGAGTGACTCCTTGGACCCAAACACAATTAGAAGAAACCATGGGGAAAATCTTTTTTATGGACTTCATGAGCAGGTTGCCCACTCCACAGAAACCTGTGAAGCTGCCTCCAGGGCCAGAGGTAGCTACATCTGCCTCCCCATCCTCTCATTGCCCCCTCAGGCCTTCCCAGGGGTCTCAGCAAGGAGATCTGCAGTCCGATCAAGCAAACCAAGACATGTGGGTGGTTGACCAGGATGATCCAACCAGGATGGTGACACCTAGAAGACCCAGATCTTACCTTTTAACAGACCCAGTCGACCCCATAGCAGTTAAGAGTGGTCATACTTCACCTATAACAGACCAATTACTTTTTGAGGGGTTGCTTAAGAAGGCACCTCACCATTTTGGTATAGAAACAGAGGAAACTAGTCCTATAAGTACTGACTTCATCAAGGACATCCTCAACGATAGAAAACCCATTAGCCAGGCTATTAATCTCCTAGACTCTAATAAAAAGAGGGTCTCTCTATCCATGTTTACCCCACCCTCACTAGAGCGGTCTACCCAAGGGTGGAGAAAACATTAAAGCCATCACCATCCGATCCTCTTTACATCAGAGGACACGTCAAGCCGGATTCTCTGGTGGTTACTGCTACCAGAAAGAGAGCTGGTGTTCCATTCTCCACCTCCGAAGCAACTCCCAACAAGGAGTGTGTAGAAAAGAAGCAGGCAGGCAGGCAGTCGGTAAAGCTTCTTTATTGGCAACCAGCCTCAGCCCAGCAGTATCAAGCCTTCCTTACAGCTCTCCAGATAAGTCTCAACCGTCTTTCTGGAACGTAGAACATTAACAGAGTAACATAAGAAAACATGACATAATAGGATGGGTGGAATTCTACAGGTAGTAGAATTCCACCCAAGAGACATTATAACAGAGGGCCAAAGATTATGCATGCTGTTAAGCATATCACTACTTCAGGTGTGTACGTGACCAGAATATCAAAAACTACCCTGATTGCCAGGTACAGCAGCACCCATTGGGATGATGTCATAAAACATCTTGAGTCTGTACCAGAACCTGCCCGCTCACACCTTCTCAAGGTGGCCACCGAGGGTAAACCAGTGTCCCAAACATCCTGAAAAACATTATTCTGCGGACTCCTCAAGGAGAGTCATTGCAGAAGGAACACTCCTAAAAAGACACTCTTGGTTTAGGGACTCTGGCTTTAAGCCAGAAACACAGGGTGCTCATCGAGGAAAGTTTCCTCTTCGGCAAGATCACAAAGAAAGAGCATGAGACCATCAAAACCCTGGGTCAAATATCTAATGAACCCTTAATACATCAGGGGGTGTTCAACACACGCCGGAACATCCAGGCACAGGTATTCAGCAGGCCAATCTGGTGCAAACACGTCTAGTGCTTCCTTCTACAGCCCCCAGGGTAAATCGTCCTACCAATGCCAGCACTGTGTGTTTTGCCATGGGAAAGGACTGGGACAGAGCTGCGGCCTCTAGGAGCCCAGCAGCCTCCAAATGACGTGCCGATCCACATCCCCTCCCATGCATCCCCGGTCGGGGGTAGGAGAACACTTTGTCCAGCAATGGGCTGAAATAACATCAGACCACAGGGTACTAACAGTGTGGCCAAAGGATACTCAGTGGAGTTTCTAGAAACACCTTGCCACCATCCACCTTGAATAGGAAGAATGTCCTCCGAACACCTCAACATACTGCAGGAGGAAACTGAAACTCTACTCCAAAAGCGAGCAATCGAAATGGTACCTTCCTGAAACAAAATCAAGGTATTTATTCAATGTACTTCCTTGTTCCAAAGAAGGCTCTAACAATGCGCCCAGTGCTGGACCTGCGCCCTGCAAACACGAATGCCAAACCCCAAAAGTTCAGGATGTAGTTGCAGGAGGTCATCCCACTGCTGAAACTAGGGGATTACATGGCAACATTGGACATGAAAGATACATACTTTCAAAGAGGCAGGGATGCTGTTCCAGAGGGAGGCCCCAGCAGAAGAAAGAGATCTACCACCAACACGCTGCTTGGAGAAGCGACTGACCCTGAGGGATTTGGAGGCGGATGAGCGAAGAGCTCGCGAGGGAACATATTTAGGAAGAGAGAGTTGAAGGTATTGAGGTCCCAGGCCCCAGAAGGCCTTGTGGACAATGCAGAGGGTTTTGCACTTAATCCTCGCTGCCACTGGAGCCAGTGCAGAGATTTCAGTCCTGGTCAGATACGATCCCTGGGCTTGAGGCCAAGGACAAGTCTTGCAGTCCTGTTTTGGATAAGTTGCAGAGGCCAGAGAGTAGAGGGAGGCAGATTTAGAAAGAGGCTGTTGCAGTAGTCCAGCCTAGAGAGAACCAGAGCGCTGGAGACAGTGAGCTTCTGGGGGAAGGAGAGGAAAGGAAAAATACCTCTGAGGAGGTGCAGCTGGTAGTGTGACTTCTTAGAGATGTCAGAGATGTGAGGAGTGAAGGAAAGTATGGAGTCAAAGATGACCCCAAGGTTTTTAGCCTCACAGGTTGCCACCTGAACCTGCAGAAAGAGGGCCAAGAGAGGCTGGCCAGAGAGTGACAGGAAAGGAGGGAGCAGGTGTGCCGATGAGGAGAATGTCTTACTGGCATTAAGGCAGAGATCATTGGCGACACACCACTCCTGGATGGCGGACAGACAGTCTGAGATGAGAGAAGGAGAAGAGGTGGCGGAAGGGAGCCTGAAAATATGTTGCGTCATCCACGTAGCACCGAAAGTTAGGGCCGAGAGCGGCAATGCGGTGGGCAAGAAGTGCCAGGTATTGGTTGGACAGCCAGGGAGAGAGGTTAGACCCCTGGGGGACACCACAGGTAGAGATAGAGATGGAGGAGAGGAAGGACCCAAGTTGGACCTGGGAGGGTCGATCAGAGAGGAAGGAGGTCAGCCAAGCCAGGGCCTGATCGGTGATACCCAGGTTGTAACAGACGGTTGAGCAGGATGGCATGGTTGACAGTGTCAAAGGCAGAAGAGCGATCAAATAAGATGAGGACACAAGGGGTGTTGGAATGAAGGTTGGCGAGCAGGCATTCACGGATGTTCAGGAGAGCAGTTTCTGTGCTTCTGGCAGCCCTGAAGCCAGACTGATGGTCATGGAGACAACCAACAGATTCAGTGTGAAGATTAAGCTGGGAGATGGCCAGCTTTTCCAGGAGTTTTCCCAGGAAAGGAGTGATAGAGATTGGACAATAGTTAGCTGGGCAGGAAGGGTCGGCAGAGGGTTTGCAGAAATCAGCCAGAGCAGGAGCGAGGGTGTAAATGTGGTCCTTAATGGTTTTGGAGGAACAGGGGTGAACCTGTTTCGACGATACTTTCATAGATCGGACTTGTCTAGAAACCTCGTCTGGGGAGAACAGGGGAAAGGCAGAGAACGAGGGGGGAGGAGAGGTGGCTGAAGAAGGGCCAGAGGATGAGCAGGGAGTAGAGGGAGGAGGGGGAGAGTAAGAGAGAGTTTTAGAGCTGAAATGAGAAGCCGGGGCTGTCCAAAGGGCCTTGGAGGGGACAGGAGAGGTAGAGACTGCAGCAGGATTGGCCAGCTCCTTGCAGATTTTAAAGAGTTCAGCCGAGTTGTTCTATGCCGCAGAGAGACTGGCTTGGATATGGGCTCTTCTTGGTGCAGACAGAGAGCCGGTATTTCCTTTGGAGCAGGCGGCAGGCCAGTTTGTCAGAGGATGTACTAGAAGCGTGCCATTTCCCCTGTCACCCTGCACTTGTGTGTAAGGGTGACGAGGTCAGAGTCGTACCAAGAGTTGCACTTGGCTTTGGGTTTCAAGTGGATCCTCGTGACTGGGCAAGAACATCGAGAGTATCAGATATAGTAGAGTGGAGCATGGAAAGGGATGTGAGTCAGCCAAAGGGGGAGGAGAGGGAGAAAGTGGCAGTGAAAGCCTCAACTGACACACGCTTCATGGGCCTGATAACCGAGAAGATGGGTGGCAGTGCTGGAGTTGGCTTGGCCTGGGGGGGGGGGGGGTAGAAAGGGTGAGATGGGAGGAAAGGAGAAGGTGATCACACCAGGAGAGAGTGGTGAGAGGGGTAGAAAGGGGAAGGTCTGAAGAGATCAGAACATCCAGAGTGTGCCCTGCAGAGTGAGTTGGGTCAGAGGGGGGAAATGGAGAGTGAGTGTTGCAGAAGTCATGAGTCCAGTGCAAGGACAGGATGCATCCAGGTGGATGTATGTTTGTATTCACAAAGTTCCTAGCAGTGGTAGCCACCCCTTTGTTAAGCCAGTCCGTTCCAGTGTACCCTTACATAGACAACTGGCTAATTACTGTAGACTCTCCCCGGAAGTGCCTTCAAAACACGCAACAATCAATCTGCTGTTCCAATGGGCTGCTCCATAAACTAATAGAAGTCAAGGCTAGTGCAGAGTCAAGTAAAGCAGTTTCTGGGGGCGCTAATAAAAACAGACAATGGTCTAGTCTTCCTCTCAGAAGAGGGGGTCCAAAACATGTTTCAAACACCTCTGTATGTAGCCGGTCATCAGGTGACGGTGCGAAAGGCAAAGAGTCTGCTAGGAATGATGGCTTCCTGCAGCTACCTGTTGGCTCACGCCAGGTTACGCATGTGTCCAATGCAAGAGTGACTAGGAAAACAATGGTTGCAGGCAAGTGGGTTGAGGACAATCTTGTGGTAGTTTGGCAACCTCTACAACCTCTAGTTCAATCGCTACAGTGGTGGAACATAAACAATTGGCTAAGGGGAAACCATTTCCACACAACAGCGATCAAGGCCATTCTCACAACAGACGTGTCTATGACAAGGTGGGGCGCTCACTTCCTTTGCCGCACGGCCTGTGGACACAGGTGCTAATCAGAAAGCACATCAACCTTCTGGAACTACTAGCGGTCCTCAACGCACTTCAAGCCTTCAAGACTCAGCTAGCACACAAACCAGTCCTAGTCCTCGAACAGTACCACAGCCATATTTTATTTAAACAAACAGGGACACACACAGTCTCCAGGGTTGTCCGAACTAGCCCAAAAGATCTGGCTGTGAGCACATCCCATGTTTCTAGTGGCACAAAATGTTTATTACCTGGAAGACGTGCTACGCATGAGTACAGTGCTACCCTCCGAACACGAGTGGAAACTAAACACAGACCTGCTAGACATTGTCTTCTCAAGCTGGGGGTTGCCATGCACAATGCCAAGATTGCGCGTCCAGATTTCCCCAGAAAGCGTCGAAGGGGAATGCACTTCTGACACCTCTTCCCAACATAATAGTCTACAAGCCACACCGGGAACCAGTAACCCTGATTCTAATAGCTACCACGTGGGCACGGCAGACCTGGTTCTACCACCTTCAAATGATGTCACTGTGTCCTCCCATTAAACTACCTTGTCCGGACAACCTATAAACTCATGATCAGGGAACAACACTTCACCCATGCCCTCAAAAGGTGAACTTAGCACGTTGGCTACCATGGTCATCAGATTTGGCCACCTAGACCAAAGGTGCATGGAAATACTCCAAGAAACATGTAAGCCTAACACAGGCACTGCTGTTTTAACAAATGGAAATGTTTTGGGTTATGGTGCAGGACGCGGTCTCTTAATCCAACCGATTTTTCACTGTCCAATATAGTGAACTACCTACTATACCTACTTGACTCAGGATTAGTCTTGAACTCACTCAAAGTACACCTAGCGCCTCTCTCTGTTTACAGCACGTTGCAAAGTAAGATTTCGTAGTGGAAGGTGCCCATAGCTAAAGCTTTCATGGTGGGCGTAAAAAAACCAGTACCCCAAATTTCTAATCCTACTCCCAGCTGGAAGCTCAATATCATACTCGCAAGGCTCATTGGGGGCCCCCTTGGAGCCAATGCACAAATCCAGCTTTAAAAATCTTGCATACAAAACTACCTTCCTTATTGCCATTACCACAACCAGAAGGGTAAGTGAACTACAAGCTCTGTCGGTACAAGATCTCTTTCTAGTTATACACAAGGGCAAGGTGGTGCTACACACCCATCCTCGTTTCTCACCCAAGTTCATATCAAAATTCCATGGAAATCACATAATAGAATTACCTGCGTTTTTTTGAAAACCCTACAAACGTAGCAGATAAAAGCCTTCATTCACTAGATGTATGCAGAGAGGTCAGGTTTTTTCTTTTAAAAGGTAGAACATATCAGAATTTGTTTTGTGTGTCTGTAGCCGCTGGACGAGAATGGTACCATAGCTCTAAAGCAGCCATTTCTAAATGGATTGTCAATTGCATCCAACTTTGTTATTCTCTTGCTAAGAGAACATTGCCATTTAAGCCTAGAGCACACTCAACTCGAGGCATAGGAACAACTCTAGCCTTTATAGTAAATGAACCTCTAGATGCCATTTGCAAGGCTGCCACTTGGATTTCAGTACACACCTTCACCCAACATTACTGTCTGGACACACATTTAATGGGTGATACACAGGTGGGACAAGCAGTGCTGAAACATCTCTTTGCAGCGCTATCTTCTAACAACCCACCTCCTTCTACAAGTACTGTTCGCTAATCTATGCAAAGCATGCGATTCTAAACAGATCCACAACCCTCAGAAGGGATACATTACTCATTGTAATTGTATTTCTGATGCTTGTATCTGCTTAGATTCACATGTGCCCGCCCTTCCTCCCCTCTTGTAGTAGAAGGTGCTTGGTAAAGAAGTATAGATCTTTCACACCTCATGGTCTCTACCTACAGTCCACGCTTAAAACGTACACTTCCTCTTGTCAGAAACAAAGAATCTAAGGGGTCTTGATGCGTAGGGATCATGGGTACAGGGTATGTCACACTAGGGATAGTATTGCAGTCACGCCCTGTCGACGTCCCTTTAGGAACTTTGAGAAACTTAATGTGCAGTACACATAATTCGAAACACTGTTCAAAGATTAGAAAGTCCTTACTTTCTCTTTACTCATCTGTCCTGGGTTAACGTTTTAAATACTTCTAACACCATTAGATTGCAGTTTCTGTTTTCCTTCTATGATCTGAAGTCCTTTTTATGGTGAGTAGGTTGTTGGGCTTTGAAGTTTAGTCCCACAGGCCTTGAGTGATAAAGCAGGATCGCTTCCACTACCCTGGTGGTTGATCTGTGGTGGGCAGCAGGACCATTGCTTGGTCCCCTACCTGTAACCTTCTGTGCCTACACATTGTGAGGGTTAAGTAATGCAAGGCGGTCTGCTTGTAGTTTTATCAGTATTTGACATTTTATTAATTCAAGAAAATGCTAAGAAAATACAACTAAGCCTACTCTACCAGGGCGTTCTCTACCTAGTCTAGGTTCTAAGGAAAATCTCCTTGCATACACAAATCTGGTCCCACACTGTAAAACAAAACCTTCAAAGTAAATCCTAAAGAACATAAATAATTACCAAATAGCCAGTGACTGGGATAACTTCTACTTGTCCTGGGTAGATCCCTTTCCCAGCAGTGTCCAAAGTCAATCTCTCACAAAGAAAAGTAAAATCTTGAACCAGTTCTGGAAAGCTGAAAAAGAAACAAAATTTCACCCGAACAAATATTCACTGGAAGCAGTTCTTTCTTAGTTTGTGGAAAAGTTCTCTTTCTAATTTCAACAAAGAAAACTGCACAAATGGTAATCAAGTCTTTGATATAACGTGTCAGGGTGCTTCTACTAAAGGGGTTGCTTGCATCTTGACAACTGCCTTCTGCCAATGGCACTATGAAAGCAGGCTCCTTTGCTTCACACTGTACTACTGCTTCAACAACCTTCAATATAATGTTCTCTGACAATATTCTAGACTACCGCAGTTCTGTTAGCTGTGCTGTAACTTGGTATTTTGAGTATTTATTAGGCAACCTAAAGATAAGACTCTTCGACCTCCATAGGTAGGCAATGCCTTCCTATGTCATAAGAAAGGAGCAGCCTCTTTGCTACTTCTGTCGGTTTTACAGCTACCACTAGAATCTGTCTTGGCTTCTCTCTCTCAGCTTCAACAGTCTCAGCTTTACAGATTGATTAGTAATTTTAACAAGCACACAGTTTATAGGCCCGCCTCTGCTCTTGTGTTTTTCTTTTTGGAAATGGGTAATAGCGGTTGGAAAATTGTACAAGTCGTGTGCCTTACCGATGGTCAGACGCCCCAGAAGACCAGCCTGACCACTTTCCACTCAACTTGCAGTCTGCACGCGTGCCGGACTGGTGGTTATTTAGGCAGTGTGATACTCCGGTGAAAAGAAGCTCCTCCCAACAACAGAGCACAGTAACAGCAACTGAGGAAAGACCAGCAAAACCACTTTACACTCCACTTGCAGTATCTCTCGGTTTGCCACTCTGGTGCACCATGGCTCATATTCCATCTCCATTTCGTTGCTTCGAGAATGTCCTCCTTCGAGTGTTCAATTGTAAGTGTCTTTTTCCTACCCCACACCATTGCCACTCTCCTCTTCGCTAACAGTCCCCTTACGTGACTGGCAATTTGTTCCCTGTATCCCAACAAAGCCATCCCCTTTGTGGGATCCACCCGTTCCCCAAAAATGACATTAATTATAGCAAACAGATTCTCACAAAAGTTCATCCACTGTATCTGGAAAAAAGAATTTGTGTAGAGTCATGGGTGTATAATAGAACTGATAGGTGTATAATGGAGCTGATGGCGATATTTAAAATGTATTAACTTAAACCGACCATTGATAGCTATTTTTCTGGTCTGAGCGCAGCAGTATCGCCATACTTCGTCAGTGATGACACAACCCAGGACGGTTTCCCATTTCCCCTACTCTGCCCACTTCACCCTTTTGTCCACTATTTTTCCATAGAGACCGTACACAAATTTACCGGTGTCGACTAAACTATTACCCCATCTAGAATAGTTGTCACTTCTGGTGGTTTTGGAAATGTCACCATTTCCTCAAGGAGTCTCTCAATAAAAAATACAAGACTAAATCCATGGGTGTTACACTCCCTCTTTCCCTGAATGCATCCATGGAGAGAAAATGCCCACCGGGAAACAGATCGTGAAATTGTGCAATACCCAACTTCCCCATACATTTTACAAAGCCAGTTTTACTGGTCCAGTGTTTTTTGGAATGTGTGAACGGCTGTTTTGGAGAATAGAGGACGTCTCCCCTCGCCTTCCTTTCAATATGCACCCAGGACCTACATGTCAACTACACCGTATTTTTGTGCTTGGATGGGTCCCTTGGAGCCGTAAGTATAACAGCCCTCAATAAAGACTGAGCAGCAAGAACTCTATCTCCACATGCCTCCCATCTGTGCCAGCAGTAAACCATTATGCCAGAAATGCTGCCTGGGCTGCTTCATAGTATGCCTCAAAATCCGGTAACTCCAACCCCCCTCTATTCAATGGTGCAATCAATTTCCCCCACTTCATGCATGGCCGTTTACCTGCCCACATAGATCAAGTGACAACTGTTTTCACCTCTCTATGGCTAATACTAACAGCACATTCAAAAATTTGCAAAAAACGAGGTAACAATCATTTTGACCATTGCAATCTATCCATAAAGAGTGATGGGCAGCTTCATCCACCTCTGAACCTCCACCCTGGCCTGCTCCAAACCCCCCATAATTGCGCTGGCATAAAATCGCTGGAGAGCTAGCTACATCTATACCCAAGTATCGAGTAAAATCAATATGCCACTGAAAATGCAATCCCTTGTACTGCTCACTGTGAGCATTGGGCGGAAAGAGTACAAATTTATTTTCAAATATTCCCCAAATTCTAATACATTGGTCATGATTGGCAACAAGGTGGACTCCAGATCCTTTAAGTACACCACCATATTGTCTGCATACAAGGACACCACCAATTTATGGCTATGCAATGCTATTCCTCTGTTCAGATGTTCATCTCTGAGCAATTCAACCAACGGCTCAATTGCCAAAGCAAACAACAAGGGTGAAAGAGGACACCCCTGTCGCATTCCCCAGCCCAGGCGAACCAACGTCATGTGTTGACCGTTTACTCCAATCCTCACATTTGGCAAGGTCTAGAGCAAGGAAATTATAGACCTAAACCTCTCCCCCACTCGCATCCTTCTCAACACTGCAAACCGAAAGGGCCATTCTACCAAATCAAAAGCCTTTTCGGCACCTAACAGCCTCTAAAGATTCATTGTTATGTGCTGCTGACATCAATCCAAACATGCACCTCATTCCGGAAGATGTAGAGCACTCTGGAATAAAGCCAGACTGGTCCGACTTAACACACTTATACATCAATGGTGCTAGTCTTGCACTTGGCCAAGATCTCATTATCCAGATTAATGAGCAAGATTGAACGGTATGAACATTCATCTGCAGCGTTCCACAGCATCAACAATATGGTGACCACCCCCTCCCACATAGATTCAGACAACTTCCCATCCTGCAAAGCCTGTTGATACACTTCTAGTAGGTGTGGGGCCAATATTTTTGCCATCTGATTCATGAAAGTCAGCCATAAGGCCATCAGGCCCAGCAGATTTCTCTGATGAAAATGCTTTAACGGCACCCAAAATGGGTTGACACAACCAGTCCCTCTCTTCACAACTGCTCCAGTATAGTGCTACCTGATCAAGAAACCTTTCTATGTCAGACTGAGAAACACAAACTTGTGAGGAATAAAAATGTCTGTAAAATTCCCAAAACAGTGTATTTCGGGTCCCGCTGTGTGTCCTTAATTACAGAGTATGCGTTCTAGATATATCCACTTTAGCCGCCCTTGTAAATAGTCTAGCAGGGCGGAGCCCCTCCCCATACTGCCAAACTGATGCCTTTCTCATTAGGAAATATTTCACAGTGAACCGCATTCTGAAATTTCTCCAGCTCATTGCAAATCTTTTTCTGTTTAACGGGATCACCCATGTAGCTGGGCCCTGCTCGTGTTTGCTGAATCTCTGCTTCACTGTCTGCCAATTCCTTTCTGATTACCTTCAGTACCACTGATTCTTTTGATATACACTACCCTCCGACCACACATTTGAAGGTATCCCATAACACTGTGTGTGATTCAACCAAACCCACATTCTCTCTCCAAATGTTATAACCTGTGATGGTTTTCCACGAAACAGTGTCAGATAGACCTTTTAAACACCCACGTTAGTCTACTTTGCATCTTCCCAGGGATATCAAATACCAATACCACAGGCGCATTGTCCTATAGTGTGAGCCAATAGCATTACCTCATTTACCCACCCTAGCACTTTATCCAACATCAAAAAGTAATGCAGCCGAGAGACCAACTGGTGTACTGTCGAACTAAAGGTGTATCCTCTATCCTCCTTGTGCCTAACCCTCCAGACGTCACTCAGCTCCCAAGTCCAACACAGACTCCTCAGTTTACAGGTCGACTTGGGGAAAGACCTACGAGTACCCTCGCTCTGTCCATGTCGGGGTCTATCACTGGAAGAACAATTGGCAAGCTGCTGATCAATCTACTCCATTGTGTCTACCAAATCAATGTTAGGGCCATAGTAATTAACCAATGTTATCACCTGTCCGTATATAAGCCCTGTAACTAGCAATGCCCTACCTTGCTCGTCTCTCACATTATCCATTAGATGAAACCCAACAGAGCTGTGTATAAGCATTCAAACCCCTGTAAAATGAGTGGACTAAGAAGAGAAATATCTGACACAGCCCCAGCCTTGCCCAACTTGTGATTTCCCTCGAGGGGGCAAGATGCGTCTCCTGCATCAGTTTGTGTCTTCATGTAGAACAATACCCTAGAATTCTTTGATGGGCAGTCCAGGCCTCTTACGTTCCATGTCATGCATCTCAAACCATTAGCCATAGCATTGTATGGGTATATAGCACATCCTGAGATTACCCCACCAACTTTCCAGGTCTCCAGATACTACACCGACTCAACCACAGTCCCTTGCATCTCTCCCACCCCTTTGCGATCCTACACAGAAGGTCGATAATGTCATAATTAAGGTAACCTCATAAACCACTGCACTCTTACCAAAACATTCCCAACCCCACCGGCAACCCCGAAAATGCTGGTGAATTCCCACCGATTTAAACAGAACCTGACATAGGCACCTGCTTGAGGGCTACACTTGTGCCCAACCAACCCAGCAGACCCCAACCGACAATGGGTGCTGCCTCCTTACCACCACCATCAATATATGACCCCAATATTCATTATCTGCCAGTGTTATACATAAGCTCTTAATGAGGATACACCACCACGGTTGGTATTTCCCCTTTGTCTGGGAACCCTTGGCAGTGACTCAATGAAAGCACTGGTCTCCCTGGAGATTGAAAAAACAGCGCCCTTGCAGTCTGCACCACCCTGAGGTTTTCAGGAAAGATCATTGCAGATTTCATACCGAGTTCTCCAAGTTGTTTTTTCATGTCACTATGCGTCTTCCGAAACACTTGTAACCTGTCGGAGAAATCCGGAAAAAGCTTAATGGAGTCACCCTTGTATTGATATTGATATTTTATTTCTATTGCGCTCGTACACAAGTGTTTCAGAGTGGGACAAGGCAGGGAGGGGAACAGGGAGACCAAAACAATCTTACTAGGCCCAGTGACATTGAGAACGTGCAAGTGCATGGGAGAGGGGGAGGGGAAAAGTGCATGGAAGGGGGGAGAAGTGGAAAGTGCAGAGCAAAGGAGAAACAAATCAATAATAATAAATAAATAATAAAGGCAATAAACCGTGGTAGTGCAGCCAGCAAGTGGCAAGTGCTGGGTTTAAGGCAGCAGACAGGGTAGGTCTGATAAGTGCAGAAAGATGAAGGGCGGCTGTATGGGTAAAGATGCAGACCCTGGTGCAAGGGGCAGCCTGGAGGGTGGCAGGTTGAGCAGGTAACTGGGCCCGGAGGACAGAGGGTGGCCAGGTGCACAGTGCCAAGAGAGAACAGATCAGCAGGGGAAAGGGGGAGCGAAGTGGCAGGGAGGCTGTTTCAGAGAGAGGCCCCAGCCGAAGACAGATCTACCCCGAGCTCGTTTCTTTGAAAAACGACTGACCCTGTGGGAGTTCGAGGTAGAGGAGCGAAGCGCTCGAGAGGGGAGGTATTTGCAGAGGGATAGTTGAAGGTATTTTGGACCCAGGCCCCAGAAAGCCTTGTGGACAATGCAGAGGGTTTTGAATTTAATCTGTGCATCCACTGAGAGCCAATGGAGAGATATCAGAGCTGGAGAGATACAATCCCAGGGCCTGGGGCCAGGGACAAGCCTTGCAGTCCTGCTCTGGATTAGTTGCAGAGGGCGGAGAGTAGAGACAGGTAGATTTAGAAAGAGGCTGTTACAATGGTCCAATCTAGAGAGAACCAGAACTTGGGAGACCTTCTGGGGGAAGGAGAGGAAAGGCAGAGTACCTCTGAGGAGGTGCAGTAGGAAGTTTGACTTTCTAGAGACATCAGAGATCTGGGCCGAGAAGGAAAGTGTGGAGTCAAAGATGACCCTGAGGTTCTTAGCCTCGCAGGTGGGGATAGGAGGAGGGCCAGGTGAGGCTGGCCAGAGAGTGAGGGGAACGGATGGTGAAGGTGTGCCGATGAGGAGGATCTCTGTCTTGCTGGCATTCAGACAAAGATCATTGGCGGGACACCAATCTTGAATGGCAGTTAGTCAATCGGAGATGAGGTCAGTGCATCTCTCTCCCTGGCTTTGAGGAGAGCAAGATCCTTGTCTCGGTAGTTCAATTATCTGGCTATAATTGGCCGAGCCCACGCTCCTGGAATAGGCTTTTTACCACTAGGAATCTGATGTGCCCTTTCGACAAAGGACACATCATCATCAAACGACCACTAATGCACGTTAGCCAGTGCCCTATTGTCCTTACTCTGCACTTCTACATTATTATGTACTGTAAATAGATTCCCTATAGCCTCTAAAGGTCTGAATCACCATCTGTAAATTTTGTAACATTGTGTAGACTACTCCTGTGCTTAGCATTCTTTATACAAATTGTTTTTTTCTATACCTTTTCTGTAAATGTTTTCATTTTCTATGCTACCATGAAATTTAATGCGTTACCTAACTCAAGCCAAAAGTATTTATGTATCTGCCTTCTTCTCTGCCGCCTGATACCCCCGGGTCTGCCACGCTTTACAAATAATAAACAACCAAACACTACAGAAAAGCTTACCTCTCCAAGAGCTTCACGCAAAATGGATTCCACCAGCGACTCAATTGATCTCTGATCCACTGATTCTGACACTGCCGCTATCTGCAGATTGTTTCTTCTGGACCTGGATTCCAGGTCTTTCTGTTTATCGACCACCTCTTTGAGAGCCTTCTTAACCTGGACAAGGTCCTTCGCCATTACTGATGATTCATCCTCCACTGTGGATATTCTTGTTTTAGCCTTATCCAGCCTTTCTCTGCGTTTGTTCAATCTCAATTACATTTGGTCTACTTTACATGTCGGTGTCCATTTTGCCATTCAAGGACTGTTTGCTGGCTTGAAGTTGATTAAACATAACTTCAATTTCATTAAACGCCCCACTCGAGTCCACTGGTAACCACTGTGTACCCACACTTGGAGAGTCTTTCACCACTTTACTACTTATAGTACAAGAGGGTGTCTCAAATTAAAGCTTCAATGGTTGCTTCCTGGTAGCATGACACAGCATACAATCTAAACAGGATTACTGCAACTCTGTGAATGTCAGATGCAGCACCAGTAGCAGAGGAGCAATCCGGGTATCCAGCAGCACTCGCCGACTCCACACTTTGAACCACCATTCAGGTGCCTGTCTACCTTAAACCCGGTCGACTCCCGGTGGACCACACACTATGGCAATCAATGGAATCTGTAATTCTGCCTTTCCCAGTAGTCAATCTTTCCCAGTAGTCAATAACCACCTCCTTCGTTCCGGACCCTGCGAGGCTGCACTTAAAACCCCCACTCAATTCCGGCAATTCGAGCCGATAACAGCCCTGTGAATACACCAGAATACAGAGCACTGCTTGCTGATACACAAGGCGGCTCCAGATCAAACCCTCCTCCCCAGCCAGCACACCGTCACTCCAACCAGCGCTTCACGCATCTGGTACGTGTAACTAAAATGGTGGTGTTCTCCATTCCTGTCTTCCATACAAACAAAATGAGAGAGGCATTGCTGTAGTACATCACAGGCAATGCTCCATACATTGTTTTATTACCCCCATCTCCCCAGTGCCGGCAACACCAGTAATATCAGCCACCAGGACTCTGACAAGCAAGAAAATAAATACTCTGCTGAGCGCCACGCCAGTCCTCACATGGACTTGCACTAAAGCAAATGCGGTGTCACTGTGTGCAGGAACCACAAGCCCCATGGAACAGTGTGTCTCTCAGCAGTCGGTTCCTTGTCTCCACCCCTCAGAATCACACCATGGAACAATGTTTCTTGCAGTGCTTTACACTCGTGCAATCTTTAACAAACCATCACAGGACTATGCTTCCCGACGGGAAGCATAGTCTGATAGAGCCTGCCTTCACCTAGTAGATCTCCATGCAATGCTTCCAATTATTGCAATAGGCCCTCCCATCTCTCAGGGCCTTTCTCCCCTGTCCCTGCATTTAGCCCGCCTTTGAGCCAATACCGCAGATCTCTCCAGTGTCTCACCACTGTTCCCTCGGTCCTTGCGCGACCCAACCATTCATGGGATGCCGGCCCCCACCAACCTCCTCGATAGCTTCACTCCTTGTGGCCCTGAGGTTCCAGGACTCCACTCAGACACCCACAGACTGTGCTCAGGAGCTCAAAGGTGTTGGTGATCGCTCCTCGCATAGACCCCTCCACAGGATTTTTGTTCGGACGTCCCTCCATTGGAGCGTCAGACAGCTGCCAGTGCCAGCTCATGGACCACGCAGTCCTCTGGACTGTCTCAGAACTACAAGACAGCCCAGTCGGTAGCCGCGAAACTGCACCAGCTCACTCCAACAGGCTACACACAGCCGATGACGTGCTGGCTTAGGTGGTAGCGGCTTGGCACTGTACAGGATTTTGCCCAGATATACGAGGTCGCCAGGGAGCTCACAGGCTTGCAGCCATCTTGGCTGGGCTCTCTAGCGCCATGTGGCTAGTCATAGGTTAAATACTATGCGTTAAACTTAACCACAGCAGTGCTCTGGGCAGCGTTCCAATCCATCTCATTTTAGAGCACTTGCTCCATTGCAGAAGAGGCCCTACCATATGCAAATCAGTTTTGGTTCTGCCACCAATGGAAGCAGTCCAGTCCTTACTACTAGGCAATGTCCCGTCTGCACGAAAACACAATCTCACGTTCCAAGCATCCTGATTGGCCATTCAGGGTGCTAAGTAGGACTGTAGTGACTTGGAATTGGATGAACACTTGTATGCTCTAAGGATAATGACTGTAACTAAATGGGATTTATCTTAAGCAAAATGGTGCATAAGGTAAATCAACACAAGTGGGGTTCTTTCAGGTGTCAAACATTTTATACAGTTTGGTCGCAAAGAATACAGTTTGACTTTGTAAATCCTTGTCTGCCCGTGACACCCCAGCCTACAACCAAGCGTTCAAAAGTGGATGGCCAGCGAAATATTGAACTGCTATCTAAATATGTTCTATGTACAGCGCTTTGTTGAAAGTGCTATATAATAGCAAATCATTATCACCAAGCTAGTTTTCAACAGTCCATCTCTAATCTGAACACAAAGTAGAGACGTGTCCTGCTGTAAATGTTATTGTAGCTGTTACTCGGTCTGGTTCCTCCTTTGGGCCTCTGTTTTCACACGCCTCCTCAAGCTTCTCTCCCAGTACCTCTATTTCACAATTCTTTCTCCTGTCAATATCCGTCAATATCCGTACAGTCGCATCTGAGCTTTTTCCAGGCCATTGTATTCTTAAGATTTCAGATGGGTCTCTCAAGACCTGGGACGAGGAGGTACTCATGAACATGACTTTCTCTTTCTCTTCTGTTTCACAACTGGTACTTTCTTGGCCTTTTCTAATGATTCAATGGGAACATCCTGGTCCTTTAGCTTTCTCTCAGGCTTCACAATCAGAAATTGCTATTTTTCCCCTCTCCCCATCATTAGGCACCTTGTCAGTGATTTTCACCCTCTTGCCAGGGCCTTCCTTCTTTTGGGGTCGCTGGAGGATGGCCTCTAGCTTCAGCCTTCCAATTTCCCCTTAGGCTCCGAAAGTAGTTCAGCACACACTGCTGCTCTTTCCTCTCCAGGGACTCGAGGTCGGGAGTGCTTTTGCCCTGGTTCCTTCCAGTTTACTCCCAACTACATTTGTTTTCTTCCAAGCTGTATTCTTCCACTGGTTGCTGGCTGCAGGAATCTCCCTTTGTGGCAAGGGAGCCAAGGGCTGACACATCTGCCTCTTCTGGAAGCATTTCCTAATCTGCGTTTTCCCGGTCTCCCTATAACTAGGTTCAGCTTCTAATCTCGCCCATGATAGGTTATTCCTCATTGATATTTGAATTCTCAAAGCAGATTGGTTATTTCCGGGAAAGGTGATAATATCCCTAATTTTACTTTTAGGGAATTTGCATTGAATAATTGTTTGATAGTCTCTAGGGCTTGTAGCGTGAGCCTTCAAAACTTTAAAGATGGTCATGGTGTGAAGCACACCTTGTCATTCTCCCTGATGTAGAAAGTAGTTCTACGTTGCTCAGCAGCTCTTCTGCTCCGGCTCTGGCCGCATTGAGAGCTTCATTGTTTTGGATCTGCAAGATGTTTGTTCGCTCCCCCGATAGCAAGATTTACTCTTACGTCCCGTCCCCTTTCTTCCATACTGCATGGGCGTCCCTTCCAAGGGACGGGAGACAGAACCTTTTTCACCAGAAAGAACCTTCTTCCCCTTTAAATTTAGTGGGACGCGGGGGTGCGGCCCTGGGAGCATGCACTCCCCTGACTCCGCCCTCCAGCTCCACACCTCAGTCCCCCTTTTCTGCGCTGACGGGAAAGGGCCGAATTCACCAGCGCTCCTGGGTTTGGCATCGGCCATGTAATTCCCTGCCCGGATACTTCTTCTTTGTCTTTTTTTGTGTTTTTATCATTCAGGTACTCGGTCCTCAGGCGCCACGCTCCTACCCGGCGCATGTCGACTTCCACACAGTTCAGCAGGTGTCCATCCTGCAACAGGCTCTTCCCAACTTCAGAACTCCACGCCCTCTGCCTACGTTGCCTTGGCCCAGACCATGGTTGGCAAGCTTGTACAGCGTGTGGCCCAGACCACGGTTGGCAAGCTTGTACAGTGTGTGGCTTGCTGTCATCAAAAGCGCTGAAGAACAGACTAGCCAGGTGAAGGGAGCCCTTCCAGAAGTCGCCTACAGAGGACCTCAAGAACTTTGTGAAACACTGAGCCAGGCCCAAGGAAGGGCCGCTATTTTCCATCGCACTTCGCAAAGGAGACTCCTTCCCGAGGACTCTCCCGCGTGGGAGGGACAGTTCAGGTCCTTGTACCAGCACGTGCACAGGCTGCTTCAGCTACCGGCCTTCGGGAAAAGGTGTCCTCAGATCCTCCCGGTGGCAGTGTTGAGGGACAGGGAGGTTCTTGTACCGGATTGTCATCCGAGGGGCTATGCCCTTGTACCGGCAATATGGCTGATTGGCTACGCCCTAGTACCAGCAATATGTCAGAGGGGGCGCCTAAACACAGCTCTACTGACCCCCGGGTCGAGGGTGTCATACCTACCAGGCCTAGGCCCGAGGAGCAGGGTAGGTCTTGTGATCCACATGCAAGAGTCCTGGAGGAGGCCGGGCTCAGCGAGCCGAGCAACACGTCGCAGGCACGTGACGGGCAGCTCGACAAGATGGCCGCTGCACCAGACAGAGGCACCCGTCCGCCACCATTCCAGGAGTTCGGTGAAGAACGAGTGTCAAGGTGGGACTGGCCTCAAACAGGTACGTGGCCTACAGCCTATCCTTCTTATGCGCAGCACAGCTTCCCACTGCGTCCATACGGGCAGGGTATGCTGCGGCTCCAGCAGCCCTTGGCTACCCCATCAGTACCCCCTAACACCTCTCAGGCCAGTGAAGAGGGGTCAGGCTCACGAAGTCACCTCGAATGGGGGTTATCCTCAAAGACGCCATCAGGGAAGTCCTCCTGACTATGCTAGCGGCACCACAAGCTCCTCCGCCGGCGCCCCTGGCCCCGGTGCAGCCGCTGCCTTCGGCTCCCCAGCCGATTTCTCAGGCGGTTCTGTACCAGCCTCTGCCGCCTCCTCAGCCTCCGGCTGCGTTCACTGTACCCCAGTCTCCGGCTCCAGCTACTCCTCCACCTCTGCAGGATCCTCCTGATCCGCAGAACACGGGTGAGGAGGATCATCCTCAGCCAGGGCCTTCCACAAACGTCTTGCTGGGCTGGCGGAGCACCTGGGCCTACGCCAACCTGAGGTTGAGCAGCCAGCAGAGGGGGGTCTGGCTGAAGTCCTGAGGCAACGCCCCTCTGCCAAAATGGGGATCCCTCTGCAGACCGATGTAGTCTCCCTGGCCAAGAAGGGTTGGCTCAATCCCCACTCAGTCCAGCCGGTCATTCGATGCCTGGACGCCAAGTCCAGGCAGATCGTGGGGGGGATACACTCTTGCTCTCGGCCCACCCTCAGCCATACTCATCGGTGATAGCTGCGGCATTACTATACACCAAGCCTCAGTCGTCCTAAGCCTCCTCCTCTGCAGCACTGCTAGCCAAGGAGGAGAAGATCTTGGAGGCGTACGGGAAGAAACTCTATTCCAACGCACCCTTGCATCTTCGTCAGGCCAACGCCGATGCCATGCTGGCTGCTGCTAACCAAAGGTTATGGTGGGAAATTGCGGACTTTCTCTCAGAACTCCCTATGCAGAGCCAATCACATTTTAAGGCGGGGCTGGCTGAGGCCATGCTGGTGGCGCAGGACCTCATGGAATCGACTGTGGCCCATATTGATACCTCTGGCCGTGCCATCTGTATTGCCACGGACATGAGAAGGTCAGCCTGGCTGCGGGCCACGAAATTCAACCGAGACGTCCAGGAACGCATATTAGATCTACCATTTGATGGGGGAGGGCAGTGGGGGGAGGGAACCCTCTTCCACTCCACCACAGACAAAGAGCTGGACAAGAAGAAAAACAACTCCCAAACCACAAAGTCTTTATCTTGACAAAGACCATGCCCAAGTCGTACGCCCAAGTCGTACACCCATTCACAGCAGGGCTCAGACAGGGGGCGTACGTATGGAGGGTTCTCCGGCTTCCAGGAACGGAGATCCAGGCAGCCGGACCGCTCGGCGTCTCAGAACCGGCACAGCCAACAAAAAGGGGGTGGGGGTTAAGGGCTTTTTCCAGTCCCCCTCTTCCGCGACAGCCTCCGAGTGAAAGAAGGCATGACGTGCCCCTTCGGGTCCACGTGTCTTCGGTGGGGGGCAGGCTTGCTCTCCTTGCACATTTCTTGCGCCAGAATTTCACGGACCTCTGGATCCTCTCCGTAGGATCCACGGGGTACCACCTACCCATCCCAGCCTCTCCTCCCTCAGTTTGGGACAGCAACTCTTCTGGCGGAGATCCGGTCGCTCGTAGAGAGCCAGGCAGTGGAGGAAGTCCCAGCCTCCCAGCAAGGCTTCGGCTTTTACTCCAGGTTTTTCGCCATGCATAAGAAAAACCAAGCAGGCCAGAGTTGTGCTGGACCTTTCCACCCTCAGCCTGTGCTTCTGGGATCTGAAGGATGCGTACCTACTTGTCCCAATTTGGCAGCCCCATCGCTCTTTCCTATTGTTCAGGATCATGGGCTACCATTTCCAATAAAAGGTCCTCCCTTTTGGCCTCAACTCGGCCCCCAGGGTCTTTACCAGGCTCCTGAATACGGGGGCTGCACTCCTTATAGCGCAGGGCCTCCATCTACCCATACCTCAACGACTGGCTCGTCAGAGCTACATCTCTAGAAGCGTTTCGCCACTCTTCCCATGTCCTTAATGAACACACTGCACGATCTGGGCTTCTCGCTCAATCTCAAGAAGTCGCAGCTGCAGCCCACGCAGACTGACATTCTTGGGCCTAATCTGGAACATTGCTCTGAGAAGGTATTTCCGTCCGAGGACAAGATCTCGGCCATCAAGAGGCCCACCACCCACTTCTTCAGCAGAGGTGACCTCTGCATGGTGGTACCAGCATCTCCTGGGCCTCTTGGCGGCGGCCCTATTAGCCATCCCACACACAAGATTGAGGGTGAGGAGGAATCAGCTGCACTTCGCAGCTTCATGGAACCAGGAGCGGGGCTCTCAATCGGAGATGATCAACGTTCCTCCATCTCTCCAACCGGACCTAACATGGTTGTCCAGGGACTGCAATTTACGGACGGGCAAGCCCTTTCGGCCGCCCACCCTGCATACCACCATCACCACAGACTCCTCCCTCGAGGGCTGGGGAGCCACCCTGGATGATCTCTAGGTCCACGGCACCTGGACTGGACAGGAGCAGGAATACCACTTCATTTGGTTAGAGCTGAACGCCATCAGAGCATTCCTACTACTTCTCAGGGGCAAGGTTGTCAATCCTCCAGACAGACAACTTGACCAGCAAGTACTACGTCAACCAGCAGGGAGGCACCAGGTCCCCTCCTCTGTGCAGACTGGCAATCAGCATGTGGGAGTGGGCCCTGGAAAACATCTACCTCACGGCAGTCCACCTCCCGGGGGAATCCAACCTGGAGGCGGGCAGGCTCAACAGGTTGGGAGTGGACATTTACGAGTGGCAGCTAAATGACCTCGTTATTCAGGAGATCTTCAACAGGTGGGATCATCCCCAGGTGGATCTCTTTGTCACATGGCACAACAAGAGGTGTCCTCAGTTCGCCTCCTGGCAAGGACAGGGCCCCGGCTCTCTGGGCGACGCATTTCTGCTTCAGTGGGACGGCATGATGGCTTGTGCCTTCCCGCCCACTCCACTGGCTCACAGAGTGATTTGCAAGATCAAGGAGTCTCACCAACTCAACATCATCCTAATAGCTCCATGGTGGCCAGCCAGGCCATGGTTTTTGGAGTTGCTCAGCCTCTCGGAGGGAACTCCGATTCCCCTCCCGGTGGGCCAAGCACATCATCTGGCACAGGAGGGGGCAGGGTCATCCACCCCGCGCCTCAGAAACTAGCCCTCACAACGTGGTGCCTGAGCAGTGAACGCTGCAGCACCTCAGCCTCTCCCAGGCTAATCTGGAAATCGTACAGGGCGCAAGAAGCAAAGCTACCAGGGCCCAATATAAAAGTAAATGGACCAGGTTCTGCCACTGGGCAGACTCCAAGGAATTCGACCCCCTGGCATATACTTTGGACGATGTGCTCTCCGTTTCGTCTCACCTCGCCCACTCGGGGGTCCAGGTGGACACCTGCCGTACATACCTCGCAGCCATTGGGGGCTTACAGGAACTCAGAGGAGGGGATCTTCTCTTCCTCAATCCTATCGTCAAGAAACATTTGACGGGGCTCGCAAGGCTCTACCCGCCCATGAAGGGGCTGCACTCCTTGTGTGACCTTAACATAGTCTTGGATGCCCTGGCACACAAACCGTTTGAACCAATGGCGCCCGCGGACATCAGGCTGGTCACCATCAAGACGGCCTTACTGGTCCGTCTCACCTGGGCTCGTAGAGTCAGCGAAATCCAGGAGCTGGTCGCCTCGGAACCATATATACTAGCTTTCACAAGGACAAAGTAGTCCTGTGGACACACCCAGCATTTCTGCCCAAGGTGCCATCTGCTTTCCACTTGAATGAGGAAATGGTCCTTCCTACGTATTTTGCCGATCCTAAGGACGAAGCACAGAGTGCTGCACGGGCTGGATGTCAGGTGTGCCCTGAAGTTCTACTTGGACATGACCAAGGGCTTCCGCAAATCGGATGCCCCGTTTGTCACCTTCGGAGGCTCAAGACCGGGCTATCAGGCCTCAAAGGCCTCCATATCCCGCTGGATGGTCTAGACCATCAAAGAAACATACGAGGGCCAGCACAAGCCGCTGCCGGCCAACATGCATGCCACGCAGTCAGGGCCAAGGCAACGGCCATCGCATTCCATCGCCATGTCCCTTGGCAAGTCATAAGCAGAGTGGCCACTTGGCCCATTCCCTCGGCTTTCTGCAAGCATTACTGTTTGATGCTGGCTCTAGATCTGACGTGTCTTTCGGACATGCGGTTCTCAGGAACCTATTTGCTTAAGGAGGGTCTCCTCGGAGGGTACATTCAGTTGTAATTGCCCATGCAGTATGGAGGAAAGGGGACGGGACGTAAGAGTAATTATAAGCTACTCACTGTAGTGGCTTAGTCCATAGTCCCCTTTTCTCCATACGTCTCACCAAACCTCCCCCCTACTAATACTGGTGTCATTAGGCAATGTTAAATCTATTGTTGATGCGTCAGTGGGGACTGAGGTGTGGCACCGGAGGGTGGAGTCAGGGCAGCGCATGCTCTCTGGGCCGCACCCCTGTGCTCCTCTAAATTGAAAGGGGAAGAAGGTTTTTTCTGGTGAAAAAGGTTCCGTGTTCCGTCCCTTGGAAGGGACGCCCATACAGTTTGGAGGAAAGGGGACTATGGACTAAGAGTACGTTGGTCACTATGGTGAGTAACTTATAATTTGTTTGTTTCTCTTTGATTCTTAAAGACCACAGGTTCTCGGAACAGCTGCCCTTCACCAACTGTATGTTTCTTTCTGACGTGGTCACTTAAGGATTGCAATGTTCCTTGGGAAATGGGGTCCTGTGGATCCAAACTCCACAGCAAGACACCCATTGAGGTATAACCACATTTCTTGGGGGACTGAGAGCTGGAGGAATCTCTCCTAATCCACCCTCCAGGAGGCACAAGGGGTAGCAACCTGAGGAGCCCTATCCAGGTGCCCTAATTCACACACATACAAGGATGGTGTGTTCTAACAACTCCCCACAGGACCAATGTTGGATTATATGTGCTCACGCTTGGGTAGACTAACCAAAAATGTGATGTGTAGATGGTTATTAATCTTTATTGTTGGTATTGTTCTGGGCAGCCTGCCACACTGTTGATTTTTATCCCATCTGCGCCATGGCGGAAGTGGATTAGCCGTATGTACATCACTGTCTAGTTAATACATTCTGTGTACTCTGGATCTTACTCTGCAACAGGTCTGTTATCTCCGTCAAGAGTTTGGGCATGAAGCGAGATCCCTGATCAGTAAATATTTCCCTTGGCAAACTCACTGTGGTAAAGTAGGTACTGAGTTTTTCAGAATCTGCTGAATGTTGTGACTAATAATCAAAAACGCCATGGGTCGCAAGTACGGCTGTACCGAATAGCATATTTAGTATTTAGCCGAATACCGAATAGTTTGTCAACTATTTGGCCGAAGTCGAATAGGAAGCCGAATAGTTGCTTTTTTAAATAAATCATGTTCCAAACTTCAAAAAACACACTTATTTATTTATTTATTTTTTTTATTGTTTAATCACATAAGATTTTTACAATACAGATTTTCTCATCATTTCATAAGATTGTTTGTCTGGTCAATTTGTCGTTGTCTATGTACAGTTCATAGATTTGAAGGTTCGTTTGCTAGATGTTGTGGTCAAGGTTGTCTTTGTTCTTGCTGACACCCATTGTTGTTGAGTAGTTGTTGCTCGATGTATTCTAACATTTTTGCTACTGCAACTTGCCATGTGATTTTATCGCCTCCGATCAGCCTGCACCACCATGTATTTTCCTCATGTAATATGTTAAAGCATGTGTGACAGATACTGTTGTCTGATGAGGTTTGTTGCTGGGCATGACATGAGGAGATGTCTTATCGTTTCTTTAACAGGGTGGCTGGCATTATCGCAAAATCGACATTCATTAGTTGATGTTTGTCCTCTAATATGCAGTATCTCGTTTGTTTTCATTATATTAAGTCGTGCTCGTAAGATTAAATTTTGCGCCTTTTTGTTTGGAAATTGGTTTATGAAGCCTTGCAGCTCGTTTCGTTTCAATGGCCCTCATTACGACCCTGGCGGAAAGTGACTGACCGGAGCGCCACAGCGTAAATAGCGTTTCCGCCATTGCACGAAGGAGCAAAGTGCGGCCCATTCCGACCCATCGGGCACGAGCACCACGCCACGGCGGAAGTGCAAAGTCCGCGATGGCGGAAATGACCCCAAAAACGGCCCACACCGCCGCCGTACGGCGCCCTAGGTGCTATACCGCCACCCCTCTTAGCGGTCACCACAGTGTGCGCCTACCGGAAAGTACGGTGACCGGAAATATACGGAAACGGAAGTAAAAACATGGGCCCGGAACGGGAAACATCCCGCCGTACACCTATAAAACCACTAAAACCACACAACCACTAAAATCACTACCCTGAAACACACCCCAACCCGTCACCCACCCTAGCGAAACCAAGAAAAATGGGAAAAGTAGCGAAGAAAGCGTGCGACCGCAAGCGGCAGGTCCACTTCTCCCGTGAGGAACTCACCGTGCTAACAGAGACCCTCCAGGAGAATGCTGCCGTCGTCTTCTCCACGCAAATGACCAGAACGGCACTTGCAAACAAGAAGACCATATGGGCTCTGGTGGCACAGCGGGTAAGTGCGGTGGGGACCGCACCCCGCACCCCACAGCAATGCCGCAAGCGATGGGACGACCTGCGGATACGCGTCCGCAGCATACTCTCTGCCAACCGCAACATTGCCACAGCCACCGGGGGAGGTCCTGAATCACCCATCAAGTTGACCCCCTGGGAAGAAATCTGTGCCTCCACCATCGGAATGGAGAGCATAGAGGGAGTCGGAGGGATGGAGAAAGGAGTGCAGACATCCGAAGATTCAGGTAGGTGGGCCAGATAAAACAATGCCAAATCCACACAGTCCATCCATGTGAAGTACCATGCGTCCACATAGTGCAACAGAAACACATGTCCAGGAGAACGTCCACACACATCGGCCTGATAGCGCACGTTAAAACCCACAATAAATACATAAATAATTAAAAACCCCTAATACACGCACTACACGTGCAGCAGGCACACCCTAACTGCAGGCTGCCAAACAACTGCACCCTCACTCCACACACAAATCAAAGCACCTCCAAGGCC
This sequence comes from Ambystoma mexicanum, assembly GCF_040938575.1. Taxonomy (NCBI): domain Eukaryota; kingdom Metazoa; phylum Chordata; class Amphibia; order Caudata; family Ambystomatidae; genus Ambystoma; species Ambystoma mexicanum. Next base: position 100,818,013 of record NC_090936.1, on the reverse strand, counting down.
CCGACCCAAATCACCCTCAGGTACCACCCCAAAGCATGTGATACAATGCCATTCCAATTCCCACAGACCCATCAATAACCCTCGCCCTCCTTTACTCCACCACAGGGTCCGATCCAAACGACGAGCTACAGGACACCCCTACCAGCACACCTGCAAAGAGGGCCAAGACCAACGGCCAGAGACCCTCCACCTCAGCTGCACGCATCAAGACACGGCAGCAGCACAAATCAGGTGGCAGCACAGAGGAGGGAACATCAACAGGCACCCCAGCAGCCAGCATGCCCACAACACCACCACCACAGGTCCCCCCAATGGATGCCACAGAAGGCACTGCCTCTGGTGGCAGCAGCACCATAGGTGACACCCATTGATGGCAGCATGCTCGGACACAGAAGACGGGGATGTCGAAGTCAGATCCATCCATGACCTGTCCCAATCCCCCTGTCTGTCCCATCCCGTACAACATGAGGATACCACGCAGGGGCACCCACAAGACGACGACTGGCCATCCCCCACAAGCCCTGTGGCAAGGCAACATGAGGACAACAGCCCCTCTGTGGCACCCCCGCAAATGGCCATGGCCCAGCAGAGACAACAGTCCCTCGACCAGTTAATCGTACAACAGCAGCAACTGGCCACACTCCTCAAGGACCATGCCGATGAATGTGGGGGCACTAAGGCAGACATAGAAACATCAACTGAGACACTTAGGGCAGAAATGGAGAGAGGTACAGAGACGCTAAGGGCACAAATGGAGAGTAGCACCGAGAGCCTGAGAGTCCAAATGGAGAGTAGCACCGAGAGCCTGAGAGTCCAAATGGAGAGAAGCACCGAGAGCCTGAGGGGGGAACTGCATGCGACGTCCAAAGACGTATGTGCCGAACTTGCCGCAGTGCGCCGTGTGCTCACTGAGCTCTCGCAAACCCTTAGGGACATGCATGGACGTGAGCAGGCAGACACATCATCCGTTGCAAGTTCCGTCCAGGGCAGCCCCCAACGTAGATCTGGAAGGAACCTGCGCTCCACAGGCAGGGGTGCCCCTGATACCCGCAGAGGGGGCTTGCAATAGCGACAGCCCACTGACAATGAGCATCTTTGGACACTGGTGTTCGGGGGGGAGGTAGGAGGGTGGAGGGGGTGTGTTGGGCTCACTTGGGTGGCGGGTCGATAGGGTGTTCAACATGACATCACATATGCCATAAAAAGTGCACGATCAACCAATGAGATGTGTGGACATTGATCTTTGTGTACTAGGCCATCATAGGCGTACAGTCCATATTGTGCATGTCCCAGACACACGCAGTGCCACGAGTCCCGTGTCCATGTATCAGCCACCAGGCGTGAGTACTAGAAGCATGCATCAATGAGATGCTGACGAATGTAACGGGCCTCCGGTGCCTCGCAGACTCCATGAGGTGCAGCCACATCCCCACCCTCATCATGACCATCATCAGGTGCTTGCAGTTCTGCGTCAGGGGGCATGGGCACATTTCTACGTACGCACATGTTGTGGAGCATGACACATGCCATGACCATCTTTGCAACCTTCTCATGGCGGTACAGGAGTGCCCCGCCAGACCTGCTGAGGCAGCGGAAACGAGTCTTCAGTAGGCCGAATGCCTGTTCTATGACTACACGGGTACGTGAGTGGGCATGGTTGTAGTCCTCCTCATGCTGGTCCCGTGGGTTCCGGACTGGTGTGAGGAGCCATCTCTTCAGTGGATATCCAGCATCACCTGTATGTGGACGAGAAACGTATGATGTGGAATGCCATTGATACGTACGCACACCCCCCCCCCCCCCCTTCCTGCCAGGTCATTGCCAAATCACATACCCCACATAATCATGCATGTAATGAGACTCACCGAGTAGCCAGGATCTGTTCCCTGCGTGTCGCTCCATGTAGCGTGGTAATGTAGAGTTCCTCAAGACCATAGAATCATGGGTTGATCCAGGGAATCGGGCACAACAATGTGTAATGATCCTGTTGGAGTCACACACCATTTGTACATTCAGGGAATGAAATTGTTTTCGGTTGCGGTACTGGGCCTCCATGGCATGTGGGACGACCAATTCCACATGGGTGCAGTCGATGGCACCAATGCAACCCGGTATGCCGGCAAGTGCATGGAATCCCACTTTTGTGTTGGTAATTTCCTGCTCCAAGCGTGGTAGAGAGATGTAGTCGTCTGCGTGCTGCAGGAGGGCATCGAGCACTTGAAATAGTGTCCGTGAGAACAGTGGCTGAGAAATGCCATGCAACTGTCCGACTGTGTGCTGGTAGGTGCCTGTGGCCAGGAAGTGGAGTACAGACACCACCTTCAGTAGGGGTGGGATGGCGGTTGGGCTATCTATCATGCTGACAAGGTCAGCCTGTGTCATGTCCACAATGGCGGCTATGGTGTCCCGGTCCAGACGGTAGAGGGTGTGGATCTGCTCATCAGTGAGGTTGAACGGATGTGCTCGGAGGCGTGGAATTGCGGGCTGCCTGCGTGGTGGTAGTGGCTGTGCTGGTGGGCCTTGCTGGCCCTGCCTTGGCCTCCTCCTCCTCCTGCGTCTCCTCCGTGCGGCTGGTTGTAGTTGGTGTTCGTCTTCTTCTTGGAGTTGGAGCACTTGCAGTGCTATCAGGTCCCCCAGGGCCAACATCGCGAGTCCTGCCGGTAGCATTTCGGTGTGGTTGTGGGAGGAGACTGGCTGTGCAAATTGTGTTTTCAGGCTGTATGGCCTCCACCTGTGGTGATTAATTCCACCTGTGCAAACTGCTCTCCCCTTTGGCCGAGCACGTCCCGCGCACAACGCTGCAATTCGGGGAATGGCATCTTGCTATTGCAATTATGTATTTGTACCCGATGGCCGTGTAAGATTGGTTGATATGTTCATTCTGCTGTGGTCCCATTGTTTCACATACTATCTGTGCAGTCGCGAACAGACTTGTGAAGGGTCAGTGGAACGTAGTACTCGAGTAACGGTGGGCCCTCATGCATCACTGTACCGAGTTGCAACGACGGGCGGGGCGTCCCATTTGTGGGTGAAGGCAGTTGCCATTTTCACACACAGCCGCACTCGATGGAATAATTAGTGATTTCAAACGGCCACAGATGCCTTTTCGACGTGATGTTGCAAATGAGGAATTCGAAGGGCGGCGCTTTCGGTTTCCAGCTAGCGGCGAGGAGATGCCCACAGGTCTGACTGCAAATATAACGTTCTATTGTTCAATGTCCTTGAGACAGGGCCCATGGCGAGGAAGCAATGATTGATATGAATAGTTTGGGATGCGCAATAGCTACGTGGGCGATGAGGCCGGCCGTTCCCAAATACATGTTACTTCACAACACTGGAATTACGGGCTGGGGCACTGGATTTTGCAGGCTGCATAACGCACAGACTCAATGGATGTTTCTAATGTTATGTGAGTAATTATTCAGGCGTTTTGATCCCGGGATGAGGGAATGATGAATGGATGCATGGGCAGGTGATTTGATACAGAGTTTGCCATGTACAGGGCTTCTTGGGATCTATCCGCCTCCCCTACGCTATGTGATGCAGGGCTGCCATAGTGGGACCATCGTCTATCTGGCCTTGTTGAGCCCTCCCTGTCTCGACGCGCCCTCAGACACTTGTGTCCATGCACGTTAACATTCCCATCTGATGGATTCTGTTTTGACAGACGCATGCACAGGTACACTCGTTTGTGATGGTGTTTGCACCTCGATATAGATGGTTATGAGTCGCAAGTGGTCTTGGGGTGGTGATGATCCTTTGGAGTGGGCTAGCATGCATATGGCTGTGGATTTCGTGTGATCATTGAAGTGAGTTGTTGGAATGTAGTTCTGATGGCCATTCTGTTCTTTTTCTTTTCTTTTGGTTGACAGGTATCTCCTCCCCTTTTGCCACTGCCATCTGTATGCCACTCCTGCAGATGGGTTTTACTCCCGACACCTGCTGCTTCGTGTTAATCAGTGGAGCAGCATTACGATCTTATGGGACGATCGCCAATGGCCCACATGCCCTTACGCAGTACTGGTGGCTCGGAGCAACATTTCGGCCTTTCAGCTGGACTAGTGCCTCCCCATTGGGACGGCCCTGCGGTTCTGTGCGCTTCCATGTTGCCTTTTCGTACGTGAATGTGGCTCTGTGTACCATGGGGGAACAGGGCGACACACAAGTAGTGGCTGGTCATTTCTTGCGGATGCAGCCCACAATGGTGATTAGTGTTTTGGAGTTCATGGCCTGATGGCTGTATGGGCTTGGTGACTTTGATGTGCATAAAATTTCTATTCTGATTTGGCCCGTGTAGCGTTTTTCTTTGCAAGTGATGTGGCATATGCCTATTTGGGGGGCGATGTATTGTGAGGAGATCTGCATTGGGTTCCAGCTTCGGAGTTTAGTTGCGTGGTACTGTACTGGGCGCGTTTGCCTACTAAGCCCGTGAGGTCAGGGATGGGGGCTGCCAATATGACAGTTTGAATGTTGTCATGCTCAGGGGCGGGGGATTGGGTTTTGTGTAACAGATGCCGGTCAGCCAGGTGGACTGGTGGAATGATGTGATTCTCGGAATATTGCTGGTCACAGGTGCCTGTGTTTGCGTGCGTTTCTTGGTAGGGGACTGTGGTCATGTCCATTGGGATGGCTTCTGTATTCGTGCCATCTGTGCCCTGCAGCTCCCATTGGCCCCTGTTGTGTTTCTTTTGTTCGTTGGCATGCATGGGTGACTTGTACATTTCAATGGTTGCATTGTGACTTCATTGCACCTACGGGGAGTTGTACTTTGTGGGCAGGGAGCGGTGTACAGGCACTCAGTGGGGCCGTTTACGGTTGATTCGCGATGCCGTACTTCTCACCATGGCGGAATGGTACATTACGCCATGCCTGATGGCGTTAGGTACATGTCCGCTAGGGTCGGAATTGGCGTACCCTTGCGCCATGGTGGTGTTTGCGGTTTCGCATGGCGCGCGCGCGCGTGCTTGGTGCAGTTAGCGTTGGCGTTCACTACGGTGTCGCTAATGGCTTCGTACTTTGCGGTGACGGGTCATAGTCGCACCGAGCGCTATTCGATGGCGGTATTGCATTTCCGCCATCGTTTTCCAATTCCCGCAAGGGTCGTAATGAGGGCCAATATGTTATATGGTAAGTGAGCCGTGAGTTGCGATCTTGTTGTAATGTCGATCGTCATTGCCCAGTCTGCATCTTTAATTTTTTGTAGGACTTTGCATGGATTTTCAATCAGTTCTTGTTCATCCGATGCTATGTCACATAGTACACCTAGGTTTTCCTCTTGCCATGCTGTTAGCATATGGCAATTTCTGGCATCCATTTCGCATTTGATCATGTTGAAGATCTTATTGCTGGTGTCCATTCTGCTTTTCCTAAAAAGCATTATGGTGTTGCACACCACTGTGCATTTTAGAGATTGCAAGCTGAGTTCTCGGCGTATGGCCACCCCTGATGTCGATTGGGGTAATTTCAATACCTTTCGCCAAAATCGGGCCTCCAGTTTTGCCCATATTTGCTTTGGCATCATGGGCATCGCTTCCATCCCATATGTCACGGTAGGTACGACCTTCATTTTGTAAAAATTTAAAACTGGGACAAGTGAATACTTCCCAAATTTTCCATCGATAGCTTTTGCTTGGGCCGCTAGTTTGTCTATCTTTCCAAACAGTTCCGTTTGCATTGTATTTTCTTGGCGTGAGCTGTCTAAGAATACTCCAAGATATTTAAATTAGGTGACAGACTCGATTTCGGTATGGCCCAGCCGCCATCTGAAGTTGATGTTTTTTTTCTCACGATTTTGAAAGATCATGACTTTTGTTTTGCTTATATTTATTTCCAGGTGGTTGCTTGTTGCGTATTGCTGTAGGGCACTTAGCTTCCTTTGCAGACCTATTTGTGTTTGATCAAAAAAAGTGAGATCATCCGCGTATAGGAGATGGCCAATTTCTGTGGCTCCGATTTTTGGCGGGAATACCCTTATTGTTTTCCCAATGTCTTGAATATCGCCAATGTAGGTGATGAACAGTGCTGAAGCCAACGGGCATCCCTGCTTTACTCCTCGGGTGCTTTTGACTTCGTTTGACAGGTCCCCTTCTCGGCTGAGACGTACTCGCATTTTGGTTTCATGATGCAGAGCCTGTATCGGGGCTAATATGTCTTCAGGGCAATTCCACTCTTTTAGTTTTCTCCATAGGAGCGGTCTTTCAATGCGATCGAAAGCTTGAGTGAAGTCAATGAAGACTACGAAAAGGCGCTGTTTGTGTTGCAATGCTTTGCTTTTTAAAATGTTACACGCCACAATGTTACACGTGGTTCCTGCATTTTTTTTTAAACCAGCTTGATATTCATCGTTGCATTTTGCTGATGCAGCCCATATTTGAAATCTTTTCATTAGTAACGTTGCGTATACCTTACCTATCACGTCCAATAACGCAATAGGTCAAAAATTCGTTGGATCCGTTAAGTTCCCTTTTTTGTAAACCAGAACTATTATGGCTTTTGTCCATGATTCAGGTATGGACTTTAGTTCTGTGCAGCGTCGAAATATGGCACTTATGAAGCTGGTCCATTCATTTGAATATTTTTTTTAGTTCGGCGTTGGTAATGCCGTCTGAGCCAGGTGCTCTGGAGTTCTTTAAGTTCTTGATTATATCCAGGATGTCTTCTTTATTTTCTACATTGACCCAATTTATTGCTTTCGATTGTGGCTCAATGCTGGTTTCTGTTAATTCTGCTTTGAAAACTGTTTCAAAGTGTTTTTCCCACGCGTGTTGACTAATGTTGTTTTGTCTCTCAAGGGTTTGCTCTGTATCTCTTAATAGAGTCCAGAAATTTCTGCTGTTGTTTGTAATAAGAGCCTTGGTAATTTGTTCCGCATCAGCTTGATACAATTTATATCTGTGTGCTCTTACCCATGCTTTGTATCTTGATTTAATATTCCTGATATTTGCAGGTACTTCATTGATGGACTTTTTGAGTGCTTTACGTAGCGCTTTTCTGTACTCACGTCTTTTTGCAATACGTTCTTTATTATATGCATGTTTTGTATCAGTTTTCATCATGTGTCCTCTTTTTGTCGGACATATATGCGGAATTAGCAGAGGTTGATAATCAATATCGGGCACTGTTGATGTCAGTGCGTCTGCTTCGTATTTTACTGTCGCTTTAATGATCTCATTCGCACTTATTTTTATTCGTGTTCCTTGTGCATTAGGTTCGACTTGCAACTTTTGGCAGCTTTTGTTGTTCTCTGCAAGCCATGATGTTACCAACATATTGTGATCACTCATAGACATGCGTCGCACATTGAACTCTTTGATGTGATACAGTAGTGATTGTGATACAAAGATGTAATCTATCGTGGTTGCCAAAGGCGCACGCTCCCAGGTTGGTGTTCTATTTATTACTGGGAAAGCCTCGTCTACATTGTGAAGTCCATGCATGCCGGTGAATTTGAGCCATTCTTTGCCGCGTTGTTCCGCGGCTTGCTGTGCTATAGTTTTGCTTGCCTTTTTTGTTGTTTTACAGCTGGCATTTAGGTCTCCGCACACGAGTATTGTTGTTACTTGATGCTCGCGCATGGCTACCTCTATTGCATCATCGCACATTGCATTGAGTTTTTTTGCACTTGTTGTTGCTGGGTTCCAATAAGTGTTAATTATAATAATTTTTTTGTTTTTCACTTTTTGTTTACTTTCCTCTCTCCAGGCGAATATTACTGCTAGGATTGACTGGTTGGAGGTTATTATTGTTTCCATTGATGCTCCACATCCATTTCGGCATGCTATCATCAGTCCTGAGGTTGGACGTCCTTTCATTCCCCTTGCTGCAGGTGCCAGGATGATCTGATAGCCTTCCATCGTTGGAGTTTGTTGCAGCCATGTCTCTTGGAGACATATGATATCAAATTCTCCAAGATTGGGGTCTCCTAGGGTGGTTAAGTGGGAATGTCCTCTCGTATTCCATGAGCATAACTTTACAGTTTCGCCCCGCTCGTTGTTTTGGTCGCTTGTTGCCGTCTTATCTTGCCAGAATGGCTATTTATTATGTCGGCGAGACAATGCTTTCGGTAGCCAACCCCATAGTCCTGTTTTGATGTTCTGTGGAGCTTCTTTTTTCTGTGTGGTCGGACTTTTGTCTACTCTTTGTGTCCCCGATCTTATTATCACCTTCTCGTCGGATTGACTTCTTTGTACCTTTGTCGTATGGTTTTGCTTGCCTGTTCTACTTTGCGTTGGGGCATGTTTGTTCATTTCGCTTTCCCTGTTCTGTATTCTGTTATCCCTCATGCGTCGACTTTGTGCCACTTTATAGGCCTGTGTTCTTTTGTGTTCTTTTTGCAAGTTCACCACTCTTTGTTTGTCGGTGAACATATTATTGCCTGATTCGATTTTCTTATTTTCTCTTTTGATTTCCGATTTGTTCGTCTGTGCTTCTGTATTTGCTTGATGTTTATTTATTGTGATTTCTTCTGTGTGATATCCATGGTTATAGAAATCATCGTGATGTTTCCCAATCATTCGGCATATCGTGCTGGAGTTGAGATATAATATTGCTGCTGCCCCCTTTCTGGTATGCCAAGGTTCCACAATTTGTATGTCTTCTGATATTGTGCTTCGTAGGTCGCGCAATAACACACTTATTAAAAAAACAAATAAAGCATCATTTTAAATGCAGTCTATGCTTTTAGTTCTCTTCATTGTAATTAATGTAGCATCTTTAAAGTATAAAAGCCAGAAATATAGCAGATTTAACCAAAATGAAGGGACCAAATGTAGAGAAGATTGTTGCATGTTCAGTGCCAGTTAAAGTAGGAGGCTTAAGAAATGCGAAAGGACTGCCTGTGAATCAGATGCATTGCATTATCTATCCAGTTGCAAAGTCGATGAGGTCAAGTTTCGAAACTTCTTTGCAGCTCACATAGAAATGTATTAAATGGTTTATGTCGGCTCATGCAGGACACAAGTCCAGAGGAAATCTGAAATGCATGAACTCATCTCACAACTATTCACCCCACCCAAACAAATGCTGCTCACTTTTCACTTATCCTAGCCACTCTTTCTCACCAATACACAAAGATATGAAACTTATAATTCTGTATAAAATATCAGATAATGTTAAACTCAGGACTCAAGTCCTTGAAAAAAGAAAAGGGGGGACTATGGCGTACGCAATGGGAAGTGACATGACAGGAACTGAAAGTATCTATGCACATTTCTTTCAGTTTGTTTTTTCCAACTGAAAAAAACGTGCACATTGCATAGAAACATTTGCCAAAAGAAAATATGTTCCTGCATTGTTGCAGGGCACGTATAAAAAATGAGCACCTTTTTTGTCTAAGAATCTGTAACAAAACATGCCCTAAAGAGCAGATTACAATATAAGATATTTTTCAGCTGTGTGATAGCAATTTGTCTAGTCTAATTCTATTCAGTTTTGCAAATTGAAGTCTATATTTGCCTTTTTGAGTTCATGTTGCATTGTATTCAAATGAGAATGTCAAAGTATTCGGCAAGTGCTGAATAGCAAGGAACTATTCGGCCGGAGCGAATAGCTTTTTTTTCAGCCGGAATTCAGCCGAATACTTACTCGAAGCCGAAGTTCGTTACACCCCTAGTAGCAAGGGGAATAATCCAATCATTAGGGCGTATTTATTCTCTGCCTTTGTTGTTCCAGCTGTTTGAAGCCATTCACTGCAGTACAGGAGAATGTGTCATCCATGTAGGGGGTAGGTTAGTCAGAGAGATCTTTGTGCAGATTATCCATGAAAAACAATTGTCCTTTAACTGATGGCAGATCCCCAGCCAAAAACCCACAAGATGACATGGTTCTGTTGTTTTCCTATGCCTAGGTGTCCTGCCGTTACGCTTGAATGGGCAATACCCAGCACAGTCTTCAAGGAATGTTGGTGCCAACAATTCATAGTGGGTCCTACTGTGACCATTTGCATTATGTTTTGCTCTATTTTTATTGTCTAAGAAAAAGGGTCCTTGTTTTTGCTCCCAATGAGCTTCTGGGGAAAGTGCTTTTATGTCACTGGTTCACTTTTTTTGGGCCACTGCAAAATCAGATAACATTTCTTACGGTGGCTCCACAGGGTACAGAGCAGGGGCGGGTGAAATTACCAACATTTGCACTACATAGAAATGAGAACTTTATGGGCAGAATCCAACCAATTGGTCACTTTGTGGATTCCCCCATCTGAAGTTTCTTTTTTGGATGTTTTTAATGGAAGTTTTACGGCCAATCAGTAGACAGAAAAACGTTTCCTTCTTAATTGACTGAAATTGTGGCCAAAGAAATGAAATTCCAGTCAGTAAATTACATTGCAATCTGGAAAAGTAAAATCACCAAAAAGTGGTGAATTGTGAAAAAGAAATCGGTTCCTTGGGCAAAGTGAAATTGGCAATGAATTTTGCTGGGGTTTCTTTCTTCACTGGTTGTAAATTCACCTAATGCGCATAGGGAGTACCTGGGTTTTGGCTCCTGGATGGGAGTAGTGGAGCCAAAATCCTTGTCTCCTCTGGTAGCGGGCTTAGGTGGCAAGGTTGAGGTTTCCTCCACCTCTGTAGTAGGACCTATTTGCATATCACCTGGTCAATGAGTATCGCCAATCCCTACCGAATGAGGATAGTCCACTCAGTAATTAAGGGGATCATAACATTCCACCTATTATCCCTGCTGTGGACTCTTAACCTCGGTCCAGAGAATGTTTAGCGAGAGGCCTGATTTAGAGTCGATTGTCATAGGTCCTACGGGGTACTTGAATTTGTAAATCCATTTTCATCAGTACTATGTCGAAAAGGGGAACCAGGCATTCCTCGGCACTGCATAGGTCATACCTCCAGCAACTGAAGTGGCTCAACAGGAAGGCTTGGCCTCAACAGTTAAACTCGCTACCTTCAGTGCAGAGGGCTTTGTTTGTGGGCGGAACTCTTGTATCTGCTCTTGTTGTTCCGACTTCTGACACAATGTGTGACAAAGAACCAACAGAACACCAGATTGACCAAAATGTAAGTTAACAACTTTATTCACAAACAGCATGGTTGGGGTGACTGCGTATAGGCCTACATTTTCAAATAAAACAAAGAGGTGGAATTATACTAAGGTGTTGGGTTTTATTACCAGATGGTGCAAGAGACTTTCAGGCTCATAGCGCCCGCCAGGTTTCTGCAATCTAATCACAATCTTAAGGATATATTACCCAACTCACTTTCCCTTCACATCTACAGTGAGTGTGTTGGTGCAGTGGTTGGGTGGGGTGCAGACGTTTGGTATGGCTCTGGGGGTAAGGAAATGGCAAACTGGGGTGAGGAGTAGATTGGATGCTGGGGTCTGGTTCTGTGGGAAGCTTGGAAAGGTGCTGGGTGACGTGGATGAAGCACTAGAGTGGCGAGGTCTAGTGGGGAAATATTGGTGGCGTGCTGTAGAGTGAGGTTGGGTGGAGGCTTGGGAGGAAGAGATGAGGCGCTGGGTTGAGGATTGGGGTGTGTGTGGATTGCTGGACTTGGTTGGTTGGGAGGGGTGCAAATGGGCGACATGCTGGGCTGAGGTTGGATTGCTGAAGTTCTTGTATGAGTGATGCGTTATAGGGTTGGGGTTGATGCAATGCTAAGATTTTAGTTGAAAAAGGCGCTGCGGTGAGGACGTGGGCTGCTCAGTTGAGGTTGGAAGTTTGGATGCTAAAGTGAAGATGGATGAAGTTCAGTGGGTGAGGTAAAGCCGTAGGTTGAGTATGGACTGAGGTTCTGATGTTAGGCTTGTTTCAGTGAGGTGCAGAGTTGTTTGGGAGGATGAGGTGCAATGATAAGGGGTGGGTGGGGTGGTGGGCTGAGGATGGGTATTTGCATTTATATAATGTTTGTCATTTAGAAAAGAAATTGCTTGATTGGTAAGCATTACAGCTGGGCGATGCAGTCCATAAGCAGGGTGGCTTTACAAAAGACTGAGCATAATTAGGTTAGAATGACCAGTTAACAAAGGGATAAGCTAGTGGGGTCCTAAATTGAGGACAAAGGCTATATACCAGATGTGCATAATGAAGGCCTAATGCCAATACTAAAATGATGCACACATTTACAGATAAAGCATTAATGTTGTCATGGTAGGAGACAGGCCAGAAGTGAAGATTGCGGGGGGCAGGTGCGGTGTGCAGGGGTGTATGAGAGAGGCTCCTTCACTATCCATAAAGTGAAACATTCGCCCGATTTCGAAGTATTTTCCACATATGGACCTGGCTTTAATGTCAGGGAACCGTTCCAGTGGAGCAGGGCAAGTAGAGAAAGGGACTGATGTGGCAAGAGTTGCACGCGGGCGGCTGTGAGGTATATGTTTAGGGAGGCTGATCAGGCAGTGGGTAGTGAGTAGAGCCAAACTGATGGGCCGTGGATAAGGTAGGGGCCAACTATTATGATTGAGGGAACCTCGGTATCGAAGGACTTGAGTAGCAGGTGTAGGTTTGAGAAAGCAGTTGGCAGTGCTTGCTTCGTGATGGGGAGGATAAGGAAAGTGGGGAGAAAGGAATTGAACAAAAATGTATTCTGAGGAGGGTGTGAAGTCAAGAGGGCAAACAGTGGATAGAACCTAAGGGTGGATGATGTGAGAATCCTAAAGGTCTCACCTGCTAGTCCCCGGTGATCTGTCAACCAGGTGGTCAGGACCTGACCATCGCTATTGGATCAGTTCCTGGGGGTGGACCAGTGAGGGAGGATCACCTGGATGGCGGGGGGGGGGGTCTTCGGGGGAGAGGAAGTGGGGCACCGACGGTTGAGATGCGGTACCCCCTTCCTTATAACACCTTTTCCCCATTCTACCTCGTACGATATTGAAAAGCTCTACCTTCCCTTTTCTACATGAACACTTTCTCATACCACAAAAGACAACCGGCTAACACCAGAGCCGTTTACCTGATATGTCCCAACATAAGTGTCTAGCCAACTCTGCCCCCAAATACCTCATTACAAATTTCAAGAAAACCTAAGAAAACAAACTAACTATGGCATCCCAATCTAACATGCTCCTTACACCCAAATTCAAACTGAAAAATTCTGAAGGACGCAGCTTTCCTCTAGTCAAATCGAATTGGAACACCCTCCCAAAACATTTGAGAGCCGACACCTCCTATTGGTCATTCCACAAAAAACTCAAAACTTGGCCGTTAATGATAGATAACTAACACCCTTAGCACACCGGCTCAAAGCCTGCCTGCCAAGATATGACCTACGGCCAAAAATGTTAACTTACTATCTGTAACTGAGCTAGGTTTTGTATTCCCGAAGATCGCACGTACTATACCTAATGTAACCTTAGAATGCCAAAAAATGTCTATAACAGCGCCCTGATGCCTACGGGTTTGGTGCGCTATACAAATATACAGATGAATAAAATAAGGGTCGGGCAATTGCCGATAACTATGCACACCTAACGGCCCTTTGCCTTCCCCACAGGGATAAAAGGCAGAGCATTAGAGCACACTTCGAACAAGGCCAAAAGCACACGAAAGCTATTTCGGGATGGCAGTTCAAATGAAGGAGAAAGGCAGAGGAAACCAAAAGGACTAGAAGGGAATTACCCTTTTCCTTTTGAACCCAAACCAGCAAAGACTTCAATAAAGAAACAGTAAATTGGGGATTGGGAATTGCAGCTGGTAGTTGGTGTGGCAGATAACGGTACACAGAGCCCTCCCGCATGGATAGTCAAGGCGGGGAAAAGAGCTTGCTACTGTGGTACCGCCCTCGACTCCAGCGGAAGAAAAGCCAACGAGTTCAGCACAGCCGGTGAGTCGGAAGAAAATGATAGTAGACCGAACTGTTTAATCTCAAGGTTGCAGTAGCAACATTTACTTAAAGGAAAGAAGATAATACACAAAGCTCTTTCTTGAACAACCAAGGTGTAGTTAGTGGACCGGCGCTCCGTGGGCGTTCATTCGAAAGACTCTAAAGAATACCCCTCTCCTGAACGAGGATATTTTGAACTGAGAAAGTACAAGAACCAAAAGGCCCCGGGGGAGGCTAGCAAGGGAGGTAAAAGTGGTCATACAATGGTCAGGTCAAAACCCCTTGTACAGTCAAGTCTTTGATACATGGGGAATTGAAAAGCCAAGTGAACTGTGGTAACAAATGTGAACCCGACTGAGGGATGCCCACAGTGAGTTGTTGGTCTGAGCCCGATTCAGGGAGATTGACGTTGTAAAAGGGATCAGAGCCTGGCTGAGGGGGATCCTTGGGTGTAGAGTAATCACCCGACATGAAAAAGCAGAATTAACTTTTGTTTGTGATGTACCAGGCCCTCTGAAGCAAGAGACTATGCATACGAGACATTGGCACAGACGGCCCTGATGCAAGGAAGAGGGACTGTAAACTCGGGCCGGAGAACCCCATAAGTGTGCTGTGCTCAAGAGTCCCACCTTGTCCCGGCTACAACATCCTGACTTATCCTTTTGAGAACACTTTCTTTGTGAACATTATTCCACACTATTTTGTATTTAGAAGTAAGAACTGGCAATCGGTTTTTCTTAGTATAGGCCCTTTTTATTTGACTAATCTCCACTAGGACAGTATTATTATTTGATGGTCGTAGCTTGCTCCCATGTTAGATTTAGGTTTAGATTAGGCATTTATCTCACCCATTTTTTACAGTTTAATAAACACCCTTGAACTGTGATCACTTGTGTCTGTCTTGCTTTGATTCCATGCCTTCCTTACAATGGAAGAACTGTGAGAGAGATGGGGAGATAGATGAGGCAGATTAGGCTAGGTGGGATCATGAAGAGTTCGGGGCAATGGGGTGCGATTTTGGATTTGTATTTTTATTGTTCTTTATATAGCGCCTTTACACAAAGCGCTTTACATAGGAGATCAACGGTACATAAGAACAGTGGAGCAAAACATGGATCGGGTACAGCCATTAACAATCGATCAGGGTACTGAAGCAGGTGAGTTTTTAAGGAGGAACGGAATAAGGAGTAAGAAGTAATAGAGCGAAGGGACAGAGGGAGCAGGTTCCAGTAAGAGGGGCGAGGGGGTGAAAAGAGCGAAAGTGGGATTGAGCGCAGGGAGGACTGGGAACGGTCAGTCTAAAGAGATCTGAGGAGCAGAGAGAACGAGAGGGAGGGAAGAATGAAAGGGGAGATGCAAGATGGTCAGCGGCCAATCTGTAGAATGATTTGAACACTAGGCAAAGAAAATGTTATTTAAGTTGAGAGTGGAAAGAAAACCAAGTGAGGCAAGAGAAGAAGAGATCGAGTCACGATAAGAGAGAACACAAAGTGAGCGGATAGCTGAATGATAGATTTAAGAGGAGCAAGTTGTGAGTGAGGAAGACAAAAGAAGGTGACAGAATATTAGAAAAGTCTAGAAAAGATTAACGACGAGATGAGAAGTTTTGAGGCGTGGAAAGTAAGGAAGGGGCGGACTCTGCAAATGTTGTAGAGATGAAATAGACAGGCGCGGGATGTGAGAGAGATATGGTGAGCAAAGGAAAGGTTAGAGTCAAAGTAGAGACCAAGATTACGGGCAGTAGGGGAGATGGATGGGCTTGAAGGAGGGGAGAAGACTGTGGTGGGAGAGTGTTTGAGGGAATAAATAAGACTTCTGTCGTTCCAGCATTCAAAGTGAGAAAGTGGGAGGTCATCCAGGATTTGATGCCAGACAGGCAAGTTGAGAAAGTATAGTGAATGTCAGGTGTGAAAGAGGAGAACGAAAGAAAGAGTGGAGTGTCATCAGCATAGAAGTGGTGAAATAATCCAAAAGAAGAGCTTATAGGGACGAGGAAAGAAGTATATAAGGAGAATAGAAAGGGACCAAGTACTGATCCTTGAGGAAAACCATGATTGAGGAGAAGAGGTAAAGAGGTGTTGCCACACCAGGAGACAGCGCAAGTACGGTTGGATAGGTAAGAAGAAAACCACGATAGGACAGAGCTACGAAAGCCAAACGAGGAGAGAAAGTTTGGAAGCAAAGAGTGATAGACAGTGTGAAAAGCCGCAGATAAGTTGAGAAGAATAAGGACAGAGGAGTGTTTAGAATAACAAGCTGTGAGAAGTGAGTTAATCACGCAAGTCAGGGCTGTATCAGTGGAGTGACGGGGACGAAGGCCAAACTGAGTGGGAGGAAGAAGAGAGAGACCATAGATAAATGAGATTTGAGAATATACAAGACGCTCAAGGAGTTTAGATAGAAAGGGTAAGAGAGATGAGACAAGAAGGGGATTAGCTCTAGGTTTTTTTTAAGATGGGAATGATGATGGTATGTTTGAAAACAGAGGGGTACGGTAGAAGTGGAGGGACGGATATTGAGAAAAGAGGTAAGAAAGGGTACCAGCAACGGGTAGATTTTAGGAATGAGTGAGGAAGGAATGGAGTCAGTAGGGGCAGCGGTGGGGTGAGCTTTAGCCAAGAGGAGAACCACCTTGGAGTCAGAAACAGGGGTGAAGTTAGAGATAGTTTTGGAAGGGATAGGGAGTAGAGAAGGAGAGGGGTTGTAAGAGGGTTCCAGTAGAATGTCCTGGCTTAAAGAGAACTTTAGAAGAAAAGAAGATTGCGAGGTCAGATGCAGATAAGGGTGAAATAATGGAAGGATCAGGTAAAGGTGGAGAAAAAAGCTGTTAGTGTTTGAAAGAGACCTCGAGGTTGAGTGGTTTGAGTATGGAAAAGCTCAGAGAAATCAGTGTGTTTGGCAGAGTTTATACAGTTGACATAGAAAGTATGATAGGAAAAGTAAGTGGCGTGAGAGGTGAGAGAAGGGAGTTTGAGCCAGCGCCTTTCTCAGGCGACGAAGAAAGTGGCGCATATCACAGAGATGTGGAGAAAGCCAGGGTTGGGCAGGTTTGCAAGAAGGTTGAAAAGGAGAATGGGGATAAAGTTGAGGTTAAGGCTGGAAGCAAGAGATGAAGAAAGGGTGGACGCAGCTTTGTCGGCAGAGAGTATAAATGTTTGCGAGAGATGGAAGGGAGTTGATACAGGTATCGTTGAAGAGGGAGGAATTGAAGCTGCGTAAGTCACGCCTAAAGAATGTATTGGAAGAGGAAGGACTGGAGATACTAGAAGTTAGTGGGAACAGTGAAGCAGAAAATAAGCAGTGATCAGATAAGTGGACAGGTAAAGCAGAAGAAGAGGAAACCATGAATGAGGAAATAAAAATCAAGTCGAGAGTGGAACCAGAAGTATGAGTGGGAGGAGTAGGAAGTGGGGAGAGCAGGTGCGAGTCAAGTATGCTGAGGAAGGGAGAGGCGGAATGCGTAGAGGAGGGATGGAGGTTAAAGTCTCCAAGCAAGACAAGTGGGATATGATCGGAGTACTTGATGGGTTTGAGAAACCGCATGGTAGTTATGTTAGCCTTTGAAATCAGTCAGTGGTCCAGTCATGACCACGACACACAACAGCTTGAATAGGCCAGCAGTGATCAGGACACAGTATAGGTTTCAATATTCCTGTAGCGACCA
Organism: Ambystoma mexicanum; assembly: GCF_040938575.1. Lineage (NCBI taxonomy): Eukaryota > Metazoa > Chordata > Amphibia > Caudata > Ambystomatidae > Ambystoma > Ambystoma mexicanum. Next base: position 100,800,580 of record NC_090936.1, on the reverse strand, counting down.
AGGTGCATTACAGCTTTCAATAAGCAGTATTGACTAAGACACTATTGGAAGTAGGCCAGTAGTGACCAAAACATAATCTTAATACAACTTCAAATGAGCTGATAACAGCTAAGACAAAATGCAGATTTAAATGGGCTGGTAGCGACATGGTAAGATAATACAGCTTCACATTTTTATGCACGCATTAGTAGGCAGCCGTTATAAATCTTGTTGAATGCACAGGAAAAGTAGGATGACCAAAAGGCAAGGTTGGGTATAGGAGAGTATTAGCAGTGAACCAAGAGAAGATCAAGATTAAGACATAATACATTAGTCTGGTAGGCATAGGCCTGGGTCTTTCAACAAGCTATGTGGTATTACCAGGTTTTGGGTTAGTGTTCTTGTGTAGTCAGAGTATGGTAGGGTGGAATGTTGTCTGTAGGTTAGTTCATTATTCTGCGTTGCCGCTGAGCCAGCCTTTCCAAGGCCTTAAAACATGGGAGGACAGGCGGCTTCCCTTTGGGCATTTACAACTCTTTTAACAGCCTCTTCCTGGAGTCCTACTTCTCAGGCCTGGCAACCTAATCTTTGTCTCACCATACTGGTCTTCGGATAGTATATAGTTGATTTAATTAAAGTTTTTAAATATGTTTTGCAATTATTTAAAAAGAAAAACAAATCTTCTCCAGCATGGTCTCGGGCATGGATTCACATGCTCATGAATATTCCCTGTCGTCGGGCTGGGAATCCTCAGTAAAGAAAAAATCAGTTTTTCACTTCTGAACTGTCTTTCTCCTAACAACCAATCGCTGGTCTCTGGGTCATACTGCCCCCAGCTAATGACTGCCCTCTACCTAAGCCCCTCCTCTGGCAGCCATATTCAGATTTCATGTTCGAGTGGTGGGAGTCCTTGTGATTAGTTCACAGGCTTTCTACTGCGTTTTTGCATTTTTTTCCAGAGTTTTACTCTATTTTCCGGTCAATCGAGCCTCATGCTCCATCGACCCATAATCCGATTAACGGGGACCAGTTTTGGTATTTTCCAGTGCCCCTCAAGGGCTGAATTTCATCGAGTTAAGATTCCAGAAGATTCTTCAAGGCCTACTCCGTGTGGACATGGCAGAGAAGGAAGACTCAATGCCTCTGTTCAGGGTTTGCCCAGGATGTGGCCTACGGAACATCTACTTGGACGATGGGCATTCCCTGTGCCTCTACTGCCTGCATTCGGACCAAACGCACGTGGAAGAAGACTGTGCTATTTGCAAGGAGATGGTCCCCCGCACCGTAAAGGATCGGCGCAGAGGTCTCCAGGCCAAGGCCTCTGCTACAGTGAGTCCCGGCAGCATGCCTACCCTAGCCACAAGAAGAAAACTGAGCGGTCTTCTAACACCTTTGAGGGCGGTCCGGCGATGGAGGCCCAACATAAGGCTAAGCACCGCGAGTCCACGGGCACCGGTAGCGCCGTTGCAACGGGCTCCCTGGCGGCTAGGGCGAGTTTAGTGTCCCCAGCACCTTCAACCACGAGCCAACGCTCCGGTTCAATGAAGAAGAGGAAGTCGGACCACCTGGGTAAGCTTCTGGAGAAGTCCTGGACGGGCAGTTGGAGAAGGCCAAGGGGGAGCGGGGCGCTGACCCTCCCCCAAGGTGAAGACCTCTAGCTCGACCAAGGTCGTGCAGGCCCAGATTCACCCGGCGAAGCCTTACATTGAAGGCGCGGTGGCGTCCCTAGCGAAGGTTGCAGACGCGGGTTTGCAGGGTGCGGCCCCCAAGGCAAGAGTTTCCCTGCCTGCCAGGAGGGAATCTTCATTTCAACGCATAAAGAAGACACCGGAGAAGGCGATGCCCTTCATCTCCCCAAAACCGTCTCCCCTGATCGCAGAAAAGGGGGGGGGCACGGTAGTCCTGCAGGACACAGACCTCTCCTCTGAGGAGGAGCTTTCTACTCTCCGGACCATTTTGGACAATAAGCTCGTCGAGGCCAAGTCCTACGGGAAGGATCCCGACGAGGGGGGCATCGAGAGTGGCGACGAGACCGATGTGTCATGGCCACTGGTCAAGGGCCATTACCTTTATGCCCTACAGGGTCCAAATGGACCCAGTCCTGGCACCTTTGGCGCCAGGCTCATTTGAAAGTGTACTGTGCACACAGTGTGCTTAAGGCACATGCATCCAGGCGGGCGTGGCCATAAAAAAGCATTGGCAGCATATGCAGAAGTCTGAGGGAGTGGTAAGGTGGGGCTTAAGGGGAGTGGCAGGGGCCAGTCTATATACGCCAGCCCCAACCGCATGCTGGCGCTTCGCGTTAGTCTGCTGTGTGCAGTGTAACGCTTACCACCGTCTACAGCTTCTTACCTGTTTCCAGCTCTGCACGCTTCTCTTCGGTCTCTGGAACTCCATCTTCAGCGCGCACCTACCTGACTCAGCTACACCATCGCTCGAAGCGCAGCTAAACCTGATCGCCACTCTGCAGCTTCCATGCGCATCTTACCTGTCTCTGCAAATCCAACGCCTGCAACGCCTCGCAGCCTTACCTGTTCCGAACGCCCAACAACACGGGAGACCTCTTCCGGCTCAGCATCCTCACAGATCCATCCATCTGGCAGCCAACAGGTCCTCGGATAACCGCTCGCCGTCAGGCTGAATCTGCAAGGGAGACAGAACGCACAAGGTTAGCAACAGCATAAACTTTTAACGCTTGGCCACGCAACACGCAACCCTTGCGCACCATCTGGAAACCCAACTTACCTTCTAGTGGGATCTTCCAAAATCCCCACTGGCACCTCTTGGACTCGCTTCCATCACCGCGACTCCGCGTCGCCATCTTCACATCTATAGGGGAGAGAAAGGACATTAAAACATTACGAACAATAGTCATTGGGGAAAAGTCAATACAAAAGGGCACAGACAATAATCACTGCTACAAAAACTTGCGTTCAAGGTGAATTGGTCACAGCCGGACTGGGCCACCACACACACAGACCAGTGATGCAACTTGGTCCATCAACGGCGCCCCTGCTGAGAGAAAGCAGGACAGAGAGCTCATCCTTACAAAACAGGTGAGATCATATGGGAAAACGCATGCTCATTTCATTCTGGAACGAGGGGTTCAGGGGGATCGCAATTCAACCGCAGCGTTTTCATTGCCTCTTAACTTCTCCCAAGGGTATTGCCAGCAACCAGAGCAGCCCACACTACCACAGCTGGGGGATGAAGCCTCAACCAGAGGAGTCAGTCCAGGGAGGGCTCCAACTTTGCCCCATCGCCCCCGCAGAGACCAGCTGAGTGTAGCACGATGAGGAGGAGCAGGCCATGGAGGAGTTGGAGAACCCTACACCGCTGCCTCTGTCGCTCCCACTCCTGCCACCTCGGCAACCACTGCAACCCCAGCGGACATTTCGGCGGACATTCTCCAGGCACTCCACACCTTGTGTTCGGAGATTCGGACGAGGATGCCCCTTCCGCCGACGGAAGATCCCGCGGCACCGGAATATCCTGCGGCAACATGGCCATCAGGCGCACCCCTTACCAAGAAGAGGAGAGTTTACCCTCCACTGCCTTGTCACCCGTCGCCCCCCTACCTTCCACCGAGGGAGGATACGGACCCGGACATGATGTCGACAGGCACGGACGATGACGGCGGGTTAGGAGACCTCCCGTCCCCGCCACCCAGAGCTTCCCCGCCCGACGAGATGGGCTTGTTCCATGCCATGATCTCTAGGGCCTCTAACCTGTTTCAACTGACCCCTGAGGAAAAGAGGGTTTCCTGTACCAACGCTGCAAGGCAAAGAGGAAGACCGTGCTGTCAATCCCTCTGTTGGATGACATTTGGGATGAGGGGCTATCCCTTATGAAGAACCCGTCCTCGGTGAAGAGGGACCGGTACGAAAAGAAGTACAGTGTGCGGGACTCACTCAAGTGTTTGAGGTCCCAGCCTTCCCCGGATTCGGTGGTCTCGGTGCCGGCGAGGAAGAAATCTTCTGGCTCTTCCGCGTCAACGACCTCCTTCCCCTCACCCCCAGACAGTGAAGGGAAGAAGTTGGACGCCATGGGACGCCGAATCATCACATCGGCGACGAACGTCAAGGCAGCCCTCGCCATCGTGGCACACTATGACAGGGAGCTCTGGTTTAAAATCTCTCCCCTCCTGGACCTCCTTCCCGATGACAGAGCGGAAACTTTGGAGATCCTGCAGGAGGGCAGAGGTGGCATCGGGCCATGCCATCATACTGTCCACGAACATTGCAGACACTTGGTTCCACCAAATGTGCAATGGCGTTTGCCTTCGGCGAGGTTGGTTCAGGGCTACTAACTTTTGCCAGTATGTGCAGTCAAGGTTATTGGACATGCCCTTCGACAGGGACAATTTGTTTGGCAAAACCGTGGACGAGTCTCTTCAGGCCGTCAAGGCGGACACCGAGACGGTTCATGCCTTGGGCACGCTTCAGCAGTGACAGCCGTCCTTTCGGAGTTCCGGGGGTAAACCCCAAGGTTCCTCCAAAGGCTTTGGTGGAAGTTCTTCATCCTACCGTCAACCATCCCGCTCTTCAACCCAGGAGGCCTACAGGGGCTGCAGCAAGACTGGGGGTCGCCGCCGTCGACAAGGTCCCCAAGGCGACACCACCACGGTGAAGCAAGATTGAACCGACCATGACGTCGGGCTCCTCACATACCACCAGTGGCCAGGCAGGAAAACCACGTCCCTCAGCTTTTGCTGGAGGTCCGGGCCATGCTGAAGAAAGGCACGATAGAGCTCGTTCCAAAGAGGCTCCGGGGCTCTGGAGTGTACTCTTGGTACTTCCTCGTCAAAAAAGACGGGCGGTTGGAGGCCCATCCTAGACCTCTGCTGTCTGAACAACTACATCAGATCCCAGAAGTTTCGGATTGTCACCCTTCAGCACGAGCTAGGACAGCTTGAAGAAGGGGATTTCCTATCGTTGCTGGACTTGAAGGATGCCTATTTACACATCCCAACTCACAAGGGACACTGCAAGTTTCTGCGCTTCGTGGTTCAAGGGCAACATTACCAGTTCAAGGCCCTTCCCTTTTGGATTGAAGTTGGTGCCAAGGGTTTTCACCAAGTGCCTGGCGCCAGTGGTGGCGCGGCTGCGTTAACGAGGGATCCACGTTTACCCCTTCCTGGGTGACTGGCTCCTCTGAGTAAAATCGAGGTAGATCGCTGTTGCACACACGGCGAAAACCGCCCAGCTGCTGACGGAGCTGGGGTTCTCGGTGAACTATGCAAAATCTTGCTTGGTTCCATCGCAAGAAGGACTGTTTCTGGGGTCTCGGCTCAACACAATGTCGTGCCTGGCGTCTCCATCGGAGGAGAGGATAGGGGCCATCCTGGGCAAGGTACAATGGCTGTTGACATTGAAGATCGCAAGGGTGAGGTCCATCAAGTCCCTTCTCGGCATGATGTCGTCCTGCATATACCTCATTCGGCTGTGCAGGCTGCGGATGTGGCCACTGCAAGAGTTCCTCGATGCCTGTTGGATTCAGGTATCAGGAAGCTTCGAGGACAAGATCTCTGTCGATGAGAGTTTCCTTCGAGCGATACAGTGGTGGGGAGTCCGTGCGCATTTGTTGGCAGGCGCAGCCTTTCAGACACCACCTCATCAGGAGACGGTCACAATGGACGCCTCCCTGGAAGGTTGGGGCACGCATACCGGAAGTCTCCACGCAAGAGGCCTGTGGCTGCTGGAGAAGTCGTTGCATATCAACGTACTGTAGCTGCGGGCAGTGTTTTGGGCCCTCAAGTCTTTCCTACCTTCCCTCAAGGGCAAGGTGATACACCATTGCCGACTCCCTATGTAGGGAGCTGTGCTCTTGCCACGAGTGGGAGCATCGGCAGGACCAAGTGGACTGTCCGTTCCGTCGATGGGGCGATCCCCCAGATTAGTCTGTTTGCGACGGCGTCGAAAACCAAGTGCCGGAGTTTCGCCAGCAGGTTTCCCCAGCCGGGGAGCATGGGGGACGCATTCTCATTCTCCTGGGACAGCCTGTTTCTGTATGCGTTCTCTCTGTTGCTGTTGCTTCTGCGACTAGTCAATCTACTCAGACGGTCCCGGTGCAGGATGATCCTCTACGCACCATCGTGGCTGAGACAGATATGGTACCCGGACCTAGTGGACTTGTCAGTGTCCCCTCCAGTCAAGCTTCCGGCGGCCGCAGATCTTCTCGCCAGAGAAGGAGTCGCGATCCTTTACCATGACCCAGGGTCGCTGAGCTTGCAGGCCTGGCTCCTGCAGCGCTAGAGTTTGGAGGATACGATATCCTGGCGGACTGCAAGGAGGTGCTTGCTAAGGCCAGGGCTTTGTCTACACTGAAATGCTACGGACATAAGGGGAAGAGGTTCACCATCTGGTGCCATGCAAAGAAGATCGACCTTCTACGGATTACAGCCCTGTAGGTGCTGCTGTATTTGCTGTTGCTGGCCAAAGCAGGGCTGGCTCATGCCTACATCAAGGGTCATCTGGCGGCTATCTCCCGCTACACCAGGACTCTGGGACGGTCATTGTTATGGTCACACCATCTGGTCAAGGAGTTCATCAAAGGACTTTTCCGTTTGTTCCCGCGGTGAAGGCTCCGGCCCCGGCGTGGGAGTTCAATGTGGTGCTGACTAGGCTCATGGGTCCACCGTTCGAGCCTATGCTTTCTGCGCCACTGACATTTTTGTCGTGGAAAACAGCATTTCTTATGGCCATCACCTCCGCATGATGAGTGGGAGAGATCCAGGCCCTCTCTTGTAAACCACCTTACTTGACATTCCACAAGACAAGGGTGGTGCTAGGGACACACCCCTCCTTCATGCCCAAGGTGCCGTCAGACTTTCATCTAAACTAGCCCTTGGTGTTACCTGTATTCTTCCCGACGCCTTCGTCGCCGGCTGAGAGCACTGTGCACTCGTTGGATGTGGCTAGAGCGCTGAAGTTCTACATGCACCGCACAAAGCATTCGGAAGACGTCACAACTTTTTGTGAACTTTGGCCCTGTGAACCATGGGAAGGCTCTCCAAGTTTTCCATTTCCAGGTGGCTATCTGGCTGCATCACCCATTGTTACTGGTTGGCAACCCGACCGCTACCTGGCCGTCTGAGAGCCCATTTGACCAGAGCGATCGCTGCAGCTACAGTGTTTGTCTTGTGTGCCCCTGCAGGGCTGCTATGTGAAGGTCGATGCACACCTTCACAAAGTTCTACTGCATCGACAGGGATTCCAGGGAGGAGTCCAGTGTTGGCCAAGCAGTGCTGCGCAACCTGCTCGCTTGAAGCTGAGCCTGTTAAGGAGGTAAGAAATGCTTAATGTTGAGATGCTTAATGTTGAGCCTTGCCACCTCCCGTGGTTGTGCATGTGTGTACTGCTATGTATTCTTTATTCATGAGCATGTGAAGCCATGTCAGACCCCATGCTGGAGAAGGAACAAGTTACTTATCTGTAACTGGTGTTCTCCAGCATGGGTCTGGCATGGATTCACATGCGAACACTCCTGGCTGTCCCTCTGTGGCTCTTCTCTTGGTCCTACTGCCACTTTACGTGCTACCAAATCTGAAGATGACTGCCGAAGGAGGGGCTTAGGTAGAGGGCAGTCATTGGCCGGGGGCAGTATGACCCAGAGACCGGTGATTGGTTGTTAGGAGAAAGACAGTTCAGAAGTGAAACTGAAATAGATTTTCTCTTTACCAAGGATTCGCAGCCTGACGGGGAATATTCATGAGCATGTGAATCCATGCCAGACCCATGCTGGAGAACAACAGTTACACGCAAGCAACTTGTTCCTTGTCTGGCACTCCCACACAGGTAAGAGCTGCACTCTCTCTCCATTATACCCTGTGAACTTGCAGTTAACAGAGAAAAGATGGTGGCAAGAGCCCTGAAGGTAAGAGTGGAATGCAGGGTGAGCTGTGTTTTCATTGAATAGGGTAGCCTAAATAGCTAACCTTGCTAAACAAGTTTCAATTTAATTAGCAAACCTACAGAATTGCATAGCATATTGCTATGTAACACTTATATTATGCCTTATCGTATATGGGGGTTTGTTAAAGTTCGGTCTATCAACCTTTATTTCAATAGCTCTTGGCAAAGCTTGTTCCAGGTTTTCCCCCAAATGACATCTCATGTTGGCAGAATTGTACAACTCTTGCCTTTGTTTCTCTGTGTCTTTTGGTTCAGGCAATGCTGGTTCTAGGTTTCCCCCAACTGACATATCATTTTAGGAGAATTGTAAGATGTTTGCCTTCTCTTTTCAGTTCCATTTGATCAGTATTCAAAAATGGTTTCCAAGCATTCTTTAATGCGTTTGCACGTCCCAGAGCTCTCTATGCTTCTAGGCTGCCTCACTGGTTCATTGGGCGGCGGCTGTGATGAGCTTGCGAGGGGCCAGCTTCCCCTTCTGGGCAGTCTCATTAGGTTCCCATGCCAGCTCTTGTATCCTTTGCCACCAGGACCTGTGCAGCTCTGCAGGACTACATCTCTTCCCCTGCTGTGCACTGTTTGCTTTCTCTTCCCTGAAGTTCCTCCTCACCGGTCCTGAACGCCGCCAATCTGCTTCTAGCAGACTTCTTGCGGTCCCCCCCATGGCTCTTTGTTGGATTTCCTCTGCCACCTGTCTCGCATCCTGCTCTGCGTACTCTGCAGCCTTCCCTCTCTTTCGTTCTGCTTGTTGCAGGTGATCTGTGGATTTAAAGGTCCCGCACAGCTGACTAGGTTTGTGACAGCTGGACTGTGCATTACTCTTAGTGTCACATGTCCTCCACATGGACTTCTTGCTCCTCTTCCTAGTCATACTAGCTGAAGCTTTCTGGGATTTGGAGTCCCAGGAAGATTCAACTGATTTTAAGTCTGTATTGAACAGTTGCATTTAAAATACAATCACCATAAACATCAGATGTTTAATATACTCTAGGTTTACCATTAACATGTGAAGATTGAATATGGTTTTGTTTAACCAAAGTGGCGTTCAGAGTGATTCTGAATAAAGATAGCATGCCATTAAAAACTCTGGTATTAATGCATCTACCCTATGAAGAACAAGAAATAGACAGCCTTTCTCCTCTCCCCTGACAGCTATCTCGACCCATGTAATCCTCCCTCCTGAAACTAACCCCAGGGTTAGGATCAGGTAGCAGCTGCCTTCCCTTGGCCACATTGGAGGAGACTTTAGGCTGGGGATCAGTGGTGACTCCGTAGGATTCATCAAACTGCATCAGATATTTTGGTTAGCTGGTGGGCCCTACGCCTGGGGATGGCTAATTTCTGATGTGGGACTTTGGATTGGCTAGTCCCTCACCTTTGGTGGTCCCTCGTTTGCCACATCTGGCCCTGCCTTCTCAGTTAACTTCTTTAGCCTAGCAGTTGAGTGTTTATGTGTAGAGCCCTTGTGAGGTGGCTGGTGGATTGAACAAGTGCAATCTTCTGATTTGGGACCTGCTCTTGCCCTCTGTGGTTTTGAGGATTTCTATACTTGTGCAAAGGGAGCCAAATGCATTAATGCAGTTTGCTCTACAGGATTTCGGCACCCACTTGGTACTCATTAATAAATAGGAGAGTTTAAGATGGAAGTCTGACAAGTGCCTGTCTCTCACACGTGGCAAGGCGGGAATAGTGTGGGCTCCTCCCCATGTTGCCCCCAGGCCTAGCATCACATGACTTGTTGTGTCATCCGCCTCCTTGGTCAATCCACCAGCAAGGGCAAAACCCTTTGAAGCAAACAATTAATGGGGTTACTTGCGACCAAAGTCACAGTAGGGAATACTATAGATATGGGTTACATTGCAGCAAATATCACAGTAGGGCCAACGGTTTGTGGGACACAAGGAGCAAAGCACAGTAGTGCAAAAATTGTATGTGGAAAGTAGTGAGCAATGTATCGTGGACACTGTGAGAAACCTGAAGTTGTCTCACCCACTAGTACCCGGAGCTCCTTCATCCAGGTGGCCAGGACACGGCCAGCGCTATTGGAACCAGTTCCTGGTGGTCATCCAGTGGGGAAGGATCACCTGGATGGGGTGTCTTCGGAGAGTGGAAGTGGGACACGAACGGGCAAGACACCACCTTCCTTACAACACCTTTTCTCCATCCTACCCCGTAGGCTGTTTAGAAGCTCTACCCGCTCACCCCCTTCCTACACAAACACTTTGTTACACCATGAAAGACCAACGGGCTAACACCAGATCAGTTTACCTGTTGTGTCCCAACACAAGGGTCAGGCAGAGTCAGGCAATTGACAATAACTACGTCCCTTTCCCACAGGGATAAAAGGCGGAGCACAAGAGCACATTTTGAGCAAGGCCGAATGCATGAGGAAACAGTCATTCCGGTCTGGCAGTTCAAACGGAGGAGAAAGGCGGCGAGACCTGGAGGGGCGACGAGGAGGGAATTGCCCTTGTCCTTATCAACTCAGACCCACAAAGCCTCTGAAAGGGAAATCATAAGACCGGGAAGTCCAGCTGGAATGTGGTGTGACAGGTGTGAACGGCGCACAAGGCCCTCCCGCGCCGATAGCCAAAGCAGGGAAAAGTGCTTGCTGCTGTTGTGCCGTCCTTGACTCCTGAGACAAGAAGCTCCAACAGTTCAGCACAGCCGGTGAGTCGGAGCAGACTGATGATAAACCAAACTGTGCTGGGCCCAAGGTTGCAGGCGACAACATTGTTGAATAAAGAACTTGCGTAAATTGAACTTTAAAGAAACCAAAGTAAAAGGGCCAGAAGCAGAGTGGTCTGGCGCTGCAGGGGCGTTCATTCAAAGGACTCTGACTGGAGCCTTTTTGTATTGTGGTGTTTTGGTAAAACCACAAGAACCAAGAGGCCTTCTGAGAGGCTGGCATGAAGTGTCGAAGTGCTCCTATAAGGGTTGAGCCAAACCCCTCGTACACTCGAAAGTCTTTGACACATTGAGGAAAACTGAGTGAACTGTGAAATTGGCAAGTGTGAACTCGACAGAGGGACGCCAGGAGAAAGCTAGGGGAAGGGAACCCCTGCTTTCTGATGAGATTGTGAACTTTGATATGGGCAAATGTGAACCCGACTGAGGGATGCCTGCGAAGACATTGAGACATTTTTGAATGTTAAAGGTTTTAGTGAAAGGATGAAGTGAACCCGACTGAGAGAGGCTAACTTTGCAAGAAGGATCAGAGCCCGGCTGAGGGGGCTCCAAGGGGCGAAGAGCCATCGCCCAACGTGAAAGATTTCCAAAGGAGCTTTTTTTACATTTTTATTTTCAAAAATTTAAACAATAACAAGATGCATAGACAATTGCAAAACAATATCCATCAAACACAGTAAGGAACAACAAAGTATGTACAGTGAAATATACCCCCTCTTACGCCCCCACAGAGTCACAACATATCCAAAAGATCCAGTTCAGTACAATAAAAGAAATGTACTCCGAATCTTGTTGAATAAAGCACTTTTCTTCTCCCTATGATACAACACTCTCTCTATTTCCGCCAGATCATGCAAAGCTCCAAAGGCGCTTTTGTTGGTTTATGGTCCAGCAACCCTTCTAGGACAAGAGACTTTACAGGAAAGAGACTTGGCCCCAGAAGGTCATGCCATCGTTGAAAGGAACTAACTTTGTGCTGGCGAGGCCCAGGAGTGTGCTGTGCTCAAAGGTCCTGCCTTGTCCCCTGTTAAAAACGTGGGGAAGGGAGGCCCCAGCCATACCATCCTGACTTATCATTTGGTGAACACTTCTTTCTTTTCTTGTGAACATTATCCCACACTATTTAGTAACTTAGTTGTAAGGATTGGCAATATGTTTTTTAGTAGATGCTCTTTTTATTTGACAAGACGCCACTAGGACTGCCTTGTTATTTGATGTTCGTTGCTTGCTGCCATCTTAAATTTAGGTTTAGATTGGGTGTTTTTCTCGCCCATTATACAGTTCAATAAACACCCCTGAACTTTGATCACTTGTCTGTCTTTACTGTTGCCACCATGAGTTCCTTAAAGCACAAGTAAGCAAAATCACAGCATGGCACATAATTTAAATAGGACACCAAGCATCAGACACTTGTTTTGTATATGGGACACCAGAGATCAAAATTAACAATTCATGTGGGAAACCCTGGGTCAAAATCAAAGACTATCAATTTGAATGGGACACCAGGAAGAAGAATCACAGCAAGGTTATCAATTTGTATGTGCACCAGGGAGCAAACCAACGCAGGACAAAGAAGTCTGGCAAACAATGTATATGGGGCACCAGAGATCACAAAAATTAATTTGTGGCACACAATGGATCAAAATCAGTGAGGCTGACAATTTATACAGGGCAGAATGGCAAAAAACAATGCATGTACGACACCAGGTATCAAAATCACAGTAAGGCATTACATTTGTATGAAACATTTAAGGGAGGTTGAGCAATAACAGACATGACATGTGTTTTAAACAAACAAGGTGTGAGGAGTGCGCCCATCCACATGGTGGGGGTGCGCTCGCCTGGGCTTTTTGAAATTTTTATTTAAATGGAATGATGGTAGACCAACATCAAGAAAATGTGTGAGGCTAATCCACACACATATTCCTATGCTCACATCATGACAAACGCGTAGTCCTGTATACTCTGGGCGAACACAGCCTACAGGCACAGCCCACCCTGTCATATTTAGTTGGGCTCTGACAGCCAGGAGTACGCTGTGCCCTCTCCAGAAAGGGGGAGGACCAAACCTCCCCCTGCCATGGCCAGCCTCACTAACTAACAAAGGCTCCTTCGATCCACCCAGCTCTTTTGTTGGGCCCTGCAGCTGGTGGCAGCGATTAGCATACCAATTAGAGGGTACTTCAAACAGGTTCACAAATTGCCTGACTGCAGAGTTTAACAAATAAGACAGGAAAACCCAACATCCTTTCATATGTACCTGTCAACCTGAAGCCAGCTCCCGCCCTCCGTATCAATGACAGTGAACTGTCAAGTCTTGGACTGTACATTTACAGTAGTCCACCCTGCAGGGGTACCCCATTCAAAAGATACGAGAATGGGGTTTGCAGGAGCCAAAGAGACTGTTCTCGCCTCAGCTTCAAGGGAGACCTGCCGTTTTAATCAGGAGCCACAGAGATTCATTCATCAAGACTTTTATCCACAACAGAGAGGAAGATGTGTGGGACTTAGTATCACAAGTTTTTACCCCTTTACCTTTCCTGTTGCAAAGCACTCTGGTTATGACCTCATTCATACAGCGATTGTTGGTAGAGACCTCAGGATTGGTTTGTTAAGGTAGGCTTAGCCTACTCCAATCACTGTAGCCCATTTGGCTTTAAAAGAGGGCTGGGCCTCTCTTTGGGCAGATCATGTGAAGACTTTGCAGGGAGTAGCAAGAAGAACTCACGTGACCTTGGCTGAGGGTACAGTCTGCCTTGCATCTTCCGCCTGTGGGGGAAGGTAAGGACCTCCGAAGAAGGAAGCAATATCCCTCCGCTAAACATCTCCCAGGGAACAGAGCGAGATTCTGAATCCAGAGGACCCTACAGCTGCTCCAGAAGTGGTACCCAGCCAGCACACAGCGTGCCCTGCTAGGCTCTGCAACAGACTTCCTAGGTAGGAAGTGCCATAAAGTCTCTGAACCCGAAACCAAAGACAAGACAGCTGCCAGCAACACTTCAGCTTTGGGCCGTCGGCCTTAAAGGACGACAAAAGCCCAGTGAAGAAGCTGGACGAAATGCCTCGACGAGCATCTACCGATGTCTGGCTTAAAGGACGTTTTCGAGTAAGTCGAGTTCCTCAATCTGCAGCCAATGGCAATGCTGACCGTTGTCAGGCTGCCGTCACTTAGACATCCAAGACTTCTCGACCAGTGCTTTAGAACTGCCGAACAGCCCTAACACAACTATTCCTGACCCAGAGTTGTTGTGTAGGCCAGCCTGCAGCCGTTTGTCCAGCTTCGTTCGCCAAACTGTCTTTCCGCCTGATACCCGCAGCTGACTCAGTCTTGAACTCTTTCACAGAAGCCTGCCAAGTGGAATCAAGCCGATTCGACCCTGTCAAGCACCAATAACATCTACAGCAGAAGGTACATTGTGGTTCTGTCCCCCTGGACCATCTCAAAAGGCCCCTGGAGAAATGTTAAGACCCATTGCTGCCTTTGTGCTGAAACCAAGAAACCTTAAACTGTTGTGATCATTAACCATACTGACTACCCTCCTGTCAGTATCTTAAGTGCATCCCTTTTCCTTCTTTGAAACTGTCTGTGCTCTGCATTCCTTTACAAGGTAGGTTGTATTGCGTAGTGTTGCTAGAACTGTCTGTTTTGATATACATAAAGTAGATATTTTTGATACAACCTTGAATGGACAGTCCCTTTTATCGCTAGGTAATAATTGTATTTTCCCTGTGTTGCAACTAACCAACGATTCGCAACCTTTCGGAGATGAGCCTGTTACGTCCACATTACCAAAATTGGACAAGAAAGTTTGTAATTTGATTGTTATTCCAATCTCTTTGGAACCCTTCTGGTGTACTAGAGGTGTGGGTCTGATTGATGGTTTAGAAACTGATCTTCATCCCTGCACCACTGGTCCCCCGCAAGTTGATTCATCAGACAAGGTGAACAGTTTTGGACAAATGCCTATAGGAGCTTTGGTTGTCTCTACATATGAAAAGGGATGCCTAGATCTAAAACGTGTCAGGACGGGAGTAACGTAAATTGAGGGATTCTAGCAATGCTCAGCAACTCCATTGGCATTGTTGCAAAACCTAACCTAATCTCAGAATTCCTCTTCCCTTCAGGGACTCCCTAGTCTTAAATACAATGTCCAATCAATGCGGCCAAGACAATGTTCTAATGTTTCAATGCGTGGCCAACAAGAGTTCACAAATCCTATCCTACAAAGTTCATTCCTAGTCTCGAACACACAAGAAGGAAGCTCTGCCAGTGTTTACTCTGCTAGGAGCTTAAGTGGTCTTCCTGCTTTCCTCTTTACATTTGCCTCCTGGTCTTCCCATTGGATTCTCAGCCTCTCCTACTGTGTAATTTAATGCATCGGTAATCACTGGTGCTGAACCCAACCAGGTCTCTTATCAAGACCTCAAGGCTCAAACAAATGTAGGCCTTGTCACAACCTTGCTTTCAGCTGTCACTCATGTGGGTCTCACCAGGTCCATGATTACCAGCTTTCACTTGATCAGGTATCACCCGCACCTGGGGTTTCACATGCACTTTTGCAGGTCTGTCCATGGCCTTGCACGCAGCACTCACGCAGGCCGTTTTCTCCATGACCTGCGTTTCTGCATTCAATTTGGCAGGTCTCTCCACGACCTGGCTGATTAGCATTGCCTTTATCAGGTGAACTCCTGGACCTTGAGCCTGCTTTTTAACCTTGTCCTGTCTTGAGTAGCCAACAGTTCCTTCTTTAGGGTTATCAGCGTCCTCCTGGTGGCACCCTTATTCCTCCTGCAGGAAGTGGCAAGGAAAACAGCCTCTTCTCTACGCCATGCTGAGAATTCTTCAGATGGAGCACCAAATGGGTTTTCCAGCCCCTTTTGGTTCTGTTGGGATGTTTTTTGTTTCGGTCCTACTGATT
This sequence comes from Ambystoma mexicanum, assembly GCF_040938575.1. Classification (NCBI taxonomy): domain Eukaryota; kingdom Metazoa; phylum Chordata; class Amphibia; order Caudata; family Ambystomatidae; genus Ambystoma; species Ambystoma mexicanum. The sequence goes on along the minus strand of NC_090936.1, from coordinate 100,785,084 downwards.
GTTGGGGCTAGTCAGAGGCTTGTTTCTTAATTTGGGATTTTTGGTGCCAAGCACATTTTTTAAATGCCCTTAACTGATGATCTCTGCAGTTAATTGCTATCGTGTTTGCACCTGTGTTGCTGACTGCTTTGTATATTGTCCAAAATATTTTCACCTAGTTCTCTTGGGCATGCTCGTCTGCTGGCAGCATTACACAGCTGCAGAAGAATCATCCATGGCTTTCTGTGGCATCCACTCCTGATCGCTTGGGTCTCAGCATCTTAATTCCCTTGCTTCTGTTGGCAAGTAAGCTTGGTGACTTTCATAATTTCCTTTTGCAAACTCAGTTGGTAAATGCTGGGCATTTAAATTTGCATTTCGCTGGTTCAGGGCATGGTTTGTTTTGCCTTTAACCTAGTTTGAGGTTCACCCTTCTCGTACTTGTACTATACAGGAACTAGTGAATGTTATTTGCATACCTTGAGGCATTTATGCAGAGTTGATATTTGTGGTCCCTGATAACTGGCTCTCAAACTCACTGGATTGTGAATACTACACCGTGGTGGTGGTGGTGGTGGTGGTGAGCCTCTGGTATCCTACTTCTTCCACCCTCTGGGGGGCACTTCAGATAGCAGCTGGACCAACTCTACCCCTGCAGGCTCGCCACCCTCAAATGACAAGATGGTGAGTTCAGCCGACACACCACAGACATGGGGGAGAAAAATCACAGTAAGGCAATCCATTTATATGGCGCACTATGGAGCAAAATAATCAAAGTATGAGGAACACCAGGAAGATCAATCACAGTAATGCAATCAATTAACATGAGCATAAAAAAGCAAAGCAGTGTGGGACACCAAGTATCAAACAGTATGCAAACATTGTATATGGGACATTAGACTTCTGTGGGATCAGACTATGGCCTTGCAGTTACCAGAGGGGTGGGGGAGGGGAGCGAAAACAGTAAGGCAAACTATTATAGTATGACGACAGATGACAGAATCCATGAAAGTCACAGCCTTCCCTTACTGGAATGATGGGTTGACTGCTGATCAGTGGCGGGCGAGGGTGACACGACGACCATGAGTCACCCTTTTCTGGCTTCCCAAGCAAGGCTGCCCTTGTTTGGGTCAAGTAGGATGGGCAAGTGGAGTTGTGGGTGTGGTAGGGTAAAGTACAAGTGGCCGTGATTTGTTGAGGAGTTCAATGTATGTGGAGGTCAAAAGATGACGTGTTAGCTGATGTTTGGTCGAGGTTGGGTTTTGAGTTGCTGGTGCAAGGTTGGGTAAGTTGAAGGGGTGCGGTTTCGTTATAAACGTGCATGGCGAGTGGCAAATCGGTGAACACAGAAAAGGGAAATAAGTTGGGGAATCAACACATGTGTAGGAAGAAATCAATGAACACAGAGAAAATAAAGCCATTGAAATGTATGAAGGAAAACAATGACAATGGCTTTGGCCTCTTTCTCAGCTGGTACCGCGAATGAGCCCTCTCAGGTTCTTCTACCCTGGTGTAGCTTGTAATGGTTGTGTCCTGCTGGCGATTCGGGATTGGCTCATTATCTGCTGGCAGTTGGGTGCCTTCGTCTGCTCTCGCTGGCGCCTCGGGCCCTGTTGGGGAAGTTCCACCACTAGCTTCGGACCCTGGTCGTTCTCTCCACATCATCGTTGGAACTTTTTCAGACGTCGGACACATTTCACGTCACTACTTCAATCCCTTGGACAACTGTCACCATGCTATGCTTTGTATCTTGAACAGTCCAGGTGTGGGGCTTGTATGTCAGTGTCATTTTCTTTTGGGGTGCCCTGTTCTGTATCCCCCAGTTTCAACTCCCTGTGTTGAGCATGGCGTGTTTGGCTTTCCTTCTGATTCTGCCTGGCTTGTCTTTCTTCTATGAGGGGTATATCCTGGTCAGGGTTTTCCCAGCTCGGGTGTAGTGGGAGCTCGGCATGTATCGGCATCCCGAACATAAGTGCTGCCGGGCTCACTCCGGTTGACGTATGCAGGGTTTATTGATGCGCTCGCAGGAACCTGTGTACTGCCGCCAGCCACGGTTGGCTATGGCCTTTTGTGATCCGTATGGTTTTATTCAGGGACCCCATGAAGTGCTCTGCATAACCGTTTGCTAGCGGCCAGCACGGGGTGATTTTCCTTTGTTTGACACTCAGGTTGGTGAGGAATTGTTTAAGTTCTTGGCTGGTAAACGGTTGGCCATTGTCGCTTTTCAGTTTTCTGGGTATTCCGTGCGCTGCAAATATTTTCTCGAGCGCTGTGATGACTGACTCTGCGTTCGTAGATTTGACGTGCTCTACTTCCGGGTACCGGCTAAATTCATCGACTAAGACTGAGGTACCCCTCTCCAGTGATGGTACAAAAGTCCATGCTTACTGACTGCCACCTCGTACGGCTCCTGGGCGCACTGATGTTTGTTTTGGGTGATGTTGGCCTCCTTAACGATTGGCATGCTGCACAGGATTCTACTAGTTCCATCACGCGATGTTGCATTTGCGGCATCTACATCCTCGATTTCAGGTACAATTGGGTCTTCACTATGCCTTGATGGTCTCTGTTCACTAGCTTCAGGGTCCTTTCTTCGAGTACTTCAGGTAGGATGACTCTGTGTCCCTTCAGCACGATGCCTTTCCGACGACATAAGTTCAATGCGGATACCAAATGGTGCCTGTAACTTTTCTTGGGACGTCGGTGTGCGCTGTTCTACGGCTGTTAGGTAGTTCTTCCAGTCCCCTGATCGGACTGCTTGGATAGTTTGTTGTAGGCAGGTGTCTGTCCTTGTTTTGTCCGATATCACTTGCAGCGTGAGTGCTCGTGGGCGAGCGCAGGCAATCACGTGGCATACATGCTAATCTGCCTCAGCTGTGTGCTGTTCCTCATGTTTTGTGGCGGGTTGTGGGTGGCGAAATAATCTGCTGGATTGATCTTTGTATTCAACATCAATGTTAAAAGGCTGTAGTTGTAGTATCCACTTTTCTAGCCGTGCTGTGGGTGCGATGCAAACCCTCTGAAGATTGGAATTAGTGGGTTGTGATCCGTGAACACTTTAGCCGGTTGTCCTAGCAGGTACACTCTGAAATGGCGGCAGCCCCATAGAATCGCCAGCGCCTCCTTCTCGATGTGTGCGTAGTTTTGTTCCGTCTTTATCGCTTGGCTGGCGAATGCAATTGGATATACGCTGCCGGTCTTTGTACACTTGGATGAGGCCTGCTCCCAGTCCTACCGGGCTGGCATCTACTAGGAGTTCTGTGGCTCGGTCTGTGTTTAAAGAATGCTTTTTTTTTGTCTTGCTGGATAGAGAGTCCTTTGTGTTGGAACGCTTGTTGATGCTGTTGTGTCCATTCCCATTGTTTGTCCTTTTTCGTCAGCTCCTTCAATGGCGCTGCAAGGGTGGCTAGATCGGGTATGAATGTTGGACAGTATGTAGCCGTACCCATGAAGCTTCTCACTTCGGAGGCTGATGTGCCTTTTATGCCGCTTATTTTGGCTGGGTCTGACGATACTACATCGGAATTGAATACATATACAAAGAAGGTTAGCTCACTTTTGTTAAACTAGCCTTTTTCTGCGTTTAGGTTGAGTCCGGCCTCCTCTAGTTGTTGGAGGACTGCTGCTAGCCGCTCGTGGTGCTCGCTGGTTGTGCTGCCATATACCGGGTTATCGTCATTTAGGTTGTTGGTTCCGGCAAAGCTGTGAAGTACTCTTCTAATCTCATTATGGAAAACCTCTGCTGCCGAAGAGATGCCAAAGTCTAATCTTTTATATCTTCGAAGGCCTAAGTGGGATGAAAAAGTTATGTATCTCGATTCTTTTGCGAGGCGCAGTTGGTGATAGCCTGATCTAAGGTCTAACTTGCTGAATACTTTAGCTCCCGTCAGATCTATGATCAATTTGTCAATGGTCGGGGTGGCATGGCGTTCACCTCCAATGGCCACATTGGGTAGCCTCATTTCGATGCATATTCTTACGGCATTGGGTTGTCTTGGCTTTTGTGCGATGAACATTGGTGATACCTATGGTGTGGGCCTGGATGTTTTTACAATTATCCCCAGTTTTCCAGCTTTTCCAGTTCCTGCTCGAACGCTTCTCTCATATGTAAGGGGACTCGGCGGTGTCGTGCAGCGTTGGGTCCTATCGTCGGATCGATGTGTAACTTGATCGTTCCAAGACAGGTGACACCCGATCCCTTGATACCCACTGGTATTTTCTGAGAAGGTCGTCAATTTCTGTCGAGCTGATGCTTAATGCAAATTGTATCAGATGTTGTTTCTCTTCCGTGCGGCAGCTCAGTAGCATTCGCAGGCCTGTGTCCACTATATATACTCTTGTTCTGCACGTGGCTCCGTCGTATGTTAGGTTTGATCGGAATGACCTGTGTACTGGTAATCGCTTTCTGCTGCCATTTGCAAACAGCTTTACTCGCCTGTTTTGGAGTGTTGGTTTCGGGTCTAATTTGTTATACTTGTGGATAGGCATGACATTCACCGGTGCTCTCGTGTCAAATGACCACTTTCGTGGGGATTCCATCCGATAGGATGGTACATGATGGCCGCTTTTTCTGCTTCCTTCTCTTTCCAGGCTTCGTTTTGTGCGGCTTTATGGCATAGATCATGTGCATGCGATGTTCTTTCCTGTTTTCTTGTGCTTTTCTTTTCCTTGCCTGTCTGGGGAAGCACTTTCGTCTGAGGACTCTTCAGTTCCACTGCTGCTAGGCGATCTTTGTGTGCTGTTGACTACTCTTGCTTTTCCTCTGTTGGTGGGATGAGACATGTTGGTTTCAGTCTCTTGGATGTTTGCTTGATTCACTCGGGATCGTGGGGTTCAGGCACACGGTTGCAAAATGTTTCAGCCAATTGCATTTCTGGCATGTTACGCCCCATGCGGGGCATGGCTCACCTCGGTGCCATGGGCAGCCGCACCATTTGCAGGTGTCGTTTCCCCCTTGCAGGCGTCCAGGTCTCGCGTTGTGGGGGTGTTTTTCATCTTATGGCAATGCGTCTTGCTGTCTCTGGATTGCTGCCCTTTCTGGGGGATGTCTAGCGGTAGGCGCTGCATTGCGGCTTCTATTACAGCTAATCTAGAACGTACTTCTCCCACAGTATTGCCCGTCGCAGCTTCTCAGACGATAGACCATTGATAATTTGTAGACGGATTTGAATTCCTTGTTGGGAAATTCACACCCAACTGCTAATTCTCTCAGCCTAGCATGAAAATAGTCGATTGTCTCTTTCTCCCTCTGGCGGGTCATGCAGAAATGGAACATTTCGTAGTCTTGGTTGAGTTTGGGCTTAAATTTGTTGGTTAGTGCCACTTTGGCTGTGTTATAATCATCCACTGCCCCGTTGTTGGGGGGGGTGTTGAACAGGCACAATGCTGCAGCGCCAATGTTTAGCAGCAGGAGCGTGCACTTCCTTTTCTCCTCATTGATGTCTCTTGCTAGCAAGTGGAGTTCAAATTGCTTGCACCATATGCCCCACCGAAGCGCTGCCCCTGTGGTGTAGGAGTCGAACGGCCTTATGAGCGTGGTCTGTGAGGTTTCTTGGCTATCCGGTCTGAATATGCTGTCCCTTCTTGCGGCACTGCTGCCCCCATCTCTTGATGGGCTGGCATGTGGGCTTGTCATGTTTTCTAATGTTCCAGGCTTGCTGGCTATCAGTTATGGATGCTTTTCATGCGCTTTTATGTTCGTGGTGGCATGTGTGCACATGTGCGCATTTCCAGGGGACTCGCTTTTGGCACTGTGGGAGATGTTGTGTAGATGGTTGTTGGGCCTCACCTAGGCTTCACCTTGTGTGGGTATGTTATGCTGTGCGGGGTGGCGCCCTTTGCATAGACTGGCTTGTATCTGTTTGGGGTGTTAGGCATACAGCAGATTGGAATGCATGCTCTGTTTCTGCAGGCCGAATCTGGACCTTCCTGATGTTACATTAGTCAAGCGGTAGGCAGGCAGCAGAGTGGCGTGTGGAACGTCGTAACCTTTGTTTCGTTCCTCCAGCATGTGGAACGTTTGTGTAGAAGGTTGCGGTCATCCGTTTTACTTCTCTGCGTTCTTTCCACACGAGTCAATCACACTACCTCGTCGCCAGTGTTGTGTTACTGAACTTGACCTCTGGTGCTGACTGGGAGGCCTGGATACATTCGCAGGCCCGCTCGGGCCTCACACACGCAGCACGCAAAAACACAGGACTTACTTGTTTAGTTACTCGTCTCGGAATGACGATCTTCCTGGCCGACCTTTATTCACGCCACCCGTCTCCCTTCGCCAGCATGACTGAGCCCACATTGGTTACACCACAATGTGGAGTCAAAGACTCCAGCAAACACTGGTGAGTTTGCTCAGTAGTATTGGGAACCCTCGGAGCACACCGACAGATGTGCAACCAATTGGATTTTGAAGATCAGTCAAGTAATCTAGAAAAAGTGATTTTTATACAGGTTTTCCATATGAGATGTCGGTATGGGGAAAGCTAAAGTAAAGCTTGTCCTAAGCAGTTGAACACTAATGAAGAAGTTGAAAGGCATGAACTGTACAAGTCTTCATGTATGAAATGTCAATACGGGGAAGATTGGAACAAGACTTGCCATAAGCAAATGAAAACCAGTGAAGAAGTAAACATACAGAACTTGGCAATGAAGTATAAACAGTGAAGGAGTTTAACTGTGTTATACAATAAAAGAACATTGTAGGAAGTCCTGGTGAGACGCACTTCAGACGACGTGCCTTTGGGAGCAAGATACCTGGCAGGGGAGTATACCAGGGATCTGCAAAACCCAGAGGGGGATTCCTGGCAGGAGAGTATACCAGGAGATTACAACAATAAGTTGCGTTAAAGAGATTTGGTCATACTTTTAAAGCTATGATGGAAAAGGGGCACTTTCAATATTTTTCCAAAAGAAATTTTTGACATCCTGAAGAAAATGTGTGAAAGACATTTCTGCTGCTCTTAAAGAATCATTGGTTGAAAAGGACACTTTTGCTATTCTGCTTGAAACAATCCAGGGGAAGGAAACCACCTCCTGGATTGAAGGATTTTGTTGACTTTTCATATTTGATTTTTACACACTTTTTTGCTAAATCAAAACAGATGATTACCTTACACCTTTTGTGTTTTTTTTTTTTTTTTTTAGTGTGAAGGTCAGATAAGTTTTGGACACAAGGACAATTTGCATAATTGTGACGACTAGACACAGATTGATCTTTAGTTTTCCTAGGAAGGGAAACTCTTTAAGTTAGGGACTGAAAGGCCTTTATCCAACCCCATGTCTTTAATAAAGATTTCAGTTGTTGAATATATTGCAACTTTGTGTCCCCCTCTCATTTCCGACCCCTCAAACTCCTTTCTGTCAATGCTGAGGTGCTGTGATATTGTCTGCTTGCTGACTGGTTATTAGTCTGTATCCCATACAAAACCTACCCATGACTTGTTAATGCGGTCCATGCTTTGAAGTCATGATGCAGCCTTTGAGCCTTTGTGGAATAAACTAAATTTATGGAAAGGAATACTATAAAACATACCAAATAATCGGACTGAGGTATTGTTTAAGTGTCCAGTGAATCTAATGCTTGAAAAAAGGACATCCATTTTTTTAAAACAAACATGTATCTATTTTATTTTTATTTTTGTGGGGTGCCTTTAGTACAGAAAGCATACATGGTTGCACTCTACCAACTAGGACAAAGAAAGACATTCGTACTCAAAGGATATTACAAAATGAGGTAGTTGTGATGGGAATCGGGGGAGTTTGAACAAGCTCAGGTAGCCTTATGCTTTTATCCTCTTCTGCTGCTAATCTGCAGGTGAGTTTAATATCATAAATTAGAAGTCGAGAAGTGGGCTTAATGAGCAAAGCTGTAAAATGGATTGAGTGGCCATTGATGCAAATCACTTTCCACATTTCTGGTTTAATCGAGGGTTGTTGGGGGGGGGGGGCACTTTTACATTATCACCACAGTTTGTAATGTTTTTTTATTACCGATAATAATGACCATTTTTATAATACATACACAAAGTAAATTGACTTTTATTTTGAAAATAGTATTTATTACTGAATTCCGTGATAGTCGTTTTCTGAGTTCATGGATAACTGTTTGGTTTGGGGGATCAACCGATTGAAATTCTTATGTATTACTAGTAAGTACTGCATTATTTAATATTGCAGTTCTGTTGAGGAAATCCACATATTTTACCTCTACCCAAAAGGTAGCATTAAAAGTATTTCGAATGGATTGTGTCCTCCCACGTATTCCTCATCTTGTGATATTCGTTATCGCCAGCTTCGCTGCATCGGAAAACATTTTTCGGCAGAGGGTGCTGTGCTCGAGATCGTGGCGTCGATTGTCCCTCGACGGGCTCCGTTCTGTGTCAACGTGACTACTGGTATAAATAGCTCGAGCCGTGCCCGTTGGCTTCCGTTCCTTTTTTTTCCGATTGCTTCACTCTCGAGAATGGCGCGCTTTGAGATTTTCTGTTAGAAAATGTCATCTACTGCTTCTACACCCAAGACTGGGTTTAGGAAGTGTGTCGACTGTAGTTCGAAGATGTCCATCACTGATCCTCACCGCATCCGTCTTTGGTGCTTGGGTTCAGATCATCAAACCGGCGACTGTGGCTCCTGTCAGTTGATCACGGAGAAGGCCCTCTGTGAGAGGAAAGGTAAACTAGCGGTGGGGCAGGAGGCTTCGAAGGCCCCTTCGAAGGCGTCGTCGAAAAGACATAAAAAAAATCATCTGATTTGAAAGAATCGGAACGTCACAAAAAACACTAGGAGATCCCGATCTCGTAGTAGATCGAAGGCGATCTTCATCTTCATTCTAAAAAAGTTAAAAGGAGACACAGATCTCCATCATCATCCGATACATCGACCGGATTGGTTTGATGTCCTACTAAATCGGATTCCCCAAGAAAATGGGAGGATTTTAGAACAAAAATGATGGAGGTCTTTGAGAATGCGGTCTCGACCCCCTCAAAGAAACCCCAAAAGAGCCAGACCACGGTTGCTCCATTGGACGACACAAGGAAGTCGGGAACTACTGCAGTAAGACCCAGTAGTATGGGTGAAACCCATAAAACTTGAGTCGACAAATCATCGAAGAATCCTCGAGAGTAGTGTGTTTCAACGACACCTCATAAAAAACAGAAGTTGTTGAAAACATCCGCAACTTCATCGGCGCCGACAGCTTCGGCATCGAAGCCTAAAGCATCTTCGAAGCCTTATCTGAAGTCTTCATCAGGGTCGTGGAAGATTCCTTTGACACTTTCGAAGAATCCTTCATTCCTTCGACGAAAACTCAGGAGGAAGAGAGGGGATTTACGCCATTACCAAAATCAGACTTTTTTAAGTCTGTCTTTAATTTTTGAAGAAACTGGCTCGGAGGATGAGGAAATTTCTCCTTTTGGAGTGCAATATGGCACTAGACAAGTTGCAGAGGAACTTCTAGACCCAGAATCTAAAATGAGACCTGTGCGAGACTCTGAATTTTGCTAGTGGCTTTGACACGTCACCTGAATTGGAGTTTGCAAGACCTGACCCTGCAGAACATGCAGATTCAGGAGTTTAATGAACAGAGTGGTAGTATATATGGGCTGGGGTAGAGCCTCACCAACTTTTGAACAGGACGATATGACAGACATAATTGTTCGGGCCCCCAGAAGGATCCAGTTCTCCCCTTCCATAGGGCGCTTCAGAGAACACTGGAAAATAACTGGGAAACCCCTGACAACATTGCTGCGGTAAACAGCAATTTTCCGAAGAAGTATATAACTTCTACTTCGGATCCCGGGTATCTGAATAGAAATCCCACTCCAGAAAGTCTGGTTTCAGGCTGCAACTACTTCGAGACAAACTGCATATCCAACCATACCGCCTGATAGGGATGATAAGAAGGTTGATGCTTGGGCCCGTAAAGTTTTTACTTCGGGTAGCATGGCCTTAAAGTCAACCAATGTCACCTGTACCCTAGCCAGGTTCGCACATACCTTGTGGGAATGCATTTCGGCGGCAGCTGAACATATTCCGGAAGGCGAGGAAAGGGTAGGCTTCCTGAATATTGTCAGACGGGAAGGAGGCAATGGGGAAAAAGTCTCCAGTCTGGACTGGATACTGCTGAAAGTATTAGCAGATCCATGGCATCAAGCATAGTACTACGCAGATTTGTGTGGTTGAGAAAGTCGGGTTTTGCACCAGATGTGCAAGCCAGGCTTCTCATCATGCCTTTTGATGGCTCGAGGCTGTTTGGTAGTAAGGCTGATGAGAGCCTAGAAAAACTACAGACCTCAAAAGCGGCAGCTAAATCCCTTCGTGCCTCCATGCGACAACCTCAAAAACCCTGTTTGGGCTTATCTTCCTCGAGGGGTCGTCCTTCTCCGTACTACTCTTCTTTTGGTAGAGGAAGAGGACAGGCTTTCAAAGGGGCATAAGAAATGTCACTCGTGGTGGACGAGGAAAGACTACAAAGCCATCTTCATGAATGGTATCTTTACCCTCAGCCGCTCCTGCAGCCGCCTCCAAATGTCTCTGAGGCCTTATCATGCAAAACACCAGTGGGAGGCAGAATCTCTCAGCTTCTGAAAGAATGGCGGGGCATTACTTGAGATGCTTAGGTATTGGAAACAGTAGCTCAAGGTTACTGCCTTCCCTTCCTAAAAAGGCCTCACGATCATCCACTGGGAACCAACTTGATCAAAACTCCAGACCCGCTCCTTTTGCAGGAAATTTTAACCCTGCTAGAGAAAGGTGCAATAGAACATGTACCTGTGGCAGAGAGGAACAAGGGTTGGTACTCCCCTTATTTTCTCATCCCAAAGAAGGACGTAGGATTGAGACCCATCTTGGACTTAAGAAACTTGAACAAGTTCCTCAGGAAGGACAAGTTCAAGATGGTAACCCTTTCTCAGATCCTTCAGGCTCTCCAACTCCAAGACTAGTTGGTATCATTGGAACTTTAGGATGCTTACTTTCATGTGCCAATCCATCCCAAGCACAGAAAGTACCTGAGGTTCGCAGTTGGCGGTTTTTGCTATCAGTTTCGAGTTCTGCCTTTCGAGCTGACCTCCGCCCTGAGGGTTTTCACCAAGCTGATGGTGGTAGTGGCAGCGAGTCTCAGGAGAGGGGGGGATTCACATCTACCCCTACCTAGACGACTGGTTGATCAGAGCACTTTCTCACGAACAAGCTCAAAAACCTCTTGTCGATCACCTGTCACTTCCTTCACAATCTGGGCTTCTCCTTCAATTTCAAGAAGTCCCACATGATACCATCCCAAAAACTCCAGTTTATCAGAGCAGTCTTGGACACTTCCTCGGGCAAAGCCTCGCCTCCCGAGATAAGAGCTCTCCACATTCTGCAGATGGTTACAAAATTCCAGAAAACCCAGCATCTGCTGGCCTTCGATTATCTGAGGTTGCTCGGCCTTATGGCATCTTGCATTTTTCTGGTGCCAGAGGCCAGATTGAGAATGAGATCCCTTCAGTGGGCCCTCAGGACTCAGTGGTCCCAATTCTTGGGGCGTATGTCTGATCTTCTGCAAGTCCCGAGTGCAGTTGCTCAGGATCTAGTATGGTGGGCTTGCAACGACAACATCCTCAAAGGGGAATGTTTTTGGGAACCATGGCCGGAGATGACAGTAGTAACGGACGCCTCACTCACGGGGTGGGGAGCTCATACCAACGATCTGACAATCAGCGGTCGTTGATCTCCATCGGAGTCCAAACTACACATCAACCTGTTGGAGCTGAAGGCAATAATACTAGCGCTAAAGGCCTTCCTGCCCTCTGTACAAGGAAAGAATGTCCTGATAATGTGCAGAGAAGCAATGGAGCTCTGGTTCTAGGCAATACGGGAAGGAATCTCTTTATCAGCAGTTCACCTTGCCGGAGAGCAGAACACGGCAGCAGACGCTCTGAGTAGGCAGAGCACAGTCTCCCACGAGAGGGAGTTGGCTCAGGAAGTCCTTCTGGAGATCTTCACCCTTTGGGGAACCCCTGAAGTGGATCTGTTCGAGGTAAACCGGAAATGCGAACAGTATTGCTCAAGGGAATTTCCCCCGAGAGGAGCTCTAGGAGACGCGTTTGTGGTGGACTGGGATTTCCCCCTACTGTACGCGTTTCCTCCAGTCCCTGTGATTCCTCAAGTAATCGGGAGGTTGAGAAAGTTCAGGAAAACCATGATCCTAATTGCCCCGGATTGGGCCAGGAGGACGTGGTACCCAGACCTTCTGGACATGTCCATCTGCCCTACAATAAGTCTTCCGCAAAGAGAGGATCTTATCTCGCAAGAGGAAGGTCGGGTTCTCCATCCAGAGGTCAAGACACTCAACCTTCATGCATGGTTTCTGAGAGGTTGAGATACAGGGATTGGGACCTTCCGGACGACGTAATGGAAATTTTGCTTTCGGCCAGAAGGCCAGCAACAGAATCCATGTATCGGTGTCGTTGGAACAAATTCAGCAACTGGTGCAAAGATAAGGATGTGGACCCTTTTCAATGTGGCACCCCAATGGTGCTTTCTTTCCTATTGCATCCAGCCAATCTGGGGCTCCAGATCGGAACAATTAAAGGATATCTTGCTGCGCTGTCCATTTTCAAGCGCTCCTCGGAAGAGGTTTCTTGCTTCAAAATTCCATTAATCATTCAGTTCCTGAAAGGACTTACCAATGTATATCCACCAGTACCGTTTCATGTCCCAACTTGGGATTTAAACCTAGTCCTTACATTTCTAACTTGTATACCATTTAAGCCTCTGCACTCCTGTCCATAGAGGCTTCTAACACTAAAAACTGTCCTTCTTGTAGCATTAACATCAGCCCGCAGAGTAAGTGAACTACAGGCTCTCTCATGTAAACCTTCATATACCACATTTTATAAGGACAAGGTAGTTGTTAAGGTTAAACCATCTTTCTTACCGAGTAGTTTCTGACTTCCACTTGTCACAAAAAATCATTTTACGAACATTCTATCATCTTCCTCATTTGGGTAAAGAAGAGGAGAGACTGCATAGACTGGACCCTAAAAAGGCCCTCAATTTTTACATTTCAAGAATGTCAAAATTGCGTCAAGATAACCAACTCTTTGTGGGTTATACAGGTCATAAATTGGGGTTAGCGGTGACAAAACAAACTATATCCCGCTGGATCATTCTAGCTATATTGGAATGCTACAGATTAGCAGAAAAAGACCCACCGGATGGGCTACAGGCTCATTCCGCTAGGGCAATGGCTACTTCTGCGGCTTTGAAGAGGGGAGTCCCTGCAAAAGACATTTGCTCGGCTGCAACATGGGCATCAATGCATACCTTCATCAAACATTACTGCTTAGATGCCTCCTCCTCTAATGAGGGTTTATTTGCCAGGGCAGTACTTCATTCCGTCCATGAAAACAATAACTAGCACTCCCACCTCCAAATTGATCGCTGCTATGGGAGTCTATCACAAGATGAGGAATACGCGGGAGGACACAATCCATTCGAAGAACAAGTTACTTACCAACTGTAACGTTCTTTCGACTGGATGTTCCTCCCACGTATTCCTCATCGACCCTCCCAGCCTACTCCGCAGTACAGTTTACGTTTTCTTACACTTTCCTCTCACAATGGGCCTATCAGTCACAGGACGCGCCTGGGTGTTCCACGAGTATTTCCTTGAAAAAACAGAACTAAAGCCAACGGGCGCAGCTCGAGCTATCTATACCAGCAGTGACGTCGACATGGAACGGAGCCTGGTGAGGGACAATAGATGCCACGACCTCGAGCACAGCGCCCTCTGCCGAATTTTTTTTTCTGAAGCTGGCGATAACGAATATCACAATATGAGGAATACGTGGGAGGACCATCCAGTCGAAAGACCGTTACAGTTGGTAAGTAACTTGTTCTTCTCCCCTACTCTCCCAGTATGTTAAAATGTGTTCTGCCCTTTGAGAATGGATGAGCTATTCCATCCCCCAATTTATGGGATATAACTCTACAGCGAAGTTCCAAAGTGAGTGGCACGCCTTTGTAAATGCGTTTTGAAGCTATGACGAGCAGTATTTGGGCCATTCATTACTGCCCAAATACTGCTCGTAATGGGGTAATAATCAAATACTAGCATGTCTGAGTTCCCGGCCCTAGAAGCAGTAAGTCGCTGATACTGGGCAGATCCCTTGATTTCCGCATGCATGTAGCAGAAATCATTGTGAAAATATTGTAAACTTAATTAGGCCTTAAATGTCGCAATGAGTACACAGGCAGTCCAGGTCAAAGGTCACTGAGTCTAATCTGCCTCTGCACTCGAACGCTTTCTTCAGCGAACACGCGAGGTATGGTGAACTTTTGAGGTCTTCTTTAAAATGTGCACCTGGCCTCTGAAATGTTTAGCCGATCTATGGCGTTGACCTAGTAATACACAAACACACGTCAGATTGTCTGTTAAAACGTGTAAGGGCTTTGTTAATGTTGAGCCAACGTTCGGATATGTGTACTGCACTTGATCAGTACTAATGATGCATAATCAATAATGGTTTAAGATAAGGTGTGTTCATTAATGTAAAACCTACCTATCTTTCAGCAAGAGGCAGACACACCTTTGCCAGAAGAAAAGAGCAACCCTAAGGGGGTGGAATGGCTGTGGCACTCCATTGTGATGCGGATGTACCTGTCCTTAATAGCAAAAAGCAGTCGGAGCTACACGCAAGAAGCTTCCCTCGGCGCTTTGCAGAATCTCACAGCTGGCAGTGGACCCGTAAGTTTACGCCTCAGGCTTGTGCGTTTTAGTTTTTTTCAAGTGTTGTACTCTAAAACCAGAATCTTGCTTCACATGTTACTGTCCGATTGTCCCAAGACCTTAAGTGTGGTTTAGATGTGGATCCAGCGTTACTAAGATACAGAAACCAGACTGCTTTTAGGATTTCTAACAAGTGAAATACCTTGCACAATTTGTGTGGGAAAAACAAACATGAGCAATGACTATTTCACTGTGTTTCGTCTGGATTGCCACCAGGAAGGAAAATTGTCTTATACAATGTGGCAGGCACCGTGTGCCAAGAGTTTCATAAACACCTTTGGCAAATCCTTGGCTTGTACGTTGCGGTTGTGAGCCAAGATTAACTTCTTGGCACCTTTGCCAAGAATACATAATGGTTCAGATGTGTAAAGAAAAATGGATGTAAAGTTTATCCAGGCAGTGGATGGATGTCTCTGCAGTCACAGCACGCCCAACAGTTGTGAATCGCAAGAGGCGGGCCCTTTGTAATTTAGCACAGGATGGGTTAATTGATAGTTTGTGTGGAAGCAAACAATTTCCAGTCTGCAATTTCAGTGATCAACAGGTTAGAGGTACTTCATAAGCAATGCTACAAAATACACAGAGGGTGTTTGTCTGAACAACTGAGTCACAGGCCAGAAATGTAGGCCCTTTTTATATATTTCAGGTGGATTTAGGAACAAAGAGCATTTCCTTAACTAATGTCTATGGCCTTGCTTACAAGCCCCTTATCAAAGTTAGAACTATAGACCTTGCACGTTTCCAGGCACAGTTGCATGCCTTGCATTTTCGCCTCAAGACTGAAACTTCTAGAAGAGTGGTATATCCCTCCTTCGACCATTCCACTGGGCCTTGTGGGCCCTGTTACTTCATGGGTTTCATCACTTCCCAGTAGCAACTTTTTCCATAGCTTGTTTTCCTGTGCCAATAAACATGGGTGCATACTGTAATGTACCTGTTTATATCCATCTCTAATACACTTGCTTTTATCTGCCGGTTGGCAACGTTAGTGGAAGCACCCCCATAAGGGTTATGCTATTGCCTTCCACCACTTTTGTTCTGTTATAAAGTGAATAAATCATGAAGGTAAATGCTTTGAATTTGAAAAGTCAATGTAACACTTAGAGTATCCTTGGGGGCTTTTCATACGCCATAAAGTACTCTAATGGTTAACGTCCTCATCTATGGTTTATTTTGGCTGCTAAACAAAAAAACATTTAATAAAATAGGATACCTAATCCTTTTATAAAATATAATCCAGTGATTAAGTCCATAGATATAATTAGACGAATTCAACAAAACATGGTCCCCTTTAATTTTATTCAAACTTATCAATAGTTCATCTTCTTAATCAATAGTATTCATTAAAAAATATACTAAAATACATTATAAGAACATACCAATTTAAAAGGTAAGAATAGGTCTTCTCTAATCTTCCATGCCTTAAGATGCATCAAAAAGACTATTGGGACAAATTTGGCTCGTCAATTTACACAGGTTAAGAGCATTGTTAATATTCTTGACATAAAAATACTTGAAAGGTATCAGCCACTGGGCCTAAGCCTTCTGTATATAATGGACAAACCCTGACCCCCCCCACCTCCTTTAGCTCCCCTGCTTTACAATTTGTTTCCGACTTCCCTAAACATCTTGAATTAGTCGGAAACAATCACTCCCCTAGCTACAGGTATAGAAATCTACACTGCCTCATACGCTGACGACCCAGCGATTCTGGCTACAACCCCGATTGGACTTCAGCGTTCACTAACTATATTGCAACAATACGCCAAAATAAATAGTTTATTGATCAATGCCCATAAAATAAAAATTCATATTTTAGGGAAGAATGCATCAAAGAATTCTTTCAATTGGTGGTTCGGAGTCTCGCAAATTGAACGAACATTTGAGTACAAATACCTAAGCACACAGCTGCGAAACAATCGTGTCCCCCGTATACTTACCTAGTAATATTATACACAGGGCTTGGAAGAAGTTGATGGTCCTGAGGAAGATCATTGACGAGATTTGGGGGGGTGGGGTTCCATTGAGGCCAAGGTTCGAACGTACAGGATTTCTATTGTACCAACTATCCTATACGCCCTGGAGGTATACCCCGAATGCTCTACTAAATGGTTGACGTCTCTTGAGGCAAAAATACTATGCTCCCTTTTAGATCTATCTTGTGCAACACCAGTCGAGGCGATCAGACTGAAGCTCGGTATGCCATCAGTAACATCTTGCTGGAAAATCGCTGCATGCAGATTTTTGCCGAACATCATATTCACGGATGAGACTAGCAATCCACTGTTGAGGTTAGTCACTGTCCATCAGACAAGGCAGTCTGGAAGCACCTGGTTCACAGACTTGGACCTCATGGTTAGAAACCACCTCTGCGAATTGGGGTGGCTAAACTCCCTGAGACCCTCATTGAGTTCTACCTGTCCTCCCATGTCAAAAAGACTATAGAATGAGACCGAATTCAGTCACTAACATACCTCTCCGGAAAATCCAAGTACGAGAGATTTGCCCAACAAGGCTGTTTTTTTAGACAAACCTCACAGCTACCTAACCAAGTGCTACTCCTCCCCTCCCCCCAACCCCTAATACAATGTGTTCTATATTTGAGATGCAAGTTATTGCCAGTATTTGCTTATATTGTGGCCTGGACTTGTATCCAAAGGGAGGATTGCATATGTAGACTGTGCAAAAGGGACATGCTTACTAAATGTTGTCTTTTGATCCCTCTATACAACAAAGGTTATGCAGAATTCCAGGACTATTGTTTGGATACATTCTGGAATTCTATTTAGCGTTGAATCTCTGGTGATTACGGCGACAGCCTTCCCTATATGGAATTTGATTAATGACGGATTGAACTGAGGGGGTGATTATACCACCTTTTAAAGTATCCCTATGCCCTTAATTATTATACACAGGTCAACTGTGTCTCAGATTTTTTATATAAGCAGTGTTTTTATCAGCATGGTTTTTAACATGTTAATTTTAACTTGATTATTCATTTTTAATCTTATCTTTGAGTATAATATTGTTTTACAGATGTTTTTTAACTGTAATTGTAGGAAATTATGGTTTGTCTATTAATGAAATTTGTGTTGTGCTATGATGTAAACTGTTTGTGTAAAGGTTGTACAACCAAAATGCACAATAAAGCAAAAATTATAAAAATAAAATAATGGACAAACTAATAAGAATCCCCAAGCCCCCACACAGGAATGTCCACACACCAGGTTGGGTGCTACCCTAGTTCTTTTACAAAGTTATCTGTATATATACAAATAAGACTCACTTAGTACTATGTAATTCTACTCAAATAGTTAACACAATATTTACAGTTCTACGTAGTACCACAGTTCTACTTAGTTCAGCAATCATGCACCAACTGGTAACAACTATTAAAAAGCATTCAAATGACTAAACACTGTTTATCCACACAGTCATGAATGTAGAAATGCATGTGATTATTTTGTATCACTGGCAGAATACTTTTCAGAGTAAAGATGCAATTATGTGTGCTGATTTCCCCCCCCCCCCCACCCCCAACCTGGGCAACCTGTAAGAAAAGGTAAGTTATACTTAGCTTTTATGCCAATACCCAGTCCTTATGTGTTCTTTATAATCTGCTTTTATTTCTACAGATTCCACCACCCCAAAGTACCTGGGAAGAAACAGCTCCACCCAAGATGAATCTAGGACCCTTAGTTGGACCCTGAGGCAGGAAGCCCCTCTTCCTCACCGCAGTACCTTGGGTGCCTTGAAAGGGTAAAGTGGAGTTTCTTAGCTTTCCTCAATGATGGACCTCCTCTGGAAGAAGTCATCACTGGGTTGTGGCTGTCGAGCAGGAGAAGGGGGACCTCGCAGTGTCGGAAAGGCAGCAATGAAGGTCTGTGGTGGTGGTCCCCTTGGTCGGTTTGCTCAGCCCGCTGTGGATGTCCCATAAAGTTGAAATTCACTTTGGACCTCAAGGCTTGGGAGGTGAGGATGAGTCCTTTGGTTTTCGTCGATGACCATCAGTGGCGAGGGGTGCAGTGACAGAAGTAGGTGGTGAGTTTTGATAACTTGCGGTTGGATGCAGCTCGGTCCTTCGGTGCCGCAGAACGGATGACCATATGCCCTGGAGTTCTCTGCAGGCCCACCACCAAGTTTGGACCCTTCGGACTCGTTCTTCGATTCTGAATGTCGGGAAACCCTCTGGCGGGACCTTCTCTGCAGGCAGCTACACTGGACATCTGTAACCATGGAAACATGGGTAGATGGCATGGCTGCAGTGCCCCTTAAAGATGTCTTCAGTTGGTTGGAACTTGGCAAGCTCTGGCCGTCAGGCAGCACTATGCCAGTGTACCCCATATTGCAGGCAATACACAGGAGTCTATTTTTCTTCTGGTCACATACAGTCTCTGGACACAGGACAAATCTGGTGAAGAAAAGCAGATGCACAATGTCCCTGTGTAGCTAAGGGAAGAGGTTGCCTGTCCAGGTCCTTTCTTGACCAGCCTTTGGATCTTGTGAAGAGTTGCAGCAGCAGAACTTCTTCCTCCAGCTGGATTGAGGATACACCTCCAGGAAACTCCAGGCTTCCAGCACAGGAGAATTCCAAGCTTCAGACACAGAGGTAAGTGAGGGATCCTGTGACATACACAAACCCAACGCCCCCCCACCCATTCACTCTGGCTGAGCTAGGCTAGTCACCCAATCACACATTAGGGCATTCATCATGCAGCACATAATCGGCTTCACAGGCATTCATCCAAAACCAGATACTCAAAACAGTGTATGTGAATTTGATGCAGCTCCCAGCCTTTCAGAGCACACGCTGCATTCACTCCAATTCAGACAGTTTTTGCTCAGGTAGACCACAGGCATTGTGGGTGTCTGGTTTTGGTTGCGTGTCACAACACAGAATGTGAATTGACTCCCCTTTCCATTCATTCTGGTCCCACCCCTAGGGTGTACCCAAAACAAGCAGTCCCTGGGAATGCTCCTACCAGTCTAGCAGGGGCAGCCACAGAGCCGTAGAGGGTCTGCCCACCCAGCATCCCATCAGAGGAAGGGAGACTGAGCCTGGGCTTCTCAGGACTTTTAGAAACAGGAAGGGAAAAGTAGGAAGCCATGCGGCTTTCAGTGGCTGTCTTGCCTTTGTTCTGGAATCTATTGATTCCTATGGCAAGGCCTGGGTATCCAAAAATGGACTTGATCCTGAGCCACTGTCAAGATAGCCTGTAGCTGCCACCAGCCCATACCGTACTTGGTGAGGCAACACCAGGTGCCCAGAAATGTACATTAGGAGTACCAAAGGGGTACACCTACTCATGGGTATTGTTCAACAATAAAAAATAAGAGCTGCACTGCCAGAGGTCCAGACTGGACTCCAGTTGCAGAAAACCACACAACAAACACCAACAGGGAAGTAGTGGGACAAGGATGGCCTATCCCTCCAAGACATTTCAAGCATCACATTTACCATGGCACCTCGGACTACGCATCCCTGAATCCTAAACACGCTGTGCCTGAGCGGTGCCCAGTGACCAAGATGATATAAGTCAAGCATGGGAAGAGCCAGATACTCAACAAACCTCTAGTGAGTCATGGGTTATTACTGTTCCATGTATTCCCGTTTTTGTTACTATTTGTGTACTTACCCAGCCTGCTTCCTGAATCGCCCTCTTTATTATCCCTGGTCACGACTCCATGGTACTGTGTGTTCCTAGTGCACCAAACCTGCCTCCTTCCTAATGCTGCCTTTTTGGTTTTCTGACTGCGACGCTTGGGAAAGTGTTGTACTTATGACTTTCTTACCGAATTCTGGAACTTTGGACTTTGATCCTCTACCCGCCTCTGATCAGTCTGTCGTCGATTGTACCAGGGCCTTCAGTTGTGTAAACCTTTACTGTGGAATTTACGGTGCATCCTCAAGGCCCCCTGGAGGCCTCTGCCAACTTTTTTCTTTACATCCTTGTGCCGTTTGGGGATGATTTCCTTGTCCTTGCTGGACCGCTTGTTGCCACAGTCCAGGTAGGGCAGTCCTCACTTCATTGGGCAAAGGATGGTGTATTGAGTGCCAAGTTGGGTCTTCTCCTGCTTACATCTCTAACTGGCTCTGCGAACATACCTAGTATTAGACTATATTGTCAACCCTTGTTTGCCCAGCTAGAATGGATGCATCCACGGATCCCCTAGAAGCTCTGGTTCAGGCCGTAGCAACGCTCAAGACTGAAATGTCATCTGCTCATGACCACATTCATGCATGTTTAGATGCTTTTCAGGCTAGAGCACACCCTTTGGCAGAAGAAGCAGTTGAATTTGCAGAAGGAGCTGCTGCGCCTGTTTCACCTCGTCAAGTCACCCTACCTTCCATCACCACTATACCCTTTTCCTTAACACCCTAGGAATACTTCATAAGCAATCCCCATACTTACTGGAACTTTCTAAACCAATGTTGGCTACCCTTTTTTGTGTTGACCTTCCACGAATCTACTTCTAAGACTGCATTTGTTTTCCTATTTAAGCGGAGGAGTATCCACTTGGGGCGAATCAGTTATTGAAATGAATCAACCCACTGCTATATGATTTTGGTGCCCTCACTTGGGAAATGAATCATGTCTTTGACACAAGACATAAAGGACAGACCGCCAACCTCTTAGAATTAAACCTGGGGCAGATGGATTTACTCTGGTACGTTGCCAGGTTCAATCAACTGGTAACAGAAACACTTTGGCCAGTGGAAAAGAAGGTAGCGGGGTTCTATAAAGGAGTACATGAAGAACTGAAAGGAGCCATGTCTGTTCCAGCACTGCTCACCTAATACTTTGCACCTTTGGGCATGGTTTTCAAGTTGATGCATGCTAAGCTGAAAGTAAAGGTGAATGGTGGGTGAACCCACCACCCCACACCTCGCATTACATTCTGAAAAAACCCAACCATAGCGGTTTACTTGGGATGCATCAAGGAGCCCAACGGCCCCCAGCAAAGATGTTGTCAAACTCCTAGGCTTATCCCAAAAGGGAATTTAAGGAATGAGCTCAGTTGTCCATGATTCTCTTCCTAATAACAAGCGGGGTGCCTCACTGGTACGACTTCTGGTATGCCTTTCGTTTGCGGATGCACCCAGTATTACAACCGCTGCGATAGGTTCTGGGGCGACTGGGAATCTACTTGGATCTTATTCTAGCTCAATCCTTGGGTATTTCCAGCCTGCCTAATGAAGCACTCAAGCCAGTTTTGGAAATGGATGGCCAGGAACTGTCTTTGCGCCCAATAGCTGCCAACACACCAAAGATGACCTTGGTATGTTCATGTCATTGAGAAGAAGTTGCGTTATACCTTATCGGTGCTCCTCGTTTTTATATAATTCTTGGGCTTCATTGGCTGAGGCTAGATAACCCTTTGATCGACTGGGAGTTATGATTCTTGCAGAGTCATCACAGATTCCCAGCCTAAAGTCTCCTCCCATGTGGCCAATGGAGGGCAGATGCTATCTGATCCTAATCCTGGGGTTGGTACCATGGGGGAGGATCACATGGGGGGAGAAGGCTGTCAATAGAATGAAGTGACTCTGTCAGGAGAGACATGCTATTCATCCTCTTAGGAAGATTTATGATTGCGTTAATATTTAATGGCATATTGTCAACTTGGGTCCCCCCTCACCCCCCAGCCACCCCACCCCCAGAGACTTACCCGAAGTACCAAGTGCAAACCCCTAAATTGATATATAGCAGACAGTCAAGGCATTGCGGTAACTAACTTTAGTAGTGTTGACCTTCCCAAATGTTCAAGTAGTAAACCTAAAAGAATATCTATAATTTCCTTAAACTCTTACTTGTGAAATATATCTCATACAGCCCCCTAAGGAAAGTGGACTAAAATGAGCAATTAAAGGAACTAGGAACACTGTGGACTTCAAGTCCCATAATGCTCCTAGCACTGTGATGAAGAAGAGGGACACCGAAACACTAGACCAGCAAGAGCGGTCTAGTTCTAATGACCCACACCTGAGAAGGACCTTTAAATATTTAAAAGCCTGTCCGGTGCAGGTCAAAAGAAAGCTGTGGCTGTAGGAGGTTCTGTGCAGCAGAAGAAAGTAGAGGCTGGTGTTGCCAGAAGCCGGACCCCGTAATGGGAGTTTGTCAGAGTAGCCTGGAGATGCAGAGGGCTTGCAGCAGGAAGTTGTGGTGAGCCCAGCCGTCCCAAAGGAGAGATTTGCTCTCCTTGTCCAAAGCATTCCGGTACAAGTATTGCACGAGGCTGATGGTAACTGTCCAACGCGAGGGAAAACCTGACGAGAAGCAAACCACAATAAGGGGGTCCGGAGGAGACGCCAAGTGAACCCGGCGAGTTGTCCTGAACTAGGGGACCCCTGGGCGCTCTATCCTAGACCACTTTAAAAGAAAACAGTTCTTGAATACCAAAAAAATGTAAAGAAAGCAGATTGAAAGTAATTACCCAAAATGGAGAGGTCGAACAGAAGGATATGATCATCCATATTACCCACACCAAAAGGGGGCAATTGTTAAACAAGGTGAGTGCAACTTACCTGAAAAGAGAGACCAAAAAATAGAAAGTTATACCCAGCATCACTTTCTTCCAAAGAAGGGCCAATATAAAACAAAGGGGATCCAGTTTTCCTAGAGAAAGATATCTCAACAAGAGACCTTGTTATCTGTTTGTGAATGCCCAAAGCTATCCAGGCAGATTGAAGGTCGTAGTCATGAGTTGTGAAACACATTGCCAGCAACCAATTGGTTGTGGGGAAGGAGATAAGAGGCAGCAGGAGAGATGCCCTCCCTGTTTAAGGGACCAAGAGGGAGAGAATTGTAACCAACATTGCAAATGGCAACATAAGAATCATAGTCCTTCTGTGCGGAATGTATATGAAACAAGATGTACGTCGATGGTGTTGCATTCCAAAGACTTATTCCAGAGGTGGTTGTAGATTTAACTTTCCCCATTGAGGAGTCCAGTGTAGAATGTTGGGACTAAACCTTGACACAGAGTATAAATAGTAGTAGCAGCTTTTGTCCTGGCAGGTGAGTATACCACGGAGAAGAGGAGTTGAAGTACTTTAAATGTGGTAGAAGGTTGTACTTCATTATGGTGGGAAAGTATTGGTAATTCCTTTTCTGTGTTTGATGAACAGTTGTGTAACCATCCTGACTGAAATACAACTCTTGCATTAACTTTTTCAAATGAGTGCAGGAAGAAAAGACTTTGAACTGTCAAGTGGACGCTTTAACAATTGTTGCCAAGTGAAGCATTGGAGGCAGATAACTGTGCATTCCACCTGGAGTGGAACTCTGTGAATGAAAAGAATTTCCTTGAAATGAAGTTTGGTTTATTCTGAATTGTTCTAGGGGGAAGGGGGCCCACCCCTGATCATAAAAGTGTTTTTCTCATGTTTGAATATATGTTGAGTTACAAAGCTGAAACTGCCAAATGATTCCTATATGATCTAGTTGTATGTAATGGTGTGAGGGACAGACCTTTTGGACACTAGGTCATTTTTCTTTAATCTGGGTTTCGTTGGGTTGGAGAAAGAAGGGCATTTGTCTCGCCCTTTATAATTTCAATAAATGGCGAATTATGAGAACTCCACCTGTGTGTCCATCTCCCATGTCTGACTCATCAGAGTCTTGTACTGTTGGCTTTTCGTCACATTGTTTTTGCGCTTGCGTAGATCCATGTGCCACAGCTGTTTGCCACATCACAGGCAGGTCAGTTTTGACTTTATTGGGGAAAGGGTGTTGTATTGTGCCTAGTTGGGCCTTTTCCTCTTTGCAGCTCACTAGCTCTGGGAGTATGCTTGATATCTGCTATCGGACACTAATAGTGCTTCATTATTCCAGATCTTAATCCAATATTAATTATTCCAGATCTTAATCCAATATAGTAGGGTTTAAAATGTTGCTACAAGAGGGATATATAGGCCTTTTTTTAGGAGGGGGGTTGCAAAAAGTCCACAGTGCTATCCCCTAAATCCTGGGTACCCCCAAACAAAGGCTGTTTGTATCGTGGTACGCAGACGGTTGGAGGGTGTTGGTGGGTGCTCCCCAGGTTAAGCCTTCTACTGTGTAATCCAAATTTTGTGTCTGAATTAGAGTTAACTAGTTGGATTTTCAGATATGCTTAAATGCTTAATTTTCATTCTCTCCCTTGACTGTTTAACAGTCTTAATGTACCAATTTGGAGTGAGGTCGTGGATAAGTGAACCTTTTTTAGTTTTTGGTTGGATGGCACATCCACCACAGTTGGCTTTCAAAAAGTTGCTACCATCATTGTGCAAAATGGTCTGCATTTTTTATTTTGAATTGATGTTTTATGTAGTGCTCCTGCTGATGGACGTTCTCTCAAAGGGATTGTCTGTATGTTAAGTGGAGCTTGTAAGTTTGCTGTGCCCTTTTGCAACTGGAGGCCTCAGTCTCCCCTGAGCCAAGTGTGAGCTTTTGCAGTGTATGAATCGCTCCCCAAAAAACTTGTAGTTTTACGGGCAGTTAAGAGTGATCTTGGGGACCTGGTCAGTTGTGTTTAAGTTCTGTAAAATGCTTTGTGTGCCTGTAACATAATTCTGTCTGCTAAGGGGAAACCACAAGTTTTTTTTTTATTCCAGGAGCTCAAATGAATGGCTTCTGCATGAAATTCAGGTCTGCAAATCGACCTTAATTTCATCATGCACTTGTTCCATAAAACAAGGAGTTACTAGTTTGTAGACAGGTGGGTCTATTGGCTCGTACGATGTAACTAGAGCCCCGATGTGTATGTAAACCCCGAAGCATGGCCGAACGTCCAATAAAGCGACCTACGGGCCCATGTACAACAGCTTTTTGGCATGGTCAAATCCCAGGTCAGGCTCACAACAGGTTTCTGGTTTTGCAGCATTGATTTGTGGTCTATTCAGGAGGCTGGGTTCTCGGCATGAATCTCTGGCTTATTTGTTGAGTTCATTCAGCCAATCTGGGCCCTTGAATCTCATAAACGAACTTTAGCGCGCTACAGGTGGTCCAGCTGAGTCCTTGTTACTTGATTTTTTCTTGGCTGTGTGGCAAGTTGAACTGATAGCAGATGCACACTTTCAGGGAGTTTGTAGTCTGTTAAGGAGTTTTGATCAGAGTTTTGAGAAGTTATAGGCGTTAGGCATTGTATGATGACATTGCCACCACTCACATAGCCTGGCCATCATTTGCAGGGTAGAGTTCCAACGTGTGGCCACTGAGGTCTTAGTGGCAGCTTGTAGCACACCTGCAGTTGGTGCAGTGCATTCTGGGCATGGTAAGCCCGGCTGGATTGTGAGCTGATCTTTTTAACTACAGTGACCTCTTCCTTCACAGGCTAAAAATCGCTCAAATAGTGTGTGGCTACAAGATGGAGGATGTGTAAAAACCATGGGATGTGATTTTGTAGGCATGAAGGACATTGATCCGTTGTGTGCTGAAACAAAGCCCAAATACAAATTACGTGGCTGTAACCACTATGGCTTGATTTCTCCCAGATATTCTCTTCCTTGTGCCTTCTGCCCTGGAACCCTTGCATGCACAACCTAGTCTCCTGCTGAGCTGAATAAATCTGCTGCTCCCCTGGGGAGAAGGAAAGGCAACCTAGTGTGCTGTGATAACCATGACGTCAGTGCGCTGAACCCTTGTCTACATGGTCCTGTTGAAGTGGATTGTATTTGACCTCTGACTCATGTAGTACCCACCCCACTGTAGCCAGTAGTACAATTCTGCTACCACTTTGTGAGAGGAAAAGTGATGAACAGGATCTTCCCAGCATTGATAGATTTTCCCATAATTCACCAGAAAGCCATGGTTTTCTAACAGTAGGGCAAAAGGTCTGGTGCCAAATTTTAAGAGAATGGCATTGAGTGTGTGCAGTCTGTCATGTGACTTGTGAGATTTTGCTCTAGACGCAAACACATAAGCAATACTGGTTGGAAGCAATGGGGGGGTGGTCATTGCAGTACATCGCTGAGGTGCGGTGGCTAGCTTTTGGTGTCCCAACCAATGAAACACCTGCAGTATTTTCATTGATACATGTGTGAATTGCTGGTGGTATGCTGCTTGCCTGATTGTATGCAAGTGATGAACTTGGTCTTGTGATGTCTTCCTATTATGTTGAAAGGGAGTGTGGGAGCCCCTCCACTGATAATGAGCATGAGTCAAATACCCTGTTCTATGGAATTTCTTCCACTCAGGAGGGTCTACAACCACATTTGAGCTCATAGCACTTTTCACAGAGGAGAAATACCCATTTGCATATCAGTCTTTGTCCCACTCGCAACGGCAGTGCAGCAACGAAATGCCAGGCAATTCTCTTCTGAAAAAAAGTACCATCACCAACCCCAGACACGTGTTTCAGCCTTGTTGAGCCTCCTCGTGGGGTGAAGCTGTGCCTCTCTAGGGCACATCTGGATTACCCTTGGTTACTTAGGGTGAATCTCTTTTTTTGGGATGGGCGTTCCACACTCCTTTTCAGTCTTCCTATTGTGTCCTTCTCCTTAACTTTCTCATATGCTTATAATAGCTGGCTATGCAGTAAACTGATCATCATTCATATCAAACGCACATAGCAAGCCAACACATGTCTAGTCCGTGTGCCAGAGAAAACAGGCAATGTAGGATGAATGCAATGTTGGCATATATTGGCGTGGGGTGGTAAGCCTGAAATACATGTAGCCTCACTTTGTATATTTGAGCTCATTCATGTGCTAATGCCTAGGAACGTTTTATTTAACAGTGTGCTGTGCATCGTTTCATTGGTTGAAGGACTAGACATATTCAGCTATAATGGGTATATGAGAAGACTAAGGAGAAGCGATTCATGTTTGCTATGTTATTTTGGCTGGATTTAGTTAACTGAGAACTCAACAAAAGGTCATTTAGTCTCAGCTGGTACTGTGCTAGACACATCATTGTTGTGTACCTTGACTTGATTCCCCTGGCAGATGGGAGTCTGTCTCTGGTCTGATCACCTTTATCTATATTCTCAAGTGTAGAATTACGTGCCTGGCAGGAGATCAGTGCGCTTACTGCCACGTTTCTATACATCAACGTATAGCCTGCCCTTAACCCATGCGCACAATATAGAGGGGAATGGGGTATACTTTTCACTTTGTTTTACCTTTATAACGAACCCCACTGAGATGACCTGTGGTACAGGTTTAGGCAGGAAGGAAGGATAGCTCAGGGGCAACGTGTTTATCTTGAAAGCAAGACAACGTGGCGCAACACCGGTTCGAAGTCCGATCCCCTCCTTGGAAGCCACTTGCTGGTATTAAGCGTGCTATTGATCTGCTATTTCAATTGCTACAGTTCACCCTTGAGAACTTTCAATCGAGAAATGAATCCCCAAAACTGCAATTGCAATGGAGCGACGTAGGCGCCATCGCTAGCTACTACGTTTGCCGCATTTCAAACTCGCATGTGTATGACAACCCGCACCAGATGAGCTAACAAAGAACATGAAAATGATGGCTCTATATAGATGAAATTCTTATAATGTGGGCTATCAGAGGCAGAACTCGGGCTGTTGTTGATCTTAAACTGAATGAGTTTCTCATCTCTTGAAACTTGAATTACAGTAAGACCAAGATTTTGAATTTCTCTTCGAGAAGAACAAACTTTGACAAGCATTTCTTTCCGGAAACTGAAGCAAACCCGCTATTAAATGCAAGCCGTCAATACAGCACAAATGCCACCGCCAGTGTGCCGTTGTCAATTTCGAAAAACAAAGACTGCAGTAGCAATGCACCTGTCAACTGGAGAAAGATTTGAAGAGTGTATTCAAAGGAAATTGGCACCTGCATGAAGGGGCGCCACGCACTGTGTCTAAGAACACCGATGGAAACCGCCTAAATTCCCTCCCGTCCAACTGAGCCTTCCTGTGAATCTAACATTTTGTTTTATTTAAGCCCTTGCCCTCACTGGAATCCCCCCATCAACCCGCCACTGCCCGATGTTCCACACATACCCAACCTGAGGACTCCCACTTACTGCTGTGCCTTCTGCTTGGTACTGCCTCCAGGCCATGGAAATAATAAAGGGACAACGTCACTTTACTATGTCCTGGACAGCCTTATGGCAATTAAGCAGGCTCGAGTCGCATAGTTTCTTTCCTATAAATATTGGCACTCCAGACAAAGGCACATGGCGCCAATAGCCTTACCACGGGGCTCGGCAGAGGAATTGACGGTAATGGCCCGAGCTGTCACGAGGCCCTCTTTGCTTGGGCCTACCTGGGCTTGGGTTGGCGGGCTATTACTGGATATGTCCATCATGTTCGTGCCTTGAAATGCCATATATCATTTCTCCTAGCTTTGGGGTTATAATTGTATTCTAAAATGAGCTATTGCACAAGTGGCAAAAGTTCCCAGACGAAGTCTTATAATAGACAGAAAAGAACAGAAAATGTTGATAATCCTTCCCTTCGGACTGAGAGTAAGTAAATGCTCCGCTGGGTTCCGCGACTCCTTGGGTCTGAACAACTAGGTTCCTCCTAATCTGTAATCCATTCGTTTATCCGCAACGGGCAACATGGACTACGCCTCCTAAAATGTGAACTTGATGAACTTGTGTTTAAGTATACTGCAGTACCTCTGCTCTGGGTTCTTAAACCGGCAGCTGGCACAACATCTTTCATGAGTCCTTTTGCCAAAAACCTGTCAATTATGGATCGATGGTTAACATGTTGCACTTGCCACTAACATTTATTTTATTTCAAGACACAAGTAATATGTCGACTGACCTCTTTAAATTGCACAGTGCATCCATCACCCTCAATTAACCAGTGGGATTTGCAGCTTTAACGCCCAGATATATTGACTTTGTATGGAGCAGCTGTGGGTGGTGTCAACAGTGGGTGGGGACTGTGCGCTCCGAGCCACAGACGTGTGAGAAAATATTTGTGCCCCGGCATTTATTTTCTTAAAAATTGAGCACGGTTTACATATCCGTCAGGGAAGTAGTGCCGTTGCAGAACTAGAATGCTCCTCTTGCAGAGCCTGTTGCTAAAAGGAAAATGATGGTTTTACGCAGACAGTGACATTGTTGGAATAGGGTAGTTGCCTTAGGTGGCCTCATACTCCACTGGAAAGGGGAAGGTGTTAGGGATAATGTTGAGTGTGTGTGAGGCATTTCTAGCTGGGCAACCATGGTAAAGCAAGCATGGTAAGTGTTATTACCTGGCTAGAATGTCATTATGGTACAGCCAGACTAGTTTTTTCTAACTGTGGCATGACATTTTGTACTGGGCATCTTTGATAAAGCAAGCATGTTAAATGGTACCTGGCTGGACTGGCATTTTGGTGCACCAAATCTAGCCATTTCTTTGGCATGGCTAGGTTTACCGAGAATGTAAAATGAGCATGCTAAGTGATATTATGGGTATAGACTGCGTTTTGATGCAGCCAGTCTAGCTATTTTTGGCATGGCATTTTGGTGCTGGGCAGTTATGATCAAGCAAGAATGATGTGTTTAATTGCTAGACTGGCATTTTGGTGCTGTCAGTTTGAACAGATTTTCATATTGTGGCATGACATTTTTATTTGCAAACCAAAAAGTATGTACTTTCTTTGGGATACTGGAATATATTTGCAGAGTCAGCATGGACAAGTTACTGGCATTATGCACGAAGCAAACTGGAGTATGTTCTTATCTCTATGCATAAAACGCTTAGGAATGTTTCCATACTCGGCTGATGCAATTTATCAGTGTTAGGTTGCCCTCTGCTATCCAAATGGCAAAGTGCACCTCTGTGTGCCCAAAAACGGCTATCATTTTAACAAACAGAATGAACGCAGTTCTACGCGGTCACCTTCATCTTCCACTATCGCAAACATTCTGACTAATTTTACGTTACTACTTTCCATCCCCACTTGGGCACAGAGGTTCCAGTTTCAATGAAAAGTTAATTACCGGCTCAACGTTTCAGTCTCTAAGGAGCGAAACGCTGTAGGATGAATGCTTCCTCAAATGCTAAAAGTGAAAGTAGGTGCTGTGATTATGTTACTACGCAATCTTGTGCCATCACGGTTACTCTGCAATGGAACAAGGTTGACAATTATGTGTCTACAAAGACAACACATAGAGGCCTGGGTAATCGATGGGACTTGGATACTGTTTTTACACCGTGCATATCTCTCATTCCATCTGATACAAATATGCCTTTCAAATTCAAAATAAGACAGTTACCTATACGTTTATCCTTTTCAGTGACCATTAATAAGTGACATGGACCTATGCCACCATCCTGGAAGCGATTAGTGGTAATTCTGATCTTTAAGTAGGGGACAAAAGTGACCCTATGAATTACTGACTGATATTGACCTTTAAGATATGCTAGAACGGCGTATGTTCTAGCATATCATGCTCCTTTTTTTCTCAAATTTTTCACATGAAGTGTGCATGCTGTAAAATGACACATTATTCAAAAAACAATTTTGGGGGGAGAACCTCTCCAGAGCACTCTTAGTTCCAGCTCCCTTGCTACACGTGGTCACTCTGGCATTTTTATGCCCCACCAATTACAAAATTCCCCAGCCGCCACTATAAATGGGCTGCGTAGACCAGGGAGTTGGCTGAACTCTGTGGCAGTGGGGCACAATGTGATCCCCTGTAGATGCTATGGACGCTCACAGCACCTCAACAGCAATACCCCCACACATCCAACACTCGCTTGAGCCTGTAGGCTATATTCAACACTACCCAAAGCACAGTTTGTATACCACACTGACATTGCGAATACTCATTGTGATCTGCCTTCATAAGTGAAGAATATTGTTTTTTTAAGCCCCTTTGGCGCAAACGTCCACCCTAATACATTTTACCGTTAAAAACTTGAAAACGAAATTGATACAAAAATCAAAACTGTACTTGTCAGTGCATATAAATTGTTCTTTTCAAGGTATTTGGCTCGCCTACACAAGGCATGTGAAAGATACATTGCGACTGCAAATATGCAGTCTATTGAAGAAAACGCCCTGCATTTAAACAGAAGCCTTTATTCCACCGCCACAATCTTGGGTGTTTCTTACATAGATCATTACAAGCTGGCCATAAAAATTAAATGTCGAAGCAAATTAGAACTTGTTCTACATGCCTGGCATAATTTTGAAAATGCCAGATTCCATTTTTCCATGACACTTGCAACCGGCAAAAAACCTAAACACAGTTTCAATAAAAAGCAGTTGTAAGTTAAAATCTGGCACACGGTCTAAGTATTCCTCATAATCAAAAGAAATCTTTATGGACTGATGGCTTAGGAAAAGAGCTGTTATGAAAATGATACAGGGTATTTTGCAGGTCCCATAAATAGTACCTCCCCTTTAGTGATGACTTGGTTGCCTTATTGGTATTGGTTGGGTTCTTCCATGAAAGTTCTCCAAAATCTTGCAAAATAGTCTTCACGTGCCTAATCCATGGACGATGTAAAGCTCCTCTTTAATTGAATACGGCAATCATATCTTGTTTGCATGCAAGCAGTTTCAGAGAATTGTACATTCTAACCCAGCACAATACTGGCATCTTGCAGACAATGGGGGGCCCTAGCAATTGTTTTGAAAATATATTTTCACTCTGTGTTAATGACCTAGTCTGGGAAGCCCCAGGTTTCTGCTCCATAGATGCACGCTTCTTTGGCTCTCATCTTACAAACATTTAATAAACATTTAACCAGTCTACCCCTTTCTCTCCTGCAAACCTCAGAATAGCTCCAGAATTCCTTGCCAATGTTTCACTTTCTATATTGGTCTCACCAGTTTCCCCCTTTATTAAATCTGACAACTAGCCATAAAGTCACTTCTTCAATCGGTCTTCATTAACATATATGTTCAATGCATTAACTGTTCTCTTTTTCACACAGCAGAACATGGTTTTAAAATATTTAATTTCCACACGTTTGGTACTGGAGGTGGAAGTAAAAAAAGCCGATTTTGGTCATCCCAGATCTTGTTTTAAGATATTTAAACCTCATCTGCAAATGGAATCCAGATGTTATCCTCATCAAATCTGAGCGTGTCCGCTTCTAAAATTGAAATCCCTTCTGCAAGATAATTTATTTTAAAAGTTTAATAAGACAGGGTTCAAAACACACCACCTGGCTTGCACCTTTTTCGATTGCAAAGGGATAGATT
The DNA here is from genome assembly GCF_040938575.1 of Ambystoma mexicanum. Lineage (NCBI taxonomy): Eukaryota > Metazoa > Chordata > Amphibia > Caudata > Ambystomatidae > Ambystoma > Ambystoma mexicanum. Next base: position 100,752,226 of record NC_090936.1, on the reverse strand, counting down.
TTCTCTACCCCATTCAGACTCAAGCTATATCCTTATGTAACTCCATGAGTGCCCTGAGAAGATCGTATTGTAAATGTTGCTCCCTTAGGGGACCACAGTGCCTTGTTAGGAACAGAGTCAAAAGTGGTCCTAAGATCTGTAAAATGGAAGTCAAGGTTCACCCTCTTTAATGGAACACACTTCTCAATTAGTAAGAATAACCTAAATGTCTAAGTAACAGTCCACACCCCCTTCGGGAATCCAGCTTGTCGGTTGAATTTGTTATTACTGTGTCGCTCTTATTCAACAACGTCTACACAAATATTTTACCTGCTGCATCGAAGATGGAAATGGGGCTGTATTGTGCAGGGTTATTTCTAGCGCTCTTGTTATACACTGTAATACTCTCAGCATTCCGCCATGAGGGGGTGGGGGGTGTAACTCGTAAGAATGGCATTCTATAATTTGGTTAGAGTATCCCTGGGATACCATCTTGCCCAGAAGCTTGCCCAGCTTTTTAAACACTTATCACTTGAACCTCTTGTAGGGTAACAACCAAGGTTGATGCACTATGCATCGCTTTTAACCTTGGAGATTCTATCAAAAAAGCATCTCTATTTTCACAGTATACGTTTCTAACGTACTCGTGCCAAACAGTCTTGTGTATGATAGCTTCTTGATTACAGCAATCCCATTAAACAAGTTCCCAAAACACAGTATCATTGTTGGTAGCTGCGGACAAAAGAATTTACCATTTCTGCTTAATCAAGATTTCATATTTTTCTCATGCCCTTAATCCCATTATTACTCCTATTGATAGACTGTTTTACTAAGTTTTTGTTTACACTGCCTACATTTTTGCTCCAACCGTGATTCCATGTGGGTCATTTTTTCTATTACCAGCCCACAGGGCTTGGAGAAATAAGGTAAGATGGTGCTCGATACTTTATATAGAATCCATTTTTATCTCAAGATCATGTGAATTTGGGCACAGTATTGTCATGATGCTTACCCCCGGGCATCAGGACCAAGGCCCTCGGCTCCGGGAGCAGGCATCCAGACATTTGTTTAAACCTCAGCAGTCCCGGCTAGGGGCTGTCTGGGTTCAGTCCTGGCGCTTTAGGCGCCAGGCTCATCATAGAAATCAGTCCTGGCGCCAATCTCATAGACTTTACTTACCTGATGAAAACCATGCTGCAAAAGAGTCCAAGCCTACATGAGGCCTGGATGGGACTATTTTGTTACAGGGACTATTTTTTACTCGGGCGTGGCTCTAGGGAACTTCTTACCTGGAACTACTTTGGAGGCTATTTAAACCACACCCGAACAGCAGCACATGCTTCGCGTTATTCTGCATCCAGCAGCGTGACGCTCACTGTGCCTGCAGCCAGCATCCAGTCTTCTGCCACGCCTGCATGCCTGCAGCCAGCATCCAATCTTCTGCCACGCCCGCTTCGAATCCGGAGCTCCTAGAATAAAGAAGAGGAAAAGGACAAGGTTAGAAAACAAACTTATTTCAAATTCCTCACCTAATTCCGGAACCATTTCATCTCCGGACCTGGAAAGTACATCAGTCCTGCACGCTTCACTTCGCCAGCTCCAGCACGGCGCCATACTCACCAGTTCTCACTGCATCTTTCGATCCGGCACTGTCTCCATCATTTCTTCGCCGTAATCCGGCACCTACGGCACACATGAAAAAACAAGGTGAGCCAAGGGAATCAACAAATACAACCTCTTACCACCATAGACTTACCTGATTCACCACCGGCGGTATTATTCCATAACTCTCCACATTTTCATATGCTGCATCTGTAAAGAGGGAGAAAAACAACACGTTAACGCATGCAATAGTTACCGGACAGCGTTGGGGTAACACAGACTCTTACCTGAACGCCAGCAGCAGCTACGAGACCTTCTTCTCACGAACTCAGTTGCAACTTAAGGAAGGAAGGGGACAAGAGTGAACATCTGGCACATTGAACTCTTTGAACTTACTTACCAATCCCGCCAGGGACTTCAGAGTCAATACTTACCGGAACTCTCCCAACAACGCCTTCAAACCAGTGAAGTAACTGGTATCTACGCGCCCCTGCAAGACACGCAGGATGGAGAGCTCATCTTTTACTAACATAAGGTGAGGTGATTAAGGGGATATCGGAGGTCATTAGTAGGGGAGAGCGAGAACATTTGGGAGGCCATCACTAAAACCCGCAGGTGGTTAATCCCTGTCTCCACTTGCATGAAAATACTTCTTCGGGTCCAGCAGACAAGACTAGGCGGGCCAGTCCAGACAGTCATTTCTGCACTACGCATCACTTTGAAGGAGACCGCAGCTGTCCGGGTCCGATCGACACCCCTGTGGGGTCCAGGTGAGCATAACAAGTATTAAATTCAGAATCGATAGATGCTCTGCATATATTTGTGGGAGGGTATTATTCTTTTTTCTTAACCCATTTTTATTGACCATCAATTATTCAAGCAATCGATTGGGACAGTCTTATGAAGCACTTATGGGCATTGTGGCCACACGTCAATCCATTTTAAAGTAGTGGTTAATGGGTCATGATCACTTTCAGAGCCCTGAGCTGCTCAGAACTTATTAGCATGATGCCATTATCCAACATTTACTAATATATAATCAATAGAACTAGAATGCCCTGAGCCTCGATAGGTGGGTCTAGCCAGACTTTCCTCCACAAAGCAAGCATGTAGTATTCTTAAACCTACCCTTCTCCACAACGTTGCTATTTCGAAGGCAAATGGTTGTTCCTTTTTGGCTTTGCAGCATTAATGTTTGGGATATCCAATGCTAAATCTTCCTCCTCACCGATGTCTTTCAAAATATCATGGGGTTCCTGTTGCAGATTTAAGTCCCCCAGTACTTGCTCTTAGGCAAGATTGTATGCAGTACCCTTTGGGTGCACTGCAACAACCTGACCTCCTGGCAATAGGAACCCAGCTTTTGGTATAAGCTTGTACTACACAGGTTGGTAGCGTGTTGAGCAGCCAGGCTTATCCCAAGAGGGGTCAATGTGAGCTGTAGGGGAGTTACACAAAGATTCACAGTGACAAGTATTCAAATCAACTCTTACACCCACGGTTTCTTGAATAAACTATTAGTTATCAGTCAGTTAGAATAAGCCTTCTTCAGAAGGGAGCAATATAACAGTAACACTCAAATACACTTTAAAAAGAAATACTCACACTCAATATTTCTAAATCCGTAAGTACACTTCGAGGGGATTGTGTCCTCCGACGTATTCCACATCTATGACAGTAATCACCACAGCTGTGCTGCCTCGGAATCTTTTTTCGGCGTAGGCGTTCTGCTTCAATACGCTGTTCCCGAGGGCCTCCGTCGAGGGTCGACGCCACCGGATGTTATATATAGGACACACAGCACCCGTAGCCTCAGTTGTATTTTTTCCCCAGAACGTATGGCACCAATCTCCTGCCAGTATGACTGCAGAAAGCCTTGCAGAAACGTAAGCTAAAATCGCATAAGAAATTCTGTAGAGGAGCAGGCTGGGAGGGTTTGATGTGGAATACTTTGGAGGAACATCCCATCGAAAGAACGTTACCAGGTAAGAAAGTAACTTGTTCTTTTGGCATGACCCACAGACATTACCTGCACCCTCAGGTGACTTCAATAGTTAAGGTGCTGGGGACATTAATAGATCACCGTTGCATTTAGAATCAGATGTAAGAGTTTGTCAAAGAGAGAGGTTATTATGACGCAACAAGAGCTCTCATAAATATTTCTAAAAGCAGGTAAGCACTTTTGTAAACCCCCCAATGCAAAATTAGTTAACCCTTTTCTGGAAGGAAGACCAAACACATTTACAGAGGGAAGAAGAGTTATACAGGGAGCCAGGCTAAGAGGTAGGTAAAATGTCTTGCACAATGTTTTTAAAAATCTTTGTAGAATGAAGAATTCAAAGTAGGGCCAAAAGCTGTTTAGGCTTGTGAGGTAAAGACGCTATCAGCAACTCTACAGAGCAACCACAACAAGTCTCACCAACCGAGAACAAGTGCAGCTACACAACAAGAAGTAAGTTCTCTTAGTCTGTTCAGTACCTAGTTTGAAGAAAAAGGGCCGCAGATGACTTCAGTTCCTGTGCAGCTCTACAGATCCTGGTGTTCCTGTGCCTCAGTCGTGGGGACAAGAGGGAGGACTCCTGCACTGCAGTGGGACCGTCAGCGACCGCAACCGGCAATCTTCAAACAAGTGGGACTTTGGTGTTTCAGCTCCTCGCGACTATCGCAAATAGCAACACTGCAGTTTCTGGCTGTCGAGATGGACTTTCCTTGCATCTGGGGTCCAGCGCTCTGTTGTGGCTCAGGCTCGATCAGTCTGTTTCCTGGGAGTCCGGAGGATCTTCCTGGAGCTCTTGGCCAGCTTAAAAACAATGCACACAATCTGGTGTTCCTCTCCTTGGCGTTTCAGTTTCCAGCAGCAACTCTGGAAATGCAACCAGCTCTGTGAGGATGTCCAGGTGGCTTACTTTGGAGTTGATTGGTCCCACCAACTCAAAGGGAGAAGTCATCCTTGCAGGGGCTTCTCTGTCAATATGAATTTGGAGTTTCAGCACAGAAGCAGGGCTTCACCGGGCAAACCAACAGTCCTGGAGTTGCAGCAGGCGTCCTTCAAGTTCTCCCAGGAGTTGCAGCAGACGTCCTCTTCAAGTTCTCCTTCAGTACCTTCGTCCAGTGGTCGACTCTGCCTTCCAAGCCAAAAGGCCTTGCCTTTTATGCAGGTTTCTCCCATTCATTCCAGCCTAGCTGTCAGCCAACCAGCAGGGTGGCTGTCCTTGCTGGACAGTCAGCTGGCCAATCACTACAGAGTGCATTTGGGTCGCGTAGGAGACTAAGCACAGGGAGTTTCGGGCACCTCCCTCACTTCCTGCCCACACCATACACCCTGGAGCCAGAGGCGGGCTTCACTCGTGAATCCCGCCAAAGGCAAAGCCAACAAAGGGACTAAACCTGGTTTGGCGCGCAGAGTAAATCTAAAGAAGGACCTTTCTAATAAGAAATGTCGAAAAAAGCATACTGGAGCCATTTTGACAAAAATGGCACCCTTGGGTGTTTTACTGGAGCTGCAACGGCAGCCCGCAGTAAAAGCACACCATGGTAGTTAAAAGTAAACCCCTGCCACCAGCCATTCAGCGAGGAAAGGGTAACACAAAATTGTTACTTGAGAAGCTAGACAAAAGGGATACTAGGTAACCCCTCCAGCATCCAATGGTAAGATAGGGTGTGCTGGGTGTAAAAAGTTACAATTGTAAGTAAAGTTAATTTTACTTTACTGCTCTTGGAAACAGTAGTTTATCCAAGAGAAGGTATTTAAACCTTTGTGAAATCTTAAAGACTCCATGTGTCACTGCACTGAGGGTGCTGTGTGACACAATGTAAAAGATGATGCCTATGGAGTTTGTCAGACTCATAACCAAAAGAAACAGAGTTCAAAATCACATTAAAATACATGAGAGAGTGGGGAAAAAGGGCCTCGCTCTCTCCATGTAAAAAATCAAGTCCTCAAAATCCAGCAAAGTTGCAGGGTGTCTCTAAGGTAGAGAGGAATTGGCACAATTTGGCGAATTCTCCCCAACACCAGCCATATAATCTTCCCTTTGCCATGAAAAACCAAATTCCACTTTTCCATAAGCCTCTCCAGCGTTAAGTGTCTTGTTACCAGGGTTTTTCCAGGGTCTGTTATGAATATTTATAAAATAAAATGTATTGGACATTTTCCAAATGATAGATACAATATTGGCTTTCAGCGCTAGTTTACAAATATGAACACTATCACCTGAATACAGGAGGTAAATAAAACTTTTGCTGATAATTAAAGGAAACTGGTGTGCCAGTCCAGTAGAGTGACAGCCTGCAACTCTGCTCCCAGAACTGAGTCTGACACAAAGTAACACCTATCAATGGATTTATTAAACCAACCTCAATTAATGTCCGAATACTAGCAACAACCCACAAAATGTATCATCTTAACCACTCCTAGTGTTTGGGTCTAATGTTAGGGGAGGGCATGTGTATCAACAAAAGGGTCAAAGAATCATGGACTCCCAACCCACTCCTTATTGCTCCAAAGGGGTGGGAAAGGGACATGTTCTGTGTCACAAAGTTTTATAAAACACAAACAAATACAAAATAAATGAACTGTGCAGGGCAAAATGTCCCGAAGCTCCATCCAGTTGCAATTAAAGAATTGACCACAAATCAAAACGGTTGCCACCTTTCCCTGCTACTGAAGAGGTTTGTCTCCCCACCCCCCCCACCCCCCACGGTGGTGGTCTGGCTCTATCCTCCTTTCTGACTGCTCAGTATCTTCCACCCCCCTTTTTGTTTCACCTTTGCTCCTCCCGTCAACGATCATTTCTCCTCTATCTCACTATATCTAGCAAATTCTTTAAACTCCGAGTCATCTTACCTCTTATACAACAATGCTTCCCTCCTAGTTCTTGACTCTCCTCACCAAGACAAGTTTGCAGCCTGACTTTCCTTCTTGCTCTCCTCTTTAACCTAATGTCTCCTTTCCTTTTCTCCTAGTTGATCTCTCTCATCCTCCAAGAGGGTATTTCCTCCTTCCTGTCCAGTTTCTTCCTCCGATACCACTAAATCTCCTGTCTCCTTACAATTCCTTTTGCTACTGCACAATATTTTTCCCTCCTCCTCTAGAGGTTCCTCTCTTTTTTCTCCAAAGTGATACCCAACTGTCCCTGCTCCCACACGATGTCTCCCTTTACTTCTAACAAACCAGAACCTCTCTCCTACTCCATAATACCCTTACTCCTCCTACTCCATCACCAATCGCTTTTTCTCAAACATAATGTACTCTTCGCTGTGCGACACTCCTCTCGCTTCACCACTCGCTGGTATTTCCTCCTTCCAAGTCTAGGCTTATGTGCATCTGTCGGAATCCCCGGGAGACGGGTTTTCCAAGGTCTGCTGCTCTCCGGCCAACTTTCCCAAGAAATTACGCTGACTAACTGGGCTGGCTGTCTTTTAAAGCCCAGTTTGCACCCCTTTGGTGGTGCTTATGGACTTTGGCTGCACCTGTGTGGAGTGGGCTTGATTGGCTTGGCAATTTGGACATGTGCTTGTTGTCAGGCGGGTTGCAAGAGGGCTTGCCTAAAGCTACCACCATCTTGGATTTTAAAATGGCTTGGGACCCATAGGTGCTCTCCTCTCCCTCTGCGAACCCTACACTCAACTGTGTATCTCGTTTCCCAAGTGTGTAAATCAGAGGATAGGAAAGCTTAAGGTAAGCCAAAATATGTGTTTCCCCTGTTTGCATAATTGTTGCAGGAAAATAGTAACATTCCAATTCAGGTGACAATTATCTGGGTGGGAGAACGTTTATCTTGCCCCTAACATGGGAGAGGTGCATATTCCTCTTACACTTTGAACTGTTTAAGTGTAACAATTTATTCATGGGAGTTCCTGCCACTGTATTGGTCCCATATGCTTGTTTAAATGATTCCAAAGGGCATTTTAATGCAGCCAATCCTTTTTGCCTTTTTGAAATCCTACTGAGTAGTGCAGCTTCAGGCCCTGAAATGGAAAGAGGTTGCTTTTCATCATTGGATGTTTGGGTATGCCTGGTGGGAGCTTCAGGCTCCCTCCATACCTTAAGGGTGCTACTTATTTATCCCCTCTCTCGACCATGGATGTCTTTGGTGAGGAGGGTCCAAGAGGCCTATGTTGGGTTTTGTCGAAACAATCTTATGAGCCACACATATTTGAGCTAAAGACCGCAACACTGCAGCCCTAACTGGGGACTGACTCAGTGACTGTAGCCATGTTTGGGGAGGTGGCATGGAAAGAAATCTGATTGGTTGGCACGCATACAAGGGCCCATAAGGCTTTGCAAGCATGACAGCCTCTGTCTGAGGGACAGGTCTCACCAGCAACGCGCCCAGTGTCTACTATAGAGTGTTCATCTACTTGAGAACCATAACATGGATCGCCTGGGGACTAGTTGCCTGATCAGGTCTGATTATGTGTAGCAGAAAGCCCTGAGAGAGGCGATGGTCTATATCAAGTGGATAGGCCAAGCGGAATTGCACACAGTGGTATGGGGCCATGGCCACCCAGGTCGCACAATGCTCTGTTAGGAAGTTCATTGTTAATGACGCTGGCTAAGGTAGGCTAAAAGGTATCGTACTGACTGTTCTGTAAAGACTTTGTTTAAAACCCTTTAAAAAAGTTTTCTGTGTTAGCTGGCACAATCTTGGGACAAGAATACTATGCCCGTTTCACGGTCCATTTCTGCTTACTTGAGATGCATCTGGTCTCTACCTTTTTCTGCCTGAGCTCGCTTATTGGATTACTTGGTGGTGGATTTGGCCTTCAACAATTTGGTGCCATCACTCCTTGGATTCGCCATGCCCAGCTAAGGTGGTAATGTAGCTAACCGCTTCCCCTCTAACCCTTGCATATAATCAAAGGGTGGGTAATCCTCTACAAGGGGTTTCGAAGAAGTGCTGCTTGTGAAGGTCTTGGGCTGTGCGCCTGCATTATTTACTTTAAAAAGGCAGCACGTGTGGACTTGAGATGGGTAGGATAATTTGGGTTAAAATGAATCAAGCTGAATGACAGAATAAATTAAGAGAAGAATAAAACACCATGCTGGAATTATTGGTGGTGTGGGCATTTAGGGCAAGAGATGAAGGGAGATGGGGTGGAGCCAGAGAAGGAACATTGCAGAGAGTGGGAGCTGCTAGAGTAAATAGAACCTTGCACAATTACGCTCTTTCTTAAATTGGCAGAATGGAAGCAAATGCGTGAGCTTCATTCTATGAATTCGATAAAAAAAGGAGACGGGGGTCGTTCTTTATAGCATGGAAACAAGTGGGTGGTGTTCTACAGTAAATGTGGAAAGGGCTTAGTGCTCCAGACAGGGGACCAGCTGCATATTCCATGTACATTCTCAACTGAGACTGAGTAGGTACTTAGAAAATTGACCTTCCATGTTGAAGAGGAACAGACAATATCAATTCCCAGTAGATGGGAATTTTGACTTGATAAATCTTTATTTACAACACACTTTAGGAAGGAAGATGAAATCAGAAGAGTGGAAGTCATTTTCAATTGGTTTGCAGAAGGGCTGAAGATTCAGTTGAGATTAAGGGGTCTGGAAGCCACTAACAGAAAGCTAAAAAATGAGATTGAGAAAGAGACGGAGAGGCACAGCCGGTCTGATAGCACAGCGAGTAGAGCACTCGCTTTAACATCTGTGCAGAGCTTGTTGACGCAGGTTTGAATCCCGGCAGGGCCAAACTCAGCCTTTCATCCTTCCGAGGTCGATAAATGAGCACCACACACCGTGGGTAATAATAAGCCGCGCTCATGGGTAATAATAAGCTGCGCTCAGATGCCTGAGGGTTCGTAGCGCTATATAAATGCTAAATTATTATTATTTTTATTAGAGGAGAGAAGTTGATCACCTTCTCTCTTTAGCCACATTGCATTGCTATGCTCACAATTAACAGATGAGGGATTACAGTGGGAGGAGGAAGATATTCTTGTGACAGTAGGTGCTTCAAACTTAACTCACAATGCATATGCACTAGTGGCGAAAACGCAAGCTAGCTGACCACAACCCCAATGGGGGGTAATGCACCATGAGCCCGAAGCTCAAGCACCGGCCGGGGGAGTAACTGGTGCTTCCACCCCTGTAAGTGCCTGTCCCATTCCCACAGGTCCACTTTATGTTGCAGCAAATGTGCAGTTGCAAACCTCATTGAGACAGTTAACAGGAGTGGGTGCTGCTGGTAGTCTGGCAACCGTGCATGCCCCATGGAAACCTGGGGATTTGAATATTTTATCTAAAGAAGGTCCATTTGTCAGCGAAAAAACAGAAATGTACTGGGAACAGTGTGTTCTAACGCTTCTTGGGCTGGAATGACCCAGCTCATGTGGGCGATGCTGCCGGCCGAGGCCCGCCACTGTTTCACTCGGTGGTTGGCCGTATGAGGACATTGGACGTGTCATTGAATTGGTCCAAGCAAGGGCTGCCTTGATACAGAACGTGGCAGTATTGTGCCTAGGATACAAATAGGGCCACAATAAATAACGCAGCAAATGAAAGCCCAGTCCCCTGCGGATGATCCGGATCAATTCAGGGTTGTCTTTATGCACCCTGGTATCATAAATAAGCCCACTGAGACCGCACAGGAAGCCGTGGCAGCTGCTTTTGGTCAGAAGTTGTTGCCCAAAATCTAGTCGCGCTTGAAGGCTGTGGGGCTGCAACCTAGTCCCCTCTATAAACTGCTTTTGATAGTGAATCACTGTTTTCTCTTGCCAAGAACAAAAGATGGCGCTGAATAATAAATGAAGGAGACGTCCTGTGAGAGGAACCGGACAACTGAAGGGAAGGGGTAGCAGTCGCTGACTTGGTGCCACCAGCCATCAACGCAGTCAGTAGTTTTGTGACAAGTAATACTGTACGTCATTATTGCGAGGAGGAAGGATACTGACAACTTGTGTCAGAATATGCCTCCAGTTCAGGCTCCAGGAGCTGTTTCTCCTCCGGCCCCTCCTTTCCCAAACATGAACACAAAAAACCTTTATCCGTAGGCTAAGCAACAAAATAATACGGATGCAGAAGCTCCCGGTCCTCGAAATTACAGGGACATGGGTGGGTATTCCCCAAAAAGACTCTGACTCTTTCTCAAACAGGTGAAGTCTGCCCAACATGTATTGGCCCAATGTGAGGTGCTCCGTACCCGCCCATGAGAGAGCATATGGCGGATTTAGCCTGTCGGCCTCTGACCAATCTTGGGGTAGCATTTTTGGGGCAGAGTCACTGGTAATTACAGCAGCTGCCTATCCTGTATGGAAGACAGTTGCAGGTAGATTGCCCCTCCCATAATAAAGGGGCTAGTGAAATATAAATTGTGTTTATATGCTATACCTCAGATGTTGAAATCTTCCTATCTTTGTAAGAAGGTGTATTTTATTAACTGTTTATTGCGTTTTACAAAAACAAAACAATACATGAACTTGAATGAAATAAAAATAAGCAGCAGCAGGGTCAGAAAATGTACAGTACATGTTACCAATCATAAGCATTTCTTGACAGCACCGAGGTCCTCTGGCATCGGGGGGGCAGGAGGGCTTAATCTTCGTCCCTCCACGTCCCCCACACTTTCTGACATTTTTTGGGGCAACCTCGCGCTTTGTAAGTGCGGTGTTCCATGGATGCACACCTGCTTACTTCCTTGGACCATCTGTTTATGCTCAATGTCTCTGCAGAGCCCCAGGTTGCAGCAGTCAGTAGTTTCCCCACCGCCAGTGCCACTGCAAGGAATGATTTTTCATATTTGGTAAAGTCCAACTCTCCTCAGATCCCGAACAATATCAATTTCGGATCTCTTGGAACTGGGGACCCCGCTATCCTGGAAATCCTGCTGCAACTTTCCTTCTAGAAGGTGTGTAAAACATTGCAGTCCCAGATCATGTGGAAAAAGGTACCCTCTTCTCTCTTGCAATGAAGACAGACCCCACCACCCGTCGCATCCTATTTGGCCAGCATAGTTTGAGAGTAGTCTGACCGGTGTAGTAGTCTGAGCTGTACCAGCCTTAACTTGTTGTCAATGCCTATATCTCGAGGAAACATCAATGCGTCCACCCATTATTCCGATTCCAGCCCGCCCAAGTCCCTTTCCCATTTCTCTTTTAACCTAGTTAGTTCCTTGGTGCCAAAGGAGTTAAGGGCCTGGTAAAGCGTGGAGGTAACCTTGGAGGGAATGCGATCCGGGAGAACATTAGTTTCCAGAATGGAGCAGGCGGGTACATCAGCCAGGTTCGGGAACTGGGCGTTCATGGCGTGAACGAGTTGTGTGTGCCTAAAACAGTCCATGGGCTGCAACCCATGTTTCCCCTTCAGAGTTTCAAAATCCTGAAGGCGCCCCTCTTGGACTACATGCGCTAATGTGCATATGCCTTGTTTCACCCAATTTCCAAAACATCCCATTTTTTTTATTTCCGGGAGGTGTGTGTTGTACCATAGGGGTTCGGTTAGTGTCGGTATTGCTCCCCATCCAATATGTCGGTGTGCCTCCCTCCAGATACGACAGATATGGAATGTCATTCTTGGTATTCCGGACACACTCTTATTGTCAGCGTATAAAGCCTGGAACAGGGGGCGGGGGGAGGGGGTGGAGTTCATGGAACCTATTTCAATGTGGATATGCGCGAGTGTAGGGTCGCCGTGCAACCAATCATTTACCACCCATGTTTGTGCTGCCAAGTAGTAAGTGCGAATGCATGGTAGTCCTATGCCACCCTCCCATACTGAGCGTTGGAGTGTTGTAGGCGTGATTCTGGGTTGTTTCCCACCCCAAAGCAGTGTCCGTAGGGTCCTGTCTATTGTTACGAAGGTCTCAAGGGGGATGGGGAGCGGAGCATTCTGTAGGACGTACAAGAGCCTTGGAAGCATCATAATTTCAAACAATGCCGCTCTGCCCATTAATGACAGCGGAAGGGACTGCCAGTGAGAGTCGTCTATGGCAAATCTGCCACTGGTTGTAGGTTGAACCGGCGGAAGTCGTCCAGAGTTGGACAAATGCGTATGCCTAAATATGTGAAGCCCAGGTTTGAAACGGGATATGGACAAGGTTCAGGGATTGCAGAATCACCCCCTTGGATCAGGAAGTACACAGTTTAATAGTTATTTACTCTGAGGCCGATAAAGCTTTAGGGCACGGTCTACGGCGAGTTGAATTCTACGTAGGTTCATGCAAGTGGATTTATTAGGCATAAATCCAAACTGGTCCGGCTGAACGAGGGATTCAATCACCCCAAGTAATCTATTTGCCAGGACTCTCAAGGATTTTCGCCCCGCCATTTATCCGCAAAATAGGCTTACAGGAGGCTCACTCTTCCGGGGTTTCCCTGGCTTGGAAATTCCCACTATGCATGTTCTCCTGATGTCCTGGGGGAGTTTCCCTTGTTCCTTCGTCCGGAGAAACATACAGTGCATGTGTCCAGTTAATGTGCCACCTAGGCGTTTCCACTAGAAAGCTGTTGGGCCCCGGGGTCTTCCGTGTTTGAAGCGGAGCTAAAGCGTCCTGCACCTCGTTCTCAGTGATCTCAGAATCTAGCTATTCGTCCTGATATTCAGAGAGTCTAGGGATTGCAATCTGGTTGAGAAAGTCGGTGTGGCCAGAAATGGGGAACTCTGCTGGTGGGGAGTAGTGTTGTTCGTAGTATCTAGCAAAAGCCTCCACAATATCGGAGTCTGCCATCAACAGTTCTCCATTGACCGACCGTATGGCTCGTACCTGCCCCCTGCTCTTCTCACGTCTCTGTAACCAGGCCAGAGTCTTGCCTGCTTTATCTCCTTTTTCATAAATTTGATTCCGGACCAACCAATCGGCATTGTCTAGGGCTATGTTTCTCCTGTGAGGTCCTGGTTCCCAGCTCAAGGAGTTGTTCTTCCCATCTAGACATCTGTCTCTCTACTTCCACGATCTCCCGGGTGTGGTGTTTGCGATAAGCCGACAGCAAGGAGATAGGTTCCCCCCGAAGGACTGTTTTGTACACCTCCCACCTCACTATCTGGCAGTCCACTGATCCCTCCTTTAGATCGAAGTATGCTGTAGTCTTATCCGAGAGTCCCTCTGCGATTTCTGGTAACCCTACATAATATGTATTCAGGCGGCAAATGGCGTCCGGCTTATGCTGTATGCCTTTCAGTGTTATCAGTAGGGGGGAGTGGTCCGAGATACCTCTCGCCAAATATTCTGCGGATATGAGTCTGTGGGACATATTCCGGGGGATAAAAACATAATCGATTCTCGAGAGTGATTTGTGTGCATTGGAGTAGAATGAAAACCCAGTGTCAGTGGCATGCACTGTTCTCCAGGTGTCAGACAGCCTCATTGCCTCTGCAAAGGTGTGTAGTGTGGTCGGGGCGTCCCGGATCCTATTTCAACTGTGTGATCTGTTACGGGTGATCTCCATGACTTCGTTGAAGTCCCCTCCCAGGGCCCACGAGTCCACTGGCTCTTCCAGCAATATTGTCTGTAGCTTGCTGAGGAGCTCCTTTGTGAATGTAGGGGGGGACGTATCCAGCGGCAAGCCCCACTACTCTCCCCACTAGTATCTGAGCACCACCACAAATCGGCCACGGGGGATCAGCTTGCACTTTTCTAATCTGGAAAGGCACTCGTTTATGAATAAGAATCATCATGCCACCAGCACCCCTGGAGAACCCGGACTGGTATGTGTGCGGGTAGTTGGACATTTTGAAGAAACCACAGTCTGTTCCGACCAAATGGGTCTCCGTGAGAAAAGCTACATCGGGGGAATATCGGTTAAGGTATTGAAGCACTAACTTCCATTTGATGCTGGAACCAAGGCCATTAACGTTCCAAGTCAGCAGGGACAACTGTCCAGCCTGTGTCATGTTTGCTTGTTTAGGATTTCATGACATCTAAGGAGGATCATGTGTCATGTGAACCCTCTGACCACAGAAGTCCCCCCTAGCCCCGAGCCTTGGTGCGCACACAATGCGACCCCGCTGCTGTCATGTAACTATAGAACGTAAACCTTAGCCGCCTGTCTTCCCAAGACCCAACGTATGGGGTTTTCGTGTCTCCCGCTCTGGGTGGAGAGTGTGCAATAGCCTCTTTTTTCACAGACTTTGATAGCAAGTGGTTGTACTGTTTTCGTCCCATGTTTACTCACTCTCCCCGATAAACACCCCCTACCCTGTACTCCCCCCCCCCTCCCTCTCCCCCAACCCTGTACTCCTCCCCCCCCCCCAAACCATAAGCACCTGTCACCCAAACACATGGAACCATAAACTAATGGAAACCTGTTTAGGGAACCATGTCCTCCTTGCGTGGTGTAAGGATTGATCCCCGGTCTGGACTGTCCCGGCCATCTTCTTTCCGCGGTGTGTTGTCCCTTGGGCGTGGGACAGACAGGACCTGTGTCTCAAGCCATTCCCAGGCCTCTCGCTGGTTATGGAACACGTGGACTGTTATTGTGGTATAGCTTGAGGGTGGCTGGGAAGACAAGTGCATATTTGATGTTCAAGGATGCAAGTTTTCTTTATAGAGTCGTAGGACTGACAGGACTTCTGGACTTCTCTTGTATAATCAGGGAAGAAACAAATTCGATTGTCGTTGTATGTAATCGGGCCTGTTGCTCGTGCCATGTGAAGGAGTGTATCTCGATCCATGTAGTTCGTAAGTTTAGCAATCACCATGCGTGGTGGGGCTCTGGGTATCGGCCTGCCGGCTGGGATTCTATGCACCCTCTCGATGGAAAAGAAGTTGGAAAGCTTTTTAGCAGCCATGAGGTCCGAGAGCCAGCTCTCCAGGAAGAGTTCCATAGACTGCCCCTCCTCCTTCTCTGGAAAGCCCAGGATGCGCAGGTTATTGCGGCGGGATCTACCCTCGTTGTCTTCTGCTCTATTCTCTAGGGTAGTGATCTACCGCGCCATGTGTTCCAGGCCTCCTTCCAGTTTCTTAACTGTATCCTCGGTGTCCGATATCCTCTGTTCTATTTCACCTACCCGGCACGTTAAATTTCACAGGTCTTGCCGCAGGAAGGAGACTTATCAATTTTGGTCTCCACCGACGTCCTGGATTCCCCGATGGCTGCCATAATGTCTGTAAGTGATGGGATCTGACTTGTCTCTCTGCTTGTGGCATCTTCTCCCACCTTGTATCCAGATTTGGGGGCCTTTGCCGGGGTGCTCATGGTGTATTTATCCATTTTATTCTGCTTTGTGCCTCTGTGGGGCATATTTTTGCCCATTGCTTTCAATTCAGCTGACTGATCCAGGAGTGGCAGTCCTTGCTGTCCCCAAGTCAGTATCTACAGCCAAGACATGGTAGAGCAACCCGAGGGCAGCTGTCTGTCTTGTTTCTGCGTGGTGTCTGTTGGCCTGGTGTGTGGAAAGGCAGGTTTTTCCTTGGTAGCCTTTCTGATGTGTCTCATTGTCTGAGTCTTGTTGGGGGGGCTTGAGGAGGGTGTCCTCCAATGCTCGGCCCGGTGTCAGTACCCAGTTCCCACATACGCCCCGGCTGGGCTAATTATATTCCCTTGTGGTCCTTCTGAGCACAGTGCCTGCGTGCCTCTGTGTCTAAGTCCACTCTAGTGTGCAGAAGCAAGGTCTCAATTCCGGTCTGCTTCCCCGCGTATTTCAGGCCTCGGGGGCAGAAAGTTCCATTCACTCAGGCAGAGGACAGAGGTGTGTAATGGCTGTTGTTTCTTACGCCTTTGGTGGTGGACGCCGTAGTAGGTGTGCCCCCTGTCGAAGGGAGGGAGTCATAGGGTATGTTGTCTGAGGTGCCCCTCTGGTCTGCAGTCTTTAAGCGTGTTGGGGGGCGAATATTGTTCCAGGTGTTATTGGGGTAAGCGCCTGGTTCCATACGCCTCCTATTCTAGCCCTCCTTGGGGTCCTGGGGTGTAGAGGCTACGATTTCAGCTTGCCTCAGCTCTCCACACTGTTTTCCGGCACTCAGCAGTTTCCAGTCTCTCCGAGATCTGACACACTTGGGACCACCAGTGCCCTCCCCAGTTTCACACAGTCAGTACCTGCTGAGTGCCCTTCCCTCCTACTCCATGGTGCCCAGCCCGTGTCAGGGGGTTGGGCGAGTGCAGAACTTAATTGTCTTGATGTGTTGGGAGAACCTAGGTAGCTGCCAAAATGGCTGCCGCAGTCTTTGCGGACTCCCGCCTTCTTCCGCTATCAGTCCTTTGGGTCTCCTCAGGGGATGAAGGACCCAAGGGTGTGGCACTCCAGTCACTTGCACGCATGGCCCCCGGATGCCCGCCGTAGTGTGACAGTTGTCACGTATCTGCGGCCCGCACCCTGCATGGTCCTTGCAGGGCGAGGTTGTGTGCGGGTCGCGTGGGGTGCGCCTTATGTATTCCCTCCGTTCCCTTGTGCTAGCCGCCAGGGGTGTGCTGATTGCATTCAGCTGCCTATTTCCCATGCACGCAGTACCTTGTTTCAGGGCTCGGGTCCCTGGGTGGAACCGGTCTTGCCAAGGTGCGGCCTCCACCTATTTTGGCATGCAAGGAGTATATGTGCTGGCCAGGGTGTCCGCCGCGGCCATCTGTTGTCCTGCACCACCTCCTTCCGTGTTTCTTTTGGCACCACACGGGACCGGGGGGCTTGGGTAGTGTCCGTAGTGCTCTCCCTCCCAGGAGGTCCCAGGTTCAATTACTTCCTCTGTGATGGGAAT
This sequence comes from Ambystoma mexicanum, assembly GCF_040938575.1. NCBI lineage: Eukaryota > Metazoa > Chordata > Amphibia > Caudata > Ambystomatidae > Ambystoma > Ambystoma mexicanum. The sequence goes on along the minus strand of NC_090936.1, from coordinate 100,735,016 downwards.
CTGCACGATTCAGCGGTTCTCTTCACCCGGAGGCGGCAAAGTGTATGTGGGCCAGATGGGGTGGTCTACTTTCCCGTGCCTCATCTGTTTTCCCATTCCCCCTGCAGGTGCAATCGGGGCCTCTCTTCAGCGAGTCTGTCTGCCTTTGTATCCACGCGGCGGATGGCGCCTCTAGTAGTAATCTAGTCAACAAGCCGGAAACACACCTTATAAAAATGTATGTGTGTGAAGAATCCGGACAGGGAGAAACCCAGAAGCCTACATTAGCTAAGCTAGAGTCAAGTGCCAGTCAAGGAACAAGTGGATTAGCTAGCGGCGCACGAGACAATGTCCCATAACTGTTAGCGTTGCGGTCAATACTCGGAATATTAGGCACGAAGGCTCGAATATACAACGCCTATACTTACCGACCATGAATTAGTTGGTAGTTTAGGCCGCCCGTGTTAGTATTGATTGTATTGACGTTCGGGACTGGTCACATAGGTGTAGAGGCTGTGGAGCGTCAAAGGCAAAAAAAGTTGCACACGTGACACATGAGACGTGGAAAACGACGTGGTACGAGATGGCCTGCAAGACACGTGATACGGAGAGTACTCATGTGACTCTAGCTAACAAGGTTAAAGCGATGTGCCGGGAATAATAGAGTTAGCTACGTTGTAGCAGGACAGCGAGAGGATTGCCACAAGCTACAGATAACGTAAGTCTACTTCATACCATTTAGGTAGGAGTGGGACAAATAGAAACAGCAAGTGTGTGACTGAGGCGTAAAATAGATATAGATTGTTCTGACTCTCCACCTGTGAACTTTTCTCTTTAATTTTAGGGACTCTCTTTTTGAGCGTAACACAGGACGATAAAAACGGAACGTTATAGTGTCTATGCCGAAGTGAGCTCGAGGGAGTCTGACCCCGAATGCAGAAGCAAGGAAGCCAGCTTCGTGAACTAAGGAAATAGTTACAAATAAGAGCGGTGCCGCACTGACATCAGTTTTTTGCGAACTCCTTGTCAGTATACAGTATACAGACATCAGGTAATGACATTGCCCAGCGTTTAACATATGGGTGTTGGTGGTAGCACACTTTACTATGGACCCCACAGAGTAAGTTAAGAGTGATGCTGCTACAGTTGTTGACATATAATCTTTGGTCAGTGAAGAGAGGTAACAGTAGGTAACTCAGACTAAGGTTACTGTACACGGTTGAGATGGACTAATAGTGTTGACCTGGGTATCCTCTGAGATGGTACTAGAGACATTATGAATAAACCATGGTCGATATGTTGACTGTTTTGGTAAGAGTGTGCAACTTTCACTCTGGATATACACCGATCGAGTGCCCTGTTTGTTGTGTTTTTCAGAAATTGAGTAGTCCCGCATAATTGCTTGGACTCTCCCCTTGAATATACCGGTGTCGAGTGACTCTGTGAAAGCACAACACGGTAAGCCTTAGTATAGTGAACTTAGACACTGACTAAGTTGATCAACAACAAAGAATGTTTCTCATTATTGACTGTTGATTTTTGGTTTATATTCCCCTTTATTTGTTTTGTGTGTCTCCAGGTCAAGAAAGAAATATTGTAAAATAAGCTATAGCTTGAGAGCATCCTTTATAGCGAAGGGTTGGGCAGGATTGAACCAACCATAAAAAGAAGTGAGAAGGTTGAAGGGTACAGATGGTCCCCCTGACGAAGTTCTTTAACATTGTGGTGAACAGGATTGTTGAACGAAACATGTTGGGCAATTATGGTATTGTGATTTTGTGACGATACAATACAAAAAGTATAAATTTATTTGGTCTTCACCCCTGGGTAGCACTAGTTGGGGTAGAATTGTATAGAACCAATGCTAGATGTTATCGGTGGTCTCCTTTACTTATAAGGAACCAGATAGCTACCGACCATTGTGTGTCTAGAGGCAGAGTGTTCTCCTTCAAAATATTATACAACACTTAGCTTTGTATAGGTAGGATGTCACAGAATTAAGCACAACACAGGTTGCTTTTGGGTATGGTTCTTATGAGACATGTTTGTAATAGGATTTTTAGGAATTATTGTATTTTTAGAAAAGGTGTTTTATAAAATGTTATAAAGATATGTGATGTTGATTTAATAAAATAGTGATATATAAATAATGTGTCAACTTAGTATCTGTTAGCTATAAAGCACGAGGTATCTCTGGCCTAGGGGACACCTTAAGGGGTAACCAAAGACGTGAGGTGATCTTTTGTTGTATGTGGGTTCATGAAGCCACCAGTCCGGGCCGCTTCGGCCTTAAGTTTCAGATCCCAGATCCGCAGCGGCAGGCATCTTGATGGACTTCCCTGCTGCGGTACGCCCTTCTCCGGGTGGGCGATGCCTGTTGAGGCATGGCTGAGGTCGGCAAATGCGGCCAGTGGTGAGCGTGGTCTTCTCCCTCGCGGCGGCACCGCAACAAGGCCGCGGTCTATGATCTGGTCGTCTTGGGCCTGCTCTCCACCTGCAGGAGGGTGCAGGAGGCACCGATTTTCCTTGGGATTTCGGGAGGGTAAAAGGGGAGATGTCTCTTATTCTGACCCCATCCAAGGAGGACGAAATTTATGTTGGCATTAAGGATATTATGACAGGATAAGGCAGCCCCGGTGGAGCAGCAGAACTTTGTCTGAATCCGTCGCATGCTCAGCAGTGCCCCCAGAAGGTGTATTTTAAGCCCTCATGCAAAGTCTTTTATTGTTTTTTATTATGAATGACGTTTTTAATATTGATATTTGGTTGTATGTTCATCTTTTTATAGTGTAAAAGGCTACTATGTAACCAAAGGCACTAAAAAAATACGACACAAAATATTGGAAAAGGACTTGGATGAAATTTGAGTATGATGGGGTTCAGAGGTAGTTTGGTACCTGGACGAAATACTATTCACATCCCCTTCCTATATGGTCTCCAAGTACAATACACCGGTGCTGTTAACTGCAATAAAGCATCCAAATACATGTCAGTTGTGTAAAGAAAAGGTTCCCTATTCAGGACACAGCCTATCTGCAGGAAGCAGGCACGTTGGAATCACCCAAGCCATCCAGAGTTAGTCTAATTCGTTTTTGGGGGGTTGGGCAATTAGGAACTTCTGTAAATGGATAATAGGATACGCTATGATCGTGAATCCATTGTAAGAAATGACAACAATGGTTGGGTGTAAGGGCCATCCCCCTCCGCCAGTGATTCTTTCAATCAAAAGTGAGTCTGTCGCATCCACTGAGTACTGTAAGGCACACCCTTTCCTTATGTTTGAAATAGATCTCCAAGATTATTACTCTTAGATTGCGCCAGGCAGTTTTCAGAAGCCAGTTTTAGCTCATAATTTGCAATTTATTCTTGATATTTTACTATATGACCTAACATGTTTCAGCCACCTAGGCCTTTCTCAAAGCTGGGCTCAATATTATACATTTTCATTGCACAAGCGAATAAATCATATTCTGTATCAACTGCATTCATTATATATATGTAAACGTTCTTTTTTTTATGTAGGCAGAAAAAACAGGATTGGTTTTGGGTAGATTTGGTAGGAGAAATGACAACCATACGCCATTAGTTACACTGTTTCTCGGATTACAAGGTCATTTGAATGTATACATTTCTAGAGTGCTTGATTATGGCAATACACATAACAGCAGTATTCATATATTGATTCCTTACCATTCTGACTAGTTAATATTAGTTACAACATAACATTCACCAGGTGTTGCCCCCAAATTTGTTCAGCCCATATCACTTTATTCGAAAACATTAGAAACATTTACAGATGGACTAGACATTCATTTTTTATTATTCCTGCACTCCCAATAGTTCACCCTTAGTGACCTTTTTCCTTTTCCAACTAGTCTTCATCACCAATGTGAAGATTGTAAGAAATGACCTGTTGTCGGAGATGGCAGAGGAAGCCTTTGTGGCAATAAAGGCGGCTGCATCTAGTACATCTGCAGTTTGGTTCCCAATTACCACAAACCATTGATTTGTGTATTCTCACCAGAACACAAATGCGAACAGGACGCAAAAGCACTGTGATGAACATTGGCAATGGCTTCTTATAGTAGCGTGTTCCATCCCGTGGCAGCTCTGGTAGCAGTGCATATCTTTGATAGCAGTGTTAGAAGTAGTTTTCCTCAATGTGACGGTCCCAATTGCAGTACCCAGACTGCTGCTTATAACGAAGGCACATTTACCAGCATCGACTCACTAAATCCGACCTAATTTTGTTAAATTCAGCTAGCGTTAGCGTGGCCATCGTGCAATGGTCAGTGTTAAATCCAGCCCCGCTACTGCCATGCCACATAATTTCCGTGTTAAATCCAGCCTCGCTACTGCCATGCCACATCATTTCCGTTTTAAATCCAGCCTCGCTACTGCCATGCCACCTAATTTCTGTGTTAAATCCAGCCTCGCTACTGCCATGCCACATCATTTCCGTTTTAAATCCAACCTCGCTACTGCCATGCCACCTAATTTCCGTGTTAAATCCAGCCTCGCTACTGCCATGCCACCTAATTTCCGTGTTAAATCCAGCCTCGCTACTGCCATGTCAACTCATTCCGTGTTAAATCCAGCCTCGCTAGTGTCATGCCACCTAATTTCCGTGTTAAATCCAGCCTCGCTACTGCCATGCCACATCATTTCCGTGTTAAATGCAGCCTCGCTACTGCCATGCCACCTCATTCCGTGTTAAATCCAGCCTCGCTACTGCCATGCCACCTCATTCCATGTTAAATCCAGCCTCGCTAGTGCCATGCCACCTAATTTCTGTGTTAAATCCAGCCTCGCTTCTGCCATGCCACCTCATTCCATGTTAAATCCAGCCTCGCTAGTGCCATGCCCCCTAATTTCTGTGTTAAATCCAGCCTCGCTACTGCCATGCCCCCTAATTTCTGTGTTAAATCCAGCCTCGCTTCTGCCATGCCACATCATTTCCTCCTAACCACAGTGACATTCACTAAACTATGCTAGGATTTGTCAGAATTCCTCTTAATACATTTAGATGAGTGATATTGCATGGGATCGGTCTTATAGAAAAAATAACTGAAATCCGGGTGTGCACTGTGCACGGCACATGCAGTAATGACAGAGGGCAGCTTCGGCAAGTGTAGCCTTGACGCAAGCACGCACTATAGCAAAGCGTAAGCAGGTCACTTTTTTAGGCTTTCGGGCTAATGCATGGCTAGAGGATGCTGTCGAAAGAAAGAGGTTTCTCAGCAGTCGCAGGCACATCAATTAAGAATGCATTGTATTTAAATGCCCTCTTAGAATCATCATTCATGCTCAAAGGATTGTCTTGCGCATCAAGCATCGAGGGATGCCAATTTCGGAAATGCTCTTGCAGACTAAGTGGCAAGGATTACTGCCCTTTCTCCTGTTCGCTTGGCAGAGAAACTAATGCCACTACACTTTGAGTTAGTGCGATTGCCAAGAATGTGCTCCCAATATCGAGATACATGTATGGAGCACAGCAAAGTGTTATCTTGACTGTGATAAGCTGGTGATCACGGGATGCTGTTTAATGGTTCCCAGAGCAATTTTATTTTGCTCGCATGCTCCCCGGCGTGGTACATGTTGTGAAGGGGGGGACATGGTAGCTCAGCTACAGAAATAAGGGTACACCCCAGGTGTTTGCAAGTGGCAGAATTTGTGTGCCTCTGGTGTTTAATATGTTAACAGAACATAGGAAAAATGTACACACTGCAGCGATCAATTATTGTGATTATATTCAGTTGCAGAAGGGGGTAGGGTTAAGAGTACGTGCTTATCGTGATATTGATTGAGATGTATCCGACCCATAAAGCCAGACACAGGCTCTGATGCATAACTTTATCCCTGCTTTGGAGTGCCAGTGAGTGTTACGTGCTAGACACTTCACAGGGACATTTACTGGAGCACAGTAAGGTATTGAATATTCAGGAAACGCTCAATCTCCCTTTACACCCCAGGGGCGTGGAAGGGCAAAATGGGATCCTGAAAATAACATTTCCAAAATGTGCACAGAACTTGGTTGGAAGTGGCTCTTTGCTGTGGCTTGCTCTGATGAGCAACGCAAGGAACTGCTCTTTGGGTTACAGGATTGTACCTGTACACAATTCTCAATGGCAGGCTGATTCATTCACCAAAGGCAGCAAGATTGCATGCGAGTCGAGGCAACGTCTAGCTAATGGGTGACTCTTCATTGCAATAGTGCAAAAAAAATGGCAAAAGTTGTAAAATGCTTTTCTCAAAAGGTACGGAAGTGCTCCTGGAGGAGCCAGCCCTGGCAGCACTGCCCTTCATTCCAATCTGCAGTTCTGCACGCGCGCCGCAAAGTGCTGTCCTGCTGGGAGAGACTCCAGTGAGAATCTACTAAACGTTGGATATTATTTTTTAAATTATATTCAAGTGGACTCCAAGCCAGGCCCTCCGCTGGCCGTAATCTTTAAAAGTAGCCAGCAGCGCACACCCACGAGTGCTGTTCTGCGAGCGGTGGGCGAGTAACTTCAATTTAGTAGTGCCCAAGTTATTATGTTATTATTTTCCTTGGGCTTGTATTTTCACTGCCAGCGAAAAGCAGTTTTTGGGAAACTAGTCTGTTTTACAACCTTACCAGATGGAGGCAACTTTATAAGTTGTTATATTGTTGCTAGATTGCTATTTTACATTGCACAATTGAACATATACTGTGCTTGCCAATTATAGCGACTTTAGCTATGTCGTATTTCTATACGCTAAAGTATTCCTATATGCCACAAACGGAGCCTGAGCCCTCCACAGAGGTCAAAAAGGGGAATGCTCTACCGGTGAATACGTACTGTGCTAGCAAGCAATTGGTATTACAATCTAAATCGGGGATACTAGATCGGCGGAGTACATCTTTGGCCTCTGATATTAGAGGATATTGGGCCAAGGCAATTGTGGGGGGTAAATCGAATAACTTATTAGGGAAAGAAACACCTGCAAAGCTTACTACAACATATTAAAAGTGCAGATAATGTAAATGGCCTAAACATTTCGATGAAATACCTGACTCAGCATTGTTTGCTGAAGCCAGGGAAGTGGAACAAGGGGACCGGGTAGTGGAAAGTAGTAAGGGCAGACTAACCTCACTAGATTACATTGTGGTTCAAAACCTTCCAAAAGCCAAAATGGTGCAGAAGGAGGTGATAACGCACATATTACAACCTCCTCCTAGTACGAAAGCCCAGGTTCATTTTGGAGTAAACTTTGATAGGGCTACTTGATACTCGCAGGATTCAACCTTGAGAGTACAATCTACACATACAGATCAATTAAAAGAGAAGACCCTAATTATCCAGGATTTGTACTCTCATTAACCGTTTGTCCTCTCTCCTGCAATAACTGATAGTCCTCGTGCAGGAATCTCAACCCCCCCTGATGTTGGTACTCCACACACATTAGACTTATTGGGTTCTCCAATACTATACCCAGAGGCCCTAAATTCTACCTTAAATTCTTCTTGTTTACCCTGCTCCATGTCAGTCATTTGGTCTGAATCCAGTAGTTACCCCAATGCTGGAAGTAACGCTAATGGCAATGAATATTGGGATAGTGGTATTAAGTAATCTATTTGAAACCTTAGATACCCAGATATAAGAGCACAGCACGCTAATGGCATCAAGAAAAATGACCCAAGGGGTAGACTCTCAAGAGGTAAATATATGCACCTCAAATAGACCTGCATTCAGAGAGATTCAAACCAGATCCCCGACCTCAGAGGTTTGTCTATGGCAGATGATACTCCTTTGATAGTTCAGGAAGCCATCGTTATTGAGGAAGGGTATAGCATTATCTTCCCCTCCTTACGAGCAAAAATCAAAAGCAAAGCCTCTAAATAGGCTAGACAAAAAAGGAAACTGAAGTCAGTAAAGATCTCCGAAGATGCTACAATGAAAAATTCTAAGATGAATCAGAAACAACCTAATCTAGGAGAGACCTTACCACAAGAAGCAGATTTATAAAATCTCACAGCTCGCTCAACAATTGATGATCGAACTAATGAAGACCCCACAACTAATTTTCGATCCAAGTCTATTTCTGAGTTTCAAGATGGAAATTATCAAATGGGGGGAAAGCAAAAAGGGATATGGGAACCACACAATGATGGAGAAGCTTTCTACGTTGGAGCAAAGAAGACAACGCATAACAAAGGACCATACCATAGATATGCAAGATGAAAGCGACAATGCTCATATGGATTTAGGGTATCAAATTGTAAGAAAGATAGGACGTATAAATAGAAGCGATTCCTCAAATGAAGAGCCAAAGACATTTTATGAACATAATAAAAGGAGAGATTCAATATCCTCAAATAAACTCCAAGGGTCAGCCCAGGCCCGTCGGACTAGTAAAATTAAGAAATGGCATTGCTTGTACTTATACACGAAAGGAAGACCAAGATATAAATCTATTTTAAATAGGACTAATATCCTAAAACTAATAGCGACCATCCAGGGATTAAGGGCCATCCAATCCAGTCACAGGTCGAATTTCTTAGTGATTACGACCTGGACAAAGTCAGATTGGTGGTTCCCTCTCAAGTGGTGCAGGACTTTTTGTTTGGCAGAAGAGAGCATTTCCATTATGCAGGTTACAGTCTAGCGGAAGATGACAAACTCCTGACTATAGTGAAAATGGGGCTAAACCCCACGGCACCATTTCAGACGATGAAGGCAGATACCTTTCTCCCCTTAAGATTTTCTTGCCAATTGCAGCAAGGTAAGATGGTTTAGGCAATTGAGGTTTTGGAACCTCCTAGGAACGAGGGGGATTGATTGGTCATGGATCCAGGGTGCCCTGTGGGGTGAAATATTGCCCCTGAAGGCCAGAAATAAAGAGGCCAGAGTCCTTTGTAAATGCCAACTGAAGTATAAGGCCAGCACAGAAATGGTGATGTCAGACATGCAGCCTATTGAACCAAAAACAGGTTTAAGGAAAGAAAGTGGGAGGATTTCAAAAGTGTGAAGATATGCGCAATGCATTTCAGCAAGGAAAAGAAAGACATTTGGCTGACAATCCATGGAGAGCTGCACTTTTTACTTAGAGACAGCAGTGCGTACATTAACTTCAATGTAATACCAGATGTGCTCGAGTCATCGAAATTGAATTGAGTTCTTTGCATTTACAAGAAATAAAAGAATTTCCTTTTTGTTTTTCCCTCATCCAAATGACGGTATGCAGAGAAAAATGCTCACACCACTTTAAAGTTTGAACATGGTATATCTGCCCTATACATATGGACAATCTAGAAGTGATACTCTGATATTTTGAAACTGTGAAATTAAAGAAACATAGTATATATGGAAAAGGTCCAGGTGCCTTATAAAATGTCATGTAAATTGCATTGTGTGTGAGTGTAAAAGGCCATTGCTTGCAGGGTACATGAACCGGTCATTTCTCCAAATTTGAAACTTAACCTCCAAGACCTTTCCTCTGCTATCCTGGCGAGAGGGGCCTGGGTGTCAACCATCAGTCGAGGCCATTACTTAAAAATATAGAAAGAAATACACTGCTTAGATGGAAACCACTGTAAGGACTGATAAGGCCATGCCTGTTCTTTCAGCAGAAGTGACTTTGAGGTCACAATTCCCTTAATATGTCATTAGAGTTGCTATCAGGGCCTCACAGGGGGCGGCAGACATTAACATGAGCTAGCCTCTGTCTAGTCACGTGCCTTAGGGTAAATGCAACTTAAAGAGAACAAAGGAAAAGGCTGCAGTTGAATTAATAGGAAAATACATATTATTGCATAAAAAGGGCAGCGTAGATGCCACAATGGTCATTCCAGACTTTTATTAAAGGTGATCATAGTCCCCTTTGAACCATGCTAAAACGATTTTTCTGTGATAAACATAACTCGAGTTATTAATGAAAATTTGATTTCGGGCCTTCCCTTGATTCAGAGGGATTTGAAAGTTGATGTGAGGTTGAAGGAAATAATAACATGAAAACTGAGGTGGCATATTTTTCATTGGTACAGCTCCTGAGTAAATGAAGAAAAAACATATATCTGCATAGGAAGGGCGTGCTGACTTCAGATTAGCCTCATCTGATTTGCCTTAATATGTAGTTCTTAAAAATATATTCATACATGTAAAGATTTGAAAATTTAGGGTACTTGCCATGTTGATAGATTTTTATTTTTAGTTTTAAACAGACCGAGCCCAGTGTCAAATTGGGATGACAAAGCTTTCTCCTCCCACAGCTGTCCAGACTCACTGCCCCATCTCCTTGTCCTATTAGCACAAAGGTGGGAGTTGGGTAGAGAAAATCAACCAATGCCTTTCGCGGGAATCATGACAAATTTGTGATGTCATTTGCCCTATAAGTAGACCAGTTTGCATTAGAACTGTGCTTTTTCACTTATTCCGGGAGGCAAACTGCTGCTGATCTGTTGCGAGAAACATCCCAGCAAAAAGGTCCAAATCTTGCATTGGAGACAAGAACCAGGAGACATGGAAGCTGTCTGGGACCGCTTGGAGGATTTGGAGGAGACTCTCCTTGACTGACCTTTGCTGTCCCAGTGGTGCCTTGCTGTTCGCTGATGCCCATTCCAAGGCCATTTCTGTAAGTAAAACTATCCCCAAAGCCATAGATTGTGTAGGCCCTCCATTTTTCAAGCAACGTTGTTGTTATTCCCCCATAGCAAAATATCCTGTTTGTCTGTGTAGATCCTTAGCATATTTAATTAAAATAAATCAATTAATTCCCCTATAGAAATCATGGGATGCATTTTGATATGATATGTTATGATAGTTTATTTATGTAGCGCCTATACACAATGTGTTCCAAAGTGCTTCAAGGCAAGGGAGGGAACAAGGGAAAATACAATGACATTCTTACAGGACATGAACAGTAAGGATGTGAAATTAACTATCGTACTCAGCCAGACGACATTTCAGATAGTGCAAAAGCTAAAACATAGATAAGGAAGGGAGGGGGAGAGTGGGAAGGAAATGGAAACAGACAGGCGACTACCGTACTAGGCCTGACAACATTTCTGGTAGAGCCGGAGAAAAACAAGAGGTGAGGGAGAGGGGTGCAGAAAGGTAGGGGAGGAACAAAACACACGACTATCATACTAGGCCTGACATTTCAGATAGTGCTGGAGGAGGGGTGGGGAGGAAAAAAACAATAAGGGTAGGGGGGTGGAGACAGACGAGGTTGCTATCATACTAGGTCCAGGGACAATTCTGATAGAGTAAGTGCATAGAAGAAAGTAAGGGGAGGAGATAGGAAAAGGGAGAAGGGAAAGGAGGAGAGAACAGAGAGTTAGCATTCAAAAGAGTGGAGAAGCAAGAGGGCAGAGTGAATACAATTGCAGAAGTCAGTAGTAACACATAATGTTGCAAGCCAGGATACAAGATGAAGATGGGAACAGCATGATTCAGGGCCACCAGGAGTACAAGATGCAAAGGAAGTCCAGCATGAGAGTTGAGAAGGGTGACACATCGTGAATGAATGAAGTCTATAATAGTCAAATCCACCATTGGCATATGAATTCAACAAGCTCTTCGTAGTGTGTTCTGAGCCGGTATAGACCTAAAGATCTGCCAAAAGAATTAGTCCCAAAACCCTGTTTACGCATGAGTGTGCAGGGTCCAAAACGAAATTACCCATTGATCCCCTTCATTTTAAATCAGAAGTGTGAAGCTTGGTAGTGCCTTTGCATGTGCAGGGTGCAAAATGAAATTGCCCCCTTGGTCCCATTGTGCTCTGACCACAACCACAAAGCCCTGCCTATTCTTTTTAGGTGTGGCAAACCAAACTTCCCATTTCTTTTCTTTCCCTCACATTGCATCTGTGATTGGAATCCCAAAAACGATTTTCCCATTGTGTTCCCACTCTCTGCCACTGGCCTTCAATTCAGACTGGTCAAGTCTAATTGATATTTGGAGGGTAGGGGTTGCCTGGAGAAAAGTATCATAATCAAATCAGCCATCACTGTGTGTATTGAATTGTTAATTTTCTGTATTGGTGGGTGATTTAAAAAGAAATGATTGTGACTGCATATCTCAGTGTTATCTCTGTGTTGGTGCCTTTAAGGAAGTTATTTTTGTTCTTGTGTTGCTCAAACACTGGTGGCTGATGTTAGTCTGTTTGTCAAATTTGTTTTAAATACATTAATAAATATCTATATTCTTAATACACACCGGACTGGTTCCTAGTCCATTGTGGCATTGGGTGTGAGACTGGTTGGAGGCCTTACCAAATTGAACCTGAATAAAAATCATAGTGATTTGTTGTGCGCCACATTCGTTGGCAGGGAAATGAACTCCCCGAGTTAAGTGTGACCGCGTAATAAACCGCAACAACCCTAACAGGGTTGGGGGGGGGGTCAGTATTATCCAAATTAACAATTACTTAACAAGACAGGGGACGATGGCTTCCTGGAATACCCGGGGCTTCAACCATTTGTTGATACAGGAAACAATACTTTAGCCCCTTGTGATATTGTAATACTGCAGGAAACATGGCTTCTCTGTCCTCCAGTATTGGAGGGCCATGCCATATGTTTGGTACTGGCTATCAAAGCTACAAAGGGGAGGCCGTCTGTGGGCCTGTTGACTGCTTGCAAAATGAATACAGGATTAACATTGCAGCCTTGGGCATCCTGGAATATATTTATTGAGCTAACAAAGCTCTTTTGTCCTTCTGCGAATGATCAACCAATGGGACATTATTCAATTCTAAATGTATATTGTAACCCATTAGCAATTACTGATGAGGCTTTTGTGGAGGCGATAGAAGCCATGCTTGATTTAAGTTTGGGGTATGCCAACATCATCACAGTGTTTATAGCGGCTGATTTGAACATCCAATGTGTACAAATAAAGAAGTATAAGAACAAAGAGGTGGCTGAAGTTGATGGAGAATAGAGAATTCATCCTGTTGAACAGAACCGTAAAGGGAGATATCCTTCTACATCCAACTTGGAGACAAGCTGCAGAGGTTGCTGTTATAGACTACTTTTTTGTATCTAGAAATATCTTCCCCACTGTGAAAGAGTTCCAGGTGACCACACAGGTTAACAGCGACCCTGACCTTTTATTGTTGACCTGGGGATTGCCTTGAGTTTTTCCCCAGGGAAATTACCATTAGAAATTGGAGATTGCAAGGGTTAAGAAATAGATTTAAGTGGCCGCTCTCAGTTTATTTATGCAAAATATCCACCTGGGTATCCAACCACTTTTCAAACATAAACATGTGTTTGATGTAGATGTGAAAAATACGAAAAAACCCAATGAAGATATAAGAGCATTGGCTGCTCGGGATACATCATCTAGAGGGGTCTTGATAAAAAACATTGAAGCTAAAATTTAAGAATTAGAACAGACGTCATAAAGCCAGGATGTATCAGCAAGATGGGTAAGCTATGTTACGTGCCATAGCCTACAAAACCAGCACCCAAGTTTGGTCACTGCTAAAAACTGAAACTTATGATTTACAATTGCCATTAATGATGAATCTGATTCAAGAGTCAGTTTGGGCACATTACTTTACAAATGTATATACTTCCCTGAGCTTTACTGACCACCTGGCGGGGGATGATTGGGATAAGCGAGACTCTATGGTTTTTGACCTAGACAGTGCCCCAAATGAGTAGTTCCAGATCCCTGTGACCAGATGGCCTTACAAATAAGATGCTAAAATCTCATCCTGAACTAAGGGCCACGATACTTTTCACTATCTTCAAACGGGTATTGGATACGAAAAATATACCCCTAACCTGGAAACAATCAGTTATAATACCGATATTTAAGATGGGAGACAGAGGGAAGCCACAAAACTATTGTCCGAGAGCCCTCCTGGATGCGCCAGGAAACATTTCTGCTTGTCTATTATTGGTAGATTTTATCTGGTTTAAAGAGAAAGCCTACCTTGATACATATCAATCAGGGTTCACTCCAGGAATAGGAGCAGCGACAAATTTGTTAACACTATACTTAATAGAAAAAAAGGGTAATTCTGTCACGCCAACCAATATATATGTCTATTATTGATTTTAAGTTGGCATTCGATTCAGTCCCAAGAGATTTATAATGAAAAAGATGAGGGAGGTGGAATGCCCGAAGTATATCCTGGGGTTAATCTCACGGCTGTATTCAAGCACATCCATACAGGTCAAGCTAAACCAAGAGGGTCTTTTAACTAAAACAATTTACACGCACCAAGGCTCTGAACAAAGCTGTATTTTGGCCCCAGCGCTTTTTAATTTATTTATAGCAAATGTTAGCGACCACTTGAATAAGATGAATTCCTTTCCTCCGAAACTTGGTAAAACCACTATATCGTGGCCTTGTCTTGATTTTAACTCAAAAGAAGGTTCTTAAGAAAATTGCAATACATTGGTGTGTGTGTGTGTGTGTATATATATTTCTGAGGCTTGTGGAATCTGCTTAGATCACATGCTGTGCATAGGCCGACATCTAGTGGAAGCTGCGGAGTATTACAGTTTGTTTTTCGAAAATCGAAAAAAGGCGTCGACACAGGGCGTGCCAGTAATACTATCCCTAGTGTGACGTCCACTGTACCCATGATCCCTCACGCGTCTAGGATCCCCAGATTGTTTTTTTCCGCCATTCTGGTCGGAAGCACTTCATCGGAGTTCCCTGGCTTTGCCATATTTACACTTAAAAATAATTCTAATTTGCCCCATTTTCTCACCCCTACGTCGACCAGCATCTCGACGCCGAACCGGGGAGGAGATCAACGTCGAAACCCGACGGATTGGGCCTTGAGGCTTCCGCCTCGGCTCGGGCCTGGGCCGCTGGCCTCGGCCCTACAGTAGGGAGAGTGGGGGGTGGTACACTTCCACACTCGGTTAGAAACACCTTCTTACCTACACACACTTGCCCGCTGCCCACAGGCGCGTATGGAGGGTACGCCCTTTCAGTTTTGCCCCAAGTGTAATAAAAAATACCCTTGGGTAGATAAGCACGCTACGTGCAACCTTTGCCTGCCCAGAGACCACCCCGAGGCGGGTTGCAGGGCCTGTAGCAGGTTTAAGACAAAAACTCTTAAGGACCGCTCCACCAAGCGTTGGGCCCACCACGCCAAGCTAGCAGCTATGGAGGCGGAGGGTACCTTCAGCGACGGCAGCGACGCCGGACTTTCGGACGGCGAGGGCACCAAGGCGTCGAAAGACAGCCTAACGCACGTCCCCGGCCTCGGAAGGTCGTCCGTCCCGGCGACTATGGGGAAGTCCCCCGGCGACAAGAGCGTTACACATACACACGCTAAACACAAAAAACCCACCCGAGATTCGACGTCGTCGAAACCTCGGAAAGAGGCACAAAAGGAGCGGTCCGAAAGGACATCCTCTGGGCGGTCCCGGTCGAGGTCGCCGCACGACGTCAGGCAAGCCTCCACACTTGCACATAGTGCCTCGCCCATTAACATCACGGAAGATCACTCGTTCAGAGACGAACACGGCTTCCATCCCCAGCCTGCACCCCAGGGAAAGGGTACATCACTTGGGAGTGAGGAGGGCCCAGTTTCGAAGCCTAGTTCGAAACACAGGGGTTCCACCTCCGATCCTCGACGCCAGGCGTCGAAAGATAAGGGAAAGGGTAAACACACTTCCACCCACGGGGAAGGGGGTAAGCAACAAAGGAAACAACCCTTGCAATCCCCCACAACAATAGAACTGACTTCCCCGTCCAAGTCTTCTCAGGGACAGTCCATAGAGAGTTCCAGCAGGGTCACCCCAAGCTCAAAACTCTGGTCATGCGAGGACATTGACAGAGTAATGTCAAGGATGTCCTCCTTAGCAAATTTCTTCGAAAGACACCCTGACCAACTACTAGCTTTAAACCCTCAGGAATCTTCTCCCTCAGGTTCAAGGGACCCTATCCCTTCAAATAAAAGGCCCCGGGTCGAGACACCAGTAAAGGCTTCAGAACCCTTCGAGGTCCAACCCTATTCTTGCCTTTTCCCTACAGGCCAAGGAGACTCTTCCCTTATAGAGGGCCAGGATTTTGAGACACCAGAAGATCTCGCAGTGTCAGATTATTACGGGGAGGACGAAGACGAGGATGAGCCAGAAAATAGCCCAGATATTTTCAGAATGGACTCACCAGTCGAAAGGGAAGCCCCAGTGTCTGATTCCCCAATAGATAATCAGCCCCTCCTGTATGAACTGCTCTCTCGGGCAGCTAACCACTTCCACATAGACACACAAGGTGTCCAAGAAGAGAGGGACTTCGCGGAGGAACTAGTAGGGGAAAGGAAGACAGTAGCCCAGACCATTCCCATCCTGAAATCTATTCAACGCAGAATAGCACCATCCCTTGTCAACCCAAACTTGACAAGACCTGTAAACCCGAGAGTAGAGAAGCTGTTTAAAGCAGCCCAGTCGGACCCTCTATATATTAGAGGCCAACTTAAGCCAGACTCTCTAGTCGTAACTAACACCCGCAAGAGAGCTGGAACCCCATTATCTTCCTCGGAGGCTCCCCCGACAAAGAAAGTAAGAAACTCTATGGTTTTGGTAGAAAAGTAGCTTCCACGGCAGCCTACCAAACCAGAATCGCGAATTCCACCACACTGTTGGCCAGCTACAACTGCCATCAGTGGGAAGAAGTGGCAGCACTAATAGATTCCGCTCCCGAACCCCTTAAGAGCCAGCTATCTCGCATTTGTGCAGAAGGAAGAAACGTCTCAGGTTGCATTTTAAAAGCAACTTTAGACGCCGCAGACAATGCGGGTAGAATTATAGCAGAGGGGACTGTCATCAAAAGACATGCTTGGTTGAGGCAGTCGGGATTCAGAGCAGAAACACAAGCTGCACTCTTAGACAAACCAGTGGAAAGTGATCTCCTGTTTGGAAAGGCAGTCGAGGACGCACTAAAAAACGCTAAGGAGGAATTCGACACCCTCAAATCCCTTGGCCAGTTAACTACAAAACCACTTAACCAAAGAGGGAACGGCAATTTTCGTCGCCCCCGCGGCCAAAATTCCAATAGAGGAAATAGCTATTCCCACACCCAGGGTACACAGTGGAACACCAACTCACAACAGTCTACCCAGGGGTATGGTAGGGCTAGTAGAAGAGGACGTGGTAGAGGCAGAGGCAGCCCCAGTAAAGGAGGCGGCACGCCTCCACCAAAGCAGTGACGCTCATTTCAGGGTCCCTTCCCATGCAACCCCAGTAGGGGGACGAATATCCAGCTTCACCCAGGCATGGGAAGGGATAACATCCGACAGATGGGTGCTGTCGACAGTATCCAAGGGGTACTGTATAGAACTACTGCAACGTCCCCGAAACCACCCTCCAAGACAAAAAGTCCACTCTTTAGAACATCAAAAGATCCTCCTCGAGGAAGTCTACAATCTGCTCCTAAAGGACGCGATAGAACTCGTCCCAGGACACCAGGTAAACAAGGGTATCTATTCAACTTACTTCCTTGTGCCAAAGAAAGATTTAACAATGCGCCCAGTATTGGACTTACGGCCTGCCAACAAGTATGTCAAGCCCCAAAAATTCCGTATGACCACGCTACAAGAGGTAATCCCACTCCTAAAAAAGGGGGATTACATGGCAACCTTGGATATGAAAGATGCCTATTTTCATATTTCTATGCTCCCGGCGCACAGAAAATACTTGCGTTTCAAGGTGGACAGTCGCCACTACCAATTCAAGGTACTGCCCTTCGGGATAGCTTCAGCACCAAGGGTATTCACCAAGGTACTGGCGGTGGCAGCTGCACACCTACGCAGGGAGGCAATCCCAGTGTACCCTTATCTAGACGACTGGCTCATAACGGGGGAAACCCCAGGAATCTGCAGATCAAACATTCAGAGGACTATCGACCTCCTCCACGAATTGGGCTTCTCTATCAACGAGAAGAAGTCAAGTCTGGTGCCAAGCACCTCAAAACAGTTTCTAGGAGCTATCCTAGATACTCAGAGAGAATTGACCTTCCCTTCGGAAGAAAGAATTCGGAATATACTTCTGCAAATTCCGCATTATCAGTCAGGTCAACAGATAACAGTACGCAAAGCTATGCGGTTACTGGGCATGATGGCGTCATGCATTTACCTGGTCCCCCACGCGCGTCTGCGCATGCGTCCCATGCAGGAATGGTTGGCGAAACAGTGGTCTCAGGCAAGTGGTCAGTGGGACGATCTAGTGGTCGTTTCGCCAACACTCGTACAGAGCCTACACTGGTGGACAAGAGAGAATATCGCAAAGGGGAAACCCTTTTACGATCCCGAAGTACAGGCAGTGGTTACTACAGATGCATGCCTGACTGGGTGGGGAGCTCACCATCTCCACCACACAGCTCAGGGTCTCTGGTCTCACTCAGTAGCCAAGAACCACATCAATCTGCTAGAGCTTCTGGCAGTATTCCGTGCGCTGCAGGCGTTCGAGCCCCATCTACTGAACTTGTCGGTGCAGATCAGGACGGACAGCACGACAGCCATGTTCTATCTGAACAAGCAAGGAGGGACTCGTTCGCCAAATCTGTCCAAGCTTGCCCAGAAAATATGGATATGGGCACTCAGACGGAACATCTTCCTGTCATCGCAACATGTTCCAGGGGAGCTCAATTCCCTAGCGGATGCTCTAAGCAGAGACACCCTCCCAGAAGAACACGAATGGGTCCTTCACAGAGACGTAGTAGAAGATCTCTTCTCTCAGTGGGGTTTCCCCACTATAGACCTATTCGCCACAAGCGAAAACAAACAATGCCCAGGATTTGCATCCAGGTTCCCCCAAACGGACTCCCAGGGGAATGCCCTGTGGATGAACTGGTCAGGGATGTTTGCGTACGCTTTTCCACCAACTCCTCATCAGGAAGGTGGTGTACAAGATGAACAAGGAATCAATGACGCTCATCCTAGTTGCTCCCATGTGGGCGAGACAACCATGGTTTCCACACCTACGCAGGATGGCGGTGTGCAAGCCCATCAGACTCCCAGCCTGGTACAACCTTCTGTCCCAGCAACAAGGTCAAACACTGCATCAGGAACCCAACTCTATGAACCTAGCAGCATGGCTCCTGAAGTCATAGAGTTTGGACATCTCAAATTACCACAGAGGTGTATGGACATTCTAAAAGAGTCCAGGAAACCAAATACAAGACACTGTTACTTTGACAAGTGGAAAAGATTCGTTATCGGGTGCCAGAATAAACAAATCAACCCGGTTGATTGCACTCCTTCCAACGTTGTAACATACATGCTCCACCTGCTGGATGCAGGGTTGGTTTTTAACTCTCTGAAAGTACACCTGGCAGCCCTCTCGGCTTACACCACATCCCATAACAGGGTCTCGTGGTGGAAAGTACCAGTGGTTAAAGCCTTCATGGAAGGAGTAAAGAGACTTCACCCTCCTATTTCGAACCCACCGCCAGGATGGGACCTCAACGTGGTGCTAGCTAAGCTCATGGGGCCCCCCTTCGAACCCATGCATAAAAGTAGTCTCAAACACCTGACTTATAAAACGGCCTTCTTAGTAGCCATTACCTCCATAAGAAGGGTCAGTGAAATTCAGGCTCTGTCAGTGCAAGATCCTTTCTTTACTATCCACAAGGACAAACTGGTTTTACGCACACACCCTAGGTTCTCACCAAAATTCATATCCAAGTTCCATGTAAACCAGTCCATCGAGCTTCCGGCTTTCTTCCAAAACCCACAAAGCTCGGCTGAGGTGAAACTACACACCCTAGGTGTGCGTAGGGCGGTCTTATACTATGTAAATAAAACCAGACCGCTAAGGAAAACAGATCAACTGTTTGTCTCCGTAGCTACAGGCAGAGAGGGGGATCGCGTCTCTAAGGGCGCTATCTCTAAGTGGATTATCAACTGTATACAGCTGTGTTACTCTCTTTCTAAAAAGACTCTGCCGTTTACACCAAGGGCCCACTCTACTAGAGGCATTGGGGCCACTCTGGCTTTCATTGCAAATGTTCCCCTCGACACCATTTGCAAAGCAGCTACTTGGAGCTCTATTCACACTTTTACTCAGCATTACTGCATTGACACTCATTCCAAGACAGATACTCAAGTGGGACAAGCGGTTCTAAGACACCTGTTTGCTCATGACCCTTCTCACATCCCACCTCCTGCTTCTGGTACTGCTCGCTAATCTATGCACAGCATGTGATCTAAGCAGATTCCACAAGCCTCAGAAGGGATACATTACTCACCGTAATCGTATTTCTGATGCTTGTATCTGCTTAGATTCACATGCGACCCACCCTTCCTCCCCTCCGAGAGAAGGCGCATGGTTGCTTGTAGTTCTTACCTTTCTGTCTATCTGCTTGGACTATCTGTACTCACGCTACTCCTCATGCTACCTCATGTCAGGAAAAACACAATCTGGGGATCCTAGACGCGTGAGGGATCATGGGTACAGTGGACGTCACACTAGGGATAGTATTACTGGCACGCCCTGTGTCGACGCCCTTTTTCGATTTTCGAAAAACAGTAATACTCCGCAGCTTCCACTAGATGTCGGCCTATGCACAGCATGTGAATCTAAGCAGATACAAGCATCAGAAATACGATTACGGTGAGTAATGTATCCCATATATATATATCCTCTCGTTCTTAAGGAATGGATACGTATGCTAGCACCCTAGAAGTGCATGGGCGTTAAGTCAGCAGCTGATATTACACTAGACCTATTGCTGATAGACCCAGACCGGGAAAAAGGGAAGTTATTGCACTATGACTGGAGATTGACATGGGAGGAATGCAACGGATATAAAATGTTCTAAACTGTGTATTTTGTCATTAAACCAATTAATCAAATTTACCTTCCATGCATTTTCCTGTTTTCTTTCAGAAGAGAAAATGTGCATATGTTTTAGAAGAAGTGAATTTTACTCCTTTGCCTGTGAACTTTCTTTCTGTTCACTGTGAATGTTTCTTATTTACACTACAATAGGTACAACTGGTTTCAAAGCCCCCTCAGAACCCATAAAGCAATTTAACATTCCAAAACACCTTGAATCACAAAGTAAACATCTTTCCCATTGCAGTACTTCAAATTGATCAGAACACACACAGCAAGCTGCGTGTACTTGCCAATGACAATAAGCAGGCTCCCATATCGCACCGTATTTTTGATGTCTTGAAAATGGTCGTAAAACTCAGATTATTTTTGGGGCTCGTATTACTTTGTTCTATGACACATGTAGTGAACATTTCGTTGCATTGTCTTTTAACTAGTTATGAGTGTTCAATGGCCTTAAATATTTCAAACTTTACAATGGTCAGAGTAAACCTATGAAAGAAAGCAGCCCATCTCCTTTACTTGGCTTGACCCGCATGTTTACGCTGGTCTGACCAGGTCTGCTGCAGAAATCTGCTACATAAGACCTGAAGTTTTAGGCTCCTTTGAGCTTTTATTTTTGCATTGGGATGTGTCAAAACTAAGATTAGCCAATGCTTCCAGGGATTTACATTACAATAGAATGTCTTCATACATCTCAATTGACCTTTATTTTTAACAAGATCCAATGTACACCAAGGGGTGATTTTAATCCTGCAGCTCTTTCCAAACACCTAGCAAATTAGATTCCACAAGCTGAGAAACTGTTATTGAAGATGCCAAATGGTCAGCCGTGTATGTCTTTATATTCCATCTGAGCGGATGCAGAGATGAGAATGTCTTGTGAATCAGGATTCATATATTTTGAAATCCTGTTTAAAAGATTTCCTGATTTTTCTGGCTAACCAGTTACCATAAAGAAATTGGATGATCACCAGCCCAAAATCAAGGGTGCAAAATGAAAGATCAGGGAGGGCTAGAGCTATACCATAGCCCATCTTGGTATCTTCAACATGTGTTGTTTCTTGGACACTGTTACATTATTCTCAATAAGTCAAGTGGCCAGTAAATACGTTTTAAAATTTTATTAAACCATACAAGCGAAAGGCAGGTGGGGATCCAACTCTAGCGGCTGCCCCTTATGCATTCACTGCACATTGCAGTGGGCTTACTGTCAGTCACCCTCTAGTAAACCTTGGGTTAGCCCAATAGTGATACTGGGACAGGGGGAAAAAAAATTCCCTTAATATAGGGTTACATTTCTCGAGAGTGCAGCCTCTTTGATGTATACAGAACAAAGTAACCAAGGTCTCGGAAGAAAAGCATGAAGGAATGCAACCTGGTTCTCTCCCAGGCTGAATAGGCTGAAACTTTCCCTGATACCTGTTTGCATTGGCGTACCATGGTAATAGTCCATAGGCCAAGTAACTGCATGCTCAATCATTGACTATGGACCAAATGAAAACAGTTCGCAAAGGCCTATAAACCGGGCGGTACGAGAGAGCAAACTATTTAGGGAACAGCGAGAAAAAGCTTCCAGGGCTGCAATATAAAATCCGGACACACAATCTATCCCAATGATTTGGTGACTTAAAGCAAACGGGATGGGTTCTAGAGAAGAAAATAATTTGCACAGTGGGGGATCCAAATCAGAGGGCAATTGCAGTCCAACACACATCTACGTTCGAAACCAGAAAATCCACCACAGTCCACTAAAACCAACAGGAGAGATCCGTGGTGCAAGAAAGCCAAGGGCGGTCAGGGGGTGAAAATCCAACAATCTAAACGCTACTCACAGTACATCACTGGTAACCGCCAATCTTTGAGAAGCACCTGCTCTTTTGCTGCTGATGTTTACATAGCTGAGTCTGTGCGATACACAAGATATCCGATACGGAAGGCGCTCTGAGCAGCATGACATCACATACATCTGTGCTTCTGGGACGATTGATGCCGCATCTGAGTAGCGCTGAAGCTGGTCCCATGGCAGCGCCAGTCAGCTGCTTTATTGTGCACATGGTCAAAGGAAGGAGCGAGGTCAAGGATCTCAACACTCTGACCTAGTCAGATTGGCCACACGAACACACTCTCTGTGGCTTTCACTCCTCTTCGTCTGGTCTTATTGCTTCTCCTGTCTCTACCTCCCTCCTGATATTACTTCTTCCCTCACTACTATGCATGTTTTTCTCTAACCTCCTATCTCCCTCCCTCTCTCTCCCCCTCTCAGCCTTTCTGTTCTCTGAATCCATCTCCTGGTCTACCTCTCATACTTCCTAGCACTACTGCTTAATGTTTGTTCTCTCTCCCTCTTTCTCACCCTTTCTTTCTCCGCCACTCCTCAACCTCTTTCCTAAAGAATCCTCCAATCACTCTCTAATCCTCAGGCATGGTACAGAAATCGGTACACCACTCTCAAGCTCAAGACCTTACCTTGACTCTCTCCAAACATGCAAAAATGTCTCCAAGTCTCCTTCACCTGCTGCACACTCTCTGGCCAGTCTTCCCCCAACCTCGCCTAACCACTCTCATTGCAGACTGCCTCTGCTGTTTGTTTATAGCCCTAAATTAATCCAAACGTTTCCATCTCCTCCACTTCTGGGCTGGTATTCCAGAGGATGTCTTCTTGAGTTACTTTAACCTCGCCATCTTACCAGTCTCCATTGTCTTCCACCCAGCCACGTGGTCAGTTTTTCTATTCCCTTCCTGGATTAAGTAAGTCATTGTACACAAAGGTTTTGTCAAGTGTGCCCTGCTGCTCCGCTGTACTGGCTGTTAGGTCTCCCATACATCTTCTTTTTGTTACGTTCTTTTATCACCTGTTCAGCTCTTTGGTGAGAGCGTTATATGAATACCAAATTATCCAGACACGGTTGGTAATCAATTTGAGGAACCACCTGACACTGCATGTTTAGTGCACGCGTGTTAATGAACCCTTAAAAATGAATTTTTGGTAGTCCGTGTCTATTTCTGGGAGCATGAGTTATAAGGTGGCGAGTTCACCATGTACACAGTAGGACCTTGCCACATAAGACTGTTAAGATGTTTTCTTTGTCATTTTAGAGTGGGCAGATGTAGCTAGTTTGGTGGAGGTTGCTTTCTTCTTATCCATGCTTCCAAGTAGGACAGAAGAGCTTTACTTTAGATTTTCTGTTCTGCATTTAATGATGCTAGTCTATAGCCAACGCCATCCCTTCGTCTCAACTTGCTATGATACACCTATTGCATAAGAAGAACCCTGCTAAATTGAGATATGGTGCAAGGGGAGAATGTATTAAGGCCTTTAAGACGGGGGAAAGATGTTGGGCAGGGTTGTGTTTTGGCTCACTTGTTGATTTTATTGTGTATTTACACCCGGGGAAGAGCGCTCAGCAGTAGCAGCGCGGATGTCCCGATGAAAAAGTGTGAAAGCCATTCACACCCCGGACAAACCCCCGAGGTGCAAATGGCTGTCATGTCCTGCCAGGAGATCGGACAGCCTTCGTGTTGGTGGGCCGTTAAAGGCCATGGCCACCCTCTTTTATTAATGGCCTTGTCTCACTTCACCAAGATCTAGACTGTGATGCCCCGAAAGTTGAAAATGACAAATGGGCATAGTACTCTATGCCAGGGGTTTGCAAACTGCAGATGTTTGGGGTTATGGCTCCCACGATCCCTCATTATTGACTACACTAGAGATAATGGAATATGTAGTATAAAATATCTGTTGAGCCAAATGTTGGGATCTATGTGATCGTTGAGACCACACATAATTGCGATGGCCGAAAATGCCAACTTTTTTTAAAATTAAACCCACTTTGCACCACATAGATATGCGGGGGGGAGACCCCCCGCAGCCACCCATACTACTATAATATCCCATACCCCACCCGCACATATATATGTGGTGTAAGGTTTTTTAAAAAAGTCAGCATTTTCGGCCGTCGCAATTCTCAGGTCGACATTTTTGTACGATTCCCAAATGTTGCAGACCCTTGCTCTGACAATGAGGTGGTCTTGTTCTCTGCCCCCATTTGGAATAAACAAAGCAAGTAGAAGCTCTTTTCAAGCTAAGCAACCATAACTTGTGATATGACTGTGCAATGCTAAGACTAACACCCAGGACATCAACGATGATATCACAAATGCCATTGATGACCTCACTGGTGACATCACATATCTGAGCCACTTGTTTTTGTTCACTGACATATCTAGGCCACATGTTTTTTTTCAGTGATGGAGAGAATTTTAAAATTCAAAAGGTGCTACATACGTAGACATAACCTAGGTTTATGTTGATACGGTACTTTCCTTAGGATTGGGCCTCAGCTTATGATGCATATACATGTGGAAATAATTAACCCTCAAACGTACACATTTGTGTGTACATGATGATGAAGTCTAATGTTATTGTCATTTTATGGTGAGGTTGTTTTTTTCCTCCTTACTGAAGTTTCCGTGTATGCGCCTCAGATTTGTATGCATTGTGGGTGTTCATATGTGTTGTTTGTACTAACACAAGTATATAGTAATTCTTCAATTAGCTATTTATTCCATGTTTAACATTAGTCGAAACTCGGGTAAGGTAGCATTAATTATTTTACTAGCCAAAATTAGCAAATTAAAAATACTGCACTTCTGTAGTGCATGATGCACCCATTTCCAATGTAAAAAACTTTTTTTAATGAGTACATTTTTTAATACATTAAGTAGTTCCTGAGACAACTCCCGATCATCCCTGATATATTTCTACCAACTTTGTAAACACAAACTTCATCAGAATTAATTTGATATGTGAAATCAATGACATTTGTGATGTCATATTTGATGTCTTGGGTGTTAATCTTAGCAGTACATGGTGGTTGGGCGTGTTATGGTTGCTTAGCTTACCATTGCAAATTTCTTTTTTTTCTGTTTTACTTGTAATGATGGCATCCCTTTAACAAAGTTTGTCACCGAATTGCATAGGTTTTTACCAGTGCACCCTTAATTTGCTACAAGTTCATTATTTTATAATCACCCCTAGTGTAGCAGCTGTAAATTTGTGGACAGTCCGATAGTCTGCAGGTAGCATGAACAGAACATTTTGTACCCTTCAACTAACATAAACATGAAACAGTACTTATATTTGCTACACCCAAATATACCTTTATGTACAATTCAACATTTCAGAATGTAAAGCCTATTTTTTTCTTTTAGCACACAATATTATGGAATAACTACTAAAAAATACTTAAATCAATATTTCGTGTTCACAGAAACTGTTTCCACGCATTTTGAACATTTTCAAGATAAATCTGATTGCCAATATCATTCAAATGCATCTCATCTCTTCAACATTTTTTGACAAGATCAGATTTGATATTTTCATTGTGAAAAGATGCTATGCCAACATCCTGCAAAAAAGCACATACAGCTTTGTTTACATTACTCCTTGCTTTCTCACATTTGTCTTTGAGCTATCTAAGAAAAAACAATCTTAGAATGTGGGAACAGTTCCATTAAATTTGCAAATGCATCCTTCTTGGCAAACTGTAAGGAAATTCTGGTGACATGGCCCCAACTGTTGCCTCCACAGTGAACAACAATGATGTACAAATGCTCGAAATTAACCATAATATATAATTTTATATAATTGTTCATTTATAACATGCTTAATACCAGGAGTGGTTTCTTAGTACGGGATTGGGATTTGAACCTGTGTTGCGCTGCGCTGTCTTGCTTCCAGAACAAACGTGTTGCCCCTGAGCTATCCTTCCTCCCCAGATTCTCACACATCCTCACAAAACGGGAGCAATTTCGTCCACTTCATTCCTCGAACACCAGGAAATTTCAAATTCTTGAAATCCACAGCATGTCCAATTAAAGGATGTGGGGGGGGTTTAAACTCAATTTAAATAATTTATTCTACAATGGTGGCTCTTACAAGAGCCTTTTAGGGGGGGGTTACATTTTTTTCACTCATTTTTATGTCCTATGCCTACTAACAAATGCTTTAGTATGCACTCCACATCTACCCTTTTAACTTGTACACATGAACTTTTTCAATGCACTTTGAACATTCCAAAGAAAAATCTGATTTCCAACATCAGTCAAATGCACTCCATCATTCCAAAAAGTATTTACACCATCCAACTTGATATTTTCATTCTCGAAAGATGCCATCCCTAAACCATATAAAAAAGCACATACACCTTTACTGACATGGTGCCTAGCTTCTTCCATTTGTGGACATCTCCATATTTGCCTTGGATTGATTTGAGAACAAAATAATCTTTGCAACTGGCAACACTTCCATTGGGCTTCTCAACATATCCTTCATGGCAAACTACAAACATACTGGAGTAATATAGCCCAAACTGTTGCCTCCACAATACACAATAATAATAATATCTGGACGTTTAAAGTGTGACATACTCTGAAGAATGGTAATAAGGTCACCCAGTTTAACCCACAAACTGCATACCACAAAACTTCCACTTCTTCCAATCCAATAGTAGAAGAGATGCCACATGATTCAGTGTAACCCTCAATGAATGCATCCAAGAAGCTCCCACCATCCACACACTCTGCTTCTTCATAGCCTTAGCCACATCCATCTTCACTGCATACAACAAAGAAAACACTTACTACCCACTTTTCCTGTACACCACAACCACAAAACATGATTGGCCAATTCCCCGATGTCCATGGACATCCACGACTGTCCGTGGTCACCGCAGACCTCTTTCCACACCTGGCATCCTTAAAGGACATGGATGGCACGTGCGGTGTCGACGGACTACCGCAGTGTCCTTAGACACCGTAGCACAAGGCAGCCATTCTGCCTTTTTACTATATATATATATACATATGGTTTCTGCCACTTACCCTGTAATCTTTGTAATCTTCTCAATAAGCATATTCTCTTTTGTAACCTCTCTATCAAATGCCATGTATTGCAGTATTGTGCAAGTGGCAGTTACTTAGATGTACTGCAGACATATAAAACTTCCATATGCGAAGTGCCACTTGAAAATGTTCTACAAATCTTTTCCATATGCGTATCCTTTCTTTTTGAAAAGGGTTACACAGTGCTGCTGTAAATGCACCTATGCATTTATTTTAACTTTCAACAAAATGCTCCTAGAAAGAAACATTTTTAAACGCACAGCATTTTCCATTCCATAAAAATCTCATACTTTCCAACCTTTCTCATTACATCCCTTATAGTGCCACCATTCTCCAATTGCTCTCACATGTGTATACTACCAAAGTATCTATATACAACACTTCACCTTACATATTAACTCTGGTTCTTTTCCAACCACTACTATAAGACATCAAACACTGCTCCAACTACAATCTGCTATTGCATTACCTCTAGGCCACAGTTTCCCTATTCTTTAAAAACATTCCAACACAATACAAATACATTGCACCACAAACACACCACTTCTCTTATTAAAATCAACAGCATAAAAATAACCTAGATATGCATCTTTTTTTTACACACCCATTTTTGTCCTGTTCCTAAAATGTCCCAAACAGCACTACTCTTAGGGCCTCATTACGGGGTTGCCGGTAAAACATACCGGTAGCCGGCGGATTGCTGGCAACCAAATATTACTGTTATGCCACCTAACCTCCCAATGCTACCGGGATATCGCAGGCGGCAGCGGTACAGTAAGTTCCCGTTCCCACGGAGTCCCATGTACTCCATGGGAATGTGAACCCTAAAGCACCAGCGCTGTTAGTAACAGGGCCAGTGCTTCAGTGTAAAGCCATCCGGTACTGGCCTGAACTCCCAGCAGGTCAGACCTGCCAGAAGTACAGTGCCCCTACCGGCAAACAGAGTGAGCCGGTCCAGAAAAGGTGCCAGTAACATTTTATCGCTCACTCATAATGAGGGCCATAGTCCAATTGCTCTAGCAACCTAGTTAACATACTTTACTACACCACCCATAACACAACTTTAACTTTTTCCCCAACAACTCCTACTACCTTAATAAATAAAAACCTCTTACTAAAAGTAGTTCTCCATTAACAAATATAGCCATTAACACATATAACCACTAACTTTCTTTTTACAATTACAGGAAAAAAGATTGAAGAAAACAGCTACCAAAGAAAGAACTCTCTTCACATCCTACAAAGTACATACATTAATATAGAATGTATATCTCTAATTGTAACAATGTACTTTAACTACAAATTAGCATAAAGTATTCTGTTCTACTCCACATTATATTTCACTTACTCATTATATTGCAACAATCGCTCTTTCTATTTCCATCTAAACACTGCTCTTTATTGAATGTACTACCCATTTTTTACTACCCAACACATCCATCTCTCAACTTCTATACCACAATTTCAGTTACTTAATATTCCATACCCCCTATGCACATGAGATCCTAATTCCAACAGCTTTCAAACTCATTGCATTCCAAATCACGAACACACTACTTCACTCTTTATCCATTACACCCACTCAACCCTCATACCTATGCACTAAAACACACCATTATAACAACCACTGCTTTCCTCGAAACATCAGAATGTCCCTACTTATTCAATCACACCACCACTAACTTATAAACTTCCCAACCACACCTTATGTGCCATTGCACAATCACACTACACTCTATTCATCTCTACAATCACAAACACCCATGCATAACACATGCATAAATATTCCACAACTTTCAAACATTAACTTGCTTTTTTCCCCAACAGACAGAACAGAATACCTACTAAAGACACCTCTGTAGAAAAAGAAAAAATAGCTGATAAAAATGAAAACAAGCCATATAGTCATCCTCCTCTAAAACAATGTATAGTTGATATTAAAACAAAACGGCTAGTAACCTTGCTCAACAAAACTAAACCAGCCACCACTAAAATAAAATAAGACTCCTCTTGCAAAATCTAAAAGTAAAAAAGATGTACAAACAAAAGGAGACCTACTAATGAACCTAACACTATACTAATGTTAATGTAGCCACAGTAAAGCAATCCAAAACATATTTTGTCCACCATGGAGTTCTTCACAATCTTATAAAGACAGCTAGAAAGTCACAATCTACCCTTAAAAACTACAGTAGGAAACTAATCCTTGAAGCTGTAATTGACAGCACATTTCTACTAAAGAGAACGTTGTCTATATTAATATTAAACAAAATGAGCCCAGTAACTAAAAGTACTTCTAAACATGCGCAAAGCCAATATAGATAGCTTTTCAAACTTCTGTGAAGGTGAATGGATTCACACAAGCGGCACAGAACCATATTGCAATGAAGACGCTTATAAACCAGAATATAAAACCCAGTTACCATAGACAATAATGGCAGATGGTATGAAATGCTAAGACACAATTTTAGCAAAAGAAACCCTTATAAAAAAAGTCGCCCACAAACTTTCAACCAAATGTTACTTTCGTCCAGGCAAACCCTCCAGTGTACAATGGACGTGCAGTTCAATATGTAACATAAGCCAACAATTCTTTAAATCTTTGACAGTTCCTCAATAACTATGTGAAACTAAAAGACAAAAGTAGAATAAACGCTTTACAAACCATGGGACTCTTTCCCAATAAGCATCCATACTGGACTGCAAGGACCTTCAACCACAATAAAATGTTAGCAACGCACCATTCCACCATACGAAATCCTGTCCATAGACTTTACTATGCAAAAAGTCCTGCTTTAGTACCACAACATTTAAATAGCATTCTCCCACATGGAACTGCCAACGGATTTCTTTCAGAAATAGAGCACATCCAAACTAAATATTTTGGAACTGAAGTTGAATTTGAAAATTCAGCAACTTTAGAAAACATTAGTGAAAACCTCACAAACACCACCCACCTTACAAACACATTAAAAAAA
The DNA here is from genome assembly GCF_040938575.1 of Ambystoma mexicanum. Lineage (NCBI taxonomy): Eukaryota > Metazoa > Chordata > Amphibia > Caudata > Ambystomatidae > Ambystoma > Ambystoma mexicanum. The sequence continues at coordinate 100,704,380 of NC_090936.1, read as the reverse complement.
GAAATAGCTAAGTTTCAAAACACATCTGCTGAAATATCCGACAAAGTAGGTCTGTTGCAGAACTTTTTATAAAAAGAGCACAAAAAGAATAGATGTGGCCTACAAAATAGATTACAACCAGGAATCCCAATGGTTCCAAATGGTTGTATATCTAACAGTAGAAAATAAATATAAAATAACTGACCCCTCAATAGTTTGCCCTTACTGCAATGCAAAGCTTGCCAATAGCCAAATACTGTCGCGTGCTATGACTAATAGATTCAAATTTTCCCACTTCCAAAAGCTCTCCAGCAACTTAACTTGTATGAGAGTTTGCTAATCCAAACAGTACACCCATTTCAAGCAACAATGTCTTGAACCAAAAGCAGCCAAATTGCCTCCATCTCAGTTAATGAAACATTTGTAACAAAGTAGTATATTTGCCATTAGATCTTAAAAGAAAATTTAGAAATTCTAGGAGTATAACGGCCAAAAGATCAGTTATTGATTGTACTAGATAATGGTGTTCCAACAAAAGACAACAAAAGTTGGCAACTAGTCAATTTAAAAAAAAGTCAGACAAGCCTTTCTTAAGAGAAAATAACAAATACTACAAGGATATAAACAGAAGAAAACTTAAAAGAAACCACCCAGATAATTCAAGATTCACCACAAACTGCCCAATTTTAACGCATCGATCCTGTTACTGCAGCCAACATTTTACACCAGTGTACAATTCACCCACTACACTCCAAAGACACCATAGAAGATGCATTAGAAACAAATCAAATACGTCAAGACAAAGGCTCCCCAATGAGCATATGGGAGTAAAGTGTAGAAGCGCATTATTTTCCTCCATTTTCCTACAGAAAAAGGAGGAAGATATGATGAGATCCACACAAACTAGTGCATCAGAATATTGCTCTTTACGAATGTATTCATGAAAACCCCAGATTCAGACAAAATGTAGAATACATTTTCCACCTCCTGTTGGAAAGTGAGCTAGAAACTCTGTTATGGAGCTGCACACACATTAAAAACATGCTGTAATTTTTCAAACCTATCCGCTACCCAACTGCTTCAAAAGATAAAAGACAAATTTGACATTTTGTAGTCTAGTATCGCAAATCTCTTAACAAACCTTTGTGGTACAAAAGAATACTGGTTCCAGCATCACGCTGATGTAAGCTTGCAAAGGAACCTAGGCCCACCCACATGAGTTGTTACTTTAAGTTGTACGGAATATGCATGGGATGACTTTCACAACCTCTTACGGACGGCAAACCAAAATAAAGAGGGAGTAGATATAAAAACACCATGAGAACTCTATTCTATTGACCCTGTCAATGCATTGAGGTACTTTCACCATCACTTCATTGCCATGCTGCACTTCATCTGCAATAAAAATACCCCTTCACTCCAAGAAGTTGAACACTTCTTTTGGAGAAAAGAATATCAATCCAGAGGAGCACCACGTATCCACATGGCCGGGTGGATAGCTCAGGGGCAATGCGTTTGTCTTGGAAGCAAGACAACACATAGGAACACAGGTTTGAATTCCAGGCTCACGCTTAGAAATGAGTCCCTAGCATTAAGCGCGTTATAAAAGAACAATTATAACCATTATTATTATAACATGCTTTTATGGATAAAAGATGCTCCCAAATTTGGCCATGACAGTAATGCCACTGTTTAACAATGTATTCAAAAATACATTACCTGTGATATTCCTTCAGAAACCACACCTAGTGACCTACATAGACAAATCTTAAGTTTCCAAAAACATAAGTGTAGCAAATACTGCCGACGTCGATATAAAAACAAAGGGAAATACTATACCAAAGGTTGCTTTGTCTTCCCTAGACCAGTTTGCAAAAAAGGACAAGTAAATAGCTTGATATATTCTGTTAGACACAGTATAAAGGGCACATCCCTTAAAATAACATACAACATTAAAAGGGACGAAGCACCCAAGTACAGCAATGATTACAATGCAATCGTTGCCCTCTTGTGGAATGCATTTATAAACATACAATACATTGCAGACAATTCCACTGCATTTGCTAGATATTTCCCAGCCTTTCTCAGCAAAGCTGAGAAAACTGAGCTAAAAGACCTCTGGGATGACATGACATATCTGACAAAACACTCACAAAAATAGTACAGTTTTGGTATACAAATGCGCTCCCAAAGAGAATGCGGATACCACGAAGCTGCAGATTGTTTAATAGGTACAGCTTTATATGGCAAATCTGAAAAAGTTGTCTTGCTAAACCTTGGATCAGCTTCACCCCAAAAAAGAGTAGTAAAATCCTACCAAGCGATAGAAACAATAGCCCCAAATGATCCCAATTGCCAGGAAATGTCAATTAAAAAAAATACAAACACATGTTGGACAAAGAACACCAACAAGAGGAAGAAATTTAGGCTCTACTAGATAATGACACTCCTGAGGGGCTGTCATCCTTCTCTTACAGGAAGCCAAGAACTACTTGGAGAACCACTCATTCTAAATGAAGAGGAAATAGCCATGACTGAGGTAGAGAATGCCATGCATCAATCTGAAGAAGGCTTCCGAGTGGTGAAATCACAGCTAAATGAGAAATTGAACATGGTTTTAAACATGAAACTAAAGGTTGTAGCTGTAAACGTTATACACCTCTGCTCCTGTATGTAAGTGGTGAAGCTTGTGCTGGCAAAACGTTCTTAATTAAAATAATCAGCACATTTCTACAAAACTTAACCTTTCAGCTGTTGCAACAGCTCCCACGGGTTTTGCTGCCTACAATAGGAGGTGTAACTTTACACGGACTACTGAGCCTCCCAGTAGAACACCAAAACGAATTAGAATACTACAAATTATCAAACCATTGATGACGTAAGCATGGTTTCCAACCTCATGTTGGCTTTAATTCATCACAGAATGCAAGAAGTCCTAAAAACCAACAACGAAGAACTGTTTGGAGGAAAACATGTAATTGTTTTTGGAGACCTACAGTTAACACCAGTAAAAGGTCAACCTATTTTCAAAACATTAGGACACAAACAATGCGATGACACACTTGGCAGCATTGGAAATGTAAATTACGGTCAACATTTTCACTACAGAGAACTAACTCAAAATATGCGTCAATCTGCAAGTGTCACCTATGCTAACAAAATCATTACAAGTGTTCTGCTTACTAAAGAGGCAACATCCATCTTAAATAGTAGAGCTACATGGGTCCAACACATCTGCTCCTGATGTCATGGAACACTTAACTCAACAAAATATAAAATGCATGTCCTTAATGCCAACCGTTGCAAGCTGTAGTCAATTCAACAATACAATGTTGAAAAAAAAGGCAACCCATACTGCATATCAGCTCCACAGACAAACTAGAAGTGCACGGCATGACACTCCTTATATGTCAACAAGCAACAGCACGACTAAATAGTGCAGAAACATGTATCTCCAACAAAGTATTAACTCTGTGTCTAAACTGCAGAGTAATTCTAAAACATAACCTTGATGTAGAACAAGGTTTAGTCAATGGAGCAATTGGTGCAGTTGTTGGCTTGCAAACATATCCACATGACGACAACATTCAGTTTGTCAACAATCACGTTGACAAACTTGCAGAAGTTTAAAAAAGAAATAGGTTGCACATCAGCACGTTTTCTTTGTTTCAAAGACATGTATGTACCTAGAAAGCAATTATCTATATCTCTTGCGTATGCTGTCACTATTCACATATCACAAGGTCTAACCCTAGATCACGAATTGATTGACATGGTCAGCACAGTCTTTAAAGAGGGTTTGAGCTATGTAGCACTTTCAAATCTGTGTACACTCAATGGTCTCTTCCCAGTTAATTATTTTGATGCAAACAAAGTCAGTGCTGACATTCCTTGCATCCTATAATACAACAGGTTTATGTGCACTGTACCCCATCTAGATATGTACCCTGTAGCTCAAAAAAGAAAAAAATTAAAAAGAAAACTGATACAAACGGAACCTATAACAAATCTCCCAACAATACCACTTAAGACACAAAGAACTGCTACTCCATCAAATAATAAAACCAGAAAACTCTGTAGTCCAAAAACAACTGCACATCCATAAGAAGACAAAGAGACAAAGGTCTAACAAAAAACAACTGCAGGCCCATCAAAGCATACAGAGGCACAACTCTCTGGTCCATTTAAATTCAGCAACACAACTGGAGTGAATTAGTATGCAAATGTTGCTATCAATCTTCTCTTCCAATTACCACTAATTGTTCACAACATTTACTTAAATGGCTCAGACCAGTTGTGTTTGCAAATGCTCGTCCTTCATAGCAATGCCACAAATAATCGTGACAGCACTTAGTGTCTCAGGCATTAGGCAATAATTGGACTACTGTACAGGAATGGTCAAATTCACCATAAGCACACAGGAAGATCCACAAGAATTCTAATGTACGAACTACAAATACCAAAAACATCCCTGTAAATGAAATCTTCAAGAGTTCATACACGTGGAAACCTACATGCACTCTCTGCAACCATATTTCACAAGAGCACATCCCTAATTAACGATTTGTGTGTGTATCCATACTAAATTGTGAAGCCATTCCATTTCACCAGCTTCTGCAGAATGCAAGTCATGGCATATTATGCACTTTTTGCCATTCAGACAATCGTTCCAGCATACAAATAAACCCACATAGTCAATATGTCATACTAATGCTTCTAAGGTGCAATGCAAATGGTACCAACAATAACTGTAAGCTTACTAGCTTTACACACAGCCAAGTATTTCTTGCCAAGGAAACCTTCACAACAGTAGGCATACTATACCACACTGGTGCCACAACCACTTCAGGCCACTGTACTGCATATGTCAAGCAAAGAAGTGGTTGGTTTGAATGTAACAACACTTCTTTTACTCCAAAACATTAGTTACCAGCAATTCTAACAAATGCCTACTTAATATTCCTTCAACCCAAATTTACTCACTAAGCTATAGTACAATACAAAGTTAGAATATATCAACAGGTATTTAACTACATCCATAATATCTTTCATTATAATATACTTCAAATATGCCATCACAGTTACTGTTGCTACAAAACCTTGTGTACAGTCCAATATAGTTGGAAGGTGTCCAGTCAAAGTTTCGAAACCATAGTTTCGAATGTCAATAGTTCCGACACAAAAGTGCCAGAAAAAAGTTTTGAATGTATTTTTTTATATTAAAGGGTTTATTTTAAATTCGTATTGTAAAATAAGTGTTTTAAAAAAAAAAACGGGTTTGGGGGGACACCCCACCCATTTAAAAAAAAACATCGCAAAAAAATTTCGCCACTTTTGTGTCGGAACCTTTGGCATTCGAAACTTTGACTGTCGAAACTATCACTAGGAACCAGTTGGAATACACCAACGGGTAGCTAACTACTTTAAACATACCCTTAATTACACCACACTTCAAACACACATCCTATCACACTTATACTCACATAATATATCCATGCTACCACACACAAGTATCCTGTAACATGGCCATTCTTTAAAACTACATACATGCAAACAACTCTATATATTTACAGTAGTTTTTTTATCCTGTTTTTTTTTCTCCATTAATCATTTCATGTCAATACCCCAACAGTGTACCAGAAACTAATGTTGTACCAAACATAGTACATAGAAGGTACTTCTTATGAGGGTAAACAAGTAAATATAGATGCACACATGTATGCAATTAAAGTTTTTTACCTAGTTTAACAAATTCTGCCATGTTTTCCAAAAAGAACCAGAGATTCCAGCTGCTTTACCATATGAAACTAAGTAACCATACCCACTATTATCCTATTTTTCCTCTTCACAAAAAACAAGTACAGTACCTATAATCACTATGCACATATAACTGTGACCGTGGCAAGTGGCTAGATTCTTGAGAATATGGCCTACGCCCATGCTCCCAAGAACCTGGTCACTGGCCACAATCGCCACAATAGAAGTAAACCATATAATGTACGTACAATGCACCTGCAAATAACACTCACCCTGATCCTCCCCACTGCCAATGATGTCCGCGGACAGTAAAAATGACGGCGGACTCCGCGGCACCTGCACCGATTGATTTCACCTATAAAAACAGCTGTCAACATTTTCCCACCCCGCTCTCACGCCCACTTTCTCAAGCCCTCTTTTGTCCACGAAATAACCTCAAATGCATTTTACGGAGCCTCTTCTCACCACAATGTCAACGCTGATGCCCACGGATCAAACATGTCGACCGTTCCAAATAAATCAGACCCACCTCATGTTATTGAATTTCCAATCTGCATGCGTTTCTGGTGTCCCTAGACATCGAGCAGCCCCCTGTACAGGTCTAGAGGCGTCTGCGGACTCCAAGAAATGAGTCTGCAGACCAGACGCAGATTTCTTTTGGCAATTTTTTTAACAACTGGACAGATTTACTCCAAATTTACAAAAGCATGCTTTTGGGACCAAGCCGCCTCTCCTGGCGCATGTTTGGTGAAAATATGTCCAGAGGTTTGGGCTGTAGGCACAAGCACATTTTTTCTTTTCCATTGTGTCGGAGGATTTCCAAAATTTTAGGACCCTCCTATAACATTGCGCCCTCCCCCCCCCCTGAATGAAACCGCACCAAACTTTGCAGAATAATTCAGAGGTGGCCATATACTTTTTTTGTTAACACACAAATACAGCCAGCGGATGGCTCATAAGTACAGAGAGAAGGGGCTGTAGAGTTGCAGATACAGACCTTGAGTGCTGGGGAGCCCAGAGGCAGTGCGAGGGCAACTGGGCATACAGGAGCCTGGGCCAGAGTGCACAGGGTGACCAGTGCGTGGAGCAGTTGGGTGCATTAGTAGGGGAGAGGTAGAGATAAAGCGGAAGCAAAAAGGAAGGTCTCGAGTTGCTTCCGGAACCATAGGTGGTTCTGCTCAAGTTTGAGAGACAGAGGGAGGCCCCAGCAGAGGAGTTAGATCTGCCCCCAACTCTCTACTTGGAGAAGCGTCTGACCCTCAGAGTTGGAGGTGGATGAGCGGAGAGCTTGAGAAGGAAGATATTTTGGAAGAGAAAGTTGGAGGTAGAGCGGCCCCAGACCACAGTAAGCCTTGAGTACGATGCAGAGGGTCTTGGAGTTGATTATTGCAGCCACAGTTAGCCAGTGAAGAGATTTCAGAGCTGGAGAGATACAATCCCTGGGCTTGAGGCCATAGACAAGTGTCGCTGTCCTGGTCTGGATAAGTTGTAAAGAATGAAGAGTAGAGGCAGGAAGATTTAGAAAGAGGTTGTTGCAATAGCCCAGTCTAGAGTGGACCAGAGCTCTGGAGACAGTGAGCTTCTGGGGGAAAGTGAGAAAAGGAAGAATCCCTTTAAGGAGGTGCAGCTGATAGTTTGACTTTTTAGAGACGTCGGAGATTTGAGGAAGGAGGGGTGGAGTCAAAGATGACACCAAGGTTCGTAGCCTCACTGGAAGGAGCAGGAAGAGGGCCCAGAGTGGGCGGCCAGAGAGAGAGAGGGGAAAGGAGGGTGCAGGTGTCCCAATGAGGAGGATCTCAGTCTTACTGGCATCAAGGCAGAGCTCATTGATGGCACACCATTCCTAAATTGCGGCCAGACAGTCTGGTATCAGAGATGAAGCAGAGGTGGTTTAGGGGAGCCTGAAATAGAGCTGTCATCCACAGAACATTGAAAATTGGAGCAGAAATTAGCGATACCGTGCGCAAGAGGTGTCAGGTAGTGGTTGAAGAGCCAGGGAGAGAGGTTAGACCCCTGGGGAACACCACTAGTAGTTAGACCTGCGAGTGTTGGTTGGTGAGAAAGGAGGTCATCCAGGCCAGGGCCTGATCAGTAATACCAAGATTGTCAGAGAGGCGATTGAGCAGGATGGCATGGTTGACGGTGTCAAAAGCAGAGGATAGATTGAGGAGAATGAGGACAGAAGAGATTTGATTCAAGATTGGAGAGCAAGTCTTCACAGGTGTTCAGGAGAGCAGTTTCCGTGCTTCTGGCAGCTCTGAAGCCAGACTGGTGGTCATGGAGGCAACCAACAGTTCTGTATGTGGATTAAGCTGGGAGATGGCTAGCTTTTCCAAGCATTTACCCAGGAAAGGAGTCATCGAGATCAGGCAATAGCCAGAGGAGAAGGATCGGCCGAGGGCTTCTTTAGAAGGGCGTGCACAAGAGAGTACTTAAGGGGAGGGGGAAGTTCCAGTGGCAAAGGAGTGATTGCAGAAATCGGCCAAGGCTGGAGCAAGGGTATCAATGTGGTCCTTGGTGGTTCTGGATGAGCAGGGGAGAACCTGCTTTGACTAGACTTTCATAGATCAGACTTGTCTAGAAACATCGTCAGGGGTGAACAGGGGAAAGGAGGAGGAGAGACGGCCTCAGGCAGAAATGACCAGGAGTGGTAGAGGAGGTAGGAAGAGAGGGTGGAGAGGATGTTTTGAGTTTTATTAGTGAAATGAGAGGCCAAGGCCGTGCAGAGGGCCTGGGAGGGAACAGGAGAGGTAGAGACTGCAGCAGGATTGGCCAGCTCCTTGCAGATTTGGAAAAGTTTGGCCAAGTTGTTAGATGCCGCAGAGATGTGGGCTTGGATGTAGGCTTTCTTCTTAGAGAGGACAGAGAGTCGTTACATTTGTGATGTCATCTTTGATGTCCCGTTATGGTTGCTTAGCTTACCATAACTGGCGAATTTCAGGGGATTTTCGGTTTTACTTTGAACCATAACGTCCCTTTAACAAAGTTTTTTTTACTGAATATACATTTTCATAGTGTAAATTTGATAGATGTGTACTAGGGTTCCCTTACTTTATATACAATTAACTTAGAACATAACGAACACCCTGCTAATGAGTTTGATGTCCGCGGACGGTCACGGACAACATCAACACTACCCAAACATGCAGGGGGTATCTGAAATTGTTCTGTCATACCATATAAACACTACGCAAGTTCAAAAACCAGCACATGAACACATTATATATATTAATAAATAAGCAGTGGAACCAACATATTTATTCAACCAGCCATTGAAGTACGATGTGTAATAAAATGGATTATACCATAACAAAAAAGATATACCTCCAACATAATTACCTTACAGAAACTGCAGAGCTAGAAGCAACACAACAAATACAACTTATCAGAAACTAGTAAGTAAACTTCATTTTTTGTATATATTGCTCTTCTTTTTGTATGAGGTACAGTATAATTAATAGATTTGTTTTTCACACAGAAATGTGCAGTACTTTGGAGTGGCTGGAAGAACATTTTCCACATGAGGAAATGTCTGAAGACAGTGATAATAATGGTAGACACTTCTCTATACAAGAACATTTGTAATCATTACCTAATGTGTACTTAACATATATATGTTTATTTTTTACAGACCATACAAAGATTGAAAATGTGACTCCAAAAGACACCATGGAAAAGACTCTCGAACGCATTGAACAGAAAGTAGACATGCTTAAGGAAAACTTCAATAGTTTGAAACAGTTAGAGGAGGACCACATCAAAGAAAAAATTAAGTACCATTGTCCCACCTGTACCTGTGCCCTCTCTCCATTTCCCAGTGAACTATCGCCAAAGGTTGAACAAATAAACTTTTTGATGAGACTTCCATCCCTTCATCCCCTCCCAACCATCCTCTCCAAACCCCTAATTCCCCTGTTTTTGTATCAGTTTCTGCTTACCCCCTCTCTTTCATAATTTCTGTATATGTATATAATTTAAAAAAAGTTATGTTTCTTGTAATGAAATTCTTTGTGACTTATTATTTTTTTTTTTAAAAGCAGTTAAAATGTCCACGGTCAGCGCGCCTGTCTGGCCTGTCCGTAATTAACAAAATGTCGATGTCCTAAGGACAGTACACCTCTCCATATCATCCGCAACCAAGATGGAACTGTTCTTAGAACACATCAGCTATCCGGGATGTCTGTAAATCAACAAAATGGAGGTGTCCTATGGTCACTATACCTCTCTGCACAGTTCGCAACCAGGATGAAACTGTTCTTAGAACACACCAAGTGTCCTGGATGTCCGTAGTCAAACAAAATGGAGGTGTCCTAAGGACACTATACCTGGCCGTACAGTCTGCAGAAAATCTACGCACATGCGCACCATAACCATAAATCCTGCCAATATTGCGCCTGTCTGTAACTGTCCGTCTCACTTTTAGTTTCAGGACCCGAACACTGTCCGTAGAACACCCGCGCGCATGCGCACGACCGCTCCTGCACATTTGTTGTCCTGCGGACACCCGTTCCCTTCGCGGACGTGTTCCCAATGTCATCATGTGATCACACCCACGCTGAGCGTGTCCTAATTTGCGGACTCTGTCCGGATGCCCAACATTTTAAAAGAACTTATTCAGACAATCCAAATTATTTTACAGAAAAAAATGTAGTGTTTGTTCATATTTTATGTAACTGCACATTCTTACTGGTTTAACCTTTAGATGAGTTAGCGTGTTCGGCAGCAGCTCACTGGATGATGACTTGAGGTGCGGTGCTTTGTTGAGCACAATGCTCGAATTCGTGGCTGCGTAGGTGAGGTGTATCCTTGTACTGCTTTTGGTACTGTAAGCGTTTATTTCATGCTCAATCGTGGTGGCTTCCGATGAGGCGTTGTGTGTAGAACCATATTGTGTAAAAGCATGCACTATTGCAGTGGTCTCATGACGGGACCAGTGACCTATAGATGTGCTTGCTCACTGTGTGAAACATTGGGTTCAGGGGAGTGTTTTAAGTGCACTGCTTTCTCTCCGTGTACCAAACCTGTGGTCATGGAGTATAACGCTCACGTGACAGTTGTTGGGTCGAATGTACTAGACGTTTACTCTTTCTGAGTGTCTACATTCTAATGATGCTCCATGTGCATCTAGCTGTGGCTGCCTGTGGGCATGTGTGAGATGGTGAGATGGTGGGGTGAGAGGAGTGGGTGTCAGTGAGCACGTCTGTATACGTATATGTGTGAGCCTGGCAGTGCGAGGTGAGGGAATCTGCATGTGTGTTTGTACATATGTGTAAATGCATGTGTGCACACAAGTGACTGTATGTGTTTCATGGTGATCATGGTGAGATGGAGCTGAGCCGGGCCATGGGGCAAAGGCAATTTACTTGGTAAGGAAAAGTTATGTAAAGTAGCAGTTCGGAGTGGACAAATGTGCCAACCGTATCAACGTCATTAGAAAATGATTGCCAGGGAGAAATCCATCCATCCAAAATCCCCATCATTGCTGGAATTACACGGTAAATGATTTCCATTTATAGCACTGTAAATGTATTACATTCCCCCAACACCTTCTCTCCTGGGGATCTCCTTGCTTGCAAGGTGCTCTACGCTAGGGCTGGTGGGAAGTTGGACCAATTAGTCCCAGTGTTTTTGTGTGACACCGTAAAAAATACTTAAAGGGAGGTGAAGTACCCGCATATTGTGGCTTGCCTTTTCCCTAACCAAGGAAGCGAATTAAGGGTGGATATGATGTGGCATTTGCTACACGCTCGTACACAAGTGTTTCTAGGCGTGACAAGACATGGAGGGAGCAACAAAGGAGGACAAAATAACGATCTTACTTGGCCTTGTGTTATACAGATCACGCAGTTGCGGGGGAAGAGGGAAGGGGAGAGGTGCCAGGAGGGAGGGGAACACTGTCACCTAGTATCTTATATATGCCTTTTCTATTGCATTTGTATTTCCATCTAGTACTTTATCAAGGGCCCTATTTACAACATTTGTAACATACCATTTTTTTTGGTTGTCATTTTTGGGGGCGGAGGGGCGCCAATGATGCTTCCCGCCTGGGGTGCAATCTGGTGCAAGACCGGCCCTGCACAACACACCCACGAAACTTTACTGACCAACCCGTAGCTCCGCTTATTCACATGCCTCTCCACCCCAGAATCCCTGTATGTAATATGTGCTGTCCGCAGACTACCGCCATGTCCGCGGACATCTAGAAGATCTGAGCATGGTGAATGTACATTTAAATAGTGTTCCCCATTTCCCCTTTAAGGTGGGCTCTGAAAAGAGGCGTTTTGTGGGGTTTTTTTTGCAGATGCCTGACAGACACCTGTTATTTTGTATTCTTTGGGGGAGGTTTTCTTATTTTACAACTAAAATCTTCACATAACATGTTCCAAAGCAACCCTTACATTCCAAAACAGCATGGCATTTCCCAAAAAAGATAAAGAAAAACCATCTGCTTCAAAATAAGCAGCATTACTCGAAACAATATTCTCGTTGTTACAGAAAAACATACCAGCTCTTAGCATGAAAGCATGCATGCCTCGATTGATTGCACACCTAGCAATGTTTTGCCGAGGACAACAAACAGAACTATTGTCCCATATTGCTCTAGATAATAATCCAGAAAAAATTACTTTCGCATTTGGAAGGATATTCATTACTGTTTCAACCAACTGTTCCAAATCTTCCAACAAAGTAGGGGAACTCACGTAGCCCAAATGGAAAGCACCATTGTGCAAAACTACCAGATGGGGACTATTCATCCTACGTATAGATCTACAAACTTGGAGAATTGCCTCTACATTGCAGTCAGTCACAGCGCTCCACACCACCTCCACTCCTCTAACATAGAAATTCTTTGTCACATGCCTGCATTGAGAATACTGCTGTAAACCATGGACAAACATATCCCCGAGCACTAACACCCTGACTTTCTCCACCTCTGCCATCTTCACTACACAGACACTCTCTCTACACATATCAACAACATCAACATCTGATGGGCTGATCCCTACAGTCTCCTTTCCATGCTGGATTTGCTGGAAAACCCCATATGTGGCACGCCCTACCTGCGGACAGCCGCGGTGTCCGTGCGGCATGTAACACTTAGCCAGCCCTTCTACACTTTCCACATCACTCTCGGCTCCATTTCCTCCTTGGATACAGCTTAGCAGTCACACAACCATCCACCAATCACATCCAAGACCTCTACATCTAACTCCATCATCAGAGTTCTGCGCTTCAAATGTACTGTTGATCACTCCGAATACAAGTCTTGTATCATTGCAAAGCACCTACTACAAAAACTACTGTACAAGTCTTGAGAATTCCTACTTACAGCTCCATGCATATCCACATGGATGATTACAAAGTACAGGTATGCATATTTTATTCAGAGTACATGTACAGCTCTTATGATTCCATATAAACAGAATAATGCCACTAAATCTGCATAGCCAATACATACATGCCAACGCTCCCGATTTAAGCGCGAGACTCCCGATTTTTCATTGAAAAATCGCACTATTTTTTACTGTCTCCCGCCTAAATTAATGCTAATCCCAATGCAATCCTAAATGTTCCCGATTGGTGTGGTGAAATCTCCCTCTCCGGTGCTCCCGATTGTTCGCATGTCTAGATATGATATGAAATTATTCAAATTTTTCCCATCTACTATAATGAACTATCACTTCCAAACCTCTCTGCTATGTACAACACAGCTGTAAAAAAACAAGTGAATTTCATGAACTTAAATTTTACTAATTTGCGAAGCATGTTGAACTAACATACTGTAAATAACCTATAAAGGCTGCACATAGTCAAATGAAATGCATGCATACACTATGTTCAGATATCAAACAAGAGTACTACCACAAAAACATAAAAATCATCGTGTACATTAAGATCAGTGCTATAAACCAGCAAAATTACTAACTTCTTCCTTTTACAATTGCAGTGAAGACCACTCTCCTGAAAATCAGCAGCATCTAAACTACAAACTACATATCTGAAGAAACCTGCTCATTCCACAAAAAAAAGTATGTACAATACTACCTTTATATTCCTACTGTTCCTCAAAGACTGTGTGGTTCATTCATGTAATTTGCACACCAAAAAAAACATCGATTTGTGAACCATTCTGCCCACAAATCCCCATTTATTAAACCGAGATTAGAAGGCAGAATGGCACACCCATCCCCGTTTTTTGGAACACAAATAACTTACTCAACCCTTAGAATGTTAGTACTACAAAACAAAGAACTGTTTTTAATTTTATACCATTACGTTTACTATTAATGTTTCTCCTCACCACTAGCTCACTTTCTACTCTGATCTGAACTGCAGTGTAGTAACATTCCAACAGAAGAATAGCCTTCCCAACTCATTGTAACTGCCCAAAGCACATTCACACACCACCACATACATCTTTTCCATCAAACTCATACACAGCACACATACATTGCAAAACAGACCAACCCATACCTTCTTTTTTCTTTTCAACAGACCCCAAAGAATGCCTACCAAAAAGCAAGTCTGTAGAAAGCAACGCAGAAATAGAGCAAATGAAAATAAAGTGTCCAAAGTAAGCATCCATCTCTACCAGAGTTTGTACAAAACGTTCAAACAAAACAGCTAATGCAGTCATTTAGCAAAACAAAAGAAGCTTCTAGTACAGAAACTTTGCCTCCTCTATCAAAATGTAAAACGAAACAGAAAATGCTTAACAAGAATTCGGCTACCACTACTGCTAAAACTGCTCCTATAAATCTTCATTTACCAAAAAAACCATACCAAAAAAAGTATTTTAGCAAAAAATGTTCCGCCACAGAGTCCTTCAGAATCTTATAAAAACAGGAGCGAAATCCTGCACCACCCTTAAAACCTACCGTAGAAAATTAATCCTAGAAGCTCTCGTAGACGGTGCAATCCTTCTCAAAAGGAAGTTATTTATTTTAGTTTTAAACAGGATGAAAACACTAGCAAAACTAAGTACTAAACTACAAAAAAAACTTCTCAATAAACGGAATGTCAACAAAAATAACTTCTTAAATATCTGTGGAGGTGAATGGTGTCACACCACGACTGCAGAACCATATTTTAATGAAGAAGCATACAAACAAAACCAAACAAACACAATTGCCATCCATAGCAGTGGACGAGGTTATGAAAAAATTAATACCATCATGGAACAAGAAACACTGCTTACAAAAATATCCCCAGAAAACTCGAATTACCTCTCCATTCGACTGAACCAGAACGTCCAGTATACAAATGGCCGTGCACGTCAATGTGTAACATTCCCAAAAAAATGTAAAATCTTTGCGCCAGTTCCTCAATCAGTATGTGAAAGGTAAAAACAAAATCAAAATGAAAGTGCTGCAAAATATGGATACCTGTCCAGTGCGCAAATACACAGAACTACAAGGAAATTCATTAGCCTGCATTTCAGGACCTATTTGCAAAAAAGCACCTTCCATGATATCAAAATGATATCAACACATCATTCAACTGTAAGAAATCTAGTCTACAAACTGTACTATGCTAAAAGTCCTGCTTTAGAACTAGCCAATTTAAATAACACTCTTCTACATGGTACACCCAAATACCTACAAGAAGAAATCGACCGTATCCAGAGAAAATATTTTGGAAGTGAAAGCCTCTTACAAAATGCAATAGCTTTAGAACAGACTAGCAACAATTCTGCACATGGCAACCTTCTACTACACACATACAAAAAAGAAATACTAACATTTAAAAGTACATCCGCTGAAGTACCAAACCGTGTGTGTGTTGCCGCAGAACTTTTTACAAAAATAACACAAAATCTATAGACGTAACATACAAAATAGAAGACAATGAAGATTTGAAATGGTTTGAATTAGCTCTCTACCTTTTAGCATAAAACAAATACGAAATAAGTGACCCCTTAATACTTTGCAGGTACTGCACTACAAAACTTGATAACAAACAAACTCCTTCACATGCTATCACAAATAACTTGGAATTATTCCCACTACCAAAACCCCTGCAACAACTCAATTTATATAAGAGCATCATAATTCAAACAGTACACCCATTTCAAGCAATAATACGCTGTCAACCAAAATCAGCAAAATTACTTCCCTCTGAATTGGTGAAAGGCATTCGTGGCAAAGTAGTTGATTTACCATTAGATCTGACAGAAAATGTGCCCACTCTAGGAGTGCAACGTCCAATAGAGCAATATTTGTCTTAGTAAATGGTGTACCAACAAAATACAAAATAAATTCGCAACAGCTCGTGGACTTACATAAAGTTAGACAAGCCTTGCAATATCTAAAAGACAATGAATACTACAAAGAAATAAATATTGAGGAAAACTTAAGGGAAACAACTGCAATAATTGAACAATCACCAGAAACTGGTCAATTTGAACTTCTGGATCCTGCTGCAGTATCCAATATTTTAGACCATTATACAATTCATCCATTGCACTCTAATGACAGCAAAGATGATGCACTAGAAACGTACCAAATGCGACAAACCAAAGGATCACCAATGAGCATATGGGAAAAAAGTATAGATGCACATGCTTTTCCTCTATTTCCTACTGGCAAAGGAGGAAGGTACGATGATAGACCCACTCAGATAACAACTTCAGAATACCGTTCATTACGAATGTATTCTGAAGATCCCAGATTTAGAAAAAATGTGGAATATATATTCCACCTACTCTTTGAAAGTGAACTAGCAACTCTGTTACGGAGTTGCACACATATTGAAATCGGGAACCCACTTTCAAAATATGACAGCTACGCAATTAATACAAAACGTGCAAGAAAAAGATGAGGTTTTACAATCAAGCATTACAAATCTGTTTGCAAACATGCGTGGTATGAAAGAATACTGGTTCCGACGTCACGGAGATGTACATTGTATGATCTGAAACCTTGGACCACCCACTTGGTTTGTTACATTAAATTGTGCAGAATATGCATGGGAAGATTAACATGATTTCCTACGCATATCAAACAAACAAAAAAACAAACATAGGTATACTAACGCCTGGAGAACTGTGCTCTGTAGATCCTGTTAAGGTTTCAAGATATTTCCACCATCGTTTCATTGCTATGCTACACTTTATTTGTAATAAAACTGTTCCTCCCCTCGGAGGAGTGCAACACTTCTTTTGGAGAAAAGAATACCAAGCCAGAGGAGCACCACATATCCACATGCTTTTATGGATTAAAGATGCTCCTAAATTTGGTCAGGACAGTGATGCCACTGTTTTGCAGTTCATCCAAAAATATGTCACTTGTGAAAGCCCTTCACAAACGAGACATAGTGACCATCATGCACACATTTTACAATTTCAAAGAGACAAATGTGGCAAATATTGTCATCGCAAATACAAAAACAAAGGGAAATACCACACCAAATGCCGCTTTGGTTTCCCTAGACCAGTTACAGAAACAGGTGAAGTGAACAACTTAAAGGTAAATCGCCTAATCATGTATTACATAAAAGGAACAGAAGAAGCAAAATAGATCAATGATTATAATGCAATCATTGCCCACTTATGGAATGCAAACATAGATGTGCAGTACATTGCATACAATTCCACTGCAGTTGCACGATATGTTACAGCCTACTTAACAAAAGCAGAAAAAACAGAGCTTCAAGACCTCTGGAATGACCTATCATCAGATAAAACACTATCTCAGAAATTGTACAGCTTATGCATAAAAATGCTCTCTCATAGAGAATGCTGTGACTATGAAGCTGCATATCGTTTAACCGGTACTGCTTTGTATGGAAAATCTGAAAATATAGTATGGCTAAGTCTTGGTCTTGCTAAATCTAGAAAAAGAGTTCTCAAAACATATGAGGACATAGAAACAATAGCCAAAAATGATCCCAACAGCCAAGACATTTGGAAAAACAATTTACTAGATACATACTACACGAACAGGAGTACCACTTTGGAAACCATGTCTATACTACATAGCCCAAAACTTTGCATACAAAAATAATATAAAACCCGATGAAAAGAAAGGTAGAAATAGAGTGACAGATTGTGAAGGCAGCTTAGTGAAACTTACCAAACGAAGCTTAAATAATCATATCAAATTGTCATTAAAAACACCTCAACAGAAAAAACTATATTACATGTCCCTGCTGCAACTTTTTAAACCATTGAGAAAAGAAGAAGAGATACTAGATAACTATGACTGCTATGAAGAGGCTTTCAAAGCAAATGAAAGCACTATCACGATGTTAACTTTACGCAATACAGAACAATGTTGCACAGTGAACAGCAACACGAAAAACTACTCCAGGCCCAACTAGATGAGGACACTTCCGACAGCAGTCAACCTTCAGTAACAGGAAGCCAAGAACCACTGGGACAGCCACTAAAAGCAAATGAGGCAGAATTAGCTATGACAGAAATAGAAAACACCATGTGTCACTATGAAGAAGATGCAGAAGACTTAACTGTACTACAATCAAAACTTAACAAAGACCAGCGCACCATTTTTGAAGAAGTAACAAAAGAAATTTCACACGGTGTACAACACGAAAATAATGTACCTGCCAAAATTACAAACCTATACTGCTATACGTCAGTGGTGAAGCTGGTTTAGGCAAAACATTCTTAGTCAAAATCAGCAAGTTCCTTCAACATTTGACAAACAACAAACTGTCAGCTGTTGTAACTGCCCCCACAGGTTTAGCTGCCTACAACATAGGCGGTGTCACTATACACCGATTACTACTCCTTCCAGGAGAACACCAAAACAAATTAGACTATTACAAATTTTCTACAGAAGCTGCAATGGAACTACGCAGAGTATTAAAACAAATGAAAATGCTACTAATAGATGAAGTGAGCATGGTCTCCAACCTAATGTTGGCTTTGATTCACCTCAGATTACAAGAAGTACTCAAAACAAACTACGAAGAGCTCTTTGGAGGAAAACACATTATTGTTTTGTTTTCGGAGATCTTCTTCAATTGACATCAGTGAAAGGTGAACCTAGTTTTAAAACCTTAGGACACAAACTCTGTTGGCAGCATAGGAAATGTCAACCTTTGGCAACATTTCCAATACAGAGAATGAAAAGAAAACATGCTCCAATCTGCAGACCTCACTTACGCCAACATTTTAAAAAGTATTTGAGTTGGTGTACTATCTCAAGAAGCACAAGCAATATTAAAAACCCAGCACATCCATGCACTTTATGGTGATAACTCATGTGCTACTGATGTTATGGAACAATTAGCGCACAAAAATGTCAATTGTCTGGCCTTGATGCCAACTCTTGCAAGTGTTCCAAATTCAATGAAACAATGTTGAAAAAAGAAATGCAACCAATAATTGAAATTGGCTCCACAGACAAACTGGGCATACATGGTATGACACTACCCATGTGTCAACAAGCCACAACAAGACTAAATACCTTAGAAAATTCTATCTCCAACACAGCTGGGTTGGAGAAAATATTAAAATTATCCTTAAACTGTAGAGTAATGCTTAAACGTAACCTTGACGTGGAGCAAGGACTAGTTAATGGAGCACTGGGTACAGTTGTTGGCTTTCAAACATACCCACGTGACAACAACATTCAGTTTGTCAATATTCTCTTTGACAAACTTTCAGAAGTAAAAAGGATAGGGCGCTCAACAGCTCGATTCCTTCTCTTCAAAGACATGTACGCAGAGAACAATTTTCTCTAACTCTTGCATATGCAGTCACCATTCATAAATCCCAAGGTCTTACCCTAGACAAAGCATTGATAGATATTGGTAACAGTCTTTAAAGAAGGCATGAGCTACGTAGCACTATCACTCTTACGTACACTTGAGGGTCTATTTCTAATCCACTTCGATGCAAGTAAAGTAAACGCTGATATTCCTTGCATTTTATAATACAATAGACTATGTTCACTTTACACCCCCCATCTAAAATCATATCCTGTTCCACAAAAAGGAGAACGCTGTAAAAGAAAACTAATTCAAACTGAAATGCAACAGGATCTGACTGCAAATCCTCCGAAGAGAGTAAAAGAAGCTAATACTTAATCAATTACCACAACCAAAGAAGAACCTATTAGTCAAAGTAACTCAGGTACTTCTTCAAAGAAGCAACACACACTCTGAAAAAATGACTTGGACACAGAACTGTCTGGTCCATTCCAATTTTCAAATGTAACTGGTGTAAGTTGCTAAGCAAATGTAGTAATGAATATTCTATTTCAATTGCCACCAATTGTTGACAACATTTACTTACACAGTACAGACCAATTGTGTTTGCAAATGTTAGTCCTTCATAGAAACGCAACAAACAATCCTGACAACGCGTATAGTGTTCACGGAATAAGACAAGAATTGGACTACTGTGCTGGAATGGTGAAATTCACTATAAACTCACAAGAAGATCCACAAGAATTTCTAATGTACTTACTACAAGTACTGGAAAACAAAAACATACCTATAAATGAAATCTTCCAGATTTCATACATGTGGAAACATACATGCACTCTCTGCAACAATGTGACACAGGAACAAATCCCTAATGAGCGCTTCGTGTATGTAGTCATACCTAATTGTGAATCCATTCCATTTCAGCGACTTGTACAAAATACAAACCATGGCAGATTATGTACTACCTGCAATTCAGATCATCGCTCCACCTTACTAATACAAACACATAGTAACTACGTAATACTAATGCTTCTACGTTACAATGCAGATGGTACCAAAAACAACTGCAAGCTGACTGGATTCACACACGGTCAAGTATCACTTGGTAAGAAATCCCTCACAACAATAGGTATAATCTACCACGCAGGAGCCACAACCAATGCAGGTCACCACACTGCATATATTAAAAAGAAATATGGATGGTTCGAATGTAATGATATTACCATTACTGTAAAGCAAAGATTACCAGCAAATCCTACAAACGCTTATTTAATCTTCTTAAAACCAAAATTTAATAACTAATCTGTACTTCAACATTAACAAAAATTCAATTAAAAAACTATAAACAGTTAGAATACGCCAACAGGTATCTAACTGCTTAAAAAATCTACAGCAAGCCAACAGATAGAACATTAACCAGAAACAACAAGTGAACACCGAAAGGAAACAAACAAATAGACTGTAGCATAACAAAAAAAGTTTTTTTTTAATCCGACAAGGATTTTTTTTTTTTCCACAGACCCAATGATTTGAAAAACAAACACAGAAACTGAGCAAAATGCACAGTACACTGGTTTGTAAACTCAATATGAGGGTCGAAAAAAAGCTGAAATGTCTATTATGCAATGTAATAAGTCTTTATAAAATACATACACTAACGTGCTCTTTTCTTTTATCACAGAAATTGAAAAATAATATTTCCTCCAGGTACCAAAGTCATGTAAAAAATATATTGAATCTCAACAAATCAACAGTAAATAGAATATCAAACAGTAAGTATAATTTCAAACATTTGATAGATATTCGAATCTATAGGTGTGACCTATGGCTGTGATATGGTGCGGTGGTTGTGGCCAGGGCCTAGGGTCTTGGGTGTATAGCCTGCGGCCATGCACCCAAGACTTTAAGCCCTGGCCACAACCACCGCTGCATATCACAACCACAACCACTGCACCATATCACACCCATGCTACCTTATAACTTCAGTACTTATAACTTCAGACTTGGGTGCATGGCCTTTGGCCATGCACCCAAGATGCTAGGTTGTGGACACAACCACCACATCAGATCACACCCATGCTGACTTATAACTTCAGTGCTTATAACTTCGGTCTTGGGTGCATGGCCTTTGGCCATGCACCCAAGACTCTAGGCCCTGCCCACAACCACCTGATATTCAATTCTATGGGTGTATCTATGGGTGTGATATGCTGCTGTGGTTGTGGCCAGGGCCTAGAGTCTTGGGTATATGGCCTACAGCCTGCGGCCATGCACCCAAGACTCTAGGCCCTGGCCACAACCACTGCAGCATATCACAACCATGGTGGCTTATAACTCATTATCACACCCATAGAATCAAACATTTTAACTGCGGCATATACTCAATTTTAAAGTCTGCTGACGCCACGCGTTTCCTTAGAACAGTTGCAACTTGCCTGTGCACAGCACGGACGGCAATACTATCCTTAGGATACCCCTCATTTTCAGTAATTACGAACATCCCGGACAGCGCGGTCATGGCTAATACATCAGTAGCGCCTGCCACCTAAACAAATACAGTATTTCACCCATCTCTTCCTCCCTAAACCTCCCCAAGCACTGTTGCACACCAAAACTGCATTTCGCCTCTGTTCGCCGCTGCGCTGTTGGCGGATCCAAGATGACGGGCGCATCGGAACAATCTGACGCACACCACGCCTCACTCCAGCCAATCGGTGGACACGTCGCATATCCGCAGACATGACGCGAGCCCATTACCCAATCGGTGTCCTGCCCGCAGAGCGAACAGGGAAGTGTCTCCGCGTAGCGGACATAGATATCACAAATTTTTTAAGACCAACGTTTTGGTCGTTTTAAAGAAAACTACTGGATGGATTTTCACCAAATTTACAAAAACACGCTTTCGGGACCAAGCCGCTGCTCCTGCCGAAAATCCGTCCAGCGGTTTGGGCTGTAGGCGTGCGCAAAGTTTTTCTCCCATTCAGTCTATGGGAAAAAAAGACGTTTTGGGACCCCCCCCCCCTATAACTTTTCCCCCCCTGGACCAAATCTCACCAAACTTTGCAAAACAAAATCAGAGTGGGCCATATACTTTTTTTTGCAAAGTTTGGTGAGGATTCGTCCAGGGGGAGCGGAGTTATAAGCCGCCCAAAAAGTGCTCTTCCTATGGAAACTTAACCATAACTACACATCCACTAGCGTGGCTTTGTAATGTGTGTGTGGGGTGTATCGGATGGGTTTGGGGGAGGAGTAGAGTATTGCAGGGGATACCCTCATTCAAAGAAAAAACACAAAGTAAATGTGGTTGATGGAATCGCGTAAAACCATTCAAAACACCGAATTCAGTTGTAATTGTTTCCTGCAATTATATTCCTCAATTTAGTAATTGCTCCATTAATGGCAAATTCTGGATACGCTCTGAGCCATCAGGCCTATTACCGACATTCAAAACGAAGTCTCATCAGTGTTCAGCTCTATTTTTACTCCCTCTACAACATACAAGCTGTTCTCTAGATGTAAACTTCTCTGTACTCAATTCAATATTAATCCAAGTTGCCAACCTGTCACTTGGACGACCAGACCTTTATAGCTGAGACTGAGTAATTTTAATACCCCACTATATTCACTGGCTCAGCATCCCAGGTTTCCTGGGAACCGTATACCTTGCACCCCCTAATGAAACTGCACCAGTCGTTATCCTCCAGATTCTTTCTTATTCCAGTAATGGTACAGGGGGTGGGGGTTGCTTGTTTCCCCCTCCATGCTAATCTCTCTTGTTTGGGTAGTTCTGGTTTCACTGGTATGCCTATCATGCCAATCGTTGCTCTCCATCTCCATAACTACATCATTAGCCTCTTGTACCACATCGCCAGTCATTTTAGGTTCTGAAGTTTTTCTGTGAGGACATCTCAGTTGCTTAAATGGTTGCTGATCTAGGATAGTTGTTTGCCCTCCATCTTTATATAGGTCCCACAAAATCCCTTCGTAAATACCTACCACAATGCGTAAATCTGTCATGTTGAAACAGCCATCGGAGGAGAAGTCGCTGCTGATAACTGTATAGATGAGCCTTGCAGAGGCATCAATCTGTATTGTAGTAGCAGTAAAAATGGATGAACCAAATTAAACTGAAAAACATACCATTTGGATTTTTGGGATAATCTTTCAACGCAATATATCATCTCGTGTAACTAAACAGCCTCTAAAATGATGTACCCAATGGATAAGCTTATTCCCGAGGGCATACTCTACTTCATTATTTTCCAAACTAACAACTACAACATTTTCAATCAGTATGAGAATGTTTCTGTTATAGCTTAGTTAGTCTTCATAAGGTGATCTCTCCTAAACCTCTTATGTCCCTCCTGACATTTCATGTCTGCCTCCTTATTAGCAGTCTGATCCACTGTGAACATGTTCCTATGTCCCAGCTTCTGGGAGTATTTGCATCATACAAATCTCATCCCAAACCACAGTTTACTGTTCTATTTTTACGCACGATTTGTTTATTTTGGCACTCTTGTTTTGTGCTGTCACAATAGTTAATTAAAGGCTTAAACCTATTTATTTCTCAGGGTAATTTCATTAAGAATTACTATCACTTCATTCACAGCCTAGGTGAAATCTTCCAGGCTCCCCGACGTGATTGTTTTTTTCAATAAATTAGGCTTCTTTATGGCATATTGGAATATCTACTGGTATATTGATATGATACGTTATTTATAACTCGCTTAATACCCAGAGGTTTCTAAGCGCCGACCCAGGGATCGAACCTGTGTTCTGTGTCGTCTTGCTTCCAAGACCAGCACGTTGCCCCTGAGCTATCCAAAGTTGCAGACACTTTTTTTGATTAAGTGTTAACAGAATTTCAAATCTTGCTAATGGATCTTTTTTCGGATGGGACTATAGCATTTTTTGTCACATGGGCTTGTACTTTATAACCTTTTTTTTTTAACACCCAAACCCAAGGGTATCACAGCGTTTGTACAGTCATTAGTACTGTAACACTTGGTTCAGGTCTTATTCATATTTATTCAAAAATTTGGTTTTTACAAGCTTTTTTAAGGCAGTGTAATATTGTTAATTTCTGATGGAGGCAGGAAGAGTTCCAGAGGGATGAGTCCGTAACACAGAAACTGACACCACTACAGTTTTTTTATATTTAAAAAAAAAAGTTATTTGGTTTTTGTATACAACACATTAACCAACAAACAACCATACAACCTTACATACAATTCAACACAGTGGCAGGAATGCTGTACAACATATTTTTCTCTTGGTGTGTTCCGGTCTTACTATGTGTCCTTTTTCCCATTGTCACATGTGAGTTGCTGGGGTGTTCCCTTGGGTGGGTGGGATACAAACTTGGTCTGCCAGCTTCCAACTGTCAATGGGTCGCAACTAATGTTGAGCATCCGCTCTCTGTCCAGGTCTGTGACAGCAGTTTCCTCATTCACTAGGGGCTACAGGCTGTTCTCGGCCTGGGGTGCAAGCATCTACTTCACCAATGTGTTCCATGCAGCTATCCTTTTACTGCTTTCGTGGGCTCCTCTTTGTTATGCCCTAGACCATACTGTCGACTTGGCCATTGACCATAGCTTCAAGTCTGCCCACCATGCCTCAATTACCGGCCCTGTTCTGGATTTCCATGCATATTAAATCCTTCATTTTCGCCAGATGCGCTCTGTCTATTCCCTCTCAGAATAGTTCTAGCAAGTAAGCTACTGGCATCCAAGTGTGTTGGTGAATTTCACCTGCAAAAAAGGTAGCAGGCGCCCCTCTCTCCAAAAGAACATAGCATGATAACCTATACTGTGTTTTTTACCCACTGTGATAGTTCGCAGAAATCGCTTTTAGTTCACTGTACTTTTCACAAAGGAGGAATAATCATTTGCATATCACTTTGTCCCACCCATGAGGGCAGTCCAGCACCGAAATGCCAGGCAAACCTCCTAGTAGGTTCATCTCCCAGCCAGTGCATTACAAACTGCAGCTGCCCTGCCAGGTAATACAGTTTGAAGTGCAGTAGTTAAATCCTGCCCAGGTCATAATATCTGTGCAGTGTGCCTAGTGCTAATCTATTCCTGCCCCTACCCCACAGGAACTCCCTTATTAGTGTGTTCAATTGCCAAAAGAATAGCCTAGGTATGTTGTAGGGTATGTTGGTGAAATGGTACAGGAGGCGGGGGAGAACTATCATTTTCAACAGGGCTGCCCTGCCCGGCATCCCTAGAGACAGCGTCTTCCAGAACACCATGGACTTGGTGAAATTCCCGAGTGCCACTAGCGTGTTACCTCGGTGTGACGCTGCTGGGCCACGGTGTATATCTATACCCAGGTAGCAGAAGAAGGTCAGCGCTCATTTCAAGTGCCGCCAAGGGTAACGAGGAGGATTTATCCTTGTTAATGGATATGCCTGATAACTTGGCTAATTCTGTTATGACATCCAATAGGTGTGGCAGGTTATCTTCCGGATTATTGACATACAGGAGCATGTCATCGGCATATAACGAGAGTAGGTGAGTGGTACTGTCTGTTTATTCCTGCACTGCCGTATTCCTTCCAGAAGAAAGATGCCAGTGGTTCCAAGGCCATTATGTAAAGCATCAGTGACAGCATGCAGCCATGCTACGTCTCTATGTATTTCCCATTCTGCCGAGACGTGTCTGCCCGTTTTGACCCTAGCCATGGGTTTCGTATGTATCCGCTTGATCCACCACATGAAACCTGTACCCATCCCAAAGTGTTCCAGCACGTGTAGGAGCCAGTCCCAGCTCACTGAGTCAAAGGCTTTGACCGTGTCTAGGGAAGCGACGGCACTGTCCTTTTGCCTATGATTGGTTTGGTCTCTGATGTGGTGTAATCTTCTCAGATTCCACGTAGTGTTACGTCCCGGGACATATCCCATCTGGTCCGGGTACACCAGGGTATGTATGACCTGTTTTAATCTGTTGGCTAGGGTTGTCGTGAGGATCTTACTATCGTGTTTGATCATAGAGTGGTCTATATGATCCACAGTCTAGGGGTGGCTTCCCCAGTTTCAGAATGGTATTAGTGACTCTCTCATGCTGTTCGGTAGTTTGCCCTGTATATATACTTCTTCGTAGGCCTCAAGCAGTTTGGGTACTATTATTGCTTTATATTTCCTATTAAACTCTCCCCGTAGTCCGTCCGGACCGGGGGTCTTGGCCGTTGGAGGTTTGCGATTACTGTTTCCAGTTACTCTATTGTTAGTGGAGTGTCTTGTGCTGCTACATGTTCTTCGGTTAGTTTTGATAATTCCATTTAGGTTCAGGTCTCCTGTATTAACCCAGGTTCCATGCCATGGCTCAGAGAGTACAGTTCCTCATAGAAGTGCGAGAATACCCGATTGATATCCTTTTTGGTTCTAACAATTTCCCCTTCCCTATTTCATATTGTATTGATCGGGTCCCTTTGCACCTCTTACTTGGTTAACCTGCCTGGTTTATCGCCGTCAGCATGCAGATTCTCTGTTTT
This sequence comes from Ambystoma mexicanum, assembly GCF_040938575.1. Taxonomy (NCBI): domain Eukaryota; kingdom Metazoa; phylum Chordata; class Amphibia; order Caudata; family Ambystomatidae; genus Ambystoma; species Ambystoma mexicanum. The sequence continues at coordinate 100,677,470 of NC_090936.1, read as the reverse complement.
TTCAATAATCTAGTGTCCCCAATTTTTCCCAAAGGGGGCAGTGCATTATAACCTTAGTGCTATTAATGCAGCCAATTCCCCCCCAGTTAGTCTGGCTTCCTGTTCAGCCTCCACTATGTCCATTTCTATGGAATACAGCATCCCTTAGCATGCTCCTTTTGAAGCTCCCAATTTTCCCAATCGCCGCTCCCTGACCACTACTAAAGGCGTCCCACAGAGTTCCAACCTTATCTACACTACGTGTTGAGTTGGAAGTATTCTATGGCCTCCTGCATGTGGTCTTGGAATTCACTTTCCAATAATGCTTCCGTTTTCAATAACCATGTTGGCGTAGGGACCCCTATGGTTGTGTATCTCCATGTTGCCACTAACTGGGCATGGTCCGAAAGGGTGCTTGCCTTAAATTCTTTGTCTGTGAACTTGCTTTGGGTTTCCATCCCAGTGAAGATGTAATCTATATATGTGTGTGCGCACGTACCGTCTGGAGCGCTATAATGGGAGTAACTACAGGTTTGATTGTTTTTCTCTCCAGATGTCTGCCAAACCCAGCTGGTTTAGAAGGATCGTTGGGGCTTTTGCTGGCAGCGCTGGTTTCCTAAATTTGGTGTCTGACATGTATAACAATGGATTAAGTGTGCAGTTGAAGACCCCTCCCCAGATGTGTACTGCACCACTATATAGGGAGAGTTGGGGTGCAAGTGTTCTGAAAACCCCGTGGCATCATGTTTCAGTGCATACATGTTCACCCAGCACACCTCTATTCTCTAGTAATCCATGTACTATTACAAGTCTTCCTTCCTTATCTTGTTCCACAGTTATAAGTTGAAAGAGGACGTCAGGGGCTATCCACGCCATTATCCCTCTGGGGCGTAGGTGGAGTAGGTTGATCCCAAACCCCACTTCCTTGCTATCCTGGACTGTTTTTCCTTTGTCAGGTGTATCTCTTGTAGCAGTGCCACCTTCACTTTCATTCTGTTTAGCCATGCATACACTTAGTCTTTTAACGAAGTTAATCAGACCCCATACATTCCATGTTGCTATATTTATCCCTTCAGGACTGGCCATAAAGGTTCTTCGTATGGCCTGTCTCTTCCCATGGGCCTGTCTGTTGCTCATGTTCACCATCGTTCCTGTTTTTACTAGGGTTCTCACCTTTGAACCTATAGCTCCTGGATTCGTCACTGTATCTTCTCATGCTGTTTAGTAGGAGAGGACGAGTGGGTTTCACCCACTCATCAATCGTCCTGTAGGGTTCCGGTTTCCTTATTGTGTGTACCGCTGTGCCCTGTTCTCCTTTGGTATGTCCATTGCGAATAATGTGTTCTCCTGCCTCTGCTTCAACTTTTAACCAGCAAACTTAAAATTTAAACAAACGCCCAGCCACCTGCTCAGGCTCTGCTGCTTCTCTTGCTCAGTCTCAGTTTCCTGGGAGAGGCTCGCCGTAGCGCAATTACTTCCAACTGGCATCATAAACTTTACAAGCGTTCTGGGGTTGCCCTCTATGGCAACCGTCCAGGCAGCTGCTGGATTACCCTTTCTCTGTCTCCCGCTTCTTAATCATGTCAGTCTTGATTCCACATCATTAGTGCCAACCTAAATTCCCTTTCGGGTCTCTCAAGCATGTCTATTCACGTGGTTATGGAGGTGCATTGTCGTCATTGTTCCTGGCCTCCTGTAAAGGTATGCCTTGCTGGTTCATCCAAGCGCGGGCTTCTGCAGCATTCTCGAAGAAATAGGATCATCCATTATGTAGCATTTTTAGTTTAGCAAGGTATAGTAGCATGTATCCTAAGTTTGCTTTTCTGAGGCGCTACTTTGTCTGGCCAAATGTGCGCTCTGCTTTTGTACGAGGGCCGTGTAGTCTGGGTAAATCGCAAGCTTTGAAGAATTCCTGGTGATCTCACTGCCTTCTCTTGGAAAAAGTAAGTATCTTTTCTTGATCTTTAAAGTTCATGATTTTGGCTATCATGGGGCCTCAGTAGGGCGCCTGGTGGGGGGCTTTTTAACCAAGGATCTCTGGGCTCTTTCCACTGCAGTTTGCTTGCTTTTGCCCCCACATTGTTTGTCTGGCATATTGCTATCACCCTTGGGTCTTGTGGCTGCCGCCGTAATTGTCGCTGCTGCAGGTCAGGTGCAGCCTGGTCAGGCTAGTCCGAAATCTCCCGGAAGTGGCGTAGGTGTACAACTAACCTGATGCCCAAGCGTGCAGTGTCCCACACTGCCGGTGGATGTTGCTCCACAGCTCAGCCCCGTGGATTGACAGTCCGGAACAGTGGGTACCCCAACTCAGTTTGTCTCAGGCCCAGTCCCTGTGACGATGGTCTTGCGCTTATTCTTGAGATCTTCTCGACTTCTCCAGGGGGTTTAGGGGTGAGGCAATGTTTGCAGTGCACCCCCCACTCCTATTCGTCATTTGTTGGCCCCCCTCCTTGTTTTTTATGCTATGCAGCGCGTGCTTCACACTCTATCTGCGCTGCAGCTCCTCCTTCTGCATGCAAGAGGCTCGCCTCCGGGTCTCAGCAAAATGTCTCCTACTGATGTTGGTCTGGGCACAGCTGGGGATATGATGTGTGTCTTTTTAATCAGCAAGGCTGACATTGCACTTGCGGGCTCTCCAAGTTTAGCCAACTCTTTATTCTTATTGCAAGGAGAAGGGACTGATGTTTACAGTGGCTTATTAGCCCATTCCCTCCTAAGGGCCTTATGTCACCCGCCAGGTCGCAGGCTGTATCTATTAAGGCTCGCCTTCCCTCCCACGTCGTCACAGGTGGCAGTTTCCTCCAGCGCAAAACGATTCGCTGTCCATGAGTACACGTGCCCCAGCTGCGCCGACCTCCACCAACGCAGTCCGCAATTGCTTCCGTTCATGGGACACTCACTCCGGCAGCGCTGCCTTCCACGTTGCTGCACTCTGGCTCCCCCAGCTGCCACTTGCCTGCACACCACTCACAACGTCCTCCGCAGGCCAGTCAGTCCCGGTCCGCCATCTTGCCACATAGCACTCCACGTCCACCTTACAAGCTGCCATGTGCTGGCATTCTACTTTCTCAGACAGCGGTTTTCTTAACAGCTGCTTCTGCAGCCTTCCAACACTGCATCGTGGAGTTTCAACTCAAATGGAACCATTTTATATATGTTTTAAAAAGGATCTGTCGGGAGCTCAGAGATTCAGCTGCCTTACCGCATGGCTGCAAGCCACGCCACCCTCTCTTCTCTTTTACAGTTGTTGAGATAAAAGGCTGCTTCCTTGTGGCCAATACACAAAGTTGGAAAGCCGACACAAGCTTTGATAGGTAGCCAGTGAATATCCTGTCTGTTTGCTGAGATGTGGTCCGATCGTTTCCGGCCTAGGACGGCGCTCAATACTTTGTTTTGCAACAGTTGTAGTTTGGGCAGATTGGCAGCTGAGGTGCCCATAAGTAGAACATTGTAGTCTAATTTGTTAAGAAGGAGTGCTTGCGAGCCTGGCAGTAGAAGCCGTGGCTGATGCTAGGGCATTAATGTCTCGTCATGGTTAGCTCTGCTTCCAGGTGGACCTACAAGGTGTTGACTTGTTTCAGGACAGGAATTGGTATACCTTCAATGCAGAGAGTGGCGAAGGCTGCATCAAGGTTTTTGAGTCTGTAAGGGGAGCCAACAATGAGGAGCTTAGTCTTTTCCATCATTTAAGCACAAGTTATGGGTGGCCATCCAGTTTTGGATAGTGCTGTACACTGTTGATTGTGGCGTGTCACCAGTTATAGGGATGTCGACCGCAAAGTTAGTGTAGATGATCCCTAGTGAATCAAAGAGATCGAATAAGGGCTTAGTTTATGTATTGTACAGTGTGGGTGATGGGCAGGAGTCTTGCAGGACACCTAGTAGGGCTGGGATGTAGTCGGCTGCAGCCTCACCAATTAATACTCTAGTAGTGCGACCACTGAGGACTTAATTGATCCTTGAGGTAGCTTCATGTGAGAAATTGAAGTGTTGGCTGAGAATGTCATGGTAAACTAGATCGGGCACAGCCGAGATATCTAATAGGACGAGGATGGCTAAGTTGCCCGAGTCACAGATATTATCCATTTGGATTTTCAAGTCAAGCAGGGATGTTTCCGTGCTATGTTTTGGGGCGGAAGCCGGACTGTCTTTTTCTGAGTAGGTGGTTTTGCTCAAGGAACTGTTGGACGTGTGTGTAGGCAAGGCGGTCAAGTATTTTGAGCAAGGAAGGGACTGTAGTGATAGGGCGGTAGTTAGTAGGTATGGACAAATCTAGTATTTTTATTTTTTAATAAAGGAGTGGTGTGATCCAGGCTGCCTTTAATACTAGAGGGCACATTACTGGTCTGGAAGGATGCGTTTGCAAACTCAGTAATGATAAGCGCGAAGGTGGGTGCGTAGAGCTTCACTATATGGACGGGGCATGAGTCACCTTTGCAATTTGAGGGTTTTAGCGATAAAATGGTGGCTAGGACCTGCTCTTGCGAGACTTGGCAGAACACAACGTCGTGGGAGATGAAGAGTGGGCACCACTGGAGTGGTCAAATGCATCCCGCGTAGAAGCTTTGATGGCAAGCGGGGCTTTTTTAGTGCTAGTTTATGTGTGAATAGTCTCAATTTTGTGTGATAGGGCATCTTGTATGTGGTACATTAGGCTTTATCTGAGCGAGTACCAGCATTAATGAGGATGGTTGTTTCAAGCTCCCTAAAGATGGAGAATAATTCTTTAGTGTTGGAGCCTGCATTGGAAATTCTTGTGTTGTAGAATTGGCTTTGAGGGTAACTACTGCTTTTTTATAGGAATGGGCACCAGTGGCAAAAGTTGTACCGTTAGTTGGGGAAGGGTGCTTTTTACATAGGTGTTCGCGGGCCCTTTTGTTCCTTCGTCAAGGGACTTGTTCCTCTGACGATCAAATGTTATTGGGTTTGTGGGGTTTGGGTGTTTTAGTTACGATCGGTGCATGCAAGTCCACGGTGTAGAGCGAGCATGCCTGGTATTGGTTGGCCAAGTTGTGTGGGGTCTTGTTCTGGGACCTGGTAGTTGAGCTAAGCGAGGCTAGGAGTGTGGGCTTCAGTGTTTTGTGTCAAGGTATGGATATTGTGGACTACGTATATTACATGAACTTATTTTTCTTAATTCTTACTGGAGCAATTTTATTGTAGTTTGTGTCAAAGGCCCACACAAAGATATTCAGTAATTATCGGAAGTGGCACAACTTGAAAGACCAGCAGATTCCCTCACCCCTTTTAGTTTACCTGACCAATGTGAGGTTCCCGATCTAGGGATTGGCTCTCGATCTCCATGACAAATATGTTGGCATCGCTGATGGGAGCCATCAGACACGCTGATTTCTTTGGGACCTGGTCCAGGGAAAGTTTAGTGCTCAACTTCCTTTTTGTCATTTTCCTAATTGTAGAATCCTGATCTTGCTAAATAATGTAGTTGCACCTAGAAGCTTTTCTGTCTGTTTCTAATAAAGTTAATCTGAACACAGAGTAGTAACTTTTAATAATACTCAGTATTCCAGTGTTAACAATAAATATCCACACACAACAAAATTGCAGATGGTAAGTGCAAAATTAGCACCGGGATGCCGGCCCACCAGAGAAATCAATAAATTGTTGAGGCCACTTGCACAGAATAGGGACCCTAGGTAACTCAAGTGTCACCCAGTAACCAACCACCGTCCGCCTGACAGAACAATTAAAATGCAATAAAGTACATGGTATGTGCAATACAAAATTTAAACCAGTAGCCAATTGAAAATGTGCCCAGAGCTAATCAATGCTTCTTCTGGCTTCTGTTGCTAAATTGAGCTGAATCATATGTAGCATTACAATATTATTCTGTGTAGCATTACAATATTAGTCTGTGGGCTATTAAATCAGAGGCCTGCACAACTACTAACTGCCTGGCCCTCATTACCATAATTTAACAGGCCTGGTAGATTAGGAGGATCCCGCTCTATGTGGCCTACGTTGATTATACTGTCACATTTGATACTGTGGACCAGGCATGCCTATGGCACACACTACAAAACTGGGATATCCCTCTGGGACTCCTCCAAAATGGTGATTTTGTTACATGACCAAACCAGGGTCAAGGTTAGATTGGACCAACAGGGTTGCCTTTCTCCTTGGATTACCACCTATAAAGGATTGAAACAAGGATGTATTTTTGCGCCAATGTTATTCAATCTCTGTCTTTGCGACCTGGGGAATGCGCTTGAAGACAGTTTGGCCATTCCTCCTAAACTTGGCTCTACAGTGTTACAGTGGCTTGGCTATGCGGACGACTTGATTATTCTCAACCTTAATCTAGGTGGGTCTACAAGTCACACTGAACAATCTGAAGAGGTACTCTGACCTTAGTTCATCGGTGGTGAACACCAACAAAACCAAAATAATGGGATTTAATCTGTCAAGAAAATCCCCTCCTAGAGTGCGCTGGGAACTTCACTGGGTTTATGTGGAAGAGGTGGTGTATACCTATAAATATCTAGGCATTCACCCGGACTGCACACATGCACCTAGACCAAACTCCATCTCGAGCATTACTTATTGCGTTTATGTATTGGGGCCTTTGCCAACAAAGGCGGGGGGGTACTCTATTGCAACCCTTTATACACATTTATCCGACAAAGATCAATTCTGTTATTTTGTATGAGGCTGTAATTTGGGCTCTGGCAAATTCGGAGGAGATTGCTAAACTTGAACGTATAATCCTGAAGATATTACTAAAATTGCCTTGATATACATCTATTAAAATGGTTTGCTTTGGAATTGAACATTCTGCCCATTATTCAAAAGGTTCCGTTAGGTTGTGCGACCACCCTGTGGAAATTGGCCAGGGACCTGGGCTGACCCTACAGGCCCTGATATACAATGTGCATACAACTAGATCCCAGTCAATGACAAATAGCCATGTTGTTAAGCTTGTGGACACAGTTAGTGGGCAGGTACAGACTGTCCCAGAGGACTCCTAGGCATAACATTAAGTCCACGATGAAATGTGTATTCTGGATGATTTTGCCAGGGAGCAATCCATCATTAATCTAGCAACTCAGTCATGCCGCGGAATTCATCTGTTACATTCCGGAAAGGGAGGTTGTACCTACCTATGTTAATCAATTTATTGGGAATTTCCTTGGGATTACTTGAAAATAAAATATAACCGGCTTGTACACGCGAAATAGAAGGGGCCTGACTCAGAACACTAGGGAACAGCGGGCATGCCGTCTTTGCAGCGAGAATCAGATGGAGACTGCAAAACATCTGTTGCACAATGTGAATCCTTGCAAATCTGGAGACGCTTTGCGCTTAACAGGTAGGTCTCAGGGAGGATTTAACCTTGCAAGGCATTTGGGCTTTGTTCATGAGCGGAGAACATGAAGCCTGGATTTATTTTATTTCCAGAAGGAAGGTCATTGACGTTTATAATGTTTTAAGGTAAGAATAATTTGTGATATGGATTTTAATGATGTTTAATATGTGATACCTTGCTGGGATATAATGATGCTGATTATTATGTATTTGCTGCTTTCCGGTTAATGGATTTGGAAATGTGAAAAGTTTGTTTTAAAAAAACAGAATCTAAATAAATATTAGTCTGTGGGCTATTACATCAGAGGCCTTCTGGGGGTCTATGCTCACTGCGCAAGAAGCACATGATTCACTGTTACTTATGATTCATAGTCATTTAGCCACTAATCGACAAGAGGACCATTTTTATCATTAAAAAAAATAAAGAAAAATGAAATCTAAAGTGCAATGAGTTTATCAATGTTTTTTCAAAAAAGGTAGCAGGCGCCCCTCTCCAGAAAGAACACGGCATGATAACCTGTTCTGTGGTTTCTTTTCCACTTTGAGAGTCCGCAGCCATCGCTTTTTACTCACTGTACTTTTCTACAGAGGGGCGCCTGAAACCTTTTTTGAAAAGATGTTATCAACGTGCTGATGTTTGCCTTAACATCAATCAAAAGCTGTGGGCAGTTGCTTCAACTTTTACCTATTTTCAATAATAAACAAAATAATCCTGTAGATCAGAAGGCAAAAGGTGGGATTCCTAGGTTCAGCCTCTGACCTGTCAATACAGAAGGACCCCATGTGGCCTTGCGTAAGAAAAAGGCTGATATAATGGTGGGTCTGTTATCCCAAATGCTCAACTTTAACATTTTCAGAAATGTTAAAGTAGTGTGCAGGCATCCTTGGATCAAGTGAAAAATAAAATGTCTGCTGTAGCCACAGAGCTCTAGCAACGAGAACCAGAGGGCACTTGCACACAACTAGAGAGGATTTAGGTACGCCCTGCTTTCTCACTAATAACGCTCAGTGTCGCCAAACTGACCCCATTACAGTGACGGGTCCTTTCCCTTTCCCAGGTTCTTTCCCATGTGCTGCAAGAAGCGAGGATTTGTGTTGTCGGCAGATTCTCACCGGTCCTGGTGCCATTCAGATACCAGTATAGTGACCGGACCGCTTATTTACATTTCCCCAGCTCCCTTTTTCTGCAGCCTTCCTATCACATTAATACCAAGCCAGGAGGAAGACCGAGATGATCTTAAGCATCATCCGAGGGTCAGCATCCAAAAAAATGACCCAAAACTTTAACCCAAGTAAGGTAAAATATAGCAAAACATTTAGGAAGTGGACTATTTTTCTTGCAGTCCTGGCTGTCCATATTAGGCACCAGCTAAGCACACTTGCAGGGAAAAGAGTACACCAAAATACATACCAGCTACCAGAAGCTCACTGAACTCTAATGCAGGACAAAGTCGATATGCTGACAAGAGTTCTAGAAAGATAATTTAGTCAGGGGGCCTACCCGGCATCTGAATCCTATCGCCAGATGGGGATATGTGAAACCTGAAGGTGTCTCCCTGACTAGTCCTTGGGGAATCTGTCATCCAGGTGGCCAGGACCGGGCCATCGCTATTGGATCCAGTTCTTGGGGGTGGGCCAATGATGGAGGATCACCTGGATGGGGGGTCCTCGGAGTGGAAGTAGGACACTAACAGGTGAGCCGCGGTAGCCCCCTTCTTCGAATACCTTTTCCCATCCTGCTGTATAGGAGGCTCAAACTCTAATCTCCCCTCCCCCTTTTCTGATAAGAACACTTTCACACCACGAAAGACGTTTACCTGACATGTCCCAATACAAGGGTCATGCAAAGTCAGGCAAATGACCAGGATCACACACACCTGACAACCCTTTCCCCTCCCCACAGGGCTAAAAGGTGGTGCACAAGATGAGCAAGGCAGCCTGCATGACGAGACAGCTATCCAAGCATGGCAGTTCAAGGGAAGGAGAAGGGCGGCCAGAACCGAAAGGCTGACCAGGAGAGAAGGAACCTTGCCCTTTCCGAACTAGATCCGAGAGACATCCGTGGAAGGAATCGTAAGACCACGAACAATAACCCAAGTGTGTTGCAGCAGATGTCAACGGTACACGGGCATGCCTACGCTGATGAGCAGGACAGAGAGATGCTTGCTACCGTGGTACCAACCTTGACTCCAGATACAAGTAAAGCCAAGCGATTAATCGCAGCCGGTGAGTCGAGGGGAGAACCAATAAGAAACCGAACTGTGTTGAATGAAATTCGCAAAGTGGCACATGTGTTAAGGGAAGACCAGCTGCAGAGGGAGCCGGCACCACGTGGGTGCTCACTCGAGAGACATTGGTTGATCCCGCGTTGAATGAAACTACTGATACCAGAAGGCCCTAGAGGAGCCGCGAGGAAAAGGTTGAAGTGTTCATGCAGGGCTCTAGCAAAATCACATAGATGTAAGTCTTTTATCGACAAACCATTGAGAACGCAAGGGAAGTGAATCCCGCAGCAGAAGAAAGTAAAAGGAAGTATGAGATGGCAAGAGTGAACCCGACAGAGGCATGTCAATAAAGAAGGACAAAGTCTAAAGTCCCAAGAAAGTGTGGTGACAAAAGTGAACCCGACAGAGGTATGTCCACGGTGAAATGTTTAAAAAGACATTAAGATTTGTGAGTGCCAAAAGAGAAATTGAAAAGCTGTAGTGAACCCGACGGCGGGAGGCAAGAGTCGAAGGGTCTGACCCCGGAAGAGGGGGACCTAGGCGTGAAGGCATCACCCAACGTACATTTTGAAAGGAATTTTTTATTTATTATTTTTGGAGGCTATCAGGTCCTCAAAGGCAAGAGACTTTTGTAGAAAAGAGACTTAACCACTGACGGCCCTGATCTCTAAAACAGAACAGTTATCTCGTGCTGGGAAAGCTCGAACGTGTGCTGTGATCAGGAGTCGCACCTTGTCCTGTGCTCAAAACGTGGAGAAGGGAGACCTCCGGCTACCACATCCTGATTTATCATTGGTGAACAATTCTTTCTTTCTTGTGAACCTTTTCCCACAATGATGTTGTATTTAGTTGTAAGGACTGGCAATCGTTTTTTTTTTTTTTTTTTTTTTTTTTGCATAGGCCTTTTTATTTGACAAGACGGCACTAGGGCTGCCTTATTTTTCATTTGATAGTCGTAATTTGCTCTCATCTTAGCTTTAGGCTTAGAGTAGGCGTTTTTTCCAACCTGCATATTCAGTTTAATAAACACCCTTGAACTGTGATCACTTGTGTTCGTCTATTCTTCATACCATGCCTTCCTTCCAGGGAATAGAGATTTTGTATAGACTTGTGGAAAGAGAATTCTATTTCACAGTTTGATGCCTACCCAATGCCCTTTCACAGATTGTGAAATTGGGTCAACCCAAATAGGTCACCACATTGGGCGTCACATCTGGTCCATACTAAATACTAACAAAAGATTGCATTTGCCCTTTTCAATGGAAAGTCTTTTGGATTATATGGGGCTAGCCTATTGCAGTCAGCAGCTATGCAGTGTTTCCAGAGTTGCCATATATGGACGCAGTGTTTTATTGCTTTGTTGTGGACCTCGGGCATCTGATATACTCCACCGGCAGCGCGTTTGGGTTTTACCTTTGGGAGTGCTCTCTTTGTGGGTGATTCCCAGAGTGGGAAGTTAATTTCTCTCGTTTCTTTTCTTAGTAATCTGCTAGGCCTAGAAAAGCCCTAATGTCATCTTGATTGGTCTCTGGCTTCCATTTTGCCACTTTGCAGTAGTACGCTCATGTTCCCCACTTGGAAATCTAAATATTTCAGTGGACTGCGCTAGATGTCACATAGTGGGGTTGGGCGTCAGGTGAGCTTTTCTTAACTAGTTGCAGACTGCTGAGAGGTGCTGTAGGTGTTCTTCCCAGCTTGAAACCTATACTATGATGGTATGATGGCAAAAGCTTGGCAGGGGGTTAGGACGTAGTCCATCAGGCGTTTAAATATGTCAGGAGCCCCATGGATCTCGAAGAGCAGAAAGCTGAACTGATCTTGGTCCTCTGTGGTGAAGGTTATCTTGGGTTTGGCCTCCTCATCTAGGGGCACCTGCCAGTAGCTCTTGGTTATATCAAGTGCTGAGATTAACTTTCCCGGTCCTGGCCTCTCAACCAACTCGTCAATCTCTGGAATGGGGTAGGTGCCAAATTGTGAGATTTTGTTTGTGTCAGAAGTTGATGCAGAACCTCTGTCTGGTCTGGCTTGGGTACACGCACCAAGGGAGATCACCACTCGCTATGGAACTTCTGTCACCCCCAAGTCTAGCATATTGCTCAGCTTGTTGCAGATAATCGGGTTTCCACGCTTTGGGTTCTTTTCACTATAGTGATGCTCTTTGCGGGTGAAACCTATAGCAGCAAGTGGATGTCTGTAGTTGTATTTCTGATGCTGGGGACCTCTATTCAAGAGAAGGAAACTGGCGAGTATCTTGTAACAGAAGTAAGGATGGAGATAACAGGCAAGGTGAGGAACAGGATTTTGGACCTTCTATTCCAGTGCCACCAGATTTAGGACTGGCTTTGGGCTTCTCAGGAGACCTCCCATGGTTAGTTGAGAGGGGGTCTCCAGAATACTGGCCTTGTAACAATAGGTAAAAGGAAAATTCGGTTTTGCGTTTTATTTTTTAAAGTGGAAGACAGACCAACTTGTAGGGATTGAAAAATTATGAATAAAAGCCTTCTTAAATCAATCTTGTATCAGTCTTGTCCCACTATTTTGCATCATCTGGGAAAATATTGTATTTCATGACATTTAATAAAAGAGCTGTTTCAGTGTGCCAAACCTTCATTCATTTGCCGAAACTGTACCTTCTTGTGTATCGGAGGCTATAGATTTCTGATTATTAATTTTCTGAAACAAATTCAGAGAATTTATATTTTATTCGGGGAGAGAAATCACCTATCCCCAGCTTCTCAAAGTTCTGTTGCTAAGGGATTTATTTTTAAATGCATTTGGGCCAGGAGTTCACTTATGTTTTTACTTTTATCTTGTAGGCATGAGTCGGCCTCTGGTAAAAATGTCACCAGCACCCTGGCGGTTTACGCTGTCCACTGGCTGGAAATGGGAAGGCACTGACCTTCCATGTCATCTAATTCTCCTCAGCCCCTTGGATCTAGGTAACAAAGCTACTCCCAGTTCTGAACCTCTTATAACTCAGCATATAAATCCTTCTAGCCTATTGGCTCAACCATTTCTGCAATTTTCGTAGACTTTTTCTTTCTGAACCAAATTGTGTTAGTTCACAGGTGGTAAGAAAATGAGCAAGTTCTCCTTTCTTCCCATAGGAACATACATTTTTATATTGGGCCATACGGCCCCCACTAGCATAATCTGTTTCTACAATTCTGATTGGACGGGTTCAAAGATTGGCTTTCTTTCCTAATGCACATCCAAAATGGCCCTCCTCCATGCTTAATAATAATTATTTTGCAATTATATAGTGCTACGAACACTCCGGTATCTGAGCGCTGCTTATTATTACCCACGGTGTGTGGTGCTCATTTATCGACCTCGGAATATGAAAGGCTGAGTTTGGCCCTGCCGGGATTCGAACCTGCATTGGCAGGCTCTGCACGGATGTCAAAGCGAGCGCTCTACTCGCTGTGCCACTTGACCGGCGTTATGCTTCCATTGGCCCTTTGAACTTGGTGTGTTATAAGAGGGATTTTTCAGATGGAAGTTAGCCCCTCCCTTGGGGTAGGAAACTGTGCTGGGCAGAAATATTTATTAGTACCCGGCGAGGGCGCAATCAGAATGAAACAAGCGGTCTGATTGGCCCTCGCTGGGAATCCCTCGATTCTCGGCCGGGATTCCAGCCACCCTTTCCACGGCGGGGGGGCGTGGCAGCCCCTCAGCCAATGAAGAGGTTTGAAGCGTGGCCATCCCCGCTCAGAGCCTCCCCATGGCTGAGAAGCGAAGCCTCCAGCTGTGTGGAGACACGGCTGGAGGCTTCCATCGTCCCCTCCCTCCCTCCCAACCCCAATTACCTACTTTTTTTTTTTTTTTTTTTTTTTTGGGAGCAGAAGCGCTGGTAATGCTTCTGTTCTCAGAGTGTCCGCTCCCAATGGCCGCCATGGAAAGGGGAAGCAGACTCCATTTTCCCTTTCCCAGCGGGCATTTTCATGGGCGTTTTTTTATTTTTTTATTTTTTTATTTTTGGGCGTTTCGGGACAATAAAAATGCTTTTAGTGCCCCAGTCATGCAGATCTTGCGGGCTGGGGTACTAATGGCTATATGCCCCATGCCCCTCGCGGCAGGGGCATTACCGACTCAGGTAATGCCCCGGGGCCTTTGTTAAGGCTCACGGCATTACCTGAGTCAGTAATGCCCCTGCCGCTCGTGGGCATATTGCTTAATTAACTAATTCTTTAGGTAAATATGTGGCAGTGGACAATATCACTCTGATTTGGGAGACTAACAAATTGAATAATGTAATATGTCACTTCATGGGCAGTGGTGTAAACTGCAAATAGAATATATTTTTACTATATCAATTTGACATGCATTGTATTCACCTAATCAAGCTCTTTTCAAAACTATATTGTTTTTGGGATGAGTAACTAGTTATGAAAGACAATGTATGTTAATTGGGAACTATTCATGAGCATTTTAAAGTAGGTTTCTGTTACACCTTTGAATTTGGAAGTCGAAGTTTGATTGTTAGCCCTAAACCTTTTAGCCCTAAACCTTTTTACCAACCATCTGCTTAAAGCTCATTTAACTTGACAGCTGGCTTATTGATGATTTAATACGTAAATTAGTCAGGAATGGAATGCCTTCTTTTAACTACAGCATACACTGTTTAACACCGTTTATTCTTCCTATTTTAATGGTTCAATGTCAGAGTAATGGGTCTTCCCAGCTATCTGTTAGTTGAAAACCTAATTTATCTTGAAAGTAAATTACGATTTGTCAAAGTGATAGTGGTCTTGGGAAAAGCCTGCCAATTAGACCAAAGGGATTGATTTTCAACCCCAAATTATTTTTACATTGTTGAAGCTGATACTAAACACAGCTGTTTATCGTCCAGGCCCTGTTAAATGTGACATGTTAATGGGTATCTTGTGTATTCCTTTCATAGGCAGATCATTGGTTACAATTCCCTAGAACGGAGAGCAGCCCCATATGGCCTCTTGCCTTATTTAAAATACAACATGTATTTCAGTTTACTTCTAAATCAAATATTTTCACTTGCAACAAATACTTAATCAGTGCATTTGTCTGAAAACATAGGTTGATAATTATGGTATGATTTAGAGTAAGTATTATTGTTTTGCTTTATAACGTATCTACATTCTCATTTCCATGGGGATAAAGCAAAGGAATCCCCAAGGCACAGTTTGTTTGGATTGCATTTTCAATGATATAGAACAGGTGGAAATGTATTTTATTTCATTAAAATCCATCAACTCTTCTGGTACACATTTTGTCCAGGTAATTTCCAGGTGCTGACAATGTTCTCATGGCAGGAGTTTCTTCTACGTTCAAGGCTAATGATGGTATGGGATGACTGGGGTATCCCCATATACTGTCTCAATACCCTGCATCATGGAGTTGGTGGCAGTCTGCAGTGCCCCGTCTCGCCCCCGTGACAACTTCTAGCCTCCAGCATTTGACTTCTTCACGGAGAAGAAGAGGAACCTAGAAGGAGGGGAGAGTAAGAAGAGACCTCAACCCCACATGGTCTCCTTACTACTATCCTCTAGAAAGAGTGGAGGAAGCATCTACAGAGATGGGAGTTGTGGGACAAATAACTAGAGAGAGGAAGGAGAGAAAGAGAAACCTGAAGTGAGAAAGGGAAGAGATGAGGCAGAAGGAAAACACATGTGAAATGATGGAGGGAGGGACGGAGGAGAGGCTGAAGGAGGAGTTAAGACAGCCCTACGGAGAGAAGGGAAAGGACACAGCTTGTAAAGAGAAGACTGGGAGGAGAACAAGAGGGGGCACGCTGGATGGCAAGGAGAATGGATGATCGCCTTGGGAGGAAATCAGAGAAATTAGTGATTTTAAGAACTGCCTGTATCAGCATTTCAAAGCTGGCGGAGCAGATGGTCAATCAGAGGCCTGAGGTGGGCACTCAAAGATTATGGGGCTAGCTGCTCATAATGCTGAGAGTAAGGTTGTACCCAAGCTAGCCACCCACAAAGTGTAAATGGAGGCCTACTTTACACCAGACCTGAGTTCGAGAAATGTCACCTTCAGAAGGGGAAGGAAAAGTGAAGTGCGAGGACAAAGAGGAATAAGTGGACTTTCTTGGACTTTAGGGGGTGGTATGTGTTTATGGGGATCACGTGGGTGATGGAGGGGGACATAAGGTATTCGGGTAAATTAAAACATTGTAGGAGGGGCTGGGTCAAATGGTGGCTTTAGGAAAGGTCTAGAATTAGTGGTGAAGATCTGCTTGAGAGGCTTGCCATGTGAATCGGCAGGCAGAAAGCGTTTGATGAAGTTAAAATCAGAAGACTGATGCTACGTGGAGTTCCTGGACATGCATTGGGGTATCGCATGAAGTCCATAAGGGAGGATTGAGGGCCATGAATTGAGGACCAGGTTGTCTGTCAAAGGAGTACGCAGAGCAAGGATTACAACATACTCAAATGTGTTGACACTGCTGCTATTACTGTCATTTGAAATTACACTAAGGGCAGAGAGCAAGATGATTTAACCATGGCTACCAGGAATATATTTTTTTACGTTGAAGCATGTGTGTGTCAATGGCTAATAGATAAGTTGTTTGTAGCAATCATCTTTAGTCATCGTGACAACGAGTCTTGTTAACGCAGTTACTGAAATCTGTTTGTCAAGGGGGAGGGCAGTGCATTGCCAAGAAAAGCTGCCAGTTTGGTGAGGGAGGTCCTGATGGGAATAAATACTGGACCAAACATAGGATCCCATGAGGCACCAGCAAGTGGAGCAATTGTTGCTTTAGGATCCTACATCAATTATTGCAAAATAAATCACCTTCTATTAAGTCCAAAATGGGACCACCAGAACCAGATGTGTTGCTCCTCATGCGTTTTGGCACTTAGAAATTGGGATTGCGCACCGGGAGGTAAGAGCACCACCGACACCTCGTTTCTTTGCAATTAGAATTATTTTTATACGTGTACCTGGGATTTTTAGGTTCCTTTTGCTATACACACCACTTATACACCTTATGTGTTTTTCACACAGGGTCCCCTGATATGGAGCCCTGATGAAGGCGGCAATTGAGCAACCTGAGACCGCCGAAATGTGAAGTCCAAAGGGAACTATCAAAACTCGATTAATTCCCGCTTTTGAGATCTAGTTTAACTAGATCCATGCACGTTGGCCATCACCGAAACGAGACCCTGACATAACATTTAATTCTTAACGGGTACTAGTAAGACCCGGACTTTCCCAAAGTTAACTAGGAACATGGGACACAAAAACAGTTCCCATCTATCACATCCAAATCTAATTATTTACTCTTTGAACTTTTTATCTCAATTAACTTTGCTGTTCATTTTTTAATGCTTTAGAGTATTCACACTCGATATTTCATGGTTGAAAATTGACGAGAATTTAGACCCTAATTCTTAATGGTTTTCCACAAAAATGTGTTTCTCTTTAACTTAACTATTTTCATACTGTCCTTATAAAAGAAATTGGTTCATTGTTAGAATATTGCATTCCTCATGGCTATAGGAGCCGTCACTGAGCACCATATTTGTAATCATTGTTTCATTTGCACTAAATAAGATGTTTGACTGTTCCGTCCTTAGGATTGTTATTTTTCATGTCAGTGTAATAATTACCATGTAACTGTGATCATTATTCAAGTGTTTTTCAATTCAAATCACTGTGTATGAAGATTGATGAATGTCATTTTTCTCTCTAATCATTTCACTCCTTGATTTGTTCATTAATTGACTTAAGTGGCTGGTACCCATAGACCCCACTCAATGATCTCTAACTACAGAAACTTGATCTTATGACTTATCAGTAGTCCAAAGAGAGATCTATTGCGTAAAATTGTCTTTCCCGCCTTTAGTGTATCGCACAGAGCTACAACTCTTGAGTTGACACGAGGGAGCACTGTATGCCTATACTTTTTGTCCAGTCTTGGGGAGCCTTTATAATCCATGTGAGGAGTACATGAGCACTGTTCTAGGTTTCACTCTTACAATGTAAAAGTGTCTTCAATTCCATGTGCATCATGTACTGCTGAAGTAGACGTTAATCAACCAGTATTGTATACGGACATACTCCCATTTATAAGGTAGCCTTGTGCTTTGAAAGGTTGTAATGAGATGAAATTATTCAACCTGGGAGCCTTTCTCTTGTTTAGTAGTAAACTCTGCTAGGTTTGTGTATCTAATTGTTACATTTAGACTAGGTACTCTATAGTATACCCTTCTTATTTTAGATTCTTAGTAAGCATTCATACATGTTTCTTTTTACAGATGCCTTTTGCAGTGGCCCAGATGATTGTTCAAAAGGAAAATGGCCTCCAGCATATTAGAAACATACTGCACTCAACCAATCCTAGTGTGAGGAGAACAACCGTGTCGATGCTCCGGAACTTGTCACGCAACATTTCTCTTCAAAATGAAATTGGTATGCTGCAAATAATTCACTTTTTTTTTCTTTGCTCTAGTTCTTTCGGCATACATGCATAGAAAGCAACCTTTTGTAAATGCGTTTTAATAACCAATATTTAGAAGCATGAAATGGAGGCTGTTTGGAACAACTCTGTAGTTTTCGACAGATGGCAGCTTTGGTAAACTAGCATACCAATGCCAATAGTTTTGTTTCTGTATGGGCCTCTTGCAGCCATTTGCCCACGATTCACCATTTGGCAGCTACTTCAGTCAGATGGCCAAGCACTGCCATTATTTGTTTTGATTCTCACCTCATAGAAGGTATTGCTATTGTACTACCGCTAATACACTAAACACACAGGTATATGCACTAGTGGTAAATATTGACATCCCAAATCCAGGTAATCAATCGCTCCTTTACCTGACACTTGCTATTGACTCGCTGAGCACGCTCCTTATTAGGCAGGCATTGCAAAGCTAGCTTGGGACTTTAAAAAGGCCTTCCCAGCCCACATCTTCTCTTTAAATTTTGGGGCACACCATTTCCCTGCCTTGGGGGTCATTACTTAAATCATTAGTACTGTTCTTTCTTTTGCAACACAATAACATTTGGAAACGAAAACAGAGTGCAGAACGTGTTGGAATGCATTACTTGGAGCAGTTAACCACCTCAGCCCTCTACCATGTATAGAACAGTTGGCAATTGGTGATGGCCAAAACTGAAAAGGAAAATTGTCTGACAATCAATACCTTAATGCTTCTCTGCAATGTGGCTAAGACGCAGTTAATAATGGATCTGTTCATCATTACAGAGTAAAACCTTGATCTCTAATTTTGTTGGGCAGCGTTCTGCTAGCCACTTGCCTTGACAGGCCTCGGTGCTAAAAGATGAAACCTTGCCCTGGTAATCCACGCACACTCCTACCAGTAGTTGGACCACAGGAGATAATCAACTATGCTATGAGTTAAGTCAGTTAGTACGCTTTGACACTTTAGTCAATTCAGCCTGTTGATAATCATTCTTGTTTCAATAGTTTCCAATGAAGGTAATTCATAATAGAGATAACCGTTGTGCACGTAAAACAATTAAAGTTTGCTAAAACCATGTGTATTTTGATCAATGTTAATCAATGAATACACAAACAATTGGCATCAGACGTAATAATGATTTGAAATTTGATGCAAAAAGGTTGCTCTTTTGATTGCCCATACACTGAACCAAAGCTTGACCGGCTCAAAGATTAATCTTCTAGGTAACTTGTGCCGAGTTCACTAAGAACAGACAATATAGGAGCAGAGTTTGGCAGACCAAGTAGGAATTACAAAAAAACAATTCTCCACAATTTGTATATGCTGGTCACATCAGCAGATGCCCACAAGGCAGTCCCATATCTTGCTATAGTGTTTGCTTTAGCACAACACAAACTCAAAATGTTAATTTGTTAGCAAGGTAGCCCCGCCAAGCGATGTATGGTTTTGAATAACTGACACCAATGCTCATTCTATTCCGTACAGTTGTATGCATAAAAAACTTAAATTATTAGAGGAAATTTCAATGTTTAATAACTTTTTTAATGATTGTTTCGATGTATTCACATCATTAACCACTAAATGTACTGTAAATAATCATATTTTGAACCAAAGATTTGTGTTTGATGAATACACTTTTGGGTTTGTCCTACTTTCCAATTGCCTAATATGTGTATAAATGTGTCCCCGTGAATACATTGCTACCTTAACTATTTCACCATCAACAATTCTGCTTTCCGTTCGTTTACTGCTGTCATTACTGCGTAATTTCAACTGCTACCATTCTTGCATGCTCTTCGAGAGATTATTTAGTTCTAAGTGTAAGTAAAAATGAATTCTGCCTAGAGCATACATGGGTGGTTGGCGAATAATTTTCACCACATGTTCCTCATTTGTTTCTGTATAGCCATTACTAAGGTAAATAAAAAAGAGTAGATATTGTCAATGTGCCCCGCAGTTTTCCCCACGTACCTGTGGTTTTTTTACTTTCGTCGATCCAGGTTTCTCCAGGTGCGAATGTCCACTCGGTTCCTGGGATAGTATGGTAAGGAAGATCGCCCCCAGCCCCGGTCTGACAATCAGTGACTCAGCCGGAGACTGTGAACCCTCTCCCAACACCATGTAAGGGGACCACTCACGTATTACCGTGGTGTCAGGACAGTGTGAACACGGATGTAGGCGCCCAAAATAAGCAAAGGAAACAGGCAGCCAGGAAAGGCAAATGAAGGAAGACTGGGCCCAGAACTGGTAACTGGTAACAGGTAAGAGGGTACAGAGTAGACCAGCAAGTGACCTCAAGGAGAGAGACAAAAATAAAACCAGGTAAGGCAAAAGGCTGGCCAAGAATAAGCAGAGAGGCATGAGAAGGAAGAGGCAGCGTCTATTCCTCAGGACAAGGAAAGTTGGGAAGCGCGGTTGGTAGCGTCCATTCCCCTTAAGTGTCTCTGCACTGGAACGAGGCTCCATAGCTTCGTTGGGTTACCCATGGCAATCATGAAACGCCCATGCGTGGAAACTGGCCGCCAGTTTACTGTGTATGGGCGCATTTGGCAAGATGGCGACCCCCATGAGAAGGGGCCGACGAGGAGGACTGTGCCGCAGTGGCCCCCAAAGGAGGCGATCCCCCAAACGCCAACAGGTCCTCCAGGTGGGGGTAGGCATGGTGCTGCAGGAAAGGCGGCGCTGTCGCAGGTATATTGCATAGCCCCGATAGCATTTTATATCCACCATCTTGGGAGGTTACAATATCCCACCTTTATTAGATTCTTTTACCAATGATATATTAAAGATTCAGTTTAAACAGTACTCAAAGTGTGGTGTTGATTGGCATATATTCCCTTTCATTTTTTCTTATTCCACCTTCCTAGTAGAGTGAGGGAGAACTGTTCATAGATAAGGAACAAGTTACTTACATGTAACTGTTGTTCTACAGCATGGGTCTGTCATGGATTCACATGCTCATGAATATTCCCCGTCGTCAAGCTGGGCATCCTCGGTAAAGAAAAAATCAGTTTCGATTCTGAACTGTCTTTCTACTAATAACCAATCACTGGTCTCTGGGTCATACTGCCCCCAGCCAATGACTGCCCTCTACCTAAGCCCCCTCCTCTGACAGCCATCTTCAGATTTGGTAGAACGTAAAGTGGCAGTAGGACCAAGAGAAGAGCCGTATAGGGGTAGGTGGGAGGGTTCGCATGTGAATCCATGCAGATCCATGCTGGAGAAAAACAGTTATAGGTAAGTAACTTGTTCCTTCTCCAGCATGGGGTCTGGCATGGATTCACATGCTCATGAATAAAGAATACATAGCAGTACACGCATGCACAACCACGGGAAGTGGCAAGGCTCAACATTAAGCATCTCTTACCTCCTCACCAGCCTCACCTTCAAGGGAACAGGTTGCGCAGCACTGCTTGGCCGACTCTGGACTCCTCCCTGGAATCCCGGTCGACGCAGTAGAATTTCGTGAAGGTGTGCGTCGACCTCCACATAGCAGCCCTGCAGATGTCCAGCAGGGGAACACCAGACAGGAACGCCGTAGTTGCAGCGATCGCTCGGGTCGAATGGGCTCTCGGGCGGCCAGGCAACGGTCGGTTTGCCAACCAGTTACAATGGGTGATGCAGCCAGAGAGCCACCTGGAAATGGAAGACTTGGAGAGGACCTTCCCTTGGTTCACCGGGCCAAAGTTCACAACAGCTGTGATGTCTTCCGAAAATCCTTTGTTCGGTCCACGTAGAACTTCAGCGCTCTAGCCACATCCAGCGAGTGCAAAGTCCTCTCAGTCGGCGACGAAGGCGACGGGAAGAAAACGGGTAACACCAAGGGCTCGTTGAGATGGAAGTCCGACGGCACCTTGGGCATGAAGGAGGGGTGTGTCCTCAGCACGACCCTTGTCTGGTGGAATGTCAGGTACGGAGGCTTACAGGAGAGGGCCTGGATCTCTCCCACTCGTCGTGCAGAGGTGATGGCCACAAGAAACGCCGTCATGCACGACAGGAATTTCAGAGGCGCCGAATGCAAAGGCTCGAATGGCGGACCCATGAGACTAGTCAGCACCACATTGAGCTCCCACGCCGGGACCAGAGCCTTCGCCAGCGGGAACGAGCGGAAAAGTCCTTTCATGAACTACTTAACCAGTCCTAGCGACGACTGCCCCGGAGTTCTGGTGTAGCGGGAGATAGCCGCCAGATGAATTTTGAGCGAAGCGTTTGCCTTGGCCAGTGACAGCAAGTACGGCAGCACTTGAGGGGCTATAATCTGCAGATGGTCAATCTTCTGTGCACGGCACCAGATGGTGAACCGCTTCCATGTATGCCCGTAGCTCTTAAGAATCGAAGAAGCCCTGGCCTTTGCAAGTATCTCCTTGCAGTCCGGTATTTTATATATTTGTTGAGGCGGCGGAGATCTAGAATGGGCCGCCAACCGCCAGTCTTCTTTCGGACGAGGAAGTACCACGAGTATACTCTGGAGCCTCTTTGGGACGAGCTATATTGCGCCCTTTTTCAGCATGGCTCGTACCTCCAGAAGTAGTTGTGGAGCATGGTTTTCTTTCCTGGCCACAGGTGGAAAATGGGGACACTTCCTTTGAAACTCCAGGGTGTGTTCATGGGCCAGGGCATCCGGCACCCAACGGTCGGTGGAGATGGACTTCCACGCGCTGACGAAGTTCACCAGCTGGCCTCCCACCGGGGTGCTCGGGTGGGGGCCCGGTGTCACGGCTAGTTCAGTCCTGCTTCACTGAGGCCGTGCCACCTTTTGGGTCCCTTGGCAATGACGGTTTCCTCCGGCCTTGCTGCGGCCTCTGTAGGCTTCCTGGGACGACAAACGGGGCCACTTGACGGTACGAAAAAGACCTGCCACTGAATCCTTTGGAGGCACCCTGTGACTTGCCTCCTGGGGACCTAAAGGATGGGCGTCATTGCTGGAGTGTGCCTAACGCATGGGCCGTCTCAGTGTCTGCCTTGATGGCCAGCAGTGACTCGTCCACTGCCTTGTCGAACAAGTTGTCTCCATTGAAGGGCATGTTCAGTACCCTCGCCTGGACGTTCTGATGGAATTTCGTGGCCTTGAGCCAACCACGCCGGCGAAGCCAAATGCTGTTGCCCATCTGGCAGAACCCGGTGTCGGTGATGTCCGTGGCCACCGTGATCGTATGGTCCGAAGCCACCTCGCCGCCTTGTATCTCAAGGGCCTCCGCCCTCTTGTCATCTGGGAGGAAGTCCAGGAGAGGGGAGATTTTAAACCACAGCTTCTTATTTTAGCGGGCCACCATAGCGAGCACGTTGGCTGCCTTAATGGTCTTCGCCACCGACCAGATGACCCGTCGTCCCATGGCGTCCAGTTTCCCCTTGCCGTCCGGTGGGGAAGTGGAAGTTGATGCCGCCGACGCTGCAGATTTCTTCCTGGCTGCCGTGGAAACCACTGAGTCCGGGGACGGCTGCACTCTGAGGCACATCGGTGCAGATGCTGGAACCCGGTATTTCTTCTCATACCGTCTCTCCTCGCCAAGGGTCGAGGATGGATTCTTCAGGAGGGACAGCCCTTTGTCCCAGATGTCGTCCAACAGCGGGACCAAGAGTATGGTCTTCCTCTTGGCCTCTCGTCGCTGATAAAGGACACCCTCCTTTTCTTCAGGTTTGAGCTGGAACAGCTCCAAGGCCCTGGAGATCATGGCGTGGAAGAATCAGATCTCATCCGGGGGGAGAAGCCCTGGCTACTGACGATGGGAGATCGCTCCGCTGTCGCCGTCCGTATCCGGCTCTGTCTCGTCCTTCACCGGGGGGGACTTGAGGAGAGGGGTGGTATGGTGGAGGAGGATGGGCTCGTCTCCCCTAAACTGGTGGATCCTCCGACGATCCAGGTGCCGGATCGCCCGTCGGCATGGGCAGCCTTGTCTGTATCTCTGTGCACACGATGTGTAGAGCCTGTAGGATGTCCTCCGATCTGTCAGTGGTAGAAGCAGTTGCGTCGGGAGCAGAGTGGGGTCCGGTCCCTGCCCGCCCTGCCGTTCCTCGTCGGTTCCCTCGTCGCTCTCCCCATCCGCCTTGTCTGGGTCCTTCCCATAGGACTTGGCCTCGGCGAATTTCTTGTCCAGCACAGCCTTCAGGCCTGAAAGCTCCACCTTAGAAGAGATCTCAGTCTAGCTGGACCACTGCACCCCCCTCTTCTTGGCGAGGGGTGACTGTCTCGGGGAGATGAACGGCATCTTCACAGGAGTCTTGTCAATGGGCACGAATGAAGATTCCCTCCGGGCCGGCAGGGGAACTAGTTGTGGTGGATGCCTCCTGGGAACCCGTATCCGAGGCCTTTACCAGGGATGCCACCACTCCCTCAATAGACTGTTTAGCCTGGTGAATCTGGGCCTTCAAGACCTCAGGCGCATCTGAGGCATTAACCATGGGGGGGGTCAGCACGTCGCTCCCCCTGGGCTTCCTCTGTCAGAGACGATCGGGCCTTCTCCCGAAGCTTACCCGGTTGCTCAGACTTTCTTCTCTTCGCTTACTCGGAGCATTTATCTCGTGGTTGACGCGTTGGCGGAGCTGCGTCCAGCCTGGGTGCCGAGGAGCCCGTACCCACGGCGCTCCCGGTGATTGTGACTCACAGTGCTTTGCCTTTTATTGGGCCCCCATCGCCAGAGCGCCCTCAAAGGTCTTAGAAGACCGCTCAGATTTTCTCTTGGGAGAAGAATGTTGCCGGGGCTCATCTGCCACCAGGTTCCTTGTCTCAAGCCACTCAGCGAGCCGCTTGTGACGGTCCTTCATGGTGCGCGAGGACATGTCCTTGCAGAACGCACAGGCCTCCTCTACGTGCAATTTGTCTGAGTGTAGGCAGTAAAGGCACCGGGAGTGCCCATCCTCCTTGAAGACGTTCTGTAGTCCACATCCTGGGCAGATCCTAAATAGAGGTGTCGAGTCTCCTTTGTCTTCGGCCATGTCCACGCAGGGTAGGCCTCAAGTATCTTCTGGAATCCTCCAAGAAGTGAAGTGCAACGGAAATTTGCCCTTGAGGGGCGTAGAAGCTTCCGAAAACGGGTCCCCGTTAATTGGATGATGAATCGGTGGAGCTTGAGGCTCAATTTAACCGAAAAAATAGAGAAAACTCTGTGAAAAATGCAGTGCGTAGTAAAAGCTCGAGAGCTATAGCACGATCACTCCCAACACTTGGACATGTGGTAAAAATCTGAAGATGGCTGCCAGAGGAGGGGCTTGGGTAGAGGGCAGTCATTGGCTGGGGGCAGTATGACCCAGAGACCAGTGATTGGTTATTAGTAGAAAGACAGTTCAGAATCGAAACTGAAACTGATTTTTTCTTTAACGAGGATTCCCAGCCTGACGACGAGGAATATTCATGAGCATATGAATCAATGCCAGACCCCGTGCTGGAGAACATGAATGTATAATTGTGTATATTATTGTGATTGTTCACATTTAGTTTGTATTAAAAATTCCACAGTTTATCCTGTCAATTTGTACATCTCTATTTTTGTGATTGATGACAGGGTTCTTGGCAACTCAAAGTTCTCCGTTAAGCAATTATTCTCTGTTGTATTTGAAAATACTGATGTTGAGTTTACACAATCTCCAAAGTACATGTATACAGACAGTTCTTGAATTGTGACTAGTAGTTTCTAGAAAAGGTAATTTGAGTCTGATTTGGATCTGCTACTGCATACTTCATTTTTACAAAGGGATAACTCATTATCTGATCTGTGGGAGTGTTCTGTATTCCAATGAATCATGTGTGATTCATGTCCTCTTCCTTGCGAGTGTCTAGCCAGTTTATTGCTAAGGTTAGTCTAAGATCTGTATTTTTGTATGCCGCGTATATCGATCTACTTGTTGTCTCTGCTTTAGTTGACTTTTTGTGCTACCTACCTGTAAGGTTGCATGTTGATAGTATGACATATTTCAAATATGATGCTGTTTGACCTGTCTATTGTGTATTTTAAAGACCCATTGAACTGGATTTGTTTCTATTGCATCTCTTAAGAAATACCTCTATTTTTGGAGGTATATCGTTTTCGATTTGTTTCCAATTTGAGATTTTGTAAATCTGGTTTATTGGTTAGCCCACTAGATGGGCTCCAGTCTTTTTTCAATGAGTGACGAATCACGCTTGTTTAGCATCTGTACCCTAAACATGCTCTGGGGTTAGAAGTGCTCCACTTGGAGATGTGTACAGTCATAACCGACACAACCGCTCTCCATTCTAGTAACCAATCGGTAGTCTTTTCTCACTCTTTACTAGAAGGAATAATATACTAGGTGGAATAATATACAATGAAAGGGAATATACACCAATAATTATGGCTGTACATTAAGTATTGGCCTAACAAAAAAAGAATTCAAATATAATTGGTAATCTCTGACTTTGCCTATCATATGAAGGATATTGCAAGCTCTCAAGATGGAGGTAAAGTGCCTTTGGTGGGATTCAATGTACAAATAAAACAAGACATTTAATACAAATAATTTTATTTCACTCTCTGTTGTAATGGTTGTGCATAGAACGGCATGCTACACGTAGTTTCAAATGCCAGGTTCCATATGGCTAGAATAAATTGTACTTGCTTTTAAAACTTGACAACAAATCAGCATTCCTTGAGGTGCATGCGTAATTCTAGAAACACTGCAGCAATTGAAATTACACTTTAACAACACAGAACACAAGACCACAACTGAATAACAGGAGTGCAGATTTTTTATATCTGAACATTGGACCAGATAAAGTAACAACATAATTTATGGTGACCTACAATATTAATGCATAAATTGTGCTTTTGGATAGGAGTACAGCTAATTGTTGGATCCTTTTGAAAGTGTACTTGGTCAACATAAGTTGATTTTTCCTTATGTTAGTACATAATATATATTTGGTTAAACAGTAGCACCTGAAGTACATATATTATTGAGTCTTCAAGTACCTGGGTGAAGGCAAATGTTCAATAGTTTGAAGCAATTGGGAGCTCTAAACAAGATCAATATAAAGTGAAGAAAGATTATAGATGCTACCAATAGCACTAAATGCCCAAGTGTTGTCTTAAATCCTCTTAGGGGACATTCTATAGCACCACCTACAGGATTTCCAAAATCCAAATCTACCCCCCCCCAATTTAATTGGAGTGGAGTTGTAACTGTAAATGATCAGTCAGGAATATATGTTTATTCGGAATTGTGATTCCATAAAACATTAGCAAAACCTTTGGTACATAAAAAAGAATTGCCAGATGTTCGGATAACAATCGGGCATTTTGATAAATATTTCATTTCCTATACTCCCACAATCTTGCATTTGATTCAGCAATTCACAAGCAGATTAGAATTCGCCATTTGTAAATTATTCCCTCTTAACATATGTAGGGAAAAAGTGCTTACCTACTTTCAACGTTGGTCATTTACTTATCACATTTTAAGTTCTAAAACATTCTAAAATTAGCCTGTATTATGCCCCCATATTACCAAGTCCCCTCTAGGCACTAAATAAGAGAGCATGTAGGTACTGTGCCCAGGCAGCATTATTGCGCCGGATAATATTGAAAATATCAACCAAGTTGGGTGTGTCGTGGCTTAAACATTTTGAAATGTTGCCAACAATTTTGGTCAATCACTGTGGTTTAACGGTGTCCTTTAGGGTGCAGGGTAAGAAAGTATAGGGCACTGCATAAACACCTTCTTTCTTTGATTAGCTAGTGTGCTCTGAATGACATTGCTTCTTCTTAGACTATTTACCAAACTGAAAACGACCTCCTAAGAATGTTAGGTTTCCCTTCAGTCACTTTAATTTACAGATGGGTTTTTGGTAGGATTGTAGCTGAAGGGATTGGTTTATGAATACCGTGCCTTTTTCGGTTTTGAATTTCACGCAATATCACAACAGGTACTTTAATTGTGGGTGAAAACCTTGATATTTGTATCCCAACATTTAGACTAAGGTATTGCCACAATTGAGGTAACTTTAAAATGTAGTGCTTTCATTATTGTGAAATGTACATATGGACCGGCTTACTTTTCTTTGAATCCAAACACTTGTCTAGTTCCCATTTTCTAGGACCTGTCTAAGGCTGGCAGTGCTACCTTGCTTGTCCAAGTTCTTAAATGCCTAGCCTTTCATTTTGGCTCTAGCATTTTATATAGTGCTAATGAGAAGGCCCATAAGTTGAATATTTTAATATGAAGCACTGGTATAACATTTCTGTTTAAGAACGTGGAAGCCATTTTGAATTATCACTGTACGGGGTAGTGCCCAATGGAGTGCAGACTTTTGAATGGGATACAAATAGTTGGAGGAAGTTTGTAATCTATCCTTATACAGATCCCAAAGGAGGATTCCCCCAGTTCATCCCCGTACCCATCTATTCCAGAAATTGTCACTTTACATCACAGGCATGAAGCTGTTACCACACAACCTATCAATGCCGCAGTCTCTGCATGGACACACACGCTTATTTTAGGTCTTCCCTTCAGAGGCACGGGCAGGCAGCACACTAGACGAATTCAGGCGCATAGCACTGGCAGATCCTAGAAGGACTTGAATATCTGGGGTGCACCAGAGCCGAGCATACAGCAGTGCCAACGTGGTTGACAAGCAACCCTTGGGAGTAACGCGCTGTACTGCACACATCGGCTTGCTTCTCACAGGTTTGCTTTTTTAAAATATCATAACTGGTGCTTGGTTAGTGCCAATCCTGACTGAGCGCTAGCCCTACAGAAGGCATGGGGGACACTCCAGGGAGTTGCCAACAGAGGTGACTGATTTTTCGATCTCTGCTCACCTGGGCTGTACCCCACTTACTCAGCTTTTTGGTGTTTCTGTTCATTGTACCAGAGGCAGGGACTCATACATCAAACAGTACATTACCCCTCTACAGCCTTCTCACATGCCCCATCCCTGGCCAATGTATCTTGGCACCATGGGCACTTGTGGCCCCCTCCTAGACGCAAACATCTCTTTGCCCTTGACACACAAGACAGAGAAACAGATGTGCACGCAGAGCTCTGGTTACTGCCGTGCTGCATGTATCAGCGCACCAGGAAAGCCATCTTACATGTTCCCCTCCCGTTCCTCTAACCTAACCCACCCATCTCTCTTTCAGGTCTGCCAAGGCGCTTGAAGGCCATACAAACGACGGCGGTGTGCCGTATCCAACCATTAGCATACGATATCATGGAAACTGAAATGAGCTCTGTTGGGTGGAAAAGTGTACGCTCAAGCACTCCCCTATGCACATTTTCGTTGTGTGAGAATAATGCACTTTAAATATCCTTTTAATTTCTTTATCGCAGGAGGCTGTTTCCCTTCTTTATGCCACCTCCCCATCTACTACCCAGCGGCTTCCCCCATCTTCTCCAAAAAAGGGGGTTGCCGCCATTGTAAGTTGACTGGTGGCATTCTCCAGCATCAGAGAGACCAAACGCACACAGTTTACATTCAAGTTTTGTTTGAATTCCAAGACATTGGTATACTATCATAGCACACACTGACATGACATCTCATTGTACATCGGTCTGTCAGAAGCTGGAAGGTGTCTTACTAAAGCAGGGTTCTGCAAACTTCGACTTCCTATATGATCTGGACTGCAAACCCCATCTCCCCTAGCCAGCATAGTCAATGGTGAGGGATCAATGGAGTCAGTCCAAAGCATCTGGAGAGCAAGGGGTTACAAACTCCTGTAAAGAAATGCCAATTCGTGTATCAATGAAACAACAATAATGCAAAGAAAGGTTTGGATTTCTCCCACTTTTTCATAGCCTGGAAGCCAGGTGCTTTAATATCGCTGCAAAACAAATGGACGTAGAGCGCCCCCCTAAGAGGCTTTTTGCAAGCCTTAGTTACCAAGGAGCGTATTTTCGTCTAGTCGGCATTCTTGGTTCTTTCTGGACCTCAGCCGGTGATTTGAGAAGTCACCTAGATCTACTGCAAATCAAGCCAAGGCTTTTGCTGAGGTAAAATTGCTTAACCTAAAACTCCTTAGCACAGTTTTATTGTGCAAAGTAGAATTGCGCAGGTTAGTTAACTAAGTAAATTGTCCGTTTGTGCCAGCTGCTCCCGGATCAGCGTTGCTGCCACTTGTGCCAAAGTCATAGGGGCGTGTAACAGAAACGTTTCCGAAATGGAAGTGCAATTATGCACAGTATTGGCAACAGGGCAAAAATTATCCTACTTCCAAAAACATGTATTTTAATGCATTTTTGCAACAGGGCAAGGTTTGCCCTAGTGCCAATACTGTGACAAAATGCAGCTCATGCCATTTTGCTCATGTATTTAATCAGAAATTCCTCTCCATTTTCAAAAAACAACAATCCCCTATTGCCTGAATTCTGAAGCAGCGAGGTAGGTAGACCGCTACATATACAAATGTAAATTTGCATGTACTTTTGTTGAATATGGCAACAATTAACTATATTTATTTTTACTCTTTCAGCCAAAAATGTGTTGCCTGATCTGGTCACTTTATTACCTGAATCTGCCCCAGAGTCCAACATTGCCAATGAGACAGCTGCTTCAACCTGTTACACAATAAACAACTTGATCCAGAATAGCTCCCAGAATGCTCGGGCCCTTCTCGACAGCGGTGGCTTAAGAAAGCTTTTCAGGCTCAGCAGCAGCGAGAAGTACGTAATTGGCAAGTAAAAAAAGTATTGCAAGGCAAACAAAAGCAGCTTGTGTCATTGACCATATGTATGATATTTATAAAGTGCCAACCAAGTTGGGAAGCAACGGAGTACTGTACGCGGCAGCGCTCCCGGGGGTTGCATGTAAGGGTGCCCTGGCATCGGAGGAGCAGGGAGGGGGTTGGAGCAAGGATTCATTTGCCATCGTTAGGCGGGACATTGCTACAGCCCTCTGTTCTCCAGCAGATATTCAGAAGTTTGGGAACAAATGCTGTTACTGTCTTTGAGGACTACCTAGGTCATGATGATTGCATGGGAGAATTCTTAATGGCAATTTTGCTAGCGTGCAATGTAAAATTTGGGATTTTATTAAGGGAACAGAGAAGTATAGTTTATTTTTTGACAGCAGCAAGAAAATGTTCACATATCAAAAACGTTTTCCTAGATCACACTGCAAGCCACATATTTCCATGTGTACCCTAGAGGGGACTACAACATCCCATCTCCTCTTCATACATGGGCTGCTCCCTGCTCATCACTTCCTCTCTTTTAGTG
Organism: Ambystoma mexicanum; assembly: GCF_040938575.1. Classification (NCBI taxonomy): domain Eukaryota; kingdom Metazoa; phylum Chordata; class Amphibia; order Caudata; family Ambystomatidae; genus Ambystoma; species Ambystoma mexicanum. Next base: position 100,646,359 of record NC_090936.1, on the reverse strand, counting down.
GCTGCAAAGCTTGGAACAGGTAACCAATTTCAGAGCATCCTGGCAGTCCAACAATGAAGCTATCCGAAGGAACCTGGACATCCTCCTGAACTCAAATCTGGAAAGGAAATCATACAGCAGTGAGTGGAAGGAGAGGATAACCAAAGTGCTGTGACCCCATAGATGAATAATACACTCCTCTGTGCCCTCTGGAAAAATACCTACCTTTCCATAGGACGCTAGCAAAATCGCAAGGTAATGGCTGGACACTGAAGCTTCCTGTTATGGAAGTTCAAATCATACAGAGTACAGTCACAGAAACCTAGTTTACTGGTAGGTGCTAAAGACCGACTCAAGACCAATCAGCTGCTCTAAGTTTCATCCTTGCAGGCATTTGCCAAAAGACCTTAAGACCATAACACCCTTAGTAGAACGATGCCCAAAAGTACCCATATCAACACTTGATTGGGACTTGACCCATCAATCTATAGTAGGCGAAGACAATGGATTATTGGATTTCCAATAGGAAATAAACCGAGAACTGGAATGTTAATGTTAAAGGATATTTGTACCGCACACTATTGCCACTGGAGTAGTCCCCTGGTGCTCTGGCAGCTCTGAAAAGGGAGGTGGGGGTGAGTTAGAGGGAATAAGTGGGAAAAGTGCAAGAGAGCAGTGATGTGCCGTTGGCAGCCTCAACCCGGTTAGCACTGTTCGCTGGGCTTGGGGTGTTTTTTCCGGTCAGTAGCCTTTGTGTGCTGTTGTGTGGTTTGTTTTGTTGTTGCAGTGTAGTGACATTTGTGCAGATTGTTGTGCTATAGGGTTGTTTGGTTAGAGTTTGAGAGGTGTATGCAGAGGGGTGAAATTGTTAGTGGATTGGTTAATTGGCGTTGCTGCCTGGAAGCGAAGCGCTAAACTTATATATTCCCTCCGGGTGGGACACGTGAACATCTCTGCACCTCAATCTAGATCTGGCATCAGCTGGCACACAGTCCCTTCCACACATGACGCTCACCCACATTCATATCCATGCGCAAGTTCGGCCCCTGCCCACCTCTGTCAAACCTGTCTGTATGCGGGGCATGCAGGTGTTCGTGAGTCCATCCAAATCTGGCCCTGATAGCATTCTCAATCCATTCCATACGCGGTATACGTTAACCAACACTACTCCATCCAGATGTAGCAGTTGTCGGCATTCACAGTCTTATCCAGCTGCTCATGTAGGCTATCGCTCACAGCCCCTTTGAAGCGTGGCACATGCCAACACTCGCAGCTACGTCCAGGCCCTGCACCTGCCATCATTCACAACTCCATCCGGCCCAGTACATGCCCATGTCCACAACTCAGTTCAATTTGTGGCAACTGCTAACATTCACACAATTCTAAGTATGGTACCTGGTAGCGTTCATGGAGTGGGTGAGGTTGTTGTTAGGAGTTGGGCAGGGATGCTAATTTCTGTCCTTATGGGGTGTGGCTTATTTCCTATTCGACCTAGCGTCGTCTCTCTTGTTAATGTAGGAGTTTCCCTTAGTCTGTTCTGGGTGTTGTCCGTGTCATCCTGGATTCTGTCATCTTGTTCTTTGTGTTTCCTGTTTGATTGTTTAATTGTTGGAATCCCCAACTCTGGAACATATTTATACTATGTATTTTGAGAACATTAACACCATGTAGGTTAGGAAAGTCATTAAACATTTGATGTTTTATCTACCTGCAACCAATCGTATTCCAACATGATATGGTGATGCACAGTGTTGGGAAAGATTTTATTTACGTGCAATTTTCAGTTCATTTATGGACACCCCCAAACTGTTTGCTTTTGTTTGGCTCTCCTACCCTGACTTTTTCCAGTGGACCCCAGCCTTCAGCTGAACTCCCTTGGGCTTTTGCTCACTTGTTATGGGGAATCTGACACGTCCTTCAGACTTGTCAGTACTGGGAAACTGTTTCCCCTTAGTCTTTTTAACAGTACACAGTGTACCTTCCAGTACTGTGTGCCGGGGTCCCTTTGTGTTTTATGGTGCTAGACTCCCACAAAGGATTTTTTGGTGATTGTATGTGTGTGCCTGGCAGCAGTTAATTTTTATAATGTTTTACTTCTTTTTACTGAATCATATCTCGTTTACCATGTTTGTTTCTGTGGCTAGGTCCGAAAATGGCCGAGCCATAAGGTGTTTTGTTCTGTCCCACAGCCATTGTGCCCCTTGCCTTCACCCAGGTCGAGTAACCTGGGTTTTCCTTAATTGGGCATGCAGCCTCCTGCTAAAACCAATCTCTTTCCCGGGCTTCTGCCTGTCACGCGTGTGTACCCAGGAAACGGGTTGGGACTGTCTGGTCCCAATTCACACTACTGGTGCCAGAATATCTGGAGTGCCTGAATGACTGAGACCACCGTGGACTGTGATTGGTACATGACTGGGATGTCTGCACGAGAGCAGATATTTGATTGGAAGGCCTTGATTTTGGCACAAAGCTAATCTTGGATAAGAGAAGGAGCTCTGCATCCATTCCAGGTCAATCACCCGAGTTCTCACCGCACTACAGAATGAGCCAAGCCTCCTGCTTTCTTCTTCGATCAAGAAGGCCTGCCAAAGCGCTTTGTCCCTTTGGAGTAGTGAGAACTACTACACTCGGAACCCCCTGCTTACCCACCGGACTGTGCCATCCAGTGAACTGTCCAGCTCTACCTCAGGGTAACCCGCAGCACTGCTGCCATCTCCAGTGCAAACCTGGGACATCCCTTACTTGTGGTCCTGTGTATTCTCCCGCCAAATTTTGCAGGTATAGCTCCTTTGGGCCAAGAATTAGGAGAGTGCGTAATGCTGCCCGCACATATGATTACCGTGTCAATACCGGTTGTTGACGGTCGCTGTAGATCCCTTGCTGTTCTGCTCTCCTGTGCCCTGAAGTCTGCTCCACTGGAATTTTCTTCATACCTCCTTTGGAAGCTGAGAAAAGGCAACTGTCCCATCACAGATGATTGTTCTCCCCTACAGCCGCTGAGAGCCGCAGCACTGTGAAACCGCAGGACTCTATCCTTCTAGTGACCTCGACTAAACTGGCAAAGTTTGGTCTGGACTGTGCCGAGGGTCGGCGAGTACTTCCATCACTTACCGGTTGCCCCTGGCACAGTCGATAACTTTTATGCACGAGTATCCCTTAAGTTATTCGACTTGCTTGTGTTAGCCTGCGCTCCCTAGCTATTCTCACCATTTTAACAATGCTTTGCTGCCAAGGGCAGGGCCTTCTCGAATAGTGGGAACAAATTCTTCATCGCCTCAAGCCCCTTCCTGACTTGCTACAGCCCTCCCAACAAGACCCGCTCTTTGCTTCACCTCTGCGATTGTGCGCTTTTATGCAGAACTGTACTGTTGAGCACAAGGCTCCACTCTTCTTAGGGCTGAACTCTAAAGTTAGGGAACGACTCTGAAGAATTGCCTAATGCTATTTATGTGCTAAGTCAACCCTCTCTATTTTATCACTGAATTGCATTAGGAAACATAATGTGTATATATGATGTATAGTAAAGGATTTTGTGTGATAACTGTTTTCGCAATGCAAAAGTTACTTGTCTATTTGTCTGGCCGACAATAAATGTATAGATATTTTTCATATACACTTCTTTAAGAGTAATTTGTGGTTTGTTGCTGTGTGTGCGCTCATTGTGGGCTTCCAATCGCTCTCACCCCTCCTGAGACTTAGTCTTGACTGCCTGCCAAGCTACCTAGATTGGTCTGGCTTGTCCCGAAGGTTCCCCTGTTTCACTAAACTGCGGGTGGCCTCCTAAACTTTCGGCTACCAGGTCAGAGTTTAGAAATCCATCTTCACTCCGGGAACTAAAATGACGATCATCCAATTCTAATGCCCTGACATCCAAGACCATTTGTACTAAATCAAGCCTAGAAAAGTAAATAATTTGTCTGACACAGCCTGGTATAAGAATTCTTCATTAAGGGGCCGAATACAGAAAAGTGACAGAATGTGTGTCCTACAAGACCGAATACCTGGGTTGCAGCCGACTCCTGATCCTAATACAGACCAATGGATGCTGTATGATGGGTTTACCAACAGTAAATATTATACCTATCCAATAAGGTCAGAAGCAGATTTTGCAGAAGCAACGCTCGTATATGCTTGCTCATTTTATTAATATCACAACTGTTAAGATGGATTTCTGCACTCTGACCTGGAGGGGTAGAGGTTCAGAAGGCCAGCCTAGTTTCTTAGAACATGGTATCCTCTGGACAAGCCAGACTAATCAGTGTAGCTATGGCAAGCGGTCAAGACCAAGTCTCAGGAGGGGTGAGGGTGACTGAAGAACCACAATGAGCACACAAAGCAAGGACACTTACAAATTACTCCAGACAGGTGTTATATCAAAAATATAGACACATTTATTACAAGGCCTTTGTAACATAGACCATAGCAAAAGAATTGCAGTAAAACCAAGTAAACCAATACAACACTATCAACACAATGTATATACAAGACCATTGGGGTCCAAAGAGATAAATGCACAAAATATGTTGACAACCTAGATGGGAAGAAACAGGCAGTGCAGATAGTCTTTAGGCCCCTTCGACATCGACAGTACACATAACTAAGAGGCAGTCCAAGCCCGAAGAAGAGAGGAGCCTTGTGCTCAATAGTACATGCGATGTAAGCACACGCGGTTGTTCCAATGGACAGAATAGCGTCTCTAGAGGGGTCTCTAGCAGCTCGGGAAGGTGGATGAGGTGAGGCAGAAAAAGTTCCCACTATTCAAGAAGGACCTCTACTTGAAGGCAGAGGCAGTTCGAGAGTTCGGGATGGAGTCTCTATTTCGCAATAGCAGTGGAAATGAGGGGCCACTAAGGGCCACTTGTGCGTAAAAATGGGCCCTTGTGCTAGGGGCCAACTGTTGGGGTATGGAGTACTCACCGGTCCCCAATGCAAGCGGACCCAAACTTCGGCAGGTCAGTCCACTTCGCTTGCAGGTTCCTGAGATACAGCGATGATTCCCAAATGGGACAGTGGTGATTTCTCCGCTCCGGGTGGATGAATCGACCCAGTTTCACTGCAGCAGGCTTAAGCGGCAAGAGGGTCACAAATGCAGCGGACTTGCAAAGGACGTTGCTGCGGCAGGGCAACATGGTCACCACAATTACTCCGGTCCTGGTGCACTCGTCTCACTTCAGACCTGGGAATGCCAAGTGTACGTAATTCGGTGTGAGGGTGCCGTGGACACAGAGCTAGCAGTTTACCAAGGTTCAAGGGCCTCCTCGAAACAGCAGTGGTGACAGAGCAAAGCAACTGGGTAAGCTGGTCAGTCCACTGGTTGGCCCAGGGACTCTTCAGAGAAAGCTTACTTGCAGGGTTTGATGAAGGTGCCGAGAATAGTTGGTCCCACTATTCCAATGGGTCGAAGCCTCTTCGCAGACCTTCTAGGACGACCAGATGCAGAGGGGTCCTACGGGACGACAGCGGGCTTAGGGTGCCAAACCTTCCAGCGGATCAACAGCGGTTCCTTGACTCTGCTTCGTAGTGGATACTTGGATCCTATCATTTGTTAAGTGAGAACTTAGGAGATCGACCTGCTATGGGTGTTTTTGGCCTCCTCTTATCCAAAGTTCCACTTGCGCCAAAATGAAGAGGACCCAGTGGGAGATCTGCTCACAAACACACACTCCATACGTCGACCAATCACAGACCACGGTGGTCCCAGTCATTCATGACACTCCAGACTCTGACACACACGATATGTATTGGAACCAGATGTTCCAGCCCACATCATGGAGGCACACACACACACACACACACACGAGGCATGCAGAAGCCCGCAAAAGCATTGGGATTCGTGGGAAAGTGCATGACCAAATAAGGACTGACACGGGTCGACTCGTCCTGGGAAAGGTGAAGGGCCAAGATGGCCAAAAGACAGGACAAAGAACCTCGTGGCATGGCCATTTTGGAGCCAGGTCACCTATTCGTGCTAAACGCGGTTAACATGGCAGGAAAGGGTTAAAAATAATGCGAAAAGATAGCTGCTACCAGTCCTGTCCATGACACATCCGCATAGTTCATAAAGTCCAGCGAGAGTTTCTAGGGCCTTAGGAAAATGATTATAGACCCAAGTGTGCTGTATCGTAAGATACATTGTACACTTGTTACATGTTGCATAAAAGTTGCAACATGAGGAAAGGACTAAGGTAAACAAAGTCTCCCAGTACTGACTTAAGGGCATGTCAGTTTCCCCATAAAAAGTGAGCGAAAGCCCAGAGGAGTGCAGCTGAAGGCTGGGCTTCTCTGGCAAAGCCAGCCAATGATGTCTAAGCAGCAGCAAAAAGTTTGGGGTTTGAAACATGGAGGGAAAATTGCATACAATTATGAAATCTTTCCTAACAACAACAATATAAATTTGTGTTTTGTAATACAACATGTTACATCCTATTAAAAACTGAGAATCCAGAAGGTGTCTCACCTACTAGTCCCTGGGGAGCTGTCATCCAGGAGGCCAGGACACAGCCATCGCTTTGGATCCAGTTTCTGGGGGTGGACCAGTGCGGGAGAATCACCTGGATGAAGGGTCTTTTGGGAGTGGGAGTGGAACACTGGATGGTGAGATGTGGTATCCCCTTCCCTGTAACACCTTTACCCCATTCTACCAGGTAGGATATTTAGGAACTCAACCGCCCCTGGCCCCCACCTTCCCTTCACAACACAAACACTTTCTCACAGACAGCCCGCTATGAGAGAAAACTAACACCTGAGCTGTATACCTGACGTGTCCTAACACAATGGTCAGGCAGGGTCATGCAATTACTGACGATCACGCACACCTGACTTCCATTACATTTCACCACATGGATAAAAGGCGGAGCACGAGAGCACACTCCAAGCAAAGCACACGAGGAAACAGCAGTTCCAAACGGCAGTTTAACAAGAGGAGAAAGACGGTATAACAGAAGGGGATCACAAGGAGGGAAGGTCCCTTGACCTTTTTGACAAGTAACAGTTTCTATTCTCGAGCTTTTGTAAAAGCAAGTGTGAGACCAGGAAACCAGCCTGAGGAATCAAGACGGGAGAATTGCCAGCTGCCGTGGTACTGTCCTTGGCTCCAACAACAAAGTAGAGTCGGTGAAATCAACATAGCCGGTGAGTTGGGGAGACCGATACAAGAGCGGTCTGTGCTGAAACCATGTTTGCAAGCGGCAACATTGTATGGCAAACGCTGGAACAAACATTGTATGAAACGCTTGTGATAACCAACGCAAGTAAAGTTGAACTGCAGATGAGTGATTGAACTTTGAAACCAAGATACCATACCTTCGACAGAGTGATCCGGCACCACATGTGTGCTCAATAGAAGGTGTCTGTAAGGTATCCAGCTGAGAGTTGTCAAAAAGAGTGGCAAAGGATTGTGAATCGAAGTGATCCTGCAACGGGTCAAGCAAAAACCTGTGCACAATCGAAAGTCTTAGATTTTGATACAGTATAGAAAGTTGATGGCAAAGTAGATAAAATTGTTTCGAGCCCGGCACAGGGAGACTTATTGAAGATGTAGTGTTAGAGCGGATCTGAGCCCGATGGAGGGGGATTGAAGGTTAATAGTAAATCACCTAAGAAAATTGTCCGTAGGAGAATCCTGAAAAGGAAATTAACTTTATTATTTGTTTGAGTCAGGCCCTCTGAAAGAAGAGACCTTGTATGGCAAAGAGACTTTGGCACAGAAGGTCATGATGTTGAAGTTTAGAACTGCACTTGTGTGCTAGAGAAGCCTGAGATTTTGCTAAGCTCGAGTGTGCTGCCTGAAAACGTGGGGAAGGGAAGCCAACGGCTTGAATATCCTGACATATCATTTCTTGAACATTTTTCTTTTACATAACATTGTTTCCCACACTATTTGTATTTAGAGGTAAGGATTGGCAATAGACTTATTAGTATAGGCCTTTTTATTTGAACAAGACACCACTAGGACTGTGTTATTATTTGATGGTCATAGCTTGCTCCCATCTTTAGATTTTGGTTTAGGTAGGCGTTTTTCAAACCCAATTGAAGTTCAATAAACACCCTTGAACTGCGGTCACTTGTGTCCGTCTTACTGTTGATAATATGCCTTCCTTACAAAACACATCACAATAATCACTCTTCCCTTTTTATACACAAGATTTTTCTGTGTTTCCAAATCAATGTAAGCTCTGTTGTAGTCCATTTGGTACATAATGTTAATGTGGCAGGTGTATAGTATAACTTTGATTCCCACTTAGCCAAACGTTTTCCAAATATGCTTTTTCATACAATCAATGCTTCCTTTTACTGTGATATTCTCATATATATATATATCTTCCTACTCTACATGTTTCAGTTCCTCGCATTTCATATTAATAACTTTCATCAGGAGTAAATGCTCTGCAACTGTGCCAATATGCAATTATGTGGAGGAATGTTATACATAAATCAAACAAATGATAGGTTTACCATTCCGCATGTGGTGATGGGCCAAAATAGCCCAGTAAACATGTCCAGTCCTGGAATGGAGCGACCAAGCCTAATCCCTGTGCAAGTTTACCTCAAGTTCAGAGGCTAAAATGGGATCCAGGTGTCTACATAGACAACAATAACAAACCCAAGCTTTCCAAGTGGCAACCTAGTACCATGTGCCCAAGATTCCATTAGGAAGTTATTGGCCACCAACAGAATTCCCTAGGCTGTGTTATAAGCCCTGAAATATTCCATGCCAGAAAATACTGTGTTCAGTACGAGGTCAGGGAATGAAAAAGCCCTGTTGGGCCGTAAAGCAAATGAGGGTAAAAAAAGAGTGGTACATTCGAGTACATCTCTTGAACAACCCAAAACCAAGCCTGAGATTGCCCAAAGGGGTTTTCCAGCACAATGTTCGCCAGTGGAAATACCTGTAGTATAACGCTTGTGATGAGGGAAAAGGAGATAGTGTCATGCATGTTTTTCTCTCCAGTTTTGAAAACCCCCATCCAGAGCAAAGACGTTTGTCCTTCAGCAAAACCATCATGGTATCCAGTCCTAAAGCAAAATGGACCAAAGACCAGTCCCGTGAGAGGTTGTCCTCCCACTGAGTACCACCCCCAGGGATAATCTCGGGTAGCGGCCCCACCTTCCTGTCCCCATGGGAAGCTGCCTTTCGCATGGAAGAAGTAACAATACCCTGCGATTCGTCACACCTCTTGTTACACTTTTTCGACAAGGCCAACCCTTTTCCTATGTGAAAATGTGGAAATGCCACACAAGAAGCCCAGGGTGCAGAGTTCCCTACAGGGCAGTCCACGCCTGAGACATTCTGAGTAAACCGTTGATAATTTTGAAGGAATAAAACATATGCACTGTAAGTTAATTGAGCTACACCTTAACAGGGAGGTATATGCACTTTGAAAAACAATATTGTGCGTACATATAAACACACAGGTCATCCAAGATGTCTGGCTCTATTCAATGCATGTTTTCCTTCCTAATGTTTAATTCTGTGGCGTTAAGCAGTTGTCAGTGTGTTAATCAATACCCACGGACCAGCAGCTCACAAAAGGAGAAAAAAATGAGTGTTTGCGGGGAGGAAGGAAGGTGGAGATGAAGGAACGATTAGGGGGGGAGGTCTTAAATCTTGTGGGAATTCACCAATCCATTTTAGCTCACACTGAAATTGAAAGTCTAGATGTGTCTAGATGTATGTGTACACATTTGGAAGCTGGTACCTGTGGCCCTCGCAGTCTCGCCAATTTCAATACCAGAGCTTCAGGCTGTCATATGCCAGTGCAGGCAATCTGGAATGGTAAGGAATCCATGGAGAAGCAGCTTGAGCTCTTAAGTTTCCTGTAGCCATGTGTTAGAAGGGCTTCCAGTCCTGTACGTTTTACTTTCGATTCTGGGACTTGTATTTTCTTTCCCATTTAAAATTAAGGAAAACTGCAAGATCAATAATTCCAAGCAACAATGGGACTGGGTGATCTCGGGGATGGACAAGGGAGATGGTTTTGAGCTCCAGGAACCCTCAGAAAGTACTCTCGAAGCTCACAAAACAAGGACTTCTTCTGTCACACTTCAGCTTTTCTGCAGCATGGGAGGATTTCCTTTTGCCACATACTATTATTTTGTTTAAAAGGGGCATTTTCCTGACGCTATTGAGAGGGTAGGGAAAAGAAGGCAGAGCATCACTGTACAAAAACCAGATTTGAAGAGTTGTGGATGGGGGATGCTGGGAGTGTATGCAGTCACATTGTCCGATGTTGCTTCCCTACAGCAATACAGACTGTACATGAATGTTGTCCTCTACAGGGTCTTTTGACATCTGAACACACAGAAGGGAGAGGGCCTCAGCGACCCAACTCTCCACCATCAATTGGTGCCCCAGAACCTTGCATTGATAGATGTATACAACCCGTAAGCAGGCAAGCCAAACGTGCAGCTGTTTGTGGTTACACATGTCTTTGTTTTCAGGGGCAACTGCACAAAGTATGAAGCCTCAGGATCAACAAAGTGTGTGAGCCAGGCTGCAGCCAGCGGCGCTGCTCAGTGTCCTATTCAGCACTGGTTGCGTTTCAGACACTATATGGCACAACACATAACATTGCACACCCTGCAATGGGCTTTTCTAGAAAATGTACCTTTGACAAGGGATACTGGAGCTGACTGGTATAGTGTGGCATTGTGGTGTCCTCCGACATTGATCCATTAACCGAGGCACAAGCCTTACAATTCGAGCGAACTGCGGTAGGAGCAGGGATGCCGTCTGAGGTGGGAGGCCGGCTCATAACTCTGCACTTACATGGGGCCAAATGACTGCTCTTTCCCCCTTGGTACAGATTGCATGACTCCATTCACGTCCATATGCATAACTCCAGCATTTACAATCCCTTGACATTGACGTGATGATGGACATGACTGTGCCATCCTGCAGCTCCAGCACTTGAAGGGTGCTTCTGCATGTGAAAGAACTGCCCGAATTCTGTGCATGTGCAGGTTTATTAATTGGAACATGCACACGGTTTCCTTTGCTCGCCCCAATGTAATTATCACTCCCCAATCGGGAGTGGCAAGTATGCATTTTGCTGCCTGCCTTGAGCACGCTTGAGAACTTTCTTGAAAGAGGAAGGGTAAACTTGGTACTTGCCATCAAATCTTTCTGAGGCTGATCTAGAGAAACATCTTCTGAAGAATTGTGCTGACTGGGCAAAGAAAGGCTGCGGTTTGTGGAAGGGCCAATAACCTACCTTCTGTAACGAAGGCCCCAGTATGTGAGGGAGGTAAAACACAGCACCCTTTTTTATGGCCCTTTTGGATGGGCACCCTTCACCGTCCGTAGAAACATGTAGGCATTTTACTAAGGAAGAAATGGGAGGCAAAAGTGGGCACTGGGCTTCAGACACCGAACTGGAAATGGATTTGCCAATGTGGGATGTTAAGGATTTCAAAGAAGTCTGACGGTTTCACTGAAGCGCCGGATATAGATGTATCCATGAAAGAGCCTAAGCCTGTATTACAATAGGTCAAAGTCTCCTGCTGCTCATTAGCAACAAAATAATTTCCCAATGAAAAATCTTCCTCCCCGTGCCCGTCTACATGTGCTGCTGCTAGAGGAATAAGCATTGGCAATCCCAACAGTTTTGGCTTTTGTGTAGGTATGAAAAGGGTATTTGCCAGACATTGCTGTAATTGCACTAACTGGACATATGATGGCAGTGCCTGTCACATGCCTATCTAATACCCATACACAAGCTGAACCTGTTGGCTTTGCTAATGCTTGTTTTGAACATGACTTCAGTGAAGGACAAGCACACTGCTTATAAATTAAGTGGTTAAAGGCAGACCTGGTGAAGACATGTTTGGAACTCCAGTAGAAAACGTACTGCACCAATTAAACCATTACACCTCAGAGGACTGCTTTGATAAAAACCCTGACAGTCTATTCAAGTGCAACGTTTGATTTTAAGGCTTGATAAAGCTGGCTCAAACAAATCCCAGGAGGTTGTGTTTTGGGCAGGGTGGGGCAGAAGGTGGGTATGAATGGCCATAGAAATTAGCATGGCATTAGGCAGTCTAATGGGGGGAGGGGGGTAAATAACCAAACGCCTACGGGCATTGTATTCATCCTTGTATGCCATCTCTCCCTAGTTGTGCTCCAATACATTAGTTTCAGCAGCTAACCAAATCTCAAAATGACTAAATCAAGCTATGCCCCTTTACATCTGTGAAAGATGAGATATGATCAATCTATTCTCCATCGAAGGCCCGCGTGTTTCCTTACCCCCGGAATGAAAGAGAAAACTCTGTGCGCAGTTTACCTATGCTAAATGCATTGGGAACCCTGGAACGTGCTGCGTTTGTGTCATGAATGGGAGATTTGACTCCTGGAAGGTGGTAGACCTCGCTCCTGTGAGAAATCTGAATGTCTCACCTGCTCATCACCCCCCTGCCCCCCCCCCTTTTCCAACGCACTTTTTCACGAACAGCTCACTGTGACAGAAAACTGACTAACACCTGAGCCTGTACCAACACAAAGTTTGGGCAATTACTGATAATTACACACACCTAACTTCCATCACACTTCCCCACATGGATAAAAGGCGGAGCACACAAGCACACTCTAAGCAAGGCAAAACACACGAGAAAGCAGCAGTTGCGTTGCGAGATGGCAGTTTATTACGAGGAGAAAGACGGCAAGACCAGAACGGGGATTGCCCTTGGCCTTTTCAGAGGATGAAAAACGCTACTTTCATGTGCCCTCAAGAATAAGAAACATAAGACTGGTAATTAAAGCTGAAAAAAGTTGCATTGTCGAAGGTACCTGGTGCTCTTCTGCATAGATAGCAGAGTCAGAAGAGCCAGGGAGGAGTGATTGTCGCCATGCAAAAGGCGTTTGAAGCGAAAATGCTCAAATCCTGAGAGAAAATCAGTCTGACCCTTTCCCATTCAGACCCAGCGGCGTCTGAGTGGGAAACGAACCATACGAACCGCTCCAAACGAACCATATTGAGCTACCAGAACAGGAGAGATTTGCATTTATTCCAGTTAACAACTCAGTTTTGTTGACCACAATGCGACCCATCTCATGTGCCGAAAACATCCTCCCCAACAGAATCATATTGGATCACCAAGAACTATTTGTTCCGGTCTTTACCCGCATGATCAATGCATCTTTTAGAGACTGCTACATCCCCGAAGCTATTAAAATCGTGACGATCTCCCCATTGCTAAAAAAAAACCTGGTCTGGACCCGAAAGATCGAAGTAGCCCAGACCAATCATAAACTGCCACTTTTTGTTGATAATCCTTGAAGTGTGCTACAGGGCAACTCCAATGCTTTGTGGAGGCTAGAAACATTCTGCACAAACAATCGGTCTTCAGGCAAGCCCATAGCACAGAGACAGCACTTATCGACCTGCAGAACCATATGTTGACGATAATGGATGAAGGAAAAGCTAGTGTACTGATGTTGCTTGACCTGTCTGCTAATTTTGATTTGCTGAACCACGACAGGTTACTGCAAGCTCTCGGAACAGGCAGGCAACTGCTCAAAGAGGTTAGTCGATTGGATTCACTCCTTCCTTGCCAACCAAATGTCCAAAATCCACTGGGGAGACACTTTCTCGTCTCTTGCTCCCATTAGTTGTGGAGTACCACAGGGTGCCAGTTTGTCACCTGTGCTCTTTTATTTATACCTCTGACCCCTCTGCGCCTTGTTGGAGAGTTCCGGCACAGTCTTTACTAACTATGCTGATGGCACTCAGTCCTAGAGCTGAGCGGCAACTACTCTAAGACCCCGATGTGATCCCCTCCGACATGTTCAAGGACCCCCCCTGGATTTGTGGGCACCACTTTTAATGGTGCTGTTTAACGCATGCATGGAAACTGGTAGCTATCCCCTGTCCTGGAAAAAGGCTATTATTTTCCTTGTTTTTAAAAAGGGGATCATGCTAGCCCACTTTCTTATAGGCCAATTTCGCTCTTGGATACTTACTTCAAGATTTTCGGGAGAGTGTTATTGGGTCACATTGAAACTTGTCTCTCAGAGGAGTCGGTCTTGTCTGATATACAGTTTGGTTTTCGCCCCGGGATTGGGACAATGGAACAGAGTCTTAACCTATATCTCCTGGTGGCTAATTCAGTATTTTTCAGTGGTGAGGGGGTGTACCTGGCGTTTATGGACCTGAGTACGGCCTTTGATAAGGTAGATAGGAGGAAACTGTGGCCCGTGCCCGGGTCCTTGGGCTATTAATGGGCTTCCGAAGGATTTGTCTAACACAGTGGCTGATCTTTTGGTTTTGGGGGGCCGGGCCTACCCTGTGCTGGCTTATGTGGGTGACACTGTATTGCTAGCAATTCTCATTGATGCATATGTAGCATTCATGAGTAATCTGGGGCTCAAAATCAACACGAAGACATCGGCTGTAATGGCCTGTGTGGGAAGGAAACGGCCAACAAATACGCAGCCCAAGCTCTGTGCCAGAGAAGTAATCCCAAGGGTGAAGGTGTTTGACTTTTTGGGGATCTGATTTTCAGAAACACTTACCGGGAAGATGCATTGCGATTGCGATGTTATTGCCAGTGCTGAGGGAGGCTAACATTCGTCAATATAAAGCTGCCATTTTGTTTCTTCTGAGCTCTGACTCTGTTTTGGCTGCTTGGGCCTTACTCTCTTTCCTGAAAAGAGCAATGTATTTCAGAAATGGGATACTGAGGTTACAAGGTGAATGATGCAGTGAGCTCCTCTCTGGACTGTATTGGGAATGGGAGCCATATGTTGAAGATTGTGTTTTTATTGTGTGGTTGTCAAATAATAATTGAACTAGTTCTTATGTGTATTGTTCTATCACATTGTATTTGATATGTACTATGTGGGTTTTTGCTGATGTATGTAAGCTCAAGGGAAGGGTTTTTATCAATAATTAAGTGTGATTATTTTTGTGCAATGTTTTATGTGTTTTATGGATTTTGAATCCGAAATAAACATTTGACTGAAAACAAAGTCTCTGGCATTTATGACATCATCGAGGCATGGATGACTATGAACAGGATGTGTCTAAATGGCAGTAAAACTGAACTCCTTATTTTCTGCTCCTGGCAGATTCACACTAAACCGAGCATGGATTTCACCACCTTTAATATCAAGAATAATGCCATCCCGGTCCTAGGCAAAGTAAAGACTTTAGGCATCACTTTGGAATCCTCAGTGAGCGCCGAAGCCCATGTCAATCAAATAAATAAAAAAAAAACTGGCAGTGTCATCTACGCCTGCTCAGACCCATCAGGCTTTTAATCAACCAAGAGAATTGCACCACTATTGCCCAAGCCACTATACTTTCAAGTCTGGTCTATGGCAATGCGCTCCTAATGGGGGCAAAAACTGCTTGTCTGACTAAATGTCAGACAATCCAGAACAGCGTTGTGCGCATTATTAAAAACATACCGAGAGGAGAACCTATCACGGCCAGTAGAAGGTATCTACACTGGCTGAAGGTGGAAGACCGGATTGCTTTCAAATCTAGCACCACTGGTACACTGTTGTCTCATTGGTGCAGCTCATCTCTATCTGAAAACAATAATCTGTCCATACGTGCCTTGCAGATCCCTGCATTCAGGAACCCAGGGCCAGATCAACAGCATTACCCACAATCGGTCCAATGTACTGAGTAGATCCTTCCTTGTTAGAGCGGCCTAAATCTGGAACAAACTCCCAACTACTCTAAGACTGGAACAAAATAACCTGAAGTTCTGCCGTGCTTTAAAAACTGCTCTCTTTAAGTAATCACTGGGATAAACGGTTGGTTCGTCCTCTGTGTGTCCTCTGTCACTTTTGTTTAATCTATTGTCTCCATGGTGGCGCCCTGATGCCCGCTGGCTTTGCGTGCCTTATAAAGCTATACATTAAAATACTATCCTTGGCTCCTACAAAAAAGCCACTCCAGTAAAGTCAGCACAGCCGGTGAGTCGGGGAGACTGATGGTAGACGGGGTTGTTAGAACCAAGTTTGCAAGTGGCAACATTGTATGAAGAAATCTGCAAAGAAGAATGAGGGGTGTGTGATGAACGACGCAAACATAATTGAATATCCAAGGAGTGACTGGAGCTTTCAAACCAAGATAGATAGCATATACAGAGTGATCAGGCACCACGTGCGTGCTCATTCGTAGGTCTCTGTTAGGTATCCAACTGAGTGTGTAAAATTGTGAACTGTGAAATTGAAGTGGTCCTGCAATGGGTCATGCTAAACCCTGTGCACATTCGAAAGTCATTGATAGCTTATACGAACTGTAATTGTTCTGATCCCGGCTGAGGGGGATCCGGGGTGAACCGTGAGTTACCCAAGAAAAGATATTCTATAAGCATTGGAGAAGAGGATCTTAGCCCGGAAGAGCGGGATCCAAACTAAAGATTGTGGTAAAAAACGGATCTTAGCCCGGCTGAGGGGGATCCAGGGTGAAGAGTGAATCACCCGACTAGGAACTTTCCATTGTTTTTGGTGCTTCAGGCCCTCTGAATCAAGTGACTTTGATACCTTAAGAGACTTGGGCACAGAAGGCTCTGATGTTGGTAATGGAACTGTGTCCTCATGCCGAAGAGGCCCAAGAGTGTGCTATGCTTGAGTAAACCACCTTGTCCCGTGCTGAAAACGTGGCGAAGGGAGGCCAACGGCCTGAACATCCTGGCTTATAATTTTGTGAACACTTCTTTCTTTTTCATGAACATTTCCCCACACTATTTGTAAATAAGCCGTACGAATTGGCAGTAGGTTTTTTAGTACAGGCCCTTTTATTTTGATGAGACTCCACTAGGACTGTTATTATTTTTTGATGGTCGTAGCTTGTTCCCATCTTTAGATTTAGTTTTAGATGGGTGTTTTATCACACCCTTTTATAAAGTTTAACAAACACACTTGAACCGTGGTCACTTGTCTTTCTTACTTTGATACCATGCCTTCTTTACACTCCCCAACCAACCACTCGAACATTTTAAACAAGCCTACATAGAGGATGAGGGTGGAAGGGTGCAGATGTGGCACAAAGGACCCCCCAGGGGCTGTGACTAAAAGGGAAAATAGGTAAGTATTTGGAAGAGAACTGGTTACCTTCCTCTACTCACCCACATCCCCCTGCGCTCCCAGTACCATGCCTACCTGAATTCCGGAGACATGATCAAAAAACAGGAAGAAGCAAGCAACTTCTGTAGGGAATAAAGAAAGCAGCGTGTGTCCGGACCCTGGTGGTACAAGGATGACAACAAATGGAGAGGATACAAGGGAAGATGGTCAGCAAATGGCAAACAACAAGGTTAGTTCCACAAAGTCCAGGGTGTAACAGCTGCTCCAAAGAAAGGGGAAATAAATCCAAATCTCACAGGGTCCTTAATTAAATGTTTCCGCTGTCCAAATGAGAAGGAGGAGGCAAGAATCAAAGTACCGAAACATTGGTGTCCAAGAAGGAAGAAGCCAGAGACGATCCTTGAGACAAGCCAAAGTCAATGAGCCATTTTGCCAGATATAGAGGAGGGAGAGGCAGAAGCAATCCGGGGAACAAGGCAAGGTCGCAAAGCTTAAAGGGTAACTGGGACAACCAAAGGATTACCATGAGAATGCTACTCTCGGTCAGACTGAGTTGCAGTGCTGCAATGCTAAACACAGGTATATACTTCTGCTTCTGGTCCGCAGGTATGTGTGTGTTGTGACTTTGCATACCACGCGGCCGCCACAGTCACTGCGGGTGATGAGATTTGAAGTTTGCGCTGCACTCCTTCAGCTGTCAGGTAAGTCCCCAGGAGTGTGTGAGGGCTCATTTTGTTCAGAGCGTTGTGGGAAATGCAACAGTCTTTCGCCCATATCTCCTTTGCAAGCCGGAAAGATGGGAGAAAGAAGAATACTTAAACGGTAGCATTATCAAAGGGCCGCTGTGCAACCAGTTAAGTTGGGTAGCGGTATGGAATCCGTTATCACGATGAGAAAGACTAGTCCAAGCTGTCCATAACAGTAAGATGTATAAGGTAGCATGTTTAGACATAAACACAAAGATACTTATCTTTTCCCCAAGGCAGCCCAAAAAGAGGAAGAGGCAAAGCGGTGGAGCCTTCCTAGGAAGAGGTCACAAAGAATGGGCTATTCCCCTCTCAATTTTAAACTGGGAGTTGTGGCAGTTGTAGTGTGATGCAAGAAAAGGTTTTTGAAATATGAATATTTTCATGCTGCTGTTGGAAAAAAGGTGATTCTGAATAAGAGATTCGGAATTCGTTGCCTTCTTAGGCAAAGGGTTCCTCCATCCCTGTTTGCCCCAGTGCCCTGGCCCCGCCAGGCGCCTTGCTGTCCATCAACTACTATGCTACTTTCAGGTAAAGGATGTCTTCTTTGTTTCCTATCTCTGCTGTAGTTTGTCCCACTAGTTGTGCTTCTCATTGTTCACTTGCATTGTTCATCCCAGAGGTTTTTCTTTTTTTTTAACTTTATTTATTAAACCGTGAAAGACATCCAATTAAATAGGTTTAAACATATCTGTGCGTCATTCTGCCATTTTGACATCATTACAAAAGTAATTTCACTTAAGTTAAATGCATATTCACAAGCAAAATCAAACAAAGTTAATCAGTGCTGGACAATTGACTACGTAAAAATTCTTTAAATGGCTCCCAAATGTTTTTGGGCCTGCAAGTCGGTGTGATCAGTGATATATATGTTTCTTCACAGGCACTAGCATGAGTCCTTTCTCTCAACCGCATTTCAATCTTCGGTGCAGCCTGGGACTTCCATTTGAGCAGAATACATTTCTTCGCAATCAGACAACCCAGGTTGAACAGTCCTCTCTTTTTAACTGAAATCTTCCCTATGTCCCCAAATAAAGATTTAGGGAATGTCAGCACTGGGGGGACATTGGTACATACACTGAGAATTGCAGCCACTTCCACCCAAAACCGAACGACATGGGGACAGGACCAGAACATATGATGTGTGTCTGCAATGTCAGCGCCACATTTGTAACAGTTGGGGTCATCCAAGAGGGCAAATTTAGAGACCTTCTCAGGGGTATAATGGAGCCTGTTAAGCAATTTAAATTGGATGAGTCAGTGCCTGGCATTTAATGAGACCTCCTTAGTGAGTCTGCACCAGCGTGTCCATCTAGTACCATCGAGAGGGGTGCCTAAGTGTTTCTCCCAGCTTAGTTTGGCAGGACTATGTGGCACCTGTGCATCTTGACATTTCTTGTAGAGTGTGGAAATTAGCCCTCAGGTGTATCCCGTAGTCACCACCGATTCCAGGGGCTGGCACACGTCCGGTTCTTTGGGAAATGACGACCATTTCGATCTAATTGCTATTCTGATTCTGTAATATTGCAGTGTTCGGGTGGGACCTCCACCAAGCTTTTCAGAAAAATCTGGTAAGGTTAAAGTGGCCTCTGGGAAGAGGTCCCTCAGTCATTACACCTGCAGGATCCCACCCCTCCCTGATAGATCTATCGTAAGTGGGGGGAGAAGCCCAGGCACCGCCCAGAGGATAGAGCCCGCGTATGGCTCAGTGAACTGCAACCTCTTGAACACCCTCGACCAAGCATTAACAGTGGTACGGACCAGGTCAAACGTTCAGGTGTCAGATGATGTTGGCAAGAACAATGGTGCGCAGGCAAGTGTGGACATCCCCGAGGTTTTTAAAGGTGCTGGGTTTGCTGCTCTTGAACTCGCCAATGTTGTGTTTTGCAAAACTTTTTACTGTCTAGTTCTCCCAACTTGGAGTGCCACTTTGAAGCTCACTACTGTTTATACTTTGCCACTCTGGCTTGTTGCCTGCCTACACCCCCTAATTTGGCTTGCTGCTTGAATCTCGCCACACTTTGCGCTTTGTCTTATTTGCGTTTTGTCTGAACAGGGCTCCTAATTTGAATGGCCAGAAAACTGTGGAAGGGAAAGGCAGGCAAAAATGGGGAAGGCCGGGTGGGAGACCCCAGGCAGTGTCTCTGGTTTGGTTCAGTATCCGAGAGGTCCCCTAACTCCTCACCTGTTTCTTCTTGGCTCGAAGATGAGGTTCCTTTTTGTCCTTCCTCTTTCCCCTTCTTTCTTGTGGTCTTCCGTTCCTTTAATAGGTAAGGCCTGTCGCAGAGGGAAGCCACTATGCCTGCCAGGAAACTGGCAGCCCCTTCCCCGAGACAGCCATATGGGGGGGGGAACAGCCTGGATGGGCAGAAAACCCCCTTGAAGGATGCTGTGAAGAGGAGATGCAATGAACAGTTGCTAAAGGACTCTGGATCAGAGGTAGGTCAGGACACTGGAATGATGTCCTTCAAGTGTTGAATGCATAGTCCTACCAACACAAGTTCAGAACTGTGAATACCATGAGCTGGAGGATAGGAAACGGCGTGCTGACAGACTGAATGCTAACATGCAGAGAGCGGCACTGGGATCCAGGAGAGCGGAAGGCAAAGAACCAGGACTCGAATAAACAGGAGCAAAGATTAGGAGGGCGAGTGAGAGCAGGGAGCTCCAGTGAACCGGAGAAAGGCAAACAAGCACAGCGGTTGGGAAGAATCCACATGGGAGTTCCCGGAGGGAGAAACCAACGAGAAGAAAAGCCCACAAAGGGTAGCAACAAAAGTGGGAGAAAAACCAATAGGTAGCAAGGACTGGAAAAAGGCACTGGCCGGAGGGCCTAGAACAGGTCTTACCCCTAAGGATGCCCGGAGGGTCCATAGGCGCCATGGAGGGACAGATGTGACACAGAGACACATTATTGGGCCAAGGAATGAACAGACCCCAGTGAGGAGTGCGTTGTGTATGTGGACTGGGTCACCCCCCCCCCCAGGCAATAACAGGCAGGCTACACAGAAAAGTGGGAGCACAAATGAAGGCACCAAAGTCTTTTCAGAAATCAGGAAACTGATGACAGACGGGAATTTGGTTAATTACCCGCAGAGAAAGTTGGGCACACTGTTTGTTTATTTTACTTATATTGCGCACCTGGCCCAGAGGTATCTGGGCACTCCAGAGGTAAGAATACGGTTACATATTACAGTATATTAGGAAGGTTGCAGAATACAGTGAATAGAGCAGAGGGTACATACATGCGAGGATTGATAGGTGCAGTTACATATTAGAGAATAGAATACATGAAAAGTGCACCAACTTAGTTCTTGCTGGACATGGATGATTGTCTTCACTGAATTGCGGGCACAAGGCAGTGCATTAATGGTAGGCATAATGGCTAGGCACACCCAGAGGAAGAGAGCGGAAGAGGCAGCAGAAGAGAAAAGGAGGGAGAGGAAGAGAAAGAGAGGGAGTGGGGGAATCAAAGGGGAGGAGGGATCAAGGTGGGAGGGGGAGGAGGGAAAGGGAGAAGGAGCACAGAGAGAGGGGTGGGGAGAGAAAGAGGAGCAGAGCAGGGGGGAGGAGCACGAGGGGGATGGAAAGGGAAGTAGGCCAGACTGGGAGAAGTCCTGCTAAGGGCCCCTGTAGTTCCTCTGCCCCTCGCTCTTGCTCGCTCTCTCTCGCTCTTTGTCTCTTTCCCTCTGTGCCACCTGCTTGCTCTCTCTGTGCCACCTGCTTGCGCTCTCTCTGTGCCTGCCACTCGTTCTCTCCCTGTGCCTGCCGCTCGTTCTCTCCCTGTGCCTGCCGCTCGTTCTCTCCCTGTGCCTGCCGCTCGTGCTCTCCCTGTGCCTGCCGCTCGTGCTCTCCCTGTGCCTGCCGCTCGTTCTCTCCCTGTGCCTGCCGCTCGTGCTCTCCCTGTGCCTGCCGCTCGTGCTCTCCCTGTGCCTGCTGCTCGTTCTCTCTCTCTGTGCCTGCTGCTCGTTCTCTCTCTCTGTGCCTGCCGCTCGTTCTCTCTCTCTGTGCCTGCCGCTCGTTCTCTCTCTCTGTGCCTGCCACTCGTTCTCTCTCTCTGTGCCTGCCGCTCGTTCTCTCTCTGTGCCTGACGCTCGTTCTCTGTGTGGGCCGCTCATACTCCCTCTCTCTCTCTCTCTCTCTGTTGGCCGCTCATTCTCGCTGTGTGGCTCTCTCTCTCGCTGTGTGGGCCGCTCTCTCTCTCTCGTTGTGTGGGCCTCTCTATCTCTTTCGCTGTGTGGGTCTCTCTCCCTCTCTCTCTCTGTCTCTCTCTGTCTCTCCCTCTCTCCCTCTCCCTCTCTCTCTCTCTCTCTCTCTCTCTCGCGCTGTGTGGGCCGCTCTCTCTCTGACACTCCTGCTGTGATGCTCTTGCTCGCTCTCCGTGACGCTCTTGCTCGCTCTCCGTGACGCTCTTGCTCGCTCTCCGTGACGCTCTTGCTCGCTCTCCGTGACGCTCTTGCTCGCTGTCCGTGACGCTCTTGCTCGCTGTCCGTGACGCTCTTGCTCGCTCTCTGTGACGCTCTTGCTCCCTCATTCTCTCTCTGTGACGCTCTCCGTGAGGCTCTTGCTCGCTCTCTGTGACGCTCTTGCTCGCTCTTTGTGACGCTCTTGCTCGCTCTTTGTGACGCTCTTGCTCGCTCTCTGTGATGCTCTTGCTCGCTCTGTGACGCTCTTGCTCGCTCTTTGTGACGCTCTTGCTCACTCTTTGTGACGCTCTTGCTCGCTCTTTCTCTCTCTCTGTGACGCTCTTGCTCTCTCTGTGACGCTCTTGCTCTCTCTGTGACGCTCTTGCTCTCTCTGTGACGCTCTTGCTCTCTCTGTGACGCTCTTGCGCTCTGTGACGCTCTTGCTCGCTCATTCTCTCTCTGTGACGCTCTTGTTCGCTCATTCTCTCTCTGTGACGCTCTTGCTCGCTCATTCTCTCTCTGTGACGCTCTTGCTCTCTCTCTGTGATGCTCTTGCTCGCTCTCTGTGATGCTCTTGCTCGCTCTCTCGCTCTGTGATGCTCTTGCTCTCTGTGGCGCTCTTGCACACTCTCTGACGCTCTCGCTCGCTCTGACGCTTTTGCTCGCTCCTTCTCTCTTTCTCGCTGTGACGCTCTTGCTTTCTCTCTGTGACGTTCTTGCTTTCTCTCTGTGACACTCTTGCTCTCTCGCTCTCTGTGATGCTCTTGTTTCCTCTGGGTGTGCTTAGCCAGTTTGCCTTCATCATTGCCCCCCGTCGTGTGCCCACAGCCCAGTGCAGGCATTCATCCATGTCCAGTGTGCCTAACCTACTCTGCCGCCGATGAGCCTAATTCCCTGCTTGTAATAAATCGGTTTCCTGCAAAGACTTTGGTGACTTCATTTGTGTCCCACTTTTCTGTGTAGCCTGCCAGCTATTGCCAGAAAGGTAACCTACTCTGCATACACAATGCACACCATACCTGGGTCTGTTAATTCCCTAGCTCAAATCAGTAGCTCTGCCTGGGGTCTCCCACACAGCCGTCCCATTTTTGCCTGCCTTCCACTTCCACAGTTGCCACTTGGAATCTCGCCACTGGTAATGTTTTGCCACATTTGATTTGCCTGGATCGCTTCCTTAAATCTTGCCACTGTTAATCTTTATTTATGTTCCGCTACACTGGCATTTGCCTGACTTGTGCTCCTAATTTGGATGGCCTCTTTGAATCTCGCCTCCATTTATACTTTGCCACATTTGAGCTGCCTGATTCGGTTTCCCAGTTTGGATGGTAGTTTGGACCTCACCGCTGTTTGTGGTCTGCCAGACTTGCAGTTTGCCTGACTAGGGCTCCTAATTTGGACTGATGGTTCGAAGCTCACCTTTTGTTGTGCTTTGCCACATCTGCCTTCACATAGCTGCACACATTTGACATTCACACTTTTTGCCATCACCTTACCCTCAACATCGCCCTCAGCCCGAGTGCCACCATCCATACGACACAGCTGAGTCCCAGGCTAAATTTGGTCCAGCTGTTCACATAGCTTGATTCCCCGGACAATTTGTTACAGCACATGTCCCCACACCAGATAAATGATTTCAGTGTGATCATTTCAAATCAAAGTTAGTTGTGCTCAGTAATAAAGATGAGAGAATGTTCTATTGTGTCAAATTAAGTACCATGATCCTATGTTGTAGGAATTGAGTGGCCAGCATTGATTTTCATAATGCATTGAATGTTTATTAAAATACAAATAGTTAACAGCATGTTAAACGGTGGGAGGACCCCAGACTCGTTCACACAAGCATGGATCATAGTTCAATGGCATGACAAGCTGAACTGTGGATCGTACAGGCCCATATCATTGCTAAATGTGGATATGAAGATCTAAGCAAGTGTCCTGCCAGAAAGGGTGAACCCAGTCCTCCCGAAACTCATTCACAATGACCAGGTGGAGTTTATCAGACAATATCCCCAAAATCATGAACATGATAGCGGGGATACCAGACGCGACCGAGGACACTCAATGCTGTTGTCAGTCGATGCTGAGATGGCCTTCGACTGGGTTGAATGGCGGTTCATGGAACATTCCCTACGAAGAGTAGGCATCGGCCCTAGACGGCTCACTGGTGCGTTGGCGTTTTATCAGAACACACAGGCCAAGGTCAGTCAACGGGGTGGCATTCCCTGAGTTTTGCCTGTCCCGGGGCACCTCCCAGAGCTGCCCACTATCTCCACAGATTTTTGCCCTAACATTGGAACCCCTGGCAGCATCAATCCGTGCCAAAAGACAGATACAGGGCATACGAATAGGGGCAACAGAATTTAAACTAACCCTGTCCGCAGATGACCCGGCATATATTATGCGTCTGGGCTCATTGTCACTGCCTTTCCCGAGGTGTTACCGAATGCGGGTCCATGTCTAGGTTTAGAATAAACCTCATGAAGACGCTGGTGCTGCCAATAACAAACCCTGACTCCCCTCACGATCGAAACCGTAACTAATTAGAGCATACAGGTTCAGACCGCTAGCATAAAATACCTCGGAATCTTTATCACGCCAAAACACAGTGAAATTGTCATTATGCCTACCCCCAGGCATCCGGACCAAGCCCATCAGCCCCGGGAGCAGGCCTCTAGACATTTAGTAAAACCTCAGCAGCCCCGGCTAGGGGCTATCTGGGTTCAGTCCTGGCGCCTTTGGCGCCAGGCTCATAGTAGGAATCAGTCCTGGCGCCTAAGGCGCCAGGCTCATAGTCATTACTTGCCTCAGGCAGACCATGCTGCAAATGACTCCAATCCAACATGAAGGCTGAAAGGGACTATTTTTCTACAGGGACTATTTTTTACTCGGGTGTGGTTCTAGGGACGCCTTACCTGGGACTACTTTTGAGGCTATTTAAACCACGCCCGACCAGCAACACACGCTTCGCGTTATTCTGCATCCAGCAGCGTAACACTCACCGTGCCTGCAGCCTGCATCCAGTCTTCTGCCACGCCCGCCTCGAATCCGGAGCTCCTAAAACAAAGAGGAAAGAAATGGACAAGGTTAGAAAACGAATTTATTTCTATTCCACACCTGATTCTGGATCCATCTTGTCTCCGGACCTGTAAAGAACATCATTTCTGCACGCGCCGCACCTCCAGCTGCAGCGCCGCGCCATACTCACCAGTCTTCACAGCATCCTTCGGGTCGGCGCTGCCTCCATTTCTTCGCCGAACTTCAGCACCTAGGAGACGAAAGAAAACCACAAGGTGAGCCGAGGGAAGCAACAAATATAATTCTTACCACCATAGACTTACCTGATTTACCACCGGAGGCATCCTTTGTGACTCTTCATATTTTCACGTGCCGCATCTGTAAAGCGAGACAAAACACGTTTTCCTCGTGCAACATTTACCGGACAGCGCCGGGTAATACAGACTCTTACCTGAGGGCCACCAGCTGCCACAAGAGCATCTTTTCACGAGCCAGCTGCAAGACAAGAAAGGAAGGGGGGAACAAGAGTGAACATCGGAAATATTGAACTCTATGAACTTAATACTTACTGGTCCTCACCAGGAACCTCAGAGTCAATACTCTCCGGAACTCTCCCGAGCCTTCAAACCAGCTAAATCCATCTCTCCACTTGCAGGAGAATATTTCTACGGGTTAAGCAGACAAGATTAGGAGGGCAGATGCAGTCAGTCATCGCTGCACTACGCATCACGTGGGTGGAGACCGCAGCTGTCCGGGTCCGACCGACGCCCCTGTGGGAGCCAGGTGAGCGTAACAGAACGCGAAGCCTATCTACACATCCCACCCGGGCGTTATGGAAACCTCAGAAACCGACCAACTAGCCCTATTGTTAGGGGAATTTAGGGCAGAAATGCACTCCGCGGGCCAAGAGACTAATGCCCTCAGGAGAGAACTGATTATGTCAAAGGAGCGCACTGATGATCTTGCTAGACAATTACTGCAAAACCAAGCTGGGCAAACACCATTACCTGGACTCGGGGGGGGAATCCAACTCCTGTTTCATCGAGCAATCCTGTGCAAGTGGTTCTACCAGGGAGCATTTCTTTAGCTCCACCCGAACGTTTTGCTGGGGACCCAAAAAAGTTCCTTGTGTTTATGAACCAATGCCGCTTGCACTTTTTATGCAGACCTGGAGCTTTTCCGACCAACCAAACCAAAGTAGCCTTTCTACTATCATATCTTAGTGGCAGCGCAGCAGATTGGTCAATTCCATTAGTTAACCAGGATGACCCTCTTCTTCGGGATTTTCAAGGTTTTCAATTGAGCACGGAAAGACTATTTGCCAGACCTTCACAGGGACAGGCCCTGGATAACGAACTTTTATCATTACGACAAGGTAACCAGGATCTACTAACCTATATCGCCACTTTCAATAGGTTAGTGGTGGAAACCGGATGGCCAGAGGTAAAACGAATTACATTATTTCATCGTGGACTTCGGGGTGAACTCAAAGACGTTTTGGCCCAAGTTGTGAACCCACCTCAGGATTGTGCAGAATATATAGACTTAGTGGTCCAGTTAGACCACCAACTTCAGAATAGAAAGGCTGATCAAGCTAAGTTCGAGAATCGGGTATTGGTTAAACCCAATGTTACCCTCAAAGGAACAGATGTATCAGAACCGATGCAGATCCGGGGGGTCAAGGGACCCTTAACTCAAAAGGAAAGAGAAAGAAGACAGCAGATGCAATTGTGTCTGTACTGTGGGGCCTCAGGACATTTTCTACGGGATTGCCCTATAAAAACATCTAAAAAAGTAGTCGGAGTTGCTGATAAAAATCAAACCGAGCCTGATTCAGGAAACGACCACGCCCGACAAGCGTAGAGGTCCGCTTGCCGAGCTTGAAGAAGGATACTCAGACCTCGCACTTCATCATACCAATGGTCCTTATAGATCCAAGGCAGCCATCACGTATGCACGCAGTGAGGGCATACATTGATAGCTGGGCAATAGGAAACTATGTGGACCACGAGTTGGCTTCTAGGATGAATCTATCTCTCTGCAAAAAGACCACTTCGGATGTCATCACCACAGTCGATGGAACTGAAATTGCCTCTGGGCCTGTAACTCATTTCACCGCAGAGATGACACTATTGGGTCAGGATGGGCATCGAGAGACTATTGTGTTTGATTTAATCAAAGCCCCGCAGTTCCAAATAATACTGGGGATGCCTTGGTTGGAAACACGTAATCCTTGTATTGATTGGCAAGAGAAGAGAATAACCTTCCCGGATTGTGCACATACTTGTTACCCAAAAAAACCCTTGAACCAAGGCCTGGCCACAGTCGCTACTCCAGTCGTGCAGTTACCTCAGCAATATCAAGAATTCCAGGATGTTTTCCAAAAGGAATAGGCAAACACCCTATCACCTCACAGATCATACGATTGTCAAATCGATCTCATACCCGGTGCACAACCTCCATGTAGTAGGATCTACGCCCTTACGGAACCCGAAAACCTTCACCTACGACAATACTTGGGCCAATACCTTGCTAATGGCTTCATTCGTCCATCCAAGTCTCCTGCATCTTCAGCTTTGTTCTTCGTGCCTAAAAAGGAAGGTGACCTCAGAACGTGCATAGACTACTGCGCATTAAATCAGATCATGGTTAAGATCAGATACCCATTGCCTCTGATCCCCGAATTACTAGACCAAGTAAAGGACGCTTGCATCTACACTAAATTAGATCTCCGAGGGGCATATCATCTGGTACGTGTAAAGAAAGGCGACGAATGGAAGACTGCTTTTCGCACTAAGTACAGGTTATTCGAATACCGGGTGATGCCCTTCGGGTTGTGCAATGCACCAGCAGCCTTCCAGTATTTTATGAACGATGTCCTTCGTGAACTCATTGACATCTGTGTTGTTGTATACATAGACGATATTCGAGTGTACTCCTCTTCAGAATCAGACCATGTGAAGCACGTTCGTGCAGTCCTTGAGAAACTACGCCAGCACAAGTTATATGCAAAATTGGAAAAATGCATTTTTCATGCTACGGAAGTTGAATTCCTTGGATTTATCTTGACTCCAAAAGGAGTCCGAATGGACTCTCGAAAGGTGGACGCAATCCTCAAGTGGCCATCACCCAGTTCAGTTAAAGGGGTACAAAGCATGCTCGGATTTGGTAATTTCTACCGCAGATTCATTCCGGATTTCTCACATGTTGTACACCCTATCACAGCACTTTTGCGAAAAAACAAACGCTTCTTGTGGACCGAAGAAGCTGAAAAGGCCTTCCAAGAGCTGAAAGCAAAATTCACGTCTGCACCTGTCTTAAAGCATCCACGCCCCGAACTGGATCCTGAAACCGGTCAACTTCACCCAGTAGCATTTTGGTCCAGAAAGTTCTCGCCACCCGAGTTAAACTATGCGGTTACCGATAAAGAATTATTAGCCATCAAATCCGCCTTCAAGGCTTGGCGGCATTATCTTCTTGGTGCCAGGCATAACATTACGGTAATCACCGATCACCGGAACTTGCAGTATTTAAAAACAGCCAAGGCCCAATCGTCGCGTCTACTTCGATGGGCATTGTTCTTTGCCGAGTTCGATTTCGTGATCACTTATCGACCAGGTTGTAAAAATGGCAGGGCAGATGCCTTATCCCGAATAGGGATGGGAGAAGCATATGCGAACCCGGAACCGGTGCCTATAATTTCAGAACAAAGAATTCTTGGCATAACCACTCTACAGACACTAGAGGATATTCAAATAAAGATCCAACAACTCTTCGATCCAACAGCCCTGCAGGACTGGGTGAAGTAAGGCCCGGACTACTCGGTCATCAATGACCTACCTTATTATCAAGGGCGACTATTTCTACCACACAAGGAACTACAAGAACTAGTCATCTCCAATTATCAGGACACCCTGATGGAAGGACACCCAGGTATCGCAAAAACTGAAGCTAAAATTAAGAGACAATTCTGGTGGCCCACCTGGCGAAAAGACCTTAAAGTCATTTGTAATGTCTTGTGGCATTTGCGCCCAAAACAAAAGTCAGAAGAAAAAAACAGCTGGCCTGTTAAAACCTTTGGATATTCCACCTACACCATGGCACGCCTGATCGTTAGACTTTATTACAGATCTACCTCCATGTAATGGATTTAATACCATTCTAGTTATTGTGGATCTTTTTTCCAAGATGGCCCACTTTATTCCTCTAAAGGGATTACCTTCTGCTTCAATTCTGGCCAAGGAGTTCCTTGAAAACATTGTTTGAATACACGGATTTCCTTCCGTATTGGTCTCTGACCGAGGTAGTCAATTAATTTCACATTTTTGGAAGAAATGTCAACTGGCGCAAATCGACGTGAGGTTATCAACCAGTCACCATCCCCAGACCGATGGTCAGACGGAGAGGACCAACCAGACCCTTGAACAGTACCTACGTTGCATGCTACAGCAGACCGAAAGTAATTGGAAAGATATTTTATGGATTTCCGAGTATGCATACAATAACTCTGTACATTCAGGAACCGGACAAAGCCCCTTTTATACCATATATGGACATCACCCTCGAACCTCAGAACTAGATTCGCCTCAGCATTTAGAAATGCCTGCAGTTAGTCATTTGCATTCTACTATTACACAAGCCTTTAAAGAGGCAACAGAACATTTGAAACGAGCAAAAGAGAAATATAAGAAAAATGCTGATCAACATAGAAGTGAAACTCCACAATACCAGATTGTGGGGGTCAAGTTTGGCTGGCTACAAAACATATACCTCTGAAGGGAACTCGGACTTTTAACCCTAGATATTTGGGACCTTACACTATAAAGGCCATTATCAACCCGGTAGCCGTCAATTGGAATTACCCTCTAATATGCGCATTCATCCTGTCTTTCATGTTTCACTTTTAAAACCAGTCCAACCAGGAACAAGATTAACCAAACCACCGACCCCATCTTGATAGATGAAGAACCTGAATTTGAGGTAAAAACTATCCTGGACTCCAAGATGGTTAAATCAAAACTTTTCTATTTAATCGATTGGAAGGGCTACAGACCACAAGAAAGGTCATGGTAACCTAGTGACCACGTCCATGCACCTCGGTTGGTGAAAAGATTCCATCGGAACTTCCCAGACAAACCAGGGCCCAGGGGAAGAACAACTTTAGGAGGGGCCTTGGGGGGGGGGGGGGTCATGATGCCTACCCCCAGGCATCTGGACCAAGCCCATCAGCCCCGGGAGCAGGCATCTAGACATTTAGTAAAACCTCAGCAGCCCCGGCTAGGGGCTATCTGGGTTCAGTCCTGGCGCCTTAGGTGCCAGGCTCATAGTAGGAATCAGTCCTGGCGCCTAAGGCGCCAGGCTCATAGTCATTACTTACCTCAGGCAGACCATGCTGCAAATGACTCCAATCCAACATGAAGCCTGAAAGGGACTATTTTTCTACAGGAAATATTTTTTACTCTGGTGTGGTTCTAGGGACTTCTTACCTGGGACTACTTTTGAGGCTATTTAAACCACGCCCGACCAGCAACACACGCTTCGCGTTATTCTGCATCCAGCAGCGTAACACTCACCGTGCCTGCAGCCTGCATCCAGTCTTCTGCCACGCCCGCCTCGAATCCGGAGCTCCTAAAACAAAGAGGAAAGAAAGGGACAAGGTTAGAAAACGAATTTATTTCTATTCCACACCTGATTCTGGATCCATCTTGTCTCCGGACAAGTAAAGAACATCATTTCTGCACGCGCCGCACCTCCAGCTGCAGCGCCGCGCCATACTCACCAGTCTTCACAGCATCCTTCAGGTCGGCGCTGCCTCCATCATTTCTTCGCCGAACTTCGGCACCTAGGAGACAAAAGAAAACCACAAAGTGAGCAGAGGGAACCAACAAATATAATTCTTACCACCATAGACCTACCTGATTTACCACCGGAGGCATCCTTTTGTGACTCTCCATATTTTCACGTGCCGCATCTGTAAAGAGAAACAAAACAACACGTTTTCCTCGTGCAACATTTACCGGACAGCGCCGGGTAATACAGACTCTTACCTGAGCGCCACCAGCTGCCACAAGAGCATCTTTTCACGAGCCAGCTGCAAGACAAGAAAGGAAGGGGGGAACAAGAGTGAACATCTGAAATATTGAACTCTATGAACTTAATACTTACTGGTCCTCACCAGGAACCTCCGAGTCAATACTCTCGAACTCTCCTGAGCCTTCAAACCAGTGAAGTAACTGGAATCGACACGCCCCTGCAAATCCACGCAGGATGGAGAGCTCATCTTTCAAGAATATAAGGTGAGATTGCTGTGAGGGCATTTCGGAGGTGATTAGTTGGGGAGGACTGTGGGGGTGCCATCACTTGAATCCACAAGTGGCTAAATCCATCTCTCCACTTGCAGGAGAATATTTCTACGGGTTAAGCAGACAAGATTAGGAGGGCAGATCCAGTCAGTCATCGCTGCACTACGCATCACGTGGATGGAGACCGCAGCTGTCCGGGTTCGACCGACGCCCCTGTGGGAGCCAGGTGAGCGTAACAGAAATATCCTGGTAGACCACCTGTGAGAAAACAGAGAAAAGCAGTGGGTTGCAATGGCAAACACCCTATTCACACCAGCCACCCTTTGTGAATGGCTCTGGGTCCTGTATAGGAATCTGCCACCCAGAATCCAAACTCACCCGGTGCCCTCGGCCCTCTGGCACATATGGAACCCTCTGCCGACATGAAGGGCATCACGTAATGGGTGTCGCCCCTTTGCTGCGTTTGTGACCCCCGCCCCTGATCACGGACAAAATCACAGAACCCCTAAGATTCCAACTCTACTATGAAGCGGGCCTAACAAGAGTGGGCCAGTTGCGGAAAGAGGACACCCTCCTACACAACTCCAAATTGGAAACCGCTCTTGGCGTGTCCGACACTCCCCCCTCCCAGGCATTCCTCCAACTAAAGGGATCCCTCACGGACTGTGCTGGGTACACAAGCTATCTCGCCCACTGACTCGATTTGAGAAGGTTCTCAACTCATTTACTGAGTCGAAAGGCCTTATCTCAGCTCTTTGAGTCCCTCCTACTCAGAGACCCACATTGGGCGCTTTGAAACAGAATTTACTTACTACATAAGTGCGTAACAAGCGAACAATAAATAAAATGAATTCCCTCTCCGAACACCCAAAAATTATGGTCCACGGACATACGACTTCTGGAGGACACAAGCATCTGGCAATCCATCTATAAGGGGGTTTGGTCCGCCACCATTGCGATGCAATACAAAATGCACAACGCCAGGCTCCTCTTTAAATGGCACCTAACCACTCTGAGGCTCTCAAAGATGTACCCCAACGTCAGCCCCCTATGTTGGAGAAACTGTGGAGAAACTAGCACATACTGGCACATATGGTGGGCCTGTCCGCTAGCACAAAATTACTGGAATGAGGTTCTGGCTTTGATTAGAAACATAGACAACACCAACAGAGCCATCTCACCCTTGCGAGCACTTCTTAGTATTGAGGAACATGATGGTGAATACACATTCATTCCAAATTTGCAGAGAAGCCTACTACTCGCAGTCAGTCTATCACCCTCCACTGGAAAAGGGACCGCCTCCCAACGCATCAAGAATGGTTAGCCAAATTGCACTAAATATATGAAATGGAGAGCCTCACGGCAATCCTACTGGAATCACACACACATTGCTGCAGAATGGCTGATGCTTACAAGACCCACACACTCTCAGAACACCTGCCACCATGACGCTCCCCCAACACATCAAACGGGACCGCTCAATAAACCCGCTTTACCCATCGTCCGATATGACCGTCCCAGCCCATCGTTATGACATTGCTTCCACTGGCCCAACTGGAGCTGGGCGGGGGGGGGGAGAAAAGGGATGTGAAGTTGATTCATTTTATGCATAAGTCGAATGGTTAAATGTACACCACAGGATGCCTGTTTCGATTTGTCATTATGGGGACATGATATACGCTGGCACTTGACAATATTGATTACACATTTCAAAATGTATCGGCATCCTACTATGTATATGGAAAGACTTTAAAATAATAGCTAGCTTTTGTAACTGAAAAGTAATGTATTCCTATTCAGTGATAAACTGTATCGACCGACGAAACGTATAGCATTGGGGACTTGTTCCTATTCAATGATGAACTGTATCGACAGACAAAAGGTATAGCAATGGGGACTTGTTTTGCACCTCCTATGGCCAACTTGTTTGTTGGAGAATTTTAACACAAACATGCAACAACTCATCCTGTTTTATCCAACAGTGTGATTAAACGGTTAAGGTACATCGACAATGTGCTAATTATATTAAATGGAAGTGCTGCACAGTTTGATGAATATTGTGAATACCTAAATAAAAACAAATTTGGATTAAGTTTCACTCTAGACAAAAGCAAGGAAAAGATCCATTACCTAGACCTAAGTATTTATATTGAAGAGGGTTCAATACAAACCAAAACATACCGAAAAGACAGAAGCTAATGCAACAGTACATGCAGATAGCTCACATCTAAAAAGTACGATATATAACATCCTTATTGGCGAATTTACAAGAGCTAGAAGAAATTGTAGCATAGACTTGGCATACCAGGAGGAATGTATGATTATCAAAAAAAGGTTCCTGAACAGAGGTTACTCGAACCAATGTGTACAAAAATAAAATAAAAAGCAAGAGAAAGTATTACAGCCACCAACAGATTGGAACTTCTGACTCCCTAAAAATAAAGCAAAAGAATCAAAAAAGGACATTGTCAGATTTAAAACCCAATAGGTTAATGAGAACTACACAATCAGAAAAATGTTCCCAAAAAACTGGCTTATATTAATGTTGGACCCTGGTCATAAAAGAACACATTACAGAGAAACCCAAAATTGTATACACAAGGGCTCCTATGCTAGTACTCCAGTTGAGCCCAAGCTACATGGCTAACAAGAAACGGAGGACGGACAAGCATCACAACAAACAAGCCAATAAAGGGATTCCACAAATGCTTGAGCTGCAGCATGTGCAGATATGCACTCAATAATGTACAATCACATACTACAGGATATGGGCGAGTTATCAACATCAACGATTTCCTAAATTGCAGGACAACATATGTGATATATATTATTGTATGTATTTAACAAACTGTATGTGGGGAGCGCCATACAGGAATTAAGAATAAGGGAACACCTGCAAAACGTAACCATGCCTGACAGGAAACACTGGAACTCCGAACACTTTGCAGACAAAAAGGAAGATGTAAAATTCTTTGGCATTAAGCACATCAGAATAGACCCAAGACTGGAAGACCAAGAGAAAATCCTTCGCCAAGAAGAAGCCAACATCTGTAAAGTAAGGACTATTACAGAAGGACTCAACACAGACAACCAAATGCATTACTATTATTATAAACAATGGAATTTTGGATCGTAATACTGAATATGCATATTACTGAAGATAAAAATGAGAACCAAAAAGTCCTTTAAAAAGCTAGTAGTTCCAATCTTACCCACCTTACCGGAGCAGAACTACCTTGATAATTTCACCAATTTTATATAGGAAGGCCTCGAATACTGCATTTGATACTTTAGCACACCATAAACCCTTAAAGTTCATTAAATCCTCAAACCAAAACTGGTTCTCTGAAGACATCTTGGAAATTAGACCTATTAAGCGTAAAGCTGAATGTCTTTGGAGGAAAGTCCTGTCTGCCAATATAATGCTTAATTATAAGCAATCCGTAAAGATTACTAAAGTGTGATCTTTAATGCTAAAGCCAAAACATATAATTGGATTCTCCCAGCCAAATCCCAGTCCAAAGAAATATTTACCATCGTACAGGAGCTCAAAAGTGCCCCAGTAATTAGCTTGGAACAAGAAAGTAATGCTTGGTGTCAAGCAATCCACGATGGCGTCACCAATAAGACTGAAAAAACACCAACAGGCCATCAAAGAACAATATAATAACTTCTATAATGACCTCCCAGCTCCAGAGCCTGTAGTCTATCCTGTTCATTGCCATCCCAAGACATTCGCTTTTTCCATTGCCACCCCAAGACATTCACTTTTTCGAAGGTATCGGAGTTGGAAGTTGACATTATTAACAACCTGTAAGGGGGATGCCTTTCCGGCCAAGCTTTTCAAGGATTTCGCTAAGACGCTTGCACCGTGGGGTCAGTTTGTGAACCAGTCCTTTGGTGAATCTTGTGTTCCAAGTCTCTTTGATGTTACTTGGATCACGCCGCTTTAAAAAAAAGATAACCTTGACCCCTACATCCCTGGCAACTTTAGACCTATAACTAATGTGCCGTTTTTACTTAAGATAATTGATAGTATTGCATACCTACAGTACCAGAAGTTTGTCGAAGAAAATAACATCCTCACGAGTGAACAATCAGCCTTTCGGGCCAACCATGGCACCGAGACAGCTCTTTTGGATCTCCAGTCTATTGTTGCCTCTATCATCGAAAAGGGTAATCCAGCGCTCCTCCTTCTGCTGGACCTTTTGTCAGTGTTTGATTTGATTGACCAGGATCTTCTCGTTTAAAGACTAGCAGTCGGCATATTCTCTCCTGCGGCAGCAAAATGGTTCAGATCATTCCTTGGACCGATAATGGCGGCAGTGGTTAAGGGGCTCTACACCTCACTAAAAACTGTTGCTCTGTGGTGTCCCGCAGGGATCTCGTCTGTCGCCCTTGCTTTTTAATGTCTTCTCCAAATTATTGTGTGACATGGTATGAACCCTGGGTGTCAGATTCACAAATTATGCTGACGACACCCAGCTGGTATTCACGTTGTCAGGGGTCTATGATAAGGACGCCCTAAGAATAACAAGAGTATTTCTTGCCATACAGAAATGGATGGCATCTAACTTGCTGGCCCATAACGAAGCTAATACAGAAATACTGATCGTGGGTACTCCACAAAGACGACAAAAACTAGAGGACCAGTATCAAAGCTTTGAAATCAACAATGCCAACATCTTGGTCTCTGAACATGCAAAGACTTTAGGTGTTTTTGTTGATTCTCAACTCTTTCAAGAGGCATGCTTCATATCTAAAATCATTGTGTGCTTTTAATACCAACCTGATATGGCAAATTCACCCTTACCTATCCAAACACAACCTTGCAGTGATTGCTGGGGCTATAATAAATTCCAAATTGGATTATTGTAATAGCTTACTCTAATGGGTACCACAAAATCCAATATAATTAAAATGCAAACCATTCAGAATGAAGTGGTGAGGGCCATTATGGGCTCAGCTGACGATCCAGGATTTGAACCGCTAGGAGGAACCTTCACTGGCTCCCAGTTGGACAAAGAATAAAATGAAAAGGCGCAGTTATGGTCTATAAATGTCTAGCTGGTACCGCACCCAATTACCTTTCTGATAATATAAAGAAAGCTCCTATTAAGAGAAACCTGTGGTCTAATGATAAGCTTGACCTATTTCAACCACACCAAGTTCTGAAAAGAATTGGCAGTACTAATTTTAACTTCTGGGCCCCCAACATTTTGAACCCTCTTCCCATAGCCTTAAAGTGTGAATCTGTTAGAAGAAGGCACAGAGCAAATCTCCCTTCATTCCTGCGGAATCACGTAGATTAGCCTCCTGACATTTCTAAGTCTTCTCTTTGTATCTGTGTCTGTTTCCGTCTTGTGGGTGCTCTGAGGCCTTTGTGCGAACGGCACTATATAAAAACTAACAATGGATGGATAGATAGCGCAACCAATGTACAGACCGTCTAAGAACCTCTACTGTTCAATCGTGATGACTACATAAGGATGTAAACACAAGGAATGGACCCTACTTATATGACCAAATCATGTCCGGCTCCACCAAACATCCTAACCATGTTAATAACCTAGAACTAACTCATGTATAGTGTGCATACGTTCCACAATATAGAAATTTAGCTTATGTTAACTCAAACTAACCTTGCCTTCCTCCTAGCACTCTGAATACAACTTGGTACTAGATACCACAGATGGGCATCTAAGTAATCGGTGCAATCACTAAGCGCAATGGGGATCTAGGTTCAACACACAATAACAATATCGGACAGAACTAAGGATAATCATCCACATAGTTAGAGCTTATAACTGACTAGATCAGATAGGAGCAATCTAGGTGACATAGTTACAGCCCCACATTGATGACAATACAATATTCTTCATCCAAGCATGAACTACCCTCATAGAAGAGAAACCGCTCCTTAGTTTTCAATACAGTTTGTGATATGTGCAACTGCTGCAAGGACTTCCACATGTGCGCAGGCAGGGACCATGATCAAAACTGATCAAGTCTGTGTCCCCCGAAGTCAAGCATTGCTAATAGCCCTACAATCCTAAAACACAAGACTGCTTAACTTTCTTCTCTCTGTGCAGTCTAATAGGCAAGTAATGCTTCCAAAACTATAAAATGGGCCTGCCTATTCTTCTTTTCTACATGTATTTTAATAAAAATTCAATGCATTTTAAAAATCAATGCTGGCCACTCAATTCCTACAACATATGATCATGTTCCTTAATTTCGATGAGGTGCACTTGGAACATGCCAATTTTACCAAAATGGTACACTTGCGGCCGCGA
This sequence comes from Ambystoma mexicanum, assembly GCF_040938575.1. NCBI lineage: Eukaryota > Metazoa > Chordata > Amphibia > Caudata > Ambystomatidae > Ambystoma > Ambystoma mexicanum. The sequence continues at coordinate 100,608,574 of NC_090936.1, read as the reverse complement.
AAGGGAACAATGTCAACGCGTAACATCTTTGTTATTCGACAATAAATTCATTTCCAAGATGGCGGTGCTCCCAAGCATATGCTGAACACCGCCATCCTGAAAGAAGGAGCTTCCACATCCCAACCAGGTAAGACTACTAAGAAATAGGCGCTCAAACCCATTCTATTTTTAAATGAGTAACACTTAGAAGTTTAGACTATCCCTCTCTCCTGTCCTTTAATCCTATAGGACCCTATATATGAATAGAACCCGGTAGCAGTTTGAAGGACCTATTTTTGAAACTTGAAATGAACATATTTTTATCTTAAGGTAAATGGACCTCATATATAATCTTAACATTAACAATGCTTTCTTTGATAGAGAACCCTCTTTTTTTTTATAATACGCTTACATCGGGTACCATATAAGGTTTCTCTCACTGTACATTTAATTAAGAAGACTGTACTAGAGACAAGGGACCATGCTAAAGCACAGGTAGACGGAAAGCTGTTTGTTTTGTGTAAAGAAAATGCATTTTCAATACAGTAGTACGTTGACACATTTTCGCGAGATGTAACCCCCCTCAAACAGACATGATTTATAATGCATATTTAGTCCGAAACAGAAAAGGCACACATTGAGGCCTCTTGTCTGAATCTGGCAGGATTATAAATGGGGTGGTGCAGAGGCCAAGCAGTCTACAAAAAGTGCCCTTAAACTGGGACTCTGCCAGTGCTCACCCCACTAAGCCTACTTTTCTTCTCAGACGTTGGACAGTGTTCAGCTGGTTTGGAGAGGTGTGTGCGTTATCATTCCTTTTGCTGCACACACCTCTCCTTTTGTTTCTTAACCAGAGGCACTGACCCCTGCAGGTATTCCTTTTGCAGTATAGCAGAGACCATCTCTGTTGGATGGAGAGAGTTTAAGAGGGAGATGATGGCAGCAGAGTGGTGAAAGGACTACCTGCAGGAGAAGGCACTACAGATTAAGAAACAAGGGGAGAGACGGGTGCAGCAAAATGATTGTAAGGCATGCGCCCACTTCCCCAATTTGCATCAGACAAAAAGGCAACTCGGAGCACTCCCTTTTATTTATCACCCGACTTAACGCACTGAAATCCAGCGACGCAAAAAAGCTGCAAGCCGTGCCCTGTTGCACCTTAGGATATAAACCCTTAATGATGATCTGCTTTTGCTATATTATCAAAACTTCTTTTCAACAATTTGGTTATTTGTTATTTAATATTAGTTAGAAATGTCTCCACAGAATTTAATTTTAAAAAAGCGCAACAGTGTACAACAAAGCAGCGTGTTACTGTTTTGAACCATGCTTTATGCTTTCGGCAGTGATGTTGTGTCTCCTTTATCCTTGTCTAGCAGTCTAACCCCCCTATCAAATGATGCGATGAGGACCCCCCCAAATGGCGAGACATAGAACAGACATTCACTGTGGCCCCCCTATCTCACCTCCCTTTCCTGCCGCGGGAAGCGCGAGCCTCACAACTTCCACTCCTCCCATCCACGAGCGCCTCACTCAGATGCTGGGACAGACAGCTCACCTTAAGAGGACTGACCCCGGGTCTGGGCCCTATGACTCCGATCACACAAAACCCTATCTTTACCCCGGGGCTTCAACCTAGATCTTATCATAAATGGTCGGGAACTAAAATCTTGAGGCTGCATCAGACATACGCTGACGGTGTCCCCTTAACATTTATTCAATGCAAGGAGAAATTTAACCTCCCAGAATCTGAAAGGTTTAAATACATTCAACTTAGGCACTGGATTACCAACCCGCTAGTTAGAAAAGCAGCCAGCAGACCCCCCCATAGGCCTAGAACTAACTGCGATAGAAGGTCAACGTGCCCATAATGTAGCTACATGCTATCGTCTTACAGAAGTATCCCCAGAGGAGGAGGAACTGCCGTACATGGTATCTTGGGGGAAAGAGCTGGGGAAAGAGATTTCTCCTGAGTCCTGGCAGAGAATCTGGGCCAGAGCACACAAGTCCTCCAGATGCACGACAGTGAGGGAATGCGCATTCAAAATATGCTACAGATGGTATTTCACACCGCAGAGACTGCATGCTATGAATGTTGACTACCCTGACACTTGTTGGCACGGGTGCGGGGCAAAAGTGGACCTAGGTCACATGTGATGGCACTGTCCGACCATTCAATCTTTCTGGTTGGAGATTCGCTCCAAAATTAAAGTCATCTGCGGATCCCTCCTCCCCTTGGACCCAATAGTGATGGTGTTGGGAGATTCCCCTGAGGACGGATCATACCAGCAATCTGGCCCTAGAGCGCAGATCATCACTCAACTACTGATGGCAGCCCGCCTTACGCGCGCGCTTTTGGAAAGAGCCTGAGGGCCCCTGTATTGCACAATGGTGGGTCAAGGTCTGGGAACTCTTGGGAATGGAGAAACTAACAGCCACATTAATGAATCTAACGGACAAATTCCGACAAATCTGGGGCCCATTTCTAGACCATGTGGAAGAAAAGGAACATATGTTCTTCCAGCCAAGACTGATCAAATGCCTTCTCCAGCCCTGAGAATCTCAGTACAAACAAGGGACACGGTTGACCTAGCACCAGAACAGGAGAATATCGGACACTAAGAACAACACCTGGACTATGGGGGGAGCAGGTGGAAAATGAATTCTTTTCTTTTTTTTTCTTTTTCTCTCCTTCCCTTCTTTTCTTCTTCTACATACAACTGCAGCGATACATCCCCAAGAGTAACAATGAAGTCTCAAATTAACTATAATGATCAAAATGAAATGTCAACCCACTGTTAAATTAATTGGTCTCAGCGCTATTCGTTGAGTTCTAGGCAGGTGAATATTGCTGTACTGTTGAACTGCATTCAAATATCCTTGCCACTGTTTATACTGTTAAAGATTTCAATGTGAATTGATGTTTCAATAAAAAAGATTTTGACAAAAAAAAAATGATGCGATGAGCAGATTGTGGATCCTGCTAAAATGTTCCCACAGGATACCTGAGCTATTGAGACCAGTGTGTAGAGGAGAGGGCGGGAGGCGGGTAGGCAGCGTGCACAAGTGCTTCTTGGCCGAGCCAGATAAGTGTTAAAGCATTCAGCAGTCAGGCTTGTTTTGGCACCCTTTTCAAAACACAGGTTACCATGTCGCTAGACCAGTAGCAGTCAATGAACTATGTATTTTTCTATTTGGTTGCTACTCTCCTTGGTTGATAAACCCCATAAAGTCCATAGCACGCCTTCAGTCAATAGACCGACAATCTTCAGACACAAGTTCATCCTGTGACACCTGAACCTCCGATCAGCCCAAAGTAACCCATGGTGTTCAGGGGGGTTCTCCCCCAGAGAAAATATTTAAAATGGGTTCAAGTGGTGCATTTAAAGGACACTTTCTGTACACAATTGATAAAAAGCCACAGTTTGCAATATGTTTTGTGGGGTTATGCGTAAGAAACCCAATAGACAATGTATAGAAGCATTTTGCATGGCATTTTCATGATTCATTTACTCACAATATGTCATTATAAAACATGTTCATGTTTGCTGTACCCAGACATGTTGATTCTGGTTGCACAGATATACCTGTATTCCCATACAAGAACATACTCCTGTTTGATTTGCGCATACCACCAGTAATGATACTGTAAGAAAACATGTCCATGCTCGCTCTGTCAGTATATGCCAGTATCTCCACTTAAGATCATCTGCCCCAGTAAAAATGTTATGCTACAATAAGAAAACATGTTCAGTCTGGTATGGACACTGTCACAGATTGCCCAGAAAGCGGTGTCATAAGAACACTGCAAGGGTTTTTATTTAGCGTTGTGGGCCCTAAGTCCGTCCCTCTCATCTCCCGTGGGTTCCCTCCCTAACGCATGCGTGATGCATCCATAAACCCTGGCTAGTGCTATAGATTGCTAACCCCCCTGCCATTGGGTTTGGGATTGCACCTTACTCCTGCTCGATTGGACGCAAGCTAGTTCACTCCCGCTCTTGTACACCTCTCCCTCCTGCATCCCTCCTTTTTCTCCTCCCACCAATCCTCTGTCCCTTTCATGCTTCACTTATGCTAATTCTCACCGCCTCCCTTTGATGTCACCACTACTCCCCTTCCTTCTACTACTCATAGCATCACTGCTACTTGCCTCCACACCACTGCTTCTTTCCTACTCCTCCCATCTTTACTACTCAGAGACCATCCTTCCATTGTGTACCAGCCACTTCACATACACTCCTTGCACAAATGTACTCTACTCAATCACCTCACAAACATGCATACTCCAACTGCAGTGCAATTACACTCACTAAACCAATGCCTCACCTTTTCAAACAGTAGCACCACACTCCACTGCTTCCTCCTTTTTCCTGTTGGTCTCTTGGTCTGCCTACTTATCCTCCTCTCAAGTCACCTAAACTACTCTCCCTTCTTGTTTCCTGTCCACTGCTTACATTTCCCTCCTTCTTCCTTGATAGGCCAGTTTTCCCCAGCCAGTACTATATGTGCAAGTGAAACTTTACAAGGGGGCTATGCCCCACCCGTGAAGGTTTTCCAGTCTGTCAGGTTTTCCAACGTGGTCGTTCTCCCCGCTAAGTACATTCTCTAGAGGGTGTCTGACCGCTCTCTCATGTCCCTGGTGGTCTGATTGTACCCAAGCTTTTGGCAGGTACCCGAGTGCCAAAGCAAGCCTCTAATTGATGAGTACTCACATTGGTCCTGTGATGACCCACTTCCCCAAGCTCTACACGCTTCAGCCCGTGGACACTGGATTCATGGCGTTTTGGAGGGTTGTTTCTGCGCTCGGGCGTCTCGGTCCCTGTGGCCCTGTCATGGACATGTGGAGTCTGGTTGTGGTTGGGCACTCTGCTACTTGTCTGCTTCACAGGTTCTACAAATGATAGGCTGGCGGATATCTTGGGGTAGAGGCATGGTTTGAGACAAAGGTGTACTGCTATACATACTGCCACTAAGAAAAGGGGGTATAAACTGGGCTCGTCACAGCTGCCACCTTCCTTCTCAAGGATTGGGCTGGCTTTTGTTTTCCCCCTGAAAAGCTTTGCACCCTCTGCTGAGAGGCGTCTCTACCCTCTCTTGTCTAAGCCTGTATGTTGGCCCTGTCACCCCACGTAATAACACTTATGTTTGCTTTACCATTGATACCAACTAATGAGTGTCATGCCACAGTAAAAAACATGTCTAGACTAGCAGCCCCAATGTAGGCCAGTCTAGCCGCATAATAGCACTCATGTTTAATATTGCTGCCCAATAAAAAGTGTCTACAAAAGAAAATAACAGTCTACCGACCGACGAGACGCCTCCGATCAAGCAACGAAATTTGCCTGGAACTCAAACCATACCTCAAGAAAAAACTTGGAGGCACCTCCTTCTACCACATAGCCGCAAAAACCTGGAACAACATCCCAAAAGAAATAAGAAACACCGAAGATCACCTAAAATTCAGGAAATCACTAAAAACCTGGCTCTTCAAGACCACAGACTAAAAACTGAAAACCAAAACAGGAAAAAGGATGACTAAACTGGAAAGGTCACAGACAACCCCAAACCGACAGAGAAGCTCCCACAGCACCTGGATGGGTGACACCGGATAGACTGGAACACAGGCGACACGCACGGAGACTGAGTCAACTACCCCAGCCAACCCCACCAATACTTTTGCCCGCCCCGTAGTTACCGCCAGGTACCACAGTGTCGTGGAATTGTCGAGATATTGGCAATCACCACACTACCTGAGATGTTGACATTGGCAGGTGCACTGGCCACAGAAATATGAAGGGAGGACGGGGGGCTATGAGAGAGCATGATAGAGGTGGGGGCCAGAGGAGTAAGGAACCTTGTATGCCAGACGGACCCAGATCAGGACAGAGGCGCATCAGGGGAGACTACGCAAGCCGAGCGCCCCAATTCAGGACAGAGATGCAAACTAACCAACCCCACTAACAATTTCCCCTTCTGCATACACCTCTCAAACTCCAAACCAAACACAACCAAAACCTACAGCACAACAAACCGCACAAACTTCACTACATTGCAACAACAAAACAAAAATACACATAGACTCGCACAACAGTACACGACCACCGGCTGCAAACACCTCAGGGCCAGCCAACGGACCCACCGGGCTGTGGCCGCCAGCAGCACATCAATGCTCTTGCACTTTTCCTGCTTCCTCTCACTAATTCAACCGCCCCTCCTCTTACAGAGCCGCCAGGGGACCACTCCGGTGGTGATAGTGCGCGGTACAAATGTCCTTTAACATTAACATAACATCATGGTAAGGAAACCTGTCCAGATTGTGAATACCCCAATGTAGATCAGTCTAGACACAATACTTATCATGTTTGTGTGAGGAGTTGGACATGAAAGTCAGACACCGGCTTGCCATGTTTGTTGTTAAAGATGTATATTAAAATAAAGGGGTTGGTAAAATGCCTCTGACACTGTTCTAAGAGGAATTTCCCTACCTAAGCCAAATATACATATAAATGCAAAACGCAGGGATAGGGACAGCAAATTTAAGCAATCCCAGGGACTATCTCCTATTAATTCCTGCGGCTTAGTCCTGAAAAAATTGACCTGGTAGCCAAACCATAAAATCACAGTACAAATTGTATTACAATTTCATATAAACATTCAGCATAGTATCATTCTAAAACATTAGTATAAAAAAAACTTGCCTAAGTAAATCCACAAGCACATTATAGAAAACAATCATCAAACATATAATATCATACATATATGACCAACGATAGACTCCTAAAAAGAAATAAAAAACACAGTAGGACAACTGAATTTTAATTGATCCAATTTGTGTCTCCAGACTCATAGACACATGTTTCTGTCCCTAACACCAAATTGGTTGGACATTCATCAGGGGCGGTCTACTGTAAACCTTTGGTGGAGCTGCCGATTCTTGTATCGTGGATATTGTCATTCACATTAAGAACACTTTATAACATTGTGACCTCAACATTCAAATAAACAAGGGGAAAGAGAAGAAAAAAAAGTCACCAAATATTCATTGAGGATATTAATTCATCAATATAAACCAGAACAAACAGTTTGCTTCATCTGGTACAATTTGTAGAAACACAAACCAAAACATGAAAAGGGTACCTGCTCATTAGGCATGGTAACACCCATACACTGGAGAATTAATCCCACAATCCTTCATCCTAGGACTCCTTCTTCAAAATGGCCTAACTTGGCCTCTACGACCCACTGCAAGACACAATGCACACAACCAAACTGATCAATGCAGAGGGGACAAGTTCAAAATGCACCTCCACCCTTATTTTACCATACACAGCTACAATTTCATAGCCCATGTACCTTGTGTATGAACCTTAATGCTCTACACCATTGGAATTAGCCGTCAAACCTCATGGAAACATTATGTCTATTCCCACATAAGATGAGAGAAATCTGATGCTTGTCACTCTCTAAATGGTAAAAAAAATTCAATTAAAAAAGAGAAAGGTGTATCTCTCTTCCTTCAACATCACTAAGAGGCAACACACCCTCACCTCTGTGACACATAATGGTGGCCAACAATGGTGGTAATGCTTTAACACAAAAAAAAACCAAAGAGGTGCCAATGCGCCCATTCCAGAAACTCACATTTAGTGAAGCCTATGTAAGCAGCAGCAATGTCATCAGACAGGATTTATAGCCCGCACTTGTCCGGTATCCAAGAAACCCTGCGTGTCTCTCTAAGCAACAAATCACCACAAACACACCAAGCCTATGTGCCCAGAATACATAGATATAGAGTGCTCAGGCACTTATTACCTCCAGCACACCAGCACAAATTAGGCCGCAACACAGTCACAGATCTCGTGTCCTCAAAACTAAGAGCCCAGTGCAAGAAACTGGTTCCTTCATACAACGCTAGAGAGCACATCCGATTCATATGTCGACAAAGAGGACTTCACGTTTCCCATTCGTGCTCCTATGAGTATGGAACACATAGTATTGCGGCCATCTTGCAACAAAGTAGTCAATGAAGTGAGTGAATATGTGTATGCCGCGTTGAGATTTTGGTATTGCCATTGAATATCCCAGTGAGTACAGTTGTCCTATCATTAGTCTTGTATGTATGTGTTATATATTTGATTCTTATTTTCTATAATGTGCTTGTGGATGTTCTTGGGTAAATGTTTTATATACTAATGTTTTAGATTGATACTATGCTGAATTTTGATATGAAATTGAAATAAAATGTGTACTGTGATTTTATGGTTTGACTACAAGGTCCATTTTCTAGAACTAAGCTGCGAGAGTTAATATGAGATAGTCACTGGTATTGTTTAAATTTGCTGTCGCTATCCCTTCTTTTTCAATATATGAATTCTGTTGGCTCCAGACAGTAGAGATAGGTCACCCTTATGGGGGGAGACTTTTGGGGTTCTTATGACCTGTATTATATTGTTCTACCAAAACCAGGGTGCATTGAAACACAATTTATTTGCTGTGTAAATGCCTAACAGATGCACAATAAAAGTAAAATAAACTAAGAATCCGTCTGTCAGTATGTCCAGATCAAATTGTCCTGTGTCCAAAGTTCTATTCTGACCCTCAGACTATAAATGTAACACAAAGGTGAAAAGGAAAATGTCTTTACCCATAGATGGTTGAAAAGTGTTCCTAAAAGAAAGAATATATGGCTTCAACAGAAAAGTTCTTCAAGAATGACGTGCCTCGTCCCGGGGTAAAAGGGTTTGGGGGGGGGCCCTTCTCCTGGATTCTTCCTTGCTCTTGAAGACTTCACATAAAAAAGTTCTCTGGGCCTTTCTTGACAAACAGTCACCTTTGCAAAAAAAACTTGATTGACTTTTATCACTTTGTCTCTTTTCTCTTTTCCTGGTTAGCACCGTCCTTTGTCTAGTTGTGATATTTCCCCTCAGGACTTCTTTGGATATTGTACACTTATTGCTATGGCCTGGTATACTCTCTTGCCAGGGTTTCCTAGTCGCATGCACTTGTGATTGGCTGCTATTGTCTCCTGCTACGGCTTTTGTGCTCACACTGTTGCAATTATGGGCCGTTGACCTTTTCCAGAATTGCGAGTGAACTGTGCTGAATAATTTATCTTCTTGCTATATTACCTTACTCAGATTTTCTACGTGCTTCCGTTGCACCCATTCATCTATTTGTAGGGGTTATATACTTGGTTCCTTTCCCTTCAAATGATATGTTTTATACATGATACCTTTTCCTTAGAATAATCTATCCTTTTGCTCTTTTTCTTTGTTATATTGCATACAATTCACAAGCCCCAGGGTTCCCCACTAGCTTTGGGTAGACTAACCGGCTCTGACCGGTGTGCTTGAATTCTCCCGCAGTGACGGTAAAGGATTTCTACGTGTTTCCTTGCTGCAAGCGCGTCTGTTTCTTTCCTCCGTCTCTCGCGACCTCCATGAATCGGGTCTGCTTCCTTCTCTGCTCCATTGTGTGAAGTGCTGTTGTGGACTACCTGCGAACCCCCGGAGTCCCTCACTGGCTTTTGGCATTGCCGCAGCCTATCCTGGGGTAGCAGCTGCTTCTTGTTTAGTCGGTGAGCCCCCTGGCTCAACTATGCCAGCTCCAGCCTTTCTCCTTCCTGGTTGTCACACAGAGGTTTCGCTCTCTCCTGCCAGCAGCAGACATGTCAGACTTTCTGCTTTTTTGAACATCCCGGGCTCATGTGCACGCAAGTGAACACTAGAGTGCTCGCTGGACTTGTGGTCTTTCTTAATCTACATTCTTTGATCTTCTTCGTCCCAGTATTTTGAGTCCATTGTTACAAACTGATTATGATAACTTTATTTTCAAGGGTTTCCCAAAGTAGACCAAAGGTAGAGAATTGGTCTACGGGTTTGGGCAAATGGATTTCCCCATTCTTTAGAGGGGGAATGAGTGGAAGTATGACAGTAGGTCCTAAGGGTATGGGATATGAGAAGGTTGTTTTCAAGGGAAAACAGCGGATACCATGTCTCGCCTGATAAAGCCATGACATCCTCCATGACATCCTCCAGGAGGTGGTCTCCTCCCATGTGATCCTCCCTCATATAGTCACCCACAGGGACAGGATCAGGTAGCGGCCCACATGGGAGGAAGTTACCGCCGGGAGATCATTGTTGACTCCACCGGATTAATCACATTTGCTTTACGCTTTGCCTTAATGCCCAGTAAAAAAATGACATGCCATTGTAAGAAAACAAGGCCCCTCCTCCTACCCAGCACAAATGCAAGGTCACCCGCATTCTCATTCATCCACCACTCTGCCATACGTTTGCTCGCGCATACACTCGCTCATTCACACACACGCAATCATACACCATACACTTGCTCATTCACACAGGCATCCATAAACACATACATTCATACTTTATTGTCCTTACTTGCACCCCCAGCCCAGACTCCACTCAGCCTGACGTCGCATAGCATGTAGCCCCTCCGCGCACAACAAAACAGGAAGAGCTTCCTGCAAATGCACGGAGAAGCCGGAGTGCTTCCAGATGGACGCCCAAGGGTGTTTGAATGCTCCCTATGCACATTTACGCCTGCATTTCCCCACCCTGCATCCCCAATGGGCCATGCCAGGCTGGGGAACAAACTGTCAAAGGGAAATCATGTTTCCCTGTACAGTTAAAAGCCACCCCAGGAGTGCTCTCTGAGATACATTCTGCAGCTGAGGGAGCACTTGATATCGTCACTGGGCTGACTTGACTAGTCTATAATCAGCAGGTCCGTGCTCCGTCACCCATTTTGTACCAGCTGCTCCTGCTGCCATCGTTGAGCCTTAAACTGGCTGAGGGATGATTCTGGTGTCGTTGAGGTCCTTGGTTCCTCATAAAAACGCATTCTGCCATTGATGCCAGAGCCTAGGAGTGACAAACAGATTGGTTTTAATATCACGGTGGTCGTATCCCGCTGAAGCGTGTCTTCCAAGACGGTGAGGGTGTCCACATTCTTGTTGGTCCTGCTACTTTCACATTAGGGTACTGGGCCCCAGCAGACTCCCACTAACGCCAGGAGGACATAAACTGAGAGCCTAACAAATGTGCGGTTAGATTGGTCCTCACGGGGGATTATGGGGAAGATCTGGCTTTGGTGAACAGTCTACATCATCGTTCAGGCATGGATGGCTAACTATGGCCTGTGTCTGAAAGATGACAAAACAGAGCTCATCATCCTGGGCACCGCAACTCTCATCGCAAAACTCAACCTTAATTATTCGGCATTCATCATTGATGGGAATACTATTAAAGTCGCCAGAGAAGTAAAAACTCTAGGCTTTTATCTTGACTCAACCCCATCTCTCACTAAACAGGTAAACTCTTTGGCCGCATCTACGGCCTACACATGCAAATTAATTAGAGCAGGAAAACAATTCCTGTCAGTTGATAGCTGCTTAATCCTTTCTAGAGCCCTTATCCTATCAAAACTATTATTGTAACACTCTCTACATAGGAGCAAATAAACCATCAATAGAATACAAGTGTTACAAAATAATGCTCTCAGGGCTGCCCTAAGCATACCCAGAAGAGCACACCTCTCCGAAATAAGAAGGAAACATAAATGGCTCTCCACCCAAGAGGAAATCAATCTCAAATCAGCCTCCCTCATCCACAAATGCCTTAACAAAGCCCCCTGTTACTTATCAGAACGATTCATCAGAAACAACTCTGTCAGACTGCCCAGAATAGCCAACCCCAACTGTCTTCAAGTGCCAAGATTCAAACTGTCCACCATTGGAGGGTCTCGCTTCCCAGTTAGGGCAGCACAATTGTGAGCTCCCTGGCGCACACTCTCAGATCTGACCAAACATTTACCAAATTCCGAAAGAATATTATTAAATGGCTCATAGAGAAAGATCTGTAACCCACTTTCCATCTATCGCACTAACCTAACCCTGACTGTTTCATTATATTTTTGTTATAGTATTGTTAAATATGTATATCTCTGTAAAGTACGTTTTGATGTCTACACTCACATGCCTTGATACTTGTGCTGCTTACCTTCATACTGTAACATGAAGGTAACCTGTCCTTACCCTTTGCTAATCTCTGCAACTAAGCTGTAAATTCTCTTTTAACTGCACCCTGATACCTCTGGGTCCAGCGCGCACAACAAATAAACAAACCTTCTATGCAGGGTCTGAGAAAACAATGGCATGTGTGCCTCACCCACCTCAGACATGGCCCTGGCAGTGTTTTACAAAACTAGGTAGTGCTGTGATGTGTTCCTGCACCTGGTCTCAACTGCTGGTGAAAGCTGCAGTGCTTCAATAAAACTGCCCATGTGCAGATTCCTACTCCATCCTTTGTCACACACAACTAATCACTCTGCCATTCATGCCCCTGACTTCTAATCAAACCTCTGCCAACAATTCTTCCCAGCACACCCGAAAAATAGACTTTTTTCCCTTCCTCAATGTGGTGGCAATTAAATTATTTCATGTGGTAGTTTTAACTATTGGGCTCTGCTAAGGTGTATGTGAGCACATTCCACAAACACCTCATGCACAAAATTTGCAATGTGATGGGCCTGTCAAAGTGAAGTCTATCTTAAATAATATCCCAAAGTCTTCGAAAGGCTAGTCTGCCTGTCAAATATTGATAATTTCTTGTATGCAAATTAAAAAATTAAATTAAATTGACCATTGCCTAATGTCTCGCCTTAAATCAATGCCTAATAGGCTGATCTAAAAAATAAATATCCAGCACTTAACCTGCAACATGCACCACCCTCCTCCCCATCCTCCCTCTATGAAAGGTCCCTAATGACTCTTCAGGATCTCCAGAAGCAAGTTCCTTGGACAGGTGAGTCTGGCTTCCTGAACTTGATTGACAAAATCTGATAAAAGTTTGGTAAGTTCAACGGATGCAAAGGAAATTTGTGTGATTCGTGTTTTGGCCAAACATTCAAGGCCTAGCTACAGGTCATTTGCTGATGTTGGTGGTTCTTGACAAATGTATACAGCTAGGGACTAATTCACTGGGCTGGATTCTTGATTATTAACCCCCCTCATAAATCTCCTGCCATTGACTTCATCAATACCCGATCCGGCAGCCCGGGGGCCAAGTTAACGATGGGCCCCAGGGCCGTTATCGGGTATTATTGCTATTTGCACCCCAGGCTTCTAATCCGGAATACATGGTTGCTGGTTGGGGGCTCGGGAGGGAACAGTGACCAAGGGACAAGGAGGGTGAGGGGGAGATGGTGGGCGGGGAGCAGCCATCAGGGGGATGCATGGATACTGGGAATCAGCCCATGATCTGAGCAGCCTGCTTGGTTGGCTCCCCTACCCCTGGTGCTAAGAGTAACAAGCCATCAGTAGAAAGTGTCCTGCTTGCAGGAAAGCAATACTATTATAGAAGTGATGCACTCACTGTTGCTGCAATTAAAGTTATGTATGGTTAGCCAGGATTTTCAACTGCTAATATATTACTATTACAGCTTACTTATTCTTTGGACTGTTTTGGGTGCCCTGTAAATAGACCATAATAAGGCATGGGGCATAGTTATGCATTGTAAGAGACTTTGAACAGCACCCTTCTGCCACTGATGGTGGTTCTGCTGCATGTGAATGGAAGACAAAAGGGGAAGAGTCATTAGTGGGACAATGGAAGAGAGAAATGTGAAACCTGTGGTGATGATTATTGCAGGTAGGAAGTACCTGCTTCATGTGTGCCAGTTTGCTTTTTGTGGGGTTGGTAAAGAGACTTGGAGCATGTTATCCATAGGACAGAACCCACAATTTGAGAGACTACAGGGTTTTGGGTCTGGGAGCTGCTGATGTGGGGCGAGTGTGATAGCACTAAATGGGAGAGCTTTGTTGTGGTTCGGTTAGTGTTGATGTGCTGATGGCTCATTGTATCCCATCTACAACAAAACGAGCATCTGTGATTTGACAGATGAGGGAAAGGGGGAGTCTGAAAACTCCACGCTTTACCATAGGCTGCATTAAGGATTATGACCGGCAAGAACATTTGATTCAGAGAAAGGGCTACTTGAAATTTGAGGACTGCAGTCACCTTTTTCATCTTCCTCAGTACGTTGTGTAAGGAAGTAAGACACAAGTGACCACAGTTCAAGGGTGTTTATTCAACTTCAACAAGGGTATGGTAAATGCCTATCTAAGCCTAAATCTACAGATGGGAGCAAGCTACGACCATCAAATAGTAACGCAGTCCTAGTGGTGTCTTGTCAAAATAAATGCCTATACTAAAAGCACAAAAAAAACATCGGGACCTTCTGTATGCATGTCTCTCTACTCCTCAAAGTGGTTGGCAAGCTGAGTTTCCTCAAACCTCACATTAATATGCTCAGGTTCTGGGCCCAGTGGCCTGCTGGGACCCTTGCCAATACACAAGAGGGCCTGTCGGGTGCAGTGTGAGGAGGAGTTTCAGGCTGTCAGAACAGGGGCCAAATTCCCTGCTCCTTTCTTTCAAAGATCTTCCCTGCTATCCCCCACATGCCACAAACTCTTCTCGCACAGTCCAAAATGAAGTCGCCCTCCCCCAATCTCCCAATAGTCACAATTCAACAGGTGTTGAGGTGGCACCGGGACTTGGGTATCATGGTGATAGTGCACCCCTACAGGAGGTTCTTCACAAGGAAATTAGGAGATAGAAGTTTGTGGGGATTTTGTAACAAATGCAGCACCTACGTCTATAAGGCGGTGTCAGTTGCAGAATGAGTGATCTGCTCGAATTGACAGAAAGCGGGTTTGGTGGGGCTATGATGGACTTTCCAAAAACATTGCAATCTTGTAGCTTCAGTCTCTGGCCCTTTGCTATGTAAGGGTGTCTGGCCTATTTCCTTACAAAGCTGTGTTCAACTGCTATATGATGGAACCCCAGCCACACTGCCATGTGTTATTCAGCCATAATTTAAGGGCTCTCCTTCCAAGGCAGTGAGGGGCAGTTGGGGATTGGCATATGTGCAAGGGATGAGCTGTCACCCGTGAGGGTCTCCTAGAGCCAGAAGGTACTGCCTCACGTGTTTACAGTTATTTACACTACAAACTAGAGGAAGGTGGGGGGGATAGAGGTGCTGCCTTTCTGGCGTAAGTGCTTACTGAATTATGCTCTTGCTTTTACATCTTTTACACAGGTTGGTATGTCTGGGCAGGAGTGGCAGTCTTCTGTTTGTGTAGTTTTGAACAGATTCCCAAAGCCAAGAATAGGCATGTGTTTTGGCCATGTGGGCTTGCTTTGGTTGCCTGGTCATTTTATACTTTCTTGTGGCACCTCATCTCTGCCTCTAGGGGGATATTTCTGCCTTCAAAAGCCTATCAATTTGTGTTGCAGGACATGTGTTTTAGGGAGATGGCTCGACTATCTGAAGCTAGAGCCTGTAAGGTGAAATCTATGCTATTTAGGGTGGCTAGTTGTGTTGCTACAGTCTGACCATGTAAGGTATAGCATGGCTTGACCAACGCAGGCCTGTAAGGTTGCTTAGCTGAGGGTTCCCTTCTCTCTAGGATCAGCCCTTTAGATAGCCTTCCGTTTTACCCACTGCATGTGTCCACGACAGTGGACTTGATTTTGTGATTATAACTTCCAGATGAAAGGTTGTGCTATATCACTTCCTATAATGTTGCCTGTATGAAGCTGTCAAAGGGCATTTGAGGTAGTATTTGCTATCCCTACTATTTATGTCAAAGGCGTCTAGTTACTGCACAACGGACTATATATATTGCAGGTGAAATTGAAAGATACTTTAGACACTATACTCCTATCAATGAGAATGCTGCATTGTTTGAGCTGGGTGTTTGCAATTGAACTTAATAAACAAAGGGGTCATTATAGAAAATCGCAAATATTCTATTTGTTGCATACATACATACCTTTTAAAGGGTATCTGGTCATATGCTTTTTGATGTGGTCTTCGGTTCATGTAATGCTACTTGAGAAACTATGGATCGCCATTTAAAGTCAGTCTGAATGGGCCTCATTATGAGTTTGCCGGTCTGGTAGTAACGGCGCCGGTAAGCTTCCGGTGCCGTTACTATCGGACCAGCAAACCAGGAGTTCTGCTCGCGGGTGCCTTTCCGCCCGCCAGTTCTGATTTGGCAGAAGTACTGGCCCCACGAGCTGAGCATGTTGGCTGCACCGGCACCATTCACGAATCGTGTCGGTGCATCCGACCTCCCCATTCCCATTGAGCACTATGCGGCTCAAATGGGAATGAGGAGTAATTATTACCGGCACCAGGCAATGTGGATGTACCGGGGATGAAATGCCTCAGTACATCCCCATTGCCGGGTGCCGGTAAAAAAAACTACTCCAGCGGCAGCCATGCTGGTAATTACCGGCACGCCTACCACCGTAGTCGTAATGAGGCCCAATGTGTACTGTGCCTAAAACTTTCGTTTTGATGCTCATGCTGTTCGGTCTCCAATTGACCACAACCTAAGGATCAACACTAACTAAATGCAAATGCTTCTCCCCCTTTACGTTCTTTATGTTCTTTGCTGAATTGCTGTGCTATTAGCACTACCTTTCACATGTAATGCTATCGCAAGATATGCAAAGAGAACAAAGAACAGACAAAAGGGTTCAGTTAATCAGTAAAAACAATGGTTGGCGTCAAGCCAGCATTATACTCTGAGCAAACAATCACCTGGCCCCTCGCCCCAGAAGTATTGTGTAAGGAAGCCTGTTATAGCTGGATTCTTTCAGGCACCTCGACAGAGCCTGGCCATCTGCAGCCCACTTACATCATCCTTGTGTATTAACAGAAAACTATGCATGTCCTTGTTTTAGATGAGGATTCATTATCCCATTTGTAAACATTTGTGGGTTCGCAGGTCCTGTTCCACCCATTTGGAAAAGTTGAAATGCACGGTACCGTGCATAAAATGTAGAACATTTTCTGTGATCTCCATACTCGGCCTGACCCTACCTCTACCTGTTAGTCTGTCCTTTCCAGTTTTTTACTGCACAATCCCATGTAATTAGCCGAACACATTTTTTTTTTCTTCTCTGGTGATCAATATGTGGTTTCTTCGCTTAGCTTGGTATTGACCGCACATTTGCACCATAGAACAAATATTAATCAGTCTGCTTTTATCTTAAAAGGAAATTTTAGGAACGTTTTATATCATGCAGAGTAATTACCTTCCAGCCGCAAAAATGTGAAATGATTGTTTTTGTTTCAGCACAAATCTATCAACTAAAGCTGGAAAAGCTGCCAGTGTCGTCCTATACTCCATGTGGAACCACAGCGACCTTCACGGTGCCTACAAAAAGGTAAGAAATACGCGACTTGAAAGACATGGGAAAGCCTTGCTATGATTTTCTAAAAGGTCTTCTGGTAATCACTTGGCATAAATGGATAGGGGTACGAAGTTGGAGGATTCTTTTAAAAAAAGATACTTTCAATAACACATTTTTGTGTACCGTATTTTGGGAGGACAAATGGGTTACCTACACATTTAGACAAACATGACAGGCATTTGAGACAAGGATGCATCAGCACAACATATGGTGTGTTTCTAAGAATCATTATTGGAGTCTTGTGCAAATTGTTTATACCTGAGGTCCAATGTTTAAAAACTTCCTTTGGCATAGTTGCCTTGCCTTTTTGACAGGATAAAGAGTACCTCGCTATTAAAGAAACTCAGCGTCTATTTTACAGTAGGTTATTGTTCAATATCCTCATCTATGAAATGATAGGTTATTTATAACGCGCTTAATACCCAGAAGTTTCTAAGCGCGGACTCGGGGATCAACCTGTGTTGCTTCATGTCGTCTTGCTTCCAAGGCGAGCATGTTGCCTTTGAGCTATCCTCCCAGGACAGTAACCTTATTTTGGTGCTAGACTATAAAAGTACAAAACAATACATAAGCTAACACATACACAGCAATAGACTGATCATTCGAAATATCAACACAAATTACAATCATTGTAAAGAAAAAAGTATCATTTGATAATATGAAATTGAATAAAAACAGCAAATTGTGTCATCTAGAATACAAGTTCTAAAAGACAGTTATATAGCACTAGATAACTCCTCTCCCTTCTGCACCATGCCTTATCGATATAACTAGATAAGGAAAAATTATATCAAACTGGCAATGTTGCAGAATTCCTCTGCAATATTCAAAGAATGAATCCCTCTGTTTAATAAGCATGGTTTGAAATTTCTATTTCTGATATCAGACATTGGGTGCTGGAAAAGAATGTTGTACAGACTCTACAGTGCCAAAACCAAATATACCAAATTCTGCATTGGGATTGTTCCATCATGCCTTAACTGAAGCTATGGATCAGGTGCCCAATCAAATGTTCAAGTATAAAGCTCTCTGGATTGGGCTACAAAGCCCCCGCTCCCACAAATAATCTTCAAAGACAGAACTCTGCTTGATGTACAAATAGTTATAGCCCATAGATAGGTGAAGACACTTGCTTACATTTTGGCCCACTAGAAAAGCATCCTGCACATCAATGAGAACCGGTCTGCTAGTATTGGTGATATCGTCTGCTTTACACCAGAGGTTTTTTAGGTTTAATATATTCAGATACTCTTTGATATACTTTAACCATGGGAGGGAAGATGCAATCTTGAATCTTAATACATCTTTTAAGGCTAGTCTGTAACTAACAAAGGAGCCGCAGGACCAGATGCGGGCCCAATATAACAATGGTTTGAGTGCCAGCTGGTTACTAATGCTTCTAAGACCAAGTTCTCGTCATAGACCTACCTGGGGTCTTAATATGGCCACAAACATCTGCTGCATTAGCCTATGCCCGATAGACTTCCAATGCGGGACTATATTTTTCCAAAAGTATTTTGAAAAACTCAAAATACTGTTACACATCCTCTCTAGAGATATATTGGCTTTTCCAGTATGTTTGGTCCATCCCATGAAAACCTAACCCTCAAATAGTCCAAATGTGAATGAACCCTCTTCTATTCTTACCCCACCAATGTTAAGATTAATTTAAAAGCGTGATCCATTTTTCCACAGCTCATAAACTTTGATTTGTCGTCGCTAATTTGTAATCCATGATTATCACAGAAATGTACAAAATGCTCAACAACTCTCAAGAGGCCAGAGGGGGTTTGCGAGATAATTTTCATGTTGTCAGCAAACAGTAGAATACCAATTTTTTCTCCCCAGGGGTTGGTGCATCAGACGTGTTCCTGGAACAATCTACTAGTACAAAAGCAAAAAATAAATAAAAAAAAGTCTGCTGGCAAATCTACAGCCCTGCCTCACCCTCTCAATGGGGAAAGATGTAGGGCCTTCTCCTAAACCCCACATAACTCTTACCATCCTATTTCCAAATAAGTCGGGACTTTTTTAAAAAACAATTTTAAACACTTTATATGTTTTGTAGTACAATCAATTCAAACATTGAATTCATACAATAATGCAATACATGGTTTAATATACACCCCTGGACTAACCAACACACCAGTGAAGGGACTTTTTAAGGAATGGTGAAGGGACTTTTTAGCAAGGCTTGCTATGGTGCAATTTTTTATATGCTGTCATAGTCGGCCTTGAGATCTATAAAAATAAAGTGTATATGCCCGCCTTTTGACTAACCTATTCATCCAAATTAAGGTTAAGTCTAAAAACCTGGCCAATAGTACCTTGCTAAAACTAGTTTTAGCAAGATACTATTGCATTAGTTTGAAGTACCCAATCTTACAATTTTGTTTGTAAAATGTTGCCTAATATTTAGCTACAAGCATCCAACAGCGTGATTGGGCGATAGCTACCTGGTAAACCGGAAAATTAGCACAATCTCTGCCAGTACCCAGGTTTTTCACCGGTCTTAAGTATAGCATTAAATAATGACAGAGTATTGTTTGGTATGGAAACCTGCTCTGAATAGAGTATGGAATGTAGGCTTATGGCTCCAAAACTATTTACCATGAATAGTTTGATCAAATGTCAAACAAGATGCAGAGTATACAATATTGTCTACATGTGCAACTTGGAAGGTCTAGAAGACAAAGTACAAACATCAGGAACACTTCAGAGCCAACAAGAATGGGGATATAAAATAACTATAGGCACTCCAGTGGGTCCCGGAAAAACTTGAATCATTATTTAGACGTATCCGATTCTTAGGAATTGAGCCATGCAAGATTGAATCCCAGTTGTGGAAATGAAAAGCTCCAATTTAGACAGACAAGATGGATCCAGAATCTCAGAACAGCAAAAACAGCCTTAAGGAGGTCAGATGTTTGTGTTATGTAATGGTGCAGAAGTGCCCGACTGACACAAGGGTGGCATGCAGATTGCTATAAGCCTTTATTGTAATGAAAACAAAGGACAAACCTAACTATCCCTAACTTGTAATAGTGGTTTCCCCACCTCAACGAATATACTCGGGGGTTGTCAGAATGTACAAGTAACTAAAGAATGCCCACCGTTGTCAATAAACCTTTTTCTGCCCCTTACACTTAATCAAACTAAGGAAATAATGTCTCTTCTTGGTCCAGAAGAATGTCTCCCTCCTTCTGAGCTATGGATAAGGGTTCTTGGTTAAAATGTCTTTAGATGGAAAATTAAGTTCGTAAATTACAAAATGTCCTCCTTGAAACGGCATTCCTTATTGCCCATTGTTAGGGTCACTATTAGGTTCTCTGTTGAATGGCTCCCTTCTCCAGAATTCCATTTTCTCAACACCAGGAGATATGCTGCTCTCCCCCTGGTCTTCCTTAGACTTCACAACGCCAGCGGGAATGTCCCCCTTGCCCTGGTTACTCTTGGCTTTCACAGTTAAGCCTGGGGACGGGGGCTTTACCTCCCTTGCCGTGGCCACCTCTCTCAGCCTTTCCAACACCAGGGGGAATGACTCCCTTCCCCTGGTTACCTTAAACTTCCACATTTCTTACGGTTCGAGGGAAGGCCTCCGTTCCCCTGGCCTTCTTCAGTCTTGTGGGTACCGGTTCTTTATCCAGATTTGGCTTCCCCTTGGCTGTGGCAAACCTGGTTCACTATCCTACCAGGTCTTGTCTGTATGCAACAATTCTTCTGTATTGTTTTTACTGGATGTGGGTCCCAGACCCGTGTTTCCCCTTCTTGGGAACCCGCAGCCCTGGCGAACTATGCTCCCAGGTACCGCTATGAAGAAGACTCTGGATGCACCTTTGCATGGGGCGTGGGGTCCCAGACCCATATTATATTGTTTCTATGCCTTTTGGGGGCCCCTGCAACCATTACGATCTTCCCACTCTCTTCCGGATGTTTACCAATGTTTCTCAGTTGTCTGCGAGCGTCTTCTCCTCTCTCTGGCGTCTTCTGATCCTCCCAGGGACTGCGGCAGCTCCGCAGTGGCTCCCTGCTGCTGGGCTGTGACACCTAGGCGGCTCTCTCCAGCCTTCACGCACGGCTCGCTGACCCACTTCTGGTCTGCTGGTCCAGCCTAACCACAGCAGACCATCTGGGGACGTCTCGGCAAACAGGTACTCTTTTTGTCCTCTGCTGCTTCTTCCTTCTTCCCACAGGATTCAAAACTCCCAGTTCCTCCAGGGAGGGTTTTTCCTATTGGTGAGTCATTCGTCCCTTTATGTCACAGCGTCGACCAGATTGTCTAGTCTGCTCTGTGTGAATATGAGGGTATTACCCAAATTGACCTTTTACTATTGACCTTTTGCACAATTGACCTAATTGTAGTGGTCCTAATTGACCTGCACAATTGACCTTTATATTTGTTATTTTATATATGTATTGGGTTGGTTTTGGATTATAAATAATATAAGGGGATTGGGTGGTGGGTTGCAGGGGGTTTTGGATTGGGTGGGAGGTTGCGGGGGGTTCCCCCCTGCATAAATGTCCTAATTGACCTTCTAAATTAGGTCACTTCTCCCAAGGTCAATTGTGAAAAGGTCAATTAGTAAACAACCAATATGCCAATATGAGCACTGATCGGTGCAGCTCTGTGCCTCCTTCATCGGTCATGGGGCATACGGACTCCCTTGGGTATTTCCTACTCTCCCTCATTTGTCATGTCAGCCACATAGGAACACATGTGGGCTTAGGGAGTTAGTGGTCTCTTTACAGGGAAGGAGGATGAGGGGGGGTTGGGGTATATCGGGACCATACTGCGTTCTCCTGAGATGGTCGTCCTGCGTCACATGGTGGGGGGAGGGGTCCTCCCCATGTCATCCTACCGTGCTACACCGACCCCAGGGGGACTATTGGGTAGTGTCCACACCACCCTGGCCCCATGGGAAGGGTCTCCCCCTAGGAGAGAAGGGACATCATCCGAGGATTCGTCAGTTATAACTGTTACTGACATAACGGACAAAAAAAATTAATATTGAGCAATACAAGTATTTTGTTTCCAGACCATATTTCTTCAATTCAAGGAACAAAATTATGAAATGATACATAACACAGGATTCTAAGAATCAAATGTTTATTGAATGATAGGTAGCCTGATTGAGGTAATTCTCTTCTTTCCCATAATCTTGATTTGACTAACCTAAGATATATCCCTTCTGAAATTCATCTGTTCATGTCTCTAACAGATTTCTTATTTTTTGTGTATGGTTAAAAACAAGTTCAACCTGTTACAATATTTAAATACAATAATCAAACTTAATGTCCTCCTTTTAAATCTTGTTTTTTGTAGGTAAAAGCAAAACAAAAATAAATTGACCATTTAAGAAAAAAAAGGGAACATTAAATAATTTAAGAATCCTTTAAAAATCCACATTCATTGCACTCAAATGTTGAATAATGCTTGATCAATTTAATAACTCCTCACCATCTAAAATCTTCAATTGTTTAAACAATCCTCACGCAGCCAAAGCCACTGAAGTAGGGCGAACCGTCTCATTGTAGCTGCCACAAGTTATCACCATCAATAAATGAAAGATTATGGACTTGCTTTTTAAAATAAATAATGCGCAAAGCTAAGAAATACTGGACAGTCGACAATAAGGTGCTTCTAAGTCTCCATAATATTAATATATTGCCACAATATCTACTAAACTCTTGGTCTTTAGTAATCGACTTTCCCCTGGCTAAAATGTCTCTAGTCAGTAAGATATTAAATCTGAATCTCATGACGGGCTCCTGGAAACACTTGTGTATAAGTGCCATGCAAATGCCAAATAAATAGTTATTACAAGAATAGCTATTAGGAACCAGAAGTCAATAAGGAGCCAGTATCCCCAGCTTCTTATATTCAAAGCTTAAGTGGTCTAGTGACTCATAAGCGTGAAAAGTATCCATGGTCGTGATATGATATGGTATTTTCTTTGTATCGTGCTCGTACACAATTGTTTCAGAGCGCGACAAGTCAAGGGAGGGGAACAGTGTAGAACACAACGATCTTACTAGGCCCAGTGACATTGAAAATGCGCAAGTGCATGGGAAAGGGGAAAAGTGCAAGGAAGTGGGAGTGTGGAAAGTGCGGAGCAGAGGAGAACAGATAAATAATAGTAAATACAAATAAATAGATAATAGAGGCAATAAACAGTGACAGTGCACCCAGCAAGTGGCAAGTGCCGTGTTTACGGCAGCAGACTGGGTAAGTCTGATAAGTGCAGAAAAGGAAGAAAATGGGGGTTGGGGGACTATATGGGTACAGATACAGTCCACAGTGCAAGGGGTAGCCAGAAGGCAGTGCAGGAGGGTGGCAGGGTGAACACGTACCTGGGCCCAGGGGACAGAGTGGTGACGATCAGCAGGGGAGAGGGGGAGTGAAGGCAGAAGCAAATGGGAAGGTCTTAAGGTGCTTCCGGAACCAGAGATGGTTCTCTTCAGGTTTTAGAGTGACATGGAGGCTATTCCAGAGGGAGGCCCAAGCCGAAGACAGAGATCTATCCCCAGCTTGTTTCTTTGAAAAACGACGGACCCTGTGGGACTTGGAGGTAGAAGAGCGAAGAGCTCGAGAGGGGAGGTATTTTGCGGAGAGATAGCTGAAGGTATTGCCCATTCTTCTTTATAAAGAGCCAATTTAGTAGAAGAAGAATTTCTCAGACGTTCCTCTGCTGCAAGACCAACTTCAGATGAAATTCCAATACACTTCTTGGCGAGTTCTCCCTTTTTAAATTAAGTAAAATTTCCAAGTCGCCAAATAACAAATGAATTGGGGCTTCCCAGCATTAAATAGTGCAATTTCACCCCTAAACAGACTAGATTTTAAACCTAGTTCAAAGCAAATGGCCACTATAGGAATACAATTGGGTACTGTCAGGATCCTGTGCCAAATCAAAGCCTCATATCTTAAGGACTTCAAGACCCAGGGTTGCAATATTGCAATTCCGTATAAAGGTTTAGGGATAACCATCCCCTCTTAAAATGTCATCAGCGGGCGGGCAGAACATTTCCCAAGTTATAATTCATTTAAGCCATTTGTCCAGCCAAAGCAACTACCTTCTGTTTCATAAACTCAGCTATATGTTTTACCAAGTTTATTTATTATGGGAAATCCAAGATAAATAATCCAAGATAAATTAAGTTAACTTTCTTCAATTTGGCATTATTTAATATCCAATTAAACTTTGTTGCTTTTATGGATAAGGTGAGTCGAAGGATTTTAGTTTTAATAGGCTTGTGTCATGATGCCTACCTCTAAGGAGCCAGGCCGGGCCCAGCAACCCCAGAGGCAGACATCATTTTCCCCAGGGAAGTCTCAGCGGGCCCAAGTCGGGGCCCTTTGGACTCAGTCCTGGCGCCTTAGGCGCCAGGCTCATAGCGGACC
The DNA here is from genome assembly GCF_040938575.1 of Ambystoma mexicanum. NCBI lineage: Eukaryota > Metazoa > Chordata > Amphibia > Caudata > Ambystomatidae > Ambystoma > Ambystoma mexicanum. Next base: position 100,583,902 of record NC_090936.1, on the reverse strand, counting down.
CCAGTCCTGGCGCCTTAGGCGCCAGGCTCATAGAAGAGGATATGTGTTTAAGTGCTTGGGTGCACACTTACCTGATGCAGACCTTGCTGCTTCATCCAGGCCCTCTTGAGGCCTGAATGGGACTACTTAACCTGTAGGACTACTTCACCACCCGGGTGTGGTCGGGGAAGGATACATACCTGATTGGTGGAAGGATACATACCAGGAACTTCTTCCAAGGCTATTTAAACCCCACCCGAACAGCCACACATGCTTCGCGTTGTTCTGCACCTAGCAGCTGGACGCTCACCGTGTCAGCTCCTGCATCCTGACTTCAGCCACGCCTGCCAGCACCCTGGAACACATGCAAGGGGAGAAAGGAAGAGAATAGGAGAAGAAAAGCCCTTACCTGCTAAATCTGCATCCCGGAGTCATTTCTCCAACGGCCCTGAAAAGGAAGACATCATTTTAAAGGCATTTTGTTTCGATCGCTGCAGCGCTGCATTTTACTCACCTTTGCAAGGCGCTTCCATCTTCAGCAGCGATCTTCCGGATTCAGCTACGCCCCGGCGCCTAGAGGAAAAAAGACAAGAACAAAGGTGAGAGGGAGAAAAGGAATAAGGAAAGCTCAGTTTCCTTTTAAGTCTTACCTGTTGGATTATTCCCACTGCATTTCGGGTCCTGCCGCTTCCTGGCATCTCCGGACCCCGGCCCCTATGGGGAAAAAAGACAAAGACATTGAATGAGCGAATGCAAAGACATTACCTGAGCGCTCATCCAGAACTGTTTCACTTCGGGTCGGCGCCATATCTCCGGCACTCCAAACCCCGGCCCCTAAGGGGAAAAAGACATAAGCAATAGCGCTTGCTGCAATTAGACAACGAACATTATTAAGCTTGAACTTTTGAACAGAACTTTTACAGCGCCTTACCTGAACAGTCAAGCTTACCTGAACTCTCATCAATCCTCAATCCAGTGAAGTAACTGGGTTTCAACGCGCCCCTGCATCAGAAGCAGGATGGAGAGCTCATCCTTCCAAACCCTAAGTGAGGCTTCACGGGGAATCGTGGAGGAGGTATCGTGGAGGGTTGGAAGGGAGTGGGAGGCTTGAGCATTGTTCCTCAGTTGGCAATACTCCCTTTTCACGCACAGGAGGGTATCCAACGAGCCAGGGAAGCCAGAATAGAGGGGCCCTTCCTGTCCATCTTCAGAGTTCTGCGCCTTTGACGCCGCGTCTCCGTGGGAACCAGGTGAGCGTTACAGAACGCGAAGCCTTACCACAATTTCCCACCTGGGCGCTATGGAGACTTCCGAGACAGATCAGCTGGCCCATCTTTTAGGGGAATTACGGGCAGAAGTGCACTCAGCCCGCCAGGAGACTAATGCTCTCAGAAGGGAACTAATCCTATCCAAGGAAAGAACTGATGATCTGGCCAAAAGGTTATTGCAGGGCCAGGCAGAGCACACTCCTTTACCTGTTTCCGGAGATATTTCTACAACAATGGGTTCGAATAACCCGGTACAAATCAATCTACCTGGACACATGCCTTTGGCCCCGCCGGAACGTTTTGCGGGGGATCCCAAGAAATATGCAGTTTTTATGAACCAATGCCGTTTACACTTTTTATGCAGGCCCGGGGCCTTCCCCAATGACCAGACCAAAGTAGCCTTTGTACTATCTTACCTCAGTGGCTGTGCTGCCGATTGGTCTATTCCATTGGTAAATCAGGATGATCCCATTCTCCGGGATTTCCAGGGCTTCCAGGCCAGCATGGAAAGATTGTTCGCTCGACACTCGCAGGGACAGGCCCTTGACAACGAACTGCTATCCTTACGACAAGGTAATCAGGATCTTTTGTCCTATATCGCCACCTTTAATAGACTAGTTGTGGAAACCGGATGGCCTGAAAATAAAAGGATCACATTGTTTCATCGAGGCCTGCGCGGAGAGCTTAAAGATGTTATAGCTCAGATAGTAGATCCACCCCAGGCCTGCGCAGACTACATAGACTTAGTGGTTCAACTTGATCACAGACTTCAAAATAGAAAAGCAGATCGGCTCAAGTATGAAACCAGAGTACCTATCAAGACCCACGTTAACTCCAAGAGTACTGACGTTTCCGAACCTATGCAAATTGGCAGTGTTAAAGGACCATTAACGCAGAAGGAACGAGAGAGAAGGCGACAAATGCAACTTTGTCTGTATTGCGGAACTTCCGGTCACTTTCTTCAAAGTTGTCCAGTTAAACCACCCAAGAAGGTGGTTGGAGCCACTGATAACGAGTTATTGACACCTGGTTCGGGAAACGACGTAGCCCGACAAGCGTAGGGGTCCGCTTGCCGAGCTTGAAAACAAACTCTTTGACCTCGCATTTTGTCATGCCAATGGTGCTTGTGAACCCAAAACAGCCTCAGCAGTTGCATACTATAAAAGCATACATAGACAGTGGAGCTATTGGAAATTACATAGACCGTGAATTGGCTTCCAGGATTAAGCTTCCTCTCCGCCCGAAAGTAACCCAAGATGTAATTACTACAGTTGATGGAACCGAAATAGCCTCAGGGCCTGTAACGCATTCCACAGTTGAAATCACTCTGGTGGGTCAGGACGGACATCGGGAAGCAATCGTGTTTGATGTGATCAAGGCCCCACAATTTCAAGTACTTCTTGGAATCCCTTGGTTAGAAACACATAATCCGAGAATAGACTGGCGAGCAAAGAAGATAACTTTTCCTGATTGTGAACCAACCTGTTACCCAAGGAATCCAGCTATGGGTCTAGCCTCTGTAACTTCCACCCCTGTACAGCTACCATCTGAATACCAAGAATTCCAAGACGTTTTTCAGAAAGAGCAGGCTAACACCTTACCTCCCCATCGATCTTACGATTGCCAAATCGACTTGGTACCCAATGCACAACTACCTTGTAGTAGGATTTATGCTCTTACTGAACCTGAGAACCTGCATTTGCGCCAGTATTTGGATCAATACCTGGCCAATGGTTTCATTCGCCCATCAAAGTCACCAGTCTCTTCCGCTTTGTTCTTCGTACCTAAAAAGGAAGGAGACCTTAGGGCCTGTATTGACTACCGCGCCCTAAATCAGATAACGATTAAGAATCGTTACCCTTTGCCCCTGATACCTGAGCTTATCGATCAAGTAAAAGATGCTCGTGTGTACACCAAGCTAGATCTCCGAGGAGCTTACCACCTGGTACGTATAAAAGAGGGCGACGAGTGGAAGACTGCATTCCGCACCAAATTTGGGCTCTTCGAATATCAAGTAATGCCCTTCGGTTTGTGCAATGCACCTGCCGCCTTTCAGTACTTCATGAATGATGTTCTTCGGGAACTTATCGATGTTTGTGTCATCGTTTATATTGACGACATCCTGGTGTATTCCTCCTCAGAATCTGATCACAGAAACCATGTTAGGGCAGTTCTTGAGAAATTGCGCCAGCACAAATTATTTGCCAAGCTCGAAAAATGCGTTTTTCATACCACAGAAGTGGAGTTTCTCGGATTCATCCTGACACCTCAAGGAATCCGAATGGACTCGCGGAAAGTGGACGCCATTCTCAAATGGCCATCTCCTAGCTCTGTGAAGGGAGTGCAAAGCATGCTTGGCTTTGCCAATTTCTATCGAAGATTCATCCCGGAATTTTCTCGAACTGTTCAACCCATCACAGCTCTCCTAAAAAAAAAATAAACGCTTTGAATGGACTCTTGAGGCTGAACAAGCCTTTCAGGACCTGAAAACCAAATTCACCTCTGCACCTGTATTGAAGCACCCGCGCCCAGATCTCCCTTACATCGTGGAAACCGATGCATCCAGTTCGGCCATGGGAGCTGTCCTGTCGCAAAGAGACCCAGAAACTAACCAACTACACCCTGTAGCCTTTTGGTCCAGAAAATTCTCTCCACCTGAACTCAATTACGCAATTACCGACAAAGAATTACTGGCTATTAAATCAGCTTTCAAGGCTTGGCGTCACTATCTTCTCGGTGCAAGACACACCATCACCGTAATTACGGACCACAGAAATTTGCAGTATTTAAAGACGGCCAAAGCTCAATCTTCGCGACAACTCCGATGGGCTTTATTCTTTGCGGAATTTGATTTTGTAATTACCTATCGCCCTGGCTGCAAGAATGGTAAGGCAGATGCCTTATCCCGGATAGGCATGGAAGAACCCAATTCGAAAATTTAGAACCTGTGCCAATCATACCGGAACAAAGAATTCTGGGCTTGACTTCATTGCAAACCATTGAGGACATCCAAGCTCAAGTAAAACAGCTTTTTGACTCTTCTGCCTTACTGGAACGGAGTCAAAAGGGTCCTCACTACACCGTTAAGGATGATTTACCCTACTTCCAAGAGCGGTTATTTCTGCAAAGTAAAGAATTGCAGGAACTTGTCATTACCCGTCATCATGAATCATTAATGGAAGGACACCCCGGTATCGCGAAAACAGAAGAAAAGATCAAACGCCACTTCTGGTGGCCTTCTTGGAGAAAAGACATAAAGTCATTTGTGTTGTCTTGCGGAATCTGTGCCCAAAATAAGAGTCAAAAGAAAAGGCCAGCCGGCCTACTTCAACCTTTGGACATTCCACCAGCACCTTGGCACACCTTGTCAATGGACTTTATAACTGACCTGCCTCCTTGTGGTGGTTACAACACGATTCTCGTAATAGTGGATCTATTCTCCAAAATGGCCCATTTTATCCCTTTAAAAGGATTGCCGTCAGCTTCCACCTTGGCCAAGGAATTTATGGAAAATATAGTGCGGTTACATGGTTTCCCTTCCATATTAGTCTCAGACCGTGGAAGTCAATTTATCTCCCACTTTTGGAAGAAATGTTGCCAACTAGCACAAATAGACGTGCGGTTATCCACCAGCCACCACCCCCAGACCGACGGACAAACCGAGAGAACCAATCAGACTCTCGAGCAATATCTGCGGTGCATGTTACACCAATCCGAGTTGAATTGGAAGGACATCCTTTGGATTGCAGAATATGCATACAACAATTCAGTGCATTCTGGAACCGGACAGACTCCTTTTTATACCCTGTATGGTCACCATCCTCGGACCTCTGACCTAGATCCACCTCTGACCCTGGAGATGCCTGCAGTAAATCACCTACATTCCACAATAACCCAAGCCTTCAAAGAAGCTACAACCCACTAACAGCAAGCCAAGAAAAAGTATAAAGAAAACGCTGATTTGCACCGAAGTAAAACTCCTCCTTACCAAGTAGGAGATCAGGTATGGCTAGCAACTAAACATCTACCCCTCAAGGGTCAGCGAACTTTTAATCCCAGATTCATTGGGCCTTACCCCATCAAAGCTATTATCAACCCAGTGGCCTTTAAACTCGATTTACCATCCAACATGCGGATTCATCCCGTTTTTCACGCATCTCTTCTAAAACCAGTACAACCTGGAACCAGACTGTCTGAGCCCCCAGGCCCTGTCCAAATTGATGGAGAATTAGAATTCGAAGTGAAAGACATTTTAGATTCCAAGATAGTTAAGTCGAAACTCTTCTATCTTGTTGATTGGAAAGGATATGGACCTCAGGAAAGATCTTGGGAACCCAGTAACTATGTTCACGCACCACGATTAATTCAAAGATTCCATCGAAGATTCCCGCACAAACCAAAACCCCCGGAGGAAAAGACCTTGGGAGGGGCCTTGAGGGGGGGTACTGTCATGATGCCTACCTCTAAGGAGCCAGGCCGGGCCCAGCAACCCCAGAGGCAGACATCATTTTCCCCAGGGAAGTCTCAGCGGGCCCAAGTTTGGGCCCTTTGGACTCAGTCCTGGCGCCTTAGGCGCCAGGCTCATAGCGGACCCCAGTCCTGGCGCCTTAGGCGCCAGGCTCATAGAAGAGGATATGTGTTTAAGTGCTTGGGTGCACACTTACCTGATGCAGACCTTGCTGCTTCATCCAGGCCCTCTTGAGGCCTGAATGGGACTACTTAACCTGTAGGACTACTTCACCACCCGGGTGTGGTCGGGGAAGGATACATACCTGATTGGTGGAAGGATACATACCAGGAACTTCTTCCAAGGCTATTTAAACCCCACCCGAACAGCCACACATGCTTCGCGTTGTTCTGCACCTAGCAGCTGGACGCTCACCGTGTCAGCTCCTGCATCCTGACTTCAGCCACGCCTGCCAGCACCCTGGAACACCTGCAAGGGGAGAAAGGAAGAGAATAGGAGAAGAAAAGCCCTTACCTGCTAAATCTGCATCCCGGAGTCATTTCTCCAACGGCCCTGAAAAGGAAGACATCATTTTAAAGGCATTTTGTTTCGATCGCTGCAGCGCTGCATTTTACTCACCTTTGCAAGGCGCTTCCATCTTCAGCAGCGATCTTCCGGATTCAGCTACGCCCCGGCGCCTAGAGGAAAAAAGACAAGAACAAAGGTGAGAGGGAGAAAAGGAATAAGGAAAGCTCAGTTTCCTTTTAAGTCTTACCTGTTGGATTATTCCCACTGCATTTCGGGTCCTGCCGCTTCCTGGCATCTCCGGACCCCGGCCCCTATGGGGAAAAAAAACAAAGACATTGAATGAGCGAATGCAAAGACATTACCTGAGCGCTCATCCAGAACTGTTTCACTTCGGGTCGGCGCCATATCTCCGGCACTCCGAACCCCGGCCCCTAAGGGGAAAAAGACATAAGCATTAGCGCTTGCTGCAATTAGACAATGAACATTATTAAGCTTGAACTTTTGAACAGAACTTTTACAGCGCCTTACCTGAACAGTCAAGCTTACCTGAACTCCCATCAATCCTCAATCCAGTGAAGTAACTGGGTTTCACCGCGCCCCTGCATCAGAAGCAGGATGGAGAGCTCATCCTTCCAAACCCTAAGGTGAGGCTTCACGGGGAATCGTGGAGGAGGTATCGTGGAGGGTTGGAAGGGAGTGGGAGGCTTGAGCATTGTTCCTCAGTTGGTAATACTCCCTTTTCACGCACAGGAGGGTATCCAACGAGCCAGGGAAGCCAGAATAGAGGGGCCCTTCCAGTCCATCTTCAGAGTTCTGCGCCTTTGACGCCGCGCCTCCGTGGGAACCAGGTGAGCGTTACAGCTTGATCTTTAAAAAATTACCATATGCATACGAAACAGAAGCGTTACTATATCTCTGTAAACCAATAAGGGTGCAGTCAAATAATAAGATATCATATGCAAAACACACAAACTTAAAATCCACCAAGAGTCATTCAAAACCTGAGACCTATAGGGTAAAAAGACAGTGCTAAAATGCAGCCCTGTCTATGACCAGATTTTCTGCGCATTTTCCTTGAAAAGTTACCTTCAATGTCCAGTCTAACTTGGATATTTGAATTATTATGTAGGCCAACAGTAAACTTCGGTAAACCCTTTGGGATACCACATCTTGCAAGTTTATTGTAAAGTAAGTTGTGATTAACAAGATTAAAAGCTGATGATAATTGATGCCACAAAAATACTCATTTTGATCTCCCATGTCTGCTCCTGAAAGCATTTTAACAAAAAGCCATTGAGGGTGGTTCCCTCATGTTGCCTAAAACCAGTCTAGAATTTGTTGGTCTTCCCACTTCCTCTCGTCTCAACTAGTCAAATGGATTAAAAAATTGGTAGCAAATATTTTGCAATCACCATCCATGATTGCAATGGGCTTATAATTCTTTGGGTCAATTTGCAACCCCGCTTAAAAATTGGAATGACATAGGTGGTTTCCGAGGAGGCTGGAAAGTGTCCTGACACTACAAGATTATTAAAATAGTCAGAATTGTGGCCCAATTGTCCGGGGCAGCTTTAAAGACTATTGGATAACCTATTCGGCCCCACCGCCATTGAAGGGCTAGTTTTCGTTATAATTTTGTAGATAACGATATATACCACAAATCTGTGTTTTGTTGTCTAGTTTGTGCCTCAAGAAGATAACGAAAAATTGGGTCACCTCCTAACGGTGTATACATAAACTCAGTGACTCACCCACAACGCTTCAGAGATAGGGTTAGTTTGCTTATTGGATTGGGAATTTCCCATAGTTCATTACTGTCCAAAATGTGGAATCATCCATTGTCTTTAAGATATCGAGCTTCAGCTTCCTATCTTTTGATACCGAATAGGCGCAATGATTTTTAGCCAAGTTCCTATATGCTTGAGTGAACTTTTTAATTTCTTTATTATATTTCTTGGAATCCGTTTTTTTCAGAGTCCGGATTTCCTGTCTCATGGTCTTTGTCCTCTACAATACCTGGCTATCATAACCATGAAGTTGTTTGTAATTCTGCCCCTCTCCAGGTTTAAGGTTCCTATTTGAGAATAATCGAAACAGTGTATCTTCCAAAAAAGAAAGCAAGTTATCAAAATTAAATGTATCCATTTTCCGCTCTTAGGCAAAACTTCACCATGCTTACCATTAAGTATATCTGCACTCTTAGGGGGCGTGGCCTGGCAGCCATGGAGTAGGCTGCTTCCTCACAGAGCTCTGTGATCCGACAACAGATCCTGGAGAGCGCGAGCTGCCTGCCAGATGCAATTGGCATTAAATTAACACCGAGGGTGTATGAAGGCGCATGGAGCAATATGTGAGCGGCCACGATCTGATAGACCCACGCGTTCGGTCGAATTGATACTTTGTTGCTGAGCCTACAGTGGATACCAGCAAGGACAACAAAGGCAAGATGGCGGCGTGGCCGGAGCACAGAGACCCGTGAGGACTCGATCAGACGGGACGAAACGGGCGACCCGCTGAAATGTGGCAAGACATCAGAGGCCAGAGAATGGGCGCCGCGCTATAATTCATAAACATATAAACGTAAATATATACACGTTTCAGTCGGCTGAATGAGATTGGCGAGCGACAGCGCGAGGCTGGCAGTGTGCGGGTACCGCAGGTGACAAGAAGCTGCAGGCGATAGAATACGTGCGGGCAGAACAGCGGCCCCGACTTCCACGGGCACCCGGCAAGTAGGAGCACCCTCGCCACAGAGGAAGGAGGCCGGCATCTAGGCGAGTAGAGCGGTCTAGGAGGTGAAGATACCCGCCAGCATAGTGGAGTGCGGCAGCCCAGGGTGTGCGAAAACACACCGCGGGGAACATAGCTGGCCCCTTCAGATGAGACCGACGAGGGACAATAGGGCATGAGTGTGTCGGCACCGAAAGAATAAATGGGACCGCTGCTAATGTAAATATAAATAAAATAACACCTGATTGCAAACGCTGAGCAGGCGCTATAGCCCACGAACAACGTTGGCTACAAAATCGCTGCCGGAGGACAGGCACTGGGGATGTAAACACGAAAATTCGGGGAGAGGCAGCTGCATCGGATCGTGAGATCAAAGGAGACACAGCGCTGGAGCCGCGGCAGGTAGCCGCACGCATCAGAATAAATGCGCAACGTCCAGCCAGCAAATAAGGGGAAGAGAGCAGATGGAAGAAAGGAGCGGATGGCCCCTTCCGCAAAGTGAACAGATAACGTGGAGAGCGGAGTGATGCGAGGCTCCTCCTACTCTGGGCTGCTGGAAAAGGTGAAAGTGCTGGGCAAGTGTCTTTAGGACATGCACATGGGCTATTGACAGGTAGTGGCCTATAAGGGGGATACCACTGGCACACCGGGCGACAGATGAGCTGGGGGGCGAAGAAGCCACAATGAAAGGGTGCCCCCCTCCTGTAAGACTGGCGAGAACGCCAATAACTAACACAGAGGGTGGGGGCATGCGGGCCCCCCCCCTCCCTGGGATGCCGAGGAAGAGCAAATTGCCGGACGAGTGTCTCTGCGCTACGCAACCTGGTCACCATTCAGAAGGGGCCAGAGTGTAACATACCAAAGGGAGATAAATGTGCTGGAAGACGAAGAGGGCACATTAAGACTTATTAGCAGACTGTGGATGAGAGAACGGCTGCAGCAAGGGGGATATTAGGTGGGGACAAAAGCCAGAGAGCATACTAAGGTCCCAACAACCACAAAACAGAAATGAGGCCTGGTGAAACTTGCACTGGGGAGCATAAGAACTTATCTCAAGGGTGAGACACGCATGGCAAGCGGCAACAGCCACCCCCGACAAGAAAAGGCCTAGGGCAGGAACGCAGTGGAACAATGTCTGAGAAGAGCGGCAAAGCTAAGAGCAAACAACCCACGATGGACATTTTTGCAAAGTCCCAACAAGCCCCTACCATCCCAGCGCAAGGGAAAGCGAGTGCGCCCGTGGAAACAGTTGCCCCTCGTGAGGACAGCACCATTCTAACAGCCATAGCAGATCTGAACTCCAAGTGGGGTACAACAATGGCGGACATGAGAACGGCACTTGAGAACAAAATAGATGCCGTGGGGATCGAAGTGAATTTGTTGAGAAAAGATGTGAGGGCCCTTGCGGGAAGAACGAGCAAACTAGAAAGTGCGGTGAAGGTCAACACGGACACTGGAGAGAACAACGCAAAAGAGGTCCATATTCTGAAACAGGTGGCGAACCTAGAGAGCAGAGCAGAGGAGGCAGAAGGCCGGGCGAGGCGCAACAATGTCAGGGTGGTTGGACTGCCGGAGGGAGAGGAAGGACTAGACCCTACAGCGTACGTGGAAAACATGTTGCAAGAGATAGGAGCCGGCGAGCTGTCACAGGGATTTGCGGTTGAGCGAGCCCACAGAGCATTGGTGAGAAGGCCGCAACCCGGGGCTCCGGGGCAATAATAGTGAAAATTTTGAATTACAAGGGCCGCGAGAAGATATTAGAATTTTTTCGGAAAGGAGGGACGATAGAGGATCGGCGACCATCTCAGCATATCCGGACTGCACCATGCTGGTGCAAAGACAACGGTATAGCTGTGTGGCAGTCAAGAGAAGACTACGCGCCGCAGGACACCAATACATGCTCCTGTACCCGGCGAGGCTCAAAATTGTCTACAAGAATAAGGTGCTGTTTTTCGACACCCCGGAGGAGGCGGCAGAGTGGCTGGATGCGCATGGCTGTCCAGATCGAGATGAGGAGCAGGCACAACAAGAATGCGATAAGTGACTGTTATGCTGCATAAGGAGGGAGGGGAGTGGGCAATTGGCAAAGAGTAAGTGTGTGAGATGGTATAGTGATTCAAGAACTTCAGTTGCACTAAGGGTATTTTGGACATATTGTACTTGAATATAACCAGTGAAAAGTTAAGTTAGATGGGCAGTGCAGATGGCGCTCAGTCTAACAAAATAAGTCAGAGCTATCTGTAGGAGAAGGCTCACCCCCAAGTAGTAGAATAGTTAGGTCACCACTAGGGTGATGATTCCCCGCTGAGCTGCTGGTACGGTCTAGGCCGGAAAGGGGCTAGATGCGGGGGCGCCTGAGATGCAGGAATGGAGCTGGGCAACAGTTGGGTATGTGTGGGGGGGTGGGGAAGGGGGAGTGCAGTGAAAGTTTGGGTAGGGGCATTGGGGGTGGTGGAAGGTTGAAGTTGTTGAAATGGTTTGGAGTTTGGGTCAGGCGGGGGGGACAGTTGGATGGGGACTGGGGAGTTGGGTGTGTTTTTTGTTAAGGGGAATACGAGTTTATATGGACTGAGATGGAAGTGGGATCTGGACTGCACCGAGGGGAGGGGGAAGGGGGACTCTAATGGGCCATGGGGGACCTTAAAATAATTACGTGGAATGTCAGGGGGCTCAATAGTTATCTTAAGAGGAACAAGGTTATGTTGTATCTGCGCAGACAGAAGATAGATATTGCACTGTTGCAGGAGACTCGCCTGACACAGGAAAAGATGGAGATGGTAGTGATGAAATGGAAAGGGGTTGTGGTGGGCTCGACATATTCTGCTTATGCTAGAGGAGTGCTCACCTGGGTGGCGCTGCATGTTCCGTTTCAGCTGTTGCAGGAAAAGGCAGAAACGGATTGGAGGATGGTCATACTGAGGGGATTGGTGGAGTATAGGGAGATAAGCATTGTAAATACATACGCCCCCAATCAAAATACTGCAGCATATTTCAGAACTCTGTGTACTAACCTTAGCATGTGTATGGGGAGTGCAGTGATCTGGGGGGGGGGGGGGACTTCAACTGTGTATTAAACCCAAGAATGGATAGGTGAGATGGAAAGATTGATAGACCGACCCCAGCGGCTAAACCATTGCAGACACTACTAGATGACTTTGTTCTGGCAGATGTGTGGAGAACAAGACACCCCCAAGATAGGCAGTACTCGCACTATTCCGCCCCGCAGCAGTTGCATACGAGGCTGGACTATGTCTTAGCTACGTCAGAGGTAATAACGGAGATTACTCAGGTAGAATACAAGGCGAGGGTCCTCTCCGACCACTCGCCCCTGGTTCTCGGATGGCAATACTGCCCCCCGAGAGCAAGGATCCCGACATGGCACTGCCGGGCTGAGGCACTTAAGGATCCCTTTTTTAGAGAAGACATAAGAGAGGAGATTACAAACTATTTTGAGATAAATACAGGTAGTGTGGACTCGGCTAGCACATTATGGGAAGCTTTTAAGCTCGTGGTGCGAGGTGTAGCCGTAGAAAAATCAAAGGGCCTGCAAGGTGGGATCCTGGCTGATCTATAAGAAACGGAAAGGGAACTGGAAAAGGCATTGAAGGAGGGAGGTGACGCAGAGAGCGATATGGAGCTTTTACTTAAACTGCAGCAGAAATATGCAGAGCTGTGGGAAAGACTGTGCAACCTCAACTATAAAAAATACATAAAGAGGCAGTATGCGGGAGGGGATAAAACAGGAAGGCTTTTGGCATGGTTATACAAGAGCGAGACCCCCAGACCTACGATCAGAACGATAACGAGAGAAGATGGTAGCGTAGCTGACACCCAAGAGGGAGTTAATCAAGAGTTTGCAGGTTGCAGGTTGCTATATGGAGACAAGGAGGGTAGTAGTCATGAGGAGATAATAGAAACGCTGGGGGATATTGGACTGCCCACGATAAGTGCTGAAGAAAGAGAAGAGCTAGACGCACCAATTACTTTGGAGGAGTTGGGAGAAGTGGTGAGGCAGCGGCCTACCAGTAAGACCCCAGGGGCGGACGGGCTCCCAAGTGAATTTTATAAAGTATATAGAGAGGAAGTGCTCCCCCCAATGTTAGAAATGTTAAATGAAGCGTCTGAGGTGGGACGTCTGCCGGAGTCACTCAGAGAGGCGATTATAATACTGCTTCCCAAACCCAACAAGCCCGGGCATAGCTGTGGATCCTACAGACCTTTGTCGATGTTGAATCAAGACTGCCAAGACAGTCGTCAGTATCTTGCTAACAGGCTGAGGAGAGTTATTGGCACACTAATACACCCCAACCAGACGGGCTATTTCCCGAATAGGAATATAACACATAATCATAGGAGACTCCAACAGGTTGTCGAATGGGGGAGTAAGAATGATGGTGAAATGGCAATTGTGTCCTTGGACACGATAATGGCTTTCGATTCGGTCAAGTGGCCTTGGCTGCTGGCGGCCCTAGCGGGCTATGGTATGGGGCCTGGATACATAAGGTGGGCAAAGATGCTATATAGTGACCCGCTGGCCAGGGTCAAAGCGGGATCAGTGATATCTGAAAGATGGCAACTTAGTAGAGGCACCAGACAGGGGTGCCCATGGTCCCCAATGCTCTATATACTGGCCCTGGAACCCTTAGCAAGATACCTTAGACAACAATACGATTGGTATTGAGATAGGAGGGGAGCGACACTTGATCTCCTTATATGCAGATGACTTGCTGCTGTACTTGAGGCACCCGGAGGAAAATCTCCAGTACATCCTGGAAGTGATGGAAAGATATGCAGGGTTGTCTGGTATAGCAATGAATCCTCAAAAATCCAGCATTTTCCCGCTAGGCAGTTACAAGGGAATCCCGGTGGGACGGTTGCCGGTGTTACAAACACCATGGGCAGTTGATACTTTCTGGTATCTTGGAATAGATGTGTACCACACAGTGGAAGAAGAGCACAGACACAATACTGAGGTAGCCATTCAGAAAATTGAGAAGTGTATGCAGTTCTGGGTGAAGTTACCCTTAGCAATGATGGGAAGAGGGGCAATGCTTAAGATGGTGGTCCTACCTAGGCGCCTGAATTATTTTGGGAATATTCCATACATGATACCCAAGAAGTTCTTTACTAGACTGAACAGCTTGTGTAGGGATTTCCTGTGGCACAGTAGAAACTGCAGAATTTTTATGAAAAAGGGGGGATAAAACTGCCTAATTATGAGGTTTACTATGTAGCGAGCCAGCTACAATACGTTGCCAAGTGGCTCTCAGATGAACAGACCCCCGAATCCAGGTTGTTTGGACAGGACTGTGCCCCGTTTTACTTAAGAGAGATGATCTGGCTGCCCAAGGCAGAAATGGAAGGGCGCCCTAAGATGATGATGATGTTGGGGTGGAAGATGTGGCATCGAGCATGCCAGATGATGGGGAACCCATTCCCATGCTCCCCGCAGGTGCCACTAGTTACACTAACGCGGGGGGAGATAGGCAGCTGAGGATGACAATTGGGAACCACTGGGAGTCGGTGGGGCTAGTGACGATGGGAGATATCTGGCAAGAGGGGACCATCACAGATTTTGAAGTGCTGGGGGAGGAAATGGGATTACATAAGGCCCAGTATATCACAAATCATAGAATGGTGCAGATAATTAGGAGAACATGGCCCGAAACGGTACTGGAGGAAGAACCAGATGCTAGCATAGACACGATTTATGACATAACGGAGGGAGGGCACGAGATCTCTAGACTATACGAGATGATAATGTCCAAGGTTGGAAAGGAAATAACACAACTAAGACTAGACTGGGAAGAGGAAGTAGGAACCTCGATAGAGGATGGGATGTGGGAGCGTGCCCTGGGGTACCAAAAGAAGGTGTCCAGAAATGCTAGACTAAAACAGATACAACTATATATTACGCACAGGGCATATATGACACCCCAGAGGATAGCTAGGTTTAACAATGCTGGAAGACAAGCATGTCCCAAATGCGATGAAGAAATGGCTGGCATTGTACAAATGTTTTGGTCATGCCCAGTATTTGAGCATTTCTGGGGTGAAGTAGCAAAGAAACTAGCGGAAAAAGGGGTCACGATTGTTATTGATACAGCTTGGGCATTCTTGCTGGGGGGTTCCCCAGATCGCAGAAGCTTAAGCATGTGAGCAAATTGAAAGATCTAGCATATGTGCTCGCAAAAAGAATTGCCATGGGATGGAAGACATGTCACAGGCCACGGGTGGAGGTGTGTTGGGGGGAGTTGCAGAAATGGGCGGAGGCTGAAACCATGGTATGGCAGGAGGCGAGCAATGTATGGGGCGAGGAGGAGGCGGGAACCCTGATGGCATGGAAATCATTAACAGCAGAATTGGAACGACACAAGACCTGACAGAATCCAGGGAATGCGAGACCCCACCACGTGAGGCAGATACAGAAAGCGTGGAATAAATAGGCTCGTAAGGGAGGGTGGGATAAGGGGAGCAGTGACTAAAATTAAGCAATGTACAATGGAACTTGATATTCATACTGCATGTTTGGTTTGTATTGTTTTTGTTTTGTTTGAATAAATCAATAAAAATTGTTTTAAAAAAAAAGTATATCTGCACTCTTTCCGTTCCATGTCATCCTGTTTTTTACAGGATTTACTGTCAAATTAGAGAGACAACCGCATTAATATTTTTTTACCAAAAGGTCAGGGGGCATATAGCTTATTGTATTTTTGAATTGCTCCTGTTTCCATTGTATTACTTATGCTCCATCTTCCCTCTGTGGTTGGCGTTCAAAATAAAACATTGAATATCAAGATATCATATTGTGGTCACTGAGTGAGGTATCGACTTTAAAATAACTACACATATTAAACAGATTATCCACAAAGAAAAAAATCCAGCACTGCCATGGTTTCACCCCTATGCCTGGTTGATTGAATCTGGGAGTCCCTAGGAATGTTACCATTCAACCTAGTTAACCCCAATGATGTGTGGCAGGACACCCACCTATTTCCCTGTAAGATTTTATGTGTGAGAGAAGTTGAGGGTTGAAGAAACTCCAATGTATTATCCTGCATCTCAGCAGGGTGACAAGTGGAGTTTAGAATCCCAGCAACTATGATATAGCCATCACTGCCGCTCTCTGGATATTATGTTTTTTTTATTTTTTATTAAAAGACCAATACAGGATTTTATGGTAATCGTAAGGCCCCCAGAGGGGCAACCCCCACTATGTTTCCTGGCAAATTGACAGGCAATAGAATAAAATATAATAGCCAGATCTCCTGGAGAAGAATTAACTCATACTTTCTTAAGGGGTATCCTAAATCAGGATTTGTAAACAGTTGACTATGCCCACAGGTATTCCAGGAAACTACCTTCAAAGAGTTTACACTAATAAAGATTTCTCCGAGGTGCTTTTTTAGTGTGAGTAGCCGCATTTAGAACACCCGGCAGCCTCGACCAGTCATGATGTTCAGGCAAGGGAGCTTGCTTCTGTGGGGCCATAAACACATTTCTTTGTCGTGGGCCATAAGTGTTTACTGAAATATGAGTTTCCTTTAAACTTGACCAGATCCTTTAGTTGCAACCAAAACCCTGTTTACCAGGACCCTCAGACTTCTACAGTGGAATATCGTACCCTAATTGCCTTAGGGGAGAAGATTTTATTCTTAAAGCATCTTAGATAATCTCTAAGGTGACCCTATCCTTCCTATTGTGTATAAATTCAACCTGTTGAATTTCTCATGTGGCTATTGCCCTAAGATTCGTAACCTCTGGGGAGAAAAAGGGCCAATATGTTCTATCTGCTCAATATCTGAGGTCTTTCTTCACAAAATGAACTTACCAAGTGCAACCAAGGTTGTCTGTTGCAATTAGCCCAGAGTCTTGTTGAAATAGGGAAATTCTGCGTTCCCTCCATCAAGGTGGCAGGATTGTGCTTGAAAGAAGATATATTTGCAGGACAGCGAGTGGTATCCATTCCTCTCAGGATGCTAAACACAGGGTTTTCTTAGCCTTGCTTCCTGCTCCTACTTACAATTCCACCGACAAGCTTGCCGAAGGTGTTTTTTTCACTCTGAAAAGCCTGAGGCACAAAAACCAGCTGCGGACTCTGGGGCAACACTTAGAAATCACGCCGCTCATTTTAGGGTTGTATTGCGCCAAAATGCATTCTTCATCTGGAATCAGCTAATTTACAGTTAAAGCTTGCTGCTCCTTGTCAAAATCCAACAGTACATCTCATGAACCAGCATGCTCGGGCAATTCTGTGAATTTCAGTTTCCTAAGGAAATTCCTTGAGGTTCTCCTATTCTTCCTCGTTGCCTTTATATTTTTAGACGACTTCTCCTACGCCACCAGAAATATTTTCCATTGCTGTTGCGCCGTACAGCCCGATGGAATGATGGCTTCAATGTCATTCAAAGGCACTTTACTTCCAGCTCTTTGATTGTCTGTGGATCAGGGGAAATTACCTGCGATTCCGATAGACACAATGAGATCTGCATTCTCTTGCCTTCGCTCAGCTTGGTGATCAAGGGATCCAGCAGTGCTGGTGATTCAGGGCAAGTTCACTGTCTGGAGGCTAAATCCCCACTTCCCACTTT
Organism: Ambystoma mexicanum; assembly: GCF_040938575.1. Classification (NCBI taxonomy): domain Eukaryota; kingdom Metazoa; phylum Chordata; class Amphibia; order Caudata; family Ambystomatidae; genus Ambystoma; species Ambystoma mexicanum. The sequence goes on along the minus strand of NC_090936.1, from coordinate 100,566,359 downwards.
GTAGTCCAGGTTATTTTTGGGTGGGGAAAAAAGGGAACGTACGCCCTCACCCTTCGCCATGGTATCCATTTTAAAAATACAAATGTTTTAATGCACTTCTAAGATCACCAAATGGATCTTCACTTCTCTATTAGTATTCGCATACGACGTGATGAAGGAAGTTTAGACTTAATTTAATGCTTGCAGTGCCGATCGATTAGCTACGCGATTGCTGGTCTGTCTGAGAAATTGGGTAATGCCAGAAGGCTACAAGCCACCTGGTGACATGTCCTGACGATCGTCGTCAGTAGCATAGGCTGTTCAAATCGGAGGATTTAAATAAGAATCCTTCATTCTATTATCTTTATGACCCCCCCACTCAATCCTAATAGTTCAGAATCCGATATTGAGATGTTCCCTCTAGCATTCTGCAAAGGACTGCATGACTGAAACGTGCCCTCTTGTGACCTTACTGACCATATTAAAAAATTATATAATTTTCACTGCCTTTTTCGGTTTCTCTGTGGTTGCAAAGGTAGGTTCACAATGCAAGTCTGGGAGGGGCAAATCTCTTGCCATATTGAGGAGATTGGAATCATAAGCCTTATTTTTAGTCATGCTTTTGCTGCGCAACTCATACATGGACGATTATGGTTAATGGCACTCACCAGACCTCCACTGTCTGGTCCCACAAAAGACCCAACAGCAGTGCCAACCACACTCGGCGCTCCGCGCCATCAACAAGCTTTTAAAACCAAGGTTGTTGCACCAATAGGAGTACTTGCTGCAACTAGCGCTCCAACACCAAAGCTTTCCAAACGGCCATCCGCAATACAGTGCTTACACCGGATTTGTAGTTTCTTCCCAAAAAGGATTGAATTTCTGAGGTTGGTCCCATGCATTTTGGTCTGAAAGGTTTGAATGGTACACTGAGCAGGAGCAAGTTGAGAAAAATAAACATGGTTAGGCTGCCTTCAGGAATGCACGCAGTAATGTCAGTCATGGGAGGTGCAATACTGTGGAAGGCCATTTGGTCAGAGGCAGAGCTGGTTGTATGTTCATCTGCTGCCTGTTCTTCCGATCAATGTTAAAGCAAGAGATAAGAAGCAGTCAGTCACGTTAGACAATTGCTGTCTGAAGGGCAATCTGTTCTAGTCGTTGCCTCAGGCTAGTAGGGTTGAAACATAGACATCTGTTAGGTTGAAGCCTTTGCGAGATCAGTGCTAAGTCAACCACATATCAGGCTTGTCTATGGTGTATTATCAGACTTTTGTGTGGGGGGAGATGCCGTTTTATGAAGAAGATTCCTATGGAGTATTGGGGTATGTGCCTATCCGTGATGTCAGCTATGCATTTAGTCCCAGCAATAGCCAGGCCCTTTGAATCTTGACCGTTAGGCAGACACTGTGTCCTGCTTGCCACTCCATGTACTTTCATCATGTAAATATTTACACTTCTAGATAGTTTACAATTATTGAACTAATTGATAACCCATACCATCTGTTTTACCTACATCAAACATAAGCTGTATTTTTCGCACACTTGTTTAAGTGAACATTGCACGTGGAATGGATCACCCTGCTTTTGAGGCCTGACATAATTGTAATCGCTGGTAATGGAAATGTCACCCTGATGCCTTACCCCATGACCGGTGTTGACAAAGTGAATTTGGGGAATTTTAATACCTCTTCTAATTTTTTTTATTTTCAGGCTCAATTTAAGAAGACCGACTTTGTCAACAGCCGGACAGCAAAAGCCTACAACTCGCTTAAAGACTGAGGGAGGGACGTGTTGGAACATCATACAATGGACCCTGTTTCTTGGTGCACAGACTTTTCACAGTATCTTAGCAGACTCCCCTCTTTTAGTGATGCCAGCTGTTGAGCAAACCTAGTGCCTTAACTGTTTTTATTGACCTATTTAACACATTTTCTAACCGCCCTAACTCAACTGCACCCTTTACTTCACTGTGCACATGTTCTTAAAAGGATGGTCTCGTCATCATTTACTTCTGCTCTTTACAGAAACTCCCCATATACCAACTAAGAGCTTGTAACAGCCCAAGAGATCCATTGCACACACAAAAACATGACAGGTTATCAGACTCTCACATGTTGCTGCAGTCAGCGATACCAAGGAAAGGCCCTGTACTTTTAGCCCTGTATCACTCATCGTTCCATTCAATCTCCTAATACAGGTGGCAGGGCGATGCCATATTACCTCGCCTCCAGCAGGGAAAGCAGAATACTGATCTGAAATATGACTCAATTTCTTCTACCCCCGTTCTGACAGCGATAACTGCATGTACCATCTATTGTAAGAGTGGGGAACTCATGTAATCCCTTTCTCTGGAGAGTCGGACATGTCCTTAAAAGTAGCATTGCCGTTCTAACTCATTACTTGGGGAGGCCCATGAATGTTTCTATGTATTCTAGCTCCACTTGGCTAAATTACATTTACTTAGCTGGTTAGTGATCCAGAATAATCAAAAGCTATATAGAATTGATGAATTAATGTCATGAACAATTTGGGCAGGTACATCCCAGGCAGGAATAAATGACTCCTGCCTACAAACCTAGCTGCATGGTGATTTTGTTAAGGGAGTGTGGGGAGTATGGTGACTCAAAAGGTGGAGAAGGCATTTTTCCTATGAGAGATACTAGGCACTTAAATGAGACGATCGACTAAAAGAGTTAGCTCCCCTCCATCTATCTTGCAAATGGGCTGCTGTCAGGTATATTGTCTAATCCCTTGAATTACTATTCCCCCCCCCAACATTAGACCCCAACGCCTTTCAGATGTCAGCAAGTCAAAAGATGGTCGGATCACCTGCTGGCAACACTGTCCGAAAGGATGACCATTGCAGCAGGATCTGCCATCTGATGTTCTGCTATAGTTCTTCTGTTGCAATGGCCACATGTCTGCTGAAAAGCTCATGAATTGTGTTTCAGCATCTATTATGGTCTTTCCTCTAATCCAGCAGTCTTCAACCTTTGGTTACCCAAATGATTTGGACTACAACTCCCATCAGCCCTAGCCAGCATATTCATGCAGGGATAATGGGGATTTAGTTCTTTGTCTATATGCCACCCATATATGCTGTTTTAGGCCGATTTGTTGCAGCCTATCATGGATGGGAAAAGTGGGTCCATCTCCTCCAAACCTTGGTGGAATTTACTTGAAATGGGGACAGTCACCCCCAAATAGCTAATTTCACTCTCCTTTCACTCTGCCTTCCTCTAGAGTGAGCACACACACATAGGCCCCCCTCCCCATATACAAACACAGCGTACACACAACCACCCTTACCTGCTGTGCTGTCCGTGCCACTTGTTCTGTTGGGGCGTTCCAGACCCTGTGTGCACTCGTGTGTAGAATGGGCAGGGCTTGACCCGCCTCAGCAGTCTGCGCCCTTTAGTGTGCACCCTCTTTTGCCTGTGATCTTTGGATTGCGGGCAAAATAGGATGAACAGGGGGTTTGTAGTCTAAGCAACGTGGAGAAACAAATGTTGCAGACTTTTGTTTTAATTGGTTACGTTTTCAGGTCTTGTTTTTAAGACTAGGATCTACTTACATAACACTGCACCCGCCATATACAGATATCTTATAATTTAAACTATATCGCAATCAATATTATTATTATATACAGATATCCTGATTCTGTTTGTGTGACACCGTTTTTTTATTCCATAGATTCTATAGTGATGAAATCAGCCTTTCAGTGGTGGATTAAATATTGTACATCATGGGCTCTGCAGCCTTTGGCTCATCAGATGTTTTGGACTGCAAAAACCATCTGCCCTTGCCACTATAGTCAATGGCGAGGGATCACGGGGGTTGTAATCTAAAGCATCACGAGTCACAGGTTGCAGACCTTTGCTGTACAAGTCCAGATTTTGTTCCCTCCACTGGAAAAAACATTTAATTTGCAGACAATTGAAAAGGGAGCAGAAGTGTTTGTATGACAGATGAGTACAAGGGATGTATTGTTTTTTGTTTTCTTCCCCACATGTTTTAAATTGACAATTCCCTGTAACATAATGTTTGCATTGTTTTAAAGAAACAATAAAACTGTTTTATTATCAATGTCTCTTTGTGCATGTCTCCCAGAAAGGGTTAACCCGTATGAAAAAGAACTTACTGTAACCGATAGGTGAATTAATGAGTTGTATGTTTGTATTGGTCACCACAGAGTGAACCGTTTCTAACCAATTCTGGGGCTTGTGAGTCTGCTTACATTCAAATGTTTTGCATAGGCTGCCATCTAGTCGTTGGTGCAGAGTATTCTATATGTTTTACGTATTTGAAAAAAAGTGGGTGTCAATAGGGGCGTACGTAAACCAATATCCCTATCCTACGTGTATACAGGTACCAATGATCCTTCGTGCGCCTATTTCCTCAGATTATTTATTTTCTGCCATTAAGGTTGAATGGTAAAGGCAGAATCTCTGTAAACAAGTTTAAAGAAGTCAAAACCATTGATGCCCAATCGTGGTCCACCTCACAAAAGATCGGCATTGAGCATGACTTCGAGAGCAACATTTTCCAGCACTGGACACTGAAAGGCGATGCAGTAGGAAGAGTGGGTGAAGGCTGTATTTTTCTAAAAACCCATTTAGAGAATGCCTTTAACCCCTAATGTAGTTTCACCTATACTCTTTACATTTAGCTCACCCGTTTCCTGGCTACCCAATGGAGAAAACTCAATTTAAATTTTGCCCTAGGTGCAATTTCAGATTCCTTTGAAGGACACACATTGAGTGTGCATTAACAGTCTTCCAAGGGATCGCGACTCTCGGTGCAAAGCTTGAAAGCCTTTTTAACTGAAGACCCTGAAGGAGCATCATACAAAAAGGTGGGCATGCAGTACAATGCAGGCCAAAAAGAAGTTGGACGAATCTACCGCTGAAGATTGCAAGGAAGAGGAAGCGGGCATCTGCTTCGAGAGCGACGCCGAAGAGCAGGATACAGAGGAAGAATCTAGGGTTTCCATGCAGCCGGCCTCCACGTCTGTAGGGTTCACATGGGGTCGTGCTGGGGAGAAAACCTCTGGTGTCCATAAGGCTGCTCAAGACCCCAAGCCTAAAACATTGGATGAACACTGAAGTAAACATCCGTCCATGAGTCATGTTTCAACACCAAAAACACCTGAACACTCCAGTGCATGGTCGAAGGTTAGGCCGTCGACTGAACAGAGTGGGGGTGGACATAAACACAAAAGCACATCGGAACATTCAACAAGTGCATTGAAGCCGAAACAAACTACAGCAGAACAAGGAGAAACATATTTCAAAGGACGCTTCATGAACGGAAGTTCATTTTCTACATAACGAAAGGGAACATGCATTTCTAAGCCCATGGAAGGGAAACGTATCCTATCTTCTGCTATGCAGAAGGGTAGCCGCTCCAGGGTCAGAATTGGAAGAGGAAGATTTTTCTTTTACAGCCAAGTTGGTGAACCCTTCAGTGAACACCATTGTCAGAGAAAAGGTTTACTTACCTAATGGATAAGATGCGGTCCTTCATGGAATCTGGTGATTAATTATCAACAAAGCGAAAAGGGCAAGCATTTTCACCCAGAAAATAGTACCAGAACAAACTGAACAGTTACATGAGGAGGAGAAGATAGTTGAGGAAAACATCTATACAGATGAGGAAATTATTGGGGACGAAGAGGAAAACATAGAGATTGATTCCAATGATTATACTGTTCCCTCGCTGGACATAGCAGAGCCATCAACCTCCTCTTCACCGACAGAAGATCTTGTCTTGTATGCTGATTTGTGAAAAAGTTCAGCAGTACGGTTTAACATTCAGACACAGGAACCTCAAGAAGAATTGGCCATTCTTGAGGATGTCCTGACGGAAAGTCTGATTCACGGTCTATACCACTACTTTAAAGTGTGCTAACAATATTTTCACCATCCTTGAATAAACCTATACAAACTAAGGCAGCTAATCCTAGAATGGAAAATAAATACAATGCTGCCCCCAGCGTCCCAATATACACTTTAAAAAGCCTAGGACAAATATCAAGCATGACTTCAACAGTCTTTCGGTGGCCGGCTGTCCTTTTGATCCCAGCCGTACAGTCAAACAGGACATTCAACCTTTCCACAGGGTACTGTGAGAAACCTGAGGGTATTCTCCCAAGTAGACCTAGATAATTTCTTATTCAGGTGGCCAGGGAAGGGCTGGCACGTTCAGATCCCAACCCTGGCAGTGGACGAGCGAGGGAGGATCACCTGCGTAGGGGAGCCCGGGTGTGTGCTCTGGGAATTACCCCAGGTGAGGCACGGAATTATACTGGAGAAAGGGACGAGGAAGACTAGGTCTGTGAGGCTTTTATAGGCTATATCAACTAGACCTCCCTTCCATCCAATGACCCTCCTTTACCAGAATCTAACAACCCCTTTGTATATAACAAATCCTCCAGGATCCCAATTCCCATTAACTATCTCTCCCAGAATTCCCTGTAGACATGTTTCCTACCAGAACAAACACAATCATTCTTCTCCACGTCCCTCTGATTATTCCTTCCCGAATACCCATTCTACTTTTACGAAACACTACCATATGAATGGATTGTGTCCTCCAACGTATGCCTCATCTTTGACATATGTTTTCCAGGTTCGGCTGGTTCGCCAAACTTTTTCGGCAGAAGGCGCCCTGCATCGATGGCATCGGGACCATGTCCCTCGAAGGCCTCCGTCGATGGTGACGCCATCCGATGTTCTAAATAGCACGCACAGCACCCGTTGGCCTCAGTTCCGTTTTTTCGCAACCGTGTTTATTGAGTATATTTCTGTGCGTTTTTCGAAAACCTTCAGAGATGATGTTTTCTACTCTGACTCCTCTGTGCGGTTTAAAAAAAACGTAGGGACTGCCGTTCGAAATTGTCTATCACCGACCCGCATCAGATCTGCCTGGGGTTCCTTGGAGAGGGCCACGATACGACTTCATGTTCCAAGTGCCAGGCCATGAGGGGAAAAGCCTTGAGGGAACGAAAGGGGAAACATCAGGTAGGCAGAGTTTCCAAATCCCCGAAGTCCTGGCCTGGTGGTCTTTCGACCGATGACTCGCCTCGGAGGAAGAAGGCCAAGCAGTCTCGGTCTAGAAGCAGTTCCCGCCATTCCTCTTCGTCTTCGAAGAGGTCACGAGCCGGTCGCCTTCCCCGACGTCTTCATCAGGCGACTCACCCACAAAAGTGGCATGCCCGTCAAAGAAGTCAACTCCTGCTGAGTGGGAAGCTTTCCGAGTAAAAATGCTCAACATTTCTGGGAAGCAGGGTCGTCGTCCTACTGCGCCTTCTGTGGAACCCAGGAAGGAGAGGTCTCGCCCCAAAACTCTTGCGCGTGATCCCTGTTGAGAGTCCTCGGGATCTCGATCAGAGAAAAAGTCCAAAGACCAGTCAAGACAAGATGAGAGGTCGGGATGACGGGTCTTCTGTCTATACCCTATGGTTAAGGCATGTATAGATGTAATAGATTAGAGGGTAGGGGTGGAGGAGTTGCCCCTGATCTCCAAGTCATCCCTAACCATATGGGAAACCAAGGGTCACTTTATGATTGGAGTTGATTCGCTTTGTGTGTAAATTGGTTTGAATGCAGAATCCACCTTAAATGTGTTACTGATATACAAACCCCCAACCATAACTAAGGGCTTCCCTGCAAACCTTTCTACTTTCCTTCTTTCTCATTTGAAAACTAATTCTAGTTTCTTGATTATGGGAGATTATAACCTCTGGCTAAATCACGCAGATGATAATGGTGCATCTGAGATGTCATTTGCTCTAAAAGAATTAGGCTTTGAACAAATCATAGAGGAACCCACTCACAACCGAGGTCATATCATAGATTGGGTATCCTGTCATAAAATAAAGACCAGGGATATTTTGATTTCTCCATGTCCTTGGTCTGATCACTCTTTTGTTGCGTTCAGTGATTTCTGAATTCCCAAAGATAATAAAACAAAGAGGTGGTACTGAAAGTCTATATCACAATCTAAAAAAACATTACCTCTCGTAAAATTGAGCCATTGCTCAACCCATTATCGGACCTGTCTAATCTAACATCTCCTGAGGAATTGTCTATGGCCATCTCCTCTAATCTCAGTAACATTGCCAATACCATAGCACCACTAAAGCAAAAGATACCGAAGGCAGAGTGTAAGCGGAATGCATGGTTCTCACCAGAACTACCGAGCATGAAAGCACTCACTCTTAAGCACTTCTACACATGGAAACGTCTCAGAACGTTGGACTCCCTCAGAACGTATAAGAGTGCTGCTAAAAAGTATAAACTGACAATTCTGGAAGCAAAGAAAACCTTCTTTAATACTAGGATTGGAAATGCCCAGTCGGACACTGAAGAGCATTTTTGCATCCTAAAGTAGCAGGAACTAACTAATCATACTGTTCCAGAAAAATTGATTAAAGATAATACTGTCTGGTGTGACTTGATGCAACAAGCTTTGCAGGATAAACGTAAGAAAATTATAAATACTATTACAAAAAAGTAATAATTTGAGTCAAGAAAATGAAACATCTAAATGGGCTTATGAGAAACCCCCTTCTATCCCTGTTTTTAACTTCTCTGCAATTTCAGTGAAGGAACTAGATACAATAACAAAGCAGCTCAAACCCACTAAATGTAAAAATGAGATGTATCAAACAATGATCATTAAATCATGCTCACCCACATTGTTAGGGGCAATATGTAAATTCATTGATATCTCTGACAACCGGCATGGTTCCGCAGGATCCATTAACTGGGAATCATGAACAGGATGAAATAGAAATTAACAAAACATTTGACCTTATTAAGTCATGGATGATTCATAATAAACTAGCACCCAATAAGGACAAAACCAAGCTGATGGTAATTGGATCTACTCATATGATACAGAAACTGGGCACGGAATATGAAAGCTTTCATATAGGAGCAGAAATTATTGCTCTGTTGCAGAAAGTTAAAACTCTTGGCGTAATACTTGACCAGCATCTCACTATGAGACCTCATGTAAGCAGTTTGGTATCATCATGTGTGTATTATATTAAACTGCTGGCTCACTTAAGACCACTGATTTCCCAAGCGAATGCAGAAACGATTGCCAGAGCTATCATTGGAGCAAAAATCGATTACTGCTCCAGCCTGCTCATAGGCATTGATGAGACCAGTCGGAATAAACTCCAGGTCTGTCAGAATGGAGCCTTTCGAGTAATAATGTGGCTTAAACATAGAGACCATGTAACATGGGCCAGACTGTCCCTACACTGGCTCCCGATTGAAACAAGAATTCGATTCCGAATTTTAACGATCATCCAGAACTGTAGACTGGGTATGATGCCGTAATACCTACAGCAGCTATTGGTGACAAGATCCTGTGACAGATTACTAAAATCTAATAATCAGAACTTTTTTACCATCCCAAAATGTTGCACGGCCAAAATGGCGAACACAGCCTTTTCTCTAATTGCTCCTAAAGTCTGGAATAATCTTCCCCCAGAGCTAAGAAGTCTGGAATCTACAGAAATATTGAAAAAGAAATTGAAAACCCTTCTATTCTCATAGGTAATTTAACTACTGACAGTTGGAAATGGGATTCCCTTAGGGCCTACTTGTATTTATGTTGAGTGTGCCTTGTCGCGCCCTAAAGCCCCAGGGTCCATGGATGCGCGTAATAAATGTTTTAAAGGTAAAGTAAAGAGGTCATCAACGACTTGGTAACCCTCGAAGGAATCAATGTCATTGGTGCCTATGAAGCCCATCGGGTCATCAACTCCCCTTAGACCATCGATGGCTTTGCCGCCGACATTGTTGACGTCGGATGTGCCTCTTTTGCCACCACAGCCACTGGAGACCAGTGTATCTCCAAAAAAGGCACTGGCTAAAAACAAGTAAATTATAAGATCCAGTCGACGCCATCCACGCCACTGAAGCCTCTGGGTTCCAGGCCAGATAAATTATGTATCTCTCTTCTGAAGAAGAATTTCTTAAAGCCTAGGACTTCCATTTTTGAGGAGTATGAGCATACGGGTGAAGAGGATGCCCCGTTTGGGCTACAGTATGTACCCCAAAATGTGCCAGAGTGCCTTATTTTGGAGGAGAGTCGGATTCAGGACCTATGTGAGTCTTTGCACAATGCCAGTGGCATTGACACCTCTCCTGAATTAGAATTCGGCAGACCTGAACCCGGGGAGCATGCAGACTCGTCATACAGACAACTGATGTCTAAAGTTGTGGAATACTTAGCTTGGTCAAGACCTCTGGTACCTTACGATCACGATGATCTTACGGACATGCTGGACAAGGGTCCAGCCACTGATCCAGTGTTACCCTTCCATGTGGAACTGCAGAAAAGGGTGGCAAGGAATTTGGATTCTCCAGAATCAAATCCAGCTGTTGAAAAGTCTTTCAAAGAAATACCGCCAATCCTGTAGCGACCCGGCTACCTGTCCAAGCACCCCACTGCTGAGTCTGGTGTCCAGGCAGCTACGGCTACCTCGAAACAGGCGGCGTACCCCACCATCCCTCCTGATAGGGACGATAAGCATGTGGATGGATTGGCACGTAAAGTATTCCCTGCAGAGGGAGTATGGCTTTGAAATCAGCCAACTCCATGTGTGCGCTTGCAACGTTTTCATACACTCTCTGGGAGTGCATTGCTATGGCGGCCAAGCATATTCCCAAAGGTGAATAAAGGGACGGCTTCCTGGCTATTAAGGACGCTAAGGAAGCCATGTTGTGCGAGTCCCTTCAGTCTGGGTTGGGCTCTGCGGATAGCATCAGGAGGTCCATGGCTACAAGCACCGTGATGCGCAGGTTTGTGTGGTTGTGGAAGTCTGGTTTTGCATCTGATGTGCAGTCTCGGCTTCTCAACATACCTTTTGACGGGTTTCATCTTTTTGGAAACTAGGCTGACGAGAGCCTTGAGAAGTTGCAGATCTAGACTAGAAGGCTCCAGCCAAATCTTTAGGTGCTGCTGTTTAGCAATCTCAGCCTTTTCATGCTAGCAGACAACCTTGTAGGGGTAGATCTGTTCACTTCTACTCCTCATTTAGAAGGGCGAGAAGAATGGCCAGTCAAAGAAGCCAAAGGAGAGGTCCTCGTAGTGGACAAGGTTGAGGTGCCAAGTCAGCTCACGCTGCAGCCTCTGCTCCATCGGTCACTGCAAATGCTGCTTCAAAACCACTCTGAGGGCTTGACGCACTCATCACCAGTGGGGGTGGGGGTCAGGCTGTCTCAGCATTTGAAAAAATGGCAAGACATTACTTTAGATGCTTGGGCTCTGGAAACAATAGCCCATGATTACTGCCTTCCATTTCTAAAGAAGCCCCAGGACGATCCACCTCAGAAACACTCTGTGAAGGTTCTAGATCCGCTCCTTATGCAGGAAATTTTGACCCTGCTAGAGAAAGGTGCTATAGAACCAGTGCCTGTAGCAAAGGGGAACAAGCGTTGGTATTCCCCATATTTTTTGATTCCCAAAAAACAGAGGACTGAGACCCATATTGGACTTGAGATACTTGAACAAGTTCCTCAGGAAAGATAAGTTCAAAATGATCACTCTTTCTCAAATCCTTCAGGCCCTCCACCTCCAGGATTGGTTGGTGTCATTGGACCTTCAGGAAGTTTATTTTCATGTGCCAATCTATCGAAAGCACAGGAAATACCTGAGGTTCGCGGTTGGCAGCTCCCACTTTCATTTTCGAGCCCTGCCATTCGGGTTGACCTCCAACCAAGGGTTTTCACCAAACTGATGGCAGTGGTCGCAGCGAGTCTCAGGGTGGGGGCGGGTGGGATTCATGTCTACCCCTATCTGGACGATTGGCTGATCAGTGTGTGTTCTCCCGAACAAGTCAGGGATCATCTCAATGTTACCTGCCACTTTCTTTACAGACTGGCCTTCTACCTCAATTACCTGAAGTCCCATATGACATCATCCCAGAAGCGCCAATACATCGGAACTGTACTAGACACATCCTTGGGGAACAGCTCGCCACCCGACGTGAGTGCTCGAGACTCTTCAGATAGTAACAACATTTCAGAATGCCCAGTGTCTTCCGGCCTTCGACTTCTTATGGTTGCTCGGCCTCATGGCATCCTGAATTTTTCTTGAGCCAGAGGCCCGCCTGAGGATGAGATCCCTTCAATGGGCTCTAAGACCTCAATGGTCCCAATTCTCAGGAAAGATGTCGGACTGTCTTCAGATTCCGACCAGAGTCTCACAGGATCTTCTGTGGTGGGCCTGCAAGGAAAATATTCTGAAGGGATAGCCTTTTTGGCAACCATGGCCAGAGATAATGGTAGTGACGGATGCCACACTCACGGGGTGGGGAGCTCATGCCAACGGTCTGACCATTAGCGGTCGTTGGTCTCCATCGGAGTCCGAACAACACATCAGTCTTTTGGAGCTGAGAGACTAGCGCTGAAGGCTTTTCTGCCATCTGTCAGAGGAAAGAATGTCCTGATAATGACAACACAGTGGCCATACACTACCTCAACAAGAGGGGAGGCGTTGGTCACTACCTCTATGCAGAGAGGCAATACAGCTCTGGTACTGGTCTATTCAAGAAGGAATCTACCTCTCAGCGATTCACCTGGCGAGAGAGGAAAACACGGCGGCGGATGTTCGGAGCAGGCAGAGTACAGTCTCCTAGGAGTGGGAACTAGCTCAGGAAGTCCTTCAACAGATCTTCAACCATTGGGGAACCCCTCAAATGGATCAGTTTTTGCGAAAATGGAATTTCCTTCAAGAGGAGCTCTAGGAGACACATTTGTCATGGATTGTGAATTTCCACTACTGTATGCATTTCCTCCAGTCCCCCTAATTCCTCATGTAATCAGGAGGTTGCGAAGGTTCGGGGAAACACATGATCCTAATTGCCCCGGATTGGGCCAGGAGGACGTGGTACCCAAACCTTCTGGATATCTCCATCTGTCCTCGGATGCGTCTTCCACAAAGGGAGAACCTTCTCTTGCAAGAGGAGGGTTGGGTTCTCCATCCAGAGGTCATGAATCTCAACCTTCACGCTTGGTTTCTGAAAGGCCGAGTTATAAGGATTGGGACCTCCCGGATGACATTATGGAGGTGTTGCAGCAACAAATTCTCTGTGCCGTTGGAATAAGTATTGCGACTGGTGCAGAGAAAATGTTGATCCTTTTCAGTGTGCCACTCTGGATGTTTTGTCCTTTTTGCTTTCATTAGCACATAAAGGTCCTCAGGTTGGCACCATTAGGGGCTATTTGGCAGCGCTATCCATTTTTAATCATTCGTCAGAGGAATGCTCATATTTCAATATTCCGCTGGTAACCCAATTTCTGAAAGGGCTCATGAATGTTCCGGTTTGGGACCTCAACTTGATTTTAAAATGTCTGTGTGCCCCATTTGAACAGTTGCACACATCTCCTTTTAAGTTTTTTTAACCTTTAAAACAATCCTTTTGGTTACTATTACATCTGCACGTAGAATGAGCGAATTGCAGGCACTTTCTTCCATGCCACCTTTTACTATATTCCACAAGGACAGGGTTGTGTTAAGGGTGAAACCCTCCTCCTTGCCTATTGTAGTCTCTGATTTCCATTCCTATCCCGCACATCATCACGACTAAAGCAGGAGGGATAGGCTTCCCGTATTTAGCACCTAAGCTATGGAATGCGCTCCCTAATGCCCTCTGAGCTGACCTCACTCCTTGCCTTTCAGAGAAATCTGAAAACTTCCCTCTTCAACTAACACTCATCCTTTCATACTTCCCAACTAACATTGTACCCCCCATCCCTCTCACCACTGTTCACTTCAATGTAATAGGTACATTGGTTTGTAAAAAATGTATTAAAAATGGTATATATGCTATCATCTGTAACTAAGCTCTGCTTTTACCTTCTGTAACAAGCGCCACGATGCCCACAGGCTGTTGCGCGCGCTCTACAAATATGAATAAATACATTTACGTCAGAAGGTTGTGCTGCCTGCTTTTTACACCCCTCCTCATCCTAGTAAGGAAGAGGAATGACTCCATCGGCTGGAACCTAGGAGTGCGTTAAGCTTTTACATAGCCAGAATGGCTAAATTGAGGGTGGACGACAAGCTCCTTGTAGGAGGGCACAAATTGGGGCTGGTCGTTATTAAACAGACATTGTCTCGGTGGATCATTTTAGCCATCTCTGAATGCTACAGACTGGCAGGCAAAGACCCTCCTGAGGCTTTACGTGCTCATTCCATGGCTACATCGACAGCCCTTGAAAGGAGTGTCCCTATAAATAACGTTTGCGATGCTGCTACGTGGTCATCTATACACACGTTTACAAAGCATTATTCGCTGGATGCTTCTCATACTCAGGATGTCGCTTTTGGTAAGGCAGTCCTTTATTCCGCCCTCTAAAAATACAAATTGTTGAATATGAAAATTTTACTCCCTCCGCCACTCACAGATACTGCTTTGGGAGTCTGAGTCTGTCAAAGATGAGGAATACAGTGGAGGACACAATCCATTCGAAGAACAAGTTACTTACCAACTAGTAATGATCTTTGAACTGGATGTTCCTCCAACGTATTCCTCATCGCCCTCGCAACCTACCCCTCTGTAAAATTTCCCATGCTATTACAGCTTTCGTTCCAACAAGGCTGAGTACTGTCATGCTGTCGTTATTGGCATCTGTGCTTCACAAGCAAAAGGGGGGGGACAGAACTGAGGCCAACGTGCACTGTGCGTGCTATATATAACATCAGATGATGTCACCCTCAATGGAGGACATGGACTCTACGCAGGTCACCCTCTGCCGAAAAAGTTTTCCGAAGCACCTGAAGCTGGACAACATATGTCAAAGATGAGGAATACATTGGAGGAACATCCAGTCGAAAGAACATTACCAGTTGGTAAGTAACTTGTTCTTCCTACAAACCCCCCGCCCCTGTCCGCTTCACGATAATAATCCTGGTCATTCCCGTTTGCTTAGCAAACCCTACCAATCTCCCCTTCTGAGGTCACCAACCCTCCTGATATGAGATTTGTAATTTCCTATAACACCTCTTCCCTATTTTACCCCGTAGAATACTCCAAAACTCTGACCCCCTCCAACCCTCATTTTCCGACACACTTTTCTACACCGTAAAAGACAACAGAGTAACAATCAAGTTGTTTACGTCCCGACACAAGGGTCAGGCAATTGACAGCAATCAAAGACACCTTACGGACCTTTCCTTTCCCCACAGGGATAAAAGGTGGAGCACAAAAGCACACGACGAGCAAGGCAAACAGTACGATGAGAGCTATTCCAGTGCAGCAGTTTAATAGGAGGAGAAAGGCAGCAAAAATCAAGAGGGTGACTGGGAGAGAAGCAACCTTGCCCTTTCCCATCCAGACCTGCGATTCCTCTGTGGAAGAAATCCTAAGACCGCGAACAAAGGCTAACCTATGCTGCAGTAAATGTCAACGGTACACGACGTGCTGCTACGCAGATAAGCAGAAGAGCAGAAGGCGCTTCCTACCGTGGTACCGTCCTTAACTCCTGATACAGAGAAAAGCAAGCGGTTCATCACAGCTGGTGAATCGAGGGCAGAACCAATAAGAAAACAAACTGTGTTGAATGAAAGTTGCAAAGCTAAAGATAGTTCAAACAACGAAGAAGGTCGTAAGTGGAAAGCCAGCTGAAAGGGGCCTAACACCACGTGGGTGTTCGGGGAGAGACTCTAGTTTGGATCCCCATCTTTTATTTTTTTTTTTAAATATAGTTTTTAACATTTTTTAAGGTTATTACAACAAACATGTCATTTCAATTCAATACCATTCCCAGAAAAAACGTTCAGACAATAACCCTTTCCCTCCCCTAGCCAGTGAACAGGTACAGATTTCTTGCAGGGACGCATTGTGCATTTTTTGAGTTCGGACTGTCAAATAGATTAGTGCACACACAGTCTAGGGCTGAACCTAGCAGCACCCCGTGAGGGGGCGCGTGCCTCGTACAACGGTATCTATGAGGTCCCCGAATTCCTCCTGGCTCAGAACCCAAACAGGCCAACAGATCAAGGGCTCACCCCTCAGGTCGGCCACTCATACTTGTCAAAGAAGGGGAGCCAGAGTTCCTCAATGTTAGATCTGGATTCATCCAGGACATGGGTCAAAAAATCCATGTCGTATATCGCCCGAACCTTCGCAACCCATTCCTTCTCATCAGGCATGTGCGGGTTCCTCCACTTCTGGGCCAAGCAGCTCCTGGCCGCCACGAGCATGACCTGTAACATGTGGCCCTGGGTGTCCTCCTGGTCATCACCCACCTCAATGCCGAATAGGAGCAACCAGGGACAGAGGTGCCTAGAAACACCATCCACTCACCTGATCCAGGATAGGACCTCTCCCCAATATGACTGCACCCTCAGGCAGGACCACCACATGTGCATGTAATCCCCTTTTTCCTTTTGGCATTTCCAGCAATGTGGGTCGTAACCCGGACTCATTCTGGCTATTAACTGTGGAGGGTAGTGCCATCTATGTAGAACCTTTAGAGCTTGGTGTCTGTACTGGGGGAGGTTGTTGAGCGGTGGGCTCGGATGCACATTTTAGTCCACCTTTTATCATCTATTGTCGTGCCCAAATCTTTTTCCCATTGTGTCCGTGCTGATGGGGGATCCCTGGGTATCGAGAGGAGGAGGAGCTTGTACAAACGGGATATGACCCCCCTGGAGCCCCGTGTGGAGATATTCGTTTTCTCAAAGTCCGTGAGTTCCCTCCTGAGTGTTTCCCCCCATGAGGGTTCGAAGAGGACTCCCTTCAGTTGAAGGTAGCGGAAAGGTGAAAGCTTGCCCAGCCCCAGGGCTTCCTCCAAGTCCAGAAGGAGCATGAAGGAGCTGCCCACCCACAAGTGGCATGCCCTAACGAGGCCCGCCTCGTACCACCTCTGATACGCGGCCGGCTCCGCCACCTTGGCTAGGAATGGTGGCGCCCAGATACAACTTAATGGAGAAGGCCAGGTTGTGAGCCATCTGTAGTAACCCCCCTCCTTCCAGACAGACCACAGAACGCCGAGAACCGGTTGGTCCAGAACCCGCCTGGGGATGTGTGTTCTAGGGACCCACAACCACTCGTCGAGCGTGACAGGGAGAGCAGCCTATTATCCAGAGCTACCCATTGCTTTTCTGACCCAGGGTTGAAATGGTCGACCAAAATCCTCAGCTGGGAGGCCCTGTAGTACGTGTCAAAATCTGGGAATCCCACCCCTCCGTCCTCCTTGGGCCTCGTTAGGACGTCGTAGGAGATCCTATGTTTTTTTCCTGCCCAGAGGAACCTGAGCAGGGTGCGTTTCATTGACGGTAGGAACGCAGCGGGGACCTGAGTGGGGAGCATCTGGAAGAGGAATAGGAATTTGGTATGTACCACTATTTTGATCAGGTTGAGTCGTGCCATCCATGAGAACCCCGAGACCACCCACCTCTCTACATCTCTCTTGACCTCAGTCCACAAAGGGGTGAAATTGCTCGGGAAGAGGTCCTTTGGGTCAGGTGTGATTTGAATTCCCAAGTGCCGGAACCCCTCTCTCTGCAATTGGAAGGGAAGACCCTCCACATACTCCCTCTCAGTGTCCGGTAGTCGACCCCCCCCATAAAAGCCACAGATTTGCCCAGATTGACCTTGTACCCCGAGAGGCTCCCATAACGCTCCAGTGCCCGCAACACATGAGGGATCATCCGTGACGGTTTAGTGATGTAGAGGAGAGCGTCATCGGCGAACAGGCTGATCTTACAGTGGGAGCCACCCATCTGTACTCCAGTGATAGCCTCGTTGTTACGCACCGAAATCGCCCAGGGTTCCATAACAAGGGCGTATATCACGGGGGGGATAGTGGACAACCTTGTCTCGTTCCTCGCTCTAGGGGAAAGGCTTCTGATTCCATCCCATTGGCGGCCACCCTGGCTGTGGGGGCGGAATATAGTGCCGCCATCCATCCCAACCACCTCTGGCTCATCCCCATTGCCGAGAGGACCTCCCCCATGAAGGCCCAACTCACCCAGTCGAATGCCTTTTCTGCGTCCAGGGACAGAAGGAGGACCCCCTTGTCCCGTGTTTCCCTTGAGTGCAGCACATGGAGGGTTTTGCGCATGTTGTCCGAGGCTTGTCTATTTAAAATGAAGCCCGTCTGATCTGGGTGAACCAGGCGGGGCAAGCATTTCTCCAGGCGAGTGGCCAGGATCCTGGCATATATTTTAGCATCGAGGTTTAAGAGGGAGATGGGTCTACAGGAGCCGCATTCTGTGGGGTCTTTTCCTGGCTTGGAGATTACCGAGATGAGGGCCTGTAGGAATGTGGGGGGGGGATCGTCTCTTTGTTGCGGATTTGGTTGAACCATTTAGCCAAGGGTTCTGTCAGCATGGGCTGGAATTGTTTGTAGAAATCAGCCGTATACCCATCTCCCCCCGGGGCCTTCCCTGCTTTAAGTCTCTTGATAGCTGCCTCCACCTCCACCGCTATGTCCCCCTCCAAGCCCTGCAGCTCGGCCTCCGTTAAGCGGGGTAGCCGGTGTTCCTCCAGATAGGCCCGGATCTCCTCCAGCGATTTCCCCCTCTTGTTTTGTGTATAGGTCCCTATAGAAGGTTGCAAAGGAGCCCACTATCTCTGCCTTTTTATTGAGGACCATACCCTCCCCATCTTTAATAGGTCCAACCCTCCTCTCCAGTCTACAACCCCTGGCTCTACGTGCTAGTAGGGTCCCCACCCTATCCCCCTTTTCGTAATACCTTTGTCGCGTGTATTTCAGTTTCTTGACCACCTCCCCTATGAGGACCATGTGCAGAGCCTGGCGTTTCTCGCGCATTTCCGATAGGAGGGACTCCCTGTCAGCCCCCTCCTGGGTAAGCCTACCCCGCAGGCTCTTGAGTTCTGTCCGTATCTTGGCCTCAATGAGCCCTCTTTCCCGCTTGCGCCTAGAACCCTCGGCTATAAGGAGACCACGAAAGGTGGCCTTTGCCGCCTCCCACACTGTCACCATATCCGTCGCCCCAATGTTGTTTGTCTCGAAATACGCCTCCATTTCGCCTCTCAGGAATTCCCTGAAGACCGGATCCCTCAGGAGCGTGTCATTGCACCTCCACCGGGCTGACCTGGGGGACAGGGGGAGCGACCAGTCCGCCACAAGAAGCTCATGGTCGGACCACATTATTGCCTCAACCCTTGGGGCTGTAGCTACACCACTCCCCTCTTTAGATGTCAAAAGGAAATCAATTCTGGTGTAGGTGTGGTGTGTAGGGGGGTTAAAATGTGTATCCCCCGGGCTCCGGGTGTGCCACTTGCCAGACGTCCTCCCAGTAGTGTTCCCTCAGCAGGGTCTGGAACGTTAGGTTATCTTTAGTTATCCCTTTCGGTTTGGTTGCCCTTGCCGTCCACCGTCCAGCCCGGGATCTATTATGAGATTGAAGTCGCCCCCCAGTATCATGGCCCCTTCAGCCGATTCATCCATTACCCCTAGGATCTGGGTTAGGAAACCTATATGGCCTGAGTTGGGGGCGTAGCGGGTGGCCAGGGTTATGCGTTCCCCTTCGTAAGCACCCTTAATCCCCAGGAACCTCCCCCCAAAGCCTCTCTTGGTTTCTGTATTAGTAAGGTGGAGTGTTTTGCTCAAGAGAATCCCCACCCCTTCCTTCTTCGAGCTTCTGTGGGAGGCCCAGAAGTTGGCACCGATTTCCTTCCCCCTGATGGGTACTTCCTTCCCCTGTCTGTAATGGGTTTCTTGAAGGAACAGCACCATTAGCTGCTGTTTGCGGAACATATTACTGGTCAGAGACCTCTTGTTTTGTGAATTGAGGCCCTTGACATGGAGAGTGCCTGTCTTGCCTTCAACCATTGTCATCTAGGTAGTCCATCTCTAACTTCACCGTAGTTTAATGTTTGCGTGTGACCTGCTGTAAAATGGAAGATTCCTGTTCGGACTGGCTAGTCCCCCCCTTACCCCCTGTAAACCCCTCTAAGAGGTACCGTTTCGACCTTGATGATAGTCGTTCTCCCCTCACCCCCCCTGTCCCTTTCCCCCCTCGCCCCCGTCTTGAGGCATTCGTCCAGGTCACCCGATGTCCTTCGGGGACGGTCAACGAACCACCAAGGACTCTACCCCAGCCCCGGGTAGTGTGAACATGTGGATAACCCATTCTCTTTAAGTCAGAATGAACGTGTGTGAACCTTTAAACCAAACTTTGTGAAATAACCTTGCTCCCGAGGTCCCCCGCGTCCCCAGGTGCGGACCCGACACGCAGGTCCATTGAACCAAATAATAAACATTATGGAAACAAAAACAGTGAACCGACCCAGAACTCCCCCACAGGCCTAGCTCTGCACCGACGTGGCGCTCCTCCATGTGGCCCGCAGACCCTGGCCCTAGAGATCCAGCGACATAGCCCCCAGCGGCCATGGTCACTGGGAAGTCTCATGCTCAGATGGTGAAGTGGCGTTACTGTCACTTCAGGTGGTCCTCAGAGGCCGATGATGGGTGCCTGGTTTTTTGGAACATGCGCGCCCCCTTCACCTTGGTCTTGCCACTAGGTTGTCCCAGTCTGTTGGGCCCCGCGGTGAGTTCCTGGCCTCACCCCCAGATCCGCCGGACGGACCGGCACGGTCTCCCACCAGATTGCCAGTGGCACGCAGAATGTCCTCCTCCGTCACCAGGTGGTGTCTTTCCCCCGACCACTCGAATGCCAAGTAGAAGGGGTGGCCCCAGCGGTACCTGACCCCCTTGCCCTGTAACCATCTGGTAAGGGCCCCGCATTTCTTTCTCATTGCGAGGGTGAGGGCCGAGAGGTCCTAGTAGATTGCCACCTTAGAGTCTCCGTATTGGATATCACGAAGTTCCTCGCCTTCTCCAGAATCCTGGCTTTGTCCTTATAGTAATGCAGTCGGGCCAGCACCGACCTCAGGCCTCTACCTCCACCGCCGGCTCAATGCACCCTGTCAAGTTTAATCTCGATTTCGGCCTCCGCCCCCATGACGGCTCTTATATCGTGAACTTTGCCTTCCAGTGCCTGCGGGCTCTCCCCCTCGGAATCCGCAAGGCCAAAAATGCGCAAGTTGTTCCTCCTTTCCCTGTTCTCCATGTCGTCCACCTTGAACCGCAATTCCTCCTCCCTTCGATGTATCTCCTGAAACCTGGCCTCCATTTGCGTCTCCAGGATCGCCGTGGAGAGCTGGTTGATCTCGGCTCCCTCCCCGCGGTCTTTCAGGGTGGTGACTTTAGTGGTAAGGTTGGCCAACTTAGCACCCATGTCGGTTCGAATCCCACGTATCTCCTCCAAGATCATCTGATGTTATTTTGGATGGCTCCCAGGTCGGGAGATGGCACTGATGGAGACCCGGCGGCCATTTTGTCCCCTCCGGCCGCAAAACGGCCTCCTTCCAACTAATGTGATGCTGGTTGCGGCAGAGTATGGCAACTGACCGCCACGGGGCCCACGGCTGCGGTAGGACTCGTGTATGGGGAGAGTCCGGGGCCAACCACGGTGGGGGAGGCGCCCTCGGAGTGACTGTCTATGGTTGTGCCAGCTGAGTAACTCAAGGGTGTCAGCGCCAGTGGGAAAGCGTGTTTATTCCCCCCCCCCCGTGGTTAGGGGAACCACCAGAAGGCTGGTCGTGTTTGGTGGGGTCCCCTGTGGCAGGGGTATGGGGGGGGCCTTCAGTCGAGCGGGGTTCGTGGGGGCAAATTCATGAAGTCCTGGCCCGAGGGCCTCTCACCTGGAACGTGCCTTCTCCAGTGTCCCCCAGCCGGATGTAGTGTGGGCGCGCTCCCGCGACGGCCCGGGCTGGGGAGCTCTGATGTGCGGTTAGGTGGGCCCGTTCAACCCCGTGGGTGGGTGGGGTGTCGGGGCGATGTGGTACACGTTCAGCTCCTCAGGCGTCTTCGTTCAATGTCAAGCGCGACCTCGCGCCGGCCCCGCCTCGCCGTGCCCGGGCACGGGGCGCCAGAGGCCCCGGGTTGCGGCGTAACCCCCGGGGTCTCTCGCCACCGCCTTCTCCTCGCTCCAAGTGGGTACACCCCCCGTAGGCAGCCGCAGTGTTTCCCCGCTCCTGTGCCCTGCTGCGGCCTTGGCGTGCCTTGGCGCGCACCACCTGCGTGTTGCTCGGGACCGCGGGGGGAGGGGCCACAGAGACCCCGGGCAGCCGAACTCGGCCCGTGGGTGTCGTAGAAACTCCTGGTTTGGACCCACTGGGGGCAGGGGTTCACACTGCCTTTTTTGAGAAGCTTGTGAGGGATGGGCTCCTTCTTCCTGCTCAACTCCGCAAGTTTCCCAGGGCTGGGTGCGGAGCTATCAGCTCAGGCGGCCATCTTGCCTGCGCCCCCTGGTGACCTGGTTCCCCATCTTTTAATTCCAGAATGCTGTGCGAAGGCCATGAGAACAGTGTCAAAGTGGTCATTCAGAGGTCTAGCAAAATCCGCTGTACAGTCAAGTCTTTGACTGACTAGTAATGGAAAGCTAAGGGTAACGAATCCTGCATGGTAAGAGAGAAGATTGGCATGAGTGAACCCAGGAGAGAGATGCCATTGAGAGGAGTCTGCGCCCAGAAGAGGGAGACCCAGGGATGAAGAACCACACCCCAAAATTGTGTATAAAAGGGGCAGAGTCTGATGCCTCCAGTGAACAGTAGTGCTGACAAGGGTGAACCCAAGAAAGGGAATCTCACCATGAACTGGTTAAAAGGACATTAAAAATCGTGAATGTAACGGAGAAAATTGGTTACAGAGCTGTCTTGAAATACAAGCCAGAGTGAACCAGGTGGAGGGAGGCTGACATCCAAGACGGGTCTAAGCCCAGAAGAGGGGGACCTAAGGGTGACAAAGGAACTTTATTTTTGTTATTTCTAGAGCCCATCAGGTCCCTGGAGCCAAGAGACTTTTTATAGCTACTTGCAAAGGAATTGTCAGCTGGTGCTGGGAAAGCCCGAGCTTGTGCTGTGCACAGGACTGCCACCTTATCCTGTGCTCAAAACGTGAGGAAGGGAGACCCCTGGCTAAAGACCAGCCTATCCTGACTTATGATTTGAGAAAACTTCTTTCTTGACTGAAAACCCCATCCCACACTCTTTCTATATTAGTTGTAAGGAATGGCAATAGGCTTTCTTAGTATAGGCTCTTTTACTTTGACCAAGACACCACGAGGACTGCCTTATTTTTCATTTGATGGTCGAAGCTTGCTCCCATTTTAGATTTAGGTTCGATTGGGCAGTTTTCCCACCTGCATATTGTTTAAATAAACACCCTTGAATCATGATCACGTGTCTGTCTTTACTGTTGCCACCATGAGTTCCTTACAGTACCTCTCTTTACCAAGGCCTTTTTCTACAAAGAACTAGCAGCTATGCAACCATGCGAGTGCATGGTAGAGGGCAGGGCTCAAGATGACTGCTCAGTAAATGTCCTCTCTAGTAGGATGACTCGTAACATCTTATACCCAGTAATGGGCGGGATAACGTCAAACGAGTGGGTGTTAAGCACAGTAAAAGAGGGTTACTGCATCAAGCTATTATCAAGACAACACAGTCAACGACCTGAACAAGACTGATAGCCCAAGAGCATCTAAAGGTCCTGCAGTAGGAGATCCAGGCACTCATCCTAAAAGGAGCAATATAAAAAGTACTGTAACGGGTAAACACAGGAATATACTGTTTATTTTATGGAACCAAAAAAAGACAAGGCCTGTGCTATATCTAAGACCTGCAAACAAATATGTAAAAACGCAAAAATTCATATTGACAAGAGGAAATCTGTCATCTGAGAAAGAGGAAACTTGATGACATTAGATATGGAAGCTGTATACTTTCATATTTCAATGTTCCCAAGTCATTGAGAATACCTCTCATTCCAAATACCAAGCAATCGGTACCAAATCAAGGTTCTACCTTTATGGAATTGTGTCGGCACCTTGTGTATTTACCAAGGTGCTTGCCGTAGTCGCAGCACACCTATGCCACAGAGCCATTCCAGAGTATTCCGATCTAGATGATTGGCCAATGACTGGGAACAAAATGCAAAGCAGTGTCTTGTACACACAAAACACACTACAGATCTGTTACTCAGCCTGGGTTTCTCAATAAACGAGAAAAAGTCCAGCCTCCTACCAATTAAGGGAAGGTTTTCCTAGGGGCAGTTTTAAACACAAGTGTTAACATCCTACTGTAAGGAAAGCATGGTATCAAAAGACAGACGCAAGTAACCACAGTTTAAGAGTGTTTCTTGAACTTCAATAAGGGTGTGATAAACACCTATTTAATCCTAAATCTAAAGATGGGTGCAAGCTATGACATCAAATAATAATGCAGTCCTAGTGGAGTTTCGTCAAAATAAAAGGGCCTATTCCAAAAAAACATATTGACAATACTTAACAGTAAATATACATAGTGTGGGGCAGTGTTCATGAAAAAGAAAGAAGTGTTCACAAAATGATGTCAGGATGTTCTCCCTTCCCCACGTTTTCAGCACAGGACAAGGTGGTTCACTCGAGCAAAGCACACACTGGTGTCTTCGGCACAAGGTTACAGTTCCATTACCAGCATCAGGGCCTTCTGTAGTGCAAGTCTCTCTACTTCTCGAATGTCTCTTTATTCATAGGGCCTGATATACAAAACAACAAAATACAAAGTTTCTTTCCTCTTGAATGTATTCAATTTGGGTGACTCACCCTGGATCCCCCTTAGCCGCGCTCAGATCCCTTTTTATATCATGGTCGTTATTGTGGATCCCCCTCTTCCCGGCTCAGATCCCCCTTTTATAATGTTCAAAGAATGTTCTTTCTCAGGTGACTCACGGTTCACCCTGAATCCCTCTCAGCCACGCTCAGACCAATTTCAGGTCACATTAAACTATCGAAGACTTTCGGATGTGCAGAGGATTTAGCTTGACCCATTGCAGGACCACATTTCGATCTCAAAATTCCCTTTTCCACAGTTGCCAATTGGTTGGATACTTAAGAGAGACCTTTGAATGAACACCCACGTGGTGCTGCTGCATGTTGCTGCTTGCAATCTTGCTTCTAACACAGGCTAGTTTGATATCAGTCTCTCTGACTCACCGGCTGTGCTGTCTTTGCTGGTGCTGTTTTGTTGTAGGAGCCAAGGGCGGTACCATGACGGCAACCGCTCCGCCCTGCCTTGATAACGTGGGAGAGCCCCGGGTACCTCCAACACACAATGCGGGTTTGTTCAGCTTTAGTTCCCAATCTTAGGTTTTACTTTCTAAGGTTCACGACAGTAATGGTCTGAAAAGGTCAAGGGCACGTCCCTCCTTGCAGCCCTCTCTGATCTCACCGTCTTTCTCCTCGTATTAAACTGCCATCTTGGAACTGCTGTTTCATCGTGTGCTTTGCCTTGCTTAGTGTGCTTTCGTGCTCCGCCTTTTATCTGTGTAGGGAAGTGTGATGGAAGTCAGGTGTGTGTAATGATCAGTAATTTCCTAACATTGCCTGACCATTGTATTGGAGCAAGTTAGGTATACGGCTCTGGTGTTAGTCTGTTTTTGCTCATGGTGAGCTGTCCGCGAGGAAGTGTTTGTGTCGGGAATGGGGGAGTTGAGTTCCTACGTATCCTACCTGGTAGGATGGGAAAAAGGTGTTTCATGGAAGGGTATACTGCGTCTCACCATCTGGGGTACCAATACCACTCCCCGAAGACCCCTCATCCAGGTGATCCTCAGCACTGGTCCATCCCCAGGAACTGGATCCAAAAGCGATGGCCGTGTCCTCACCACCTGAATGACAGATCTCCGGGGACTAGCAGGTGAGACACATTCAGGTTTCTCGCACTACTCGACACCAGAAACAATGCAGGCTTTACAAACACTCATCCCACAGTTCAAAGCGGGTCGGATGAGAACGGTCAGAAAAGTACTGATGCTACTAGGAATGATGGCGTCATGTATCTTCATAATACCCCATGACTTCACAGGATGCTATAATACAGCAGTGGTTTGTGCAGCAATGGTCGTAGTAAACAGGCCAGTGGCACGACCTAGTTGAACTCTGGCAAACAGTAAACATAAATCTTCTTTGATGGTCAACCACCAATATGATCAATGGAAGACCTTTTACTTCTCCACTACCACAAATAACAAAACCCCAAGCATCCCTGCTGGGTTGGTCGGCACATTGTCCACACCTTCATGCACAAGGAAATGGTCAATAAAGCAAAACCGCTACCACATAAATTGGACTACACACTTGGATCGGTTTCGAGTCGGTCTTACAATTATTGTGACATTTTAGCAGGAAAGATTTGGACTGTAGGCCAGTACACATACGTTCTTGTACGTATGAGCTCAGGGAGTGTTCTTCACCTTATTCTATTTTAGACAATAAAGATAGGGATGTTTTTATGTATTGTGCCCACCACGAGGTCAGGCCCAGTTCCAATCTAATTGCACTGACCAGGGTGGATTTCCAGATTTTGATTTCTAGCCAATCAAGGAAAGCTCTGTTCCCAAACATACTAGCTCACATCCGTATAATATAGTTGCTGTTATCTTTAATTTATATAATTCAATTAGTGGCAGTAGGCAGTCAATATGCGCAGAGCTCGTTTTTCTGGACTTTCATTAGAGTAGTGGATGACCTCATTTTTGGTTCCATTCTCCCCTTTTGTATGGTCAGATGTTGCTTTGTGGAAATCGGAAAGCCCAGATAAAATGAATAACGTTCAAGCACCAGAATTGTCGCTCATGATGCCTTACCAAATGCGTCACCCACACTATGTAACCAAACTATTAGCCAAATATTGGATACTGACTGTAAGTAAGCAGGCTACTTGGATGTGTAGCCTCATCCAGTGCTTCCACTTTGCACAAATGTCATGCAAGTGCTTTGCAGCGGTCCCTTTGCAAGTTAACACATTATGAAACTCAAATATTAGTTTGCCCTCTGTCATGCTCAGCGTTCCTACTTTAGTATTGCTAACATTACCCTATAAGTAGAGAGCAACATTGCAATATCATTTACTTAGACTGCAAGGGACAAATGGGTATGGACCATGCCTGGCATTACTACTCTATAATATTAGGGAGATGGATATTCAGACAGTAGAATGCTTTTCACACAAGCTGCACCCTATCCAAGTGTTCAAATGCTTGGTGCTGACCCTGACCTCCCCCCAGGACGGAGATCCCATATCAACAAAGACCACCTTGTCGACCCCTCCACACTCCTGGCCTTTCAGCACCATACCCTCACCTCATAACTCATCCCTCCTGGCGCATAACATGCATTCTTGCTCCCATCTTCATGAACCAGACCTATACCCCACATCTGGCCGCAACCGATGACCCCCACCCCCGAACATCCCTCCACCCGGACCCCGCCTGCACACCCCCCTACCATCTCTCCACCTCCAACTCTAAGATCAGAGGGGCACTCTGGCACGCCAAACACTAGTCTCCTCAAACAACCATCCCCCACTCCTCAACCCACCAGAACACATCATCCTCCATCCTCCCTCTAGCATCTACTGAGAACAACCGCACTATCCTCGTCCATACTTCCCGCCCAATATCAAACTCACAAGCCAGAGGAGCACTCTGGTGATCGCAACTTCACGAGTCCCCCTCAACCCACCACCACAACCACCCATCTTCCCTCTAGCATCTATTGAGAACCACCCCTCACTCCCCGTCCATACATCCCACACAATATCAAACTCACAAGCCAGGGCAGCTCTCTGGCACTTCAAACGTCACAAGTCCCACTCGACTACCATGCAATCCTTTTGCCCACAGAGGAACTCCCCACCCTCTAATTCTACCTCCCTTGCCTCCCTTTCCCTCCCCCTCAGCCCATACTCTAACACTGCCCACAGACCCCCCTTCATATCCGGTCCCTTCTCTGAAAGTAGCTTGTTTCGCCCTTTCTAGAACAGTTGGTTCACCCCCCCTGCCCCCTGCCCTCCCTACCCTCTCTCACATGCCTATGGCACCAAAACACACAAAATGCTGAAAGAATGACTGGTCCTCTCCCTCGACCCTCCACACCTCACCACTTCTCCATAGATCCAATCTCCCAGCCTTTCCCACACCCACCTTCAGACACTCACCTCCCTCTCCCATTCTCCACCGCCTTGCTCTTGACTTCTCATCCAGCACTCTTAAATCCCCAGCGCCCTCCAGACTCTAATCAGAACCAACCCACCTAAACCCCTCGCCTCAGGTGCTCCACTCACCACCCTCCTTATCCCTCCTGCTCCTCCCAACCTCGTCTCTCACATACCTACCAAACACACCTACTCTTCCCTTCCGTCCCCCTTCTAAACCCCCTCTTCCCGTCTCACCCACCCAGAATGACCATTCCACAGCCCCCACCTCATCCAGCACCCATGTCCACCGAACACCCCCTGGGGTGAGTCACAAAAGCCACTTCCCCTCACAAAGTCCCATGCATCCTTTTCAATGCCCGCTCCGTAGCAAGAAACAGACACAGCATCTTTGACCACATATCTTCTGACAATCCTGACCTCGTTTTTATCACTGAAACTTGGTTCTCCGATTTTGTGCCAGACACGCACGTGGCCTTCCAACCCCCCACCCCTTTACAACTCGCTAATCGGCCACAATAAACCCTCCAGAAGTGGCAAGTGGAAATCCTCTACAAACCCCATTTCTCTGTTCCACTCGTTGAATCCTAGACATGCAACGCTTCCTGCAAATCCCTTCTAATAAAACTCTCACTACCATCGACATTCACCCACAGCTTCCTACTCATCTACAGACCCCCTGGATACGAAAGACACTTGGGCAAAATACTCTGCGACTCAATAGCTTCCATTCAGGTAAACCACCCATCCCTTACATTCCTGGGAGATTTCAATATCTGGTTTGATATACCCAACCACCCCATGACCCATCCTCTGGCCGACAGTCTCAATGCACTCAACCTCTCCCAACATACCACTGCTCCAACTCACTCAGGTGGGCATATCCTTGATGCAATTTCCAGCTCCTATGACATGGTCTCTATATCCAGTCCCAAGTCACTTACCTGGACAGACCACTTTGCCATCCCTTTCTCAATCCACACACCAGCCCCTACAGTGCCACCTTCCCCCACCTCTGGTGACCAATGCTGGAACAAAGTCAAGGTATTCCCCGACTTAGCTGAAGCCCTACTACTCCATCCCCCTGCAACGCTGTACTGTAGAATCTTTCGACTCCTGGCTTGAAGAATCACTAATTCCGCTCACCCCTTCGCACCCCGCAACCTCACGCAAAGGACAATCCCCTAAATGGTTCACGCCCCACCTGAGGACACTCAAAAAAACAAAATAACTCTTGAACGCATATGGAAAGCATCTAAAACGGATCTCAGCAGATCCATGTTCGCCCTCCACCACCGTAATTACAAATCCGAGATCCGCAAGGCCAAAAAAGCCTATTACAATAAACGAATTCTGAACTGCAGCAGCAGCAAAGAACTCCACAAGATCATCTCCGAATTCGTGAAACCTACTTGCACCTCCGCCCAACCCACTCTCACACGATCACTCTGTGACTCCCTCTCGCTACATCTCTGCAAAATCTCTGCAACATCGCACTTCACAGGACCGCAACCCTTCACTCCAAATTGTCCTCGCTAACACTCTACCCTACACCGGCTCCTCCTGATCCCATTGCCCCGATGCCGACTCAACCAGCCTTCGACTCTTTCAAACCCATCTCCAGAGACGAGTTCCTTGACCTAATAACAGCCAGCAGACCCTCCAGATGACTCCTCGACCCCTGCCCTGCCTCTGTTCTGAAAGAAATATTCTCCTCTACCTGCGCAGGAGAACATGTAAGAGCCATACTAAACTCCCTCACCTCTGGCCTCTTCCCAGAAGCCTTTAAGACAGCGCATGTCGAGCCACTTCTAAAAAAAAAAAAAAAAAAAAAGGCGTCCCTCGACCCACTTGATCCCAAGAATTACAGACCGATCTCCAACACCGAATTTCTAGTGAAACTTGAACGGACTGCATACTGACAGCTCAACTCTTTTGTAGAATCCAACAATCTCCTTAGTCCGCACAAACGCGCTTCAGACCTCGACATGGAACAGAAAACCTCTGATCTCAATCTGGGATGTTCTCAAGGTCATGGCAGACTGAGGGTTGCACAGCACTGATACTGCTCATTTTCTCTGCAGCCTTTGACACTGTTAACTATTCAATCCTCCTTGACCGCCTCCACTCCCTAGGAGTCTGTGGCTTTGCACTCAAATGGATTGCCTCTTTTCTCAGCAACAGGAAACAGTCTTCCTCTCCCGTTTTGTCTCAGCTGCTCGCCCTGTGAACATGGTAGTACCCCAAGGTGAATGCCTCTCTGCTCTCCTCTTCAACCTCTATCTGACCACTCTACCAGGAATCATCCGCGCCCTGACCTTGAAGCTTGTCAATATGATATTGACTGATGGATGACATTTAACCACCTCATTTTGAACCCTAATAAGATTCGAAATCATGGTGTGCAGCAATACTGCCCTTCTCCCACAACTGCTCCCATGGCCCCCCTCCCTCAGCCCACCACCCCTTCCCTCCCGATATAGTCAAAAACCTAGGCTGCACTATGGACTCAGGCCTAACCCTCTCCCATCAGATCAATGTTTCAAAATGCTGTCACTATCACCTCAAATTTCTAAGACGCATTTGTCCTTACCTCTCCTACCCCAACAAACTTGCTGCTGTTATGTCTATTGTTATGTCGAGACTGGACTATGCCAACTCCTTGTACCTGGGAGCACCTGCATACCAACTCCACAAACTACAAACAGCCCAAAACACTGCCTCCACACTCCTCCTCGGCCTGGGGCACAGAGACATCTCTCCCGCTCTTTGAACCCTCCACTGGCCCCAAGTCGGATGAAGGGCCACCTTCAAGACCCTATGCATTACCCACCGAGCAGTGCACAACACCGGCCCAACGTAGTTACAAGAGAAGAAACACCCTACGTCCCATCACACACCCTAAGATCAAGCACTGCCCTCTTTCTAGTGATTTCAACCTCTAATTCTGCCAGGAACGAAGGATCACTTTTTCAACCTTGGCCCCAACTCTGTGGATCTCACCCCACATATTCGATACACCCAAGACTACATGGCCTTCTGCAAAGTTCTAAAAACCTGGGTCTTTCCATAATGCCTATTATGACCATCTAAGACTACTGAGACCTTGCAACCTGATGCCAAATGTTCAGAAAGATCCAGAGCAATAACGCCACTGAATGCAGCTATTAAGTTGCGAATAAGCTTAACCTGAACGTGGGAATCGCAAACGTGTACTTGAAATCCAGACAGAGAGCTTGTTAGATCAAATCCTCCTCCCAGATACTCCTCTTATCGCTGCGCTCTCTACACCAGCACACAATTAGAGTGCAGCTACACCCCTTGATCAGTTCAGACTAGCTGCTCACATACGAACAATACTTCATGAACACCTCATCACTCTGATAAGCGTTCTACACAGGCCTAACACCACTCCTGGTGACACTTCCTCAAGACTGCACGCATTCAACTGATATCAAATACCACCACACCTAATGCTAGGATGCAGCTACCATCAGGCAATCGCTTCAGCTGTACAGCTACCTGTACCTCTGGGAACTCTAATGGTCAGTTAAACTAGGTTTCCGGCTCATCTGAACATGTTCCAAATGTGAGAGTTGGCGAGCGGGTGGAAAATGAAATTAGTGATATACTTAATAACTTACATATTCATAACTGTAGCCGTTTTTGCTGAAATCGCAGAAATGGGCCACATGGCTATGCTACATCATACGGATTTGGTGGTTGGCTTATTATCCAGGATTAGCTAAATCAGAAAATATATTTAGTATGGCAGTTGCTAGTAAAATTATGAAGTTGTCATACATAACTCATGTTTGCCAAAAAGTTGAAAGAAGAACAGAGGAGCGATTACATATTAGAATTGCCATATGGTGCACCAGACCCCTAAACCAATCCTGACTTGGAAGCTGGGTTGGGAGGAGAGAGAGAGAAAGGGGGGTAACTGTCCAATCCTAGTGGCAGAGATTACTGCAGGGTACTTCCCCAAGATTGTAAAATTGGGGATGTCATTTCTGCTATATAAGGGGGACTGCACTAGGACAGGACACACAGAAACAGGGGAGAAAGACAGGAGGACAGAGAGAAGAGACAGACCATCAGGAAGGCTGCTGAAACTTACCATCTGACAGCTGTAAGGAGACACCAGAGGAGATTGCTGAGAGTGCACCTTGTGGAGCTGTCTATTTCTAGAAAGACCTCAAAGCTGACTGGGCCCTGTGGTGAAGAGCAGGAGGCCATCTTTTGAAAGTGGAGTGACCAGAGCCCTGCCCCATCTTGTCAGTGTCCTAAGATGCAGCTGGCTTTCTTGAACCTTAAACAGAGGCTTGCTATGTAAGTAGGATTAAGCCCTGAAAAACCAAAAGATGGGGGTGTCTGCTTGCCTTGAATCCTTTCCCTTCATAGTGGGTCGGGGGTTAAAACTGTGTAGATCTTTAGCCTATGTGACCAAAAATGCGTATCTAATTAATTCCCCATTTGGCAGAAAACTACGGGGTGAATTTTGTTAAAATTCGAAATTAACAAAGCTCACTTCCCAGTGTGCGCTGAAAATTATAGCCTATTATTTAATTGGGTAATCCTTGTTGTCCAGCTGACCCCGACTTCTATAAGGAAGAGGGAGTGCCTTTGTTCTTAAATCAGTCCAACCTTTTTATCTAGCTTCCCCAACAAAGGTTTTCAGTAAGGGCATCTGAAATCCAAAATTCCCCAAAGCATTCCATCTATCTGTCTTACTTCCCAACATAGACCAAAGCAAGGGGGGTCGGGGAGGGGTTGGGGGGATCTGAAAAACAGCGACAAATCACCTTGTTTGTATTAAATCAAAAGTTTGGGCGAAATGATATTATTGATCAGTGTCATTATTTAGTGAAATTGGCAGAAAGCGTACAGTTGTGATTGTGTTCTTTTTAACTCACTTTTGTGATGTACTGATGCTGAGGCATCTGACTGTGCTTTATTCAAAGCATTGGACATTCCTGTTACTGCCGTTCCTCCTTTATTCGCTTCGAAACAATGTATTCGATCAGAGTGCCTTGTAGAATGGCAGTAGCAGCATACAGAAGGGCAGCTACCTTCTGCAAATAGGAATATTATAAGATAGTTTATTTATAACGCGCTTAATATCCAGAGGTTTCTAAGCGCGGACCCGGGAATTGAACCTGTGTTGCTCCGTGTCGTCCTGCTTCCAAGGCGAGCACGTTGCCGCTGAGACCGAGTTATCCTCCCGAGAGCCATCACGTAAAGTAACATTCTGACCGGAACTGCCAGGGCGAGCCGCCCTTGTTTTCACAAGGCGAGCCTTGTGCCCTTAACACCTGTTTATGGAGTGTGCCACATGCAGGTGCGAGAGAGCACATCAAAGGGCCCGGGCCTCTAATGAGGCGCATTACCATTCCTTTGCTCAGCGTTTAAGGGATCATTAGGCGAAGACAACTCGGAAAAGCCGTGTTTTGAAATGTAATGAGCAGTTGGACAGGTTTACAGCGTTGGTGGCATAAATCAGCAGGGTCTTTCATAACCACTGCTACACTCTGCACCGGGAGTTTGCAAAACTCATGCAGCAATGGCCGGAATCGTACAAAAATAGCAGGGACGGCGTGTGGCAGCCATTTGAACAGAAGAGCGTGCTTTGTAATACCATGATTTAAGTTAGTCATGCATGCGTTGGACCTTTGTTGGGAATTCGTGTTTGCTGCCGCTCGTCTTCGACACTGTAGCGAAAATTAAAGCAACCGCCTTTAGGCCGGCAGGTTTTTCCGGT
This sequence comes from Ambystoma mexicanum, assembly GCF_040938575.1. NCBI lineage: Eukaryota > Metazoa > Chordata > Amphibia > Caudata > Ambystomatidae > Ambystoma > Ambystoma mexicanum. The sequence continues at coordinate 100,532,580 of NC_090936.1, read as the reverse complement.
TTAGAGCCATGCCCGAGGCCTTCCCACAGACCTATGTGTCTGCAGTAGTCTGCGGCCTAGACACCTCGCCAAATACTGCAAAGTACACATTCTGAGAGCAATCAACTAATTTCACTTTTGTGAACTCTGTCCTCAACCTAGTACTCGGCTCTCTGAATTACTGGATGGTCTAGAAACGCAATACACTTGCCACCAAGGATGGCATCAATTTAGTGCGCTTAATTGCCACTCAAGAGTACCAAATGTAGCCCTATTTTCAGGTGGTACAATGTTACTGTGCCTAGATTGGAAAAAATGAATGGCCTCATCCTACTCGGGCCATACATTTACATTTAATTAGACAGACTGTGCACCCCTTGACCCACCTGACCATGTTGCCAAAAATCTCTAGCTTAATATATGCATATTGAACATAACAATGTTTCTTGAGTATAATGGTTCCCGTTTGGAGAGCCCTTCAAACGCCCATTTTCCCTTAAACTCCCAGGGCATTCACTAGTGTGCCACCCAGTGCTTCCACATGCACGTTAAGCCATGCACTGTGGTTTATGTTATTGTGCATTTGTATAGCGCCTTATATACCATTGGTATGATCTCATAGCGCTGTGGGTTGAACGCCCTCTGGGACTGTCGTCCAGGTCAGTGGGTAGTAAATAGCGCTTGTGTGCACTCAGTATGTGTGCAGCCAGTGCGGTTTACGTGGTGTTTAGCTGCATTCCAATGCTAGGTGTTGTGCGGTGGTTGTGTGCGGTCAGTAGAATGTGTGCCGCAAGGCCATTGACTTCAGAGTTTGCATTGTGGCGGTGGAGGAACTTTTGTATGAGACTGTGTGCAGCTAGGCCAATTTTTCGTAGGGTATAGCTGCATTCTAAAGAATGTTGAGGTGTTCATGGGGGTGTTTAGATATGTGTGCAGCTAGGCCGAATTTTGATTGAGGGATATAGCTGCATTCTATTATTTGTTGGTGTAGAGGAGAGAGTGAGCATATCGGTATGTGTGAGTGTCTGTGTGGCTTGGTGGGGGAACCCTATTTTAGATTACCTTCATGTGCCCACTGAGCTGATCGTATCTATTCTAGAGGTTCGGAGCATTGGTTCGCCGGGAGAGATTCTCAGTCTAGCGCAGAGTCTGTTCTGATTACCAGGCTTGATTTTGTCTTTCCCTGTTTGGCAGTTTCATCGTGGGGGCGAGTGGGCCTATTCAGAGTTTTTATTGGATTAAGCGAATTGCAGATCTATTGTCATCCGCGTCTCGTTGAGTCTGCCACTGTTTATTAGGAAGATACCTTCTAATTGTACAGTTACATCCAGTTCTGTTCTATCAGACTTGCGAGTCGTAGCTAGATTCGATGACTGGTGTTCAGTGGACCCGGGGACCAGCAACAGCCACTATGGTCATCTGGGTCTTGTTGGGTCTGTAGATTGCTTATTGGAGGACACCTTCTCAGTGTGCATTTACTTCACTTTTGTTCTATTAGACATACAAGCACATCCTAGGTATGAAGTCCGGTACTCGGTATGCAAATGTAAGTTTTGAGCTCTTTTTCAATGCAAATCTCACACTACGTATAAACTTGACACAGCTCCAAAAAATAAAAATATTATGAAATGTTATATCGTTCTGCTATGTCCAACTCAAGCTAGAAGATCTGCCAAAGTTGCACAAGGAGAGACGAAATACTTTAAATATCACGGAATAGGACAGACATGGCCGATGAGTTCATCATAGTCAAAGCGCTGTTCTACCATTAGCCATTTTGTGTAAGCCAGGACTACTGTGTAAGATGGAGGGGTGTGGAAGGTAGTTCTAGAACCTCATTTGCTTAGATAAACCACACCTGTCAGTGCTCATGGGTTATTTTTAGGAATTGTGGTACATTTTAAGACTTTATTTTTCTTACCAGGTAAATCCCAGGCATCCAAAAAAAGAGCTTGCCACAGTGCTTAAAAATACCCTTACGCACCGACAAATACGTTTGTGGGCAAAATGGGTGGAACATCAGTTTTTTTTTTTGCAAGTCCCAATGCCTTTTGCTCTATTAATAATACTAAAAACGTGGTCTTGTAAAGTACCTTACTGCAATTGTGTTGGCCTTGATGTGAAAAGAGTTAGAAAAGGGATGGAGGTGGGTGTTGGTTAGCGGGCGAGGTAGATGCAAAACCTGTGATGTTGACGGGTGCTGCTTGGAAGTACCTGGTTCTTGTTTGCCACTCTGATTTCTTTGGAATTGACAGTCTTTTGGGGGAATATTATCCCAAAAGGAGTTCCCAAAGACTGGAAGAGCCGGGGAATGCTTAGGGAAGTGTGGCCCACTAATGCAAGGGAGTTCGGTCGAGCTCAAAAGAAAGTTATTATTAATAGTTCGTAATCTTCGTATTGTGTTGACTAGGCCTCAGATTGCAGTCAGTGGGGGCATCAAGGTGTTATGGTGGAAGGGTGAGATTTAGAGAGGTTGGTTAGTTGAGCGTGACTATATGGAGTGAGGGTTGGTGTCACAAGTGAACAGTGGATGTTGTGGCATTCATAGATGTGACCTCATTCATAGATGTACCTGCACTCGCCTGTCTCCACGCAGCGGAAAGAAGAAATGAATGGAATTCTGCAGGCACACTACGCCTCCAGCCAGTGTCTGACAAATGGAGAAAAGAAATCCCAAGAAGGAGAAAAACCCACGTAGTGTGAAAACAACCTTCTACAAAGAACTGTTGGCAGTACAGGAGCAATGACCAAGCGACGACCCTGGAACTTGAAGCGACGCTGTTGAGGGCCCTTGGGCTACTGAAGAAGGAAGACCAGGAGATGAGCACGTGGAAAGGCTGTGGACTAGCAGGGGATGTGACCGCTGTGCCTGAGAGGACAGGAGCGCTCTGGGGGAATCAGAAGGCAGAATGGCTGGGTTGACGAGGTTGGACTGGAGCTGGTGAGGGCATGCACCCAGAGTATAGAGGGACCGTATAGAGGGACCGGAAACAGGGTGGAAAGTAAAAGGTACTCTAAAATGGAACCTTAAGCACGTTTTCTTGTCAATGAGTAAACCATTTCAACGTGGTGTCACAGAGAACGCGATGGATTTACATTGTTGGGGACAAGCATGCATTATGCGTATGACTCGATGGTGCTACCATTTTGGATGGTGAAGAATTGCCAACTGATGCCAAAGCTAGTGATCGCACACCTACTGAGGTGGGAGGAGAACTCCCCCTCGGCCCCCGACAATTGGTGAGGTGGAGTTAGATTTATGGGTTCCAAGTGTTTTTATCAAACCCAAAGGTTCGACTTCCCAAAAGTTCAATTTTTTTTATTTTTTATTTCCTGCAAATATATACCTACCTTACCCCTATACATTTTTATATACTTTATCCCCCCACATATATTTATGTGGGAAATAGGGGGTCGAACTTTTGGGAGTCAAACTTTTGGGGTTAGGTAAAATTGTACTATACCGATTTATGCATGGAGTGGTTGTTTGGGGAGGGAAAGACATTAACATGCAATCTGTTTAGTATGTGTTGTAAGGAGTGTGGGAGCCACTCTACTGAGAACGAACATGGGTAAAATGCCCTGTTCTATGGAATGTGTTCCACTCAGGAGGGTCTACAAACACGTTTTAGCTCCCTGGACCCTTCAGAGGAGAAATATGCATTTGCATATCAGCCTTTGTTCCACCCACAAGGACAGTCCCAGCACCAATGGGGCGAGGTAGGGCTCCAGTTATTTTCTGTAGTTTTGAAATTGCGATCTGTGGGCAGACGATTAGCCTATTGGGTCTATTGGTCGGGTCATTCCGAACGGTGGTCTCATGGGCTAATCATTTGAAAAGCCATGTTTTAATTGCTTTCTAAAGGCTAGATGGCGATTCTTTTTTTCCTATCAAATTCCAGTTTGGTTGCTAGGTAGGAGAAGGTAGAGCCTCCATGTGGTTTCCAGTTAAAATGTGGTCTCGCTACAAGTTCATTGTTGCTTATTCCTGAGGGTATGATTAGACTTTTCTTTCGAGAATTTTCTTCTGGTGGATTCTTGCCCTTTGCCAAAGGAGCAATGGGCCATAGAGAGGATTTTGATATGAATCCTCTTTTCGAGGGGATTGGGTCCTCTGACGCATTCCATATCTATGACAGTAAATACCACAGCACAGCTGTGGTGATTACTGTCATAGATATGGAATACGTCGTCGGACCATCCCATCGAAAGAACGTTGCCCGGTAAGAGAGTAACTTGTTCTTTGGCTGGGTGCCAATGCAGTGTATGGAGTGCTGGGAAGATGTGTACTATTTGATTTAGTGTAAGTAGTAGTCTCGCTGCCAAATTTTGGACTCTTGGCGTGTGTTAAGTAGATAGTCTTGTAGTCGAAGGTAGAGGCTAGTGGCATAAGTCTTCTATTTTTTTTATTTTTTCATAACTCTATTGAATAAAACAAACGATAATGTAACAAATTAAAAACTGTGCAGCTGAATATACCCATCAGACTTGCAGTTATAAGTGTCCGACATTGCACTGTTTTCTCCCCTTTCCAGTAATCCAATCCCTTTTTGTCCCAGCCGTTCAACCGACCGCGTTTCATCTCCCCAGATCCTTTGACATTTTCCAGGACAGCCTATATGCCTGTAGACTATCTCTTCGAAAGATCTCCAGCGGTCCATGCCCTCCCTCCACATAGCCACCGTTGGCGGGTCTTCCATCCCCCTCTTTGTGGCCTGGTCCCTCCTAGCAAAGGCCTGCCCCATGCTGATACGTTTTGTCACCCCTGGAACTCCCTGCGTCCCCCTATATGTGCTATATTGCCATCGTGGGGTACCTCGGTATCTCCCCCTCCTCTAGCACCAAAAGAATACACAGGATTTTTTCCCAGTGCATCTTGATTTTGGGGCATGTCTGGGTCAGGTGAAAGAAGGTTCCCACTTCGCCCCTGCACTTCAGACAGGTGCATTCCTCCGTTCTACCCATCTTGCATTGGCTCATTCTGGAGTAATATTTCCGATGCAATATCTTTAATTGTACCAAGCGGAGTATAGTGGACATGCTGACCTCTATAACAACTACTTGTGCATCTACTCAGTCTTCTAGCACCCCTAGTCTGGCACAAATGATATCCAACTTTTGCAACGTTAAATTATTAATTGTCTGGTACAGTATCTGGATTGCCTTCTTCTCAATGGCCCCTGAGAGCAAGTTAACCTCTAAGTGGGTATGATCTGGGATATTTATTCCCTCCCCACTTGGCTGTAATCTGCATGTTGTGAGGGCATGTATGTATAGTGGTCTCTGGCACCCAATCGGAATCTTAGGCAAAGTTCAGGGAAAAAATAATATTTCCAGTTAATGAAAGCCCCCATCTTCGTAATTTCCCTTGTAGGCCATCTGACATGTTTGCCCAACATTTGCACCTCCGGTATATTCCGGTTCCCCCAAGTGGTGCCTGCTCCATGACCACTCCCTTGTACCCCATAGCATTGGTAACCTTGAGTCATGCATCTATGACCCTGCGCGCTGCTGATGGAAGTTCCCATCCTGCCGGTTTTCTGTAAAATATCTGCACCAGGGTTTTTCTCCCACAGCACTGATCTCTAACCTTATGTGGGCTAGGTCAGTATCGCCAAATACCCACTCATTAGCTACCACCAACTAGGCCGCTCAATAATAATTACATACCTCTGGTACTCCCAAGCCACCCTCGCACACTGACTTGGTAAAAAATTAGTGTAATACGAGGAGCGCCCCATCGCCAGATTATACCCCACAGTACTGAATTTATTGTAGAAAAGGTTGCCCTGGGCACATTTTTTACCAGTGTGTTCTACAATATATAGAGCAGCATAGGGAGGGTGATCATTTTGAAAAGATTAGCCCTTCCCACTATAGTCCAGGGACGAGTCACCCAGTGTTTGGCATCCTGCTGCAGCCTCGTCAGGCCCGGGTCTAATTTATTGTGCAGGAACTGCCCTTCGTAAAGGGCCTCTCAGTTACATGTAGAAGGCAGTCCTGCCATATCGTCTCATCCCCACCTTTCACCAGGACCATCATTGACGTGCTCCAGTGTATCCTGAGAACACTATAATCCCAACTCCTGAATCGTTGCAATGGCCCTGGGGCCCACCCTCTTCGCTTCTCCCAGGTAGATTAACAGGTCATCCGCATGTGAGATGCAGTCTTCCCATCCTTCCAACCATCTAAATTCCATCTGGAGCGGGTTTGGCCTATTGATGTCTGCCAACGGTTCGATAGTGATCCAGGAAAAGTAGTGGCGTTAGTGGGCACCCCTTTCTTCTTCCCCGTTGGAGAGAGAATCTCTCTGACTTGTATCCATTAATCCTAGCACGGGGGTTAGCAGAGGTAATCTGACTCACTCCATATATTTGTCCCCAGCATCAACCCTGCCCATGGATTACCCACAACAACCCCCACCTAATTGGATTGAAGGCCTTTTCGGAGTCTAAAGCCATGATGGCGTGAGGGCCCTCCAACTCTGTCACTTTGGCTAGTGCATTGTGCACCTGTCTGATTTACATCCTGGTGGCTCAGCCAGGGGCAAAGCCACATTGAAATGATATGATCACCCTGCAGATCACTCTGAGCAATCTTTTCGCCAGTGGCTTCGCTAGGATCTTTGTTTCCCCATTCAGGCAAGAGAATGGCTGCTATAATGAGCACTGTTCCTTTGGTTTACCCGCCTTGTGTATGACCACAATAGTAGGTAGCCTCAGGTCTTCATGGAGCTCCCCCCTATCTCTGCTCTCCTCAAACATCTCGAGCATGAGTCCAGCTATGCTTTAGCTCAGCCTCTTCAAGCATTCTAGGGGAACCCATTGGGTCCCGGAGTCCTCCCGGATTGTAGTTGCCAGTTGCTTCCTGTATCGCCTCAGCCATTAGTTCCCTGTCCAATGCCTCCCTCTCTGGTACAGTCAGCCTGGGCAGGGGGATCCTTCCCAAAAACTCCCAGGTCTCCTCCTTGGCCGCCGTCCGCCCCGTATAAATCCCAGTAGTAAACAGCAAACTGTCCAACTATCTGCTTCTCCTGTTTCTGATATCCTCGCCCTATTGACTCAAGCTCCCTTATAGACTGTGACCCCAACTCTCATGTCTCCAACCAGGCTAACAGTCTTCCTGCTTTATCCCCTGTCTCATACACCCCCACCTTGCTTGCCCACTGGGCTTGTTTAACTTCGTCAGCTGCCACCTCAATGAATTGTAGCCTGGCATGCAAGAGCTCTCTTCTTGCGTGGGTCATCTTGTCTCTACTGTAGGAATACTCCTTTTCCTTGATATCCTTTTCTGATTCTACTTATATCGCGCTACTAGTCTTCTGATGCTTTCCGATCTCCAGCATGGTTCGGTCTCTCAGAACAGTCTCATATGATTCCCACAGAGCAGTCTTGTCCTCCACTGTGCCATCGTTTAGATTTTAAAAAAGTGTCTGTCCCCTCCTTCAGCCCTTGCAATATGTCCTTATTCCCTAGGTAATAGGCATTCAACCTTCATGCCCCTGTCCTTTGGGTTCCTTCCCAACAATTGTAATGGTCAGCAGGCATGGTCAAATTCCATGCTGCAGTTACTCTGCCTCTGTGACCCTTCCAACCCCCGTGCATGGTAAGAACCAATAGTCTATTCTGGATAATGCGGCCTGGGCCCTAGCGTAGGAGAACCCAGTATCCCTTGGGTGCATGTCCCTCCATATATCCACCAGACCAGTTGCCTCTGCGAACGTGGCTAGCAAAGTGTTGGCCATTTGCGTCAATACTCCTCTCCCCTACGCAGATCTATCCTTACCTGTGACTTTGTTAAAGTCGTCTCCCCCGCCCCCACTATCATGATTTCTGCCCTGTGTTGAGTCAGTAGGCTCTGGGATTTCTGCCAGAAAGTCAACACAGACAGGATCACTATGCTTTCCCCCCACAGCTCACCCCCAACCAGTACATATCACCCCCCCCCCCCTCCGGGCCCCTCTGGTCTCTTCACTACCTTCACCTCCATGGGCACTGTGCATTTAATCATGATCGCCACTCCCCTGGAGCCCCTATAGTACCCTACATTATCGGCAACCATGTGTTGCCTCCGACCTAGAAACCCACATGAGGTGCCAGTCAGGTGCGTTTACTGCAGTAGAGCTATGTCTATTTTGTGTCTGCCTAGATATTTTAATGCCAGTCCTCTTTTGATGTTGTCGTTTAGCCAACTAACATTCCACCTAAGGCATTTAATCTTTTCTTTGTTCACCCCCATGTAATCCGGTTTGCATGTCCCCGGAATCCTGTCACTCCCTCATAGAACTGCAGCTTTTTATCACATTCTGAGGCTGTGCCCTGGTATGTACTCTACCAAATAAACTGGCCAACCTCAACAACACCCCCGTACCCACTCAGCTCCCAGTCACCCCATACACGCCACCCCCCCCAACCTGAGACATTTATCGACCTATACCAAACAATGCCCAGACATTGGTGCTCAGACGGTGTGCGCCAGACTCAACAGGGGGTTTGCAACCCTGGTCGCCTTGCTCCGACATAGCCTGGCTTATTTCTTCTCTTCTCCTCAGCCAGCTGTCTGTCCCAAATATTGTTTTGTGTCTGTGCTCACGGAGGCTCCTGCCAAAGATCCCCAGCTTCTGTTCAAACTTTATTGTGCTAGCATCTCCGTCTCCTCAGGGATATGCTGTCTCAGATCGTGCGTTTTTGGCCTCCTGGGACCAGCCATTCTTCTTCCTCTGTGAGACCCTCTGTTTCTTGTTACTGGCGGGGGGATAGTTTCGACCTAGTCCCAGCTTCAGTGTGATTTTTGAAGTATTTCACCCCCTGTGGGCCAATCACCTGGAGCGTGGCTGGGAAAATTGTGGCATATTTAATCCTGTCGAGAGGCAGATGAATGTGTCATTCATAGCGTCGGCCCTGACCCAGCCGCTATATCGTAGGAGCGCAAGGAGTGCATCATTTATGGTGTCTGTCTCCACTCGGCTGCCATACCGCAAGTATGAGAGATACTATTCTCTAAGACAACCCTACCAACCTTATCCCGGAGCGATCGAAGAGATGAATTTGCAAACTCTAGCAGAAATTAACATGCTGAAACCAAAGATGACAAGTGCAAGTGACATCACAGCCAAAACTGAAACCCGTATGTGCACTAGACAAGAAGCACATATGCACTCACCACCAAGATACACGCAGACAAGGTCAAACTTGCATTTAGACCTGAAGGAATGTTACCTGCAACCAATAGACACTAGTAAACATATCTATATGTTGAAACGCAAGGCAAATGAGATAAACACAGCGCTTGCTTAACGTAGAAATGCAACAGTAATGAGTGGCCATTTTGTATCCAATGGACGGTGCATCCATGTTTGAGTGAATGGGAATCATTGAAAAAGCCTTGAAGCTGCAGGAAAATTAGACTCGCTAAATTAGCTGAAAATACAGACCTGAGCAGTCCAGATAATAGCTGCACTACAACTGCCAAGGTTACTGTGGAAAACAAGGTTTGAACTAGCACTGAAGAGAACGGGCGATAATTCCCAAGCATAAGGCATGTTTAAGTAAAGAAACAAAAGGCCCTTGAAAGCCAGGTGCTCATTAATTAAGGCTTAATATTGGAAGAAACTGAGCTTGAATAAGTCGCCAGTGGCCAGGAAGGGTAAAGAGACGTACATAGGGGCTAAAAGAGACTAGATAATAAGGGATAAAATCCGAGTAAAAATCAAGCAGAATAATTCAAAACATGGTCTCCTCACACGTGACTTATAGCTGGAGAACAGAAGCTCTTCATTAACTCAAGACACAGACTGATGCCTTCACTCCCCTCAAGTTCTCATAACAAAGTAACGAGACAAAGCTAAGTTGAAAGTTAAACGTCTTGTGGCCTAGGAAATCAGTGAGGGTGTCTTATTTATTGACAAAAGCAGTATCTTTACGCCTGCTCGCCTTACCACTATTGTTGCTCATGTGCTGATGACCTGCCAAGTGGTCAAGTTTGGTTAAGCGAATGCCAACCAATCACAGTTCTCAAATGATTTATTTTTACATTTATAAAGTGCACAGAATTCTTAGGCATTGATACCTTCTTGTAACTGTTGCAGCAACCAATAGATGTTGTGGTGATGTTAATCAATTTAGGGGTGGTCTCAGGTATAGCCATCAGGTAAAGCATAACCAATAAGAAAACTAACATCTTTACGGTCGATATATAGACAAATCCCTGAACCAATCCCACCTTCCCTTGGGTTTTTGTAATGAAGATTCTAATGAGGTGTCAGTTGTGACGTATTTTGTATTCATGAACTGTTGTCAAGCTTGTTTATGTTTACGGCTGTCCCTGTTTTATTTGGATTATAAATAAAACAGGCCTTTGTCAATTACCTTGACTTTTGGGTTTGGGATTTCAATGTCTGTCCGTTTCGCTCAGGGCTGTGTATTTCCACTCCTCCATTACAATCCCTTTAGATCTTAGCTATTTTCTTACTGCATCAAATGATTGTCTGGCCCTTTTGGATGTCCCTGGTGAAATCAGGGAAGATGGCAACCTGTACCCCATTGACCTCCATTACTCCCTTTCAATCTGCCACTGGCAGGATAAAGTCCTGGTGCCTGTAGTTTAAAAGTCTTGCCATCACTTGCCTGGGGGGCAGGAGGAGGCTTCCTGGTGGTGATCTGCCCGGCACTCACATCTTTTCTCTGTAGAAAGGGTGCATACATTCTGTGCAGGCCCACCCATTCCTTGATCCATCTTTTCAGATAAAATTCCATGGAGGGGGCCCTCCTATCTTTTCCAGGAGTCCCTTAATGCAGATATTGTTCCTTCTCGCCCTTCCTTCCGCATCGTCCATCCGGGCCTCCAGCAGCTGTTTTTTTGGACCAGAGCCTGTACCTCTTCCTGCAGTGGTGTCGAGGCATCCTTGAGATCCGAGATTCTTTTTTCCGCCTCGCCCACTCTCCCAGAAATCTTGTGTAGGTCGTGCCTGAGTAGGTCCACATCCAGACCATCTGCGTCTTTTTTTCTGTTCCAGCGTCGATGAAGCCTCCTTGATGGCTGCCAAAAAGTCTTCTGTAGAGTAACCGCTTTCTGACACTACCTCCAGACTGCCCACCTCTGCCACCCCTTGTTGTCCAGGGCCACTTACTGTGAGAGCATCTATTCTGGGCTTGGTTTTCATTTCCTCCTCCCTCTGGTTATCTTTGTTCATGCTGTCTGCAGCCAGGACACGAGTGTCCGCTGCCGCTGTGCCCCCAATTGTGTCTCAGTTCTGTGAGGGGTCATAAATGAGAGGCGGACACAAAGTGGTAATATTTTCAACATCACACATCTTTATTAAAGAAAAGGGGTTGGATAAGGCCTCTGTCCCTATCCTACTAAGAGTTTCCCTACCTATGAAACTAAAACTGAAGATCAGTCTGGATCTTGTCAAAATTAGAACTGTCCTTGTGTCCAAAACACTAAAATGCACAATTAAAAAGTATAAGGAAAAGTGTCCCAGACTTGTGTTTACTCAAAATGTTCAAAGGTGAAAACATGTAAGGAAATCTAACAAAAATGATCCCTCCAAAAGAGAAGTCCTTGGATCCAGATGGTGGTTCCCTTCCTCTGAATTACTTCAGAAAGGATAAACTACTTCAGGAAGGATGACCCAATTAATGTTTCCTTAAAGTGGGTTAAAACGGCTCTTCCAATTAACAGTTTCTCAAAGTTAGTGAAAAGGTATCTTTCACACAACTACTGTTTCAAGGATGGCAAAGTGTCTTTTCCACACAACTGCTTTACGGATGGCAGTGTCTTTTATTCAACAGATTTTTGAATGGATTCTCTGGTATACTCTCCTGTCAGGTATCTTTTCTCACCCCATCGCCAAAAAAAGGCTCACTGCCTGATGTGTCCACTTGATCAGGTCTTCTCTCAATATTCTCTTTACTTTTCGTTGTCTTCTAGCATGGCACAGTAGCACTTGCATACTGTCAATACTTCTTTGACTTTGGATTTCACTTGCCTCAAGCTTTCACATATGGACCCCAGACGTGAACAAGTTCTCAACTTCATCAACAAGTTCTCAACTTCATCAATGCTTAGGACAATTCTTGCTCCTTTCTTCCCCATATGACCTCTTCATGCATGGAGAGTTGTGCAAATCGTGTCTTTTAGCTACTTCATTAACATTTGTTCGCTTATAATCACATGTACTCCAGGGACAAAGACTGATATGCAAATGGATATTCCTCCTTTGTGACAAGTAAAGTGAGCAAAAAGCGATGGCTGGGGACTCTCAAATGTGGGTAAAAACCACATAACAGGTTATCATGCCATGTTCTTTCTAGAGAGGGCCGCCTGCTACCCTTTTTTGCAGCTTTGCCCATATTGACATTTCGGGCAAGAGGAATTGTGCAAATTCAGTCTTTTTTAAATTTCCTTGGTTGGTGTTCAAATGGCACTTTTAACTGCCCGTGTGCTTGTCGATATGCCTCGGTGTTCCCACTATATTTGCGCCAACTCACTGGTGTTTCATTGCGTCCCTGACCACCTGCACAATGCGAGAATTGTGTCCCCCGATTGGCAGACCTAGTTCCAGCTCTTTTCTCAGTCTCGTATTCACTCGTGGGTAACATGGCTACTTCCTGCCTTCATCCGGCTCAGTACAGCTTCCCTGCTGCTGCCGGTTCCCTCGTGGCTTCTCGCTGGAGCCTTCCACACTCCTCTGGGTCTCTCGCCATGCTGGTACCAAAGATTGATGAATGGCAGAAGCTTCTGCTGCTATTCATCCTACAACTAGTCCGCACGATGGGGTTAGGGCTTCTCTCAGTGCACATTAACTCCTTGTCCATCTTCTTTGTCTCAGTACCTGAGGCACTATGGGAGTTGGAGTCCATAGGATTAACAGTTTTTAAGGAGATTCTGTTTGGGATTCTTGACTAATAGAATATCATCATGAATAGGAGATGTGATTTGTGTTTTAGGTACTTGTGAAGTATGAATGGCTATTGGTTCAGAATGGCAATATGCCATCAGCACTTTAGGTAGTATAGTGCTGTCTTCAAAAGGGGGTGAAAATACTGCGTCCCTCCTAAAAGAGTAATCTTCCCCGGCAGTCGTTTCCCCCCATATGATCCTCCTGTTAAGCTCACCTGGTTCCCACAGGGACGTCGATCGGACCCGGACAGCTGCGGTCTCCACCAACGTGATGCGTAGTGAAGAGATGACAGTCTGGACTGGCCCGCCTAATCTTGTCTGCTGGACGCGTAAAAGTATTCTCCTGCAAGTGGAGAAAGAGATTTAGCCACCCGTGGACTTTAGTGATGGCCCCCCAACAGTTCTCGTTCTCCCCACTAATCACCTCCGATATTCCCTTTTGGTAACCTCACCTTATGTTTTTAAATGATGAGCTCTCCATCCTGCATGGCATGCAGGGGTGCGTAGCTACCAGTTACTTCACTGGGTTGAAGGTACTGGAGGAGTTCCGGAGGAATATTGACTCCAGTGTCTATAAAGTTCAAAGAGTTCAATGAGTTCAATATGTCCGATGTTGACTCTTGTTCCATTCCCTCGTTAGGTTGCAGCTGGGTCCAAAAGAATATTGCCTGGAGGCAGCTGATGGCGTTCAGGTAAGAGTCTGTATTACCAAACACTGTCCGGTGAAAGTTGCATGAGTTTAACTTGCTGTTTTCTCTCCCTTTATAGGTGCGGCATAGGAAGATGCGGCGAATTAAAGAATAATACCTGCGGTGGTAAAGCAGGTAGGCCTATGGTGGCAAAGAGATTGTCCTTGTTGGTTTTCTCGGCTCACCTTGTTATTCCTTTTGTTTTCCCCCCAGGTGCAGGGTTTCGACGAAGAAAATGATGGAGGCAGCACCGAGTCGAAAGATGCGGTGAACTGGTGAGTATAAAGCGGCGCTGCTGCTGGCGAAGCGACACGTGCTGAAATAATGTCCTTTCCAGGCTCGGAGATGTGCTGGGTCCGGAATCAGGTATGGAATCAAATAATGTCTGTGATCTAACCTCGTCTCCTTTCTTTGCCTTTTGTCTAGGAGCTCCGGATTCGAGGCGGGCGTGGCAGAAGACTGGATGCTGACTTGCAGACATGGTGAGCGTCACGCTGCTGGATGCAGAATAACGCAAAGCATGGGCTGCTCTTCAGGCGTGGTTTAAATAGCCTGCAAAGTAGTCCCAGGTAAGAAGTTCCCCAGAACCACACCCGAGTGAAATAGTCCCTGTAATAAAATAGCCCCATCCAGGCCTCACGTTGGCTTGGACTCATTTGCAGCATGGTCTGCATAAGGTAAGTAAAGTCTATGAGACTGGCGCCTATGGCGCCAGGACTGATTTCTATGATGAGCCTGGCGCCTAAGGCGCCAGGACTGAATCCAAACAGCCCCCAGCCGGGGCTGTTGGGGTTTTAATGAGTATCTGGATGCCTGCTCCCTGGGGCTGATGGACTCGATCCGGATGCCCGGGGGTAGGCATCATGACACCTCCCTCGTAGTACCACCCCCAGGGTCAGGAACAGGTAGCGGCTGCAGTACCCTTGCCACATTGGAGAAGCTCACCACCAGGGATTCCGTGATTGCTCTGCAGGATTTATCACAGTTCTCTCTCCTTGTTGGTTATTTTTTTTGTGGCGGGCCCAGGGCCTAGGGCCCAAGCTCTCAATCTGCGTCACCGTTGGGTGCAGGCTCTTCCATTCAATCACACACTCACTGCGCCATCAACAATCGGCGACTGGCGCTTCCTATGGTGGTCCAGACCCTTGCTCCCCCCGTGGCTAACGGCAGGGGGCAGCAGAAGAGCAGAGCTGACCCTGGTCCGCTCTTTACCGCCCCGGTCTCTTGGCAGGCTTCTGTGTCTTTCCCCTGGTGCTCCTGAGCTTCTATAGGAGTGACACTGCACTTGCCAAATCACCACCAGTTCTCCACAGTGCATTGAGCAGAAGTTGAGCCAGCCCTAGATCAGGCTCACTGGTGCACCCTCTTCTGTGCACCCCTCTCGCCCATTGGGGGCCCGGTCAGCCGATCACCTGCAGTTGTGCCCCCACTCGGCCGATGCGACCGCTGCCGCAGTTCATGGCTTGGTCTCAGGCTCTCAGCGCCCCCTATCCCATCTTCCCAGGGTACACCAAGGGCTATGCGGTAGGGGCCGTCTCACTGCTTCTAGTTCTCCCCTTCCATCGCTGCCTCTCCAGCTGCGAAGCTGCAACAATTTCTGCCTCAACCTAGCGCTAGTGGGCATCTTGGCCCACTTCCTCCCAAGCAGTTGCTTTTTATCAGCGCTCTGCCCCTCGCTTGTTACAGGGTAGGCAGTGGCAGTACCCCGCTATTCTGAATCCACAAGCTTTTCCCATCACTGGGCAGTCATGATCGACCTCAGGACAGCTTCTTTTCACTGAAGACAGCCCTGTCAGAGTGGGGCGACCAGAACACGCACCAGCTTACACCATTGCGCAACAGCACCCCCATAATAGTCTTGATAGTTCCAAGGAGATATAACTGACATGATTTGCATATGGCTGGACCCCTTTTGCAATGTGGCAGATGGGCTCAAAAACGGTGGTGTGGAAGGTTGCCCAGAGCAATGCCAGTGGTTCAGATTCATTCAAAACCTTCCACCCACCACTTTTATGGTTATAGTTTGTCTCACCATTTGAGAGAGGGCATGGCCACACGTGGGTCCCTTGCACGCTACGCCATAGACAGCCAAGCAGCACCTCACTGTGTAGGCCCAACAAGGCCGAAACATGTCTGGGGTTGCTTGCGTTTCCGTGCAGAGGGGACCTGGCCTAGCAGTTCGGGCTGGGCTGCTACCATTGGTGGCAGTACCTGACTGATTTGCATATGACTGGACCCCTTTTGCAATGGAACAGACGGGCTAAAAAACAGTGGTGTGGAAGTTTGCCCAGAGCAATGCCAGTGGTATAGATTCATTCATAATCTTCCACCCATCACTTTTGTGGTTATGGTCTCTGTGTGACTGTTGGGTAGGGCATGATGTGAGGTAGGGTGCAGGGTTGGGTGCAGCAGCCCCTTAAGACGGCTTTGATCTTTAGTATCATTGCAGTTCTTATTACACAAGGCACATGTTGCACAAACAAGATTACATCTGTTTTGGCTAAAAATGAGTGTCGCTGATCAGGGTATATTTTTAGAATTTGTGGGAGCTTCTCTGGCAGCGTTACCTGTTTTTTGTCCCTATAAATCAATGATCTTCACAATGGCTCAAAACTTACCATAAAATAGTTGCTCCCTTCCCCCTACGTCCTGACGAAAATGTTTGGCCAAAAATGGATGTACAATACACCCCTCCTGCCACTTCCCCCCCCCCCCCCCCATGATCATGAATGAATACCTGGGAAGGCCGGCAACATCCAGGTGAAATCTTCCTGAAAATGACAAAACCTGTTAAACTGGTTTTGTGCTATAATTAATCTGGAGACTTTGTCCATTCTTCCCTAGGGGATGCCCACCCCATTTGAAGCTAGGGAGGTGAGGCTGCTCAGCAAAACCTCCCCATCGGTTTGGGAAAGCAAGAACCTCAGTGAGAGTGACTACTTTAGGGGACAATGACTACCATTCCTATGGGGAACTCCCTATATGCACAAGGAATTATCTGCCTACATGGGAGTAAGAAATGATCACAATACACCCATGTGTTTGGCTCAAGATAATGCTTGCAATACAGGTATGTGTTTAGCTCAAGGCAGCAGCGCGGAAGCAGGTGGACGTCGGAGACTCCAAATGCAGAAGCATGCAAGGCCGGAGAGGCAAAGCTGCGTGGCGTAAACCAGACATGGAGCCATGACCACATACAAGACTTGGTATGCCCAGAGCCCTCAAACAGACGCAGAATCCCGGGATGAAGGGAGGATTGGGTCCTCTGCTTTCAGACGAGAGCCAGCAGAAGAGAACCAATACGAGTGGAAAGCGAAGACTGCTAGCATCCAGAAGCAAAGATTGGCAAGCCGTGGGGGATGCTGCCATTGCTTATGAGACCGTCCCTCACCGGAGCAAGCACTGCAACACAGCAGATACGTGGGTTGCCCAGGTCGGTGGGAGGACAAGAGAGAATGAACGCAGAAGAGAGAACTATCCTAGCCCCATACAAAGGTCACAGGGACCCGAGAGAAGAAAGAGGATGTGACCAGGATTACGGAAGCGTGAGAAACCCGAGCAGCATAAAACCCCAGAAGGGTCACAGGGACCCAAGAAAACAAAGTAAATACAAATCAGAAAGGGCTTACAAAAACCCTAAAGAACAAAGTGACATGTTGGGTCAGGGGACCCCAAAGGAGACACAAGGGCACAGTAAGCAGAGTGAAAAACCTATCGCGGAAGTACAGAGGAACCTGAATGTCGGTTGTAGGGTGGAGGGATGAACCAAGTTGGTGGAAAGGGATTGGGGAAATATCCCTCCACCTAGAGAAGTTTGGTCATTGTTTTGTTTTTTTAGGCACTTGAGACTTTTTCAAACTTTGGGAAATTTTGAGGAACTCTGATTTTGAGTGGAATGTTTGTTTACTTCTAACTATTGGATCCAGACCCTGGATGGTTTCCTGGGACAGCAGAGATACCGTTGTGAAGAACCAAGAGTGCAGGGTATTCAACCTATTTCTTTTACATTTTTGCTAAGGGTTTGAGCCAGTTTAGTAGATGGGTTTGGACATAGAACTGCTTTTACCTTGGACTATAGACAAGCACCTTAGTATAGTTTGGTTACAGAGGGGACTCCCTTTTAGTAGTAGGGTCAGTGAGGTGTTTTCTTTTAATTTAAATAGAAACTACAGTCAAACATGTCCTGTACCCGAATCCTTCTTCTGGCTTGCAACAGCACCCAACTTTATATGGTGGCCAGCATCAGAAATGTGCCGCCAATCACCATCCTGTGAGGAACCTCATCTATCACTGAGCTTTCCCTGTGGTTGAGCAAGATAGCCCAGGACTGGCTGGTTGCCGCTTTCACGGCCAGACCTACTGCCCCTAGGTCAGATGGAAAGAGAAGTTGCAGTGATATCCAGCCTGTTCTTACCCTCCCTCTACCCACAGCAAGATCATATGCTAATGGGAGACTTGTGACACATGAATGAGAAATGTCATTGGGAAAGAAACAATCAAAGGGAACCTTCCTGCTCCCAAATAAAAATGGCATCCAGCCTAATAAACACCCCAAATCAAGTCAATTAAACATTGGATCAGCAACCAAGTGCTTTTATACAATTGAATTGCAATTCACAAGTAAAGAATCATTTCAATAAAAATGTATAAAAATAGGCAAATGTAGATAATTACCAGGATTAATTAACACTCCCCTTTCCTAACCGTTGTTCCGAAATTGGGAGATGTTAGTCAACTTTCCTGGGGCCTCTCTAGGCAAGCCACCCAGTGTGGCCTGAGCAGCCATGTCCTCCATATATGCAGCAGGGCATCCACAATCACATCATCACTGGCTCTGCTGTGGGCCCACACAAGGCCTTCTTGGTGTTGTCCTCCACCTGCCTCCTTAAGTAATGGATTCAGCTATTCAGGCCTGGCAGAAGCGTTGGTTGGCCTGTAAAAGTATTTATCACCACCTCTTTACTACATTTTTATTCTAGGAATTGTTTTGAACAGGAATAGAGGAAGGAAGAAGAAGTTACATTATCAGGTGTTCTGAGTGTGGTCCAAATGTTCAGTAACACAAGATGGCTGCGGTAAGGAAGTGACATTAGCACAAATATGTGCAGCTTCCATTTGATGTATAGGTCCTGAGCTGAGATCGGATGAAGGCTATATTAGGAACTGCAAGCTGGGAGGCTGGGCTTTTTGCCGTTTGCTGATTACACAAGACATTTGCCTTTCTGGTTTTGTCTTCTGTTGAGTCCAGGAGGGGCTGTTGCATATGGCTTATTCCAGAAAGCAACGAAAAAGAGTTTAGATCTTCTGAACCGTGATTGCGAATCCTTTTCACAAGGCACAGTCCACAAGAACATGAAAGAAAATGGGTCCTCCCACTCCTAAAATAAAAAAGAAAGTCTCTTGACCCCAGCATCCCAACCAATTACTGTCCCATTACGACGGTCCCCTTCCTCCTGAAAATCCTTGAACGCTCTGTCTACCTCCAGATACAGGAACATCTGGAAACTAACAATCTTTTGGGCCTACGCCAATCAGGCTTCAGACCAAGACACGGCATGGAAACGGCACTCCTCAACCTTATAAATCAAATGGACACCATAATTGACAACGGTAACGTAGCCATATTACTCCTCCTAGACCTCTCCGCGGCACAATACTGTGCCATTACCAGGACAGCGTGGCCTAGTTCTCACCTGAAGCCATAGCCTGGATAAAATAATTCCTCTGAGTGGACTATGAGAGTTTTCTCCAACCTAACTAATGCTGCCCCTGCCCCCGTTCTCTGCGGTGTACCCCAAGGAGTATGCATGTCACCAACACTGTACAATATATTTACCAAGCTTCTATTTGACAGCCTTGCGGACGATATGCAGATACTTCTCCATCTCTCTGGAGACTACAATACAGACTCTTCCATTCTCAACAACATATATCAGATGATCCAATCCTGGATGGCCCAACATGAACTTTGTCTAAATGATGACAAAACTGAGCTACTCCTGGTCGGTACTCAAACACGCCTTAAAAAACCTGACACCAAATACAAACACTTCATAATTGATAGGAATACCATCACCGTCTCCAAAGAAGTTAAAACGCTGTGCGTGTATTTGGACTCCTCAACCTTCTCCAGACAAATCAACTCAAAGATCTCATCAGCAGCCTATACTGATAAACTGATTAACTCTTGCAGACCCTACTTATCAGCCAACAGCTGCCTAACCTTAGCAAGAGCCCTCATGTTGAAACTAGACTACTGTAATCTTCTCTTGGCTGGCACCGAGACTAGCAGTATCAAAAAACTTCAGGCCACCAAAAACAACGCCTTACGGTCGGCCCTAAACGTACCAAGAAGAGAGCATATCTCTGAAGTCAAGATGTAAAGTGCGCTGGCTACCGGTGCAGGACCAAATGAAATTTAAAACAATGGAAATTACCCACAAATGCCCCACTAATATAGCTCCTATATATCTCCCAAACCACCAAGCAAACACGCTCCACCTCAGCCTTCCTTCTTATGGTTCCTAAATTCAAAAGAATCAAGGCCGGGGGATGCAGCTTCCCAGTTGTGGTAGCTAAAGGCTGGAACGCCCTACCTCTAGCCATTAGAGCTGACCCTTCCCGCGCCTAATTTCACAGAAAACTTAAGGCCTGGTTCTTCACATCCAACGTGTAGCCCTCTTCAGTGAGAATACTCGTCAATCCTTGCCTCTTTGTCTACAGCATCATCACTATACAATAACACTACATCTGTAAATACGCCGGACTACTGCTTCTGTAAATACGGTATCTGTAAATACTGATGATTAGTGTATCTGTTAATACTGATGGGATCACTGTATCTGTAAATACCCACTCACTGTAAATATGCTTAATATACTTTGTGTGTGGCAACACTTGTAATTTGTATTACTTGCTCTCCAGCGCCCAGATACCCACGGGTTAGGCGTGCTTTACAAATGCTAAATAAATAAAAAATAAATAAACATTTTAAGCACACAAGTATAGTCTCTTACTATTTTGGGTCTCGCACCCACCAGAATGGGGTTTCCCTGGAATAATTCCCATGTTAGACTTTGTTTCTGGACGTTGTGAAATGGGTCCATGGTGGTCTGTAGGCCCTGGTGTTTCATTCAAGATTTATCTTCCAATCCAGAACCATTTTGAGACTGGGGCAGACACTATGTTCTTTCATTCCAAAAACTCAATTTTCCCATCCCGCTTGCACACCATTTTGTCTCCAACCTTCAAAGCAAAGGATGCGTGGTAGAGCCAAACACCTGTGGCTGGTAGATGCTAGCCTAAAACTGACCACTCGAGACACAGGATCATTCGTGAGCGTTAATATCCTCCATTTGCTCAGTCTCACATTCGTCATTGATGTGGTGTTCCTCTTGTGACTGACCTTCTTTGTTCCTGGTCCCCAATATTTCCCGGTTTCCTACTGTGTTGTGCTTTGTAGTGTGCCCCCAATTCTTGAGCTGTTTAGTTACTTGCTTTGCTTCCTGACAAAGCACTGTTTGGCAGTGTGCCCTTGCTCCTGAAACATTTCAAGGCTGCGCTCCCTACTATTAGACCTGGCATTGGTAACCAGTAAAACCCTGTTTCTTAGGCTTGTTATGCGTTAAACCTATTCCCTGTTTCCATCTGTAGCTAGGTTTCTATTTTGTCTTCCTGTTGCCCTTGTCTGAAGTAGGTGGTTGTGGTGTGTGTTATTTTGTTTCTCCCTACACATAGTCCCCTGGCTGCTGTTTGTTGCGTCTGCTGTTGTGTTTTTTTTGTTTGCCTTCTTTCTTGCGAGGCACAACTCTTATTTTGCTTCTTACCTTGCATTGTAATGCGCCCTTTTATTTTTTAGCTCTTCGTGGTTTTGCAATTACCAGTACCAGTAAACAAAGCGTCCATCCCAGGTAATGTTTATTGACCTATTTGAGTATTGTCTTTAAGTTGCCTTTTATAAAATCACATTGCAATCTGCTTCAGAGACCCTACCTTTGCATGTCCTATAAGTGTACGTAGTGCAGTGTGATGACGTGCAGTGGGCAGGCTGGGTGATGGGACTTGGGCAATAATGGGTCCGCGCCTGCAGTCTTCGAAGAAGGTAAATGGTTAATCCCCCAGACTCGACAGGCACTCACCAGCCTTAAGAACATCACATGCCAGTTGAACCCCAGAAGACCCCAGGTTAGGAGAGTACAGGCCCCTGAAGGAACGTGAACCCCAAACATGGGACACCTGGAATACAAGCAAGGGACCTAAGGGTGCAGTAGGGGTATGGCATCTAGTACCCAGTGAGAAGAGGCTGACACTAGCAAATGGAGAAACCCTCAGGGAAGAGAAGCAACCCAATTTCCCGCTTAAGAAAAAAGTATCCACTGACATCAGGAAAATACCCACAGGTAATATCCCACTTTGCGACTCCAGTAAGCAGAGCGTAGCATTTGAATCCAGTATCGCAAACAACCCATTGCTCAGACCGGAATGGCATTCCCACCTCTGAGTGGGACTAATGATCATCTCCCCGAGTGGATGTCAATATTGGTGTTCTACCCCCGTGACTGCTGCTGCAGGCTGTTACGCTATCCCATGGAACACAGAACATTCAAAGAGACTTTGACAAACAAATTGCTTGGGCAGATCCCGCTGAGAGCAACTTATACGGGCCCCATTGACTCACAAGTACCAATATTTGGCATTGGTTTGATAAGCGAAGTATGGAGGTGCTGCGTGTACTGTGGTGATTCACGGGATCTCATCACTTCTCCCCAGAGGGGAGCCCTTCCCTGTGAAGCTAAGTCAGTGAGGCTGCTATGCAGCATTACCCCTAAGGGTGGCGGCAAGCAGGACCTCACAGGGAGAGACTCCCCTCTTGGGATTAGGGACTCCCGTTTTGTGAATGAACTTCCTAACCCTGTGGAGAAAGCCTGTTAGGCTGTGGCGAGTGGAGTGGAGAAAGTCTACCTGTGAAAAGACTGAGGTGCGTGTGCCTTTAAGGGAGCTCGAACAACAGCCCTTAAAAGGCTGCCTCTTCCGCCCTTGTGGCGTAAGCCCTGTGGAGAAAGGGCTGGACTTTACTGCATGTTAGGCTGTTTGGCGAGTGCTGGCAGGGATGGCGGACAATTGCACGCAAGCACTCAGAACGCGAGCCCAAAGAAGACGTGAGAGAACAGGTGGGTGTGATGTAACCCCAAACAAATCTTCCACTACTACAAAGAAAACGAGTCGTTTTTTTACATGTGTTTCAACATGCGATGATGTCAATATTGCTATTAACGAGGAAAACATCAGCTATACAAATATTTCGGACGAAGATCACGTGTTTGAGAGTGAGTGCAACCAGCAAGGCGTCCATCAGGGTTTGGGGACTGACAGTTGCAGTCACCCCGAAAACCCCAAAAACCCTAAACACCACATCGCAACAGTGTCCACATGTGTCTCAACATTCTCAACACAACAACCTAAAGTGGGCTCTAGTGTGAGCCACATGCAAGACGGATCTCTCAAGGTACACTTACCCGTGGCGAATGCGCAGTCTTCGGTCTTTGTGGCCCCCGGTGATGCCGTGGTTGGAGATCCGTGCACGGTGGGTGGGGCTTGTCTTGCTGATCGCGCGGATGAGTCTGTGTGTAACCCTGATGCCGGCTGGCGTGATGGCGTTGGCGGAGGAGAGGCCGTGTCACTGTCGCGGCCCAGTGACGGCTCAGAGCTTGGGGGCAGAGCTGTGCAGTGGGTGGCTGTCGAGGCCCGCGACGGCGCTCATGCTATGGTGCAGCATCCTGGGTCCACCCCGGCTTCTCCGATCGCGACATTGGAGGTCAGGGGTTTGGGCATGAGACAGTGTCCAGTTCCTGTAGGCGTGCCAGGAGACCCCCCCAGAATCAGGTGAGAGAATGTTTACAGTAAATGAGGGGCTGAGCAACGTGCGGATGGTGTGCGAGGCTCATGATGATGAAGTTTTCGCGGCCCCGCATGGGAAATTAAAAGTCCTCGCCATTCCAGTCTTGGAGGTGGGTGGAGGCTCAGGGAATGAGCAAGCCCCTCATGATTACGAGAGACGTTGCGACTCGATGGACGTAGCAAATAACATCCTAGCCAATCTTACTTTAATGAACAAGGCTTATAGCACTGTAGGGAAGGACTTGTCCGTCCAGGGTGGCCAATCGCAAAAGTCTACTCATAAACGGCATAATGAGCAGCTTATTGGCTCAAATAAAGACATATGGTCTAACGTTTCATATAAACGGAGGAAATAGCCGACAAGCGACCCAAAGGAGAGCAGAAGCCCAACTTCTTTGATTGAGATGTCTTTTAACCAGATACATTCTCAAAAAAGAGCTACTAACCTCAAACAGGCGCAGTTGAACTCAACACATCTGAGCACTCGATCTGAACTGCACCCCAGCTCTATTATATCAGTCATGTGATCTGTCTGACTCTTCATTTATTGAGCGCCCCTTTCCCAAAATAAGGAGGCGAAGAGTCCGTAGGTCTGTCAAACCAACGAAGCGTGCCTCTGATGCTAACTCGCTGGAGTCCAAGAATCTGGGGTTATCCTCTGAGTTGCACTCTGCCTTAATCTCATCAATAGCAATTTCTCTGGCCCCCTACATGAAACTCTATGAAAATCTGAATGATTCTTTGAAAGATCTGACAACATTGACCGCTTTACTGAATTCAAAAGTGACTCATGTGGAACAAATATGTGGCCAGTCCTTAGGAAAGGTGCTTGAGGTATTGAAAACTCTGGACACTTCATTGCAATCATCACGTGAGCAAAAGAGAAACGATGCAACCGATAAAAAATTGCTTGCAGATGTTGCGCGTGAAGAGTTGGCCATATTTCAAAATACTAACATTTTAGGACGTTCTACAAAGCAACCCACGGTTGCGTCCTGAAACTACGCCAAAAATGGCGACAGTTCCACTAGGCGGTGACCCCGGTGGAACAGAAAATGTGGCCTATATTCCTGAAGAGGTGCAACGTTTACCACAGGATGATAATGATCTCTCGAGCGCCAAAAGTTCAGATATAGTGACCCACACTGATCCAGCCGGGTCGGGTACAACAACCAACTTACAGGTGGAAATTGATAGCTCTGCTAAGGAGTGTGATCAAATAGCCGATATCTCCTTTAATACAGCCTTTGAACAAGCAAGAGCTTGTAAACAACGACTAGCCATCGAGGAGCAAATTCCTACTACATCAGTGTTGGAAACTCCCGTACATAAGGAGAACAAGGGGCCAATGAGCACCGACGGAGAAGAAAAACGTAAAACATTCTCCATCTTTGGTGGAACGCCAAATAGCTCAAAACTGGCGGAACCAAAACTCAAAGTTGCAAATTCTACAAAAAAAACAAAAACATGCCGGCTAAGAGAGGTCGCACAAACACAGGAGCGAGAAAATTCTTAAGGAACATTAAAATTGTTCAAATTGTGACGGAAAATTGTAAGAAAGCTGAATCAACGACAACCAAAGTGGCACAACCTATAAAAGGCATCAATCAGCAATCACGGGATGAGAATGAAGAGGCGCTAAAGGGCATTCCAGAAGAGCTTCTAAATATGTCAACTTATGATGAGACAGATGTACTGGAGGCGGCTCCATCTGGCACACAGAGGCTGCTAAACGAATGTGTAGACACTTCAGACCTTCAACGCTCTGTCTTTGTGACCTCTCCCACCGTAAGTACACACAGACCTCAAAGTATTAACATGGGAACTAAAGCTCCTCTCGGCGCAGCTCAACCAAATCTGTTAATGGCAGCTCAGGAGCTCAAGGCGGTGGAGACTCCAGCACGGCTGAACAAGAGTCCAAGAAAGGCTGATCGAGAAACCTCTCCATTAATTGCTTGAGATAAGAATTTGTCGGCTTGTCAACGAACCAGAAAATTCGACAATAGATCTAACTGTCCCGACAAGTCCACCATTTGTGACTATGCACGAAAAAAGATTGAAATTGTGCGCTAAACGAGAAGGCTTAAATGTTACTGCTTTGAATGAATCCAGCCTGGACACACTGGGAAAAGTCGACTTGGAGGTCGGCTACGCCCCCGGATTCAAAGAGCGAGCTGGAGAGACCTTAAAATTCGATGAGCTCGATAAACCATCACATGTAAAAGCCTATTCTAGAGAGATTGGTCGAGAAAGGAACAAAGAGCAAATGATAAAAGCTAAAGGAGCAACGCCGGTCTTTAAATTATTGATTGAGAGGCTGGATTCTGTGGATAAGCTGATTTTAAACCGTGCTAACATCATTCACTTATTTGACTTGATCCCAAGTCTATGTGCTATTAAGTCAAGTGATGTTAAGATTGTTGAATTTCCAAACGAAAATCGGAACGATAAGGTCATTCTCCATGTGACCTCGTTGTTAATAGCCAAATCTATCTTGGAAGCGAATGTTGCTCTGTTCTCCCTGGGGTTCGAAGTTTACGAGCTGGCAGCACAGAGGGAGAATCACCTAGAAAGTTTTGAAAGAAGTAATGGCGACATCTGAAAATGCTTACAACAAACCACTATACTACGATGACATAACAAGGCAGCAGAGATCGGTTTGGAGAACAATAAGGCTGGAGGAAAAGCCAACAGCCTCGATACCAGAACAACGGGTGTTGAGATAAAACAGGCTGAAAAAGAGGATCCTACTTTTAGAAATGCGAGCGCTCTAGAGGCATCAAAAGCAAGCATAAGAATCACGATAAGTGGAGGTCAAAACTGCAGACAAACACCAGCCAATGATATCAAAAGCCTGAGTCCCAAGATCACCAACTGCGAGTGGGGTTGGGTAGCAACAACGATCAACACAAAAATCCAACAATAATGCCAGGAAGTTCCAGGTTCAGGTGAGTGCTTAATGGCCTCGTGGAACACCCAAGGTTTCATGCACCTTTTCAACACGAACTGGTTAGAAGGATTATCTATTGTGTGTCTGCAAGAGACATGGTTAAGCGAGAGTCCCCTTGCAAGTGATTATGAAGTGGCACTTAATCCAGCTATGAAGTTAGAAAAAGGACGCCCGATGGCGGGGTTATTAACTTTAGTTAAGAAGACCTCGGGCTATAGGATTAGTGAGTCGATCAACCACTCCCCCTTCATACAGGAAATCACGATCACAAACGACAGGGGTTGCTCCGAAGATCCAGACAAGATGATTCTTCTAAACGTGTACTGGAACCATCTGAGGGCAGCAGCACAAGAATTTGTAGATCAAATCACCGAGATTCTTGATACCCTGTTTGTGCTTAAGGAGCACGCAAATATTTTGATTTGTGGGGACCTGGACATCGACCTTTTGAACGCTACTACCAAAAAAATAAAGGCGTTGAGCAATAGCTGGTTGGAGGAAATGAAAACCAGAGAAATGCAAATGCTAAATGGAAACACGACTGGAGACTTGAAACCGACAGAAACATGGCATCGAGCTGAGACTAAATCCATAATCGACTACATATTTGTATCCAGAAATCTACATGCTCGAATAAAGTCCTTCAAAGTTAGGAGACAAACGAACAGTGATCACAATATGCTGCTAACAAGCCTCATTATGAAACAAAAAGAGGATCTTGCGTGGTGGAAACATAAGATCCGAGTCACATCTAATAGGGTTAGACTTTGGCTGGAGTCGCACGAGGTGGTTAAGTTGGCAACAGCCTATTCTCAGCATAGCACCGAAACAGACTATGCACACCTACTGCTCGACTTCAAAAGCAAACATGTTGGGCTTAAACATCCAAATATGGTGCGCAAGCATTGGTTTGACCAGGAGAATACAAATCCATAAAAGACAGATGAGACAAGTGATCCGACATGCCAGATTGGGAGACCAGTGTTTCCGAAAAGAGGCTATTAGAATGACAAAACAGAAGTATAAAAACTGGTTAAAGGCCCACAAACATATGACCAACCAAAATGACGCGGAATCAATGTTGATGGCACTGAAGAATAAAAATTCAGGAGATTTTTGGAGGATCATCAACACCATGCAGGCTCCACAAAAGGCCTTGCAAGTGTGTTTGGTTTTGGAGAAGGACTGGATCGGCCACTTTGAAGAGCTATATAAGGGCCAGGATGGCGACGCTCCGATGTTTCCACCTCGATCAATCGATTATTGTAAGGAGGACATCATATCGATAATTGCAAAATCAAACAGCTCGAGAGCACCTGGCCCGGACGGGTTAACCAATTATACTATCGAACAACATCCCGAGATCTGGGCAGAGCTGTGTGTAACCCTTTTTAAAAGAATAAACAACACAGGAATATCCCCTAAATCATGGAAATCAGCGGTCATAGTACCAATATTTAAAAAAGGAGACCGATCGAACCCAGGTAATTATCGACCAGTGGCTCTTTTGGATGTCCTGGGCAAGATTTACGCTACTGTCTTGCAACAAAAATTGGTAGCATGGGCGGTTGAAACAGGGCACGTTGATGCCCGCCAGGCTGGATTTGGAAAACAGGTGGGCTATTCTCTAAATCTACTACTGCTCAACCTGTTAAAAATGGAGGCCTTGAAATCAAATATTGTCATCTACTTGGCCTTTATTGACTTTTCTAGTGCATTTGACACCGTTGACCGCGACTTGCTATGGTCAAAATTGCGCCGGTGGGGTTGTCCAGAAGATCTAGTAGCGGCAATACAGGAGCTCCACATGGACACCTCAATCAAAATTCGACTCGACCAAAGTGGGTCTTTGTCAACCACAATCAAGACGCACAAGGGAGTCAAGCAAGGGTGCCCGCTTGCCGCTGCAATATTCAGTCTGTACATATCAGACTTGGGATACTCATTAGATGCAGTGACCTCTTATCCACCAAAAGTGAACAATGTGCGCGTAAGCTGGCTTCTATATGCCGACGATCTGGTGATCATGGATCTACCACCGGTCGGCTTGCAACGTAAATTAGACGCAATCCAAGTCTGTTGGTGAGAATCGCTTGTTGATCAATGCAAAGAAAAGCAAAGTCCTAATATTCAAAAACCTAAAAGGGGCAACATCAATGAAAGTAAAAAATCTTAAATGGTACATGAGTGGGATTCCAATGACGATATCACACAAAGTCAAATATTTGGGAATGTTGTTAAGTTCCTGCATTAATGATGCCCCGTGGGTGGCAGACACGAAAAGGAAATGCACCCAGTTAGCAAATCAAGCTCTGCTAATGAAAAAGAAATATGGGAAATTCTCTTTGGAACCGGTGCGGATGTTCTATCAGCAAAAAGTCGTGCCGGCACTGATCTATGGAGTGGAAAATGCTCTGGGATGCTCCCATGAATTGTGGTCCTCCTTGGAGAACCTATTCTGGTCAAAGGTGTTGGGTCTCCCCAGAGGGACTTTGTCCTAGTGTATTAGATACGAGTTATCCTGATTTCACTGCATTCAAGGATTGTGTTGAGCTTACTGGCCCTATATCGAAAGACTCGAGCGCGAGAAAACCTCCTACAATTTGAACTTCTTCAAAGCGCAACATCGCAAGGTCCGAACCTGGTGGCTTTATGGATGCACAGATGCGAAAGCTTACTAGTAGAATTTGACATCAAGCCCAATTTACTCCATGAAAATCCAGTCGCTGCTAAAACGAAAATTTGGCGCTTGGACTGGGAGAAAACTTGTTCTGAAAGATCGACGGCAAAGCTGATGTCGAATGCTCCTTTGGAAGTCCGCCCCTTTAACACGCCTCAAGGTTACATCAATTTGTTCCCGGAAACAAATGCACAAAGACTTTTTATGTTATTTCGTTTAAATCTATTTAAAACGAAAGAGCGGCTACAAAAATGGAAATGCAACAAAAGCATAAATCTCAGATGTAGATTTTGTACCAAAGTACCAGAGACGCTGAAACATCTAGTGTTGTTTTGTAATAGCTTTCGGGACAACAGAACATTGCTTTTGGGACCTTGGGGGGCCAATCACCCTTCGTTGTATGCGGAAGAATGGTGGGATCATATGTTTAACGGTACGGACCTAAAACTGTTATTTCCGCGGACACAATTTCTAGCAATAATTGAACACTGGCTGAATATGGTTGTTGATGATTTGGAAATGTATAAAGGGCCATTGTCCATCTTGAAAGCTGATGAATTGGGGGAAAGTTAGATGGCGATGGTGATCCCGAATGAAGTATTTTGAGGAATGATGATGTATGTAAGAAATCTTTTAAAGGTTTGTAAAAACCGTATAAAAAAAATACAAAAAAAAACTTCCTAACCCTCTATCCTATGAGACCCCTAGTCATCACTACCTTAAGTACTCCAACCAGTGTTTGCTATTGTAACACCTTTTCCCTTACCCCTTTAAAATCCACAACCACTGAGAAGAGGAAGAGTGAAGGAAACATGAAGAGTGCCAATAGGTTGGAATCTGTTCATACTAGGAAGAAGAAGAAAAAGAATGAAGGAGTAATAACAATCATGCCTCCATCGAAACATACTGCACTGTGAAGAGTTGGACCCATGTAGCCATGAGGAATACTTCATGGAGACAGAGGAAAGACAATTATCCCCCACTTGGGATGAACTAGCCAGATAGTCCCAAATAGTCTAATAAATGAAGAAAGACTTGCAGGAGAGAGAAGCAGACCCCGAGCAGCTCTAGTCTGGGAAGTTAAATGCTGGGAGTGAGAAACCCGTGGAAGCAGACTGGGTCTCAGTCGAGAGGACGTGGCGAAGAAATCCAGGAACCGACACACGCGAATGACTGGAAGATCCAGGTGGTGGTGTGACCTTGAGGAGGACGACTGTGCGGTCCGCAAACGATTCCGAGAACGCCAAGCAGAGTGCTCAGCGAAGACTTCGGGAGTCATCTCCCCACTCTCAGTAGCTGGAACACCAGTAAAGGAAATCGAGACTACTGCAAGAGACATTGCCCTTGTCGCAGTAGAAGTCAAGTAACTAAAGTCAATTTAGAGGACTACAGAACTTTTGAAACTCTTCCCAATAACGGGAAAGAGACCCTAACAGAATCCCACTGGGGAAAATAGCGATCCTGACATCGTGAAGCACAGAATATTGAATCATTGGACATTTAAGAGAGACTGGAAGAGCCCCCTTAAGGAACTACAGGGGTAATTAAGAATATCACAAGGAACTATATGAAGAAAAGTTACTAAGGCTGAGTAAGCCTGCCCAGGAGAAGGGAGTCTTTCTCCTGGACCCCTTGCTGTTTGCTGAACCCTTTTCTTTAGTGTTGGGGTCAGCGTAGTTTAGTTTTTGGGCAGAGGGTGGACTAGTGTGATTTGGACAACACCACTGATGACAAGCACCATAGTTGGATTTCTGTTAAGCAGGCATTCCCCCTCCCACTTTTTACATTGAGAGATGACCTTTTTTCTAGAATTTGAATAAAATTCCACCCCTTTGTCCGCCTCCTTTTTCTGGTCTACCACAGTACACATTAGCCTAAATCTTTAAAACATGTGGATTCCTGCAGAAAACACCCATTGTGTGTCCTTACTGCCAGTGCACGGAGAGAACTGCCCTCCAGCAACGAAAGCGAAGAACCAAATCCAGGATAGCAGATAGATCGAATGATGGCACTCTACGCAACTGCTGAAGCATACAAATCAAACTTGTAGTACCAATCAGTCCTTGACTCTGGGTAAAAAAAACAGCTGATCACAGTTCTTCAGTTATGGGCCACACGAGTACAACAGTGTGTGCTGGAGCTAAAGCTGAGCAAGAGAGAGAGGTGGCAGATCGGTGCAGTGAGGAAATGATTGAGGAGGGTGAGCAGGAGGAAAAAGAACAGTGCCGGTGAAGAGAGGTGGGAAAGGCAAGCAGGAGGATAGATGGAACAGACGTGATGTGGTAGAACTAGGAAGAGGGAAGTAGAGTTTGTGCAGGAGGTAGGGTAAGATTAGGAGTTATTTTTAGCAGAACAAGGACACGTGTGAGCGAAGAGAAAGAAAGGGCAGAGGAAGATGGGAAAGAAAGGAGGTACTGAAGGAGGCAGGATAGCTGCAGGAGAGAGAGAGAGAGAGAAAAAGAATACCAGATGATCAAGAAGAAAAGGAGATGATGGAACGGAGGCAAGGGAGAAGGAGGTAACGAGTGGAGGTGGTGGAGCACAGCCTATCACAGGGCAAAATGAGAATGGTTGTTAGGAGGGGAAGAAGGAGGCAAAAGAAGAGATAAGGAGACATTACAACCAAGCAGGTCATGTGGAGGAAAGGCAAGAGGAAAGGTGAGGAGGGTTCTGAATGTTGTAATGCATTGAGGAGAAAGGAGAGGAGACCTAGATGGTGGCTAAAATGGGAAAGCATGAGGGAAGTCGGAAAAAGTTATCAAGACCCTGGGCACATGATTGGTGGAAAGCCTACCACCCCACCACTAGTGGAGACTGGCAGTCTCCAAGACGGGCAACTTGGGCACCACACCTAATTATACAAGTGTAAACTTTTTTATTAGGTGCACAGGAGGTTTAAAGAGACTGGACATAGATCTTGTAGAAATCATTGGAGTAAATAGAATAACCCACTGGCAAAATAAATGTGCACAATATTTTCAGAAACAAAGGTCCTTTTTGTTTTGTCTTCATCAAAAAACTGCTTTCGACCCATCAAATTCATAGGAACGATATTGATCAATCAATTTCCCTCCTTAATTACATAGTTAAAAGGGCGCCCATAGCTCAAAGCATTTCAATCTGTGCGTGGATCATCAGAAGGGTCAAAAGGCCATGAAATGAAACATTCAAAAAGTTCACACTGATCCACACATTTTTCCAGAACACAAAAGAGAACCTATGCAATCGGCTCAAATGTGTTACCCATTCTCACGCCATTCTACTTCTCTACATGCTGCCCATATAACTCAAATATGAGCACCAAAAGATGCCATTCTGAGCTGGTCAGCAGGACTGTGTTTATATTTGTTCACTATTTGTTAGTGAACAGGGGTATTTTGTTACAAAGTGCTTTATCTATGTCCTTTAACTCATAAGAGAATAATGCAGTCGCTGTCAACGCCCTGCTTCTGCCAAAGTATTTTGTTTGTTGCAAGAGTATTTTGTTTGTTGCAAGTTTATCAGTGTTTCCAATGCAATCCACAACACAAATGTGTGGACTACGTCAGCTCTGCATTGAGACTTTGTCTCATAATTAATAATAGAGAAAATTGAATGTAGCACCACACAAATGACATGGAAGCAAATTAGTTTACAATGAAAATTGACCAACATATCTTTGCACGCTTATTTATATACACGTGTATATATGTCCTTGAGGATAATAAAATGTTTCTTTAATGTAGTACAAATGAAACTATTATGAAATACATATGTAACAAGACAGATTATCCTTCTGACCATATGGAGATACTGTATTCAAATGGTCAATTCAGAAGTAGTTTCTGGGGTGTAACCAATAGGTAGGTGTGCTGGTCTCCTAATAGATAAGTCTGATCACTGGCAGTGGCGACAGCAAGGGAGGCACCCCTACACTCCCAAAGTATTAAGACTGAGAAAGGGTTGGCATGCTCTCCGCCTGCGCTGTGACCCCAAATAGTGTACTTGGCTGAATTATTATATCAATAAAATATTGTGCAAAGCTATTAGTAAGATGAGTTTCCTCAAATTCTTTTTTAATCTTGAAAGCCTGAACAGCCGACTGCAGGGTCGTTTCCAAGGCACCTTCTTTTCAACACTCACATATGTCCTTATAATTTTGGGTGGGGATCCAAAAAGACTTCTCTTAAGTAGGAGATGATAGTTCACTAATTCGGCAATATGTTGTGAAGCAAATCTTGAAAGTTTCTCCTTAGATAAGGTTACAGGATAAAATTAGGTGTTCTCCATTAGAGCGTGACATCACTCATTGCCAGTCTGTCTGTGTCCTGGATAGTTCGCTTGTGAAGGAATTAGGTCAGGTTTTCCTCACGATTTGGTCAGGTTCAATGGGAAAATCCCACGTGGCCCGTTGTGAACTGGTGCCGGACAGCATTCCAACCCTTCCTGGTCAATTCAGAATGCTTCCTTTCATAGCATTTTTCTGTAGGTCACCCTTCGTTTGTAAACATTAACCACTTCCACAAATTGAAACCTCATTCGATTCACTTGAAGGCCTAATTCATGAAAAGGCCTGGAACACTGTAATTGTTATAATTTGTTGCCACATTAGGTTTATGTACATTTCATCTCTCCTTTACTTTCCTTGTGGTTTGACCCACATAGTAATTGCAGCAAGGGTGTTTAATAGTGCAAATAACATATTTCGAGTCACAAGTCACATAGCTTTGTATCTTGGTTGTTTGCCTGAATGTGTGTGTAAAATGGTGGAACTCTTTATTACATGGTTACAGTTGGTACACTGTAAACCTGGTTATTAAGTCCCAGTTCTCCATGTCGATAATACCTGTTCCACTTCGGTCCGTCTACTGGTAGACATGAGCATTCACCTAATAGTCTTATGATTTTCAAATGCAAAAGTAGGTTGATCTTGAAATATTCTTTGTGACCAGGCATCTGTTTACAAATTCTAAAATGTTGCAGAATAATCTGCTTGATTTTCCTGCTCTGAATCAAATATTTAGACACACGTACCAGTCTCAACTTCCTCTAAGTCGAATGTCCATGATTTCACAGAATCCATTTCACCTAAAGCAGAAATCTTCGCTTTTTATTTTTTCTTTGAATTCTTTTTTATTATGCGGGGGGAGAGCCGCCGCCACCCCTCCCCCCCCACCCTATCCTATCCCCTTACCCCACCCTATCTGTTTTAAAATATACCTACCTAAACAATTCAAAGAAAAAACATTTAGCAGATTTCTGAGTAGGTGAAATTAGATTCAGTGAAATCTACAGTATAGCTTCTAATTTAGCTTCCATTATAGTAGTTCTGATATTGTGCGTGTATCATTTTGTCATTGTAAAGAAATCTGTCCTTTATCTAATCATCAAGTTGTATATTACAAATGATCGTATCACTCACAATTCTCTTCAATCTAATAATTTGACTCGGTGGTAGACCTCACGGCATAGAAATAGGATGAAAGCTCATCCGATGCAGCGCATTATTATCATCTGTAGCTTTCTTAAACAACTAAGTTGTAGTGCTCTTGTCTATAATTCCAATATCCAAATCTAGGAATTTTACTCCTATAGCCCATGTAAATACTGGCTGGTTGATGCCATTTAGACATCTGAAAAAATCACCCTGTTCTTGTCGAGTACCATGCCAAATAAGTCTATGTAGCTATACCCTTTCCTGATATGTCCCAACAATGTTTGATGTAAAAGAATATCGTCTCAAATTTGTACATATCTAGATTGCCATTCGGGGAAGCCATCATGGTCCCCATACAAGTACCTGCTATTTGTAAATTAAACTCCTTTTTTTGCCATGTTGAAAGTTACTATTCGCCCAAAATAAGTAAAGTAGAACCAGAATACAACATTTACTTACAACATTATAATGATTTTGCGTTCAATAATGTTAATTCCACAGCTTCAATTCCCCTATCATGGGGATGGCGGTGTACAAACCTTTTAGATCAATATTAAACCGCCTGCACTTTGCGTCTCGCACTTGCACAATCTGAATGACACAAGGCGAGGCCTAGTAAAATCGAGACACTTGTGTACAGGCGCGTTATAAATAACTTATCATATCATGTTATTGCTATTATTGTGAGCTGCGATCTAATCCGGTTTATTCATCTCACTTGAGCAAAGATTAGGTTATCCTAACAGATCCTTCCCCTATTGAGCAGTCATTGTTTTGTTAGTGAGACTTTTATTCAATAGTGAGAATGCCGTGGCAATGCCTAATAAGATGACTGAGTTGTTGTGTGCGGCACTCAAGCTTCCAATACTGCAAGCTTGAGGTGTGAGGGTGATGAAAGGAGGAAAAGGAAAATCTTTCCTCCTTGCAGCCCCTGTCTGCTCTAGTGATGTTGTGTCTGGAGGGGATCCACAGCACATTGAGACTGATTCTTGCTGAGTGGCGACTGGGGAATTATTTTTATTTCTGGGGACGTACATGTTTCCCCTGAATATGCAGGAGTAATTGAGGAAAGCGAGTGAGCCCTGTGTAAGCAAATGGGGTTTGAGGAGGCCTGAGAAAATATTTTCAATATTTTGTTACAATCGTGCGTTTTCAGCACACTTTCTGTGAAAAATTGGGTAAAAGACAGTTTGCAGTGGGTTTTCCAGGGTAACCCATTAACACACCCAATAGATGCAAGTGATCAACACTGCACAGGTGCATTTTCCAGCTCATTTTCATTATGCCTATAGAGGCAATATATGAGAGAACAAAAACATTTTCAGTGCCAGTATTATTATATAAGAACATAATCATGTTGGATTTACCTGAACCAAATGCCATGACACAGTAAGAAAATATATGCAGAGTTCACCCACCAAAATAGGACAGTATCACGTAGGAAACCTCATTGTGCGGCCTTCACCCTTGATGCCCAGTAATGAATGCTATGCCACAGGAAAGCAACATGTCCGAGCTATACATCTGGTTGCTCTGGTGCTTGGAGAGGGTGGAGTTGGGCTGCCGCAGTGCACCGCCCTCTGACCCAGCAGTCAGGAGATTGGGGGGTGGTGGCTCGTCCCCCCCACCCATCTGCCTCACTTCCATCTGCCCCCCTTACCACAATCCCAATAGCACTCTAGACCTCACTGCTGGAGAATGAGACGCACAAGGTTGATTGAAAGAGCAGAATTGTGTGAATGTTACATATCTCTCACACACTCCCTTGGACCTCTGGGGATTTGAAGAGTCGCCAAATTGAAGGGCACAACTAAAGCAGCCAGGAAGGTTCGCAAATACACCACGATAACGT
The DNA here is from genome assembly GCF_040938575.1 of Ambystoma mexicanum. Taxonomy (NCBI): domain Eukaryota; kingdom Metazoa; phylum Chordata; class Amphibia; order Caudata; family Ambystomatidae; genus Ambystoma; species Ambystoma mexicanum. The sequence continues at coordinate 100,496,214 of NC_090936.1, read as the reverse complement.
ATCTGGACCATGGCTGCTCTGCTGAGTATGTCCAAAACCCAATGCAACGTGAGACTCCAGCACAGAGGCCTTTATTTTTATTATTTTTTTATTAATGCTTTTAGTTTATATTCAATAAAGAACAAACTTTTGCAAATAGAAATAACACAAAATTAAAATAACATTTCCTAAAACAAACAATTGAGAATCACTTTCCCAACTATGTTTGAATAAAAATGAAAAGTTTGTTAGTATCAAAAGTTATAAACCAAGACATGAACCACTATTTATATATATATACTGGTAAAATGCCACATTTCTACTTATGACATCTGGGTTTCCCATATATGAGCCCCTTGTTTTGATTAAAAAAAATGACAGTACATATCTACTCCATCGCCTTTTGACATATGTGATGGAAAACACCATTATATACTATAGATTCTGCCCCTACCAGGTCCGACAAGAATTGGTCCCTGCTTATGTTCCCCATATTCCTGATATGCCTGCCGTAGCCTTTGGTATAGAGGGGCATCAAAGCTGTGCAAGCAGTCAGTAGATGTCGTGTTGTTTCCACCTCTGTATCACAATGTCTACACATTATGTTGTCAACTTGGTGTTCAGTCCTGATCAACTTGTTCATAAAAGACCTTTATGAATACAATTAAGATGATGCTGGACCAACCACCTACTTTTTCCTGATCTCTTTCAGGAATATCCGGTCCTGCATGAATTTAGAGGTTTATATCTTAACATCAAAGGTCATAAAAGATAGAAATATCTAGGTGCTCTTTTTGAGCCCCTCTGACTGGTTTACACTCATAATATAGACTGTAGAGTTGAGTAGAAGAGCCTTGTCCACAACAGAGAGATTGCACTGACTTTTTCCTCCACAATTATATCTGTGGATTACAGGCAAATTTCTGCGATATAAATACAAATCTGAGTTTACTTCATCTACCACCTGCTCAAGTGGGGCGCATAATCGTATGCCCCAAAAGTACACACTGCAATATTTAGTAATACAATTGTTTTGATAAGTTTCAAACACTGCGTAGGATTCACCCACCTGAATGTTCCTTGGAACAGCTCTCCTCAGATCAAGATGATAATGGGGAAATACCTAAAAGCCCCTCCGCTGACTGCAAATAAAGATTCAGCCTGCGGTGAGACTTCCAGGGAAAACCCCCAATGGGGGGAAAACCCCTTAGCGGGGAAGAGCTGCTAGAGTTCGAAGTGTCCTGTGCCCAGCTCCCCTCGTCTAGTCAGAATGGTTCTCTTCTCCAAGAAAAATGCCTTGTTCTCCAGGCTTGGGAAAGACTGATACGGGTGAAGGAACAACAGGGGAAAATTAGAATCCTTTAGAAAAGAAGTCTTCTAGAAAGTGTCAAACTAGAAATTATATCGTGCCTCCTATTGCTATGAATATATGTATATTGGCCTACGCCAAGCTGCTAACAAGCTGCTTATAAACTACATGTGAATAAATTCGCATTGCAAGGTCCTGACCTTAGAAACCATGTAAACTGTCATTTTGGGTCAAGCCGCCATTTTAAGTTTTCTTGCTCTATAAAGTCACCATGTGAGCTAAAATGGTAGCCTATGTTATTCAGAACAGATCTCGATTGTCATGACCTCTGTACAGCTAATGTATAACTTGCCTGCAGGCCACTTGTTAGGGTCATGAGCTGAGACCTTGTCCTTCTGCTGACCTGTGTGCAATGGATTACCTGTATCACCGAAACTGATCTATAATTGAATGAGAACACCTGCTTAACTACATTGTATAAACTAAGTCCTGCATTGTAATGTTAGGCCTAGAGCATACATTATTACCATTTCTTCTTGTTAATGTATAAACCTAAGATGAACTAGATTTGACCTGGCAAGGGACCCTAGAGCAGTAACTTATTTATGGAATGGTTAACCTGAAGAAAGGCTGGACAACAGGCTGGAGAAATGTATAAAAGCCTCACTGTTTCAATGAATATTTGCACTCACTGAGCACACCGAAGTTCGCTGTGTTGTACTGAGGGTCGATAGCTATCTGAATTTTGTTCTGTTCTTTTGTAACTGGATTCAGTATAAAATAAAGTACTTTGTATGTTCCTTTGTAACCTGTGTTTGGTGTGTTTCCTTTTTGGTTACCCTGCCTCATATTATTTCCTTGTTTTCACAGTTGGCGCCCGGAATAGGGACCCTCAAGATTGATGCCGGATTATTGAAGGTTGACGCACGCTATCGGACCGGGATTGGACGGTGTGACATAACGGGCCCGACTGAATGAGACACGACACCTCAACAGCGCTGCACAATCCGTTCCCTGGACGATAGCCGTGTGGTCTGAGACGGCATCTTGACGAGGGTCAATTTTTTGAGGCGGGCAGATTTGCCGAAATCACCATACACAAGGTAAAATTCGTTAGGTAAGTCCTTTGTAAACCGATCGGTCCTCCTTAGGTTTGGTCAGGTGAGTCGTTACCCGACTCTTAATTCAACCCTAACAATTTGAATTTGGCGTATTGTATCTGCAGACACAATTATTGACCAGGTAACACCGAGTATTTGAGAAATGCCTGGGAAATTGTCTAGCTGCTTTAGGGCATTATTCCGCAGCGATAGACCATCTTTGGAATTTAGCCATCCGGCACCACAGGAGGGGTCACCGGCATGTACTATGTACTGTAAGCATGGCATTGGAAGTGTAGTATTTAATAAAATTTGCCACAGACAAACCAGACATGCCTCCGAACTTCAGTGGCCAGTCAATGGTAGTTTTGAGATCCCTCGTATTGAATATTTAGAGTCAGTCTTGTTAAAAAAGAAGGCCAGACCTGCAGCATTTGATGTTTTGCAAAATTGGAAAAGAGAAGCGTTGCAGCAGCTTAAAAGTAGGGAAAAACATGTGGGCCGTCATAAAACAAATGCTGAAAAGGCGTTGTTATATGATCAGGACAAACAGTCTGAGTCGGTTAGGAATATGGACAGGGCTTTCTCACTCGGTATTCAGAAAATCTATCCTTCTAAAGATCTTCATGTTTCTGATGAGTTTATCGACAAATTGTTAAATGAACGAAGGCCTGTTGCCTCTGCACCACCTCCGTATGTTCCTCTTCCTCCTGCTGTACCTCTTCCTGCTGTTATTCCTGCTCTTCCTGCTCAACCTGTTGTTCCTATTCCTCCGGTTGTTGTTCCTCCACCTGCTCCTCTGCCTCTTCCCATTGCACCAGTAATAGTACCTCCATTGAATTTGCCTGCACCCTCACTCCCAAGTAGTTCTGTACCGCTTGTAGTTGATCAGGGTGCGGGGTCGAGGATTGTTACTCGTAATACTGTTCCTACAGAAAAGAAACAGGATTTGTTTGCATGGGCTAAGCATTGTATGGAGAGAGATGATCGAGCTAATGTTCTTGCCAAACTTTCTAAAATGGATAATTTTCCTGAGAAAAATGTTTTCATTGAAGGTTTAGGGATTCATTTATGTGTAATGTGGGATAAATTAAATAATGCAGACCTCCAAAAAGGGTTGAGGGACCTGAATACTTTAGCGTTTTCAAGAGACACTGTGGAGAAGGTACATGAGCATGTTGAGAGGATATTTGAGTATAGAAAGGAGTTGGAAAGGTTACGGAATGAGGATGACGAAGAAGAAAGTATGTATGTACAGAAACGATTTCTTCCGTGTCGTAAATCGACATCTGAGGAGGCGCGAATTTGTACAAAAGATGCGATTAGATGGATTTCAGACATATCGATAACTCCAGTTGTGGTATATGACACATACAGTCAATATACGCTAGAAATGCAGAGGAAAGTGATACAGGTAATGGTAGAGTATCTGCAGGATGAATGTTTAAAGAGAAAGGCAAGTTGTCCCACAGAGTTATTGAGCATTTATAAGAGAGCTTTTTCACTTGACACTTCTTCAACTGCTTTAGCACTCGACTTAGCTCTGTTGCTTAGTAAGCGTTCGGAGTTGCCTACATCTCAGTTGCCTATGAGAGAGGTTCCTCCGACATTTGTCCCAAAGGTCAAGCATTAATCTCAATTAATCTCAATTCCTGCTAATGCTGCAGCAGGTACACCTGCTATGGACATTCCTGCACATTATGTATCGCAGTTTGTTCACGTCCCGTTTTCACAACAGGAAGTGAATACTATTAGACAAACTATTCCTAACATTAGGAAAAATCCGACAGGGTTCTATAAAGAGATAGAGTCCGTTTTGCAGTCCTCAGTGTTTACCCTAGGCGACATTGATTTGCTATTCCCTGTACTCCTGCCTGTAGATTTGTGGAAACAAGTTAGAACTATAGACGATGTACCAGGGTTGGGAGATACATGGGCTAACATAGTTAGGCTTGATGGGGAAAGGCCAGCTGGTGAGAGACCACCTCAGGTGATACTAACTTTGCCTGACAGAATCATTGCAAAACTGAAAACTATAATCCCCGAAAAGAGAATTATTTGGGACAAGCTTACGGCCTGTGTCCAAGGAAAATCTGAGGGTGCTACCAAGTTCTTTAATCGGTTCGAACAGGTATTCTCGGATTTCAGTGGACAAGACTTAGGCACAGAGTCTGGGAAAAGATTATTTGTGGACAAATTTGTACGTGGATTGCTGCCTGACATCCAGTCACAAATTATGTCTTGTGAGAGCGTTTGGCAGGCGAAATCCCAATCAGAAGTACTGCGCATGGCTCAGTACTACGAGAACCGTGTCAATAATGAAAAAGATAGAGTAGAGAAGAGAAAAGGTGATTTGAAGACGAAAGTATTGTTACAGCAAATTGTTAGAGGCCCCAGAGGGGGTAGTCCGCAGATTAGAGGTCAGTATGTTCCACAAGGGAATGTGCCCTTGGGTCCTGTGAATATTAACCAGTGTGCCTATTGTCGCCAAGAGGGTCATTGGCGTGCACAATGCCCCGTCCTTCGACAGAGGTCGAATAAAACATTTGGAAATATGGGTAGATGATCCAGAGGTCGCCCGGGTGTAGGGGGCCCTGGTAGAGGCCAGTTTTCGCAGGATCCCCAACAACCTTTTTCACAGGATAATCAGACTTCGAGTGTGGATACTAGAAACATATTTGATCATCCTTCTGCTGCATATCTATCTGAAGAGCTTCCTTTTGATGATATTTTGTTTCGTTAGGATTGCCGAAGCAGGGTTTGGAACCTACACCTATTCCCGTTCATCAGAAAGGTCCCTACGTTGAAATGGTAGTGGGAAATAGGAAACCTCAATTTTTGATAGACACTGGAGCACAGAAGTGCTCCATTGATCATTCTCGGGTTCCAAACATTCCACTGTCAGGGCAAACCAATGTTTCTGTAGGGTTTTCTGGCACACCAGTTGTTTGTCCGGTTTCTTCACCGGTATCTATTTCTTTGGGTCCCTTTACGGACCGCTGTCCATTTCTCTTGACTTCGAATTGTGGAGAGAATTTGCTGGGGTTGAATCTGTTGAAGGAATTAAATGCGGTAATTCATTGTTCTTCTGATGGAGTGCGTTTGACGATTTCACCACAGCAATGTTCTGTTAAGCAATTCTTGACTAGACCTTTGCCGCCAGAATTCAGTAATGTACCAGAGTGTTTGTGGGCAGTTGATGACAATGATGTCGGTGTTTTGCAGATTGAGCCTGTTAAAATAGTTTTGAAACATTGAATTAAGCTGCCCCGTATTCCACAGTATAAGATCTCAGTTGAAGGCGAGCGAGCTTTGAAGAGCATTGTTTACGATTTTGTGCATCGTGGGGTGATTGAGGAGATTGCAGGAAGTTTGTGCAATAGTCCGATTTTACCCCTGTACAAAAAAGGTGATAATGCAATTCCATTTCGTTTTATAATTGATTTACGTGCCATTAATAAAGTCGTTGCTCCGCAATTTCCAATTGTGCCTGATGTGACGACAATATTAACCATGATTCCAGCTACGGCTACTCACTTCAGTGTTGTGGACCTAAAGAATGCTTTCTTCAGTATTCCTATACATGAGGATAGTAGATACTTGTTCGCGTTCACCTTAGGGGGACGCTCATTCACATTTACTCGTGCACCTCAAGGTTATACTGAGAGTCCTAGCATTTATAGTAGGGCTTTGAAAGAGCAGCTTGATACCCTTGGATTGCCCCCTACTTGTACGTTGCTTCAATATGTTGATGATTTGCTTTTAGCTGCTGACTCTGAGAGCTCTTGTAAAGAGGGCACTGTATTGTTGCTCATCCATCTAGCTAAGCATGGTCACAAAGCTTCGCTCAAAAAGTTTCAATATTGTTGCCAGGAGGTCGCCTATTTAGGCTATCTCCTGTCAAAAAAGGGAAGAAGATTGACACCTGAAAGAATAAAACACATTTCTGGCATGTCTGTCCCAAGTACACAAAAGGAAGTTAGAGCCTTGATAGGTATGGCTTCTTACTGTAGGTTATGGATCCCAAACTTCTCACTAGTGATAAAACCGATGTTGGCCTTGACGAAGAAGGGTATTTCTTCGCCAGTGCCATGGAATACGGAGCATCAACATTCATTCGAGTTGCTCAAGACTGCATTATGTTCGGCGCCAGTTTTGGGCACACCGAACTATGAGAAGGCCTTTGTGTTGTTTGTGCATGAATGTGATGGATGTGCTTTGGCTGTATTAACGCAGGAACATGGAGGGAAGAATAGGCCATGCGGTTACTACTCTTCTGCCCTTGATCCTGTTGCATGCGCTTTGCCAAGATGTTTGCGCGCTGTTGCTGCTGCGTCTGTAAAACAGAGTGAGGGAATGGTCCTAGGCCATGATTTAACCCTGATGGTGCCTCACTCTGTAGATATTCTATTGAACAAAACCCAAACGCAACACCTCACTTCCGCACGACTGACAAGATATGAATTAATCTTGTTTGCTCCCCACATTCAAATTAGGAGGTGCTGCGTTCTTAATCCGGCTGAACTCCTACCTTTCCCGCAAAATACTGTTTGCGGTGACGAAGAGTCACATGACTGCCTGTATACTACTGAACAAGATACAAAAGGCAGAGTTGATTTGAGGGACACTCCTTTGGATAACCCACAAGGGGAGCTGTTTTGTGATGGCTCCTGCTTCAAACTACTGGATGGTACATCCACAGCTGCTTATGCAGTCACTACATTGAGTACGGTTGTGGAGACCAAGAGAATTACGCATAACTCTGCGCAGGCCGCAGAGATTATAGCATTGACTCGAGCATGTGAGCTTTCCGAAGGGCTAACAGTAAACATATATACTGATAGCCAGTATGCCTTTGGTGTGGCTCACAACTTTGGGAGACTTTGGTCAGAGAGAGGGTTTTTAACTTCGCATGGCACCAAGATCCAACATGGCTCCCTGTTAGTACAATTGCTTGCAGCGCTTGCGCTCCCTAGTCAGTTAGCGATCACTAAGTGCGCAGCACATCGCAAGATTATAGATGATGTAGGGAAAGGGAATGCTTTCGCTGATCAAATAGCTAGACAAACTGCCTCTGATCTCTTCACGGAGATGTATGTTTCAAGGGAGACTGTAGATGCCTATGCAATGGATGACGGTGTTGGGTCTGTACGGGATATCCAAGCCGATGCCACATTAGAAGAATCCAAGAGGTGGGCTGACGGCTTGGGGAAACTCGATGATGATGGGTGTTGGGTGGACATGGTTGAAGGGAAATGGTTGCTTCCTAATGCCTATATAGTAATGATGGTTACCATGGCACACGGTCCCACACATGTGTGCGCTCAACAGATCACGAGAATGTTAGAGAAAGTCTGGGTAAATGATAAGATTTCAAAAATGGCCCAGCATTATGTCCAAAATTGCATGATTTGCCTACAACACAATGTCGGAAAGGGGACAGCAACTCCAAGAGGTAGCTTTGGGCCTCCTTCTGTCCAGTTTGAAGTGATTCACTTTGACTTTATTGAAATTGAGCGATGTAACAATCTAAAATATGTCCTTGTGGTCATTTGCGCCTTTAGTAAGTGGGTCGAGGCTTTCCCTGTTAAAGACGCTACAGCCATGACCACTGCAAATACCATGTTAAAGGAATTCTTCCCACGGTTCGGTTTGCCGAGAGTTATCTGGTCGGATAATGGTCCGCATTTTATCGCTGCTGTAATTCTACAGATATGTACGCCATTGCAAATTGACAAACGATTCCATTCGGCCAGACATGCTCAGAGCGCCGGATTAGTGGAAAGACACAATGGTATCATAAAAAACAACCTTGCTAAGACGTGTGCCGGCACCAAACTAAAATGGCCGGACGCCTTACCGATCGTGTTACTTTCAATGCGGACAACCCCTCAAACTAAGACTGGGCTCTCTCCCTTTGAGGTGGTAATGGGGAGACCTGCTAATATTTGGGGTTTCCCTAAAAGCTGCGCATTGCGCGATGTAGAAAATGTACTTCTCTCCGACTATTGTAACCAATTGACTAAAAACCTGTATTTCATTTATCACCAGGTACGAGACGCTTTACCCGCACGATACGAGGGCCCAGGACACAGTATACAACCTGGAAGTTGGGTTTTGGTCAAATCCTTTGACCGATCTTCCTGCCTTGCACCTCGGTGGCGGGGCCCGTTCCAGGTCCTGCTGGTCACCCAAACAGCGGTGCATGTCGCAGGCCGGAAGCATTGGATTCACGCGACGCATGTCAAGAAACTTCCTCACCCAGTGCCACACGTTATAGAAGAAACAGAACCCCTCGCTAACCCTGCAACCAATGATCCCAAAGCAGTAAGTAGCACTGAGAGTGCGTCGGAGAATCTTTCTGAGCCCGTGAGGCTTGGGGAAGCTGCCATTTTGTCTCTGCACTCTCCGAAAATTTTTCTCCCGGAAATTGCTGTTCCAACTTCACTTGCCTCTGATACGTTGCTTCCAACAGGAAGTGACGACATCTTGTTCTCAGATCAAACAATACCAGGCACAACAAGATACAACTTCCGGCCACGTAGATAGACATACGGCACGGTTCGGCTGTGCATTCAAGGAAGGAAAGGATCATCAAGTGCTTGCTTTTGCCCAAAAAGTTGAGGAAGGGGATTCTGTTGGCTAAGGGTTGTGGAAGGACTAAGAAGCCGCGCGACCGTAGTGTCGCTAGCAACGAACATTGGGGTCGTCAATTGAAAATCTACAATGCCTGCTACCGCCACCGCTGCTGCTCGTATTGGACTTATAAATAAGGGGGTGACCAACTCGGACAATGAACAATGTGCCTGGGCCCCGAAAACCTATTGCTGTGTTTTTATGATAATATTTGGTTTTATAATAGTCACTGTCTTAGGCCTTTGGTATTTCGAAGAAACTCATCCTTTAGAGTCTTTGCTGCCGACTGAAATTGTACCCACTGTTCCTACAGCTTTTGTACATTTGCATACTCTGTCACCTAGGGACTCACAGCATAGATAGAAGTATCACAATAATACCTTGTTGCTTATAATGAATGCAACACATGCCATTTTTAATAAGACTAATTGTTGGGTCTGCTCGCATTTACCGCAACATGGGGATAAGGGGCTAGGTTGGTATATTCACCCTTTACCTTTGACAACTGCTTGTTATGCTTCACTTAGAGCACTGTTCTTTGGCCAATGGAACGATAGCATCTCGGGGAACTTTGATGGCACTAATTTGAATAGTTTTGAGAAACGTGTTCTGACTCCCCTGGGATGCTCGCTTTTCGCAAATAGGAGTAAGCTCAATATTGCTTCTATTAGGCCTTCTGATAGACTGCCTCATCCTTTCCAATCTTTGATTTCCTTTAAAATGGCTCCGATAGGCAATAAGGATGCTGTGCCTCCTTCTTATACTGTTAACCATAGCCCCGATTCAGTTTCTTTCTGCATACAGAGGAATGGCACCCGGTCAATGGGAGATTTTAAAGGCTGTGCCAACGTTGCAAATTTGGCTGGGGAAGACAGACCTTTGTATGTAGGCGAACCTATCTATTTTGTTTGCGGTAATGTAGCATTTCCATGGTTGCCCAGGGATTGGCAGGGAACTTGTTATCTAGGAATCCTGTTACCTGGGGTGTTTATAGCAGGTACTGTAGAGGTTTCGAAGGCTCGTCCACGGCGGGACGAGAATGGCGACACTCCAGCACAGCTTTTAGGAGATGTAAGGAGTATGTACTGAAAGAGATCTTAGTCAAAGATCTAATGGCGATAGATATTTCTGACAGCTATTCAGGGTGTATGGACGATGACACATGGAGTTATTTGCAGGAAGATCAGAAGTAGTTTAGCACTTGGCATAGGCCAAAAGGAGGGTTGGTCAAACTAGAAATTATATCGTGCCTCCTATTGCTATGAATATATCTATATTGGCCTACGCCAAGCTGCTAACAAGCTGCTTATAAACTACATGTGAATAAATTTGCATTGCAAGGTCCTGACCTTAGAAACCATGTAAACTGACATTTTGGGTCAAGCCGCCATTTTAGGTTTTCTTGCTCTATAAAGTCACCATGTGAGCTAAAATGGTAGCCTATGTTATTCAGAACAGAACTCGATTGTCATGACCTCTGTACAGCTAATGTATAACTTGCCTGCAGGCCACTTGTTAGTGAAGTGGGAAAAGTGAACAAAAGGCTCCCACCAATCCCCTCTCAACCCTGGCCTAGAGGATCACGGCCCAGACACCCGCCACGAGAGGAGTTTGCCCATCTACCAGACGACCAAATACCCTGGTACAGGAACATACGGATGTGCCCACCCGCCTGCCCACCAGCCTGCCCTGCACATGCCGACACCTACGGCATGGATGGACTCGACTGAACCATCCAGCACCAAATCAACACATCGTTAGAGATGCCATGACGACCTAGCCAACAGTCAGCACACCCGTGCAAACATACACACCGGACACTCCCACACCAATCCACACGAAAAACATACTCAGTGCTATGACGTAGGCGACGGACACACCCACGGACGTGCATCTTTATTATTTTCCACATAGGCTTTCCAAAATGCAGAAACGCAAGACGCACAATGAACTCATCTAAAAAGGCTTGCTCACGCTTCTCCTAAGCCCACGTATCATAATGAGAAATATAACGAAGACACGATACTGGGGATAGAGCAATATGATACCATAACCTAAAGCGCTCTGTATCAAACGGTTCCACCTATGCACCAGGCCCAAGTAGGCCGCAAGCAAAAGCTTCCATGAACATTGAATGAGCAAGAGTTCGGTTGCTGACCATGCAGAATGAGCCCAGCGAAAGCAGACAGTCAAGGGCACAACGTTGCAAACTCTCATACCGCAAGCCGACGCCAAGGTCACACCTGCAAGATAAGCCAGGCACACAGTGAGAAATGCAACATTAATTGTGCAGAATTCTGCCTCAACCACGGTCCCACCTAACGTGACCAAGCCGAACCTGATAGGGTGCCAAGCCCAGGAGGAAGAAGGCACCTGGATCCCACCGTCTCAAGAAACAGGAAAATACAATTAAGGGACTCAATGGACATCTGCAGCGGTGGGAGTAGTCGGCCTTCCTGCTTATGAATAAATCCTCACATTGTCTGCACATACCCATAGTGAAACATTGTTGCAAATGACAGGTGCACCGCGAGCTGGGAACAACGATGGTCCCAGACTGGGGGGCTCGCGGGTGGACCAATCAGAACATGGGGCCCTTATCACTGACGCCATTAACATTGACCAATCCTCAGGGGTCTCCATGTAACAATTTTTATGTATCAAACTGAAGGGACAACCCAAGGATACCACCTGACTGACCCTTAACCACTAACAACGTTCTCTATACGTATGCTATACTAACCCTACCACTCGGGGAACCAATCCAGAGTGGCGATAGGTTTTTTGCTAACTTTCTCAGGTGACGCAAGTAGCGCGTCATACTAAAGTAAAAAGGGCCTGCGAGCCCCACGATGTTGAGAGAGTGTCAGGACGGACGCGTACGATCCTTGACCCATCCCTGCCGTTTTGTTTAATAAACAGCAGAATCACCTTGCTTCTTGCGTGTGTCTCATACTCTATCTCTTTTGGGATATACGGGAGGAGTTGGGGCCTCCCTGCCCGGAGGTCCGCAGACGGCCCAGCCGACCCCGGGAGAATTTCCCCCCGACAAGTTGGAGGCACTGCTGAGATCTGTTTAAGGTACGCTTTTATTTTTTTTTTTCCGAGTACTCCCGTTGCGAGGAGGCCCGGCGGCGCGGCCCCCTCTGCCGCTGCCCCCTTTTTGAGGACTACAGGACCATCGCGTAACTGCAAGAAGACCGGACAGCGCAATCCGGATATTGGCCCTCGGGAGCCGGTTGAGAAGTATCCCGCCCGCGGTTGGCGAGTATCCAGACGTAGTCCAGACGAGGGGAGGTGGCGAGCCGCTTGGAGGGGTGCACGCAGTCGAGCGGCCCCGCATCAAGAGAACTTGGTGAGTATGCCACACCCAACAAGCAATGTGAAATTGTGAGGGAGGGGGGAGGAATTGAATATGGGAGGTGGGAGGTATTGCACAGGTGCGCGGCGAAGGTTTGATAATTTAGTGTTGGCAATGAAATGAATGGTAGCCGGACGAGTGCGAGAGCAGTCTGCTACGTTACGGGAGAGAAGGGGGCGGAGCACGAAAACATCACGTGCGGCCGCTCATAGAAACTGATTGGCCCAGGTCGCGACCATGTGTAAGGGTGTGTGTGTGTGCGTGGTTTCCTACGATTTGGCAATTATTGATCAATGAGTAGATGAGGATCCCTATTGATCGAGCAGGAAACTCGATAGATAGATGACATTTCCCTGTAGGCGGTAGCTAGCTAGTTGCCCAATACAGAAGATAATTGGCTGGTTAAGCCCTCCTGTCGAGGGGCGTATCACACGCGAGGCGACGCAGCGTGCGCAGTCCGATTATATTATTGATTACCTTGTTCCAGGAGTGACAGGAAGACAGCTGTGGGGTTAACGGGGGTAGATTGCAAGTGTATTTTGGACTTAAAGAATATATTAAAAAACTTACCAGTAGTTTGAAGAGATCGGTGACGTCACCAGTAGGGCTTTCATAGGACATCTCGAGCACCAGGCATCTTTATTTTTAAGAGCGGTGGGGAGGAGAGCTGTGTTAAGGGTGTGGAACCTGAGGTAAACGGTAATGAGTTGATCGGGGGAAGGCGAAAAGGGGGACGTGGCTGCGCACGGAGAACGCCGGCCACGGCAAGTGTAGAAGAGGGAGGAGGGGCAAGTGAAAGTAGGACGGCAGTATAAGAACGCCACAAGGGGCACGCAGCCGCAGGGGGCTACGTGCGCCTCTGCCGCAGGGGGCCGTAAGGGTGTTGTATAAAGGAAGAAACGAAAGAAAAAAATATACAAATGTAAATACTATATTTTACTAATTTTTCCTTACCGGACTATCGCAAGTCCCCAAACTTACGGGGCCAGGTAAAGATATAAGGCTCTATATTGTAAACTGCTAGTGAGATAACCGCTACCAAATAGGGGAAGGATAACAAGTGGAGCGCTACTATGTCATACGGGGCAGGATCGGGGGGGTGGGGGAACACCCTCACTACTCCGCTGCAACACATATGTAAAACACTGTCACCCCATAGGGAGAAACTGATCAAGTATAGCATAGAATTGACACAGGGGACGGACAACAAAATGACGACACCATGGCCGCCTAATGGTAGCTTCGACCCATATACCCAACACTCACTATTAAACCATCTGCATAATACATACAAGGGGAAGAAGTTGACACACCACGTGGAGGTGTTCAACTTATGGAGGATGTTCCAAGGGTCCCGACCAGGACCAAACGGAATGTTCATTGTAGGGGAAACAATGGGAGATAAGGAGATTAAGGAGGAGGGAGAGAATGGGGAAAAAGAGAGTAAAGGCAAACAGAACACGGGGAACGGACAAGAGGGAGGAGAAAAGAGTGACAACTCAAACGAAAATGAAATAAAAAAGGAACAGAGCGACGATATACCCCTAGCGAAGGCAGTGAAAACAGAGGGAGGGGGATTGTATCCTTTAAGAGAACTAGGAGAAATAGCAAGAGAACAATTAAGGGCGGCTGAGGGGTACTCGAACCCGGCATACAGCCCGCCTCCATATACAGCTACAGATGGCCACACGGGAGGGGAGCGGACTAGTACAACGGGATCAGCTCATAGGAAGATGCTAGCAGGGGAGGGGAGGACTGAAGAAGAGCAGGCTACGGACGTAGGAAATGATGAGTGGGTAGCTGCGCAGATACTATTAAAATTACGAGGTTCATTAACAGGAGAAGAGAAGGAGGTGGTAAGGAAAATGGACGAGGATACTACCAGGGAGAGTGAAATGAAAGGGTAAGAGGGGAAAAGAAAGGGGGAAGAGCTGTTAAGAGAAAAGGAAGGGACTTTGGAGGAACGATTAGCAGAATTAAGGGATGAGCAGAATACACTGATCAAGCAGCTCGAGAGGGGGGAAAGAGAGAGAGCACGGGAAAGGAAAGAAGGTAAGAATGAGTTGGAAAAAATGAGAGAACGAACTGAGGAGCAAAGGAGAGAAGCCGAAAGGTTAAAGGCAGCAGCAGAAAGGGTATCAAGAGCAGCACTGCGCGATAGGAAAAGAGAGGAAGAGGAGAAAGAAAAAGAAATGGCAATATGGAAGAAGAGATTAGTGTCAGAAGCGACAAGGAAATACGAAGAAGGGAGGATGCTAGAAAGTATATTAGAACGGGAGAGGGAGAGATGGGAAAGGAAGAAAGAAGATGAAAAGATATTGGAAAAAATGAGTAGTGAAGTAATGGAAGAATTAAAAAGGAAAAGAGAGGAAATTGGTAGAGAAATAGTGGAGAGAAATGAAGGGGAAAGAGAAGATAGGAGAGGGGAGAGTGAAGTAAGGAGGGGTGTATATAGAGGTACAGAAGTAGCAACAACATCGGCACAAAGGGGAGCGATTAGTAAAGAAGAAAAGGGAGGAACGGACCTAATAGACTTAAGAACAGTAACGATTGGGGGGAAAAAGACAGTTTGGGGATTGCCATTTATGAATGACTTTTGTAGTGAGGAAGAAGAAGGAATGGAGAAGGAAGGAAGAAATAGTGAAAGGGAAAGCCTAGATAAACTATACACCACCCGGACAAATAGAGACTCACCATGGATCTGCAGGAGAAAGGAAGAACTGCAGAGAAGTGAGGAGGAAGAGCAAGGAATAGCGGAAAGGCAGACACGTGAAGCCACCCCGTCACCGTCCCGTCCTACATGCTCCACCACCTCGCGCTCATTACGTGCAACATGCCCATCTAAACTCGCGCCCTTCACAAACGAACTGACACCCTATGCAGGAAGGCTTAGAGACCTCCCTGGACGCAGGCAGGGAGAACGAAAACACACACCCACAGTAACTAAAGGAAATGATGAAAGAAGGGGAAGTGGTGGAGGAGAAAGAGTCAAGACCAGGAGAAATATGGACGAAATTGACGATGTTGAAGAGACGGAAGAAGAGGAGGGGTGTGCGGACTCGGTTTTGTGGAACCCAGGGGGTCAAACGGGACACAACTTAATGCCTCTTCTATACAGGGGAGGGGTTAGACCACAATACGTCCCTTGGAAGCATGCAGACAAGGAAAATATAAAGTGCAGACTCCCATCATTAAGTGGAGGTGTGGGTAAATGGATATATGAAATGGAAAAACACACTGCAGGACAGAAATTGGCAGTGGGAGATGTAAAGGGCCTTTTAATATCAATATCAATATAGTGGGGATGCTGCGGATGACATTTGGAAGAGAGCGGGCTTCCCCGGGGTCACAATAACAAACACATCTCACGATGGGGCACCATTCGCAAACTGCAGACATGCATTATGGCAGGCACTGAGGGTACAGTATCCAGACACATCAGACATAGGAGCAATTACCTCGCGCAAGATGCGTGAGAACGAAGATCCTGTTGATTATATCCAGGAAATTCAAGAGAAGTGGCGTATGGAAATTAGAGAACAATGGGACAAAACACCAGCAATATTCTATCATATACTAGTACAGGGGCTCCCAGAAGCAGTCCAGAAACAACTGAAGAAAGTAGTGGGGATGGAAGCAAAAGCATGGCCAGAAATACAACTGACTATAGTACATCATTGCAGGACATGGCAAGAAAAAATGAAAAAAAAGGAAGAGGACAGGAAAACGGAAGAGGCTAAACTAGTACAGAAAAAACTTACTAAATACACGATGGAAGGCGCACTAATAACTACACCTACCACAATGACTCAAAGCCCCACACAAGTAGTGGCTGCACAAGACCCCTCCCAAATACAATCATCGCAGACTGTAACACAACAGATGCCGCCACTCCAACCATACACGACTAACATGGGAGGAGGATACTCAACGCCAGGTGCTGGGTATTATAATTACAACAGGGGAAGGGGAGGAATAATGAGAGGGAGAGGATACGGATATAACACACAACAACAGATGGGGGGACTTAGAAATTCCTACCCCACCGGGCACCCAGTATACCAGGACAACACAGGAAGCTTTCCATGGCAGAACAGGGAACCACTGGTGTGTTGGTTTTGTGGATTAGTAGGACACATGTCACGCACGTGTAGAGTGAGACCAGGCACACAATCGTGGAGTGAACAGGGACAACAAGAGCTCACACAGGAACAGCAGGGCATCGAGCAACAGCAGACATTGCAACAGGGAAATGGACAGCAACAACTAGTAACACAACAACAGCCACGGACATATCCACCGCCTCAACAACAGGTAGCGATAACACAACAACCCCAAGCACAGCAAGTACAGCAACCTGCACAAGTCCAAGACCATAACATAACCTCTACCAATACCCAACTACAGCAAACACAACTGGGTAGGGTGACGATCCTGGGACACAACCCTTACACAGGAAGTGATCAATCATTATACCCTCAATAGGACAGCCCACAGACGACCTTGGTGTGTCCCATCCTGTCGGTAACACCTAATAGTGCGGAGGAACCACGCATAGAGGTAACGATAGGTGACAAAAAATGATCATTCCTTGTTGACACCGGGGCGACCCGGTCTTGCATAAGGGAAGGTAAATTTAAGATGTCAGGTGAAGCCATGAACACCCAAGGTTCCCTTTACTCATAACATTCCCTTATCAATAGGGGATTATGACATGTCAGTCCCACTTTTATATTCTAGGGCCTCACCAGTCAATATGCTGGGGAGAGACATAATGAGCAGGTTGAATATGACGATCTCCTTTACGGAGAGCGGCATAATTTGCTCCACTCCAGGAATTAACATGCTCACTGCACGACAGATTATGCAAGCATACTGTGGACAGACAGTGATTAGGGCTGAGCCAGTAGATGGTGAACTGTTCCAGTACGGGACAGACATGGCATTTGCATGGATGCCAGGGATAGAAGGAAAGATCTGGAGGAGGCCAGCAGCGTATTTGTTTAGACCAGAAACACCAGCCAATGAACCAGAAGGAAAGGTGATTTCAGTGGACATAGAGAGTATTATAGCAACCGCTGACTACATTGCAGTACATGCCCAAGACAGAGAAGGAAGAGCATGGAGGGCAGTGATAGCACTAGCAGAGGGATGTAGACTCACCCAGGTGTCAAATGAGGAGCTCTTCTCAGGAGAAAAGGAAGAAGGTGAAATGGCGTTTATGATGAGTGTGGAAATATGGCTAAGGGTGACGTACAGACAAGTGGCACAGAAAATTGCAATGGCACTTGAGGCACCCAGGTCCACCCCAGTTCCTTTTTTTGAGGAGGATATGGCAAAAGTACCCACATCATTATGGACTACTAGCCCCTATGACGTGGGGTGTATAAAAAGCATAGGGGGAGTAAGAATAAAATTGAAAAAGGGTGCAATACTCCCCAGAGTGAAACAGTACCCACTATCAAAAGAGGCAGATGAGGGCATATATGAAACGATAACGGCCCTTATAAATAATGGCATATTGGTCCCATCAGAATCACCATGTAACACAGCTGTATACCCAGTGCGCAAGGCTAAAGGTGGGTCTTGGCGCTTCATACAGGACCTCAGCCCTTTGAACAACATAGTGGAAGCAGAATACCCAATAGCAGCAAACCCGGCCACAATATTGTGCGGCATTCCAGCAGAGGCATCACGATTTACAGTGATCGACCTTAAAAATGCCTTTTTCTCAATACCACTGCACCCAGACTCACAAGATCTGACAAGCTTCACTTACAGAAACACAAAGTGGAAACACACCAGATTGCCACAGGGGTACTGCGAGTCACCCTCAATATTGAACAGAGTAATACAGATGGATTTGGGTAACATTGAAGTAGAAAGCACAGTGTTGCAGTATGTTGACGACATAATAATTTGCAGCATAAACGAAAGAAGATGCAGAGAGGACTCATTAAAGATGCTGACAATATTGGCTGAAAAAGGTTACAAGGTAGACAAGGAAAAGTTACAGTACTGTCAGGAACAGGTACTTTACATTGGCCAGCTCATATCCCAATATGGAAGAAAGATTGCACCACAAAGAGCACAGGCCATTTCAAAAACGCCATTGCCACAAACAGTGAGAGAATTACAGCAGTTCCTGGGCCTGTGCAACTACTGGAGAGCATGGGTATTTGATTACAGCTCATACATAGGACCCCTACTTGAGGGGTTAAAAGAAGCTAACAAAGGGGAGAAAAGGTTGGGGTGGACAATGGAAATGAAAGAGGCTTTTGATGAACTGAAAGACGCAATATCAACCGCTCCGGTACTGGCCACCCCAGATTATGAACGACAATTCTTTATATTTTCACATTGCGACTCAGCAGTAATGAGAGCAGTGTTGGCTCAAAAAACAAGCATGGGCTACAAACCAGTAGCGTTTTACAGCGGCCACTTGGATCCTGTGATGCTAGGTCATTTCCCTTGCGAACAAGGTCTCGCCGCAGCTGCCTTTGCGGTAGAGAAAGCATCAGCAATCACCATGGGGTGCCCAACCACACTATTTGTGGAACATGCACTATTTGCAATATTGAACAAGCCTAAGTCCACACTAACAACGCAGAGGGCGTCAGGTTATGAGATAATCTTATCTAGAGCTGAACTATCAATTGTTAGATGCAGCACGGTCAACCCTGCAAGGTTTATAGCAGAAGCAATTAAGGAAGGAGACTATGCACACGATTGTACAAAGACTACTGAAATGTATTCATGTACTAGAAGGGTTGAAGAGAACGCACTAGACGGAGGTGAGCTCTTGTTCATTGATGGGTCATCAACAATTGACCAAAGTGACGGAATCAGGAGAACTGGGGCAGCAGTGGTAAAAATGACGGAGGTACCGGTGTGTGTGGCGATGAAATGCGTACAATTACCACAGCATTACTCTGCTCAAGCAGCGGAATTAGTTGCACTGATCTTGGCGTTGAAGGAAAGCTTTGACAAACGAGTGACCATATATTCCGACAGTGCATATGTCACGTCTACTGTCCACTCAGGGTTGTCCAAATGGAGGAGAAGAGGGTTTAGGAGAGCTGACGGCACTCCAGTACAACATGCCCTCTTATTGGCTGAACTAATTGAAGTAATAAATGACCCCCAAGAATTAGCCTTGGTCAAATGCACCGCACACACTAATGGAGAAGACCATATTTCAAAGGGGAATGCAGCAGCAGACGCACACGCGAAGTTTGCTGCATATTTTGGCGAGATATGGAACCCCCCAGAGTCAGAGAGAGGAAGAGGGAGGGGAATAGCTAAGGAGATGTTAATAAGAGAAGGGTACACCCATCTCCCAGCCACACAGATAATGGAACTACAAGCGGCTGCACCAATGGCAGAAAAAGAAATATGGGTAAAAAGAGGATGTACAATGTCGCCAACTGACGCACTATGGCGCCAGGGTAGCACTGGAAAGATGGTAATGCCACTGGCACTATTGAACACCGCCCTGAGCCAACTACACCACCCAGCCCACACAGGCAAGGAAGTCATTGCAGCACGAATTAGGGAAGATTGGTTCTGCCCCGAGTTAAATTCCCATGTGTCAAATTTTATCAGCAATTGTCTCACATGTCAGCAGTTCACGGCCGGTCACACGCTGAAGGTGATAAAAGGTACTATACCCCGGCCAGAGGGACCCTTCCGACACATCCACATTGACTATGTTGATATGATCAACATATGTCAAGAAAATAGGTATATGATTGTAGTTGTATGCCCATTCTCGAGGTGGATTGAGGCAGGGCCCTGCTCACACCCAGATGCATTCCGAGCAGCTAAATTCCTAGTGAGGGAGGTCTTCCCCAGGTGGGGGGTGTGCGAAATACTGCGGTCAGACAATGGCCCGCATTTCGCCAATGAAATGTTCCAACATATCACATCCTTACTGAACATCAAGCATAAATTTGCATGTGCATATCACCCGCAGGCCAACGGTATATGCGAACGCCTGAATGGCCTATTAAAGGAGGCAATTGCAAAAATACAGCAAACAACAAAGAAGAGTTGGCTGTATTGCCTTCCGCTAGCCCTATTTGAGCTAAGGAATAGACCAGGCTCCGACCACCACCTCACCCCTCACGAGGTGGTGACCGGACGTCAAATGCGCCTTCCTCTGACGCCAACATCAAGAGCATTCACCGACCATGAGAGTACTGCAACTGTCCTTGGTGATGAAATGTACCAATATGTGTCTTCTTTGATTACTAGTGTAGTGTTTGTGTCTCAACAGCTCGAGTGCACGCGGGGCGGGTCTAAGAGTGATCAACAAGAAGACGCGGATGAAGAATTGGAAAAGGGAAAACTGTGCAAAATTGCTAAAGGTGACCACGTACTACTCCGCAATTTCAACAGAAAGTGGAACAGCCCACGCTTCACTGGCCCCCACCTGGTAGAGGAAGTATCAACGAGAGCAGTAAAGTTACAGGACAAACGTGCCTGGAATCACCTACACGACGTAAAGATCTGCAAACTCCAGACCCGCCCTAGCGTCACCGACAGGGCCTTTGAAAGAACAGCAACAGCGTTGCCAACGGAGGAAGGGACTTCTACCGCAGCTAACGGCCAAAGTGTCCCCATACCCTGCCACCCCCCTGATTCCCCAGAGACAACTATTGAAATAGAAAGGGGTAATTACCATACCGCCCACCCCATGGTCACACGATCGAAGAGTAAAGAAACCTCTACCAGTTGAGCCCCAAACCCTCTGCCCATCGACCCCCTACCCACTGCAGTAATAACCCAACTGAAGGACATTGTTTTGCACATACACATGTAAACACTTGAATGTTTTTTTTCTCTTTTTTCTCTCGCACATGCAGGTACGGTGTATTATTGTACTGCTAAGAAAACAGATAACTAACAAAGTTCACTGCCCAGGAGGAGTAGATGATACCCTCAGACAATAACTACCGTGAAGAATTATTGCACCAGTTTGTCTATTACATAAAAAGGCCAAAGTACCTGAAAAAGAGGAGGGTACGTGTCTACTACACAGCACTTCTCTTGGCCATAGAACAATCAATGCCCCACCTCCGCCCATACTTGCCTGTGCTAAGAGATAGATCACTTAGATTGGCGTGGGAACAGCTCTTCGCCTGGGCACTGAACGACTACTTAATAGGGAGAGCTTGAAAACAACAACTAACACTAATAACAAGCATATTGAGAATTTTCAGGCGGACAACTTTAACGTCGCAAGAATTAGCTGCCGGACTGCAGCAAGGTAAGAGCAAAATGCCGGTGAGACTAGCCTCTGTAATAAAGATGATGGGGATTTTGATGATCACCGGGTTCGTGGCTGCCTCTGTATGGCGGAACAGTTATGCTATCAATATTTTTGCTGTACCCAAACCTAATATACCCCCACCCCCAGCTGCAACAGGTGTTACGTCAGGTGCTAGTAGCAAAATTCCACACAAGGAAAATAGAGTTAAACGCAGCACATACTCAGACAATAAAGATATTGACAACTACATACAAAATTCAGCACACGTCTCAAACAACATGTGGTACCAACACATGACTCAAATAGGTAAACAAACAACAGAAGACAGCTGCTACGTCTGCTCATTGATCCCATACGCCATGAGTGCTTCGCAAACTTTCGTTGCCACGGAAATAGATGAAAAAACAGCACGGTGCATAATATACCTGGCACTGTTCCAAACGAAAGGGAGGTTTCAAGGCAACACGGTGCACCTGGTATTGAAAACACGAGACACATAGCCGTACGAAAATAACTTCCTTAAGAGTTATTTGAGTTACCACAAGGCCAGTTTACATGCTGAAGCATTCAGATACATAACAAGTGGCCCTGAAAAAGGAGAAACAAAGAAAGTTACACTACAGTACCTACCATGTGATTGGTACGCCACTGAAGCTCCTGGTAAACAAGGATGTTGGGAAAGACCACTGATAATAATAACAGGGAAGGTGTACCTGGGTGACAAATGGGACACAGGAGTGGTTGGCAGCAACATGGTAATGAGAGAGGATACTACAACTATTGCTGAACACAACAACAGATGTTGGACGACTTGGGTCAAGTACGTACCCATGCTAACGTGGATAGAGAAGGATGAAGACCCAATAACAATACTGCCGATGACTGCACCTAAGGTATGCTACCAACATAAAGGAGAAGTGGTCGTAGGATACAACACCAACTGTGCAAGCGTGACAGAGCTATCTGAGGGGGGAGCAGGAACAGCATTAGTAATGGACCATTACTGGGCCTGTGGAGACAAGACATACCACACACTGCCCCCTCTGTGGAATGGTGTATGCACAATGGTACACGTTAATGTACCATCACTAGTGGTGCCCCAGAAACATGTGAATGTGGCGAACTTCCCCAAAATGGATGAAGGAACAAGAAGAGATCTGCACAGCTTCAGAAGGGGCCAGAAAACCAAAACAACGGCAACAACACTGTCCTGAATAGAAAGAAAAGACAAGGAGAACCCCCGACAGGAAATTACCTATGGGGAAGGTCGGAAACAGCACTCACTTCAATTCCGCCAGAACACAGACTATTCAGCAGAGCAGCAATGTTCTTCTCATCAATAATACATCCGGGACTACAGGCTTACGCAAACGCAAAATGGCTCTAGATAACTAGATGGGAACTAATGATGACAATTAACACTACAGTAAATGGATTCAACGCAATAAAAGAGGAATTGCGAGCAGTGAGGATGGTAGCACTACAGAACAGATATGTACTGGACCTCCTCACAGCAATGGAAGGAGGAGTTTGCGCAAAGATAGGACAATCATGCTGCACATTCATTCCTGCTAACAATGCTGACAATGGTACACTGACGGAAGCAGTATCACAATTGGCCCAGATGCACTCCAAAATGATGGATGAAAGTAAAGGTGTGAAAAAGGACGAGAGCTGGTTTTCGACGCTATGGTGATGGATGCCATCTTGGCTGTCAGATGGACTGAAGATTATAGTTGGATGCATTATTTTGGCTGGAGCTGCACTTATCATAATAAGATTTTGGAAGGCCCGGAAGGCACGCACCACAGACGAGATGATCGAAATGGTCGGTATGCACCCCTTGATGCCAGCAGATGACGGCCAACACACAGCACAATAATAAAAGAGAGAGAGAGGTTGCGCAACCAGATCATCACCAACCACCTGGACCCACCATCTGTGAAGCTCGAAAACCCAAGAAACCCAAGGAGCTACATAGGGAAATGGGTATACTGCACACCTGGAGGAACCTGTGTGTATATGTACTGGTCATTTGAAGACCATCTTAACCACTATGGGCATTTGGGAGGAGTAACTAAAATATGGAGAGTGAGAGGAGATAAGGAAAAGGATATGTTTGTGGTCGACAAGTCGACCAGAGGGGGGACTGAAGTGGGAAAAGTGAACAAAAGGCTCCCACCAATCCCCTCTCAACCCTGGCCTAGAGGATCACGGCCCAGACACCCGCCACGAGAGGAGTTTGCCCATCTACCAGACGACCAAATACCCTGGTACAGGAACATACGGATGTGCCCACCCGCCTGCCCACCAGCCTGCCCTGCACATGCCGACACCTGCGGCATGGATGGACTCGACTGAACCATCCAGCACCAAATCAACACATCGTTAGAGATGCCATGACGACCTAGCCAACGGTCAGCACACCTGTGCAAACATACACACCGGACACTCCCACACCAATCCACACGAAAAACATACTCAGTGCTATGACGTAGGCGACGGACACACCCACGGACGTGCATCTTTATTATTTTCCACATAGGCTTTCCAAAATGCAGAAACGCAAGACGCACAATGAATTCATCTAAAAAGGCTTGCACACGCTTCTCCTAAGCCCACGTATCATAATGAGAAATTTAACAAAGACACAATACTGGGGATAGAGCAATATGATACCATAACCTAAAGGGCTCTGTATCAAACGGTTCCACCTATGCACCAGGCCCAAGTAGGCCGCAAGCAAAAGCTTCCATGAACATTGAATGAGCAAGAGTTCGGTTGCTGACCATGCAGAATGAGCCCAGCGAAAGCAGACAGTCAAGGGCACAACGTTGCAAACTCTCATACCGCAAGCCGACGCCAAGGTCACACCTGCAAGATAAGCCAGGCACACAGTGAGAAATGCAATATTAATTGTGCAGAATTCTGCCTCAACCACGGTCCCACCTCACGTGACCAACCCGAACCTGATAGGGTGCCAAACCCAGGAGGAAGAAGGCGCCTGGATCCCCCGTCTCAAGACACAGGCAGATACAATTAAGCGACTCAATGGACATCTGCAGCGGTGGGAGTAGTCGGCCTTCCTGCTTATGAATAAATCCTCACATTGTCTGCACATACCCATAGTGAAACATTGTTGCAAATGACAGGTGCACCGCGAGCTGGGAACAACGATGGTCCCAGACTGGGGGGCTCGCGGGTGGACCAATCAGAACATGGGGCCCTTATCACTGACGCCATTAACATTGACCAATCCTCAGGGGTCTCCATGTAACTATTTTTATGCATCAAACTGAAGGGACAACCCAAGTATACCACCTGACTGACCCTTAACCACTAACAAAGTTCTCTATACGCATGCTATACTAACCCTACCACTCGGGGAACCAATCCAGAGTGGCGATAGGTTTTTTACTAACTTTCTCAGGTGACGCAAGTAGCGCGTCATACTAAAGTAAAAAGGGCCTGAGAGCCCCACGATGTTGAGAGAGTGTCAGGACGGACGCGTACGATCCTTGACCCATCCCTGCCGTTTTGTTTAATAAACAGCAGAATCACCTGGCTTCTTGCGTGTGTCTCATACTCTATCTCTTTTGGGATATACGGGAGGAGTTGGGGCCTCCCTGCCCGGAGGTCCGCGGACGGCCCAGCCGACCCCGGGAGAATTTCCCCCCGACATTAGGGTCATGAGCTGAGACCTTGTCCTTCTGCTGACCTGTGTGCAATGGATTACCTGTATCACCGAAACTGATCTATAATTGAATGAGAACACCTGCTTAACTACATTGTATAAACTAAGTCCTAAGTCCTGCATTGTAATGTTAGGCCTAGAGCATACATTATTACCATTTCTTCTTGTTAATGTATAAACCTAAGATGAACTAGATTTGACCTGGCAAGGGACCCTAGAGCAGTAACTTATTTATGGAATGATTAACCTGAAGAAAGGCTGGACAACAGGCTGGAGAAATGTATAAAAGCCTGACTGTTTCAATTAATATTTGCACTCACTGAGCACACCGAACCACGCCGGAGTTCGCTGTGTTGAACTGAGGGTCGATAGCTATCTGAATTTTGTTCTGTTCTTTTGTAACTGGATTCAGTATAAAATAAAGTACGTTGTATGTTCCTTTGTAACCTGTGTTTGGTGTGTTTCCTTTTTGGTTACCCTGCCTCATATTATTTCCTTGTTTTCACAGTCGAAAGAAGGAATGAAATACTTCCCACTGGATCATATGACTCACCCTGGGATAAGAATCGGAAGTCTCCGAACGACGGAGGATGTAAATTCCAATGTTGGAAGAAAGGTGCTCTAACACCTCTACCAAAGAACTGCAATAGGGAACAGTATTTTAGTAGTACAAGATAACCAGAAAGGATATCCTACAGAAACCAAAGATGAAAACACTGTTACCCTTGAAACAGGAGGAGGAGAAGAATTCAGCCTTGAAAGCTTGTGTAGATCAATGGCGAGACAGCCGAAATCCCTAAAGCCGGAGTTAGAGCTTGGATGTCTGTAAGTATAGAGGGAAGAGTAATCAGAATGAGAGCTCGCCCCTAGTCTGCTGAAATGAATAGTGAGGATCGTAAGAGTCGGGAGTCGAGGCTACCGCTAACCTACCCTGGTGCGGAGTGTCCGTTATCAGCTGCGGCGTCTTCGCGACGCCGTGAAAGCGAAAGAGAAAGTAGCTCTGAATCCTTAGTCTTTCCAATACCGAGGGAGTGAAGGAATAGAACACAATAACACAACAATAGATCAGAACTAACAAGAAGTCCTTTTTCCTAGTAAGAAAAAGATCCAATAGATTCGTAGTAAGTAAGGAAAGTAAGGAGACGAACTTACGGAGCGTGACCAAACTTGCTGGAGAGTAGCAACGCACTGAACAGCCGTCGGCGTATCCTGATATGCGTAGCGTGCGTCGGGGGGCGTGGCTCCCGGCCCGCCTGCGGCTGTCGGAAACACTAGCCCGCTGTCGCTGGTACTCTGATGCACTTCCATCTTAAACGAAGGAAAAGGATATCGCATGGTGTTATCCCTGTGTTGAGCGTCATATCAATAGCATTTATCACACACACCCCAATGTACTTATATCTTTTTATATTTAGTTCAGAATGACTATTTTTTAACATTTGGTTATTCCTAACCACACACATACATTACTTTTAGAGGTGTGTTCAAGAAGCTTAGATCAGAACCTGATTCAAGCTGTAAGTCTGCTACATATTTCAAGATTGGCGTATAATCGTCATAGCAACTGAGAGGCACACACATTATCTTTGATTCCTATTACATATGTTCTAACAGGATATTATTTGACAGTAGCAGAACCATAAATCACATTGGTTAATATTTAATTTTTGATGAGTGTGAATCACCTCCCTTCTTAAAGTACCATGGAGTTAACGGACTTGAACTTAAGAGAAGATACTTCCAACCTAATCTGGTTACAGAAGTCAACCAGGTGATTAATCGAGTCCTCAAAGATTAGATTGTTCAAAGAAAATGTAGACATATTTGATATTTTTTGACAAAATTAAGATTTCTTTAAAATATGTTCACTTTGTCTTCTCCAGATAAAATACAAGGTGTGAAGAAGTATACATCACCAAAAGATATATGCTCCTGAGGAAGGGCCCAGTCCGAAACATGTGGAGCTCAAGATTTTTATTGTTCACTGATTAAAAGTTCATATAGACAAAGAAGTTGGAATGGTGTTCATTTTGAATAACCAATGTGCAAATTATATGTAAATTTGGAAGGCCGCCTTTCAGCAAGTTCGGAACGCAGACAGTTTCGTACGGTGCGGACAAAATGCTCAATAGAGGCAGGGATTGATCCCATGACATATCCAAACTTGCTGAAAGGCGGCGTTCCAAATTTACAAAACACTACCATTGGCTCCGATTTGAAAAAGGCAGCCGAGTCCGTTGAAACACGTGTTATCGTAAAAGGGCACCTGTTCACATAAATATAGCACTTTACAATCATAATCCTACTGAGAGGAGATCTTATATTTTTTTGAAACTGTGGCGCATGAATACAAGAGGTGTAACTTTAAGCATACTATTTTTTCTTTGCAAACGGAGTAGAGGAGCCAACATTTCTCCGTTGTTACCCTGCACATGCGACAAATCTTTTGCTTTAATGAGGGCGCTGAGGTCTAATCCCATAAATGTCCACTGAAAAGGTTCCTCATTCTAATTTACTGCGTAAAATCAAACACACCTCCCTTCCTGAAGGTACCCGTTTTTGCTTTGGGCTGAGGTGGTTTGTATCGGGAGATGAGGCCTTACACACCTTCCTCTACCTTCACGTTACCCCTCGAGGAAAAGCAGAGAGGTGTTTATCAACTCAGGAATTGAATAATTATAATTGGTTATTTATATAGCAGTCTGAGCTCAAATGTTTAACTCTCTTAAAGTGGCAGGAAAGCCAGAATTTCAGAGCTCTCGTGTTTCCTGTGGCCAAGTGTAAGGAGTGAGAAGGCCACCCAGTCCTGTTTTTGCTTGGAATTCTGGGACTTTTAGTTCTTCTTAATTTCAGATGGGAAAAAAAACGACCAGCCTCAGGATCCAAAGGGAAAAATCATAGGACTGAATGGCCTTACCACGCATTTCTGCTTGAAACTTGAGAGCTGTGGAATGTGAAGTTGGCAATTAAGTGGCGCTTCAAGCCGTGCCTGTAAGCTGCAGCTCTTGGTGGGCTTCAAGCAGTGCCTGTAAGATGCAGCTCTTGGTGTGCTTCAAGCAGTGCCGGTAAGCTGCAGCTCTTGGTGCGCTTCAAGCAGTGCCTGTAAACTGCAGCTCTTGGTGGGTTTCAAGCAGTGCCTGTAAGCTGCAGCTCTTGGTGCGCTTCAAGCAGTGCCTGTAAGCTGCAGCTCTTGGTGCGCTTCAAGCAGTGCCTGTAAGCTGCAGCTCTTGGTTCGCTTCAAGCAGTGCCTGTAAGCTGCAGCTCTTGGTGGGTTTCAAGCAGTGCCTGTAAGCTGCAGCTCTTGGTGCGCTTCAACCAGTGCCTGTAAGCTGCAGCTCTTGGTGCGCTTCAAGCAGTGCCTGTAAGCTGCAGCTCTTGGTGCGCTTCAAGCAGTGCCTGTAAGCTGCCGCTCTTGGTGCGCTTCAAGCAGTGCCTGTAAGCTGCAGCGCTTGGTGCGCTTCAAGCAGTGCCTGTAAGCTGCCGCTCTTGGTGGGCTTCAAGCAGTGCCTGTAAGCTGCCGCTCTTGGTGGGCTTCAAGCAGTGCCTGTAAGCTGCCGCTCTTGGTGGGCTTCAAGCAGTGCCTGTAAGCTGCCGCTCTTGGTGCGCTTCAAGCAGTGCCTGTAAGCTGCAGCTCTTAGTACGCTTCAAGCAGTGCCTGTAAGCTGCAGCTCTTGGTATGGGAAGGTATGCTAGGAGAGACATGGGACGTGAGTGAGGGTGGGGGACACCGAAGCTGTGGATATTTATCCACCCAGACATCGACCACTCGTGACCAGGTTAGTCCCTTTGACCATTCTTCACCACTATCTGTCCCATTCCATCCAAAGTATCCATTTGAGCTAGCCCTGTACTTTTAAGGGGAAGCCCATGTTATTTATAGGCAACCCTCTGTATGGTAATGGCGTATTTGCAACCAAAAACCAGCTCTTGGTGTGATAAAAATGACTCACCAAAGTGTGCTTTCAGGCGCTTGATTTATAATCGCTGTGTGTGTCCTTGCATCTCTTATTGCAGTTCCTGTGAGCAAGCATTGGCAAAGTCAATAGTTTTGGCACTTGTATAGGCATTAGTTAGGCATATTCCAGGCACTGACATAATATACCCAGGTTCTAACTCCATTTGCGAGCTGTTGCCATTTTATGGCCAGATCGCACCATCATGGCCTATGCCTAAATACAAACTAAAAAAACGAAACTGTTGGCTTTGCCAATGCTTTTTGTTGACATGAAGCCGCAGTGTTCTCCAATCTGTTTGATTATTCCTGCTGAGCATCCCTGTTCGCCTGCCTCCTCTGCACTCTTAGTTGTAATTCGCTGGTTGCATCCCAGCTACATGACGCTTCTTAATCCCATACAAAAATACATATTTCCTTTTCCGGTTTTCAGGCATAAACGCAATCTGTGTTTTGTTTGGCACCTTTCTATAGAAGGATAGGTTTTGGTTCCTCCCAAGGGTTCCATGTAATTTCATCGCGGGATGTTTGTTCACAGGTTTTTTTACTGCAGATTTAATTTTTTAACGAAAAAAATCTTATAACATTTTTTTATTTTTGGGGGGACTCAATATTTTTCTAACCCCCCTAAAAATGTCTGAGTTTTTTTTCGTTCAAAAATCAGCAGTAAAAAACCCTGTGAAAAAATATCCTGCGATGAAAGGACGTCGTACCCTCCCAAGATGTGTAACCTCTCGTCGTAACAATAATGGCTGCAGTTTATGCAAGAGTATTGCCTTTTCAGTGTCCCACAGCCTACAAACTTCGATCCCCAAGGTATTGTGGCAGCCATTGCACCCCTGATATACCACCTCACAGTAACATGCCTTGCTATGCCTCCTGGTGAAATCAATAATAGGGGTTTCTATTGAGAATATTCTGTATGAGGCAGAGTTAAGGATTTATCCCAAAGTGTACGAGAGGTGTCACTAGGTAGGGGGTGGGGGGGCTATAGCCCCTGGTCTTTTGGGTGTAGCACTGGATAGAAGCTCAGGGGCTACAAGCAAAAGGCTGGCTAGCCCCCAGTCCTGACATTAACGTAGCCCCAGATCTTTTCTAGACGTAGCAACACCCCTGTTAAGAAATTTCATTCGCTGGTCGTTAGTGAATGTTGGATCCTCCTTGAGCAGTTTTGAGGGTTCCTCTCTTTCATATGCAGCCACTTACTCTGGATTTCCCAAGATACGTCTTTTTTCTTACTCCTTGATAAGTGGAATATTGGTGTCCTGCGTGTGTGGTTCCTTTAAGGATTTCAAAACCATGTCTTTTCTTTACTGAAATCCATGGTGGAAGTTGCTCCTATTACGTTGACAGGGGTGACTGCTTTCGATGAGGAATGGTTGACCTCTTTTTGTTTTTCTTCTTTTAGTTTTATTCCATGAACATCACAATGATTACATACGTGAGTACTGAATTCAAGTAACTATATACATATCGTCCTATCATGTTAACTATACAAATCACAAATATAACAAGTAACCAAAACCCACCCTTGAGGCCCAGTAGTAAGACACTACAAAACAACATAACTTCACTCGGAATGGTTGACTTCTGCTTGCTCATGGAACTGCTTCTCTTCTTGCCCCCCTGGTACTGTTCTTAGCCACTTGGCCAGTGGCATGAGCTCATCTGGAGCCAGGCCACTCTCGCGGTTGTATGCAGGGCCTTTCGCAATTGGTCCTTGCCTGGGAGAGACGGTTCCTCTGTACCTCTGGCCTGCTTTCTAACAGTCCTGGAGAAGACCTCTTGGCTGAACTAAACCTAGCTTTTTCATTGGCTTTGATTCGCACTGCTCATATCCTAGATTACAGGGCTGATCAACTCCAGGCCTCTGCGGCCGGAGTCCTGACGTTTATTCATGATATCCCTCATTAATATTCATGAGGAAAAATGTGCATACATTTTAGAATCATTGGATGCAAATTTTTCACATAAATATTAATGAGGGGTATCATGAAAATCTGACATGGATGCAGCCCTCGAGGCCTGGAGTTGGACAACGCTGTCCTAGACAGTCAGGGCTTGTTTGCAAGGGGCTTTGAACCGGTTGTCACATTCAGGTTGAGGTACCTTTTTTTCCCCCTAAGATTAGACACCCTATTTGTGGCTTTCGGCAACAATTCTATTGTCGAGTAAATGGTGTGAGCCTTTCAGAGGAGACCAGTGCAGTCTTGATTGTGCGATAGCAAAAGTTCATCAGGTTTTTCTGGTAGTGGATAAGAAGAGCAGCGAACAGTAGGCCTCATTACCAGTGTGGCGGCTATTTCCGGCAGAGTAACCGCCAAACTCTTTTAACATTATGGCCACTCGGTCCTGCAAATGTTCGGCAGGATTATGGGTGGAGTAACAGTATTGTTAGTCCCCCTTTTTTTTGCAGTACCTAGAATTCCACGGAAAGATCAACGGATTTACCACGAGTGGTAATTCTGCCCCAACACATCTGCCAAGTTTTCAAGATAAGGTGGCCGATTTACCACCATTTGTATGCTGAAGGTACATTCTTCACTTTACCTCCAAGCTCGGAATTCAACATTGAGGGAAAATAGCAGTAAGGTAGCAGTAACTCCCTTGCTGACCTCTTTTCCTGCAACACCAAACTCTTAAGGCCCAGTGGAGGGAAGATTACCACTAAGTCCCCACAGCTTCAGCAGGGAATCCCTGGTTCATGTCAAGTGATCTGAAATGGCATTTATATCGCGCCTGTACACAAGTGTTTCTAAGCACGACACACGTGTTTCTAGGTTGCACAGAGGCACTGATAATGTCCTCCCTTGTGGCGCTCGCCAACGTAGGCCTTCCATTAACTAACTCCCACTTTTCTGTGTGCAAGATACACATTTATATCCGCACCGGATCGTCCATTGGAAACCTGCCGTACAGGGACGTAATTTCACCAAAATGCCTGGGGTAGCGCAAGTGACATCACATGACCCTTGACCCCTGATTACATAACATGAATTGATTTGACACCACCCCGAAGTGATATCGTCGGAAGTGATGGAACACGACCTTTCACCCATTGACAAAACAAGAAGTGGCATCACATAGCATTGTACACTACGAAAAATATGGTTACGATATCACTATAATGTGATGTACATTTCATACAAGAATGGATCCCCGTATGTATTGTTAAGATCAGTGAGTATAGGCCCATATTATGCAAACAGACGTCCATGACCAAATGATAATGATGTGTCATTATATAGCACTTACGCTTAAGCGTTTTATATAGAACAAATATACACCCAATATCACCCAACCTGTGTTCGTACTCATTTATCGACCTCTGAAGGATGAAAGGCTGAGTTGAGGCGTTTAAGAACAGACTAAATCAGTGACTCATAGAATTCCAGAAAGAGACATTATTTGGAATTCCTTTTCTTTCTTATTTAGGGTCAGTGCTGAACGTGTTAGACTTCTGGCACTCCTGTTCTTATTTTTCTTCTTTTTTTTATTTATTTTTTGAGGGCCTGAACAAGAAATCCAGCCACTCCAGTAGAAAAGAGCCACATGGTGCTGGCCACGGCCCAGGAGCTTGCATTACACACAAAAAAATATATATGTATATTTTTTTTTAAGAGGTCGCAGTTGCGACCTCTGGCGACCCCTAAATGACATCCCTGCTGCCGTACATACCTTTTATTTATGATTACTGATTTTGAACTTTGGTTTTTAGGTGGCACGAAAGCAGCACCTAGAACCCAAAAGTATTGCATTGGATTACAGTTCAGGGCGGAGAAGGGATATGAGGGACACAAAGCTTATAGGTGTTTGGTTATTTACCCACCCATTGACTGACCATTGCCACGGTAATCTCTATGGGTGTTCCCACCCCAAACAAATCCTTCTGGCATCTCTTTGAGTTAGCTGTATCAAGAATTAACAACAAACTGTGAGCTCAAAGTGCCTGCCAGTGTTATTTCAAAGCAGTCTTCTGCGAGTTAATTGCTTCATTTGACATTTAAATGCACTACTGGGGTATGAAAAAAGTCCCAACCAAGTGTACCTTTAGTCAGT
The DNA here is from genome assembly GCF_040938575.1 of Ambystoma mexicanum. Classification (NCBI taxonomy): domain Eukaryota; kingdom Metazoa; phylum Chordata; class Amphibia; order Caudata; family Ambystomatidae; genus Ambystoma; species Ambystoma mexicanum. The sequence continues at coordinate 100,462,850 of NC_090936.1, read as the reverse complement.
TGACTTACAGGCAGTGTGCGTCTCCTTCAATGAAGTCCTGTTAAAAGCAAGCATTGGCAAATCCAAAAGTGTGGGTTGTGACTAGGTGGTTATTTACATTTGCCAGGGATGGCTATTATATGCCCAAGTACTCGCCCCATGTTGCAGCTGCTACCAATAATGGCCAGTTAGCCCCATTACGGCAGAGCCTGGTAAATGCCCATCACATGCATATCCAAAAGCTAAACTTGCTGGTACGTTCAATGCATGTTCAAATGTGTTCTACAGGTGTTACTGGTTTTGGTGTAAATATATTGCAATGTTTAAAATGCTGCTCTGCGTCTGTCTGAATAAGGGCACGTTTTTAAGTCCGTTTTTTAATACACAAAACCTTCTAGTTCTTCAGCAGCTTTCTGTGCCCTCGCCCACACCCCAGCCCCCCAACTGCATCACGGAATGTACGGCTATTTCATTATGATATTTTTTTTAAATAGTATTGTTAAATGCGTTCCTTAATGTGAAATGATTTATATTTATATTTTAACTTTTGCCAGCCCTACAGATTTAGGCAGTAGGCTACTGCTTTTCAAGCAGTCCTACCGCCTACAGATTTGGGTGACAGATCCTACTGCTTTTTAGAGTGGCAGGTAATTTATGCGACTCTAAGGCAGGCTGCAGGACAAAGCGTGCAACACATTAATTACTCTGTCTGTACAGTGGGCTGTTATGTGTTTACTTTGATTGGGCTGTGTCCAATCCACTGACCCGACAGCTGCGTTACTCTGCCCTGCACTCTTGCCGGTACCCTTAGGTGAACCACCAGTGAAGGCAAGTGGCAGAGTGGAACACCATCACACAGCATCTGCCTATCAGACTGAGGTGGGCTATCAGTCTCCATGTAATTCAGTGTTCAGCTTGCACTGCAGGAATACATATTTATTGCCCAGGCTGATGCTACAGAGCAGTGGCAAACGTTGCCTACTAGCTCTGTGTGATTACTTTCTGTGTAATTGAATTTGGTGTTAAGTTACCATTCAGAATTATCAATTTTTAACATCTGAACATCTTTCCATGTTGGGCTGTTTGATGGGTTGTGTATTTTAGAATGCTTCAGTGGTGCCAACAATGTATGCTTTGTATTTTCCTGTGATGTCATTGTTATGCAAATGATTCTTTTTGAAATATGAAATATCCTACATCTTTTTGGTCACAGAATGTTGGCAAATATGGTGTAAGGTCGAGTGAGCATGAGCAACCAAAAAAAGAATAAAAAGCAGTGTGGTGCGGCCAGAGAGAAGTGTCTATGTTGTAGTGACATTCCACATCATGGCGATCTCGATGGAAAGTGCGAGAAGCTGAGCGCAGGGCCGACGCATTCCGCAGTCTTCTGACGTAGCCACGGCAGGAGCCACGCGACATCTTCCGAAATGAGTCTACCCAGGCGGCTCTCTGGAGCTCACAATTCGGGTCTCAAATACCTTGCTGGCACTCGGCCAAATATTTGCTTTTGAATGGAACGGCTGCGCCCCAACGAAATACTCGCACCCTGTCTCCCGTGAGCAGACGTGTGTCTGCTGAAGACATCACAGATGAAAAGATGTGACCGTCTCTAGGCCCCCACCCTCTCCGTTTATGTGCGTCCTGCTCTCCCGCGCTCCCACAATTCAGCATCCTCGCGAAATTAGTCTGGAGGGAAACGTACTACTAGCGCGCAACAAGTCTGTTACTTATGATCAAGGCAGTTCCTGTACAATATTGGAAACAGCACGAAATACCACATGTTATATGGTGTGGGCTGCCCCGGGCCCACACCAGAACTCACACGCAGTCATACATGCACACAGCAGGGACCACACGGGAGGCGTGTGTGTTGCTCGGGTCCCCGGCTCGAACTGCCGGCTGACAGTCTTTATTTCAACAGCGCATGCGCGAGCCTCTTTGCCGCTCGTGCATGCGTAATACTGCGTATACACTACGCAACATCCCTCCTTTTCCCCCAAACAAGAAACAGGTATAACGGGTGCACTCAATAATAACAGTTCAAACTTGTACTAACAGTCTTCCACCTGTTACGAGGCAGAGTCCATAATGAAGTCTTGGAATCTCTGTGGCTTGCGCCCCGCCCGGCTCGGGTACCTTCGTGCCTCCTCTGGGGGCGTCTCTGGTGTCTCGGGAGCCTCCGGCGGTCCATCGTTCCTTGGTGGAGGTCCTGCGTCAGCCCCTGGTCCCTGCACGTCGCTCACTTCGGGGTTGGGCGTCGCCTCAATCCGCTTCAAGAACGACATATTCCTCGTGACCGTGCCTCTGGCATTGGCTGCTGTGACCATGGACCCCTTGACGTGGGTCACCCCCAACGGCTGCGCTTCGTAGGGTAATGATAGCTTCCCTTCTGGCCTTCGGTTCTGAACCAGCACAGTGTCCCCCACTGCAATCGCCTTCTCCTGCAGGTTCCGCCTGACGCTCTCCCACTCGTTCTGGGCGGCCCTTTCCGCTCGCACTCGCTTGTTATCAATCACCCCCGGGCAGCAGCCTTCGACTTCGGCAGTAGATCCCTGGGAGCTCGTTTGAAGAGGGCCTCCGCTGGCGCGACCCCAGAGGACTGATGCGGGGTCGTGCGGTATTCGCGCAGAAAATCAAACAGGTTGCGTCAGAGTTCCTCTCCTCCATTCAGCGATATTCGAAAAACTTTATTCGGCGTCCGCATGAAGCGTTCCACCTCCCCATTTGCTCTAGGCCAGAGTGGTGTGACCTTCCGATGTTTGATCCCTCTTTCCTCACAGTACTGAGCAAACTGCTGCCCCTGGAACGGCGCTCCGTTATCTGAACAGATCTCGATGGGGAACCCATGGGTGGCAAACATCTTCTCCAGGGCCAGAATGGTGTGGTCACTGGCCATGGATTCCACCAGCTCCACCTCAGGATAGCGCGACCACTGGTCAACCACTGCCAAAAAGTACATTCCTCGGCCTGTGGACCCAAAGTCCGCATGCACCGTCCCCCACGGGAGTTCACTTCTTTCCATGGCCTGGATGGGCAGCCCTCTCTCCACTGGGCTCGTCGCCTGGCAAGGTATGCACGCTCTCACAAATTCGTCCAACCTGCTCTCTAGGTCCGGGAACCACACCTTCAACCTGAGGTGTGCCTTCGTCTTCGTAGTCCCCTGGTGCCCTTTGTGAGTAAGCTGCAGTACCTTGCCCACCAGTGCTCGTGGGACAACGATTTGGTGCCCCCCTCAACAAAAGCCTGTCCTCAGCCACCGACAGCTCGTGGCGTGCCCTCCAGAGAGCCTGTAGATCCTTCTGTGCCCCACAGTCCCTCCTGGCATTGTTCATGAGCACTTCACGCCACTCTCCACTGGCCACGGCTTCCTTGATTCTCAGGAATACCTCGTCCGCATTCGACTCATCCGCAATCTCTTGGCGTGCCAGGGCTACCGGCAGCGCCGACTCCACCACCAGGTGCACTGCTTCCACACAGTCTGCCACCGCCGCAGAGGCTCGGGGGCGGGACAGATAGTCCGCTGGATTGTGCGTGCCGGGACGATACAGCAGCTTGACTGCATATTCCATGAGCGAGAGCATCCACCTCTCAATGTGTGGCGGGGGCTTGGACGATGCCCGGACATGATCGGAATTAGGGGCTTATGGTCCGTCACGACAACTACAGGCTTGTCTAGGATGTAAATCCGAAAATGCTTGCAGCCCCATAAAATGGCCAGGGCCTCACGCTCAATTTGCGAATATCGCCTCTGTCTCGGTGAGAGCCTTGCTGGCATAGGCAATGGGTCGCAGGTCCCTTGTGGGTCCGCCTGCATGAGGACCGCCCCCAGTCCCACCGGGCTGGCGTCTACCACGATCTCTGACTCCCGGTCTAGATTGAAATACGCCATTGTCTCTTGCCCCGACAGGGCGTTCTTGATGTCTGGGAACGCTCTTTGTTCCTTCTCCGTCCAGGTCCAGGCCACATCAGTCCTGGTCAGAGCCCGCAAGGGTTCCATTAAGCGAGGCCAAGTCGCGAATAAATCATCCACAGTAATTGACCATGCCCAGGAAGCTCCTAATTTCTGTGGGTGACTCCGGCGGGGCCGCCTCTTGAATGTCCCGTACCTTCTCCGGGTCAGGTGAGATGCCCCCGGCGTGGAATACGAACCCGAAAAAGTCTATCCGGTCTTTCAAAAATTCACACACTTGCCGGTGCGGGGTTAGTCCCAGGCCTCGGAGTCTCTCTAGAGTGCTCTCCAGGCGCTTCAGGTGCTCAGCTTCCGATCTTGCGAACACCAGGATGTCGTCCGACATGTTGATCACCCCTTTCAGCCACGACAGGGCTCCCCGGATGGCATTCTGGAAAACTTCTTCTGCTGACGAGACCCCGAAGCTGAACCTCTTAAACTGGTACAGCCCCTCGTGAGTCGTAAAGGTGGTAATGTATCTTGACTCGGGGTGAAGCTCCAGTTGATGGTAGCCAGACCTCAGATCCAGTTTCGAAAAGACTCTTGCTCCCTGTAGCTCGCCGACAATGTCATCCAGGGTGGGCATGAGATGACGTTCCCTTTTGATCACCATGTTCGGCAACCTCATGTCCATGCAGATGCGGATTGCTCCCAGCTGTTTGGGCTTTGGGGCGACCACAATCGGAGAAAGCCAAGGAGTCGGGCCTTCCACTCTCTCAATAATGTCTAGGTCAACAAGTGTAGCACCTTTTCCACCTGTGCCCTCAGGTGGAACGGGATTCGGTGATGTTTGAGTGCTATTGGTCTCACCGACCCGTCAATGTGAAGCCTGATGGGATCCCCTTTCAGCTTCCCAATCCCCTGGAAGATGGTGTCGAAACGCTGCAGTAGGCGCTCAAGGTCAGTGTGATAAACGGCAAGCGTGAAGTGCACTATATTTAGGGCTTCGGAGGCGGCACAGTTTAGGAGAGAGTGCGGGCTCACACTTGTCACGAAGAATCTCGCCTTAATCTTGCTTTGCCCATGGGACACTGGCGCCACAAACACTCCCTGGATTGGAAGCGGCGTGTCTCCCCCAAAAGCATATATCGGCACCTTGGATTCCGCCAACTCAGGAGGGCCTGGGAGGGCTTCATAATGTTCAGTTGCTAGCACGCAAACTGACGCACCCTTATCTATGAGAACTGGGGTGGGAACCTCCCCGATGTTTACCGTGCATGTCGGTTGTCTGCCTTCTGGGACCAGTGGCAATGCTTGAGATGAAGATTTCCTCTTCCTCCTCCGCAATGTTCAGGTCCTGCAGGCCTTGCTCGACTGACGACACACCCCTCACTCTCCGGGTGTTGCTCCCTCCAACTCTCACTGGCCTCCTCGATGCCGCTACCAGGGTGGATGCCCTGCACACCCTTGCGTAATGTCCCTGCGTGCCACACCGGCCACAGACACGCGTCTTTGCTGGGCACTCCCCTACATGTGGCAGGTCATAACCACAATAGGGGCACGACTGTGCGTTGCCAGGCACAGGAGGACCATCCCCCCGCCTTGGTGTCCATCGTGCCCTCCCTGGGGCAGAGCGCCCAATAACGAACGCTTCTTCGCCCTTGCCAGGGTGTGTGGCCGCATCCATCTTCGCCCCCCTGGCCTCCGCCAGTTCGTAAGCTCTCCCTGTGTCAAGGATTTGCTGTAGGGTCAGACCAGGCTCTCTCAGCACTTGTCTCCTCAGCTTCCCGAACTGCACCCTTGCAGTAGCTGGTTACGGACCATCTCCTCCTCATTCACCCACCTGCAGGAGCTTGCTAGGTGCCTCAGCCGCGCACTGAAACGGTCCAGCGATTCCTCTTCTTGCTGCTTTTCCGCACACATGACAAATCTGTCAGTCTACATTCGCCATGGGAAGAAAATGATCTCGGAGAGCCTCCTTTACGGCATCATACGTGACCACCAGGATGTTGAGTCATAAATTCTGTGGACCTCCGTGCCTGAAGAGTACACCATGATGGCAGTTTTCGCGTCGTCATCCTCCTCCCCAGAGGCCCTGAAAAACAGGTCTAGTTTCTTGACCCACAGGAGCCATTTCGGCCCCAATTTGGATGGTGGGCCAGTAGTGTCAAATTCAGGCATGGGGGCTAATGTGCTGTGCATCCTGCATGGGACAGGCGCAGGGGCACCCTCTCCTCCTTCTTCCTCACCCATGATGATGGCAGGGTAAATTACTCAGACTGTTACTTCTCGAAAGTGGAGAGATGGCTCAGGCACCAGATGAGATAGTGGGAGTCCAACACCAATGGATAAATATGGAAAACCCTGTGGGCCTGGGCATGGAAAGTTCTAGGCACTCCCTTTTGTTCTTGTCTTCCTCTGTCTACGTTTGTTTGGTTTTTTTTTTTGATGTCACAGCCCTGCTGCGAGCTAGGGCTGTGGAAAGTTCCAAAAATGTGCTTATCAGGCAATGGGGAGAGCAGCCGGCGCACGAGCACCCTCCTGGGCCGCAACCGCTGCGATCCGTGTGTGAATCAAAATGGCCGCTGGCCGTGTGCGCGAGTCCGTGCCGACACGGAGCAACGCCTCTTTCTCCGATGCCTTTGGAGCGGTGATGTAATGCTCCGGAGTCGTCCTCGTCGCCAGTGTTATATGGTGTGGGCTGCCCCGGGCCCACACCAGCACTCACACGCAGTCATGCATGCACACACCAGGGACCACACGGGACGTGTGTGTGTTGCTCGGGTCCCCGGCTCGAACTGCCGGGCTGACCGTCTTTATTTCAACAGCGCATGCGCGAACCTCTTTGCTGCTCGTGCATGTGTAATACTGCGTATACACTACGCAACACCACACCCCACCCCACATTGCTCCTCTACTGCCACCCTTCATTGCAATTTAAATACTGTTTTATTGACTTAAAAATTGGACTTAAAACTAAAAAACAGTCAATGTTTACACAAATATTACACACGTGTTCATTTTCATTATCCCGTGTTGTTCTCATTGTCTTCAGGTGTCTGCATCTTGTGGCTCTCCAGATGTTTTTGACTCTATCGTGATCCCTATTGCATGTCACCCCTGTTGGGAGAAATGGTATCTTCCAGTGTTGTGGGCTTGGTCACATGGGGGGAACCATGTGACCAAGTTAATAAAAAGAACAAGCCGTTTACGGCTCGTCAGTCGATCTGCAACCTGGCTCCAGTGTCGTCCTTGTGTGCACCCTGCTGGTGCAAGACCGCCTGCAGTAGGCCCAGGGATGGGGCTCTACACAAGGTCGGCGCCCATGTTGGGCAACACCGGCCTCACTTAATGGTGCAGCCATGTGACCACGGCTGAGGTTGCACCCCCGGCCTGGGGGCCCCCAGAGCCGGGGCTGAGTGCCGCAGGGTGCCCCTTGCGGTCCGTCTGCCGTGTAATGAAGCGTCCGGTGATCCGGATGCGCAAGGGTGCTCCCTCAGGTCCGCCCACTGCCTGGAGGCGGAACGGATGGAGGCCTGGTGATCCAGGCACCCCCAACAATCCCTTGCCATTGACAAAGTTGCCAAGGGATCATGGGAGTTGTAGTCCAAAGCATCTGAAGAGCAAAAGGTTGCAGACCCCTGCGAAGGGCGCTTTGAGACATCATTTCTTCATGTATAAGCACCTTAAAAATGCACAATAAAATAAATACATGAAGGGCACTCTCCTAGATGCTGCTGCAGAAGCATCCATTGCTGCTGTGCAATCGAGGTTTCCAAAAATGTCGCTCTCACTTGCTAGTGTAGGATGTTTGTTGACATATCCTGGCAAAACCTAACAAACAATAACTGGAACATGCGATCTGTGATTTGAAGTCGCAACAAAGAAAACATCTACAGTAAACAAATGCCAACACGGTGGGCTTTGTTGATGCATGCTTTCTACATTTGCGCATACCACATTTTTTTCACAGTAAGTAAAACGGTCACAGCGCGAAATTCCTCCTGGACGCACACAACACCAAACAAATGAAGTCCTCTTCTTAATCGCATTTCCCCCAGCCCTCAAATCTTCATTTTTTCCAAATCCCTGCCCCACTGCTAACAGTTAAATTGCAGCAACAAACCTAATGGGTAACAATATTACCATGTGTCCTCCCTATTTATTCAATCATGTTGTCTTTGCCTCCCAGTAAACAGCATAGTTTGGTCAGGTGCTCCCTTGTCAGCTGAACATGTGTACTCCAATCCTGGGCTTTCATGTAACAGATCAATGGATTCTGGGAGTGGTAGTCGTCTTTTAACTGATTAACATATCACAAAACAACGCTTTTCAAAAGAAACCTAATAGTGTTCAGATGGCACGGATTCACTAATTTGATTGATATTATAGGTTATTTATAACGCGCTTAATACCCAGAAGTTTCTAAGCGCGGACCCGTGGATCGAACCAGTGTCGCTCCATGTCGTCTTGCTTCCAAGGAGAGCACGTTGCCCCTGAGCTATCCTCCCAAGAGGATAGCTCTGGGGCAATTTCCCTATTCAACAAGAAAATGATCCTAGTGACCTGCCACAAGACCATATATGAATACCAATCCCTCCCTTCCTCGTACATTAAGCCTTTCTTTGGCCATTTACTTGTGTCTTCCAACCCGGCCTCCACAACCTTCTACTCCTGCGGGCAGTCTCTGGCCCTTTCACTCCTCCGTAAGGCCCCAACCCTCGATTCTGGCACGCCAGCTATCACACTGTCAGGGTTGTGGGGCAGTTTAGGGATGATTAGTTTCACAAAGAAATGCGAATTTGGTGGGTGGAAGCCTTCTTCAAACAAGCATTGGCAATGCCAACAGTTTTGGCTTTTGTGCTTTTGCCAGGCTCTGCCGTAATGGGTCTAACTGGCTGCTAATGGTGCGTGCACATGGGCATATAAACGCAGTGCCTGGCAAATGCTTATCTAATACCTATACACAAGCCAATAATGTTGACTTTGCCAAGCTTATAATTCAAGTGGGTGAAGGCAGACAAGCTTGACCCCTATAGTGCGTTTACTGCTCCAAATTAAGCCATACACTCTCTATAGGGTGGCCAACTGTCCTGTATTTGGCGGGATCGTCCCATATTTGGGACTTTGTCCTGCAGTTTGCAGAGTGGCTGTGCGGGACGCAAGCTGTCCCGACTTGCTTTTTCCTCTGGAGTGTGACTCTCGGGAGACAGCAAGTCGGGACAACCTGTGTCGTGTCCAGCACAGCCACTGTGCAACCTGAAGTGGCTGTCTACACACCCACCACTGCCACCTGCAGTATTCTTTCTCTGGGCGGCTCGACGGCCCGGGCTCCTTTTTTTGAGCCTGCGGGTCGAGCTGCTGCTACCGCTGCTGTTCCAGGCTTGCTGCACCTGCTTCGACACCTGTCTTTATTCTAAGGCGAAAGCTTTGTTCCAGGGGTCATGATGGACATGTTGGCAGTTAAAAAACTTGACCATCACCTCCTTAGGACAGACCATTTGCATTGCAATTAAGCCAGGTGTTAAGAGCCATTAACAAATTGTTTAAATTACGAATGGGGCGCGCCAAACGTGAATAACGCTGTGACGTCATAAACGCCTTGTGGCCAAGTGTCCAGCAAAAAGGATCTCAAAAAGTTGGCCACCCTATCTCAGAACCTTTCCTTGAAATAACCGGATCAGGTACTTTGACTGCAAAGGTTGATGTTAAGGCTTGATAAGGTAGCTAAAGAAGTCCCGTTAGGATGCGTTTTGGGCGGACAGGAGCTGGAAGTGGGTGGGAATGGCAGTAGGGATTAGCATGATCATGGGCAGTCAGTGGGTAATACCCAAACACCTACAAGCTTTGTGCCCCTTCTCATATGCCATTTCCCGCCAGTTTCACTCCAGTGCAATAGTTATAGTTTATAGATGGCGATTTAGCATCACCTAATATGCAAAACTAAAAACTGCGAGCAATGTATTAGGCCACCGGCTGCATCACGGGGGATTTGGGGGGGTTAGATGGTTCTGAGGAGAGCAGGCTTTTGTCCCCTGCCTCTGTTTACGTTGTGCTGCTGCCTACTCTCACATGGGAGATTTAACAGGCCAACCCTGCTGCCCCCGCCCCCTTTTCCCCCCATCTGTTCCCTGGGTCATTGCCCGATTTTACCGCCCCTAGAAACGGCTCTCCTTGTGGTATCTGTTCAATAAAGCGCTCATATGTGCAAGAAAGTATTCCTGGTTTTGCCATAAACAACGTTGTAAGCCACTGCTACTTTAATCTGTGAAAGGGAAAGGAAGCAATACCGAAAAAATCAGAAGTCCCCGTAAACGGAACCTAAAGGGGACACTTAATAAGTCTTATTGCTTGTGCCAATGTTTGTTGCATGCACACTGCTGTTCCCTTCCTCATTCCAGCCCGTGCCAACATGCCACATTGCTTTTGGGAGATGCTGGCCAATTTCTTGTTTTCCCTTCTGGGACCTGTAGTCCAGCATTTAAAACGGAGAAATCCAAGACTCCCCGTCCACAAAAGCCATGACTGGAGTAACATCGGTTTGGAATCGCACATGTATGTCTGTCATTCTGTCCGGTCGCACACGCAGGGCTCAAGTCGAGGGTACACGCGGGAGGACCGGAGTCCACCGACTTTTTTCAGAGGGTGGACTCAGTCCCAACACCTAAAATGAGAAACATTGAATGTCCTCTTTGAATGTATGCATTAAAGCCAAACACAGGGGTGTGTACGTTGGACACTTCACCACTGCACTATATAACATGATGAAAAATAACAAACAACTAAAGGTAAAATGTCCCATTTCGCTACTGCAAGTCTCAGGGAAAGAATTTGCATTGGTTCTTGGAGTTTAAAACATGCACATCTTTTAACTTTTTCAAAAACACTATTAGAGGAAAATATCCTCTCTTGGTTTGTGTGTGTTGATTTTATGGCAGGCAAATTCCATTCATCCTGTGCAATTTGGGTGGTTATGCAAAGCCAATTTAATGAAATGTGCATATTTCACCTTGATATGCTAATTTCTGGCGACGTAACATCCCATTGCATTTGTTGATGAGTCCCCCCCCCTTGCATTTTTAGGACTTGACCCCAAGAATATGACGCCATTCACTATTGCTAGATTCAGTTTGTTTACAGGTAGGGCTACAATGAGTGTCGCGCGCAGTAATCACCGGTGGTCTTCCGTTGCAGGATTTAAAGAAGGAATGCCTTTCATCAAGACATGTGTGGTTAATCTAGCCATATAGCGAGCACTGTCCCCGATTAGTAGCACTTCATGTCCATTCACCACAGAAACAGATGCCTATTGAGGCACACATGGGGTGTTTCTGGAAACCTCCCCACCCAAAAAAAGGATTTGGCCAAGATCACACCAATTGTACACGTGAGCCAACCAGAATTAAAACCATTGTCTGGGTTCACCACTGTCAGTGTAGTCGCTTGACTGAAATGTGTGTGGGGATTATAATGTCTTGAGTCCCTCGGCAATGAACAAAATGGGGGTTTCTTTGGGGTATCACGGTCGGATGGCACAGGGCCTGATTGACTTCTGCCCTGCCGAAGTACAAGCATGAGCAGAGGCTAAAGCTCCTATTCTGCCCTCACACTTCCACAAACCAAGAGCCAACCCAATAATAAAGGTAAAACAGGCACAGTTAAGAGATAACGTGCCTCTTTCGCCTTCTGTTGTAACGTGGGCAGAGGGAAGGCTATACTCCTAAGAGGGGTGTGAATTTATTTATTTTATTTATTTCTATAGCGCACCAGGCCCAGGGGCAACCGGGCGCATAACTTGGATACAGCATGATAAGAGCATAACAAAGCAGTATAACAATGTTTTTGCAGTAAAATTACAAGAATTTTGCAATCAGGAGAGTAGCAGTAAGAAGCTGAGCCGAATGCATGAACAAAGGTAGGTCAGAGTGCAAATAGGGCAGTGAGCAGTGTTCGATGTCTTGGGAGGACAGCCAGGCTTTGGTAAGGTGTTTGAATTTCGGGAAGGAAGGTTCAGCTCTCAGCTCATTAGGGAGTGAGTTCCAAAGTTTGGCTGCCAGGATAGGGAAGCTGGATCCGCCTGATCTTTGGAGATTGAATTGTGGGATGACAAGGCAATTGGCTTGGGCCGATCTGCGAGGTCTAGAGGAGCTATGGAGGTCAAATCTGTTCGCCAAGTAGCAGGGTGCTTGGTTATGAAGGCATTTATGGGTGAGAGCCAGAGACTTCAATGAAATGCGGTCTGGGATAGAGAGCCAATGGAGGTTACGCCTAGTGTCAGATATGTGCTGGCGCCTGGGAATATTGAGGGCAGCTCTAATCGCATTGTTTTGGACAATTTGTAACTTATTTAAGTTACAGCGATTGGTGCCTAGGTAAAGGGCATTGCAGTAGTCGACCTTGGACAGTACGAGGGTCCTGGCCAAGGTCACACAGTTAGCTGTAGAAAGGAACGGGCGACAAGCAGTAATAAGCTTACAGGTGTAAGCTGCTGCTGATGAGACAGAGTTAGTTTGTCTAGTCAGAGATAAGGTGGAGTCAATGTAAATCCCTAAGGTTTTCGTGTCCTTCGCTATAGGGATGGTATTCCCATCAATGGTGAAGGACTTAAAAGCCGGGTCGAGTTTGGTGAGTTTTTGTGGTGAGCCAAGGATGAGGAGCTCTGTCTTTTCATCATTAAGACACAGTCCGTGTTGAGCCATCCAGGCTTGGATAACCTGGTAGATGGCGTTGATGGCGAGGGAATCAGTAGTGTAGTCACCTGTGATAGGGATTAGTATCTGGGTGTCGTCCGCATAAATGTGAAACAGTAGCAACCCAAACAGTGAAGTGGAGCAGTGCAAAATAAAGGACAGTCCGATCAAGGTTCTATAAAAACATATATACTTTAAACACATCATATGCAATAAAAAACTAAAATGAAAGCACTACAAAAACAGTCCTATAGAAAGAACAGGATATACCAGATACCAAGATGCAACACTGAGTAAAGAGACTGGGGAGAAAGGCAATAAAAACCACCATGTTCAGAAAGGATATGCTCTTGAGTTGCAAACGGGTGACTATTGTGACCTAGCCAGTTTCTAGGGCCCAAAATCAACCGCGGGGTGGGGAGGGCAGTATCGGGCAATAATTCCTTTTGCAGTGTCTTGGAGGTTTGACAATGGCGAACCACGGTTAAATCCAGTTTGAAATTGCAGCAGATGCAGTGGTCAAGCAGCAAGCAGATGTCGAGGTGGGTGGAACTGAAGAAGGCTGTGGCTTGAGGCTTTACTGAAGCGATGCAGATCGTGGAGGTCGCCAGCCATGGTATGCTGGTCGTTGAGCTGGAGGCAGGATGTGCAGGTAAGTCTGTTCGATGCAAGGGGTCGAAGAATGCAGTTCAGAGAGAATGCCAGGGTTGGTTTGATCATCGACGGGATTGATGATGAAGAAACAGATGGTACGAACAGCAGTTCGAGAGATACAAGTGAAGCAATGCTTCATTGTTGGAGCCGAGGGCAGTATGTGTTCCAGCTGATGCAGTGGCTAACTTGTTCGACCGGGTGGAACTGTGGTTCGAATGTCGTAGAGTGCCAAAGGCAGCTCCAGAGGGTACTGTTGGATCAAATTGGGTCGAACACACTTGAGACGCAGTAGTTCAGTGGTGAAATGGCAGGAATCATGGCTGTCTTGGCAATGTGTCCTACACCAGGATCTCAATGCAAAATGAGTTTATTCTTGGGCTGCAAACGTGGGGGAGGTTGGCTCACACCTTCAGGGATCTTTCAGCATGGTGAGTTCCTGGGCAAGTGTGCGGCTGGCAGAGATGCAGTTTTTGTTCCAGCAGCATATTCACCCCCAGTGTCCTTGGGCATGTTTGGGGGACAGAGCTTGCCCCTGCCTTTCAACACCTGCCTTCACCTCCCAACTGGAGGACTTTGAAAAGGGCTGCCCTCCCAAGTGGGCCCAAAGAAATTTGAATATTTGAAGTCCAGAGATGATTCAAAGAAGTGGTGATCCCCTTCTTTTAAAGGCAGAGGTTTACAGGTTATTGGTAAAAAAACAAGCCAGTTTTAAGGGTCCAATCCCTATCCTTGGACAGGTGGACTGTGCCTTCTGACAAGACACCAAAAGTGCTTTGTGCTACTGGAAGGAAAGATAGAGGCAGATAGAACAAGATGGTGGAACATTTCTCCAGCTTCGAGGAGCTCTCTCTGTATTTTATTTATTTATTTACTGCATTTTTAAAGCGCTCACACAGCCCACTGGCATCGAGGTGCTGTTACAGGAATATATTCTTTTTTTTTTTTAGTTGCGTAATTGTTTTTTTGTCTTAGTTGCGTATTTATTTATAATGCGCTTAAATACCCAAAGAGTTCTAAGCGCGGACCCGGGGATCAAACCTGTGTTGCTTTGCGTTGTCTTGCTTCCAAGGCGAGCACGTTGCCGCTGAGCTATCCTCCTCCTGTTTCCAATAAAAGCACCCCTTCTCAATAGATTCAAAGCCCCCTTTAGTATGCAGCACTGTGGTGTGAGCATGCTCCTGTTGTGATTGGGTTTGGTCCTTTGATTCCTGTTCCCTGGACAGCTTCTTCTGGAGTGGCTGTCTCTCTGGGAGGGTGTTATCAGCCCTCACAAAGGAACAAAGAGGAGACACCCACAAATCTACAGTCCTGCTAGGGCTCTATGTGATCACTGCGCCGCCCATAACTGCGACGGCCGAAATGCCGACGCTAGTTATGGCGCGGTGCAGTGATCATATAGATCACTGTGCCCGCTTCCCCGGCCTGATTTTCCCTTCCTACCCCCCACCCACCGAACTTACCGTTCACAGCGGCACACTTCTTTGTGTGCCACCTGCACCCTGCTATCCCGGCGGCATCAGCTCCTCCCACTAACGTGGGTTAGAGCTGACGCCGCAGGGTGCTTTTCTTTTTTTTCTTTCGTGTCCCCCGCTTACCAAAATGGTAAGCGGGGGAAACCCCCGCAAACCGTGACTCCCGTTACGGCACCCAAGCAGAGCGGGGGACACCCCCGCAACCCCTGCTCTGATTGAGCACAGTAAATGTTGCCCTCATTAGGTGTGCCCCCAAAGTCGCAGTAACTGCGGGGACGCACAAATGAGGGCGACATGTTTGTATGATTTCTCCTGCTTGCAGCAGCAATGGCATCCTGTTTGGGAGGTATACACATAGCTCTTTCACAGTTGAACTGGGCTCTCAGGGCTGATGTGTGATATCCATTTCACGTGGCATGGATAACAGATATTCTGGCCACTATACCCTAAATTCAGGTATGGTTTATAGTTACAGTTTAATCTCCCACCATTAGAGCATTCTCATATTTGTCATTTTTGGAACAGGGGTGCACATCTTAAATGCAGCCCCTGGGCTGCAGAGACGTTGAGGTCACTGAAACTGTCAAATGGAGCCTAGACCTCTGAACCTGCTCCATGCCACTGATAGAGCAGGCACTACAGATCAGGATACTGGTGAAGCAGGGCACCGGTACATACTATGCTTTTGGCATGGAGCTTCTTAAAGGGGAATCTGATCAGCAGATTATCTTTTCGGAGATGGAATTGCAGGAATTATTTTATTAGTTAATACATATTTTAAAAAGCTGGGACTTCTACACCCTGGCCAGATCGCAGTTCCTCACAGGCAGGGAGCATTGGTGTCAGTTTTAGAGAGATGGAGAAATCTCCCGCAAAATAAATTCATGACATTGGCATCTCACGGGTCACCAATCAGCACTACAAAGCAGGAAATGTAGAGTCTTAATATTTATACTTTGTTTATATTGCTGTGCTCTATTGGGGAAAGGGCTCAAAATAAATAATGAACATTTCTGACCAGAAAAGAATTGTGGCACACAAATGTTGCCCTGTAGTAGCATGAACGACATGCGTATCACCAGAGTTTGACTACGGCCTCAGGTTTCTTTTGCTATGTTTTCAAATGCACCACCCTGAGACTAGATCTTGTATCTCCTGCAGTTGCGTAGCTGGAACTACATGTTTGGAAGACCCTACTGCCATCAACAGCAAAGTCAAGATTGTCAGGCACGTATTTGAGTCAAAAGGAATTTGAGGGGATTGGGTCCTCCGACGTATTGCATATCTGTGACAGTAATCACCACAGCTGTGCTGCTTCGGAAAATCTTTCTGCGTCCTGCGTCGATGACGTCAATATGCCGCCCTCAAGGACCTCCTCCGACGGCCGACGTCACTGGATGTTATAAGTAGGACGCACGACGCCCATAGCCTCAGTTCCATTTTTTCTGCGAACGTGTTCGCTTTGGGAATCTCGGCGCGCCTCGACTCTTTGGAGTTTGTTGTTTCTCGTTCTTGAACCTGTTTGTTTTGTGAAGTTTCTTCTTCGTGAAGGATGTCTACCTCGTCTTCCACCCCGCGTCCGGCATTTAAGAAGTGCGGGGACTGTGGGTCCAAGATGTTGGTTATGGACTTGCACGATGCCTGCCTCTGGTGCATCGGGGAGGCCCATGACACAGATGACTGTGTCGACTGCCAGTCGCTCACGTCTAAAGCCTTGCAGGAGCGCAAGTAGAAGTTATCGGTAGGCAAGGTGTCTAAGCCACGGAAGTCGAGGTCTGTGGGGGTTTCGATGGATGATTCGAGAGGCGAGACTCTGCGTCGTCGTCGGAAGTCCAGTGGGTCTCGGTCCCGGGGTCCGTCATGCCACTCCTCTGCCTCTTTGAGGCACTCCCGGAAGCGCCGTCATTGGTCGCCTTCCCTGTCCTCTTCCGAGGACTCCACCCGTCGGCAGGTCGCTTACCCTACCAAGCAGGCGATGCTGGAGGAATGGGCTTCCTTCGGGAAGAAAATGTTAGCGATTCTCGAATCGCAGGGCACCGGTCCGTCCGTGCCTCCGAGTGGGGTCGGTCGTGATCGGTTGAGAGACACCGCTCGCACGCCTTCGGGCTCGGGTGGTCGGCACGATTCGCGGGAGAGGTCCTGCTCGGACAAGGGGAATCGTTCTCGTCATGCCAGGTCCAGGTCCCGGTCCTCGACGCGCTCGAGACCGTGTGAACCTGTGATGTCTTCGAGGAAGACGTCAACGCCGGTGGCGCTGAGGTCGTCGACGGACTCTTTCGAGGCCCCGCCTCTGAAGAAGTCATCAGCGCCACCGTGCCCAGGCTGTCGAAGGACACACTCGGGGCTCCGGCCTCGAGGCCTGTGGTGACGCCATCGATGCTGTCGGCACCGCGTTCGGCGTTGACGCCGATTCACTCAATGCCCTCGACGCCTTTCGAGGCTGTGTCGATGGGGGGTACCCCGAGGCTCGGTGGAACCCCCTAGAAAGGTTCACATTCTGTGCCTTCTTACCGCCATCTTGAGTTTATTTCAGAGGTGGATGAGGGCTCTGATGATGACATGGTTCCTAATACGGTGCCAGACGAGATTCTCTCGGGCCATAGCCAATTTGAGGACCTGAGGCAGTCCCTGCACGATGCTAATGGGCTGGACACCTCTCCGGAGGTGGAGTTTTGTAGGCCTGAGGCTGGCACTCATGCCAACTCCTCGTACCGGTGCCTTATGTCGAGGGTCACCGAGTACTTTGGATGGTCTGCTCCCCCGGGGGAGTTTCTTCAGGATGACCTTATGGATATCCTCGACTTTGGTCCTCCAACTGACGTTTCATATGGCTCTACATAGCTTGGACTGTTCCGGAGAAGCTCCCGTCAGTGGGCAAGTCTTTGCCGCGAAAATACCGCCCAGCCAGTAGCGACTCCTGCTACTTGTCCAATCACCCCACTCCGGAGAGTTTGGTGGTGCAGGCGGCTACGGCCCCGGCAAAGCAGGCGTCGTATCCTACCATCCCTCCTGATAGGGACGACAAGCGTTTTGACGGCTGGGCGAAGAAAGTGTTTTCTTCAGGGGGTATGGTGCTTCAGGCGGCCAACTCCGTATGTGCCTTGTCACGTTTCACGCACATTCTGTGGAAATGTTTCCTTAGCGGCTGAATATATTCCCGAAGGGGACGAACGGGATGGTTTCCTTGCCATGGTTCAGGATGGCAAGGATGCCATGTGTGAGGCCGTTCAGTCAGGTTTGGACATGGCAGATTGCGTCAGCCGGTCCATGATGGCGAGCACCGTGATACACAGGTTTGCGTGGTTGCGGAAGTTTGGGTTTTCTCCTGATGTGCAGGCCCGGCTCCTAAACATGCCCTTTGACGGGGAACATCTTTTTGGCAGCAAGGCTGACGAGAGCCTTGAGAGGTTGCAGACCTCAAAAGCTGCAGCGAAGGCGTTGGGCGCTACAGTTCGACAACCTCTGCCTTTTCGTCCTAGGGGACAGCAATGGAGGGAAGGTTCCTTTCGTTATTACTCATCCTTTGGTAAAGCAAGAGGAGCTGCCAGTCAAAGGGGCCACCGTAGGAGTGCCAGAGGTGGAAAACAAGGTACTCAAGGTGCCAAGGCCGCTCCGGCAGTTGCCTCTTTGCCCTCAGGCGATGCCGCAGCCGCTTCAGCTCAATCATGAGGCCATGTCACATGGTTCGCCGGTTGGGGGAAGGCTGGCGCAGCATCTTGCAGAGTGGCGCGCCATTACTTCAGATGTGTGGGTTATGGAGATCATAACCCACGGCTACTGTCTTCCTTTCCGGCAGAGGCCTCAAGACAATCCACCGGGGAATCTCTCTTTGAAGAGTCCAGATTCGCTCCTTGTGCAGGAAATTCAATCCCTGCCGGAGAAAGGCGCCATAGAACTGGTTCCTGTAGCAGCGAGGAACAAGGGATGGTATTCCCCTAATTTTTTGATTTCCAAGAAAGACGGGGGATTGAGACCCATCATTGACTTCGCGGTTTGAACAAACTCCTCAGTAAGGACAAGTTCAAGATGGTTACTCTCTCACAAGTCCTCCAGGCCCTTCAACTTCAGGACTGGTTGGTGTCTCTCGACCTCAAGGACGCTTATTTTCATGTGCCGATACATCCAAAGCACAAGAAGTACCTGAGGTTCGCGGTTGGCGACTCGCACTTTCAGTTTCGGGTCCTGCCATTCGGATTGACCTTTGCCCCGAGGGTCTTTTCCAAGCTCATGGTAGTGGTGGCAGCGCACCTCAGGAAAGGGAGGATTCACGTCTACCCCTACCTGGACGATTGGTTGATCAGGGCGCGCTCTCCCGAGCAAGTACTGGATCATCTGTCAGTCACCTGCCACTCCCTCCACAAGCTGGGCTTCTCCCTCAACTTAAAGCAGTCCCATTTGACACCAACTCAGAGGCTCCAGTACATCGGAGCAGTGCTCGACACGTCTCTGGGGCAGTGTTTTCCTCCCCAGGTGAGGGCTCAACACATTCAGCAGAGGGTGCTCAAGTTTCAGCTTGCCCAGAGTCTCCCAGCGTTCGAGTTCTTGAGATTGCTCGGCCTCATGGCATTCTGCATTCTTCTGGTGCCAGAAGCCAGGTTGCGGATGAGATCTTTGCAATGGGCACTCAAGCTCCAGTGGTCTCAGTCCTCCGGCAGGATGTCGGACCCTGTTCAGGTGCCGTCCTCGGTCGCCCAGGTCCTTCTGTGATGGGCCGTCGAAGACAATCTGATGAAGGGGGCTCCATTTTGGCTACCCTGGCCAGAGGTGACGATCGTGATGGACGCATCCCTCACGGGATGGGGAGCTCATGCCAACGAGTTGACAGTCAGCGATCGTTGGTCTCCGTCGGAGTCCAGACTCCATATCAATCTGTTGGAGCTGAGGGCCGTCAGGCTAGCCATGAAGGCTTTTCTGTCGATTGTGCGAGGGAAGAATGTCCTGATCGTGACGGACAACACAGTGGCCATGCACTACCTCAACAAAAGGGGGGGCAGGGTCACTTCTTCTGTGCAGGGAGGCGATGCAGCTCTGTTTCTGGGCAATCCAGCAGGAAGTTTCGATCTCGGCAGTTCATCTGGCCGGAGACGAAGACGAGACGGCGGACGCTCTGAGCAGGCAGAGCGCGATCTCTCACGAGTGGGAGTTGGCTCAAGAGATTATCCTGGAGATCTTCGCCCTTTGGGGGTCCCCTCAAGTGGATCTCTTCGCCTCCAGTGTCAACCGGAAGTGCGAGAGGTTCTGCTTGTGGGAATTTCCTTAGAAAGGAGCCTTAGGAGACACGTTCGTGGTGGAGTGGTCATTCCCACTGCTGTACGCGTTTCCTCCAGTCCCCGTCATCCCGCAAGTACTGCGGAGGTTACGGAGGTTCGGTTCCCGGATGATCCTCATTGCTCTGGCGTGGGCCCGGAGGATGTGGTACCCGGACCTTCTCGACTTGTCCATCTACCCTCCACGTCGTCTTCCCTACCGAGAGGAACTGCTCTCACGGGAGGGGGGTCAGGTTCTCCATCCAGAGGTCAGATCCCTCAACCTTCACGCTTGGTTTCTGAAAGGTTGAGGTATATGGATTGGGACCTCCCTGAAGATGTGATGGAGGTGTTGCTCTCGGCCAGACGGCCAGCAACAAAGTCCCTGTACCGTTGCCATAAGTTCTGCGACTGGTGCAGGGTTAAGAATGTGGATCCTTTTTCATGTGACATTCCTGTAGGTCTGTCTTTTTTGCTGTCTTTGGCCCACAGGGGCCTGCAAGTGGGTACCGTTAAAGGTTACCTGGCGGCGCTGTCCATCTTTAAGCGCTCATCTGAAGAGTGTTCCTATTTTAAAATTCTTTTAATTTCTCAGTTTCTGAAAGGGCTCACTAATGTGTTCCCTCCATCACCTTTCCAGGTGCCCGGTTGGGATTTGAACCTGGTTCTAAAATTCCTCATGGGAGCTTCGTTTGAGCCTTTACATTCTTGCCCTGTATTTTTGGTTGCGGTCACTTCCGCTCGCAGAGTGAGTGAGTTACAGGCACTTTCAGTTAAGCCACCCTTCACTGTGTTTCATAAGGACAGGGTTGTCCTTAGAGTTCGTCCTTCCTTTCTTCCGAAGGTGGTGTCATTTAGGCCAGAAGGTTGTTCTTCCGACGTTTTATCCTCCTCCACATCCTGGTAAGGAAGAGGAGAGGCTCCATAGGCTTGATCCTAGGAGAGCGTTAAGCTTTTATATTTCACGCATGTCCCGGGTCAGAGTAGACGATCAACTCTTCATTGGTTACGCTGGAAAGCGTTTGGGACAAGCTGTGACGAAACAGACTTTGTCTCGCTGGATTATTTTGGCTATCTCTGAGTGTTACCGCTTGGCAGGTAAGGACCCACCGGTCGGCTTACGGGCCCATTCTACCAGGGGTATGGCTGCCTCTACTGCCCTACAGAGGGGTGTTCCTATTCGTAACATCTGTGATGCAGCTACCTGGGCTTCGGTACATACTTTTGTACGTCAATACTCCCTCGATTCCGTCCGGGGACAGGATCTCGCCTTTGGCAAGGCGGTCCTTTACTCCGCAATTTGATTGGGCATTCTAAATTTCTGTTTTCTAAATTCTTTTCCCACCTCCTTGCATTGGTACTGCTTTGGGAGTCTCGTCAGACGACCCAATCCCCTCGAAGAACAAGTTACTCTCTTACCTGGTAACGTTATTTCGATGGGATGGTCCGACGACGTATTCCATATCGCTTACTCCCTGCCTTCCTCGCTACAGAATTTGTTATGCGATTGCAGCTTACGTTTCTGCAAGGCTTTGTGTGGTCAGACTGGCAGAAGACTGGTGCCACACGTTCTGGGAAAAAACTACAACTGAGGCTACGGGTGTCGTTTGTCCTACTTATAACATCCAGTGACGTCGGCCGTCGGAGGAGGTCCTCGAGGGTGGCGTATCAACGTCATCGACGCAGGACGCAGACGCCGAAAGATTTTCCGAAACAGCACAGCTGTGCTGATTACTGTCATAGATATGGAATACGTTGTCGGACCATCTGTCAGGAATCGAGGGTGGAAGCTGTGGGATCGATGGACGCTCTAGTCCTCACCCATCATGGCTTCCTCCACTATAAATCGAGGCCCCGCCTCCAGCTCGGCACGTTGTATCTGTGTATTCCCTACACTTCTACCAGCGCTCAGAGTTACTCGTAACTTTCTTTCCGAGTTTTCCTTCACGCTCTCGTTTTCGGCGTGAGCTTGTTTTTTTTTCCTTCTGTCCGCTCTGTGTTTTTGTCTACGTGGTTTTTGTAACCGACTATCTGAGTTCTGCTCCTCGCTCCACCTTCCTGATACCTTTTTCTCCACTCGCGATCCCTTTCGCGCTCCGCTCCTTGCTTACCTCTCTGTTTACTTTTTCTCCGCTTGCGAAACCCTTCGCACTCTGCTCCTCGCTCTGCCTTCCTGATGACTTTTTCTCTGTTCGCGATCCCTTTCGCGTTCCGCTCCTCTCTTAGCCTACCAGTTAACCAGTTCTCTGCCAGCGAATCCTTTCGTACTCTACCTCTCGTTGTTACCTTCCTGTGCCTTATACCGCTTGCGGCTCCTATTAGTTTCTGTGTCCGAGGCATCTGGCACTCCAGACATTCTACAGTGTCCAGACTTTGGAGAAAGCCCTCGCTTTTCGATCCATCATTCCTGAATCTTCATCATTTCAGCCTGGGTGTACCTGCCTTATACCACTCCTTACCTTGCCTGCAGATCTTCATTCAAGGGTTTTTTCTGCCGTTCTGGCTTTTTCCCTTGGGCACCGAGGCTGGCCCACCAGGAGCCCCCCACGGCAGGTTTCGACTACTGCCAAGGTGGCCTCCGGAGGGGCCAGACCTTACTTGCACGATAAGAAGGTTAGAACACCTAAGGATCTTATCTCTACCAAGAAGAAGGAACGTCCCCGAATCCGGACTACGGTAAAGGACTCAGTATCAGAAGATTCAGGTGAGGAGAAGGGGGAGGTGGAGCCGAAGTCTGACAGCATACAACGCCCAACTACAAACATGGCATCCTTGGAACAATACCAGGAACTCGTAGTGGCTATACAGAACCTGACAGCTGAAGTACAATCCCTAAGGGCTGAAAACAGTCCTTCGCCAACAAGTAGTATTGCGTCGAGATGACCACGGAGACCTACCCACAATGCCTCTCTCATTCGGCAAGTATGATGGTCATCCAGGAGGTCTCAAGGATTTCCTGGACGCCTGTAAATTATACTTCACATTCAGGCCTCATGCATATGAGACTAGCCATGCCAAGGTCGGATTCATAATTGCCAATCTCTCTGGGAATGCCTTATCATGGGCAACTCCACTGGTCTCCAATGATGATCCATCCCTGAATGTCTACGATCAGTTTGTGACAGCCTTTAAGGATAGATTTGATAGACCTGAGGTTCTATACTCCTCATTAGAAGCCATTCTTGATGTCCGTCAAGGAAATACAGACGTGCAAACATATATCTCACGCTTCCTCAGACTGGCTGCAGAGGTGGACTGGCCGGACTCTGCTCAACAGACGATCTTCAGAAGAGGACTTCAGGACGAGATCAAGGATGAGCTTGCGAGGATAGCCAGACCACAGTCATTTCGTGACTTGATGACCTTGTCTCTCCAGATCGAGTTCAGGCTGCATGAACGCAGACAAGAAAGGAGACGGCCACGGGGAACCTCACAGACGATAGGCCTGCCCTCCCAGACTCCTGTCCAGAGACCGATATCGTCCACCGAAGAGTCAATGCAGATCGGAGCAGCTCGTGGACCTCTGACTCCTGAAGAAAGGAGACGGCGCCGAGAGGCGGGATTGTGCATGTATTGTGGATCCTCTAAACACCTATTGAGAAACTGTCCAGAAGTTCCTCCTAGGAAGAAGGAAAACTTCCACCCCCGGGCTGCTGCAAGGGAAGTCTCGGGGGACCTGCCAGTTACCCTTGCAACCACTCAAGAACCCTAGAAGAGGGCGAAGACAATAGTTTACTGGTTTTCAAGGTCCACGTGTAGTTATCGGAAGCGACATCAGTAGAGGTACTGGCAATGTTGGATTGTGGTGCCGCCGGTAACTTCATGGACCTTAACTGGGCTAAGGAGAACCTAGTCTCTACCAGACCCAAGTCCAGACCCATACCTGTTGAGGGTGTTGATGGTGTACCTCTTTCTTTGGGTCCTATCCTGTGGGAGTCGATTCCATTGCAGATTAGAGTGGGCAATCACCAAGAACTCCTGGTATTCGACCAGATATGTGCAGCACATTTTCCTTTAGTTCTGGTAATACCTTGGTTGAGGAGACATAATCCCCTTATCGATTGGTCTGCCAACAAGGTGTGCTTCGACTCCCAATTCTGCAAATCAAACTGTCTGATTACGGCTGCGGCTATGGTGGTGACTGGGGAAGGTTCCGAAGCTCCTGGCTCCTTAATCGTAGCAACAGTGCCGCCCAAATACCATGAATACACCAAAGTCTTTCTGGATACTCTCCCCAAGCAGCTACCCCCACACCAGGCAGAGGACTGCTCTATCGACCTGGTGCCTGATTCTATCGTGCCTTTCGGAAGGATGTATCCCCTGTCCATTCCGGAACGAAGGGCCCTCAGAGAATATCTGGACGCTAATTTAAAGAACGGGCTGATTCAGGAATCCAAGTCATCCTGCGGTGCATCATTGTTTTTTATCCCCAAGAAGGATTCGGATGAGTTGCGCCCATGCATAGACTTCAGAGGCCTTAATAAGATCACTATAAGGGATAGGTACCCCATGCCCCTGATACGAGACATCCTGGAGGCGGTTCAAGGGGCTAGGTATTTCACCAAGTTAGATCTAAGAGGGGCCTATCACCTCCTTAGGATCAAGGAGGGGGACGAATGGAAGACGGCCTTTCGCACTCCGTTCGGCTTGTACGAGTATAGAGTCATGCCGTTCGGTCTTGTCAATGCCCCGGCAGTTTTCCAGAGGTATATGGACAAGGTGTTTGCTGACATGTTATACCTATCCGTGGTGGTCTACCTAGACGACATCCTCGTCTACTCCAAATCCCTTGATGAACACAGAGCACAGGTCAAGAAGGTGTTGAGAAGACTCCTTACCCATCGGTTCTTGGTCAAGCCCGAAAAATGTCAGTTTGAAGCTACTTCTGTGTCCTACCTTGGGTTCATCCTTTCTCAAGAAGGGATCGAAATGGACGCAAGAAAGGTTAAGGCCATTCACGATTGGAAGGAACCCGGAAACGTAAAGGAGCTACAGAGTTTTCTGGGTTTAGCCAATTTTTATCGGCGTTTCATCCCCAACTTCTCACAAACTGTGCTCCCCCTTACCTCTCTACTTAAGAAGGGAGTACGGTTTTCTTTTGAAGGAGAACCTGAGAAGGCTTTACAACTCCTTAAAGAAAGATTCTCCACGGCTCCCATCCTGATCCAACCTGACCAGACAAGACGGTTCATCATGGAAACTGACGCCTCCATTGGAGCAGTGGGAGCCATACTCCTCCAAGAATCTGAGGACGATCTTGAGCATCCTGTAGCTTATTTTTCCAAGACCTTAACATGTAGCGAACTGAACTATTCCGTATTGGAAAGAGAGCTACTAGCCATCAAGCTAGCTTGTCAGGAATGGCGTCATCTCCTACAGGGAGCTGCTCATCATAGAAATCTCAGGGTACTCCAGCAAATGGAATGCACCAATGCCCGTCATGCCCGATGGGCCTATTTCTTTCTACAGTATGACTTTGTGATAACTTACATTCCTGGGACGGAGAACAATAAGGCTGATGCCTTATCCCGAAGTAAGGGGGAGGTGTCAGGATTATATCAAGGGCATGACTTTGTTCTCCCCAAGCTCAGGATTTTGGCCTCCACGACCACTTTTCTCAAGGAGCTTATACCCCTGTATCAGAGTTGCCCAGAGCTCGCACCTACTATCACCAAGGGGAAGGATGGATTGTATTACCATGAGGAGGCGCTATATGTTCCCACCAAGAAGCTTCAAAGAATGGTTCTTTCCTGGTGCCATGATTTACCCTTGACAGGTCATCCTGGCATCAGAAAGACATATGACTTATTAAGTAGGGGTTTCTGGTGGCCAACGCTAAGAAAGGACGTGAGTCAATACGTCTCTACTTGCTCTGTTTGTGCTGCAAACAAGTATCAAACTGGTAGGCCAATAGGTTTGTTGCAACAGCCTCCTCTAGCTAATCGCCCCTGGGAAAATATTTCCATGGATTACATTGTAGATCTTCCGGTGTCTTCTGGTATGACTGTAATTATGGTCACTTGTGACTCCTACAGCAAGTTGGCACACTTTTCAGCCTTTCAGCAACTGCCTTCGGCTTCAGAGACAGCTACCGTCTTCCTCCGTGACGTAGTCCGCCTGCATGGTTCGCCTAGGACTATAGTCTCTGATCGTGGTTCCCAATTCACCTCAAAATTCTGGGCCACTCTCTGTCGGGTTCTGGGAATCCATAGGGCTCTCTCCTTGGGCTATCACCCCCAAAGCAACGGCCAAACGGAAAGACTCAATGCCAGCTTGGAACACTACCTTAGGTGTTTCTGTAGTCCACAGCAAGAGAGGTGGTTTGAATTTCTCGCCCAGGCCGAGTTTGCTTATAACAATGCAATGCACACCACCATACAGATGAGTCCGTTCTTTTGTACATACGGTTTCAACCCACACCATCTACCCTGGGTTAATACACGATCGACCAAGGTTCCGGCCTTAGATGAAGCTCTCAGAGATCTGCACGAGGTACAGGAGACAGCCAAGAAAGCTCATCTAGCCAGCCAGAATGCCCAGAAGAAGTGGGCAGACAGGAGCAGACGCTCTAACCCCGACTGGAAGGTGGGACAATTGGTATGGCTGTCAACCAGATTTCTTCCGAGATGGATTCACAAGGGGAAGTTTTCTTCTAGATTTCTAGGACCCTTTCCCATAGTTCAACAGATCACTCCGGTGGCTTTCAAACTTAAACTCCCGGATTCCCTCAAGAGGATTCACCCTGTCTTTCACACTTCTCTTCTCAAGGCGTACAAGGAAGACCCATTTCAGAGGCCTGTTCATAAGGGACACCCTAGGGTTGATCCTGCCCCGGACGAGTACGAGGTGGCTCGTTTGATCGATTCCCAGTATCGTAAGGGCAGGTTACCGTACCTGGTACATTGGAGGGGTTATCCTAAGGAGGAGAGAACCTGGGAGCCTGACTACCACATACATGCTCCTCATCTTGTGAAAAGGTTCCATCGTTTTCACCCAGGCAAGCCGGGGGGACCCCCAAGGAAGAGGGGGTATACTGTCAGGAATCGAGGGTGGAAGCTGTGGGATCGGTGGACGCTCTAGTCCTCACTCATCATGGCTGCCTCCACTATAAATCGAGGCCCCGCCTCCAGCTCGGCGCGTTGTATCTGTGTATTCCTTACACTTCTACCAGCGCTCAGAGTTGCTCGTAACTTTCTTTCCGAGTTTTCCTTCACGCTCTCGTTTTCGGCGTGAGCTTGTTTTTTTTTCCTTCTGTCCGCTCTGTGTTTTTGTCTACGTGGTTTTCGTAACCGACTATCTGAGTTCTGCTCCTCGCTCTGCCTTCCTGATACTTTTTTCTCCGCTCGCGATCCCTTTCGCGCTCTGCTCCTTGCTTACCTCTCTGTTTACTTTTTCTCCGCTTGCGAAACCCTTCGCACTCTGCTCCTCGCTCTGCCTTCCTGATACCTTTTTCTCCGCTCGCAATCCCTTTCGCGCTCCGCTCCTTGCTTACCTCTCTGTTTACTTTTTCTCCGCTTGCGAAACCCTTCGCACTCTGCTCCTCGCTCTGCCTTCCTGATACCTTTTTCTCTGCTCGCGATCCCTTTCGCGTTCCGCTCCTCTCTTAGCCTACCAGTTAACCAGTTCTCTGCCAGCGAATCCTTTCGCACTCTACCTCTCGTTGTTACCTTCCTGTGCCTTATACCGCTTGCGGCTCCTATCAGTTTCTGTGTCCGAGGCATCTGGCACTCCAGACATTCTACAGTGTCCAGACTTTGGAGAAAGCCCTCGCTTTTCGATCCATCATTCCTGAATCTTCATCATTTCAGCCTGGGAGTACCTGCCTTATACCACTCCTTACCTTGCCTGCAGTTCTTCATTCAAGGGTTTTTTCTGCCGTTCCGGCTTTTTCCCTTGGGCACCGAGGCTGGCCCACTGGGAGCCCCCCACGGCAGGTTTCCACTACTGCCAAGGTTGCCTCCGGAGGGGCCAGACCTTACTTGCACGATAAGAAGGTTAGAACACCTAAGGATCTTATCTCTACCAAGAAGAAGTAACGTCCCCGAATCCGGACTACGGTAAAGGACTCAGTATCAGAAGATTCAGGTGAGGAGAAGGGGGAGGTGGAGCCGAAGTCTGACACCATCCCATCGAAAGAACGTTACCAGGTAAGAGAGCAACTTGTTCTCCTGTGATACCACCTGGCGAGTCAAATAATATGCCATGCCACTTCCTCTACCATTATGATTGTGTTGAAACTATGCCAGCCCGTACAGACACATGAGAAATCTGAGATAATGACTGGTCATTGCAATATCCGGCATTAATATAGTGTTTCATGCCAGATTTGTCTTGTTTCTAAATGTTGTAATAGTAGCTGTGAACCTACTCAGTTTATTTCTTGGCAAAAAGGCCATACCACTTTGTATGTAAAAACCAATTATAGCTAGTGATGGGCATAAGAGTAGATCCAACAATTAATACATAAATCACTTCAAGGCATAGAATGAAAGAGACAACAGTCCTATGATATGATATATTTTATTTGTATCGCGCTCGTACACAAGTGTTTCAGAGCGTGAACCTAGCAAAGGGAGGGAAACAAGGGAGAACAAAAAATAAAAACAACAATCTTACTAGGCCCAGTGACATTAAGAACGTGCAAGTGCATAGAGAAGGGAAAAGGGGGAAGTGCGTGGAAGGGGAGAAGTGAAAAGTGCAGAACAGAGGAGAGAAAAGAAGTTGTTAAATAAATGAATAAATACAGGCAATGAAAAAGTGGTAGTGCAGCCAGCAAGTGGCAACTGCAAGATTAGTCAGATAGGGTATATCTGATAAGTGCAGAGGTAGAGTGGGGGACTGTATGGGTACAGATACAGAACCGAGTACAATAGGAGGCCCGGAGGCAGTGCAGGAGGGAGGCAGGGTGAGCAGGTACCTGGGCCCGAAGGACAGATGGTGTCCAGGTGCACAGTGCCAAGAGAGAAAAACAGGTCAGCAGGGGAGAAGAGGGGCAAAGGCGGAAGCGAAGAGGAAGGTCTTGAGGTGCTTCTGGAATCGGAGATGGTTCTCCTCAAGTTTCAAGGTGGCCGGTGGGCTGTTCCAAAGGGAGGTCCTAGCGAAGACAAAGTTCTGCCCCCAGCTCGTTTCTTGGAAAAAACGACCGAGCCTGAGGGAGTTCGAGGTGGAAGCGCAAAGGGCCCGGGCGGGGAGGTATTTGCGGAGGGATAAGTGAAGATATTTTGGACCCAGGACCCAGAAAGCCTTGTGGACAATGCAGAGGATTTTAAATTTAATCCTTGCATCCAATGGGAGCCAATGAAGGGATTTCAGAGCTGGAGAGATACGATCCCAGGGCTTGAGGCCAAGGACAAGTCTTGCAGTCCTGTTCTGGATTAGTTGTAGAGGGCAGAGAGTTGAGGCAGGTAGATTTAGAAAGAGGCTGTTACAGTAGTCCAACCTGGAGAGAACCAGAGCTTGAGAGACGGTGAGCTTCTGGGGGAAGGAGAGGAAAGGCAGAGTACCTCTGAGGAGGTGGAGTAAGAAGTTTGACTTTTTAGAGACGTCAGAAATGTGTGCGGAGATGGAAAGTGTGGCGTCAAAGATGACCAGAGGTTCTTGGCCTCACAGGTGGGGCTAGGAGGAGGGCAAAGGATGGTGAAGGTGTGCCGATGAGGAGGATCTCAGTCTTGTTGGCATTTAGACAAAGATTGTTGGCAGTACACCAATTTTGAATGGCAATTAGGAAATCGGAAATGAGGGAGGGAGAGGAGGTGGCCGAGGGCAGCCTGAAAATTAGTTGTCATCAGCATAGCACTGGAGGTTTGAGCAGAAAATGGAAATGCAGTACGCGATATAGTATGTAGTAATAAAACACAAATCTAAATGAGCAATCATCTTGGACAAAATTAAAGTTAAAATCTATAAAACGTTACGTTATGTTAGGTACATTTCTTGAGTGCACGGCCACCCAAAGGTATCTTGGCGCTGGAGAGGAGGGCAGTATTCAAACAGGAGCCGGAAAAATAAGGTTACAGGCACCTAGAAGAGTAGTGTTTTAGGTGCTTTTCTGAAAGCTAAATGATTTGATAGTTTCTTAATTGATGGCGGCACATTGCTCCATAAATTGGCAGCCAAGATGGAAAAAGCATGGCCCCCAATCCTTGTACGTCAAAACATGGGTACGACAATAGATCGGCAGAAGAGGATCACAACAGGTGCTTGGGGTAGTAGCGCACAATTTTCGCTTGAAGGAATTCAGCACCCTGGTCATGGAGAGACCGATGAACTATGCACAGAGCTTTGAATCGAATGCGCTGGCTGACCGGTAGCCAGTGCAGAGATCGTAGGACCAGAGATATATGGGCTCCATAAGGGTACCAGTTGCCATCTGGGCAGCAAAGTTTTGCAGACGTTGTAGTCTTAACTTGGCTAGGTGTATCTTTCCATGGCCATTGTCGGAGCATTTAACCCTACAATGATAAGACATTTAGAAATAACTTGAGATGGCAAATGCCAGACAATCAAGATTGGTCGACTTGCATGGGGAAGTAGTATATTTAAAGGACATTACACGTATCGTACCAGGAGGATGACTCCAATTTCAATAAGGTTAGGGCTCTGGGAAATTCTTTGAGATTAAATAGTTCATGAACAGGGAGGAACAATTCGTTTTTTAATCATGTCGGACAGTGCCTTGTTAAAATACACCCTTTTCAGCTCCTTGATAGTGGCATTACTGCTGACCACCTCCCTGGTGGGAGAAATGTAAAACATTAAGGATACTCTTGACTGGGGAAAAGCATTTACAATTTGCACCCCTGGGAGAATCAATCATTTCTCACACTAAATTCCTTTATTAAAAAAAAGCTATATCTGGGCCTTTATTAAGGCTGAACCAATATAAACCAGGTTTAAGATGCACTTTATAGAGGACTTGTCTCGTCTCAAGCAAATGTCCACATGTCAAGGTGCAGACGGAGAATTCCATGAGGGGATGGGGGTGGGGGGGTAACATTAAATCCTCTACCCCAGAGAATGGGAAGACCTGATGGTGCACTACCGCAAAGCTTAGAGGAGTGAGCTTGGAATGTGTAAGAATCGTCTACTGCAGCCAATGTGTGCCTACCAACTGACATTGTTAGCCCCATTGCAGGACTGCCATGGCCAGCAAACATTCTTAAAAAGGTGGTTGCCAACCAGCTCCAGGACTTTGTTGAACATTAATTATTATTGAACAAGTTCCAGTCAGGATTTAGACCAAAATATGGAACTGAGACTGCCCTCCTAGTAGTACAGGATGAACTACTAAAGGCCGCGGACCAAGGGGAGCTCACACTCCTAGTAATGTTGGATCTGTCTGCGGCCTTTGACACAGTAAATCATGAAATTCTTTTGGAATGACTGCAGGAGGTAGGGAAAGTCTCTGATTCAACACTAAATTAGTTTAGGTCTTTTTTGACCAACCATCAACAGCGAGTGAGACTGGCGGAGTTCCTATCGGACCTCATCTGTCTGAGCTGTGGAGTCCCGCAGGTATCCTCCTTGTCCCACTACTGTTTAATCTATATATTCGACCTCTCCTGGAAATCTTAAGATGCTTTGGGCTGGATTTCCACTCATATGCTGACGACACCCAGATATTTGTACGAATTATCAATTTCAGGAAGCATTTAGCAAATTAGGGCAATTCCTGGCAGAAGTGAGCAGTTGGATGTCAAAGAACTACCTACAGCTTAATGCTGCTAAAACAGAACTGATATTATTCGGACCCGAAGACCTGCTGCCAGAAGTTGTCACAATGCTATCCTTCAGCGCAGAAGCAGCACAAACTCCTACCTCCCCTTGATAGTCTTAGCGCCTGGACTGAGTAGAACACAGGCTACCGCGACCACCACGAGGAAAGAGGGTTAGGGTGCACGGATTGGATGGGTTGGGAGATTTTAGGAAAACCGGGTAGGGTAGTTTGGTAGGAAGAGGACGAACAGGGGAAGGTATGCTCCTCGGCTCTTGTCACAGTTGAGAGTCTTACAGTTGTAGACTGCTGCGCTTTCCAGTGTTGATTTCTACCTCATCACACTTACCACAACACCCCACTGACATTGCACATTATGCTTAGGTACTACACTCAGGCTACCGTTGGCACCAAACATTCTGATGCCCCAGTAGCAACTTGGAAGACTGATTTACCTCTCAGTCCTTCACTCCTCAAGACCTATAGCTCGTGGCATACAAAACACCTCAAACTAAACATGTACAAATGCATCAATGCTTACATCTGTAAATTTAGGACATCACCAAATAAAATGCAATTAAAAACACTTGGCTCTGTGTTTTCTCTGTGTGCTTTCGGGCCGCACGACTCTGTAGTTCAAGCCCTGTGATCGCAGGTCTCTGGAGAGCACCCTGCCTAACAAAAGGGAAAAAAATGAGTGCACGTTCTTTCGCTCATCAACGTTGCACACTTCTTAGTGTAGATTGTTTAATCAGTTTGTTACAAGATCGGGCGCCGAGTCACATGCGGTTAGTATCCCAGCTTGTGTGATGTCGTCACATGACTCCCTAGTCACGTGTGAAAGGAACACGGGGCAACAGGAAGGGGAGGGACGGGATATGACGTGGGGTAACCACTTCGGAGACCGTGTGAGGAAATAAAGGATGTGTTGAACGAAGGCTCCGCCTCTGTGCATTATTTCAGGGTGTAACGTTTTACACATCTCGACACTGGCGACGAGGAACTCACGCAGCGAACACACGGAAGCGTACGGCGTACGGCGGGTGGGAGAAAATATACACTCCCCGCCAGCTGAGACTCTCCTAGAAGTCCGAGCGAGGTCTCGTAAGCATCTGTCAACGGCGACAGGTTGGTCAGCGGGTGGAGCGCGTCGGCTCCCCGCGATTGTCACACGTGGTGCGCGAGTGGAGCGCAGTCGGCTCCTCGCGACCACTCCAGAGTGGCAGAGTCATCCGTGAGTTGAGCGCGTCGGCTTCTCACACAGCAGCGCGTGAGTGAAGCGGGTCGGCTCCTCACAGCATTTTTCCCTCACCAGCAACGTGTAGGAATTTCCGCGGGTGGAGCGCGTCGGCTCCCCGCGACGGCTCCTTTCTGGGAAAGGATTTGGCCCGTGAGTGGAGCGCAGTCAGCTCCTCGCGCTGAAGCGTGTGAGTGGAGCGTGTCGGCTCCTCACATCGCTTCCCGCCAAAAAAAAAAAAAAAAAAGAAAAAGGCAGCAACATCAGTGGGTGGAGCGCGTCGGCTCCCCGCGACGGCTCTTTTCCGTGGAAAGGATTTGGCCCGCGAGTGGAGCGCAGTCGGCTCCTCGCGCTGAAGCGTGTGAGTGGAGCGTGTGGGCTCCTCACAGCGCTTCCCGCCAAAAAGAAAAAGGCAGCAACATCAGTGGGTGGAGCGCGTTGGCTCCCCACGCTCACACAGGTACGATCGATTTAAAGAGCACGCAAGTGGAGCACATCGGCTCCGTATACAAACACCACACGGAACATCCACCATCATCAGGCCTTCAAGTAAAACGTATTAATCTGTCATCCACTACACTTACTGAGTGCGCAATTATACTTTGTCATGCTGGATGACTCGTCTGAGGAATCACTAACAGTACAAGTAACTCCCGCCAAAACAACACGCACAAGCATGACGGACGGCCTGATATCACAACTGCCCCCCAATTTTGACCTGAGCGACACCAGCACACTGGGACCAAGGTGGAAAAAGTGGGTGAGGGATTTCGAAGTGTGTCTCAAGGCGGTAGGGCCTTTGGAGGATGAAAGGAAGCACAGTTTGCTCACACATGCCATAGGATCAAATGTGAGAGACATTCTAGATGAAATTCCTGAAGATGACATAGACACTTACACCAAATTAAAAACAACCCTAACCAATTACTTCACGCCACACACAAACGTGGACTATGAGCGTCACATTTTTCACACCACTAAACAACTGAAAGGTGAAACAATGGATGCATTTGTGATGAGATTAAGAATAAAGATGAAACACTGCGATTTTAACAACTACTCTAATGAGGAAGCCCTTCGCTCACAGATAATTGTAGGGTGTGAAAGCAGTGATTTCAGAAAACGACTTCTACAAAAGCCTCGAAACCTGGAAGAGATTCTACGCCTGGCTCGATCCGAGGCGGCGCTAACAGCACAGGTGTAAGGTCTTGATGGCATCACCATCATTCACGGGAAGCATGAAAATCTACACAAATTTGAAAGCACCACCAGAGGGAACACAGATCCATTTTGCTATCGCTGTGGACATGAGTATCCTCATGAAGGCACCTGTCCTGCCATGGGTCAAATTTGTTCTGCCTGCGGGGGAGAAAATCACTACAAAGCTGTGTGTTTCATCTATCGCAGCAAAGTGCGAGGAAGTGGAAGAAATAGACGCTCCACACCAGAAAGAGAAGTGAGGCGTATGAGTCCCAGTCGTGAGTCACACTACCATAATGACGCAACACGCCGCCGACAACGAGAAGAAACATCCGATAGAAGACAACCAAAGACCACACATGAATGGCGTGACAACAAATCTTCATCCTCCGGACGGAAAAGACGTCCCCGGAGATATGTCAGGTGTCTGGTAGAACAATCACATTCTGACAGCATCTCTAGCACCTCCTCAGAGGACAAACCCAAGAAGGAATCAAATCCACATAGAGGAGAACCACGGACAAAAGGTTACCTATATGCCCTTGGAAACCCCACAGCAAAAGACAATAGCCCTACTCTCATCATAAATGTCAACCAAGTGGCTGCTGAATTTCTGGTGGACACAGGAGCCACAGTAAACGTGGTGAGTGAGGAAGTGTACAACAACATGCCAAATGCCCCACGTTTGCAACCCGCGAGAGCACTCATTTTTCCATATGGCTCCAAGACGCCGCTATCATGCAAAGGCCTTTTCACGGCGTCATGTCGATACAAAGATCACGTGAAGGAAATACCCATGCATGTTCTTGAAGCTGCCACTGACAGTGGATGTATTCTCAGCTACAAATCTGCGGTCGACATGGGCCTAATTCATGTTCTATATAGACTCATGATGCACAAACACCTGGATCCCACCGCCAACATTGACAAAATTTTCCCTGCACTGTTCAGAGGACTCGGAAAATTGAAGGACAGACAAATTGAACTACATATAGACAACAACATTCCTCCGGTAGCGCAGCATTACCGCGGCATTCCCATCAATATACAAAAACAAGTGGAAACCGAATTAATGAAACTCTTAGAAGCGGACATAATTGAACCTGCTGAAGGCCCCACTCCGTGGGTATCCCCCATTGTGCCAGTCCCGAAAAAAGACTCCGCTGACATTCGCATTTGCGTAGACATGCGAAGACCAAATGAAGCAATTTTGAGAGAACGTCACCAATCTCCTAGGATAACGGACATGGTGCATCTACTCAATGGAGCCACAGTGTTTTCAAAACTGGACCTCAATAAGGGGTACCATCAACTAGAACTTCACAAAAGGTCCAGGTACATCACCACTTTTGCCACTCACCTGGGCCTCTACAGATACAAGCGGCTCAGTTTTGGAGTTTCTTCAGCGGCCGAAATATTTCAGTCGGAAATTCATAACGTAATAAAACATGTACCAAATTGCTTAAACTATAGTGACGACATCCTAGTGTTTGGACAAAATCAAGAACAGCACGATGACACCCTTATGCGTGTGTGCATGGCACTGGAGGAAGCACATCTCACCTTGAACAAGGACAAATGTGAATTTAGAAAGCCAACCCTGCGATTCTTCGGCCACATCTTCTCCAAAAATGGAATGACTCCGGATCCTGAGAAGGTCAGAGCACTCACAAACACAACACCACCGACCTCCGTCACCGATCTGCGATCGTTTCTTGGTCTGGCAAGCTATTGCACGAGATACATTAAGGACTTTGCATCCGTCAGTGCACCCTTGAGAGCCCTCACCAAACTTAACGCCGATTTCCGATGGACGGAT
Source organism: Ambystoma mexicanum (assembly GCF_040938575.1). NCBI lineage: Eukaryota > Metazoa > Chordata > Amphibia > Caudata > Ambystomatidae > Ambystoma > Ambystoma mexicanum. Next base: position 100,426,951 of record NC_090936.1, on the reverse strand, counting down.
GAATGCCAACAGGCGTTCCAAATCATCAAGGATCGCATCGCTGATGCCAAAAACATGGCATACTTTGACCCACAGAAACACACAGAATTAATAGTGGATGCTAGTCCAGTTGGCCTAGGAGCCATCCTAACTCAACTAGATCACAAAGATGGCCAGGCCATACACATAGTATCCTATGCCAGTCGCAGCCTCTCAAAAACTTAACAAGCATATTCACAAGCGGAGAGGGAAGGTTTGGCGGTCGTGTGGGCATGCAAACATTTTCATCTTTTCCTATATGGGAAGCCTTTCACCATAGTCACCGACCACCAGGCACTATTATTCATCTATGGAAATGCTCAGGCCAAGATGCCTCCCAGAATAGCTCGATGGGCCTTAAGGCTACAAGACTATCAATTCAACATCATTCATCGACCCGGAAAGGAACAAAATCCTGCAGACTTCCTTTCGCGTCATCCCAGTCAAGACTGCCACTCCGATCCATCCATTGCAGATCAATACATCATGTATGTGGTCCAAGAAAGTACACCACGAGGTTTGGACATGGAACAAATAGCCAGAGAAACCAACTCGGACCCTGCAATGCAGGTCATTATGAGATGTCTTGAGACAGGGCACTGGAAACAGGCAAAGCAACTCAAAGAAGGTGCAGAAGAAGAAACCAAGCAAGACATCACCTGTCTGCTCACAGTAAAGGAAGAACTTGCGGAAACAGAAGGACTCTTACTGAAAGGGACAAAACTAGTGATTCCTCGCTCATTAAGAAAAAGGGTCCTTGAGCTTGCACATGAAGGACACCGGGGAATAATGTCCACAAAAAGGATGTTACGACAAAGGGTATGGTTTCCCCAAATGGACACACAAGTGGAAGAACTACTCAAAAACTGTCCCACGTGTGTGGTTCTTAACCCTCAAACTAGACCTGAACCCCTCAAAATGACTGAATTGCCAAACGGAACCTGGGAAGAAATTGCCATCGATCACTATGGTCCTCTGGAAGGGGGTGAATATGTCCTAGTGGCCATCGATGAGTACTCGAGATTCCCAGATGCACAAATTGTACCGTCAACAGCAGCATATCACACTATCCCCGCATTGGACAGAATGTTTGCCATATACGGAATTCCAAAAGTAGTGAAATCAGATAATGGACCCCCATTCACCGGACAAGATTTCAAAACCTTCGCAGAATACATGGGTTTCCACCACAGAAAAGTAACACCGTTGTGGCCTCAAGCGAACGGCACAGTTGAACGGTTCATGGGAAGTATTAAACGCACCACGCAGATAGCTCGCCTGACTGGAGAGCCACTAGAAAAATTACTGTGCAAGTTAATGAGAGACTACCGCAATACCCCACACAGTACCACTGGCAAGTCACCGTCAGAAGTCATGTTTGGCAGAAATGTGCGAACTAGACTACCGCACATAGAACTGGAGGAAGAACGGTACAAAGGAGACACTGAAATGAGACAACAAGACGCGGCCCAGAAAATGAATATGAAAACCATGGCAGATAAGAAAAGGGGGGCCGAGGAGAATAGTTTGGAGCCGGGAGACATCGTCGTTGCGCGACAGCCACAACATCGCAAAAACATGGCATCGTTCAATGAAGAGCCCCTCACCATCACACAGAGGAAAGGCTCTCTCATCACGGCTGAGGGAACAACGCACACGATGACAAGAAACAGCTCTCACTTCAAGATAATGCCAGGGATCATACCCCTAGTCGAACATTACATGCCAAGGGACACTCTGATGCGGGATGCACCCTATGAAGGAGACCAAGAAGATTCCGACACTGATGAGCCCCGTTGGCCACCTCCGGAATCGAGCGAAAGAAATAACTGGAGACCTCAGAGATCTCGACGTCGACCACCGCGTCTCATTGAGGAGATGCCCTGATAATGAACTTAATGTTTAGTATCGGGAGGGTGTGATGTCGTCACATGACTCCCTAGTCACGTGTGAAAGGAACACGGGGCAACAGGAAGGGGAGGGACGGGATATGACGTGGGGTAACCACTTCGGAGACCGTGTGAGGAAATAAAGGATGTGTTGAACAAAGGCTCCGCCTCTGTGCATTATTTCAGGGTGTAACGTTTTACACATCTCGACAGCTTGTAGAGTCTTAGTGGGCGTTACTCCCCCATGCGTAGTTTCCCCAGAAGTACGTTCAGGTGTCACTGCGGGAGCCGGGGTCCCTCCCAACCTAGAATCCTGCTTTTCGGAAGAGTCATTGGACTCTCTAGCGGTTTTGCATTCCCAAATAGAACATTCACGTATCTTTCTGATCCGCGGGGCCGAAGGAGCAGCTTCAGCAAGGACGGGCCACGCGTAAGGTTTGTTTTGCCGGAGCTCTTCGCTAAGGCGTCTTTTCAGATGGGAAGACGAGCGTGAACAAAGATCTGAGGTTTGCGCATGCGTGGCAGTGTCCTTGCGCATGCGCGTTGGCGTGGGCATTGCCCTGGGCGTTGGCCCATGGGTTTGTAGGCCCCGTGAGCCTGCCACTTCTTTTATGCTGCATCCGGGCTGCTGGGGCTGTATTTGCTATAGTCTAACATTGGCTGGAATAGCTGTTGTGCCCCCTAGGTGCTTTTTGTGGCCTCCTCTTGCAGACGTTGTCCTGCTACACCTATTGCACCTTTAAAAAGGGCAGAGATGACATCTGCTGAGTGTAAGGGCTCCCACCACTCTTGCCACCACCCTCCGCAATCTAGTTGTAACGACTTGCTTTACGACAAGTTGCCTATCCCGACATTGCTGGGCAAAAGTGTAAAATTTGTATAAAAAATCTGTGTTGCATGTGGCAAGATCATCTTGGGAGTGTATCCTCTAGTGTTTGGGCTCATGGGGTGTGAACTGGTTACTGTGCTTTGGTGTATGGTGGTGGTGTGCTGACAACCTTTAAATAGACAGCAGGCAGGCACCACCTACACAGTTAATACTGTGAATAATTCTACCTGAAGTTGTTACCATCCTAAGTAAGGCAACCTGTAAAGAATGTAACAGTAGTAGAGCTGCAAACCTTCCACAAAGAAAACACTGTGAGTTCTTTGGTCCCTGGGGTATATGTGTGTCTGCCCCACTCGGAATTGTACGATCGGACCGAAAAAAAGGTCTCACTGTACAAAAGGTCAGAAATGCATACCACCAAAGGGCCGAACACCAAAGGTTCGAACCTTTGGTGGCATGCATTGTAGGTAGGTAAAAAAAAAAACGGGCTGTGGGGGTGTCCCCCGCAACACCCCGCTCACTATACTTTATAGTATACTGAGCACGGATTGCGGGGGGGAAACCCATGCAGCTGCCTGTAAAAAAAACAACAAAAAAAAACAAACACAAACAAAAACAACAAAAATTACAAAAGAAAAGGTCCCTGCAACGCCAGTTCCCAATCACGGAAGGGAACTGGTGCCTCAGGGACACAGTGTAAAGAAAAGTTAAGCAGGGTTTGTTTATGTTGAGGGTGTGGGTCGGGTTGTGGGTATATAGTGATTTGCAGTGTTTGTTCGCATGGGAAATGTACGAACCTTTGGTGGTGCGTACATTTCCCATGCAAACTTTTCCGTCACAGACTTTTCCGTGACAGAAAAATCACGCAGATCCCTGCCGCTCCTAAAGGAAAGCCTGTAAATAAATGGAGTAAAGTGTGCCTCCACCTTGATTGAAACGAGACAAGTCCAGGAACCTCAAGTCAATGAAAAAATTAAGAATGTGCAAGAAATAGGAACCTTACATTTCATTAATAAAGTAAAATCACATACGCCCCTATGAAGGGTGCTTTTCTTTATTTCAAAACCTGGTGGGACAGCGTTTTCCTTTTCTTATGTTTAACAATAAAAATAAAAAAGCGGTAGGATAATCCTTCCCAGATTGTAGTCCTTCAAAAGAGAGTCTGTGTGTATCTGATGATGTTTCACCGCTTCATTAAAGGGTTTTTGGGCCACCTCTAGTGCCTTAACATGATGTATGTTTGTATGAAGCCAAAACCTCTAGAAAGGAGATTGCACAAGCGCATGCTACCTATAAGCTCACGATTACAAATCGCAAGCTTGCATTGGAGAACGAGGGATGGTCCGATCCGGCACAGGCAAGTGTTGACGATGACTCAAAGTTTTGGTACTTCCTAGCCAATGGGCCAAAATATAGGCGCACAAATAATGGTTTGGAAACAGATGTTCACGGTGAGGCGTGGATTTCACATTTTGGTTCATTATATAGTATCCCTACCTCAAGCACTGGCCTAGACCCAATGGTGTTTTATCCTTAGGAAGAAGGCACAGCTGATCCCAAAGATCCAATTGCAGGATATAGAATCGAGGCTATGAAAGTGCAGGCACTTGGTTTCTGTCTGGAACTGGGTGGCATTCCAGCTGATTTATTCTTGGACATGGTAGATTTATGGGCACCTATTTTCGCCAAAGTGCTTAACATCATTATAAATACCTGTAAAACCCCAGCCAGCTGCAAGTTGACAGTAATCAACCACATTCTTAAAAAAGGTTGCATGAACAGCCCAATTTCTCTTTTAAATTCGAATTTCAAAATATTTGGTAGACCCTTGTAAATGCTGGAACTGATACCCTGTCAAAAATTCAGCTGGGCTTTTGTTCCAGTTTTGGCACAAGCGGGCAAGCCCTGAATGTATATCTAATTGTGGTACATTCATTGTATATCAAGAAAGAACCCATATTTATGGCATTCATGGACTTGAGCACTGCCTTTGACAAGGTCAACAGGGCCAAAGTCTGAACTCCGCTCAGGTCCATGGATTGTCCATCTTGCATGCTAAACATCTTAAATGATATACATGATGAAATTGAGGCCTGGGTTTGAAGTGGTTATAACGGCAGATGACCACCATATTTTCCTCAGTAGGAAGGATAGCTCCGTAGCAACGCGTTTGTCAGTTACCAGTCATTTGGTAGAAAACCAAATGGTCGAATGACCATTTGATCTAAGTAAAATGGTCGAAAAAAAAAGGTCGAATTTTTAATTTTATTTTTTATTTTATGGGGGGGTTCCCCCCAACTCCCCTTTTTCTTTATAAAAATATTTTTTAAGCAACCAAAACTTACAAAAATATATATAAATAAATAAATAAAAAAATTCGACCTTTTTTTTTCCCCGACCATTTTGATTCGATCAATTGGTCATTCGACCATTTGACCGGACACCGCATTTGTCTTGGTGGCAAGACCACGCATCACAACACTGGTGCAAATCCGAATCCCGTGCTTAGAAACCACTCGCTGGTATTAAGCAAGGTTATAAAAGAACAATTATAATTATAATACAGGAGTCAGGGGTGCATTGTGGCCCCACATGCTGTTTTCCTTATATATTAACAATCTCTATGATTCCCTGGTTAATATAAGAGCTGATGTGCCAAAATATGGCAATATGACTCTGCGGCATTCGCCTATGCGGACGATCCCGTTCTGCTGGCACCAACACCAAGGGCCCTCCAATTCTTGATAACACAGTACACTAAGTTTATGAACCACAGGGTTCTACAGATCAATACATCGAAATCCGCCATTCTTGATTGTGCTACTGGAAATAAAAGAAAACACATACCAAAGATGTTTAGTAACTCTTGCATAGTATCAAGAATGACTTCCTTTGATTATTTAGGAATAAGTTTCTCCACACACCTACCAGGCAATGACCACACAAATATGCAAGCCAGCAGAAAAAAAACAGCTTTGGGTGGCATTTCATGATTTACTAAAATGTGCCACGCTCAACCAATTGACATCTTAAAAATCTATAGTATGAACGCCTAATCAATTGAGATATGCAGCCTCGTTGTGGAGCTTCTCAAATTTGAGCTTACTTGAAACTTTCGGGGCTTCCAAGAACAGCAACAAACTATGCAGCACACTATGCAGCATGTATGGAACTGGATGGATGAATTCACACTTGAGCGAGACCATCTTTGGCTGCGCCTATGGTCTGACCCAAAAGCAACTCTTACTGAAATGCTAATCAGGAGGATATTGAGTAAGGAAGGTGACACTGCCATCCCCTGGATGACGCACGTAACTATTAGGGAACATTAGCCCTCAAAATTATTTTGATCATTTGTACATTTTAGATTGCACAACTGCCTTTTCCTTTAAAGAACACTTGAGCATTTATACGTTCGTACACAGGGAAAATGACAAGATTGTGAAACAAATCGTAAGCACCTGGTTTTCGCAACTACGACAGGATCATCTCTCCTGCAGTAATTATGCATATGATAGAATCTTAACTACCAGGGTGAGAGTTAATTGTATCCCGCACAATACAGCCTCTGCAGTATGGAATATGACACTGAAAGAAATATATTGCCCTTTTTGTCCCGATGTAAGTGAATACTAGATGCACTTTTTTGCCCAGCTTATATTACTATTAGAACGATTACGTGGTGTTTGCTTTTAAGGAAGGCAGGTTTTTATCAATGTCGTCCTGCGTTATGCTATCCTTTAAGGACAGACACCCACTTAGTGGGCTGGACACTTCTTACTTATCTCAGGAAGGCTCAAACATCAGGAAAAACATTTTTATGATGAATTGCATCCCTTGAATATTTGCTCATTTGCACATGATATGTATGGATTTATTTACATGTATTATGCTCTGCGATTTTATGGAATTATTTTTATTATGAAATTTAATGTGAACTTGAGAATAAAGCAATTCTACATCAAAAAACAGGTTTGAGAAAGATTTCTCCTTATGGACATGGGGCCTCATCACGAGTTGGGCGGTCGCCCTTAAATGGGGCAGTAAATGTGTTACTGCCACATTTAAGGGTCCGCCCAATCTCGAGTCTGGCGTGTCTACCCCCAGCTAAGACCTGGGTGTAAATAAGCCAGGAAAATGCAAATTGTTTGGTGCAATTACCACCAGCGGTATTACACTAAAAATGCCCCCTTAATGGACCTGCTGAGTTACATGTTCATCTTTTATAATGTCCTTCATTACAACATATACTGCACTGATGATCCCTATTAGGGGTGAAACCAGGTATGTGGTTTTCTTCAGCCTTGAGAAGTCTGTCTTGGGTGGATAAAGCCATCTATAAAGTATAAAGATCCTGAAACAAAAGTTTCTTAATTATTAATTATTGTTGAGAAAGAAAATCCAGCAGAAATTATGGTGGGTTTTTAAACTCTTGAAATCAGTTTCACCGGAAATGTGAAAGTAGACTGATCCATTTGAGCCAAGTCACACATGCCACAGCGCCCCCTAGTAGCCATTGCTGGAAGGTCGTCTCCATTTCAGAGCCACATCAGCAAGGCATTGGGGGTATGCAAGTTAGCCCAAATGCAAAACCTTTTCTCCAGAAAATTGTCTTTGTTTTACAGGGCAGTGCTATTTTATACATGGCTTTATTAACACAAGACAGGCATTTCTCAAGCTTGAAGACAATTACATTCCTAGTTTCAACCTTATTAGGGATCATCAGAGCAGTATAGTCTTGACAGCCTTGTGGTTGGAGCATTGGGGTAGGTTTAACAAACACCAGCACATTTATGGTAGTTGTAAAAAGGTGAGAACAATTCTTTCACATGGAATGTGAAAGCAGACTAATCCATGTGAGCCAAGTCGCATGTCACAGCGCCACCTAGTAACAATCCCTGGAAGTTCACCTCCAGTTAAGAGCCACATTACCAAAACATTGTGGGCATGCAAATTAGCCAAAATTCAAACCGTTTGCTCCAGAAATCTATCTTTGTCTTACAGGGCAGTGCTACTTTATGCAAAGCTGTCTCAACCTGAGACAGATATTACTCAAGGCTGAAGACGAGTACATACATGGCTTCACTTATTATGATGGTATGACTGCAAAGATGTTGGAAACTCAATGCACAGTTCATTTCCAGGTAGATTTGGATGATCTGGGCTCAAGGGTCCACCAGGGTCGGTTTGACTGGCGATGGTGACCGGTCAGCGAAGCTGCTGGAGGTTCGAGCAGTGCGTCAAACGCTGCAGATGTAATAATGAGCATGTAGTTCAAGCCAAGACAATGACAAGTTTGGCTAGAGCGGTGTGACGATGAACATGTTCGAACATGCGGTGCAGTGTTTTGAGGAGGTAGAGTGCCAACAGCATCTCCAGAGGGTCCTGTATGTTTATAGGTGTTGTACAGGCTCCAATCACGGTCGAATTGGTTTGGCTGTAGTAACGCAGGCTTCCTGGTTGTCTGTGTCCTCTGGCTGCTGCAAGACCATATACAGGGGCTCAAGGATAGATTTTAAGTTTGGGCAATTAGGTGGGGCTAGCACCACCTGTAATCCGAAACTATTGCATTAGAGTACAGATAGGGAGAAATGGTATATGAGGAGGGACACACAGCTTGTAGGTGTTTGGTTATTTGGACACCGCTTGGCTGCCCATGGCCATGCTAATCCCTATGGCCGTTCCCACCTGGTTCCTGTCCCTCCCCGCCCAAAACGCCTCCTCATGGCAACTCGTTGAGCTAGCTTTAATTAAGCCTTACTATCAAACTTTACACTCAAAGTGCCTGCCAATGTTCTTTCAAAGCAGTCGTCTGGGAGTTAATGACTTAATTGAAGCTGTAAAACAACTACTGCTGTAATAATGTCTTACCAGGTCTGCCTTCACCGGCTTGTTTTAAAAGCACTATGCGTGTCCTTCACTGACGCCCTGTTAAAAACAAGCATTAGCAAAGCCAACAGTTTTGGCTTGTGTGTATATATGGGGCATTTGAGAGGCACTGCTATTAGATGCCCAGCTACTCACACCATTTTGCACCTGCTGCCATCAATGTCAGTTAATACCACTATGGCAGTGCCTGGCAAATATTACTTTATTTGATCTTTATCCAGATTGAAACGACGGTGAGGGGACGGGGGCGTGTAGTTTCTTGAAGCATTTTGTAAAATTAGACGAAGGTCAATTATTTGGAGATTTGGAGATTGCAGATTCATATTTTTGGGATTGACTGTCAATACTGAGGATGAAGAGGAAGTCATCTGACTAGACGGTACTGGGCTTTAGGTTGATTTGTTTCAGCAAATATGAGGCCCAGTGCTTCCTTGTGTGCGTGATCTGTGCAGTGATTTCAGGAAATGTTTGATGCAAGTCATTAGTTCGGCAAAGGTGTACCGGAGTGAAGATTGAAGCCTCCTGGTTGTGTTTGGCACTATAGTCCAGAAATTGATTCAGACACTCATTGCATTGTTCAACAGTTTGCCATCTCTTGGAATTTGATATGTGACTTACATCCAGAGGCGTTGCTAGGGGGAGGGCAGGCTGAGGGGGCTATAGCCCCGGGTCTTTTGGTTGTAACCCAGGATAGAAGCTCAGGTGCTACAATCAAGACTAGCTATCTGAGTCCCAACATTAGCTTAGCCCCTGATCTTTTCCAGACCTAGCAACACCCCTGCTTACGTCGAGTAAAGATTTGGGATGGATAGCTGGTGTTCGTTTCCAGCTGTCTAGAAAAATTGTCATGATTCCCCCTGGCAGTGCTGGTGGCATTTGGTCAAAGAAGGTAACTGAGTGGTGCAAGAACTGCTAGTCCCTGGTATCTGCCCCTTCCAAAATGGCCCCCAGGTCAGGATGCTTAACTGAATTCAACATGGCCCCCAAGGAGCCTGTTATTCAAGAATCCTTGGTGGTCTAGTGGTGCTGGGTGGGCCCAGGGTATATAAACCCCACCCTTGGCGACACCCAGCGCTTAGCGTTTTCTCCGGCTGGGGATCAGCGTGTCGCTTGCCTGTCACGGACCCGGCTCTTCCAGCAAGTATCCTGTGTGCAACCCGACTCTTCCAGCAAGCATCCCACGTGCCTCTAGCTTCAGGATACCAACGTTTCCAGCAGACTTGAACTCACCTGAATTCCAGTGCGGCCGTCTGCAAACTCACCTGGATTCCACCACAGCTCTTCAGAAGCGATTCAGCAATCTCAGGAATAAGTGACTGGATCCGCTCTCCGGCCCCGTCTTCACCGCGGGCTTCTGCATATCCTTCTGCTGCATCCTGGAACTCCTGCAACACCTCCGGCAACACCTGCAGTACAAGGAATAAGGGGGTAAGCAAGAGACTTTCCACGCCGCCCTTCCAGTCCCCCCAACTCAGCACTCACCTCGATCCGCTCCCTCCACTGAATATCTACAAAGATCCGGTCCTTAGTAGTAACAGCAAAGCAGACCTATAAAGGTGATACGAACAATATTAGAAAATTGCTTGGACTATAGCAAAACGCGTGCCTTTGCCCATAAGACGGTACGCTGGCACACTGCTTTCCTACCTCTACTGGTTCCAAGGGGACTTAAACCAGTGTGGATTTGTGCCCATACACACAGAAACTTTCAAGGCGACAAAGCAAACTGGTGTGCTGCAGCTGGCCTGAGCCACCGTGGTCCAGTGAAGGAACTGGACTAGTACTGCAATACCGCCTACCCAGTGAAGGAACTGGGATTGACTTGCTACACACCCGGATATCCTAAGAGACCCAGCAACAGTGTCCCGGCATTCACCCATTAATCCGGACCACTCCCAACTCTCTGACCACTGGGTTATAAGTCTGCAGTGAGCAGAGGGAAAGGGGTGTTTGACCAGCTGCAAGGGGATTAGTGATCGCTGACAGACCAGACCAGGCACTCCTGCAGGGCCCCAGAGGTAAGCGTTACAGATATATGTAATTCCGCTATCGACCAATCAAACGTTAATGTTGCTAATGCTATGGCCTGCTTGTAGCAAAGCATTTTTGTCTCTGGGAAACTGCATTTTCAGTCCTAATTTTGTCTGAATTCTGAAAGGGAAAGCAGGTAGTGAGAAGTGAATGTCCATGGTGGATTGTGAGGTGGTTATGTTTACGTTGTTGGATGCTTTCTTTGGTGTGGTGTGCATTTGTGGACTTGAATCCTGTGTGAAAGACACTGGAACGGGTACTTTGCCTTATCTGTTCTGGGACTTCATTATGTAACTACTGAAATGGGATGTATTTTCCGGAGTATATTGTGCTATTTTGAAGGTGTTTGAGTAATGAAAAATCTTTATTCATTTGCAGGTGAGATCAGTGCAGTGGCGGTGTTCTTGTGTTGGGCATCTTTTTGGGATTCTGCCTTCATTCTTGGATCCTCTATTGATTGGTCTTCCTGTCCTCTTTCCCTGTGTCCTTATAAACTGTCCCCATGTCCCATGGCCTGGGTGCTTTTCAGCTGCTAGGCCTGATTGAAACTGTTATGGATGTTGCTGTACATAAAAAGGTGCTTTTTTTAAATGTTTTAATTTGTATTCTTATGCCCTGAAGTGATTTTTAGTTTTGGCTGTTAGCTTACGCGCCAACTACAAGCTAAAACTGTTGCAGTAGAGTACAGATAGCAGGGAGACAGGATGCAAAGCAGCTTGTCAGTGTTGTTTATTTGCCCCCAATGGAATTTCGATGGCCAGGCTAATCCCAATGGCTTTTCCCAACCCACAGCCTGCCTTTCCCACCCAAAATACATCCTCCTGCAAACTGTCTGAGCTAGCTGTATGAAGCAGAAACATCAAACTCTGTGCTGTACAGGACCTGTGAGTGTTTTTGCTAAACAGTCATCTGAGAGTTTTTGTCTCTGGACTAAGATGTCTGTAACAAGCGCCACGATGCTTCTGGGCTGATGTGCGCTCAACAAATTTGAATAAATAAATAAATAAGAGTTAATGGCTTATTTCAGCAGGAAATGTGCTACTGGTGTAATACAAATGTTTTAACCAAGTGTGCCACCAGACACTTGATTTATTGGCAGCATGTTTGTCCTCACCTCTTATGTATTTGTATTAGATAGGCATTTTCTAGGCTCTGCCATTATATGCCCAGGTACTCACACTATTGTCCGGCTCTTGCCCTCTTGTTGCCAGGTCGTATGGAAAATGTCTACCTATCTCATACCCACACTAAAGCCAGCTTTGCCAATGCTTGCTACTTCTGGATTCTCATGCTGATAGTTTTTTTAGAGACTGTTGTGTTTTTGTCCTGCTATCGATAAACTCATGCCATATAATTATAGTTCAAAATGTTTCCAACTACGTGCAGATTTGCAGAGCCTGAAGCGATAATTTCGGGGTGGGGAGAGATGTAATAACTCCTGAAAGGTGCCTGAGATCTGTGGTGTTTGCGTGAGGGCGGTGACGTGCAAGTGAAGTGCGAGCACTTTAGATCTTAGTGTAAGTTCTGCAGCTGTTGGGGTGAGTTCATTGGAGTGAAGTCTGACTTCAGTAGAGTCTAAAGTTATGCAGATTTTAGATACTGCAGATTTTGTCAGAAATTGCCTATTGCCCTTGGGACAAAGTACAGCAGGATTGGCTTGAGCTAATTTAGCAATAATCACCCAATCCAGGGGCTTTACCAATGGGCTGTAACGGGTTGTAACACCCTGGAGCCTGGGTTAAAGGCCTGAGTATAGTGAGAGCCTTTTACAAGGGTCCCTGGTGCTGTTAACCACCCGTTCCAGCCCGTGGATTATTGCTGTTAGCACCCCGTGTTGCCAATCTGGTTAACCCGGGGTGCTGATAGCTGTGTCTTTTGGATGAATGAACGAGACAACTCGGGGCGTCCCATTCATTCAATCAAAAGACTGTTTCAAAATGGCTGCCATGGAGCTGGAAGATGGGGCTCAAGCGGAGCCCCTCTTCACTTTCTATGCTGGTCAGAAGAAAGACGGAGCAGCAGCAGCCATCAACTAAATGGGGGTGGGAGGGATGGGGAAATGAAGGAGAACGGAAGGAAGGCTGGGGGGGCAGATGGCAGGGCAGGGGAAGCAGCCATCGGGTTGCTCGGAACGTGGGCTTGGATCGTGGGATTCATCCACCGAGCAACCTGATTGGTTGCTCCCCCCTTCACTGGGTGCTAATAGGTGGCACGTAAGCAGACAGTAGTAATATTTTTTGTTTCTCTAATATTAATTAAATACCTGGAAGGTTATTTCACAAGAGTTTCCTTGCGAAAGCACATCTTTAAAGGATTGCACTACCAGGGGAGTTGATGATTTTAATCCTCTAGTGGATTAGAGATATCAGCCTGTTGGAACAGGAAATGTAAGCCCGATCAGAGGTATGTTCTAGGAACCAAACGCATTTAAAATCTGTACGTTGGGCTCCTCGGGGAAGCTTGGACTGGCAAGTTTTGCCTAGTAGTGCAAGTACAGTTTAGCATTTGGGGGGCGAGGCGGTGAGAATGGAGGCATGAATCCATGATCTCTTTTCTTGTTCTCTCCTGACCACTGGTGCCTCTCCCCCCAGGTCTGCCATTTCTTAAATGCTGCTCCCCGCTTAGACCATTTCTCCTGGTCCCTGAACTCCCAACCAGTCCTCCAACCCTCACTCCCAACTTACCTTGGCTGCCTCCTGCTGTCTCCTTGTGTTTCCTCGCCAGTGCTGCTGTCGGATTAGAACAGGGACTTGCCCCTTTTCTATTTTCCACACCATGGCAGTAGCCTTCCCTGTGCCTAATTTTTTTAAAGGTAGATTAAGCATGCACTCTACGCGAGGAACACATTTCCATTAAAAATAAATGCAATGGGATCCCATGAGGGGATCAAAGTCTCTCCAACCAACTCTTTCTCCTCTGCTCTCCAAACTTAACCAAACTCGGGCCTGCTACGTCTAAAACCCACCCTCAACAACTGTGCCTCATTCCATTTATACTGTGTTCCCTCCTTCCGCTGGGTTGGTCTTACACCGCGGGTCTGCACCTGTGAGGTAATTGGGATTGGATAGCTTCTCCAAGTGCACCTGTGTCTGCCTTGGGCTTTGGGGGTGGACTCAAGTTGATAAGTGGTCTGGTCGCCATTTTCTGTGTTCCTTCCCCATGTTGCTTGTGCTGTGCCGAGTGTCTGCTTTAACAGTGTGTGAATTGGATTTACGCACTGGCTAACCTTTTCACACTCTTGGGTGTAGTGAATGATCTGTAAACTCGGGGAAACTACGTTCTGATGAGGGACAAAGACTCTGTAGCTGTATTTGCTCTTTGATACAATCCCTGGACCGGAAATCGTGAGTTTACAACATTGGGTGAGTCACGGAATGTTACGGATACAATGTCTGTTTTAGGGTTGTGAAATGGCTTCCCTGATGTTCCGGATAAGGTTTTAACAATGTTACAGCACACTCTAGCACTCTCTAATGAATAGAAAGCATTAAACTTAAAAGCAAAGGCAGACTTGTCTACTTTGGAGGTTTGTTTAAAGGGCGCAGCAGGCTCTTTCAATTGGGAAGCTGGTCCCTTATCAGTACTCTTCAAGTTTTTCAAATATTTTGATTTGGGATTAACCCTTTAGGGCTGGTCTGCCATGATGTGTTAGGTCGGCAAGCAGGGACTGGACCGTTGGGACTGGCCTAGGCTGAGGCAATGTGATTGGTATCTGCCACAGGATTTGGGACTATGGGAGTGCGGGCCAGAGATTCCGTCCCATACTGTCCCAGCGCTCATCATCCACTAGCTTGGGGTGGTATCCAACCCCCTGTGCCGCTCTCCCAGCTTTTTGCGCAGCGAAGCAGGAGACACTGCCACAAAGGGTCTGCCCTGAGATGGCTCAGTTCTTTTCTTGGCCATCAGCAGCAAACGTTTGGTATGACTCCTAACACCTCTTGTCCTCCAGGAAGCGAAATATGGAGTTCTTCAGTGCTCTCTATCCACACTACTATTTAGCAAATGTTGCACCTCTTGGTCCCTTTAATTAAATCGATTGCTTTTACATTTTCCAACTACCTTGATGACACACAGGCTGGTGGTGACTTCTTCCTCCATCCTAGTGGTTGGCGTTTGGCTTTAAAAGTCTTGTGTTCTCCTTGAATGAGTTGATGAGTCAGTACTCTTCCAAACTGAACCAGGGCATGACAGAGATTCTGATGGTGGGTTTCCCCAACTTGAATCCCACTCCTTTTTGCCCCTCTGAGCTTTTCTGCTGCCCCACCCTCTGAGTTAATGTTAACCAAGAGCAAGGGTCTGCAACCTTTGAGTCTCCTGATGTTTTAGACTACAACCCCATCAGCCATAGCGAACATAGTCAATGGTGAAGGATCATGACATCATACCTTGCATTCACACCTCATGCAACCTTTGTCTCGGGAAGGATAGCTCAGGGGCAACGTGCTCGCCTTGGCAGCAAGATGACACGAAGCACCACAGGTTCGATCCCCGGGTCCGCGCATAGATACCTCTGGGTATTAAGCGCGTTATAAATAACCCATCATATATATATGTGATCAAGCACTCAGTGTAGCGCGAAACGCGTTGTGTTGCAGGTCGTGCACTACGGCGTCCTGCCTCTGTCTGTTTTTATGTTGCTGCCTGCTGTACTCAATATTTTTTGTACAACATTCCTTTTTTTTAAACATTAAAACAAATCCGTATCTACTACAGTGTTTCCTTGTTTTTTCCGCCACTTTTGGAGTTTGCCACTTGCCATTGGCCCGCGGGAGTGCGGTTCGCCTTCTCCTTTTTCCGGATATATATATATATCATATATCATAACCAGGATGCAGGGACCAAGAAGAAAATTCAATCACAACACCTCCTTCCGTTATACCACAAACATTGCTCTACTCACAGATATACACACACACACACGTGCGGAAACCACACCACATTAGCTCACATGTGTACTAACTCCACTGTGCCCAAAAATAAGCCCAATTCAACTTTAATATGTAGAGCTGAACAAATGCATTTGGCATCAAGTACCTTGATACCTGCTAAACCACACTGGAATAGTAGAAACTGTTCCAGAGCAACAGCATTATGACATGTCATTTAAAAAATAAACAGCAGCATAAAACAGGTTTGCAACAGAAAAATGCAACTTAATGTACTTCAAAAGTACGTCCGTGGAACAGGAAAGTTGAATACGACATCCTGCTGAGGTGGCACACTAACGTTGAACAAAGTGCTCAAAACACAAGTCTCCTGACGGCACTGTCAACACAAGATAACAGCCCCTTCTTCTCACTCACTGCCAGCCATACCTGCCCAGACAGGCACTCATTAGGGTGTTAAATGGGCTGTAAGTCAAATCAAACAACTACACAACAATTGAAGATTTATGACAGCACCATCCAGTTCCTTACACATTTCAGTGCTACCGTATTCTGCTGTCTGTCATGCAAGAGAAGCATTATGTTAAGTTATTCAAAAAACGATATTTCCTGACAGTACTATCATAAAAAATCTTTTCTATTTTTTAAACCATTGCACAAATCAAGCGAGGATTTCTCCGATGGCGCTCACCATCAGGGGTGTTGCTAGGTCTGGACAAGTTCAGGGGCTAAGCTAATGTCTGGATTGGCGGGATTCGGGGCTAGCTATAGCTTTTTGCTTGTGGCTCCTGAGTTATGTGCGGGGCTACAACCAAAAGACCAGGGGCTATAGCCCCCTTAGCCCTCTCCCCCCCCCCCAGCAACGCCTTTGGTCACCATCAACTCCTGAATTCCCCATGGGGAGTCAATCAGAAACCTTCGTAGAATGAAAGCATTTAGCATTGACACTTATCAACGTGGCCTGCGGGATCACGTTGAGCGGCCACTTCTCTAATGCCCAGCTGCGTAATGATACTGCGCCATCCGAACTCTTGGGCACCGCATTCCAGACTTTCACCAGCCACCACACCCCCCCCCCCCAAGCTTCCTCATCACATCACCATTATGAGGGTTAGACTGGAGGGGTAACGTAGCTCCGTGACATAAACGGTCGCAGCTGTCACCAGCGCCTCAAAGGTCAGTGGGGCTCCCTTTCCATCCATGCATTTGAAATGACCCGCTCTGTAGAGCTGCCCCACCACACGTTTCGACGGGACTTCAACCTCATAGCCAGCAACACACAACGCAAAACAAGTTGCTCATGAATTCAAAGTCTGCCATCGCTGGGTCCGCTTCTGGAGGGATGGAGGGACCCTGTTTGTACTGGGCGCGCTGTCCTTAACCCAACTGCCAGCCTCTCTTTACAGATGAAGTCACTCCTTCCTGGCCAGAACACTGTGACGCAGGTATAAGTCTATCTCCAGCCGGCATGCTGTCTCCTTGCCCTGGCTCCTGTCCCACACTGTGTACTCACACTGTCCTCAGCCAGAACAGTGGCTTCTACTTCTCCTGGGTGCTTAAATTAAACAGTCTCTGGCACCTTTACTTGCTCTGGGTGGTGGGGGACTCATTTCTGGGGGGCAGTGTGCCCCCTCTCTTTTCTCTTTACTTTGGTTACTTCTCATTCTGCACCCGGGCTGCGGCAGTCTTCTTTCTCAGTTCATGCACACACACGCAGGTACCAGTCTTTTTCTGGGTTCTCCTGGGTCCTCAGCAAAGACCAGCTCGTCGCCAGTTATGTTCATAGCTTAGGATTACTCACAAAGGATACGCTGGTAGGCCGCAGGTATTCTTCAAGTTACTTTAATCAGGTAGCATAGATCGTCAGATCGCATCAGGTACATTAAGGAGGGAAGTACAGAGGGGAGCTCCCACCACCCAAGCTACATCTTCCAACTGCCCTGGGTGGAATCACATTCATACACAACATTCCAACCATTCTCCTAGCATTGCATTCATGACATCATACCTTGCATTCACACCTCATGCAACCAGGATGCAGGGACCAAGAAGGAAAGTCAATCACAACAATGACCTCACGGGACAGGAGTACCATGGAACGGTAATTTAGAGAATGGGTACTCCCTGTTTTTTGATAACGGGGGGGGGGGGGTTGACACTATCGAATGGGAGACTAATATATCAAAACAAAACAATGATAGGTCAACTACCCCTTCCTTTGGTCCCTGAATCACAACAGGTATAGTCCAAGTCAATCGGGTTCACTCTCAGATAGGTAAAGGCCACAACTTTTTTGAAGTTAAAATAACATATTCTTTAATTTCAGTGTATCTTCTGCACAGCTTAATAAAGGGCAAAAAATGGGTCCTTTGAACAAAACTCAAAGAAAAATAAAAACACAACTGTGTAAACCCCTTACAATCTAATTGGTGTAATTACACCGTGCCATCGAAATAAATACAGAGTAAGGATCAAATCAAAAAAATATTTTGCTAAAAGATCAGGACAGGGAAAGAACAGTTTACAATCCTGTTGCGAAGTACTAATAAGTCTGGGATCAGGAACCCTGATCACTCTTGCATTTGTTAATGTGTGGAAAGTCTACGAGGGTTGTGTTTCTTGGTTTATTTAGTGCTAATCTGCAGCCCCTCACTCTCACTTTGTGGCAATCGTACAAGGTAAATATAGTGTTGTACATTCAACAGAAAACACCTTTTCACTTATTGGTATATGTAGAGGTATAGGAAAAGAGGTAGTAGCGGTTTCCTATTATTAAGTCGACATATGTTTCGGCCATATAAACTCATACAGGTCACCCTCACAGTGCCGCTGGTACAGGCCGTCTTCATGCAAACAAGGAACTGGCAGGGTCCACCCCTAAACTGGTAGTACCTATTTATAACCTAACAAAATATGTCCTGTCCGAAGCAGAAGAACAAGTATTGATGAAAGGTCTGTCGTTTGTCCCTACTACTAGAGCCAATAGTTTTGAAACAGAGGTTGAGCTTCAAAAGTTTTTTTCGGCTGATCAGAGTCAAATACTTCTTTAGAAACCCACCTCGTGCAAACAAAGAATCTAGTATCACTGGTCTGAAGCCTCTTTCCAGATTTACACCATTAAACTCCATGGTTTCCCCATCCATAATAGAAACAACTTAAGGATGAACCACAACTGTGACTGCGCCCCAAGAAATTCCAAAGATTTTCCTGTATTTGTTTGAGAAAGTATAAATAAAGTTCCAGCTATACAGTGCTTAGTGAATCCCATCCATAATAGCATTCGAAAATCGGATAATTACGGAAAACCAAATGCTTTTGCGTACCAAAAACAACAGCAAAGATAACTTGTCCAAACAAGAGAGAGAGGTTTTGGTAAAATTACAATCGAATGATACTTTCGTAACTAAGCCAGCCGACAAGGGAGGAGGCATAGTTCTTTGGGACGAAAATTACTATGAGAAGGAAGTTTTGAAACATCTGAATGATCCCTTGGCCTACTGTAAGCTCCCCCATGATCCAACTAATAGACTTAAAGAAGAAATTACAAGTTTAATGAAACATGCCCTATAACAAGGACTTGACGATGATGAATATTAATTCCTAGTCAATAACAACCCCACCACCCCTGCCTTTTATGTCTTACCTAAGGTGCATAAGAATTTGTCTACTCCACCAGGACGTCCAATTGTAGCGGCCATTCATTCGATTCTGGAACCTTTGTCTATATATGCCGACTGGTTCCTGAGGCCTTTCGTTGGGAAAATGCAGTCGTATATTAAAGATACTACGAGCATGATTAATACCATCACCAACATCCATACTACTTCAGAAGACATACTTGTCACCCTTGATGTAGTAGCACTATACACAAGTATACCCCAACAGGACTGCCTCACAGTAATGGCCAAATACTTGGACCTACGCACCACCATTCTAACACAGATGCCCACAGCATTTATCCTAGAATGCATATGCCTAGCATTAAGGGAGAATTTATTTTTGTATGAAAAAACCTTCTTCAACCAACTACCTGGCACTAGCATGGGGGCCATCTTTGCCCCGACCTGGCGAACCTGTATATGGATAATTTTGAGATTAACTCTATCTATCATCTCAACAATCCCTTCAGTGCAAATATTCAAGCGTGGCATAGATACATCGATGATGTGTGTATGATCTGTAGAGGTTCAATTATCCAACTTATGGACTTCCATAAGTGGCTTAATAGCCAAAATCCCTGTATCCAATTCACCATCGAATATAACACAACTAAGGTGCCCTTTCTAGACCTAGAATTCATTACAACAGTCTATGGCAGACTAGAAACAGTGCTGTATAAAAAACCTACAGATAAGAATACACTGTTAAATTACTCTAGTTTCCATCCTAAAAGCCAAAAAGAGGGACTTCCTTTCAGCCAGTTTCTACGTATTTGTAGAAACTGCTCCCAGATAGCCGATTACAAATCTCATGGTTCGGCCCTGAAAACTAGATTGAGAGATAGAGGCTAACCAAAGCCCATGATACAGAGAGCATTCAAGAGAGCACAGCACATGAATAGAGAGACATGCTTACACACGACACATAAAACATCTTTGGATAAAATCACGTGTGTTAGCACGTTCAGTCCTATCGGTGCACCCCTTCGGAAAACAATTCTCAGACATTGGGATATGATCAAAACAGAAGATTTCAACCTTGCAAAACCCTGATTCGCCTTTAAAAGGCAAATACATCTGAAAAATAAACTGGTTAATACTTACCCATTTCAACTTAAACCCAAATACACCCAGAACACACTATGGGGCTTACCTCCTGTGACAGGTCACCACAAATGTGGAAACTGTTCAGTTTGCCCACAAACGAAGGAGATGAAAAGTATCACTTTAGGTACACGAAATGTCCAATTGCTAGGGGTAACACCCATCTCGGATGCCATTCTATTAGGGATCCTGCGGTACGAGTTTAGCAACGGGACTACCATATGCATATGACAAGGGCCGCTGAGGCATGCGTCCTCTTAAACAATATTGTAATAAATAGTGAAATAGGAATTAACACCTTCCTACCAGTTTTCAATTTTCATCTGATCAGTAATGTTATAGTTCGTGTGATGCTCCGTCCATGACGAGAGAAGAGATCTACAGTCACCCGCTCCACTAGATTTCTGGAATATAGCATTGCTACTCTGAGCGGCGCCTTTTTCCTTTTTAAATATGCCAAACAGCGAGAAGAAATTGAGTCCTGGTAGGGACACAGTTCCCAGCTCCAGACGGTCTTTATCTTTGTTCCTGTGTTTAGCCCCACATGGCAACATAATATCTAGTATATATTTCTATTTGCTACCAAGGAACTACATATCCCAGCAGACTTGTAGTTCCTTTGAAATTACACCAAGGGCACGTGATGATTGGTTACATGATTGCTTCTTCTAATTCCGGAAAAGAAGGCGGACGTTTAAACGCATCTTATGGCTGGCGACGTGTAGCAGACATCCACAAAACTATTAGGAAGACTCGGGCAACTTTGTGAGGTAAGCGTGGCAGCACAGATGCATCTCTCCTGCAGACAATAATGTCGCTCTGCCGTTCTAGCAGCCTTGCACGTTTCAATCTTTCCGAACTTTCTTGGGCCTCTTTTGTATAACAGATGCACTGATAGCATTTGTCAAGGTCTCCTCCTTTATAACTTCAGCGGGTACTACCCATTTGTAATTACAAATACCAATAGAAGATAAAGGGTTCCTAAATGGCCGATGCCGCCATATATAAAGAGACTTTGTTTTGGTAGAACAAAACAGAAATTTCCGCACAAAGAAACTAACGCATATGTGGGTTTTGTTTTTCTGTCTTTTCATTGTAGACGGCTTACATGTGCATCTAATAGAGGCATAGTCACCCACGTACTGACAAGACTAAGATTGTCCTGTATAAATACACCACAGGGACCAATAAAGAAAAATCAGTCTCCCACAGACGCATAAGGTACCTTTTTAGTATAAAACATTCACTGCATTTAGTATAAGATAATGCACTTTGCGCAAAAAGAAATGAGAACAATATTGACTAAGGCATATGTACTCGTAGGTATGGAATTAACACACCTTCTGAAATAAGCATACATAAGGAGCCTGATGTTGTCAACAACAGTCTTACCAAGATTCTTTCCTAAGATGTCCCGAAGAAATTTGAGTTATATACAGGTCAGTCCATGTAATGGCACAAATAAATATATAGAAAAAGTACATGACAGACTGACTACCCCTCTCTAATGGTCTAATGATTTTGCTACATTGCATTTAGTTGAAATAATTATTTTCCCACAAGGTGCTTAGTCTGCATAATAAGTAAGCATTCTCTCTGTATCTAAACCTGTGTCTTCACAGGACCATTAGAGAGGGGTAGTCAGTCTGTCATGTACTTTTTCTCTTTGTAGACTCTCCCTTCCATCAGACTTGACCCCCCGATAACATAAAAATAGGGAGTACCCACTTATATAGCTTTTACAAATAAATATATGCCACAGCCAAAACTTAAACACAAGAACTGACCAACAGTTCTCTTGTTTAAATATATCCTTTTCTATTATATGTTTTTAGATCATAACACAAGAAATATTGAACCTGGGAAAGTATTAATTACATGTTTGCCAACAACTTGCTGTTCTGTCCTGAAGACGGCCTGTACCAACGAAACCAACGGCACTGTGAGGGTGACCTGTATGAGTTTATATGGCTGAAACATATGTCGACTTAATAATAGGATACCGCTACGTGTGGAAGAGGGCGGGGTTCCCCGGAGTGACGACCCAAAACACGCGCATGATGGTTCGCTGTTTGAAAACTGCAGAACAGCTGTGTGGCGAGCACTAAGGACACAATACCCGGACTCATCAGACATTGGGACCATTATGTCCCAGAAAATGGGGGAGGATGAAGACCCCTTACAGTATATTCAGGAGAGAAGAGCTTTGGTGCCTTGAAACACGAGGGCCGTGGGATAAAACGGTAGTAGTATTTTACCACATATTAGTAAAGGGATTGCCAGAACCAGTACAGAAACAGCTAAGAAAGTTAATAGGCATAGAAGCAAAAGCTTGGCCAGAAATACAACCTGCGGTCGTTCACCGTTGTAGGCTATGGCAAGAGAAGCTTAAGAACAAGGTAGAGGATAGAAAGGTAGATGAAGCCAAACTAGTTCCGAAAAAATAATTGACGTAAGAAATGGAAGGGGCGGTACTAATCAGTGCAAATACAGCAGAAGCAGTTCACATCACCACCGATGGGGTGAGGGAACACCCAAGGGTTTCAAGGAAGAGGGGGGCCAGCGAGAGGATGCAGGTTTGAGCCACCGATACACCCCAACCAAGGGGCTTTCCAGGAGGGTTTTGGGGATATGGGCAGCAGGTGGAGCAAGGCCCAGGGGATTTCGCAGTGGGTTTCCAAGGGCAAGAGCGAGAGCCACTGCAGTGCTGGATGTGCGGGCAGGTAGGACACATCAAGAGAGTGTGCATAAACAGGGGGATGCAACAGAATTGGGGTGTAACGCTCACCTGATTCCCACGGAGGCGCCGGTCTTGGCAGGATGGTGTCTGTGACTCGAAAAGTGAAGTGCAGGACTCGATTGGCTTCCGGGGCCGAGCCTCTTCGCACTGTGTGTCTAACTCGAAGAGTGAGATATCTGCAGGTGAAAGAATATGGGGTTAATGATCTGGGGTTGTCGGGTATCTCTCTCCCTTTCTCTTCCTCGCTTTTCCGTGGAGCCCCAAGGTCAACGTGCTCACCTTAGATAGGTGAATGCTGGACTCTCCATCTGCGTCTGGTGCAGGGTGCCGTTGCCAGTTCCTTCACTGGGTGAAACGTAGGCCTCTTGACATCAGAGGATTGCTACCGTCGTTAACTGCACGAACGGTGAGTTTCCGGACACCTTTTAAGTCCTTACAGTCTTTAGGTGCGTGGGCACGTTAATGTGGAACAGGGCTCTGTATAATGCTTTTTCTCTTTGTCTTGCAGGGCCAGAGTCTTGGAATGACGCGCTTGGAAATGCGTAAGTAAATGCCGGTTGCCTGCTTTTCAAAAGCTCTCTAACTGTCTCTTTTCCCTTGCAGTTGTGAGTTCGGCTGTTGAAGAGACGCTGGAAACGCCGGAATATTTGCAGGCGCCCTATTGTGGCGGGCGCGATGGCGCGTAAGTAAAATACCTGTCTAATGTCTCTTCTTTTGTCTTTCAGGTGCAGGATTGCAGCGTTGAAGAAAACCGGAATTCCCGGAGTGCCGGTAAGTAATTCCACACAGAAATAACTATGCTTTTGTCTTCACCGGCGGAGGAGCAGCGAAGAGATGGTAGCTGCCGATGGATCAGGTGAGGAAAGCGCTGCGCGTGAAGGTTGCCGTGCTAACCTGTTGTTTCTTGTCTTTGCAGGTGCTACTGAAGGCTGGATACAGGAATGGTAAGCGTTTGTTCTTGCAGGTTCAGGATCAGAAAGAAGAAAACTGGAACAGACACGGTGAGCGTTCTGCTGCAGATGCAGAATAACGCGAAGCACGTTTCATCAATCGGATGTGGTTTAAATAGCCTTGGAGTGATGAGGAGTCTTCCTCCACGGCCTCGCCTAGGTAAGAAAAGAGTTCCTGTTCCAGAAGAGTTCCAGTGTTGTATCCAGGGAGTGGAGCTTGCCCCACCCAGGTAAGAAAGTAGTCCCGGCTCACAGAGGATTCCTATGTGGCTGGTAAGTAAGCAGCATGGTCTGCTGCAGGTAAGTCCACCCAAGCATCTTCATACAAATTATGAGTCCGGCGCTTCCAGTGCCGGGACCAGTGACTTTGATGAGCCTGGTGCCACCGGCGCCAGGACAAGGTCCAAAAGGTCCCAGTGGAGACCGGCTGGTGCCTAGGATGAAGGTTAGGGGCCTGCTTCCAAGGACGTTGGGCTGGTCCTAGCTCCTTGGAAGCAGTGATCATGACATGGGGAACACAATATCAGCAGACATATCAGTGTGACCAAGGCGACTATTATTCCCAGGACCAACCACAGCTACAGCAAGGGCAGATACAGGGTGCACACAAGCAGGCACCTCAGCCCATGACACAGATGCCACAGTATTTACAAGCACCACAGATTCAATGGAGCACACAGATACAAGACAATATACAGCAGAACGACGGCAGTGTGTCTCACATCGACTCCCTGGCAAGGGTCCCCATTGGAAAACTGGGGGGGTCACCATTGTGGGGAACAACCCCTTTTCAGGGAATGGGATGTCCTTATACCCTCAATAGGACAGCCCACAGACGGACTTGATGTGTTCCATCCTGCTGATCACACCCAACCCTGAGGAGGAACCTTGCATGAGGGGGGGTTGATAGGTGACAAGCCTTTTTCCTTTCTTGTAGATACAGGGCCGACTAGATCCTGCATTCAGGAAGGAGCATTTGCATTGTCAGGCGATGCCATGAATACTCAAGGATTCACGGGGCTCGGGAAGTGGTTCCTTTCACAGATGATATCTCTCATTCTATAGGAGAGCATGATTTATCTCTCGACATACACCTGTACAAATTCTGGCGCAAGACATTATGAGCAAATTGAACATGACAATTTCATTCACAGACAAGGGGATAGTGTGTTCCAAACCAGGAATGCACATGCTCAATGTAAACGAGATCATTCAAGGCTATTGTGGACGGAAGGTACAGAGGGCGTGCCAGTGATGAGGAAATGTTCCAGTACGGGACTGACATTGATATTGCATGGCTCCCAGGGATTGCAAGAAAAATTTGGCATGTCCCAAACGAGTATCTATTCAGGCCTGAGTGGCCATTGGACAAGCCAGAGGTGACGATAGTGCCAATACAAATTGAGGCAGTGCTTGTGAGAGACAATTGTATAGCAGTACATGGGATAGATGACACAGGACAACCATGGCGACCAGTGATTGCAGTGGCAGAAGGGTGCAGCCTAACCACAGTGACAGATGAAGAGCTATTCAGGGATGAAAGGTCAGAGGCAGAGATGGTGTTCGAGATGAGTGTGGCATACTGGTTGAAAATACTTTACAGAGAGGTACCACAGAGGATGGCAATGGCGCTGGAAGCACCACCTTCCTTCTGTGAGGAGGATCTGGCCAAGGTAACAAGCATCTTATGGATCACAAGTCCCTATGATGTGGGGCTTCTGAAGTGAATAGGGGGAGTGAAGATAAAGCTGAAACCAAGAGCAATTTTACCCAGAGTTGAACAGTATACACTCTCAAAAGAAGCAGATGAGGGCATGTATGAAACAATTGCAGCACTAGTGGAGTGGGGCATTTTAGTGCCATCAGAATCATCATGCAACACTGCTGTGTACCCAGTCAAAAAATCAAGGGGGGGGTCATGGCGTTTTATCCAGGTCATTGTAGAAGCAGATTATCCCTTGGTTTCAAATCCTGCGACAATGTTGTGCTACATTTCAGCAGAAGCAGCCTGCTTCAAGGTCAGACTTCAAAAATGCATTTTTCTCAGTGTCATTACTCCCAGACTCACAAGACTTGACTTCTTTTATGTAGAGAAACCGGAAGTGGAAACATACAAGACTTCCTCAAGGGTACTGCGAGTCACCATCCATATTTAACAGGGTCATCCAGATGGACCTATGCAATGTAGAGTTGGAAAGTACAGTACGTAGATGACATTTTGATTTTCAGCAAGACAGAGGGCGAATGTAGGAAAGACTCAGTACACATGCTGTCAGTGTTAGCCGACAAGGGATATAAGGTGGACAAGGCCAAGCTACAGTAATATCAGAAAGAGGTGCTAAACATTGGACAGACGATCTCCCAAAATGCCCGACAGATAACACCAGAGAGAGCGGAGACGATACACAAGACAGCCAAACCCACGACCGAGAGGGAGATGCAGCAGTTCTTGGGATTGTTCAATTACAACAGAGCATGGGTTTCTGACTATAGCACATAGATGAGGCCCTTACTGGGTGCTCTGAAAGAAGCACGGAAGGGGCACAAGGCAATAAACTGGATGACCGAAATGACTGAGGTCTTTGAGGAGCTGAAGGAAGCCATATGCACCGCTCCAATGTTAGGGATCCCAGACTACAAGAAAGAATTGTTCCTTTTCTCACAAACTAATGGAGTAGTGGTGAAGGAAGGCAGTATTGACAGAGAAGACGAGTTTGCGGCACAATTCAATGGCATATTACAGTGGCAAGCTGTATTTGCCATCTTGCGCTTGCAGTTGTCTGTGGCCTGGTGTTTGTTCCTCCTGGGACCTGAGTTTTAACTCTTGTGGGTCATCTGGTACCCAGCCCCGACCTTCTTCCCGCTTCCCCGCTCCCACTTGCCCCATGCTTCCCTCCTGCTGCCTCCCAGCCCACTCCTCCATCCGATTGGAAAGCTTGTTCCTCCTGCTGCGGGCTCCTGTGCCGGCACTGCACGCATTTTCCATCTTGCGCTTGCAGGTGAGTGTGGCCTGGTGTTTGTTGTTCCTGGTACCTGAGTTTTAACTCTTGCGGGTCATCTGGTGCCCAAGCCCCAACCTTCTTCCCGCTTCCCCACTCTCACTTGCTCCATGCCTCCCTCCTCCCACCCGCCCCTCTGTCATGATTCCTGCCCCCAGGTCTCTGAAATATCAGGCTGGAGCCAGGCCACGATCACCTATGTGGCCCCTAAGGGCCTCTCCATCCTCCCAGAGACCCACTTGGAGTCAGACCTGGTCCCTGTGGCACCAGGCTCACACACAGCCTTAAGATTCACTTGGTATGGGACTTGCACTGTATTGTGGGCAAGATGGATGCCCCCACATAACCCAGTTCCTTGAACTGAGTGTGCAGTCTAACCTTTTGGGTCTGGTTCAACCCAGGGATGCCTGGGATACCTGAAGGCTATTTAAACCACGCCCAGGCTGAGAAACCCGCTTTGCATTTCAGAGCACATGCAGCGTGGCACTCACCATGCTCGGATCGGTCTCCTGAAGGCCTTCGCCTCTCCTCCGCATCCTGTGCACCTGCAAGAACAGCATTAATATTAGACTTACCTTGAAGAGCATCCAGCTTCCATCCATCGCTCCTCCAGTCCTGTGGGCAGCTACGGCGGTGTCATCTCCATCTCGGCATGCCGCATCCTAGGGAAGGATAAACGAACAAAAGAAAAGACATTAGTAAGCATTCTGCATAACTTAGCTTACTCGAAAACTGTAAGAAGAATCAAACGCTTACCTGAATTTAAGCCGCTTGGGGTAACTTCAGCTCCGGAGCATCCCATCGACCTGCAAGGGCAAAGGACATTCCAGGTTAGCGCGGAAAGCATAAGGAGGCGCCGCACATCACACTTACTCACCGCACCTCATCCTCTCAGCTGGCAACCACGCTGGGATATTGCAACACCTGAAAGGAACACAGAGACAAACTGTTAATACAAGGAAGAGCGGGCAGCATCGCGCATAGCGCTCTCACTCACTGTTAGTGCTTGGCTCATGTCAGCAGCACAACGCCATCTCTGACCCCTCTCCAACACCTAAGAGAGAAGAAATACGTTACAGAAGGAACAAGAGTCAAAAGGACAGTGCATAAGACTCATTTTACTTACCGGTCGGGCTGAAGTTACAGCAAGCCCAGTCCGTCGGGCTCACACCAATGAAGCAACTAGGCAGCATCGAGCCTGCGTCATTCGATGCACCCCTGCACCGAAGGGCAGGACGGAGAGTGCGCTACACAAGAAAACAAGGTGAGGAGTGGACAAGGGGGAAGGTTTGGTCCCAGGGAAGAGGGGTCAAGTGAGCAGAGACAATAGAGTTCAACTAGCAATCCTGTGTTTCAGGCCCAGTCTCCAGTCGAACAGATTCCAGGGAAGAGTTCGAGGTAGTAGGAGTTCCAAACAGGCTGAGGGGCGTCCCCGTGGATACCAGGTAAGTGTTACACCCTCCATCTGATTGGTCAGTTGTTGGTCTTAACTGACTCTCCCAGGGCAGCCCCCTGCCCATGAAGCCCCTGTAGCCCATGCAGCCCCTGCAGCTAAGGGCCCCTAGGCAAAGGGTGGCTCCCACTGAGCTCATCTTGTCCAATTGTCTACTTGTCTCACCTCTCTCTGTTTTGTCTGCTTGCACCCCACCCTGTGTCCTTCCCTAGTGTTCTCCCCGCCCCCTCCTGCCACCCCTTCCCAGTCCCTTCCTCTTCTCTCCATACCTACTTGATGGTGCTCTCTGTCTCTCAGATCTTTTCTAACTGCTTCTCTTTTGACTATCCTGCGCTCCTCACTAAATCTGGTAGGAAGAAGTTTAAAAAGGACATGCTGGCCTCCAACCCAGGCCTGCCTATCGCTGACACCTATACCTGTACTTCCTCCAGGCAAACCCTCACCGACATCCTCTTTGTCGTTCTCTCGCCTGACCTATGGACTCTACATATGGTCTCCGTGCTCTCTCCTTTCTCTTCTTCTCCCATTGATGGTGGCACACGGTGGGAGGCCCTCCTGGACTCCTTCCACTCCTCTGATGTCATCATTAATGTTTACTTGAATGGTACCGTCTTGGTCCAAGGCCCTCAAGCCAACTTTCTCCTCTTTGATAGAGGCTTCATCAATTTCCTTTCTTCTCCTGCTGTCCGCTCTCTTCCCTCCACGGCTTCCTTGCCCTATCCTGC
Organism: Ambystoma mexicanum; assembly: GCF_040938575.1. Lineage (NCBI taxonomy): Eukaryota > Metazoa > Chordata > Amphibia > Caudata > Ambystomatidae > Ambystoma > Ambystoma mexicanum. The sequence continues at coordinate 100,397,779 of NC_090936.1, read as the reverse complement.
TTCCACTTCTGCCCCACTCAGGCTTCCTTTACACCTCTGCAGGGCGTACCTCTGATTTGTACCCCTCCCTGGAAGTATTTGAAGGATGGCAACCTTCTCCATATTGGCACTCTAAACTCTTGCTCAGCTGTCAAACACTCCTCTGACATCTGACGCCTCCTGCAGGAACTTGACCTCGATATCCTCGGTCTCAACGAGACATGGTTCACGGCAAGCTGTGTCATGACCTTTGACACTCTCCTCCCTGATGGCTACAAGATCTCTGCGCCCAGATCCAAATGTTCCGGAGGGGGTATAGCCCTGATCTTCCCTGAGTGAATACCTGCCTCTGTCTCATTCCTATGGAGGCCTACTCATCTTTCGAATGCCTCGTCTGCAGCCTCTCTCTCTCTCCAGGCCATTCCCTTACTGTGGCTACCATCTATCGACCACCTGGTCAGATCTCCTCTGTCCTCTCTGAGTGGGCGGACCACTCCTCTTCCCTCCTGGTCTCGACCACTCAACTCCTCCTTCTTGGAGACTTCAACATCCACCTGGATGCTTCCTGTCCTTCCTCTGGACTCTTTTGCGACCTCTGCAACTCTCTCTCTCTATTCTCCCCTCTGGCACGACTCAACCTGCAGGTCACATTTTGGATGTTCTGATCTCTTCAGATCTTCCCCTTTCTATCCCTCTCACCACTCTTCTCTCCTGGAGTGATCACTTTCTCCTTTCCTCCCAGCTCACCCTCTCTACCCCTCAGGCCAAGCCAACTCCAACACTGTCACCTACCTTCTCGGTTATCCGACCCGTGAAGCGTGTGTCAGTTGAGGCTTTTACCCCCACTTTCTCCCCCCACCTCCTCTTGGCTGAATCTCACCCTGACACAGCCCTTTCCATGCTCCACAATGCTATATCTGATACTTTCGATGTTCTTGCCCCTGTCATGAAGATCCGCTTGAAGCCCAAAGCCAAGTTCAACACCTTGTACGACTCATGGCGTGCTTCAGGTACATCCTCTAACAAACTGGCCTGCTGCTTTCTCCAAAGGCAATACGGCTCTTTGTCTGCACTAAGAAGAGAACCCACGTCTCTGCGGCATCTAAGAACTCGGCTGAACTCTTTAAAATCTGCAAGGAGCTGACCAATCCTGCTGCAGTCTCTAGATCTCCTGGATTCACTTGTGGGGGGAGACGTACTGTACATTGACGGTTCTTAGACTTTTGACCAGACAGCTGGGGTCAGACATACAGGAACTGCAGTGGTGAGGTTAAGGGAAGATGGAACGAGTGAGGAAGTGGTGAGTGCACACCTGCCATCATGTTATTCAGCACAGCAGCAGATTTAATGGCCTTAATACTAGCATTGGAGTACAGCAAGTGGAAGGAGATAACAGTGTACTCTGACTCTGCATATGTGCCGTCAACAGTACATTCAGGATTGTCAAGATGGATGAGGAGAGAGGCTTTAGGAGGGCAGATGGGACACCAGTACAGCATACAATTCTTTTGGGCAAATTGATTGACATTATTCAGTTCCCTGCATAGATAGCAATTGTGAAGTGCCAAGCACACACGCAAAGGGAAGATCCCATCTCAAGGGGAAACAAAGCAGCAGACTCAGAAGCAAATTGCGCAGCATATTTTGGGCAGCTACTAGAAATGTGGACCGCATTGAATGCTAGAGATTGCACACAGAACATGGTACTAAAGGAAGGATACAATGCATTGCCAGAAATGCAGATTATGGAGTTACGGGGAGCTGCACCCAGGGAGGAGAAAGAGTTGTGGACTAGGAGGGGGTGCACAGTATCCCCAACAGAAGCCCTATGGTGGCAAAATAACACTGGGAAAGTGGTGATGCCCATAGCATTATTGAACACTGCACTGACACAGTTACACTATCCGAAGCACACGGGAAAAGAGGTCATTGCTGCTCGCATTGGAGAAACATGGTTCTGTCCTAATTTGGCAGAACACGTGGCTGAAATTGTAAGCAACTGTTTGGCATGCAAGCAATATACATCAGTACATACATTGAGAGTTGTGAGAGGAGCCATACACCTTCCAGTAGGCCCATTCAAGCATTTACATGTCGATTATGTTGACATGATCCAAGTGTGTCCAGGATACCACTACATGATAGTGGTTTTGTGCCCATTCATGAGGTGGATTGAGGCAGGCCCTGTTTGCATCCTGACGCTCTCAGAGCTGTGAAGTTTTTGGTCCGGGAGGTATCCCCAAGATGGGCCATTTGTAAGGTCCTGCGGTTCTGACAATGGCCCTCACTTTGCCAATGAGATGTTCAAGCACATCACCACTTTGCTGGGAACTCAACATATGTTCTCCTGTGCATAACACCCACAAGCAAATGGGATGTGTGAACACCTGAACGGCCTCCAAAACAAAGCAGAGCACAAAGAAAAATTGGTTACACTGTTTACCCCTCGCATTGTTTGCATTGCTTAATAACCACAGGTCCGACCACCATTTAACGCCCCATAAGGTGGTGACAGGACGACGCATGCAAATCCTACTGGCTCCTCCCACTAGAGCACTGAAAGACTGTGAGAGTAGTGCAGATGTGTTAGGTCAGGAAAACATACGAATATATTACTTCCTAGATTGCTAGTGCCTCCTTTATCTTTCACCAGATACAACGGTTCCATCAGGCCAGAAGACAGCAGAGAAAGCAACTGTGACAATGACCCAAAGGACGCTGAGAATACGAGACAGGTTAACATTAGGGACTTGGTCTTACTACGCAATTTCATCCAAAGGTGGGACGCACCAAGGTACAGTGCTCCCCACACTGTGGAAAATGTGGCAGACCGAGCTGTCGAACTCGAATAGAAAACGGTCTTGAACCACCTCTCTGACATCAACCCCTACCAAGCAGCAGCCTCGCCTGCTGGGAATCTAGTTCAACATAGTCCACGATCACCAGCAGGTAGAGCAAACAAACGATTCTGAACTTACACTGCCGAGTGGAGGACACCCAATGGCTAATTGCTCAAGGGCAGCAGAGTTAGGGACTGGACTATTGATCAATTTAGAGTGCGGATACCTTGTCTGTTTATTATTTTATTCTCTACATACATTTGCCATGAAAGACGACTGTAATAATTGATGATTGTTCATGTTACCCACAGACTATCACCCTGATACCTTCTCAAACCAATTTGTCCACAATGTGAAAAGACCCAGTAGTTTTCGAAAACGATCACCCAGAGTGTATTATCTTGCCTTTGTGGAATATTTGGCCCAAGCTTACCCACAACTCGAGCAAGGAGAGACCCAGCAGTAAGAGCAGTGTGGGAGCTGGTGTTTTTTTTGCAGTGAATTACTATGTGGTCCACAGGGCTTAACAAATTAAGTAAATACTAACAAAATAACACACTTTACGCATTTCAGGCGGGCAACTATATCTTCAGGTTGCACAAGGATCAGCAGCACCGGTAAAGATTGGTGAGATAATAAATAATGTGATTATAGTGTTGTCTCCTTATTCCAAGTGGGGTTGCATTTATATTTTGGAGAATTTTGCTGGTTGCTAGTGCTACCGCTGTATCCTCTATTACCATTGCCCTGACCCCAGCAGGTGGAATGACCATGTCAGGTGGACAGGAGAGCACTGCAAGCACGCTAGGGAGAGGTAAGTGCAGTGTTGACACAGACATGAAAGGGGTGAACATGTATCTCACCGACACTGCTCGAGTGTCTAACAAGATGTTGTATAAACATATGACAAAAGTAGGTAAGGAAACCACTGGGGAGAGTTGTTATGTCTGCTCATTAATCCTCTATGCCATGAATGCCTCCAGAATGTCAAAGCAACTGAAATACCAGCAGCAAGAGCTCAATCCCTGATGCATCTGTTGATGGTAACAATTCAAGGAAGATTTCAAGTAACGTTCCCGTAAAGACATTAGACATGATGAACAGTTATTGTCACTTAGATGAAGCAATAAAATATACCACTGATGGCCCCGAGAAGAGAGGGACCAAGACTATAACACTGAAAGAATAGCCATGTCCATGGACAAGCGTAAAGGAAACAGGAGGAGAATCTGGGTGTTGGTAAAGACCACAGATACTCGTGTATGGTCAAGTATACAGAGAGGATGGATAGAAGGATGGAGTGGTGGTGAGCAAGGCGCTCACCCTAGCACAATCACCAGTGAACAACGTGAGCGCAAAATTGCTCATGTGGATGAAGAATGAACCTGGACGGATGCCTGTAATACCCCTGAAGACGCTGGCACTCTGTTACCAGAATGATGGTGACGTGGAAGTTGGCAAAAACATAGGGTGCAGAAGCATGGAAAAGCATGTAGCGATGAAGACCGGAACAGCAGTACTAATGGACCATAACTGGGCATGCGCGCCAAGGCATAAGAAAAGCTGTCACCAAATTGGGGAGGAGTTTGCTCATTGGTACATGTTAACATGCGGTCATTGGTCGTACCATGAAAAGATGTGAAGCTCGATGGTTTCCTGAAAATGGACACCAACAAAAGGAAGAAGAGGTCTATGAAGGAGGAACGGATAAGCAAGAGCGAGCAGCGCACAAAATTGAGTAGAGTAAAGAGAGGAGGCAATTACGTATCAGAATCAGAAGCATCAGAAACAGCACTGGATGAAGTACCAGCAGAGCACAGGCTATTCAGCAGAACACATGTTCTTTTCATCACTGATTCCATCCTTGCAGACATATACAAACGCAAAATGGCTGCAGATTACCCGATGGGAGCTGATGGTAATGATAAATTCCACAGTGAATGGGTTCAATGCAATAAAGGAAGATCTCCAAGCAGTAAGGTTGGTGGTGCTCCAGAATAGCTATGTTCTGGATCTGCTCACAGCAATGGAAGGCGGAGTTTGCTAAAAAGAAAAACAGGAGTTCCTGTTGCAAGTTCATACCTGCCAAAGGCAAAGATAATGGTACACTAATAGAAGCGGTAACACAACTATCTCAGATGCATGCCAAAATGGAAGAAAGAAGCCAAGGGGCAGGAAAGGATCAGAGCTAGATAGCATACATATGGTCATGGATGCCGTCATGACTATCAGACGGGCTGAAGGTGATATTGGGAGCATTGATATTGGTAGGGGTGACAATGTGTGTGGTAAAGAGTGGCCTCACTAAGTGAGGAAAGACAGCAGATGAAATGATTGGAATGAAGGTCCTGATGAATGTGAACATCGGAGGAGCAAAAGATAACATAGTGGAGGAAAGAGACAAGCTGAGAGAGAGAATGGTAAGCTGCCCAGCATTTCCACTCGAGGTGCTGAAATTGGACAATCCATTCAATGCAAAGTACTACGGAGGAAAATGGGTGTGGTGCAACCCGGAAAGAGTGTGCAGTTATATGGAATGGACCTTGGACAATCATGTGAATTATTACAGACACCTCGGAGGAATCACGAAGATATGGCAACCAAGATTAAAGGATTGATTTATCGGGATGTGGTTTACAGGTTGACCAGAGGGGCGACTGAAGTGGGAGTCCCAGGGGTCCTGAAACCACTCCTCTACCCCCGAAATTCATGATGACACAAAAGGCCAGAAATGGTTGCAGCTACCCATCTTATTTTGGACAGATGCCGGGTGCACCAATGATAGACAAATACCCTGAAAGATATCCTCTCAGCCAGCCATACAGACCAAATACAATGCAAATCTTTGTGTGTGGGAGAAGTGCCTGTGATCGGGGACAGAGAAGCCTATATGGACAGCCCCGATTGAACACCAAGAAACCATGGTACTGCCATCATGACAAAGCAGCGTTGGACATGAAGCCCACTTGCAGTCTGTACTGCACCACATAAACATACACTCGTACACATGAAGAACATGAGCGCACAGTTCTATAGCTAGAGGACAGATGCATATAAACATTGTTGATGTTTCTATTATTTTGTCATTAGCCAAATACAGTAACTCAGAACCTCAAGGCACAAGAGATCCTGAGCAAGCTTGCTGATGCTTAAAGCAAATAGTCACGTGGACATACAGGAGTGTATATTGAACCTGTTCGAACCACTTATAGCAAACCCATAGGGAATGTAGCATAACATGGGCAATGTAGAAACCGCATTATAAGGGTTAGGAAAAATACAGCAGGCCTCGGGCACCTGAGCAAGAGACGAGCTGAGCTGATTCAGGCAGCACAGACAGCAAGACCCATGAGACAGGCCCACAACCAAGGTCAGAGATATGAAGACACATTACAATCGCCAGGCGACAAAGGGACCAGGTAAAGAGGAACTGAATAAATCCTCATAAATGGGAGCTGCAGAGCTCAAATTTGTGATCCCTAAAACATGTGATGCAGCCAATCGAGACAATGGGCAGTCACCCATGGGGAGAAAGAGGAGCCGGTACCAGCAAACTAGACGCAGACTGCAACAAGCATTGCAAACGCAAGGAGAATATTTTCATAGGCAAAGGTGGTGTACACAAGTTACAATACAGACACGTAATCGTTCACATCAACTTGAAGAGGTACACAGCAAGCTTAGAACTCAATCGAGTCCCAGGCCTGGGAGAGGAGATGATCCGCTCTATCCAATCGCAGTTTAGTATTGCATGGGTGAATGGCAAGGGGCAAGAACCAATGGTAAGCCGATTACTCTGCAACAATGTAATAAATAGTCTTTGGGGAGGGGACAGGCCAGCCACCCGACATGTGAGGACCTGTAGAGTAACACCTATAGGGTCCACTATAGGTAGTAGAGGCTTTCAGTAGCTAATCCCTCATGGTGATATGTTTTTATGGGCGGGGCCAAAGTCATAATGCAATAGTGCTAGAAAACCGGCCTGTGCATCATGGAGCCTGGATCTGTGCATGAATCTTCCTGTGTTCTTGTACTGATCCCTGTTGGTTTTGTGTGTAATAAATCGCAGTTTTTATTTGCTATTTACTGAGTCCTCTGTTTTTCCTGGGGAGGGTGTTGGGCCCCCTAAGTCCGCAGACTCCCAGCATCGCTCTGGCATACCAGGGAGTTCCCCCCAACAAGACATGCTCCTGACCCGACATGAATCCCTTGGGGTGCTGAAGGACGCAGAGACTCGACGTAGCAGGTGGGGCTCCGGAGACGGACTTTGCAGGCAGTAGCAGTTACAGGAATGCTGTCAAGCTGCAGAGGGTTCCCAGCAGCAGCAGGAAGTGATGTAGAGATGCTAAAAGATATCAGTGAGCTGGCCTGAGGGAAAAGGTAACCCTGCTGTGCTCTGAGCCAAACATTTATTTATGAGAGGCAATTTTGAATACCGAACAAGTAGAGTTAAAGGGCAAACAGGGCACAATTCTCCTTTTCAGAGATGTGAACCTGGGGAAATCTGTGACCCACATTGCCAACAGCTTACGATTATAACAAGGAGATAAAAGGGCAACAATGGTGCATTTCTCCTTCCTGAGATACCAGTTTGGGGAAACCTGTAACCTATGTTGCCAACCGTCAAGAGACTATAAAAACAGGCAACCATTGTTCAACCCTTCTCACACGGGATACTGGTGTGGAGAATCTTGGAACAAGTATTGCCAATAAGAGAAGTGACCAATTATAGTTGTAGGAGTTTTTCTTCCTGGCAGGCGAGTAAACAGGAAAGGGATTTGTGGAAGTTAGTCCTTGCAGGCAAGTATACCAGGAAAGAAACAATTGCTTTGAAGAACTGTGGCTGTGGTAAAAAAGTGTTGTGGAGAGAAATTGTTAACTTTATCATCCTGTTAAACTGTTGCATCGCAAAAGACATTTTCTGTGCTGTCCTGAACAAAATATTCCATTGGAAGAACAATTGTGATAATCTTAGCTGCTTTACATCCTGGGAAGGATACTTTGTGGAGGAATCAATTGCTTTGGTTTTGAACTTTTATGTGTGAAAGAGACATTTACTTTGCCAAGTGGAAAGAACATATTGGATGGAAAATCCATTGTGTTGAATTGAATAGAACTTTGTTGAACCAGAACTTTTTCAAGGGTTTTTCTGAATTGATCCAGGGTAAGGGAATCCCACCCTGGTCACAAGGAGTACTTTATAAGAGCTATGAGTTTGAACTTTTGTACTGTTTTGTTGAATTGAAATTAGATATATTTACCTTGTAGCCTTTTTTTAAATGTGTTAGTGTGAGGGTGAGATACATTTGGACACACTGTCATCTTTTTTTAGTTGTAGTTTGCTAGGCAGGAACATTCTTGTTAGGATAGGGACAGATAGGCATTTATCTCACCCCACTTGACTTTTAATAAAATGGCAAACATTGAGAAATCTGCAACTTTGTGTCTGTCTGTCGTTTCTGACCCGTCACATTTCTCTGAGAAGCCTGTAGCAATGCACCTCCAACCGTAATGAGCTGACGTCCACGATCAGTGCTGAGCATCGGCGTGTATCAAAAAACACCATTGTCACCTCAGAAGTAAGAACTGTTTTGATATCGGAAAACGCTTTCTCTTCCAGCAGCGTCCACTGCCACTGGACATCCTTCTTTGTAAATTGCCAGAGTGGTTCAGACAGGGAAGCCAAATTCTGTAGGAAGCAGCCACAACACATGACCATGTCTAAAAAACGGTGCATTTCTGACACATTTGTGAGAGGCTGGGCTTCCTGTAGATCCGGCACCTTCTTCGGGTCTGCTGAGATGACACTTTCCTGAAAAATGTAGCCCAAGAACTCCAGCCTTCTCTGCAGAAATGCACACTTTTTCTTATGGATCATCAGCTGTGCTGCCTGAATTCTGTTGAACGCCTTTTCTAGGTGCTTCATTTTGGTCTTTGCAAATACTAAAATGTCATCACTGAAATTGCTAGCCCCAGGTAGATCCACCAATACACTCCTAATGGCTTGCTCAAACATCTCAGCGTCTGAAGAGACACCAAAACCAAATTATTTGTACCGATACATGCCTTTTTGGGTGAAAATGTCTTTATGTATTGTGACGATGGATGAAAGCATACTTGATGATAGCCTGTTTGTTACTCCAACTTCGAGAACAATTCTGCCCACTGGAGATCTGACACTGTCATTAATGGTTGGCGTTATATGCAATTCCCTCTTAATGGCCTTACTTGGGAAACTTGTATCTACACAAATGCTCACTGAGTCAGGCTGTTTGGACTTCCGGGCAACAACTATCCACCGCTGCGCAACCCAATAGTGTGTCTTCACTGAATGGGGTTAGATAGAACCACACTCTTCTTTTTCTGTGACCCTGGTTGTACGGATGCAATAAACACACCATCAAGGGGAATTGGCTTCACTCCCCAAATGTGAAAATAGGTACAGTGATCTTATATAGTGGGGTTGACTGTCGTAGCTTTTTGTAATGAGGCCTCACCATGACATTGACCGATGCACCTGTGTCAATGATGACTAGAGTATTCATATATTGAACACATACTACACACTTCAATTGTTTCCTTTTTCGGCCGGCACAAATCACATTCCATATGAAATGAATATCTCCATCCTCCTCATCGGAGGATTTGGGATAGTCATCTCAAACAGACAGATCCATCACCAGCAACTTTTCTTTTCTGCATTGAAATTGTGGGTTCCGCTTTGGTTTTCCTTGATAGTGCAGAGGGGGTAATTGGGCTATGCATGCTTTCGCAAGGAATTTAATGCTGTCCACATCTGCCACATGTGTTCTTTTGCAGGGAATTCCCCCTTGTGTGGCAGACTGTATGTACCCACAATATGGACAATTTCCAGACGATTAAGACATCTTTCAGGAACTGCTTCGGACTGCCCCTGTTGAACGCTAAGCCATCAGCCACCTTGATCGCCTTGAATGTGCTCACCTCAGCCAGTTCAGGGACCTTCCCAGTTCTAAGACCTGCGATATACTGATCCCGGGCTCTATCAAGATCTGCTTGCGGAAGTTCACTGTCGGACATCCTTGTATGATCTCTGCACAGTCCTCCTCATCTTGTAAGACACCTCTGAATGCCAGTTGACGCAGTCACGCATGGAACATATCCAGCGACTCATTCTTTTGCTTGGCATAGCACAGTAGGAGTCGCTCATAGTCTGCATTTATCATTGGACTGAAGTAATGACTTAAGGCCATAGTAACAGCCAGTGGTAGAAGTGTGCCAAAAAAAGTAGTGGAACTATGGTCTTGGTAAGGGAGAGGGTAGGCGGAAGCATAGTGCAGCATGTAACAAGGTGTTGTCTCTGGGGCATTGCAACAGTCTAAGTGAATAGTAACTAGGCTCCTATTACAACTTTACACTTTCACAGTGACATGAATGGACACATCCTCTATACAGAATGGTGAACATGTTTGGAACAATTAGAGGAATGGTAAACTGAAAACAATAAAAGTAGTGGAACACCGCTCCCGACAGTTCCCGCTCACTTCGATCACTGGTAACAGCAGCGTATTTGTTGTCTGGGGAGTTAAGTCTTAAATGTTTTGTGCACAGCCGGACCCACAGAGTAGAGAGGCGTGGATTTCTTGGTACCATCGTTTATTTCACCAGCGACATCATAGTACATATCCAGGCACATGGCCAATCGGGAATCCTAACTGGATGGGGTGCCCATCATGTCGAATTCCGTCAATGGGGCAAGCAAACCCTGTTGCCTAGGCTCATAGCCACTGCAGGCTCACCTCTGCATCATCCGCCATTGAGGGACTGCATATCTGTGTGGCGTTCCCTTACACTATCTTCTGATCCTGCACACTGTGCAACTCTATGCTACCTGGCGTTTGTGGCGTACAGCAGCACGTGTCATCGGGGTCAAATGTATCCTCCTGTATGGATAAGTCATGGAAGGATTTTCACACACCCCTACAGGAGGAAGCTTCCTTCCCTGTGCCCCTAATAAGTGGCAGCGTTGCCCAGAATAGGCGCATGCGCACTCTTTAGCAGCGGCAACCTCGATGTAGGACTCACCCTGCCTAACGCCAGTTATCAGCAGCGTGCTTCGACGACGTCTCAGGTCCTTCACGTAGTCAGACGCCATGTTTGTTTTCAAACGCATTCTGGAAAGGGGAGGCTGCGTCACCGCCTCGTCGCCAATGTTATTGTTAAGACCCTTCACGGCCTGGGCATCCGTTGTATTTGCCTGCCTCTCTCATCTTCCTTACTTTGCCTGCCTCTCTCATCTTCCTTACTTTGCCTGCCTCTCTCATCTTCCTTACTTTGCCTGCCTCTCTCATCTTCCTTACTTAGCCTGCCTCTCCCATCTTCCTTACTTTGCCTGCCACTCTCATCTTCCTTACTTTGCCTGCCTCTCTCATCATCCGTACTTTGCCTGCCTCTCTCATCTTCCCTACTTTGGCTGCCTCTCTCATCATCCTTACTTAGCCTGCCTCTCTCATCATCCTTACTTTGCCTGCCTCTCTCATCTTCCTTACTTTGCATGCCTCACTCATCTTCCTTACTTTGCCTGCCTCCCTCATCTTCCCTACTTTGCCTCCCTCATCTTCCCTTCAGGGGTTGCAGTTGCGACAGCTGGTGACCCCCCAATGACGTCCCTGCTTAGTCTGCGCCTCTCATCATCACAATGCATGTGGGTCTAGAAGCATGGTGCTAGTCTCCCTGCAGGGCAGCATGGCAGTGACTAGAAGCATGGTGCTAGTCTCCCTGCAGGGCAGCATGGCAGTGCCTAGAAGCATGGTGCTAGTCTCCCTGCGGTGCAGTATGGCAGTCACTAGAAGCATTGTGCAAGTCTCCCTGCAGGGCAGCATAGCAGTGCCTAGAAGCATGGTGCAACTCTCCCTGCAGGGCAGTGTGCCTAGAAGCATGGTGCAAGTCTCCCTGCAGGGTAGCATGGCAGTGACTAGAAACATGGTGCAAGTCTCCCTGCAGGGCAGTATGGCAGTGCCTAGAAGCATGGTGCAAGTCTCGCTGCAGGACAACATGGCAGTGCCTAGAAGGATGGTGCAAGTCTCCCTGCAGGGCAGCATGGCAGTGACTAGAAACATGGTGCAAGTCTCGCTGCAGAGCAGCATGGCAGTGACTAGAAGGATGGTGCAAGTCTCCCTGCAGGGCAGCGTGCCTCGAAGCATGGTGCAAGCCTCCCTGCAGGGCAGCATGGCAGTGCCTAGAAGCATGGTGCTAGTCTCCCTGCAGGGCAGCATGGCAGTGACAAGAAGCATGGTGCTAGTCTCCCTGCAGGGCAGCATGGCAGTGCCTAGAAGCATGGTACTAGTCTCCCTGCAGGGCAGCATGGCAGTGACAAGAAGCATGGTGCTAGTCTCCCTGCAGGGCAGCATGGCAGTGACTAGAAGCATGGTGCTAGTCTCCCTGCAGGGCAGCATGGCAGTGCCTAGAAGCATGGTGCTAGTCTCCCTGCAGTGCAGCATGGCAGTCACTAGAAGCATGGTGCAAGTCTCCCTGCAGGGCAGCATAGCAGTGCCTAGAAGCATGGTGCAACTCTCCTTGCAGGGCAGTGTGCCTAGAAGCATGGTGCAAGCCTCCCTGCAGGGCAGCATGGCAGTGATTAGAAGCATAGTGCAAGTCTCCCTGCATGGCAGCGTGCCTACAAGCGTGGTGCAAGCCTCCCTGCAGGGCAGCATGGCAGTGATTAGAAGCATGGTGCAAGACTCCCTGCAGGGCAGCATGCCTAGAAGCATGGTACAAGTCTCCCTGCAGGGCAGTGTGCCTAGAAGCATGGTGCAAGTCTCCCTGCAGGGCAGCGTGCCTAGAAGCATGGTGCTAGTCTCCCTGCAGGGCAGCATGGCAGTGCCTAGAAGCATTCGTCTGCGCTTCGCACCCCCAGATGACCTGGACGACTTGAGTTGTGTGCATGCACACAATGATACAGCTCCAATTCAGGACATGGAGGTTCCGGGTGAAAACTGTTTCAGACTAATTCTGCACATGACACAGTAAAAAGACAAGGCCAAACAAAATAGTGCGCGATTCTGTTTTTTTAAATTCTTTTTATTTTTTTTTTACAATGGGTGGCGACATGGACTTCTGCTTCCAAGCACAAACATTTCAAAAGCCAAACATCAGCCCGTGCTGTCTCCTTGGAAACCTTCGCTGAGGAAAAGAATTAGCGTGAAAGTGGCACCCTTTCTGCTTGACATTTAAACTACAGCCAAACCGCAGGGATGTCCGGGCCAGTTTTCTTTCATCAGCTTGAACAGAAGGTCCTTAATTCAGTAACAAGCCATGCAATGGATGGGATGCAGAATAACTCTTACACCAAAAAATAAGACCGACTCAGGAAGTTGGCAAAGCTCATCCAACTGTTTTATTATCAAGTGTCTAAAACAGGGAGTTACAACGGACGTTCGCTCGAGCTCTCAAGCATTTCACATAAAAAACATTGCTTTATACTAAAAATCTGTCATACGTGACATCATACTACGTGGCAAAGAAGAAAAACCTACGCGGGTTGTGGTTGGACTAAACGGAACATCTAAGTATACTTTCTGTAAGGGACCGGGTTGTGATTGGGTCTGTACAGTCAGGTGGACAGCTTATGCCCACCCCTAGTGCAAGTCATCTCTAACAGTTACTAGATACACAATATTTTTCAGAGTTCATGCATTGTGTACATTTATCATCAAGAAGCATCTGTGTTGTGTTCATACACATTATGGTGCAGGTGAAGTTTTCCACAAATGCAATACATTGTTGGAAGCCAGACATATTTGCTTCACAACTTGGTTGTGTTTCTAATGGGTTCTGTTCATTTTCAACTTTAGTCATGTTTTGGTTGCCTGTCGCATACATTTTACGTTCTTGCCGGGGCAAATCATGTTTACTCTTATCATTTAATTTACACTAGAATTATAAAAGAAAAGTGTGTTAAATACTCCCTTAATACCTTATCTGAGGGATGGAGGAGTATTGAATGTCTATTTCTAACACCCACCAACCTTAACTTGGAGCTAATGTGCTATAACTGATCAGCAGAAGCAGGCCCCTTGCTCCTCAAGGGAGAGCGATTGTCATTACAGCAATCACAGACGTGTCCGCCTCTTTCAGATCTTCAAGACTACAATTCAAACATTCAAAACCTGGCTGTCCCGCCAGTTCAAGCACTGTTACGAAACAAACAAAAATGAGATGGTTAAATTTGTAACTGAAATAGAATCCTGCTTTTTGGTCACAATGTGGATCGCTGATGCATTCGAATGATTTCCATACAGTTAACATTTTGCGTGTGTCGGCTCGATGTCACATACTTTTTACTCTCTTGCAAAGGAGAAAATTCATTTTTACTCCCTTGAAATTGAATTTACTATCAAAATTCAAAAATAGCAAATAAAATACTCCCACCTCAAAATCTTATCTGGAGCAGTTTTATACCTTTTAAAATGGTGGCATAGTGAGCTATGGAGGCTCAACAATGTGTTTGCAAACGCACAGGTCTTAAATAAGATAAAACTGGAAATGCCAAATCACAGAATTTTTCATCTTTTTTGCGTTTGTCTTATTTTTCATTGCTAGATCACATTTATTTAGGAACATTTTATAATTTGCCTGAGGGTAACACAAAATGGAGCACATAATGTTTTTCTTTAGATGCTGATTTAAATAATAAAGAATGAAGGACTTGGACTACCAATAAACAATGCGATGAGATCAATTTGGATGTAATATCTTGAAGATCACTTTTTTTAGCGGAGCCTAGAAACTATTGTATGTGCGCCTTATGATAACCAGAATAGGAATCCAAAAGCCCCCGTGCTTAGCGTGTTATACAAATGATAAAATAAATGAATACATGTTATTTTTCATTAATCCTTTCAACGAAATATCTTTATTTCATTTGAAATATCAGGTTCAAAATTAGATGATTTAATTACTTAATCGAAGTCAGCAAAAAAGGTCCATAAAGCCGTGGTTGAGTCAGCGTGCTTAATTGGTAGTCTCAATCTCAGAGAATGCAATGGCAGATTGCTAAGTGATCAGCCAGCGGCCATGACTTTTAGGGGCCCGAAGGGAGTGTCTCATACTGACTACGTATTCATCTTGGCCAGCCACTGGCCTAAAACTCGGAACCTGACCATTATTACTGGGATGGAGGGGGGCCACTTGTTGCCTTGGCATTGGTGGAACTAGGGAGGCTAGGGGGGCGGGGGCAAGCCAACATATAGGGGTCGAGGGGCACACCAGAAAAACAATAAAGTGGTTAGACTGGATAGAGCGAGGTGAAAAGCCTTAGGCATATGCAGCAATAGCAGGCAACTTGGGCAGCATCTGCAATCCTGGTGCCCCGGCATCTGCCATAATAGCAGAATTTGAGGGTTCCATGTGTTAATATCCCCGCAAAAATATCGCCATACAAAAATATCACCATATTTTTGCGCCGATATTAAGGCATGGAACCTGCAGGGGACACAGCAACCCCTGCATTATTTTTAAACGACCGGGGGACACCCATGCAATCCCCGCTCCCAAAACCCCCAAAAATGACCCCCCCAAAAAATATCGCCTATGGCCGTTCCAAACTACCATATATATGGCGATATTTTTGGTGGGGATAATATGTAGTGATACCGATTTGAGACCCTGCGCAAAAACCTGGTACCCTTTGTCTCCTCGTCAAGTTCAAAAATGCTCTAGTTCGTAAAAAGCCCTACTATTGCATGCAAGAACTGCAAATCCTGTGGAAAAAGGGGCCCTGCAGCAATTGAGGTTACACCATAAACACTCTTGCGTACAACAAGAAAATCATATGCCCAAGCGTCCTGGGCTGCAATACACGAGGTGATGGAAGAAGGGGATATGGTGCAGTTTTGGAAGTGGGTCTCTCCTAGCGAGCTGGATGGCGACCAGTCCTTACAATGCTGTACCTCGGGAGCTGCCTGGAGAAAACATATCTCAAACCTCTATGGAGGGGAGGGAAGGCAAGCTACCCAGTATAGTGTGGAAGAGGTATGCATAAGCCCCCTAGATGCAGCCCTGGTCCTAACCAACAAGGAGGTGGAGGAGCCATTGGGTTCTCAAATAAGGGAAAGCGGCAGGGCCGGACCTCATCCCCCTAGACTTCTATCGAGATGAAATGGCTTTGTGGGTGCCAGTCTTGTGCAGGGTATTTAATGCTGCCATTGGTGCCAAGGAAGTACCAAGAACCTGGCGCGGCACCACAATAGTATTGATACACAAGAAATGGTCCAAACACCAGCCCAAAGATTACCACCCGATATCCCTACTCAACTGCGCCGGGAAAACCTTGGCAAAGTCTTGCTGGGAAAATTACAAAAATGTGTGGATGACACAGGGCCTATTAGCAATGCCCAAGTCGGGTTTCGAATTGGCCGCAGCACGGTCGGTCACTGTTTTTTATCCTTGTACGTCATGTTTCTGGACCTGAAAACAGCGTTTGACTCTGTGCCACGAGCACTACAATGGCAAACCCTGAAGAAGCGCAAAGTCCCAATTGAGGTGCTCCATGCGATTTAAATTGCTACATGTGCACAACCAGGCCTCTGTGCGATATGGTCTGGGAGGGGACCTGACCGATCACTTTGAAGTACTGAAGGGGGTGCGCCAGGGATGTGTCTTGGCCCCACTCATTTTCCTGTTATATATCCAGGAAATTGTGGATGCTCTAGAAGCAGGCGCCTTGGATGCCCCAGAAAGTGGGTCAAAGAAATGGCCCACCCTATTTTATGCAGATGACGCGGCTATTCTCGCCACTACTCCAGCAGGGCTGAAAGTGGCCTTTAACATCTTCTCAGCAAAATATAGGGAGTTTGGACTTGAGCTCAAGAGCTATAAGATCAAAGTTATGGTCTTTAAACCTCCCTTCTCAAAGCCTTGACGGGTGAAAGAAATTGAGGTAGATGGTCATACACTGGACCAAGTGGGGCTTTTTGTCTACCTTGGGATTAGATTCAATGAGGAGGGGGATGGGGGGGTGGATGAACCAACTCCTTAAATCCAAGGTAAGCCTAACGAAGTATAGTGGGGCCATTCAGTCCTTTTTTTCGGGACATGGTAGTGGGGAAATTTCCCCAGCCCTAGCATTATTTGACAAGCAGGCTCTGCCTGTGGTCCGTTATGTCGCAGAGATCAGGGGCTTTGCAAACACAAAACTGTGGTCCCCCTTTGAGAACATCTTCTTAAAGTTGCTGCTCTTGCCTAAGAATGCCTCGACCGCATTGACACAAGTAGAATTGGATTGCAAGTACTGCGTCTGGCTGACCTAGTTGCCCTCAAGCCAGCCCTATATTGGTTGAGAGTTTGGTCTTCCGTGAGCCTGTCTCCCTACAAAGAGGCTCTAAGTGATTTTTTGCAACTGAAAGGTGCAAAACGCCAGGGCTGGGTCCTCCATGTGAAATAAATCCTGTGCGAGCTAGGCCTTTGACACATTTGGGAAAATCCAAATGAGTGTCGCCCTTCTCTTAAGGCAGAGCTGAAGATGATCGCCAAATGCAATTCCTTAGGGATCCTGCAGACCCGAAGGTAGGCAATGATAAATGTCCCTGTATTCCTCTTGCCAGGTTCACTGGGGAGTAGTCAACCCTTGCTGGATAGCAAACACCCACTTATGAGCGTTCTTTATATGTCCGCTTTAGACTGGGTCTACTGCAAAGTGCCTGGTATACAGTGATTGGTCCGTTCAGAATACTGCTCGTTGCCCACTCTGTAAACAAGCTGACGAGACCCTGATCCACTTTACGTTGTTATGCCAGCTTTCAACAGAGTTATGGCGTAGGTATTTATTACCACTTTTGCTTGGCATAGGGTTGAGAAGCACGAGGGAATCAATGCATTTCGATGAGTGGAAACTGGTATTTGCCTCTGCCAGGTATGGTCATCGTGCCTGGCTTCTAAGAAGAAAGTTGTTGGGCATTGATGTACCCCCAACCATAGGCCACCCTTAAAGCTTCAAGCAGTGCCCGCTCCCTGCAGTTCAATGAATGCACCTTTTGAGGCTGCAAGCTTTGCTCTCCTCTCAAGGATTAAGCTACATTTCAAAGATGCTTGTTTAATTTATCCGCCTTGGAATTATTGTCTGTGGTCCTATTGTATCTTTCTTAAGCTAATTGAATGTGATTTTATTAACTGTGATTGTGTGTTGTGCTAAAGGACAAATCCGAATAAAGCTTTTGAAACGATTAAACTGATGCTTGCAAGGGCCACTCCTTAGAAGCCTGCTGAGAGTTAATGGCTTAATTGGAGAGCAAATGCCTACCGGTGTAATAAAAACATCTTAACCAAGTGTGCGTTTAACGACGTGATTGAAATCTCTTGCATGCACTGAAGTCTTGTTAAACACAAACAACAAAGTCAAATGTTTTGGCTTGAGGTATTAGACATTTGCCAGCTACTGGCATCATAGGCCCAGGTAATCCCTACTTTTTCCAGCTGTTGCAATCTTAAGGCCAGGTAGTACCATTATATTAGTGCCAAGCAAATGCCTATCCCTTACCCACACATAATGGATAGGCATGTGCTCGGCACTGATACCTGGCCTTAAGATTGCAACAGCTGGAAAATGTATCATTACCTGGGCATATGACGCCAGTAGCTAGCAAATGCCTAATACCTCAAGCCAAAATATTTGGCTTTGTTGTTGTTTGTTTAACAAGACTTCAGTGCATGCAAGAGATTTAAATCACGTAGTTGAAGGCACACTTGGTTAAGATGTTTTTATTACACTAGTAGCCATTTGCTCTTTAAAGAGCAATAGCAGGACTGGGCCTAACGTGAGGACTTGTACAGAGAAAGTATGACATGTGGATCCCTCTGGGATTAGAGTACAGAAACCAGGATGTGATCGGGACGAGAGGGAAAAGGCGTGCAATTCTATAGGGCAGGTGCCATATCTACAGCTGGCCTGCTTCCATGGCCAGCTACTTAAGCATATGCCCCCGTCCAATTACAAACCTTCAGAAAAAACACTTAGCTAAACCGAGCATTTCTAATCTTACTCCAGTCTTTTCTCAGCCCCTGTAGCACTTAATGGATGACTCATCTTGCAGTGCTGTGCTATTCAAGCTATCATACCCAGCTCACTCCCTCGGTACCTGCATCCAGTTTTCGATTTAAGTGCTGTGCTCCATGCCACCATTAATGTGTAGGATGAAGTTAAAAAGGTGGGCTTGTTTGGGTCTCATAATATTTATGCATTTTGTGATGTTTGTTCTTGTTCCTGGGAATGGCAGTGTAAATTTAATTCAACCTTTGCTGATGTTAATACACAAATCCTATGACAACTGTGTTTATTGAAAATGAAAACATGAGCGCCAATTCCCACGCATTTAAAGGGTTAGCCTCTCCTCCTTCACACCACTCACTTGTCATCAGTCACAAGACAGCTCGGAGGGCTTTGGGTGCAGGGTGTGTTGTGTCCTCGGGTTTCCCAAGGAAGTGTGCTAAAGGTCGGACCTGCAGTGAGTCAGCGCACACCTACGGCTTCATTGTGCAGTGCCAGTTCTGCTTGATGTATGATGATTACCTGGCCTGCAGCAAAAACAGGCTTATTAATCGCTGCTGATCTCGTGGTTCACGGATTAGAGAAAGCCGCCCAGTTAGGGTTGCCTGTTCTGTCCCATGATCCAATCGCATTCGATTCACAAGGCTGATGAAATAGCAAGGTTTACGCGTTATTCCTGCAGGTGTGAGGCTGCACAGCTTGAGCTATCCACCTACCTATCCCGGGGGCGGATGCCCATTGCTACTGTGCCATTGCTGATGCCTTTGCACTACCAATAGTGGCTTCACGGACCAGCTTTCTCTTTCCCTGCTGATATCTTCCCACCCTGTTCCAATGTCGTCACCACCGTCCTACTGTTTATGCAGGATGGATGGAATTGATGGATGGATGGAATAGATGGACTGGATGGAATGGATGGAGTGGATGGAATGGGTTGAAGGGATGGAATGGAAGGATGGTCCAGAGCACCCCAACTATCAACCTATCTGTCTCTCTTCCATCACTATTGCAAAGTTCAACCAGAAGACTTTTCACTCGGCTACAATGCCAAGCCTTTAATGACCGCTCTAAGTTTCATAACAGCTGTGTAAATCCTGGTCATCTCCCACAAGGCTGCTGGGAATGCTCTACTATGGCTTGCATGCCCTGCCAGAAGGGCCACCATGGCCTTTAACGGCCTGCCAGCCCCAGCTAAGGACTGTGGGTCATTAAAGGCCAAGTCTGCCATCTCGGCAGGGCATGAAAGCCATTCGCACCCCGCCGTTCTTCCGGTGTGTGAATGGCTTTCACAATTTTTCATCAGGAGATCCACGCTACTAGTGCAGCCATCTCCCGATGAAGGATGAAAAAATGGATGCTCACCATATGGAAAAGGGACTAAGTCTCTTTTCCATTTCTCTGGCGGCTGCCCGACGAGAGGTACCGTTGCACAGGTAAGGGGCTGGAGTGGGGAGGCAACAGGGAGATACTCTCTGTTGCCTCCCCGCAGTGAAAAAAAAGGTTAAAACAAGCCCAACTTGGGGAAGGGCCTCAGGTGGCTGGGACAGTGGACGGGGAATGTGTATTCTGGCCTGCAGTTCCAGCCACCTGATTGGCTGAGCACCCTTCCCCCGGTGCGAATTGCAGATGCCACCTTGGCCCCTGTGAACACCATCCTGCATTTTGTAGTGCGCCTCATCACATGGTCAAGGAAATTCTACCACATCCCCCCAATCCTCAGAGATCTGCACTGGATGGACCTTCAAGTGCACATGATGGTCAAGACAGCGTGCATCAGCTACAAAGCCATCACAACCAAAACACTGCTCAACTTGGCAGATAATCTCCAAAAGTCAAAACACCACCATAGGTTCTAACATCACCAGACAAACCAAGAACTGCAAGAGGGAAACACCAGTTACCAATGGAAGGTAAGGCTGGCCCCTCCTTCCTAGACTTCAGGAAGGATTGGAATATCTTACTCTTCAAAGAACATCTTGCCAATGACTGATACCACCGCCAATCAACAACAGTTCTCCTTCTGTGGAGTTGCCCCTGCCTGCTGTCCCTGCACAACCATGCTCCTCTGATACCCCCATCCCTGGATGTGTCCTCTCTGTACAGCACTCAGTTGCTAGATCGTCTCCTTATGAATCTAATACATTCTATCATACAGTCGAGTAAGGCCCACAAAAACTCCAGCCACATTCCTTTCATAAAAATTGATTTGATTTAACAGAAAACTCATCTCCTTGGTCAAACTCAACAAAAGCTGTCAAGACATGGTCAGAAAATGTTGGGTATCTCCCTGATGCTTATAATATGTAGCTCTTGCTTGTGAAACTCTTTGGTTATCACTGGGAGTTGATGGGATACAATCGACTTGCTCCCTCCTTTTAGGTCAACTCATCATCGCTTTGTCTTCACCGCCAGCTGCAGATATAACAGAGTTTCTCTTCCACTTTAAGACACAGTCTTGCCTGCCCAAGCTTGCACAGATGAGCTTAAGAGGGCCTGTTCATTGTCCTTTCCTAGGTCCTGACCTCGTCCCTATTCACAGTCTCTCTACTTTTGATCAGGTCCCAATTCTCATCAGCACCATGCCACGGGCTGGTTCCTCCTCCCACCAGGGGTTTAACCCCTCCGTATCAGGGTTGAACATCTGCCCTCTGTCTTGAGTTAAGCATGCCCTCTTGTTCCTTCCTACTCTTGATGACTTCCATTAAACTATTCCTTGTCATTCTCTTTAGACCTTCAACCTCCTCCTGATGACTTTCTCTTACTGCCTCCTGTCTTCCTCCTACCTCTTCTTGATGTCTCCTTCCTACTACCTCCTACTGATCTCCTCCTCCTACTTCCTGATGCCTACTTCCTACCACTTGTGAATGTCTCACTCCTTATGCTGATCCCCTGATATCCCTTCTTTCTCTTGTCTCCACCCTTCTCCATCCCTCTCCTAACCCCTTCCTTAGTCTCTTTCATGAACCACCATCTTGCCCTAAACCTCTGCCACATCATTCTTCAAAGGCTGCTCATCCTTTTTATACTCTAGTAGCTCCTTGCCTAGGGCTGATCCAGGAGTAAGAGCCTGCCCAAGGGTATAGTTAGTAGAACCGGTGTGTCATTGGTTATTGTGAGATTGATCGCCTCTCTTAGGTGTAGTCTACGTGGTCGTATTGCCTCTGAACTGTTGCTTTCAATAACTGGCCCGCCATTATGGATTCTTTATGTGAGGTTTGTTTGTTTGTTTATTTTATTTATATAGTGCACCAGACCCTGAAGTAAAAGGGCGCTTAACGACAGGTCACAGAAAGGTCACAGAAAGGTACAATATATATAGAATTTACAGTTATACATTATGAGGAAGTGATATACAATATATACAATCAGCGGTAATTAGGGCATACAATTGAGACATTTGAATAGTATGTATAGTATATAGAGTAATCGTGGTCTTAGTCGGGCTTTGGATTGGTTTTTGTTTTGTCCAGTAGCCAATCAATGACTAACTTCCTGAACATATGGAATGAAGCGGCTGATTTGATATTCAGCGGCAGGGAGTTCCAAAGATGAGGGGCGAGGACCGTGAAGATTGAGCTGCCAGCTCTTTTGGAGGTGAATCTGGGCACCATGAGGCAGAGAGTGTTAGCGGATCTAGTGATTCTGGTATTCGGCTTCAAGGAGAGTTTGTTGGTGAGATATGGGGGGGCTAGGTGGTTTAAGGCTTTGTAGGTAAGGCAAAGAGTTTTTAGGTACATTTTTTGTTGAATGGAGAGCCATTTGCAAGAAATTCTGATGGGGGAGATGTGCTCTCTCGTAGGGATGTTTAGTGCTGCTCGCAGCGCATTGTTTTGTAGAACATGGAGTTTATTAATTATACCTTGGTTCGCCCCTAGGTAAAGGCTGTTACAGTAGTCAAGCTTAGATTGTATGAGCGCCCTCGCCAATGTGAGGCAGCTGTTCGTAGATAAAAAAGGTCTGCAAGCTCTAATTAGTTTCCTGTGTAGGCGGTAGCAGAGGCAGTCATGTTGACTTGTTTTGAAAGATTAGTATTGGCATCAAGATAGAAGCCTAGGGTTTTCACAAATTTAGGGACGGGAATAGTGTTACCATCAATGATGAAGTTGGTGTAGTCAGGACTGAGTTTCTGCAAGTTAATGGGGGAGCCAACCAGGAGGAGTTCCGTCTTCTCATCATTCAAGCAAAGGCCGTGTGTGGCCATCCATGCCTGAATGATGGAGAAGATTTTGTTGATCCTGAAGGTGAGAAGTGGGCAGCCAATGAGAGGTGGTTACAAAGTATTTTATGGTCGACCAAGTCGAAGGCTGCTGAGAGGTCTAGAAGGAGCAGGATGGCCGCTTTGTCTTTGATGTCATTAATCTGACTTTTGAGGTCAACAAGGGCAGTTTCTGTTCCGTGTTGAGGTTGAAAGCCAGATTGACATAGCCCTAGTAGTTGGTTGGATTCTAAGTAGTCACTAATTTGCAAGTAGGCAACTCTATCAAGAATTTTTAGCAAGAAGGGGACCGTAGTGATTGGCCTGTGGTTAGTGGGAATGGCTGGGTCTAACGATTGTTTTTTTAGGAGGGGGAGAACCCATGACTGTTTCAAGTTGTTGGGTATAGAGTTGGTGGCGAAGGATACATTTATGAGTTTGGAGATGAAGGGGGAGAGGTCTCTTGCAGCATCTTTGATAACCTGGGCTGGGCAGCTATCCTCTTTGCAGTTAGACGGTTTGAGGGATGCTATAATTTTTTGGGTTTCTGGTATGGTAACCTTTTTGAATGTGAAGCCAGCTTAGGCATTGGTAGAGGTGGATATACTGGGGGTGGCGGAGTTACTATTGGATAGTTGTAGTCGTTTAGCCTCAATTTTAGTTTGGAGGCCACCGATTTTGTTGGCAAGGGCATATTGGATGCTGGTGCACCAAGGTTTGTCTTTCACCCAGGTGTCTGTAGGTGGGTTAGGGTTTTCTAGTTCCTTCAAAATAGTGAAGAGTTCTTTAGCAGAGGATCCTGCTTAATCAATTCTCACATTGTAGGAGTCCTTTTTAGTGCGGATTATCTCTTTTTTGTAAAGGGAGGATATGGTCATAAGATTAGTTTTATTTTCAACTGAGGGAGTAGTTTTCCATATGGTTTACATCTTGGCTTTCTTTTTTCTGAGGATTTTGAGTTCGGGTGTGAACCAGGAGTTCAGATGCGCTCTAGGTTTACCTTTGCGTAACTTTAGAGGGGCCACGGCGTCAATGGCGTTAGTCATGCCATCATTTTAGGTGCTGACTAGGAGGCTGAGGTCAGCAGTAGCTGGAAGCGAGTTAAGGAGGGGGAGGACCACTGGTATGAGGGTGTCCGCTGTAATGTTGCGCTTATTTCTGGTTAGACAGGCAGGCGCGAGAGGGCATTTTTTGGGATTAGGCTTGTTGATGCTGATGTCAAAAGGTATGAGGAAATGGTCTGCCCAAACGAGAGGTTGGGGTGCTTTGCAGGTGATGTTACAGTTATGGGCTGCGACCCAGTCGACGGTTCTGCCTTCTTTTTTTAAAAAAAAGCTTTTTTTATTATTTTACTAGAGTGACAAACATAAAATAAAAAGAAACGTCTAGCCTCCAGTGAGTCATCGTATCTGAAGTGACATTGAGGCGTTATTCGGTCAACAAGTAAAACAGAAAAACTGAAGCTCAAAAGGAAACATGGGGGGGGGGGGGGATGACAGGGGAGACAAGGGAGCATCAGTATTCACATTCAACTGTCGTGGGAGTCTCTTTCTGCTGCAGTACTTTGGAGCAGGGGCTGACCCCCAGGTCAAGGTTCGAGTGGTGACAAGGAAGTTGGCAGATTATTGATGCTGGTGTTCGGTGAGGTCTCGGGGGTATGCTTTCGTTTCCCCTTCCCTTGGGGTCCGTAGTCAAGCTTCTCCATCCAGCGTAAGGTTGGGGGTTGTCTTGCTGCACCCGGGAATTGCTGGGTGTAATCTAGGAAAGGTGCCCATATTTGTTGGAATTTACTTCTATTGTCGAAAGGGCACCGCAGTGATTTTTTCTGCGGCCACTATTTCCCAGCATTTCGTCCACTACATAGGGATGGAAGGGCCCTCAGGATGCTTCCAGAGCCTGGCGATTGATATTTTTGCTGCCGTTAGAAGATGCGAGAAGAAATCTGCTAGGCGGCCGGTTAGGGGGAATCGGCCTTCGCCTAATGCTCCCAAGAGGATCACTCCCGGGTCCCATGGGATAGAGAGGCCTGTGATTAGTTTGATTTGGTCGATGACTTCCCGCCAGAATTGGGTTGCTTTAGGACAGGTCCACAGTAGGTGGAATAGCGTGCCTTTGACGGAGCATCCTCTACAGCAGTGCGATGGGATTGAGGGGTTGCATTTGTTGAGGATCTCAGGGGTTCGATACCATCTATAACACACCTTATATGCTCCTTCTTTGTTGGTTACGCATTTGGAGCTCTTGTGCACGCGGGTCCAGATGCCGTTCCATTCTTCCGGATCTATCTCTCTGCCGATGTCCTCTTCCCACTTTAACATGTAGGGCTCCTTCTTGTTTGGGTCCGTTCTGTCCAGGAGCCTATACAGGGTTGCCACCCTGCCTTTGAGAGGGGTGGCAGTAAGGTTTTTCTCTAGGGCCGATAGTTTTCTACTTCCGCTTAGTTTGACTCCTTCGTTTGACAGCCAGTGCCTAAATTGTGCGTATCGGAACCTTTCGGTTTCAGGGACTAGGAATTTGGTTTTGCAGGCTTCAAAGTTGAGCGGGTTGCCATTTTCGAAGAAGTCCGCGATGACGCGCAGTCCTCCAGCTTTCCATTTGCCGAAGCTGTTTGGGGATATGCCTGGGGAGAAGTCCGGGTTGTCCCAGATGGGTGTGAGCGGGCCTATTGTAGTTCTGCGGTTCCATGGGCGGGCTGCCTTCCTCCAGCTTGCCACCGTGTTTTTTGTTGCTGTTAGTGGTTCCTTATTAGGGGGGTAGATGGGGCTTCTTGTGTGGGGTAGGCCTTCTATTGGCGTCAGGCACCAGTTCTCCTCCAGTATCAGCCAACGAGGTTGGGGGTCCTGCAGTTTCCATGCGAAGGCGTGGGAGAGCTGGGCCGCCAGGCAGTACCTGCCCACGTCTGGGACCGCAAGGCCGCCTAATGCTGTGCTTCGGAGCATGATGCGCTTTGGTATCCGCGGCTTCTTCCCTTCCCAGATGAATTTTAGGATGTAGGCTTGTAGCTTGTGGATAGGTTTCTTACGGACTGTTACTGAGAGGGCCAGGCAGTGGTATAGTAGTCTTGGGATTAGATTCATGTTGACGGCGTTGATCCTGCCGAACCAGGAGATTTCCTGCGTTTGCCATCTGGCCAGGTCCCTTCGGAGATCTGTAAATAATGGGCGGAAATTTATTTTGTAGATTCTTTCCGATTTCTTTGGGATTTGGACGCCAAGGTAGGTGAGGTGCTGCTCTACCCATGGGATCGGGTATTTGGCCCCTAGGGAGGCCCTGCGTTTCTTCTGCATGTTGACACTCATTGCTGCCGATTTCGTGAAGTTTACTTGGAATCCAGCTGCTTCTTTGAACTGCTCTAATTCCCGCCATATGGCTAGCATGGACTCTTCTGGTTGAGTGGTTGTCAGGAGTACGTCGTCTGCGTACAGGGAAATTTTGAAGGACTCCCCGCCAACCGAGAGGCCGTGGATCCTTGGGTTCACTCTAATTCTATCCGCGAAAGGCTCCATCAAGAGTGCAAATATGAGGGGGGACAGGGGGCAGCCCTGCCTGGTTCATCTTGCGATGTTTATTCTTTCGGATTTGCTTCCGTTCACTCTGAGGGACGTGGAGGGGTGTTGGTAATTGGATAGGATCCATTTGGAGAAGTTTGGGCCAAATTTGTAATGGCGCAGCGTTTCCTGGATGTAGCCCCAGTCCAGTCTGTCGAAGGCTTTGTGTGCGTCTGCCTTTCTGATGGGTAGGTAGAGTGTTGATTTGAGTATAGTTATGCTCTGATAGGGCGTTGGCGAGGGATGAGGCAGGAGTGTCGTTAGGGTCATTCTACCCGATGTTAAAGTCTCCTAGAATGATATTTTGTGAAAGATGCTTGGAATTCTCAACTATTAGTGAAGTAATATCTTCCTCAAATGTACCTGTTGGACCTGGGGGTCTGTATATAAGTTGCATGTTGATTGAGCTCTTAGGGGTAGTTTGTGGTTTGATGGTGAGGTGCTCACATGATTCTAGAGGGGAGGTGATGGATCTAAGATCAAGTGAGGATTTAATAATGAATGCTACACCTCCTCCGCGAGCATTAGCTCTGTCTGCTCTATGGATAGAGTAATTGTTGGGAACAGCAAGGGTTAGATAGGGTCCTGCTGCCTCATGTAACCATGTTTCTGTTATAGCAAGGAAGTCGAGATCAGCTGAGAGGATGATGTCAGCGATTTCAGTGTGATGAGCGTCAAGGGATCTGACATTGAGTAGGGCTCCTTTCAGAGATGTCGTATTGGTAATATTAGTACCTTTCTTATTGGTCTCCTTGATCGTATTGGTAGTATTAGTGCCTTTCTTATTGGTCTCTTTGATCGTGGGTATTGTGGGTGACTTATTATGTATAGTATGGAGTCTCGAGCCAAGTCTGTTATTACGGGTGGAGAGGTCAGGGTTGGCAACTGGCTGCTGACCTGGTAGTCTGGGCTGGTTGGTCTTAGTATCCGTGTAGTCATTCATAGGGAGGCTAGGAGTGTTAAGAAGAGTGTTGTCTGGTGTAGAGCTAGCTTTGGTAGTATGTTGTTTGTGGACAGTAGGGGGGAAGGGTGGTAGGGTGGGCAGGAAAGGTGTGGGACAAGGGATAGGGTAGTGTCTTGGGCAGCCAAGTTTGGCTAGTCCATTGCTAAGTGATATGTAGCTGTTTGATCTACAAGGTGTGTTGTTATTCAGGACACAAAAAGGGAACATAATGAAAGTGAGCCAGGGGAGCATAATTGTGAGTACGAATGAGAGCGGTCGGTTGAAAGCTGGGCGCAAGCAGGTGTACCTAGAATCTATTATCAAGCAAAGGGCACAGAACGCTAGGTGGGCACAAGTGCAATAACATGCATGACAAAACCTAGATTTGATTTACAATAACATGCATGACAATACCTAGATTTGATTTTCAGGCAAAAGGCACAGAACGCTAGGTGGGCACAGGTGCAGTTAACGTGCATGACAATACCTAGATTTGATTTTCAGGCAAAAGGCACAGAACGCTAGGTGGGCACAGGTGCAGTTAACGTGCATGACAATACCTAGATTTGATTTTCATATTGGCAATGAGGTCATAACAGTGGCTCAGTTAATGCAGTATAGGTAGTGAGCTTACAAGTAAGTTAACTGGCATTTGAAAGAGGCTGAGTGGTACACGTTGGAGCAATCTGGCTATGCTACAGTGTCAGATAGTTGCCAGATGGCTGGCATATGAATAGACAGTTATGCCGGGGTAAGTCCGATTGCAGACTCCCATGAGTTGTCGAACGAGGGGGTCCAGCAATAAAGCTTCAGGATTGTGGCTGCATCGGCGGAATATGCTACATTGGGTTCTATGGCGATCACGGTATTAAGAGGTCAGCAGTGAACAGAATGCTAGAACAACAGATGGGTGCTGCCTTAATGCAATGCCGTTACAGTGTTAATAGATGTATTCCGAACGTAGCTCGGCTACTTACGCGAGTTCAAAAATCCAGGGATAGATGCTGGGTGCGTCCTGCCACAAACAGCCTCAGACAGGCCCTTTGAGACGCGGCCCTTCGACAAAGCGGCCGGCTTCCGCCTCCGGTTTGGGAGGTGTTGATAAATATTATGCACGAGCCAATCAGCAGCTCGTTAGAAGGCGTGCCGATCTCCAATGAGATCAAGCAAATATGCCGGCCATTTTAGAATGGTCGGGATGTGCTTGTGAAATTCAGATGAAACGCTTGCAGAGCGTGTTAGGATATGAGCGCAGGGTAAGCTTAGGTGATGGCAGTGCTTACGTGAAGCTGCAGATGGATGGGCAAGGCGTGTACCTTTGTTCCGTGTTGTGTAGAACGCAGCCCGGATGCAGGACGCGAGTCCAGCGCTGAGGGGGCTCCTGCCCTTACAATGTAGATGACGAAATGGGGGGGCTCAGCCGCAGACAAGCCCTTTGAGGCCCAATGAGGCCCTTTGAGGCCCAATGCATGCACATTGATGTCTGTGGAATGCAGCTTAGCCGTGTCTCCGGACGGAACCATGGTGTGCTTGGTCAAGCCGGTCAGATAGCAGAGCGAGTAGATCGCTCACTTTGACATCCGTTCAGAGCCTGCTGATGCAGGTTCGAATCCCAGCAGGGCCAATCTCAGCCTTTCATCCTTCCTAGGTCGATAAATGAGCACCACACACCGTGGGAAATAAGCAGCACTCAGATGCCTGAGGGTTCATAGCGCTATATAAATGCATATTTTTTTTTAAATAAATACACTTGTTGGCTTAACTTCTAGATGGGTCGACCCAGTATCCTACTGAGCCCTACACTGCTCCATACAAGGTTGCAGCTCATTTTACTAAGCAATTAAAAGGCCAGCACCACTTTTAGCCAACATGTGATTTTTCTCCTGTCAAAAGATGGGGTTAGGTGATGGTGATAAGGGTCTCATCCCTATACCTGCACCGGGGCCATCATCCACTAGTTTGGAGATGAACCCTGTCCTTGGGCCACCCCACAAAAAAAAAACAGAATAAGGCATGGCACTTTGTCATAATACAGAGGTACATAGTTAGTGACCCCCTCAAATATGCATCCAGCAATAGACTCCATCAAGAGAGTTCTCATCCATGTCTCAAACTCCATCACCATTGCTCCCACTGCCATTTGTAATCCAATCCTCATTCTCCTTGCCCTTTCTGCTGCTGTTGACACAGTTGATCATTCCATCCCTTCTTTAGACCCTCTCAAATCCTGGATCTCATGTCACTATCCAAACTTGGAAAGCCTCCTTTCTGCTTGATTCCTCCATTTCCTGGAAACCTGGGACTTGGCCCATGCTCTACACCTCAGCTCTTGGAAAGGTCATCTCCATTGGCTTCTCCTGTCATGTATTGGCCGATGGGGCTCAAATCATCTTCTACTTCACCTCCTTCACTCCTAAGCATTGTTGCATCTCTAAATGCCAATCTGAAATCTGTTGCCTGGTGGCTCTGAGCTGCATGATGCTTAATCCCTTTAAACCTGCAGTAATCCTCTCTATAACCTTTCCTCCAGACCTCCTTACCTTATCCCCTACAGTGCACAATCTGGCTATTCCTTTTACAGCCACCTAAAAGTTCAGCACTTCATAATACCTCCAATGCTGTGTCTGCCAGGATGGAACTTCTGACCATCTGTAAAATATAGTCCTTTCTCACTTTTTACTGTACCAAAACACCCATCATCACCCTCGCTCTAAGCAGGCTGGATTACTGCTCCATCGCCCCAATGGAGCTCCCTCGCTACAAGGTACTGAACTTTGCTAACCATACCCTCTGACGCCCCCCACTACCCTGGCCACTTCTGTGTACCACCTTCACCTCGGTTGGCTATTATTAACCCCTTAAGTGCCTTGGGATTACCTGCCTGTTGCCAAGGACGAGATATCTCGTCCTTGGCACTTAAGGGGTTAATGAAACAGAAAACGTTAGAAGGCATTGAATGACGAAATACCAAAATCACCAGAAAAGGCCTTGGCACTGGGGGGAATGCCCATGGCAGTTATGCCAAATGACTCTCTATTCAAATTCCTTCTTATTGTGTTTAAATCTGTCCATATGCCAGCCACTCTAGCCACCCACCTGGTGAAATCTACCTGCTGCTACTCGTCACACTCTATACTTCAAAGCTTACCTCAACCCCTCCCCACTCCCTCCTACTCTTGCTTCATCGCTCACCATCACTGGAACTCCATACCCGCAGGAATGTAGGGCATCCCACGGTGGCAGGCCTGCAAGGAGGGCGAACCCATAGCCTTAACGTACTGGCACCCCCATCTCTCACATGGTCACCAACCACAACTCCAACCAATCACTCAAATGCAGAACTGTATGTATTATTACTGAACATGCATTACACATATGCATTGTGCTGTACACATTCTATGTTTCCAACTCCTTCTGCACCACCATCCACTTTCATGTATTAACTATTGTTCATGGCTAGGTAAAAAGACAGTGGGTCTGCTCCATCTCTCTGTATGCTCATTAAACAGTGGCTCTTGGTGAAGTACTTTTCATTTTCAATAAATAAATATAAAATGAGTGAATTCAAATGCTGAGTTTTGCAAGAGAGAGTGATGGCCTAGAGCTTGGTTGTTCAAAGAATGTTGAGGTTCTACTTTGGACGTGTTGCCTTGCGAGTGGTTTCATTTCCATTGACCAAACAGAACCATTGGTGCTAGAGCAGTGGGGGTGCAGACCAGTGGTTTCACTACACTGACATCATAGGGCTTTTGGTATGCCTGATGGTACTGTGTTATTTGGCGTTACGTTATGCAACACTTGCATAGTGCCCTACTGCCATTAACAGCATTTAGGTGGTCTGGCGGGTTCAGCAGACTGCAGTCTGATCGTGTCATGGTAAAACAGTACATTTCAGAATAAGCACATTACATGCAGGAGGAAGTGCCATCTGGTAAGGATGTGGAAGCCCTGGCTTTTTTGATTTTGATTAATTAATAAAATGAATCGGGTAATTCCGTCTCAGAAAGGGCGACCTGCTAATCAGGTCCCTGTTTCATAAGCTGCACTCCATAAGCATAAGAGTGCACCTGTGCCCTGCTCTCCAGTGGTAGGTTCGGAGATCAAAGTTGCCCTTTTCATTGCTGCTGTAACAGCAAAGTCACTTCAGCACCGGGGACGCATTTATAGCCGGCACCTCTGTTTCAAGACCCCATAGTCATGCTTACACATTTATGTTCTGCCTTCTTTTACAGGGTTGTTGGACTGACCAGCTTGTACCTTGGCACCTGTACTGGAGCACTACTACATCAAGTTTCAGCTTCAACTTTAGGAAAACCCTAGTTCGACTGCAAAGCCTCTTCTTGTCATATCTCGTTGTCCCTACTGCTTTGGGCCAAGAGAGAGAAGCGTGCATCGATCCGCAAGTGCGACAGTGGCGGTCGGTGCTAGCAACTTTCCCGCCTTTCTTCAAGTGTCCCGAGACCAGCTACTTCAGTGCTTTCTTTGTCCTGTATTTGTGATGAGAGATCCAGCTCCAGTTGTAAACCGGACCCGCATCCGCACATGCAGCGCCTGTATACGTTGAAGCATAACCGCAGAGGGGATTTCCTAGTCCAGACAACTTTCTTCAAATCTGCCAAGTTTGAACCCGGAGTGAGCTAAGGGCGGTGAGTAATCATACCACATACCCGTGGCCCCTAGTTCATCCATATCGTTTTTACACACAAAGGTTCTCTTTTACCCCTTGCCTTGACTTGGGTGGCTCTTGTTCCCTATAGTCGTCCGAAAGTTGGGCACAGCTTTGTCCTCCGTAGCAAACCCGCCTCTGACTCTTAGAACTGAATTCCACTCACTCCAGTGTCCCCTTCTATCTTTTCCCATTGTAGTTTTTCCTTTGTGAGCTTTACGCATCGCCAAGTGCTTTTACGCACAAACATAACATTGAGTACAAGGCTCAAATATTCGTAGGGCTAGTCTTCCTAAATTAGGGATATCCATTTTGAAGTTGGCCATTGTAATAACGTTTGTTTGCTTTCCTTCCTCACTGGTTTATGGCAGGAATCATCACTTTACCGCATTGACCAGAAAGTGACTGTAGTATTACTGAGTATGCCATAAATCACTTGTTTTCTTGGGGCCTAATATATTGTATATTATTGATACTACTGCTACTGTCTAAGGGTAATTATTGTCGTCCTACTGTGTGTGCTCATCCAAGACCTCAGATCACCCCCACAACTCCTGAGACTTAACACTGACTGCTCTCCAATGCTACCTTGAATTGTCCTGGCTAACCTTGCAGAAGTGTTCCCTGTTTCAGTAAACAGGGTGACCTCCTGGACATCTGTTCACCAGAGCAGAGTTCAGAAATCCATTCTAACAATGGGCATGGTCTAGCGTATGTATAGTGCAGGGTCCCGCCCCCAAAGATGTAGTGCTGGTAGGGAGAGATGTACCACACTTGGATGTTTTTGTTGGGGGTGGTAGATGCACCACACTTAGATGGACTGTTGGGGGTAGGAAATGTACTGCACTTGGATGGATTGTTGGGCGCGGGAGATGTATTGCACATGGACGTTGGGAGTGGGAGGTGTACCGCACCTCGATGGATTGTTTGGGGGTAGGAAATGCACCACACTTAGATGGATTGTTGAAGGTAGGAAATGTACCGCACTTGGATTGATAGTTGGGAGTGGGAGGTGCGCCACACTAATATGGAGTGTTGGGAACATTAATGTACCACACTTAGTTGGATTGTTAGGGGTGGGAGATATATCGCACTTGGATTGTTGGAAACATTGTGTCACCAGTAGATGGATTGTTGGGGGTAGGAAATGTATTCCTACTAACTAACCACACAAAAAACTCACTATTCTGCATACTCACCCTCAATCTCTGAACTAAACACAGCCATACCTCTACCGCACCACAAACCGCATCCACTTCACAACTCCCAAAATGAAACCAACCCATACACATTCTCACCTCAACACCACATGACGGCTATTGACTGAAAATACACCAAAACTCAGTGACCGGTCTCTCCAAACTGAAGCTGCCAACAGCACATCAAAGCTCTCTTGCTCCTTTCCCGCTCAATCCCATTAACAAAACCTGCCACCCCCCTTGAATTGCAGATACGCCAGAGCGCAGAGAGACCACACAGTTAACAGAACTTAACACTTGGAAGCATCATGAATCCAACAAGAAGCCCTTTAAAAAAGATATAGTATTTATTTATCTGCACTTGGAAACAAAAGTTAGTTATTAGACCATAGTTTATTTTTCTGTTAGATTTGAAATGTCAGTCTGGAGGTGGCCTGAAGTCAGTATAACGCTTTTGAATAAGCACCAGGTGGGAATGACCCAGGGACCATACTGTGCCACAGCAGAGTAGAGTGTGGGCAGCACCATCAAGTGCCAGAGAGAGATTACCCATAACTGGGCAAGGGTACCATTGCATGGAAGAATGTACATAGATCGTGGAACGTTTCGATATAATTGCAAGATCTGCACACATTGTGCTGTGTTATTTGTCAAGGGAAAACTCTTCAGGGCATGTGAAACCATGTGCTTCCCATAAGCCTTCCCAGGGCAGACCTGAAGTGATTGTAGAAGGTTGGCAAGACTGCAATAAAAGGTTGCATGCCAACTCTGCCATACGAAAGAGAAGACGGAAGCCCAATGGGACACCTGTATGCAGTAAAACTGATTGCTATGGGGAATAATGCTCTTTAATCCCTCCCATTTAGATGATTGTTTTTTGGTTTCAAATGCATATTGTTTTCTTGTGTACACAACCACACCTGCACTCACAAAGAAAATCAGGCTTGAACATTTCTGAAATATCGGGCAGGGATCTCTGCAGAACTGAATATTTCCAAAAAGGGAGGGGGAGGGGGAGGGGGAGGGGGAGGGGGAGAGAGAGAGAGAGAGAGAGAGAGAGAGAGAGAGAGAGAGAGAGAGAGAGAGAGAGAGAGAGAGAGAGAGAGAGAGAGAGAGAGAGAGAGAGAGAGAGAGAGAGAGAGAGAGAGAGAGAGAGAGAGAGAGAGAGAGAGAGAGAGAGAGAGAATATACACCAAGATTTCTTATCTTTTTTATCCTTTATCCCTCGTGTATCTAGCTTGCAATCCAAGCCATGCGGTGAGTCCGTGTAAAACAGGAATCTTGGTTGTTCTTTGACTTGTGAGAATTCTGAGAACATTCTCCCATTTATCCCCATAGGAGCTCCCTCTCATATCCCGTTGTTTTCCCTGAGGTCCCCCAAAGTACTGTGAAGAAGAAGAGGGTGTCAAGAGTAATGCATACTGCCTTTGGAAAACACCACTATAGTACTGTGATGAATGTGAGGGAGTCCGGAGTAATACAGACTATCTATGTGAAACACCACTATGATACTGGGACGAAGAAGATGCAAACAGCGGCACACCAGCATACTCAATGGAGATATCCCAATAACAAGGCCAGGAAAGGTCAGGCAATTGAAACTAAGCATGCTGACCTGCAACCCATTAACCAGTCACAGGTGTATAAAAAGGAAGGAGAAAGCAGCAACTGCAGTAGCAGTCCTGGGAGTGACAGAGGCAGACGTGGTTGTGAAACCAGAAGAGAAGCTGAAAGGAGACTAGACTCTGAGGGGAGCAGTTGTGTGCAGTGCTGTAGCCTGGGAAGTGCCCACACCCTGGGGACTAGGAAGGCTGTTGGTCCTGGCATGTATGGGTCAAGATCTGGAGCTCCTTTGGACAGAGGCAAGGCAGAGGAAGAAGGCAAGCTGAGGTGCCATCCTTCCACCCACCAAGAGGAGTGCTCGCCGTGCTGGGGCACTGTGATAGTGCTGAATTGCCTGAGGGGTAGACGAAGAGCCCCTACAGGCATTTCACGAAATTGGTAGGAAAGCGCAATAGGAAGGAAAGTCTTCAAAGGAGAGCTGGTGAGTGTGAGAGGCTGAAAAAACCTGTGTGACTTTGATTGCGAGTGCTAGAGTAAGAACGTGTATGCTATCCAGTTTTAAAGTACTAGTAGTTGTAGCTTCTTTAGTTTGGATTGAATACAAAATCCATAAAAGATACATCATACAGAGCCATTAGACAAAAAACTTTTCCCAACATTAAAAGCACAGGGCAACAATTTACAATATCACAAACATAATAAAGTTTAACATTCATAAAAATGGTCTAAGACCAATAATAGCCTTAGCAAGCATAGAACATATAAAACCGACTCATCTAGTATCGTCACTTCTTCTTATGATTACATGCCCTTCTGTTTCGCCTTTCTCGTGTTCGCCAGGCTATTCTTATGAATAGGGATACCGTCCAAGCAGTAGCAGGCGGGGCTGCATTCAGGAAGTAATAAAGTGCTGGCCTGTGCTGAGTGAAACCTCTACCTACAAACAGGGGTATCAAATACTCTTTCTTTAACTCATGATAGGCTGGACAAAAAAATGTGAAGTGTGCTAGAACCTCATGTACAGCTTCGCACATAGGGCATTTAGATTAAAAAACACAGCCCGATCTCTGACTTAAATCCTCGCCCAGCTCAAAACACCCAAAGCGTATGCTTGTGATAGGTGCCCTTTGGTACTCGAAATTAGACCAGACAAGATGTTCCTTAATTGTATTTGTCGAAAATTCTCATTAATTGTCTGTTCATTGGTTTCAACAACTCCTGTGTCTCTCTGACATCATTTGCCCACTCCACCAGTTTCTTCTTTAAGATGCAGCACCTACCATTGTCCAGTAGTAAGGAATTGGTGATCATACCCTTGGCATTTACATCCCAACATTATCTTTACATTTTCTAGCCTTCCAATTTTATAAGCCCTGGCTTCGGCTTAGACCCAACACGCAACCATAACACGCATGGTTCCAAGGCCAATAGATCTTCAAGAAAGGCCAAGCCTGTCTCTTTGTGTCATTTAAAATTTGGAGCTGACACAGGTAAGCCCAGGAGCGATTTCACAAAGCAGTTTTCCTTTTTTTGTCACGCACCATTATTTAATTGCTGCTACAATGCGAACATTTTAGATCTTTTCCACAATACAGAGTGGTTGCTGCTTATGCTGTTTCATAAATCTTTAGATGCCACCAAGCGATTATTTCATTACTGGGACCTGTTTCTGTATATGTGCGTTCCCAGTAAAATTCTCTTTCAAACAAACCTGAGATAATCAAATTGGTTCACTCTAGGGATCACCAACCCATTACACCAAATTTGGGGGAATTTGCACAATCTTTTATTCCCTAAACATACCATTACAGCTGATTTAGTAGTATTAACATGCAGGTCCAAATCTCTTATGTCAGCAGAAAATGTGTTAACCAAGATCTGCAATGCTCTTGGGGTCCATGCAATGAGCACTGTATCGTCAGCATAGATTAAAGCGGGGATCAGCATATTTACCAGCCTAGGTACATCAGTGTTACACTCCAACAGGTTTTCCAAGAGCTTACTATTAATATACAGGGAGAAGAGCAGGGGTACCAAGAGACATCCCTCGTTTTCTCTATGCAGGACCTCCAAGATATCCAAGATGGTAGCTGGGCAGATGCCATAGTTTATTCCAATTAACTTTATTGAAAGCAGTGCTCAGGTCCATAAATGCTAAATAAATTGGTTCTTGTTTACTATTCAAGCAATGAGCAATGATCATGTACACATTTAGACTTTGCTCCAACATCCCCAGTTTGGGCCTAAAACCCAATTGAATTGGGAATAGAATTTAATAGTTTGTGACCCACTGTTCAGATTCGGAGAGTACACTTCCGAAACATTTTAAAGCTAGTGTTCAAAGGGGATATTGGGTGATATGATTGTGTGTTTTTTCTACTGTCTTTTTTATAAATGGGAACGATGATTGCTCTTTGCCATTCCCTTGGTATACATTTTGAGCTCAATATCGCATTAAACAATCTTGTTAGTATTGGTTACCCATATTTCACTATTATCTTGGTAGAACTCAACCGATAGCCCATCGCTACCAGGGTACGCCCACGTTTTGCACTTTGAATGGCTTTAATCACCTCTTTAAGTGATAAACAGTACATTATCCCCTTGCCATCGATTTGACAGGGAAACAAGCTCCACAATAGTCTCCCCTCCTTGAACTTGATAAACTTTGCTAAAGTGGACTAATGCCATCCAGTTTTAAAGTATACATTGTATACAAAGTATACATTGTATCAGAGTGGTCGCGTTCTTTCAAAGAAGGGAAGGGACATTTTCAAAAGTCTCCATGTGAACTGTACTTTAAAGTAAACAGCTTCTGTGTCATGAAGGAAGACCTTAAGCAAAAGGGGAGCTGTGTGAAGCCGTGAAGTGTGAGCAACAAGGCATTGCGAGAAAAGGGGAGTTATGCGAAGAGATGAAGTGTGAGCAAAACCCAAAAGAAAAACTATAACGAATAATTAAGCACTGGGGTGGCCACCAGGCAGGAGAGTGATCCAGGAGGGCCACGGAGACCCAACCATAAAGAGGTATAATAGGAAGGTTTCCAGGCAAGGGAGTGACCAAGGAAACCCACAGAGGTCCAGCAAAAGATTAAGTAAGCATCAAGGTGGCCCCCAGTCGGGAGAGTGATCCAGGAGGGCCACAGAGAACCCACTATAAAGAAATATTTACAGAGAAGGTTTCCAGGCAGGGGAGGGACCCAGGAGAACCACAGAAACCCAATAAAGAATATATGAAGAAACAGTAATTTATAAAGAAAGTGAATGTTGAAAGAGAATCTTATTTTGGGTAATAAACTTTAACAAGGGGGCACATCTAAAGGTCAGTGCACCTGGTTGTGCGACATGTAGTGGGTGGACTGTGAGGTCTGGCAACTGTGCCATGACCTGTGGAGACCCCATTGAATAAGTGAACTGTGTGGCAAGTTGAAATTGAACAAACCAAGAGCAGCCATTGAATAAGGGTAAGGGAACCCCTACAGAATCAAGTTGAACTCTTGAAAAGTGGAATTTGACAAGTTGAACATTGGTGTGAAATCAAAGGAGTTTGAACTCGGGCAGGGGAAGCCTGAGAAAGCCATTGAAGAGTGTGAACCAGAGGGCTTTGAGTTCGGGAAAAGGAAGCCTGGATAAGCCCAAGGAACTTTGTGAACTAAGATACTTTGAACTTGTGAAAAGTGAATCCTGAGAAATCTTTGGAACTTTTGTGAATCTGAGTATCTTGAACATGGGGAAGGAGCTAGAGAAGAGCTCCAACAATTAGTTGTTTTACTTTTGAACACTATTTAGTTTATTAAGATATGGACATTCCCTACACATTGTTATTGTATAGTAGTGAGAACAAGCATAGGTTATGACACAGACAGTATTTTGCTTTGGACTGACAGACTTAGACTTTCCCTTAGTTTTTTTGGATGAGGAACATCCCCACCTTAGAGATAAAGCAAGTTAGGCGCTACACCATCCTGACCCGTAAAATAAAGGTTTTCAAACTATACTTCAGTTGTCTGTGTCTTCTTTTGATACCATGTCTGTTTCATAGCCTTCTATGGATCAGGAGTGTGGCTTCCCCACTGATACAAAGACTGTTATTGCCTCACAGCCAACGTGGCTCTTCCCTTCTCTGACACGTGTCTGGATTCCTGGTGGTACCTGGCACCATAAACAAGAACCTGAGGTCCTCCACTTTTGTAATTTATTGGGCTGGGAGTACCTGGATTGCCAAATATTACAAACAAGAACCATCTCCCATACCATACTAATGTATCAATAGATAGTTCATTTGAAATGTGTATCACACAGAGTGAATTAGTTAAAAAATATATATATTTTGTTTGCAATACACATTTTTAAACATAATGTGACAAACACCTTGAGCGTAGAATTCGGATATGAATCTCATGTTTCATACTCCTCAGTCAAAACTCACACATTCCTACTCCTACATAAAACCTGGTGGATTCACCACAAACACAAAACATATCACAGTACACAATTGTGCAAAATAGCATTACTGTAAATGACGCAATATAGTGGGATGAAAGTTACAATAGGTGCAAAACAGTGATGGTATATGCTCCAGTTAGGCAATATTAATTAGCTACATTACTTTTCAGTCTTTGTTGAAAGATAATATTTAAGATAATATTTATAGTTGGCCTACTCGAGTTTCGGCTTTAGGGCTTATATATTTTAAAGTGGACCTAGACTTTGGCATACGTGGTGAATACAATCCTACAACCAGGACAAACATATATCAGTTTACCTTGAAATACCATTCACATATCTGCATCATTAGATTATTTTGAAGGAATGGTGTCTAATCTGCAATGATAGAAGAGAGAGCTCCTGTGTCGTCACATCAAGAATCTAACATGCGTGCAGATAAGTGCGCTGGGACGGTGCCAGGGCTGGGCAGGAGAACGCAGTTCTGTTTTTACAAAGCATAAAGAACGTACCTCCGTACTGTTACTCTTAAGGCATACCATAGCCATGGCTTTTCAATAGAGTATCCAAAAGAGCATAAATATTACTGGGCTTTAAGGCAAAGGGCATAGGCTCACTCCTTATGCTAGTAGAATTCATGGGACTAATACTCCCTCTTTGAGCAGCAACTCCAATGCCAGACTTCAATGTCAATTCCAGATTACATCTGCATCAAAGGGAGAGCCAACAGAAAAGCCAACATATCCATTATTGGCAATGGCAGGCTTGCAGACTCTCAACACTCAAACATTTAGAGAGCGTATGCTTGACGAGTGCGGCACTCATGCAGGACTCACCACGCATTCCGATCTCATTCGTGATATGTAACTGAATTTTCTTTCTCCTGTCTGTCCTTAAGACCATGGCCTTTCACCTGGTCTATTCACGAATGAATTTTTTCTGAAAGTAAAACATAGGTTATGCTTAGGTCTAAGGCTAGCGGTGTAAGTTTTAATCAATAGTAGACATGTGAGATAGTCTGAAAGGGAGCACTACATGGATAATTGAAAGTTGTGCCCAGGGTACAGAGTTTACCAGTCTGCGTGACCTAAGCTATAGATCAAAGCGCCACCGGATGGCGTCTCAAAGGTAGAAACACCAGGCCCGGCGTTCTGGGGCTATTCAGATGTAATTATATGAGATCAGAGCTCCTCCCAATGATATCTGGAGGGTGTCTTGCAATACGCTTGGTCGTTTCTCTGCATTCCTTATACTCGAAGTGAATGGCAGCGCCATCTTGCAGTGTATCTCGATTGCAACTAAACCCTAACTCTCCAACCATTACGGGGACGGAGAGACCGAAGTCCTTCATCTTCCCCTGTTTGCCTTTTTGGAAGCAGCATAACTTTGCTGAAATTAACTGATTTGCAGATGCAATCCCATCAATGTATTAAGAGAAATATGTTAAATCATATTTTGATTTATTTAGTTAACATACAAGTGTGTAACTTGGAGTTTGTATAGCCGAGACCTCTATGAAACACGACCCTGAGGTGTCATTTGAATGAAATTCGTACAGTACTTATAAAGACTTGAATAATAAATATGTCTGCTAACCGAGGGCATCATTTTAGAAAGGCAGAGTGGCCTCTGGCGCCAATATTGACTGGCCCTAAGTGATTGTTGAGCATAGCCAGGCTCAATAGGCACTTGCTTGCTGGTTAACAGGTTTAAAGATATGCTCACATTGCAACATTGGCAAAGATGATTAAATCATGTATTGCTGTTTTTGCTCAATTTCCATGTGTATGCATCCCAAACTCCATGGATCCAAGGCCTCTATGAAGCTAAGACAGTACTTCCAGTACCTCGATTCCTACATATGCATGCCGACCAAGGACACCACTTGAACAGGCAGAGCAGCCCCAGGCACCAGTATTGGCTGACCCTAGAGGGTTAATGGGAATAGCCAGGCTCAATGATTGTTAGGCAGAATCATATGCAGTACCCTTTGGGAACACTACACACAATTAAGACTACAAGTGTAAGTACAATTTCACCTTTGGTACAAGCCTGTACTAGACAGTAATGCGGTAGCAGTGGCTGAGCAGCCAGACTTATCTCAAGAGTAAAGTGAGCAGTAGAACAGGTTACACAAAGGACCAGCAAATACAGTGATTCAAACAAACACTTACTCAGGGTTTCTTGGTAAAAGAATATACATTTATTTACACAGTCATTTGGAAAACATTCACTAGTAAGAGCAGCTCAATATCACAATCTAATAAACTACAATACACAACCAATCAGTTTCTGAACATGTACAGCTCCTCTGAAGTGGGAGTGAAATGGCACTTCAGTTAATTTAAAAAGGGGTAAAATGACAAGGTTATAAGAATCAACAGTACAAAT
This sequence comes from Ambystoma mexicanum, assembly GCF_040938575.1. Taxonomy (NCBI): domain Eukaryota; kingdom Metazoa; phylum Chordata; class Amphibia; order Caudata; family Ambystomatidae; genus Ambystoma; species Ambystoma mexicanum. The sequence goes on along the minus strand of NC_090936.1, from coordinate 100,355,989 downwards.
GCTTTCATAGGTAGGGCAAAGGGTTTCAGTTCACTACAACCAGCAATTCAATTCAATAGGCCTGGGCCAAAGTCAATGGTTCAGTGCCTTGTATAGGAAAGCACAGTTCTGGTAGTAAACGGTTAAGTCTTTGCCACGATCTTAGAAGAATTTGGTCAGACGAAAAGTTAGATGTTGGTTTAGGGAAGGACACGCCTTCAAAGTTGGGAAAGTTTCACAAACTTTCACCACGGCCGAACGTAGTTCTGCACCGCACTTGCACAGTACCTTGTAAGTGAAGAAAAGCTGTAGCTGAGGCAGTTGTTCCTTGCAGTTCCTGCAGATCTCGCTGTTCCTGAGCTTCAGTCTTGGAGACAAGAAAGAGGACGTCAGGAGGTTCCTGCACTGCCCAAGGAAGAGGCCACAAGCTTGGCAAAACGTCAGTTTAGGGAGTGGGTGCCTTAAAGTCCATGAACTGGTTTCCTTCCCCCTGGCTAGCTGGTTTTCAACAGCACTCTGAAGAAAATTCAACCAGGTTGGGCACGGTGTCCAGGTGGTATTCCCACCAAACTCAAGGGAAGAAGTTAACCTTGAAGGGCTTCTCTGTCGATGGAGTTTCAGGCAATTCAGACCTGCAGCAGGGCTTCACCGGCAGACCAGGAGTTGCAGCAGTCGTCTTCCTTCAGCTCGTCTTCGGTTCGTTTGTTCCAGTGGTTGACTCTGCTTTCTAAGTCCCAGAGACCTTCCCCCATTCATTCCAGCCTGGCTGACACTCACACAGCAGAGTGGCTGTCCTTGCCGGACAGCCAGCCGGCCAATCACACCAGAGTGCGTTCAGGCCTCCTAGGAGACTAAGCACAGGGAGTTTCAGGGACCTCACTCACATCCTGTCCACCCCAGACACTCAGGCGCCAGAAGAGGGCTTCAGCAAAATCCCGCCAAAGGCCAACGAACAAAGGGACCAAACCTGGTTTGGCGCACAGAGACAAACACAAGAAGGACCTTTCCAAAAAGAAATGGTGAAAAAAGTTGACCAGAGTCCGTTTTTACAGATAGGTCTTGGGCGCCATATTGGAAAACATGGCTGACCTGATTTTTAGCTACCGGTGTTCGCGTCCGGGAAAAATCAAGGTAGTTTGTTTAAAACCACTGCCACCAGCCATTTCAAGTAGGAAAGGGTAACATCTGACTGTTACATGAGTGTTTAGACTCCGGGGAAGCGAGGCAACCCCTCCAGCACTCTATAGGAAGATAGTGTGTGCTGGGTCTGCACATTTAAAAAGACTAGTAAAGTCAATTTAACTTTACATGCTCTGGGAGACAGTAGTCCGTCCCAGAAAAGGTATTTAAACCTGGGGGAGTCTGAAAGACACCCCTGTGCCACTGCACTGAGGGTGCCGTGTGACACATAAAAAAAGATGATGCCTATGGAGTTGTTTTAAAACTCCATATCCAAAGAACACAAAAGTAAAACACACATCAAAATACATGGAAGAGTGGGAAAGAAAAGGCTCATACTCTTCCCAGGTAAAAATCAAATCCTAGAAATCCCGCAAAGTTGCTGGGGGTCTCAAAAGGTATGGGAAATTAGCACATTCTTGAGAATTCTCCCTAACAATGATCATTTGCCTGTGGGAACATGCACACTGCTATTGTGTCTTCCCGAAGGAATTAGCGGGGGCTCATTGCCTCATCACAGTGGCCCAATGGATGTCCTCATTTAGCCCAATTTAATGGGTTCTGAGTCTGTAGATCCAGGACTGCTCCAGCTTGAAAAGCTGTGCGGTTGTCTCTGTTGGGTTTGACCTGATTCAGGACAAACCGGTTGAAGCCGTCTGGTCCATGATTCATAATTTGGAAGTGTTGCACCAAAGGGGCAGACAGGGTCCCATTCTGGATCCTGCTCCAGTGCTCATTTATCCTTATTGAGAACTTCCTGGTCGTCAATCCAATGAATAACATGTCCTAGCAACACTTGATTATGTAGATAACGTTCATTGAGTTGCAATTTGTAAAGTTCATGATCCTCCATCTGAACTCTCTGACAGAATTCTGTGGTTTTCTGAGTAAGACAACACACATTGCAATTTCCACATGGCTAATGGCCCCGGATGGGGTCTCTCTGTAGGTCCCATGAGGCCTTTAACATATTTTGAGCAGTGCCCAGGTGTTCCGAGCTGAATCGCGAGTGGACCAATCGGTCTTTAATGTTTTTGCCCTTACTTAATGCAAAGAGGGGGAGGACCCTTTGTGCAACCAGTGGCTGTTACCAAGCCCCAATATCTTTTCACCAATTTCCTTATTTTCCTTGTGCTTCCTGAAAATGGTCCCTGGGACCATCTTTGACCCTCTACTCGTGTTCCAGGAGGCCTGACCTAAGGGATTTAAGTGGGCTGGCATGAAACTGGGTTTCTGTCATGTCTTACATGTGGCCTATTTCTTCTTCGATTATGTCCTGGGTTTCTAGCTCCAGAAAGGGTGTTACCAATACTCGATTTTATTGAGGTCTGACCATAACATGGCTACTGTAATAGGTGTCTATGATACAGTTTTTGGCACTGAGCTCTTGTGGAGTCTTAAAGGGGCTGAGCTGCTCCAGTAGTGGCCCTAGGGGAGACCGGAAGAACCAGTAATGGGAATTGGATAAGAGTTTGGACATAAGTCATTTCGATAGGTTTCAATCCTTTACATTTTATCGATACCCTCTTTCCTGAGTTCCATATCGTGACCTTGTAGAAAAGTCCAGACCTTCTTAAAGGGAGGATCTTTTGTGACATCATTTAAAGAAGATTGGTCCAACACTTACCACAGTACAGTCTGCTGAGGGTGACCATTCCTATATGTTAACACCTTTCAGGAATTTCATTTCTGTTGTCTTGAACAACCCTGGACCCAGCATTCCTTCAAACCACACCAGCATTTTATCTCAGTACATTTCAGCTGATGTTGGTTCCTGTCAGGATAGGGTATCCTAAATGTCTTGCCCTCAAAAGCCCCTTTGCCCAACTGCTTGATAACAAGAGCCCAAGCAGTGGGGCTATACGCAAAAAGGTGCGTAGGAAAAACACCCCTTACTGTATTCTGGCCCAAGGTTCTCTTAGATGCAAAAAAGAAAACTGGGCACTGGATTAGCGAAAAAGGCATGACGGAATGTGTATAAAAAAGAAAGAGACTAACACATGTTCACAAGTATGTGCAATTCCACAATGGATTGTAAGAATAGTTCCATGCAGTCTGAATGTCCGTAGTGATCCAAGAAGAAGCATCCACCAAAAGCAAGGTCAGGAATCGCAGGACAGCGGGGTGCAGAGACGAAACATGAGTTAGAGCAGGTGATGAGGAGGCCTGAGCAAGAACAGGATTTATCAGCCGGGGTGAGAGTACTATACCACGGCCAAATTATCGCAATACCATGGGTGAGGAGGAGGCAATATGAAAAACAGTCCCGGTCGGGTGACGTGCAAAGGAGTCTATGGTGCATGTCAACCAAAGTCCAGAGAGTTGGCCAAAACATTAGTACACAGGGCACATAATACAAAGGGGCAAGACTGATGAATTCCAATGCGATAATGCTGGGTAATGCATCTGAGATTAAGACCCTGGACAAAAGCAGAAAAGAACAGTGGTGAAGAGTGTCAAACTGGATGTCTCTGTAACATATAACTGATCCGGGCAAGAAGGGAGGGGGGCCATCTCAACCTGCGTGGGAGGCCTACTAGGGTCGGAACCAGAGCCATACCTACCCTGGAGGGGGGGAGAGGCAGATGGGAGAGCCCCAGTCCCTATACCTTCCATTTGTGACTGTTTGACTAATAATCATTCGACTCATGATCACCCCATACCTCTGTATGAAAAGGCTTGTCAATCTCTTTCCTGTGCTTACAGAAAACCACATGTACCAGCATTCCTTGTGGAGCAAGAATGACAGGGTAGCCCACCAATGTCTCAAGATAGATGCCTCCAACCAGCGTCCATCCACTGACGCCGGAGAGTGTGTGAATCAATAGGCACAGCTGAGTTCGCAAAAGCACCAAGCGGCAGCATGGATCACTCCATGCCACCAGCAGAAACAGATATCCTTAGCTGTAGGGTAGCCATGAAGTGACTCAGTGCAGTACGCCGGCACCGGGACACAAACTAAGACATTGGGCCTCATTATAAGGTTGCCGGTCCGGTAACAATGGTACCGGTAAGCTTGCCGGTACTATTGTTACCGGACTGGCAAACTATGAGGTCTGCTCGCGGGTGCCTTTCAGCCTGCCAGGTCTGACCTGGTGGGCGGACCGGCATCCGCAAGCAGACCATGTCGGATGCACCGGCACCATTAACGAATGGTGCTGGTGCATGCGACCTCCCCATTCCCATTGATCCCTATGGGGCTCAAATGGGAATTGGGACTAATAATTACCGGCACCCGACAATGGGCAATTACCGGGTCCGGCGGGGCCAGAATGCCCCTGTAATTGCCCATTGCCGGTAAATTCATGACTCTGGCGGCAGCCATGCCGGTATTTACCGGCATGGCTATCGCCGGACTCATAACGAGGCCCATTGTTCACAGCAGGCCACTTACCTGTAGATCAGTGGCAGAGTAGCTCCATGAACTTGGACATTGGTCAAAGTGGACCACTTTCCTGTAGATTGGCCGCAGAGTGTCCCCATGACACAAACATGGACTTTGTTCAACTCAGCTCAAAGATTCCTGTCCACCTCCATGTCCTAGGGTCCTGGATTGGAGTTCACTTCCTTTCTCTGGGCTCCTTACAAACACGCCCTGACTCTGGTGTAGCTAGTCTTATGCCTCCTCCCACTTCTAGAAACAGCCCTGGACTGACCTAGACTGCCAGAATCACCCTGGTCTGTCTTGTTAAGGGCCCTGATGTCCCCTTCCCTCCTTCTACAGCAGGATGAAGATACCTCCCTCCTAGGCATCAGGAATACTTAAAATCCCTTCTCCACTATGCTCTGCCTGACCATGTCCGTAGCTGCTACATTTGTCCTCTCCCCTCTCCCTGCTCCAACAATTCTTCTAGATCATAACTCTCCTCCCCTTCTTTCAAAAACTCTTGCAGCATCCAAAAATCTCTTTTCAATCCCACTCACCTCAAAACTCTAATTAACCACCGTCCTCTAAATTCCTGCGTTCAGCTCCTCCTTGAACTCTCCACACCACTAGGTTGATCACACACACTGGCTTTTATAGTCTGATCTTTCCTTTTCTTGGGTGGCACTTAGCATCATGGTTTGTACCTGTGGGGTCTGTTTGGGCTGGCTTGGGTGGGTCATGTGAATAGGGATATATGTGGAATGAAGGGGGTAGGTCCTCAGATGACAACAAGGCCAGCCACTATTTAGGATTTTCGAATGGTTTTGACCCTCCACCTTGTTACTTTTACAGAAGGTGTCTGCTTTGAAATGAGTCCCTCTGCCTCTCCAGCAATTTTATTACTAATCTGAAAACTGTGGTGTAAGCCTGAAGAGTTGTGCATTTGTATTAGCAATAGTTTGTTGCATAACATATGCAACATTGTAATCCCTGCGACGGTTGCTGGAATGGGAGAGCAATGGTCATTTGTTTTGACCCTTGCGCGGAAAATGCTCTTACTTTTCTTTTTCAATGTTTGTTGAGTGTGATTTTGCATCCAGAGGAATGCCATGAACTGAGCTCCTCTGATTCATTTCATCTGGTAGTTCCTTCTGGGAGGATGCCAAAGGTATCAATATATTGAACCGCTTGTCAGTGAACTCTGATGGTTGTGGCGTCATTTCCTAAAAGGAAAACGTGTTAATTCTTACATTTGGATTTTGGTTCTGGCTCCTTCTAGGATCCACAAAGGACCTTTTGGCCAAACTCGTCATATGTGGGAAGGGGCTTGAGAGCACTCCTGTGGCAGAACCAGCCTTAGTGCTGGGACAAGTGAGGGTGGTCTGGGGATCTCCCACATACCACTCCCAGGCCCAGCATTCACTAGCTGAGGGTGGCACATGGCCTTTGTACCACCACACTGTCCTTCCCCAAAGTTAGGGAACTACATCACATATTTCCCACTGTTCCCGTTACTCATCGCTCCGTAAACAGGTCAGGAAGATAGATGACCTTGGAGACGATATGTACACAGGAATCGATACTCAGCCTCCAATTCCAGCTCCCCTGAGTACAAGACTCAGGCTTCCTCAAAGAGGGGCTCTTCTTTACAACGTACCTCTCTGCTGTTTCTATTGGAACAGGCAGAGGTGTCAGTTGAATAAAAGAGTGGGGAGAACACACACCGCCTATACCAATGCTGCAAAGGAAAACAGAGATATTAAACAGTGCTGAGAGAAACAATTAAGCAATCAAGCACAGTATTGGACAGGAAATACCTCGGCAGGGATTGGAGTGGAACTTTCCCCGGGATGGACCTACAAGTAAAGAATTAAACCCAAATGAGTGAATTAATCTAATGGATTCTTCCTATAGAGAGTTTTTAACCAAAACAACAGACCTGAATTGTGGGACTCTCAAGGGTTTACGATTTCCAGGATTGGAGAAAACGACAGGAAAAAATAATAAACAGGTAAGTTAGTACAGGGAAGTAAACCCGGGCGGCACGAGAGTCGTGCCAGAGCCGGGTTGGTGCAGGATCAGGAGAGTGTCAATATGCACTTTGAAAATAAGTTTGTTGAGTTTTGTAGTTCAATGAATGTCCCAAAATCCAGTAGAGAGGAATACCAATAGAGCATTAGGTAAATGAGGTACAATAGTCAAAGATGGCGCTGGCAGAAATAGCAGAAAAACAAACACGCTTCCCAGACGAGGGTTGGAGCAACTGAGGTGTTCCGAGTAACCGCTGACGAATGAGTTGCAAAGACAGCAGGGAAGGACAATCCAATTAACGTTCCGCGTCGAATATCAGAAGATCACGACAATGATAAGGACGGAGAGAAGGCAGTCCAGGGGCAGTCCGGGTCGATACCGTAGCGGTCTATAAGAAGTGCCAATGGAATAAAAGACGTAACAATCCAAAAGTTTGAGCATGGGTCGGAACCAGGAGATCAAGTCAAGATTTCGTGACATGATTTCACGAAGGAAAACAGACGTAACCGCAAATAGTAAGAAACACTAATTAGCAGCAACAAGCCCCTATGGAAGACGGCAGATTTAAACCCGTAAGGGGAGCGTGCCTTGTTGTACATCCTTCACGTACGAGCCGTGTCAGCTGACACGGGTTCCGCCGTAGCTTGTACAGGCGCCATGGCAACCTGTATCTGCTCCACAAAGGAGCCTGTGAGTGGAACGTACTCCGCAGAGAAGTTTTTTTCTGCTGAAGTGTAACAGTTCCTTGTGATCCTCCTCTGGCGTGGAGAAAGGCTATCCACTTAAGTTGCTGATATTCTGTTGTTTCCTGTTGAAATTGTGTATGGTTGTGAAGCCAAGAACCATCTAATCGCTCGGGTGTTGGTATCCTTAGTTCTGGTGAGCAAGGTGAGAGTAGCAAAGTCGGTGACGTATATAGACTTTTGGATGGAAAACTAATCTATAATGGTCCATGACCCATCGAATGACTAAACACTTAAGTTCGACTGTGGCATAATTGTTCTCCCTGGTATGTAATTTCTTGCTACTGGAGTGGATAGACTGTCCTACTCCATTCCTATTTTGAAAGTATAACCGCTAGTTAGATCTGGTAGTCATTGGTTTGCAATATGAAAGTGTTGTTTTTTTTTAAGTCTGCATTTTCAGCAAGGGTGGTTGGTACAGGGAGTGGCTTAATTCTCTTAAGGCGTTCCTGGTTCTTTCAGTCCACTCAGTCTTGGTTTTCATCATCCCTTTTAAATGACCTCAGAGTGGTCCTGCCAGAATAAAGCTGTAGCAGTTCTCAACCAGGCACAGGAACCTCTTAGTTAATTTTTGGGCTTGCAAATGAGATGTTCTGAGTACCGTTGACTTTTACTTTGAGGCCATACCGTTCCTCCTCTGACCTCAAGTATCTAACTGAAGATGAGGCCAGATTACACTTAGCTGTATTTTCCAGGAACCCAGTATGTTTGAGGGTTTTGGCTACCCCATAGAGGTGGCCCAAATGTTCTTCACAATTCTCGATTCTTGCTGTGAATTATATCATCCAGCGATACTCTGGTGAACCCTTGGTGGGGCATCAGAATGCTTTCCACCACTCTCTGGAAGGTGGCACATACTCTGTGCAGACCAAAAGGGAACACCTTAAAATTCTCTTTGGTTGAAAATGGGATCTGCCAGTACCCAAAGACGTTTTGGAGATATACTTTGATGATCCAATTCGTTCAGTCAGGTTATCCAGGAGCAGCATTTGATAGGCACCAAAGCTTGACATCTCATTTAAACTGCAGAATTCTATACAAAGCCTCCACGTCCTGTCATATTTCAGTCCCAGTACATTCAGAGAGGCCATGATTAGTGTTCCCTTTACCCTCATTGGTCTTTATATTTGATCCCTGAGTCCCTTCAAGGTGTGGAATTATGGATTATGCAACACAGAAACCAGAAGCCTTTCCCATGAGAGCCAACAATGTCAAAAACATTTTGAGGCAACTTCCACCATATGTCTCTGTTAGGGCTTGCCAAGTATTTCCTTGATGATCAAGGAGAGCAATTTTATGTCATTGATCATGACTGATTTTAAGAACATGCAGAGAAATTATACCATTCGCATGTCCATTTATCACACCCAAACTAATGGTATGGTTGAATGCTTTAATAGAACTTGAGCATCAACAGTTGAGCGAGAGGAACTCACTAGAAAATAGATGGGCACGGCACAAAAGGAAAAACATGGGTAGCAGCTATGGTTTAAAAAAAGCCTTTGTCCATTAAAAAGAAAGGCAAAAACGTTTCACTGTTTTCCATAGCTTAATCGCTTAGTCATGATAGGAAACATTAGAAAAGGACCAAAATTTATACATCATTTTTTACCTGCAATGCCCATGCTAACTGTTGTGTTTTAGTAGTTTTCCAAACACAGAGAAAACAGACGGTTAATTCCCAGTGACTGTGCATTGTACAAAATAAGGTGAAAACAGTGCATTAAAGTGCTCAATAAAAACAAACATTGTATTACCAATGGTGTGCATTTGTAACAAATCACTATGTATAGGTATCCAATATTGTGATAGCTATTTTATCTAGTGAACTTATAAATCTTGTTTTAGTGACATTATTATGTTCCTAATCACAGAAGCAATCATGTAACAATGTTGCTATCAGTACCCAACTACAAAATTTGAATGATCAATTTTCCAATACTAAAACACCAAAAAGAGCCACAAGTCAACAATCTTGATTTTAGAAAAAGTGTAAAGATAAAATGTTGAATATTCCTGAAAAACCAGCCAAAGATTCTTTACTTAAAATAGATGGTAATTAATAGCACGGAAATCAAATTCATTAAATTATGTGGGATGGCAAAGATTAAAGTCAAGAAAAATAATAATATAGGATAAATCACATCAATAAATGAGTCAATTGATACGTTTGTGTTACCTCTCAATTCAAGTGACACATAGGAGCTGGAGAACGCAGCGTGACTATCCTTTGACCATGGTCAACTGGTGGTGGTGATTAGTTATATTGGCGTGGGTCATAATTCATACTTTATTTGGTGGGAATTGTCCCCTATGCTGGTTTCCATTTTCAATGAATCTATCCACATATCTTGGTCTTTTTTGGTGACCATATCCCATTGTAATAAGGTCAAATCTACTCTGGGCCCCTAATGTCTGGTATGGGCCATTGTACATTTGATTTTGATTGTTATTTAGGCATGGCATATTGTGGCGAAATCTCACTATGGGAGAATTACCCAAATATCTAGGCCTAATGTAAGAATCCCTATTGCGGGGATAAATGGATTAGAACCTAGGATTTTGGGGTGATGTCCTCTGTGGAGGTTTCCCCTTTGACTAGATGTCATGTTGTTCCTTGCCTGAGTTTGGGCTGTTTCTAGCAGCATCTTTACAGATTTTATCTCCAAAATCGCTGGTGTGGGTTCTTTAAACTTTGGTTTTGTCTCTTTATTCTTAGGCCCCTCCTCTCTCTAACCAAATATCACTTCATACAGTTTGATCCCCTGTTCCATTATCCATTCTAGTAAGTTTTCTCTGTCAAATTCACAAATTAACGGGGAGATAATTTCTTTTTTGAGCCCATAAAAGTATGTAGTATTAAATTCTACAGAGTTAGGGTTAAAGGCCACATCAAAGTGTGAAAATGCTATTTTCAAATTTTGAAGGTATTGGCTAGGTGACATATCTGACTTTGCCGTCATAGTATAAGCTGCTTTTTTGGCATCCTGTATAGACTGGTAAGGTGAGAATTGATGTCTAACCTCTTTCTCAAAGTCCACCCATGACAAATGTTCCTATTCATTGAGACCATGAATGACACTAGCAGATGCTGAATCTAGGTTTAGGTGAAAGTACAGTCTATATTGTTCCCTAGGTATTTGGAGGGCTTTGAATATATCGTGAATGGTTTCTAAATGGTCTTAAATGCAAGAATTGCCTCCCTTCTTGAATGGTTTAATTAAAGTCTTGATGGATTCCATAATTCTTATAGGATTAGATGGTGCATTCTGGTGTGTGTCATTTTATCGCTCATTCCTGTTCTCTTTTGGGCAAGAAGGCGTGTGAATATTTGCAGGTGATTCAGACCCCACCATTGGGTTATAACCAGGTCTGGCCACAGGGAGCGCTGTTGGTACATTATTTCCTTGGCCATAGCTGTGATTGAGTTCAGTTCCATTGCATCTGGTGCCTTGTCACCTTTCCTGAGACTTGAGACTAAATATTTGCTGTTCTAGGTTCTCGCACTGTCCTTGAAGCTGTTCTGCCTCATGACAGAGATCAGAATTCTCATCCGTGACCTTACTGATTATTGCCTGCAATTAATTGATTTGTATTTGATTCTGATTAAGCGCTTTGGCCTTTTTGTCATTTTCTTCCCGTAATTTAAATACCTCCTGTTCCATAGCATGGAATTCTCTATCTTTCTCCGTGCCATCTTCTCTAAGGGCTTGTATTTCCGAAATAGCAACATCTTTATCTTGTCCTACTTCATCTAAAATTGCTTTTAAGTTGGTTAATTCTTGCTCACTCTCATTAAATTGTTTCTCTCTCAGCCAGATCGCTGCGTTTAGCTTACATTTCTGTGTCTGGCTCCCTTTGCTTTCATTCCGCTTTCAATTGCTGCACCTGATCACATTCATTGTCCAAGCTGCATTGTAACTTGCTAACAACTTCACTGTCATTCCCTTGCATCTTTATGGACCAGTGGAGCAGGAACCACAGGTTTGCGCATAGTCTGATGCGTTCTGGTGCTCGCAATAGCCTAAGGAGGCACGCATGCACAATGCTCCCTGCATCAAAAATATTTTCGTATGCCTCCCGTTCTACCTCTGTGGTCATTCTGTCTTTCCATATTGTCACATTTTCTGAGGACCAAATTGCATGGACATAAAGCTTTGCCTCGAGATAATTTGACAATTCAGACAAAGCCTGAATCTGGGACATGGCGGCACTATTGCCAATAACACTATAATGTGAGTCAGATGAGCCCACAGTACTGCACTACCTCACATCACTAATTCAACTAATGAGTGCACGATATGGTTATGCTTTACAATGCAAGGCCACGCCCAGTAATTGTTTTCAAGTTTCCCAATGGCCAATGCACCAAATATGTTGGATATATTTTGGGGTTATATCTACTACTTCGTGATAGTTTTTTTTATTATGGTGGTATTGAAGAGGCCCCTGAGGGACCCTCGGATGTGGAAACAAGGCACAGTCACCACACTCGAATAGATACGCCAGACACGAGGGTCCATTCCCAAAATCTAGGGTTTATTGCAATACAAAGAAGTCCCAGTTGGCCAAATGGTCCCACGCCCCACGATGTGTGTCTAACAGACCTCAGGGGACGCAAGCAAGAATGAAACGTACATCAGTTACATATATACAAACCGAGCACCTTACAATCAGCAATGACACATTTGATGCCGCCCCCAATTCATTTCCCTTTGAATTGGAGGCGATGATTTACCAGTGTGACAAATATGGCACCTTAGACCACCATATTTAGTAACGGTTTGCAATCTTCAATTTTACAGACACCATTCTTTATTTGCGAGAACACTGCGTTTCTGTTTTTCATGGGCAAGCTGCGCGTAGGAGACTGGCACATACCATACCTCACTATCTCTTAGTTTGGATTCTCGCTCTAGAGGTCAGCCCGCTCTCCGGGGCTTCACTGTGCTAAGAAAGGGGGGTCGTAAAGAAGAGCATAATTCAACTCTTTAAATGCTAGTTTCGTACATTGCTATTCTTTCAGGAGACTCGCTGGCATTCGTGTACTGATTAAATGCCTTGCTCCCTGTCTTCAAGGATATCTGAATGAGGGAATTGGGCATTTCTGTCTGGCTCTCCAGTGTAATGTTTCAACATGTTTCTTAGCCTTGGACCATTGAAGCGAAATAATATCTACAGCATAGCAGTTTTACATGAGGCAAAGTGGCAACGTTAGAGAGAGCAGAGAGAGAAAACAAAATGGCGATTCTGGTCATCTTAAAATGGCCTCACTCTAGTTGAACTAATAGCTACGTAATAACTAATGAATATATATCAACACTGTAAATGAGGCGGTTGGTCTTCAGCCAACCAATTATCATTCATTTCCGGACCCTCAAGGGGTGTTTGGTTTTTCTGGACTGACAAACCCTCCTCTGGGCCGTATGCCAAACGTCTCATCCATACATTGCATCCTCCTCCGACCAAGTATTTGGATTAGATTCGGAATCTGATTCAAATTCTGACCCATGCACACTTGTTGTCTCCTCGTTATTATTATCAATATCAATTGCCATGAATTCTTTAATGGTTTCAGATTCGTTACTATGGCGAGTGCTTGATTTAGTAATGTTTTTTCGCTTCATCATTTGTACACACTCTTCGCTAATTTCAGTACATACTATGGGGAGAGAATGTATGCAACAACAACATGTCAGGAATATTCCTAGGATTGCTACTAGGATTGCAAATATCTTCCATCCCCAAGACCGCAATGCTTCCCAGAACCAGGAGCTTATGTTCAATTCCCAGCCACCTTCAGGGGGGTGGAGATCACAGCTTAACACATGCAATTTTCTTATCGCCTCAAAATTCGTGGGGGAGGAGTCACTTACAAATACGCAACACGCTGATCCCACGATTTTGCAAACACCGCTGCGATCAACTAAGATTATATCAAGGGCCATTCTATTTTGCAGTGACATTAATCTAATTCCTTTTTCCTCGAGAGTCATATTATATAATATGTCAGTTGTTCCATTTATTGTTTCTTCTAATATCCTAGACAGTCGTCTTATGTTATAAGAGTTTATAGCCTGGCCCCAAAATGGTACAAATGATTTTGCTATGTCTTCTGCAATCAACCCATCCCCACTATTCCAGCGAGGTCGTGACCTGGTCAGCTTGGCTATATCTGCTGTTTTTGAAAGGAACACCGTGGAAAACAGGAAACCTGTATAACAGGTGCCTCCCCAGTTCCTAGGTAACCAAGGATATGCTTTTTCTCCACATACAAAGTACACAGGATCTCCCACATATATTGGTTCCACTTCTTTATCAAGGAATGCTATGTTCCTGCATCTGGTAAATGTTCCTACCTGGAAAGAACCCTTTTTCTTTAAACAGAATGGGACAGAATGAGGGTTATAATTCACTGTATTTGAAGGGGGTTCCGCATCCTTATTCCCCTGTGGGTTCATGTGGAACGTGAACACAGACGTTTTATAAGGTACAGACAATCTATCCTGTGGCATTATTGCTGGTGTAATTAATCGTCTTTTATGGAACATGGAGCAACCCACCGGTTTCATAATCACTTCCTCGAATTCATTCATATTTGTTTTATCTAGTTGACCAGTTTCACTTTCGTTCCATTTCCCATAATATAGGGCACTCAGAGAGGCATAACATGCGGAAGTCAATGGCAGGTGCTGTACATACCATCCTATTCCTTTGCCACCATGTTGAGGCAAATAGGCACAAACCCAGCAATTGTTTTTTCTTAGGATTGAGTGTGTCATATTCATTATTAATAGCAATGTGTTGTTCCCATATCATTCCCTATATCTTTCTTCCATTGCGTACAGGGTATAGGAAATCACATGGACTGGGCTTTCTGTTGTGGAAATGTTTATAATGGGCAAGAGTACTTCAAGAGGGTGCATTTCCTCTAGGTACCATAATACTGATATGGTCAGCATTGGGGCTAATATACTCATTATGCACATTACTATGGTTAGACCCAGCATACAATTCTTTTTACCATGTCCTTTTTCCACCTTTCTATGTACTACGTTTAATTCTCTATCAGCATTGGTGAAGGAGGGGGCATTTGTTGGTTCCGACATTTCTTCTCTTCCTTCTTCTTCTGCTGTGCTCGTCGTGAATATCTCTTGTTCATGTGCTTCCCAGGATGTTGACAGAGTTCAATCAATGTCTACAATCTTTTTATGCCAGTTTGCTATCCGCCTGGATTGCTTTTTCATTTGGCAAGGCCTTCGTGTATTTTCACATTGCCCTATAGTTTCAGAGCAGCTGCCTTTGTACCACTTGCGCCCCGCTTGTTCACTCGGGTTCCTGACACATGGATTTAGCACCGAGGAGTTGTGTTTCGTGAGCTGTCTAACTTGCACAACTCTTACGCCACCCTCCTCTAGGCCTCCGGTTCCCACTTCATCCGAAAATAGGAAACAGAGGCAAGAAATTCACTAAGAGATGAAAATGTGATCACTCCTTCTTTCTGCTCCGCAGGTTGTACCCATTTGCTCCTTGTATCGTGTGATCAAATAGTGCGGGTGCACTTCCGGTGTCGAGCTTGGAGTCAGCCTGGGGCACAATGGCAGATGATGATGGGTGCCCAGGCGACAATGCAGGCTGTGGCACAACAGAAGATGGTGGGCGCCACAGAGGTATGCGCTTGATGTCGGCCAGCAGAGATGCAGAATCTGCTGGACAACGTTGAGGCACTCTTTGCTCTTCCGTTTTTAGGGCAATCTCATCAGGCTCTGTTTCACGATCAGGCAACTTCTGTGGCAAAAGACTGGCAACAACCTTTTTCGTTTCTGGAATCGCTGCTGTCTCCTTCTGGACTTTGTCCTGATCAGTTGACATGTCGAATGGTGATGGGACTTTCTTGGCGTGCGTGGCATGAATCCACGCCTTGCGTCCATCCACGCATAGTGCTGTCTGCGTGGTTAAAAGTACCTGATAGGGCCCACGCCACCTGGGTGCCAGTGATGTTTTCCGTTCGTAGTTTCTGACTAGTATCCAGGTTCCTGGCTCCAATGCATGTCCTGGGCAAGTATACCGCACTGGTAATGCCTCCTGCACCTGCTGATGAATCAAACGCAGTTTTTTTACTAACAGATTACAATAAATGCTGAGTACAGGGTATTCTACCTCTCTCATTCTTTTAGGCTGGGGTGCGCACCACACATTCGCCGGTCTCCCCCATTATGATTTCATAGGGGGAGAGCCCAGTTCTGGCCTGCACTGACATTCGCATACAGAGTAACGCTATTGGTAATGCATCTACCCAACTTAATTTGCTGCCTGCTCAGATCTTACTGATTTTGGACTTCAAGATTCCGTTATGCCGTTCAATAAGACTGGCCGAACTCGGATGTCTCGAACAATGGAATCTTTTATCGATCTGCAATCCTGCACAAATCTGCAGTATCACTGCACCTACAAAGTGCGGACCATTGTCCGACCATATGACAAGGGGCAGACCAAAGCGAGAGAAATACTCTTTTAGCATTACTTTCACCGTTCTCATGGCTGTGCAGTCTTTCAATGGATATGCTTCCACCCATTTGCTGAATGCACATTTGATCACCAAAACATACTTCAGATTTTGGCATCTCTCCATTTCTATGAAGTCAAAGTGAATCAATTCGAATGGCATAGAGGGAGGTCCAAAACTTCCTGTTGGCGTCACCGTTCCCTTTCCCACATTGTGCTGTAGGCATGTAATGCAGTTTTGTACCAGCCTTTCGGCATTCTTTTTTATGAGGGGATTTTCCCGGACTGTGGCTAAATGTTGGACTATCTTCTTCGCACAGATGTGTGTGGGACTGTGAGCCATTGTAACCTTTGCATTTACATAAGCATTCGGCAACATCCAATTCCCGCTTTTCTTGTCCACCCAGCAACCCTCCAAATCCAATTCTGCAGAGCCCTTGGCCCATCCCTGTATTTCGTCGGCGGTAGCTTCTGCCTGCATTTCTTTAATAGTCACAATTCCATTTTCTATCATGCAGGGCACTTCCTCCGATTGTACTGTCAACATTTTTGTATTCAAATCAGTGGCAGTCTGTTTCGCAATCTTGTCTGCAAATGCGTTTCCTTCTCCCACTTTACATGTCACCTTTTTATGCGCCTCGCATTTCACTATTGCCAGGTGCTTTGGACACGTAAGTGCAGACAGTAATCATACAATCAGAGGACCATGTTGAATTCTAGCCCCATGGGATGTTAAAAAACCTCTCTCGGCCCATAATCGGCCAAGGTTATGGACTACGCCAAAGGCGTACTGGCTATCAGTTCAGATATTTAGGCTCAAGTTCTCTGAAATTTCACAAGCTCTTGTTAAGGCAATTATCTCTGCTGCCTGGGCAGAGTTATAAGGAATTCTTTTACTCTCCACAAAGCTTTTTAATGTCGTAACAGCATATGCGGCAGTTGATGTGCCGTCAGGTAGTTTAAAACAGGAGCCGTCACAAAACAGTTCCCCTTCTGGTTCTTTTAGTGGTGTGTCACTCACATCAATTCTCCCTTTTGTTTCTTCCTCAGTAACCATTAGGCAATCGTGGGGAGGAAATTCAGTCCCACCACTGTTTTCCCCGGGCATTGGCATTAATTCTGCTGGATTCAAAGCGCTACAACTCATAATTTGGATGTTGGGCGCGAACAATACAATTTCATATCTAGTCAATCTAGCAGAGGTGAGGTGTTGCGTCTGCGTTCTATTGAGTAGAACATCTATGGCATGTGGCACCATCAAAATTAAGGTGTGCCCCAAAACCATCCCTTCTGTTTGTTTCACTGACGCAGCAGCCGCGGCAACAGCTCGCAAACATCGTGGTAGTGCGCACGCTACAGGGTCCAGCGCAGAAGAAAAATAGCTGCACGGCCTATTTCTTCCACCTTGTTCCTGTGTTAAGACAGACAACGTGCATCCGTCGTTCTCATGCACAAATAGCCTAAAAACCTTTTCATATTTCGGTGTGCCCAAAACTGGAGCAGAACTCAAAAGGGTTTTTAGCGAATCAAATGCTTTCTGACATTCTTCATTCCACTGCAAAGGCATCACAGCATCCTTTTTTGTCAATTCCACCATTGGTTTCACAATTAAAGCGAAGTTTATAATCCATTGACGGCAATAAGAGGCCATCCCTATTATCGCTCTCACACCTTTGTGTTGTTGGAATAGGCATACCAGAAATACTCTTTATCCTCTCTGGTGCTAATCTTCTCCCTTCCTTTGAAAGTAGGTAACCCAAATAAGCTACTTCTTTCTGACAGTACTGGAATTTCTTTAAGCTCCCTTTATGGCCATGCGTAGCTAGATGAGTCAATAATAGAACAGTACCTTCTTTACATATCTCCTCCGTGTCAGCAGCAATTAGTAAATCGTCAATGTATTGTAGCAACACACAGTCTGCTGGTAATTCTAACATGTCTAGCTGTTCTTTCAATGCTCTACTGTATATACTAGGACTTTCAGTATAGCCTTGTGGAATGCGTGTAAATGTGAATGATCGTCCTCCTAGAGTGAAAGCAAATAAATCCCTGCTTTCTTTGTGTACTGGAATGCTGAAGAAAGCGTTTTTTAAATCGATAACACTAAAGTATTCTGCTGACGCAGGGATCATTGTCAAAATCGTAGTGACATCTGGCACTAACGGGAATTGGGGGTCTACCACTTTGTTCAGTGCACGGAGATCAATTATGAAACGGTACGGTACCTCATTACCCCCTTTCTTATACACGGGAAGATGGGACTGTTACATACACTACCTGTAATCGGTTCCATGTAATAATATCGCCACAAACATCTCGCCATGCAAAAATATCGCCGAAAAATTGCAGTTTTTTGTGGCGACATTATTGCATGGAACATGCGGGGGACACCCCCGCAACCCTCAAAAAAAAGTTTTCTTTTTTTTTTACATTTTTTTTTGTTTGCCCCTGTCCCCATATATATGGTCACCCATATAATATTGCTGCAACCTTTTCCCGGCGATATTATTTACGGCGACCATATATATGGGGATAATATTACCTGATACCCTGTAATCTCTTCAATCACTCCCAATTTCACCAAATCAGAAACCATGCATTTCAATCCTTTTCTCCTTCTGCTGAAATTTTATACTGCGGAATACGTGGTAGCGTTATTCCTTCTTTTAATGTAATTTTTACTGGCTCTATTTTCAAGCATCCCACATCATTGTCATTCACGACCCAAATGCAAGTTGGTACCTTACTCAATTCCCCTGATAAAGGTTGCTCTGCCACAAATTCAGAAGTCGGCATAGTCTGGGGAGAAATAGTCAAAAATACCCCATCTGGTGTACAATGAATAACTGTGCTTAGTTTTTTCAATAGATTCAATCTTAAAAGATTATCCCCACAATGCTCTGTTAAAAGAAATGGACAATGTTCAGTAAAAGGCCCTATTGTCACTGCTACTGATTTGGACTCAGGGTTTATTACTGGGGTACCTGCGAACCCTACTGAAATATTCTGTCGCCCTGACAGAGGAATGTCTGGAACCAAGTGATGATCTATCGAGCACTTTTGTGCCCCCGTGTCTACGAGGAATCTATGCTCTTCGTTCCCGATTTTCATCTCTAAGTAGGGTCCTTTCTGATTCACAGGAATTGACACTGGTTCCGACCCCTGTCCTGGGCTGTCCTATTGGGGTAACAACACATCATCCGATGTGTAGTCTCCACTGTTATTATAGTATGCACCTGTCTGGTTATCAAAAATTTTCCCCCCTCTCCCTCTACTTCCTGTTTGTACACCATGCTGATTTTGACTTTCAGTAGTTTGATTCGGAGCCTGGCCTTGATTCTGTGCACCGTTCCCTTAATTATTTTGGTGCTGCTGCATATGATTTCTGTTGTGACCATTTGTTCCCATGTGCCCTCTGTGAGGCCTTCTCTGACTATATCCGCCTCTATTTTGCAAATGCGGACATTGTGCCCACCAGTGTCCTTCCTCTCTGCAGTATGCACATTGATTTAATCCCAAAGGCCCTCCATGCATGTTCGAATTTCCCCTACTCTGTGCATTTCCCCTTCCCCTGTTGTGTCCTGCTACCTGCTGGAGTAACACCCCTACTATTGTCCTCAGAGCTTCTATTCTTATTTGCAAAGGGTACTCATTATATATCTCATTTATCTCCCCTACCGAAGTCCTAGGGCTAGACATCCATCTCATCGTTTCCCGCACACACACCTGCAATCTTTGTCTATCACCTATCTGTCCCGGTGGCGGCAAAGATTTCTGCATATACAGTCCTGACGCTTTCTTCCTGCCTCTCTCAATATTCTTTCTCCTATTTCCCGATGTGGCGAGTACTTCAAAATACTCTTCATCCAATTCATTCTTTATTTCAAACAGTCGCTTCACATGCTCTTCTATTTCTTCATCTCTCCCTCTACAACGGGCTAATGCATTCAAATCCAACAATCGTTGCGGTGGTAACTTCCCAATTAACTTTTTCCATTGTCCCGACAAATATTCCCCCATGCATTCAAACAATACCTGTCTTTCGTTGTTCCTTCTGAAGTCATATAGGGACGCTAGCGTGGATGCCCCATCATTCTCGTCTATATACATTTCCGCCTGTTCTTGCAGCTCACGCTTTCTCTCCTTACTGATCGTTCTGCGAGTTACTCTCGTACATTCATTCTGCTCAATTCCACTCATGGGAGGGGCGGTTGGAACAGTGGCACCCTCTTGATCGGGAGGTGCGGAGTGGGCAGTGAGAGTGGGATACGTCTGCTGGGGCTGTAGTAATTACGAAACACTCGGGACTGGCTAGTGGCCAGTGCAGTTACTCAGGTAGCCTGTGGCTGTGCTGGGATTGGGAGGGGCTGAGCAACGGGAGGGGGTTGAGCGACAGCTACTGACGTAGTCTGTTTAGTTTCACTCCTCGGGCCCTGTTTTGTTTCAGTTAAGATTTTGTTTATTAATTTGTCCGATGAGTGTAGCTCTCTTTGTGGATATATTTTTTCTATGTTTAATTCATCGCGCCGTTTTGTCTTTCTCAAGCTATTACTCCACTCCTCCTCCTCCTTCTCCTCAGCTTTCTCCGCCTTTGACTTATGCCTGCGTGCATGTTTCTCTCTACTTCTAAATCGGAGCATTGCTTCCCTCCTCCAGTCCCTAAGGATATCAAATGCCCCAGGGCCTGCTCTCTTACTTATCAACACCTTTTCCAAGTTATCTATACGTTCCATCTCAAAACTCCCATCCCTCGGCCACTGAAGATTTTCCTGTTTTCTGGTTTGCTTATGCCAAGTTTCACAAAACATTATCGCTCCCATACCATACTTTATGTACATATCATAAGCCAGCGTTCCTCCTGGTGGTGCTTCCTGGCCAGTTTCCAAAGATTGTTCGCTGCAGCGGAAAAATCCTGCTAAGGTGGACAATACCCCAGGCATGTTTTAACCTTTTCCTTGGCTAATCAAACTTACTCTGGGTGTTTGATTTAGCTAAATCAACTCTCAACCAATATCAGGATCACTTACGAATCGGGGCACGACTCACCTTACTAGTCAATTTGTCTTTTCAAGACACAATTCGTCCGTATACTGACGCAACCAATAACATTGTGTCTGCGTATCTCGGCTCTGCCTCGTTTCGGGACCCTCGCCTCCTTGTTCGCTGGCCAGGGATGTCGATCAGGGATCAGCGGTGTGCAGATCTGCAAAGGAGTCTCTCATTGCTTTTCGCAGAGGCACCCCATACACCTCTTGATCCCGGCTCGATCGCTCCCATCCTCGCCGTTCTTATCGCCTTCCTTATTTTGCAACGTACACAATGGAACAAGTGGGGGAGGGTCCGTGTTCGGGCGCCATCTTGAAGGGGCCCCTGAGGGACCCTCAGATGTGGAAACAAGGCACAGTCACCACACTCTAATAGATACGGCAGACACGAGGTTCCGTTCCCAAAATCTAGGGTTTTTTGCAATACAAAGAAGTCCCAGTTGGCCAAATGGTCGCACGCCCCGCGACGTGTGTCTAACAGACCTCGGGGGACGCAAGCAAGAATGAAACGTACATCAGTTACATATATACAAACCAAGCACCTTGCAATCAGCAATGACACAGTATGACACATTTGATGCCGCCCCCAATTCATTTCCCTTTGAATTAGAGGCGATGATTGACCAGTGTGACAAATATGACACCTTAGACCACCATATTTAGTAACGGTTTGCAATCTTCAATTTTACAGACACCATTCTTTATTTGCGAGAACACAGCGTTTCTGTTTTTCATGGGCAAGCTGCGCGTAGGAGACTGGCACATACCAGACCTCACTATCTCTTAGTTTCGATTCTCGCTCTAGAGGTCAGCCCGCTTTCCGGGGCCTCACTGGGCTCAGAAAGGGGGGCCTTAAAGAAGAGCATAATTCAACTCTTTAAATGCTAGCTTCGTACATTGCTATTCTTTCAGGAGACTCGCTGGCATTCGTGTACTGATTAAATGCCTTGCTCCCTGTCTTCAAGGATATGTGAGGGAGGGAATCAGGCATTTCTGTCTGGCTCTCCTGTGTAATGTTTCAACATGTGTCCTAGCCTTGGACCATTGAACGAAATAATATCTACAGCAAAGCAGTTTTACATGAGGCAATGTGGCAACGTTAGAGAGAGCAGAGAGAGAAAACAAAATGGCGATTCTGGTCATCTTAAAATGGCCTCACTCTAGTTGAACTAATAGCTACGTAATAACTAATGAATATGTATTCTTAACACTGTAACTGAGGCGGTTGGTCTTCGGCCAACCAATTATCATTCATTTCCGGACCCTCAAGGGGTGTTTGGTTTTTCTGGATTGACAGTATTTGGTGGTATTTTTATAGTTCTTGTCAATATATTCTGGTAAACCTGTTGGGGTATTTTTATAGTGGTGAGACTGATTCCAGAATACTGCCTAATACTTATTTATACCAGGATCACTAACAACACCAAAATACCAGACTTAAAACACTCTAAATGTATGGCTCATTCTCTCCTGATGTACAATACCACAATATGCCCTTTTGCCTGAATTTCAATAAATGTAAAGCATGCAATTGAAATACTGCACATTCATTCAGCCTCTCTACATAAACAAGTCACTGCCGCTACTTTGCTTTGAGATACATTCCTAGTGGTTGCAGGTAGAAAGCGCTGTGATTTGAGCCTCTAAGTTCCCCAAAGTTTTTATAGGTGCCCCCACTCACTTTTATCACATGCTCTTTCCATGAAACCCAGTCAATGGACTGTGTTCGTGCTGGTAGAGAGTTTCCCAGAGCCCCCTCTGTTTTGCATACCAAATAATTTTGGGTCTCACCCTAAGTTACCAGGGAAATCCAGACGTGGACCCCTTGCTCACTGCTCTTAGAGAGGCACAGCTTCACCTCACTGATGATGCCCAACTAGGCTGAAACATGTGCATGGGGTTGCTGTGCTACTCTTTTTCAGAGGAGAATTGCCTGGCATTTCGGGGCTGGACTGCCCCTGGGCAGGACAAAGTCTGATATGCGGGGAAATGTCTTCTCTGTGAAAAGAACAGTGAGCTAAAGACTTGGTTGAGACTCTCTCATGGGCCATCCACCCCAGAACAAGTCAATGGGATGTGTTTGTGCTGGTAGAGAGTTTCCCAGACCCCCCTCTGTTTTGCATACCAAGTAACTTTGGGTCTCACCCTAAGTTACCAGGGGAATCCAGATGTGGACCCCTTGCTCACTGCTCTCTTAGAGAGGCACAGCTTCATCTCACTGATGATGCCCAACCAGGCTGAAACACGTGTATGGGGTTGCTGTGGTACTCTTGTTCAGAGGAGAATTGCCTAGCATTTCGGTGCTGGACTGCCCCTGGGCAGGACAAAGACTGATATGCGGAGAAATTTCTTCTCTGTGAAAAGAACAGTGAGCTAAAGACTTGGTTGAGACTCTCTCATGGGCCATCCACCCCAGAACAAGTCAATGGGATGTGTTTGTGCTGGTAGAGAGTTTCCCAGACCCCCCTCTGTTCTGTATGATTCTTAGCCTGGTCTCTCCTACCTCCATAAAATGCTGTATTGCCTCCCTCAAGGTGATGAGGCTTGCCGTGTTCTTCCTTCTCTGAGCCTCTCCTTTTATCAAGGGACAGAGGATTTGCATGACTCCTTCCTCTGGGACACTCTCAGTTGCCATGCCTGTCCAGCTGCTTTAGTACGTAGACTGAGTCCCAGTCCCAATTTCCGGCCCTGAATGATTATTCCCCTTACTGGCTTGAAACCTCACTGCTGATTGGTTAATCTCAGGAGAAATCTTAATCTTGCTCATCACTGAATTATTAGGGAATCCTGGCATTGGTTATTGGTCTGCTGCTCATCCTTGTGGTTGGCTAGAGTCGGTCAGCCTTTGAAGGCATCTGTGAAGTGAGGTGGCATCTCGGTTTTCCTTTCGAGGTATGCAGATCTGTAGCATTCCACTCTCTCTTCTGTCTTCCAGGGATTGTGCCATGTGTGAAACATTGAGATGCAACACCCTCAACCCTCTCTTTGCACATTCCCTCTCAGGTAAAGGTCTGACTGTCTTCTCCCAGGTTTCACAAACCTCACAGTGTTTGCAGGCACTATTCCTGTTCCAGGGGTCGGTGTCTTGCTCTGGTCCTCAGAGCATAGGTTCTCCAAGCACAGGCATCTGAGAGGCGTGGTCTTGTTCAGCAATGTCTCCCCATGCAATCTTTAAATGAGAAGTACAGCGCTTGGGGCTGCGGGACCCTGCCTTATCCACCCTCACGGAAGCACCTTAAGTAGCGGTCAGATCAACGACATCTCTAGCGGCCAGCTCTTGACACTTGATGTCTGCCCTTACTCCTGCACTTGCCAGTAGCTGGCCGCACTTTTACCTACTGTTAATTTATTTTCATTTATTGTTTACTGTTGATCCTATGTATTGCACTGCCCCTTCTCCCTTCCCCCCTGCACTGTCCCCTCCACCTCCCCATGCACTAGCGCGATCTGATCTGAATGACGTCTGGCCTAGTAAGATCGTTGTCTTTGTCTTCCCTCTGTTCCCCCTCCCTTGCCTCGTTGCTCCTTGAAACACTGGTTTTTGGGCACGTTATAAATGCCATATCATATCATTATCATTCCCTCGCATATCAGGAAGGGGAGTTCCTGAAACTCACCTGACAACGCACAGAGTGTGCTCAAATGAGTGCAATGGTGCTGATGTTCCGGACGCCATGTTATGATGTGACGTGCATTCTGATCTGTGACATGAAGCCTATTTCTTGGAGAGAGTGCACATAGGTAGGGAGCCAGCTTATGTTACTACTGCAAGCCTCTGTATCTGTGGTGCCAATCTTTCTTCCTTGCCCTTAGCAATGCATATTCCTGTCTCTCTGATGGATCTAATCGTTCGCTTGACCGTCATCCATGTCATCATCAAAATCCTGCTCAAGATATTTTCAATTACCTCCCACTGCTCCCCTACCTCTGTGGTGTTCCTCCATCCTCCATGATCTTCAGTAGGTAGTTTAGTTTATTTGCTTGTATAGCGGGCTGATCCCAGAGGTAACTAGGCGCTTGACTTGAATTAGTTACAGACATGGTAAACAGACATAAATGCAGGTGAAGTTAGAATAATAATATACAGCTACAGAGAGTTTACAATGATAATAGCATGGGATTACAAAGTTTGTAGGTGGGGCAGGGAATAATTTACACGGGTACACAGTTTACAAAGATAATGGCAGCGGAATACTGTCAAACACAATTTACAGAATATACAGGATGTACATGGTCACATTATTAGTTAAATGATGTGTTAAGTAGTTGGGTAACTTCTGTAATCCTCCCGCATCTGTCCCTGGAGGTGGCCAGAGGAACTAAAACTCCAGTTTCCTCTGCTAACCCCGGGTAATGTTCATTGTCGTGCTGCAATACCTGTTCTTAGTGTTGTACTGGTGCATGGACCACTCCAGAGTGGCTTGTGATGGGGGAGGATGTAGAACATGAGTTGGCAGAAACCTTCCATTAGAAATGTGGAATTTTGGCTGCTTCCCCGATCAAGTACTGCTGCAAATGTGAAAAGACCACGAGCAGCACATCTCCCTATGTCTCTTGTTCATTATGGGTGCGACTGATATGCTATCCCAATGTGTTATTCACTCACTGACTGATGCATCATCCACCTCCCTGAATCTTTGCTACTGCTCCCCACAAAACTCACAAAAGTGTGACTCCTCCCACAAGCAGCCCTCAGGGATTCCCTGCCCCGCTGATCTTCCTCCAGGGGATCACCCAATGGCACATGTATCGTAGACTCACGTCAAGAGATCGGCACGGCTTGAGTACCCCCCGGCTCCGTGAATCTCTACTCCTCCCACTGAAATCTGGCAAGCATGACTCTCCTACAAGCTGTTCTCGGAAAATCAAGCGTCGCATCTGTGTGTCCCACAGTGACTGTAGCTGCACTCCCTCAAAGGGATTCTCTCTGAACTCACTCCAGATGGCACTCACCCACTTAAATTCACTGAATGTGCCATGCACGCTATGTAAGCAAAACATACACCAAATCTAGCTCTGTGAGTGACCACTCACTACATCTCCCTGCCCTTCCTCGTACTACTCAAATTCTCTAACTGCACTGCAATTTAGTCCCCCTTACCAATTTCCAAAGCCAGCCTCCATCAACATGCACCTGCCTCTCTGAAAGCTACCTAGGATTGAAAAGAGCTCTAACCAGGTGTCCCCCTTTAAAGCAATGTGGTAAAACCGCAGACAAACCTTTTGAATAGTTTGTATGAAGTTGACCCTGGTGAAATGACCAGAAATTCTGAAGACTTGAGGTTCTTGCAATAAAGTTTGCCCAGGCCTTGTGTGGACACCTCACATTTGTATCTCTTGCACGCCGCAGCCAAAGTGTGCATGCCTCTAACACACTACATCCAAAGTGTACATATTGCCCCTCAAACACTCTTAAAGTGTGTATGATCTACCATTACACACATTATCCATGGTGTACATAAACACAGTAACCCACCAGGCCCACAATGTGCATACTCCCCTAATGCCCCTCTTCCATAGTGTGTATATTGTCTTCTCACACACTGAGACTGGTTTGCTTACCTTCTCTCTCCATGTCCAAAGTGTGCACACACCCCTCTACAAAAACCACACTCTGCACTCATCCCCAACACATCACTCCAACAGTGTGCATGTTCCCCACTCACACACCCAAGGTGCATATATTGTCCCGTTTCATACTATTCCCAAAGTGTTAGTATTCACGCCCCTGCACATATACACGCTATGCACATGGCGCTCGGAAGGATAGCTCAGGGGCAACACGCTCGCCTTGGAAGTAAGACGACAGGAACACTGGCTATTAAGCACGTTATAAGTAACCTATCATATAATTTCACCGATCAAACTATGTGCAGCCCTCACCACTGCTTTCCTCTATCTCGGTGGTCTCTAAGAACTAGAAAGAAGCAAGTATCATAACAGAAAAGTCTTGGCCAAAAGAACCATGTAGCACCAAGAAGCCGCCAAAACGCCAGCAGTTGCGCTCCACAAAGCCGCTTTAGTTTCCAGCACATTTCCAAACCAGCTGACCAATCCTGTCCTTTTGATATGTGCCAATTTTTATATAGATAGAATGTTGTTTAAATTCGAAAATATCCGAAGACTGTGTTGTTGAGGTTTGTGTTTCGAGGTCGATTTATTTTCAAAGTTCCTTGGAAGCATTCTTTTTCTTTGCCTTTTTTTTTCTTCTTCTAATGTCCTCGTTTTGGCTGGCTGGATACTGAGGCCCCATGCCATGAAAAACAAGTTCCCTAAAATGTCGCACAGACCTTCTCACAGAAAGAAAAATGTTTAATTGATTTCGCCTTGGCAAAGCATCTCAAGTTGACAACGGCTTTGCTAGACCGTTTTCAGTTGCTAGTTTGGCCCCGCTGAGATCTGAGCGTGTGATCCTCGGGTCGGCACAGACGGTGCCTGCCCACACCTTAGACACACCCACACTGTCCCACTGCTGCGGCTGTTCCCACGCCGCCAAGGTCACCCCTCGCTCCCAGCCTCGCCGAGGCATCAAAGCCACGAGCCGCGCCAGTCCTGTTGCGGTTGGCAAGAGTTATAAGCAGTTCGAGTATTTTGTTGGTGAAGGCGTGTTTTGAAGAGCAATCACACCCATGCTCTATAATCAGACTCGTGCAGGGGTTAACTGGGGGACTGGCGATGTTTTAAAAATAAAATGTGCTTAGAAGTACGCAATTACTAATGGTGTGTGAGAATATGAAGCATGACCAGTTTTTTTTAATGTCCATACTATTCAAGTGGTTCAGCAGATGCCGCAAGATGGCGGAGCTGCTTTCCGCGTTAGCTGTCAGCTACTCACTGTGCATGTCCTGCCGGCTAACCAACTTCCTGCGACGGATCCTCTTTGCTGCTTTGTCGCCCCGTGTCGTAGACACGCTTCGCCTACAGGGCAATGCCCGAAGGCAGGCCTGACTTGTTAGGGGTGACTGCCTTTCTGGGTGGATGTAGGCTACTTGAATTACATGGTCCCTTGTGCAGCTTCAAATTTGACCAAATCTATCAATATATTTCTAATAGTCGTGAGTTGAATGGGAGATTCTCATTCCACAGTCAGATGACCAAGGCAGCATCTATAGCTGCTAGTCAACACTCTGTTAAAGGGCTACCCACTTCCCCTTTAAGGATGATGGACCCGGGAGAGGGAACGTGTCATGGAAGGGGACGGAACGGAAGTTAGTTAGGAATTATATTGGAAGAGAGAAGATATAATAAAAAAGGGGTTCCGTTATCTTCACTTGTGTGGTGTGATTTGTCGGTGCCGTGGAAGAAAGCACAGCAAATGGCGACCAGTGGATCTACATCCACGCTCCATCCGTCCTCGCTGAGTGGCCCAGCACCTGTACCGGAGGCACGGCACCTGATCCTGCAGGCCCGTGGTTTCCTCCTCTCCGGCTGCAAAGGCTGCACCTCCGTTTGGCTGGCATCCCGACCACCACATCTCCTCCAGCGGCAATTCACAAGTGGTTTCCCCGCTTCCAGAGGCTGACAGCCCGTTGATTGAAGCAGTGTACAAGCGGTATCGTGTACGCAGTTCCACTGCTCCTGCACACTAAGCAACATACGGTCAAGGTCATCATCCGGCCCTGTGATAGAGTGACATGGTGCCTGTGACGTCCCCACAGTGTGCGGCGCATGCGCGAGCCTCGTTCCCGGCCGCGCATGCGCAGAGGAATAAACGGCGCCCGTGCGGCAGTTCCCGCTGGGACGCGGACCAGGCAACAACGCGTCCCGCATCGTCCTTGCATGTGTGTCCGGTGTGCGTGCGTGCATGCAGGAGTGAGTGCGGATCCTGACCCTGACCATCCGGGGGTGAGGATACAACAACTGGCAACGAGGAGGAGCGCCACGATTACGCTCACCCCGACATACACCGAACGTCGGATCAGCGGTGCTGCGTATCGTGGCATGACACGGACCCAGCACGAACGCCACGATTAAGCAACAGTAGCGGCCTGCACAGGTGCTCATGCGCTGTTGCGCTTCCGCCACGCGTCAATTTTTGGAACCCTGGTCGTTCCCACCCACCGGGGGACGATGCTCTACTTTGACAGAGAAAGGAGTGGACAAGACACGGCGTTGGAGCCCCACATATCAGGTTTGCGGCCTCTGTGACACCTAGAGGTGCCTGTGCGACCTGCAGCAATGGCAGACAGCGATGGGGAAGCAGAGACTGCACGTGGCACAACGGGGCCACAACAAGGGTCTCTTACCGATGCAGGAGTTTGACGTGTCGGGACCCCCATCCAAACTGGGGCCAAGATGGTTGCTCTGGATTAAGAGACTTGAAATGTACTTTGCAGCGACCGGTATCACCGATGATGCCGCGAAAAGGGCAACTTTGCTGTATTCGGCAGGGCTGGACGTCATTCGCATTTTTGAGGCATGCAATCTACAGGTAGTCACATATGCTACGGTCAAGACGGCTTTGGAAAACCACTTCATACCTCAGTCGAATATGGACTATGAGAGATTCCTGTTCTGTGGGGAGAAGCAAAAAGATGAAGAACCTCTTGATCCGTTTTGTGCCAGGTTGAGAATGATGGCCACGGCATGCCGCTGGGACAATGATGAGTCTATGACACTGAACCAGGTGATACAGGGCTGTAGCTCGAGCAAGCTAAGGAGACAAGTATTGCGAGAACCGGGATGGACGCTGGCGCAAATACTAGACAGTGGCAGGACGTTTGAACTGGCGGAGGCGAGAGGCGCAAAGATGGACGCAGCCAGGCGCCCAGGTATGGCGGACGAAGCGTATGCCATTAGCAGACGGGGGGACACAAAAGAAAAGTGGGGCCAGAAAAAGCTAGAAACTCGCAATCCTCCAGGGTCGGAGTCCATATGTCAATACTGCGGTTATGACCTACCACATTCGGAGGAATGCCCAGCCAAATCAAGATCGTGTAGTCGGTGCGATAAACCAGGGCACTATGCCCGTATGTGCCGTGCCCCAGCCCCCCGTATCTGTACAGAGAGGCCCAGCAAGAAGTCGCAGCGGCGGATCCAGAAGACTACGAAGCATTGCCGCTCTCGAACAGGAAATACAAAGGCTCCAGCTAGCTGAGGAAGAGGAGGAGGAGGATGAAGAAGTATTCTTCATATCTAACTTAGCGTCAGGAACCAGGAAGAAGAGGCAACCCAAATGCATGGTGGACATACAAAGGGTGCCGACACAGGTTCTAATTGACACTGGAGCCTCTGTATGTGTATTGGCTGAAGAACAGTACCAAAAACTTCCGGGACCTCACGCGCTAGACAGCTCCGCGGCGAAAATATTCACGTTCGGAGGCGACACCCCGATACCCATTAAGGGCGTGTTCGTCACGCCGGTCACCAAGGGTGACAAAGCAATCAAAGCACGTTTTTTTGTCACGGACATCAGTCTTCACTCACTACTCAGCTGCTCAGCATCTGAGGCTCTTGGATTGGTGCATTTCACACTGGAGGTGCATCAAATAGACGTCGAGTGCCTGCTGGACAAATATGTTGGCATTTTCGAGGGAGTAGGGAAACTGAAGGCGCCCCCGATAAGGCTGCACATCGACGACACCATCAGACCGACCGCTCTGAAACACAGACGAATTCCGTTCCATCTCAGGGAAAAGTAGAAGAAGAGCTGCGGTCGCTTGTTAATATGGATATCATTGAGAGGGTGGAAGGGCCCACACCCTGGGTTTCACCGATAGTAGTCGCCCCCAAACCTAAGCAGCCGGGAGCCGTGAGGATCTGCGTAGACATGCGCCTCCCCAATGCGGCGATTAAGAGGGATAGGCATATAACACCAACCCTCGACGACATCGTAGGTGAGCTTCAAGGGGCACGTGTATTCTCCAAGCTGGACCTACGAGCGGGATACCACCAGCTGGAGCTCCACCCTGACTCAAGATTCATTACAACTTTCACAACACACGAGGGCCTGTACCAATTCAAACGTTTGAGTTTCGGGATATCATCTGCGGCTGAAGTGTTCCAGAACACAATTAGAGGAGCACTGGCGGGGCTGACAGGTGTCCTAAACATGAGTGATGACATTTTAGTATTTGCAAACTCAGAAGCAGAGCACCTAAAACGTCTGGAAAGTACTCTAAGGAGATTGAAAGACCTGGGACTCACGTTACATCGCCAAAAGTGCGAGTTCTTCAAGGACCGGATCGGGTTTTTCGGCTTCATCTTTCAGGCCGCAGGAATATCACCAGATCCAGAAAAAGTCAGAGACATTCGGGAAGCAGCGGCACC
This sequence comes from Ambystoma mexicanum, assembly GCF_040938575.1. Taxonomy (NCBI): domain Eukaryota; kingdom Metazoa; phylum Chordata; class Amphibia; order Caudata; family Ambystomatidae; genus Ambystoma; species Ambystoma mexicanum. The sequence continues at coordinate 100,324,871 of NC_090936.1, read as the reverse complement.
ACAGTCCCCTACTGAAGTGAGGAGCTTCTTGGGGATGGTGACGTACTGTGGGCGTTTCATAAAAGGACTGGCGTCGATGGCGGAACCTCTTAGGGCACTAACAAAAAATGAGGTGGCGTGGAAATGGGAGTCACGAGAACAAGAAGCATTCCTGGCCCTAAAGAACGCCTTGTCGGATGGTGACACCATGGCATATTTTAACCCAGCGGTAGAGTCAGAGGTAGTGGTGGATGCGAGCCCAGTTGGTGTCGGGGCAGTGCTATTACAACCCGATGAGCATGGAGATATGAGACCGATTGCCTACGCAAGCAAAGCACTATCCAGCACAGAGAGGAGATACTCCCAGATAGAAAGGGAAGCCCTGGCCATCCTATGGGGATGTTGCCATTTTCGCCTGTACATATTGGGCAAACCGGTAGTGGTGGTCACCGACCACAAGCCGCTGCTGCCAATACTCGCGGGTGCATCATCAAAACCCCTACCCCGCATTGAGAGATGGATGCTGGCCTTAATGGAGTACGGGGTGAAGCTGGTATACCGACCCGGGACCAATAATCCCGCGGACTATCTGTCAAGGCATCCCAACAAACCGAGTACAGTAGGTGACGGCAGTGAAAGGGAGTGCAACGGCCTACTCTGCCAGATAGTGGAAGGTGCGCTTCCCAAGGCACTGTCGAGGCTGGCGATCGCCACGGAGTCATGCAAAGATGAGGTCTTCGACATCATCAAGGCTGCGATGAGAAGTGGAGATTGGAGGGAAGTCCTGCGCAATAATTCGCGACGCCAGGAGGAGGCCCAGAAAGATCTACAGGCGCTCTGGAGGGTAAGAGATGAGTTATCGATCTCCTATGATGGGCTGTTACTCAGGGGCCGACAGATCGTCATCCCGCGGGAGCTCAGGCTGAGGGTACTGGAGCTGGCGCACATTGGCCTCAGGGGGTTGTGAAGACAAAGGCGAGGTTGAGGCCAAAAGTATGGTTTCCAGGCCTGGAAGAAAGGGTAGAGCGTTATGTAAAGAGATGTCTGGTCTGCCAAGCCGCCACGCCAGGGGACAAAGCACCACCAATCAGCTCGATGGAGCGCAGCACAAAGCCGTGGGGTACGGTACACATGGACTTTGGCGCGACAGGGCGGGGAATGTATTTTCTGGTGGCAGTGGATCAATGGTCGAGGTACCCGGAGGTGGAGGTGGTCGAGTCGACGGCTATGGAGTACACCACGGCGGCGTTGGACAGAATGTTCGCAACGCATGGGTTTCCCGACATCGTGTGCTCAGACAACAGACCACCTTTTACCGGTCGCCAATTTGCCCAGTATCTGAGTGAGAGGGGGATTAAACATCGGAGAGTGTCCCCGCTATGGCCGCGGGCAAATGGTGAGGCCGAAAGAATGATGCGTACGCTCAATCAGGTGATGCGAATCTCAGCCAGCAAGGGAGAACCCCTCAAAAAGAGAATTGTGGAGTTCCTTCGAGTATACCGCACAACCCCTCACCAGTCCACCGGGGTTGCCCCAGCCGAGGCACTCTTTGGGCGCTGCCCGAGAGGGATGATACCGGAAGTGGACAACCGAAGACCTGGAGTTATAGACGACGAGAAAGTCCGAGAGGAACGGGCGGAACGCAACGAAAAGGAGAGCGAACGGAGAGGTTTGCAAGAAAAGGAGGTACAGGTCGGAGACTCCGTGCTCGTCAAGAATCGGCACCCGGATGGGAAACTGTCCTTGCCATTTGAACCACGCCCCTGGTGGGTGACCCATGTGAGTGGCACTATGGTGACTGCAGCCAGTGAACGCGGCACCGTCACCCGCAATAGATCGTTCTTCAAGAAAGTGGACATCGCGCCTGAAGCTCGGACATCAGGGGAGTCCTCAATGCGCGCATCAAGCCCAGAGATCCAGGAGAGCGAGCCGTCGATAGATCCGGACCCTACCTGTGGCGCTGACTGTCTTGTGCCCACGGTCGTGCCAAGATATCCAGTTCGAGGGGGAAGGAGACTTCCGGATCACTTCAAAGACTATGTTATGGACTCGGGTGATTGATCGAGGCAGTCCCGAAGCCTACACTGGGTGTGCAATGTTTTTGTATTATTGTTACGTTTGATCATGTGAGTACAATTTGTTTGTACTACACTGCTGTTTGTTGTTACAAAAAAAAGAAGGGATGTGACGTCCCCGCAGTGTGCAGCGCATGCGCGAGCCTCGTTACCGGCCGCGCATGCGCAGAGGAATAAACGGCGCCCGTGCGGCAGTTCCCGCCGGGACGCGGACCAGGCAACAACGCGTCCTGCATCGTCCTTGCATGTGTGTCCGGTGTGCGTGCGTGCATGCAGGAGTGAGTGCGGATCCTGACCCCGACCATCCGGGGGTGAGGATACAACAGTGCCAACGAACATCCTGCTGCTCCCAGGCAGCATTCACTGCCATCCTGCTGCTCCCAGGCAGCATCCACTGCCATCCTGCTGCTCCCAGGGAGCATCCACTGCCATACTGCTGCTCCCAGGGAGCATCCGCTGCCATACTGCTGCTCCCAGGCAGCATCCACTGCCATCCTACTCCAAGGCAGCATCCAATGACATCCTGCTACATCCACTGACATCCTGCTCCTGGGCTGACTAATATCCTGTTTCTGGGCCAACACTACCATCTTGTCCCTGTGCCGATCCTAACTCCTACATCATGTCTGAGTGAGTACTACTCCCTGCTGGCTAACACATCCTGCCTCCAGCAACAGCAGGTGACTAAACCAGTACCTAGAATATCCTGACAACACTGCACCATGGATATCGCACCAGAGCCTCCCGCAGGGCAGGGCTCAAGCACAAGAGCAGCGTTCCTCAGGAAGTCCCTGCCATTCTAACTCCAGCCACAACATGACAAAAGGCCACGATAGATGGAATGGTTGGAAGAATTCTCAGACTTCATACTGGCTGTGGGCGATGACAACACCCCAGCCATCAGTGACATCTTCACCAATTTGACTGGATTTTAAATCAAAGGCATCATAAACATGATTCCTAAAGCTGAAAACGAGTCATTAAACCGAACAGAGACTATGAAAGGTATGTATCCAATCAGTGCCATCAAATACAATATGATATTGATGAACACTGATGAATATTGATGAATACGAGACTTCGGAAAAAGATGATCCACTGCCAATTCGGACATTTTTCAGATGACGAAGCAATACACCTATGAATAATAGAAGGGTGAACCTAATCCACTTTCTGAAAGCAACTCCTGAAAAAGCTGCAGCCCCTAGATGACATCATTGAGTTGGCGAGAGTATACGAAAGGGTAGATATACAAGCTGTCTCCATGGAATCTCAGAAGAAGAATGAGAAACGGGACTCAGTGGTGGCAACACAATCCTTCAAATGCACTGACAGGCCCCCAACACAACGCAAGTTCCCAACCGTCCACATAATACGCAGTCTCGCCCACCCACAAGGTCACCGAAGATATGCTACAGGTGGGGATTTTCATTACTGCACACAGAGGTATGTCCAGCGATCAACCAACAGTGTACCAACTGTGGTAGGGAAGGACGTTTCCAGACTGTCTGTAGGGAAGGCAGGCCATTTAACGGGGTAAGGCTGGCAAACACAGCCACATGGGGACCCATATCCAATACACCCCAAAATACATCATGGAGGACACCCCCATCGGCACCTCAAGGACATGAAGATTTGTCAGAGTAATAGAAACCTTCCCGATATATGATGTGCATGATTATGAAGTGACACAAGATGCCTACACAGAATGCACAGACATACCGGTGGACCTATACCCAGAGTATGCACATGAATACGTCAACCTAACGTATGATGATCCTATAGCGGATGAGCACCAAAAATTACCCTAGATATGGGAGGAATCGCCCATTGCTTTCTAATTGACACAGGAGCCATGGTCAACATCATGTGTGAGCAGTAATTCCTCCAAACAGCAGACGGAAACATGCTAACCAGACCCATGGCTGGAATATTCCAGTGGGGTGCAAGTACACTATTAGCATCCATTGGTCAGTTCCAGCACACACTGATATACAAGGGCCGGTTGACTACCACCACTATTCATGTCCCGAGGAGCCCACAAGAAGCAGGTGCCTAGTCAGCTACAGAACAGCTAGAGTTGGGACTCATAGATGTCCACTTCCAAAGTTACAATGTAATACATTGTATGGCATGCTCTTCAGAAGGAGTACACGTGATCTCCACGTTGGCAGCTGCCCCAATATCAAAAGAAACACTCTCAGGAGCCTTGCCTAACTTATTTCACAGACTAGGCACACTAAAGGGAACGATCATGAAGCTACAAATCGACGAGTCTGTACACCCAGTCCCCAACACACAAAGAGAGTTGGATTCCACCTCCAACAAGCCGTTTCGCAAGTACTGTGTCAACTACTGAAGGATTATATCAAAAAGGCATTGGCCCTACCCCATGGATATTGCCCTTGGTGGCCGTACCCAAAGGGGCAGAGGGATTCACCTGTGCATTGATATGTAGGTTGTCAACACTGCAATTGAACAAGACACACACCCGGGACCCATTACAGAAGACAGGCTTGTTCCTCTAAATAATGCTACTAAATATTCAAAACTGGATTTAAATCAGGGATCCCACCAGCTAGAACTATACCTGACATCAGGATCAATAACAATGTTTGCCATTTGCCACCCACAATGGGCTCTTCCACTACAAGCGCCTGAACTTTGGAATCTGCTACGGGGTAGAGATTTTCCAGGAGACAATATGACAGCTACTTCTAACATTTGCAATGGCATTCAACTATAGCAGCGACATCCTAGTCTACTGTAAATCCCAGGAAGAGCATGACAGGACGTAGTTGGCTGTCTGTGAAGCCCTCCAGAACACAGGACAGATGCTAAACTTTGACAAATGTCTCGTCAACAAGGGAAAACTTTGGTTCTATGGCCAGATCTTTTCAGACCAGGGGATGAGACCAGACCCGGCGACAGTTTGCACGATTACCGACCTTGCCGCCCCCACCCAAGCTACAGAGGTGCTTTGTTGCCTTGACATTGCAGGTTACTGTGCAAGGTATGTACTGTAAGGGTGCAGAAGAAGGAGACTGACATAAAGGTGGTCTGGTGGTTGGCAAAGACATTTATTCTTCAAGAAAAGAAAGAGAAAGGCCTAACTGTCCCTATTTTTATGAGGCGTTTCCCTGCCTCAACTAAAGACTAAAAAGGATCTGTCAGAATGTCAGCTCAACTTAAATGTCCACCCTCTGTCAAAATCCCTAGTTCTGTCCCTCCCACTTATAGCTAAAGTAGATAAGGCTAAAGTACATGTTGCTGAGGAGAATGGCTCCCTTCTCCTGGGTTTGTGATCACAGTTCACTTCAGGAACTTCAATAGTTCTCACCAGGGGTAACTCCCTTCCCCTGGTTGCAAGTATCTTCAAACAAACATATGAAACAAGCCCAACAACCCTTCTCCTCTTGGGTCGTTGATGTCAGGGAGAAAGCCTCCTTTCCCCTGACTAAAAGGTTCCTTTAAGACTTGATATTAGGGGGATGGCTTCCTCATACTTCCGCTTCTCTTTACAATGTGCCACTCACACTAAACCCAGGGAGAATGACTCCCTTCCCCAGGGCACCCCAGTGTCTCCACTGTTCAATACCATAAAAGTTCCAATTGTGCTTGGGTCCCAGTCCCAAGTTGTTCTTCTTTGATTTGGTAGACTTGGTTCACTAACCTGCCAAGTACTGCCATGAGGAAGATGACTTGTGTCTCTGTTTGGACTTAGGTCCTCGACTTGGGTTTGGGTTTCTCTGATCGGCAGTGGTTATGTTTCTTCCACTGACACAAGGAAGATTTCTTCTGATGCACAAATAGTCCTCTTGATTTTCGGGATCTCTGACCCTTCTATTGTGGTCAGTGATTATGGATCTACTACTGACCTGAGGAAGTCTTCCTCTGAAATACAGAGTCATCTTGTCTCTCGGGTTAGTAAGCCTTTTCTGGTGGTCAGTGGTTATGACCCCACCACTGACATGAGGAAGATATCCTCGGATGCAAAAATAGTCTTCTTGACTCTTGGGGCCTGTGACCCTTTCTCCAATGTTCATGTCATAGGGATTACATCAGGGACCAGACAGAGACCCTCCCACTTCCCTCGTGTTTCCAACAGTAGACACATGCTTCCCTTTACCTTGTAGGGACTCGTGGAACGTCTTGGGACCTCACTGGGACTGGAAGCAGTGTCTCATTGACTTTGCTGCTCTTTCCTGTTCTCTTGTGTTCTTCCGGCAGGCCAGCATCTTCCCACTGACTACGGTCTCAACACTTGTCAAGTACTCAACGGCCTGACTTCTCAGGGCAGTGATAATGTTCCTCTCGGCGCCAGAGCTGTGCATGGTCTTTCTCCTCTGGTATCGGACAGGGCTTTGCTCTGTTTTCCGCCAGCGTCCTGTTTTCTCAGGATTCTAACTCACCACGTCTTGCTGCATCTCCGCTTTGTATGGCTTACCAGGCGGGCTCTACCTTTCGGTTGTTGTCGTTTGGTTTTTAAAGTGTTGAAGTGTTCATTTCCTTGCGGGAGACTAGACTGTTGCTCTCAGTTCTGGTGAGTGATCATCATGTCTGTATGCCTCTTCTTCATCACAGTACTTTCAGGTATCCTATAGTTCTCCACCTGATAGCAGTAGATAGGTTTACTCTCTAAAATGAGGTTCTTCAGGGAAGGAGAGGTTAGAGTGTGTGGGTGTGTGTTGCTGTTACAAGGGCTGCACCGTAGATGGTCACATTAGTCCCCGAAGAGGGAGTCCCTCCCCATGAGGTTCTCCTGCATTATACAACCAAGGGGACTATCGGATAGCAGCCTCACATCCCTGGCCTCATGGGAAGGGGATAGCTCTCGTGGAGAAGTGATGACATCCAGGGATTCATCACACTACCCAACATCGGAGTGAAATCAGAGCCGCTATGCAGGTTGCGGTAGAAAGACACCGCCTTTGTGTGGTCGGAGGAATGACAACAGGCATTCGACCAGATATAGAGGGCATTGGCAACAGACAGACAGCTAGGGTAGTTTATCTCAAGGTCGTACACCTCGATCAACCGGACTGGCATCATTGTGGATGCCAGTTCGGTTGGATTAGGCGCCATCCTGGCACAGAGTGAGAATGTTTTTTCCACACCTCACCATATTGTCGCATATGTCAGCAGAGCATTGTCTCCCACAGAATATACCTACTCGCAAGTTGAGAAGGAGAGTCTGGCTGCCAGGTGGGCGTATGAACATGTTCACCATTTTGTCGCTGCCCACAATTTCACCCTACTAACAGACCATCAGACACTACTGTCGCTATTTGGGGACCCTTGAACGAAGATGCTGCCACACATTGAGAGGTTGTCCCAGAGGCGCTGCAAAGGAAAGTGGTGCAAACAGCTCATGAAGGACACAGAGGGGTGGAGAACACAAAAAACAGTTCAGGCAACATGTGTGGTTCGTGTTCATGGATTCAGTGCTGGAGGAGTTGATACTCCAAAGCTTCCCATGCCAATGCACTTCAGGTCAGGCCCTCCCTTACCCCTGCAGGAATCCGCGCTACCTAAAGACAATGGCATAGAGTTGCCATGGATTTCTATGGATCTATGGAAACTGGGTAATACCTGCGAGTGATGACTGAGGAGTACTCAAAATTTCCCACTTTGAAAGGAACTCACACGGCAGCATTTGCTCACCAGTCATCGATGAAGTGTTTAGCGAGTGGGGCATCCTGAATACAGTAAAAACTGACAATGGCCCACCGTTCAATGTGAATGAGTTTAGCAGGTGTGCACGCCACATGGGATTCATGCACCAGAAGATCATGCCTCTCTGGCCGCAGGCCAATGAAATGGCAGAGAGGTTCATGTCATCAGTCAAGAGGACTATCCAAAAGGCACTGATTGATGGCATATCCATACAAGAGCCAATATGTAGCATGCTAAGGCACTATAGAAATGCATTGCATGAGGCCACTGGCAGAACACTAGAAACACAAAAAGGGGGACTGCTGCCAGTGTTGGTCCTTATTTGTTTATTGATTTTTAACCTTGTTATATCAACATATAATCACAAATGAATCATTACAATAGTATTTGTATCCGTAAGTATCATGAAGACCCCTGGAGCATATCGCATAGGTCTATACATTTTTATTTATTACATTTTTAAACCAGAAAGTTAGATTTTAGCTCAGTGAGAAACATCAACATAACTAATACATTTAAAACCTGCTTGTAGGTAGGGGGCATAATTAAAGTGAAAAGATAAAGAGTGAAGTCAGAGAGAGCAAGAAAAAGAAGACGGCCCAGTGAGAGTATTGTACAGACCGGTCCAAAGCTGTATGTGGATGATGCAGAGACTAAGAAACACAGAAATTATTCTAAACATAATTTTTTAAATAAAATGTTGATTCAAAATATTGATTTATAAAAAATATCCAAGTGTTTTCTTCATTGTGAAACCCATTCTTAAATTGTAGAGAGAAAAAAAAATTCTGACTGACTTTGCAATTTAATCACATGCTTTTGCCAGTAGGGACATAAAATAGAACAATAATGGTAAATCACAAATATTTCATTTTTATTTTAGCTGATGGAAGCTTAATGGCTTCTATCTACTTTTCGATGATTGCCCTTTCTAGGTTTCACAGGTAGTTTTGACAACCCGAAAAGGGACACCAATGGGACTGCCTATGTGACAGTGGGTATCCAATTCCAGTGATGCGGTGTTAGTCACTTGGATGAAATGGTGGTGGACCCCCCAATTCAAGTCACGTTTCGGTAGCGTGCAGTGGTTCAGAGACGCCTTCTCCAGGGAGTGGCTACACAGACCCTGTGGATACACACATAGGTATGATTAGGTCTGTATGTAAGTGGATACTAGTATGTGAGTAAATCATGACAAAAAATTGGGGACGGGGTAACAGCAAAAAACAATGGACTCCATGGGTGGAATTTACCATGGAGAAAAAAATGCTCCCAATTCTCATGGACTGGAAATATTGAGCACTCTATCAGTGGTACGAGGCTCGGACAACCATAGCTGATCAACTGTGGTGAACTGGGTGTAGGCGGCAAGTGGCTGTTCACAGTTCGGGGGTGGTGAGGTCCACTGTTGATGCTCTAAACAGGGGGCAAAAAGAGGGGTGAGTGCCTCTGTGTACTGGCCCACTGTGGAGGAGGTGTGGGTGTAGTATGCTTGTGTTGGAGGTAGGTATTATTGTGCAAGGACACAGGTGGACAGCGTCTTATCTGGAGGTGACCGGTCGGATGAGGAGAATGAGTATATGGAACCATCGGTGGTGGAAAACGTATCCGTGGCAGGATGGATGGAGCTCACATGCGGCAGGCTCTGGGAGAAGTAGAAAGGGGGATGAGTGCCCCTCGGGGTGAACGGTACCACATCAGTGTTCGTACAGAGTCGAAGGGAAGGTAAGGGCACTTACCGGCGGATGCCGTGTGCTGGGCATAAGTGGATCGCGGTACTAGCATCAATGGAGATATGATGTGCGTCTGTGGTCGCTCAATGCTATGAGGCCCGGCCATGTCATTGATAGGGCTGCGCTGCAGCATCTGAGGAGACTATCTGTGTAGAGAAACTGAGGGAGAAGTTCCCTTTCACGGCTGCTGTTGTAGTGCGGCAAGCCAACGTTGCTATGGGAACCTGTACCTCAAGCCACACGTTGCTGGGCAATGGAGGACGCAGGACATGTCAGGTCGTGGATGTGTCTATGCACGACCATCAGGGGGCTGTTCAGATGTCAAGCGACTAGTGAGTGTCGACATGCAGCTGTGCACAGATGGTATCTGTGCACTGGGTGCCACAGTGGGTCCTACACGCCCTTGAGAAAAGTTTTCTAAATTGTAACAAAGGGAGATCTGAATGCATCTGTGTCTGTGCGCATGTGTGTGGTGCAGAGGAGAGAATGGTGTCCCTTGTATGAAGAATTGATACGAGGTGTTTGCCTGGCGGCCACATAGCAATGATATAAGATGCGAGCAGGGTGCCCTTGTGAGTTCCTGCCTCTAATTAAAATACAAAATGAAAATATGGTGGGACATTACTTTTGCATGAATCTCTGAGAATCATTGCAAATGCAGAGTAGGAGTCCCGTGGGAGAGTAAAGATGGGTAACGTATCAGGGTTGCACATTTAGTGCAAAGAGAGACCCCACAAGTGGGACGCTCTCCCAAACCGGGGAGGTGGTGTGTTGATGGGGATGGGGATTGGCTGGTCTCCTGCTCTATGGTAGCTGAAGGTAGGTGGGTGCTCCCTCTGGTGTCTGCTGGTGACATAATAAGAGGTTGTTTGGTCCGCTGGAAGGGGGGTAAGGGATGCCTGTCACCACAGACAAAGGTAGCGGAGCTCCCAGGGGGAAGGGTCTGAATGTACAGTGGATGTGGACCTAGCTGGCCTGGTCACGATAGTAAATCAGGGCCGTAGGATGTGGCATAGACGGTCCTAGTGTAAGGCCCCCATGGGTGGCTCATCATATTATGTGGGTGGGACAGAAATTGTTCATTAAGACCGCGAGTAACAGTCTCACGTCTATGAATCCATCTGCATTCAAAATCAAGGAGATGTCCCTGTATGTTGGGACCCCCCTTCAGTTTTTCTAACACCCACCACATCAAATCATCTGTGTATGTCTGGCCTCAATATAGTCCTCCACTAGGGGGGGCGCTTACATTTTTGCAACCGATTCTGGATCTGTGTTCAGATATCCGGGTGTTAACGCTTCTCATCGTTTCACCCACATAACGCAGACCGCAGGGACATTGTATGCAGTAAACCACCTGGTTGGATTTACAGTTTGTCAAGTCTTTGAAGGTCCAAGTTTTAGTGCCAATTTGAAAAGTTTGTGTTTTTCTGGTGAATTTTCAGACCATGCAGGACCCACAAGGGTAATGGCCTTTGATGGTACGTAAGTTCCAGAGGACAGTTCTTGGGGCCTCCTTCATGTACTGTGAGTGGATCAAATGTTCCTGTGTATTGCGGGAACGTTTGAACGCAAAGTGTGGTAGAGGTTCTTCTGGTAAGTTGAGCTGTGCCAGTGGCCAATATTTGCATATGATTTTCTTGATTTCAAAGGTCTGAGGGCCATGTGCGATGACATGGTAACCGGCCATGTTGTTCCTCGGGTGCGGGGTCTCGTGAGTTAAGTAGGGCTTCGCTATCTGTAGATCTGGCTCTTTTGATGGAATTTACCAGTACTTTTTTCGGGTAACCCCGGTGTCTGAGTCTGTTGTCTAGAGAGGAGGCATGTTCGTAGAAGTCATCCAGGGATGTGCAATTCCTTCGCAATCTCAGGAATTGTCAGAATGCACACATGCACGTGCAGACACACGCTCTTGCATGCCTTATCAATAAGAAGAGATGCTGGTCAGGACAGTGTGATATCACTCAGGAGCATGGCTGGTTCCCAAACCATGCATGGCTGAAGTGAATTTTTCTTGCAAATAATACATTTATTTTTAATAAATACCATACCTTTTACGAAATATCACAACTGCACACGATGATTCCATAAAACATCAAAAATATTCATCATTTCAGAAGCTCAAGCTCATTTAAAAAACAGATGACTTTACAAAAATGAAAGAAACAAAGCATCATTATATCCCTTGACGATTATTACTCAATTTTAAAGCATTTAAAAAATTAAAAAGGACAGACATAACTCGGTTCGAGAGACCACATAGTAGATACAACCATAAAGCTTCATAATCAAGAAAATCAGACTTATTATAGATAAAATGTCTACGGTCATTCAGCTGCTTAAAAAGCGACATTGGGTGGGCATCTAACTACAATAAATGACTCCACACGTTCAGCGTCATGACAAAATATAATAATACTTCTTGTTAAACTGCATTGGCATTTTCATCGTGCCACTGCACTAGAAACCTGCACACTGCATGGTGGGTGCCCGTACATAGAGAGAAAAATACAGCAGAACGTGTTTCTAGTGGTTAAGCAGAAACCAATGTATGTCTACGTTCGTTTTGACATTGAAACATATGCTATGTTTGCCATTCACTGATTTGACCCCAGAGAAACCAGTTCCTCTCCCTGAACTGAAACCAGCCGGCTTGGGTCAAGCTGGGAAGACTCTTTGTTCTACCCAGTGGCATATTTGTTCTTCATCTAGGTGTCAAGGGGACAGTTCCAAAGTTTAGGTTGAACCCAGAGCGGACACTTGAAGCCTGTGAATCCGAAGGTGATTGGAGCACGGGTTAAGCCAATGCAGACAGGGCCCTTGGTTTTTGAGAAGGCCGAGACGGGTCTGGCTACAAGAGGGCACACTTGGAGCTCACAAACAGTGGGGATACGCTCCAGCATTTTTGATATCCCATCAGGCACAGAATGTGTCACCCAGAAGCTCCACCAGAAGCAGGACACCTTAGTAATTGATGCTAAAAGGCATATCATCAATGAAGGGGTGTGGCCATTGCATCTTGGAGGGAGAGTCTGGAACCCACCAATCTTCTATTGGGATTTGTAAATAAATAGGTTCGGAAAGCTCATTCTGTTGGTTGTGTTGATGTTTTAAAGACTCAGATCCTTGTCCAATGGAGCGATGGCAGGCGAATCAAAAAGGAAGAAATACCTTTAACTGAATGTCCCTCACGAATTAAAAGGGCACTTGCTGGAGCCACCAATGAGCTTGTTTGCTGTTTGGCCTAATGATCCAATACACCCAGCTCTCCACAGGGAGGCAGTGCAGGCATCCTGGAGGTACAGCAGAAGACTTCACCCTAAATGGTCCCAGGCAAAAGGAGCTCCAGATGCAAAGATTCTTAGTAGCACACCCAGCACCCAAAGAACAAGAAGTGCTATGCATGGCAACTGCTGTCACCCAGCAGGCGATGAATGACATTCAAGGCAGCATTAAGTCATTCAGCAGCCAACGAACTGCCAGTTGCACCAATGAGAGCCCACGCAACAGACTGGTGCGTTGAACCACTATGGTTGGCCGGAAATTTGCCACAGCAATATACTTCAGAGTGAGCGGAGAGGAGGCCGACCTAACAGTAAAACAGAGTGATGCCAGGGGACTGTACTTATGAGACTATATGACAAAGTAGGAGTAACAATGCATCAGTTGTGGCTGGTGAATATTTTCATTGGGGGGTGGGCGTCAATGTATTCCCCGCATATACAGAAGCAACCGGGCGTAGTGAGGGAGCCCGAAACAAGTAGGGTTCTCCCCCAAGAATTATTTTAAATATTGGGTTAAAATCATGCACTTTCAGCAAACTTTCTGTGAATAATTAGGTAAAAAGTCAGTAAGCAAGTTATCCACATGGACATGGGGCATGTACCAGCCCATTTTGATCATGCCTATGGTCACAGTATATGCAAGTACAAAACAAAATGTTTATGCCTATACATGTCCATAGAGGCTGCACCAATATAGTCCAGTATCACCCTATAGGAACATGCTCCTGTTGGCTTTACCAGTACCAAATGCAATGACACAATAAGAAAATAGGTTGAGACTGGACCCACCAATGTAGGCCAGTACCATGTAGGAACACTAATGCCCTTGAAGCCTAATAAATATTGCCATGCCACTGTGAATATTTATCTAGACCACCAACGTGGGCCATTATCACATAGGAACAATTATTGTGATGCCTTTACCTCTGATGCCCAGTATAAACTTCCCCACCACTGTAAAGAAAAAAAACCTAGACTGAACGCAACAATGTGGTCAAGTACCACATAGGAACTATCATTATGCTGTCTTCACCACTGATTTCCAGTAAAACATGCCTCGCCACAGTAAAGAAATATGCCCAGACTGAACCCACCAATGTGCGCCAGTGCCATGTTGGAATACTCATTATGCTGACTTCACCCTTCATGTCCAGTGATACCTTCCATGCCACACTAAGCAACATGTACAGACTGGGCCACCATTATGGGCCAACACCACAAAGGAACATTCATCATGATGATGTCACCCTGACAAGTAATAAAAAAATGCACTAGCTCAGTAATGAAGCATATATAAACTGGACCCACCAATTTGGGCCAGTACAAGTAGGAACATTCAATGTGCTGCCTTTGTAGTCGAGTAAAAAATGCCATGCCACAGTGAATATTTGTCCAAACTATACACGCTAACTTGCTATGTCAAGTTTAGACAAATATTCACCTCTTCAGTAAAATAAATGTACTCCTGGCTTCCATCCCACTCTCCTCCACCCAGTAAGAAGCCTGGTGCCCAGTTGTAACATACGCGTCATCATTCATCAATGATCATTAAACAGCATTCATTCTTCATTCACTCTCACAATCACGCCACACACATGAGCACTCATGATGTATACCACATTCATGATTTATACAGCATTCATTCCTCATTCAGCCTCACATTCAAACACATATATTCAGCATTTATTCTTCGTTCACTCACATTCGCACACCTGGATCAGCATTCCTCATTCACACATTCATTCTTCATTCACTCACATTCAAACACATGGATCAGCATTCCTCATTCACACATTCATTCTTCACTCACATGCAAACATACAGATCAGCCTTAAACATTTAAACAACATTCATTCTTCATTCAATCATATTCACACACTCACTCACAGATACGAACTCCTAGCCCTACTCCGTATTCCGGTCCTTGAAAGACTTGCCTATGTTGGTAGGCCGGCCTGGATATATTGTTTGCTTTGCCACAGTAAACAAATATATCAGGCCTCATTTCAAGTGTGTCGGTCCAGTAACAACGGTGCCGTTAAGACTATAGGCACCGTTGTTACCGGACCGGCGCACTACAAGTCTGTGGGGGGGTGCAGTCCCGCCCGCCAGGGTCAGACCTGGTGGGCGGACCGACAGCCGCCCGCAGAGTTACACGAAAGCACCAGCACCATTATTAACGGTGCCGGTGCTTCCGTGTTCCCCATTCCCATTGAGTGCTATGGGACTCAAATGGAAATAGGGATTAACAATTTCCCAGTGCCTGACTTCCCGGAATGCCAAGGTTGTAATATCCGGTGTTACCGTCAAGCCAGGTGCCAGTAAATATTGCAAGTCCGGCGGCAACCCGCCGGTAGCACCGGCAGGGTTACCGCCAGACTTGTAATGAGGCACATCCTGTCTGGCCCACCAACGTAGGCCAGTTTGGCCACGTGAAAACAAAATGGGCATCAAGCGTAAAGCAAAAATGAATCATGTTCACTTTACTCTTGATGGCCAAAAAGACAAGCAGCCATGCTGTGTCCTGGCATACCCTCACCCTCACTGTGAGGGGTATCAGCAGGACATGACATTGCAGCCTTGAACCCCAACCCACCCCCGCACCTCTCGCTTCCCAGTGCAAACATGCACGCATTCATAAACATTCATTCATCCATTTCCCTCATTCAAACCCGCATTCATAGATCCATACAACAGACACTGCCTCATTCACTCACGCACACTTACAGATACGAACACATGCATGCATGCATGCATGCATACATACATACATACACGCAAATACATGAATTACAAAGAAGCACATTCTCCTTACCTGCTGCCTCTGTCCCGACGCTGTCTTCCACAGAGGATCTCCGCCTCACACGCATAGTTAGCAGGAAACAGAGAGAGCTTCTCTGCTTTCTGAGGGGACGCATGTGGGAGTTGGAG
This sequence comes from Ambystoma mexicanum, assembly GCF_040938575.1. Lineage (NCBI taxonomy): Eukaryota > Metazoa > Chordata > Amphibia > Caudata > Ambystomatidae > Ambystoma > Ambystoma mexicanum. The sequence continues at coordinate 100,309,193 of NC_090936.1, read as the reverse complement.
CATCACTCAAGGAACACCCAAGGATGCCTAATGAATCGGGGAACGCCCCCCAGGCACATTTAGGCATGCAGTTCCCCCGACTGCATTCCCAATGATTCAAGCAAGATTGGAGAAGCAAAACGCCTCCGGCCTTGCACGGGCCATTGGGAATACACGCCGGGGAACTTAAACTGTCAAAGGGAAACCACAATTCCCTTTGACAGCTAAAGCCAGCCTGGGAGCGCTTGGGAGAGTTTTCCCCGAGCTGGCTTCTTCTACAATGGGCAACTGGCAGGTTGGCACCGCGCCGCCCATTATGGAGGAGCCTCGCCAATGTGTACAACTATGACACATAATCAGAGCAAGACAAAGTAGATCACCACAACCAATACTACAGGGAATGTCGAGAACTTGTGAATCTAGAAGGGTTTAAACACTGGGCAGATAGGTAATTGGATAATAGAATAGGTCACCATTATGAAGGTACTAACACACACACTCTCTCTCTCTCTCTCTCTCTCTCTCTCTCTCTCTCTCTCTCTCTCTCTCTCTCTCTCTCTCTCTGAAAGCTGTAGAGGATATATTGGTCTCCACACCTCTGAATTCTGCAATTACCTGCAACTAAAGCAGGCTAAGAGGGAAGAACTAAAGAAAGGGCTGAGCAAATGGGGGATGCCACTGGAAGAAACAATGAAAAACAAATCCAATAGAGGGATGAACACACACACACAGACACACACGCACCACATTACACACTTCATAAGCTCAGAGAGTTGGCACATTAAATATGTGATTGGAAAGGAGTGGTGACAGGTGGCTTGTTAAAGTGGTTGAGTGTGTGTTTTTTTCTCCCGATTTGGACCCATCAAGTGATCCACAATCAATTCAGAGAGGCTTGGGTGCATTCTAGCCCCGAGAATATTTTCAAAGTAATTGTTCAAAATAATAAAGGACAATATATATTTTGGAAAAATGGGATAAAAAGCACTAGGATTTATATTTGGCCTTAAAGGAAAACTCTTGGGGGTCATTAACAGTGCACAGTAGCATTTTGCAGGACTGTTTCATGCTTGCTTTGGCAAAGGCAAATCAGTAGTCGCTGTCTCTAGAATATATGGCAGCCTTGCCAGTGTAACACATGTCCATGCTGCTTGTAGCAAAGGCAAATCAGTAGTAGCTGTCTCTAGAAAATATGGCAGCCTAGTCAGTGTAACACATGTCCATGCTGCTTGTAGCAAAGGATAATCAGTAGTCACTGTCTCTAGAAAATATGGCAGCCTTGCCAGTATAACACATGTCCATGCTGCTTGTAGCAAAGGATAATCAGTAGTAGCTGTCTCTAGAAAATATGGCAGCATTGTCAGTGTAACACATGTCCATGCTGCTTGTAGCAAAGGAAAATCAGTAGTCGCTGTCTCTAGAATATATGGCAGCATTGTCAGTGTAACACATGCCCATGCTGCTTGTAGCAAAGGATAATCAGTAGTCGCTGTCTCTAGAATATATGGCAGCATTGTCAGTGTAACACATGTCCATGCTGCTTGTAGCAAAGGATAATCAGTAGTCGCTGTCTCTAGAATATATGGCAGCATTGTCAGTGTAACACATGTCCATGCTGCTTGTAGCAAAGGATAATCAGTAGTCGCTGTCTCTAGAATGTATGGCAGCATTGTCAGTGTAACACATGTCCATGCTGCTTGTAGCAAAGGATAATCAGTAGTCGCTGTCTCTAGAATGTATGGCAGCATTGTCAGTGTAACACATGTCCATGCTGCTTGTAGCAAAGGATAATCAGTAGTCGCTGTCTCTAGAATATATGGCAGCATTGTCAGTGTAACACATGTCCATGCTGCTTGTAGCAAAGGATAATCAGTAGTCGCTGTCTCTAGAATATATGGCAGCATTGTCAGTGTAACACATGCCCATGCTGCTTGTGTCAAACACAATTCTGTGAGACTATGGGCCTCAATACGAGCCGGGCTTGCAAAAAAAGTAGTGGTCATTCTGTTGCTTCCACTTTTTTAGCAGCACCACCCTTACAGCACCGCTGAATTCCGAGTTTGGAGGAAAATCCTCCACTTTACCTCCAGTAATCATTGGAATCGCTGCAGCAGAATTACAGCTCATGGTAAATCCATCCAAATATCCATGGAGTTCTATTGACTACAAAAATGGTGCTTTATACCACCTTGCCACCACTGATAATACTGCGTCAAATTCATGGGAGGAAGTGGCAATAGTGTGAAAATGAGTGATCTCTGTGATAGCTGATTGGCTCGCCATGCACCCAGCATCACTCTTAAATGTCAGTCAGTCAGATGCTTTATTCTGCAATTTTGCCTTTAGCATATGAAACATTTTTAAAGCATTGCTGCAGAAATCTCACACTTTGAATCCGGGACAAAGCTAGCATTAAAATTCACATAGGGGTACCATACAATCCAATTAATTACCTAGTACATAAAAATCAGGTACACAACAAACAAGAGTTTCCTACAAAGCCAAGCACGATGAATACATTTGGCAACAAAATATATATCATTTAGAATTTCAGTCGATTGGCATAAGGCAACTGCACCCACAGTATTTTTGACATGTTTATTCCCAAATAGTGGGATTAAGTGCATTCTCCCCAATTCATTATATCTTTCACAGAAGAGTAAAAAAGGCACAACGGTCTCAGGGGCCATAGCACAGGCCGGGCAAATTTCACAGTTGCATCCCTCCAGCTGCGCGTGAAGGGTGCGACCTAGAGGCTGCCAATCCTGAATTTGATAAATAGGGTACGCGCATAGGCCGGAGGTATTAGGTCTAAATAACTCTCACAACCCAAAATGGGTTTTACAGCGAGATAATCCAGCCCTGATTTCAATCTCAAGCACTGGTTTATTACGTGCTAAGCGCAGACTGGGATTCAAACCTGTGTTTCTCTGTTTCCAAGACAAACCCCTGCGCTATCCTCCAGGCCCGCTTCCTCCTTACTTCTTTAGGACGTTCTTTGCCTGCTTTGTAACCAGTGCTGTTCTTATTCATGTTCTTCCATTCATTCCTCCCTTTAACCGGGATCTTGCTTCTTTTCGCATCTCTTAAAGCTTACGTTGTTTCTTCTTTCAACTCTTAAGATTGTCACCTGACGTTTATCGCAATTTACATTCATCAAGAATGTTGTACTGTTATGTTAAATTATGTACAGTGGTTAAATATAGGTACATTAAAAGAAAACAATATATATATTATTTGCACGTGTTTTTCGAAGGGCCTCATCATGAGTTGGGCGGAAGCCCTTAAATGTGGCGGTTATGTTGTTACCACATTTAAGGGTCCCCCTAATCTCAAGTCTGGTGTGTTTACCCCAGCTCAGAACTGGTGGTAAACACAGCAGGAATATGCCAATTATTGGTGCATTTACCGCCGGTGGTATTAGCGCGCAGTAATTGTGCCGCAAATTCACCATTGGGTCCAATGGACCCAATGCAGAATGGGGAGTAACAGTTGGCGCCCAACTCCTGATCCAGCGGTAATACTGCCGGACGGGTGGGCGCTAATGGAAATAAAGTTGGGTGGTACCCAACTCGTAATGAGGCCCAATTACTTTTTGTTTTTTGTGGACGTTCCTATGAAGGGCAGTTTCTAGTCCATTTGGTGCCCAGGGCGAAACACAAAAAGGCCTCCTCCACCCCAGTGCTCAGCATGGGTGCCACTCCCAAACTACACGGTTAAAGAACTCCTACCCAACGCCAATAAATCACTGCTATACAAATGAAACGGGTTTTGTTACATTGTAATTCAAGAACTTTGCAGTACTTTCACAGACAAAGCGGAGTACACAAACAGTAAATACTTGCCTTGGTTTTTAAAGTTTTGTGTCAACTTTTAGTCTATGTTAAGGGCACTCTTCTTGACTTTGCTGCTGCGAAAGAGTTTATTGCTGCTGCATAATCAGTTTTTTCAACAAGTTCACTCTCAATTGAAAGTATTGCAAGGGCTGATAGCCTTTCTTGGGCCATTGTGGAGCGCAGGTATGTGCGCAGGTATGTCTTTATCAGTTTCAATGTTCTAAAGCGCCTCTCACCATTTGCCACAGTAATTGAAATTGTTAGTAAGAGCCTCATGGCAACCCGCACATTTGGAAACAACCGATGCGTTTTTGTTGGATAAATGTGCTGCACAACTTCAAGGGGGCGTAACAGAACTATGCTGAAGCGATTGGCTGGATCTATCTCAGTTCATCAGCCATCTGGGAGCCGTCTATATCCGATTCTGGTGCACCAACAATTGCTCCAGGTGCTTGCACAGTTTTATCAGTTCTTCTTTTCCAGGCTAGAGATTGATGTTGTACATGAAACCCCAGCTTTTATTGTGAGCAGGGAACTGGGAAAAGCGCCTTTCAGGCAATGTAGGTACGGTGACAATCAGGGGATTTAGGGGGTAATTCATAGAATTTCGCGCACAAGTGCACACTCGGGACGTCACACGCTACTTGAATTACTTGGTCCCTTGTGCAGCTTCAAATTTGACCAAATCTATCAATATATTTCTAATAGTCGTGAGTTGAAAGGGAGATTCTCATTCCACAGTCGGGCGCCAACTGTTACTCCCCATTCTGCATTGGGTCCATTGGACCCAATGGTGAATTTGCGGCACAATTACTGCGCGCTAATACCACAGGCGGTAAATGCACCAATAATTGGCATCTATAGCTGCTAGTCAACACTCTGTTAAAGGGCTACCCTCTTCCCCTTTAAGGATGATGGACCCGGGAGAGGGAACGTGTCATGGAAGGAGGGAGTTAGTGATGACGAGGACGGAACGGAAGTTAGTTAGGAATTATATTGGAAGAGAGAAGATATAATAAAAAAGGGGTTCCGTTATCTTCACTTGTGTCGTGTGATTTGTGGTGCCGTGGAAGAAAGCACAACAACTGGCGACCAGTGGATCTACACCCACGCTCCATCTGTCCTCGCTGAGTGGCTCAGCACCTGTACCGGAGGCACGGCGCTTGATCCTGCAGGCCCGTGGTTTCCACCACTCCAGCTGCAAAGGCTGCACCTCCGTTTGGCTGGCATCCCGTCCACCACATCTCCTCCAGTGGCAATTCACAAGTGGTTTCCCCACTTCCAGAGGCTGACAGCCCGTTGATTGAAGCAGTGTACAAGCAGTATCGTGTATGCAGTTCCACTGCCCCTGCACACTAAGCAACATACGGTCACGGTCATCATCCGGCCCTGTGATAGTGTGACATGGTGCCAACGAACATCCTGCAGCTCCCAGGCAGCATCCACTCCCATACTGCTGCTCCCAGGCAGCATCCACTGCCATCCTACTCCAAGGCAGCATCCAATGACATCCTGCTACATCCAATGACATCCTGCTCCTGGGCTGACTACTATCCTGTTTCTGGGCCAACACTACCATCTTGTCCCTGTGCCGATCCTAACTCCTGCATCATGTCTGAGTGAGTACTACTCCCTGCTGGCTAACACATCCTGCCTCCAGCAACAGCAGGTGACTATACCAGTACCTAGAATATCCTGACAACACTGAACCATGGATGTCGCACCAGAGCCTCCCGCAGGGCAGGGCTCAAGCACAAGAGCAGCGTTCCTCAGGAAGTCCCTGCCGGATGGAATAGTTGGAAGAGTTCACAGACTTCATACTGGCTGTGGGCGATGACAACACCCCAGTCATCAGTGACATCTTCACCAATTTGACTGGATTATAAATCAAAGGCATCATAAACACGATTCTATGGCATGACAGGAGGCTTCATATTATGCATTCAATCTTTACTCTGAAACCACAGCAGCAAAGAAAAAACTTTTACAAAGAAAAAAGTTTCAATAACAGAACTAAATAGAGTTCCATATCAATGCAAGGGGGATCCCCAATCCATCATGGAGGACAGGTCATGCCCTGCAGGGGACCAATGAGCAGAGACCCTCCTCTATATATGTCCTTTACTCTAAACCCAGCTCCTCTTTCTTTGCTGCTGACACCACAGCTAAGTCACTCCTTTCAGTTGTGCCTTGCATGTTAGTCAGTGGTTGCCATATGAAATTGTGTTGCATATATATATGTGCTTTACTGCTTTTACCTTGGAAATTATGCAACGCCACCAAATCGAGTCAGCCACCAGGAACCAGCAACATCCAAACCCACAGGTATACAACTCTAATGGAATCATAAGTACCTGAACCTGGATACAGACCCCACTAACCCAACCCTCAATCTTCTGCATACTTAAACCCACACAAAATCAAACAACCATCTCTCTCCCAGCAATCCGCACGCATTTTACCACACCGCATCAACACATTAACTTCACCCACAGCACTCGAGGCCTTCATCCGATCCGATACTAGCACCAAAGCCCAGCACTCGGTGTATACCGAGCTGAAGCTGCCAACAGCACACCACATCTCCCACTCTCCTTCTCCCCTCCTCCTGACTAACCGTACCCCACCCTTCCTGTTTACAGATCCGCCAGAGCGCCTGGGGACCAATTCCGTTGGTGACAGTGCGCTATACAAGTACCGATAACATAACATAACATAACATTCCACAGTCGGATGACCAAGGCAGCATCTATAGCTGCTTGTCGAACACTCTGTTATAGGGCTACCCACTTCCCCTTTATGGATGACGGACCTGGGAGAGGGAACGTGTCATGGAAGGAGGGAGTTAGTGACGACGAGGACGGAACGGAAGTTAGTTAGGAATTATATTGGAAGAGAGAAGATATAATAAAAAAGGGTTTCCGTTATCTTCACTTGTGTCGTGTGATTTGTGGTGCCGTGGAAGAAAGCACAACAACTGGCTACCCGTGGATCTACACCCACGCTCCATCCGTTCTCGCTGAGTGGCCCAGCACCCTTACCGGAGGCACGGCGCCTGATCCTGCAGGCCCGTGGTTTCCTCCACTCCGGCTGCAAAGGCTGCAGCTCCATTTGGCTGGCATTCCGTCCACCAAATTTCCTCCAGCGGCAATTCACAAGTGGTTTCCCCACTTCCAGAGGCTGACAGCCCGTTGATTAAAGCAGTGTACAAGCGGTTTCGTGTAGGCAGTTCCACTGCTCCTACACACTAAGCAACATAGGTCACGGTCATCATCCGGCCCTGTGATAGAGTGACATGGTGCCAACGAACATCCTGCAGCTCCCAGGCAGCATCCACTGCCACCCTGCTGCTCCCAGGGAGCATCCACTGCCATACCGCTGCTCCCAGGCAGCATCCACTGCCATCCTACTCCAAGGCAGCATCCAATGACATCCTGCTACATCCACTGACATCCTGCTCCTGGGCTGACTAATATCCTGTTTCTGGGCCAACGCTACCATCTTGTCCCTGTGCGGATCCTAACTCCTGCATCATGTCTGAGTGAGTACTACTCCCTGCTGGCTAACACATCCTGCCTCCAGCAACAGCAGGTGACTATACCAGTACCTAGAATATCCTGACAATACTGCACCATGGATATTGCACCAGAGCCTCCCGCAGGGCGGGGCTCAAGCACAAGAGCAGCGTTCCTCAGGAAGTCCCTGCCGTTCTAACTCCAGCCACAACATGACAAAGGGCCACGATGAATAGAATGGTTGGAAGAGTTCACAGACTTCATACTGGCTGTGGGCGATGACAAAAGCCCCAGCCATCAGTGACATCTTCACCAATTTGACTGGATTATAAATCAAAGGCATCATAAACATGATTCCTAAAGCTGAAAACGAGTCATTAAACCGAACAGAGACTATGAAAGGTATGTATCCAATCAGTGCCATCAAGTACAACATGAAACCATTGATGAATACGAGACTTCGGAAAAAGATGATCCACTGCCAATTCGGACATTTTTCAGATGACGAAGCAATACACCTATGAATAATAGAAGGGTGAACCTAATCCATTTTCTGAAAGCAACTCCTGAAAAAGCTGCAGCCCCTAGATGACATCATTGAGTTGGCGAGAGTATACGAAAGGGTAGATATACAAGCTGTCTCCATGGAATCTCAGAAGAAGAATGAGAAACAGGACTCAGTGGTGGCAACACAATCCTTCAAGTGCACTGACACGCCCCCAACACAACGCAAGTTCCCAACCGTCCACATAATACGCAGTCGCGCCCACCCACAAGGTCACCAAAGATATGCTACAGGTGCGGATTTTCATTACTGCACACAGGGGTATGTCCAGCGATCAACCAACAGTGCACCAACTGTGGTAGGGAAGGACATTTCCAGACTTTCTGTAGGGAAGGCAGGCCGTTTCATGGGGCAAGGCTGGCAAACGCAGCCACATGGGGACCCATATCCAATACACCCCAAAATACATCCTGGAGGACACCCCCATCGGCACCTCAAGGACATGAAGATTTGTCAGAGTAATGGAAACCTTCCCGATATATGATGTGCATGATTATGAAGTGACACAAGATGCCTACACAGAATGCACAGACATACCGGTGGACCTATACCCAGAGTATGCACATGAATACGTCAACCTAACGTATGATGATCCGATAGCGGATGAGCACCGAAAATTACCCTAGATATCGGAGGAATCGCCCATTGCTTTCTAATTGACACAGGAGACATGGTCAACATCATGTGTGAGCAGTAATTCCTCCAAACAGCAGACAGAAACATGCTAACCAGACACATGGCCGGAATATTCCAGTGGGGTGCAAGTACACTATTAGCATCCATTGGTCAGTTCCAGCACACACTGATATACAAGGGCCGGTCGACTACCACCACTATTCATGTCCCGAGGAGCCCACAAGAAGCAGGTGCCTAGTCAGCTACAGAACAGCTAGAGTTGGGACTCATAGATGTCCACTTCCAAAGTTACAATGTAATACATTGTATGGCATGCTCTTCAGAAGGAGTACACACGATGTCCATGTTGGCAGCTGCCCCAATATCAAAAGAAACACTCTCAGGAGCCTTGCCTAACTTATTTCACAGACTAGGCACACTAAAGGGAACGATCATAAAGCTACAAATCGACGAGTCTGTACACCCAGTCCCCAACACACAAAGAGAGTTGGATTCCACCTCCAACAAGCCGTTTCGCAAGTACTGTGTCAACTACTGAAGGATTATATCAAAAAGGCATTGGCCCTCCCCCATGGATATTGCCCTTGGTGGCCGTACCCAAAGGGGCAGAGGGATTTACCTGTGCATTGATATGTAGGTTGTCAACACTGCAATTCAACAAGACACACACCCGGGACCCATTACAGAAGACAGGCTTGTTCCTCTAAATAATGCTACTAAATATTCAAAACTGGATTTAAATCAGGGATCCCATCAGCTAGAACTATACCTGACATCAGGATCAATAACAATGTTTGCCATTTGCCACCCACAATGGGCTCTTCCACTACAAGCGCCTGAACTTTGGAATCTGCTACAGGGTAGAGATTTTCCAGGAGACAATATGACAGCTACTTCTAACATTTGCAATGGCATTCAACTATAGCAGCGACATCCTAGTCTACTGTAAATCCCAGGAAGAGCATGACAGGACGTAGTTGGTCTGTGAAGCCCTCCAGAACACAGGACAGATGCTAAACTTTGACAAATGTCTCGTCAACAAGGGAAAACTTCGGTTCTATGGCCACATATTTTCAGACCAGGGGATGAGACCAGACCCGGCGACAGTTTGCACGATTACCGACCTTGCCGCCCCCACCCAAGCTACAGAGGTGCTTTGTTGCCTTGACATTGCAGGTTACTGTGCAAGGTATGTACTGTAAGGGTGCAGAAGAAGGAGACTGACAAAAAGGTGGTCTGGTGGTTGGCAAAGACATTTATTCTTCAAGAAAAGAAAGAGAAAGGCCTAACTGTCCCTATTTCTATGAGGCGTTTCCCTGCCTCAACTAAAGACTAAAAAGGATCTGTCAGAATGTCAGCTCAACTTAAATGTCCACCCTCTGTCAAAATCCCTAGTTCTGTCCCTCCCACTTATAGCTAAAGTAGATAAGGCTAAAGTGCTTGTTGCTGAGGAGAATGGCTCCCTTCTCCTGGGTATGTGATCACAGTTCACTTCAGGAACTTCAATAGTTCTCACCAGGGGTAACGCCCTTCCCCTGGTTGCAAGTATCTTCAAACAAACATATGAAACAAGCCCAACAACCCTTCTCCTCTTGGGACGTTGATGTCAGGGAGAAAGCCTCCTTTCCCCTGACTAAAAGGTTCCTTTAAGACTTGATATTAGGGGGATGGCTCCCTCATCCTTCCGCTTCTCTTTACAATGTGCCACTCACACTAGACCCAGGGAGAATGACTCCCTTCCCCAGGGCACCCCAGTGTCTCCACTGTTAAATACCATAAAAGTTCCAATTGTGCTTGGGTCCCAGTCCCAAGTTGTTCTTCTTTGATTTGGTAGACTTGGTTCACTAACCTGCCAAGTACTGCCATGAGGAAGATGACTTGTGTCCCTGTTTGGACTTAGGTCCTCGACTTGGGTTTGGGTTTCTCTGATCGGCAGTGGTTATGTTTCTTCGACTGACACAAGGAAGATTTCTTCTGATGCACAAATAGTCCTCTTGATTTTCGGGATCTCTGACCCTTCTATGGTGGTCAGTGATTATGGCTCTACTACTGACCTGAGGAAGTCTTCCTCTGAAATACAGAGTCATCTTGTCTCTCGGGTTAGTAAGCCTTTTCTGGTGGTCAGTGGTTATGACCCCAACACTGACATGAGGAAGATATCCTCGGATGCAAAAACAGTCTTCTTGACTCTTGGGGCCTGTGACCCTTTCTCCAATGTTCATGTCATAGGGATTACATCAGGGACCAGACAGAGACCCTCCCACTTCCCTCGTGTTTCCAACAGTAGACACATGCTTCCCTTTACCTTGTAGGGACTCGTGGAACGTCTTGGGACCTCACTAGGACTGGAAGCAGTGTCTCATTGACTTTGCTGCTCTTTCCTGTTCTCTTGTGTTCTTCCGGCAGGCCAGCATCTTCCCACTGACTACGGTCTCAACACTTGCCAAGGACTCACTGGCCTGACTTCTCAGGGCAGTGATAATGTTCCTCTCGGCGCCAGAGCTGTGCATGGTCTTTCTCCTCTGGGATCGGACAGGGCTTTGCTCTGTTTTCCGCCAGCGTCCTGTGGTCTCAGGATTCTAACTCACCACGTCTTGCTGCATCTCCGCTTTGTATGGCTTACCAGGCGGGCTCTACCTTTCGGTTGTTGTCGTTTGGTTTTTAAAGTGTTGAAGTGTTCATTTCCTTGCGGGAGACTAGACTGTTGCTCTCAGTTCTGGTGAGTGATCATCATGTCTGTATGCCTCTTCTTCATCACAGTACTTTCAGGTATCCTATAGTTCTCCACCTGATAGCAGTAGATAGGTTTACTCTCTAAAATGAGGTTCTTCAGGGAAGGAGAGGTTAGAGTGTGTGGGTGTGTATTGCTGTTACAGGGGCTGCACCATAGATGGTCGCATTCGTCCCCGAAGAGGGAGTCCCTCCCCATGAGGTTCTCCTGCATTATACAACCAAGGGGACTATCGGATAGCAGCCTCACATCCCTGGCCTCATGGGAAGGGGATAGCTCTCGTGGAGAAGTGATGACATCCAGGGATTCATCACACTACCCAACAACGCAGTGATAACAGAGCCGCTATGCCAGTTGCTGAAGAAAGACACCGCCTTTGTGTGGTCGGAGGAATGACAACAGGCATTCGACCTCATATAGAGGGCATTGGCAACAGAAAGACAGCTAGCGTACTTTAACCCAAGGTCGCACACGGCGATCAACCGGACTGGCATCATTGTGAATGCCAGTTCGGTTGGATTAGGCGCCATCCTGGCACAGAGTGAGAATGTTTTTTTTCCACACCTCACCATATTTGTCGCATATGCCAGCAGAGCATTGTCTCCCACGGAATATACATACTCGCAAGTTGAGAAGGAGAGTCTGGCTGCCAGGTGGGCGTATGAACATGTTCACCATTTTGTCGCTGCCCACAATTTCACCCTACTAACAGACCATCAGACACTACTGTCGCTATTTGGGGACCCTTGAACGAAGATGCTGCCACACATTGAGAGGTTGTCCCAGAGGCGCTGCAAAGGAAAGTGGTGCAAACAGCTCATGAAGGACACAGAGGGGTGGAGAACACAAAAAACAGTTCAGGCAACATGTGTGGTTCGTGTTCATGGATTCAATGCTGGAGGAGATGATACTCCAAAGCTTCCCATGCCAATGCACTTCAGGTCAGGCCCTCCCTTACCCCTGCAGGAATCTGCGCTACCTAAAGACAATGGCATAGAGTTGCCATGGATTTCTATGGATCTATGGAAACTGGGTAATACCTGCGAGTGATGACTGAGGAGTACTCACAATTTCCCACTTTGAAAGGAACTCACACGGCAGCTTTTGCTCACCAGTCATCGATGAAGTGTTTAGCGAGTGGGGCATCCTGAATACAGTAAAAACTGACAATGGCCCACCGTTCAATGTGAATGAGTTTAGCAGGTTTGCACGCCACATGGGATTCATGCACCAGAAGATCATGCCTCTCTGGCCGCAGGCCAATGAAATGGCAGAGAGGTTCATGTCATCAGTTAAGAGGACTATCCAAAAGGCACTGATTGATGGCATATCCATACAACAGCCAATATGTAGCATGCTAAGGCACTATAGAAATGCATTGCATGAGGCCACTGGCAGAACACTAGAAACACAAAAAGGGGGACTGCTGCCAGTGTTGGTCCTTATTTGTTTATTGATTTTTAACCTTGTTATATCAACATATAATCACAAATGAATCATTACAATAGTATTTGTATCCGTAAAGTATCATGAAGACCCCTGGAGCATATCGCATAGGTCTATACATTTTTATTTATTACATTTTTAAACCAGAAAGTTAGATTTTAGCTCAGTGAGAAACATCAACATAACTAATACATTTAAAACCTGCTTGTAGGTAGGGGGCATAATTAAAGTGAAAAGATAAAGAGTGAAGTTAGAGAGAGCAAGAAAAAGAAGGCGGCCCAGTGAGAGTATTGTACAGACCGGTCCAAAGCTGTATGTGGATGATGCAGAGACTAAGAAACAAAGAAATTATTCTAAACCTAATTTTTTAAATAAAATATTGATTCAAAATATTGATTTATAAAAAATATCCAAGTGTTTTCTTCATTGTGAAACCCATTCTTAAATTGTAGAGAGAAAAAAAATTCTGACTGACTTTGCAATTTAATCACATGCTTTTGCCAGTAGGGACATAAAATAGAACAATAATGGTAAATCACAAATATTTCATTTTTATTTTAGCTGATGGAAGCTTAATGGCTTCTATCTACTTTTCGATGATTGCCCTTTCTAGGTTTCACAGGGAGTTTTGACAACCCGAAAAGGGACACCAATGGGACTGCCTACGTGACAGTGGGTATCCAATTCCAGTGATGCGGTGTTAGTCACTTGGATGAAATGGTGGTGGACCCCCCAATTCAAGTCACGTTTCGGTAGCGTGCAGTGGTTCAGAGACGCCTTCTTCAGGGAGTGGCTACACAGACCCTGTGGATACACACATAGGTATGATTAGGTCTGTATGTAAGTGGATACTAGTATGTGAGTAAATCATGACAAAAAATTGGGGACGGGGTAACAGCAAAAAACAATGGACTCCATGGGTGGAATTTACCATGGAGAAAAAAATACTCCCAATTCTCATGGACTGGAAATATTGAGCACGCTATCAGTGGTACGAGGCTCGGACAACCATAGCTGATCAACTGTGGTGAACTTGGTGTAGGCGGCAAGTGGCTGTTCACAGTTCGGGGGTGGTGAGGTCCACTGTTGATGCTCTAAACAGGGGGCAAAAAGAGGGGTGAGTGCCTCTGTGTACTGGCCCACTGTGGAGGAGGTGTGGGTGTAGCATGCTTGTGGTGGAGGTAGGTATTATTGTGCAAGGACACAGGTGGACAGCGTCTTATCTGGAGGTGACCGGTCGGATGAGGAGAATGAGTATATCGAACCATCGGTGGTGGAAAACGTATCCGTGGCAGGATGGATGGAGCTCACATGCGGCAGGCTTTGGGAGAAGTAGAAAGGGCGATGAGTGCCCCTCGGGGTGAATGGTACCACGTCAGTGTTCGTACAGAGTCGAAGGGAAGGGAAGGGCAGTTACCGGCGGATGCCGTGTGCTGGGCATAAGTGGATCGCGGTACTAGCATCAATGGAGATATGATGTGCGTCTGTGGTCGCTCAATGCTATGAGGCCCGACCATGTCATTGATGGGGCTGCGCTGCAGCATCTTAGGAGACTGCTATCTGTGTAGAGAAACTGAGGGAGAAGTTCCCTTTCACGGCTGCTGTTGTAGTGCGGCACGCCAACGTTGCTATGGGAACCTGTACCTCGAGCCACACGTTGCTGGGCAATGGAGGACGCAGGACATGTCGGGTCGTGGATGTGTCTATGCACGACCATCAGGGGGCTGTTCAGATGTCAAGTGACTAGTGAGTGTCGACATGCAGCTGTGCACAGATGGTATCTGTGCACTAGGTGCCACAGTGGGTCCTACACGCCCTTGAGAAAAGTTTTCTAAATAGTAACAAAGGGAGATCTGAATGCATCTGTGTCTGTGCGCATGTGTGTGGTGCAGAGGAGAGAATGGTGTCCCTTGTATGAAGAATTGATACGAGGTGTTTGCCTGGCGGCCACATAGCAATGATATAAGATGCGAGCAGGGTGCCCTTGTGAGTTCCTGCCTCTAATTAAAATACAAAATGAAAATATGGTGGGATTTTACTTTTGCATGAATCTCTGAGAACCATTGCAAATGCAGCGTAGGAGTCCCATGGGAGAGTAAAGACGGGTAACGTATCAGGGTTGCACATTTAGTGCAAAGAGAGACCCCACAAGTGGGAAGCTCTCCCAAACCGGGGAAGTGGTGTGTTGATGGGGATGGGGATTGGATGGTCTCCTGCTCTATGGTAGCTGAAGGTAGGTGGGTGCTCCCTCTGGTGTCTGCTGGTGACATAATAAGAGGTAGTTTGGTCCGCTGGAAGGGGGGTAAGGGATGCCTGTCACCACAGACAAAGGTAGCGGAGCTCCCAGGGGGAAGGGTCTGAATGTACAGTGGATGTGGACCTAGCTGGCCTGGTCACGATAGTAAGTCAGGACCGTAGGATGTGGCATTGACGGTCCTAGTGTAAGGCCCCCATAGGTGGCTCATCATATTATGTGGGTGGGACAGAAATTGTTCATTAAGACCGCGAGTAACAGTCTCACGTCTATGAATCCATCTGCATTCAAAATCAAGGAGATGTCCCTGTATGTTGGGACCCCCCTTCAGTTTTTCTAACACCCACCACATCAAATCATCTGTGTATGTCTGGCCTCAATATAGTGCTCCACTAGGGAGGGCGCTTACATTTTTGCAACCGATTCTGGATCTGTGCTCAGATATCCGGGTGTTAACGCTTCTCATCGTTTGACCCGCATAACGCAGACCGCAGGGACATTGTATGCAGTAAACCACCTGGTTGGATTTACAGTTTGTCATGTCTTTGAAGGTCCATGTTTTAGTGCCAATTTGAAAAGTTTGTGTTTTTCTGGTGAATTTTCAGACCATGCAGGACCCACAAGGGTAATGGCCTTTGATGGTATGTAAGTTCCAGAGGCCCGTTCTTGGGGCCTCCTTCATGTACTGTGAGTGGACCAAATGTTCCTGTGTATTGCTGGAACGTTTGAACGCAAAGTGTGGTAGAGGTTCTTCTGGTAAGTTCAGCTGTGCCAGTGGCCAATATTTGCATATGATTTTCTTGATTTCAAATGTCGGAGGGCCATGTGTGATGACATGGTAACCGGCCATGTTGTTCCTCGGGTGCGGGGTCTCGTGAGTTAAGTAGGGCTTCGCTATCTGTAGATCTGGCTATTTTGATGGAATTTACCAGTACTTTTTTCGGGTACCCCCGGTGTCTGAGTCTGTTGTCTAGAGAGGAGGCATGTTCGTAGAAGTCATCCAGGGATGTGCAATTCCTGCACAATCTCAGGAATTGTCAGAATGCACACATGCACGTGCAGACACACGCTCTTATCAATAAGAAGAGATGCTCGTCAGGACAGTGTGATATCACTCAGGAGCATGGCTGGTTCCCAAACCATGCATGGCTGAAGTGAATTTTTCTTGCAAATAATACATTTATTTTTAATAAATACCATACCTTTTACGAAATATCACAACTGCACACGATGATTCCATAAAACATCAAAAATATTCATCATTTCAGAAGCTCAAGCGCATTTAAAAAACAGATGACTTTACAAAAATGAAAGAAACAAAGCCTCATTATATCCCTTGACGATTATTACTCAATTTTAAAGCATTTCAAAAATTAAAAAGGACAGACATAACTCGGTTCGAGAGACCACATAGTAGATACAACCATAAAGCTTCTTAATCAAGAAAATCAGACTTATTATAGATAAAATGTCTACGGTCATTCAGCTGCTTAAAATGCGACATTGGGTGGGCATCTAACTACAATAAATGACTCCACACGTTCAGCGTCATGACAAAATATAATAATACTTCTTGTTAAACTGCATTGGCATTTTCATCGTGCCACTGCACTAGAAACCTGCACACTGCATGGTGGGTGCCCGTACATAGAGAGAAAAATACAGCAGAACGAGTTTCTAGTGGTTAAGCAGAAACCAATGTATGTCTACGTTCGTTTTGACATTGAAACATATGCTATGTTTGCCATTCACTGATTTGACCCCAGAGAAACCAGTTCCTCTCCCTGAACTGAAACCAGCCGGCTTGGGTCAAGCTGGGAAGACTCTTTGTTCTACCCAGTGGTATATCTGTACTTCATCTAGGTGTCAAGGGGACAGTTCCAAAGTTTAGGTTGAACCCAGAGCGGACACTTGAAGCCTGTGAATCCGAAGGTGATTGGAGCACGGGTTAAGCCAATGCAGACAGGGCCCTTGGTTTTTGAGAAGGCAGAGACGGGTCTGGCTACAACAGGGCACACTTGGAGCTCACAAACAGTGGGGATACGCTCCAGCATTTTTGATATCCCATCAGGCACAGAATGTGTCACCCAGAAGCTCCACCAGAAGCAGGACACCTTAGTAATTGATGCTAAAAGGCATATCATCAATGAAGGGGTGTGGCCATTGCATCTTGGAGGGAGAGTCTGGAACCCACCAATCTTCTATTGGGATTTGTAAATAAATAGGTTCGGAAAGCTCATTCTGTTGGTTGTGTTGATGTTTTAAAGACTCAGATCCTTGTCCAATGGAGCGATGGCAGGCGAATCAAAAAGGAAGAAATACCTTTAACTGAATGTCCCTCACGAATAAAAAGGGCACTTGCTGGAGCCACCAATGAGCTTGTTTGCTGTTTGGCCTAATGATCCAATACACCCAGCTCTCCACAGGGAGGCAGTGCAGGCATCCTGGAGGTACAGCAGAAGACTTCACCCTGAATGGTCCCAGTCAAAAGGAGCTCCAGATGCAAAGATTCTTAGTAGCACACCCAGCACCCAAAGAACAAGAAGTGCTATGCATGGCAACTGCTGTCACCCAGCAGGCGATGAATGATATTGTTAGGCGATCCTCTGCACACCGATCCACTGCACACCAGAACACTGCTCGCATTTCCCCAACACCTCCCTCCAGGGTTCGAGGCTCATGTGATTCGGCTAACCCAAAGGACCGAAAGCTCCGTACCAGGTATGGTGTACGGGCTCGATTGCAACCCTTCCTGCACTGGCAGTTGCCATGGAGAACATACAGCAGAAGGGGCGGCGTTACATCTCCACGCCGATCACGTGATCCAGAGTGGCGTTCCTCACGTGACCTTGGTGGACGTCACATGACCCAGAAACGTCACATGACCCAGAAATGCACAGTATATAAGGTTTGAGACACAGAACACTCATTGCTTCTCAGCTGTCTTCAGACCCTGTTTGGCGTTACGTTTTGCTCTACTGTTTACCTTGATCTCGGAACTCTATCTCTGACTCCTTCGGATACTCCTTTGTACCTTTGCTTGGAACTGTTTACCTGTTGCTGGATTTTGGACACGACCCTGACTTGCCTTTGGATCATCCCTTGGTACCTTGCTGAACTCCTACGCCATTTCCCTCTTGGGATTCAAGTCACGCCTTCAGTCCTACAGGTGGCTTATCCTGCATCCACGCTAATCTGCGGTTCTACTGTTCTAGGGACCGCCTCATCTGAGTCTCGAACCTCCCTCCTAGGTTTCCTGGGTTTTACTAACACCAGATAGTTAAGACTATTCAGATCCTTTGGTTAACATGATATATTGTAATTGCCTGGTACTTAACCTCGTTCCTTTTTGACAGCAGCATCGGTGTTCCAGAGGTTTCATGGATCCGGGAAGTCACATCTCCCACCTGTGGCCCCAAAGGTCGCACAGCGGGTTTCTTTTAGTTCCCCTGTACGTCACTTGAGGACGGAGGTTTCAACGGTCTACACGACACTCAAGTCAGAACAGACTGAGAAGCCGTATAGTCGTGTTAGACAATGCAGGGATCCACGGAAGAACCCATAGCTGCTTTAGTCCAGGCGATTACAGTATTAAGGGCAGATATGACCGCCGCGAATACGGTGATTCACCAAAGATTAGATTCCATACAGAGTGTTCAGCATTCTCTTCCTGCAGACCCTGAATTCGGAGATGCTAGCACTTCAACCACACCTCCTCCCTTGGCAAATACCCCAGCTCCAACTCCGGTGGTCCTCCCAACACCTTCCCCCCTGGCCGCTCCTGAACGTTATCAAGGTGACCCCAAGAAATTCAGGACCTTCATCAATCAGTGCAAATTACATTTCTTGTGCAGACCTCTGGCCTTTCCTAATTCCATTGCTAAAGCCGCCTTTGCCCTTTCCCATTTAGCCGGGACTGCTGCCGCTTGGGCTAATCCTTTATTGGAGAATAATAGCCCGGTTCTTTATGATTTTGATTTGTTAGTTCTAGAAATGTCTAGAGTTTTTGATACCCGACACAAGGCACAGTCTAGGGATTTGGAGTTGTTAGAACTAACTCAGGGCAGAGGGACTTTGATAGATTACATCACCCGGTTCAATCAATTGGTTGCCTAGACATCATGGCCAGAAAGCAAGCGGGCAGTTATCTTTTATAGGGGGTTGAGTAACGTAATGAAAGATGCTTTAGCAGTGATACCTTCCATGCCCACTCAGTATCAGGAACTAGTGGATCTTGCTCTGCAGGTAGATGCACGGCGATCGCAGCGTAGGGCTGAGTTGGGGGTTTCTTCCCACCCTACAGTCGTCAGTACCCCTGCTTCTAGTACGGAGGAACCTACGCAAGTAGGAGGTTTACGTAGCCCTATTACAACATCTGAGAGAGAACGTAGAAGGGTGGATAATGCATGCTTTTATTGTGGCACCACGGGACATTATGTGAAGGAATGTCCTCGACGTCCCAAGAAGAGTCAGGTTTTTCGGACAGCTCGACCTCAGATCCGGAGAGCAGGTTGAGTGTTCAGTCTTCATCTCCGGGTACCCCTCTTGCCTTTGCTCGTATTCAACCCATCTTTGTAAAGGCCACTCTTTGTCCCTCTACAGGTATTTTTCATGCAGTCACGATCATCATTGACTCAGGTGCTACTGGGAACTACATAGACATTGCGTTAGCCCATTCCCTCAATCTACCTTTAGTGGTAAAAACCCGACCTGAACCTGTTCAGGCCGTAGATGGCACTGCATTAGTCTCTGGTCCTGTTAGACACCAAACTGCACCTCTATTGTTGACCATACAAGACATTCACACAGAGACGTTAAGTTTTGATTTGATTACCACACCTCAATTCGGTATCATATTAGGAATTCCATGGTTACGTGAACAGAATCCTCTGATTAATTGGCAATCAGGCACGGTGCTCCTCGAGTCTGAGATTTGTCAGAACTATTGTCTCCCAACCCATCAAGCAACCGATACCCCCTCTCGGGCCTTGGGAGCCTTAGCTCAACTCACGCTGAATGATGATGGATCAGAGGTTGTGAATTCCCATACCGTTGGGGGGGTGGTGTCAGGGATTCCATCTGAGTATAAAGCATTCGAATCAGTTTTCGATCGTGGTTCTTCCGAGGTACTTCCTCCACACAGACCATATGACTGCCCAATTGAATTAATCCCTGATTCCACCATTCCTTCGGGCACGATTTATTCCTTGTCTCCTTCGGAAGAACAAGCATTGAAACAGTATGTACAGAACGCCCTACGATTAGGACACATCCGCCCCTCTACTTCACCAGCTGCAAGCCCTATATTTTTTGTACCTAAGAAAGAGGGGGATTTACGTCCTTGTGTGGATTATCGGCGTCTTAATGCTATCACGAAAAAGGATAGATATCCAATTCCGTTAATCACACCCCTTCTGGACCACTTATCACATGCTTCTGTTTTCACCAAGCTGGATCTTCACGGCGCATACAATCTAGTGCGCGTTCGCGAGGGCGATGAGTGGAAAACTGCTTTTTGTACCCGTTACGGCTTGTATGAATACCTAGTCATGCCCTTTGGCCCATCTAGTGCCCCGGCCACATTCCAGCGTTTTATGAATGACATATTCAGGGACATTCTGGATGTATACATGGTTGTGTATTTGGACGACATCTTGATCTTTTCACGTAATCTTGATGACCATGTAAAGCATGTCCGAGAAGTATTATCCCGTCTGAGGGAACATTGCCTATTTGCCAAACCCGAGAAATGTCAGTTCCATAAAACGTCTGTTGAGTTTCTGGGATTCCACATTACCCCAGGGGCGTTATCCATGAACGAATCCAAGGTTAAAGCAGTCCTAGATTGGCCAGTACCTCAAACACTCAAGTCCTTGCAGGTCTTTTTGGGCTTCGCCAACTTTTATAGGCGTTTTATTTCCTCCTTTTCCACAATTGTTGCCCCGCTCACGGCCCTGACCAGCCCTCAGGTACCCTATCGATGGCAGAGGGAACATCAGGAATCTTTTGAGGCTTTGAAAACCGCTTTCACTACTGCACCGGTGCTCCAGCACCCCAATCCCGATCTTCCGTTCATAGTTGAGGCAGATGCCTCTTCTTTTGCTCTTGGTGCGGTATTGTCTCAGACATGTCCTACAACAGGCAAATTGCACCCAGTGGCATACCATTCCCGTAAGTTCTCCAATACTGAGACCCATTATACCGTAACGGAGAAGGAACTCCTGGCTGTCATGGACGCCTTTCGTGTCTGGCGCCATCATCTTCTGGGGGCTAAGCATCCAATCACTGTATACTCAGATCATCGAAATCTACAGGATCTGGCCTCATTGAAGTGCATCAATAGTAGAGAGGTCCGGTGGCATCTTTTCTTTTCCTCTTTTGATTTCCATATTATGCATCGTCCTGGAACCTCACATGGAAAAGCGGACGCCTTGTCACGTTCCCCGGGTGGGGTCGAGTTGCCAACCTTCCCTGACACTGTTCTCGGAAAGAGTCATGTGATTTGTCTCTGCACTCCCTCTTTGTCATTGTTAGATTCTGTACGATCTTGGACTAGCAATCATTCCGACCAATTGCGAGATTGGGACCCCGTGTATTCTGATGGTTTGCCTTTCGTGCATGAACGTCTATTTCTTCCCACACCTGACACTCGTAATTTGGCCCTTGAGTGGTCTCATGATGCTCCCTTCAATGCCCATCCCGGTCAAGAGCGCACTTTGGATCTCCTAAAGCGCTGGTGTTGGTGGCCCTCTATGAAGCGCGATGTGGAATGCTATGTCAATTCATGCGCTGTTTGTGTTCAGGCTAAACATCGAAGAGGATGACCGGTTGGGCTGCTGCTTCCGCTTCCGGTACCTCCAAAACCTTGGCATACACTGACAATGGATTTCGTAACCGATCTCCCCAAGTTACAAGATTTTGACACCATCTGGGTGGTGGTGGACACGTTCACATAAATGGCCCTTTTTGTTCCTTGTAAGGGTATTCCTTCGGCCCCGGTCTTGGCAGACTTGTTCTTTAAGCATGTGTTTGTGTTATTTGGACTTCCTTCGGTCATCGTATCCGATCGAGGGTCACAGTTCACCTCTCGTTTTTGGAGGTCATTGACTAAATTACTGGGCATCGATACCAGGTATTCTTCGGCCTATCATCCTGAGACTGATGGGCAGACCGAAAGGACGAATCAATCTATGGAGCAGTATCTTCGGTGTCTTATATTGCAACAACAGACCTCCTGGTTGACCGTTTTACGACTTGCTGAGTTCGCATACAATAATGCGGCTCATTCTGCTACAGGTTTTTCTCCATTCTACGCCCTCTACGGTCAACATCCCAAGGTCTTGCCTGTCCCTGATGCTTCTGTTTCTTCAAATCCTGCGGCCACGGCTTGTCTTAGGGATCTGTCTGCTGTTCATGCTAGTACTGTGGTCCATCTCACTGAAGCAAAGGCTTCTATGAAGGCCCGTGTTGACGGCAAGCGTCTGGCTGCTCCTCCCCTGGTGGTTGGTTCTAGAGTGTGGTTATCTTCACGTCACCTTCGCCTAGTGGGTTGCCGGAAACTGCTACCTCGTTTCGTTGGCCCGTATGTGATCTCTCAGGTTGTGAATCTGGTGGCTTTTTGTCTAGTTCTCCCAAGTTCTTGGCGTATCCATCCTGTATTTCATATCTCTCTCCTCAAGCCTTGTCCTGATTCTTCCCGCCTCCGAGCCCCTGTTGCTCCGGTGTCCCTGGCCTCTCCTGATGTTTTTGAAGTGTCAGCCATTTTGGGTTCCCGTTGGTTTAGGGGTAGGCTCCAGTACTTGGTGGATTAGAAGGGTTACGGACCGGAGGAACGTTCTTGGGTTTCCGCCTTGGATCTTGACGCCCCTCGGTTGGTAGCTCACTTCCATAGGGATCACCCGTCCTGCCCACGGGGTCGTGGGCCGTTGGGGGGGGGGCTATGTTAGGCGATCCTCTGCACACCGATCCACTGCACACCAGAACACTGCTCGCATTTCCCCAACACCTCCCTCCAGGGTTCGAGGCTCATGTGATTCGGCTAACCCAAAGGACCGAAAGCTCCGTACCAGGTATGGTGTACGGGCTCGATTGCAACCCTTCCTGCACTGGCAGTTGCCATGGAGAACATACAGCAGAAGGGGCGGCGTTACATCTCCACGCCGATCACGCGATCCAGAGTGGCGTTCCTCACGTGACCTTGGTGGACGTCACATGACCCAGAAACGTCACATGACCCAGAAATGCACAGTATATAAGGTTTGAGACACGATACACTCATTGCTTCTCAGCTGTCTTCAGACCCTGTTTGGCGTTACATTTTGCTCTACTGTTTACCTTGATCTTGGAACTCTATCTCGGACTCCTTCGGATACTCCTTTGTACCTTTGCTTGGAACTGTTTACCTGTTGCTGGATTTTGGACACGACCCTGACTTGCCTTTGGATCATCCCTTGGTACCTTGCTGAACTCCTACGCCATTTCCCTCTTGGGATTCAAGTCACGCCTTCAGTCCTACAGGTGGCTTATCCTGCATCCACGCTAATCTGCGGTTCTACTGTTCTAGGGACCGCCTCATCTGAGTCTCGAACCTCCCTCCTAGGTTTCCTGGGTTTTCCTAACACCAGATAGGTAAGACTATTCAGATCCTTTGGTTAACGTGATATATTGTAATTGCCTGGTACTTAACCTCGTTCCTTTTTGACAGCAGCATCGGTGTTCCAGAGGTTCCGTGGATCCGAGAAGTCACATCTCCCACCTGTGGCCCCAAAGGTCGCACAGCGGGTTTCTTTTAGTTCCCCTGTACGTCACTTGGGGACGGAGGTTTCAACGGTCTACACGACACTCAAGTCAGAACAGACATTCAAGGCAGCATTAAGTCGTTCAGCAGCCAACAAACTGCCAGTCGCACCAATGAGAGCCCAAGCAACGGACTGGTGCGTTGAACCACTACTGGTTGGCCGGAAATTTGCCACAGCAATATACTTCAGAGTGAACTGAGAGGAGGCCGACCTAACAGTAAAACAGAGTGATGCCAGGGGACTGTACTTATGAGACTATATGACAAAGTAGGAGCAACAATGCATCAGTTGTGGCTGGTGAATATTTTCATTGGGGGGTGGGCGTCAATGTATCCCCCGCATATACAGAAGCAACCGGGCGTAGTGAGGGAGCCCGAAACAAGTAGGGTTCTCCCCCAAGAATTATTTTAAATATTGGGTTAAAATCATGCACTTTCAGCAAACTTTCTGTGAATAATTAGGTAAAAAGTCAGTAAGCAAGTTATCCACATGGACATGGGGCATGTACCAGCCCATTTGGATCATGCCTATGGTCACAGTATATGCAAGTACAAAACAAAATGTTTTTGCCTATACATGTCCATAGAGGCTGCACCAATATAGTCCAGTATCACCCTATAGGAACATGCTCCTGTTGGCTTTACCAGTACCAAATGCAATGACACAGTAAGAAAATAGGTTGAGACCGGACCCACCAATGTAGGCTATCACCATGTAGGAACACTAATGCCCTTGATGCCTAATAAATATTGCCATGCCACTGTGAATATTTATCTAGACCACCAACGTGGGCCATTATCACATAGGAAGAATTATTGTGGTGCCTTTACCTCTGATGCCCAGTATAAACTGCCCCACCACTGTAAAGAAAAATATCTAGATTGAACTCAACAGTGTTGGCAAGTACCACATAGGAACTATCATTATGCTGTCTTCACCACTGATTTCCAGTAAAAAAATGCCTTGCCACAGTAAAGAAATATGTCCAGACTGAACCCACCAATGTGCGCCAGTACCATGTTGGAATACTCATTATACTGACTTCACCCTTCATGTCCAGTGATACCTTCCATGCCACACTAAGCAACATGTACAGACTGGGCTACCAATATGGGCCAACACCACAAAGGAACATTCATCATGATGACGTCACCCTGATAAGTAATAAAATAAAATGCACTAGCGCAGTAAAGAAACATATGTAAACTGGACCCTCCAATTTGGGCCAGTACAAGTAGGAACACTCAATGTGCTGCCTTAGTAGTCGAGTAAAAAATGCCATGCCACAGTGAATATTTGTCCAAACTATACACGCTAACTTGCTATGTTAAGTTTAGACAAATATTCACCTCTTCAGTAAAATAAATGTACTCCTGGCTTCCATCCCACTCTCCTCCACCCAATAAGAAGCCTGGTGTCCAGTTGTAACATCAATGATCATTAAACAGCATTCATTCTTCATTCACTCTCACAATCACACCACACACATGAGCATTCATGATGTATACCACATTCATGATTTATACAGCATTCATTCCTCATTCAGCCTCACATTCAAACACATCTATTCAGCATTTATTCTTCATTCACTCACATTCGCACACATGGATCAGCATTCCTCATTCACACATTCATTCTTCATTCACTCACATTCAAACACATGGATCAGCATTCCTCATTCATACATTCATTCTTCATTCACTCACATTCAAACACATGGATCAGCATTCCTCATTCACACATTCATTCTTCATTCACTCACATTCAAACACATGGATCAGCATTCCTCATTTACACATCATTCATTCTTCACTCACATGCAAACATACAGATCAGCCTTAAACATCATTCATTCTTCATTAACTCATATTCACACACTCACTTACAGATACGAGCTCCTAGCCCTACTCCGTATTCCGGTCCTTGAAAGACTTGCCTATGTTGGTAGGCCGGCCTGGATATATTTTTTGCTGTGCCACAGTAAACAAACATATCAGGCCTCATTACAAGTGTGTCGGTCCAGTAACAAAGGTGCCGTTAAGACTACAGGCACCGTTGTTACCGGACCGGCGCACTACAAGTCTGTGGGGGGGTGCAGTCCCGCCCGCCAGGGTCAGACCTGGTGGGCGGACCGACACCCGCCCGCAGAGTTACACGAAAGCACCAGCACCATTATTAACGGTGCCGGTGCATCCGTGGTCCCCATTCCCATTGAGTGCTATGGGACTCAAATGGGAATAGGGATTAACAATTTACCAGCGCCCGACTTCCCGGAATGCCAAGGTTGTAATATCCGGTGTTACCGTCAAGCCAGGTACCAGTAAATATTGCAAGTCCAGCAGCAACCCGCCGGACTTGTAATGAGGCACATCCTGTCTGGCCCACCAATGTAGGCCAGTTTGGCCACGTGAAAAGAAAATGGGCATGAAGCGTAAAGCAAAAATGAATCATGTTCACTTTACTCTTGATGGCCAAAAAGACAAGCAGCCATGCTGTGTCCTGGCATACCCTCACCCTCACTGTGAGGGGTATCAGCAGGACATGACATTGCAGCCTTGAACCCCAACCCACCCCCGCTCCTCTCGCTTCCCGGTGCAAACATGCACGCATTCATAAACATTCATTCATCCATTTCCCTCATTCAAACCCGCATTCATACGTCCATACAACAGACACTGCCTCAGTCACTCACGCACACTTACAGATACGAACACTTGCATGCATGCATGCATACATACATACATACACACAAATACATGAATTACAAAGAAGCACATTCTCCTTACCTGCTGCCTCTGTCCCGACGCTGTCTTCCACAGAGGATCTCCGCCTCACGCGCATAGTTAGCAGGAAACAGAGAGAGCTTCTCTGCTTTCTGAGGGGACGCATGTGGGAGTTAGAGCGTCACTCAAGGAACACCAAAGGATGCCTAATGAATCTGGGCACGCCCCCAGGCACATTTATGCCTGCAGTTCCCCCGACTGCATTCCCAATGATTCAAGCAAGATTGGAGAAGCAAAACACCCCCGACCTTGCACGGGCCATTGGGAATACACGCCGGGGAACTTAAACTGTCAAAGGAAAACCACATTACCCTTTGACAGCTAAAGCCAGCTTGGGAGCACTTGGGAGAGTTTTCCCCGAGCTGGCTTCTTCTACAATGGGCAACTGGCAGGTTGGCACCCCGCCGCCCATTATGGAGGAGCCTCGCCAATGTGTACAACTATGACACATAATCAGAGCAAGACAAAGCAGATCACCACAACCAATACTACAGGGAATGTCGAGAACTTGTGAATCTAGAAGGGTTTAAACACTGGGCAGATAGGTAATTGGATAATAAAATAGGTCACCATTATGAGGTCTCTCTCTCTCTCTCTCTCTCTCTCTCTCTCACTCTCTCTCACTCACTCTCTCTCACTCTCACTCTCACTCTCACTCTCACTCTCACTCTCTCAAAGCTGTAGAGGATATATTGGTCTCCACACCTCTGAATTCTGCAATTACCTGCAACGAAAGCAGGCTAACAGGGAAGAACTAAAGAAAGGGCTGAGCAAATGGGGGATGCCACTGGAAGAAACAATGAAAAAAAAATCCAATAGAGGGATGAACACACACACACACACACGCACCCCATTACACACTTCATAAGCTCACAGATTTGGCACATTAAATATGTGATTGGAAAGGAGTGGTGACAGGTGGCTTGTTAAAGTGGTTGAGTGTGTATGTTTTTTTCTCCCGATTTGGACCCATCAAGTGATCCACAACCAATTCAGAGAGGCTTGGGTGCGTTCTAGCCCCGAGAATATTTTCAAAGTAATTGTTCAAAATAATAAAGGACAATACATATTTTGGAAAAAATGGGATAAAAGCACTAGGATTTATATT
The DNA here is from genome assembly GCF_040938575.1 of Ambystoma mexicanum. Taxonomy (NCBI): domain Eukaryota; kingdom Metazoa; phylum Chordata; class Amphibia; order Caudata; family Ambystomatidae; genus Ambystoma; species Ambystoma mexicanum. The sequence continues at coordinate 100,281,542 of NC_090936.1, read as the reverse complement.
TGGCCTTAAAGGAAAACTCTTGGGGGTCATTAACAGTGCACAGTAGCATTTTGCAAGACTGTTTCATGCTTGCTTTGGCAAAGGCAAATCAGTAGTCGCTGTCTCTAGAATATATGGCAGCCTTGCCAGTATAACACATGTCCATGCTGCTCGTAACAAAGGCAAATCAGTAGTAGCTGTCTCTAGAAAATATGGCAGCCTTGTCAGTGTAACACATGTCCATGCTGCTTGTAGCAAAGGATAATCAGTAGTCGCTGTCTCTAGAAAATATGGCACCATTGTCAGTGTAACACATGTCCATGCTGCTTGTAGCAAAGGAAAATCAGTAGTCGCTGTCTCTAGAATATATGGCAGCATTGTCAGTGTAACACATGTCCATGCTGCTTGTAGCAAAGGATAATCAGTAGTCGCTGTCTCTAGAATGTATGACAGCATTGTCAGTGTAACACATGTCCATGCTGCTTGTAGCAAAGGATAATCAGTAGTCGCTGTCTCTAGAATATATGGCAGCATTGTCAGTGTAACACATGTCCATGCTGCTTGTAGCAAAGGATAATCAGTAGTCGCTGTCTCTAGAATATATGGCAGCCTTGTCAGTGTAACACATGTCCATGCTGCTTGTAGCAAAGGATAATCAGTAGTCGCTATCTCTAGAATATATGGCAGCATTGTCAGTGTAACACATGCCCATGCTGCTTGTGGCAAACACAATTCTGTGAGACTATGGGCCTCAATACGAGCCGGGCTTGCAAAAAAAGTAGTGGTCATTCTGTTGCTTCCACTTTTTTTAGCAGCACCACCCTTACAGCACCGCTGAATTCCGAGTTTGGAGGAAAATCCTCCACTTTACCTCCAGTAATCATTGGAATCGCTGCAGCAGAATTACAGCTCATGGTAAATCCATCCAAATCTCCATGGAGGTCTATTGACTACAAAAATGGTGCTTTATACCACCTTGCCACCACTGATAATACTGCGTCAAAGTCATGGGAGGAAGTGGCAATAGTGTGAAAATGGGTGATCTCTGTGATAGCTGATTGGCTCACCATGCACCCAGCACCACTCTTAAATGTCAGTCAGTCAGATGCTTTATTCTGTAATTTTGCCTTTAGCATATGAAACATTTTTAAAGCATTGCTGCAAAAATCTCACACTTTGAATCCAGGACAAAGCTAGCATTAAAATTCGCATAGGGGTACCATACAATCCAATTAATTACCTAGTACATAAAAATCAGGTACACAACAAACAAGAGTTTCCTACAAAGCCAAGCACGATGAATACATTTGGCAACAAAATATATATCATTTAGAATTTCAGTCGATTGGCATAAGGCAACTGCACCCACAGTATTTTTGACATGTTTATTCCCAAATAGTGGGATTAAGTGCATTCTCCCCAATTCATTATAATTTACACAGAAGAGTAAAAAAGGCACAACGGACTCAGGGGCCATAGCACAGGCCGGGCAAACTTCACAGTTGCATCCCTCCAGCTGCGTGTGAAGGGTGCGACCTAGAGGCTGCCAATCCTGAATTTGATAAATAGGGTACGCGCATAGGCCGGAGGTATTAGGTCTAAATAACTCTCACAACCCAAAATGGGTTTTACAGAGAGATAATCCAGCCCTGATTTCAATATCAAGCACTGGTTTATTACGTGCTAAGCGCAGACTGGGATTCAAACCTGTGTTTCTCTGTTTCCAAGACAAACCCCTGCGCTATCCTCCAGGCCCGCTTCCTCCTTACTTCTTTAGGACGTTCTTTGCCTGCTTTGTAACCAGTGCTGTTCTTATTCATGTTCTTCCATTCATTCCTCCCTTTAACCGTGATCTTGCTTCTTTTCGCATCTCTTAAAGCTTACGTTGTTTCTTCTTTCAACTCTTAAGATTGTCACCTGACGTTTATCGCAATTTACATCCATCAAGAATGTTGTACTGTTATGTTAAATTATGTACAGTGGTTAAATATAGGTACATTAAAAGAAAACAATATATATATTATTTGCCCGTGTTTTTCGAAGGGCCTCATCATGAGTTGGGCGGAAGGCCTTAAATGTGGCGGTTATGTTGTTACCACATTTAAGGGTCCCCCTAATCTCAAGTCTGGTGTGTAGTACCCCCAGCGCAGAACTGGTGGTAAACACAGCGGGAATATGCCAATTATTGGTGCATTTACCGCCGGTGGTATTAGCGCGCAGTAATTGTGCCGCAAATTCACCATTGGGTCCAATGGACCCAATGCAGAATGGGGAGTAACAGTTGGCGCCCAACCCCTGATCCAGCGGTAATACCGCCGGACGGGTGGGCGCTAATGGAAATAAAGTTGGGTGGTACCCAACTCGTGATGAGGCCCAATTACTTTTTGTTTTTTGTGGACGTTCCTATGAAGGGCAGTTTCTAGTCCATTTGGTGCCCAGGGCGAAACACAAAAAGGCCTCCTCCACCCCAGTGCTCAGCATGGGTGCCACTCCCAAACTACACGGTTAAAGAACTCCTACCCAACGCCAATAAATCACTGCTATACAAATGAAACAGGTTTTGTTACATTGTAATTCAAGAACTTTGCAGTACTTTCTCAGACAAAGCGGAGTACACAAACAGTAAATACTTGCCTTGGTTTTTAAAGTTTTGTGTCAACTTTTAGTCTATGTTAAGGGCACTCTTCTTGACTTTGCTGCTGCGAAAGAGTTTATTGCTGCTGCATAATCAGTTTTTTCAACAAGTTCACTCTCAATTGAAAGTATTGCAAGGGCTGATAGCCTTTCTTGGGCCATTGTGGAGCGCAGGTATGTGCGCAGGTATGTCTTTATCAGTTTCAATGTTCTAAAGCGCCTCTCACCATTTGCCACAGTAATTGAAATTGTTAGTAAGAGCCTCATGGCAACCCGCACATTTGGAAACAACCGATGCGTTTTTGTTGGATGAATGTGCTGCACAACTTCAAGGGGGCGTAACAGAACTATGCTGAAGCGATTGGCTGGATCTATCTCAGTTCATCAGCCATCTGGGAGCCGTCTATATCCGATTCTGGTGCACCAACAATTGCTCCAGGTGCTTGTACCGTTTTATCAGTTCTTCTTTTCCAGGCTAGAGATTGATGTTGTACATGAAACCCCAGCTTTTATTGTGAGCAGGGAACTGGGAAAAGCGCCTTTCAGGCAATGTAGGTACGGTGACAATCAGGGGATTTAGGGGGTAATTCATAGAATTTCGCGCACAAGTGCACACTCGGGACGTCACAGGCTACTTGAATTACTTGGTCCCTTGTGCAGCTTCAAATTTGACCAAATCTATCAACATATTTCTAATAGTCGTGAGTTGAATGGGAGACTCTCATTCCACAGTCGGATGACCAAGGCAGCATCTATAGCTGCTAGTCAACACTCTGTTAAAGGGCTACCCACTTCCCCTTTAAGGATGATGGACCCGGGAGAGGGAACGTGTCATGGAAGGAGGGAGTTAGTGATGACGAGGACGGAACGGAAGTTAGTTAGGAATTATATTGGAAGAGAGAAGATATAATAAAAAAGGGGTTCCGTTATCTTCACTTGTGTCGTGTGATTTGTGGTGCCGTGGAAGAAAGCACAACAACTGGCGACCAGTGGATCTACACCCACGCTCCATCTGTCCTCGCTGAGTGGCTCAGCACCTGTACCGGAGGCACGGCGCCTGATCCTGCAGGCCCGTGGTTTCCTCCACTCTAGCTGCAAAGGCTGCACCTCCGTTTGGCTGGCATCCCATCCACCACATCTCCTCCAGCGGCAATTCACAAGTGGTTTCCCCACTTCCAGAGGCTGACAGCCCGTTGATTGAAGCAGTGTACAAGCGGTATCGTGTATGCAGTTCCACTGCTCCTGCACACTAAGCAGCATACGGTCACGGTCATCATCCGGCCCTGTGATAGTGTGACATGGTGCCAACGAACATCCTGCAGCTCCCAGGCAGCATCCACTCCCATACTGCTGCTCCCAGGCAGCATCCACTGCCATCCTACTCCAAGGCAGCATCCAATGACATCCTGCTACATCCAATGACATCCTGCTCCTGGGCTGACTACTATCCTGTTTCTGGGCCAACAATACCATCTTGTCCCTGTGCCGATCCTAACTCCTGCATCATGTCTGAGTGAGTACTACTCCCTGCTGGCTAACACATCCTGCCTCCAGCAACAGCAGGTGACTATACCAGTACCTAGAATATCCTGACAACACTGAACCATGGATATCACACCAGAGCCTCCCGCAGGGCAGGGCTCAAGCACAAGAGCAGCGTTCCTCAGGAAGTCCCTGCCGGATGGAATAGTTGGAAGAGTTCACAGACTTCATACTGGCTGTGGGCGATGACAACACCCCAGTCATCAGTGACATCTTCACCAATTTGACTGGATTATAAATCAAAGGCATCATAAACACGATTCTATGGCATGACAGGAGGCTTCATATTATGCATTCAATCTTTACTCTGAAACCACAGCAGCAAAGAAAAAACTTTTACAAAGAAAAAAGTTTCAATAACAGAACTAAATAGAGTTCCATATCAATGCAAGGGGGATCCCCAATCCATCATGGAGGACAGGTCATGCCCTGCAGGGGACCAATGAGCAGAGACCCTCCTCTATATATGTCCTTTACTCTAAACCCAACTCCTCTTTCTTTGCTGCTGACACCACAGCTAAGTCACTCCTTTCAGTTGTGCCTTGCATGTTAGTCAGTGGTTGCCATATGAAATTGTGTTGCATATATATATGTGCTTTACTGCTTTTACCTTGGAAATTATGCAACACCACCAAATCGAGTCGGCCACCAGGAACCAGCAACATCCAAACCCACAGGTATACAACTCTAATGGAATCATAAGTACCTGAACCTGGATACAGACCCCACTAACCCAACCCTCAATCTTCTGCATACTTAAACCCACACAAAATCAAACAACCATCTCTCTCCCAGCAATCCGCACGCATTTTACCACACTGCATCAACACATTAACTTCACCCACATCACTCGAGGCCTTCATCCGATCCGATACTAGCACCAAAGCCCAGCACTCGGTGTATACCGAGCTGAAGCTGCCAACAGCACACCATATCTCCCACTCTCCTTCTCCCCTCCTCCTGACTAACCCTACCCTACCCTTCCTGTTTACAGATCCGCCAGAGCGCCTGGGGACCAATTCCGTTGGTGACTGTGCGCTATACAAGTACCGATAACATAACATAACATAACATTCCACAGTCGGATGACCAAGGCAGCATCTATAGCTGCTTGTCGAACACTCTGTTATAGGGCTACCCACTTCCCCTTTAAGGATGACGGACCTGGGAGAGGGAACGTGTCATGGAAGGAGGGAGTTAGTGACGACGAGGACGGAACGGAAGTTAGTTAGGAATTATATTGGAAGAGAGAAGATATAATAAAAAAGGGTTTCCGTTATCTTCACTTGTGTCGTGTGATTTGTGGTGCCGTGGAAGAAAGCACAACAACTGGCGACCCGTGGATCTACACCCACGCTCCATCCGTTCTCGCTGAGTGGCCCAGCACCTGTACCGGAGGCACGGCGCCTGATCCTGCAGGCCCGTGGTTTCCTCCACTCCGGCTGCAAAGGCTGCAGCTCCGTTTGGCTGGCATTCCGTCCACCACATCTCCTCCAGCGGCAATTCACAAGTGGTTTCCCCACTTCCAGAGGCTGACAGCCCGTTGATTGAAGCAGTGTACAAGTGGTTTCGTGTACGCAGTTCCACTGCTCCTGCACACTAAGCAACATACGGTCACGGTCATCATCCGGCCCTGTGATAGAGTGACATGGTGCCAACGAACATCCTGCAGCTCCCAGGCAGCATCCACTGCCATCCTGCTGCTCCCAGGGAGCATCCACTGCCATACTGCTGCTCCCAGGCAGCATCCACTGCCATCCTACTCCAAAGCAGCATCCAATGACATCCTGCTACATCCACTGACATCCTGCTCCTGGGCTGACTAATATCCTGTTTCTGGGCCAACGCTACCATCTTGTCCCTGTGCCGATCCTAACTCCTCCATCATGTCTGAGTGAGTACTTCTCCTGCTGGCTAACACATCCTGCCTCCAGCAACAGCAGGTGACTATACCAGTACCTAGAATATCCTGACAACACTGCACCATGGATATCGCACCAGAGCCTCCCGCAGGGCAGGGCTCAAGCACAAGAGCAGCGTTTCTCAGGAAGTCCCTGCCGTTCTAACTCCAGCCACAACATGACAAAGGGCCACGATGAATGGAATGGTTGGAAGAGTTCACAGACTTCATACTGGCTGTGGGCGATGACAAAAGCCCCAGCCATCAGTGACATCTTCACCAATATGACTGGATTATAAATCAAAGGGATCATAAACATGATTCCTAAAGCTGAAAATGAGTCATTAAACCGAACAGAGACTATGAAAGGTATGTATCCAATCAGTGCCATCAAGTACAACATGAAACCATTGATGAATACGAGACTTCGGAAAAAGATGATCCACTGCCAATTCGGACATTTTTCAGATGACGAAGCAATACACCTATGAATAATAGAAGGGTGAACCTAATCCACTTTCTGAAAGCAACTCCTGAAAAAGCTGCAGCCCCTAGATGACATCATTGAGTTGGCAAGAGTATACGAAAGGGTAGATATACAAGCTGTCTCCATGGAATCTCAGAAGAAGAATGAGAAGCAGGACTCAGTGGTGGCAACACAATCCTTCAAGTGCACTGTCACGCCCCCAACACAACGCAAGTTCCCAACCGTCCACATAATACGCAGTCGCGCCCACCCACAAGGTCACCGAAGATATGCTACAGGTGCAGATTTTCATTACTGCACACAGGGGTATGTCCAGCGATCAACCAACAGTGCACCAACTGTGGATGGGAAGGACATTTCCAGACTGTCTGTAGGGAAGGCAGGCCGTTTCATGAGGCAAGGCTGGCAAACGCAGCCACATGGGGACCCATATCCAATACACCCCAAAATACATCCTGGAGGACACCCCCATCGGCACCTCAAGGACATGAAGATTTGTCAGAGTAATGGAAACCTTCCCGATATATGATGTGCATGATTATGAAGTGACACAAGATGACTACACAGAATGCACAGACATACCGGTGGACCTATACCCAGAGTATGCACATGAATATGTCAACCTAACGTATGATGATTGTAAAGGACTGGTAGGGGGTGGTCTGTACTTCTGCTCTCTATATGGTAGAGGGGAGGCACAGAGGACCCCAGCCTAGATTCTCTATTCGGTAGCTATGGTCGAGCAATCAAGGCCTAGCTTCTCAGGAGGTGATGCAGGCTGGTTCTTAAGTACAGTGTAGTCCCCAAGCCCTCACAAAGGAATGTCCACACACTGTATTGGTTAGAACACAGACTTTATATAATCAATATTCAAGGTTATGTACACTTATCATAATAACTCACTTTGTACTTAGGAAAATCAACAATGGCAAATATATACAATTCTGAAGTGGTACCACCCTTTGTATTAGACCTCATTAAAGTGCATCAACAATACTATAACAAAGTCACACAGATCAATAGAGTGAAACCAGCAATAGAGAGAGGAGAGAAAATAAGATGGTTGAGCAATAGGCAGAATACTGGCCCCTACCACTAGACACAGTTCTGTGTGGAGATCCCCCCACCTGAGCAATCTGTAAAATAAAGATATAGCACAAGCCCAGTCCATATATTGTTCTGCAAGTCTTATTCCATCCTATAATGTTTTTACCCCCCCAATGTACCTGGTGGAGTCGAGTTCGTCGAAGAGGCGTCGACAGATCCTTCTTGAGCGACCCCCTTTCAAGCGGGAGTCACGGATCGTCGAGAGGCGTCGAGAAGCATCGAGGAACTTGGCGTTCGGCGGCGGGGAATCGACTGCCCTTCTTGAATGTCTTCCCTTTCAAGCGGGAGACACGGGGCGTCGAACGTCCGTCGAGGAACTCGGCGTTCGGCGTCGGGGAATCGACGGCTTTCTTGAATGCCTGCCCTTTAAAGCGGGAGACACAGGTCGTCGAACGTCCGATGGAGAACACGGGTGAACGGCGTCGATGAGGCGGCAGCTTCGTCCGAGCGGTGCTCGTCGGCGACGGAGCGTCGGCGTCCTGCAAGGAAGAGGCGTGCGGGGCACCTCGATGACAATTGTTCTGGACCGCAAAGATTGTGGAGACGGGGGCCCAGCAAGGGCGTCAAGTCGTTCGAGTCTTTGTGGTCTTCGGGTGGCGGGAAACCCACCGGAAGGTTTCTCCTCGGCGCGTTGGTCGTCCTCGACTTTCTCCGGCAGGATAAAGCGGTCGATGATGCGGGCGAGGGAGTCCTTCGATTTGAATGTTCTTAGGCAAAGGAGCGGGCGGCTCCGGTCGTCGGCGGCACGGCGTCAAGTGGTCCCCACGGCTGGGCAACACAACTTCGACGGGCCTCCAGCGGTTACACAAACCTGCGAACCCTGGTCGACGGCAATGGACTTCGACAGCGGAAATGTCCGGGTGCTTCACTTCGATCTCCTCGGCGGTCCCGTCTCGGGTCGGCAGCCTTTCGAGGGTCTGACTTCCAGGGCGCTTCGGCGAAGATGGAGCAGTGCTTGATGGTCCCTCGGAGCACGGGAAGAGGGCACCTTACCAGTTCCTCTCTCGGGTCAGTCTTCGACGATTTTGGCAGCCTTCGGATCGGTCGAAGCAAATGCAGCAGCAAGTCTTCTTCTTCCAGCTGGGCGTCGAGGATCAGCAGTTCCAGTTACTCTTAGAGTGGAGACTCAGCTCCAGAACGCTTCTGAACAACTACCAGTGGTGAGAGGTCCCCAGATATACTATTCTGTCTCTCATCCACACTGCTGGCACACACTCAGCAGTCAATCATACAGAAGGGCATTCATGCAGTCAGTCAGCCAATCAGGCACACAGTGCATTCAGGCCACACTCCTCCCTTTCAGACACTCACAACAAGGAATGTGGATTGGTACAAGTTCCCAGCCATTCAACACTACACACTGCATTCAGGCCAGTTTCGGGCAGGGCTGTCTCAGTCTTTGTCTCCCATGCCAGAAACCAGACAACCACAACAAGGAGTGTATATTGGTCACACACTCCATTCACCCAGGTCCCACCCACAGGAGGTACCCACAACATACAGTCACTGGGAAGGCTCCAGTCAGTCTAGCTGGGCCTTCACAACAACACCATATATGGAACTTCCACCCAACAGCCAGTCAGGGGGAAGGGACAGAGTCAGGGCTTCCCAGGACTTTGGGAAAACAAGGTAACAGGCAATAGAAAGCAAGAGGCCACAGGGGCCATCTTGTTTCCTATCAGGAATCAACTGATCCCAATGGCAGGGCCTGGGTATCCCAAAATGGAGGACACCCAGAGCACCTGTCAAATTCAGCATGGAGCTGCCACCAGCCCATACCCTGCTCTGTGGTCCACCCACAGGTGCCCAAAAACATACACTAGGGGTACAGGGTTGTACCCCTACCCATGGGTGCCATAAGGGTATCCCATGGGTCTGTTCACCAAACCAAAAGAGAGAGCTGCACTGCCAGGAGTCCCACATGGACTCCTGGGTAGAAAACAACACAGGACACAATATGAAAAAGGACTACAGGACAAGGACAGGGAGGCCCTATCTCTCCAATGCATCTCCAGCATCACAGTCGCCCCCCCCAGACTGAGGTGGAGGGTGTCTAATCTCCCACGGGATAGACACCCTCATCCAGACGGTCAACATACCTTCTGGAAAGGCCATCTGCATTATCGTGACTCTTCCCTGGTCTGTGCTCTATGGTGAAGTCTAGCCCTTGCAGGCTAATGGACCACCTGAGCAGTTTCGGGTTCTCACCCTTCATCTGCATAAGCCACTTCAGGGGCTTATGATCTGTTTGGACCTTGAAGGTAGACCCCGTAAGGTAGGGCCTAAAACGCCTAAGGCTCCAAACTATGCTAAAACACTCCTTTCCAACAGTAGCCCACCTAAGTTCTCTACCCTTGAGTTGTCTACTGAGGAATATGATAGGATGTTCTCTCCCTTTGTCATCTAACTGGGACAAGACAGCTCCAATTCCGGTGTCGCAGGCATCTGTCTGGAGGATAAAGAGTCGGCTGTAGTCAGGCGCACACAACACAGGTGCCCTACACAGACTTTCTTTCAAGCCATCAAAGGCCCTCTGACAGTCTTCGGTCCAATTAACCTTCCTAGGCTGTTTGGGTGAAGTTAGAGCTGTCAGGGGTGCAGCTATGGTTCCATAGTCTGCCATGAAATTGTGATAGTACCCAGTGAGGCCCAAAAAGGCTCTCACCTGGGTTTGAGTAGTGGGAGTCTCCCAGTTCTGTACATCCTGTACTTTACTGGAGAGAGGTTGGATTTGACCCCCTCCTACCTCATGACCAAGATAGGTAACTTTCCCCTGAGCTATCTGGCACCTGGTGGCCTTGATAGTGAGGTTAGCCCTTTTCAAGGCCTGCAACACCTTATCCAGATGTGTCAAATGCTCTTCCCAGGTGGATCTGTAGACGGCAATGTCGTCTAAGTAAGCCACACAAAAGGCTTCCAGCCCACTGAGCGCATGGTTGACCAATCTCTGGAAGGTGGCAGGGGCATTCTTCAACCCAAAAGGCATGACCCTAAACTGGTAGAGTCCCTCAGGTGTTGAAAAGGCCGTCTTTTCCTTGGCATGGTCCGTCAGAGCTATTTGCCAATAGCCTGAGGTAAGGTCAAAGGTGCTCACGAATTTGGCAGTACCTATGGTGTCCACGAGCTCATCAGTCCTGGGCAATGGGTGCGCGTCAGTTTTGGTGACGGCATTGACACCTCGGTAGTCCACACAGAACCTCCAACCCTTGGTACCCGCCTGGGAACTTGCCTTGGGGACAAGGACCACTGGACTGGACCAGGGACTGGTTGAGGGTTCAATAACACCCAGATCCAACATCTTGGCGACCTCAGCCTGGATGTGGTTCTTGACGGTATCTGACATACGGTAGCACCTGCTTTTGACAGGCACACTGTCACCAGTGTCAATTTCATGCCTCCACCACGGTGCAATGCCTGGCGTCAGTGAAAACAGAGAGGCATACTGTTGGAGCAAAGCCCGGCAGGCCCTCTGTTGCTCTGTTGTCAAATCCGGAGAGAGATGTACTCCCTCCACTGAGCCATCCTGAGAGTTGCTATGCAGCAAATCAGGAAGGGGCTCACTCTCATCCTCTTCTTGCCCTGAAGCTAGCAAGAGACATGAGACTTCTGCTCGCCGGTGGAAAGGCTTGAGCCTGTTGACATGGAATACCTGAGGGGCTACCCCAGAGGCTCCCATATCAACCAGATAATTGACTTCGCCCATCTTGGAGATGATCCTGAAGGGTCCAGTCCACTTGTCTGCCAAAGCTCTAGGCTTGGTAGGCTCCATCACAAGGATTTCCTGTCCCGGAGTCCAATCCACTTGCGAGGCTTTAAAGGCATGGTCTAGTAAAATTTTTTATTGTCCCAACGGGTCGGCAATGTTTTTTTAAGCCTAAGTGGCTCGATTTTAGAAAACTTTCCTATGGACCTTACCCGAGTTTTCGTCCATTAAACGCACACGAAAACAAGCACCAGGGAGCCGCCATTTTCTGATAATCCTATCTTTTCCCCGATCGCCCTGGCTGACCTGCTTTTGCGGCACTAAATCAATTCCCCCGCCCCTGAGCCTGTCATCAGCAGACTCGTACCGCCCATTTCCCAACGCCAAAGCACGTCTCGTGTCAACATTCGCTGCGCTTCAGCTAATGACGTGTCGCCATGGAAATGGCTGGACGCCTCTCTCCTCAATAAGTATAAACAGACCGTTTCACAACACACAGCAGCCGATTTTCGATTCCATTCCTCTCTCTGTGTTACTTTGAGTATTCTGTGACTCGTTTCAGTGCTCTGGTCAGCTACCTTGCCGCTTGTAGCCCGTGTGAACAGATACCAGTACCACCGCTATACATTATTTTAGTTTGTTCAACACACAATGGCTACAATAATGCCCTACATGTACGAGCCCGAGTATACCGAGGAGGAACTACTGGAAAGGGAAGCACGCGAAAACGATGGGGATTCGGTCGGCAGTTGGCAGGACAAATCAACAGATGAAGAGCCTGGGCCTAGTCGAATGGACGGCGTCTCCACCTGGTGCACATGCAATCGGTGCGAGCTAATGCCAACCGAGGAGGAGAACTGCTGCTGCCGAGAAAACTCGGGATGCCTGGTCTCCATTTCGGAAGGCGAGCCACGACTGCAATGCATCACAGAGCTGCCAGACTTCAGGGCAGCATGCCTCACACGGGCCGTGTTGAGAATAATGATGGTGCTTATGCACGAACTTCGAGCAACTGTTCGTCCTCGTAATCTGAGTAACGAGTAAGTATACTCTGCTTGTCATGCCACTCCTACTTCATGTTCTTCTACTATATCCAAAATTACATCTACATATCATTGTAACGCATGTAATTCATTCAATAGTGTGCATTGTCCAGATAGCATTTGTCCGTGTAAAATGCCATTAGTTACAAGAATTGTCATTGACAACAAACGTTTATTAAACTTATCTGGGTCATTTAAAAACAGTTTGTTTCATTCCTTTTCACAGGTGGTACAGGCTGGTGGCCTATCGTTCCTTTACATGGTGGCTTCACGGGAGGCTTGGACACCGCGTTCGAAGAGTGATACCCGCCTGTGCCGTTCGTGCCATTAGAGAAACGTTCCTGAGTGACAGCGGTCAGTACAGGGGATTTTCTCTCGCTGTGCTGCAACCTGACCTGTATAATCTTTAAAGTCTTCTATTTTTGTGTCATGAAAATAAGATACAAAATAAAACACCACATATATTTTAACAACGTTTGTCTCGATTTTTTAAATGAATCAAGTGTGTCTCCATTCAAGGATGGACGTCAGACACCTGTGCAGGGTGGTCACTATCTATCTAAGCTAACATAACATATTCTCGATAATGCATGCACTAAATAACACTTGTTCAAAGTCTTTCAGTAGGTTATGTCTCTATAAAAGTCACACATATATCTATACTAACAATAACCATTGGATTATACAGGCCCTAGGGTCTTGGCCACTATAATACACCGGTTGAAGTGTGGGTCTGTGCTCACAAGAATCTCCGGTATGTGGCATTTGTTATTGATAAGCAACGATATACTATCATTGATATAAAGGCGATATACTGTATATTGATATAAAGGCTGTTCACACCCGGGGATGAGCGCTGGCACGGGGGGCTGTCCGGGGCGCGAAAGGCCAAGGTGCCAAACTGCATGTACACTTCAAAAGGTGTCCCACGCCAAGGGGCCATCGGTCGCATGGCCTCCTCAGACCCTGTGTCTCCAGCCAGGCCTCCCCTTGAAGCAGGCCGCCCCCCTGCAATCCACATAAGTGTGTCTCCATTCAGCAGTCTTCCTGTGCCTTATCTGCACGCCCCAGGCCCATCCATCCCACCCACCCTCTACCAAAGGCGGTTCGCGCCAGTGGATGCGCGCTGTCAGGGGCGCGAAAGGCCAAGGTGCCAAACTACATGTACACTTCAAAAGGTATCCCACGCCAAGGGGCCATCGGTCACATGGCCTCCTCAGACCCCGTGTCTCCAGCCAGGCCTCCCCTTGAAGCAGGCCGCCCCCCTGCAATCCACATAAGTGTGTCTCCATTCAGCAGTCTTCCTGTGCCTTATCTGCACGCCCCAGGGCCATCCATCCCACCCCCCTCTATCAAAGGCGGTTCACACCCGGGGATGAGCGCTGGCATGGGGGGCTGTCCGGGGCGCGAAAGGCCAAGGTGCAAAACTGCATGTACACTTCAAAAGGTGTCTCACGCCAAGGGGCCATCGGTCACATGGCCTCCTCAGACCCCGTGTCTCCAGCCAGGCCTCCCCTGAGGCAGGCCGCCCCCCTAATACCACGACATACATACGTCATTCATTCACAAACACACCCCAGTTTCTAATACTTTAAAAACCACTCGATATGTCTCATGAGAACATCTTTGTGCTTTGCAAGTCAACTCTTGAACGTGCTACCTGGGAACCACTGAGATCTATGCTAATCTGCTTGTCGTCGTGCTATCCGTGAACTCTGTGACCGACCGCTTCGAGCATACCCATCAGTGCGCTACCTGTGGCCATCCACCTATTCTCCCGCAACATACTGCTCTGCTTGCTGAACCCAACTGTTTGTTGGTCAAGGTAAGGCCTTCCAGTAGAGTACAAAATAGTGCTATCTTCATTGGTCTCATTGGTATTGACTTCAGTTTCCATTGCTATGCTATCAATAGATCTATTTATTTTCATCTGTGACTATTGTGATTGAATTGCATCCTTCGGGGGTCCAGTCAATAATGTTAGCATGTTTCCTTCTCGTGCAAGACAGAACAACCAAGGGACGAGTCACATGTTCAGATTTCAGTCACATCAATTATACATTTCTGCAATTTATGCAAATACTAAGCAGCACATAATGAACTGGTATAGTTCCTGCGACCAAAACAAACCTTGCATTGATCATTGTATGATTCATTTACTTTTGTATCAAATCGTTACTCTTGAAGATTCTATATTAATGTCGATATTTACTTTTCAGATTCATCAACAATGCCTGCCTGTTCGATTAGCAGTTGCCCTTCGAAGACCCATGCGAAATCTGAAGGAACTACAATGCATGTATTCCCGAAAACTGTTGATCGAATAAGAGAATGGGTCAGACATTGCGGATATCCACTGGATGAGCTGGAGAGTAGAGTCCAACAAGTCTTAGAGGACAAGAGGGGTGATCGATACCGCATCTGCAGCCGGCACTTTTCCTTGGACATGTACACAACTTCTTGGGTAACAAAGAAGAATAAACGGCAAACGACACGGAAATTGCGCGAAAACGCTATTCCCACTCTATTTGTCCACATTCCACCACCGGTGAGTCAAGTGTCCGGATTTAGCTTTAGGCCTTGCGGTAATGTGTAGCCGAATGGATTAATAGATATTGTAGGTGTTCTATCCCTTGTAATAATTTCGATATTGATATGAGTGTATACTTTTTTGAATAATGACATTTATCAATATATTCTTTTTCCATTTCATAACCCACAAACGCAATGTATATATATATATGGGGACAGGGAACTGTGCTGTATTGAGCATTTTTCAAGTATTCTGTTGGCTTACATGGCTATTTTTAATATTGGCATTTCATTATCAATCATTAATTGACCTTTACAACTTCTTGACTATCCCTTGAATCTGAAGCAAGAACATTCTACATCCTTGACGTGGTCGCAGTTATCAACCACTTCTAGCGCGTATCAGGTAATCTTACTAGGCTAATCCGCTACAGACCTGTTTTATGCATGCCTAGTAATAGTTTCATTCTATCGTGTAATTATTTTACAGAATGTTTGGTTACTGCTTTCCAATTAATATACACCTTAGTTATCGTCCACTGGTGTTTGTTTTCAGTTATAATTAGTGTTATCCATACTAATGCAAGTACTGTCTTTCAGGGAGATGCTGAAGCGTCCGCCACATCTACAACGTTTCTAGATGTTCCTCACCAGCAGAAGGTATGGATACTGACAGCTCCATCGAGCGTCATCATCAGAGCTGGAATTCTTGTCGTTTGATTGTTCTACACAATGTTTCATTTGTGGTTAGCCGTTGATATGTACCTGTGCTGTCGACCCCAGGTGTATTTTATGTTTTTGCAATTGTAATCCTCACTAATGCAAGTACTATGTTTCAGGCAGTTGATAGAGCGTCAACCCACGCACTTGATGCAGAGCCTGACATTCAAGTATACGAATCGGCGCAACAGCTTTCGGAAGTGCGCACTACATTTGCAACATCCATAGATATTCTTCAGCAGCACGAGGTATGGATAATGACAGCTCCATCATGCGTGATCGTATAATGTGATTCCATTTGCTATACTTTCTTCCCTATTAACGCAAGTGCTGTGTTTCAGGGAGACGACGGAGCTTCCACAACAATCAAAACATCTCATTTAGATGATGCAGATGTAAAGGAATTGTTGAAATAAGTCGATGAAATGTGATCATATTTGGATTTTCGTTGATTATTTTGGACAATGCATCTTTCGCGGTTATCTCCTTATATGTACCTGTTCGTTCGAACACAAGTGTGTGTTATGTTTCCAATATTGAAAACCATACTAATCCCAGTGCTGTGTTTCAGGGAGAGGACGGAGCTTCCACCACAATCACAACATCTCATTTAGATGATGCAGATGTAAAGGAATCGTTGAAATAAGTCGATGAAATGTGATCATATTTGGATTTTCCTTGATTCTTTTGGACAATGCATCATTTGTGGTTATCTCTTTATATGTACCTGTGCCGTCGACCCCAAGTGTGTGTTGTGTTTCCAATATTGAAAAGCATACTAATGCAAGTACTGTGTTTCAGGGAGATGCGGATGCCTCCTCTCCAATTCAACCATTTATGGCAGTCCATGCAGAGCCATAGGTATGGATACTGACAGTTCCATCGAAATAGATCATCACTGGTCGAATACTTGTCCTTTGATTGTTGCACACAATGTTTAAATCGTATTTGGCTATTAAGATGTACCTGTGTGTTCGTACTCACGTGTGTTTTATGCTAACAATATTTTGATACATAGTAATGAAAGTACTATGTTTCAGGGAGACGATGGAGCCTCATTCCGTGCTGTCTATGCGGATACAGAAAATATAGTCCTTGCAGCGCAAGAGGAAGGGAGGACATGCAGAAACGAATCAGAGCTACAGCGTGCAGATGTTGAAGGTCCAGTCAAAAAAATTGCCAATAAAAAAAAACAAAAAAAAGGTTAGTTACAAACAGTTAATAACTTAAAACATTTTTTTGTGGTGGGGACTATTTTATGTTTTTTTCCAGTCAATTCTACTACACCATCTTGTGTTTAAACTGAACATCCCTTTTCCAATTTCTCCTCCAGTTACCCGTGGGCGTCAGAACTATACACACACAGACAGTGAAGCGAATGAGAGATGTGGCTTGCCAGACCATGTACACCATGGAGGAACTATTAATTGAGGCGAGGCGTGTTCAGGCCCGAGATGTTCATGTCCAATGGCCAGAACATGAATTAACTGTATTTGGAGACTACAGCAAAGTTGCATTGGACCACAGCTACAGTGCGACCGGACCACCACAAGAAGATGTTATTGAATGTATTGAAGATAGCTCTGAAGTAGTGGCAGATCAATTTATACAATCTACACCCGCCAAAAATTTGCCACCAAAAAACATGTCGACATTGTTGTGTTCTCCCATCAATGTTGAAGTAGCAGATGTTGAAATGAGAGAGGATGACGCAGCCGCAGCATCCATGGACGCTTCAGAACTTGATAGCAGCGATATTACTTTCCAATGTGTTGAAATCTCCACAACGTCACAGGCCGAAACAACGTTGACGCAGGATGACAGTCTAATGAAAGAGAGCAAATACATTGTATTTGACAGTTGTTTGATGGAAATTATAAGTATGCTGAAATGTGAGCGTTCCATTAGAGGGAATGTATGTGGGAAGCCATTGATTAATGTGACTCGTCAAATAAAAGGCAGTAACGTCAAAATAAATGCCGCCTGTAGATTAAAACATAGGTTCTCATGGTCTGCACAACCAATGCTGGGGAAAATGCCAGCAGGCAATCTACTGTGTGCAGCAGCATCACTTTTTAGTGGCTCCAGTTTTAGAAAGTTAGAGGCTTTCTTTCAGTTTGTGGGACTCCATTTCATTTCTAAAGCGCTGTACTACACATGCCAACGTGATCATCTGTTTCCGGCCATTAGTGATGCTTGGAAAATTGAACAATTGTCTCTAGCAAGTACATTCGAAGGCAAACGATTCAGGCTAGCCGGCGATGGACAGTGCGATAGCCCTGGATTTTCTGCCAAGTATTGCACCTACCACTTTCAGGACATGGATAGTAAGAAAATTGTGAGTTCGGTGGTCGTGCAGGTAACACAATGTACATCGACAGTGGCCATGGAGAAACTAGGATTTATAAAATCAGTGGAATATCTACAATCGTGGGTGATGCACATCGACCTCATAGCCACGGATAGACACGTTTCAATTGCCAAAACAATGAGAGAGCAGTTCCCACATATTAAACATCAATTTGACGTATGGCATCTTGCTAAATCTATCAATAAGAAAATCTCGGCTGCAGGAAAAAAAAAAGGTTTTGAAAGTATTTTGCAGTGGTCACATTCTATCACCAACCATCTTTGGTGGAGCTCAAAAACTTATGAGGGGTCAGTGGAAATACTACTTGAAAAATGGCGGTCACTGATGCACCACTGTACCAACGTTCACCGCTGGACAGCAAATGAACATTTCCACCAATGTGAACATGGCCCTTTGTCCCCAGAGGAGGCACGGAAGAAGAAGTGGTTGATTCCATCTTCAACGACACACAAAGCCATTGAGAAGATTGTTTTTGACAAAACTCTATCAAGAGATTTGAGAGGACTGACAGAATTCTGTCACACAGGAGATTTGGAGGTGTTCCACAATATGTGCCTAAAGTACAGGCCAAAGCGCTTGCATTTTAGCTTTCGGGGCATGAAACATCGCACTCTACTAGCGGTCTTGGCCCATAACAGCAATGTCGGACGTGAACAATCTAGGACTAGGGGCAAAGTAAGGATGCCTCGCTACACTAAGGTGTTTTCAAAACGAAGTAAGCAATGGGTGATCAAACCAGTCTATGATGAAATGCAGTTCGACTTTGTGAAAGGCCTTATTGTTGCTGTGTTAGAGAAGCACAGATATGGAATTTTGGACGTTTCTGTACAGAGCAGTGATCCATTGCCACCAAACATTGCGACTGTGCCATGCCCACCCGATGCACAGCTGATTGCGAAGTACAAATCCCGGTTTAAATAATTGCAATACGATTGTCTTTTTGTAAATAAATGTTATTGTACAGTGTACCTTTAAACCTCACCCCTAACTTCACCATCATGGGTGGCGAACAAGCTGGGTGTCATCTTTGAATTCTCTCTATGCACCTCACATATGTGTATGTATATATTTTTCTCATGTCTCATCTCATGTAAATGCTGCGCACTGTTAACGGAGGGGAGGCTTGAGTATTGCAAATAATAAAACAAACAATAAATCTCACTTTTAACTCAACTCCTGTGGTACTTTATACTTTCCCTGACCTTCCGCCAATAATTAAATGTCTCAATTTGGGCTGCAAAGCTCGCAGACAACGGCGACAAAATTGGGGCACTTAGAACGCGCCAGCCAAGCGGGCCGTGGCATTTGGGAGAGAAGCCAGTTCCCATTTGCACATTGAGGCGCACTACATAGACGGATTCTAAACTTCAAGTTCTCATAGATGCCCATACTACGTGATGTTGCAAATAAAGAATGCGAAGGACAGCGCCCAGATGAGGCCCACAAGTCGCACTGGAAGTATAAGTGTCTATTGTTTTTTGACCTTGAGACAGTAACCATGCCGAAAGAACTACATTTGAAGGGAGTGCGCAATAACGTAAGAGACGATAAGGCAGAAAATTCAGAAACTAGAGTTTCTGTTTAGTTCAGTATACGAAAAATCGTTGTCAAGAGCATGGTCCGTTTTACAGACTGCATTACGAAGAGACACAATGGAAATTTCAAATATAATGTAAGTAAATCTTTACACGCTTTCATACCGGAATGAAGATTTAATGAATGGATGCATGAATAAATGAATGAATGAAGAGCTAGGAAAAGCAAGTAACACGTGTTCGTAGTGGGCACATGGGCATGCAGGTCCACTGGTCTCACCGATCTCGGTCCTTGGCCCAGCCACTTTTTCCTGCACTGCCTACCTGCACTACGGGACTGTCTCTGTATCCTTCAGCCCCTTCTCCCGGCATTTACCTTGCACTTGCCACCAGCTGGCCCTATTATTTAATTTGTATTCAACTAACCATGTACAGCCCTTCCCCATGCGCGATCAGAAAGACACCTGGCCTAGTAGGAACGTTGTCTGTCTGCCCTTGTTCCCCACCTGCCTCGTCATGCCTAGAAACACGAGTATAGGTGCGTTACAAATGGCATATCATATATCATATCATTCCTCACGCATGTAGACTAACTGTTGTTTATCATTGTGTGTTTGCCTCGATTTATCTCGTTACTTTTCGCATTGATTTTATAGACAAACATACTCCATTGAACTATCCTTGCAAGCAAATAGTTTCTGATCGGCCGTAATAAATAAAATGAGTAATATTAATGAAGTTCGGCTAGCGAGACTAATTATCATTTTTTTGTTTCCATAACAGGTATTTTATCCCTTTCTGCCACTGCCATCTGTTTGAGACACCGGCGGATGGATTCTTCAGCAGACACCTGCAGCTTTGTGTCAATAACTGGAGCACGATCACCATATTATGGGACGATCGCCAAGGGCCCACATGCCCTTACGCTGTACTAGTGGCTAGATGCAACATAACAACCTTTAGGCTGGACTAGTGCCTATTTGATGGAACAGCCTTGCGGTTCACCGCGCTTCCAAAGTGATTCTTTTTACGAAAATGAACACCCTGTGTACCATAAAGGAACACCGCGTGACTCAAGATGAAACGGGACAGTTATTTATTGCGGATACAGATAAAAGAAAATAAATGCCTTCCGGAGTTTATATGGCAATTGCTAAATATTCTCTAAACATTTAATGTCAAATAAATGTACTTTACCAAATGTACCGTGTTGCTGTTTCATTGTAAAGTACAGTTTCATATTCCGAATTGTGGCGCGCTGTGTTGTGAGTTGATCTGTGTTGGTTTCCGGGTTCTGTGTGGAGTCGCGCAGAAGGCGACTGGGCGCGTTTGCCTACGCAGCACAGTAACGTCACGGAGAGAGGCGGGGAATATGAATGTTTTGATAATGTCAGGCTCGGGGGCGGGGAATTGATTTAGTGCCGCAAAAGCAGGTCAGCCAGGGCGATCGGGGAAAAGATAGGATTATCAGAAAATGGCGGCTCCCTGGTGCTTGTTTTCGCGTGCGTTTAATGGACGAAAACTCGGGTAAGGTCCATAGGAAAGTTTTCTAAAATCGAGCCACTTAGGCTTAAAAAAACATTGCCGACCCGTTGGGACAATAACATTTTTTACTAGACCATGCCTTTAAGCATTTGCCAGGCCACGGCAGGTGCTCACACCATTTTGCAGCTGCTACCATCAATGGCCAGTTAATGCCACTATGGAAGGTATCAGATAATATTATCCCCAGCAATAATATCACCATATATATGGTCGTCCGGAACGGCCATAGGCGATATTATTAGTGGGGATACATTTTGGTGTAAATGGGGGCAGAGGTTGCAGGGATGTCCCTCGCTCCCTTTGAAATAATATGGGTTTTGCGGGGGTGTCCCCTGCAGGTTTAATGGGTTAATATCACCGCAAAAATATGGCGCCATTATTGTATGGCGATATCTTTGCAGGGATATTAACACATGGAACCCTATGTGAGTGCCTGGCAAGTGCATGTCCCATGCCTACACAAAAGCCCAAACTGTTGGCAATGCCAATGCTTGCTTGAGTTGAGCTGTTGATAAAGAACCCCCCTAAACCAGACCTACCGCCTTATTTATACTATCACATCAAAAACAAAGAGGTGATGGCTGGAAGGTTTAGACTGGATCTTAACCACTGGCATTGCTCTGGGCAGCCGTCCAGACCATCGTTCTTCTCCTGCCAAGCCATTACAGAAGGGGCAAAACCATACACAAATCAGGCTTGCTCCCACCCCAAAAGGGGCTGTGCAGCCCGAACTGCTAGGTCACATGCCTTCTGCACGAGACCACAAGCATCCCCAGACATGTTTCAGCCTTGTTGGGCCTCATCAGTGAGGAGTAGCTTGGGTCTCTTGGCCCACAGGCACGGGACGCATGTCTGGGCATGCCCGTCCCACTTGGGGTGACACAGCAAAAACAAAGAGGTGATGACTGAAAGGTTTAGAGTGAATCTTAACCACTGGCATTGCTCTGGGCAACCCTCCAGACCATCGTTCTTCACCTGCCAAGCCTGATCTGCATATGCTCTTTCCCCTTCTGTGATGGCTGTAAACATTCCAACCATCACCTCTTTGTTTTTGCTTATACTATCACATTCCATGTGCGTTTAAAGAAAAGAAAAGAAAGCACAAGATAGCATTATCGAATGAATATGCCCTTAAGAAAACAAAATTATGACTTTGTACAGAGCACATTCAGCGGTGAGGTAACAATTTTATTCGGAAAGCGGATTTTGTCTGTGTGGATTGGAGCCCAACAGAGCCGATTATTTCCTCGAAATGTGTTGTCAAATAGGCCTGTATCCTGCCTCCTAAATACACTTAAGCATGTGCTCTTCCTGCTCCCCCGTTCTTCATCTCCTCATCCCATTTCCTAGTAACTTGGGGTATCCCCCGGCCCCCATTATGGTTGGAGTTGAGACCGTTAGTGACCATGTGTGGACCTCCTTATTTCGCAGTGCATGCATGGTACCTCCAGAGATGTCTTTATGGGAGGGCAAAAGGGGCACTTTCCCAGGGCCCCCACCTTGGAGGGCACCCCACAAAGCTGCTTGATCTAAAGAAGTCAGTTCTCATTGTTCAACAAACTTAAATAGCACACACCAGGATATTTTATAGTGTGCTGCTGAGGCTCTAAACATTTTGCCTGTCTGTCGTTGACAAGTACATTATTCTCTAATCAATTCATCTTGTAATGCCGTCTGTTCTCACTATGGAATGCATATTTGTTCATTCACTACAGCACACGTTGTACAGCATTCTCAACATTCAGTGGGAATTCTGTTGATCATGTACAACAGCTAAAGCTGTAATGCATATTAATAGCTTTTAGTGAAGCAATGATTCAGAAGATTGCTCAGTGTGTTAAGCACTCTTTGCAGAGATCTGTGTTCATATACAAGATTACAAATTCCAGGTGCATTTATATGTACTTTGTTTTGTAGCACACCAGCTGCTATTATCAGCAATCTACCTGCCCCAGTTAGCATTTGCTATATTAAGTAACATAACATAAGCACAGAGCAGGTCTAGAAATCAGTTTGTAAAACCTAGGAAGCCAACTCCAATGATGAGCATAAAGTATTAGTCTGAGAGGTGATTAGTTATCCAAATTCAAGACTTTGGAACCAAAGCGTGCATGCTTGTATCATGGCTTTGCCAGCAGACAACACAGTGATCCTAGACTAATCATTCATTTTATAGCACTAACATTACCCTGCTGTCTTCTGTGAAAAGGGTGGCCATTCCACATGCTGATGGCCTTGCTTAGCCCATTACCTGGTCTTTTTGTTTACGCAGGCCATGTGAGTGGAAGGGGTTCTTGACCGAAGAGAACGGTCCAGCTATTGCCGGCTTCTGGCAAGCATATTTAAGGTCTGCTTGTTTGACATTTTTGTACAATTGAAAGATTTGTATGCACATTTGTGAATGACAATTTCACACGCCTGTACTTTAAGTTTTTTAAAGCTTTCAAATACAAAAGAGAAACCAAGATGGAATATTTTAAGATGGCATCAAACAGTATGGTGCCATACTTCCCTTGATTTGAATTATATACTTCCCTTGATGATGGAGACAATGAAGATAGAAACATTCCCATTTAGCATAATAAGCTTTTATAACATATTTTTCTTTTTTTTCATTGTCATGTTGGGTTATTTGATTTGTGTACTTTCCAAGCCAGTTCTATAAAATGGGATTATTTTAGTTCATGCTAAGAACAGGGAAAGAAAGTGGTGAAGTGCAGAAATTTCACAGTAGGCACATATCCCAACTTCACTTCTTTACCAATGTGTGATCCTGGGCATCAGAGTGATTTCGTTCTTAGAGTATGATCGTCAGGAACGCTTCACTCATGGCTTCACTGGCTATAGTGTTGCTTCCTCTATCGTAATAGTGGGCATTGATATATTGTGTACCACAGCCGCTTGTTTGTTTGCTCTCTAATGGCAACACTGCTTGAAAACCATGTCCCTCTTCTAATCTCATTCCTTCTGGATACAGACAACTTCCTGGCATCTTCTAATTTTCATCCACTATCTATGCTAGGTTATGTTTCGCTTTCTCCTGGCTTCCCATTGGGTCTCCAGTATCCATGCTTGAGCACTTTTGTATTCCGTGTGGCTGCTAATCTGAATCCTCTGTCTATTCTGGATTATGCAAACCTTTTTAAACGATCTGTGTCTCACATTTATAATTTGGCCAGTATACTTTCCTCGTTGCTGCTGTTGTTGAACATTGTCCTGCAGCTGTGCTAGAACATAAGAACCCGTGTCATGGACTGCGAATGCTGACCTTGAAATGTAACTGGTTTATCATTCTAATTAAAACGAGAATGGTAAGGGGACTGAAAAGGAGTACACATGCTTATTTTGTTCACTGTGAGGCAGCATATCAAGCTATGGGCTGTGATCGCAATGAGGGGGGCGCACCCAGATATTCTGGATCGCTTAATTCCTTTGGTTTGGTGGAGGGGGCCCGGACCCTAAAAGTGTTTAAGATGGCCCTGGGTATCACAGCCTCTGCTGTATGAGAACGAGAGTGCTGCTCCTGTTCTACACAATGCTTGTTTGTACTGCCAAAAAACAGCGTTTAAAAGAAGCATTAGCAAAAACAACCGGTCTGGCTTTTCTTGTGTATGCGATTTGCAAAAGAAAGGCCAGACTTCTTGTCTTTGACCAGGCTTGTTTTCTTCCTTGCTTTGTCTGATTTGAGGCTTTCCAGAATTTGAATGTGTGGTTAGGCTGCCACCTAGCGTTACTCTTCAGCACATACAAAACCTACCCTGTAAGAGGAAACCGATTTCTACATTAGCTTACACAGAGCAAAAGAATGCCCAGAACAAACAAAAAAACACTACATAAAATGTTTTTTCCATAGATTAAAATTCAGAATCAATAACAAATATATTGTATAGTATCAAAACGAAATATAACACATTTTCTCTTAGCATCTCGCATTCTTTACACTCTGATTTTGCCATCAAATATACTGCAATACACGTTTGCACAATTTCAAACATACAGCAAATGGTTAAACACATTATGCGCATATATCTTGGCTTTGCTTACCATGTCTCACCCAGGGGGTTCACAGGCGCGTGTCTTTGATTGGTGCACCTCTAGGAGCAGCTATTGTAGCGAGCAAGAGATATAGAGACTCACCCAGAGACCCACCCAGAGACCCTCCCAGAGACTCACCTAGACACTCGCCCAGAGACTCACCTAGCAACTCGCCCAGAGACTCGCCTAGTAAAGCCTCTCTTCCCCTCCCAGCTCGGCAAATTCTTTAAAGCTGATGCTACTGGACCATATGTGCATTCATTGGTCCTGGGGATAAATCCCCAGTAATATTTTATGCCACACTCCCCTGATGCAGTCCCACAATCTCATCCCTGCCATACATCAAGTGTGCGACGTTGCCACCAGGGCGAGTTTCTAATCTCTTGGTTCGTAATCTGGGACGTCATTTCACCAAAATGCCTGGGGTTAACGGAAGTGACATCACATGACCATTGACATCTGATGACATCACAGGAAGTGATGCCATTTGACCCCACTCCAAAGTGACAGCACCGGAAGTGATGGAACATGACCTTTGACCCCCTGACAAAACAGGAAGTGGCATCACATAGCAATGTTCCTAAGTACACTACGAAAAATATGGTTACGATATCACTGTAATGTGATATACATTTCATACGAGAATGGATAACCATAATGTATCGTTAATATCAGTGTGTATAGACCCATATTAGCAAATTACTGTGAATGCAAGGAGACGTCCAAGGCCAAATGATGATGTGTTATTATATAGAACTTACGCTTGAGCACTTTATATACAACAAATATATATACAATATCACACAACCTTTGTTGATACTCATTTACCAAATCCAAAAGGATAAAAGGCTGTGTTGGCCATGCCAGGATTCGAAAATGCAACCTACAGATCACACATAGATCGCAGCAGCAAGCGCACAGCTCACTGAGGTATCTTACCGGCTATAGCAAAATGAACAATTACATGTCTCAATGTTTTCAAAGTCAGAAAGCAAATTACACTCTGTAGTGGAGGCCTGGGGAAAAGTTGGCCACATGTCAAGCCTGCGTGGATCTACTTTTCAGGCTTCAGAGGTTGGCAAAACACATACAATTGGCAGGGCTCATAACTGTGTATTAAAGAATTTAGAGTAGCGCAGGGAAAGCAGCGCACACTCGCACGGCATCCCGTACTCTGGGCACTTGGTACCTCATACATGCAAACATCCTGAACAGCATGTCGGGAGATAGGAAAGATAGACACATGAATTGTGTCTATCTTTCAAAGCATAAATTGTGGCACGATGAAATCAAGGGCCACTTTATGTGCTATGGTCAAACATTTCTACACGGTACACAAGCTTTTAGGCACAAGGATTTTATCAGAAGACCGAGATGGAATGTCTTGTGATGATCGTGACAGAGACAACGGCCAAAAAAAACCCATTCTATAACTGCAACTTGCGAAAAGCAAAATACATAGTCTGAAATGGATGCTTATTCTACTCTAAAAAATGTTTGGACGTTTTTGTCTGCATTGTGCATTTGAGGTGTTTAAAAACAGGCTAAATCAGTGACTCACCCCCTAAAGGGTGCCTGAAATAAACCTTCAATGAGTCCAGCAATTATTCTATAGAATTCCAGAAAGACAAATTATTTGTTATTCCTATTCTCTCTTATTTAGGGTCACTGCTCAACGTATTACACTTGTGGAACCCCCTGTTCTTTTAAGAGGCCCGAACAAGAAAGCCAGCCACTCCAGAAACAAAGAGCCACATGGCGCTGGCCACAGCCCTTGAGCTTCCGTTTAAAAAAACATTTTTGTTAGGGGTAGCACGGGAGACCACATGGGTCGCAACTGCGACCCCCAAATGACGTCCCTGTTGCTAATGCTCCCAATTCCCCGCCTGAATGTCAGACACTCCTTAGCAGCAACGTTCCTAGCTCAATGTCTCTGGCCTGATTTCCGGCTCAATAGGCGAATAGCTACCGCACTAAACAAGGGCCTAGGAAAGCTAAAATACTTTCCGCTTCAGCACTGATCACACCTTTAAAAATCTGGTGACTAGTGAACCATCTGTGGGTCACACAGAAGCAGAGCCATGGCCTTCGATACACCGGCTCCTCCTGTTGGCACTCGCCACCGCAGTAGGTCTGCTACCAGTGGTTGCCATGGAAATATTGTTTTCATTTCTATCGGAGCTGGGGAAAATTATGTTTTGGCGGGAGGAAGTTCACCTGCACATGGAAATAAAAATTTATTTTTCCAGCAGCAAGCTGGAAAGAAAAGCACTTCTCTTTGTGTTTCTGGTTTACTACTGCTGGCAGTAGGACCTCAGTTATGTAGGAGCCTGCCAGACGCAGGCAGGGTAGTGTGGCATATTACAGGGGCAACCCGCTGGACTTGGAAGCAAGACCACGCAGAGCAATGTAGCTTTCAATCCCGGATCCACGCTTAGAAACCGAACTCGGGTACGCATTGTAAAAAGAAATAATTAAATAAATGTTTTCTTTTTCTGGAAGGGTTGGCATTTCGGCCTTTATTGCAGGGATCTTATTTGGTTTAACCTCAAACATCTGAATCATTAAAAAGTTTTGAAAGTTTGAGTGACCTTTAATCACCCACAATTTGGGCAGTTAAAGTTGTCCACTTAATAGTTCACTCAAGTCTTAGGCAGAACAGAATTATTTTCTTTTCTTTAGAGGACTCAGTAAGCAGCATAAGGATGAGTCGGCAATAGTGCTTGCACCTTTAACCTTTGAAGAACTACTTTAGTTAGTCCCACAGATTAGTTCTTTCACTCTTATGATCATTAATTAAAGCAGAAGCGGAAGAGTTAGTGAAGACCTTTCTGCCCTGAAGGGATTGTGACTGTGACCTCGAAAGCAAATACAACTTTTGGATTTCAAAATGCCTTGAGGTTGGTATGCCAGAGAATAGTGTATCTGTGTGCGGACCCGTTTCAGGTTAGGCGAGATGCCATCGCAAAGAACTACATTTAATTGAATATGGCTTTCGAGAACTTTTGGGAAAGATATGTCCAGTTTATCCAGTTAAACATTCAGGAGGAAAACTTACCAAACACTTGTGAGGAAAGATAGGGTGCTGTTAGGTTGAAGTTTCCAGGTAGCAAATCAGACCTCTGTTCCACTGGCATTGGATATCTGATAATGTTAAAGGTGAGGCCTTCATTTTGCCGACCAATGCTTCATGCCTCTGAAAGTTGAATGTTGGGGCTCAGCCATGCATGTAGATTACATCTAGGGTAAGCAGTTGTGGGGTTCTGCAGTGGGTCTTTAGTCCATCCTGTACATGAGACAATTCCCGCCTCTGTACCCCTATGTCATGACAGTGGCATAGATCCACAGACAAGACCAGGTCAGGTTTTCCTTGTTATACTCGTTGTTTCTCTTATTACAGGTTTTCTGTGAATAACTAAGAAATGAAGAAATGATACAAAGATATGTCCTATTATAACGCACTTAGGTAAGGAGGGCAGGTCTCTTTTCTTCCTTCCACCCGTTGCCCATTTTCTGGGACCTTTGTTTACAAGCGGCATTGGGGGTTCTTCAAAAGCTCCTTTGTTGAAAAATGAACAGTCCCAAAACAAATCTCCTCCTTGGAATGGTCAGGATCACTTCTCTCGCCTTACTCTGATAGAATTTAGCAAGGAAAAGTTCCAACACGAAAAAGACTCTGGGCCTTATTACAAGGGCCTTATTACCTTATGGAAATAAGGGTGCCGGTAGCAATGTACCGGCTCCCTTTCCCAGTCCGGCAGACTACAACTATGCCTGCTGGTGCCGTTGCGCGCAGCAGTTCTGACCTGCCAGACGCAATGGCCCCGCTAGGCACAGTTGTCACGGAAGCACTTGGACTGTTACTAACGATGCTGGTACTTCCGAGACCTCATTCCCATGAATGGGGACTAACATTTTGCACTGTCTGATATCCCGGGCCACCGCTGGTACTTGTAATGTCCTGGTGGCACCGGATCTCAGGAGGTGGAAACAGTGTTACAATCTAGTGGCAACCCGCTGGTAGCCCCGGCGGGTTACCAACAGACTTGTGATGAGGTCCTCTCGTTCCACTGCAAACAAGTTCAAACTAGTCTCAATGAGAATTCTCCCTTCCTTTTCATAACTTTATTTTGGATTGGTCTCCACAAAAGCATACATTCATTCATATAACAACAATATACAAATAAATATAATGAAAACACGTTACAGCAATTCATGCAAATCACAAAAGACAGTAATGAAGCCAAGTAAAAATGAATTCACAATAGCAAAGCTTTAAGATAAAATATGATTAAATATGCCCTGTCTAAGAGATATGAGGAGTCAATAGTCTTAGCCGGGAAATTTACTTTTCTCTCATAGTCCATGCTCTCCATGTGTAATTCTAGACTGCGTAAATTCCATCTTTAAACATACATAGGACAGCCTAAGTTACTGTTCTTACGTGCTTACTTGCACATTCAAAAACATTTAGAATCCAACAACCTCCTCGGTCTTCGCCAGTCGGGCTTCAGGTCTGGACACGGCACGGAAACAGCCCTCGTAGACTTAAAAATACAAATGGAAGAAATTAAAGACTATGGCCATCATTATAAGTTTGCTGGTCCGGGCACTACGGTACCAGTAAGCTTGCCGGTGCCGTAGTGCCCGGACCGGCAAACTACGAGTTGTGCTCGCGGGTGCCTTTCTGCCCACCAGGTCTCACCGGCACCGTTATAAACTGTGCCGGTGCATCCGATCTCCCCATTCCCATTTGGCCCCATGGGGTTGAATGGGAATGGGGAGCATCTTTTTTCAGGCGCCCGCGAATGGGCAAATACCAGGTCCAGCATAGCCGGAATGCCCCGGTAATTGCCCATTCGCGGGCGGCAGAAATTTTCAGAAGTTTGGCGGCAGCCTGCCGGTTTTACTGGCAAGGCTACCGCCAAACTTATAATGAGGCCCAATGGCAACAAAGCACTTCTCCTCTTACTGGACTTCTCAGCGGCCTTTGACCTGGTCAATCACAAAATACTCTACAAACACCTTGCCTCGGCTGCCCACATCTCTACCAAAGCTATAGACTGGATACAGTCCTTCCTCTCCAATAGAACCATGAGGGCACTTGCTCCTACTGCAGTAGCAGAGCAGCAGACCCTACACCAATCTCCTGTGGAGTTCCACAAGGATCCTGTGTTTCCCTCCCACTTTACAATATACAAAACCTCTATTTGTCCAGCTAGATGACCTTTGTGTCACCTACACCAACTACGCTGATGACACCCAAATCCTCATACCTATCACAGGCACCTACGACGCTGACTCCAAACTACTTAACGAAATCCATCAAACTATCCAGGCCTGGATGGCTATTCACAGTTTATGCCTTAACAATGACAAAACCAAGTTACTTATTTGCTTGCAAAAGCAACTGAATAAACTAGACAACCACTTCAAATACTTCGCCATTTCACCATTAACACCAACACGATCAAAGTTTCCAAAGAAGTGAAAACACTTGGAGTCTACCTCAATTCTGGCCTTACGCTAACTCGACCTGTCAATGCTAAGGCCTGCAGACCCTTCCACTCATCAGACAGTTGTATCACATTGGCTAAAGCCCTCATCCTATCCAGGCTAGACTACTGTAACGCCTTGTATGCAGGCACTAACAGCCGCAATCTAAAAAAAACTCCAAGTGAACCAAAATAATGCCCTAAGAGCGGCCCCCAACATCCCTAGAAATAAATCACATTACTACGGCAAGACCGAATGCCCACTGGACCTCATTCAAAACTCTCCCCTTGACGCACAAATGCCTTTCCAATTCAGCTCTCAAATATCAGACCAATAAATTCACCAAAAACCAAACTAACAGACCATTGTGCTCAACCCAGGCACACCTACACACAATTCCCAGATACAAACGACAGAAAGCAGGGGACAGCAGCATCCCTGTGGTAGCTGCCAAACTTTGGAACACTCTACCTCTATCATTAAGAGCTGAACCGTCCTTCTGGACCTTTAGAAAATGCCTGAAAACATGGATATTCACACATGAGCGGTAATGTCCTGTTGAAATCTCTATGCATACTCATACTGCCTCGCCTAATTTTCTCACCTCTAACACTCCTATACAGAGCACCTAGGGAGTACATGGATAAGCTCTGACTGTAGGACATTCTTCTTAGATGGAAGAAGATGATCACAACTTTGAGAGCCAAACTGCTGGTCAATTTAAAGTGTATGAAGTTCATATGAGATAGAGTGAGCAAGTCTCTAGACGCCAAGAGGAGTAACAGCACCTTGCAAAATTAAACCAAATAGCAGTAAATGGAAGGCTGAAATGGACAAATCCATGGTCTTTTCACATGTGACTCAGAAGTTGAAAACAAAGGCTATTCCTTAGAGCCTTAACCTAATATAGTGGTCTGCTCACACTCCCTAAAATGTTCCAGGACAGTGAGCAGGCAACAAGGTCAACTACAAACGGAAGACTTTGGCTGATAGCCTACCGATGAGAGATGATGGACTAATTAGTAAAATGGGGAGTAGGCTGACGGGATTCAACCAGCTAGGTTTCGTTTCACACACATGCTGCTAAAGAGCCAATTGTCCAAGGTCGGGATAGTAAGCCCACCGATCAGTGGGAGTTGGGGAACAACCTAACATACAATGTTGCAGGAACCAATCCACTGATGTTTTGTCCTCTATAATCAGTACTATATGTTAAGAGTTAGCTCAAGGCACGCCCTACAGATAAGCGGTAGCCAATGATGCACTAATTCTTATATGTTCTATAAATAGATATGTTCCTTTCACCAATACCTACCCTTAATAGGTTTTGTATTTTTCCACGTTGAATGACGTCGTGGATGACGCATATTGGGATATAAGACCTCTATGTAATCAAGCTGCTGTGCGAGTGTGCAAGCTTCAGTCCAATGTCTGCCAGTTTGAATTGATAATAAAGTAGTACTTTACTATATTCCTTGAGTCTGTCCGATTATTTGGTTTGTAATCATCATTGTACTAAGCTAGTAAACGAAGGCGTACGCAGTAAAAAAAAATAAGTGCACATCTGTGGGGTTATAAAACTGTTAAAATAAATCTTTTGTTGGGTCTAGACTGATGAACATAAAACAATAGTAAAAAATTAAAGAGATTAGTGAAAAATGTGGACCAAGAGATTGACTTCAATCAGGAAGGGAAAAATCTAAGGAAAGTCATATAAAAATAAAGAAGAGACTCTCAATATATTAATAAAACAAGAATGATATAAAAGAAATTGGAGAAAGTGCAAACGAAGGAGAAAACAAAATATAATTGCATAGATTTGTAAAATAAAGTGAGTAGTTAAAGTATATCCCGATTGGGATAATAAAACAGTGATTGATGGTGCCTACGCCAATTGATCAGTGTGGTGTATTTCATAAAATAAAGAATCGAATAAAACAACGGGTAAGCATTGACCGATCTGTCATCATGGGGGACACCTCTTTTACATTTATGTAGGGTATTGCCAAGATATACAGCGAAAATAAGGAAATATTATTCAGAATGGGTTTGAGGCATGACTAATAAGACACTCATGCTGTGGCCTCAGGAGGGTTTGTTGCCAAAAGATGTCTTGCGGCATATGACGACATATTTGCATGCCACATATAAGGGAAAACATTTGCAGAAAAGGCTAGCTATTTTAGTACTTTGCAAAATGTACCAAGGCGAGAAAGAAGATCTAGAATGTAGGGAGTGGGTGCTCAATCGGCATAAAGGGGAAGATAAAACAACTTCGGCTCTCACCTGAAGAGAAGAGTACAGAAACGGAGGAGAATGGATTTTACCCTTGGAAGGAATTAAAACTCTCTGTCCATCTTACCCTCTGGCCCAACGCACACCGCTGGCCACACCTTGGATGTTCTCATCTCAACCGACATCCCTCTATCTATCCCTGTTCACTACTTCTCCCTCCTGGACTGATCTCTCTTCTCACTTGAAGCTCTCTTCTCCTCTTGCATCAGTAAGCCCGGCACTACCTCCCGTTTACAAGGTCATCCGGCCCATGAAAAGAATGTCAGTGGCTGCCTTTGCCTCTACCTCCTCTGCTCCTTTTACTACTGCAGCTGACTCCCACCCTGACACAGCCCTCTCTAACTTTAACCTCCCTGTTTCCAACACTCTTGATATTCTTGGTCCTGTCATGAGGGTACGACTGAAGCCTACTAAAAAAGTGCAACTCTTGGTACGACTCTGAACTGGCTGCCCTTAAATGCAAGTGGAGGGTAGCCGAACGGAAATGGAATTCTTCAGGCGCACCCTCTGACAAACTGGCCTACCGCCTCCTTCAAAGGCAAGATAGACTCTGCATCCGCTCCAAGAAAAGTCTTTATTCAAGCCCACATCTCTGCGGCATCCAATAACACAGCCAAACTTTTCAAAGTCTGCAAGGAACAAGCCAATCCTGCCGCTGCCTCTACCACCACTGCACCCACCCAGGCCCTTTGCTCGGCCCTGGCTGCACACTTCACCTCTAAAACACAGGATATCCTGTCCTGTCTCTCTTCCTCACCACTTCATGCACCAGCATCTATTGTACCTCCCTTGGCCACCACCACCCTCCCCTGTCACACCTGAGGAGGTCACTATACAAGTCCAGGCTATGATAGCCTGCTCCAAACAGGTAGACCCCTGTCCCTCCAAAACCATCATGGACACGATTGACTCTCTCACCCCAGCCGTGGTCGACCTCTGCAACGTCTCCTTCACCACTGGAGTTTTCCCCACTGCTCTTAAGCACTCCCTTGTGCACCCTCTACTCGAAAAACCTTCTGCTGACCCATCCATTCCAGCAAACTATCACTGGATCTATCACTCCTTTCCTGGGCAAACTCCTAGCGAAGTTGGCTATCTTTCAGCTGACCTTTCACACTGAAACTATTGGTTGCTTTCATGACCACCAGTCTGGCTTCAGAGCATCCAGAGGCACATAAACTGTTCTTCTGAACACCTGTGAAGATCTGCTCTCAAATCTTGATTCTAACTCTCCTTCTGTCCTCATTCTACTCAACCTCTCCTCTGCCTCTTATGTGGAAAAACCACAACACCCTGATTGCACGTCTCCGTGATACCCTTGGCATCACTGATCAGACCCTGGTATGGCTAACCTCCTTTTTCTCTGACCATTTTCTCTGACCGCCCATCCCAGGTGGAATTGGGGTCCTTTCACTTCCCTATCACTCCCTCTATGTGCGGTGTCCCCGGGAATCTAACCTATCCCCTGGTTTCTCAATGGCTACATGAGCCCATAGCCCGTAGGATTGCCACTTTTACCTCCACCTTTCAGTGTTATGCAGATGATATGCAGCTTTCCTTCAGGCTACCCTCGGCCGCTTCCTCTTCCTCACTCATACCTGACTGTCTGTCCGTAATTCAGTCATGGTGTGCTGCATTTGACCTCTGCCTCAATACCAGTAAGACAGAGATTGTCCTCATCAGGACCCCTACTCCCGCCTTCTCTCTTTCTCTCTGGGGGCCTCCCTTGGCCCTGCGCCTCCACCTACAAACAAGGCCAAAAATCTGGGGCCATCTTTGAGTCCACTCTCTCCTTCTCGTCACACATCGCAGACATCTCTAAAAAGTCCCACTACCAACTGCACCCTATTGAGAGGTATTCTCCCTTCTCTCACTTTCCCCCAGAGGCGCACTGTCTCCAGAGCCCTGGTCCTCTCTAGGCTGGACTACTGCAACAGCCTCTTTCCCAACCTTCATTCTTCTACTCTCTGTCCTTTTCAACTCATCCAGAACAAAACCGCAAGATTTAGCAGGGACTGCATCTATCTAGCGCTCAAATATCTTCACTGGCTCCCTGTGGCTGCAAGGATTAAGTTCAAGACCCTTTGCTTTGTCCACAAGGCTTTCTGGGGCCGAGGTCCACTCTATCTGCAACGCTCTCTTCCTAAATACTCTCCTTCCTGAGACCTCCGCTCATCTTCCTCCAACACTCTGCGGGTGAGCCGCTTCTCCAAGCAGACGCTTGGAGGGAGATCTTTATCCTCTGCAGGTGCCTCCCTCTGGAACAGCCTCCCTGCCTCTCTCCGTCACAAGCCGAATATCCTTAAGTTTTGAAAACTCCTCAAGACTTTTCTCTTTGCCTCCTCCTTCTCTCTCCCTCTTCCCTGCTAACCACCTCATTCTGCTCTCTCGTTCTCTCTCCTCTACTTCTGCTCAGTTTCGCTGACTGGCTGCCTGGTGTACCTTCAGAGCCTCACAGGTCCCACGCTTTCCTCGCCAGTCTCCTGCACTTGCCTCTGGGCCTTGCACTTACCTCAACACTACTGCACTATGGTTACGACCTGTGAGAGTGTAACCTCTCTGCACTTAACCCATGTTCTGACGGGACTGGGCGCACTTGGTCCCTATTCCCTCCCTCCCCCTTGCACTTCCTGTTCTGTGCACCTGCACGATCTGAATGTACTACACATAACATTTTACTACAGTAAGATCATTTGTCTTATATTCCTTATGTCTTCCCCTCCCATGCATGGTTGCACTTTGAAACACTTGTGTATAAGCACATAATAAATATCAAACAAAAGCAGCAGCGGGGTATGTTAATCCAACATATGCACCCCTGCTTATAGCAGTAAGGATAATGCGGAAGAGAGCAAGAGTAGAGAATGCAACGATATATAAGCATGTGATTAAAGTAAACAGCATGATGAGAGAAAAGAAAGAGGAATAGAGATAGAGGAAGAAGCAGGGAAACAGAAAGAGATAAACAATAAAGCTAAGGAAATAACGATAGTACAGAATGAATGGATGGGAGGACAAATATTGCTTAAGCTAGACGATAAGGGCATTGATGGGGTTCGAGAAAGAGAGAAGAGAGAAGAGCGGGAAAGGAGAGAGAAGGGAGAAGAAAGAGCATACAAGGAAGAGAGGGATAAAGAATGCAAAGTGAAGGGTAGAACAAAGAAGATATGAGGCAAGAAATGAAAAGGAGAGATTAGAAGAGAAGAAACGTGAAGAGATAGACGCCCA
Source organism: Ambystoma mexicanum (assembly GCF_040938575.1). Taxonomy (NCBI): domain Eukaryota; kingdom Metazoa; phylum Chordata; class Amphibia; order Caudata; family Ambystomatidae; genus Ambystoma; species Ambystoma mexicanum. The sequence goes on along the minus strand of NC_090936.1, from coordinate 100,245,390 downwards.
AAGAATGAAAGCATGTAGGTTGCAACAAAGGGGAGAGGAAGATGAATTGAGGGAGATAAGGAGAGGGGAAGAAGAAATTAATAAGAGTAGTGGATTAAAAGACAATGAAATAGAATATTTATGCCATAGGAGCATAGTGCCAATTGAAGCACAAGAACCATTGGAGGAGTAGAGAGGGTCACAACAGCCCCGTAGGTAGCTGCAGGGAATGCCGTGATCTGCATGGGCTGGTGGGCAAGATACAGAAGACACAGAGCAAAGTCTTGGGAAGTTCTATAGACAAAGGGGGGACAGAGGAAGGTGCGAAACTGAAGAGAATGTAGAAGGATCTTTATTAAAGGGAAATGAAGGTAGATCAGGTGACTTGATAACAGACGAGTACGGAACATTGTCTTTAAAGAGGTTACACCTCGGCGATGCAGAAGAAGACAATAGTAACATGAGCTGGGGCATAATGATGATGTTAGATGAAGATAGGGAGGAGAATGACAGGGCGCACAGAGAGGACGAATGCAGGTTTTTAAAAGAATCAAGTGTAGAAAAAGGGCTAAAATGGTCAGATTTAGAGGACCCTAAAAGAAGGACATGAGAATCAACTCCTTATGTTGAACGACCACCAGCACAATCGCACAGTACATGGGATCTAGCCCCACCATATGTAAGTAGGTTAAGACCAATACCAGGAAGGAAACAAATGGGTGAGGCGAGCTCTGCCTTGAAGACAAGGAGCATATGTACATATAATTATGAAACCGGATCTTCACAATTCCCGTTATTGGAGAAGGGGAAGGACAACCACAATATACTGTGGCCACAGATGGAAAAAGCTAGTTTAAGGTGTACATTTCCAAGTTTGACTTCTGGCGTGAGGAAATGGATTTATAAGTTAGAGAGGATGCATTGGGAATGACGTTAGCCATAGGTGACATAAAAGGGCTGCTAGCAGCTATTCTAGGAGAAAAAGCTCATGACATTTGGAACTAGCAGGATACGCAGGTGTGACTGCGCAAAACACAACACACAATGCAGTGCCATTTAAAAATTGCAAAGCAAACGTATGGTGAGCGCCCAGAGTGTAATATCCCGATGCATCAGGCATGGGTCCGATTAAGACTAGAAAGATGGAAGAGGATGAATATCCAGTTGTTTATATTCAAGATATTCAGGACACATGGTGGCACAAGACTCATGAACCGTGGGATAAAACAGTAGCATTATTTTACCACATTTTCTTGTCAGGGGCTGCCTGAGCCAGTGCAGCGGCAATTGAAAAAACAGGTGGGAATGGAGGGCCAGAAATGCAATTGACAATCGTGCATCACTGCGGATTAATTCAGGAGAAAAATAAGAAGAAAGCTGAGAACAGAAAGCAGGAGGAAGCAAAGTTAGTGAAATATAAGTATTGGATATATCCCTCTTTTTTGTTACAGGGGGGCCTAGCTCATGAGGGACCAATCAATTCTCATATGAACCCAGTTGAACATAGGCTACACCCCCCTTCCACACAATATGGTACAGGTATCAACCAACAGTCATACCGGGTGTGAATTCCCATCAATTTGATCAGAAAACAGTCATAAACGATTTAAACAATGTGTATTCACGCATAATATCACAAATAGTAACATGTGTTAAAACCACATAATAGTTCATGTGATAACGCGACCCATACAATCGGAGCTTGATTATATGTGTCAAGTTATTAAATGAACTATTATGTGTTTTTTAAGACATGTTAACATTTGTGATATTATGCGTGAATAAACTTTGTTTTAATAGTTTATGACTGTTCTCTGATCAAATTGATGGGAATTCATACACCGATCTGACATATGGGAAGCAAAGTTAGTCCAGAAGAAATTGTCCAAAATAGCTATTGAAGGAGTGGTATTGACAAGTCATGAAGGAGGGATGACACAGGAGACACAGCCAGAGCAGCAGAATAATACAGGATACCAAGCAGATCAGAGTAGGTAAAATGTTTGGCCAAGAGGAAGAGGAAATGGGCCTAGAGGAGTAGGACGAGGTGGATTTCAAAGTATTCAAGGAAAAGGAGGATTTAATGGTGGACATCCCCAACAATGTTCACAATAATGTTGGAATTGTGTGAGAATGAGACATATAGCTATTACATGCAGAAGCAGAGGAGGCATGCAACAGAATTGGCAAGCTCCAAGAGGGGGGATGGGTTATGTTCCACAATATAATACAGAATCGCTGGAACATTGTGCCCAAGATCACAGGTATGCTCAGACATATGTGCTGCAACCCCAACAAATGCAGCCAGCAATTGCCTCTGGGCCGCTGCACTTTGTTCAGCATTACTGCACTTCCAGCTTAAACTCCACTAGAGGGGTAACCTCTCTGCACTTAACCCAGGGTCCTGCTGGAGTGGGCAAACTTGTCTCCCCCCCTCCCCTTCCTTGCACCTCCGTCTATACACTTACATGACCTAAATGCACTAGAACTATTAAGTTAATTTGTCCTGCCCCTGCCCCTTTTTGTCTCCCTTCCCTAGCTTGGTTGTGCTTGAAACATTTCATGCACTTGGACTAGGAGAAATGCCGTCAGGCCTAGTACACTAGTTTTCTGTTAGACCATTCAGAAACTTCAAGGCCTAAGAATGACTACTGTACTCCCTTGTTTCCTTTCCGCCTTGAAGCACCCCAGTTTTGTATAAGCACTGTATAAATACATTATTACAATGATAGCACAGCTGCAATTGCAATAACTGCAAGGACACCACAGCATGCACCCATGCAAACACAACAGGCACAGCCACAGCAAACGTCAATACAGCAGGCTGTGTTTATTTTATTTATTTATTTATTTGTTTATTCATATAGCACCGGAGCCCGCAGGCATCAGGGCGCATTAAGAGAAGAGCTATAACCAGAACCAGAATCATCATTCAAACAAAACAGTCTTTAGTTGTTTCCTAAATTTCAGGTGATCTTTTATAATACGTAGGGCGACTGGAAGTTTATTCCATTGCTGGACGGCTTGTACCGTGAATGAGCAGAGGTTCCCTTTAAACCGCTTTCTCTTGGGGCATATCAGCCTCATGGTATCGGCAGACCGAGCTACTCTGGCAGACCTTTGCACAGCAATACATTCTTTATTATACTGAGGGGCTTGACCATAGAGACATTTATGAACAATTGAAGGGCTTTATAGCAAATTCTGGCTTTCACAGGGAGCCAATGTTGTTTCCTTCTGTGTGCTGAGATGGGTTTATGACGGAGTATATTCTTCACCATTCCGAACTGCATCCTCTTGCAGCACTTGGAGTTTACTTAAGCAGCCCTTATTTGTCCCGACCAGTAAGGCACTACAATAATCGATTCTGGGCATTATAATAGCGCAAACTAATGTGGAGCAGTTGATTTCGGAAACATAAGGCTTCACCAATCTCAGCAGCCTAAGGGGATATTGGGCCTTGCCTACAAATGATGGCTCGAGGGTTATCCCCAGGGTTTTAACTTCGCTAGCGTACCTTTGATATGGTGTGTCTCAATATCAAAGCCAACATATTGGGCCTGAAGTTTGGCACGAGCCTGCGGGGTGCCAAAAATGAAGAGCTTGGTTTTATTTCCATTCAGGCACATGCCATTAAGTGTCATCCAAGTCTGTATTGCACCATAAACTGTGGAGATTCTTTCTGTGTCGTTTTCATAGCTATAATGAGCTGAGTGTCATCCGCATAGTTGGTAAAACGGACTCCAAGGGAATCCAGGAAGTCGCATAGTGGATGGCAAAATACAATGAAAAAGGCATGGGAGATGCAAGCCCCATGCAGAACTCTGCACTCGAGTATTTCGGACCTGGAGATCACATCTCCCCAAACAATCTTCGACCTTCGGTTACTGAGGATTTGAGCCAACAGATCGAAAACTTCCAGCAGTTGGCCACACTACTCAGTCTTACCAAGAGTTTTTCGTGATCCACAAGACCAGAGGCTTCTGATAGATCCAATCAAATCAGCAGCCCCAAATAACTTTTATCCACAATCTTAAGCATTTCAGTTTCAAGATCTAGAAGTGCACTTTCTGTACCATGAAATGCTCTAAACCCTGACCGCCTGACGTGTGAGATATTCGTTTTTCAAAATGCAGAACTGCACGGTGGCTAACTTGTCCACAATCTTTAAGAGGAAAGGAAGATTCGTTATAGGTCTATAATTTGTATTTGATTTGTGATTTAGGCCAGGCTTTTTGATGAGTGGTGTTACTGACGCATTCTTTTTTAGAATGTCTGGTACTTCATTCCTTTCAAAAGAGGCAGTCACAAAGCGAATCAAAAAAGGTACAAATATTTCACTATTATCCAGGATAATCTTAGATGGAAGTATTTCACCATAGCAAGTGGTAGGTCTTATTTTCTGCAGGGTTGCTATCATAGTAGCGTGAGAGACAAATTCAAATGAGAACATGTGTTTTCCCTGTTTAGTTGCAGTTTATATACTCTCTACAGTACCCATGTGAGTTGATTTGTTTAAGTTATTTCTGATAATATCCTGTGCTACTTTGATTTACTTAGATTTTTTTGTAAAAGGCCTGTTGAATGGCTTCACAATCCTTTGTTTGCGGGGAAAAGGTGTCAAGTAGTGCCTCAGGCTCCTCGAGATCTCTCAAGATTTCAAAAAAGTTAGTTTTAATCATTTTTGGCATTGGCTATTTCATTATCATACATTAACATTGTGGTACTATTGTACCACAATGAAACATGACTCCAGGAACACAAAGGCACCTGCACCCAAAATGGGGAGTGTGACTGTGATTGGAGGAAATCCTTTCACAGGTACGGAAGAATTTATATTTGCAACAGGACAGCCCACAGTGTGACTTGATATGTTCAGTACTATCGGTGACACCAGACCCCCAAGAGGAACCACGGTTCAAGGTGATGATGGGAGACAAGACATTTTCATTTTTAGTTGACACTGGAGCCACTCCTTCCTGTGTCCGCGAGGGAAAATATCCAATGTCAGGTACTTCCATGAATGCTCAAGGGTTTCCTGGGATGACAAATTTAGTTCCTTTTACAGACAAATTATCAATTTCCATAGGAGAGCATGATATGTCAAGGCCATTATTATACTCTAGGCAGACACCAGTCAACATATTGGGATGTGACTTAATGACAAAGCTTAACATGACGATATCTTTCACTGATAAAGGAATAGTGTGCTCTATTCCAGGGATACATTATATGAATGTGGGACAGTTTATATTAGCCTTCAAAGGCCAGAAGGCATTACAAGGAGTACCTTTAGATCCAGAAGTATTTTTATTTGGAGTGACTATTTTATGATCAGATTACCTAGGTTGGAAGGTAAAATATTGAGAATACCTGATGAATTTTTGTTCAGACCAGAAGTCCCTATGGACGATGCGGAAAGGCAGATCATTCTCTTAGAGGTAGAAGCAGCAGTGGTAAGAGAAGAAAGGGTGATGCTGCATGGCACAGATGATAAAGGAAGGGCATGGGTAACAGTGATAGCCCTCAGTGAAGGATATAGGTTGACAGATATGACAGATGAAGAACTGTTTAGAGATGATTATTCTGATGATGAACTAGTGTTTCTAATTATTGGATTAAAGTAAAGAATATAGAAATACCACAGAGATTTGCATTGGTAAAAAGATCGCCATTTTTTCAGGAAGACTTAGAGAAGGTGCCAGAGAATCTGTGAACTAAGAGCCCATAAAATGAGGGTTTATTAAATGGGATAGGTGCATTTAAAATTAAATTAAAACCAGGAGCTCTTTTAGCATAAACAGAGCAATACCCTATATTTAGAGAGGCGGATGAAGGTACATTTGAGACTATTTCTGCTTTAGTGAAGCAAGGCATATTGGTGCCATCAGACTCATCATGTAAGACGGCTGTGTACCCTGTGAAAAAATCAAAGGGAGGGGTTGTGGCAATTTATTCAGGGCCTTCGCCCTCTAAACAATTTAGTTGAAGCTGAGTTTCATTTAGTTCCAAATCCTGCAATGATCTTGTGCAACAACCCATCTGCGGACAAATATTTCACAGTTGTCAATTTAAAGAATGCGTTCTTTTTGATTTCCCTTCATGGAGACTCACAAGATTTGACTTCCTTTTTGTATAGAAATGTGCACCTGAAACATACATGTTTGCCCCAGTGGTACAGTGAGTGCCCTTTCATCTTTAATAGAGTCAGCCAGATGGACTTGGGTAATGTCCAACTCGAAAGTGCAATAATTCAGTATGTGGATGACATATTGGTGTGTAGTGAGACAGAGGAAAGGTGCAGAGAAGACTCAGTTAAACTCATGACCATGAGGATACAAGGTAGATAAGGAGAAATTACAATATTATCAAGATGAAGTCTTGTATATAGGACAGTTGATCTCTCATGAAGGGTGCAAAGTGGCACCGGAAAGAGCAGAAGCAATCATGAAAACCGTAGCACCTAAAACATTGAGGGAAATGCAACAGTTTCTGGGCCTATGCAATTATTGCAGGACTTAGCGTTTCAATTACATTGAATACATTCAACCACTTTTAAAAGGGCTCAAAGAAGAGCAGGTAGATAAAAGTACAATAACATGGACAGTTGAGATGACTGAGGGGTTCAAAGAATTGAAAAAATAATCAGTACAGCCCCTGTGTTTGGGATCCCAGACTACAATGAAGATTTTTATTTATTCTCCCATTCAAATGGAGAAGTCATGGCAGCAGTTCTTACACAGAAGACGACACTAGTATGTGGACCTAAACCATTGACATATTATAGTGGGATTTTAGATCCAGTAATGAAGGGGCACCATCCCTGTGAGCAATCTTTCGTTGTGGCTGCATTTACAATTGAAAAACCTTCAAGTATAATGATGGGGTACCCAATAGCGTTATTTTCTAAAGCTTGCATTATTTGCAATTTTAGAGAAGCCCAAAAGTACATTGACCACACAAAGAGCATTGGGGTATGGGGTGATTATTTCCAACCCTGCGATTAAAATTGTTAGATGTAAGACAGTGAATCCAGCAATGTTTATAACAGAACCAATAGGAGAGGATGACTATGTACACAATTGGACAACGTATATTGAGAATTGTAATGCAATCCCACTGGAAAATGCCATTGGGAGGGAGGAATATGTTTTCATTGATGGCTCTTTTAAAATTGACCAGACGACTGGGGAAAGGCGTACAGGAGCAGCGGTAGTGAAACTGAATAGAGAAGGTGAATTTGAGGTAGTAACGAGCATGAGAATGCCTTTGTATTATTCAGCACAGGCTGCAGAATTAGTGGCGCTCACTGAAGCGCTGCAGAGCTTTGAGGATAAGAAGGTGTCAGTGTACTCTGATTCTGCCTATGTGACATCTACTGTACATGCAAGTTTGTCAAGCTGGAAAAGGAGGGGCTTCCTCCACGCAGACGGAACTCCGGTGCAACATGCAGCCCTATTGGATAGACTTATAAAAGCATTAAGTCACCCATTGACCCTAGCAGTCGTAAAATGTTCAGCGCATTCTAAACAAACAGATTTAATTTCCAGCGGAAACGAAGCATCAGACGCAGAGGCCAAAAAAGCAGCCTATTATCCACCCATCTCTAGTTTAGAGAAAGAAGATGTTAAACAATTGACAGGACAATGCATGTGTTACGCTCACCTGGTTCCCACAGCGGCATCGATCAGACCCGGACAGCTGTGGTCTCCACCAACGTGATGCATAGTGCCGAGATGACTGTCTGGACTGGCCCGCCTAATCTCGTCTGCTTGATCCGTAGAAGTATTCTCCTTATGTTTTTAAATGAAGGGCTCTCCATCCTGCATGGCATGCAGGGGCGCGTAGATACCAGTTACTTCACTGGTTTGAAGGTGCTTGAGGAGTTCCGGAGGAATATTGACTCTGGGTTTATAAAGTTCAAAGAGTTCAATATGTCCGATGATCACTCTTATTCCATTTCCTTGTTGAATTGCAACTGGTTCAAAAGAATATTGCTTGGAGGCAGCAGATGGCGTTCAGGTAAGAGTCTGTATTACCCAACACTGGCCGGTAACAGTTGCATGAGTTTAACTTGTTGTTTTCTCCCTTTATAGGTGCGGCAAATGAAGATGAGGCGTATTAAAGGGTAATGCCTCCGGTGGTAAATCAGGTAAGCCTGTGGTGGTAAGAGATTGTATTTGTCGGCTCTCTTAGCTCACCTTGTTGTTTCTTTTGTTTTCCCCCAGGTGCTGGAGTTTGGCGTGGAAAATGATGGAGGCAGCGCCGGATCGAAAAATGCTGTGAAGACTGGTGAGTATGGCGCGGCGCTGCAGCTAGCGATGCGATGCGTGCAGAAATAATGTCCTTTTCAAGTTCGAAGGCATGATGGATCCGGAATCAGGTAAGAATTGAAATAAGGTCGGTGTTCTAACCTTTCCTTCTTGTTTCCCATTTTGCTTGGAGCTCTGGATTCAAGACGGGCGTGGCTGAATACTGGATGCTGACTGCAGGCACGGTGAGCGTTACGCTGCTGGATGCAGAATAACGCGAAGCGTGTGTTGCAGATCGGGCGTGGTTTAAATAGCCTCCAAAGTAGTTCCAGGAAAGAAGTTCCCCAGAACCACACCCGAGTAAAAAATAGTCCCTGTAACAAAATAGTCCCATCCAAGCCTCACGTTGGCTTGGATTCAGTTGCAGCATGGTCTGCATGAGGAAAGTAATGTCTATGAGCCTGGCACCAGAACTGATTTCTATTATGAGCCTCGTGCCTACGGCGCCAGGACTGAACTCAGACAGCCCCTAGACAGGGCTGCTGTGGTTTTAATAAATATCTGGATGCCTGGTCCCGGGGCTGATGGGATTGGTCCGGATGCCCGGGGGTAGGCATCATGACAGCATGTAAGAAAGGAGGGATTTAACATGCTGCATGTTGTTCAGTTAATTGAAATACAAGGTTGAGCTCCAAAAGAAGAACAGGATTTATGGAGAAAGCAGGGATGTTCTTTATCTCACACTGAGGCAATTTAGCACTGGAATGCCAGTTATACCTCTAGCATTATTTAGAGTAGCTCTGCAGCAGCTTCACTAGCCATCACACATGACTTGAGAGAGTCTAGCTGCAACAATTGCAGAAGAATGGTTCTTACACAATCACCTGGAGCATGTGGAACAGTTCATTATGAATTGCATAGTGTGCCAGAAATTCTCTGGAGCGCACACTTTGCGAACAGTTAGAGTAGCAATTCCTAGACCCAATGGCCCATTCCAGCATCTGCATATAGATTATGTAGATATGCTACAGATATATAATGGCTACAGATATATGCTGGTCATAGTATGTCCTTTTTCTAGATGGATAGAGGCAAGTCCATGCACACACCCTGATGCCCCGTGTGCGGCCAAGTTCCTTGTATGCAAGGTGTTTCCCAGGTGGGGAGTGTGTGAAGTTTGGCCGTCTGACAATGAACTGCACTTTGTAAATTTACTTTTTGAGCAGACACTACTTCTGTTAGGTATAAAACATAAATGTTCCTCTACTTATCACCCACAGTCGAATGGTGTCTTTGAGAGGTTAAACGGATTGTTGGAGGAGCACATAGCCAACTTGAATATGACTCTGAAAAAAGGATGGCTACATTGCCTGCTCCTTGCTTTATATGCCCTACAAAATCAGCCTGGTTCATATCACCACCTAACACCTCGTGAATTGGTGACTGGACGCTGTATGAGAACCCCATTGACTCCTCCAAATAGGGTAAGAAATGATGCCCATAGTGTAGCAATAGCATTAGGGGATGCGATGCATGATTATTTAACAACAATGATTGCAAGTGTTTCTTTCATGTTTCAACAGATCAAGAATAGAAGGGAGGGGTCAAAGGGAAGAAAACAAAAACAATCGCATGAAACAGAAGATTTGCTGAAACCTCCAAGGTTGTATCCAGGTGACAAGTGCTAGTGTGTAAATTCATACGCACCAGGATTACGCTCCGTTTGGAAGGGCCTCATGAAGTAGAGGAAGCTACCCCCGTTGCAGTGAAATTGAAGGCGCAAAGAGCATGTCTACATCTACACGACGGTAAACCATATAAAGGTAAAACATCAACCCCTCTCGAAGACATCCCAAGAGAAGTAGTTCTGCGCATGCAGACCCACCAAATGGCCAGAAACAAGAATAAGGAGAATGAAGTGCACACAAGCACTAGAGTTTAGGGTTCATTGTTTGTTCAAAACCAACTAGAGATAATTGATTTCCAGATTTGAAAAGGAGAAAATAGACTTGCAGCTATCTTAGAACACGTCTTTTAGACAGGCTCAAGAGACATGGGGAGAAGAGTCTGGACTTTGAAGAAAATGAAGAGCATTAACCATTGTACCACACTAGTATATTCATTCGTATCTGTTTTTTCCCCTCCATAGTGCAAACTTATCCAGCCCTGATACGAAGAGGAATAAATATTATAACATTTTTGGAGGATGCAAAGAATAATTGTATTGTCTGGAGAGTGAAAATCACATTAATACTCCAGTTTTTGATACAGAAATGATCAAAAAGGAGATAACAAATATGCTTATTAAAGTAAATACAAATGGAGAGGCTTCAACATCCTAGAGATTTATTGCTATCCAGAAAGGCGATAGGTTTTCATGGAATATTGATGATGCTATCCGTTGGAATTATGATTTGTATTTTTCTCTAATTATAATAGAATTACAAAGTGTTGCAATAAATGGCACAGATATGGATGGTATGAATGTGTCTTTAGTGGGTACAATAATAACTGTTTCAGACAGTCTGTTTTACAATATAACTAGGAGTTTATTTTGATTTAAACGGGATGTTGAGGAGAACCACGAAGGTATTAATACGTATCTTGAAAATTCAGTTAATTTAAAGAATAACCTATAATACCAGCACATGAAAGAGGTAGGCGAAAGAACATCAGACAAAAGCTATTATGTTTGTTCCCTAATGCCATGAATGCAGCAAGAATATTTATTGCAAGAGAAATGTCTACACATGATGCAAAATGCCTCAGTCATGTAGCAGCATTCACAACCAGAGGACAATTTGAAGGAAAATGGGCTTTGTTATTATGGTGATCAAAAATGGTATTTCCATATGAAGACACCTATGTGAAGACAAGAGGGATTGAAAATGGACTAGGATGGACACGCAAGAAACTTATGTATCCATCCCAGATTGGATAATAAATAAACATTGTCCATATGAAGAAGTTGAATTGCTCAGACATAACTTCAAAACCAGGAGAGCCAAGATGTGGAGAAAGACCTCAGCTAGTGATATATGGATGTGGTTTCACCAGTAATGGGTGAGAAGAAGCGCTATAGGCCTGCCCTGGACAACTATTGAAGAAAGAGTCAGCATGCATAGTGCAGGAAATGAGTAACAAATGCCTGGACTCATGGCTCAGGTACTCAAATTTACTCACATGGGTCGCCATGGAAGCAGGACCAGTTTCTATAATATCACTGAGGAATGAAGCGACATGCTTCAGGAATGATGGCCTATTCCTGGTTGTCAAAAATGAAAGATGTCGACAGATAATTGAAGCCCCAGGAATGAATGGAGGAACTGCAGTGTTAATGGATCGATATTGGGCCTGTGGATCCAGAGCCTACATGCAGTTGCCTAAGAATTGTGGAGGAATATGTTCTTTAGTAATGCTACATGTACCAGCATTGGTGATTCCCCAAAGTAACAACTTCCATATTGATGAATTTCCAAAAATGGATGAACACCTGAGGATGGAAAGATCACCCGAACTTCACTGACTAAAGAGAAGAAATTATTCCTCAGCAAAATCAATGGAGCACTATCACAATATTCCAGATGAGGACAAACTGCTCAGCAAGACGGCAATTATAATGACAGCTATATTTTTGCCAGGGCTTTAAGCTTCAGTAAAAGCAAAGTGGCTGCAGATTACGAGATGTGAGCTATTGCAGGATGATCAATGTAACAATAAAAGGATTAAATGCAATCATAGAAGTATTGGGAGGGATCAGGCTGATGACTCTCCAGAACAGGTATGTCCTGGACTTAATTACAGAAATGGAAGGAGGTGTGTGCGCCCAGGTCGGCCCTTCTTGCTGTACATTCGACCATCTCATGATGGAAGAAATGGAACCCTGACAGAAGCAATAACCATGTTCTATTATATTCTATTGCGTTTTTATATTGCGCTAACACGCCCTAAGGCCTCAGAGCACTCCACTTGTTGTCAACTTTGCACACAAAGATGGTGGAGGAAGTAGACAAAATTGAAGGTGATGATTGGTTTACATCTCTGTTCTCATAAATTACAACCTGGCTAACAAATTCTTTCAAAATGATTGGATCGATATTAGTGTTCGAGTTGCTAGGATTCTATCTCATAAGGATCATTGTGGGACAATGAAAGAAGACAGCCAATAAACCTTTTGGGATGAAGATAATGATTGATATTGATACTGGAATGGGTGAGCAAATGGAATTGAAGTCAGTACCCATGAGAATATAAAGAAAAGTACCCTTGCACCTCCAGGAACCAATTCCCCAAAGGTTCAAAAAATGATATGTAGGATGTTGGATATCCGGTTTACCATCTGACCTGGAGTGTGGATGAACACATAAAAAATGCAGGCCACCTGAGGGGGTGACAAAGATTTGGATCACAAAGAAGAAGCAGGATGAAGAGATGATGCTGATAAATGATGAAGAAGACATAAAGACAATGGAAGAAGCGAATTTGGCCAAAAATTCAACCAGAGGGAGGAATGTAGAGGAGCAGGTAGAAGCTATCCAGCCGGTTCTTGCCCACTCACCACAGTCATATTGCAACAGTCATAGAAGAGCCATAGTGGGACCCCCTGCATCATTCCTATTCTGCATCGAATGTATGAGAGACATTATGCACTGAAAGTATGGAAGGATCTCACATGGAAGAAAGCTACATGGAACGATGTCGCCTGCCAAAATGTCAGACTGCATCAATGAATATCATGGATGGACGTTAGAGTGAAATCTGACGAGGACTAAGTGATGTCATGAAGAAGATATATGAATTTATGCTGAAACGATATGAAAATACTAAGTCACAATGTAATTGAAGCACTAAGACATAAACGTAAAGTTAACCTCTTAAGTGCCATTGAGGTTCCCCCCCCAGTGCCAATGGCTTTTTTTTAAAATCGCGGTATTCACCGCCCAAACCCGCCAACATTTCCCCCTTCATTAACCCCTTAAGTGCCACCGACGAGCCGGCTTGTCGGTGGCAACCTGGAGCGTTTTTTACCGACGAGCCGGCTCGTCGCTGGCATTTAAAGGGTTAAAGTAATCATGGATCTAAAGAAGATGAAGTAACTTACTGACCAGTAAATGTAAATACGCAGTAACGCAAGATAGAAAGAAAATTTATAGAAGCTTGCTATAGAGTAATATATAATATGCATGGCCATGTTAGGAAAATGGATGCTGGCCCACCTTGAATTTAACCAGGCTACCTCAGAGACAGGCTATAAGAATCAGGAGGCATAGGAAAACAGTCTTGTGCACAGACCCAACGATGAATCATTGTCGCCCAAGCAAAGAGCTATTTTCAAAGGATAAGCACAGAGCACAAAGGGAGTACATGGATACACTTTGAATGTGTGGAATTCTTATTAGATGGTAGAAGACAAAAACATCTGTGAAAGCCAAACTGCTGGTCAATTAAAAGTGTATAAAGTTCATAAGAGATAGAGTGAGCAAGTCTCTAGAGGCCAAGAGGAGTAACAGCACCCTGCATAATTAAATAAACTAGAAGTAAATGCAAGACTGAAATGGAGAAATCCATGGTCTTTTCAAATGTGACGCAGAAGTTGAAAACGAAGGCAATTCATTAGAGCCTTAAGCTAAGATAGTGTTGTACTCACACTCCCTAGAATGTTCCAGGACAGTGAGCAGGCAGCAAGCTCAACTACAAATAGAAGACTTTGGCTGATAGCCTTCCGATGAGAGATGATGGACTAATTGGGAAAATGGGGAGTAGTCTGACAGGATTCAACCACTTAGGTTTCGTTTCATGTACGTGCTGCTAAAGAGCCAAAAGTTCAAGGTTGGGATAGTATGCCAAACAATCAGTGGGGTTTGGGGGGCAAGCTAACATACAATGTTGCAGGAACCAATCCACTGATGTTTTGTCCGGTATAATCAGTACTATATGTGTTTAGAGGTAGTTCAAGGTGTGCCATACAGATAAAGGGTAGCCAATTATGCACTCATTTGCATATGTTCTATAAATAGATATGTTCCCTTCTCCAATTCCTACTCTTCATAGGTTTTGTATTTTGCCACGTCGAATGACATCATGGACGACGCATATTGGGATATAAGACCTCTATGTAATCAAGCTGCTGTGCGAGTGTGCAAGCATCAGTCTGATGTCTGCCAGTCGACTCTGCGTTATTTAATTGATAATAAAGTACTTTGCCAAATTCCTTGAGTCTGTCTGATTATTTGGTTTGTGACCATTATTGTAATTCCATCTAGCACAAACAACGCTTCAATGTGCTGCAGCACATACTTACAGGTCCCCCAGACTGGATATTTTGGGAAATATGTGTTAAAAAATACAGATGTTATTAAGAAATCCCCAAAACTCAGTTTCGGCCTAGTCCCCATTCATTTCCCATATATGAAAATTTCAAATGTTTGCTCAAGCGCACAGTGAAAACCGCTGGATGGAATTGGACCAGGCACGAAACAACTTGGGCATGAAGCATTGACTCGATTTCCGGGGGTCTGGGGTTAATACGTCCTATAGTTTTTTAAATATTGGATGGAGAACAGGGTGCCACCTTCTCCCAAAATTATAAATATACCTCCCATGTTGATTCACAGCAGAGAGGCTTTTCAGAAATAAAAAAGCAGCAATTTCATTTTGCTTGATGAGAGAGATATTTGCTAATGTTTGGTGTAATGTTCGAGGTGATCCGAAAACTAAAAGTTGAAAAAATGCCATTTGGAGGTGGAAAAAGGATGAAATAGCACCAGGCTAGAGGTGGGGAGGGAGGAAAGAGGACATCATGTGAAATTGGGGAGTTGGGTGGGGGTGGGGGCGGACCAAGTTCAGAGCTCAACATCTTCCCATATTCGAGCTTAGTTTTTTCATATTCAGAGTTATTTTCCATATGAAGTTTTTCTGGGCATGTCCGGGGTTATTTGTAGTCCATTATTAATACAACCACAGTTATGGGGAAAAAAATTCAAAAAATAAAAAGTAATTTAAAAAAAAATAGATTGATAAAAAGAAATATTTTAGAGCTACAATGAGGTATGGTTTAGCCTATTGGGGAAACATGTCAAGTGGTGCAATATGGCCCAGGCCAGTGAGCACGAAGGCAATGCTCACGCCGTGGCCACCTAGTGGGTCCAAAGGAAACATTGGGAAACATGTACAGTAGGCACAGCCAAAGGCCATGGCTAGTGGCCAGTAGTGTTTTAAAATATACAGTGGGCACAGCCAAAGGCCATGTTCACTGGCCAGGGCCGAAGGCCCTGCCTAGTGTGCCCAAAAGGCATGTAGAGTGGCCACAGCCAGAGGCTGTGGCCGCCTAATGGGTCCAAAAGACACATATTAAGGGAATATGTACAGTAGGCACAGCCGAAAGCCATGGCTAGTGGCCTGGTAGTGTTTTAGAATATACAGTGGGCATGGCCAAAGGCTGTGCTCACTGGCCGCGGCCAAAGGCCCTGTCTAGTGGGTCTGGAAGGCATGTAAAGTGGCCATGGGCAAAGGACGTGGCCACCTTATTAGGGAACAGCCGTGTCCACTGATCCTGGGCGAAGGCCAATGCTAGAGGGCCGGTCGTGTTTTAAAATATACAGTGGGCATAGCCAAAGGTCTTTGCTCAGTGTCCAGGGCCGAAGGCAAAAACAATTTTCTGCAGTCACGGTTATGTGGCAGGATAATCACGGCTACAGAAGAGAAAGACGAGCGGAAATGGAAGCGAGTCACATGGAAATGAGTGTTGGGGGACATAAGAGTTGGCTGGGGAGGTGAGGAGGCCTTGAGGGGAGTAGGGAGAGCAGGTAGAGATGAGGGGGCACTTGGTGAGTGCCTGAGAGAGGAGAGAAGTACTTTTATTTCTTTTTTTTCCCCCATAACCGTGGCTATCTCTAGTACACAATTATTATAGCTGCGGTTATGGGTAAAAAGTTACATTTTTAAGAAAAACTATTTTACAGCTTCAGTGAGGTAGGGGGTGAGAAATCACTAGCCATAGTGGCCGGGTATCATTTTAAAGAATAGAGTAGGCATGAGCAGAGGCTGGTAGTGTTGTAAAATATACAGTGGGCATGGCTGAAGGCAGTGCTCACTAGCCAGAGTCGAAGGCCCTGGCTGATGGCCCGGATACACATGTATAGAGGCTATGGCTAGTGCTGTCATAGTGTTGTAAAATATACAGTGGGCATGGCTGAAGGCCGTGAAGGCCTGGTAATGTTGCAAAATATTCAGTGGACACAACCAAAGACCATGACAACTGCGGTCATTGCTAGTGGTGTTGTAGTATTATAAAATATAGAGTGGACACGGCCATGGCAGAAGGCCGTGGCTAGTTGCCTGGTAATGTTGTAATGTATACAGTGGACACTGCTGAAGGCAATGGCCAAAAGCCTTAGCTAGTGGGCTGGAAGTGTCGTAAAATATAAAGTGGGCACGGCCGAAGACTGTGGGCACTGGCCTTGGCCAAAGACCCTAGCTAGTGGCTTGGTAGTGTTGTAAAATATATAGTGGGCAGAGCCAAATGCTGTGGCAAAAAACTATGGCACAACAAAACCCTTGAAATTCACTGAAAAACTTTAGTTAAAGTTTAGTTAAGTTGGCTAGATTTAATGCAACAAAATCTCTGAAATTCAGCACATTTGGGAAGTCATGCCCAGCTTAACATGCCTGGTAGTGTTGAATATATACAGTAAACTAAAGTTTTTTTCCATGAATTGCAAGGATTTTGTTATACCATTGTTTTTTATCCATGCCATTGTGCCCACTATATATTTTACAACACTAGCAAGCCACAAGCCCTGGACTTTGGTCATGTCCACTGTACATTTTACATTACCAGGCCACTAGCCATGTCCTTCAGCCATAGCCAGTGGCTGCAGCCTTCAACCCTGTCCAATGTATATTTTACAACATTACCAGGCCTCTAGCTGTGGCTTTCGACCATGACCAATGTATATTTGACAACATTACCAGGGCCAATGTCCATGGCCGGTGGCCAAGACCTTTGGCTATGTCCACTGAATATTTTCCAACATTACCAGGCCACTGGCCATGGCCAATGCCCACGGCCTTTGGCCATGCCCACTGCATATTTTACAACACTACGAGGCCACTAGCCTTGGCCTTCGGCCATGACCAGTGTATTTTTTACACGATTACCAGGCCACTAGCCATGGCCTTCAGCCATAGCCAGTGGCCATGACCTTCCGTCATGCCCACTGTATATTTGACATCATTACCAGGCCACTAACCATGACCTTCAACCATGTACAATGGCCATATATTTTACAACACTACAAGGCCACTAGGCATAGCCACTATACATGTGTATCGGGCCCACTAGCCAGGGATTTTGGCCTTGGCTAGTGAGCTCCGCCTTTGGCGGCGCCCACTATATATTTTACAAAATTGCCAGACCACTAGCCATATCCTTCGGCCATCCAAAATTTGCCAAATGCACCAGCAAGTTTAAAATAGGCAGCTAGAGTGGCTTGCCAATTCTTCCCCGTTACGTGTTTGCATAGTCACGTGATCGGAGCACCAAACGCTGGTATATCAGAGAATATCTCGAAAAATATAGCCACCATATTGGAACGGCTAATTATGTACCATACTCATGAGAAGTCACCTATGTAGCCTGCTAGTGCAGCACTTTATATACGTTCACAACACGCTCTGGTGAGGGATTCAGCATGCCACTCCATTCTGCCATCCCAAAAACAATTATAAAGTTAATTTTGTGCATTTCATAAAAGTGTTACTAATGTGTCAATGAATTTCTTTATGTCCATTAGTGGCTAAAATAGCAGCTAATGGTCATACGCCCGGTCAGGGAATGTTGTGCTTAAAATGAAAACAAGCGACCAAGGCGAGCTGCAGCAGTCTTCATCCAAACTCGTATCATCGCCTTTTCTATTACATTACCACGATGAGTTGCTCAGTAACCTCGCTAATGCGCGAACGCAAAGAATGAACTTCTAAACATAGTAGTGCTCCACATGGAGTGGCATAGGTGATTGTTTTTTTTTTAAAGTAATCAATTTTCAGTTGTAAAGAGCAGTTGTTCAGAAAACCAATAATCAAAAACCCCGATTTTGACAAAACCATAAGCATTAACATTGCCTGTCCATCTATATTATCAGAATCCTCAATGCAAATATTTTCAAACTTCCTCTTGATTCCTATACGCATATGTTCTCCGACATTTTATGTTCAGCTATGCTATTTTGCTGCACAGGAAAGTGCAAGTGCAATCGAAAAGAGGACAGGCAATACGTATCAAATCCTGTAACTCACACTAAGTCTAAGTATGCTCTGGCTTTCATTGGAAAGTGCAAGTGCAGCTGTTCAAAAGCCACTAAACTAATGTCCTAAGGTGTTTCATATGAACAGAAGTGGAAGAGAAACTGTCAAATTCATATATGGGAATACAAACTCAATCAAAACCTCAATCAAATTGATAAAATTGATGTCAGCTGAGAGACCGGCAGCAGAATACAATCAAATGTACAGCAATATGAGGCCAATATGTGGGCACATGTTCCTCATATCCAGACCCATTCTTAGGTTTGCAACTACACATACAACTCAGAATCTATATTGAGTCCCTTCGGTCTTAGTGTTGCAAAATTACATATTAGGGTTGCCTCCAATTGTCGTAGTTTAAGTTCACGTTACCCAATATTTTGTTTGGAGGTATATGCGCCAAGCCAAGAAAAGAAATGTCATTCACATCCCCATATATATTTTGTTTTACTCTTTCCCCCATAACCGCAACAATAAGAACTATGTACTACAGATAGCCGTGGTTATCTGTAGTTGATGGATTCCTGCGGTTATCGGGAAAAATGAGGCTGAAGGCCTGGTAGTTTTGTGAAATATACAGTTGGTAAGCCCATGGCCAGTGGCCTATTAGTGTTAAAAAAATCAAAAGTGGGCACGGCCGAAGGTCAGGGCTAGTGACCAGGGAGTGATTTAAAAGATACCCTGTGTGCGGCCTAAGGCTGTGGCCACTGGTCATGGCTGAAGGCCATGGCCAATGGCATCCAAAAAAAGATGGTATAACAAAACCCTTGAAATTAAAGAAAAAAACGTTAGTTAAAGTGCAGTTAAGGTGACTAAGCATAACGCAACAAAAACCTTGAAATTCAGTGCATTGCGAAACTCAGGACCGGCTTCACTAGGCCCGTTGCAAAGCCCCAGAACGCATATACATAATAAGGGAAGGGATTTGCAATGCCATACAAAATGGAATTATATGGGATATGGCATTATGGGGGAAATCAACAAGAACGGGCTGAGTTAAGCCATTGCCCATCAGAAACAAGCTCCTACAGCATCACACCAGGAGCCTTACTACACACCAGCCTACTTGCCCGACCACGTCTCCACCTCCACTCCCCTCCAGAAACAAGTTCCTCCACTTGCGCACCTGGTCCCATGCCATCTCCTCTGCCCCTCCCAACCCCCAGCTGGCACCATACCAGCGGACACCACCAACAGCCTTCTCAAATGTGCCTTGATCAATGCTAGATCAGTCCCAGCTCACGCACCCGAAATCCATGACCTCCTCACCACGAACAACCTCCTTGCTATATCTGAAACTTGGCTTCACCCAGCAGCTGGTCCTGCCCTATCAATTGCCATCTCCCCAGGATATGCCATCCTCCGCAATGATAAAAACAACAACAAAGACAGTGGTGCAGCCCTAATCTACAAAAACACTGTTGCCAACAGAGCCATTAACAGAAGCCCAGTTTCTAATTGTGAAATGCTCTCCACCAAGCTCTCGCTCTCACCAACCAACAACATTAGTTTCCATCTCATCTACCACCCCCAGGCCTCCTTCAATCCTTTAAAGAGGACCTTATGCAAACCATCAACCCCAACATCAAGCCGAGCTGTAAAATCCTGATCTTAGGAGACCTCAACTTAGGTCTCAATGACCCTGCGGAAACACATGCCAAAGACCTAGCTGCAGCCCTTGACCACACTGGCTTCTCTGCAAAGCAAACCTCCGAACATACCCACCCTAAGGGACGTACCCTTGACTGGATTTCTGACCTTAATTGCAACACCTCCAGCCTAACATCACACCCTGCCTTTGGTCTGACCATCACACCATCACCTTTCACATTCCTATTAGCAAATGGCCCAGCCTCATCCAGTCAGCTAAAGCAGAAACCCTAGCCCGCTGTTCTAAAAACCTCAATAAAGACCGCCTCATACCTCTCCTCACAGACCTAAAGTACCCTAACAATATATCAACCAACCCTGAGGCCCTTGTCAATCACCATACTGCAAGCTGTCGACACACTTGGCCCGCTTAAATGGTGCAAAGCAAAACACCCACTAAAGAAAAACTCCTGTTTCACCCTGGAGCTCCTTGCTACCAACGCTAAGAAATGTGCTGCAGAAATGGCTTCGAAAAAAGACTCCTACTTAGTTAACAAAGCACAGTTCACTACCCTTGAAAAAGACTATAGAAAAGCAATACACACCACCAAAGCAAGCAGCTACAACGCAAGCAAGAATTGACCATCCCCTTCATCCTGAAAATCCTTGACCAGGCAGCCTACATCCAGATCCAACACTACCTCGAAGAAAACCACATCCTCTGCAATCAGGTTTTCGCCCAAAGCATGGAACTGAAACGGCTCTGCTGGACCTGAAATCCCAACTGGATGACATTAAAGACACTGGCTCCTCATGCTGGACCCATCTGCAGCCTTTGACCTCGTTGTCCACCAAATGCTATGCAACCACTTCATTTCAACAGCTAACTTCTCCCCGGCAGCCTCCAACTGGATCAGATCCTTCCTGGCTGAAAGATCTACTTTTGTCTTCATGGACGACCATGCAGGCCCACCCATGGCAGTAACCTGTGGCGTCCCACAAGGCCCATGTATCTCCACAATCTGATCCAAACTTTACCCACAGCCAAAACTTTGCCCATCTACTTAGACGCTACCAATAACCTATCGCCCCAAGTAAATGCCATTGCCTCCTCTACTGCCTACACCGCCAAACTACTCAATGCCAGCAAACCCTTCATCACCACAACCAAACGCCTCTCCATAGCCAGAGCTATTACCGCAGCCAAACTTGACTACTGTAAAAAACCCTCTTTGCAGGCACTTCTGAACGAATCCTGTGTAAACTACAAACCATTAAAAATAACGCTCTCTGGGCCGCCTTAGATCTGTCCAAACACAAGCATGTCTCAGAAGCCAGAAAAAATGCATATTGGCAGCCGATCCATTAGCGGATCAAATTCAAGACTCTGTCCTTAGCACACTCTGTCTCACTAACACTGCCCCGTTATACCTCTGCCGCTGCATGGAGAAATACATCCTCCCCATGCCAGCTAAGGTCCATGAACTTCCATTACCTCAGAGCGCCCGGCTTCAACCCAACAAGGGTAGGAAGCTCGAGCTTCCCTGTCATTGTCGCTAAGCTCTGCAACAATCTCCCCATTTCTCTATTGCGTTGGAACCCACCCGTCCGGCTGTATTGCCGCCGGATCACGGGTTGGGTGCTAACTGGTAATCCCCATTCCCTGTTGGGTCCATTGGACCCAATGGGGAATTTTCTGCGCAATTACCATGTGGTATAACCGATGGAGGAAACTGTGCCCAAAATGGGCATTTTTGCAGCGTATTTACCCCAAACTCTGAGCTGGGGGAAAACACGCCAGGCTTGAGATTGGGCAGACGGCTGCATTTAAGGGCTACTGCCCAACTTGTGAACAGGCCCTAAGTATGCAGATTTTAAAACTTATGAACTCAGCACACCAAACCACGGAGTTGCTTGTGACAGAGGCTCATGACTCTTCCTGACCATGGGTCTCCCCCACAGACTAACACCTTGCTGCCCTCACAAGAGCCATCCTCTTACTTGTTGTTGTTGGAGGGTCCCTGCCGCTAGGCCATCGCAGAAAATCGGATGCGTCTGCTGCTAATACAAGCTCTCCACCACTGCTTCCGCTGCACAGCTCCTCAACACAGTTTGTTGATCTCGGCTTCTGTTCTTTACCTGCCTGCACCACTGTGGTCTGCTCTCCATGCTGTACCTGGTAACAGTCCAAAAAGCGAAACATATATGCAGTCTAACTGGGCCAGGAGACTAGCCCACAAGTAGCCCAACTCCCTTTGGCTTCAAAAAGAAAGTGCATTGTGCAGCCCCAGCTTTGAAAGTGACACAGGCACGTGACATGATCCAGTACTCCTGATTGGGAGATAATTAGTTAAACAAGCCTCTATTGGATTACATCGACGTTATGGAACAAGAAATACCATTTAGTGAGTAAGCCGATTATGCCGCAGCATTTCCAGTTGTCATGCCAGCCACAAAGTGAGCTTTTTGACCCCCCTTTAATCTCTCTCTCTTCTCTCTAGCAATGGTGTTGGTGATATATTGGTGGCTGCACCACCAAAATGCACCAAAACCTAAAAGGATCTTTGCAAAATGAATATTCATGGCAATTTCACAGCTGAGGGGTTTTCACCAGTTATTGATAAAGGATTTATACATAAGACCATAATTGCCTTGAAGACTTTGAGAGAGAACATATGAAAGTCTGGAAATGATTAAACCATCAAACAGATCCAATGAAACAATAATGGATATGCAACCGTATCTTGATTGGTCTCCATTGTGCAAGTATAGATGTTTTAATTAATTGATGTTTTATAACACGCTTAATACTGGAGACAAGTCTCTAAGTGCGGGACTGATGTTCGAAACTGTGTTGCTCTGCGTTCTCTTGCTTCCAAGACAACGCGTTGCCCCAGGGCTATCCACCCGGCCCAATTATCCTCCCTATTAACACCAGACTTCCGTTTAATGGTCAGGAACTAAATGCCATTAAGAGCTGCCTTGTGTCCCAACTAATATGAAACTGTAATGTATTTCTTATTTTTTGTGCTATGTGCTATGTATTACTTTTTTAAGGAAAAGATTCTGAATTCCTTTTCTGAAGAAATTTAATTTTAGGCAATGTCAGCCTGCGTTATTGTGTGTTTTAGGGCGTCCTGTACCTTTACTCTTATGTAATCTGCCTTTGCTGTGATTAGTTTAAGGAGGAAGAACCTATTAGTCATTTCCCTAGTGGGAACATATTTATGTAGCTATTGCATGGTTGTGCTTTCATGTATTATTTTGGTAGCTGTCATTTAGTATGATTATGTTTTGATTTGTCTACTGTGAGGGGTCAGAAATAAGAGGCGGATAACTTGATAATGGTTTTTCACAATTAGCAATTTTATTAATTTATTAGGGTGTGGCAAATGCCTCATTTTCCCTAACCTAACATGGATTTCCCTGCCTATAAAACTAAGACTAAAGGAAAAAACACTCCAACATCAAAAGGTACCTGTTCCTCACACTTACACTTAAAACAAAATCATATCAGTATTCAGATGGCTATTCAAATTCAACAAAATAACAGTTATATACAAACACAGCTTTTATAACCAAGGATCCTTGTAACCAGGGACGGAGACCCTTCCATGGGTTTATAGCAGCATTTTCCCAAATAAAAAGTTCCAATTAGTAAAGTTTTTTTCAATATTCCAGTTCTGCTTCAAGGGCAACACAAAGTTCTTCTCAATAGCCACGTTTTGCTTAAAACACTAAATTCCTTTCCTCCACAAGGGTTTAGCTTGGCACTTGGATTGTCTTATGATTAAACAAGGTTCATCATTCTTCAGAATAGAGTTTTCCACAAGCTCTTGTTTGTCAAACCAAAAAGTATTTGTCTTCACTCGTCCAACGAATGTGTCAATATAGCTTCTCCTCATAAAAAACAACTACTTCACATTTCGTCAAAAACAACAATTTTTTGTCAGGATGGTTTTACCACAGTTCATTAAACATGTTAGTGGCTTTGCCACTTTCTTTCCACCACAACCTTTCACCACAAAACAGTGCTTCAATATCTTCTTCCTGGTTCACTATCCTGCCAGAACTACCATTTATAATCCCTTTCCTGGTGTACTCGCCTGCCAGGATAAAACTCCTTACACTACTCCAAATACTCTGTGGTGAAGTTTACTTCAAACATCAGCAAAGTCTTTGACTTTCAACTACATTCAGATTCACAACTTCTTCCATAAGGATACAACACCCATTGATGCTATGTGTTCCACTTATTGGTTTGCAAAAGGCCATTCAGGTAATGTTCCCCCCCCCCTTGAGGTCCTGGCCTCTTCCTTTCTCTGCCTCTGCTGCATACACGGCTACTGACAACCTCTCCTACTGCTTCTCCTGATCTGTACGTGAAGGGGATTTAAATAATCAAAATTCCTGCTCAGGTGTGGGTCTTCAGAAACACTAGACTGCATACTGCAGTTCTGTGTTTCTGAGCCCCTCATCTTCATCCCGGTATCTTTGGCATTATGGGACTTGAAGTCCCTAACTTTCTTATTTTCCTTTTAATCTCAAGTTTTTATTATAAACTTATCTAACTTACTCTGTTTATAGAATGTACCTCTAGAAAAGGGCCTCAGAGGAATTGGGATTTTGTAGCTCAAACCCAAGGGGGAAACAAACTTATCAAAAGCAATGATAATGATATTCTGATCCTTACATGTTCCATTCCTACGTTGACCATAATGTGTTTTACTGCTAACACTTTGGGTGCTTTTGGAATGGATAGCCTTACTCTGTCAACACCCCCATTGGGTATTTCGGCATTATGGAGATCTCACCATCCGAAGAAGGTGAGTACTGCATCTCTCCTAGTAGAGTCACCCTATTCCCTTGGTGGCCTTCTCCTCCTAGGTGCTCCATCTGGCTAATATCACCCACAGGGTTAGGATCAGGTAGTGGTTGCCTTCCCCTGGCCACCTTGGAGGAGACTTTAGGCAGGGATTCTGTGAGGACTCCGCAGGATTCATCATACTACTTTTATGGAATATTTTCCAAATAAAGCTAATTGACGGATCTCCATTGGTGTTATTTAATAATAGTTAATTTATGGTTTCACCTGCATCACTAGGTTCCCTTCACTTCACAGTTGGACTGTGCTGCTATGGTTTGGACCTTAGTTTTATGATCAGGGGTATTTCTTGGAGCATTGTTGATGAGTAATGTTCAGAGGGTCTTGTGGTGGTGTCATCGAGAGGCTGTTGTGGAGTGCCTTGTCCTGTAAACACTGTTTGATTTAATTCTCCATGATATAAGATGGCTGAAACCATAAGGCTTTGCATGCTGAGTGTGTATCAGGGGATACAAATTTCCCATGATGTGTTGAACATACCTGTTGATAGATGCTACGCCACTTTGGGTAGCCTTTGAGGATTTCATAGTTTCCTTAAATCTGTTGAACTGAATGTGTCGTTCTCTAGCATTGAAGGGTTAGACCCATCTGCCAAAACGTATATGGCAATGTAACCATCACCAGTAACTCTTATGTGGACAGATTGTTATGCTTGAAGTAAAATGGCGCCGGGCACAATGCATTCTGGGAGCGCTCGGAGCCATGATGGATATTTACTTCATGCCGCAGTGAAAAGCTGCACACATTTTGCTGAGTGTTAGATTCATGGTGCTGAGAAAAACATGCTTTCCAAACCTGGTATACGGTCAAGTACATTTCGGCTGGGAAAGCTAACTTTGTTATGGTTTGCTACTGTTCTCTGTGGAGCGTGTTTTTAGAGAAGGGAAGCACTCTGCTTCTTGGGGGTAGCTCTCGATTGACCCAGCTGGCAACCGACGGCTGCTCATCAACTGCGCAAGTGCAATTTCCAGAAGGTTCGAGAATTAACTCCCCTTTGTGGAGTGTGTATATATGCGGAAGCCCGGAGGTGGTCAGGTGAGACTTCAGCCAGAGAAGGACGCTTACGTCTGGCACTCCTGTGAGCTGTAGTGCTCTCGGCCTGGCTGTTCCCGGGGTCTTCCAGCCGCTTCTGGGCGAGAAGAGGAATCCTGTTAGGCTCACGGTGATGTATTTCCTTTTGAATTCTTTACTTCTTCTGTGATTTATGTCCATATTATTTTTGTGAGTTATTTCTATGTACTTCTAAGCTTTGAATAAATAGCCGTATAAGAGCTGATTATCTTCTAAGAGTGTGTGGCTGTGAGTTATTGTGTCTGTCTGAGTTCAAAGTATTTGCTCTGTAATTGCATTGGTGATTTATGTTTTTTCCGTGTACTTTGGGGAGAGCAATACATTTTTGGCGTCACGAACAGGATACTTGTGATGAGTTGTTCCGAGTATTCAAGAATCCGTTGAAACGTAGATAGGATTCGGTTGTCTTGTAAGTGAAGTTTTTGAGTAGTGAAGTTTTTTTTTCCTCCTTTTGCCAGTGTGTGAGTTCCTGTGGGAGTGATTGCAGCGTGGAGAGAAAAAATATATAGATCCAATGAGGTTTTGTTTTGTTTGCGATAATGAGTAGTTTGTTCAGGAAGAAGAGCGTTACCGCTGGCGGTGACTGTTCTAATGTTGTTATTCCAGGATGGACTAAGAGTCCATATGATAAGGTGGCCCAGGCGTGGGCATGTGGTGCAGGTCTAAGTGAAACATGGGATCAAGGATTGGGAGATGCCGATCCGGCTGATGTAATGGCATGCTTGCAACAAGTTCCAGTAGAACGTGGCAAAGAATGTGCAGCATTAGGGAGGCGAGGTTGGGTTCTATTGCATGCTTATAGGAAAATACATCAAATGAAGGTGGAAATGAAAAATGAGGTCTTGCGATTAGAAAGAGAGCTAGCTGCAGAACGGCAGACTGCATTAATGCAGCGGATTCAAATGAAACTGTGTAAAGATATGGCCGACACATATCAGGCGGTGGCCGAGAGGGCAGCAGTCAGAGTAGCCTGGTATAAGTATAGGAAAAGACAGGGAGGGGTCAACAAAAGAAAGGTGGCAACAGTAATCGCTACCGCTGGCGTGGACTGGGATCCGGATAAGTGGAATGGTGATATTTTTGATTCGACCAGTCTAGAAAGTAGTTCCGCAGATGAGTCTGACCCCAAAATGGAAGTGAAATAGAAAACAGTGGCGGCTAAGCCCATTGGAAGACGGCGAGCCGGACCCCACCCGCAGAATCCTGCTGGCGGAATGGTGGATTTAACCACGCTGGAGGATTACACACAACAGGAGGTTGGGGAAATTATTACCCGTTTGAGGCAAAAATCAGTGGAAGCTTTATTGACATGGATGGTGAGATTACTAGATGGGGGTGCTGCAGGGTTGTTGGTAGATTCTACGGATTCACCGCGTTTTTTACCCCTGTCAATTGACACCAATGTACAGAAGGTCTTAAGAGCAGGACCGCCCCCTGATGCAAATGGTCAAGATACTCAGGTGTCTTTGTTGCACCTGGTAGCCCAAGCATGTAAACGTAAATACCCCATTACCACAGATTGGCCTAGTGAAGAAACAAAGTGGTATACATCGAGAGAAGCAATTCAAAAAGTCAGAGAGCATGCTATGAAAGAGGCTATTCATATAGATGCTCCTAATCACATGGGAGCCGTGCCGCTCTCAGTTTCAACTCGAAACATGGTGATTAGAACTGCGCCACCCGCATACAAAAGTGTCATTATGACTTTGCTCGTAGGTATGACAGCAAGGCTACTGATGAGGTAGCAGATGCCATTCGGCAACTTGCAGATTTGGGGGAGTGGGATAAGAGCGATAACAAGCCACGGGAGAGAGAGGGGCGTAGTGACAGAAGAACCGAAGGCAGGCAGCAAGATAGTAGAGACTCCCAAGTGTCCCAAAAAGACATGTTTTTGGCTTTGTTAAAAGATGGTGTGCCACACGAAGAAATTGATGGCATTGAAACCAGAGTAATGTATGAATTATACAAAAAACGAGGACTTGCAGCCAAAGAGCGCTATAAACAGGTTAATAAACTAGTAGTCACCACACCACAGGGGAACACCTCACCTTCTGCTCCCCCTGCGGAAGAACAAGACAAAGGGTCTATGGGAACACCTTCCCTGTACGAGCCAACATACGCTGATTTGAGAAAGGTGGTGAGTGCGATGTTAGAGGCGGAGTCGAGTCACACTCATTCGAAGTTTGATTAGGGCTTCGGCCAAGCTCCAGCAGCGTCTGCCCGGTTTATAGTCATAAAACCGAAAAAAAAATCCCGAAAAAAAAAATCTCGAAGTGAAAAGGTCGAAAAAAAAAGTCGAATTTTTTTTAATGACGTTTTTTGTTCAAAATGGGGGGGTTCCTCCCCCAACCCCCCTTTTTTCATTTTTTTTTTATTTTACCCCTTTTTTTTACTTACCTGACCCCAAAAAAGCATATAATTAAATAAATAAAAAATTAGACTTTTTTTTTTTAGATATTTTTTTTTCGAGATTATTGTAATTCGAGATTTTTTTTCCGGTCTTTTGACTGACCACCGTCTGCCCGCATAAAAGTGGATAGGCGACCTCATGTTGATGTTAAGATTTTTTGGGGGCCAGGAAATACACAAGGGGTGCGAGCATTGATAGACACCGGGGCGGAGGCCTCTTTGATTCATGGTAATCCAACACGATTTAAAGGCAAACAGTTTACTATTACAGGTCTAGGGGGAAAGGAGACCCCCGCAGTACAAACGAAAGTGGAGATGAAAATAGGCAATTTGCATAGGCAGAAATACCAAGTGTTGATTGTCCCGATACCTGAATATATAATTGGCTTTGACATTTTGGAAGGGTTAACCTTGGGACTTGGCGGTAAAACGTACCAGTTTGGGGTGAGTGCATTAATCTGTACACCCATTACCATAGGCAAATTGAAGATGCCCCCAGTGCAAGTGCCAGTGGCAACCAAGCGGTGGATTACAGGGAGTTGAATAAACACACTCCTCCCTTAGTGCCCGCAGTCCCAGATGCCATTACCTTGATTGAAAATGTCCAAAAGTTTGAGGGTACTTGGTATGCAGTGATCGATTTAGCCAATGCATTTTTCTCCGTGCCAATTGCTGACGAGTGTCAAGAGCAGTTTGCATTTTCGTGGAGTGGACGTCAGTACACTTTCACGAGGCTACCTATGGGGTACATACACAGCCCGACTATTTGTCACCGGCGGGTGGCAGAGCACTTAGACAAGATACCGTGTAAACCTGACATACAAATCTCTCATTACATTGATGATATTTTGATCCAGGGCAAGGATGAGCACAGTGTGCAAAGCCAGTTAGATGTCACTGTGGAAGGATTGAAGAAGGAACAGTGGGAGATTAATCCAAGTAAAATTCAAGGTCCAGCTGAAACAGTGATATTCCTAGGGATTCAGTGGCATCATGGGCATCGAAAAATGGTGCCAAAAGCTCGACAGAAAATACTTGAATTCACCACTCCAATGAACAAAAAGCAAGCTCAGCACTTTATAGGACTGTTTGGGTTTTGGAGACAGCACATTCCTCATTTAGGGCAGATATTGGCCCCCCTCTACAAGGTGACACGAAAGAAATATGAGTTTCAGTGGGGGGGAAGAGCAGCAGAGAGCCTTTGAGATGGCGAAAGACACCGTGCAGCAGGTGCTTGATTTATGGCCCTTGAAGGAAGGCGAAGTGGAATTAAATGTGTCTGTACAAGACAATTATGCAAACTGGAGTGTGTGGCAGAAACAAGACAGGAAACGTGTGCCATTAGGGTTTTGGAGTCATAAGTTGCCTGACGCTGGTAACTCATACACTCCATTTGAGAAGCAATTGCTGGCGTGTTATTGAGCTCTTGTTGATACTGAGCAGATGACGGTGGGCCATGATGTATTCATGAGACCAGAAATATCAATCATGCAGTGGGTACTGAGCTCTCCTAAAATGCATAGAATAGGACATGCTCAAGAAGCCAGCATAATTAAGTGGGAATGGTATATTCAAGACATAGCCAAATCAGGAAAGGCTGGAGTGGCAAAATTACATGAGCAAGTAGCCAACATACCGCCCTCAGATTACATACCACCGGAAGTGCCTGAAAAACGTGAGTCTCCCGTGAAATGGGGAGTACCTTACAGCGATTTGACTGTGGAGCAAACAGAGCATGCTTGGTTCATGGATGGTTCAGCTCGATATGTGGGAACTGAGCGGTACTGGAAAGCAGTGTCGTAATCCCAAAACAAAAAAGATGTTGACAATGACAGGGAAAGGGAAGAGAAGTCAGTTTGCAGAACTTTATGCATTTTACCAAGCATTGAAGCAAGAGACCCGTGGTCAATGTTATGTGTACACAGATTCATGGTCAGTGGCGAATGGATTGGCAGTGTGGTTGCCGACTTGGCAAAAGAATGGGTGGAAGATTAATTCAAAAGAGTTGTGGGGAAAAGAACTGTGGCAAGATATTGCAGAAATGTTATTACAAAGTGAAGTCACTGTATATCATGTGGACGCACATTGTGCCGCAGACTCATTAGACGTTGGTTTAATTCTGTTGCAGACGAACACACCAAGATTTCATCTGTGGATGCAGAGGCTCAGGAAGACGATTTGGAGGGTTTGGCCAAATGGGCCCATCAGAAATGTGGGCACCTTGGAGAAAAGGCTACTATCATGTGGGCACAAGCTCGAGGAATCAGTCTTCCTTTAGAAGTAGTGAAAACAATCATTTTGCAATGTCCAGTGTGCCAACACCAATTGCATTGACCCATCCCTCAAATTGTTCAAGGCACATTGAGAAGAGGAAAATTACCAGGTCAAATTTGGCAGATTGATTATATTGGTCCCATGCCAATCAGTAGAGGTTGTCAGTATGCATGCACTATTGTGGATACATACTCAGGATATTTGATGGTTTTGCCGTGCAAACGTGCAACACAACTGAACACTATCAGGTTGTTAGATCAGATCATACTACATTATGGAGTGCCTTTGCAGATTCAAAGTGACAATGGGTCACATTTCAAAGGCAAATTAATCCAGGAGTTTTGTCAGGAAAAGAGCATTGAGTGGCTATACCATGTTCCATATTACCCAGTTCATCAGGGTTAATTGAACGAATGAATGGGTTATTGAAAGAACAGTTGCGCAAATCTGGAGATGGCAGTTTGGCAGGCTGGCATGATCGTTTGTTTGATGCGGTGCAAGTATTAAACAATAGGCCTGTGTATGAACATGAAACGCCTTTGATGCGATTAATGACTCCTACTTTACAGGTACAACGCAATTCAGTCAGAGAGACACTATTGTACTGGGAAATTACTCCAGGTTCTTTAGCTCCCTATCGAGCAATTCCAGAGACAGCAGGGGTAGACTTGCATTCCCATGAAGAAATCAGATTAGATCCGAGAGGAATAGTTGTAATCGAAACAGGGATTGGAGTACAAATTCCCCCAGAACATATGGGATGGATTGCCCCTAGATCTGGCCTAGCATTGAAGGGAGTTCAAGTGTTGGGAGGGGTAATTGATGCTGATTACCAAGGCGAGATTAAAGTCATCGTAATGAATAGGGGGGACCAATTGTTATCAATCCACAAGGGTGATTGAGTGGCCCAATTGATAGTTATTCCCATTAAGTTGTCCATGATTAAGAAGGGGGAGCCTCCTACAGTGTTAACTACCCGTGGGGACCGTGGTTTTGGCTCTTCAGACAGTATGGTACCGGGTGCAAAGGTGTGGGTGGAAAAGCCTAGTGGCCCACCAGTACCCGTAGATGTCATTGCATCAGGCAAAGATCAAGTAGTTTTAGTTATGGAGCCTGGTAGAAAGAAATGGCAATATGTACCCGCAGACAAATGTTACCTGAGAGAGTGATGTGCAACACTGATATCTTTTTTCTGGGTTTGCCTTGTAGATCCTGTGTCAGGCTGGTGTAATTGTGGTACTAAATGGACTCTGCTGCTACCAACGAAAAATGTCACATCTGTGCCAGTGATCAAGGGGATACTGATAGTGATGAATAATGTTGTCCCCAAGCAGCCGTATGCCAAAGCCGAAAAGCCAGCCAGACCGAAGACATGGATTTGTGAAATGCGGCAAACACATCAGGAGCAAGTGAAAACAACCTTGATGCCAGTCATGCAAGATGCACTTTCAGGAAGGCGAAAACATTCTCCTATGATCACCCAAGCGGAGAATATGTGGATATATCTGGCACAGCAAGTACTGAACATATCACACTTTTGTCTTACTGATGTGCCCAATGCTGAAGCTTTATTGACTACGTGTTTAGTAGCGCTGCCGATGCCTGTTCCGGTTTTAAAGCACATCTGCGGCGTCACACACAATGATTCTTTAGTTCAAGACTCAGAAATTAGGCAATCTTTTTCAGTTTACGAATATTGTAGGTTCTGCCAAGAGACTGACCGTAAATGGAGAAATTTGACACGTGTTATTACTTATACTATAACCCAAGGTGATGTATGTTATTTTATGACCTGCGATGCACAAGAAATTGGCAACTGCCGACAGATCGAGTTAACCAACCAGCACAATCATACAATGTTTGAGAGACTACTATGTTCGCGAGTGCCACGCAAATGCACCAGTGTTAATAATACTATGTCGTGCAATCATACAGTGATAACTGCCAGTCATTTGAATCATGTGAAACTTCCAACAGGATGGCTCTTTTCATGTGGTAACATTACATACACTTATATTCCAGCTAACATTTCTGGAGTTCCATGTGCTTTAACTCGATTAGGACTAATGATGTTTCCTTTACACCCAGCGATAACTCGAGGTAAAAGGTCAACTTTCGAATCTGTAGGTCTATCCCCTGACTGTGATTCACATGTACACTTGTTATCAGAAGCTGAGGTTCTAGCATTAACCCTTTCATTAGTGGGAGTTTGGGGTTTAGCTGCTGGAGGTTACAAATCTTTGATGAAATTAGCATGTTTAGTAGTCAAAAGCCTTAATCATACTTCGCAGGCATTAGAAGAATTACTCCTTGATAGTCAAGTTATTAGAAAAGCAACTTTGCAGAACAGAGCTGCTGTTGATTATCTATTGCTAAAACATAATTTAGGGTGTAACGCATTTCAAGGTATGTGTTGTTTCAATTTAAGTGACCATTCACGATCTATTGAAAGTCATATTCGAGGTTTGAGGGATCTCATTTCTCAAGTGTCTCAAGATCGTACTGGAAATTGGTGGGATTGGTTATTTTCATGGATACCTGATATTGGGGGTACACTACGTTACGTTGTTGCTTGTATTTTCATTATATTGTCTATCATAATTGCTTGTTGTTGTTGCATTCAATGTATTCCCAATTTAGCTTTAATCTTTCGTAGGTTTCAGAGACCGGTTCCTTTGCCACCGGGCTATGGAAGGTAAATATCCAAGGGTGGAATTGTTATGCTTGAATTAAAATGGCGCCGGTGCGCAACGCATTCTGGGAGCGCTCAGAGCCATGATGGATATTTACTTCATGCCGCAGTGAAAAGCTACACACATTTTGCTGAGTGTTAGATTCATGGTGCTGAGAAAGACATGCTTTCCAAACCTCGTATGCGGTCAAGGACATTTCTGCTGGGAGAGCTAACTTTGTTATGGTTTGCTACTGTTCTCCGTGGAGCGTGTTATTAGAGAAGTGAAGCACTCCGCTTCTTAGGGGTAGCTCTCGATTGACCCAGCTGGCAACCGACGGCTGCTCATCAACTGCGCAAGTGCAATTTCCAGAAGGTTCGAGAATTAACTCCCCTTTGTGGAGTGTGTATATATGCGGAAGCCCGGAGGTGGTCAGGTGAGACTTCAGCCGGAGAAGGACGCTTACGTCCGGCACTCCTGTGAGCTGTGGTGCTCCCGGCCTGGCTGTTCCCGGGGTCTTCCAGCCGCTTCTGGGCGAGATGAGGAATCCTGTTACGCTCACGGTGATGTATTTCCTTTTGAATTCTTTACTTC
Organism: Ambystoma mexicanum; assembly: GCF_040938575.1. Lineage (NCBI taxonomy): Eukaryota > Metazoa > Chordata > Amphibia > Caudata > Ambystomatidae > Ambystoma > Ambystoma mexicanum. Next base: position 100,211,359 of record NC_090936.1, on the reverse strand, counting down.
TTCTGTGATTTATGTCCATATTATTTTTGTGAGTTATTTCTATGTACTTCTAAGCTTTGAATAAATAGCCGTAAAGAGCTGATTATCTTCTAAGAGTGCGTGGCTGTGAGTTATTGTGTCTGTCTGAGTTCAAAGTATTTGCTCTGTAATTGCATTGGTGATTTATGTTTTTTCCGTGCACTTTGGGGAGAGCAATAGACAGATGTGGTCAACATAATGCCTGCAGCTTTTGGGATGCACGTCCAGACCACTGCCCCACCTAGACGATTATGATTGAGGAAAATATATTAGAATATGGACATGTACACAGGACATGGTGGATAGGTGTTATGGGTAAGGATAAGTGGCAGGAGTAGAAACCCATGAAGGGGAAGTTAATCAGAAATGCTGCAGCTTACTCATGTATAGTATGGTAATGTTTATTTGTAAAGCATCTATACACAAGGCAAGTGTTTCAAAGCGCTCAAGGAGGGAGGGAACAAGGGGAAAAACAACAGTCATTCAGAGCACTTGAATTTCTGAACGATACAAGTCTGCACAGGCAGAGTAAGTGCATATAATACGAATAAAGGTGTAGACAACAACAAATGGGTCTGACAACGATTCTGCGGTTTTCTGAAGTGCATTGAGGTGCCACAATGCAAGGAGGGGGACATGGAGGATAGATTAGACGATCTTCATGGCATGGTACATTCAGATAATTGCAAGTGCACAGACGATACAGGAGAGTGGAGAGGATAGACAAGTTCAGGGGGTGGGTCCAAGTGCACCCAGTCAGTAAGACAACTGGGGTAAGTGCTGAGAGATGCTGCTCTCATGGGTCATTGACCAAGTGCAGTAGCGATGAGGCAAGTGCAGGCCCGGAGGCAGTGCAAGAGGACTGGTGGGTATCCCAGGGGCCTGTGAGAGACTGCGGTCCACCCGCCAACCAGTCAGCAAGCTGTGTGGAAAAAGGAGGGAGAGAGGGATAGAGCAGAGAGAGAGGCTAGCAGGGAGAGAGAAAGAGGAGGAGAAGAGGAATGTCTCAAGGAGTTTCCTGAACTTCAGGAGATCAGGCTCAAGGCGGAGGGCTGCAGGGCGGCTATTCCAGAGGAAGGCCCCCTGCTGAGGATACATATCTCCCTCCAAATCTCTGCTTGGAGAACCGGCTTGCACGCAGAAGGTTGGAGGTAGATGAGCGTAGCGCTCGGGAAGGATAGTATTTATGTAGGCATTGTTGTGGTTGCGAAGGTTCCAGGCCCCAGAAAGCCTTGTGGACAATGCAGAGGTTCTTGAACTTGATCCTTGCAACCACAGAAAGACAGTGGAGGGATTTCAGCACCGGAGAGATGTGGTCCTTGAGCTTGAGGCCAAGGATAAGTCTCATGGTTCTGTTCTGGATGAGTTGCAGAGGGCACAAAGCAGAGGTAGTGAGTTTGAGAAAGAGGCTCTTGGAGTAATGCAGCCTTGGGAGAACCAGGGCACTGGAGACGGTGAGCTACTGGGGGAAGGTGAGAAAAGCAAGAGTACCTCTGAGGAGGTGCAGCTGGTAGTTTGACTTTTTAGAGATGTCCGAAATGTGAGTGGAGAAGGAGAGAGTGGAGTCAAAGATTACTTTTTGCCTCACAGGAAGGTGCGGGCGCAGGCCCAAGGGAGGCCGACCAGCGAGAGAGTCGGAAAGCGGGAGCAGGAGTCCCAATGTGAACGATCTCAGTCTTACTGGCAATGAGGCAGAAGTAATTTGTGGCACACCATGACTGAATTGCGGACAGACAGTCAGATATGAGCGAGGTAGAGGAGGTGGCTGAGGGTAGCCTGAAGGAGAGTTGCGTGTCATCCGCATAGCACTGGAAGTTAGAGATGAAAGTGGCAATCACACGTGCCAGGGCAGCCATGAAGACATTGAAGAACCAGGGGGATAGGTTAGAACCCTGGGGAACGCCATAGGTTGAAAGAGTAATAGTAGAGAGAAAAGGTCCAAGTTCCACCTGGGATGGGCGGTCAGAAAGGAAGGAGGTTAACCATGCCAGAACCTGACCTGTGATTCCCAGGGTGTCACAGAGATGTACGATCAGGATGTTGTACACATGTCAAAGGCAGAGGGAGAGGTCAAGAAGAATGAGGACAGAGGGAGTGTTAGTGCCAATATTTAAGAGCAGGTCTTCATAGGTGTTCAGAAGAGCAGTTTCCATGCCTATGGATGCTATGAAGCCAGATTGTTAGTCGTGGAGGCAACCTGCAGATTCAGTGTGGAGGGTGAGCAGAGAGATAGCCAGCTTCTTCAGGAGTTTTCCCAGGAAAGAGGTGATAGAGATGGGGCAGTAGTTTTCCAGAATGGAGGGGTCGGCAGATGGTTTCTTGAGCAGAGGGTGCACAAGGGAGTGCTTAAAAGAAGTTGGGAAAACCCCAATGGCAAAGGAGAGATTGCAGACATCAGCCAAGGCTGTGGCGAGCAAGTCAATGTTATCCTTAATGGTTTTGGAGGGGCAGGCGTCCACCTGTTTGAATGAGGCCTTCATAGACCAGACTTGTCTGGTAACCTCATCAGGTGTGAGAGAAGATAGGGGAAGTTGTGTGGGGCCAAGGGAGACTCCAGAGGTGTTGGTGCATGATGTGGTGTGGAAGTCAGAGAGGAAAGGATGTCTCCGGTTTTTGCGGTGAAGTGTGCTGCCAGGGCCGAGCAAAGGTCCTCGGTGGCTTTGACAGAAGAGGAGGCTGCTGTGGGATTGGGCAATTCCTTACAGACTTTGAAAAGTTCTACCATGTTGGTTGATGCCACAGAGACGCAGGCTTGAATAGATAAAGACTCTTTTCTTGGTGTGGATGCAGAGTCAATATTACCTTTGAAGGAGGCGGCAGGCCAGTTTGCCAGAGGGTCCGCCTGACTAGTTCCATTTCCGCACAGCTGCCCTACACTTGCGTTTGAGGGCAGCCAGATCAGAGTCATACCAAGGTTTGCACTTTTTGGAAGGCTTCAGTCGGACACTCATGACAGTGGCAAGAGAATCAAGGGTGTTAGAGATAGAGAGATTGAACTTAGTGAGGGTTGTGTCAGGGTGGAGGTCAGCCACAGGAGTAGGAGGCGGAGAGTAGGTGGAGGCAAAGGCAGCCGCTGTCACTCTTTTCATGGGTCTGGAGTCTTTTAATCTGGGTGGCCGTGCCGGGTGTACCGATGCAAGAGGAGTGGAGAGCTTCAAGTGTGAAGAGAGAAGAGAGTGGTCCATCCAAGAGAATGGGGTAGTGAGAGGGATAGAGAAAGGGATGTCAGAAGGTATGAGAGCATCCAAAATGTGGCCCGCTGTGTGCGTGGAGCCCGAAGGTAAGATGGAGAGGGAGAGAGAATCACATAGGTTACGGAAAGGTCCTGAGGAGTCAGGCGAGTCCAGGTAGATGTTCAGGTCACCCAGCAGGAGGAGTTGAGAGGAGGCGAGGTCAGCCCATTCCGAGAGGAAGAGAGTGGTCTGTCCTGGTGGCTGATAGAAGGTGGCCATAAGGAGAGAAGATTTAGGAGAGTGTGAGAGCCTGCAGACTAGGCACTCGAAAGAGGAGCAGTCCTGAGTGGGGACGATGGACACAGGTATCCATTCTGGGAAGATCAATGCCACTCCCCCTCCTGACCCCTTAGGCCTGGGCACACAGAGGATCTTTTATCCTTCAGGGAGGAGTGTGTGAAAGCTCATGACAGAGCTCTCCTAGAATCATGTCTCCGTGATGGCGAGCACATCTAGATCCATGTGTTCAAGGAGGTTGCAGATGTCAGACAAGTGTTTGACAGCAGAGCGAGAGTTAAGAGTGGCAATATGGAGCAGCTTGCCATCTTTGAAGGTCTTCCGCAGGGGGCGCAGGGAACGGTGGCAGGAGACCCAGAGAGATAGTGGAGGATTGCGGAGGAGCCAAGACCAACAAGGGAGCCTGGACAATGGGGTAAGGCAAGGGCACTTGTGCGGAAGAGGAGGAAGGCACAGTAGGCAAGGGAGCCTGTGCAAAGGATAAGGAAGGCACAGTAGAATATAGTACAATATATTATGCTCATATACACGATAGACACATCAGGAACTAACATTGCATTTACGAGTCAACCTGAGTCCTTGCAAGCCCTGTTCTCCTAGATAACAGAGAACACTGAGGTCTTGCTTCTCATCTTATTGGTGTTTCCTGATTCCCAGGCCTGGCAAAGGAACACACATATGCCCCCACATTAGATAGATCTTTGAACTAATAAGGTAGGAATGTGTGCAGCCGAAGACGTGAAGGGCTGCGGCCTACCACCAAGGACGGATTCCTACGAGGGAAGGCAGAGGTCTTGAGATGCCAAAACATCAACTAAGATTTAGGGGACTAGCGCCACAGAACGATGGTCACTCTATTTGAACTACCAGATTTGCAGGGAAATAGTGTTATGCTCACCTGGCTCCCACAGGGGCGTCGGTCGGACCCGGACACCTGCGGTCTCCACCCACGTGATGCGTAGTGTAGCGATGACTGACTGGATCTGCTCTCCTAATCTTGTCTGCTTAACCCGTAGAAATATTTTCCTGCAAGTGGAGAGATGGATTTAGCCACTTGTGGATTCAAGTGATGGCACCCCCACAGTCCTCCCCAACTAATCACCTCCGAAATGCCCTCACAGCAATCTCACCTTATATTCTTGAAAGATGAGCTCTCCATCCTGCGTGGATTTGCAAGGGCGCGTCAATTCCAGTTACTTCACTGGTTTGAAGGCTTGGGAGAGTTCCGGAGAGTATTGACTCTGAGGTTCCTGGTGAGGACCAGTAAGTATTAAGTTCATAGAGTTCAATATGTCCGATGTTCACTCTTGTTCCCCCCTTCCTTTCTTGACTTGCAGCTGGCTTGTGAAAAGATGCTCTTGTGGCAGCTGGTGACGCTCAGGTAAGAGTCTGTATTACCCGGTGCTGTCCGGTAAATGTTGCACGAGAAAAACGTGTTGTTTTGTCTCTCTTTACAGATGCGGCAAGTGAAAATATGGAGAGTCACAAAAGGATGCCTCCGGTGGTAAATCAGGTAAGTCTATGGTGGTAAGAATTATATTTGTTGGTTCCCTCGGCTCACCTTGTGGTTTTCTTTTGTCTCCTAGGTGCCGAAGTTCGGCGAAGAAATGATGGAGGCAGCGCCGACCCGAAGGATGCTGTGAAGACTGGTGAGTATGGCGTGGCGCTGCAGCTGGAGGTGCGGCGCGTGCAGAAATTATGTTCTTTACAGGTCCGGAGACAAGATGGATCCAGAATCAGGTGTGGAATAGAAAAAAGTTTGTTTTCTAACCTTGTCCCTTTCTTTCCTCTTTGTTTTAGGAGCTCCGGATTCGAGGCGGCCGTGGCAGAAGACTGGATGCAGGCTGCAGGCACGGTGAGTGTTACGCTGCTGGATGCAGAATAACGCAAAGCTGTGTTGCTGGTCGGGTGTGGTTTAAATAGCCTCAAAAGCAGTCCCAGGTAAGAAGTCCCTAGAACCACACCCCAGTAAAAAATAGTCCCTGTAGAAAAATAGTCCCTTTCAGGCTTCATGTTGGATTGGAGTCATTTGCAGCATGGTCTGCCTGAGGTAAGTAATGACTATGAGCCTGGCGCCTTAGGTGCCAGGACTGATTCCTACTATGAGCCTGGCGCCAGGACTGAACCCAGATAGCCCCTAGCCGGGGCTGCTGAGGTTTTACTAAATGTCTAGATGCCTGCTCCCGGGGCTGATGGGCTTGGTCCGGATGCCTGGGGGTAGGCATCATGACAAATAGGCTCTAAATCCTCCGTGACTGGATTGATTAGTGGGATAGTACATTTACTCTTGGTGAGGGGGGAACTAATAAAAGGGAAAACAGAGAACGACATGATCAACGTTTTGTACCAGGGAGAGCCAGGAATTATGCCCATACAGTGGGGAGGGCATGATGGGGCCCCTGGCATGTCTGGGATGAGAAAGGGGCTGCTTTGTCCACAAGGACCAGGCTGACCTCAAGGAGTCCCACCACGTTCATATTGGTGTATGTCACATGGTCAGGATAAAAGGTAGGGTGGTGCCAATAATATGTTAACCAGCTGTTTTGCAGTACCCCATGATATACGAGGACACTGCCCACGTGTGGTGAAAACGAGCGAGAAGACAACGGGACCAATGGGAAAATTGACCATATGTAATCATATGCCAATGAGGGTGGGGGATTAACACTGTATATCGATTGCATCATGAGCAACTATTTATGTGTTTATAACTTGAATATTGCATGAAAGACATGAGAGAGCTCTGTGGCAGTGGATTTGCCTTTTCCTTTTTGCATACAAAAACAATTTCTCGTCTTTCTCAAAAGCAGGTGCACCTAGTCTTTTTCCCTAGTGGGTTGTATTTTCTTGGACTGATCATTGGGAGCTGAACCATATTTTTGGTGACCCCAACATGATCCCAGTGCCCCCCGTGAAGATGGGGGATTCCTGACCCCACATCGGAAGGGACCGCTCCTACCTGCAGCGAGCAGTCCCCCTTGTGCATGACCTTTGAGAGGTTTACAGGAGCTGTGTTATCAGAATTCCTGTCTGTTCTTTGGAGGGGGACGCTGTCCACGAACTGTGCAGGCCATTGACGGGATCCCGTGATGGAGGACTTCAGGTGAACACGCAGACTTAAGTGCTCCCCCTTTTGGAGAACCATAAGTGGGATACGAAGAGAGTGTGTGAGTATTGAAGAATAGGTATTGTAAGGAACTCATGGTGGCAACAGTAAAGACAGACACAAGTGATCACAGTTCAAGGGTGTTTATTAAACTGTATAGAAGGGTTGGAAAAACGCCTAATCTAAACTTAAATCTAAGATGGGAGCAAGCTACAACCATCAAATAATAATAAGGAAGTCCTAGTGGCATCTTGTCAAATAAAAAGGCCCATACTAAGAAAAAACTATTGCGAAAGCTTACGCTAAATACAAATAAAGAGTGTGGGATAAAGAAGAAAGAACAGAACAGAGGATGGGTTTCCCCTACTTCGCTGGCAGAGGGGAAGCAACAAACAGTATTAAACAGGGGCTGGTTCGACCCCTGTTTAATACATAAAGAAGAAAGAAAGCAGTGTTCACAAATGATAAGTCAGGATGTGTTAGTCGGAGGTCTCCCTTCCCCATGTTTTGAGCACAGGACAAGATAGGACTCTGGAGCATAGCACACGCTCAAGTTTTCCCAGCATGAGCCAACAGTTACGCTCTCACCTATAAGAGCCTTCGGTGGCTAAGTCTCTTTTTGACGAAAACTCTCTTGTCTCAGAGGATCCGATGCATTCCAAAAGCAATAAACAGTTCCTTTCTGCTTGCACGTTGGGTGATAACTTTTCACCCTTGGATCCCCCTCTTATGGGCTAAGATCCACAAAAAGTTCTTGAGAATATCAGGACCTTCAGTAGTTAACTTTCTGGCTTCCAAGGGCCTGATGCGTTCAAAATCACAAACAAAAGTTATTTTCTGCTTTGCACTTGGGGGGATGATACTTCACCCCTAGGTCCCCCTCTTCTGGGCTCCGACCCCTCTGGAATATCAGCCTCGCTCCGTCAGGTTCACTCTGGCTTGTATTCACACACTTTTATCCATGATCTTCTCGTGTCATTAGGGTGATTGCTTCTCACCCCTGGGTCCCCCTCTTCCGGTCTCAGACCCCTCTCGAATTTTAGCCTCCCTCCGTCGGGTTCACTGCAGCTTTCAACACAATCTCAGCTGAGACTTTCACAAATCTTAATGTCTCTTTACACTCACTACTGAAGGTGTTCTAACTTGTCCCATTAATACTCGTAGAGGTCTAAAACAAGGATGTGTGTTAGCCTCATCAGTTTTTCATTTTTTTCTAGCAGACATTGGCCCTATTCTTGTACAAGCATTGGGAGATCCTCCAAAACTTCTTCTTAAACTGACCCCAGCCTTGCTTTATGCGGATGATCTTGATCTACTCTCAAAAACTCCCTATGGTCTCCAAAGTTTACTTAATGCAGTGGCTTCATATACTCGATGAAATCTGTTGACTATTAATCTACAGAAAACCAAAATAATGATTTTTGCTCCCAAGAGGAAAAACATGATAACGTCGTTTAATTGGCATATTGCTAACTCTCAAATTGAAATCGTAAATCAGTATACTTACTTGGGCGTGGCCATTTCTAATGTCAGATCACAGCCCCATTGGTTAACCATCAATGAGAAACTGGGACAAATTATCTCCCAGGTTAAGATAATTCAAGCAAGGCTGGGGAAGTTTTTCAATTGCTCCGGCTTTAACCTAATATTGTCAGAAGGTCACTCCGGTCTTACTCTATGGGTCTGAGAATCAGGGACCAATGCCGGAGCCATGTTGGAGTAGATTGGAGAGCATTTATTGGAGGCGCTGTTTAAGTTTACCAAATTGTGTATCAATTTGCTGGATCTGACACGAGTTAGGTCTAATCTCCTTATATACACGACACTTGTGGTTTATTGTCAATCTATTTCGTAAGTGTGTAATGACAACAGATAATCGAATGCTAATAGGTATATTGTCAAATCATTTACTTACAAGTAATGAACTATATGTATCTAAATGGCGTGAAAATTGCCATTACTGCTTTAGCAGAGGCTAATTTATCTCTTCAGACCCTACTTGATAACCCTGTGAAAGTCAAGACTAAGATGTTTACTGCTGATTGGATAAAAAATCGAGCACAATGTTTGGAGTTAAATGATTTTAGAGACTATCTGCAATTGCACAAAAAACAAGGTGTAATGGAGCCATATTTAATTAGATCACCTTTGGTGCCACACAGAATGGAATATTCCAGGCTGAGATTTAATCTCTGCCCCACTCGCAAAATATTGACAAGGCGTAAATTGCTGATGATAGTAGATGGCTATTGTAGACATTGCAAAGAAAAAGATCAGAAAGAAACTCTACAACATTTATTTACTGAATGTACGTCCCTCGTCCATGAGCGTATACAGTTTCTCAAACCATCTCTGAGACATTATATAGAATTGTCTCCAAGTTTCCTGTGGCAGATGATACTTGAGGGTAAAAACACCTCCTTAAGAATCATTGTAATTCGATTTCTGCATGACCTAAATCTATTAGATAAACCCACCGATGAAATTATCAAGTAAATTAAATCTAAACTTAAATTGTTGACCTCAATATGTGGCATAATGTCAGGAATATGGGGTGGTGGAAGCGAAAGAGGTGTTTAAATCTGAAAAGAGCTTAGTATTTGTACATGGGCTGGATAACTACATTTCCCAGCAGCCCCTTGTCCATTCGTAGTCCTTGCCATGCGCGTTGGCCAGCTGTCAGTAATTAACAACAGTTTATCACGGGCCAACGGCGCGCGGCAGGTGTGGCTTATTGTTTCACGAGGCGAAGCCATGCCGGAGGTTCGTGTGGTCCGTGCACGCCTTACATCAGGATTCCGGGTATGTGATCTCAGCCGCACACGGTGAACTACGTGGTCCTAGAAAGAACGGGCGACGAAGCACGGGAAGTACAAGGAGGACTCGCGTCGCTTTGTTCAGGCTCCGTTCCATACCGGCGCTGACTCTGTGAACGGGGCCTCGCTCGCTTCTATCAAGGTGTCATCATTTCTCGTCTGGGACAGCTTGCGAGTCTCCCAGACGCACAGATAAGTGCTCACTGATTTTGTTGCTTTCCGTGTGTTATCGTGGGGCAATGTTTGCATATGAAAGACTTGGAGGAGCATATTTTATGGGCTGAACACTTTGATTAGTCCATGTTTAGGGATTACTGAATGTTTCTACTATGGAGGCAATAAACGGTCAGGACGTACTACACACAGCGTGGCATTAGGCTGCTCCCTCAGTGTATATGTTTGTTGGAATCTATTCTCCGTTGGTCTTGAACTCACACCTTTGGTCCTACATGTTCTATGAATGTTTATGTTGCTTCTGTGTCATGTTCTTCATGTTGGGAATCATATCCCATGAGTTTGTTTCATTTACGCTTGCATACATGTATTCTATGTCCTGGTAATTACTACATGTGCCTTTATCAAGGGGCTATTAGAGAGCACAATTACACTAGCTAAGGTCCTTATTCAGCCTGTATTAAGGGGACATATTTTGTGATCTATGTGTGTGTTATGTGTCATGGTTTACTAGCTACATATTAGCCAGTGTAGGGTTTTTTCCCCTGTGTTTCCCCCCATCCTATCCACTGTAGGTGTTTCCTAAACCTCTATCCGGTTTCCCTTAACCTCCCCTTCCCCGTCCACAACCTCTCCCTAACCCTCTTCCCCCATTGGCTGCCACGTGGTATCCTGTATTTTAAATATCAGGTATCTGTGCCAACCACGGGTGGAGGGTCGACTTAATTTGGCTTCTGAGGTTCGGGGCAGAGTGTCGACACTTCCCTCTATTATGGTGTTTTTGACATAATAAGCCACCCCCAAATTGGGATACTTATAGCCACCCGAGCCAAATGGAGGTGACCGCTCCGGCCTTGGCAGATGTGCTTAAGGCGCTTCAAGATATTCAGGTAGAGTTAGTACAAGCAAAATAGGAATCAGACACGTTAAAGGCCCAGGTACAGGATCTGGTAGCTCAGAGAACACAGTTGGAAGGAGCTAATGTGGCAAGAGGTTCCCAGAGTCAGAATCCCATGGTTATTGTCCAACCCTCCAGTAGTGTACCGTTGGCAGTGCCAGAGCGCTTTTCTGGTGATACTAGGAAGTATATGACATTCCTGACCCAATGCCGTCTTCATTTTTTGTGTAAACCTACTGCGTTCAAATCTATTCAGGCTCGGACGGCATTTGTAATTTCATATCTGACAGGAGATGCAGCTGCATGGGCAATGCCGTTGGTGCAGAAAGATGATCCCTTATTATACAACTGGGATGGTTTTCTAGGAGAATTTGGCAGGTTATTTGATCGCAGAGAAGTGTCATTAGCTCAAGATAAGGAGCTGTTGGGATTAAGACAGGGAGGTCGGGATTTAGGCACATATGTTACCCAGTTTAACAGGTTGGTAATTGAGACCGAGTGGCCAGTGGCAAAACAGACGGTGTTATTCTACCAGGGATTACGTGAGGAACTGAAGGATGCCATTGCTCAAGTGGAACCACAACCAACCACTTGCACGGCTATGATTGATTTAGCTCTTAGATTGGATCATTGCATGAATGAAAGGAAAGGAGATAAAAAAAGACTGGAAATGGGGCCTTTTGTGAATTTAGACAGAAGCAGAGGAGGAAGGACAAGTGAAGTGGAACCAATGCAAATTGGTAGTGTAAGAGGGCCCTTGTCAGCAGCTGAGAAAGAACAACATAAGGTGAAGAAACTGTGTCTTTATTGCGGGCAAGCAGGACATTTTATACGTACATTGCCCAATACTCCACAGAAAAGTGGAGATAGTGTGAGAACTACCAAGGAAGCGGAAAAGAGATGGGCCGGCCTTAAGGGGAACACAGGTGACAGGCCCCATGGAGATCAAGTTCCCCAGATGGGTTGCAAACACAGTGGGGGGGTAAGACTTCCCACTTATATATATTAGTGACGTTATGTTTTGCTCTGACGAAACAGGAGGTTCTGGCCATGGTAGATTCAGGGGCTACTGGTAATTTCGTGGATATTACTTTGGTGGAACAGTTAGGATTGCCTCTGTGTGACAAAAGCAAGGCGGAAGGAGTACAGTCAGTGGATGGTTCTCCGTTGGTATCAGGCCCTATAAGAAAGCAGACAGCAAAATTGTAAATGATTTGTGGACAGGGGCATAGAGAGGAAATTACGTTTGATTTAATAGCAGCCCCTCAATTTGGATTAATTTTGGGAATACCCTGGTTGGTGCTTCATAACCCCAGAATTTATTGGGTAAGACGGACAGTGTGATTTGAGGAGCAGCAATGTCAAGAGCATATCTCTTCGGACACAGCACCAGTGACATGGTTAGTCAAAAAGAGGTCCGAAGATCAAATTGTGGGAGCAGTGGCAGAGGGAATTCCTGCACCATACAGAGAGTTTAGTGATGTGTTTGACAAGAAACTGGCTGAGCAATTACCTCTGCATAGACCTTATGATTGTGTAATAGATTTGGAGGAGGGAGCAAAATTACCTTGCAGCAGAATTTTTGCCCTTACAGAAAAAGAAAATCCGTATTTGCAGGATTATATTTAGATGACATGTTGACCAAGGGATTTATTAGGCATTCCACATCCCCGGTCTCCTCACCTTTATTTTTTGTTCCAAAAAAAGAAGGGACTTTACGTACTCGTATTGACTACAGAGCCTTAAATAAGGTAACTATCAAGAATAGATTTCCTTTGCCATTGATTTCGGTTTTGTTAGACCAAGTGAGGTCTGCTAAGATTTACACTAAGTTGGATTTGAGAGGAGCTTATCATTTGATACGGGTTAAGGAAGGGGATGAGTGGAAGAAGGCTTTTAGGACTAAGTTTGGGTTGTTCGAATACCTTGTAATGCCTTTTGGTTTATGTAATGCTCCTGCTGCTTTTCAGTTCTTTATGCAAGAAGTTTTACAGGAATTCATTGATGTTTTTGTTATTGTTTATATTGATGATATCTTGATTTATTCTGAATCTCCAGAGCAGCATGTGTGACATGTAAAAATAGTATTGCAACAATTACAGGATTGTCAATTTGTGTCAAAGTGGAGAAATGTGCCTTTAATGTAACACAAGTGGCATTTTTGGGATTTATTTTTACTAATACAGGCATTGTGATGGACCCTAAGAAAGGGCAGGCAGTGAGAGACTGGCCTTCGCCACAATGCATCAAAGATATCCAATCCTTTCTAGGCTTTGCCAACTTTTATAGGTGATTCATCAGCAATTTCTCGAACATAATCACTCCCATCACGCATTTGTTAAAAAAGGCCGTGAAATTTACTTGGAGTGATGAAGCTGAAAACGCTTTTCAGAAGTTGAAAGTAGCCTTCACTACTGCTCCTGTGTTACAACATCCTAACATGGAGAGAGTATTTCAAGTTGAGACAGATGCTAGCAATGTGGCGATAGGCGCTATTCTGTCACAGAAAGATGAAAAAGAAATATGGCACCCGGTTGCATTTTACTCCAGAAAGTTGTCAGGGTGTGAGCAAAATTATTCTATAACCGATAAGGAGTTGTTGGCGATTTGAGCAGCATTCCTTGAGTGGCGACACTAATTATTGGGTGCTAGACATCAGGTGGTGGTGGTAACTGACCACAAAAATGTGCAATATTTAAAGACAGCACACACACTTAGTCCAAGACAATTGCGATGGTTTCAATTCTTTAATGAATTTGATTTTGTGGTTACTTTTTAGACCAGGGAGCAAAAATGGGAAGGCAGATGCACTTTCTAGACAACAAAATTTGTAACATCCAGTAGGTGAAGTTAAAACCGTTATCTCACCAGATAGAATTGTTGGCCCCATTACCACACAAGTCACAGACTTAGTCAAAAAAGCTTTAACATCAAGACAGATGGTACAGTGGCGGAATAGTCATCCGGCACATATTATACGAGAAGGGTTGCCCTATCATCAGAAGAGATTGTATTTACCAACGAAAGAGTTGCAGGACAAGGCTCTCTTCTGGTGTCATCCGTCCCCTTTAGCAGGACAAGCAGGGTTGAGAAAAATGCAGAACATGTTGGAAAAATACTTTTGGTGGCCCTCCCTGAAACAAGATATGGAAAAATATGTGGAATTATGTGAGAATTGTGCAAGGAACAAAGCAGAACATGTTAGAAAAAGAGGGTTGTTACAGCCTTTACCTACTCCTGAGCAACCATGGACACACATTTCTATGGATTTTATTACTGATCTGCCGCCGGATAAGCAATATGACACCATATGGGTAGTGGTAGATTTTCTGTCAAAACAGGTTCACTTCATTCCTTGTGAAGGAATACATGGGGCAGGCAAACTGGCTGAGTTATTTCTACAACATGTGGTAAGGCTGCATGGATTGCCGAAAAGTATTGTCTCAGATAGAGGTTTGCAATTTACCTCCAGATTTTGGCGTGCTTTTTGTCGAATATTGGGAATTAACTGTGCTCTTTCCACCAGTTATTACCCCCAGACAGATGGGCAAACAGAGAGAGTTAATCAAACACTTGAACAATATTTACAGGGCTATTTGAGTGATGGTTGGGACTCTTGGGTGCAAGCTTTATGGTTAGCAGAATTTACTTATAACAATACCTACCATACTTCCTTGGGCATGGCACCTAATGAATGTTTATATGGTCTTGAACAAAATATGATAACAGAAGATTTGCTGGAAATAGGAACTATGCCAGTGTTACAGGAGCGCAAACAGTTGCTTCTTGAGGCCAGACGAAAGGCACGAGAAAATCTGGAGAGAGCCAAGAGACAATACAAAAGACAGGCTGACAAGCACCGACAGGAAAGTCCTCAATATAAAGCGGGAGACAGAGTTTGGTTATCCACTCGCAATTTGTCTTTTAATAGGATCACAATAATTTCTACCTCGGTTCATTGGGCCGTATGAGATTTGCAAATGTATATCTGCAACTGCCATGAAATTGCGTTTGCGTGCATCTTTACATATACACCCAGTGTTCCATGTCTCTTTACTTAAACCTGCAGCTCCAGGCATGACCACGAGGTGACCCCCAGCAATCATGAAAGATGGTCAAGAGGAATACGAGGTGCAGAGCTTTCTGGATGTTAAAAGAAGGAATCAACAATTTTGGTACCTCATTCAGTGGAAAGGGTATGGACCAGAAGATTGTTCTTGGGAACCCGCCGCTGAGGTACATGCTCCACGATTGGTCAAACAATTTCATCGGCAACATCCTGATAGACCGAGCCCTTGGAAGGGCCCTCAGAGAGGAGGTAATGTCAGGAATATGGGGTGGGGGAGGCGAAAGAGGTGTTTAAATCTGAAAAGAGCTTAGTATTTGTACATGGGCTGGATAACTACATTTCCCAGCAGCCACTTATCCATTGGTAGTCCTTGACGTGCGCGTTGGCCAGCTGTCATAATTAACAACAGTTTATCACGGGCCAAGGGCGCACGGCAGGTGTGGCTTATTGTTTCACGAGGCAAAGCCATGCAGGAGGTTTGTGCGGTCTGCACATGCCTTACCTCAGGATTCCGGGTATGTGATCTCAGCCGCACACGGTGAACTACTCGGTCCTAGAAAGAATGAGCGGCGAAGCACAGGAAGTACAAGGAGGACTTGCGTCGCTTTGTTCAGGCTCCGCTCCATACCGGCGCTGACTCTGTGAACGGGGCCTCACTCGCTTCTATCAAGGCGTCATCATTTCTCGTCTGGGACTGCTTGCGAGTCTCCCAGACGCACAGATAAGTGCTCACTGATTTTGTTGCTTTCCGTGTGTTAACTTGGGGCAATGTTTGCATATGAAAGACTTGGAGGAGCATATCATATGGGCCGAACACTTTGATTAGTCCATGTTTAGGGATTACTGAATGTTTCTACTATGGAGGCAATAAGCGGTCAGGACGTACTACACACAGCGTGGCATTAGGCTGCTCCCTCAGTGTATATGTTTGTTGGAATCCATTCTCCATTGGTGTTGAACTCACACCTTTGGTCCTACATGTTCTATGAATGTTTATGTTGCTTCTGCTTGCCCAAAGGGCAATGTGTCATGTTCTTCATGTTGGGAATCATATCCCATGAGTTTGTTTCATTTACGCTTGCATACATGTATTCTATGTCCTGGTAATTACTACATGTGCCTGTATCAAGGGGCTATTAGAGAGCACAATTACACTAGCTAAGGTCCTTATTCAGCCTGTATTAAGGAGGCATATTTTGTGATCTATGTGTGTGTTATGTGTCATGGTTTACTAGCTACATATTAGACAGTGTAGGTTTTTTTCCCTGTGTTTCCCCCCATCCTATCCACTGTAGGTGTTTCCTAAACCTCTATCCGGTTTCTGTTAACCTCCCCTTCCCCGTCCACAACCTCTCCCTAACCCTCTTCCCCCCATTGGCTGCCACGTGGTATCCTGTATTTTAAATATCAGGTATTTGTGCCAACCACGGGTGGAGGGTCGACTTCATTTGGCTTCTGTGGTTCGGGGGAGAGTGTCGACACTTCCCTCTCTTATGGTGTTTTTGACACATAAACTAGATGAAAATGATCAATTATTGTTCAAATTGTGACTATAATTAGCTGGCTAGAGAGTTTAATTGCAATTTTAACTGTTTTTTCTGATGAATTGCTCTTGTTTTTCTCTTTGTTTTTCTCCTTGTTTTTATTTCATTTTATCGCCAACAATCTAAACATTTTATGTTGTGCTCTTCCTTTCTTTTTTTAATTCATTTTATTGTTAAATTGTTGAATTTCCCAATTTGTATAATAATTTGTTTTTAAAAGTTGATTAAATTCAGCTAATAAAAATAAAAAAATAAAAAAATAATAATGTCTCTTTAAACAGTTCACTGTGGACATCCCTCTGCCGGGTTCACTTTTGTCAACACACTATTTATCGGAACCTTTGGCTTTGCCTCCTCTTTATCGAAATCCCTCCATCGGGTTCACTCTTGCCAATTTTTAATGTCTTTCACATAGTTTCTTGAACAGTTCTTATGATGCGGGATTCACTTCCCTTCGCTTCACAATCAACTGCCAGTCAAAGACTTTCAATGGTACAGAGGATGTTACAAGACCCCTGTATGACCACTTTGACCCCTTTCTTGCCTTTTCCAAGGCTTTCTGGTAATGGTAGTTTGAACCACAGGGTAATCGCCCAGCATTTCTTCAGTGAGCACCCGTGTGGTGCCTGACTCCTCTTTAGCTGGTTTTCCCCTCTCGTATAAACAGTTCTTTGTACTTTCTTCAATTAGCCATTTGCTACTTTTGTTCAACACAGTTTGTTTTTTTTATCGGTTCTACCTTCGACTCACTGGCTGTGATGAACCGGTTGGCTCTGCTAGGCTCTGGAGTCAAGGTCAGTACCACATTGGCAAGCGTCTCTCCCCAGCTATATTTATCAGCAGATGAGGGCCCTGCGTACTGTTGACATTTGCTGCAACACACGCTGGCTATTGTTCGCAGTCTTACGATTCCTTCTGCTGAGGTTTCACAGGCCTTGGTCGGAAAGGGCAAGGTCGCTTCTCTCCTTGTCACCCTCTCGATTCACGCCATCTTTCTCCTCCTCTTGAAATGCCATGCTGAGTTAGCTCTCTCTTCGTGCGGTCTGCCTTGCTCGTATTGTGCTCTCGTGCTCCACTTTTTATCCTTGTGGGGAAGGGAAAGGGCCGTCAGGTGTGTGTGATTCTGGTCAATTGCCTGACTTTGCCTGACCCTTGTGGTGGGACATGTCAGGTAAATGGTTCTGGTGTTTGTGCGTCATCTTTCATGTTGCGCAAAAGTGTTTGCGTCGGGAGAGGGGAGGGAGTAGAGTGTTTGAGTATCCTAAGGGGTAGGATGGGGAAAAGGTGTTATAAGAATGGGGATACCGCGTCCCACCTGTCGGTGTCCCACCTCCACTCCCCAAAGACCCCTTATCCAGGTTATCCTCCCGCACTGGTCCACCCGCAGGTATGGGATCCAATAGTGATGACCGTGTCCTGGCCACCTGGGTGAGAGATCCTCGGCGACTAGTAAGTGAGACACCTTCAGGTTTCTCACAGTATATTTGTGTGGAGAGGAGAGTGTGGATTGATGAAATAGGAAATCATGTGGTGTTGTATATATATTTTTTTTTATTGAGGCCTTTATATTATGATTTGTGGAGTAACGGGATCCTTTCCTTAGGTAAAAGGTGGAGAAGACAGCACTGTACAATGGGAAAAGATGGGATGTGGATAGAGGCTCTGTATATTTAGTGAGCCTGGGATCTCTCCCTTCAATATATTGGGAGGGCTTGGGAATGAAAAAGTAGTTGTTGTAAAGGACTTTGTGGCCTGGGATCTCCTCACCCGATATGGGGGTGCTGGAACAAAAAAATGTGAACATTGTTATGATTTTATTGTCAGTGAATTTTTCTTTTTGTGTGACGTGGTTAGTATTGATTAAAGCAGAGCTGATTGAGGTGTGGCAATGTTAGGTTGAAAGGCGGTTACTGGGGGAGAGCAGGGATTTCTGGGTGCCCGGGGAGGGAGAGGGGGCTTTGGAGGAATGAGACCGTGAGGAGGAGGAGGAGCAGGCCAGTGTTGGACATGTGGATGTGTGGGTCATTTTTCAAGATAATGTAGGAGTAGACAGGTGTATGCATAACCCCAGCAACAGATGTATACTCATTCACAGGGAGGTCCAGGTTGATATCCCCAGTCATATGTACAGATGCCCCCAATGGCCCCGCATGGTTCACCAATGCCTGCGGCACGCCAGTTCCCCACCAACTTTTTTGCAGTTACCTGCCCCGGGAGCTAGTAATGTGCCGTTGTATGCTGCACATCAGGGACAGCAACAAGGGTTACCTATTCCGAGTAACAGCACTGTTCCAAATGGTATAGTGACTCACTATCAGGGAGCCACTGTGGTCGGTGGAAACCCATTCGTCTTTCTGGGAAACAACACGTATCCGATTAGGACAGGCCATAGTGAGCCTTAGCATATCCAGTTCATTGCCAACTCAGAAGAGGAACCCTTGGTAGGCGTGGAGCTAGCAAACAAACCATTCATTTTTATGGTATATACAGGTGCAACTAAATAATGTTTTAGTGAGGGAGGATTCCCTCTATCGGGCGAGGTCATGGAAATGCACAGCTTCTCTGGGGCAGTTCAATCGGTTCCTTTTACAAAGAAATAACATATTAAATTAGGAGGCAGAGAGTTGTGGGCCCCCTTGCTATATTCCACTGCGACTCCAATTAATTTGTTGGGAAGAGATAGCTCAACATTGCCATCTCGTTCACTGAAAGGTGAGTGGTGTGTTCCATGCCCGGCTGTGTGCCTTGAGGGTAATCTTGACCTTGAATGCATTAGATGTTGAGTCTGTGGCAAGAGAGGCATAACAGTGGCCCCTGATTTGTTTCTGTATGGAATAACCATATTACTGAGTGTCGTACCACAAGTGGTGAGCAAGTATTGGCGAGTACCCTCTGAGTTTTTGTTCAGGCCCACCCAGCCCCAGGGGGTAGTTGCAGGTACCATCATTGAGCTGGATAAAAAAGGAGTTCTGGTGGCTGAAGACCTTGATCGTCTTAGTAGCAGTTTACTCCAATAACGGGGAATGGCACACAGTTCTGTGCATTCACCCACCAAAACAAATAAAAAAAAAATGTTAAGATGAAGAGTTGTTTGAAAACCGAGAAAAGGAGGGAGAAATAATATTGAAGGTGTATGTTGCCTTTGAAATCATGATACAGGACAGACATGTGGTATGCCCCATGCTGCTAGTAGGGACTGTTCCTTCATTTATCTCAGCAGATATAGCCAAAGTTCCTGACGAATTGTGGATGAAAAATCCCCATGATGTGGGAATTCTAAAAAGTGTCACGCGGAGACGCATCACCTTGTAACCTGGCGCTGCGTTGCCTCGAGTAAAACAGTAGCCATTATCAAAGGCAGCAGAAGAGAGAATTTATGATATAATTATGGCCCTTCTACACAAGGACATTATAGTACCCTCAAACTCACCTTGTAACACAGCTATTTATCCGGTGGAGAAATCAAAAGGTGTAACTTGGAGGATGATTCAGGATTTACCTCCTCATAATGACATTGTACATGCAGAGTTCCCACTGGTTCCAAATCCCGCTACAATACTGTGCAATATGCCTGTGGAGGCCCCATTTCACTGTAGTGGATTTGAAGAATGTGTTTTTCTCAGTGCCCTTGCATCCTAATTTGCAATATCTTGCTGAGTTTGCATTTGCCGGGAGGCAATTCCAACACACTAGGCTTCCTCAAGGGTATTGTGAGTCCCAAAGTATTTTTAATAGGGTGTTACATGAGGATGTAAGCAACATCCACAATATGTTCCAAGTACCATAATACAGTATATGGATGATCTATTCGTGTGTAGCAGTACCAAATACCAATGTTGGGAAGACTTTGTAACATTGTTACAGCTGTTAGCTGAGAAAGGGTACAAGGTGGACCGATCAAAGTTTCGGTATTGTCAGCAGGAAGTGTTATTTGTTTGTTTGTTTATTCATTTGTATTGCACACCAGACCCTGGAGTATCAGGACGCATTGGAATCAAGAAGTCTTACAGTCTTAAAGCTTACATCAATTGTTGTACTTGGGACAGTTGATTTCTGTGAATGGCAAAAGAGTAACACCTGAGCGAGCAGTAGCAGTGCACCAGCCAGTAACAGTGAAGGACATACAAACAGTGTTGGGCTTTTGTAATTATTGCAAAGCATGGATTTTCGATTACACATCGTACACTAAACCATTGCTTCAGGACCTCAAGGAAGCACAGCGAACAAAAAATATGATTATTTATTTATTGATTGCATTTGTTTAGTGCGTGCAAGCCCTCAGGCATCAGGGCGCTGTGAAGGGATAGGTTACACAGAGGCCACTGGGGCCAGAAAGCAGTTACAAGTTACAGTGATGCCTTGAAATACATAGTTGCATATAGACAGGTAGCATAGACATTGCATACCTATTGCAGTGGTTACAGGTTGCATAGATGTAATGATTCTGTTGGTGCATATCATTGGGAAAAGGTATAAATAATGCATAGATAATGCTAGAAGGGTCCGTAAATGGAGGGCTGGCAGGGAGATAAAAATGTAATTGAATAGCCAGCTTTTGAGGCCTTTGCAGAAAGCCCAGTAAGAGTCTTCTGACGTGAGGTTGAGTGGGAGGGAGTTCCAGTGCTTGGCTGCAATAACAGGGAAGCTAGAGCCACCTGCTTTGCCGCGTTTGAAGGAGGGTTGCACCAGCATATGTGCATAGGGGGTTCTGACAGGCCTGGAGAATCTTTGGGAGAGGTATGGTGGCTGCTGATTTGGAAATGCATCTATGTGTAATGGTGAGGGTCATGAAGAGAATTATTTCCCGGATGGGGAGCCAATGTACCTTCCTGTGGGCAGCTGACATGTGTTCGGTTTTGGGGGCGAGGTTGAGGGCAGCTCTTAAGGCATTATTTTGAATGACTTGCATTTTTTTTTTAGGTTGTGGGAAGAGGTGCCAGCGAATAAAGTATTGCAATAGTCTAGTTTAGCATCCACCATGGCGCAAGCGATTTCCAGGTAGCTATCTGGCGAAAGGAAGGGTTTTGTGGTGTTAAGGAGTTTTGTGGTGTAGGCAGCTAAGGAGGTGAGAGTGTTGGCTTGTCTGATGAGTGTGAGGGATGCATCTAGGTAGACTCCCAGGGTTTTTACTGAGGGCGCGACTGGAATAGGGATGCCATTGATAGTGAATGTCAAGTATTCTGGGTTCAGTTTGCTCAGAGCTGTTGGGCGTCCTATGATGAGGAGTTCTGTTTTGTCATCGTTCAAGCAGAGGCCGTAGGAGGCCATCCGTGCTTCAACGATGGTGAAGGTTGAATTTAGTGTAGCGGAATCTTCTGAGTAGGTGCCAGAGAGGGAGAAGAGAATTTGGGTATCATCTGCGTAATTTGTATATGCAATGTCAAGGGAGTCAAGGGGATCGAAGAGGGATTTGTGAATATATTATAGAGTGTGGGGGAAAACCAGAAGCCCTCGGGGATCCCACAATTGATTGGTGAGGGTGTTGCACTGGCCCTCTCAGAGAAGAATTTCATTCTCCTACTTTCTAGGAAGGAGGCTAGCCACAGTGCGTCTTCTGGTGAGACGGAGGCTGCTTGGGTGAGGTGATGGCAGAGTATACTATGGTTAACTAAATCAAACACTGCTGAAGCCAGTTTACCTTTATCTCTGATATTCCCCATTTGATTTTTTAAGTCAGGGGGGCAGATTCGGTCCATGCCTGGGGCCGAAGCCGGATTCCAAGTATATGGTTTGGTTCTAAGTGTTGTTGTATTTAGACATACGCTGCTCAGTCAAGTATTTTGAACAGGAAGGGAACAGTCATGATGGGGCGGTAGTTGTTGGGGCAAGTTGGAACAAGGGAGCTTCTTTGGGGCTTGCGGGTACCACACTTGAGGTGAAGGAGGAATTTATGACTGCCCTGATAAACGGGGCCAGAGTTTCAGTGCAGTCTTTGATTAGGTGGGCTGGGCATATATTGCTTTTGCATGGGGATGGCTTATGTCTTTTCAGGATGTTTAGAGCGTCTTGGTCAGACATGGTGTTGAATATGAATAGCGGTGTGGACTCGGGTGGGGAAGAGTGTGCGGCCTCAGGGCCGGTGTGGTTCAAGGTGTTTTGTTTGGTGATGATTTTGTTTTGGAGTAGGCTGATTTTATTTAACACAGCGCTTTGGATGCTGTTTCACCATGCGCAATCTTTGGATAGCTGGGATGGCGGGGAGACTGGGGTCTCCAGTTTATTGAGAATGGAGAATATTTATCTGGTGTTTACGATCGCATTGGCAATTCTGGAATTGAATATGTTAGCTTGGGCTTGTATAATTGCATTTTTATATTG
Organism: Ambystoma mexicanum; assembly: GCF_040938575.1. Lineage (NCBI taxonomy): Eukaryota > Metazoa > Chordata > Amphibia > Caudata > Ambystomatidae > Ambystoma > Ambystoma mexicanum. The sequence continues at coordinate 100,188,946 of NC_090936.1, read as the reverse complement.
TTTGGGTACAGTCAGGAATTCTTGTTGGAGGGTATCAGAGGGCACGTTTCTCCAGGAGAATTCCGATTGTCTCTTTTTAGCTCTGAGTTCAGAGAGGTCCTGGGTAAATCAGGAGTTGGAGTGCGCTAGAGGTTTTGCCTTTTTTTTTTTTTTTTTTTTTATTTATACGGTTTTTACAAACCTTTAAAAGGAACACTACTTTTCACAAACATCCACACTCCACAGAATAGTTCGTTCAGGATCACCATCCCCATCTATCTTTCTCCCATATCATCAACTTTAAGAATGGACAATGGCCCTTTATACGTTTCCAAGTCATCAACAGCCATGTTCAGCTGCTGTTCAATTATTGCTAAAAGTTGAGTCAGGGGAAATAACAATTTTCGATCTGTGCCGTTAAACATGTGATTCCAACATTCCTCTGCGCACAACGATGGGTGGATGGCACCCCAAGGTCCCAACAGTGCTGTTCTGTTATCCCGAAAGCTATTACAAAACAACACTAGATGTTTCAACGTCTCCGGTGCTTTGGTACAAAATCTGCAACTAAGGTTTATGTTTTTGTTACATTTCCATTTTTGTAGCCGCTCCTTCAATTTAAACAAATTTAAACGAAATAACATAAAGCGCCTTCGTGCCATTGGTTCCGCAAATAATTTGATATACCCTTGAGGCGTAGTAAAGGGGCGGACTTCCATCGGCGCATTTGACATCAACTTTGCCGTCGCTCTTTCAGTACAAGTTCTCTCCCAGTCCAAGCGCCATATTTTCATTTTAGCGGCAACTGGATTTTCGTGAAGTAAGCTGGGCTTGATGTCGTATTCTACTAGTAGGCTTTCACATCTGTGCATCCATAAAGCCACCATATTCTGACCATTCGACGTTGCACTATGGAAAAGTTTAAATTGCAAGATATTTTCTTGCACTCGAGTTTTTCGATATAAGGCCAGTAGACTCCACAAGATCCTTGCATGCAATGAAATCAGGGATAACTCGTATCTGATACACAAGGTCGAGATCCCTCTGGGGACACCCAACACCTTTGACCAAAATTGGTTCTCCAGGGAGGGCCACAGATCATGGGAGCATCCCAGAGCATTTTCCGCTCCATAGATCAGGACCGGCACGACTTTTTGCTGATAAAACATCCGCACCGGTTCCAAGGAAAATTTCCCATATTTCTTTTTCATTAGCAGAGCTTGGTTTGCTAACTGGGTGCACTTCCTTTTCGTGTCTGCCACCCACGGGGCATCATTGATGCATGAACTTAGCACCATTCCCAAATATTTGACTTTGTGTGATATCGTCATTGGGGACCCACTCATGTGCCATTTTAGATTTTTTACTTTCCTTGAGGTAGCCCCTTTTGGATTTTTGAATATTAATACTTCACATTTCTTTACATTAATCAGCAGGCGATTATTGCCATCATAGGCTTGAATTGCGTCTAATTTGCGTTGCAAGCCAACCGGTGTCAAATCCGTGATCACCAAATTGTCGGCATATAAAAGCCAGCTTACGTGCACATTATTTACTTTAGGTGGATTAGAGGACACAGTTTCTAGCGAGTATCCCAAGTCTGATATATACAGACTAAATATTGCAGCAGCAAGCGGGCACCCTTGCTTGACTCCCTTGTACGTCTTGATTGTGGTTGACAAGGATCCTCTTTGATCGAGTCGGATTTTAATCGAGGTGTCCGTGTGGAGCTCTTGTATTGCCGCTACTAGATCTTCTGGACAACCCCACCTGCGCAATTTTGACCATAGCAAGTCACGATCAACAGTGTCAAATGCGCTTGAAAAGTCAATAAAGGCCAAGTAGATGTTAGTGTTTGATCTCAAGGCTTCCATTTTTAACAGGTTAAGCAATAGTAAGTTTACAGAACAGCCCACTTGTTTTACGAATCCCGCCTGGCGGGCGTCAACGTGACCTGTTTCAACCGCCCATGCTACCAATTTTTGTTGTAAAACAGTAGCGTAGATCTTTCCCAAGACATCCAAAAGAGCCACTGGTCGATAGTTACTTGGATTCGACCGGTCTCCTTTTTTAAATATAGGTACTATGACCGCTGATTTCCATGATTCAGGAGATAGTCCCGTGTTGTTTATTCTTTTAAACAGGGTTACGCATAGCTCTGCCCAAATCTCAGGGTGTTGTTTAATAGTATAATTGGTTAACCCATCCGGGCCAGGTGCTCTCGAGCTCTTTGCTTTTGCAATTATCGATATGATGTCCTCCTTACAATAATCGATTGAACGAGATGGAAACGTAGGCGCACCATTATCCTGCCCCTTATATAGCTCTTCAAAGTGGGCTACCCAGTCCTTCTCCTACACTGAACACGTTTGCAAGGCCTGTTGAGGTGCTTGCCTGGTGTTAATGATCCTCCAAAACTCTCCTGAATTTTTGTTCTTTAATGCCAACAGCATTGATTCTGCATCATTTTGGACTGTCATATGTTTATGGGCCTTAAGCCAGTTTTTATACTTCTGTTTTGCCAGTCTGATGGTCTCTTTTCGAACACCCTGGTCTCCCGATCTGGCGTGACGGATCACTTGTCTCATCTGCCTTTTATGAACCTGTATCTCCAGGTCAAACCAGTGCTTGCGCTCCATATTTGATTGTTTAAGCCCAACATGTTTGTCTTTGAAGTTGAGCAATAGGTGTGTGTAGTCGGTTTCGGTACTGTTCTGACAATAAGCTGTTGCCAATTTCGCCACCTCATGCGACTCCAGCCGTAGTCTAACCCTATTAGATGAAACTCGTATGTTATGATTCCACCGCTCAAGGTCCTCTTTTGATTTCATGCTAAGACTTGTTAGTAGCATGTTATGATCGCTATTCATTTGGCTTCTAACTATGAAGGACTTTATACGAGCATGTAGATTTCTGGAGACAAATATATAATCAATTGTTGATTTAAACTCAGCTCGATGCCAAGTTGCGGCTGGTTTCAAGTCTCCGATCGTATTTCCATTTAGCATTTGCATTTCTCGGATGTTCATTTCCTCCAACCAGCTATTACTCAACGCCTTTGTGTTTTTAGTGGTAGCGTTAAAGAGGTCGATGTTCAGGTCCCCGCAAATCAAGATATTTGGGTGCTCCTTACGCACAAACATGGTATCAAGAATCTCCGTAATTTGATCTACAAACTCTTGTGTCCCTGCCCTCGAGTGGTTCCAATACACATTTAGAAGAGACATCTCGTCTAGATCTTTGGCACTACCCCTGTCATTTATGATCGTAGTTTCCTGTATAAAGGGGGAGTGGTTAGTCGACTCGCTAATCCTATAGCCCGAAGTTTTCTTCACTAGAGTTAATAACCCTGCCGTCGGGCGTCCTTTGTCTAACTTCATAGCAGGATTAAGTGCCACTTCATATTCACTTGCAAGCGGGCTCTCTCTTAACCAGGTCTCTTGTAAACACACAATCGATAATCCTTCCAGCCAGTTCGTGTTGAAGAGGTGCATAAAGCCTCTGGTGTTCCACGAGGCCATTAAGCACTCACCAGCGTCGGGAACTACTTGGCGTTATTGTTGATTTTTTGTGTTAATCGTTGTTGCTACCCAACCCCACTCACAGTTGGTAATCTTGGAACTCGGGCCCTTAGTGTCCGTGGCTGATATTCGTCTGCAGTTTTGACCTCCGTTAATCGTGATTCTTATGTTTGTTTTAGGTGCGTCTTGGGTGCTCGCATTTCTGAAGATAACTTCGTCTTTCTCAACTTGTTTTGTCTCAGGGCCCCTTGTTCTATTGTCGAGGTTATAGACTTTCCCTCCAACAATATTGCTCACTGAGCAAATCTCTGGTGCATTGTTGTGTCGTCGTAAAATACTTGTTTGTTGCAAGCATTTTGAAGTATCATCAATGCTTCTGTCAAAACATTCAGGCTGATTCGTCATCTGTACTGTCAACTCGTACACATCAAACCCTAGTGAAAATAGGGCAGCGTTCGCTTCCATAATAGATTTGACTATTAACGACGAGGTCACGTGTAAAATTACCTTGTCGTTCCGATTTTCGTTTGGAAATTCAACGACCTTAACGTCACTAGACTTAATAGCACGTAGACTAGGGATCAAGTCGAATAGATGAATGATGTTAGCGCGATTTAAGATCAGTTTGTCCACAGAGTCCAGCCTTTCAATCATTAATTTAAAGACCGGCGTTGCTCCTTTAATTTTTGTCATTTGGTCTTTATTCCTTTCTCGAGCAATTTCACTGGAGTTGGCTTTTGTATGGTCTAATTTATCACTGTCGTCGAATTTTGTAGTCTCCACAGCACGTTCTTTGGATCCAAAAGCATAGCCGACTTTCGAATTGACTTTTCTCGGTACAACTGGGAAGGCTTCATTCGAAATTATTGGATTTATGCCTTCGTGTTTGGCGCACAATTGCAATCTTTTTTCGTGCATCGTCACAAAGGGTGGACTTGGCGGGATGGTTTGGTCCATTTTCAATTTTTCTGGTTCGTCGACAATCCGACAGATTCTAACAATCTTCTCTCGTGCAATTAATGGAGATATTTGTCGATCATCCTTTCTAGGACTCTTGTTCGGCCGTGATAAAGTCTCCATCGTTTTGAGCTCCTGAGCTGCTATTAGCCGATTCGGTTGCGCAGCTCCCAAAGGGTCATTAGATCCTATTTTGATACTTTGCGGTCTTTTTGAGCTTGCGATGGAAGGGGTCACAGGAGCAGAGCATTGGAGATCTAAAATATTGGCTCCTTCATTTAACCGTCTCTCTGTGCCAACCGGATCCACCTCCAGTATATCCGTGACACTGTAAGTTGACATGTTTAACAGCTCTTCGGGAATGCTCTTTAACACCTCGTCGTTCTCATCCTGTGAAAGCTGATTTGAGGCTTTTATAGGTAAGGCCACATTGGACATCTTTGCCTCAGCTTTCTTACATTTTTCCGACACGATTTGAATGATTTTAATGTTCCTTAAAAATTTTCTTGCTCCTGTGTTTGTGCGACCTCTCTTTGCTGGCATGTTTTTTGATTTTTTTGTGAGATTTACCGCTTTGAGCTTATGTTCCGCCAGTTTTGCGCTGTTAGGCGTTCCACCAAAGATGGAAAATATCTGACGTTTATCTTCTTCATGCAAGCTCCTTGGCCCCTTAACCTCCTTGTATACGGGGGTTTCCAGCGTTGAAGTAGTGGGAGTTTGGTCCTCGATCGCTAGCCGTTTTTTGCAAGCTCTTGCTTGTTCGAAGGCTGTATTGAAGGAGATCTCGGGTAGTTTATCACACTCCTTATTGGAGCTGTCAATTTCCATCAATGAGTTGTCTGTTGTTCCCAACGTGACTGGCTCAGTCAGGGACACAAGATCTGTGCTTTTGGCGCTTGAGAGATCAACGATAATGTCCTGTGAGGACCGTTGCGCATCTTCAGGGATGTCACCCGCTTTTACTGTACCACCAAAATCACCGCCTAATGGAACTGTCGCCTTTTTTGGCATAGGTTCCAAGGATCCGATTATAGGTCGACCTGATATGGTAGTGTTTTGGAATATGGCCAGTGCTTCGCGCGCAACATCAGCAAGCAATTTTTTGTCGATTGCATCATTTCTCTTTTGCTCGCGTGTTGATTGCAATGTAGTGTCCATAGATTTCAATATCTCAAGTACCTTTCCTAAGGACTGGCCACTTATTTGTTCTACATGAGTCACTTTTGAATTCAGTAGAGCGGTCAAAGTTGTTAGATCCTTTAAGGAGTCGTTCAGATTTTCGTAAAGTTTCATGTAGGGGGCCAGAGACATTGCTACAGATGAAATTAAAACAGAATGCAACTCAGCGGATAGACCCATATTCTTGGATTCCAGCAATTTAGCCTCGGAGGCACGCTTCGATGGGATTGCCAATCTACGTAATCTTTGTCTCCTTATTTTAGGAAAGGGACGCTCCATGAGTGAGGAATCAGACAGATCACATGACGCTGAAATAATGGGACTGGAGTGCGGTATAGATCGAATGCTCAAGTGTGTTGAGTCCAACTGCACCAGTTTGTGATCGGTTGCTTTTTTTTGAGATTGTATGTTATTGAACGACGTATCATTCAAAGAAGCTGAGATTCTACTCTCCACTGGGGCACTTACAGGTGGCTTCCTCCGTTTATATGATACATTGGACCATATGTCTTTATTTGAGTCAATAAGTTGTTCATTATGTCGTTTAAGAGTAGACTTTTGCAAGTGGCCATCCTGGATAAACGCTCCTTTCCCCACAGTACTATGAGCTTTGTTCATCACTATGAGCTTGTCAAGAATGTTATTTGCTATATCCATAGAGTCGCGACGTCTCTCATGTTCATGAGGGGCTTTGCCACTCGTTAGGGCTCCTCCCACCTCCGAGGTTACAGTAGCCATAACTTTTAATTTCACTTGTTTTACTGCCTCGGTTTCACCATCGTGGACCGTGCGTACATTGCTCATCCCCTCATCAGCTGCGGGCATACTCTCACCTTTCTCCAGGGAATTCCTTATCCTTCCCACAGCGGCAGGGCCCTGACCCACAGTCCCACCACCGACCTCAAATGCCATGACCAGAGTGTCCAGGGGGGACACAGAGCTCAGCGCCGCCGCATGAGCACCAACGCAGGCCTCGACTCCCGCCCCCCGCTGCACAGCTCCGCCCCCACGCCTAGCACCGTCACCAGTCCGCGACGGCAACCCGGCCTCTCCTCCGCCACCGACGCTGCCGCGCCGGCCGGCACCAAAGTCATGCACCACCTCCTCCGCGCAACCGGCGAGACCAGCAGTGACAGACCCGCTCGCCGTGAACGGCGCGCCCTCCACAGCACCCCCGGGAACGACGCAGACCGAAGACTGCTCGCTCGCCACTGGTGAGTGAAGGCTGAGAGATTCATCTGTCGTAAGTCTCCCGCCAGGGCCCTCTTTGCATTTTTGTGATGAACATGAAAAGTCACGTGTGGGCCGAGTAGAACGATTGAATTTGGGATTTTCAGGGTGACTACAGTTGTCAGTCCCCACACATTGGTGTTCATTTTGTAGATCACACTCGCTCTCAAACACGTGATCATCTTCCGAAAAGTTTGTGTGCGTGATGTTTTCCTCACTATTGGCAATAATGACATCGTCGCAGGTAGAAACACATGAAAAGAAGCGGCTGGTTTTTTTTGTTACAGTAGATGTTCTGTTTGGGGTTACATCACACCCACCTGGTCTCACACGTCTTCTTTGGGCACGCGTTCTAAGTGCTTTCGTGCAGTTGTCCGCCATCCCTGCCAATACTCGCCAAACAGCCTAACAGCCAGGGAAGTCCTCAGCCCTTCACTCCACAGGGCTTAACGCCGCAAGGGCGCTGGAGGCGGCCTTAAGTAGTCAGCTGACTCTCAGCTTTTAAAGGCACACGCACCTCAGATGGAGAAAAAGAAAAAAACAAATGGAAGTCTCCAACAAAAGCAATAGTCTTCTCCAACTCGCCACAGCCTAACAGCCAGGGAAGTCCTCAGCCCTTCACTCCACAGGGCTTAACCTTTTTAGCAGCTAATGGGGCTATCGTTTCGATGGCCTTAGCTAGCGTTTTGGTATAAAGGTCAACCAGACTATTTGTGTCAAGGCTGGTTGGGATAACTCGTTTGAGGGCTTCTAGATAGGGCAGGAGGTTTACTTTAGTGAGCTTACAGGCATTGCAGGCAAGGGAGCGGAGCATTGATATGATATGATATGGCATTTATAACGCGCCTACACACAAGTGTTTCACCATTGTGGTGGTGGGAGTTTTGGTGTGTTGAACGATGGGGATAGTGAACAGGATATGATGGTCTGACGATTGGCAAGGGGTGTTTGACATGACATTGATGTGGCAAATATGGTTGGCTATCCAGTCTAAGGATTGTCCTTTGTCATGTATGGGGCAATGGATGCAGTGATTGAAGCCGAGTGCGGATAGTGAGTGTGCGAGAGAAGTGACTGGTATGTCATTGGGGTCATTGAACCTAGGTTCAGGTCACCAAGGAGGAGTATTTGAGAGGTAGGTTTGGTGTTTTCTTGTAAGATTTGGAGATGGTCTTCTTCAAAGGTAAGGATGGGGCCAGGCGGCTGGTAGACTAGACGGGTGGTGATAGTGTTGAAAGGTGATATTTTTAGTGATAGGATGTCACAGTTGTTGTTGAGGGAGGTGTTGGTTTGTCTGATGCATAGGTGGTCTTTGCTAATAAAGGCTACACCACCTCCTTTAGAGTCCAATCTATCACTCCTAAGGATGGTGTATCCTGGTGGTATGGCGAGGGAGAGAGTTGGTCCTGCGGCTGTGTGGAGCCAGGTTTCTGGACTTGCTAGTGCATCACGGTTGTTGATAGTTAGGAGGTTGAGGATGTCTAGAGCATGAGCTGGCAGGGATTGGGCGTTGATGAGTGCTAGTTTCAGCAAAGGGTTCTTGGGGGCATCTGATATTCTGCGGTCGGTGGTTGGGAGTGGGTGGAGAGACACGGTGTCCATGCTGGATGAGGGCGCACCAGCGATGGCCGTGGGCATACAAATGGACTGAGAGGTCAGTTGTGGGAGTTGCGGATGGCGTGGGGAGAATCTGGAGCCGATTCTGAGGTTGCTTAGTTGCATAGATATCGGACGGCTGATAGTGGGGCTGCCGGCTGGAAGGAGTTGTTTTAGTTGCGTACGGCCTGGTAGTGTTCTGGATGCGTAGTCGTGTGGATACCGTGCAGCTAATGTGGGAACTGCGGGCTGGGAGGCCTTGTTTAAGTTGTGAATGGCCTAGTGGGGTTCTGGATGCAATTCTGAGGTTACGTAATCGCGTGGATATTGGGGCGGCTGGTGTTGGCACTACGGGCTGGGATGGCATTGTTTAAGTTGCGTATGGCCCAGTCGTGAATCTGGATGCGATTCTGAGATCGCGTAATTGCGTGGATATCGGGCAGCTGATGTTGGGGCTGTGGGAAGGGAGGGATTGTTTCAGTTGTGTGCAGCCTGGTGGTGCTCCTGAGCAGATTCTGAGATTGGATAGTTTGGACTATCTAGACTGATGAGCTTGTCACTGCGTTTCAGGAGCTTAAATATGTTATTTCTACCGCCCCAGTGTTGGCTACCCCTGATTATATGAAAGCTTTATCTTTTTTCACATTCCGACGGTCAAATGATGACTGTGGTTCTGACACAACACAGTACAAAGGGACACACACCTTTGGCCTAATACAATGGCATGTTAGACTCTGTAATGCCTGGACAGTTCCTGTGCAAACAGGTGTTGACTGCAGCTGCCTTCGCTATTGAAAAGTCTGCGATGATTGTGATGGGTTGTTCAGTAACACTGTATGTGGAACTTGCAGTTTTTGCGATACTAGAAAGATCCAAATCCACTTTGACCACACAAAGGGCTTCTGCACATAAAGTCATATTATCAAGCCCACTCATTCATATTGTTTGTTGTAAGACGGTGAACCCAAATACCTTTTTGACTGAACCGATTACTGATGATGAAAAGGTGCACGACTGTGTAAACTATGAAGTTCCAGAAGATGGTATCCTCAATGCCCGCGACTATGCTCTTGGTGAAGGAGAAGTATATTTAGTTGACGGATCATCAACTATTGACCAGGAGACAGGTCAGAGACATACTGGAGCAGTAGTGGTACATCTGGTTAAGGGAGAGTTTGAGGTTGTCATGCAGCGGAGGCTTCCAGGTCATTATTCAGCACAAGCAGCAGAACTGATCGCTCTTATTGAAGCGTTTGAGGCAGCACAAGTTGCTGAGTAAGGATATATTTTGTACTCGGCTTATGTCACGACAACTGTTTACTCAGCATTGTCAAGATGGATGAGGAGAGAGTTTCGCAGAGAGGATGTGTCTCCCGTACAGCATGCATCATTGTAAGGCAGCCTGATTGCCACACTCGCACAACCTACACTTACCACAATAGTGAAGCGTGCCACCCACACAAGCGGCATCAAATTAGTCTCCCTCTGGAATGAGGCGGCAGAAACTGTAGCGTCACAGGACGCTTATTTGCCAGTCCGAGAAATACCTGAGCATCCAGCGTTTATCAATATGCAGCTCTAGTTGCATGTGCCTTACATGGCCCTTCCTATTACAGAAATTATTGAGATACAAGGTCAGGTCCCACAAAGTGAAAAGTTGGTGTGGCAAAAGAGAGGGGGTCCACAATCTCCAACTGACTTGGTGTGGAGAAAAATGAGTACAGGGAAGGTTGTGATGCCTCAAGCGTTGGCGTTGGTAGCCATTGATCAGCTCCACTATCCGTCCCATGTATCTGAAAAACATATTGCAGCAGATATTCAGGAAGATTGTTATGTGCCTAATATTCAGGAATCGTTATCTTTGTTCACATGTGTGATGTGCCAGATGTATAGTACAGGGCAAACATTGAAAACTCTAAAAGGCACCTTGCCGCGCCCTATTGGTCCATCCCAGGATTTACACATTGATTTTGTTGAAATGGGAGAGAGGATTAACTCTTTTTGTTACTTCATAGTGGTTGTTTGTCCTTTCTCCCGTTGGATTGAGGCTGATACATGTGCGCATCCTGTTGCCAAATCGGCCACCAAGTTCTTGGTGAGATAAGTGCTTCCCCGATGGTGAGTGTGCAATACTCCTAGAAGTGATAAAGGCACCCACTTCTTCAATTAGCTGTTTAAGGAAATTGCAGCTCATTAAGGAATAAAGCACATGGTGTGTTCCATGTATCACCCTCAAGCCAATGGAATTGTACAGAGGATGAACGGTCTGCTCAAATCAAAGTTGTCCAAGTTATTTGCAACACTGAAAAAAATTGGGTGCATTGTCTCCCTTTGGCCTTGTTCAGTTTAAGGACTCAGCCCTGCAAGGATCACCACCTCTCCCCTCATGAGATCAAGATGGGGAGACCTATGCACCCACCATTAACTCCTGTGCGGAGTGCTTCAGATGCTCACAGGCTGCGTCGATCTTGGGGCATGACTTTCACTTGTATTTAACTCAATTAACAAAGTCTATTAAATATCTTTCTCAAACGATTGCTCCATGGAGATCAGAAGACACTGATGACAGCGCTTCACCGGAATCTGCAAACTCACCACCTGTTACGCTCACCTGGTCTCTGCGGAGGCCTTGGGTCACGGTTGCAGCTCTCCCTGAACTAGAATCACCCCTTTCAGGCCTCTCCCTCGGTAGAAAAGCTGTGAGCGGTGGTACGTTGTGGTACTGCTCCTGCATGGAGATAAGAGTGTGTGAGTGCGCCAATCTGTGATTGTTGTACCTCTCGAGCCCTTCTCCCTAAAGTACAGTTTCTGTGAGCATACGCCGGCCCATAAAGTTCACCTGTGAATTATGGAAGGTAAGCTCTCCGTTCTGCTAATTCTGGCAGGGCCGCGTTGAATGGGATCTAGTTCCTTCACTGATCCCTGATAAGGATTATTCCAGTCCAGCTGCGACTATGCTTCTCCTTATGATTGGTAAGTGTCTCTTGAGCTCTTGTAATTCTGTTTGTTCTGTTTAATTTCTTTATATGTTGCTCCTTATGTCCGCAATAATGTGTCTCTTCTGTTTTCTTCCCTTAGATGGAAATGCAGCCTCAATGCAGCTGTGAGACTCGAGATGCGGCCGGATGGAAGATTGATGCTACCGAACGTTCGACAGCAGGTAAGTGATGGTTTAAGGAAAAGCGCGAAGTATGGTGAAGCGCGACCTAAAACGGACTGTTTTTTCGATGTCTAACCTTGTCTTCTGTTTTTCCTTGCAGGCGCTGCTGTTAACAATGGAGCGTGCCAAGATGAAGATTTCAGCGTTCCGGAAAGTGCAAACATGAATGCTCGGTTTGTCGAAGAGATGTACAGGTAAGAACAGCTTCTCCCAGTTGGTAAGTATGCTGGCAGGAAGCAGGATGTCCAGGAAGCAGGGTCTTCAAAAGTAAGCAGGTCTGACCTCAGGCGACGGTGAGTGTTACGCTACTATGTGCAGAATAACGCAAAGCATCTGTCTTGAGGATTAGGGCAGCTTATATAGCTGTGAATCCATTAGCAGCCACACCCAAGAGTACACTTGGGGCTGCTTAATGGATGGAATGTTCAAGTTTAATGCATCTGAAGTGCTTAATGGATGGAATGTTCACGTGTAATGCATCTGAAGTGCTTAATGGATGGAATGTTCAAGGTTAATGCATCTGAAGTGCTTAATGGATGGAATGTTCAAGATTAATACATCTGAAGTGCTATGTCCATAATAAAAACATTTTGGTGTTAAATGGATGTTCTTGTTTACTTTTGTTCAGGAGCCTGGCGCCAAAGGCGCTAGGACAGTGTCCACCCAGGTCTCCTGTGCATGCGACCCCTGCATGCCTGTGCCCCTGACTTCATGACCATGACACCACCTTTGCAATTGTCCCCTAATGAGGTGTACATCAAATATTTAATGTAAAGGTGGAGTGAGCCCTGTGATAATTGGACTGTAGTATATGCCACTCCCCTCACTTTCAAAGTAAAGGAATTGCGTTATTGGGTCCATTTGTCTGATGTTCGAAAAACACCACAAACAGTGCCCCCACCTGTAAGCATTTTGACTAATTTTTTCTAAATTTCTGTTGATATTTGAGAAATTGGGTTTTTACTTAAAGCAGTGTTCACTATGTTATTTGTCTTTGCCTTTCTTTCACATTTTCTGAGGGTCATTTGTGTCTTATTTTTATCTTTGAGTAGTTGTTCTATACTATGTTTATAGACATGTTGAGATTGTGGTACAACATTACAAATGTGATTTTTGAGCGTACTCACAGTGCCATGTTGTATCCACTTATGTGTGGGTTTGCTTTTGGATTGGTTATATACATTTTAAGTGTTGTTATGTGGGTAGCCATAGAAAGGGGGGAATGTAGCAGTAATGCAGGAACGGAATGTACATATGTTTAAACTGTGGACTAATTATTTGGAGCCACAACACCAAATTATGAATATCTAACCACAGCGGTAGATTTTAAGCGAATGCAGATATGGGATACTTTATTATGGGATTTAAAAATATGACTGAAAAGGGGTTTAGAGGAAGAAAGGGAATACGATCAGTAGAAGGATGTCCAATGTGCACCACCCAGAGTTTAACAATGTTTGGTATAGGTATATGAACTTGGTGGGGAAACAGAGGTACAAACAGGGTTGGTATGTCTGCTCCCTCATCCCCCACGTGTCGGGAGAACCCAAAATGTTAATACCTCAGGAGATATCGCCTTTGGAGGCTCAATGTTTGGTACACTTAACTTTGTGTCTAGTTCAAAGTCTGTTTCAGGGACACAAAGTACACGTTGTACTAATGGACAAAGATGAAGAGAAGTGTGCAAAAGACAACGGTGCCCCTCAATGCTTGGCGGGCTGTCACGGCCAGTCCTCTTTCTCTTTTCACATGCATGGCTGGCCAACTGCCATCAGCCTCCGTGGCTTCCCTCAGCTGCTTACCACAGTGTTCTCCAGCTCTGCATCGTCTGCCTCTCCCGTCCTGTTCCGATCCTGGCATCTCTTCTCTCTTGTCCAGGCTATCACAGAAGCTCAGCAACCCTCTCTGATGCCTTTTATCCTATGACTCTGCTCCGCCAGCCTCACAGCCTGTTGGTAAGCACCTCTGGACAGCCCTCCGCCATTGCTCGCTTGCTCCTCAGCCCTTTTTGTCCACCTGAAATCGAGACTCTTCGTTCGTCAGTAACACTTTGGTCAGCTGATCTATTCTGCTGTCATTTTCTGTCCACAGATCATTTAGAGAAATCTTTCTGAATGGTCTAGTCTTCAGTCATAGAGCGTGCTGTTTAGTAGCATAAAGACTGAGAATAGAATTATCAGACACTATGGATAGGAAAAGCGAGAGAGGCTGAGGCTCGCCGAGAATTGCCAGTGATAGCGGATCCAGGCACAGAGACACAGACAGGGCGGTCTACACCGAAACCTCTAAACAAACCGAGAGGCTGGCTGTGGGAAGTGTGAGCAGTGCAGCCCAACCGTAACATGAAGTCTGGCGAAGAGGGAGATGTTGAAGTGGGTCTGGAGCCGCAGAGCCTTTACGCCAAGCCGACAAGAACGCGAGAGTACCGGCAAAGCATAAAAGAGCACAGGGAAGCCGACGACCAACCGCAGGGATGCAGCCAAGACCCTGGAGGTAACTGGGTGGCTGAGCTTGTGGTTAGGTGTCTCCCAGAGGATGAAGGAAACCCTGAAAAGCATAATGAATGGAAATCCTAAAGGACAGTTTACCAAGATATGGTAACAAAGGAAACAGGGTCTGGGACCCTTCTGAGAAAAATACATATCAAGTGATAAGAAGAAGGGGGGCGTGGATAGCTGGCCATGTAGGACGCTGAGGGACTCTGGAGCTCCCAATGATCCGGCATTCATCCTGGGGAAACCTGCCGTCCTCACTGCAGAATTCTCACCCAAAGGATAGGAACGTTCAGGGCAAGCAAGCGGCGTGTAATGCGCGAAACGAGAAAGTAATCCGCACACTGCAGAAGAAGATGTCCCAAATATAAAGGTTTCATGGACCTGATGGGCTCCAATCAAAATGGCTGCGGTGCCTCACAACAAAGGCTTCGGGAGCGTGGCGCTGCAGTGTCGTCGCAGGGGAGCCCCGCAGTGAAGACTCATAGATGCGATAACAAGGAAACACCAATAACAGGATCGGAAAGCACACAGGAAGGAGCACAGAGCTGAGGCGGACGTCATGACACAAAGGGGCACGAAGCGATGACCCTGGGCGCCCGAGCGCAGCGCGCATAGGGCCGAGCTTTGACGTTGCCCTGGCGGAGCTTCGGGCAGTGAGGAGGAGAAGGGGCGAAAGGTGGAGCCGAGCAGCGCTCCCGAGCAAGGGTAACCCACAGAGGACTGCTCGCCCAACACAGCGCCCTGAGCCCCTTGCCGGGTCCATGCACAGAGCCCAGGGGCCCCCCCTCTGGGATATGCCTGCGGCGTGCCCCCTACGAGGAGAGCGGGGGATCTGAAGCACCGGGCAGACATGCAGAGAAGCGCACATCACCCGGCTCCTGGGGCGGACCGCGGTAAAAACACATTGAAAGCAAAACAAAGGAGGCGAAAGAAGGGCTGGCTCTCTCCGGAGCTGTAGTACTGATGCCCCATAATAAAATAATAAAACAAGGAGTGGACACGGGCAGGGAGCCACAACACCCCACAATAATAAGCGGACACCCAATCCTATGGATGGACTGCTATGTGAAGCTCATGGCAAGCAAATGCTTGCAGGACAAGTGACACAGTAACACTGGCCACTGGCACTCAAGGGCTGGTACACATGGAGGCCCATCTGAACCAGACAGCCTGAGAGTCACACGTGCTAAATGGAACCATGCAAGCAGCTGAAATCTGGGTGTTGAAGGATGCCTTGTGGCATGGCCTAGGTCACCTGAGCAAGGATCACCGGACCAGACAGACCAGGATCCTATATATGTTGACACCCACTTCTGCAGACAAGGAAGGAGAGGGCCCAGCCAAGACATAACGTAGCTCACACGAAGCACTGCACTGGGACACCCCCACTGCAACACCTTCGGTGAAGACACCAGTCAAAGCACAGAAAGGTGGCGCAGGGGGGCGCAAAACAGCCTGTGCAGAGGTTTCTTGTGGCATAACACAAGAAACAGAGTGGCCCTGTGGAAACTACAGAATACGTACAACAGAGGGGGGATAAATTAACCGAATTTTGAGATATACCACCTAGCGGCGCAGCTACAATACATAGCCAGGTGGCTGGCGGAGGACGAGACAGCAGAATCCAGGCTGCTGAAGGAGGAGAGTGCCCCATACTTTTTATGAGAACTAATATGGCTACCCAAATCAGAGATGCGGGAGAGACCGAGATTGTTAACACTGGCCTGGGAGGTCTGGCACAAAGCGTGCCGGACCATGGGAGGCCCGACCCCGTGCTCCCCGCAGGCGCCACATGTGGCGCTATGTGGAGCAGATGACCAACTAAGAAAAACGATCCGGAAATATTGGGAGCCAGTGGGCCTAGCCACCCTGGGGGATATCTGGCAAGAGGGGGAGGCTATGGATTTTCAAACATTAAGGATGGAACCGGGGTACAGCTGGGACAGCATATCACATAAAGCAGAATAGTCAAAAGGGTGAAAGAAACGTGTTCCGAAATAGTGATAGCGCAGCAACCGGATACTGCCCTTGAAATGATGTATGACATCTTGGAGGGAGGGCATGAAATATCCAGGATATACGAATTAACAATGTCAAGAGTGGGAAAAGAGCCGCTCAAATTAAGGCGGGACTGGGAGGAGGAGGCGGGAGAAGTCATGCAAGATGGGCAATGGGAGAGGGCCCAAAGATACCATAAGAAGGTGTCCAGAAATGCCAGGTTACAACAAATCCAACTATATGTCACCCACAGAGCATACATGACCCCCCAAATGATAGCCAAATTCAGAAAAGCAGAGGCACAAAAATGTCCCAAGTGTGCAGAGGAGGGAGCCGGGATGATCCACATGTTCTGGGCGTGCCCAGAGTTTGGGAAGTTTTGGAGGGAAATTAAACACAAGCTATCCGAAAAAGGAATTAAATTAGACGTGGAATCCATATGGGCATGCATGCTGGGGGGATTCACCAGGCCACGTAACTTGAGACATGTATGTAAACTTAAAGACTTAGCATACATCCTGGGCAAGAGGAGAATTGCCATGAGCTGGAAAGCTGCTCATAGACCTAGACTGGAGATGTGGTGGAAGGACCTCCTAAAGTGGGCAGACGCGGAGCCAATGGCATGGTATGAGGCAGCCAGAAGAGGGGAGGGAGAAGAAGTGGGACCACTAATGGAATGGAGACAAATGATAGCCTCGTTGCATCATGACAAAGTGACCCTAGTGATGACGACCTGCCCGAGAACCAGGAAGAGAACTAATCCTGAGCAACGGGAGCCGGAGGTACAAGGGGGAGAGCTTGAGTTTAAGGGGAAGGGAGGGGGGAAGACAATAAGGAGAAAAAACATGTAATGTATACTATGACACACACATGTAACTGAAAATGTCAGGAGTGTAAGTTATGTTTTGTATGTTGTAAAATAATAAAACCATTTTTTTTTTAAAATCAAGTGATAGGAAGGCATAATCTTCTTTGTGGCAGTTCTTGGAGGGAAGGTGATCCAGGACTGTCACATCAGAAAAACCACTACTAACAGAACTAAGAGCAATATATCTGAAGACAGTACTTTGCTGGGAGTAAACCAAGGGCCTCATTACAAGGTTCCTGGAAAATACTCTGTTAGGCGGAGGGTTTGCGAAAACACGCCGGTAGGCAGAGGGTTTGCAGCAAACCTGTAACAGCCGTACCCTCGTCTGATATCCCGGTGCTAATGGGACATTACAAGTTCCGGCAGCCCAGGATTTCAGACGGCAGAACTGTAAGTCCCCATTCCTGCGGTGTCCCATAGGACTCTGCGGGAATGCGGACACAGAAGCACCAGCACCGCTGCTAACGGTGCCTGTGCTTTCCATGAAAACCATGCCTGCAGAGCCCAGTACTCCCAGCAGGTCAGACCTGCCAGGAGCACCGGCCCTTGCAGGCATACTCATGTTCCGGCAGTCCGGAAAGGGTGCCGGTACGTTGCTACCAGCTCCCTTATTTCCGGAATGCCAGACTTGTAATGAGGCCCCAAGTCTGTAGGTGACTTCAAGAGACCATAAAAAGAACTGTGAGAAAAGTAAGGAACATAGAGCTTCTTGGCAGGCGAGTGAACCAAGTCTGTGCTTGAAATTAGGAGATCTGAGGAAACTGGTCTGTCAACCAGGGTCATGGACCCATCACCGTTTGGAGACGTATCCAAACTCCTCTTCTTTGTCATAGTGCCCGGAGAGAAAAGAACCATGCTGACCAATCCAAGGGTCTGGGACCCCCGAGACAGAGAAGAAGCCTGAGATGGGTCAATTGGGGAACAGAGATATTTCACCACCAATTGTGGTGAAGATGACTATGGAAGGAAGACATCCCCCAGCAGTTAAACAGCACCAGAAGCCTAATTAGGCTGGGGAAGGTAGACATCCCCCAGCAGTTAAACAGCACCAGAAGCCTAATTAGGCTGGGGAAGGGAGACATCCCCCAGCAGTTAAACAGCACCAGAAGCCTAATTAGGCTGGGGAAGGGAGACATCCCCCAGCAGTTAAACTGCACCAGAAGCCTAATTAGGCTGGGGAAAGGAGACATCACCCAGCAGTTAAACTGCACCAGAAGCCTAATTAGGCTGGGGAAGGGAGACATCCCGCAGCAGTTAAACAGCACCAGAAGCCTAATTAGGCTGGGAAAGGGAGACATCCCCCAGCAGTTAAACTGCACCAGAAGCCTAATTAGGCTGGGGAAAGGAGACATCACCCAGCAGTTAAACTGCACCAGAAGCCTAATTAGGCTGGGGAAAGGAGACATCACCCAGCAGTTAAACTGCATAAGAAGCCTAATTAGGCTGGGGAAAGGGGACATCCTTCAGCAGTTAAACTGCACCAGAAGCCTAATTAGGCTGGGTAAGGGAGATATCCCCCAGCAGTTAACAAACTGCACCAGAAGCCTAATTAGGCTGGGGAAGGGGGATATTTCCCCCACCGCTTAAAGGAAGTAATAGACCCAGAACACTCTCTTTGTCCAGGGGAAGGGAGTCAATCCTCCAGGCCAGGAATACCTCCTTTTTATTTAGTTTAACTTAGAGCGTGAGGGACAGAGCTAGGATTCTGGCATTGGACATGAAGGACCTGATTATGAGTATGGTGGTGCGGGAAACAATTGGCGGTAAGGGAATTACTGTCACTTTTCCAGCACTGCCATACTATGAGTATGGCCCTGGAGTGGGGGATTTACCTCCAATATCCTGCTGGGGATAAATCCTCCCACTTTCTGCCGAAAATCTGCAGAATCTGCAAAATTACTGCAGCAGTAATTCCACCAGCAGTAATTCTGCCAAAAACGTGGCATTGAGTTCAATGGACACTATAAAAATGGGGATTAACTCTGCCACTTTCAATCCGGCAGTACTTCTACCAGACCAAGTGGCGGTAACGGTAATGCAGTTGGGTGGTATTTCGGCAGATTTACTGCTTGAATACCACCCAATTTGTAATGAGGCCCTAAGCCTTTTTGCTTTTGACATCCTGAAGGTGACAATTATTTTGATTGATGCATGGGAACCCCTTTTAGAAGTAGGGTAAGTTAGGCTTTTCTTTTCCATAATATAATAACAGTTTTATTTATATATATATATACGTATATATATATATATTTCTGAGGCTTGTGGAATCTGCTTAGATCACATGCTGTGCATAGGCCGACATCTAGTGGAAGCTGAGGAGTATTACAGTTTGTTTTTCGAAACTCGAAAATGGGCGTCGACACAGGCGTGCCAGTAATACTATCCCTAGTGTGACGTCCACTGTACCCAAGATCCCTCACGCGTCTGGGATCCTCAGATTGTTTTTTTCCGCCATACTGGTCGGAAGCATCTTGCGGAGTCCCCTGGCCTTAGCCATACTTTTGCTATTATTGCAATTTAAAATTATTTATTAACATCCTTCCCCACCCCAACGTCGAACATCGATCTCGACGACGGCTGGAGAGGACATCGACCGTCGGCTGCTGCACGACGGATCTGGGCCTCGGAAGGCCGCTGGCCTCGGCCCGGGCCTAGTAGGCCGCTGGCCTCGGCCCTGCAAGTAGGGAGAGTGGGGGGTGGTACATACTCTTCACTCTTGGTATATAGGTACACTATATTTTCCTACACTTACCAGCCCGCTGCCTCAAGGTGCGTATGGAGGGTACCCCTTTCCAATTCTGCCCCAAGTGCAATCGCAAATACCCTTGGGTCGACAGGCACGCCACGTGCAATCTCTGCTTGCCGAGGGACCACCCCGAAGCGAACTGCAGAGCGTGTAGTAGGTTTAAACCTAAAACACTTAAGGACCGTTCGACAAAGCGTTGGGCCCACCACGCCAGGCAGACAGCCATGGCAGCGGAGGGCGCCTTCAGCGATGGCAGCGACGCCGTACTTTCGGACGGCGAGGGCATTACGGCGTCGAAAGACTGCCGAGCGCAGGTCCCCGACCTCGGAAGGTTGTCCGGCAGGGCGGCTATGGGGAAGACCCCCGGCGACGCAAGCGCTACACCTACACACACTAAGCACACTAAGTCCAACCGTACCTCGACGACGTCGACTTCTCGGAAAGAGGCACAAATAGAACGGTCCGACTCGGTGTCCTCTGGGCGCTCTCGATCGAGATCGCCTCATGACGCAAGGCAATCATCCACTCTTGCCAAGAGTGCCTCGCTCCCTAGATTAACGGAAGTTCGATCGTCGGAAGACGAAGACGACTTCCACCCCCAGGCCGCGCTCCAAGAGACCGAGAGCGCAGTTAACACCAGCGAGGCCCCACGCGCGAAACAAGATACCTCTCCCGACCCTCGGCGCCAGGCGTCGAAAGTCTCTGGGGCCTCTAAAGGGCAGGGAAAACATTTTTCCACGCACGGGGAGGGAGGGAAACAGCGGAAAGCTCAGCCTTCCACTCCTGTAAGACCATCCTTCCACCCCAAGCAGACAGGTAAACATAAATCTACTGGGACATCAACATCCAGCAAGGGTACCCTTGATAAGTCCTCTAAGTTGCCTACTAAAGTCATACCCTGTTCCAAAGAATGGTCCAGTGAGGACATAGACAGGGTCATGTCAAGGATGTCTTCCTTAGCGGATTTTTATGACAAAAACCCAGAACATTTCCTTTCGTATGACCCTCAAGGGGCCACACCCTCAGGCTCCTCTGATCCTATCCCCCTAAGTAAAAAGGCCCGGGTCGAAAGACCTGACCCCTTCGAGGTGCAGCCTTACTCTACTCCATACTCTACTCCACACCCCAGTTACCAAGGACAACCTTTCCCTGAAGGGGACCAGGAGTTTTCAATTATGGAGGAACGAACCGGGTCTAAATACTATGCGGAGGATGAGGACCTGGAGGAGGTAGAAGATGAGGAAATTTACAGAGTAGATTCCCCGGTAGAGAGCGAAGCCCCAGTTACCGACTCGCCAGTTGATAACCAACCCCTCCTTAATGAAGTTCTTGCTCGCGCAGCAGAACATTTTCACATCGACACCCACGGTGTACAGGAGGAAAGGGACTTCGCAGAAGAGTTGGTGGGAGAGAGGAGGCCGGTCGCTCAGACCATCCCTATCCTTAAATCCATCCAACGTAGAATAGATCCATCCCTGGTGAATCCTAACCTCACCAGAGCCGTCAACCCCAGAGTCGAAAAACTTTTTCGGGCAGCCCAGTCTGACCCTCTTTATATAAGAGGTCATCTTAAACCAGACTCCCTAGTGGTTACCAACACTCGGAAGAGGGCTGGGACACCCTTATCGTCGTCAGAATCTCCTCCCGACAAGGAGAGCAAAAGACTGTAGGGGTTTGGCAGGAAGGTAGCCTCAACGTCCGCCTACCAAGCAAGGATTGCAAACTCCACCACCCTGTTGGCAAGTTACAACTGCCATCAATGGGAAGAGGTCGCGGCGCTCATAGCCTCTGCTCCTGAACCGTTAAAGGGCCAGTTGGCTCGGATCTCGGCAGAAGGGAGAGCCGTGTCTGGTTGCATATTGAAAGCAACTTTCGACGCTGCAGACAACGCAGGAAGATTGATAGCAGAAGGAACTGTTATCAAGAGACATGCGTGGTTACGGCAGTCGGGGTTCAAAACAGAAACACAGGCTTCATTAATAGACAAGCCGGTGGAACCAGATCTATTGTTTGGGAAAGCGGTCGAAGACGCACTTAAAAATGCCAAGGACGAGTACGAGACTCTCAAATCCCTTGGCCAGCTTACCAACAAACCCCCGAACCAGAGGGGGAACAGTAATTTTCGTCGCCCACGCGGCCAAAATTCACAAAGAGGCAACTATGCCCAAGGACAGGGTACACAATGGAACAACAACCAGCAGTCTACCCAAAGTTACAGTAAAGGTAACAAGAGAGGTCGTGGAAGAGGCAGAGGCAGCCCCAACAAGGGAGGTGGCACGCCTCCGCCAAAGCAGTGACGCTCAGTTCAGGGTCCCTTCTCACGCAACCCCAGTAGGGGGACGCATTTCCAACTTCACCCAGGCTTGGGAAGGGATCACCTCAGACAGATGGGTGCTGTCAACAGTGTCCACAGGATATTGTATAGAATTACTGCAGCGTCCCCGGAACCACCCTCCACGACAAAGAATACACTCCTTAGAACATCAGAAGATCCTTCTCGAGGAGATCGCCATTCTGCTAGAAAAGGACGCGATAGAACTCGTCCCAGGACACCAGGTAAACAAGGGTATCTATTCAACTTACTTCCTTGTGCCAAAGAAAGATTTGACAATGCGCCCAGTATTGGACTTACGGCCTGCCAACAAGTATGTCAAGCCCCAAAAATTCCGTATGACCACGCTACAAGAGGTAATCCCCCTCCTAAAAAAGGGGGACTACATGGCAACCTTGGATATGAAAGATGCTTATTTTCATATTTCCATGCTCCCGGCGCACAAAAAATACTTGCGCTTCAAAGTGGACAGTCGCCACTACCAATTCAAGGTACTGCCCTTCGGGATAGCTTCAGCACCAAGGGTATTCACCAAGGTACTGGCGGTGGCAGCTGCACACCTACGCAGGGAGGCAATCCCAGTGTACCCTTATCTGGACGACTGGCTCATAACGGGGGAAACCCCAAGAATTTGCAGGTCAAACATTCAGAGGACTATCGACCTCCTCCACGAGTTAGGCTTCTCTATCAACGAGAAGAAGTCAAGTCTGGTGCCAAGCACCTCAAAACAGTTCCTAGGAGCAATCCTAGATACTCAGAAAGGGTTGACCTTCCCCTCGGAAGAGAGAATTCGGAATATACTACTGCAAATTCCACATTATCAGTCAGGTCAACAAATAACGGTACGCAAAGCAATGCGGTTACTGGGCATGATGGCGTCATGCATTTACCTGGTCCCCCACGCGCGTCTGCGCATGCGTCCCATGCAGGAATGGTTGGCGAAACAGTGGTCTCAGGCAAGTGGTCAGTGGGACGATCTAGTGGTCGTTTCGCCAACACTCGTACAGAGCTTACACTGGTGGACAAAGGAGAATCTCGCAAGGGGAAAACCCTTTTACGATCCCGAAGTACAAGCAGTGGTAACTACAGATGCTTGCCTGACTGGGTGGGGAGCTCACCATCTCCACCACACAGCTCAGGGTCTCTGGTCTCACTCAGTAGCCAAGAACCACATCAACCTGCTAGAGCTTCTGGCAGTATTCCGAGCGCTTCGGGCGTTCGAGCCCCTTCTACTAAACTTGTCGGTGCAGATCCGGACGGACAGCACGACAGCCATGTTCTATCTGAACAAACAAGGAGGGACTCGTTCGCCAAATCTGTCCAAGCTTGCCCAGAAAATCTGGATATGGGCACTCAGACGGAACATCTTCCTGTCATCACAACATGTTCCAGGGGAGCTCAATTCCCTAGCGGATGCCCTAAGCAGAGACTCCCTTCCAGAAGAACACGAATGGGTCCTTCACAGAGAGATCGTAGAAGATCTCTTCTCTCAGTGGGGTTTCCCCACTATAGACCTATTCGCCACAAGCGAAGACAAACAATGCCCAGGATTTGCATCCAGGTTCCCCCAGCCAGACTCCCAAGGGAACGCCCTGTGGATGAACTGGTCAGGGATGTTTGCGTACGCTTTTCCACCAACCCCTCTCATCAGAAAGGTGGTGTACAAGATGAACAAGGAATCGATGACGCTCATCCTAGTTGCTCCCATGTGGGCGAGACAACCATGGTTTCCACACCTACGCAGGATGGCGCTGTGCGAGCCCATCAAACTCCCAGCCTGGTACAACCTACTGTCCCAGCAACAAGGTCTAACAGTGCACCAAGAACCCAACTCAATGAACCTAGCAGCATGGCTCCTGAGGTCATAGAGTTTGGGCATCTCAATCTACCACAGAGGTGTATGGACATCCTAAAAGAATCCAGGAAACCAAACACAAGGAAGGCACTGTTACTTTGACAAGTGGAAGAGATTCGTTATTTGGTGCCAGAATAAACAAATCAACCCAGTTGATTGCACTCCTTCCAACGTGGTAACATACATGCTCCACCTGCTGGACGCAGGTTTGGTTTTTAACTCTCTGAAAGTACACCTGGCAGCCCTCTCGGCTTACACCACATCCCATAACAAAGTATTGTGGTGGAAAGTACCAGTAGTTAAAGCCTTCATGGAAGGAGTAAAGAGACTTCACCCTCCTATTTCGAACCCACCGCCAGGATGGGACCTCAATGTGGTGCTAGCTAAGCTCATGGGCCCCCCTTTCGAACCCATGCATAAAAGTAGTCTCAAACACCTGACTTATAAAACGGCCTTCTTTGTAGCCATTACCTCCATAAGAAGGGTCAGTGAAATTCAGGCTCTGTCAGTGCAAGATCCTTTCTTTATTATCCACAAAGACAAACTGGTTTTACGCACACACCCTAGGTTCTCACCTAAAGTCATATCTAAATTCCATGTAAACCAGTCCATCGAGCTTCCGGCTTTCTTCCAGAACCCGCAAAGCTCGGCTGAGGTGAAACTACACACCCTTGATGTGCGTAGGGCGGTCCTCTACTATGTAAATAAGACCAGACCGCTAAGAAAAACAGATCAACTGTTCTGAAAAGACTCTGCCTTTTACGCCAAGGGCCCATTCTACTAGAGGCATTGGTGCCACTCTGGCTTTCATTGCAAATGTTCCCCTCGACACCATTTGCAAAGCAGCTACTTGGAGCTCTATTCACACTTTTACTCAGCATTACTGCATTGACACTCATTCCAAGACAGATACACAAGTGGGACAAGCGGTTCTAAGACACCTGTTTGCTCATGACCCTTCTCACATCCCACCTCCTTCTTCGGGTACTGCTCGCTAATCTATGCACAGCATGTGATCTAAGCAGATTCCACAAGCCTCAGAAGGGATACATTACTCACCGTAATCGTATTTCTGATGCTTGTATCTGCTTAGATTCACATGCGACCCACCCTTCCTCCCCTCCGAGAGAAGGCGCATGATTGCTTGTAATCTTACCTTTCTGTCTATCTGCTTGGATTATCTGTACTCACGCTACTCCTCATGCTTCCTCATGTCAGAAAAAATACAATCTGAGGATCCCAGACGCGTGAGGGATCTTGGGTACAGTGGACGTCACACTAGGGATAGTATTACTGGCACGCCTGTGTCGACGCCCATTTTCGAGTTTCGAAAAACAAACTGTAATACTCCGCAGCTTCCACTAGATGTCGGCCTATGCACAGCATGTGAATCTAAGCAGATACAAGCATCAGAAATACGATTACGGTGAGTAATGTATCCCATATATATACACACACACATATGCCCCTTTTTTAATCTAGGGTGTGGTGAAGTCAGTCTATAGTACTTATAGGTGCAAGGCGTGCAAGCATTGCATTCGGCAAACATTTCAGGGAGTTTGAGTTTCAAATAAAGGCAGATCTGGCACCAGAATGCAAAGTGTTGTTGGCTAAAAGGTGAGGATTGTAGGAAGGTGACCCTTATGGCAAGGAGCCAGCTGCTGCTGGAGAAAATGGGAGATGACATACATGTTTGTGAACCAATGGCAGGGAAAGCTGATTTATAAGGTAGTGGGAGACAGAGGTGGCGGAGGCGGGCGGGCGGGGGGTTATACTATATGGTTATAAGGAATTAGAGTGTTTTCAGGGTGCAATGGAAATTATCAATGGTAGATTATGAGGGTTGGGACTCATGTATGCGTAACAGCAGCCCCGTAGCTTGGGGTGGGCAAACTGTGTGTGACTGTGTGTATGTGTGTGTGTGTGTGTGTGTGTGTATTACATATTGTAAAAAAAATGTAGGTGCAAAGTAAAAAACTATTACTCTAGCCACAATTGAAGACAAATGTAATAGTGTTGGCATGTGCCACGCGTTACAATTGGATGCCCAAGTTACCAAAATTTCAAAGGCTTTGCCGGGATAAGTTACGATAAAAACAATTACATGTGTTGCCCTCATAGAGCAAGGCGCTCGCATGCTTGCCGGGTATTTACACAAATTGACCACTTTTGCCGTTGAACAACAGCAATTAGCGCAATTCACGAGGCACGTGAATATGTTGGCATTGGACTGGCACCATGCATTATAATTTGGTGATTTTGATAGTGCCATGTAGATGGAACACTTCTAAGGGCTGTAATAATGTGTGTTATTACCCACCGATTAGCGTGACCAGGCGTCCCTGTTTTGCAGGGACTGTCCCAGTATTTGGTTCTCTGTACCCCTTTCTCGAGATTATGTTCCCATTGGAAACTGCAGTGGTCTCGTTTTTTGTAGTTCTCCATAGATGGTAGGCAAAAAAAGCACAATCTCGCACAGAAATTAATGTTACATTTTACAATTTAAGAGTGTTAATTTGTGATAAATTAATTATAATATGTTTACTTGAACAGTAGCACGTAAACCCCCTTCTCCAAACGATGCAGAAGTATAGGGCCTTTACAGCCACTTTCAAGAGTTAGTCCTACTTTTATGTTAGTTGCCCTGTCCCGTTGTTTTACTTTTTAAATCTGGTCACCCTGCCATTGATGGTACTCGCTTCATGGTCCTCGGCATTCCCTAGTAACTGCTTTCAGCACAACAGGAGCATTTATAATATAACCTGTGAACAAAGGAAGGTGTATAAAAATTACAGGGTGTGTGCGCGCGTGTGGTAGCACGACAAAAAAAGAAACACATTTCCATTTCCGGCAAGGGCGGCGCAGGTGCGTAACCGCACTGCTGCATCTCCCAGCATGGGCATGGCCGCTCCTGCAGGTCCGGCCCCCTCGGTGGTGGGCAGCTTCTGATTGGTTGAAATGGACTTTTCTGCAGGTCCACCTCCTCGGTGGTGCGCAGCTTCTTATTAGCTGAGAGGGACACAAGTGACCCTTGTGATTGGCGGGGACCGTTTGGTGCTGATGAGCTCCCTGCTCTCTGTGGTCGGCGCTTCCCGTAGGGTTGGAGCGCTCCTTGTCCACGTTCTTTAGTCTAAAGTAGTGCAAGCGCTCCATAACCTGGGCATTTGTCCATTAGCTATGCCGTTTGTATCCAACATTACTCATTTTGTCAGCCCCTTTCGTTTCCCCTCCAGTAAGGTGCTTCATGAGACATTTCTTTTGTTTTGGCATAACAAGGCCGCAGATTTATTTTTACATATACATAACCACTGCAAACAAGTATTAAAAATTAGATCCAAAAGGTGTGGCGACTGCTCCTCGTCCTGCTTCCCCCTTTACCTCCATGTTGGTTGCAGGCACAACTCCCCCAAGGCCTTCGAGCCTGAGAAACTGCCTGCCCCTGCAGGTCTTTGCGGACTGGGGGAGCGCCGTTTGTTGGGGGGAAGTTGAGCCCCAATTGCTACCGCCAGACACCCCCGCCGTTTAGGCTCCCAGGAGGCGCTGTCTAGAATGGGCGAAGCCCCTTCCGGTTTAGCAATGGCTCATTCGGAGTCTTTGTCTTATCATAGGTTGCCACAACCCGCCTGTCCATCCTGCGACAACGACGTCCAGGCTCTGCCTTAGCTGTAGGGTGGGTGGGTGGGAAAACGAAGTCCTGCACTTTCGGCGGGTGCCCGGCTGCTGGAAGAGCTGCAAGTGCTCCTGAGCCTGGCGCCTGCCGTACTTATGCCCCAAGCCCCGCCTCCTTCTTTTGTTGCCCTTCGCGGGCTTTCCTGGGCTCTTGGCGCCCTTTCCTTTGGCTCCTTTGCCGCCCTCTCCCCTGCCCCTGGGGGGGGGAGGGGCGAGAGAGCGTAAAGGAGGAAGGCCCCTGCCCCGGTTATCGGGGTGCCTCCTCCATTCGCTGTGCTCCCCGCTCGTCACCTTCATAACCTGGGCATTTGTCCATTAGCTATGCCGTTTGTATCCAACATTACTCATTTTGTCAGCCCCTTTCGTTTCCCCTCCAGTAAGGTGCTTCATGAGACATTTCTTTTGTTTTGGCATAACAAGGCCGCAGATTTATTTTTACATATACATAACCACTGCAAACAGGTATTAAAAATTAGATCCAAAAGGTGTGGCGACTGCTCCTCGTCCTGCTTCCCCCTTTACCTCCATATTGATTGCAGGCACAACTCCCCCAAGGCCTTCGAGTCTGAGAAACTGCCTGCCCCTGCAGGTCTTTGCGGACTGGGGGAGCGCCGTTTGTTGGGGGGAAGTTGAGCCCCAATTGCTACCGCCAGACACCCCCGCCGTTTAGGCTCCCAGGAGGCGCTGTCTAGAATGGGCAAAGCCCCTTCCGGTTTAGCAATGGCTCATTCGGAGTCTTTGTCTTATCATAGGTTGCCACAACCCGCCACGCCAAAGGTGGGTTACCGCCCACCGTGGCTCCCCCCTTTCCGGGCTTATAACTCCAGTAATTTTGTGCAGATATTCCAGAAAAACAAATTCATTCCTTGCTCCGACAAATGCACTCCGTCCTTCAAGTAGTACTCCCTGTTTTTCAGGTTGATCAAACCATGTCTGATATGCTGAAAGCCTCTCCCTTTGCAAAACTTAGCTATGGCCCAATTCAACTTCCTTCTTGAATTCTCCACGGCTGCCTGACTCTCGGCTCCCCTCCATTCGTGTCTCGAAATGATTTCTGACCATACGATTTCAGTTTCTCCCATTACCGCCGATAGCTCCTGTAAGGATGACATCATCTCCTTGAGCAAGATCCCCCTCCCCAGACCAGCCAAGTCATTGCCCCCGAGGTGTACCACCAACACATCGGGTCTCCGATGTTCTTTCAGGAGTCTGCGCATGTGCCCCTGTAGCTGTGCCCATTTCATACCCGGCACTCCGTGCCACTGCACCTTGTATTCCCCTGCGGTCAACATCTCCTGCTTGGCTGTCCAGCTTGCCCTGGCCCTTGACACAAAGGAATGGCCCACCACCCAGGCGGACCGTCGCCTTCCCTTCTTTGATGCTACTGCGAGGAGATAGGAGGGAGGAACCGTTAGACTTACATTTTTTCAGGCCTGACATACCGCTTAAAACAACCGGACCTCCAGCCCCCAATCTGCTTGATTGCCTCTGCTCCCAGGCCCATCCCTGCTGCCGATGTGGCTGCCCCTATCCTGAAGGAATGCGTCCCATAAACTCCTTTCGAGAACCCTGCCTCCGCCAGCTTCATGTCCAACACCTTTTTAAACTGAAACAGACTCAACGCTGAACCATCGTTATGTACTAGAAAAGGAGCTACGTCCCCCGTGTGAATTCTATAACTCAAATACTTGCTTACGCATCCTACTGGACAAACTGGACTGTCCCGGGTACCCCCTAACACAATGCTTCTGCCTTTCCCGTCTGATCGGTCTTGGATCTCCTCAGAAATACGTATAAACGCTCTCCTTGTACCCCTATATCACTGTTCCTAAGGTAACTTGCACCTTTACCCTTCTTGTTGGTAGGCACCAGCTCGCTCACCCTTAAGGCCCCAAAAAATGCCAGTGAGAAGGCCGCTGTGAACAATGCTTTTTCATACTCATCCCTACACACCACCACCAAGCTCCTGATTAATTCGTGCAACTTCACCACATCTATGGGCCGCCTCTCGTCGGGTTTAACTGTCGCCTGCTTGGCCCAGCCCCTCATTGCCATAACAATGTAATGTTCTTTGGTAGGATCGGGCTTGCCCCCCAATTTATAAAAATGTGCCACCGCTGCTAGGTGATAAGCCACCCAAGACCTGGACCTCCCTTGCTGCCAACACCATCCCACAAAGGCCCGCACTGGCCTTTCTTTCTCAATCTCAGGCAAGATGTTGCTTTGAAAGGCCATGAATTGCTCCCAGCACCCTTTATATCTTCGCATTGTGCCTGGTGCGAGTGCCATGTAGATCAATGCGCTCAGATCTCCCCAACCAATCCCCACCATTGAGCCTGGAAGGGGGTCATTGTTGTGCTTGCCTCTGGGTGATGTTCCCGAAACTTTCCCCACTGTAAACGAGAAAGAGAATCAGCGGCCACATTCTTAACCCCGGGTATATGTCGCACCCTGACCTCTGCGTTCAACTGCAGCAAGCACTTTGTAAGCTCCCTGAGTAACCGCAGTGCCCTACAGTTCTTGCATGTTCCTTGATTGATAAATTGCACCACTGCTAAGTTGTCAGACCAAACCATCACCTTTTTGTCTCGCATTTGCTCAGGCCAGAGCTTGAATGCCACCACTATCGGGAACAACTCCAGAACCGTAATGTCCCTGGTGATCCCCTCCGCCCGCCATTCAGCCGGCCACGCCTGCCCGCACCAACCCTTACCCAGGATGGCACCAAAACCTAGTGCCCCTGACGAGTCGGTAAGCAGTTTAGGGCCATTCACGGACCCCAGCGATTCTTTCCATCCCAACACCCCATTAAAACGCTCCAAGAAAGTCTCCCACATTCTCAGGCCTCTTTAACCTCCTTCCCCAGGCGCACATGCTGGCCTGCATGCTTCAAGCCCACTGTTTCCAACTCTATGCTTCTAGCGAACACTTTACCTGCCGGGATCACTTTGCCTGCAAAATTCAAGCTGCCCGCTAGGGACTGGAGGTCCTTCAGCGTGGCTTTCTCCTTGCCCAACATCCCTGAAATTACCTCCTTCAACTTCCGCACTTTCTCACCCGGGAGCCTGCACACACCTGCCACTGAGTCAATTTCGATCCCCAAAAATACCAGGCTCGTGACTGGACCCACCGTTTTACCTTTAGCCAATGGGACCCCAAACTCCCCCATCAACTCCTGAAATACCCCCATGAGCTCCTTGCAATCATGCGTTCCTTTTCTCCCAATAAACATGAAATCGTCAAGGTAGTGAAGCATACCCCCGGCCTGGTTCTTTGCCTTACTGAGAATTCCAGGAACCGGCTAAACTTCTCAAAATAAGCACATGAAATTGCACACCCCATCGGTAAACATTTGTCATAGAAGTACTCTTGCAACACCTTAAACCCCAGCAAATGGTGGCTATCCCTGTGAATTGGCAGCAAACGGAAAGCCGACTCTATGTCGGCCTTCCCCATGAGGGCCCCCTCGCCTAAGGATTTTACCACTTCCACCGCCTCTTCAAACGATGCGTACTGAACCCTGCAGTGCTCTTCAGCAATGCCATCATTAACTGACTCACCCTCAGGAAAAGATAGGTGTTGTATCAATCTGTACTGCCCCAACTCCTTCTTAGGTACCAGCCCCAACGGGGACACTACCAAGTTTTCGAGTGGAGGTGTGCTAAAGGGACCTGCCACCCTCCCCAACTGCAGTTCTTTTCGCACTTTCACTGCCAAGACGTCAGGCATTGACAAAGCTGACTTCAAATTGCAAGCCTCCTTCGGTCCTATTTGTCCGTTGAACGGAATCTTAAAACCCCACCTGAAACCTTCCCACAACAACTTTGCATCACCCTTGTCACCATATGCATTCAGAAAAGGAATCATAGCCTGTAAGCGTATTGTCGTTGGCAGTTGCGTTTTAATCATGCTTGCCTTTTTACTTGCTTTTCGTGCTGCCCTTCGCCTTGCCATCTCGATTGGCAGAGCTATGCCTCCCTGTGCTCGCGCCTTTTGAGTGCTTGAACCTGCATGTATTTCCATAGGTGCACTTCCCTTCTGCAAACAACCAACATTCCGGTAACTCCCCTTGGTAGCTGGACCGGTTATTCCAAGAGGAGTTCCCTCGAAAGGACCCTCTACCCCTTGGGTAGAACCCCTTGCCCCTGCCCTGGGCTGCTCTTTCGCTTGTGACAGCCTCATCTACTGGCCTGGAGGGAACCATTTTTGTGTCTATGCGTCCTCCCACATCCACTTCATCCCAGGTCATTGCTGGCCATACCTGCATTTTGAGTCTAAAACCTTTATCATAATTGCTCCATGTATCTCCCCCATGCTTCCAGTACTGCTCATGAATATACTGTTTGTACGCCATCAAAGCCACGCCATCCTGAGGGAATTTCTCTAACATAATAGTGGCATATACCCGGAAAGCCCTTAACCAGGTATGGATATTGAACTCAATTTTTGGCTTTTCCCTCTCCCTCTTCTCTTTTTCCCTTTCTGTTGGCTCGCTGAACCCCTGTCCCAAGGGAACCATCCCCAACAACTCCATAATATCCATAAACTCCTTCCTCCATACCCGTTCTTTGTATGCCAGGGGGATGTGCCAGGCCAATGCATTAATTGCCACTCTGGCTGGTGCAAACCCCGGCATAGGTCTACCATATATTGTATTATTGCCAGTCCGCTCTTGCTCTTGCACCTGTGGAAGTGCCTGTGTGCCCCACCACGGTGTTCCCCCTATCTGGGGGGTGTAGGCAGTGCTCACCCCTTGTGTCGCCATCTGGCCCGGGTACCCCCCGACCATTGGCTGACCCGTGCCTACCCCGGGCTGCATCCCCACTTGGCCCCCTTGTCCCGAGACCACACTTCTCCCTTGCGTCCCCTTACACACTAGATTCAAAGCAGGATCATTATTAACAGGTATTTGTCCATTTATACCAGCACCCCATGCTTCCATGCATTCCCTGAACATACCTTTCACTATCTCCAAGGTGGTTGGACCCTCAACTGCCACCGCCAGTGTGGCTACAGGTGCGCCTCGAGGACCTCCCGTTGGCCTTGGAGCCTCAGCAGGAACAGGTGCCGGTGTGGCTTCAACCTCATGCACCCTCCCCTTTCCCTTAGGGTTGGATTTCCGTTTCTGTGCCGCCGCCGCCTGCTGCTGGCTGTCCCTTGCTCTCTTGGTCATCACTCTTTTCCTCTTGCAGACCGGCTCGACCTCTTCCTCCAGCTCCTCAATGTCCTGTACTTCTCCCTCCTGGGAGTGTACTTCTACCCATGTTTCTTCCATGGGTGTTGGTGGAAACAGCAGCGGGGAATCCGACCGCTGGCTACGCCCTGCAACCTCTGCTCCCACCTGGGCTGCCATGTACTGCATCCAATTGGTGCCATATCTGTCCCCAGCCCTCCTTGCCATCATCAGAAAGGCCTCCAAATCGTCCTTCTGCTGCTCTTCCTGGCTTTTACCCTGTATTTCCATGTTCAATATAGTCCAGGGCACCTCTTAAATAGCTCGTGGAGCTCTGCTGTTGATCAGCCGACCGGAGCTTCTCCTCCTCTCAGCTCCTGCCGCCTTCAACCCCCGTTCCTGTTCCCGTAACAACTTTGCCTTTTGTTTCTGGGATGGGCGGAGAGAAGCGCCGCGCTCCGTTGTCCGCTCCGCTGCACGGCTTCACTCCTCCACGCCGTGCTCTGTTCTCCCGATCAGCTGCTCGTGAACGGCTTCACTCTGAGCACAGCAGACACCCCGGTGCCTCCACGCCGTGCTCTGGACTCCAGATCAGCTGCTCGGCTTCGCTCTGGGCCCCAGCAAACACCCCGGTACCTTCTCGCCGCGCTTCCGGTGTCCCGCTCAGCTAGCCTGCCTCCCGCAGACGTCCCGATGCCTCCTCACCGTGTTCCGCGGGCTGCAAGGCTGTGCTTCCTTCTTCCTTCCGGGCCCGCGCCGCCCCCGTGATCAGCTGACTGCGTGTCCTCTTCCTTCCGGCTGGTTGTTCCTCTTGCTTGCCGGTGCTTCGCTCCGTGAACGGCCCTTCACCGTTACCGCTTGTCCGCCCGCCGTCTCCAGAAGTCCTCGACCAGTGCACTTGCTTCCGTTGCGCGACTCTGCTGGTTGTCCAGAAAACGAAGTCCTGCACTTTCGGCGGGTGCCCGGCTGCTGGAAGAGCTGCAAGTGCTCCTGAGCCGGGCACCCGCCGTACTTATGCCCCAAGCCCCGCCTCCTTCTTTTGTTGCCCTTCGCGGGCTTTCCTGGGCTCTTGGCGCCCTTTCCTTTGGCTCCTTTGCCGCCCTCTCCCCTGCCCCTGGGGGGGAGGGGCGAGAGAGCGTAAAGGAGGAAGGCCCCTGCCCCGGTTATCGGGGTGCCTCCTCCATTCGCTGTGCTCCCCGCTCGTCACCTTCAGTTTCTTCGTGAACTTGGTTACTAAGCGCTCCTTGGCCTCTTAGTTTGATATTTGCTGTTTAATTGTCTTTGTTTCTTTGCAGGCCTGCAATCTTACCGGAGGTTTCGGTCTCCGCGTCCCTCGGGCCAAGGTAACTTTTGAAGGTAGTTTGGCGTCTGCTTTGTTTCCGCGCTGAACTGTGTCTTTACTTTGCAGGTCTGTGCCCCACTCGGCAGCTCCCGTCGGGTAAGTGGAGTGTGTTTGTGTGTATTTATTTATTTAAATGGGTCAACCCCTTCAAACTGTCCTCGGCAGGTCTGTGCCCTTGTATCGCAGTGGACCACCTCGTAGGACGGGTGGCCTACACCCCGTTAGGACCCCTGCAGGTGGGTTAAGACTCGTGGTTGTTTGGGTGAGGACAGTAGGGGGGAAGGAGGGCGGAGCGGCTCGGAGCTCCATGATAACAAGGTTCAGGCGTGAGGAAGCCTGCCAGTTTGCATTTTCCTCACTTAAAAATGAGAGTAAAGTACAAGTCCCACAATTCCAAGGCAAGCCGCGGGTCTGGGTGACTTTCTCACGCGTAGAACTGCTAAACGCATTTCCAGTTTGCGTGCGGTTGTTTGGGCTCTTTGTGTGATTGTGAACTATTCCGCCTTCTGTCTCATAGGCTGTGTTGCTTCCCTACAGGCGTCCAGCGGGGACCTTCTATCGAAATGGGCTACCACAACTTGTGGGGGGAATTGGTGAAAATAACATGGTTTCAGCTCCCCGCTTTCTGCCTTTCGTTGTTCCCCTGTGCAGAGGCCACTGAACCTGTTATGCATCTACTCGCCCCGGCTTTGTTTGATTTCCGTCACATAAGGTGTGCTGGGATTGACGCATACATGCCAACATTCGAGTGTTCGAAATACAGTGCTGTTTTCAACGTTGCATTTTGGGAATTGTAGTTTTGGGTTTATAACAGGAACTCCGGGGCTACAAGTGTCACAATTTAAAGTTAAAACCAGGACTGAACTGTTTGCTGACTGCATAATGCTGGCGTGTTCCTAAGGAGGTATTGATCGTCCCAAAGTAAAGCCTGTGTATTTGCCAACCAAAGACAGAGCGCTTTGGCGTGCATGGATTCATTTTTGAGGAGTTCCCTCCAGTTATACACCCTGGAGCTTAACCATAGTTACCCGATTGTTACCTCGCCACCCCTCTCGTCTTCAATGCTCCTTTCAACGTAACTTGTGCCCCAGGCCCGCATTGGGGCCACACCTGGTCCGCTTGTGGGGTCGGCGTAACTTCTGATTTATCTGTGAAATCATTTGCTGAAGACTTTTTTTATTTTATTTTATTTTTTTATTTTATTAGTTCATTACAAACTTTTAAAATACAAGTTTTCCACTATAGAAAGACAAAGAAAAAGAAAAAAAAGAAAAGATGCATCAGAGCAATCGTCCCGATTTGTCAAAAATCATACTATTTTAAATGGTCCAAAAAGCGAATACTAGCACAGACAAAAAAAGGTAAATGAGCAGGGCAGCGTATATTTATCAGATGTGATGGGAGCCCTTCATCTGGCTTCACACATTATTTCTCCTCGTTGCTTAAACACTTTTCCAAGTTCTCCAAAAAGAATGATAGAGCAAAAGTTACTTGTTTGTTGTCTCCTTCGTGGAGTAAACTCCACACTATTTCTGAGTTTCGGCATGTTGCTAAGACGTTTACTTTTTTAAGGATGGCTTGTCTTATTCCGTTAAACTTTGAGCATAACAGGATGAGATGTTTTATGGTTTCTTTGTCTTTTTTGCAGAAACGGCATTCATCGTCAGTTTTTATGGATTTTGTTCCAGATGTTTATTTTTTCCTTGGTTCGATACAGATTTAGTCAGAACATCATAAAAGCTCTTTTGTGGTTGGAGGGAAAGATTTCGAAAGTTTCAAGCATTGTCGTGCTTCTATAGGAGCATTCTTCATGCAGCAATGCCCTCTTCGCTGTTCCGAAGTTTCAGACCAGTCTTGGTCTCATAGTTTCTTTTGATTATTTGGGTTGTTAATCAATGTATATAGATCCGATGCCAGATCACTTAAAATTTTTGCACATGATTCTTTCCACGTCGCCAGTACAGATGTTGTTCGCTCCACCCCACCGGAGTTTAAGATTTGGAACTGCGGATAGCTGTCAGCTCCCATGATTTTCCGATATAGGGTTAAAGTGTTCCATTGTATCTGGGCATTTATCGAGACCAATCCAAGTTCATACCGAAGGCACGCAATCGGAGCTCCTTTTGGCAATCGCAAAATCTTGGACCAAAAAGTGTTTTCACACCAAGGCCAGATGGTACGTGAGCATCCAAGCATAGTTTCCGCTCCAAATATTAACAATGGTATAACTTTTGCTCGATAAAAGTCCATGACAGGCTTCAGACTGAACTTCCCATATTTATTGTTGATCACAGCTCCTTGCGCAGTTAGCATTCTACATTTCCGTCTGATCCTTTGCATCATTGGGTCATCGTTTATGTTTGAGCTGATTGTTACTCCCAAGTACTGCACTTGGGTTGCTTGGGCTATTAACTTGTTTCCAATATACCATTTAGGATCTTTGTTCCTTGTCTTTGTCCTTAGATTTTGAAGAATTAGGATCTCGGTTTTAGATGGATTAATTGTTAGCCCGTTTTTTTCCATATACATTTCTAGGGCTATCAGCTCTTGCTGCAGTCCAATTGGGGTCTGATCTAGAATGACCATATCGTCTGCATAGGCCATATGATGCAGCGGTCTCTCGTTTATCTTCGGAGGGAAGGAGCGGACTTCTGACAGAGCTTAATCTACGTCTGATATTAAGAAATTAAACAGTTGCCCCCAATGGGCATCCCTGCTTGACTCCTCATGATGTTAAAATTGCGGAGGAGAGCAAACCCGCCTGGTTTAGCCTTATACGAATTGATGTTTCTGAATGTAGATCGTGTATTGGTGTTACAGATTTCCTGGGCAACCATGATGCCCAAGTTTTCTCCATAGGATCTGTCGATCTACACTGTCAAAAGACAGGCCAAATCAACAAATGCCACATAAACCTTCTTGTTCTTAATCGCCTCCATTTTCAGAATGTTAAGCATCAACAGGTTTAGGGCACAACCGACTCCTTTCACAAACCCTGTTTGCCGGATGTCGAAGTTGTTGGAGTCGTGTATCCATGTGGTCAAATGATTTAAAATCTGAGTTGCAAAAATCTTTCCAAGTACATCCAGGAGAGCGATTGGTCTGAAATTCCCTGGCTCGCTTCTGTCTCCTTTTTTAAATATTGGCACTATGATGCCCGTCTTCCATGACATTGGAACTCTTTGCTTCTTTTGCAGGTTTCGAAACAAGTTAAAGCAAAACTTTGACCAAGCCTCAGGATGTTCTTTTAAGAGGTAATTTGTAAGCCCATCGGGCCCTGGGGCTCTTGAAGTACTAAGTTTTTGTATATTCTTAAATAGATCTTGTTCATTGATTTGTAGCTCCCAATATTTATCATCTGCTAGTTCATAGCTGATACCAGTTTGTTTTGCAAACAAGCCTGAAAAATGTTTAATCCATCGGGTCTCTGGGACTAAACTTGAGAGGAGCGCTTTCTGTGGAGCTTCCGTTTTATTTATGACTGATTGGTCATGAGCTTTAACATTGCTTCGGCATCGTCTTGTAGCATGTTCTGTTTGTGTAATTTTAGCCATGATTTATAGGTTTTTTTGATTTTGTCGAATTCCAGCCACCATTCTTGGTTTCCTTTTTTCTTCAGTTGTCGCCATATTTTTCTCAACTCTCGCTTCTTTACCACTATCTTCGGGTCATACTTATGCTTATGACTCAGCTTGTTCTTTAGCGGGCCATGGACGATCTCTGCGTATTGGTCAAACATTGTCGGATATTCTTCATTTATGTCCATATCTTCTTTATATATATTTTCCAGGGTAGTTGACATTTTGTTGATTTTGCTTTCGTTCTATCGAATCCGGTTTCGCCCTGGTTCGACCGTGATCGGGGTTTGCCATAGATCTATCTTTGTTCTATCAAGTCCATTTATTAGTGGCTATCACCAGATTATGGTCGCTTTGTGTCATTTCTGCAATGTTTAGACTAGAGACTTGTTCAATGATTGAGTCAGACACATAGAAGTAGTCTTTCCATTACTCCATGTAAATTGCGGAGGTATATCTCCGTTTGTATTTCCATTCAAGAGGGCCATTCTCATTAGGTCCATTTCTTCAAATTAGTGGCAGTTTGATAAGAATCCACAAGATGAAGAGAGGGCATGTTCAAATCGCCACATAATATTATGTGAGGTTTGGTTTCATCACTTTGCAACAAATCGATCAGATCGCATATTTGATCGAGAAAGTCTGATTCGTCTGAGACATTGTGTTGCCAATAGAGATTGATAATGGCGAATTGTTCTTTTTTGCCATTTTTGGGAGAGCCAGCCTCAATCCAAGTCACCTGTACATATGGTGAAATATTTTTTGAGGATCTCATAGTTAAAGATGTTCCGCTCTTGGTTAATGTAATCAAACCTGCTTTCGGTCGTTCTTTCATTAGTTTCACTGCCGGGTTAAAGGCGATTTCGTAATTTGTAACAACTGGGCAGTCTAGCAACCATGTTTCCTGGAGACAAATTACGTCCCGCTGCTTAAGTTTGTTTGGGAATGTGTTAAAAAGATAAGCAAAACCTCGGGTGTTCCATGACCCGATCCTTAGGGACTGGTCCAGCTGCTGCTTCCGGCATTATTTGTCTAAGTTGGTGTTTAGCGCACTCGCTAACCAAGACCAGGAGTCTTTCTCCATTGGAACACCTACTTTCTTTGCATCCGCAGTTTCTATATCGATGGTTGTTTCAGCTGCAAACGTGATTTTAATTACATCGCGATCCTCTGATCTCTGGCTTTTTTCCTGACGTGTTTGGCTTTCATTTAGAGCGATTACGCGATCAAAGGTCTCCGAATTCTCCTGTTGGTAATGGTTATCGGGTTGCCGTGAAGTCTGAGCTTGTTTGTTCGATTGTTTTATTTTTTTTATTTTTTTTGGCCAGTTATTTCTGGAACTCGCACTAGGACTATATATTCGCTCTAAATCTGCCTCTTGGAATTCGGACAGATCGAAGCCTAGGCAGTTCAAATCAGAGCTGTTCGACAGCAGCAGGTCTCTCACGATTCTTGAATGTATGTGGAGTTTTACAACATCCATTAGATTTTCGTTAACAAATTCCACTGTCCTAATGTCTTCGGAAGCAGTTGATCTCAATTGCGGTATATGATTAAACAATTGAAAGACAGTTCTACGGTGTAAAATTAGCTCATCTTTTCCTTTTAGAATCTGCTCTAGAATCAGACAGTAGTTTGCTGTCTTTATTATTTTAGTTGCTGATTGTTTTGATTTTTGAGATCCAACTTTGCTTTGGGTGAAATCTTTCACCTGCTTCATGTCCAGTTTTGTTCAAGATAATACCATTTGTTTGCCGATCTTCATTTACACAAATCGTTAGTATTTGTCAATTGTAGAGCTGTCTTTTTTTTTTTTTGCTTCTATTATGTTTAGACGCTCACTTAGGGTCAAATAGATAGGCTCTGTTGGCAATTCCTTACTATGGTTCGGTATTGGAGTGATGGATTCAGGGAGCTGCTTTATGATTTTGCATCTTCTTCCTATTCTCCCACACTCTTCCAATGGTTCGGGCACTATCCGATGGTTTAGGCGCTGGTTTGGGTAAATTGTCGGTAGAAGATTCAGGCTCATTGGAGGCTGGCTGTTTCTCACTAAGTTCTCCTTGATCGTCTTCGTATGTGGAAAGGTTTATTAATACAGCGATATCTTCAGCTTCTGTTAGCTCATCTTCTAAGATCGCTATTGGATCGGCGATGAGCGGCGTCTTCTCCAGACATACCCGGTTGGTCAGCGGCTTATAAGCAGACATTAGGTTTAGTGTGAATCTCAGCTTCCGAATCTAGTTTCGTCTGTAACAAGGCATTTAAGGTCTTCACGTTCCTTAGGAATTTTCATGAGCCTCGGGCTTGGAGATTTTTGTTCTTGGATTTTCGTTGTTGTTTTTGACAGACTTCTTTTTTTTTTGCATTTCCTGATTCATTCACATCGTTTACACCTTGAGAAGATTTTTGGAATATTGGAAAAGTAGGTTGGCTTAACTCCATTGCTTTATCAAGGCAGGGTTCCGCTTGGATCTCAATCGCAATTGACTTCTGAAAAGGCATGGGTGGTTGAGCGGAGGTGGAGGGCAAGGTTTCACAAAAAGAAGCTGTCAGCTCTCCAGAATCCAGTTGTGGATTTAACAGGAGAGTGTTGTTTGGTGCGTTTGTGTTATTTAAAGACGTATCCACGATTGGTACTGGCATCATCATTTGAGCTTCTCGGGTGATAACTTTGAGGTTTCTCTGCGGAGTGTCCACATCATCATCCGTGTTGCGGAGTACCGCATCACCTGTTGCCTCTTGTGTTCAGTTTTTAACAGATTTAGGATCGAAGTGTACTTGTACGCCAACTTTTTGCATTCGATCATCACTCTTTTGAGAAGAAAGGAAATTTGTTGTTTGGTAACTTCATCATCGATAGTTTCTTTGGCTACCTCCGCAAAGAAACGTTTGTCATCTGCATTTGTTTTTGACTGCTCTCTAATTAACTCCATAAATGAGCCACATGCCTTTGTGTCGTTTTTTTAATTGTTTTTTAGTTCTTTGATTTCATCTTCACAACTTATCATCTTCGCATTTAATAACGCTAACAGCGCATTTTGATCTCGCCATGATTCATTCAGCTGTTCATAAAGTTTAATTAG
Source organism: Ambystoma mexicanum (assembly GCF_040938575.1). Taxonomy (NCBI): domain Eukaryota; kingdom Metazoa; phylum Chordata; class Amphibia; order Caudata; family Ambystomatidae; genus Ambystoma; species Ambystoma mexicanum. Next base: position 100,148,182 of record NC_090936.1, on the reverse strand, counting down.
AGGTGCTACTGTGATTGTCAGGGCCGATGTTAGGTTAGGTCGAAGTTCATTAATTACTTGTTCGATCAGGTTAAAGTATTGTTGCCCATTTTTGTCGTCCTTGCCTTGGTTACTTTGATTGTCAGTAATTGGTTGAATCATCTGTCTATTGGTTTTTTGTTTCATGTAGTTTTTCGATTCAGAATCAGACGAATTTGTATCTGAGCTAGATGAAGGACTTAATCTGGGGCCTCTCTTTGTAATTATTGGTAGTAAGTTTTCTGTTACCTGTTCCAGGTTTGTACACAGCCGTTTCTGTGATAACGGAATTGATCCGTGGAAGCTATGATCCATCCTTGTACGTTTCGGTTGCTGAAACTGGTTTGTCGTGGACCTCTGACCAAGACTCAATAAAGCAGGTTGAGCAGCCAGTAAATTTTCAGGAGAGGTCACTGGTGGCTGCGAATCTAAGTTTTCCAGCATTGATGATGTTTTGTTTTTGTCTGGTTTGTGCAGCCGCCATTGACTGAAAACTTAAGAGTAATGAATCAATCAGTTTGTCAGCAACACTCAAAGAATCTCGACGGTTTTTTTGTAGAGCCATCAGGATTCTGAGTTTGTGCATCATGCGGATGAGGGCTGGTAATCGAGTACTTCGCTGACAACATAGCTCCTTCAGAACGTTGTTGTATGTGTAATTGATCCTCAAAGACTTCCTCGTGAGCTAAGGTCAGCGACATCTCTGGCAAGGGATCGCTTCTTTTTCCAATATTGCAAAATCACTTGGATTATGATTGCTTTAAGATGAACATTGAGTCCTAGATTCGCTGTTTTATTTATTGTTTTGTTCAAAAGTACTTTTTGCGCTAGATTGTACATTGAGCTTATTTTATCGTTGGGACTACTAACACAGATTTGATTAGAGTTTGTGTTAGCCGAACCTCCAGGCTCAACATGCACAGAAACATAAGTCAACACATGCTGATTTAGAAATAGGGGCTAGGGTCGAATGAATGTCAGTTTGAGTTGCAGTACTTCCCTTATTACTTTGCCCTGCCAGCATAACTTCACCAACTAAGTTTAAATCTTTACCGGAAGTGAAATGACATCGGTTACATTTGGTAAGCGTAGGCACTCCCACTCCCCCAGATTCACTTACGTGTGGCGGGCAGCAAGTCTCATAGACCTGAGATCGTGATGAAGCCGACTCAGATTTAGAGCGCTGCACAGGGGTAGCGCGCACGGTGCGCACAGTGGAGGAGGAAGTTAGCCACATATCGAGAGAGTAGTGCTTTGTGCTTCCCCAACGAACACAGCAAACACACTCTGCTCACTCTGCCGAGGGGTCGGTGTTTATAGCTCCGCCTGAAGTGTTCAATGAAAGTGAAGACCGACTCCGGTCTGGGACTTCACGGCACATCAGCATTTCCACAGTGAAACAAAGATTCAGAGCAGCAAACACACTCTGCTCACTCCCACAATAAAACCATTGAGATGGTCAGCCTAATGGAATTTAGAGGCCCCTGTCAGCAGATCGTTCTACCAGCAGGATTCCAAACGCTGGATAATGGGAAACACCATACAGTCACTGGAAAGGAAGAGCAGGGAGTCGTGCAGCCTCTGACAGCCCTTGCCGAAAAGTCCTTCACGAAAAGCACGCTGAAGACAGGAAAAGGTGAGTTGTGCATGTTCCGTAGCCATGGAACATTTTGGGGGGGGTGGTTTGTGCAGTGACTGGACCGCTTTTTTTAGTTTGGCCAGTGAGGTGCAATTGTTTCATTTGAGTACAGATGGGCAGACATGGTATGAGGGTCACAACGCTTGCAGCTGTTGTGATTTGCCCACCACTAATCACTATGCCCAGTTCCTGCCCCTCCCAAAACGCCAACTCCTGGGCTGGTCGGACTGGGACTGGGGCTTTCAATTGTCTCGGCCAACAATGAAAGTGGCCCGCAGTTACACATAATGAATTCCTTTTCTGACACTGTTTGAGTAGTATCCAACAGTGAGATTTTTGCTAAAATGTAATGCGAATTGTGCATTTTAATTATTTAGTTACCCTGGTCAAAACAACTAGCTGCACAGTACAAACTGGCCCACATGGGCCAAAAAAAGTGGCCCACTTCGACCCAAAAAGCTTGCACACTAGCATGTTTTGTTCAGCATTGCCCTTTTCCGAGTCTGCTCCTGGGAACTCGAGCTCGCCTTAAGCCAGCCTTACCATCAACCTTTGCACTTGAAGTGGTCTGCCAGTGGCTTCCCGCTACTGGTATAATAAAAATGTCTCAACCAGGTCTGCCTTCTGCTACTCCATAAGCACTATGCGTGTTTCACGGAAGTCCTGTTAAAACCAGCATTGGCAAAGCCAACCATTTTGACTTGTGTATAAGTATTGGCCATTTGCCAGGCACCGCCATTAGATGCCCAGGTGCTAGCCCCATTTTGCACATGCTACCATCGAAGGTCAATTAATGGCACTACGGCTGTGCCTGACAAGTGGGTTTGCCATGCCTAAACAAATGTCCAAACTGTTGGCATTGCCAATCTTTGTTTTTATTTTCTCCATGCAGGTGGGGGATATTTATGGTTCCTGTGCACTCCTGGTTTTTTCCTACACATTGGTAGGGGACGGGTGCTGCTTATAGGATTAGTACGAGTATTGGGGTAGGGGTCGCTGTGTGCATTTTGAAAAGGAGGCTGTACACCTCTCCATATACTGCTTCTTCCATCAGCACAAGATGTCTCCTGCCTTCTCCTGTAGCCCTCGCGCACAGCACTGAACCCATTCGGCTGGGGGTCGGGTCATGGGGTGTTTTACTGACCCCAGTGTACCGGCCTCTGGTTGCTTTTGGAAAGGGCGGGTCTCCTCAGTGTTTTGACTTGTGGCCTGCATGTAATACCTGGGTGCTGAGGAGCTTCTGCATTCGTGCCACCCACTACCAGTGTTTGGCAAGAATTGTGCAGGATGAAATGCCACCCCTTTTCTGGAAGTCTGTAGGGTGGTGACTGAAAATGCAGGACTCAACGTGGGGTTTAAACTACTTGGGGCTGCCACCTGTTTTTGTTTGGCTGATAAAACCGTCTTGGGCAGATTTCCGCTAATATCCAAAATGGGGCGATGCTCCTGGGCTTGCATTTTTGTGTAAGCTTTCATTAATAATTAGTTCATTTGGTTGGAATGGTTGGTTTAAATGTCCCCAAAGTTTCTAAAATTCAGTCATTTCTCTAGTCCATAATTTCTACCCCAGCTGCTTTTGGAATGGACCATTTTAGAGGCATATGAGATCTCGATTGCCTTCTACTGTTTGAGGTGTGGTGTCTCTTATGCCTGCAGCTCTGGGTCTATATTTGGGGAGAATGGCCGTGTAGTTCGGGCTCGAATCAGACTAGTTGTGGGTGAAGCCCTTAACCCCTGAACTGCTGAGCTTTGATCAAGTCTATGCAAGAAGAACCTTACCCTTAAACGGTAGCTATTGTTTTTATTAGTATAGAATAGTTACTTCATGACTCTACCTGTCATTAGCTAGAGGGCAACCACCCCCGATTCCCTAATGAAGGGCCTTTAAGCTGACTGGTTCTTTAATTGGACTCTCCTACAGCACTTGGGGTGGGGTATAACATTGGTGTTGACTTAATGCAACAATCCATACCGCACTTGGAACTTTTGGTGTGGGTGCGAGGAGCAAAGCGTCTTGATGATCTGTTAGCCCCGGGCAATGTGCATACTCGCCACTCATTGGCTGCACCGCTAGCGAGTTGGGTCTGTTAGACCTCCCCCATTAAGCACACAGGACGGTAGGCACAAGGTGCAACTAGTTCTGCTGGCTGTCGACAGGTGTAAGCATGGTCAGCCACTGGGTACAGCTGCATGCCACGCCTAATACGCTGTGGGGTGGCTGTGGGATTCGGCCTAGCTGTGGCAGATAGCCTCTGTTTAAGTTTAGCTGTCTGTCCAGCTGTAATGCAGCTGCTTTATGGTAAGGGGTGTTGAGCAGAGTTTACTTCTGTACTTAGATGGTGGTTTCACCTAGCACATCTGTCGAGGAATGGTGTAGAGTGAAAGGTGGGTTTGAGGGGGGCTGATGCTTGGAGGGTAATCTCTAGAAGTAATGCACATTAAGGCAGACCCCGCATGTATTGGTGGGCGGTGGTGGTGCCAGTGACCACTATCAGAGCAGGTGTGAACTCTCCCGTTGTTGGGATGGGCGAGAAGCAGAGACTTTCGTCCTGGCTACATGCCGGGAGGAGGAGGCAATCTTTGCCATGTCTTTCTCCCTCCACATGGCTCCACCCGGAAGGTAGTTCTAGGGAGTTGGAGCATCTGGGGCTGAAATATTCCGATAGTGTACCCCCTCCCACCCACCATATCTTCAAATTTGTGAATGTTTGATGAATTGGTTGGAAGAGGATTCCTGTATTGAGGGTGTGTTTGTTTCTTATCTCAGCATTTTGTTTCCAATGGGAGTGATTGCAAGCATTTTCAGTGGGGGCGATGATCCGGAGGGGGACGGGGGAAGACGAGGGCACACTATGAACGTTGGCTTTGCCACCTTTCTCTCAATCTGTTTTAGATGTTGGACCCGGTCTCTAAGCTCATTTAGTACAGTTGGAATCGAGGGTTGGGGTACTTGCATGTTCCAATGCTCCAGCTTGATGGCATAAAGTTAGTAATATGGCTTCTGGGTGGGTGGCCTGCTTGATCTGGAGAGGAGGTAGTGGGTGGCCTGCTTGATCTGCTGAGTACTAGACTGCAAGTGTTGCAATGCAGATCAAGGTGTCCAGCCTTTCATATGTGCCTATTGGACCACTGGAAAGCGTGGGGTCTAAGGGTCGAATGCATTGGTAGGGTTCAGGCAGGGGTGGCAACATTGGGTGCTGAACTCGATTTGGTCTTCCAACGGTTTGGCCTAGGATTAAAGTGCTACTGTGAGATCCTGGATTCCTGAAGCACACCCCAAGTCGGCTGGCAAACTGGGCAAAATGGAAATACACTTCATTTGCTCTGTGGACTGGAAGGCGGTCCGAAATCCAGGTCCTCGCTATGCGTTTATGAAGCCTTTGAGTAAGCTGCGACTCCAAGGCGAATGATCATGATGAAAGGATTGCCGCGGCATAGACGCTTGCCCGAGACCAATTCGGATGTTCCTTCCTAATGGGTGCTTGTTTCAATGTTGGGTTTTGCTATGTGACACAACGTTGCATGGTGCCATCTTCTCAGGGTCCCTGCTGCATGCATCGGAGTGCAAATCTGGGGTGGTGCTTGCAAAAGGCACTTGGGTGCAACTGCTTTGTGTACTCTTGGATGCCAGTGGACCTGTGCTTTTCTGGGTGCTAGAGGATCTGGCCGGGTTAACGCCAGTGTTTGAGGTGGCCCTCAAGTGACTGGGCCATGAGTAGTCCGTAGCACGAAAAGGAATGCCAGGTTCAGTTGGCCATGGGTACCCCCCCTTCAGTAACAGGAGCCTCTGGCATAAAGGCTAATTCTGGTTTCCCCATCTTTTAAACAATCTTGCAATCTCTTAGCCCAATTTCTTGAACACAATGCCACACTTGGTCATTGTGACATGGTATGAACTCACTCATGGAACATTAAGACTTGACTTGCATGGAAGCTCTGACCCTCCTTTCTGGAACTGGGTCATTCAAGTACTAGTAACTCTGGGGGGGAATACGGGGGGGGGTCATGAACATCTTGTGTATTACATTTTTCTTCCACTTCTAGAAGTGTACATTTTAAGGAGTCCTCTGTGCTAGTAGGGGTGGGAAAAATTCCTACAGGCGAAGAGAAATTGGCAAAAAATGTTGCCCGCCATGTTCTGTAGCGTTTATTTTAGTATTTTTTTTTTTTTACCCCCTTTTTTTAACAGAATTTTAGTAAAGTTAACATTTCAGGCAGTAAGTACTTGAGGATACCAAGTTAGCTCTGTGGCCGTTCACGGATACAGAAATTAGTCTGTGTACTTGGGAGCGTTATCAGGCACAAGCAGCAGCCCAAGAACAAGGAAGACTGACCAAGGGGGATCCAGCTCAAGAGGACGGTTATCCAACAAGGGGTCCAACTCAAGAGGACGGTTATCCAACAAGGGGTCCAGCTCAAGAGGACGGTTATCCAACAATGCTGGTGACTGAGCAATGGTTTGAGGTGCTCGGGGGCAGCCCAAGATTTAGCTGAGGGAGTGATGGCCACTTGCCTCTTATCTAGTCCAGAGATTCTCCCACAAGCGGAGAAATGGGTTCAGGAGAGTGGAAGAATGCTGGGGGAGCACGAGGAGGAGAAACCCTGAATGGATTCTAGCAGCCGTAAAGGAAACCTAGTCTAACCAGGCCTGCTGCAGCCTCAGTTTGAGTCCTGGATTTGGGGTAGGAATCCGATGCATGCAGTGTCTCCCCTAAATAAGATGCTTGCTGAATGTCTAACTAGACTCCACATTTTAATAGCAGCTAGAACCAGCCAGGGACCCACCCACTCAATGTATATTGAGCTTGCCTAGGAGAGAACCAGGCTAGCCCAGTTTAAACTGCTTGAGATTGAAGGTTGGGTAAGAGCGGCTATGTCACAATGGCCATCTTGGGGTCTACTTTTTTGCCCCCACAGAGAAGATCACAACAAATAGTGGTAGAACTAATTCAATGAGGTGATTGGCTATCCTCATTTGTGAAGCCAAAATTAAATGCAGCTGCTATAAGCTGCCTCCAAAGCACAAATCTTGATCGAATCACCATGGTATACTAGTGGGGGTGCTGTCACAACTATGACAACACATGCAAGAAAGGGTTGCCATGGCAAGGGGGTGGGTTTCAGTATTTCCAAAGGCCACCATAGTAAAGTGAACAAGTAAGAAGAATGCAAACTTGGGTAACCTGTGTAGTGGGTGCAAACGATTCCAACAATGGAATCCTGCCTTAATACTCTGAGCTTCTGTCCAAGTTATTTGTGGCAGCTTAACTTTGGAATTGGACTACCAAAGCGGACCAAGGAAACTAGCTTCTAGGCACACAACTATCCATGTGTGCAGTGACTAGGAAATAAATGGTACACCCACCCATTCAATCGGTCCCCAATGCCCTGGTTGGGACCTCCTTTCCACCAGTGCTGGAAAATGTTGAGTAGATGGCAGTCCCTGTCCTGCTGGAGAATGTCCCATGAGATTGAATGGATGGCAGTCACTATCCTGCCGGTTGCGTTTTAGCCCAGGTTCAGGAATTGCTATAATTTGGCTAGTTGGTCTAATGCTCCTGTGGAATAGCCTTCTAGGCCGGGGGAGGTGTCCTCACCCGCCCAGTCTATGCCCACTCCACTACCCTCTAGATACTTTCCCTTCTATTCTGTTTTTTCTCCCCAGGCCCTTTCTTGACTATTTTTTTATTTTTGACTATTTTTAACTGCTTTTTAAAGACTACCCATAGCAGCACAGCTGGGTTTTTCTTCGGGGCACCTTTATATTTTGTGCCTCCCTGGAACCCTTGTGATGTGGTGGTGGCGGCATAGGAGATATGGCAGAAATTGGCACCATTCTGTCATGTCTCTTGAGCCTGAATTTTTGTGTTTTTTTTTGTTTGCTTTGGCTTCAAGTGGAGCCATCCATCCCTGGGCAGGCCTGTTTCGTTGAGGCTAAGTTCTTTTGTGGAGTTGCAGACAACCTGCCTCTCCTTGTGGGTTGTTGCATTCTGGGGCCTTTTCTGTACCTTCTTTTTGGGTCCTGTACAAAGGCTGGACGCTGGTGTTGACATGTATGGTGGCAACCAATAGTGGGGTCTTGCTCTTAGCCTGGGGTGTCCCTTTTTGTGGGGGTCTTGCTTTTAGCCTGGGGTGTCCTTTTTGGTGGGGGGCAGGGCAAAGAGGAGAAACTAACTTGTGCCCAAGCAGGATAGTGAAATGGGAGTTAACAGCCAGCGGTTCCTTGGCCTTTGTTCCCAACTGTGCGGGTTTACGCTGTGGATTTCACACTTTAAGCAGGATTTGGGGGTGCGTGGTTATTACTCGGCTCTGTCCCTCATTGGGATTAATGAATGACTCTACTTTATGCTGAGCTTTGCTATTTCTCCCTTTTGAGAACAATGCTGGGGGTGCATGCAGAGGGGATATGACTGGGGGCATGTACTGCCTTGTATGGTTTACTTCACACATGCCAGCATCTAAACCTTCTTTTTCTTTGCAGTTCTGCCAATCACATGTTTGATGTGTTGCCTTGGAGATATCTCAGCTGTTGAAACTGTATGGTAAGCTGGGGAATCCTGGTCCTCATCCACTCGTTACCTAATTACCTTATTGACTTCTGCATGTATCAAAACGGTGGTGCGCAGCTTACTGGGGGGTTGGTGAGGGGTGGGAAGGTGCTGATTGTGGTTCAGTTGTTCCCTCAGCTTTCTCTGTGTTGTCTCTGGATGGCTGATGGTTTCTCTGAATGGGCGGGGGGGGGGGGGGGGGGGCATAATTGGAATCTTTGGCAGACCAGGGTGTACCAGATCCTATGGTCAGAGCACAGGTTTTGCAACCTGCTTCGCTGATCCGTCTGCGTTCATGTAGACCGCCTACAATGATAGGATCAATAGGTTGCCTGGATTTAGAATTGTACTTGCTGCGGTAAGGTCTAGCACATTGGATTTCTGTGGGAGATGATTATAATGGCCCACGCCCTCTCCGTTGGGGGCAGAAGCCAAGGGATTTGCTTGACCCCTATAGTTGGTGATGTGGACTTGTAGATGCTGATGTAGTTGAGCCTTGTTTCCTCTTGGTTTCCACAGGGAAGCTGGGATCCTGAAAGCAGCTCCAGCTACTGAAAGATGTGACTGTTGGGAAAGAATTCCATTTATGGATAATGTTCCCTTCAGTTGTGAACCCCCAACCTTTTGCTAGTGTCTGACCATCCTAGCCTGACTTTTGCCTTCTGCTATACTCCGCTGGGCTTTTGCTCATTTTGTAATGGGGAAACTGACGTGTCCTTCAGACTCAGTACTGGGAGACTTTGTTTCCCTTAGTCTTTCACTTTGTAGCTGTTTCTTATGAGCATTTTATCAGTGCACAATGAACCTCCCAGTACAGTGCGCTGGGGTCCCTTTTTCGTTTATAAGGCCCTGGACACCCTCCAAGGATTGTTGGTGAATGTCTAAGTGTGCCCAGAACAGAGCTAGTGGCAGGAGTTTTAAAACATTTTTGAATCTTCTATGGTCCAAACCATATTTACTGCGTTTGGCCCAGGACAGTGGCCAGTGCCTAAAATGGCCATGCCACAAGGTTCTTGTTCTGTCCTTTGGCTACGTTGTCCCTTTGCCTGCTCAACGTGGGAATTTCCTTATTTGGTCATGCTGACCCTGTGCAAACCAAAGCTTTTGCAGGCTTCTGTATGCCTCGTGTGTGTGCACCCAAGATGTGGGCTGGAGCTGTCTAGTTCCACTACACATCCTGCGTGCCCGGATGTCCGGTGTGCTGGGATGACTGGGACCACTGTGGTCCGTGATTGGTCCTTGTCTGGGATGGCTGAATGTGAGCAGATCTCTCGTTGGTTTCTCTTCATTTTGGCGTGAAGGAGAATTGAAGAGAAGGCACCTTAAACCCATTCCAGGTCGATCTTCTGAGGTTACACCAGACTTCCTGAAATGAAGAAGCAGATCTGTGTAACTGCTGGTGTCCCGCTGGCAGGTTTGGCACCCTGACCCCACTGTTGTCCGGTCAAAGCCACGGTTTCTGGCCTGCAAGTGCGCTTTGACCAGTTGACTAGTGGGACTAACTACTATTGGCACATCTTGCAAACAAGCATTTTCGCAAGTGTTCCTGGACTGCCAGTAAACTGACCAGCTCGTACAGGACCTTTGCCCTGGAACCACCACCACCAACGCTGTCTTGAGTTTCGACTTATTTGAGCACCGTAAGCTCATGGTAGAAGGCATTCTCCTGCCGAGTTTCGTACATCTTGCATTCCTAGGTCTGGAGTTGGGATAGTTCGCCTGAACCAAAGCATGCACTTTCCTTGTGTTGACCATCTCCGAGGGTGCCTTGCTGCTGTGCCCCCTGTGGCATAAAAGCTGCAGTGTAACTGGCCTTATCCTTTCACCAAAAGCAGAGAAATCGCCAGGATCTGAGGTCCTGGAATTCAGCACCTGCAAGCGGGAGAGAGGCGCATCTGCAGGATTTGAACCTGTGAACAAACTGGGTTTGACTGGCGAAGTTTGGTCCGGACTGTGCCGATGGTTGCTAAGTACTTGAATCTCCTTACCAGTGGTCCCTGGCACATCATAGACTTGCGCACAAGTGTCCCCTGAGGTCCTCTATCCTTTATTAAGGTGGCCTGTGCTACAAAGATATTCCTCAAATCACTCTGTGGAGACCGTCCTTGAATAGCGGGACTTTAATCGTCATCTCACCCACCTTCTTGAGCCAGTACAGCCCCCTGAAGACCTGTTAACTGCACAATTGAGAGCCCTGGCAATGAATGTACTTTTGAGCGCAAGGCTTCACACTTCATAGGGACTGGACTGCCTATTGGGATTTGAATTGCTGGGGGGGTGGTGGGGGGTAGGTGAGATGGCCTCCACATTAACTTTCTGTAGAGCTTTCAAAACGCACTGATTTAAAAAGAATCGCTCTCTTCGACTCACTGTTCTGCGGTTAACCTTGAATGAATATCTGTGCTTGAATGGAGTTAAATGCGCCTGGTCGTGTGCTCCAAATGCAAAATACAAGAAGCTACTTATCTTCAAGTCTGAGGAGGGATGTGTTCGCCCTCTGTTTTAGATATGCTCTCCTCCTGTTTATGCTGGTTTAGTTGCGAGTCTGCTTTTGATTTCCACAGATCAGGACACAGGCTGGGATCCTGAAAGCTGGTCACAGCTGGTGGATTTAATTGCAGAATGCGTATGTCTTGCACTGCGACATTCATGTACACTGGGAATTTTCACTGTGGTAGGCACTTTTGGGTGACTTTATTCAGCTGTAACTCTGCTTGCCCTTTGTTGGACTGAAATTTATATGTAAATAAAATATATTTTATTGAATGTTATGTTTCTGTGGTCCTTCAGGGGACTGGTCAATTGGGTATTGATGCGTGTGGGATGGTGTGGGGGGGGGGTGTGAAGGGGTTTGGTTTGGCTGCGTGTGAGCATTTCTTTACAACCAACCATTACGTTTAGTTGGGGGCATGGGAGGTGGTTATGGGGGTGTGGGGTGGCATTAGGGGGTTGCTTGGCTTGCTGTTGGTTTCTACCTTCACCACACTTTCTGCGGTAGCATTAAATGTAGGCTGGACGGCCCCCCCTCTTGTCATGGAAGCATTTTGGGCTTGGAGCTGGTCCTTTTGGCAGTTTCTACTCTAACTGCTAGAGTACTATGGTTATTGGAAATTAAATCCAACCTGAACTCTTGCCAGCCCCCATGTAGGGCATGCAGTAATTTAATGAGTGTCTGGTAAAAGCCACACTTGTGCATGCTGGTCCCACCAGAAATGCTCTATGCGCCTCTTGTGTATTTTTCTTCCAACTTGTTGGGGGTGCATATATCTGTCCTACTAGGGGTGGCAAATTACTGGGTATGAAACTTTTCAGTTCTTAGCAGTTTTTGTGCCCTCACCCCAAATCTTCCACACGTTTGCCAGCTGAACACTTCCACCTTCTAGTATTTTGTTGCCCTTTTAAATTCCAAATTTTAAGAAAATAATTTGGAGCTGTTGATCCTGGGTGCCATTTTCCTTCAGTGGGTTTTGTTCTCTCTGGAGTGAAATGCGGCCATTATGCCGCTCTGTGCCAGCAGCACCTTGTGGACACTTCTTCATTTAGCAATTTGCTGAAGCATAGCATGATCTGGCTTAGTATTTTAGGGTTTGATGGCCAGTGGCACGGCCCGCTGTCTCCTGGTGTAAGAGGCCATGCTCTTTGGTAATTGTCTGGGGTGTGACTTGGTTGGAGCTCTGGAAAGATGTTTGGTTCAAGCTGTTAAGCTTAGGCTGCAGTGCTACCTCTCCTCATTATCCATGCCAAGCCCCGCTGTCCTGTTCCATAGTGCGGTACAGCTTCTCCATGATGCCTTTTGGATTTCCAATCCTCTGGTGCCTTGTCACCTAATGGCCAGACAAGCTTCCAAGCGCTGCATAGACCAGAACGCTTCTGTGATTTACCCATGGCAGAGCAGTCTTGGCTTTACTGTACATGTAAAGGCAAGGCTTGATGATGGCTACTGTTGATTTCTGCAGATTTACTTTATGGGTACACTGTGAGGAATTGCCATCTAGCAAGGGTGTAGAAGTCTGCAGGTAACTCTGTCTCTGAAAGGGGAACCTGGCCGGATTTCCCCCTTCAGAAGCTCCATGCCAAAATCTGTGTACACGTGTGCCCAGCTGGATCAGTAGCCGGATCTGCAGCATCTTCTCTAGTGGCACGGAGCAGGTTGGTTCAGGGTGTTGGAGCACCTCCTCTCCAGTGGCACAGAGAAGGTTCAGCGTGTTGGAGCACCTTCTCTACAGTGGCACGGAGCAGGTTCAGGGTGTTGCAGCACCTTCTCTCCAGTGGCACGGAGCAGGTTCAGTTTGGTTATGCAGCATAGGGGATGCATTAAGATATGCACACCTGTTCCAAAAGGTATGTAACTTCATATGCAATTCACGTAAAACTGCTATATAAGCCATACCTCAAGTGATGGGCATCATTATACAAGACCCATCAATTTGATATTGCACATTGGGGCGGTTCAGCTGTGGAAGGATTTTGAAACTCTGCGGTGTTGTCTCTTTGTTCGGGCAGTTAACAATACTCCACAGGAAACTGTCCTGGAAACTGGAATCAAAGGGCACATTCCTTCACAAAAGTAGCCTTAGACGAGGGTGCTTCATAAAAAGAGACCTTTGATTTTAATGTGAAGGGGTACATGTTGGCCGAGGGACGTCTTTATGGCTGGAGGAAGGTTCCACCATCTTGTTTTTTGCTTGCCTTCCTGTCCGCTCCACTTGTAGCATAAAGCACATTGGGTGCGATAAGGCAAGGTCTACTTGGGCAGGGTTTGAAACAATCGCCTGTGCTTTTTTGCCTAAAGTGGCCCCCCACCTCCTTATTTATTCACTTTTGGGTGAATTCATTGGCCCTCTATGTGTAGGGGTGGGCTTTCCAAAGTCCTCGGCCACAAAGTTGAAGACTGAGTGTCCAATTTGGCCAAACCAACTTGGTAGCATCCCCCTTTTTACTGCCATCTTTGAATGTGCTGGGTTTCTTTAAAATACCCAATGGGCTGGCCTAAGCCAGCCTCAAACCAGTCAATACAGGCGGATCTTGGCAAACAACCATTCCACACACAGAATGTGCACTGGGTGTGCCTGTGTGCGTAAACCAGGCTGACTTGGTTTAAACCACTTGAGATTGCAGGGTTTGTTCAGGCTGAGCCCACATCACAATGGCCACCTTCTACTGTCTTCCCCCCACAGGCAAAGGCCTCGAGACAAATACACGGAGCAGGAAATATGCATTCATACCCTAATGTTTACCATGGAATTGACTACCACAAGGACTTGACAAACCAGTTTCAAGTCCCACAATCACCTGTGTGAAGGCAATACTACATTCCCCCCATACAATCTGTCCCCAAACCCTGGGTTGGACTCCTTTCTTCCAGTGCTGGAGAATGTCCAATGGGATTGAGTAGATGGCAGTTACCATTCTGCCAGCTGCAGATTAGTTCAGGTTTAGTCTTTTCCATAATGGGGCAGTTGGCTAGTTAGTGTAATGCTCTCCAGTAATAGGTTTGTAGGCCGGGGGGGGGGGGGGTCCTCTTCAACAACCCTGCCCCTTGTCTATGCCCACCCCTCCACCCACTTGCTGGTTTCCTTCTATTTTGTCTTTTCTCCTCCTGTTCATGTCTTACCTGCTTTCTTTATGGAATGACTAAATTATATTTTAAAACATGGCTTTTTAAAGCCTGCCCTAAGCACCACAGCTGGGTGTTTCTTCGGAGGCACACCCTTTTTTTTTTTTGGGCGCCTCCCTGGAACCCCGTGTTGTGGTGCTGACGGTATAGGAGACATGGCAGAAATTGGTGCCATTCTGTCATGTCTCTCGAGAGAGAGCCTGAATTTTGGCTCTGGTTTTTTGCTCCGAGTGGGGCCATACAAGGGTCCCTGTACTGACCTTATGGGCTAGATTTCCTTGTAGGGCTACAGACCAACCTCCCTGTCCTTGTGGGTTGTCTAGGCCTGGCACCCTTTCTGTGCCCCATGTTGAGCCCAGTACAAAGGCTGGTCACTAGTGACCTATGCATGGTGGCATCCAATGGAGGGGTCTTGCTCTTGATGGGGGAGAATGCTACATGTGACCGTAGCATAGTGGGATAGGGAGGTTTACTGCCCCCATTAACAGTGCTGGTTTCAGACTTGCCTATACTTAAAACACGCCCCCACATATTGTGGTTCACTCGGCCCTTTCCCTCCTTAGGATTGAGGAATGGCACTACTTTACTCTCAGCTGGAGAGCTTTGCCAGTTCTCCAAGAATGCTAGGGTTGCCACCAGTCCATCTCCCAATAGCAGTTGATATGGAGTTGACTCTGCCTGGAAAAACCTGTGGACAATATTCTAGTTCTTGATGTGGTGCAGGTTTTATAAGGGAGCGAATCTGCGGGCGCAGCATGTTAGCCGTCTTAGTGATGTAGACTTGTCAGATGTTGAGATTAGGGCATTGTGCAGGATTGATTTGCTGGCTTCTTCATGGCTGACGCATGCAAGCATCTAAACCATTTATTTTCATTTGAACCCTCACATTATACTGTTGCCTTGGATATCAAGATGTAAAGGAAAGCTGGTGGAATCCTTGCCCTCCTCGGTATCAGTCTCCCTTTTGCTTTGTAGGTATGGGAACAATGTGTGCTTTCAGTTACTGGGGTAGATGCTGGTTGGTTAGGTTGCTTCTCCGGCTGCATGGTTGTCTGGGCCAGATCAGATTATGGTAGGAGCACATGTTTGGCAACCTACCCCTGATCGGTCTGGGTTCATGTAGACTGCCTACAATCCTACCATTTGTTAGGATCAATGGATGTTCTTCCTCATTGCGGTAATATCCATGCCATTGGATTTCTGTAGGAGATAATGGCCCAGTTGGGGTCATGCCTGCTCTCATTTGAGGGCCGAAGTGGGTAATGGAGAGTTCAAGGAGGGATTTTCTTGCCCTCTGGCTAGTGATGCTGGTTTAGTTGAGCTGTTTGGTTGCTCTTGGTTTGCACCGGGGATCTGGGACCAAAGCTGGGATCCTGAAGGCAGCAGCTCCTATTACTGAAAGCTGTGACCACATCTGGTGGAGTGAATATCGAGGATTATGCATAGTGACCTTTATGTAGAACATTCACACTGATACTTTTGGGGTGCTCTTAGTCTGACTACTTGACATGTCCTGCTTCTGTGCTCTTTCATAAGGCATGTGGATAGTCATCTGAGCACCACTATTTCTGGAGCACAGTACATGCTAGTTCTG
Organism: Ambystoma mexicanum; assembly: GCF_040938575.1. NCBI lineage: Eukaryota > Metazoa > Chordata > Amphibia > Caudata > Ambystomatidae > Ambystoma > Ambystoma mexicanum. The sequence goes on along the minus strand of NC_090936.1, from coordinate 100,132,766 downwards.
GCACATGTATTGGATGCATGTCCTCATATGACCATGTAGTACAATAAATTGGAAACCTATGACTGAAGGAGGATTAGCATTTCCAGCTCGCTTTGGCTCTGGTACAGAGTTGTGCATCCCTACAGAGCCTCACTCCATGTATGCCCTGGCACTTGCCCACCTGTCCTCACCGTGGCACTTGCCTAGCCTCTGGGGAACCTCATCTATCCCCCTGGTATGCCTCCACTCTGGCCACACTTCCCTCCTAGACTAACATTTTCTCCAACCTCGACTGCCCCCACTCTCCCTCCAAGTACAGCAACAAGAAGCACATGATCCGAATGACACAAGGCCTGTTCCATGCACCCCACTTTTGCCTTGAAACTCCTTTTTGTTGTATATATTTATTCATATCATTTTAAACGTGTCATACTAATTCACCACCAGCATAAAACCAATTAATCACTCATTTCTAAATCAACACTCCAACAACTTCCAAAGTCTCAACATCGTTGCCAGATAAGTCGTTATGCTTTTAGCACCGTTCTTGCCCCAAGGATATCCAATGTTGGAAATGAATCCAGTTTTATTTTAATAAATGGTGGTACGATCTTGAAGGGTGTATCAGTGGTAGCATCAAGAAAGATTGCATACTATTCAAATCCCACTGAAGTGGGCTGACTTACCTTTTCTCCATTCAAGATCCAGGCAGTAAGAAACACCTTTTTAATTTTTTAGAGGGGAGCAAAGCAATTCTTTAGCTGATGAGCCCACTTCATTCAGAGCCTTTATACCAGGCCCCTCAACTCCCCCCTCACCTCCCTTTCCCCAAATATTTGTCAGGGATAAAAAATAGGATCCAGAAACTGCAGAATAAAGGCAAGCAAGCCCAGCCTACCTTAAGGGAAATGTGCCAAGGATGTGGTGAATCGTTGGCAGAGGGACTCCCTTTGGTAAACCCAGAAAACGTCAGAGCTTCGACCCAATCCCAGTTTCCTATAACCAGATGTGCCTCAGCAAATTTAGGGACTCATTTCCAGTGGTAGTACAGTATGAGATATTGCAGAGGGGACAACGATTCAGCTAGATTGGAATTGAGAGGCCGGGGTTAGTATTTTTGTCAACCCTTTCAATTATCTTCCCGAAATCGATTGGGGAATTGGCTTAGACTTCAATCTTCAATATCACTGGAGATTAATCACTGGAATCTTTGGATTCAATGTGTAGATTCTAGCAGTACTCGGTGCATGCTTTAGATCTATTCATTGACTAAGAATGATCTTTGCAAATCCCAATTTGGGTTGATAGTACCAACTTAAATCTTCGAGGCTAAATAAGGTGCTAAAACACATCCTTGGCGTGCAGCCCATGATTTACAGGCACCCGCTGTGAGTAGGATCCCGAATGGTCCATGTGCACCCTCGGCCTATTTTCATAATGGATAGCCATTTGCTATATAGGTGCTGTATAAATACCCAATTGCAGTAGTGTACTTGGAACGGGGACCAGGTATCCTCTAGTGCATGATGCTTGTTATGGGACTGCACGTTTTTGCAATGCAAATCAAGGTTTTTGCATTGTGCAAGGCCATTTCTAATGGATGGTGTGGGGCCTCCATGTGAAAAATGGGATATGCAACACTAGAGTGAAACTGATCCAGGTGACGTTCCATGGTAATGGGTAAGTACACAATTTTTGAATTGCTGTCTGCAGCCAAATGTAGTCTGATTTCCAGCTCATTGCTTGTATGAAGCCAGGACACCTTTAGTGTTGCCTGACTGTTCTGTAGCCTGTTTGGGTGGCTCCCCAATAAGTCTGCTACTAATGGTCCTTAGTGTGAGAAGGGAGGCCAGGTTCTGTTGCAGGGATATCGTGGACCCTTCCACTACAGGAGCCACTGGCATGAATGCTAAACATGTCTGGGCTTGGTTCTTAACTCCATTACCAGTCTTGTCACTCACCCCCCCTTCACCTTTTTTGTTTGGGGGAAATGGGCACTCCCTTTTGGTACGCTTAGACGGCCTGACCTTCCTTCCTGAGGACCCTGTGAACAGGCAACAAAACCTTGTCAACGAGGGATATGAAAAACAACGCAACAGAACCAGAGACGGTGGTGCCTCACCCCACACGTGGACTGGAAGACAAAACCTAGACGCTTTAAATACCAGGAACTAGGGCGGGGAAGGGAAACTTCAAATCACATGTCAGACGAGGGAAGCAACGCCATGTCCACCAAGAGGGATATCGCTCCCCAATAAGTTCCATGGTAATGAAGTACACACCTTTTGAATTGCCATGTGCAGCAAAAGGTAGTCTGAATTCCAGCTCTGTGCTTGTTGTATGAAGCCGTATTCTCCAACTGGGGAGGACACCTTTTAGTGTTGTCCCAATCTTCTGGGTGACGGAGGCTAGTAGCCTGTGGTTTGGGTGGCTCCCCAGTAAGTCTGTACTATTAATGGTCCTCAGTGTAAGGGTGGCCAGGTTCTGTTTCAGGGTTATCATGGACCCTTCCACTACAGGAGGCACTGGCATGATGGGTTCGGTTCTTCACTCAGTTACCAGTCTTTGGTCACTCCACCCCCACTTGGGCTGTTTTGTTTGGGGGAGAAAGGTAAATATGGGCACTCCCTGATATTGGGCAAATCCCTTGTGGTGCGCTGCTCAGACTTAACTTGCATAGACAAGCCTGGCCTTCCTTCCTGAGGACCCCTGTGATTTGGGAACAAAACCTTGCCAACGAGGGATATGAACGATGGCACAACTGAACCAGAGAAATCATCCAACTGATGTGTGCCTCACCCTGGAAGATAAAAACTTGGACGCTTTAAACTAGGGCAGGGAAACCTCTAATCCCATCATGTTGGACGAGGGATATTGCCTCCTTTCTGTAAGATTAGAGGAATGAGGGGGACATCGGCGGCAAAGTAGATTATGTTCGAATCGAAAGCATGGATGAGAGGCTGCAGGCAGTGGTGCATAACCAGACCTCACTTGATGGAAACTCAGATGGATATAAGGCTGGTGGAAGGATGAGGTAGCCTTAAAGATGGGTGATTTAACTGGGAGAGGAGAAATATTCTGCGTTTCTTTGGAATCCCAGAGAAAGATGGCGAATCGGAAGTAGACCTTCAGAGAACCAAGATGCTATTCTGCAATGAGAACATGGATGAACCCAAACTCGAGTCCATGCAGTGGGGGCAACTGGCAGGAGCTAGCGTTGAGTGCTTGCACGTTTCCATAATTACCCAGACAGACAAAAAAAATACTTGAGCTCTGTGCCCCTGGCAAGTGCGAAGGTGGCCATCTACCAGGACCTTTTGGCACCAACACTGGCGAAGAGGCGAATGTGTGCTCCCCTCACGAAGTGGCTCAGCGAGAAGGGCGTGAGGTACCGTTTTGGGGGGTTCCCCCTTCTCTATATACTTTGAAGTCGAGGGTTACAGCTACAAACTGGTGATTGAGGAAGATATCAGGAGGGTCACGGAGGAGCTACTGGAAGGAGACAGGAGTCAGGAAGATTGACTGATGATCGCGCAAATAGTTGTGAAGTCCCTGGATCCTGAAAATTCAGGAAGCTTGTGTCACGTATGGTGGGCCCTTTCTGAGCCATGAGAGTTGTCGGTGACTATAAGCATTGAGTTTCAGTGATTGTGAGAATGGTGGGTGAATGTATTATGTTTGTGAGAGGAAACAGAGGGGGGTGGCCTTGAATTAATTAGTTTGGTTGAGCCAGTCCACAAAGGGGAGGACCACTGGTGATTCAATCTCATCAGGGCAAATGACTTTGGGTGGGGTTGGATGCTGAGTGGGCGAGGGAGGATGGAAGGGCAGGGGAAAGGGTGACCTATGTTCAGGCTGTGAATGTTCTTAACATTGGTGTGGTGTAGGGATCCAGTTAAGAGGGTCCAAACCTTGGAATTGTCTTGGAGGAGGCTGCAGGGGGTGTGGGGCGGCAGTAGTGTTAAAGGGTCTGGCCAGGATAAAATGAGGATAGGCTCCCTTAATGTCCGGGCCCTGAATTCTCCCTCCAAAAGATGCATGGTGCTACATGAGTTTAAGAGGATCAGTCTTGACTGGATGGTAAACACACTGGAAGAAGGGGGGGGGGGGAACAAGGCTGCGATACCGGATTATGGCCTCTGATGTAAGGGACGCGTGGTGGCAGTGTTGGTCTCAACCCGGATGAGCTTTACAATAGATGGGGTACTAACTGATCCCAATGGGAGGTATGTGTTTGAAAAGGGCCAACTACATGGGGTTAAGCTAACTATTGGCTCCATATATGCGCCGAATATACAGCAATACGAATGCTGGGAGGATTGAGACTAATCCAATTTGTTGGTCAATTGGTGGTGGGGGACCTGCAGCGGGATGGTAAGAGGATGGGGGAGGAACAAATGAATAGGGTTAACCCGAGTGACTTGAACGGTTTAAAGGGATAAATGAGGTTCTAGGTTTGTGACTCCCTACACCTGTTCCTGGAAGGAGACATACTATTCATTTTGTATTCTGCTGTCATTCCTTTTCCTGCATTGATTTGTTGTGACCCTAAAACATCATGTCCTAGAGTTCCTGTGTAGTGCCGATCCCGTGGGTGGATCATGAGAGGTTAACAAGGATTCAAAGGGGAGGAATGAAAAGCCACTGAGAGAAATGGACGGAATTCCTGCTAAAGGATAAAGCCCTGCAACAACTGCTCAGGGGAATAAGAGTATTTTCACTTGAATGATACAGGGGTGGCTGGGGATTTAATTGGGATGGCTCTAAAGCGACCATATGCAGGACCCTGATGAGGATAGACTTGGGGGGGGGAAAAAAGGTCAAACTCCATAGGAAAATGGAGATACAACCGGGAGGTACCCATGTCACCCACCAAAGCGATGGAGCTCTGATGTATAAGACACAATTAAGTTATATTGATGCAGGAGACGGAGAAAAAAACTCCTGTTCCTGGTAGGATCATCGCTTGGAGATTGAGGGAGGAGAAAGAGGACCACCATCGGGGCTATTAGGACAGGATAATAGGAATATGCAGTGGACCCTCTGCTCGTCGGAATGGGCAGGGGACGAGTCCAAAATTGATGCACTTCTGGATAGGCTCCCTGGAGACATTGCGGAAACACTGGAGAATCCCATAACCGTAGAAGTCTGGGGCCATCTCGGGGAGGATGGTTTACAATATTATTCAGATCCTGCGTTTAGTGTAGTGAAGGTGTTTAATGTGTGCTTGGGAGGATGAAGTCCCTCTTCTCACCCCCCAACACAATGATGGCACCAATTATTGTTGCAATCCCGAAGGAAGGGAAAGACCCTACCAGATGCTTGTAATAGGTCTAGTTTCCTCCTTAATGGGGATGTGAAGATCTTAGGAACGAGACTGGAGAGGTATGCCATTGCTAGTACATGGGGATGAGGTGGGATTTATTGGGGGAAGGCAAGGATCGGAAAACCTTAGGAAAACTAGCAATCTGATGCATGGGGCGCAAGTGGAAGGTCTGGATGCATGCTTAGTGACACTGGACTTGGAAAAGGCCTTTGACAGGGTCGAGTGGTCTTTCATGATGGAGTTGGGAGCTAATCTTTCCTGAAATGGGTGCCTGCATTACATAATAAGCCCAAGGCAAAGGTTTGGATAATTGGAGGACTAACGGAGGCTTTCGAACTCTTGAGGGAACAGGCAGGGATGTCCCCACTCCTGTATGCCCTTGCTATGGAACTGCTGGCGATTGCAATTAGAGTGAACGACAGGATTAAGGGTATAGCGGGGGAAGAGCTTGAATGCCAAATTTCCCTGCTTGCTGATGACATACTGGCCTACATGATGAATGTTCAAGTCTCCCTCTCGGCGCCAAAGGTTCAAATTGAGGAGTAATGCCCCATTGCAGGTCTCTCCAGTCCATAATCCTACCGCTGTTGCCTTGGAGCTCCCTCCTAGACGTGGAGAAGAGTTACCAAGGTATGAAGGTGGTGAATGTGAATAAGAGCAGCATTCGCTACCTGGGCATATGGGTGACAGAGAATTTGGGTGAGATGGTTCCGTGCCCAACTCATGGTTGATCTAAAGAGGTAGATCCTGTTGATGTTGACTTGGTATGGATGACCTCCATTAAAATAAAATGTCCCGCTTCTCGCCCATATTGCTATACCTGCGGAGGGCACAAATCAGAGGGATGCTGGAACATTTGTGGGAAGATCTTATTGGACCTACCTGGAAGACCTTATAGCACATCCATTGAAGGTGCGAGACTACTTCTGGACCACCTGTGGTCTCACTCCATACCTTCCAGAGATATTGGGTGGAGTTAGTAGGGGAAGAGATCTCAGAGGATGAGTGGGCCTGCATATACAAGGTGGTCTTCCGGGAAGGATTGTTCACCTCCACAATAGAGCATAACTTTAAAATTAATTGGATGGTACAGGGATCCAGTTGAGCTGTATGTTTCCAGAAACATCGGCTCTGTGCCCTAGGGGTTGCTCAAACAATGACACTGGGCCACATGTGGTGGCATTGTCCCAAGGTTCAAATGTTCTGGAAAGAGGTGCCAAGTTGGATGGAGGAGGCGGCCTGGATAGGGCTGGGCCTTGACCCACCGCAGCTGCTGCTAGGGCTCCTGCAAAAAGATGGGGAAGAACATAGACTTCCGAAGATGTGAGAAGCCATGTTGAGGGCGGGGACACTGGCCATTGCCCAATGTTGGGGGGGGGGATAAAACGCTCCCCACAAAAGCAGCATGGGAAGGAATAACTAGTGGTGATTGAGGCAGGGTGTGTGAAATGTGGGAAGTTGAGGGAGGGCATCTGAGAGGAGCTGACAATTTACAGACCATATGAATACCTTCTGATTGGAGACTAGAGAAGATACATACGCACACCATTGATTGGGACAAGGGGTTGGGGGAAGGGCCGGACAACACAGGCAGACCTTAGGAAACCATCAGAGAAAATTTCACCCACACAGAATGTGCACTGGGTGTGACTACGCTCATAAACCAGGCTGACTTGGTTTAAACCACTTGAGATTGCAGGGTTTGTGTCAGGGTGAGCCCACATCACAATGGCCACCTTCTCCGATAAAGGCCTCAAGACAAACATGGGGAGCAGGAAATATACATTTGTAGCTTAATGTATACTATGTAGTCCCATTTTGTAACTGAGGTGACGATGGCTATGCATCCTGCACGGCTTCAGTCCAATTTATTGGTGGCAACGTCTCTTTGGAATTGACTACCACAAGGACTTGCAGAACCAGTTTAAAGCCCCACAACTATGTGTGAAGGCAATACTACTCTCCCATTCAAGCTGTCCGGAAAGCCCTCGTTTGGGTATTTTGGAGGGGCTGGGGGGAGTTGGACTTCTTGTTCCAGTGCTGGAGAAAGTCCCATGGGCTTGAGTAGATAGCAGTTCCCATCCTGTCAGCTGCAGGTTAGTCCAGGTTTAGACTATGAGGCAGTTGGCTAGTTGGTGTAATGCTCTCCTGGAATAGCCTTATAGGCCAGGGGGGTCCTCTGCCCCCCCAAATATATGGCCACCCCTCCATCCTCTTGCTGGTTTCCTTCTATTTTCTGTCTTTTCTCCTCCTGTCCTTTCCTTTTCTTACCTGCTTTCTTTATGGTATTACTAAATTATATCAAATGGCTTTTTAAAGCCTGCCCTCAGCATCGCAGCCAGGTGTCTCCTTGGGGGCACCCCATTTTTTTTTGTTTGTGGGGCGCCTCCCTGGAAACCCTGGTCTGTGATGCTGACGGCAATGGAGACATGACAGAAATTGGCGCCATTCTTTCATCTCTCTAGAGATAGCCTGAATTTTGGCTCTGTTTTTTTGTTCCGAGTGGGGCCATACAAGGGTCCCTGTACTGACCTTTATGGCCTAGATATCCTTGTTGGGCCACAGATAAACCTACCTGTCCTTGTGGGATTTCTAGGCCTGGTGGCTTTTCTGTGCCCCATTTTGGGCCCAGTACAAAGGGTGGTCACCAGTGCCCCATGCATGGTGGTATCGAATGGAGGGGGTCTTTTGGCCTGGGGGGCAGAGGCGGGGGGAGAATGGGGCATGTGTCAAAGTAGCATAGTCGGATAGGGAGGTTTACTGCCACCATTAAATGTGCTCGTTTCAAACTTGCCTGAAAACCATGCCCCATTACTTGGCCCTATCCCATTAGAATAGATGAATACCCCTATTTTACTCTTGGCTCGACAGCTTTGCTATTTCTCCCCTTTAAAAGAATGCTCGGGGTGCCACCCTGTCTATCGAGTTTGTACGAGGCTATGCCTGGAACAACCTGGGGACCTGATGTGGGGAGGGGTAGATGATTGCAGATGCAGCATTGGTAGCATGTTAGGCTTCTTAGTGGTTGCAAGGGATGGAGGCTACTTGTCAGATGGCATTGGGCAGGATTGATTTGCTTTCTTCATGGTTTACTTCACACATACCAGCATCTAAACCATTTGTTTTCCTTTGCACCCTCACATTGTACTGTTGCAGGTAAACTGGTGGAATCCTTGTCCTCTGTTAACTACTGGTTGTACAGCTGTCTCCCTTTTGCATTTTAGGTTGCTTCTGTGGCTGCATTGGTTGGTCTACAGAAGTCTGAACAATGTGGGCCAGATCTAATTAGGAGTACAGGTTTGGCAACCTATCCCTGATCTGTCTGGGTTCATGTAGACTGCCTACAATCCTACCACACTACCAATTGTGGTAGGATTGCGGTATGTCCATGCCTTAGGACGTAGTGGTCCAGTTGGGTCATGCAGTGATAGAAGAGGGTTATCTTCAGTGCAAGGAGGGATTTTCATGCCCTCTAGCTAGTGATGCTGATTTAGTTGAGCTGTTTGCTCTTGGTTCCCACAGGTGGCTGAGACCAAAGCTGGGATCCTGAAGGCAGCAGCTACTGTTATTGAAAGCCGTGCCCACATCTGGTGGAGTGGATAGTAGAGGCTGTAGGTCATGCCTAATGACCTTTCCATACATGTGGAACATTCAGTGATGAGCACTTTTGGGGGGAGCCCTTACCGTGAGTTGATGATTTCATGCTTCTGTGGTCCTACATAAGGCATGTGGCTTGGGGAATAGAGTTCTGAGGGACAGCAATAGTCAATGGGCCAGGCTAAATCCCTTGATCCGCATCACTCTAACCATCCAATCCTCCTTTTGAGACTAGATGTATCCACATCTGAGCACCACTAGTGCTGGAGCACAGTAGTAAATGCTGTACAGCAGTGTCCATCTGAGTATTTGGATGCATGCCCTCATATGACCATGTAGTATGATCAATTGGAAACCTATGACTGTGCAGGAAGATTAGCTTTGCAATCTCACTTTGACTGTGGTACATGATGAGTTGTGCATCCCTACCGAGCCTGGGCCACCCCTGTCCTTGCATGTGGTCCTCACTCCATCCCGTGGCGCTTGCTGAACTGGGTTCCCCTTAGCATTTGCCTAGCCCCGTGGCGCTTGCTGAACTGGGTTCCCCTTAGCATTTGCCTAGCCCCTGGGACTCTGCTAACCATTGGGGACTTACTTGGCTTGGACGACTTCAATCCTTGACAGTAAAGAATCTTTGATTCAAGTCTAGACTCTGGCTGTACTAACCCTAGAGGTAGGAACAATGTATGCAAACTATTTTAGACCACGGTACCCAATTTGGGTGGATCAAGTGCCAACTGAGGTTAAATACACACAGCTTTGGTGCAGCCCACGATTTACATGCACCCACTGAGTGGATCCTGCCTGGTGCAGGTGTACCCTCAAAAATGGATCGCCTTTTGCTGTATAAATACCCCATTAAAGAAATGCAGTTAGTTGCAGTAGTGTTGGGGACCTTGTATCTGCTGCATGAAGCTTGACATTATGGGACTGCAACACGCAAATCAAGGTTTCTGCTTTGCCATTTGTGGCCTCAGTGTGAAAACTCAGGATCTAATGAGTGTGAAACTGATCCTGGTGAGTGCCATGTGCAAAGTTGGGTACCTTCACAAAGCACAGGTGAAGTATGTGCAGCCAAAGGTAGTCTGAAGGAGGTACTTGAAGCTAAGAAGGCAAAGGGGACACCTTAAGTGGTTGATGTAGGTGAGACAGTGGTTTGGGTGGCTCTCCAGTAAGTGTGCTACTAAAGGGAGTTCAGGTTCTGTTGCAAGGTCATCATGAGCCCTTCTGCTACAGGAACTTGTGGTATAAATGTTGTCTGTGGGTTGAGTGCCACTCGATTACCAGTTGTCACTCCAACCTCACTTGGCCATTTTGTTTGGGAGAAGGGCAGTCCCTGATCTTGTGCAAATCCCTTGTGGAACGCTGGTCAGAGTTGACTTGCATAGACATCCTGACTTTCTGAAACTGGGCTCACCTAAAGGGATTTCATGGGGTGGGTGCTTGCTGTTCCTTGTGATACCCTCTCCTCCCTTTCTGGCTCTCCTCTGTGGTGTGGTGCAAGTTAGTACCCTTCTGACAGCCAAGCTTGGATGTTTTAATGTAGCTTTTGGAACGGGGGGTACATTTGTATGCCGTCAACATGGCACCCTAAACTGTAATATGACCATACCTCCTCAAGTTAATGGTGACAAGCTATTTCGGCTGTGGCAGTATTCTGAATTCACCCCAGCAAGACTGTATCCCTGGGGTGTTGACTCTTGGGCCGGTAACGCCACTCCACAGGAAGCTGTCATGGGAACTAGAATCTAAGGACCTACGGTAGTAACCTTGCACAAGGGACGCTGCATACATTTTATTGGGATGGGGCAGGGGTTAATGTAGGCTGAATGAGCTGTTCCTGACTGGCTGCTCCACCATTGTTTCTCCATTTTGCTTTCCTTCCAGTCCCCTCACTACTTGTAGCAAAATATTGCAAGTCCACTTGGGCAGGGTTTGGACCCTTAATGAAGGCTTGCTTTTGACAATCGAGGAGTGGCCTCCTAATCGCTCTTACTCATTGGAGGAGTTACTCCTCTACCAGTGAAGAGAAGACTCTGTCCCTTATACAACACCAAAACCAGCACTGGGTTGGTTGACTGTGCTTTTCATTCATGCCCCAGTCTCCCTAACTAGGATTAATGAATGACCCAATTGGACTGAGTGTGGGAGCTTTGCAATGTCTCCCCTTTCAAAACCATGCTCATGGAGCCCAGCCTCAGCACAGCAACTGTTAGGGTGGAGACTGGTGTTTGTGGATAGGCCCTGCCTGGAATAGGCTGGGAACCTTACACTTCCAGCACTGGGAGGGTGGGTGCATGTAAGGCTTCTTAGTGTGATCGAAGTGACTTGATGTGAAGATTCCCATATGCTTAATAGTGATTTGGGCGGGGGGGTTGGCAGATTGAGGCTTGTGGGTGGGGGGGCAGGATAGATTTGTTGCTTTGGAGCTCATGCATGTAAACTTTTCTTTTGCAGCCCTGCCCCCTCAGATGTTTGAGCTGGTGTCTTGGGTATGTACGTCTGAGCTGTTTGATGAAAGGTAAGCTGGGGAATTCTGGCCCTCATCCGCTAACTGGTTTTGTAGCTGCTTCACTAAGTCTGCAGATGTCTGCTTTGTAACTCATTCAGTGGTGCAGATTGTCTAGGTTGTCTCCCACTTTACCTTCGCTGTCTGTACATGGTGGCGTTTCACAATAAGTTGATGTGGGGGTACATCTTTTGCAGACCAAGTTGGCCTGGGCCCTGTAATAGGAGCATGGGTTTAGTAAGGATGTCTGGGTCTATGCCAGACACAGTTTAGCTGGGCTTCAGAATTGGATTGGGTCACTGTGGGATGGCCCAGGCTATTGAAATTCTGTGGGAGATGAGCAGATGGTGTCAAAGTTGGTGTTGGTTCATGGCTTCTGTTCTTGGGGCTGTGTCGGACCCTACTTGCCTATATGAAGTGGTGGTTATCTTGCAGTCCAATGAGTAGATGATCCTGTACGTGTTAGCAATGCTCTGTTGTACTATTGCTGCTTAGTTCAGCTTTTTGTTTCTGCTCTTGGTTTCCACAGGCCTCTTGAGCCGCCGAAGGCTGGGATCCCGATAGGAACTCCTGCTACTGAAAGCTGCAATCCCATCTCTATTGGTCGAGTAGATCCTTTTGTGGAGACTGTGGCTCATGTACTTGACCATTTATGACAACCCAAAATTCTAACTGTGCCCTTGGATTGATGTTGCTTTGTGAAAAATAATTGAAATTGGATTATGCGTCTGGTTCTTCGTAGGGCAAGAGGGTGATGGTTAACAATTGATTATGGGGGCAGCCATAAAGGGCTTACTTAGTGCAGTGGATGGGATGTGCACAATCTCTGATCACTAAATCTAGTTAGGCTGGCTGGTTTATAGCTGTATTGGGGAGCAGCTATGGTGAGATGTGTTTGAGCAGACCTGGGGAAACTTGGTCCCGGCACTTTACAGGGTAGACCTCGAGCTTGAGCATGAATCTAGCTGGGATTAGAAGTTTACAATTTGGTGTGATCAATAGAGGCTGTGCTATGGAGAACATTGTGAAGAATCTAGCCATGAAGAGTTTGCTCAGAAACCAGGTGCGTTTTAATCACCTGCACACTTCTGGCTGTTCTTTGCCCATCTTCCTACCAGAACGTGTTCACGTTTCTTCTTGAAGCCACTCAAGGCTGGCAGAGCTTTCTGGATGGTTTCAGTGTTCAGCTTGGACCAGTTTTAGAATTGCAGGCTCCACCACTACAGAGAATGTTCATTTTCCATGCTGTGGATGAATGTTGTTGGTCTTAGCAGGATACAGTAGAGCCACATAAGTGGGAAGGGGGGTGGGGGGCTGGCTCTAGGTCCGTCCTGCCTCCCCATCAGTTTAATTCTGCATGAGCCATAAATCCATAATTTACAAAGTAAAACAATTAGCAGTTATAAATTCCTTGTTTCATCATGCATATAAAAAGAGGGACTGCCGCTAAATCTGTTCATTGATTGCATAGCTACTATGATTCGAATGGTTATGCCGCGGGCCTGGACCAAGCTAGCTCTACACAGCCAGGCATGATAGTTGGTTACCAGGTGTACCGTTATAGCAGTCCATTGCATCTACAATGCTTCTTGCCCTGGAAATGGGTTTCAAATATTGCATTGTGAAAGATTGTAGTTTGACCGCAAAAACAGTGTGCAAGTGTTTCTTCGTACAATTGGCAGAGTGGACATGAATTCTCATGTTCCCTGCCATCCCTGACCTTGATGTACTTGTACCTCCGGTGAGCCTGTGAGTACCCACTCGTATATGGATAACATCCAAATACTCCTAACCCAACTTGACTCCATGCTTAGACTATGACACATCCTCCACGGTTGTCCTCTGGACTTGTATGTTCCTCTGGTTCCAAATCGCTAAGCAGAGTGCCGCAGGCTGTTCACATGCTTCAGCTGGCTCCATCTTGTGGAACAGCCTCCCCCTTCCTCTTAGTCTTTAGCTGGGCCATCTCAAATTCCGGAAGCTCCTCAAGACCTTCCTTTTCACTTCCTCCTTCCCTTCCTCCTCTAACATCAGTCGCTATGATTGGTAAACGGGGCCCTTGTGTCCTCGGGCCCTAGCCTCCCCAAAACCCAATTGCCTCAGCTTCTGCCTACACACACCACTTGCCTCGGGAACTACTGGCCTACCCCACTGTAGGCTTGCACTTACTGTTACTGCAGTGCAACGCGCTCTAGCACCCGCTATACTTGGCACTTAACATTTGCTGTTCACCCAATCAGCACAGACATTCCAACACTTATCCCCACTACCTCCTCCCGTCTTCTCTTGCTGTACTTGTACGTTCTATACCCCACTCACTCCTCGGCCCCCCTCATTTCTCACTGCACGTTCTGAATAGTAGTAGGTTCTCCTTTCCTCCAATGTATATTTTATTCAGTCCCATATTGGCGCTTTGAAGCACAATTTGCGACAAGCGTCTGATTTTGTAGATGGCGATTTATTAGTTTGAAAAGGTAGAAGGCATTTACAAGCATTTTCAACCAACAAGTCAAATAAGAGTTTTCACAAAGATAGCAACCGTGTATAAAACAGTCTTTGGTGCAGATCACATACTTTTCAAATAGCATCGTCCAAACCAATTACCTACACCCCGCCCCTATTCCCATATCGCCGTCTGGCGGGCTAGAAGAAACCAAATGTTACATCTGAACCATTCTCCTATTTATAACATAGGACACATGAGCACAATATAACCTGTGAATTCGATATAGCAGACGTCAACCGTCGCGTAGATTGTCTCTGAATGTAGTAACGCTTTGCTCACATGTGACACATTTGGCACAAAAGTCAGACCATGCATTCTCTACTGTGGTGCGATCCCCATGTAGGGCCTCAGTCAGATTGTCCATTCTATATATGTTCAGGGCAACACCCAACCACTCAGTTTTGCTAGGGAGCGTGGCTCTCTCCATACCATGGTGAGACAGGCTCTTGTGGCCATAAGTAGGCCTTGTATCATTTTGGGTGCTTTCATGGTCGTGTCGTCCGTTTCAACCAGGCCAAACAGAAACAGCAGTGGTTGTTTCTCCCATTCATCATCTAATTCCTTGATCCAGCCGAGAACCTCTGACCAGTAAGCTTGGACCACCTCACATCCCCACCACATATGCCAATAGTCTGCTCGCTTCCCACAACCCCTCCAGCAGTGTGGGCTTACCCCTTGATACATTTTAGCCAGCCGGATCGGGTCATACTGCCAGCTATACATCAACTTGACGGCATGTAATTTGTATTGGCAAGATATAGATGATTTCGCCGTTCGTGCACATATTTGTAGCCATACGTTTTGTGAGATCTGCCTGCCCATATCTGATTCCCATCTGTCCTTGAGTGTGAGGGATGGTGTAAGATTGACCTCAATCAACGCCGAGTACATTGCACTTATTAAACCTCTAGAGCTTGTACATGTGTCAAGAATTCTTTCGAACGGGGTGAGGTCCCTTTGAAACTGATCTTTCCATATCGCCCTTGTCATCACCCCCTTGAGTCTCAGGTAAAGGAAGACCGATAGCGGGCCTATGCCGAGTACCTCCTGAAGCTCCTGAATAGTGATGAAGGTGCTATTTCTCAAGAGTTGACAGCCCTTTATAATCCCCCATCATACCAGGTCTCAAAGCTCCCTGGGTCCAGGATTGCATCCCGGATCCCTGGTGACCAAAGGTGTCCCAACGGAGAGGGCCATGTCGTAACTCCCACCATTTTCTTGCCTGGCTTCCATATTGTTCCAATAATGGGGTGATTTTTGATGCTATTGCGTAGTTGGGGCCCCGGAACCCATAGCCATTCGCCCAAAATGAAAGGGCGGAGATGGTGATTGTCCAAGGCTATCCATTGCGGTTCTGACTGCTGCCTGACATGCGGAACGAGGACACGCAGCTAGGCTGCCCTATATGTTTCTATGTCCGGGAGGCTTACCCCTGCATTGTCCTTTCAAAGCTGGAGCAAAGATCTGGGGACGCTAGGCTTTTCCCTTTGCCACAGGAAGGTTAAAAGGGACTTTCTGGTATCCGTAAAGAATTCTTGGGGCATTTTGATGGGAAGCATTTGGAACAGGTAGAGTATTTTGGGGAGAATCGCCATTTTTATTTAAACGGCCCAGCCAGGAGATGGTGAGTCTGGACCACCTTTGGATGGTTCCATGTAATAATGTCGCCACAAAAATCTCGCAATGCAAAAATATCGCCGAAAAATGGCTGTTTTTTTGTGGTGCCATTATTGCATGGAACATGCGGGGGACACCCCCGTAACCTCCAAACTTTAAAGAAAAATATATTTTTTGCCCCTGTCCCCATATATATGGTCACCCAAATAATATCGCTGTGATCTTTTCCCGGCGATATTATTTACGGTGACCATATATATGAGGATAATATTACCCGATACCCTTTGGATATCGTTTTGAAGGGCAAGTGACAGTGGGGGGAAGTTAGCCTCATATAGGGAGTCCAAGTCACGAGTAACATTGATGCCCAGGTATCGTGGAGAGTCTCACCTTTACTCCTAGGGGAGCAAAGCGTTCCGCCTCGGAATCTCTACTTTATCAATTGGGAGGAGGATAGACTTTCCAGTGATTTTCACACCGGCCAGTTCGCCATATTCTTCAATTATGTTGATCGCAGCTGGGACAGAATTTAGGGGGATCAGTTAGATGTAATAAGATATCGTCAGCGTAGAGGCCTACTTTATATTCATGATCACCCACTTTACCATTATTCCTTAACTTCTGCGCCAGCGGCTCAAGGGACAGCACAAATAATATTGCTGACAGTGGGCAGCTTTGCCTTGTTCCCCTTTCCAAGGGAAACCAACGTGAATAGCCTCCGTTCACTGTCACTGACGTTGTGGGAGATGTGTACAGTGCTTTGATGGCGCGACGGAGCTTCGGCCCGAGCCCAGTCCAAACCAATACCCTTCCTAGAAAGTCCCACGACACCCTATCAAAGGCCTTCTCGGCATCCAGTGACAGAAGAGACGGATCCCCTCCCATTCCCTGTGCCTCATGAATTGAAGTGTTTTCCTCATGGTATCCGTGCCCTGTCTCCCAATAACGAAGCCAACTTGATGGGAGTGTATTAGTCGAGGTAAGTGCGTTTCAAGCCGGGCCGCAATGACTCTAGCATATGCTTTGTCATCAATGTTGAGAAGAGAGATGGGGCGATAAGAGCTACAATATTTGGCGTCTCTACCTTCCTTCGGAATGACAGCGAGAAGGGCCTGAGAGAAGAACGGGGGAGCTTGGCCTGTGTCAAAGATGTGGTTGAACAAGGATGCAAGGAAGGGGGCGATGAATGCGGAGAATGTCTTACAAAAACCGGGTGTGAAACCATCATCCCCAGGGGCCTTTCCCGTCTTTAGGCATTTTATGGCTTCCGTAACTCTCTTCTGTGACTGGTCTATCTAAGGATTCGGCCTCCATGGATGCGAGTGTGGGGATCCGCACCTCTTTAAGGTATGTGTTAATACTTTCTAAAGGAGGGGGGGGGTCGCATGTATATAAATCTTCATTAAAGGCAAATGCTTCTTGTATCCCTTCGGGGGATGTTACTATCGTGTCTGTGAGGGTGCCATCAGTCCTCTCGATGAGATTGACCCATCTCTCTGCCTTCTGTGAACAGATGAGCCGCCAGGAGGGCGTCTGCATTTTCGCCCTTTTCATAATATTTTTGTTTGAGGTATTGTAGGGTTTGAGCTGTTTGGCCCACAATAAGTATTTTCAGCTCCTCTCTGAGCTGTTTAGCTTCAGCAATATACTTGGGTCTCTCACATGGGGAGAACTGTGCCAATGTTTGGGCTGTAGAGAGCTTCTCCCTAATATTCTTTTCTATCAGGGCACGTTCTCTTATAATTGTTTTTGGGCCCCTTCCCTAATGAGCACCCCCTCCAAGTGGCCTTGGCTGCCTCCCATACGGACGTCTTCCCAATCTCTCCTGTGTTATTGGTAGCAAAGAATTGCTCAATCTCAGTTTCAAGAGTTTCTTTGAAAAACGAGTCAGCACACCTCCATTTAGTGTTCCAGGGGGCCAGGTCGTTCCAACATGTATCCACCGTAACCATGTCGTGGGGTGTATATTCGCCGCGCGTAGTATTCGCAGGAGGCCATCGGCGAGGAAGATTTAGTCAATACACGTGAGCGTGTCGGGAGGGAGTGAAAAGTGAAGCCTCTATCCGCTGGGTGCAAATGGCGCTAACTGTCAGTGAGGCCATATAGGTCAAAGGTTATTTTGATTTCAGCTTCATCTCGGGAGGTGGGTGGGTCATGTGCATCGGCTCTAGTCTGTCTATCCACAGAGCTATCCATCCATGTATTAAAATCTCCACCTGGAGCTGTGTCCCTTGGCCATGTTAAAAACCTTCTCAGTGATTTTTGTGGAGGAACCTATTCTGCCCTTGGTTAGGTGCATAGAGCGTGACAATTGTGCCTCGAATGTTTGCCACAACCACGAGAGCCCTTGCTTCCTTGTCTGACCAAGTCTCAAGAGTTGTCATCCGGAGGCCTCTGCGAATTAGAATCCCCACTCCCGCCTTTTTTTGAGATACCAGAGCTCCAGTAGGAAGGGCCTACCTTGTGGGATGGAATCATCCTCTCCTCCCCCCCACCCCCCCTTTGGTATCGTGTTTCTTGGAGAAAAAGAATATCTACGTTTGACCTCTTGAATTCTTTGGCCACCATGGATCGTTTCGTGGGAGAGTTCAATCCCTTCACATTAAGTGTGCATATGCGTAATGTGTCATTAGAGTATAGGTGACATCTTGAGCGTCGTGTGAGTATTTAAGCGACCAAGTCGTCTGCATTATCAAACACGACATGGACCATGATGCAATGTATGGTTCATCTTCTGTGAATCGGGTCTCCGCATCCTGAAGAGGCCAAGGGATGACCCTTCCAGTTCGCGCTTTGTCCCTTCATGGTCCCGTTTTGGGTTCTTCCACCCCCCCAGGTCTATATTCTGATGCATTATGTCTTCTTCCCAACCCCCTCTCCCCCCCCCCGCCCACCCCAACATTCAGGGTCCGAACCATCCAGGTTAACATCACCCAGTCGGTATCGGACCACCAATGGAAACCGCGAAGCAAGCGGTCCTATCCTAATGTAAACAAATAACAGTGAGCCCCCAACCGTGTACTCATAACCCAACAAAAGCAACTTACAAGTATGAATTCTGACCCCCTTCTTAGGCATCGTTCCAGTGTCCGTTTTACCTAACATTTCCATCAGGGCACCCTAAACATGCAGGCCCCATTTTGTCGTTTGTGCAACAGAAATTAAACAATTAGATCTGAAGTCTGACCCTGGGGTCGGGTGCATCGTTGGCGCATGCTGAGCATAAGTTCCCCCATCTGACATACCGAAAACCCTCCACTTTCTCCCGGGCGGCGCCCGAGCGCTCTGCTTCAGCCATACCACTCACCCCATTGTTCCTTTGCCTCGTGCGGCTAGACGTGACAGTCTGGAATCCGGGTTAATGCTCCATATCATGTGAATTGTTCATTCTCCGGAATTATCTGGATCCCTGAATCCTCCTGCGCCGCGGGCCCTTAGTGCGCCACTTACCTCCCCTCCTTTTGATTCAGCAAGGGAGGATCCTCCTTCTCCCTGGGGACCCAACAGGTCCGCTATACAGTCCGCAATGTCCTTTTCCGAAACAAGTTTAATTGTCGAGGCCTCCCACTCAAAGGTGAGTGAGAACGGATAACCCCACCGGTACCTGACACTTTTGTCCTTCAGCATCTTTGTAATTGGAGAGCACCTCTTCCTCATTGCCAATGTAAGTGATAAGTCTTGATAGAGTGAAATATTTGTTTCGCCCAGTGAAAGTTCTGAAGCGTGTCTGGCCTTTTCTAGGATCCTAGCTCTGTCTGCATAATTGTGAAAACAAGCTAGGACTGATCTCGGGCCTCCTGGTCTGCCTCCAGCTCTATGGATGCGGTCAATTTTGGGTTCGTCCACTGATTCATCCCGTAGATGGTGATTTTGAGCCTTGTCACCAATGTATAGTGTTCAACCCACATTGCCGGCAGTTGGAGCCTCCCGAAGGTTTCCCTCAACTAAGTGACACATGGGAGGCCCCCCATCTCCTGAGCCAATAAATGGCTCCGTGCATCCCTACAACGTTCAAGGCCCTTGGTGGTTCACAGCCTCAGCCAATGCTAGGCTGGTCTGGTTATGACCCAGTCTGCTATTGGACAGTATGTCACTTATAATTGGGTGGGGGGCGTGGGTGGATGGAGGTGCGGGCGGGGCATGTTTCCAGGCTCTCTTCTTTCATTCAATTAAATAGAAAAACTGAGGCACAGGGGGAGGTGAGATTTGTCCCCAATCACACATGTCCAGAACAGATGTGGGGTCTATATGGAAAACAAACACAATGCAGTACTTAGGAGTAACCGAAATCCTTAACGCAGGCTACAGGTAGTGTGTGAAACCTCAATGGACACAGAAGTACTCGTTATCTTTGGCATTGATGTGTTAAGCCAAAAAAGCACTGACCTGGGGAGGCGTGTGCTGTCTCTTTACCCAGGAGCAAAATGCTGCACAAGCAAGGCCTGAGAATTGACCAGGATTTTGTAGCAACACAAATCCCTGGTTATGAATGTATCCGAGTCGGCTACCACTACAAAAGAAACCTTTTGTGTGAGGCTACCTTCCTTCGTGTGCGCATTCATGTGACCCGAACTCGGATGTTGCTCACTCCTTTTTACCATCCTTGCAGTTGTCGGACCTTTTCCCCGCATCAGAAATCTAAATGTCCACCACTGGGTAGAGGCTACAGGCCCAGAGGCAAACTAGAGGTGAGATTTGAGTAGGGTCAGTTATATCCCCTGACACACTCCAGCCTTGCGGAGTCACTAGTCTATTGTTACATTTCACAATATCCCCCTATGTCAGCACTCAAACGACGAGCCCTGGCAGCTTCTAAATGCCCCCATCTGGTATAGAACTTCAGGTTGATAGTCACCCGCATTCTCATCCAAGCTTAGGTGTTGCTCATCTTGTCATACCTGTTTTCCGTCTGTTAGTGAGAATTAAATCTGGCACGCTGGTGGCTTCTCGGGGGCAGCCTCACCTGCTGGTGTATCTGCAGGAAGGAAGAATGGCCTGCCGTGGCAAGCTCCTTAAGTGTGCTGGGCATCCAGCGGTCAATCGTGGAAGGTGGGAACAGGGTAGTGAGGGAGGGAGAAGGGAACAAGTACGGGTGCAGGGGGGAAGCACTCGCAGTCCTAATAGGCAAGATAGTGGTAGCATGAATGCCCCTCCGAGCCAAATGTATGTGGGCTCAGTAAGTACTGATATAGTGCCTCAATGAATGAAAAATAATGAAGGTGACTATGAGAAAAAGCTTAGAATGCTTGAACTAAAATGCCACCTATATCGATTGGCCTGGTGCTACTAAAGCACCATGTATGAAACAAAGACTTCTGCCTTCACAATGGCTATTATTGCCCCCCTCTGTGCTGCTGAAGTGCCACCGAGGAGTCAAAACTAGCAAGTTAATACCAAAAGCCATGGTCAAG
This sequence comes from Ambystoma mexicanum, assembly GCF_040938575.1. Lineage (NCBI taxonomy): Eukaryota > Metazoa > Chordata > Amphibia > Caudata > Ambystomatidae > Ambystoma > Ambystoma mexicanum. The sequence goes on along the minus strand of NC_090936.1, from coordinate 100,111,821 downwards.
TTTAGGTTACCATGAAAATCTCAGCCGCCCCATACCATATTGGGCAGGGGGGGTCCCAACATTTTGGTGTTATGCCACTCATTCTACTGATTTGAATGTACATTGTTGTGTAGAATGAAACTTGTATCTGCTGAAAGCACACTTGTGTGGCAGCAGTAGTTGTAGTGAAGGCTGAGCAACCTTCTTTGTATACCAATAGCACACATTGCTTCTGGTGCTGCAGTAAAGCAGCAACTTTCCCCATCCATTTTAATTCTAGGAAATGTTTGATTAGAGATGAGAACAGGCAGCCCACAGACCTTTTTCCAAATAGGAGTGAGAAACAAAAACGACCCCGCTGGTGTCAAGTAGCTCGACATCTTTGCTGATCTTTCCTTGCCATCCCTGGATTTTACTATTCGTAGAACTCCTCCAACCCCCCCCCCCTCCTCCCCCCATGCACGCATGGTAGCTCCTGAAAATTACATCACTTTCAAAAATCTTACCAACTGGATGTGACGTGTAGTTACCAGCTTAAATAAACATTCATAAACTGGGTGTTTATAGTGGTGCGTCGCTGTTTTGCGTTTGAAAACTGCCTCCATCAGCATGTCAACAATTCACAGGATAAACAGAAAAAGAATAGGCTGAGAATCAGGAATTAACATAATGTGCACTGTGTGCACAATAGAAGGATGCACCTTTAATTCAAAAGCAGTCACTCAAGAGTAGGCTTCTAAACTAAACAAAAAGTATATCCTTATTATTCGCAGTGGGAGGTTGGAGGGGACATGGACAGCTATTTATAAAGATGCTGTGGCTAAGGAGAGGGTAAATCTATGAAGATGCTGTGGCTTTAATAAGGCGAGGGTAAATCCTTGCCTTGCTAATTATCATAATGGAAAAGACTAGAGCCACAATGTTCACTGGCCGGAAGCGGGAGGATATGGCTATAATCGGGTAATCCGTGGGTCTCCCCTGCTCGTGGATGTTTGTGGTGCCTGTCGAGGATGCTCTGGCCAGACTGACCCTGGAGGGCTAGAGCAGCGCTGACTCGACTGGGCTGGAAGGCATCCCATGGCTTTCTTGTCCATGTCCTTGGGCTTCTCGCTGGACATGGTGACCGTGAAGGATTCTCCTTGCTCACGGTGCTACGCGTCATTCGGCTGGCCACTGGCACCCGTGAAGGATTCTCCTTGCTCACGGTGCTACGAGTCATTCGGCTGGCCACTGGCATCCGTGAAGGATTCTCCTTGCTCACGGTGCTACACGTCATTCGGCTGGCCATTGGCACCCGTGAAGGATTCTCCTTGCTCACGGTGCTACGCGTCATTCGGCTGGCCACTGGCACCCGTGAAGGATTCTCCTTGCTCACGGTGCTACGAGTCATTCGGCTGGCCACTGGCACCCGTGAAGGATTCTCTTTGCTCACGGTGCTACGAGTCATTCGGCTGGCCATTGGCACCCGTGAAGGATTCTCCTTGCTCACGGTGATGCAGGGTCATTGGGCTGCCCATTGGCACACTCGCTCAGTGATTTGTGGTCCTCAGTGTTGATAGCCATTATGGCTTTTGATGGAGGGGCCTGCTGGTGTCCCTTTAAGAAGTAAGTGCTCAAGACAGGTTTGAGTTTTCAATCTCGGGCCAGCAAGGAAGCAAAGCGCAGGAGCACCAAATCCGCTATGTGCTCGGGAACACCGTAGATAGTTTGCTCATTAGAAGAAAAAGTCAGAAGATACCGTTTCCTTTGGGGTAAGGACCAAAGGGGGTGAGAGGGAGAGTTTCTGCTCATCTTCTAGACTAGCTGAATCATGTGTGTGCCCCTTGCCTCCTATGCGTGATTGCTGCTAACACGCTGGTCTACCAAACCCCGCCAGCGCTGCTAGAGGAAGCGGAACAGTCTTGAGAGTGTGAAGTTGCAACCAACGCCAGACTGAGGCTTTAGATCGATTATGCTGCTGAAATACTCATGAGGCAAATGCAACACCTCCCCCACTGCCGCTGTTATGGTTTAAAATCATTTTACGGTTTAAATCGGAGAAACATACACATGTACCCCCACCGTGCAGCTTCTGTTTATTTGTTTTAGGGTTAGCCAGGGAGACCATATGATTTGCACCTGCGACCCCGGGTTACCCCCAAATGACGTCCCTGGGGTGGGGGAGGAGGGGTGTGGGAAGAGCAGGTAAAGGAATTCAAGGCCATGAATGTGGATTATTGAAGACTCAAGGGATTTCTGGGAAACACCATATTAAACAATCATATACCAAGTCTTTTATTGTATCCATTTATAATTAAACAAAAAGGGGATGCACCAAATGTTAGTATCCTATAGCCTTGCTAGATGCATCAAGCAACATTCTGCATTGCTTTTGCTCGAGCAATGAGCCTTGGGTTCATGTAATGTACACACCGGGTTCAGGACCGAAATGGGTGTGCACTATGAAAGCATGGCTTTATAGTGAGGATGTTCCAGGAACAGACTTGGGCTGATTCTTGGACTTCTCTGTGGGTAATCTTTATGGATTTGTGCTCTGCCTTTGACATCGTCCACAGGCAGCTTTTGTGGGAGAGATCCTGGTCCTGGGGGGTGCTATTTAGGGTCCTAATAGAATGTAATAGCAGTACGACCATTCTGGTAGGGCAGAATTAATCAGGTCTGCTCTTTAGAGGAATTCCAAGTCTGATTTGTCTTAGACAGGTGTGTGTCCTGGACCCCTATCTGACCTAAAGAGGAACTTGAAGGTGTTTGTGAATTCATTTGACCCCTTCATATCTTGGATAAAACTGCTATAGGTTTGCAGTGTGCACTATGCTGTTGGAGCTCCTACATGGGAAGGTACAATCGATCATATCTAAGAAATGTAGGAAGGCTAATTAAGTATCCTGGTATGTTAATGGAGAAATTCTGCAAGTTGTGCATTGCATTATATGAGCATCCATCAATGTACGGACTCCATACGGGAATACCCCCCTTAAAGGTTCAGATGATAAACGAAAAACACATAATTATACTTTAATGACTTTCCCAAATTCTGTAAGGCCAAAGTTATTCCATCCCTGATATATGTTCTGGAGGTCACCAATCTCAACAATTGGGGGCAGTTGATTCTATTGGAAGTCGACTCTTAATGTGCCCTACCATTTACCAGTTGAACTCTTCAGATGGGCACTAGACCGTGGCAATCTATCATGTGTGAAAAGTTCATCCTTTATCAAATGTTGAACCCTCTCAAATGATGTATGAAGAAGACCTTATTAAGATCTTGCTGGATAATTCATCAGATTATTGAGGTGTGATGATTTTCGTTAAAAAGTGTCAATGATCGAATTCCAGTAATTGTTCGTTTTGTTGTATTTCCATCTACATCGCTATCGGATTCCGGTTGTGAGCTCCCTCCCGCCGCCTTTAGTACAGAAACGTCCTTTGTTCCCAAAATCCCTCTCCGGTCACACAAACTTCACCCTGCTCCCCCCACACAAACAAACCCAGGCCGTGTGACTTGAATAACGAGAAGAGATTTTCCAAACTATTTGGTCTCACCACAATGTTAGAGGTCAGGATTGCGCGGGGCCTCTCGTCAGAGGCGTATAGTAGCTCTTTGGCTCTGTTCATTGCTGCCCCTTCAGCATACATGTGTTTGATCCTGGTCAGGGCTGGCAGTGAAAATACCAATAATGTAAAAGTGAAAGTTAGACTGTAAAGAGAAGGAAAACATGATTTATGTGGTCTGGGAATGTGTACATACAATGCTCAGTACAGATCAGCTTAGTTCTTGGTTGTAATTTAAACAGTCTAAATACAGCCCTGTGATTTTAAATTAAAAATGCATTTTTAGCGGAAGACTTACTTTCAGGTTTGTGTTTACATCTGTGACTGGTGTTGTAATACATGTTTGTTTAAAAATTATCTGTTGCTTTAGTACCAGAAAAGCTGATGTGGGTGGCAGAGCGCCACCGAGTACCCATCGCTGGAAGTTCACCTCAAATTTGGAGCCAGATATGCAAGTGGTTCAAAGGTCACGCCTTTGCTCCTGAAAAATGTCTAGAGGGCCGTACAGAAATATTCAAACCTCTGCTAATTAAACCCATCTGAATGGGTGATCTACACAGTGTGATCTTCTGGCCTCTTTGATCTTATGATGCCCTTCACTAAAGCTTTCAGAACTTGTTTGCGGTGCCAATTTGCTCTTCCAAAAGTCTTCCAGTGGCACTTATCGTTTCAACGCACCTCACACTAGAGAGCAACTTTGGCACATGCGTGTTCAGTTTCTCTGACACCAGACTGGAATCCCACCAAAACATTGGAGGGCTTTGAGTGCAAGGTTGTGTTTTCCAGGTAGCCTGGCACGCCATCTATGGCACAAGCACTGACGCGCTTTACATAGGTCTTCTTTATTCCCCTGCTAGCAGGTGGCAAGGCTAATGTCGACAAAGATGGGCAACTGTGTTGTCTTTGACACATGTTGCAGTGTTGTGTGGCTTGTGGGTCCTAGAACAGAGCCTGAGCGTGATTAAAGGAGTTGTCCCTGGCAAAGTATATAGCTTCCAGGACTGTGCCAAACTAGACTTGCTGCTCTTTACACATAGATCAGCAGGCCAGTTTTCTCATCGACACTGGTGCCATCCTCATGTCGCAGTACTGCAAGATGATGCGTTTTCTACGTCTGACCTGAAGTACTTCCAGTGGACAGCAAGAGGCCCAGTGTGGAACCAGAGGAGAATCTTTGCAGTGCAATGATATCAAGAAAGATGTGAACATGCTGTGTTTCACGTGCTACAACCTGTTAGGCCAGCCCACTGCTCTCAAGATGGAGATTGCGGCTGTGCCATACAACATGCAGCACAGATTCCTGGTAAGTCAGGTGTTCCCAACTTTGTTTGAGAGCATTGGATGCCTTAAAGGAATCCCCGTGACACTTCACATTGATGAGTCTGTACCGCCTGTGGCTCAAACACCCAAGGAGGATTCCCATACGTCTATATCCACTTGTGGAAGAGATGCAACGCTTGCTGACCGAAGACTTAATGGAACTGGCTGATGGTCCCACATCGTGTGTGTTGCTCATAGTGGATATTCCCCAAAGAGGGTCACCAAACAAGGTACCCATATGTGTGGCCTTCTGGTAAGTGAAGAAAGCTATTGGGCGTGAGAGACCACTGGGAATGCACCTAGATGACATGATTGGCCTACTAAATGGAGCAAATGTGTCCTGAAAGCTCGACCTGAATAAGGGATATCATCAGATCATGATAGATGAGCAATCCCGATTCATCATTACCTTTGCGACACCAATTGGACTCAAGAGACTCAGTTTTGGCCTCTGCTTCGCCACTGAAATATTCCAGAGGAGCGTGATTCATACAATTGCCTTAATTTCAATGACGATATCTACATTTTTGGAGCCACAAGGACACAGCATGATCAGACTCCTCAACAGGTGTGTACGGTACTAGTGGAAGCTGGTTTGACTCGTAAAGTGTCTCTTCCACAAGTCTAACCTCATGTTTTATGTGAGCCCTGACCCAAGTAAAGTTGCTGTCATCTTTGAGATCTCACCCCCCAGGGTTGTTAGTGAGATCAGGTTGTTATTGGGAATGGGCAGTTACTGCAGCCGATACCTTTGAGACTTTGGAACCACTTGCAACCCTTCCCACCCCCTTCTGAGAACTCACCAAACAAAGCAGGGTGTTGCAGTGGGCAATGTGAAGAAGCATTTCTACAAATAAAAAGCAACATTGCCTCAACTGAACCTATGGCCTACTTTGATCCAAGCATGTGCACAGAGGTAACTGTCGACGCCGTTCCCGTTGGCTTGGGGGCATTTCTAGTGCCACATCGACCGGGGGGAGAGTCTTCCAGGACAGCATATGCAGTGAGTCTTTCAGAGGTGGAGATTAGATATTCACATGCCGCCTCATTGTTTGGGTATGTGTACATTTTCAAATGTTTCTCCTGGGTAAGAATTCATGATTCTGACGGATCACCAGGCCCCTTGCGACCATCTATGGAAATTCTTGATACAAGATGCCCCCATGAATAGAGTCGTGGGGCCTGAGATTACAGGACTTTGATTTCACCATTATTCCCAAACCAGACAAGGCGTACAATCCAGCAGATTTCATATTGCGACACCCACTGCCAGCCAACTTCTCTGGCAAGAGTATGGCGGAAGAATATGTCAACTTTCTCACAACGACCTCCCAGGGCAATCACTCCTAAAATCATTCTGGACCACACATCACAGGTGCAGGAACTGACCTGATCCTGAAGATGGAGGGACATGGATGTCACAAATGGGCAGAGTGAAGGCTATTTCATTGCAGAAATGCGTGTGTTTAAGAATGTTAGAGAAGAATTGTCCATATTGGCAGAAGGACTCGTTATGTGAGGACATTGAATAGTGATTCCCATGAGCCTATTACAACCCATCATAAATGTAGCTCATGAAGGTCACTGTGGTACGGTGGCCAGACACAATGTGGTTCCCAGATGGTGGAATGTATCATCAATGTGTGTCACCTATGTCAGAGTACCTCATGACCCAATCATCCAGAACTTCTGAAAATGTCCGACATGCCTGAATAACCATGGACTCCTCTTGATATTGATTTTTTTCAGACCCTTTTGTGAAAACAAACGTTGGCTAGTTATCATGGATGAATACTCTTGTTCCCCCTGGTACACATGATATGTTCCATGGCAACCAGCCCTGCCATAACAACGTTGGATAACATCTCTGCATGGAACAATGGTCCACCATTCAGCAGTGTGGGATTTGAAAAGTTCATATACATGCAAGGCATAAAATAAGTGGTGTCACATAGCAATTTGCTATGCAATTTTGTAGGTTTGCTAATCAAATGGACATGTGTGTAGCAAAGTTAGCTATTTAAGTTGTCCTCTTCAATGAAAGCACAGCTCGCCCTGCATTCCTCTTACCCTCTGTGCTCTCTTCACCCTCTTTTCTATGTTCACTTCAAGTGCTAATGGAGAGAAAGTGCAGCAGTAATCGTCTCCTCCACTCGAGTGCCAAAGGCACTAGCAGAAGTTTCTTTTTCAAATAATTGCAATCCAGAAGTAATCAGGACGATTCTTTTAAGCTTTCTATATCCTGTCTGGCAAAGAGATGTATGTGTCAACTAAGGTAGTCATGCAATTCCATTCCTAAAATAGAAGTGGTTACATAATGCATAATTACAGTATTGATACTATAAAACACTGCATCATCTCCATGCTTTACAGTAATGTTTAGGTTAGTGTATCTTAAGGTCATAGTGTCAACTATATTTCATTTTGTTGGGGAAAGATGCATCATATTGACGAGTGAACACTTTTGAAAATGCACATGATGAAATGCTTTTGATGACAAACCTTGTCCTGTAACCTGCAGGTTGTATACATCTTGCAACTGGTGCGCAACCTATAAGTGAACTCATATTCCTTGACATTCTATATTATCACCCTGTTGCTTTATACCAGGTACCCAGTTCTCTGCCGGCTACGCAATCCACTCTGCTTAGTCTCTTTCTTGCCTCTTACATAATGATACACAAAGCAAACTAGATGCTTATGCAAAGTAGCATCAGTAGTTCCATCCATTCTGTACATCTACTGATCTACTGCAATACCAAACACTGTAGTTGGCCTCCAGAGCTCGCTTTGCTTTATGCTTATGATTGTGTTATATATAATATCACCTGTGGGAGAAAACTGGCCAAACTGTTCTCATCATATCTATTTATTTGTGTCCATTCATGCGGCTAACCATTTACATTTTACAGACTCATCTATGGCTTGCAAAGTCTTTTCACCCACTCGCATAGTACAGTAGATTTTATGAGGGGCAAGTAGCATTTACAAAACACATTTTGAAACTTTAATTTAACCTTTACTTTGTTTGCAGTAAATATCAAATACAAGTTGCACTGTGCATGCCTGGCCTCTGGGTGGGAAGCAGTGTGCCAATTTTAATTTGTTGTCCTCTGTTCCTATGGGTCGAGTGCATTTCTCTTAGGCTGAATAGGTAAACTGAGTTACCCGACCTGCAGGTCTAGCTGAGATTTAAAGAATTGGCAATCCCTGAATCCTCTCACTAATGTCTTATTTCGGCAGGTATGCAGAACTGCTCTATTGTTTCTCATTTCATGTCTTGGGTACAAATATCGTCTTGTGACATAATCAAATGGGTCTATTTGCTAATCAAAAAACATTAATTGGCAAACTCTGCTAATCAATTTTTGAAAACTAATGTATGCCTTGTACATGGGCATTCACTACAGAAAGATTCTCCACTATGGCCACAAGTATGGTGGAGCGATTAGAGAGTTCTCCAACAAAACAAGCTAAGTTCCATATCACTTTAAGACGTATGCAACATGCTGAGCCATTATAGAAAGTAGCCACAACTGGAAAGTGTCCCTCAGAATGAATGTTTGGCAGAAGGACCAGACTGCCACACTGAGAGGGTGACGAGAAAGATGACTCCAAACAGATTTGGAAGTGGACGCCTGCAAGAAGATAGAAATGAAATATTATGCCGACAATAGAAGATGAGCGAAGAACTCTGACTTGCAAGTAGGTGACAGGTAATTGTATGCAGATGGCAAGATGGGAAACTTGAGATATGATCCGAACTGTCTTAACGATATCTCATGTGAATGGAACGATAACTGATTGCTCCACCAGGAGAGTGGTTACTCGGAATGGCTCTCAGATCAAGGTACGGACAGGAAGACTGCGAAGGAGACACTGCCACCTAACATGAGGAGCAGAGGGGAGATGAGTGACAGCAGGAGGAACGTTGACCAAACACAATGCATCCGAAAACCTGTGCGTCCGATTGAAGAGAGATGAAGGCACATAAGTGTAAGTGACTCTTGTTTGCTTGAAGGGGATGGGGGGCGGGGGGATTTCATGTCCTGGAGAGGGCCCGGTTAATGGATCTGTTGAGCTCTGCCTGGAACTATAATACGCCAATGGTGATGCAGTATGAGCATGCATGCGTGAAAAGGGTTCCCGGGCTCGGCAGTTGCTGGTGGGAAGAATAAAGAATGGATTACTCAGAACCTGGCTCCGTGTATTCATTAAATGCACTATCATTTTCCTTAAGCCAAGATAGGGAGTCCACATTTAATTTGTCTGTTAGGATCCTTATGTTTCCTCATCTGCTCCAAGACCACAATGTTGACATTGAGTGAACTGTATAAAATGTAGGCTTGTGTTTGACATCTATGTCAGAACTTCCAAGACTTATTGTAGTGTTGCATGGATTTGGCAATAGTAAGAAAGATGCACAAACACTACAACCTGAGCGAGTAACATCTATAATTGTCTTCTTGGAAATATAATCAAAGGGTTTGCTTATTTAACTTTCAATTGTGTTAGTCTGTATGTGTTAGGTTACTGTTATGGCTACACTGAGATATGGAAGTTTGTGAAGCCCTTACACATAGCCGAGTTGGGGGCACGACTTAGTCTCTCTCACTGTAGAGTGCAGGGGCATCAATTGCCCTGGGATTGTCTGTGGTTCTCACCCAGTTTTGGTACAGGAAAGTGGAACTCCTCCAGGCAGGTAGTTAACCTGCAACTGGTTACCTGCCTGAAGAATCTTAGGCCAGCAAAAGAGTTTGAGTTGTGAAGATCAGTACACTCCTTCCCCCCTCTGGATAGAAAAGCAGCTCGGTGGGTTGTCAGAGGATTGGACAACAAACAGGAGGCTAATGGATAACAACTCCCAAGGCCAATTAAGGCAGTATTTGTACCTCTGAAGAGTAAGGAGTTAGGGGGAATATAGTTGGCCCACCTTCTAACTGCTCATTTGTTAAAAGGAGTGCTTGATGTCCTCTGGTTCAGTAGTGACTGAATTTTCACCCATTGAAGAACGTGTATATGTCTTCCGTACACAGGTGTTTAGGTGTGCCAAGACAAGTGAGGACCCGAAAACTATCTTACTAGGCATTGGGTAAGTGCAACAATGCAAACTGCAGGAGAAGGTGCCAGGGAGACATGCCATTAGGGCAGCATTGCTCTTGAGTAAGTGCCGACAGGGCAGTGTGCTGTAGGCCCATAGGCAGTGCTGGGAAGACTGATCCTAAAGGGGCCTGGTACCCAGTGAGACTCTGACAGTAGTCAAGCAACCAGCCGGTGCAGAAGACTGGTAGGTCAGCAGGGGAGGGATAGAGAGAAAGCAGAGGAGAAAAGGAAGGTATTGAGCTGCTTCTGCAACTTCAGGTGGTCTGGCTCAAGGAGGCACTTGCGTAGGCGAGAGATCGACCCCCACTCTCTGCCTGGAGAAGCGTCTGACCCTCAGAGTTGGAGGTAGCTGAGTGAAGGCTTGAGAATGAAGCACAGGGCCCCTCATGCTTTAAGGGGGATATCCCTGACAGAATTGCTGCCATTTCATCCCATTAATTATTTGTGCGAAGAGTGCTTGGCACCTGTCTTAATTGGGCAGTGGCTCTTGAATGTTAGCTGGAAGGTAGCCGGTTTCTAGGGGACATGGGTGATGATCGAACTGTGTCCCAGAATCAGAATTGTTTCAAGGTGCAGTGCACCGTTTGTAGTAGTTTGGGTCTGTAATTGCATCCACAGAGCTAGTGCATGGTGAGTTCCCTGCTATGTTCTGGTAGGAAGGCCTCTTTTTTTCTTTCCAGTAGCAAATGGTCAAACCTTGTCGTGGTGCTACTGCTCACAAGGAAGATCCTTGTGCTAATTGACCTCTGTGGACCTCTTACCGCACTCTCTCCCTTTGATGGGACTTGTTTACCCCTTTGTATACTTTTCCCCTGTAGCTTTCTCTTCAAGGTGTAGTGACGCGAGAACAGCAACATAAACTCACGTTGAGAATTTAAGGCGAGTGCTGATCTGAAGAAGCCACTTCCATCGACTCTGGAATTGGAAACATTGTGTCTATGGTCGCTTCAGCCGCAACCTACGGTAGGTCGCACAGTGTGCGCTTCTCCTGGTTTTCATTGTAACCTACTTCCTGTGCCTTTCTCATAGCGACTGTGCCGTGCGCTTCATGGATAAGGCCATAGTCCAGTATAATATGGTGTTGCTGTCAGGTTTCTTCCAGTTCCCTGTAGTGTGTGTCAAAAAGTGACTACTGGCTTGATGCAAAGCTTGGGCTTTTGCCTCCATTCTTGTTGCTGATCTTTCTCTCCTCGCTTGCCTCCTCCTGATTCTTGCTGGTTGTTGTATTGTCCTAGTGTTGTCTTGCATCTGCCCATGCTGTGATGATCTACTGTGCTTTGGCGTCCACCTCTCATTCTGCAGCAGCCCTTTCCACATTGTGTCTGTTAGCACCTACTGAGGCTTCTGGATTAGTCATGGAGGTAATTATGTGGCTGCATGGGTGGGATTGAGGCTTCTGGATTAGAGTCATGGAGGTAATTTTGTGGCTGCATCGGTGGGATTGAGGCTTCTGGATTAGTCATGCAGGTAACTTTGTGGCTGCATGGGTGGGATTTGGGCTTCTGGATTAGAGACATGCAGGTAACATTGTGGCTGCATGGGTGGTATTGAGGCTTCTAGATTAGATTTATGGAGGCAACTTTGTGGCTGCATGGGTGGGTTGTTACACCAATACTTCTGCTGTTTGCTTCACTGCTGTCATGGTTTGCATGCTGCTGTTTGGGTTTAATTTCCTGTCCCTATTAATTGATTGCCAAAACAAAAAAAAGTGTTTTCCTATCACTGGAACTGAGCAATTTTAAAAATGTTCATGCTTTACTAAATTTGTATTGAATTATATGTCCTGCTTTTGACATTGGAAGAGAGTAATGTTCTAATTGTATCATATTGTAACTCCCACCCGGGGTGACCAGTGCTTTGCTTGGATCATGGTGTCTCTTTCCCACTGACTTAACGCTCGCCCCCCTCCCCCCTTATCTCTGTTAGGCAGAAACCTGTGCAGTTCCCTTAGGGACCACTGCAAAAAGTTTAAGACTACAGGTGTTAGCAGTAAACCCAATTGGTAGCAGTCTGCACCACCCAGATTTTCCTGGTAGCTGTGGCTGAGCAGATAGACTTCTCTAAAGAAGAGTTAGGCAGTATATAGAGTATACACATTAGGTACAAAGAGACAGTAGCACAAGGAAACACTGACCAGAGCTTTGGTATTAAAGTATATAATTATTTATTTAAAAACACACAAAAAATACACTGGCACTAATATGTCAAGCAAGTTCAAACAGTCACTAGGAATATATACACCTCCCTAATTAATTATTTGACAAGTCTAGGTTAAGACACCACTTATTTAGCAAAACAGAGGTGAGCGCGTAACCATAGATGGCACCCCAATAATGATTTAAAAAGGGAGAGAAAAGGCAGAAATAGGAAACTTTTAAAGAACCACAGCAAGTCAAGAAAGGCAGGGTCTACTGTAGGCAAAAAGTTCATAGGCCAGGCCCACTCTTGGGGAGAGCAAGGCAGAATGTGCCCAAGATTACACAGTTGAAGTACACTTTAAAGTCTTTGCAGATAGTTCAAAAAGGAGTTGGATCAGTTCAGAAAAGTTAGTTAAAGGTCTGAGGTCACCCCAGGATAGAAAGTCCAGGATTTATGGGACACCTTGGACAGTCTGTTGCAAGGGAGACCATGCGGGACACAGTACCTGAAATGGTGAGAAAGCTCCAGCGGAGGCAGTTGTTCCTGGGAGCGGGTGCAAGTCAGTGCTTTATCCAGGGGAAGAGAAGATCTCGACGTGGAGGAAAGCTGGAGGTCGTTGCACTGCCAGGGAAGAAACCAGTCACAGAGTTTCCCGGTTAAAAGGTACTACCCTTTTATTCGCGGTAGTGGTGAAGCGTGGCTATCCGGCCGCCTGGGTGATTCGACCACGAGACGATCCCGGAAGGCGAAAAAAGGCGAACTGGTTAACCCCACCAGCTCAACAGAAGAAGATCTTCTCTGTTGTTGGGAAGTGGTGAGTTCGGTTCAGCAGGGCTCCACCGGTGGTGTCGTCGTTGCAGGTCGGCTCAGCTTCTCCCTCTTCAGATTCTTTAGGTCCTGTGGCGACTTCTGAAGTTCCAGTCCCCAAAGCCCTGCTTTTATGCAGAAAACCACCATTCATCAGTCCTAGCTGTCACTCAAACATGCTAAGTGGTGGGCCGGGCGGCTCACCACTCGGCCATTCACAAAAGAGTGCGACTTGAGTTGCCGAGGCAACTCAGTCCAGGGTGCCTATTCCCTCCTCCCACACATCCTGTAGACCCAGACAGAGTGGCAGCACTTTTGGAGGCTTCTGTGCAGAAGCCCGCCAAAAGTGGAACAAAGGGCTCGATTTGGGTTGGAGTTACAGAGGCGAACACAAACGCCATTTTAAAACCAAATCCTGGCAAAAAGACCCAACCGGGGAATAAATATTAACTAAATAACCCGACGGTATCTTTAACATTACACCAAAAAAGTGGTGCGTTTAAAATGAATGGGAAAATCCCATAGGAAATATTCCGGTGGAATGTTTTGCGTGGTAACCACTGCCACCAGCCAGAAACTCGACAAGGAGGGACTGGACAGTGCCCCCTTCAACAAACAGACCCAGGGGCAATCGAATTACCCCTACTAGTACTTCCACAATATGATGGTTTGTACTGGTTCTGTTCACAATTTAAGACTAGTAAAGTCAATGGTGACTTTACATGCCCTGGGAGACAGTAGTCACTCCCAGTTTATGGAGTCTGTTTGGGGGCCACTATGACACCCCTGTGTTACTGCACCGAGGGTGCTGTGTAACACACTTACCAAAAACACATGAAGCCCTATGGAGTAAAAGACCCCATAGCCCATAAAACACATTACAAAGTCAAAGGACATTCTCAAATCATGCCTAAGAGTGGGAGAAAGAGTCTCACTCTTAGCAGGAGAAAAAATGAAACACCAAAAAATCCAGCAAAGCTGCTGGGGGACTCACTAGGTTTGGGAAATTAGCCTTTACAGAGAATTCTCCCTAACAATCTCTCACACATGGGACACGCTAAATTATCTGTAATATGCTTCTCGCAACGTCTCTCTGCTTATTCCATTCCTCTCTTCCTGGCTTGCATTTCCACTTGCAACTTGTTTTTTGTCCCAGTGGTTTCTCTTTTCACACTCCAGAAGCCCTTTTTCGCCAGGCTTTGATTCTACTCCTGTTGTGGCCGCCTTTTCTTGGATCCTAGCACCTGGAGATAACAGAGTAAGCAGTGTGTGATAGACACGTCAATTCCACACCTACGCGTGTGGCAGACTGTTGTATCTTGTGATTCCCCCAGTTGTCATCGCTGCTATGAAATGGATATTGACACTTCTACAAAGTATAAAAGATTGACTATTGAAATGTCAGCACATGGGTAAAAGTAAGTTGCCACAGTGCAGGGGCAGCGTTAGAAAAATCAAAATTCAGGCTGGTGAAGATGAGGAACCCACCAGATGAGATCCAAAGAGAAAGTAGGAGTTGAGTGCAAAGGTTGATGTTGGGATTAAAATCTGGCTGCGATGCTGGTTTGTGAAGGAAGGCCCTCGTAAATGGCCCACTGAGGGCAAGCTTTGTCCAGAGGGTTGATCCTTCTATAGGATGACAGCGTTGGCTTGCAATAGATGATTTTCTATAGGTGACACCTTGCTGATAGGATTTCACCAAACCTATGCAGCAGCTTTGAGCATCAAAAGACGGCAGTAACTGTGAAGTGAGTTGTGCATCTTAGTTTTGCAGTCCATGCAGTGTGGTCTGTGGGTCTGTGTACACTTGCTACTGTCCAAGGAGGAGCTTCTTACCTAAAACCCCTGTCAAAGCATGGAGCGTGCCGCTGAGTTTTGCAGTTGATGCTGGACAGCGTTCCTCGCTATGATAAGGCTCTGGCCTTGGATTGGAGGTGTTCCCGACCGTTTGGCTCTTTGCCTTCTACTCGGTGGTTTGATAAGTCGCTAGACTTGTGTCCACCTCAAACACATTGACTTTGTCAAATAACTAATTTGGTGACCCAATGACCCCGAAGGGTCTGCGTACTCGTCAACAAGCAAGAAGGCTGGACAAGGTGGCCTCTGTTAGTACAGGGTCTTCGGCAGTCTGTCACTCTAGAGCAGCTACTGGTGATATACCGTGATGACTTGTGAAGAGTCTGTAGGTAATAGTGAGCATGACTGTGGGGAGTCTGACAGGAGGGGATTTGCTGGCTGATGTGATTTGAAAGTGAACGCTCCAGTTTGGCAGCTTGTCTACTAACCCCCGATATTGCACAGATTAAAACCACAATAGTCTGGCAAAGGAGGATAAGCGACTCCATTCATAACAATGGCTCCTAGCCTACCTTGGATCTGAATGTGTCTGGGAAGACATAAATTAACTTTTTGCCTCGGGAAATAGGGCAGTCATCCGTAATGGAGCATGAACTAAGTGCTCAGAGAAAAATGGAGCCGTCGGACCAGGAAATGGAGGTGCTACATAAGGAGATGGATAGTTGACAGGACTCCCCTTCATTGGCTCTGTCATGTTCCCATCTCTACAAGGGAGTTATATTCCTTGGAATTCCTAAAGTCCTCCAGCACTCTACGGTGCCATCTTGTTATGGCATTAACGCTAAACCCATTCACCAAGCTTTATGAAACTAAGGCTCAAGCCACTCTTGTCTTTGCTTCATAAAAATTTTATAATCTTGGAGTCTTGTGTGGGTGCAATCCAGTTGTGACTGGATAAAGAAGCTAAACTTACAGCCCCATGGCAGGGCAGGTTGTATGATCTAGCAAGGGGTGTGGGGGGAGAGGAGGATAAAATGGCACTGATGTCTGATCTTGAAGCAATGAAAAGGGCTAGAACCTTCCGGGAATAGAATTTACTGAGCAAAGAACGACTGAAGGATGGAAGGAATTTGATACCATTTCCACAGATAAACCCACCAGAACTTTACAAAGACAGCAATATGTACATATGCTCCAGGGTGTCATGACGCTTTGCCTCCTGATAGGGCACCTGACAACAAAAGACTAATGGATTGATTTACCGACCTCTGGACCTAACTCCAACTTAAGCATTATAGACAATAAAAGACCACAAGATCCAGTTGTCACTCTCCTTTAAAGCTTATCTCCTTCCTAAGAAACTCGGTCCATGGACCAAATAGGTACCGAGTCATCAATTGTGAAAAAATAGTACACAGTTTAATACATCACAAAGTTAATATGACAATATACAATACACACATCACGATAAAGTGTAAAACATAGTGCACATTACTAAAACACACAGTACAAAAAAATCTATAAAAACCACTAACCCTAATGTAACCTGTACACCCTACTGAACAATGCAGCCTGCCTATACAAATCTTCCAAGTAGAATCTGTAACAAGCAAGACAATCTCAAAGTGTACAGCAACACAATGGTTTGTAGCACCTCAGAATTCTAACATCAGAGATTATTCAGAGGTCCAAATTAATGGTTCAACAGCATACTGTCTACCCTTATCTCTGCTACTTGGGTGACTGTAACAACTAAATGTGATACTGATCAGGACCAATATTATTTACGAACCTATCTATACCCAACATGTTTCGTTCATACACATCTTTACAATTGTTATATGAACTTCATCAGGGGACCATAGATGTCCTGTATACTCATCAACAACAATGCAATTTTTTCACTGTCCTACTGCTGTAGTGGTAAGGCCCGTCTGGAATAGAATAGCCTCCTGATAGGGTCCAGCTGGAGCAGCAAGTGTGTTTTGAGGCACATGGGTGGAAGGTGATATCCAGTGAGCTGAGGAACGTATCGATGACTAAAGAGATCAATCAGCAGATTGGTGAGAGCGTGAATTCACAAAGAGCTGGTGAGAACGATATGCTGCAAGGGGGCTCTTGTTGTACTATTCTTCCAAACCCATGTGGAAATAAAGAAAACCGGAAAGTATTTGTGGTATTTGAGAAAGTGAATTGTGAAGATCAGGGCCATAAGGTGGGAGGAAAATAAAATGAAAAAAACATAAAAAATGCAAGCATGTAACAAATTTAAATTGAACGGACTACAAGCCTTTACTCAAAACGTGACTACTCCATGTCCAGAAAAAAGAACCCCTTAGAAATTGTATGATATGGTATTTATACTAAGCGCGGACCCGGGGTTTGAACCTGTGTTGCTATGTGTCACCTTGCCCCCTGAGCTATCCTCCCCGAAACATCCTAAGCAGAACTTAGTTTGGCCAACTTTAAATCTGGTGCAGAGAACTTCCCCGCCTATGCAACGGGACAGTATGGTGCTTAATAATATGGAGCACTTAAATGCATTGGACAAGTTTGTTGCCTATGAGGTGGTGCTCAAACCTATACGTGGGAAGAAGACTCCTCAGTGGAGTAATCCCTCTCAGCTATGATCTGGGAATATGTTGCTGCAGCAGGTAAAAGCACTCTTTTCCAAAGGGGCCATGTGTTTACAGTAGAAATAAAGTGGGTATACATGCGCGACTAAGTGCATGAGTCTTTAATAATGCTGCTTGCATGTTTACTGATGTGCCTCCCCGCATGTACGCAGGCCAAAGCACATGCATGCTTCTGTAAGGTAGACCTCCATCCGCTCGCCAATGTTAAATACCGCAACGGAAATTCATATAGAACATGCAGATTCAATAGAAAGTAACAATACCTTACGTGCCGAAATGGTTCACGAAACACGACCCCCAACAAGAGACATTTTAATTCTGCACATAACGATTTTTTAGTTGGGCTGTGGCGTTTGATGTCTGACTTCTCTGCTCTCTGTTCAGTTTCTCTTCTATCCAGCTCACAACGCTTCTCCAATATTGGGTCAGTGACCCTTTCTCATTAACTCCACTGTCTTTATTTAGGCTCTTTTTTTCAACAATGTCCGCATTGGTAATAATTGTACAGCCTTTGTTGCAACAGTATTCGTATCAGTAATGATTTCACTATCTTTATTTGGGTTCTTGCGCATAGTACGCGGTGCGTGGCATTGGCCCAGAAGCGCCCCGGTAACCCGCTCACTCTCCCTGGGCTTACCGGCTCCGTTTTCAGTGTCCCTCATGTTTCGTCGGCGTCTGCACTCCCGGTCCACTGACTGGCAGT
Source organism: Ambystoma mexicanum (assembly GCF_040938575.1). NCBI lineage: Eukaryota > Metazoa > Chordata > Amphibia > Caudata > Ambystomatidae > Ambystoma > Ambystoma mexicanum. The sequence continues at coordinate 100,093,785 of NC_090936.1, read as the reverse complement.
GCGCCTTGTGAGTTGTTCGCTTCCTGCTTTGCTTTCCTCTGTGTTTGGCGGTATCCGGTCATTTTTAATACATATTTTCGAAACACCATTATGTCAAACATTTTGCCGAATTTTTTTTATTTGATATGGTTTTATTTTAGTAAAAAAAGTGTTTTAAAAAAAAACCAGGGGTTTGGGGGAACCCCCCATTTTAAACATAAAATAAAAAATGTGTAAAAAAATATTTCGCCAAAACTGCGTCGACATAATGGCATTCGAAAATATGGCATTCGAAAATATCACTATAAACCGTGTTTGGCAGCTCCAGCTGCCGGAAACCGAAAAGCAGTGAACTTCTCCCGACTTGGCACCTCTGCACGGCGCATCTGTCGGCCACTGCGCTCTGCAGTATGCTCGCCTTCAGCGTCCTCCACAGTGTCAGCATCTGTCAGGTGCCTCTCTAGTCTCTGTCTCTCGTTTTCCCAAATTTGGGTCACCAGTGTCCTTTTGTCCTGGTCTTTTTCTGTAGTTTCCAATGACTAGAATACAGTGTTGGCTTACTGTGTCCAGTCATTCTTAATACACCATCCCACTTGCTCGTCTTGGTAACAAAAAGGTGGGAGAAAGCTAAAGTAAGTTCTGGGCTAGAAAAACCTGGGAAGTCAGACTTTATATTACAATAAGGCATGTAAGAAAGTGGAGACGAATATCCTGGGAGAAAAGAGAATTCCACGAGAGATAATTGTTTTGAGTGCAACGACCACAGTGAGAAACCAGAAGGTGTCTCACCCACTAGTCCCTGGGGATCTGTCATCCAGGTGGCCAGGACACTGCCATTGCTTTTGGATCCAGTTCCTGGGGGTGGACCAGTGCAGCAGGATCACCTGGTTGAAGGGTGTTTGGGGAGGGGAGTGGGACACCTGATGGCGAGATGCGGTATACCCTTCTCTGTAGCACCTTTACCCCATCCTTCAGGTAGGATATTTAGGAACTCAACCCCACCCCTACTTTTACAACACAAGCACTTTCTCACAGACAGCCTCCGATGAGAGAAAATTGACTAATACCCGATAAGTATACCTGATGTGTCCCAATGCAATGGTGGCCTTGTCAGCTTACACCACCTCCCACAATAAAGTATTGTGGTGGAAAGTACCGGTAATCAAGGCATTCATGGAGGGAGTAAAGAGACTCCACCCTCCAATTTCAAACCGACCACCAGGTTGGGATCTCAATGTAGTACTCGCTAAGCTTATGGGACCCCCTTTGGAGCCAAACAGCTGACATACAAGACTGCCTTCTTAGTGGCTGTTTCTTCCATAAGAAGAGTTAGTGAAATGCAAGCATTGTCAGTGCAGGATCCTTTCTTTGTCATACACAAGGACAAACTGGTTTTACGGACACATCATAGGTTCTCCTCTAAATTCATCTCAAAATGTCATGTGGTCCAGTCCATTGAGCTTCCAGCTTTCGTCCAGAACCCCCAAAGCTCATCTGAGGTAAACCTCCACACACTAGATGTAAGGAGAGCGGTCCTTTACTATGTAAACAAGACCAGACCGCTAAGGAAAATAGATCAACTGTTTGTCTCCGTAGCACCAGGCAGAGAAGGAGATGGCATTTCCAAAAATGCCATCTCCAGATGCATAGTCAGGTGCATACAACTGTGCTATTCCCTGTCAGACAAGACACTGCCTTTCACGCCCAGAGCTCACTCCACAAGGAGCACAGGAGCTACTATGGCATTTATTGCAAATGTACCCTTAGGTAACATTTGCAAAGCAGCTACATGGAGTTCAGTGCACACTTTCACTCAGCACTATTGCATTGACACATTCCAAGACAGATACACAGGTGGGACAAGTGCTTCTAAGACATCTGTTCACCCATGAACCTTCTCAAAACCTAACACTGCTTGAGAATCTATGCACAGCATGTGATCTAAGCATATTCCACCAGCCTCAGAAGGGGTACATTACTCACCGTAATCATATTTCTTATTTCTGATGCATGTATCTGCTTAGATTCACATGTGCCCACCCTTCCTCCCCTCAGAGAGAAGGCACCTGGATGCTTATGAGCTTGTCTAATACATATCTGCTTGGATACATCTCTACTCGCGCTACGCTTCATGCTACCTCATGTCTGAAGAATAACAATCTGAGGGACCTCGACGCGTGAAGGTCCATGGGTACAGTGGACGTCACACTAGGGATAGTATTACTGGCACACCCTGTCGACGTCTCTTTTCGAATTTTGAAAATAACTGTAAAACTCTGCAGCTTCCACTAGATGTCGGCCTATGCACATCATGTGAATCTAAGCAGGTACAAGCATCAGAAATACGAATTCAGTGAGTAACGTGTCCCATCTTGTACAAAACTGCCCAGATTAATTATATGCGCACTGACTGGTGGAAACTATCCAAATCGAAATCGAATTCCAAATTTAACCCCGGGCTCCTTCTGGGGGGGTATATTGAAGCTTTTCAGAGCCTGGTGATCAAGGATCTCAAGAGTATGAGGAAGTCCAATCAAAATAAGACTGATAATTTAAGTCTCAAATCCAAGAAAGCCCTCAATGAACTACAAGACCTCCCTACTTGCATTATTAAAGCAGCGTGGTTTTCCTCTTATCCATCTAATAGAACCTTCTCAGTTTTGTGGGGTGGAAAGACCTTCTCACGCTTTCCTCTTGAGCACGGCGTTCCCCAAGGTTCAGTCTTGGGTCTGTTTCTTTTCTCACTCTAGATTTCTCTTCTTGCTCCTGTAATCTCCTCCTTTGGAATCTCTCATCACTTTTACACTGTCGATGCACAACTCTTTCTAGCTTTACCTTCTTTCACACCTGAAATCCATTTCACTCTTACTTCTTGTTTTACAGCTATTAAATATTGGATGGCTCTCCACTTCCTTACTCTTAAAGCTGGGAAAACGGTGGTCCTATTTTTCCCTGCCAATACCTTTTCTCTACCACCCTCTATCTCCTTTCCACCATCAACTCTTTCTATTTCCCCCACTGCTTGTAATCTTGGTCTCTATCTCGATTCTAATCTTTCCTTCACCTATCACATTTCTTTAACTTCCCGTCCTTGTCATTTTCACTTGCACAACATTTGCAAAGTCTGTTACTCTCTCACTTTTCATGCAACTAAATTGCTTATCTCTTCCCTACTCTTTTACTGTTCCGTTATGCTTTTTGGTCTCCCTTCCTCTCGTCTTGCTCCTCTGAAATCTATTTATCATTCTGATATTTGCGTACTTTGCCTTCTCTCCTACCGCAATTCTATTTCAGCTTCACTTGCATCCCTTGGATGGTTGCCTTTTCATTCAGTCTCCACTTAAATTTCATTTGCTCAGTTTGGTTTTTAAATCTCTCTATGGGCTTGCTCCAGACTATATTGCTGCTCTGCTCTCCTTTTATATTCCTTCTCATCTTTTTAAGTTGACTGTCCCTGTCTGCCCTGTGGCCAGTCTCGTTTTTTAATTTCTTGCTCCTCTAAATTGGAACCTTCTTCCGCTAACCCTTCGATCTATCACTGTTTATTCTTCTTCCCGTGTTTCTTTGAAAAATCACCTACTTCACTGTTCATGATTGTTTACTCTCTGACTTGATATTTGAATTAGGATAATTCAACAATTTTGTACTGGTTTTAATACTATGTACAGCGCTCTGGATAAAAGCTCTTTATAAGAATTAATAAAATACAAATAGGACAAGGGAAGAAACGTTATCATGAATACAATTGATTATATAAAAGAGGCCAAAAGACAAGACACATTTTATGAGGTTCTGATGGCAATCCAATTAGGGAAATGGAGACAAAGTTAGATAGCTTTTTGAATCCGTGGAAGATGGCAGGACTTCTAGAAGGAAAAGTTTTTATTTACCAAATAACACCCACTATTTATTTTCTCCATGAAATTCACAAGTATGCAAACAAACTACCGGGCAGACCAATTGTCACATTAGTGGGTTCGCTTAATGAAAATATGTCAAAAATATAGTGAGTTCTCTTAATGAAAATATGTCAAAAATAATTGATGAGGTACTGTTACCATTTGTGTCCACAATTCCCTCATTTTTGAGAGACACTAAAGATTATCTGGGGAGGATCAATGAGATTCCATGGGAGAATGAATACTTGTTTGCTAGTATGGATGTTGTATCCCTTTACACTTCGATACAGCATGGAATAGGCCTCAAAGCTTGCCAGTATTACTTAAATACCAGGTCACTAAATTATCTCAAACTCACTCAGATGATTTTAGGAATGATTGAATTGTGCCTTATAAATAATGTACTCTTATTTGATGGTCTGTTTTATAGACAAATACAGGGTACCGCCGTCCTATGCCAATCTCACGATGGGATGGTTTGAGAAGTTCATTGTTTGGTCTTAGGGCAATTTGCATTATACAGATAAGATTGTTTTATGGCCTAGGTTCGTAGATCTGTTTAAGGCACAGAAAAAGAATGTGTGTGCTTTGTAAAGGTCCTTAATGAGAATACCTTTAATTTGAAGTTCACTGAGTCTCACAGTCGTCAACAAGTTATATTCTTGGATGTCCTTGGGGAACGGAAATTGGGTAAAATATAAACAGACTTGTACAGGAAACCCACTAGTTCCAAAACCCCCTTACATGCCACGAGTAACCACCCCAAGATCCTCATATGGAGTGTACCCTGTGGGGAATGCATCAGATTGCGGCGGAATTGCTCAACTTTTGTTTACTTTGATGAGCAGAGCAGAATCACTGCACAGGGCTTTATAAATCAGAGGTATCCTAAACGTGTGATTGAATGTACATTCTTTAAAGTCAGAAATATGCCTAGAGAGAATTTATTGACCAATATTGAATCTCCATTTAGGAAAGAAAAAGATATGGATCAATCCAGATTCATCATTATTTATGAAGCAGCGTCCAGTAATATCAGGACCATCATTAATTGTCACTGGCATGTGCTCAGGTTAGACAAGAATTTGGGTCAAGCACTGGCTAGCAAGCCCAGCATTTCTTTCAGACGTACCACCTCCGTTAAAGACCTCTTAGTGTTGAGTTTCCTGCAAAAAGAGCACAGAGCACCTAAGGGACAATAGCACAAGCCCAGTACCCGAGAGCCAATGTACCAACTGTAAGGAATGGCAGTTTGCACACAACTGCATTTCTTTTTAACACCCAGTATTAAAACAGACTGTGAAAATTAAGGACAGAATTTCATGCAGTACAAAATTAGTAGTTTATGTACTAATGTGCCCGTGTGACAAGTGGGAAGTACAATGTGCCCGTGTGACTAGTGGTATGTAGGAAGTACGGTGTGCAAACTGAAACTGCATATATTTATTGTTTAATATGCATATAGCCAACAACTACTTTACCTATTTCACACACATAAAAATGTTTTTAAAAAAATCATAACACGCATATTAATCAATGGGTAAAATCACATAAAATATGCCATTATAAAACAGTGATGCCAGAAGTCAATTCCTTTAAAATGGTTAAGATGAGCTCATACATTTTCAACATATGGAAAATAAGATTGATGTCATTACCTTCTAACAGGATCTGCCATAGCACATCTATATTTTTTGTATTACAGGTATTATTGTACCTTTTCAAATAATTATAATGCAACTGATTGAGACTCTCACAATGGCATATGAGATGTTGTGCAGTTTCAATAATCTCGTACCACACAATCTATATAGTCTCACATTTCTTGCAATCCCTAATTTGGCTCCCAGGATTTCCATAGTGTCTTAAATTTAAAGAATAAATAACACCTAACAATACTATGGTGAGGAAATTCCGCTTTGGTATTTAGTTTTTATTTTGCATCAGCAGACCAATGTTCCAAAAATAAACCCCTATTGATCTTAGTAGCTAAATTAAGTCTTGCTCTTTAGCACAAGTATAAATTGACATTTTAAGTAGGCGTTTAACTTTAGCATATGAATAATAAAACCACATGGGCGCATTCTCTTTAGCCCATCTGACTTATATTGTACATAATTAATTAACCTCCCTTTAATTTTGATGATTCTCAACCTCATTGAATACCTTCATCAATTCCACTATAAAGGTCTTATTGTTGAGAGAGCATAATTTCACAAATAGCATAGCCATTTTGTACTCTAAAATATCACTGGCATATCTTAATTCACACTCCAATAAAATGTATTCACAGATAAAAATATTGGAATTCTAAATAACTGTCTTAAAATGTTCCCGTCAAACTTGTTAAGATCATTTTTAAAATTAAATCCCCAAATCTCAGCAGCATACAGAAGACAAGATACAATTTTAGTGGAGTACATCAATAAACATTCTTGTCAGAAAATCCTCCTTGCTTTCCAATAAAGTGACTTAGTGCTCCAGCAATTCCTGTACATTTCAGTTTTGTTTAAGACCAGTGTTGGTTCTAAGTTAGTGATCAATGATCAAACCTAAATATTTGTAGCAATCAACATCTGTTTTTTGTTGATAAACCATTTGTAATTATTGGATCGAGTATGTTTAACTTTTCCAAGGAATGCCATCACCTTAGTTTTACCAATATTTATTTCTAAACCATTTTTTTAATGCAAAACTCTCCAAAGCATTCAATTTATTTTGTAAACCATTGGGGTATAATCTAAAAACACATGGTCCTCAGCATAGCCTAACCATCCCAGACTTACATTAGCGATCCTTAAGTCATGAGCAACGGTATCACATAGCTCCTCTGAGAAATCAGCAAGATATAAGTTAAATAAGGTTGCAGCTAATGTACAACCCTGCTTAACTCCTCGTAGGGTTGGGATCAATTTGGATAGTTTTCCTTCCCCATCGAGGCAGACTCTAACTGAGGTATCGGTATATAAATATTGAATCATCTTTAATAAGCCTGATGGTATTCCCCACTTTTTAGTTTAATCCATAGCCTTTCCCGCACTATGGTATCAAATGCTGCAGTAAAATCTATAAAAACAGCATATACTGGTAATTTCCGGACCGTTCACAAGTACACAACTGCAAATACAAAATGTATAATATTATGGATACTGGAGGATTGGGCTCTAAAACCAGATTGGTAAAATGTGGTGATCAGCTATCCAATCATTTAATTCGATCAACAATACTTTTGCAAATTATTTAGCAGGAATGTCCAACATGGCGAGCATTCTATAATTCTTGGGATCTTTCCATTTGCCTTTCTTATGTATCGGCAGGATTATGCTTTCTCGCCAAGATTTAGGTATAATTCCAAATAGAATGAACAACACACTCGCGCATTTGTCAGGAGCCATCCGAAGGAGCGCATTACAGGTCCTGTCAAGGCCGGTTACTCTAGAGGTGAATTTCTTTAGGCTACCCACAGTATAACAACCATACCATCTAGTCACATCAACACATCATTTCTTCTCTTATTACCTGTGTGCCAAGAGTCTTTTTTTCATGGGTGATCCATTCACTCTCAGCTATGCTATTTATAGGCAGTGATTTCCTTTTGTTATCATTCATCGCAGCCCACATACCCTGGTGATTATTGTTCTGAGTACAATGAGCGATCGCCCGCCATGTCTCTTCAAGATTATGTAGTTGGTAATATCACAACCAGCTTGCATATTATTTTTTCACCGCTCTTATCTGCATGGTGGTATCTAACTTTTGTGCGTTTATTTCTTTAATTGAGTGTCTTAGTTGTTTAGCTTTCTGGATAGTCCAATTAAAAGGATTTTTTTTTTCATCATGGGAAAGGTTCCCTCTTTCACTGGTGCTAACATAGTATATGTAACTGCGTATATTACAACACGTACGAGCCATTAAAAACAATGACCCTTTCTAACGCATGGCGAAAATTTTTAAAGAAAGACATGAAAATGATTTGACAGGTTTTATGTTTTTCGGTAGAGCAACTATACCCTTAACTCTCAGAGGTGGTAATTGAGAACTGACAGTGGGCCAGTTGGAGACTAAGACCATTCTGGACTGCGAAGTTCAATTCCCATTTGGACACAACTTAGAAAAAGAGTTATACACTTTCCAGTAATATATATGTTTACCAGTTTTGAAAGTGGTTTTTATGAAATGATGTGATTTTAGTAATGCACAAATAGAATGAGAATTTTGAAATCTACTCAAGAGTTGAAACCTAATAATGTCTTTCATTCCTTTTGTGCATTTCTTTAGGATTTTCTACTTTTCGACAGTTTTTTTCCTCTTGGTCTCGTTTCCTTTCTGATTTTCTTTTTTAGTCCCTTCTCTAAATTTCTACTCTTTTCCTCTATTTTGACCCAATGGGGTCATTTTCTCACATTTATACCTTTTTTAGTCTTATCGTTGGTAATCATTTTTTCAGTGCTTTCTCATTGTTAAAGTTTTTGGGTGTAATGGTTTTTTTTTTGGATTGTCTGTGTATTGACACACATTTCCGCATGCATTCTTAAAGTATCCGCTGGGCGGATAATGACAATTTACTGTGGTTAAGCCCGTCTGTAAGGATAGCATGCACAACTATTGGAGTTGTTGAGAAAAAATGTGTGCAGCTCTATATATTGTCAACAATTCACGGGCATAAGCATCTTTTTGTTTTTTGTTACATGCACAATGTGGTTATGTTGATGGGTATTAGTGAGAGTCTCTGTCATTTGGAGAGTACAATACCTTTCCAATGTGTTGATAATGTATTTACATGTGTAGTTTGACAAGGTTTTAATGTCATTGTATGGTTCCATTTCTAAAAGGAAATAATCAGGTTTCGACCATGCACATCTACATTTTAAACTGTATAGCTACCCGACCAAGCAGCAACTCGGGGGTTTTCATTTGCGCATTTGCACTTTGTAGCATCTTGCCTCCCAGGAGGAGATGTTCAGGTGTATTAATCTGGCTATTCTCCTGATCCATCTGTGGATTGATATGATGCACTATGCGCTTTTTGCCTTCACCCAGGTAGAATTGATTGCACTTGTGCTTTTTACCGATAGGCAAGCACTATGCACTGGAGAGTTGTGATCATTACAATAGCTTGTGTTAGTATTTGAGTGGAATCTTGCGATAAGTTTCATCTATGCATTTTAGAAACCCATGCGTGTGTGAAACAGTGCAGTCAAGGTTTTTTTTGTTTTGATGCATTGTAATATGTTCATGCAACTGTGTTCATGGACTTCCACATGGACATATTTTGACTTCAAACTGAAAATTCAATTCTATTTCCCATGTGAATTTTAAGCACTCAGCACTTTATGTATGGGCTATCGTGTGGGTGGCCTACGCTATGCAGGCCGGAAGCCTTTTCCCCCATTGGCACCCTTGCTTCAGACAACAAGGAGTCCGTCGGCAGCCATGGCTCCGAATTGGAAGCCATCGACCTCTCAGCGGTGCCGGCAGGCTCTGAAATGGCCGGCCCGACAGAGGCCACCGGCTCTGTTATGGGGAGATAACAACCCGGCGACAAGGGCACCCACGGACCACAGGTACAAAAACACACAACCCCTAAGACGTCTTGTACAATGCCAACAGGGCCGTCGAAAATGTTGAAGGCATCTACCGAACCTCGAGGTTCAGCACCCTCCATGCAGCCGCTTTCACGACATGTGACTGTGCATCCCTCTGGAACGGCCGTTCACCCTAAAATGCATACTGTCGTCGCACGCTCTGCGAGGGCACACAAGTACCTAAGGGCCTCATGGAGTCATCGACCACAACTGCGCCTTCAGGTGCGTCAAGACCTTCCATACAATTGTGGAAAATTTGCAAAAGCCTTGTAGCTATTATTTCGGTGGCCACAGAGCACAAGGGCACCCCCTCTCGTCGAGAGGAGTATTCTGGAGCTCCCCTGCTCTCTTGAAGGCCTTACTGGGAAAATCTCCCCCTCCTGAGTAACCTTTTCCACCTCCAGAAGACCCTTCTGCCTCTTCCATATGGACTAGGGAGAGGTTGGAACAATACATGGACAAAATGGCCCAGTTTATTTTTCATAGGTGCATTACACCAAAGAGACCCAGGGAAGACTCCTGCCCCATTCCTTACAAACTGCAGAAATTACCCATCTCTGCAGGGACACCAGGAAGATATCTTGGATGTCCCAGAGGACCCAACACAGGAGGATACTTATGAGGACCTCAATCCTTTTGCACAAGACACGGCTGATGAAGTCCCAGACTAGGATCAGGCGGAGGATCAGAGCAGCCGATCATTTCCAAATTGCAACACATGAGGCAGCTGTGGACTCCGATTTCATGCAGGATATTCTCAAGGATAAGCCATCCCCTACTAAATTCTATAAAGAGGCGCCTGGCCCCTTCACTGCTGTGCCCGTCCCTCACACAGGCGGCTATTCCGCCCATCACCTTCTGACCCACTCTACATAAGGGGTCATGCTAAACCAGATTCCTTGGTGGTCACTACCACTCAGAAGAGGGCGGGGGTTCCACAGTCTTCGTCGGAAGCCCCTTTGGACAAAGACTGTAAAAAGCTTAATGCCCTGGGTAAAGGGGTCACAGAGACTGCGGCTTACTCCACAAGGATTGCCAATAATACCACTCTCCTGTCCAGTTACAGGATGGCCTTCAAGATGTTCCATAGCCCACCTGATCACGCCTACTGGCGTTTGTGACTGGAGGCAGACAAGTCACCCATAACATATTGAAGACCACTCTGGACTCTGCTGAGACTGCTGGACTCACCCTAGCCCAGGTGACCTTACTTAAAGACATGCCTGGTTAAAGAACTCTGGCTTTAAATCCAAATCTCAGGCCTCTTTGATCAACAAGCCAGTGGAAGACTCCAACTTTTTTGGGAAGGCTGTTGATGACGCCCTGGAGACGGCTAAAAAAGAACACGAAAAACTAATGTCACTTAGCCAGATCACGGCTAAACCGTTCCACCAACATGGAGGCTCTAAATCACGCTGGTCCTTTTGTGGCTAATCTTTTGCCTGCTCTCCCCAAGGACAGTACAGCTCAGTACCTGCTGGTCCTCCGTCCAAGGCTCATCTGGTAGCCACCAATACCAAAAAAGAGGCCCTCATAGGGGCAAGTGTAGAGGCAGGAACTCTACTCCTAGAGGCTCCCTGGCCTCAACCTCAAATTGACTCGCCAGTTCGGGTCCCCTCCCATGCTTCCCTGATCGGGCGTCGCTTGTCATCATTCATCCACGCCTGAGAGGGGAATCGCATCAGGCCAGTGGGTGCTCAAGACTGTTGCCCACGGCTACTGCATTGAGTTCCTCTGGCCGACTCGATACCACCCACCAAGAAGCAGACGCTGTCGCCAGAACACCTGTGCATTCTGCTGGAAGAGGTTTAGGTCCTGCTGGAAAAGGGCACCACGGAAATCGTCCCCATTCTCCAGGTAAATGAGGGTATTTATTCCGTGTACTTCCTTGTACCCAAAAAGGCTTTCACCATGCACCCTGTTTTAGACCTGCGCCCGGCAAACAAATGTCAAACCTCAAAAATTCGGGATGACGACACTGCAGGAAGAAATGCCACTGCTGCAGCAGGGGGATTATATGGCCACATTGGACATGAAAGATGCATAATTTAATATTTCAAAGTTGCCAGCGTACAGAAAGTACCGCATGTTCATGATAGAGGATACCCACCATCAGTTCAAGGTTCTCCCCTTCAGCATTGCCTCAGCACCACAGGTATTCATGAAGGTACTGGTGGTAGTAGCTGCTCACCTGCGCAGGCAGTCCATTCTAGTCGATCCTTACCTCGACGACTGGCTCATAACAGGGGATTTGTACGGAACATGCCAAACAAATACCCAGAAGACGTACTCACCAACCTAGGTTTCTCTATCAACGAGAAATAATCCATTCTAGACCCCAATGAAGTCAAACAGTTTCTGAGGGCTCTAATCTGGACCAAAGATGCCCTCGTCTTTCCCTCCAACCAGAGGGTTCAAAACATGCTGTTCCAGATCACTGGCTATGTAGCCAGTCACCAGGTGAACGTATGCAAAGCCATGCGACAGCTGGGAATGATGGCTTCCTGCCTCTACCTAATTTCTCACGCTCGTCTGTGCATGCGCCCCCATGCAAGCCAGTGATGTCAGGCCAGTGGGACGATGTAGTGGTTGTCTGGGCAGCCCTCGTTCAGTCTGTGCAGTGTTGTTCAAGGGAAAACTTTCTGCATGGGAACACCTTCACCACCTAGGGGGCACACCTCCTTCAACAGATGGCGCACGGTGTGTGATCTCCAATGGTAGCATCCAATCAACCTGTTGGAACTGCTAGCAGTGTTCAAGGCCCTTGAAGGCCTTCCAGACACACCTCCAGGGGAAGACAGTTCTAGGACTCACGGACAGTACTACAGCCATGTGTTACTTAAACAAACAAGGGAGCACTCACTCTCTAGGGCTGTCCAAACTGTCCCAGAACAGAGCCCAAACACAAAATGTTCCTCCTTTCACAACATGTACCAGCGGAACTCAATCTTCTGGTGGACATATTCAGCAGTGAATTCCCCCTACCCGTAGAGCATGAGTGGCGGTTACAGCAGGACATTGTACTCCACGTCTTTGCAGATGGGGCTTCGCAGAGATCGACTTATTCACCACTCTGGGAAATGCCCAATGCCCAGATTATGCTTCCATGTACCCTCAGAACCGCTCCAAGGGAAACGGTCTTTGGGTGACATGGTCCGGGTAATTTGTCTATGCTTTTCCCCGATTCCCTTGCTCAACAGAATAGTGCACAATATGCACAGAGAGCCAGTCAGAATGATCATGGTGGCCCCTATGTGGGCCAGCCAGCCTTGGTTCTCCCATTTCTCCCATCTCATGGCAATGTCAGTCTCCCCTACCAGGAAGCTGCCGTGTCCGTACAACATGCTGTCTCAAGACCAGTGGGAAACACTGCGTCCATGCCCCCAAACTCTCAATTTAGCAGCCTGGCTCCTGAGGTCATAGAGTTCAGGCACTTACAACTCACTTCGAGATGCATGGACATACTCAAAGAGGCACAGAAACCGAACACCAGGCATTGCTACTCAGGTTAGCACACATGTCTTATTGTGTTTGTTGAGCACAACACAACACCTACTCTGAGGTGGAGAAGAACCGTTTGAAGTTGTAAGATCCCTTGGACGGGTTCCGAGTAACCTTTTTCAGAAGTTAAGAACCCATCTTTGAAAACATGAACAAGCCAGGTGCCCGAAAGACTCAGAGAACTAAAAGAGAGACGTGGGTGGGGATCACAAACAACCACTCGAAGACAAAGTATAGTGAATCTTAACAGACTTAAGCCACATTGTACTGTTTTGTTTTAGTGGTAGGGCAAGCATAGGCAACCATTTGTTTCTTTGTAGTTAGGGACACTTCATAGTAGACATGTAGTTCTATTTAAGGTTTATTTTCTTTATTCAAAGACTGTGGAATCATGTCTTCTTCACCGTTTCCTATGTCTGACCTACCACAAGGCCCAGCGCTGGACACAACTTTAAATGAACAAACAAATAAATAAAGGATTCCTTAAGGAAATCTCTGACCACCTGACATCGGCTCCTGTCATAGGACAACAAGCATTGGCAATGGCAACCATTTTGGGTTTATTTAATGTCACGGATGCCTCCAATAATACTCCAAAACCCAGAGATGGTTCAAGGGTTTTTATTAAAGGTTTCAGCAGACACCATGGCTGTCCTTCTCCCTCCCGTCTTGTTGTAGCATTTTCCACCCTAACCCAGGGGGCTTTAATCCATGGGTTTGAAGATAAGAACATTGACCCCCTACTGTCAATTTTCTGGATAGGTGCTCATGATAACCTAAAGACTGTTATCTTTTCCATCTAGACTCCCTCAGGGACTTCTGGACATGTCCTAAATGATCGGTTGGCCAGTGGCTACCAGAGGAGCAGGGTTGCGCTTTCAAACACTTTGCCTAACCCGATTGTCTTCTTCTCGCATCATGTTGTTCCTGGCAAGAAGCGCTTCTCGCTCCCTGATCCACCAATCACACTGATCACCCACCATTAATGGGGAGCAAAAGAAATGCAAGCACTGACGTGGACGACCAGGTGGTGGATCTGGAACGGCTTCTAGGAATTGAGGTAGGCGGACAGAGACTCAAGACCAGGCACAGGATAACGGTGGCACTGAAAGGCACCAAGGTTGGAGCTGAAAGGCACCAAGGGTGTAGGCTGGTGGAGCTGAAAGGCACCAAGGGTGGCGGCTGGTGGAGCTGAAAGGCACCAAGCGTGGAGGCTGGTGGAGCTGAACAGCACCAAGGGTGGAGGCTGGAGGAGCTGAAAGGCACCAAGGGTGGAGGAGCTGAAAGGCACCGAGGGTGAGGGGAAGTAGAGCAAATAGGAAACCTGGGAAGATTAGGGCAATGGAAAGAACACGCCAAGAGATGAGCATTAACAGAACTGAAAGAAAGAAAAATGGAAAAGGTAATGCATGAAAACATGGAGGGAGCGTCGTTCAACCAAGGCACTAAACGCATTGAGATGCGAGGATTTGGCCCGGTCAGCCCTACTTTGTAGGGGCCTATATGGAAGTGAGGCCCATTGTGCTGTTGTCAACATTTAGGGTGTGCTTCTAAGTGCGTATGGCCAGAAGCGCACTTCAATTACCCAGCGCCTGCGCTGGGTGTTAGACATGGTGATTCCCATGTTGCCAGTGATCCCGGCGCAGAGAAACGATAAGTGGTAAACCCCTGATGCGATGTCGATACAGACACCAGGCAGCCGTAGGCGCAGCCGTAGTTGCCAGCTTCCAGGAAGGGGCCGCACCATGGTGCGTGTGACAGTTCTCTCCCATTCACTATACAATACTCTCCTAATCCCAAATCCTCCCACACTCCCTCTGTCTGTCCGTCCAATGTCTCTCACTTCTTCTGCTACTGCCTCCACCCTTTGATGTTACTTCTACCTCCTACACTCCCCAATTACTGCTCCACACTATTACTCCCTCCACACTACTACTAAAAATACAACCTAGAAGTGATTCAGTTAGTGGCAGGGCTCTCAGGACTGCAAAATTCACATAATTTTCTCAAGCTAGCACTTAACTAGCTAAATTATTTATCAGTAATCTTTGTTTGGGCTGGAAGAAAGTGGGTGGGCATTTATAACGTACTTGAAGAAAAGGGTGGTTGTTTTTATGCTCCGCTTTGGGAAGAGGCATGCCATTAACAGTTTCACTATTAAAGGCAGGGATAGGGGAGCAGTTTTTGGCGCTCTGTGCTCACATGGCCCGGCCCACCTCGTGTCACTTATTCCGACCTGGCTAGCCAACAGTTCTTTGCATACTGGGATTTGTAGTCACACACATATAAAGTAAAAGATGGAATGACAAGCCTCAGCATGCAAAGTACTGTTGACTTATAGGTCAGGAAAAACGCGACCCTTATGCACGAGGTCAGGTCGAGCTGAAGGAACGACAGTGTTAAGTGTTGGAGATATTAGTACCGCGCACAGTCACCAACGTTGTTGGTCCCCAGGCGCTCATGCAGATCTGCAAACGAGAAGGTGGGATGGGTAAGTAGGGTGAAGAGGGAGTAGGATAGTGAGAGGAGTGGTATTCTGTTGGCAGCTTCATCTCGGTATACCCCTGGGTGCTGAGCTTTTGGTGCGAGTATCGGGGCGATGTCAGTCCTCGTGTGCTGTTGGTGCGGTTTATGTGTTTCGGTGTGGTGATGTGTATGCGGATTGTGGTGCCAGAGGTGGTTGTGTTAGTTTGTGTGAGATTAGTATGTAGAAAGTTTTGATTTTTGAATTTTTTTGTTAGTGGTTTAAATGTTTTGCAGATAATTACGGTATGGCTGAATGCTTGGGTTTCGGGAGTCCTGCCTGGTGTGACACGGCTAGAGTTGGGACACCCGCACAGTAGGGGAGAGGCCCAAGGCCAACTGGGCAACTGAGTACAGTAACTTACTTCGCTGGATATGAGAAATTATTGAATAATTCAGTGCCATCCTAAAAGGTAGCTAGCATCGCGAGTCCGCAAGGGGAGAGAGAGAGCACCACAGAGATTCGGGTTGGCACGACGCAGCAGTCGTGGTCTCCTCTTTACCCTGCCATCTAGGTGAACATGTCTGCTTAAAGCTTTCAGTGTGGGACGGGCCGTGATGCTGTGGTTGAGGTGTGACATTTCTTATTTGATACTGTTGTCAGTCTAGAAAAATGGATACCTCTCATGATTGACGGCAAACGTATTTTGGTGGCCGTGGGCCAACAGTCTCATGCACGATACGATAGAAATACAGGTTTCCTAGTTTACCAATGAACGGCCATTTTGATGTAACAAGGATCGCCATTTTGTTTTCTAACAATTGCTCATTGCTTTCTGTTCAAATTGCTTCGCAGCACATTTTCTGCTTTCACTGCTCGACTGTTAATATCGTTGTCTGAACATGAAAGGACAAGGCCGCAGGGCCGTGAGGCTAATAAGAGTTTGTTGAAACACAACGTAGGCAGTGCCGGGAAGGAATGCCCGGCTCCCTCCCGAATGTAGCCTTGAAGCAGAGCCGCAGGGCATTTAATCATTTCACAGCTGCCAGCCAGTCTCGTTATATGGTAGAATATGTTAGAATAAACCAGCTAAAGGCTTGAATTATGCTCTTCTTACGGGCCCCCTTTACCGAGCCCTGTAGAGCGTGTCGGCTCCCAGGACACGAATAGCACCTCATAGATAGCAAGGTCTGGAATGTGACTCTTCCCCCGTATGTAGCTCGCTTCCAAGAACAGAAGCACTGTGTTCTGTTCAACAACTAAAAGATGCCTCCGCACTTGCAAAATTGCATATTGTTACTAGAATAGATATTTGAAGGTGTCATAATTATCGAAAGTGTCCAACATCACAACGAGTTCAAAGAAACCCAATAAAGGGAGATGTTAAACATGTCACAGCTGATTTTATGATATGCATTTTGTATATATGTAACTGATGTACGTAATTCACTCTCTTGCGTCCCTCGAGGTCTAGAGATGCACGTCGCGGGGCGTGAGACCGAGTTGGCCAACTGAGACTATTTGCTTTGCAATAAACCCTTGTGTCTGGCGTATCTATCGTGAGTGGTGACTTGCCTTGTTTCCATAGACGTGAGGGACCCCTAGGGGCCCCTTTCACTGGGGGGTTAATAATATAAGGTACTTACTGTAGTGTAATGGGGGAAGGAGACGTTAATTATTGTGAAGCGTGGGGTGCATATTACGTGTTGCAGTGTGAGGAGAGGGCTGTTATAAAAGGCTGCTGTAATAATTTGGAGTGGCTCGCATCAGCGCGCGTGGTAACTGACCTCCATCTCCCTTAATGCACTAAGCACGTGTGCTACTTCCGTTCCGGCGTCTGTGGTTAATAGCATATTGGAGACCCTGATTGGCTGAGAGGGAGCTGGTATGGAAGGAGGCTTGTGATTGGCGGAGGCTCGGGTGGGATGCAGCTTCACTGAGAAGGTGTGGCAGAAAGATGGGGAAGGTACAGGGTGATGGCGTCTGTCTTGTGGGGTTTTGGTCCTAAAATGTACTGGACCCCCGTCTCGGATACGTTTTTATACGGGTACCATTTTAACATGTTCTGTATTGTAGGCTGCGTGTTCGTGTGGATTACTGGAACCCGCCCGCAGATTTCGTTGTCGGGTAAAGGAGACTCTGTTCTTGTAAGTATTAGTTCGGTAATTATCCCCCCAGTTCGCTTTGAGATAAGTCCGGATGAGTAACGCGGTGTGTTCAGGTGGTCCTTTAGTCTATCCTGGGCTTATAATGTAACCTAATGCATTGTGGGATTTGTAGTATTTGTCGGTTAACTTCCCCAGAACAATGTTTAGGGGGGGGGTGTTCCAGCGTTCGAGCACTGCGTTCTTTGTGGTGCCAGCCGTTTCCTGAAGTGTATCCAGCCGAGTTGGTGAGTAGAGGAGGGGGAGCAAACTGTTGCTTATTGGTAATTTAGCGTCTCGCTGCACCCCTACCCCCTGTTATTGCCCATGTGTCTCATTGGAAGTAAAAGTGACTTTTTAGGGAAGGTGTGTAATCGGTTTGCACAGCTCTTGTATTGTTAAATGCGTTCTTTTATGAAAGCTTACAAATTGGCCGGCCAAGTCACGCTATCTCCCTCGTGGAACGCGAGGGGGCGCTGCAGTCGAAGACTATAGTGCGGGAAAGGAATTGCCATATCTTTCAATTCTTTCGTTTACATCTTCCTAGTTCTAATTGGATGCCGGTGTGGGGCTATTAATGGTTCCTGTGCGGCCCTTCAAGTGGTTGGAAGAGGGAGGCATGTATTGGGTGGAATAGCGTTTCCATGGGGACTGGTGTCTGCAGGTTGAAGCGGTCTTTCTTTTGTGGTAACTTTACTTTTTCTGTTGGGGTTGGAGGGACTCTTTGGGGTACAGTTTCAGCCCCCCTCCCCCTCCGGTTAACTTTGCATGGTTTGTTGTAACACGGAGAGTGTTTCCCTCGTGCATTTATTGTCGCATTTTTAAAGTAAAGGGCTTAACTTCTTGAGCTGCAATGAAACTGCGATGTGATCAGTTAACATCCTTATGTAACCCAAAAAGTGATGGTTAGAAGAGAACACCTCTCCAGGAAGAAAAGCAAGTTTAGTAGCAGTAAGGGAGGGGTGTAGAAATCAATACGATTTACAGGCTTAAATCTTAAACATCTCGGCGACAGTAGCCTAACCTGCCGACATGTCTTCGCAGCATTATGCTTTAGGATCCACCACCCAGTGCTTTAAGTGGGACGGGGCTGAGCCCCAACAGTTTGTTTGTTTATTTTATTTATATAGCGCTCCAGACCCTGGAGTGAAAGGGCACTATATAGAATTTGTAGTAATACAGTAGTAAAATAATGTACAGTATATACAGACAGAGGAGGTTAAGACTTGCAGTTGAAGCATAGGTGAGGCATGTACAATATATACAATTTTGTGATGAGGCATGTACAATATATACAATTTTGTGATAGGCTGGGTCAAACTTAGGATTAGATTTTGGTCAATAACCAGCCAATGACAAGTTTCCTGAATAATAGGAAGGATTTAGTCGATTTAATGTTTAAAGGCCTGGTGTTCCAGAGTTGAGAGACAAGGACCGTGAAGCTTGAGCCGCCGGCTCTTTTAGCAGTGAATCTGGGAACGGTGAGGCATAGAGTGTTGGAGGATCTAGTGATTCTGGTGGCAGGTTTCATGGTGAGTTTGTTGGTGAGGGAGGGAGGGGCTACGTGGTTAAGGGCTTTGTAGGTAAGGCAAAGCATTTTTACGTCAATTTTTTGTTGAATGGAAAGCCATTTGCATGATATTCTGATGGCGGATATATGCTCACTCCTAGGAATGTTTAATGCTGCTCGTAACGCATTATTTTGGAGAACCTGTAGTTTGTTGATTATAGATTGGTTGGCACCTAGGTAGAGGCTATTGCAATAGTCTAGCTTAGATGTTATGAGAGCCCTAGCCAACGTGAGGCAGCTATTGGTGGATAAAAAAAGGTCTACAGGCTCTAATTAGTTTCCCTGTGTAGGCGGTAGCTGAGGCAGTTGTGTTAACTTTTTTGGTGAGGTTGGTATTGGCATCGCGATAAAGGCCGAGGGATTTTCACATTTTTAGCGACTGGGATGGTGTTGCCGTCGATGATGATGTTGGAGTAGTCAGGGCTCAGTTTTTGTAAGTTATTAGGTGATCCGACAATGAGAAGTTCAGTTTTCTCATCATTCAGGCAAAGGCCATGTGTGGCCATCCGTGCCTGAATGATAGAAAAGATTTTGTTTATCCTAGTGACATCAACGCTGTAGTTGTCCAAGATGGTAAGGAGTATCTGGGGGTCATCGGCATAGTTGGTATAGGTGACACCCAGATGGTCCAGTTTGTCAAAGAGAGGCTTTGTAAAGATGTTATATAGGGTGGGGGAAACGCAGGAACCTTGTGGGACACCGCAGGTGATGGGGATAGGGTCTGCTACTGCCACGGAAGAAAAGACCCTCATGGTTCTGTTGGCCAAGAAGGATTGTATCCACGTGACAGCAGAGGACGAGAAATGGGCAGCGGAGGAGAGGTGGTTACATAGTATTTTATGGTCGACCAGGTCAAACGCCGCTGAGAGATCTAGAAGGAGTAGGATGGCAGCCTTTCCTTTGTCTTTAATGTCATCAATCTGACTTTGTTTCTGTTCCATGTTGAGGTTGAAAGCCAGATTGACGCAGTCCTAACAGTTGGTTGGTTTCTAAGTAGTCCTGAATTTGCAGGTAGGCAACTCTATCAAGGATCTTTAGCAGGAAAGGAACCGTGGTGATGGGCCTGTGATTAGTGGGAATGGCTGGGTCTAGCAATTGTTTTTTCAGAAGAGGGAGAACCCATGATTGTTTCAGGTTGTTGGGTACTGAGTTAGTGGAGAATGAAAGGTTTATTAGCTTGGAGATGAAAGGGGATAGGTCTCTTGCTGCATCCTTGATGATCTGTGCGGGGCAGCTGTCCCCTTTGCAATTTGACGGAAGTTATGATTTTTTGGACTTCTGGTATAGTTACCTTTTTGAATGTGAAGCCAGAGGTGGTATTGGTGGTAGTAGGTATGCTAGGGGTGGAGGAGTTGTTGGAAAGTTGTAGTCTTTTGACCCCAATTTTAGTTAGTAGGCCAGTGATTTTGTTAGCAAGGGCATCTTGGATGCTCGCGCACCAAGGTTTGTCTTTTACAGACGTGTCCATTGGTGGGTTAGGGTTTTCTAACTCCTTTAGAATGGTGAAGAGTTCTTTAGCACTGGATCCTGCATTGTTTATTCTGATGCTGTAGGCTTCCTTCTTAGTGCGGATTATTTCCTTTTTATAGAGGGAGGAGATATTCGTGAGGTTAGTTTTATTTTCAGCTGATGGAGTCATTTTCCATAAGCTTTCCAACTTGGCTTTCTTTTTTCTGAGTATTTTGAGTTCAGGTGTGTACCAAGAGTTCAGATGCGCTCTAGGTTTGCCTTTGCGTAATTTTAATGGGGCAACGGTGTCGATGGCTTTGGTCATGGCGTCATTGTAGTTATTTACTAGTAGATTAAGGTCTGCAGTGGCAGGGAGCGTATTTAGGGTAGGGAGAACCAGTGGTATAAGGGTTTCCGCAGTAATATTACGCTTGTTTCTGGTCAGGCAGGCTGGTGCATGGTGGCACTGTTTATGGTTCTGGTTGTTAATGCTAATGTCAAATGATATGAGGAGATGGTCAGTCCATACGAGAGGTTGGGGTGCTTTGCAGGTAATATTGCAGTTGTGGGCAGCGAGCCAGTCAATGGTTCTGCCTTCCTGATGAGTGGGTAATGTGTTAAGTTGAGTGTAGTCGTGTTCAGAGAGGGTGTTAGCAAGTGAGGACGCAGGAATGTCGTTAGGGTCATTGTACCCCAGGTTAAAGTCACCTAGAATGATATTTTGTGAGAGAGGCTTAGAATTCTCAGTTATGAGAGAGGTAATGTCTTCCTCGAAGGTACCTGTGGGACCAGGGGGTCTGTATATCAGTTCTAGAGTGATGGTATTCTTAGGGGTGGTTTGTATTTTAATGGTGAGGTGCTCACATGATTTCAGTGGGAGGGAGGTAACAGATCTAATGTCAAGCGAGGATTTAAACACCCGGTCCCACCACAGCGGGTATTTTCCTTCCCCGTCCACGACGGGAGATAACTGCTGCTATGAAGTATGACAGCTGTGTCTGACACAAGTGCCACCCAGCCACAGCCTTGCTCAAACTACTTTGCACGACGCAGTGGCTGGCTGGCACTTGTGTCACAGCGCAGGAAATGCACAGCGTCCCCAACATTAACACCCTTTTGTGCCTGTTAAAGCATACGGCTCAGAGTAAGAATTCCGTGCTTGAAAAAACTTGAAACGGGTAAGTTTTTTAATTTTTTTTTATAGAATTGTCATTCTCTGCCTTGCCCTGTAACGACGGGCAGAACAGGGAGTGGAGACAAAAGGGTGTGTTAATGTTTGAGACATTAACTCCATGGTGGCGACATTAGCTTCTCTAAGCCAAAATCATCACCACTTCGCATAAAGCCTAGTTCATAAATGTTCTACATCAACTGCCCCTTTACAGGATATATGCTTGTTTCACAAGTAAAAAAAAATTACAAATTTTCTTCCACTGCATAGCAATTCTGCATCAATGATTATAACATATTTGGTGATTTATAACATACTCTTTTGCAGAGGGTCTTAACGGCTATCAAAAATTCAACCTAATCTAGAGCCACTACTGGATTTTATGAATCCTTAACTTTGCATTCTGGTACATGATATGATAATATATTTGTATCGCGCTCGTACACAAGTGTTTGCAAGGGAGGGGAACAAGGAGAACACAGCACAACATAAAAACAATGTCTTACTAGTCCCAGTGACATTGAGAACGCGCAAGTGCATGGCAAAGGGAAAAAGTGATTGGAAGGGGGAGAGTGGAAAGTGCAGAAGCCGAGGAGCGCAGATAAATAAAATAAATAGAAAATTGAGGCAAACTGTGCTAGTGCAGCCAGCAAGTGGCAAGTGCTGTGTTTAAGGCAGCAGACTGGGTAAGTCTGAATAAGTGCAGAAAAAGAAGAAAAATGGGGGGGGGGCTGTATGGGTACAGATACAGTCCCCAGTGCAAAGGGTGGCCAGGAGGCAGTGCAGGAAGGTGGCAGGGTGAGCAGGTACCTGGGCTCAGCGGACAGAGGGTGGCCAGGTGCATAGTGCCAAGAGAGCAGATCAGCAGGGGAGAAGGGGAGCGAAGGCAGAAGCAAAGAGGAAGGTTTTGAGGTGCTTCCGGAACCGGAGATGGTTCTCCTCAAGTTTTAGAGTGGCAGGGAGGCTGTTCCAGAGGGAGGCCCCAGCCGAAGATAGACATCTACCCCCAGCTCGTTTCTTTGAGAAACGACTGACCCTGAGGGAGTTGGAGGTAGAGGAGCAAAGAGCTCGAGGGGGGAGGTATTTGCGGAGGGATAGCTGAAGGTATTTTTGACCCAGGCCCCAGAAAGCCTTGTGGACAATGCAGAGGGTTTTGAATGTAATCCTTGCATCCACTGGGAGCCAATGGAGAGATTTCAATGCTGGAGAGATACAATCCCAGGGCTTGAGGCTAAGGACAAGTCTCGCAGTCCTGTTCAGGATAAGTTGTAGAGGGCGGAGAGTAGAGGCAGGTAAATTAAGAAAGAGGCTGTTTAAATAGTCCATGCTAGAGAGTAGTTTCTGCATTCACAGGAGGGGACTCTAAAAATAATCTCATAGGGAGGAGGTGCTACTGTATCCTGTGGGGCTACACTGCTGTATACTGTAGCACTATATTGAACTCTGTCACTACTGACTACACCAGGTCTTTTGAGTGCTGCAGATAAGACACAGTGCAATTAACTGATTTGCCCAGGATCTCACACTTTGTGTTGCAGTATGCACTTATTTATCTAGGCCAGACCACCCCTGTACATTTTTACATGTTCTTCCTTAGACCACGCCCTTCATGTCTTAGACCATACCCATCAGGCAAGCTACGCCCTCAAATGAGGGGGGCCCCCCCAATTTCTTACCCCACTTAAAACACTGGATCCCCTTACTTCTCCCACGCCTGCAAACAGCTCTGGCCTGTCCTCAGACACTGCTCCACAGTCCTTTAAGTGGGTTGGGGCCAAGCCCCGGGAGTCTCCAGAAAGTGGGTGTGAGTTGGGGACCACCATGCCATAGCCTAGGGGACCGGAGGTCATGGTTTTGCAGTTGCTGTCCTGGTATTTTCATTTTAGTTGCAGCGTCCCAAAATGAAACCCTGTCCAGTCACATTTTTTGTGTGCTGGGAACTGATAAACAAATCCCGAAATCGACTGCGTACTTTACACCCCCCTTCCTCTCTGGCCTCTCTCCTCCAATGAAAGTGTGGTGCCTGCAGCACACCCCCATACTTTGCGTTGGAACAGGCCACAGACATAGAAGTAGGAGTACAGTTTTAGTGGCGTCCTATTTGTGTTTTAGTCCATGTTTTAGTTTTATGTCTGCTAAAACTGTAGTCTTCTACCGCCCTCAGTTTTTTATTTTGGAAATCTGGTCACCAGACCATGGTGGGACATTATCCCGCTGTAGCTGTGACGGGACATTAGCCCACCGCCATGATGAAGACAGGCAGCTGTGACTGACGGAAGTGCCAGCCACAGTGTTGTGCAAACTAACTTCCTTTCGTGACCAGCGAGGGTAAGTTGCAGTTTCACTGAACCCACAGCTTTGACGACAGAGCAGATTAGATCACCGAGCCACCTCTGGGATTTGTAGTCTCTCATGGTTGGGGCTTGGAGGGGGTTACAATTGTACACGTATTGTCTATATTTGTATGTTCATAAAAGATGGCTTGAAAAGTACACAAACCATAGTAAGGTACGCACACAAACCTATAAACTCTTATATTTGTGTGTGTACTTTTCAAGCCATCTTTTATAAAGCAGAACATTGTTGAAAGCCAAACGGGGGTGAGGAGAAGAGATGGGTCCAAGCGAGTTGTGACTATTTGCCCATTGGGAGTACACGCCTCAGACTGTGGAGATTCTTTATCCGAATCTAGGGGCAGAACCTAATGATACACGGGTCAGAAAGCTCTAAAAAATGAACTGTTCACCCTGTCCATTATCCAAGGTCTGCCCTGCTCTACTGGTGTTCATGAATTGACTGCAGTGTGACTTGTAATGGCGCTCTACAAAACCCCAAATAAATCGAAAGGTGCAGGGGCCCATATTTGCAATCTGGCACGTGTGTGTGTATATATATATATTTCTGAGGCTTGTGGAATCTGCTTAGATCACATGCTGTGCATAGGCCGACATCTAGTGGAAGCTGCGGAGTATTACAGTTTGTTTTTCGAAACTCGAAAATGGGCGTCGACACAGGGCGTGCCAGTAATACTATCCCTAGTGTGACATCCACTGTACCCAAGATCCCTCACGCGTCTAGGATCCTCAGATTGTTTTTTTCCGCCATACTGGTCGGAAGCATCTTGCGGAGTCCCCTGGCCTTAGCCATACTTTTGATAAAATTATAAAATAATAATCTATTGACATCCTTCCCCACCCCAACGTCGAACTTCGACACTCGACGCCGGCTGGAGAAGAAATCGACCGTCGGCTGCTGCACGACGGATTTGGGCCTCGGAAGGCCGCTGGCCTCGGCCCGGGCCTGGTAGGCCGCTGGCCTCGGCCCTGCAAGTAGGGAGAGTGGGGGGTGGTACATACTCTACACTCTTGGTATATAGGTACACCTTATATATTTCCTACACTTAACAGCCCGCTGCCTCAAGGTGCGTATGGAGGGTACCCCTTTTCAATTCTGCCCCAAGTGCAACCGCAAATACCCTTGGGTCTACAGGCACGCCACGTGCAATCTCTGCTTGCCGAGGGACCACCCCGAAGCGAACTGCAGAGCGTGTAATAGGTTTAAACCTAAGACACTTAAGGACCGTTCGACGAAGCGTTGGGCCCACCACGCCAGGCAGGCGGCCATGGCAGCGGAGGGCGCCTTCAGCGATGGCAGCGACGCCGTACTTTCGGACGGCGAGGGCATTACGGCGTCGAAGGACAGCTGAGCGCAGGTCCCCGACCTCGGAAGATCGTCCGGCAGGGCGGCTATGGGGAAGACCCCCGGCGACGCAAGCGCTTCACATACTACACACACTAAGTCCAACCGAGACTCAACAACGTCGAGTTCTCGGAAAGAGGCACAGACAGAATGGTCCGACTCGGTATCCTCTGGGCGCTCTCGATCGAGATCGCCGCATGACGCCAGGCAATCATCCACTCTTGCCAAGAGTGCCTCGCTCCCTAGGCTAACAGAAGTTCGATCGTCGGAAGACGAAGACGACTTCAACCCCCAGGCCGCGCTCCAGGAGGCGGAGCCCGCAATTAAAACCAGCGAGGCCCCACGCTCGAAGGACAGGGACACCTCTCCCGATCCTCGACGCCAGGCGTCGAAGAACTCCGGAGCCACTAAGGGACAGGGAAAACATTTTTCTACGCACGGGGAGGGGGGAAAACAGCAGAAGAAATTACCTGTGCATTCTTCCACACCTGTGAGACACTCCAACCCCCCTAAACAGACAGACAAGTCCAGGTCTGCTGATAGGTCCACAACCAGCAAAGCTACTCAGGATAAATCCCATAGAACTGCTGAGAAAGTCATTCCCAGTTCCAAAAAATGGTCCAGTGAAGACATAGATAGGGTCATGTCAAGAATGTCTTCCTTGGCTGATTTTTATGATAAAAATCCAGAACATTTCCTCTTGTATGATCCACAAGGGGCCACACCCTCAGGCTCTACTGATCCTATCCCCCCGAGTAAGAAGGCCCGGTTTGAAACCCTGATAAGGTCTCTGAACCCTTCGAGGTACAACCTTACGCGACATCATACTCTCGGTATCAAGGAGAGGCTTCCTTGGGTGGAGACCAAGAGTTTGATATGATAGAAGAGCAAACCGGGACGGGATACTATGGGGATGATGAGGTCCAGGAAGAAGAAGAGGATGACCCGGAAACATACAGAGTAGATTCCCCGGTAGAGAACGAAGCCCCGGTTACCGACTCCCCGGTCGATAACCAGCCTCTCCTAAATGAGGTTCTCGCTCGCGCAGCAGAGCATTTTCACATTGACACCCACGGTGCACAGGAGGAAAGGGACTTCGCAGAAGAGTTAGTGGGAGAAAGGAGGCCGGTTGCCCAGACCATCCCTTCCCTATCCTTAAATCCATTCAGCGAAGAATAGATCCGTCCCTGGTGAACCCAAACCTCACCAGAGCAGTCAATCCTAGGGTTGAAAAACTTTTCAGGGCAGCTCAGTCTGACCCTCTCTATATAAGAGGGCATCTGAAGCCAGACTCCCTAGTTGTTACCAACACTCGTAAGAGGGCTGGAACACCCTTGTCTTCGTCAGAAGCTCCTCCCGACAAGGAGAGCAAAAAACTATACGGTTTCGGCAGGAAGGTAGCCTCAACGTCCGCCTATCAAGCAAGGATTGCTAACTCCACCACCCTGTTGGCCAGCTACAACTGCCATCAGTGGGAAGAAGTCGAGGCTCTCATAGCCTCTGCTCCTGAACCGTTAAAGGGCCAATTAGCTCGGATTTCCGCAGAGGGTAGAGCCGTGACTGGTTACATTTTGAAAGCAACCTTCGACGCCGCGGACAACGCAGGCAGATTGATAGCAGAAGATACTGTTATCAAGAGACATGCGTGGTTACGGCAGTCTGGTTTTAAGACAGAAACTCAGGCATCATTGTTAGACAAACCGGTGGAAGCCGATCTGTTGTTTGGGAAGGCGGTCGAAGACGCACTGAAAAATGCCAAGGACGAATACGAGACACTCAAATCCCTTGGCCAGTTAACCAATAAACCCCCCAACCAGAGAGGGAATAGTAATTTTCGTCGCCCACGCGGCCAAAATTCCCAGAGAGGATCTAACTATTCTCAGGGGCAGGGTACACAGTGGAACAACCAACAGTCTACCCAGGGTTACGGCAGAGGTAATAGGAGAGGTCGTGGTAAAGGCAGAGGCAGCCCCAGCAAGGGAAACGGCACGCCTCCACCAAAGCAGTGACGCTCAGTTCAGGGTCCCTTCTCATGCAACCCCAGTAGGGGGGGACGCATTTCAAACTTCACCCAGGCTTGGGAAGGGATCACATCAGACAGATGGGTGCTGTCAACAGTATCCACAGGGTACTGTATAGAACTACTGCAGCGTCCCCGGAACCATCCTCCACGACAAAAAGTACACTCCCTAGAACATCAGAAGATTCTCCTCGAGGAGATCGCCATTCTTCTACAAAAGGACGCGATAGAACTCGTCCCGGGACACCAGGTAAACAACGGTATTTATTCAACTTACTTCCTTGTGCCAAAGAAAGACTTGACAATGCGCCCAGTATTGGACTTACGGCCTGCCAACAAGTATGTCAAGCCCCAAAAATTTCGAATGACCACTCTACAAGAGGTAATCCCCCTCCTAAAAAAGGGGGATTACATGGCAACCTTGGATATGAAAGATGCTTATTTTCATATTTCCATGTTCCCAGCGCACAGAAAGTACTTGCGCTTCAAGGTGGACAGTCGCCACTACCAATTCAAGGTACTGCCCTTCGGGATAGCTTCAGCACCAAGGGTATTCACCAAGGTACTGGCGGTGGCAGCTGCACACCTACGCAGGGAGGCAATCCCAGTGTACCCTTATCTGGACGACTGGCTCATAACGGGGGAAACCCCAGGAATTTGCAGGACAAACATTCAAAACACTATCGACCTCCTCCACGAATTGGGCTTCTCAATCAACGAGAAGAAGTCAAGCCTAGTGCCAAGCACCTCAAAACAATTCCTAGGAGCAATCCTGGATACCCAGGAGGGGTTGACCTTTCCTTCAGAAGAAAGAATTCGGAATATACTACTGCAAATTCCGCATTATCAGTCCGGTCAACAAATAACGGTACGCAAAGCAATGCGGTTACTGGGCATGGTGGCGTCATGCATTTACCTGGTCCCCCATGCGCGCCTGCGCATGCGTCCCATGCAGGAATGGTTGGCGAAACAGTGGTCTCAGGCAAGTGGTCAGTGGGACGATCTAGTGGTCGTTTCGCCAACACTTGTACAAAGCCTCCACTGGTGGACAAGAGAGAGTCTCGCAAAAGGGAAACCCTTTTACGATCCCCAAGTACAGGCAATAGTCACTACAGATGCATGCCTGACGGGGTGGGGAGCTCACCATCTCCACCACACAGCACAGGGTCTCTGGTCTCACTCAGTGGCCAAGAACCACATCAACCTGCTAGAGCTTCTGGCAGTATTCAGAGCGCTTCAGGCGTTCGAGCCCCATCTACTAAACCTGTCAGTGAAAATCCGGACGGACAGCACAACAGCCATGTTCTACCTGAACAAACAAGGAGGGACTCGCTCGCCAAATCTGTCCAAGCTTGCCCAGAAAATCTGGAGATGGGCACTCAGACGGAACATCTTCCTGTCATCGCAACATGTTCCAGGGGAGCTCAATTCCCTAGCGGATGCTCTGAGCAGAGACCCCCTCCCAGAGGAACACAAATGGGTTCTTCACAGAGAGGTCGTAGAAGATCTCTTCTCTCAGTGGGGTTTCCCCACTATAGACTTATTCGCCACAGGCGAAAACAAACAATGCCCAGGATTTGCATCCAGGTTCCCCCAACCAGACTCCCAGGGGAACGCCCTGTGGATGAACTGGTCAGGGATGTTTGCGTACGCTTTTCCACCAACTCCTCTCATCAGGAAAGTGGTGAACAAGATGAACAAGGAATCGATGACGCTCGTCCTAGTTGCTCCCATGTGGGCAAGACAACCGTGGTTCCCACACCTACGCAGGCTGGCGGTGTGCGAGCCCATCAAACTTCCAGCCTGGTACAACCTACTGTCCCAACACCAAGGTCAAACAGTGCACCAGCAACCCAACTCAATGAACCTGGCAGCATGGCTCCTGAGGTCATAGAGTTTGGACATCTCAATTTGCCACAGAGGTGTATGGACATCCTAAAGGAATCTAGGAAACCGAACACAAGGCACTGTTACTTTGACAAGTGGAAGAGGTTCGTTATCTGGTGCCAGAGTAGACAAATCAACCCGGTTGATTGCACTCCTTCTAACATTGTTACATACATGCTCCACCTGCTAGATGCAGGATTGGTTTTTAACTCACTGAAAGTACGCCTGGCAGCCCTCTCGGCTTACACCACTTCCCATAGCAAGGTGTCGTGGTGGAAAGTACCAGTAGTTAAAGCCTTCATGGAAGGAGTAAAGAGACTTCACCCTCCTATTTCAAACCCACCACCAGGTTGGGACCTTAATGTGGTGCTAGCTAAGCTCATGGGCCCCCCTTTCGAACCCATGCATAAAAGCAGTCTCAAACACCTGACTTATAAAACGGCCTTCTTAGTAGCTATTACTTCTAT
Source organism: Ambystoma mexicanum (assembly GCF_040938575.1). Lineage (NCBI taxonomy): Eukaryota > Metazoa > Chordata > Amphibia > Caudata > Ambystomatidae > Ambystoma > Ambystoma mexicanum. Next base: position 100,063,950 of record NC_090936.1, on the reverse strand, counting down.
AAGAAGGGTCAGTGAAATTCAGGCTCTGTCAGTGCAGGATCCCTTCTTTACTATCCATAAAGACAAACTGGTTTTACGTACACACCCTAGGTTCTCACCTAAATTTATATCAAAATTCCATGTAAACCAGTCCATAGAGCTTCCGGCTTTCTTCCAGAACCCGCAAAGCTCTGCTGAGGTGAAACTACACACCCTAGATGTGCGTAGGGCGGTCCTCTACTGTGTAAATAAAACAAGACCGCTAAGGAAAACAGATCAACTGTTTGTCTCCGTAGCTACAGGCAGAGAGGGGGATCGCGTCTCTAAAGGCGCCATCTCGAAGTGGATTATTAACTGTATCCAGCTGTGTTACTCACTCTCTGAAAAGACTCTGCCTTTTACGCCAAGAGCCCACTCTACTAGAGGCATTGGGGCCACTCTGGCTTTCATTGCAAATGTTCCCCTTAACACCATTTGCAAAGCAGCTACTTGGAGCTCTATTCACACTTTTACTCAGCATTACTGCATTGACACACATTCCAAGGCAGATACACAAGTGGGACAAGCGGTTCTAAGACACTTATTTGCTCATGACCCTTCTCACATCCCACCTCCTTCTTCTGGTACTGCTCGCTAATCTATGCACAGCATGTGATCTAAGCAGATTCCACAAGCCTCAGAAGGGATACATTACTCACCGTAATCGTATTTCTGATGCTTGTATCTGCTTAGATTCACATGCGACCCACCCTTCCTCCCCTCCGAGAGAAGGCGCATGATTGCTTGTAGTCTTACCTTTCTGTCTATCTGCTTGGATTATCTGTACTCACGCTACTCCTCATGCTACCTCATGTCAGAAAAAATACAATCTGAGGATCCTAGACGCGTGAGGGATCTTGGGTACAGTGGACGTCACACTAGTGATAGTATTACTGGCACGCCCTGTGTCGACGCCCATTTTCGAGTTTCGAAAAACAAACTGTAATACTCTGCAGCTTCCACTAGATGTCGGCCTATGCACAGCATGTGATCTAAGCAGATACAAGCATCAGAAATACGATTATGGTGAGTAATGTATCCCATATATATATATATATTATATATAGCGTCAGTAAACATCATGCAACTGCTCGGGGGCTTCCAGACACTTCAGAGGGTTATTTAGACACCTGTTTAGATTTAATTGTAAGAGCTGCACTGCTCCTTAACAAACCAAATCAAGATATCCAGCTTGACAGCTATCTAACTTGTGTAATTCTGGAAGGGGGGTCTAGGGAACCCTCCCCTAACACGGTTGCATGCTGCTTGCTGAGCACATTGGGGCTTCTAAACCCTCACATTAATATTGCACATACCCCTGTTGTCATTTCTCCAGACAGCCTGTCTGGAGCTCTATGAAATGGCTCTGGCCATATCTGGTGCCTAAGAAAAATAGCCACCCATTCTTGTGCGATAATCTTAGGGGGGGGTGTTATACTTGGGCTAATTCCTAAACATTTTCCCTTTTTGAGTGGCATATACACAGGGCGCCAACGGCCATTCAATGCTGAAAGGAATGGTGTTGCATGACATTTCACAATAGAAAACTCCCTCGTAACCGCCCCCTCCCCCCTGTAAAAAACGTGCTCTTACCAGAAACCGCTGATCAATTTTGGTTCCATGTCAAGGTGCCAGCAAGCACTATGTCGGCAGTCTTCCTATTGGCCCATTGCCATCAGTGGTCCCATTGTGACACATTGTCCATAATAATTGGGAAGCTGTTCTCTTCCCTCTTCTTGCCCCTCCAACTGTTCTGGCCATTGGGGGGGTAACTGCTGTCTGCACATTTAGGCTCACTGCCCCACCCAGTGTTCGAATCACTCTAGTCTTTGCCCCCTTGCCCGCCAATGCTCTTACTCTGACATTTCATGGCCATGGCATCATCCTCTTGCCAGTGTTTCTTGACTGCAGTCTTTCTAGTCTACTCCACTGGCTTGGCTGGGAGCCTGCTGGGCACATACACAAGTAATGTGCATCTTTTCCATGGTGGTTGGCATGTGGCTTTGCATAATGAGTCCTGTTATTGTTGCTGTTCTGCGCCCTCTTTCCTGGCATGAAAGCAGTGGCTGCTTTCTGGGGATGCTTCTGTTGCATTACAGACGCAGGTGGTCAAACAGTTGCTTTTGGATGCGTCTCCATTCCTCCCCCCCTGACCTTCCCCTGCTGTCCTCATAGTCCAATCCTATTACCAGTATTGCGTTCATTGGGCCTTTATCATTCCCTCGCCTTGCATTGGGTCTTCTCGTTCCTAAATTCCCTAGACACAGCATTGCTTGTTATGGTGAAGGGCACTCAAAAACAAGCAACGTCATCTTGTCCAAAGCGCCTCGAAATGTAACCCCTTAACCACCCAGTTGATAAATATGTAAAATGGGAAGACACTAAATCAGGGTTGTCCAACTCCAGGCTCGGGAGCTGGAAACCTGACCGGCTTTCAGAATATCCCTAATTAATATTCATGAGCAAAAATGTGTATACATTTAGAATCGTATTCACATTTATGTCATGAATATTGATGAGGGGTATCCTGAAAATCTGACATGGATTTGGCAATGCTGCACTAGGAAGCTACATGTATAAAACGGACATGAATGCCCACAGAATTGTATTTGGTCCAAGGAAACGGGCAAGCAAATACCCTTCGGCAATGCAGCATTGTGCACACCCACCCAGTGTTATTAAACTTCCACAAAGCCCTTCTTGTTGTTTGATGAGGTAGTAGATGTAGCGAGTTCCCTTTCAGTTGTAAACATTCTTTTGAATGGATTGTGTCCTCCAACGTATTCCACAACTTTGACATGTTATGTCCACAACTGTGCTGCATGGGAATTTCTTTGGCAGAGGGGGATACTGCGTCGATGGCGTTGGGACTGTAAGTCCAAAATGTCCATCACAGACCCTGACTGTATCTGCTTGTGGTGTCTGGGCGAGAGCCACGATACGGACTGCTGCTCGAAGTGACAGTCGACTGCCAAAGCCTTGCGGGAGCGTAAGGGGAAACTGCAGGTAGGTCGGGTGTCAAAACGTCAAAACCCCATAAATCCGCCCAAAAGTCTGCTGGTCTTTCTACCGACGATTCGAGGGATGACTCTCCCCGACGAAGGTAGTCCAGGGGATCTCTGTCCCAGAGTGGTTCTCGCAACTAGTGCTCGTCGAGGCATGCCCGGAAGCGGCATCTTTAGTCACCTACCCCGTCCTCGTCGGATGATGGCTCAGCGAGAACAGTGGCTTGTCTCACTAAATCCTTTACTCCGGAGGAATGGGAGGTCTTCAGGGAGAAAATGCCCGAGATTTTTCAATCTCGGGGCACTGTTCCGTCTGCGCCTTTGGTTGAAGCTGGCAAGGAACGCTCTTGGTCCGACGTTCGCGGGCCTTCGGGCCTGGCGATCGGCGCGATGAACATCGGGAACTGTCGAGGTCTCGTTCGGACAAGGCTCAGGTTGATTGCCTGAGACATGCCAGATCCAGGTTGCGGTCCTTGTCCCCGATGAGACTGTCGGAAGGTGCTGAGGCCGGTGTCGACTCCGTTGGGGCTTTGCCTTCGATCTGTCCCTCGGAGCTTTTGTCTACGCCGAAGCCGTCAAGGCCCTCGACGCCTTCAGGGCCAATTGGCCAGCATTTGCTGTTGGAGGCCCCTGTGGATGTGAATCCTCCGAGAAAGGCTGTCTCTCAGTCTGTGAGGTCTGTTATTGAGTCGAAGTCTGCTCCTGTGCCTAGGAGGGAGTTCTTTCATTCTCTGCAGGATACCTATGAGGAGAGGTCTGATGTGGATTTGCAACCTTTTGTTGGTACTGGTGAGACTCCTGATGTGCCTAACATCGCCTGTTCTGAGGTCAGTCAGCTGGAAGGTCTGCGTCAATCTTTACATGATGCCAGTGGCCTCGACACTTCTCCTGAGATGGAGATTGGTAGGCCAGAGGCTGGGGTTCATGCTAAATCCTCCTATAGGAGGTTGATGTAGAGGGTTACAGAGTACCTAGGGTGGTCCAGCCCTCCAGTTGAATTTGATCAGGATGACCTGACTGATATTTTAGATCAGCGTCCGTCCACTGACACAGTGTTGCCTTTTCACATGGCGTTATAGAAAAGGGTGGCTGCTACTTGGCAGACCCCGGAGGCTTTTTCCGGCGGTCAACAAGTCCATTACTAAGAAATATCGCCCATCCAGTAGCGACCACGGCTACCTTTCCACTCACCACACTCCTGAGGTTTTTGGTGGTTCAGGCGGCCACGGCCACCTTGAGGCAGGCTGCGTACCCTAGCATCCCTCTTGATGGGGACGACCAGCGCTTCGATGGTTGGGCACGCAAGGAATTTTCAGCTGGTAGTATGGCGCTGAAATCAGCCAACTCTACCTGTGCATTGGCAACATTTTCGCACAAACTGTGGAATTGTATTTCTCTTGCGGCTGAGCATATTCCCGAAGGGGACAAAAGGGCTTTTTTTCTTGGTATCGTGTTGTGCAGGATGGCAAGGATGCCATGTGTGAATCCCTTCAGTCGGGGTTGGACACAGCTGATAGTGTTAGCCGGTCCATGGCTGCGAGCACCGTGATACGCAGGTTTACATGGTTGCGGATGTCTGGTCTTGCTCCAGATGTGCAAGCCCGTCTTCTGAACATGCCCTTTGATGACTCTCATTTGTTTGGCAGCAAGGCTGACGAGAGCCTTGAGGGGTTGCAGACCTCCAAAGCAGCTGCTAAATCTTTGGGTGCAGCTGTGTGTCAACCTCCGCCTTTTCGTCCTACGGGACAGCAGTGGAGGGGGGGGGGGGTTTGTTGCTACTCCTCCTTTGGTAGAGTGAGAGGAGCAACAAGTCAAGAGGGGTCACCGTAAAAGTACCTGTGGTGGATGGGGAAAAGGTGCCAAAGCTGCTCAGGCAGCTGCCTCTTTGCCTTCAGGTGCTGCCTCAGCCGTTCCAAAAGCTCAGAGGCCAGGTCCCATTGGCAGACTGTCTCAGCATCTCGAAGAGTGGCGAGCCATTACTTCAGATGCGTGAGTTCTGGAACCAATAGCCCATGGCTACTGCCTACCCTTACTACGTCGGCATCCTGACAATATACAGGGGCAGCTCTCTTTGAAGATTCCAGATCTGCTCCTTGCGCAGGAGATATTGACCCTGCTGGAGAAAGGCACTATAGAACTGGTGCCTGTGGTGGAGATGAAAAAGGGCTGGTATTCCCCATATTTTTTTTATTCCAAAGAAAGACTGGGGATTGAGACCCATCTTGGACTTGCGTTGCTTGAACAAGTTCCGTTCCTCAGGAAGGACGGAAGGACAAGTTCAAGATGGTCACTCTTTCTCAGGTCTTTCAGGCCCTTCAACTTCGGGATTGGTTGGTGTCTCTGGACCTACAGGATGCTTATTTTCATGTGCCGATCCATCCCCGAAGCTCAGAAAATACCTGAGGTTTGTGGCTTGCAACTCGCACTTTCAGTTTCAGGTCCTGCCATTCGGGTTGACCTCCGCCCCTAGGGCCTTCGCCAAGCTCATGGTGGCAGCATATCTCAGGAGGGGGTCGGGGGGTTCACGTCTACACCAACCTGGATCACTAGCTGATCCTATTATTTGATAATGCGCTCCAAACCCTGGGGTAGCCGGGCGCAGCAGTAACAAGAATATTTAAGCTTGGTTACATACAGTGGTTGCAGTACATGATTATTACAGTATAAGCAGTACATATATATGAGCTATGGGTACATCACATCATAAAGGACGAAGAGAGATGGTCTATAGTACAGGTTTCAGGAAAATCATGATGGTTACATGCAGATATCCAGAATCTAATGCAGGGGAACAGTTTGATGGGCATCATTGGTCCAGAGCCAACTTTTCACGTTACATCTGAATCTAGAGTAGGGCTGATCAGCTCTCAATGCAGTGGGGAGTGCATTCCAGGCGTGAGCCGTTCTAACAGGGAAGCTAGCTCCACCCGCTTTAGTTAGTTTGAATCTGGGAATTTCTAGTAAGAGATGGATAGAATCTCTGGTGTGGTGACTGGAGGATTTTCTGGTCAATCTAGCAGAAATATATGGGGGTGCAGTATTGTTCAGTCCTTTATAGGTGAGAGATACCGTCTTCAGGAGAATTCTGTCACTAATTTTTAACCAATGGTGGTCTTTCCTGATATCAGATATATGCTCTCTACGGGGTATGTCCAAGGCTGCTCTAAGAGCATTGTTCTGCAATATTTGCATTTTGTTTGTGACAGTTTTGTTGGTGCCTGCATATAAGGCTTTGCAATAGTCTAACTTAGACATTATTAGAGCGTTGTCTAGTGTGATAGTTGTTTTTGGAGAGGTAGGGTCTACAGGCCCTGATCAATTGACAGGTGTAGGCTGTGGAAGAAGCCAAAGAGTTGACTTGTTTTTTGAGAGATAGTGTGGAATCAAGGTAGAAACCCAGTGTTTTTACCTCGGTTACCACTTTGATTACATTACCATCTATATTAAAGGCAGTGTAACTGGGGCTAAGTTTTTTACGGTTGGAGTCGGAACCCAGGATCATTATCTGTTTTGCCGTCATTCAGGCAGAGGCCGTGAGAGGCCATCCATGCCTGAATGAGGAGGTACATCTTATTAACTAGTGCTGTGTCTTCGACAAAGTTGCCAGATAGTGGTATGAGGATCTGCGTGTCGTCCGCGTAATTAGTATAGGTTACCCCCAGTCTGGGATAATTTTTGGGAGCAGGGGATGCGGGGGTGTCCCCGCCAGTTCCATGCCTTAATATCACCACAAAAATATGGCGATAATACATGGAACCGGCCCGCCTCCCAAAGGCCCCGTTTGGGCACCTATGGGCCCCACCCCATTGCTCCTCCACAAACGACACTGCAGTCTCCTGTGCACGTGTTCCTGCTGAATGAAGTTGGACCATAGCAACCCAAGCCCCCGTTCTTGCGCAGACATGAGTGATGGCTGATCTGTTCTATTGCCTCCTCCAGTTATCTCCTTGAACTGTGCCAATCCTATTCTGCCCTTCTCCCTTGATCTCCTATTTTCGTCACTCTGTCAATTCACTCAAGTTGTTTCTCCTTTTCCTCACACATTCCTGTCTGCAGTACATTCCGATTGTGCTTTTCATCTCGCTGCCTTTTTTTGTTTTTTGCACTGCTTTTTAATCCATTTTAAAATCGAATCTAGGCAGGTGTGCTTTTCATCTTGCATCCTTTTTTGTGCACCTCACTGTACTCTGGCTAGTCATCTTGCTGTGTACTGCATTGTATTCCTTTTGCAGCTCACCTTTTGCTTTGCATTGTAATTATGCCCCCCTTACCACCTGTGAGTAAGTGCCCAGGACTGTGCAGTGCAGCCCCTCCTTCCTCCTTCCATCTATCCTCTGCCAATGAGATGGCCCTCACCATGTCTCCAATGTTTTCTAATGGCTGCAATTGCTTCGCTATCACCTATCCTCCCTCTCTCACAAAATCTGGACGGAAAACGCAAAAAAATGACATTATGGGTGCAAATCCTGCCCTTGCCATCGCTGACACCTATGTCAGTGCATCTTCCAGAGATATTCACCAATATACTCTTCTCTGTCCCCTCTCCAGAAAAGTGGACTCCTCATCTCTACTCTCTCCCCTGTTTCATCCTCTTCCATTAATGGTGGCACGAAGTGGCAAGTTCTCCTGACGGGCTTCTTCTCCTCACGCTGCATCATTAAAGTCTGACACCTGGCCCTATTCTGGTTCAGGGCCCGCAGGCCAACCTCCTTCTCTTTGACTGGATCCTAACCTCCCTCAGTAACTTTCTTCCTTCTCGTGCCCCTCCCCCTCTGATTGAAGTAACATGCCCCTGTACTCAACCTCAGAAAACCTTCAAAAGCGGAGACCGCCTGCTCGGCCAACACACACTGACATCTGTTGACTTCTTGAAGACACTGATCTTGACATTCTCGCTCTTGCTGAGACATGGTTCAATATCAGCTCAGTGACCGCCTTGCGCCAATCTGATGGTTGTAAGATCATTTCCAAGCCACTGCCTCACTGTACTGGCGGTGAGGTTGCCTTAATCTTCTTTCCGAGTGTGTACCCTCTTCCATCTTAACCACTCGGCTCTACTCTTCCTTTGAGAGCCTTGTATGCAAGCTGGTCATTTCTCCCTCCTCCACCCTTAACATTGCTACCATTTACCGGCCTCCAGGGCTACCTGCCTGTGCCTCTCTGAATGGACTGATTTCTGTTCTACTTTACTTTCTACTTGCTGCTCCTCCTGGGGGACTTTAACATCTAATTGATTTCTTCTGGCACAGTGTCCTCTTTTCATTGACCTCTGGAACTCCTTATCCCTGGTTCAACCCACTTTGCTGACGCCCTCATCCACTCTGACCTCCCTTTCTCATCTTCCATGGTCACCCGTCCCCCTTGGTCAGACCACTCCCTTCTCTCCTTCCACCTGGGTCCTGTGACTTTGCCTCCAAAAGCCCTTGCCACTACCTTGGTCACTAACATCCGCCTGATGGAACAAGTGCCAGCTGCTGCCTTTACTTGCACCTTTATTCCCTCTTGCCCCTCCAACTCAGATTCTTCCACCGACACTGCTCTCAGCAGCTTCCACCTGTCCATCACCAACACCTTTGACATTCTTGTCCCTGTCAAGAGGATCCGCTTGAAACCCACCTCTAAGCGCAACTCCTTGTATGACTCTGAACGTCCAGAGCTGTGGAACGGAAATAGCAAACCTCTGACAAACTGGCCTACCACAAAAGCAATACAGACTCGCTCCCCATGCCAAGAAGAGGACCTACATTCAGGCACGCGTATCTGGCGCATCCTACAAAACGGCAGAACTTTTCCAAATCTGCAGTATCCTACTCCCTCTCAGGCCCTCTGCAATGAACTCGCCACTCGCTTCACTACCAAAACCCAAGACATCCTGAACAGCCTTGTTACACACTCTTCCCCCTCCGCACCCCCTCCTCCTTCGCCTTTGTCTCACCTGATGAAGCCACCAGGGTTGCCTGCTCCATGAAGGTCTCTTCCCAACAGGTTCTCCCTTGCCTTTCGATAAACATCAAGGACAACATTGGCTCTCTTGCCCCTGCACTTGGTGATCTCTGTAACCACTCCTTTGCTACTGGTTCCTTCCACTCCTCCCTCAAGCACTCCCTTGTGCGCCCTTCCTTAAAAAATACATCAGCAGTCCCTACCTGTCCACTCAACTACAGCCCTATCTTCATTACCCCCTTCCTTGGGAAACTGCTGGAGGGGTTTGCCCTGTCCCAACTCAACTCTCACACTGAACATTTTGGTGGTCTACACGACAATCAATCTGTATTCAGAGCATCCAAAGGCATGGAAACTGCTCTTCTGAAGAACTGCTTGCATCCCTGGATTCCAACTCCCCTGCTGTCCTCATCCTTCTTGATCTCTCCTCTGCATTGGACACAGTCAGCTGCTCCATCCTCATACAGAGGCTCCACGACACCATTGGTATCTCAGAGCGGGCACTGGACTGGCTGACCACCTTCCTTACTGACCGCTCCTCTCAAGTCATCCTTGGCACCATTTCCTCTCCTACTTCCTTCTCCACCTGTGGTGTCCCCCAGGGATCTATTCTCTCCCACTAGCTCTTTAAAATGTACCTTACTCTGCTTGTTTGCTTCATTTCCTGTTTCTCCCCCAACTTCCAGTGTTATGCAGATGACACTCAACTCATCTTCAAACTTCCTGCTGACCCTCTTGTACCTTCCATCATCCCTGACTGATTTTCTGCCATCCATGCCTGGTGCAATTCCAATGATCTCTGCCTCAATGCTGGCAAAATGGAGATCTGTCCCATAGGGACCCCTGCTCCTGACTTCTTCCCTTCACTCATGCTCTCCCCTGCTCCCTCCTCTGAAGCCGGAAACCTTTATCTTTGACTCCCCCTCCGTCATACTCGGGACATTGCCAAGAAGTTCCCCTTTCTCACCTTCCCCCAGAAGCTCAATGTTACCGGAGCCCTGGTTCTCTATGCTTGATTATTTCAATAGCCTCTTCCTTAATCTTCCTTCTTCGCCTCTGTGTCCTCTCCAGGTAATCCAGAATAGGGCAGCAAGACCGTATCCTTGGCCTGAAGCCCAGGGATCCAATTTCTCCTGCCCTAAAAAGCATTCACTGGCTTCTGTTTGCTTCATGGATTACATTAAAATCCCAATGTATCATCTACAAGGCTGTCTGGGGACTGGGAACACTCTATCTGCAACTCTCCCTTACTAAAAATTCCCCCTCTAAACCCCTGTGCGCTCCTCTGGCACCAGGGCAGGAGGCCTCAGCAGGCTCACCTCTTTGGAACAGCTTCCCCCTCCGCCTTGTGCAGGACTTTCTTAAAGGCCGGAATCTCCTCAAGCCTTTCCTTTTTACCTCTGACCCCCCCCCCACTCTCCTCTGCTAATCTCACAGTTGCTTGTTTGGTGTTCAGGGCCCTGACCTCCCACACCGAATCCCCCCCCAGCTTCTGTCTATCCTCAACACTTGCCACGGCTCACCATCTACCGTGGAGGCTTGCACTTACCTTACATTGCACTTCTCTTGTTGCTCACCCATGAGCACCCCAGCAACTACCTCATTCCCCCTCCCTCCTGCACTTCCACCTTCTGAACACTCATAGTAGGTTTGTCTCCCCCTCCCACTGCATTAATATTTTTATGTATTTCAATCGTTTTTTACATCCCCTTGTACCCCTCCCTGTGGGCGCTTTGAAACAATATTTATTTCCTGTATAGGTGCTTAACAAGAAAACAATAATGCACAGTGACATTCACATAAATTGGTTTAGGGGTTCACATTTCCGCGTACATGTAGATGACCCGAGATTTCCAGGTGTAACCTAGAATGCCCTTGGCTGATGTTTCCTTGTGAAGAACAAATACAATCCTTAATAATGTACTTGATGCTTTTAAGAGGACTGGGAGATTGGAGGGGTGGGGTTGGTTTAGCCATTGGGTTGGTGAATGGTAATTGCAACCAAGGGGCTTTATTGTAGAAGGTCCTGTTTCTGACAGCAACATTGTGTGCTTTCACCCTGCATAGTGGCACGAAGTAGTCTAAACACTTTTGTCAGCAGCACGCTTGACTGTCCAACCCTCATTTTGTTACAACAAATTAGGGAAGACCCTTTGTGGGCTGATGTGGTTTGGGTCAAAATACAGTGCAAAAACAACAAATATGGCTACATTGCAAACAACGCAATGTGTTGTATCTATAAGAATTAATAACGTGCTGGAGAAGTCACAAAGAATATCACGTGTTTCTCAATTATAACTTTATATTCTGGTGCCATACATATCCAACTGAAAACATATGTTGCATAATATAAAATGTGAAAACGGTAATAAACAATAATACTATACACCACCACACAGTACATAAACGACAAAGACAGGTAAAAAACAAGATGTAACCATAGACCAAATTCTAAGGAAATACAAAATGCATATAGTAATTTTGCTCTCTCTAAGTTGTGAGTTGCTACAGGGTATACTTAACATTACCCTGTGTTTCTTAGCATGATTCAACAGTATTCACGCCTGGAAACCACATACAGGGTACATTTATCATTACCTTGGATGTTGAGACACGATCTATCATGTCGAAAAAGCTGCCTACGTGAATGATTCTAATCACGTTTTTTAAACGGTGCCCCTATTTATCAGTGCATTGCCCTAAGCTGCCCTCCCGGCCCAAATATTCTTCCTTGGGTCAATCATTAATGTTCTCTGGGTTCTTTTCGTGAGGATTAGTTCAGCATTAGAAATTTGTGATTGGAGGTGCTTTAACAGAGGGTGATATGGTTTTGGAGAAAAAGGTATATATTTGGAGGGGTCAATCACTATATTCAAATAGGCCTCCACAAAAGTGACCAAACTTCAGTGTTAATGGGCTTGCACAACATAATCTATATGTTCACCGAAGGACAATTTGACTTGGTGCTCAAATCCTCTCCAATTCTCCACCCACTTCATCAAGCCTTGTCCCCCTTGACATTGGCTTGTTCAAGGATACCATTTTATCTGGTCTGTTTGCAGAAAGATGCCGCGTTTGTTCATGACCAGTGTAGGGGAGGTCCTGATTTATCTAGGCAGGATATCATATGGTTGATCTCGGATACATTGGCTACAGCCAGGCTAAGTGAACCTGATAATGGTGGGTTGTGTCCCCTTCTTTGGGGTGAAGGGTATACTACTCCATGCACCACTGATTCATAGGAAGCTGTTCTAGTTTTGCTCAGTGGGTTGAGCCGCCCCTTTCTTTTTCCCAGCCACCTTTAAATCTGGGTAACTTTCAGTTATAAGGGCACTAAGGACTGGTTATGTTCGACTGCAATGGAAAGGATATGTCTCTGCCTAGTAGGTAAGCCACAGGGATTGCTAAGGTCTGGGTTGATTCACATTTGCCTAACCAGATATTGATTCCCCTCCCCAGCCCCCCCCCCAAGTGATGTTGGATGTTTGGGCATGTCCATAACATGTGAAACAAATCAGCATCTCTCGTTTGGCATTTGGGGCAACTGTGTGCATCTTCCAGGGGTCAAGTAGACCCTGTCGAGCACATTCAGCTGTAATCAATTTTAAATATCTGGTTTCTAAACACTATTTTAGGATAAGTAAGGACAAATGCCCATTCAGTGACTTCAAAGGTGCCCCTTCCCCCAAATACTGTCTTGATACTCAGTGACGCTTTGTCAGAGCCTCTTATGAGTGATATCCTCTACCCCATACAGTGCACTCAGGATTGGGTCTTGTTGTGTTTCTGCCAATGCTCTCTTGACTAGGTTAGTACAAGTTGATTTTTTTCCCACTCTACGTAGTTCCACGAAGGCACGAGGCAGCCCCATGCAACTTATGTATTCTCAAAAGATGGGGATCATGTCCCCCGCTCAATGAGCTTTCCAGTCAGTAGCAGGGCTGGCTCCTGTAAGTTTCCAGGCTTGGATGCCAGTCTTGATCTGGGAGGTAAATTCCCTGTTTGTCCCCCTCATCCATAGAGCTTGCTTCATCATGTGCGGTTTAATCGAGCTACCCAGAAGCCACATCGAGTTTGTTGTCTTAGGAGACAAGACCTCAAGAGAGCCATCAAGTGAGGGGAGTGCTTTGTGCGGATGTGTTGCAGTATATGTTGATGCCCAAGTAACAAAGGGGCATCATTGTAATCCCTGGCTTGACAAGCCAGTGGGCTGGGTTCAATTGTGGTGTAGAAGGAAAATACAGGACTTATCCCAGTGGATTCATAATACAGAGAGTCTACTGAAGTCCTTCAATATTTCTAGGATGCATGCGAGAGATGTTAAGTTATTGTACTGATACCTTAGCATGGTAGCTAGCGGTTCCATCGCCAGGGCGAACAATATAAGGGAAAGTTGGCCGCCCAAGTCTCTGAAATTCTCCTACCGGTAATGATTGTAGCCATCGTGCAAATCCTTGCTGATGTCTGCAACTGTTATTTTGCTACTGGATCTTTCCCCTCCTCCCTCAGGCACTCCCTTGTGCGCCCCCTCCTGAAAAAACCTTCTGCAGACCTGTCTTGTCCAGCCAACTACCGCCCCATCTCTATCACCCTTCCTTTGAAAACTCTTGAAGAAGCTGGTCTCCCGCCCCCCACCTCCCAACTGTCCCAGTACATTGAACTTTGTTGGTTCCCTAGACGTTGATCAATCTGGATTCCGAGCATCCAGAGGCACGGACACGGACACTGCTCTTTTGAACACCCATGAGGAACTGCTTGCATCTCTTGACTTCAACTCTCCAGCTTTTCTGATTGTACTTGATTTCTCCTCTGCATTTGATACGGTCAACCACTCCATCTGCATAAAATGGCTCTGATACCCTAGGTTTCTCGGAACAAGCACTATACTGGCTGACCTTCCACAATGACCATCCGTCCCAGGTTATTCTGGGCTCTTTCTCTTCTGACCACCTATATTGCCACCTGCCTGGTGCCCCAGGGCTCCAACCTTTCTCCCTGGCTCTTTTACACATACCCTGCTCTGCTTGCACACCTCATTTCCACCTTTTCTCCCAATGTTATGCAAATGACATAAAACTCTTCAAACTTCCCTCTGATCCTCTGTTTTCTTCCATCATTCCTGACTGTCTATCTGCCATCCAGTCCTGGTGTACCTCCAATGATCTCTGCCTCAACGCCAGCAAGACTGAGATCCTTCCTATTGGGACTTCTGCTCCATCTTTCTTCCCCTCACTCTGGCCATCTTCTATGGGCTTTTTTCCTTCATCTGAAACCTTGGAGTCCTTCGACGACTCTTTCCTTCGTCCCTCACAATCAAGACCTTGCCAAGAAGGCCAACCTCACCTCCTCAAAGGACTTTACTCCAGAAGCTGAATGTTCTAGAGCTCTGGTTCTTTCTAGGCTACACTGTTGCAATAGTCTCTTCCTTCATCTACCCTCTTCTTCTCTATAACCCGTCCAGCTAATCCAGAATAGGGCTGCATGACTTATCCTTGGCCAGGGACCGCCGCATCTCTCCACTGGCTCCCGGTTGCTGCAAGAATCAAATGCATTTCTCATTCTGCACTTGCATGTTCTGAATGCTCACAAGGCCTAGTAGATCCCCTTCCATTGTTGTATTTGATTTTCATTCCCATGTCGATTCCCTTGAAACACAATGTACTTGATGTATAAGCACCTTTAAATGCACAGTAAAATCAAAATAAATACAGTAGTCCGATCGATTTCTGGAGGACTTTCCAAAATCCATATTGCAAAGCGGACATCCCTTCCGTTCCTACTGTATGAAAGGCCTTTACTATCCATGCTTGTTTCTGCTATTAAGTGGTGAATTTTGCAAAGATTATGACAATATATTCCTTTCTGGGATGAAACCTGCCTGGTCCGGGTGGATAAGGGCTGGTAGAAAGGGTTTCTGCCTGTTGACAATAATTGTGTTGATATTGCTTGGTAAGAGCTTGTATTCTTGGGTCCACCTCGCCCCCTGGTATTAGGATGGGTACTATCAAAACTTCTTGTATAGTAGCTGGCAGAGCCCCCTTAACAAATGCGTGTAGCTTGGCATCCAACAACAATTATATCGGAACGCCTCTCAACTGCAAAATTCAGCAGGTATTCCGTCCGACCTGGGAGTCTTCAATATGGTTGTCACTGCCTCTTGTACTTCCTGAGCGGTGGTGTGTGCATCCAATGCTTGGGTTTGTTCCCATGTGAGGGTGGTTTAAGTGAGTAGATGCAGAGTATCTGCGTCCAGGTGTACTACGTCCATGTGTGTAAACCTATGTACTATTGCGTAAGAATTTCCTGTTGTGTATAACACATCTTGCCCAACTCCCACATTAGTCAATCGTAGAACGTGGCTTTTCCTCATTTAGGATCCACTACAGAACCTTTCCTGTTTTTGTCAGCATTGTATGTTTTCATTATATACCTCTGTTGAGGTTGCAGCCTTGGCACACAGAAGTCTCAGCCTGGTCATGTCTAGTTGTATAATTTTCCATGTTGGCTATTTTATGTTCCAGCTTAGTGGTGATCAGTGTCTTACGGACTCCAGTTGTAGTAGAATACATAAACTCTCATAACTATTCTAATTTTTTTCCAGAGAATATTTGTATTCAGAGCTGTGGTTCGGAGTGCAGCTGTATGCTAGATCAGTCAGTTACGTGGGATCTAATCTCCATGTGAGTGGTTGGACAGTGTCCTGTCCAGGTGTGCAGCACTTTCAAAATGGTGTGCATGTTTCCTACCCATGAATTTAGTCACAGTGAGAGTAATATCAATATGTACCAGTGTTGGGGTGAGCTCTACGCCACACATCAATCGGCGCAGGGTTATAACCAGTTGTAGCCCCACCATAGCCGGAGATGTAGTGGTTTGTCAGAGTGGACCTACAGAGTTGGGTGTCCCAACAGGAGTGTGGTTCCCGATCTATCTGGTATTTAGGAAAAGTGTGTTATAAAGGCTGCTGTGGGGGCATATACATTGATAAATCATATTCGCGTTGGTTCAAGTCCTATTAAATTCCCACCCTGCATTCCCTGTCAACAATGCTCTGGTGTACGTGGAAATGTGGATTGAAATCCTTGACTCGTTTGACTTCCAGGTACTTTTCTTGGAGCATAACTATTTCTGGCAATAATGTAATTATTTTTAAACCCTACAGCTTTTCACAAAGCTATTCAGGGCCCGTACATTCCAGGTTGCTAGCTGAATAGGAATAATCAGCACTCTTTGAGTATGTATTTCAAGGCAACTCTTTCGACACCTTGTACCACCTCATCGTTTCCACTACCCGTTTTCAGTGGCCCCCTCCCAGCACTTTAAATAATCCACATTGTCGAACTTTTAAGTACATGATGGCAAAATACTACAACTGTAAACATAACAAATACCCAATGTCAGAAGCCACAATTGAAGCTCACCTATACAGCGTTTGCACCAGCTGGCCGATCGAGCCCAACATTTGAAGGATTATGGCCCTGTTGTAGTGTGTAGTGATGTGTGTGTGTGCCAGAAATGGATAGAGTAACCACAACCATAGTTAGGGGGTGATGGGCTTAGTCTTGGTTTCACCAGTTGTCCGCAGGTGGAGATCTCCTCTTGGGAACTGAAGTTACAACAGATCGCCAGGCCTCTTTCTGCTTACAAAAATCTGTAAGTCTTGTATAGTAGGGCGCTCCAGTCGGCTGTCTTCTGTGAGCCATGCTGCAGGAGCTCTCAATCGTTTGCCTTACTTAAAGCCAGTGTTTTATTTCTGATCAATTGACCCTGTGTATTAAAGGGGGAATATTTAAGTGTTCATATTGCGGGTTTCTAGGGGCTCTCCAGGTTGTCTCCTTCCGGTCTGGTATCTGGGTTTGTAGATCTCTGTTCTTGAGCCAGTCCAGAATATCTTGTGGGCTGCACTGCTGTGCATTTTGATTTTGGCGGGGAAGAGGAGGGAGTTTAGTTGCAGGAGCCACAGTTTACAGTTGACTGCTTCAAATGTGAATGCTGTTTCTGTAAAGTGTAATCTGGGTCATTTGTCAGGGCCACACCCTGTTGTGAGTATTGGAGAATCATGTGTCTATCCTTGTAATTCAGGATTCACTTACCTTGCGCTTCCTTCTCCATTGTTGGCAACCTGTAGTGTTCCTGGTGTGTCTCAGACTCAAGAACAGTCGCCATGGGAAGGGATAAGTGAAGTGTAGTTCCATTCTCCCTGATCCATGGCAGCCATATTTGTTTTATAGTTTTTGCTGAAGTTAAAAAACTGTTAATCTGTTTCTCCACTTGAGAAAAATACACTTAATACCCAGGTAGTAATAGCAATATAGCACTTGCAGGTAATGTCCCTGGGCTCACGATAAAACACTCGCTTTGCTCGGGCTTGTAACGGATTTCCCCCCCACCCACCTGCTTGGATAATATTGTTTAATTATTAGTGGGGAGGAATTAAGGCTCAAAAAGATTTGGAGGTACTGTAAGACGAGGATTGTGGTAGGTCAGTAGATGCAGACCGACAAGCTTTTTGCTTTCTTGACTTTCTTTTATTTAAAATTAGTAAAAAGGCCTCACAAGCCATCATGTTTGGATTTCCCGACTTACCAAACTAAGTTGCTCGTCTGTAGTGAACTCCAAAGTAAACAGTCTGTCCTCCATCCAAAGCGAGGCTGGTCTGTCCCTGCAACTAATACAAAATAGGAAAAGACCAGGAGATTGACTCCCTTCTCCTGGATAGGCGTCCTCAGCCTTCTAGCCATCTCTTGGATTCACTTTTTCAGGTTTTTGGCACCACTATTAGTTTTCTTTGAAGGTTTCTCAATGTTACTGGCTTCAGATATTCTTGTACAATGTTTTAAGTGTTTCCTCCTTAGAGATTCCTAAGAATACTGTATTCATCTTTCTGTGGTTATCCTCTGAATAAGGTATTTAGCGTCTTGTTCCTCCTGTTTCTAGGTCTTTCTCCTTGAGAGGTTTATTGTAGATACAACAGTTATTCTCTTGCTCTATTCTTGTATCACTGAGTTAAGTAAGAGAAGTTTCATACTGTTTCTCCCTCTTCTTGGGTTCCTGGAACCCACTGGGATGAGTCCCAGTGTGTTTCTCACTCTTTTTAGTTTTGGGCCATTCACTGGGACGAGTAGGCTCAGTATACTCTTTATCCCTGTCTTCTTTCCTGGGTCTCCCGCCGTTCCTTTGTTTTCTACAGGTTGGCATCAATGGGCCTGTTTGCGGGATAGGGACTTCATGGTCAGGATAGCTTCGGTGCTCGCTCTGTATTTGGCTGTTTCTTCTCCGCGGCACCCGTGGTTGCTGCGTTGTTAAGCGACTGAACAGGCCACCTCTCCAGGGTCACAACACTGCTCTTGATGTGCTCCTTCTCTTGGTGTTTTCGTTCCCCTCTTTCTAGCTTTCATCTTCTTTGGTGCTTCTTGCCGAAGGCACCTTGTGGTTTCCTCCTGACAGGAATTTCCTAGTCTATCTTGGCACTCTTTTTGTGCATGATTTTTTTCTGGCACGTCGCACATCTGAGAGGTTACTAATCGTCACTCCAGTCCTAATGCAAGAATTCACCAGATGGAGTGAACTGCCTGCCTATTATGATCTCTGTTTGTCATTTGGAAAAGCACGAAACTGGTTCCGCTTTGATGCAAAATACCTCAGCAAAGAAGCCTAAGGTGAGACATTTCCAATCTCTATTAACTAAGTGAAGTGGCTGTAATGTTTGGCAAAGTGTGAAAAGCCATTGATATGAAATAGAACTTTCTGAAGACTGCCTGAATAAGGTGGTACTATGCAAATTAACCACCGAAACCGTTAGATAAGCAGTTAGTAAAGGCTTGCCATCAACCAGCATAGAGTAAGAACACCATACAGTTTGACTAGCTATTATACTCAACTGACTGGCTTAGTCTTCTTACACACTGATGTTTTTTAGAGGAATCAAGTCAACATTGCGATTAGGGTGAAGATTTGTGAAAAGGGTACTGTGAGAAAGTGAAAAATAGCAGATTAGAGGCCTATGTTTAGAATAACTGAAACATCACTTTTTCTGTATTATATTCAGTAATATACAGGCAGCCCAAACTAGGGCTATCATTTGGCATAGGATGAGTTAGAATACATTCTCTGTCCTATTTATGGCTCCAGTTGTGATAACATACTCTAAATTGATTTGACTGTAGTTCAGAGCTGGCTATTATTCTCCAATTGCTCTGTTCCCTTTCTCTCAGTACATAGGAAGTCTGTCTCTTTTTGAAAGTATTGATTACTGTTAAGCATGCAGGGTGCGGAAGTTGCAGCCAGCTACATATTAGGTTTGGCTGCCCCTCGAAAAATACAGCTCGGGCATAACATTTATAGGTTTGTTATGAACAACTATGTGTCAAAACGATCTTAGCACTCCACTCTGCTGGTTTGAACCTCCCGGGTTCCACTTATTGTCCCTTTTAATGATTAACTGCTGCTCCCACTGGAGGACTATAGTCTGTTCTCCCTTTCAGTTGATCACTTTGTTTGTTCATTCTTCTTCGTCACAGTATTGTTGGTTTCCAACCATTGAGTAATCGATAACACTTTCTGTTCAGTCTTCTTCACAGTAGTTTTACTACATTGATCCTCAGTTTGGATCTTGTGTTACAATAACAAGTAGTGTTTTGATGGATGTCTTTGGAGTTCTGATTCTAGGGAGGTCCTCATGCCCCCCCCTCCAATATCAATAGATGATATATTGATATTGGAGCAGGTGTTACAAAGTCTTAGCTTTTATAAATAGCCCTCACCTACCTTCACTGAGCTCTGGCTGCAGAGCTTCCTTTCAGCACCATACTGCAGGGAAGACTGGTGGGTCCGAAGCCCTTCTTCGGCAATTGTTATGATTGGACCTGCGGTCATGCAGGATAGTTGGACCATCGATGGGGGCACTTGGCACACAACCCTAGTCACATGGCAAGATGCTCTGTGATCACACAGAGGTACAGTGGCCTGGGGGCACCTTGGTTACACATGTAGACCAGCAGGGCCTTGAGAACATGGTGTGGGCGTGCAGACCTTACGAAATGAGGCAGCGCCATAATGTGGACTCTGCTGCTGACACATCATTAATGGAGCAATACATGTTTGCGCTACTTTGTTGCTATAATGGATTCCCCTCTGGACCCTCACCCTGCTGCTGATTTATGCCAGGCTGCCCCAGGCATATGCCACCTACGTAAAACTTTGGCCCCCTCCAAGCTGCTGCGGCCCTGAGAAAAGCCATCCATCACAGGAGCAATTGCTCATATGTGGCAAAGTGGACCTTGGGGCACCCATGGCCAGGCTGACTTTCAAGTAAGGACTCTTAATTAAATATATAAGTACACCTACACAGTATATGCAGCTGCCTAGGCATAGAAACGGTTTCTATTGTGGTGTTTACTGCAACTGCTGGTGTACTTGGACTGATTTAAGCCATGATTTCTGACCACTAAAAGATCACAATTACTTATCATTAAACCAGTGTTGGTTATTCCTTCACCAGAGATGAGATGGGATTATGTACCTGGAAGCTGGACGAGTGCCTTACTGTACTTGCATGTCTGCTGCCAAATGAGACTAGTGCCATCCTCGCATTTACATTGAGTTGGAAATATTTCTGTAATCATGTTTATCTGAAAATGTTAGATTCTCTGATTTTGAGAGTTTTATGGACCTTGCATTTCTGGTGCTTCCGATTGGTGAGGGCTGTGACCGCAGGCAGTTGGCATTTTCAAATGCAGGGTGCAGGTATCCACAGTAAGGAAACGAGATCTTAGTTTTGGTAGGGTTCATGCAGAGGCAGTCAATTGACCAGCATTGTAATCTTTAGACAAATATGATTGTGTCATTTGGGTGCTGGAGCATGCAGGTTTTGGCAACTGTTGTGAAGCATTCTATTAGGTTGGTCATATGCATGGGGGCATACATCAGTTTTGAATTGAATCCGATTGACTTTGCATATTGAGGACTATGGAGTCGGTGTGCCTATTGTCGATGGTAGTCAGGCTGTGTAGAAGGTAGAGCAGCATGTCTTAACCATGGACCTGGCTTTTTGTCTTGTAAATGAGGCCTTTTGATTGCTTCTGCAAGATCTGACGCCTAATTGGGCTTTGAGCAACCATTTGACTTTGGGTCCATCAATGATCTGATGTTCCGAGGGTGTCTTTGGTCATGGCCTCTGACTCATTGGATGTGGCCGCAGCTAGGTTTGGGAGGAGTCTATGCTGCGCACCTGTTCGCTGGAAGGTGAGCCTTGCCACCTCCCGTGGTTGTGCATGTGTTAGCTGTATTCCTTATTCATGTGAATCCATGCCAGACCCCATGCTAGAGAAGGAACAAGTTACTTACCTGTAACTGTTGTTCTCCAGCATGGGTCTGGCATGGATTCACATGCGAACCCTCCTGCCTATCCAGGAGAGGCTTAGGAAGAGGGCAGTCTGACCCAGAGACCAGTGATTGGTTGTTAGGAGAGAAATGACAGACTGATTTTTTTTCTTCACTGAGGATTCCCAGCCTGACGACGGGGAATATTCATGAGCATGTGAATCCATGCCAGACCCCATCCTCCTGGATGAACATGTCCCCCCTCCTGTTAATTGCTTTATTAGATTAATCCTTTTTTGCATCTCTCATTTGTGAGTAGTTGTGTCCCTCCTATTAATGTGTGTGCTTGTCAGAATACTTTGTTTGCTACGAGTATTCACTGTACACATTTTCTTTTGTATTTTATCAGCTGGTTCCACCACTTACTGTGCTGCCCTGCTTCGGTGTTGATTATCCATTCTGTGGGCGATTCCTGAAATGCTTATTTGACTGAATTGTTCTCTGTGCAATATTGCCCATTCTGGTTTTCATTGCTATCATTTAATGGAAATGTGGGTGTACAGTTCAGGGGAGGAGTGATAGACTTTGGCGAGAGCGGGTGGGTATCAAACCAGATTCCATATAAACATGTCAGAAAGTCTAGTGAACATTTGAGCACATTTACTGTTATAACAAATTGGGCCTGCCAGTGGTTTGTAACTCATACTCTGGTTCACTAGCCGATGCTGAGCTATTTAGAATGACTTTATTTCGTCTAGATTTTTGACATGCAGTCTTCACCAGTCAGGGACATAGTTTGTGGGCTTTCCCATTGAAGTGGTCTTGCCAGCGTTGATCTCAACCCCAAGATCCCTGCAGCTACTTTCAAAATCGTCCAATGCTCGCTGTAACCCCAGCCAGGGCCAAACTCAGCCTTTCATCCTTCCGAGGTCGATAAATGAGCACCACACACCTTGGGTAATAAGCGGCGCTCAGATACCTGAGGGTTTGTAGCGCTGTATAAATACTAAATTACTATTGGAATATGGCATGGTCCAAGTGCCGGCATCCTATCAACTCCAGGATCTGAATTAGCAGCCAGAAGGGCATCAATGATGGAGTCTATGTTAATGTAGAATAAGAGGAGGGATGACTGCAGTACTATCAGAATACAGCCGCCTTCAGGTCCACAAACGCTGTGTACTGCCTCATTTCAGTGATTACTAGATGATCACATGGTGTTGCTATAGAAACCTGCTTGAATGTGGTGGTGAGGTGCAGCCTTCTCCCCCCTCTTGTATGTTGCAGGCGTCCAGCATCACGCCTGTGGGCAGTGTAGAATCTTAGTCAATATTGGCCCCCAGGTTACAGGCTTGCTTTAGTACACCAGGACCCTCGGCGCATCTTCTACCTCCCCCAGATTAATACCCCATTATCACTTATACCTAGGGAGCCTCAACGTGTTTTAACACGCATACACACCTGCACAATAATCACTGGTTGGCATCTCTACAAGAGAGATTGAACGTTTTTCCCCCCACAGCACAAATGCTTGATGTGCCCCATTATGGAACAATAAATGCTTTTGACAAGATTCTTTTGCAATGTAATTAAGGCTCCTAAGGCATGTACTCTGGCTAGTTGTGGGCTTCGGGTGAAAAATACTGGATTGGTCTAATCTGTGCCCTGCCCCAGAATGATCACTGCTACGATTTACCTCTTCCCCGTGTATTTTCCTATGGAATCAAGTGAAATCACTGGGTTTATGTTGAGTGCTGTTAGTATTCCGTTCATGTGGTTGCATAGTTATGCACGGATTGTCCTTGTTGGCTGTAGAACTGATAGATTGGATCTTTTACACTCTTCCCTCAGATATGTATCAATTTCTCCAGCAGTGATGCCTCCAGGGGAGCTGTGAAGGATGAATAAATAAACCAGCTACAGGCCTAAAAGATACAAGAATTGGAAACTATTGTTTTTGTATGTATTCCTCTGACAATACTAATAAAATGCATTCGGTTAACTGACTGTATTACTCATGCAAACACGAAACTGGATACATAGACCACCAAAATGATGGGAGTCCACAGTGTACCCTGCCAGTCAGCAAAGTCATTGCCTGCCCAGGTAATTCTCTATGACTTCTCCAGGTTTCACTGGCTATTACTACAAACTGTGTTGGACAGTGCACAGCCATAACCACACTCATACACCCTAGGAAGATGCTCTCTGTAAACCATCAACTTAGTAAATTAAGGTCACTATTTATTGTGGGAACAAAAATGCGCAGCCCTGCTTTACTCGTAAACTACAATCACATACACATTCCTACACAACGGATCCTTATATTCTGCATTCAGAAAAAAGGTGCAAAGGGCAAACTAATGCTCATCACTTATTGGCTCTGCTGCGCCTATAAAGTTTACACACCACCCTGCCCAGTCGCCTCACTCATGCCAGACTGCACTCCTTACCCACCATCCCAGGCTACTGCCTTTTTGCAAACTTAAGTCCTTTCAGCTGAATGTATATTAATAAGGATATCCCAACACACATCATTAAGGTGTTCAGATTTGTACACAAATCTATATTTATTTATGGAAACAGATATAAACAGGTCTTTCTGTCTGGTTTTCTACGATGTCACTCATACATCGCAGCCCAATCACATTACACTTGAGTTTAAGATGCAAGTATATTTACTCAGCCAAATCACTACTGGAGGCGGCCATATTGCACCCCTGTTGAGATATCCTGACTTAAGCGTACAGATGAAAACGAGTAAGGATAAAATAACAGGATGGCAGAATTATCAATTAGGTACATTTTTAGCAAGTGTTGAACAAATCACCTTAATAGCTAAGCAGGACTGTGAATCTAGGAGGCCACATATAGGGAGCATTTCACAGATTTAATCACTCTGCTCTTGGGGTGCCCCTTTGCCATAAGGAGACCCCCCCCAAGCACAGAAGGGGGGGGAGCGACACAGATGAGATGGCACTGTTTAAAAGTTTCATTTATGTAAACATTAAGTGGTTTCCTCAAACCAAATAACTCCCTCGCAGATAAGATGGTCGATCCTAACCAATGAAAAGTTGACTATATCTAGGACTTAAGTTACCCAGGAGCTCAATCAGGGCCCTTCGTTCACAACCCATGTCCAATTGTATTAATTCAATCTTGCTCCATTATATGGGGTTACTAGTAGAATACCCTCTAAACTGCACAACCATTATTCAGTTTGGCTTCCAGATGTCAAGGAGCTAATCGTTTGTCTTGTGAGTATAGCTCAGGGGCAACACTGCTTCGGTCCACACTTTCTAATAACCATAAGATTTCAAAGGGCCGTATACAGCAAACCCTTCCACCACCTCCAAAAAAGTCTCTAGGAGGGTCAAACCTGCTTCAGCTCCAAATGTCTAGATCAAAGTCACCTTATGCTTATAGAAGATCACTTCCATCCAATCTTTCTCATGCACACTTTAATTAACAATACATGCTTCAGTCAACAAATTCACATTTTTCTTTACACACTAACCATTTCAATCTACGTTTCCTCTTACAACACCAATAGGATAACGGGGCACATGTGGTGTCGATAATGACCAGATCGTCTGCGTACATGATCCATGGAATCAATGACCATATATCTTTGGGGGGAGAAGGCCTTAAACTATACCTGGATCTCCACCATCACCATATCGATTGATAGATTATATTGAACAAAGTGGGACCTAAGGGGCAACCCTATCTATCCCCTAAAGTTATATATTCTATCAGAAAATACACCCACAGAACACAATCTAACCTGAATGACCATCGCCAGCAGGCTACTTTAGCACAAAACCTCTCCCTGCTATTTCTGTCAAATGCCTATTCTTAATCTATGAACGCTACATACATTGTAGTCTTCATACAAGATCAGCAATCTGCCTTTTATCGAATCATACAGACTCAAAAGCACAGCACTTTAAATGACGCAAACATCTTTCCAAGAGGGTCAACAGCCTATAATTCCTAAGATTATCTCTATCGCCCTTCTTGAATATTGGTACTATCAATGTAACCTTCCATAATGGAAGGACTTTTCTCACCAGTAGTATCCGATTAACAGGCATAAGTCTGTCCACGCCTCAGCATATTGTTTCAATAAGGTGTATTGTTTTCAGGATCATTGGGTTTAACATGTCAACCTTTCAAAATACAAACTTCAATGCACCTAAACATAGCAACCAAGATAGCCATACACACTATTATTTGGTTATTAAACAACAGAATGAAAAAGAAAAAATAAGAGATTCATCTTTCAAATTCTAATGTAACAAATAGTTAATCACAGCCAGGTTACAAGAAAAGTTTTCTCCATTACAAATCAAAATCACGGGGAGTTACATTGATCAGAAAAGATTTTGTAAAAAAATCTCCTTCCTCTAAGATTCCAAACTAGTGCACTAGACACTTGGTGATGTTGGAATGTTTCACTTTGGTATGAACACAACACAATCTGCATGATTCAGATTATCCACATTTTTAAAACAAATAGGCCCAATATTTATGATCATAATTTCCAAGAAGGTAGATCAGCACTTTATTCACAAAATCCCTATCAAAAAATAATTTGTACTTATATCTGCTTTCTTCATTAATATTGTGCAACGTGAGTTTATAATTTTTCTCTTCCAGTGTATAAGCAAGGGCTGGTACTAAACTCAATGGATATGATTTACTCAATAAAAAGTGCGATGGAATGCCAGGCTACACTGGCTCTAGGATATATCCATGCGAGTTCAAAACAAAAGACATATTTGGGGAGGCTTTTTCAGTAGGGATACTAAATTATTCCAGTATAGGCTCTAGGACCTCTTTGTAATCACAGTTTGGCTGAGGTTCGGCTTCTTTGGCATGACAACAGGGACGACTCTTTGTTTGGAGATTTTTATAATTAGTAAACAGGAGATTTTCCCATATTTACAACGTACTATAAAGGCCTGAGCTGTCAGTTTCCATTTTGTATTTGGTTACATGTTAATTAACATTAATATTTTGCCATTATTATCTGTATTTATGGATTATATCCAGTTATTGCATACCCATTGATCATTTAAAAGATTTAATGTGTAGACATTATAAGAATATTTGACATCTGAACATTAATGGATAGGGTGTTAGCTCAATTCTATGATAAGACCGGGGCAAGCATTATGCCTATTCTTCTTTATTACTGCCTCGACACAGAACTTCGAATAATGTTTTTTTTTTTTTTACAACAGATATAAAAGAAACTCAAAAACTGTCATCCAACATGGATCCTTTAAACCAGTCCAAAACGTGCCTCTACTACATTTCCCATGTGGCCTCTGATATCCTGTAGTCCCAGCCTCAGTCTGAATCACCCAATAGGACTCCCTTGACCAGGTGCTTTCCTCTTCTTTTTTGCTGCATACACAGCTAAGTTGAACCTCGGCATCTTAATGCCATATGGTTTTGTCAAGCGTTTATATTGATATTGTTCAGGCAACTTAGTGTATTCCGCGTGCACGTTTTTCCCATTGGCAGCTTTTGTTCTCACAGCGCGCGCATTAATTTCAGATAATATCCATACTTAATCTATATTTATATATTAAGCAGTAAAAATATCAGTGGATGTTTTTTCTTGGAGTAGTAAATCATTCGTTATTGCAGGGGAGAGGCAGAGGCCCGCCCGCCTCTCAATACACTGGTATACAAACCTCCTCAGAGGTCGCCAGAGCCCGGCCTCCTGGGCTCGCTAGCGTAATTGCACGCATGCGCGCAGTTTCCGGTCCCTCAACAGTCTGAGCTCTGCATTGAAAGGATTTCCCTCTGCTCGGGAGTCACTTCGCCCCCAGGAAGCTCCACAGCGCAGCGTTTTTACAGCCACATCCAGAGGCAACGGAAGCAGAAGCCTATAAAGGGATTCATATAAAAAAAAAAGTATATTATGCCAGTGGCTTTTCAGCTGAGAGAGTGAAACTCCTCAGAGGCTCCTAAACAAACCTAGTGAGACTCCATAAGAACTGATCAATCCATACCCCCAATTAGGTGCGCAGCCTCTCAAGCCAAGATCATGGCAAGTGACATAGGAGGGGAGTATTGGGAAGAATATGACAAGCAGGAGGAGGAGATGGACCTTTCACTCAGCTTTAAAAGAGTGTTAGGAGACTCACTTGTTAGAGCACTAGCTGTTAGGAAAGATTTCATATTGTAGGTAATTTTCCTTCCATGTGGCAACCCCCAAACTTTTTGCTGTTGTTTTACACCCTGATCTAGACTTTGCCAGAGAAGCGCAGCCTTCCGCCGCACTCCTCTGGGCTTTCGCTCAATTCTTCTGGGGAAACTGACATGCCCTTAAGACAGTCAGTACCGGGAGACTTCGTTTCCCTTAGTCCTTTCCTCATGTTGCAGCTTTTGAGAAACATGAAACAAGAGTGCACCATAACTTACATTACCGCGCTCTTGGGGCTCTAGTCATTCCAAAGGCCCTAGAAACTCTTGCTGGACTTAGTATGAAATGTGCAAGTGTGTCACGGACGGGACTGGTGGCAGCTATCGTTTCTTTGTGTTTTGAACCCCTTTTTGCCATATTAATCACGCTTCCTGCGTTTGGCCCAGCCTCCAAAATGGCCATGCCCCAAGGTGCTTTGTCCTGTCTGCTGACCGTCTTGCCAACCCGGGGCAGTCCTTATTTGGTCATGCACTTTCCCACCAAACAACGCTTTCGCGGGCTTCTGCATGCCTTGTGTGTGCTTCCAGGATGTGGGCTGGGATGTCTGTTCCCAATACACATCCTGGGTGCCAGAGAGTCTAGAGTGTCCTGAATGCCTGGGACCACCGTGGTCCGTGATAGGTCCACGTATGGTGTGAGTGTTTGTGAGCGGATCTCCCATTGGGCCCTCTCCTTTTTGGCGCAAAGGGAACTTTGGATAAGAGGATGCTGAAAACACCACTACCATGTCGATCTCCTGAGTTCTCACGAACAAAGGATCAGGAGCCAAGTATCCTGCAACTAAGAAGCTGAGTCGAGGAATCGCTGGTGACCCGCTGAAGGTTTGGCACCCTGCACTGCTGTCGTCCTGCGAGACCACTCGGCCTCTGATCATACGAGAAGGTCTGCAAAGGCGCTTCAACCTTTAGAATAGTGGGAACAACTATTCTCGGCATCTTCACCAAATCCTGTACGCAAGCCTTCGGAAGTGTCCCTGGCCCATCCAGTGGACTGACCAGCCTACACAGGAACCTTGCTCTGTCACCGCCGTCTGGCTTACTGCTAATCCCGTGTCCTCTGCACTCTCACACGATTCGTACACTTGGCGTTCCCAGGTCTGAAGTGAGACGTGTGCTTTGGGACCAGAATACACACGGTTACCGAGTTGCCCTGCTGTGGTAACAACCCTGTGCGTGTTCACTGCATCGGGGACACGCTGACGTGGAATCTACACGGCATCAAGACATCCCTCTGATCGCATTTGGACCTGCTAGTACCAAAACTGAACCGGAGAAGCCTGGGTCTGCCTGCATCGGGGACCAGTGACTAGTCAATATCCTAACCGGTCGCCCTCCCGCAGAAGCCTGTGGCTTTCCACCGCTGTTGTAAACAGCAAACCCTTTCCCGCACTCAAGCCCCGCTTCTGCCCCCAAGTGGAGGCCTTGCCTGAGTCACAGGGATTTGTTCACCATCTTTTTGTCCACCTTTCTGAACTGCCTGATTTCCCTGAAGTGAAGAGACTCTCCTCTGCCCGTTGGCACCCGCGTGTGCAGGTACTTTTGAGCTCAAAGCTCCACTCTTCGCAGGGCTCGGACTTCCTTCTAGTTAGGTGGCCTCTGATGTCGAACTGGGTCGAACGATTACTTGCACTGCCTGTTTTCCTCCCCATCTAGGTGGTCTGCATATTTCGTGCTTCTAACTCTTTAGACCCCTCGGTCTTGTATGTATATTGTATTGATTGTGATGTGTTGGTTTACTGGAGTTTCACCGTGATTCTTTACTATGGTCGATATAACACCTGTCTGGAGTAATTTGTAAGCGCCCTTGCTTTGTGTGCTCATTGCAGGCTTTCAGTCACCCTCACCCCTCTTGAGACTTAATCTTGACCGCCGCCGCTACCCTGATTGGTCTGGCTTGTCCAGAGGTTACCCTGTTCCAAGAAACTAGGCTGGCCTTCTGAACCTCTGCCCCTCCAGGAAAGAGTTCAGAAATCCATCTTAACAGTAGCTCAAGGAGTGCAACATTACAAGAACGACTCCAAGTATTGTAGGATTTACTGGGCACTAAAGCTGGCAGTCTAGAAGATCCAGGTGAGGGGACCTCCGCAAGACCTCTGGAGAACACTAATAGGGGGTGTAAGGTGGCCTGGAAGAGGAAACACTCTTCTACCCCCCCCCCCCCACACCCGGGCTCTGTCAGGGGACTAAGAGAAAAGCCCCAGGAGGCAGCTGATGCTTTCCACAGGTTGAAAGAAGCTTTTTTAGCAAAATCAGCAGTGCCCTGCCTCTTACCCCCACCCCCAGGGGCAGATAATGTGTGGCTCATCGTCTGAAGAGTACGGTCAGGAGGATGAGGACGATGAGAGCATTTTGGCCAAAGAGAAAACTCTTGAACAGCCCAAAGCAGAAATTATTAAAGCCAGCACAGCGGAAGCTACCCCAGACAAGGACATATCCGATATGTTCGAGCCGGACACGATCAGACACCCTAGGTCCACAGAATGGACCCCTTCACCAAGGGTGGCTATTTATATAGCTTAGAAAATAAGGAAACCCCTAGAGAAGGAAACAAGATTCCGGCTCAGATCAGAGTGCCCCAGTCCGGAGCTGAACAGGAAAGTCTCAGAGACTCTAGAGTTAGACCCAAAAATGCTTATATTTGTTAGCACAGCGAATAAAGATGTGCGGAATGGTATGGACCGCGCTTGGCGATCTTGGCAAGATAAGGTGCTGAACCTAACAGGGCCCATTGCGAAGATTATGGACCTCGCAGAGAGAGCCAAGGATACTGGGGAACCAGTAGATCCTTTCATTCTAGCAGGCTGGGCGCAGCGTGCCATATGTCTTCTACAGAATGCGAACCCAGCAATATCTGCAGAGAGAAGACGATCTATGCTGCTAAAAATAGATAACAAGCTAAGTGATTTAGCCTCATACGAAGCGGGAGAGGGCGCTCAAGGACACGTTCATGAAAGAGATGAGCAGGTTCGTAGGAACCTATACAGCACTCAAAAAAGCACAGGCTTCCATCAGAAAAGTTTTTGCCGGGGCTAGTCGATGTCGCGGCAGCAGGACTGCTTTTTCCCAAACAGAGGCAGAAGAGGAAGAGGTTACTTCAGGCACCAGAATAACAAGTCAGGTGAGAGAACGCAAGGCGATATACTCACCCGTGGGGGGCAGAACCGCGCTTTTTATGCACAATTGGCAAAAGCTTTCGGCAGATGCCTCGGTACTACAATCAGCGCAGGGCTAGAGGCTAGATTTTATACGTTGGCGCAAGCAGCAAAATCCCCCACCACGCTTACATTATTCAGAAGCAGAAGCAATCTTACTAGACAAGGAATTACAAGCGTTAGTGCAGAAGCAGGCCATAGAAGAGAGCGCATTCCGATTCAACAGGTTTCTTGAGCAACATGTTTTTAGTGCACAGGAAAGGCAAAGTTCGACCCGTCATCAATCTGAAGGAACTGAACAGCTGGCTAGTGTACAGGCATTTCAAGATGGAAGGCGTCCATCTGCTGGCAGACCTTCTCAGGAAGAGAGACTGGTTGGCTCAGTTAGATCTGAAGGATGCCTCTCTGACAGTTCACGTCGCCCTCCAGGAACAACGATTTCTCCAATTTATCTGGAGGGGTCAAAGATGGCAGTTCCTTTCGGCCACGTGGGCATTCACAACGCTAATGAGGCCCCTCGCAGCCGCTCTCTGTCTGATGGGCGAGTACACTGATTGCAGAGCTGGGGTTTCTCATCAATACAGAGAAATCAGACTTGATGCCAAGCAAGAGAATAGAATTCCTGGGTTTTGTTATAGACGCAGGGATCAGAGCGATAAAGAGAGATCTGAGACCAGCTCTGAAGAAACCAGTTAGATCGCTTCGCGATCTAGCCAGGATAGTAGGACTCCTAGCAGCCTCCATCCAAGCAATATTCCCGGGGCCCTTACACTATCGAGCTCTTAAGAGGCTCAATATAAGATTCTTGCAGAAAGGATGGATGTATCATCACCTAGTTCCTTTAGACGAAGACAGCAAGTCAGAAATCCAATGGTGGCTCAGCAACATGGAGGCCTTCAATGGCAGAGCCATATTCGGAGACATACCAGAGATAGTCATAGAATCAGACACCAGCAGGTCAGGCTGGGGAGCGAGATGCAGTCTGATCGAGACCGGCGGAAAATGGTCACGGGAAGAGTTAGAAATGCACATAAACTGCCTGAACTGTTGGCAGGATCGTTCACAGTCAAAGCATTTACCAAGGAGCAAGCAAAATGCTGCATCCTTCTTCGTATGGACAATATCTCAGTGTTGAGATACATCAACAAGCTAGGGGGCACAAGATCCAAGATGCTAGCCGAGTTAGCCAAGGGTTTTTTGCATGCATGCTTGAAAAAAGAGATAGAGTATCTCCCAGGAGTGAAAAACACAGTGGCAGACTGGAACTCCCGATACCTAACAGACTCCAGGGACTGTAGGCTACACAAATCAGTCTTCGAGGAATTGCAACGGAAATGGGGTCCTTTCGATATAGATCTGTTTGCATCGAGACTGAATGCCCACCTGCCAAAGTATTTCAGCTGGAGGCTGGACCCGGAAGCGATGGGGACAGATGCGTTCATGCACAGCTGGAGGGGACCCATTCACTATGCCTTTCCCCCCTTCACGATGCTGGCTAGGGCCCTAGCAAAGACTCGCAGAGAAGAAGCAGAACTAGTGATAGTAACACCAGAGTGGAAGTCGCAAGCATGGTTTCCAGTTCTGATGTAACTTTCTATGGATTTCCCGCAGAGGATGGCCCCCAGAGCAGATCTCCTGCTCCATCCGAGAGGCAATCCTCATCCGCTGATTCAGAACAAGACGCTGAACCTCATAGCGTGCAAAACTTCAGGCGCAGATGGTGCCTGCCGGGGCTTTCAGAGCAAGCTACGGAGCTTAACAAAGGTTTTACAATTATTCAAACAATGGCCTAGAAATTACCTCTTATCGAACATGCAGCTGTCAGGAAAGCTAGCCACTTTACTTTGTTTAGTTTCCTGCAGGAGAGTATCAGACGTTAAGGCCTTAGAGATTGACAGGAAAATGTTTTATCCAGAAGTAATAGCGTTTAACCTTATCAAATACCCCTATTTCCCAGAAAACAGCAAGCTCTGCGTAGCACAGTGCATTAAATGTTATGAAGCAGCAACAGCGGCTGTTAGACCCCATAATGTCACGCAGCTTCTCATTGCGCGAAGGAAGCCTTATAAAGCTGTAGCCCCAGCTACCATTGCAAGATGGGTGAAAGAAATTATGGAACTGGCAGGCATAGACATTTCTGTTTTCGGAGGTCATTCAGCCAGAGGATCCATGGCTTCGGGGGCTTTTGCAGCCTGTGTTCCGCTGCAGTAGATCTTGAAGGCAGCATACTGGTCTAGTGACTCAGTTTTCAGAAACTTCTAGTTTAAGCCAGTAGCGAATATTGCATCAGTAGTGATTCAAAGCTTTGAACAAGCATAATGTTCGCCTCCGGTCTTGTCAAGGAATGAAGATTGCCAAAGCGCATAGCGCAGGAAGTCTTGATTCTATTAAAGACACGGAGGCGAGCATTTTCCCTCCCTGAGGGAATGTCGCTATATGAACATTTGGCAACTGTGCAATTGATGTGATATTTCTGTTACGAGTAGTCAGCGAATTCCCCACCCTAACATATCGATTTTCTTTTTACTCAAGGGGAAGAGCAGAAAAATGCAAGAGAGTGACTCAATGTTGGATCCAAGAGAGTGCCTCAATGTTGGATCCAAGAGAGTGCAGAACCCTTCGCTGCTTATAAAGACAGGAATAAAGGCACCAGTGAGTTAGACTTTTAATACGAGTTCAGCCAGATCATCAAAAAAGAAGAGGAAAGCACCTGGCCAAGGGAGGACTTATACTAGGAAAGGGAGTCCTTTTGGTGATTCAGACTGAGGCATTGACTACAGGATATCAGAGGCCTCATGGGAAATGTAGTAGAGGCACATTTTGGACTGGTTTAAAGGATCCATGTTGGATGAAAGTTTTTGAGTTTGTTTTATATCTGTTGTAAAAAAAATTTGAACAAGATTTGAAGTGCTGTGTGGAGGCAGTAATAAAGAAGAATAAGCATAATGCTCGCCTCCGTGTCTTTAATAGAATCAAGACTTCCTGCGCTATGCGCTTTGGCAATCTTCATTATATTCTTCTAAAGCACATTTTATCAGTTCATCTGCATAGAGCAACCAAATAATGGATGTTTTTCATAATTTGGGAGAAAATAATAGGATTACCTGCATATATATATATGCCTCCCATTCTGACTGTAGGAAAACAGTCTCATCCAATTTTCAAACGTTGCAACGGTGGAAATTGAGACAGCTGAGCGCGCGGCTTTCTCACGTAGAAGAAAACGGTTTGTTCCGCGGCAGCTCGGATTGCTACGAACATTTTGTAAATTGGTGCTGGGTCAACAGAAGGTGGAGCCGCGATGACACGCGGCACGGCCAAGGGGAGACAGCTGGTGCCAACAGCTGACGAGACGAAGCCCGGTGAGTGTGTCTGCCGCCTTTTTTGAATTATCAACACCTAATTACTGCTTGAACAATGAAGCTTGCAATCCTATGTCACCCACGACGTGCAAAATGCATCATTGAATGTGCTGAAACGTCCCCGCGCATATCAACTAATCTAAACACTAATATTCATTCAGAGAACAGACACACTGATACAGTGTGGGAAAACCAGGAACTAGTAACCGTCTACTCTGCCTGACCATGGCAAGCTCAAAGGCCAACAAAGAAGCAATGAGAATTGCACAGGCTGCTTCTGTCATGATCTCTGCTTCCAAAAGATCAGGACTTGCCCGACTCCCTTGGAAGCAGACCCATAACCCCGGTTCCGAGTGCCAGCCAGTCCCAATTGGGACCTTTTGGACCCTGTCCTGGCGCCAGTGGCACCAGGCTCATAAAGATGCCCAGTCCCAGCGCTGGAAGCGCCGGGCTCATAATGCTTGGGTGGACTTACCTGCAGCAGACCATGCTGCTTACTTACCTGCCAGTTGAACCCCTGATCCTCTTCTGTTTGGGACTACTTTTCCTGTTGGGTGGGGCAGGAGCCACTCCCTAGATTCAGAACACTGGAACTCTTCTGGAAAGCAGGAACTCTTTTCTTACCTAGGCGTGGCTGTGGAAGGAGACACCTAAGCACTACAGGAGGCTATTTAAACCACACCCGATGGATGAATCTTGCTTTGTGTTACTCTGCATTCTCTGCAGCAGAACGCTCATCGTGTCTTCTGCTTCTGATCCTGGGCCTAAGGGAACAAAGGCTTACCATCCTGGAATCCAGTCTTCAGCAGCACCTGTAAAGACCAAGAAAGAACAGGTTAGCACTACGGTCTTCAGTGGCAGCGCATCTCTTACCTGGTCCATCGGCTGTCACCAACGCCTCGCGCTGCATTCCGGCATCTGAAAGACAAAGGCTTACCTACTCTTTGCATGCTCCGGAGGTCTTCGCACTGCATTCCGGCATCTGAAAGACAAAAGCTTACCAGCTCTTCGCACGCTCCGGAGGCCTTCGGCGCTGCATCCCGCATCTGAAAGACAAAAGAAGGTGCGTTTAAAGACATTGGGCAACTTTATTACTCACGTGCCATTACTCCTTCCCACGCCGAATCCAGTGGGTATTCCAGCACCCTTCAGCTTCTCTAAAGCTCCGAACTTGTACTTGCAAGATAAAAGGGACAGTTAGTGCGCATCGTGAAGCAGGCTACAAGCGCTTACTTACGTGCTTCCAGGCGCTTCTATTCCTCACGCGGGTTCGATCCTCAACTCTCATCAGCCCGCCATCCGCCATCGCCGGAACCCTGCAAAACAAGAGATATCATTACAAAAGACTTTTAAGACATTTGAAGTGCCCAGAACTTACCGTTCGTGCAGTTAACGACGGACAGCAGTCCTCTGAGGTCAAGAGGCCTGCACCCTTATCCAGTGAAGAAACTGGTTACGGCACCCTGCCCCGAGGCAGATGGAGAGCTCGGCGTTCACTTACCTAAGGTGAGGGCATTAACCTTTGGGGTTCTACAGGAGAAGAGAAAGGGAAGAGGAGAGAGGCACCCAATAACCCCAGTTCATTAATCCCATATTTTCTATCTGCAGACATCTTACTCTTCGAGTCAGACATACAGTGCACAGAGGTCCAGCCCAAAGAGCCAACCATGTGTTACACATCACCTTTGAAGATACGGCATTCACCCAGTCAAGACCGGCGCCTCTGCGGGAATCAGGTGAGCGTTACAGAACACAAAGCCTACCGCAAAACTCCCACCCAGGCGCTATGGAAACCTCGGATACCGACCAGCTAGTCCAGTTACTTGGGGAACTAAGAGCAGAAGTGCATGCAGCCCGTCAGGAAACGAATGCTCTAAGAAGGGAACTGATTATTTCCAAGGAGCGAACAGACGATCTCGCTAGACAATTGCTACAGTCACAAGCCGGACAAACTCCGTTACCCGCATCAGGGGCAAATCTTCCTTCAACATCCTCTACGAACCCAGTGCAGATCAACCTACCTGGGAATGTACCTCTGGCTCCGCCCGAACGATTTTCTGGTGACCCAAAGAGGTTTGCAGTATTTATTAATCAGTGCCGGTTGCACTTCTTATGCCGGCCAGCAGCCTTTCCAACTGATCAAGCTAAGGTAGCTTTCGTGCTTTCGTACCTTAGTGGCAATGCGGCAGACTGGTCGATCCCTCTAGTTAATCAAGATGATCCTGTTCTCCATGATTTTCAAGCTTTTCAGCTCAGTATGGAAAAACTGTTTGCAAGACATTCACAGGGGCAGGCCTTGGCCAATGAGCTCCTTTCATTGCGACAGGGTAATCAAGACCTTTTGGCTTATATTGCGTCTTTCAACAGACTGATAGTGGAAACTCGATGGCCTGAGGACAAAAGGATTACGCTGTTTTATAGAGGTCTACGTGGAGAGCTCAAAGATGTGTTAGCCCAAGTAGTGAATCCCCCGCAAGACTGTTCCGACTATATTGACTTAGTCGTTCAAATTGACCACAGACTGCAGAACAGGAAGGCCGATCGTTCCAAGTTTGATGCTCGAGTATTTTCCAAACCACCAACTCCTACCAAAGGAGTAGACTCCCGGGAACCCATGCAAATAGGGGGCCTGAAAGGACCACTAACACAAAAGGAGAGGGAAAGGAGAAAACAGCTGCAATTATGCCTCTATTGCGGAAACTCGGGGCACTTTCTTCGAGACTGTCCGGTGAAACCAGCCAAGAAGGCAGTAGGAGCTGCAGTTACCAGGGTCACAAACTCTGAACAGGGAAACGACCTCGCCCGACAAGAATAGAGGTCCTCTTGCCGAGCGTTAAAACCAGTTCAGTGACCTCGCATTTCGTGATACCTATGGTCCTCATTAGCCCTGAACATCCGGATCGATTACATGCGATTGAAGCTTACATCGACAGCGGTGCCATCGGCAATTATGTGGATCATGAAATGGTTTTGAGGATGAATCTGACTCTTTGTCCAAAGGCTGTAAAGGACGTCATTACTACGGTGGATGGTACGGAGATAGCCTCCGGACCAGTAACGCATACCACCCAAGAAGTGACGCTAGTAAGTCAAGATGGACACCATGAGAAGATCGTGTTCGATGTGATCAAGGCCCCTCAGTTCCAGATTATTCTAGGAATTCCTTGGTTAGAGAAGCACAATCCTCAGATCGATTGGCGAGCAAGAACGGTTCAGTTTCCAGAATGTGTCTCTACTTGTCACCCTCGACCTGGTGTTGCACTGGCAGCAATTTCCTCGGAGGCTCCCCAGTTACCTCCTGAATACCTAGAATTCCAAGATGTTTTCCGGAAGGATCAGGCTAACTCTCTACCTCCTCATAGGTCTTATGACTGCCAGATAGACCTGATACCTTGATCTACTCCTCCTTGTAGTAGAATTTATGCCCTCACCGAGCCTGAGAATCTTCACCTCCGACAATACCTGGATCAATACCTAGCGAATGGGTTTATTCGTCCTTCCAAGTCCCCTGCTTCCTCAGCTTTGTTCTTCGTTCCAAAAAAAGAAGGGGACCTTAGAACTTGTATAGATTATCGCGCCCTGAACCAGATCACCGTTAAGAATAGATATCCGTTACCTTTGATCCCTGAACTCCGGGACCAAGTCAGAAAAGCATGCATATATACAAAGCTGGATCTTAGAGGAGCCTACCACTTGGTACGAGTAAAAGAGGGTGATGAATGGAAGACGGCCTTCCGCACCAAGTATGGGCTATTTGAATATCAGGTCATGCCCTTCGGACTTTGCAATGCCCCGGCCGCCTTTCAATATTTTATGAACGATGTCCTCAGAGAGCTCATAGATGTGTGTGTTGTTGTTTACATTGACGACATCCTCGTTTATTCTTCATCGGAAACTGAACATCGGAAACACGTGAAAATGGTCCTCGAGAGATTGCGTCAACACAAACTTTTCGCTAAGTTGGAAAAATGTGTTTTCAACGTGACTGAAGTTGAATTCTTGGGATTCATATTATCACCTAGCGGAGTGCGTATGGATTCAAAGAAGGTCGATGCAATTCTCAAATGGCCATCGCCATCCTCCGTAAAAGGTGTTCAAAGCATGTTAGGCTTCGCTAACTTTTACCGCAGGTTTATCCCCGAATTCTCTCGAATAGTCCAGCCCATCACCGCCTTGTTAAAGAAAAACAAACGTTTTGAATGGTCTACCGAGGCGGAACAAGCTTTCCAGAATTTGAAGACTAGATTTATCTCTGCACCGATCTTAAAACATCCTCGCCCAGAACTCCCCTACATCGTTGAAACTGATGCTTCGAGCCTTGCCATGGGGGCAGTTCTCTCACAAAAGGACCCAGTAACCAATCAGTTGCATCCCGTGGCATTTTGGTCCCGCAAATTCTCGCCTCCTGAAATCAATTACACTATTACTGATAAGGAACTTCTAGCTATCAAGTCCGCCTTTAAGGCTTGGTGGCATTATCTTCTGGGGGCCCGACACACCGTTACTGTGATTACAGATCACCGAAACCTGCAATATTTGAAAACCGCAAAAGCTCAATCCTCTAGGCAACTCCGTTGGGCACTATTCTTTGCTGAGTTTGACTTCATAATTACCTATCGACCTGGTACAAAAAACGGTAAAGCTGATGCCCTTTCTCGGATGGGAGTGGAAGAACATTTGATCAATCCTAAACCTGTACCTATCATTCCCGAACAAAGAATTCTAGGTGTAATCGCCACACAATCCATAGAGGAAGTTAAGGATAAAGCCAGGCTACTGGTAACTCCAGCAGACATACAGAATTGGCATCTGCAGGGAAAGGACTTTACGGTGAAGGACAACCTATTATATTTCCAAGAACGGTTATACCTGCCCAGCACAGATTTACAGAAAAAGGTGATCTCTTGTTATCACGATTCTTTAATGGAAGGACATCCCGGTATGACCAAGACCTCGGAAAAGATCAAGCGCTACTTCTGGTGGCCGTCTTGGAAAAAAGATATCAGAGACTTTATAATGTCCTGTGGAGTATGCGCCCAAAACAAGAGTCAAAAGGAAAAACCAGCCGGCCTCTTACGCCCTATTGACATCCCGCCTCGCCCTTGGCATACGCTTTCTATGGACTTCATCACCGATCTACCTCCATGCTCCGGATACAATACGATCCTAGTTATCGTGGACCTATTCTCCAAGATGGCGCATTTCATTCGACTCAGAGGCTTACCAACAGCAGCAACTCTGGCCCGAGAATTTCTCGAAAACATCGTCCGACTGCACGGTTTTCCTTCAGTTCTAATTTCGGATCGAGGTAGTCAATTTATTTCTCATTTTTGGCGAAGTTGCTGTCGGTCGGCTCAAATTGATGTGAGACTTTCGACCAGCCACCACCCTCAAACCGACGGACAAACCGAGAGGACCAATCAAACTCTGGAACAGTATTTGCGCTGCATGCTACAACAAACTGAAAAAACTTGGAAAGATATCCTTTGGATAGCCGAATATGCCTACAATAACTCTGTCCACTCGGGAACTGGGAAGACCCCGTTTTTTCTTTTATATGGTAGTCACCCTCGAACCTCGGAGTTGGATCCACTCCAAGATCTTGGAACACCAGCAGTAGACCACCTGCATTCTACAATCACCCAAGCCTTTAAGGAAGCCGTTTCTCACCTTCAAAGGGCTAAAGAACAATACAAGAAAGGAGCAGACCAACATCGGAAGGAAGCCCCCCAATATCAAGTAGGAGATCAAGTCTGGTTATCCACCAAATATCTACCTCTAAAAGGACCACACACATTCAACCCAAGATACCTTGGTCCCTATTCCATCACTACCATAGTAAATCCAGTACCGGTCAAGTTGGACTTGCCCCCTCACATGAAGATACATCCGGTCTTCCACGTCTCTCTATTAAAACCCGTGCAACCTCAAACCCGACTAACTACATCTCCGAAACCTATTCTAGTTGATGGAGAACTTGAGTTTGAAGTCAAAAGCATCCTGGATTCCAAGATCTCCAAATCTAAACTATTTTACCTGATTGACTGGAAAGGCTACGGTCCCCAAGAAAGATCCTGGGAACCTGCAGAATATGTTCACGCGCCTCGTCTAATCAAAAGATTTCATCGAACATTTCCTAACAAGCCCAAACCCCCGGAGAAGCCCGGTTTGGGAGGGGCCTTGA
This sequence comes from Ambystoma mexicanum, assembly GCF_040938575.1. NCBI lineage: Eukaryota > Metazoa > Chordata > Amphibia > Caudata > Ambystomatidae > Ambystoma > Ambystoma mexicanum. The sequence goes on along the minus strand of NC_090936.1, from coordinate 100,023,743 downwards.
GGGGGGGTGCTGTCATGATCTCTGCTTCCAAAAGATCAGGACTTGCCCGACTCCCTTGGAAGCAGACCCATAACCCCGGTTCCGAGTGCCAGCCAGTCCCAATTGGGACCTTTTGGACCCTGTCCTGGCACCAGTGGCACCAGGCTCATAAAGATGCCCAGTCCCAGCGCTGGAAGCGCCGGGCTCATAATGCTTGGGTGAACTTACCTGCAGCAGACCATGCTGCTTACTTACCTGCCAGTTGAACCCCTGATCCTCTTCTGTTTGGGACTACTTTTCCTGTTGGGTGGGGCAGGACCCACTCCCTAGGTTCAGAACACTGGAACTCTTCTGGAAAGCAGGAACTCTTTTCTTACCTAGGCGTGGCTGTGGAAGGAGACACCTAAGCACTACAGGAGACTATTTAAACCACACCCGATGGATGAATCTTGCTTTGTGTTATTCTGCATTCTCTGCAGCAGAACGCTCATCGTGTCTTCTGCTTCTGATCCTGGGCCTAAGGGAACAAAGGCTTACCATCCTGGAATCCAGTCTTCAGCAGCACCTGTAAAGACCAAGAAAGAACAGGTTAGCACTACGGTCTTCAGTGGCAGCGCATCTCTTACCTGGTCCATCGGCTGTCACCAACGCCTCGCGCTGCATTCCGGCATCTGAAAGACAAAGGCTTACCTACTCTTCGCATGCTCCGGAGGTCTTCGCACTGCATTCCGGCATCTGAAAGACAAAAGCTTACCAGCTCTTCGCACGCTCCGGAGGCCTTCGGCGCTGCATCCCGCATCTGAAAGACAAAAGAAGGTGCGTTTAAAGACATTGGGCAACTTTATTACTCACGTGCCATTACTCCTTCCCACGCCGAATCCAGTGGGTATTCCAGCACCCTTCAGCTTCTCTAAAGCTCCGAACTTGTACTTGCAAGATAAAAGGGACAGTTAGTGCACATCGTGAAGCAGGCTACAAGCGCTTACTTATGTGCTTCCAGGCGCTTCTATTCCTCACGCGGGTTCGATCCTCAACTCTCATCAGCCCGCCATCCGCCATCGCCGGAACCCTGCAAAACAAGAGATATCATTACAAAAGACTTTTAAGACATTTGAAGTGCCCAGAACTTACCGTTCGTGCAGTTAACGACGGACAGCAGTCCTCTGAGGTCAAGAGGCCTGCACCCTTATCCAGTGAAGAAACTGGTTACGGCACCCTGCCCCGAGGCAGATGGAGAGCTCGGCGTTCACTTACCTAAGGTGAGGGCGTTAACCTTTGGGGTTCTACAGGAGAAGAGAAAGGGAAGAGGAGAGAGGCACCCAATAACCCCAGTTCATTAATCCCATATTTTCTATCTGCAGACATCTTACTCTTCGAGTCAGACATACAGTGCACAGAGGTCCAGCCCAAAGAGACAACCGTGTGTTACACATCACCTTTGAAGATACGGCATTCACCCAGTCAAGACCGGCGCCTCTGCGGGAATCAGGTGAGCGTTACAGCTTCTCTCTTCAATGAAATGCTCAAACAGAGCAAAGCAGCCCCAAAGCCCAGGAACACAATAGAGAGCAATAGCGAAATTGGACTCATAAAAGAGCTGGAAAAACTTCAGAAAAAAGAAGTCAGCAAATGGTGGGAGGAACATTCCTTAAAAGACTATATGGAAGTAGGAAGAATCCCACCATTTGAGGAACAAGATCCTGCAATGCTCAAAGAATGGAGCAAAGCTACTAACACCTGCTCAAATACGTTTTGCAACTCCTGGTAAAATATGCGGAAGCCGACAGAAAGAAAACATTTGAGAGGATTAAGGAGGTGGAAAAGAGACTAGGGGAGACGCCTGAAAGCGAGGAGGGAAAGAAACTGAAGATCAATATGGAGAAAAATCTCACAAGCTACAAGGAAGAAATTAAACAACGGAAACAATGCAAATTTTTGCGTGATAAAGAAGACAATGAAAGAGGAAGTATCTACACGTTCGCCCAGAGATTTGAGCAACTAAGACAAATATCTGTTAACCAAACCCCTATATCCATGGAGGAGAATGATAAAGAGGGAAATATAGAATCCTCAGCATCAGAGTGAGATGCTACGGCAAGTGAAAATGACGAACCAGCCATACATCTAAATTTTTTAGAAGAAATGAGACTGTTATGCCAAGATGGCAAAAAACTAAAACAATCAAAAGTTGGAAACCAAAGCCGGGGAAAAAGCAGAGGTGGCCGGGTAAAACAAGGCGGGGGCAGAGGGGCAACCAATGCCACAAACAGTATACCGGCCAGATCGCTATGCTGTGGAAAATAGACGAGAAAGTCAGAACTGAAGGACAGAAACTTGTCAAACCATACCCTCACTAAGCATCCAGAAAGGGTTTTAAATCACGGTTTGAACTTCTGCCCGGCTGCATCCTTCAACTATGTTCAAACACGGATTGATTTTGACCATTTTGTGCGCAGACTCCATCTAAAGAAATTCTTTGCCACTAACCAAATTGCCACCAAAAAAACACTAAAAGAAGGAGGCAAAACAGATCTAACTATCAAGGAACTAGAAGCACTGACAGATCTGGTTGATTTACAAAAAGAAACCGAGCCTGGGGAAAGGAGAATAGATCTCGAAGATCTTGACATAAGAACAGATTGGACTATGAAAAGCAAGCTCAAATTGAAATCTAAATTTAACCCAATGGCCAATAACATTGAAGTATTTCAGACTCTTGTTATAGAGGATTTGAAACAATATCGAAGGGCGAAAAAACCGAGACTCAAAGACAATCTGTCAATTAAAGACAGGACAGCTCTGAAAGAACTACAATTGCTTACCAACTGTGTCATCAAGCCCTCTGATAAAGGGCGGAATATTGTCCTAGTGAATAAGGGCTTACAAACAACTGAATGACAGAAAATGCTATGAAAGAATCGGAAGCAATCCCACTAAAAAGTTGGAAGAGAAGATAAACAATTTCTTGTCTGGATGGGAGAGCAAAGGCATCCTCACCGAAGACAATTGTAAGTTCTTGTTAATATCAAATTCGATCATACCTACAATCTATTTTCTCCCTAAAGTGCACAAAGACACGAAAAAACCACCTGGGAGACCAATAGTTTCGTCAATGGGCTCAGCCCTAGAGAATATGTCCAAGTATATTGACGAGGTACTATCCCCATTTGTTAGCTCTCTTCCCTCGTACCTTAAAGATACTACAGATTTTCTGAAACACATTGATAACATTCCATGGGAACAGAATTACATCATGGCAACAATGGATGTGGTGTCATTGTACACATCCATCGGGCATGAATATGGCAAGCAGGCATGCGAAAAGTTTCTAAATACAAGATCACTTAATTATTTGGAACACACGCAAATGGTTTTGGAGATGATTGACATGTGTCTGACAAATAACGTTTTTATCTTCAATAATGAATTCTTTAGACAAGTGCAAGGCACTACAATGGCCACAACTTTTGCCCCATCGTATGCCAATCTATCAATGGGAGCCTGGGACGCTTCTGATGTCTGGTCAGATCAGAATTGAACGTCAACAGAAAATGTTGTACTCTGGCTGAGATATATTGATGATCTGTTTATAATCTGGAAGGGATTCCAGAAGGCCTGGATCGACTTTGTGAAACTATTTAATGATAATGAATACAATCTTAGATTCACATAGCCATACTTTCCTAACTTTTCTGGATGTGGACATCAGAATTGTAGATCAAATACTAACAACTGAACTACACAGGAAACCGACTGGAACTAACACACCTTTGCATGCGACCAGTGGCCATTCAAAAACCTTAATTTGGAGCATACCCTATGGGAAATTTATAAGAATTTGGCGCAATAGCTCAACTTTGAAGGCATACGATCAAGACAGTAAAATCGCAGCTAAGGGGTTTTCTGAACAATGCTATCCGAAAAAGATTATTGAGAAAGCTTATGTCAAAGCAAGGAAACAGGAAACATCGAGCTTTCTCACAGGCTCCCGTACAGAAGCCAAAACACTGAAAGAACAAGAAAAAGACACAACAAGACTGATTCTAACTTTTGACAGTGAAACATCGAAGATAAAACAGATACTAAAAGACATTGGAAAATACTAATGGCCGATAAAGACCTTGCTAATAATCTGAAACTGTACCCAGAAATAGGCTTAAAACGCAACTGTTCTTTGAAAGATACTTTGCTTCAAAGTTTCATGAAAAATGAAGTTACATCTAACAAAGGAATGTGGCTGACATCACAAAAAGTGGGTTTTTTAAATGCACAAAATGCAACATTTGCAAATATGCCAAAAACTGTGCAACTTATGAACATCTGATTTTGGGTAATACTATCAAAATTCTGGACACAATTACCTGTGAGGCTGAATATGTTGTATATGCATTAGGTTGCGCCTGCAAGAAATGGTATATTGGCAGCACTAAATGCAAGTTAAAAATATGGATTCAGCAACATGTTAGGGCCATTCGAAATCAAGACCCAAATTACCCAATGGCCAAACATTTCAGTGAATATCATGACAGCAACATGCAGAGTTTTTTCTTTTTTGGCATTTATAAAATTGATAAGGAACCAAGAGGAGCTGACCAAGAAAAAGACTCCGCCAAAAAGAAACGTGTTTATTTTGGACTTCGAAACAAAACATCCAATATGCCACAATGTGGACGAAGAACTGTATACGTTTTTAGGACAGTAACTTCAGATTTTGAGAATGCATACTTTGCCTCTTGGTCCCTTTGCGTCAGCTTGTTCTTGTGAATCTTTAAATTTTCTGCCTTACATGACCTACCATGGATAACCTCTATTCATCTTCCATTTTGAATTTTTGATCCAGAAGGAGAATGTTCATGCCTTACAAAATGAGATTGAGAATCATTTATGTTCCCATTTCCATTCCTCTCTTTCTACATCTCCACGTCTCTATCTATTCTCTTCTTTCTTTCTTCCTTTATCCGATTTTCATGAGGATGTAGGTAGTAGCCTGATGTGGGGACAGTTATTGGGGTCTCCATTGTTTCTCTTTTATGCACTGAAGGTGATCTTTTATGTTTTAACGGTGAACATGTGACAAGGAGGTTTTTTGAAAGGAATGAATTGTGGTATTGTTACAGCAGTTTCTTTTGATAGTGTAAAGTTGTATTTTAAACCAGAGATAGACTTTTTATGATACAATATGTCCTTTATATATGTACAAATTCTGTTTTGAACATCAGCTCTTGCTGGTAGCTAGATAGCAACACACCAACTTTGGGGCTATAAATGTGTCATTAATACACAGATATTAGAGATATACATATGATTTCAGAATTGTCTGATAATGTATACTGATCCTGTAATGTCTAAGTTGGAAGTTTTCATTACAAAATTGATACGCGAGCAGGAAAAGCATTACGGACTGTCCAATGCAACCGCTCAGCAAGTTAGAGCAACTCTAGTTACATTATACACTATGTCTGTCTGGCATTACACAGTTGCCAGACATATATCTGATATTTTTTCATGATAATTTCAAAAGAGACTGGTAACTGACAAAGAAAGTTTTGGCCATTATAATAGGAATGTCAATAACAGCGATCAGGGTGTCTCTATATAGATTCACTGAACCTATAGGACATATACGAAGTAGACATTTAACAACAAAGAAAACATAGATGTACTAAGCATTTTAAGAAACAGTGAGCACTATGCACTGTAATGTTGCAGTATTTTCCACGAGTTGCACTAGACACTTTATGTATGAGTGAAATTTATGCACGAGGCACTTTACGAAGTCTATGACAACATGTTGAACTGTGTATGTTTCCTTTTATACAATTTTGTATATATTTTATTCTAATTTTAACATCCTAGTGGGGACATGCTAAAGAAATTGAAAGTGTTATGTATTAAAACTATGTCACTTTATCCATTCCAAAATGGCTGAAAGGTTTACAGCTACCCTTTCAGTCCACCTTTTATGTCAAACTTCCTGTCACATGGGGTATTTTAACAGTATGATGTTTGTGTATCACTTGTTGTGATCAAGCGGTGAGGTAACCGCGAAACGCGTAATTTTTTTGTGCCATTAAGTATGGAGCACCACGTACTTTGTGGTTTTTATTAACAGTCATGGTCTGCATAATAAAGAAGGTATTTTGTCTGCAGTAAACGGGTTTCCTGGTGATTCTCTGCAGTACGGGGGAGTGCCTCCCATTCCGACTGTAGGAAAACAGTCTCATCCAATATATATATTGCAATTTTTCACGGGTGTGCTCTTTGTAGTCCATACCAAAAATAAAGGACGTTTTTTACAAATGAAATATGCGTGAGTGGCGTACTTTGTTTGGAGGAACGCTGGATGGAGGCGTGCCGCTGTGAGCCGCTGCTTCGCGGTTCGTTTTTTTGCTTATATATATTCCTTGATAACCAGTAGATGCCAACATACATCCTTGTTTCCAGCCTCAATATGCTAGGATAAAAGCCCCTCTTCATTTAATTTGACTCAAATAAATGTGTCCAAAAGTACAATTGATAGTAGGGAGAGACAGCCGGCATCTCTCTTGGCACAGAGACAAAGGCCTGTTTAAAGGATAAATAGATTGATTGGTGAGTTTGAAATGGACGCTTCGTAATACCAGACAAGAAACAGATGTTCCCAGGCATTGCACTAATCCAGATAGGTGAAAGTCAAGCTGTATGTTGCCACTATCCATTTTAAGAGCAGTTTTAAGACCAAACAAGCAAAAATATTCCTGGGAATATCTAAAAGGGCTATCTGGCAATAACTGTTCACAGCATTTCAATTTCCCTTCTTAAATATGGGGGTGACTAGTGAATACTTCCATAATGAAGGAATAAGACCGCTGTTTATCACTTGATGAAATATGATTTCAACATTACGTTACATAATCCATCTGGGTATAGAGCACTTGATGTTTTAATTTGCAAAAGGACATCAATCAAACACTAGAAACATCATTTTTGCAGACATTCAGAGTATTGATAGAGGCAATCATGAGTGGTAAAATGCATAACCCACGCTTGTTCACTGATCAGATTAAGCATCAAGGAGGCAGTAGAGGTATTCATATAATCCTTAAGCAGCAACCAGATCTGGGAACTTGATTTGCACGCTAAAGCTGCTATCATCATTTCTCAATGTATCTGAACTTTTTATTCCTTTATTACAGTTTTTTATTTTTTTCACTGTCCCAGTTTATGTACTTTGTTCATTTGTATGGTAGATTACCTAGAATGGTTTGTTTCCTATCTCTTCTCACCATAGCCTTCATATCTGCAATTATTGCATCATAGGGATGTCTACGAAGTTACGACAAAAGCTCACTGTTTTCAAGTTTGAGTGTAGGATACACTAGTCTGTACACTGCAAGTGTTAAGAACAAGAACAAAAATGTTCAATTACCCCTCTTTTAGTCTACCTTTTGGAGTGGTCAGATGGAAAAATTTACATTTCCATAGCGTGAACTCAAAAAAAAAACACGTTTGAAGAAATTAATTGAAAAAGAGATGGGTCTTTTACATCTCTTTCCCTTTTTGTTTGCGGGACCTAGTGATCCCGTAGTACAAAGGTTCGTATAACCCATCCAATATGGCGGATCAAAAACAAACTATCACACAAGCGCATCGGACCGCGCCACGTCATTGCGCGATCACATGTCTGCTCAACCACATGGTGGGAAGTGCACTGGACCACGCTACGTCATTGCGCAATCACATGACCGCTTAATACACGGCAGGAAGTGAATCGCGGCATCAAACGAATCAGTCGATACGGGAGCTTAACGAACGCAGATGACGGGAGGACACCCAATGATAGCCAAAAAGTAAAAAGCAGGTAAAAACCAATCTGTGTTATGCCTGCCTCCTATATTTATATTTATAAAAGGGCGATGCCTGAAATTATGAAGATGATGTGTACATAAATGCAGCTACCCAGAGGGGTACACACAGAAATGGATAATTAGGAAACAATACATCTATTTTTCTAAACCTGTCTTTCTGCCTTTACATCTAGGTAGACGACAGGGTAAAGTCAAAGTTGACTAAATCTGGGTATAAGCAATTCCCTCCCAAAAAACAGCGCAGCAGCAGCTTGCAAGGCGCCATTTTTCATAAAGGTTAGTACATGAATCTTTCGAAACAGTACTAGCACAAACCATGTAATACAGAAATGTAAAGGTTCTGAACACACCGTGTGCCTCCCCCTCCTGTTTTGTGTTACAACAGGTTCGACGCACTCAATTAAATTAACAACTAATGTTTTTCTGTTAATTCACAAAAGGGAAACAGAGTCTCATTCATTGAATAAGCAGATTAGTCAACCCAAAATATAAACAAGGAATAAGGAAGCAAACGCCTGATTAGCCTAACCGCAAGAAGACTAAAAGGTCAGTGGAAAGTACCTGCACAGGTTGTGAAAACAAGTTTTTAACACCTCAATGTTTTAAATTACCTTTAATTCCAGATAACTTACTAAAATAATTTCAAATTCTCTCTACTTTATAGTCTCCTACCGAACTCTGACAAAACGGGGATCTGTTTTTATGTTTTTTTGAACTTGTTATCATCCTACTGAAACAACGTACTGTCCTGAAGAGGGCTACAAACGACAACAGCGGAACACCAGGGAAGGTGTTGAAGATACTCTGTTCAGCCAAAACATATGTAGACATCCCACAGACACCAAAAATAACATTGGCCCTCATTACGACCCTGGCGGAAAGTGACTGACCTGACCGCCATAGCGTAAATAGCGTTTCCGCCATTGCACGACGGAGTAAAGTGCGGCTAATTCCGACCCATCGGGCACGAGCACTACGCCATGGCGGAAGTGCAAAGTCCGCGATGGCGGAAATGTCCCCAAAACGCCCCTCACCGCCGTCGTACGGCGCCCTAGGTGCAATTCCGCCACCCATCTTAGCGGTCACCGTAATGAGTGGCAATCGGAAAGTACGGTGACCGTAAATATACGGAAACGGAAGTAAAAACATGGTCCCGGAACGGGAAACAGCACGCCGTACACCTATAAAATCAGAATACCCACACAACCATAAAAAATACTACCCTGAGACACATCCCAACCCGTCATCCACCCTAGTGAAAGCAATAAAAATGGGAAAAGTAGCGAAAAAAGCGTGCGACCGCAAGCGGCAGGTCCACTTCTCCCGTGAGGAACTCACCGTGCTCACAGAGACCCTCCAGGAGAATGCTGCCGTCGTCTTCTCGACGCAAATGACCAGGACGGCACTTGCGAACAAGAAGGCCATATGGGCCCTGGTGGCACAGCGGGTAAGTGCGGTGGGGACCGCACCCCGCAACCCACAGCAATGCAGAAAGCGATGGGACGACTTGCGGATACGCGTACGGAGCATACTATCCGCCAACCGTAACATTGCCACAGCTACCGGGGGAGGATCGGAATCACCCATCAAGTTGACCCCCTGGGAAGAAATCTGTGCCTCCACCATTGGAATGGAGAGTATAGAGGGAGTCGGAGGGATGGAGAAAGGAGTGCAGACATCCGAAGAATCAGGTAGGTGGCCCAAATAAAACAATGCTAAATCCACAATGTCCAATCATGTGAAGTACCATGTGTCCACATAGTGCAACAGTAACGCATGTCCATGAGAACGTCCACATACATTGGCCTGATAGCGCACTTTAAAAGTCACATTAAATACATAAATAATTAAAAATCCTAAAAACACCCTCTACACGTGCAGCAGGCACACCCTAACTGCAGGCTGCAAAACAACTGCATCCTCAATCCACACAAAAATGAAACCACCTCCAAGGCCCTGACCCAAATCACCCTCAGGTACCACCCCAATGCATGTGATACATTGCCATTCCAATTTCCACAGACCCATTAATAACGCTCGCCCTCCTTTACTCCACCACAGGGTACGATTCAAACGACGAGCTCCAGGACACCCCTACCAGCACACCTGCAAAGAGGGCCAAGACCAACGGCCAAAGACCCTCCACCTCAGCTGCACGGATCAAGACACGGCAGCAGCACAAATCAAGTGGCAGCACACAGGAGGGAACTTCAACAGGCACCCCAGCAGCCAGCATGCCCACAACAGCACCACCACAGGTCCCCCCAATGGATGCCACAGAAGGCACTGCTTCTGGTGGCAGCAGCACCATAGGTGACACTGCATTAATGGCAGCATGCTCCGACACTGAAAACGGGGATTCCGATGTAGGATCCATCCATGACCTGTCTCAATCCCCCTGTTTGTTTCATTTCGTACACCATGAGGATACCACGCAGGGGCACCCACAAGACGACGACTGGCCATCCCCCACAAGCCCTGTGGCAAGGCAACATGAGGTGATCAGCCCCTCTGTGACACCACCGCAAATGGCCATGGCACAGCAGAGGCAACAGTCCCTCGACCAGGTGATCGTGCAACAGCAGCAACTGGCCACGCTCCTCAAGGACCATGCTGATGAATGTGGGGGTACTAAGGCAGCCATAGAAACATCAACTGAGACACTTAGGGCAGAAATGGAGAGAAGTACAGAGACACTAAGGGCACAAATGGAGAGAAGCACCGAGAGCCTGAGAGTACAAATGGAGAGAAGCACCGAGAGCCTGAGGGGGGAACTGCATGCGACGTCCAAAGACGTATGTGCTGAACTTGCCGCTGTGCGCCGTGTGCTCACTGAGCTCTCACAAACCCTTAGGGACATGCATGGACGTGAGCAGGCAGAGACATCATCCGTTGCAAGTTCCGTCCAGGGCAGCCCCCAACGTAGATCTGGGAGGAACCTGCGCTCCACAGGCAGGGGTGCCCCTGATACCCGGAGAGGGGGCTTGCAATAGCGTCTGCCCACTGACAATGAGCATCTTTGGACACTGGTGTTCGGGGGGGAGGTAGGAGGGTGGAGGGGGTGTGTTGGGCTCACTTGGGTGGCGGGTCGATGGGGTGTGTAACATAATTTCACATATGCTATAAACATTGCACAATCATCCAATGAGATGTGTGGACATTGATCTTTGTGTACGAGGCCTTTATAGGCATACAGTCCATATTGTGCATGTTCCAGACACACACAGTGCCACAAGTCCCGTGTCCATGTATCAGCCACCAGGCGTGAGTGCTAGAAGCATGAATCAATGAGAATCTGACGAATGTCACGGCCCTCCTGTGCCTCGCGGACTCCTTGAGGTGCTGCCACATCCCCACCCTCATCATGACCATCTTCAGGTGCTTGCAGTTCTGCGTCAGGGGGCATGGGCACATTTCTACGTACGCACATGTTGTGTAGCATGACACATGCCATGACCATCTTTGCAACCTTCTCATGGCGGTACAGGAGTGCCCCGCCAGACCTGCTGAGGCAGCGGAAACGAGTCTTCAGTAGGCCGAATGCCTGTTCTATGACTACACGGGTACGTGAGTGGGCATGGTTGTAGTCCTCCTCATGCTGGTTCTGTGGGTTCCGGAGTGGTGTAAGGAGCCATCTCTTCAGTGGATACCCGGCATCACCTGTATGTGGACAATAAAGGATGTTTGTGGAATGACATTGCTACGTACGCACCCCCCCCCCCCTTCCTGCCAGGTCATTGCCGCATCACATACCCCACATTATCATGCATGAAATGAGACTCACCGAGTAGCCAGGATCTGTTCCCTGCGTGTCGCTCCATGTAGTGTGGTATTGTAGAGTTCCTCAAGACCATAGAATCATGGGTTGATCCAGGAAATCGGGCACAACAATGTGTAATGATCCTGTTGGAGTCACACACCATTTGTACATTAAGAGAATGAAATTGTTTTCGGTTGCGGTACTGGGCCTCCATGGCATGTGGGACGACCAATTCCACATGGGTGCAGTCGATGGCACCAATGCAACCCGGTATGCCGCCAAGTGCATGGAATCCCACTTTTGTGTTCGTAATTTCCTGCTCCGAGCGTGGTAGGGAGATGTAGTCGTCTGTGTGCTTCAGGAGGGCATCGAGCACTTGCAATAGTGTCCGTGAGAACACTGGCTGTGAAATGCCATGCAACTGTCCGACTGTGTGCTGGTAGGTGCCTGTGGCCAGGAAGTGGAGTACAGACACCACCTTCAGTAGGGGTGGGATGGCGGTTGGGCTATCTATCATGCTGACAAGGTCAGCCTGTGTCATGTCCACAATGGCGGTTATGGTGTCCCGGTCCAAACGGTAGAGGGTGTGGATCTGCTCATCCGTGAGGTTGAACGGATGTGCTCGGAGGCGTGGGATTGCGGGCTGCCTGCGTGGTGGTAGTGGCTGTGCTGGCGGGCCTTGCTGGCCCTGCCTTGCCCTCCTCCTCCTCCTGCGTCTCCTCTGTGCGGCCGGTTGTTGTAGTAGTTGGTGTTCGTCTTCTTCTTGAAGTTGGAGTACTTGCAGTGCTATCAGGTCCCCCAGGGCCAACATCGCTAGTCCTGCCGGTAGCATTTTGGAGTGGGTGTGGTTGTGGGAGGGGGTTGGGTGTGCAATTTATGTGTTTTCAGGCTGTATAGCCTCCACCTGTGGTGATTCATTCCACCTGTGCAAGCTGCAATCCCCTTTGGGCGAGCACGTCCCGCACACAACGCTGCAATTTGACGCATGGCATCTTGCTATTACAATCATGTATTTAATCCCGATGGCAGTGAAATATTGGTTCATATGTTCATTCTGCTATGGTCCCATTGTTTCACATACTATCTTTGCAGTCGCGAACAAACTTGTGAAGGGTCAGTGGAATGTAGTACTCGATTAACGGTGGACCCTCATGCAGCACTGTACCGAGGTTCACCGACGGGCGGGGCGTCCCATTTGTGAGTGAAGCCAGTTGCCATTTTCACACACTGCCGCACTACATGGATGAATTTGTGATTTCAAGCGGTCACAGATGCCTTTTCGACGTGATGTTGCAAATGAGGAATTCGAAGGACGGCGCTTTCGGTTTTCAGCTAGGGGCGAGGAGACGCCCACAGGTCTGACTGCAAATATAACGTTCTATTGTTTAATATCCTTGGGACAGGGGCCATGGCGAGAATGCAATGATTGATATGAATAGTATGGGATGCGTAATAGCGTAGTGGACGATAAGGCAGGACGTTCCCAAATACATGTTACTTCACAACACTGGAATTCCGGCCTGGAGCACAGTGGATTTTGCAGACTGCATTACGCACAGACTCAATGGAAATTTCACATGTTATGTGAGTAAATAATCAGGCGTTTTCATTCCGGGATGAGGGAATGATGTATGGATGCATGGACAGATGATTTAATGGAGAGTTTGCCATGTACAGGGCTTTTTGGAATCTATCCACCTCCCCTGCGCTATGTGATGCAGAGCTGCCATAGTGGGACCATCGTCTATCTGCCCTTGTTGAACCCTCCCTGTCTCGACGCGCCTTCAAACACTTGTGTCTATGCACGTTACTAATCCCATCTAATGGATTCTGTTTTGACAGACGCATGCACACAAACACTCGTTTGTAATAGTGTTTTCACCTCGATTTTTATAGTTATGATTCGCAAGTGATTTTTGGGTGGGAATAATCCTTTTGAGTGGGCTAGCATGCATATGGCTGTGGATTTAGTGTGATCATTGAAGTGAGTAATTCAAATGAAGTTCTGATGCCCATACTATTCTTTTTCATTTCATTTGGGTGACAGGTATCTCCTCCCCTTTTGCCGCTGCCATCTGTATGCCACTCCTGCAGATGGCTTTTACTCCCGACACCTGCTGCTTCGTGTTAATCAGTGGAGCACCATTACGATCTTATGGGACGATCGCCAATGGGCCACATGCCCTTACGCAGTACTAGTGGCTAGGAGCAACATATCGACCTTTCAGCTGGACTAGTGCCTACCTAATGGGACGGCCCTGCGGTTCTAGGCGCTTCCATGTTGCCTTTTTGAACGTGAATGTAGCCCCTGTGTACCATGAAGGAACAGGGCGTCACACAAGAAGAAGCTGGTCATTTATTGCGGATGCAGCCCACAATAATGAAATATATTTTGGAGTTCATGACCTAATGGCTGTATGGGCTTGGTGATTTTGTTGTGCATTAAATTTCTATTCTGATATTAACCGTGTAGCGTTCTTCTTTGCAAGTAATGTAGCATATTCCTATTTGTGGAGCGATGTATTGTGAGAAGATCTGCATTGGGTTCCGGCTTCTGAGTATAGTTGCGTGGTACTGTACTGGGCGCGTTTGCCTACGAAGCCCAGTGTGGCCAGGGAGTGGTGTACAGGCACTCAGTAGGGCCTTTTACGGTTGGTTCGCGATGCCGTACTTCTCACCATGGCGGAATGGTACTTTCCGCCATGCTTGATGGCGTTAGGTAAATGTCCGCTAGGGTCAGAATTCGCGTACCGTTGCGCCATGGTGGTAATTACGGTTTGGCATGGCGCGCGTGCGCGTACTTGGTGCAGTTAGCGTTGGCGTTCACTACGGTGTCACAAATGGCATCGTACTTTACGGTGACGGGTCATAATCGCACCGAGCGCTATTCGATGGCGGTATTGCATTTCCGCCAACGTTTTTCGATTTCCGCCAGGGTCGTAATGAGGGCCATTGTCTTTCTACGAAAACGATTTCTCAGTTCACTTTTGTACATTGATAGTTTGTTTCCCCTGCCATAATAGATTCTGGTATTAACATCTTTGTCATTGTGATGAATTATGAATTTCACTTACTAATCCCAGCCATGATTGGCACAAACACACAAGCATTCTGGACCTGTCTTTCAACTTTTTATGAATTTAAGTGTTGGTGATGCCTTGTGGAAAGCATATACTACATAACTATGTATTGAATCGTGTTTTTATATGTTTACTTCTTTGGCATAATAACTTGGGTAAATGAACTAGATAATGTATCCCTTTTTTCCATCTGACCACTCCAAAAGGTAGACTAAAAGAGGGGTAATTGAGCATTTTTGTTCTTGTTCTTAACACTATATAAGTGGTCCCGATAGTGCTCAATCCCCCTTCAACAAAAATGTTGGGACTTACCCATTGTCTTCTCCTATACACTGCAAGGCATTCCCTTTAGTGAGTGAGGTTTGTATGCCGTCCATTTCAACCTGTTCCTTCCACCTTGGGGTTCAATTGTGTGTTCGTAATAGTCGCACTATATATGATTTATTTGGGTCCCATTTATTCCTAGAATGCTATAATCACTCTTCAAGGTTGGAATAATCTCAAACCTTTCTAAAGTGATAATGGAATATGTAATGACAAAGGCATAGTCAATTATAGCAGACAATTTGTCCCTATTCAACCAGTCAAAGTCGAGCCACCAACTCACTCGATTTGAAAGGACAGCATCGGTACTGAGTACATATTTTATATTGAGATCTACCACAATTACAATAGTATACATGGCTATATCTCCCAAGCATAAATCTAGCATGTTGCAAACTAACAACTTGTCATCCAAGATAGCGATTTCATTCAAATTAAGATTCAAAAAGGCTGTATCTTTAAGTTGGCGATTTTGGAGGAGCACAGTTTGGTTAGTTGGATAAATTAATGTGGGTATGTCCAAGGTGATAACACACAGCCAAGCTCTATTTTTGCTGCTATTAAAAAACCTGATGGTCTGCCCCTGGAATATTTTATTGCTGGGATCCAGCAAACTTCATATCCATGGCAACTCAGTAAACCTGTTAGCCATTTTTCTTTTAATGCTATGATATGTCTATCAAAAGAAGCTAGGGGATATAACATCATTATTTCTTAATGTTTGAATCCTCTTGTGTTCCAGGCTATGGATATTTGGTTTTGCCTGGCACTAGGGATTATTTCAGGAATTGGTGCCATTGATCACATTCTTCAGCCACATCCAAGTTGTCTCTCCATAGTTTATAGAAGGATACTTCTCTTCTTAAGTTATTGCCTTGACAATTAAGACTTCCAAAGGTAGCTGTGGTTATTCAAGGGGATTGTCATTTTTACTTTATCCAATTGAGATAAATAATATATTGAATAGCTTGTGATTGGATTAGCTTGAGATACTTGTAGGCCTATTAGGAAAAGTATCTTCTCCTTATCTTTCTTTGTTAGGAGTAAGCAGTCGGAATATTATACACTATGAGCTTCAGAGTGAGGAGTTTCCAATTGTTCCACTAATGTGGATGATTATGAATATCTTCTTTAATTAGACAGATGAGTATTATCCTTATGGGACCATTGCAGGACTATGCTGAATTAAATGTCCCTGAGATTTAGAGGGGCGGGGCTCAACTCTTTCTGGATTATAGGATATATTATCAGATCTATGGACATTAAGATATCACCGTTAGCTGCCTTCTCCAGGGTAAGAAATTCACTAGTTCCATTACTCAATTTCACGCTCCCATCATTGTTATTGTATATAATCTCCCAGATAGATGTCACTGACTCAAACGAGTCGTGAATCAATACACATGGAGGAAGAGATTATCTTCGGCAGAAATATTTAAACATTATCTACGATTCATAGATCAGAAGATTTGTTTAAAAGGCCCCCCCTGCCCTTTAATTAATATAATCCAATGTACAGTATATCACTGGGTTTTAGTTTGGGATGGCAGGGTAGCCAGGGCCTCTTTTTTACAAGTACTTTGTACACCTCTTGATTTTTTTTTTTAGTGGTACCATTGCATTTCAGTATCTTTCGCCATTTTTGATTCTGAAATACATCGAATACATCGAATACAGGCTCATCAACTTCATGTGTTTCTATGACCACATCAGACATTGGAGAATGCCTACCATCATGATTCAATATTGGAGAAGATTGATCCATAATGGCAACCTGCTCCACAGACAACTCCAAACACTACCAAGGATATTGCTGCAGGGTATCCATAATGAAAAGCTCCTCCAAGGACTGTGAAACAACTCTAGCCACTACCAAGGGTTGGATTTTGCTGCAGGGTGCCTCACAGGAAGGTATGTTCAATGGCAAATTAATTTGTTCTTGTAATGACATTTGAAGTTGGTTTCCAAATTGTAATGTTAACCAGTCAACTTTCGGTGATGGAGCATTGTTTGGGCAACAGTTTTCTTTTCCAAAACTAGTTAGGCTAGTAATCCGCAGTATTCATCATCATTAGTATAATCTTATACAATGGATTAGGTGGTTTTGGATTCAACCCAAAGGAAGGTATCAAAATTGGTTTTACAAAAGACATGGGGAGGTTGCCTAAGATTTTAAAATTGATTTGTTCAAACACTACATGAGTTTCATGAACTACCTGTGAGTTGTTTAAAACTCTATATTCCAGCACAACTATATGGACAGATGGTGCATGCATGCCGTGATGTTTGATATGGTTTATTTGGATATTATTTGTACAATTTGAAAATAAAGAATTGGTATTTGACTGTTATCTGTTAAATGGATTACTGCCTGGGTTATTACAGATGGCTTGGTATATGAAGTTTCATTATGGGTTTCACTAGCACAATTTAATGTTGGTACTTTAATATCATGATTTGTATTGGTTTCATTTGATACTGTCAGCATCAGGTATATGGGGCACATCAATTAAGCAGTGTTCCTTATTACACAAAGCTAGTTGGCCAGTAAGCTTTCTAATTTACAAGCATCATAGCATAACTCACCCGTTAATCAGAGGAGACTGTCACTATGGCCATTTTGCGAAAAGTGCAAGATATGAGCAATTAGCAATTTCATACGCTGATTTCTTTTTGCCAGCTTTCAAGAGTAAAACAGAGGTAGGCTCAGCCACAGGTGAAGCAGGCTGCACTAATAACAATGTAGCTGAAAAATACTGTTTGCAGACAATCTTTTGTTTAATTAGTCTCTGGGTCAAGTCAGCAAAAGTATCCACGAGCATTCCCTCAATGCGCATGAATGTTATTGTTAAGGCCATCGCGCCCGCTGCTCTCTATGTATTCAATTGTTGAATTAGGAATTAAATAGCCTCTCTCTCAAAGTCAATTGACCACACCTGGCATCAGATTTACTCCCTATCATAGCGTTGGAAGCCATCGGACAGCCAAATATTGGAGTACAATTAATACTCTAGCTCTCCTCTGTAACCACAGAAAACATACTAGCTGGCTGGAATGCAGCATTGCGATTTTAAAAACGCACTGAATTCACACATATTGCTTTCAGATATTAATTTCATCATTTCTTCTGCATCAACTTGTAAACACTGGGCCTTGGTAGACAAAAAACAATTCCTATATTGCTGCCTAAATATTGGTAATCAATTCTCCTTAAATCCGCCAGATGGATTCTACTATTATCTTATCAGGGTGTTGAAGTCTTTTCACTCCTTGTCAGTAACCCTCACCGGATTGCACTTAAAATTCCATCAGAGCCCAAGTGAAGTCTTTTGTCGTTTTGGAGCCGCATAAGTTCATGAAACAATCAACAGCAGCAAATCAGCTCTTGGAAAGCATTTAGAGCACTAGGACAGATAAAGTTTTTATGAGACAAATTCAAAAATCCAGACGTGACTACATTTCTGCACAGCCCAAGCAGTCAGTGTTCAAGATGATGGGAGAGGTTCGGGCAAATATGAGCCACAGTGAAGGCCGCCCCTTGCCGTATTGTTTGGACTCTGCTCATACTCAAACCCTGAAGGATCCCGGGATTAACGTGAACGCCCTCTCCCTATTTGCTGGAAAATTAGCCCCCTCAGGAAAAGTGCCTCTCTTGCTCTTGATACCTATATGGGGGGTTTGCGCTGGCACCGGAGGATGTGGCCTCAGGGAGATGTGCTGCAAAACCACTTAAGGAACAAGAGGCGTTATTAGGAAAATTCCCAAATCATGATCCACAAGGGAATTCTTCACCCCCTAGTGTTGATCCAAACTCTTCATTTCAGACATTGGCGCATTGGAGGAAAACTTGAATGCTGTTGGGGGCAGATGGAGCTGTATGAGACTCGGAATGACAACGCGAATGAATCTAAGCTCATAATGCATTCTGATAACCCACCAACAAAAGGTTTTGATAAACTCTGATTTAGCAGCCTATCAAAAGATGTAACTATTTTAAAAGAAAAAATCTGATTGCTAAAAAGAAAATTCTGTCTATAATTCAAAACCAGCTAACTGCTTTGGATCATGTCTTGTTGCACGCAGATCTGAGCGTGGAGTGTTTTACATGCCACTCCCAGCTAAACTCATTTCGGGTCAAGGGTTGCATGCCAACACAAACACAACTATTATGCAACCCAACATCCAGCAGAGTGCCAATAGTGGGAAGCCAAATTGTGAAAGGAATAGTGGACATTAATCTCTAAGCTAATCCCTCAAAAGAAGATCCAGACTCCTCTCAAATCATCACAGATAAGAAGATCCCTAGGGAGCAGTCCTTCAAGATCGTCATGCCTCACCATGGTTACCAAGTGAAGAGAGAATCAGTGAACAGGCCTCAGTACAGGATGACCTAACTCACATTCAGCAAGTAGTGATGGCCACCCTGACAGTTGCACTCTGCCACTTCACCAAACTCTGTGTCATTAGTACACTGCAACATCAATCTACCCTACTCGCCATGATTCAGTCTACAAATCAAAATGAACTGTCCAAAATCAAAGAAATTGGACCACACTCGTATGAGAACCTTTCTGTTGGAAATGCAGAAGCTAGTTCCAAACAATTCTCCTGAGATCACAATACAGTAAAGATAGATCTCAAGTATACCTATAGAGAATAAAATCAAGCGCCAAAGAGCTACAATCTTGATTCAGAGAAATGTCATGAAACAGAGATCAGACATAAAACCACATATGACATCACAGGGGTGGAATTTGTTACATAAAGTAAAAAGGATTGAGTGATCCTTCATTTGGAAACTACCAAGCAAAACCTGTTAGATCAAGCTGACACATTACTCCCACTTAAGTGATCATGAAGGGATGGGCTCAGGGGGGGAGCTATAAGAGTAAACACAGCCCAGATGCTGAGCAACCGCTCAAGAAAATTAGTCCAAAAGAGGGAGGGATGTAAACAATGAATCTCAGGATGCAGTTTCACTCCAATGGAAGAGTCACTGCTATCTGCCAGTGAGCTGAATATGTTAAATGCCCAAATGGAGGGTGATATGCCAGGAGCTTGTACATGGAGGAGAGGCCACCTTTCCATCATGCTGTCATAGTCATTACTGCTTTGTGTCTAGAAACTTGATGGAAAAGGTTCCTAGATTCGAGGTAGTTTCTCTTTAGTGACCATGACTTGCTGGTGATATATCCATCTACCATGACTATTCCCTCTTGCCCTTCCCAAGTCCAAAATGGGCCAGGTTGACATGAACTGGGAAGAAACACAGCTGAGGATTCAGGGAAACAAAATTGCTAACCTTGCCCTTAATTTTGAGACCTCCATTACGAAGGACCAGTGTGCAGTTGAGTATGTGTGGATACTCCACGATTATATGGTCACACTAAAGAAAGGAGGAATTTTGACCCAAGCCCCTAAACATACTTATGATCCTGTGCTAGTGAAGACTAGAAGAGATTTGAGAATGGACCTGAGGGAATTTGAAAAAGGTTTAGGTCAAAAGGAAATATGAGCTCATACGCACAACGGTATTGGTACCGTAGTTGCCTCAGCCCTGACAACCCAGAGGGATGTGGAGATAATGCTGGAAGCCCTATGTCAAAACAATACCAGGAGCCTTTGGGAGCTCCTGAATAATGGAGGTCATTGTAGACCCTCAGTCATGATGGGTCAGGTTGCTGAGGATCGAGGGGTTTCACATTATTCCACTATCTTTTCTCTACAATGGGGCCGTAGCCAAGTCACAATCAATTAAAAAGTCAAATAAGAGCTGCCATTTTCTCTTTGATGAGGGTGACATAGGTGCAATGATTGGAAAACTTAGTTCCTCAAGAGTGCTAGGACCGGATAGTCTATCCAATAAGGTGTTAATGAATTATGGGGACAGCTGTATACATAGTTATTTAGACAGATAATGAAAACTAAACAAATTCAAACTATGTGGAGAGATGCCATTATTTCCTCCATATTTAAGAAGGCCAATCGAGGTAATCCTAAGAACTATCGCCCTCCTAGATTCACTTCGGTCCGACTGCAGGATCTAAACACTTGGGCACTAAGATCGGGGAGATTGGATCCGAGACAAAATGGGTTCATGGAGGGAGTAAGGACTCCATTAATTGGATTCCCTGATAACATCTTAAAACAGAGAGCTTTGGAGACAGGGTCCTGTATCTATATGGAGTTGATGGACCTTTAGCAGGTGTTGTGTTTGACTGTGTAAATAGGGAACGCCTATTGTGCAAACTGTTAAAAGTGGAAATGTCCCCCTGACTTGGTGGAAGCCATGAGGGCCCTTAAACACTTCGATACAAGTCTGCCCGTCAGCTAATGGACTCCTCTCAAGGAAATGGACGCCCTGTGCACATTGCAACAAGGATGCACTTTGGCACCTTTGCTTTTTAGTCTTTATGTTTCAGATCTCTGCGACTCCCAAAAGATGGTGCGTGCATTTCCCCAACGATAAAAATGACCAAGGTTCCTTGGACCCTGTACGCCAACGACCTAGTATTCTTGCACCAAACACCCATTGCACTCCAAAGGCAGCTACCGAGCTTTAACGTATAGCTGAGGTCCAATGACATGCAAATGAATGTGCAGAAGTCCATCGGCAGAAGGTAATCCAAGTACTGCATTATGGCTCTGCAGGGTTTTGGAGGGAATCTTTTGGCAAAGACTTCTGAGATTACCCAATTCTCTCACAAAGTGTAGAATTAGACATGAAGTTAGGCTGCAATCGTTGGCCTCAATAGTGCTATGGAATCTATAGCCTTGTTTAGGAAATGTCTGGTGATGGATATACCTGCCCCATTCACAACCCTCCGGAGTGAGTTCAGTGACTTGCTGGAAAGCTAAACTATTTTCAATATTTGTATTTTCAAAGTTTCTTTGGCCAAACTGATTTAAGTAAGCTCCATAAGTTGTACTGAATTGAAACACTGGAAATGAGAGGGTTGCATAAGTTGAGACCAGTCCTCATAGCAGACCGCAAGAGTTTGAACCAACTGCCAGCATATCTTCTAAAATGTCCATCGACAAAATATAGACATTTACTGCTCAGATGCAGATTCAACATTCTACCAACGGGGGAAGTTGGCAAGAAAGTGAATAGAAGTGGCAAACTCCAAATGTAGATTCTGTGGGGAGGAAGCGAAAGTGGAAACCCTGGCCCTTCATGTAAAGCCCTTACACCACTAAGATCCACACTATTGGTAGGTGTTGCTACTCATTCTCTTGGGTGAAAGAACAAGCCTAGTTTTGAGAAGGATGACATTGATTGACTATGTGTTTAAAAGGGAACCATAAGCTACTATGGCAGGGAATTGTCGGAAGGGGAATTTCACAATGACAGATATGTTGGTCTAAAGAGTGCCAGAAAATGGAAATCCAACTTTGGTGATAGTTTCCTTATTTTAAAAACAGACCAATATTATTTATCTTGAAATAATGTGGGAAAATGTTAAAAAATATGTATACCGTTGTACAATTTATTAAACCGATAATTATTCTCAATCAATTGCTTCACTAGCTAATCTGAATCTTCTCCACCCCCCCCCCACTTGCTGGGGAAAACATTCTATATTCCATTTTAAAATTAGTAAATGGTGATCACTATTAGGCATGGGTTTGACAACTAAAGAATTTATTTCGATACAAAATAATAGTCCTGGCAGAACTGAAGCTCGCCCTTTGGCTGTGATGTCTCCCTTTATTTGACCATTCAGGATGAAGACCACCTGTTTTTTAATTCTGAAACCCAAATCCTACCTTTTTTACTCAATATTTCCATTGGAATCTTATGACCATTATTATCAATACACTTTTCATTTAGATCTCCACAGACAACAATTTGGGGTACATTTATCCTCACATGAGGATACCACTGTACTGATGACATCTTCAGCTTTAATCCCTACAGGATTCCAATATAAATTAAACTATTGACATTGGTAAAGCCTTTTGTACTGTACCATTTCAAAATGATAATTTACACAAAGGTATTGCAATTAATACCTTCAACCCCTGGGCCACCTTTATCAGGGTCATTCAACCCAGTCTCCCTGCTCAACCTTTTAGGGCCAGATTGCAGCAAACCTCAAAGCCACCACTAACCATCTACAAACCCCCTAGTGTTCTACAAAAGGTATAGATCCAGCAACTTTAAATGTTGCATTCCTTAACTTTGGCCAGTAACCCGGCTAACCATGAAGAGTCTTGACTTAACTTTCTCTGCTTCGTGGCACTCCTCCATTACTCTTCTATCTAGCCTTTTCAAACGTGATTTTTATTGATGGCAAATTTCACACATGTGCAACCACCAGTGGGTATAGTGGAGAATCATTTTCAATCTTCGCTATTAGGCTCATTTCAAAGAAGACCCCTTTCTAGGAAGGGGGCGGTGTTGCGCAACAAGATGGCCGCCTAAGAGTAGAGCTCCTCTGCGGCATATTATCCTTTTAAAATGATATCCTTCATCCACGCTACCAGACCAGTGGGATCGACCATTGCACCTATCCTGCACCCACCGGGAGAAAAAACGGGTGAAATCGGACCCGGCGTGCCCAGATACGGACGGGGTCACGGACAGGAGGCCCCTGGCCGCTCCTCAGCTCCAGAGTAACCAACGCGAGTGCCGCGGCTCTGGGTGGAGCGTGGGCCCTGCTGTGGGCGGGTCCGGCCCTACGGGCGGAACGGACTCCCTGTACCCGGGCTGTACCCGGACTGCCTCGAGTGCCACCCGAGAGGGAACAACATTTGCTAATCGAGGACGGTGTCCTTTCTGGTAGGAGAAGCGCCTTGCGTGAAACCTGAATTGCATGCGCCCTGCCCCGTTCCCACGGCCCGGCGCTTGAGATATCCGGATTCCCCTGCACGGCCCTGGGCGGTCCTGATCGGGTGGAACCCCTACTGCTGGTATCGGACGCCGTCATAAAGAAGGGGGGAACGAAATGGAAAAGTAAATGTGCAGTTCCAGACGCTAATCCTGTGGCCGGCTGTCAACGCTACCGCGCGGGGCACCACCGCCGGCGCACGTAGTACAGGCCTGCTGTGGACGGGTGCCGCGGGCAAACGGGGGAAGCAGGATGGGACACTGTGTACGACCCTGCTTGACGAGTGCGCGTGGATCCCCGAAGGGAAGCTCCCGTTGAATTAAAGGCTGTCCACGCTACAACGCTCACCCCACGCACAGTGTCTTCCACAGACCCAGGGTCCGCGGCACCCTAGTATCACATCACGCCTCTGGGATTAACTACTACATCAGGCCCACTCACAGTACGAGGTGAACCACCCCTCAGTGGCCACCTACGATCCTTACTACAACGGATATTAACAAGTGGACACCCATGTGATGCCTGGGAAAAACGTGCTCAAAGGCAGGGAGACCGGGCCGATGGATTCCTTCACAAACTCACAAGCACCCTCAGAGACCTCGGGCCCATCAACAACATCTGCTACGGAGGACTCCAAGTTTGACCATCAAACTGGACGATATTGTCTCCACGATAGGCTCCCTCAAAGCCAGGGTGGATAAGGAAAGTGCCAGAATCACGGATGCCGAAAACAGAATAAGTGCAAACGAAGACTGCACCCACCAAAACACTCATGACATTGCTGTCTTGAAAAGCGAAATGAACAAACTCTGTGATGATTTGGAGTCGAGGTCGAGAAGGAACAATATACGCATTGTCGGCTTAGCAGAATCCTTTTGCAAAGGCCCAATGGAGACCCAAATCGAAGCCCTTTTGAGGACCCTCCTTGGCGCTGACTCCTTTTCTCCACAATTCTTGGTCGAACGAACACATCGCACCCTGGCCCCACCGCCTAAACTGGGCCCCCCCCCCACACGATAGTGGCAAAGCTTCTAAATTACAGACAGAGACGTGGTTTTGAGGCTGGCAAGGGAAAAGGGCCCTTTGAGACACGGCAACGACAACATACACATATATCCGGACTTCTCCGCAGGAGTCCAAACCCAGAGACGTTCCTATGAAACCATCAAACGGCAGCTGCGGGTGAGACAGGTCCCATATGCGCTATTGTTTCCAGCAAAGCTACGCATCCAACACGGCGGACTGCGCACTTCTTTGATTCTCCGGCAGCCGCACTGGCCTATGTGGAATCTGCTATTCCCCTACCTACTGGTAGAAACGAACCTGATCAAAATCTTCTTGAGCAGCTGGTATAGTAATCAACATGCCATACCGCCCGACCGCAGCAATGAACCACCTCCTACCTCCAACGAATCGTTCATTCTCGTTTCACCAAAGAAAGGCAGAACTGTTCTTCTATTTGTGCTTCTTATTATTCTCCAACAATTAAAGACAGCCGGATGAGATGCGCTCGGCTACGAAAGCGGTGTTGCTGCCCTCGCCCCCCTCTACTAGTGAAACCACAGGGTTTTAAATGGGGTTCATCATCAAGTTGGGCCAGATGGTGGGGGTGGGAACTGGAAATTTGGGTCTGTTCGACTAGAAAACCCCATTTGTGCAAGTTGGGAAGCAGTTTACGGGTGTGTTTAATGTTAAAAATGCAGTCACAGAGTCATGCGCTGATCCCCCCCCCCAAATTGTGATCCCGTCCTCCCAAGATTGTCTTTAATCTATCGACATGGCACAGAGACTCCATACTCCCAGCGGGTTGACACTTAAGCTGCTAACTTGGAACATCCGAGGTCTGAACAATAGAGCAAAATACAGTAAATTGGGGGCATACATTAACAGGCACCGCCCGCACATAGTAATGCTTCAGGAGACCCATGCTCTACGAGAGACTAACAAGAAGATCTTCAAAAACAATGGGGTAACAATAGGTATTATACCGAATAATCATCTCAGAACAGAGGTGTCCTCACATTAATACATCCATCGCTGGGGTTCGCCCCCGAAAAAAGTAAAACCGACACGTTGGGTAGATATGTAGTGGTATGGGGCACAGTGGCGGGGGAGAGATTGGCACTGGTCAACTCCTCAACCCCGAATTCTATGCCCGTCTCCTCAACGAAATCGACACAACAACTGACACATGGGTGCTGTGGGGTGGAGACTTTAATACTATCCTATCCTAGACGCCCTATTGGACAGGTCCTCCAGTCGACAAAGGACACTCACCAGATCGGCTAACACCAACCATCAGGCCCTACAGAACAGGGTGCTGACCGATAAGTGGAGAGGGGTGCACCCTACAGACCGTCAATACACTTTCTATTCATCAGCCCATGACTCCGAATCCAGGATAGACTACTGGTTCATATCCGTTCTCCTGCTGAGCTCCGTTGTGAGCTGTGAAATACTCCCCCGTACGCTCTCTGACCATTCCCCAGTTACACTTGAGATATCGCTCCAGAATATTAAACGACCGTCCCCGCGCTGGAGAATGCCTCCAAATATCCTGAAGGACCCTAACGTGGTTGAAATACTGCAAACTGAGATGGAGGAATTCTTTCAGCTAAACACGGGGTCGGGGTCGGTGGGGGATTGGGCTACGGTGTGGGAAACGTTTAAAGTCTGGGTGAGGAGTACTCTTATGTCTAAAACTACTGGTCTCCTGAAAAGTGTCAGATCCAACCTGAATAAGACCGAAGCACACCTGAAAACTCTTGAAAACGATTATAGTGTAGCACACGACAAGAACATATTGGCTGATATCAATGCACACCTTATTACATTTAATGAGCTAGCAACCCAAGAACTACAATACATGTCCACTCCGACCTGGGCCCGTAGATACAGTGAAGGAAATGGAGCAGGAGACCAGTTGGCACGTAGATTACGAAATGAACACAGTCATGCCCCCATCACTAGCATCATGACAGACAACGGTGATCCCGTACACACAGAGGAAGAAATCAACTCCGAATTTGCTAAAAATTACATTAACCTATACGCAAATCATGATACACGGAGTCAGGTTGACATTGCAACATACTTGAACGAGATAGACCTCCCTAGCCTCACACCTGAGGACCACCTTGTCCTTGAACAAGAAATAACCAAGGAGGAAATCGCTGAGGCAATTAAGTCACTGGCAGCTGGAAAAACCCCAGGCCCTGATGGCCTAAGCTCGGACCTCTATAAAACATACAACAATACTATCCCCTATACTAACTCACGTATGGGAGGAAGCCTTGAGGTCCTATTGAAGCCTAGACGTCCGGCCCACGACCGCTCGTCCTATCACCCACTCTCCCTTATAAATACAGATGCCAAGATATACGCAAAAGTGCTCGCAAACAGACTTCTCCCTAAAATGACTTCCCTAATACAACCTGATCAATGTGGCTTCATCCCAACGAGATTCACTGCCCTAAACCTGCGTAAACTGTTCGGAATCATGGCACAGATCAAACCTGATGCACAGGCAGTGGCCGTCTCGTTGGACGCCGAGAAGGCATTTGACACCGTCTCATGGGCATCGAGGTCCTCAAAAAAAACGGCTTTGGCCCATACTTCACACACTGCGTCAGGCTGCTCTACATCTCTCCCAAGGCTAGGGTCTTAACAAACCGCACCCTCTCTACCCACTTTACTTTACATCGTGGCATCTATATATCTTTTGTAATGTCCTGATATGGCCAGGCAGACCCTTTTTTGAAAACCTGCGGTCCCGGGCAACCACCTTCATTTGGAACGGGGAGGCTAACAGGCTGAAATGGGAAAAACTGGTGGTACCCTACGACACGGGGGGCTTCGCTGCGCCCGATTATGAGCTGTATTACATTGTGTCACAGGCTCATTATGCCAAATAATGGCAGAACCCCACAACAGAAGCACCACATGTCCCCATTGAATTGAATGGCATTCGGTCCGTCCAACAGACTTGCGTTCTATAATCTTTGCGACATCTTACAAAGACGAATGCAAATTTGACCCGTAGCTTGCACGGTCGCAGCCTGGACTGCAATTGGCAAGCGCCTCCACATCGATATCCCCTATGATTCCCAAGCTCCATTATGGAACTTTCTGGCCATTGCCCCCCCGTATGACCCTGGTATTCAGAAAGCCTGGGTTCCGAACTATGACATCACAATGAAGGCTATGTTGCCCAACGGACGTTTCGTCACCCCTGAAGACTTCGCTGACACAGTGGGGAGGGGCCAACTAGTCACGTTACAATATCACCGCATGAAGGCGGCATTCAAGAAACGCTGGCCATCATACCCATCTGAGCCGCCCGAGCACCCCTGTTACCAGGCACTTCACTCACAGCCCCACATAGGCGTCTCCACACTATGCAACATAGTCCAAACACACACGAAATCCTCCAATAATATAAAGTCCTCCTGGGAAGAGGACATGGGTATAACAATAGAGGAAGGAACATGGTCCAGGTACTGCCTCCTCACAAAGAAGGTCTCCCTCAATGCGGGGCTCAGACTCATACAATTCAAAATGCTCAATAAACTTCACTATAACCCAGTCAAGATGGCTAAATTCAAGGAGTCCACAAACACGAACTGCCCCAAATGCAATAACCCTCAAGCTGACTCATACCATATGTACTGGGCCTGCCTTGAAATAACTAGATTCTGGAGGGCAGTAGCAAGCATACTGGAAGACATTACTCAAGTCCCTGCACATCTTACCCCCCAAAAATATCTGTTTGCGACATCGGAAAACTCCCAGAAAAAAAACAGGAGGCTGTTCAACGTCGCATGTGTGGTGGCTAAAAAATGTATTTTGCAAAAATGGAAAAGTCCCCATACCCACTGTGCAGAACAATTCTTAAAAACACTGGCATATGTGCACGAATGTGAAGAAACGTACATAGGACTGCTCCCCTCTCCGTGTAGACCTAAAGACATTTGGTCAGCATTCAGGAATTACCTTCTCACCACCTCACCTAACCCAGGAGAGTCTGATACCGACTGAAATGTGTGCCTTAACTCCAGCAACATTTTACTGTTTTATATATGTATATGAATGGGAGAAAAACAAAGTTTATAATATGTTTATCCAATAACATTGGGTGGTGTGTGTAATGTGAATTGCAATCGAAAAATAAAGTTTTTTAAAAAAAGAAGGCCCCTTTCTTTGATTTGAGCTTTGATACCCATTCAAATAGATCTCTATAATTTGAAAGCCAAGGAGTACGGCCGACATTGCTTCCAAAACTAATTTTCTCACATACATAGAAGATAACCCAGTCCATACGCACATCATTCGCAAACTGTAATGCTTTTACATTCGCAAACTGGAATATTTTCATATCATCTGATCTGATATTCCATAATTTAGGCGCACAGTGCAACAGTTTCAAGATGTGCCCACGATTTAGTATTAAACAATCTCTGACTGGAACTAGCCTCACAATTACCACTGATGCACTTGAGGCCTTAGTAGGGCAATGATCCACAATTGAATGACATCTATTTGATTAATCATACACACCCTCCAGCCAGTACCACACTCTGGCACCACCGATTGTAATTAGTGTACATATTCTCTGCATAACCATGTAACCTGTTAACCAAGCCTCACATTATCTGTACTATTTGCGCCCTGATACCCCTGGGTCTGGTGCGCACCATATAAATGAATAAACTTATATTCAGCTCTACATCCTCCTCTCTCTTCTGAACCTTCCATCAGCACTATTCATCTTGTCCAAATTGAACCTTGTTACTATTGCCCGACGCCTCACCTATAAAATTTGAGTCAATTTAGAATCCCTCATTTCTGTCATATTCCACTTGATGGATTTCACTACTCCTTGTAATCTGTCTGAGATGATTACTGTATCAGAATCTGTCAATGAGGGTCGGTTCTACTCAGCCACCGCTTGGAGATGAGCCGTTGAAGATTCCCCCTTTTCTTGTCTTTTGTTAGGGGTCAATTTTCATGAAACATTTCGGCACGCAAGGTATATTAATTTTGGTTCT
Organism: Ambystoma mexicanum; assembly: GCF_040938575.1. Taxonomy (NCBI): domain Eukaryota; kingdom Metazoa; phylum Chordata; class Amphibia; order Caudata; family Ambystomatidae; genus Ambystoma; species Ambystoma mexicanum. The sequence goes on along the minus strand of NC_090936.1, from coordinate 99,993,872 downwards.
ATGCGTGTTCTATATGAACTTACACTTTCAGTATTTAACATTAGCATGTAGATGGAGGACCATCTTAAAGAAGCATGCATGTGCTTTGGCCTGCGTACATTTGAGGAGGCAGATGCATGGACAATTAGTAGAGACTCATGCACTTAGTTGCACGTGTATGCCCACTTTATTTCTACTGTAAACATCAACGCACACAGGGCACCTATTGGAAAAGGGTTCTTTTACCTGCTGCGTCAACATGTTCCCAGATCATAACTCAGGGGGATTGCTCCACTTGGGAGTCTTCTTCCCACGTATAGGTTTGATCATTACGGTCCACCGCCTCGGCGATTAACTCATCCCTGTAGGTTGATAATTCCAGAGAGCCCATTGCATTTAAGTGCTCCATATCATTAAGCACCATACTGTCCCGTTGCATAGGCAGAGACATTACCGTACTGTCTGTCTCCTCTCCCCCCGTGACTCCATCTTTGCCTCCATTGGCTGGCTCCCCCCTTTCATTCTCATCTTAAATTTCAGTTCCTCTGTCTAGTGTTCAAATCTCTCCACAATCTTGTCCCCCATTATCTCTCTTCCCTTCTCACATTGTACACGGCCTCTCATCCCCTTTGTTCCACTGACCACTTCCTCCTCACTGTTCCTCCCTCCTCCCAACTCCTGGCCCCCCTCCACTGGAACTCCTTGCCTCTCTCTATCCGCTCTTCTCCTACCCTTTCCACTTTTCGCACCTCCCTCAAATCTCTCCTTCTCCATTCCCCGCCATGACAGCCCCCCTACTCTCACTCCCCTCTCCTACCCCCTTTCCCCTCCTCCCCCCTTATCCTCTCCCACCCCCTCCTTCCAACCTCCTCCTACCTTCCCCCTACGAATAATTGCTCTACATTATGTTTTGGTGACTGATTCATGTTTGTAATTTGCTTCTGTTACAATTTTTGTTATGTTAAATGTACCCTGTTGTTGTAACTGTACAGCGCTTTGGTATAAAGCGCTATATAACAATAAATACAATACATTCTCTGCACCATCTTTAAAGTTGGACAAACTCAATGCTGCTTGATGTCAGGGTTTTTGTTAATGGACATACAGTAATCATATTTTGAGAAAAGGCTTGTGATCCATTCAATTAAAAATGTATTACAAGCTTATAAGTTTCTTATTTTTTTCGACTTGTTTGCCTCCCACCTTTTGTCCGTGATCTTGAGTATGATCTTTCTGAAATACCACAAACACTTTCTGGTTTGCTTTATTTCCACATGGGTTTTGAAGAATAGTACAAGAACCCGTTTCCCCTATTTGTCTGAACACACTCTTCTTGCTGGGCCCTTGGACCATATAAAGAGGCAAAACATAATCAAACTGTGGAGCAGACACTTATTGCAGCCTTTGAAAGGGTCTTGGGATATAACCCAAATTCCTTCCATCCCTCTCTTGCTCTGTAAATTCTTTTCCTGGATGTTTCTAGCTCATTTCATTGCTTCAAGAAGCAACATCATCAGTGCCATTTTATCCACATCTTCCCCTGCTACATGTTACAACCTGCTCTGCCACGGGCCTGTACTTTCAGCACCCACAAAAGACTCCAATAATATTAATTTAGTAGGAATCATAGCCAAGAGAGAGGCTCATTCATTGCTTCATAAAGCTTGGTGAATGGGTTAAAAAGTGACTGCCACAACAATGTTCTCAATTTGTAAAAATGGCACTGCAGAGTGCTGGAGGACTTGTTCTGAGCAATAAACTCCCTTGTAGAGAGTGAAGATGATGATGTCAACTCTCCATCTCCTGATGTAGCACCTCAATTTCCCGGTCTGACCCCTCCATGATTCTCTGGACACTTAATTCATGCTCCATTACGGATGACTGCCCTATTTACTTTTCCTGAGGCAAAAAGTTAACTGACTTCTTCCCAGCCATATTCGGATTCAAGGTACGCGAGGAGCTATTGTTATGAATAGAATTGCTCATCCTCCCTTGCCAGGCTATTGTGATTTTAATCTCTGCATTATCACAGGTTAGACAAGCTGCCAAACTGGAGCGTTCACTCTCAAAGGAGTGGATGGTCTAATCGATAGAGTGGCATGCCCCTGCGAACTTAAAGACCCATATTTTGAGGAGTCAGAAAGAATGAAGACATCATCCAGATATGCATAATCTTCAAGTCCAACATTATATTTCTGGGAGTAGAGTCCCTTTCATTCATAAACTCATATCCGTCAAGGTACTCAGATTGCTGGGGTTCAAATGTCCATCCAGTCGATGATAGTGGTATCACAGAATATTTTCGCCTAGACATCACCTTCAGCATTAGAAAGATTTTCACTGCATACGCCATAGATTCTTGAACATTCAGCCGTTCAGGGATTCCCTGGTCATCAGCCAGCAAACCCCCCCCGCCAGACTCTTCACAGTCATGCTTATTACCTACCCTATTTTACCCTACCGACTCGTCACAAGTCATCCAAACACGGTATATCAACATTAGCTGCTTTAGGATGACAGACTGGCCAACAGATGGCCCCGTACCAACAGATGCCGCCTCGTTTCACCTTCTTACTCGTCAATGAGGACACAATACCTTCAGTGGTATTGGGTCAGCAAATTAGTTATTTGTCAATGTGTTTGATGATGTGGTCACAAGTCCACTAATTTATCAAACCACTGAGTATGAGGCAAGGAGACAAATCAGCAGGAACGCCTCCAATCCAAGGCCAGAGCCTTATCTTGCTGATCGGGGAGTAGCGAAAAACATTGTCCTACATCACCTGCTACACACTCTGCGCTGTGACAGGAGTTTTAGGTAAGAAGTTCCTCCTTGAAGAATAGTGAGTCTAGACAGTCTCACAGACCACACAGCATCAACTGCGAAACTCACTTCACTTTGTTAGTGCCGGTCCTTAAGTACTCAGGACTTCACCAGCTCTATCAACAAGGGGTCACCTATTGCCGAAACTTTCATACAAGGAGGAAGCTTTCCCTACTTTCTTTCAAATCCTGTCCCTTGATGGTTCAACAATCCTCTGGACAAAGCTTACCCTCTTGGGCCATCTACAAGGGCCTTCCTTCACACACCAGCATTGCAGCCAGAATGTAATCCTAACATCAACTTTTACACTCAACTCCTACTCTCCTTTGCCTCTTCCATCAACCAACTCCACATCCCAGGGAGTGGAGGGACGCGGGGTTCAGACTTGTATGGTGTCGCTACACCTCTACTGCAACTGGAGCTTCAACACAGCAGTCTTCTTCCTTTCAAGGGCCTCTCTCTTTGGATCTCATCTGGTGGGTTCCTCATCTTCACCAGCCTCAAGTTTGATTTTTCTAACGCTGCCCCTGCACTGTGGCCAATTACTTTTACTCATGTGCTGACTTATTTCCATGGACCATCTTTTCTACATTGTAGACGGTTAAATGTGTCAATATCCATTTCATAGCAGCAATGACAACGGGAGGAATCACAAGATACAACAGTCTGCCACACGTGTAGGTGTGGAATTGACGTACCATCATACACTGCTTACTCAATAATCTTCAGTTGCTATAATCCAAGAAAAGGCGGCCACAACAGGAGTAGAATCAAAGCCTGGCAAAAAGGGGATTCAGGAGTGTAAAAAGTGAAACCAGAGGGACACAAAACAAAGTTGCAAGTGGAAACGCAAGCCAGGAAAAGGAAATGGAATAAGAAGAGAAGTTGCAAGAAGCATATTACAGACAATTTACAACCAATGAGTTGTCACAGCGTGTCTGATGTGTGAGAGATGGGGGAAGTGCTCAGTCAGTGTGAAAGTGGGACCAGGTTCCAAGCAAAGCACTGGTCACTCCAGATGTAGTTTCAATATGCTACAATTAGAACATTACTATGTCAGAAGACTTGAGGACATATATTCCATAGACATTTGTTAAAGCATAAACATTGGTGATAGGAAAAAACATTTTGAATTAGTTTGGACAGTAAAGTAAACCCAAACGGCAACAAGCGAACCATGACACCAGCGAACTAGTCAGCAGAATTATAGATGTACCAACCCCCCAATGCAGCCACATAGTTGCCTCCATGACTCTGATCCAGAAGCCTCAATGTGTGTTAATAGACACAATGTGAAAACCGTACCAAAGGAGATCATCACAGCATGGCCAGATGCAAGACAAAACTAGGCCAATAGAACAGTCAGCAGGAATCAGGATGCAGCAAGTGAGCAGAGAAAAAGATCAGCAACAAGAAAGGTGGCAGATGAAGCCAGGAGTCACTTTTTGACACATACTACAGGCAACTGGAAAAATCCGGACCGCATAACAGTGAACATGCGGCAACACCATATAACACTACCGTATGGCCTTATCCCTGAAGCACCCAGCAGAGTCGCAACGAGAAAGGCACAGGAAGTAGGTTACAATGAAAACCAGAAGAAGCGCACAATGTGCGACCTACCGTAGGTAGCAGTTGCAGCAACAGTAGAAACAATGTAGTCAATTCCAGAGTCCATGGAAGTAGATTCTTCAGATTATCACTTGCCTTAAATTCTCAATGTGACTTTACGTCGCTGTTCTCGCGTCTTACACTACACCTTGAAGTGAAAGCTACAGGGGAAAAAGGATACAAGGAGTTTATAGTCACATCAAAGGGAGAGAGTGCAGTAAGAGGTCCACAAAGGTCAATTAGCACAAGGATCTTCCTTGTGAGCAGTAGCACCACGACAAGGTTTGACCATTTGCTACTGGAAAGAGATGTCCTTCCTAACAAAACATAGCAAGCAAATCACCATGCACTAGCTCCATGGATGCAATTACAGACCCCAAATACAGCAAACGGTGCACTGCACCTTCAAACAATTCTGAGACACAGTTGGATCACCACCAAAGTCCCATAGAAACCTGCTGCTTTCAAGCTAACAGTCGAGAGTCACTGCCCAATTAAGACAGGTGCCAAGCAATCTTGGCACAAGGATGAAATGGCAGCAATACACCTTGAAGAGAAAGCTACAGGGAAAAAGGACTCAAAGGGGTAAATAAGTCCCATCAAAGGGCGGATGCGGTAAAAGGTCCACAAAGGTCAATTAGCACAAGGATCATCCTTGTGAGCAGTAGCACCACGACAAGGTTTGACCATTTGCTACTGGAAAGAGAAAAGAGGCCTTCCTACCAGAACATAGCAGGCAAATCACCATCCACTAGTTCTCTGGATGCAATTACAGAACCCAACTACAAACAATTCAGATTCTGGGACACAGATGGATCACCAACCATGTCCCCTAGAAACCTACTGCCTTCAAGCTAACAGCTGAGAGCCACTGCCCAATTAAGACACTCTCAGCAGCACTTGTGTCAGGGATATCCCCCTTAGTGGAAGAAGCATGGGGGCCCTGTGCCTCCTTCTCAAGCCTTCACTCAGCTACTATCTCAAACTCTGAGGGTCAGTCGCTTTGGGAATCAATCTCTCGCCTCTGCAGGTGCCTCCTTCAGCCAGACCACCTGAAGTCCCAGTAGCAGCTCAATACTTTCCTTTTCTCTCTATCCCTCCCCTGCTGACCTAACAGTCTGCTACAGCGACTAGTTGCTTAGCTACCGTCCGAGTCTCACTGGGTACCAGGCTCCTTTAAGATCAGTCTCCCCTGTACTGCCTCTGGGCTTACAGGACACTCGGGGGCTGTAACTGTTACCTCTACAGTCCCCCGATTCCCTGCACTTACCAGAGTGTCACTGCCCTGGCTGCACTTACTCAGAGCAATGCTGCCCCGATTCCACGTCTCCCTGGCATGTCCCTGCACTTTGCATTGTTGTACTTACCCAGTGCCTAGTAAGATAGTTTCCTGGTCCTCACTTGTGTACGGGCGCGTTGTTCTTTAATGGATGAAAATTCAGTCACTACCTAACCTCTAGTTCCCATCTGATGAGTTCAACTGGTAAATGGTAGGGCACATTAAGAGTCGGCTTCCAAAAGATTCAACTGCCCCCAATTGTTGAGATGGGTGACCTTCAAAACATGCATCAGACTTTGGCCTTACAGGATTTGGGAAAAAGCATCATGTATAATTGAAATTTGTTTTTCCTTTATTATCTGAATCTTTAAGGGGGCTATTCTCATATGGGGCCCGTTAATTGATGGCTGCTCATAATACAATGCACAAGATTCTTAAATACCCTTAAATATGATGAAGATGATTGCCAACTTTCAACATTGGACCCATGTAGGCGCTCCAACTGCATAGTGCACACTGCATACCTATAGCAGTTTTATCCAAGAGCAGAAGGGGTCAAGTGAATGTCCTCTTTTAGGTCAGAGCCAGGCAAATATAGGGGTCAGGACATACCAGACTCGGAATTTCTCTAAAGAGCAGACCTGATGAATTCTGACCCACTTGAATTGTCGGACAGCTAATGGAGCCTCAATTGCACCCCCCTCCACCCTCCTCTCCCAGGACCAGTGTGTCTTTGACGAAAACTGCCTGTGGACAATTTCAAAAGCAGACTCAAGGCCCATTGCTACAGCAAACGAAACGCAGAATGTTGCTTGATGCATCAAGCAATGCCATAGTATCCTGGTGTATCCCCCATTTGTGTTTTGTTTAATATGACATTTTCCAGATAGGCAAGTCCCTGGACTATTCATTCATGGCCTTCTTTACCTGCCTCCATTCCTCTATCTATCCTCCCCAAAACACTATAGCCTTCAAAAGGCCTGACCATTCCACCCCAGGGACGTCATTTGGGAGTTACCAGGGGTCGCAGGTGCTAGTCATGTGGTCTCCCTTGCTACCCCTAAAACAAAAAATAAACATAAACTGCACAGTGGGGTTACAAGTGCATGTTTCATCAAATTAAAAGCTTACCAAACATAAAATGCTTCTAACATCTGCAAACAAAGGGGGGTCTGGGAATCTCTCTACCAGCACGAACACAGCCCAATGACCTGTTCTTGGGTGAATAACCCCTGGGAGAGACTCTACCAAGTCTTAACAGGGCAATCCAGACGTGGATCCCTTGCTCATTGTTCTTAGAGAGGCAACAGTTTCACCTCACTGATGATGCCCAACAAGGCTGAAACACGTGTATGGGGTTACTGATGGTACTCTTGTTCAGAGGAGAATTGCCTAGCATTTCGGCGCTGGACTGCCCCTGGGCAGGACAAAGGCTGATATGCGGGGAAATTTCTTCTCTGTGAAAAGGACAGTGAGCTAAAGACTTGGTAGAGTCTCTCCCAGGGGTTATTCACTCAATAACAGGTCATTGGGCTGTGTTCGTGCTGGTAGAGAGATTCCCAGACCCCCCCTTTGTTTGCATACATTAACTTTGGGTTTCACCCTAAGTTAACAGGGCAATCCAGACGTGGACCCCTTGCTCACTGTTCTTAGAGAGGCAACAGTTTCACCTCACTGATGATGCCCAAACAAGGCTGAAACACGTGTATGGGGTTACTGATGGTACTCTTGTTCAGAGGAGAATTGCCTAGCATTTCGGTGCTGGACTGCCCCTGGGCAGGACAGAGGCTGATATGCGGGGAAATTTCTTCTCTGTGAAAAGGACAGTGAGCTAAAGACTTGGTAGAGTCTCTCCCAGGGGTTATTCACCCAAGAACAGGTCATTGGGCTGTGTTCGTGCTGGTAGAGAGATTCCCAGACCCCCCCTTTGTTTGCTTCTAACAGCAGCAGTGGGGGATGGGTGTGGAGGTGTTAGTATTGCAGCATAAGCGATCTGAAGCCTCACTCGGAATTGGTTGCAACTTTCACCCTCTCAGGAATGTTCCACTCAGCTGCCTCCAGCAGCGCTGGCATGCCTTTGGTGGACCATTGTGTAAGCAGCAATCACGCATCAGACGCAAGGGGCGCGCGCGCACACATGCATCAGCTGCTGTAGAAGATACACTCTCCCTCTCACCCCTTACCCCCACAGGAAACAGGGTATCTTCTGTACAGAGTCCATGAGCACACTGCATATTTGGTGCTCCTACGCTTAGCTTCCTTGCTGGCCCAAGATGGAAAACTAGAACCTGTCTTGAGTGCTTACTTCGTAAACAGGGACGCCAGCCAGACCCCTCAATCAAAACCCATAATGGCTATCAACGCTGATGGCCACTTGTGTTGACAAGTCACTGAGCGAGTGTGCCAATGGTCAACCCAACGACTCGCAAGAAACAGACTTAACTGCTAACCAGCACTGTAAGCAGGGAGAATCCTTCACGGTCACCATGTCCCACAAGAAGTCTAGGGACATGGACCAGAACGCCACAGGATGCCTTACAAGTCAGTGTCTACCGGCCCGCTCATGTCGGCGCTGCACTCACCCTCCAGGGTCAGTCTAGTCAGATCATCCTCCACAGCCACCACAAACATCCAGGAGCAGGGGAGACTCACAGATTACCTAATTCTGGCCATATCCTCCTGCTTCCGGCCAGTGAACATTGTGGCTCGAGTCTTTTCCATTAGTAAGTTCACAAGGAGGCATCCTCTCCTTATTAAAGCCACAACATCCAGCTGTTTATCCACCTCAAACATCCCGCTGCAGAGAAGGATATCCTTTCTGCTTAGTCTAGAAGCAGACTATTGAGTGACTGCTTTTGAATTTAAGCTGCAACCTTGTATTGTGCGCACAGTACGCATTATGTTAATTCCCAATTCTCAGCGTATCCCTTTTTGTGAATCTGTTATCCTGTGAATTGTTAACATGCTGATGGAGGCAGTTTTCAAACGCAAAACAGCGAGGCACCGCAATATAAACAAGCTGGAAACTACAGGTCACATCCAGTTGGTCAGATTGGAAAGTGATGTAATTGTTAAGAGCTACCATGCGGGCATTGTGGGGAGGAGGTATTTGAACAGGAAAATCCAGGGATGGCAGGGAAAATTAATAAAAGCAACATGTCAAGCTACTTGACTCCAGCGGGGTCGTTTCTGTTTCTCAAAGGTCTCTGTGGGCTGCCTGCTCTGATCTCTAATCACAAACATTTCCTAGAGTTAAAATGGAAGGAGGAAAAAAAATGTTATAAAATCGCTGCTTTACTGCAGCACCAGAAGCAATGTGTGCTATTGGTATGCCAAGAAGGTTGCTTAGCCTTCCCAACAAATGCCACACGTGTGCTTTCGGCAGATACAAGTTCCATTCTACACAACTGTGTACATTCAAATCAGTAGAATGAATGTCATTACAACAAATGTTGGGTCCCCCTGCCCAATAGGGGTGGCTCAGATGTTCATGGTAAAACCGAAACCTGACCATGGCTTTTATTTGGCATTAGTTCCTGGTTTGGACTCATCTGTGGCACTTCAGCAGCACAGAGGGATGCAATAATAGACATTGTGAAGGCAGAAGTGGTCGACGAGGTCAAAGGCCGCTGACAAGTGTAGGGTCAGGAGGATCGCTAGCTTGCCTTTGTCCTTCACCTCGTCCATTTGGATCTTCAGGTCTAGGAGAGCGGTTTCAGTTCCAGGTCTTGGCCTGAAGCCGGATTGTCTGAGGCCCAAAAGGTTTTCCTACAGGCACTTCTGTCAGTCTAGAATTTTTAAAAGGAATGGGACGGTTGTGATGGGCCTGTAATTAGTAGGGTCAAGGTTTATTTATTTGTTTTGGAGAGGCATAACCCAGGCTTCCTTGAGGTTGTTAGGGACTTTGATAAATGTGACAATGAAGGGGGCCAAATCTTTGGCTCCTTCCTTAACAATGGAGCTGGACAGACATCACCTTGACAGTGGGAAGGTTTCTGCGTTTAATGATGTCTTGCACTTCCTTTGGCGTTACTTGGTAGAATGCGAAGGTGTACATTGTGGATGACTTCTCTAGCGCAGGTATAGATCGGTAGCAACTTGAGAGGCTGTTTTAGTGATCGTCAGCTAGTGCCTATTGGATTTGTGCACACCAGGCTGCAGCCTTGGTGCAGTCCTGGGAGGGAGGTACTGCAAATTCTAGCTCTTAGGATGCTAAAGAGCTCTTTGGTACTTGATTTGGCATTGTGCATTCTGGAGTTGTTAGCTTTTTTTGGTGGCTAGGATGGCCGCTTTGTAGGTTGCCGCTGCTAAGGTGAATGAGAATTTATTCTGGTTGGTGGGTGATTTCTGCCAAGTGGTTTTTGCTGTCCTTTTGGAATTTTTTTATTCAGGTGTAAACCACTTGTTAAGATATTATGAGCACATGGGCACCAATCCCACCGAAAATGAACGCTGCGATTTATACAGGGTTGGTCCCCACAAGTTGGCGAAGGGAAGTTATCCCCAGGGTGGGAGGGGTGAACCTGAACGTTATCAGCCAAAATCATTTGGATGGGCAATATTGGGTCACTTCCAATACTAGGTTGATACACTTCAAGCTGGCTTCCCGAAGCATAGAAGGACTATTGACCAGTGATATCAATAATTTGTCCTAACCCAGAAGGGAACTTTGATGGAGCCCCATCAAATTTACTATACGTTATCCCAGGCAAAAGGCTAATTCACCAGCACTTGACTATACTGTCAGGCCGAAGCGGTAGTACATTTTGGGTTGGATGGAGAGACTACAGACTTCTTCAAGGTTACCTGTGATGTCAGGCAGGGGGTCTCTACTTGCCTCATTGTTTTGTTAATCGATGAGATTTTCACAGAATTGGTAGATGCACCGATTGGCAGCTACCGGTGCTACCGTTTCCCAATGATGCCGTTTTTTCTGGCAACGTCACCAATGGGAAGAGTACAACATATTCCCCGAGAATACATAAAGACATTAGGCCAACACTGAACCAGAATAAAACCAAAGCAATGGTTTTTAGTCTTAAATCAGCAAAAATTTACCTTGTGAACATAATGGTAAATGTGTCCCCTGCTTTCACTCTTTAGGACTGAGATTTCAAGAAAACTGCTCGTGATCCACACAATTGCAAGCGTGCGTAAACCTCCAATGTCGTGGTACAGCCATAGTCCTTCACAATCTGTGATAATGAGGGAGAGAAGCTTTCTCACCAGCCCTTGAGCTCTAGGCCTTCCCTCTGCCCTGTAAGGGGCAGAGGTATGAGGTTACAGCAAAGCTCCTAAATGTATGGTAGCAGAATATGCATTTAGTTCATGCTACCGCAGGGCTTTTAAGTGGCTTACTGTACAAAAGCAGACTAAGTCATGACCAGACCTGCCTAGCCTTCTATTGGCTCAGGATGTGGACTATCAAGGGCCTTTAACGTTGTAGGGATGCCCAGAGTCATTTATTGGCTTAGGAGAGGGGGCCCCCCCATGCGTCAGCCAGTTGAAGGGAAACCTTCGGGAGGCTCCAACTGCTGGGAATGTTGGTTGAACGCTATACATTGGTCAGAACATAGCGGACAAGGCTCAAAATTGCCATCTTACAATCCATTTATTGTGCATTTGTTAGGCACTTGTCAAGTAAATTGTGCTTCACATCGCCAACATTGGAGGAAAGACGAACCTACTATGACTACAGAACGCTAAAGAAGAGGGAGGGGGTGGCGTATAGATCATGCGAGAGAAGAGGGGAGGAGGAGGAAGTGAGGATAAGTGCTGCACTGTCTGTGCTGCTGGGTTAACAGCAGATTTAACTGCCAAGTATAGGGATTGCTAAAGCGCATTGCACTGCAGTAACAAAGTGCAAGCCTACAGTGGGGTAGGCCAATAGCTCCCTAGGCAAGTGCTGAGGGAATCGTTTTTTTGGGAGGCTAGGGCCCGAGGACACAAGGGCCCCGTTTACCCATCATAGCGACAGAGGTTAGCCGGGAAGGAGGAAGTGAAAAGGAAGGTCTTGAGGCACTTCCGGAATTTGAGAAGGCCCAGCTCAAATCTAAGGAAGGGGGAGGCTGTTCGACCAGAAGGAGCCAGCTGAAGCAATTGAACAGCCTCCAGATTTGGAGCCAGAGGAACATACAAGTCCAGGGGACAACCATGGAGGAAGTGTCATCGTCTAAGCATGGATTCAAGTTACCTCCATGTTGGGTTAGGAGTATTTGTATGTTATCGTCCCTATACGAGTGGGCACTCACACGCTCGCCGGATGTACAAGTACATGGAGGGCAGGGAACACGAGGATTCATGTCCACTCTGCTAAATGGGCAAAGAAACAGTTGCACTCTGTAGTTTGACACAAATTCTTACAATATTTGAAACCCATTTCCAGGGCAAGAAGCATTGTAGATGCGATGGACTGCTATAAAGGTACACCTGGTAACCAACTATCATGCCTGGCTGCGCAGAGCTACCTTGGTCCAGGCCCGCGGCATAACCATTCGAATCATAGTAGCTATGCAGTCAATGAGCACAGATTTAGCGGCAGTCCCATATATATATATACACACACACAAGAATCAAGACATTTCTAACTGCTAATTGTTTTACATTGTAAATTATGGATTTATGGCTCATGCAGAATTAAACTGATGGAGGGAGGACGGACCTAGAGCCAGCCCCCCCACTTCCTTCCTTCCCACTTATGTGGCTCTTCTGTATCCTGCTAAGACACCAACGACATTCATCCACAGCATGGAAAATGAACATTCTCTGTAGTGGTGGAGCCTGCAATTCAAAAAATGGACCAAGCTGAACACTGAAGCCATCCAGAAAGCTCTGCCAGCCTTGTTGAGTGGCTTCAGGAAGAAACGTGAACACGTTTGGTAGGAAGATGGGCAAAGGAGAGCCAGAAGTGTGCAGGCCATTAAGATGCACCTTGTTTCTGATCAAAGGAGTGCCACGCAAGGAGTGCAGCAGTCTTCCTCTTCGCAATCAAGTTTGCCAAAGTTATGCAACTTTGTTTAGGTAGGAGCCCCGAATGGAACCTAACAAATAAACTAGGCAATGCCAATCTCTTTGCATATCAGCCACAGGTCTTTATGGCTAGATACATCCATTCTTCAATGTTCTCCATAACACAGCCTCTATTGATCACACCAATTTCTAAACTTCTAATCCCAGCTAGATTCATGCTCAGCTTTGAGGCCCACCCTGTAAAGATGCCAGGACCAAGATTCCCCAGGTCTGCTCAAAACAGCTATAGTTCTCAAATCACCGTAGCTGCTCCCCAATACAGCTACAAGCCAGCCAGCCAGCCTAACTAGATGCCGGCATGTACACATTTAGTGATCAGACATGCTCCAAAGAGGAGTTGTGCACATCCCATCCCATCCATTGCACTAATAAGTGAGCCTTTTGGGGTGGCTGCCCCCATAATCGTCCTCTTGCCCTACAAAGAACCACAGACGCATAATCCAATTTCAATTATTTATTTTTCACAAAGCAACATCAATCCCAAAATTCCAAGTACATCAGTCACAATCTCCACAAAAGGATCCAGTCGACCAATAGAGATGCCATTGCAGCTTTCAGTAGCAGGAGTTCCTATCGGGATCCCAGCCTTCGGTGGCTCCAAGAGGCCTGTGGAAACCAAGAGCAGAAACAAAAAGCTGAACTAGGCAGCAATAGTAAAACAGAGCATTGCTAACAAGTACAGGATCTACTCCTCATTGGACTGCAAGATAACCACAGCACCCCCAAGAACAGAAGCCATGAACCAACACCAACTTTGCCACCATCTGCTCATCTCCCACAGAATTCCAATAGCCTGGGCTACCCCAGCGTGACCCAATCCGATTCTGAAGCCCAGCTAAACGGCGTCAAGCATAGACCCAGACATCCTTACTAAACCCATGCTCCTATTACAGGGCCCAGGCCAACTTGGTCTGCGAATTATGTACTCCACATCGACTTATTGTGAAACACTGCCATGCACAGATAGAGAAGGGAAAGCGGGAGACAACCTACACAATCGGAACCCACCCAATGAGTTAAAAAGCACAGACACACACAGACGTTCTATGCTAAAGTGAGGCAGCTACAAATCCAGTTAGTGGATGAGGGCCGGAATTCCCCAACTTACATTTCCTCCAACAGCTTGGACGTACATCTCCCAAGACAACAGCTCAAACATGTGAGGGGGGGCGGGACTGCAAAAGAAAAGAAAAAGGTTTACATGCATGAGGTCCCAGGCAACACGTGTATCCTGCCCCCGCCCACCCCAAAGCCTCAGTCCATAGCACCATTTGCTTAATAGTGACTTGGATGGGTATCTTCACATCAAGTCACTGCCATCACACTAAAAAGCCTTAAATGCACCCTCTCAGTGCTGGAACTAGAAGGTTCCCAGCCCATTCCAGGCTGGGCCTAACCACAAACCCCGCTCCCCACCCCAACAGTTGCTGTTCTGAGGCTGGTCTCCATGAGCATGGTTTTGAAAGTAAGGGGAGAAATTGCTAAGCTCCCACGCTCAGAGTACAATTGGGTCATTCATTAATCCTAGTGAGGGAGATGGAGACCAGAACGCAACCATATGTGGGGGCATGAATGAAAAGCACAAAACCAGCACTGGGATGGTTAAGGGACAGAGTCATCACCTCACTGGAGGAGGAGTAACTCCTCCAATGAGTAAGGGTGATTAGGAGGCCATTCCTCGATTGTCAACAGCAAGCCTGCATTAAGGGTCCAAACCCTGCCCAAGTGGACTTGCAACATACCCCAATCTGCGTTGTGCAACAAGAAGTGAGGGGACAGGAAGGAAAGCAAAATGGAGAAACAATGGTGGAGCAGTCAGTCAGGAACAGCTCAGCCTACATTAACCCCTGCCCCATCCCAATAAAATGTATGCAGCGTCCCTTGTGCAAGGTTACTTGCGTAGGTCCTTAGATTCCAGTTCCCATGACAACTTCCTGTGGAGTGGCATTACCGGCCCAAGAGTCAACACCCCAGGGATACAGTCTTGCTGGGGTGAATTCAGAATACTGCCACAGCCGAAATGGCTTGTCACCATACATTTAACTGGAGGTATGGCAAATTATGTACCCTGTTCCAAAAGCTACATGAAAAAAAAAAATCCAAGCTTGCCCGTCACAAGGGTACTGATTTCCACCACCAACCCGCTCTGCCCCCCCCAAACCCCCCCCATGCTCCTCCACCCCCCCCTCCAACCATGCTCCTCCACCCCTGCTCTCTGTGCCACTAGAAGGCACTGCAGATGTGCCCTGCCTCTCAAGTTTTGGACCGAAAAGATCGAATTACCTGCATCCCTTGCTAGATCACAGGACTCCTGTCAAACAGTAGCTAGCCTCCAGCCTTTTGTCATGCAGAGTAAAGCCGATCCTACATGGATACTGTGTGGTTGAAACCCAGTCTTGCCATTAAGGGCACAACCCACCAGAGCACTGGACACAACAGAATTTCCAAGTTAAAGTTTCTATAGCCAGTCAAAAAGGATGTTTAAATTATAAAGCATTTCGACATACCTCATTTAGGTCTGCTGGGGTAGGCGAGCGGGGGGGTATGACCTAAGATGCCAGTGTTACATTTTGGCCAGCTTAATGGAAGATACATCCCACTGTGTGGAACGACAGCAGTCCTTAGCGTGATAAGGCAGGTGGGACTAACCAAGTTGAAGCATCTTTCGCGAGCTACGACCACATCATACAGTTACCATTGTGTGTAGCATCACTGGTAGCACCAAGTGAGAGCACTGCAGCAGACCCAGCCAGTGACCATCCAACTCTATATCTCCCCCCCCCCCCCCAAGCCAGATCATGCCATTAGTTGCTAAATAAGGGAACGGCCCACAATTTAATACTGAGCTATACGGCACTCAGTCACCAAGATCCGTACATTTGTGGTTAATGCAGAGGGGAGTACTGAAGTTAAAACAGTGGAATGGGACAATCACCTGCCAAGAACTAAATTGAAAACCAATTCAGTTACACTGCCAGTGATCCCCCCGCCCCTCCCCAACTAGGACAAACTACACACTTCTGGTTAGATTGGACAAGTTCCAGTTGGAGATCATTCCTCAGAACCCAGGGAGCTCTCTAGCAGTTACAAGTTCAGAGGACAATGCAGCATTTGATGACACAGCCCCAACTTAACTTCTATGGAACAGAGGAGAGCCAGGAAGGGGAGCCAGGAAAGGAGGAGAGGGTATCTGAGCAAGCACCCACCCCATGAAATCCCTTTAGTAGGTGAACCCACCTTCAGGGGGTCAGGATGTCTATGCAAGTGAAGTCTGAGCAGCATTCCACAAGGGATTTGCGCAAGATCAGGGACTGCCCTTCTCCCCAATCAAAATGGCCAAGTGAGGGTGGAGTGACAACTGGTAATTGAGTGGCACTCAACCCACAGACATTTATACCAGATGTTCCTGTAGCAGAAGGGCCGATGATAACCCTGCAACAGAACCTGAATCCCTTTAGTAGCACACTTACTGGAGAGCCACCCAAACCACTGTCTACTAGCCTACATCAACCACTTAAGGTGTCCCCTTTGCCTCCCCAGTTTTTCAAGTACCTAATTCAGACTACCTTTGGCTGCACATGGCAATTAATTGTGTAATTCACATGTGCTCCGTGAAAGTAGCCAACTTCGCACATCGCACTCACCTGGATCAGTTTCACACATTAGATCCTGATTTTTTTTTCACACCGAGACCCCAAATGGCAAAGCAGAAACGTTGATTTGCGTATTATATCCCATAAACTCAAGCTTCATGCAGCACATGCAAGGTCTCCAACACTACTGCAACTAAACTCTTTCTTTTAATGGGATATTTATACAGCAAATGGCTATCCATTCTGAAAATAGGCTGAGGGTACACCTGGACCAGGCAGGATCCAGAGTGGGTGCATGTAAATCATGGGCTTCACCAAGGCTGTGTGTATTTAGCTTCAGTTGGCACTTGATCTACCCAAATTGGGATCATGTGTACACCTAAGTCTCAAAAGGAGGATTGGATGGTTCGAGGAATGGTGATCAAGGGATTTGGCCCGGCTCATTGTCCCAACTATTGCTGTCTCTCAGAACACTATTCCCCAATCCACATGCCTTATGTAGGACCACAGAAGCATGAAATAGTCAACTCACGGCAAGGGCTCCCCAAAAGTGCCCATCACTGTGAATGTTCCACATATTTGGAAAAGGTCACACTGGATGACTTACAGCCTCTACTATCCACTCACCAGATGTGAGTCATGGCTTTCAGTAACAGGAGCTGCTGCCTTCAGGATCCCAGCTTTGGTTTTAGCCGCCTGTGGAAACCAAGAAGCAAACAAACAGCTCAACTAAACCAGCATCTCTAGCCAGAGGGCAAGAAAATCACTCCTTGCACTGAAGAGAACTGCATGACCCAACTGGACCACTATGTCCTACAGAAATCCAATGGCATGGAAATTACTGCAATTAGTTCTGCCCACAAATGGTAGGATTGTAGGCAGTCTACATGAACCCAGACAGGTTGCCAAACCTGTGCTCCTAATTAGATCTGGCCCATATTGGTCTACAGAAGATTGTGAACAACCATGCAGCCACAGAAGCAACCTAACCTACCTACAATGCATAGGGGAGACAGCTATACAACCAGTAGTTACAGAAGGACAAGGATTCCACCAGTTTACCGGCACCAGTATAATGTGAGTGTGCAAAAAACAAATGGTTTAGATGTGGTTATGTGTGAAGTGAACCATGAAGAAAGCAAATCAATCCAACCCAATGCCATAATCTCAACATCTGACAAGTCTCCTCCATCCCTTGCCATCACTAAGAAGCCTAACATGCTACCAACGCTGCATCCGCCGATCACCTCCCCCACCCCACATAAGGTCCCCAGGTTGTTCCAGGCATCACCTGGTACACACTCGATTCAACGGCTATTGGGAGGAGACTGGGTGGCACCCCAAGGAGAGAAATAGCAAAGCTCTCGAGCCGAGAGTAGAGTAGGGTCATTCATCAATTCCAATAGGACAGGGCTGAGTAATGGAACACAATATGGGGGGGGGTGTTTTAAAGGGCAGGCAAGTCTGAAACCAGCACCGTTAATGATGGCAGTAAACCTTATCCGTCTATGCTACTTGGGACACATGCCCCATTCTCCCCCGCCACTGCAGACCCCTTCACTGGATGCCACCATGCATACAGCACTAGTGACCACCCTTTGTATTGGGCCCAACATGGGGCACAAAAGCGCACCAGGCCTGGCCTAGACAACCAACAAGGACATGCAGGTTTGTCTGTGGCCCTACAAGGAAATCTAGGCCATAAAGGTCAATACAGGGACCCTTGTATTGCCCCACTCAGAGCAAAAAACCAGAGCCACAATTCAGGCTATCTCGAGAGAGAGATGACAGAATGGCGCCAATTTCTGCCATGTCTCCCTTCCCCCCCTCCTCCCACCCCCTCCCTCAGCAGTTCCATAGCAAGGGCGTACAGGAGTGGGGACATCCCTGCCTGTTCCCTCTCGAGAGTTTGAAAGCCACTGTTAGTCCTCCAATTATCCAAACCTTTGCCTTGGGCCTATTATGTAATGCAGACACCCATTTCAGAAAAGATTATCTCCCAACACCATCATGAAAGGCCACTCGACCCTGTCAAAGGCCTTTTCCAAGTCCAGTGTCACTTAGCATGCGTCCAGACCTTTCACTTGCACCCATGCATCAGGTTAGTCTTCCTAATGTGGTCCAATCCTTGCCTTCCCCTAATAAATCCCACCTAATCCCCATGCACTAGCAATGGCATACCTCTGTCCAGTCTCAGATCTTCACATCCCCATTAAGGAGGGCACTAGACCTAGGACAAGCATAATTGCTGCCATCATCAGGGGGGCCGGGGTTCACCCTCCCAAGCACAACACCTTCACTAAACGCAGGATCTGAATAATATTGTGAACCCATTCTCCCCCGGGATGGCCCCAGACTTCATTCCCACAATGGCCCACATAGCTTCTATGGTTATGGGATTCTCCAGTGTCTTCAGTGAGCCTATCCAGAATTTTTCAATTTGGGACTCACCCATTCCAATGAGCAGAGGGTCCACTCCATATTCCTATCATCTTCTGTCCCAATAGCCCCAATGGTGGTCCTCTTTCTCCTCCCTCAATCGCCAAGTGATGATTCTATCCACTCGATTCCCCCTCTCATGATATTTCTGTTTCAGGAGTCTCTTCTCTGTCTCCTACACCAATATAGCTTTTAATTGTGTCTTCCAAGCTCTATCACTGGCAGGTGACAGGGGTACCTCCTGGTTGCATATTTTTCCTACGGAGTTTGACCTCTTTCTATCCCCATCCTCATCAGGGTCCTGCATATGTTTGCTTTAGAGCCATCCCATACCTGGGAATTATGTCCAAACTACGGCGGTCCCTCAGAAATCTATCCACACGCCCCATGAAAGACCAAAGAAGCATGACGAGTACTCAGAACACTAAGGGCACCCCAAAAATGATCAGTGTGTATGTTCTACACAGGTCACGATGCATAACCTACATCCTCTATTCACTCCACCAGATTTTGTCACAGCTTTCAGTAACAGGAGCTGCTGCCTTCAAGATCCCAGCTTTGGTCTCAGATCACATGTGGAAACCAAGAGCAGACAGAGCTCAACTAAACCAGCATCACATCACTACCCAGCAGGCAGGCATCACTAGCCAGCGGGAAAGAAAATCCCTCCTTGAACTCAAGATAACCCGTTTCTACCTACAAAGGAGAGCTGCCATAACCCCAACTGGGCCACTATCTCCTCCAGAAATCCAATGGCATGGAAACTACTGCAATGAGGAAGAACATCCATTGATCCTAACAAACGGTAGGATTGTAGGCAGTCTACATGAACCCAGACAGATCAGGGATAGATTACCAAACCTGTGCTACCAAATCGGATCTGGCCCACACAACCATGCAGCCAGAGAAGCAACCTAACCAACCAGCATCTGCCTCAATAACTTAGAGCACACATTGTTCCCATACCTACAAAGCAAAAGGGAGACTTGATAATGAGGAGGGCAAGGATTCCACCAGCAACACTAATGTGAGGGTGCAAAGGAAAAGAAATGGTTTAGATGCCGGCATGTGTTAACCATGAAGAAGCCAGCAAATCAATCCAGCCCAATGCCCTAATCTCAACATCTGACAAGTCTCCGCCATCACTAAGAAGGCTAACATGCAGTGTCCACAGAGTGTCTCCCCCGCCTAAAACCTGCACATCAAGAACTAGAATATTGTCCACAGGTTATTCCATGCAGAGTCTCAACTGCTATTGGGAGATGGACTGGTGGCAACCCAAGCATTCTTGGAGAACTGGCAAAGCTCCCCAGCCGAGAGTACAGTAGGGTCATTCCTCAATCCTAATGAGGGACAGGGCCGAGTGAACCACGATATGTGGGGGGTGTCTTAAAGGACCAGCAAGTCTGAAAACAGCACTTTGGTGGCAGTAAACCTATCCAACAATGCTACTTGGACACATGTAGCATTCTCCCCCATCAAGAGCGAGACCCGTCCATTGGATGCCACCATGCATGGGGCACTAGTGACCAGCCTTTGCACTGGGCCCAACATGGGGCACAGAAAGGGCCCCAGGCCTAGACAACACACAAGGACAGGCAGGTTTGCTTTGGCCCTACAAGGAAATTAGCCCATAAGGTCAGTACAGGGACCCTTCAAGGTCCCCACTCGGAGCAAAAAAACCAGAGCCAAAATTCTCGAGAGAGATGACAGAATGGCGCCAATTTCTGCCATGTCTCCTATGCCGTCAGCACCACAGCATGGGTTTTCCAGGGAGGCACCCCCCAAAAAAAAGGGGTGCCTCCGAAGAAACGCCCAGCTGTGGTGCTGAGGGCAGGCTTTAAAAGGCCTTTTTTATATTCAATTTAGACATACCATAAAGAAAGCAGGTAGGAAATGGACAGGAGGAGAAAAGCAAGAGCCTGGAGGGGTGGGAATAGATGGTGGGGTGTTGAGCACCCGCCCCCCGGGCTAGAAAGCTATCCCTGGAGAGCATTACACCAACAAGCCAACTGACCCATTATAGAAAAGTCTAAACCTAAACTAACCTGCAGCTGGCAGGATGGTAACTGCCATCTACTCGATCCCATTGGACATTCTCCAGCACTGGAAGCAAGGAGTCCAACCCGGGGTTTGGGGACAGATTGCATGGGGCTGGGGGGGGGGGTGTGGTATTGCCTTCACACATGGGTATCTGTGGGACTTGAAACTGGTTTGTCAAGTCCTTGAATTCTATGGTATACATTAGGGTACGAATGCACATTTCCTGGTCCCCGTGTTGGTTTCGAGGCCTTTGCCTGTTCGGGGGGGAATACAGTAGAAGGTGGCCATTGTGATGTGGGCTCACCCTGAACAAACCGTGCAATCTCACATGGTTTAAACCAAGTCAGCCTGGTTTATGAGCGTAGACACACCCAGTGCACATTGTGTGGAACTTTGTTTGCCAAGGTCTGCCTGTATTGTCTGGTTTGAGGCTGGCTTAGGCCAGCCCCTTTGGTATTTAAAAGAAACCCGGCACATTGAAAGATGGCAGTAAAAAGGGGGGATGCTACCAAGTTGCTTTGGCCAAATTGAATGGACGCTCAGTCTTGACCTTTGTGGCCGAGGACTTTGGGAATCTCACCGCTCCTCAGAGTGCCAATGAATTCAGAGTAGGAGGCCACTTTAGGTGAAGCACAGGCGTTGTTGCAAATCAAGTCTGATTTACAGGTTCAAACCCTGCTCAAGTAGACTGCCTTATCGCATGGAGCAGACAGGAAGGCAAGCAACAACAAACTAATGGTGGAACCTTCCTCCAGCCATAAAGAAGTCCCTTGGCCTACATGTACCCCTTCACAATAGAATCAAAGGTCTTAGTATGCAGCACCCTCGTGCTACTTTTGTGAAGGAATGTGAACTTTGATTCCAGTTCCCAGGACAGTTTCCTGTGGAGTACTGTAACTGCCCAAACAAAGAGGCAACACCGCAGAGTTTCAAAATCATTCTACACCTGAACTTCCCCGATGTGCAATAACAAATTGATGTGTCTTGGATAATGATGCCCATCACCTGAGGTATGGTTTATATAGCAGTTTTGCGTGACACGTGGATTGCATACCTTTTGGAATAGGTGTGCATATCTTAATGCATCCCCCTACGCTGCAGAACCAAACTGAACCTGCTCCGTGCCACTGGAGAGAAGGTGCCGCAAACCCTGAACCTGCTCCGTGCCACTGTTGAGAAGGTGCTGCAACACCCTGAACCTGCTCCGTGCCACTGTAGAGAAGGTGCCGTTACCCTGAACCTGCTCCGCTCCACTGTAGCGAAGGTGCTGCAACACCGTGAACCTGCTCCGCGCCACTGTAGAGAAGGTGATCCAACACCCTGAACCTGCTCCGCGCCACTGTAGAGAAGATGCTGGAGAGCAGGCTATGGATCCAGCTGGGCACACATGTACACAGTTTTTGGCATGGAGCTGCTGAATGGGGGAAAATCCGGCTAGTTTCCCCCCTTTCAGAGATAGTTATCTGCAGATTTCTACACCCTTGCTAGATGGCAATTCCTCACAGTGTACCCATAAAGTAAATCTGCGGAGACCAACAGTAGCCATCATCAAGCCTTGCCTTTACATGTACAGTAAACCCAACACTGCTCTGCGATGGGTAAATCACATAAAGGTTCTGGTCTGTGGTGCTTGGAAACTTGGGTGACAACGCACCAGAGGATTGGAGATCAAAAGGCATCATTGAGAAACTGTACCCCACTATGGAACAGGACAGCAGGGCTTGACATGGATAATGAGGAGAGGTAGCACTACAGCCCAAGCTTAGCAGCTTGAACCAAACATCTTTCCAGA
Organism: Ambystoma mexicanum; assembly: GCF_040938575.1. NCBI lineage: Eukaryota > Metazoa > Chordata > Amphibia > Caudata > Ambystomatidae > Ambystoma > Ambystoma mexicanum. The sequence goes on along the minus strand of NC_090936.1, from coordinate 99,971,283 downwards.
GCTCCAACCAAGTCACACCTCAGACAATTACCAAAGGCCATTGCCTCTTGCACCAGATGACAGCGGGCCGTGCCACTGGCCATCAAACCCTAAAATACTAAGCCAGATCATGCTATGCTTCAGCAAATTGCTAAATGAAGGACATGCCCACAAGGTGCTGCTGGCATAGAGCGGCATAATGGCCGCATTTCACTCCAGAGAGAACAAAGCCCACTGAAGGAAAATGGCACTCAGGATCACCTGCTCCAAATGATTCTCAAAATTTCCAATTTAAAAGGGCAACTAAATATTTCAGGGATGTGGGAAGTGTTGAGCTGGCAAAGGTGTAGAAGATTTGGGGTAGGGGGCACAAAAAAACGCCTGCTAATAATTGAAAAGTTTCAAAACCTCTAATTTGTCCCTAGTAGGACAGATATTATGCACCCCCTACAAGTTGGAAGAAAAATACACAAGAGGCGCATAGAGCATTTCTGGTTGGACCAGCATGCACAAGTGGGGCTTTTACCACCAGACACTCACATTAAATTACTGCATGCCCTACAGGGGGGCGGGGGGGCTGGCATGAGTTCAGGTTGGATTTAATTTCCAATAACCATAGTACTCTAGCAGTTAGTGCAGAAGCTGTCAACAGGGCCATCTCCAAGCCTAAAATGCTTCCACGACAAGAGGGGAGCCGCCCAGCCTACATCGAATGCTACCACAGAAAGTGTGGTGAAGGTAAAAACCAACAGCAAGCCAAGCAACCCCCTAATGCCACCCCACACCCCCATAACCACCTCCCATGCCCACATCAAAAGGCTCCCTTTGGCAGTTACCCAGGTTCAGAAAGGGCCACGAGCAGTGTCCCTCAAGGGCTTTGTGGCAAATCAGAATTGACATTTACCTCCACAGCAACACCACCAAACCTCCAAACAAAATGGCCATGTGTGTGCTAACAAAGGGGGAGGAGTTACAACACCATGAAAATAAAGTGCATAAGAAGGTACTAAACCCATTTAGTTCATGTCAAAGGAACCTGTAGCAGAAGGGTAAGGACCATGCAACCCTACAACAGAGCCTGGCCTCCCTTTCCATACCAAGGGCCACTAGTATCATGGCCTTCAGACACTAGTGAACCAAGTATCTAGGTGATAAGACCTTGGAGAGGTCCATTTCTTCAACAATGAGTCTTATTGAAAGGCAGGCTGGAGGGTGTCCTTGTAAAGAGTCGAGGTCTCGAAGTTAAATCATGCCCCGAAATGGGGTAAAAACCAAGAACACCAAAGGGTTGTGCTAAGGTTCTTAGACGTTTCGGCATGTGATGACAAGAGCCTTCTTCTGGAGCCAAGGCCCTGCGTCCCCTGCAAAAAGCAGAGGGAACCGTGGGTGAAAGGGAATGATACATACGATTGAGCTGGTATGTGTGGCTAACTGCTTGAGTGTCACGACATTATGTACAGACTTAAAATACTGAGTTACAAACTTAGTTACTAGAAAACAGTTCCATTCTCGTACTGACCTTAACACTTGTAGCAACATGTGTAGTTGCCTCACTGGCTATGTAGTTTGCGATGGAAAGGGGGGGGGGATCCATTGAGAATGAACAGCTGCGGCTCAGTTGTCAATCAGCGTTCAATTTGTGGCACTAAAAATGTAATAAAGAAATACAATCGTGCACAAGACTGTCATGAAAAGAAACCGAGATAAAAGGGGAGCAAAAGGCTCCAACTACAGGGAGTTAGTAGTGGTGTACCTCGGTATTCTAGAATGAGGTGGGAGATAGAGTCGAATATTCTGTCTCCCCACTGGTGGCGGTGCCGTATGCAGGTGGATGCATTCAGTTATGCTTCTAGGAAAGGGGGAAGAGACAAGAGAACCGAGAAGCGTGAAATCCACAACACAAACCAGCACTGTCGGGAACAAAGGCTAAGGAAGCGTCGGCTCTAACGCCCATCTCACTATCCTGCTTGGACACAAGTTAGTTTCTCCTCTTCACCCAGCCCCCTACCCCCACCAAAAAGGACACCCCAGGCTAAAAGCAAGACCCCCACAAAAAGGGACACCCCAGGCAAGACCCTACTATTGGTTGCCATCATGCATGGGGAAACTGGTGTCCAGGCTGCGTACAGCCCCGCCCCCCCCACGCCACCCCCAACAGAGGGTACAGAAAAGGCCCCAGACCTCCACTACCGACAAGCAGAGGCAAGTTGTCTGCAACTCTACAAAGGAAATTAGCCTAACGAAAAAGGGCTGCCCAGGGATGGATGGCTCCACTCGAAGCAAAAACCAAAATTCTGGCTCAACAGACATGACAGAATGGTGCCAATTTCTACCAGGTTTCCTATGCCACCACCACATAACAAGGGTTCCAGGGAGGCGCAAAAGTGCCCCCTGAAGAGCTATGTGCAGTCAGTTTAAAATATGACTAATATAGGCAAGAAAGGGCCCGAGGAGAAAAAACAGAAGGAAAAGTACCTAGAGGGTAGAGGAGTGGGCATAGACTGGGCGGGTGAGGAGGCCTCCCCCGGCCTAGAAGGCTATTCCACGAGAGCATTAGACCAACTAGCCAAACTATAGCAATTCCTGAACCTGGGCTACCACGCAACCGGCAGGACAGGGACTGCCATCTACTCAATCCTTGCCACCTACTCAATCTCATGGGATATTCTCCAGCAGGACAGGGACTGCCATCTGCTCAACCTCACGGGACATTCTCCAGTACTGGTGGAAAGGAGGTCCCAAACAGGGTATTGGGGACTGATTGAAGGGTGGGTGTACTATCCTATTAACTGCACACATGGCTAGTTGTGCGCCTTGAAGCTGGTTTCCTTGGTTCGCTTTGGTAGTCCAATTTCAAAGTTACGCTGCCACCAAGAACTTGGACAGGAGCTGTGCGAGGTGTTCAGGCAGGATTCCATTGTTGGAGTTCTTTGCACCCACTACACAGGTTACCCAAGTTTGCATTCTTTTCACTTGTTCACTTTACTATGGTAGCCTTTGGAAATACTGAAGCCCCACCCACTTGACATGGCAACCCTTTCTTGCATGTGTTGTCATAGAAACGTGACAACACCCCCACTAGTATATCATGGTGATTCGATCACAATTTGTGCTTCGGAGGCGGCTTGTGGCAGCTGCATTTAGTTTTGGCTTCACAAATGAGGACAATCACCTCAAAGTATTTCTCCCACCATTTGTGGTGGTCTTTTCTCTGGGGGCAAAATGTAGACCCCAAGAAGGCTATTGTGATGTCGCCACTTTCTTAACCAACCCTTCCATCTAAAGCAGTTTAAACTGGGTTAGGCTGGTTCTCCCCTAGGCAAGCTCAATATACACTGAGTGGGTGGGCCCTTGTCTCTGGCTGGTTGTAGCCGCTATTAAAATGTGGAGTCTAGTTAGAATGGCGGGCAGCATTCAGCAAGCATCTTATTTAGGGGAGACGCTGCATGCATTGGATTCCTACCCCAAATCCAGGACTCTGAACTGGGGCTGCAGCAAGCCTGGTTAGACTTGGGGTTCCTTTACAGCTGCTAGAATCCATTCGGGGTTTCTCCTCCTTCATCCACTCTCCTGACCCCAGTTCTCTGCTGGTGGGAGAATCTCTGGACTGGATAAGTGGCGAGTGGCCATCACCCCTCATCCACATCTTGGGCTGCCCCCGAGAACCACAAACCATTGCTCAGGCACCAGACTTGTGGGATAACCGTCCTCTTGAGCTGGATCCCCATTGGTCAGTCTTCCTTGTTCGTGGGCTGCTGCTTGTGCCTGGTAACGCTCCCAAGTCCACAGGATAATGTTCTGCATCAGTGAATGGCCAGAGCTAAATTGGTATCCTCTAATAATGCCGGAAAGGTTAACTTTACTAAAATTCGGTTAAAAAAGTGAGGTGAACAGCAATAAAAAATTTACCAAATCAGAACATGGCGGGCAACATGTTTAACCAATTTCTCTTTGCCTGTAGTAATTTCCCAGCCCTACTAGCACAACTCCTTAATGTACACTTCTAGAAGTGAAAGAAAAATACATACACAAGATGTTCATTACCCCCTCCCCACACACCCTGGAGTAACAAGTACTTTAATGACCCCGTTTCAGAAAGGAGGGTCAGAGCTTCCATGCAAGTCCAATGTTCCATGAGGGCTTCCTAGAAGATCAGAGTGAGTTCATACCATGCCACAATGACCAAGTGTGGCATTGTGTTCAAGAAATTGGGCTAAGAGATTGCAAGATTGTTTAAACGATGGGGAAACCAGAATTAGCCTTTATGCCAGAGGCTCCCGTTACTGAAGGGGGGTACCCATGGCCAACTGAACCTGGCATTCCTTTTCGTGCTACAGACTACTCATGGCCCAGTCACTTGAGGGACACCTCAAACACTGGCGTTACCCCGGCCAGATCCTCTAGCACCCAGAAAAGCACAGGTCCACTGGCATCCAAGAGTACACAAAGCAGTTGCACCCAAGTGCCTTTTGCAAGCACCACCCCACCCCCGATTTGCACTCCCATGCATGCAGCAGGGACCCTGAGAAAATGGCCCCATGCAAATGTGTGTCACATAGCAAAACCCAACATCGAAACAAGCACCCATTAGGAAGGAACTTCCGATTTGGTCTCGAGCAAGCGTCTATGCCGCGGCAATCCTTTCATCATGATCAGCTGGATCTCTGACCACCTTCCAGTCCACACAGCAAAGGAAATGTGTAGTTCCATTTTGCCCAGTTTGCCAGCCGACTTGGGGTGTGCTTCAGGAATCAAGGCTCTCGCAGGGGCCAAACCTTTGGAAGACCAAATAGAGTTCAGCCCCCAATGTTGCCACACCTGCCTGAACCCTACCAATGCATGTGAGCCTTAGACCCACCCTTTCCAATGGTCCACTAGGCGCCTAGGAAAGGCTGGACACCTTGATCTGCATTGCAACACTTGCAGTAGTACCCTCCAGATCAAGCAGGCCACCCACCACCTCCTCTCCAGATCAAGCAGGCCACCCACCACCACCTCTCCAGATCAAGCAGGCCACCCACCACCTCCTCTCCGGATCAAGCAGGCCACCCACCACCTCCTCTCCAGATCAAGCAGGCCACCCACCACCTCCTCTCCAGATCAAGCAGGCCACCCACCCAGAAGCCATATTACCAACTTCATGCCATCTAGAAATGCATTTTATATCTGGAGCATTGGAACACGCAAGTTGCCCCAACCCTCGATTCCAACTGTACTAAATGAGATGGAGACCTCGTCCAACGAAGGTGGCAAAGCTAACTTTCATAGTGTGCACCCCCACAGGTTCATCGCCCCCCACCGAAAATGCTTGCAATAGCTCCCATTGGAACCAAAATGCTCAGATACGCTTACCCTAACTCCTAGTCAAAAACACAACCTTTAAATGGGATCCGCTTCCATCCAATGCCTCAAAAATTCTCAAAAATTGAAGATATGGTGGGTGTGGGGGGGCAACTGTCGGAATATTTCAGCCCCAGATTCTCACACCCCATGATGGCTACCTTCCGGTAGGAGCCAGGGGGAGGGGAGAAAACATGCCAATGCTGCCCTCCTCTTCCCGGCAAGTAGCCAGGAAAGTCTCGGCTTCTAGCCCATCACAAACTCGGAGAGTTCACACCTGCTCAGATAGTTCAACACAGATTGGTCACTCACACCACCACAGCCCACCATGAATACATGTGGGGTCTGCCTTAGTGTATTAGACGTGCATTGCTCCCAGAGATTACCCTACAAGCATCACTCCCCCCCAAACACACCCACCTTTCGCTCCACCATTCCTCGACAGATGTGCTAGGTGAAACCACCAAAGTATGAAAGTAAACTCTGCTTCACAACACCCTTACCATAAAACTATTGCACTACAATTTGACAGGCAGCAAAACTTAAACAGAGGCTATCGGCCATGGCCTACAGCTAGGCCGATGCCCCAGCCACCTCACAGCGTATTAGGCATGGCATGTAGCTGTACCCAGTGGCTGATCACACTTACACCTGCCGACAGCCAGCAGAACTGGTTGCACCTTGAGCCTACCGTCCTTTGTGTTCAATGGGGGAGGACTAACAGACCCAACTCGCTAGCGGTGCAGCCAATGAGTGGCGAGTATGCACATTGCCCGGGGCTAACCCACATCAAGACGCAGAAAGGCTTTGCTCCTCCCACACACATCAAAAGTTCCAACTGCGGTCTGGATTGTTTTATTAAGTTAACACCAATGTTATACCTCACCCCAGGTACTGTAGGAGAGTCCAATTAAAGAAAGAAGGGCCCTTTGAGCTGATTTGTTAGGGAATCAGAGGCGGTTACCCTCTACCCAATAGAACAGGTAGAGCCATAACGATTCTATACTAGTAAAAATAGCCACTGAGGGTAGGGTCCTTCTTGCATAGACTGGATTAAAGCTCAGCAGTTCAGGGGTTAAGGGCTTCACCCACAACTAGTCCGATTCAAGCGCGAACTATAAGTCCATTCTCCCCAAATATAGACCCCAAACTTTAGGCATAAGAGACAGTGCCTCAAAAAAACAGGCCTGCAGCCAAGATGAGACAATCAAAGCTCACAAGCCCCAAAAAGGGTCAATTCCAAAAGCAGCAGGGGTGGTCAGTTTGGGGATTTTGTTTAGGCATGGCAAACACTTACCAGGCACAGCCGCAGTGCCATTAACTGGCCATCACATTACATACACAAGTCAAAACGGTTGGCTTTGCCAAGGCTGGTTTTTAACAGGACTTTAGTGAAACACACATAGTGCTTAAATACAGTAGCAGATGGCAGACCAGGTTGACATTTTTATTACACCAGTAGCGGGTTTTACAAGTCCAATTCACTGTTTTAGAAAAAGCCACTGTCGGACATTTCAAGTGGAAAGTTTGATGGTAAAGCTTGCTTAAAGCGAGCTCAGAGTTCCTAGGAGCAGACTCGGAATGGCCTATAGCACAATGCCAAAACCAAACAAAATGCTGGTGTGGGCCAGTTTTTTGGGTCAAACAGGGCCATTTGTAGGCCAGTTTGAACTGTGCAGCTTGTCGTTTTGACCAGGGTTACCCAATATTCATTACAATGCACAATTCACATTTTATCAACAGTCCAGTCAAAAAAGGAATGAATTGCCATTTGCAACTGTGGCCCACTTTCATTGTTGGCCGAGACAATTATGCCCCAGTCCGACCCTGCCCAGGAGTTGGTGTTTTGGGAGGGGCAGGAACTGGCCATAGTCAGTAGTGGACAAATCACAAAACAGCTGCAAGTGTTCTGACCCTCATGCCATGTCTGCCCATCTGTACCCTCTCAAATGCAACAGTTGGAGCTTAGGCGCTGCAAGCGACACCACACAGGCCAAAGCGGTCCCGTCACTGCACAAACCCCCCCGCCCCCCACACGCGAATGTTCCAAGGGTTATGGAACATGTACAACTCACCGTTTCCCGTCTCTAGCAAACACTTGGCATGACATTTGCGGGCAAAAACCTAGATTTTAACAAGCATGACACAAAAAATATTATTTCACAGATAAATCAGAAGTTACGCCGACCCCACAACCGGACAAACCAACCCCCCCCCCCCCCCCAATACACACAAACACACTCCACTTACCCGACGGGAGCTGCCGAGTGGGGCACAGACCTGCAAAGTAAAAACGCAGTTTAGCACAGAAACATAAAGGAGAAGCCAAACTACCTTCAAAGGTTACCTGGGCCCGAGGGACGCGGAGATCGAAACCTCCGGGAAGATTGCAGGTCTGCAAAGAAACAAAAATAATTAAACAGCAAATATCAAAATAGGAGGCCGAGGGACACGTAGGCACTAAGTCCACGGAAACGGGAGCGCTTGCACTACTTTAAACAACATGGGCGAGAAGCAGCTGCAGCACCCGAGAGACACCGTCCCCAGAGAGCGGGGAGCTCATCAGCGCCGAACAGACCTCGCCCCTCACAGGGCTCACTGGTGTTCCCTCTCAGCCAATCACAAGGCTCACTTGTGTCCTTCTCAGTCAATCAGAAGCTGCGCACCACCGAAGGGGCAGGACCTGCAGGAGCAGCCATGCTGGGAGAGGCAGCAGCGCGGTTACGCACCTGCTCCGCTCTTGCCGGAAATGTGTATATTTTTGTGTTGGACTACCCCCTCAAACACCCACACACCATGTAATTATTGTACACCTTCCTTTGTTTTATCACAGGTTATATTTATACAGAGGTTATAAGCTTGTCAAACGGATTAATTACAAATACATGCTCCTGTTGTACTGAGGACAGTTACTAGGGTATTCCGAGGACCATGAAGCGAGTACCATCAATGGCAGGGTGACCAGATTTAAAAAGTAAAACACCGTGACCGGACAAGTAACATAATAGTAGGACTAACTCTTGAAAGTGGCTGTAAAGGCCCTATACTTAAGCAGCGTTTGTAGAAGGGGGTTTAAGTGCTACTGTTCAAAGGAACACATATTGTAATTAATTTCTCACAAATGAACACTCTTAAATTGTAAAATGTAGCATTCATTTCTGTGCGAGATTGTGCTTTTTTGCCTACCACCTATGGAGAACTACAAAAATCGAGACCACTGCAGTTTCCAATGGGAGCATAATCTCGAGAAAGGGGGACAGAGAACCAAATACTGGAACAGTCCCAGCAAAACCGGGACGCCTGGTCACCCTAATCAGTGGGTAATAACACAGATTAATACAGCCCTTAGAAGTGTTCCATCTACATGGCACTATGAAAGTCATCAAATTATAATGCATGATGCCAGTCCAATATTGGGCCTCGTGAATTGCGCTAGTTGCCCGATGCAGTGGCAGATTTAAGGCAAAGGGCCCAGTGGGGAGCACCTGGCACAGGGCCCTAGGTGGGCGGGTCATGGAGGCGGAGCTTTGTGTGGGCGGAGTTAAGTGTGGTCACAAGAGAAGGTGATGAGAAAGAGGGGCGAGGGAGATAGAGGGGCAAGGGAGAAGTGAGATGAAGAGATGAGAACGAAGGAGAAAGAAATATAAGGAAAGACAGGGAGGCTGGGAGAGGGAGTGAGAAAGATATAAAGTGATTAAAGAGAAAGAACGACGGAACATAGGATGGAAGAGGAAGTCATGGGTAAAGGGGGTGAGAGGAGGATGGTAGAGAAACAGATGAAGAACGAGATAGCGTGATGGAGGGGAAGGGAGAAGGCGGCGGGCAGGACGAGAAAGATAGAGAAATACACGCAGATAGAGAGAAACAGAGGTAATGAGGTGGGCCCCTGATGGCAGTCCGTGTGCTGCAGGGGAGCCAGGCAGCTGCTTTACGCAGTGCTGCGGTCCATGATTCCCATCTGATCCGGGCCCCGATCCTCTGACTCTCCGGGCCAGTGACGGCCCCTGTCCTGGGGTAGCCCCCACCTCCAGGGTGCGCATCAGTGCAGGTGGCACTGCACAGGGCCGTGGCCTGTGTTCACTACATCCAGCCAAAGGCGGCCGTTTCCATTCACCGGTGCAGGTCGTGATGAGGCAGTGGGATGGAGTGAGGCTTTCTCCTTCATGAGACTCCCCAGCTCAGGGTGCTTTTCAAAAGAAAAGCCCACCAAGACATTGAGTCCCCTTCACGGCTTCACACTATAGGGTAGTGCCTAGGGAGGGAAACTGTAGTGCTAGCGAATAAGACGAGAAACTCGGGCCATACTTGGTGCTCTGCCTCCAAGACAGCCAACATATAACTCATATCTGGTGGCCTGCCTCCCCACCCCCACAATGACAAACGCACACCAAAAACAGTTCTGCTCTTCTTTCACAATTTTAGGCTAAACTTGTAACGCTGTGAAAGAAGGGCAGAACAAACGCACACACGACTCAACTCGGACTGGAGTGACAACAGAAAGGGCCCTGTGCAGTGTGGAAGGGGCGGGGCCTGGGACAGGGGCCCCTTGCCATTTGTCTGCCTGGCGACCGTTAGATCCGCCTCTGGTCCGATGGCAAAAGTTGGCCATTTGTTGGCCGCGAGTGCCTTGCTCTAGGAGGGCAACGCATGCAATCATTTCTATAGTAACATATCCCAGCAAAGCCTATGACATGTTGGTAAGTAACGCGTGACAAATCATGAATGCACATGGGCATGTGGCCTCGATACCCCCTGTAGCAAGAGAGAAGCCCTTTTCACTAGGCACATGCCAACACTATTGCCTTTGTCATTAATTGTAGCTAGAAAAATTGTTTTCTACTTTGCACGTACATTTTTTCACAGTACATAGCACACACACACACGCATGCACGGTTGGCCCACCCCAAGCTACGGGGCTGCTGTGACGCATACATGAGTCCCACCCCTCATAATCTACCATTGATCATTTCCATTGCACCCTGAAAACCCTCTAATTCCTTATAACCATATAGTATAACCCCCCGCCCGCCCGCCTCCGCCTCCTCTGTCTCCCAGTAGCTTATAAATCAGCTTTCCCTGCCATTGGTTCACAAAGATGTATGTCATCTCCCATTTTCTCCAGCAGCAGCTGGCTCCTTGCCATAAGGGTTACCTTCCTACAATCCTGACCTTTTAGCCAACAACACTTTGCATTCTGGGGCCAGATATGCCTTTATTTGAAACTCAAACTCCCTGAAATGTTTGCCGAATGCAATGCTCGCACGCCTTGCACCTATAAGTACTATAGACTGATTTCACCACACCCTAGATTAAAAAAGTGGGCATATATGTGTGTGTATATATATATATATATATATGTTATATTATGAAAATGAAAAGAAAAGCCTAACTTACCCTACTTCTAAAAGGGGTTCCCCTGCCTCAACCAAAATAATTAATGTCACCGTCAGGATGTCAAAAGCAAAAAGGCTTAGGGTCTCATTACAAGTTGGGTGGTATTCCGGCAATAAATCTGCCGAAATACCACCCAACTGCATTACCGTTACCGCCACTTAGTCTGGCAGAAGTACTTCCGGATTACAAGTGTCGGAGTTAATCCCCATTTTTATAGTGTCCATTGGACTCAATGCCACATTTTTGGCAGAATTACTGCTGGTGGAATTACTGCTGCAGTAATTCTGCAGATTCAGCAGATTTTCAGCAGAAAGCGGGAGGATTTATCTCCAGCAGGATGCTGGAGGTAAATCCCTGACTCCAGGGCCATACTCATAGTATGGCAGTGCAGGAAAAGTGGCTGTAATTCCCTTACGGCCAATTGTTTCCCGCAGCGCCATATTCATAATGAGGCCCTTAATGTCCACTGTCCAAATCCTAGCTCTAGCCCTCTCGCTCTAACTAAATAAAAAGGAGGTCTTCCTAGCCAGGAGGATTGACTCCCTTCCCCTGGACAAAGGGATCGTTCTTGGTCTAGTACTTCCTTTAAGCGGTGGGGGAAATATCCCCCTTCTCCAGTCTAATTAGGCTTCTGAAGCAGTTTGTTAACTGCTGGGGGATATCTCCCTTCCCCAGCCTAATTAGGCTTCTGGTGCAGTTTAACTGCTGGGGGATGTCCCCCTTCCCCAGCCTTATTAGGCTTCTGGTGCAGTTTACCTACTGGGTGATGTCTCCTTTTCCCAGCCTAATTAGGCTTCTGGTGCAGTTTAACTGCTGGGGGATGCCTCCCTTCCTCAGCCTAATTAGGCTTCAGGTACGGTTCAACTGCTGGGGGATGCCTCCCTTCCTCACCCTAATTAGGCTTCTGGTGCAGTTTGTTAACTGCTGGGGGAGGTCTCCCTTCCCCAGCCCCCTTCACCCCAATTGGTGGTGAAATATTTCTGTTCCCCAATTGGCTCCTCTCAGGCTTCTTCTCAGGAGACCCCGACCCTTGGATTAGTCAGCATGGTTCTTTTCTCACCAGGCACTATGACAAAGAAGAGGAGTTTGGATACGTCTCCAAACGTTGGTGGGTCCCTGACCCTGGTTGGTAGACTTGTTTCCTCCTTCCTCAGGTCTCCTAGTTTCAAGCACAGACTTGGTTCACTCGCCTGCCAAGAAGCTCTATGTTCCTTTATACTGTTCTCACAGTTCTTTTTATGGTCCCTTGGCCTCTGTGAACACTTCAAAACAACTATGACTACAGGTATAGGCAACCCAAACTTTGGTATAAATTTGTACTACACAGTTTGGTAGCCTGTTGAGCAGCAAGGCTTATCTCAAGGGGGAAATGTGAGCTGTAGTGGAGTTAGACAGAGCTTCACAGTTACAGGTATTCAAATAAACTCTTACACTCAAGGTTTCGTGCATAAACATTTAATAATTTATCAGTTAGTTATAAAGCCTTCTTCAGTAGGGAGCAATAGAATATTAACACACAAATTACTTCAATACTGTACACTTAAGTTTCTGGATCAGACAAGGCCCTTTTGGGATAGCCCACAGACACAACCTACACCCACAGGTGACTTCAGTAACAAGGGTGCTGGGGACATTAATACCTTACTGTTGGCACACAGAATACTCTCAATAGTTTGTAAAAGGCAAAGGTTATTAGAACACAAGAAATTACAGATATTCATAAGCAGGGCAATTACTTTCAGATAGCACTTAAGAGTCATTCAATTCAAAAGGCTAAGCCAAAGTCAATGGGCAAAAAACTTTGTATAGGATACAGCAGTTCAGGTAAGTAAATGGAAAAGTCTTTGCACACGTTCTTAGGAGTCTTTGATAAAAAGAAGAACCAAATGTAGGGCCACAAGCTGATAAGTCACAGACTAGAGGGCACTGAATCAACAGTGTACAGGGTAATGCCCCAACTGATAACTTTTGTAACACAAAAAAGGGCAAGACACAACTGTGTGCACGTTTTCTGTAGCATAAAAAGTGAGCGTTCACAGTCAATGGGTGGCTCATGGAGAGCGGGGTTGTTATGAAAGACAGAAGGAGAAAGTGATTTTCTAGCTAGGCCTGCCTAGTCCCAATCTGTGTCTAGGAAACGCTGATGAGCCGCTTGTCAAACAGGGACAGGAAAAGAAGGTAAAGAGAAATGATTTTTGAATGAGCAGTTACACAGTTACAATCTTTACGATTGTTTCAACCCCATTAGTCCATCACCACTCCTATTCATGTAACAATGTACATAAAAAGGAGTGATCAAAAAGAAGCCCCTATGGCAGATCTTTCAGCTTTCTATTTGTGGGTGCACAATGATTTAATATCCCATATACTAGCTGAGTCTTTTCCTGCCCCGGACATACGACAAATGCAAAATTAGAAGGTAATCCTCTGTATGATCCGCACCGGGCAGGCTGTAATTTGAATTTTATGTGTGACTGCCAGTGCGGCCAAAACGTTCGTTTTGGCCCTTCGCCCAGGTGGCCAAAGAAGGCCACAGAATACGACATTTTGGGCAGTTGCCCTTGAGTGATCCGAATTGACAGATGGCAATTACTCCAAAATTTTGACCACTAGTAGTCTTTTCCTATCGCGACCCTACTGTTGGGTATCAATTTGTGCTTTTTGCGGTCAGAGTAACAATAGACACAGGATGCAGTACATTGCATATAATAACAACGTGCAACCTTCGGCCCTGTAAGTGATTTGCTGTTCTTCTGTCACTCCCACAGCAGCAGACACATTTTGGTATGCTGCACCAAGAACGCAATAGAAGACGTTCTCCTTCTTTACTTCCTCACATCACATGGACCCTGGGGAGTGGCCTAGAATGTTGGAAGGTTAGTGCCCTTGGCCTTTATAACAACTGTAAGGCTTGTAGTGCTTCCTGGGAACTGCCCAGTGAGGCACTAATGTTTCACTCACTTTATTGAACAGTGACTGCTCAATTTTAACTGTATTTGAATGTGTTTCATGGAAGACTGTAACTGAAAGAAAGTCACTAATCATACTGCTATTTCTTATTCAATTAATTTGGAGCTGTAGCAAAGTAGTGACCTTGGACTGTTTTTTCTGTCCTTAGGTTCACTCTTGAGCTCTCCAATTCCTGGCAATTGAAGTGGAGTAAAGTATACCGCACGTTCCCGTTCTGGCCACTGAACCCTTATGTATATCAGGCGATTTTGAAGACTGTCCTGATGGGAGTGGTCAAATCCACAATTGTACCACTGAAACCGGTAGACAGTGGCCATTATTGAGTGGAGGCTGTACTCACCCTACTATCACTCTTAACCTTTTATTTCCCCCGTGCTCTGCCCCATTTAAAATCATCAAGGGCAGACACTTCGGGTGTGTGTGTTTGTCTTCATTCTTGTCTCTCCCAAACAGGGAGTGCCACTTTACTTGGCTCTCCTTTCCCTGGTGGGTGTTCAGACTTGTGTTTTTGTTTTAACTAAGTCTCCCTAGGTTATTTCAGCTAGTATATGGGATAGTAAATCATTGTGTACCCACAAATAGAAAGCTGAAAGATATGCCATAGGGGCTTCTTTTTGAACACTCCTTTTTATGTACATTGTTACATGAATATGAGTGGCGATGGACTAATGGGGTTGAAACAATCGTAAAGATTCTAACTGCTTATTCAAAAATCATTTCTCTTTACCTTCTTTTCCTGTCCCTGTTTGACAAGCGGCTCATCAGCGTTTCCTAGACACAGATTGGGACTAGGCAGGCCTAGCTAGAAAATCACTTTCTCCTTCTGTCTTTCATAACAGCCCCATTCTCCATGAGGCACCCATTGACTGTGAACGCTCTCTTTTTATGCTACAGAAAACTTGCACACAGTTGTGTCTTGCCCTTTTTTGTGTTACAAATGTTATCAGTCAGGGCATTACCCTGTACACTGTTGATTCAGTGCCCCCTAGCCTGTGACTATGTTCTAACGGCGACAGCCGTGGGCCTCCCTGGAAAGCCACACTCCCTACTCTCATGCTTATGATAATATGGATAAGCACCATACGGTTCTTTCTTTGAAACACTGTTCTTAAATACATAGAGCTCGATACACACTTACTCTCAGTGCAGAACCCATTGTCCTTGCTCCTAGATATGGCAGATGTCAGTATCAATATGACGGCAGAATCAAACTATCTAACATACGCAGAAGAATTAGTGGAAACTATTTTGGAAGCACCATCACTGATCGGAGGTATCGCAGTAGCACAAGTAGTCAGTGACAAACGACTAGAATGAGCTGGAAGTCCTGAAAAAGAAGCTAATTAGAACTGAATTGCATGGCCTCCTCATGACCAAATATTTATGCACACAAGTGGCACCAGATGGTTTGATTATTCGCATCGAACCATGGAAATTCCTCGACCAACTCCAATTCCGTAGGGATTGGAGCTTTATTGCCAACTCTGAGGAAATTCAAACAGCTCCGAGATGGGTGTTCAGGTGGCTTACTTGGGGGTTGATTGGTCCCAGCAACTCAAAGGGAGAAGTTGTCCTTGCAGGGCTTCTCTGTCAATGCAAACTTGGCGATTCGGACCTGCAACAGGGCTTCACCGGGCAAACCAACAGGCCAGGATTTGCAGCAGCTGTTCTCTTCAAGCTCTTCTTTGGTTCCTTCGTCCAGTGGTTGCGTCTGCCTTCCAAGCCAAAAGACTCACCTTTTAATCAGTTCTTTCCCATTCATTCAAGCCTAGCTACCAATCACCCAGCAGGGTGGCTGTCCTTGCCGGACAGTCAGCTAGCTAATCGTCACATAGTGCATTTGGGTCTCCTAGGAGACTAAGCACAGGAAGTTTTGGGCACTTCCCTCACTTCCTGCCTCCCCCAGACACTGTGGAGCCAGAGGCAGGGTTCACTCCTGAAGACCGCCAAAGGCGAATGAACAAAGAGACCAAACCTGATTTGGCACGCAGAGAAGAACTCAAGAAGGACCTTTCCACAAAGAAATGGCAAAAAAAGAAGACCGGGGACCATTTTAACAAAGGAGGCTCCATGCCATTATGAAAAACATAGCTCCCACGATTTAACATTACCGGAGCTGCGAACAGTTTGCAGTAAATCATGGTAGTTCATTGCAAAACTACTGCCACCAGCCATTCTGAGAGGAAAGGGTAACATATACATGCTACATGAGTAACTAGACACAGCGGATACTAAGTAACCCCTCCAGCACTCTATGGTAAGATGGGGTGTGCTGGGTCTAGAATTCTACAGGACTAAGGTGGTGGTTTCTCTTTTGTGGCAGGCCTGGGCCACCTTCCCTCCATGTACTGCTACAAAGAAGATTATGCCTTCCTATCACTTGATATGTATTTTTCTTAGAAGGGTCCCACACCCTGTTTCTTTTGTTACCATATCTTGGTAAACTGTCCCTTAGGATTTTCATTCATTATGCTTTTCAGGGTTTCCTTCACCCTCTGGGGGACACCTAACCACAAGCTCAGCCACCCAATTACCTCTAAGGTCTTGGCTGCAGCCCTGCGGTTGGTCGTTGGCGTCCCTGTGCTCTTTTCTGCTTTGCCGGTACTCTGGCGTTCTTGTCGGCTTGCCGTAGTGGCTCTGCAGCTCCAGACATACTTCAACATCTACCTCTTCGCCAGACTGCATGTTACGGTTGGGCTGCACTGCTCGCACTTCCCACAGCCAGCCTCTCGGTTTGTTTAGCAGTTTCGATGGAGACCGCCCTTTCTGTGTCTCTGTGCCTGGATCTGCTATCGCTGGCCATTCTCGGTAAGCCTCGGCCTCTCTCGCTTTTCCTCTCCGGAGAGTCTGACAATTCCATTCTCAGTCTTTATGCTACTAACCAGTAAGCTCTATGACTCAAGACTAGACTCTTCAGGATTCCTCTAAATAATCTGTGGATGGAAAATGACAGTAGAATAAACCAGCTGACCACAGTGCTACTGAAGAACGAGGAATGGCAGCGAGCTGTCCCAAGGTGCTTACCAACATGCTGTGAGGCTGGCGGAGCAGAGGTGTAGGATAAAAGGCATCGGAGAGGGCAACAGAGCTTCTGTGATAGCCTGAGCAAGCGAGCAGAGATGACGGGTTCTGAAGAGGACAGGAGAGGCAGGCGATGCAGAGCAGGAGAACACTGTGGTAAGCAGCGGAGTGAGAGCGCTGAGGGGAGCCATGGAGGCTGATGGCCGTTGGCCAGCCATGCGTGTGAAAACGGAAAGAGGACTGGCCGTGACAGCCAGTCAAGGATTGATTATACAGTCCAAGGCACACAGAGGGGAAAAGGGTGCTCCTCGCTGAAACATGGAGAAAGAAGTAGGAATTATATGAAAATAAAGATATAAATGGGCTAGCAGACAAAACAAGCAGTGGCAGAGAACACAAAGGGAAACCGGTACTCCTGGGAGAAACATAGGAAAAAAGAGCATGAATGAAGACACAACCAGGTTAGCAGACACAGCGCACCACTCACATACTGGGAAGAAGCAGGGAAGGGAGGCGAGAGAGAGAGATGGGGATCAATCAGAGACAGAGCAGGAGACATGCGAGGAAAAAAAAGACACCACAGAGATACACAGACAAGGCTCACAACAAGAATAAGATGGCAAACAATGCATCAGAAGAGAGTGGTCCTGCACAACCGGTCTCAAAGCTGGATCTGCTACTGCAAGACTTTTCTAAACTCAGTGATGTGGTGGCAGCCATGGGCCCGAGAGTGAAAGATATGCATGGAGAAGTCCTGAGTGTCAAAGCAGAAATGAGAAAGTTCACCCAAAGGAAGGCAGAGTTAGAGGAAAGAGTGGTACAAGTAGTAGAGGAAGTGACGGATAAGGTCTTTACCCTGCAAGCCCGAGTGGATAAACTGCGTGCTGCTAATAACAAGTTAGAAGACACGAGCCGACGCTGTAACCTCTGCTTCTTTGGTTTTCCAGAAGCAGTGGATGGAGCTGACCCGGTGGCCATTTTCGAGACTTGCATATCAACAACACTGCAAATGGAATTTGAGAGGGCACTAGAAATACAGAGGGCACATTGAGTGCAACCGCGAAATGGGAGCGATTCGCACAGGCCAAGACCAGTGATTGCCTGCTTCCTGAAATACCCACAAGTGCGTAACATCTTATTGGCAGCAAACAAACCTCCAGTAATCTGGAAGAGGCACACGATATACATTTCACCAGACTTTTCCAGGGAGTTATGATTATGATAGGTAGAGTTTTGGATGCAGTGGGTAATGGGGAAGGTATAACATCACAGGGAGTAAGAGGGGGCTATAAGACCATACAAAAAGTCCAAGCTAACAAAATCACATGCTGGGGTACAGATCCAAGAGCGCTATCTTTAAATGTCAATGGTTTGAGGCACTACATCAAGAGGAAGAAAATACTGCACTATCTAGCCACCAAGAAAGCAGAGATTGCTCTTATACAAGAACGCATCTCAGCCACCTAGGAGCAGAGGAATTGCTCAGTGACTGGAGAAGAAAGGTATGTCTTAGCCATAGAAGATTGGATAAAGGGAGGAAGTGTGGGGTGGCAATGCTCATAGGTAAAACTCTCCCAGTTAGGGTAACCAAGGTTTGGACAGACACCATGGGAAGCTATGTGGCAATAAAGGGCCATATGGGTAGAGAGCGGATCATTATTGGCTCAATTTATGCACCTGCAGCGGGCAAACTTCTCGCAGACCTACATAAGTCATTAACAGAAACTGGACAGAACCAAATGCTGGTAGGGGGGATTGCAATCTAACAACGGACCATTTTGTAGATCACTCTGATAGGCCCATTGAATGAAATAGCAAAGACAGGGTAACCCTGAAGCAAATAGTAGACTATTGCCTATGCGACCCCTGGAGGCTGCGTATCTCACCAGGCAGGGAGTTCACTTTTAAATCGTATGTCCATGGACCAAGATCGCGCATTGACTATTTACTATTATCAACTTGCATGCTCCCTAGTGTGCAGGAATGTGAAACCATACCAGGGGGCATCTAAGACCATGAGGTAGTGATGACGTTATTGAGCACAGCTTTGAAGATGCCACACCCGAGGAGATCGAGGATGACCATTAGCTTGCTTAAAGATCTGCAAGACACGCACGCCCTTAGACCGCGACAGAGGAATACTGCTGTATGAATGAAGGCTCGGTGAACAAGGTGAGCCGTTTACAAGCAGCAGGGAGAGCATATATTAGGGGGACACTGATGCAAAAGGGGGCAAGAAAAAATAAGGAAAATAGGCAGAGGCAGGAGAATCTTGAGAAGGATATAGCCCGGCTAACATGCCTGCTTGAATGATTTCTATCAACAACCACTCTGATGGTGACAAGGAAGGCAACATACACATTAAATGCCCTCAGGGATGTTATTTGGGGGTTTCCTGGGGTAGCAGTTGCTACCGCTGGCTACCCCTATACCGGTCTTTGCGACCCCTGTGCCACTGGACAAAGAGGCAGTGCCAAGAGCAGATATCTGTGATGCACCTGAAACTACCCTACATCAGATACTCGAGAATCTCCTTAAGAGCACCCTTCCCCATCGACTAGTTCAGCTACAAATGCCCAAGACACAATAACTGGTGAAGGGGGTTTGTGGCAGCAGAGTGGAGACCTGAGACACCATTATTGTATGAAAGGCACCCTGTCCCCTTTCTAGGGTTGAGTCTTCAAGGTGTAGGATGATGTTGCCTAGCAACCATGGTTCTACCAGCTAGCCCACAGGGCCAACTGGTCTCTTGGCACATAGCTGCACTAGAGAAACATGTTGAAACCCCCAACTGGTGCACCTTTATTCAAGAGCTGGGCCAGCAACAGTATTGACCTCCAAGGTTACCAATCCTTTGCCACTCATGCACACAAATGCCCCGTAGGGCGCCCAAGTGGGGGATTAATGACATGGGTGAATATTAATAAGAACTGCCAGACAGTGGTGTGTCCAACAGACCTTGCTGATCTACAGTATCTCATGGCCCAAGCACCAGATGGCCATGCTCAGCTTGTGTGTGATGTTTATAATACATCCAGTGGAAGGGATCCACCTATCAGATACAAGAATTGATTGACCAAAGGGGAGGACCCCGAGAGAGTGCATTATATTGATCTCCAGCTGGAAACCATCAAAGATCTTGAGGGCCTTTGGGAGCACCAGTACCAAGCGTGGGATATACCATCCATGGCAGTAGAACCCCCGCAATGGACACATAACCAGGCATTGAACATTGCCCGCATTGTTTCTGTTCTGGCAATGCGGGCCTGTAATGGAAGACTTGATGGGCCAGCTAAAGATACTTAATTTGGCCATCTGTCCTCATGCATAATCTTAATTCTGGCCAGGGACTGGGACCTTCTTGCCCATTTTGAGGTCCTGGGTCGGTAAAATATCAATCCCAAACCCCCAGTAGCCACTTTTTAGTGCAGGGGTGAGAGAACGGAGATCAGCCAACAATCACACCAGGGCACAAGGAATTGAGGGGACAGGAAATGCCCGTAAAACAATCAAATGTGCCAAATGAATGGCAGGAAATATCGAGCCAGAAATATATGAGGCTTATATTTCCCATAAAGACGGAAACATTGACCACAGTTTGAGCATCCTTCCCCACGTCAAAACGCATTACAGCAGGGGATATGGTTTCATGAGGAGTGCCAAGCGGCAAAGCAAAAGCTTGGCAAGCAGCCCAATGGTAGCTGTAGGTGGTACAACTCCTACGTGAGATCCAAATGACTGGCAGCACTTAAGACACGGGATACCCTAATGTTTTGGAAAATTGTCGCAGGTAGGGACACAGAGGGCCAGGCTTGTCTCCAGTGAGCTATTCCTCAAAAATAATGGCAGTGCTACGAATGATATGGCAGAGACTAGCTGAGAACTATGAGAAATTGCCTGGGAGAGAATCACAAAGCAGCTGTTGTGTTGTAGCCCCTTCTTGCTAGAGACAGATCGTGCGTTTGAGGCAATACTACATAAAACGGGTGGCAAAGCAGCATGCCCAGACAATAGCCCCATTTTGTATTGGTTTATTATTTATATCACGCACCGAACCCTGAGGTAACTGGGCGTTGGAAAAAAACCTGAGTTACATGCATGGAAAAGAGCAAAACAATGTTGGCAGTTTCGACGACCAGGGGTTACAGCTGGGTCTGGCATAAGTACAAAAAATAACATGATGACAGTTAGGAAGACCAAAGGTTACAAATAGGTCTGGCATTAGTGCGGTGATAAAGGAGCAAGTGCATCAGGCAAAAATAGGGTTGCGGTTAGGGTGATGGTCAGATACCACCGGCAAGGTTCTCAAGGGAATGGTTTGTTGCTCAACCATTTTTCTTATTTCCGATTAGAATTTCAGGAAGGAGGGTTCTTGTCTGTAAGAAGAGGGAATGGAATTCCAATGTTTGGCAGTTTGGACAGGGAAGCTGGCTCCTCCCACAGTTGTTAGGTTGAACCTAGGTACTGTGAGGCAATGAGATGGGGCAGATCTGGTGGTGCGAGAAGGTTGGCACTTGCAGAATTTGTCAGACAAGTATTTGGGGGCTGCATTAGCAAGGCACTTGTGAGTGATTGCCAATGTACGGAGAGTGATTCTGTCCCGTACCGGCAGCCAGTTGCAATTACGTCTAGATGTTGAAATGTGGCTGGATCTAGGTAGGTTGAGTGCAGCTCGAGGACCTAAAGCCTGTTTAAGTTGAGTTCGGAGGTTCCTGAGTGTGTTGCATTAGTCAATTTTTGACACAGGGCAAGTGCTCTGGCTAGTGTTAGGCAGCTGCTAGTGGACAGGTAAGATTTGCAGCTGTAGATCACCTTATTGTTGTAAACTGTGGACGCTGCCACAGAGCCGACTTGTTTCTTGAGGGACAATGTTGAATCAAGATAGATCCCCAGAGTTTTTATTTCTTTGGAGACCTTGATCGCGTTACTGTCGATATTGAAGGATGTATACCTGTGATCAAGCTTGTTCAAGCATGCCCAAGTGCCGACAATCAGGAGCTCGGTCTTATCGTTGTTCAGACATAAGCTGTTGGAGGCCATCCAGGCCTGGATTTCTAGGTAGACATCATTCAGTCTTAATCATAGCAGCCAGAGAGCGGGATGAGGACTTGGGTGTCATCTGCGTAATTGGTGTAGATGACACCCAGGTTGTCCAGTCGATCGAACAGGAGCTTTGTGAATATGTTGTAGAGCGTGAGTGACACGCAAGAACCTTTACGGATGCCGCAAAGTATGGGGTTTAGGTCCGCAAAAGCTAATCGAGAGAAATGAGTTGATCCAATCGGATGCATTGGCAGAGAAGGCTGCAGCTGTGGTGTGATGCCCGGTTAAGATTTGGTGGTCGACTAGGTCAAAGGCGGCTGACAAGTGTAGGAGCAGAAGGATCGCTAGCTTGCCTTTGTCCTTCGTCTCGTCTATTTGGATCTTCAGGTCTAGGAGAGTGGTCTCCGTTCCATGTCTTGGCCTGAAGCCGGATTGTCTGAGGCCCAAAAGGTTTTTCTATAGGTACTTCTGAATTTACAGCTATGTGACTTGGTCTGGAAATTTTTAATTGGAAGGGGACGGTCGTGATGAGCCAGTTATTAGTTGGAGTGTTAGGGTCAAGCTTTTTTTTATTTTTATTTTTATTTATTTTTTAGGAGAGGCATAACCCAGGCTTCCTTGAGGTCGTTAGGGACAAATGTGGCAATGAAGGAGGCCAAATCTTTGGCTCCTTCCTTAACAATGGAGGCTGGACAGACGTCACCTTGACAGTGGGAAGTTTTCAGCGTTTTAATAAGGTCTTCCACTTCCTTTGGCGTTACTTGGGAGAATGCGAAAGGTGTACATTGTGGATGACTATTCTCTAGCGCAGGTGTAGATGGGTGGCAACTTGAGAGGCTGTTTTATTTAGTTTTGATAAAGTACTGTAAGTGATTTTGTCAGCTAGTGTCTGTTGGAGTTTTGTACACCAGGCCGCATCCTTGGTGCAGTCCTGGGAGGGAGGTGATGGAGATTCTAGCTATTTTAGGATGCTAAAGAGCTCTTTGGTACTTGATTTGGCATTGTGGATTCTGGTGTTGTACGCTTCTTTTTTTGTGGCTAGGATGGCCGCTTTGTAGGTTGCCTCTGCTGAGGTGAATGATAATCTATTCTGGTTGGTGGGTGATTTGTGCCAAGTGGTTTCTGCTGTCCTTTTGGAATTTCTTTAATTCAGGTGTAAACCACTTGTTAAGATATTATGAGCATATGGGCACCAATCCCACCGAAAATGAACGATGTGATTTATACAGGGTTGGTCCCCACAAGCTGGCAAAGGCAAGTTATCCTCAGGGTGGGAGGGGTGAACCTGAAAATGATCAGCCCAAATGATTTGCATGGGCAATATTGGGTCACTTCCAATACTGGGTTGATACACTTCAAGCTGGCTTCCAGAAGCATAGAAGGACTATTGACCAGTGATTTCAATAATTTGTCCTAACCCAGAAGAGAACTTTGATAGAGACCCATGAGTTTTACTATATATTATCCCGGGCAAAAGACAAATTAACCAGCACTTGGCTATACTGTGAGGCCGAAGCGGTAGAACGTTTTGGGTTGGGTAGGGAGATTACAGACTCCTTCAGGGTTATCTGTCAGGGTTACTTGCCTCATTGTTTTGTCCATCGATGAGATTGTGACCAAATTGGTGGATAAGTGTCTAGATACACCGATTGGCAGCTACCGGCGCTACTTTTTGTCAATAATGCCGTTTTTCTGGCAAAGTCACCAATGGGAAGAGTATAACGGCATGTTCCCTGAGAATACGTAAAGACATTAGGCCAACACTGAACCAAAATAAAACCAAAGCAACGGTTTTTAATCTGAAATCAGCGAAAATGTACCTTGTGAACATATGGTAAATGTGTCCCATGCTTTCACTATTTAGGGCTGAGATTTCAAGAAAACTACTCATAATCCACACAATTACAAGCGTACGCAAACCTTCAATGTCGTGGTACAGCCATAGTCCTTCACAGTCTGTGATAATGAGGGGGAGAAGCATTCTCACCATCCTTGAGCTCTAGGCCCTTCCCTCTGCCCTGTATGGGGCAGATGTATGGGGTTACATTAAAGCTCCTAAACTTATGGTGGCAGAATATGCGTTTAGTTGTTCATGCTACTGCAGGGCTCACCAAAGTAATTGTGGCTTACTGTCCAAAAGCAGACTAGGTCATGACCAGACCAGCTGAGCCTTATATTATCTCAAGCCGTGGACAACCAAGGGCCTTGAACGTTGTAGAGATGCACAGAGCCATTTATTGGCTCAGGAGAGGGGGGCCATGCCACGTGTCTCCCAAAGGTTTCCCTCAACTGGGTGTCGCCAACTGCCAGGAATGTGGGTTGAACGCTATACAGTGGTCAAAACTGAGGACACGGCTCAAAATTGTCCTTTTACAAGATTATTGTGCTTCAAAGCGCCAACATTGGAGGAAAGACGAACCTACTACGAGTTTGATTATTCTATTCAGAACGTGAAAGAACTGGGGTCAAGGAGTGACTGGGCATAAGTGCTGGAATGTCAGTGCTGATGGGTGAGCAGCAGATGTAAGTGGCAACTATAGTGAGTGCTAGAGCGCATTGCACTGCAGTAACAGTAAGTACAAGCCTACAGTGGAGTGGGCCAGTAGCTCCCAAGGAAAGTGCTGTGTGTAGGCAGAAGCTGAGGAAATTGGGTTTTTGGGAGGCTAGGGCCCGAGGACACAAGGGCCCTGCTTACCTATCATAGCGACTGAGGTTAGCAGAGGAGGGAACCAGGGAAGGAGGAAGTGAAAAGAAAGGTCTTGAGGAGCTTCTGGAATTTGAGATGGCCCAGCTCAAGACTAAGAGGAAGGGGGAGGCTGTTCCACAAGAAGGAGCCAGCTTTAGCAAGTGAACAGCCTCCGGCCCTATACTTAATGAGTGGAATGTACAAGTCCAGAGGAGAACCGTGGAAGATGTGTCATCGGCTAAGCATGGAGTCAAGTTACCTCCAAATTGGGTTAGAAGGAGTATTTGGATGTTATCTTCCCTATACAAGTGGGCACTCACACGCTCACTGGATGTAAATGTACATGGGGGGCAGGGAACACGAGGATTCATGTCCACTCTGCTAATTGGACGAATAAACAGTTGCACACTGTTTTTGCGTCACACTACATTCTTTCACAATGCAATATTTGAAACCCATTCTCAGGGCAAGAAGCATTGTAGATGCGATGGACTGCTATAAAAACACAACTGGTATTCAACTATCATGACTTGCTGCGCAGGGCTAGCTTGGTCCAGGCCCGCGGCATAACCATTCGAATCATAGTAGCTATGCAGTCAATGAGCAAGCTATGCAATCAATGAACAAAATATGCAGTCAATGAGCAAGCTATGCAATCAATGAGCACAGATTTAGCGGCAGTCCATGTATGATGAATCAAGGAATTTATGATTGACTTTTTACATTGTAAATTATAGATTTATGGCTCATGCAGAATAAAACTGAGGAGGAGGAGGAGGCAGGACGGACCTTGAGCCAGCCCCTCCTTCCCACTTATGTGGCTCTACTGTATCCTGCTAAGACAATAGACATTCATCCATAGCATGGAAAATGAACATATTCGCTGTAGTGGTGGAACCGGCAATTCTAAAACTGGACCAAGCTGAACACGGAAGCCATCCAGAAAGCTCTGCCAGCCTTGCTGAGTGGCTACTGGAAGAGATGTGAACACGTTTGGTAGGAAGATGGGCAAAGAACGTTGTGCAGGCCATTAAAATGCACCTTGTTTATGAGCAAAGGGGTCCCAAGCAAGGTGTGGAGCAGTCTTCCTCACCGAGTGTCTTCAAAGTAGGTAGGAGCCCCCAATGGAACCTACCAAATAAACAAGGCAATGGCAATCTCATTGCATATCAGCTACAGGTTAAATCTTCATGGCTAGATTGGTCCATTCTTTACAATGTTCTCCATAGCAGAGCCTCTATTGATCACACCAATTTGTAAACTTCTAATCCCAGCTAGATTCATGATCAAGTTCGAGGCCCACCCTGTAAAGATGCCCGGACCAAGATTCCACAGGTCTGCTCAAAACAGCTATAGTTATCAACTCACCATAACTGCTCCCCAATACAGCTACAAGCCAGCCAGCCTAACTAGATGCCGGCATGTACACATTTAGTGATCAGAGATTGTGCACATCCCCTCCATTGCACTAGTAAGCCCTTTGGGATGGTTGCCCCATCATCAATTGTTAACCATCATTATCTTGCCCTACGAAGAACCACAGACACATAATCCAATTATTTATTTTTCACAAAGCAACATCAATCCAAGGGCACCGTTGGAATTTTGGGTTGTCATAAATGGTCAAGTACATGAGTCACAGTCTGCACAAAAGTATCTACTCAACCAATAGAGATGTGATTGCAGATTTCAGTAGTAGGTGTGGGGATCCCAGCCTTCAGCGGCTCCAAGAGGCCTGTGGAAACCAAGAGCAGAAACAAAAAGCTGAACTAAGCAGCAATAGTACAAGAGAGCATCACTAACAAGTGCAGGATCATCTTCTCATTGGACTGCAAAATAACCACTGCACCCCCAAGAACAGAAGCCACGAACCAACACCAACTTTGCCACCATCTACTTATCTCCCACAGAATTCCAATAGCCTGGGCCATCTCACAGTGACCCAGTCCAATTATGAAGCCCAGCCATACTGTGTCAAGCATAAACCCAGAAATCCTTACTAAATCCGTGCTCCTATACTAGGGCCCGGGCTGTTTTGGTCTGCAAACAATGTACTCCACATCGACTTATTGTGAAACACCACCATGCCCAGAGTGAAACGCCACCATGCACAGATAGAGAAGGGAAAGCGGGAGACAACCTACACAATCAGCACCCACCCAATGAGTTGAAAAGCACAGACACCTGCAGAGGTTCTATGCCAAAGTGAGGCAGCTGCAAATCCAGTTAGTGGATGAGGGCCGGAATTCCCCAACTTACCTTTCGTCCAACAGCTTGGACATACATCTCCCAAGACACCAGCTCAAACCCTTGAGGGGGGGGGCGCAGGACTGCAAAAGAAAAGGTTTACATGCATGAGGTCCCAGGCAACACATCTATCATGGCCCCCGCCCACCCCAAAGCCTCAGTCCACACACCCATCCAAGTCACTATTAAGCAAATGGTGATCTTCACATCAAGTCACTTCCATCACACTAAGAAGCCTTACATGCATCCACGCCCCCCCCCACCCTCCCAGTGCTGGAACTAGAAGGTACCCAGCCAATCCCAGGCAGGGCATATCCACAAACACCAGTCTCCAGCCCAACAGTTGCTGTGCCGAGGCTGGTCTCCATGAGCATGGTTTTGAAAGTAAGGGGAGAAATTGCTAAGCTCCCACGCTCAGAGTACAATTGGGTCATTCATTAATCCTAGTGAGGGAGATGGAGACCAGAACGCAACCATATGTGGGGGCATGAATGAAAAGCACAAAACCAGCACTGGGATGGTTAAGGGACAGAGTCTTCACCTCACTGGTGGAGTAACTCCTCTAATGAGTAAGAGTGATTAGGAGGCCACTTCTCGATTGTCAAAAGCAAGCCTGCATTAAGGGTCCAAACCCTGCCCAAGTGGACTTGCAACATACTCAATTTGCTTTGTGCTACAAGAAGTGAGGGGACAGGAAGGAAAGAAACAATGGTGGAACAGTCAGTCATGAACAGCTCATTCAGCCTAAAATGAAAGGCCTTTTTGTATGCAGCACCCCTTGTGCGAGGTTACTTGAGTGGGTCCTTTAGATTCCAGGACAGCTTCCTGTGGAGTGGAGTTACCTGCTCAAGAGTCAACACCCCAGGGATACAGTCTTGCTGGGGTTAATTCAGAATCCTTCCACAGGTCCACAGCCGAAATGGCTTGTCACCATACCCTTAACTTGTATGGCTCATAGCGTGCCATGTTGACGGCATACAAAGTTATGTACCCCTGTTCCAAAAGCTACATCCAAGCTTGGCCGTCAGAAGGGTACCAATTTGCACTCCCCTCCAGCCCCCCCCACCGCCGCTCTGTGCCACTAGAAGGCCCTGCAGATGTGCCCTGCCTCAAATGTACACCGATTGGGGCATGGAGCTTAAGTTTTCAGACTGAAAAGATCAAATTACCTGCATTACAAACACCCTTGCTACATCACAGGATACCTATCTGTTGCACTAACAGTAGCTAGCCTCCAGCCTTTTGTCATGCAGAGTAAAGCCGGCCATAGATGGATTCTGTGTGGTGGTTGGAACCCAGTCTTGCCATTAGGTCACAACCCACCAGAGCACTGGACACAACAGAATTTCCAAGTTAGCCTTAAGCTTCCATAGCCAGTCAAAAAGGATGTTTTAAATCATAGAGCATGATACCTCATTTAGGTGCGCTGAGGTAGGAGGAGGGGGTATGACGAAAGATGCCAGTTTTACATTTTGGGCAGCTTAATGGAAGATGCATCCCACTGTGTGGAACCACAGCAAGGTGGGACTAATCAAGTTTGAACCCAAAACATCTTTCGAGAGCTCTGACCATGTCATACACCATACAATTACCATTGCGTGTAGCATCGCCTCTAGCACCAAGTGAGAGCACTGCAGCGGACCCGGCCAGTGAACGTCCAACTCTGTATCCCCCCAAGCCAGATCATACCATGAGTTTCTAAATGAGGGAACAGCCCACAATGTACTACTTGTACATGGTGGACAAAAGAGTCAGAGCAAAACGGCACGCCGTATCACCATCAAGTTCCGTGGTTAATACAGAAGTGAAAACAGTGGACAATCACCTGCCAAGAACTAAATTGATAACCAATTCTGTTTCACTGCCAGTGGTTTGCCCACCCCTACTAGGACAAAGGTAAGATACACATGAAGAACCTTCCGGTTGGACAAGTTCCAGTTGGAGATCATTCCCAGAACCCAGGGAGCTCTCTAGCAGTTACAGGTTCAGAGCACAATGCAGCGTTTGATGCCAGGGCCCCAACTTGCACTTCTATGGAACAGAGGAGAGCCAGGAAGGGAGGAGAGGGTATCACAAGGAACAGGAAGCACCAACCCCATGAAATACTGTTAGTAGGTGAACCCAGCTTCAGAGGGTCAGGATGTCTATGCAAGTGATGTCTGAGCAGTGTTCCACAAGGGATTTGCGCAAGATCAGGACTGCCCTTCTCCCCAAACAAAATGGCCAAGTGGGGGTGGAGTGACAACTGGTAATTGAGTGGCACTGAACCCACAGACAACATTTATACCAGACGTTCCTGTAGCAGAAGGGCCCATGATAACCCTGCAACAGAACCTGAACTCCCTTTAGTAGCACAGACTTCAAACCACTGTCTACTAGCCGTCATCACCCACTTAAGGTGTCCCCTTTGCCTCCCCAGTTTTTCAAGTATGTAATTCAGACTACCTTCGGCTGCAGATGGCAATAAAAAAATGGTGTACTTCACCTGTGCTCCGTGAAGTTACCCAACTTCGCACCATGGCACTCACCTGGATCAGTTTCACACTATTTTTCACATTTGAAGCCCCAAATGGCCTTGCCCATGAAAAGCAGAAATCTTGATTTGCGTGTTGCAGTCCCATAATCTCCTAATATTTCCAAGCTTCATGCAGCAGATGCAAGGTCCCCAACACTACTGCAACTAACTGCATTTTCTTTATGCGGTATTGATCTTTGGGGGCCAATGCACAGCTGGTTATGGGAAACTGGGAGCAGGTCAAGGAAAGATCTGGAGAAGCTTTCTGGCCTTCTCACATCAGGGATAGGCTGGGCTCACGTTTGTTACTGACTGGATCTTGAATAGAGAAAATGTCAGCCCACTTCCAGTGTGATGATTTGAAGGCTTTCGGATATCCTTGGTGCAAGATCAAAGGTGCCAAAAGCAGACTATGTTGGCAAACCAACATTGTAAATCTATTGACCCCGACAAGAGTGAAGATTAATTCATGCATTTATGGCAATGCTGGTTATCTCCAACTAACCATGGTGTTTCAAGACGACAAAACGAGGGGGCCAAGTACTACTAGCCCTCAGGTCGTGTAAAAGTGCATCGGGGCAGTCAGGGCTGAAGGGAAAAGGTTAGTGTAGGAAGTGCAAGCAGCATGGAGGCATGCAGGGGAGGGGGGTGAAAAGTCCCAGGGGCTAGGCAAGTGCTAAGGGGAAGCCAAGTGGGCTAGTGCCAGGGAATGCAGGGAGTGAGGACCACATGCAAGGACTATGTTGAAATTGGATGGAGTGTTATTCATATCGAATCGATGGGAGAAGGCGGTGGTGAGCTGTGCCGTATGGGGTTGGCAGGGTTTGGAGACGAAGTTATATGGAATGTCAATGAGAACTGTTTCAAAATACGGTCTGCACACATCTAAACTAACATGGATTGAAGCACGAGAAACACCTGTAAAAGTGCAGCCAATGGAAGAATACCAGTTTTCCTTTCGAGGACATGCAACAGTTCCAGAAGGCAGTAACACGAAGTGCAAGATGACATTGTCCATTACAGATCTTGCAAAAGGAACAGCGTAATTGATGGATATGTACGGGGTATGTGGCAACAAGCATACCTGCATCTTCCACCCTTTTGGTGACTCACCTGTGCATTGACAACCCTGCACTCAGCCATCCTGGTGGTGCTAAAAGTACACTTCACAATAGCATCCGAGCATGAGGGGGTGCAGTCAATGTCACCACGTATCCAACCCCCCCAGGTGAAGAAGAACAGGTGGTCGGTTAAGTTGAGAAGGAAGAGATTGAACTATCTGTTTGAAGAGTCATCCAAACGGCAATTCCAGACCAGCTGTACACTAAAACAGAAGTATTCTTCACCTCCCTGCGGACTCCAGGAATCCAGGCCGCAGCGAATGCCAAGTGACTGCATATCATTCGGTGGGAAGTGAAACAGTTGGCAAATGACAGAACAAGGCCTCAATGCTATCAAAAGTGAAATGAGGGCGATATGGTTGTTGACGCTTCAAAATAGATATGTTTTAGATCTCCTAATGTGCGATGGAAGAGGGCTAGGGCAAGAAGATCGGGTTGTCATGTTGCACGTATACACTCCCCAATGAAGCAGAGAATGGGTCCCTGATGCATATCATGGGGCCTTGCACAAGTGAAGCTGCTGGTTCCGATTGTGGTGTTTGTGTCGGTGGTGTTTTGCACATGCCAGATGATGCTTCGATGCTGTGCCAAGAGTATCCCGAGCAGCGCAAAAATATTGGTCACTATTGGGGCAAGAGTGGCTCTCTCAGGCTCAAAAGAAGGGCAGGCCCAAACTGAGGATTTGAATAAAGCACACTTGGTTAGGGTTGAACAGCCCCTACACCTGCCGGGAACACCAACATCACCCACACCCAGTCCTGAGAATTATACTGAGCACTGGGTAGATATTGCGGCTGATGGGGATTGAATATATCTCACATGTACCCCGGAAAAGTATGTACAGAATGGGGGTAGCTTGCGCTATGTGCGTAGGGCATGGGTTCCCAAGGATGAAGCGGACCGACAAAGAGAAAGGGAGAAGTTAGTTAATGAAAGATTAACTAAAGGGGGGAATGGTGGGATGCATATGCAGACATCAGACCCACCGAGACAATTTAGAATGCAGAAAATATATTAGAATATGGAAATGAATACGGGACAGTGTAGGCAGTAGGGGGGGTGTTATGGGTTAGGATCATTAGCAAGAGTAGAAACCCATTTAGAGGAAGTTAATCGCCACTGTGCAGTTTAAGCATGTAGGATATAGTATGCTCATAGACACGACAGACACAGCATGAACTAACATTGCATTTACAAGTAGGCCTGAATACTTACAAGCCCTGTTCTCCTAAATAACACAGAACGACGATGTCTTGCTTCTCATCTTATTAGCGTTTACCGATTCCCAGGCCCGGCAAAATAACACACATATGCCCCCACATTAGCTAGGTAATTGAATCAATAAGGTAGGCGTGTGTGCAGCCAAAGACGTGAAGGGCTGCGGCCTAGCACCAAGGTTGGATTCCTAGGAGGCAAGGCAGGGGTCTTGAGATGCCAAAACATAAACTAAGAGTTAGGGCACTAGCGTCTTCCCCAGAACGATGGTCACTCTATTTGAACTACCAGATTTGCAGGGAAATAGGCTCTAATTCCTCTGTGAACTGGGTTAATTCATGGGATAGTTAGTTTACTCTTGGGAAGGGGGAACTGATAAAAGAGAAAACAGAGAATGACATGATCACCATTTTGTGCCAGGGAGAGCCAAGAATGATGCCTATACAGTGGGGAGGGCATGATATGATGAGGATGCCGGCATGTCTGGGATGAGAAAAGGGCTGCTTTGTCCGCAAGGACCAGGCTGACCTCAGAGTCCCACCGAGTTCATATTGATAGCCAGGTGTATGTCATGTGGTTGGGATAAAAGCTAGTGTGGTGCCAATTGATGTTAAGCAATTGCTTTGCAGTATCCCATGATGAACGAAGAAACTACCCACGTGTGGTGAAGACGAGCAAGACGACAACAGGACCAATTGGAAAATGGGCTATATGTAATCATTATCATGTAAATATGCGGCAGCACATGAGGGTGGGGGATTAGCACTGTATATCGATTGCATCATGAGTAACGATTTTTGTGTTTATAACTTGAATCTTGCATGAAAGAAGTCATAGATCTCTGTGGCAGTGGATTCATAATACCTTGTCACCTTTTCCTTTTTGTATACAACAGAACTCTCCTCTTTCTCAAAATCGGGTGCACCTAGTCTTTTTCCCTAGCGGGTTGTATTTTCTTGTCCTGATCCTTGGGAGTTGCACCACATGGCTTATGTTGACCGGAAAATTATTCTGAAAACTGACTGAAATGCAAACTTGTGCGTGCCATTTAATTTGTAGACTAAACGCAAACAATGGGCAGGTGGGTCAGGATAGTGTTAATATTATTGCTCACAGCTTTCCTAGCTTTTGGGTCTCCATTTCTTCTAAAAATCAGGATAGTGGTAGACTTTGCCCTGTTTTTCCCAGACCATTTAACAAAACATTAAATTATAGTTATAAAGCACCTCAGGGATACTTCTTGTTGTGCCCTTCCCCTGAATTACATAGATTGCTGCTTCTTCTAAGAATTGGTAAGCTGCCAGTACTGTCAGTTCTCGTACCAGAGCAGGACATCCCAAAGGAGGCTAGGCTTTGGTGTTCTTGTGTCAAGGATGGCACTCTATTAAGAGTGGCACAGGACACCCAGAAAGGGTTTGGGTGGTTGTGCCAAAATAAAGTGGACAGATAAGTACACACACAGCAGAAAGGAAAGAGAACGAAGAGTAGCAAGGAAAAAGGTATAGAATGAATTCCCTCTTGGGGTGTATGCAGATATAGGAAAAGAGTATTCCACGAACCTTAGGAAATACTCTAGCCTTCTGCACAGTTTGCTATAACAGAGGCCCACGCTGTTTGCTCATGGCTTGGAACAGCAGCTATGGGTGTCTGTAATGTAGAAACGAGACAAGGGAAAGGGCAGAGGTTGACTGATGGGAACCAACAGACAAGCTCTGTACAAAAGGGTCTACAAACAGTACAAGAGAAGATACTTACAGACAAATCCAGGAAAAGGAGGTTGATAGCAAACTAGCAGAAGGAAATGAAGGGAAAGTCATGTAACAGGATTGGACAGCAGAGGACAGTAAGGAACAAGGTTGAGAGCTCAGAGGAGCAGGGAAGCAATGAGCGAGCCCACAGGAGCAGGGCTGTAAGGTAGAGAGCCCAGAGGGAAAGGGCTTAGGGCAGCAGAGTAAAGCAAGCTGCACAGCAAGGAACCCAGAAGGGCCGGGCAGCAAGGAGTGAGCCCTGAGGGGCAGGGCCGCTGACCGTAGAAGGTTGCAGAGGACTGTAGAGGGCTGCTAGGCCGAGAACCCAGCGGAAAAAGGTAGGTAGTAGGCAGCGGAGCGTGATAAGCTGCAAAGTAGGAAGCCCAGAGGACAAGGGCTGTAGGCAGCCGGAGTGAGGCAGGCTGCAGAGCAGGGAGCCCAGAGGACAAGGGCTGTAGGCAGCCGGAGTGAGGCAGGCTGCAGAGCAGGGAGCCCAGAGGACAAGGGCTGAGGCTGGAAAGCAGCAGAGCGTGATCAGCTGCAATGTGGAGAGCCCGGCAGGGCAAGGGCGGAGGCTGGAAGGCAGCAGAGCGTGATCGGCTGCAATGTAGAGAGCCCGGCAGGGCAAGGGCGGAGGCTGGAAGGCAGCAGAGCGTGATCGGCTGCAATGTAGGGAGCCCGGCAGGGCAAGGGCGGAGGCTGGAAGGCAGCAGAGCGTGATCGGCTGCAATGTGGAGAGCCCGGCAGGGCAAGGGCGGAGGCTGGAAGGCAGCAGAGCGTGATCAGCTGCAAGGCAGGAGCCTGGAAGAGCAGGGCTGAGGCAGGGAACCCAAAAGGCTAGGGCTGTAGGCAGCAGGGTGTAGCAGACTGCAAGGTAGGACGCACAGAGGAGCAGGGCTGAGGCAGGGAGCCCAAAAGGCTAGGGCTGTAGGCAGCAGGGTGTAGCAGACTGCAAGGCAGGAGCCCACCAGGGCACTGGAACAAAAAGCAGGTGAAAGCAGGAAACAGCATACAAAGTTTGTAGCTCGAAGCAAAAAGGTGCCGGAAGGACTCTCAATGCAAGAGACTGAGCTCTCGCAGGCAGCAGCCTTTATACTGCCCAGCACAGAGGCAGGTTAATTGGTTGCACCTGGCTCAGCACACCTGCAGACAATCGGCCACCTCCCTCTCTTTTCCTGAGCTGGTGGAAGCAGAGCAAATCCCTAGGGCTTCTGGGGATTGTAGTTCTGATGAAGAAAAATAGGAATAGCCAGGAATAGATGGTTATAGCCAAGTGCATTATGGTAAGTGTAGTTTTCTGGAAAAAATAAAAAAGCACCAAAGTCTTGCAAATGGGAAATAAAGTCCAAATAGTGAATAGCGGTTGATCCAAGAGTTTTCTGTAGATAAATGAATAACAATTTGTCCATATTGATCGCCAATGTATGCGCCCATGGCGCAGGCATGACATCTTGTGGGCTTGGGAACCACTTGGAGACCGCCCAACACGTTCCAACGGAGTGCAAGCACATGGCCCACTATATGTAAGTAGGCTGGGGGCTTAAGTCTCTGATCCCAACAATATTAAGTCAGAGTCATTTTGGTGCTATTGTTTGAACTCAGGCCACAAATCAATGCACTTTGCACTTTTCAGCATCTGGAAGGAGCTACTAAAACATGGTACGGTAGAGATCCATACCATACCAAAATGATAAATGAAGTTGCAAATTCTTTTGATACTCTGATCACATATGAGTTTGGATTTATGTACTATGCAGTACACCGAGTCTGAGTCACTGCTCCTCACCACTCCTGCAGATTCAGCTGCATGATATACATGTCTATTACGTGACTCAAAAGTTAGTATCAGTAAAATCCTTATGGATTTTATGGAATTACTATTGTGAAATTATTTTATTTTATGAATGTTATTTGATAAATGTTATTTTGTGAAATGAATTAATGAAATCAACTCTAGCTAAATTTTAAAGAATTTTGAGTAAGTAATCTGGAATGACTGATTGTTTTTATACTTTTGAAGTATTCAACTATGTAATAATGTAACAATATTTTGTATGCTATATGTATAATATTTGTCTTATGAATTTGTTTGTAGATGTATTATTTTAAAGCTCGTTGAGCTATATTCATAATTAACAATAAATAAACAAACCTGCACTGGAGTTATAGTGCCGCATGTAGCACTACATGCACCTGAGTTATTGTTAGATGATGTGCTCCTTTCCTTATGTGTCTACTATTTGCAAGTCAGTATATTTTGGGCTGGCTTACATATTGGTCATTTTCATTGTACTGTTGTGTTTTAACTCTTTGTCTGCATTCTCTTTGCTATGTGAACTTAAAGTTGTGCAAGAGTCAAAAAACAAAGTGTGTGATACAAACAATTTACAAAGCCCATAGGTGTTTTGGATAGTTAGTTACTGAGAAATCAGTTCAGAATAAAGCCATGATTGGACGCCATGTGACTACAATGGGAGAAATGAAGATTTTCTGGGAATGTAGAATTTCAAAATCCATCTTAAAATATGAAAAAATAGAACAATTAATTTTCCTTTTAAATAAGGCAAAGGTCTTGTTTGAAGAACAAGATTCATTGTCCTATTAGACCCGTTTTCAATCCTTCGATGGGTGATTTTCTGGGAATGTAGAATTTCAAAATCCAGCTTAAAATATGAAAAAATAGAACAATTAATTTTCCTTTTAAATAAGGCAAAGGTCTTGTTTGAAGAACAAGATTCATTGTGCTATTAGACCCATTTTCAATCCTTCGATGGGTGACAACAATGCCCTTTCAAAGTGGAAATCTAAAAAAAATAGATTTTGGAGACAAGTGCTTCTGGTTATCAAACTTAGTCACACACTAAAAGAGAACAAAAAAAGAAACAATTTGTGTAAAAAATATATTTATTTTGTACTCCCTTTGTTATTTACAAATATTTACAAGAGAATATTTTCAGAGATGCACAAGACTGCATTTCACTACTAACAGAACAGCACGTTACAAAAATGTTTAATCAATAGTATGAGAAAATAACCTGAATGCCAAAACTTTAAAAAGAACGCCCACATCGATGTAGTTCATGTGATACTGCAAATGTTCTTATGAAACACACTGCCAAGCATTTCTTAATGAAAATGTTCCTGCTAATGTATCAGGACTTTAGAATTGATTATGTAATCAAACGCACAGTATAATTCAGGCTTTGGGCTATTTTAGATGACCTTACCATTTTGGCATTTTTTTTTATTTCATAACAAAAAATGTTAAAGTGATCAAAGAAATACAAGCAATTGTATAGTCAAATTTAAGTGGGGCAGTTTTTTTGTCATTTAAAAACTGCAAGACCATACTTTTTAATATCTTGAACTACTGTTCTTAACTTTCATTATGAAGTAGATGTATAAGATACTATTTAAATATTTATCATTATATATGTTTTACATACATATTCACTTGTAAAATAGCAAAGTATAAATACAGCTAAACTATTGCAGATCCACATTTGAATTTCTTTCAAACACAACTTTACATATATAAAAAAACAGAACAAAAAAAAAGGTTTTTCAAATAGACTTTGTACTTAACAAACTATGCTAACATTCCTCATTAAAAACAGCATGACGCGTACAATGATACCATTCCCATATGACCTACGGTTGAGGTCTCCCAGCCATTGAATTACATTCATTGAACAGACTGACCAGCTGTAGCAGTTTTCAAAAAGACATCTTCGGGAGCATTGGTGATTTGAATCAGAGTAAGGCTCTCTCTGTAGGACCCTTGCTAAAGTCTTTGGTTTTTAAGTGTGATTGCACCAATGCAAGTGGGGGGAACTGTTCATGCTGTCCAAAATTGATGCGCACAGCCATGTCTGAGCTCCGGCCAGATTGGCCATCATCGCAAACGTTTAGCACATCACCACATTTGTTTGGTTGTGATACATCTTCAATGTAATCCGAGGAATGCGTACACATAGGAGACCTGTAAACTTAACACTCAAATAAAAATACCCAGTATAAATACTTCGACCTCTGTTTATTGTGCAATTTCTTGTAAAAGTACGGCTATGGCTATATCCCGAAACTAAGGTGCCCTGAGGGATTGTACACCGAATCTGCATTGTTTATAAACATGGCTTCATTCTTTCAAAAATAAATGTATAACATGTGATCTATATATAGTTGGACATGCACAGGAGAGGAAATGAACTTCAGGAAGTGTATATGATGAGTTTTATGTAGAAACACTATAGCTAGGAAGTAATGAAGTGGTAGAAAACAATGGGAGACAACAATTAAAGCAACACTTATTTTCTAGCTGTGTGGTGATTGCCTTAATCATGGTGGGTATATGGTATTAAAAGTATAGTTTTCTGGAAAGTTATGCCGGGTCGCATCCGGGAGGGTGGTGAGGTCAAAGTTATTGGGGGATTCACAAAAGTTGCATTTCCCATTCAAACTCCTAGGGAGGTTTTACCTCACAAAAGTGCTGCATGTGTTTGCATCAAGCCTCAATGGAAAGCTTGTATCTGGGACAAAATGAGTGTTTTGCTTGATTTGGTGAAAATCCGTCCAGCAAATCTGCAGCATTTTGACTTCTCGAAATTGTGGCAGCTACATCTGCGGATCCACAATTTTGAACATAAAAGCTTCAGTGTGATTGGCTCCAAGGAGTGCTCGGAAAAAGTGCTTAAAAGGGCCATTTAGGAGCCCCCCAGAGGGCTGTTCTGACCTCAGGGTGGTTGAGGGGATACCCCAGAGGGGTGCAGTACATTATATAGATATTTAATATTAGCCACTCAGAATCAGCTCAGCAGACATTGGGCATGTGCCTGCTAGTGGCACTCCCATGGTTGTAACTATGGAGAGGTGAGGTATGTCTTTGCTCAAAAGACCAATCTAGAAGAACTTATCTTATACATTTCTTTTCACAAGAATGAAAGTCAGATTTGCCTCAAATTATCCATAAATGTTGTTCTTTCCATTGTATTGACCAAAAAAGGTGTACGTGATTATTTAAGAACATTCCACTAGTTGTAGCACAGCTATCATCTCCTCCAAAAAGTGCACATTTGCACAATCATATGCAATTTGGTTGTGAAAGTTCCATCGTAAAGTGGCATCAGCCTTGTTTTGAAAAAAAGAATGGTATTTTCTAAGATGGCAGACAAATGTATAAAACTATGCCCTTTAAATCTCATTGGTGAAATATGTGTTAAGCAGTAAACATTAAAAATAAAACAGGTTATTTGAATCTCAATATTCAAGACATACTTTTCTTTAAATACAATATCCTTCCAATGTGCAAGGAGCTTGGTAAATCCATAAAAACTGTTTGTGTGCATTCAAAACACCAACCATGTATTTCAAGTAAAAGAAAATACAACAAAATGAAAATTAGTGACAGAAGCATGACTAAAAAAGGAAATAAGAGAGGTGGAATTAATACTAGTGCGTACGAGTTGTCATCTCGCTAGAGAGCAAAAGAGCGCTGTACATAAAGTAGGGTCGAATGCAATTTAAGATTGTGTGATAGGTGGGGGAAGCATTTGAGACTGCGTACATAGGTTGGTAGGATGGGCAACAGGTAGTTTCTTCTGGGTGCCAGAGAAGTTGGTTGGTTCATATCCTCTTTGAACATCAAAGATATTGACACCCCTCTCAGGCTTTTCTCACTCAGGATCCTTCGACGTGAAGTAGCTCCCACAGAAGCGTCCATTGATTGTTTTGGGGGTTCTTCAAAGGCGTATGTGGTGGACAGTAGACACTCGGTCCTTTCTTTGCGCGATACCAAGTGGATCTAATCTTTTGGCATCTCATCGGGTTAAGCAGAAACTTTTCATATTAAACAACTAGGGTAATCAGTCTTCCCATGCTAGATTGAGCTCTCAAAGCGGCCCCCGGTGAAAGCATAGGTTCGCCAGTTTCTTTGGACAATGCACCAAAAAGGAAAAAAGCAAGTTAAGCAAAGAAATGTCCTGCAACATTAAAAAAGTGGTAGAAGTGTCAGCGACATCATTAAATAATAACACACAATAATACAAAAATAACTTCGCAAACATCACAGTCTCGTCTTGTGGGCGTAGCGACATATTGCGTTTTCCCTCGTGATTGGACCGGGTGGCATGATTTCTCAGCATGGAGTCTTATAAGTTATTACTTTACAAACAAAAGTCACATATATTCAATTCTGCAGCTATTTTGCTGGATGAAAAACAATCCTTAAAAAAATACAGTACTTGAGAAAATTGTGCACTAATGGGTTTCACATTCATTATGATATCGGGCATAAATAATTTTTAAAAATGGCTAAATAGTCCATTGTATATCGCTGAGGTCCACCGGGTCCGCGAGGCCACCCTCGGCTTCCAAGTAGTTCATGAGGGCCGCCATTGCAGTCTCGTCATTTTCACACATTTCGTCAAAGTCCAGTGGTGAGGCATCACCTAAAGCCAAAAATAGCAATCATGAACTTTCCCTTACAAAACAAATTACAACATTGAACATCACCTGTGAGGAAATGCATCTACTTTCCAGTGACAGCAATGTCTTCGACTGGATGTTTGCTTGGTGAGAGCAGTATCCCTGGGACTAGCTTCGATTTAACTATTGCATAAATTAACGACTTTTTAGATTATTCTGGACTAGGGCGACACACATGTTTATTATGTTATGGGTAGAATTATTATTATCAGGGTATTTGTGGAGCACGGACCTAGCTTTAGGAAGCAACAAAGCACTTTACAAATCTTAGAGGGAAGGACAAAGTGAGGGTAGCAGAGAAACGAGGGAGCGGGAGCCAACAATGGGAGAGACGAAGGGTGGACAATTTGGCAGCACGGATGGAAACTGTGGGGATCAGATCACCCAGTCTCAGGTAGGGTGTGGAGTGGAGGGTGTGTGGACCTAGGTGTTAGGAAAGAGCCATTCCTTAGAGGAGGGTTTTGAACTCCTTCCTGAAATGTAGAAGTGGGTGGACGAGTCTGGTGTTGACAGTGAATTTACAGAAATTAACAGAACACTCACAAAAGAACTAGCAATTTTCATATAAAGGTTTATGCTCGCAAATTGGATGGTGGAATGGTCACAAAACAAGCCCTTCTTGGCTAGGAAGGACTGATAATTTAAACAGGCACTTAACCAAATGATACCCCAACATAAACAAATCCCTTCTGGCGGGAGACTTTGCAAAAGTTGCCCAGTTGCCATAGGTAAATACAGAACCCTAACAGCCCCATAGGTTCATCTTCCAAGAGGTTCACCTTATGATCCACGGTTTCCCATTCGAGGCAAAATCCTGTCCAAATTCCCAATGGTGAGGGGCCCGAGGGCAGTTTTTGTTTTTTATTCAAGGCCACATACTGCAGCTTCCTCTGTCTGCTCTCCCCACCTTTCAGTCTCTGCTCGATTCTCAGAAATGTTGTCTTATATCTCCTATTAACAGTCACAGCTTGGTCTAGCCTTGATTTAAACTGGGATTGATTGAAAGATTAGGTCAGGCCTGGTCCTAATTGTCTGGTCAGTTTACCTGTCACTGTCATCTCTCGGAATTGGTCCGTCATGTCCAGATCATCCCCCTCCCACTGTTTTCCCATGTGTGGCTCTTTCTCCCCATCACAGCCTGTTATTGGTTTTATAGTCCATCTGGCTGCATGGGTCTAGTCTGTAACCGGGGACATAAGCATCTTGGACTGTTTCCAAGATGGCTGATGCCTGTTCCAGTGGGTATTGTACAAAATTACCTTGGGCAAAAAGTCTGACGCCCAAAAATCTGACCCCCATTTTTCCGCATATATGTGGGGGGGGGGTAAAGTTAATAAAAATGTATAGGGGTAAGGTGTGTGGGCTTTCCCCCCACATATATATTTGCGGTGGAAAAAAAAGAAATAAAAAAAAATATCAGACTTTTGGTAGTCAGGCTTTTGCATTCGGTCATTTCACGCAGATCCGTTCCAGTGTTCGGTCCAAGGGACTCTGCTCTGGACGCGGTTCATGAATTGCCCGCCTGTGAGAGGTAAGAATGCAGAACTGAACAGTAATTTATGTGGCACTGCCTTAAAAGGTGCCTATCAAGGTCTCAGTAGGTTAGTTCACCCCTTTACGTTTAGGGCCCCAAGGCTCGGGGCAAATTCTATTATTTCTATCGCTTTTTGCCAGACTTTGCGCTTCTTTCATATTGTGTAACATCCGGTGTCCCCGCTAGGGAAAAATGGGAGGGTTCTTGGGGTCCGCCTGTGTACCACCTCCAGGGGTTGCCTCACAAAGCTTGTGACTCCACCTCACCCAAGAGCTTTCCAATCCTCATTTCTGGCAACACAACAGCTGACATCATAGCAATAATTAAAGAAGAGTGTCCAATCTCCCTCTCTCCCACATGGTGCTCTCAGCTACCCTAGCCACAGATCTAGCCCACTGATGCTGCATTATCGTTTCTTCTGGCTGTGGTGTTAGTGACAGGACAGTGCTGGTTGGGGCCTGCAATTGATCAAAATGAGGGCATACATGTTCATCCTGGTACTTCCTCTTCCTCTATATCTCTTGGTCTCCCTCTAAAATGGCTGGGTGTGGGGCAGGATGTGACACAAACATTGAGATAGAGCAAGGGGCGGCAGAGGCACACAGAAAGGTGGAAAGTACAGTGACACAGAGCGGACGGGAAGTAGGAGGAGTCAGTGACACAGAGCGGAGGGGAAGTAGGAGGAGTCAATGACACT
Organism: Ambystoma mexicanum; assembly: GCF_040938575.1. Taxonomy (NCBI): domain Eukaryota; kingdom Metazoa; phylum Chordata; class Amphibia; order Caudata; family Ambystomatidae; genus Ambystoma; species Ambystoma mexicanum. Next base: position 99,929,290 of record NC_090936.1, on the reverse strand, counting down.
GAGCGGGAGGCATACGAGTGAGGAGGAAAGGGAATTTTGGTAGACGGTGTGCACTGCACTGGAAAGGGGAGTGCACAGGGATATACCCTGTGCTGTTTGAAAGTTCCTGCATCAAGCACATTGCCAGAAACAGCAAATGCACCAGTCCACAAAAGACTTTCATACTGTAGTCAAAATCCAAATGGCAAAATCATAAGGCAATGCCGATTCATATGCGCGCATCAATGTCTTGTGGGTGCACGTGAACGCTATCCAATGTACAGTTACTGCACGTACCTTTCTGCATAGAGCAAGTGCAGCATTTTGGACAATCACAACCACCTTTTTAAAAAACAAATGCACAAAATGTGTTTTTTGCTAATGTGTCTTCGAGAGACCAATATACTGGAAAGTTTAAAGAATTCCTGCATTGTGCATATTGGCACAAATCCTAATTGCACATTATGGTAGTGCTTCTGCAACTATTTAGAACATTGTACCACTACGCGTTTTGCTCAATTTCAGGGCATGCCACTGGAGAAGCTACTGTGGAAAATGGATGCCTGTGTGCTAAAAGGCCATTAAATGTAAGCTGGTTTCTCCTGTCTCTCCATGCAGTGTTGATGCCCTGGAGAGTGCAGGCCACACACACTCAGCTCCTAAAATGGCACACAAGGCAATAGCACTTTACCCAGGTTGTGAACGGAGGATAGCACAGGGGCAACGCGCTGGTCTTGAAAGCAAGACCACGCATAGCGACAAGAGGTTCAACTCCCGGATCCATGCTTGGAAACCATTAGGCACGTTATAAAAAAAAAATTAAATTAAATAAATAAGGTCTAGGGCACTTCACATCACTTTTAGTAGGTATTTACTGACTACAATGGCAACTTTTAAAGATAGCTGACATCATGGAGTCCCGGGAGGATAGCTCAGTGGCAACGTGCTCGCCTTAGAAGCAAGATGACACAAAGCAACACAGGTTCAATCCCCGGTCCATGCTTCGAAACATCTGGGTATTTAAGCGTGTTATAAATATGCAACTAAGACAACAACAAAACAAATAATTCTGTAACAGGGCCTCGATGCCCCCGGTCTGTGTGAGCACTTTAAAAATGCAAATAAAGACAAATAAATAAATGCTTACTTAGGAGGTGCTGATGATTTGTGAACGAAGATGAACCTTGACCATGGCTCGATGACTCAAAGTCCTCAATTTCCGATGGATATAGTTCAACCAGTTCCTTCTTTGGTACCTAAAAAGAGGATAAATGTCAAAATTTTTGCAATGTTTTTGTATCCTATACATAACCAATGCCTGTGTATACTAATACTTTTAAGATGTCTGTAACCACACTGTGATACCCCAGGGTCTGGGCATGTAACAAATTAAAAGATAAATAAATAAACTCTTATATAACTGTACCACTTCAAAGTACAGGCATATGCGGATTCACAATAAGGGACCATACACGGACGGTCTGCTCCAGGCATATGCTGATTCATGATAAGGGACCATACACGGACGGTCTGCTCCAGGGATATGCTGATTCACAATAAGTGATCATACACTGACGGTCTGCTCCAGGCATATGCGGATTCACAATAAGTGACCATACAGTGGCGGTCCGCTCCAGGGATATGCTGATTCACAATAAGTGATCATACACTGACGGTCTGCTCCAGGGATATGCTGATTTACAATAAGTGACCATACAGTGGCGGTCCGCTCCAGGGATATGCTGATTCACAATAAGTGATCATACACGGACGGTCTGCTCCAGGGATATGCTGATTCACAATAAGTGACCATACACTGACGGTCTGCTCCAGGGATATGCTGATTCACAATAAGTGATCATACACGGACGGTCTGCTCCAGGGATATGCTGATTCACAATAAGTGACCATACACGGACGGTCTGCTCCAGGGATATGCTGATTCACAATATCTGGCCATACAGTCGTGGTCCACTCGTCTGCTTTTGCTCTCAATTGGGAAACTTTGGTTTACAGCAGTACCACCGAATATTTCTTTAACCCCTTAAGTGCTAAGGATGATATCTTCACCTCGAATTCCTGTACGGAATCATTGTAGGCTCCGCGCAATCCTGCATTTAATTTTAAAAAAGACAAGCACAAAAACACATGCATGTAACCCTATGATGTTTCTTTTGGTCTAGTTTAATATAAAGCATTCCCTTTAAACCCAGCTTTTCCATAGAAATGCCTCTTCCTAGCAACACTCTTACCCTTTTCAGGAACCGCAATAGCAAAGATCGCGCAATAAAAACGCTTTTCTGATCACGTTCAAAACTGAACACACGCAATGAAGCACCCACGGCACCCATCTCAGCCCGCCATAAATAAAAGGCAGGTCATTTACAAAATACAGACATATGGACTATGCAGTCAAATTCCCGGCCCTCACCAGGAGGCCACCGTTGACCAGATGGCTCCAGGGCAGCCTGCTCTACTAAACCACAACCCTAAGCCATAGCCCCCCTTTATGCCGCAACCAGTATATCCCACCGGGCATCCAAGGACAAGATGGACCATGATGCTTCTCCCAGCATTTTGGCCCCCGCACACCGGTCTCCCCGACAGTCACTGCTGCTTTAAGAGATTTTTGAATGCTGCACTATAACTGCTGTTATGATCAATGTAATGCTCTTTAAAAATGCCAATAAAATGTTATGAAAAAACAAATACAGACATATGACCGATATTGCCGAGGATGGCGCCCTCTCATGCTGTCCAATCTTCTATGGCACCCACTTTAGTTCTGGCTCTTAGGGGGTGTTTTGGTGCCAGCATTAGAGTGCAGGTAAGGATAAATGGCACATGAGGAGGCATGCAAAGCTTGTAGGTGGTGTTTGGTTATTTAGCCGCCCGTTGACTGTCCATGCCCATGTTAATCCCTATGGTCACTCCCTCCCACTTCCTGCCCTTCCTCTCCCAAAACACGTCCTCCTAGCATCTTTTTGAGCTAGGTTTATCAAGCCATACGATTAAACTTTAAGCTCAAAGTGACGGGCAGTGTTTTTTTTTAAAGCCGTCTTCTCAAAGTTATTAATGACTTAACTGCAGCTGTAAATGACTACTGGTGTAATTACAATGTCTTAACCAGTTCTGCCTTCAGCCACTCGATTTACAAGCACTATGTATGTCCTTGACTGAAGTCCTCTTAAAAACAAGCATTGGCGACGCTAACAGTTTTGGCTTATGTATAAGCATTAGGCATTTACCAGACACTGCTCTTATATGCCCAGGTACTCATACCATTTTACAGCTACTACCATCGATGGCCAGTTATTACCACCGCAGCAGTGCCTGGTACATTCCTTTCCCATGCCAATGCAAAAGGCAAAACTGTTGGCACTGCCTAGGCTTGTTAATATAACCATAGTTTCTCATTCCTTAACACAGTAGTACATTATGGGCATTTAAGTCAGGAAGGGATGCCAAATAAGGGACTTGCATGCTGCCAATGCCTCAGAGGGGCGAGGAAGCAGGACACGGCAAAAGCAAAGAGGTACCATCGTCACTGGAAACAAAGGCTACAGCTGTGTGCCGAATACACTGTCCAACAGTTAGGAAATATAGTTGGTCAATAGCGCCGGTTTAGTTCCTCCTCTGCATTAGTGGTGCATTGATATATACGAGGTCTAGAAGCACTTTCTTAAGCTAGAGTGCTTCTTTGCTGTCAACATAAATAACTAAAGTCTACATGGAGAAGCCTTTCAAACTGTAGGCAGATATGGAAATGAACTGGCACATGTAATGCTAAGAACAGCGCATTGGGATATGTTTTTAGTACCATGACTGAAACTAAAGATAACTGAATGAGAAAGGCTGGGTTCAATGATACATGGCAGCCTGCAATATCAATGTCAATCATTTTCATGTTAGAGACTATGTGTGACATCCCTACTAAACCGGTAATAAGAAACTGGCATCACTACTGCTCTGTAATTAGCTATGACTCTCGGTAATAAGAAACTGACATCGCTACTGCTCTGTAATCAGCTATGACTCTCGGTAATAAGAAACTGGCATCGCTACTGCTCTGTAATCAGCTATGACTCTCGGTAATAAGAAACTGGCATCGCTACTGCTCTGTAATCAGCTATGACTCTCGGTAATGAGAAACTGGCATCGCTACTGCTCTGTAATCAGCTATGACTCTCGGTAATAAGAAACTGGCATCGCTACTGCTCTGTAATCAGCTATGACTCTCGGTAATAAGAAACTGGCATCGCTACTGCTCTGTAATCAGCTATGACTCTCGGTAATAAGAAACTGGCATCGCTACTGCTCTGTAATCAGCTATGACTCTCGGTAATAAGAAACTGGCATGCTACTGCTCTGTAATCAGCTATGACTCTCGGTAATAAGAAACTGGCATCACTACTGCTCTGTAATCAGCTATGACTCTCGGTAATAAGAAACTGGCATCACTACTGCTCTGTAATCAGCTATGACTCTCGGTAATAAGAAACTGGCATCACTACTGCTCTGTAATCAGCTATGACTCTCGGTAATAAGAAACTGCCATCACTACTGCTCTGTAATCAGCTATGACTCAAGAAACTGGCATCACTACTACTCTGTAATCAGCTATGACTCTCCAGTTGCGACATTACAGTGCCTGTACCCGAGCCAGCAAAGAGCAGAATTCCATCTCACTTTGCAGCACTTGAAGCCGTGACAAGCTTTTCAAATTCCTTTCTTGTAAAACTGCTTTCCAGGACACACTACAGCCATTAACGGATAAGCCACTAGTTATGGTGGTATGTTTATTTTGGGAATGGTGGAGTTTAACAGGAGAGCTTGAATCTGCGGTCATTGCTTATTTTAAAGCACAACATGAGAACGTTATTTAGATGCGATGTATTAAACTAGTTTAACTATTAGAAGTTAAATATCCAAACAGATTGAAAATGTTTTATATGTATCAACATCAGGAAGATCTTAAATTAAAATGGGCACGAGGGCAAGTGTTAAAGGAGATGACTGTGTATGGCCATGCATAAAATATCCCCTAGCGTAAGTAAAAAGGATATTGCAAGTCACCTCGGAGTTCCATGATATTATAAAGGAGCAGGGCCTTCAGCTTCCTTCCTCTGTTTGGTCACAGAACTCATTTATTAAATCAATTAAGCTCATCACATTATCCTAATTACAAGTGGAGCTCCAACAATTTTATCAACAAGACCCTGGGAAAGCATGCTGCATCCTAAAAATAAGTGATAGCAAAACTGTGTGCGCCTTTCTGTGTGCGCCTTTCTATGTCCACCTGTTATACTAGTCACATGGCCCATCTTTCCGGATTTTTTGTTGGTTCAGATTAAATGTAGTGTCATACTACATAGGAGCAAAATCATGATCTTGCGACTGACCTTGGTAATATGTTTTTCTGGCATTTTATATCCTACAGAACATATTACAGAAGACAAGTATGTGCTTGCTAAATCGGCACAACACATAGCATGTTCATGTCTTCCCAGAACACACAAACCACTCAATATTAGGGTTTCTTTGATTGCTAACAAATTTCACAAGGTACAAATTCTATTCAGCAAACATTGTAATCCAAACCCTTCTGGTTCATAGTATGTAATGAATTAGGTGTAGGAAAACATTGATGCAAATGTCTGCAATAATGATTACTGTGGCACAAAGGTCATGTGCACACCAATATGAGGGGCTTGTCAAACTTTTAACCAACTAGCAATTATCTCCAAAGAAGACATCAACATAAAGTTACATCACTCTAGTAAGATAATGGATTCTTCATTTTTTCAGTATTTAAATATGGAAGTACAGAGACGATATTTACAAAAAACAGGGGGGCTGTGGCTTTCATTTCAAGGACATGACGAGCGTCATTCACATATTTGAGCTTACAGCTAAAACTGCAGGAGATTTCCTCAGCAAATCACTTGGACTTAAGTCGTTCACGCTTGGGGACTGTAACCTGAAAAAGAGAAAGACAGCGGTCAGTCACTGAGAATAGGCACAGACCCACTAACTGCTGCCATCTAAACAAAAGTAAGCAATGCTCACTCTTTACAAAGTTTGTCATTCATGCAGTGCAGAAATGGTGTCTGGGTTTAATGAACGCAAGGGCATTAAAAACCGGGACTTTAGCAAATGTGTTGCCTTTGCATTTTGGGAGCTGGAATGCAAACCTTCTATTTCCAAAGGGGTGGTAGGCAAAAAAGCGATCAGTAAGCAGTTTCAATATTGCAAGAGAAATATTAAACTACCTGGGACGAATGTGAGAGGTTTAGGGGGTAATTCATAGAATTCAGCGCACAAGTGGCGCACGTGGCTGGCGCACAGTGTGCGCCTGCGAATCCCTGCGCCAGCCGTGTGCGCCAAAATACATTTCCGCGCACAGCGTATTCATGGATTCCAGCCACCAAAACCAGCCGTGGCGCACAGTGGCGCAGCGACCCTGCAGCAGCGCCAGTTACGCCCCCAAGAACGCCCCTTGCGCAGGGAAAAGCCATCAAAATCCCCAATCCAGCGCAAATGGCTGCGCTAACCCTGTACCAGCACGGCAAGCAGGGTACGTGTATCACTGGGGTGCGCGGGAAGTTCCTCACGTTATTTCAGCTGGGTACGTGTATTTCAGGGGTGCGCGGGAAGTTCCACACGCGATTCCATCAGGGTACGTGTACATCAGGGGTGCAAGGGAAGTTCCACACGCGAATGTCCTGGGTACGTGTATTTCGGGGTGCGCGGAAAGTTACACACGTGAATTCAGCAGGGTACGTGTATTACTGGGGTGCGCGGGAAGTTTCACACGCGATTGGCCCTGTGTGAGCATGGTACGTGTATTTCAGGGGTGCGCGGGAAGTTTCACACGCGATTTCAGCTGGGTACGTGTATATCAGGGGTGCGCTGGAAGTTCCACACGCGAATGTCCTGGGTACATGTATTTCGGGGTGCGCGGGAAGTTACACACGTGAATTCAGCAGGGTACGTGTATTTCAGGGGTGCGCGGAAAGTTCTACACGCGATTCCATCAGGGTACGTGTATATCAGGGGTGCGCTGGAAGTTACACATGTGAATTCAGCAGGGTACGTGTATTTCAGGGGTGCGCTGGAAGTTCCACACGCGAATGTCCTGGGTATGTTTTTTTTGGGGTGCGCAGGAAGTTTCACACGCGATATCAGCAGGGTACGTGTATTTCAGGGGTTCCGTGGAGTACTGCACGTGAATTGGCCATGTGGGTCCTCCCAGGTGTTCGCTCCACAACCTCCACGGCCCCTGCAGGCAGCCCACACCACGGGGGACTACCCTGCACCCCCACTCATGTCCCCCAGCACCCCCACCCCCCAGCACTGTAGGGCACCCTCCACCAGGCCCCAACTCATGTCCCCCTCCACCCCCACCCCCCAGCACTGTGGGACACCCTCCACCAGGCCCCAACTCATGTCCCCCTGCAGCCCCACCCCCCAGCACTGTGGGGCACCCTCCACCAGGCCCCAACTCATGTCCCCCTGCACCCCCACCCCCCAGCACTGTGGGGCACCTGCCAGCAGGCCCCCACTCCTGTCCAACTCATGTCCCCCTGCACCCCCACCCCCCAGCACTGTGGGGCACCTGCCAGCAGGCCCCACTCATGTCCAACTCATGTCCCCCTGCACCCCCATCCCCCAGCACTGTGGGGCTCCCTCCACCAGGCCCCCAACTCATGTCCCCCTGCACCCCCACCCCCCAGCACTGTGGGGCACCCTCCACCAGGTCCCAACTCATGCCCCCCTGCACCCCCAACCCCCAGCACTGTGGGGCATCCTCCACCAGGCCCCAACTCATGTCCCCCTGCACCCCCACCCTCCAGAACTGTGGGGCACCTGCCAGCAGGCCCCCACTCATGTCCAACTCATGTCCCCCTGCACCCCCACCCCCCAGCACTGTGGGGCACCCTCCACCAGGCCCCCAACTCATGTCCCCCTGCACCCCCACCCCCCAGCACTGTGGGGCACCTGCCAGCAGGCCCCCACTCATGTCCAACTCATGGCCCCCTGCACCCCCACCCCCCACCAGGCCCCCAACTCATGTCCCCCTGCACCCCCACCCCCCAGCACTGTGGGGCACCCTCCACCAGGCTCCAACTCATGTCCCCCTGCACCCCCACCCCCCAGCACTGTGGGGCACCTGCCAGCAGGCCCCCACTCATGTCCAACTCATGTCCCACTGCACCCCCACCCCCCAGCACTGTGGGGCACCCTCCACCAGCCCCCAACTCATGTCCCCCTGCACCCCCACCCCCCAGCACAGTGGGGCACCCTCCACCAGGCCCCAACTCATGTCCCCCTGCACCCCCACCCCCCAGCACTGTGAGGCACCTGCCAGCAGGCCCCCACTCATGTCCCCCAGCCAACATGTCATCACAATCTAGATCCCTGGCCCCTATGGTCAGCCTCCAAATGCCAAACACCCACCCGAGTATTGCATCCACCCACTTAGAAATGGCAATAACATGATAGAACCCCAATTGCAAGTTTGGAAATGAACACATGTCCCTCACATACACCCAATGGGTGTCAGCGAATCTCAAAACCCATATCATGATATGCATGAAACCAATGAGATGATACTACACATTGAAGTTTGAACAAAAAATATGTATTAAAAGAAACATAAATTGAATCAAAAATAAACAAACAAAAATGGGAATTTAAAAAAATAAAAACCAGCATGTCCGTGAAATAATGCAAAACCACAAATCATAATCCAAAGGAAAGGTGTTCAAAGTCACAGTCCACAAAAGTAAATCCAATGGAAAATTAAAATTGAAAGCCATTGCTCCATAGGTAAATTGTAAAAAAAAATGAAAATCCAACAGTCAACTATATACAGATAAACAATCCAGGGTCCATGATCCCAACAGAAGAAATTAAACCTATCTAATAACACTACCTAATAAAAAAAAAACTATATACAAAAATGTGGCCCATTGTCCAAAAGGTCCAAAAAAAATGCAAAACCAAAGGAAACCTAACACTAACTACAGAACTATGTACAAGGGCAGCGGGCTAGTCCGACGGCTCACTTTTGGACGTCCCGGGCCAGGGCATCATCGAACTCCTGCTCAATGTCCCGGAGGCGGTCCTCCTCCATGGCCCTGAGGGTCCGCAGGGCCGTCGACGTGTCCACCTCCAAACCCCTGCGGATTGCCTCGAGGCACTCGGCCCGCCTCAGGGCCCTCCGCATGGAGTTCTCCGCCCTGACCATCGTGAGCCGTGCCTCATCCGCCCGCTGCCGCTCCGCATCTATGGCATGGCCCAACCGCTGCCACACGGAAGATACTTCCCGTCCTGGGTCCTCCTGCCCTCCGGCCGATGCCTGCCCCTCCGATGTCGAAGGCCCCGAGCCATCATGGCTCCCATCACGTTGCTGCTGCTGATGCGCCTCTGCCCGTGCACTGCCTCCTGCTGCCTGCACATCCTCCGCTGGCTGGGGTGCAGTCGTTGATGTGGCCACCCGTGCTGGACGTCCGACTCCCGACTGTGGCAGGGATGCCTCCTCCACCAGCCTAGCTGCACCGTCAGAGGCAGCTCCACAGGGCACCCAGGTGACTGATGGGTGGGAAGATAGCACGGAGGATGACTGGCGAATAGGGGGTTCAGTTGAGGAGGGGGTCGTAGCAAGCCCCATCAAACGGAGGAATCCGGCCTGGGTGACCTGTCCCAGTAGGCCGACGCGGTCAACGAGCCATTCAAGATGACGTGCAGTCTCCTCATGAAAAGACTGCAGGTCACCTCGCATGGCCCGTTGACGCAACGCCACACCAGTTCGGACAGGCTCAACCCGGACCCGGATAGTCACGTCCGCAGGCAGAGGAAGGCCAGTTGTCGTGAGCTCATCCCCTGCCTGAAAACGGGTCTGGACGTAGGCATCCCTGCTGGTGCAAGATGATACAGGGACAGGATCAGCGACAGGATTGCACACAGGCACCTCCGCGGCGGCCTATGCTGCCTCCTGTCCCATGTCCTGCACTGCACCACTAGCACCAGTGGAATCCCCACCTCCAGACCCCATCTCTGTTGCTTGCACGGCCTCCTCCTCCACCAAACCCCCCACCAACCTGGATGACTCCGTGCCATCTTCCCCCGTTGGGCCCTGTGGGGTCCCAGCTGCCCCTTCTGCTGCCGAGGAGTCCAACTCCAACCTCCGCCTCTTGGACCTCCCCCTGGCAGCTGCGGCCTGGGACGCGGCACCGGACTCCTCACTCCTGAGCCGGGCCTTGCGTCTCCGGCTGGCGGTGAGATCCCCGCCGCTGTGCTCCACAGCACCTTCTCCGCCCTCTTCATCAGTTGACGCTGCAGACAGGGAGTAATAAAACACAGGCATCAGGGCACTGTACAATGGACACATACACACATGACAGTTGTACATGAGTGGCATTGGCAAACCTCAGACATGCCATCACAATCCCCAACACACATGTCATTTCAACTTGCAAACATGAGCCATACCACAGCCATATCGCAACTGCCAGCACCATCCATACACATACAACAGCATGAGCAGGCAATGGTGAGCCAGACATCACATGCAACACAGGGAGTGCACTACACATGTACACACACCACCACACTTGCATGCATGTGTACACCTCTGCCAAGTGTCGCAGTGTTCAGATGGGCATCCATGTCACATCTGCCAATCAGGCTTCCACATCCCGCTGTCACATGCATCCATGTTGCATCACTGTTGCACCCTTGTCAAATACACACACATGCACATGTACACAGTGCCGATACATGCAGCTGAAAACAACATACATGCGTGACATCACGAACATGTCTACTTACATACACATTCATCCAAACATGTGTGCCCACACAACTGCATTTGGCATGCAAGCCTACACACACAAGCACCATCCAGGTCTCACACATGACAGCCCTTGCATGTGTTAGCCTCACGGCCCTGTACACCCCCACCCATACTCGACCCCATACAAACAGGTGTGCAACCTGCACACTACTGAAACATCACCACACGCACAGCTTACAATCAGGATGCATGTACACTTACCGCTCGACTCCAGACGGGTCTGCCTCTCAAGGACCTGGACGTGGAGCGCTGGGGATATGCGTTCCAGGACCCTCATCTGATCTTCCGACAAGTGGCCCCGGCGCCCCTTAGCATCCGCTGCCTTCAAGTCGAAGTCCTCCCAGCGCTTCTTGACATGTTGGAAGTCGCGGACTGCCACCCCCTCCGCGTTGATGGCAGTCACGATGTCCGTCCAGATCCGAGTCCGTCCTTCCTTGTCGGCGCGGGAACTTCTGAAGAGGGCATCATACTGCCCCAGGACTTGCTCCACCAGGACACCAACTTCCCTGGCACTGAAGCTGGTGCTCCTCTGCCTCTCTGGCCAGGGGTTGTCAGTGGTGCCAGATGTTGCAGTGCCCGACATGACAACCCCAGAGGCAGGAGTGGGTGGGCAACTGGGTCCTGGGGCTGGGCTGTGGAGCAATGGAATCCCAGTCGGGAGTCTTCGGTTCCAACAGGGGTGGTCACAGCAACAGCACCCCTGGCTGATGTGCAGGCAGCAAATGGCAGGGCACATGGGCATCAGGCAGTCAGGCAGCAGCAGATGGCAGGTGGGAGCGTGCTCGGGGTTCTGGGGGGACAGTAATTCGGCCTTCTGGGCAGGAGCGTGGTCTTCCGTGTGCTTACGCGTGGCCAGCTTGATACGGAGTGATTTGGCACGTGAAAATTCTGCACGTCAGCGTGTAATTCGAGGAAAGGCCCTTAGCGCGTAAGCGCGTCTGCACGCATATGCAATTTCATTGGACAGAAGGCCCTTCAAGCGCAAGCGCCCCTGTGACGTGACGCGCGCAGGTGTGCATGGGCGTTTCAGCGCGCGTGAAAAACTGCACATCCGCGTGTAATCCGAGGAAAGGGTCCATGTGACGCACGCGGGCGTTCCCCTCAGCACGGGTTAAAGGTGAGCGGGGCCAGCAGTTTGTTGTACGTGCTTTTCGTGGAGACCGACGTGTGTTGCTGCTTCCTGTTTCACGCGCCATCACAACTTCACAGCTATCAAGGACGTATCTCTTCTTTTGGCGGGGGTATTGGCTACGCGTGTTTTTCTGCATCGCGCTAGTCAGACGGTGAGTCGCACACGCCCTTTTTCCCACTGCGGGTGCCCCTGTGTATCGCACCCATTTTCGATGTCATAGTAGCCTGCGTGTCCCACGCGTACGCGTTATTCGTGTTACTGGGTGCCACCGCGTACTGCGGGAGGTTGACTCCACGCATGTAGGCTGCAGGGTTGCGTGCACGGTTTTACTGCAGTTTTGGGGTGCCTGAGCGTTGCGTGACCCGTCACTACATCACCGGGGTCACATACAGCCTTGCAGGTGCAGGGGGGCTGTTAACATCTTGCTTGCCACCCCCTTCACCCCAATTGCCCAGGTCAATTGTGGTGTACACCTCCCATTGGCACTACTCCATCTGTGCCGGCACTACTACATCTGTGCCATGGTTGGGAGGACACCAAAGGTGAGGGACGCCTCAGCTGGGCGTACTCCTCGTGGCGGGTGTGGTCGGGGACGTGGCCGTGGTGACCAGGGAGTAGGGGGACTCCAGGGTGTCCAGGGCGGCCACAGAGGGGGAAGAGGCAGGGGTGCGCCACTTGAGCACAATGTTGTGCCATGTGTCGGTGCAGTCATGCCACCACCCCCTGTGGTTCCGGGGGATGCAGCTTCTGCATCTGGCACTGGCGCCCGTGTGACACGGCAGTCCGTTCCATCGACTGCCACGGGCCCAAGGGTAGTGGTAGCTGCAGGTGCAGCTGTGGACACCGCCACCCAGGCTCAGGGTCTGCCAGCGCAGGCTGTGTTGGCACTTGAGAAGCCCTTGGTAGATTTCCAACAGGCCAGGAGGGAAACCATAGGGGCAGGCCGGGCTGCTCAGACCAAGACACGTGTCCCTGGGGCAGTTATGTCATCTGCTGCCCTGAACAGCCGGGTGTTGGCAAGTGCAGGGGCAGATGCACCCAACAACACCCCGGTTGTGAGTCTGCCAACCAGGACCGTTGCGGTCAATGTCCCTGCCACAGCTGATGTTGCTGCGCAGGGTCCATTAGAGGGCACCCAGCTGCCACTGACACAAGTCAGGCCTTTGGTCGTCCCTCCATCTGCCACTCCCTTGGCTCAATCCACCGAACCCACTGGCCATACTGGTCAGGGCGGCATTAGCCAGCCAGGGTCTGCGCCACAGTCCAAGAGGAGGAAGGTTGCACCTGCAGCACAAGCTGGGACCCCACACACATCCACGACCTCCTGCACGTCGAGGAAGAAGCCTTTCTACAAGCAGGAACTGGACTTCCTCGTGGGCTACGTGCGGGGCCACAGCCGTGACATGCTAATGGGTGCCAATAGTCAGACTACGGCTGCCCAACGTGACACCCACTGGAAGTATGTTGCGGAACATGTCAGTTCATTCGGCCATGAGGTGCGCACAGCGCAAGAGTGCAAAAAGCATTGGAATGACATCAAACGCAGCACTAAGGCTAAGCGTGCCTCTAATTACAACTTGACTCTGGTGACTGGCGGTGGGCCTGCACCGGAGGAGGAAGAGCTCACTCCGCATGAGGCACTCGTTGCGGAGTTCATACCACCTGAATTGGTCGAAGGAGTGGGAGAGATGCTGGACTTTGATGCCCAGTCCAGTGAGTGTTGATGCGCGTTTGTTGAGGACGTGTGTGTTTCACTTGTGGGATGTGTTGTGCATGATTGCCACTACATGTGATGTGTACATGATTCTGATGTGTAAGTAATGCAATGCTTCCGTGATGCATGTCTCCTCTGCCTGCATGTGGGGACTCCATGTAGGCATGCTCCCTTGCCCCTCCTCCGCCACTCTGCACCCCAGTTCCACCTTTGCACTGGGCTGCTTCAATCTTGCCAATGTGTACTTTCCTGTTCATGCATCCTGTGTAGATGCTAACTTCCAGCGTAGAATCTGCCAGAAATATGCCGTGTAGTACAGCCTTAGTACTTGATGCAGGGTATCTCACTTGTACTGTGCATAGGTCAGATGTCCCGCAGGGACATGAGTGCCCATTCATGCTCCATGTGCATCGCACGCATGCCCCTATGTGTCCTTGACTGGATGATCACTGTAATACAAGTCCTTGGTTACATACATTGCATGGCATCTCATCAGCCTTCCCATGTCAACTGTCGCTCAGTACTGCGTTGCACACATGTTTAGGGTCTGACAATCTGTGTGGCTCACAGGCCTCAGCCTGTTTAATGGCCAATGACTCTGTCCAACTGTTGTTGCGTCTTCTTCACACGTGGGCGGCCTCCAGAGTTTTCATCATGTGTCCTGCTTACTGTCCCATCATCATTTGCAGTGTTGTCACTTGAATCACATTAAACTGTTGATGCCAGTCAACACTGCCTGTCAATACACAGGTGTATGGTCAGCCTTTTGATACCATGCTAGGCATCCCTGCTTTGGTACTGGGGTGGAGGGGTGCTTGGCTTCTAGATATGGTACACATTGAATGCACAATGCACGTGATGCCTGAATTTGACCTTGCACTGCCTTCACATTTCCTGGCACACACCATGGAGTCCTTGTACATGTAGGTAGTGATTGGCGTACACATTTTCTGCACTGCATAGACCCACTTCCATGGAAACTGCCACCTTTCAACAGGTCTGATCACAGAAGCAATTCAAAGTTGACCCAGCATGCATGCCAGGTTATATGTTGTGTGTCACATGTCTGCCTGATGCGTTTGTTGTTGGTGTGTGTGTTGTGTGCTTCTGACATGTGTAGTGACCTTTTTTCTCTCTATTTTTCAGGTGATGACGCAATGGAGGTGGAGGATGGTGTTGTCATGCCAGACACAGGGTTGTTACCACTACATCAACCCGGCAAAAGTGGGGGTCGTGGGGTGGTAGTCCACGAAAACCCCCAAGTGCTACAGTCCATCTTGTCTCTGGCTGCCTATGAGTCCAGCCTTGATGACGACTCTGACGTCCATGTTGAGTTGGATGAGCATCAAGTCCATGTGTCAGGGGTGAGTGATTCTGATGTGGACACTCCTCTGTCTGCGACACCTGCACTGAGGGATCAGACAGTCTTGGTTCCTCCGCCCGCGGTGGATCGGGACGCAGGGTCACCCTCCACACCAGTCACTGATGTGCCTGGGACATCACGTCGACGGGGGCATGTAGTCGTGCAGCCGCGGGCGGTGCCAACACAGCGAGGACACCCGGTCCTTGGGTCCCGCAGGGGTCAAGCCCGGCAACGCGGTCGCCGCGCGCCACCGCAGTATACTGAGTGGGAGCAAGACATGACTGCCAATTCAGAACGGCAGGGGGCAGCAATGGAGAACATCGCTGAGAGCATGGAGCGTGTGGCCCGATCTGTGCTCCCCCCTGCTAGGCAGGTGCTTCTCCAGAAGCAGGTGGCACGGTCCACGGCCCGCTCGCTCAGGCTGGGCATGGCGGCCTCAGACAGGGCACGCCAGGCTGAAATGTCGTCTCTGTGTCAAGCCATTGCTGCTCACGCAGAGGCGCACATGGATGCCCTGAGGGAGGAGTATGCTTCCCTCAAATCCACTCTGGGTGTCCGTATGATGTCCCAGAGGCAGCGGGCAGAGGAGAGGTTTGCACAGCTTGAGCGTACCATCTCGGCTGAGCTACAGGCTTGCCGGGAGGTGCAGCGGTTGTCCAGCCAGGCCTTGCAGGAGGAACTCTGTGTTACACGTGCTACTTGCAAGAGGAAGCACGTGTATCACGTGAGGTTCTGCATGCAGACCTACGTCACATCGCCACACAGAACGAGGCTCACCCGTCCGGCAGACTTGCTGCCGACGAGGGGCAAGCTGCGGCTAGGCGTGGCCAGGCTACTATGCCACGTCCTCCTTTCCAGGATGAGCCAGACTCGGACGACCATCTATCTCCCACATAGGTCGGGCTGTGCAGGTGTTGAGCCCATGGAGGGTTTTTTTTTGGCTCAGCATCATCGCATGTGGGTGTTGAGCAGCACCCTGTACCTCCTCCCTCCTGGGTGCCTCCCCTCCCCCCCGGGTCGTATGTGGCCATTTTTGATTTTTCTTTTAGTTTAGTTAGTTAAGTTTCTGTTTGATAGTTAGTTTCATTAGGTAATGTAGGTTTTCCATAGTTAGTGTAATTAGTTAATATAGTTTAAAATTGCTAGTCTATTGTGCTTTCATGTGCGATGCGGTGCTTTGTGGCTTTTGAAGGCATCCACTGTCTGTTCCAGCTGGGCCCTTCAGGCTTGTCTTGTGTATGTGTTTGCTGCTTGGGGTCCTTGACTCACATATGCCACTCCTGCCTCCCTCATCCATGGGCTCGCAAGGATGGTTCGGTGTGACAGCCTATTACTCAAGGGCTTTGGACTGTCATATCTGTGGCATGTCTGGTGCTGTGTGGCTTGTGTTGACACCCCTAGTGGGGATGATTTTGGTGTTATTGTCCACTGTTCAGCTTTTGCTAGATGGGGTGTTTTATGATTAATGTGTACATTCATTGCTACGCATTGTGTATTATGTTTCTTATCTTTACTGTACACGTGCTTGTTGCAATTCATGCCGTAGATAGTGTGTTCCACACTTTGGATGTGAAAGACGGACTGATGGTGTGATTTCTGATGTAAGTCTCTGACATGGTCAAGTAATGAGATGCCTGAAGAGATACACACAGATGACTTTAAAGCATTAATCATGTGTTTCATGCCCTTTCTGCAGGGGGATGAGCCTCCAGAGCACCTTTGCCAGCAGACATGGCCCATTGGACGTCTGAATTCTGGACACGTTTGTTGGTGCCCACATGCACATGTGTGCACAAGCAGAGGCACAGGTATTGCAGACCTACATCCTAGAACTGCTGACGTGTTCCAAGGAACTCCAGGCAAGGTGAGCAGCACAGGGGGGCCACAACACAGCAAAGCTTGCACCAGGCGAGTTGCACATGCAGGCTTAGTCACAGCACTGAGGGTGAGCTTGGACGAATAATGGTGTTGAAGCACACAATGCAGCTCAGATGTGTTGGTGGACTGATGGCTGTTGATTGTAAGGTTGTCTGGGACACCTGCAGGGGCAGTGGCACATACCCTCCGGTACACCAAGGTCCATTGAGGCACTTGTATCAACCATGTAGCCTTCCGAGACATGGAAAGGGGCAGCTCACAGGGACATACAACAAGGGACATACTCGGGTGCAGTGCATTTCATTTCCATGTACACTTTGAAACATGTACTGCCAACTTTGTTTTGGTCATGGTGGAACACAACTTGTTCTGAAGTCATGCCTTGCTATATGGGTCTGTCTGCTTACCCAGGGAACATTGCATGTTGTGTGAATTGTGACACATTGGTGTTCCATTTGCCACGCACCCACCGGCGGCTGACTTACTGCATTGACTGTGTATGACCCATCACAGGGGTAATGTTATATATGGGTACGAAGCATCTACACCAGATTGTCTGTTTGTAGAGTGGTTTGTTGCTATGGGGCATGTTTGGTGGTGTGTTTTTGTGTAATGGGCACGTACAGGTTATTGACTGTGGCTCTCTTTGCAGCATTGCAGTGCTCCTGTAACTGGACCTGAGAGTGCGCAGGCAGGAGGCCAGCACTCAAAACCAGAGCTAAGTGTCTTGTTGTTTTTCTTTCAAACTGCTCTGCATAGGCCTGCTGGGGGGTGCACTAATGCATGGATGAATATGTAATTCAATTTGGTATGTTTTTTTTCCCCTAATCACCCGGAACCCTATCCAATTTTAAACCCTGTACCCTCTACCCGGTGTTCCTGCTTCCTGTACCTATCCAAGCAACGTTCCCTAACCCTCTTTCCCCGCTGGGGTTGCGGATGCCTGTGTAAGCCCCAAACTTGCAGGCGCCAAAACCCTAGAGGGGGTGGTTGGTTCGTGCCACTCCTAAGCCTGGACTACAGAAGGCCATGACAATGATGTCCAAGTTTGTTTGGATTGTGTATGTGCTCATGCAGGTAGTACATTTTCGTGCATTCCCTACTTTCATGCGTCATTCCTCCTCCCCTCTCCTGCCACTCATTCCAGTTATCCAGTGTGCCAACACCTGTCCTGACTGCATATCCCTGACCCTCCTTCCCCACCAGGGTCTCAGAGGCCTGTGTGAGTTTGACCTTGCAGGCACCCGGGACACGGTGGGGGTGGTTGTTTCGTGACACTCCCGCGCCTGTACACAGGACCTGTGACAGTACACATCCGTTCATGGTGCATCATTCTATGTTATGTACCACACATGGTTCACATCCTGTTGTGACATTGTTTTACTGTGCTACCTTGGTTGTTACATCATTGTGGTAGTACTTGGCCTTTGTGAGGTACTGCTACGTCAAGTCATCTACTGGAGGGTGTTCTGGTTCGTTTTTCTGGCTTGGATTTTGTGATTTTGCAAATGAGGGTGGACTCTGAGGGTGCAGGCACCTTTTCACACACAAGGTGGGAGGTGACGAAGGGGAAAGGTGATCCTGTGGCCAGGTGGAATTGAGGGTTGAAGGCTCCATGACCCAGGTGCAGTTGTTCAGTGGGTCATGGTCATTTGTGAGGAAGGGGGAGGGGGGGTTGTTGTTGATAGTTGCCTTGCCCTGCAGTGTGATGGGAACCCTGATATTGTAATGGTGGTATCCTATGTACATGTTGTGTTCTGCTGATCAATGCCTGTTCATGTGTTGTGTTTACCTTTCAGGTGTGAAGGGATAGCTGTGGTTTGACATGCTGGGGTGTACACATAGTGAATGTTCACATGTGATTTGTAGAGGACACTGATGGTCACTTGATTGCACATGCATATGTTGAGTGCATGTTCTTACTGACCCACACACTTGCACTCTGATGCACTACATGTACAACCACCCTTGCATATCCACGTGTACACTGTTTGCCTTCTGGTGCCCACTGTGTCCCTGCAGCACATGTTCTGTGACCAATTATGGATCCTGTACATGCCTAATTTGCTTTTTGATGTGGTCTGTCGCTTAGATGTGATGCTCAGGGTGTGCATCACACACAATGGCTGTTCACTGTGCTGTGCGCTGAGCAGTGTGTTGCAGGAGTTGGACACAGCACACAGAAGCTGCAGTGTTGATTTTGCAATGCACAATGTGCATGTAGGCAGGCATTCATTGTTATGTTACGTCTACAACTCTTGAAATGCATTTGGAAATGACTTATTTTGGGTGGGAGGTTGTTGGTCAGTCATTTCATCTGATTCCATGTCAGGCATCATTGTCTGATGCCACTGTACATTTTTGACATGGCAATGTGTACCTTATTGTTACTGTGTTGGTGTATGGGTATTGCTTGCCATGTCATGTTGTGGTTTGGGAGGGTTTGAGTGACATAACAGTGATGGCCATGGCCTGTTTTGCAGGTGTGTGTGATTCACACCTTGCATGTCAGGGTCATCCGCTTCTCAAAGCAACTAGCTGGGGGTAGATCTCTCTCCGTGGCAGGGGCCTCCCTCTGGAACAGCCTTCCTGCCTCACTGGAACTTGAGGAGAACCATCTCCGGTTCCGGAAGCACCTCAAGACCTTCCTCTTTGCTTCTGCTTTCTCTCTGCCTCTCCCTTGCAAAATTCTTCACTGGAACTGCACTGGATCTGCAACTGGGCCACGCTCACCGACCTCGGTCCCTGGCCCAGCCACTCTCCACTTGCACTGCCTCCCTGGCAACCCCTGCACTGCGGGACTGTCTCTCTATCCCTACAGCCCCCCCTTCCCAGCACTTGTCTGCACTTCCCTTTGCAGTTGCCACCAGCTGGCCTATTTATTTGTTTTTTAGTCTACTTACCCTGTACTGCACTCCCCCCTCCCCTTCCCCTTGCACTTTTCCCTTCCCCCTACCCCTGCACTTGCACAATCTAAATGACACCTGGCCTAGTAGTATCGTCGTCTGTCTTCCCTTGTTCCCCCCTCCCTGCCTCATCGCACCTTGAAATACTTGTGTATAGGCCATGTCATGTCATATGTGTGCCTTTTGGTCACACAGGATAGCTTGTGTTTAAGTAGCTAGGGATGCAGACAATGTGGCACTTCCATGGCAACTATCTCAGGGTGGTAGGGTTGTGACAGTTGACTGTCTCTTTGTCATCATCGATTGTCACCTGGTATGTGCCAGGCCTGTGTGCACTCCGCAGGGGTGGGAGTTTAGGTGAAAAATGTGGCCACAAGCTGGGTCCGGGCTTCCTCGCCAAGTGCCCTGTCCCCTCCCATGGGCAGCGCCTGTGCCTGTGGTTGGGGATGTGGGGGCACCACCATGTCCACCGGTACGCCCTGCCGTGTTGCAACATTGTGCAGGACACATGCTGCCACAATGATCCTGCACACTACTGGGGGTGCATAGAGTAGCTGCCCGCCAGAGCGGTCAAGGGAGCGGAAACGTGACTTGAGCACTCCGAATGTGCGCTCCTCTATGGCCCTGGTTGCAATATGGGCGGCGTTGTATCTTACCTGGGGTGGTGTGGTGGGGTTCCGGATTGGCGTCATCATGTGGTTGCTCAGAGGGTAGGCACTGTCCCCGGGGGAGGTGTAAATGGTTGTGATTATTGGGGTTTGTGTATTTGTGTGTGTGTGTGTGACATGCATGCATGTGCAAGGGCATTTGTACTCACCTGGAGCCATGAGTCGCCATGCTGCCAAGCTTCCAGGGCCCGGCTCAGGGCGGACATTCTGTATATGAAACTGTCATGGGTGGAGCCAGGGTAGTTTGCATAGACAGAGGTCATGATTCCCTTTGCATCGCATACCACCTGTACATTGATGGAATGCCAGTGCTTGCGGTTTCGGTAGATGTGCTCAGTGGCCCTAGGTGGACGTAGGGCCACATGGGTGCAATCTATGGCACCGAGCACTTTGGGGAAGTGTGCCACTCTGAAAAAATCCAGGACAACGGCCTGCCTTTCTGCGGGTGTTCTGGGCATGTATATGTGCCTGCGGACTGAGGGTGCGCTGTCATGATTGCCAGTACCTGGTGTAAGCAGCGTGACTGCGTGGCATGTGAGACCCACCCCACTATGGCAGTAGTCCGCTGAAATGACCCAGTGGCCAATAAATGCAGGACATTGAGCACCTTCTCCAAGGGGCTCAATGCTTGGGAGCAAAGGGTGGGGGATGTAAGGTCATCTTCCCACTCCCTGACCAGGTCTAGGATGAAATGGGGTGGAAGCCTATACCTGCCATAGACCTGGTCGTCAGGCATCCCAAAAAGGCTTGTCCGTGGTGCGAAAATGCGTGCCCTGGCTATTCTCCTCCTCCTGCGGTGTCCCACGATCAGTGCTGCGACAAATGGGCATTCATCGTAGCTGTATATACGTGTTTGTTGTTTGCGCGCACTTTTATACTGTGCGCGGGGACGCTTCCGCCTGCCTTTGTGTGGCGGATGCGTTGACGCCTGTGTGTGTCTTTTGCCGTGCGCGGGTTTCCCATATTCGAATCCATGAATACGGGTTGTTGGCGTGCGTTCTGTGTAGTTCCCTGCAGTGCTTCCCCAGTTACGCCTTCTTTTTCACGCGTTATTCCCCATTCCGCGTGTTACGCCCACTGTTCCGCACATTTTGGTTGTGTGCACCGCGCTATGTGCACTTTTGCTGTGCGCGTAGCGCACGCCGTGTGTGCCCGCGTGCGCCATGGCAGGATTGGGCCCACGGACAGCGGGAAACACGCGCAGCGTCTTCCTTGAATTGCACGCGTGCGCTGCGTTTCTCACGCTTGCGCCACCTTGTGCCTGCTTGCGCTGGGATTTTCGGCGCACGTTTGCTCCATGAATCGACCCCATAATATCTTTTTAGTCACAGTACATTTGCAATTTTTGGGTTTATGTTCAGACATCATTTAAGAAGGTAGCACATTTTATGTAACAATTACATATTTTTGGGCTTAGTTTTGTGCCAGAAATAGAGAGTCATTATCAGCAAATTTAGCCCACATCCTGAAAGCTGTCGGTCAAAGTAAATTAATAGGTCTGTCACTTTCCTACAAATGTAGAGCGCCTCTGGAGATTACCTGAAAGGCGCCTGATTGCTAGACAATGAATTATTCCTCACCATAATCATCATAAACTCTTCACTCGGAAATAATCAATTTCAATTAAAGTGCATAATATAATGTATTTCAATTAAAACACATGATATACAAATCCATAAAAGAAAAAGTGTATATACAATAAAATGCATAGCAAACTAAAAAGAAGTACACAAGTCATAAAACCAATTAGATCTAACAACACAAGTGAAGATGTGAAGTTCAAGTATTTGGTTTGAATAATCTATGCACAATCAGAAAATTGGCTATGGGTACAACAGCCGGAAAAATATAAATTGTACTTAAACGAGATTGCTTCCAACAGAATAAAAAATAATATTTGAAAATATAAAAGTGAGGACCAGTCTCTGCCTAGCATTAGCGTGTAAGGGACAAAAAACAAAACTTGTTGCACACTTTTCTATTTTGGGGCAATAAAAACATGTACTTGCAGAATCGGGATACCACTTGGAGATTAAAGAAGCCAATGGCAAAAGAGTCAGCCTAAATTTGGTAAATAACATTCCTTTTCTGGGGTTTGTCAAGCCGTTGAAGTATGCGTTAGGCCCCCACACTGTTTTGATCAATAGATCGTTACAAGAGAATATGCCATCTACCTTCTCAGATAGCAAGTGAGTCGGCATCCATTTGTCACACCTATTTAGGATAGGTGTTGCGGATGGTATCAGGAATAACTACACCGGGATTCCAAAGGCAGCTCAAGTCCAGACTGACGAGACAGAACCTTATGTACTGTACCCACTTCCACAAGGAGCCGTCAACTCATCCAGCAGGTTCCCATACAACTGTTTGGTGAAAGGATAGGTAATTCACTGCGTTAAGGTGCAGCCAGAATAGTATAAGTCTTAGACAGGTAAGCAAAGGCCCAGGTGAAAGTACTGTTGGTGTACCATATGAGAGGGTCAATAATTGCAGTAGAGGATTGATCCTTTTAAACTTCGATTGTTGGCTGTATCACTGTTTCATCAAATCTATATGCGAATGAAGGTTGCCACAAATCTCTGTTAAAACATCCACTTACTATGGTCCACTTGACCGGACCATGAACCATTGGCTGCCAAACGTATGCCCAGGTTATCAAAATAATTCAACTATTTCATGACCCCTCCATCAATATTAAGTGTCTCCTTGATGGCCTCGGTAGGATGACAAACCATTAGAACCGTTTCAGTCATATTAATCTTAAGACTTGGGTCAGTACGTTTCCCCCTGTCATTAGCAGTATCATTATTGTGATCAGGTCTAGTAAGAGGGAGCGGCTAGTGTTCTCCTTTGAAACCTCACATAACCTTTCTCTGTCTGCTATGTCAAAGGCAGTTTGGAAGATCATAAAAACTAAAACATATGCCCGCAGGTCAATACATTAATTATTAACTTAATTCTGGCTGTGACACAGAACCATCAGGGTTCTGTTTGGGGCAGGGAGAAAGGGGCCACTGCTCATCAGCTGGTCTGCTCTAATTTGTAGATTTAGGGGCAAGTCATCTGGGGATCAGGACGGCCATCGTAGGGTGCTTCGGCATCATCCTTCGAGGGGTGTACCAGTGCAGACATGCATTTGGGTGCAAACTCCTAAAGCTTTACTGAGACTCGAAGGCAATGACCTCAAACAGGTACATTGACCATTTAAAAACATGATATATATAACAGACATATTTATAGAGCGCATTTTGACCCCCATAGGGCCATCTTGGTGCTATTGACAGATAATAGAGGTTTACTGTTACCCAACTTAACAGTACTCATTTTATTGACCTTGGAAGGATGAAGGGCCGAGTGGACCTGCCGGGATTCGAACTCATGACCATGAGGTCAAACACAGACCTCTGTAGCGAATGCATTAGTTCACTGAGCCACAGATGCGACCTTAATTGTATCCACTGCTCATTGTACGTACCTCAGGAAGATGAAATACTGTCCTGTAAGTCAATTATCAAAATTCGGTGGCATTCAGGTTCCTCACAAAGAACTCTGGAGCAGGCGAATCAGCCCATTCCAAACCTCCTGTATTTAATTAGGACTGCGTTTCATTGGGATGTGAAAATAAGCCTATTTTAAAAATCCACCACAGAACCGGAAAAATATTCTTCTAGTAGTATTACATGTATGGAGGGATTACCTTTCTAAATCTAGGATTGCATTGGCAATATCCGTTCCGATACTTCCAGCACCAAGTATCGTTCCACTTGACATTCCTGGCACATTTAGGAATGATTGTTTCGAAGTACCTAAAAAATAAATAAAACACACACAAATTACATTAAATTCTGTATCAAGCACCATCTAATCGTCACTCATACCCCGCCTCCTAGTTCAAGTTTATATTCGCCAGCCACTAATAAGTATAATTTTTAAGAAAGAAATATGGCTGCTGGGAAAGTATTTTTAATCGCCCATGAGGAAAACCCAAAGGGAGATGTATTACTAAAGAAGCCCCATTCCCGCTACCCAAGAAGGAAATGGGCCAATTTCAGCAGTTTCCTTTCCACTTGGTCCCCGAGGGCAGCGCCTGGTGGAAATCCAATTGGGACAATTGGGGCCTTGTGCCAACCCACCTAACCCACCCCATTACAGCCCTTTAGAGATGGCCTCTCTGGCACACTACTTGGGGATGGTCAGGGTCTTCTGGGACTACCCAGTTTTCCATCTTTGGCAGGGTTTTCTACTGGTGCCGTCCTTCCTCCCCTCTCTCACCCCAACACAGGCCAGAATCCTGGTTCTCGCTGTAAATGGCTCACGGCAGACATGGTTGGACCCTCCTCCACTCACCTAAGCCTTATTTTTTTATAAACCGCGAAACTGGAAATAGATGCAGTACCCTTTATATCTAAGGTTACCTACTCTTTATTGGGAGCTCAAACCAGACCCACTACTAGCCCAACAAAGGACACTTTCAATTAGTTCTCCTCTCGGAAGGATAGCACAGCGGCAACGTGCTTGCCTTGGAAGCAAGACGATGCGGAGCAACACAGGTTCGATCCCCGGATCCGCACTTAGAAACCTCTGTGTATTAAGTGCGTTATAAATAACACATCGGAAGTTCTCAGAGGTATTGGAATACAAACCTGATTATGCGTCAATATCGAGCCAGTGAGCAAGCAGTGCTAAAATATATTAATAAGGTCGTAAATTCACCCTTTATTAGGGCATATGCCATATATCCGTTTAGCCCCATTCTAATCTGTACTCTAAATTGGTTGTTTTTTTAGTCCAGACCGGCACAGCAATGATCCTTGTGTTTTATAGTCTCAAATATAGCTTTTACAAAATATGGGTTTTCACCCCAACTAATTATAGCCCATGTTAGCTCACATAAAAGATGCTGGCCAAACATTGAGATAGGAACCATTGCCATGATCAACTCATCTCAGTAGGAAAAGCTTCTTCCTCCTCCCTCCGACCCCCCCATGCAGAGGACATTGTAAAAATCTAAACAAAAGAGGTGTTTTAATGTTTAATAAAACATAACACCAAAGCTCACTTTTCTCTCAGTAGCCAATCAGGATGTTAGTTTACATAGAGAAATAGCTGAAAACCTTCCCTCTTGCACAGGAAGTGAAGCTCTAACCAGATGTGGCTGACAATCAGTGAACAGATTGCTTCACTTTTGGTATCCTTCCATGTCTTGTTCACTCCTTCAATTCTATTTAAGAAACTAAACACTGTATTAGTGACAGCATACAGCGTCTGTCATGGCCTGGAAAGAGCGGACAGCACTCGGGAAGATCCATGAGCCCTGGGACCCGGCTGAGGAGATGAGCAGGGTGGACACTGTCGATGACGGGTAACTGGGCCCGGGTGAGGGTGTGGCTGGTAATGACAGTGGGAGGAAGGAGGAGGGTTGGTAGCAGGGAGCAGGAGGTGAGTTTTGTGCATTGACGAATCTGTGGGATATTTTATAAACTCCAGGCTATACTGGATCGTTTAGGCCACAGATTGATGAACGGGCAAGTCGTCTCAACATTTCAAGGGTTATAAATGAGGAACATGATTTTGTAAGCAATATTTACCTTCAGAGGATTGGGATCCACCATGAAGTGATACATCATCTCCCGGCACAATATGCCCCCTGGTACAAACACAAAATTAAGATTACTTTAATCAAAATGCACATTTCTCAGTTCTCCACTAATCAGTTGTTTGCGCTTTTGCTTGCTATTTACAGGATGTTTGTAAAAAAATAAAATACAAGAGAAAACCTTGATTTGTATATTTCTAAATCTTTTGGTCTGAGAAGTCAGGACTTGTGGCTATTTTGACTTTCGTCTTCCAAGTTTTGAACATGCATTTTCAAGTCTTTTGTCCCTACTATTGCCTTATGGTGTATTTTGAAGTAATCTTAGTGGGAACAAAAGGTTTTCTTCAAAACCCTAAAAGAAAAGTCTACATAAACACCAAAAAGTCGCCTCTAGTTTTCAGGTAACCCGACTCTGGAATCAGTTTCTAATACATACAGACCTTAGCTTAGCGACACAACCCCAGTCATTTCACGACACCGGCTCAATTCTGAAGAGGAACACCCTGCAACAGAACTAATGATTTCCTATTGGTGGATGGACTGGCAACACCATACCCAGGTGTCTCTAGATATTTCATTTTGATATAGAATAGAGAGATTTTATCCAGGGTCTGAAAGTGGTGAGCGTGCTCAAGTTTTGAGTTAGGCTAGGCAATGCATTCCAGGTTTTGGCAGCTTGAAATGCGAACCGGCTGCCTCCATAAGACACAAGTTTGAAAAAGTGAGGGCACAGGAGCTGACAAATGGAGCTTCTCAGAGCACGTGATGTGGACCAAATCTTTTACACCACCTTGAGCCAATATAAGTTACTGAGGCATTTAAAGTTTAGACAGGCCAATTTAAACGGAATCACATACTCTAACCTGAGCCAGTGTAAGTAATTAAGGCATTTTCAGGCCATATAAGCCAGTATATACAGGATTCCATACTCCACACTAAGACAGCGTAGGTTATGAAGGCATTTAAAGGGCAGGCAGACCATTTTAAACAGAATTCCATGCTCTACCCTGAGCCAGTGTAAGGAAAGCCTAGTCTCAGAGTCACGATCTCTCTTGCGGACACCATAGACACGTCTGGCAGCTGCATTTGGCCCATCTGGGGTTTGACTAGGGAAGACCAGGATACAGAGCATTTGGGTAATCACAGAAGCCAATCTGGACTTTATTGCTATAACTGAGACCTGGCTACACAATGCGGCAGGCCCATCGCTCACGTTGGCCATTCCTGACGGTTACACCATTTCTAGGCAGGACCGAGAAGGCTCCCACGGAGGTGGAATCGCCATTATATCCAAAATAAACTTATCACTACGCCTAATCCCCACCACAACTATGCAATCCTGTGAAACTCTCACTGCCAAAATTCCCATAAACAACACCCAAACTCTTTCAATTCACCTATTTTACA
This sequence comes from Ambystoma mexicanum, assembly GCF_040938575.1. Taxonomy (NCBI): domain Eukaryota; kingdom Metazoa; phylum Chordata; class Amphibia; order Caudata; family Ambystomatidae; genus Ambystoma; species Ambystoma mexicanum. The sequence goes on along the minus strand of NC_090936.1, from coordinate 99,901,786 downwards.
GACCACCGGGTCCACTTGGAACCTTCGAGGAGGACCTGCACAGCCTTCTGTCCAACAATACCAAAACTACCTCCCAATTGCTGATATTAGGGGACTTTAACCTTGGCTTCAATGACCAAGCAGATGCCCATGCTTCCACTATTGCCAATACCCTTCACACCTTAGGACTTACCCAAAAAGTTAGCAGCCCCACACACGCAAAGGGTAGAATACTTGACTGGATCGCTGATTCCAACTGCTCAGCCACAGTATCTTCTATTACGCCCCTCTCCTGGACAGACCACTCCTTGGTGTCCTTTAATTTACTAACTACCAAACCACCCAGCCCTGACCCACAGGTAGCTCCACCATGCCCTACAAGAAACAAAAAGAATATTACAGCGGATAATATTATTCCCCTGATCCTTCCTACCTTAAATGCACTGCCAGACAACCTCGACCCTAGTGCATTGGTCAACGAATTCAACAACATCATGCGCACCACTATGGACAAAGTCGCCCCTCTCAAAATGCGAACAAGCAAACCCAAGGCACATTTAAACAAGTGGTTCACGCCAGAACTTAAGGCCTTGCGCCTAAACAAAAGAAAATGCGAATCCGACTGGAAACTATGTCCAATCGAAGAGAATAAAGCGAATTTAACTAATATCTCTCTGCATTATAAAAATTAAATCTGCCTAGAGAAACGTAACTCCTACAATGTTCGCATTGCCTATGCCAACTCAAGTATGAAGGAGCTCTTCTCCATCTTGAAAGAACTTGAGACCCCCATTGCCACACCAGATACCTGCATTAAAGACCAGACCTGGTGCACAGATATCCAAACAGCCCTAGCAAATAAAATCACCACACTGCAAAACAAAATCCAACTAAAAGAAGATTCCCTAAACCTCACAAACAAGCCGCCACTTAACAACACTATGAAACGACCCAACCAACAAATTCTCCTTCACTAAAACTACCATCTTAGAGGTAGAGAAAATCATCATCTTCCTCAAACCGTCAAACTTCAAAGGTAACATCTGCCCAGCACAACTAATAAAAGACGCTGCCAGAGACCTTTCACCGTTCATCTCAAAATTGATCAACACCTCCTTCGCCACAGGTAATATCCCAGCGAACCTAAAACAATCATGGGTGCTCCCACTTCTCAAGAAGCAGACTCTTGGCCCCCTCATCCCCACTAATTATCGGCCCATCACTACCGTACCCTACTGAAGATACTAGACAAGGTTGCCTATACACAAATTCAAAGACACCTTGAATTAAACAATCTACTGGGAGCCAGACAATCTGGTTTATGTCCACTCCACGGTACTGAAACTGCACTCATTGATCTAAAGACCCAAATAGACGAACTGAGAGATCAAGGTAAGACGGCACTCCTCCTCTTACTTGATCTCTCAGCTGCTTTCGATCTGGTGGATCACAAGGTCCTCTGCAAACACTTGGACACTGCTGCACACTTCTCCACGCATGCCACCAAATGGATTGAATCCTTTTTGAGTGAGAGAACAATGATAGTCTTCTCCCCCTTGGCAGCAGCCGACCCTCTTCCAATCACGTGCGGCGTCCCTCAAGGCTCCTGTGTCTCACCAACCCTGTACAACATATTCACTAAACCCCTCTTCGATGATCTGGACCTTCTAGGTATCACCTACACTAACTATGCAGATGATACACAGATTCTCCTCCCGCTTTCTGGGGATCACAGCAAGGACAGGGAGTTGGTAAATAGGGTGTATCTCATTATTCAGGCATGGATGGCATCACATGGCCTCTGCCTGAATGATGATAAGACTGAGCTGATCATTCTGGGCACGCAGGCCAATATCAACAAACTAGGCAAGGACTATTCCACGTTTAACATAGATGGCAATAGCATCAAGGTTTCGAGGGAAGTAAAAACACTAGGCTTCCATCTCGACTCCACCATGTCTTTTGCCAAACAAGTCAACTCATTAGCTTCCATGACAGCCTATACCTGCAAATTAATAAGAGCAGGTAAACCTTTCTTATCTAATAACAGTTGCATGATCCTAGCGAGTGCCTTAATACTATCACGACTCGATTATTGCAACACCCTTTACAGTGGCGCTAACAAAACTATCACCAAAAGGCTACAAATCCTACAAAATAACACCCTTAGAGCTGCCTTAGGCTTAAACAAAAGGGAACATATCTCCTCCACTAGACAACAATATAAATGGCTCTCCACCGACAATAAAATTCACCTAAAATGCTCTCCTTGACGCACAAAGCCCTCAATAGCGCTGCCCCCATTTACCTGATGGACAAAATAAAAAGAAAAATCTCTAGCAGACCTACAAGAACTCCCAACTCCAACTGTCTGGAAATTCCAAGATTTAAACTTGCCAAAATTGGCGGCACAAGCTTCCCTGTGCTGGCCGCTAAATGGTGGAATGCCCTGCCACACAACCTTAGATCAGACCAACCTTTCCATCACTTTAGAACAAATCTTATCAAACACTTCAATGACAACAACATGTAAGGTTTGAAAGACCTTAATTTGTGTTATTTTACTTATCTGAATGTATATATGTACCATCAAAGATTTATCACTATTGTAAATTTTAATTATGCAACATTGTAATTTGCTGCAACACTGTAATTTCTATGCAACATTGTAAGCCTCGTATATTCTGTTCACTGCGCCCGGTTACCCTTGGGGTCTGGCGCGCAATACAAATAAATAAACAAACAAGTTGTAAATGTACTGGTCCACAAACTACTGCAGCTCGATATCGAGGCGAGAGATTGGGCATTCATTTTTTTAAAAAATTTTTAGGAGCTTCAGTTGGAAGAAAATATTATGAACTACCTACAGCATTAATCTCGGCTTTGAAGGAAATTAAGAGCACTCAAAATTACTCCCATATTTTTACCTTAGAAATCACAGAGAGGAAGGGCCCAAACATGGGTAGAGCTTGAAAACCTTGCAAAGCGCTAAACAAAATGAGTTTCGTTTTAGCTCCTTTTGGTTGGAGCAGGTTCCCTCGGGTTCACATTTGACTGGAATTGAGGCAATTCTGCAAAGTATGAAGACCCTACTTGACCTTGGACACCTGAATACAGACCTGGAAATCATCTGTGTAGAACGATATCAATGCAGGGAAAGATCACAAGATGTTAAAGAATGGGACCAAGTGTATGTTGACGAGAGCACGGGAGAGAGAAGATCACAGGGGGACCCAACATGTTACAGAGGAGTTTGTGGAGCAGAAATGACCTTTTGGGGTTTATTTGCAATCAGCCAGAAAGGAATGGCACCAACTGAGGGGTTTACGAGGGATGATATGTGGGCAGAATAATGTGGAACATGGTCTCATGGTGCACTGTATCACACGCGGCTGAACATGGTCAAGAGAACCTACTAGCGATTTCCACTACCCCCAGCAGATCCTCCCACAAACCTCAAAGAGCGGTCTATGTCCCGGATGTAAGTGAGAGTAAATAGGAGACAACCTTTAGTATGCACACGGATTAATCTAATTGGCCAACAAGCACTGTAACCGATTATCAAGAGCAAAGGGAGATTTGAAATGGTTCCAATGGAGGGATTCAATAAAGTTTTTTTCACGGGTTGTTTTTTCTGGTCACAAATGAGAGTTGGTCCAGGATGAGATACCTGCTTATATTTTGAGGACCTTGTTGCTCCTTTTGGATTGCATAATGGTTTTAGAAGTTTGATAGTTCTAGCTACCATGAGCCTAACCTCAGTTTGATGGGGAATATTAATATTCAAAACTGCGTTAATTACTTGAAATGTCAAAGGGTTTCTGCTGGCGTCCCTATTGGTGTACATTTCTTTACTTTTAAGCCTATTGTTGTGCTTGACGCATGTACTAAGTGAAGTCACCACTCCTAGGACTTAAATGGACAGCGTTTTTTGCCCCTGCCACGCCCCTACATTGAGGACGATTAAGAGAGATGTACCATGATAATCTTGTAATGAAACTGGCTATTTTCAAATATGCTGTGTTGGAACCAGCCATGTTGAGGGCTCTGCTCTTGCTTTGTTATGTACTTGAAACTGCAATAAGAAAAAGATTGTTCTGGTGTTAACAGAGCCCATGGCGAAGATGATCAGACGGGTGATGTACTCGGAAAAAAGGCTAGGGTTTTGTAACAACCAACAACCACGAATGGGAGCAACCTCAGAGTAAGTGGGCTTCATTTGTTGAACCATTTAGGTTTTAGCACAAATAAGTGAAGTGTTACACCAATCAACATACAATGTCTTGCCTCATCACTATTTTTAATCACAATCGACAACCAATTGTCTGTTCAACTTCTTACTCCATATTACAACTAACAGGTAGGTAAAAGTTGCTGACGCCCATTCCAAATTGCAGAAGGGGTAACAGGACAATCAGGATCATAACATTTATATTATTACAAAGGTTGGAGATGCCATCAGCCCTCGGCAGAAAGATGAACTACAGAACAATATGAAGTCATGTTGGTCACGATTGTCATGGTAACGCAGTGTAACCTGGACCACATGCAGATCAATGCAATTTGCCAAGAACCGGTGCTTTTTGGGGGGCCAGATGCAAAATGCCACTTCAGTTCACACACCGTATACACAATGCATACTGGGGCCTGATGAGGAATGAGCAGCTGGGATAGTGTTCAAATGGTATCCAGTTAAATTATCGAAAACATTTTTCCGACATGCCATTTTGTCGAAAACAAATTGGCAGGAAAAAAAATTCCGAATGGTTTTAAAAAAATCTTTATATGGTTTTTTTAGGTTTCGCGAGTAAAAAAAAGGGTTTATATAAAAAAAGGGGTGTTGGGGGAACACCCCCCCATTTAAAAAAAACAAACATTCGACAAACATTTTTTTCGGCAATTTTGTGCTGACAAAATGGCATTTCGGAAATATTGCAATCGAAAAAGTCACTAGGAACCGTTCAAATATTGCGCAAATACTTTCAGAATGCAAGCTATTGTCATTCTGTGCTGCTGTTCTTTAATGTTCACCCTATATCGTGATATATTGCAGGTGATTGATATTTCTTACGGGAGGCTTTTACTGAAAGCCTATGCAGGCAAGGGTGCATGCCCAGCTGGGGCACAGACATTATTAACGCAATAGTGAGGTGCCAAGCCGTGGTTGAAGGAGTGAGGTTAGGTGGGGAGGAGAGGGGAGTTGGAAGGATAGGGCTGGTGCATGGGAGGGAAAATAAAAAGACTTCGGTCTTGGAGGAGTTGAGCATCAAGCAGCGACGAGCCATCCGTTGAGGGATGCTGGTGAGGCAGCTGGTAATAAGGACGGATATAGCAGGGGAGTGGGGGAGCATTGGAGGGGGTTGCGGATATTCTTATGGCAGTGCTACATTTTTTATTCCTTTCTATTCATTTGAATATATAAAGCGCACAACGGCCCTAGGGCATCGTGGCGCTGTTACAGAGTCCTTGCTTGGTTGCATAGTTAAAGACATTTTTAGGGTACAAATATCGTCATTGTGAGCGTCCAGGTTCCTTGGTTACAGTGGAACATTTGCTTTAGTTGGAGGATCAGAGTAAACAGACATTACAGGTAAGATAGTAGGGGGAAGGTTGGCAGGAGACATTAGGCAAACAGTTTGGTTTTCAGTATTTTTCTGGAATGCTGTGTAAGACGTTTCATTTCTGAGTGTTGTGGAGAGAGCGTTCCAATTTTTAGGTGTTGGAAGCTGGAGCCTCCTGCTTTAGCTCTTTTGAAGGGTGGTACGTATAACTGATTGGCGAGGTGAGACCTGATGGGTCTGGAAATTATGAAGTTCCTTGCGAGCTAATGTGCTGTATGTTTGGCTGGTTCCCTGGAGCCCTGGCCACGGGTCGGAAGTTGCTGGCTACGAGTAAGATTGTGGCCAGGAAATGTATTCTACTGCGATGGACTCGCCGATACCCCCCAGATACTCGACAAGTAGAATGTGCTTTTGTGCGGCCCAGGGTCAAAGCCAAAGGACATATGGGCCCCTCTTGTGTCGTACCTATTGGCACAGTGTCCAGCCGATTCAGCAGTGGCTCTGCCGCTCTAGGGGCGGTCGGCACAATGTTAAGAACTGGTGTTCTGGTCATGAGCAAATGCTGGTCGGCAATAATGCCTGCTATAGTAATATGTATACTATTTCTGCATCACCCAATGTATTATGCTGTCAATGTTTTTTTTTCTGTTGTGACGTGAATCTACATTAATCAATAACGTTTTTCAAAAAAAGATATAACAGGGGAGAAGAGGGGAAAGGAGAACAAGATGTGGGTGTCTCCAGCAAAGTAATAGTGAAAGCCCAAAGAGGAGAGGAGTTTGCCCAGGGGGGAGATGTAGAGAGTGAAGAGAAGAGGGCCAATGATTGCTCCTTGGGCACTCCCACCAGAAGAGGAGGTGTAGAGGGTGAAGAGAAGAGGGCCAATGATTGCTCCTTGGGCACTCCCACCGGAAGAGGAGGTGTAGAGGGTGAAGACAAGAGGGCCAATGATTGCTCCGTGGGCACTGCCACCGGAAGAGGAGGTGTAGAGAGTGAAGAGAAGAGGGCCAATGATTGCTCCGTGGGCACTGCCATCGGAAGAGGAGGTGTAGAGAGTGAAGAGAAGAGGGCCAATGATTGCTCCTTGGGCACTCCCACCGGAAGAGGAGGTATAGAGAGTGAAGAGAAGAGGGCCAATGATTGCTCCGTGGGCACTCCCACCGGAAGAGGAGGTGTAGAGAGGGAAGAGAAGAGGGCCAATGCTTGATTCTTGGCCACTCCCACCGGAAGAGGAGATGTAGAGAGTGAAGAGAAGAGGGTCAATGATTGCTCCTTGGGCACTCCCACCAGAAGAGGAGATGTAGAGAGTGAAGAGAAGAGGGCCAATGATTGCTCCTTGGGCACTCCCACCAGAAGAGGAGGTGTAGAGAGTGAAGAGAAGAGGGCCAATGATTGATTCTTGGCCTCTCCCACCGGAAGAGGTGGTGTAGAGAGTGAAGAGAAGAGGGCCAATGATTGATCCTTGGGCACTCCCACCAGAAAAGGAGGTGTAGAAAGTGAAGAGAAGAGGGCCGAGAGTGAAGAGAAGAGGGCCAATGATTGATCCTTGGGCACTCCCGCCAGAAGAGGAGGTGTAGAGAGTGAAGAGAAGAGGGGCAATGATTGATCCTTGGGCACTCCCACCAGAAGAGGAGGTGTAGAGAATTAAGAGAAGAGGGACAATGATTGATTCTTGGCCACTCCCACCGGAAGAGGTGGTGTAGAGAGTGAAGAGAAGAGGGCCAATGATTGATCCTTGGGCACTCCCACCGGAAGAGGAGGTGTAGAGAGTGAAGAGAAGAGGGCCAATGATTGATCCTTGGGCACTCCCACCGGAAGAGGAGGTGTAGAGAGTGAAGAGAAGAGGGCCAATGATTGATCCTTGGGCACTCCCACCGGAAGAGCTGGGGAGAGGAAGTGTCAGAGGTCTATGAGCTGGAAAAGAATCCGTTTAAGTCACAGGTGCCCCACTGCCTTGACACCCAGGGAGGAGAGGGTCTGGAGCAAGAAGGGATGGTGTCAAAGGATGCAGAGAGAGCAAGTAGAATGTGTATGGGGGAGAGGTGAGGGGGTTGAGAATCTTGGAGACATGGGCGAGAGCTGTCTCAGTGGAGTGTTTACACAATGTATCCTGATTGGGCCCATATTTATTTATATATTAACATACATGGGGAACAATGCTCTTTTGATCACAAAAGAACGTACAATAGATAAATCAGATTTGACAGGTAGCAGTGAGCTTCTTACAATGGGGTGAGTTTAAGGGACAAACTGACCAGATTATGGAGGGAAGTAAATGGAACAGTCACCTGGGACAATACATAAGTGGACATACACAGATATGATATGGCATTTATAACGCGCCTATACACAAGTGTTTCAAGTGATCACAAGATGAAGGACAACCAACGTTGGACATTTTTACGTGCAGGTAGGCGGTACGGCCAGCTGTGATCAGGATTTGACCATGAAGCGTGGCGGCAGAAGAAATGAGGGACAGAGGCGAGGGAAGAATGCTAGCTAGCAGGCAGATGAGAGGGTAAGGACTTACGGTAACGCCTTAAATTAACAATTTATAAAGCTAAGTGAGCATGTGAGACATGCCGCTGTCTGTATATGGAGCGCGTGTCGATTCAAGAAGGCTGAGGCATTGCAGGTACTGTCAGACCAGCAGATTTACCAACCCAAGGCAGTTCGAATTCTGCAGGCATGCGCTGCCCAAGCTCAGCATTTTGCAAATGACTTCACATATACACAGGGGCTCAACTGTTTTGATTGGGCTAAGCATTATAAGCGGCAGATAGTCTAGACTTCTGATGTATGGGGTTTATAAACAAAGCTACAATTATAAAGTGTTGTAGCAGGCCAATTGATTGCATAGATTTGGAGACACATGAGAAGTAAGGACCAATATCAAATATGTAACTGAACGATGCTTCATAACTTCAAGACATACTTTGGTGCGTGCAATTCACATGTATGTAAACATTATAGGCAACTTACGAAACCAACGTGTTGATCGACACAATGTACTCCAGCTCCTTCGTCCATGGGTTTATAAAACTAAACCATTGACTTTTAAGAGTGATAAACGACCCATCTTTGATTTTAAATTTGTAGTTATCCGTAAGAATCTTCTCCTTACTCTGAAGCACTAAATGAAGAAGAAAAACAATGTTACTGTAAAGAGTTTTCAGCAGCATAAACATGAACGAGCGGTCTTAGTTAAGCACGAGGACTCGGGCTCAGCAGCCAAATAGCTCAAATGAACTCATGAAGCATTCTGAAAACTCAAACATAGCTTTGTATTTTTAGTGTGACTTGCAAATAGACAGGCTCTCTGTGTTTTTTTATGTTCTATGACTGGCCGCCAATCTGTAGGCAGGGACAGTGGGCCGTACCAACTACTTCAAGAGCCCTCTTTAGTGGCATGCTGTGGCTTCCGGCTTCCTGTGGCAGCCATCTTTTGCCAGGCCCGGAGGAAATGCCCTGTGACCTGTAGAAAAAGAGCCAAAGCACATTACTGCAGGTGTCACAGTCCCTGGCCTATATGGAGCCACACAGTGCTCTGTGGAACACTTGGAGGCTCCCCTATATGCCTATCTCGTGGAAGGGAGGATAGCTCTGTGGCAACGCGCGGGTCTTGTAAGCACAAGCCCGTGCTGATCAACACAGGTTCGAATCCCGGATCCGCACTTGGAACCGATCTCGGGATGAAGCGCTTTATAAATGACCTGCGCTTGCACGATCCAAATTTATAAGGCCTAGTAGGATCTTTTTTCCCTCCCCCGCCCCCTTGCCTTGTTGAGACACACGAGTATAGGTGCATAATAAATTACCAATTAAATAAATATCTTGTGTAATGAGGAGACTGGGCGTTTGGAGGCCCTAGTCCATCGACTGATAGAGTGCCATGTTGGGGATGTGAGTCAGCTCTGTCTCGCGAGGAAGACAGACCTGTGGGTTTTATAAGGTCTTGCAAAGTCATTCACTGTCCTCCCTTTTGTCACTTGTCTGAAACTGGACCCCCACATTGGGTTCAGTGTTTGCATGGTATAATGCGACTACCTCCAATTTGGACAAACTAATGGCTGGTTTGATGTAACCCTGTGCTGGGGCACCTGACTGAAGACTTCCTGTAGCAGGCTGCATGCAGCACATTTTCTAAGCACAACTGGCCAGGGACATATTCAGTGTATTCCTTCTGTAGGACAGTGAGGTTAGAGGTCTACAGCAGGAGTTAATTGTGACAGTGGTTTCTACCTCTGGAGATTGACATCATTTGTGCTTTCTTAATGTAAATGGATTGTTTTCCATTCAGTGCCTTAAATTATTAAACTTGGTTTTACGTTCAAATGTATTCCTCCCTCAAGAACTATTTGGCAGGTCTGGCCTTTTATAGCCCTTACATTTGTGGGATGAAGACATAAGAATGCATGCGAATAAATCAGAAAGGAGGTCACTTTGCAAAAAGTGGCACTTGCAGAGTGATGACCAACATTAGCAAGTTTGTGCAGCTGGGCCCCGTCCATGCAATGTCGACATTTCCCCATTGCAATGTAAAAGAAACGTGGTAAAACAGGCAAAAACCGTCTAAACGCCATTCAGTCTTGCAAAAAGTGTAAATGCTGGCTGACATTTACGCATGGAATCCAGCATTTACCAAAGATTCCAACAGTATGCCCCTGTTTTTAGAATGTGCAAAGAACAGGCGGGTTCCATGAGAATTAATTGGTTTTACGCTGCATGAAAATAACATGCTGGTGTTAAAAAAAAACAAAAAAAAACGCTGGTTTAGCCCGTGGGACGGTTTAGCCAGTGGGGCAGTTTAGCCAGCGGGGTGGAAAAGGCAGGCGAAAAGGGACTCCCCTTCATGCCGTCACTCTTTCTGCAAAACATTCAAGAATCACCCTGAGTGTAAAAGCAAGCCTTAACCCGCTTCTGTTTTGGTATGAAAACCTCTTGCACATTGCGCTGCGCTTGGCCAATAATTTCAAACACTGTCCTGGGATATAATATCCATGCAATTATTGCCCCAAGGTCTTGAAAGGTATGTTGATGGTGTCTAATCCGCCTAGTCACCCTCATAGTTCACTCCAATGGTTTATTAATTCAGAAGGGGATATTAATATCTGCTATTATGTCTTGGCAACAATATGGCTGTGGAAGCACAACTCACCTTGGACTTTTAAGTGACACCACTCACACATCAAGTACAAGTATGGGCACTCTTGGCGGAGCACTGCGGGGGTGATTCACAGCATATGTGACCTATAAGGTAGAAGTGTGGCCCCAGTACTCACTCTAATCAAACCATGTGATACACACCTAACACGGAACGAACAACCACTATAGTTGGACTACTCATATGAAATGAATATTGATCAATTCATATTTTTCTTGCCATTATCCCGGAATCGTGTCTGTTTTGGTGTATGTATAAATAATGTGAACCTATCCTACGTTATACCATGTACTGTATCATGTATTATTTCTATTTTGCAATCAACTGTATGAATTATTTAATGTGACTCAAGCATAATTTTGGTATTTGTTTTTGCTTAATTGATATGATATGATAGGTTATTTATAACGCGCTTAATACCCAGAGGTCTCTAAGCACGGACCCTGGGTTCGAACCTGAGGTGCTCCTGGTCGTCTTGCTTCCAAGGGGGCAGGTTGCCCCTGAGCAATCCTCGCGAGACATTAACTTCCTAATTTTGTATGCAAAGCCTTGAGAAAGACATCTTGTCGAAACACATGTCTGTTTTGCGTGATAAGATTACTAAAAAATAAACCCATCAACATACCTTTCAAGAACGTGGGACAATGATTGCATGGATATTATATCCAAGGACACAAAGTATTGGCATTTCTAGTGGCATAAGGGTTACCACGTACCACTCGTCACGCAGCTGGCAGGCATCATAGATATATCCCCAGCGCGATAGGACACTGTTTACCCTAACTCATCCTCTCCGATTCTGTTTCGGCCTTGCATTTATGCTGCCTGGTCTTGGAAAATGACCCCCAAAATGGCTTTTTGGTCAACCCGTTAAACAAAAAGCAGCCCCACTCCTACCCATTACTTTTCAAGGGCCTACTTTATCCTTTTGTTTTGCTTCTTCGCTGACAGCATTTTTAGGATTCCTTTTTTAATTGCATTTTTTTTAATTAACTGTTAGAAAAGTAGACCACATGCAACGCTTCAAAGCACACTCTTAGTTTCTCGAATCAGATGATACCCATTGGGCATGGCACACAGACTTCCTACACCCTCATGTGACTTAAATAGCTAGGACAATGTGGACATTGATTTATCACTGGTACATTTGGAGCAATACCGAGTTTCGTACAAAGGTTAGATAGGGGAATAAAACACAGGTTAACAAATAACTCATACAACTGGTAAGTACTTTTTGAACCCTCCAATGCAAAGTAAATTAACCCTTTCCTTGGGGAAAGGTAAAAGCACAATGTCAAAGGTAAGAAGAGTCTCTCAGGGAGCCAGGACAGCTAATGTTAGTTGAGCAAAGTCTAGGGGAGCTGAAGAGCTTCTTTGCAGGTAGGTAAAAAGTCTTGCACAATGTTTTTAGAAAAGTATGAAGAAATAAAATAACTTTAAGGGCCACCACCTGGGAGGCGTGTGAGGGGCAAAGCTGTAAGCACCTACCTTCCTGTTCAATAAATCCAATAGTGAACCCAAACGCAATATTTTGCGAAAATGCTGTTGGTTGTTTACCTACACACAGATGCCAAGGTCTAGGGAAAGAGAATGCCCAAATGTAATGTGGCATCAGGTTATTGGGGGGGGCATCGGTTTCATTAAGCAAATGACCAGAGCAAAGCATTTAAAATCTCTTGCAAATCACAATAGAGTGATTAAGCACATGACTTGCAAAAACACGTGTTCTCACATCTAAACTGAAATAGACATGTGGGGACCTATAGCTGGATGTGTTTCCTACCCGTCTTCTCATTGGAGTATATGGTGCATGCATTGGTTAGCATCTTCTAGTCTGCTGTGGAATGAAGGGAATTAACCTAATGTACAGCACCCAATCTTGCTCAGTGCTGAACAGAGTATAAACCATTGTTCTTTGGTGATAATTCATTTAATGAGCAAAGGCCAATGGATTCACACCAAAATCAAAATGTCTGCCAACTGTGCTGCCCTGCAAGGCATCATCACTGACCATTCTAGGCTGAGCTTACGGTGGGGGAGGGGGGAATTTGACACGTGTGTATTCCCCATGTGCCCTCTCTCTGTGTAACTAAGCTCCCCTCAAGTAACAGTGCCTCAATGCCCAAGGGCTGCTGTGCGCTATACAAATGTAATAAATAAATAAATATGTTATCAAAATTAACTAAAAATATATTATAAACAAAATAAAAAAATTCAAAATAAGGAAACAAATATAGAACAACACAAGTGTGAAAGTGAGATCACGTACCTGCTTTATGTTGCGCGGTCAAGTGGGAGAGGTCATCCTGATGGAAGTACTCATAGCAAGACGTTCCCAAAAGTTCCTGGGGCAGATATCCCAAAATAGCTGTCGCCCTGATTGGAGAGAGGGAGGCATGTTACTATGATCATCTCGACTTACTCTTCAAAACACAGACGGAGACGGATTCAGTGGCCGGACCACAAAATCAGCGGAGTGACTGCTTGCAAATCTTGGGGACAGCAAGACGCCAATCGTAGTGCAGATGTGGAGTTATAGGACACGTAGAATGCGTCTATGACACTTTCTAAGACACTTAGGGGTGGCAGAGGTGCCCCAGGCTGAGTTCCGGCAAGCGCCCACGCTTAGTAGACATAGGAAGCCCAAAATAGAAGCCAAGGCAGACTCAACCAAACATACAATACTATTACATACATCAAACTATATGCACATGTCACTCTCCCACCCCTAATACAGGCCAGCAGAAGGTCGGTACCTGGTCCTCAGGGCAGTGGTCTATGGAAGTGGATTTTTGGGCAGCCCCTCAGCCGTTATAAAGTGGTGCTCTGCTCATTTTTTCCATAGACTTCCATTGCATGGTGATGTCTAAGATTTAGTTTGAGAGCAATACCTCTAACCACATCTTAATGCACATGTGGTGATTTCTGAGATTTAGTTTGAGTGCGCACCTCTAACCACATCTTCATGCACATGTGGTGATTTCTGAGATTTAGTTTGAGTGTGCACCTCTAACCACATCTTCATGCACATGTGGTGATTTCTGAGATTTAGTTTGAGTGCGCACCTCTAACCACATCTTCATGCACATGTGGTGATTTCTGAGATTTAGTTTGAGTGCGCACATCTGACCACATCTTCATGCACATGTGGTGATTTCTGAGATTTAGTTTGAGTGCGCACATCTGACCACATCTTCATGCACATGTGGTGATTTCTGAGATTTAGTTTGAGTGCGCACCTCTAACCGCATCTTCATGCACATGTGGTGATTTCTGAGATTTAGTTTGAGTGCGCACATCTGACCACATCTTCATGCACATGTGGTGATTTCTGAGATTTAGTTTGAGTGCGCACATCTGACCACATCTTCATGCACATGTGGTGATTTCTGAGATTTAGTTTGAGTGCGCACATCTGACCACATCTTCATGCACATGTGATGATTGCTGAGATTTAGTTCCAGTGTGCACCTCTAATCACATCTTGAGTGCACACCTCTAATCACATCTTGATGTACCTCCCCTTTCCCATTGTGTTCATGTGGGACACTCTTATTAATGTTCTGAACAGTGTTTTAGACAGTTCCCCTGTGCTTTTGGGACTGTTTATCCTGTATTTGAGCCTCGTGCGACCCTCTTAAGTGCAAATATTTTTAAGCTTCAAATTCAAGCTTCACATTTTTTGTATCATGTTGTTATCATGTAAAGCGCTTTGGAGTAAAGCGCTCTATAAATTTAATAAATACAAATACAAATATGCTTGCTCTGATGCTAAATTGTGTTGTTGTAAATAGCTTGATGGGCTCATAAAACTCATTAGTATTCACTACCTCTGCAAAGAATTGTGGGTCATCTTGGCCCCAGTGGTTTTGAGTCCTGCAAGTTGTACATAGTGGGTCAATTTACATGGCAGTATTGTTTTGCACCACACATGCCTGCACCAAATCACTTTGTGCTTAATGTGTCATATGCTAGATATTAGCATATGAAATTGTCAATTGGAGGATGCGTGTCAAGCGACAGATTGTTCAGCAATGATGGTTGGGTTAATTGTTGATGTCTTTAGCCATGGGTTTATTGGCACACCAGTTGCCTTCATGGTTATCTAGACAATGGGTTTTTCTGTGTAGACGCGATTGCTCATTACTGATGCACAACGAAACATTGCAACATACTGTAATTGCACTACCATGCAGAGGGCCAGACACATGATCTGAAGCAGATTTGGTGATCTCACTCTGAATGTACATTTATTCTATGGGAGCCCTTCCACTTGTAGTATACGCTAAACTCGGTGCAGTATGGAAGTTGTGATATGTTGTAGGGCTGCTCCTTTGATGATCACTGTCTCCTCTTTAGTGGTGGGAGATGTAAAATGCTATCTTCCATATGGAGCAATGTATATTGACTTGCATGACCTTGGACACAAGATAACATGGATGCCTTGTATTTCCCATGATTCCCAATGGCCATCTGCAAAATGATCAGGTCACGCATCAAGCGCAGCGCCACAGCCCACTTTTATGTAGATCAGCTAAAAAAATACATTGATGTGTACGTGAGCCAACATCCCGGTGGTCATTCGTGGCTGCTCAGGCTGAACAACATGGACCAAAAGTCATATCTCAATATTTTTGGGCTGAATGACGATATATATCTCAATATGGTTTATGAGGCTTAAATGATCAGTTGTAAGCCAACTAGATATGAGATACCAACAGTACTAATACTGAACAGTCAATGCAAAACACAACTCTAACATTGTCATTTACCCTCATCCTAAAATAGCAAATGATTCAAAAGCACATCATCTCAACAATAATGGCAATGCTTACAGACACTGCAAATAGGATACACAGCCCTACGTGCACTGAAGTAGGCTTTACGTGACATTTTGTCATATTCATTTGTCATCATCTTAATTTAATGGGTGACAGATATATATGGATCCATATACTTGATGTTCATGATATTGTCTAATCCTACATCGCTTTGGAAAATATATCGATATATCTCCAAAACGCTATATATCACCCAGCCCCAGTGGTTGTCTTCCTCTCCCGGCGTGGAGCATAGTTCAGTGGCTCCATCATAGCAGCGTCTTCGGAGCAATCTCAGGTTCCGAGAGCATTCACCAAAGAACTCTTCTCATGTCGTCAATTTTTCAGATTCATCCTTCAACCATTCCTTTGAAAATCAGGTTTTCTCCAATTGTTTGTCCCTCGCAATTACAATTGGAGTTTCTTGCACTATTTCGGCCCTTTGTGTAGCAAATGGCAGCCGGCCCATTTTGCATGCATTTTCTTATGCCATTGAATACAACATGTTCATTTGATGGTAAAGGTAATTTCTTTTGCCTACTGTTTCAGGGGATTTCTTCACATCACAAACGGATATCATCGCTTTAACGCATCTTCACGAGACGTGTCCCGGCTGCCTTTAAAGGGTAGATCGCAAGCTTGCGTCTCTGCACCCAGCTGCTACTCGTCCATGTCATGCTAATGTGAACCAATGGAGGTTTCAGGTTGACGTCAGAAATTTTCCAGTGCTCCACCAAGCTGTTGCTAATCGTGCCCAGGTGCGGATTTGCGACCATACGTTTGCAAGATTGCCTTTTGTGATGGGCATTAAAGCTGATCAGCATGCGCACAGGTCCTGCTGCTTTTTCCTTCCAGGTCCGAAAACACCAACCAAAGTTTAATTTACTGTGGCCTTTTGCTTACTCACTCTATTGCCTTCCAAACAACCCAGTCCCAATGTCTGCAAGGTTGGACAGTTGTAGTGTGGTTTATGTGTTATACTAAATAGCCCCTAGTGCAGGGGGGGGTCTGCAACCTGTGTCTCTCCAGATGTTTTGGACTACAACTCACATGATCCCTCATCGTTCACTGTGCTGGCTAGGTCTTATGGGAGTTTTAGTGCCAAAGGTGGCAGACCCCTGCTATAGACTGAAAGGCTGGAATGCGCTAAACTATTCCCACCTCCTGTTTATAACTAGTGATATGAAGCATGTGACAATGCATGAATAAAATACAGAGTGAACAACAATTTGAGGTTTACGACCCTAGAGTAGGGCAGGTGACCCACATAAAAAACTGCACTGTGGCGCACGAGCGGAGGCGTTGCTAGGGGAGATTGCTGATATAGCCCCGATTCTTTTGGTTTTAGCCCCGGATAGAAGCCCAGGAGCTACACCCAAAAGGCTAGCTAGCCCCGGGTCCCAACAGTCTCCACATTAGCTTAGCCCTGGACCTATTCCTGACCAAGTAACACTCCTGTGCATGAGCCTTGCCTTCAGACAGAAACTGAAAAGTATGATCATTAATTTGGATGCTTATTCATTCCGGTCAGCCATCTGGGTACCAACAAGAGTGCAAGAGGATTTCACTAAGAAAGCAAACAAAGAGCTGGACAGGAGTGTTGGCGTCTGCACTCAAGGTGACATTCGCTTTCATTATTTGCCTGAATGTAAAGATGTCCACGCAAGAATTTTCAGAAACTTTGGTATACAGACTCAACAAACTCTCCTCTCCTTTACATTTGGCTTACCGCTGGTCCACAAAGACGAATTTTCCATCCATGGTGTAGCGTGTTACGAACTCTGTGGGCTTGACCGTAATCTCACCGCTGTTTTGTGGAGCAATGTATGGATGAAGCCGACCAATTGCGACAAGGCAGTCAAAGTTGTGGTTTTCTTTCTCGCTGTCTGTTTGCTGGTCCACTCCTACCACACTAGGAGGCCAGCTCCGCAGGTAGCCAGTGCAATGAATAGTGCAGTACCTTTTGTGATCTAAAGAAGCAGGTGCAGAAACAAAGGCATAAGATGTTACCACATACTTTGATACCATTCCACTATGTTAAACGTCTAATAGCGCACATAGTCTGCTCCCTCTCAACCCAGCAACTGCCATCTTATTTAAGGACTGATCAGAAAAAAGGCAGTCACCTGTTTGACCCTGATAGGGCCTGATAAAGTAATGGGTGTTACCTCTGGCCCCACCCCATACCTCATGCTCTCTACCTGCTACTGCCACTCTTCCCACGCAAGTTCATCTTTGCTGCTTCGTAACTTCTTGCCCATCCTGACCGCTCTCTTTACCTTGTCTGCCACTCTTCCCACGCAAGTTCCTCTTTGCTGCTTGGTAACTTCTTGCCCATCCTGACCGCTCTCTTTACCTTGTCTGCCACCCTTGCCGCGCAAGTTCCTCTTTGCTGCTTGGTAACTTCTTGCCCATCCTGACCGCTCTCTTTACCTTATCTGCACTGCTAAAACTTTCTTAGACCCGTTCTATCAATATGCTCAAAATGTTTGTCCTACTTTTCCTGTGTGTTTACAAAGACATCCGATGCCTGCTCACAGTTACCGACAAGTTTAGCATGTTTGTGTATTGGCCACTACCAGCCTATTCAACCTGCTTGTAGGTTGGTCGCTATAGGTCTATTGTTGACTATTAGCCTATTTAAGCCTGTATTTGTTTTCCTTGCCTATTGCCTGTTTTTATAGTGGTCGCTACCGATTTCTTCAAGCATCTGTCTGTTTTACTCGCTAACCATCTGTTTAAGCCTATATCTATTTTGGTCAATATTGGCCAACTGACTGATCACCAAGGCAATCATCAACCCCCCCCTTTGCTTCCGGTGACCTCCAGTACCCCACTACACCGCACTACTTGTCGCATAACCTCACCATGCTCCTACCTATCCCAATCCTTTTCTTAACCATCCTCCCTCTTTCACAGCCTCTCTGCACTCCCTCATGCTCGGTCCCTCCCACAAAATTGCATGCATGCATGCATGCCACACCTCCCTCTGACGCACCATCCACTCCAATCTTATTTATCCTGTCCACCTTACCTCTACCGCCCCACTTGATCCCCTCTCTCCCTGCTTCATCCTGGGACTCTGGCATGCCCAATCCATCTGCAAAATAATGTTTTATCACTGACACCTTCAACTCCCAGTACCTCAAATTCTCTGAGATGACAACCACTGAAACCTGGTTCTACAACAAGACACAGCAACTCTTGCAGCCCTCCATACTGACTGCCACCTTCTCTCACTCCTCAACTTTGTAACAAAGGTGGTGGTGTGGGCCTAATGATCAGTAAGGACATGTACTCGGTTCCACTTCCCCTCTCAGACTTTGCTCCCACCACCTTTGAAAATATCTCTCGTCAACTCCTTGCTCCCACCTCTCTTATCATCCTTCCCAAACTATGAACACTCCACGTACTCCTAATCTCATTTTCTCTGACTTTGACCTACTGCCCGAGATCCTCCCTACAGATGTCCTCCTTATGATTATGGGTGTTAACCTACCCACCATTTCTACGACCCATCAGCTAGAGTTTGGCACCGCCCTGAGTGGCAATCTCCCTGGCATCCCTCTGACAAAAGTCTGACAAACTGAATTCTGAAGATGTAAGTGTTGCAGAAGGGATATTGGCATAGTAAAGGGCTGATGCCACTCTACATGACCGCCAATCTATGTTCCACCCCAAAATAAATACTCCTTATCTTCCTTTGTGTCAACTAATGATTTTGCCTCCTACTTCTCCGAAATCACTAAGAAATGTAATAGCTTGCCCACCCTCGTATCCCTCCCAGCTCCTTCCTCCTTTTCTCGACCGGGTATCCCTCCCAGCCTGTCCTCACTATCTCACATTCCCAACAGCTCCCTCTCCAAACCCTTCCCCATCCTCTGCTCAGCTAACCCATTTTGCACGCACGTCAACCCCCCTTGCACTGCAAATAATTAAAGAGTTTGCACCTATCGCCTCTTCTCACCTCCAACCTCGTTGCTCGCGGATGCTTTTCTTTTCTGCTATAAAATATCCACTGTCATTCCCATAATTAAGAACCCAGCAGCTAACTCCAACAATCCCTCTTTCTACAAACCAGTCTCTGTTCTGTGCTCTTAGTGGGGTGTAAGATTGTCATTGGATATTGTGAGGGGCCAGCAATGCGAGGCGGCTAACTGTTTGATGATTGCTCAAAACATACTATTTTATTAAAGGAAGACAAATTATATTAAATGCTTCACTAGCCCTACTCTGCTGAGGATTTCCCTGCCTAACAAAGCTAAAGGGAAACACTCTAACCCAGGATGTCTGGCCCTCACACTTAAACATCAAATGCACAAAGAACATATATGGCAATTCAGATGACAACGCTAACATTCACAGTTTCCTGATAACCTCTCAATAACCTGGGGCGAGTTCCCTTCCCCAGGATTCAATGTGAATTAAGCTCCAATGTCTAACAAAAAGAAACAAGGAAATTCCTGTAGGAAATATAGTCTCAGATCAGTTCTTGATGTTTCAATGTCAAGGTAAAGTCGTGCTAACCGAAGTTCCAACAAGAGTAAATCTGTTCTTCTTGGTACAATATGGACTTTCCACTTCCTCGAAACAGCACCAATGGTATTCCCAGTCGTGATGCTTTGCCAACCCTTCCAATAATCCAAGAAAACTTGCCACAGTTCAAAAGACATGCAACTTCTATATTTGTTAGTGAAACACAGTTCTTGGTTAACAGTTATTATGTCAATATTCAGGACTTAGGATTCACAGTAGGTTTGTCAGGATGACTTCACAGTGCTGCTGCTTCTACTTCAACAAATTCACTTCTACTAAAGATTACCATGAGGACATTCTCCATTTTTCTCACATTACTCCACTACACTTCTGCTACTGAAGTTTACATCTACTGACATCCAGATATACCACCACAGCTTCAATATTTGGGATTCCACCACAGATTCAGTACTTTGTAATTGAAAACCGATTTTTGTTCCGACAAGATTCCGACAAGATTCATGTTAAGGCACTTCAATACCTTCAAACTCAAACAGGCAAGGCACTCTTCCTTTTGTGGCATACGCATATTTTGCATATGAGATACCAAGGGCGTCTAGGTGGTTGAAGATGGGTTTTGTATAGATGTTGTAAAGTGTAGGGGATATACAGGATCCTTGCGGGACACCGCAGGTGACTGGAGTGGGTTGAGTTGCATGTTCCCCGGCAAAGACATGGGTGGTTTTTTCGACGAGGGAGGAGGTGATCCATTTTGTGGCAAATGGTTAGAAGTTGGCTATGAAAGATGGGTGTTGGCAGAGATTTTGATGTCAATTGATTGATATTTTATTTCTATCGCGCTCGTACACAAGTGTTTCAGAGCGTGACAAGGCAAGGGAGGGGAACAGGGGAGAACAAAACAGCGATCTTAAAGTGCATGGAAGGGGGGAGAGGCAACAAACCGTGCTAATGCAGCCAGCAATTTGCAAGTGCTAGGTTTAAGGCAGCAGACAGGATAGGTCCGATAAGTGCAGGAACAAAAAGGGGGGGGGCTGTATGAGGTACAGATACAGACCCTAGTGCAAGGGGTGGCCCGGAGGCAGTGCGGGAGGGTGACAGGATGAGCAGGTACCTGGGCCCAAAAGACAGAGGGTGGCCAGGTGCACGGTGCCAAGAGAGAACAGATCAGCAGGGGAGAGGGGGAGTGAAGGCAGAAGAGAAGAGGAAGGTCTTGAGGTGCTTCCGGAACCGGAGATGGTCCTCCTCAAGTTTTAGAGTGGCATGGAGGCTGTTCCAGAGGGAGGCCCCAGCCGAAGACAGAGATCTAGCCCCAGCTCGTTTCTTAGAAAAACGACTGACCCTGAGTGAGTTGGAGGTAGAGGAGCGAAGAGCTCGAGAGCGGAGGTATTTACAGAGGGATAGCTGAAGGTATTTTGGACCCAGGCCCCAGAAAGCCTTGTGGACAATGCAGAGGGTTTTGAATTTTATCCTTGCATCCACTGGGAACCAGTGAAGAGATTTCAGAGCTGGAGAGATACGATCCCAGGGCTTGAGGCCAAGGACCAGTCTCGCAGTCCTGTTCTGGATTAGTTGCAGAGGGTGGAGAGTAGAGGCAGGTAGATTTAGAAAGAGGCTGTTACAATAGTCCAAGCTAGAGAGAACCAGAGCTTGAGATACCATGAGCTTCTGGGGGAAGGAGAGGAAAGGCAGAGTACCTCTGAGGAGGTGCACTCGGAAATTTGACTTTTTAGAGACCTCAGAGATGTGGGCAGAGAAGGAAAGGGTGGAGTCAAAGATGACCCCGAGGTTCTTAGCCTCGCAGGTGGGGGTGGGGGTAGGAGGAGGGCCAAGGGAGGCCGGCCAGAGAATGAGGAGAAAGGATGGTGAAGGTGTGCCGATGAGGAGGATCTCCGTCTTGCTGGCATTCAGACAAAGATCATTGGCGGCACACCAATCTTGAATGGCAGTTAGGCAATCAGAGATGAGAGAGGGAGACGTGGTGGCAGAGGGCAGCCTGAAAATGAGTTGAGTTTCGTCAGCGTAGCACTGGAAATTTGAGCAGAAAATGGAAATGCAGCGGGCGAGAGTTGCCAGGTATTGGTTGAAAAGCTAGGGCGAGAGGTTAGACCCCTGGGGAACACCACAGGTAGAGAGGAAGATAGATGAAAGGAAGGACCCAAGTTGGACTTGGGAGGGTCGATCTGAGAGGAAAGAGGTCAGCCAGGCAGGAGCCTGATCAGTGATACCCAAGTTTTCACGCAGACGGTTGAGCAGGATGGTATGGTTGACCGTGTCGAAGGCAGAAGAGAGATCGAGGAGGATGAGGACAGAGGGAATGTTAGTGTCAAGGTTGGTGAGCAGATCTTCACAGATTTTATACCTAGAATGCATGGATCATTTAAAAGATCATACCTCATATCACACCCCACGCTTACTCTCTCCTTACACCACCACCCAACTAGAACACAGAGATACTATGACACCATTCGGTATAACTGTTCTCATATCAACATCTGACGCCGCTCACTCCACATCACTCTATTGTAATCACTGCTGGTCTCGCACCCCCAGCCAGGCGTTCTCCTCAGGCCTTACGCTGCCACTCTCGGTCTGGATAATTCCTGCCAGATTCGAACACATACTCCTGACCTCTCAGCCACCACACCTACCGCTATGAAGCAGCTTCCACAGGAATTTTCGCACCAGCTGCACACATACCAGATGCGCACTCGCACCTTTTGGATCCTCTCTCCTCCCTCTACTGACAAGAACTTCGGTTCCCAAGGGCGTTCAACCTACCAGCGCCTTCAGACCATACCAATGGTATATAAGGCGCTATATAAGTGCAAAATAACATAACATAACATAAATATCTCTCTTCAAACGGGGCAGCCGCTTTATCTATCTTGTCTGCCTGCCATAACAACAACCTAGGTTTGTCTTTCTGACCCACTTATCTCTGATGTTTAAAGTCTTTGGCAATATAGGTTGTGTTAACTTCAAAGAATATGTTTGAGCAGCAAGGTCCCCTTCTCCAACATTGCCTTCCTCTCTTTGTCAACTGTTAGCCAAGGTAATTACCCAGAAGTCTTGGTGCCACTCTCTTGGCTTCAGGTAATGCTTGCAAACTTGTGTGTTAGGCAAAGTTAAACTTCTATGCTCACAGTCTTGGTTGGATTGTTTTCTGGCTTTTAGAAAGGCTGCTTTTAAGCTTAATAGGAGAATACTCTTGGCGTGGGCAATGCTTGCTCTGTCTAAAATTATAGATACAATGTTTACAATGTTTTCAATTCAACAATGGATTCTCAAGTTAACCTCCACTTGAGAATAATTTTTAGCCACATGCGACTGCTGCTTCATTATGTTTCAGAGTATTAAATTAACTCTCACTTGGTCACACGCGACCACTGTTTCCTTTAGATTTCAAAGTTTTAAGTGTTTGGACAATGGATTATACTTCTCTCTCGTACTCAAGTGTTTGGGACAATGTTCGTTCACATACGAGTGTTACATTTCCCATTGTCAAAAGTTCAATGAACCACTTCAGCTCACTTCTGCTTATAGACGGGTGAAGATTGAATGCATACTGTTGCCGGCAATGTTCGCGCAAGGAATCCGAATGTGAGGTTCGATTCATCGGCTTCTGTGATCCTTGCTCCACAGGTTGCACAACTTCCATGGCTTCTGGTACAGCTTCTACTGCTTCTGCCTTCACAGGGACCCACGCCCTTCCTCAATGAAGGCGTCCCCAGTCCGGTTACTCAATTAAGGAGCCTCTCTCATTCCTGAGACCCGTCTCAGTTGCCGACACACTTCTGGCACATCAATCTCCACAATCAGGCACACATGGGGGAAGACAGCCTTCCTGCATGCCTTCTGCTGTGCAGCCACTGCAACACAGAGTTTGGGGGAACAGAACCTTCTCAGAACAAGCAGGTGAAATCTGCTGCATCAACATTCCTGTGTCCCTTTGGTTCTCCCTCTTCTGCCTGGATTGCCAATACTATCTTCTTCTTTCTGCCTCTGCTACTACAGCACGCACTCAGCCACACTTCCAGCTTCTTCCTATTGCCTGCACCTGAGGGAGACTTTTATGCCTCTTAGATTCCTTATGGTGTGGGCTGTCAGGCTTAATTGCCCAACTACTGCTACAGCATGCCTCTTCAGCCCTCTTCCTCGTCCCAGTACTCATGGGATTATGGGACTTGTAGTCCACAGCAGCAAAGTTAGTTCTTTTTGGGAAGCCGTTTGATTTTAAGGGTAGATTTACTTCCCTTAAAGTAAGTTACAGGTAAACCATTACAATTTGCTGTTACAGAGGAAGACAATTAATTTACAGGTAAACCATTACAATGTGTTGTTACAGAGGAAGACAATTTACTTAAGGCAATATTTCTAGATTTCTTTTCATTATTCCTTTGGGAGTAAGGAGGGTGTTTATCCTGAAATACCTTGAAGGATCTTTGTTGGTAAGGCTGACTCAGGTTGTATGGTACGTGTGTCCAGTGCCACAGATCTTATGTGTGGTTAGATAAATTATAATGACAATAATCCATTACCTGTCTAGGCAACCCTGAAAGGTTCTCCCTTTCAAAGGACAAATACTTTGTCTCATCACGCGGGATCTCCTCACCACCCTGAGTATTGTCTCCTCCCAGGTGATCCTCCCGCAGTACACTACCCCCAGGGTTGGGATCAGGAAGCGTCTGCCTTTCCCAAGCCACCTGGGAGGAGACGTTAGGCTGGGTTTCAGTGAGGGATCCGTCGGACTCATCACATTATACGATGGAATAGAGGGAGCCTGAAGCGCCTGGAGCATCTGTATTGGGAGGGGTCCCCTTTAACAGTTGAGGAGCGCAAGGTTACATTCCCCCTTCCCAAGGCGGGGCACTTCAGGTATTGTCAACTCCGCCATTGTATGACTAATCCGATGATGTGCGAGGCAGGCACGAGATTCCCTCTGGCTCTTCAATTATCCTTGCAAGATGGCTGCACATCTAAGAGAATCACCAAGCTATAAAGATTGCTGGACAGGTCCGACTCATCATCTAGTTAGGCTTATATGGCTCAATAGGAATAAGACTTGGATCGCTCTGGAACTGAAGGGTTTGGGGGCCCATCTGGCAGAGGTCAGCAACCTCATTCTAGTGCATTTGAACAAAGAAAGTTCTTCTAAGATCCTTTACCAGTCGTATCTAGACCCCACTCGTCTTCATAAATTTGGTGTGGCAATATTCCCCCAGTGTTGGAGGGGTTGCGGCGGGGTGGGACATTTCTTACACATGTGGTGGTCTTGCAGGTTGGCTCAGGCCTTTTAGTAGTGCGTATCACAGGGATCACGGGCTCTGCCTTGCCGAAGGACCGCGGGGTGATTCTCCTGGTGGAACCTTTGGATTCGATTTGCCCGATGATTGGTTGCAGAGCTTCTCTGATATCTCAGTTACTGCCGGACGCACGCATAGCTCTCGCCAAGTCTAGGAAGGTTAAGGAGGGTCCGCGGATAATGGTGGCATAAGATCTGGGAGGTTGCGGCAGCTGAGAAGGTTGGGGCCTTGGTCCAGGATAAATATGCCAGATATGTGACCACGTGGCTTCCTTTGCACGAGTTTTGCAAGAACTACCCTGCATGTTCAGTCAAGCCGCAGGTGTTGTGCCACTTTTCTTTGATATAAGCTTCTGTGTTCACGGCCCCCCACCAGCGGAAGCGGTCGATGACAACGTCGGGTTTCGCAACTGTGGCCCAATACTTCTCACCAAGCCGCACAGCAAGCACGTTGTGTTACCTTTATTATGTGTTCCTCCTCTGTTACACTTGATTAACGTTGATTTAGTTTGAGTTGTTCTTTTGTTTATGTCGTTTGTAAAATGGATCAATAAAGTCTTTCAATGAAAAAAAGACTGTTGTTAGACACTGGAAATCGAGAGAGGACTTGAGAAAACGGGCCTCTATAGAGAGAATCATGATGAGGCTAAGAGACGCTGAACACATGCTCCTCCACAACATCTGGGAGAACTTTCTGGAAATATACTCTGACTGAAGTGACCATTAAGTGAGTGCAAGTATCACACAATACAAGGTCAAGCTTAGGGGGCATTCTGGAAAAGGGGGTTGGTGTGCCCGAGAGATTCGTTTACGCACTCAAGGTCTCCCGCTGATATTTACCAGCCACCCAGCTCAGTAAGCGTTAAGCTATGTGTATTACATTCGAATATAGTGCTGATGTTCTTAGATATTGCATTTCTAATGGAAATAAATTAAACCTGTTATTAAGCAAGTACGATTCTGAGTTGTCAAAAGCACACACCTTTCTTCTTGGCGCTGGATACATATTCGTTTTCTTCCTTTACTGTGACGCTTCGGTACTTCATACGACAGAAGAAGGCTCGCCTGGCACCACAGTGAAGCCGTGCCGTGCCCGCCTGACAGTCTGTGTGCACCTGCAGACCAGCTGTCAAGAGAAACCAACACAACCATGTCAGATCATAAGAGTAAACACTGGCACCTCCATAGCTTAGAGTCATCTAGGGTCTCTCTCCCTGCCCAAACTCATGGCATCAAGGTGGCAGAAAGCACTATTGCTCCCTTCGAGGTCCTCTGTGCCAGCGTCACCACATTCTATTCTGGAAAGCGATATACCCTGGCATATGAAATTATCCTCTTCACCAATGAAACTGCAGTTGCCCAACTAGGTTTGGCATGAAAAATAAACCCAAATTACTCAATTTAGCTTCATAAAATGGACATTAAGCGGTTAATAAAAATGTGGGAATTGTATGGTATCTCAAAAAGACTGCAATTGCCAACAACCATAACATTTAAAAACATATGTTGAAACCTAAAAAGGGACGTTTTTGCCCTGCTCACATGCAATGTATTTCTCGCTGGAATATTCTATTCGCACTCAAAAGTGCTTTTAATCACCTTGGCATCTCAAGAGCTCAACGTCTACTCAGCACTCAAGTTTCCCGTGTCCATGCGTAAGAACATCCAGTCCTCGTTTTGCTTGCCATTCTGGGACTTGCAGTTTTCCAAAATTTCAAAATCAGAAGGAAAAAACTACAAGTCCCACAATCCGAAGGGAACATACAGGACTGGGGGGCCTTCTCACACATGACCAACATGTGAGTGCCCTGTGCCGCTGATGTTTAGCTGCAATCTCTTTGCCCTTGCAAGGGAACCAGTGAAGTCCAGGCAGTCATAGGCTTAAGTTCAGTGCAAGCACTCCTGATGTAATACACTGTAGTCACTCTGGACAGCAAGTTAAACAGGTGCAGGGTGTGCAAAACTCGTTGGCCCATCTTTTGGTGTCTGGCGGAACGGGCAGGTTTCTGACCAGCAGAGAACCGCGCGATTGCTCCCGGGTTGATACGCGGATCATGTTTAAGATATTGGGCCTCAGAAGTGTTGCCATGCCGCAATATTCCGAGTCTGCTCGCAGGTGCCACTCTGGACGCCTGGTCAGACCGTGCAGAGCGGCACCCGCAAGCAGAAGGGGATGGTAGCAACGGTACCGTTCTGAACGGTACCGCTGCTACCATCCTTCCCATTCCCATTCCCATTGAGCCCTATGGAGGCTCAAATGGGAATGGGGATGTACCGGGTCCGGGTCCTGCAAAAGGGATTTAACGGGCCCTCCAAGGTTGAAATGGCCCGGTAAATCCCCTTTTTTGCGGGACCCGGACCCGGGTTTGGGGGTAGCCAGCCCTTATTAAGGGCATGGCTACCTCCAAACTCATAATGAGGCCCAACGTGTTTAACGATTAAATGCCGTCACGGTGTGGGCCGTGTCTATCTTCTAAGGAAACACGTTCCTTGCACTCATTCCGCAGACCATTGTCCCTTTTAAGACTTCCACCTGCTGGGGGAGAAGAGTCCCCTCCCAACCTTGCCTCTTAAGATGAGCTCTACCACTGACCGCACACTATTTCGCCAGGGCATTAAGAGCTCCTGACTGCCCTACCACAATCTTTTGTACTGTAGAGCTTAGCTACAATTCACATAGTGTAATTGCGCTGTAGACATTTTTCAAAATTCACTTGGCGTACACATGGAGGGGAACTGCTTTCGAGACCCCACAGGTCTCTCCATCAGATGCCCTGAGAAACATGCTGGAAAAGAATCACTTTCTCGGGAGGATAGCTCAGGGGCGACGTGCTCGCCTTGGAAGCAAGACGATACAGAGTACCACAGGTTCGAGCCCCGGGTCCGCGCTTAGAAACCTCTAGGTATTAAGCGCGTAATAAAAAACATATATCATAGGAGGGAAATCAAGATAAAAAAAACAGAGGACTAAGCAAGGGACGCAACCTGTCATGACTCTGGCTGGGTGTCGGGCATAAAACGCTCAGGAAAACAGAGGACCAATTAAGGGAAGCTACCAGAGTGTAAACAAATGCGGTTACAAATTGGCGGCAACCTGCCAAACATGGGAGGAGGAGAAACCTGAGACAGTCACACTTCTTCAAAGCATTTGCTTTTGTCATGGAACTTAGTGGCCACAGGAAGCACAGGTATGGGCTTCTGAGCACTTTGTAAAATGACATTAAAAGGACATGGCCATGATAGTGTAGATGTGCTGTAGGCAAGTGTGTGGGGAGGGCGGGGGGGGGGCATGAGGCTGTAGGGCTTTGGCATGGTGTGCACAGCAGTTTAACTTAAAAACAAGATTCCTCTAAGAACAGTTAAAGTACAGACAATGGGCCTCATTACAAGTATGGAGGTAGCCATGCCGCTAATAGCGGCATGGCTACCCCCATACCGGGTAACGGGTACCGGGTACCGGGTCCGGGCTTCCGGAATGGGGAAGTACCGGGCCATTCCGACCTTGGAGGGCCCGGTAATTCCCCTTCCCGGGAACCCGGACCCGGTACATCCCCATTCCCATTCGAGCTCCCATACACACAAACAATCTGATTGGCCCTCGCCCGGTCCATACCCCACACAGAATCCCTCGAAGCTTTGCTTCTTTCACTTCCCCGGCAGGGGGGGGGGGGGGGGGGGTGTGGCAGCTCCTCAGCCAATGAAGAGGCTCGGAACAGGGTAATCCCGGTAACCTTTTTTGGGGGTGCTTACTTTTGGCATCTATAAGCTTCTCCCTGGGGGAAACATCCGACAGCGAAAGCTGCTCCTTGATCTTGGCAACGTCCTTGGGGTGCAAGAAGTCGAACAGGCTCTGCCCAATCAGCTCCGACTGAAAAGCAAGGTGATAGCAATGAGACATCCGTGCTAGGGAACACAAACACTTGCCGCCATTATGGGTTCATAGAGAGAGAAAGGGGACATGCAGCAATCATCCAAACACGTGCAGGAACTGACAGAGGGCGTTGACGCAGAGATGCCCACACTAGGCCCCGATAATAGGACATTGCAAATTAGCCGGGGCAATTTCTGCAGAACTAGGAGCGATCAGTGTATATTATGTACAGAAAATCTTGCTTCAGCTCAAAGCGTATGCAAAGCAAGCTCACTTTTACCAGGGCTTGGAGCAAGCAGCTGTGATTGGCGCACTAGGGTTTGAGCGGTTACATGTGATATTGCCGAAGCAAATTTCTGAGTGCTACATTTCAGCGCGACCAAAATATGGAAAAATGCTGATTTTATTTTGTTTAATTTTGGGGGCCAGAGGGGTTCTCCCGAACCCCCTGTTTTTCTATCCCAATAACTCCACCCAAACCCATTTTAACCCCTTACCCCTCTACCCTGTATATAATTATTTAATATTTTCGGTATTTTGGTAGCAATGAAATGTACCACTCTGAAATGTGCTTCAATAAAATGACTGGGTACCGTTTGAGCACATTCTAGAAAACAGGAAATGTGGCCGTGTAACAATAATTGGAAAACCTTCCAACCCAGTTCTTAAAAAGTGCAAAATATTCACAGTAAAAAAACCAAGGGAATGAAAGGATGTCTGTTCTCTGATATATTCATCATCAATACTGGCCTTCCAGGCATTGCACATTGCAACAAACGCGCAAGGAGACCTGCCATTCATATTGCATCATTTCATGTAGTTTTAAAGAGAAAAATAAAACACAATCGCATAAGTAAGGGCAGGCGAAATGGCCAACATGGGTGTAAAGTTACAGACGCTTACATTTCCATGGCACCAGTTGCCTTGGAGTCCATGATAACTGCAGGGAGCTCTGAACGGACCAGGCTCGATTAGAGCGGCAAACATTTTAAAACACAGAGTACAGACATTCCCAGTGTACACCCACATACTGTGGAACTTCATATCGATCAACACTTGGACTTACGGCCACTGTCATATAATTCAGAAAAAAACTCAAGAACCGTCCTCTTCAAGGAGCACCTGCTTCACGCACCGTAGACCGCCGGCCAACCCGCCGCACCCCACAAAACTGTTTTACTAATCTGTGCTGGACAGTAGGGGACAGAGGGATACATAAAGATAGAGAGATCATACAGAGATAGAGAAAGAGAGGGAGAGACACGTAGAGAGATAAATACAGATATGGAGAGAGAAGGGGGCCCCCGGGGGGAACACGAAGCGTTTCCCCCCGGGGAGTTTTTGGCGCTGCACACGGCCAGCGAGTGGCCGTGGGGGGCAGAGCGCCTCCCGGGGTATTTAAGGGCTCAGGGAAGGTTCGGGAGGCAGGCGACGGTTAGGACTTGGTGATTGTATCAGTCCTGTCGCCTGCTCCCGAGCCTTCCCTCAGTTGGGCTTTTTGAAGGGGTTATCAGTAGAGGTGAGGAATAGGGCATCTTAGCGTGTAGGTTTGTTGTGTAGGTAGTTATATAAAAAAAATGTTTTTTTTTTTTTTAAATGTGTTTTATAGCGGAGGTACCGTAAATAAGGTACCTCCATTTTCTTACCTGGGGGGAGGAAAGCGCTGTTGGCGGGGTGTTTACGGGAGCCGCTGTAGTTCAGTTGGTTTTCCTTTTTAAGTTTGCAGGTTGTGGAGCGAACGTTTCGACCGTTTCTAATTGGGAGGAGGGGGTGGTGTAGAGCGTTGGGGTTAGGAACACGGATTCTTGGCCAATTCATTCTTCGGGGGATTTGGGAAAGTTGCCTGCGAGCGTTTTCTCTTTTAAGAGTGCGTTTTATTGGCATTTGCTGTTTACGTTATTGGCAGCCTGCAGCTCCGTGTCCAGGGCCCGGGTTTTTTTTTCGCACAGAGACAAGATTAAGGACGCATTGGCTGTCTAGTGTCAGCGGGATCATACCTGGTCAAGTGGCACAGCGAGTAGAGCGCTCGCTTTGACATCAATGCAGAGCCTGCTAACGCAGGTTCGAATCCCGGCGGCGCCAAACTCAGCCTTTCATCCTTCCGAGCTCAATAAATGAGCACCACACACCGTGGGTAATAATAAGCAGCGCTCAGATACCTGAGGGTTCGTAGCACTATATAAATGCCAAATTATTATTATTACTATTAAAGGGGCAGCTCTATTTTTCCTTGATTGCGTTACAGTGCGGTGCATCTCGCGATACACCAGGGGGCAGTGTGGGAGGTATTGTGTTCAAGTGGATCTTGTGTCTGGTGGGTGTAGGGTTTTTGCTGGGCACTGTAGAGCAGGATTGGGGGGTCTCTGAGGGCATTAAGAGGGGACAGTATTTAGGGGGGTAAAATAGGAAAATTAATTTAAAAATATATATATATATATAAATAAACAAATATACTATTTTGGTTTACATATTACCAGTGGGTTTTTATGAGGTGTTAATTTTACGCTGTTCAAAGATAGCAGTTTTGGCATTTTGGGTATAGGTCCACGGGTAGGTTTTGGCTCGGGGGCGTAGTTTAGCTAGCTTAATTTTCAGGGGGCATATTTTTAGTGCACAACCAGATTATTGGTGCACAAAGGTGGGCCAGGGAGCTAGCAAGAAGAGTTTGGTTGATGCTAGGGCTCTGAGGGAGGCCCTGGAAATTATTAGCAGAGCATCTAAGGCCCAATTGGAAGGGGCGGTAGGGGAAGTAACGGGAGAAGGGGAGGTAGGTGGGGACAGGCCGCAGCGTAGAGCTACGGCTGATGGGGCTCTCGCGGTAGTGGTGGCTTGCACCCCCGCGGCAGGGAGAGGGGAGGTTTGGGAATCCAGGGGCAGGAAGATGAGGAGGGAGATAGACAGGAGGGCGTCCGGGGGAGAAAGGATTTTGAGTGGGGAGCCAGTGAGGGAGGGAGTGAATGATAGACCTAGGGAAGCTGGGAATGCTCAAAAGGAGGTGGCTCGAGGGAACAACAGTGGGGGCAGGGATGGGGCACAGAAGGGGGTGTCAGGGCAGAGGGGAAGGGGGGGTAAATACCTGCAGAAGAGTGCAGGTGGGAGAAGGAGGGAGAGGTCCCCATCAATAGAGGAAGGTAGAGTGGGGCGCGGAACGGCCCCCCGGGTAGGAGGAGTGAGGGCGGAGGGCGCTGGGCAAGTGGAGGTAGAGGGTTTCAGTACGGCCCCTCCTCGGTCAGCGCAAGGAGAGCCTAGAGGGTGCAGCACAGCCCCTAGCAATGAGGATTCCAGGGTGGAGGACGGAACGCCTCGCCCGAGAGAAGAGGACCAGATAGGGGTTTCCACAACCCCACCGAGAAGACGTCAAAGGAGTGGCGGGGCGGACGCCGCGGGCTCGCAAGAAGATCATCAACTCAACTCGGGCATGAGCTCGCATCCGCAATGTAGGAGCCCTCTAAGAAAGGAGATGAGGAGCATCGGTGTGGACGCCAGACCACAGGTGGCAGGTGTGGAAAGAGGTGAGCGGGAAAGGGAATGGTCATCTGCATGGCAGAGAGGGGTCACAAGAAGGGGGACAGGGGACGAAGGGTCTGGACTGCAAGGTGTAAGGAAAGAAGTTGGTGTGCAGGCCATTGGAGCCGCAGGGGTTGAAATGAGCATTTGCTCAGTGGAGGTCCAAACGGACAAAGGGGGGGGAGCCATTGGTGCTCGAAGTGCAAGTTGGAAAAGATAAGGAGGTTGAAGTGAAAGGAAAAGAGAAAAAATTGCCATATATGGGGATAACAAAACCATTGGGGGCGCACTTGATGGCAGCGACCAGGGAGAAGATTCAGGCAGGGGAATTTGTGGATGTCTTTAAATTGCTCCGTAGGGAAGTGAGAGCAAAGGAGGGGTCTAAGGAGGAAGAGAGGGAACTGGCTTCACGCCCAAGGGTCCCGGTGACTATTGAGAATTGGACGTCGGCGTTTATCATTTATGCCAGTGTGTATTGCGAAAAATTCCCAGAGCGTGCGTGGCCCTGCTTAAATATATGGATGTAATAAGGAAGGCTTTCACGAGTTTTGGGGGTTTTGCCTGGGTAAGGTATGATGAGGAATTCAGAGCGAGAATGGCAGAGGACAGTCAGGCGGTCTGGGGGGAGATAGACATGGATCTCTGGCTGCAATGGATGGCCCCAACGAGGCCTGCCCCGACATTGCACACAGCAAGTGGGCTGCCCGTGCCTTTCCGGCCCTTTCTTGGTCGCCCCGCCCATGAGGGGGTGGGGGGAGGAGGCAGAGGACAGCCCTCGACAGCATGTTGGGCGTTCAATAAAGAAGGCTGCACGAGGTGGATGTGCAAATTTAAACACGAGTGCAGCAGGTGTGCGGGTCGGCATCCGGTTACAGATTGTTTTCAGGCAGGGGACAGTGGTACAGGGCGAGGAGCGGGGCAAGTAGGTGGGGGGGGGGGGGGAGGACCGCATGCCAGGTAAATTGGGGTGTGCTGGTAGGTCGGGCTCAGTTTATCGTAAAAGGAGGGGGGGCACAAGGTTTGATGAAAGGTTTTTGGGGGCAACTTAAAGGGGGCAGGAGAAGGGTGAGGAGGAAGACGCGTAGGAAGGGGAGGGCCGCAGGGGGGATGTAATGGTGGAAATTTTTAAGGGGAGGTAGCTGTCGTTTGGAGGGCATGGACGACGGTGGTGAAGCCCTCACGCTTGCCGCACGACAAGGTGAGTAGGCTTCAGGCTGCATGGACGGAGGTACGGGAGCGCCTCTGGTGCAGCTAGGGGAAGTGATGAGATGTGTCTGCATGGACGGGGGTGCACTAGGGCCCCTGGTGCAGCTGAAGAAAAAAAAAAAAAAGTGGAGCAACGAAGCAAGGTGCTGGAAGAGGAATTTATGTGGAATGGACTGCATGGACGGGGGCGCAGGTTTGGCCCCTGGTGCAGCGGTGGAGAGGAGTAAGGCAGAAAAGGGGCCTGCATGGACGGGGGTGCACTAGGGCCCCTGGTGCAGGTGGGAAACAGGTGGTAATGGATGCAAGGAGCTTGAAGATTAGTTATATGGAAGGGACTGCATGGACGGGGGTGCAGGTTTGGCCCCTGGTGCAGTGGCGAGAGGAGTAATAAACTAAATTGCCTGCATGGACGGGGGTGCACGTGGGCCCCCGGTGCAGGGGGGGGCAATGCAGGACTGTAAAGCAATAAACTGGGCACAACAAGTTGAACAAATGGTTTATTGCTTGTAGGGGAACTGTTTGCGACTTGTTTTACGTGGTTATTCTTTGGAGCTTTCAGGGTTTCTGAGTTGGTCGGGGGAAAAGGGGGGGTAGGGGGACTGCAATGGGAAGATGTTCAAATTACAGAAGAAGGTTTAGACATCAAGATTAAAAGGTCTAAGACGGATCAGAAGGGAAGGGGCTCTTGGGTTCGGCTGGGTCGAGGGAGCAAGGTCTTATGCCCAGTTCAGGCAGGCAAGGTGTGGAAGGAGCGCTGTGGGGGTAAGACAGGCTTGTTTTTTTTTTTTTCAGCATGCGGATGGATCGCTGGTTTCAGCGGCCCAGGTGCTAGGGGTATTGCGGAAGGCGCTGGTGGCAGTGGGAGAAAAGGCAGAGGATTTTGGGACTCATTCCTTTAGGATGGGCGCAGCATCTGAGGGTACCAGGCTGGGTTTTTCAGAAGACAAGGTGAAAAGATTGGGGCGTTGGAGGTCTGGGAAATACAAGGGGTACGGCAGGGAGTTTGATAAAGGGGAATGTTGAAAAGGTGGAGTAGGACTTTGTGGGCCAACTGTTGTTGAAATATTTTTGACTTGTCAGTGATTTTGTAATTTCTTTTTCAGATGCTGCGCGAAAGAAGGGGGAGTTGGCGCAAGTTTGGATTGTTGGCCATTCAATTGTTAAGTGGGCTGGGAAAGAGGCGGAGAAAAGGGTGTTTGGAAGGCAACTGGGGTGCAGTTACAAGGAAGTGGTGGTGAGATGGCACGGGTTGGGGGGCCTGCGGTGGGATCAGCTGCTTCCTATTTTGGCAGGGATGAGGGAACGCTTGGGGTTCCAGAGGTGGTGATTATGCATGCAGGGGAGAATGACCTGGTGAGAGATACGGGGGTGGCTCTGCTAAGGAAAATGAAGAGGGACTTAGTGTGGGTGCGGGAAATGTGGCCTCAAGCAGTGGTAGTATGGACTAAGTTGTTGCAGCGATGAGTGTGGAGGGGAGTGAGAAGTGAGGGAGCAATAGAGCGGGCCAGGAAGGGGATAAACAGAGAAATGGTAAAATGTTGTGCCTCGGTGGCAGTGCAGGTCATGGACCATAAGGAAATAACATATGAGGGTCTCCTTATCTTTAGAGAGGATGGGGCACACTTGTCCGTGTATGGGAATAATCACTACCTGGCGGACTTGGGTTCTTGGCTGGGAGACTGGGTAAAAAGTTGGAGGTAGGAAAAAAAAAAAATAATTTGGGGGGTGGGGCAGAAAGAACTCCTCGGGGGAGGGTTTTTCTGGTGCCGGGGGCATGGCCCCTTTTGATGTGGGGGGAGGGAAGCACAATGGGGGAATGACACGGGAAAGGATGGGGTGGCGCTGTTTGCACAAGCAGGTCACCCCGGGGGAACAGGTATTGAGCCTGGAGGGGCATGGCCCCTGGGAGAAAGCGGGACGCCTGGAAAAGGGGCAAGGAGACGGTAGGGTCCAAGGGATAATTAGGGAGGAAATGGGTTATTTAATTATTTAATTGTTGGGGGAAAATGAAAATGAAAATGTTTAATTTATTTAATTGGTTGTTAAAATATTCCTTTAGTTTGTTAGGCCATGGAGCCAGTTAAGCGTTTTGATTGTAAGCTTTGGCCTGCAACATTAAAGCAACCTTTTCCACTTTTAAATGAGTCTGGGTTTTTGTGCAGTAAGCCAAAAGGGGGACCCCGGGGGGAACACGAAGCGTTTCCCCCCGGGGAGTTTTTGGCGCTGCACACGGCCAGCGAGTGGCCGTGGGGGGCAGAGCGCCTCCCGGGGTATTTAAGGGCTCAGGGAAGGTTCGGGAGGCAGGCGACAGTTAGGACTTGGTGATTGTCCCGCCCTCCCACCCCTTCATTTTGGTTTTAGGCTGGTGTCTGGTTATGGAATATGGGGGGGGTCCATTGTTAATGGGATTATGCGGGGGGTTTTAGATGACATCGCGAGTTTTTTATGTGTTTTGGGGTCTGTTAGGATGGTAGGGGTTGGTAGTTTTGTGTGACAGGTCAGGGCATTGTGAAAGTTTGTGTGTAATATATGTTGCTGATGTGGCAGGTCAGGCTGGCTGCAGATCATAGGAAGGGGGAGTTTGGTGTAGAGGGGAGTTTGAAGGGTGTTGAAGTGGGTCGGGGCGCCGGGGGCATGGCCCCTTTTGATGTGGGGGGAGGGAAGCACAATGGGGGAATGACACGGGAAAGGATGGGGTGGCGCTGTTTGCACAAGCAGGTCACCCCGGGGGAACAGATATTGAGCTTGGAGGGGCATGGCCCCTGGGAGAAAGCGGGACGCCTGGAAAAGGGGCAAGGAGACGGTAGGGACCAAGGGATAATTAGGGAGGAAATGGGTTATTTAATTATTTAATTGTTGGGGGAAAATGAAAATGTTTAATTTATTTAATTGGTTGTTAAAATATTTCTTTAGTTTGTTAGGCCATGGAGCCAGTTAAGCGTTTTGATTGTAAGCTTTGGCCTGTCACATTAAAGCGACCTTTTCCACTTTTAAATGAGTCTGGGTTTTTGTGCAGTAAGCCAAAAAGACAGAGGGGGATAGGATACAGAGAGAGATAGGGAGAGAGTGAGAGAGAGTGTGGCAACAAGGAATGAAGAGGCTGAAAAGTGGTGCTGTGATGGTTGCTATAAACCTTTATTCAAAAGAAAAATAAACCTATCTGTCCTTAACTCTAATAGGGTTTCCCTACCTAAACTAAAGACACTCAGGTGCTCGTCAGGAAGTCTGTGAAAGTCCAAATCAAAAGGCACCGTCCAAGTCAAAAAGGCTGATACGCTATCCCAGTCACTACAATAAATAATTACATTCTGGTTCTGCTCATAACCCAGGAGAATGACTTCCTTCTCTGAAGGCAAAGTGTGCCAAAGACGACAGGGTTACAAAGAAAAAGTGCCATAAAAGTTCCAGGCTTTTGGTAACCCACAAACAAACCATTTCCACAGGATCCTCGTGGGGCTCGGTGAATGACTCCCTTCTCCTAGCTGATTCCCTAATGTTCTTCAGCAATACTTGTAATTCGTTTATGTAGGTTTCCACACAAGTGACTTTCTTTATTCCAGCCCCAATGGGATGACAAAGATGCCCGGCCCCCCCACCCCCGAGTCCCTCTCGACTCTCCAGCACCACACTCTTGTGGAACTATCCAGGGAATTATATTACGCAGTGGTCCACTACTTCCTTTGCTTCTCCACGGCTTACAGTCTCACATCGTCCCGGCCCCCTCCCGAAATTATACCTGTTCCGGTTACCTTCTCCAGGGGAACTCTTCACTGGTTTCACCAGGGGTCAAAGATCCACTCTCTCTACTTCAACTTCTTCTGTCACGCTACTTTTGCGGCCTGCTTCTCTCCATGGCCAGTTACTGCTGGCGGTCTCGACACAGTTGTCAGACCACTCGGTCCCCCCACGGCAGGTCACGCCACCACCACAGTCTCTTGCACTCTCCACACATTCGCCTACGTGGCTGTGCCATAGGCTACGCTAGGCAGTCTTGGCACCATTGTCAGACCCGATGATCCACCCACTACAGGTCACGCCACCACCTTTCCGTCTCTCCAGGTTCAGTGCGCTGGTTCCCAACTGACTCTTAAGACACTTCTCGGGCATCCCACTGCTCCTCTTTCCAACTTTGGAGATGTGCCTTGCAGCAGTCTCCTGAAGCCCAGGTTCAGCCATTTTGCTTCGATGCAGCCCTCACAGTCGCCTGGTTTTCCTTCTCGATGTACAACAGCTCTCAGCATACCAGAACACCACAGGCCACTGCCGGATGGGTCAGAAGAAAACACAGAAGACAGTCCTTCTTTGATGTTCAGTTTAAATAGTTGGGGCTGCCCCAGCGTAACATCAGTTCAATTGACAGCAGCTGATCGAGCCTTTGTCCCGCTCGACTGTAGCTTTCTCAAACTCTTCTTCATCACTGTACTTATGACATCAGGGTGGTCTGATATTTTACAATAACACATAGGTTCGGATGTGAGCTTAGGAGTAGAAGATTTTGCCTGCGGGGTTGGGGTTTACAGGTGCCATGTCTACCAATCGCGTCCTTCTACCAAAGAGAGAGGAGCCCCTCTCCATTAGATCCTCCCGCATGTTACCACACCTAGGACTATTGGTTAGTGGCCTCACCTCCCTAGCCTCATGGAAAGGGGCTCTCACCGGCGGAGAAGTAACACTATCTGAAGGCTGAAGGCTCTGGCTAGTGGGTCTTGGGTAAAGAGAAAGGCAGGCACAGCTTGAAAGGGAAGCAGACACAAAGAGGAAGACTGAGTAAGCAGGCAGACATGGAGATAGTAAGACAGGGTACATGACTAACAGTGAAGCAGGCATATCGGCAGAGAGGCAACAAAGAAAGCAGTTCGTGAAAGAGGCCTAAGACAAACTGAGGTGGCCATAGAGATGCTTAGAACGGAGCATGCTTTACTGGTACACTGGAAGTGCGCGAGAACGAGTGTGGAAAGGATTGTAAATGTAAGGGCTGCGTTCACAGATAGCATGCGTCCTGTGTTACTTGTCAGACAGAAACCATGCTGCTTTTTCATTCTTCTGTTCCACTATAATGCTTTTGAGAGATTTGGGAGTGAAAATCTAGTGCAGTTAAGGGTATGTTGTGATCCTCACTATTCGCTTTTTCTTTCCTTCCATACCGTGCGGCATACTGCGGCACGACAGGAATGGCGCAGTTTCTGGCTACACTACGCAACCTAGAAGAGCGGCCCAAAACACTGCTGGTAGAAATACCGGCTGCCGTTCCACGGTCCGTTTACCATCAGCCAGACTAGGATGTCCCCACTGCCCATTATAACTGGTTTAGTTCCTCGTAATTTCAACAAACGAATACTCTCAAAGTCTGGTAATAGATGCATATCAGTAACCGTTAGGGGTCACCCCCAGAGGCGTAGCCAGGATTGCCTAAAAAAATGGAACCTGAACATAATGTAGTTGCGCCCACCGCAGTGACACAGCTCTGCTGCTGAGTGGGCATTTACAGATTTGGGGTGGGCCTTGCCCGCTCAGACCCTACCCTCTCTACACCTCTGGTCACCCCAAGTTCATATGGGTAACATCCTCTGTCATAAGAGTGCCGGTGTGCATGTGTCTTTTGCATTTGACCAATTGACTTGAAGAAGCCAGAGTTGTGCAGCACGCGCCAACCCCACTGTTCCAGAAGAGGTTCTAGATCTTGGCTCCCACAGAGGTCACTGATTTGGCCAGCCTGCAGCAAGGTCAAGTGGGGGGATTTGTTCTCACACCAGGCCACAGGCTGTTAAACACAAATAGGTGAGAATGATAAAAAAATTTTTAAAAAACTGCATATTTGTGAGAACGTTTTGCATACGGTTTTCCAGCCAGCAACGAAAACGTGGGGTACATTTGAAAATTATTGGCAAAACATTTGTGCTTCAATTGTGTTCATATTAAACAAGGGTGGCTGTATGACCCTAGGTTTAGATCCTGGATTTACACAGTTGAGTCCCAGATCTCCCTTTTTCAGCTGTGTACTCTTGAGCAAACCATAGTCTCCCTATGGCTGGGCTTTGTAAGACAATCTGTGATTGCTACGAAGTGGGATAGTGATACCTAGTGGTCATAATGGCCAAAAAATCTCATTGATAAACATTAGGAATCCACCTACACACCTTCCATTGAGGATTAGGTAGAAGACCTAGGACCTCATTAACACTGCGGTGGTAACAGTAAAACCGGTGGCATTTCCAAATACTTCCTATTTTACCGTTTCACCTCATTGTAGGTGATCTGGCCCATTTGTCACCTGCCTGTTTGCACGTGGAGCGAAATCCTCTAGAACAGAGGTGGGCAACACGTGGCTCTCCAGATGTTTTGGACTACAACTCCCATCAACCCCAGCTACAATAGTAAATGGTGAAGGTTCATGGGAGTTGCAGTCCAAAACACCTAGAGAGTCACAGGTTGCAGACATCTGCTCTATAAAAATCAGTGGTAAAGGTGCTTCTGGAATTGCCACAAATCCACTATAGTGTCCACAATGGGGAATAACCTAAACCCATAATCCTGCAGATTTACCAGGATTGCAGGCAGTGTTGATGGTTACCGACTTTGCAGTATTAGTGCGGGTAATACTGCCAAACTCGCCATGAGTTCATGGATAGAGTAAGTGGTTCTATGTCATTTCATCACAGGATGTTTTATTCGTGGGGGGGGGGGGGTTCCTGCAAATTTTTCCATGAAAAAACTCTTGGAATTTTTTATTTTTTATTTTTGGGGTTTCCCCCCCAAAACCCTCATCCACTTATACTTTGTATATGATCCCGAACACCCACACCCCAAATATATATTGTTCCAATCCCCCTAAAAAATTCTACACGTTTTTTTCATAAAAAAATTTGTGGTAAAAAACATCCCGCGATTAAAGGACGTTATACCGAGAAACCGTATCCTATCATAGACAGCAGAGGCCAGCTCGGTATAATGACATAATGGTGTCATTTATACAGCGCTTTCCATACAGCATCACCAAACTGAAATCGGTACTCATTTATCGACCTTGAAGGATGAACGGCTGAATTGGCCTTGGTGGGGTTCGAACCTGCGACCTGCAGATCACACATAGATGGCAGCAGCGAGCACTCGGCCCGATGAGCTGTACCGGCATCAACGCCAGCATTCAATACTTTGCAAACTTGAGTCTGTACTTTAAATAAAAGAGTGTTGCTTGCCCTTGGTCTCGATATGTAACACCTTTATGTTGGTTTACAATTAAAGAACAGTTTAATTATGCTCCATTTATTCAGAGTCCTGGGTTCAAGCCTAATAACATCAACTGAGAACGGAAAACTGAATCTCGGATGCCTTTACGGGCATAGTGAAAGGAGTCAAGGCATCACACAGGAAAGCACACTCCTTCAGAAATAGGGCTCTCGTCAACGAGACGCAGCAAGGAATGCGAGATGTGATAAAGCAAATGGCGTCTTTGAGCCGCCCTCGACGCTTCCTGTGCTGGAGGAGGAATCATTGACGAGTTCCTGGAGCCGGGCAGCCTGACTGAGTTTCCATTCACACATAAGCACTGGATGTGTGAACGACCCCGGAAGGGGCGCCACGGGGGACCAGGCCGCAGATCATACGCGCGAGCGTTCTCACTCATTCCACATGGAGGATTCCTCACACGACAACTCGGACACACAACTGCTGCGCGAGGCAAGGGCAGCAGCTGCACAGGCCGGCTGGCACTAGTGCGCAGGCGCAAGCCACAGTTATATACAGGCCTTGCTGTTTCACAATGATGGGGATAAGGTGCCTGTTTAACTGGGGTCCATAATGACACCAGAGACGAAATCGCCTGCCTAGACTTAGGGAGGGATGGGGGAGTGGTCAGAGGGGCCGGGGGTGGGGTTGGGGGATTAGATATGAGGTATTTGCAGGAGCCCCAGACTAGCCCACTAAGGTAAGGGCAGTCACAAGGGCACCTGCCCCCTTCTTACACCTGCTGATAGCCAGGATCCCAAAAGGGGCAGTCCCACGGAGGCTCACACTGTCACCAACCCTGCAGTGGGGCAGAAATCCTAAGGCATCCACCCCGCACGAGGCCTTTATTCAAGTAAAGACCACCAAGAGGGCAACCATCTGGGCACTCCTAACCCCATGGCTTCTGACAATAGCCAGGACCCCCAAAAGGGGTCATCACAGGGGCCCTTACATTCCAATCACTACCCCTATCCTTACCACTAGCCATAATAAGCAATGGGGGGCGGGGGGGCTGCCCATTCACATTAGAGAAACTCTCCTATGATGAAGTGGATGCGTTCAGAGAGCCAGCCAAACTCCCTAGCCAGACCCAAACATCCAGGTAGGAAGGGAAGCCTCCCCCTTCAAGGAAACAATGTTACAACACACCGTACTCCCCATCAAGCAAGGAGACACATTTCTCTCTTTGGCACCGTTGCCAGAAGAATCCATCTTCATCATGACTCAAACACGCGTAGCCTGCGGAAGGTCCGCAGTTGGAAAGTGAGAGTGTGATACACACCACTCTCTGGATCGTGGGGATTACCAACTTGCAGATTCTCCGCGATGAAGGACGATTAAATATAGTCAATAGCCTCCCCTGCTTACCAAGAGAATCTATGGTTCCAAATTCACACGCTAGAAGATTTCAGGACCCCAGACCCGCGCAAGCAATAACGCAAATGCTTGTAGAACATGAAAGGGAGCCTCAGCACGTACCCAGGGCCCTTCTAGAATCCAAGATAGAGGCAAGCCTTCATGTCATTACTGGCCTCCCACCTTTCAAACCACATGACCAAAAACTCAGGGCTCAATCACAAGCCAGCACACACCTCGATACACAGGGGTACTCAATATCCATTATCACCACCTCACGGGATACAGAAGTCTACTATGTAATGCAGCCGGCTCAGTATGGTAGTGTGGGGAGATTGAGTAAGAGTTGGAGGAAGAAGTACGGCCAAGAGTGGTGAAAGAGATTAACACTGAGAGGCGAGCAGGAAGTGGGAGGAGAAAGCTGGAGCGAGAGTTTGCAGGAGGTTGGAGAAGGAAAGGGGTGTCATCAGAATGAGAAGACTTGTTAGGGCGAGGAGGAGGTTGGAGAAGGAGAGGCCTTGCCACAGCTTGGGTTGGTTTGCCCCTATTTGTTCTAAGGCTTGCAGCGCCCCCCCTTCTTGCCGAGGAGGAGCACTATGGTGCATGCCACACCAGGATCAGGCCCGGGTCCAGGAGGTCCAGGTAGCCACAATCCTCGGTTCCTTCCTCAAGCTGAGATGCAGTTGCAAGGCTCACTGTGCTTGTAACTTCAGCATTCTTCATAGGAAACAGCTTCCGAGCTTTTGCCCTTCACGCCTCTGACCCAGTGGTTGCTCCCAATGTTGTATTCCTGACGAATGCCCTTGCTTGGCTTCTCTGTTCACTTGAGGTCTTTCCCAGGATTTGGACCTCCTTGTTCACCACACATGGATACTGCTGGCTCACCTGCTCCTTTCTCTGCCTCCTTTTCCTCTTTCTGTGTCTACCTTTTATGGCC
The DNA here is from genome assembly GCF_040938575.1 of Ambystoma mexicanum. Taxonomy (NCBI): domain Eukaryota; kingdom Metazoa; phylum Chordata; class Amphibia; order Caudata; family Ambystomatidae; genus Ambystoma; species Ambystoma mexicanum. Next base: position 99,858,362 of record NC_090936.1, on the reverse strand, counting down.
CGGCCTTCTTTTCTCTTCTATAACGCCTTCCAATTGGTTACCTGGCCATGTTTGTGTGCAGTATTCATATTGGCCATCAATCACCATTCAAAGCTTTCGACTTCGCCATGCATGTCTTCCTGTCCCCAAGTTAATAAAACAATGGCGGGCTTAAGTTGAGGAGGAATGCCAGCCTCCAAGATGGCTCCACACGAGGTTGACATTGCCAGCGGTACTGGTTCCTCCGTTGCTCCCTGGGCACTGTGATGCTGTCTGGGTGCTGATTCCTCACTCTGCCACTGCTTGCTCATATCTACTATTCGTGGTTAGGCTTCGATGAAGGATGCTCGCTGGTTGTGGTTCCGCCCGCCATAGGTTAGCTCCAACGCTTCCTCCTGCATACTGGCTCGGAGGGTTCTACGTTGAAATACCAAATAAAAAATAAAGAGGCTGAAAAACACTGTTTTTTTATTCTAATTTCCAAAATACCTTTTGGGGTTTTTGCACCTTTTTTGTTAAAATGTGGGGGTAGACGCCTCTGCAGTACCCTGCATTCCCCCTACCTTAATTTATTCCGTTACCACACCCTCTATGTATTGTGAAAAAAGTTGCTTTTTTGTTATTAAATAAGCTTTTTATTAAATATGTATAATGAATAAATACAGAATGTTACATTCAACAGTTCATACAATTGTGAATATTGTCATATCAGATAATCCTACTTAAATGCATACATTCAGTTAATATTTAAGTAGAATCAAAGTAGTATCAAGATTAAAACAAGTATGAACCATCAAATTGATAACAGCAAGAAAGTTAATTGCAAAGTTGAAAATAAAATTATTTATTTCATTTATTTGTTTAGTTTTAAAAGAAAAACTTTACACATTTTTTGTTGTTAAAATTAAATAAGATTACAAAATCACGATGTTTACAAGCAAACTAATGACTAAAAGTGCAATAATTACATTAAATGGAATTATAAAATTATACACATTGTATTTTACATTGCATTAATACAAAATACATTCTAAAATCCTTGTCACTAAACTCACTTTTCATTCTTACATAATATTATTAAAACATCATCATTGGTTGTGTCAATTACAGAGCTCTGGTTTTATAATTCTATAAACTTAACATATGTGGTCGTTATGTTTTGACTTAACTGCTTAATATTCTGTGGTCATCAGATTACTGTCCAACTTCTCATTCACAAACTTATTTTTGATACATTTCTACAATTGATATAAACTTATAAGGGCTGTCTCCAGATCGGTATTCAAACAACATATCCAGAAGGCATCGCTTTTCATATAGTCATAGTTGTGTACCAAATGTCCTAAGTGTATCATATACTCTGTGCTTAATTCAGGGCACTGTAGCAGAACATGTTGAGGAGTTTCCAAGTTATTAACCTTTTTACATATTCTGCTTATTCTTTCCTCACGTGGGATTTTTTGTTGTGCCGCCATTGTTGTTAACAGAGGGAGTTGATTAGTTCGCAACTTTAATCGAAATTGTCTGACTGCAGGGTTTGGACATCTTTTTAAGTAAGTTTCTGCTTGTAAATATTTGTGCAAAATCCAAGATATGAAATTATAGTTCTTTAATTGTTCTAGATGTTCGTAGTTTTTAGTCCAGTCCCACGATTTAATCTTATTAGTGCATATATGTTTCAAAATTGCATATGGAGTCTTTTTATAGTATAATGGATGCCATTGGATTATGTTGAAGATGTTGTCACATATACTTTCAAATGTATCATTCCTTCTGGTTCTGTCATCTAATAAATCCAATAATTTACATTTTGGAGATGAGTGTATTTTTAGATGCAGCGCTCCAGTCTTTATCCATATCGTACTTTTTAAAGATGTTAAACCTAATCCGAGACGAATATATTGTATAGGTGTATTTGGTCTCAGTTTGAGAAGTCTTCTCCAAAACCAACCTTCTAATACATCTAGCCAGTCAAGTTTTTCCATTGCTAATGCCTCTAGCCCGTATAAAACCATCGGGCTGAAGCATTGTTTGTATAGGATTATAATTCCTTCTAACGCGAACCCAGCCGTTTCTTTTGTGAATTTTACTATTAGCTCTGTAAGTTTTTCGCTTTTATTTGTTTATTTTCGATTATGTTTTATAAACTCTGTCATTACTCATATCTAATCCAAGATACAGATACGAATTCACATATTCTATTGATCCTATCTCAGTTACCATATCTGGATACTAAGCTTTTTTTGTGGAGAATGCCATTATTTTGGTTTTTCCAAAGTTTATCTTTAGTTTGTTTATTTTTGCATATTTTATGAGTGATGAAAACATTTCTTTAATTCTACAATATATAATTAATTAAAACCAGGCCATTAGCATAGATTAAGCATGGTATAGCTTTTCCTCCTCGCTTCGGGCAACAAACATGCGCGGGGACTAACCAATCTGGAAGATCTGCCATGTACAAATTATAGAATAGCGCAGCCATCGGGCATCCTTGGCGCACTGTGATGTGGAAGCAGTGGCAGCCGCCATTGATACTGGGAGAAAGGAGGGGTTTGCGGAAGGGGCCCGTCAAGTGCTGGCCATCAATGGAAACAGACAGACTACAGATCCCAGAATGCCCCATGGAATACTGCATCAGGGAGGGGGCACACAGACGGGAAAGGAAAGGATAAATCCTACAGATCACAGAATGCCCCACGAAATACGGCATCAGGGAGGGGGCACACCGATGGGTAAAGAAAGGAAAAAGAGGAAAGGGAGAACTGGGTTTCCTTATGTTAGAACCGCCCGAGCACAAGCAAAGTACAGGGTTAACCCACAGAAGACGGAGCAGGGAGGAGGTGGGGAATCGGAATCAGGTGTGTTAAAACTGTTGCTGAGAACACATGGGGCTGATTACGGGGGAGGGGCCGGGCAGGCGTTAAATGCAACTCCAAGAGACTCAGGAGGCGTCTTATTTTGCAGGAGCAGCACGTGGCGAGGGACGCCGGCCCCGAGTGGAGTGAGACCAGCAAAGAATGCGAGTGGGCTTACTAGTAGTAAGCGGAAAGCCCACAGATTGACACCGTACCTGGTCCGAGGCTCCCGGCATTCCAATGGAGAGAAACGGCCGCCGAAGAAGAAGGATTCTGAGGGATGAAGTATGGACTATTGCCATTGGTTATTTTGACATTTTTATGACCGGCAGACAGGGTTGAAGGGTGAAAGCCTGTAATCGCCTGGTCGTTGTAAAGACTATTTTGGGAACTAATTAAGCCCAGCAGCGGAATGTGTGAGTAAAGCAAGGCACAGCACCTGTGCCTATGAGGTGAAAGGAACCGTCATCAGTTGGCTGAAATTATTGATCTGTGACAAGTATTCGTTGTGCAATAAACGCTGTGAAAGGAAAACCTTGTTTGTCTCCAGCTGACTATTTAACACGCACCCCACATGATATATCAATCGGTGAAGTGGTACTGCCATCTATATCTAATCGTACTCGCGCTTGTGTACCATGATGTAATTGTTCTACTATCGTAGTTAACCAGTTGGGGCATCCCCATTTCTGTATTGTGTTCCATAGTCTTTTCCGATCAACGCTGTCGAACGCTGCAGCAAAGTCCACGAAAATCACATATAATGTATAAAATAGAATTATGAAACGATTAACATGAAATGTATGATAAAAGTTGAAACATTTGACCAAACACTTGCGTTTTCGGCCTCATTATTTTCTTATTCATTTTTTTGAGGGAATACCGACTCTGCGTATAATGGGCAGAGGCGTAGACAGGGTAGGCCACCCAAAATCTGTAAATTCCCACTTAGCAGCGGTGTGTGGACATTTCTAGATGTTAATGTCACTGCTGTGGGCCCAACTACATTGGCTTCTTCAGGCCCCACTTGTAAGACAATCTTGGTTACGCCTCTGATAACGGGTATAACCATGGCTATCTCTCGCATCTAGAAGAAAAGAGAAGATGGCGGCTGTTTCACTTGTATAAATACCTGAAAACTCAAGGTATCCGGGCACATGTAGCTGTCTATTTTGGAGAAGGGGGCTCCACCTTCTCTGTCAAATAGTTAATAAATTACTGGGCGGAATAACCACAAAACACAAAGAGGTCGCGAGTCAACGATTTGTGCACAAGTTGTTTTAAACCTGGTCCAAATCTGTGCATGGTGTTCGCTTTGCGGGGGAGCATTTTTCCATTGACATTTTTTGTCTATGGAAAAATGAAGGGAAGTAGGGCGAACCTACAGGTTTCTTTTGCTTTCTTAATAACTTTTTTGATTTTTTAACAAATCTTTCCCAGAATTTGCAGTCATAAGGGGTGGGGAGGGGAGGGGGGGGTTTGGTGTAGAAAATTGACAAAAGCTATTAGCAATACATTTTTTCGGGTTTGCTATGTAAGTTTGTGTTACCTTAACTATAGGGTGGCGACCGCCGCCCTATAATATATCATGCCTAAATGCCCTGTGGAAAAAGAAGACCACATTATATATAGCGTGACTTAGAAGAGGGGCAAGTGAGTTGTATGCCTCCCCACACCCCGAGTACCGAGGACCCCAGGAAAAATCTCTTTTGCACCTGCACTCCGGTCTCTCTTGGGAGTAAAACGGGAGGGGCAGGAGATGAAACGTTAAGGATGAGACGCTGGGGCCATAGTTATAGGGAGCTAGGACAGGTAAGGGGCAATCTTCATGTGATGCTCCGATGGACGACTCACTCAAAGCATGACAAAGACTGTTGTGATGCCGATGGATTGTACTTGCAAACCAGTGTGTCAGGTACAGTTTTTAAAATAATAAAAATGGAGGAAAAAGTAAAGGTTTAGGATTGGAATTTGCACTTCGAACTCATATTTTGGATTATGCCAACAGCGTAAATGCAAAATAAAGTGTTCCTGTTTCTTTAAGTGGGAGGCGATAATTTTTTTTAAACACAGATGTGATATTTATTTCTGAAGGCGCAGTCGCACGATTTTAACCTTCATGTAGTTTGAGTGCGAAACCAATCCATAATTGCACAAATGAAAACCATTTCAATGCATTTTTAGACTGCGGCACCAGTCTCAATTAAGAGTGTAATGCTCGCACAAAGATCTGTTGAGTGCCATTTGGAAATGGTGATAATCTCCTCCGGAAGACGCGGCATATGCCTTCTCTAGCTATTAAATACCCTGCAATCTTGGGGATCCATGGAGATAAAGCAAATTGAACGAAGACACCGTATCCCGCCTTGACCTACATTACTTACAATGCATCAGTAATTGGCAGACGTCTGCTTGGGATCATTAGAACGCGGCGGCTCATTTGCAGGTATCGCCATTGTGTGTCCTGATCTCATTCCAGTGAAATATTGCAGGCTGGAGCTCAAACAAGATCTTTGTTGCTCGGTTGCCCGAACAAAAATTTTGAATAAAAATAAAGAACAGAAACTAGGTCACACTTCACGCATTGGCTAAGCCCTGCATTTGTTGGGCGACTTCAATTTAAATTCAGGTGTAATTAATGAATCGAAGCACTGCGTCTACTTGGCCAGAAAAGAAAAAAAGTTCACCTACCTGGCTATAGTTTAGTATTTTAGAGACCGATTCAGAAACGAAGAGAATTTTTCCCCGGTCACATCCAACGACAAACAGGAACCCATCTGCGGCCTAGAACACAAAGGCAATCATTAGGAGCTGGCGGGGCATTGGAAAGGCACACAGCAATTATAAGATGAAGCGTATTTTGTGGACAATGTCATACATTTTAAATTGTTAGAGTCTGTGTTCTGTTGTTTCCTTTAATTTGTGACTTCTTTAAGTCCATCCTGACTTGTCCATTTAGTGCAGGAGTGATGCTGGGGTTGACGGCAAGGGTGTCCATTTCAAGACTGGGTTGGGGGATCTGTCTGACAGGGACTTGATGGCAGACTCACAGGACTGAATGTGTTCAGATACCACTACCTGTCTTTGCTTGACTTATGAAATGGACTCCCCTGGATGGTTCTGGTCAGCGGTTAGAAGGTGATACATGTGAGAAATAAATTGTGTTGCTATGACAGGTTCTATCAAAATTGTGTTAGGTACCCATACAACCCCCCGCCCTTTTTCTTCCTGAACTTATCAGACCTACCCTGTTTGCTGCCTTAAACCTAGAACTTGCCAATTGCTGGCTGTATTACCACTGTTTGTTGCCTTTATTATTTATTATTATTTATCTGTTTTTCCTTTGCTTCGCACTTTCCACTCTCGCCCCCTTCCATGCACTTTTCCCCTCCCCCTCTCCCATGCACTTGCGCGTTCTCAATGTCACTGGGCCTAGTAAGATCGCTGTTTTGTTCTCCCTGTTCCCCTCCCTTGCATTGTCGTGCTCTGAAGCACTTGTGTACGAGCGCGATAGAAATAAAATATCAATATCAAGTTCGTAAAAAAGCAAATATAACCGGATATTTTATTCTACTTAAGCAATTAGCCCTGATGGGGGGGGGGACATTATTGAGTCAGGTAATGCTCCACGGTCCATAGAAAGTCCCAGGGCATTGCCAGACTCAGTAATACCTCCCTGGTGAGGGGATTATTGCCATCAGTATCCCAGGTGCATTTCCCGGGATACTAATAGTTAGGGCATCGGCAGTGGCAAAGGAGGAACACCATACCGTCTGTGATGATCTGTTGTCATCACATTCGGAAGCTGGAGTTTCTTTCAGTGCACTGGAATGGTGCCATTGAAATAGGCACTGCTTGAAAACGGCGGCCATGTTGGGTGAGTCCACACTACATACATTGTATGGGAATACAATGGAAAATGTGCAGAATCTTTTCGATTGTATTCCTGTACAATGTAAATGAGGGAAATTAATGATAAAAGAAAATACATAAACGCTTCAAGTGAAATTGAAGAAAACAATATTTATTGCATATGTCTGGAAAAGCTTTATCTATGATCAGGAAACGAAGCATTTACTTTCTGCGACATGAAGGTAGCAGCTGAAGTGTGCCGCGCCTAAAAATGAAAAGATGGAAATGCGGGAATCCAAGAGTTTATGCAGCGCAGCACGAAAATGGAGTGCGTCACATAAGGAAATGAAAAGCCGGCGAATGGAAAAGGAAAGTCTTAACATTGGCACCCTTGACAAAATACTATGAGAGTTAATTTTGCAATGAATGTAGAACGTTCATACGTCACACTTGGGGCACAAAAACATTCTTGAATATTTCAATAGGGCCTCGTTATCCCGGGGTTTAGGCGGCTTTGACTGCGCAACTGCATTGCAAACCTCGTGAAATTGGATGGGCTCATCTAAATACCCTTTTCTTTCATCGGAACTTGTGGAACTTTATTTGAATTTAAGGAGGCGGAACTGTATTTGAATTTTAGGAGGCGATAGTCCTTGTGACATTTTTTATTTATATTTATTTATTTATGTGCATTTTTAAAGCGCTCACACAGCCTGGGAGCATCGAGGCGCTGTTACAGGAATATGTCACTTAGTTGCATATTTATAACACGCTTAATGCTGGGAGGTTTCGAAGCGCAGACCTGGGGATCGAACCTGTGTTGCTGCGTGTCGTCTTGTTTCCAAGGCGAGCACATTGCCGGCATGCTATCCTCCCGGGACAATTGAACGGTTCAGCAGAGTGCAGTGGTTCGTAAAACTCCAAAAGATCGTAGAACACTCAGAGTTACTGCACTTTGATTCAGCTCTCTCATCCCTGAAGGAATCAGATTGCTGCACAAGCTATCCTTTAAACAGTAGGCGAGTACCTTGCACTTACGCTCCCTTCTTTCCCAAAATGCGTAACATAATCTGCAGCGGGCATAGTATGTAGCTGCAAGCAGTAGGGTGTCCACCAGGCCCAGGTCCTCCATCGAATATTTCATTGTTCCCTTATGGTGACCTTAGCTTTCATCAATTTGAGGGTTTGGCAGTAAGGGGACGTCACCAGCCCTACCGAGATGTATTCAATGACAGTCTACTATTCTTGCGCACTTGTGTGAATGACCACATCAGCATCCATGTTTGGCAATAAATGGTGACCCCCAGTCCAGTGAGTTCTAGTGCTCAACTATAGCTTTGGCTAACTAACAAACTTCCTATTAAATCCTTTCTCAAATAATCACTCTTGACATGAAACTTTAGTAGAGTTCTAAACGGGTTGCTGGGCTGAACTTAATCATGATATAAATGACAAATTCTGAGCAAACCTCCTGACGGTGACCTTTAAGAAGGGGTGCAGATAACAGGTTTGGTTTGATTGCACAATCAACACTATCCTATTCCCATTATCCCGCGACAAGCCGTTTCCTTTCCAATTCCGCCACATTTTTCTTTTTCTTTGTATCCGTTGTGTCCTTTCCTTTTCAATTGGAGGATCCATCAGCTGGAACATTTGGTCTCCCTTCCCTGCTTGAGCCCAACAGGGGGGGCACTGTAATACTAATACGCTAGTGATAGGGAGCCTAACCCGATTGACCCCTACTGCTAAGCCGTTCCACCTGTCCCTCCAGCTCTGTCTCACGGACTGGCAATCACTTGTCTCCATCGGCAAAGACGATGAATGTGGCATCCTCGTGCCAATTGAGCACATTAATGAGGACTCTCCATCCCAAAAAATCATGAATGCATTGCATTTTCCAGATTGGGGGACGCTCAAGATTTGTGCTGCTCCATTGGACGATTTATACCATTAAAATTTCAAACACATACTGGAGCAAAGAAGACCTATTACTGCACTGTGAATAGTGGGTACACAAGCTCATAGAATAATACAAGGCTAACAAGCTGCCAATGCTAAACAAGTGGCTTGCACACATGGGCCATACTGTTGCCTTTGAAATGTAAGTAGGTTTCGGCGAAGGTAATTTATATGCCACCAATTGTAAATATTTAATCACAATAGGATTTCAGAAAATTCTGTCTTCCATGGGCTGTATTTTTATTTCTGGCAGTATTTGCCATCAGTAGTAATGCCCAACAACCAGTGCTCTTGCACACTGGCAATACTAGAATTACTGGCCCAATATAAGTTACGCGATAAGGAGCTGACTATCTAGTCCTGCAGATGTGAAGGATCAGACGCATGATGGATGATCAGGCTTCGGAAGAGGTCTGGAAATATTGGTCCAACACTAGAAAGGTGGTAGCTTCCCAATAAGGCCGCCATAAGCTATCTTGCACAGTTCCACAATTTCATGAAGGGACTGATGGATATAGTAAGAGGCACATTGTGTATGCACATTCATATAGAAGATATCTTTTATAGTCCCCAAATAATTATTATCTTAGCATCACAGGGGCTACATGGGATAATGTCGCCTGGAAAAAGTCGCCAGGTAGGTGATTTTTTTTTCCGGACCCCTCAAATACTTTCCTCAAATATTCTAGGGGCGGGGGAGGTATAATTGTATATGATATACTCCCATCTTAGGATATTTGAGTAAAGTGTTTGATTTTACTGAGGGTGCATTGTTTGGGGAAATGTCGCCCCCTGGCAGCCAATTAGCAGGCGACTTTATCAGTGGATACCATCACAGGACTTTAGGTGGACTGTTGAATATTAGACGCAATGCTAATTTGTATGTTTCACCGGAAGTTCTCATTCAAATCAGTTGAAAAAGATCAATACAGGTGTCAACATTATTCAAAGTAAGGGCTTTATAAGGGAGAGAATTTAGGACCGGACGGCAGCCACGTGATTAAAGAATACTCCTGCACCCCAAACCCCTAACACAACACACACTGTAACAATATAATCCCTGGCGTTCTCCCATTACTCACCCTGAGAATTAAGTGCCGCAGTTCACCATCCTCTAGAAACGAGGGCTTATAGCGGTCTTCCGCGTAGTACCTGCGGGTGCCTGCAAGAGAAGAAGGCGACACATGGGAGTGACCATACAAGTCCTTCTGAAACTGCAAAGTAAGAGGAGATTTACAATAAACGATCATGGTGACATCATTATTCTGCGTCACTCGTCATTCCAAGCGAACGCGTCACGCATCCTATTCCGTTGCACAGAGGATTGGTTCCCTTTAATAAACAGAGGTTTTTCATAGCGATATATCTTTTCTGGCGTGAGGGATTTGATTGTATTGTGAGCTGCCCTTTCTGCTGTGCCGCTAATGTGTATCTTACCGGGCGATGCAACCTTTGGCTCTCCAGGAATTCTGGACTACAACACCGTTCAGCACTGACCAGCATATTCAATGATGAGGGATCATGGGAGTTGTAGTCCAACACACCTGGAGAACCTCAGTTTGCAGACCCCTATATGGTATCATCTCGCATCCAAGGTAGGCTGTAGAGCCCTAGCCTTGTGTTTTGCACATCCTCCCAAACGTCCTCGTGCACCCCTTGTACTTCTCCCCATTTGGGTTACGTTTTCCCCGAGGCCCCAAAGCACTTGAACCCACTTCCTACACCCCTCCTCCTTTTCCCATTCTCTTCATCTTCCATACCCTCCTACCTGTGATCAAAGGTGGCGTTGCCATGAATGTGTGGGTGCACCACCCACTGGTACGATTTAAAGAAGTTTGGCAAAAAACCACATGCAGACATGCCTGTACTTCCCAACCGCTCTTCATCTGGCCCATACAGGGGACACGTATGGCTCCGAACGCTGCACACTGGGTCCCACCTGCCTTCTTTTAGGGAGCCTTTTCTAGAGCCCCCTGCTGAGAGGGGACACGAGACATATCCTAAGAGGGAAGCACAGTGCCCAGCAAGTTAGACCAAAACTCTCTCAATGGGCTCCATAGCAGAGCAGTCGGCCTTCACTCTGCGGCGGGGATGGGCTGGTACCAAAGTACATCTAATTCCAATCACATGGACAATAAAGTACATCACACATAACATAATGTAAACATATACATATATGTTTATATACGAGTAAAGCGCCCAGATGCCTTAGGGCTTGGCGCGCTACATAAGCAACACAAAATAAATAAATAATATATTCATTAAAACCCAGTCAACTAAGTGCTGCATAAGAAGCAGTGTGGTTACTGGAACACCATCACGTTCTATGGTACACAGTGACCTACAGCGATGTGTTACGTTACAACCTACAATACATCCCTGCTACTTTCTAAAATTCCAATGTTGGTTCTAGAAACTCCATGGCCCTATAGGGGACCCGGCACACATGTCTCCAGGTAAGTAATTGAGTAAGGCACTTAGAGGATGGTTAAAGAGTTCCAAAATGTCCAACATACGAAACACGCAGGCGAAATTCCATAGGTCAACCAGAGCTATAGAAAAAAAAAAAAAAATAATTGGTATGTTCTCCTTTCACCTCACAGGGCCAGCAAAGGGTGCAACACGCCATATGTCGAAACCTCCCTCACCACCTTCCGCAAAAACCTCAAAACCACACTTTTCAACTAACACACTCTACCTCACCTCAGACCCTTTCACTCTCTGCGTCGACTGTAACTAAGTATGTATAACCTTAACAGACTGCTTTTGTCCTCCAGCATGTCCAGTGCATGTCTCTGTAAACTGTTATACTCCATGTAACCAGATATGCTCACTGAAACAGCGCCACGATGCCCCAGGGCTGCTGTGCGCTGTATAAATGTTAATAAATAAATAAATAAATATGTGAAACTAGAGGGGACACCGGCAAGAAAGGTTCCAGCGCAGAGTTAGAGATCCAGCAGGCCAGGAAGTGGGAGCACAAAGCCCACTCTAAGCACTGGAACACACCAGTGGGTAGGGGACCTCAAAATCCCCTTACACAGCCACCCAGTGGACCAGTGCAGACAAAAGCAACTACAGGCAAAGACCCAAGGATAAGGACTACTGGGGCTGGTTGGAGGGAATCCGGAGCAGGAATTGTGGGTGCACAGGTGAGTTTGGGTGTCAGGTGTCAGTCTGGCTAGCCATGACGGGGAGCTCTCAATGGAGCTGACTCAAAGCCATAGTCCAGCAAGGATCCAGGTGACCAGAAAGAACAACAAAGAGGTGGCCAGAGAGGAAGAACAACAAGGTAGATGGACCAGCAGCATGGCACAACCAGACCAAGCTGCCAGGTCATCGCTGGGGAACAGGAAATGGCAGCCATCCAGCAAAAAACGACCCCACGTCCAGGGCAATGACGGGCGATGAAGCTGTGGCGGAGCAGCAGCAAGCCACCCGATGTCCAGGCCAGGAAGACTCCAGACCCTCAGGCACTTGGGCCGAAGGATTTACAAGGGAGCTGCGACTAGGACAATATCCCAGGAAGAAGAAGTCCAACCGGCTAGGAGGAAAGCAGGAGGGAAGGAAGAGCCCAGATCGGAATGCCACCAGCGAGCAATAGAAAGGACAGGAATTCAGGTACAGAATCTGAGGAATGCGATACCGTCTCTCCGAATGGCACTCAGGAGCTGGCCGAAGCCAGCCCTCCAATCGCAACACAGGCGAGCACAGATTCAGGTACAGAATCTGAGGAATGCAGTACGGTCTCTCCGAATGGCACTCAGGAGCTGGCCGAAGCCAGCCCTCCAATCACAACAATGGCGAGCACAGATTCAGGTACAGAATCTGAGGAATGCAGTACGGTCTCCGAATGGCAATACATTCACTCAGGGGCCAACCGAAGCCAGCCCCCCAATCACAAAACAGGCGAGCACAGATTCAGGTACAGAATCTGAGGAATGCAGTATGGTCTCCGAATGGCAATACATTCACTCAGGGGCCGGCCGAAGCCAGCCCTCCAATCGCAACACAGGCGAGCACAGATTCAGGTACAGAATCTGAGGAATGCAGTACGGTCTCCGAATGGCAATACATTCGCTCAGGGGCCAACCGAAGCCAGCCCTCCAATCACAACACAGGCGAGCACAGATTCAGGTACAGAATCTGAGGAATGCAGTACGGTCTCTCCGAATGGCACTCAGGAGCTGGCCGAAGCCAGCCCTCCAATCACAACACAGGCGAGCACAGATTCAGGTACAGAATCTGAGGAATGCAGTATGGTCTCCGAATGGCAATACATTCACTCAGGGGCCAACCGAAGCCAGCCCTCCAATCACAACACAGGCGAGCACAGATTCAGGTACAGAATCTGAGGAATGCAGTATGGTCTCCGAATGGCAATACATTCACTCAGGGGCCGGCCGAAGCCAGCCCTCCAATCGCAACACAGGCGAGCACAGATTCAGGTACAGAATCTGAGGAATGCAGTATGGTCTCCGAATGGCAATACATTCACTCAGGGGCTGGCCGAAGCCAGCCCTCCAATCGCAACACAGGCGAGCACAGATTCAGGTACAGAATCTGAGGAATGCAGTACGGTCTCTCCGAATGGCACTCAGGAGCTGGCCGAAGCCAGCCCTCCAATCACAACAATGGCGAGCACAGATTCAGGTACAGAATCTGAGGAATGCAGTACGGTCTCCGAATGGCAATACATTCACTCAGGGGCCAACCGAAGCCAGCCCCCCAATCACAAAACAGGCGAGCACAGATTCAGGTACAGAATCTGAGGAATGCAGTATGGTCTCCGAATGGCAATACATTCACTCAGGGGCCGGCCGAAGCCAGCCCTCCAATCGCAACACAGGCGAGCACAGATTCAGGTACAGAATCTGAGGAATGCAGTATGGTCTCCGAATGGCAATACATTCACTCAGGGGCTGGCCGAAGCCAGCCCTCCAATCGCAACACAGGCGAGCACAGATTCAGGTACAGAATCTGAGGAATGCAGTACGGTCTCCGAATGGCAATACATTCACTCAGGGGCTGGCCGAAGCCAGCCCTCCAATCGCAACACAGGCGAGCACAGATTCAGGTACAGAATCTGAGGAATGCAGTACGGTCTCCGAATGGCAATACATTCACTCAGGGGCCAATCGAACCCAGCCCCCCAATCACAACACAGGCGAGCACAGATTCAGGTACAGAATCTGAGGAATGCAGTACGGTCTTCGAATGGCAATACATTCACTCAGGGGCTGGCCGAAGCCAGCCCTCCAATCGCAACACAGGCGAGCACAGATTCAGGTACAGAATCTGAGGAATGCAGTACGGTCTCCGAATGGCAATACATTCACTCAGGGGCCAACCGAAGCCAGCCCTCCAATCATAACACAGGCGAGCACAGATTCAGGTACAGAATCTGAGGAATGCAGTACGGTCTCCGAATGGCAATACATTCACTCAGGGGCTGACTGAAGCCAGCCCTCCAATCACAACACAGGCGAGCACAGATTCAGGTACAAAATCTGAGGAATGCGATACAGTCTCCAAATGGCACTCAGGGCCTGGCCGAAGCCAGCCCTCCAATCAGATTGCAGGCGACCACAGAAACACTTGGCTGCCAGGCAGGCCATACACACTGCCCCACCCACATATGACCTAGCCTGGGAATTCTTTCAGATTATTAGTCAGTTTAATCCATTTCAAACTAAAACAGAGTGCCTTTGTGGGCTCAGAATCGACATATGCCAGCAAAACTGCAATGTTGGCCATGCCGTGTGGACCACATTGACAAGGAGATGGCCGAAAGCAGAATGACTACGAGCAGGGCTTAAAAAATCAACGGTTTACCCCTCTGGAAAACATGTAGGTTCAATAGGCTATAAACTAGTAGAAGGGGCTACAAGCCTGGCTTTACCAAAACTAAATTACAGATGCTACTAGCCTACTGCACAACAGACTTTCAAGGTAAGAGCCACCCTGGCACCAAAATGGGATTCTTACAATGCACCCCTACCCCTGTAGCCATTGGGGCAACTAAGAGTAGCGCACACACACTAGAAATAACCCTGCAGTGGCAGGTGGACTTCAGTAGAAGTCCCTCTGGCCATAAACGAAAAGTTGGAAAACCAAGAAAGCCAGATCTCAGACACTGACAGAGAACCGGAGAGCCTGCCGAGGGCTAGATCTCAGACAATGGAAGAGAACCTGGCAGCCTGCTGAGGGCTAGATCTCAGACACTGGCAGAGAACCAGGCAGCCCACCGAGAGCTAGATCCCAGCCACTGGCAGAGAACCAGACAGCCTACCGAGGGCTAGATCCCAGCCACTGGCAGAGAACCAGACAGCCTACCGAGGGCTAGATCCCAGCCACTGGCAGAGAACCAGACAGCCTACCGAGGGCTAGATCCCAGACACTGGCAAAGAACCGGAGAGCCTGCCGAGGGCTAGATCTCAGACAATGGAAGAGAACCTGGCAGCCTGCTGAGGGCTAGATCTCAGACACTGGCAGAGAACCAGGCAGCCCACCGAGAGCTAGATCCCAGCCACTGGCAGAGAACCAGACAGCCTACCGAGGGCTAGATCCCAGCCACTGGCAGAGAACCAGACAGCCTACCGAGGGCTAGATCCCAGCCACTGGCAGAGAACCAGACAGCCTACTGAGGGCTAGATCCCAGACACTGGCAAAGAACCGGGGAGCCTGCCGAGGGCTAGATCTCAGACAATGGAAGAGAACCTGGCAGCCTGCTGAGGGCTAGATCTCAGACACTGGCAGAGAGCCCGACAGCCTACCGAGGGCTAGATCTCAGACACTGGCAGAGAACCAGGCAGCCTACCGAGGGCTAGATCCCAGGCAATGGCAAAGAACCAGGGAGCCTGCCGAGGGCTATATCTCAGACACTGGCAGAGAACCAGGGAGCCTGCTGCGGGCTAGATCTCAGACCCTGGCAGAGAACCAGGCAGCCTACCGAGGGCTAGATCCCAGACACTGGCAGAGAACCGGGGAGCCTGCCGAGGGTTAGATCTCAGACCCTGGCAGAGAACCAAACCAGGCAGCCTACCGAGGGTTAGATCTCAGACACTGGCAGAGAACCAGGCGGCCTGCCAAGGGCTAGATCTCAGACACTGGGCAGCCGAGGGCTAGATCTGCATATATAGGACTACGGAATTCTGAATATTAATAGAAGCCGCAGCATTTTTCTTTCATTTTGGTTCCTTAGTTATGACCATTTTCTTTGAGGCATTCATTGCTTGTTATTTGCTCTATCTTCTAATGTCTATGACCAAATTCTGATGCATTCATTGCTCATCATCCGTCTTATTTTCTAAATGTTGTTTGACTCTGTACTTTCCTTTGTGTTTATTTCAAGACTGCAACACTGTACTACCTTAACCAAGGCTTCTGTTTTATTACTTTTCATTTTTGTGACTGCACACTTGTTTTCAACAAAAATTTCTTTCCCGATTGTGTTTTCTTTTGTTATTTAACAATGTCATTTTTTAACTCAAACATGTTCAACAAATTTTGCTTTTGTAATTAATAATGCTCTATTAAAGTTGATTTAACAAAAAATATTGTTTTCAGCATCCATAGAGGCCTAAAATAATTGTGATATCTGCGTTTGGGAACACACCAGGTAAAAATCAAAAAAGAAAAAAATCTTTTAAAAAACATTTTCTCCAGCATAGTGGATACTATTGGTATATACACAGTTTCTGATTGTCCCAATCCACTTGCCTTAGGGACCCTCCCTACCACATTTTCTTTGTATGAAGGGCGAGATCTCAGACACTGGCAGAGAACCAGGCAGCCTGCCAAGGGCTAGATCCCACACACTGGCAAAGAACCGGGGAGCCTGCCGAGGGCTAGATCTCAGACACTGGCAGAGAACCAGGCAGCCAGCCGAGGGCTAGATCTCAGACACTGGCAGAGAACCAGGCAGCCTGCCGAGGACTAGATCCCAGACACTGGCAAAGAACCAGGCAGCCTGCCGAGGGCTAGATCTCAGACACTGGCAGAGAACCAGGCAGCCTGCCGAGGGCTAGATCCCAGACACTGGCAAAGAACCAGGCAGCCAGTCAAGGGCTAGATCTCAGACACTGGCAGAGAACCAGGCAGCCTGCCGAGGGCTAGATCCCAGACACTGGCAAAGAACCGGGGAGCCTGCCGAGGGCTAGATCTCAGACACTGGCAGAGAACCAGGCAGCCTGTCGAGGGCTAGATCTCAGACACTGGCAGAGAACCAGGCAGCCTGCCGAGGGCTAGATCTCAGACACTGGCAGAGAACCAGGCAGCCAGCCGAGGGCTAGATCTCAGACACTGGCAGAGAACCAGGCAGCCTGCCGAGGGCTAGATCCCAGACAATGGCAAAGAACCAGGCAGCCAGCCGAGGGCTAGATCTCAGACACTGGCAGAGAACCCGACACTGAAGATGGGATATCTTGGCAGTGGAGAGGAGACTCGATGCCAAAAAAGATGAAAAGAGAACTTCGCTCGCGAGGCCAACCCCCGGCGGGTAGGTTACAATAACACAACCTGTCATAATCCCTAACCAAGGGGGAAGAAATTCATGCCCGTACGAGTGTGTTGAAAGTGGTGAAGCAAGTCTAGGCAGGGAACCTGTGGGTAGAGCATTATCATTTTGAGGCTAACATGTAAGGTTCGTGGGAGGGGAATTAGTTCCAGGAAGACAAAGTAAAAATAGGAGCTGGGCCCTCTAGGCCGAAGACTCTGAAGTCAAGAAGCGTGCCAAGTGCTATCTACTGAGACTAAGTTTGAGCAATAAGCATGCTGGGCACTACAGCCCTTATACACTTTGCTGTTTGGGGATTCTTAGGGAAGGTCAACCTTACCATAGAAAGGTCCTTAAATCCCATTGCGGTCCCTCAGCCTACACTTTTAGTACTAGTATCCGGTAATAAGTAAGATCAGCTCAGCGGTTTGTCCTTGGGAGGTGATGGGCACGTTTTCTAACTGCAAACATGACCATCACGACCCAAGGGACAAAGCATTAGCACTGGAATGAAAACAGGTGTCAGAGCGTTAGCAGCTCGACCTGCAGGCTCAAAAAGAGCAGGGCCGTGTAACCGCCCAGAGAAGGAAAACTGCAGGTGGCAGCATCGTGGGGTGTCTAGACGGCCACTTCAGTTTGCAGAGTGGCTGTGCTGGACGCAGGTTGTCCCGACTTGCTGTACCCCCAAGTGTCACACTACAGGAAACAAAGCAAGTCGGGACAACCTGCGTCTCTCACAGCCTCTCTGCAAACGGCGGGACAGAGTCCCCAATTATGGGACAATCCTGCAAAATACAGGGCAGTTGGCCACCCTACTTGAGAGCGCCTCATTGTACGCCTGCATCTTTTCAAACAGCCTTTACTTTTCAATCCGACAGGGCGGATAATGGAACGAGAAAAAACGAGTTACCCTTCCATTGTCCACTCTGCATCATGGGCGTTTGCAATTGCGTGGACCGGACCACACAGCACGTAAGCACGTCAGTGCCAATGTTGGTGGCCATGTTCGTGCAGTTGCAAAATGCATTTAAACCAAACAGAGCGAAACGTAAGTGTCCAGAAGCCAGTCAAGGAGCCATGGTGGATGGCAATGATAACATCCTGAACCCAGTAAATAAAGAAACGGTAAACAAGGCCATTTGGGCGAGTATTTCCCCCCTTACCTTTCAGGGACTTCATGTACTGCACGGCCATCCGCAACACTGTGAGTTTGTCCAATTTCCGAGACATGGAACTGCACTGAGGGATCATCGTCGAGAGCTCTTCAATCAAGGTGTTCATTTTATCTCTCCGCCTTTTTTCTGTCTGACTGTGCGCCTCTCTAACAGAAAAACAATGGAATCAGACCACCACACAAACCCTTCAGATCACAACTAAAACACACACTCCACTGAACGGATACAAAACAGGCTGTGCAAAGCGATTTTTAGGACTACAACTAGAGGCAGCTAGTTAATGGCAAGGGATCATGGGAGGCGTAGTCTAAAACATCCGGTTAGCCACATTTAGGAATGCCTAGATATCAAAAGTTTGGAAGACAAGGAAGAAGCCGACAGTTGAGGTATGGATTTTAGATGTGCAAGTTCTTTCAAAATACGAGAAGACTATGGGCCTCATTACGACCCTGGCGGAGAGGGTATTACGCCAGCGTAGTGCATGGCGTACCTCTCCGCCATACTACGAGATTCCGTAGCGCCATGGCGATTTTTTCGCCTGGTTTTTCCGGGCGGAAAAATCCATGGCGCTACGGGACCTGTTGTTAATTACGCCACCGTAATTTACGGTGGCGTAATTAACGCCTTCCCCACTCCCATTATACCCTATGGGGCAAAAATGGGAATGGGGGAAGGGTAAATGGGGATTGGGGAATTACCGCCCCGCCAAGGTCGGAATGGGGCGGTAAGTCCGCCAACCCCCATGGCGGAGTTGGCAGCTCTGCGCCATGGACCATGGTGCAAATTGCACCATGGTCCTCCGCCAGGGTCGTAATGAGGGCCTATGTATTATAGGCAACACAAAGAAACATCCTATGATGAGTTGTGAGGATCTTTCATTGAGCTTTTGTGGGTGGTCCTAGAGAGAAGCTGAGAAGTGAAGTAGGACTGCTTTCATGAATGATGGGAGTTTCGGGGTGGGAAGGGGATTGTATCTGTTATGTCTTTTGTTCTGTGGTGTCTTATTTGTGTGTATGTGTTAGATCTTTGTTCATAGCTATATCTTAGGTTAGATCTGGGTCTTTGCGTAGATTGTGTGGCTACTGCTCAATGTTTTCTTTGGCCCTGTGTTATGTTCTGGTGTTGTTAATAATTTTACTGGCCTAAGCTGTAATTACTGTTACATTTGACGTTTTTGTTGGAAAATAAGAAATAAAGGGCCTCATTACGAGTTGAGCGCAAAGGGATACCGGGCACCGATAAGGACACCGGTGCTGGTAATCCCTATGCGCCCTATTCCGAGTTCCCTTAGCGGGTCCCTTCCTTAATGCCTGGTTTTACCAGGCGTTAAGGACGGGACCCGTTAAGGGACTTCAGAGCTAATAACGGTATCGCAATTTGCGGTACCGTTATTAGCGCCTTCCCCCTTCCCATTGAGCCCTATGGGGGCTGAAATGGGAACGGGGAATGGCTTCTCCAATGGGGACTTACCGGTCCCGCAAAGGTCGGAATAGACCGGGAAGTCCCCATTGAACGAGGGCGGACTCGGTACCAGTATTGGAGGTATTCATGGCGCTAATAGCCCTGACTAAATTACACGTAATAACACTGTGGGCATAACGGTAAAGTAAAGCGTGTGGGAGTGGTGGGAAATGCGATCGCTGCTGCAAAGAAGAAGGTCACTTTTTGACATTTCCTGGTGGAGGTGAAACAGGTTTGTCTATTAGAGTGACCAGATTTTGAAAATAAAAAAACGGTCTGGCCGACTGACATAGAAGTAGGACAACAGCTTCAGCTGTGAAACTAGTCCTACTTCTATGTGGGTGGCCTATCCCGTGTCATGTTGAGCGAGTGAGGAGAGCGCCTGGAGTCCCAAGACTATTTTAATTTGGGATATGGTGCTCGGGTGGATACCATCTTGTTTTTTGGCCAAACCAATGGAAAAATCAGGACATCAGGCCAAAAAATCAGGATGGTATCCACCCAATCACCAAATCCGGGGGCAGGGTTTTTAAACTTAAAGTCTCAGGACCCCGGGACGGACGCGCAGTGTTTCTAGGCGCGAAATGATGAATTTCCGAATATATATATATGTACAAATGAGTACAGAGCTAAACTATCTGTGGATCAACATGATGCAAGTGTTTCATTAATCTCATATGATGCAAAATAATGAGAATATTAGGTAATTTTTTAGAGCACTGCATGCAAAGTAATTTGCTTTAAGGCGCTAGCATAGGAACAAGAAAAGCAAATACATTACATGTTTCAAAAGAGAGCAATGGGGTAACAAAGCAGAAACTAACAATATGTTTTATTTTGTTTTATTTTCATTTTTTTAAAAAAATGTATTTGATAGTTTTGTTTAGTGCCAACTTGCAACAGTGCTGTTTCGAAGCACGAGGGAAGGGGAATGCATGACAAAGCAAAACAAATGAGGAAGGAGGTGGGGAAAGGGAGAGTGCAGATAAACACAATTATAGTGTGAACATCACGTTTGCTGTCTAGATGCTGCAACCCTGGAAACTTGAGGCACAAAATGTTGCGCACAAAAACCATGGCGTGCTGTGTGTCAGGCTTCTGGGTACATAGGGCCTCATTATGAGGTTGGTGGCGGTTTCCGGCAACCTCGTAACACCATTCCTGCCACCTAACAGCCCAGTGCCACTGTGACCTCCTGCCGGCGCAGGAAGTCAGACAGCGGGAACTGCAAGTCCCCATTCCTGTGGAGTCCCATAGGACTGCATGTCAATGGGGACACGGAAGCACCAGGACTGTTGATAACAGAGCCAGTGATTCCGTGAAAACCATCGCTGCAGGGGCCGATGCTCCCGGCAGGTGAGACTTGCTGGCAGCACCAGCCCCTGCAGGCATTATCGTAGTCTGACGGTCCAGAAAGGGTGCCGGTACATTGCTACCGGCACACTTATTTCCGGACCGCCAGACTTGGAATGAGGCCCATAGTATCTAGAGTTGAAACGTTGAACGAAGAAGGTAGGCGGGCGCCTGGGCCTGTGGTAGGTAAGTGTGGGAGGGAATGCGATTGGGGGTCTGGGGAGGACCACCCCACACAGGACCAAGGGAAGGCCAGTTACAAAAGGCAGCACTTTCAGAATGCCAGCATTTGTCCTGGACTCTGCAGGTACAGCCTTTTTTACACGGTCTGTAGACATAGATCCGAAAAAACAACAAACATTTCTTGGGAACCAAACTTCACACATAAGTGCTTCAATAAAGAGTTTAGGATGAGAACAGCAGCAGGAGGAGGAGGAGTTAGTGGAATCTATACTCTTTATAGGCCCTAAAGAAGCTACCCAAGATAAGGTCAAGACTGGCTACTAGAGTGAGCGAGATCTTCCGAAGACCCTCATATAGGATCTGGGAAGGCCTTCCTGAAGGGATGTTTTTTCAAGTCACGCTTCAATTGGAGGTGGTTCGCGTCCAACCTCAACGTTTTGGGGAGGTCGTTCCACACTTTTGCAGAATTAACTGCAAAGGTTCGGCCTCCATGATCTACTCTCTGAAACTTAGGAGTAATCAGGAGGTTCTCATTTGCGGATCTCTGGTTCCTGATTTGATGGTACAGTTTGACTAGCGCAGAATCATGAAGGCTCTCTGTGAGTCAAGGATAGGATTCCTCTGGGAATGGGGTGCTCAATTGCTAACAATCTGTAAGCCTTGAGGCCAAGCAAAGTTGTGTGATGAACTCGGAGCCCTAGTCTGCCAGCTCGGTTTTGGGGGCATCTCAATAGGTTTGGTTTTTGTTCAGTCCTACATAGATGGTACTGCAATAGTTTAGCTACAAGCATTGCATTAAGTACACCAAGGTTACTTTCCTGGATACCTGGAAGTGGTAGGGTGTTAGAAGTAGCCTGCCTGTGGTGACCGTGAGGGGTTAGGATGAACCGTGTGTTTGGTCTCCAGGGGCATTTCTTTATTTATCAATTTAATTGTTTTTTATAACACGCCTAATACCGTACCGGAGTTTGGTTTCTAAGCGCGGGTCCGGCATTCGAACCCCTGTTGCTCTGCGTGGTCTTGCTTCCAAGACCAGCGCGTTGCCCCAGTGCTATCTTTCTTACATGTTGCAGATGAATGGGAGTTCAAGCGGGACCTCCTCGCCCGTACTCGTCCATCTCACAGCCTTAGAAGGTATTACATCCCATAAAAGATTACAAAGCATTGGCAGCTCTACTGCATTGCATTTTCTGCAAAACTAATCCTAACTATGTTAAGACATCAAATTAGTTTTGGCTCACCACCTGCATGAGACAAATATATGTTGGTAGTATGACCAGTGACACATTCCCCGTGTCTAAATTGTTGTCACATTAAGGTGATGTAGACAGCTCATTTCTACCTGCAAAACAGTTGTCTGAAATCTACATGATCCATTGCCACTATTAGGCCGCTCAGAGGTTAAATATCTGTCACATGAAGGTTGTATAAACTGGCCATTTGGCCTGCAAAAGGATCAGTCAGATAAGTAATGGGAAAGTTGTAGTCATTAAGCTGTTCTCAGTATAATAAGAACTTCAAATCCAATCCTGCCTTCAGCCACGTGATCTCTAAACGCATACTTCCATTGATGGTTTCGTATTTACTTTTGCACACATAAGATAAGGAAGGAGTAACGTGCGTATTATTGTTACTGGGGCCATTCGTAGAATGTAATATATAAAAAGTGTAATGGTAAAAATATATGAATTGTGGGATTATTTCTGACTAGGAAAAAGCCCAAACGGTTGGCTTTTCCAATGCTTGTTTTCATTTTTAAATTATGGGGGTCATTACGAGGTTGCCGGTCCGGAAACTACAGTCCCAGTAAGCTTGCCGGTACCGTTGTTTCCGGACCGGCAAACTACGAGTTCTGCGAGCGGTTGCCTTTTCGAAAATGGGTTACTGAATCAATTGTTTCTTGTGTTTGGGGACGAATTCTTATTGTATAAGCACCTAACAAGCAAACAATAAATAAATAAAATGGGTAAACTCGGTGAGAGGTGTTTTCCATGCTCCTCATCAGCAAAGTATAGTGAAAGCATCTCAAATGGTCACTGTACCTGAAGAATTTAGACTTTATATGTCGGTCTTCGTCATCATTGCTGAAAGAGAATGAGACAAAATACAAGTTAATACTTCATTACAATATTAAATAGGATTGATTGTAACGGAATTACTGGCACATTCATTGCAGGCCGGCAGGGTTGCAATGAGGCCCTGTCTTTACTTTCTCCCAAATGAAGTCCTCCTAAAGCTGAATGTCTTCTAGTGCCTTCCTCGCTTATTTCCCCTTCACTTACTGCTCACCTCTCTCGGCATCACTCCTACATCGGTGCCTTTAGTCGCATCTCTTGGTTGTGCTATTGATTCCAAGCTCAACTTCAAATCACACTTCTCAAAAACTCACAATCTTAGTTTTTTTCAGTTGCCTCTTATTCAACAAGATTAAGGGTGTCATTACGAAAAATGGAGACCGGTGCCAGTAATCCCTTACCGCCCGATTCCGAGGTTCCTTGGGGGGAACCGTAAGGAACATGTGGTCTAAGGGACCAGGGCGCTAATAACGGGCTTTCCATTCGCGAGCCCGTTATTAGCGCCCTCCCCATTCCCATGGGGGCTAAAATGGGAATGGGGAATGGTTTGTTCAATGGGGATTTATCGGTCCCGCAAGGGTCGCAATGCACCGCTAAGTCCCCATTGAACAAGACCGGACTAGGACACTGTATGGGAGGCAGCCATGGTGCTAATAGCACCATGGCTACCGTCCATCTCGTAATGAGGCCCTAAATTGCCCTTTTTCCCTCCTTCAGACTTCTTGCCCGCCAACAAGGCTTTAGTTTTTTTGCAGCTGGATGGAGATAATGAGCCTCATTAGGAGTTTGCCGGTCCAGAAACAACAGTGCCGTTAAGCTCACCAGCTTTTCCATCAAAAAGCATATTCATTGAATGAATTTCCATGCATAATTTTGATGGATAATTGGGGCAGGGATAGAGTTAGGGGTGGGGTAATGGATAGAGTTAGGGTTGGGTTAGGGTTGGAGTGAGGGTTAGGGTTATGGGTGGTTTGTGTGGGGGCTGGGGGGGATTTTGGGGGATCACCCCTCCCACCCCCCGAATATACAATAAACACTAAAACGTTACAAGGAGCTGGCGAGTGCCGAAATTTCAGCACTGGACAGCTCCATGTAACGTTTTCACATGAAATTTTTCACATGAAAAATAAAATAAATGCATGGAAATGCTATCTTTTACATTTAAAAGTACATATCCATCGAAATTTGCCCATTCCTATTTCGATGGATATGTACTTTTAATGTAAAATATAGACTTTCGATGCATTTATTTTAGTTGGATTTTATTAGATGTATTGTCTTTTCGATGCATTATTTTCGATAAAAAGACCATAGACCCGTAATCACGATTTTAGGGTGTGTTGTGCATCATCAGTGAGGTGAAGCTGTGCCTCTCTAAGAGCAGTGAGCACCCTAAGTTACCAGGGGAATCCAGACGTGGACCCCTTGCTCACTGTTCTCAGAGAGGCACAGCTCCACCCTACTGATGATGCCCACAAAGGCTGAAACACATGTATGAGGTTGCTGTTGGTACTCTTGTTCAGAGGAGAATTGCCTAGCATTTCGGCGCTGGACTGCCCCTGGATAGGACAGGGACTGATATGCAGGGATATTTCTTCTCTGTGAAAGGGACAGTGAGCTAAAGACTTGGTTGAGACTCTCCCAGGGGCCATCCACCCAAGAACAAGTGAATGGGCTGTGTTCGTGCTGGTAGTTTACCAGACCCCCCCCTGTTTTTAATATTCTTTGTAAACCTGAGAATTTTGAATCAAACTATACATCCGAAGACCACAGCTCAAACCCAATCAGATCCTTCAAAGAGAAGGGAAACAATATCTACATTCACCACATAAACACAGCATACATGTGCTAGATGGTCCGAACACACAACACTGAAGAGAATACATGTCCCTTTAAGAAGACATATTTACCAGTTGAAAATGTCATCCACGTCAATGTCAATGGTGTCCCTTTGGGGGAAAAGGAAATGAAACTTGCAGTTAGACACAAGGAAATTGACGAAAACGGTTGACTGCTTCAGTAAAAGCTCCTATGTTTAAAACTAGAGTTGGAAAAAAGGACCCTCTAAAACACAGAAGAAACTGACGTTCAACATATCCAACTTTGGTTTTAGGCCATTTGGCTCGAAATTGGGCTCATAGAACCCACCTTGTACACAAAGGATTGGGCAGCCAAAAGGCTCGGATTACAGCACACATGCCCCATACATACCCAGCGCAAAGGTTTTTCTTCCTAGGACCGCCCAATGGAGAAAACAGAATTAACCAGGAGACAGCAGGGGGGGGGGGGGGGGGGTCATTGCAATCCTGCGAATTTGGCACAAGATCACAAACCTGTCCGTAACTTAACACGTCTCCAATTTAACAAATACACCAATATGAGTGCTGGGTCCTTTTTGAATTGGCTAAAAAGTGCCATATTGCCCACAAAAATAAATTGTGAAGAAAGCGCCTAAGTGGTGAAATGTATGAATTAAAGCTAGAAGCTCAGGTGCACATCTATACTGTTGTTGCTAATTGAAGATCGCTTGAAGCCGGGACTAACACCAGAGCCTTCCGGCACACGGCTGCGTTCCCTTTTTCCCCTTTTATGAAATAGCATAGAGTACTACCTGCATCCTGCAATATTCAGCAAATAAATAAACATGAATACATTTTCACATCAATATGTATAAAAGAAAGGATTTAAAGCAGATTTGATTTCCGATCTGCATTGTTTAAGTCTCTGCTTGGTCTGTCACCACTTACGGATTGTCGGAATCACTGGCTTTGCGCTTTCTTGAAAACTCCACCATATACGAATTGAAGGTGCTGGAGGAGGTGGTGTTGCAAGGCTTTGCTGAGCAGCCTAGAAGGCTTTCCATCAACAGGTTTTCTGCAAAAGGGCAGAGAAAATAAAAGATCATTGGCCCATCAGCTCTTATAAAGAAGAATATCCAATTAGGTCATCAGGTGTGTTTGCGGAGAAATAATCTCTTAAGGGTTTGTAATACAATCCATAGATCTGAGGAGCTACTACAGGTGCCTGTGGGTGGAACGCCGCGTGCGCATCAAGCTGGGCTATAGGTTCTTGCTAGGCTCAGAATGATACATATATAGGATTATTTTAACTAACAAAGACAACAAATCGATTTGGAGGTTGTTTCGATGGATCAAACTATGCTCTTGTTGTGGTTCTGTGTCATATTTCTGCATTTTAAAGACCGGACACAAAAAAGACACTTCTTTTCGGCCGTTTTTGTATCAGCTTTAAAATGCCGAAATATGACATATTCCCCCTGCCCCTTCCCCACCCCCTCCCACTTTTCTAAATCAGGGGGAGGGGTTTAAACCTCCTGAAACCCCCCTTTTCCCCACCCACCACCCCTTCCCAGCACAACATGCATCGACTACACACACGCAAATGCACGCACAGACACACACACACACAGACACACGCACAACCCTACATTTACTTAACGGACACTCCTGCGCCTGTCGGCACCTCCGCGCGCTCGTGTGCTGCGGGCGCGTGATAGTTCGATTTAGAAAGACCGCTCTGTGTGCTAAATCGATCTTTTTGATTTTCTTTTCATTATGGACATCTACCCATGGTGGTTATCTGGATTAACATAGTGTTGGAAGTTAGTGTCTGGCTACAATTATATTCTACTAAGGATATTCAATAAGAGAGAAACACAGAGTCAAGGACTTGCTTGTATTCCCGGTGTAGGAGATTTTAATCTGCATTTTAAGATGGGTGATATTTTCTGCATACGGTCCTAATAATGGCCAACATTGTTTTCTCATGTAGTGTGAAAAGTAAAACTGCACAGCATGTAGAGAGTCTGCGTTTGTCATCCCAAATGGAGCTAGGTCCATCTTTTTCAGTTTTGGCCATTTGTTGGTGCTGTAAGCGCTGCCTTTAAACTGACATTATTAGCATGGGATGAGTGCTGGATTATTTATCAACTGGCAGACACCATATCCAAGGAAGGTTGCGAGAGCCACCACTGAACAAGATAAGAGCAATCAACATTTATAATTTGGGATTCGATTTCCAGACTCAGACAACCCTCAGTTTAATAATTTAGTGTGCCAAAATCCCACCCTCACACTCAGACAAAAAAACAAGCTATTTGCTCCATATATACTGACAAAACTTGACATTGATGGTTTCAAAGAAAATAAATGAAACAAACTACATTTGTTTTGCTCTCCTTGCAGGCACCTCAACAAAAAACCTCAAGCGGCTCCAAACAGTTAAGAACAACGCACTCCGCACAACCCTCTCCATCCCCAAACGAGATCATATTTCTCAGACTAGGCGAGCCGGCCACTGGCTCCCAGTTAAGGAAAGGATCAACTTCAAGATCCTCACCCTAACGCACAAATGCATCACCCTCACTGCCCCACCCTACCTATCAGAAACCATATCAAGGGATACCTCAACACGCCCTAAAAGAAGCCACTAGCCAACCAACTCTGCATTCCACCCGTCAAAAGAGCAAAAGCCGGAGGTATTGGCTTTTCACACATAGCACCTAAACTCTGGAATGCCTTGTCCAACGCACTTGGAGCTGGACCCTCATTAACCATCTCCCGCAAATCCCTCAAAACCACTCTGTTCAACTCCACCCTCCGACCCCCCACACAGTGTATATGGTACCTACGTTGATTGTATCCTATAGAACAGCCAAGAAGATATGATACCTAAGTTGATTGTATCCTATGAAACAGCCAAGAAGATATGATATCTAAGTTGAATGCATCATATGAAACCTCTACAATGTTAATGTAACTTTTGACTCCTTTGTAATCTCTAATATGTATGTTAACCTCTGTTGCTACGTAACCACCAAGCATTCTTTACACCCCTTTACAAGTTGTAACCAGGAAGATTATTTGTAATACTGCCACAATGCCTCAGGGCTGCTGTGCGCTTTAAAAATGCTAATAAATAAATAAATACATTAGATAATTGTGCTTACTTTAAACCCACACCCACCCTGAAATCAAAAGGAGAAGGAGTAATCAGAACAAAGCTTAAATTAAAATACTTTCTTTCACTCTTGGGCTCATTACAAGGCAAAACGTTGGATACTATACCAAACTATTGGACCCTGGTTTGGGCCTAGGCACTAGTTGACTACATCTTCTATGATGTTAGATTTGTTGGAAACAATTGCTAAGTGCTGGGTTTCTCAGGATTTCTGTTGCTTTTGGAATGCTGGGAGAGTGGGGGCCAACTCGCTCAAAATTGTCAAGGCATCTGGTTCCCCCTCAGAAGACCGCTTTTCAATGTGTTCATTAAGGAATAGGTTTCAATTACTTCCTTGCCTACGGCAGACACCAAACATAGAACTTGTTATTTCATGTTCAATTTAAGAAAACGCAGTAAAGTCAGTGCATTATTATGTGCAAACAGCTGCCAACATAAGAATGTCATCAAAAACATCCCATCAGGCACATTTATCAGAGCTAAAAGAAATTGCAGTGAGCTGTGGAGAATCCAGTTGGATTCCCCCAAGAACCTTGTCTGGGACCCTTCTCATGTGGCCAGGGGAAGGCAGACGTTCTGATTCCCGACCCTGGGGGTGGTGAACTGTGGGAGGATCACATGTGAGAGGGATCAGACCAGGAAGACTGGGCGCAAGCCCTTTTTAATTTCCCTATAACCCCACCCTTTTTATGGCCTTTTTGCCATTCTAAAGAAGTGGAGAAATTAAACTTTCCCAAAATAAACTGCAAGTCCCAGAATCCCGCAGGGACTATGAAGAAGAGGACGGCTAAAGAGGCATGTAGGAGTGCAGGTCAGGCAGGCAAGCCAAATGGGTTGTGGCAAGGTCAGGCAATTAAGTCTAAGGGCCTGTACCTGAACAAAATTAGCACACCTGAGGGGCATAAAAGGCTGCAGCAGAAAGGAGCAGCAGAAAGTAGCTGGAGCAGAAGCTGGAAGGTCAGCAGTAGCAGAAGCACAGCACAAAGCTGGCAGATCACAAGGACGTATGACTACAGAAGGGACGCTGGAGCAGAGGAAGGGCAAATTTCGCATGCAGGCTTTGAGTTGGTCCTGTGCTCACAAACCCTGTTTGGCTGGGGCAGCATTGGAAGAGGGTAGAAGCAACAGTCTTTCCAGGTGCGTATCTCTTTGAAGTGGCAGTTCAAGAGTAAAATGAAATCATGTGTGCCTTATTTTGTTTTCTTTAAGGAGTTTACATCTTGTAACATATCAAACACAGAAGCAGAAGTCGTAGAAGCGGTTGTAGCTAAACCAGCAACAAACATTACCCAAGACCATAGAGGGAACTCTATAAAAGTGAATCCCGCTCAAGTAAGAACTATACACCATTATTCTGAAGTTGTTGAGGTTGTTGTTACCCAAGAGTCCTAAGTGACAAAGCTATCCAAAGCTAGAAGAGTGGGACAATAGATGTGGGGTAACTGTTGGAGGAAAGGTGTGTATGAAGCTGGGGAAGGAAACTTGGTGCGTGTTAAAAGAAGCCGATTTAAAATCTGCATGGCTGAGACTATTTGCACAGAGAAGAAGTGGTCTCAAACCTAGAAGCAGATTTGTGGAAGTTGCAAGACAGAAGGCCAAGAGGCTGCCCCTTCTTATCATGCAAGAGAGAAGAGTGTCCTGCCAACCCGTCGAGGCCAAAGAAGTCTTGAAGTTGCCTAAAGTTGAAGTTGCAGCAGCAGGAGCAGATGGGCATAATATATGATGGTAACCAAAGTAATAAGGATGTCCTAATCTTTAAAGTTTAAACAGCCTAGTTTGACCCTCCAATAGCAGTCAATAATATGTTTTGCAGCAGCATGGAAAACTAGTTCTAAAGGCATTGATTCAGCTTAATACAGAACTCCATAAGGTGGGTGAAGATAGCCATGCGTTAGTTAAACAGGGTTTATTTTCAGAGCCAGACAGCAACAATTCTGTTTACAATTATTGCATTTTAAGTGATCTTTTCTCGCCCACTCTTCAAGGGCAGATGGGCAAGAAACTAAGCAAAGCAAATCTTTGCATCTAACAGCTGGATACAGTTGTGTATTGTAAGCGTGCTGCTGTATATTGACTCCCAAACGTGAAACCAAATCTCTCAAAGACTTGGGGCTAATTCATGGAAGTGTTGTATAATGGCAAACCCCATTGGAAAACGCTCTGTGAATATGTATACATTAAACAATAATGAGGACAAAAAGGAACCTTGTGGAACAACACAATGAACTCGGAGAGCAGTGGACTTAGATTAGTGGCGTCAATTTGAACAGTCTGTTGTCTACATAAAAGAAAAGAGAGAAACCAATTTGAGACAACTCTATCAATACCCATATGATACAGCAGGGTGTCCAGCAGCAATGTCATGCAACAAGCGGCGCAAGGCAACTCAATGTTGCCCTGGCGACTGGCTCAACAATAAGCTCGTAGGAAGCCACGTTAACCAGAGTAATAAGCGGAGCGCGTGCAGCGTCTCCACCTGCGTCATTCCGCGTGCCCCAATACAGGACTGCGCCACCCGGAAACGACTGGGACAGTGTGCTGGGCTAATCCTCATAAGCCAGTTAAGACAAAGAGCCCTGCACTTACAGCTGTGTTTCTCCAGCTGTGGCTCTTATGTCTTGCTTGCTTTTCTGATCCCTGCTTCCCTCCGGTCTTCATGGCTTTGACCCCTGCTTTGGATTGCGATTAGGCTTTGTCATTGTGGCTCTTGGAATGCTCACATTTTCGACCTCAGAACTTCCTTTCTGGCTACTCTTATGGACTGTGATTTTGTTGTGCACATCTGTTTTTTTTCTTGGATTCCTGTTTTTGAACTCTTTAGCGTTTTCTGTGGATTTGTTCTTCAGGACTAGTTCTGGATTTCCTTTGGACCTTTCCCTTTCCCTTTTTGTCTTCTTTACATGAATTGCTTGCTCCTGTATCCTTTAGGAGTTCCTCCTGCCACCCGGGATAGTTCCTATGCTAGTTCTTTCCCCGTTTTTGCTCTGGACCAGTCCTTCCTCGATTTCTTTTTTGTGTTCTCCTCCCCCTTTTGGTGCTTCAATAAAATATACAGGTAATTAAAGATTCAGGTGGGGTTGGTGGGTTCTTACATTTAGTCATCTTTTTTTCTTGTTTCCTTCCAGCTCCTGACCCTGGGTGCAGGTGCACCTTCTGGCCTTTGGCCCTATCTTCCTGTTGGAGGGTGTATTTAGACCCTCGACTGGGGTATTGGGTCCTGACAAGCAACTGATGATCCGTTGTATCAAATGCTGCCAATAAATAATGCAGCACATGCAGGTATCACCATGGTCAGTAACTGGGAGGATGTCATGCATCACTTGCACTGCGGCAGTCCCACTACTGTGCTTGGTGAAGTGCTTGAGTAGTGTGCGACCACTGCAATGCTGTTGATATCCATCTGAGATAGCGTGTATATGCGCGGTCCCGGATGATTACTCGAGGCAGGCCTCTAAAGTGCCAAAAGGCTGTTAAATTAGA
The DNA here is from genome assembly GCF_040938575.1 of Ambystoma mexicanum. NCBI lineage: Eukaryota > Metazoa > Chordata > Amphibia > Caudata > Ambystomatidae > Ambystoma > Ambystoma mexicanum. Next base: position 99,826,510 of record NC_090936.1, on the reverse strand, counting down.
GTCACTCATTTAAGCCTTGCAAAAGGGGGTATGAGACTTGTTTGTTTGTTTGTTTATTATTTATACAGTGCGCCACACCCAAGGGTATCTGGGCACTTTGCAAGACATCTTGGAACACATATATACATACCATTATAACTTAGTATAAAATACATAAGATTAGAGCTTAGTACATAAAGAACACAGTACATAGTGGATCATAAATTACAAACTCAGGCCGTGAGGTAGGTCGTAATTTACAAACTCTGTCTCTGAAGGCCAGTTTTGTCATTGGTGAGGAGCCAATTTTTGGTATTGAACCTGAAGCTGTGGAAGTTTAGGTCAGAACGTGAGTTGAGTGGGAGGGCATTCCGCCCTGAGGCTGCTTGTACCGGGAAACTAGTGGACTTGTACATATGACACAATCATCCTTAGGTCTGTGATGGAACCTGCACAGAGCGGTAGTTCACATAGAGATACTGGAGTGGCAAAATTACGATAGGTATGCAATAAAACACTGGTATAAAGTTAATAATCATAATTTGAAGGAGTTATCTAAAAGGACATGGGTGACAGGGTTAGAATCTTCCCTGCAAGCTAGTTCCATGTCTGTTGAAGCCCTTACCAAATCCGCTGATCAACATACTATGAAATTGGATGATCTGGAGGATCGCTCAAGGTGCAGCAACTTTTGCATTCTCAGGATGTCTGAAAACCCTGATAAAGGCGCAGAACTGATCAGGTCTGCTCTCCGGTTATAGTGGACATTGCACATGGAGCTGCCGGGAAGGAACCCCCAAAAGGAGTGCAGGTTTGTCCTGTCCCAATTAAACTCTTGCAATGATGTGATTAGACGCATCTACTTTCAGAGGTTCGCAATACTGGCAAGGTGTAATATAGCGTGGACTATAATGGGAACACATTTTCATGGCCAATGAAGGGACTACACAGAGGTGGTGACTTGGTCAAGAAGCTGCTCCTGGACTCTGCCATAAAATATGCAATAGTGAACAGCTCACATGTAAGAGTGGGTTTTTTAAATATGCAAGAAATACTTCAGCTGCAACGTTATATTGACGAGGACCAGTTGGCTTGACAAATTTGCTGTCTCGGGTTCCTACATTTATTTTTAGTTGATGGATTGAGTTGATGTTAGTTACAGCAACGTCAGTGTATAGTTTTGGAATGTGGGTGGCAATCTTATGTATTGATTGCATCCAGGTGGCCTCTACCCCAAGAATGCCAGCATATTGATGGCCTTCAAGGTGGGGGCCATCGGTTCTATGCTGGTGTTGACCGGATAGTTATCTGGTCTGTATTGATAGGTTGCTTGGGTGGGAGACATAGCTCTGTGTCCCGATGTTGGGGTGCAGGATTTGAGAGGTGCCAGCTGTGGGGGCGGGGGGCTTGTAGGAAATTGGGGAGGCTGCTCCGGACCAGAAGACTACTTGTGACATTTATAAACCAACTTTTGTGATTTAAGATGTTGGGTGTGAAGAGCGGGCCACTGGATGCGCGAGGCATTAGTCACTTTATGAAAAGAAGTAGAGTTACTCCGTTTTTGAAAAGGAATAAGATTTAAATAGCATTTTTACAGGTGACCCACTTAACATCATTGGAACATATGAAGTTCTGAAAGAGGTGGGGTGGTGGGCCTGAATATTGCTCTTCTTATTCAAGAAGTTTGTGATTAGGGACATGTTTCCATCCTACAACATGCTGCCCTGAATGGACTCCTGCATCACTGATGAATATGACTGATGGGTGCTGATTATTACATTCAGAATGATGCCTCTACACACGTGCTATAGAAAGGACTTTCCATATGTCATTATTGGGCGACGATCTGTTACAATTAGCAGGGGACCTTCATTGCTGATTTCATATTGTTTTAGGTGCTTCTACCAGGACACTGAGAAATTATGTGAAGTGCACTAGATATCCCATGTAGACGCGGATGTGACAGAGGCATTTACACAGAGATCTACAGGGTTTCTCGTATTATTCTATTTGAGGGGCAGAGTAGAATTGATAAGAAAATTGATCTGTCCACTATTCGTAATGTTTGTTATCCTGCTAGGACCATATCAGATACCTCTCCTTTACACTGTACATTCTCATTACAAAATCTACGACCGCCTTAGTACATACGGAGGTTTCAATCTGCAGCACTAGCAGACATTGCTTTCCATACTACGATAGAGGATCGTGTCAAGCTTGATTTTGAGATGGCTGCTGGATAAACATCTAGGTATTTTCCAGTGTGGGAAGTGATTAAACTGTACTTCCTATGAATATGTATTTACACTGAAGTAGGAATTACTAGATCATCGTCCAGAACGCTTGGTAAATTGGCGGGGGGTTATTCAGACATTTGAACAGATAAAGGTGTTGTAGTCATCAATGTCATGCATCGGCTGGCATATATGGTGACCATCGAGGAAGAGCAAATAGATTAGTACACCACATCCCTTAGTTCCTGTAGTCTTCATCCACCTGTGTATGTACTGTATTGTATTCTATGTATCATTGTAACTAAGCCTTGTACATTCTTGTAACTGTTACGCCCTGATACCCCCGGGGTCTGGTGCGCATTACAAATAATAAAACAAACAAACATGAAATGCCAGAGTATACGATCTGGAAGGGCATCTGGGCATGTGCTGGAATGTTTGTTGACAGGAAAGACTTCTCGATCATTACTAAAGGTGTTGCTTACTCTGGAAAGTGATTGGCCGGGTATAGGAAAGGGAATGACGCGCGTGCGGATGGTTACACCCATTTGTAGGCAAGGGACGCTGATCAGGAGGTTTTATTGATGGATCACTTGTTGCGAAATAGTACATGGCCAACTATTCCTCAGCATAGTCGTGACCCGCCTAAGGCGGACATAACGCCAAGGAAGCCTTTGTCATCATAGGAGAGTGGCTTGGAGTGAATCATCTGGACTGTGTGGCCTAGCATCTGAACTCTATCAATGAATGTAGTCAGTGTAATATGGATTACGTTTCCACAGGTGAAGCAGCACAGTGCTGCGTAGCTCACGTGGACTAGCCTTAATCACAGTCCTTCCCAAGGGGGGTACTGATCCAACGAGGTGCCAGTCATATAGATCACTATCCCTATTAAGTCCCTTCCCAAGGGGGGCACTGATCCAACCAGGTGCCAGTCATATAGATCACTATCCCCATTAACTCCCTTCCCAAAGGGGGTACTGATCCAACCAGGTGCCAGTCATATAGATCACTATCCCTATTTAGTCCCTTCCCAAGGGGGGTACTGATCCAACAAGGTGCCAGTCATACAGATCACTACCCCTATTAAGTCCCTTCCCAAGGGGGGCACTGATCCAACCAGGTGCCAGTCATATAGATCACAATCCCTATTAAGTCCCTTGCCAAGGGGGGTACTGATCCAACCAGGTGCCAGTCATATAGATCACCAACCCTATTAAGTCCCTTGCCAAGGTGGGTACTGATCCACCCGGGTGCCAGTCATATAGATCACTAACTCTATTAAGTCCCTTCCAAGACGAACGCATGTTGCAGTTGCAAATGCAGCACTGCACAAAAAAGGCTTGCGTGCTGTACACTCAAGGCAACCTATTGATTTCCGCGACCACAGTATTGTTGTGAAGTATTGTTTAGAAAAGATCAGACTGGTTGCAAATCATGTGTAAGCCAGCCACCCACCAACCCACCTCCAGTCAGGAAGGGGTTCATAAGACACTACTTTCGGCCTGTAGGGTGATCGGCGAGGCGGGCCATCTAAACTGCCTAAAGATCCCAAAGCAACACACCCTCGTCCCCACTGCCCCCACACTACAAGAAAGATTTAGCAAGGCTTTGTGACCAAAACAAGCATTTAAATGTTCGTTGATGCTCCCCAGAGCAGACCTCTCTCCCCACAGGGAGGTCAATGACCCTGCAACGTATGCCACAGTCACGGTTGTGCCGCGTCCCTCTGGAATATGTCACTCAGCACAGGTTACAATGTAAACAAGCATTGGGATAGGCATTTGCCAGGCACTGCCATAATGGTACTACCCGCCATTAGAGGGCAACAGCTGGACGATGGTGCGATTACATGGGCATATCATTGCAGTGCCTGGCAAATGCCCATCCGATACATGGGCTTTTTCAATGCCCATGCTTGCTTGCAACAAGACTTCAATGCAAGGAACACATAAATCAAAAGACTGAAGGCACACTTGGTTAAGACATTTTTATTACAGCAGTCGCATATTTGCAACTGCGATGTATCCATGAACTCTCAGAAGATGGCTTGGAAAGAACACTGGCAGGCCCTTACACCACAGCATTTGATGTTACTAGTTGATAACGCGAGCTCAAAGGGATCCGAGGAGGGTGTGTTTTCGGCAAAGAGGGGAATGTAGTCGGTGGGGAGGGCCAAAGGGATTAGCATGGATAGGCAGTCAATGGCCACTAGCTGGCCGAGTGTCCTTCCTCACATCTCATCTCCCTCTTATGCAATAGTTTTGGCTTCTGGTGGCGCATAATAGCCAAAACTAAAATCACACTCAACCCTGGTCTAACGGCCCAAAATGGCTGTGCTGGTCAGTGACGGAAATCTTTACAAATTGTACATGTGTTCCTTCCTCCAGTACAACAGAGCCCTCATGAGTGGGACTCTCCGGCTGCAATGGAATCTGCTGCCACGGGTTTGGGTAACATGTACATGTATCAGAAGGCCTTCTTGCCCTTGATCCACCCCAGGCCTGCGCGCAGACTGTCATGCACACCGCGCTGAAGGGGTGACGGTTTCGATGATGCCTTCAGAAAAGGGTGGCCTGGTTTAACCCTCCGATGCATTCGCCTGCTTGCAACATCAGCGCGCGGGCCGTGTTAGTAAACAGTGAACGCATTAACACACGCTCGAGATGTGCGTGGGCGGATCAGGCAGGAAGTGCTCTGCGATGCCAAGGACTTCTGTGGTGAGCAACGAGGGCCTGAAGTGGAGGAACCTGGCAAGGAAGTTATAGGTTTGAAATATGCGTGGGTGAATCTTAGGAGTAGCTCTGCGACGCCGCGGACTTCTGTGGTGAGCAACGAGGGCCTGAAGTGGAGGAACCTGGCAAGGAAGTTATAGGTTTGAAATATGCGTGGGTGAATCTTAGGAGTAGCTCTGCGACGCCGCGGACTTCTGTGGTGAGCAACGAGGGCCTGAAGTGGAGGAACATGGCAAGGAAGTTATAGGTTTGAAATATGCGTGGGTGAATCTTAGGAGTAGCTCTGCGACGCCGCGGACTTCTGTGGTGAGCAACGAGGGCCTGAAGTGGAGGAACCTGGCAAGGAAGTTATAGGTTTGAAATATGCGTGGGTGAATCTTAGGAGTAGCTCTGCGACGCCGCGGACTTCAGTGGTGAGCAACGAGGGCCTGAAGTGAAGGAACCTGGCAAGGAAGTTATAGGTTTGAAATATGCGTGGGTGAATCTTAGGAGTAGCTCTGCGACGCCGCGGACTTCTGTGGTGAGCAACGAGGGCCTGAAGTGGAGGAACCTGGCAAGGAAGTTATAGGTTTGAAATATGCGTGGGTGAATCTTAGGAGTAGCTCTGCGACGCCGCGGACTTCTGTGGTGAGCAACGAGGGCCTGAAGTGGAGGAACATGGCAAGGAAGTTATAGGTTTGAAATATGCGTGTGTGAATCAGTTAGGAGTAGCTCTGCGACGCCGAGGACTTCTGTGGTGAGCAACGAGGGCCTGAAGTGGAGGAACCTGGCAAGGAAGTTATAGGTTTGAAATATGCGTGGGTGAATCTTAGGAGTAGCTCTGCGACGCCGAGGACTTCAGTGGTGAGCAACGAGGGCCTGAAGTGAAGGAACCTGGCAAGGAAGTTATAGGTTTGAAATATGCGTGGGTGAATCTTAGGAGTAGCTCTGCGACGCCGCGGACTTCTGTGGTGAGCAACGAGGGCCTGAAGTGGAGGAACCTGGCAAGGAAGTTATAGGTTTGAAATATGCGTGGGTGAATCTTAGGAGTAGCTCTGCGACGCCGCGGACTTCTGTGGTGAGCAACGAGGGCCTGAAGTGGAGGAACATGGCAAGGAAGTTATAGGTTTGAAATATGCGTGTGTGAATCAGTTAGGAGTAGCTCTGCGACGCCGAGGACTTCTGTGGTGAGCAACGAGGGCCTGAAGTGGAGGAACCTGGCAAGGAAGTTATAGGTTTGAAATATGCGTGGGTGAATCTTAGGAGTAGCTCTGCGACGCCGAGGACTTCAGTGGTGAGCAACGAGGGCCTGAAGTGAAGGAACCTGGCAAGGAAGTTATAGGTTTGAAATATGCGTGTGTGAATCAGTTAGGAGTAGCTCTGCGACGCCGCGGACTTCAGTGGTGAGCAACGAGGGCCTGAAGTGAAGGAACCTGGCAAGGAAGTTATAGGTTTGAAATATGCGTGTGTGAATCAGTTAGGAGTAGCTCTGCGACGCCGCGGACTTCAGTGGTGAGCAACGAGGGCCTGAAGTGAAGGAACCTGGCAAGGAAGTTATAGGTTTGAAATATGCGTGGGTGAATCTTAGGAGTAGCTCTGCGACGCCGAGGACTTCTGTGGTGAGCAACGAGGGCCTGAAGTGGAGGAACCTGGCAAGGAAGTTATAGGTTTGAAATATGCGTGGGTGAATCTTAGGAGTAGCTCTGCGACGCCGAGGACTTCTGTGGTGAGCAACGAGGGCCTGAAGTGGAGGAACCTGGCAAGGAAGTTATAGGTTTGAAATATGCGTGGGTGAATCTTAGGAGTAGCTCTGCGACGCCGAGGACTTCAGTGGTGAGCAACGAGGGCCTGAAGTGGAGGAACATGGCAAGGAAGTTATAGGTTTGAAATATGCGTGGGTGAATCTTAGGAGTAGCTCTGCGACGCCGAGGACTTCAGTGGTGAGCAACGAGGGCCTGAAGTGGAGGAACCTGGCAAGGAAGTTATAGGTTTGAAATATGCGTGGGTGAATCAGTTAGGAGTAGCTCTGCGACGCCGAGGACTTCAGTGGTGAGCAACGAGGGCCTGAAGTGGAGGAACCTGGCAAGGAAGTTATAGGTTTGAAATATGCGTGGGTGAATCTTAGGAGTAGCTCTGCGACGCCGAGGACTTCAGTGGTGAGCAACGAGGGCCTGAAGTGGAGGAACCTGGCAAGGAAGTTATAGGTTTGAAATATGCGTGGGTGAATCTTAGGAGTAGCTCTGCGACGCCGAGGACTTCAGTGGTGAGCAACGAGGGCCTGAAGTGGAGGAACCTGGCAAGGAAGTTATAGGTTTGAAATATGTCGTTTCACGAAACACTGTGCGAGGATTTGAATGCTGGAATTGACCGCCTTTTACAACTGCTCTTCTCTGTGGAAAAAGCTCATAGGGCCTCACTACAAGTACAGTAGTGCAGTTCAAAATAGTGGTAATTCCGTTACCACCACTCTACCACTGCATTACTGCACCGCAGCACTACAGGTCCGGAGGTAAAGTGAAGGATGTACCTCCTACATTTTGTTGAGGTAGCTCCACCCCCAAAATACAGCAGCTGTAATGTGCGGTATTACAGCTTGCAGCAAACCCATTGAAAAGCCCCATAGAGTGCTATGGACTTACACCTCCATAGTGCCATTAGGGCCTGATTTACAGAGCGTTGGGATTGCCCCTTATAAACCGCTTTTGTGAAGCAGGCCCGTAATCCGGTGGTAATGCCACTGGACTGAATGGCAGTCACGGTAACAGAGTTTGGCGGTAATTCACCGATTGACCACCAGATTACCGTCAAACTGTCGAGAGGTCCATAATGTGGTGTATCACAGAAATTTAAGAATAACAAAAGCAAACACTATTCTTGGTGTTTGGTAAGCGCATATAATACGCCGACACTTGGAAACTTACAGCGAAAAAAGGAATTGAAGACATTGGACTGAAAGGGACAGAACGTGGTGACTTGACACCACTTTTTTGACATTGAAGATTCTTTGCCATCATCTTGTTCGCAGGAAACCCTGTGAAAAAGTGAGCAGCCCAACAGGGAAACACTGGGATGAAGCCTTTAACAGTGTGTAGAGTACAACGTGGTGTGTACATTTGTGGTGCCGACTGAAACAAGAATGTCCACCACATGGAGACTGAGGCCAATGTAATGAAAAGGTCACCCGGCAGAAAATACTTAATATCAGCCTATAAAGTGTGGACATATTGCTGAAACATCTCCTATGATGAAATCATCAAAGATGAGTCAAGGCCACCTGAGTCCATGGCCTCAGAATACGCCACACACTGAGTCATGGCCGGTCATTTAATTAGGGTGAAAGCTGTAGAGAGTGGCATCTGAATAGCTGCTGACCTGCAAGAGAGGCGCCCTGACCTCAGATGCAGGCCACCAATCCCTACCAGGGCACAGAGCAAGACAGTCATCCCCACCAAAACTGGAGGCGGTGTGGTGGGGATGCACGGCATGTTACCTGCTGAAGATGGCACAAGGGAAGACAATGGATGCACGCCTTGGTCCTGGATCACCAATGGATAAAGCAAAATATGACCATGTGGCTGGAGCTCAGGCCACCCTAGTGGGGCACGTCATGTTACCGGTAGTGTGGCAGTCATACCTTTTGACGGCAGCATGTTGGATCTGGATGAAAAGTAGGATATTGGAGTGGAAAGATTCTTCCAAAAGCCATGCAATTAAATTATCAAAGGACAGGATTTAGCTAGCAAGGAGCAACTCAACAGAGACAGTGTGCCTCATTACGAGTCTGGCGGTAACCCGCCGGTGCGACCAGCGGCCAGCCACCGGACTTGTAACACTTTTCCGGCGCCTGATATCCCAGTGCCACCGGAACATTACCCGTCCCAGCGAATCGGGAAGTCAGGCGCCGGAAAATGTTAGTCCCATAGGACTCCATGGGAGTGGGCAGACGGAAGCACTGGCACAGTTGCTAATGTTGCCGCTGCTTCTGTGAAAAATCTGTGGGCGGGTGCTGCAGAGGTTCTGGATGGAGATGAATGAAAATGGGCAAGGATAAAAAGAAAAGGTGGCATTTTAGGATATCAAATAACAGACAAATAAAATATAAATCTTGTATTAAAAAAAGAGGAGTTGTGGCAGTTAACCTGAAGAATGAGGACATTAATACTTTTCTATCCATCGGCTAAGATATCAAAAGTGAAGCAAAGCGCAGGGCGCTGTGGCACAGCCTGCAAATAAAACATGGTATGGTTTGTCCTAATGGCAAAATGTCTGAAGATACCTCAGCAAACATTACCATCAACCATTTTACCACTGGACATCGATCAATTATACAGGCATCTCGGCCAAGCACATTATCTCTGGAGGATAGCTCAGGGGCAAAGTGCTCACCTTGGAAGCAAAACGACACGTAGCAACACAGGTTTGATCCCCGGTCTGTGCTTCAAAGCCTCAGGGTATTAAGCGCGTTATAAATAACCTATCATATCATGGGGGTTGGAGGTGCACAGTTTGTAGTAACCCCTGATCACATGGCACAAACGTTTAGGATTCATTTATATAGCAACAGGATAGATAAATCAATTTTAGGGAATTACAGTAATAACATGGTCACCCAGCATACATTCAAAGTCCACACATGTAAGCAAGTGCCATTATAGCCAACCCAATACCTGTGCAGAAATTCTGCACCAAAAAATACAATATTTAAGAATGGACACAGTATTGCGCTGGACCTGAGTTGCCTACTCACAGCTATAAGAAATTAATTATCCCGATGGTCCCCCAAAAAAGTGGATCAGCTTGGAAACAGCATGAGAAGAATTTAAAAAGGCTGACAAACTTTCTTACGTCTTAATTTAGGCCAAGCCCTTATGTATGAGCGACCATTTCCTTCATTTGAGATATTCTGGAACGCCAAACTGAAACATCAAGGCCCGGTAAGGTGACAAAAAGCAAACAACAGAAAGTGACATTCCCAAACACAAATATGGGCAGAAAATAGGGACAACAGAAAAGTTTGAAAAATTGCTAGGTGGGGGGCCTAGGTTGTATAAAGCCAAAGACACATAATATAAAGGGAACTCTATGGGGCATCATTCTCCAGAAACCACTACAAGTGTAAGCGCAAACTCTGGATGATTCCATCAGCCCAGGCCCTAAAGTAATAAAGGCTAGCCCCAAAGGCAAGTGGCAAGTGGGTCAGATGGGGTAGCTAAAATAAATCAAAGATGGCCCCGGGTTGGCCATCGCTGCAAACATCAAGCAATGCATAATCCTATAATCTTGGCAAGGGAGCCCATCTCTTCCAATTTACAAGAAGAGCCCATATTTATTTAACTTTATTGTTCATTCATAATGCGCTTAATACCAGCAAGTGGTTTCTAAGCACGGGATCGGGATCCGAACCTGTGTTGCACCGCTTGTCATGCTTCCAAGACAAACCCGTTGCCCCTGAGCTATCCCTTCCTACACTGAAACAGTATTATATTGGCTAATATACCGGTTCAGATGGTGGTTGTTGAATTCTTTCTCAATTATTTAGATACACTGGCCCCCGAAATAACTGGTTTCAAACTATCAGGGCAAATTCATAAAAGAAGACTCAACCTGTGGCTTGGCTAACAAACTCCTATATAGCCATGCAGTTGCCCAGGATGAAAGGGTCAGAAACGACACTGGTGTTTCTCGCTGGCATTCAACGGCTGGCCTGGCAGAAACTTCAAAACCATGGTATGCATCCATTGGAAAACCCTTAAGCTACACAAGAATTGTGAATGACTGGACAATTCCCCTAAACAAATGCAAATCTTGCCATCTATACAGAAACTGAAAGTAAAACTATGAGCACCCCACACACATCTCCATCTCGTAGACTATTAGAAAGTGGTTCTCCACACTAGAGGAATTCCATTGGGCGTCCGTGGATTCATTCCTACTTTTGATACAGAAGAACAAGAGCTCATAATCCCCCCTGGATTCCTGCCCGGCATATCTCTGGAGAGAAATTGCATCTCACCCGGTGATTGCTAAACCAGTGCTAGGGATCATCAACGTGTCTACAGCATCCGTTCCGAAGGCACTTAAATGATTCCTTCACTGGTCACCCAGATATTATGGTCAATTATACGCCACTTTGCGAGATCTCATACACCATGAAGCTAATTGAAAAAGTAAACCCTCTCTCAACCCAATGGCTACATCCTGACTTCTGGCATTCAAGCAGGTTTTCTATGCAGCAAAGTGTCGGGGAATCTATCGTGATATCCGCCATGGTTGACTAGGATGGGGTGCATGCCATTGTCCTGCTAGATCGCAGAGGCATTCAAAACTGTGAAACATGACATTGCCCTGGACAGACTCAATCAAGGTGGGGTCATGAACTCCGCTATAGAGTGGATCAAGTCTTCCCTTGAATATCCCATCCGTTCCAAACTTGAAAAGATATCATGTGGTGTTCCTCAGGGATTGTCTCTCTCACCCCCACCCGTTATTTAACATTTGAATTCTTCCCTTGCTAGAACTAGAACAATCTCCAGGATTTAAGCATTTGAATGACATGTACGATGCTCTCCATCCCTACTCCTACTCCATCCATAATCCTAATGGCAGGCACGCTAATGCACCTTCTGCATGTTAGAAATCGATTCCTAGATGGCGCTTATAAATTAGAATTGAATGCCAACACGACTGAGATCCTGATGGTGGGCACCCCAGATGTTGACTGGTCATTAGACATCTGGCCAGCTACTATGGGTCGTTTGCCCCTAGCTAGTTGTTGCGGTAAGGAATCTAGGGTTATAATGAACATAACATTGTCCTTAGGGCCTCATATCGATGCAGTCAAGAAAACAGGATCCTACTCCTTAAAACGTCTGAGACTGATCCTTTAATTTCTGACATTTTAACCCAAAAGTCGGGCAGCGCTGGAACCATCAATCTCTCACGTCGAATATACAAAAGGTACCTCTTTCTCTTACAGCATATCAAATGGCTCGCCTGCAGAGACTACAGGCTGCGGTAGCTTACCCGGTCACCTTAACGCTGTGTCGAGCTTCAGAGACTAAAGTCCTTGGTTTGTTCCACTGACCTCTAGTGTGACAAATATTTCTCTTCAATGCTTTATGAATTGTCCAGAGAGCCTTTCAGGGCATCGTCGCCATGTTCCTTGGAGACCAATGTAAACGGCATCACCCTAGTCGGTGCCTATGACCACAGTCGGGTTCTTTCTTAGAATCCATCACATTTCAGAAAACCAGACTGGGAGACATTGGTTACGCTGCTCCAGCCACATCTTTCTGGAACAACTTCCCATTAAGTCGCAAAATCTCTTCCGATCACTTCAGATGCAGAACGCTTCTAAAATCTTATCTGGATCCAGGCTGGTGTGTGCTCTGGCATCTACACTCTTGCACATTCATGGTCACTGATAGTGCCAAGAAGCCACGTCACGGCTATTGAACTAAATTAAAGACGGTTAGCATACCATCGATGTCAATCTGCTACACCTGGTCAGTGATTTCCAGAAGAACTGGACTAGAGTTTGCAGGAAAACAGAACAGAACTCAGGCGTAATATACTAGAGGCAGAGGATTCAAAACAAGACTGTGCTCCAACCACCTTATTTTGTAATGCTCAAATACCTGACTTGTCACACCTTTTGCTGGAGGAAGGCCTACTCCACTCCCCCCCGCCCGTCCACCCACCCACCCACCCACTCACTCACTCACTCAATGGAACACCATATCCCTTGTTTGTATATGCAGACAACAAAATCCTTCAATCCCACCAGAAACCTCTATCAATTATTTTCACTTGTAATGATAATTGGGACAAACATTTTCAGACAGTGTTCTGATGTTGAGCCGTAATGCCCCCTTTGTGTAACTTCCAAATGAAATCTGTCTCGGGAGGATAGCTCAGGGGCAACACACTCGCCTTGGAAACAAGATGATACGGAGCACCACAGGTTCCATCCCCAGTCCGCGCTAAGAAACCTCTGTGTATTAAGCGCGATATCAATAACCAATTGCAAATTACTTCAATGCACCAACGGTATCCCCCACGAAAGACTCCATAATGCAAGCACTCGCTTCAAAGCACTAGAAGGTGCACTTGTCTGCCAATACCAAGTTTGAAACAGTGGTTTCATGTTTTATCCCGCTGGACCTGGCGCCTCGAGGTAGAAAGCCTCCAGTCATCCAGAAGGGTGGTGTGCTATCACTGCCACTGTCCGTGCCCACTGCTCCTTGTCTGGGACGTCTTGGGTCACCTCCACTGTTGCCCCCGTCGTGGACCGGTTTTCTGCTGCCTGCTCCATTTTGCCCTTCAGCTTCCTGGATCTACCTGGTGGGTTTTCTACACCTTCACGGTCCCTTCTCAATGGTGGCTTCTGCATCTGGCTGGTGGATAATCCTCCTGGGAAGGCTTATTCTTCGTCTTTTGGGTGAACCGGTCATCGCTGGTCCTAGGTGCAAGTGGAGTTCCATGTTCATTCAACCCCGGATTTTTTGGGTGAAATATTTTCGCCCAACAAAATGTCTTCCTCCCCAAACCCTCCCTTCCCTTTTATTTATTCTCTACCCTCCCACCATCCCTACACCTTATATGCCCTTACCCACTCCCCCCCCACCCATATTTTCCGATGATTTTTTTTCAGCCAAAATATTCCGGCCAAAAAAACTCAGCGGGAAACAAACTGGCGATAAATGAACGGTGTACCCTCTGTGGATACTGACTCCAGTAACTCGATCCGTGAAAGAAGCTTTTTACTCACCGGGTTGTATCGCAGTGCTTCTGCAAAGCCCTCCGAAGCTGGCACTGTGGGTACTTACCCCATTAAGTCCTGGGCTGCTCGTTTAGATTTTTCATCGGGGGTCCACTGGGTCAGGCAGTAGTCGGGTTCTGCAGGTCTCCCTCTTCCACAGTTTCCTATTGCTTCGCTGCCTTCCTGCCTCAGTCTTTCGGTTCTTAAACCTGCGAGCGGTACTCTTTGTGAGGGTCTTCTCTAAAGGCCTCGTGGTTGAACACTTTCGTGCACCTGTGGGGTAGAACAGGGAGTTACCTGCCATTTACCCATAATAGTGGCTCTGCCTATTGAATTATCTCCTATGGGAAACGTTTGCCAACTTGGACATCTTCACTAAAGGGACTTGTAAAGGTACTTGGTCTATGGAGTTTTCTATAAGAGACTGGTATTTTAGCCCCTACAACTGATTTATGGCACATAAATCATTGGATCACTGTTCTGCATATAGGAATACGTTGAGTGATATCATATAACCGCTGGCTATTTTATGTTATTTTAGACCCTACAGCGGAATGAGACCATTCAGGTCTGGTATTCTTATCCTCCATTTATTCTCACCTTTGGTTGTCCTCTGAGCATTGTGGCCAAAGTGTTGACCCCTTTTCCTCCCTCTAGCTGTTATATGCAGTATATAGTTGGCAGGCGTATCATTCATTCTGCTATGGACAAGGTAGGGGTGGGGGGGGGGAACTACTGTGACCATTCATGTGTTGGCATTCTGGGTTCTGATCAGGACTATGTAGATGCATTTGACGGGCATGTAGGGTTCCATTTCTCTCCCCACTCCTTGGCATGATCTGTACTGTACTTGCCATCAGGTATTGGCCATTTAGCTCAGAGGTAGATAAGGTTTGCCTATACGGCCCTGCACACATCATTGATAAAATAAACTACTCCCAAGTGCAAACCCATCTAGAACAAAACCACTTGAAAGGTGACAGACAATCTGGATTCCAGCCCAGCCACAGTACAGAGACAGCCCTTCTAGATTTGAATAAAAAAAAAGATGGATTCCATCAGGGATTCGGGCAAACTAAGCATCTTACTACTGTTGGACCTCTCTGCGGATTTCGACTTAGTGGACCACGACAAACTATCCCTCACGCTAGCCACCAACTTCCACTTCTCTAAGGAAGCCACCAACTGGATAAAATCTTTCCTATCAGACCGTACTTCAACAGTGGCTTTAGCAAAAGAAGCAGCCAATCCCATCCCCGTTTCTCTGGGAGTACCACAAGGTCCTGCTTATCCCCAACACTATACAATGCATACACAAAGCTACTTTTCGCGGCACTAGATGCCATGGGAGTAATCTACGCAAACTTCACTGATGATACACAAATACTTCTCCCCATCTCAGGCAACCTTGAACAAGACACAGCTTACATAAACAAAATGTATTCCCTTATCAAAAACTGGATGGTGAATAACAGTCTCTGCCTCAACAGAGAAAAAACGGAGATCCTCATAGTAGGCTCCCCAGCCAAACTCACCAAACTCCCTCCTGACTACACCTTCTTCCTAATAGATGGCACGCCCATCACCATTTTACATAAAGTCAAAACCCTCGACTCCAACCTCACTATGAAAAACCACATTAACGCCCTAGCCTCCTGCACGGCCTACACAGCTAAGCTAATAACGCTCAGTAGACCCCTCCTCTCCACTGAAAATTGCTTGACACTAACCAGAGCCTTTATACTCACTAAACTAGACTATTGCAATGTCCTACTGCTAGGCACCTCAAAATAAAATCTAACCAAACTACAACTCCTACAAAACAAAGCCCTTAGAGCAGCTTTAGTAATAAACAGAAGAGAACATATTTCCCAACACAGAAGAGCGGCCCACTGGCTACCAGTACAAGCGAGAATCATCCACAAAACACCCCTGATCACCCACAAATGCACCTCCAACACAGCCCCCACCTACCTCAATCACAATCTCCCGCAAAAATACAACCAGAGTCCTCAGATCTAGCGACAACTTACATCTCCACATACCACGCTTCACCACCTCTAGAGCTGGCAACTCTAGCTTCCCTATAGCAGCCCTGCGCATATGGAACTCACTCCCCAAGCACCTCACCAACGAAAGTTCCTTTCATAAGTTTAAGAAACAACTAAAAACCTGGCTATTCATCAAATACTAAACACCCAAGCAGCAATTAACAATTAGTGAGTACTGTGCAACTGAACCACTTTGCTTGCAACCTTTGATTAAGATGTTTGAATAAGATGTAAGAGAACCATTATTACATGTAACCTAATTCTAGCAACACAAGATGTATTTTCCATTTACAAGATGTCTGTGCGCAGTGATACCCAAGGGTTTGGGCGTGTAATTAAATGCAATAAATAAATAAGTGCAAAGGGTTCAGAGAAATATGGAGTAACATGAAGATATTGCTTCAGCATTTTTCCTGAAAGTATTGCCACACGCATGCCATACTTCCAGAAACAAAAGTGAAAATAGCCCTTCTGAGCTTCAGGGTAAAAAGAAGCAGAAGGTATTTCTCATGAGGTCAGGACAAGTTTCAGAACCACCAGAGGATATTGCCAAGCAAGGGACAGAGGTGTATCACTACAAAAAAATGCCAAGATTGGCCTAGTTCAGACGTCTTCACAGAAATGAGTCCTTAGTAGCCCAGCAAATGGTCAACTCCACCGTAGGCCATGACACCCCCTTCCCGGCGCCTGCGGAGACGCATGGACCACGACAAGCTGCTCAGGCAACCAAAGAATGGCCCACCAAATCCAAACCTGCCATCTCCAATTTGAAGAAAGAAGATTGGATGTCAATTGTAAACTCTAAAGTTCATAACAGTGTCGAAGATTTGGGCCTTTGCAATTTTGTCGTCTTCATGTTTTCAGGATGGGAAAGCTTGGCTTTGTAAAGAGCAAGACTTTCAACCCAAACAGCTGGAAGATGTTGATGTTTTTTCCCCTAGTTTCTGTTTTCTTGAACTTCTCTTTTGGACTATCCCTCGCTTTCCAGCAACAGTTTACTCATCTAACTGACCCAAACTCAACATTTTACTTCAGATTGTTTGTGTTGCACTTGTCCTTAGCCAACAATGGTTTCCAGGAGCAGCCTGACAGCTTGGCCTTCACTACCAAAACAGTGAGCTACTAGAACTGAATTTTTCCAGTGCAAATGTTTACCAAAGCTGTGCTCAGATTGTTTCTTTCTCGACTTAGTGCTTAGTTCGGTGCTAGCTTAAAGTGCTTCCGTTGTCTAGCATTCGGTTTGGACGACATCGGACCACAAGACTGTACCAAATCGTATGCAGCGGTGGCTCCTAAATTTCATGGGCCACTAGCCACATGGGTACAGAACCGTGTGCTTTTTATTGGTTGGTGTAAGTGCAGCTAAAGCTCTCCATCAAATCAACACTTCGGAAATAATCTTCCAGAGAGGCAGTGGTGTGGCAGAAACCCGTTTTGAGGATGTTGAGGGGTTCTGCAGTTCCATTTTAAGAGGCCACTAACCTTTCCTGTTTGCCCTTTGGTTTCCAGGATCTCTGTCTGATGTCTGTGGTCAGAGGGACTTCTACTAAAGTCCCCCTGCCATGGCATTCCTTTTTTTAGAATATGGTTCTATAGTAGCCCCTAGGGCTCAGATGGCACAGTTGCTTTTCAAGCACCCAATCGTGGACGTAGGTTGATTCTATCATCCCATATTGGTGTTGGGGAGCAGGCTGGTGGGAGCCCAATTACTTTCTTCAACAGGGAAGCAGCCTCATGTACCTATGGGGTATTTAAGGCCTGCACTTGGCCATAAACCACGAGGCAGGCCTAACATGGCCATAGTGCAAACATGGGCTCACTCTGAGCCCAGCCCTGCACCCTCCATTGTGGTTTGGGCTCTGGTCCCTATCTTTAGACAGCCCAATAAACATTATGTGTGGGTGGACCTGGGTGTGGTGAGCCTGGGTGTTGTGGTTTTAGGGCCAGCCGTCTTGGCCTTTGTGCCAGGGTCCTAGTGTGTGATTGGGGGGGCAGCCCATGAGTGTATGGGTACATCTAGGGGTTCCCTTTTTTTCCCCAAGACTTGACCGTGTACAGTACCTACCACCGGGTACTCTGCAACACATTTAGGACTGGGTTTAGTCTTCACTAACCATTACTGCTTTATACATGTACTGTGTTGATACTATGGGTAAGGTCAGACCATAAGTACTAATTTGACCTAGTAGGTAGAGAGAGTGAGTGAGCGAGCGAGCGTGCGTGCGTGCGTGTGTTCAGTGTCGTATCATTTTTTAGGGTAACAGTGGGGACTAGCTGTACTTCATTGCCAGCCTCCCTCATTTGCGTTAAGCCTCACTGCTCTGCCGCAGCTACCTTTATCTCGCGAAGAGCCTGAGTCTTTCTCAGTTCTGCTGAGATGTTGGCAGGTTGCTTACCTGCTGTTCCACCTTTAGCTGTACCGCTACAAATTCATGAGTAGGTCTTGCCGTACAGGCTTGGTCCGGTGTCCTTTCCTTGAACTCACTCCAGTTTTATTCGTGGCTGCTGGATACCCTTCCTGGGCAGGCCTGGTAGGCCTCTTGGTCCTCCTCACTGGCTAGGCTGGGACTTCCACGCTGTTACTGTTTCTTGGCTGTTTTACTGCTGTCTATCCGAATTACAAGCTTGGATGTGCACCTTTGGGCAGGAAGCTGCCGCCATCTTGAAGGGTGGTACGCCACTCCTACCCTGCCTCTGCTGACTGTCTTGGCTTTTCTTGGTCACTGTCACTGTTCCTTCCTTTCTGGGTCTGTTTTCTGCTGGCTGGCTTAAATCCACACCTTGACCCCAATGTGCTTTTGGGTGGCCCCAGATTGGATGCTACTGCCGTTACAAGACTGGGCCATAACTGATGTGCCTTTGGAACGATGTGAGATCCTGGGAGAAAATAAGGGACCAAGCTCAAACTCTTTTGACCCCTTAAAACCAGCTTCATTTAAATGGCCTGCTCGATTAACCTTTTGACGGCAGATAAAAGAGAACTAAACCATCACGCCGGTGTTGGAAGTCAGTTGAAGGCCCAGAATTGGTTCTATGGTGGATCAAGATCTGGGATGTGCTGGTGGCAGAGAAGGTGACCGCGGCGAGGGATGGAAAGCTCCCCAATTTCAATTGATCTGGACGCCACTACTGGGGTATGATCTTAAATACCTAGCTTTGACATACAAACCCCGCCACGCACGTCTGTATTTATGCCCGGGAGAGAACAGGCGACGGTGGCATTACAGGGAGAAAGAAACCAAACCTGGTGAATTGGCTGGAATCAGTGGGGGGGGTGGGGAGGGGTAAACAGTGTTCTCTGGGGGGGGTCATTGACTAAGAATGAGCTAAGTGACTCTTGTTGGCTATGGCGACTGACCCATATGTGGTGAATGCCCCCTCATGTCAAGATGTTCATATTGTATGCTCCAGCCGTTTAATAATAACAAAAATCTTTTTTGTTTTTTAAAGAGAGCTTAGATTGAGTGTTTTCCCACCAACTACCATACTAAAAGGGCTGTGTTCAGGCCTTCCAATGTTGGGAACCTGGAAGTACTGAAAGTGTTCCTAAACTGTTACTGTAGATTTCACCAAATCTATTTTACTTGAAAATGGTATATGTGTAATGCATAACAGGTTGGGTGTGGGGTAAGGGTATAAATTAGGGTAGGGAGGGGTGAGGGGGATCTGTGGGGCATCTCCCCTGCATTACACAAAAACAGTAGAAAAAGTCAAAAGTAGATTTTGTTTTTCGGTGAAATGGATTCAGTGAAATCTCCATTAGGAGAAATATATTGGAAGAAATCGCATAATACATCCTCCCTAAACAGCCAACAGGCAGCGTTTCATACAAATACAATCTGTTTTTCCAGTGCATATTTCTGCCAGAAAAGGAGCAGGGTGGAGGGCGTGTGTAGACCGCCCACGGTCTTTCGGATATCATTATTCACTTCTTCAAAGGAGAGCATCAAATTCGGTTCCGACAGACCTATGAAACAAGATGCCAAGGCCAGCCTCGATTGACCCAAGAAGACACATCCCATGACAAATCAGCCTCCAGTGAATCCAGTGAGTCAGCGGGATGAGATTCACCAAAGCTGGAGAACAGGATCCCGCAGAGTTTGGCTCTGGTGTTGCTTGACAAAGAGCAAGACGCCATGCCTCACAGGGCATTCCTCCATGACGCTGCCTTCCTTCCTTCACTCACTCACTCACTAATGTGCCTGATCCTTCACTAAACCCATTCTGAACACAGAGTACCTATTGGTATTGACTGCCTTCCGAACATTCTGGCTTCAAAAGCTGACAGGGAAACAACAATGCCATTTCCAGTCAAAACGTCATTCAACAAGACACTTCCTCTCTAGAAGGACCTGCTTTTCCAGTGCAAGTCCTATTTAGAAGACCAAAGAGAAAGCTAAAACCTGGGAAGATATTTTCACTTTCTTATTTATTTAGTTTTTTTAAAAATAAAATACCAGAGTAATTTTTCTGTTTAATAATTTGTATTTCTAAGTTTGGTTTCCGAGCAATATCTGGGATTTGAACCTCTGTTGCTCTGTCTGGTTTGGCTTCCAAGACCAGCACATTGCCCCTGTGCTATCCTCCATTCTTAAAGAGAAAACTTTAACTTTTACATGACCCCTAAAGCATGCTCGTGTTAAACCCTCACACCAGTTTAACCACGTTTGGAATCTAAAATACTTAACTTATGAAGACAAACTTGTTGCTTAAGTACTAGAAAAGAAAACCACATTTAATTTACTGAGTTTATCGATTGACTTTCCTGTTTGTATTTGTATTTATTAAGTTTATATAGCGCTTTACGCCAAAGCGCTTTACATTGCAATAAGAATACATTAGAATAGAACTATAAAACTACATACATTCTAAAACTTTATAAAACCGTTATAAAACGAATTTTTTTTACCTCAACTCCAAAACATGATTTGCTAGTACGACCAAGAGCTAATAGCATTATTGACCTTAGGAGGGGGGTCAATATCACCTCAGCCAATAACTTGGTGGTGGGTCATTATCCCACAATAACGACCCCCTTCTCGGTCTATTAGGCTGTATAATTGGGCTCCAAGACAGTCCTCTGATGCCGAAAAAGAAATCAAGACCTCACAACGGAGGGTACATCAAAGACACGAACATGTATACATTTCTGGGGTTCACAGAAACTACCGGTCTTGAGAAAGTCAGGCTGCTTTTCAGGATTATGGAACATTTGAATTTTCTGCTGTGGCATGAGTTCCAATTCCAAAATCAATGTTGGCTAAGAATACAAAGAATTAGATCTTTTCTGCCGGTAGACCACCAGGAGCCATGTACATGTTTTCTGTAAGCCACGCCAACATCAGTAACTTGCAACATGAGATCTGAGCATGGCACATATGTTTAGTTTTGGTTGAACGATGGCGAAGCGCTGTGTGGCAAAATATTCATGAGCAGCCGGGCCTTTTGGGTCGGGCTAACGCGACCATGGAACGTGGTTCGCTTTCCCAATCCTGTCCTGCATGGACGCCATTTTAGTGCTTGCATCCTGCCTTGTGGTGCTCCTGGATACTAAACGCTGTGTCTGTCTTGGGCAGATTGGCCCTGTGCTGCTCCCCATTTCTTTGGGCAGAGCAAGTCCTATGCAGCTCTCCATTATTCCCGAGCAGGCAGACCTGTTGTTGGCTAGCAGCGTCTAGCTTACCCACTTACGCTGAACTCAAGGAGGCTGCCTTCTATCTGTGCATTACTTTTGAAGGTTGAAAATGCGTGCACAATATCTGGTGCACCCTAGCCGGGAGGATAGCTCGGAGGCAACAAGCTCACCTTGGAAGCAAGACGATGCAAAGCAACACAGGTTCAATCCCCGGGTCCGGGCTTAGAAACCTCTGGGTATTAAGCGCGTTATAAATAACCAATTACAATTACTAATAGACACTGCTTTACTATGCCTATACTTCATGTAAAAGTGTGCACAGGCTAACATGCACGTGGTTTCAAACGTTCCATTCATGTATTTACTAGGTGTATGGGTCATATTCCAGTACTCTCCATTTGCAGTAGGTTTTGAGATGGTGAAGTCACCCTCCCAGAACGTGATGTGCATTCACCAACAAAAATGGCCTGCATACCTAGGAATTACTTTTGAAAGCTTAAGAATATTTGAATGTCAGTGTGTAAAACACTTGTGTATAGGCGCGTTCCAAATGCCTTAAATTATCATATCCTTAGACTAAAACTAAACATTGTAAAAAAAAAATAAAAAAGGTCTTTTTGATGTGTTCCTTTTTAATGCAATAGTGTGCATAAGCTCTTCTGCACTCCTTTGTAAGCATTCAAATATTTTTTCTAGGTTTTTGAGTCATATTTTTGTATCCACAGCGCATTCTGAGATGGTGGTGTGACCATCTCGGAACACGCCTTAAATATCTAAATTATTGTTTGCACACTGCTCAGATGTTTTGAAGGCGCTGCATCATGAAAAAGGTTTACAGTGGAAATGCTGGCATATATTGTGGGTGCAGCGTCATGTAGGTTTTTACAGCAGGAATGTTGGCATATGTTGTGACACTGGGTGTTCTGGAGTCTCACGATGCAACTAAAGAAACTTAGCTCATTGAGAGACAGAGGTTTGCAAGTGGCATTCGCAGCTAAACCTGCAGGCCCTGCTCAAAGAACAACGCATATGCCAGGACGCTGAAATGTACAGGGATGTAGATGTCTCACTGTAACAGCCACAGGAGTGCAAGCTACTAACAAAACAGTTCCAAGATGGCGGCTGCTTGCACTGTAACCTCAGCTTGCGAAGCCAAGCCAAATGCTGCCACCTGGGGAATCTGTAGTTTGTGTAGCTGGCACACAATCATGCGGTACCATTTATACCATTGCCTGGCACCTGCCTCCTCTCAGGATTCCTAAGGGTACCAGGTGGGGGTTCATTTTAGGGGAGTCAATGTAGAACAACCCGAATCCTGATGACAACAGCCAAAAATGATCCGGCAATAGCCAGGAAAGCCCAAACAACAGTCCACAAAGAAGTGCAGGCACTTTAAATGAAAGAAACAGGAATGGTGGGGAGTGGGGGGGTAAGAGGGGGCAACAGCGGTCCAGCAACCTACAGAAAACTGGGATAGTCAGTGAAGCACTTATACCGGTTATATGCGATATTACCGAAGCAAATCTCAGATACAAATACACAATATACACTCAAGCATGAGGGAATGGCTCGTGCTGCGGGGGGCATACACCTACCCTTTAAATTCCATTGCTTTGTTAGTACGTTTTTCACTCAGGGAGAATTCATTTGATGTTGGAACAGCAGGGACATATGCTATAGTTTTACCTCCTCAAGCATTACCACTTTCACTGATATTCATCATCAGTCCTATTTCTACTTCGTTGATGGAATGTACTAATACCACCAAGACCACTGTATTCCTTACATAAAAAAAGGCCACAAGGTTGGTCGTCTTTTTCTGGGCATCAACTACTCCATGCGTCAATAAGCAATACAGGCATAAGACAATGCAATCAAGTTTTATACAGTGCTTCACATCCAATTTATTCCTCCTTCTAGGAGCTATGATAGATATTATTTTCCAATTTACGGCCCTCTGAAAAAAGGTGTTGTCGGGATTTGAACCCATGAATCCCAGCTACAAGCAGATCTACCAGGCAAGCATTTACCTTACCAGCTTACAGGAAGAACTCTTAAGCTTCATCCTTTGGCACACAGGAACCCACAGTTTTAGGTTGGCTCTAGACGCATAGGAAAACAATGAAAATAGGACTAATGTCCATGACGCACAAGGCAGGCTTCATGAGGGAAGTTATGGATGGGTGAATAGCTTTACAGAATGTTCAAATGAGAGGCGACAGCCAATTAAAGGTCCATTCAGAACATTCACTGAATACAAGTTGGGAGGACTGTGTATGGAGTATGAGAAACACTCTAAAAAACAATATTAAGGAGATATCTCTCTGTGGGCAAGCCCCATTCTAACGACATGCCCAACACTGCCCTCGTCGCTTAACGGTAATCTTCATTGTTCCAAGTCTTAGTGATCCTTGTCGCCGTCCCGTTTCCTGCCAACCACTCCTCAGTTCTGGCGAGGTTGCAATACCACAAACCGAGGGCGTAGGCAACTTTATTCTTATACCGAAAGTAGAATCTCAGATAAAAAGTGAAGAGGGACTAAAGCATATCAATGCTGTTCAATGGGTCCCTGTAGATGCCTGTGTCCGGAGCATTTACTCCTCAGTTCAGCAGGACTATGACGAGGAGGTAATAAGCGGCACCTACAATGAAGCAAAAGAAACTCTGGAACGGGCAATTTCCCTCTTTGTACGCTTCTGTATGCGGGTTTTGTAGTGGCGGTGAAGCGGTTTCCGACTCAGCAGATCCTTTCATCCAGTAACAAGGGCAGGAAATGACAGACCCACTAACCTAAATCCTGCTCTGAACACAAAGCAGGCAACCTGCTTCCTGCATTGCAACTTCTCGGGGGGAAGTGGAGCACGCTGAACCCACGGAACCAGTCATGGCTGTCCCCATTCAAGGCCACCCGGCGGGAGGACGAAAAGACACCGGCATAACAAGGCGCTTCGATTGTCAGCCATGTCTCATTACCAGGGCGTTATGAAGTTCCTTTGCCATTCAGCACTGAGCAGTATTGCCTCCCTTTGAGAAATGGCTGGGCTCGGTCAATGTAGGGCATTTGTAATGTAACAGGTGATTTCCCCATTCCCTTTCATTCCTTTCTTTGCAAGCAATTATCCAGGCAAGCCGGTCCGCTGTCATCCTCCATTAAAACGTCGGAAACTTCTTCTGAATGAACCTGAAAAGACTCTCACACTTTGCACTATAAAGCATACAGATGATATTGTCGCTGACGATTGGGAAAGCAGGTCAGGTGTGTGGATTGTGAGGGACCCCGTTAAGGAAGCGCCCCTTAACACGATCAAGTAATGCAGCTTCTCCTCTGATCCAAGGGGGTGAGTCCTGCGAGAGAATTTAGAGGCAGTGTCAGCCAGGTCTCAAACCTAGCGACAGGTTCAGAATGACCGCAGGCGGGCGAACAGCCAGTCCCTGAAGTTACCGGGAGCCGTCTGATTGGGTGAGACCAAGCACAAGGTTTCTCTCCATAAACTCAACCCAGATTGTGGGCTGGTGAGGCAGGCCTCCGACTGCTGCCGCGGGGCAGGGTCTGCTAATGGATGAAGACATTCCTTCATGGGAAACGCAAGCTCTCCTCAGGGTGGCCTCGTAGATGGAGACGGCTGGTCTTCTCCAAGCCCTGAAAAGGTGCCCTGGCTTCAGATCCCACTTCAAAATAAAGAAATGCCAACAAGAGCCTGGCATCAATTCACAGGGATTCAGGAGGCTCCACTTGGGCAACAGCTGGCACTGATCTTTCAGCGTGAATGAATGAGATTGCCTGGCATCCCAAAGGGGTGAGGGGGCATCCAAGGATTGCTTCAACACTAGCAGCAGGTTAACACTGACAGTACTCGCCATGCTCTGGATGTCAATAGCACCCCTCACACATCCACCTGCACGCACGTCATTTCCAGCGTGCTGATGAGTGTTTAGCAGCGAACAATGGCTGCTTGGTTCCAAATCGCACTTAAAAGGGACAATGCCATCAACTTAGTACTATGCTCTTAAATTTGCTCATAAACACTGAAGCTAAAAATGAGTCTGCAAACAGAGGTGGGTGTGGTATGCAGGCAAGATGTGCAATTAGTTCATGTGGGGCGTGGCATCCGGGCAAGATGTGCACTTGGTTCATGTGGGGTGTGGCGTCCAGGCAAGATGTGCACTTGGTTCATGTGAGGCATGGCGTCCAGGCAAGATGTGCACTTGGTTCATGTGGCGGTGGCGTCCAGACAAGATGTGCACTTGGTTCATGTGGAGTGTGGCGTCCGGGCAAGATGTGCACTTGGTTCATGTGGGGCGTGGCGTCCAGGCAAGATGTGCACTTGGTTCATGTGGGGTGTGGCGTCCGGGCAAGATGTGCACTTGGTTCATGTGGGGCGTGGCGTCTGGGCAAGATGTGCACTTGGTTCATGTGGGGTGTGGCGTCCGGGCAATATGTGCACTTGGGTCATGTGGGGCGTGGCGTCCGGGCAAGATGTGCACTTGGTTCATGTGGGGTGTGGCGTCCAGGCAAGATGTGCACTTGGTTCATGTGAGGCGTGGCGTCTGGGCAAGATGTGCACTTGGTTCATGTGGGGTGTGGCGTCCGGGCAAGATGTGCACTTGGTTCATGTGGGGTATGGCATCCAGGGAAGATGTGCACTTGGTTCATGTGGGGTGTGGCGTCCAGGCAAGATGTGCACTTGGTTCATGTGGCGGTGGCGTCCAGGCAAGATGTGCACTTGGTTCATGTGGGGCGTGGCGTCCGGGCAAGATGTGCACTTGGTTCATGTGGGGTATGGCATCCAGGGAAGATGTGCACTTGGTTCATGTGGGGTGTGGCGTCCAGGCAAGATGTGCACTTGGTTCATGTGGGGCGTGGCGTCCGGGCAAGATGTGCACTTGGTTCATGTGGGGTATGGCATCCAGGGAAGATGTGCACTTGGTTCATGTGGGGTGTGGCGTCCAGGCAAGATGTGCACTTGGGTTCATGTGTTGACAGCCCCACAAGAGGAAGTATAAAATAGGCATGGACATCCCAGAGGTCGATGCTACTCACATGTAGTGTGTGGGAGAGAAGCCTCGGAGTCAATTGATTTGATGGCAGTTTACACAGGATGGAGGCATCAATTACACCAAAGTGGAGTGGAGAATATACTCCTTTGACCCTCACATTCACCAAGACACCTGGATCCATCAACAGCTTTGACAGTCCATCGAGACTGGTACAGCGACCGCGCAGCATTGGTTCCAATGCACTCCAAAGAATAGAGACGGTCAAGACGGAACACTTTACTGTCACACTCTCCCAGGTCTCAGATTGGAATTCTACTTTGCTCTTGATTATGTGTAGGAACATGTTACTAAGATGCTGAAATCTCTACATGGCGTTTACATATCGCAAATTTCGACTTCCGGAAACTGCGTTTTCATAAAAACCTCAGAAGTAAATGTGTTCGAAAATGTGTGACTATTAAAAAGCCATAAACTAATGGTTGCCAAGTTTCCTCTCGATACTTGGATTGGTATCCAACCTGCAAGTGAAGCAATGACTAGATGGGGCTGCCATCTTGGAAAAATTAATTCATGCTAACTCCATTGCAGGATAAATTAAACTTAGTATACAGTATATTTTTATCAATGAAGTCAGGAATACTTAGTAGTCTAATTACTAAAAAATGCGTACTCGCTAATATTGCTATAGAGTATACCAATTAATTCCCATCAAGTTAATACCTTTCCCGAGTTAATACAAAGCGGCAACAATATTACCACTCACAGTGCAACTAATCACCAGATGTTAACCACGATGCACCCTCCAGAACTCCTATTTAGGGCGTAGCATTCTGTGCTTTTAAGGCAAACCTTACCCTTCTAAATCCAGTCTTGGTACATTTGGTCTGTGTGCCCTCCAGACATACCATTGTGCACTCCAAAAGAATGTTCTGTGCCCCTCAAAGTTGGAAAGCACCCTAGCTTCTTAAAATCCTCAGCCCGTAACTACAGCCACCTCCTCCTCTCACCCAGATGTGAAATAGACATGTCATATGAGCCTACCTGCATCGCTTATCACTTTGGCATGCTACTATGATGTTTTTCTCCTAGTGATACATAAAGAGTGTTACCTTGTGATGTCACTGTTCTGAAATGCACTAGAATTGTGCAACCGCACAAAGATGCTTTCTGTCAGGTACATAGCCTACCCTTTCACGCCCAGTCTGTAGACAACCACAGCCCTTTGTTTTGAGATTTTTGGGAAGCACCAGGAACAGAATCTGTGTGTCAATCAATAAATACTTTATTTCCCAACTACAGTTTCCACCAAAGTTAAAATAAAAGGAACCATATTGCTGGTTTAAAAATAAAAAGCATGAGACATTATAAAACAACAATATTAATATGTACAAAGTCACGGAGAATGAATTTTCATTGCTACCAACAAAATTCTCCCAACTGCCGAACATACGAATGGTTTGTTAAGCATTAACAACAATAAGAGTGGTGGATGATAGTATCTAAAACCATATTTCCTCCAAACGGGTGATAGCGTACATCAATGTATTTATTTATTTGCATTTTTAAAGCGCTCACACAGCCCACGGGCATCGAGGCGCTGTTACAGGAATTGCTTGTTTTAGTTGCGCATTTATGACCCGCTGAAATACCCAGAGGTTTCTAAGCACAGACCCGGGGATCGAACCTGTGTTGTTTCGTGTCGTCTTGCTTCCAAGGTGAGCATGTTGCCGCCGAGCTATCCTCCTGGGACAAATGTACCATAGTGTATTTTGACTAAAACATTAAGTGCATTAGTTCCTAAGGGACTTCCAAAGTGAATAAGGCTCTTTTGGTTGACCCATGTTCCCACGTTCTTATATCATAGTTTAAAGGCAATACATTAAAATAGAACTTGGTTAAGAATGCACGTGAGAATGTGTGTCTAGTCCAGAGCGAATGCACATTACAAAGCTCTTGGCTACGGTTGTGTTGTAGTGAGAAGTAGTTATCCCTAATCAAAGTTTTATGATGCCAGGGAATCAAATCTGGTTTTGTGAACCGGCGTGCCAGACCAATTTTATTCAATTCTTTAACATGAATCAACCACAGTGTTCGGCTTGTCGCGACGCTAGTCATGACATCTGTCAGTATGGTTCTTGTCACGCACATTTCTGGATTACTCCAAATTGAACAGGAAGTTATGTTCGGCTATGAAAAATTTCTGCATACCTCTACTACCCCAAATTCTTGCATCGTATACTGCCAAGCCTACAGTCTTAGCCTTATAAGCCTTCATTATTGATGGAATATGGATGGCCCTGGATGTTGATGCGAAGCGGAAAAAAGCTGCGTTTGTCTACTTCGCGAACGCGGGGACTCTAGCTACTTGATTTACCCAGCTCCAGTTGTTCGATACACATATAATCGTAGCTCCGCAGATGTTGGAGCTTTTCACCTTTACGGAGCGCTGGTCTGGTGGGTATTTTATTGGTTTGGGTATGTTTGACCGAATCAGTGGAAAAAAAAATAGATTAAAAAAAACGGACCGCATGCAAAATCATATCATATGATGTTGTATGCGGTCAGCTTTGCAGGTTTTCAAAAAATAAAATGTTTCATTCCCCAGCCCCGACCCCCCACTTACCTGTTATCTCACCGCCTGGTCCACTTCAGCCCTGCGGCGTCAGATCTGTCCCTCCAACACGGGTCAGATCTGATGTCGCAGGGTCCTTTTTTGGGGGGGGGGTTTGGGCCCCGCTCCAATATTGAGGAAGTAGGGGACACCCCCCCACAACCCCAAAAGGCTAATACGTGCCGAACATGGGGATCAGGGGATACCCCCGCCATCCCTGCTCCCTATGTTCGGCACGTATTAGCCTAATTGATCGGTTTTATTCGATCAAATGTTACTGGCTAAATTCGGTCAAATGTAACATTTGGTCAAAGAAAACCAAACAAATATACTAATACCATTTACCCTTTTCTTCTGGCTCATTGCCATGATCTTGGTTTCGCTTTATTTATAGACAGGACCGATTCTCCCGGGTGCCTCTAGAAATATCATCTAAAACAAGAGGGTTGTAATCGCTTTCATTACATATGGGGACCTCCATAATAAAATTCCTTTCCCAGAAATTAGTAGGGCCAATAAAATAATCTATCATACTACTTTTCCTTGTATGACTTTTATATGTCAGCCTAGCTGTGCTTTCAGACCTTGTGCGGCCATTTCACGATCGCAGTCCTACTGCTCTTAGGCTGAGAGAAGCCAAAGACCATTGACATCTCTGATCTTGTCAATGTATGTCACCACCGATGGGATCTATTGCTCACTCGGATCCCAATACTATACAATGTGGAGTGCATTCATGGCAACCGCTGGTGGCCACTAAGAAGAGACCATGTAAAAGAGTCCGTACAGTATGATCCAGGAGGCCAAGTATGCGTATAGATTATCTAAACCCTGAACCCCCCTCCCCTACACGTGACATGTGTTTGGGCTCCCAAGCATGAATCCATCCGATTAATTTACATGGGAAGCAAACACGCCTCTTCCAATGTTACTAGACGGACTGCCCCAAAATCAGAACTTGGAGGCCACGGTCTACTAACTAGGCACGTCTGCGTACAGCAACAATGTGTGGGTCTAGAAATCTTACCTTTACGCCTTGTTTTCCCAGCACTACTTTTTGCATACCTTAAGCTCAATATGTTGCTCATTGTGTGCTTCACAATGACATGACATATTTATATCTAACTGCTACACCATGTTCGTGTGTAATTGCCAAGTTCTTCAGCGCCCAGATGACCTAGGGTTTAGGAGCTCTTTACAAATACCAACATGAAATAAATAAATATCAGGGCCTTCAAGTTTGGCTCGGCTTTGGAGCAGGCTTTACTTTCTCATAAACAGTGTTTGTTTTTTAAAGCTCTTTTTGGAAGTTTTGAAGGTTAGAAAAGACAAACAAAACATACAGAAAGTTAAAGGGCCTCGTTACGAGTACGCCGATGTGGGGAAACGGATGGTAATGCAACACTGCATTACCGCTGCATTACCGTAGTGCTGTACTACAACTTTCGTGGTAAAGTGGAGGACATTCCTCCAGCAAAACGCTAGCGGTAACTCCCCTGTCTTACTGCCAAAAAAAGGCAAATTCTGCCAAAATCTGCATGAAGTCCTGTGGTCACCTACCATCACTTGCATTCCCGCAGTAAATTCCCATGAACACCCACCATCACTTGCATTCCCGCAGTAAATCCCCATGAAGTCCCATGGACACCCACCATCACTTGCATTCCCGCAGTAAATCCCCATGAAGTCCTATGGACACCCACCATCACTTGCATTCCTGTAGTAAATCCCCATGAAGTCCTATGGACACCCACCATCACTTGCATTCCCGCAGTAAATCCCCATGAAGTCCTATGGACACCCATTTAGTCCCGCAGTAAACACCCACCATCACTTGCATTCCCGCAGTAAATCCCCATGAAGTCCCATGGACACCCACCATCACTTGCATTCCCACAGTAAATCCCCATGAAGTCCTATGGACACCCATTTAGTCCCGCAGTAAATCCTATGGACACCCACCATCACTTGCATTCCCGCAGTAAATCCCCATGAAGTCCCGTGGACACCCACCATCACTTGCATTCCCGCAGTAAATCCCCATGAAGTCCTATGGACACCCATTTAGTCCCGCAGTAAACACCCACCATCACTTGCATTCCCGCAGTAAATCCCCATGAAGTCCCATGGACACCCACCATCACTTGCATTCCCACAGTAAATCCCCATGAAGTCCTATGGACACCCATTTAGTCCCGCAGTAAATCCTATGGACACCCACCATCACTTGCATTCCCGCAGTAAATCCCCATGAAGTCCCGTGGACACCCACCATCACTTGCATTCCCGCAGTAAATCCCCATGAAGTCCGGTAGACACCCATTTAGTCCCGCAGTAAATCCTATGGACACCCACCATCACTTGCATTCCCGCAGTAAATCCCCATGAAGTCCCATGGACACCCACCATCACTTGCATTCCCGCAGTAAATCCCCATGAAGTCCCGTGGACACCCACCATCACTTGCATTCCCGCAGTAAATCCCCATGAAGTCCGGTAGACACCCACCATCACTTGCATTCCCGCAGTAAATCCCCATGAAGTCCCGTGGACACCCACCATCACTTGCATTCCCGCAGTAAATCCACATGAAGTCCCATGGACACCCACCATCACTTGCATTCCCGCAGTAAATCCCCATGAAGATCTATGGACACCCACCATCATTTGCATTCCCGCAGTAAATCCCCATGAAGTCCTATGGACACCCATTTAGTCCCGCAGTAAATCCTATGGACACCCACCATCACTTGCATTCCCGCAGTAAATCCCCATGAAGTCCCATGGACACCCATTTAGTCCCGCAGTAAATCCTATGGACACCCACCATCACTTGCATTCCCGCAGTAAATCCACATGAAGTCCCATGGACACCCACCATCACTTGCATTCCCGCAGTAAATCCCCATGAAGTCCGGTAGACACCCACCATCACTTGCATTCCCGCAGTAAATCCCCATGAAGTCCCGTGGACACCCACCATCACTTGCATTCCCGCAGTAAATCCACATGAAGTCCCATGGACACCCACCATCACTTGCATACCTGCAGTAAATCCCCATGAAGATCTATGGACACCCACCATCACTTGCATTCCCGCAGTAAATCCCCATGAAGTCCGGTAGACACCCACCATCACTTGCATTCCCGCAGTAAATCCCCATGAAGTCCCATGGACACCCACCATCACTTGCATTCCCACAGTAAATCCCCATGAAGTCCCATGGACACCCACCATCACTTGCATTCCCACAGTAAATCCCCATGAAGTCCCATGGACACCCACCATCACTTGCATTCCCGCAGTAAATCCCCATGAAGTCCCATGGACACCCATTTAGTCCCGCAGTAAATCCTATGGACACCCACCATCACTTGCATTCCCGCAGTAAATCCACATGAAGTCCCATGGACACCCACCATCACTTGCATTCCCACAGTAAATCCCCATGAAGTCCCATGGACACCCACCATCACTTGCATTCCCACAGTAAATCCCCATGAAGTCCCATGGACACCCACCATCACTTGCATTCCCGCAGTAAATCCCCATGAAGTCCCATGGACACCCACCATCACTTGCATTCCCGCAGTAAATCCCCATGAAGTCCCGTGGACACCCACCATCACTTGCATTCCCGCAGTAAATCCCCATGAAGTCCTATGACACCCACCATCACTTGCATTCCCGCAGTAAATCCCCATGAAGTCCTATGACACCCACCATCACTTGCATTCCCGCAGTAAATCCCCATGAAGTCCCGTGGACACCCACCATCACTTTCATACCCGCAGTAAATCCCCATGAAGTCCCATGGACACCCACCATCACTTGCATTCCCACAGTAAATCCCCATGAAGTCCCATGGACACCCACCATCACTTGCATTCCCGCAGTAAATCCCCATGAAGTCCCATGGACACCCAACATCACTTGCATTCCCGCAGTAAATCCCCATGAAGTCCTATGGACACCAATTTAGTCCCGCAGTAAATCCTATGGACACCCACCATCACTTGCATTCCCGCAGTAAATCCCCATGAAGTCCTATGGACACCCACCATCACTTGCATTCCCGCAGTAAATCCCCATGAAGTCCTATGGACACCCACCATCACTTGCATTCCCACAGTAAATCCCCATGAAGTCCCATGGACACCCAACATCACTTGCATTCCCACAGTAAATCCCCATGAAGTCCCATGGACATCCACCATCACTTGCATTCCCGCAGTAAATCCCCATGAAGTCCCATGGACATCCACCATCACTTGCATTCCCGCAGTAAATCCCCATGAAGTCCTATGGACACCAATTTAGTCCCGCAGTAAATCCTATGGACACCCACCATCACTTGCATTCCCGCAGTAAATCCCCATGAAGTCCCATGGACACCCACCATCACTTGCATTCCCGCAGTAAATCCCCATGAAGTCCCATGGACACCCACCATCACTTGCATTCCCACAGTAAATCCCCATGAAGTCCCATAGACACCCACCATCACTTGCATTCCCGCAGTAAATCCCCATGAAGTCCTATGGACACCCATTTAGTCCTGCAGTAAATCCTATGGACACCCACCATCACTTGCATTCCCGCAGTAAATCCCCATGAAGTCCCATGGACACCCACCATCACTTGCATTCCCACAGTAAATCCCCATGAAGTCCCATGGACACCCAACATCACTTGCATTCCCGCAGTAAATCCACATGAAGTCCCATGGACACCCACCATCACTTGCATTCCCACAGTAAATCCCCATGAAGTCCCATGGACACCCACCATCACTTGCATTCCCGCAGTAAATCCCCATGAAGTCCCATGGACACCCAACATCACTTGCATTCCCGCAGTAAATCCCCATGAAGTCCTATGGACACCAATTTAGTCCCGCAGTAAATCCTATGGACACCCACCATCACTTGCATTCCCGCAGTAAATCCCCATGAAGTCCCATGGACACCCACCATCACTTGCATACCCGCAGTAAATCCCCATGAAGTCCTATGGACACCAATTTAGTCCCGCAGTAAATCCTATGGACACCCACCATCACTTGCATTCCCGCAGTAAATCCCCATGAAGTCCCATGGACACCCACCATCACTTGCATTCCTGCAGTAAATCCCCATGAAGTCCTATGACACCCACCATCACTTGCATTCCCGCATAAATCCCCATGAAGTCCTATGACACCCACCATCACTTGCATTCCCGCAGTAAATCCCCATGAAGTCCCATGGACACCCAACATCACTTGCATTCCCGCAGTAAATCCCCATGAAGTCCCATGGACACCCACCATCACTTGCATTCCTGCAGTAAATCCCCATGAAGTCCTATGGACACCCACCATCACTTGCATTCCTGCAGTAAATCCCCATGAAGTCCTATGACACCCACCATCACTTGCATTCCCGCAGTAAATCCCCATGAAGTCCCATGGACACCCAACATCACTTGCATTCCCGCAGTAAATCCCCATGAAGTCCTATGGACACCAATTTAGTCCCGCAGTAAATCCTATGGACACCCACCATCACTTGCATTCCCGCAGTAAATCCCCATGAAGTCCTATGGACACCCACCATCACTTGCATTCCCGCAGTAAATCCCCATGAAGTCCCATGGACATCCACCATCACTTGCATTCCCGCAGTAAATCCCCATGAAGTCCTATGGACACCAATTTAGTCCCGCAGTAAATCCTATGGACACCCACCATCACTTGCATTCCCGCAGTAAATCCCCATGAAGTCCTATGGACACCCACCATCACTTGCATTCCCGCAGTAAATCCCCATGAAGTCCCATGGACACCCAACATCACTTGCATTCCCGCAGTAAATCCCCATGAAGTCCCATGGACACCCACCATCACTTTCATTCCCACAGTAAATCCGCAGGACAGGGTGGCAGTAATGGTAATTCCATTTGGCGGTATTTTGGTGGCTTCACCACTGGAATACCACCAAACTTTACTTCAATTGACTGCACAGTATGGTAAACGTGGCTTCCATTTGTGGAGCCTCAGAAGTATTGTTAGTCCATCCCACTATTCCCATTGGCCGGTTTTCACTTTCACAAATCTAATTGCTACTTTGTCTTCCATTACAGTCTTAGGTTTGGAAAAAACGAAGGGAGGAGACTCTTAACAAATCAACTTTAATTTGTTGTGGAAGTCGATTACTGCTCAAAATGTTACGCACCGAATTATGACCTCTCTTGCTAAAGGTTAACCGAAGCACCGCTTCCTAGACCATTTACACGCGTCTGCAAATGGTCTTGCAAACAAGGCGAGATCCTCTGCAGATCTTTGGTCGCATGTTGCCTTCAACTGAAGGCAGTGCCGCTATGCGAGCATAGCTCCCCCAAGCACCGATAATTGATCGAGTCTCGGCGGATCGGATGGATCCGAAAGCGAGGGCCGAAATGGATACAGCCTCGATCACCTCGAGCCCTCTGATAATACTGTTTATTTATTTATTGGTCATTTATATAGCGCCTATACACTTAAACAAGCATTTCAAAGCGCTCCAACGCAGGTATAAACAGAATCGGTAATTGATCGGTAATTGACATTCTTAATAGGCATCGGAACATGCCCATTCTGAATGCTCCGAGGCCTATTAAGAATGTCAGTTACTGATTGTGTTGGTTTTCTCCCCCGATTAGGCACTTTTTCCACTACTTTCGCAACTTTGCAAACAACATCTAGTTAAATTATTATAGGAAGGCAGTGGTTGTGCTCCTCTATTGCTAAATTGTGTAGAACTGATCAAGAGGATCAACAGATACATTATAGGGACCCGATTCCTAAAGAGACTTTCCCATGTGTGCACACACACACACATCCAACAAAACAGAAATGTACACCCTAGTCAATGTAAAATGGGCAGCTGAGTGCGCATACCCTGTGTGGCGTCATAAGGGAGCGCATTCAGAACCGTGCTCAAGAAGGCGTGACTATGTCCTGATGCGGGGGGTCACGGGGTGATGGTCTCATATTCAAGATCACGCTCATTGGCATACTGTTGCACTGATAAATGTAAGCAAAACTCCTGCTTTTCCACTGGGCCTGCTTGGCACAGGTACAGGGGAATGTGCAATGCAGAGAAGGGGGCCATAACTGGCCACTTCCCACATCCGCAGCATGGAAGTCCCAAATGCTTTTCCACCCAATTGTTAGATGTACAACTATTGCCCTGCACATTTGGGAAACCACAGGATAGGCCCTTCGAGGCCCATCCGGCAGGATTCTGCTGCCACCATGGCAAGGCTCGGGCATCCTGGCATCAGCAGCCTCCTGTCTTTCACGCACACGGATGCCGAGAGCCTAGTAGTACCTAAATATTGGCCAAGAATATTTGGGATTCGGCTACATAGCACTGCACTTTCATCCAGGACACATTTAAATATAATAGATCACACAAAATGGGCAAACATTCAAATGTGAGTTAGATTTGCAGTGCACTGGGTTTTCGCTACTGGTTCCCAGGTGATAGCTCCTGCCTACTGGGTGATGCCACCAGTAGGCAAGGCAAGGTTTTAGCTCTTTAGCTCCTGCTCATCAAATTAATTTTGAACCCTGTTTAGATCTTTTAAAACTGAAGAATACCATTTCCGCTTCACATAGGAAGAATGGTGTGGCTGTAGGGAAATTGGATGTTCTAGAGGGTTATAAAAATAATCATATGACAAACAATCCAGAGGGGGCACCCCTGTATTACCTGTGAAGTCAAAGACCTTGGTAAGATCCGGTAAAGTTTGGGTTGTCTACGTCATCGCTCAGGACCGTGCAGTGACATCTACTCGCAGTTGAAAGCTATCCATATATCATTTTGTGTATACAGTGGAGGAATGAGGGACTGTATACAACAACAAAAATAAGAACGGCCTCAAAACGAGTTTGGCGGTGCAGGAAAAAAATGGCAGAAAAGTTGCAGTAATTCGATTGCCGCCAATTTCCAGTTTGTGTGTAAAAAGTTGCAAAGACCTCCAGCACTTTATGAAGGTTATTCCTCCACTTTACCCCCCAAAAAATTGTTATTTATCTGAGACCAAATTACTGCCGGTGGTATATCCTCCAAATGATATCATATGATATGATCAGTCATTTATAACACACCTGTACACAAGTGTTTCTAGGTGCGAAAATCCCTAACAGAGTCCAATAAACTCCATGAATGTGGATAAAAACTGGTACCCACAATCGGGTGGATTTGCCATAATTGTGGGTAGCAGAAATGGTCTAGTTTGGCAATATTGCCACAGGAAATATCGCCAAACTTATAACGAGGCCCCAGCTTCCTCCCTGTAGCGCCCACCGCACCC
Organism: Ambystoma mexicanum; assembly: GCF_040938575.1. NCBI lineage: Eukaryota > Metazoa > Chordata > Amphibia > Caudata > Ambystomatidae > Ambystoma > Ambystoma mexicanum. The sequence goes on along the minus strand of NC_090936.1, from coordinate 99,789,186 downwards.
TGAAAAGGACAATAAAACACCAGACGGAAAGAAAATGCTTTGTCCCACTGCTATGGTGTCATAGCAGTAGATTGTGGCTCGTTATATTCTGCTATGATGTCACAATGGGAAGATATAGCATTTGGAAATGAAAATAGCCGCTAACGGCCTGCTATGAAAGCCATACACAGTATATTTAAGAACACTCATCGATCAAATAATTCTACGAACTTGAACCCAATAAACGGTTAAAGATAGGCACATAATGTTAAAAGGGTCGTCACCAAGGAATAAAGATGATTTGATACTAAACACAGGTTTTCTCCATCTGATAGTCTCAGGGGTGTTGCTAGGTCTGGAAAAGATCCGGGGCTACGCTAATGTCGGGACTGGCTGGATTCGGGGCTAGCTATCCTTTTGGTTGTAGCCCCTGAGCTTCTATCCAGGTCTACAACCAAAAGATCCGGGGCTATATCCCCCTAGCAACGCCTCTGAGTCTGTCCAACCTCTTCAAGCCACAATGTCCCTCTTCCTGTTTCAACAAAGACCCCAAACCCCTCCCTGACTGTGCAAGATGGCCCTGTTTTCTCCACAAGGTGTACCGAAGGCAATGCCACTGTAAAGAGCTTTTAGCAAAACAACAGTTTGGACATATTTAGCTGCCTAACTGTTCCTTAATCATACATGTAAAAAAACTGGGGGTTTGAAGTCGCGCTTTATGCCGGAGTCCATCCTCTAAGCACAGGAAAAAGCTGTAGACCTGAACACCTATTAACACCACTTTGGTGGATTAATACAGCCCCCAAAAGATAAGAGATGGAGGCCTTTTGCCTAATACTTAGAATCTAATATTCCATCAACTATGAGCCAGAGACTATTAGTTGCTACACGAAATCAAACACGTTCAGCTTATGTTCATGTTATGGTTCCTAATCTTTAGAGCTAGAATAAGGATGTCTGCCACTGTATGGTGGTCATTCTGTTCTCGTCAATTACGAGTAGTTATTCTTCTGTAAAAGAGGTTGAAACCACTGCAATCGCTGGTTTTGGTGGTCAAATTCTAGACCTGGGTGGAATACCTCCCTACTAGGCCATATTCGCCTTAAGGCTTTGCTCGTCCAAACGAAGCCTGGCTATGAAGGACCTGTGATCCCTGCTACGGATCAGGTCCTCATTTAGAGCCCTATCTGGGAACATATCTAGGTCTGCATACACAGAACCTGATGATATACCCAAGGCCTCATTCCGTCTTTCGTCCGGCTTCGTCATTGCCCGGTATAGTTGCCGGGGAGAGAAACCACGAGGGCTTTCATACCCTCTGCATGTTCTTAAGCCAATGTATTCTATTCCTTAAGGGATGACCAAGTATCTACTCTATGAGGTCTCCAAGCAACGATGGGACACCGCATTGCCATACCTTTCCCCAGCGTAGTGCAATCATGCCCTCCAACAAGTCCTCGAGGAAAGACATGTCCAATTCTTTGCGTACCAGATCATGAAATGTTAACATGTGGGTGTCCACAAGCTTCCTTAAGATTGCGTTTTCTTGGGATCCAGCTCATCTTTTCCCGGTACCTTTTTGTGGCAGCCCTAATCGACGACGATCCCCTACCTTGAATAAAAGCCTACGGGAGCATTTGAGCGGGGTCTCATTTTCTGCTGTGCTCCATTGATGTGGTCGTGCCAATGCTCCCTTCATGAGGACCTAATCCTGTGACTTTGCGGATACCAATTCTCCATGACCAACGTTAACCCTTTAATTCCCGTCTACACTTCTTACCTAGCACCATAATCTTTGATTTAACAGAGTTCATCTGGAGATGGTGATCACGGGAGAAGCCCTCAAACACCTGTAATACCACTAGCACGGCTTTTTCTGTTTTATCAATGATTACTGCGTCCACGGTGAAGTGTCCAGCGTATCTCTCTTCCCACTTGCGTTACCTTGGTCTCTGCATGGACGCCATTTGCTCTGACTGCTACCCGGCCAGTGTGTGCAGTGTAGGCCTGCTGCATGCCTTGGCGCGCAATGCATGCTTTTCAGCAGGAATACCGGGTCATCTTGGGAAACGCCCGGGCCAGTACACGCCTACCTTTATCTCGGTACTGAAAAATGATTTTTCCTTTGCTTTAAAAAAAACATCTTACCTTAAGATCAGCTCAATGAACGATCGCAATACGGCATCCAAAGGTGCGCCGATACCATCACGGCAGATCTCACACAAACAGTGGGCACATGGGTTAATTGCCAGAAAGGGCTCACTGTTCAGGTCACACCAGCATGTGGGTATCAGGAACAACAAGCATTCCCTATTCAAAAATGTTTGGCAACGCGCGGGCATACATCACCCGACTCAGATCTGGGTCACCGATAGGAGGTTTGCCCTCAGGGCACTGGTGACTCAGTTTGTCATTTGCCAGGACAGGCACTGCACTTATTACAGTCCTGTCAGAGGAGTTCAGGAACCTACTCCATCCAAGCTACAATATGTACCATCATTTCTAGAATGTTCTAGAAGTCCTTACTAAATAACTGACGGACTTGCCCTCTGTCTGCACTTCCAGGGCCACAAGAAATTATAAAAAGATCCAGGCAACAGGGATGGTTTTGCCCAACTAAGGGAATCTCAGACCTAGTCACTTTTGTTCCTAATTCACACCAGTAAACATTGTTTAAACTTTCCTGAAGTCGAACGTTTTTCCGCAGGTGTTAACGTGCAGTGAAGACAAAAAAAAGCCACCTTATACTATCACGGATACAGATGGCGAAACTGGATTCAACAATCCGCCATTTGCTTCCATGGTACGTAATTCCAGTTGAAAAACCCCTGGCCTTCTCTGACTGGGTAATCAGAGGAGTGGGAGAAAAATTTCAGCCAACCAAGGGGGCGGAAATGCCGGCCATTCCATCCAATCAGAGGGAGCAGGCATTCTGGCCTTCTGATTGGACCAAATATTCACGTACGTTAGGGACAGATTCGGGCAGATGGGTGTCAGGGACTTCCAGGTACTCCACCACCTTGTGGAAGAGGCAAATATGTCTCCCTCTTCCTCCGTGGATATTTCACTCATCTCCAATAACCAATCAGAATGGAGCAACCTTTGAAATGTGGCTTAAAAGTCGAGTCGTTTTGTGGGTACAGAGACATGCCTCGCCCCCTAACTATGGATTTTAAGTCAACATTCTGGAAAACAAGGGAACCTATAGCACTCGACAAAGCAAGCCCCCTAGTTTTTCTAGTCTCATCCAGGAGTTCAGGTGTTGGATTTAAAGTAGCCTGGACCTCAGTTTGCATAAACAAGGCGAATGGAACTAACACTGTGGAGGGTGGGGCTCTGCGTACACAACACATACTATCAGGTGTGGACATATAATGGTTGTTGTGCTTAGATTTCTTGACCTTCTGCTGAGTCTACCAATCCACCCAAAAGACCAATTCCTGACACCCAACTATGTCATTATCTGTGCTGTGCATTTTACAACTAGTTGCCCTTTTTAAATACATTTGAATATATATATATATATATATATATACACAGCTCGCCCCGAAACAGGGATGGGAGTCTGGATGAGAGAGACGTGTGTGTTGTAATTAACATGTGTGTGTTTGTAGGTCAGGCTTTTTCCAGGTTTCATCTCCAAACCTGTTCAGTGAAAGGACAATACAGGGAAAGTGTTGGCTTGTTACACCTGTAAGGATTAAGCTTCAACCACTAATGTTGGAAAGCAGGACCCCGCCCTAGGAATTGTGGGACCCCTTAATTTGCATATCATATCACAGGAAGTGACATCACGCCAACCTGAACCCGGAAGGATGAAACATGATGGGACTGGAACCCGTGGCCAGCAGTTTGAACATACATCTCAGTAGCAGGCACGTTAACCCAATGGCTATCTTGGCAGCATGGGTATTACCCAAATTGATCGTTTACAAACAATCGTATCGAAAATCCGTCCGAATTCGGCCAGTACCATTCGATCGTTTGTAAACGATCAATTTGGGTAATCACTACCAAACATGGGCAGCGGGGGTTGCCCCCCCCCGCTCCCTATGTTTGGGAGTGATGGCTTTTGGAGGTAGCGTGGGCGTCTCCCGCTTCCGGAGGTTTAGCGGCAGGAGACGGAAAAAAAAAAAAAAAGAAAAGCGGACTCTGCGGCGTCAGATCTGACCCACGCTGGAGGGACGGGTCCGGCGCTGCAGGGTTAGAAGATGATGAGATGGTGAAAAGGTAAGTGGGAGTGGGTGGTTATAGTTTTGGGCGGATTTGGTCGTGCCAAAATTGGCGCTGTGGCCGAAAAGACCACGGTCAATTCGGCCAGGAACAATTGTGCCATGGCCAAACCGTATGCATCTGCAGCTTGAATATTGATTTATGTCATACCGAGTATAAAGGCACTTTCTTCTCGTCTGCCTGCCACTGTACCCCAACACACACACACACAGACACTTGCTTTTTTATGGTAGACTATGTGCTATACAAGATGCAATCACATAGCATAGCGGGGCATATCTAAAGGTTTCACGCATTCTCTGCTGGGCAGTACTCTGGATGGCCCATGGCACTTTGGTGACTGGCAGCAAAATGAGAACAAAGTTAATGATGGCTCTGCTGAGACCAGTCCTCTACACTACAAGGGATTACATTATTTGCCCAGGATCATACACTGAGGTTAAAGCGTGAAGCTGGGATTTTAACCGATGCACAGTTTATGCACTTGAACACAAGCTCCACTTGGCACAGATATTTGGATTTCAAGGCCTACAATAATGTCTCTTGTTGCCCACGGCTATGCATGAGAATGCCACACAGTCCTGATTTCCCCTGGAATTCTGAATTCAAGATGTTAAGAGCATTTGCCCATTCATATAAAGCAGCCCTTTCTGTTTCTTTCATGTCAGCCATCCTGGCAAAGCTTTAAAAGGGAAGCTTTGTTTTAAGTGAACGCATTTTGCTAAGGTAATGAGCCCATCAGTGTCAAATAAAGGGTGTGCTGGATAATAAAGGGGCGTTTTGCAGGTCATTACAAAGCCACAGGGCAGCCCAGGTCAGGGAATGGCAACACGCCTGAGCTTTGAACCTGCAGGAACTGGGATCGTGACCCTTCCCGGCCTGTCATGGCTTCTTTCACAATGTAAACACACATGAGAAGCAACGTCCCGCCCTCTTTTGATGTGCTTTACATCAGGGGGGGAAGACAGGCCCCGGAGCCAGGCCTGACAGAGAACGGGTCATGCGGCCACATGATGGCGGGATCTGCCACTGACTACAGCACTGGAGAGTCTCAGAGGCTGACCCGCGGGGCCCCATGAGCGCGACGCCAAGTGCAGCTGCACACGCTGCACTTGCTTAGCGCCGGCCCTGATTGAAACGATTACGATGTGGAATAGACACTCAGCAGACACCGACTTTGCAGCCTCGGTCTGGAAGCAGGAAAGGACACTGCTGTATTCTACCTCTGGAAAAAGACTGGCTAATGTCGAAACAATGCATTGTATTATCCGAGGGAGTGGGCGGTCCGCCCCTTGTTCATCAGAGAAAACTGCCCCCAGTCGAGCAATCAAAGAAAGTTGAACTTTCGATAGGCTGGCTGCACCTGCAAAGCTCTGCACAAGTACTATTTTTCCGCCTCAAAGGAGTTATATTTGCGGTCGGTCGCTGGTGGTCCTTCGATCCAAGTATCACGGGCCAGGCTCCAGTGTCAGGATCTCAGGGCCACTCACATTTATTTCGTCCCGATTCTATACTAACCATTTACATTGGGGAGGGGGTTCTTCCTTTGTGCTTGGGTATAAAGCGGACTCTTACGGGGGCTTGTAAAGCTAATGGGCTCTATCAGGAGTTGGGTGGTATCCCAGCAATAAATGCAGCGGCATACCGCCCTACGCAATTCAAGTTCCTGCAACTTCGGCCAGTGCTATTAGCGCCTGATGACAAGTGGTGGCGGTGGGGTAAGTCCCCATTTTTTTTGAGTCTGTGGGACTCACTTGGGCATTTGTGGCGCAATTGCCACGGCAGTAATTGCACTGCAGTATTTGCACATAAAATAGGCAGAAAGACGGCGCATTCACCTACAGCTCAGAAATGGAGGCGAATTCTCTGAGTTTCCCCCAAACTCGGGTTTCGGCAGAGCGGTAATGTGGTGGTAATAGGGTTACTGCCTCATTTTTACCACTCTGCACAACACCTGGTGAGGCCCAATGTGTCTTAATAAGAGGTTGTAAAGTCTGCCTTAGGTAACGTGTCCCTCATTGTCCCTCATTGTCCCTCATTGTCCCTACCGGGTGCCAATTTATTTATGATTTATTTCATTATTTGCCACGCGCCCAGCAACCCATGAGCATAGGAGCACACAAACACAAAGACAATCAATAATGGATCAGGGCCATGTACCTGCAGAGCTGCTTTCCCAGCTACATGTTCCTGCATGCCCTCTTTCACCCTGCGCTTCCTCCTTACTTTCCGCCGCATTGCCCACTGCCAGCAGTTGCTCCCTCGCCCACTTCCTCTTCCTTTCACACCTTCTCTGGCCCACCTCCTCTTTTCTCAGGCCCTTTGGTGCCCTCAGCATCCTTACATCTTCCACGTCCCCAGACAACACCCGTCTTTCATAGGGAAGGGGATGCATACCTTCTGGATGATGCTCTCACTTGGGGGGGGGGCACCCTTCTTCCCCCCTTTTCTTATTTATTTTCCCAGGGGCACCCCTGCGACCTGGACCACTCTTTTCCATGCCATTAGCACGGGGGACACCGACCCATGGCTCGTGGGTATCCTCGCCTTGCTGCAAACCACCCCTGCACCGTGCTGCCGCTTCCCCTAGTATGCAATAGGCCGGCCACCTTCATGCACCTAGGTAAGACAGAGTGTCTCCTGTGTGGGGAAACTTTGGTGCAGTCGGTCTTCCCTGTTACTTGCCGAGAGATACGGAAAGCTGAATAAATGTCGTCACAGACGCGGAGTGAAACAGTGTTGCCTGTGTGGGGAAACTTTGGTGCAGTCTATCTTCCCTGTTGTTACTTGCCGAGGCATACGGAAAGCTGATAAAATCTCATCTTACTGTTTCCTGTGTGGGGAAACTTTGGTGCAGTCTGTCTTCCCTGTTACTTGCGGAGGCATACGGAAAGCTGATAAAATCTCATCTTACTGTTTCCTGTGTGGGGAAACTTTGGTGCAGTCTGTCTTCCCTGTTGTTACTTGCCGAGGCATACGGAAAGCTGATAAAATCTCATCTTACTGTTTCCTGTGTGGGGAAACTTTGTTGCAGTCTGTCTTCTCTATTGTTACTTGCCGAGGCATACGGAAAGCTGATAAAATCTCATCTTACTGTTTCCTGTGTGGGGAAACTTTGGTGCAGTCTGTCTTCCCTGTTACTTGCCGAGGCTGATAAATCTTGTCTCACGCGCAGAGCGTCTCAGTGTGAGACAGTGTTTGCTGGGTTCCCTGAGGCCCGTGAGGACAGTGACGATGGCTGGGGCTTACACTGTAGGAATTTTTCTCAACTTGGTAAGTCTGTTAGGCTGGTTTCTTTCAATACTTGATCCTGTGGAAAACAGGCTTTTAATATATAGTGTGGAAAAAACGATCCTACTCGTTACTCTGTATATCATATAACCCCAGTGACTATTACAGTCAGTGTTTAGTTGGTCTTTCCTTCTTTCCGGAGATGTCTGGTCGATCTGGTGAGGTGGGGCTGATGCCGCCTCATACTAGATTTCAAACAAAATGTTCAGAGTGGCAACTTGTGTAAAAACTTAAAATCGACTATTATGTCAGACACGGCCTCTTCACCCCCCTCCCCCCATGCTGCCCGCAATTAGTCTCATACCCAATCTGCAAGTACAACCAGATTAGAAAGATGTAAACATGTGGAAAAAAGATACAACAGAAAGGTTGGAATGAAGGCGCCTAAAGCCATGAAAAGAAAGAAATCTCCCTTAGCGATGATTATCAAAGATAAACAATAGTGAGCCACTAAAAACACTGGTGGACAATAATACTATTCAAGATGGACCTTATAGAAAATCGTCACTAGACCCAACTGACGCTGAGATTTTGGAAGCTGATAACTCAGCAGTGAACTTGCAGCAAGGGATGATGGATACCATTTCAAACCAATTGACCCGTCTTCAAGAACAAGGATTTATATTGGTTGCTGAGCACTCTTTTAAAGTGAGGGGAAACCCCTGATGCATCTATGGAGAAAATTGACCGGAAGAAACAAGCACCTTCACCTCTTCAGACTGTGACAGAAGGTAATAAGTCCCTGTCAGAACGGCAGAGGAATCTGTCGTACCAATTGAACAAGGACCCAATAGCACGTCAGAAACAAAGAGGACGTTTATAGTTGTCATCGACAATAATAAATCTGAAAGAGGGCAAGATGAACCCAATGGAAGCACAATTGAGGTCGTCCTCGTCGTCTACTTCAACTTCAGATGACTCTGTTTTCTCCCCTAAATTACATCATGAACAAATAAATCCCTTGGTGCTTAATACTCAATGATGTCGGCCTTAATGATCTCTCTTTCGCCTTTTCTAAAACTCCATGAAACTATGAATGAGAGTGTTAAAGATCAGGCTACGCTACTCGCCATGGTCCACTCTAAGCTAATTTATATTAAGTCTTTCATTACCTTCCTGCAGTCAACAGTGGACCACCAGGCTGCTATGTCGAATCAGATACAAAAAAATCTGAAGGCGTGTATGGATAAAAGGATGATATTGGCTTCCTTGCTGAAAATCGTCTATAGAAAACAAGCTGAACAATTACAACATCTGCCTCCTTTAATCCGACAAACATCGAAGAATATATTACAACCCTCAGAAATTTCAACTGGAAAAGTAGTCGGTTGAGGTTGAAGTGAATGTGAAATTGGATTTCCAACCTCAACCCTGCCAAACAACTAGTGCGGGAACTTCACTGGAAGGATACAAGGAAACTACACTGGTGATGAAAAAGGTATTGGAAACTGAGGTAGTGGTGGGCGTGGTGATGAAGGTAGTTCAAGAGCCGACACCTTCTTTGAGCCTGAAAAGACCCTCCGGTAAAGAGTCAAACAACCTGTTTTCTACCACTGTCTCCACAATCTTCTAGAGGAGTAAGAAAATATATATTTTTTTTTAAATTACAAACAATAATTCGAAAAATATTTCCTCAATGAAAAATAAGAAATCTAACCATGTGAGAAACTTCTTGAGAAATGTATTGATGCCATCTGTTCCTAGTCATTCGATGGACTGTCATCTTGTACCATTGTAAATGAATCCCCGTCAGAGGATGTTTAATCAACAGGAAACCATTATCTCCGATATCGCCTCCTGTCAAGAGGACGATAGCTGTATTGGTGATGGAGAGGAATTATTGGACCTTTCTGTATACACGATAGATGAGGATGCAGAATCGAATAGAGATATGGGTCTAACAGCTGGCAGCAGTTTAAATTCAAATTTAGGGGAAGACATGAGACTAAAGGGAACGGATAAACTCCAGATTGATGCCCTGCAGGAGTGACATCGGCCGATATTTTGGAACGTCAGTGGTATAAAATCAACCAGTGCGAGGGAAGGTATTGATAAATCTGCCTTTGTAACCATGGCTGATAAACGAGCAACTGACAATTTGAAATGAAATTTACTGAATATTACCCATAGGGTGACCTCTAATTTAACTACCTTAAAGTCTGTGAATAATAATTCTGAAACCGATCACAGGGAGAGATCGCCGGACGTAAATACAGGGAGGTCTGAGAGAAGGATAATCCAGCAAAGGCCTCATAGAAAAGGTCAGTGAACTAATTCCCTGCAACTTGAACGTTTATTTCCTGCTCAAGATGGGTTGGCTTAAATCGTTCTAACATGGTGCGACTATTCCACCATATTCCCTTGCTGCGTTTTATTCAGTCTGAGGACATCAAAATAGTAGAATTTGTAAAGGAAACAGTGTTCAATAAAGTCATTATACATTTAACATCTGGTGTGACTAAATCTTCACTATTGGAAGCAGCCCATTTACTTCTGCTCCTAGGCTTTCAACTAATTGATTTGATCAGCAAACGTAAGCCAAGCTCTCAGGACCTGGGCAAGACGAAGAAGGCATCTATGGAACAACAGTATTTGGTGAAATTAACAAACACAGGGAAAGAATGGGCAATGTTAGAGGGGAACATTATCCAGAGAGGGCCATCAAGGACCCCAACACCTTCAACCAAACCCAAAAAAGATATTTTGAAAGTGTCCTTTAAAACTATCGATGGGGGGGCACTGTGATGTGCGGGAAATGAGAGGACGAGCACATATGATATGATATGACATTTATAACGCGCCTAAATATTGAAACCCAGGGGGCCCCGGACCCCCAGTCGAAAATTACTCTCTTTGTGAATAGAAACTAACAACGAGAGAATGTTTGGACGCTAGGGTCTTGGAACACTCAGGGATTTGCACATTTCGCCTCGGATCAGGATATTTGTGCACGGAATGTGGATATTATTTGTCTGCAAGATACTTGACAGATGCAGTGCCCGATTTTGGATGGTTTATATTTCTTATTTAAACATGGCATATAGTGGTGGGAAGGACCGCCCTTCATCAGTTGTAAAAAATGGGATTGGTCTTACTATGGTTGAGTGCCCAAATCCTTTCCTCCAAGTCTTACGTGTGAAACTAGATTCAGGTTTGTCAACTGAACGTAAATGGAGCTTAATTCTCAACATATACTGGAATCCGGTAGCCATTAGAGAGAAGATCTTCCTAAGAGCAGTAGTAGGGGCTATAGATACATTGTATGTGCAATACAGGGTGTACTTTGTGATACTAGGAGGAGGTTTAAACAGCCCTTGTATTGATGATTTAGGGAAAATCGTAGATGAGAATTGAAACGGTAGTAGTCTAAAAAGACAGAAGCAATAACTCCCTTTTAAAATTATCTTGGGGCGGTAAAAGGAAGATAACCGATAAAAGGTGGGAAGCCAATCTGGAGGCTTTCAGGGAGCTAAATCATTTGCACCGTAGACCTTTGGGATATCTCCACCTTCTTAGCCAATTTTAATATCCAGTGGGAACAACAAACAGACAAACTATACCCCTTTAGTGATGGAGTATGCCATAGCTGAAAGGAGTAGGAAAAAGCAAATTCCGTCTCATAATCATGTACCGGATGGAAAAATTAAGGAAGAAAGAAAACAACTGCGTAAAGCTCTGAGGGCTCTAGGTAAAATGGATGGAGCCCTGTGATTTCATCTCCAGAAAAAGAGAAAGCAAAGATATACAAATTGGCTCTCGGGATACAAAAGACAACTGCTGCAAAGAGATGCCAAAGTGATGCTAGGTGCACTGGCTAATAAAGACTCCAGACAGATCCGGCAATGGCTTAACAAAGCCATCTCTTCTGATCGACCTTCTCTAATGAATGTGGTAACAGGAGGAGGTTTGGACCAAGTTTTATGAGGATTTATTCGGGCAAGGGAGTAGTCCTTATGCCTATGTACCTATTCCATTTTATAGATTGGCTTTTTTGACTAGAAGTTCCAGATCTAACATATCCATTGGAAAATACCAAGGACCATGTGCGGTTCTTGGTATTTTCCAATGGATATGTTTGATCTGGAACTTCTAGTCAAAAAAGCCAATCCATCAAATTCCCCTGGCCCAGATGCACTTACCAGTTCAATGATTAAGGAGGCTAAGGATGCGTGGTTACCCTTCATATTTAGGCTGTTCACTCAGGTGATTGTGTCGTGGGAGATTCCTGATTCCTGGCGATCAGCCATTATTGTCCCCATTTTTAAGAACGCCACTAGGACTGATCTGTCTAAGTATCGTCCTATTGCTCTTCTAGATTTCTTGGGAAAACTTTTCACAGCTTTACTCCAGAAATGTGGTATCCCTACAAAATATCCCCACCAAAAATATCGCCGTATATATGGCCGTTTGTCTCACCATAGGTGATATTTTTGGGGGGGATAATTTGTGGGAGCGGGAATTACGGGGTGTCCCCGCACATAATAATGCGGGTGTTGCGGGGGCGTGCCCCGCAGGGTCCATGGGTCAATATAACCGCAAAATGATGGCGATATTTTTATATCGCAATATTTTTGCGGGGATATTAACACATGGAACCAGAAATGTTTGAGGAGGTGGATGGTGGAGTCAAACAGGATAGACATGCAACAATACATTTTTGTCCAGGGGGTCGGAACAGAACTGAACTTGTTTTTGCTAAACATTTTGAAGGGAAAAGCTTTAAAAAAAATGTTTAAGAAACTAAATCGAACAAAAATTTACTGAGCTTCTGTGAATTTCAGAAAAGCATCGATAGTCTTGACAGAAACTTGTTATGGGCAAAAATGGAGGCGTGGAAAATCCTGAATTATGTATTGACAGCAATAAAGGCCTTATATACCGCAACTAAGGTGCAAATCAGGCTTAATGCCCCGGTACTCCTAACTAAAGTGATTGACACCCATAGAGGATTAGGGAAGGGTTGCCTGCCCACTGGTCTCGGCTCAAGTTGCAGAATGATATGACAAGAAACGCGTTGGAGATAACGCAGCAAAAACCACCATTTTAGTTTGAGTGGCAGACAGAAACAGTCATTTGAATGGTATTTTGGGGGAGGGTGGGGTGGGTTATCTCCCAGATGTCATTGGTGATTTATCTTGGAGCACAAACTCCAGTGTAGCAGGTATTCCTTGGGAAAAAGACCTGAAAATAAAAATCAAGTGCCTCCTCGCCCAAGCTTGGGTGCTTCATAAAAAATACGGAAAATGTTCTTTATTGCCGATTTTGACCTATAAAACTAAGGTAGTCTCTATTATGACCTATGGTGCGGAGGCTTTCATATTTACCTTATGGAAAATCTGGGCGTATTTTGAAGGCTTTTTCTGGAGGAAAGTCTTGAGGCTCCCACAGAATGTCCATTTGGCCGTGATATGATATGAACTGCGCTTGATTTCCATCCATGCAATTACGACATGGAAGACGCTTTCATTATTTAGAAAGTGCATTATGACGCCCACGGTCATTGCATATCAGATTTTGATGCCAAAGATGGGTAAAAGAAATGATGAATAATTGCTAGATCAGTGGCTTCGTGTGTGTGAAGCCATACTTGAACTCTTGGAAATTAGTCGAGAAATTCTGCTAACAAACCCAGAGAAGGTTAAAAGAATACTCTGGGAATATGACTGGATCTCGACCTTGAAAGAGAAAGATAGTCAAGCCCTCCAAACCCTGCTGAGAAATGAAATAAAGGCACATCGCAGAGTTCCTAGATATTGGATTAAATTTCCTTCTGTGTGGTATAGCGATCAATTTACGAGGCTCCGGTTCAGTATATTAGCCACAAGGCAAATTTTGAAAATACATGGGCGAGTCGCGGATTTAACTGGTAGGTGTTGTGCTTCCAAAGAAAAGATTGAAACGGTATAACATATTACTTTGTTTTGTACTGAATTCACTACCCTGAAAATTCGCCATATTGGTAATCTCATTCTAAGCAGACACTGCCTTGAAGCAGAAGCTATTAGGGCTTGAATTCAAGTGGGAAAACATTATTCAAGCATTTTCGTAGTCATTCAGTCTCTGAAAGAAGACCTTGAGTTGAATGGGTCTTCTGAGTAAGACGTAATAGCATTATTGTATTGGTTAATGTGTTAATAGTCGGATCCTTGTATGAAATGAAAATGATTCCAAAGTTGAGTGAGGGAAGGAACTGGCAGGATTTGGAGTGGTTTGTGTTTTGCTTTTTATTGCAGGAATCAAATGTGGATTGGTTTGTTCTTATTAAAAGATCAAGGTTTCTAATTAGCCATAAATCTTAATTAAAAAATGTCTTGCTTCCGCCTCCTTTGGTTTGCTGTGGAAGTCTGTCTACAGTGTTCATTGCTACAGGGTTTAAAAACCCATTTTGGCCGCGGAGCGGCCGCGGAGAGCTGCGAGGAGGTGCAGTCTGGCAGTCCGGCTACTGGCGCACTGTCCACTGCGTAACTGCGCAAAGACTATGCCTATCAACCCAAAAGAGGATTAAAACAAAGTGCCTAAATCGCACATACAGAACAGACAAAAGTACTGGCCTCTATCCTATCGACTTTGCCCGATCACTACTAATTCACCTCCTAAGAAAAAAACATCTAAAGTATTGGTGACTGTGGCATCATGGAGGATATCATTGGGGCTAATAAGCCTCGGCCAAATGAATACGAAGAAATGGGCCGCGTGTTAAGGAGCGGCGTACAAAAAACAAAAGGATCAGCGTCGAGTGAAAATCAAAAAAAATCAACAAACAAAGCAACAGAGACCGCAAACTCAGGTAACAGCATAGCCTCTCCTCCTATACCCCCCCCCTCAGGTCCCCTCACCAATATGACTCACCTTAGAGAGAAGAAGTTGATCCTGAGCTGGGATGCGTCGGATGTGAGCGGCCGCTGATCTTGGAGGGGCGTGGGCCCCGGAGGGGGTGTCCGCCGTCTCGGTCTCCACGGGGTGAGGCCGGCGACGAAGGAGGCGAAGGATTCCTAGAGAGACCGAGGTTGGCTCCGCTGTCGCCCGTTCTTGATGGGCTGGGCTCAGTCAAGGGGGCCAGCGGTGGTCGAGCGAGAAATCGCGATGAGAAGGGAGAGGAGGCGAGAGGAAATGAGGCGGATCCGGCACATGTGGTTCTAGGGCTGAGCGCGGAACTCTTGGGGAGCGGAGCCCGCGGGCCCGCCACCGTGCAGGAGGAGGAGACATCCGGCGAGGCTGCAACGAAAGAGCACAAGGACATGGGCGTGGAGCCTGCATGGGTGGTTTCAGGGCTGAGCGCGGAGCCCTTGGGGAACGGAGCTCGCGGGCCCGACACCATGCGGGCTGAGGAGATGCCCTCTGGTGGCGCACTGAAGGAGTGTAAAGATACGAACAAACTCAATGCAACGGGCCATACACAAAAGATTATAAAGGACTCAAGAGAGCTCACAGACAATAAAGCGACAAAGATAAACAAGAGGCTCGTTCTAAATGATATAAAAATATGCAAAAGTGAGGTCCATCCAGTGACAGTGCGATCCGACTTACCCAGCCCGGAATGGAATCAATCAGAGTGTAGAGACACTAGCTGTCAAAACATCACTCTATCATACTCGGAGGAACAAGAAATGGGAGATATGGAAGAATTAAATATTCTGAGGGAACACAACTGGGCTAAAACACATACCTACTCGCATTCAGAAACTCAAGAAGAGGAGCCTCACAAAACAGAAATAAAACACCTATTTGAGGACAACAGGAAAGAAAATGAAGTACAAACATTTCCTGACAATAAAGAAAACGAATATCTAATGGATCAACAAACAAAAAGACAAGGAGCCAATAAATACAATCCAACTAATTCATCGACTCCGAACAACAGACTACCACCAAAACTACAAATGAAAAAAATGGGAAAATCAACACTCCCGTATAACAACCCGATCGGAAGATTCTTTGAAAAATTAGGGAAGCCTCCTATAGTAAATCGTTTTGAACTTTCCAATTCAGAAATTCTGGCAGGAATTCCACCATCCCCTCAAAGAAACAAAATATTCTCACCAAAGTTAGAAAAGTCATCAGAGGGGGGAGTTTTACAATCGCATATACGTTGGCATCCAAGCCAACTCCCCTCACGTCAAAAGCCAGAAACAATTAAAATTGGTACAGATAGTGGAACTAAAGAGAACAGACCGCAGGTTTTTGAGGAAGATAAGAAAAATTCAACATTGCAAACAGTAATATCAGAAAAGGACAAAGAAAATAAACAAGAAGGCAAACCAAACTCCGACCAGATGGGAGAAAACAACAAGGACAGAGAAAAAATAAAGATAACAAATAACGAAAATGAAAATCCGGTGCTTACACAACCAGCTAATTCAGGGGAAAATAACATCGAGATTGTACTCAATGAAAATAAAATCGAAAAAGAGGAAAAAAAAGCAGACCGCTCTATGAAGCCAAAACCAACCCAGCTGTGGAACCAAGAAGAAATAAAACTGGCAGAGGCAATATTGAATTACAAAAAAATGCTAAAACACAGAGAGAATACCCCGGGCTGGAACCACCCGCCGCTACACAAAAAACTAGATGTCTCGGCAGATGCCATACGATTCCTGTTTCCCACGACACACAAAGCGAAATTCGAAAGTGAAACCCCATTAAAAAAAGAAAAAAAACTCACCCGGCAATAAGGTGGACATTTTACCTGTTATGTCAGCTGTGACCATCGCACTGGCACCTTTCGGGAAATTATACGAAACAATAAATGAGACATTAAAAGACCATACTTCATTATTAGCAGCTTGCAATATGAAGCTAACACACTTGGAAGGATACATAACAGCCTTAGAGGCATGGAAGGCATCCTCAAAGGAGCAAGGCACCATGACGGACAAAATGGAGGTGTTCCAGTTTAAAAAAAAAGCAGTATCCTCTAGTTCTCAAACCGACCAGATTGAAAATAAGAAAAATGGGTACGAAGATGAACAAACAGAAACCACAGCAAAAATAAACTGGAGACCGACTAAAACCAAAGAGAAAAAAGAAACGAACCTAAAGAAAATTGAAAAAGACTTAAAAGAGGAATACAAAGAAAACCAGTCGATGAGGGACCCAAATGAGAATGACCATCAATCTCAAAGAAAGAAGACCACAAAAAATAGCTCATGCCAAAAAGTAAAACTAAGTGCAAAAGGACCAACTGCAGAGGATAAACAATACCTAGAAAAAAATGTAAACTTATGCATGTCCAAGTGGATAGCTGGGACTGACCAAAAAACTAAAATTGCAGAAAGTGAACTAAAAGAAACAAACACGAAATCAACACAAACATGTGGAGGAGAGTTCGCTTGATTTGGCAGACCTAAGTACATATTCGATTAAAAACTCAGAGTCGGAAATACCCCGCCCAAGTGGAAAGAAAAGAAAGGTGTCCTTTGTGGAAGATACTTCCCCAAGAACAGATCCAAGAGTTACAAATAAGCCGACACAATCAAAGGCATCTGGAAAAGAGAAATATAAAACAGACGACCTAAGATATAGAAGAAGTCGGATAACTCCAGAAAGGAAAACGTTGTTCCGATTGGCTAACACAAAGATAAACAAAACCAAATACGAAAGTGATAAGGATCGCCCTACACAGACTAAAAAGCAAAAACATGAGGACGAAAGGGCTGATAACACACTGAATAGTGGAACCCGTCATAAACAATACTCTCAACACAATCAAAATGCAAGACAAAATAAAACAGAAACATCCTCACATAGAAAAAGTGCAGAAACACCACAAAACCGATTCGAAAGAAGAGAAAAAACTAGCTCAAGTGACAGACACTCAGAAAGAAAAACCAGAATAAACAGAAGACCATTGGACTACTCCATACAGTTAAACCCCACTCGGACATCAACAATTTTCACTCACAAAAGTAACTCATCACGTACCTTGAAATTAGAAAAAAGTGACAAAAATGGGGAAAAGATCTTACTAAATAGAAAAGCAACTATGAGGCTACTACAAAAAGTGCACATAGGAGATCAAATTAAAAGTGTGGATTTAAACATAGTGGAGTTCGCACACAAAGCCCGGACAGACAGCATCTTCCTGCATATTACATCTTATACAGTGAAAAAACTCCTGTTATCTGTGGCAGGAGACCTAGTCAAAAGAGGGTATACCTTAAGAGAAACTACAGCAGAAGAAAGAGGGCATAGAAGAGACGATCTGCACAATGCAAGAGTAAAACGCAGATATGAGACAAATGAAAAAGAAACAAGAAAAACCTCACAGATAACACCTATAACTGAAAGACGATCTAGAACAAAGAGAAAATTCAATCTAACATTGGAAAAAGATGAGCGAAAAGAATCAGAGGATCGTCGTAAATCACGAGAAACATTAGATCAAAGTGGTTCAAAGAAGAAAAATGACAAGGAAAGAGCAAAGACCAGAGAAAACTCTCTTTCCCAAGATAGCTGGACAAAAAATGACAAGAAATCACAAAGACCATCTCCAAGAAAGCCTAAAGGTCCGCTTCTTACACAGATCACCAGAGAACAAGAAAAACGCACCACCTATGGAAATGTCTCAACGCAGATGCAGACGAAAAAGACAGAAAAGAACCTTAATAAATGGGCATGGATCCCTTCGGCGTTGACAAGATATGTGAGGAAATAGCAACCAAATCGTCCCTCTGACAACTTAGATGGAGAGACGTTAAAAGAGCATAACGCGGCTGAAGAACCAGACCAAAACATCATTATTGGCTCGTGGAACACAAGAGGCCACATCCACCTGACTTATTCAGGAGATGTGAACCTTGGCCTATTTGACCTGATAAGTTTACAGGAGACCTGGTTACTATCTCAGCCGAGCCTGGATGGCTTTGAAGTATTACTCTCTCCGGCACAAAAAGGAGAAAGAGGACGTCCTACCTCAGGCCTGTTGACAGCTGTAAAAAGCGGTGGTGCTCTCAGAATAGTTCACAACCTGATATCATCTCTGACAATTCATGCAACACTGTTAGAATGAAATAAAGAAGACTCTACGCAAAAAAAACTCAAGCAGGACCTTATCCTACTACTAAACGTCTATTGGAATGCGACGGTGACAAAGACCAAGAGTTTCATAAATAACGTGGAGAAAATTCTAACAGATGCAACTGAGAGGTACGACATGGACCACACCTTGATATGTGGCGACCTAAATGCCACCTGCCCTGCATTTGAGATGGAAAGGACAACTCATAACACGGGCAATGCACAATCAATAGCGAGAGGTGTAGCATGGACAAAACTGATGGAATCGTGGGATCTGTACAACCTAAATTCCCTAGAATCGGCCAAATCCAGAATTCCAACATGGGAAAGTGCTGGCAGAAGAAGCACAATTGATTATATCTTTGCCTCAAAAGAGCTATATCTCTCAACCAGAAGTTTCAAGGTAGTGAAAACCACGGCGAGTGACCACAATCTACTAACTGCAATGTGGCCAGTAAAAAAAAGGATGCCGGTGATAATGCCAAAAAACCTGGAACTAACCAACAAGGAAACCGATTGAAAATTACAACAGAAAGCATAATTTCTATCGCGGCAGCTTATAATGGACAAAAAACCTCAAACACTTCGAAAGAAAATCTGGATTACAGCCCTCTTTTGATCCCTTATCTACATCCACGACGCATACGAGCAGATGACAAAACATATTTACAATGAAGAACTGAGGTTAAAGAAATCAAAACTAAGAAAGGCTACTCGGCTTGCACGAACAAACCCAACACAGACAAACGTAGACTTGGCATCCAAAACTAAAAGACTGTACAAATCGTGGATACAATCGACACGCTGGAAATTATATCAAGTGGATGCAGAGAACATGCTGAGAGCAGTCTGTAAAAAAAACTCACGAGATTTTTGGGCAATCATAAAACACAAAACCTCGCCTACGGACACAAGAACTATAAACAGTGTTGCAGAAAAAAATGGAGTGAACATTATACTGACCTATACAAAGATCCTATCCCAGAAGAAGCAACAGCGACTACCCAAGATGACGCAACCAGGATAGTATGCTCAGAGGAGGATATTTTGACAAAGATTAAGAATTTGAACAACTCCCGTGCCCCTGGCCCAGACGGCATCTCCAACGCCCACTTGAAACAGGATGCAGAAATTTGGGCTCCACTAATATCAGAAATCTTCAGAAGATCAAGGATTTCGAAAACCATCCCTGATACGTGGAAGACAGCAAACATCGTCCCAATTTATAAAAAGGGCCCAAGGGACGATCCGAGAAATTACAGGCCGATTGCACTATTAGACGTGCTCGGCAAACTTTTCGGATCCCTGTTGTTGGATGAATTTCAGATATGGCAAAAAGAGGCAAAAACAACTGACCCCTTCCAATCAGGATTTGAAAAGAACTTGGGAACGTCAGTAAACATTATGCTGATCAGTATATTAAAATCAAAAGTCTTTGAGGGGCATCCATCAATATTCATTGCTTCAATTGATTTGGTCCAAGCTTTTGACCGCGTGAATAGGAATAAACTGTGGAGAAAACTGGAGAAACAAAAATGTCCACCATCCATTCTTGATCCAGTGAAAGCGCTATACAGTGAAACGTCGATTAAAATC
Organism: Ambystoma mexicanum; assembly: GCF_040938575.1. Classification (NCBI taxonomy): domain Eukaryota; kingdom Metazoa; phylum Chordata; class Amphibia; order Caudata; family Ambystomatidae; genus Ambystoma; species Ambystoma mexicanum. The sequence continues at coordinate 99,769,071 of NC_090936.1, read as the reverse complement.
TGGCTCAACGAAGCAGGCTGGATGTCTGAAAACATAAAAACGGCCAGAGGTGTGAAACAAGGCTGCCCTCTGGCGCCGGCACTGTACAAGGCCTACATGGCCGACAAAGCAGATTCTGAAAATGACACTTGATCATTTCAACCACAAATAGGCGATTCAAAGGTGACAAGACTGCTCTATGCAGATGACATTCTACTGCTTGACCAAACAGCAATTGGACTCCAGAGACAAATAGACAGTCTCACAGCCTACTTGAAAAAAACGACCTAGAACTTAATACATCAAAAACAAAAATCTTGATCTTAGAAAAACCAACAAGACCAAAAAAAGATCGCAATGGTTCGCAAATTCTGAGAAACTGGAAACAGCTAAAAGCTGTACTTACTTAGGGGTGAAACTCTCGTCCAGTAAAATCGATAAAACGATGCAAGAACATCTCATCGCCAAAACAAAAACCTTAGCAGCACAGGCAATATCGTTGGATAGAAAATTTGGGAAATTTTCAATTCTTCCTTTAATAAACTTCTACAGAGCAAAGGTCTGTCCAACTCTGACCTATGGAGCAGAAGCTATGTTACATCTGCCGAAGACTCTATGGGCTAAACTTGAAGGTACATTTTGGCGTAGAGTGCTACGACTTCCAAACTCCACTCCCCTTGCAATTATCCGACGTGAACTGAGCCTTCAATCATTGGAATCCGTGGTGACGAGAAACAGCCTATTATTCCTGGGTAAAATCATAAGGCACCCTAGACCAAAAATTCTGGAGATCATACTCCAAGAGATGAGGAGCGAAAAAAACCCGATGTTAACAAGTTGGTACAGCAGACTGTTGGAACAGGTGGCTAAAATCGGATGTTCTGAATGGGATATAGAAAGGATCCCTGGAAAAATAAAGAGAAAACTTAAAATACAAGACTGGATTGAGACTTTAGACAAAGCAGAAGATCTCACAACTTCCACACATCACATAATGAACACCCAAAAAATAGATGGTCAGAAACTACTTAAAAAAGTTTCCAGACAAACGATTGAGAACAACTTTTTTGAGAGCAAGGCTGAATTTACTGAAAACCAATGAGATTATTTTTCGAAGAAAACAGTCGACTACTAAAAACTGTCGATATTGTGAGATGATGGAAAACGAAACATTACGCCATCTCCTCCTTCATTGTTCAGGAACAAAAAAGCTGCGAACTATCTATCTTAATCCACTCAGAGCTCGGCACCTAACGGCAAACGAAGAAACTTGGTGGAACATGCTAATGTGTGGCAATTCCACATCTTTGACTGTGGCAACAGCGAACTTTTTGGAAAAATTGAAGCTAGAGGGAAAAAAACAATAAAAGAAAGCTCCAAACTTTGTAACAAACAGAAAACTACACAACAGTCACAACGAGAAACAACAAATAAAGACAGGAAAAATCTGGACAGAATTTGTAAAAATTGTAATACAATTAAACACAAAAAATAAAAAAATAAAAAAAATAATTAAAAAATGTTTGTTTAAAAAAATATATGAAAACACGTGTCAGACCATGAGAGCATGGATCCTCCCAAATGACTTTCTATCAAAAGCAAACTTTGCCAAACCAGCCATCTCCCTGCTTCCCATCTGCAGGTCTGGGGGGACCCACTCTGACTTCCAAATGGACCAACGCAAACTACTGACAGGGGACGAAGGTTTGCAGGCGCCAAGAGGGATACATTGTTTGAACACTGTTATATCCGCCCTACGTCCCGCAGCGCGGTGACGTAGGGCAGCTTAATAAAAGCCCCGCCCCCTCGAGTGGGGAGCAGTTCCGGGCAAAGCGAAACCAGCGTGTGTTCCTTTTCAGCGCTCCTGCCCAGGCCGCGCTCCAGCCCACGCGGCCTCCTGGACCGGAGCCAGCCCCTTCGTGCTGGGCCTCCGGAGAACACAACAATGGCGACGAGGTGAGCGAGCATCCACGCGCTCCACCACGACTTTGCACGCGGAAGCCACACGGACGCTCCGTGTGAATTTTTGGACACCCGGTGGGGGTCCCCACGGTCACGTGACCCCCACCCCCAAAAAAAAAAAAAAAAATTTTTTTTTCTTCATTCCCCTCCCACACCTCATCCTCAGGGGGTGAAAAAAAATTATTTTTTTTTCTGCTCTTCTCGTGTCATCCCAGTCATCACCTGCAAAACGTCTCCTGCATGGAACAGGCCACGAAGCGTCAATCCATCGGAGTACAAGTGCCGGTAGGACACTGCCCTAACACAGGGCGCGCACGAACCCAGAAGGCAGTGAATCGGTGATCAGGCGAACGCCACACCATGGCGACTGGGTCATCGACCCCTGGACCCTCCACACCGTCCAGGATGGCGGCAAACCTGTCTATGGCGTCACCACCGCCTCGCACGCAGGGGAGTTCGTCGACGTTGATCCAACCATTCGACCCATTCACAGACCCATCGTCCAGTGGGCCCAGATGGCAGCTATGGCTACAGAAGTTTGAGATGGCCATGGAATGTAAGGACGTCACGTCATCCAGAAAAATGAAAGCTCATCTACTCCTCAGTGTGGGCGACGAAGCGCTGCGCATCTTTAACTCTTTGGATGTGGGTGACGGCCAAGATGCATACCGGAGTGCGAAGGACGCTCTAACAGCACACTTTCTCCCGCAACTAAATCCAGACTATGAGACTTTTATCTTTTGCACAACCATCCAGGCCCCCGATGAGACTCTCGACGCCTACCACACGAGGCTGAGGAAGCTGGCCATGTCGTGTGAGTTTACGAACACTGAAAGGGAGATCAGGAGGCAAATCATAAATGGAATCCACTCGGAGAAGCTGAGGCGTCTCGTGCTCAGTGAAAAGGGCATCCCTCTACAACGCATCCTGGAACTGGGTCGACAGAGGGAGCTTGCCCACTCCAGGGCCGCCAACATGGAAGTGACCCTACAAAAACTCCAGCCGTCATGTTCCACAGCGATGGTTGCTCAAATCTCGGACAGACAATCAACGAGGAGCGAAAGTGGCAGCGGCTACACCCAGAACAGGGGGCAGCCTCGAGCACCAGGACCAACCGAATGTGGATGGTGTGGCGGTCAAAGGCACGGAAGGCGAAACTGCCCGGCGCAAGGCACCACGTGCGGAGCATGCGGCAGGAAGGATCACTACGCGAAAGTGTGCAGATCTGTGAACACGCCACTGCAGCCTCCACAAGGATCCCAGGAAAAAGGGTCATCGAAAAAAAAGAAACAAGCCAGCGCGAGGAGGGTAGCGGTAGTCAACTCCTCGACAGAAGAAGAAGGGGATGACCTCTCAGCCCTACGACAAACAGCAGGCACTGAGAACGAAGGAAAGGGCCGAAAGGTGTACTTAGTATCGACACTAAACCAAGGGCCAGCAGCGTCGAAAAGAACCGCCAGGCGACGAAAATGCATGGTCAACATACAAGGCCAGGACATACAAATGACCATTGACACGGGGGCCTCGGTAAACGTCATGCCAACCACCGTTTTTCAAACCCTCGCACCACGACCCGAGCTAAAATCCACAGACACTCGGTTGTTTGCCTACGGCAGTCGGAAACCTCTACCAGTCATCGGGAGGTTCTGCACCACTCTTGGGCATGGCGAACAGAAATTATGGTCGAAAATCTATGTTGTCAAGGCGGGAATTGAAAGCCTGCTGAGCGGTGATGCGGCTGAAGACCTGGGCGTGGTCAAATTCATATGCCACGTTGACGACACATCCGAGGTTGAGAACTTCCTCAGGCAACACCCCAAGCTACAAAGGGGGATAGGCTGTCTCAAAGGAAAGACCATCAAACTACATATTGATCAATCAGTGCAACCACGTGCTGTAAGACACCGAAGGACACCCTTCCACATGAGGGAACAAGTTGAGAAGGAGCTAAGGTCGCTCGAAGCCGCTGGTATTATTGAAGAAGTCACGGGACCAACACCGTGGGTTTCCCCGATGGTAGTCACCCGGAAGCCCAAACAGCCAGGAAAAGTTCGGATCTGCATTGACATGCGCCTGCCCAATGCTGCCATCAAAAGAGAGCGACACATAACGCCTACAATTGACGAAATCATCACTGACCTCACTGGATCGTGTGTGTTCTCGAAGGTAGACCTAAAGGCGGGGTACCACCAGCTGAAGCTACACAGAGAGTCGCGCTATATCACCACGTTCTCAACCCACCTAGGTCTGAGGAGGTACAAGCGCCTGAGTTTCGGCATATCGTCGGCCGCGGAGGTTTTTCAACAGACCATCCAGGAGGTCATCAGAGGCATACCAGGGGTATTGAACGTGAGCGATGACATCCTAATATATGCACCGGACACCAAGGAACACATCATGAGACTCAAAACACTACTGGGCAGGCTGGAAAGCGCCGGACTCACAATCCATCGAGAGAAGTGCGAATTCCTAAAACCGGAAATAACTTTTTTTGGATACAGGTTCGACCGCACCGGCATATCACCTGATCCCCAGAAAGTGGCGGACATACAAGCTGCCAGCCCCCCCACGACTCCCACCGAGGTGCGCAGTTTCCTGGGAATGGCCACCTACTGTGGCAGATTCATTCGGAACTTAGCAACCCTATCCGAACCGCTGCGGGAACTAACAAAGGCCAGCACCAAATGGGACTGGGGGCCCGAATGCCAGCAAGCCTTTGAGAGCATAAAAGACTCCCTGTCGACTGATACCAAGATGGCCTACTACGACACGGACCTCACGACCGAACTATTTGTGGATGCCAGCCCTGTCGGACTTGGAGCAATCCTGATGCAGGTCACGAAGGAGGGTACCAAAAGGTCAATTGCATATGCATCCAGGGCGCTCACAGCAACTGAACAAAGGTACTCCCATATAGAAAAGGAGGCCATCGCCGTTCTATGGGGGTGTCGACACTTCCACATGTACCTATACGGGCGTAAGTTCACGGCGATCACCGACCACAAGCCCCTACTACCAAGCTTCATTGGGTCATCGGCACACCCACCAGCCAGAATCACCAAGTGGTTACTACACCTCCAGCAATATGATTTCGAACTTGTCTACCAACCGGGCAGTGGCAACCCCTCGGACTTCCTGTCGAGACACCCACGTCCAGCCACCCAGCAGGAAGTGCTAGTCGCCGAAGAAACGGAGGAGCACATTTGTCAAGTAGTCCACACCATGAGGCCCAAGGCAATAAACATTGAGGACATTGCAACAGAAACCCAGAATGACCCCTGTTGCGATCTGGTAAAAGATGCCATCATGTCAGGCAACTGGAAAGACTTCATGTCGCACACACGCAACAGAACCGAGGGGGCCAAGGAGTTCCTAGCAGGCATGTTCACGGTTCGGCAAGACCTCTCAATCACGGAGGGAGGGCTCCTGCTAAGGGGTGACCGCATCATCATACCCCCGAGGCTGCAGGACAGGATAGTGGCTCTAGCGCATGAAGGACACCAAGGGCTGGCAAGAACAAAGGCACGGATCAGACACAGGGTATGGTTCCCTCACATCGACGATCGTGTTGAGGACCTAGTGAACACATGTCTACCCTGCCAAATAACGAGTGGACCACCGGACCCAGAACCAATCCTATCGGCCGAGCGTGGCCGAGCACGATGGGAAGCCATCAGCATTGACTTTTGCAAAATCAGAGAGGGTCTACATCTACTGGTGGCAATCGATGACCACTCACGCTATCCAGAGGTCGAGATAGTGGAGTCCACCGCCGCGGAAGTGGTCATCCCGGCAATAGAAAAGATGTTTGCCACCCATGGCCTGCCCACGACCATTAAAAGTGACAATGGACCCCCATTCACAGGGGAGGAATTCAGGTCATACCTACAGGAACTGGGCATTAAATATCACCACATCATGCCAAGGTGGCCACAAGCGAATGGGGACGTCGAGCGATTCATGAGGACCATCAACAAGGTACTCCGAGTATCAAAGGCAAACGCCAGCCCGTGGAGGGTCGACCTATTCCGGTTCCTAAGGAACTATCGGGTCACCCCCCACAGTACCACGGGCATACCACCTGCTGACCTTATGTTCGGAACTATCATCAACTCGTCGATCCCCCATCATCCAAGCAGAACCCCTGACGACGTCGACCATGCACGCGTGGAAACGAGGAGAACACGTGCCAATGCTCACATGAGCACCAAGAGAAGAGCAAGGCCCTCAAACCACAGAGTGGGCGACCAAGTCATCATGTTGCGAAATCCCACGAAATCCAAGTTAGACACCAGGTATGAGGAACTGCCATGGACTATCAGCAACCGGCGTGGGACCATGATAACTGTCACACGGGGAGGTCGGGAAGTAACAAGGAACGCCTCCTGGTTCAAGCCTGTGCCCCAGCACCTCTGGACGGACTGCGAGGGGCCTCACGACGACAATGAGCAACAAGGCAGCGACGTGCCGGCGCCAGACCCCGAGGAGGAACACACAGGGGATTGCAGCTGGCAATCACCGAGACTGCCCGGCAGTGAGGACACATGCAGCGAAGGTGAGCAGACTTACGAACCGAGCGGGGACAGCCCCCACGCGAAGCGGTACAGTCTGAGAAAGACCACGAGACCGCCTACGAGGCTGAATGACTATGTATGCTAAGCCAACAGCAATGGCAGGAGTTTATAGTTGAGCATATTGCTTATGTTTGTTTTGTTAGGTTATTTTGAAATAAAGGAGGAATGTTATATCCGCCCTACGTCCCGCAGCGCGGTGACGTAGGGCAGCTTAATAAAAGCCCCGCCCCCTCGAGTGGGGAGCAGTTCCGGGCAAAGCGAAACCAGCGTGTGCGTGTGTTCCTTTTCAGCGCTCCTGCCCAGGCCGCGCTCCAGCCCACGCGGCCTCCTGGACCGGAGCCAGCCCCTTCGTGCTGGGCCTCCGGAGAACACAACAAACACCTAAAAACACTTCTTAAAAACAGATATACCCGCCTCAATATCAATGTCTAAGATAAGTTGATAGCTTTCCAGGAGATGCATGGTGTGATTTCCAAGACCCGAAAACTGTGTGATTTTATATGGCCGAAATACACGTGAAAAGGTTTCCTCAAGGCCCGAGCTTAGTAAACACACAAGACATCGCCATTAAAGAGGAGAGCAGTCGAAAGGAAACTGGAATAATGTGTGAACTAAACTTGGCAGGGCCCAGGGTCTGTCTGGGAAATATGTCATTCAGGTGCCGGGGTGAAGCCAGCCCAGGGATGGCAAGTGCAGGGTTTGACCTACTTTCAGATAATGGCAGGTGGCGTGGCCTTCAATGTCATTGTTACACTAACACACCAGTCACGTGAGTCATGGAGGGCAAACAAGACCTTGCGTGCTGTGGTTCCTCCTAGGCACCGCGGCAACCCCAGTCCGTTCCTTTCCATGCGTTGTTTCATGTAAAAACGAGACTTACTACTCGTAAAAGGTACTAAATGCATGTATAGCAGAGGGCGCCTCACTAAATCACGCGATACTCGCAGGGACACACGATGGGGTGAAAGTTAGTGACGCAGAGGGAGACTCGATGGCACCATTCCTGAAAAGGTATAGTGCCAAGTTGTCCTTCAGTCCGCCATTTCTGTGGTCAGATTTTCTAAGTTTCTGTCAATCTTGATAGTACTGTTGTACAACAGCGGTGTGTGTGGAGGAGCGGCAAGGCGCCACTAGGTCAGGGGCTTTGTATTCAGGGAGAGTGGTGAGTGTGGAGGGTGCGAGCCGGGTGGGGAAGGGGCCAGAGAGGGAGTGGTGGCAAAAGGGTAGGTGGGGGGGGGAGAAGAGAGAGAAAGAGAGAGAGAGAGAGAGAGAGAGAGAGAGAATATTTGTTGAAGGATGCGTAATGAGTGAAGCAACAGGGGGCGCATCTCAGTAGTTGTAGGGAGATGACAAGGAGAGGGGGGGCTACATAAGTCACTATTTGAAACATAAGGAACTGGCGGGATGCGAGGATGATGTTGGGGTGCTGTTCCCACAAATCCAGTTGATGACATTTCGTGTGCAGTCTTTCCCTCCACTGATTTTTACCTCAAGCTGGCCCCACTCAGCCGGCCAACTGTACCTTTCTTGTACGGAAGAAATTAATAATCAGACATGTTTTGTAGAATTGCCTCCTTTATGCAAAAGCAAAGCATTGTCTGCAAAAAAACAAAGATGCTTAATTTGGCAGTACAAAACAGCTGAGGACGGTTTAGTTGCCTCAAAACAAGCGCTCCGTATGTCATCTGTGGGGTTGCCAAGTAGCCATCATGGGCATGGAAACTAAGGGGCGAGCATAGTACACAGTGTATAACTATTTACGAATGTCTGGTATCTTATATGAGTTTCAGCTGCTTGGTCATAGGTAGAAGCGCTTCAATCAGGGACAACATCAGGACCTTTCAACCTTTTCAGTTGAAAGGGGCCTCATGCCTGGGGGACCCCAGCAACTGCCCCCAAGTTACCAGTCAACAGCCACAAGCCTTGTAACACAGCAATATATTCCTTTATTTGTTTCGTTTTGGGGCTTTAAATCAGTGGTAGAAGTGTACCAAAAAAAATAGTGGAACTGGGACTCCAGCGGGGACACCCTAGGCAGGAGGGCAGCAATGCGCAACACATTCTTCTAGGGTTGTAGCCATGCTGGTTGACAGCCAACTGAGTTGAAACCGATTTCAATTTAGCAGCAACTGCAACAGGGTGGTAAAGTGGAGTAGTGTGCTTTAACTTCACCAAGAGCAGTTCCAGAATGGTGAAAATGGTTGCAAAAAGTAGTGGAACTGTTAACAGTAAAAAAATAAAAGTAGTGGAATGCCGCTCCCGACAGTTCCCGCTCACTTCGACCAATGCTTTAAATTTGAGTTTTGCAGCGCTCACCTTATAGGCTACCTTGGCTGGATCGCTTTCCGGCACCACTTCCCTCTACAGAAGTGTTATCACCTTGTTGCCTTTTAAGATCACTCCCTCCACAACAGCCCCTTGCTGACAAAGAAGGATTTATAGCTTTTCAGTGGGAATTTAGTGTTTCAGCTCCCTGCTGGCTGGCCGTCTCGTGATAATCAGTGACTATTAACCTTATCTTTGTCTCCATTTTAATGTAAGCACTCTACAGGTGTCCCAGGCTGTTCTCCGCTATAAGCAGGGGGGGGGGGGCAACCATCATGTTTAAATGGGCCCTGTGAAAATGTCAAGCAGGCTTGGCTTCAATAGATTGAATACAACCGCCTATATTTTATGGCGAATATGTGAAGTGAATCGCAAAACTTCTAACAGAGGGAAAGGGTATGTTATTTGTTCAGCTTTTGTAACAATTCTATATTATTGTGGTATTCTTTTGAAGGTGTTTAAAGGATGTTGCATCCGAATAAACTTATTTATTGAATCACTCCAATGTACCAAAGAAAGTTGCTGTGTTGTGGAAATTACACCAATAAACATAATATTTGGTATTCAAGTACTGTCAGTGATAGACTAATTCACAAAAGCGTTTCAGATTGTCCCAGAAGGATAGCTCAGCGGCAACGTGCTCGCCTTGGAAACAAGGCGACACGAAGCAACACAGGTTCGATCCGCGGGTCAGTGCTTAGAAACCTCTGGGTATTAAGCGCGTTATAAATACGCAACTAAGAAATTCCTGTAAAAGCGCCTCGATGCCCCTGGGCTGTGTGAGCGCTTTAAAAATGCAAATAAATAAATAATAATGGCGCAATCCCATTGACAAAAAAATCAGACCTTAAATACCTCCTCCAGTCGCTGTTGTGTCTGCTTCAAGAAGCAACATGAATGCTTTCTCGGGTTGTTAGTGTGTGAAAGATGCACCCTGCACTGAAACACCCGGCAGTGTGCACAGGCCGGACTCTAGGGTCCCGATTCATGGAAAATGAACTTTGCACTGACTTCGCCCTGCAAAAATACTTTGCACGGTTCCATTAATCGTGGTTTGTGTCAGCAGTGCAAAGTCACTTTGAACAGTGCAAAAGATTTTATTCTAGGTGTCTTGAGCAGAGGTGAGATGAAGTTTTGGGATGGGAGGCGACGCACTCAGGAGTCAGGGCAGACACGTCTAGAGGTGCTGGGGTGAGACGAGGACGCTGTTGTCATCCTCCTGGGCGTGCCGCCCTACGAAGGAGGGCATTTGCCAAGACTGACTGTGGCTAAAACGCGTTTGGCATGGGGAATTATCCCTGCATGATTAAGAGGGCAGGCGCACAACACTATGCGGCTAATTGGGCTTGTTTTCTCCACGCAAAGTCTGGCCATTGCTGAAGGGACCGGCTCACCTCAGGAACGGTCACGGCAAGGACGAAATCCGGATGACAAACAGCGCCAGCGCCTTAACAAGGTCCTCACAATTACTTTAGTTGCACATTTCTGTTGTTGTAAGCACTGCCTCTCTTATGCCTGCTGGGCAATTGCCACTATGACGGTGCTTTCCCAAATGAAGACCCCACACATCTCCAGTTACCCACCAGCTACCTACGGGCTTGGTGCGCATTACTAAATCAATAAACCACATCTGGGTCCGCTTCTAAAACATTTAAAGTGAGCAACATAGCCAGTGCCTGTATACCCTACATTAACAAGGCCAAAGAATGTAATTATTATGTTCCCTATAACTTTGTGTAACCCATGCTGTACCGTTCCGTTGCGCCGGGATACCTGTGGGTCTGGCCGCTATACAAATAAAATAAATAAAAATGAAAGCTCCCTTTTAAAAGTGTGTTTATATCCATTACGTCTACTAGCGTGACATAGAAAAGAGGGCTTGTTTTTATGTGGAAAGTCAAATGTTCTTAACATCATCCATAACAGCAAGCTGGAAGTTTGCAACAAAAAAACTCCATTCGCAAGTGACCTTATTGCACTGTGTGTGTGTGTGTGTATGTGTATGTGTGTGTGGGCGTGCATCTGTGTGTCTTAAAGCCTACTGTGGTATAAAACAGGACGCTTTTCAGGCTTGCAATATGGGGCCTGTAATTTTCTATTCCAGGTTTGGCAAAAAAGGTCCTATTGTATTCTTTTAGCTTTAAATGCTTCTGGAAGGATCCATATTGTCAAGTTTCTCTGCTATATGATTTGAGTATTTTGAAAGTAACCACTATAATACAGTGTTACTGTAGTTCTAAAAAGTCAAAACTTTAATACTTGCAGCAAGTAAAGCTTGGAAATTATGTGTTGAAGTTCCTAAATTGCAGAATGGGTTAAATTCCTGGCTTCACTGCTCAACCAAAGTGTGTGACCCTGGGCAGATACATTAATTTGCGTAGAGCGTTGTGCTTGTGTATCTGTGCGTGTTAGGGCTGTGTTTAGAGAAACTTAATGTACAGAAGTGTCTTTGGGTGGTGAAAATTCCATTGTGTAACCAGTGTTGTTGCAGTGCTGTGGTGGTGTGTTGAGATGTGTTGTTGGTTAAGATTGTAATTGGTTATTTATTCCCAGAGGTTTCTAAGCGTGGACCAGGAATCGAACCAATGTTGTTCTGCATCGTCTTACTTCCAAGGCGAGCGCGTTGCCCCTGAGCTATCCTCCTGACACAGATGGGAGGTAAAATGTTTTTAGAGGTGGTTATTGTTACCATACGCTAAACAAAACACTCAATAACAGCTGGGCACAGCCTGTTTCACTTTGAAAACATGACGGTTGCATTTACTGTTTATATCCACACAGAAACTTCTTTCTCCAGCTTTTATGCCTTGATATGCCATATATATGCTACGTCAGAGTAAGTGATTGTATGTCAGGTGGCAGTATGCCATGGCACACATTTGAGGCCCAATGTTTCCTTTCAAATGCCCAGCAACTCCTTAATTATTGCCCACTGCCAGAGGCTTTGGTGGGGAGGGCGAGCAGGCTAGCGCCCCAGGTCTATTGGTTGTAGCCCTGGATAGAAGCTCAGGGGTTACAACCAAAAGACTAGATAACACCTAGTACCACATTAGCGTAGCCCCGGATCTTTTCCAGACCTAGCAACACCCCTGCCCACTGGCACCACCACAAAGATACTAGAACTGTAGGACCGCTGGGTCCTGCATGGGATTATGGTACAATAAGGCTGGACATGCATCCTAAACTAGCAACTGGCAAATCACACACCACATCACAACAAGAGCATCGGTATGCTGACCGGTGCCATTCAAAATCGGCATTTTGTGTTGAAATTCTGACGTGTTTGGGCAATATCGCTGGGCCAATGTGCTTTAAATTGCAGCATCTGACACAAGTCCCCACAAACAGTCCTTGAGGGGAAGGGAAACGACCACATGCAACAAAGTTTGCCCGACCACACAGTCTCTGTGGGTAGGGCACCCGATACCCACAAAATATACACCACGGCCTCTCCTACCCTCAGGTACCCACCACCGTCATCTAGTTATCGCAGGTATCTGGCACCATCTTTCTCGCAGCTGCCCACCACACTTCGGTTGCCCATTATTCCACCCTAGTTTAGGTGCCCTATCCTCACTGATGCCCTCTGTGGCATGCACCTCCGCTACCCATCAGCAATTATCCAATATCCACCACTCGTTATCCAACTCAGAAGCCCATCCCTTCTGCCTAATGATGCTGCCCACATTCTCACGTACCCAACAGCCTCGGCTTTGCATAGTGTCTATCACTTGCCCAAGCCACTCTCTGCCACCCTGGTCCCCAGCAGCAGCACCCCCTGTGCATGTCACGGGGGGACTTGGGGGAAGAGTCCTACCTGCCGTCTCGGCTCCCGCCGTGTCGGTGCCAGGCAGAGACATGGATCAAGGCTCTGCACTTCTGCTGCACTTGCGCGGCTCCCGCCGCACACGACCCGCGGGCTCGCGCTGACTGACACCGCCGTGCGCACAGGTGGCTATGAGAGCCACTAATGATGCTGCTACTGCTGCCCGGCTCGCGGCGGGGCATTGGAGGATGCCCCGCCCCCTGGAGGAGTTCGGCCTGCGTCATTGCCACGCCCACGTGCTCCGGGCTGAATGAAACAGAGCCTCCCTGTTAATGGGACCTGTTAGGCCTGAGAGCCTGACGCAATGAAAACACAGGGCGGGCCGTGCGCGGCGGCCATGTTAAGGTCAGGCAGGACTATGTTTTACATGGGGAGGTTGTACGTTGTAGTGCTCGAGAGAGCAGCCAAATATTCTCTCATTGGTACACGTGGGGCACTCGGCTCGACACCGCTCAAACTACTACTTGTATTTGAAGTGCCTGTTGAGCGTGAGTACAAGTCCAAAGGAGTTCGAGCGACGTCCCATGATGGTTTCTATGGCAACAGCAATGCTCATCTCATCTACTGGCGTGTCTTTTATCTACAGCGGGCGTGTCTTTTACGTGCTTTGCCCCGGACACCCAATCTACTGGGAAAGAGATCAAAACACGACATGAACCGTGGAATGTGCTCCAAATAACAAAAAAATGACGCGACTATAAAAATGAACAGGGGAGCGCAATTCAGCCAAAAAGCAATTGCTATTTGTTGTGGCCTCAAAGGACGACAGGACGCCCAAGGTAGTTGCAACTGCTTTTATTCAATAACAGAACGTGGGGTAGCTATAGTCCAGGAGATGGGACAGAGCGGGTACTCACAGTCTGGGCTGGGCTTTCCAGTTAACCGCAGTGAAAGCGGGGTGTGCAGTTGACTGCACACTGTGCACTTCCAGGGCCCCCAGGAGGCCTCTTGTGGCATTGGAATTACGCCCTGGAAGTGAGCTGGTATTGACTTGGGCCTTCAGTCACATTGGCTCCTCATAAGGAGCAGCGCTGTCCAGCCCGACTTGTCTGGCACTCCACCAGCCTCCTACTGGCGCCAAGAGTTCCCGCTCGCGGAGCGCGGGTCCACGAGATCACGTTGGGACGAGATCTCGCAAGACCGCGATCACGTGATGCCCCCACACTATTCTATAACATAATCGGGCAGATATGGTTCTTAAATATTTTAATGGCTCGCTCAGTCACTTTAATACAATTGTAGGACAGTACGTTTGTTTGAAATGCAGGATTTTTGACGAAATAAAAGCTTCATATAGTGGACCTAATTCACAAAACTTTCTTCAAAGGCATTTTCCCATTGAAAAACGCTCTGAGAGTCAATCGGGCCCCAATAAAGGTGCGGGCGCACAGAGGATACTATGCTTTTATTGTATGTGAAGTAGCTCCTCCGCTCCGATTGTGTTGTAATGTATGTCTGAGTGCTGGTGAAATCACTGACTCTGGAATGCTGCGATGTCAGTGTAATGTAGAGTGCTGTGGTGTTGTGATCTTACTGAGGTTCTAACTGGACTATTTTAGCAAATTGTATCTGGATTGCCTGGAAACTTGTTTGATTATTGGCTACTATAGCAAAATCTCATTTAGAGTGCCCAAGAACTTGCTACATTTTGGACTATTTTAGCAAATTATATCTGGATTGCCTAAATATTTTAGCAAATTGTACCTAGATTTCCTGAAACTTGCTTACCTGCCTGCTTATTTGCTACAATAGCAAAATCGCATCTAGACTAAGAACCTGCTATATTTCCATAGTAATAGCCTGGCATAATGTCAAGACTATGCAGCATCTATTGTATAATAGCTGTGTCTACATTCCTTGTCACTAGCAACCAGGACTGCCACAGTGGACTCCCCCTATGTGAGTCAGCATTTATCCTACCAAATATGTCAGCATTTATCCTACCAAATATGTAAAATTTAAGTAACAACTCTGACCACGTCGGCTCAAAGCACCATGTTTTACCAGGACCAGGAGCCTATGCCTCCCAGCCTAGCTCAACCAATGACAGAAATAACAAATTACGTGCCAGACTCAACAAATTACACAAGCTGCCCAGAAGACTTCTCCCTTTTACTAAACGTGAAATGAAATACCAACATAGTAGGGAATGTAATGCTCCTAATCACCCTCCTGCCCCTTTAGCCACAACAAATTCCCAAATCATTAATCTTAAACCTAAGCCTAGTACTAGAAGCTTACCATACTTCGTACAAACCAAAGTGGAAACGGAAGCTCATTCCTACAAAGGAGATGTAAGATCACTAGTTGCCCACGCCCTTGATATAGCCGACCTAATCACTGAAGCCAACTTTACTTCATTGCCATAACCGAGACCTGGCTACATAACGCGGCAGGGCCATCATTTATGCTGGCCATCCCTGACGGCTATACTATAACTAGGCAAGACCGAGAGGGCTCCCGTGTAGGTGGCATTGCCTTCATATCCAAAACAAACTTATCGCTAAGGCTAGCCCCTATCCAAACCTTGCAATCCTGCAAAGCCCTCACCGTTAAACTCCCTATAAACAACACCCAATCACTAACCATTCACCTTATTTACAGACCACCGGGCCCGCTTGGGACCTTTGAGGAGGATCGGCACAGCTTATTATCCAATAATGTTAAAACTACTTCACAACTGCTGGTACTAGGGGACTTTAGCCTAGGATTTAATGACCGTGCACGCATCGACCATTGCTAATACTCTTAACTCACTTGGACCATCCCAAAAAGTTAACACTCCTACCCACTTGAAGGGTATAATATTAGATTGGGTCGCCGACTCCAACTGCACAGCTGCCATCCCTTCCATTTCGCCATTACCCTGGACCAACCACTCACTGGTGTCCTTTAATCTCCTAACCACCCGACCATCTACCATAGCCCTACCCACGGCACCATCCTGCCCTACCAGAAACAAAAAGAACATGACAGCGGACAATATCATTCCCGCTATTCTCCCAACTCTAAATGCACTGCCGGACAACTTAGACCCTAGTGCACTAGTTCACGAATACAATAAAATCATGCTTGACACTATGGATAAAAATTGCCCCACTTAAACTGCGAACAATCAAACCCAAGGCCCATTTAAATAAATGGTTCACGCCTGAACTTAAGGCCTGACGCCTTACTAAGAGAAAAAGTGAATCGACCTGGAAACTATGCCCAACTGATGAGAATAAGGCTAACTTAACCTCTATCTCTCGCCACTATAAACATGAAGTATGCCTGGCAAAGCAAAACTCCTACAATGATCGCATTGCCAACTCTAATTCGAGTATGAAGGAACTTTTTTCCATACTGAAAGAACTTGAGTCACCTATTGCCACACCAGACACTTGTACTAAGGATCAGACCTGGTGTGCAGCTATCCAACACGCATTAGCAAATAAAATAAACACTCTCCAAAATAAAATCCAACTAAAAAAAGACTCGCTAAACCTTCCTAATCAGCCTCAGTCAACGCCAAATGTTATCCTCAACGACCAAACTAACAAATTCTCCTTCACCAAAACTACTACAATAGAGGGAGAGAAAATCATCCTCTCCCTTAAACTCTCTAATTTTAAAGGTGATATTTGCCCAGCACAGATAATAAAAGACGCTGCCAGAGATTTATCTCCTTCCATTTCCAAACTCATTAATGCCTCCTTCTCTACAGGCAATATCCCCGCCAACTTAAAACAATCCTGGGTGCTCCCGATTCTCAAGAAGCAGACATTAGACCCCCTTATCCCCACCAACTATCGCCCAATTACCACGGTACCATTTCTATTGAAGATACTGGACAAAGTGGCCTACATACAAATTCAAAAACACCTTGAACTACATAAGTTACTGGGAGCTAGATAATCCGGCTTCCGTCCATTACATGGAACCGAAACAGCCCTCATTGATTTAAAGACCCAAATAGATGAACTGAGAGATCAAGGAAAGACCGCACTCCTCCTCTTACTTGATCTCTCAGCTGCATTTGATCTTGTGGACCACAAGGTCCTCTGTAGATATTTGGACTCTGCTGCTCACTTCTCCACACAGGCTATCAGATGGATAGAATCCTTTCTGAGCGAGAGAACTATGCACGTTTTTTCCCCTTCGGCAGCAGCAGACCCTACACCGATCACATGTGGAATCCCCCAGGGCTCCTGTGTCTCCCCAACCTTATACAATATATTCACCAAACCTCTTTTCGATGATTTGGACCATCTAGGTATCACCTACACTAACTATGAAGATGATACACAGATTCTGCTCCTGCTTTCTGGGGATCATGGTATGGACAGGGAGCTGGTGAAGAGTGTATCTTATCATTCAGGCATGGATGGCATCTCATGGACTATGCCTGAATGATGATAAGACAGAGCTGATAATTCTGGGCACACAGGCCAATATCAACAAATTAGGCCCCGACTACTCCGCGTTCAGTATAGACGGCAATGTCATTAAGTTCTCTAGGGAAGTAAAAACGCTTGGTTTTTACCTTGATTCTACCATGTCATTCACTAAACAGGTCAACTCTTTAGCATCAACCACAGCCTATACCTGTAAATTAATAAGAGCAGGTAAACCCTTCCTATCCAATCATAGTTGTATGATCCTGGCGAGAGCCTTAATACTTTCCTGACTCAACTACTGCAATGCCCTTTACAGTGGCGCCAACAAAACCTTTACCCAAAGGCTTCAAACTCTACAAAGCAATGCCCTTAGAGCTGCACTTGGCATAAATAAAAGGGAGCATATCTCCTCTATTAGACGCCAACACAAATGGCTCTCTACTGATGACAAAATCCATCTAAAAATGATCTCCCTGACTCACAAAGCTCTCAATAATGCGGCTCCTAGCTAATTGATGGATAAAATAAAGAGAAAAATGTCTAGTAGACCGACAAGAACTGTCAACTCCAACTGTCTGGTAGTACCAAGATTTAAACTTGCCAATATTGGCGGCATCAGTTTCCCTGTGATAGCTGCCAAACTGTGGAATGCTTTGCCACATAACCTGAGAGTAGACCAACCATTCTTACATTTTAGAAGGAACTTTATCAAACACATCAACTCTAATAATTTGTAGTCACCCCTTAGATGCCTCTGTATCCTTAGTCTAACTGGACTGTATATATGTATTATTTGAAGTCAATCAACATTTGTATATAACCTAAATACAGATTGTAAACCATTCTGCATCCTGTATATTAATTGTTTTTAACCATTTGCCTATACCGCATCAGTGTAAATATGTAAACTGTACATCTCTGCACCATTGTAAATTCCAGATTCTTGTAACATTGTAAGCTTTGCATATTGTTTTTCTGCTGCGCATGGTTACCTTTGGGTCTGGCGCGCATTATAAATTAATAAACAAACAAACTGTTACAGTTGGAGTGTAAGCTGGCATTTAGGGCGACATGCCAGTGTCTTCCTGGCAACTATCATACTAATAAACCTACAATTAACTTACCTGCTGGTCCGGGTTGTTGGTTTATGGTACCATGTTATTTCACTGGCAACGAGGATGGGATCCTGTCGAGGAGGGGGCAGCAGTTAAGTCCAGGAGCATCTCCCTCCATGTATCCACGTCCCATGGGTGAAGCCAGTTGTGTCAGCTCCTGGTTTTCTGGTCTGGAAACTGTGTTTCAGCAGGCCGGGTGGTGCCGAGGGCCCAGGAGCGGAGCTGAACGGCACACAGTTCCATGTGCAGAGTAGGGGGGGTACCGTGAGGAAGGTACTCTTGCAGTCCCAGTGGTGCTCAGAGCGTGAGTTCATCGTGCCTTGAAGTGGGGCTGAACGGCACACATTTTGGTGTGAGGAGGAGGAGGATGCTTTTGGTAATAGTCACTTCTGATATATTGTTTGGCCTTTGTGATCCATTGATGACCTTAATGAGCCAGGCCTATTATGCAATCTCTCAATTTCCTTGGTGCTTTCATTATATCGCCTCTCTTAGCCACCAAATGACCTTCTTGGTACAGTTCACCCTAAACTTGCCAGCTGGCCCCCAAACCAGTTTCTTTCACATGTGTCCTACTCCAGTTGCATCTTTGTAACATTTCCTTTCATTTGTCAATTCCTCATCAACTGCCATGACATCATGCCAATTCTAGTCTGGCATTTTATATTTTATAACCATCATGATCTTGGCTCCTTTCTCCTCTTTGTTTTGCTCATCACTGTTTGTCAAACATGACAGACAATCAGCCGGGCAATTCTTAATCCCAAGGGATATACTTTGTTAGAATGGCAAGCTCTTGCAATTCAACTATAATGATGGACTACTTACATATATAACCTGATAAATCACCCAGTGGAAAAGTAGGAAAGAGAGGGTCCCTGAAATGCCCCTCCTCACCCCCATGAAAATGACAGCCAGAAGAGTCAAGAACACACAAAGCAACTCACTGTTTGGCCCGCCCCCAGGAGGGCCAGTGACATCCACATATGCAAACAGATATTCTCTTAGACAGCCATTCAAACCTTATCCAGTAAATGTCTTTCATGGGTCCAAATGCCTCGATGTATCAGATTGACTAACAACGAAAACCATTGGGCGGATGTAATTAGTGACACCATGACATAGCAACGTTAGTCATGAAGCAAACTCGCAGCCATGCACGAAGATATACGGACACACATGTGCTCACACAAAGAACATGCGTACACAGTTCTGTAGATAGAGGACAGATACATCTACATACTGTCAATAGCTTTTATTATTTTTCTCATTCGCAAAGTGCAGAAAACCTGAATGCAAAGCAAAAGAAGAGATGCAGAACAAGCTTGCAGACACTTAATGGTCCAACACGGGCGTAGGAGCGGTAAGTCCGGGAGATTTCAAATGTCCTGTATGATCCCTGTCTGTTTGTGTAATAAACAACAGTTTTAACTAGCGTTGGCTGAGTCCTCCATCTGTGCACTGGTAGAGGGTTCATTGGGCCCTGACAACAGGAACAGTAAGCTCGTAGTGTGACCCCAGTTCCTCTGGTATACCTAACCCAACAATAGACACTGTGCAGGAATACATATTTATCTAACTGACAGAGCTGGGAGACAGAATTTCAAAACAGCCCTGTAAACTGAACTGGTTGAAAAGTTCTAGACTGCACCCATGACAGGCTACAATATTTATACAATTTAGACACACATTGACATAATGCACATTAATTACATTTTGGGGCAGGTCAAAAGAAAGGGATTGGAGGAACATTATTAGACCCCTATGTTATTCCATAGTCTGGAACACCTCTATTGGACAGACATTTCTTGAAACAAAACCCTTTAACACCAATTTCATGATAACATGATGCAAAAAGGTTCCCTCCCATAATTATATACATTTTTGCTGACCAGCAGAAACCTCCTTTCTTTAATTGGTTGGCCCATTCCACCATACAAATAGATACTCAGCTACAAATTAACTGTACCGTGTGTTTTGTTTGAAGATAACACAAGCTTCAGCATAACAATGCTTAGGTCAAAAACATTTGTCCCAGCTCTCCTATAGGTTCCCTTCCTCTTTCCAGCTCCTACACTTACCTCCGTCCGCATGCCTGGGGCTAGCTCTGCTTAGAAAAAACTCATGCACCACCGTTGCTGGAAAGTAATTCCTGCTTTGTCATTCTCAATTGCTATTATATTCACTGCCAGAGCTCCTGAAACCTGTCCTATGGAACTGCAGCTGGTGTCTGGCTTAGGACATCTGTGAGGCCGTACTCCCACGAGAAACATTTCCCTTGGCAACAATTAATTAGCTACTCCATGTACTTCGACCTTGGTTAGCTGATCTTCAGCGCTTCGTGTCAGCAGAAACTCAATTTTACTGTGCGCTGTGGCCTCTTAGCCAAAATATAATAATGGCTTCCATCAAGTATGCCTCAAGCATACTCCAAAATGGCTGCACTATGGTTCATTAATACATATAACACTAATCCTTATTATGCTTCTATTTTACTGCTACCATTGCCTCTTACTAAAAGCTCTAATTATGCTTCACCTATACTTATAAATATAAACTATAAGTAAAACCCAATGTGCACATGTGATAAAAAAAAACCCTGCACACATATGCTCTAAAAAATGAAAACCAAACCCGATTATTGCTATGTGGGGGATTATTCTTCGCAATCACCATGCTCTCACACCACTATATGTGTATGCCTTGGAACTGCATCTTCATTGTGTGTTTTCGCACATATATTTCTTTGCGCAGCACTCTGTCTGTCATGTGGCACTCTAGGTGTAATGTGCATGCATCATTACACCATCCTACATGGGACTCCTATGTCACTATGTCATTTTCATAGCTGGTGCATGCGCCACCTTCTTGTGGACAGTAGGTTTATCTCTCTGCACAACTACCCATCTTCCAATCCTGTTTGACACTTTAGCCTAGCCTTTCAATGCTGTAATTTATATCAAGGCCTTGTGATCCATGTGGACCTCAAATGGAATGCCCTAAACAAAAGAGCTGAATTTATGTGTTTCCCACTTGATTGCCAATAACTCCTTCTCGATCATTGTGTATGTCTTCTCTGCTCCTTTTAATAACCTTGAGTCAAATGCAATCGTATATTCTCTGCCCTCTTCCATCTGGGTGAGTGATGCGCCTAGCCCAATGTTACTGGTATCTGTTGTGATCACTGTCTTCCTCCTCTGCTTGTAGTTATCTAGTGCAGAGATCAATCCTAAGACCCTCTTTAGAGCATCAAATGTTATCTTGCAGTCAGTGAAGGTCTCAGTGAAAAAGCATCGATGTATAGACAGGTCACCCTTTAACAATAGCAGCCACAAAGAATTTGTACACAGTATATCATAGATGCAGAGCACACATCAGTAGCCATATGCACAAGTTCCCCATAAAAGACATGGAACTCATGGAAGCAACAGGTAAGGTGCATATACCATATAGATAGGGGATACAGGCACATATTCAAATATAGACTGAGATGAAAAGAGGGGTATGCTGTAAAATGGTGTGGCCATGTGGGTGGCAATAAAGAAGTGGCGTTGTGGTGTGGTGTGTAATATATCAATGGTCACTGTTACCATGTTTTGTAGACCTGATTTAGAAAGTAAACAAATCACATGACAAACCAACATGCCAATATTTAAGAAAGAAATTCTAATAGAAACATTTTTTCAAAAGAAGAATAATTGTGGTCTTCATAAATGAGATTCTAAAACCAAAATACTAAATGTTGTGAGCCTAAAAAACTCAACTGGATAGCTCCGGGGCACAGCGTTCCCCTTGGAAGCAAGACGCCGCAGAGCAATACAGAGTCAGTGCTTAGAAACCTCTGGGTATTAAGTGTGTTATAAATAACCAAATACAATTACTACTATATTACAAAGCTTTAAATACACACAACAAAATAAACTGGGTTATAAAATAACAAAGCAACAAGTATTTACAAAGCACTCCTTCCGTCAAACGGGGTGGGGGGCATCATGGCACTGTCAACACCTGCTTACAATCATTGTGTGACGGCATACTTTTGTATTGCGATTCTTGATGGGAATTACCCCGTGCTTCCCGGAAAGTCTGCAGGCGGCTGCCGTCCCTCCTGCCAGGTCAGGTCTGGCAGGCATGTGCCAGTCCGGTATCAAGAGTGCCATTGGGCTTACCCGCACCGCTGTTACCAGACCGGCACACTCGTAATGAGGCCCTGTGTCCCATCGAGGACCCATTCCACTAACACAAAAGACAAGAAAAGAAAGAGCAGGCAATGGACTAAAAAATGCCCCCAGAATGTGAGAAGAGAAACCTTTTCACTGAAGACAGCGCAGTACTGCACAGTGAGATGGGGTGATCTCTCGAGCAACACAGAACCATCCAGTGGCGTGACTCTCTGGTTCCACTGCCTCAGATGTGGCTACCTAATAGCCCCCATTAACTAAAATTAGGTGGGGCCCATTTCTTGTGTGTACACCCCTCGTTTGGAGGGACGGATTGCTTGAACTGCTCCACACTGGTGCAGTTAGTGTTTACAACTAGCACTTCCTGGCGCAGATACCCTCTTTTGGAGCACATTGGGTGTTAGACACCAACGCTCGGCTACTCATGCAGAGAGTGGAAAAAGTGAGTCTGCCTGAACAGGAGCTCAATCTGAAATCTGGCAGACCAACTCAGATCTCTGCCCCAAGTGCTTAATACACTGAGCTATCATCTGAACCAGCTTGGCACTCAAACTTAAGAATATGGATTTCATCATTAGTGGTTGCTGGGGATCAATACACCCCCAGAGAAAGGTGAAAACGCTATACAACATGTGCTATAGTGAACACGCAAACTGTATGTTCTGCAGTGAACAGAGACTACTTTAGAGGATTCCTTGATCATATCAGACTTTAGCTGTCAATATCAGCCAGATAGCAAACTTAGAGCCTCAGCAGCTCACTGTAAAATACCATGGGGGTCATTACAAGTCCGGCGGTAACCCGCCGGTGCTACCAGAAGGTTGCCGCCTGAGATCCCGGGGCAAGGGACATTATAAGCCCAGGCGGGCCGGGATATCAGGCGCCGGAAAATGTTCGTCCCCATTCCCGTGGAGTCCAATATGACTCCACAGAGATTCGGAAGCTCTGGCACCGTTAGTAACATTGCCGGTGCTTCCATGACACCTGTGCCCACCGGGGCCGTTGCGCCTGGCAGGTCAGACCTCCCACACACAATACAAACCCCAAAACACATGTGCCTGCTGTTTAAGGGAACGTCCAGCGCAGTGCACTGAAAGTGCAAGTTTCAACTTCTTCCTACACTTTTATTTTAAAACGAAACCATTCCGGAACGGTTTCTTTTTAAAATAAAAGTATAGGAATGGTAAAACTTAATTAAAAGAAGTATAGGAGCACCGCTCCAGCCCACTGGATATGATAGGTTATTTATAACACGCTTAATACCCAGAGGTTTATAAGCGCGGACCCAGGGATCAAACCTGTGTTGCTCTGTCATCTTGCTGCCTAGGCAAGCGCGTTGCCGCTGAGCTATCCTCCCAAGACAAAGGCTCTATATTTAGGTCATTGGTGCTTTACCCATGGGGATAACAGGAGAGAGCTAATGTGTCCTTACCATGCAAAGGTGGACTGAATCCAAGCCATAGAGGTTATTGGCCATGGTCACAGGTCATGTTCACTGGCTCATGGACCCACAATGGGTAGTCAAGTGGCCTGGGCCAAGGCTAGGCCCAGTGCCTACTTTGGGTAACTTGGCAGGGTCTGGGGCATGGCTGAAGGCCATTTCCCAGGTAAAGAGGGTCCCTAGCCATGGCCCAGAAATGAAGGTAAGACGAGAACTGTACCTGGTCACAGGGCAGGCCCAGTGGACACTTTGAGTGGGTACGGCCATGCTCCAGGCTAAGTGCCCACCAATTCAATCTACCGGATTCGTAGCCACACATCTTTATTAGTTTCTATCCTCAGTTTGGAAAGCTACATTTGCCAAGATCTTTAACAAGTTCCTTTGAAGTAAGGGATCCCAACTTACACCATTCTGAAGTGCATGCCACTAAGTAGGGATCATTGGTTTGGGCTATTAGGTGTCACCTATAAGTCGAAACTATTGCAGTACAGTACAGATAGGGAGGCATGGCATATGAGGAAGGACACACATGCTGTAAGTGTTGCTTGGTTATTTGCCCACCCATTGACTGCCCATGGCCATGACAATCCCTACGGCCATTCTCACCAAGTTCCTGCCCCTCTCTGCCTAAAGGACCTCCTCATGGGAACTCTTTGAGCTTGCTTTAATCAAGACTTACCATCAAACCTTGCACTCAAAGTGCCTGCCAGTGTTTTCTCAAAAACAGTCTTCTGAGAGTTATTGACTCAATTGGAGTTGTAAACCCACTACTGATGTAATAAAAATGTCTTACCAGGTCGGCATTCAGCCACTCGATGTATAAGCACTCTGCGGGTCCTTCACTGAAGTCCTGTGAAAAACTAGCATTGGCAAAGTCAACAGTTTTGGCTTGTGTATATGTATTACGCATTTGCCAGGCACTGCTATTAGATGTCCAGGTACCTGCACCATTTTGCACTTTCTACCATCAATGGCTAGTTAATAACAATACGTCTGTGCCCAGCACATGCCTACACAAAAGCCCAAACGATTGGCATTGCCAATGCTTATTTTTGTTTCAGACTTGTACCTGAAGAATCCAATTGGTGTGCCATGACAGCTCAGGTACAAGACAAAATAAATAGTTTAACTTGTGAAAAGGCGTCCTTGGCATGTAAATCAGTCTGGCTGGTTTTTGCACATATAATAACATATGCCTGACTTATTTAGTATTTTTCATAAACTGAATGCAGAATTCTTTTGTGAATAAGTACATAATATCATTAATTCGAGCCACAACTGCTTGGTTGTTGCCCTTGCTTAACAGCTGACTAGCTGGACCGTCATTTCCTGGCAGTAAGTCTAGCTTATGTACATAAAATGTGAATGCAGTAATAAAATTGCTGCAAAAATGTCGCCTTTACAAAAAATTGCGGCAAAAATGCTATGGTTTGACCCAGTAAAGTTGTACCCCATTATACCATTTAAGGGGAGCGGGGGTTGCGGGTGTGTCCCCCACTCCTTAAATGGTATAATGAGTCTGGCGTTTGCGGGGGTGTCCCCTGCATCCTCGACATGTTTGCGGCGGCAAAACCACTGCCTTTTTGCCGCAATTCTTTGTGTAAACGGCCATTTGTGCCACAATTTTAACACATGGAACCTATAAAATGTACATCAAGAAAGCACAGAGAATCTAAAAACACAGCTTATGTTTGCAGGTCTAGTTGGCAGAAATTTGTGTTAATGCTTGGCTTTTAAGAATGTTTTTTTTAGGGTTGACTTTAAAATTAAAGTGCACAAATCGTAACAATCCACACGCACACATCTAAGTTCAGTTTGCTTGCACCATGGTAGTCAAGAGTAGAATAAAGCATCGATTCAAAAGAAAACAAGTCGATACCTTAACTAGGTTAACAAAGACATGTATTTGCGAGATTTCATGGGCCTCATTACAACGCTGCCGGTAGGCTTACCTGCACCGTTGTTACCAGACCGGCAGAGTACAAGTTTGTGGGCCGGGTACCTTTCCGCCCACCAGGTCTGACCTGGCGGGCCGAAAGGCCCCAGCTCGCAGATTTTGACGGTAGCACCAGTACCATTATGAACGGTGCCGGTGCTACCATCCTCCCCATTCCCATTTGAGTCATATGGGACTCAAATGGGAATGGGGAGTGACTTTTTCTGACGCCTGGCTTCAGGGACTTCCGGGGCTGTAATGCCCCGGTGATTCCCCATTGCCAGGCGCGGGAAAAAAACAACTCCAGCGGCAGCCGTGCCGTTTTTACCGGCACGGCTACTGCAGGGGTCGTAATGAGGACCATTGTCTTGGCCCTTTCCTCAGGCAGAGATGAAATGAAGCATTTGAAAAACATTATAGCTGAACTGGGGTTTCTTACTTCCTTGTCTGGGTTCTATGTCATTTCATCGATGGGTGAAATTTTGATGCGTTTTTTTCTGAGTATTCTTTACTGAAAAAACTCATCGAAATTGATTTATTTTTATTTTTGAGGGGGTTCCCCCCAAATCCCCATACCCTATTATATTTTTACCTATTCCCGACCACCCCCACCCCATATACATACTTTTCTAAGCCCCCTAAAAATTTTGATTAGGTTTTTCAGTCAAATGTACTCAGAAAAAAAAACATCGAAATTTCACCCATCGATAAAAGAACACTATACACTTGTCTGTGCATGCAGGTGTACCTGATTAGTAGCTCGTTCAGCATTACAGATGGTAGAATTACAGACACATTGCAGTCTTTGCAAGGTTTGAATGGCACACTGTCTTAAGTGGGCCGGGCGTCAGTGGAGCTAACGAGAAGGGAGAAAAAACACACAGCCCACCCTGTTATAGTGCTCTCAGAAAGGCAGGCAGGATAGCATAGTCCATCATGGGAGGTGCAGTCCTGTTGAAGCAGAGGATATGCCATGCCGGCCCCTTTGCAAGATCAGTGGTGGCGCAATCATCCACACATCAGGCATTGTGTCTCTAGAAGGCCAGGAGGGCGCAGGCACAATCAGTTATGTGTTAGGTCTTTGGCTTGTGGAGCTTAGTGTTGTAAGGTAATGGCAAATGCCATATCAGTTGTGATTTGCCACAATCATGAAGAAAGGGCAGGGTCAGACATGAGATCAGGCACCTCAGAGCCCTTTGGGAAGCCTGAGGGCCGATAGGGCTGCGATGGAGTGCATCTGGCAACAAGCCATATCTTTACAGAGATTTGTGGGGCTGGTGCAGTATCAGTCAGATGCCAGTGACGGCTTTGGAAACATTGATGGAAAGTGTCAGGTCCGAATGTTGTGATCCCAGCATTTCAATGGGTGGAAAGAGTGAGAGTCTGTTAGTTGGAATAGTGACTCATGAAACTGTGATGTCTGTTCAAGCCCCTTTGACAGCGTATTGAAAATGTCCATGCATTTGAATTCATAGGTCTTCATGGCTTTGTCCGCCCTGAAATTACCAGAGAGTTTGGCAATTTTAAGATCATCAAGGATTTGATTTGCTTCTGAAAATGCTCAGCAACTGGGTTCTCCTCTGTGCATTTCATGATACTCTGATATTGAAGGTTCATGATATTGTACAGTGGTTGACCAGCTTCTCCTACACATTAGTCTGGCCCAGGCCAAAGTATATAATGTTGTTGGATGCACACATAAAATGCACCATCGTTTTGTGGGGTATCTTGAATGTATCAAAATGTCAACATGTAGACAGGTTAGGCATCTTTTGTTTTTGCATGGCATGGTCCCATTTTCTCTCTTATTCGTATCTTGTTTGCTTCATTACCTAAAAGCTTTCAGACGGGCTGGTGCTCTGCAAGCAAGGAGTAGCCCCTCTGAGAACACTTTGTGTAGACATTCATCTTGTTGCAGAATGGGTTGGAGTTTCTGAGCAATCTTGTGGAGGGCTTCCAGCTCCTCATTTTATGCAACCACCAGGGGCACTCCGGCTTGGGCCTCTTTTCTTCCGTATCCTGGGAGGTTGCTCCGGGGGATACGTGTTGCCCTGTGGATCTGGCTGTCCACAATTCCGTGGTTGAATCCATGGTTTATGAAGCCTGATCTCAAAGCTTCTATGTTTTTAGCGCAGTCCTTTGTCTTTGAGCATATCCCGTTGTATCTTAATGCTTGATTGAACATTGTAGCATGCTTTGCGTGCAGTGGGTGGAGGCGGTCACTCTTCGAGTAGCTGGCCCGTTCCGGTTGATTTTCGATATACTGTGGGCTGTAGCTGTTCATCTTATATTGTTACAGTGATGTTAAGGAAATGTACTTTTTCAGGAGAGTAGGAGAGTGTGAGGCTAATGATTGTATGGAATTCATTAGATCTTCTGTGGAATCTTAGAAGGTCCTGTTCCCCAGCAGTCTAAAGGCTTCATCACGAGTTGGGCAGAAGCCCTTAAATGCAACGGTAATGGTGTTACCACTCAATTAAGGGACTGCCCAATCTCGAGTCTGACGTGTTCACCCACAGCATATAGTTGGGGTAAAAACACTGGAAAAATCCCCATTTCTGGTGCTGGTAATTGCACTGAAAATTCGCCATTCAGTCCAATGGACCCAATAGGGACTAACAGTTAGTGCCCAACCCGTGATCCGGCAGTAATACCACTGGATGGGTGAGCACTACTGCTAATAAAGTTGGCCGGTACCGCCCAACTCATGATCAGGCCCCAAATCAGGAGAGTATCACAGAAGTAGCACCGATATCTCAATGCTCCCTAGACACAGGTGGTGAGGAAATCAGTCTCTAATCACACAATGAATACATTTCCACACTAAGGTACCATCCGAGTACCCCTTAGCATTCTCATAATTTGGCAATAAGGGTCAGTACCGAATGTGAGATAGTTGTGAGTCAAGATGATTTCTGTGCACCTGGCTACAGTGTCAGCAAGTGGGTTATGATTGCTGAGAGCATTCTTACATGCCTCAGTGCTATGGACGAGGGGAAACGTGTGTGTGAAGTGACTTCACATCCATGGTGGCTAGTAAAGTGCCCGTGGGTGGGGGCCAATAGCATGCAGTTTTATGAGTAGATGAGGGTTGTCATGGATGTAACTGTCCGTCTCTCTTACAAGTGCCTTAAAGTCCATCTCATCCCAGTCAGAGATGTTCTCAGCCCGCGTGCCTGATCCAGAGATGATTGTGCATCCAGGTTGGTGTTCTTTGTGCATCTTGGGGAGCATGTAGAAAGTACCAGGTACTAGGTTCGCCGATACTAGGCCATTAATATCTTTCTGGATGTCATTCAGAAGTTTCTTTAAAGTATTGTTGAGTTCTCCTCTGCATGGTATGGTTGGGCCACCCTGCAGCTTTCTGTGGTATCAGGGGTCAGAAAGCCGTCTGCGTGCCTCCTGCACATGGTCATTGATGTTCATTATGCCAACCGTTCCTCCTTTGACTCTACATGCTAGAGAGAGTCCTTATGGCCCTCTTTTCCGTAGGTGTCAGGCTATAGGAGTGTTAAATGGGTTTGTTTTTTCTGACTTCTCTTTAGTTCCATTTAGCACAATGCACCATTCAAACTTCGAAGATTGCAATGCGGGGAGGCGTCTTTAACATCTGTAATGGATGCCTCTTTGAACAAACTACAAATCAGGTGCACAGAAACTGAAACAAGCAATACCAGAAGGGTCTATTTAAGGTCTTATGTCTTTTCAAAGTTTTACAGTATATTATTTTATGGACAGTGGCCACCTGTTTTCACTTTTAGGCCCCCTCTGTTACATATTCCAGAACCATGTGCTTATTTTTCTCCTCCTGGGCTATGCTTTCCAGTTGTATAAAGTTGTCCTCACACACCTCCTCTCCCTCATCAATCCACTGCGCATCTACCGTATGTCCCTGGAACATATCCCTGGATCTGCACAAGGCCAGATGTACTAGACACCCTCCCTCTTCTGCTGTCAACTCTTGTGGCAAGAATTGCTTTGGCGTTCCTGTGAGGTGTGGAATCAGTGAGCACACGTAGCAGGCATCATTGGTGCTCTACTGTCCCACTTTCTTCCTTTCCCCATACAATATAATTTCTGAGGCAGATGTACTCCTTCCCTGACAATTTCTAATAATTCCAGTGTGCCAGCCACACTTCCTTCTCTTATTGCATCTTTCCCTATCACCACCAGCTGATGGGCTGAATGTGTCCTTATGTGCTAAGTACCAGAAGAGAAGAAGACAGAAAGAAAAGACGTAGAACAATATAATACTTTTTACTTTTGCCCCACTCTTCTCATTAATCCCAGCCCCTTTTCTTTTTCCTTGTCCATCGTCATCACTGTGGGTTTCCTGTAACACCTTATTATAGTATACTAGACAAAGAGGCCAAATCCCCAAACATTTTTTGTTTTTGGGGGAAACATCCCAACAAAGTGGGATAGGTAAATGCATGAAAAAAGGCGTGGCAGTGATGGCGCTGAGAATTGATTATCCCTCACTACTACGATCTAACAATCGACATTTTCACAAAGAGTCAACAGGTAACAATAGCCAGACACTGTGGTGTGCATGAGGGCAAATTTTTAAACATATATATGTAAAAAATATTTAAAAAGACAGTTTAATACATCTAAAAAATAAGAGGCACAAATGGAAACTGTATAATCCTTGTATCAAAAACAGAAACAGGCTACAAAAGAAAAGCTCCCCAGTTGGAGTCGGTTCGGAAGTGTGAGCAGACGTACACCCGGGTTTATGCCGTATAGATCTGATTGAGATACGCATCTCGGACAGACGGCCCCCGCTACCCTATCCAGGGTACAGCAGATCCATGCCCTTCCTTCAACTAACTTGGGAGACCTCGCTATGAATCACACGGTACAGCGGTATCCATACATTCCCTTCCACGAAGATCAGAGACTTTGTTAAAGATACTCGGCTTTCCTCGCATATCCAGGCTACTAAGTGACCTCGTCGCTTGCCTGGAAAAAGAAAATTAGGTGTACCTCGCCACAGAATTCTCGCCAATGTGCCTCCAGATGCAATCTCTGCAAGCCATTTAATGGCTCTTTGCTCATCACACTCAATCTAGTGGTAATAAATCTGCGATGTCAGTACCCATTGACTCATAAGGCCCACTCTGAAGAAATCACCTGTCCTGATGATGGCCACAATATCCACCTTTGTATGGACACCTGAGAGAATGTCCAATCAATCATTTGGCCGAAACATGTCGACACCCCATATCTCAACAAATGTCTAAAGTTAGGCGTTTGAACAACCATTATATAGGACCATGGGGTGTATTAATTTACCCATCCTTTCTCCTTTCTTTTTCTTTTGTAGCCTGTTTCTGTTTTTGATACAAGGATTATACAGTTTCCTTATGTGCCTCTTATTTTTTTAGATGTATTAAACTTTCTTTTAAAATATTTTTTACATATATATGATTAAAAATTTGACCTCATGCATGCCACAGTGTCTGGCTATTGTTACCTGTTGACCCTTTGTGAAAATGTCGATTGTTAGACGTTTGTGTGTGTGACCATAAGGATTTCAACCTCTTCCTAGGATCGTAGTAGTGAGGGGTAATCAATTCTCAGTGCCATCACTGGCACCCCTTTTTTCATACACCTTATTATAGTACAAAATGTGAATGAAAATTGGGTTATACTTCCCGTCAAGTCACTCATGCACAACATTCTTTTATCTCCACTGCTGTGGGTGCTGAGAAGATTACTTCAAACGGACCACAAAATAGAGGCACTTTCCACTTTCTTCCCTTGTTTTGAATGAGGATCTTGTCCCCCGGAAAGAGTGGCTGTGTTTGTGGAAATGCTTGTGCACTCTCTTCAATGTTGGTTGGCACGCTTGTAGATTGCTGGACCTTGCGGGAAATGTGACAAAGCACATTTGTCATCTCAGTCAGATAGTTTTGCATTTCCAAGGATTTCTGAGCTAGGGTTAACGTCTGAAATTGAAGGTGAAGGAGGGACAGGCGCATGCATTCTCCTTCCCGTTACAACTTCATGCAGAGTCAGGTGGTGATCCACATAAGGTCTGTTGTAGAGGGCAAGGAGTGCAACAGGAAGGCAAAAAAGCCAATTTTAACACTTAGTTTTTGTTCGCTTGGCCAAGCGCTCTTTTAGCAAGCCATTTATCCTTTTCACAATCCTGTTCGCCAGCAGCCGGCTAAACTGTGCAAAGTTTGTGTTTAATTCCTAGGAGATGTGTTATCTCCTCAAAAAGATCATTGGTGTAGTGCTCACCATTATACTTCCCTCACTAGAAACTTTACCGCAGATTTAGCATCATTCTTTGCACCTGGTCCCGCCTCAAGCCACATGAAAATGGACAGACTACTACTACTACTACTACTACTACTATTAGGTCCATGTAGGAGGCACATCTCTCTTGTATGTCAACATAGTCGATATGCATGTGCCGTAAGGGCCCTTCTGGCTGTGCTTTCGCTCCCCTTAATGTTTTCAATGTGTGACCAGACATAAATTGTTTGCAAACCATACAATTTTCCACAAACTAATTTACTCACTCATGCATGTCTGGAACGTACCATCCCTCACTCAGCTCTGCTGCTATGCTCTCTTTGGATGCATGAGTGGGGAAATGCAGCCGATCTAAAGCTACATTTAACTGTTTTCTGGGCATCACAGGATTTCCTGTGCTATTCTGCCACCAAATCAGGTCTGTTGGTGACAGTGGACACCCACTGTGTATCCATAATTCTTTTTCCTCTTTTGGCACTTATCCTTGTAATTCTATTATGGGTAGTATGGGGATCATGGTGAAACTTTCCTCCCTTTCTTCCTGCCCACTCTTCTTTCATTCCGCTGCGATCAGTGGCACACTTTCCTCTTCCTCGAGATATCTCAGCACTCCCCCTTCCTCTGGGGGAGTGCTGAGCTGCTTTTGCCGCGTTGTCAGCCATTGCACTCCCCATTTATACGCTGTCTTGTTTTCCTGTATGTGCGGCACATTGTATTATTGCCACCTCTACTGGACCTTGTAATGCCTCAATTTCTTTAATAGTTCTGCATGTTGTACAGGAGAACCGTCACTACGTTTAAATCCCCTTCTTTCAAACCGTGCTAGTCAGGAATTGCTAGTTTATGTGACATAGGCAGAATCGGAAGAGAGATTTGCTGCATGCCCCTCCAGTAAAGTGGAGGGGAAGAAAAGTGGTTAAACAAGTACACAACAGTATGCCTTATAACTAAATCAGTCCTTACTTAGCCAGATAAGTAACGTCCCAGTGCTCCAAAGGAGTCACTTCATAGATGTGCGTCTGGAAAGGGGCGTAGGGAGTCAAAAATATCCCCTTCAACAAGACTTACCCAAAGCCAACTAGTGAGTTCTTTCCACATTAAAAGCACACTCTTATAGCAAATTAGTTTCACAGAGAAAAGGGAGTTAATCCCAATCCCTACACAAACTGATGGGTTCCCTGGGAGAAGTTCTCGTCCAGGACTCCACTGCCCGTGGTCAGATAAGAAGAGTGTAAGGAATTAGACTATGCGCTTACTTATTCCCTATGCTGTGAGGAGGGCACCAAAAGTGTCAACAGAGGATAGCACGGGGCAAAGTGCTGGTCTTGGAAGCAAGACCATGCAGAGCAACAGAGGTTTGAATCCTGGATCTGCGCTTAGAAACCAAACTCAGGTACAGTATTAGGTGCGTTATAAAACAATTAAAAATAAAAATTCAGCCACTTAAATCGGGGTCTAAACACTACCACCCCCAGATAACTATGAATTGTCAGGGCTAACTATTTACACCTCTGGGCCTGTTGCAGCTAAGTCTAGAGGTTGCAGGTGCAGTGGCTGAAGTCTACGTCAGGTTTGGGCTTCAATTTGTCTAGCACCAGATCCACTCTTCCGAAGCAGGTGCCGTTTCATAGATTTACCAGCTGGACAGGACAGTCAACCTTGGATGATGACCATTTAACTCTGATAAAAAACGACTCCTGGGGATTGCAGGTACAGCAAGTTGGTGAAGTAACACCGATCAGTGTCCAGCTCACTAAGACCTTGATGATGGTGAAGCACAGCCTCCACACAGGCCCCTCTCCACAGTAGAAAGTGCAACACAGTTCCTGGGGCTCAAGTTCAGGATCTACCAATTTCAGGCTGCTAGGCACAACAGCGTCTGGTGCAGCGATGATGCCCATTTAATGGTTGGTCAGTGCCCAGGATGTTCCAGGGACATGTCCAAGGTCTGCAGACAGTAGGGCACAAGACTGGTTAGGCCCACCTGTCTAGGGGTGGAAGGTACCGTCAAAGGTCTTCCAGGTGGATGCGGGCGAACGGACCGCATGCAAAAGTTTGCATGTACTAAAAGTCCAAAAATGCTACCGCCAAAGGTTCAAACCACCGAAAGTTCAAACCTTTGGTGGTAGCATTATAGGTAAGTATAAAAAAAACTGTGGAGCCTGCGCGCCCCACAATCCGACTGGAACTATGACACCCCCCCTCCTGCGCCCCACTACTCAGATTAAGGATGACCCTATTTTCTGCCCTTGCAGACGTTTTTACCTACGCATACAGATCCGCGAGTACAATTTGATTCTTCTCCTGAATGACACTTTTGCAGCGCCGCTCACAGTACGGCTCTGTACTGCCCACATCAACATGGCTGCTTAAGCGCCAACGCGCATGCGTGGCGTCCGTGACAACCACTTTATCTAGGTTCACTTACGAGCGACTCGTCTTGGCGACGGGCCGCTCGGGTTATCCTCCCTGCAGAGATCCAGTAATTACAATTGAATTTCAAACCAATACGATACTCCCTGCGGAGAGATTCTCACTCCTATTACTATACGCGCTCGAACTAGCTCATCACGCTAGTACACGGGGGCGATGTTTTTGAGCGGCAGAACAGTCTGTCAGTGCGACTTCTAAATTGCTTTAGTATGAATCTGCCATCACCTCTGATGGGGGCTTTTCCCTTTTACCTGCAGATACCTGCATGAGACCTGAATCCCGCCACCATTTACCAACGATCTAGATGGGAGGCGACTGTCTCCAACCCGACGACACCTTTTTGAGTCCAGTTCCCTCGTCTCACTAGGTCAGTGTATTTACTAAGCCTATTAGTTACTTTGAAACACAATACACTATACCCCTTGACAAGTTCATTTGAATTATTCTTAGGACCCAACGAAAGATTCTACTTGAATACATTATGAAATATAAGCACATCCGGCCCTGAAGATGGATTAATGGAATCCGAAACGCGTTGGCACCTCATACCAACTAGGAGTGCTTTTTTATGTTGAACATTTCAAAAGGATTTATGTTGGAAACTGTACATGTTATCACCAATGATGTAATTGGGACACAACTTGTCATACTCATTCGATTCACCTTCTTTTTGGTTTACCCGAATCTTTTATAGCTTAAACCGTACCATTGTTGTATTATGAATTACTGTATTTTACGACACCCTTCCCGGTGCACTGTGGAAACCAACAGTGCAACAGACAGACTTTTGTTTATATAAAACCTGTTTACTTTCTGTTTTAACCTGTTTTGAGTCAGTTTGGTCCTTTTCCTTGTTTTACTCCAGCAGGCGGACAGAAATATTGAAATACACACTTTAATGATTACGTATTGTGTTAAACTATAGAGCACAGTTGTATGCTGCTCGCCATCTAAATTACAAATTTACAGCCTCAACTGTTATGGATATGTAACTCATTGGAGCCATCTAACTTCTGTTCTAGTTGAGTTATTTGACCTGGGATATTATCCCGCAAGGAGTGCAGCTTTGGGCTTTTGGACTTTTGGTAGTTTGCACCTTTCTCATGCAAACGTTCCGGCCGCAGTTAATTCAGCCACGGCCGGATCACTTAGATTCCTTCCTGGTCACTGATGGTGGTCTATAGTATACCCAGTGGCTGGCTTTTGGCAATGATGGTTCCTTCAGCGGCAGATCTTTGGCTCTTCTCTGCAGTATCTTATTTCTTTGGAATATTAGTTCCAGTGGGTGACCTCCAGAAAGTCACAAGACCCAAGCAATGACACACATGACGCTGACTTCTGGAGCGTGAACAGAATAGTTTAATAAGTCGTTTTAGACTGTGGAAAGAGTTGGACAAATGCCTACAAGAGCAAGTGGAAACTACAAATAATAAGTATTGTCATAAAGTCAAAAGTGTCCAGGGCATAGTAACACAAAGTGAGTTTTTACACATGGTGCCCAACGACTCGTTTGGTTCTAAACCAAACACAAAACCTATTAGAATGTTCATACAAGTCTTTGTCTCTGTATGAGATACCCTATTCTACATAGTAATTCTCACAATGGATAGCCATTTTACAATTCCAACACCTGGTCTTAAGAAGAATTTTATCCTCCCAACTCCAAGATTTTGTCGAATGTAAATGTTCTAGACCTATTATTGAAAGCCCAACCCTATCTAGCACAACAAAACAGATGCATTTGCGATGAAGCCTGTGGATACATCACTAATCCCCGGCCTAAGATCTCCTCCCATGTGACCAGGATACAGTAGTTGCTACCTGATCTTGACCCAGACGGTGGTATTATGAGGGAGGATCACATGGGAGGAGATGGCCGTCAGGGGATGTGGTGATCCCATCGGGAGGGATGCAGTACGTTTCCCTTCCAAATGAAGAAGACTTGCTGATGGCTTGCTGTCACTTCAAGAATCCCTCTCATGGTAAGACCCAAAAACCCCTTCTTGCTAAATAATCGAAGCAGAACACCCTCCATACTTCATGTACACATAATACTCATTTAACATCTCCAGTCTCTGATGTTTTTAATCCAAAACAATTCAACTTTAAAAGATGTGGCCAAGCAGCCATGGAGTAGGCTGTGATTCCTTGGAGCTCCGTGATGTGACTTATTGATCCGAAGCAAAGCGCATGTGTTGACGGCTGATTCCAGCGGAAAAAAGATACTGTATCTGCGTGAATACCTCAGGCAGCAGATGAGCGTATCGGCGGGAGAAGGTGGACACAGCAGCGGGAGTTAGGCTACTTTGTGTCCTGATCCGGGAGCGGCGTAATTGATACTAAGATGGCGGTGCGCCAACACAAAGAGACCCTCGGCAGCACTTGAAATCGGGTGCCAGGTGGGTAGTGAACGGGCTGCAGGTGTGCAGCCGCTTATGGAACAGTGAGCGGCCGACTACCCGAGAGAAGCTCACGAATAGCCCGGGCTGACGAGGGGACGTATGCAGTGTCGGGCTAACTGGCCATGAGATAGGCGGCACGTCCTCGGTGCTCCCACTGAACCGGGACGATGTACACACGAAACGGACAAGAGGAATGACAACGTACCCACAATAGGTTGGAAGCAACGGGCACGCAGGGATTACATCCCGAAGCCGCACCGGGGAGTGGAAGAGCAACTATGGACAAAACAAGCGACGCCGAGACCTGCACCGTCCGAAAAAAAATGGCGATCGATCCTGAACAAAGGATTACACTGATGGACCGTGAAGCGACCTCGTAAGGATTGGGATGCACATGTTGCTTAGATCAACCATTGCGGCCTGCAGACGCAGCAAGTGGGCATATGCACCTTGTATGTACCACTAGCCTCTGATAGGCACAGAGACCAGAAAGAAGCATCAGGGATGCAGAAGCCAGCACCCTGCTGACAATAGGCACGGACACTGAGAGGAAATTATGACGTGGGAAGTTACAATCCACCCGAATAACAATTTCATGTGCCACAATAGGTGTAGGGTGGTATACAGAGACCCCAACGACTCGAACAACAACTAATCAGCACCGAGCCGGAGCCAGACACGTGGGCAAGGCTGCATCATGTCGGTAAAAAGTCTGAGAGCCAAGACCAAACAACCCACAATGGAGGTCTTCGCGAAAACACAGAGGACCCCTACAACATCGGAGCGGAGCACGGCTGCGACTACTGCGGAAGAAGCCCCAGAAGGAGATAAGCACCAGATCCTGGAGGCTTATAACGGAGCTGAACACTAAATGGGGCGCGGCCAATGCGGACTTACGGACAGCCCTGGAGAACAAAATTGATGCGGTAGGAACTGAACTTACCCTGTTACGGCAAGATGTCAGGGGGCTGGCGGAGAGAACAAATGGTCTGGAAAGTGCTGTAAAGACCAATACTGATGTCAGCACAAGGAAGTTCATGTGCTCAAGCAGCAGATTGCCAACCTTGAAAATCGGGTGGAAGAAGCGGAAGGAAGAGCGAGAAGAAATAACATACGGGTGGTCGGCCTGCCGGAGGGGGAGGAGGGCCAAGACCCTACAAACTACATGGAAAACATGATCCTACAGGAAATAGGAGCAGACAAGCTTTCACAGGGATTCACGGTGGAACGGGCGCACCGCGCATTAATGAGGAAACCACGACCTGGGGCTCTGCCAAAAGCCCATCATCGCGAGGATCTTGAACTATAGAGACAGGGAGAAGATCCTGGAATATTTTCGTAAAGGTGGAACAATACAGAAAGCATCCGCCAACATTACAGCATACCCGGATTACACAATGCTGGTGCAGAGACAGAGATACAGCTACGTGGCCGTCAAAAGGAGGCTGCGAGCAGCAGGCATCAAGTACATGCTTCTGTACCCGGCAAAGATGAAGGTGCTACATAAGAGCAGAGTGCTTTTTTTTGACACTCCTGGGGAGGTGGTAACGTGGCTGGATCTGCGAGGCTGCCCGGAACAAGAAGTGGACCATGACCGGCAGGAACAGGACGACTGAAGAACTGGTGCCACGGACATTGAGGGGATAAGTGGGAGGGGGTACTGGATTATACCGGGAAGCGGGACCGGTTAAACACTGGGTAGCATTCGAGCCTTGTGCTCGGCATAGACTGGAATATAGTGGGCAAAATGTAATTGGAAGCTGCATAGGGTTAACACAATGCGTAATAAATTTGGAAATAGAAGCAACAGGATGGAAGCAACCCACCCCCGAAATACTAATAGTTAAGGTGCCATTAGGGCGATTTCACCCTACTGAGCCCTGAGCATAAGCTTGTGCTGGACAGGGCTAGATGTGGGGGTGCCTGAGATCCAGGGATGGAGCTGGGTAACAGTTGGGGGGGCGTTGTTGGGGAAGGGATGGGTGGGGGGGAAGGGAGGTGGGAAGTTTGGGGTGTACATAGTTATGGGGAGTTTAAGTTCAAACATGAGCCTACATGGAAGAGCTGAAGGGTTGTATCTGCATAGCATGACTGGGAGGGTTCGGTTGAAAATGGGGGAGGAAAATATCAATGCGCTATGGGAGATCTCAAGATATTAACATGGAGTGTCAGGGGACTTAACAGTTATATGAAGAGAAATAAGGTCATGCTGTATCAGAAAAGGCAAAAGATAGATATTGCACTGTTACAGGAGACGCATGAGAAGCTGGAGCTAGTTGGGAAAAAATGGAAAGGGATAGTGGTGGGTTTGTCGTACTCTGCTTACGCTAGGGGAGTGCTTGTCTGGGTGGCGCGCACGTCCCGTTTCAGCTACTACAGGAAGTGGCAGAAACTGATGGGAGGACGGTTATATTGAGAGGGCTGGTGGAGAATAAAGAGGTATGCATCGTAAATACGTATGCCCCCAACCAAAACACGGCAGCATACTTCAGAACTCTGTGCACCAACCTTAGTATGTGTGTGGGAAATGCGGTTATTTGGGGCGGGGATTTCAATTGTGTAATGAACCCCAAGGTGGACAGGTCTGATAGCAGGATTGACAGGCCCACCCCAGCGGCCAAAGCATTGCAGGTGTTACCAGATGATTTTGGCTTGGTAGATGTGTGGAGAACAAAACATCCTAATGGTAGGCAATATTTGCACTACTCAGCCCCGCAGCAGCTGCACACGAGATTGGATTATGTCTTTGCCACGCCGGATGTAATGGCAGAGAGCACTCAAATAGAATATAAGACGAGGGTCCTCTCAGATTACTCGCCCCTGGTCCTCGGGTGGCAATACTGCCCCCCCCCCCAAGGGCGCGGATCCCGACATGGCACCTCCGAGCGGAGGCACTCAAAGATCTGGTCTTTCGAGAGGACATAAAAGATGAGATCATTAACTATTTTGAAACAAATACTGGTAGTGTTGACTCGGCGGGTACACTATGGGAAGCTTTTAAGGTGGTGATGCGGGGGGTAGCCATAGCTAAGTCAAAGGGCCTGCAAGGTGGGGTTCTGAATGACCTACAAAGAGTAGAAGATGAACTAGAAAGAACATTAGAAAATGGCAGTGTGGACACGGAGCTAGTACTTAAACTACAGCAGCAGTGTGCGGAACACTGGGAAAGGCTCTGCAACCTCAATTATAAAAAATATGTAGAAAGACAGCACGTGGGAGGGGATAAAATGGGTAGGCTTTTAGCGTGGCTGTACAAGAGTGAAACCCCTAGACCCCCGATTAGGACAATAACTAGAGAAGATGGCGAGGTAGTAGACACTCAAGAAGGAGTCAACAAGGAATTTGCGGACTATTATAGGGTGCTATACGGGGATAGGGAGGGGGGCAGTCGAGAGGAGATAACCGAAACACTAGAAGATATAGGACTGCCCAAGATAAGTGATGAGGAAAGAGAAGAGCTTGATGCACCAATTACCTTGGAGGAGTTGGAGGAGGTTGTGAGGCAGTTGCCCACCAGTAAGACCCCAGGAGCAGATGGGTTCCCTAGCGAATTTTATAAAGTATATAGAGAAGAAGTGCTCCCCCCAATGCTAGAAATGCTTAACAAAGCGTTTGAGACGGGAAGGTTGCCGGAGTCACTCAGAGAAGCGATTATAATACCGCTCCCTAAACCCAACAAACCAGGGCATAGCTGTAGCTCCTACAGACCTTTGTCGATGCTGAACCAGGACAGCAAGATATTGACGGCTGTCCTGGCAAACAGATTGAAAAGAGTAATTAGCAAATTAATCCACCCAGACCAAACGGGCTATGTCCCGAATAGGAATATAACCCACAACCATAGGCGACTCCACCGGGTGATCGAATGGGCAGATAGGAATGAAGGCGAAATGGCGATTGTATCCCTAGACGCAGTAAAAGCTTTTGACTCCGTTAAGTGGCCATGGCTGCTGGCGGCCCTGGAAGGATACGGAGTAGGGCCGGGTTATATCAGGTGGGCGAAAATGCTATACAGCGAGCCGCTAGCCAGAGTTCGAAAGGGATCAGTGATATCCGAGAGATGGCAGCTTAGTAGAGGCACCAGGCAGGGGTGCCCCTGGTCCCCGATGCTTTACATTCTAGCCCTGGAGCCCCTAGCGATATACCTCAAACAACAATATGAAATGATAGGTATTGAGGTTGGGGGGGAGCAGCACCTAATATCATTATATGCGGATGATTTGTTACTATACTTGAAATACCCGGAAGAAAATCTTCAATATATCCTGGAAGTGATGGTTGTCCGGCATAGCAGTGAATCCTCAGAAATCTAGTATATTCCCGCTAGGTGGCTATAAGGCGACCCCTGTAGAAAGGTTACCGTTGTTACAGATACCATGGGTGATTAGTTCTTTCCGTTACCTTGGTATAGATGTGTATCACACGGCAGAAGAAGAACATAAGCACAACACCGAGGTAGCTATTGAGAAAATCCGGAAATGCATGAAGTTTTGGGAGAAGTTGCCCCTAGCAATTATGGGACAGGGGGCAATGCTTAAGATGGTGGTCCTACCTAGGCTTTTACATTATTTTAGTAATATCCCACATATGATACCCAAGAAGTTTTTTGCTAAACTGAATAGTGTGTGTAGGGACTTCATATGGCAT
This sequence comes from Ambystoma mexicanum, assembly GCF_040938575.1. Classification (NCBI taxonomy): domain Eukaryota; kingdom Metazoa; phylum Chordata; class Amphibia; order Caudata; family Ambystomatidae; genus Ambystoma; species Ambystoma mexicanum. Next base: position 99,727,601 of record NC_090936.1, on the reverse strand, counting down.
GGTACCCGGAATAGAGTAGCGCTATGGAAGTTGCAGAACTTGCATGAAAGGGGGGTATTAAACTGCCCAATTTTGAGGTCTACTATGTTGCGAGTCATCTACAATATGTGGCCAATTGGCTCTCCGACGAAGTGACCCCTGAACTTCGGCTGTTTGGGCAGGATTGTACCCCATTTTACCTAAGGGAAATGATATGGTTGCCTGAGTCAGATATGAAGGAGCGCCCTAGGATGATGATGATGATGCTGGGGTGGAAAATGTGGCGTCGAGCGTGTCGGATGATGGAGGACCCATTCCCATGCTCCCCGCAAGTACCGCTGGTTGCTTTAGCAGGAGGGGATAAGCAGGTGAGGGTGATTATCAGAACCTACTGGGAATCGGTGGGGCTGGTAACGTTAGGGGACATCTGGCAAGAGGGGACTATTAGAGATTTTGAAGAACTTGGGGAAGAGGTGGGATTACATACTGGCCAATATGTTACATACCATAGGATGGTTCAGAAAATTCGGAAAACGTGGCCTGAAACAGTATTGGCAGAGGAACCAGATGCTACTGTGGGGGCAATATATGACATATCGGAAGGGGGGCATGAGATTTCTAGATTGTATGAGATGGTGATGACCAAGGTTGGGAAGGAATTGACACATTTAAGACTGGATTGGGAAGAGGAGGTGGGGGCCCAAATGGGAGATGAGATGTGGGAACGCGCCCTGGGATATCACAAGAAAGTGTCAAGAAACGCCAGACTTAAACAAATACAGCTGTATATAACGCCTAGAGCATACATGACACCCCTGAGGATATCCAAGTTCGGAAACGCTGGGTGACAGGCGTGTCTTAAGTGCGACAAGGAAAACGCTGCAATGACACACATGTTTTGGTCATGCCCAGTAATCGAATGTTCCTGGGGTCAAGTGGCACAAAAATTAGCGACAAAGGGGGTCACGCTCGTCATAGATACGGTCTGGGCTTGCTTGCTGGGAGGGTTCCCCAGACCACGGAAACTTAAATATGTTGAGAAACTGAAAGACTTGGCATACGTGCTAGCAAAACAGAGGATTGCCATGGGATGGAAGAAGTGCCACAAGCCACGGGTGGAGGTATGGTGGAAGGAGTTACAGAAACGGGCGGAGGCTGAAACGATAGTATGGCAGGAGGCGAGCAACATGAGTGGGGAGGAAGAAGTGGGTACCCTGATGGCATGGAAATTATTAATAGCGGAACTGTTCGGATCTATATCGGACCCAATGGAATCCGAGGATAGTGATACCCGGCCACATGTAGCAGATACTGAATGCGAAGTACAAATAGGCTCATAATGGAGGGTGGGACTATGGGAGCAGTGGCAAAAATGGAAATACAAATGGTGTTTAATGGAATTGTTGTAAACTGCACTGCGTGTTGGGTTTGTTTGTATTGTTGTTTGGTTTGAATAAAATTAATAAATAAAACATTTTAAAAAACTTTAAAAGATCTAAAGTTTGTGTGGACTACAATTCCAACAATACCTCAAGTCCGAGGAGGGAGGAGGGAGGAGGGAGGGAGAGAGAGAGAGAGAGGAAGGAAGGAAGGAAGGAAGGCAAGTCAAACACGCAGACTAGATATTATGGTGGAGATGAGCTGTGAGGGCCATTTAAACACAGTCAGCGGTGGAGAGCTGAGCAGCAGAGGCGAGGCAGAAAGCAGAACCGCAAATGAACGCAGACGCATGGGAACGAACCGTGCATAAGGCAGAGGCTTTCAAGCTGCCGCTGGTAAGCCTTCCTTAACGGTGTGGTGGGAGACGCAGGGAAGCATGGCAGGCTCCAGGAAAGAGCCACGCCAGAACCAGAACCAGCAGCAACACTGGGCAGATCGCAGAGCCGGCAGGGAAGCTGGAACAAGGTCTGCAAGGCGGGAGGCGCTATTCCCAAGAGAGGACTTCGCTACAGCAGTGTGCCACGGGTCAGAGAAGAGTGTTGAGCTGGCGCAATGATAGTGGGAACTCCGGGGTGTAATGACAGGCACAGAAACAATTGTAAGATCATTTTGAACACCGCTTAAGTAAAACAGGAAAACTGAATTTGCACAAATCCTCATGCATGAAATGTCAAGATGGTGGAAGTTGGAGCAAAGGTTATTATAAGCAGATGAAGTTTAACGAAGAAGTTGAAAGACAGAATTTGTACAAGTCTCCATATCTGAGAAGCCATTATGGGGAAAGTTGGAACAAGCATTTCACAAGCAAATGAACATTGGTGAAGAAGTTCACTTGAACAAGTCTCCATATATCAAATGCCAATATGGGGAAAATTGGAACAAAAGCCAATTAAGTATAGACAGCGCAGGATTACAACTGTGCTATACTGGAAGACTAAGAGAACATTAAAAGAACTCCTGTTCATCAAGCAATGAGCCTTTGGGGAAGAGATACCTGGCAGGACAGTATACCTGCCGATCTGCAAGACCCAGGAGGTGGGTGGTGGTGGGTGGCAGGGTGGGGGTTCCTGGCAGGAGAGCCCACCAGGTAATAGTACATGAAAGGATAAGACATTGCAAATAGATACCTGGCATGAGAGTATACCAGGGGAATCTAAAGAATCTCCTGAAGGATTCCTGGCAGGGGAGTATACCAGGAAGTTATCCTCGAGAAGATGTGATATGAAAAAGACACTTGTGCCATCTTTAGAAATATACTGGGCCTCATTACGAGTCCAGCGGTAACCCACCGGTGCTACTGGCGGGTTGCAGCCAGGCTCGCAACACTTTTCCGGCACCTGACATCCCGGTGCCACTGGGACAATATAAGTCCCAGCTGAACGGGAGGTCAGGAGCTGGTAAATGTTAGTCCACATTCCCATGGAGTCCTGTAGGACTCCATGGGAGTGGGGAGACGGAAGCACCGGCTCCGTTGCTAACGGTGCCAGTGCTTCCGTGAAATCTCTGCGGGTCAAACCTGCCGGTCGCAATGGTCCCCACCTGCAGAGTTGTAGTGTGGCGGTCCGGAAAGGGTGCCTGTACGGTCCGACCAGCATCCTCATTTCCAGACCGCCACACTTGTAATGAGGCCCACTGTGTGGAAGAGATGCTTTTTCTATCCTTGGAACATTTGTTGTCTAAAAGAGACATTTTTGCCACCTTTGAAAAGTTGTCTCATGGAAAATGCATTCCTACAATTTTTAAGGGAACACTTCTCTGGAAAAGACACTTGCCATCCTTCCTGAATTAATCCAGGGGAAGGGATCTATCCTCTGGATCCAAGGATGTCTCCTTGGGAGAAACCACTTTTTGTTGGATATATTTATTTGCTTTACATTTGAACACTTTTTGGCTAAACCTATATCAGAGACTATTTACCTTAACTTCTTAATAATTTTATTTCTAGTGTGAGGGTCAGATATATTTTGGGCACAAGGAAAGTTTACTTCATTTTGACAACAAAACTCAGACTGATCTTTAGTTGTAGTTTTCTAGGTAGGGAAACGCTCTTTAGGGTAGGGACAGAGAGGCGTTTATCCAACCCCTTTTCTTTTAATAAAGATGTCTGATGTGGAGAATGCCATCCCTTTGTGTCTGCCTCTCAATTCTGACCCCTCACATATTCCTCTGGAGAGATTCTTGCAGCAGTTACGCACATTCTGGTCTCCCCTTCAGGTCTCTTCTTTGAACCTGCACATCGAGGCCCTTCCCAGGTTCCAGGCTTTAAAGTCTGCTCTCCTTCAGGAATTTCCTCAGCCTAGCACCAATCGCTTGTATGGTTTCCCTGCCTGGGGGTTTCTCAAGGTTTACAGAAGATCTACCCCAGACCGAAGTTTCACCAGGATTCACAAAAGGTCTCTCATGGACTTTGGCTTTGTAGGTTCATAACAGGTCCTTCGTACAGGTTTGCTTTTAACAGAATTCACATCTGCAACAATGGGTATTTCTCTCCTCACCGAGTTTTTGGCAGGCAGTCAATATTGTGTCAACACTCCCCCACCCACGCCAAACCACTGGTTCGCTCCTTCTCTCTGTTACCATGGGGTTGCTGGTGGATCGCCTCTGACTTTCCTATTCCCACAAGGTTTGGGCAGCGATTTCTAAGCTAGTTGGCCAGCTTCTCTTCTAGAGCCTCCAGGCCTGGTCTGCTTTCAGTCTGAGACTCCAAGTCTACACCAAGTAAGCAGAGCTTTCCTTCAAGCAGTGATCGGTTCTGGTTTCCTTCCATGATCTCCCCTCTTGTCAACGGAGCGCAGGTGGGAAATCTGCCTCCTCCGGGATTCCCTGCTTCACTGCATTTCTCCAGCCCCTTTTATACTCCCTGGGATAGTAACAATGTAAAGAATTTTAAAAGTAAAAACAGACACTTCTGAGACTAAGGCTTCACCACCCCGCACCATTACTGAATTGTGGGGTCTTCCTAAAATAACTAGACACTTTCCATGTGGTAATTGCAGTGTCTGTCACCTAATAACAAAGTCCGCACAAGCGGAGCTGGGTCCAGCACAACCATGGGTTCAAAGATTCTTTATCAACGGCAATTCCACTATGGCTATATACATTATTAGGGTGCCCATGTAATAAAATATATACAGGCATGACCACGTGCAAAATCCAGAGCAGGATTGTAGAACACTGAAGCTGTATTAGAACAGCGAATGAAAATGTTCCTTTAGTGACCCGCTTCCTGTCCCATAATCATCAGGGCAATGATTTGTCATGGACCATATTAATCCAGATACAAGGTCCCACTGCCCATAAAAGACTGTCATGTTGGGATCAAAGATTTATTTTCAAAACTAAAAGCCTCAATGTAGGTTTGAATTAAGAAATTAATTGGTTCCTGTGAACATTTGTAAGCATTTGTAGTTCTAGTTCTATCACAGGGACACGGTTCACTGATCTACAACAGTAAGTGTAACTACATACAATTATGGCTATAATCAGTTGTGAATCACGGCCCCTCATAACATCTAAAAGGTTTTACACAGAACATGACTCTTCCCAACATGGTAGCCACATTGGCAACCTCAATGAGCATGACGGCTATGTTGACGCAGAACGCGAATGCCGGCTTTGTTGGCCTTTACATACAGCTTTCCCTGCAGCACATAACACAGCAGGACTTACAAATACAGTGTTCACCCGCATCCATCCTCTTGCGAGAATCATTCAGCATTGCAGCACTTTGTATCCACATGGGTTAAGTCTACCTTTAGAGGTAATCTCTGACCCGCTACAAAGAAAGGTTGTTTAGGAGGTTTCTACATATCCGCGACCACCCTTCTGCTTTCACAGCTACATATTCATTTGAAGAAACCCATTCCAGTCCAGAAGGCACAACACTTTGGACTGTGACTGGGACCCTCTATAGATGAGCAGGCAAGACATTCACTGAAATGCTAAGATTAGCAGTGTTTAACTAACATTAAACACATTCATAGTTTTAATTCTTAATTTTGTACTCTTACAGCTTCCCCAGCTCTGAATATATTTTGCTGTGGTTATCATGATCCGCACATGCAAACCCATGGTTACTTTACCGCACACGTGGCCTGAACACGAGTTGGGTGTTAGCCCTTAAATGCGTCAGTAACCGTGTTACTGCCGCATTTAAGGGCTGGCCCGATCATGAGCCTGGCGTGTTTAGCCCCAGCTCAAAGCTGGGAGTAAACATGCAGAGAAAATGCCCATTAATACCGCCAGATGGGTGGGTGCTAACACTAAAAGTTGGACGGTATCCCAGCCGGGATACCACCCAACTCATGATCAGGCCCACAATTTCTTCTGAAGAATTTGATCAAAATATAAGTAAGTGGGTACACAGTCTCTGAATACATTTTCCACATGACTAATGAGTAAAATATATTCTAAAGAGCTGTCATTCTTCCCAATAGGCTATTTGTCTTACAAGCCAAACCATATGTGCTATTGGGCCAAGAATAGGCAAGATTGAACCTCTACATAAGGTAATAGGAATCTCTACTTAGATTTCTGAAGAATATTTAATAGATGCATGATTCCTGTGAGGGGTCAGTAATGTGAGGCGGACAACTGCTTGTAGTTATATCAGTATTTGACATTTTATTAATGAAAGAAAACACAAAGAGAATCTAACTAAGCCTCTGGTACGCTCACCTGGTCTCTGCAGGGACGTTGGGGCACGGTTGGAGCCCTCCCTGGATTTGGCTTCCCCCGATCTTGCTTTACCCCCAGCTGCGGCGATTTGGTCTGGTCAGGTTGCTGGCAATGCCCTTGGGGAAAGGTAAGTGGCAGTGAGAATGCTATGACTAAATTGCAATCCCCCCCGCTCGAACCCCTCGTGCCAGAATGAGATGCGCAAGCATTTTCTCATAGGTGTGTTATTTTGCAAAGATGAGCTCTCCGTCCTGCTTCTCTTCAGCAAGGGCGCTATAGACGGACCCAGTGGCTTCACTGGCCCGTTTGCGTAATAGCCCATACCGGCTGCGACCAATCCTCGTGAGAGGCGAGTGTTGAGAACAATGATTATTGTCCGTATGCTTCTATAAAGTCTTTGCCAATGATTATTGTCCGTATCCTTCATAATGTCTTTCTTTTCCCCAATAGGTGTTGTAGATGGCTCTGCTGAGTCGCGTTGCTGACAGTGTACCCACGCTGTGTCAGAAAAGAATGGAGCAGGCCCCACTAGAAGTTAAGTAGGGTTTCTAAATGAAACACAAGGCTTAGGTGTTGCGCGGCCAAGCGTTAAATGTTTATGCGGTTTCTAACCTTGTGCTGTCTTTATTTCTTGCAGGGAAGGCCTGGCGTCGGAAAGTGGAGAACGGCTATCCGGGAAGCTGTCCGCAGCTGTGAGATGGAAGAACCCCGAGGATGCCTGATGAGAAGAAGACTTCTGCATGGATGAAGACTCCGACAGGTGAGGAAGAGGCACCCGACAGAAGATGGATTTGAAGACAGGTAAGGTGTGCGCTGGAGATACTGGTGTGAAGCTCTTATTACTTCAAGCGGTGGTATGGCTGGCTTCAGGTAAGGTGCGCACTGCGGATGCCGATCGAGTTTGGATTAGCTCCGGGCAATGGTATAGCTGGATCCAGGTAAGGTGCACGTTGAAGATGTACAGCTGGAATCAGGTAGGTGCACGTCGAAGATGGGAAGCTGGAATCAGGTAGGTACACGCCGAAGATGTAAAGCTGGAATCAGAAGATGCAGAGTTGGAGACAGGTAAGAGCTTCAGACAGCGGTAAGCGTTACGCTGCATACAGCAGATTAACGCAAAGCCTCGACATGCGGGCGGGGCCATCTTAAATAGTCTGGCCCTAGCCACTCCCCTTTGGCTCCGCCTTGTGGCCCCACCTCACCACTCCCATAGATAACTGCACGTGCCTTCCAATGCTTTCTAATGGCCACACCCAGCCTGGATACACGTGCCTTAGATCCAAAGTGTGTGCAGAGCACACTTTATGAGCCTGGCAACAAAGGCGCCAGGACAGGGTCCATTTGGACCCTTTGGAAGGAGGAAATAAGGGCCCTTGGTTAGTGGCCATGACAGCCTCCTCTACCAGGGAGTTATCTACCTAGTCTAGGTTCTACGGGAAAATGTCCTTGCATACACAAAACTGGCCCTCACACTATACAACAAAACATTTAGAGTAAATCATAAACAACATAAATAAATATTTACGAAATAGCCACTGACAGGGATAACTTCCACTTGTCCTGGTTAGATCCCTATCCCAGGCGTGTCCAAAATCAAGCTCTCAAAAAGAAAAAGAAAGTCACAAACAAGTTCTTGAATGTTCCAAAATAAAAAAGTTCACCCAAACAAAAATCTTTCTACGTTTGTTGAAATGTTCCCTTTCCAATTCCCACAAAGACAACGCCACCAATAGTAATCCCGGATAATCTCCTTCCCAGATAGACTTGACAAAGTTCAAACCAAAAGTGCCAATTCTACTTCAACAACTGTCCATCTTTTGTAACCTCTGCAGCATCTTTGATAAACCTTGTCAGGATGCTGCTTCAACTGGGGTTGCTTTCTTCTTGACAACTCCCTTCTGCTAATGGCACTAGGAAAGCAGGCTCCTTTACTTCACAGTGTACCACCGCTTCAACCACCTTCAATGTAATGGTCTCTGACAATATTATAGACAACCACAGTATGTTAGCTCTGCTGCAACTTGGTACTTTGAGGATTTATTAGGCAACTTAAAGACAAGACTCTTCAACCTCCACAGGTATGCAAGGCACTCTTTCTTTGTATGCCATAAGAAAGGAGCAGCCTCTCTGCCTCTTCTGTCTGTCTTACAGCTACCACTAGAATCTGGCTTGGCTTCTAGACTGCTTCTCTGTCTTAGCTTCAACAGTCTCAGCTCTACAGATTATTGATTAGTTCTTTTAACAAGCACCCAGCTGCCTTCCCCAGCTTTATATACACCTTCCTGTCTCCAGCAGTTACCCCAAAGCTGTATTGCCACTCTCCCAGCCTTGGATAATCTTGTCACCCTTGTATCAGAGGACACTAGATTTATAACAACTTTGACAGCTTTAAAATATAGGTGGTTAGATCTTTATAAGGCTGGTCTCGAGTTAGAAAGGATTTGCTTACTGGCTTGCATAATGCTTGCGCTTCTCATTACTTCAGAAACGTCTGCAATTACAAAGTACTTGTTCTGGATGTTACAAGATTCAGGTTTCACAAGGGAAACATAATTAGGTACACACACCCTCTGTTTGATGGAGAATTTCGACTTCAAAGAACTGAAAAGACTTGCACGCCCTTTTATTCATACAGAATTCTGCTTTAACAGGGTTTGGGAATCACAGTAATTCATACGCGACCTTTCTATGATGCAAGTATTCTTATAACAATTCAGGAAAGTCAGCTACTACTTTTTGAGTGATTCTCCCTCTTAATTAGAGACATGCAACCACTCTGGTAAGTTTATTTAATACAACAATGGAAATGAGGAGGGGGCGTGGCTAGCATGCAAGCTAGGAAGACGTGAGTCTTCGCGGGCTCCCGATACTGCCGCCAATATCCTGCTCAATATCCTGAATTAACAAGGTGTCATGAACTTCAGATCACGCCCCTTTTGGACCTCCTGGTCCTTGTCTCAGCGGGGCTTACATTCCGTACTACTTCCAACATGGCCATCCAGAGCTGAAGCCCTTGCTCGCTCCATGCGCTGAACGCGGCGTGATCTATTTATAGACCACGCCTTCCGCAGCTCCGCGCGTCTCAATGCTATTGCAGAGTAGCCTCAGACGTGTGTTCATAGCTCGCGGTATTGTTTCCTTTGTCCCAGTGCTATTACCCGCTCCTGACCCTTTCCCCCTTCCTGATTCCGAGCATTACTAGCTTTTCCTAGACTCCTGGATTCCTGGACTCCACGTTCCCGGAACTAAACGCAACCTGGAACCAGATGAGACTCGAGCAGCACTGTTCAAGACCAGGAGCGTTTGCAAGAAGGCAGCAATCGAAGACACCGGCAAACACCGGACCCAGGTGAGAAGGGGGGGGGGGAGGACTCCTTGACAGTTTGAGACGCCACCCGATCGAACCTAAAAACAAGATGGAAGCCGCCGTGCAGGACTTAATGCGACACATGCAAGAATTATCAGCCAAGGTCCAAAATCGTAAGGCAGAAAACGCTGCGCTCAAACAATTGGTCTTATCCTGGGATTCTGCTACAAAGGAGGGTGCCCTGTTGGGTGGTATTGTTGACAAGTATGATGGCTCGGCAAAAACACTTCGTGGATTCCTGGATTCATGCCTGGTCCACTTTACCTTTAAGCCCCATTATTTCTCGACTCCTAGGGCTAAGGTGGGTTTCATCATATCCCACCTTTCCGGTAACGCTTTAACTTGGGCAACACCCCTTGTTAACTCCGTTGATGCCCTCCTAGATGACTATGATGGGTTCATACAGGGCCTTAAAGGCATGTTTGACCGTCCAGAGCACGTCTATACTGCCCAAGAACGCTTGCTGGACTTTCAACAGGGCTCTCAAGATATGCTCACTTATGTGACCAGATTTAAACAATTGGCTAAGGAAGCAGACTGGTCCTCTGAGGCTAGTGTTACCCTGTTCAGGAGAGGCCTGAACAATGAGATCAAGGATGAACTTGCAAATAGACTTTCGCATCCAGGAAAGGAAAGCTGAAAAGAAGAAATCCAGGGGAAACCCACCCAAGACGTCCTTTGAGAGCACAACCAGAACGGACGCAAACCCAAGCCCAGCCCCAGAACCCAAGCAAATTGGAGCCTTTCGTGGACCCATATCACCTCAAGAAAGGTTGAGAAGGATTCATACGGGTGTGTGTATGTATTGTGCTTCAGACAAACATTTGGTCAGGGAATGTCCTCTGGCACCTCCTCGGCGTTCAGGAAACGCCAGCTCTCGATCTTAAACGGAGCAGAGATTCGGGAGAGAGATGTTTACTCCACATCAATTCCATCCTTGAACTCTCCTGGACAAAACAAACTGGTCGTTCTCCAGGCATTTCTTTCACCCTCGAAGAGTAAGATCTGCCCCATTCTGGCCTTGGTTGACTGTGGAGCTATGGGAATATTCATAGATCAGGAATGGGTTGTCAGTCATCAAATCCCATATGAGGCACAAAGCACCATGCAGCCGGTGGAAGCGATCGCTGAAAGACCCCTCAGTTCAGGGCCCATAAGCCTACAGACCAAGGAAATCCAGCTCTCAATAAACCACCATCAAGAGCTAATCAGATTCGATATCATTAAGTCCGCCCACTACCCCATGGTATTGGGTATGCCTGGTTACAAAAACACAATCCGTATATAAACTGGACAGCAGGATCACTATTCCTAGGCTCAGAGTTTTGTATGTCTCATTGTCTATCCCTGGAACTTCGTTTAACACCCCCTGAGGAACCACCTAAGGAGCAAGAAACTCCACTCATGGTTTCCAATATAATACAGGTTCCGGAGGCCTACCAAGGATTCGCCGATGTCTTTTCAACTGCCATAGTCCAGGCCTTACCTCCACACAGACCCGAAGACTGCGCAATTGAAACAGAACCCTCGGCAGTGATCCCTTTCGGAAGGATGTTTATCCTTTCCGAACCTGAGAAAAAGGCCCTCAAGGAATATCTGGATACAAACCTTGAAAACGGTACCATAAGACCTTCAAAGTCACCAGGAGGCGCATCATTGTTCTTTGTTCCTAAGAAAGACACCCAGGAACTTAGACCTTGCCTCGATTACCGTGGCCTAAATCAATGCACTCTTAAGGACCGATACCCACTACCCTTGATATCGGATATCCTGGAAGCCGTGAGAGGTGCAGTAATATTCACCAAATTGGATCTCAGGGTGCCTACCATTTGATCTGTATCCGGGAAGGAGACGAGTGGAAGACCGCCTTTAGAACACCCTTTGGCCACTACGAGTGCCTGGTCATGCCCTTTGGACTAGCCAACGCCCCAGCAGTATTCCAACGTTTTATGGATAGGGTGTTCTCTGACATGTTGTTTCTCTTCGTCATTGTCTATCTGGACGACATATTGATTTTTTTCAAGGACCCTCCGAAGCATGAAGGACATGTAAAGGCAGTTCTACAAAGACTCCGGGAACATCACCTCTTAGCCAAGCCTGAAAAATGTTTGTTTCACGTTACCTCTGTGCACTATCTGGGATTTATCCTTAGTCCAGAGGGGATTGGCATGGATCCTTCAAAAGTAAAGGCCATTCTCGCATGGCCTACTCCCACATCCGTGAAACAAATCCAATCCTTTCTAGGACTAGCCAATTTCTACCGAAAGTTCATAGCCACCTTTTCCGAGATTGTACAACCTATAGAGGCTCTGCTAAAGAAGGATACCCCTTTTGTCTGGTCAACATTACAAGAAACTGCATTCTAGCATTTGAAGACCGAGTTTACACAAGCTCCTATTTTGGCTCAACCCGATACAAGTCGACCCTTTTTAGTGGAAACGGATGCCTCTAATTATGCTATAGGAGCAGTGTTGAAGCAGAAAATGGAGGACGACTTGGAACACCCGTTTGCCTATCTTTCAAGAACCTTAACTCTGAGTGAAACACACTACTCCGTCCTGGAAAAGGAACTATTAGCCATTCGCCAAGCCTTCACTGAATGGCGACACCTACTTCTGGGAGCCAGACATCCTGTCCAAGTCCGTGCTGATCATCGAAAACTTCAGATTGTACAGTCACTAGAGTGCAGGAACAGTTGTCAGGCACGTTGGGCCTACGTTTTTGCCCAGTATCAGTTCCACATTACTCATGTCCCTGGATCACAGAACCTGATCGCTGACGCCTTGTCTCGCCATCCTGACTACGTGACCACTGATAAGGCATATCCTAAAATGTTTTCTCCCACAATCTTCGTAGCCCAAGCAGTTAATCTCCTGGAAGAAGTCCGATCGCAAACCCAATCCTCGGAAATATGGAAGGACATTTCAAGAAGAAACCACTGGAAATTAAGAGCCAAGGAAGGCTACTTATTCAAGGACAATGCACTGCTCCTTCCTACACGGAAGTTACAGCAGAAAATAATAAACCTTTGTCATGACCCCATTCCGGGCACCGAGGCATCACCAACACCCTCCGTCTTATAGAGAGACAGTTCTGGTGGCCTAAAATGAAGTCTGACGTACAGCAATACATCCAGGCTTATATGACCTGTGCCCAAAATAAACATGATAACAAAAGACCGGCGGGTCTTCTTCTGCAGCCCACTCTACCCTCTAAACCATGGGAAATCATCACTACAGACTTCAAAGTCGAGTTACCACCTTCCCGAGGATATACTACCATCATGGTCACCATAGATTTGTTTATCCATATGGCCCATTTTACGCCACTGATGAAACTACCCTCCTCTTCAGAGCAAGCTGGAATATTTCTGGAACACATATTCGGACTACATGGGCTTCCTTCCAAGATCATATCTGACTGGGGTCCCCAATACATTTCACAATTCTGGAAACACCTCTGTCGAGTTCTAGGAATCCAACGTGCCCTCTCTTCAGGATATCACCCCGAAACCAACAGAGCCACAGAGCGTGCAAATCAGACCCTGGAACAATATCTCCGATGTTTCGCCACCAAGGTCCAGGATGACTGGCCTCTCCTGATACCCGTTGCGGAATTCGCTTACAACAACTCCGAACACTCAGCGCTACAGACCAGCCCCTTTTATTGTAGCCAGGGGTTCCATCCATCGGTTTTACCCTCAGTTCTTCCTTACCCTACACCAGTACCTACTGTTGACTCCTGGATCGAAACTCTTATCAACATTCACCAGGAGGCTAAAGAACACTTAGAGAAAGCCAGATTACAGACCAAGAGGTATGCAGATTCCAAGAGAAGACCAGGTCCTTCCTCTACGGTCGGTGACCGAGTGTGGTCGTCATCAAAACTACTCCCCCGACACTTGCGACCAAACAAGCTGGCTCCCCGCTACTATGGTCCATTTCCCATCAAGGAGATTATCAATCCTCTCTCATATCGAATCAAGCTACCTGACTCCTGGAAAAGAATTCATCCAGTTTTTCCACACATCCCTATTGAAGCCCTACATCCAATCCTCTCGAAAATCCAGTAGAACTCCTCCTCTACTGGTTGACAACCAACTGGAATATGAGGTGTCCCGGATTTGTGACTCCAGGTATAAGCGGGGCCATCTTCAATACCTAGTGGAGTGGAAAGGATATCCTCCTAGCGAAAGGACCTGGGAACCTGTTTCAAATATCAAGGCTCCTCGGTTGCTCAGAAGATTTCACCTAATACACCCGGGCAAACCTGGAGGAAAAGGCCTTCGGAGGAGGCATGCTGTCATGAACTTCAGATCACGCCCCTTTTGGACCTCCTGGTCCTTGTCTCAACAGGGCTTACATTCCGTACTACTTCCAACATGGCCGTCCAGAGCTGAAGCCCTTGCTCGCTCCATGCGCTGAACACGGCGTGATCTATTTATAGACCACGCCTTCCTCGGCTCCGTGCATCTCAATGCTATTGCAGAGTAGCCTCAGACGTGTGTTCGTAGCTCGCGGTATTGTTTCCTTTGTCTCAGTGCCATTACCCGCTCCTGACCCTTTCCCCCTCCCCGATTCCGAGCATTACTAGCTTTTCCTAGACTCCCGGATTCTGGACTCCGCGTTCCCGGAACTAAACGCAACCTGGAACCAGACGAGACTCGAGCAGCACTGTTCAAGACCAGGAGCTTTCGCAAGAAGGCAGCGATCGAAGACACCGGCAAACACTGGACCCAGGTGAGAAGGGGGGAACTCCTTGACACAAGGTAAATGGACTTCGAAAACATGCTAGAGATGGGTAAAGTGCGGGCCGACTGAACCAGCAGAAGCGGAACAGAAGAAACAGCTTCCTGCCAGAGATTCTCCGAGCTAAACACTGCGTATGCTGAATGCGAAACGCCATCTCAAGATTTGAGATCCCGAAACTGATTGCATGTACTTGCGGACATTCCGAATTCGCAAGTGAAATTCACCTGAAAATTCCGACCACTGGACCAGGCGACACCACGGATGGAATCATCGGCGGGTGTCTCTGTTGGCAAGAACCTTTCCACTCCACCGGACGTATGAGAGCCACACAAGAACGTTGCAACAGGAGACCGTGAAGACAGCCAACATTTCGAATTCAGGAACAGCTGGCTCCATGATCATCCCCAGCTCGATGGCTTGCAGTGGGTGAGATAGACGGGGGTCGGACGCATCGTGGCGAGATCTGTGAGTAGCATACTGTGCTGAGCTGCCCCCGAGATCCATTTCCTTGGCTGCCGACAGCCGCATTCAGCGGCAGCAGTGCTTACCCTCTGTGACACAGGACCCCGCTGCACAACTGCGATCCCACTGCCCGGATGAACAGGTGACCCCCCAGATAGACTCATCTCACCATACCACCGGCGATCCGGCTGAGACAATCATATAAACAGCAATCATGAGGGGCTGATCCAGATGCAGCTTTACCTATAATACCAGGTGGTGTGCAGCAGATCTTCTCTGGGGGGTACTCCGACCACCAGGCACAGTTAGGATCCATATATCCCAGGCTGTGGTAAGTCACAACCACCCACACCTGGGAGAATGGTGGGTCGTGCAAATACTCACACCCTAGTGCATGACCTCGGGACTGTTCCCGTGGGTTTGGACAGTGCTGTAAGCAGACTCTCTAGGGGTTTATGCCCTCTACATCAAAGCTGCGCCGCCGAACCACCGATCACGTACGGCATCAGTACTGAACGGTCTATCTGGGACACTGAGAAAAGCAGGACGATTTGGTGGCGATCCTCGCGGAAGTGGAACCACCGCCGACAACCTGCAAGCCGACATCCTTCGAACGCTCAGATGAAAAATTGAACCACAAGGGGCTCAAGAACCGCCCTTGGACTGTAACCACTCTACATCTCTCAGCATAAAACCTTCTACAGGTGCGTAAACCCTTCCCAGCTCACACTCCATGGGCAACAGAGACAGGAGAGAGCAGTATAGAGACATGGCTGGATGGTATCTGTGAGAGGGATAAAACAACTCCCGACTTTCTAGTATCACATTAACCACCGGTGGCAGGCATGCATACCTTGTCTGATCACTAACAGCTCGAGAGCAGGGATCCCAACTCGATGAGAACTGACTGACCCTCGGTTGGCAGAGTCTTGAGACCACACCGCACCTGGAGGCCCGAACCGAGAGACCCATCTGCATGA
This sequence comes from Ambystoma mexicanum, assembly GCF_040938575.1. Taxonomy (NCBI): domain Eukaryota; kingdom Metazoa; phylum Chordata; class Amphibia; order Caudata; family Ambystomatidae; genus Ambystoma; species Ambystoma mexicanum. The sequence goes on along the minus strand of NC_090936.1, from coordinate 99,711,945 downwards.
CCATAGAAGAGCTTCGCCTATGGCCCAGTAACCAATCCTCAATGCACAACTCTTCACAAGGACGCACCGATTGCCACCCATATGACCACAGACGACATCAGCCACATAACAATCCTGACTTGCACCTACCTCAGCTCCCTGCCACCTGATGGTGTTAAACATTTGGCACGTCAGAAGTTGTCATCCTCATACCAACACAGTGATTGACAACTGCCGTTTGAATTATACTGGAACTGCCTTGTCTCTTGTGTTACTCAAATTGAAGCATTGGGAAAGACAAAACCAAAAAAACCTCCACACAGAGTACCATGGACCAGTACGCTACTAACACCTCCACCACGGCGGCGGACACAGACCCCTCAACGACCTCCGAGGTCAAGCCCCTAATGCTGAAAGACGTGATGGCCACCATCTCCAACTCTCACTCCTCTATGGAGATAAAAATGGACGGCATCTCAGCAGAGGTTTCCTTTCTACATCAGGACCTTCATAAGTTAACATCCCGGACCCGAGAAGCGGAACACCGGATCTCGGAGGTGGAAGACAATCTTAATGGGACGCAGCAGAAACTTTCACAGACGAAGCATGAGTTGAAGAGGGAGAGGGTAGGTCCCGCCATAATAACGTTCGTATCCTGGGCCTTCCTGAGAACACGGAGGGCTCCTGCATGGAACTTTTCTTGGAATAATGGCCGAAATCCTTCTCAAACTTTTTCTCGATAGAGAGAGCACACCAAATACCTGTGGGATGCCAGATCCCGGGCGCTTCCCCTAGAACAGTTATAGCCAAACTCCTAAACTACTGGGACAGGGACGCAATTCTACAGATGGCTTGTGTTAAGGGGACAATTACACATAACTGTTCCAGAATTGCTTCTTTCCCGGATTATACCAGAGAGGTCCAGAAAGCCAGACAATCCTTCGAGATGCTAAAAAAGAAACTTCACTCCATGAACGTCAAATACAGCCTCCTCTTTCCGGCTCAATTAAAAATCCAACACAACGGCACTACGGTGCACTTCACGGATCCTCGTGAGGCCTGGAGATGGGCTGAAACCCACATTGTCGGAGATTGGGACGCTGATGTCCCGGACCCCCGGAATAGACAGAACTCAACGGAACCGGATATGTCCCGTGCAACAACCCCCACTACCGGAGTGTCATGGCCACTTGCCCAGGATCACAAGAGTGGTACCATAAAGTGGAGGGAGCAGGGGGCATCATGGGTCACGCACATCCCTTTGGGACATTTATACATGGGGGGCCGGGTTGGACACAGTCCTGGCGCCTTTGGCGCCAGGCTCATGGAAGGATTTAAACAAGACATTTCCATTATGGGCAGAAGTGCTTAAAATGAACAGGAACTCTTATTATGAGCAAGAATACTCTCAAGAACTCGCATTTGGGTAACTAGTCCGGCTGTGGTCTCCATCAGCATCTGCATGTGCAACTTCTAGGAGTGGCCGGGTGTGGCATGCAAAACCTTACTAGGGGGCGTGGCCTTAAGAGCTCAGCTATAAAAGCCAGCCCAACTCCAAGGCACACGCTTTGCGTTATTCTGCACCTCTGTGCAGCGTAACGCTCACCGTCACCTGGGATTCGTCTTACCTGGAGTTATCCTGTCATCTTCATCTGTGCTCGTTACTGGAGAATCCTGCTCTCACCTTTACACTTCCTCCTGGCACTGCGGCTCACCTGCAAACATCTCAGAGCGCAGACATCTTCCTCCTGGCACCGCGGCTCACCTGCAAACATCTTGGAAAGCAGACATCTTCCTCCTGGTGCAGCGGTTCACCTGCAGACATTTCGGAGCACAGACATCTTCCTGGCAATGTGGCTCACCGCGAAACACCCCAGAACGCAGAAAGCATCATCTAGGCACGGCGGCACGACGCACTCCAGCCGAACTCGCAGAACCTGCAAAGAAAAGGAAAAAGACAAGGTTAGACACTTAACAGACATCACGTTAAGGGCTTGATGTCAAAACCTTGCGCCTTCCCTAAAACCATCACTCACCTGCTGCTGGACATTGCGGTCGCATCCATCTTCCGCTCAGCTGCATTCGGCGCCTTCACAGCCATTGTAAGGCCACATTTTCCACCTGTTTGGGAGAAAACAGAAACGTTATTCAGTGCAAAACAACCACACTGAGAGCAATAACATCAAGTCAATGAGAGGGGAAAAGACAAAAGACATTGAGAGAAAGTAGAAAGAGGAACCTAGTCGCAGCCGGACTGGACTAATACTCAGGAATCAGTGAAGGAACTAGATTCCACCAACAAGCACCCTGCCAGAAGTAGCAGGACGGAGAACTCATCATTCACATTAACCAGGAGAGCCTTATGGGCCGGTACGTGCCCACAGAAATCGCACCTTGGGTCGAAGGGGTTGGGAGATACCACAGTCACCTACCAGCACATTCACGTTTTACCATATCCACACAGGAGCAGTGCCACCAATTGTCAATGCCCATAGCTGATCCGCAGGGGATGAAACCAGAAGGGGGAGATCTAACACCACGGAGGGCTGCAACCGTGCCCCAATGCCTCCACAGAGACCAGGTGAGCGTAATAGAACGCGAAGACTCAACAACCCTCTGCCTGGGCGTTATGGAAACTTCTGAGAGATCTGTTGGCCCAACTACTAGGGGAATTACGGGGTGAAGTACATGCCTCACGACAAGAGACCAGTGCATTAAGGCAGGATCTTATCGTAACTCGGGAGAGGACCGATGATATAGCAAGGCAGGTGCTACAGGCACAAGCAGGACAGGTTTCCTTGCCTGGGAGCGGCCACGCTGCTCCACCACAACAATCCACACCGGTTCAGGTAGTCCTTCCAGGGGTAGTGCCCTTAGCCCCACCCGAACGCTGCAATGGCAACCCAAAAAGGTTTGCCATATTCAAGAACCAATGTCGACTACATTTCTTATGCAGGCCGGGAGCCTTCCCTAATGATCAAGCCAAAGTGGAATTTGTACTTTCAGATCTAGAGAGTAATGCAGCAGACTGGTCAATACCATTAGTAACCCAAGATGATCCTTTGCTTTGGAACTTTGGGGGTTTCCAACACGAAATGGAGAAATTGTTTGCCTGACATGCTCAGGGACAAGCCCTGGACAACATAGTACTGTCACTCAGACCGGGAAATCAAGATCTATTAACTTACATTGCATCTTTCAATCATCTCGTAGTCCAAACCAACTGTCCAGAAGAGAAAAGAACTACACTCTTCTATCGAGGGCTACGTGGGGAGCTTAAGGATGTGTTGGCGCAAGTTGTGAACCCACCTGAGGGTTGTGCAGACTACATAGACCTCGCAGTGCAACTCGACCATAGGTTGCAGAATAGGAAAATGGATCGTGCCAGAACAGAAGGGAGGACCGTTTTTGTACGACCCCGCAAGACCCACACCAAAACACATGAACGCTCTGAACCAATGCAAATCGGTGGGTTACGGAGTCCGCTGACCAAGGCAGAAAGAGAAAAGAGAAGACAACAACAACTTTGTTTATATTGTGGGAAAGCAGGCCATTTCCTTCGCGAGTGCCCAGTGAAACCTCCCAAGAAAATGGTTGGGGCAACCGATAAAAACAACGACGAAGTAGAAGAAACACCAGACTCGGGAAACTCCAATGCCCGGCAAGCGTAGGGGTCCACTTGTCGAGCGAGAAAAAGGAATGCGCTCAGATCTCACATCTAGTCCTTCCGGTACTTTTGGTAAATCACAAACAGCCGTCAAAAATACATGGTTTGGAGGCATACATTGACAGTGGGGCAGTAGGAATCTACATTGACCAAGATCTGGCAACACGGATAGCCCTTCCTCTTCAACAAAAGCAGAAATCCTAAAATGTCACAGCAGTGGATGGATCTCAGTTATCATCCGGCCCGGTGATACAATGCACCACGGCTCACCTGCAAACATCTCGGAGTGCAGACATCTTCCTCTTGGCACCGCGGCTCACCTGCAAACATCTCAGAGCGCAGACATCTTCTTCCTGGCAACGCGGCTCACCGGCAAACACCCCGGAACCCAGACAGCATCATCTAGGCACCGCGGCACGACGCACTGCATCTGAACTCGCAGCACCTGCAAAGGAAAGGCAAAAGACAAGGTTAGACACTTAACAGACATTACGTTAAGGGCTCACTGTCATTAAAACCTTGCGCCTTCCCTAAAAACATCACTCACCTGCTGCTGGACATCGCGGTCGCATCCATCTTCCGCTCAGCCGCGTTATGCGCCTCCATAGCTGTTGTAAGGCCACATTTCCATCTATTTGGGAGAAAACAGAGAGAAACGTTAGTGCAAAACAACCACATTGAGAGCAATAACATCAAGACATTGAGAGGGGAAAAGACAAAAGACATTGAGAGAAAGTAGAAAGAGGGACTTAGTCGCAGCCGTGCTGGACTAATACTCAGGAATCAGTGAAGGAACTAGATTCCACCAACAAGCGCCCCTGCCAGACGTAGAAAGACAGAGCTCATCATTCACATTAACCAGGAGAGCCTTATGGGCCGGTACGTGCCCACAGAAATTGCACCCTGGGTCGAAGGGGTTGGGAGATGCCACAGTCACCTAACAGTGCATTCACGTTTTACCATATCCACGCAGGAGCAGTGCCACCAATGGTCACCGCCCAAAGCTGATCCCCAGGGGACGTAACCAGAAGGGGGACATCTAACACCAGGGAGGGCTGCAACCGTGCCCCTACACCCCTGCAGAGACCAGGTGAGCTTAACACGGAGCAAGACGATCCAGCCCGGGCCGACGTCCTTTCAAATTAACAAAACGGTCAAGTCGGATCTGAAACAGGAAATTGCTTAGTAACTGATGGAGAAACGTCACCTGCCTAGTACACAGATATGCACCATACATCCTTCTCGCTGAAAGACACTGGCATAACGGCGGTCGCCTGACCATCATCCAGAGACTCGCACCTTCGACAAGGACTGTAAGTCTCCAACTGTACCAAGATTGGGATAGTTTTAGTTTTTAAGTTTTAACTGACACTGTAGTTCCAGATGTCCGCAAGGTTCAGGCGACAGATACTTCAGCTTGGGGTGGAGTATAGGGTGGGGGTAGGGAAAGTTGAAAAATGTTCATCGTTGATTGTTCACCAGCACAGGTCCACATGGTGTCATAAATGGAGTCACTCACCATACGTCACCCAGTATTATGATGAGCCCAAGCCCACTACTTGATGCAATGGTCCCCCCGGCACAAATCACACGCTTACCCCAGTTACATTCTAGCACTTTACAATCATATTAAAATATGGCAGTACCACCATCACCTCGTACAACACTTGCAAGCCGCCCTTGATCCCTCAGACTAATCACCTGGAACGTGAATGGAATGGGCTCAGGAATCAAACGCCGGCTCATTACACAATTCTTGAATAGACAATCCCCCGACGGGGTATTCATCACCAAGACACAATTAGCGGGCTCGACCTGCACCCCGTTTCGGAGGACGAAGTTCCATTCTGCATTCAATGCAGGATACACTGTGGGGTCCCGGGGCACCTTGGTATTACTTCACAAACGCATTCCATTTGACCCACTTGTTGTTGAACAGGATCCTAGAGGCCGCTTCACACTCGTGCTCAGCACACTCTGGGGTGAAACCTTGGCCTTGGTGGCTGTATACTCTCCGCCGGGGCTTGGAGACAAGCTCCTGGATGATGCACCCGCCCTCATAACGAAATACCAGCCAGATATTTGGGTTCTCGGGGGGGGGGGGGGGGGGGTCGGGGGGCATTTTAACAATGTAATGTGTAACACACTATATCGCACCCACATCAGAAGTCGTAATCTACATATTTCCACTAGACTGGCAACATTGACTTCGGCACTGGGCCTCCGGGATATTTGGAGAGAACTCGACCCCAGAAGCAAAGGTTACTTGTTTCACTCAGGAGCTCACAGCTCCCTTTCCAGATTGGACTATTTTTTTCTCCCTGCCACAAATACTCATAGGGCGCTTACCGCAGAAATACTTCCCCGTGGCATCTCGGATCATTCACCGATAATGACGGAGATACGTGTTCAAGGGATAGCCCCCGACCACATCATGGAGACTAAACAGTTATTACCTAGGTTTCCCTGACTTTACCGACCACCTTACTGACACTTCTGATGAGTACCTTGGAATTAACAAGGAGACAGTTGATAGTCCTGTGATGCTATGGGAAGCGTATAAGGCAGTCCTTAGAGGTATTGCGATCTCCTGGGCCTCCAATAAAAAAAAAGGAGCATTTGCGTAAACTGGTAGACGCGGAAAAAGAAGTGGAGGAAAGTGAGACCAAACACATCTTAACACGACCCCCGAGACCCATCGCTCCCTCATGGTGGCTAGGGACCGCCTCCACAATATTGCGTTAGACAACGCTAAACATGCACATCGTGAATTGCGGGCCCGAATCTACAGGGATAAAGCTAACAAAATGCTCGCCTGGTTGGAAAGGAGGGATGAAACTCAAAGACGTGTTAGGATATCTGTATTACATTCATCTATAATTCCCCTATCAGATATAGAAATAGCAGAAGCCTTTGCTCGCTTCTACGCCACCCTTTATCGTGGCCCGATCGCCCCACCCAATCTCTCCGTTCTAGACGGTGTTATCCTTCTACTCCACTCACTGCAGTAAAAAATGGATTTGGAGTCTGACATTACGGAAGCCGAAATTGCTGAGGTCATCGCACAATTACAGTTGGGTGCGACTCCAGGCCCAAACGGATTTCCAGTGGAAATTTGGAAAAAGCTGGATTGCGAGAAAATCTCAACTCCTCTCCAGAAGATGTTCCTTCAAGCCAGGGAAGAGGGTACCCTTCCTCCCGATGTAAGGAGTGCTACGATAGTAGTTATCCCCAAGCCAGGTAAACCCCCCGAACAATGCACCTGATATAGACCTATTTCCTTGAGCAATGGGGAGGCCAAAATTCTCGCTAAACCTCTTGCCAATAGACCTCAACGGGCGATATCCACATTGGTTCATTTGGACCAATGCGGCTTCAGGCCGCAAAAATCGACACAAATGAATATTCAGTGACTCCACTTACTTTTGGAGCGTGCCCCTATCATAGATAAACCACTTGTGCTGCTAGCAGTCGACTTCGAGAAGGCGTTTGACTCGGTAATGTGGGAAAGCCTCTGGGAAACCATGAGACGCCTGGGCTTCAGGGGAAACCTTCCTCGGCTGGCTGCAGTGGTTATATACAGACCCCCCAGCACAAGTCAGGGTTAATGGATGGCCCTCTGATTCCTTCCCACTCGAGAGGGGCACGCGACAAGGGTGTCCCCTATCCCCCCTCCAACTTGCGCTGGCTATTGAATCGCTTGCCTTATGGCTCCGCCAATGTAAAGACTGTTCGGGCTTTATATGGCCGGAAGGCACGGAAGACAAAGTGTCTCTATATGCTGATGATCTCCTGATATATATGAGTGACCCAGCTTGGACCTGCCCCATAGTCACAGACATTCTGACACACTTCACTGAATTTAGCGGACTAAAAGCCAACAGGGGGAAGTCAGTATTCTTTCCGGTGAAGGGTGGGATGCAAGCCACTCCTCGAAACTGCCCATATAAAATTGAGAAGAATGGGTTCCGCTACTTGGGGATCTGGGCCTCTGGAGATCTTTCAAAATATGGGTCTCATAACCTTCATCCAATCACAGACAGATTCACCACTGACGTTCAACATTGGAAACTCCTCCCCCTAACACTGATGGGGAGGGCCGCACTCTTCAAAATGATGGCCATGCCGCGTTATCTATACATATTGCAGAACGCCACCACTTAGGATCCTGGATCAGGAATTCAACCAAGTGGAGCGCCTCCTCAGAGGGAGGGGGGCTATCCCAAATTGCACTCACCACATTGCAGAGATCGGTTTGGGAATGAGGCAGAGAACCAAGTCTCTAAACCCATTACTGGGCCGGCCAACTAGCGGTGGTTAATGATCTGCTTCATGGGAACCTGGAACTACAACATATTAAGGACAAGCTGTCCAATCTACATGACACCCAACCAATCTACTTGCTCTACCAGCCCCTTGCCAGATCACCACCCCAGACGATGAGTGCACATATTACCGTAGTTTGGAGGCAGGCACACTTTTATAGGATGGGGACACAAGATCATCACGGCACAACCTTTATGGCACAATAACCATCTCGCTGAACTAGGCAAACTCAGACCTTGGCCTAGGTGGATTGACGCTGGGATCACGAAGGTGGTTGATATTCTCACCACGGTTGATATCACCCATTTTGAAACCATGCAGCAAAGATTTTAACTCCTGGCTACAAGTGGGCGAAACTGTTCCTAACCACAGCCGTCGGCCTGATCAAGCGCAATATCGCCCAAAAATGGGGAGTCCCAGAACGCCCGACTTTAAACCAATGGATTGCCGACATGGACATGTGTGCAGCCATGGAACACAGGGTGTATACAGAAAGAGGCTGCCCAACGAAAGACGAGAAAATATGGGGGCAATGGGAGCAGGGAAAAGAATAAGTACTCACAACGACAATGTTAAGTGACGTCCATGCAAACTGTTCACTGTGTTTAAGTACAGGTTGATGACCTACGAGACCAGGAATGTGTGATGTGATGTTTTATGGGTTAATGTAAATTATGTTTATGTTTTTAGGTTTATGACAAAACCAATAAACTATTTTATTTAAAAAAAAACAATCGAAATGAGAAGGTTTTTCTTATATGCGAGCACTGAGTTTTGTTAAACATGCGCAGGATACATTTCCTTTGTTGTCAAGACTTCCCACAGCAATGAACAACTTTTACTGGCTCCAACTTCTACGCGAGAATGAATTGAGCTGGTTACAGTTACCAGAAAGGGGTTTCAATGAACTGGAATTCAGAGCTTCACTCACCGGTTCCAAAAGCACTGTGGTTGCGGGTGGCTGTCATGAATCGCAGGGTGCGCCCCTTTTGGGCCTCATGGTCCCTGTCACAACAGGCTTATACACATTAATACCTCCAATATGGCCATCCAACGCATTCCCTTCTCGCTCCATGCGTTGGACGTAACCTTTCTCTATTTCTAGACCACGCCTTCCGCGGCTCCACGCGTATCAATGCTATTGCGAAGTAGCGACCAGACGTGTGCTCCGTAGCTCGCGGTTCTTCTCCTTTCCACTCTGCTTTCCCTTCCTCGAACCCCCCACCACTTCTTCCTCCTGGATTCTAGTTCTAGCGAACTTACCTTGCCTCCTGGATTCCTGCATTCGGCCTCCTGGAAATCTGAACGCATACTGTATTCGGCAGAGAAACGGGCCGCCTTCTTTAAAACCCGATCCATCCGAAAGAAGGCAGCAGCCAAGGACACCGGTAAAGAATGGATTCAGGTGAGAAGGGGGGGGGGGGGGGGGACTCCTTGACAGTTTGAGACGCCACCCAATCGAAAGCGATATCGACATGGAGGCTGCCGTGCAGGACTTGATGCGTCATATGCAGGAACTATTAACCGAGGTACAGAATCTGAAAGCGGAGAACGCCGCTCTCAAACAATTGGTCCTATCCCGGGATTCTGCTACAAAAGAGAGTGTTATTCTGGGCGTGGATAAATACGACGGATCAGCAAAGACCCTTCGTGCATTCCTGGATTCGTGTTTGGTTCACTTTACCTTCAAGCCTTACTATTTTGCGACCCCCAGGGCCAAGGTGGGTTTTATAATCTCTCACCTTTCCGGGAATGCCTTGACTTGGGCCACTCCCCTCGTTAACTCTAGTGATGCCCTCCTGGATGATTATGATGGCTTTATATGGGCCCTAAAAGACATACTTGACCGCCCTGAGCAGGTTTACAGCGCACAAGAACGCTTGTTAGACTTTCAGCAAGGGGCCCAGGATATGCTCACGTATGTGACCCGATTTAAACAACTGGCAAAGGAAGCTGACTGGTCCACTGAGGAGAGTTTTACCCTGTTCAGGAGAGGATTAAACGAAGAAATTAAGGATGAGCTGGCCAGAGTGGCACGACCAAGCTCATTCCAGGCATTAATGGATCTTGCCATGCAGATTGACTTCCGTATCCAGGAAAGGAAGTCAGTAAAGAAGAAATCCAGGGGAACTCCTTCCAAGGTATCATTTGAGGGTACCCCCAGACCGGAAATCAACCCAAGCCCAGTTTCAGAATCCAAGCCCATGCAGATTGGGGCCTTTCGTGGACCCATATCTCCACAAGAGAGAATGAGGAGAATTCACACAGGCTTGTGCATGTACTGCACCTCAGATAATCATTTGGTTAGGGAGTGTCCTTTAGCACCCCCTCAGCGTTTGGGAAACGCCAGCTCCCGATCCTAGATGGAGCAGAGCTTCGGGAGAGAGATGTTTGCTCCACATCCACTCCATCCTTGAACTCTCCTGGACAAAACAATTTGGTGGTACTACAGCCCTTTTTATCACCATCCAAGAATACAAACTATTCCATTTTGGCCCTGGTAGACTGCAGAGCTATGGGAATAGTCATCAATCATGAGTGGGTTGATAAACATCAGATTCCCTATGAAACACGAAGCACCATGCAGCCTGTGGAGGCTATCGACGAAGACCCCTCACATCAGGACCCATAAGCCTTCAGACCAAGGAGATCCAGATTTCAATAAATCATCATCGAGAGCTGATCAGGTTTGCCATTATTAAGTCAGCTCATTACCCCTTGGTATTGGGCATGCCCTGGCTACAGAAACACAACCCATATATCAACTGGTCTGCAGGTTCCCTATTTCTAGGCTCTGAGTTTTGCATGTCTCATTGTCTATCCCTAGAACCTCCATTAACACACCCAAAGGAACCAACAAAGGAACAACAGACACCACTAATGGTATCCAATGTCATGCAAGTTCCTGAAGTCTACCAAGCTTATGCTGATGTGTTTTCGACTGCCATTGTCCAGGCCTTACCCCCACACAGACCTGAAGACTGCGCAATAGATACGGAACCCTCTGCAGTGATTCCCTTCAGCAGGATGTTCATTCTTTTCGAACCCGAGAAGAAGGCCCTAAGAGAATACCTGGATAACAACCTTCAAAATGGCATCATAAGACCTTCGAAATCTCCTGCTGGTGCTTCTCTATTCTTTGTTCCCAAGAAGGATACCAAGGAACTCAGACCCTGCCTTGATCATCGTGGGCTAAATCAATGTACCCTCAAGGATCGGTACCCCTTACCCCTGATTTCGGATATCCTGGAAGTCGTGAGAGGCGCAGTGATATTCACCAAGTCGGATCTCAGGGACGCCTATCATTTGATCCGTGTCAGGGAAGGAAACGAATGGAAGACCGCCTTCAGAACACACTTTGGCCATTTTGAGTACCTAGTCATGCCCTTCGGATTGGCTAACGCCCCAGCAATTTTCCAACGCTTTGTGGATATGGTGTTCTCTGACATGCTGTTTCTCTTTGTTATTGTATATCTGGATGACATACTGATCTTTTCCAAGGATCCTAAACAACATGAAGAGCACGTGAAGGCAGTTTTGCAGAGACTCCGAGATCATAAACTCCTGGCCAAACCTGAAAAATGTTTGTTTCATGTGACCTCCGTTCACTACCTAGGGTTTATTCTTACCCCAGAAGGAATCGGAATGGACCGTTCAAAGGTAAAAGCCATATTGACCTGGCCTGCTCCTACTTCCGTGAAACAAATTCAATCTTTCCTGGGACTTGCCAATTTCTACCGGAAATTCATATCTAATTTCTCTGAGATAGTTCAACCGATTGTTGCTCTCCTGAAGAAAGACACTCCTTTCCTCTGGTCAACACCACAAGATATGGCGTTCCAGCATTTAAAGACAGAGTTTACGTAAGCTCCTATCTTGGCTCAACCCAATACTAGCCGTCCTTTCCTGGTAGAAACGGACGCTTCAAATTATGCTATTGGCGCAGTCCTGAAACAAGAATTAGGAGATAAACTGGAACACCCAATTGCTTACCTCTCACAAACTCTGACTCCTAGTGAAACACATTATTCAGTCCTGGAAAAAGAATTGTAAGCCATCCGCCAAGCCTTCACTGAATGGCGACATCTACTTTTGGGAGCTAAACATCCAGTTCAGGTCCGTACTGACCACCGGAACCTCCAAATTCTACAGTCTTTGGAGTGTAGGAACAGTCGTCAGGCACGTTGGGCATATTTCTTTGCCCAGTACCAGTTGCATATCATTCACGTTCCTGGATCACAAAACCTGATCGCCAACGCCTTATCTCGAAGACCTGACTACGAGCCCAGTGAAGACAAGGCATATCCTCAGATGTTTTCCCCCACGATCTTTGTGGCCCAGGCAGTCAACCTCCTCGAAGAAATCCAAGCCCAAACCCAATCCTCTGATCTGTGGAAGGACAAATCCAATAGAAATCCTTAGAATGTAAAGGTCCGGGAAGGTTATTTGTTCAAAGACAATCTGTTGGTCATCCCTACAAAAAGACTACAACAGAGAAGAATGAATCTCTGTCACGATACCCTACACTCCGGACATCGTGGTGTCACCAATAGCCTCTGTCTGATACAAAGGCAATTCTGGTGGCCTAGGATGAGACCCGACGTATGGCAGTACATTCAATCCTGTTTTGTCTGCAGCCAAAATAAACACAAAAACAAGCAGCCAGCGGGCCTTCTACTACAACCTACATTGCCAACTAGGTCTTGGGAGATTATTGCTACGGACTTCATTGTGGAACTGCCACCCTCCCGTGGGTATACCACCATCATGGTTACCATAGACTTGTTCACTCATATGGCTCATTTTACGCCCCTGCGTAAATTACCATCCTCTTCTGAACTAGCAGGAATCTTCTTGGAACACATATTCCGTTTGCATGGACTCCCTTCCAAGATCATTTCGGATCGCGGACCTCAATACATATCACAATTCTGGAAACATCTCTGTCAATGCTTGGGGATCCAACGTGCCCTTTCGTCAGGTTACCACCCTCAAACCAACAGAATCACAGAACGTGTCAATCAAACCCAGGAACAGTATCTTCGATGCTTCACCACCGAGGTCCAGGATGACTGGTCACTCCTGATACCCGTGGCTGAACTCGCTTACAATAATTCTGACCATTCAGCACTTATGATCAGCCCCTTTTATTGCAATCAAGGATTTCATCCGTCGGTCCTACCTTCTGTTCTTCCCCAATCTACACCAGTACCTACAGGTGACTCCTGGATCGAAACCCTTGTCAACATACATAAAGAAGCCAAGGAATTTTTGGAGGTCAGGAAACAGACCAAGAAATATGCAGATTCCAGAAGACCTGGCCCTTCTTATGCAGTCGGTGATCAGATCTGGTTGTCCTCAAAATGACTACCCCGACATCTACGGCCTAGTAAACTGGCCCCTCGGTACTATGGTCCATTTTCCATTAAAGAAATTATAAATCCTGTTTCTTATCGGATCGAGTTGCCTGAATCCTGGAAGAAGATACACCCAGTCTTTCACACATCTTTATTGAAACCATACTATCCATCCTCCCAAAAACCCTCCAGACCTCCTCCTATACTGGTCGATGACCAATTGGAATATGAGGTATCTCGGATTTGTGATTCCAGGTATAGAAGGGGCCAGCTTCAATACCTGGTTGAATGGAAAGGATATCCTCCTAGCGAAAGAACCTGGGAACCTCTCTCAAACATCAAGGCCCCACGGCTGCTCAGAAAGTTCCACCTCATCCACCCGGGCAAACCAGGAGGGAAGGGTCTTCGGAGGAGGCATGCTGTCATGAATCGCAGGGTGCGCCCCTTTTGGGCTTCATGGTCCCTGTCACAATGGGCTTATACACATTAATACCTCCAATATGGCCGTCCAACGCATTCCCTTCTCGCTCCATGCGTTGGACGTAACCTTTCTCTATTTCTAGACCACGCCTTCTGCGGCTCCGCACGTCTCAATGCTATTGTGAAGTAGCGACCAGACGTGTGCTCCGTAGCTTGCGGTTCTTCTCCTTTCCACTCAGCTTTCCCTTCCTCGAACCCCCCCGCTTCTTCTTCCTCCTGGATTCTAGTTCTAGCAAACTTACCTTGCCTCCTGGATTCCTGGATTCGGCCTCCTGGAAATTTGAACGCATACTGGATTCGGCAGGGAAGCGGGCCACCTTCTTCAAAACCCAATCCATCCGAAAGAGGCAGCATCCAAGTACACCGGTAAAAGAACGGATTCAGGGGGGAACCCCTTGACAGTGGCTTACACTTCCTGACTTTTCCCTCAGCTACTGCTACTACTCTTGGGACCCAACACCCCTCTGCAGCACAGGTGTCTCTGATCCGGCCTCATCCACGGAGAGTCTCTTTCTCTCTTATTTTCCTCGGCTTGCTCTGCACATGGGCCTTGGGTAGCTGCACAACCTCAGCTCTGCAGTCAGGGATATTAGGCGCACCTGGGGAAACCTTAACTTCTCCAAGTCTCTCTCAGTGCAGCTACAGCAAGAAAGGGTTTGTGAACACAGGACCAACTCAACCTGCAGGTGTAATCCGCTCGTCCCGGAGCCCCTTAAGTGGTCACACTTCCTTGTGAACTGCCAGCCTTACGTCCTTCTCCTTCTGCTACTACTGCCAACCTTCCTGCTCCTTCCTACTACTCCTTCCTGCTGCAGCCTTTTATGCCTCTCAGGCGGGGCAATTGATTTCAGGTGCAGGCCCTTAAGGTTAATTGCCTGACCCTGGCATTTGCCTGTCCTTTACTTCTGCATGCCTCATCAGTCCTCTTCTTCGTCAAGTCCCTGAGGGATTGTGGGACACGTAGTTCCTTTTAAATAAATGAGGTTTTCCTACGTCTTTAAGTTGGCAAAAGGCCATCAGAAGGGAGGGGTTATGGGGAAAGTTAAAAAGGGGTTACTCCCAGTCTTCCTGGTCTGATTCCCTCCCCACCCCCCATGTGATCATCCCAAAGTACACCACCCCCAGGGTTGGGATGAGAGAGCGCCTGCCTTTCTCTAGCCACATGTGAAGGGTCCCAGACCAGGTTCCTGGGGGAAATCCCATTGGATTCTCTACATTCCTCCCAATATATTAATTACATAATGATTAATTAGAAGAAAAAAAAGGTTACAGTTACTCGACTTTGGAACCAAACACAAAGCAACATGCCCATGTCAGCATCCATCTCTACCACAATTATTCCCCATGAAAAAGGTTCAAAATAGAAAAGAATCAAAACATGTTGGGGCTCATGTGTTCATTTGAAGAAATTGATTAAGGAACTAGACAGTTTAAAAAAAAAGTTTTTAATGTATCTAAGCACATGGTGTGGTGATGGTATTGGACATTGTTACGTTCATATATATTCATGTGCGTAACATATTTGGACTCCAGAGACCATGAACTAATATTGTATGTTTGCACAATGAATTCAAATTGATCAGTTAGTACATTTATTGGGCCTCATTACCAGTATGGTGTTAAGTGGTACAATTGGAGGTAACTAAGTTACCTCCAATTTTACCACTACGCCAAATTATGAGTTTTGGTGTTGAGTGGAGGATTTACCTCTAGCAAAACCCTGGAGGTAAATCTTCCCATTCAACACCAAAACAAAATCGGCGCAATTACCACTTGTAATTCCACTGGTGGTAATTCTGCCAAAAATCCCTATTGGAGTCCTATGTACTCCAGAAAATGGGGATTTACACCACCTACCACCACTTGTAATCCAGTGGTAAATCCACAGGACCTATCAGTGGTAACTGTAAATCTGTTTGGTGGTATGTCAGAGGATTTAACTCTGAAATACCTCCAAAATCATAATGAGTTATATGATGGGAAGTGGTTTTCCTTTTTGTGCCTTTTTATGATTGAATATACTAATAAAACAAATGTGGACAGTTGTAGGTCCACACAGTAAATTGAATATGATATATATATATATATATATACACACATATATATACACACATTTAAAACAAATCTGTATTCACTACACAGTGTTTTCTTGATTTTGTCCGCTATTTTGGAGTTTGCTATTGGCATCTGGCCCGCGGGAGTGCGGTTCGCCTTGTCCTCCTTTTCTTTGGAGATGATATATCTCATGTAATTGAGGATGATTTATTTTTGAGTTTAAGGAAAGGAAGATGGTGGGAGGTAGCTCCAGCAGAACTTCACTGCCACCAGTCTGTCCTATACATATCCAAAAGGTAAAAAAATGTAACTGGACAAAAAGTTAATGTCACTGTGGTGCTCCGCTGAAGATGGCTTGTGTTACAAAGTAAAAATATAGGAGCAAGTAAATGTGAGGAAAAACTCTAGCTGTACCCCCAAACAATTTGAGTTGAGTTTGTGAGGGAAGATGAAAAGAACCCACTGACCGCATAAGTAGCCAGGTTATCAAGTCATAGACCAGGGGCTGCATGTAAATTAATGGTCAGAAAGTTGCAAAAAGGAATTCTTTTACTAGCACATGACAAAGAGTGTTTTAAGTATTTGTACTGTTTTAATTTCTTTCATCGTCGGGCAGTTCAAGGCCTGCAATTTAAACGTGTATGAAATAACAAAAGTTAATCGAATTATTTTCTTTTTTTGGGGGGGGAGGGAGTCTCCCCTCTAGCCCCCCACCCTCTCTCCTGCACCTATTTTTTAACTATACCCGAACCCCCCCCAACCACTTATCTGCCCTTTCCCACCCCCTCAAAAAGATTCGATGAACTTTCACGTTATTTTGTACACGTTTAAATTGCAGGCTTTGAAATGCCTGCCGAGGAAAGGACGTCGTACAATTTGCACGACCCCACAGTGCGAGTGGGCTTGGTGAAGTAATGTGTGGGCAGGTGTGACAGGATGCCATCTGGTGACGGTCGGGTAGCCCAACCTTTTTAGATTTTTAATCTTAAAATGATGCTGGTAATTCTGTTCTTGAAAATGGGATCCGACAATCTAACCCTGCTTTCCTAATGTCCCGTGACAAGTATAGTGTATGCAGGCACCTCTGCTGCATCCGTCTGTTGACATCCCCAGCAGTCACCCGCAGTGGCAGCAGATCCGGTTCATAGGTAACACGTGCATTCATGAACATAGCCCCTGGAATCCAAAGTTCCACCAGGTAGAGGTGGCTTTTTAACTATCCCTCTGGTTCAACATATAATGGTTATGTCATGTTACAGAATCTTGGTATAGCGCAGTTTTCACCGGATGGTATCTTGGTATTGTGTGCCCTAGCAGCCTGGTGGCAGTTGACAAAAGCTATATTATATATTTCTTATTTAGTTGTGTTTAGTTTAAAACAAACTTTTACAACTTGTGAAACACAGTACTGTAAACATACACAAGAGCATCATTATGTCTGCCTATTTAGTGAGCATTTCTAACGTTTGCAAAAGGAATGGAGTTACAATTGAATAAAATACATTAAAAGAGCTTCAACACATGTAACATAAAATCATCTTAAAATAAAACTTAAGACAAGGAAAGCTGCTCAAATGTGCAAACAGCATTGTGCAAATGTAGCTCATATTAACTGTTGACTTTTTTTTTAAATCAAGATATAGCCATAATGCAGACACAAAGATTAAAGTTACGACAAAAAAGCCGTCCAATCCTGATACTCTGTGCAAATAGCAAAATGTGCAAAAACACAAAATCATTCGCATATTACTCATGTAAGCAAGTAGCAGAAGTGTGCAAATTCAACTCACATCAACTGCTAAATAGAAGCCATAGCTAGTGTTGACATGGTGGCCATGTAGTTCTGAAAAGATGACCACGGTTAACTACCTCATTGATACAACAAGCTCTAGGCAGACACCTAGGGTTTTCCACATTAACTGGCTGTAACCACATACCAGTGATGGCTCAATGTTGGCTCTGGTGACTGATGGGGAGCCTGAAAAGGAGGCTGATCCCCTACTTGACTTGCTACACAGAGAGATCACCAATGGATCCATAGAGGGGATGCAAATCTCATTTGACCAGACAGAACAGTAATTGCAAGATGGCCAGTGGCTGCCGGGCCAGTTTGCAGGTCTATTCTCACCGACTAAAGATCGCACAAATTTGTGTGTCCATGACAGACGCAGGAGACAGTAAGCCAGTGAAGAGCAGAATTCACTGGATGTCTGACAAGGAGAGGTACACCATCAAGTAAGAAGTTTCCAAGGTGTTTGACCTTGGGGATGGTGAGCCTTCCCACAGCCCATAGGCTAGCCCTATGGTGCTAGTTCCCAATGGGAAATCTGAAGGCTGCTTTTGTGTGGACCACAGGAGGCACAATTGCGTGCCCAAGATAGATGCACACCCCATATACCGTGCAGATGAACTTACTGGTAAGTTAGACGCTGCCAAGTACATGAGTACCTTTAACCTCATGTCTGGGTACAAGCAGGTTGGCCTTCCCCAAAGATCAACATAGATGTCAGTAATGTCTATACATATGGGCCTCAATCAGTTCACGGTTATGCATTTTGGGTTAGAAAATGCTCTTGAACTTTTCTGAAGATGGTATAGCAGGTCCCCTGTGGCCTAAAGAATGTCAACCTTGTCCTTTTAGATGATGTTGCATTCTTCAACCACACCTGGGAATGCCATCTGAATGATAGCTTGACTATCAAGGCTTCAAAGTGCCAGATAGTGCAGAGTAGTATGATTTACGTAGTACATCAAGTCAGTGGCATTTAGAAGCAGCCTCACGAAGCAAAGGTGTAAGTGGTACTGGTCTTCGACATACCTACCACTCAGACTCAGGCGAGGGCCTTCTGGGACCTTGTGTGATAGATCAGATGTTTCATGAATGGAGGATAGTTCAGGGGCGATGTGCTCGCCTTGCAAGCAAGACAACACGCAGCAACACTGGTTCGATCCACGGGTCCGCGCTTAGAAACCTCTGGGTATTAAGCGCATTATAAATCATATTATACGTTGCATACGTATGGGACCATTGATCAACAGGTCTATAAAGATGCCAAAGAAATCAATTGGACTCCTGCCTTCCAAACAGCTTTCCAGAACCTAAAATAATGTTTGAGCAGGGCCACAGTTGTAAAGATATCGAATTATGAATCAGAATTTATTTTCTAGAAGACGCCTGTGAATTTGGAATTAGAGCATTGTTAGCACAGCTGAACTCACAAGGGCTTTAACAACCTGCGGACTACATTAGCAGGCGACTGACAAAAAGAGAGAGCAACTGGGCCACAATTGAATAGGAGTAATTTGCTGTAGTTTGAGTAGTTCTCCAGCTGAAACCCTATGTTTTTGTGTCTCGTTTTACTCTCCTAACTGACCACACAACTCTCGGGTGAAAGAATCCCAAGCTTCTCCATTGGGTCATATCCTTACAAGGATTCTGCACATCCAGCATAAACCTCCAATGCAGAGGGCCTCACTCCGTACTGCCACCTGGATGAGGAGCCAAACCCTTAGAAAGGTGGTGCCATTTGTGGCTGAGGGGATGCACAAAATGATATCTAGTGAGGGCAGGATAGCCTGAACTCTTTTCATCATAGCTTTATAGGCTCAGCCCAAGGGCAGTACCAGGAGTTATGAGGCCTGAAGACGGAGTTAAAGGCCTGAGCACAGAGCTAATTTTCCGAATGAAAAAGCGAATTGTATCGATTTCAAATTGTTACTGAAAGTCTTGGCAGATGGCAAGTACTAGGTTCAGGCTCCAGAAAGCAAAGCACAAAAGAGTCCTGTGAATACAGAACATGTTGAATCGGATGCCAATTTATAGGGTGATCAGAGGGCTTCTTTAAATGAAGGATTGTTAGAAAACTCTGTAATAGTATAAAGTTAATTATTCCCTGTCCTGCTACCAGCAAAAGATCGCATCCAAATGCATGAGACCTCGAGCCTGGTCTTTTTACTCTCGCATGGTAGGACTCGCAGTTTTTCTTTAACATAGGAACACTTATGCAGCTAGTACATAGCAACAAAGGACATCCGTCATTTTTTAAAGGGGCGGGGCAAGGGGAAGTTACAAGGGTTAAATGCTGTTATATTATTGTATTTGACAGATATTGCCTGCAGACTTGCATGTGCCATGGTTTTACTCTCGCAGCCAATGGATCCATTTGGTGGTATCCCTTCCTAATAGGTAAATGCTGTCGCTGTCGGTGATAACGATGGCTCCACAAATGGCCATTTGCCCTCACATAGTTACCGTTATTTAGAGAGACGCAAGACTAAATCCTATGAAAGGCAGATGAAGAATTGGAAATCCTTAGAATAAAAAAAGAAACAATGGAAAAAATATCACTCGTTGCCGTAGCAAATTATTAAAATTTGTTCACATACCTCCATTTTACAGATAACGGAATTTTGATCTTGCTGAAAACTGCCGCCAAGCAGACCACCATGACGGACATGTGGTGCAGAACATTCAAGAACTTTAACGGCTTCAGAGACTTTGCTTTTCACTGCAACGTGGTTGCAGAATTGAAAGGGTGATCTACGCATGATGCCATTTTATTGTGCGTAATGATCAGTACCTGAAGGCTTTGTAATAACAGTGGAGCATTTTTACAGTAACATGTTAAAGCAAATCCTTAAATTACATTTCTACATTTACTGGTTTAATTAGTTTATAATTCATATTATTGAAAAAAATAAGATTTGTGGATGAACAGAGGAAGGCAATGGTAACATGCATTAGTAGGCAGAACTCCTTCTGCATTTGCATGTACATTTATTTAGTTCTACCGCACCGTAGCCCGCAGGCATCAGGGCACCACATGTACACGCAGAGCAAGGGTTTCTATGGCAGCCAAGGGAGTCACCAGCAGCAGCTCCAGTTTGTACCACCAGGCGTGTGAATGTCCGTTATCCACGAGATGACCATGGTGAACACAAGTGGGCCATATTGATGAGTGCATCGGAATGTAAGTGATGTGGCGTAGAAAGCCCATTTTGTAATACATCCCTATGGGGTGTGGAGCGGGTGTACTGATGATTCATGGAGAAACAAACACAGGGATGACCATTTCCTTCACCAATCAGAATAGTGATTTGGTAAAAGCATGCATGATCTTAGGTGTTGCTACATTTAGTAGTTGACTATATTTGTTACCAAAAGGTGTTTGACATATTGTTGCCTTGTTTACAATAAAACTTGTTACAAAAGCTAGTAATTATCACTATCACAGGGTCAACAAATATGTGATATCTTATTTTTGATGCCACTGGGGAGCTCAATGGCCATACAATGTCACTAAGGTTGCTTCTCTTCGTTTGCAAAATGATGCCCACTGGTTGGCTGAAGACTAACCGTGTGCAATTTTCTTTTCATACACGTTCACCTATATTGAAGCATTTGTTCATCACAAGCTGATGTAAATGGTCAGCATAATAATTCAATCAGGTGATACCTTTTAATTTCATCACTCACATGGGTGATTCTTAATTGACGCATGCAATTCCCAAATGGCAACACTGAATCGTCAATACTTTTGTAGAAAACTCTTGGTGGCCAGATCATTACAGGCTATGTATTTCTAGAGCTAGTTTTTAATTCCAGAAGCAAGTAATCAAGGTTGCGTCGAAATCTGGAAGCACCTCCAGGAAGAACTGGCAAACAAGCAGTGCCAGCCAAGTAGGAGATGATATTCTGCCAGCAATGTGCTGGTGCAACAATATGGCAGACTCCTCCTTGCAGCAATTTGTGTTGGGAACCTGCACTAACAGAACAGGCTAGGTGAGATTTTGAGCTTTCCTCAAGGGGTGGGAGCACCCACTGAGCCCAGGTTTGGGTTCCGCAAAAACAGTACATTTCTGGATCCGCTCCCGAACACGACATTCATTAAATTGGTCAAAGAAATAATATACTATTTTATTAAACAATAAGAGCCATGCAATTATGACAACAACGTGAACATATCAAGTTCCGTCTTGGCAATAACATTGCCAGTTGGGTGGTATTCACTATTTTCCTTTACTAGCCGTAGCACTGAAATCAATTTAGTTTTTCCCCAATGTGAAATGTTGAGATGGAAACATCTAATTTGGAGCAAAGTGTGTAGCTGTGAGAAAAATAAGAATGAAGACGGTTTCCTTAAGTGCCTGCTGTTCAGCACCAAGACCAGGAGGCAAAAGTGAGAATATGCCAGGCTGTGGGAGATTAAGAATTCGTGGAAGTTAATTCAGGGTATACATCTAAATTCATAGGGCACGGTTCTAATGCGTCAAATGATTTAAATAGTTCATGTCCAAGAGAATGATAAAGAACACATTTTAAACCACAATTTAAAGGTGTGTCAATACGTGCAGGATGGCAAGTTGTGCGAGGGGTGGATCAGTGTGCAGGGTTAATTTGTGTGAATCATGTACTATAGTATTCTTTGGAGATATGCATTAAATATCTGATGATAATTGAAATCCCTGGCTGAACAGTGTGTACAAGTGCGTTATAAAAGATCTTTTCATATCATATCATAATACAAATGATCTTCTATTGTGATGCATGCTCATACAGCCCCATATCTTCCCATAGTTCTACAAATGTCTTTGCTATTAAGTTAGGCAGGGTACTGTGAAGAATTCTACGGATCCCTCACTGAAACTGTGCCTAAAGTCTCCTCCCAGGTGGCCAAGGAAAGGCAGATGCTTCCTGGCCCTGACCGTGGGGGTGATGTACTGCGGGAGGATCACCTGGGAGGAGACAGGACGCAGGGCGCTGAGTAGATCTCATGGGATGAGATGCATTATTTGTCCTCTGAAAGGAAGTGCCTTTCTCGGCTGTTATAAGAGCTAATGGAATATTGTCATTATAATGTCCCTGGCCCCCATATAAGATCTGTAACCCAGGGTATACATTCTGCTAAAGCTAAGCAGGCTTATTAACAGGAAGAGATCATTCGGGATCTCAGGATAAACGCATTCCTTACTCCCAAAGGTATGATAACAGGTTTTAGAGAAAATGCCTTAAATTCAATATCTTTCATTCCAACATCTATTTCTAACATTCCATCTTTTAATGAGTTTAAGGGAAATACATCTACCCTTAAACGTAACTCAATGATTAAAAGAGCTACCTTTGTTGAAGGGAACTGCAAGCCCCATAATTCCATAATCCCATGAGTACTGGGACAAAGAAGAGGGCTGAAGAGCCATGAAGTTGCAGTAGTTAGGCAATTAAGTCCAACAGCCCACACCTGGGAGGCATAAAAGGCCCCCTCAGGTGCAGGCAATTGTAAGGAGAGGAAGGAGCTGGAACTGTGACTGGAATGCAAGTTGTAGCAGAAGGACGAAGGCACAAGGCTGGCAAATCAAGCAGAATCGGGAGAACAAGAGGGACGCCAGAAGGTGGAGAGAGCAGATTTCATCTGCGTGTTCTGAGAGGGTCATGTTCCCAAATCTCTGAACTGAAGAGGCTGCACAGCAGAAGACGTACAGGAGAGACATCTTTCCCTGTGTGAGTCTGATTGGCGCACAGAGAACATGCTGGAGACCGAGGCAAAGAGCATTTGTCAAGCCGTGGGTCTCAGGAGTGAGGGGAGCTCCATAAACGTGTGGCCGGACCAGAGACATCTTCACAGAGGAATTGTGTGGGACCCTACGAAACCAGAAGCAGAAGAAATTGTGGTAGAAGGTGTGTACGCAGTGCGACCCGTAGAGCAAGTGTCAGAAGCCAGTGAGCGAAGCACAGCATTTTAACACCTTGCACAAGCGTTGCCTGCACCAGTACCCAGTTCCCTGTTCACTCGCGTAAGATTTAAAGCTAGTGGAAGTTGTTTGTTGAAGCCAAAATACCTGAGCAATGAAAATGCATCACACTCGTGTACAACATGAGAAGCTAACGCTGCTTAAACCCATTGTTCAATCTTTAAAAGCGTGTCACTAATTAAGAGGAGTGAATGTTACAAAGACCATTACCGAATACCTAACCATGATAACACCATCGTTGGAACCTACAATTTGTAAAAACTACATTAAGAAGTGGTCATGTGTGCCTAATTGTGATTCCCAAAGGAGGACTGTACTCTGTATTCCCGAGAAAGTGAAGGATAATTTCATACCAATGTTTAAACTTTAAAAACTACATCAAATAGTGGTCGAGTGTGCCTACTTGTGATTCCCAAAGAAAGACTGAACTCTATTCTTTGTTCTAACGTGGCATACCTTTCATATATAAGAAGTTACATTGTATATATTGCTGAAGATAACACACATTGACCAAGCCAAGAATCTCCCCATATTTACAGTGGAACCAGCCTTTCTCTGAAGTTAATAACAGTCCAATTGGCCTAAAATACAAGTATACTAAGCATTACCCAAAGTTTAGAGTGGCACCAAGGCTCCTGGATAATTACTTGGGCTGAGAAAGTTGGGTAAGGGAAACTGGCTGCTTCTAAGGACTATTTTGAAGTTGATACAAACTGTATTGCCATGACTCTGGAAGACAGAGAGAAGCGAGTCTTAAAGGCAGACCCAGGCTGTTATTGTGGCAGACAAGATAGGCAAAGAGGCTGCCCCGTTTGAACAGAGGCATTCAGAGGAAGAGTGTCTTGCCTACGCGAAGTTGTTGAAGTACTTTAAAGTGCATCTTGCCAAAGCCTATCTAGAAGTACACATCACCGAAGCTGTGGTGGTATATTTGATTGTCAGTAGATGCAACATTGTAATAGTCTAAACAAAGTGGAGTACTGAGAGACAAAGGTGACTGTTTTCATAATGAATCCAGTAGAAGTGAAGTTGTTGAAGATGATGGTGCTTCTGCTTCCCTCGGTGTGTTGCACCCTCACACTGTTCTTTCTGTGGTCTAGTGTTCACCCAAGATGGCGCCCATCATCGCTTGCACCAGGTACAAGTTGGGTTTCAGAATGCCAGAGAAACGCACCTCAGTTACCGTGAGTATTTATGCTATCTTCCCAATCGTTGCATGCCCCCATCAGTGATCCTTGTGCCTCCTCTGATATTCAGCTCCTTACCTCCCCCTCCCCTTGTTCCTTCTTCCAGCGGATTCCTGCTTCCCACACAATCGGCAGCTTAACTTTTCATGTTTTTTCTTCTGCAACTTCCTCCTGCTCTCCCCTCTTACCTTTCATCCTGAATATGCGGCTTGCCATCAGCTATTCAGTTTTCCAGGACTCTCAAACTTCCACACAGCCTACCCGAAAGTTCATCCACCTGCCAGAGCTTCCACATTGCCTTTTGAATCTTCGAATTTCTACTGCATTATACAATTCTCTGGTGAAGCTGACCTTTCTATTCCTAGAGGGTTTTTTCCCGGCATTATCTTTTTCCCTCTGGGTTCAGCGCAGAGTTCTGGATGTGTAGTTTTTTCACATCCTCACACCGCCTCATGTGCAAGGCAATGAACCCCAATGCATCTGCCGCTGCTACTTACATCCTCTAAGTAAGTGGTAAGTGGGCTAAATATATTCAATCATAAACAGCAGCACTGTGAAGCCATCCTGACAAATGTGCCATTGTGAATTCTAAAACTCTAAGAAAATACTAACTGTTAACCAAGAAATGTGTATCCCTGGCAGTTGTGGATGTTACATTTCTTTTGCAATGTGGCAAGTCTTCTGGAAGAGGTGACAAAGCATTGTGGCAGGGATTAACATTACTGCTATTTGGTAAAAGTGGATATTTCATCAAGGAGAAGAGATTTGCTATCATTGGAACTTTGGCTAACAAACCTTTACATTGACTTTGAAACAAAGAACAGTTTTGAGACATTTCTTTATTTGGTTGAACATGAACAGAGTTGACCTTGAATCCTGGGGAAGAAATCACCCAGGACATTAGAAGGTCATGTTATGCTGTATTGCCATATATTTTGTTTGTGTATTTGTTGCTCAGTGTGAGGGCCAGTTATCCTGTGTCAGAGTGTTTCCTCTTAGCTTTGGTTAGGAGGGGGGGCATCCTTGGCAGAGTAGGGCTAGTGAGGCATTTTGATCATATTTCTTTTAAGAATAAAATGGCAACTCTTGATAAATAATGAAACAGCCATCGCCTCGCATTACTGACCCCTCACAGTACTTATGTGATTCAATGGACAAAAGGGGGCATGATTTTTCCCAAGTCTTGCTAGAAGTCCAGGTTTCAAGAGACACAAAAGATTTGTCAAAGGTCCTCATTACAACCCTACCGATCCGGTAACGGTGCCAGTAGCTTTACCGGCACCGTTGTTACCGGACCAGCAGTGTACAAGTTTGCAGGCTGGATGCCCTTCCGCCCTCCAAGTCTGACCTGGTGGGCGGAAAGGCACCCGCTCGCAGGCTTTGACATTAGCGCCAGCACCATTATGAATGGTGCGGCGCAACCATCTTCCCCATTGAGTCCTATAGGACTCAAATGGGAATGGGGAGTGACTTTTTCCTATGCCTGGCTTCAGGGACTGCCAGGGCTGTAATGCCCCGGTGATTACCCATTGCTAGGCACCGGAAAAAAAACACTACTCTGTTTTTACCAGCATGGCTACCACTGGGGTCGTATTGAGGCCCAAAGATTTGAAATGAGTCTTCTCTTTAACTTGGTAGAACACAGCCCTTCCTATATGATGCACCTCTTCTCCTCACCCAAACATACCAATGGTTTAGTGATCACACGCAAGATCAATGCGCTAGAAACGACCTTTACAGAAATGGTCATGCTTTACACTTGGCTACGATTCACACCTAGAGAGGAGTGTGCCACTGCATTTGTAAATGGTTAACTCTTTTCTCATTGGCTTATTCTGTTTGGAAAACCCAAAAAAAGATGTGCGTTTCTAGTAAGTACCCACGTGCTGGTGCCCCCTGCTATAATCTAGCATCCTTGATCAGTGTTTACTTGCATCTTGCATTTACAATTACCCCTTTACTCCTTAAATCCTACGAGTTAATTACTTAATCCTTAACTGTGACCCCTTTGCCCAAAGTCCCTGCAACCCACTGCCACCAGCAGCAGCATCATGATCACCACCTCACTAGCATGGACATTCATGCCTGGGGCTGAAAGGATGAAGCAGGACACTGCAACTGCAGACTTTGTGTGTGATTTGTGGCATGTGCTCTCCAAAGATAATGTGGTCACATCAGCCGACAGGCCTCACGGAAACATTGTAAAATGTTCAATTGTTGCCCTGCTGTATTTTGTTCCTTACTACTGTATGAATTGTTTGCTCTTGTCGGATTGCTAGAATTAGTTTAATTGTTGATCCACTGTATTTTGCTTCTTAGCATCCTAACTGTTTACCTATGGTATGAAATGTGTGCCCCATCAATAGCCCTCTTCTTCACACCTAAACGCTCTATGCCCAGTTGAACTTTGCTACTGGCACAGAGCAATTTAACCCCCCTTACAGACAACAATCAGAACCCTACACCTCAACAACCAACTTACATTCCACCAATGTAGTCAATGCACTCTAGCATTACAGGCGCGTGAGGCTCACTTCTAGCCACAAATGCATCTATGCTCTTGACACAGTCCACCGATAAACAGAGACGCATATAGTACCAGAGTACTGCCTAATGCATGCATCACACAGAAGCAAAGCTTTCTTACATTTTTCCTCTCCAGAGTAACCTAACCCTCACCCCCCACATCACAGATCCGCTGGAGACCATGGAAATGGCAGGAGTACATTCAATAAATCACAGTATCATAGCTTCCATACCATTAGGTGTACCCCCCCTCTTGCTATGGTATGGTTTTGTTTATTTATAAAGCGCCTATACACAGGCAAGTGTTACAAAGCGTTTGCAAGTGTTTCAAAGTGCTCTTAGCTGCTGGCTTCCTCTTTCTCTGCTTCCCTCAGTGTGGTCTTCCCCATTGATTGTAAAGCTCTCTGTTGCTTCCCAACGCTAGGTCCATGTTCAATAAATAGCATGATATTAACCGAGCTACAAAACATTGGTAGTAGAGGTTACAGGCTGACAGAGGCTTCTGCTTT
Source organism: Ambystoma mexicanum (assembly GCF_040938575.1). Taxonomy (NCBI): domain Eukaryota; kingdom Metazoa; phylum Chordata; class Amphibia; order Caudata; family Ambystomatidae; genus Ambystoma; species Ambystoma mexicanum. Next base: position 99,684,110 of record NC_090936.1, on the reverse strand, counting down.
CACCCAATGACACAAACGAAGGATAAACAAAAATATGTCCAAAAAACTCAAAGTCCTATCATGGAACAGAGTCACAGAAAAAAGTAGGTGTTCTAGTCTGGGAAGATTACTCCTCACCGGTTGATCTATGTTGCTTCCAAGAGACCTGGGCCGTAGAAGATCCTTTCAAATATAGATGCACTTCTTACCAACTTAAACCAGCAATTGACTCTCGGCCCAAGCAAAACAGAAAGTGTTAAAGAATTCTACCTGGTGGTTGGACGTTGCAATGCAATCCACCTGCTGTCCCCGCAAGTATCCAAGTGGATGAAGGTGAAGACCCAGAAATACCCAGCACCACTTCTGGTTGCCAAACCACTGCTACCTCAGAACTAGATAGCGTATTGTTCAGGAAGGCCTTAGCACATATAATCGTGGAACAAACTGAGACATCTGCTAAATCTACATCCAGATCAGGCAATAATAATAAACCACATAATGTTCAGTTTAATGAAGCATCATTTGGAACTTTTCAATAATCCCTAGACTTGAAAGCACCCACAATCCCTTATGATTAGACACCAACATCACAATACCATTGAGGCCTCCTTCACTCACCTGTTCATTGCAGTTCAGTATTTACATTTACAAGTGACCGAAAACTATTCTCATTGTTCCATCTATTTCACAAGGCCACTCTAATTATAAATATAATAGTTCCTCCATAACACGCTTATTACCAGCAAGTGGTTTCTAAGCGCAGGATGTGAAAATGTGTTGCGCTCTGTTGTCTTGCTTCCAAGGCAAACGCGTTGCCACTGAACTATCCTTTCTCTAACAAAGCGAACATCCTTAAAGAAGCAGATCAGAGATGCTCAACTGGTATAAATCCATACAGAAGGCACATCTGTATGTTATGAGGCTTTTACCAGCAATAAGGGTGCTTAAATAAGAGGATATGGTGTTCTGCTAACATCTGATGACTACCATACAGAAGGTTATATGTCCTATGAGGAATCCGAGGGCATCCTCACTTCTTGCCTCCCATGTGGCCAGGGAAAGGCTGTCACTATTGGATCATGATCCTGGAGGTGGATATACCAGGGAGGATCACCTTGGTGGAGGAGACTTGGGGAGTAGGGATGAGGCACCTTTGGGTGAGACATGGATCCCCCATTTCCCTTTTCTAAAAACGTCCAATATCTCCTAGGCCTTTGTAGGCTATTACCAGTTCCTTCCCTATCATTACAGTAAATCATCTCCCAGAAACACCAGTCAGGTACTGGGTCAAGGAAGAGACAAGCCAGAGCCATACTCTCTTTATCGACTCATACACACACTGCCACCACTCTGGTACTGGGAGGAAGAAGGGTGCCGAGTACTATGATCATCTGATAATGAATGAACATTGCCTGCACCTGAAGCCAAGGGGATGGTATAAATGCCCCGCACAGGTGAGGCCAATGAGATCGGCAGTAGAACGCTTGCTGGAGAAGCCAGAGGAGAAGCTCGAGAGACGCATGCCCAAAGTGCCTATGAGCGGCAGAGTCATTGCAGCAGAAGCTGTGTGTGACAAGAGCATTCGAGAGGTCTCTGGTAGCAGAGCTGGTCTGAATACCTCCAGGAGTCGAGAGCTACTCCCTCTCTGTACAGTCAAGGTGGCGGAAACCCTGGAGAAGAGTCACACTGAGCCAGGAGCAGCATTAGCCACAGCGAGCCCGCCACTGCGGAGAAGAGCACCTGGAGACAGCGTACCCAGTGAGGCGAAGAAGCCCGAGTGACTCCGGCTGAGGTGTGGACCGCATGGTTGCTGCAGTTCGGGTCACGAGATATGAATGCCGGTCGAGTTTGAACGCAGACAAATTACTGAATACTTTTCATAATCACGATGAAAAAAAACTGTTAAACATACAGAAAGATGAAAGGATGGCTAACCTAGAACCAAGCAAAATCCCAGGGAGAATTAAACAAAGGTGTGAGTTCAAGCAAGCTTTTGCCACGCCAAGAGGGGGTCAGAGAAAACTGTTGATTTCTACAAAGTGACTGATTTAAATGAAAGGATGCCTTTTTGAACACTGATCTGATTGAAAGCAGTTTTATGCAATTCCCTGAAAAAAAGGAACTGTGTGACCCGAGAGAACAAGCATTGGCAAGTGCCATAAGAATACAAAGACCTGTGTAACTTGAGAGGATAAGCAGTGGCAAGAACCCTGAGAATATAAGAAAGGGCAACAGGTAAATGGTTGGCAAAACAAGAGCAATAAAGCATTGAGAGGATGTGAAATGAGAATATATCAAGCACAACTGCGAAGCTGAAACAGTGGCAATGTAAGAATGCAATATAATCAGGAAGCAAGTAAGGAGTGTCGGTTGCGTGACCTGTAATGGGTGGACTGGGTGGTCCATTAACTGCGCCTATACCGAGTACACCCACCTAACGAAAAGCCCCCCACATTCTTCGGATTGAATGTGGTAAAATATGTATGATCTGAAATTGGAGAACTGAACTTTATAAAATTGGTGAAAGTTAACCAAGCCAGAAGAGCGGGAAGTATCCCAAGGAATTGTGTAGTTTTGGAAAGTTGAAATCTTGGGGAAGAGAACCCCTCTTTTTGTAACATGAACTATCCTGACTCTTGGGGAAGGGAAACCCCTTTTCCAACCTAGAACTGGAAGAAGCTTTGAACTTTTATTTGAAGACTTCTCATTTTGATGCGGACATCCCTACACATATTCAAGTAGATGTGAGGGCAAGTATAGGTTTTAGAGACAGATAACATTTGCTTTGGACTTCCTGACACAGACTATAATTCATTTTATTTAGGTTGGGAAATCCCACCCTAGCATAGGGCAAGTTAGGCCCTTTTCCAACCGCCTTTTGATTTAATAAATGTTTATAGCCCAAACTTTATTCAGCCATCAGTGTCTACTACATGATGCCTTCACAGTCCCTAGTTAATTTAAGGCAAAACCCAAGGAAGAATGAGAGAGCAACAAACACCCCAAAGCATGTTTACCTAAAAATCTAAATGTGTCTGCAGTGATCCTTTCTTCTCGTATTCGAGCACCATTTTTAAAATCTTAGTTTTTTTGTGGATGGCATTATCGGCTTGCCTCTGATTTGGCGGTTTGGCAGGATTGGCCCGATACTAAACAACCTAGCAATCACCGTCCACTGCGAGGCTCCAGATCCTTCACCATGGCCCAGCCTGAGGCTTCTTGCTGCACCCGGCTCTTCTGGCATGCCCTCACACCGCCTTGGCTCAGCAGGCCACGACCTAATGCTGCCCTCTGGACCCACGAGACATCAGCTCCCGTACCTTTCCCTAGCTGTGTACAAATACCACCTTATAAGGAGTATTCCGGTGTTTACGCCAAAGTTGCGTACTGATCTTGTAACACAATGTATCGTGCATATAACTGCCAGGTTTCTTCACAAATGTCTGCTTCCTAGTATTACCAAATGTCTACAAATATCATGGAAACTTGCCAGGCTATACAAGATGAGCTCTGACCAAACACCGGGAGAGCTCTCCGGCGCCTATCCCTTGTCATTCTGTATTACTGTATTCTGCTGTTTGTCTTTCCCTAATAATAACTTGGCCTACCTCTCAGCTGTGTCCGGACTCTTTATTGCTACATCAGATGGTGCCGTGACTCGTTCCATCCTGCTTGCCTCCTGGAGTGCCTGCGGACCACCGAGAATTTGCACACCAATGTGATGGTTTGTAAGCATGCTAGGTGTTGCAGTATGGATATAAGGAACCGTTGTATTCTTCCGACCTCTGCTGATGGGTAAACCAATCTGTTTTTTTTCCCTATATTTGCACTGTCTCCATGCCATTTAATCTCACTGTTAGCAGTATTCACATGCCGTGGTTTTGTTCATGTCCTTCTTGATAGCTCTCTCACCATGGGATTTGTGTTGTAATGCATGTGTCTTTCTATGAAATGCGACATCCGTCTCCTTACTTAACAAGACATTCAACTTGCACACTCTTCCATGGATGAGCACCTCTCACTTTACACCATGGTATTGTGGCTGCTGCCCAAGGAGGCACTGCCCTCTTACCTATGTGCACCTGTCCTCAACCTGATGTCGCTAATCCTGATATTAGAATACACACTCCATGGAGCTCCACTGACATTGAAAAAGAACTACAAGCTGCCACCACTTCTATGACAAACTCAAAAGACAAGAGTAAGATGGTGTCTCCTGCCTAATGGCCTTACAGTATGCTCAAAAAAATGCCTTCGGCAACGGGGGGCGATCGGGTTTATCACACCAGCAATGCATTCAACAACCCCTCCTTTTGCCACCAAGCAACCTCAACAGGGGTAACCAGTTTGCAGATATTGTAAAAAGACTGACTCCTCATCCAACCTGCAATATCAAACTTGCAGAGCACAGCAATATGGTCCCACTGCTCCCAGAAATAATTTCATCACTCCCCCTGGCAATTCCAATGTTAATCCACCGCACATGCTGCTGCCTCCTCCTCCTCCTCCTCCTCCTCTGATGCCTCCAAATGGGAGTTACCAGGATATGCTGATATCCTACGGACCACAATGACGTTGCCAAAGGGACCCTGCCGTGCTGGTGTTTGCTGCGTTGCTCACACTGGACCAGGCCGGTCATTATCTCCAGTGTAACATTCAGGGACAAAAAGTATACTGTTTGGTTGATACCTTTGCCGGCCGCTCTACACTAAGGGCAGCAGATTTTCCTCATGTCAATGTCTCTGATCAAATTATCAATGGTGTTGGAATGTCTGGGACAATGATCACACAGCCAGTGTCAAAACAACTTATCTGTTTCAATGGGTCCCATTTCTAACCAACATGCTTTTGTCCTTAGCCCATGTTCACCTGCTAACTTGTTGGGTACTGATTTAATTGTGCAAAATGAATTGTATAATTCATTGCTCCATGGAGGGTATTTAACTAGAGGTTCCACAGTCTAAACAGGCTGAATGTTTATTCCTCCTGCAACAATCTTCGCTCCCACCAACCCCTGCAGAGTCTACTGTCACCCTCACCCACGCCTATACAATTGCAACACCTCCTGGACTCACTCCCCGTCTCATTATGGGCATCACCAATACACGTCACCTTGAATACTGAGGTTCCTTTGCCACAAGTGCCACAGTATAGGATCTTACCCCAAGCAAAAGAAGGTATCAAGCCGGGCATTCAATTACTCCTTGACCCAGGTGTTTTACACCTCGCCACAAGCCTGTGCAAATATCCCCATACTCCCTCTGGCCAAAGAAGGGACAGACAAGTAGCGTTTCACACATGACTTCAGAGCTCTTAATAAGGCTGTCCTCCCTTCTCATCCAGTTGTGCCAGATCCTATCACTCTACTCTGATGACTCCCCCCAATGTCACCTTCTTTACGTGCATTGATCTGCAATCAGCATTCTTTTCTGTCACAATCCACAAAGAGTGACAATACTTCCCGTGTTGCATGCATCCTTCAATACCCTATCCCTGACACCAGGAGACAGCTCTGCTCCTTTTTGGGAACAAGCATTTTTTGCCGCCTTTGGATTCTTGATTATGCCTCCAGTTTTATGCTCATGCAAAAGATGCTTTTAGATGCATTGGCTGATAAACTAACCTGATCTCCAGAGTCCACCACTGCGTTTGCTAAAAATTAAAACTTGCCTCTCCATCGCCCCTGCCGGATTATTCAAAATCCTTCACCATGTACTATGATGAGAAAGAGGGGTATGCCTTAGGTGTACTCACACAGAAGCATGGGGACCTACAATGGCCAGTTGCCTATGGCCGCACTCAGTTAGACCCTGTAGCATCCGCCTTCCCCCAAATGTCTAAAAGCGGTGACTGCTGCTGCACTACTCCTCTCCAAAGTTGACACCAACGCACTGGCACACCACACAAATGGGGCAGTGCCAACCTCTCCATTGGCCCTACTCCTCAGAGTTAAAACAAAACACCCACCAGCAGCCTGCCTCACCAAGTATGGAAAAAGATTACTCCTCTCCACCACCAATATCACCCGCATCAGATGTGCCCCTCTAAATCCTCCTCCCTTTTAGCCACTTCTCAGGATATTCACCTGCATGATTGACTTGCGGTATTGGACAGTTTCTTATCCACGACCCAACCTCAAAGATGTCCCCCTCCCCACTGCTGACCTAGAAGTTTGTTGATGGCTCGTTGCTTCAAAAATTCCACAGGAAATTGACAGGTAGGATTTGCAGTCTGTACGACCAGAGATCGAGTCCCCTCACCAGAGTGCAGGACTCAATTAGTAAAGGAAATCCAACCGGGGTCCAAGATCTGCGGTGGTGTTTACCGTGTGCTAAACCCGCAAAGTGCCGCTGATCTGAAAAGAGCCCTTAGCTGCCTCCAAATAGCTGCTGCAAGAGTCCTCCAGACATCCTCTCTCGTGTCCCCACGACTGTAACGCTCACCTGGTTCCCACGGGGGCGCTGGTCTAGTCTGGATTGCTGTGGCCTCTTCTAGCGTGATGCGCAGGACCCGGAACACCAATTGGACAGGAACTCCAAATCGTGCTTGCCTGGCCCGTAGGAATATCCTTCTGCAGATGAGAAAGGGGATTAACAGTCTGCAGAATAGTGTGCTAGCTCCCCCCATTCCCTTTCCCCTTCGTTCCTCTCTAACTTCCTCCAAACCCCTGTTTAAGCTCACCTTATGGTTTGGAAGGATGAACTCTCCATCCTGCTTCTGGTGCAGGGGCGCGTGTTCGTCCAGTTACTTCACTGGTTTTCAGAATGGCGCTGGCAAAATCCACTTGACTTTCCTGAGCGATGCGCCGTAAGTATGAAAGTTCAAAGTTCAAGTGAGGCCCCCTTTATGTTGTCTTTCTAACCTGTGATCTGTCCTTTATTTCAGGTGCAGAATGAAGGCGATGCGTCGAGGGGTTAAACTGCTGAGGTGAGTAGTGATGAGGGCGATCCCTCTAAATGTCCTGATCATTCCCCAGAAATGTCTCTTGTCCTTTCCCCACAGGGGCCGGGGTACGGTACCTGCCAACGGGGCGCCGACCCGAAATGTGGAAGAAAAGCCGGTAAGTATTATGGCTGTTAATCAGGCTTTCCTTCTGTGCTCCTTCTGCTCACTTTTGTTTCTTCCTCTCTCCCCTAGGTGCAGAGATGTGGCGTCCGATGCTGACAGCCGCGATGGAGCCGGGAAATGTCTCGAGGACAGGTGAGTGAAGCGTGGCGCTGCAGCGAGCAACGCAATGCTTTTAAATTTCTTTCTTTCTTCTTCAGGGATGCTGGCGAGAAGATTCCGGATGCAGGTAAGAAGTTTGAAATAGTCCTTGGTTTTCACCTTTCTCTTCTCTTCCTTCCTTCCTTGCAGGTCTTCCAGGTTCGAGGCGGGCGTGGCTGGAGTCCAGGAGCAGGAGCAGACACGGTGAGCGTTAAGCTGCAGGAAGCAGAACGCGAAGCAGGAGTTGCTGTCTGGGCGTGGCTTAAATAGCCTCCAAAGAAGTCCCAGGTATGTATCCTTCCCCAACTAGGTATGTATCCTTCCCTGGCCACGCCCGAGTGAAAAAATAGTCCCTATGAAAAAATAGTCCCTTTCAGGTCTCAGGGAGGCCTGAAGCGTGCAGCATGGTCTGCATCAGGTAAGTGCACAAAACACCTCCCTTTATGATATCCAACATGAGCCTGGCGCCAAAGGTGCCAGGACTGAGTCCAAAGAGCCCCTATAAGGGGCCGCTGGGCTTTTACCCGAGGGCATGATGCCTGCTTCCGGGGGTGCTGGGCCTGGCCTAGTGCTCCGGGGGTAGGCATCATGACAGCACTCCCCCCAAGGCCCCTCCCAAGGTCGTTCCTTCTGGAGGTTTCGGTTTGTTTGGGAAATTCTGATGGAACCTTTTTACCAGCCGAGGTGCATGTACGTGATCACTGGGTTCCCAAGACCTTTCCTGAGGCCCGTACCCTTTCCAATCAATTAGATAGAAAAGTTTTGATTTTGAGATCTTAGAATCCAAAATGTTCTTCACCTCGAATTCAGGCTCCCCATCTATCTGAATCGGTTCTGGTGGCTTTGTTAATCTGGTTCCTGGGTGCACTGGTTTCAAAAGTGACACATGAAAAACAGGGTGAATCCGCATGTTAGCTGGTAGATCGAGCTTGACTGCCACTGGGTTGATTATAGCTTTGATCGAGTAAGGGCCTAAATACCTTGGATTAAAAGTTCGAGGCCCCTTGAGTGATAGGTGTTTGGTAGTCAACCATACTTGATCCCCTATTTGGTATGGAGGCGCCTCTCTTCGATGCAGATCCGCATTCTTTTTGTATTTCCCTTTCGCATGTTGCAAATGTGCAGTTGCATCCTTGAAGGCTTGAGTAATCGTAGAATGCAAATGGTCCACTGCGGGCATTTCAAGGCTCAGAGGTGAGTCCAAGTCTGAAGTACGAGGGTGATGTCCATATAGGGTATAAAAGGGGCTCTGACCAGTTCCAGAGTGTATCGAGTTATTGTATGCATATTCTGCCACCCATAAAATGTCCTTCCAATTACCCTCCGATTGGTGCAACATACATCGTAGATATTGTTCAAGGGTCTGGTTTGTTCTCTCCGTCTGACCATCGGTCTGTGGGTGGTGGCTGGTCGAGAGTCTTACGTCGATTTGTGCCAGTTGACAACACTTTTTCCAAAAATGAGAAATAAATAAACTGGCTTCCCCGATCGGAGACTAGTATGGACGGGAATCCATGCAAACGGATGATATTTTCGAGGAATTCTTTGGCAAGAACAAAGGCTGAAGGTAATCCTTTCAACGGAATAAAGTGGGCCATTTTGGAAAATAAATCCACCACGACCAGAATAGTATTGTAACCATTACAAAAGGGCAGGTCCGTGATAAAATCTAGTGACAGGGTGTGCCAAGGTGCTGGTGGAATGTCTAAGGGCTGAAGAAGACCGGCGGGTCTTGTCTTTTGACCTCTGTTTTGGGCACAAACTCCAGAGGACATCACAAAAGATTTAATATCCTTTCGCCAGGAAGGCCACCAGAATTGTCATTTAACCTTTTCCTCTGTTTTGGCAATGCCAGGATGTCCTTCCATCAGGGTATCATGATGACGGGAAATAACCAGTTCTTGCAATTCCTTTTCTGGCAAAAATAAGCGTCCTTGGAAGTAAGGTAAGCCATCCTTGACTGAAAAGTTAGACCCCCTTTTGATCCAATCATGCAAGACTGAAGAGTCCAGGAATTGTTTCACTCGTGCTTGAATGTCTTCAAGGGTTTGTAAAGTGGTTATCCCCAAAATTCTTTGTTCGGGAATTATCGGCACAGGTTCTGAGTTTGTGTCTATTTCTTCCATTCCAATTCGGGATAGAGCGTCCGCCTTACCATTCTTATAGCCGGAGCAGTAGGTGATTACAAAATCGAACTCAGCAAAGAACAAAGCCCATCGGAACTGTCGAGACGATTGAGCCTTGGCAGTTTTTAAATATTGTAAATTTCGGTGATCAGTGATCACGGTGATGGTATGCCGGGCGCCGAGGAGATAATGCCGCCAAGCCTTGAAGGCGGACTTAATGGCTAATAGTTCCTTATCGGTGATCGCATAATTTATCTCCGGCGGCGAGAACTTTCTGGACCAAAATGCTACGGGGTGCAGTTGGTTGGTTTCAGGGTCTCGACAGCTCCCATGGCTAAGCTGGTTTCGACTATATATGGGAGATCGGAACGCGGGTGCTTCAAAATAGGTGCGGACGTGAACTTAGCTTTCAACTCCTGAAAGGCCTGTTCGGCTTCCTCGGTCCATTCAAAACGTTTATTTTTTCGCAAGAGTGCAGTGATGGGTTGCACCACACGTGAAAACTCCGGGATAAACCTGCGATAAAAGTTGGCAAAACCAAGCATGCTTTGGACACCTTTCACCGAACTAGGTGATGGCCATTTGAGGATGGCATCCACTTTCCGTGAATCCATTCGGACCCCTTTAGGTGTCGGGATGAATCCGAGAAACTCAAAACACATTTTTCCAGCTTGGCAAACAGTTTGTGCTGGCGCAGTTTCTCTAGGACGGCCCTGACATGCTTTCTGTGATCAGATTCCGAAGAGGAGTACACAAGAATGTCATCGATATACACGACAACACAGACATCGATGAGTTCCCGAAGGCCATCGTTCATGAAGAATTGGAAGGCTGCAGGCGCGTTGCACAACCCGAAAGGCATCACCTGGTATTCGAATAGTCCTTATTTTGTACGGAAGGCCGTTTTCCATTCGTCGCCTTCTTTTACTTGTACCAGATGATAAGCCCCCGGGAGATCTAACTTGGTGTATACGCAAGCGTCCTTCACCTGGTCAAGGAGTTCAGGGATCAGAGGCAGAGGGTAACGATTTTTAACAGTTATCTGGTTCAATGCGCGGTAATCGATACAAGTTCTAAGGTCGCCTTCTTTTTTAGGCACGAAGAACAAAGCTGAGGATGCCGGGGACTTTGACGGGCGAATGAAACCATTGGCGAGGTATTGATCTAAATATTGTCTCAAATGCAGATTCTCTGGTTCAGTAAGGGCGTAAATCCTGCTACAAGGGGGTTGTGCACCGGGCACCAGATCAATTTGGCAATCGTACGATCTGTGGGGAGGTAACGTGTTGGCCTGTTCCTTTTGGAAGACGTCCTGAAAATCTTGGTACTCTGGAGGTAGTTGCACGGGGACAGAGGTTACTGATGCTAGATTAATCTTTGGATTTTCTGGGTAGCAGGTTTGTGCACAATCCAGGAAGGTTATTCTCTTCGCTCGCCAATCAATTTGAGGATTATGTGTCTCTAACCAAGGGATTCCGAGAATAAGCTGAAACTGTGGAGCCTTGATTACATCAAACACAACTGCCTCCCGATGGCCATCCGGACCTACAAGTGTCACCTCAGCTGTGGAATGTGTTACCGGTCCAGAGGCAATTTCGGTTCCATCTACTGTGGTGATGACATCTTTGTTGGTTTTAGGACGCAGAGGGAGGTTTATCCTAGAGACCAATTCTCGATCCACATAGTTTCCTATAGCCCCGCTATCGATGTATGTCTTTATAGCATGCAACCGTTTAGGCTGTTCCGGATCTACGAGGACCATTGGCACAATGAAATGCGAGGTCTGAGAGTTAGTTTTCAAGCTCGGCAAGCGGACCCCTACGCTTGCCGGGCGTGGTCGTTTCCTGATAGTTTCCATGGATTTTATCAGCGGCTCCTACCACCTTCTTGGGCGGCTTAACCGGGCAATCTCGTAGAAAGTGTCCAGAGGACCCACAATAAAGGCATAATTGCATCTGTCGTCTTCTTTCCCGTTCTTTTTGAGTTAGGGGTCCTTTAACACCTCCGATTTGCATAGGCCCTGAGGCATCAGCCCCCTTGGGGTTAGCGTGGGTCTTGGCCAACACTCGGGTTTCAAACTTGGACCGATCTGCTTTTCTGTTTTGCAGCCTGTGATCCAATTGGACCACTAAGTCTATATATTCAGTGCATTCTTGGGGCGGATTTACAACTTGTGCCAGGACATCTTTAAGTTCTCCGCGTAGACCTCGATAGAATAACGTGATTCTTTTATCCTCTGGCCAACCAGTTTCCACGATTAGTCTATTGAAGGTTGCAATGTAGGATAGAAGGTCTTGATTGCCCTGTCGCAGAGATAGAAGTTCGTCATCCAGAGCTTGTCCCTGGGAATGTTGAGCAAATAACCTTTCCATGCTTGTTTGAAATCCTTGAAAATCATGAAGAATTGGGTCATCTTGAGTTACCAGTGAGACTGACCAATCGGCAGCACAGCCGCTGAGATATGACAACACAAAGGCTACCTTGGTCTGATCATTAGGGAAGGCCCCAGGTCTGCATAGGAAGTGCAAACGACACTGATTCATGAATACGGCGAATCGTTTGGGGTCCCCAGCAAAGCGTTCAGATGGGGCCAGCGGCATGTTTCCAGGTAGATTAATCTGCACCAGGTTACTGGAAACCACAGGAGCGGGGTTACCCCCGGAACCGGGTAAAGGAGTTTGTCCAGCTTGACCTTGCAAAAGCTGTCTAGCCAGGTCATCAGCTCTATCCTTTATTACAATCACTTCCCTCCTGAGGGCACTCGTCTCTTGATGAGCGGCGTGTACTTCGGCCCGTAATTCCCCCAGTAATTGGGCCAACTGGTCAGTTTCGGAAGTTTCCATAGCGCCTGGGTGGGAATTTGTAGGAAGGCTTCGCGTTCTGTAACGCTCACCTGGTTCACACGGGGGCGCTGGTCTAGTCTGGATTGCTGTGGCCTCTTCTAGCGTGATGCGCAGGACCCGGAACACCGATTGGACAGGAACTCCAAATCGTGCTTGCCTGGCCCGTAGGAATATCCTTCTGCAGATGAGAAAGGGGATTAACAGTCTGCAGAATAGTGTGCTAGCTCCCCCCTTTCCCCATTCCCCCTTCATCCCTCTCTAACTTCCTCCAAACCCCGGTTTAAGCTCACCTTATGGTTTGGAAGGATGAACTCTCCATCCTGCTTCTGGTGCAGGGGCGCGTGTTCGTCCAGTTACTTCACTGGTTTTCAGAATGGCGCTGGCAAAATCCACTTGACTTTCCTGAGCGATGCGCCGTAAGTATGAAAGTTCAAGTGAGGCCCCCTTTATGTTGTCTTTCTAACCTGTGATCTGTCCTTTATTTCAGGTGCAGAATGAAGGCGATGCGTTGAGGGGTTAAACTGCCGAGGTGAGTAGTGATGAGGCCGATCCCTCTAAATGTCCTTATCATTCCCCAGAAATGTCTCTTGTCCTTTCCCCATAGGGGCGGGGGTACGGTACCTGCCAACGGGGCGACGCCGACCCGAAATGTGGAAGAAAAGCTGGTAAGTATTATGGCTGTTAATCGGGCTTTCCTTCTGTGTTCCTTCTGCTCACTATTGTTTCTTCCTCTCTCCCCTAGGTGCAGAGATGTGGCGTCCGATGCTGACAGGCGCGATGGAGCCGGGAGATGTCTCGAGGACAGGTGAGTGAAGCGTGGCGCTGCAGCGAGCAACGCAATGCTTTTAAATGGAAGTCTTTCTTCAGGGATGCTGGCGAGAAGATTCCGGATGCAGGTAAAAAGTTTGAAATAGTCCTTGGTTTTCACCTTTCTCTTCTCTTCCTTCCTTCCTTGCAGGTCTTCCAGGTTCGAGGCGGGCGTGGCTGGAGTCCAGGAGCAGGAGCAGACACGGTGAGCGTTAAGCTGCAGGAAGCAGAAAAACGCGAAGCATGAGCTGCTGTCTGGGCGTGGCTTAAATAGCCTCCAAAGAAGTCCCAGGTATGTATCCTTCCCCAACTAGGTATGTATCCTTCCCTGGCCACGCCCGAGTGAAAAAATAGTCCCTATGAAAAAATAGTCCCTTTCAGGTCTCAGGGAGGCCAGAAGCGTGCAGCATGGTCTGCATCAGGTAAGTGCACAAAACACCTCCCTTTATGAGCCTGGCGCCTATGGCGTCAGGACTGATGTCCAACATGAGCCTAGCGCCAAAGGCGCCAGGACTGAGTCCAAAGAGCCCCTATAAGGGGCCGCTGGGCTTTTACCCGCGGGCATGATGCCTGCTTCCGGGGGTGCTGGGCCTGGCCTGGCGCTCCGGGGGTAGGCATCATGACAACGACTGAGGCTCAGGAACCCAGGATCTACATCGCTGCAACCAGACAGAAGCCAGCTGGACCACTCTTCTCCTAACCAGAGTTACTGTTCAGACCTGGGGTACTTACCTCAGTGTCTTTAGCTGTGCTCTTCTCAGTTGAGATATGCAGTGGCTATTTTTGTTGGAGTTGCTTTCAACTCTATTCTCGAACTAGACCAGTGTAGACACCAAGCACACCTGTTTAACCTAAATTTAATGGTTGGTAAAATTGCTTGTGATGGTGCGGGGGAGAAAACTACAACCTTGGCATCTAGGTTGTGAAACTATGAATCCAGGGTTAAAGTTCCCCAAGTTAGGGAACCCACGTCCCCTGCTGTAACACTCACCTGGTATCCACGGGGGGGGGGCACCCAGTCCGGACTGCTTCCACCCTTGGACCGCTTCCCTTGGACTCTTGTTTGGCTGAAGACCAGGTCTGAAAACACAGGAGTTAGGTTTAGCTTGATTGTCTCCTCCAACCCGGAACCAACCTCCCACATGGGCCTAATGACCCCTTAGTGCACTTCTCACCTTGCTTTTTGATAAGGTGCGCTCTCCGTCCTGCCCCTCAGTGCAGGGGTGTGTTTGGGATGGGCACGTCGCTGCCTGGTTGCTTCACTGGTGCGGGCTCTCGGAGTCCAGACCTGCTGCGACTCCGTTTGTCAGGTAAGTCTTGCTTTGACAGTTTGTTCTTTATTTTGCAATTGTCTCTAACAATGTCTTTTCTTTGCTTGTAGGTGCGGATGAAGTTCTAGTGATGTCGTGCTGCCTGAGTTGTGCACAAGATGGTAAATGAGCATGGACCGCGGCGCTATATGCCTTTTGTGCTAACCTGTTTATTGTCCTTCTTGCAGGCAGCGATGCTGATCCGGACTGTGTGTGCCGAAAAGATGGAGAGGTGAGTAGTGTTGAGCAAACCGCCTACTGGCACTCTGCGTAGTAATTAGTCCTTTCTTTTCCTCCGGCAGGTGGTGGAAGGCCCGAAATGGTAGTGGACCCAAAACGAGTTCAATGCAGGTAAGCAAGTGTTTTGCTGTTTAAGACGTGAAGAATAAACTCTTACTAATGATGTTTTTCCGTCTCTTTTTTTCCCCCGAGGAGCGGTTTCCTAGATGGATCAAGGTACGCTGAGATGCTGGATGTTTGGGTTACTGGAGCGGAGTACGAGAGCAGGCTCGCCAGAAGGTAAGCAAATGCTAACGGTGTCTATCCTTGTTCTTGCAGGTAATCAGATCTGGCGTGCGGAGGAAGATTCCAGCAGACCGCGGTGAACGTCAGGCTGCGACTAGCACAGCAACGCGAAGCGTGTTCTGCAACTTGGCTTGGCTTATATAGCCTACAGGTATCCCAGGTGCCTGGCCACATCCAGAATGCTAGACCGCATGGCTGAGATATGGAACTGAGCCATGTGGAAGCATCCATGTTGTAAAAATGCCATTATGGGCCCCAATTCACTGACTTGCCACATGTGCCTGGCGCCAAAGGTGCCAGGACTGACTCCAAGAGAGCCTGGGGGGACATAAGGCCCTCGAGGCCCTGATGGAGGTTCCTGGTGCAGTCCAGATGGCCTGACGGCCAAGGCCAGGGGCAGGAGTCATGACACCTGCACAGTCAATCGCGTCGAGGACAAAAATGTTTTGATGTGTGAAATGGTCTTCACTTACCTGCAGCTTTGAAGCTTGGTATTCTATAAGGATGCACGCTACTATTTTCTATGACTCCTCTAATTCTTGCTATGTAGCACACTCATCTTCTTAGTTAAGATCCTTTTTCTTTCATTTGAGTATAGATACTTTTTACATCAGCAACTTTAGCTTACGTCTAACATTCGTTTCAGACAGGAGTGAATACTGGGTTCAAGATAAAAGTGAACTACACTATAATAGTATCTGTAATGACTCTGCAGAGCTACATCCTTCAAGATTATAAGGATATGCATATTTATAATCTTCTTTGGTAAGATCTCTTTACATCTTGATTAGCATTTAGGACACACGCACATTAGCAATTTGATTCTAAAGCATATATTTTCTTGTAGATAGGTGTCAATACCGGGTTTAAGATCACAGGTGTTCAACATTTGAATATTACTGGAAAGATTAACTTCAACTTGGATTTGACATTAGGAAGAAATTGAAGGTTAGCACACGCTCCCTTCTTCTCTCCAGTCGACTACTAAGACATTCACAGATTATAATCAGTCATAGACCATGAATATGCTTTGACTGACGGACAGATGTGCGTACTTTAGGAACAAGTATCACGTTGATCCTCTTATTATGTTATTGCATATGCAGTAATACTGTTGCATTAAGATAAACATTTTGTTACATAAATGTACCTCTAAAAAATGTTGATTTGCCATTAATGAAATAAGATTTATTAAGTTTACTTTTTATACTTTTTTTGTAGATTGTATTGAAATGTATCACCCCTGATGAAGAGTAACACTCGAAACCCGTTGGGCAACTTGCACAATACATTTTTCTATTATATGAAACAATGAATTGTCATTAGAATCACTATTGCTCAAATAACTGTTGGTTCTGAATACTATGAAAGTTATCTCAAGAATTCTACTCAAAGTTGAATGAGTCAAGTGGTCACACCTAGGTTAGCCCGCGTGACCATTTCAGGCAACAACACTTTTTTTGGCCTTGACGCTATAGACAGTGTGCAGGGGACGCGAGTTCCCCAATTTAGGGAACTTTAATCCTGGATTCAACTCTACTCTCCATGTAACAGCTTGTGATCCTACAGTGACTTTCTACAACAAATTCTATAACTTTGTGTAAGACATTTATTAACTACTAAGTGCCTCAGCTCCATAGATTGTGCTCCAAATTACTTTAGCTGTCCTGGCTCCCTGCAGACTCTTCTAGTCCGTTGATTTTGATATTTTCTGTCCCTCAGAGGTGATAACTTGATGTTAAACTATTATTGCCGGGAAAGGTTTTGTCTAGACTTCATTGGAAGATTTAAGTATTCACACATACCCCGAGAACCTGTTTAACCTTTTTCCTTCCTTAAACGTTTCCTTTCTGCAAACCTCAGAATCTGCAAAGTGTACTAGTGATATATAAATGCCATTACTGTCCTTGTGAATAAAGTCACCTCTGTGTGTAGGAAGTGTGTAAAAAGCATCTCTAAAGAGTACCTACTAGCTTTGTGCTGATTCTGGAAAAGTATTTTAAAGTATATGCGATGGTTACATATATTACACACACAGCCAATAAATCATGCAGAGGTTTCATATAGATTATAAACAGCGGGGAGCGTATCGGGGAGAGATGCAAGAGCCTGTGGAACACCACAGTCCACAGTTTTATACTTGAGAAACTTGATAAGTCTAGACGTTCCATTTCAAAGCAGGGGACACATCCATTCGACAGATTGCACTGATGCATGAACAACATTCCTAAATCGTTTGAACAGGATGACTTTGTCAACAGTGTTGAATGCCACTGACAAATCTAGGAGCATCACCGGTCCTACTTGACTCAAATCAGTTTTCTGAACCGAGCATTCTTCTCTGCTCCTCTCGATGGAAATTTGGATTGTTGATCGAAGAGTGGTGTTCTCAAGATGTTATTGGAGCTGAGAGGCCACTACTCTGTCTAGAATTTATTTTAATTAAAAACAGTTACTGGACATACAGTACCCCTGGAGAACTAATTGTAGAAGTGTTTGGAAAACCCTAGAACCCACTACACCCGAAACGCAAGATTGGATGACTGAATCCATTTTCGGAACTCTAAGTAATGGGAAGGACATTTGGAAGTCTGGGAAGAAGATTGTAGGGGCCTACCAAAAATAGAGGCAGGGATGAACATAAATAGCACCATCCTGGGTGTGAAAAGTTGGCTTTTTTTGTAAATATTTCCCTAAAAAGTGCTGAAATCAAATCTATGGTTCTGGCATACTTCTTGGTCCCAGGCAGCTTTGTGACAATGGCAATCGATATTCTTTGAATCAAGGAAGTGAAATGTTCAGATACAGCTGTGACAACTATCGCTAACAGACTTCCATGAAATCATATAGCATAGACCAAGCTATCTATCACAAAACTAACCGTGAAGTCAGCAACACGAACATTGCATTGAATGTTTCTCTACTATTATGGACTCAACTACCTCTAAAACAAAATGTAAATTCTACGACAGCCCTACCACCCAAAAAGAAAATAGCCATGCTATTTACAGGTTTTGGTTAAACATTTACACTTCTGTTAAACATTCTGTATTTCCCCCTTTGAGATTAATTGAAAATACAGCAAAGAAACCCCTTATTTCTCTGGGGTTTACACACTATTGATGTTGCCCGATTTCATAGTGGGTAGAGTTTATGCAGGTTAAGCAATGCAATCAGAGACTCTAATGGCCTTATTAATGGTCTTATAGAAACCAGCAGAAATACCACAGGTGATGCAGTTCATACAAACACCCCACTATGTTACACTGTACACAGTTTGCAACAGGGTTCATAATTAGCTTACCAAATGAAAGCTAGAGTCCATAAACTCACACTTACTGGTCTATGGGGTAATTACAAGTTGGCTAGTGCAGTAATAACGTGCCAGTATTCATGAATACTAGCACATTACCGCACCGGCCAACTCAGAGTTGGCCAAAAAGATGGAATATTCACCACAAGCTCACAGCTGGAGGTAAATCCACCAACTTCCCACACTATTTTGCTGGAATTACAGGCGCCCAAATTACTGCCATGGTTATTCCAGAAAATTGGCCCATAGAGTCCTATGGACTCAAAATTAATGGGGACCAGCACTGTCACTTGTAATCGAGGGAATACCGCCGGACCAAGTGGTGGTATCAGTAATATAGTTTGGTATAGTTATAGTTTGGTGGTATCCAGTCTGATTTAGCGGCGGGATATGACCAAACTTGTAATGAGCCCTAATGTGGCTTGCTCAAAAACATATGACCAAAGAGTACATATTAGATATATTCGACTCAAATTTACCATATTATTTGTTCAAACTTACTATGAATTCATAAAAGATTTATAGCTCTTTTAATATGTTAAAGGAGGGGAACTCCCATGAAAAAGCAACTCGTACATCGCTGCACACATTGTCATGCCACAGGATGTTTACTTTGAGGTCACAGAGGTAAGAAACTAACTATGAAGAGAGCAACAAATATCGCCTTCTTGCTCCATGCACACTTTGATGTATCCGCTCTTCATACCTAGCAGATACAAGTCAACATGGAGGCAGTGCTGGGCACCTGATGTGGGCGCAGGCAGACTAACCTTGGTGTGGAAGAAAACTTGATAGTTGCGTTACCGTCTTCAGCCAATTTGTCTTTGCTAACATGAGGGGGAAAACATTGGTGGTGAAAACAAAGAAAATAAAGGAATGGGGAAAAAAAACAAAGGCTGCAACATGAGGACTGCAAGCGACCGGGTACGTTAGTGCAACAAACTAGAAAACGTAGGCATGGAAGGATTTAGGTGGGACTCTGCCTAACAAAACAGCAAATGGACACGTCAATGACTTTTTGTAAACAAAGGTTTTTATTACAGTGACAAAAACAAATGAAACAATTTACAATGAAACATTGATATCAAGAATTAACGGTTTGCCTTGTGTAAAACAATGTATTTGCAATGGTCTGCAGATAGCATGTAAAAAAGAAAGGTGTCAAAGTATAATGATTGCACACATCAAAACAAGGCAATGACAAAACGTTTAGGAGAGAAAGTAGATGGTCAATGGAATTCATAGGTTAACAACTCTTATTGTAGCAGTATTACTTTTAGAACCCAGTCTTTCAATGGACGACAAAAAAAAAAAAAAAAAAAAAAAAAAAACACATTGGATTGAACAATGCCCCTTTTGAGTTTTTTTTTATACCACTATTGATGTTCAAGCCAACGGAACTGAGAGAATTTTGTCCAACCAAGATTTCCTCTTCGATTTAGAGGTCTTTCCACTTTTTTGTTAAAGGGACAATATACATGGTCATCATACGTAGAAAGCCAAACTCGTCTCAGAAGAGCTTTACACATTTAACTTCAAATAGGCCACTAGTGACTATAAACATGTAATCCAATTCAAACTAGCCAATAAAACAGCAGATATAAGAACAGTACTTGATAAACTTGTAACCAGAGGCATTAGGATCTGTGCAAAGGCTACATTTCAAATGTAGTTAAATTTTCACTAACACTGCGTAAAAGGATTACACAAATCCCGAAAAAGGGGATTTATAGAACACAGCTTTGCTTTAAGTTCTAGCATAAGGAATGTAGACTGAAAATCTGCATTATGTCAGAGAACGTTTATTTGTTCAGTGGGTGTCATTGAACACCGCCACTGTGCAGGATTACAAAACAAATATCAAAAAGATACTTAGTATTGCTTTAAATTGTTTATGATCTAGCATTTTATGAAAGATGTTTATGAGGCACAAAAAAAAAAAAAAAAATGCGACCAAATATACATAAAACACCAGTGCCCGCTAGTCTAGCAGACCAGGAACAGGGAAGTTCATATCTTTTCAAATGAATATGTATAAATGGAGTTTGGAAAACCTTTGAGGCAAAAGGAAGACTATACTAAACTCGGAGCCTGTGTTCTTGTTTCCATTTCCTTCTAAAACTACGACTAAAACTGTTCCCTTCAGAAATATTCCGATAAACATTACTTCAAAAGAGTGAAGTGCCTGAGATTTTAGCAAATCAGATAATTATTTTGGCTGCCACTTCATTTGAGTTTATAGATGCTGCAATATACTGCGACTTCTTTGAAGTTTGCATACTAAATGGTTTTCTGTGCATGGACTGAGGTTGTCCTCACACGCTTTTCAGCTACTTTATTGCATAAAGATTCCAGTGGCCGAAGTTAATGATGAATAGGACTTGAATTAAGTTTGCTAAAATCCTCCATGAAGATTGGAAATCTAAAATAGTGACAACAATGTAAAAAGTGTATAGTTAGCCCTCAATCTGATACTTTGTACTTAAAAAATTAAAAGGAAAGACTAGCATAAAAGCAAGTGTGCTTAAGGCATCATTTAACTTCAACATGCAAATACAATATCCCTACTGAACAGTGCACGTTTCAAAAATATATAAATCAGCCAACACAGCACAAAAGAAAATGATGCATCAGTGGGGATCCAAATGCTAGCAGTTTACATTGGAGTAGTGACAAGAGATCAAGAAGGTTTGAGTACTTCAGTGTCATTGGGCAATGAAAATAACATCACAGTTCTCTCCGATTACATAATGTATTATCATTTATATATTACAGTAATTGAGGTTTGCAATAAACAATCTAAGAGCAACAATCTGCCCAAGCATAAAGCAAGGAAAATTAACAGTGCAAATATTCCTTAAGTGTAACAGGATTCAATGTATTTGCTAGCTATATTATTTTGTATACTTTTCCCTTTTCATCAACCACTTCATCCAGCATGCCTTTCCTGTACACATCCATACGGATGCGTTTGAAAAATATTTTCCCAGAATAAATTAACCTGCATGTCATAAAACGTTTCATTATTTGTGTACAGAATCCCACATTTTCAACCTACCAAAATATGTAACCAATTAAATATGTTGCAGAAAAGCCACACTTCCTATGATTACAACACACATACATCCATCTAATATCTTTGGTACTCATAATGAAAATAAAGTATGAAAAAATTAAAGCATTTACACAAACAGCAGCAAATTACATGCACAAAGAAATAAGCTATACTTTTCACATGAGAAGCACAGTCACGCTATTCCATGTAGCATTTGAACTGTATAAGAATCCAGTGTACAAAAACTGATGTGTAAAGGAATTGAAGGATGGCAGAGTCTTCACCCTTTATGTCCCATTTTCCCACTTTGACTGATCTTAGAAACAAATAATGCTTTTGTGGAATTAAGGCAAAGGAGTGACACAGCAGTCTCATGAGGGAGCGGTCTGATATGGCATTTAAGCATCTGTTGTCAAACATATTTGAACGCAAAAGAAAAATGTTAGTGTTCAAAATGGGGAGTTCATCTTTTGTACTATTTTTTAAAGACCTGTTTAATATGCAATTATTTTGTATAATTACAGGTCAATAGGTTTACCATTGTTACTAGAGTCAGGGGAGGGATATAGGTAAATTACTTCTGGAATTAGTATGCTCAGATATCTAAATCAAAGTGATTTAAAGTATAAACGCCTTATAAATAGGCCAAACTGGGTTGGCCATTTCCAAGACTTCCACTTCCTTAAAACCAATTTGACATGCTTATGGAGCTTCCAAATAACCAGGAGATCAGTAACCTACATGTAGTACCAAAGCTTTTTACAATATTCGAGTCAGGTTGGTGTCAAATAAAGCAAAATGTACTTTAAAGGTTTGTCGGTTTCAGGTACCAGAAGGACAAAGGTTTAGGGATTTTAGAAAAACTATTAGGATACAAACCAGAATGTAAATTGCCATTACTTTTTAGTGTCATCCTATCATGTTTTTAAAAGTAACTTCATTTGATGAGAGCATTAAACAAAGCAAGTTGTAATAGCATTCATAAAAAGACAACATCATTCACACTGAACACAGAGGTATGGGTGGAAAAACCATTGGTATAAGGAATTAACTAGCCTTAGATATTGTTTTGGGCACTTGAGGATTAGGGTTCACAAAAAGCTAAAGCATGATCTTGCAGGGAGCAGTTTGGTCACCTGTTACAAATATCCTCATTGGATTATGGATGTTTCAAAGATCCTTGGGGCCATGTTGTAGCATGCGCATGCAATGCAAATCCCTAAAACTAACCTAAAATAGACAGTGAATCAATAAGGACAGTGTAACATTGATCTTACACATGTTGTATTTGCTAGGAAACCAACTATACCGTTACCCACCAAAGGACTCATTCTTCATCATGACAGAAGAACACAAAATAAACAATTACACAATGGAGTGCATGACCATGTCATCAACCTGGTTAATTCTGCAGTTCTATAAAAGCTTCTCAGTATTCATCAATGGTTATCTAGTCAGTTATTCCCCAAAACGTTGGCATATAATAGTTTGCCAAAACCAGAAATGAGTAGTAGAATAGATAAGGTTTACTAGTCCACATTAGTTTCTAAATCTTAAATCTGATCAAAAAATGCAGCATAGGTGGCTTTAAATCAGGCAGGATGAGAATAAACTAATTGCATTGGAACAAATCTATTTCCTAACTCGCTGGGGTAAGTAGGAAGGGAGCGAGTGTGGTTATCACTCTGCAGTGAACTACACACACATATAACGCACATTTATCCAGCATTGATCTTTCTGGTGCTTGTATCGGTTTAGCCACATGCTATGCATATTCCACCATCTGTATTCCAAATTCAAGTACATGTAGTCAGGGTTGTTCCCGTCATACTAGCGCTCTACTGTGTCTAGGTACCCACCATGCCCTCTCAATGTCTACACCCTCCGATTGTTCTATGTACTTGTGGTGGTCTGAGATGCTAGTTTTTGGTATGCCTGGATTGTCTAAAAAGTGGGTGTGTGGGCGCATGCAACTCCAAGTAAAAACAAGCACCAGAAAGACAATTACTTGTTAAGTAACTGTGGCCTGGTCTTTTAAACCCATTTAGACTTGCATACTGTGAATAGATTAGAGAAAATGGTTTTATATTTGTGGTGATGCTCATGCTGGAGCTGTAGCAAAACATTGTTTTACAAAAAGTTGAGCTGCACACCTAGTCCACCTGAAAATCTGTTTGTGTAGCAATGCAGTAGTGTTTTGTAAATGTGTGTACACTGAAATTCATATTGCAGCTTTACAAATACTGCTGCAAGGAAAACTCCTTGCAAAGAAAGTGTTGCTCCTGTTCCACATGCAGAGTACCTCCGGGTTAGTGCAAGTGTGTAGTTCTCTTGTATGCACCTCACAATCCATTTGGCAATAATGGATTTAGATAAAGAAATGCCTTCTTGTTCTGCTACAAAAGAATTGAAAAACTGGCTTGCTTTACGTGGCCGTTTGGTATGATTCATGTAGAACATAGCTGCTATATGCACATCAAGTGTATGCAAAGAATTCACAGCTCAAGAGTCATGCCTTTGAAAAAAAACCTGCCAGTTCAATCGATTAACATGAAATTTAGAAATTAACTGTAATGTGATCATCTGTTGGCAATGTAGACACAGGTGGCTTTGTCTGGACTGGGGAGTCCATGTCCTAGTCTTTACCCTGATGGGAACTCCTGTGGGTCCCTATGGACATCTTCCTTCTTAGGGTAGAACACCTCTTATTCCCGAACAGTTGGTCATACTCTACGATCACCACCTTTGAAGAGGTGGCCCCCAAAGCCCTCATGGTAGTTCCCCCCCCCTTTTCTCTCATAAGAAGGCACATGCTCGATATGGCCTTTGCCAGACATCCTGCCAGCTGTGCAATTGGCTGTTCCTCATACTCTTCCTCCAACTTTCTCTTAACTATGAAGTCTGGTTCTTTTTCGTCTTTTTGACTTGGGGAGCTAGAAAGTTTAGATATGGATGTTTGACTTTGTTTTCTAAGAGGAAAATATGCAAGGTCGAAGGATGGTGATGGTTTTGGGCGTGTGGTAGACCACTGAAAATAGTGGCCACGGTGCCGGACAGCATGGTCTGTGCATCATTAACCTTGCCGTTTGATGTCTGGGTGCAACTTGCTTCATGGTGTACGTGCTTTTGTAAGCATTATGGGGTTAGCACCATGTTTCTTGAGTTGGCTTTTCGTCACTGCTTTGATTGGCATCAAAGTCGTGTGAGAGATGTTACCCTGCCTAGCCTCCTGCATGCCAGGGAAAGCACCAAAGCTAACACTAAGTGGCACTTCCTAGAAAAGCAGCAGCTGGCTGGAAGCATTTCATGCTTCCTTTGTTTTCAGAGGGAAGCCTGCAGGGTTTCAGGGTCAGGTTAACCCCTCTTCAAAAGATCTCAGGCAAGGCACTGATTACACACCAAATGGGTGTCCAACAAAGGGGACTTTGGCATTATACTAGCGGCAACACATAAAAGGTGTTGGAACAGGTGAGCACATGCAAAAAAGCACAATGTAATGTGAAAAAGACATTCTCCGAGGACTTGTTCCAAACACTAAATGTGGACGTCAGAAATGGCCAGGAAACTTAAAGTGTCGCTTTTGATTAATCAGTATCAAAAGATGTTGGGACAGTCCACCTCGTTTATGTTGACTTTCTTCAATTGTCCTCCTTTTCAATCACTGCTCTCGCTCCTATGACCATCCGACAGCAGAAAAATAATTATCTTAGGGCACAGCCATTGAGGGTCATGGTGGGACCTGTACGTACAGCAAAGGGTTAGTATGACGGGAACACCCTTGTAAACACCAATGTTTACTTTGGAAGTAAACAACTTGTACTCCTGAGGACCAACCACTAGATGGGGGAACATGCATAGCATGCTGGTAGAAACAGATTAACATACCTGCAATTCTGTATACTAGAATAAATTAGCCATTTTAATTAACAGAAATAACTTTACACGCCTTTAGCAATATAATTTTAAAAACAACCTGTCAAAGTTGTTGGTATTTTCTGAGTGGCTTGGTAGTATGGAGGTAAAAGAGCAACATTATTTAAATATCAAGAGTGTGGTGCATACTCTCCCAAAGGGAAGTCTGGGCGGTGTAATGGTAGAGCCGCAGATCAGTTGACATGAAAGTTTGACAACGTGCAACCAAAAACAATTCAGATAAGCAAAAAGGGCACCCTTAACACAATGGAGTGCAGTGCAACCAAAAGAGACAACCCTAATGTCAATTACCTTTACAGTAAACACATTAAAACAGTGTGAAACAGAAGCAAAGACGTCACTGAACAATAGACTAAGGGAAGAAATTAATAATTAACATGGGAAACAGTGTTGACATTTACATACAAGGTTTATCTAAAGTTAAAAATAAATAAAAAGAGAACAATTAACTACATCACTTTCTACAGCAAAGACAGCATCCACCTGATCATGAAGAATATAAAATCCTTCCTTGAAATTTGTATTAAATACAAACATTAAATTTGCAAGCACCACCAATTAGGTAAGTGCCAAAGGTTCAGCAATGCAAGTTGGGGAATAAGCGCTTTACATCTCAAATAGATCTGGAGATTTCTTCACAATGACTGGAAGTAACAGTGACTTTGATGATGATGTAATGCATATTTTTTGGTCACAAGTTTGGCTATCGTTGTTGAATGAGTCTTGCTATGCCTGAGCATCCTGAAGATACGAGGCATTGCAAGTATAGAGAAGATGGGTAAATCCATTACTTTGGGAGGAGGTATTTTACACCATGCCTCCAGCGAATCAGGGCCTCTTCCTCATCTGTATGCCTGAACGCAGAATAGAACTGTAAGAAGCGTATCCTCTGAGCTGTAGGCACCAAACGCTCTTTTAAGAGGTGCACTGCAAATGCCACAAATTTTGCATAAAACATTAAAGCCCTACCTGGCCTTAAAGAATATCACATTAAACTGATATCGGAATTTTAATAATGCAAACTGAACTGAGCAAAGTCTCAAGATATCTTGCTGGGACATGAAGTGTCATTCTTCCAATAAATACTGGTTAAGTTAGACAGATGTGTGCCACCCTAAAGTAATTTTTTTCGATGGTAGTTATTTCATTCCCTATCGATAAATAGCTTAGCATATATACAGATATATTATTGGGCAGATTCTATCCCGGCATTTAGTCTTTTTCACCGAGAGGCTGCCATGATGTAAAATACCTGCTACAAGAAAGCTGGAGGAAGTTAAGCTTATTGAAATGGGAAAATTGAGGAACTGCATTCCGTGACCTCAATTCCTGCCAGAATCCATTAGTCCGAAATATTGTTTATTGCTTGAACTTCGACAGCTTGTGCCTAGAGAAGGCCGTAAACATTGACGCAGGGGGGTGTGCACGAAATATGATAGATACTGCTGTCCGCATAGTTCTTAACCTCTAAGGAGACCTGAAATTCTAGGAGTAATTAAAGGCTTTCCAATAAATGGGCTGCCACTATTCATTCTTCAAATGGTGGCCTATCAGGAACAGAAACGGGGTCCCAAAGATTAATGAATAACATAATTTTCCTTTTACAGGAATTGCCCACCCGAGCCTGGGAACAGACGTCCCACCCAGAACAAAGCAGAGTCCAACAATGTTGCTAGGTTTCTGAATAAAAGCTAAACACAAGGTCAAAAATTCCCACGAAGAGCGGGCCCACAGTGACATCGACCTCTCGATACGAAGGGATTAGAAATCAGCCTGGAAAGTTTTTAGATCTTCATGCCATCACATATCTAGTTTACAACGAAAAACATCTTCTATAATAATCACTAGCAAATCTTACAAACTGGGACTCATTGTACATTCCTGCTCCACACAAACCTTTGGAGGCGCCAATCTGGAGGAATTCTAACCAGTGATAGAGGTCAAGTCTTCTATTTGGAAGCAGTGTCCACAGTTTAGTCTGGGTGATTGTATATAGAATATATCTTTCAGTTGCCAGGCATCTTTAAAGCAAGGACTCTTCAGAAGAAGGATGAACACAATTGTTTTAAAAAAAGACTAACTTTGGAAAAATAGAAACAGAAAATCGGGAGGTGCTAAAAAGTTTAAAAACTGCCTGCCTGCAAAAAACACGAATTCAGGTAAGGGAATATTCTTGCAAACATTAAAACTAAAAACTGGTCTACAGAAAAACGTTAGATTTAAGCACGGTGTATAACAGAAGCGAAAATGTAAATGATGTAGAATTTCACATATTAAAACAAATTTAGGAGAAAAAGAAAATATGTGGCAGTCTAATTTTATTTAAAGGCAGTGGGTGCAGACTAGATGCTTTTATTGGCCTCGGTGGGGAGAGGGGGGGGGGAGAGGGGCTACCTACAGGAGGTGGAATGGGCCATTAAACAGATTTAGTACATTTTGGAATTCATGACTAGGTCCCCATTTTCATCCTGCAAAAAACAGCCCAACTTGTGAGAGCTGAATGAGAACTATAGAACTATGAAGGACAAGGATCAGGACAAATCTATAAAGACAAGCACCAACCATGGACTACTTTTTAGTAGATTTACAGGAGGTTTACGCTATTAACTACCCTTTCATTCTAAGCGCATGTTTGCGAGTCATGCTTTGAATGACTGAAGTTAGAGTTCATATTCAGAGTCTCAATCAACAATCATAGGTCACACAAGGCCAGTAACCCAACTGTTATTTTTTTTAAAGGAGCCAAAGTCAGATGGGGTGGACTGAAAAAGGTACAGTATATAAAGCAACTCAGCAAAGTGGAACACATACAAAGTAAAAAGGAAGCAAAGTGATGGAGAAAGTTGATTCAATGTCCAAAAACCTATCACCACTTCCATTGGCTCAATAGTTTAATTAGACCCCATAGTATGCTGATGAGCCACATTCCACTGGAATAATCCTAAAATGTCAAACCAAGAAAAAAAAAAAGACAAGCTGCAATAATCATTACTTGGTCGAATGCATATTTGCATCTTGCAGCAATACCACACGCAAGCCAGCCATTACATACAATGACATTTCAAAACAATTGTTCTTCTGGACAGAACTACTTTGGTTGCAACATATCAGTCACTGCTGCAGCATGAATTTCCGGTCTTGTCTAACTGCAAGTAGTGCTCATTTTCCAGTGGAATGGTTGAATAGAGGAAAGTCGCATCAGCAAGGAGCGATCCGATTACACATTTGCCGATATAACCACAATTATAATCAAATCGCAAAATACAAAAATAAATTCGTTCTTTTTTTTTGCAGCCTT
The DNA here is from genome assembly GCF_040938575.1 of Ambystoma mexicanum. Lineage (NCBI taxonomy): Eukaryota > Metazoa > Chordata > Amphibia > Caudata > Ambystomatidae > Ambystoma > Ambystoma mexicanum. Next base: position 99,655,715 of record NC_090936.1, on the reverse strand, counting down.
AAGTTGTTTTGCCATCGGTAATCATCACTGGCAATCTGTTAAAATAAACTGAAATCATATGATGGACATCACACCACTAATGGGTTTGAATTCGCAATCCCAGTGTTTGGGGCATCACCCTTAATTCTAGAAACCATGGGAATCCCAGCCTAAAGAATCCAGCAATTGAGGAATGACAAAATGAGATTAGATTGAAAACAATTCTGTGTTGGGCAGTGCCTACATACATTTTGCAATGCCATATCCGACAGTACACAACAAAGCTGCTCCGAGAGGCTGCGCACAATAACGAGAGTTGACAATTTGGGGGGGGGGGGGGAGGGGGACACTGAATTTTACACTTTAAAAATACCTTCCAGTGCATTTGTGTGGTAAACTGGTTACCAGAGTTGACCTTTTCATATACCTCATGATCAAAAACACCAGTTGCCCACAAGGAATTCAATTTCCCTTTCAATGATACACAATTTACTGATCGACAGCTTGCCGCTCCCCCATGCAGACCAGTGTGATTCTCCTGGATTACTAAGAAAAGTGACAGTACCCAGAATGCCACAGTACACCAAAACACAACGACCCCCTCATTCACATACGGCAGTGCAAGTAGAAAGGGAGTTTTGTGATTTGTACGCATTTATTCCAGTACCTTTGTATATTAAAATTAACAAAAAATATTCTTTTTAAAAAAGCCAGCTGGCTCTGCCAACTAATTCCTGTAGTAGTCAAAGAAATCCTAATCCTGTAGAATTTCCTCTTCCGCGTCGGTGTGCACATCACACAGTGTCTATTTGAATTCATAATTGTTGCCACGCAGGCCTGGCCACAGCTACCTGAGAGTGTTTTTAGTAGTTCTTGGGTTTAGTTGCTTCCTTTTGTGACACTCTCACAACTTGCCAGCTTTCATGTAGGAGGGGATTGACCCCCGCTGCGTCAGCCCTTCAAACCTCTTGTAAGTGTAATTGAGAAAAACCCAGTCTTTGGATTTGTAGTCTGGCTCCGTTATGTTTGGCACTAAAGAAACGAAAACAATTAGAAGGCGTCACGAAAAAACATTACAAGCAAATATAAGTTCTGCATGCAAATATAAGTTCTGCATGCAAAAACCCACTGTAGATCACTTTTACACGAGTTGAAACGAAAACATTAGGACTACAAATAAACCATAAGAGAAATTGTAGTTTATTCCAAACTTTTTTTTTAAACATTTTTTTTAGCAAAAGGGTTTCACTGTTAAAAGCTGTAGGCAATGTTCCAAATGAGCTAAGGTTGGGGTATTTCACACCCTGCTCTCGGAAGTTGACAGCAAAAGTAGTTTTCTGGGAATAAAGTAGTTTTAATTCTCGACAGAGGTAAATACATTTTAATTTTAAAGACAGTCACTTGACTGGTCATGAGGTATTGCAGTGCTATAGCGGCTGTTGGGAGCACATTAACCATAGTTCCAGTGTTGCAAGAACTATTAGACTATGCATCTGATGCCATTAAAATATTCAAACATAACAGATGACAATCTGGCAACTCTAAATGCTGGTAATAGATCACTGCGGGCAATGAACCATTTGCCGGCCCACCAAGGTGTAAAAAGAGTATCAATGGCATGGCCAGTCTCATCTAATGCCAGAAGGTGACTTCCGGTGCCTCCTTTAATATGGGCGACCCACTAACAGCTGATCCACTAGATGTTCTATGGACAGACGTCATCATTAGGAATGCTTTGCTCCTAGCCCTAACCAAACTGATCGTTTGCTCCTTGCACAGTGGGAAGACCCACAGCAGACACGTGCCTGCATTCCCTCATGGGATATATCTGGCTTTAGGGAGCATGTGGATGCAGAGGTAATGAGCAGGAGGGACCATGGTAATGCAGTCTCAGGGTCAAGGGAGCAAGCCACAGTTTCCCTGATGGCATATGAGCAGGCGAAAGAAGATCGGGCTAATCAAATTCAACTTTACCCAGGGTAAAAAGGACCAGAGCAGGGGGCTCCAGTTTCCCGTACCTCGCTGCCGTACACTGGAACACTCTCCCTAGCTCCCTGCGCTCTGAACCCTCACTGACCGCCTTTCAGAAAACCCTGAAAACGACCCTGTTCATCTAACAATTACATGGCCTAGCCCTCGTAATTGTATTGTATGATGTATTATGTGATATATCTGATCACAGGTCACTGCCTTACTGTAACCCAAGGCACAACCTGCTCACATTGTAACTAAGTCTTCCTTGCAAGTAACAGTGCCACAATGCCCCTGGGCTGCCTGCGCGCTATATAAATTAAATAAATAAATAAATTTATGCTAATTGCCAACATTTGTGGAGGCTTCTGGTGTGATCTAAATGAAGGCCACAATAAGTGGGAAAGATATAAAGTAGAAATACAGAGTTCAGTGCAGGGTGCGTAAAAAACCAGTAAGTGAATGCATACGTTTGCATTATGAGCACTAGTTCTGTTCGAGACTACAGAGCAAGAGAAATAATATGAACAAAGAACCTAGAGCTAAACTTTAGAGTTACAATATGAGCACTAGTTCAGTTCGAGACTACAGAGCAAGAGAAATAATATGAACAAAGAACCTAGAGCTAAACTTTAGAGTTACAATATGAGCACTAGTTCAGTTCGAGACTACAGAGCAAGAGAAATAATATGAACAAAGAACCTAGAGCCAAACTTTAGAGTTACAATATGAGCACTAGTTCAGTTCGAGACTACAGAGCAAGAGAAATAATATGAACAAAGAACCTAGAGCCAAACCTTAGAGTTACAATATGAGCACTAGTTCAGTTCGAGACTACAGAGCAAGAGAAATAATATGAACAAAGAACCTAGAGCTAAACTTTAGAGTTACAATATGAGCACTAGTTCAGTTCGAGACTACAGAGCAAGAGAAATAATATGAACAAAGAACCTAGAGCTAAACTTTAGAGTTACAATATGAGCACTAGTTCAGTTCGAGACTACAGAGCAAGAGAAATAATATGAACAAAGAACCTAGAGCCAAACCTTAGAGTTACAATGCATACATATTTAAATGCATGTACAAGATCATCACAGGGTTGAAGCACTTCAAAGAATCCGATTAAAAATGGCTAGCAGTCATAAACAGGTTGCGGTTTAAGCTCTCTCCATGGGCTAGTCATGTCAAACATCTTCACACAGATACCTTTTGTTACTGACAGACATTGGTCTTACCTGGCTGTAAAATGTCAGACTCTGGAAATTCATCGAAATTGGAAGTGTCATCGATGCTTTTAATCTCTATTGGAATTGCTGCGGGTCTCTCTCTGCGTATAAAGGAAAGAAATGGGCACCTGAACAGCATGAAATCATGTTTACAATGACTAACCCGTACAGCACGGTTCCGATGGGGAGAGGAATACCTCATACAGTGTTTACCTTAATTCTCTGGTGAGATAAGATTATGCTTTATGTGTTGTTCTGAGCATGTCCCATTGAGGCACACTTCATTACAGCCGATTGGCCGCTTGATGCCCTGAAGATGGACTACAGGTCTGAAATGCATTGGCCAAGCACTGTACACCTCATTATTTAACTAAAAATGGAATGTGAAGACAATAAAATAACCTTTTATGATTAACAACAAGAGGCGTGAAGAAACATTTTGTAGACTGTACTCTACAGGGGCGCATCCAGTCCCTTTGGAGATTCCCAAGGTTCTCAGAGCCCTTAAGCTACCATTGCTCATCCGTTTCACCTGAATGAACGTTTCAGTTTGTAGGCATATTATTTGTTAAGGTTTTCAGCCACTGCAACAGTGGAAATCTCTGCAAATGGTACCATACAGAAAATAAATCTATGTTCGCAATGGAATAATGCTAATATTAGAGGGAAGCACATTCATTTATAGCATTCTAACAGATGCTTCTGAAATGATCTTCTGATACCAATTGATCATAAATGTTCAAAATCAACTCAGAGACCCAAGTGAACAGATCCTGTATATTATAAATAGAAGGCTTACACTAGCTTTCTAGCACCACAGAGTGAAGCGGCAATACAAGATCATACACAGATTAACCATTTGTGATTGTCTAGGCAACTCCGGTCGGCTCATCACATTGCCATGGGAGCCACATGCCATATTTGTAGATGCATAAGGGAGTGAGGGTGAGGCGGAATTGGAGGAAGACTGTCCATCAGAAACAACATTACTGAAATGAACATATCTTTTCATGGACACCACCTCCTCCCAAAGATCGCTCGTCTTCTGAAATCTGTAAATGCAGAGCACCATTTGTTGGGAAAGCTTTTTTCAACTTCTCTCTAGTCACTTCAATGGAGAATCCGACATGCAAAAAGTTACTTACCTGTAATGACAGTTTCCCCAGCATTGGTATTTTTCATAGTCACGTGCTGTAGAATATTCCCAGTCAGGCTGGGAATCCTCTATATAAATAGCAGTGTGGGTTGTAAAAACAATGAACTGCCTTCAATTTAGTAATCTATCAGAGTAATTCTTGGTTCATCTGCTCTGCGGCCAATGGGCACCCTCTCCATTAACTCCTCCCCTGGAGGCAATCTTCAGATTACTTTAACACAAGGGCAGCATGTAATGCTGAGCCTCAGATGGGGCAGCAATGAGGGTTGCATATGAACCCACAAACGATACTAATGCTGGAGAACTAGCCAACGTTTTACTTCTACAGGAGTGGAGTTTTCATAGATTACAGGCTTTTGAATTGGTTGATAAGTAGTTAGAAATACAATTGTAGATGGGGAGGAGATAATGAAAAACGGCTCACCTCATGCCAATGGGTAATGCAGGACCGCCTTTCTGAACCCCTCAACTCCTGACCACACCGTAGTACCTCGTAAGGATGTGCAGGACTCTCGATGTGGCCGCCCTGCACATGTCGTGGAGTGGCACATCCGGAAGGAAGGCAGCTGTGGAAGATCTAGCACTTGTGGAGTGACCCCTTGGCTTGCCGGGGTGCAGCCTTCGTGTCTGTATGTGGCAGGAGACTTTGCAGACCAATTAGGCCTGTTAGGCAAGATTGTATGCAGCACCCTGTGGGAGACTACACCAGCCTTGACCTCTTGGCAATACTTAACCTAACCTTTGGTATAAGCACGTACTACACAAGTTGGTAGAGTTACTGAGCAGCCAGGCTCATCTCAAGAAGGGTCACAATGTGAGCTCTAGGGTTATAAAATGAGGATTCACAGTGAAGGTATTCAAACAAACACTTAGGCTAAAGGTTTCTTGATTAAACAATTATTAATTTAACAGTCAGTTGAAAAAGCCTTCTTTAGAAGGGAACAAAATATGCAACACCACAAATATACTTCAATAAATGCACACTCTCAGTTCCACCACTAAATCAGTAGATATCCTTTGGGGATGGCACACAGACTTCCTACACCCCGAGGTGACTTAAATAGCTAGCACACTGTGGTCATGGATATACTACTGACACATTTAGAGCAATGCTGAGTTTGGTGTCAAAGAAGTTTCAAGGGAGAAAATAATGGTTAGCAAATATTCTTAAGCAGGTAAGAACTTTTGAACGGTTTATAGTGATAGCATTGAATGCAAAAGCATCAAATGCAAAAGCATCGAGAAAAATCATTTGTTTCATGGGGGATCTCCCCCAACTCCTGTTTTCCTACCCCTTAAAACCCATTATAATAAAAATAAAACCTTTACCCTTTTAAAAAATGAATTTTCTAGATGCCTTTGCATTGTATTCGAGGGAATCTTGTGAATAGCACCACTGCGGTTCTTGGACACTTCCTGGACTTCCCTCGCATGCGGGGTCCAGCACTCTGTTGAGCTGCCTCAGGCTTGGTCAGTCCTGCTTCATGGGAGTCTGGAGGATCTTCCTGGAGCTCGGGTCGGACTTAAAAACGAGACACTCAAGTCTGGTGTTCCTCTCCCTGGCAATCGGTTCCTGCAGCCGCAACGGAAGTACAGCCAGCTCAGAGAGTATGTCCAGACAAGTTTGCTTTGGGGTTGATTGTCGCACCAACCCAAGGGGAGAAGTCGTCCTTGCAGGGCTTCTCTAGTCGAGGCGAATTCGGAGCTTCAGCACTGCAGCAGGACTTCACCAGACAAACCAACGGTCCAGGAGTTGCAGCCTTCGTCCAGTGGTCCACTCTGCCTTCCAAGCAAAATACCTCACCTATTATGTAGGTTTCTCCCATTCATTTGCAGTTTAGCTATCAATCACACAGCAGGGTGGCTGTCCTCCAAGGACAGTCAGCCAGCCAACCACCTTTGGGTGCATTCCTGTAACTAAGGGGATTAAGCACAGGGAGCTTCAGGTACCTCCCTCACTTCCTGCCCCTGCAAGACACAATGGAGCCAGAGGAGGGCTTCAGCAGTGAACTCCGCGAAAGAAAAGGAGCAAAGGGACCAAACCTGATTTGGTGCGCAGAGTAAATTTCAAGAAGGATCTTTACAGCAAGAAAAGGCGAAAAAAGAAGACTGGGGCACATTTTTACAAAATGGGCACCCATGGGTGCTTTACTGTAGCTGCAATTGCAGCACGCAATAAAAACACTCAATGGTAGGAAAAAGTAAACCACTGCCACGAGCCATGAATTGAAACATAAAAATGTTATATGAGAAACTAGACAAAGGGGATACTAAGTAAGCCCTCCAGCACAGCACCCGATTGGAAGACAGTGTGTGATAGATCTCGAATGTTATAATGTAAGTAAAGTCAATTTCACTTTACTGCTCTGGGAAATAGTTATCCAAGAGGCGGCATTTCAATCTTTGTGTGACACAAAGTAAAAAGGTGATGCCTATGGAGTTTGTCAGACTACAAAACCAAAAGCAACAGAGTTCAAATCACAGAAAAATAAGAGTGGGAAAAAGGTCTCACTCTCTCCAGAATAAAAAAATAAAAGTCCTAAAGTCCAGCAACGGTGCTGGGGGTCCTTTAAGGTAGAAGGGAATTAGCACATTTCTGAGAATCCTCCCGAACAAGGCCCAAACAAAATGTAAAGTCTGTTGGACTGGCGGAATGACGGTGCAGCCCAGGTAGTACATAGGCACCCTTCTGACAATTAAATGCATTGCGTGACCTTTTGGCTGAGGTAGATGGTACATTCAAGAAAACCGAAAGCACCAACGGTTCACTGAGGTGGAATAAGAAAGGAACCTTGGGCATAAAAATTGGGATTAGTTTCCGTGGACACCCCTGTCCTTGTGGAACACCAGTAAAGGTTCCAGCACAGAGAGCCTGCAGCTCACTAACTCGTCAAGCTGACTTGATTGCGACTAACAATGCCAATATTTAGGTGAAATACTATGCCTGCGGTGTGCATAGACTTGAAAAGACTGGCACATCAAACTTGTAAGGACCGTATTAAGCTCACAGGAGGGAGCGACCATGTGCAGCAGGGGAACCTTCCTGAATAGACCCTTCATGAACTCCTTGATCAACCTCGTAGAGCACAAGGACTTTGAGTCCAGAGCTCGGTGTACCATGAACTAGCCGCTAACTGGACATTGGCAAGGGAATGGGCCAAGATGCTTTTAGCTAGATGAAACGGGTACGGTAGCAATTGGGATGCTTCGCATCTGATTAGGTTGATGTTTTGGCTCGTACACCAGATGGTAAGTCTTTTCTTTTTCTTGCTGTAGCACTGGAAGGCCACTGAGAGAATCAGTCTGCACCCTTATGGCAGGTTTACTTGGCAAAACTCCATATATTCAGGAGCCAAGCACTGAGGCTGAAGGAGGATGGCCATGATGCAGCACTTTGCCCTGTCCTGTTTTAATGGGTTGAAGATTTTCAGGAGACCGATGTTGCTGTGCTTGGGATAGGAACAAAAAGGCAAGATTAAGTACTGTCTCGACCATGCCGGTGCAATCAGGATGAGTCTGCACAGCTGCATCCTCACCGTCCGTGGGGGTGGATGGAAAGGCAGAAATTTGTATAGAAATTTGTGGACCCATGAGATGGAGAATGTCTCCCCAAAGTTGCCGGGATCTGGTAATCTGCTGGTGAACAACTCAAATCAGAATATTTGCCACCTGGCGAAGAACTCTACCTTTGACCCGCCACAAGGTTCAAATATGTGGACCACATGGTGTTGACTCAACTCCCACTTATGGCAGGACTGCTTCACCCTGCTCACAGTCTGCAATAGAGTTGCTGATCCCTGTGAGGAGCAAGGCGACCAGGAACATCCCTTTCTGCATTGTCCACTTTCACAGAGGCAGGGGCTTCAATAGATTGTGTTCGCGAAGCCACTTTTTCCTGATGTATAACATTCCTGTGGTGTGGTCGCAGAACATTCACCATCTTTCCTTTGACAAGGGGCAGGAAAGACTTAAGTGCCCAAAAAACTACCCTGACATCCAGAACCTTTATGTACAGTTTCTTCTCAGCAGAAGACCATAGCTCCTTTGTCTGCAGCTCCCCCAAGTCAGCTCTCCAACATTCCATGGATGTGTCTGCCGTCACTTTTACTTCTGGTTGTGGTTACATAAATGGCACACTTTGTCAAGTTGCTCTGTTTGCCACCATCAGAGGCTCCTGTGATAGGACGACGTCAAGTGGATCTTGTCTTCCAAGTTTCCTGACACCTCGTGCCACCTTGCGTCCAGAAACTCCTGCAGTGGGCACCTGAAAAGCCTACAATGGGCACCCGAAAAGCTTCCAGTTGAGGACTAGCAGAATGCATGATGCAAGTATGCCCAGGAGAGATTTGAAGACTTGAATAGTGGTCATCTCTTACTTAACTTTAAAGTTTGCACCTTGGATCTTACGTTTCAAATATACTCGTGTGAGGGCCTTTGCTGACAAGGTTGTAGAGTCCAAGCAAGCTGCCAGAAAAAGTGTTCCTGGTCAGAAGCTTTGATGAGTTGGCATAATTTTATCGAGAAACCTAATGAGGTCAGACCATCCTCCTGCAAGCTCTGTGTGGTGCTCCCCTTTTTTCAGAGAAAGTGCTCAGACTAATCAATCATCTAGGTATGGAGATGTGCAGCCTCCCTGATCAGAGATGCGTGGCTACCGGAGCCAGGCACTTGGTGAAATCTCTGGGTGCTGATTTCAAACCGAAGGGTAGTACCTTGAACTGATAAGGTCATCCCCGCTACCATCAAGTACAGGTACTTGCGTCGTCTAGGGTAAATTAGAATGTGGAAAAAAGCATCTTCCAGATCGAGGTACAAGAGTAAATGAGTCCAGGATGGGCCTCCATTCTGCCATTTCTTTAACCAAGAGGAAATGGCAAGAGTAGACTCCTTGATTTCACTGATCTTGCAGAACTTGCTCTCTGTATCAAATAATCAGGTGCACTTTGACTTACTTTATTAGAACATCACCACAGTTTTTTAGTCCGTCTGAGGTTGGGGGTAACTGGTGGTTTACAAAGAAATTCTAATGAGTCCGTAGTACTTTTTAGGAAATGCACTCTTTGGTCAGTTGTAACATGCTTCCATTGATGGAGATATGTTGCAAGTCGCCCATCCACTAGGAACTAAAGTGAGGGGTCGGCTGGTGGAAGAAGGCAAGACTGCTTGGTAGACTGGCCCCTCGGGTGTGGCCATCTGTTGCCTCTGCAGTAGTACTGGGCCCTTGCTCTATACTTTTCTCCTGTGAAGTAAGTGGCTTGCCTGTAGCAATGGAAGCGGTAGGGTGAACATAAATTTACCAGACTGAGAGAAACAGGGTTTGGAATGAAAGTACTAACGCCACCTATGGTACAGGAGTGTACCGTCAATCATTGTTGCCAACAGCGTATAGTCAACCTTGCTGCCAAAGAGGTCCTTGTTAAGGGTGTTTTCCTAAAGTCCTACTGGTAGTAAGACTTTAGTAAGCTATCCCAGTGGTTTGTAGATCTCCAACTCTTAGTATCAGTCTGTACAAACTCAAGACCTTGGTAGAGTGGCAGAGCAGTCAGGCTCATCTTAAGAGGAAGGTGTGAGCTGTAGGTAAGTACTGAACCTTAGACAGACATGCACACCAAAGAAACACACGTATAATTCATATAAAATTATAAATGTATTATATATACACTCACCAGGATCACTTTGAATACTTAAGACGTGTACACTAGAACATGTCGGAATACCAGAGAATACACTTCAAAGGACACTTCATTTTCGTGTTTGTTCGCAGTTACATTTGTAACAACATTACAAGGGGAAAATACAATGTTATTGTACTATTAGTTATTACTCTGCAAATACATAGTAAAGTTAAGGGTTTCTTTGACAGCAAGTCTTGAGCCCAAAAAGGCAATCATAGCTAAAGGCAGTTGGGAGAGGGAGCGCAATCTTGACGAGCAGCAGAATATGAAGAGTTCCAGAGGATTTCTTCCAGTCTCTAGTGCCATAGAAGCAGCAAGTAAACAACTAACAAGGGAGACCTGTAAAAGGACTTTATGAAGGGGCATAGGCAGTGGCATGAGTTGGAGGTAAGAGGGACTGACCTTGGACACCTCTAGTTGCACTCCAACACTCTGGAGTAACTTCTTGGAATCAGACAAGCAATACCCCCCCACCCCCAACAGTACCTTAGGTTTGAAGAAAATGTTTGTGCTGGATGCTCCATGATGTTGCAGCTCTGGACCAGACCTCTGGATTCCTTGGTCTGATGACTGAAGGCAGGACAATGGACGGGATCGCTCAGCAGCAGTATCGAGGGAGGACCTGGCGCACGACTTTCAGCAACTTCTTGGTTCACTCAGCGGTTTCGGCACCTTTTCTGCAGCACCAACAAAGGACACGGATCGCCCGGTCAATCTTAGTTGCTTCCTGCAGTGAGGGGGTGTGGGTGAGCTGGATCGGATCTCTGGAATGTCCTTACGGGTTCAGCAAAGAATTGAACAGATTCAGCCTTTCCATGACAATGCACTCTAAATGGGCAGCAGGTCTCCTGGTATTGGATCCGAAGCTCTGGAAACTCCTAGGACCTCGGGAGATGGCCCAATCTAAAGTTTCTCTTGGGACTGGTTGCTCCCACCAGCCAAAGGGAAGGAGTCGTCCTCTTTGGAGCTGCTCTGTCGCATAGAAAACAGGGTCAGGATAGCAGTGGTTGCTTCACAGTGTTGTAAAAGGTCTGCAGGAGTCTCTGGTCGGCTTCTTCATTGGTTACTTCAGCTTCCAGTGGTGGACTTGCTTTTCACTCCAGAAGCCTCACCTTTTATACAGTTCCAACACACACTCCCCTGAAATCTCTCAGCATTTTACAGAAAGGGGCGTTTTGCTGTGGGAGCTGGTCCTATTCAGGCACTCTGGCAGACAAAGGAGGGGGGGGGGGGACTCCTCCCCCACTTCGTGCCTGCCAGACACTCTGGAGCCTGGGTGGGGGGGTGGAGGGGCATACCCAAGGGTTCCTGCCAACGGCAAAACGCACACACTGACCTTCCCCTCCCAGAATGGTAGAAGAAGGGCTAATAAGAACAATCGCACTACTAATGGTGAATGGTGATAAAGGAAGTGAGGCCCCATGTTTGTACTTGGGTGCCCCTACGGTGCACTACCGAGGCTATGGACATAGCCTGCGGTACAAAAATAACAATAGTTGGTAGAATATGTCCACCGCCACTAGGCATAAATAGGAGATCGTCTATGTGACTAAAAAGTCACAGGAGCAGAGAGAACGGGGATACTAGGAAGCGGTACACTCTCTACTAGGAAAACGAGCAATAGAACTCATCTCCCTATCAGAGGTAAACAAAGATATTTATTCTGTGTAGTTCCTCGTCCCAAAGAAAGATAAAACCAAACGCCCAGTGTTAGATTTAAGACTTGCAAATACATATTTCAAAACTGTGATGTCGACTCTACAGTAGGTCATTCCTCTACTACAGAGGAATGATTACATGGCAAGGCTAGACATGAAAGATGCATACTTTCATATTTCAATATTGCAAGCTCACAGAAAGTATCTGAAGTTCAAGGTGGGGTCTACACACTACCAGTTCATAGTATTACTCTTCACGATTGCTTCAGACCCTGAGGGTTTTCACAAAAGTACTAGCGGTAGTGGCATCTCACCTGCGCAGACAATCGATCCTAGTGTACCATTATCTGGACGACTGGCTCATAACAGGTGCCACAGATGTGTCAGTCGCACACACAGGAAACCATAAACCTCCTGTTTCAATTAGGGTTTTCATCAATTTAAAAAAAAAAAAAATCAAGCCTAGTCCGCCGCCGAGCCAAACAGTTTTTAGGGGCCATTATTCGGACAGAAGACAGCCTAGTCCAAAACATGCGGCATCAGAGCCCTTGTTATGCAGCCGGTCACCAGACAACTGCCCAGAAGGTGATGCGTCGTCTTGGTATGATGGCTTCTTGCATCTTGTGCCACATGCAAGATTGAGCATGCTTCCAATACAGGAATGCTAGCGAAAAAACTGTTTCATCTACAAGGAGAGTGGGAGGATCTAGTGATAGTTTCGCTGTCTGTAGTGTTAGCACTTCAGTGGTGGATGTTCGGAAAGATTTTGTGAAGTCCAACTGGTGTGGGACTTTACAAGACTTATCTGCTTGGTATTAGTGACATAACGTTTAACATAGGCCTGTACTGCACAAGTCAGTAGAGTGGCTGAGCAGCCTGGCCTATCTTAGAATGGGTATTGTGAGTTGTATTTACTGATTTCATTGTACTGCTTTACAAGTATTCAAGTAAACACGTACACCCTTAAAAGTCGATTGACTTTGATATGGGTTGTCCCTCAAAAGTGGTAGCTTAGTGTATACTGTTACTGCTGGGAAAGGCTTATCTAGATTTCATTGGAAGATTTAGTTGTCCTCACATATACTGAGAAACTGCTTAACCTTTTTCGTTCCCTAACCTTTCCTTTCTGCAACCTCTGAATCTGCAAAGTATATATAAATGCCATTACTGTCCTTGTGATTGGAGTCGCCTCAGGGTGTAGGAATTGTGTAAGAAGCATATCCAAAGATTATCCACCAACTTGTTTTGATTCAGAAAAATAATTATAAAGTATATTTACATTGTTACACAAATTGCCTTTTTAAAGAATGCTTATTTAAAAATTGATGTTGATTAAATAATTCTTTATAACTGAAACCTTGAGTGTAAGTGTTACTTGGCTACTTGTATTTACGGATTTCATTTGTACAGATCTACAACTCACATTTACCCCTCTTGAGATAGGCCTGGCTGCTCAGTCATACTAGCAACTTGTGTAGTACAGACTTATACCAACAAACTTCTACCAAAAGGTGGGTTACCTAATACCAAGCAGATAAGTATTGTGTTGTCTCACAGTGTGACACACCAATTTTTACCTAACGTGCAAATGGGTAAACATTCTAGCCTTGAGCATCATGAAGGGCATGGTTTGGGATAATAAACAAAAGATCTATCTAGCATTCGTGGACCTGGTTCAAGTTTTTGACCAGGTGGGTCGAGCGCATCTGTGGAACAAACTACAGACTTGGAACTGTCCATCAATGCTAGACCCATTGATCTCGCTGCACTCAAATATCAACTTGAAAAATCGGATGGAACAAAAGTGGCCTTCTGTCTCAAATAATACCAACATACAGAGGCCTAAAACAAGGATGTCCTTTGGCCACTGCCTTATTTACCTATTCTTGGCAGACATCAACTTAACTTTGGATACATTAAACAGCTTCCCTCCACGGATGGGTGGGTGTCAACTAAGCCGCCTTCTGTACGCTGATGGCCTGGTCTTAATTGACCAGACACTGATCGGGTAACCGCGTCAAATAAATTAACTAAATATGTGGAGGGAGACAATCTCCAGATAAACATAGCCACGACAAAAATATTAGTCCATGAGAAATCAAAAAAGTCAAAATCAAACTTGTGTGGAAAATGGATCAGAAGCAAACAAGTGGGAGTATTCAAATATCTAGGAGTGCTAATAAACAGCAGCTACAACCAAGCTCAGATACCAGATGCTGGTGCCTGAAGGCAAAATCCCTGGCAACTCAAGCAACAATTTTAAATAAAAAATGTGTCCGGTTCTCGATGATTCCTGTCCTGAACTTTTATAAATGGTACCAATCTTAACATATGGCTCTGATGCAACGCGGGGATACCAATTAAAATCTGGTCCATTTTAGAAGGTATTTTTTTGGAAAGAAGTTCTGCAGGTGCCGAGGTCCCTGCCTATTCAAATTCTGAGGAAAGAACTAGGGCTTCAATCATTGAGATCAATTGTGGAGTGGAAGCAACAAGCTCTATACAGGAAGTGCCCGATTTCATCTAAAACTACCATAATGGAGCTGATTTGCAAGGAAATCGAGAAAAGCAACAACGGGGCTCTGAAAGAATGGGTCAAAAGAAACCTAGCTGAATTAACTGCACTTGGATCCACTCTATGTGACCTGAACACCAACCCATCAAAGCTTAAAACTAAATTGGGGGAACTTGACTGAATTCAGACCACAAACGAAGTATCTGCCTACAAGCTACATCGCATGACGGTGAACGAATCAACGGCATTGGGCAGTATACCCAAATATTTGACATTGTTCCCATCAACATACCACAGAGACCAATTTCTATGGTTCAGATGAAATCTTTATCGGACAAATGAAATGGGGCAAGATCACTTGCAAAATCAACAAGAAACAACTAATGTTGATTTTGCACAGGAAAGAACCAAGTAGAAACTCTGAAACCTCTACTGTTTTGCACAGGACTGACTGAAATCAGAACCAACCATTTCGGTCGATTCTTAAAAAAACATCTGAACCTGTAGAAGTGCGGATCCGTGGCGGGCATTTGTATTAAGTGGAGAAAAGGTGTCAGTGATCCTTGCAATAATAGCATTTATGGCTGAGATTCTGCCATAGGGTAATCCTTTGGCGCAGAACCGGGGTGATGAGTGGGTTAAAGATCAACATATGATCTGGTTTGCTTTTCTTGTCTTTCTTTCTACTTCTTGCTTCCTCTTACGTGCTTCTCAGATTTTGAAGCTTTCGGGCAGCAAGAGTATGAATTTCCATTTTTTTACCGACTCCCACGACCTTTGGTAAAGGACATGGATATAGCAGGACTATGGCCTCATGAGTCCGTTGGAAGCTGTGCCGGTAAATACCGGCACGGCTGCTGCCGGAGTCATGAATTTACTGGCACCCGGCAATGGGTACTTACTGGGGCATTACGGGCCGGCGGACCCTGTAAATCCCCATTGCTGGGTGCCAGTAATTATTACTCCCCATTCCCATTTGAGTCCCATTGGACTCAACGGGAATGGGGAGGACGGATGCACCGGCACCATTCATGAATGGTGTCGGTGCATCCGTCGAGTTCTGCGAGCGGGTGCCGGCCTGTCCGCCAAGTCAGACCTGGCAGGCTGAAAGGCACCTACCTGCGAGCAGAAATAGTAGTTGGCTGGTCCGGTACCAACGGTGCCGGTAGCTTATCGGCACCATTGTTACCGGACCGGCAAACTTGCAATGAGGCACCATGTATATTTTTTTTTGTTTTCTCTTTTGTAAAAATGTAGTAATACATTCATGTAAATATGTCCAGGACATTTCACTAATTTATTTTCCGAATGACAATTCCACCTCACTCATTTGTTATGGGGTCAGTTTATGGGGTCATTAACACATGGGACAAAAGTGAGGCCTACTGACCTATGCTCCACAGACTTCGTCCCGATTAGGCAGATACTTTTAATTTGAAATCCCATGCAAACCAATTGGTGATTGGGGCGTGTAAAGGGAAAGAGTTATCAGTGGAGACAAGGAGGTTCATTATAGGCTTGGAGTAGGAGTTTCCCCCATTGCAGTTTTGAGGCTTCCAGCAACAGTTATGGGCTCAAGCACATACCCCATGTTAGGCAAGATTGTATGTAGTAACCCTGTCAGAGACTACACCAGCCTTGTCCTCTTGGCAATAGGGAACCCAACCTTTAGTGTAGGCCTGTACTACACAAGTTGGTAGAGTGACCGACAACCAGGTTTAACTCAAGAGGGGTCAATGGGAGCTGTAGAGGTGCAACATAGAAATTCACAGTGACAATTATTCAAATAACACTTATACTCAAGGTTTCTTATTAAAATTATTAATTTAACAGTCCTTTTTTTAAATAAGCTTTCTTTAGATAGGGAGCGATGCAACAATACAATACACTCCTTAAGTGTCAATTAAGTAGATACCCTTTTGGGATGGCACACTTACACTTCCCACACCCTCCGGTGACTTCAATAGCTAGGACACTGGACATTGATGTATCACTGTAATACTTAATGCAAGCAAATCTGTATAGTTCTGGAAAAGCGAAAAGGTTAGGGAAGGAAACCAAGGTTAAAAAGTTTCTTTGAACAGGTGAGCACTTTCACAATTCCCCAATGAAATATAGGTTAACCCTTTCCCAGCAATACAAGTAACTCATGTATGACGTTTTGGAGGGACAGATAAACACAAAGTCAGAAGAGTCTGCAGGGAGCCAGGACAGCCAATGTCAATTGAGCAAAGTCTAGGGGAGCTGAGGCACTTCTGCAAGATAGCACAAAAGTCGTGCACAATGTCAGAGTCTGTAGCAAAGAATCACTGTTAGGCCACAAGCTGTAAGACTTGTGAAAAGCAAAGATGCAAGCAACTCTGCAAAGGAAGCAGCTGCAAGTCTCCAGTGAGAACAAGCAAGCTACCAACAAGAGGTAAGTACTCCTAGTTAGACAGCACCTTAAGTCTGAAGAAAAAGGATCCATCTGGCTTCTGTTCCTGTTGCAGTACTGCAGATCCGGTGTTCCTGGGCCTCAGTCATAGGGACAAGAGGGAGGACGCCTGGGGACTCCTGCACTGCAGTTTGAAGTTCGGCAGCAGCAATGGGCTTACTTAAGATCAGCGGCACCACAGTTTCAGCTACCGGTCAATAGCACAACCGTGGTTCTTGGACACCTTGTGGGCTCCCCTCGCATCTGGGGTCCAGTACTCTATTAAGGTGGCTCAGGCTTGGGGTGTCCTGCTTCGAGGGAATTCATAGGATCTTCCTGTAGCTCAGGCCGGCTTGAAGATGATTCACTAGTTTCTGGTCTTTCTGACCCCTCGCACTCGGTTCGAGCAGCAGCAGCAGCAGCAAGGAAGTACAGCCAGCTGGGAGAGGTGTTCCAGGCAAGTTTGTCTTGGAGTCGATTGGTCCCACCAACCCAAGGGGAGAAGTTGTCCTTTCCAAGCTTCTCTAGTCGATTCGAAATTCGGAGCTTCAGCACTGCAGCAGGGCTTCCCCGGGCAAACCAACGATCCAGGACGGTGCAGCAAGCTTCTCTTCCCGTTTCTTTTTCGGTTCCTTCGTCCAGTGGTCGACTCTGCCTTCGTCCCAAAAGACCCTGCCTTTTATGCAGGTTTCTCCCATTCATTCACTCACTCACATAGCAGGGTGGCTGTCCTCCAAGGACAGCCAGCCAGCCAATCACCTACGGGTGCATTCCTGTAACCAAGGAGACTAAGCACATGGGAGTTTCGGCACCTCCCTCGCTTCCTGCCCTGCCAGACAGTATGGAGCCAGAGGCGGGCTTCACAAGTGTACACCGTAAAGACAAAACAAACAAAGGGACCAAACCTGGTTTGGCACGCAGAGTAAAAATCAAGAAGGACCTCACAAGCAAGAAATGGAGAAAAAAAGAATACCGGGCCATTTTGACAAAATGGGCACCCATGGGTGCACTACTGTAGCTGAGGATTCAGTCTGACGTAAAAGAGCACAATGGTAGGAAAATTAAACCACTGCCACCAGCCATTAATTGTAGTGAGGGTACCATAAAAATGTTACATGAGAAAGTAGACAAAGGGGCTACTATGTGACCTCCCCTTCCCCCCAGCACTCCACATAAGATGGTGTGTGCTGGGTCTACAAAAAGAAAAAAGGTAAGTAAAGTCAATTTCACTTTACTATTATTGGAAACAGTAGGCACTGAGGGGGCTGTGTGTCACAGTACAAAAGGTGATGCCTATGGAGTTTGTCAGACTTCAAAATGAAAGAGAATACAGAATCCAAATCAGATCAAAACACCTGGGTGAGGGAGAAAAGGGGCTGGCTCACTCCAAGGTTAAACAGTCCCAAAGTCAAGCAAAAGAGCTGGGGGTCTCTAAGGAGGGATGAATTTAGCAATGTAATGAGAATTCTCCCCAACACCCAAGGGCAGGGGTAAGACAGCTTGAATTCAGTCTCAGTATCACAGAGGATCCCTCAGGAACAGCAAAGGGGAGAGGATGGTGGGATGGCATGGCAGGGATGGCAGGCCTTTGAGAAATGCTGAATGAGACTTTGGGTTCAAGCAGGCTGTAATGAGAGACAACAGCAGCAGGTTGGTGATGTTCCAGCAAAGGTTTGCTGGATGCCAGGAAAGCTTCCAGTGAAAAGTTAGAAAGGAGACACAAGTCCAGTTTCAGGCAGGTAAAGGCTAAATGCAGACCTGGCGACAGAACTTGAAAAAGCAATGGATGCAGAGCAGGATTTCAGACTGTTGGTCCCTCCATTCCAAGGGATGAAAGCACCCGGTTCAGGCCTTCTCAGACTATTTGAAGGCAGAGGTCTGAAACTTAGTGGTTGGCTTGGAGAACGCTTGTTGCAGGAGTCTTCCCACTGGTCGAACGGTCCTTCGGCTTCAGATGCTTAGATCCTGTGTTAAGATTGTGTCGAAAAAGCTCCAGGTCCTACTTTTATCTACATTTTGCACTGGAGGCTGCTCCAGCCCTCTAGGCAAGGGACCTACAACAGTAAAAAAAAAAAAAAAGGTGGAGGCTGTTCAATTAGGCACATCCTGAAACCTCATTCTGTCCAACAGGATATACCCTGGGTGTAGTGTAGATTGGGACCAGATAGTCCCCAAACTTAGCTTCTGCCAGTTCTCGCACACAAAACACTGGGGGTCCAGAGTTCGACTTCTGCTAAATTGCATGCTCTTAAAAGAACATTTGAGACATGAGAAGGGAAGATTGCACAAAGAAGTGGAATAGTCATTTTGAGTATATCAACTTAAAAAGGCCTTGTAACCAATCAATGAGGATGACTGAACTGGGAAAAGGATTAACAGGTCAGTGCGACCGGTCTGTTCAGTCTACATCCAAAAGGAAACTGGGATGTACCTAACGAAAAATTAAAGGGAAACCAGTGTCCCTGCAAGACCTTACTGAAGGTAGCGTGTGCTACACTGCAAGAATGAATGTGAACAAAGGGCAACACCATCAATGCATTGGAAGCCATAGGGACTGATCAGTGCACCACAAAGAAAACGAGAAGCAGGTGAGCGACGCAAAAAAAGACTGCCTCACCCCAAAAATCAGTAACGACCCAGACAGAAAGTAGATATGCTGTGAGACTAAGTCAATGGTGGCAAGATGCCAAATGAAAAACGTTCCCGATGCTAACGCAGAAAAATGTGGTGCTAATTGGATAAATTAGGAGCAAAATGCCATGGCTAGCCATTGCAATTAAGTAGAAAAGCGTAAAACCTACTGTAATTTTTAGCATTTTTTTTATCACCAGCCACTCCTGTTAAAAAAAAAAAAAAAAAAACTAAAATGCTCTCAATGTCAAATACCTGATGTGTCCCCAGTCTACTCCCTCGAAAAACGACTGGCTCTTGATCTCTTCCACGCCGCCCAAGCCAATTCTGCTCTCGGAATCGGTACAGAACCTGAAGAATAAAAACCAAAATATTAGATTAACATTTTTCTCTAAATAAAACTTTTATAATGAACATAACTGTTAGGGAGTTTTACACAAGTTGCTGTCTGACAGACTTTGGAAAACCCCACCTTAGGTGACAGGGTTGTACCACTTAGATTAAGCCTGAACTACCCAAAGATTTGGTAGCTATGGCTGAGCAGCCAGGCTTCGTCTAGGAGGGAGAAGGGCTGTAGTGAGGCACACAGTACTTGTAGCATACAATCAGTTAAAGGAAATACTGACACTAGCAGTTATATACAAAAATAGTCACTGTGTGTATAATAAGGCTTTAGAAATCAGTCATGTAGTACTATTCACACAATAAATGAGAAACTACTGAAACAAGCACACTTTAGATCAACTCTCTTTAAAAGTCCATCCATATACTTGGGGATTCCCACAGAGTTAAGGGGGTTAGTGACCAAAGGCTGAGGAGTAACAGACAGTGTAGAGTCTATGAAAGTTTTCTTCAGGTTTGCAGGTAAGTGACAATTTATCAAGATAGGGCCTGTTAAGGGAGTTTTCCTAAAGTCCTGCTGGTAGTAAGGCTTTAGTAAGCTATTCCAGTGGTCTGCAGATCTCAAACCCGTATCAGTCTGTACTAACTCAGGATCTTGGTAGAGTGGCAGAACAGTCAGGCGTATCTTAAGAGGAAGATGTGAGTTGTAATAAAGTAAACTGAACCTTAGTTAGACATGCACATCAAAGAAACGCTTCTAATTTATATAAAATTATATATTTATTAAATATACACCAGAATCGCTTTAAATACTCAGTTAAACTGGAACACTAGACTTACTTTTGTGTTTGTTCGCAGTTACATTTGTAGTAACGTTCGAAAGGGAAAAGACAATGTTATCATATTATCGGTTATTTACGCACACCTGCGGTTTCAAACAGTTCATACAGTAAAACATTTACTCTGCAAACAGATACAGTAAAGTCACTTTAAGGGAGGACATGGTTAGTTAGTGCAACTTTAGCCTACTTCAAGGTTCTTGCAAGGGTTTCTTCGCACAGCAAGTCTTTGAAGTCCAAAACCGCAACCCTAGCTAAACACAGTTCTGAAAGGGCTCAAAGTCTTGACAAGCAGCAGAATACAAAGACTTCCAGAGGATTTCTTCCAGTCTCTAGTGTTACAGAAGCAGCAAGTTAACAACTAACAGGGGAGACCTATAAAAAGACTATGAAGGGACACAAGTAGCGGCTTGAGTCAGAAGTCACCCTGAACACAGTTTATGGTCTTTGCATCGAATATGTTCCATTAACGGTCTTTTCCATCGAAAAAATCCCTCGATGGATCCTGGACACCCCTACGTGCCCTCCAAAGCTCCAAGTACTTCTTGGATTCAGGTAAGCAATACCTTTTTCCCCCCCAGTACCTTAGGTTAGAAGAACATGTTTGTGCTGGGTGCTCTGCAATGTTGCAGCTCTGGACCCGACCTCCGGATTCCTTGGTCTGATAACTAAAGGCAGGACAATGGACAGGATCTCTCGGCAGCAGTATCGAGAGAGGACTTGGGGCACGACTTTCAGCAACTTCTTGCTTGGTTCACTACTGTTTTGGCACCTTTTCTGCAGCACCAACAAAGGACATGGATCGCCCAGTCAATCATCTTTGGTATAAGTCTGTACTACACAGGTTGGTAGTGTGGCTGAGCGGCCAGGTCAAGAGGGGTCAATGTGAGCAGAACAAGTTACTTTCTTACCTGGTAACGTTCTTTCGATGGGATGGTCCGACGACGTATTCCATATCTATGACAGGTAATGTCCACAGTTGTGCTGCTTCGGAAAATCTTCGGCGTCTGCGTCCTGCGTCGATCACGTCGATGCGCCATCCCCGAGGACCTCCTCCGACGGCTGACGTCACCCGATGTGATAAGTAGGACGCACGACGCCCGTAGCCTCAGTTGTAGTTTTTTCCCCCTAGAACGTGTGACACCAGTCTTCTGCCAGTCAGACACACAAGGCCTTGCGGAACGCAAGCTGCAATCGCAAAAGAAATTCTGCAGCGGGGAAGGTAGGGAGGGAGCGATATGGAATACGTCGTCGGACCATCCCATCGAAAGAACGTTACCAGGTAAGAAAGTAACTTGTTCTTCGAGGGGATTGGGTCCTCCGACGTATTCCATATCTATGACAGGCTCCCAAAGCAGTACCAAGCAAGGAGGTGGGAAAAGAATTTAGAACACAAATTTAGCATGCCCAATCAAATTGCGGAATAAAGGACTGCCTTGCCAAAGGTCAGATCCTGCCCTCGGATGGAATCGAGGGAGTAGTGACGTACAAAAGTATGTACTGAAGCCCAGGTGGCTGCATCACAGATGTGACAAATAGGAACACCCCTCTGCAGGGCAGTAGACGCAGCCACTCCCCTGGTAGAATGGGCCCGCAAGCCAGCCGGAGGGTCCTTACCCGCCAAGCGGTAACACTCGGAGATAGCTAAAATAATCCAACGAGACAAAGTCTGTTTCGTCACAGCTTGTCCCAAACGCTTTCCAGCGTAACTAATGAAAAGTTGATCGTCCACTCTGACCCGGGACATACGCGAAATATAAAAGCTCAACGCTCTCCTAGGATCAAGCCTATGGAGCCTCTCCTCTTCCTTACCAGGATGTGGAGGAGGATAGAACGCCGGAAGAACAACCTTCTGGCTCAAATGAAATTCCAAAACCACCTTCGGAAGAAAGGAAGGACGAACTCCAAGGACAACCCTGTCCTTATGAAACACAGTGAAGGGTGGCTTAACTGAAAGTGCCTGTAACTCACTCTGCGAGCGGAAGTAACCGCAACCAAAAACACAGTTTTCAGAGTTAACAGTCTCAAAGGGCAAGAATGCAAAGGCTCAAACCGAGTACCCATAAGAAACTTAAGAACAAGGTTCAAATCCCAACCGGGCACCAGAAAAGGTGACGGAGGGAACACATTAGTGAGCCCTTTCAAAAACTGAGAAATTAAAGGAATCTCAAAATAGGAACATTCTTCAGACGAGCACTTAAATATGGACAGCGCCCCCAGGTAACCTTTAATGGTCCCCACTTGCAAGCCCCTGTGGGCCAAGGAAAGCAAAAAAGACAAAACCATGGGAATGTCACACTCAAAAGGATCCACATTCTTAACTCTGCACCAGTCGCAGAACTTTCTCCAATGGCAACGGTACAGAGACTTTGTTTCCGGCCGCCTGGCCGAGAGCAACACCTCCATCAAGTCTTCAGGGAGGTCCCAATCCTTATACCTCAACCTTTCAGAAGCCAAGCGTGAAGGTTGAGAGATCCGACCTCTGGATGGAGAAACTGACCCCCCTCCCGTGAGAGCAGATCGTCTCGGTAGGGAAGACGACGTCGAGGGCAGATGGACAAGTCGAGAAGGTCCGGGTACCACGTCCTCCGGGCCCACGCCGGAGCAATGAGGATCATCCGGGAACTGAACCTCCGTAACCTCTGCAGTACTTGCCGGATGACTGGGACTGGAGGAAACTCTTACAGCAGTGGCAATGACCACTCCACCGCGAACGCGTCTCCTAAGGCTCCTTTTGGAGGAAATTCCCGCGAGCAGAACCTTTCGCACTTCCGGGTGACACTGGAGGCGAAGAGATCCACTTGAGGGGTCCCCCAAAGGGTGAAGATCTCCAGGAGAATCTCCTGAGCCAGCTCCCACTCGTGAGAGATCGTGCTCTGCCTGCTCAGAGCGTCCACCGTCTCGTCGTCGTCTCCGGCCAGATGAACAGCCGAGATCGAAACTTCCTGTTGGATGGCCCAGAATTCGAGCTGCATCGCCTCCCTGCACAGAGGAAGTCACCTTGCCACCCCCTTTTTGTTGAGGTAGTGCATGGCCAATGTGTTGTCCGTTAGAATAAGGACACTCTTTCCTCGCACAGTCGGCAGAAAACCCTTCAGGGCAAGCCTGACGACCCTCAGCTCCAACAGATTGATATGGAGTCTGGACTCCGACGGAGACCAATGACCGCTTACTTTCAACTCGTTGGCATGAGCTCCCCATCCCATGAGGGATGCGTCCGTCACGATCGTCACCTCCGGCCAGGGCAGCCAAAATGGGGCCCCCTTCATCAGATTGCCTTCGACGGCCCACCACAGAAGGTCCTGGGCGACTGAGGGCGGCACCTGAACAGGGTCCGACAGCCTGCCGGAGGACTGAGACCACTGGAGCTTGAGAGCCCACTGCAAAGATCTCATCCGCAGACGAGCCTCTGGCACCAGAAGCATGCAGGATGCCATGAGGCCGAGCAGTCTCGAACTCGGACGATGGGAGATTCTGGGCAAGTTGAAACTTGTGCACCATCTGCTGAATGTGAAGAGCCCTCACCTGGGGAGGAAAACACTGCCCCAGGGATGTGTCGAGCACTGCTCCGATGTACTGGAGCCGCTGTGTTGGTGTCAAATGGGACTTCTTTAAATTGAGGGAGAAGCCCAGCTTGTGAAGGGAGTGGCAGGTGACGGACAGATGATCCAGGACTTGCTCGGGAGAGCTCCCCCTGATCAACCAATCGTCCAGGTAGGGGTAGACGTGAATCCCCCTTTCCTGAGATGCGCTGCCACCACCACCATGAGCTTGGTGAAAACCCTTTGGCGGAGGTCAATCCGAACGGCAGGACCCGAAACTGAAAGTGCAAGTCGCCATCCGCGAACTCAGGTACTTCTTGTGCTTGGGATGGATCGGCACATGGAAGTAAGCGTCCTTGAGGTCGAGAGACACCAACCAGTCGTGAAGTTGAAGGGCCTGGAGGACTTGAGAGAGAGTAACCATCTTGAACTTGTCCTTCCTGAGGAGTTTGTTCAAACCGCGCCAGTCCATGATGGGTCTCAATCCCCCGTCTTTCTTCGAAATAAAAAAATAAGGGGAATACCATCCCTTGTTCCTCTCCGCTACAGGCACCAGTTCTATGGCGCCTTTCTCCAGCAGGGCTTGAATTTTCTGCGCAAGGAGCGTATCCGACTCTTCAAAGAGGTTCCCAGGTGGATTGTCGCGAGGCCTCTGCCGAAAGGGAAGACAGTAGCCATGGGTTGTGATCTTCAGAAACCACACATCTAAAGTAATGGCTCGCCACTCTACAAGATGCTGCACCAGCCTTCCTCCAACCGGCGAACCATGGGACCTGGCCTCATGACTGAGTGGTAGCGGCTGCGGCGTTGCCTGAGGGCAAAGAGGCAACTGCCCGAGCGGCCTTGGCACCTCGAGTATCCCGTTTTCCACCTCTGGCACTCTTACGGTCGCCTCTTTGACTGCTAGCTCCTCTCGCTTTACTGAAGGACGAGTAATAGCGAAAGGAACCTCCCCTCCATTGTTGTCCCCTAGGACGAAAAGGCAGAGGTTGTCTAACTGCAGCGCCCAACGACTTCGCTGCAGCTTTGGCGGTCTGCAACCTCTCAAGGCTCTCGTCAGCCTTGCTCCCAAAAAGATGTTCACCGTCAAAGGGCATGTTGAGGAGCCGGGAATGTACATCAGGAGCGAACCCAGACTTGCGCAACCACGCAAACCTGCGTATTACGGTGCTCGCCGCCATGGACCGGCTGACACAATCTGCCATGTCCAAACCCGACTGAACGGCCTCACACATGGCATCCTTGCCATACTGAAAAATAGCAAGGAAACCATCCCGTTCGTCCCCTTCGGGAATATGTTCAGCCGCTAATGCAACACAGTTCCACAGAGTGTGTGTGAAACGAGACAAGGCTCATATGGAGTTGGCCGCCTGAAGCGCCATACCCCCTGAAGAAAACACTTTCTTCGCCCAGCCGTCAAAACGTTTGTCGTCCCTATCCGGAGGGATGGTAGGAAACGACGCCTGCTTTGCCGGGGACATAGCCGCCTGCACCACCAAACTCTCCGGAGTGGGGTGCCTGGACAAGTAGCAGGGGTCGCTACTGGCTGGACGGTATTTTCGCGACAAAGACTTGCCCACTGCCGGGAGACTCACCGGAGCAGTCCACGCCGCCGCCACCCTTCTCTGCAGAGCCATATCAAACGGCAATACCGGATCAGTGGGGGGACCAAAATCAAGGATGTCCGTGAGATCATCCTAAACGAACTCCCCTGGGGGAGCCGACCAACCCAAGTACTCTGTGACCCGAGACATAAGGTGCCGTATTGAAGAATCTGCATGAGTGCAAGGCTCCGGCCTACAAAACTCCACCTCCGGAGAGGTGTCCAGTCCACTGGCATCATGCAGTGACTGCCTCAGGTCATCAAACTGACTATGGCCCGAGATAAGCTCATCTGGTACTGTAATCGGAACCAAGCCTTCATCAGAGCCTTCATCACCCTCTGAAATGTACTCCAGGCGGTGAGAGGAAGACACCTGGGGACCAAAGCTGTGCCTGACCTTAGCCAGAGCCTTTCTAGGGGCTAACCCCGTGCCACAGGGCTCCTCCGACACCACCGCCTCGAAAGGCGTCGAGGGCGCCGAACGAGTCAGCGCCGGCGTCGAGCGAATCAGCGTCGACGTCAGCATCAGCGCCGCCAGCATCGACGGCTTGGGACACAGGCCTCGAAGCCGAAGCTCTGAGCGTGTCTCGACGACCTAGGTGCCGACAGCGTGGACGACCCCTTTGGAGGCAGAGCCTCGAGAGAAATCGTCGACAACCTCGGTGCCACAGGCGTCGACGTCTTCCTTGAAGACGGCACAGGATCACGCGGTGTCGAGGACCGGGACCTGGAACGGACATGGCAAGAACGGCTACTCTTGTCCGAGCGGGACCTCTCCCGCGAGCCGTGCCGACCACCCGAGCCCGAAGGCGCACGAGCGGTGTCTCTCGACCGGTACCGACCCCACTTGGAGGCGCGGACGGACCGGTGCCCTGCGATTCAAGAATCGCTAACATCTGCTTCCCGAAGGAAGCCCATTCCTCCGGTGTCGCTTGCATGGTGGGATAAGCGACCTGCCGACAGGCGGAGTCCTCGGAAGAGGACAGGGAAGGCGACCGATGCCGGCGCTTCCGGGAATGCCTTGAAGAGGCAGAGGAGTGGCGAGACCGACTCCTGGAAGGAGACCCACTGGACTTCTGACGATGACGCGGAGAGTCGCCTCTCGAGTCATCCGTCGAAAGCCCGGTAGACCTAGACTTCCGGGGCTTAGACACCTGACCTACCGACAGCTTCTTCTTGCGCTCCGGCAAGGCCTTGGCCGTGAGCAACTGGCAGTCGACACAGTCGTCCGTATCGTGGGCCTCCTCGAGGCCCCAGAGGCAGGCGTCGTGCGAGTCCGTGACCGACATCTTGGACCCACAGTCCCCGCATTTCTTGAAGCCTGGACTCGGGGTTGAAGACGAAGTAGACATCGCCACGAACAGGTCTTCACAAAAACCGAACAGGTCCAACGAACCAAGAAGAATACAGCAAACTCCATAGAGTAGAGGCGTACTGAGATTCACAAAGCGAACACGTTTGTGGAAAAAACGGAACTGAGGCTACGGGCGTCGTGCGTCCTACTTATCACATCGGGTGACGTCAGCCATCGGAGGAGGTCCTCGGGGACGGCGCATCGACATCATCAACGCAGGACGCAGACGCCGAAGATTTTCCGCAGCAGCACAGCTGTGGACATTACCTGTCAGATATGGAATACGTCGGAGGACCCAACCCCCTCGAAGTAGGGTTTTTACACAGAAGTATTCAAATAAACTCTTACACTCAAGGTTTCTTGATTAAACAATATTTCAGTCAGATATATGTTTATGTTTATTAAGTTTATATAGCGCTTTAATACAAAGCGCTTTAGAATAAAACAAGATACAATAATGGAAGAAGCAAGTTAACAAACATGAGACAAACCAGCGTAACAATATGTAGAACAGTTTCCTTGGATATTGGAAATGAGGGAAAAGTGAGAAGGAAGGGAGAGAGGGTAGGGAAGGGGAACACGATTTGATTATGTAATATAAGGTCAAGTGGATGTGAGAGGAAGGGGAGGTATGGGGACAGGGGAGAAGGGAGAAGAGAAGGTAGGAGGCCAAGGGGGGGAGTGGAGAAGAAGGGCTTTCAAGGAGGTGCGCAACGAGGTGTATGTGGGGGTGGAGCGGATAGAGAGAGGTAAGGAGTTCCAATGTAGGGGGACAAGGAGCTGAAAGGAGCGAAAGCGAGAAGCAGCACAAGGAGACGGGGTACAGTAAGTAGAAGGTCAGCGGAGCGGAGAGAGCGAGAGGGAGAGGGAGTGTAGAAGGCGAGGAGAGAAGAGAGATAGGGGGGGGCAAGGTCATGCAGAGATTTGAAGACCAAACAGAGAAATTGAAATTTAAGTTGTGAGGGGAAGGGAAGCCAGCCGAGTTGAGGTAGTGAGGAGGAAATAGAGTCGCAAGGACCGAAGAGGCAGAGAGTACATGTGGAGGAGTGGTAGATGGATTTGAGGGGGGTCAGATGAGAGGCAGGGAGTCCAAAGAGGAGAGAGGAAGAGTAGAAGAGACGGGATGATGAGGAAAGAGTTTAGAAGCATGGAAGAGGAGGGAGGGCAGGATCATGTAGAGATGGTGACAACAGGAACGAGAGGTGAGAGATGTGGTGGGAGAAGGAAAGGGAGGTGTCGAAGTGGATACCAAGATTGCGAGCATGGGTGGAGATGGGGAGCTAGGATGGGGAAAGTGGATAGAAGGAGGGTAGGGGAAAGAGTGTTAGAAGGAAAGAAGAGGACATCCGTTTTGTCTGTGTTAAGGGAGAGAAAAATGGGATGACATCCAGTTTTTTATAGCTGTAAGGCAGGAAGATGGTGAGTGATGAAGGTCAGGAGTGCTGACGGGAGCGAGAAGGGAGGTATAAAGAGAGAATAGAAAAGGGCCTAGTACCGAGCCTTGGGGGACACTGTAGTCCAAGGGGATGCTGGATGAGGTGCGGCTACCCGAGGCGACAGTGTAGGAACGATTGGAGAGGTAAGAAGAAAGCCAGGTGAGGACAGAGCCTTTGAAGCCAAAAGAGGAAAGAGCATTGAGGAGTAAGGGTTGATCGACGGTATCAAAGTAAGCGGACAGGTCAAGGAGGATGAGGATAGAGGATTGCTTAGCGTAGCGAGCAGTAAGGATGGAATTGAGCACAGAAGTAAGAGCAATCTGTGGAGTGTTTAGGGCGGAATCCAGATTGAGAGGGAGGAAGGAGAGAGTGAGTTGTTACAAAAGCTGAGAGTTGAGAGTAGGCTATGTGCTCAAGGAGCTTAGTTAGGAAGAGGAAAAGCGAGATTAAGCCTTCTTCAGAAGGGAGCAAAATACTTCAAAACACACTCCGTTTCTCTAAATCAGATGATACCCATTGGGGATGGCACACAGACACTTCCTACACCTAGAGGTGACTTAAATAGCTAGGACACTGGACATTGATTTATCACTGGTACATTTAGAGCAATACTGAATTTGGTGCAAAGGTTAGATAGGGAAATAAAGGTTAACAAATAATTCAGAAACTGGTAAGTACTTTTTGAACACTCCAATGCAAAGTAAATAGACCCTTTCCTGGGGAAAGGTAAAAGCACAATGTCGGAGGTAAGAAGAGTCTCTCAGGGAGTCAAGACAGCCAATGTTAGTTGAGCAAAGTCTAGGGGAGCTAAATATCTTCTTTGCAGGTAAGTAAAAGTCTTGCACAATGTTTTTTTTAGAAAGGTTTGTAGAAATAAAACCACTTGAAGGGCCACAAGCTGGGAGGCTTGAGAGGGGCAAAGCTGCAAGCAACTCTGCAAGGGCAACCAAGACAAGTCTCAACTGAGAACAAGAAAGGCTACACCACAAGAGTTAAATCCTCTTAACTTTACAGTACCGTTGGTTAGAAGAAATGGTTCCAGCTGGCTTCTGTCCTCTGTAGCTCTGCAGATCCTGTTCCTGGGCCTCAGTCGTGGAGACAAGAGGGAGGACGTCTGGGGACTCCTGCACTACAACTTGAAGGTCAGCGGCAGCAATGGGCAAACTTCAATTCAGCGGCACTTCGCAGTCGGCTCTTCGCGTCGATAGCAAATAGCACCACCGCGATCCTCGGATACCACTCTAGACTTTCCATGCATCTGGGGTGCAGCACTCTTGAGGTGGCTCAGGTTTGGTCAGTCCTGCTTCAAGGGGGTCAGCAAGATCTTCCTGGAGCGTGGGTTTGACTTAAAAGTGATGCACTCTATCTGATGTTCCTCTCCCTGGCACTTCGGTTCTTGCAGCAGCAATGGAAGTACAGCCCGCTCCGAGAGCATGTCCAAACAAGTTCACTTTGGGGTCAATTGGTCCCACCAGCCCAAGGGCAGAAGTTGTCCTTAAGGGGCCTTCTCTAGTCAAAATGAAATCGGAGCTTCAGCACAACAGCAGGGCTTCACTGGGCAAACCAAGAGTCCAGGAGTTTCAGCAGGTGTCCCTTCCAAGTTCTTCTTCGGATTCCTTCGTCCAGTGGTCGACTCTGCCTTCCAAGCAAAAAAGCCTTGCTTTTATGCAGGTTTCACCCATTCATCCCACATAGCTGTCAATCACACAGCAGGGTGGCTGATCTCCAAGGACAGCCAGCTGGCCAATCACATATGGGTGCATTCCTGTAACCAAGGGGATTAAGCACACAGTTTCGGGCACCTTCCTCACTTCCTGCCACACAAGCTGGCGCCAGAAGCAAGTTCACCAGTGAATCCTACCAAAGACAAAACAAACAAAGGGAACAAACCTGTTTTGACGCACAGCGTAAATCTCACAAAGGACCTTTCCAACAAGAAATGCCAAAAAAAGAATGCCAGGCAATTTTGACAAAATGGGCCACCAATGGGCGTCTTTACTGCAGCTGCAATTGCAGCACATGGTAAAAACACACAATGGTAGTAAAATGTAAACCACTGCCACCAGCCATTAATTGTAGAAAGGGTAACATAAAAATGTTACATGAGAAACTATACAAAGGGCACACTAAGAAACCCCTCCAGCCCCCTATGGTAAGATAGTGTGTGCTGGGTCTAGAAATTTACAAAATATAACTAAAGTCAATTTCACTTCACTGCTTTTGGAAACAGTAGTTTATCCAAGAGAAGGTATTTAAACCTTTTGGGAATCTTAAGACTTCCCTGTGCCAATGCACCAAAGGTGCAGTGTGTCACAATGGCCCTCATTACGACCCTGGCGGAAATCGAAAAACGATGGCGGAAATGCAATACCGCCATCGAATAGCGCTCGGTGCAATCATGACCCGTCACCGTAAAGTACGATGCCATTAGCGACACCGTAGTGAACGCCAACGCTAACTGCACCAAGTACGCGCACGCGCGCCATGCCAAACCGTAATTACCACCATGGCGCAAGGGTACGCGAATTCTGACCCTAGCGGACATGTACCTAACGCCATCAAGCACGGCGGAAAGTACCATTCCGCCATGGTGAGAAGTACGGCATCGCGGCGAACCAACCGTAAACGGCCCTACTGAGTGCCTGTACACCACTCCCTGGCCACATTGCACAACTCCTCGTAGGTGCAATGAAGTCACACAATGCAACCAGTGAAATGTACAAGTCACCCATGCCTGCCAACGAACAAATGAATCTAGGGGCTCCAAGTGCCTTGTGAGTGGCCATCCATAATTGCCATGGCACCATTGCCGCACTGATGCAGCACAGGCATGTGAAGGGTCAAGTCCAGCAACATGAACAGAAAAATGACACAAACAAAAACAGGCCCCCCCATCGACTGACACCAGTGTAAGGCAACATCCAAAGCAGTATCCTGAGCGAGACTGCACCAGCCCTGTACTCCTGCCAGTAAACAAACCAACCATCAGCATAAGCATGTACCACACAAGTGGGCAGAGTGACTGAGCAGCCAGGCTCATCTCAAGAGGGGCCAATGGGAGCTGCAGGGCACAGATGGCACGAATACAGAAGCCATTCAAATGGACATGACCACAGTCTCCCTCCAAGAAACGCACGCAAACACAGGCACCTGTGACCAGCCATATTCTGATAATCACATCATTCCACCAATCCACCTGGCTGACCGGCATCTGTTACACAAATGCTAATCTCCCGCCCCTGAGCACGACATCATTAAAACAGTCATATCGGCAGCCCCTATCCCTGACCTCACTGGGCTTCGTAGGCAAACGCGCCCAGTACAGTACCACGCAACTATACTCAGAAGCTGGAACCCAATGCAGATCTCCTCACAATACATCGCTCCACAAATAGGAATATGCTTCATCACTTGCAAAGAAGAACGCTACACGGTTCATATCAGAATAGAAATTTAATGCACAACAAAATCACCAAGCCCATACAGCCATTAGGTCATGAACTCCAAAATAGATTTCATCATTGTGGGCTGCATCCGCAATAAATGACCAGCTTCTTCTTGTGTGACGCCCTGTTCCTTCATGGTACACAGGGGCTACATTCACGTTCAAAAAGGCAACATGGAAGCGCCTAGAACCGCAGGGCCGTCCCATTAGGTAGGCACTAGTCCAGCAGAAAGGCCGAAATGTTGCTCCTAGCCACTAGTACTGCGTAAGGGCATGTGGCCCATTGGCGATCGTCCCATAAGATCGAAATGGTGCTCCACTGATTAACACGAAGCAGCAGGTGTCGGGAGTAAAATCCATCTGCAGGAGTGGCATACAGATGGCAGTGGCAAAAGGGGAGGAGATACCTGTCACCCAAATGAAATGAAAAAGAATAGTATGGGCATCAGAACTTCATTTGAATTACTCACTTCAATGATCACACTAAATCCACAGCCATATGCATGCTAGCCCACTCCAAAGGATTATTTCCACCCAAAAACCACTTGCGAATCATAACTATATATATCGAGGTGAAAACACTATTACAAAGGAGTGTTTTTGTGCATGCGTCTGTTAAAACAGAATCCATCAGATGGGATTAGTAACGTGCATAGACACAAGTGTTTGAAGGCGCGTCGAGACAGGGAGGGTTCAACAAGGGCAGATAGACGATGGTCCCACTATGGCAGCACTGCATCACATAGCGCAGGGGAGGTGGATAGATTCCAAGAAGCCCTGTACATGGCAAACTCTGTATTAAATCATCTGTCCATGCATCCATACATCATTCCCTCATCCCGTAATGAAAACGCCTGATTTCATACTCACATAACATGTGAAATTTCCATTGAGTCTGTGCGTTATGCAGTCTGCAAAATCCACTGTGCTCCAGCCCGTAATTCAAGTGTTGTGAAGTAACATGTATTTGGGAACGTCCGGCCTCATCGTCCACTACGCTATTGCGCATCCCA
This sequence comes from Ambystoma mexicanum, assembly GCF_040938575.1. Taxonomy (NCBI): domain Eukaryota; kingdom Metazoa; phylum Chordata; class Amphibia; order Caudata; family Ambystomatidae; genus Ambystoma; species Ambystoma mexicanum. The sequence continues at coordinate 99,622,917 of NC_090936.1, read as the reverse complement.
TACTATTCATATCAATCATTGCATTCTCGCCATGGCCCCTGTCCCAAGGACATTGAACAATAGAACGTTATATTTGCAGTCAGACCTGTGGGCATCTCCTCGCCGCTAGCTGAAAACCGAAAGCGCCGTCCTTCGAATTCCTCATTTGCAACATCACGTCGAAAAGGCAACTGTGACCGCTTGAAATCACAAATTAATCCATCTAGTGCGGCTGTGTGTGAAAATGGCAACTGGCTTCACTCACAAATGGGACGCCCCGCCCGTCGGTGAACCTCGGTACAGTGTTGCATGAGGGTCCACCGTTACTCGAGTACTACGTTCCACTGACCCTTCACAAGTCTGTTCGCGACTGCAAAGATAGTATGTGAAACAATGGGACCATAGCAGAATGAACATATCAACCAATATTACACTGCCATCGGGAACAAATACATGATTGTAATAGCAAGATGCCATTCGTCGAATTGCAGCGTTGTGTGCGTGACGTGCTCGCCCGAAGGGGATTGCAGCTTGCACAGGTGGAATGAATCACCACAGGTGGAGGCTATACAGCCTGAAAACACATAAATTGCACACCCAAACCCCTCCCACAACCACACCCACTCAGAAATGCTACCGGCAGGACTAGCGATGTTGGCCCTGGGGGACCTGATAGCACTGCAAGTACTCCAACTTCAAGAAGAAGACGAACCCCAACTACTACAACAACCGGCCGCACGGAGGAGACGCAGGAGGAGGAGGAGGGCAAGGCAGGGCCAGCAAGGGCCGCCAGCACAGCCACTACCACCACGCAGGCAGCCCGCAATCCCACGCCTCCGAGCACATCCGTTCAACCTCACTGATGAGCAGATCCACACCCTCTACCGTTTGGACCGGGACACCATAACCGCCATTGTGGACATGACACAGGCTGACCTTGTCAGCATGATAGATAGCCCAACCGCCATCCCACCCCTACTGAAGGTGGTGTCTGTACTCCACTTCCTGGCCACAGGCACCTACCAGCACACAGTCGGACAGTTGCATGGCATTTCACAGCCACTGTTCTCAAGGACACTATTGCAAGTGCTCGATGCCCTCCTGAGGCACGCAGACGACTACATCTCTCTACCACGCTCGGAGCAGGAAATTACGAACGCAAAAGTGGGATTCCATGCACTTGGCGGCATACCGGGTTGCATTGGTGCCATCGACTGCACCCATGTGGAATTGGTCGTCCCACATGCCATGGAGGCCCAGTACCGCAACCGAAAACAATTTCATTCTCTGAATGTACAAATGGTGTGTGACTCCAACAGGATCATTACACATTGTTGTGCCCGATTTCCTGGATCAACCCATGATTCTATGGTCTTGAGGAACTCTACAATACCACGCTACATGGAGCGACACGCAGGGAACAGATCCTGGCTACTCGGTGAGTCTCATTTCAAGCATGATAATGTGGGGTATGTGATGCGGCAATGACCTGGCAGGAAGGGGGGGGGTGCGTACGTAGCAATGTCATTCCACAAACATCCTTTATTGTCCACATACAGGTGATGCCGGGTATCCACTGAAGAGATGGCTCCTTACACCACTCCGGAACCCACAGGACCAGCATGAGGAGGACTACAACCATGCCCACTCGCGTACCCGTGTAGTCATAAAACAGGCATTCGGCCTACTGAAGACTCGTTTCCGCTGCCTCAGCAGGTCTGGCGGGGCACTCCTGTACCGCCATGAGAAGGTTGCAAAGATGGTCATGGCATGTGTCATGCTACACAACATGTGCGTACGTAGAAATGTGCCCATGCCCCCTGACGCAGAACTGCAAGCACCTGAAGATGGTCATGATGAGGGTGGGGATGTGGCAGCACCTCAAGGAGTCTGCGAGGCACAGGAGGGCCGTGACATTCGTCAGCATATCATAGATTCATGCTTCTAGCACTCACGCCTGGTGGCTGATACATGGACACGGGACTTGTGGCACTGTGTGTGTCTGGAACATGCACAATATGGACTGTACGCCTATAATGGCCTCGTACACAAAGATCAATGTCCACACATCTCATTGGATGATCGTGCATTGTTTATGGCATATGTGAAATCATGTTACACACCCCATCGACCCGCCACCCAAGTGAGCCCAACACACCCCCTCCACCCTCCTACCTCCCCCCCGAACACCAGTGTCCAAAGATGCTCATTGTCAGTGGGCAGTCGCTATTGCAAGCCCCCTCTCCGGGTATCAGGGGCACCCCTGCCTGTGGAGCGCAGGTTCCTCCCAGATCTACGTTGGGGGCTGCCCTGGACGGAACTTGCAACGGATGATGTCTCTGCCTGCTCACGTCCATGCATGTCCCTAAGGGTTTGTGAGAGCTCAGTGAGCACACGGCGCACAGCGGCAAGTTCAGCACATATGTCTTTGGACGTCGCATGCAGTTCCCCCCTCAGGCTCTCGGTGCTTCTCTCCATTTGTGCCCTTAGTGTCTCTGTACTTCTCTCCATTTCTGCCCTAAGTGTCTCAGTTGATGTTTCTATGGCTGCCTTAGTGCCCCCACATTCATCAGCATGGTCCTTGAGGAGCGTGGCCAGTTGCTGCTGTTGCACGATCACCTGGTCGAGGGACTGTTGCCTCTGCTGTGCCATGGCCATTTGCGGTGGTGTCACAGAGTGGCTGGTCACCTCATGTTGCCTTGCCACAGGGCTTGTGGGGGATGGCCAGTCGTCGTCTTGTGGGTGCCCCTGCGTGGTATCCTCATGGTGTACGGGATGGAACAGACAGGGGGATTGAGACAGGTCATGGACGGATCTTACTTCGACATCCCCGTTTTCTGTGTCTGAGCATGCTGCCATTAATGCAGTGTCACCTATGGTGCTGCTGCCACCAGAAGCAGTGCCTTCTGTGGCATCCATTGGGGGGACCTGTGGTGGTGCTGTTGTGGGCATGCTGGCTGCTGGGGTGCCTGTTGAAGTTCCCTCCTGTGTGCTGCCACTTGATTTGTGCTGCTGCCGTGTCTTGATGCGTGCAGCTGAGGTGGAGGGTCTTTGGCCGTTGGTCTTGGCCCTCTTTGCAGGTGTGCTGGTAGGGGTGTCCTGGAGCTCGTCGTTTGAATCGGACCCTGTGGTGGAGTAAAGGAGGGCTAGCGTTATAAATGGGTCTGTGGAAATTGGAATGGCAATGTATCACATGCATTGGGGTGGTACCTGAGGGTGATTTGGGTTGGGGCCTTGGAGGTGGTTTCATTTTTGTGTGGATTGAGGATGCAGTTGTTTTGCAGCCTGCAGTTAGGGTGTGCCTGCTGCACGTGTAGAGGGTGTTTTTAGGATTTTTAATTATTTATGTATTTAATGTGACTTTTAAAGTGTGCTATCAGGCCTATGTATGTGGACGTTCTCCTGGACATGTGTTACTGTTGCACGATGTGGACACATGGTACTTCACATGATTGGACATTGTGGATTTGGCATTGTTTTATTTGGCCCACCTACCTGATTCTTCGGATGTCTGCACTCCTTTCTCCATCCCTCCGACTCCCTCTATACTCTCCATTCCAATGGTGGCGGCACAGATTTCTTCCCAGGGGGTCAACTTGATGGGTGATTCCGATCCTCCCCCGGTAGCTGTGGCAATGTTTCGGTTGGCAGAAAGTATGCTCCGGACGCGTATCCGCAAGTCGTCCCATCGCTTTCTGCATTGCTGTGGGTTGCGGGGTGCGGTCCCCACCGCACTTACCCGCTGTGCCACCAGGGCCCATATGGCCTTGTTCGCAAGTGCCGTCCTGGTCATTTGCGTCGAGAAGACGACGGCAGCATTCTCCTGGAGGGTCTCTGTGAGCACGCTGAGTTCCTCACGGGAGAAGTGGACCTGCCGCTTGCGGTCGCACGCTTTCTTCGCTACTTTTCCCATTTTTCTTGGTTTCACTAGGGTGGATGACGGGTTGGGATGAGTCTCAGGGTAGTATTTTTAATGGTTGTGTGGAAATTGTGTTTTTATAGGTGTACGGCGTGCTGTTTCCCGTTCCGGGACCATGTTTTTACTTCCGTTTCCGTATATTTATGGTCACCGTACTTTCCGATTGCCGCTCATTGCGGTGACCGCTAAGATGGGTGGCGGAATTGCACCTAGGGCGCCGTACGGCGGCGGTGTGGGCCGTTTTGGGGTCATTTCCGCCATCGCAGACTTTGCACTTCCGCCATGGCGTGGTGCTCGTGCCCGATGGGTCGGAATGAGCCGCACTTTGCTCCGTCGTGCAATGGCGGAAACGCTATTTACGCTATGGCGGTCAGGTCAGTCACTTTCCGCCAGGGTCGTAATGAGGGCCAATGTAAAGATAATGCCTATGGAGTTTGTCAGACTCCAAAGTCAAAAGAAACACAGAGTACAAATGACAAATAAAATACATGGGAGAGTGGGAAAAAGGTCTCACGCTCTCAAAGTTAGAAATTAAAAAGTCCTAAAGTCCAGCAAAAAGATCTGGGGGACTCCAAGGTAGAGGGAATTAGCACATTTCTGAGGATTCTCCCCAACAATGAGCATCAGGTCTCCTGGCATTGGGGTTCCGCAGCTCTGCACACGCCTACGACCTCAGGAGATGGCTCAATTCAAAGTTCTTTGTGGGACTGGTTGTTCCCACCAACCAAAGGGAAGGAGTCCTCTTCGGAGCTCCTCTGTCACACAGAAAACAGTGTCAGGACAGCAGTGGTCGCTTCAGTGTTGCAAAGGGTCTGCAGGTGTCTCTGGTGTCTTCTTCGGTGGTAGGCAGAGTTTGCATGCAGTACCCTCTGGGAACACTACACACAACTATGACTACAGGTGTAAGCAAACCAACATTTGTATCAGTCTGTACTACACAGTTTATGGTAGCGAGCTGAGCAGCCAGGCTTATCTCAAGAGGGACTGTGAGCTTGTAATGGAGTTACATAGAGGTCTACAATCTCAAGTATTCAGATAGACACTTCTACTCAAGGTTTCGTGGTAAAAGGAACAAGTTACTTACCTGTAACTGTTGTTCTCCAGCATGGGTCTGGCATGGATTCACATGCTCATGAATATTCCCCGTCGTCAGGCTGGGAATCCTCGGTAAAGAAAAAACCAGTATCAGTTTCGTTTCTGATCTGTCTTTCGTAGTAATAACCAATCACTGGTCTCTGCGTCATACTGACCACAGCCAATGACTGCCCTCTACCTAAGCACCGCCTCTGGCAGCCATCTTCAGATTTGGAAGCACATGAAGTGGCAGTATGACCAAGTGAAGAGCCGCAGAGGGGTAGGCGGGAGGGTTCGCATGTGAATCCATGCCATACCCATGCTGGAGAACAACAGTTACAGGTAAGTAACTTGTTCCTTCTCCAGCATGGGGTCTGGCATGGATTCACATGCTCATGAATAAAGAATACATAGCAGTACACACATGCACAACCACGGGAGGTGGCAAAGGCTCAACATTAAGCATCACATCAACTCAACATTAAGCATCTTACCTCCTCACCAGGCTCACCTCAGGCGAACAGGTTGCGCAGCACTGCTTGGCCGACCCTGGACTCCTCCCTGGAATCCCGGTCGACGCAGTAGAATTTCGTGAAGGTGTGCGTCGACCTCCACGTAGCAGCCCTGCATATGTCCAGCAGGGGCACACCAGATAGGAACGCCGTGGTAGCTGCGATCGCTCTGGTGGAATGGGCTCTCGGACGGCCAGGCAGCGGTCGGTTTGCCAACCGGTGACAGTACATGATACAGCCGGAGAGCCATCTGGAGATGGAAGCCTTCGAGAGAGCCTTCCCCTGATTGACAGGTCCAAAGTTCACAAAGAGTTGTGACGTCTTCCGAAACCCCTTCGTGCGGTCCACGTAGAACTTCAGCGCTCTAGCTACATCCAGCGAGTGCAAAGTCCTCTCAGCCGGCGACGAAGGCGACGGGAAGAACACAGGTAACACCAAGGGTTCGTTGAGATGGAAGTCCGACGGTACCTTGGGCATGAAGGAGGGGTGCGTACTGAGCACTACCCTCGTGTCGTGGAAAGTCAAGTACGGGGCCTTGCAGGAAAGGGCCTGGATCTCTCCCACTCGTCGTGCGGAGGTGATGGCCACAAGAAAAGCTGTTTTCCACGATAGAAACTTCAACGGGGCCGAGTGCAGAGGCTCGAACGGAGGTCCCATGAGCTTGGTCAGCACCACGTTGAGCTCCCACGCCGGGGCCGGAGCCTTCACCGGCGGGAACGATCTGAACAGTCCCTTCATGAACTCTTTCACCAGACGATGAGACCACAAGGACGTCCGCCCCGTGGTTCTGGTGTATCGGGAGATCGCAGCAAGATGAATCTTGATGGACGCGTGTGCCAAACCAGCTTTGGCCAGCGTCAGCAGGTACGGCAGTACTTGGGGAGCCGTAATCCGTAGAGGGTTAATCTTCTGTGCGTGGCACCAGACAGAGAACCTCTTCCATTTGTGTCCGTAGCATTTAAGAGTCGAGGACGCCCTGGCCTTTGCAAGAACCTCTCTGCAATCGGCCGGTATGTCGTATCCTCCAAACTCTAGCGCTGCAGGAGCCAGGCCTGCAAGTTCAGCGACTTCGGGTCGTGGTGGAGGATGGCGCCTCCTTCCCTGGAGAGTAGATCCGCGTCCGCCGGCAGCTTGATCGGCGGGGACGCTGACAAGTCCAGAAGGTCCGGGAACCATATCTGCCTCGGCCACGCAGGTGCGACGAGGATCATCCTGCATCGTGACCTCTTGAGCTGGTTGACGAGCCGGATTAGCAGAGGCAAGGGAGGGAACGCGTAGAGGAACAGGCCCTCCCAGGGGAACGAGAAAGCATCGCCCATGCTCCTCGTCTGGGGAAACCTGCTGGCGAACCTCCGGCACTTGGTGTTCGTCGCCGTCGCGAACAGGTCGATCTGGGGTGTGCCCCACCGTCGGAAGAGGCGATCCACCAGATCCTGCCGTAGTTCCCACTCGTGGCACGAGCGCAGCTCCCTGCTGAGTGAGTCGGCGATGGTGTTTTTTATCCCTGCCAGATGAAACGGCACCAGAAAAATCCCTTGGGCGACGGCCCAATGCCACAGGTCCTGCGCCTCCTTGGACAGCGCTGGGGACCTGGTTCCGCCCTGTTTCCTGATGTAAAACATGGTGGTGGTGTTGTCGGTGAAGATCCTCACCACCTTGCCCTTGAGGGACGGAAGGAAGGACCTGAGGGCCCAAAACACTGCACGGAGCTCCAGGACGTTGATATGCAGGGACTTCTCCGTCGGGAGCCAGAGTCCCCTCGCGTGCAGATTTTCGGTGTGCGCTCCCCACCCTTCCAGGGAGGCATCCGTGGTCACAGTCTCCTGGTGGGCTGGGGTCTGGAAGTCCATGCCCGCCGTCAGATGCGCGCGGGTGCCCCACCACCGTATCGCTCGTCGGAAACTCTCGTCGAGCTTGATCCTTTCCTCGAAGCTGCCCGTCGTCTGGATCCAGCGCGCATCCAGGAATTCTTGCAACGGGCGCATCCGGAGCCTGCACATGGGAATGAGGTAGATGCAGGAAGACATCATCCCGAGGAGGGACTTGATGGATCTCACTTTGGCCGCGTCGGCCACCAACATCCGTTGCACCTTGCCCAAGATGGTCCTGGTCCTCTCCTCCGACGGGGAGGCCAGAAGGGACACTGTGTCGAGCCTCGCTCCCAGAAACAGTGCGACTTGCGCGGGCACCAGGTGGGATTTGGCGTAGTTCACGGAGAATCCCAGGTCCGTGAGGAGTTGGACGGTCCTTGCCGTGTGAACCACGGCGAGCTCCTTCGTCTTGGCGCGGATGAGCCAGTCGTCCAGGTAGGGGTAGACTTGAATCCCCTCGCGGCGCAGCTGCGCCGCCACCGGTGCGAGGCACTTGGTGAATACCCTGGGTGCCGACCGTAGTCCGAAGGGAAGGGCTTTGAACTGGTAATGACGCCCTTGGACCACGAACCTGAGGAATTTTCGGTGCCCCTTTAGGATGGGAATGTGGAAGTAGGCATCCTCCAAATCCAACGACGATAGGAAGTCTCCTTCCTCCAGTTGACCCAGGACGTGCTGGAGGGTGACCATCCAGAACTTCTGCGCCTTGATGAACTTGTTCAGCCGTCGCAGGTCCAGGATGGGGCGCCATCCTCCCGTCTTCTTCTTCACGAGGAAGTATCGCGAGTAGACTCCGGAGCCCCGAAGCCTCTTTGGGACGAGTTCGATGGCGCCCTTTCTGAGCATCGCCTTTACCTCCAGGAGAAGTTGAGGGACGTGAAGTTCTTTCCTGGCCACGGGGGGGACGCGCGGGCACCTTCTTTGAAACTCGAGCGCGTGGCCCCGGGCCAGGGCGTCCAGCACCCAACGGTCGGTGGAGATGGACTCCCACACGCTGACGAAGCCCGCCAGCCGGCCTCCCACCGGGGTGCTTCGGTGGGGGCCCGACCCCAAGGCCGGTTCAATCCTGCTTGGACGTGGCCTTGCCGCCTTGACCTCCTTGGCGACGACGGCGGGGTCCGCTAGACTTGCCTCGTCCTCTGTAGGCCTCTTGCGACGACGAGCGGGCCGCTTGACGGTAGGAAGCGAAACCGCCGCCGGAACCTTTGGAGGCGCCCTTGCCTCCGCCGCTCCGAAAGGGCGTCCGTCGTTGCAGGACTCCAAGGGCCCGGGCCGTCTCAGTATCCGCCTTGATGGCCTGAAGGGAATCGTCCACTGTCTTCCCAAACAGGTTGTTCCCGTCGAAGGGCATGTCCAGGACTCTGGTCTGGACGTCCTGCCGGAAGTCCGTAGCTTTGAGCCATCCACGACGTCGAAGGCAAACACCGTTGCCCAGCTGGCGGAATCCAGTGTCGGCGATGTCCGTCGCCACGGTGATGGCGTGGTCCGAGGCCACCTCACCTTCCTGCAGGATCTCAAGGGCCTCCGCCCTCTTGTCGTCCGGCAGAAAATCCAGCAGGGGAGCCATCTTGTACCAGAGCTCCCTGTCGTAGCGGGCCACGATAGCCAAGGCGTTGGCCGCTTTAATCGTCGTCGCTGCCGACGAGATGACTCTACGCCCCATAGTATCCAATTTCTTTCCCTCGCCGTCCGGCGGGGAAGTCGATGTGGAGGCCGCACCCCCCCCCCCCGCTTTCTTCCTGGCTGCCGCGGAGACGACGGAGTCCGGGGTAGGCTGCGCCCGGAGGCATAGGGGGGCCGTGTCTGGGACCCGGTACTTTTTCTCGTACCGGTCTCTTCTAGCTGGCGTCGTGGAAGGGTTCTTGAGGAGGGAAAGGCCCTCATCCCAAATGTCGTCCAACAGAGGCACTGCGAGGACCGTCTTCCTCTAGGCCTCGCGCCGCTGATAAAGGAAGCCTTCCTTTTTCTTCTCCTCAGGGCAGAGTTGGAAAAGCTCGGAAGCCCTGGAGATCATGGAGTGGAAAGATCCGATCTCGTCGGGCGGAGAGGCCCTGGTGGGAGGCGACGACGGAAAATCCTCGTCGTATGCCTCGTCGTCCGTACCCGTCGCTGCCGTGTCAGTCCCCGTATCATCCCCTCGGGTGGACGGGGAGGAGGGCTGGAAGGGGCGCGACGGTTGAAAAGGAGGTGGTGGATGGATCCTTCTTTTCTTAGTAGGGGGAACACCAGAAGGTCCCGGTTCTGGATCCCCCGACGGGAGAGGTTCCTCCGTCGGTAACGGTAGCCTCGTCCTTATCTCGGAGCATAAGGACTGTATGGCCAACAAAATGGCCGCCGAGTTGTCTTGCGGCGCTGGCAGAGGGGAATCCGACGGGCGAGCAGGGGCCCCGTCGGTATCCTCGACGATGTCGTCGTCACCTGCGTCGGGGTCCATTCCGACGGGCTGGCCTTCTTCCACGCCTAGGCCGTGGCTTAAGACCTCGATCAGCTCCTCTTCTGAGGTTGAGGCCGACTCTACGACGACGCCCTGCCCCCCCTTCTTCTTCCCCACGGAGGGTTTCACGGGGGTCCTATCGATGGGCACAAAGGAAGACTCCCTCCGAGGAGGCAGGGAGATTCTGGGCCCTGAGGTCGCCACCACTGGTGCAGCCACCACAGGCTGAGCCAGGGCCGCCGCGACCGTTTCGATAGAGGGCTTGGTCGGATGGATCAAGGCCTTCACCACCTTAGGTGCGCTCACCGCCTTATCCTTGAGGGAGGGGGCACTGCCACGCTCCTCCTCTGCCTTAGAGCTCGACCGGGGCCTCTCCAGGAGCTTCGCCGGGTGCTCGGCCTTCCTCTTACCCGACCCAGAGCGTTGGCTCGTGGTTGATGGTGCCGGGGAGGGTGCGCCCTGCCTGGCGCCCGTAGAGCCCGACCGTTCGGCGCTCCCGGTGCCAGCGGACTCGCGGTGCTTGGCCTTATGTTGGGCCCCCGTCGCCGGGGCGCCCTCAAAGGTCTTAGAAGACCGCTCGGATTTCTTCTTCTCGCCAGACGGGCTCTTACCCTCCAGCCAGTTGGCGAGACGTTGATGGCGGTCCTTCATGGTCCGTTCCGACATGTTGCCGCAAAACGCACAGTCCTTCTCCACGTGCGTCTTGTCCTCATGAAGGCAGTAAAGGCAGAAAGAGTGTTCGTCCTCCTTGAAGACGTTCTGCAGCTGGCATCCAGGGCAGACCCTGAACAGCTTTCCGGGCGTCGAGCTTCCCTTCTCCTGGGCCATCTCCGAGACAGGGCCTGAGAAGCTTCTGGAGTCCTCCGAAGTGTAGCTCGACGAAATCTTCACCCTTGAGGGGCACAGATGAATCCGACACGGGTCCCCGTTGATCGGATGTAGGATCGGTGGAGCTTGAGGCTCTTTTGACCGAAAGAATCGAAGTTTTTTGTAAAAAGCGCGAAAAAATAGCACTAACGCTCGAGAGCAATAGCACGAGGATCCCAACACATGAACGTGCGGTAAAAATCTGAAGATGGCTGCCAGAGGCGGTGCTTAGGTAGAGGGCAGTCATTGGCTGTGGTCAGTATGACGCAGAGACCAGTGATTGGTTATTACTACGAAAGACAGATCAGAAACGAAACTGATACTGGTTTTTTCTTTACCGAGGATTCCCAGCCTGACGACGGGGAATATTCATGAGCATGTGAATCCATGCCAGACCCCATGCTGGAGAACACTTCATTTATTACACAATCAGTCCGAAAACATTCACTAAAAGGAGGCAATTAATATCACACAAAAATATACTACAATACTTCGCATTAACCGGTTCTGAAACATTTACACTACTTTGAAGGAGGAGCAAAATGGCATTCAGAGCATTTCAAGGAGCAGCACAAAGGCATAAGTTAATTAAACTAATATTACAGTTACCCTTAAACAGTCCAAATAGTTTGAGTTCACCAGAGGAGTTGATTCAATGCAATAGGTAGGCCAAAGTCAATGGGCTAGTGTCTTGTATAGGTAAAAACGTTTCTGGTATTTAAACGGAAAAGTCTTTGCCACGGTTCTCAGAAGTAGATCACGGAAGAAAGGTTCATTTCGGGTCACAAGCTGACTAGGCCTGCAAGTTGCCAAAGTTTCACGCACTTTCACAGTGAGAGGCAAGTTCTCTCGGTCTGGTTTTTGCAGTACCTTAATTTGAAGAAAAAGATAAAGCTGAAGACTTCTGCTCCTGGCAGTTCCTGCAGATCTCGCTGTTCCTGAGCCTCTATTGTGGGGACAAGAGGGAGGATGTCGGGGGACTCCTGCACTGCACGGGGACTGGTCACAAAGCTGGCGAACTGGCAATTCTTCGATTCCGGTAGCTGTTTTAAAGCACACAAGCTGGTATCCTTCTCCCTGGTTATTCGGTTTCCTGCAGTACTCTGAGGAAAATACAACGAGCTCCGGGAATGGTGTCCAGGTGGCTTACAAGTTGATTGGTCCTACCAATGCAAAGGAACAAGTCATCCTTGAAAGGCTTCTCTGTCGAGATGAACTTGGCCATTCGGGCCTACAGCAGGGCTCCCCCGGGCAAACCAACGGTCCAGCAGCCGTCCTCTTCCAGCTTGTCTTCGGTTCTTTCATTCCAGTGGTCGACTATCTTCCAAGCCAAGAGACTCACCTTTTAAACAGTTTTCTCCCATTCATTCCAGTCTAGCTGCTACTCACCCAGCAGGGTGGCTGTCCTTGCTGGACAGTCAGCCAGCAAATCACGCCAGAATGCATTTGGGTCTCTTGGAGACTAAGCACAGGGAGTTGCGGGCACCTTCTTCACTTCCTGACCACCCCATACACTCGGGCGCCAGAGGCGGTCTTCAGTCCTGAAGCCCACCAAAGGCATAGAAACTAAGGGACCAATCCTAGTTTGGCACGCAGAGACAAACTCTAGAAGGACCTTTCCAAAAAGAAATGGCAAAAAAAGAAGACCGAGACCTGTTTAAACAAAGGGGGTTTAGGCGGCATCTTGAAAAACATGGCTCCCGTGATTTTCAGCTACCGGTGTTCGCGGTCGGGAGAAATCATGGTAGTTTGTTGTAAAACAACTGCCACCAGCCATTTCGAGATGAAAGTGTAGCAGGGGACTGCTACATGAGTTTCTAGACATAGGGGATACTAGGTAACCCCTCCAGCACTCTACTGGAAGATAGTGTGTGCTGGGTCTAGGAATTTAAAAAGACTAGTAAAGTCAATTTAACCTTACATTCTCTGGGAAACAGTAGTTTATCCCAGAGAAGGTATTTAAACCTTGGGACAGCCTAAAAGGCTTCCCTGTGTCACTGCACTGAGGGTGCTGTGTGACACATGAAAAGATGATGCATATGGAATTATCTAAAACTCCATAATCAAAGAACACAATAGTAAAACACACATCAAAATAAATGAGTGGGAAAAAAGGCTCACACTCTGTCCAGGTAAAAAAATCAAGTCCTAAAAAATCCAGTAAAGTTGCTGGGGGTCTCTAAGGTGAAGGGAATTAGCACTTGTATGAGAATTCTCCCCAACACTTGTCTCTCCCCCCCCCAGACTAAGGGACAGGAGGATTTGATCCACCCCTGGATGAATCTCCTTACTCCAGTCGGTCATACATTCTGGAGAGACCATCAGCATTTTGGTGATTACACCCTAGCCTGTGTTCAATGGTAAAAATCAAACCACTGTAGACCACTTTGCTCTGACCAATTTGACATTTACTTGCCTTTATGGTCAGATGGGCCTGCTCATAAACCTGCAATACATAACCTAAGTGGTCAACCTCTTCTTTCCAAGTAGGGATGAACACTGCAATGTCATCCAAGTATGCAATGCAGAAGTCCTCCATCCCATTCAGAACTTGATTAACCATCCTTTGGAATGTAGCTGGTACATTCTTTAATCCAAAAGGAATTACCTTAGACTGGTAGAGGCCTGCTGGGGTTGAAAATGCAGTTTTCTCCTTGGCATGGTCTGTCAGAGCTATTCTCCCATAGCCTGAGGTTAGGTCAAATGTACTGAGGTACTTGACTGAACCAAGTTTGTCCACCAGCTCATCTGTCCTAGATAAAGGATGGTTATCCACAACTAAAGTCACTGGGTTTGCAATCCTGTCTCCACCCGTACTCTTGTAACACAAACAAAGACAGAATATCTTTATTCAAAATTATTCCTTAAGCTCAGTTCCCTATAGATAACTAAATGTCCCTGCAAAGAGCTCTCTCTGTCCCTCAAACAAGTGTTCTTGCCCTAGTGGTGCGCTGCTGCATCGCCTACAAGGGTTAGGGGATAGAAGAGAGCTTGCCCTATCCTCTCTCATTACTTTCCTCAAATGCTAAAAACAAAGTGCACACTGATCATGGAAATCAATGAAAATTTATTTTAATATTGTTGTTTATATGGAGGATTATTTTTTCCATAAATCTGACTAATTTCATCATTTTATTACTCTTTCAGTGCCTAAAATATTAAGAATTGGACACAGATTTATGGAAAAATTATCCTCCATATGAGTCTAATTAACCTTTTGTTTTAATTCACTGTAATAAGACAATATATGGAAACAACAATATTCAAATTTATTTTCATTGATTTCCATGATCAATGTGCACTTTGTTTTTAGCATTTGAGGAAAGTAATGAGAGGATAGGGCGAGCACTCTTCTATACCCTAACCCTTGTAGGCGATGCAGCAGCGCACCACTAGGGCAAGAACACTTGTTTGAGGGACAGAGAGCTCTTTACAGGGGCATTTAGATATCTATAGGGAACTGAGCTTAAGGAATAATTTTGAATAAAGATATTCTGTCTAGGTAAAGGATGGCCATCAGTCTTTGACTGCATTTAGAGCTCTATAGTCCACACAGAATCTCAACACCTTGGATCCTGCCTTTGGCACTAGTACAACTGGACTAGACCATGGACTTGTAGATGGCTCTATTACCCCGATATCAAGCATCTTGTTGACCTCTTCTTTTATGTGGGTTTTTACATGGTCTGACATCCTGTAACCTCTGCTTTTAACAGGTAAACAGTCACCAGTGAATATCATGCTGGTCACAAGGGGACAAGCCTGGTGATAGTGAAAACAGGGAGGCAAACTGATTTAAAAGAAATGTGCACACCTCCTGTTCCAGTGTCATATTAGAAGAGAGATTAACTCCCATCTTCTCATCTAAAGGTTGCCCCCTGAGGAGATCAGGTATAGGTTAACTCTGTTCCTCCTCCTGAGCAGAAGCTAGAAGAAAAGCACCCACTTCTGGTGTTAGGCTTTTAGACGGTTGGTGTGAAAGACCCTGGGGACCTCCTTAGGATTGCCTAAATCCATCAGATAATTGACCTCTCCAAGTTGTCCCACAACCTTGAAGGGTCTAATTCATTTGTCCTGCAAGGCCCTCTGCCTTGTAGGTACCATAACTAGAACTTGCTGGTCTTGAATAAACTCAACCATGTTGGCCTTCTGGTCATGCCAATGTTTCACCTTCACCAGAGCCTGACCTGCTTTTCAGTTCTCAGATGCTTCTGTCATCATGTGTGTCATTCTCGTCCGGAGACCAAGCACATAGTCAGTGACTCACTGGTTTGGGTGAAGAAGCACTCGCCAACCCCTCCTTAATTAGATGACCATAGAGAAGCTCAAAGGGACTAAATCCAACTCCCCCTGAGGGACTTCTCTACAAGCAAATAGAAGGCATGGCAGTAGAAGGTCCCACCTTCTTCTAAGGGGTTCTTCTAAAGCACCCATCATGCTCTTCATAGTTTTATTAAACCTCTCTACCAACCCATTTGTCTGGGGGTGGTAGGCAGTTGAGAACGTGCAAGTCACTCCACAGTTTTTCCCACATTGGCCTGCATGTTATGGGACATAAAATGTGATCCCCCGTCAAGAGATTACTTCCTTAGGAAAACCTACTCTGGTAAAAATACCAAGTAGGGCCTTGGCAACAGCCTGCGCTGTAACAGTCCTCATAGGTATAGCTTCAGGGTACCTAGTAGCATGGTCTACTACAACCAGGATAAACCGGTTGGCTGAATATGTTGGAGGGTCTAAGGGACCAACAATGTCGATTCCTACCCTCTCAAAAGGGACTCCCATCACTGGGAGAGGCACCAAGAGTGCCACATTCTTGGCTCCACTCTTGCAAGATGTCTGACAAGTGCGACAGCTCCTACAGAATTCATCTACATCAGACCCCAATTTAGGCCAGTAGAAATATAGAGAAAGCCTTTCCTTGGTCTTCTTGAAGCTCAAGTGACCAGCCAAAGGAATCTCATGGGCTAACTGTAGGAACTGTTGTCTGATCTCTAGAGGCACTACACGTCTTCTGTAGTCCCCTGGGTTAGACTCAGTTGGTCCACTGTAGAAGAGGCCATCTTACCCACTATAACCTGTACTTCCCTGGCTCTTGCCCGTCCAGCTGGGAAGCTGCCTGTTGGCCAAGTCCTTCAAGAGGAGGGCACTCTCTTTGACCTCTGCTGAAGTCTGCCCTACAGGGGCCACTTTCTGCCAGTAAAGACTGCAGCTCAGGATGGTCTTTAGGATCCAGATCTCCAACAGGGGGGAAGGTCTTTCAGCTCTGAATCTTCAGCTGCTGATTCAACCTTTCCCGGTTGTTCCTCACACTGGGCCTCAGGCGGTTGAGCAGTTACAGGTGACTTTGGACAGTCCTCTCTGGGACGTCCTTGTTGGAAGCAGAGGAGTGCTCTCTTGCTTTTTCTTTGAGACCTTGGGTTTCCCATTTGTCTCCTTCTTAGAAATAGCAGTTAGTAGTTCCTGTGGGCTGGGTGTTATAGATTCTTCTATAACATCCGCTGGTGAGTCAGTTACGGTACTCTCTGGCCTTCCTGGTCTGTTCCAGTTTCCTTTTACTGGGAGGCCTGGGGGTGCTTTATACAACTCCAAGAGTTTTTAAGTCATTCCCCAACAGGACTCTCCAAGGTACCTCACTTTGTACACTAACAGGTAACTTGACAGTCATGTTGCACTGGATGAGAGCTCGTAATCTTGGAAGCATTTGAACAGGGCCTCCAGCAAGTTTAGTGAGGCCTTTGGGTGCCTTAGCAACATCCTTCGGTTTGAAAAAGGATTCATCCACCACTGTAATGGGGTTGCTGGTGGTACTCTCGTTCAGATTGGAGTTGCCATTGTATTTCGGTGCTGGACTGCCCCTGGGCAGGACAAAGACTGATATGCAAATGGATATTTCCCATCTGTGAAAGGCACAGTGAGTAAAAGCAGTGGCTGCGAACTCTCAAGTGGTTAATAACCACTGAACAGGTTATCATGTCTGTTCTTGCGAGAGAGGGGCGCCCGCTACCTTTGTAAAACTTCATCCACCACTGTAATGCTGGCCCCAGTGTCTCTAATGGCAGGGGTCTCCTGGCCATTTACAAGTAGACTGTCCTAATATTCTTTTGTGTTCTCTAGAATTGAATTATAGACATCTAAATTCTGCTGTTCCCACAAACCCAGGGACACTAAAACACTGGCACAGACTCCAATTGGGTCTTCAGGCAGTGGTTGAAAGTTTCCACTTGCCATTTGTACTTCTCCCTCTGGGGAAAAGGCTAAGGAGGGAGTGTGGACCCCTGAAGGTTTACCCCTTGCATCTGGGATCTCCTTTCACATGGTCAGTAGACCCACAAGCAGAACATTTTCCAAATATTTTGACAATGCAGCTTACCCTTTTTCTGTTTTGGGCCCTCTTTTGGACTGAAGGTATTAGAATTCTCTTTGCCATCTTTCTTTTGCTGCTTACCATCATCCTTCTTCCGAGTTGCCCCAAAATCCTTGTGAGTAGCCCTGTTGGCAAACCACAAGTCAGCAGCGTTGGCTAGTTTCTTTGGATCAATTTCCTTAGAGTCAGCCAAGTGCTGTCCCAGCTCAGGAGAACAGGCATCAAAAATAGATTCTAACAAAAATAGATTTCTCATTCCTTCAAAAGTGTTAACTCTGTAACCCTTTACCCAACCATCTAAGTTATTCAAACATTAACACACCCTGGTAGCCCAAGGGGTACCATCATGCTTTTTGAGGGGCCTAAACAACTTAAGGTACTGGGAAGAAGTTTTCCCAAATCTAGCTATCAAAACTAGCTTCACATTTTCATACTCCAATCTTTCAAGTTACCCCACCTCCATTACAGCATCAGTTGCAACCTGGGGGAGCCCAGACAAAAGCCAAGGAACCAACTGATTCCCTGTGAAACCCTAAATCCCATAGTTATACTCAAAAGAAGCCAACCAATCCAAAGGATCAAGCTTTACCTCATACATACTCACAGCTTCCTTAGGTATGCAAGGTCTCTCAGGACTGGAAGACCTAGAAGACTCTGGGAGAGAACCGTTTTCAAGAGACAATTTCTACATTTCAAGAGCATGATGCATTTACATTTCTATGAGTTTGATTTCTTGATGTTTACTTTCAGTTTGCATTTGGAGCCTTTTGAACTCCAACTCAAGTCTCATTTTTTCAAGAGAGACACATTCTGGACTCAGTACTGGACCTGGTAGGGTCCCTGTAGCTAAGGGTTGAGGCCCAAGAGCAGGTAGAGGTGTAGTCTGGCTCACATTCAGAGACTCCTCTGACTCTTCTGGCTCAATAACATTAGAGTTAGACTCTACATCATCTTCCTCAAACATTATCCACATTTTCTGAGAGATTAGGGGTTACAGCCCAATTTCTCATTCTTTGATGATCCAACTATCTTTCTACCAGTTCATTTTTCTTTCCTTTAACAGGGAGGTTCCTATCCTTACACATTTCCTTCAGTTGATCTACTGTTAAAATGATCAGGGCCTCCGGTTTGTAGTTATCTATATTAGGCATGATAAAATTGCTTTTCTAGTGGTGCTTAGCCTTGTGAAGGTTACTATCTGAACAAAAGTAAAGCAGAACTCTCAATGCAACAACTATGCAATTTATCCTCACCACTTGCCACCAGTGTTAGGCAGAGCTTGTATGCAGTACCCTCTGGGACCACTACACACAACTATGACTACAGGTGTAAGCAAAACCACCCTTTGGTATAAGTCTGTGTCACACTGTTTTTTGGTAGCAATCTGAGCAGCGAGGCTCATCTCAAGAGGGAATGTGAGCTTGTAATGGAGTTACACAGAGGTCTGCAATCATAAGTATTCAGAAAGACACTTATACTCACGGTTTATTGGTAAAAACACTTCATTGATTACATAGTCAGTTAGAAAGCATTCACTAAAAGAAGGCAATTAATCTCACACAAAAATATACTACAATACTTCACACTAACCGGTTCTGAAACATTTACACTACTTTGAAGGAGGAGCAAAATGACATTCAGAGCATTTGAAGGAGCAGCAAAAAGGCATTAGTTAATAAAACGAATATTACAGTTAGCCTTAAACAGTGCAAATAGTTTGAATTCACCAGAGGAGTTGATTCAATGCAATAGGTAGGCCAAAGTCAATTGGGTAGTGTCTTGTATAGGTCAAAAAGGTTCTGGTATTTAAACCATAAAGTCTTTGCCATGGTTCTCAGAAGTAGTTCACGGAAGAAAGGTTCATATGTCGGGTCACAAGGTGACTAGGCCTGCAAGTTGCCAAAGTTTCACGCCCTTTCATAGTGAGAGGTAAGTTCTCTCGGTCGGGTTTTCACAGTACCTTGTTTTGAAGAAAAGATGCAGCTGAAGACTTCTGTTCCGGCAGTTCCTGCAGATCTCGCTGTTCCTGAGCCTCAGTCGTGGGGACAGGAGGGAGGACGTCGGGGGACTTCTGCACTGCACAGGGACTGGTCACAAAGCTGACAAACTGGCAATTCTTGGATTCCGGTAGCGGTCTTAAAGCACACAAGCTGGTGTCCTTCTCCCTGGTTATTCGGTTTCCTGCAGCACTCCGAGGAAAATACAACCAGCTCCGAGAATGGTGTCCAGGTGGCTTACGAGTTGATTGGTCCTACCAACTCAAAGGAAGTCATCGTCCTTGAAGGGCTTCTCCGTCGAGATGAACTTGGCGATTCGGACCTGCAGCAGAGCAGGGCTCCACCGGGCAAACTGTTAGGGAGAATTCTCTCTTTAGGCTGAATTTCCTAACCTAGTGAGACCCCAGCAGCTTTGTTTTTTTCCTCCTGCCAAGAGTGAGACTCTTTTTCTCCCACTCTTGGATATGATTTATGGCGTTCCTTTGACTGTTAATGTGTTTTATGGGCTATGGGGTCCTTTACTCCATAGGGTCTCATGTGTTTTTACTATGTGTGTTACACAGCACCCTCCGTGCAGTAACACAGGGGTGTCATAGTGACCCCCCCCCACCATAGACTCCATACCCTGGGACTGACTACTGTCTCCCAGGGCATGTAAAGTCACCATTGGCTTTACTAGTCCCAAATTATTAACAGAAACCAGAACAAACCATCATATTGTGGACGTACTGGTCGGGGCAATTCGATTGCCCCGGGGTCTGTTAGTCGAGGGGGCACGTCTCCGTCCCCCCTGATCGAGTTTTGGCTGGTGGCAGTGGAAACTACTTTTTATATTCAACCGCAAATATTTTCATATGGGATTTTCCCATTGTTCGAGGCTATCAACTTTAATTATTTAATTCTCATAGCCTCGAACATACCGCCGGTTTATTTAATTAATATAAATTCTCTGGTTGGTATTTTTTGCCAAGACTCGATTCTAAAATGGCGTTGGTGTTCTCTTCTGTGACTCCAACCCAAGTCGAGCCCTTTGTTCCACTTTTTGGCGGGCTTCTCCACAGAAGCCTCCAAAAGTGGTGCCACTCTGTCTGGGTACCACAGGGGGTGCGGGAGGGGGTTTAGGCACCCTGGACTGAGTTCCCTTGGTAACTCAAGTCGCACTCTTGTGTGATTGGCCCAAGTGGTGAGCCGGCCGGCTCCCCACTTAGTATGTTTGATTGACAGCTAGGCTGAGTGAATGGGGGTATGCTGCATAAAAGCAGGGCTTGGGGACTGGAACTTCAGAAGTCGCCACAGGACCTGAGAATCCGACGAGGGAGAAGCTGAGCCGACCTACCACGACGACACCACCGGTGGAGCCCTGCAGAACCGACTCACCACTTCCCGGCGACAGAGAAGATCTCCCGGCTGGAGAGGCTTCTTCCCCTGACTGGTGGGAAAAACCAGTTTACCTTCTTTTCTTCGCACCCCAGACTGGTTTGTGGTCAAACTGCCCGTGCCAAGCACCCTGGCGGCCGGATAGCCACTCGCCACTGAACCGCGAATCAACGGACCGCTCCTTGTACCCGAGAAACTCTGCGGCTGGTTTCTTCCCTGGCAGTGCAACGGACTCCTGTCTTCCTCCACGACGAGATCCTCTCTTCCCCCGGACGAAGCACCGACTTGCATCCGCTGCCAGGAACAACTGCCCCCGCTGGAGCCTTCTCACCACTTTAAGGTACTGTGTCCGCCAGGCCTCCCTTTCTCAAGATTGCTACAAGGTAATAATAACTCCTTAACCTTCTGGACTGGGCTTGCCGCCTTGACCCTCTAACTGGTCCCTTTCCTTGGTCCAACTCCTTTTTGAGACTGTTTGTGCACTGCAACCGTGTGACCCTGGACACATTTCGTTTCGATCCTCGCAAAGCGGATCCAGCCTACTGACTCTGAATTCACGGTTTTACCTTGCCTTCCTCTCTTGTTATGTTCTTATAATAGTGTTGGGACCTGTTTCAACTTGTTCTCTGCTTTTCTCTCCCTTGTAAAAACGAACTATTAGAGTGCCATCTACGGTAAGCGCTCACCGCTGTCTGAAAATAAGTGGGGCTTTACTTAAGACTTGTCTAATATGCTTTTAAGGGAGTGTATATCTTTTAGTGACCGTGTTTTTGAATTGCTTACTATTAGTGCCTGTGTGTTTCTCTAGATGTGGTTTTAAATAAATAATTATATCTCTTTTACACCAAGCTCTGGTCAGTGTTTACTTGTTCTATTGTGTACTCTTGACCTATTGTGAATACTCTGTATACTGCCTAACTCTTCTTGAGGGAAGTCTGACTGCTCAGCCACAGCTACCAAGTGAATCTGTGTGGTACAGACTGCTACCAAGTGGGTTTACTGCCCAACACCTGTAGTCTTAAATCTTTTGCAGTGGTCCCAGAGGGAACTGCACAGGTTTCTGTCTAACACAAACCAACGGTCCAGGAGTTGCAGCAGCTGTCCTGTTCCAGCTCGTCTTCGGTTCTTTCGTTCCAGTGGTCCACTCTGCCTTCCAAGCCAAGAGACTCACCTTTTCAACAGTTTTTTCCCATTCATTCCAGCCTAGCTGCCACTCACCCAGGCGGGTGGCTGTCCTTGTCGGACAGTCAGCCAGCCAATCACGTCAGAGTGCATTTGAGTCTCCTAGGAGACCAAGCACAGGGAGTTTCGGGCACCTTCCTCACTTCCTGCCCACCCCAGACAATCCGGCGCCAGAGGCGGTCTTCAGTCCTGAAGCTCACCAAAGGCATAGAAACAAAGGGACCAAACGTAGTTCGGCACGCAGTGAAACTCTAGAAGGACCTTTTTCAAAAATAAATGGCGAAAAAAAGAACACCAGGACCTGTTTAAACAAAGGGGGTTTAGGCGCCATCTTGAAAAACATGGCTCACGCTATTTTTAGCTATCGGTGTTTGCGGTCAGGAAAAATCATGGTAGTTCGTTATAAAACCACTGCCACCAGCCATTTCGAGAGGAATGGGTAGCAGGGGACTGCTACATGAGGTTCTAGACATAGGGGATACTAGGTAACCCCTCCATCACTCTAAGTCCTAGAAAATCCAGGCAAAGTTGCTGGGGATCTCTAAGGTGAAGGGAATTAGCACTTTTATGAGAATTCTCCCTAACATTCAGTTACTTCAGTTTCCAGTGGTTGACTTGCTTTTCACTCCAGAAGCCTCACCTTGTATAGATTTCCAGCACACACTCCTCTGCAATCTCCCTCAGCATTTTACAGAAAGGGGCGTTTGGCTGTCCAATCAGGGAGCTGGTCCTAGTCAAGCATTCTGGCAGACAAAGGACGGGGGGTGGAAGACTCCTCCCTCAGATACTCTGGAGCCTAGGCGGGGATGCCCAAGGGTTCCTGCCAAAGGCAAAACACACACACAGACCTCTCCCTCCCAGAATGGTAGAAGGGCTAACAAAGGACAACCACGCTAGTAATGGCAAAAAAAGGAGGCACCAAGATGGTACTTGGGTGCCCCTATTGTTCACTATCGACGCTATGTACATAGCCGGCGGTATAAAAATGAGCCAATAGTTGGTAGAACACATTCACTGACACCAGCCATAACTATGAGATTGTCTATGTGACTAAAAATCACAGGAGTAGAGAAGGGAGATGGAACAAGTTACTTACCTGTAACTGTTGTTCTCCAGCATGGGTCCGGCATGGATTCACATGCTCATGAATATTCCCCGTCGTCAGGCTGGGAATCCTCGGTAAAGAAAAAAAATCAGTTTTGTTTCGGAACTTTCTACCAATAACCAATCACTGGTCTCTGGGTCATACTGCCCCAGCCAATGACTTCCCTCTACCTAAGCCCCTCCTCTGGCAGCCATGTTCAGATTTGGTAGCATGTAAAGTGGTAGTAGGACTAAGAAGAGCCGCAGAGGGGTTGGAAGGAGGGTTTGCATGTGAATTCATGCCAGACCCATGCTGGAGAACAACAGTTACAGGTAAGTAACTTGTTCCTTCTCCAGCATGGGGTCTGGCATGGATTCACATGCTCATGAATACAAGAATACATAGCAGTACACACAAGCACAACCACGGGAGGTGGCAAGGCTCAACATTAAGCATCTCTTACCTCCTCACCAGGCTCACCTTCAAGCGAACAGCTTGCGCAGCACTACCTGGCTGACTCTGGACTCCTCGAATCCCAGTCGACGCAGTAGAATTTCGTGAAGTTGTGAGCCGACCTCCACGTAGCAGCCCTGCAGATGTCCAGCAGGGGCACACCAGACAGGAACGCAGTAGTAGCAGCGATCGCTCTGTTCGAATGGGTTCTTGGACGGCCAGGCAACGGTCGGTTTGCCAACCGGTGTCAGTGCATGATGCAGCCGGAGAGCCACCTGGAAATTGAAGCCTTCGAGAGGGCCTTCCCTTGGCCAAAGTTCACCAACAGATGTGATGTCTTCCGAAAACTCTTCGTGCAGTCCACATAGAACTTCAGTGCTCTAGCCACGTCCAGCGAGTGTAAAGTCCTCTCAGCCAGCGACAAAGGCGACGGGAAGAAAACCAGTAACACTAAGTGCTTGTTGAGATGGAAGTCAGACGGCACCTTGGGCATGAAGGAGGGGTGCGTCCTCAGCACCACACTTGTCTCGTGGAATGTCAGATATGGAGGCTTCCAGGAGAGGGCCTGGATCTCTCCCACTCGTCGTGCGGAGGTGATGGCCGCAAGAAACATGGTCTTCCACGATAGGAACTTCAGCGGCGACGCATGCAAAGGCTCGAGTGGAGGGTCCATGAGCCTGGTCAACACCACATTGAGCTCCCACGCCGGGGCTGGAGCCTTCAGCGGCAGGAACGAGCGGAACAGTCCTTTCGTGAACTCCTTCACCAGACGGTGAGACCACAGCGACGACAACCCCAGAGTTCTGGTGTAGCGGGAGATAGTAGCCAGATGGATTTTGATGGAGGCATGAGCCAGCCCTGCCTTGGCCAGCGACAGCAAGTACGGCAGCACTTGAGGGGCCGTAATCCGTAGAGAGTTGATCTTCTGTGCACGGCACCTGACAGAGAACCTCTTCCATTTATGTCCATAGCACTTAAGAGTCAAGGACGCCCTGGCCTTTGCAAGTACCTCCTTGCAGTCCGCCAGGATATCGTAGCCTCCGAACTCTAGTGCTGCAGGAGCCATGCCTGTAGGTTCAGCAATCCTGGGTCATGATGTAGGATAGCGCCTCCTTCCCACGCGAGAAGATCCGCGTCCGTCGGCAGTTTGACTGGGAGGGGGGACTGCTGACATGTCTAGAAGGTCCAGGAACCATATCTGCCCCGGCCACGCTGGTGCGACGAGGATCATCCTGCACCGGGACCATCTGAGTTGACTGATGAGTAGCAGAAGCAATGCAACGGTGGGAACGCATAAAGGAACAGGCCGTCCCAGGAGAAGGGGAATGCATCGCCAATGCTCCCGGGCTGGGGAAACCTGCTGGTGAACCTCCGGCACTTGGTGTTAGTCACCGCCACAAACAGATCGATCTGGGGAGTGCCCCAACATCAGAATAGGAGAACCACTTGATCCTGCCGAAGCTCCCACTTGTGGCAAGAGAGCAGCTCCCTGCTGAGTGAGTCAGCGGCGGTGTTCTTTACTCCTGCAAGATGAAAGGGTACCAGGAACATCCCCTGGGCGACGGTCCAGTGCTACAGCTCCTGCGCTTCCTTGGATAGGGCTGGGGATCCAGTGCCCCCCTGCTTCCGGATGTAGAACATTGTGATGGTGTTGTCGGTGAAGACCCGTACCACTTTGCCCTTGAGGGACAGAAGCAAAGACCTGAGGGCCCAGAACACAGGCCGGGGCTCCAGGATGTTGATGTGCAGTGACCTCTCCTCCGGGAGCCAAAGGCCTTTTGCGTGGAGATCTCCGGTGTGCGCTCTCCATCCCTCCAGGGCAGCGTCTGTCTTCACCGTCTCCTGATGCGCTGGGGTCTGGAAGACCATGCCTGTCGCGAGAGGCGCGCGGGTGCCCCACCACTGGATCGCTTGACGGAAAGTCTCGTGGAGGGAGATCTCGTCTTCGAAGCTTCCCGCCACGTGCATCCAACGGGCGTCAAGGAACTCCTGCAGTGTCCGCATCCGCAACCGGCACAGACGCATGAGGTCGAGGCATGACGACATGCCGAGCAGGGACTTGATGGATCTCACCCTGGCCACTTCCATGGTCAACAGCCGTTGTACCTTGCCCAGGATGGCCTTCGTCCTCAGACGGTGAAGCCAACCGCGCCACTGTGTCGAGTCTGACTCCCAGGAACAGAGCGTCCTGCGATGGTACCAAGCAAGACTTTGCAAAGTTGATCAAGAACCCCAGTTCCGTGAGCAGGCGGACGGTCTTTGCTGTGTGGTCGACCGCGAGTTCTCTTCGTCCAGATAGGGGTATACGTGGATCCCCTGCAGGCGCAGCCGCGCCACCACTGGTGCCAGGCACTTGGTAAAGACCCTTGGTGCTGACTTCAATCTAAAGGGCAGTGCCTTGAACTGGTAGTGCTGCCCTTGGAACACAAATCGTAGAAACTTTCAATGTCCTTTGTGTATGGGGATGTGGAAGTAGGCATCCTCCAAGTCCAGCGACAACAGGAAGTCGCCTTCCTCCAGTTGTCCCAGCACGTGCTGAAGGGTGACCATCCGGAACTTCTGGAATTTGATGTATTTGTTGAGGCGGTGAAGGTCTAGGATTGGCCGCCAGCCGCCGTTCTTCTTTCGGACGAGAAAGTACCGCAAGTATACTCCGGAGCCTCTTTGGGACGAGTTCTATCGCACCCTTTCTCAGCATTGCTCGTACCTCCAGAAGCAGCTGTGGAATGTGGTTTTCTTTCCTGGTCAAAGGTGGGAAACGGGGGCACTTCCTTTGGAACTGCAGATTGTGCCCGTGGGCCACGGCATCCAGCACCCGAACGGTCAGTGGAGATGGACCACACGCCGACGAAGTTAGCCAGATGGCCTCCCACCGGGGTGCTCAGATGGGGGCCCGACATCACGGCAGTTTGTCCTGTTCGGCAAGGCCTTGCCACCCTGGGCTCCTTGGCAACAACGATGATATCCACCGGCCTTGCCGCAGCCTCTGTAGGCTTCTTGCGATGAGGAGCGGGCAGCCTGACGGTACAACGAGGAACTGCTGCTGAATCCTTTGGAGGCACCTTGAGATTTTCCTCCGGAGGTCCGAAAGGACGGCCTTCACTGATGGAGTGCCCAAGGCAAGGGCCGCCTCAGTGTCTGCCTTAATGGCATATAGTGACTCGTCCACTGCCTCGCCGAACAGGTTGTTTCCGTCGAAGGGCATGTCCAGTACCCTGGTCTGCACGTCCTGATGGAAGTCCGTGGCCCTGAGCCAACCGCGCCGGCGAAGGCAAACGCTGTTGCCCATCTAACGAAATCCAGTGTCAGCGATATCCGTGGCTACCGTGATCCAAAGCAAAAACAAAGAGGTGATGGCTGGAAGGTTTAGACTTAATCTTAACCACTGGCAATGCTCTGGGCAACCCTCCAGACCACCGTTCTTCGCCTGCCAAGCCATTACAGAAGGGAAAGACCATATGCAAATCAGGCTTGGCCCCACCCCAAAAGGGGCAGTCCAGCCCGAACTGCTAGGCCACATCCCTTCTGCACGAGACCACAAGCATCCCCAAACATGTTTCGCCCTTGTTGGGGCTCATCAGTGAGGAGTAGCCTGGGTCTCTAGGCCCAGCAGGCACGGGACCCACGTCTGGGCATACCCGTCCCACTCGGGGTGACATAGCAAAAACAAAGAGGTGATGGCTGGAAGGTTTAGACTTAATCTTAACCACTGGCAATGCTCTGGGCAACCCTCCAGACCACCGTTCTTCGCCTGCCAAGCCATTACAGAAGGGAAAGACCATATGCAAATCAGGCTTGGCCCCACCCCAAAAGGGGCAGTCCAGCCCGAACTGCTAGGCCACATCCCTTCTGCACGAGACCACAAGCATCCGAGGTGCAAAAGGGATGTGACCTAGCAGTTCGGGCTGGACTACCCCTTTGGGGGTGGGACCAAGCCTGATTTGCATATGGTCTTTCCCCTTTTGTAATGGCTTGGCAGGCGAAGAACGATGGTCTGGAGGGTTGCCCAGAGCAATGCCAGAGGTCAAGATTTATTCTAAACCTTCCAGCCATCAACTCTTTTGTTTTGCTATTGTCACCCCGAGTGGGAAGGGTATGCCCAGACGTGGGTCCCTTGCCTGCTGGGCCTAGAGACCCAAGCTACTCCTCACTGATGACGCCCAACAAGGCTGAAACATGTCTGGGGATGCTTGTGGTCTCGTGCAAAAGGGTTGTGACCTAGCAGTTCGGGCTGGACTACCCCTTTGGGGGTGGGACCAAGCCTGATTTGCATATGGTCTTTCCCCTTTTGTAATGGCTTGGCAGGCGAAGAACGATGGTCTGGAGGGTTGCCCAGAGCAATGCCAGAGGTCAAGATTTATTCTAAACCTTCCAGCCATCAACTCTTTTGTTTTGCTATTGTCACCCCGAGTGGGAAGGGTATGCCCAGACGTGGGTCCCTTGCCTGCTGGGCCTAGAGACCCAAGCTACTCCTCACTGATGACGCCCAACAAGGCTGAAACATGTCTGGGGATGCTTGTGGTCTCGTGCAAAAGGGATGTGACCTAGCAGTTCGGGCTGGACTACCCCTTTGGGGGTGGGACCAAGCCTGATTTGCATATGGTCTTTCCCCTTTTGTAATGGCTTGGCAGGCGAAGAACGATGGTCTGGAGGGTTGCCCAGAGCAATGCCAGAGGTCAAGATTTATTCTAAACCTTCCAGCCATCAACTCTTTTGTTTTGCTACCGTGATCCAAAGCCACCTCGCCCTCTTGCAGGATTTCAAGGGCTTCTGCCCTCTTGTCCCCATCATAGCGGGCCACGATCGCGAGGGCGTTGGCCGCCTTGATGGTCGTCGCTGCCGACGAGAGGACCCCGACGTCCCATGGCATCCAGCTTCTTCCCCTCGCCGTCCAGCAGGGAAGTGGAAGATGACGCCGTCACCCCATCTGCATTATTCTTGGCTGCCGCGGAGACCACTGGATCCGGGGTCGGTTGCGCCGTGAGGCACAAAGGAGCAGAGTCCGGGACCCGGTACTACTTCTCATACCGGTCTCTTTGCAGGGGCCGTGTACAGGTTCTTCAAAAGGGACAGTCCTTCATCCCACATGTCGTCCAGTAATGGGACTGAGAGGACAGTCTTCCTCTTGGCCTCCCGTCATTGGTAAAGGAACCCCCTCCTTTTTCATCTCCTCGGGGCATAGCTGGAAGAGCTCCGATGCTCTGGCGATCATGGCGTGAAAGGAGCCAATTTCGTCGGGAGGGGAAGCCCAGGGAGGGGGGTGACGGGAGATCAGTTCCGTCGTCGCCGCCGTCGTCCGGCCCCCGCCGTCTCATCCCGATGGTCCAGGCACCGCTGGATCGTCCACCGGAGGCAAGGGTAGCCTCATCCTCCTCTCGGTGCACAGGGTTTGCAGTGCCAGCAAAATCTCATCCTGCCTGTCCATCTGCGGTTGCATCGGATGCGACGGGATGGCCGGCAGCGGCGTGGTGTCCGTTTCCTCGTCGACCTGCTGTTCTTAGTCGGCTCCCTCGCTCTCTATGTCCGCCTCGTCAGGATCCTTCCTGCGGGCCCTCTCCTTGAACTTCTGGTCAAGGGTTGCTTTGACAACAGACAGCTCGTCTTCTGAAGAGGTAACTGAGTCTGTTCGGACTACCTCACCCCCCCCTTTCTCATCCTAGTTTCACTGGGTCCTTTTGATAGGCTGGAAAGACTATTCTCTGGGACGGCAGGGAAACTCTAGGCCTGGAAGTCTCCTCTACTGGGGTCGCCTCTGTAGGCTTCGCCAGGGCTGCCACGACTCCCTCAATCGAGGCCTTAGCCGGGTGAATCGGGGCCTTCATGACCTTGGGCGCGTCTGTGGCCTTCACCATGGGGGGGGGGAAGTCACCGCCTCACTACCGCTTGGCTTTCTCCATCAGGGCCTGCCGGGGCTTCTCCCGAAGCTTACCGGGTTGTCAAACTTCCTCTTCACTGAGCCGGAGCATTGGCTTGTGGCCGACGGTGTCTGACATCGCGCCCTGCCTGGCAGCCGAGGAGCCCGAACCAACGGCGCTCCCGGTGCCCGCGGACTCGCTGTGCTTTGCCTTTTGTTGGGCCCCCGTCGCCGGAGCACCCTCAAAGGTCTTAGAAGACTGCTCGGACTTCTTCTCACCTGCTGCTGGGCTCTTCGCCTCCAGCCAGTTAGCGAGTCGTGTACGACGGTCCTTCATGGTCCGGGAGGACATGTTCCTGCAGAATGCACAGTTCTCCTCCACGTGCACCTTGTCGGCGTGAAGGCAGTAGAGGCACCGGGAGTGCTCATCTTCCTTGAAGATGTTCTGTAGTCCACATCCTGGGCAGATCCTAAACAGCTTGGATACAACGGGCGTCGAGTCTCCCTTGTCCTGGGCCATGTCCACGCGGGGTAGGCCTCAAAAGGTCTTTC
Organism: Ambystoma mexicanum; assembly: GCF_040938575.1. Lineage (NCBI taxonomy): Eukaryota > Metazoa > Chordata > Amphibia > Caudata > Ambystomatidae > Ambystoma > Ambystoma mexicanum. The sequence goes on along the minus strand of NC_090936.1, from coordinate 99,593,395 downwards.
GGAATCCTCAAAGTACTTAACTTCGATGAAAATTCGCCCTTGAGGGGTGTAGAAATTTCCTAAATGGGTCCCCGTTGATCGGAAGATGAAACGGTGGAGCTTGAGGCTCGATTTGACCGAAAAATAAAGAGTAAACTCTTTGGAAAAATGCAACACGCAGTAAAAGCTCGAGAGCTAAGCACGAGGACTCCCATAACTTGAACGTGCGGTAACAATCTGAAGATGGCTGCCAGAGGAGGGGCTTAGGTAGAGGGCAGTCATTGGCTGGGGGCAGTATGGCCCAGAGACCAGTAATTGGTTATTGGTAGAAAGACAGTTCAAAAACTAAACTGATTTTTTCTTTACTGAGGATTCCCAGGCCTGACGACGGGGGAATATTCATGAGCATGTGAATCCATGCCAGACCCCATGCTGGAGAAACTAGGTATCCCTCTGGCACTCAACTGAAGGTGGTGCGTGCCAATCTGTCAGAGTATATAGTTTTGGGAGAGACACAAAGTATCTCTCTATCTTTAGTTGGTCCCACTAACCCAATGGAAGAAGTTGTCTGTTCTGGGGCTTCTTTAGTCAATTCAGAAAAGCAGTTTCAGCACAGCAGCAGGGCTTCACCGGGCACTTCAAGGGTCCAGGAGGATGCAGCAAGCTTCTCTTCACGATTCCTTTGTCGGATGTTTCCTCCAGTGGTCGACTGCCTTCAGTCCAAGAAACCTTGGGCGTCATTACGAGTCTACCGGTCCGGATTTAACGCTGCCGGTAAAACCGTACTGGCACCGTTTACCAGACTGGCTAATTCAGACCTGCAATCCCAGAAACACCATCACCTCAAAGCCACTTCCATGGTGACAAGGCACCCTGAAACCGCCTCGGCGGAAACAGCACCTTGATACACCGACGCACCACTAGTTACCGGCAATGCGTAACACTCTGAGAGGCAAATTGCAAACCCTTAACCATACCAAACCCTAATGTGTAGCCGGCACGACCCCACAGCCAGCCTGCAACCCCCCGCATCAGGGCCTCACCCTAGAACCTGACCCCAGGGCAGATACACACATTGTACCGGCTTGACCGTCCAACTATCGTGTCCATCCTCACCATGATCAAGGACATCAGCAGCTGCATCGGCATCTGGACTGCAACCCCCAATCCCCCATCTGAAGGTGGTTTTGGTACTGTATTTCCTTGGAACTGGAACATATCACACTGCCTTTGAGCTGCACAGGCTGTCACAACCCTGTCTCTCCGGAATACTAGACCAGGTACTGGATGCTCGGTTGCGCCATGTGTCAGAACACATCGCCCTCCCCCGTACCCCTGGTCAGGTCATTGCCACCAAGTTGGCCTTCCATGCCATTGCTAGCATTCAAAATTGCATCGGTGCATTAGACTGCACCCACATAGAGCCGACAGTGCCACATGCAATGGAGTTGGTGTACCGCAATAGGAAACAATACCACTCACTGAATGTCCAGATGGTATGTGACGCTGGACAAGTGATAACCCATTGCTGTGCAAGTTTTCTGGGGTCAACAGATGATTTGATGGTCCTGCGGAATTCAACATTGCCACGCTATATGGAACGCTATGCAGGACAAAGCACATGGCTTTTTGGTAAGTACAACTGCCAATGCATGACCCCTGTGCAAGGGGGGGGGTGGCATCAAATGCAATGTCCTGGGCATTTGGGATGGTACAGCTGGCAATGCATGACCCCTGGCCAATGGCATGGACAGTCACCACACCCCACACATCGTATTGCTATACATAACGAAATGCCACAGTGTGCACGTACCCACCCTGCCAACGGAGAAGCTCACCCTAGACATGTAGTTACAGCACAAGCAAGGCCGACATGAGAAAGAGAGTCCAACACCAGCCCAATGCTCCTACGCTCCCACATAGGACATGATGTGAGCCTACCCGGCATTGTGAACTGACCACAAATTCACAGTGACCATTGACTGACAGCACCATGTGTGGCCATCACTGCACAATGCCAAAGTCACCAACCACACATGAACCCATGGCCATCAACCTGTGCGCATCGAGCTGTAGCCCAATATCAATGCAACAATGTGACCACCAATGGCCCTGGAATGGTATTGTCCTACAAGTCAGATCACAAGATGCCCCATATGACCAATGCATGAACCAAACACGATTGTATTACATTTGATTCACAAATGGAAACCACTAACATGCACCCTTGCTTCAAATCCCATCTAGGTGATGCAGGATATGCACTCACACCATGGCTGATGACGCCCATTCGAAGGCCAAGGAACAGGCATGAGGAGGCCTACAACAGGGCACACATTCGCACACGTGGCATGATAGAGAGAACATTTGGATTACCCAAGGCCAGGTTCCGCTGCTTGAGCCGATCTGGTGGATCGTTACTGTACAGCCCAATAAAGACAGGTAAAATAGTGCTTGTATATGCCATGTTGCACAAAATGTGCATGCGCGGGAACGTTCCTCTGCCCCCCAGACACAGAGGATGATGGTGATGAAGAGGACGATGGGGATGGGTGCACTCCCTGGCAGGGGTGCTCAGATTGGACAATATGCACGGGCAGCACTCATTCACGGCAATATGTAATGTTGTACGACATTAAATGGAATGTATGCTCATTGAATCAAGGATGTCCACTCGTCATGTCTTTCAACAATGCTTTATTTTCAACAATACACCCACCCCCAAACAGACCCAAAGCAACTAACCCCATTACAGACCGCCACGTACCCACCCCCAACCAGGCCCAAAGCAACTAACCCCATTACAGACCTCCGCCACCTCCCCAACGTACCAACTCCCATACAGTCAACCCATCCTAAATGTGCAGACAACAGGGGTGGTGCTTGTGGTCGCAACTGGTGTAACAGCTGGCACATTGCCAAAATATGCCTGCTGCGCCACCAACATTGACTCGGCAATGGAGGACATTATGTTATTCCCCTCCCTCACATGCCGTGACAAGGTCACGTTTATAGTGGCAAATCAGCCTATTGCCCTCGACAGCTGTCGCAGAGGTGTCAGTACTCTCCCTCTGCAGCCTTGCCTCCTCACCTCCTCCTGCTGCTGCAGTCTTGCCTCTTCACACTTCTGCGTAGACTACGCCAATTGTTTTACAACCAACTGTGTGAGGCTGGCCGGGTGTTCCTCTATGCGCAGGAGGTGTGCGCTCACGCTCATTTCGGCCATCGAGTGTGTGGGCGAACGCATTGGGCTGTGCATTCCTGAGGGGCTGAACACCAGGTCAGATAGGGGACTGATGTCGGCCACGTCATCCTGCTTCTGTTGTGCATCGTCCGATAGTACCACCGGTGCACTGTTGCCGCTTGATTCCTCCTCCCTGGCAACAGGACGGGTACTGCTTCCTGTGGCCATCATGGTAGCAGGTGTTAGTACTGTGGAAACAAGCAGCACTGGGGTCTCTGTTGGGAAGGTTGGTCATTGGTGGATGCGTTGGGCCAGTCCTGCCCTGGCTGGGTGGGGGGGGGGGGGCGGGCATTCACACTCATGGGTTTCATCGCTGTTTACTTACCAGCATCGGCAGTTGGGCTGACTCTAGCCTCTCCAGTGTCTACGCCTGGTATGCCTTTGAGGTGCAGGACACTGCTACACCTCTCCTCCCATGACTGTAGCCTCAGTGGAGATTCAGGCCCTCCACCTGTGCCAGTGCTGTGCTGCAATCAGGTTGCGCACTCGCAGCTGTCGATCATCCCACCTTTCTTGGCAATCTTTGACCGTGTGGGTGGTCACCCCGACAGCGGTGCACTTCCGTGCTGCTTCCGCCCAGACCTCCTTACGCCGCTTCTGGGTGCTGCGCCTCTGGTCCGCGCTGAAGAGCACGGGGCATGTTGCACAATGTGATCAATGAGCACCGTGAGCTCTGGCTAGCTGAAGCGTGGCTTCTGCTGTCTGGTGGCCGGGATGCGAGAGGGCATCGTAGTGGTGGACTTTGGCTGGTCCGAGAGGTGATGTGTCCTGTGGTCTCAGGGGATGGCAGTGGATTGTGGTTTAAATAATGGCCGCCGCTCTCCTTCCGGTTTTCGCAATCACTGTTTCCGGGTTCCGGTATTACCGTTTCCGTGGCCGCGGAGGCAGATACGGATATACCACTGCTGTGGTTCATGGTACATGCATGTCCGTGGGTGTTTCCGTGCCAGCGGAGTCACCGTTTCCGCAATGGTCTGCTGCGCGCTACCGACAACCTGAAATCGCACCTTATTTTCACATGCTTGCGGACGCGTTAACAGTGTCACCACCGTCACGGAAAAAAACGTTTTTCGGACCGGTGGACTCGTAATGAGGCTCCTTGTCTTTTATGCAGGTTTCTACCATTCATGCAGAGGCTGGCTGTCACTCACACAGCAGGGTGACTGTCCTGCAAGGACAGCCAGACAATCAGCACTGGGTGCATTCAGGTTACCAAGGAGACTAAGGACAGAGTTTTGAGCACCTCCCTCGCTTCCTGCCCTGCCAGACACACTGGAGCCAGAGGCGAATTTCAGCACTGAAGCCTGCCAAATGCAAAACGAACAAAAGGGTTAAACCTGGTTTCGTGCGCAGAGTAAAACCCAAGAAAGATCTCACAAGCAAGAAATGGCGAAAAAAGAAGACCAAGGACATTTTGACAAAATGGGCACTCATGAGTGCTATGCTGCAGCTAAGGATTCAGTCTGCGGTAAAAATGCACATTGGTAGGAAAAGTAAACCACTGCCACCAGCCATTAAAAGTTGTGAGGGTAACCTAAAAAAAGAATGTTGCATGAGTAAGTAATAAAAGGGGCAACTAAGTAACCTCCCCAGTACTTCCACATAAGATGGGGTGTACTGACCTACATAGAAATAACCAGTAAGTAAAGTCAATTTTACTTTATTACTCTTGGTAACAGTAGTTCACTCAAGAGAAGGTGTTTAAAACTTAAGAGGAATCCAAAGGACTTCTCTGCGACACTGCACTGAAGGTGCTGTGTGTCACCATATAAATGTAGATGCCTATGGAGTTTGTCAGACTCAAAAAACAAAGAAAAAAAGAGAGTCCAAATCAGATCAAAAACACATGAGTGAGAAAAAGGTCTCACTCACTCAATGATAACAATTTTAAGTCCTAAAGTCCAGCAAAAGAGCCGGGGATCTCCAAGGTTGGGGGGAATTGGCACAGAAATGAGAATTCTCCCTAACACCGACTACCTCCAAAGCACTGCCGTAGGAGCCTTCCAGACTTCCTCCCTCTTGTCCCTACGACTGAGGCTCAGGAACCAGGGTCCGCACTACTGTAGCAAGACGGAATCCAGCTGGACCACTAGTCTTCTAACCAGAGGTACTGTTTAGGCTTGGGGTGCTTACCTTACCGCCTTTAGCCACGCTTTTCTCACTTGGGATTGCAGTGGCTTACCTTTTCCAGTTGAATTCAACTCCGCTCTCACAGGCTTCACACCTTGTGACCCTAAAAGCGATTTTTCTGAACTCTCGAACTTTGTGCAAGACTTTTATCCAAGAAGTGCATCAGATCCATAGACTGTCCATTGATACAGTTTGTCCCACAATGGTGGTAGCTTGTTGTATACTGGTACTACTGGGAAAGGCTTCTCTAGACTTCCTTGGAGGATTCAGTTGTGCTCACAGTTGCGGAGACTTTTTTCTAACCTTTTTACTTCCCCAACACTTTTCTTTCTGCAACTCAGAGTCTACAAAAGTATATTGGTGTGATATATAAATGCAAATATTATCCTTGTGATTGAAGTCACCTCAGGGTGTAGGAGTAGTGTATGAAGCATATCCAAAGATTATCCACTAGCTCGATTTGACTCTGGAAAGTAATTTTAAAGTACATTTGAATTTTTACAACAAATAGCTTTTTTAAAAGAATGCTCATTTAAAACGGACGTTAATTAACTATTTATAACAGAAACATTGAGTGTAAGTGTTACTTGGTTACTTGTATTTACAAATTTCAATTGAACAGCTCTCATTTACACCTCTTGAGATAGGCCTAGCTGCTCAGTCACACTACCAACATGTGTAGTACAGACCGATACAAAAAGGTGGGTTACCTAATACCAAGCAGATAAGTGTTGTGTAGTCTCACACAGTGCGACTACACCAATTCTTACCTTACAAAGAACAGAATAAGTACCTAGACTCGAGACAGTACCTTTTCAATGAATACGTTGGTGCAGCAGGTTGGTCCCCAAGGTGGGAAGACAGTAGTCCCCGGTTCGGATTTCTTGGCCTGGGTCGCTGAAATAGGAACATTTTAGGGAACAGATGGATGCACCTGAGCAGTGGGACGCCAAGCAGTGAATTGTAGCGGCACTGGTGCGTTGGAGCCCTTCACAGGCTTCGGTTCAGCGACAGTTGACGTCCGGTAGACTTTATTTTGCTTCTCAGTTCACGACTCCGCTGAGGGGACGTCTAGGAGTGTCAATTTGTCACTGCAGTTCCAGAAGGATACCCACATGCTTCCAGCCGAGACAACGGTTCACAAAACGTTTCATCGCAAAATGACACAGGTCTCAAGGTATTGGGAGTTTGCAGTCTGAAGGTTGTAGCTTTTCGTGGGATGGCGCAAAATGCAGGTGATCTTGAGAATGGTTAGACCCACCAGTCAAGAGGAGTAAGTCATCTTCAAGAGATCTTCCCTGTTGATCGAAAGTCTGGGTCTGATCTTCAGCGGTCAGTCAACAGCTCTGGTGGTCGCTTTGGAAGTTGCTGTGACATCCTTCTACAAATTCCTCTAGGGATCTTCAGTCCAGTGGTCCAGTCAGGCACACTGCAGGACAAAGACCAAGGGTAATTTCGGTTACCACCACCACTTCCTGTACTTTCAGGCACTCAGACAGCCTTGGTGGGCTTTCCAAGGGAAGCCAACCAAAGACAAAAGACCCATCAAAACCTCACCCACCCAGGCAGGTAGAAGAAGGCTCAAGTAAGAACAAGTCATCATGAATAGGGCTTTAAAAAGTACATGCACCATTTTAGGTAAATGATATGATATGGCATTTGGTGACCCTTAATGCAGCTGCAAAGCCAGTCTGCGGTAGAAGTCCATAACATGTTGTGCATAAAGGTACATTGCAACCAGCCTATTAGAAGAACTTCTAACAGTAACTAAAAGTTGGTGGAAAGGCAGAAAAAGAAGACAATGTTTTCCCCTGAGCCCTCCACATAAGGTGGAGTGTGCTGATCTAACATAATAAACTACAGGAGGGACAAAATGGGGTTCCCCTGCCCTGGTAACAATAGTTAATCCAGGTAAAATAAAAAGGGAAGCTCAAGGAGTTCCCAGCAACACTGCACAGAAAGTTCTGTCTACTGCAATAATACATTGTAGATGCCAGAAAACATGGAGGAAAGTGTAAGGCAAGATTGTATGTAGTAACCCTGTGGGAGACTACACCAGCCTTGTTCTCTTGGCAATAGGTAACCCAACCTTTGGTATGGGCCTGTACTACACAAGTTGGTAGAGTGACTGAGCAGCCAGGCTTATCTCAAGAGGGGTCAATGGGAGATGTAGGGTTGGAAAAGTGTCAGTGACAGGTATTCAAATCAAACTTCTACTCAAGGTTTCTTGATAAAATAATGATTTATTAATTTTAACAGTCAGTTTAAAAATAACACTTCTTTAGAAGGTAGCAATATGCAACAATTAAATAGACTTCAAAAATACACTCTCTCAGTTTCAGTAAATAAGTAGATACCCTTTTGGGGTGGCACACAGACACTTCCTATACCCTAAGGTGACTTCAATTGTTAGGACACTCTGGACATTAATATATCACTTGCACATTTACGGCAATACTGAGGTTTGTGGAAAAACAAAATGGTTAGGGAAGGAACCAAAAGGTTAACAAGTTTCTCAAACAGGTAAGCACTTTTCAATCCCCCAATGCAATATGGTTAACCTTTTCCCAGCTATACAAGTAAAGTATGTATGGCTGTTTTGGAGGGACTGATCAACACAAAGTCAGTGTAAGAAGAGTCTTCAGGGAGCCAGGACAGCCAATGTCAATTGAGCAAAGTCTAGGGGAGCTGAGGTACTTCTTGAAGATTAGCACAAATGTCCTGCACAATGTTAAAGAGTTTTGCTGTAAAAATAAAATCACTGTTGGGCCACAAGCTGGGAGGCTTGTGAAGGGCAAAGATGCAAGCAACTCTGCAAAAGGTAGCAAATGAAAGTCTCCAGTGAGATCAAGCAAGCTACACACAAGAGGCAAGTACCCCATGTTACACAGTACCTTGAGTCTGAAGAAAAGGCTACAGCTGGCTTCTGTTCCTGTTGTAGTTCCTGCAGATCCTGTTGTTCCTGGGCCTCAGTCGTGGTGACAAGAGGGAGGGTGTCTGGGGACTCCTGCACTACGGTGTGAAGGTTGTGGGCAGCAAGGGGCATACTTCAGATCAGCAGCACTTCACGGTTTCAGCTACTCGCAAATAGCACCACTGCAGTTCTTGGACACCTTGTGGACTTTCCTTGCTTCTGGACTCCAGCACTCTGTTGAGGTGGCTCAGGCTTGGTTAGTCCCACTTCGAGGGAGTTTGGTGGATCTTCCTGGAGCTTAAGTCCAGCTTAAAAGCAGTGCACTCGATTCTGGTGTCCCTTTTCCCCTGGTGCTCGGTTCCTGCCACAGCAAAGTAGTACAGTCAGCAGAGAGAGGGGTTCCAGTTGAGTACATCTTGGGGCTGATTGGTCCCTCCAGCCCAAGGGGAGAAGTCGTCCTTTCCGGGCTTCTCTAGTCTATTAGAAATTCTGAGCTTCAGCAATGGCTATTCCTCAAAGGACAGCCACCACTCAAGAGTTTGAAGGGTGCTGATTGGCTTGGTTCCTGTATAAAAGCCATGGATCCTGAGGCTGAAGATAAACTGGCACCTGGAACAGAAGAATCGACGAGGAAGAAGAGAAGATGTCCGCAGCCACTTCCAGATGACCAGAGAAGCCCTCTTAGTAACCGCTACTGTCCAGCCCCTTCTTCCAAGCACCAGGCGAACTCTAAAGAGGATGGCTCTCCCCTTTAGATTGGTGGGACCAATCAGTCTTGAGACAACCAGCATTTGGAGCCATCCCACAATGAGCTGCGACCTTCCTTCCACCAGTATACTGGGACCTGCAACCATCATGTAGTGCCTTGTTTTCTAAAGATCGAATCCTCACTAAACTTTGGTGATTACACGCATTGAAGTCCCCTCACCAGACTGCTGTCATGATGCCTAACCCCGGGGAACCAGACCAGGTCCAGCAGCCCCGGGAGCAGGCATCACGTTAGGGGCCATCTGGACACAGACCTGGCGCCATAGGTGCCAGGCTCATAACTTACCTGGACTTACCTGATGCAGACCATGCTGCAAGGGATCCAAGCCCTCAAGAGGCCTAGAAGGGACTACTTTACCTAGGGACTCTTTTGCCACTCAGGTGTGGCGGTGGAGGAATACTTACCTGGAACTACTTTAGAGGCTATTTAAACCACGCCCGAAGAGCAGCACACGCTTCGCGTTATTCTGCATCCAGCAGCGTAACGCTCACCGTGCCTGCAGCAGCATCCAGACTTCAGCCACGCCCGCCTCGAACCCGGAGCACCTAGAAACAAGGGAAAGAAGGAGAAAGGTTAGAACCAGAACATTTACCAGCTTCTTACCTGATTCCAGAGCCATCACATCGTCGAACCAAAGGAAAGACTTTATTTTAAACACGTCGCATCGCCAGCAGCAGCGCTGCGCTGCACTCCCGTTCCTCGCAGCATCTTCACGTTTCACCGCAGCCTCCTGCATGTTCCCGCCGCATTCCGGCACCTAGGGGGAGATAAAGACAATAAGGTGAGCCAAGGGAACATATAGTGGAATACTGGTTACCACCCTAAGACCTACCTGATTTACCACCGGGGGAACCATTCCTCTAATCGGGTTCGGCGCAGCTCCCACTGCACCATCGCCGTACCCGGCCCCTAAGGGGAAACAAAAGCACAACAGGGTGAATCAAAAGGACAATCAAGGGGAGCCACCTCCTGCCATAGATTTACCTAATTTTACCGCCGGAGGTATAACTCCTCGACTCTGGTTTTCACACAGCACCTGAATAAAGGAGAAGACCACAGATTACAGGATTGGATAGGAGTGATGGTCAGGCATTTGAACTCTTACGAACTGCATACTTATGGCGTCTTGCCGGGAGAGTCAAAACAGCCCTGGAACTCACCAATTCCTTCGACCAGTGGGGCAACTGGTCCATCACACGCCCCTGCGCTCGAAGCAGGATGGAGAACTCACCCTTTCAAACCATAAGAAGAGTACTCCTACCGGCCAGACAAACCACACATCTCGGCCCTACGCATTACGCTGGAGGAGGACGCAGCAGCCCAGATCAGACCGGCGCCTCTGTGGGAGTCAGGTGAGCGTAACAACTGCTCGATTGATAAAGTGAGGTGAAACGACCGGGCGATAACCGTTTTACATCTGGTATCCTGAAAAGGATGCCAAAACCACAGACGCGAGAAGATACAAAAAATCCCTTGCTGTTTCTAGTCTCTTCCCTGGACTGCTGCTGCGAGACCCACCTCAGAGTCCCTTCTTTCGTCTGCGTGACCAAGAATCCATTGACCAGGTCTGCTTCTTCGTAGAGGCATTGTGCTGCAGCTTCCTCACTCCTAAGGTACTGTGACACTCTTTGTAGAACTCACCTACAGCGGAATTGCTGCTCCTGCATTGCTGGAATGCCGATTCATGCGTTTGGGAGTTTTCCCATACACGTTTGTCCAGGCCTAACACCTACAGGGAGAATTCTCTGAAGTTACTAACCCCTTTTTACCAACCAAAAAGTTACTCCAAACTAACTCTGGGACACTCATAACTAGTTAGGGGTGGACTTCTAAAGTGATAGACCTCTGGAATTATTAGCAAGTATTTACTTTACTTGTGTTTGTTTCATTTATCTTACTTGAAACAGTTGATTACTTTTACTTACATTTTAATTGCATACTGCCATTCTAAAAAGTATTACAAAGTGGTTTACTTGCTGTGAATAATGCATTGGTTTTCCTAAAGTTGTTATTGATGTGTTATAGTACTTGCCCTTTAACTTTACCTCACTGTATATATAACACAAACCATTATTTTTTATATAACGTTTAATGTGTGTATGCTCAAGTTCCTTGTACCACCCTACAACCCTGGTCTCCCTCCTAAGATAAGCCTGTCTCCTCAGCTATTCCCACCAACATACTTGTGTGGTTCAGGCCTATACTAAAGATTGGAGCCCTGTGTCCCCACGTGTGAGTCTTCTCTAGTCCTACTTAAGGCAGACTTTTGGAAAAACCCCTTACAATCATGCTAATTTGCTAACCTCCTGTAGTACTCATGAAAAATTGTGGAGGGCGTGAGGAAGTTTTGCACATTAAAGCTTGGGTACTGTTAATCAGAAATTCCATGTTAAGAAGTGGCAGAGAAGCAATGAAAATACAAGAGCTCGCAAATTACCTTCTACAAGTGAAAACCTGAGCACAAACTTAACATCTCAAATCTATTACAAAGAAAACACATTTGCCCTTTACAGGATAACAGGGCTTCAAGAACTACAGTGCAAACCTGAGAATTAGGTCCTTCGCCTTCTCAGAGATAGGCACTTCTGGAGGGAACACAAGAGTTTCTTTCCAGTTCATGACTTTCCTATATGTTTCTTGTGGCGTTTCAGAACAGAACGGTGGATATCCTATAGAAACCAACATATCCAAGTGCGTTAATGTAAGACAAGATCAATAGGGCACCAAATGCAAAACATAACTACAGCATTTTAGTTCTGGAAAAGAAACAGTTGTTGGATCAGAACTTAAAAAGGTAAAACAGCATTTTTAAAATTATTTTTTTTAATTGTTTTTGATGCATACGCACCTTTACAAATTGTTACAAAATCAAATAAAACCAACAAAAAGATTAACATAATATCCATTTTAAAACACAACACTTCTATTCACATATAAAAAGCGAAAAACAACGTTTTCTAAATAATCTAAACAACCTTTTCTACTTCACTGAGCTATGAACAAGTGATGACTAACACACTGTCAATCACCATTGAAGCAAATTAGATAAACACCATTTCATTCGAGGGATTATGGAGCTCTGCACTGTAGTTGTACTGTATGGCTTGTTTATTTGGAAGCCAACAGAATGAAGTTAGAAGTACATTCAAATACACAGTGTTTAGCTGAAAGTTTAAGTTATTTGATTGCATTCCTGTTTCTTCACAATAGGTTTCCACCAGAGATTTGATAACTATTGAGCTGTCAGTGGGCAACATTCTAAAACACTCTTTTTAAATGATGGCTTTTATAGAATTCATGGCAGCAAGTGCCAGAGGGGAGGAGTATGTAAGGAGGCTTAAATATATATGAGAGAGAAGCCAGACGACGAAAGAAGTGTGTGTGTATATGTGAAGATGTGTGCGTGCGCGCGTGTGTGTGCGTGTGTGTGTGTGTGTGTGTGCACGCGCGTGTGTGCGTACTGGGTTTGGTATGTGCGTGCATGTATCACCCACTAGCTAGCTGTTCATCAACATACATAAATAAAATGTCGTTCGACTCACAGTGCCTGAACAAAACCAGTCCTGAATGACCAGCTGGCTGTCCGGGAAGGACAGCCACCCTGCTGTGTGATTGACAGCCTAGGCAGTGAATGAATGGGAAACTTGCTTAAAAGGTGAGTGTTTTGGGACTAGAGCCAGAGTCGAGCACTGGAAGAAACATCCCAAGAAGAAATTGTGAAGCGAAGCCCGCTGCAACTTCCTGGACCTCGATTTGCCTGGTTAAACCCTGCTGCTGTACAGACCTTTTTCGCATCGACAGAGAAGCTCCGGATGGGACGACTTCGCCCCTTTGGTTAGTGGGACCAACTAACCCCGACACAAACTCCACTTTGGGGACAGGGGTCGAGTGTCCATCACCGAGTGAAATGTCTGCCATGGAACAAATCCAATCAAAAGCTCCAGGAGCCTCCTAAGGACACTCCAGAAGCAGGAAATCCTGATCCACAGTCCCCTCAGCAGTGCCCAGGATGGAGGGAGCAAGGAAAGTCCAAACGAAGATATTTGTTCTGCATCAGTGCTGTTTGCAAGGCGCAGAAACCGCGAAGAGCCGCTGAACCGAATAAAACCTGTAGCTGCCAAAGCTTTTCCCTAGTACTGCCGCAGGTGCCCTCCAGATGTCCGCCCTCTTGTCCCCACAACAGAGGCTCAGGAACCAGGGCCTGCTTGGCTGTAGCAAGACGGCAACTGGACCACTTTCTTCAAACCAGAAGTACTTTTTGGGCTTAGAGTACTTACCTTCTTGCCTTAAATCAATCTTTCTCATTTGAGAATTGCACTTGCTTAACTTTGAGTTCTTGAGGTCCTCTCAAATGGCTGGTGGCAGTGGTTTAGTTTAGTTTTTCCTACCATTGTGCTTTTCTACCACAGGCTGAACCCTCCGCTGCAGTACAGCACCCATGGGTGACCATTTTGTCAAAATGCCCCCCCCCCCACATCCCCAACCCAGTCTTTTTTTGCCACTTTCTGTTTGTGAGCTCTTTCTTGGCTTTGTTAGGCAGAGTTTGCATGCAGTACCCTCTGGGACCACTACACACGACTACGACTACAGGTGCAAGCCAAGCCAACCTTTGGGATAAGTCTGTACCACACAGTTTTTGGTAGCGAGCTGAGCAGCCAGGCTTATCTCAAGAGGGAATGTGAGCTGTAATGGTGTTACACAGAGGTCTATAATTCAAGTATTCAGATAGACGCTTATAATCAAGGCTTCTTGGTTAAAAACTACTTAAATAATTACACAGTCAGTTATAAAACATTTGCTAAAAAGGAGACAACCAATACCACACAGAAATATACTACAGTACTTCACTCTATCAGGTTCTGAGACATTTAAACTACTTTGAAGGAGGACCAAAATGGCATTGAGAGCATTTGAAGTAGGTTCAAAAAGGCATAAGTTAATTAAACAAATATTACAGTTACTTAAAAACAGTGCAAATAGTTTGAGTTCACCAGAGGAGTTAGTTCAATGCAATAGGTAGGCCAAAGTCAATGGACTAGAGTCTTGTATGGGTAAAAACTGTTCTGGTAGTCTTTGCCACGGTTCTTAGAAGTAGTTCATAGAAGAAAGGTTCATATGTTTGGACACAAGCTGACTAGGCCTGCAAGTTGCCAAAGTTTCACACTTTCGCAGTGAGAAGTAAGTCCTCTCAGTCGGGTATTCACAGTACCTTATGTTGAAGAAAATGATGCAGCAGAAGACTTCTGTTCCTGGCAGTTCCTGCAGATCTCGCTGTTCCTGAGCCTCAGTCGTGGGGACAAGAGGTAGGACGTTGGGGGGACTCTTGCACTGCACGCGTACTAGTCACAAAGCGGACAAACTGGCAAATCTTTGATTCCTGTATCTGACTTCAAGCACACAAACTGGTGTCCTTCTCCCTGGTTATTCGGTTTCCTACAGCACTCTGAGGAAAATGCAACCAGATCCGAGAATGGTGTCCCGGTGGCTTATGAGTTGATTGGTCCCACCAACTCAAAGGAAGAAGTCTTCCTTGAAGGGTTTCTCTGTCGAGATGAACTTGGCGATTCGGACCTGCAGCAGGGATTCACCGGGCAAACTAATGGTCCAGGAGTTGCAGCAGCTGTACTCTTCCAGCTCGTCTTCAGGTCTTTCGTTCCAGTGGTCGACTCTGCCTTCCAAGCCAAGTCGCCTTTTAAACAGTTTTCTCCCATTCATTCCAGCCTAGCTGCCACTCGCCCATCAGGGTGGCTGTCCTTGCCTGACAGTCAGCCAGCCAATCACGCCAGAGTGAATTTGGGTCTCCTAGGAGACTAAGCACAGGGAGTTTCGGGCACCTCCCTCACTTTCTGCCCACCCCAGACTCTCAGGCGCCAGAGGCGGTCTTTAGTTCTCAAGCCTGCCTAAGGCGTAGGAACAAAGGGACCAAACCTGGTTTGGCGCGCAGAGACAAAGTCCAGAAAGACCTTTCTAAAAAGAAACAGCGGAAAAAGAAGACTGAGACCTGTTTAAACAAAGGGCGCTCAGACGCCATCTTGAAAAACATGGCTCCCGCGAAATTTAGCTACCGGTGTTCGCGGTCGGGAAAAATCATGGTAGTTCGTTGTAAAACCACTGCCACCAGCTATTTCGATAGGAAAGGGTAGCATTTGACTTCTACATGAGTTTCTAGACACAGGGGATACTAGGTAACCCCTCCAGCACTCTATAGTAAGATAGTGTGTGCTGGGTCTAGGAATTTAAAAAGACTAGTAAAGTCAATTTAACTTTACTTTCTCTGGGAAACAGTAGTTTATCCCAGAGAAGGTATTTAAACCTTGGGATAGCCTGTAAGGCTTCCCTGTGTCACTGCACTGAGGGTACTGTGTCACACACATGAAAGGATGATGCATATGGAGTTATCTAAAACCCCATAATCAAAAAACACAAGAGTAAAACACACATCAAAATACATGAGAGTGGGGGAAAAAAGGTCACACTCACCAGGTAAAAAAAAATCAAGTCCTCAAAATGCAGCAAAGTCGCTGGGGGTCTCGAAGGTGAAGGGAATTAGCACATTTATGAGAATTCTCCCTAACAGGGTTTTACTCTGTTTTGTGTTTTGAGCCCTTTGTTTGTCTTGCCTTTGGCAGGCTTCAGCCCTGAAGCCCACCCCTGGCTCCAGTGTGTCTGGAAGGACAGGATTTGAGGGAGGGTCCCAAAACGCCTGTCCTTTGTCTCTAGGAATGCCTGAATGCAACTAGTCCTTTCAGAACAGCCACCCTGCTGTGCAATTGACAGGAATGGCAGAAACCTGCTTAAAAGGCGAAGGTTTTGGGACTACAGGCAGAGTTGACCACTGGGAGAAACACCCGACGAAGAAACTGTGACCGAAGCTTGCTGCAACCTCCTGGACCTTTGACTTGCCCGGTGAAGCCCTGCTGCTGTGCTGAACTCATTTTCACCTCGACAGAATCCTCAGATGGAACGACTTCTCCTCCTGGGTTAGTGGGACCAACTAACCCTGAGACAAACTCCATTGGACCACTATCCCTGACTCTCTGTTCTCCGTTGTTTCGGAAGCCCACTGCCAGTGGTAGAGTGTCTGTAGTCGAGTGAAACGTCTGCAGAGTTAACACATCCGGCTAGAAGCTCTAGAGCCTCCTAAGGACCCTCCGGATCCAGAGTCCCCTCACCAGAGTGCAAGGCCAAGGGAATGAAGGAAGTCCAACTGGTATCCGTGATCCACATCGGTGTGGTTTGCTAAGTGCTGAAACCACAAAGCGCCGCTGAACTGAAAAGAACCATAGCTGCCGACGACCTTCCAAGTACCGCCGCAGGAGCCCTCCAGACGTCCTCCCTCTTGTTCCCACGACTGAGGCTCAGGAACCAGGGTCTGCACCGCTGTAGCAAAGCAGAATCCTGCTGGACCACTCTTCTTCTAACCAGAGGTACTGTTTAGGCTTGGGCTATTTACCTCACTGCCTGTAGCCGTGTTTTTCTCACTTGGGAATTGCACTGGCTTACCTTCTTTGATTTTTGTGAAACTAACTGTGCAATACTTTGATCTAAGAAGTGCATCAAATCTTCATGCTGTGTCCCAAATGACTTTGGCTGTCCTGGCTCCCAGAAGGCTCTTCTAGTGCATTGACTTTGCTACTCTTTGTCCCGCATAGGTGGTAACTGGTACTGCTGGGGAAAGGCTTAGAAGAGTGTTCGGTGAATCAAGGAGACGGGAGCTACGCATATCCTAAAACAGTCTGTCCACTATTTCCTGCATCTGGAGGGGGGACTAATTGCTACATACACTCCGGCAACTAGCGGAGCAGAGTTTAGCAGAGTGTTCGATGTTCCGTGGCTCCGGGCGGAGCAGGAATTCACCAGCGGCTGTGGAACACAGTTTACATCGGCACTCTACGGTGTTCTTGAGACGGTGCGAAAGAGCCTTCTAGTGGGCAGTACCATAGGGTGACCATTACTGCTACATGCTTATCGCTGCATGGGATAGCCACCAATGGTAATTTTCTGCTTTTGAATTGGAGTTAATTTATTTATTGACAGTGCCTAAACCTGTAAGTTTCACAGCGCTTGAGTTTCTCTACCAAATACGGCTGTAATTGGTTAGCTGACTTTCTCGACCATTGTCTGACTGGCTCTCTTTGGAGGACCTTTCCTTTGTACCGCCATTGCACTTTGAAATCAGCTGGACTACAGTGCATCTGCAGTGATAATTATTCTCCGAGCATCTACTGTCTATCGTTTTGAAATCTGTGAGCACTGTGCTGTGGTGACTGTGGGGCTGAGACCCTTTGAGCCACAGCAGTGCTCATTCTTCCACAAAATGTCTGTTGTGTGTTGTGGTGACTGTGGGGCCTCTGAGCCACATTGAGATCCCCGATATTTTGGAGCACTGCTTGCCAGCTAAGTCTGGCCTGGTGATTTCCATTTTGGCGAGACTAAGTGTGCTGGGAAGTGAGGGGCACAATCTGGTGTCTTGGCGAGTTGATATTGCTCTCTATATCATGCCTTGTGCTTTGCTGCTTACCTTACTACTACTAATTGTTCATACTGAAGCGATGGGCCGGTGCCCCCTTTTCAACTCGCCTGCCAAAGTGTGTGGTGTTTTCCCTTATGTGAGTTATGATGGATTTATCTGCTCAACTAGCCTCTTTGGAAGAAGTGACTGAAGTTGAAGATAGTTTGCCCGTTGAGGTGCTTGTGGATATCCCTGCTAACACAAGCCAGACTAAACTTGCTTGCCCGCAAAGGACATTAAGCTGGCTAAATCCACTTAATCTGACTCCAAGATCACCTCACACTTTTTCCCATAACGTGCTCCAAGGAACCCATTGACATTGGCTCTGCTGCGCAAACTGTTGCAGAGGATCCGTCAAAATAACTTATTGCCTCTCCAATGCTTGGGTTCCAAGACTATGGAACTGGTGGCAAAGTCCTTTTCCCTGCCTCCTGAGCACCCTGTGCTTCCACTCCTGGATCTCCCCCATGTCCAGCTGCTCTTTTCCTACTGGAATAGCTTTCCCTTCCACTGTGGCACTGCCTGCTACGTCTTGTAGCTATCTCGTAGACAATCCTCTTTCTGTCATGTCTGTGGGTGAAACTGTGCATGTATTGTCCCTTCTGACCAAAATGCCTTGATTGGTTTCTCAGACCAAGGGAATCTCTCCCAGTATGACCCTTTACCTGAGCCCGTACTGGCCACTGGTGCTCTTGTGCATTCGGCTCCTGTCCTAGGTGTTCATTCTATCATCGATCCCTTCTTGGAGATTTCAATTGGCTTCAAGGATGTTTCCTCTTGCCCCGTTGGTAACCTTCATCCTGTTGCTCTCCGAAGGCAATATGCGTTTCCCTTGCCTGCATCTATGTGTTCCAAGGAATCTATTGACCTCTCCAATGTTAGCACTGCCACTGCTAGGCGGTTTGATGTCTTGGAATCCTTATTGATTGACTTAACTACCAAATGTAATTTGATTGCTACTAAACTGGATGGGCAGGAATAGTCACTTAACAAGTCTCTGGTTTTAAATTGAGGGGATTACTAGGGTTTTAAATAACCATGAAACATACAGGTACTGGTTCGAACTATGGACACCTAAGTCCCCTCCCATTGCAATCTCCACAAATTGCTCCGCCTTGCTGGTTCCCCCCCATTCCACCGCCTCAGGCCACAAACCCCCCCCATCCTCCAATATCGACTCCACAGGCGTCATATCTTTGGTGAACCATCCAAAGCGCCGACCCCGGAAGGTAATTCGTCAGGCATTAATGTATGAACCCTTTAACAATAAAAATAGGAGAAGAGTTACGGTGATTGCCTTTTGTGAGGTACCACCCCCTGCCCCATTCCCTATATTTCTTTCGCCCCCAGGGCAAGGCTCGGTACCCGCCGCCCCCAGAAGTGATTTACCTCTCTAACTGTGCAGTCTCTGAGGATTTTATGTTGATTGAGTCTGGCCTTGCAGTAATTGACCTAACTTGTATGCCTGTCTCCATATTGGAAGCTACCCCTCCTGCACCCAATTTTATGCCCACATTTGGGCCTCAGGGCACGTTGAATTGTACCAATACCCCCTTCGTGGCAATTGATCCTTCAAAAGTGAGAAGGACGGTCGCAAACTTCTGTCCAGACTGTGGATGAATACAGGGTTCTCCTCCCTCACGCTTCTGTGACTAGGCTAATAGTGGAACTTGAGGGCCCGCTCGATGCTGCTGATGGTCCTGATTCAAAGGCATTGTGGATTCAGTGCCTTTTTAGGGAGGCAGATGATTACCATTTGAACCGAGCCCAGTTGCTTCACCTATTCCACTACATTATCCCCCACGGGTCATTCGTAGTGAAGATATTAAAAACGTGGATCTTTGTGAGCATTCTACTTACGCCACTTCAGTGGTTTATTTTCACTCAAAGGAAACATTGGCTTCTACGCTTAAATATTCCGACCATCTCAACCGATTTGGCAAGTAGTGCACCATCATTCACTCAGTCTATGGCAAAAGATACATGCCGGCGGAGAAAAGGTGTTGAACCCTTAGGTGTTCCAGTTACTGGTAATTCTCTTCCCATTGTACCCAGTTTGCCGGTCGATATTGGGACCGTTGGTGGTCCATCGGGGGAAGGGAACCACTGGGCATGGCTAGCCAGGTTGGCGGCACTAAAGAGGATACAGAACCTTTAGCTCAGTTTATAAGTTGGAACTTCCATAGCCACTAATTAGTTTGAGGAGGGATGTCTTATGGATTTAATCAATCAATATTCTGTGGCTGCTCTACAGGAGACTTGGCTAATGGAACCTCTCGTTATCGATGGATGGCATTTATTCACAAATTGGCCACCCAAGTATGCTCCTGGGTGTCAAAAACACTTTGGGGTTGACAGAAATCCAGACAGGCTCCCCTAACATTCTTATGGCTGTGATTAATGTTCCACTTGGAAGCACCTGCAGCCAAGTGGCTATCATTAATCTCTATGATCCACCATATGGAGTGCCCCACTCCTTGGTGCCGTCTGAGATTGAGACCTTGATCTAACATCTACCATCCTCCTCGTGTATCATTTGCGGGGACTTTAATTCACAGAGAACGTCCTCCCAGTTTTTGGTTGACTCTGGCGGAGACCCCATGACCACACGTTTGGAGGACAACCTTTTGACTCTCCACTGTAAACTGGGTATGGATGTGCTTCCTTATATTCTCGCGGCTTCTCCATGATCAATGGAGCTTTTCCGTCGGACTCTCGTCCGAGGTGCACTTGCATCGGTCCAATGTCCAGTAGTATCTTGGACTATGGGTTCTTGTTATCCGACCATTGCTTGATCCTGGACATGGCATTTATCCCTGCTTACAGAGTGACCATCGGCCTCTTGTGCCGACTACCTTTACTGTGCACCATGCTGCCCCAGTGAACACTGGAGCCCTTGAGATTAACCCCACATTAAAATCGTATCTCCTGGACGCGGCCTTTGAATATCCACACTGTGCATTACTCCATTTTGTTGAGCGTTGGGGGAGGGGTGCTACTGTACTTCTAGAGGACTATCTGTATATGGTATTGGAGGATTTTGGTGAAATGATGACGGCCTCTGTACTATCAGTCTTCACCAAGACCTAGTCAATTGCAAAGTGACCGGCCATCTTGCCATCATTGCATCACCATCCGTAGGATGGTGTTGTGGCTAACATGAGGAAGGTCTTGTGCCTCAAGCTGCGCCTTATGGGAACGATATCGGATCCCTCTACACATGCACTTCACTTGAAAAAAGCCAAGAGCACCAATCGCTCATCGATCAAATTCCATCGGTACACCTCCGAATGCGCCGTTGGCGGAATCTGGTCCATTTGGCCTCCTCCAATAATCCACGTGAATTTGAGGGCTATTGACGGGAATCAATCTACGCACAGACATTTTGGGGTTCCTGCCAATGCGTGGGTTAGTAATGGTTAATAAGAACAGCTTGGGCGGAGGAGTGCCAAGTGCTGCTGCTTGCTGTGTTCCTTTGGGTAAATGGCAGCATCGCCTCACACACAACAATATTCATAAGAACATTCTGGGCAGCAAGTCTTCTAGGGCCTCTGGGCCCGATGGCATTTGTAGCATGATCATTAAGAAAGATGCTGATCACTGGGCTGTTGCATTAGACTGTCTCTTCCGTTTGATTGTCGAAGCACAGGTTATTCCATCTTTCTGGTCTGATAGCATTATTGTGCCCGTTTGGAAAAGGGGGCCCCTGTCAACCCGGGTAAATACCATCTCCTTGCAATGCTTGATCCATCCTCTAAAATCTTCGCCAGTATCCTTCTTGATGAACTCTGGGCTTGGGCGGTGTCAGCCAACCTTATCAAGCCCAATGGATTCCAAAAGGGACTTAGCACTATGACCAATTCCCTAGCCCTTATCCAACAGGCTTTGCTTACCCGAAAGTGTACAGTGTACGCAGCGTTTATTGATTATAGCACAGCGTTCGACTTGGGTAACTGCAATAAACCGTGGTGCAAACTTTCTGCTTGGAACATCCCTGCATGTTTATTAGCCATGATTATCCACCTCCACAGTGATACTCTGGTTAACGTCCGGCTGGACCAACTGGGCAATAACTCTCCCTGGATCCCCATGTTATGTGGAATTAAGCAAGGATGTAGACTGGCTCCTCTTTTGTTCAACCTATATATTGCTGATATGGGTGCGGCTTTGGTGAATCCCGTTTCGATTACCCCCGCCCCCCAACTTGGGTGATTTCCCTCAACAATCGATCGGGTTTGCTGACGATATTGTTTTGTTGGATTTAACCACTTTTGGCCTCAGGCTGCCTTGGAGGCCTTCAAGTGTTATTCTGATACCTTGGAATTGGTGATAAACATCTTCAATACCAAAATTATGGTATTTCACCCTTTTAGCCAAAAGAAGATCACCATACCTTGGCACTTGGAGGAGGAAAAACTCGAGAAAGAGTATAAATATCCGGGTGTCCTCTTTGATGGTTGCCTACATGGCAATCGTCATCTAGATACCAGATTAAGGTGTTCAAGCTTTGGGGGCCCTAGGAATAATGGCTCATTTGTGTGGAGGCCACTCCCTAGGGTTCTTGGCCAAATCATTTTTTGGCAAATATCAGCCCTATGCTAATGTACAGTGCCGTTCTTTGGCAGCCCAGTAACATGGCGGGATCATCCAAACTGGAATCCTTTTTACAAGTAGCTCCGGCTTCCTACTCAGACTCCCGTTCAGATCATTTTGGAGTTTGGCATTTTTTCTAGCATGGCAAGACTCCAGTTGTCCTCCCAGAATCTCTTTTGGCAATTTGCCAATGCAGAGGTTGGTACTCTAAACTCTGCGATTCATTGTGCCTGCTGTTCCAAAATCCATTGTATGCAGTGTAGTGCCATACTTTGCTTGGTCACGGCTGGAAACACATGGTTGGCTCTGTTCCCGGGTGCTACTTTGAGCTTCCCATTTCTCCAATTTAAAGCTGCCGTTTATAGACCTTTTCGTGAGCTATATATGGCGCAACTGGCTTCTATGTCAAATAGTGGTTTATTCTTTCAATACATTTCTGCCCGCCCTGGGCCACCCAATTACATCAACCAATTTGTGGTCAACACATTGGTCTGGGACTACTTTAAACTCAAAACTAATTCCGTCAAGAGTTTTGAAATCACAGGGGCCTGTTTAAATATCCCCAGACCTGCCAGGAAGGGTCGCCTTTGTGGCTGTGGCGCCCTGGAGCCGGTCCAGCATTTAATCCATTGCACATTTTTTTGCGGCCATAGGAGAGCGGCATGTGTGGCCGCGGGCATACACCCTGACCCTATTGCTGAGGATATTTGGACATTATTCATGGAGGGGAATTATGAGCCTTGTATTATCATTTTCACCCTTCTTTTGAGGAAGATAGCTAGCATTTTGGAGAGCCAGTATAATGGGTTGCAAAGGCGCTTTGTTTCTCCTTGCCCATGGACGGGCGAATACACTGTAATGTGTATTAGTATACGAACGCACAGTTGGGAGAGGTAGTGGGAATACTGTTTTGAAATTTTAACTGATGTATTGTGTCCAACTGTGATCAACAGTTAGCCAACTGCTGTATTTTTTTTTATTGGCGTTTGTGCTTAAAGCTGTTGAAATATACGGCTATATGAGAGTAATTAAAAAAAAAAAAGGCTCATCTAGACTGGATTGGAAGATTTAGTTCTCACATTTGTTGAGAAACGATTGTAACCTTTTTTATTTCCCTTAATCTTTCCTTTCTACAACCTCAGATTCTGCAAAGTTTACTAGTGCGATACATAAATGCCATTACTGTCTTTGTGATTGAAGTCACCTCAGGGTGTATGAATTGTGTAAGAAGCCTATCCAAAGATTATCTACTAACTTATTTTGATTCTGAAAAGTAATTTTAAAGTCGATTTACATGGTTACAAAGAATTTCCTTTTTAAGAATGCTCATTTAAAAATTGATGTTAATTAAATAAATAACTATTTATAACCGCAACCTTGAGTAGAAGGGTTACTTGTATTGACGAATTTGATTTGTACAACTCCACAGCTTACATTTACCCGTCTTGAGATAGGCCTGGCTGCTAAGTCACACTACCAACTTGTGTAGTACAGACCTATACCAAAAGGTGGGTTATCTAATACCAAGCAGATACTTTTTGTGTAGTCTCGCACAGTGTGACTACACCAATTCTTACCTAACACCAATCCTGAATTGTTGGGACTTAAGGTACTTCTTCAGACGGCCTAGGTCCAGAATGGATGTCCAACCCACTGTCTTCTTTCTTACTAGAAAGTATCTGGCATAGACTGACGACCTGGAGAGGCATCAATCGCCCCTTTCCGTACCATGGCTCGCACTTCTTCCAGGAGCTGAGAGAAGTGAAGCTCCCGACGGGGAACCGGTGGAATATGTGGTACCTGCGTTGGAACTCCAAGGTGTGCCTCTGGGCGAGAGCATCCAGCACCCATTGTCATGATTCCTGCCCCTCATGTCCCCAGCCCTCCAAGATGTCAGGCTGCAGCCAGGCCACGATCACCTACATGGCCCTCAAGGGCATCTCCATCCCTCCAAAGACCCACTTGGAGTCAGACTTGGCGCTTGTGGCACCAGACACACTCACTCCCATAGGATAACATTGGGGTTTGGACTTGTAGTGCATTGATGGGGACAAGATGGATGCCCCCACATATTTCGGTTCCCAGAACTGCATGTGCGGTCTAGTCTTTTGGGTGTGGTTCAGCCCAGAGACACCTGGGATACCCAGAGATCATTTAAGCCACACCCAGGCTGAGAAACATGCTTTGCGTTTTCTGCACCTGCAGCGTGACACTCACCGTGTTTGGATCGGTCTCCAGTAGGCCTGCATCTTTCTTCTGTGCTCAGCTCCTGCAAGAACAAGAACACCGTTGGGAACAGCCTTACCTTGCGGCGCTTCTGCCCAACCTTCATCGCTCCTTCTGTTCTGCGGGCATCTTCAGCGGCGTCATCCCCATCCCGGCACGCCGCTTCCTAAGGAAAAGGGAAAAGAACAGAAAAAAGGCATTAGTAAGCTTTCTGCAAATCTTCGCTTATTTTAAAATACTGCACAAGCTTCAAACACTTACCTGAATCGTCTCATCCATCTGCAAGAGGGAAAAGACACTCCAGGTTAGCGTGGAAACATCTAGAGGCGCCGCATACCGTGCTTACCCACCGCATTTGTTCTTCATAACCGGCATTCACGCTGAAAACGTTGCGGCTCCTAAAAGACACAGAAAAATAACAGTTCAATGCAAATACGAAAGGGGTGCATCGCGCTCTCACTCACCTTCAGCGCTACTCATCTCAGCAGCACGCCGCCATCCCCGGATGCCGGCCATCATCTAAAGAAGGAAAGTAACGAAGTTAGAGAACTGTTCAAAAGACTCATTATACTTACCTGTCGGACTCTTGCCAGTGAAGTAACTAGGCAGCAACGAGCCCACATCAATCAATGCGCCCCTGCGCTGAAAGCAGAACGGAGAGCACACTATCCAAGAAAACAAGGTGAGCTGTGGATCAAAGAGAAGGGTTGGACCCCGGGGAAGAAGGGGTTTAAGCACATGGAGACAATAGGGAGTTAAACTCTACCACTCCTGTGTTTCAGGCCCAGTCTCCAGTCGAATAGGCTCCAGGGAAGAGTTTGAGGTCGTAAGAGGTCAGAACAGGCTGAGTGACGTCCCCGTGGATACCAGGTGAGCGTTACACCCATCTGTCGGTGGTGATCTTCCACTCGCTGATGAAACTCGTCAGCCAGCCTCCCACCGGGGTGCACGAGTGGGGGCTCGACGTCTCGGCCAGTTCAGGCTTGCTTGGGCGCCGGCGCCCTGCCGTGCCTGCAACACTGACCTCTGCTACCCTAGGCCTGTGAGCGGCAACTGTAGGCTTCCTGCGTAGAGGATTTGGGAGGTTGGCTGTGAGACGTGGAGAATCCCTTTGATGATCTGCTCGATTTCCCCATGGAGGAGCGAAAAGACAAGCGATGCCCAGGGAGCACGCCATCTATCAGTTTTAATGACCTGGAGGGAATCTACCACTTTTCCAAACAGATTTTCCCCATCGAAGGGCATGTCCAGCACCTTTGCTTGGACATCCTGATGGAAGTTAGTGGCCTTCAACCATCCTTGACGAAGGCAGACACAGTTTCCGATCTGCTGGAAACCCGTGTCGGTGACGTCCACTGCCACTGTAATGGCATGGTCAGATGCCACTTCCCCTTCCTGAAAGAGGGCGAGAGCTCCCATCTTCTTGTAGTCGAGGAGCAACTCCAGGAATGGGCTCATCTTGTACCACAACCATCTGTCATACCTTGCCAGGATAGCCAGGGCGTTGGCCGCCTTGATTGTGGATTCTGCTATGTAAATTCCCCCTGGCGTCCATCCTCTCCCTCGCTGTCCGGGGGAACGGACAATGATGAGGCCGGGTTAGCCAAACGTTTCCTTGCGGCAGCCAACACTACCGAGTCCGGTGACCGTTGCAACCTCAGGCGCTTGGGTGCGGAGTCTGGCACCCTGTACTTCTTCTCCAACCTGTCTTGCTTGGCTGGAGCCGTGCATTGGTTCTTCATGAGGGCTAGGCCCTCCTCCCAAATGTCATCCAGAAAAGGTACCGCCATGATAGTCTCTCTCTTGGACTCTAGCCTCTGATACAAGAAACCCTCCTTCCTGGTTTCCTCGTGCTCCCGCTGGAACAGCTCGGAGGTCCTGGAGATCATGGAGTGGAATGATCCCACTCGTCTGGAGAGACGATGAGGAGCATCCAAATGCGGTGATTCTTTGTCCGCCACGACAAAGTCCTCATCTTCGTCGGTACCCGTGGCCGTATCCGTACCAGTACCTGTTTCTGCTGGGGCAGCTGGGACCAGAAGTGGTGGAGGAGGTTGATGTGGGGGCATCGGATGATGCTTTCTCTTTTTACGCAGAGGCTGATCAGGAGTCTGCGACACTACAGGTGCCGGTGCTGGGGGCAACCTCTGCTGAATCTTTGACATTAAGCTGCAGAGTCGACAGAATGGTCACGGAAATGCCCCTTGGTTGAGGATGTAACGAAGGAGCGCTAGGCTCTGCGCCACCGTCGTCCTTGTGGACCGTATGAACTGACTCTTGGTCGTCGTCCATGGAGGAGACATCCACTGGTTGAACGCCAACCTTGAAGGGCTGTTTCAGGGCCTCCTCGACCACCACCCACACCCTTTTCTTCCCCAAGGGCTTTAGACCTGGACTGGTGTTTTCCCCCTCCAGGGGTGCTTGCAGCCTTCGCCGATGCCTCTATGGCCGTGTCGAGCCACAGGGGTAGGTATACTCGCTGTACTGTGGGAGCCCCCCTTGTAGGATTGGCACCCACAGCCGCTGTGGCTGTCATAGCAAATGTCGACGAAGTGGTGGAAGAGGACTTTGGCTGCGCCGGCTAAGCCTCCGAGGCCTTCTTCTCATTCTACGCCGTGGGTTTATCCGATTTCTCCCGTAACTTAGCCGGGGTGGATGACTTCCTCTTTGAAGGGGAGCTCAATGGTGGCTCAGGAGGTGGACAGCGAAGATTATTGCGGCCTACCTCTTTCCAGAGGGAAACCGCTCTTCGGACCGGCCGGTCCTGGGTGAGGCATGACCCTGCTCGGAGCATGGGGCAGAGGCCTTGTTCGAATTGAGCCATGCCGCCAGCCTGCTATGCCTGTCTTTCGTTGTCTTCCTTGAGAAGCCCAGGCAGATCTCGCACTCCACATCCTTGTGGTCCGGGTGCAGGCAGCAAAGACATTGTAGATGTTTGTCCTCCACAAAAACATTTAGTAGCCCGCATTTGGTGCAGGGCTGGAGGAGAGTCCTTCCCCCTCCGTCATGGCCAGACAGTGCGAAGTAGGCCCAAGATGGCCTTCCAGAAACTTAGATGAATCTTTGTTGAGGGGTGTTAAACTTCACAGACAATGGATCCCTGTTGCGGGCAGATGCGGAAAAGAGCACACTGGCACTTGGAAACAAAAATCGGACCTTTTTTGCGATAGAAACCAAGAAAAAAACATACAATAGCTCGGAGAGCAACTCGAGGACTCCCAACACAGTAGAGTGCAGTATAAATCTGAAGATAGCTGACAGCGCCGGGCCTTAGGGAGAGGACCGTGATTGGATGGGAGCAGTAGGACACAAAAAAACAGTGATTGGTTTGGAGGAGAAATACAGTTTTTAAGTGAAAGTGAAACATTTTTTTTCTTTTACCGAGGATTCCCAGCCTGACGGGGAATATTCATGAGCATGTGAATACATACCAGATCCCATGCTGGAGAAATGTCCTTAACCTTGGACGTTTTAGAAAAGTGTTTACAAAAGAATAAATGGCTAAAAAAAAAAAAATATATATAGTTTTGCAAGGCTAAAAGGGTCCTTGCTCCAGAGGATGGCTCCCATACCCAGGTTTCCTTTGGTTCTCTGAAGTTGCACATTCAACAGTTCTTTGTGACTTTCTTAGCCCACAAAAATATTCACGTACAAACTTGTTTGGACTTTGCAATTGTATCTCTCTTGAAAAGCGGGTTCATACAATCCTTTCCTAGTCCTGATGTTCCTTCTCAGGACCTCTTTGTTAAACAATGCAGTTCTGGTTGCCTGTTATACTCCTGCCAGGGCTTTCTGTATTCACACAGGCTCTCTGCCCTTTCCCAAAGCCACACACACACTTTGTAAATATGTCATCCGGATATATTATCTGGTCCTCGTATTTCCTATGTGTGCACAATTTATATGCATGTTTGTAAGGGTTTCATTTGTAATTGAATTCTCTTTTTAATGTTGAGCTCATTGGTTCTTTCTCTCGCACTAGCTTTCCCACGGCCTCTGGGAAGACTCACCAGCTCTCTATGGCGTTCTTGCATTCTCCTACGGTCCACCGGAGAAGCACCTTTTTCTGCTTCCTTCTCATGGCTGCATCTGCCTGGTTCCAACGTGGCTTCCACTTGCAGCATCTGCGAACGCCCAGGAGTCCCTCGCCGGATCCGGGCGCTACGGCAGCATGTCCTTGCTGTTAGGGAGAATTCTCAGAAATGTGCCAATTCCATCCACCTTAGAGACAACTTTGCTGGATTTTGAGGACTTAATTTGTTTTAACCTGGAGAGAGTGAGACCCTTTTTTCCACTCTCTCATGTATTTTTATGCGATTTTGAACACGGTTTCTTTTGGTTGTGGAGTCTGAAAAACTCCATAGGCATCTTTTACATTGTGTCACACAGCACCTTCAGTGCAGTGGCTCAGGGAAGTCTTTTAGGTTATACCAAGGTTTAAATAACTTCTCTGGGATAAACTACTGTTTCCCAGAGCAGTAAAGTGAAATTGACTTTACTTTCATTTGTAACTTTCTAGACCCAGCACAAACCATTTTACAATAGGGTGCTGTAGGGGTTACTTAGTATCCCCTTTGTCTAGCGTCTCATGTAACATTTTAATGTTACCCTTTCCTCCATGAATGGCTGGTGGCAGTGGTTTACTTTTAACTACTGTGGTGTGCATTTACCGCAAGCTGTGTGCACAGCTGCAGTAAAGCATCCAAGTGTGCCATTTGTTAAAATGGCCCTAGTCTTTTTTCTCCATTTCTTTGTGGAAAGGTCCTCCTTGAGATTTACTCTGCGCGCCAAACCAGGTTTGGTCCCTTTGTTCGCTTTGCCTTTGGCAGGATTCACGAGTGAAGCCCGCCTCTGGCTCCAGGGTGTCTGGGCTGGGCAGGAAGTGAGGGAGGTGCCCAAAACCCCCTGTGCTTAGTCTCCTAGGAGACCCAAATGCACTCTGTAGTGATTGGCTGGCTGATTGTCCGTCAAGGACAGCCACCCTGCTGGGTGACTAACAGCTATGCTGGAATTAATGGGAGAGAGCTGAATAAAAGGCAAGGCTTTTGGCTTGGAAGGCAGAGTCGACCACTGGACGAAGGAACCGAAGAAGAACTTGAAGAGGATGCCTGCTGCAACTCCTGGACCCTTGGTTTGCCTGGTGAAGCCCTGCTGCTGTGCTCAAACTCCAAATTCGTATCGACAGAGAAGCCCCTGCAAGGAGGACTTCTCCCCTTAAGTTGGTGGGACCAATCAACTCCAAAGTAAGCCACCTGGACATTCTCTCTGAGCTGGATGCATTTCCAGAGTTGCTGCTGGAAACCAAAATGCCAAGGAGAGGAACACCAGTTTGTGTGCGTTGACTTTAAGTTGGCCACGAGCTCCAGGAAGATCCTCCGGACTCGCAGGAAGCAGGACTGACCGAGCCTGAGCCACCTCAACAGAGTGCGGGACACCAAAAGCAAGGAAAGTCCATCTCGACAGCCAGAAACCACACTGTTGCTATTTGCGGTAGTCGCGAGGAGCTGAAACACCAAAGTGCCACATGTTTGAAGATTGCTGGTTGTGCGTGGTGACCTTCCCACTGCAGTGCAGGAGTCCCCAGAAGTCCTCCCTCTTGTCCCCACGACTGAGGCCCAGGAACAGTGAGATCTGCACAGCTGCACAGGAACAGAAGTCATCTGCTGCACTTTTCTTCAAACCAAAAGGTACTGTAAAGTCTGAGAGAACTTACCTCTTGTTGTGTAACTACACTTGTTCTCTGTTGGTGAGACTTGTTGTGGTTGCTCTGTAGAGTTGCTGATAGTTTCTTTACCTCACAAGCCTAAACAGCTTGTGACCCAAGACTTTAAAGAAATTGTGCAAGACTTTGACATATCTCTGAGAAGTGCTTCAGTTTCACGTAGACTTTTGCTCAATTGACTTTGGCTTAGCCTGGCTCCCTGAATGACTCTTCTTCCCTCTGTGAATGTGTTTGGTCTTCCTTCCAGGAAAGGGTTAACCAACTTTGCATTGGGTGGGGGGGTTACAAAAGTACTTACCTGCTTCTAAATGCAACAGCGATATATTAATGTCACCAGCACCCTAACTATTTAAGTAATCTGAGAGTGTAGGTAGTGTCTGTTGGCCTTCCCAAAAGGGTACTTGCTGATTTAGAATTATTAAGAGTGTGTATTTTTGAAGCGTATTCGAGTGTTACGGTTATATTGCTCCCGTCTGAAGAAGGTTTATTCTGACTGATAAATAATTGTGTATTCACGAAACCTTGTGTGTAAAGGTTTATTTGAATACTTGTCACTGTAAATCTCTGCAACTATCCTACAGCTCACATTGACCCCTCTTGAGATAAGCCTGGCCGCTCAACACGCTACCAACCTGTGTAGTACAGACTTATACCAAAGGTTGGGTTCCTATTGCCAGGAGGTCCTGTTTGTTGTAGTGCACCCAAAGGGTACTGCATACAATCTTGCCTAACACTTGCACAGCAGCCACCTCCTTTGCTGGTGAGCTGCCTGGCTCCAGCACGCCGGTAATCACCTTTCGGTATCCCCAACCTCACAGAGAGACGTAGCTCTCTCCTGCCAACAGCAGGCATCAATGTCCTGCTTCACTTGCCTTTTTAAACTTCCCGGGCACAGGTGTGTATGAGCAACCACTAGAATGCTCACTGTGCTTGTGGCTTTCCTCATTCTGCATTACTTGATTCCTTTTCCTCGTCCAGTACGGAACAAGTTACTTACCTGTAACTGTTGTTCTCCAGCATGGGTCTGGCATGGATTCACATGCTCATGAATATTCCCCGTCGTCAGGCTGGGAATCCTCGGTAAAGAAAAAACCAGTATCAGTTTCGTTTCTGATCTGTCTTTCGTAGTAATAACCAATCACTGGTCTCTGCGTCATACTGACCACAGCCAATGACTGCCCTCTACCTAAGCACCGCCTCTGGCAGCCATCTTCAGATTTGGAAGCACGTGAAGTGGCAGTATGACCAAGTGAAGAGCCGCAGAGGGGTAGGCGGGAGGGTTCGCATGTGAATCCATGCCAGACCCATGCTGGAGAACAACAGTTACAGGTAAGTAACTTGTTCCTTCTCCAGCATGGGGTCTGGCATGGATTCACATGCTCATGAATAAAGAATACATAGCAGTACACACATGCACAACCACGGGAGGTGGCAAAGGCTCAACATTAAGCATCACATCAACTCAACATTAAGCATCTTACCTCCTCACCAGGCTCACCTCAGGCGAACAGGTTGCGCAGCACTGCTTGGCCGACCCTGGACTCCTCCCTGGAATCCCGGTCGACGCAGTAGAATTTCGTGAAGGTGTGCGTCGACCTCCACGTAGCAGCCCTGCATATGTCCAGCAGGGGCACACCAGATAGGAACGCCGTGGTAGCTGCGATCGCTCTGGTGGAATGGGCTCTCGGACGGCCAGGCAGCGGTCGGTTTGCCAACCGGTGACAGTACATGATACAGCCGGAGAGCCATCTGGAGATGGAAGCCTTCGAGAGAGCCTTCCCCTGATTGACAGGTCCAAAGTTCACAAAGAGTTGTGACGTCTTCCGAAACCCCTTCGTGCGGTCCACGTAGAACTTCAGCGCTCTAGCTACATCCAGCGAGTGCAAAGTCCTCTCAGCCGGCGACGAAGGCGACGGGAAGAACACAGGTAACACCAAGGGTTCGTTGAGATGGAAGTCCGACGGTACCTTGGGCATGAAGGAGGGGTGCGTCCTGAGCACTACCCTCGTGTCGTGGAAAGTCAAGTACGGGGCCTTGCAGGAAAGGGCCTGGATCTCTCCCACTCGTCGTGCGGAGGTGATGGCCACAAGAAAAGCTGTTTTCCACGATAGAAACTTCAACGGGGCCGAGTGCAGAGGCTCGAACGGAGGTCCCATGAGCTTGGTCAGCACCACGTTGAGCTCCCACGCCGGGGCCGGAGCCTTCACCGGCGGGAACGATCTGAACAGTCCCTTCATGAACTCTTTCACCAGACGATGAGACCACAAGGACGTCCGCCCCGTGGTTCTGGTGTATCGGGAGATCGCAGCAAGATGAATCTTGATGGACGCGTGTGCCAAACCAGCTTTGGCCAGCGTCAGCAGGTACGGCAGTACTTGGGGAGCCGTAATCCGTAGAGGGTTAATCTTCTGTGCGTGGCACCAGACAGAGAACCTCTTCCATTTGTGTCCGTAGCATTTAAGAGTCGAGGACGCCCTGGCCTTTGCAAGAACCTCTCTGCAATCGGCCGGTATGTCGTATCCTCCAAACTCTAGCGCTGCAGGAGCCAGGCCTGCAAGTTCAGCGACTTCGGGTCGTGGTGGAGGATGGCGCCTCCTTCCCTGGAGAGTAGATCCGCGTCCGCCGGCAGCTTGATCGGCGGGGACGCTGACAAGTCCAGAAGGTCCGGGAACCATATCTGCCTCGGCCACGCAGGTGCGACGAGGATCATCCTGCACCGTGACCTCTTGAGCTGGTTGACGAGCCGGATTAGCAGAGGCAAGGGAGGGAACGCGTAGAGGAACAGGCCCTCCCAGGGGAACGAGAAAGCATCGCCCATGCTCCTCGTCTGGGGAAACCTGCTGGCGAACCTCCGGCACTTGGTGTTCGTCGCCGTCGCGAACAGGTCGATCTGGGGTGTGCCCCACCGTCGGAAGAGGCGATCCACCAGATCCTGCCGTAGTTCCCACTCGTGGCACGAGCGCAGCTCCCTGCTGAGTGAGTCGGCGATGGTGTTTTTTATCCCTGCCAGATGAAACGGCACCAGAAAAATCCCTTGGGCGACGGCCCAATGCCACAGGTCCTGCGCCTCCTTGGACAGCGCTGGGGACCTGGTTCCGCCCTGTTTCCTGATGTAAAACATGGTGGTGGTGTTGTCGGTGAAGATCCTCACCACCTTGCCCTTGAGGGACGGAAGGAAGGACCTGAGGGCCCAAAACACTGCACGGAGCTCCAGGACGTTGATATGCAGGGACTTCTCCGTCGGGAGCCAGAGTCCCCTCGCGTGCAGATTTTCGGTGTGCGCTCCCCACCCTTCCAGGGAGGCATCCGTGGTCACAGTCTCCTGGTGGGCTGGGGTCTGGAAGTCCATGCCCTTCGTCAGATGCGCGCGGGTGCCCCACCACCGTATCGCTCGTCGGAAACTCTCGTCGAGCTTGATCCTTTCCTCGAAGCTGCCCGTCGTCTGGATCCAGCGCGCATCCAGGAATTCTTGCAACGGGCGCATCCGGAGCCTGCACATGGGAATGAGGTAGATGCAGGAAGACATCATCCCGAGGAGGGACTTGATGGATCTCACTTTGGCCGCGTCGGCCACCAACATCCGTTGCACCTTGCCCAAGATGGTCCTGGTCCTCTCCTCCGACGGGGAGGCCAGAAGGGACACTGTCGAGCCTCGCTCCCAGAAACAGTGCGACTTGCGCGGGCACCAGGTGGGATTTGGCGTAGTTCACGGAGAATCCCAGGTCCGTGAGGAGTTGGACGGTCCTTGCCGTGTGAACCACGGCGAGCTCCTTCGTCTTGGCGCGGATGAGCCAGTCGTCCAGGTAGGGGTAGACGTGAATCCCCTCGCGGCGCAGCTGCGCCGCCACCGGTGCGAGGCACTTGGTGAATACCCTGGGTGCCGACCGTAGTCCGAAGGGAAGGGCTTTGAACTGGTAATGACGCCCTTGGACCACGAACCTGAGGAATTTTCGGTGCCCCTTTAGGATGGGAATGTGGAAGTAGGCATCCTCCAAATCCAACGACGATAGGAAGTCTCCTTCCTCCAGTTGACCCAGGACGTGCTGGAGGGTGACCATCCGGAACTTCTGCGCCTTGATGAACTTGTTCAGCCGTCGCAGGTCCAGGATGGGGCGCCATCCTCCCGTCTTCTTCTTCACGAGGAAGTATCGCGAGTAGACTCCGGAGCCCCGAAGCCTCTTTGGGACGAGTTCGATGGCGCCCTTTCTGAGCATCGCCTTTACCTCCAGGAGAAGTTGAGGGACGTGAAGTTCTTTCCTGGCCACGGGGGGGACGCGCGGGCACCTTCTTTGAAACTCGAGCGCGTGGCCCCGGGCCAGGGCGTCCAGCACCCAACGGTCGGTGGAGATGGACTCCCACACGCTGACGAAGCCCGCCAGCCGGCCTCCCACCGGGGTGCTTCGGTGGGGGCCCGACCCCAAGGCCGGTTCAATCCTGCTTGGACGCAGCCTTGCCGCCTTGACCTCCTTGGCGACGACGGCGGGGTCCGCTAGACTTGCCTCGTCCTCTGTAGGCCTCTTGCGACGACGAGCGGGCCGCTTGACGGTAGGAAGCGAAACCGCCGCCGGAACCTTTGGAGGCGCCCTTGCCTCCGCCGCTCCGAAAGGGCGTCCGTCGTTGCAGGACTCCAAGGGCCCGGGCCGTCTCAGTATCCGCCTTGATGGCCTGAAGGGAATCGTCCACTGTCTTCCCAAACAGGTTGTTCCCGTCGAAGGGCATGTCCAGGACTCTGGTCTGGACGTCCTGCCGGAAGTCCGTAGCTTTGAGCCATCCACGACGTCGAAGGCAAACACCGTTGCCCAGCTGGCGGAATCCAGTGTCGGCGATGTCCGTCGCCACGGTGATGGCGTGGTCCGAGGCCACCTCACCTTCCTGCAGGATCTCAAGGGCCTCCGCCCTCTTGTCGTCCGGCAGAAAATCCAGCAGGGGAGCCATCTTGTACCAGAGCTCCCTGTCGTAGCGGGCCACGATAGCCAAGGCGTTGGCCGCTTTAATCGTCGTCGCTGCCGACGAGATGACTCTACGCCCCATAGTATCCAATTTCTTTCCCTCGCCGTCCGGCGGGGAAGTCGATGTGGAGGCCGCACCCCCCCCCCCCGCTTTCTTCCTGGCTGCCGCGGAGACGACGGAGTCCGGGGTAGGCTGCGCCCGGAGGCATAGGGGGGCCGTGTCCGGGACCCGGTACTTTTTCTCGTACCGGTCTCTTCTAGCTGGCGTCGTGGAAGGGTTCTTGAGGAGGGAAAGGCCCTCATCCCAAATGTCGTCCAACAGAGGCACTGCGAGGACCGTCTTCCTCTAGGCCTCGCGCCGCTGATAAGGGAAGCCTTCCTTTTTCTTCTCCTCAGGGCAGAGTTGGAAAAGCTCGGAAGCCCTGGAGATCATGGAGTGGAAAGATCCGATCTCGTCGGGCGGAGAGGCCCTGGTGGGAGGCGACGACGGAAAATCCTCGTCGTATGCCTCGTCGTCCGTACCCGTCGCTGCCGTGTCAGTCCCCGTATCATCCCCTCGGGTGGACGGGGAGGAGGGCTGGAAGGGGCGCGACGGTTGAAAAGGAGGTGGTGGATGGATCCTTCTTTTCTTAGTAGGGGGAACACCAGAAGGTCCCGGTTCTGGATCCCCCGACGGGAGAGGTTCCTCCGTCGGTAACGGTAGCCTCGTCCTTATCTCGGAGCATAAGGACTGTATGGCCAACAAAATGGCCGCCGAGTTGTCTTGCGGCGCTGGCAGAGGGGAATCCGACGGGCGAGCAGGGGCCCCGTCGGTATCCTCGACGATGTCGTCGTCGTCACCTGCGTCGGGGTCCATTCCGACGGGCTGGCCTTCTTCCACGCCTAGGCCGTGGCTTAAGACCTCGATCAGCTCCTCTTCTGAGGTTGAGGCCGACTCTACGACGACGCCCTGCCCCCCCTTCTTCTTCCCCACGGAGGGTTTCACGGGGGTCCTATCGATGGGCACAAAGGAAGACTCCCTCCGAGGAGGCAGGGAGATTCTGGGCCCTGAGGTCGCCACCACTGGTGCAGCCACCACAGGCTGAGCCAGGGCCGCCGCGACCGTTTCGATAGAGGGCTTGGTCGGATGGATCAAGGCCTTCACCACCTTAGGTGCGCTCACCGCCTTATCCTTGAGGGAGGGGGCACTGCCACGCTCCTCCTCTGCCTTAGAGCTCGACCGGGGCCTCTCCAGGAGCTTCGCCGGGTGCTCGGCCTTCCTCTTACCCGACCCAGAGCGTTGGCTCGTGGTTGATGGTGCCGGGGAGGGTGCGCCCTGCCTGGCGCCCGTAGAGCCCGACCGTTCGGCGCTCCCGGTGCCAGCGGACTCGCGGTGCTTGGCCTTATGTTGGGCCCCCGTCGCCGGGGCGCCCTCAAAGGTCTTAGAAGACCGCTCGGATTTCTTCTTCTCGCCAGACGGGCTCTTACCCTCCAGCCAGTTGGCGAGACGTTGATGGCGGTCCTTCATGGTCCGTTCCGACATGTTGCCGCAAAACGCACAGTCCTTCTCCACGTGCGTCTTGTCCTCATGAAGGCAGTAAAGGCAGAAAGAGTGTTCGTCCTCCTTGAAGACGTTCTGCAGCTGGCATCCAGGGCAGACCCTGAACAGCTTTCCGGGCGTCGAGCTTCCCTTCTCCTGGGCCATCTCCGAGACAGGGCCTGAGAAGCTTCTGGAGTCCTCCGAAGTGTAGCTCGACGAAATCTTCACCCTTGAGGGGCACAGATGAATCCGACACGGGTCCCCGTTGATCGGATGTAGGATCGGTGGAGCTTGAGGCTCTTTTGACCGAAAGAATCGAAGTTTTTTGTAAAAAGCGCGAAAAAATAGCACTAACGCTCGAGAGCAATAGCACGAGGATCCCAACACATGAACGTGCGGTAAAAATCTGAAGATGGCTGCCAGAGGCGGTGCTTAGGTAGAGGGCAGTCATTGGCTGTGGTCAGTATGACGCAGAGACCAGTGATTGGTTATTACTACGAAAGACAGATCAGAAACGAAACTGATACTGGTTTTTTCTTTACCGAGGATTCCCAGCCTGACGACGGGGAATATTCATGAGCATGTGAATCCATGCCAGACCCCATGCTGGAGAACTTGGTCAGTCTGGGAAAGGAAGTCCAGTTTTTGGAATGGATTTGCAAGACTTCAATAAACATTTTCAGTAGTCTTAAATGGTGAATACGTCTTGGATGAATGATAGCTGGAACTGCAGAGGATGATCTCCCTTTTGTTCATGAGAGACTGAGTGAGCATATAACAGGCCTGATTGTAATTTTTCAGAGAAAATGGGGGATACCATGCCTCAACCGATGAAGCCATGAGATCTCCCCGGAGGCTGCCCCCTCCCCATCCCCCTTTGTGATCCTCCATCATAAACCCGCCCCAGGGTCAGGATCAGATAACGGCTGCGTTCCCCCGGCCATATGAGAGGAGGTCCCCGCCAAAAAAATCAGTGATGGCTTCATCGGATTCATCACATATCCCAAAATTCCATTCACTGCTTTTTGGTCGTCAAACCTGGGAAGTATTTTCAGAAGGATAAGAATACAATTTACTTACCTAGTAACCTTGTTAAATATCTTCTTTGAACAATCAACAACACAAGTAAAATTAGAATTTACCCACAGAGACTACATTGTGGGGAGAAGCATTATAGCTCCTGAGACTTTTGGGCACAAGGCCCCATATTCTTCTAGATTGGACTGCTTAAGTTAGGGAAATTCACTTGTGGCTTGGTTGTATCTTTACTGCATTAATCTACTTACCTTCTGTATTGATGAAGTAATCTGAATACATTTTAGGAAACTATGGTGAAAATATATTTTAATATTGAGTATTGTGCGATAATAGCACGTGCTAGTTACATTTTTTAATGTGTGTAAAAGGCCTAGAATAAATATTTGTATTTTGATACATGTCTATCGAAATTGAATGATTGTGTATTGTATTGTGTGGAATCATTGAGGGCCCCTGGCCCCACTCTCAGACTCCGGAGAATAGACTTGACTGCTCTCCACGTTTACCTTGATTGGGTTGTGGCTAGCCCATCAGAATTCCTTGATCACTATAACTACGGTGGCTTGCTAAAATCTGTCCACCAGACGACATTCTAGATATCCATCTCAACAATGGAAGATATTTTAACTAGTATTGATAAGTGCCTCGAAGGTCATTCTCACAGCAAGTTAGGTCATGTTGTGGTATTAAGATGTTTACTATGCACCACTACCACTGGCACGCCTCCAAACGCTCGGGCGATCTGAAGGAGTGGGGGCTGGGTTAGATTAGTGGCAAGACGCGTTCCACATTTAGGTCCGTTTCCAGGTACACTGTGTCAAGAGCAGAGAGGGGTTTGTGCTGAGAGCATGAAGGCGTTTGTGTCTATTGGGGAGTCGCGCGTGACCGGGGGCTAGGATGCTTTGCCAAGGAACATCAAATGCAAGTCTATTGCAGAGTTGTAGCCTTCGGTTTGAGGTTTGTTGGTGGGGGTGGGGATTGTCAATTGCCAAGTGCAATATGCTTAGTTGGTATGAATTTTGACAGCAATCTTTTTAGAGCTGTCAAGTTACAATCTCCATAAATTGTCAGATGAGGAGATTGTGGTTTTATTTGTTAATATTTCTTCACATTCAGTCCCACTGGTAGTAAGTCCCACGGTATTAGGAAATTATTGCATACACGTTTTATCTGATGAACAGGTTTGTCACTTGGCTGAATATTAAGGGTAAACTGCAGTTCGTAATTGAGCAACTTGGCAGA
The DNA here is from genome assembly GCF_040938575.1 of Ambystoma mexicanum. Lineage (NCBI taxonomy): Eukaryota > Metazoa > Chordata > Amphibia > Caudata > Ambystomatidae > Ambystoma > Ambystoma mexicanum. The sequence continues at coordinate 99,554,558 of NC_090936.1, read as the reverse complement.
AAAGTGAATGTTTTCTACCTTTGTGATCCCATAATTAACAAAGGTAGCCAAAGTTGTGGGGGCTAGGAGTTCAGCTACATTAATTAGGACAAACCAAGCTATTCATAAATTAAAATGCAAATAGATTCCACAATGGTAACACATGTTTTATGATAATTCGAGCATCAGAGTAGGAACAGAACATCACGAATATCAACAAACTAGTTTACTCTACATTTTAGAATTCGGCTTCCACGCACACTGGGTAATATTTTTGGCTCGTCTTCAACTCATTGATTGCAAAATGACAGCACATATTTCGAGGAATGCATACCTATTAGCATTTCATACATTATAACTCCCAACGACCACCAATCACATAATTTGTTGTAGCCATTCTGCATGAAGACTTCTGGAGCAATATAATCGGGCGTTCCTACTGTGGAATATGCCTGTAACCAAAAGGAATAGTTTGAAAAGCAGGTTGAAAACGGTTAAGATTAAAAAAGGTAGGAATATGGCAAACTTATTTTTTTAATTGTATGTTATACAAGCAACAAAAAAATAAATCACTACAAGGAATGCACAAACAGAAGACAATATATTTTGTAGCAAACAGTTGACAAGGAACAAGTTACTTACCTGTAACTATAGTTTTCCAGCACGGGTCTGGCATCGATTCACATGCTCATGAATATTCCCAGTCAGGCCAGGTCTCCTTGGTAAAAGAAAAAAAGTTTCACTTTCACTTACAAACTGTACTGCTCCTCTACAACCAATCACTGAGCTCTGGGTCATACTGCCCCCAGCCAATGACTTCCCTCTCCCCAAGCCCCTCTGGCAGCCATCTTCAGATTTGATAAGCATGTAAAGTGGCAGTGTGTCCAAGAAGAGCCGCAGAGGGGACGGCGGGAGGGTTTGCATGCAAATCCATGCCAGATCCATGCTGGTGAACAATAGTTACAGCTAAGAAACTAGTTCCTTCTCCAGTATGGGGTCTGCCATGGCTTCACAAGCCCATGAATAAATAATACATAGCAGTACAGTATTACACAACCACAGGAGGTGGCAACAGAAGCAATTACTCTTACCTCTGGAACAGGCTCACCGTAGCACTGCTTGGCCGACCCTGCATGTAGACCGAGACACAGGAAGGGGAGTTGCCCTGATATTTCGTAAAAGCCTGAATCTGTACATCTCGGACAAACCTCACTTTGATCACTGTGAGTCTATGTTAGCTAAATTAAAAATTAATCCTGTCACCACACTCAGAATTGTGCTTCTTTACAGGCCACCTGAGGAACAACTCCTGGCCTTTCTTGGAAGCATTTCTTTTTTTAAACTTTTATTTTATTGGCAGAGCGTAGACAGTTATAGACATTGAGCTTGATCATCATAACATGCATACATATAGCAAAGTAGTTTTGGCAGTCATGGGTTTCAGCAGCATCTCTCATGGGATATATATACAAAACCGAAGTTCACTTTTCCTTTAGGGGGGTCAGAGCTAGATTTGAGGTAGAGTCCTCATCTGCCTCTTTGTTAAGGTAGCTGCAGAAGGCAGTCCATACATTAGGCGGGAATGTGCAGGGAGTGAAGCGATATATTCCTCTCCGCAGGTTTGCGTCCAGGTAAGAGCGGAGAGTCGCATCTTTAAAGTGGGGGGAGGGGCGTTTCCAGCACTGCAGTATACATTTTTTGGCCACAATACTTCCCACATTCAAAAACCTGGCCATTTTCTTAGATTCATCTTTTCTCCATATACCAAACAATAGTGCCATCGGGTCTGGATCAATCACCTCACCTACGATCTCAGAAAATGCGCCAAGAACCTCTTTCCAGACTGCATCTAGTCCTGGGCATGTCCAGAACATATGTGCGTGGTCTGCATGTTCGGCCTGGCATTTTGGGCAAGTTTGTCCAAATTCACCCTTGGCGCCGCACAATCTATGTGGAGCGTAGTACACTCTATTCAATAGCTTGAATTGCATGCATCTATATCGAGAGTTTAGGGATACCTTACTCGTGTGGGAACACATCTTCCTCCACAAGTCATCCGTAATTTCCAAGCCGTGTTCGTAGCCCATGCGTTGCGGGCATTGGAAGGCCCATCGGGCAGTCTGGCTAATAGTATTTTGTAAAGAGAGGATACGATGCCTCGACTGGTGCTGGAATTGGCTATGTATTGCAGCTCAGGAGTGTCAGGAGGTTCCTCCGGGAAGGATGACCACATGCTACGAACTGCAGCACAGAGCCTATAATACTGCAACATCTCCAAGGTCGAGTCAGTATGCCCAGGGCGCCATTTTTGTGGGGTGATAAACTGTCCCTCCGGAAACAGATCTGTCAATGCTTGATACCCCAGGTTTGACCAGTGTTGAGTTGATATGGGCAAGGAGGGGCTGCCAGTGTAGATGCGATGGGGTCAGCTGATGCATTAGTTGTGTATTTGTGCTGTAGAATCAAGGTCATAGTGTTAACCCCAGTCATGGCTAGTTTTTCTAGCTTAACGTGAGGAGGAGCAGTGAGGTGTCTATAACAGTATATGGTGAATTGTGCTTGGGCCGCTATCCAGTATAGGGTCAGGTCAGGGGCCGCAAATCCCCCTTTCACATAAGGCAGCGCCATATCTTGCCATTTTTTTCGGACCGCTCCGGCATGCCACAGGAATTGAGAGCAGAGGACGTGTAGGTCATCAAAGTATTTCTGCCCCGGCCAGATATATGACAATGCATTACTTACCGTAAAAGCATTTCTGATGGTTGTATCTGCTTAGATTCACATGCTGTGCATAGGTCCGACATCCAGTGGTCACTGCGGAGTATTGCATTTTGTTTTTCGTAGTCGAAAAGGGGACGTCGACAAGGCGTGTCTGTAACACTATCCCTATAGTGACGTGCGTTGTACCCACAATCCCTCACGCGTCGAGGTCCCTCTGTTTGTATTTTTCTGCCCTGAGGGAGCCTTATAGACGTGAGTGAGTACAGAAAAGAGAGATATAAAGGAAGTCTATGTTCCTTCCATCCGAGCGGGGAGGAAGGGTGGGCGCATGTGAATCTAAGCAGATACAACCATCAGAAATGCTTTTACGGTAAGTAATGCATTGTCTTCTGATGTTTGTTAATCTGCTTAGAATCACATGCTGTGCATAGACTAGCGAGCAGTACCCGGAGTTGGCGGTGGGTTATGAGAAGGAACAGTAGAGAAAAGATGTCTTATTACTGCCTGTCCCACCTGGGAGTCAGATCTAGAGTGTGCATCTAGACAGTAGTGTTTTGTAAAGGTGTGCACAGAACTCCAGGTAGCCGCTTTGCAGATGGACTCAAGGGGAACATTTGCAATGAATGCTATGGAAGCCCCAGTGCCTCGAGTGGAATGTGCTCTTGGCTTGAAGGGTAGTTCTCTCTTAGCAAGAGTGTAACAGAGAGTGATGCATTGAACAATCCATCTAGATATAGTGGATTTTGAGACCGCATCTCCTTCTCTTCCTGCTGCCACCGAGACAAAGAACTGATTAGTCTTTCTCAGTGGTCTGGTTCTTTCCATGTAGAACATGACAGCTCTGCGTACATCTAGTGTATGCAGACTTTTTTCTCCCGAGCTGGAAGGGTTTTGAAAGAACGTTGGTAGTTCTATAGTTTGGTTTACATGAAATTTCGAGATGAATTTAGGTGCAAACCTTGGGTGTGTGCGTAGAACCACTTTATTTTTGTGAACTGTTACAAAGGGGTCTAGTACAGAAAGAGCCTGTAGTTCACTTACTCTCCTAATGGAGGTGATAGCTATTAGGAAAGCAGTCTTAAGGGTGATATCTTTAAGAGTTGCCTTGTGCATGGGTTCGAAGGGAGGGCCCATGAGTCTGGAAAGTACCACATTTAAGTCCCATCCGGGAGCTGGGTTAGCTATCGGAGGGTGTATCCTTTTTACCCCCTCCATGAAGGCTTTGATAACTGGTATCTTCCACCACGACACTTTAAGTTGGGAAGTGGTGTATGCAGAAAGTGCCGCTAGGTGGACTTTAATGGAATTGAATACTAAACCTGAATCCAGTAAATGGGTCAAGTATAGAATAATGTCAGTAGGAGAGCAGTCAACTGGGTTGATGCTAGTACCTCTACACCAGATAACGAATCTTTTCCATTTGCTAGAATAGCAGTGTCGAGTATTAGGTTTTCTGGCTTCCCTGAGGATGTCCATACATCTCTGTGGGAGTTGTAAATGTCCAAATTCTATGATCTCAGGAGCCAGGCTGCTAAGTTCATGGTCTGAGGGCATGGATGCAGTGTCCTGCCCTTGTCTTGTGACAGCATGTTGTACGGGCAGGGAAGTTTCACTGGGGGAGATAGGGACATCTCCATCAAGTGAGCGAACCAAGGTTGCCGTGCCCACATTGGGGCCACTAGTATCATGGTAACCTGCTCCTGGTGCATCTTGTGCACCACTTTGTTGAGAAGGGGAGTCGGGGGAAAGGCGTAAACAAATTTCCCTGACCATTGAATCAACAGACCGTTCCCCTTGGACTGGTTCTGGGGGTACCTGGAGGCGTAACTTTGGCATTGTGAGTTCTCCAGGGTTGCGAACAGGTCTATTTCCGGGAATCCCCATTGCGTGAAGATGTCTAAGACGATGTCTTCGTGCAATTGCCATTCGTACTCTTCGGGCAGGGGGAAGTCTCTGCTGAGTTTGTCTGCTAGCAGATTGAGTTCCCCTGGTACATGTTGTGCTAGTAGGAACATGTTGTGTTTGAGAGCCCACTTCCATATATTCTGGGACAGCTTGGACAGTCCTGGAGAGTGAGTGCCCCCTTGCTTGTTGAGGTAGTACATGGCTGTGGTGCTGTCTGTGAGGACCATCACTGTCTTTCCTTGTAAGTGTTCCTGAAAGGCTTTCAGTGCTTTGAACACCGCTAGTAGTTCCAGCATGTTTATATGCTTGGATGCTAAACTCGGAGTCCACACTCCGTGTGCCGTTTGATGGGATAGGTGAGCCCCCCATCCTGTAAGGGATGCGTCTGTGGTTAGAGTGGCTTCCACTGCGGGTGTGGCAAAAGTTTTCCCTAATAACAGGTTTTCTTTTGTCCACCACCGTAGCGAGAGAACCAAGGCCTGCGAGACCACCACTAGATCGTCCCATTGTCCGCTGGCCTGACACCACTGGCTGTAGAGCCACTCTTGCATTGGGCGCATGCGCAGGCGCGCGTGAGGTACCAAATAAATACATGACGCCATCATCCCTAGCAAGCGCATTGCTTTGCGTACCGTCACCTCTCGGCCTGCTACATAATGGGGAATTTGAAACAGCATGTTTTGGACCCTCTCGTTGGAGGGGAATACGAGGCCGTCCCTTGTTCGAATTAGAGCCCCTAGGAATTGTTTGGTTTGGCTGGGGTCTAAGCTGGACTTCTTTTCGTTGATGGAGAAGCCCAGTTGGGACAAAAGGTCTACGGTCTTTTGGGTATTGGAGAAGCATGTTTCGTAAGAATCCCCTGTTATGAGCCAGTCGTCGAGGTAAGGGTATACCGGGATGGATAATCTGCGCAGGTGGGCCGCTGCCACTGCCAGTACTTTCGTGAATACCCTTGGTGCAGATGCTATCCCGAAGGGTAGTACTCTGAACTGGTAGTGTTTGTCCTCTATTTTGAACCTGAGGTATTTTCTGTGCGATGTCAACATTAAAATATGAAAGTATGCATCTTTCATGTCCAGTGTTGTCATGTAATCCCCTTGTGATAACAGTGGGATTACCTCCTGTAAGGTCACCATACGAAACTTTTGGGGTTTGACAAATATGTTCGCTGGGCGCAGATCTAATACAGGGCGCATGGTTAAGTCCTTTTTGGGTACAAGGAAGTACACTGAATAAATACCTTCTGTTACCTGTGATAGGGGGACGGGCTCTATAGCTTCTTTCTTCAGTAGTTCTTCCACTTCTTGAAGAAGAATGGAGAGGTGTTGCGGTGTCATGCGCCGGTTCCGTGGGGGTTTGTACTTCGGGGAACCGTTGAACTCGATGCAGTATCCGTGGGCTATGGTGGATAATACCCAACGGTCTGACGTGATTCCCTCCCATGCTGAAAGGAACGATGTTAGCCGGCCCCCGACCGGTGATGCATGGGAGGGGACCCGAATTTTCGGGTCATTTGCTGGTATTGGGCGTGGAACCTCTGGGGCTGGAGCCACGACCTCTTCCTTTGCCACGGCGTTGGCCTCTTTGACTGAACTGGGTGTTACCCTGGTTGGTGGGCCAGTTGGAGCCAGAGTAATATTGTTGTTGTTGGTTCTGCTGCTGTCTTTGGCCACGAAAGGAGCGTTTATTACCATAGCCTCGCCTGTTAGGGGGCCTAGAAATTTGATCAAGAGTTTTGATGGTATCAAACTCTTTTTTAGCATGTTCTAGGGCCTCATCTACTGCTTTCCCAAACAGATGCGTCTGTTCAATGGGTTTATTTATGAGGGAGGCTTGGGTTTCGGGCTTAAAACCTGAATTGCGTAGCCAAACGTGGCGCTTGAGAAGTATTCCCTGCACTAGGGAGCGGCCAGCCGTCTCAGCGGCATCTAGGGAGTTTTTAACGATGCCCTGGTTTACCAGTGTGCCCTCTGATATTATAGCTAGCAGGCGAGAACGTAGAGGTTCAGGTGCTTCCTCTGCTTCGCTGCGCAGCTTGTTCCACTGTGCATCTGCGTAGCTAGCTAAAAGTGAGTTGTTATTAGCAATTCTAGTGGAGAAGGCGGCGGAGGTCGTGATTCTCTTCCCCAGTGCGTAGAGTTTTTTGCCTTCTTTGTCTGGAGGTGCTTCACTAGTGGATAGTGGCACCCCTGCTCTTTTTCTTGTGTTGGTAACCACAAGGGAGTCTGGAATAGAGTGTCCTCTGATGTATAAAGGGTCAGAGGATGAAGGGCTGAAGAGCTTTTCTATTCTAGGGTTGACCCCTCTTACTAGAGCTGGGTTAGTAAGGGAAGGAGAAATTCTTCTTTTAATAGAAGCCAGGAGAGGAATAGATTGGCTAACAGGGGCTTTTTCTTTGATGACTTTTTCTACAAAGTCGATGTCTGGAAGAGTTTCCCCTGTATCAATCTCAAAATGCGCTGCTGCCTTGCGCAATAGTGCATTGAGGGAAGGTTGGTCATCTATGGGAGAGGAGTTCCCATGTGAATCCTTGAGAGGAGAAGGGAGAAAGGCATCAGGGTCTGAATGTACTGATGGGGATTGCCAAGGCTGCACTGACGGTGAATGCCAGGGCTGCGAGGTAGCTGTATCCTCTTCAAACCCTGTAGGAGTGGTGTAAGGATCTTCTTCGAAGCCCTCTTCCTCAAGTTCTACCTCTTCTTCTCCACCCAAACACTCCTCATCTTCTTGGAGGTATTGCTCCTCCTCAGTGAGGTCAACCAGCCTAGGAATCTTGACTCTAGGGTCATCCTGTGGCCATTCTCTTTGTCTTTTGTGAGTGGGTGGGTCTTGGTTTCCTAGAAACCTTTCCATTTTCTCCATGCAAGAATGGAGTCTTTCAAGGGTCTCATGGGGTACCCCTGAATAGTCTAGAGGGGGAAAATTAGTGTTTTCACCTTCGAATCGTTTCGAACGCTCCCACAGCGTCGACGAGAGGTTCCCGTCTCCTTCTGAAAAGCCTTCAGGTAGTTCGGAAGCGTCCTTTGGAGAAAGGGGCAGTTCCTGGCTACTTTTGTGTTTTTTCGACGCGGTATTCGACGTTTGTTTCGTCGTCCGCGTACGTTCGTCTTCGGCGACAATTCTCGCTAGGCTCTCGGCCACGATTTTGTCCGTCGAGGGCTTTGGTGTCGACGTTGTGTGCGTTGCGCGTTGTACCTCGACGGTCGCTCTATGGAGCGTTGCGTCGGATGTTTTTGGGGTAGCGCCCGTGTTAGATGGAAGCCCAATCGCTGGTCGCGGCTGCGTTTGCGGGTGGGGCTTGTGACCTTTACGGTCTGCGGTAGACGCCGGAGTGCCCTGCGTCCCCTTCGGCGCTGATGGATCCTTCGTTCTCGACGAAGAAGAGCCGTGGGTAGTGTGTTTAGCCTTATGGGGTTTGTGTGCGTCCTTGTCGCCGGGGTGTTCATCCCCATAAGCAGGGCGTGAGCCGAGCCCGTCGGGGCCGGGGACGGACGACGAGGAGCGTGAGCGCTCCTTCTGGGGGTTCATGACTTCCGTAACGGACGTCGAGTTATCGCACTCCTCGTCACTTTCAGTAACAGCGGCAGCGGGTGAGGAAACTGACTTCGACATCGCGTAGTCTGCCCACCTCTTAACCCTACGTTCTTTAAGAGTCCTGGGTTTTAAGAGCTTGCAGGCTGCGCAGCTGTTCTCTATGTGATCGAGGGGTAAGCAACGATTACAGAGCTTGTGCTTATCTTTCCAAGTATATTTGCCCCTGCAGCGTGGACAAAACTTAAATGGTGTCCTCTCCATAGCTGAGGCAATAATAGCTGGCGATAACAACCCCAAGGGAAAGAAAAGGGAGAAAGAAAGACATTCTCAAAGAGAAGAGACAAAGTTCTAACCCCCACTCTCCCTACTGTAAGTTGGCCGTCGAGGCCAGGCCACGTGTTCGGCAGCGCCGAAGGATCTCCTCCGCTCTTCCTCTCCGTCGAAAATAGTTCGGCGGAGAAACAGCTTCGCAGCTAACGTCGAGGGGGAGGGATCGTTACCAGTATATTAAGTTATGACAAAAGGACCGAGGTCCGTGGTAAGTATAGCAATGTCTCTCTAGGAGCTCCGCGAAAGGCGACCAGAAACTGGGCGGAAAAAAACAATCTGAGGGACCTCGACGCGTGAGGGATTGTGGGTACAACGCACGTCACTATAGGGATAGTGTTACAGACACGCCTTGTCGACGTCCCCTTTTCGACTACGAAAAACAAAATGCAATACTCCGCAGTGACCACTGGATGTCGGACCTATGCACAGCATGTGATTCTAAGCAGATTAACAAACATCAGAAATATGTATATATATGGGATACATTACTCACCGTAATCGTATTTCTGATGCTTGTATCTGCTTAGATTCACATGCTGTCCATAGGCCGACATCTAGTGGAAGCTGCAGAGTATTACAGTTTGTTTTTTCGAAACTCGAAAATGGGCGTCGACACAGGGCGTGCCAGTAATACTATCCCTAGTGTGACGTCCACTGTACCCAAGATCCCTCACGCGTCTAGCATCCTCAGATTGTATTGTTTCTGACATGAGGTAGCATGAGGAGTAGCGCGAGTACAGATAATCCAAGCAGATCGATAGAAAGGTAAGACTACAAGCAACCATGCGCCTTCTCTCAGAGGGGAGGAAGTGTGGGTCGCATGTGAATCTAAGCAGATACAAGCATCAGAAATACAATTACGGTGAGTAATGTAACCCTTCCTTCTGAGGCTTGTGGAATCTGCTTAGATCACATGCTGTGCATAGATTAGCAAGCAGTACCTGAAGGAGGTGGGATGTTAGAAGGGTCATGAGCAAATAAGTGTCTTAGAACCGCTTGTCCCACTTGTGTATCTGCCTTGGAATGGGTGTCAATGCAGTAATGCTGAGTAAAAGTGTGAATAGAGCTCCAAGTAGCTGTTTTGCAAATGGTGTCAAGGGGTACATTTGCAATGAAAGCCAGAGTGGCCCCAATGCCTCTAGTAGAGTGGGCTCTTGGCGTGAAAGGCAGAGTTCTTTCAGAGAGTGAGTAACAGCTGGATACAGTTAATAATCCACTTCGAGATGGCACCTTTAGAGACGCGATCCCCCTCTCTGCCTGTAGCTACGGAGACAAACAGTTGATCTGTTTTCCTTAGCGGTCTGGTTTTATTTACATAGTAGAGGACCGCCCTACGCACATCTAGGGTGTGTAGTTTCACCTCAGCCAAGCTTTGAGGGTCCTGGAAGAAAGCCGGAAGCTCGATGGACTGGTTTACGTGGAATTTAGATATAAACTTAGGTGAGAACCTAGGGTGTGTGCGTAAAACCAGTTTGTCTTTATGGACAGTAAAGAAGAGATCCTGCACTGACAGAGCCTGAATTTCACTGACCCTTCTTATAAAAGTAATAGCTACTAAGAAGGCCGTTTTATAAGTCAGGTGTTTGAGACTGCTTTTATGCATGGGCTCGAAAGGGGGGCCCATGAGCTTAGATAGCACCACATTAAGGTCCCACCCTGGTGGTGGGTTTGAAATAGGAGGGTGAAGTCTCTTTACTCCTTCCATGAAGGCTTGAACTACTGGTACTTTCCACCACAAGACCTTGTTATGGGAAGTGGTGTATGCCGACAGGGCTGCCAGGTGTACTTTCAGTGAGTTAAAAACCAATCCTGCATCTAGCAGGTGGAGCATGTATGTAACAATAGTGGAAGGAGTGCAATCAACTGGGTTGATTTGTCTACTCTGGCACCAGATAACAAATCTCTTCCACTTGTCAAAGTAACAGTGCCTTGTGTTTGGTTTCCTAGATTCCTTTAGGATGTCCATACACCTCTGTGGTAATTTGAGATGTCCAAACTCTATGACCTCAGGAGCCATGCTGCCAGGTTCGTTGGGTTGTTGATGCACTGTTTGACCTTGGTGCTGGGACAGTAGGTTGTACCAGGCTGGAAGTTTGATGGGCTCGCACACCGCCATCCTGCGTAGGTGTTGGAACCACGGTTGTCTTGCCCACATAGGAGCAACTAGGACGAGCGTCATCGACTCTGTCCATCTTGTTGACCACCTTCCTGATGAGGAGTTGGTGGAAAAGCGTACGCAAACATCCCTGACCAGTTCATCCACAGGGCGTTCCCCTGGGAGTCTGGTTGGGGGAACCTGGATGCAAATCCTGGGCATTGTCTGTTTTCGTTTGTGGCGAATAAGTCTATAGTGGGGAAACCCCACTGAGAGAATATATCTTCTACGACCTCTCTGTGTAGAACCCATTTGTGTTCCTCTGGGAGGGGGGTCTCTGCTCAGAGCATCCGCTAGGGAATTGAGCTCCCCTGGAACATGTTGTGATGACAGGAAGATGTTCCGTCTGAGTGCCCATATCCAGATTTTCTGGGCAAGTTTGGACAGATTTGGCGAACAAGTCCCTCCTTGCTTGTTCAGGTAGAACATGGCTGTTGTGCGGTCCGTCCGGATTTGCACCGACAGGTTTAGTAGGTGGGGCTCGAACGCTTGAAGCGCTCTGAATTCTGCCAGAAGCTCTAGCAGGTTGATGTGGTTCTTGGCGACTGAGGGAGACCAGAGACCCTGAGCTGTGTGGTGGAGAAGGTGAGCTCCCCACCCTGTCAGACATGCATCGGTAGTGACTACTGCCTGTACTTCGGGATCGTAAAAGGGTTTTCCCTGTGCAAGATTCTCTCTTGTCCACCAGTGAAGGTTTCGTACTAGTGTTGGCGAAACGACCACTAGATCGTCCCACTGACCACTTGCCTGAGACCACTGTTTCGCCAACCATTCCTGCATGGGACGCATGCGCAGGCGCGCCTGGGGGACCAGGTAAATACATGACGCCACCATGCCCAGCAAACGCATACCGTTTTTACTTTGCGTACCGTTATTTGGTGACCGGACTGATATTGCAGAATTTGCAGTAGTATATTCCGAATTCTTTCCTCTGAAGGAAAGGTCAACCCCTCTTGAGTATCTAGGATTGCTCCTAGGAACTGTTTGGAGGTGCTTGGCACCAGGCTTGACTTTCTCGTTGATTGAGAAGCCTAATTCGTGGAGGTCGATAGTCCTTTGAATATTTGTCCTGCAAATTACTGGGGTTTCCCCCGTTATGAGCCAGTCGTCCAGATAAGGGTACACCGGGATTGCCTCCCTGCGTAGGTGTGCAGCCGCCACCGCCAGTACCTTGGTGAATACCCTTGGTGCCGAAGCTATCCCAAAGGGCAGTACCTTGAATTGGTAGTGCCGACTGACCACCTTGAAGCGCAAGTACCTTCTGTGCGCTGGGAACATGGAAATATGAAAATCGGCATCTTTCATATCCAAGGTTGCCATGTAATCCCCCTTTTTTAGGAGGGGGATTACCTCTTGTAGCGTAGTCATACGAAACTTTTGGGGCTTGACATACTTGTTGGCAGGCCGTAAATCCAATACTGGGCGCACTGTCACATCTTTTTTTGGCACAAGGAAGTAAGTTGAATAAATACCCTTGTTTACCTGGTGTCCCGGGACGAGTTCCATCGCGTCCTTTGCTAGCAGAATGGCGATCTCCTCGAGGAGAATCTTCTGATGTTCTAAAGAGTGTACTCTTTGTCGTGGAGGATGGTTCCAGGGACGCTGCAGTAGTTCTATACAGTACCCTGTGGATACTGTTGACAGCACCCATCTGTCTGATGTGATCCCTTCCCAAGCCTGGGTGAAGTTGGAAATGCGTCCCCCTACTGGGGTTGCGTGAGAAGGGACCCTGAACTGAGCGTCACTGGTTTGGTGGAGGCGTGCTGCCTCTGCCTTTACCACGTCCTCTTCTATTACCCCTGCCGTAACCCTGGGTAGACTGTTGGCTGTTGTTCCAATGTGTACCCTGCCCCTGGGAATAGTTAGATCCTCTCTGGGAATTTTGGCCGCGTGGGCGACGAAAATTACTATTCCCTCTCTGGTTAGGGGGTTTATTGGTTAACTGGCCAAGGGACTGGAGTCTCGTATTCGTCCTTGGCATTCTTCAGCGCGTCCTCGACCTCCTTACCAAACAACAGATCGGCTTCCACCGGTTTGTCCAACAATGATGCCTGGATTTCTGCCTTAAAACCAGACAGCCGTAACCACGCATGTCTCTTGATAACAGTACCTTCTGCTATCAATCTGCCTGCGTTGTCCACGGCGTCAAAAGTTGCTTTTAAAATGCAACCAGACACAGCTCTACCCTCTGCGGAAATTAGTGCTAACTGGCCCTTTAAGGGTTCTGGTGCAGAGGCTTTGAGTGCCACGACTTCTTCCCACTGATGGCAGTTGTAGCTGGCCAACAGGGTGGTGGAGTTTGTAATCCTTGCCTGATAGGCGGACGTTGAGGCTACTTTCCTGCCGAAACCATATAGTTTTTTGCTCTCCTTGTCTGGAGGAGCTTCGGACGATGACAAGGGTGTTCCAGCCCTCTTACGAGTGTTAGTGACAACTAGGGAGTCTGGCTTCAGATGTCCTCTTATATAGGGAGGATCAGACTGGGCTGCCCTGAAAAGTTTTTCAATTCTGGGATTGACTGCTCTGGTGAGGTTCGGGTTCACCAGGGACGGGTCTATTCTTCGCTGAATAGACTTAAGGATAGGGATGGTCTGGGCAACAGGCCTCCTTTCTCCCACTAACTCCTTGGCGAAGTCCCTCTCTTCCTGGACACTGTGGGTGTCAATATCGAAATGTTCTGCTGCACGTGCGAGAACCTCGTTCAGGAGGGGTTGGTTATCGACAGGGGAGTCGGTAACTGGGGCTTCCTTCTCTACCGGGGAATCTACTCTGTAGGTTTCAGGGTCTTCCTCTTCCTGGTCATCATCATCATCATCATCCTCATAGTAGCCCGTCCCGGTTTGCTCTTCTACCATGCCAAAATCTTGGTCCTCACCAAAGGAAGTCTCTCCTTGATACAGTGAGTATGGCCGAGAGTATGGTTGTACCTCGAAGGGGTCTGTAGACCTCATTGGTGTCTCAAACCGGGGCTTCTTACTCGGGGGGGATAGGATCATTAGAGCCTGAGGGTGTAGCCCCTTGTGGATCATATGAAAGGAAATGGTCTGGATTTTTATCGTAAAAGTCTGCCAAAGAAGACATCCTTGACATGACCCTATCTATGTCATCACTCGACCATTTTTTGGAACTGGGAATGACTCTCTCAGAAAGTTTAGGAGATTTATCTTGAGTAGATTTGCTGGTTTTTGAAATATCAGCAGACCTGGTCTTGTCTGTTTAGGAGGTGTGGAAGAGTGCAGAGGCTGCTTCTGCTGTTTTCCCCCCTCCCAGTGAGTGGAAAAGTGTTTTCCCTGTCCCTTTGTGGCTCCGGAGGTTTTCGACGCCTGGTGTCGAGGATCGGGGGTAGAGTCCCTGTCCTTCGAACGTGGGACTGCGCTGATCTTGTCTGCGGGCTCCGACTCCTGGAGCGCGGCCTGGGGGTGGAAGTCGTCTTCGTCCTCCGACGATCGAACTTCTGTTAGCCTAGGGAGCGAGGCACTCTTGGCAAGAGTGGATGACTGCCTGGAGTCATGAGGCGATCTCGATCGAAAACGCCCAGAGGACACCGATTCGGACCGTTCTGTTTGTGCCTCTTTCCGAGAACTCGACGTCGTCGAGTCTCGGTTGGACTTCGTGTGTTTAGTGTGAGTGGTGTGTGAAGCGCCTGTGTCGCCGGGGGTCTTCCCCATAGCCGCCCTGTCGGATGACCTTCCGAGGTCGGGGACCTGCGCTCGGCTGTCTTTCGACACCGTAATGCCCTCGCTGTCCGAAAGCACGGCGTCGCTGCCATCGCTGAAGGCGCCCTCTGCTGCCATGGCCGCCTGCCTGGCGTGGTGGGTCCAACACTTCGTCGAACGGTCCTTAAGTGTCTTAGGTTTAAACCTACTGCACGCTCTGCAGTTCGTTTCGGGGTGGTCCCTCGGCAAGCAGAGATTGCACGTGGCGTGCCCGTCGACCCAAGGGTATTTGCGATTGCACTTGGGGCAGAATTGAAAAGGGGTACCCTCCATACGCACCTTGAGGCAGCGGGCTGTTAAGTGTAGGAAATGTATAAGGTGTACCTATATACCAAGAGTGTAGAGTATGTCGACCCCCCACTCTCTCTACTTGCAGGGCCGAGGCCAGAGGCCTTCCAAGGCCCGGGCCGAGGCCAGAGGCCTTCTGAGGCCCAAATCCTTCGTGCAGCAGCCGACGGTCGATTTCTTCTCCAGCCGGCGTCGAGTGTCGAAGTTCGACGTTGGGATGGGGAAAGGATGTAAATTAATCAATATTTTAGCAAACGTATGGCTAAGGCCAGGGGACTCCGCAAAATGCTTCCGACCAGTATGGCGGAAAAAAACAATCTGAGGATCCTAGACGCGTGAGGGATCTTGCGTACAGTGGACGTCACACTAGGGATAGTATTACTGGCACGCCCTGTGTCGACGCCCATTTTCGAGTTTCGAAAAAACAAACTATAATACTCTGCAGCTTCCACTAGATGTCGGCCTATGCACAGCATGTGATCTAAGCAGATTCCACAAGCCTCAGAAATATATATATGCTTAGGGACCAGGACCATCTTGATCAGTGAGAGCCTACCCGCTAGAGAGAGCGGCAGGGCACGCCATTTGGTAACTTAAGATTCAAAGTGTCTCGCGCCAGCCGTATAATTGTCAGTGATCAATGTTGATCTAGAAAGTGTACTCCCAGATATTTAATACCATCAGGGGACCAGCAGAGGGGGTATTCACAAGTCGGTTGTCGGGTTGCAGTGGTGAGGGAAACATCTCGGACTTTGTATAGTTAATGGTAAATCCAGAGAAGGTGCCTATCTTGATTATGTCCCTCAATATGGGGTCACGATATATGGATGGGTTTCTGACATATGGTAGGACATCGTCCGCATACAGCGATATTATATCAGGCGGATCAGCCAGACGTATGCCTTTGTAAGAGTGTCGTAACCTGACAGTCTACCATTGGTTCGATGACCAGCGTGAAAAGGATGGGGGAGAAGGTGCAGCCTTGACCCATGCCCCTCTGCAATTCGAATAAGTGTGATGTCAAGGAGTTGGCCAGGACCCTGGCGGTGGGGCAGGTGTATAATAGCTTTATGTACTGGATCGCGTTGGGTCCAAGTCCCATTCTCTCCAGGACCGCCCACATGTATTGCCAAGAGACCATATCGAAAGCTTTCGGTGCGTCAAGCGTGACCGCTACCACTTCTGCGCTCTGGTCGATTCTTGAAAGGACATTGAAAAGTCTCCTAATATTAAAAGGGACGTGGAGCGACCAGGTACAAAACCACTCTGATTGTCGTGGACGAGGTAGGGCATGATAGGGAGGAATCTGTTGGCCAGGGTCTTAGCAAGTATCTTCATGTCCAGATTCATGAGGGATAGTGGCCTATAAGACCCGCATTCATCACTGGGCTTCCTGGGTTTGAGGACTGTTATGAGTGCCTCACGCATTGTTGGGGGGGGGGGGGGGGGGGAGGATGGACTCGTGGAGTGCCTCAGACCAGACCTAAAGGAGTCTGGGCGCTAGTATAGCTACAGGTTCTTGATAGAACTCTTGAGGTGAGTCCGTCTGTGCCCGGGGCTTTACCTCAGGGGAGGTCTGTAATAGCTTTGACTATCTCTCTAGCATTATGGGAGCTTGGAGTTGTTCGCAAGGGGATTGGGATATGAGAGTCATGGGGATTTGCTCGAGTAGGTCAATAATATTGTGGGGGTTATGTTCTTGATGTGGGGTGTAAAAGTCAGCATAGAATTGTGAGAATACTGCGACTATCTGTTGGTCTGACCACTGTGGGACGCCATGCTCATCCCTGTTACATTATATATTGGTCCTACCCCCTTCCAGCCGGAGTAGTCTAGCCAGTGTTCGTCCGGGTCCCTCTTCCTCCCGGTACTTCCTCATCACTACAGGTTGCGTTAAATATTTTCTCTCGCGTAAAGTGTTACTCAAACGTCTCTAGCTCCGCTCTGATTTGGGCTAGTTGATGAGGTGTTGTATTGGCCTCGC
This sequence comes from Ambystoma mexicanum, assembly GCF_040938575.1. Classification (NCBI taxonomy): domain Eukaryota; kingdom Metazoa; phylum Chordata; class Amphibia; order Caudata; family Ambystomatidae; genus Ambystoma; species Ambystoma mexicanum. The sequence goes on along the minus strand of NC_090936.1, from coordinate 99,537,946 downwards.
ACTCACGTTCTAAGGCTTTGAGCCTTACACCTCAGAGCTTTCTAGGTCATTCCTAATGGTTTTTAGCACACCGCCTCCCGAGAGATGGCCATCCCCCTAATATGGATTTTGAAGGCCTCCCATCTAATCCCAAAGGTGGTATCTTGCCATGGGTTGCATTCAAAGAAAGTTCGTATGTCTGAAAGGATCTCGGCTTTGAACACTACATCAAGTAGTGCTTTGAACTTAAAGCGCCAGGACCCGCGAGGGGGCGAGGAGGCCGCGAGTTGCAGGCTCATCGTCACAGGTGCGTGGTCAGAAAAGGTGCGGGCTAGTATGCGAGTGTCAACAGTCTTGTCAATCAAGTCGCATGTGGTCATAAATAGGTCTATTTTGGAGAAGCTATCATGGACAGAGGAGTAAAAGGTGTCTTCTCGCACCTGGCGGTGGAGAGTCCTCCAAACATCTCGCAGCCCAAGAGATATCATGTGTGCTTGTAGTCGCATGGCTGCTCGCGAGATGGCTCTTGGTGCTGTACCTGACTTGCCTAGATTGTTGTCAAGTATCAGATTCATGTCTCCTCCCCAGCCCCCCAGATTATGGAGATCACCAAGTACCCCATCAATATAAGGCAGATCCTATCATAGAATTCGGGGGTGTCCACGTTAGGACCATAGGTATTCACCAATAAACACTCCTGGTTCGCCAATATGTAATGGAGAATGACGTATCTCCCTTCGGCGTCTATCAAGCTTTTCTTCAGCCTAAATTTCACAGATTTATGAATCACAGTTAGGACTCCCCTGGATTGTGTAGAGTATGTGGTATAGAACCTGTTTGGCCCCAAGAAGGTGCTAGGCTCGATGCAAGGTGGCTAAGTGCATGTGTCTCCTGCAGGAGGAGTACCTTCATACCATGTCTCAGCGTATATGCTGTGATCTTGCGAGCTTTTGTAAAATTACCTATCCCCGGTACATTCCATGACATTATCTGAACAGCCATATTGTCGATTCAGTGAACATCCCAGTTTGTGCGATAACAGATGTACACGTTTCGAAGCAATGAAACGGTGATGACTAGTCAATGCGTGTAATGCTAGATCTTCTCTGCTATGTTTAGTCATCGCCCCGTCCCATCCCCCACCCTCACCGCAAACTCCCAACATGCAGTGTAACCGTCCCTTCCCCCTGCCCTCCCCAAGGTGAGTCGTACGCAGACCGGCTCAACCTCGGCGTCTGCCCAACAGGGGCAGACGCACAACAAGAGCGCCATAGATAACCTTGCAATCGCAGTGGGGTGTGCCGCTGCCGTGTGGCCAACTTACATAGGGAACAGAGGTTCCATTATCTTTTAAATTGCATTTGTGGCGGTCAGTTATGTCCCCTCATTGTTACAGTGAGATCTAGGTGGTAATTGCATAACTAGCAGGCATGAGAGGATCAATACATGGTTAAGAACACTAGCTGTGGGCCGGGATATAGGGACGGTGACAACGGTCACCCAAGGTACTAGACGATCAAGCACTTGAGGCCAGCAAAGCTGTTACAAGCCGTCGTCGATGGGACCAGAGAGTCCAACAGCCAAGTTATGGTCAGTGATACAAATATGTAGGTTGTACAGGGTTGCTAGGTACATATGATATCAAAGGATATGTGTCCGGGAATGGGGCAACCAGCATAGATAATATCACAATGAGCTGAGTCGTTGTCCGTTAAGTCGTCGGCGGGGGCATGTAAGGAATGTGCGCCTCTATGAATTTCACCACCTCGTCCGGTACTGTGAAAAAGTACAGTTTGTTGAAGGTGAATTTCAAGCGGGCCGGCAAGAGTATGGCATAGGCGATGTTCCTTTCTCTGAGCAGTTTCTTGACTCCAAGAAATTGTTGACGCTCCTGTGGAAAAATCTGGGAATATTCTAATGACCTACGCTTCCAATCTGAGTTTGCCCTTTTTGCGTGCGAGGCAGAGAATTTGATCTCTGTAGCTTAGGATTTTAGCTATGATTGGTCTCGGGAAGTCACCAGGTTTGGGACGCGGGGTTAGCGCTCGGTGGGCCTGTCCACTGTAAAGAAAGGGGATAGGTCAGAGTCGCCAAGTAGATCTTTGAGCAGGTGTTCTGTCGCGAGTGCAAGCCTGCGCTTGAGCGCATTCTCCGGGACCCCGATGATATGAATGTTATTTCTTCGTGATCTGGACTCCAAATCATAACATTTGGCTTTAACTGTTCATGTCGCGAACCAGGGTGAACACAGTGTTCTGAAGTGTTGTAATACCATCCTCATTAGTACCGATTCTTCTAGTTTCCGCCTCTGTGATTCTGGTGCCCTGCTGGTCCAGTTTAGACCCAAGTGACGCGACATTAGCGTTTATGTTGTCTAGCTTTTCATGAAAGGAGGCAACGTTTTTAGCCATGGACTCCATCATGGTGGCTAGGTCAGGATTGGGGTTTTCCCCCTGCGTGTCCATGTCAACTTGTCTGGTAGGTGGTTGTGTCTGTTCAGGTCTGGCAGTGGCTTTAGTGAATTTATCCATGGTGCTAGTTATGCCAGCGCCGCGAGATCCGTTAGACATTCTGAAGTTATACAGCCCTCGCTGAGAGGGTCTGGGATAGTATAGCGTGCCACAGTGGATCAGCAGCTGGGTCACTCGATTCCCAGATCTTGAGAGTGAGACCTTGAAGAGTGACAGTGCAAGGTTAGGAATTGAACGAGGAGAGGGCCCCAGTAAGGCACAAATGCGCAGCTAGGAGCTGTTTCTCGACATGCGCTCCTGTGGTGCTTCAGATGTGAGATGTGAAGGCAGTTATGAAAGGCAGAAGATTTACACAGCACTCCTGTGAGCTATTCACAAGCTGTAGTTGTGTACAAAGTCAAGGGGTCTTGTGCCAGAGGGGCAGGGTAGGGCTCCACAGGAAGAGCGGGTAGGTGGAGGAGCTAGACGGCTATCAGTTTGTAGGGCTGTGTCCCCCAGTGCAATTCACAGTAGCTTAGGCCAGGTGGTAAGGTGCCTGGGGAAGGTATATCCAATACGGTCCTCAATGCCGGCAAGGCAGATAGCTACATTTGATGAGGCGAATGGCGGTGGGGTCATGCCAGTGAGCGCAGCAGTGCAGTGGATGTGGCAAAGGCTGTCAAGGATACTTCCGTAGCTTCCTCAGATTGATTAACGAATGGCAAAGTATGTAATGGGGATGAATCGGGGGTGCTGGAGCTCTCGGTAACAAGCTCTCCCTGGGGGTGTACAAAAGACCTGGCCAGGGGTCCCACGGTAACAGGAGGTATGTATGGGGGCCCTGGTAGGGTCTTTGATGTGGGCAGCTCATGCTTTTTGCCGCAGCTCTTACCGTCCCCGTTTTTCGTACGATATTCATCCGTTTATGCCCCCGATCTCGCCGCAGCCCTGTTTGATGTTCTCGCTGGGTCCTCCCAGCGGAGACAGGCTATGGTGGAGAGCCTTAGCGAGGGACCGTCGAAGGAGTGTGGGGTCCGTGCAGCACCTTCCAGCAGGTGGGCGAAGCAGAGGGACGGACAGCGGGCGTTTCTGGTGGTCCAGGCATGGCCCCACTATCTGCACTGGGCGTCGAGTCCAAGAATCAGAGTGCCAGGGAAGGGCTTCTCGCCGAAGGGCCCCAGCAACCGCAGATGGCAGCAGGAAGTATGGGGATGCCTGGACCCGTGCTGGAGCGGGCTCCAGGAGGAGCACCGCGCAAGTCCCCACAGCAGAGGTCACCGTGCGCGATGTGCACCCCGCTCAGGGGTGCGGGGTGAGCACCCCAGAGGGGGCCGCAGTGCCAAAACTGTCAGTTGTTACCACAGGAGCAGCGCCGGCTCGGGCACGGATTCAAGGGGCGTTGCAGCAGTCAGTGGGAGCTGGGAGGCGGGTCCACCTCCAGTACCATCCAGCTCCACACGGCGTGCCGGGTTTCCAGGAAGGATCAGGCTGCTTACAGTGTGGACCGAGCGTTCATGCCTCAAGTGATCCAATTCTTGGCTTACATTTGCTCCATGCCATCGCCTTCAGTTGAGCTTAGTATCAGGGCTTAGAGTTACGAGGAACCGCCACACCGAGAGGATGATTGTTGGCTTCACACGGAGCTCCAAAGCTAGGCAGCCATCTTGGGCTGCTCAGCAGCACCACCCCTTCTTGGAAGTATTTCTAAACCACATTTGCCCTTATTAGTTCTCAGCAATTTCAATTTATGGGCCAATGATCCTTCATGCCAAGATGCAGTGTGCCTTCCACACACCCTAGGAAACCTCGGTTTTAAACAACATACCACAGAATCAACCCATGTTTGGTGGCAATATCCTAGACTGGATTGTGTCTCTTAATATGGAGGTAACATATGTCAAGGCCCAGACCAGTCACTGGTCGGATCATCTGGCTCTTGCTTTTGAAGCTTCCATCTCTTCAGTGCTGGTTAAATACCCCTTATCCATCAAACACATTGTTTTTACTAGGAAATCCAAGGGGATTACCCATGAGGCTTTTGCCTCAACCGCCCTCCCCCTATTCCCGTCCTTGGACGATGACCTACCTCTTGATGACTTTACTTCAATCTTCATGAGGGCTGTTAATCAGTCGTATGAACTCCTTGCGCCATCAAACAATCACTCAGAAAAAAGCCACCCTCTTCTAAATTGTGGTTCTCCCCAGGTGTTCTCACTGCCAGTGCAGCAAAAAGAAGAGCAGAACGCCATTGGCGCAAACATACAGCTGATGTCTCTCTTAGTGCTTATAAAACCACTTTGAAAGTCGTTAAGAATATTTTGCTGAAAGCCAAGGAAGAAAAGCTTGATGCTAGGATTGAGACAGCCAAATCTAAGCCAGGGGAACTGTTTAAAGTTCTTCAAGAACTAAAAGGCAGTCCAGTGGACACACTTCCTGAGGCAGACAATGCATGGAGTCAGCATATTTATGACTGTTTCACAGAACATTTAATTGCATCAACAAAGTATAAAAGACCAACTTAACCTACTTCAATCCTTCGGCAAATCATCACCCTCTGTTTTCCACAAGATCCAGCATTTTCCTGCTTCTACTTTTATCAGTCAGAAGGTGAAGTCCAGGAGGTTATTCTCAAGCTCAAACCTACATCATGTAAAGGGGCTAGCTTTCCTGCTCTTCCAAAAATATCAGAGTTCTCTATTGCCTTGGGTAACTACCCTTGTTAATCGGTCTTTCTCCGATAGCATTAAGGAGGCATGATCTAACCACTATTACAAAAGGAGAATCTAGATGGCAGTGAGCTCGGAAACTTCCAGCCCATCACCAACGTCCATTTTTTACTGAAAATTAAGGACACGCTTACCTTTAACCAATATCAAAGCTTTGCAGAGCAAAACAATATTCTCGCTACTGGCCAGTCTGGGTTTTGTGTGAACCACGGAACCAAAACCGCTCGACTAGATCTCAAATCCAGTATCGCTAAGATAATTGATAAAGGCGGCCAAGCATTGTTAGTTCTTCTTGACCTTTTGGTCGCCTTTGACCTGGTCGATCATGCCATTCTGGCTGATAAGACGGTTGGCAAGTGTTTCGACTTTGCGGCAAGCTGGTTCAGATCTTTTCTTGGTCCACAAACCGCTTATGTAACTAAGGACAACGTACAATCTCAAAAGGTGGTTCTGACTTGTGGTGTTCTGCAAGGCTCTTGCCCGTCACCGCTTTTGTTTCACATTTATATAAAACCACTGTGTTATCTACTCTCCACTCTGGGCATATGTTTTGCAAACTACGCAGAGGATACCCAGATTGTGATTGAACTATCGGGCCTCTATATTAAAGATCTAGAAATGGTAAATATAATCTTCAATGCTATACAATCTTGGATGGCCAGCAACTCCATGGTTTTGAAAACAGAACTGCTTATCCTAGGCCCAACCACAAAGCTTAACCATCTCGACTCATCCTATAGCTGCTTCTTTATTGCAGGAAACATCATCAAGGTCTCTATGTTAAAACAGCGGGGGTCTACCTTGACTCACATCTCTCTTTTAAGAAACATGTTATACATCTTAAATCCTCATGCTCCTATTACATTCAGCTTCTTTGGCAAATTCGCCCATACCCATCTGAGACCAACAGGACCATGATTGCAGCTGCTATCATGAATACCAAACAAGATTATTGCAATAGCCTGGTCACTGGATCCTCCCAGGCAAATGTAAAAAGTCTACAGGTGATCCAGAATGGAACAGTCCGGGCCGTCTGTGGTCTTGGCCGATGTACCAACGTCACTGAGGCCCGAATGAGACTGCACTGGCTGTTAGTCAAAGAATTAGATTTAAAGGCACCAGGCTAGTCCTTAATTGCCTGACAGCTGAAGCACCTAATTCCTTCTCATTGAGAGCCTCTAGAGTCCCCTTTCGGCAAACTCTTCGCTCCAACAAAGACATTCTTCTGCAGTAACCACGAGTCCTGCTGAAGAGGATTGGTGGCTCAGGCTTCCAAGCCTGGGACAGAGTCTTTGGAACCAGCTCCCCCTGCCCGAAAGGGCTGCGAATCAAGCGATCAATTGAAAAAAACTAAAAAAATATCTTTTTGACCTAGATACAGGCTAGGCACCCATGTACTCTGACAAACTCAGATTTGACCCTCCCTTGTAAATGGCAATTTTTTGTTTCTTGTTCTGTCTAGTGAGCGTCTTGAGGCCCATGAGCATATGGCAAAATATAGGAATCTAATAGATAGACAGACCCTGGACTCTTCTCTGGAATCACTGGTGCCGCAGTAGAATCTTGTGAAGGTCTGCATGGGCATCCACGTAGCAGGCCAGCAGATGTCCAGCACACCAGACGGGAACGCCATCGTCGCAGCGATCACTCTGGTGGAATGGGCTCTCAGACGCACGAGCAGCGGTTGGTTTGCCAACCGATGAGTGTGTGATACAGCCGGAGAGCCACCTGGAGGTGGAAGCCTTGGACAAGGCCTTCCCATGGCTCACAAGACCAAAGTTCACAAATAGTTGAGATGTCTTCCGGAAACACTGTGTGTGCCACATAAAACATCAGAGCACGAGCCACATCTAGCGAGTGCAAAGTCCTTTCAGCTGGTGACACAGGTTTCGGAAAGAACACAGGCAACACCTGTTAAGCAAGATTGTGTGCAGTACCCTTTGGGTGCACTATAGCAACCTTTACCTCCTGGCAATAGGAACCCAACGTTTGGTGTAAGCCTGTACTACAGAGGTTGGTAGTGTGGTTGAGCAACCAGGCTTATCTCAAGAGGGGTCAATGTGAGCAATAGGGTTTTTACACAGAGGTTTACAGTGACACGTATACAACTAAACTGTTATACTCAAGGTTTCTTGATTAAATGATCATTTATTTAACAGTCAGTTGAATAAGTCTTCTTCAGAAGGGAGCAATATAACAGTAACACACAAATACAATCCAGAATACACACTCTTAGTTTCTCTAAATCAGCAAGTACCCATTTGGGATGGAACACAGATAATTCCTACACCCTGAGGTGACTTAAATAACTAGGACACTGTGGACATTAATATATCACTGTTACATTTAGAGCAATACTGAGTTCAGTGTCAAAGAAAAGGGGTTAAGAATAAAACAAAGGTTACACAAATATTCTGAAAGCATGTAAGTACTTTTTAATCCTCCAACGCAAAGTAAATTAACCCTTTCCTGGAGGAAAGGTAAAGCACAAAGTCAGAGGTAAGAAGAGTGTTTCAGGGAGCCAGGCCAGTCAATGTTAAGTTAGCAAAAGTCTAGGTGAGCTGAAGCACTTCTTGTAGGCAAGTAAATATCTTGCACAATGTTTTAGAAGTCTCAGCAACGAGAACCACTGTGGTCTCTCAGATACGACTCTGAACTTTCCTCGCATCTGGGGTTCAGCACTCTGTTGTGGTGGCTCAGGCTTGGTCAGTCCTGCTTCCTGGGAGTCCGGAGGATCTTCCACAAGCTCGGGTCCGACTTAAAAGTGATGCACCCAGTTTGGTGTTCCTCTCCCTGGCACTTCGGTTCCAACAGCAGTGGAATTACAGCCAGCTCTGAGAGGATGTCCAAACGAGTTCACTTTGGAGTTGATTGGTCCATTGCCAATCTGCCCTCAGGTGAGTGTCTTTGCCATCTTGACCCTCCCAGGCCTCTCCACAGTCATTTTTTGTTAAAATGTGCCTCCCCCAGCCTTGCCACGCACCCTCTTCACTCCTCCCCCAGCCCCACTTCCCTTTTCGTCCTTTCTCCCGCCTCCCACCGTCCCTGATTAGTTCCCAGTAGTTGTGTTGCTGGTGATCCGAGCCACGCAGCTCGAAACCACCCCCATTGCCAATCTGCAGACCACCATTTCATGCTTCCAGGCAGTGCAGTGCTGCGCCCATCCTGGCCCATTTCGGCCCAATAGTGTAATTTAAAGTATTGCCCCACCCCCGGCCCACTTCTCCCTAGAGTCTCTTTCCTTCCTTCCTCCCTCCCTCCCTCCCGCATCACATCCCGCCCACGATTGGATCTCCACCTAGGTCATTACTACCCTCTCCTGGGCAGCCCTCTGCCAGGACAGCTCGTACAGCGGCGGCTGCAGGAAGTGTCAGCAGGTGTCCGCAGGGGAAGCCAGTGAAGTCAGCGACCAGCCGTCAACCAGCAGCAACCCAAAAGTAAGTGTGGCATAGGCCGGAAGTAGAGCAATTACTGTACTCCCGAAAACCGTGCCACTCAAGATTACCGTACCTCAGAACCATGAATGTTATCAATGCTGTTAGATTCGTTCACACTTAGATTGTAGCAGTAGCCTGCATAGCCTAGATAGGATTGTGAATGTTATCAACACCGCACTTGGTTAGAATTGTGAACATTAGCCTGCGCCGGACCCAGACAGGATTGTGAATGTTAGCAATACCAAACTTGGTTAGAACTGTGAATCCTAGCCTGCGACACCTCTAGATAAGATTGTGAATGTTAGCAATGCCACACTTTGTTAGAATTGTGAACATTAGCCTTGGCCGGACCCAGAAAGGATTGTGAATGTAAGCAATGCCATGCTTAGTTAGAATTGTTGAAAACTGGCCTGCCCAGACCCATACTAGATAGCGAATGTTAGCAATCTCACACTTCGTTAGATCTGTAAACAGTATCCTGGGCCACTCTTAGATAGGATTGTGAATGTTAGCAACGCTGCACTTAGTAGATTTGTGAACATTAGCCTGCCCCAGACTTTAATTGTTAATGTTAGCAATACCACTTCCGCACTTCGTTAGAATTGTGAGCGTTAGCCTGTGCCGGACCCGGTGAGGATTGTGAATTTGGCAATGCCGAACTCAGAACTGTGAATATTACCTACCCCAGACCCTAACAGGGTTGTGAACGATGGCCTGAGTCGCTTCTAGATAGAAACGCAAATGTCGGCACGTCCCACACTTGGATGGAGCTGTGAACATTTGACTGAGTCGCATCTGGATAGAAATACAAATATAAATGTTAACATGCCCCACACATGTATCACTGTGTACCCTGCTTTCCTGTTCCCCATGGTGTTGCTATATATCCGTAACCCCCCTCCTGTCGCTGTAAGCCCAGCCCCATGTCTCTATGTGTCTGTGTGTCGCCCTGTTCCCGGTCATCCGATTCCTAGTCATTTCATCGAAACTGTAGCATCGAAATGCCATAGCAACGAAACCAAAGCATCGTTTACACATGTATCGAGTGCTTTTCCATCTAAACCAGTCCATCGAAAATCTAAATGGACTGGTGGAAATGCACTTTTACATGTAAGATAGCATTTCAATGCATTTTTTGTAACATTAAAATATTGAAATTTCAGCACTGGCCAGCTCCTTGTAACATTTAAAAAAAAAAAAAAAATTAATATTGGGGGTTCCCCCCTCCCAGCCCCCGAACGCCCACCCCCACCTCCCCCAACCCTAATCCCAACCCCAAATCTAACCCTAGCCCCAACCCTAACCCTACTGCAAAAAAACAAATATTAATTTCGATACTACCATCGAATTATAGTCAACGAAAGGGTACTTCGATGGTAAGGCTTTTCGTTGCATATAATTCGATGGTATGGTGTTAGATGAAATTTCATTTGATGGAATGACTAGATAAACTACCATCCTGTTCACATGCCTGGTCCAAGGCGCTTAAAAAATAACCATCAGATCACATCACTACCCCTACTCTCTACTATACACCATCATTCAACTAGAACACAACTATAACCCTGATTAATTCGGCCTAGCTGTTCACAAACGAATACAACCCCATGAACACCTCATCACACTAATAAAACGCAACTAGCCGAACACATTCTGGCCTAGTTGCTCACATACACGTCCTTCAGGCCTAACGCAGCCAGAGCCCAGTCTGCGTGTCCACCCACCAGACTGCACACATCCAACTGATAGCTTTAGCACCACACCTAACGCTAGGATGCAGCTACCATCGGGCAATTACATCAGCTGAACACATCTGGTGCACCCATGCACCCTACAACACTCTCTCTTTCTACAGACCAGGACTACGGTTCCCGAGGGCGTTCAACGTACCAGCGCTTTGAGGTCATACCAATGATATATAGAGTGCTATATAAATGCCAACATAACATAACAAGGGGAGAAGTCGTCCTTGCAGGGATTCTCTAGTCGAGGCGAATTCGGAGCTTCAGCACAGCAGCAGGGCTTCACCAGGCAAACCAAAGATCCTGGAGTTGCAGCAGGCGCCCCTTCCAAGTTCTTCTTTGGATTCCTTCGTCCAGTGGTTGACTCTGCCTTCCAAGCCAAAAAGCCTTGCCTTTTATGCAGGTTGCTGACATTCATTCCAGCCTAGCTTTCAATCATACAGCAGGGTGGCTGTCTTTGCCAGACAGCGAGCCGGCCAATCGCCCTTGAGTGCATCCCTGTAACCAAGGGGATTAAGCACGGGGAGTTTCAGGCACCTCCCTCACTTCCTGCCTCTGCCAGACACTCTGGAGCCAGAGGCGAGCTTCACTCGTGAATTTTGACAAAATGAGCACCCAAGGGTGCCTCAATGCAGCTGCGAACGCAGCCCGCAGTTAAAACACACCATGGTAGTTAAAGGTAAACCACTGCCACCAGCCATTAATAGTAGAAAGGGTAACCTAAAATTGTTACATAAGAAACTAGACAAAGGGGATAATAAGTAACCCCGCCAGCACCCTATTGTAAGATAGTGTGTGCTCGGTCTAGAAAGTTTTCAAAATGTAAGTAAAGTCAATTTCACTTCACTGCTCTTGGAAACAGTAGTTTCACCCAGAGTAGGTATTTAAACCTTTGGAAGATCCAAGACTTCCCTGTGCCACTGCACTGAAGGTGCTGTGTGTCGCAATGTAAAGATGATGCCTATGGAGTTTGTCAGACTCCAAAGTCAAAGGAAACAGAGTCCAAATCACAGAAAAATACATGAGACCGTGGGAAAAAGGTCTCACTCACTCCAGAATAAAAATCAAAAGTTCTAAAGTCCAGCAAAAGTGCTGGAGGTCTCCAAGGTAGAAGGGAATTAGCACATTTCTGAGAATTCCCCCTACCAGTGCTGAACCTTGCAAACAACAAGAACCTGACCAGCGATATTCAGTCTTCTTCCTGGCTCCTGAAAAGATGCCAAAACCATAGAGCTGCACTCAGCCGCGAGGAAACTCTTGCCTGGAGCCTTCTCCCGTGATCCCTGCTTCAAAAGTTCTTCCAAAGTCCTGTATTCCGTCTTCTTGACAAAGGAATCCTACGACCAGGTTTTTGGCTGCAGATCCTGAAGTCTTCCTGCTGCAACTCTTCTTCTGTGCTGAGGTCCTGTGCTGGCTGGGGTATTTTACCTACCTTAAGCCTCTGTGATTTCTGTATAGCTTTGGGGCCTTTTAAATGTCCAGTTCACCCAGAACCCAGCTGGAATACTCCTAGTATGTCTTCTCTGAAGTCCCAGGACCCTTAACTAACTTTGAAAGTAGAATACTTACTTGTTTGAACCGCCTTCCTCAGGAACTCTGACTTTGCCTGCAACTGAGCCCCATCTCACCCTGCTTACAGCTGGCTCCTAGACCACTAGGGTGCCTCATCTGCCTCTGAGAGAACTCATGTCATAGAATTGGGAAGGGCTGGATAATTAAAGAGGTCTGCCTTGTAAAGTAAAACAAGTGTTGAAAAGTGTACTTACTTGTAAAAGAGTTTGTTGGTAACTAACTCAGAGTGAACAGTTACAAAAGGTCTTGCTTACCTTGAATGTTGTCTGTCACTTATAAAAGTATATGTAAGGTTAATTTACTCAACATGGAAATGTTCTGCCATTCTGAAAAGTATAAAGTCTTGCTTTCCTTAGAAACTGTTTCGCCATTCTAACAGAAAGTAGATAAAGGGTTAATTTACTCACCTGTGAATTGGGCCCCTGGTCCCAAAAGTAATGCTGGTGGTTACATTGTACTGTTCCTCTTAGGATATAAATGTGCAGAATAAGTCTGCCTTAGGTTATACTTCCCTCTTGCGGATAGCTCTTTTTGAAAAGTGTATAGGTTTTGCTTACCCTGTGTTAGCTGTGTGCCATCCTAAAACAAGTTAGAGATATTGCTTGCCTTGATCTGTGGTGAAAGCAAACTGTAATAATATTTTACAACATTAGGTTTTAGCTGCATGTCATTCTTGAAGTGTTCTTAGGTGTAGCTAACCTTGGTCTGCCATGACCAACCCAAAAATAATGTAATAAGTTCTCATCTTCGACGGTGTTAGACTGAGCTGAAAAGTAAGTGTAGTGTATATTGCACCCAAAGGTCCAACTCCCCTAGAATAATGGTGTTATCCTGAATCAGAGTTATATGTTTTTACTTAAATAGGTGTTCCACTGTTCTGAAGTATACTGTCCAGTTTATGTACTATAATTTCTTGCTGAGCGTCACAGTACAACTGTTAAGGTCTAATACTTTTGGATTACTTGCAGTAATACAAGGGTAACTATTGGTTTTGACTTTCCTAGAACTACTACTAGATGGTCAAAATTAGGTTATATGCTTTGGTCTGTGTATCCTTCAAACATAGTGTGTTTTTATAATTGTGGTTATATATTATGTTTATGCACATTGTCCACCACCCCCATGGTCGCCTGTATGTAGTGCAGGTGTCTCACCCCACCTCTTTGGTCGCCTGTTGGCTGCTTTAATTGTTTGCCATCACACTTATGTTACCGGATTTGACCTATGCATGTATGCGCCGCCACCCGCAACATAGGGTTATGCTGCCTGTCGGTGCCACCTACACTCTCTGCACTACTGGCTGCCGCCACCTTTTCAGGAGGAGTCTGGCCATCATGCCTCTACCACCTGATTGTCCTATGCACTGTATGTGACGTCACCGTCAACATAGGGTTAGGCTGCCAGTCTATGCCACCTATACTGACTCCTGCATTCCTTGCTGCTGCCACCCTTCAAGATGGGGCTGGCCATTGTGTTTTTGCCACCAGATCAGACTATGCATGATAGGTGCCGTCGCCCTAAATACAGGGTCAGGCTGCCTGTCTGTCACTTATACTGTCTCCTCCATTACCTGCTGGCCATCATGTGTTTGCCACCGGAATGGACTTTATGTACTGTATTTGCTGTCTCCCTGCAAGAAGGGGTTAGGCAACATGTATACTTAACTGTTTCTCAAAAGCAGTTATGTAACTAAGCAAGCCTTCTTAACAGCACCACGATGCCCAAGGGCAATATATATATATATATATATAAGATTTATCTGGGCCTACTTGTATTAAAATAAACCATTGATTTTTTTTTTTACAATACATAGTGTTTGTGTTTCTTTGGACCATATGTGTACTACAATCTCTTTGTACTGATTCTACAGCCCTCTCACCCTCCCAAGATAAGCCTACCTGCTCGGTCTACGCTACCATATACTAAGGTGGTACAGCCTTATACTAAGAGTGAAGTCTTGTACTGTCTCAGCTGAATGGTTTTACTAAGCCCTTAGTTGGACTTCTGAAAACTGTCCCATCAGTCGGTTTTGCCTTCATTATTCATTTTAGAATTTTGCAATTGTTGAGTGCCAAAAATATCTAAAAAGGAGACTAAATGAGGAACTCGGGCACTGGTTCTCATCTAATTGCTATCAGATTTAATGAAATCAAGAAAGGTCTACTTCATAACAGCAGTATAACTTACCAGCTGACGTCTGTTTTTCTTCCACGTTTCAGCTTTTCTTTTAGAGTTCATATTTTGAAAGGCTACAAAGAGAATTGGCAAATTTAAAGAACAACATCTGTATCAGAGTGAAAAGCATTACGTTAGTCAAGGTAATTCACAGTAGTGACTACTGTTCTGAGTCTGTAGTCTCGCTAGTGGTTGAAGAACACTAGAACTGGAGGCGAACTTCCAGGGACAGCGATTAGGAAGCAGTGTCGTGGATTCTTGGGAGGGGTCTGTTTTGGATTAATAAAGCAATGTATAAAATAGTGCTGCTCTACACGACAGCCACTTCTCACAATGAGCAAAAATGGATGCATTCCAACTAATTTGCATACCCCCAAACATTGATCAATGGTTTAAGAACTGGTGGTGTACTTCCAGAGATGGCTGCTCAGAGGCACTTTATCATGAGTGCTTGATAGCTGAAACTGCTTGTTCTACTCTCAGATATCTGAAATATAGAATTTACCCAGTGATTGTCTTTCTGTGGATTGAATCTGCTTCGAATCACATGCTTTGCGTAGGCTGCCATCTAGTGATTGGTGAAGGGTGTTGCATCTTGTTTTGGTGTTCAAATTCAAAAAGAATTTGGGGCATCGATATGGGCGTTCCAATTGCACTATTCCTACTCTACATGTACACCCATGATCCCTCAAGCGTCGCCATCCTCCGATTGTTTTTCTGCCCAGAGGATAGTGCACAAGATATACTGTGCCTCAGAAACCGAGCTGGAAGGATGGCTATGAATAGAATTCTAAGCGGATACAAGCCAAAGAAAGACCATTTCTGTCGTACTGTGCCTCAGAAACCGAACTGGGAAGATGGCTAGGTGCATAGATTTCTAAGCAGATACAAGCAAAAGAAAGACCATTTCTTGTTAAGTCGAGGCTTTTGAATCTGCTTAGATTAACATGCTTTGCAGAGACTACCAAATAGAACCCCATTGAGATGATGGTAGAGCTGAAGGGACAGTAGTGAATACATGCTTTAAAACTGAATGTCGCACTTGTGAGTCGATTCTAGCTTACTGTGTGAACCTGTGCACTGAACTCCAAGTTGCTGCTTTACACATGGTTTCCAGTGGAATACTGGCATTATAATCCAGTAGAACACCCATACTACATTTACAATTGGTGTAAAAATGGAGAAACTTGCTAGAAAGCATATAACAATGGTGTTTACATTTAACAATCGATCTGGCAATTGCATATTTTGCAACTGGATCTCCCCCTGTCCCTAAGGCCATTGAGACAAAGAACAGATCAGTCTTTCAAAATTATTTTATTCTGTTGAGATAGTACATGGCCGCCCCATGTGCGTTAAAAAAAATAAAAAAAGGCTAGCAGGTCTGAAAACAGGCTGCCGGTTCTTTAGAGTGACTGACATGACATTCTGAAATATATTTTGCCAAAAAGCTAGGGTGTCCTTAAAACCACATTGTTCTTGTGCATAGGGACAAAGGTACCAACAGACAATGCCTGAAGTTCACTTTTTCTTCTGAAAGAAGTGATTGCAATGCAGAAAGCAACCTTACATTTGAGGTCTTTCAGTGAAACGTTGTGCATTGGTTCAAAAGGCAGAGCTATAAGCTTACAGAGCACCAGGTTTAGATCCCAGCATGACCGTCCCAATCGGGGTGACAAAGCAAAACAGAGGTGAAGGCAGGAAGGTTTCCCCTTTCTGTAATGGCTTAGTAGGTAAAGAACCATGGTCTGGGGGCTGCTCAGAGCACTTGCCAGAGGTTTAAGATTAATACTAAGCCTTACAGCCATCACCTCTTTGTTTTGCTTTGTTACCCAGAGTGGCACAGGGTATGCCCAGATGTCGGTCCTGTGCCTGCTGGGCCTAAAGACTCAAGCCACTCCCTTCCTCACCGATGAGGCCCAACAAGCCCGAAACATGCCTCGGGAGGCCTGTGGTCTCGTGCAGAAGGGTTTTTACCAAGGAGTTCGGGCTGGACTGCCCCTTTTGGGGTGGGACCAAGCCTGATTTGCATATGGACTTTCCCCTTTTGTAATGGCTTGTCAGGCGATGAACAATGGTCTGGAGGGTTGCCCAGAGCAATGCCAGATTGTTGAGATTAATTGTAAACCTTCCAGTCATTACCTCACTTGTTTTAATATGAAGATGCAAGATACTATCATGCCAAGGAGTTTATAACTTTGACTAGTTACAAAACCGGGGATTTACGCTAGTAGTGCTTGCACTCTCATGAGCGGTAATCTATTGTAATGTTTTACTTTAGCTTTGCCCCTAGGAATGGCTTGTTTTGACTTTGATGTGGACTGTACTTTTTGTTGATGAAAAATCCCAGTTTGTGTATGTGATTTACTGTCTTTTGTGTGCAGGAAACATTAGGCTGCCCTCTCTGCTGTTACCAGTCATCCAATAAAGGTACACTGGAATTCCTTGTCATACAGATGAGGCACCAGGACTGCCAGCACCTTGGTGAACACAAGAGGTGCTGAGAAATTCCAAAAGGAAGTACTTTTGTTTAACATGCCTACATCCCTCTCCACATGCACCCCCCCTCCCCTCAAACCCCTTCAGCAGCTCTCCCTCTGTGAGGATATCCAACAGATTATCTGCCTCTGTGCAGACCAAGATGCAGCATGTCCTGGGACAGTGCATTGGCAGCAACGAATAGCACAAGGTTCTAGCTTCCTCATTCATCATGGTGGAACACTCCTCCTGCAAGGAGGAATTAAGCTCCTACTGCTCATGCTCCCAGCACCTCCCTCTCCAACTTTGCATGTGTGGCATTAGGAAACCCTCAGCAGTGCGTTCAACTCATGGAAGCTCACAAAGAACCAGGAGCAACCGAAAACTCCTATGGAACCCAAAACAGTAAAAACTAGGGAACCAAATTCACCCTGAGAATACTTCAACTTGCTTCTAGACAAAACAATACACAAAACTGCACTAAACAAACCCAACAGCAAGAGGTGAAACAAGACAACCACAAAGAGGTAGAAATGGGCAAAGGTAATCACCACATTGAGGTCCAACACAGGGTGTGCCTTTTTGATGGGCAGGTAAAGCCTGGACAGGCGTGCCAGATGTTTCCTGACTATCGGGTTGGAAGAGAAGACCTCCTCCTCTGAATTTCTGTAGGCCCCTATGGCTGCGAGATAGGTGCGGCATGTGTCCACCTGTACGCCTGAGTGGGCAAGGTGTGCTGAGAAAGAGAGCACATCGTCCAGTGTGCACGTCACGGGGTCGATTTCCTTAGAATCTGCCCAGTGACAGAACATGCTCTATTTACTCCTGTATTGGTTCCTACTGGCCTTACTCCTAGCGCCCTGGATGATCTCCAGGTTAGCCAGACATCGGTTCTGGTGCTGGACAGTGATCTGTTCAGAAGCTAGCCCTTGCAGCGTTGTTCCTGGGCAGCAAGGTGGAGAACCCTGTCCCCCTGCTGGGACAGGAGAGGTGCTGGGCCCCGCGGAAGGTGAATGGGTGGTCGGTCCGAGAGGCTGAGCAATTCGGAGAACCACGGACTCGTCGGCCACCGAGGCACTATCACTATGATGCTGAGGTGACAAGCCTCCTTTATCTTTCAGAGTACCATGGGAATCAGGGGTGTGGGCAGAAAAGCATAGGCTGTCATGCCCTCCCATTGAATCTGCATGGCGTCACCCAGGGAGCCGGGGCCTAGTGCCTTCCAAGACACAAACTGATTGCACTTCCTGTTCCTCCAGGAGGCAAATAGACCCACCTGAGGATGGCCCCATGTTTTGAAAACAACCTGCAGCACCTGGTTGTTTAATTGCCACTCATAATTGTCCGCTCCCAGCCTGTGGAGTTTGTCCGCCTTCAAGTTGGCCTCCCCCGGGAGGTGGACAGCTCTGAGGTAGACGTTTTCCAGGGCCCATTCCCACATGCTTACTGCTAGGTTACACAGCGGAGGGGACCTGGTACCCCCCCTCCCCCGGCCGCTTGTTGACATGCTGGTGGAGTTGTCGGTCTGGATCAGGACGGTCCTGCCCTCGATGAGCGGAAGGAAGGCCCCGCGGGCTAGCCAAATGGCTCTGAGCTCCAGCCAGTTGATATGCGACTCCTGCTCCTGCTGGGTCCAGACTCCATGGACGCTGTGGCTGTCCAGAGGGCCTCCCCAGCCCTCTAGGGAGGAGTCTGTAGTCCGTAGTAATGTTGGCCGGCAGAGTTGGCTGCTGGAATAGCCTGCCCATCTGCAGATTGCAGTCCTTGGACAACCGCGTGAGGTCCAAGTGGAGAGAAGGCGGTATGCTGACCAGCACCGCTTGGGAACCCCTCTCCTGATTCCATGAGGCTGCGAAGTGCAGCTACAGTCTCCTCATCCAGAGCCTCATGTGTGGCACAGCCAAGAGGACCGCTGCCATGATACCCAGTAGGTGCAGTTACCACCAAGCCGAAGTCAATGGTTTGGTAAGGAAGTGTGTAGTGGCCCTCTTGATGGCCGTAATATTGTCCTCCGAGGAAAATACCTTCTGCGAGCTCGTATTCCAGATGAGGCCAGGAAGGTGAGGTTCTGTGTGGGCTGCAGCTGAGACTTCTTGAGATTGATGGGAAACCCCAGGTCGTGGAGTGTACTCCTAAGCACGGAGGAGGTGGGGGACAACCCTCTCCAGGGATCTTGCCCTGACGAGCCAGTCGTCCAGGTACGGGAAGACATGATGGACCTGGGCCCTGAGGAGGGCAGCCACTGCATTCATGAGTCTGGTAAACACCCTGGGGGCCGAGAAGAGGCCAAAGGGTAGCACCTTCTACTGAAAATGACAGCCCATGACATTGAAGTGTAGGAAGGAGTGATGGAGCTGCCAAATCAGGACGTGTAGGTAAGCGTTGATCAGATCCAGGGAGCACATCCAATCTCCCTTGTCTAGTGTCTCGGCAATGAGAGCTGGTGTAACCATCTTGAATTTTTGAAGAGGGAGGGAGAGATTGAGGGTGGAGAGGTCCAACAACTCTCAGGCCAGCCTAGTTCTTTTTTTTGTATGGCAAAAATCCTGGAATAGAAGCCTAATCCTCTCTGGGAGGCTGGTACATCTTCCACTGCCTGGCTCTGGACAAGCAACCGGATCTCCGCACACAGAGTTGTGGTCCCAATCTGTGGGAGGGGAGGAAGGAGGAGAGGGAGGTATAGATAGGCGGTAACCCGTGGGTACTACCGAGAGGATCCACAGGTCCGCCAAGTTCTGGCACCAAAAATGCATGCGAGAGGCTAGCCTGCCCCCCACTGGAGACACGTGGACCCAGAGGGACGCGTCATGCCTATTTGATCTCCAAGGCTGCTGCTGAGGAGGGGGACTGGAAGAAGCACTTGCTCCACCCCCCCCTCCGTGTTGCTTGCGCTGGTGCTGACTCGGGGAGCGGTCAAGTTGTCTCGACTTCCGTTCCTGGAATCCCCGGAACCCTCCAAACGCCCGCCCCTTATCAGAGCGTTTATGCAACTGGGTGTACGCTTTGGGCATGGCTTTTGTAAGTAATGATTTTGCGGTTTGCAAGCTGTTCTTATCCAAAGGAAGGAAGGTAAAATATGCGATCCTGGACGTCGGGGTTGAACTTCGTAGCCCAAAGCCAGGCCGTCCTCATGTCTGTTGCGATGCAGTTGGCCCGGCAAGAGAGGTCAATGTGGGCCACTGTGGACTCCATGATGTCCTGCGCTACTAGCTTGGCTTCTCCTAGACCTGCCTTAAAAGCGCACCTGGCTCTGCGCCGGGAGTTCCAGAAGGAAGTCTGATATTTCCCGCCACAACCTCTGGTTAACCGCTGCAAGCATGGCATCCGCAGTGGCTTGATGCAGGTGCAGGGAGGCAATGGAGTACAGCTTTTTCTTGTACGACTCCAAGATCTTCTCCTCCTTGCCCATCAGCGCCAAGGACGACTGAGGTTTAGAGTAGTGTGATGCTGCATCGATCACCGACTAGTGCGGCTGTGGGTGTGTTGATAGCAAGAGTGTATAGCCCGCCACCTGTCTATACTTGGCATAGAGGCGCCGATTGACAGGCTGGTCCGAGTGTGGCTTGAGCCGACCCTTCTTGGCCAGAGCGACAACATCCTTCTGCATCGGGTCACCCATCTTGGTAGGGGGTCTCAGGGAGAGGACCTCTGCCAAGACCCTCGACTCGGGCTGCTCTATCTTGGGATGAGGAAGGCCCAGATATTCTGACAAACATGCAAGCCTGTCGTGAAAGGTCTTCGCTTAAGACAGCGTGTCAGGGTCCTCCTTGTCTGAATCTGCCTGGTCCGCCGCGGGAGTACGGGTGTTGGGCGCCCTGGGCTGCGGTGTGGAGACCAGAGCTTGCTGCAGAGGCTGGTTCAGAACCGGCTGCACTGGGGGCAGATTCGAAGGAAGCCGGCAGCGGGGGCTGCGCTGGGGCCTCTGATTCTGAAGCCATGGGAGGAAGGACTATAGGCACCGGTGGAGTGACCGGAGGGAGCAAGTCCCTGACTGCATCCCTTAGGATGGCCCCCATCTGGTGGGATCGCACAAGCCCCAAAAACCTTTCGAAGAACCTGTCCTCGGAGGCGGAAGAGAAGGCAGGGGATACTGACGGATTGGCTGGGGGCTGATGGGGCCGTAGCACACTCAGTCTGGGTTGCAGGGGAAACCTGCCCTGCGCTACTGATGGATAGACTGTAGGCCACATGCCTGGTTGACACCAGTCCCGCCTTGACACTCGTTCACCCGCCTGCTCTGTTCCTATGAGTGGCATTGGACGAGCAGTCATGTTGTCTGGCGTGGCGGCCATTTTGTCGGGCTGCGTGTCAGAGTTGTGGTGCATGGCCCTCCGGACACAGCTTCGCCCAAGACTCTTGGTGTTGGAACATGAGGCCTATCCCGCACCTCAGGTCTAGCCCTGGAAGACGTATCACCCTCGGCATTGTCGCCCCCTTGGACATGAAGCTGGTACTAGAGCATAGCCCCTCGAGTGTAAACCGGTAGAAGAAACTTGCGGTCCCACAGCACCGATAACGGTAGTGTCCGGAGACCCCTCAGCCGTAAGGCCGGTAGCTGGGTTAGCCTTGGTGCGTGTGCTGGTAACAGAACCCGAGCGGTTCCTCCCGAAGGAGTCACCCTTACGGGGTGCAATGGAAAATAAAAGCCGTTCCTTGGGCCTCGATCTCTGCTGGACAAACTTCTTCAAGGCCTCTGGAGGCGACGCTTCGAAGACTTCTCTCCACCTGGCTAGCCTGCTCTTCAGTGCGCGTGGAGTCGGAGTCGCACGCTGTGCAACCCTCCCAGCAGTGGTCAGGGCCAAGGCAGCAGAGGTAAAGAGCGTGGGGGTCAGACGTGGGAAATATTCCCTTGCAGGCTGGACACCTGCTGAAACCCGCTGAAGTCGACATGCGCCAGGAAGGAGCGTGATGCCGGAGGACCACATACCTAGACGACAAATAAAGATAAAAAGATAAGAATCCGGGGAAGAGCGCGTGGAATTACATGGAAAGGCCAAACCCAGGAGCGCTGGTGAAATCAGCCCGTTCCCTTCGATGCGGAAAAGTGGACTGGAGAGCGAGGGCAGCGCATGCACTGAAGGTGGAGTGTGCCAATCTCTCAGAGTATAGAGTTTTGGGAGATATACTAAGTATCTATCTAGCCTTAAGAACTATAGTTCCTTCAAGTGTTGTGGAGCAGACAGACGCCATAGTACAGGTAGATTTATAAAGAAAGTTCCAAAAGACAGAGCCCGTCGTTAGGTAAGTATCGGTGTACTAACACTTTGAGAGACTACAGAACACTTATCTGCTCTGTATTAGGTAACCCACCTATTGGTATAGGTCTGTACTAGACAAGTTGGTAGTGTGACTGAGCAGACAGGCCAATCTTAAGAGGGGTAAACGGAGCTCTGTCAGCTCTGGTTCTCTCCAGGCTTGCCTCTCTGAAACTTGAGCAGAACCATCTCTGGTTCCAGAAGCAGCTCAAGATTTTCCTCTTTCCTTCTGCCTTCCTTCTTCTGCTACCTTGCTGATCTCCTGTCGGATACTGCACTGGTTACCTGGCTACCCTCTGGATCATATGCACAGGTCCCTGCCCTCCCAGTCGCACACCTGCACTGCCTCCTGGCAACTCTGCACGTGGGGCTGTATTTGCAACCCTGCAATCCCCTTACCTGCACTTATGTAATCACTTGCTTTTCGGCACTTAATCCTGCACTGCGACATGCTGGCCACGGAACAAGTTACTTACTTGTAACTGTTCTCCACATGGGTCTGGCATGGATTCACATGCTCATGAATATTCCCCGTCATCAGGCTGGGAATCCTCGGTAAAGAAAAACATCAGTTTCATTTCTGAACGGTCTTTCTCCTAATAACCAATCGCTGGTCTCAGGGTCATAGTGCCCCCAGCCAATGACTTCCCTCTACCTAAGCCCCTCCTCTGGCAGCCATCTTCAGATTAGGTAGCACGTAAAGTGGCAGTAGGACCAAGAGAAGAGCCGCAGAGGGGTAAGAGGGAGGGTTTGCATGTGAATCCATGCCAGACCCATGCTGGAGAACAACAGTTACAGGTAAGTTACTTGTTCCTTCTCCAGCATGGGGTCCGGCATGGATTCACATGCTTATGAATACAAGAATGCATAGCAGTACATACATGCACAACCACGGGAGGTGGCAAGGCTCAACATTAAAGGGATAGTCCAGTAAAAAAATGTATTTAAAAAATAGATAGGCAAAATTAAAAAAACAATACTAGCACTTTTTTAAAAAAAACTCCCTATGTAAGATTTTGAGCTATTCAAGCTCATAATTCGCAAAAGCAAGCACATGGGCGCTTCCATTTTGTGAAATGGATGCCCGCCTGTGCTGGCTTTTGCTTTTGCGGCACTAATGAAGGAAAAGCCAGCCAGCTGTAGTAAACAAAAGCTACCGCTGGGTGGCTTTTCCTTCATTGGTGCTCCCCCAAGGGAGCACCGGAGACCCAAAGTGAAAGCCAAGGCAGGCAGAAACAACGCGGTTGTATTTACAAGCCGCTGTGTTTCTGCCTACAGCCGATTTCCCATTTGGGGCTCTCGGGCTCCCCACGGGGGGGCCCCCGAGTGCCCCAAATGGGAAATGCTAAATGCTGCAGTGTTTCTGCCTAAATCCGATTTCCCATTTGGGGCTCTCGGGCTCCCCACAGGGGGGCCGAGAGCCCCAAATGGGAAAGCAGATTTAGGCACAAACACAACCGCGTTGTGTTTCTGCCTACCTTGGCTGTCACTTTGGGTCTCCGGTGCTCCCCTGGGGGAGCACCGGAGACCCAAAGTGATAGCCACAGCAGGCAGAAACACAACGCGGTTGTGTTTGAAAACGCTGCGTTTTTTCTTTCCAAGTTTCTCAGGCTCCTCCTGAGAAACTTGGAAAGAAAAAACGCAGCGTTTTCAAACACAACGTTGTATTTATGTTTGCGGTCGCTTCAAAAGCGAGCGCAAACATGAATACAACGTTTTTAAAGCTGCGGTTTTATTTCTAAGTTTTCCGGGCTCCTCCAGCCTGGAAAACTTAGAAAAAAACCTGCAGCTAGTGCTTATTTTTAAAAATAAATAAATAGCACTTACCGAGATTCAGCTGCAGCTTTCCTGCTCTGGTCTCCGGTCCACGTCCTCCGCGTACAGCACCAATGAAGGAAAAGCCACCCAGCGGTAGCTTTTGTTTACTACAGCTGGCTGGCTTTTCCTTCATTAGTGCCGCAAAAACCAGCACAGGCGGGCATCCATTTCACAAAATGGATGCGCCCATGTGCTTGCTTTTGCGAATTTTGAGCTTGAATAGCTCAAAATTTTACATAGGAAGTTTTAAAAAAAAAAAAAGTGCTAGTATTTCTTTTTTAATGTTGCCTACCTATTTTTTAAATACATTTTTTACTGGACTATCCCTTTAAGCATTTCAACAACTCAACATTAAGCATCTTTTACCTCCTCACCAGGCCCACCTTCAGGCGAACAGGTTGCGCAGCACTGCCTGGCCGACTCTGGACTCCTCCCTGGAATCCCTGTCGACGCAGTAGAATCTCGTGAAGGTGTGCGTCAACCTCCACGTAGCAGCCCTGCAGATGTCCAGCAGGGGCACACCAGACAAGAACGCCGTGGTAGCAGCGATCGCTCTGGTTGAATGGGCTCTCGGACGGCCGAGCAACTGTCGGTTTGCCAACAGTGCACGATGCAGCCTGAGAGCCATCTGGAAATGGAAGCCTTCGAGAGGGCCTTTCCTTGGTTCACAGGTCTAAAGTTCACAAATAGCTGTGATGTCTTCCGAAGGGTCTTCGTGCGGTCCACGTAGAACTTCAGCGTTCTAGCCACATCCGGCGAGTGCAAAGTCCTCTCGGACGGTGACAAAGACGACGGGAAGAAAACCGGTAAACACCAAGGGCTAGTTGAGATGGAAGTCCGACGGCACATTGGGCATGAAGGAGGGGTGCGTCCTCAGCACCACCCTTGTCTCGTGGAATGTCAGGTATGGAGGTTTACAGGAGAGGGCCTGGATCTCTCCCACTCATCGTGCGGAGGTGATGGCCACAGGAAACGCTGTCTTCCACGATAGGAACTTCAACAGTGCCAAATGCAGCAGCTCGAATGGTGGTCCCATGAGCCTGCTCAGCACCACGTTGAGCTCCCCCACCGGGGCCAGAGCCTTCACCGGCGGGAATGTCCGGAACAGTCCTTTCATGAACTCCTTCACCAGGAGATGGGACCACATAGATGATCACCCCGGAGTTCTAGTGTAGCGGGAAATCTCCGCTAGATGGATTTTGATGGAGGCATGAGCTAGCCCCGCCTTGGCCAGCGACAGTAGGTACAGCAGCACTTGAGGGGCCGTAATCCGCAGAGGGTTAATCCTCTGTACACGGCACCAGACAGAGAACCTCTTCCATTTGTGTACATAGCACTTCAGAGTCGAGGAGCCCTGGCCTTTGCAAGCACCTCCTTGCAGTCCGCTGGGATATCGTACCCTCCAAATTCTAGTGCTGCAGGAATCAAGCCTGCAAGTTCAGCGACCCCGGGTCATGGTGGAGAATGGCACCTCCCTCTCTGGCGAGAAGAACTGCGTCTGCCGGCAGTTTGACTGGGGGGGGGGGGGGGATGATGACATGTCCAGAAGGTCCGGGAATCAGATCCGTCTCGGCGACGAGTATCATCCTGCACCGGGACCGTCTGAGTTGATTGATGAATCGCAACAGCAAAGGTGGGAACGCATACAGGATCAGGCCGTCCCAGGGGAATGAGAAGGCATCGCCCATGCTCCCCGGCTGGGGAAACCTGCTGGTGAACCTCAGGCACTTGCCGTTTGTCGCCGTCACGAATAGGTCGATCTGGGGATTGCCCCATCGTTGGAATAGGAGATCCACTTGATCCTGCCGCAGTTCCCACTCGTGGCACGAGCGCAGCTCCCTGCTGAGTGAGTCGGCGATGGTGTTCTTTATGCTTCCGGATGTAGAACATTGTGGTGGTGTTGTCAGTGAAGATCCTTACCACCTTGCCCTTGAGGGATGGAAGGAACGACGTGAGGGCCCAGAACACGGCTCGGAGCTCCAGGACATGGATGTGAAGTGACCTCTCCTCCGGGAGCCAAAGGCCTCTTGCATTGAGATCTCCGGTGTGCGCTCCCCATCCCTCCAGGGAGGCGTCCGTCGTCACCGTCTCCTGATGTGGCGGGTTCTGGAAGTCCATGCCCGTCGACAGATGCGCGCGGGAGCCCCACCACTGGATCGCTAGGCGGAAGGTCTCATTGAGCGAGATCCTGTCTTCGAAGCTGCCTGCCGCTTGCATCCAACGGGCGTCGAGGAACTCTTGCAGAGGACGCATCTGCAGCCTGCACAGGCGCACAAGGACATCATGACTAGCAGGGACTTGATGGACCTCCCCTGGCCGCGTCCATGGCTGACAGCCGTTGCACTTTGCCCAGGACGGCCTTCGTCCTTTCCTCCGATAGAGAAGCCAATCGCGCCACTGTGTCAAGCCTGGCTCCCAGGAATAGAGCGACTTGCGACGGTACCAAGTGAGATTTCGCAAAATTGATCGAGAATCCCAGATCTGTGAGCAGTTGGACGATCTTCGCTGTGTGCACGACGGCGAGTTCTCTTGTCTTTGCTCGGATGAGCCAATCATCCAGGTAGGGTAGATGTGGATCCCCTGCAGGTGCAACCGCGCCGCCACTGGTGCTAGGCACTTTGTGAACACCCTGGGTGCCGACTTCAATCCGAAGGGAAGGGCCTTGAACTGATAGCTACGACCTTGGACCACGAATCGCAGGAACTTTCGATGTTCTTTTAGAATGGGGATGTGAAAGTAGGCACCCTCCAAGTCCACCGACAATAGGAAGTCGCCTTCCTCCAGCTGTCCCAGCATGTGCTGGAGGGTGACGATCCAGAACTTTTGGGAATTGATGTACTTGTTTAGACAGCGAAGGTCCAGGATGGGCCGCCATCCTCCGGTCTTTTTCCCTACGAGGAAGTATCTAGAGTACACTCCGGCGCCCCGGAGCCTCTTTGGGACGAGTTTGATGGCTCCCTTTTTTTAGCATCGCTCGTACCTCCAGTAGAAGTTGAGGGCCGTGGTTTTCCTTCCTGGGCACAGATGGAAATCGGGGACACTTCCTTAGAAATTCCAGAGTGTGCGCTCGGGCCAGGGTATCCAGCACCCAACTGTCGGAGATGGACTCCCACACGCTGACGAAAATTGCCAGCCGGCCTCCCACCGGGGTGCTCAGGTGGGGGCCCGACGCTACGGCCGGTTCAGTACTGCTTGGCTGTGGCCTTGCCGCCGAGATCCTCCTGTCTTGCCGCGTCCTCTGTAGGCCTCCTGCGACGAGGAGCGGGCCGCCTGGCGGTACAACGAGGAGCCGCCGCTGAATCCTTTGGAGGCACCATGTTTGCCTCCGGTGTTCCAAAAGGATGGCCGTCGCTGTTGGAGAACGCCCAAGGCCCGAGCAGTTTCCGTTTCTGCATTTGATGGCTTGCGGTTACTCGTCCACTGTCTTGCCGAACAGGTTGTTCCCGTCGAAGGGCATGTCCAGAACCCTGGTCTGGACGTCCTGGCCGAAATCGGTCGCCTTGAGCCAGCCGCGCCGACGAAGGCAAACGCTGTTGCCCATCTGGCAAAAAACGGTTTCAGCAATGTCTGTGGCCACTGTGATGGTGTGGTCTGAGGCCACCTCGCCTTCCTGTAGGATCTCCAGGGCCTCAGCCCTCTTGTCGGCCGGGAGGAAGTCCAGCATGGGAGTGATCTTAAACCACAGCGCCCTGTCGTAGTGTGCCACAATCGCGAGGGCGTTGGCCGCTTTAATCGTCCTCGCAGCAGACGAGATGACCCGCCGTCCCATGGCATCCAGTTTCTTCCCCTCGCCGTCCAGCGGAGAAGTCTAAGTTGAAGCCGTCGCCCCCGCCGCTTTCTTGTTGGCCGCCGCAGAGACAACCAAATCCAGGGACAGCTGAGCCCTAAGGAACATGGGGGCGGAGTCCGGGACCCGGTACTACTTCTCGTACCGGTCTCTTAGCAGGAGCTGTGGATGGGTTCTTCAGGAGCGTCAACCCCTCATCCCAGATGTCGTCCAGTAATGGAACTGAGGACTGTCTTTCTCTTGGCCTCACGCCGTTGGTAGAGGAACCCTTCCTTCTTCTGCCCTTCGGGGCAGAGCTGGAATACCTTGGATGCCCTGGCGTTCATGGTGTGGAAGGAGCCAATTTCGTCGGGCGGGGAGACCCGAGGGGGTGGTGAAGGAAGGTCCATTCCGTCGTCACCACCGTCGTCATCCGTCCCAGTTATTGTCGTCTCCGTTCCCGCCTCATCCCTCGGACCAGGGTAAGGAGATGAAGGTTGAGAAGGCCGCGAGGGCTGGAAGGGAGGGGGGATGAATTCTCCTCCGCTTGCTTGACTTTCCGATGGTCCGGGCTCTGCTGGGTCGTCCGTCGGGGTAAGGGTAACCGTGTCCTTTTCTCCGTACACAAGGCCTGAATCACCAAGATCGCTCTTGAGTTGTCTTGTGGCATCGGCACTGGCTGCGACGGGAGCGACGGTTGGGGAGCAGGCTCCGTCCCCTCCATGGCTCTCATTTCCTCGTCAGCACCGCCGTCGCTTTCTTCATCCACCTCGTCGGGATCCCTCCCTTAGGACCTTTGCAACACCTGCCTGCTCCTCTTCAGAGGCTGAATCTGTGTCCGTAATGGCCACCGCCCCCCCCCCCTCTTTTTCCGCCTGGGGTTTCATGGGGGTCTTATCGATGGGCTGAAAAGAGGATTCCCTCCGCGGGGGAAGGGAAACTCTGGGCCCAGAGGTCGCTTCCACTGGGTTAGCCTCCACAGGCTTCACCAGGGCCTCCACGACTCCCTCGATTGAGGCCTTAAGCGGGTGAATCAGGGCCTTCACAACCTTGGGTGCGCCTGAGGCCTTCACCTTGGGGGGAGGGTCACCGTCTCGCTCCCCCTCGGTTATCTCTGCCGGGATCGACCAGGACTTCTCCCGAAGCTTACCGGGTTATCCTAAATTTCTCTTCCCCAACCCAGAGCGTTGGCTCGTGGTTGATGGCGTCGGTGATAATGTGCCCTGCCTGGCAGCCGAGGAGCCCGACCGATCGGAGCTCCCGGTGCCCGTGGACTCGCGATGCTTTGCCTTCTGTTGGGACCCTGTCGCCACGGCACCCTCAAAGGTCTTAGAAGACCGCTTTGACTTTTTCTTCTCATCTGCTGCTGGGCTCTTCCCTTCTAGCCAGTTGGTGAGGCGGATACGACGATCCTTCATAGTCTGTTCGGACATGTTCTTGCAAAACGCACAGTCCTTTTCCACATGCGTTTTCTCTTCGTGAAGGCAGTAGAGGCATCGAGAATGCTCATCCTCCTTGAAAACATTCTGCAATCCGCATCCAGGACAGCTCCTGAACAGCCCTTGAGGGGCGTAGAAAATTCCGAAACGGGTCCCTGTTGATCGGAAGTAAAAACGTTGGAGCTTGAGG
This sequence comes from Ambystoma mexicanum, assembly GCF_040938575.1. Classification (NCBI taxonomy): domain Eukaryota; kingdom Metazoa; phylum Chordata; class Amphibia; order Caudata; family Ambystomatidae; genus Ambystoma; species Ambystoma mexicanum. The sequence continues at coordinate 99,508,919 of NC_090936.1, read as the reverse complement.
CTCGATTGACTGAAAAAATGAGGTTAAACTCTTTGAAAAATCGCAAAACGCAGTAAAAGCTCGAGAGCTATAGCACGAGGACTCCCAACACTTGAACGTGCGGTAAAAATCTGAAAATGGCTGCCAGAGGAGGGGCTTAGGTAGAGGGCAGTCATTGGCTGGGGGCAGTATGACCCTGAGACCAGCGATTGGTTATTAGGAGAAAGACAGTTCAGAAACGAAACTGAAACTGATTTTTTCTTTACCGAGGATTCCCAGCCCGACAACGGGGAATATTCATGAGCATGTGAATCCATGCCAGACCCCATGCTGGAGAAACTTTGTTTTTCAATGTCTGATCCTATGTCTTGCACTTGCTCCTCCTCCCCTTCCACCTAGCACTTCTCCCCTTCCCTCTGCCCTACACTTGATATCAATGTCACTGGGCCTAGTAAGATCGTTGTCTTGTCCCCCTTGTTCCACTCCCCTATTTGTCGCGCCTTTCAACACTTGTGTAGAGGCACGCTATAAATAAAATATATAATATCATAGCTGTAGCAATGAAATTCGCAAATACGAGTAGCCAAGTAACACTTACACTCATGGTTTCAGTTATAAATAGTTATTTATTTAACATCAATTTCTAAATACGCGTTCTTTAAAAAGGGCACGGTATGTAACAATCAAATACTTTCAAATACTTTTCCAGAATCAGCATAAGTTTAGTGAATACTCTTTAGCGATGCTTTTTACACACTTCCTACACCCTGAGGTGACTTCATTCACAACAACAGTAATGGCATTTATATATCACTAGTTATACTTGGCAGATTATGAGGTTGCACAAAGGAAAGGAAGGAAAAAGGTTAAAACAGGTTCCCAGTATAGGTGAGGACAATTAATCTTCCAATAAGATCTAGACAAGCCTTTCCCAGCAATAACAGTCTAAAACAAGTTACCACCTCTGCGGGGCAGAAATATCAAAGTCAATGGACTAGAAGTCAATAGGAGCACAGTCTATGGAACTGAGGCACTTCTTAGATAGTAAAAGCTGTTACACTTGTGAAAAGCAGAGTTGTAATCAACTCCAAAAAGAGTAGCCAATGCAAGTCTCAACTGAGAAGAGCACAGGACAGTTAAAGACACTGAGGTAAGACCCCAAGTCTAAACAGTACCTGTGGTTTGAAGAAGAGTGGTCCAGCTGGATTCTGTCCTGTTGCAGCGATGCAGATCCTGGGTTCCTGAGCCTCAGTCGTGGGTGGGGGGACATGATGGAGGACTCCTGGGGCAGCAATTTGGAGGTCGGCAGATGTCTGATACCGGTTGGGCTTCCTTCACTCCGAGTCCTGCACTCTGGTGAGTGGACTCTAGCTCTGGTCATCCTGCTTCTGGAGGGTCCTTCAGAGGCTCCTGGAGCTTCTGGCTGGATTGCAGACGTTGCACTCGACTACGGATTTCTCGACCGCTGGCACTCGGTTCTTGCAGCAGCAAAGAAGTACAGCCAGTCACGGAAGATGATCCAGAGGAGTTAAGTGTCTGGGTTAGTTGGTCCCACTAACCAAAGGGAAGAAGTCGTCCCTTCCGGAGCTACTATTGTCGATCAGAAAAAGGAGTTTCAGCACAGCAGCAGGGCTTCACTGGGCAATTCAAAGGTCCAGGAGGATGCAGCAAGTTACGTTCACGGTTTCATCGTCGCGTGTTTCTCCCAGTGGTCGACTCAGACTCTAGTCCCAAAACCCTTGCCTTTTAAGCAGGTTTCTCCATTCATGCACAGTATAGGCTGTCAATTACAGAGCAGGGGGGGCTGTCCTGAAAAGACAGCCAGCCAATCAGGACTGGTTGCATTCAGGCATTCCTAGAGACAAAGCACAGGGGAGTTTCTGGAACCTCCCTCACATCCTGCCTTTCCAGACACAATGGAGCCAGAAGCGGGCTTCAGGACTGTAGCCCACCAAAGGCAAAATAAAAAAAGGGGCTCAAACCTGGTTTGGCGCGCAGAGTAAAACCCAAGACAGACCTCACAAACAGAAAATGGCGAAAGAAGACCGGGCCATTTTGACAAAATGGGTCACCCAGGGATGCTATACTGCAGCTGAGGATTCAGCTTGCGGTAGAAAAGCACAATGATAGGAAAATAAAACCACTGCCACCAACCATTTAAAGTTGTGAAGGTAACACAAAAATGTTACATGACAATGTAGGATAAGGGGCTACTAGGTACCCCCCACCCCCACACAAGACTCCATATAAAACAGTGTGTGCTGGACCCAAAAGAGAAAAGGTAATTAAAGTCAATTTCAATTCACTATTCTTGGGAATAGTAGTTCCCACAAGAAAAGGTATTTAAACCTTATGAGAAATCTAAAGGATTTCTCTGTGACACTATACTAAAGGTGCTATGTGTCACCATACAAAACAGATGCCTATGGAGTTTGTCAGAATCCAAAAACAGTGGAAACACTTCAAATTAGGTCAAAATACATGAGTGAGAAAAAGGTCTCACTCACTACAGGGTTAAGATTTTTTTTAAAAAAGTCCTAAAGTCCAGCAAAAGAGCTGGGGGTCTCTAATGCGGGAGGAATTAAACACTAAAATGAATACTCTTCCTAACACCCACAAGAATTAATGAGTGGAAAAAAGGCTCCACTCATTCAGGATTGAAAGAAAAAGGTCCAGAAGTCCAGCAAAAGTGCTGGGGGTCTCACTAGGAGAGGTGATGAAGTCCACAAATGAACAATCTCCCTAACATCAGTGATGTAGGCTATAATCTACAGCAGGTGTCCACTCAATGCCACGAATTGAAGATGGATTCTAAAAAAACAAAAAAAAAAAAAAAACAGATTGGTTTAAAAAAAAATCAAAAAGTGAGTCCTCCGTCCTTCCCATTATGGCGATTTTATTTTTGCATGGTTCCAGCTACAAGTCGCAAGAAGGAGATATTGTCACCAAAAAGGAGGAGTTCATTAATTTAGGACTTTACAAATTGAAATGACAACTGGATGTTAGGGAGAATTTTCATTTGTGTGCTAATTTACTCCCACCTTGATATGATATGATATGATATGGTATTTGTAACGCGCCTATACACAAGTGTTTCAAGGCGCGACGAGGCAGGGAGGGAGGGAAACAAGGGGAAGACAGACAAACGATCCTACTAGGCCAGGTGTCATTCAGATCGCGCAAGTGCAGAGGTAAGGGGAAAAGGAGAAAGTGCAGGGGGAGGAGGTGGGGGGGAAAGTGCAGTACAAGGTAAGTAGCGTAATAAAAAATAAATAATAAATGATAAATAAAAAGGGCCAGCTGGTGGCAAGTGCGAGGTAAGTGCAGAGCAAGTGCTGGGAAGTGCTGGGAAGGGGGCTGTAGGGATACAGTGACAGTCCCACAGTGCAGGGGGAGCCAGGGAGGCAGTGCAAGTGGAGAGTGGCTGGGCCCTGGACCGAGGTTGCTGAGAGTGGCCCAGATGCAGGTTTAGTGCAGGATTCAGTGGGGAGTTAAGAAGGTTTAGCAGGGGAGAGGGAGAGAGAAGGCAGAAGCGAAGAGGAAGGTTTTGAGGTGCTTCCGGAACCGGAGATGGTTCTCCTCAAGTTTCAGGGAGGCAGGAAGGCTGTTCCAGAGGGAGGCCCCTGCTGCGGAGAGAGATCTACCCCCAGCTCGTTGCTTAGAGAAGCGGCTGACCATGAGGGAGTTGGAGACGGATGAGCGAAGGGCTCGTGAAGGAAGATATTTAGGAAGAGAGAGTTGAAGGTATTTAGGCCCCAGGCCCCAGAAGGCCTTGTGGACAATGCAGAGGGTTTTGAACTTAATCCTCGCAGCCACTGGGAGCCAGTGAAGAGATTTCAGTCCTAGAGAGATACGGTCCCTGGGCTTGAGGCCAAGGACAAGTCTCGCAGTTCTGTTCTGGATAAGTTGCAGAGGGCGGAGAGTGGAGGCAGGCAGATTAAGATAGAGGCTGTTGCAGTAGTCCAGCCTTGAGAGAACCAGGGCTCGGGAGACAGTGAGCTTCTGGGGGAAGGAGAGGAAGGGAAGAATACCTCTGAGGAGGTGCAGCTGGTAGTGTGACTTCTTAGAGACGTCAGATATATGAGGAGAGAAGGAGAGTGTGGAGTCGAAGATGACCCCGAGGTTTTTAGCCTTGCAGGTAGGGGCCGGAAGAGGGCCAAGGGAGGCCGGCCAGAGAGCTGCAGGGAAGGAGGGAGTGGGTGCGCCGATGAGTAGAATCTCAGTCTTACTGGCGTTAAGGCAGAGGTCATTGGCGGCACACCATTCCTGGATAGCAGACAGACAGAGATGAGGGAAGGAGAGGAGGAGGCCGAGGGTAGCCTGAAAGTGAGCTGGGTATCGTCCGCATAGCACTGGAAGTGGGGGCAGAGAGCGGCGATGCGGTGGGCAAGGAGTGCCAGATACTGGTTGAAAAGCCAGGGAGAGAGGTTGGATCCCTGGGGGACACCACAGGTGGAGAAAAAGATGTCAGAGAGGAAGGAGCCCATTTGGACCTGGGAGGGTCGACCGGAAAGGAAAGAGGTCAGCCATGCCAGAGCCTGACCAGTGATACCCAGGTTATCACGGAGACGGTTGAGCAGGATGGCATGGTTGACAGTGTCAAAGGCAGAGGAGAGATCGAGCAGAATGAGAACACAGGGAGTGTTGGAATCGAGGTTCAGGAGCAGGTCCTCACGGATGTTCAGGAGAGCAGTTTCCGTGCTTCTGGCCGCTCTGAAGCCGGATTGATGGTCATGAAGATTACCAACAGATTCAGCATGGAGGTTAAGCTGGGAGATGGCCAGTTTCTCCAGGAGCTTGCCCAGGAAGGGAGTAATGGAGATTGGGCGATAGTTGGCCGGGCAGGAGGGGTCGGAAGAGGGTTTCTTGAGGAGGGGGTGCACAAGGGAGTGCTTGAGGGGGGATGGGAAGACTCCAGAGGCGAATGAGTGGTTGCAAAAGTCAGCCAGGGCAGGAGCCAGGGAGTCGATGTGGTCCTTGATGGTTTTGGAGGAACAGGGGTGAACCTGTTTAGACGAGGCTTTCATAGATCGGACTTGTCTGGAAACCTCATCAGCAGAAAAAGGTGGAAAAGCAGAGAAGGAGGGCGGAGGGGCGGCTGCAAGAGAGCAAGAGGAAGAGCCGGGAAGAGAGGGAGGGAGGAGAGCGGAGGAGACCGAGGACAGGATGTCCTGAGTTTTTGAGATGAAGTGCGAGGCCAGTGCAGTGCAGAGGGCCTGGGAGGGGACAGGAGAGGTAGAGACTGCAGCAGGGTTGGCCAGCTCCTTGCAGATTTTAAAGAGTTCGGCCGAGTTGTTAGATGCCTCAGAGATGCGGGCTTGGATAAGGGCTCTCTTCTTGGTGAGAACGGAGAGCCGGTATTGCCTTTGGAGCAGGCGGCAGGCCAGTTTGTCAGAGGATGAACATGAAGCACGCCATTTCCTCTCTGCCACCCTGCACTTGCGTTTTAGGGTGACGAGATCCGAGTCATACCAGGAGTTACATTTGGCTTTGGGCTTCAGGCGGATTCTCATGACGGGGGCAAGGATATCGAGAGTATCAGATATAGAGGAATAGAGCATGGAGAGGGCTGTGTCAGGGTGGGAGTCAGCCGAGGGGGGAGGAGGGGGCGAGAAGGTAGCAGCGAAAGCCTCAACTGACACGCGCTTCATGGGTCGGATGACCGAGAAGGTGGGTGGCAGTGAAGAGGGTGGCTTTGCCTGTGGGGTAGGGAGGGAGAGGTGGGAGGATAGGAGAAAGTGATCGCTCCAGGAGAGAGGAGTGGAGAGAGGGAGGGAGAGGGGAAGGTCAGAAGAGATCAGAGCATCAAGAGTGTGCCCTGCAGAGTGAGTAGGCCCAGACGGGAGAATAGAGAGTGAGAGAGAGTTGCAGAGTTCGCGAAAGAGACCAGTGAGGGGACAGGAGGCATCGAGGTGGATGTTGAAGTCACCGAGAAAGAGGAGTTGGGTGGTTGAGGACAGGAGTGAGGAGGAGAGGTCAGCCCACTCAGAGAGGAAGGAGGAAATTTGACCAGGTGGCCGATAGATAGTAGCCACGGTAAGGGAATGGCTAGGAGAGAGAGAGAGTCGGCAGACAAGACATTCAAAAGAGGAGTAGGTCTGCGTAGGAGTGACAGTGGCAGGAATCCACTCAGGGAAGATAAGGGCAACACCACCCCCTGAACGGTTGGGCCTGGGCACGGAGAGGATCTTGTAGCCGTCAGGTAGGAGTGTGTCGAAGCTGGTGGCAGAGCTGGCAGTGAACCAAGTCTCAGTGAGACCGAGGACGTCGAGGTCCAGTTCCTCAAGAAGGCGACAGATATCAGAGGAGTGCTTGATGGCAGAGCGAGAATTTAGAGTGGCAATGTGGAGAAGGTTGCCACCCTTGAAAAACTTCCGGGGAGGGGTACAGATAAGAGGAACGCCCTGCGGAGGTGTTAGAGAAGGAGTTGAAGAGGGAGCAAGAGAAGGGGCAGGGAGGGAGGGGAGAGGCAAGGTAGCCGAGGACAGAGGAGGGGGGACAGCGGGAGCGGAGAGGAAGTTGATGAGGCATGGGAAGCGTCTATCAAAGAGGAGAAGGTTGGCCTGAGGGCCTTGGACCAAGACGGTCCCGTTAGCATAGACATTAATGATGGCCTTAGAGGAGTGGAAAGGGGCCAAGAGGACATCCCAACGGGTGCCACCATTAATGGGAGAGGTGGAGAAAGGAGAGAGCACAGCGACCATGTGAAGGGTCCATAGGTCAGGTGAAGGCACGAAAAAGAGAATGTCAGTGAGAGTTTCCTTGGAGCAGGCGCTCGTGTAGGTGTCAGCGATAGGGAGGCCTGGGTTGGAGACCAGGATGTCCTTTTTAAACTTTTTCCTACCGGATTTAGTGAGGAGAGCAGGATAGTCAATAGAGAAGCAGTTAGAGTAGATAGGCGAGATAGAGAGCACCATGGAGTAGGAGGGGAGGCGGACGACACGAGTATGCAGACAGGAAGTGAGTGGAGGGCACTAGTTTAACACAATGCAGAGCAAACAGTAATGCGTAGGTCAGGGCCACCTAAGTTTGAGAATCCTGCGAGGGGAGAAAAGCACCCTAGTTTAACACAGTTCAGAGCAAACAGTAATGCGTAGGTCAGGGCCACCTAAGTTTGAGAATCCTGCGAGGGGAGAAAAAGCACCCTAGTTTAACACAGTGCAGAGCAAACAGTAATGCGTAGGTCAGGGCCACCTAAGTTTGAGAATCCTGCGAGGGGAGAAAAGCACCCTAGTTTAACACAATGCAGAGCAAAACAGTAATGCGTAGGTCAGGGCCACCTAAGTTTGAGAATCCTGCGAGGGGAGAAAAGCACCCTAGTTTAACACAATGCAGAGCAAAACAGTAATGCGTAGTAGGTCAGGGCCACCTAAGTTTGAGAATCCTGCGAGGGGAGAAAAAACACCCTAGTTTACCAAAAAATTGGGATAGGGGGGCGAGGCATCATGCGGATGAGGTGAGCAAAGGTGAGGAGGGGTGGGCCGGAGAGCGGAGGAGCTGGCGCCTGGCGTCCCCTGCGGACACCTGCAGACACACAGGGAGCCGCACTGTAGGAGTCGCCCTTGGCCTGGGGCCCTTAGCCGCGGGGGCTGCCGGGCAGAGGGCTGCCCAGGAGGGGGAGGTTATAGGCAGAGGGAGAGGAAGGGGGGGGTGTGGGCGGGCAGGGAGGCGGGGAAGACCAGGAAGTGGGAGGGGGGAGCAGGAGCAGGCCAAAACCGCGCTAGGAGCGCGAGGAAAACAATTCAATTCAACTTTCTTTTTTCTTTGTTTTTAAGGCACAGAAAACACAACACTCACGGAGGCCCAGGCAGGGCTTTCCAGGCCTGCTGATCCCCTCAGGCCACCGGCGACCGCTCTCCACGCTCAGCTGGAGAAAAGAAGCGAGCGTGGGGAACGGCCGTCGAGTAGGCCAGAGGGGAGGCAGGAAAACAGCCAATCAGAGGGGGGGGTGGGCGGGCAAGACCAGGAAGTGGGAGGGGGGAGCAGGAGCAGGCCAAACACCGCGCTAGGAGCGCGAGGAAAACAATTCAATTCAACTTTCTTTTTTCTTTGTTTTTAAGGCACAGGGAGACCCCCAGCTCTATTGCTGGACTCGGGACTTTTTAATTTTGACTTACGAGTGAGTGGGATCTTTTTCTAACTCCCTCATGTGTTTTTCCGTGACCAGGACTTTATCTTTTCAGTGTTTTTGGAGTCTGACAAACTCCATAGGCATCTGCTTTTTGTATAGTGACACACAGCACCCTCTTTGCAATGTCACTGACTTACAGTCCAAATACCTTTTCTTGGGTAAACTACTGTTCCAAAGAATAGTAAGGTGAAATTGGTCTTACTTACCGTTTTACTTTGTGGATCCAGCACACGCCATTTTATGTGGAGTGTGTGTGTGTGTGTGTGTGTGTGTGTGTGTGGGGGGGGGGGGTTTACATAGTAGCCCCTTATCTCACTTGCTCATGTAACATTTATTGTTACCCTCACTACTTTAAATGGCTGGTGGCAGTGGTTTACTGTTTACTACCAATGTGCGTTTTTACCGCAGGCTGAACCCTCAGCTGCAGTATGGCACCCATCGGTGACCAGTTTGTCAAAATGGCCCACGTAATCTTTTTTTTGTCATTCTGCTTGCGAGGTCTTTCTTGGATTTTACTCTGTATGTTGAGACAGGTTTGAGCCCTTTGTGTGTTTTGCCTTAGGCGGGCTTCAGCCATGAAGCCCGATCATGGCTGCACTGTGTCTGAAAGGACAGAAAGTGAGGGAGGGTCACGAAACTCCCCCGTCCTTTGTCTCTAGGTCTGCCTGCACAAAACCAGTCTTGATTGGCCGGCTGGCTGTCCGGGTAGGACAGCCACCCTGCTGGGTGAGAGAGAGCCTAGGGCTGTGAATTAATGATAGAGCTTAAAAGACAAGGTTTTTGGGACTACAGGCAGATTCGACCACTGGAAAAAACATCCAAAGAAGAAATCGTGAAGAGAAGCCTGCTACAATCAGCTGGACCTTGAACTGCACAGTGAAGCCCTGCTGCTGTGCGGACCTCCTTATTTTCATCGACAGAGAAGCTCCGGACGTAACAACTTCTCCCCTTGGGCTGGTGGGACCAACTAGCCTGAGTCGAACCCTACTTTGGCGCAAACCCTGACTTGCTGTGCCTCCCCAGTGCTGCAGAAGCCCAATGCCAAGGGTCGAGAGTCCATAACCGAGTACAACATCTGCCGCTGAACGAATCTGGTCGAAAGCTCCAGCAGCCTCCTAAGGGCAATCCAGAAGCAAGAGCTCTCGATCCAGAGTCCCCTCACCAGAGTCCAGGACTGAGGGAGCAAGGAAAGTCCAACCAGAGATATTTGTTCTGCATCAGTGCTATTTGCGAAGCGCTGAAGCTGCAAAGAAGATCCGTAGCTGCCAAAGTCCTTTCCTGAGTACTGCCGCAGGAGCCCGCCAGACGTCCTCCCTCTTGTCCCCACAACTGAGGCTCAGGAACAAGGGTCTGCTTGGTTGTAGCAAGACTGAATTCAGCTGGACCACTTTTTCAAACCAGAGGTACTTTGGGCGCTTGGGGTACTTATCTTGTTGCCTTAAGTCATGCTTTTTCACCTGAGAAGTGCACTAGCTTACCTTTAGTGAGTTGATTTCAACTCCCCTTGCACAAGCTTAACACTTTGTGTTCCTTTAGTGATCATTTTGAACTATCAGACTTTGTGAAAGACTTTATACAAGAAGTACATCAGAACTATAGACTTTGTCAAATTGACTTTGGTTGTCCTGCCTCCTTAAAAGGCACCCTTCTAATCTATTGACTTCGGCATTGCTTGCCCCTTCATAAGTTGTAATTAATTTTTAACACTTTTGCTGCTGAGAAAGGCCTACCTAGATTTCATTAGAGGAATCAAACTGTCTTCCTGTTATAAGAAAGTACGTTCTAACCTTTTTATTTCCCTAACCCTTCCTTCCTGAAACCCAGAGTCTTAAAAGTATACTGGTGTTGAAGATAAATGCAATACTATCCTTGTTATTGAACTCACTTCAGGGTGTAGGAGAAATGTATTAGCATCCCCTAAGAGTATTCACCAACTTTATTGACTTTGTAAAGTGATTCCAAAGTTTGCTTGACTAATACAAATAATTGCCTTTTTAAAGAATGCTTAACTAAAACTAATGTGTAAATAAATATATACTTATAACTGAAACCTTGAGTGTGTTACTTGTATTGACTCATTTCATCTGTACAGCTCTACAGCTCACATTTACCCCTCTTGAGAGAGGCCTGGCTGCGGTTCCATGTGTTAAAATCACCGCAAATATGGCCGTGGACACAACATTGCGGCAAAAAAGGCAGTGGTTTTTCCGCCACAATCCATGTAAACGATGCGGGGGACACCCCCGGACCCATTATACCATTTAAGAGGAGCAGGGGACACCCCTGCTTCCCTTAAATGGTGTAATGCGGTACACCTTTAACGAGTCAAACAACAGCATTTTTTCCGCAATTTTATCACTGCATACCCCTGGCTGCTCAGTCACACTACCAACTTGTGTAGTACAGACCTATACCAAAAGGTGGGTTACCTAATATCAAGCAGATAAGCCTAGTTTAGTCTCACACAGCGTGACTGCACCAATTCTTACCTACCACTGCAGTTCTTTTTTTTATTATACCTTTAAAAAAAAACAGACAAAAACACTAGTTTTATCTCCATTGGCTACTACTTGTATCTGTTCCAAGTTTGCCCCCTGTTACACAAGTTCTTTCATTTGTATCATGGGTTTATATGCTTTTATAATTTCTGCTTTGCTGCTGCACTACACTGAAAGATATTCAATGCACAATAAAAGTTTTATTTTCTTTATTCAAAATATTTACAAAGTGTAACCTCACCCATAGGAAGTGGAGCAAAGTCAGTATAGGATAACGTTAAAAATATGACTGCAACAAAATAAATTCATGTAACCTGTCATCATTATAAATCAAATAAATACATCAAATAATACAAATAAGAAAATGAGGAAATGTGAGTAACACCAGATAAATTAATGAACAAAAAGTAGAACAGGAGTAGAGAACAAAATACGATATAATATATGATATTTATAACGCGCTTAATATCCATGTTTCTAAGCACGGACCCGGGGAATCCAACCTGTGTTGCTCCAAGTCGTCTTGCTTCCAAGGTGAGCACATTGCCCTCGAGCTATCCTCCCGAGATGACATGCCACTTTAGAAATGACTTTTTTAATTTTAAACAGAGGTTTTCAAAGCACGGTGTAAAGGCACGGAATTGGGAATTAAAATAAAGGTACACCAAGAGACAACTCAATACTGAAAGTGTATTCAAGGAAAAGTCGGTGTGGCCTGCTTAGACCAGACAATAACAAGTGTCACCCGACAAGGAAACGTTTGTAACTAGATACAACCAGAATCTGGTTGGTGCATGTAACCAGGGTTTCAGCTATTCGAAGTTTGAGGCAGTGTGAACAGACCATTTACACCGTCCAGTCTAGGTAAATCAATGCAGTGGGCACTATGACACTCATATTTTGCTCTTGAATCATGTATCTGCTAGAACTTAGTGTTAAGATCTCAGCATTGTGATTACAGGGCACGGAAAGAATTACAAACTAAACTTACTGAAGTCACTTGGTGGGTTGTGTGTAGGGTTCCTGTAGAATTCGGTCCGATGGGCTTTCTTTAATCCGGTACACAAGCCGAAATCAGACAATTTGACATGCCCCTATGAAAGATCAATACAAAAACAAAAAGGGAATTAGGGATGAAAGATGTTAAAAAAATATGCACATTCTGAAGAACCTTTGAATGTAATCAGTAAATTGATTGCACAAACAGGACTTCAGATGTTAGGGAATTGCAGAGCAGAGCAAAAAAAAGTGCAAGGACTGAATTAAGTTTCATTTAATTAAAACAACTTTTGCTTTGTCTCAAAAGACCTCTTACTTAACAGCCAACTCCAAAAGTAATTGACCTTTGACTGCTGCTTCTATCGACCCAAGTATTTTATTCTTCTCATTTCACAAAGTATTTTTTCACGCCACATCACAGCGTGTGGTGCTTTGTATCCACCAAATATCTTGGGGGATTTTCTCACCTTGTCTACTTTTGGATGCCTTGTCTTTATATTCAGTCCGGTTTGGGGGAAGGGGACTGGTGCTTTGTTCTTGTGCAGCTTATGCCACTAGTTCCTGGCTTCTACCCATCCCATATCCCATATCTCCACATGCCCTTTTCCCTCATTTGTATGTGAGTAATAGCTTTAGTTGGTTGTTCAGCATTTGCTGCACTTTATGTGCGGTTTTATGCAACTGTGACCCTGTGGGACACTGCACCAGTCTTGTCCTCTTGGCAATAGTTAACCCAACCGTTGGTATAAGCATGTACTACTCAAGTTGGTAGAGTGGCTGAGCAGCCAGGCCTATCTCAAGAGGGGTTAATGTGAGCTGTAAGGTTGTAACAGTTTCACAGTGACAGTTATTCAAATAAACACTTCCTCTCAAGGTTTCTTGACTAAACAGTTTTTTTTGTTAATTTAACAGTCAGTTATATAAGCCTTCTTTAGAAGGGAGCAAAACCATATAACACTTAAATATACTTCAAAACACACTCTTAGTTTCTCTAAATAGGATGATGCCGATTGGGGATGGCACACAGACACTCCCTACACCCTCAGATGACTTAAATAGCTAGGACACTGTGGACATTGATTGATCACTGGTACATTTAGAGCAATACTGAGTATGGCGTAAAAGATTAGATATGGGAGTAAAAACAAAGGTTAACAATTCATTCATAAACCCTCGAATGCAAAGTATATTAACCCTTTCATGGGGGAAAGGCAAAAGCACAAAGTCAGAGGTAAGAAGAGTCCCTCAGGGAGCCAGGACAGCCAATGTTAGTTGAGCAAAGTCTAGGGGAGCTGAAGAGCTTCTTGTAGTTGAGTAAAAAGTCTTACAATGGTTTTAGAAAATGTTTTGTAGAAATAAAAATCACTCAGGGACCACAGGCTGTTTTTAGGCTTGTGAGGGGCAAAGCTGCAAGCAACTCTGCAAGAGGCAACCAAGACGAGTCTCAACTGAGCGCTAGTAAGACTACACGACAAGAGGTAAGCAACCCCTTAGTTTTACAGTACCCTCGGTTTGAAGAACTTAATTCCAGCTGGCCTCTGTTCCAGTTGTATGTCTGCAGATCCTGTGTTCCTGGGCCTCAGTCGTGTGAATAAGAGGGAGGAGGTCTGGAGAGTCCTGTACGACAAATTGAAGGTCAACAGCAGCAATGGTCAAACTTCAGATCAGCGGCACTTTGCAGTTTCAGCTCATTGAGTCTCTCGCAAATGAGGCACTGCGGTTTCTCGGATGCAGAGTTGGACTTTCCTCGCTTCTGGGGTGCAGCACTCTGTTGAGGTGGCTCAGGCTTGGTCAGTCCTGCTTCCTGGGAGTCCTGAGGATCTTCCTGGCGCTCGGGTACGACTTAAAGACACTCACTCGATTCTGGTGTTCCTCTCCCTGGCAATCGGTTCCTGCAGCAGCGGTGGAAGTACAGCCAGCTGTGAGGATTTCTAGATGAGCTCATCTTGAGGTCGATTGGTCCCACCAACCAAAGGGAAGAAGTCGTCCTTTGCAGGGCTTCTCTAGTTGAGGCTGATTCAGAGCTTCAGCACAGCAGCAGGGCTTCACCGGCCAAACCAACGGTCAAGGAGTTGCAGCAGGCATCTCTTCCAAGTTCTTCTATAGATTCCTTTGTTCTATTGGTCGACTCTGCCTTCCAAGCAAAAAGCCTGGCCTTTTATGCAGGTTTCTCCCAATCATTCGTAGCCTAGCTGTCGATCACACAGCAGAGTGGCTGTCCTGCAAGGACAGCCAGCCAGCCAATCACCTTTGGGTGCATTCCTGTAACCAAGGGGATCAAGGACAGGGAGTCTCGGCCACCTCCCTCACTTCCTGCCCCTGCCAGACACACTGGAGCCAAAGGCGGGCTTCAGCAGTTAACCCCTCCAAAGACATAACGAACAAAGGGACCAAACCTGGTTTGGCACGCAGAGTAAATCTCAAGAAGGACCTTTACATGACCGGGGCCATTTTGACAAAATGGGCACCCATGGGCGCTTTACTGAAGCTGCAATTGCAGCCCTCTGTAAAAACACTCAAAGGAAGTAAAGCGTAAACCACTGCCACCAGCCATTAATTGTATAAAGTGTAACATAAAAATGTTACATGAGAAACTAGACAAAGGGGATACTAAGTAACCCCTCCAGCACTTTATTGTAAGATAGCGTGGGATGGGTCTAGAAAGTTACAATGTAAGTAAAGTCAATTTCACTTCACTGCTCTTGGAGACCGTAGTTATCCAAGAGAAGGTATTTAAACCTTGTGGGAAATCTGAAAGACTTCCCTGTGTCACTGCACTGAAGGTGCTGTGCGACACATTGTGAAAAGACTATGCCTATGGAGTTTGGCAGACTCCAAAGTCACAAGACAACACAGAGTTTAGATTAAAGAAAAATGCATGAGAGTGGGGAAAAAAGGTCCCACTCTCTCCAGGTTAGAAATTAGAAGTCCTAAAATCCAGCAAAAAGTGCTGGAGGTCTCTACGGTAGAAGGGAATTAGCATCTTTCTGAGAATTCTCCCTAACATGAGGTCCAAGATGTAAAGCATAACTAAACATATCTCTGCCTAGTGGTCGCAGGAGATTAAGATTGTCTTCAGTAAAGAGTTGTCACTGCAGCTACAGATGAAGGCAGCTGGGGACAGCTGGTTAATGAGACTGGCTCCATGGACAGCTGTCTATATCACAAGTACAACAATATATTTTTTGGAGTGAATGTGGTTTGACCCAAAACTTCCTTGCCTCAAAAGGCACATTTCTTTCATAGGTATACTCCTGATTTATGAGGCCTTGCAAGAACACACCGCTAGAACGCCTGCTTGTGATGGTTGTGTTTCGTGAAATGACCGTGCAGATGAACAAATCTCTTGTCACCCTCTTGATCTGAATAGTCATCAGGTTTGAGGGGTCCCCAAAGGGTCCTTTATATGTGCCTGTTAGGACAGTTTTTCAGTCCAACTAAGGGCTTAGTAAAACCATTCAACTGAGGCAGTACAAGCCTCCACTCTTAGTATAAGGCTGTACCACCTCATTTCGTGGTAGCGTAGACGGAGCAGCCAGGCTGATCTTAGGAGGGAGAGAGGGCTGTAGAATCGGTACAAGTGAAATTGTCATACAAATGATCCAAAGAAACACCGAAATAGTATGTATGTAAAAGTAAAGGATTTATTTAAATACAAGTAGGCCCAGATAAATCTAGGGGTAAGTAAGCGCTAAAACATATGAAATCACAGTATAAAAACAATACTATACTTGAAAGTACACCGACCCAAGAATAGACCTTATTTGAAGTACCTAACAGTAGTTCTAGGGAAGCCAAAACCTTTTCATACACATTCAGTATAAAGTACCTAACAGTAGTTTTTGGGGAGTAAAACAAATGGTTACTTTTTACAATTACATTCAGTAATGCAAGGGCAGTAGACCCTTCCAGTTGTATAATGATTCCAAGTACAACTCACTTAATCATCAACTGGGCAATATACTTGGTGAATAGTGAAACACTTATTCTAGGTGCAGTAAAAACCTAGAACTACTTTTGTGATAACACAGTTCTACTAGGTGAGTAAAACCTAAGGATGTAATATACAATTACAGGTGCTTTTGAAATCATGGAACCCCAGATAGAGATAAGCAGTAACTCTTAACTTATTTTTGGATGGCACACAGCTAACACAAGGTTAAGCAAAACCCACATACTTTTTTAACCTCACAACGAAGGGGGAAAGTAAAACCCAATGTTACACTTTTTCTGAATGACTCAAAGTTATTCTTGGTAGGCAACAACCTAATACAGACTTATTAAGGACAGGCTAGCAGCAAGCCAGGGGAAACAACACCCAGTTGGGGGACACTTATACAATTATCCTTAAAGGACTAATCTGGTGAAACCAGCAATTTACTTTTGGGAAGAGGCACAACCTAATCACAGGAGAGTAAAATACCTTCACATCTACATTCTATTAGACTGGCAAAACAGTTGCTGAAGAAGAAAAGATGTTGACCATACTTTTAAGAATAGTGCATCTCAGTAAGAACTTTTGTAACGGTTCACTCTTAGAATTACAGTTACCAACCAACTCTTTACAAGTAAGTAACTTTTAAAACACTTATTTTCTTGTCTAGGCAGAAGTCCCAATCCCTTGAAAGTATTTCCCTTATTCTTGGAGCATGAGTGTTCTCAGTGGCAGAAGGGGGGTTACTAGGACTAGTGACCAACAGGCAGTGTCAGAATAGGTTCTTTAGTAGCAAATGTCACAGTTCCTTAGGAAAACTGGCCAAATAGGTGAGTACTTCACTTGAGAGTTAGGAGAGGGTCCAGGGGCTTCACAGAAGACACCCTAACAGGATTCTAGTAGTGGGACTGGGTGTACTGGATGAGAGGCCTCCCCATCACAGAAAACAACCCACAGGTACACAGAAATCCTAACAGGCTTACGGTAAGTACATACCCAAGCCAACACAGTACCTCAGCATTGAAGATTTTGCAGCAGGAGAACTGCAGGGTCTGCAGCCAAATACCCGGTCAATGGGTTCCTTGTCGTGGTGACTGAAATCAAGACCTCAGAAGGGACTTTGCAGCAGGGATCGATGAAGAAGGCTCTAGGCAAGGTTTCCCTCGCGGCTGAATGCGGTTCTGCTGATTTGGCGCCTTTTCAAGGAGCACTGAGGACAGAAAATCTTTTCAATCAGTTGAATTCTCGTAATTTTAAAGGGCCAGCACTCTGGTGAGGGGACTTTCTGGACTCAATTTGTGTCTCTGGAGATCCACCAGGATGCCCACGAAGTTGCATCGAGATCACGGAAGACCGTGCACCGCACAATGGCACAAGGTCCCAGGGTATTGGGGTACTGCAACAATGTAAGGTCGCAGCAGCACGTGCGATGGCTCAAAATGCAAGTCTTCTTGAGTCTAGTGGGTCTCACCAGGCTCTGGGTCTGGGCCGTCGTTTTCGGAGGCCCCAGGTCGATTGGAAGGAAGGGCTACAGCAGGCTCTCCGGTTGCTGGAAATCGTGTCAGCTGCTTTTCCTTCATCTTCCTCTTCGGTTTCGGTTCCAGTGGTCGACATCTCTTCAGCTTCCAGGTTCACAGTATTCATCAGGAATTCCAGCATAACCTCTGCATTCTCTCCCCACATTTTTTACAAGAAGGGGCAGTCTGGTTGTCCAATCAGGACAGCCAGCCCCCCCCCCCCCTGGGATTTGTCCCCATTCAAGCAATGCGTAAGACAAATGGCTGGGAAGTTTTGGACTCTGCCCTCACTTCCTGCTCCCACACACAGACTGGAGCCTGGGCGGCGAGTCTAAGCGACTCCTGCCGAAGACAAAAATCACACAAAGGAATTTCCCGCCCTGGATGTCAGGGGAAGGAAGAAACCACAAGAAACACTAAAATGGCGAAAAAAGAAGACATGGGCCATTTTGGTAAAAACGGACACCCTTGGGTCCCTTTACTGCAGCTGTGAACACAGCCCGCGGTAAAGGTGCACCAAATGAACACAAGGTATCACTGCCACCAGCCATTGAAGGTAAGCTTGTCACTAACGGAATTGTTACAGTTTTAATATGAAAGGGGATACAATGCATCTCCCCAGCACTCCACATAAGGTGGGGTGTGTTGGTTTCACTTAACAAAATGTAAAAGGGATCCAAAATCCTTTCTATCCTTGGGAACTGTAGTTCACTTAAGGTTAGCACAAGAAAGTTAAAAGGGGAGCCCCTAGGGAAACCCAGCAATAACAGGCACTTATTCCAATAAGTTGTTAAAGAGGATAACTTTAAAAAGACACTATGGAATCTTAAAAATGACACCCATAAGAAGAGCTAAAGATTATGTGAGTGTGGAAAAAGGTTCCCACTCACCGAGGTATTAAGGAAAAATATCCCACCAAAAAAGCAAAAAGTTCTGGAGTTCACCCAGGTCAGGAAGATTTACCAGTTCTGTGCAAATCTTACCCAACAGTGCCACCTGAGGTTTTTGGTCTTTAGGTGCTGGTTGATGCTCAGTAATTGAGTCTTCGAGGAACAGATAGCTCAGAGGGTGCTGGTTGGCCCTGTGGTTGAGGAAGGATCTCTCGAAACAGGTTCTTAAAGTATTCATTCGTGGGGGCAGAATGCATCAGTGACCAACATTTTGCAAAAAAAGGTGTCATGAGTTTGAGGAATAATTTTGGTTTAGAAACAGACCTGGTTGAGGAATCCAGAGGTTGGCTTCTAAGATGGTCTGCCCAAATATGGATCCATGTAGCAGTGTGGCACTGATGTTTGAGGCAAAGAGTGTGGGAGCAATGACAACAGTACCAGAGCCGACCACTCTACCCTCAGAGCAAAAGCGTCTCTAACCAGAAAAAAAAGTGACATGTTAATCTGGGATATGTTTCTGATGCAGTCACTGACAATATTAAGTAAGCTCAGGCACCTTGCCTGGAGCTGTCATTTTGGGTGATAGAAATGTAGACTGCGTCACAGCAGGCTTGGGTTTTTTTGGGTAAAATTGGCATTTTACTTGAAATCTTGCAGGGAGACGTTTTGGGTGCTTTAAAGAAAGTCTGAAAGTCAAGATAGACTTTGTATTCCCAAGACAGAGTGTTTTTTTTTTTAAGCATATCCTGGCTGTACTGATAAACTGCTTAGCCCTACTAAAGTGAACCTTGGAGGAGCTCTAATCTTGGGCTTCAGTTTTGCCTGTGCTTTTCTAGCCCTGAATGGGGAGCCTTGGAAATCTTTGTCGGTTTTGCCTTTAAGAGGGGGATCTTGAGCCTGGTCTGCATTTGATTTAGGTCTGAAGTATGAGGATTTGTTATCTCTATAGCGCTGTAGCCAAAGCACTGTACAGAGAACATTTACATACAATTATCATCAATCTGAACTAGGTACTCATTTATCAACCTCACAATGATGTAAGAGTGAGTTGGCCTTCCAGGGATTCGAACCTGCAGATCACACCAGCAGCGCAAGATCGAGTGCTTAACCGGCTGAGCTATTTTAATGGAGAAGGTTCCAACCTAGAATACCGGGCCCTCGGATAAGCCAATGGCTTCGAGCTGCCTGCAGTGATCGGTTTAGTTCCCCTACGGGACGAAACCAATAAGGGCCAGCACACAAACGATGCCTCCCGGGATCAGAAATTTCAAAAAGGGAATTCCTAAACTCGGATGCTGTGAAAGGAAAGTTGCTTGCCAGTGTTTGAGGCTTCTCCTGGATGAAAATCTCAAGGTCTGAAGGTGTCAGATGTCGAAAGACCTCATCTCAGCACTGCAAATGTAGACGGAGCATGAGTTGATAGAAGCAGGTACCCCAGAGTGATCCGGTCCCAAGCATTCAAGACACAGTGAATGGTACTCTGATGCAGCGTACTGACGCTCACACGAAGAACAGATTACAAACCCCTTTTATCCTAGCTGTAAGGATGAGGCTTAAAAGCAGGGGTTGCTTTAACAAGGTGGTTGTTTATTCACCATCAGAAATGTTTAAAACAGGAGTTCCTTGCCAGAATTTAAGACTTAAGGCAGTCTTTCAAAACACCTCAACCTTCTTCCTGTGGTTCCGTCGGTAGGGATGCACTGGCTGTCTCTGGGGGTTAATCTTTCATACGCCCCGAGTGTCTCCAGCGTGGCTCTCTTCCACTGTTCGGCTGTTCTGCAATAGAAAAGCACACTGTCCCTCATTAGTTCCTGCCAATCAGCATTTACTTTACCAGCTTCTCTATATCTAGCTCCCCAAGCCCCGTCCCTTCCTCCCTGACCGAGGCTTGCTATGTTGCCTTCCCAAACGACTACAGAGCACCACACAGAGCCGGGGCTTCCAGGACGCATAGTGGATCTGAATCCCCGGGGCCAGCTCGGTAAGTGGGTGTGATTAACGTTGTGTTCAGAACATGCATGTACGGGGCAACCATAGCAGCGGGACCGCCACCCATATCTTCCGGCTC
The DNA here is from genome assembly GCF_040938575.1 of Ambystoma mexicanum. NCBI lineage: Eukaryota > Metazoa > Chordata > Amphibia > Caudata > Ambystomatidae > Ambystoma > Ambystoma mexicanum. The sequence goes on along the minus strand of NC_090936.1, from coordinate 99,488,903 downwards.
AGTGTGAATGTTTACCGGCTGTCCGTTTTCCCCTTTCTCCCGCCTCCTGCTAAGTGAAGTCAGGTGCTGGAGACCCGATTTCCCCAATCTCCCCTTGCCCAGCTGGGTCACAGGCGAGTGTTCATTACCAACCCGCCGAGTGTGCCTTCCTCATTCACTGGAAAATGCAGTCCAGACCTGGCACAGAAGAGGTTCCTTGTGGTGTTCTGTCTGCAAACGCCACTTGGTACCCCTCACGTGGATCGTCGCCTGCACAGCCACCCACAAGCGGCATTCCCTTTACCATAATTTTCAGGTCCATATCCGTTGCTCTGACACCCGTCCAAGGTAGCTTCTGACAGCTGTCGGCCGATACGGGCCACGCAGACACACAAGCATAGATGGTGGGAAAGAAAAACACTGCAAAGCCAGGACGAGAGGAGAAAAGAACTAGCAGGAAATAATCTGCTGGTTCCGCATGTGTCTGATTCAGACTGCATTGAGAAAAGGAATGGCAGACGAGGTCATGGGCGGACCATGGTGAGGCAGGGTCAAGGTAGTCAATGCACAAAATTAGTGTACCAACTAAAAAGGACAAAACATTTTTGGTGCTATAAAAAAACGCTTCAGAAGGTATGGCGGAAGTGGACAGGACAGGAGTATTAAGGTTTTCTCCAAGCAGAGATGAGGTGGGGATCACTCCTGTTCAAGCTATTGAGGTCAAGCCATTAAGAGGATGTTAGGACAGTTTTTCTGAAGTCCAACTAAGGGCTTAGTAAAACCATTCAACTGACGCTTTACAAGACTCCACTCTTAGTATAAGACTATACCACCCGAGTTCAGGGTAGCCTAGACAGAGCAGCCAGGCTTATCTTAGGAGGGAGCGACGGCTGCAAAATCAGTACAAAGAAATGGTGTACCTATTATTAGGCAAGATGGGTGCACTAAAACAACCCTGATCATATGAACCCAACCTTTGGTATACGTCTGTACTACACAGATTGGTAGTGCGATTGAGCCGCAAAGCTTAACTAAAGAGGGGTCAATGTGAGCTGTAGGGGAGTTACACAGATTCACAGTGACAAGTATTTAAATAACCTCTCACACACAAGGTTTCTTGATCAAATAATTATTCATTTATTTAACAGTCAGTTTGAATAAGCCTTCTGCAGAAGGGGGCAATATAATAGTAACACAAATACACTTCAAAATACATCCTCTTAATATTTCTAAATCAGTAAATACCCTTTTGGGATGGCACACAGATACTTCCTACACCCTCAGGTGACTTTAGTAATTAGTATACTGTGGACATGAATATATTGCTGTTAGCATTTAGAATCAGACTTACGAGTTTGTCAAAGAAAAAGGTTATTAAAACAGAAAAGAAGATCTCACAAATAGTCTGAAAGCAGGCAAGTACATTTGTACACCCCCCCCAATGCAAATAGTTAACCCCTTCCTGGGAGGAAGGCCAAACGCAATGTCGGAGGGAAGAAGAGTCATACAGGGAGCCAGGCTAGGCCAAAGTCAATTGGGCAAAAGTCTAGGTGAACTGCAGCACTTCTTAAAGGTAGGTAAAAGTCTTGCACAATGTTTAGAAGTCTTTGTAGAAAAAAAGAAATCATAGTAGGACCACAAAGCTGTTTAGGCTTGTGAAGTAAAGAAGCTATTAGCAACTCTACAGAACAACCAAGACAGGTCTCAGCAGAGAACAAGAGAGGTTACACAACAAGAGGCAAGTTCTTAGACTGTACAGTACCTTTGGTTAGAAGAAAAATGGCTTTGGCTGGCTTAGGTTCCTGTGCAGCTCTGCAGATCCCGTGTTCCTGGGCCTCAGTCATGGGGACAAGAGGGAGGACGTCTGGAGAACTCCAGCACTGCAATGGGACGGTTGGCAACAGAAAAGGACCAACTTTTCAGTGGCACTTCGCGGTTTCAGCTCCTCGCGTCTAAGCAAATAGCACCACTGCAGACTCTTGGCTGTTGAGATGGGCTTTCCTGGCATCTGGGGGTCCAGCACTCTTGAGGTGGCTCAGGCTCGATTAGCCCTGCTTCCTGGGAGTCCGGACGATCTTCCTGGAGCTCTTTGGCAACTTAAAAGCAACGCACACGGTCTGGTATTCCTCTCCCTGGCTATTCGGTTCCAGCAGCAACTGCAGTGGAAGTTCAACCAGCTCAGATAGGATGTCCAGGTAGCTTACTTTGGAGTTGATTGGTCCCACCAACTCAAGGGGAGAAGTCGTTCTTACAGGGCTCCCCCAGTCGAAACCAATTTGGAGTTTCAGCACAGCAGCAGGGGTTCACCAGACAAACCAATGGTCCAGGAGTTGCAGCAGGCGTCTCTTCCAAGTTCTTATTTGGATTCCTTAGTCAAGTGGTCGACTCTGCCTTCCAAGCCAAAAAGCCTTGCCAAACAGCCAACCTGCCAATTACCTAGGAGTGTTTTGCTGTCTCCTAGGAGACTAAGCACAGGGAGTTTCGGGGACCTCCCTCGCTTCATGCTCCCGCCAGACACCATGGAGCCAGAGGCCGGCTTCACTTGTGAATCCCACCAAAGGAAAAAATGAACAAAGTTACCAAAACTGGTTTGGCGCGCAGAGTAAATCTCAAGAAGGAACTTTCCACAAAGAAATGGCAAAAAAAAGACCACCGGGAATGTTGACAAAAATGGCACCCTTGGGTGCGTTACTGCAACTTGGAACGCAGCCTGCGGTATATGCACACCACGGTAGTTAAAAGTAGGCCACTTCCACCAGACATTCATCGAGGAAAGGGTAACAAAAATGTTACATGAGAAGCTAGACAAAGGGGATACTAAGTAACCCATCCAGCACCCTATTGTAAGATAGTGTGTGCTGGGTCTAGAAAGTTACAATGCAAGTAAAGTCAATTTCACTTCACTGCTCTTGGAAACAGTAGTTTATCCCAGAGAAGGTATTTAAACCTTGGGGAAATCTGAAAGACTTCCCTGTGTGTTACTCACCGCTCCAGTAATCGATCACTGCCTGTAGATAGGCGACCTTGGAGACGGTGTTTCCACAGATATTCACAAGACAGCCTCTGGTAACCCGACACCCCCTGAATTCTACGATTCAGGCTTCCTCAAGGAGGGGCTCTTTTCTGCGATGTGCCTCTCTGCTGTTTCAACCTGAACAGGCAGAATTGCCAATCGCCTAAAAGAGCGGGGAGAACACACACCGCCACCAATGCTGCAAAGGAATACAAAGATGGTTAGAGGAGCCAAGGTATGAAGGAATGCAAGAAAACAATAGTACTAAGGAGTACCTAGGCGGGGTTTGAGGAGTGGAATCTGCTATAGGATTGACCTACAAAAGAAAATAAACTATTATCCTCTACGTCAGTGTAATTCAAACACAGACCTGAAGGGAGAACTGGCAGGAATGAATGAAGTCCAAATGGAGGGAAACAACGAAAGGATAACATAAAAAAAGGAAGGTTAGTACAGGCGAGTAACCCTGGCGGCACGAGGGATGCACTAGTGACGGGTTGGTGCATGAACCGGAAAGCGTCAATATGTACTTGGTGAGTAGTTCACTGTGAAGTCCCAAAGGATGTAGAAACCAAGTTCAAAAGTAAAGGCTAATGGTGGAATCCAGCAGAATGGGCTTTAACTAGTATGAACAGTTCAGGATAATAGCAAGTGAAATGGCCTCAGGAACAAGAAAGAGACCGTGGACGAGTACAGAGGACAACCAATTACCTTAGTGGGCCGTAGAACCAAGAAGTCACTGAGGAAAAAGGCAGGCAGTCCGTGAAGGAGTCCGGGTCAGTAAAGGAGCGGGAGTAACCAAAACCAAAGGAGTAACCAAATGCAGTCCAAATAGAATAGCCAGCGCCGGGAACCAGAAGATCAAAATAGAGCACTGACTGGATGTCAGAAGGGAATACGGAACGTAACCGCAAGGGGAGTAACGCTACAATTAGCAGCAGAGAGCTGTACTAGTAGCAGTGCTTTAAAGTACAGGGGGGCGTGGTTTAGGTGCACGTTCCTTACGCCTGCAAGGTGTCAGCTGACACGAGACGTGCCGGTGTGTAAACAAGCGCCATGGCAACCTGTATCGATTCCAGAGGGGAGCTCGTGAGTGTGCTCTTCTTCGCGTGAACACCGCGGATGAGCCGGCGCTGTCATTCCGCGTAGAAAACGTAACACTGTGTCACACCATGTAAAAGATGATGCCTATGGAGTTTGTCAGACTCCACAACCAAAAGAAACACAGAGGTCAAATCACATTAAAAATACATGAGAGAGTGGGGAAAAAAGGGTCTCACTCTCTCCAGGTTAAAAATGAAAGTCCTCAAAATCCAGCAAAGTTGCTAGAGGTCTCCAAGGTAGAGAGGAATTGGCACATTTCTGAGAATTCTCCCTAACACCTATGGTCCAAAGAAACACTGACACACTATGTATTGTAAAAAATAAAGGGTTTATTGTATATACAAGCAGACCAAGAGATTAATGGGTAAGTACTATCATAAAGAATATAAACACAACACTATGATTTAAATACACAGAGTAAAGCACACACCTTATTTAGAACACCTAACAGTATTTCTAGTTAAGTCAGACCTTTGTATACACATTCAGTAAAAGGTACATCTATTCTTGGGGAGTAAAACAATGAGTTACTTTCAGATTACTTTACAGTAATACAAGGGTAGTAGACGCCGTCAGTTATGCAGTGACACTCAAAAAGGAAATCACAGTCAACCAACGCGCAAATATACTTTTCTGAATAGCGCAACACAGATTCAAGGAACAGTATTACCTCTACTACTTTTGTGATAACACAGTTATACTAGGTAAGACCTTTTTGGTACAATATACAATTACAGTTGTTTTTCAGCTCAGTGGAACACAGTCAAAGATAACCAAGAACTCTATACACTAATTTTGGATGCTGCAGGCAACCCAAGGTCAGCTACACCTAAAGGAAGACGTTTTTCCAGGAATAGCACACAGCTATTCTAGGCAGGTAAAACCTAATGTTGTAATCTACTATTACAGTTGCTGTTACTAACTTGTTTTAGGATGGCACAAAGCTACACAAGGTAAGTAAAATCTATATACATTTTAAAGGGGCTATCAGAAACAAAAAGTAAGTATAACCTTAGGCAGACTTATTCTGGATAGGCTAACAGCAAGTAAGGGAAAGCAAGACCCAATTGGGCACACTCATACATTTATCCTAACCAGAATAGTAAAATGAAACCAACAGCACCAATTCACAGTTGAGTTAACCTTATATATACTTTTCAGAACAGTGCAACACATATTTAAGGTAAGTAAGAACTTTTGTAACTGCACTCAGTTACCAACCAACTTATTTTGCAAGAAAGTAACTTTTGAACATGCTTGATGGGGTGAGAAACCTTAGTTGAGTGTGGGTGCTGGCTGGATCTGTGTGTCCAATGTTGGTAGTTGAGCTAACTATTTGTCGTCTAGTAATAGTCCAGTCTTTAGGTTTGTAGACATGGTGTTTTATTGGTGTACGTTACCAAAACCATTCAGTATGGCATTGTGAGCCAAAAGGTGAAACAAAACAGCTGGCGCGCATTTCAACCGAAGTCTTTCTCAAGGCTGTGATTAGTGAAGTGAGTGATGTGGTAATGTGAGTGTTTGGAATACAGTGCAGTGACATCATGTGGGAATAGCCATAATATTGTATAGATATTTAAACATTATTGCATCATAATTAAAACATTTGATCATGAGAGCAATTTAAGCCACAAAGCAGAATGGAGCAAAAAAAACATTGATTTCGGTTTACGTGGCGCACCGTGAGTTGTGGTGATTACAGTACAATCAGTATTATATTTGTCATTTAGTATTGCAGCATGTAAAATTGTCAGCATTACAAGTTTAGTTTTTAGAGATTAGTTGGAGAGATACAGTACCAAGGAAGGAAGAGGGGGAGAAGAAGTATTGAGAGATATGTTAGTGCCAGTGTGAAATAGAATGGCTGATTGTTGAGTCCAGGAGGCATTAGGGAGAACATTTGAGCGGCGGTTCTTACCAGGGGTGTTATATTGGAAGGCTCGAGTTGGCGGTGTTGATTTTTCACCCGCGTTAGGATGTCAGAAAATTGGCTGAGTAGCCTGACCTGTAGAAGAATATATATAAGGGCACTGGGTTATGTCCAGTCACTTGCACCCTAGTGGTGGGTAGAAAATCACGGTAATATGGTGTGCCCGGGGATCCAGGCTGGGGTCTGAATTGGAAGCTGCTGATGTGCTGTGGTTAGTCACTTGCGGATTCGGCCCCTCCGAGGATCATTTGCTAAAGGAGGCGGGCTGCTTAAGTTGGGGTGGGAGAGCCCTAGGTGGTGGTGTCTATAGGGAGACACAGAGTGTGCTTGCAGGGAGGCCACTAGTTAATTTCCCACAGTGAGGGCCGGAGGATGAGTGAGTATCTGCCGTGTGTGAGGCAGGGAGTTGTTGTGCTGGGTGACTGGAGGCATGTGGATGTTGCCTGCGCGATGATGTGGGGCAGTGTCCTACACAATGGCGGTGCCATGCCCGGTGGCCTGTTGTCACAGTGCAGTGGGGCTGTGTGCGCAAGATGGGGCAGGTGATGACAGTTAACGAGAGGCGGCTAGGCGTGGTGGGCCAGGTGGGGTTGCAATAACCCACCCGATCAATTAAAAAAACCTTGAAGGGGGGATAGCGCAAGTGCGAGGAGGATAGGAACGTAGCTCCTTGAAAATCGAGTAGGGAGCTGGCGGAGGGGAAGGGGGTTGGGGGTGGTGAGGTCCCGTGGAGTGGAGCGAGCCCCTGCTGAGGCTCTGTGCCGGGCTGGCTGGGGTTGGAGACATACCTATGCTGGGATCGGCGAAGTGCTCCAGCCGCAGTCCCGCTGGATAGTGAGTCACAGACTTTGGTCCGATCACTTCCGTTTAGATGGACTTGCCCAAATCTGATTGGTTTGTTGGTCAGCTCCACAGGGCACCTAATTGGCCCATTCTGAATAGTTGGGCAGGGATGGGTGGGGTGCTGTGATTGGTTGTCTTTGCATTTAGACTGTATCCAGGAACTTCCTGGTTCGAGGTCCGTACCTGACCCCGATTGGTTGGTTGGGCAGGGCAGGTTTGCCCTCGATTGGCCCATCTGGTTAGGCAGGCGGAAAGCATTCATGTCGGCCCTGGGAGTCCAGATTGGTTAATAGTGCCCCTAGTATGAGGCAATGGATCCGTGTTGGGGTTCCTTGGTGGCTGTCCATTGTGGGACGGCAGGCTGGCTGTATAACGTTTAGCTTAATAAGACTGGACATAAGGGGAGGGCAGTGATCGACATGACGGTGGGTGTCTGGGGTGCCAGCCTGTTGGTTTGTAGGTCTGATTTATAGAGCTATGTTAGTTGTGCTCATGAGGATTTGTGAGAGGAGACTAATTGCAATGTGGGGGGTTGGATTGGGCCAATTGGAGGATGCCTGTTGGTAGGAGGAGCGGGGGAAGTTGGGCATAGGACCATCCTTGGCAAGTTGACGATGATCGGGAGGGGAGAAATAGTGCTGGAGCCTGTCAAGGCTGCTGTTTGGGACATTAACAGTGTGTGAATTTACGGTAGAGCTGGGCTATTTCACACATGTTGACGCAGTTACAGAAATAGGTCATAAGAACACATGGAAGTCATGACCACTTTTTAGGCCACTGGTGACTCCTCTGTATTTGCATATCAGGCGAGCTTCTTTTTGACGCAGATGGAGTTGTCTGTCCCCTCCTCTTGTGTCTGCTGGTATTACTTCGAGTCCCACGAGGGTGATGTCATCTTTGTTGTCCCACTGGTGGTGTTCTTGCTAGTGGAGCGCCAGTGGGTACTTCGGGTCTTGTGCTTGAAGGGAGCTTAGATGTTCCCTTATTCTGATCTCTCTTAGTGCTTCCAATATATTTGCGTTCACATACACAGATAATCGCATAAATGACATTTTGATTTGCAATTGATGTATTGCTTGATGTCGTGAATAATACAGTCACCAAAATTAAGTCTTTGTATTCAATGCACATTTATACATTGAGCACATTCCGCATTTGAAAAAACCCACGGCCTTGTTGCTCGTGAGCCAGTTATCTGTTTTGGTAATCTGTGCCATAAAGGATGGGCTTAGGATAGTTTTGAGTGTTCGTGCCTTTGTGTAGGTCAGACAGGGGTTGTCTGGTATCCATTTCCTGATATCCTCATCAATTTTTAGGATGTGCCAATGTCTTTTTAATATATTTTTTGTACTCGATGGCTGTCACTGCAGCATTGAGTGATACATCGGATTTGGTTGTCATCCTTTGGCTGCTCTTTAGCACGTTCTTTTTAGTAGCGTTGTGGGTTCTCTTTTGTTTGCCAGGGTTTGTGCTGCTAGAATGGCATGTTCTCGGTAACCCCTCTCAGAGAATCGTCTGGTTAGGGTTGTGCATTCCTTTCCGTAGTCTGGTAATGAGCTGCAGTTCCGTTTTGCACGTAAGAATTCACCCTTGGGGATATTGTTGATTATTGATTTCTTGTGGCAGCTTGTTGCATGCAGTACTGAGTTAACTTTGGTGGGTTTCCTGAAGGTAGTTGTCTTGAGTTTGGTACCTAGTAGCATGATGGTAATGACCAGGAAGTCAATGTGCTACTATCGGTTCCAGAGAGTTCGATGCCAACATTTTTGTCATTGAGATATTCTTTAAACCAGTTCAATTGTTCCACTGTTCCAGACCAGATCATCAAGATATCGTCAATGAAGCGGAACCACTTGTGTACGAGTTGGTTGAAATCTTCATTAGCAAAAGCATGGACCTGTTCGTAATGGTGCATGAACAGGTTGGCCGAAAAAGAGCGTATGTGGCCCCCATAGCTATACCTTTGGTTTGTCTGTAGTACTATTTAATAAATAGAAAAATGGTGTTAGTGAGGGAAAATTCTAGGAACTCCTTTGTGAGTTCCAGGTGTGAACAAAAAGGCCAAGGTTTTTGCAAAGGCGAAATCAATTAATTTTAGTGCAAGCCCGTGGTTGATGGACGTGTATAAAGCTTTGACGTCCAGTGTCACCAAGATATATTAATTCCTCCATGTGACGTCTTGTAACACTAGTAGGGTGTGCATGGTATCACGTAGGTACGTTGGCATTTTCGGCACTTCTGGTGCTAGTACGTTGTTAATGTAATGGTTTAGTGGTTCCTTTAACCATCCTATTCCACTCAGGATGGGACGTCCCTCTGGTATCGTGGAGAAATTCTTGTGTACCTTCGGGAGAAAGTAGATTGTAGGCATTCTCGGATGTTTGGGTTGTAGATATTTCAGTTTGTCATCTGTTAGGAGTCCACGATTGTGTCATTTGGTCAGCAGGATGTTAGCTGCTAATATGGTTTCGCTGGTCGGGTTTTTCTTCAGAGTGTCATAGCAGCCAGGGGTTGACAGATGGGTTACTGCCATTAGTATGTAGTCTGTTCTATCCATAACGACCACATTGCCCCCTTTATCCGCTTCCTTGATTACAATTTGGTGATTATCTTGTAGTTCCTTGAGCGCATGTCTCTCTGGTTTTGTAAAATTGTCTGCATGACTCTGGCATTTAGTTCTCATTTGATATTCCAAAATTTGAAGATCCCTCGTGACAGCTTGGCTGAAGATCTTAATGGCGTTGTCACCTTGTAAATTCGGAGTGAATTTCGATTTGGGCTTGAGTTCAGGTATTTTCAAATTACTCTCCTCAATGTAAAGGTCTAGCAGTGTGTTGTATGGTCTGGACATGAGTGTTGGGAAAGTGTTCCAATGTCGCTAGAAGGTGAGTACTCTCCAAATGTTCCATGTTGGTTTCACTTATTTGTACATGTTCAGTCCTTGTGGATTTCCAGTTGATTTGTTTCGCAAAGAATGTTTTCAATTTCAGTTTTCTAGTATATTTTAATAGGTCGATCTGGGCATCCACATAGTTGGTATGGTTGGCTGGTGCGAATGAGAGACCTTTATTCAGCATGTTAATGTCACTTTCAGATAAAGTATGACTCGAGAGATTAGTTACTAGGTGCGGGGTCTCGGTGTGCTCTGTTGTGATAATGTTTTTGATCTTTTCAGTCTGATAGCACTTTCGTGTTCTTCTTGTATGCTTCTTGGTCCCCGCTCGCTTGCCCCTCTTAGTTCTAGTCTGGGTGGTATGTTACCCTGAGTGGGGTCTAAAAAAAACGCACCCGTTTCTTGGGTAGGGTGCGTGTTTCTTTCTTGTAGCGTTGTATCGCATCCAGAAAATTGTAGCCTATGCTTCTGCTGGCTTCATGTTGTCTTGACAGTCTAGGTACTGGTTCATCTATTATTGATGTCAGGTTCTTCTGTTGCTTGGTCTGGTTCATAATCCGCTTCTTGTTCTGGTTCACTGTCAATATCATATGTAGCCGGCGAGCTGTTGGGGGTGCTTTCCTTGGAGCTTGCTCCTTGAATGTTGTCAAATTTGGCTTGGAAGGTAAAAACTCTGTTGTCCTGGTAGTCGCTCTCATCTTTCGCGAATGTTCTGCATTTTCGGATTTTCACCTCGTCCTGATGCGTTTTTAAAATCTCATACATGATTTTATAATTTTCTTCCCTTCGTAGCAGTCAGTGATTTTTTGCTTCAATTTCTGATTCGAGTTGGTCAATTTCAGACACAAGTATTTTGTGGGCCCTGTCTGCATGTTCAATCAGTAATTCCATCATGATTTTGGAACCCATAATTAGGTTTTCTTCCCATTTAGCTGCCAGGTCGGCATCTTCAGGGTTTGTAAAGTCTGGAAAAATTATGATTCTGAGTCATGTGTTATTCTTTTCAAGGCAGAACCCTTTTCTTATCCAGTCCTTCCCTTATTCTATAGCATGAGTTCAATAGGAGGCAGTAGAGGGACAATAGTGGTCTAGATTCCAGCTGTAGGCAGGGTGAGATAGGGTTCAGTTCCAGGCAAAGTCAGAGTTCCAGAGGAAGACTGTTCAAACAAGTAAGTATTTCACTTTAAAGTTAGTTGAGGGTCCAGGGACTTCATAGAAGACATACTAGGAGGATTCCACAGTGGGCCTGGGTGAACTGGAGGAGTGGCCTCCCAATCAAAGAAAACACTGCAAAGCTGTAAAGAAATCACAAAGGCTTAAGGTAGGTAAAATACCCCAGCCAACACAGTACCTCAGAACAGAAGAAGAGTTGAAGCAGGAAGACTTCGGGATCTGTACCCAAAAACCTGGTCGATGGATTCCTTTGTCAAGAAGACTTCAGACAGGAATTTGGAAGGACTTTTGCAGCAGAGATCACGGAAGAAGGCTCCAGGCAAGAATGTCCCTGAGGCTGGATGTGGTTGTGGATTTGGCACCTTTTCAGAAGCACAGAATAAGACAGAATATCACTGGGCGGATTCTCGTTTGCCAGGGCCAGCACCCTGGTAAGGGGACTTTTCAGACCTGAATCGTGCCTCTGGAGAACCAGCAGGATGCCCATGAAGGTTCAGCGAGATTTGGAATCTGGAAGACCATGCATCACACAATGGCTTGAGGTCCCATGGTATGGGGTATTGCAGCCTCGCAAGGTCACAACACGGCGCGTGATGGCTCAAAATGCAGGTCTTCTTGAGTTTAGTGGGTCTCACCAGGCTCTGGGTCGTCGTTTTCTGAGTCCTCAGGTCAATTGGAAGGAAGGGCTACAGCAGACTCTGAATACACAGCAGGCTCTCCGGTCGCTGGAAATCTTTTGGAGGTGCGGTTTCTTCTCTTCCTCTTCCATTTTGGTTCCAGTGGTCGACTACCTCTTCAGCTTCCAGGAATCTTACTTTTATGTGGGAACCCAGCCAATCAAACAGCCATGCAACATTAAACCTCACAGACCACAATCCACAGGGTTCCCGCCGAAGATAAAATTCACACAAAGGAATTTCCCATCATGGATGTCAGGAGAAGGAACAAGAAAGGATGAGGAACGCTAAAATGGTGAAAAAATACATGAGCCATTTTGGTAAAATGGGCACCCAAGGGTGCCTTTACCGGGACTGTAGAAACAGCCTTTGTTAAAGGTGCCGCGAATTAATAAAAGGGTTCACTGCCACCAGCCACTAAAGGTAAGTTTGTCCTTGTAACAAATGTTACATTTAGAATGAGAAAGGGTATACCCAGCATCTCCCCAGCACTCCCCATAAGGTAGGGGTTGCGGGTCTCACCTAATAAAATGTAAAATGGATCCAAAGATCCTTTCTAACCCTTGGAACTGTAGTTCTCTAAAGGTTAGCCAGAGAAAGTAAAAAGGGGAACCCCCTAGTGTAACCCAGCAATAATAGGAGCTTCTTGCCAAAATGTTGTCAAAGAGGATAACTTCTAAAATACACTATGGAGTCTTAAAAATGACACCCATAAAAAGAGTAAAAGACTGAGTGTGGAAAATGATTCCCACTCACTGAGGTTGAGGTATAAATCTACCAGTCGAGCAAAATGTTCTGGGGTTGACAGGTCCGGAAGATTTATCATTGATATGAAAATCTAACCTAACAGAGGAGGCCACCCAAACTATGATTGAAAAGGGTGCCTAACGGGTACCTTTGATCTGTTAAAGTGTTGTCAGTAGTTTTTGCATTTGAAGATGCAGAAAGACATTGGTTTACAGATATTTTGCGTGTTGTGACTGGTTAGCAAAACTGGACTTCAAGGACCCATGTTGCACCATCTCAAAAAAGTATTAGGACTAAAAGCACCTGTATTGTTTCAAAGTGAGATTATGACCAGATCCCCCAGCTTTCCAGTCCTCGGCTCTGTGGTGCTTTGCCAAAAGTTCTGAGACCAAGAGTAGCGGTTCTCTGCGGCAGAGGCAGGAATCTGATGATTTATCTAGACCATATTCTTCTGACGGCTTGGGATCGCAAGGACAGTCACTGAGGGGTGGGATGCATTTTGCCTTCTTTGGAGCAGGAGTCGTTACTGAGCTTCTAATTTGACAGTCTGAGTCCCCAACAATCGAGGCACAGAACAAAAAACATTTGGTGGGCAACTAGGAGTATCCAGTATTATTTGCCCCCCACTTCAAGGCTCCCAGAAAGGGCATAGAGCTTGCAATTTTGGGTCATCTAGCATGTCATAAAAAGACCCATCAGACAATACGTAGAAGTTTTTTTACAAGGTGTTCAAACCTGTTATTTAATTCCTTACAGTGAAGTGATTTCCAGACTAACTCATTAATTACAAAAATCTTGAGAAATATTAATGGTTTCTTGCGGAAAAGGACTTTGGTTCTTCTACTATGCAGGTGAGCGTGGCATGATCCTAGGTGCTCCCTGTTAGGGGGGTTTTCTGAAAGGCCTACTGGTAGTAAGACTTTAGGAAGCTATCTCAGTGGTTTGTAGATCTCCAACTCTCAGTCTGTACTAACTCCGAACCGTGCTAGAGTGGCAGAGCACTCAGACTTATCTTAAGAGGAAGATGAGAGCTGTAGGTAAGTACACTGAAACTTAGTTAGATATTGCCCAGCGAAGAAACTCTTATACTTATAATTTATATAAAATTATATATTATATATCCACCAGAATCACTTTAAATACTTTAGATGTTTACAATAGAACACTTAGAAATACTTGAGAATACACTTCAAAAGGACACTTTCACTTTCGTGTTTGTTCGCGGTTACATATAGCAACGTTACAAAGGGGAAAAGACAACAGGCCTCATTATGATGCTGCCGGTCCGGATACATCAGTGGCGGTAAACCCGCTGCCCCCGTTATTTCCGGACCAGCAGTTTAAGAGTTCTGCAGGTGGGTGGTGTCACTCCCGCAAGGTCAGACCTGGCGGGAGTAACGCCACCCGCCTGCAGACGGAAATGGAAACACTGGCGCTGTTAATTAGGGTGCCGGTGTTTCGATGGTCCCCCATCCCCATGGAGTCCTATGGGACTCCATGGGAATGGGGAGTAACGTTATTCTTCCTCTGGAATTACCGGATCACCAGCAAGTCCGGAGGCGGAAATTCATTCCGGGTCCGGCGGCAGCCTGCCGGTTTTTCAGGCATGGCTACCACCGGACTCGTAACGAGACCCAATGTCATTGTATTATCAATTATTGCGTGCACCTGCGGTTTCTAACAGTTTATACGGTAATACATTTACTCCGCAAACACATATAGCAAAAGTTACTTTAAGGGACAAAAATTGTTAGTGTAACATTGGCTTGGTTCATGGTTCTAGAGAGGGTTTCTTTGCACAGCAAGTCTTTTAAGTCCAAAAACGCAACCCTAGCTACAGGCAGTTTGGAGCGGTACCAAAGTCTTGACAAGCAGCCGAATACGAAGAGTTCCAGAGGATTTCTTACAGTCTCTAGTGTTATAGAAGCAGCAAGTTAACAACTAACAAGGGAGACCTGTTAAAAGGACTCGAAAGGACACAAGCAGCAGCTTGGCTCAGAGGTAAGAGGGGGTGTCCCTGGAGCAACTTCTTGGAATCAGGTAAGCAATATCTTTTTTCCCCCACAGTACCTTAGGTTTGAGGAGAATGTTCATGCTGGATGATCTGTGATGTTGCAACTCTAGACCTGACCTCCAGATTCCTTGGTCTGATGACTAAGACAGGACAATGGACGGGATCTCTCAGCAGCATTCTCGACGGTGGACCTCTGGCATGACTTTCAGCAACTTCCTGGTTCACTCTGCGGTTTTGGTGCCTTTTCTGAAGCACCAACAAAGGACACGAATCGTCCGGTCAGTCTTCGCTTCCTGCAGTCCTGCACTCTGTTGAGTGAGTCTGGCCGGGTTGGATCTTATCTCGTGAGTGTCCTTACGGCTTCAGCAAAGACTTGGACGGATTCAGCCTTTCCACAACAATGTACTCGAAATGGGCAGCAGGTCTCCTGGTATTGGGGTTCCACAGCTCTGGAAACTCCCAGGACCTCGGGAAATGGCTCAATTCAAGGTTTGTCTCAGGACTGGTTTTTCAACCAGCCAAAGGGAATGAGTCGTCCTCTTTGGTGCTCCTCTGTCACATAGAAAACGGGGTCAGGACAGCAGTAGTCGCTTCACGTTGTTGAAAAGGGTCTGCAGGCATCTCTGGTTGTCTTCTTCGGTTACTTCATCTTCCAGTGGTCAACTTGCATTTCACTCCAGAAGCCTCACCTTTATACAGTTCCAACACACACTCCTCTACAATCTCTCAGTATTTTAGAGAAAGGGGTACCAAGCTGTCCAATAAGGACAGCCAGACCCCCATTCGGAGCTGGTCCTATTCAGGCACTCTGGCAGAGAAAGAACAGGGGGTTGAAAGACTCCACCCCCACTTCCTCCTTGTGCAGATTCTGGAGCCTATTCAGAGGTACTCAAGGGTTCCTGCCAAAGGCTCCACTCATTCAGGATGTAAAGAAAAAGGCCCAGACGTCCAGCAAAAAGTGCTGGGGGTGTCACTAGGAGAGGGGATGAAGCATACAAACGATACATCTCCCCAACACTCGTCCCCCACAGACTAGGGACAGGAGGATCGAATCCACTCCTGGATGGCTCTCTTGATCCAGTCGGTCATACTTTCTGGAGAGACCACCAGCATTCTTATGTTGGGTACCTGACCTATGCTCAATAGTGAAGTCAAAGCTTTGGAGGTTTATGGACCACCTGAGCAATTTTAAGTTTTCTCCTTTCATCTACATCAGCCACCTTAAGGGTTGGTGGTCAGTTTGAATCTTGAAAGTAGTTCCATAGAGGTATGGTCTGAATTTCTTCAGGGCCTACACAATAGAAAAACATTCACATTCAATGGTTGCCCACTGAAGGCTAATAACAAATGACGTCCGCTTTCCATAAATAATCCCCGCTCTCCCTATGACACTGTCATTTGACTAAGAATGACTTCTCAATCCCCTAACTGCTTCTATGTTTTGTTTTCTGTTTTTGTCCATGTGAGCGCCTTGAGACCTTTGGGTGAGTTGCGCTATATAAAAAAATATTTAGTTAGTTAGGTTTCCCTATCTTTTAATTTTCTACTCATAAAAGCAGATGGGGTGCACCCTGCCTTTGCTATCAAATTGACTCAAGACTGCTATCAATGTGTTGGAAGCATCAGTTTGTACTAGGAAGGCCGGAGTGCAATCTGGAGCTCTCACCACTGGAGCTTTACAGAGTGCTCTTTCAGCCCCTGGAATACTTTTTCACAGTCCTCATTCCACTAACCTTTTTAGGGTACTTGGGAGAGGATATGGTATTCAGAGGAGACGCTATGTTCCATAGTTCTCAATGAAGTTCCTTTAGTAACCATTAAGTCCAAAGAAAGCTCTTGAATTTGAGTGGTTGAAGTGGTCCAGTTTTGTACAGCCTGTACTTTGCTGGATAAGGGCTTGATTTCCCCTCCTCCTACCTCATGACCAAGGTTGACCACTTTACTGTGGCCAACTTGACACTTAATTGCTTTGATGGTCAGATTGGCCTGTTGAAGGGCCTGCAAAACATGTTTCTGGTGGTCAAGATGTTCTTCCCAGGTAGGGCTGAACACTGCTATGTCATCCAAGTATGCCGTGTAGAAGTTCTCTAACCCATTCAGCACATGGTTAACCATTCTATGGAATATGTCGGGTGCGTTCTTTAAACCACTGGGCATGACCTTAAACTGGCACAAGCCTTCTGGGGGTTGAGAATGCGTTCTTCTCCTTGGACTGGTCAGTCATGGCAATCTGCCAATAACCACTTGTCAGGTCAAAAGTTCCAAGGAATTTCGCTGAGCCCAGCTTATCAACCAGTTCATCTGTCCTTGGCAAGGGATGGGCATCAGTCTTGGTAACTGCATTTAATGCCCTATAGTCCACACTGATTCTAAGTACTTTAGTTCCTGTCTTTGGTACCAACACAACTGGGCTAGCCCTTCGATTTGTGGATTGTTCAATCAC
The DNA here is from genome assembly GCF_040938575.1 of Ambystoma mexicanum. Classification (NCBI taxonomy): domain Eukaryota; kingdom Metazoa; phylum Chordata; class Amphibia; order Caudata; family Ambystomatidae; genus Ambystoma; species Ambystoma mexicanum. Next base: position 99,472,087 of record NC_090936.1, on the reverse strand, counting down.
TTCATGGTCAAGCATCTTATTGACCCCTTCGTTTATGTGATTCCTCACATTATCTGCCGCCCTGTAGCCCCTGCGTTTAACAGTTATACCATCAACAGTGTCAATGTCATGCTGGCCCCAAGGGGTCAAGCCTGGTGTAAGTGAAAACAGAGGGGCAAGGCGAGTTAACAAAACTTCCTCTTGTTGCTGTATTGTCAGATTAGGAGAGTTTTACCCCTTCTGCTGACCCAGCTGAAGGGTGTCCCCTAAGAAGAACTGTGAGAGGCTCACTCTCTTCTTCTTGATCAGAAGCTAAGAGAAAAGCACCTCTCTCTGGTCTGGAAACATAAGCCTTCAGACGGTTGGCATGAAAGACTCTGGGGGCCTCCTTGGGGTTGCCCAAGTATATCAAATAGTTCACCTCTCCAGGTTTTCCTTCATCTTTGAAGGGTCCTGTCCATTTGTCCTGCAAGACCTTCTGTTTTACTGGAACCCTGATGAGAACTTGTTGGTCTGGAGTAAACTCCACCACGTTTGCTTTCTGGTTGTGCCATTGCTTAACCAGAGCTTGACCAGCTTTCAAATTCTCAGTAGCCTCTTTCATCATGAGTGCCATCCTCTGTCTGACGACAAGTAGATAGTAATCCTTACTGGCTTGAGGGAAGGAGCACTCTCAGACCCTCCTTAATATGGCCACAGAGCCTCTAACTGGATGCCCATGAAGTAACTCAAAGGGGCTAAAGCCCACTACAGCTTCATGAACTTCTCTGTAGGAAAATAGAAGGTATGTCAGAAGAAGGTCCCACTTTCTCCTAAGTGGTTCTTCTGAAGCTCCAATCATGCTCTTCTTTGTCATATTAAACCTCTCTACCAAACCATTTGTCGGAGAGTGGTAGGCAGTTGAGAACTTGCAGGTGACCCCCACAGGTTTTCCATATGGCCTGCATGTAGAGGGACATATAATGTGACCCCCTGTTGGATACAACCTCCTTAGGAAATCTCACTCTGGTAAAAATACCAAGTAGGGCCTTAGCAGTAACAGTTCTCGTTGGAATAGCTTCAGGGTACCTAGTGGCACGGTCCACCATAACCAATATAAATCGGGTGGCTGAAGATGTTGGAGTCTCTATGGGATTAATAATATCAATCCCCACCCTCTCAAAAGGAACTCCCACAACTGGGAGAGGCACTAAGGGTGCCACATTCTTGGCTCCACTCCTGCCAGAAAACCGGCAAGTGTGACAACTCCTACAGTGTTCAATCTCTGCACCCATCTTGGGCCAGTAAATGTATTATTAAATCCTCTCCTTGATCCTCTTAGAGCTTAAGTGATCAGTCAGGGGTACTTCATGTGGCAACTTTAGGAATTTGGTTCTCAATTCCTGGGGTACCACCAGTCCCCAAGGTCTTCTGGAATAGACTACATAGGCTCACTGTAGAGAAGTCCATCCTCCCAGTATAGCTTATGCTTCCCAGGGTCTTGCCCTTCACTCTGGGAAGCTGCCTGCTGACACCGCCCTTCTAGAGAGGGATCCTCTCTCTGTGCCTTACTGAAGTCTGTCCTTGAGGGTCCACCTTATGCAAGCAAAGTCTGCAGCTCAGGATTGTCACTTGGATCCAGATCTTCTAGACAGGGATGAATCTCCTCCTCTGACTCATCAGAAGAGGGTTCTTCAGGGAATTCCTTTGGCATCATCTCAGCCTCAGTTGGTGCTGGCTTTCAACAGAATCTTTTTCCTTGTGAACGTTTTGGGCTTGGGGCCCATCTTTCCTTTAGAGACTCTAGGATTCCCCTTGGTTTTAGCTGAAAGATCTCTTAAGGTATCTCTGGCTTTCCTCGTCACCCCCTTCTCTTTTTAGAGGGGGGCTTTGGGTATGCTGGCGACTTCACCCAAGGCCTTCAAATCATTGCCCAACAGTACTCTTCCTGGTACTTCTGACTGAACACAAAGGTCTTTTTACAGTCATCTCATTACACTTAATGATAGTTGGCAGTAATGGGCACATTTGGACTGAGCCTCCTGCTAACTTGGTAAGCCTTATCAACTTCCTCAGGTTGAAAGAGAATTTCATCTACCACAGTTATACTGGCCCCAGTGTCTCTAATGGCAGGGGTGTCCTGACCATTGGCAAGTACACTGTCTTTATAATACTCTTTAGTCCAGGGGATCACTCTAGTGGTGCTAGTGCGCAGTATAAATATCCTTTCACATTATTATTATCAGGAATGCAGTTATAGACCTCAATGTTCTGTTGTCCCCACAGTCCCAGAGATACTAAAACTCTAGCCTGAACACCAATGGGTTATTCAGCTTGAGGGCTTAATCCAGCTCATGCCATTGAGATATCCACATCATGTGTGAATGCTAAGCTGACAAGAGGGGATCCCTAAAGGTTTACCCTTACATCTGGGATCACATTTCACATGGTCACCAGACCCATAAATCACACATTTCCCAAATGTCTTTTGGAATAGGGGTTTCTGATAACCTTCTGGATTGGGCACAGAGGCTTCACTAGCCATATACGGTGGTTTAGGGGGATATTTACCCATGTTATGTTTGTGGCCCTCTTTTGGTGGGGGATTTTTGGAATGATCCTGTGCATCCCTTTTATCCTTTTTCCCCCCTCCTCCAGTTGGCCACCCACAAGCCAGCAGCTAGTGCTTGCTTCTTGGGGTCCAGTTCTTTAGAGTCAGCCATATGCTATCTCAGCTCTGGGGAACATGCAATTACTTTCCAGCTTGAAGAGACACCTCATGCCTTCATAAGAGTTTACCTTGTAACCCTTAACCCACCCATCTAAGGTTTTCAGGCTTTCACACACCCAAGTGACCCACAAGTTACCATCCCTCTTCTTGTAGTCCCTAAACCTTATAGGTATTGGGAAGGGGTAATCTTGTCTATCAACATCATTCAACTCCATCACAGCCATTCTGGGGGAGCCTAGAGATTACCCATGGAACACACTCACTTTCACAAACACCCTGTACTTTACATTTAAAATTCAAATATACTCAGCCAATCAAGAATATGAGTTTTCACATCAAACAAACTCACCAATTCTTTGGGGAGGCGAGGCTTCCTGCTTCTGGAGTGGTCTGGCAAAGAGGACTATGAAACAGAAGTGGAATAATCAAGGGACCACTTTCTCATCTCTACTTCATGCTGCATCTCTTTTTCCCTGAAATGCAGTTCCTTCCTCATTTCTTTGTCTTGGCTAGTGAGAATTTGCAAAAATGTGCTAATTCCCTCTACCTTAGAGACGCCCAGCTCTTTTTTGCTGGACTTCAGGACTTTTCTAACCTGGAGAGAGGGAGACCTCCCCCCTCCTCCCCCCCGACCCCCCACTCTCTATCTGTGATTTGTACAGTGCGTTCTGTTATAATGGCTCTTGGGGTGGAATTCTACTCCGTAGAATTCCACCCGTGCTCTGATGTCATGTTTGCTTATGTTATTGTTTACATTCTAAAGGAGACGGTTAGCAGTTATCTGGAGAGCTGTAATGTAGGCTCAGCACTGCTGGGCTTAGGCTGGTTGCCAATAAATAAGCTCTACTTACCTACCGTGTTGCCTTCTTACTACACTGGCGACGAGAGCAACCAGCCTCCCAACCCACGGAGCCAACTTTGGCCCAGCAGTTGTCTACGTTTTCCCCTGAAGGGCTGCCTGAACTTAAGGCCCTGTCTGGGCTCTTCGAGGGAAGAGCTCCCCAGCGACGCTGTACGCGTTGGGCCAGCTGCCAAGCAGCGGGAGGTAATATTTCCTGTGCCTCCATATCACAGGCCGGCGCGCCTGGCCTGCGCTCCACAGCCGGGGTCGAGCGCAGTGCCCCTGCTGCAGCCGGGAGTCGGGTGAGAGGACAGCACCCCAACCGACGCCGACAACAGAGGCTGGTGTAGCCAGTCTGCGCTCCCCGGCAGGGGTCGAGCGCGGCACCCTGCTGCGCCGAGCGGTCAAGTGAGGGAGATGGCGGAGCGCCAACGGGCACAGACAACGAAGGCTGCTGTGTCCGACCTGCGCTCCCCAGGCCGGTTCGAGCGCAGTGCCCCCACCGTGGCACCACAGCAGTCAGGTGAGGGAGGAGGTGGAGCGCCAACGGACACCGAAGACGAAGGCTGCTGCGTCCCACCTGCGCTCCCCAGGGCGGGGCGAGTGCAGTGCTCCCACCGCAGAACCGCAGCAGAGACAGGTAAGGAGACTGTGAAACATTTCCCCACGTTTGCGATCAGCGCAGACGTGTGCCTGTTTTCGCGCTTGCTCGCTGCAGCCGGGCGCAAGGCAGAGTTCCGGGAGGGGGAACAGTCGGCGAGCAGTCGGCTAGTCCACGGAGATCTTGGCAGTAAATCGAGCCTAGGGATAGAGAGTGGCGAGTGAGTTTCCTTGCCTGTTCTAGGCTCTGCCCACTAAACGCGTGTCTCTCACACGGGAGGAGAGAAAACCTTTAGGATAGCGTAATCACCCAAAAGTTAACCCCGTACTCACCAGTCAACGCTTTTGCACAATTCCCACTGGCTATTCTCTACGCGCCAGGGAATTACTGTGCAGGGATCAGAGACACATATACAGTGCTGTTGCCTTGGTGCAAACAACTGGCCTAGCAAACTATTTCATTTCCACATCGACATGCAGCACAACAATGCACGCCCGCCTCCTGCCTTTCTGGCCAGTCCTGGTGAGCCAGCAATAGTATGGGACTTATGGGTTGACACTTTTAAAGTCTACCAAAGGGCAGCAGGTGGTGCTAAATTTACTGATGATGAAAAGAAGGCCGCTTTACTCAACTGTTTGGGAACTGAAGGACTCAGACTATTCAGGCATCTTCCTGGTCCCAATGTGCATGCCGCCCCCGCTGCCCCCGCGGAAGGGAGTGAGGGGGGTGATGCTCTCCCAGGAGTAATACTGGCTTATGAAACGGCTTTGGGCAAGTTGGATGTGAGATTTGGCAAGAGGGCAAATGTGGTACTTGAGAGGTATAATTTCTTCTCAAGAGCTCAGGGTTCCAGTGAAGGCATTGATGCATATGGGACTGCTCTACATACATTGATAGCGATGTGCAAATTCACGGGCACCGTGGACGAATACATCCGTGATCAAGTGATGAGGCGTACATGTGATGTGCGTGTCAGGGAGAGACTTTGGATAGAGAAAGATCCGCCTCTAGAAAAAGTCATTGAGATAGCCCGTGCAATTGAAGAATCCAGGAAAAGTGTGAGAGTGATGGCAGATAAAGGGGAAACGGTGCATGCTGTCATTCCCCGCACGACTACGGACGCCAAAGGGAGGAACAAAGACAACAGGGCTGTGTCTTCCTCGAAGGATCTGTGCAGGAATTGTGGGTGGCGTGGCCATGTAGCGGGTGCAAAGGGGTGTCCTGCAGCCAATGTGGATTGTAGGAAATGCAAAACCAAAGGACATTATGCCTGCATGTGCAGGAGTGTTGTCTCCACTAAGGACTCGGTGAACATGGTGGACACTAATGATGAGGATGATGATGATGTCACAATAGTGGGTTATATGGGTTGCTCTGAGAGGAGTGAAAGAAGTGTGCTGGAAGGTTCATTACTGAGTGTGGGGAGTTGCAAGAAAAGAGCTTGGGCGACGCTCATGGTAAATGGTGTCCCGTTGGAGATGATGGTGGACACAGGATCTCCATACACTATATCCCCTGAGCTATATCAATCCAAGTTCACAAAAGGGTTTCTGATTTATCCTCTCCTGACATAAACCCATAGGCTTATGGGCGATTACCCATTAAAGTTCTAGGATTTGAGTGGGCTGACAGAGTTTCAAGGTAGAATGGCTAGGGGTAAGTTGTATGTGGCCTACAAGGGTGACCCAGTTGTGGGGTGGGAAGAACAAGCTGCCCTGGAGCTACTAATTAGACCGGGAAAACCCATCCCGGTGATGAGCGTAACTGAAGGAAACAGTTGCGTTGTGTGGTTTTGGGGGATCACGGCAGAAATCTTGGAGAGTAGGTTTCCGTCCGTTTTTACTTCTAAGTTGGACAAATTGAAGGGTTTTGCACACAAGATTGTTCTCAAGAGAGGTTCAGTACCTGTTGTTCACAAAGTCAGGAGAGTCCCCATCATGGCTCGTGATGCTTTGAAGGAGGAACTGCACAAACTCAAGGAGTCTGGGGTCATAGAAGAGGTAGAGTGTTCAGAATGGTTGGCTCCAGTGGTGTTGGCACGAAAGGGTGACGAGGTATGAGGATGTGTGTAGACCTCAGATCTCAATTCATGCATTTGGGTTTACAGACACCCCCTACCGAATATCAATGAGATGCTTTTATTGGTGTCTGGGGCTTCATGTTTTTCTACTTTTGATCTCTCCTCTGCATATCATCAGATAGACCTGCACAAGGAATCTCGCCCACTCACTTCTTTTGTAACGCCTTTTGGTGCATTCCGTTTTGTAGGATGCCCTTCGGGTTGGCCTCCGCCGCTGCAGTGTTTCAGAGAATTATGCAAAAACTCTTTGGGGCCATTAAGGGAGTAGAATGTTTCCAGCATGACATCCTTGTGTGGGGTAGATCTCAGTCTGAGCATGATTGCAGGGTTACTGAGGTCATGGGTGTCTTGAGGGAGTGTGGTCTCACCGTCAAACTTAGCAAATGTAAGGTAGGTGTCCCCAGTGAGACTTATTTGGGACATTCTTTAGATGCTGAAGGTATTCATCACAAGGCGGAGTTGGTGAAGACATTGAGTGATGCACCTGCCCCGGTAAACAAGGACCAGTTAAGATCCTTTATGGGTCTTGCAGAGTTTTATAGTAGGTTTGTACCTTTGTATGCTGACAAGACTGTTAGTACCAGGTCGTTACTGAAGAAAGGTGTGCATTTTGCATGGTCCGATCAATGTCAGGCGGAGTTTATCAAGTTGAAGGAGGAGATTGAGCAAGCCCCGTCCTTGGGGTCCTTCTCTCCTGCCAGGAAAACATATCTTACTGTAGATGCCAGTGAGTATGGCATAGGTGCTGTTTTGGAGCAAAGGGTGGATGGTGAGCTGCGACCTATTGTTTTCGCATCGAGTGCTCAGAGAGGCCGAAGGCAGGTATGCTGTCATAGAGAGAGCGGCTCTTGCTGCTGTGTGGGCATCCAAATATTTCAGGACCTTTCTGTGGGGAATTGAATACACCCTGCGTACTGACCACAAGCCCTTGGTACATGTGTTGACAACCAAAGGTTTGTCTCACGCGTCTTGACGGATCATGAGGTGGATGGCCGATATGGTGGAGTATAATTTCAAAGTTGAATATGTTCCGGGCACTAGGAATGCAGTAGCGGATGGTCTCTCGCGGTTTCCGAGATCTGTTGATGATGTTGAGCTCCAAGAGGTAGCGGGGGACGATTGTACCTTGGTGGCCAGTGTAGGGCCCGCGGTGTCAGAGTTTGAATGGGGTGCAGAATGTGCAGCTGATCCTGAGTTGACGGAAATAAGGACGCCGCTCAGCAGTGGAGAGGTTGGGACTGAATTGTCTAAATCCTATGGGCATGTGTGGGAGGAATTATCTGTGGGTCCATGGGGTGTGGCTAGAGGCCTGAGGTTAGTTCCTCCTCGTTCCCTTAGAGGGAAGCTTGTTGATTTGGCCCATGAGGGGCACATAGGCAGATCCATGACCAAAAGAAGGCTCAGGGAAGATTATTTTTGGCCCCGAATGGACGCTGATGTAGAGGACGTGGTGAAAGATTGTGCAGCTTATTCAACTAGTGAGAAGAGCAAAGCCCCTACTACTCAACCAGTTTATCCAGTGGAACTTCCTAGTGAGGTGTGTTCTAAGGTGGCTCTTGATATAATGGGCCCCATTGATTCATTAGGGGGGGAGGGGAGTCTGAGGTTTATTGTCGTTATGGTGGACTATACTTCGAGATGGGTGGAGGCCACGGCTATGTCTACTGTTACCGCCGAGAAAGTGGTAGAGTTCCTTTCTGCGGTGTTTGACAGGGAAGGTGTTCCTGCAGGTTTAGTGACTGACAATGGCTCTCAATTTGTGTTGGACTACATGCAGAACTTTTTGAATGATCTTGGCATACGTCATCATAGAGTTGCACTATACAACCCACAAGCCAACGGTCTGGTGGAACGCATGAATCGTTTCAGCAAGGGGGCCAGCCAGTTAGCCCTTGCTAATGGTCTTCCGTGGGGGGAGGTGGTGTCAGAATCACTTAAAGCTTATAGGCTTACCCCTTCTGTTGTTACTGGTCATTCCCCTTTTGAGCTGATGCGGGGAGGAAACCCGGCTCCAAGTTGAGTGCCAGCCCTGGGTGGCGGTGTTCAGACACAGGTGGACATGCAGGGAGTTTTGGATCGAGTTCGGAGTAAGCAGGAACGTTTCTTGACTGAGCAACTGGCTCGCAGGAAGCCCCTTTCTGTGAAGGTTGGGGATTGGGTTCAGATCAAGAATCCTGGGTTTGCAGCCGAGGGTCTCAGCAAGTACTTAAATCCACGCAAGGTGCTCAAGCGGGGTCGTGGCTATGTAAAACTCGATGATGGATCCACCTGGAGTCTCAGGCGTGTAGTGGTGGTAGATAAGGAGAAAGTGGTTTCAGAGTATAGTGAGTCTAGCATGCCGGGTAACAGTTCAGGAGATGCTGGAGTGGGGTGTGATGGCCCCTTGGAAGGCTCAGCGGTCCGGGAGGAGAATGAGGGACTAGTTAACTTGCAGCCCACGGTCAGTAGAGTGGCTCTTGATTCCCAGGGTGTTGAGGACCATTTTGTTCCCATCTCTGTGCCTGATTCCGGTGTTAGGGATGTTCCGGTGGATGAATGTGAAGTGTCCGCTTCTGGAGCGGTCGTCTCTGCTCCTACACATACTCGCTCTGGCAGGGAGAGGAAGGTTCCTTCCAAGTACAAAGAGTTTGTTTTGGGTGCTGTTGTTCAGTAGCACCCTTAGTTTGTTTCTTCTTTGCTCTAGTGGGCATGTCATGTTAATACTTATTGAATGTTGGTCTGGTGTGCTCTGTGTCTGTGTGTGTGTTGCTGGTGTTTGTGTGAGGGTGTGAGTGTGTCTGTTTTGTGGTGAGTGTGTGCGTTGTGTATCTCAGGGTGGTTGGTTGTTTCTTTTGTTGAAGAAAGGAGGGAGAAGTGTTATAAAGGCTCTTGGGATGGAATTCTACTCGTGCTCTGATGTCATGTTTGCTTATGTTATTGTTTACATTCTAAAGGAGACAGTTAGCAGTTATCTGGAGAGCTGTAATGTAGGCTCAGCACTGCTGGGCTTAGGCTGGTTGCCAATAAAGAAGCTCTACTTACCTACCGCGTTGCCTCCTTACAACACGTTCCTTTTGACTTTGGAGTCTGACAAACTCCATAGGCATCATCATTACATTGTGACACACAGCACATTCAGTGCAGTGGCACAGGGAAGTCTTAGGATTTCCCAAAGGTTTAAATACCTTCTCTTGGTTTAACTACAGTTACCAAGAGCAGTGAAGTGCAATTAACTTTACATAAATTTTTTTAACTTTCCAGACCCAGCACACACAATCTTACAATAGGGTGCTGGAGCGGTTACTTAGTATCCCCTTTGTCTAGTTTCTCATGTAACACGTTTATGTTACCTTTTCTATAATTAATGGCTTCTGGCAGTTGTTTACTTTTTACTACCATTGTTTGTTTTTACCGCGGACTGTAATTGCAGCCTTGGAAAAGCACCCATGGGTGCCCATTTTGTCGAAATTGCCCCGGTCTTCTTTCGCCATTTCTTTGTGGAAAGGTCCTTCCTGAGATTTACTCTGCGCGCCAAACCAGGTTTGGTCCCTTTGTTCATTTTGCCATTGGCGGGATTCATGAGTGAAGCCCGCCGCTGGTTCCAGGGTGTCTGGCAGGGGCAGGAATTGAGGGAGGTGTCCGACACTCCATGTGTTTAGTCTCCTATGAGACAGGAATGCAATCTCAGGTGATCAGCATGCTGGCTGTCCGGCAAGGATATCCACCCTGCTGGGTGACTGACAGCTAGGCTGGAATGAATGGGAAAAACCTGCATAAAAGGCAAGGCTTTTTGGCTTGGAAGGCAGAGTCAACCACTGGATGAAGGAAGCCAAAGAAGAACTTGAAGAGGATGCCTGCTGAAACTCCTGGACCATTGGTTTGCCCGGTGAAGCCCTGCTGCTGTGCTGAAGATCCAAATTTCTCTTCGAGAAGCCCTGCAAGGACGACTTCTCCTCTTGAGTTGGTGGGACCAATAAACTCCAAAGTAAGCCACCTGGACATCCTCTCTAAGCTGGTTTCATTTCCACTGCAGTTCCTGCTGGAAACCGAAGAGCCAGGGAGAGTAACACCAGTCCGTGTGCGCTGCTTTTAAGTTGGCCAAGAGCTCCAGGAAGATCCTCCGGACTCCCAGGAAGCAGGACTGACGAGCCTGAGCCAACTAAGAGTGCTGGACCCCAGATGCAAGGAAAGCCCATCTCAACAGCCAAGAGTCTGTGGTGGTGCTATTTGCTAAGATGTGAGGAGCTGAAACCGCGAAGTGCCGCTGAACTGAAGTTGGTCCTTTTCTGTCGCTGAGTGTCCCATTGCAGTGCAGCAGTCCCCCAGACATCCTCCCTCTTGTCCCCCACGACTGAGGGCCAGGAACATAGGATTTGCATAGCTGCACAGGAACAGAAGCGAGCTACTGTACAGTATAAGAGAACTTAACTCTTGTGTAGCCTCACTTGTTCTCAGTTGAGACTTTTCTTGGTTGCTTCTGTGAAGTTGCTAACAGCTTCTTTACCTCGCAAGCCTAAACAGCTTGTGGCCCTACGTTGATTTCTTCTTTTCTACAAAGACTTCTAAAACATGGTGCAATACTTTTACCTACCTCTAAGACGTGCTTCAGCTCACCTAGACTTTTGTCCAATTGACTTTGGCCTGGCCTGGCTCCCTGAATGATTCCTCTTCCCTCTGACTTTGTTTGGTCTTCCATCCAGGAAGGGGTTAACTAACTTGGCATTGGGGGTTTTCAAAAGTACTTACCTGCTTCAGAATATTTGTGAGATCTCTTGTTTTGTTCTAATAACCTTTTTCTTTGGCATGCTCTTAAGTCTTGTTCTAAACGCAACAGTGATATATTAATGTCCAGTGTCCTAGAAACTCTAGTCGCCCAAGGGTGTAGGAAGCATCTGCATGCCATCCCAAACAGGTATGCTCTGATTTAGTGTAACAGAGTGTGTATGAGAAACATTAAGAGTGTGTATTTTGGAGTGTATTTGTGTGTTACTATTATATTGCCCTTCTGAAGAAGGCTTACTCAAACTCACTGTTAAATAAATTAATAATTGTTTAATCAAGAAACCTTGTGTGTCAGAGTTTATTTGAATACTTGTCACTGTGAATCTCTGTGCAACTCCCCTACTACTCACATTGACCCCTCTTGAGATAAGCCTGGCTGCTCAATCATGCTACCAACCTGTGTAGTACAGACTTATACCAAAGATTGGTTTCCTATTGCCAGGAGGTCAAGGTTGCTGTAGTGCACCCAAAGGGTACTGCACATAATCTTACCCAACACTCAAGAAGAATGAGGACAGAGGGAGAGTTAGAGTCAGGGAGAGTTAGGGAGCAGGTCTTCACAGGTGTTCAGAAGAGCAGTTGCCGTGCCTCTGGGTGCTCTAAAGCCAGACTGGTGGTCATGTAGACAACAAACAGATTCGGTGTGAAGGGTAAATTGAGTGAAAGCCAGCTTCTACAGGGGCTTTCCCAGAATGGGGTGATGGAGATCAGGCAATAGTTTGCCGGAATAGACTGGTCGGCAGAGTTTATTATTTATTTTTTTAGCGGAGGGTGCACAAGGAAGTGCTCAAGAGGAGAGGGGAAAACTCCAGTGGCGAAAGAGGTTGCAGATGTCGGCCAAGGCTGGAGCGAGTGTGTCAATATCAATATTGACACACTCCTTGATGGTTTTGGAGGGGCAGGGGTTCACCTGTTTGCAAGAGGCTTTCATAGACCAGACTGGTCTAGTGACCTCCTCCGGTGCAACAAGGGAGAGGGAGGAGAGACGAGGGGAGGGTGGGGCGGGGGGCAGAAGAGAGAGAGGACAGGATGTCCTGTGTTTTGGTGGTGAAATGTGCGGCCAGGGTCGAGCAAAGGGCCTGGGTGGGTGCAGCAGAGGATGTGGCTGCACTAGGGTTGGCCAGTTCCTTGCATACTTCGAAAAGTACGCCTGTGTTAGATGTCGCAGAGATGCGGGCTTGAGTGTAGACTCGAGCGGGTGCAGAGTCTATATTGCCTTTCAAGAAGGCGGCAGGCCAGTTTGTCAGAGGGTGCACCTGAAGATCCCCATTTCCATTCTGCTGCTCTGTAATTGCGTTTAAGGGCAGCCAGATAAGAGTCATACCAAGAGTTGCACTTTTTGGCAGGCTACAGTCGGACCCTCATGACAGGGGCAAGAATGTCAAGAGTGTTGGAGATGGAAAGATGAAAGTTAGAGAGGGCCGTTTCAGGGTGGGAGTCAGCCGCAAGAGTAGGAGGAGAGTAGGTGGAGGCAAAGGCAGCCACTGACACTTTTCATGGGTCGGATGACATTGAAGGCAGCAGGTGGTGTAGGGTGTGCCATTGCTAAAGGAGAAGAGAGCTTCAAGTGAGAGGAGAATGGTCAGTCCATGAGAGTGAGGTAGTGAGAGGAATGGAGAGTGGGATGTCTGGGGAGATGAGAGCATCCAAGGTGTGGCCAGCAGTGTGCGTCACAGGTTGCAGAAAGGTCCTGAATGATGCATGTCATTGCTGTGTGGCTCTGATCACAAGGTCAACTTCCAATGATGGCTACTAGGCGATGATGTGTTGTGTGTTTTATTAGTTGAAATGACCTAGTCTACTCATTACTGTAACTGGCACAGCTGTGTGGAGTAACTGAGAAGGCTTTTTCTTCTTTCCCCAAAACAGCTATCAATCATCTTTTTTGCCCAAAAACCACCCAATGTCCAGAGCAACCATTAATATCATCCAAAGTTTAATTTACAATGATAACCTGACCTGCCTGTGGAGAAAAAATGTCTTTCATATAACCATCTTGACATTGCAGTCGCAGGACAATGAATAAACAGAAAATGTGAACTCTAGAGCCTTCTGCGAGCCTCTCCTGAAAAGAGAAGGAAATTCAACAAATGGTAGAGAAGAACAAGTTACTTACCCCTGGTAATGTTGTTTCGATTGGATGTTCCTCCCATGTATTCCTCATGTTTTGATAGATATGCTTCCAGCATTTTCTTTTTGGCAGAGGGAGCTGGTCGACTATGTCCCTCGAGGGGATTCATCCCAGGGTCGACGTCATCGTCGGTATATGCATAGCGCATGCAGCGCCCATTGGCTTCAGTTCTGTTTTATAGCTTTCCTCTTATAGAATACCAGCATCAGTGAGCCCCAGCCAGTACCAGACTCCGAAAAAGCGTAAAGTTTAACGCCTGAAAATTCTACGCCGGGGTAGGCTAGGAGGGGCGATGAGGAATAGTGGGAGGAACATCCAATCGAAGGAACATTACCAGGGATAGGTAACTTGTTGTTTGAACAGATTGTGTCCTCCCACGTATTCCTCATCTGTTGATACACTCCCAAAACAATGTTATGTTTTGGAGGAGGGAGTAAGAATTTTCAGAATCAAGATTTCTCATGGATTTAATATAGAGCAGCTTTCTCAAATCTTCTTTCTTGGCTAGAGGATGAATCCAGACTGCAATGCTTTGTAAATGTGTGAATAGTAGACCAAGTGCCTGCCGCACAAATGTCCTTTATAGGCACCCTTCTTTGCAGAGCAGACGATGTCGTCAAGCCCCAAGTGGAATGAGCTCCCAGGCATTCAGGGGTTCTTTTTCAGCCACTCTGTAGCATTCAGTAATGGCAAGAATTATCCATCTGGACAAATTTAGTAACTGGAAGCCCCAGTTTGTGTCCAGTGTACCCGATGTAAAGCTGGCCATGCTGTCGAATTTGCGCCATCCGCGAGACATAAAACTCAAAGCCCTTCTGTGATTGAGCCTATGTAATCTTTCCTCTTCCTTGCTAGGATGAGGAGGCGTATAAAATTAAGGTAGTACAATTTTCTGGGATAAATTAAAATCCGATACAATTTTTGGCAAAAAGGAAAGTTTATCCCCAGGAACAACCTTGTCTTTATGAAAAATAGTAAATGAAGGATTACTAGATGTTAAGCAAAGTTTGTATGCAGTACCCCTAGGGTGCACTACAACAACTCTGACTACAGGTAATAAGAAACCCAACCTTTGGTATAAGCTTGTACTACACAGTTTGGTAGCATGTTGAGCAGCCAGGCTTATCTCAAGAGGGGTCAATGTGAGCTGTAGGGGAGTTACACAGAGATTCACAGTGACAAGTATTCAAATAAACTCTTACAGACAAGGTTTTGTGAATAAACAATTAATTTATTTTATCAGCCAGTCAGTTAGAATAAGCCTTCTTCAGAAGGGAGCAATATAGAAAGCAACACACAAATACACTTCAATACTGTACACTCTTAGTTTCTAAATCAGTCGGGACCCTTTTGGGATGGCCCATAGACAACCTACACCCTCCGGTGACTTCAACAGCTAGGGTGCTGGCGACATTAATATCTTACTGTTTGCATTTAGAATACTGTTAGAAGTCTGTAAAAGGAAAAGCTTATTAGAACAAGAGACCACAAATATTCTTAAGCAGGCAAATACTTTTGGATCCCCTAAACAGAGTCATTCAGTATAATAGGCTAGGGCATGTCAATGGGCAAAAGTCTTATATAGGATGAAGCACTTCTGGTAGGTAAGTAGAAAAGTATTTTCACAATGTTTTAAAAGTCTTTGAAGAAAAGAAGAATCAAATGTAGGGCCATAAGCTGATTAGACTTGAGTAGTAGAAGATGCAAGCAACTCTATGGGCGGCAAGTTCTCTCAGACTTTACAGTACCTTTGTATTGAAGAAAAAGTGCAGCAGATGACTTCTGTTCCTGTGCAGCTCTGCAGAGCTCATTGTTCCTGGGCCTCAGTCTTGGGGACAAGAGGGAGGCCTTCTGGGGCCTCCTGCACTGCAATGGGACGTTCACCGCTCACAACTGCCAATCTTTCAAACAAGTGGCACTTCAGTATTTCAGCTACTCCGGACTACTGCAAATAGCAACACTGCGGTTTCTGGCTGTCGAGATGGACTTTCCTTGCTTCTGGAGTCCCGTACTCTGCTGAGGGTGCTCAGGCTCAGTCAGTCCTGCTTCCTGGGAGTCCACAGGATCTTCCTGGAGCTCTTGGCCAACTTAAAAGCAACACACAAAATCTGGTGTTCCTCTCCTCTCCGTGGCGCTTCGGTTTCCAGCAGCAACTCTGTGGAAATGCAACCAGCTCCGAGAGAATGTCCAGGTGGCATACTTTGGAGTTGATTGGTCCCACCAACTCAAAGAGAGAAGTCGTCCTTGAAGGGGCTTCTCTCTCTCGCTACGAATTTGGAGTTTCAGCACAGCAGCAGGGCTTCACCGGGCAAAC
Organism: Ambystoma mexicanum; assembly: GCF_040938575.1. NCBI lineage: Eukaryota > Metazoa > Chordata > Amphibia > Caudata > Ambystomatidae > Ambystoma > Ambystoma mexicanum. Next base: position 99,456,670 of record NC_090936.1, on the reverse strand, counting down.
CAACAGTCCACGAGTTGCAGCAGGTGTCCTATTCAAGTTCTTCGGTTCCTTCGTCCAGTGGTCGACGATGCCTTCCAAGCTAAAAGCCTCGCCTTTTATTCAGTTCTCTCCAATTCATTCCAGCCTAGCTGTCAGTCACCTAGCAGGGTGGCTGTCCTTGCCGGACAGTCAGCCGGCCAATCACAGAGTGCATTTCGGTCCCCTAGAAGACTAAGCACAGGGTGTTTCGGGCCCCTCCCTCACTTCCTGCCCACCCCAGACACCCTGGAGCCAGAGGCGGGCTTCACTAGTGAATCCCCGCCAAAGGCAAAGTGAACAATGGGACCAAACCTGGTTTGGCGAGCAGAGTACATCTCAAGAAGGAACTTTACACAAAGAAATGGCGAAAAAAAGAAGACCGGGCCATTTTGACAAAAATGGCACCCTTGGGTGCTTTACTGCAGCTGCGAACGCAGCCCGCTGTAAATGCAAACCATGGTAGTTAAAATGAAACCACTGCCACCAGCCATTCAGTGAGAAAAGGGTAACATAACATCTTTACATGAGAAGCTAGACAAAGGGGATACTAGGTAACCCCTCCAGCACCCTATTGTAAGATAGTGTGTGCTGGGTCTAGAAAGTTATAAATGTAAGTAAAGTCAATTTCACTTTACTGCTCTTGGAAACAGTATTTTATCCAAGAGAATGTATTTAAACCTTTGGGAAATCTGAAAGACTTCCCTGTGCCACTGCACTGAGGGTGCTGTGCGACACAATGTAAAAGATGCCTATGGAGTTTGTCGGACTCCACAACCAAAAGAAACAAGAGTTCAAAATCGCATTAAAATACGAGAGAGTGGCAAAAGGGCTTCACTCTCTCCAGATTAAAAAAAAATCAAGTCCTCAAAATCCAGCAAAGTTGCTGGGGGTCTAGATAATACCTGCAACTCACTCACCCATCGAGCTGATGTGAACGCAACTAACAATAGTTTTAAATTTAAGTAGCCTTAATGGGCATGAATGGAGTGGCTCAAAGGGAGCGCACATAGATTTCAACACAAGATTAAGATCACAAACCAGCACTTCAAAAGGTGTGGCAGGAAACACATTCGTGAGCCGTTTAAGGAATTGAATGATTAACGGCATCTTGAAATAAGATGCCTCTTCAGAAGTGCGCTTGAAGATTGAAAGCGCTGACAAATAACCTTTTATTGTTCCAATCTGGAGCCCCAGATTTGTCAAGTGTAACAAAAAAGGCAACACCATAGGTGTATTGCACTGAACAGGATCCACATTATTTTCCCTGCACCAGCTGCAGAATTTATTCGAACAGCAGTGGTACAAGGATTTAGTTGCTTGCCATCTGGCCAGAAGCAAAATCTCCATTGCGTCATCTGTGAGGTCCCAATCCTTGTATCTCAACTTCTCAGAAGCCAAGAGTGAAGGTTGAGTGTCTTGACCTCTAGATGGAGAACCGGACAGCCAGGGTTGCCAAAAAGATTCTCCTTTCAGAATGCTGTCCTTGCAGGGCCACCACAGGAGATCCTGCACAACTCTGTTCGGAACCAGAAGAAGGACCGACATCCTGCCTGGGTTCAGAGAGCCCATTGAAGGGATCTCATTCTCAGACGAGCCTATGGCACAAGAAAAATGCAGGATGCCATGAGGCAGAGCAACCTTAGAAAGTCGAAGGCTGGATGACGCTGGGCACTCTGGAATTTGGTGACCATCAGCAGTGTGTGCTGAGCCCTCAACCTCAGGTGGCAAGGCTTTTCCCAAGGATGCATCCGATAAGCTGGAGTCTTTGAGGTGGCATCATGTGGGACTTCTTGTAATTGAGGGAGAAGCCCAGTCTGTGAAGAGTGGCAGGTAATGCTGAAATGTTCCAGGGCCTGTTCAGGAGAACAAGCCCCATCAGCCAATCGTGCAGGTAGCAGTAGACGCAACCCCCCCCCCCCCCCCCCACCAGAGACTTGCAGCCACCAGCGCAATAAACTTGGTGAAAACCCTCGGGGCAGAGGTCAGACAGAATGGCAGAACTCTAATGAAAACCGCCAACGGCGTACCTCAGGTACTTTCTGTGCTTGTGATGGATAGGCACATGAAAGTAAGCATCCTGAAGGTCCAATGACACCATCCAATCCTGGAGCTGAAGGAGCTGAGAAAGGATGACCATCTTGAACATGTCCTTCCTGAGGAACTTGTTCAAGCATCTCAAGACCAAGATGGGTCTCATTCCTCGGTCCTTCTTGGGGGATTGGGAAATGGGGAAGAGTACCACTCTTTGTTCCTCTCTGTTACAGGTACTGTTTCAATAGCACCTTTCTCTAGCAGGCTCAAAATGTCCTGCAAAAGGAACAGATCCTGAACTTTGGACGAGTGGCTCTCTGGTGGATGATCCTGAGGCCTTTTTTTAAAAAGGGGAGGCAGTAACCCTGGTCTACTGTTTCCAACGCCCACACATCTGAAGTAATGCCTCGCCATCCTCTGTGAAAGGTAGTGAGCTAAAACGTGGTTGCAGACCCTCCCGAGTGAGCACCATCCCAAAGTAAGGTTATTGGGTCATGGTAGCTCTCGGCAGAGGGGCTCCCAGACGTCTTTTTGCATGCTTAAACCAGTAGTTAGGAATGCTACTTGAAGGTCTATATTTTCTGGTTGGATTTTTATTAACTGCTGGACTAGATTCTGGAACCCCCCAATTTGCCATATCCCTTTTTTGGAGGGGAACAAGAAAACGAAGTATGGGATCCTTCTGTGGACCTTTGTCAAGAATGTCCGTTAGGTCGTCTTGTTTGAAAGTTGCTGCCTATAAGCGGCATCAGCCTGGTTTGCTGGATATTGCTTGCCAAACTGAAGCTAGGGTGATGTGTCAATCCCACTAGCTGTTTGAAGATATTCTTCTTTTAGCCTAGATTCACCTGACATAAGAGCATCTGGAACATTTGGAGTGCCAAACACCAAACCAAAAGGAGGAGTGTCCTACTCTGACGGTTCATATTCCTCATAACTTGAGGTTAAGGATTTGAAAAAAATTCTTCCATGGCAAACTTGTGTACGTTTTTTCTACTTCCTTTGTAATTTCTGGTGTTTGAGGGTGAAGGCACGGATGGCTTCAACAAGGGCATCAATGGCCCTGGCGTAGATGGTGTTGACGGTCTCGATGGCAATGGCATCGATGACTTCGATGATTTATGCATCAATTTAGGTGTCGACAGAACCCTAGAAGGGCTTCACCGCCCCCACCCCCCTCCCCGCCCCCGACTCCATGGTTTTCCGTTGTGTTGAGACCTCGACTATTCGAGGTATCTACGGCCTGCTTCCCGGGCTCGAGGGCATTCAGGATTTGACCTTAGCTCGCTCTCTGTCGGCTTTCGGAGGCTTGACATGAGCATGGCTTTTTTCTTTCTGTTTCGAAGGGGTCGGGCCTCCTAGACTACGTTAAGCATTTCACGTCTGAATTCCTCCCACTGAGCTGGAGTGGAGGATTTGGTTGGACGGGCTATACTTCTCTTGGGATAAGATTCAGATGAAGTAGTAGGCGTTCTAAAGCGCCTCTTCTTCGATTTCCTCGATGAAGACAAAGAATGGTGTGCCCTGCTCATGGAGCGTAAAGGTTTCTTCGATCTTTTCCTTCGTCATTGGGCGATTTAGTTGGGGGCCTACCCATCGCTAATTTCCCTTTACGCTCTTTCAGAGCCTTCCCTCCTCACAGTACGCCGTCCCATGCTCCATGCCAAGGCACAACAGTCACTCTGAGGGACATTTTGGCACCACAGTCGCTCTTTTGACATTTTTTTTAACCCATTCTTCGAGGTTGATGGATTTTGAGACAAAGTCATGGTACTCAATTGCAGTTCTGACAAGAACTGAAGCGCTCCGTACTCGAAGCGTTGGCTCACGCAGAAAAACTGAACTGAAACCAACGGGTGCTGTGCGTGCTATATATACACCAACAATGACATCGGTCCTGGGATGAAAGCCTTCGAGGGACATCGAGTGGACTGCATCAACGCACAGCACCCTCTGCCGGAAAAAACATTCTGAAGCAGCTGAAGCTGGAAGGATATCTATCAAAAGATGATGAATACATGGGAGGACACAATCCATTCCAAAAGGAAAGTGTATAGGTTGGAACTCATATTAGCATTTAGAATCCAGAGCAAGTGGCAGTGCAACAAGGCTGTGTGTGAGTAAGCAACAAGCATACATTGCAATTCATTATTAGCTCTTAATTTTCTACGTTTAACAGAAACATGCCTTGGCATCCAGTAAGAGGTTGTCTGGCTTAATATCTCTATGGATGAACCCAAGCTGATGAATTGCATCTATTGCCAGCACCGTTTCAGAAATGTAAAACTGGGTCTCCTCTTCTGTTAAAGTGTCTTTTTTCATGAGCAAGGTCATCATATCACCTAAAAGAATAGAAAGAGGTATTACATTAAAATATCAAGAATATACATATTAATGTATAACCACATGCCAACATGAGCATGCTAAGCACAAGGCCTAGATCACAAGCTATTTGTCTTTGCTTGCAATGAGTGTCTTGCCCAAAAACGACAATTGTGACGCATAAACAAGCACTGGCAAAGCCAATAGTTTTGGCGTTTGCCGTTGTGCATTGCACATTTAAAAGCCAAGTATTCAGTATATGGGTAGATTGGAAAGAAGTGGGGCAAGGATAGTCAGGTGAGGTAGGGTGTGTGAGGGTAGAGTGGGTGGTGGTAGAGTGGGGGGGAAGTAGGGGGAACAAGGAGTCAAGTGAAGTATGGTGTCTGTGGATTGAATGGAGGAAAGAGTGGGTTGCAGTAGAGTGGGTGAGGTTGAGCTGGGGGGGTGATTAGTGTGGTAGTGGGATAGAGTAGGTTAGTTTGGTGGGAAAGTGGTGGGGCAGTGACAAGGTAGAGGGAGAATGAGGTGGGGTTGATGCCCGTTTTAAAGTATTGGGGTGAGTATTGGAGTGGGTGTACTGGGGCGGCGGTAAAGTGGAGTTTGTGGGGGCAGTGAGTGGGGTAGAGTCAGGAAGGTTAGATTAGTGTCATGAGGTACAACAGTGGTGTGGATGATGGTAGAATGGGGCGAGTAATGGTAGAGCAGATTGAAGTATTGGGGACAAGGGTAGTCTGGTGAAGTATGGTGTGTGGGGGTAGAGTCAGTGGCAGTAGAGTGGGTGAGGGTAGAGGATTCCACAAGTAAAATCTATTTTGCATGCTACTTTTTGTACTAACAAACAAGTGAATACATATAGCCTCTACTGAGAAAATCCACTTGAATGTGCCTCTTGACACAAATCTCTGCAAACCATAACTTTCATTAAATCGCAAAAAAAAACCTTCATAGGATAAACATTACAGAAAATGGCAATGTAACAGCTCATGGAACACTGAAAAATAAATCTTTTACAGGACGGAGTTGCACCCAGGTGGTAACTCTGCTCTACTACACATGAACAAAGCTCTCCTGCCAATGTCAGACAAAACTTTTTTTGCGGTCCCCTTCTTGTTCGATTTGCTCCCAGCATTGGAAACAGCCAACTATTGCACCCTGCTAAAAAGCTCCAGCACTAAATCGGTATCAAGGGTACACCACCAAAATTGATCTAGTCCGCAAGACTAAGTCCCAAGCGAAAAATATGGCTCTTCTGCTCAAGTCGGAGAGCAGTATTCTACTCTTCCTGCAATAAATGGATTGAGATTTCTGAGAATCTGTTTTATCATAATTTCAAATGAAGTCTCGAAATTAACAGGAGGGACTATTACCACAACATGAAAAAACAGAGCATGATTTAATTGCATTGTACAGGTGTGAAAATAGCTATTACTAGAATCCAACACAATGTTTAACCTTCACAACCATTTAAAAAAGGCCTCCCATCTAAAGTATTTAGTTTAACTTGCATAATTTACTGCTGTCCTAGATGCTTGTAAATTTCCCTTTGGCAAGACTTTCTAGATTTTAAACAAGCAGGAGGGACCAACTCTTCCGTGTCCTCCCAACGTAGGTGCAAGATGACTGTGTAACACGGATACAGCTATCTGCTTAAAGACACTAGCATGGCCTGTGGTTCAAATTCATAGAACAAATGACGGGTGCATCAGTTGGACTGTCATTTTGAAGTGTATATTTTGCATCATGTGAATAGCAAATGCTATGATCGGAACTGTACATTGCCCAGCAAGCAAGCAATTGTGAACTTGTTTTTCAGGTGGTGGTCAATGCTGCAGTGAAGATGTCACCGGTAGCCAGTGAAATTTTCAACAACACATTTTCGAAATGCCATTTTGTCGAAAAAAAAAGCCAAAAAACACATTCCGAATGTTTTTTTTTTTTATTTTGGTTTCGTTCGTAAAAAAAGTTAAACAAAATAAAAAATTACCCATTTAACAAAAATTCGAAATGTTTTTTTTCCGCATTTTGATGTCGAAAAAAAATGGCATTTCGAAAATATGACGTTCGAAAAAGTCACTATAAACCGATGTCACCAGTATACTTGAGATGTTTCTGACAAAATCAATTTCCCTTTTGAAAAAACCTTGCAGGAGTAACCAGTTACACTGAGAAAGTGGTGAATTGTACTACTTCGACTCTTGCATGCACTTAATCACACACTTTGTAAACCTATTTTGAGCTGATGCAAAGTCAAATAAAAGATTGAGGACAAAGGTGACAGAAGGGGCTAAAAATGGTACCATCCCGGCGAGACTGCCAACATTGAAGGTAGTATGTGCTTTGCTGTGGATTTATTGTGTGAACAACTCGAACTTCCCAGACCTTGGGCAACAGGAGCATTTACCACATGCATTCCCAGAAATAAGAAGATCCCTTCGGTGCTCTTAAATTAGCTTAACTGATTGCCAGAGGGAAAACAGTCATCATGGAAAGAAGATTGGCATTAATGAGGGCAAGACAAATGAAAGGCTGATGCAAAGAAGTTGAAAGAAGCCATTCACCACTGAGTAGGTCTGGGAAATGAGTAGCAAAGAAGGTGAATGGCATGGTCTCATTTCAGAAGGTAGTTTCAGTGTTAACAAAAAGTACACACAACTGAAATACATTCCGGCTTACCTCCAGGCAGAAACTCCATTATCAGGTACAGGTTACTCTTGTCCTGAAAACTGTAAAACATCTTCACAACCCAAGCACCATCTGCTTCCACCAGAATATCCCGTTCCGCTCGAATATGTGCCACCTGCAAATGAGAGCATTCTGCACTATTTACAGGTTCAACGGTTTTCGAATGTTTTATTATCTGTTCAATTAAAGTGGGGGACACTAAATCAATACTACGTTACATATGATGGGGACGTATACCAAAACGTTTAGCAGCAATAAAATAATTCTAGTCCTTATGTTTGACACGGCCATGAACCCATCTAGTTTACAGGACTAGTGGGCATCACAGGGACTCCAGCTTTATGCAGGGGAAGTCACCACGGTGTTAGACAATCACAGACAGCTGGTCTACAAAAACCAACTTCAATTGCCTACGTCAATCTCTCGACCTCTCGCACACAAGCACGCATGACACATTACATACCTGTAATAGTCTTCCTGAAGCTTCCATCTGCTTAGATTCCCATGCTTTGCATAAGCCGACATTTAGTGGTTGGTGCAGAGTATTACATGACTTGTTTTTCGAATTTCAAAAAGGAACGTTGATAGGGCTTGTCTGTAATACTATCCCTAGTGGGACGCGCACTGTACCTATGATGCTTCATGCGTCAAGGTCCTCGGATGGTTTTGTTTCCGACATGAGGGAGCATGAAGTGCAAGAGTACAGGAAGGCAAAGAAAGATTTAAGTCGTCAATGTACCTTCGACTCGCAACAAGGAGGCATGGTGGGCCAAGTGAATCAAAGCAGATCCAAGCATCAGAAAGACAATTACAGATATGCAATATTTGTCTTCTGAGGCTTGTGGATCTGCTTAGAATCAAATGCTGAGAAGGAGGTGGGTTGTTAGAAGGTACAGAGGCAAAAAGATGTCTTAACACCACTGTCCCATGTCACGATTTTTCAGATAGTGTCACTTTTCGCCAGAGGGAGACCCTTTCCATGAGGATAGGGAGGTGCAGACGCTAACCAAAAGTCCCCCTAGGGGTGGCAATATGCAGAAAGGAACTCCCATCATGGGGACAAAGATGATTCAGGGACACAGCCCTTTTAACTCTTAGCCCCATAAGGTAGTCACATTGTCCAAACCTCTTTTCCTAGACTTGTATCGGAAACCATGTATTATTGTGCTGGGTGTACAGGGACAAGGAAAAACTGTAGAATGCTACAGTTAAGCGGGGAAAACGCTCAATCAGATGTCAGTGGAACTGATGTCGCGCCAGGGCAGACCCTGCTAGGTCAATACACAAGAAGCACACAACTGGTAAGAGCGAGGGAGACAGAGAGGAAGATAGCATTTGGAAAGTGAGAACGAGGTTGAGGTAGAAGGAAGACTGGAGCGGCTCGAGGGAGAGATGTGGAGAGTGTGGTTCAGAGAACGCACAAGAGCATCTCGCAGGCTAACTAGGTGTTGGCAGTAGTAGAAGCAGAAGCAGAAAGGGCTTCCCACACTGAGGTAGAATGGCAAACATTATACAAGTGAAACCTGGTGGCCGGTGGGTGAGACTAAAGCTGAGAAAGAGGAGCATCAGCACAGCGTCCTGGCAAAACAAACGTAGGTTTGAGAGATGTCCGGAAAGAGTCGTACCAGTCGGCCGGGAAACGGAAGGACGGACATTGGGTTGTGGTGGCGGGACGTGTAGTGGGTGGAAGGTGCGGTACAACAACTGCGCCGAGACCACTAGCAGTGGCCTTCGCAGTGTCTCATGAACGCGCCAGAGAAGCATACAGAATGGTGGAGGTTGAACTACCTGTATGGAGGTGGTAGGGAGAATTCTCAGAAATGTGCCAATTCCCTCCACCTTAGAGACCCCCAGCAACTTTGCTGGATTTTGAGGACTTGATTTTTTTTAACCTGGAGAACGAGAGACCCTTTTTCCCACCCTCATGTATTTTAATGTGATGTTGAACTCGGTTTCTTTTGGTTGTGGAGTCTGACAAACTCCATAGGTATCATCTTTTACATTGTACAGCACCTTCAGTGAGGTGGCACAGGAAGTCTTTCAGATTTCCCAAAGGTTTAAATACCTTCTCTTGGATAAACTACTGTTTCCAAGAGCAGTAAAGTGAAAATGACTTTACTTACATTAACTTTCTAGACCCAGCACACACTATCTTACAATAGGGTGCTGGAGGGTTTTGTCTAGCTTCTCAAGTTACATTTTTAGGTTACCCTTTTCTCACTGAAAGGCTGGCGGCAGTGGTTTCGTTTTAACTACCTTGGTGTGCATTTACCGCGGGCTGCGTTCACAGCTGCAGTAAAGCACCCAAGGGTGCCATTTTTGTCAAAATGGCTCCGGTCTTCTTTTTTCGCCATTTCTTTGTGGAAAGGTCCTTCTTTAGATTTACTCTGCGGGCAAACCAGGTTTGGTCCCATTGTTCACTTTGCCTTTGGCGGGATTCACGCGTGAAGCCCGCCTCTGGCTCCAGGGTTTCTGTGGTAGGCAGGAAGTGAGTGAGGTGCCCGAAACTCCCTGCGCTTAGTCTTCTAGGAGACCCAAATGCACTCTGTGGTGATTGGCCGGCTGACTGTTCAGCAAGGACAGCCACCCTGCTGGGTGACTGACTGCTAGGCTACAATGAATGGGACAGAACTGAATAAAAGGCAAGGCTTTTGGCTTGCAAGTCACAGTCGACCACTGGATGAAGGCAAGGCAGAGTCGACCACTGTACGAAGGAACCGAAGAAGAACTTTAAGAGGACGCCTGCTGCAACTCGTGGACTGTTGGTTTGCCCGGTGAAGGCCTGCTGCTGTGCTGAAACTCCAAATTTGTATCAACAGAGAAGCCCCTGCAAGGACGATTTCTCCCCTTGAGTTGGTGGAACCAATCAACTCCAAAGTATGCCACCTGAACATTCTCTCAGCGCTGGTTGCATTTCCACAGAGTTGCTGCTGGAAACCGAAATGCCAGGAAGAGGAACACCAGATTGTGTGTGTTGCTTTTAAGTTGGCCAAGAGCTCCAGGAAGATCCTCCGGACTCCCAGTAAGCAGGAATTACCGAGCCTGAGCCCCTTCAACAGAGTGCTGGACCCCAGAAGCAAGGAAAGTCCATCTCGACAGACAGAAACCGCAGTGTTGCTATTTGCGGTAGTCCCTAGGAGCTGAAACACCGAAGTGCCACTTGTTTGAAATATTGCCGGTTGCAGGCGGTGACTGTCCCATTGCAGAGAAGGAGTCCCCAGAAGTCCTCCCCCTAGTCGCCACGACTGAGGCTCAGGAACAGTGAGATCTGCAGAGCTGCACAGGAACAGAAGTCATCTGCTGCACTTTTTCTTCAATACAAAGGTACTGTAAAGTCTGAGAGAACTTACCTCTCATTGTAGATTTGCTTGCATCGTCTACTTCTCACAAGTCTAATCAGCTTGTGGCCTTACATTTGATTCTTCTTTTCGACAAAGACTTCTAAAACATTGTGCAAATACTTTTCTACTTACCTACCAGAAGTGCTTCATCCTATATAAGACTTTTGCCCATTGACTTTGGCTTAGCCTGTTATACTCAATGACTCTGCTTAGGGGATCCAAAAGTATTTGCCTGCTTACGAATAGTTGTGGTCACAATAACCTTTTCCTTTTACCAACGTCCTTCTAAATGCAAACAGTAAGATATTAATGTCCCCAGCACCCTAGCTATGGAAGTCACATGAGGGTGTAGGTTGTGTCTGTGGGCCATCCCAAAAGGATCTTTACTGATTTAGAACCTAGGATTGTACAATATTGAAGTGTATTTGTGTGTTATTTCTATATTGCCCCCTTCTGAAGAAGGCCTATTCTAACTGACTGATTAATTAATAATTGTTTATTCAAGAATCTTTGGGTGTAAGAGTTTTTTTGAATACTGGTCACTGTGAATCTCTGTGTAACTCCCCTAAAGCTCACATTGAACCCTCTTGAGATAAGCCTGGCTGCTCAACATGTTACCAAACTGTAGTACAAGCTTATAGCAAAGGTTGGGTTTCTCATTACCTGTAGTCAGAGTTGTTGTAGTGCACCATAATGGATCTCATCAGGGGATTGGATGAGGTTATCATCCGGATCGTCATAATCTGTATCAGGAACATCTACGTAAAAAAAAATTAAAAAAAAGAAAAGACCCCCTGAACTTCATCTAAACTAAATTTCGTATGAGGAACAGTGTTTGACACATTGTCCACTCTACAGGGGTTTTTTCAGATGGTTCTCCATCAACCCGTGAAACATATTTTGGTTTGTTTCGCCATGTGTGCAGTAGACACCTGTTTGGACATTTGACTCGGCGACAGCAAGGACAAAGATTTAAGCGCAGTAGTGACTCTGCTCGGCGGCTGTCCAGCATCACTTTCGACGCACAACCCAAAATCTGAAGAGGCACAGGGCATCTTGTGCGCCAAGTCAGCCGACGTAGTAGTGCGTGTGTGCGTGCGTGCGTGCGTGTGTGCTAGGTAGAAGCCCAGTGCAGGCCTAAGCCTGAAGAGGGTTCATTGAAGTGTTGAAAGCAGTTTCGTTGAGCACCGTCCAGTCTGTTGAGTGTCAAAGCATGTTTAGTTGCGGTTGCAATATTAAACTTGTGCTAGCTATATGCCAATAATTCTGTGTAATGCAACCAACTCTGATGGCGGAAACAATCTGAGGAAGTTGACATGTAAAGGACCATGGGTACAGTGCACGTCACACTAGGGATATTATTACAGACACGCCCTGTCAACATCCCTTTTCAAAATTCGTAAACAAGTCATGCAATACTCCGTGCCAGCCACTGGATGTGGGCCTATGAAAAGCGTGTGATTTTAACCAGACCCACAAGCCTCAGAAATGCATAGCACACTGCGAGGTAAACAAAGAAACATTTCAAGGATGTGCAAAAATAGCATTTTATTCAAAGCCATTCTGAATTTCAAATTTAAAACCTGCACTTACAGAAGAACTTAATTGTGGAGGCACTGCTCTACACCACGCGTTCCGTCCCTTCACAGAGAACTTCGTCAGGTGAAATACATTCAAACACATTAGGAATACTTGGTACACATGGTTTTGCATTCAGGCCATGTGAACAAAGCTCAGCTGCAGACCCAAGTGTGACTCAACCCAAGGGCGACCAATTTCCCAAAACGGCCCGTGTCGTCTTTGTTCACCATTTCTTGTCAGTTAGTTCCTTCTGGGCTTTTACTCTGTTTGAATCAGGTTTGAGTCCTTTGTGCATTGTGCCTTTGGCGGGCATCAGCCCTGAAGCCCACCAAGGCTCCAGTGTGTCTGGAAAGGCAGGAAGTGAGGGAAGGTCCCGAAACTTCCCTGTCTTTTGTCTCTAGGTGTGCTTGAGTGAAACCAGTTTTGATTGGCCGGCTGGCTTTACAGGAGGACAGCCACCCTGCTAGGTGATTGACAGGCTAGGGCTATGAATGAGTGGAACATGCTTAAAAAGGCGAGGTTTTTGGAACTAGAGCAAATTCGACCACTGGAGGACAACATCCGACGAAGAAGATGGGAAGCAACGCCAGCAGCACCCTCCAAGACCACAAAGTGCCCAGTGAAGCCCTGAAGCTGTGCTGACCATTTTCGTATCGACTAGGAAGACTGGTACGGGTGACTTCCTCCCCTGGGCTGGTGAGAGCAACTAGCCTTGAGACAAGCTTCATTTTGGCGCAACGCCCGACTTGCTGCGACTTTCCAAGGCTGCACAATCCCAATGCCGGGGACCCCTGACCATCATTGTGTGCATGGTCTTCGAAAGTGCAAATCCGGCCAAAACTTCTTGGGCATCCAGAGGTCCCTACAGAAGCAGGAAATCTTCATCCAGAGCCTCTTCACCAGAGTCCAGGCCCGAGGGATCAAGTAACATCTAACTGGAGCTGTTCGTTCTTCTTTGGCGCTGGTGCCAAAACCACAAAATGCTGCTGAATCAAGGAGAATCTAGTGCTGCAGAGTCGCTCTCTCGAGTGCTGCCGCAGAAGCCTGACAGACAACCTCCCTTTCGTCACCACGACCAAGCACCAGGAACAAGGGTCTGCTACACTGCAACAGGAAAGCATCCAGCTGGAACGCATTCTTCAGTTCACTTGGTGTACATCTACCTTTTGTCAATTATGGTGCTTCCTATTAGGGAGTGCTATTTAATCCTACTCTGAGTTGACCTCAACTCACTTGCACTGGCCTTTCATCTTGTGCTGTATAAAGGTGACTCTTGAGTTGCTGTGATTTCTTTTTGAACAACGACTATTTAAGAAAATTTTTCTAAGAAGAAAAGCATCAGAACTTTGACTTTGGCTGCCCTGGTTCCCTAAAGGCCGCCTTCTGAACCTATTGGCTTTGACAGTGTGTGTACCCTTACAAGTTTTAATTGTTGAATACTATTATTGCTGGGATAAAAGACTGCCTACATCCCTCTGGAAAATGCTAACTGTTTATCTAAGTACAAAGTATGTTCTGATTGGACTACAACTTTTCCCTCCTTATAACTCAATATTGCAATGGTGATCACAAATTAGTGTCATTAGTAACCTCAAATGACGTCACTCAATGTGCTGGAATATGTATAACATATGCAAAGTTACTCACCTGCTTTATTGTTCTTGTTAAATTGAATCCTAACAATTTTATTAATTTTAATTCCAAACATACAACCAAACTTTGCAGCATACATCATAATATAACCAACTTAACTTATTCTATGATGTACTGCTTACCCCAGTCCCTCCCCCCCCATATGAGCCTACTGCACTGCGCCTTCCGCATCTTCGTCTCCTCCAGGGGTTTGTCTTCCGGTATCCCCCGCTGAGTCCTGATCGCTCGACCAGTCCTGGGTGGATCCGTGCAATGTGGCCATTAAGTGTCTCCAGGCTATCAGGGTATCTGCTTCTTCCTCACCCCCTCTATGACTCATTTCTTCCCATACTGCTATCTCAGCCAGGGTCCATTTCTGGAGGTCTCCCCACCAGGCCTCAATGCTAGGTCTGCCACACGCTTTCTACCTCATAGCTATTCGGCGCTTTGCAAGTATGTATGCTAGGTCCTTTAATTTATTAACAGGTTTTAATTTACGCAGCCTGGGAAATCCCCCTACCAAGCATGCCCACACCGATTCAACATCTATCTTAATCCCTTTCTCCTCAAGTCGGTGGGCTACTTCTTGCCAGAACTTCCCAATTTCGGGGTATGCCCAGAACATATACATCATCCCCGCGTTCTCACCACATTTGGGGCAAATTTGTCTGTCTGCGTTCTTGAACCTATCTATCCTCTGGGGTGTCATATGCCCTGTGGGTTATGTATAGCTGTATTTGCTGCAGCCTCGCGTTCCTAGATACTTCCTTATGATACCGTTGGGCATGTTCCCACACTCAATCACTCATGGGTATTCCAACCTCCTCCTCCCAGTCCGATCTCAGTAGTGCCACCTCCTTCCCCACCTTGGTCATCAGTAGCTCATATATACTGGATGTCTCGTGCCCTCCATCCGCTATATCGTATATGGTATCTATGGCCGCGTCCGGCTGCTCTGCTAGCGTCACTTCCGACCATGTGTCTCTAATCCGCTGTACTATTCTATTATATGTTATATATTGGCCCCCCGTGTAACCCGGTTTCATCCACCCACGTCCCAAATGTCTGGATCTCTCCCTCCTGCCATATGTCCCCCAGCGTTGCTATCCCCGCAGGCTCCCAATGCTTCCTAATAGCCATCAGTAGCTGCTTATCTTCTCCCATTAATGCCACCAGCGTTACCTGTGGGGAGCACGGGGACGGGTTCTCCATGGCCTGACAGGCCCTGCGCCACATCTGCCATCCCAGTAACAACATCCTTGAGCGCTCTTTAACTTCTGGTTTGGGCAGCCATATCATCTCTTTCGGGAAGTACGGGGCGCATTCAACAATCTCGATTCTGGGGTCAGGTCTTCTGATAGCCATTTAGCCACGTATTGTAGTTGGCTAGCTATATAATAAATCTCATAGTTCGGGAGTTTCATCCCCCCTTTATCATGTGTATTCTGCAGCTTCCACAGGGCTATTCTATTCCGGGTCTCATGCCATAGGAATTCCCTACATTTGCTCTGTAGTTTAATAATAAATAAATAAATAAATAAATAAAATCGCCTAGGTATCAGGTGCGGGATATTCCCTTACAAGTGCAATAGTCTAGGTAGAATGACCATCTTCAATAGCGACCCTCTCCCCATCGTTTCCAGAGGGAGTTTGGACCAAAACCTCATGCTGTTTGACACCCTGTACCGCCTTCACTGTATTAGGTCGGTGTACTGCCTCTATCGTATGATAAATGTCTATTCCCAGGTATCTGAACGTTTCTACCGCCCATGGCGTTTGTAAGATTGGGAGTTGATTTGGCGAGACTCCTACATACCTCCCTAGTGGGAATATGCACGATTTCCGGGGGTTCACTGCTATACCGGACAGCTCCGCAAACCTCTCCATCACTTCCAGAATGTATTGGAGGTTCTCCTCAGGGTATTTTATGTAGAGCAGTATGTCGTCCGCATATAGGGAGACCAGATGCAGCTCACCTTTTGTGCTAATCCCTATCCCTCGTATTGCTGCCTCAGATATATTGCCAGGGGCTCCAGTGCTAGAATGTATAACATTGGAGAACAGGGGCACCCTTGTCTGGTTCCTCTGCTCAGTTGCCACTTTTTGGAGATAACCGCTCCCGTCTTCACCCTAGCAAGCGGAGCGCTATATAGCAGCTTGACCCATTTGAGGTATCCTGGTCCTATACTGTAGAGGGCCAGAGCGGCCATCAGCCGGGGCCATTTAACCGAGTCAAAGGCTTTTATTGCGTCTAGCGACACAATCGCGATCTCGCCAGGATCTCCTCTCGTATGCTCTATGACTCGGTGGAGCCACCTAAGGTTATCCGAGATGTTCCTATGCGGTACATAGCCCGTTTGGTCAGGGTGTATCAATTTGGTAATGATCCATTGCTAACACCGCCGTTAGTATTTTACTATCCTGATTTAACATCGTAGCGGTCTGGATGATCCACAGTCCGTACCTGGCTTATTATGCTTGGGGAGTGGGATGATAACTGCTTCTCTCAGAGATTCTGGCAACCTTCCCCGCCTCATATGCCTCATTCAGCACGGCCAGCAACGGGGGTAGCACTTCTTCCTATACATCTTATAAAATTCGCTGGGGAGTCCATCAGCGCCTGGGGTCTTGCTAGTGGGCATTTGCGTTACCACCTCCTCCAGCTCTTCCAGGGTGATTGGGGCATCTAGGTTTTCCCAATCTTCAGCGCTTATTTGTGGCAAGCCTATATCTTCAAGCGTGTCTTGTATCTCCTTACCATCGCACCCTTCTATGTCCCTGTATAAGGCGCGGTAGTAGTTAAGGAATTCCAGGTTTACCCCTTCTTGTGTATCTATTAGTTGCCCGTCTGTTCCTTGTATTACACCTGATCGTGGGTTTGGGGGTCTCCCTTTTATATAGCCAGGCCAGCATCCTCACTGGTTTGTCTCCACCCGCATGCTGTCTCTACATATTTCCTATAGTTTAGTTTACATGATCTCTCACAGTATCCTGGACATTTCTGCTTGAGTTGGTTTATGGTTACGGCGTTCTCCTCCATGGTGCCCCCCTTTCCTGAGCTTTCTCCAGCTTAATTTCGGCCTCCCGTTAAGTCTCTCAATATGCCCCCCTGCAGCCCCTTAGATTTGGCTATCGCGATTCCCCTCACCACCACCTTAAAGGCTTCCCATAGTGTTCCTGTTGACTCCACGCTCCCCGTATTGGTATTGAAGTAGTTTACAATCCCATCCTTCATGTCCTCCCTGAATGCTACGTCCTTTAACGCTTATGCTCTAAGCCGCCATTGTGGGGATGCAGGACCCCTTTGGGGCAGATATTGACATGTTAGGACCAACAGTGAATGGTCCGATAGGACCCTCGCCTTGTATTCAACCAGCACCGTTTCTATGATTACCTCTTGTGTAACAAACATGTAATCAAGCCTTGTGTACACATTTTGTGGGGCTGAATAATGCAAATATTGTCTGTCTTGTGGGTGGCACACCTTCCATGCGTCCGCCAGTTGAAACTCCGACAACAGGGTCTTCGGGGCTTTGGCACTGGGTCTGTCTTGTCTATCATCTCACCCATCTACTTTTGGGTTAAGTGTGCAGTTGAAGTCCCCCCCCCCCAAAATCACATTCCCTCCCAGACACGGACATAGTTTCTTATACAAGGTCTTGAAATATGTCACTGCATCTTGGTTGGGGGCATAAGTGTTCACAATACATATTTCTTTATTTTCCACTAGTCCCCGATTCTTCCGTCCTCTTCCACCATGGAGTGCAGCAGCTGAAATGGGACATGTGGTGCCACCCAGGTAAGCACCCCCCTAGCATAGGTTGAGTAAATTGCCCCGATAAGAGTCCCTTTCCATTTTTCCCAGACCACTTCTAGTTTGTTTTTCGTGAGGTGGGTCTCCTGTAGTAAGGCTATGTCTATTTTCTGCCGTCTCAGGTACAACATGACCTTATTTCTTTTAAGATAACTGTTCAGACCCCTGACATTTCAAGAAATTATCTTAAGGTTCCCCCATATTTCGGTCGTTCCCTCTCCCCCTATGCGTTCCCTTGATCCCGACCACAGGCTCCTGTGCTCGCGTCTGTAGGCCCATCCACAAACTTAAACCCCTCTTAACCTTTAACCCCACAACTTCCCCATTTCCCTTCCCTCCCCCCTCCCCCCTCCCTTCCATACCCCAACTTATTCCCCAACTCCCTCTTGTCCCTCCCCCCTCCCAACTGTTGCCCAGCTCCAACATTGGATCTCAGGCAGCACCGCATCTGGCTTTTTCTTGGCGCTTGCCCGTACTCCAGGCCCTGCAGGGGGATGTTGCCCTAGTCGCCCTTCTACTATTCCACCTACTGCGGTAGGTAGTCTCAGTCTGTCTCCTATATTAACCATCAAGCGCAGCGCACCCATCGCGCACATCTTTATTGTTGCCATCTATATTCAAGTCCAACAAGTCCACATGCTAAGTGCGACAATGCACAATGTTCGCATCTTCCTCCGCCTTCTTACATTCCCCTCCAATGTCTCGACTACAATCTCATCCCACCCTACCACATCATACATAACGCTGTGTCACTTATCCTGTCCGTACGGATCCTGGGCATCTTTCTGCTCCGGGCAACCCTGAGCGTCCAGTCAATTCGCTGCGTCTTCCGGGGTATCACAAAAATGCGCTCTACCGTTGCGTAGGACCTTAAGCTTTGCTGGGTACAGGAGCATGTATTTGTATCCAGCTGTGCGTAGTCTTCTCTTGACCTCCACGTAGCTGTAGCGTGGTCTTTGCACCCCCATTGTGCAGTCCGGGTATGCGGTGATGGTCGCGGATGCCCTTGTTATTGTTCCACCTTTCCGGAAGAATTCCAAAATCTTCTTGCTGTCTCTGTAGTTCAGGATCTTAGCTATGATTGCCCGAGGGGGGGGGCCCCGGGTTGCGGCCTTCGCATCAGGGCCCTTTGCGCACGCTCAATCACAAATCCCTGGGAGAGCTTCCCCGCTCCATGTTCTTTTACATGGCCTGCATGTCAATGGCACCCACACTTTGAGCACCCCCCCCCCCCCCATCAACTGCTGCCTTTCTCCTTATCTTCTGCTCTTCACCAATTGTGCATGCTGGCTCCATATGCAATCTAAGTTCAATTATACCCTTTCCAGTTTTGCAACTACTTACGGGGCACTCGGTCTACTGTGGCACTTGTGCACCAGGATCACTATGGGTATGCCTCTCTCGGGGTCTTCACCTCTCCGTGTATGGGCCCCACTTATTATGTGAGTGTACAATCATACACAGTATGCGGGCACAAGGTTGCTCCTTGCAAGCACTGTATGCTTACTTCACAAGCCTCATCTGTGTGGCAGGCTCTGATCATCCGCTGCGCTGAGCGTGATGCAATGTATCTCATGCTGGAGTGCTTGTTTATCTGTGGTTCAATGATCCACGGGGCTCCGGAGTGCTTATGTATCAGTGGCGCCGCAGTTATACAGAGAGGCTTGTTGCCGTCTCCTGTTCATCAGCTGGGGAGCGGCCGCGGCCGTTCAAAGCATCTGCGGGCGGACACTTCTGGTGGCAAGAACAAAGGGGAGAGCCCTTTTCATTCACCAATTACGGCGCCATTATTCCATAACAAGCCGCGCCGGGTGCCGTCTTCTGCGCACCGATGCAGCAGGTCTCTCATCAAGCGCGTCACTGAGATTTTGTAGGCGCCTCTACACTTGCCAGCAGCATTTTATCCTGCACCATCACAGGAGTCCGGTCCTCCGCTGTGCGTCCCAGCTCCACTTTAAAGTTGGGGCTCGATACACTGTCCTCTTTCGTTCTCCCCTGGGTGTGCATTGTACTAGGTTGCTCGCCAGCACATAAGGGCGCAGCCCCCTGCCAGTATGAGGCGCCTGCAACAGTCCACAGCTACAGTCCGCTCCGTCGTTACACCAAGCTTCTTTTGTTGTCACACGGGCGCCATTTTGGGGTTCTCGTATTGGAGCTTCTCCTGGGCAATTTCACACAATAATTATAGTTCTGGTCCACCGTCCTGTATCAAGGTATGCTCAGCATGTGCATCCCAAGTTCACACATCAGCAGTTGAGTTTATATTCCAAGGGCCACAGGATTCGCGAGTGCCCATGCCAGATTATTGTAGGATCAACAGGAACAGCACAGAAACACGACCTAGTCCATGGCTCCTTAGCCACACCCTCTAACTTTAGGATTAATGTTGCTATTAGTTGCGGCTTTTTAAAGATTGTCGAATTATCCTAATGTGTATATATACATAAATAGTTATACTATGACTAAGTGTGTAAGTGTTTACTTGGATACATGTATTTACTAATTTCATTGTACAGCTCACATTACCCCTCTTAAAATAAGCCTGGCTGCTCAATCACACTACCAACTTGTGTAGTACAGGCCTATATTAAAAAGGGGGGTTACCTAATACCAGGAGATAAGTCTTGTAAAGTCCCACACCAGTTGGACTCTGCAAATTCTGACCTAACAGCTAGAAACCAGTCAGGCCAAAATAATGTCTTATTGCCACAGAATTTAACCAAACTGACGAAGACCCCATTAACTCTGGTGACATATTTAAGGTGGAGGCTATTCCACGCCGGGTTGATCTTAAAAAGTCAGTCAAAGTAGACTTCACGCCCCCTAACCTTTACTAGACGTGGACAGAACAGCGGATGGGTGTAACGGGCCAGACAATCCAACGTCAGCAACAGACCAGTCATCTAATTTTTCCCAGATGAATGGCAGGAAATGTCTTGCCGTGAAGGCCGATATCTTTCCAAATTCTGGATATTCAAACCCCCTTTCTCATTCTGGAGTTGCAATTTCCACAGCTTCAATCTCGGCTTTTTATACTCCCAAAGGAAGGATTGTATCATATCATCAAGCCCTTTTATGCGAATAGGGAGTGGAATCATACTCACGACATACATTATTGTAGGTGCTGCCGTCATCTTGATTGCATTCACCCTTCCACCCAATGACAGATTTAAAGAATCCCAGCACTGAATATCTGCTGACAGTTTATCCATTAACAACCTCAGGTTCACTTTCATCATATCTCCCAAGTCCTTTGTTATCCATATACCCAGGTATTTCATTTTCTCTGTGCACCATTTGAATCCCAGGTTTTTCAGCAAAGAACCATTACATAAATCTGAGCACCGCAAGGCCTCTGACTTTCACCAATTCATTCTGTAGTTCGAGACCCGTCCGAAGTCCTCAATAAGATTCATCAAGACAGTGAGGGACGCTGATAGATCACGTACTACAAGTAGAAGATCATCAGCAAAACGCCAAAGTTTGTGTAATTCCATTAAATGTAACCACTGCAATGCTCTTCTGATCTAATGGCCACTGCCAACGGCTCCAAAAGAGTACAAAAAGCAAGGCTGATAATGGACAACCTTGCCGTGTCCCCCTGTGGAATTCAGATGTTGATGAAATCTTACCATTTGTTGTCACCTCAGGCGATGGATTTGAGTAGAGCAGTTTCACCCAGTTCATGAATTCAGGTCCAAAATTAATTCCATTCCCTGGTTTTTTAGATTCTGATTTTGTCAATAAGAGTATGCCTATGTTGCTGACATTCTACGTTTTATATTTTCAGCTTGAATTGGGTGAATTAGCTTCGTCAATACATTCTCTAACCGATATGCCAGGACTTTTGAAAGAATTTTACAATCAGAGTTAATCTAGCTGATTGGTCTAAACTGCCTGGATTCAGTGGCGATCTTCCGGGTTTTACAAATAATGAAATTGTAGCAGGTCTCAGTGTGGGAGCTAGCCTACTACATCTGTCCCTACAATGTCTAAACGTTTCCTTAAGCAAGCCAACCGTTTCCAAAAGGCATTTCTCTGTAGAATTAAGTAGGCAAACCGTCTGGGTCCCAGATACTTCCTACATGCAAGCCAAACACAGCACATCAAAATATTTTGCTAACAAACTAATTTCTATACAATGAATGTGACAAAGTCAATATCTATTTGATGATATTGCCCATTGTCTATAAACCATGATCACTTTGGTCATATCTCAATGCAGCCACATCCTCAGAGTTGAGCGACTGCAGTGACTCAGCATCATGCACCCATATATTATGCAAATGGTAACTTTATTATTAGTGCTGTAAAGGATACATTGTCCGCTCGGCCGAATTCTTATACAGAATATGTAGCCAAGTACATTTGATCTTCTTGGCATCGTTTTGTATTGCTAAACTACGATCACTTTGTTTCGGCAAACATAACAACGTCATTGAAAACAGAAAATGTATAAGATGCAATGCTGGGCACATTACCTCATTGGAGAGAAAGGTTAATGCAGATATGGTTTTTCCCCACTAGATGGTGCCAGTGAGCTGCGGTCACTCTTTGGTTTCATTAAGTCCGGGAACGAGCCACAATTCGATTCATTTTGCACATGATTGATATCGGAGCAGGAAATATTGGTGCGGCCAGTTAGGCGCGTGCCGATTCAGTGCAGATGTTTCGCTGCAGGAGCCGGTTTGGCACGCCGTTTGGTGTGACCACTTCGGCGCAGGGACGTTACGACGCCAGTATGTCTTGGCGCGAAGACTCATTTTTTTTTCTTAGTCTTGTACACAAAATGCGTTTAGGTAACTGTGTCTTAGTCTTGTCCACAAAATGCATTGTTAGGTGTAGGCCTCTCTCCCACTATACAGGTTTCCCTAATCTAGCTGTGTTAGTCTTCTACACAAACTGCATTACCAGGTAGCTGCGTTTAGTCTTGTCCACAAACACTGTTGGTTAGCTCTTTCAGTCTTGGCCACAAACTGCATTGTTAGGTAGCTGTGTTTTAGTCTTGTCCACAAATTGCATTGTTGGGTGTGGGCCTCTCTCCCACTATACAGGACTCTCAAATCTAGCTGTGTTTAACCTTGTACACAAACTGCATTGTTAGGTAGCTGTGTCTAGTCTTGTGAACAAATCGCATAATCAGGTGTGGTCCCTTACACGACTCTCAAATCTAGCAGTGTCTCATTTCAGACACTAAGGTACTCACTCTACCTTGCACTCAACCCGCATCGTGAAACTTAGCCCCTAATCCATAACACAGTCATCGACGCACCATGTCACTCACTGGCCACAACCGTGCAGCTCCCTGGCACACCTCTAGTCCCTCTGAGACCCACTGCAGTCCCTCTCTAACACCATTACCATACAGCCCACCCCCCACCCACAGTGCACACCCAACTGGCATCCCTCACCCCCCTTTTTTTCCCCCCTCCTGATCCCTACCCTCCCGCCTCATACTGTCACCCTTGCCCCTAGCCGCAGATCCTGCGCTGCACAATTAAGAGCAGCAAGAGTAGATAGTTCCCACCCACAGAATACCCAATCTTCCACTCAGCCCATTCACATTCCCCCCAACCAACTACAGACCGATTCCAACTCCCACATCCCCTCTCTTAGTGCAGCAAGAGCAGCTCTAGCCAACACTCCATTCATCAGAGAACCACCCACTCTCTGGTGTTCTTTTCCGTGTCTTTTTGGAATCGACCGGACTTCGAGGAGAAAGCACCTGAACATTGCTGGGCTTACGAGGATTAGGAGGACAAAGAGCCAGCGAGTTCACCCTTATACTTGAAGTTATCAGAAGAGACTGAGTTTCTTGGGCTGTTTTTTTTTTTTTTTTTTTTTTGCCCAACCTGAGAAAAGAAAGAACTTTACTGAAGATTGACTTTTGCTTGTTTTATTAATTTTTTTTTTAATAAAGAAAAGAATTCTGTTCTGGCACTTCAGTGGTCCAGCATCTCATTACATATTTTGGTGGCAGCGGTGGGATACTGAAACTAGCCATGGAGGGCATGATTAAGGCCTTGGAAGATGGACAACAGCAGCTGCAACAACTGATACAGGTACAAAGCCACCAGGCCCAAACTGACAGACAGGCCTTGCAACAAGCCATGCAGCTACAGATGGCAAATCAAGATGCCCTGAAACTCGTCACTGAAGCGATGGTTTCCTCCAGGAGGACAGACACATGCTCCAACAAATGTCTTACAGAAGTTTCAAGCATGGGAAGACCCAAGCTATTTCTTTACTAACTTTGAGAGGGTGGCCCGCAGCTCACAATGGCCAGTGGAGAAATGGGGCCATTTCATAGCCCCCTTGCTGACGGGATCTATGCAAGGGACCTACCAGGCAGCAAACCCCACTGGCGACTCCTCCTATGCCGAAATAAAGAGAAACATCCTGGAAAGAATGGGCATAGATGAGGAAGCATATCGAGTAAAAGAGACAAGACTGCGTCCAGGGGAAACACCCCGACAACTCTAGTACAGAATACACAACCTAACTGAAAAGTGGCTCAAGCCAGCTACAAGCACTGTGCCGGAAATGACTGAAGATCGAGCTGGAGCAATTTATAGAGGCACTTCCAGCGCCTATGCAGTCTTGGGTGCGCCAACATCACAAGCCATCATAGGTTGAGGCAATTGATATAGCCTCAGCCTTCCAGAAGGATAATGGTTCTCGGCCCTCTAGACACGAACCAGTCAAACACACCCCAGCAAGGGGAACTGTCAACACAGAGACAAAGACTCTATGGGCAGAACCTAGTGGAACAGGCTGGCCCATCGTGAATCTTCAGCCTCAGTGTTTTGATTGTGGCGAATGGGGGCACATTGCCAGATTCTGCCCCAGGAAGACAAAGATGGAACCTATGGAAATAGGTTATGCTCAAGGTCAGGAGTTTCGACGCAGATGAGAACCGTATGTAGTGGAGGTGCAGGTTGATGAACACCAAGGCAGGGGCTCCTGCACAGCGGCAGACAGCAATCCGACCGGAAGTGGGGCAGGGTTGGTTGGGAAAAACAGAATACCCATTAAATGTGTACATGGGAGACACTAAAGACTTACCCTGAAAAGCATGTTAACTTAGAGGTTAATGTGGTTTGTTCAAAGATGAAGGTTGCCGTAATGCCCCACCTACCGGCTCCTGTTCTGTTAGGAACTGATCTACCCACGTTTCAAGATTGTGTGAATGACATAGAATGGCTAAGGAATGCTCCTTTTTTGCTCACGGAGATCACGCTAGAAGGGGTCAAGACACAGTAAGAGTAGAAGTGAGGTGAGAAGGGAAAAGAAAAACTGGGCAGAAAAACACAAGGTCAGTGCTCTTATAGACTGGCTACCGGAAGACAGAAAAAAAACTTTCCGGAGCGAACTGTTGACAGACCCTACCTTAAAGAGTGTGAGAACAAGCCCAAGCTAGACCAACCAGCACCACAGGGTATCCCTGGTTTAAGACACACCAGGGTCTTATATGGGATACATTACTCACCGTAATCGTATTTCTGATGCTTGTATCTGCTTAGATTCACATGCTGTGCATAGGCCGACATCTAGTGGAAGCTGCAGAGTATTACAGTTTGTTTTTCGAAAGTCGAAAATGGGCGTCGACATAGGGCATGCCAGTAATACCATCCCTAGTGTGACGTCCACTGTACCCATGATCCCTCACGCGTGTAGGACCCTCAGATTGTGTTTTTTTTCTGACATGAGGTAGCATGAGGAGTAGCGTGAGTACAGAGTATCCAATCCTATCGTGCACATACGGCGCAGCATTTCGGAAAGTGCTTTCCAAGATGGCGGACTCTCCGCACTGCCTCTGAGGGTACGCCCGACTTCCTTGCCTGGTCAGGGTGCCTTCAGGATTGGTCCTCACTCACCACAAAAGGACCAATAGGGAGCTGGCAGGCGAACGCCGGCCCCCACCAAAGACCCACACACAGACCCCGTTGGAGCACATCCCCTCGACAACACCAGAGAACCAACATTTCCTCAGACGACGGAGCCACAGCTCCACGTGATGAAAATCACATCCCGACTGCCCTGCTCGACATGGCAAAGAAGGCAAGCCTTGAAAGGCTTGTAAGGCTTCCACGCTCTGCGATGGAGGAGCGTTCGTTAAACATACTCCGACCACACTCCGGCACTGCAAATATCTCATGTGCGGAGATAATTTGCTTCGATTCTGTGCCAAATCTCCTTGATGCTGCTGCAGCCGTGCTATTTATTGGTGCCTATCGTACACATACGGCGCGGCATTTCGGAAAGTGCTTTCCAAGATGGCGGACTCTCCGCCCTGCCTGACTTCCTTGCCTGGTCAGGGTGCCTTCAGGATTGGTCCTCACTCGCCACAAAAGGACCAATAGGGGGCCGGCAGGCGAATGCCGGCCCCCACCAAAGACCCACACACAACACCCCCGTTAGTGCCCGTTTGTGCCTCTCGACTCTGTGCCCCTCGACTTACAGCCCTACTAATCTTGGAGGTGTATCTATAAGCATGCATACATCCAGCGCTGCCTGGCCTACCTGAACCAAAAACTTGAGTAAGGTACAGTGAACTTAATCCTATGGCTACGTGAGCGAGCTTACCCAAGCATCATATTAGCTACTACATAGCTTGCTCGTACTGTGTAATCAGTGTACTACCTCTATGTACTGCCTATGAATGATACACCAAACAGCTGCATTGCGCACCCAACTGCCGCCTGATGGTTTGATTTCCGTCATACGGTATACGACTACTGCACTGCTTCTTGTTACCATTTAAATGTCGCATCTAGCGCCTAGCTACCTTAGCATTTAAAGGCTGTATTTGAATGTCGCATCTAGCGCCCGACTACCATTAGCATTTAAAGGCTGTATTTGAATGTCGCATCTAGCGCCTGACTACCTTAGCATTTAAAGGCTGTATTTGAATGTAGTATCTAGCGCTTGGCCACCTTAGCATTTGATGCTGTATTTGAATGTCGCATCTAGCATTCAGCTACTGACCATTTGAACACTGTATCTAGCCCCCAGCTACTCTGACACCTGAACATCATTTTTAGCTCTTAGCTACCCTTCCATCAGAACTTCACATCGGAATCTTAGCTACCCCGCCTCCCAATTGACACGCCCTTCTCATACCCAACAGAATGTTCCTACCAGGCATTTACTCAGCACTGCTGAGAATTATTATCTACCTCACCCACTCAACCAGTTTTCCAAGATCCATTCTTAGCCGAGCCCCTACAGGCACCATACCCCATTGCACTATGTATTATGACTATCTACTACTCGCTACACCCTCCCCATTCGGCCATACCCCTCTACACCATGCAGTCCATCTGACAGAAATGCCAGACTACGTGCCAGACTACCCAAACTGTATGAGCCACGTGCCAGTGATTCCACACATACTAACCGGACCCATCCCTCTATGCTCACAAGCACTCCCACTAACTATCCAAGGGATAGATCCAAGCACAAAAACCATACCATAGCCATCCTACCCACCAACACCCAAACTATCGCCACACCCATAAGAGGCGCCTTAATTAGTGGTCTGTAGTAGCCCATGCCAGAGATATAGCAGACATTCTAAAAGAAGAACTAGACTTTCTAGCCATCACCGAGTCGTGGCTCCATGCAGCCACTGGCCCAGCTCTCTCAATAGCAATCCCGGATGACTATATCATTCGGGCGGATAGAACTGGATCCAAAGGCGGAGGCCTCGCCATAATACCCAAAACACACCTCAACATTAGACTTGACAACACTAACAACCTTCCTTCGTGCGAATCACTCACCGCCAAACTGCCTACGGCCAAACCCCAAACCATCACCATTCACCTACTTTACAGACCTCCTGGACCTCTAGGCTCCTTCGAGGAAGACCTCACTACTATCCTCTCCAACAACCTAAAAAATACCTCTCAGAGCCTGATTCTAGTCAACTTCAACTAGGCTTCAAAGACCCCAAAGACCCCCAGGCTACGATCACCAACAATATCCTGTCAGAATTAAGCTTCACCCAAAGAGTGTCCACCCCCACACACAATAAAGGGAGAACCCTTGACTGGATAGCTGATCATAATTGCGTAGTCTCCATCATTGACAGCTACCCTCGACCAGGGTCTGACCACCACCTCATCTCCTTCAACCTTGAAGCCTGAAGCCCTATCACCAACAACCCACTAGCCTCAGCTATCCCCACAAGAAACAAGAAAAGCGTTACAGCGGAAAAAATTATCCTCCTCATTCTCCCAACTTTTAACCAACTCTCAACTGTCACCAACCCTCACCAACTCGTAGATGGCTACAACAAAATCATGCTCACGGCCCTAGACTATTGCTCCACTAAAATTAAGAAAATCCAAACCGAAAAAACACCTGAACACCTGGTTCTCTGCCCACCTTAAAGCCCCCAGACTTGATAAATGAAAAAAGGAACTAGCCTGGAGACATTCTCCAACAGATAGTAACAAACTAATCCTCAATAAAATGGCCTCCTTATACAAAAAAGAAATCATAACTGCTAAACAAGAATCTTGCAACACAAGAATATCACAAGCCAATTCCAGCGCCAAAGAACTGTTCACCATCATTAAAGAGATGGAAACACCTATCCTAGTCCCAGACACATGCGTGAAAGACAAACAATGGTGTACTAGCATCGAAAATGCCCTCTGTAACAGTACAGGCCTACAAACCAAAATCAATAACAAAAAAGAATCCCTAACCAACTCTACCAACACCCTCCTACACCCCACATCCTAGAACCCCTGAACCAACCCTCCCACCCGCTTCAGCTTCTCTAAAGTCTCCACACTAGAAGTGGAAAAAATCATCCTGAGTATCAAACCGTCAAATTGCCAAGGTGATCCCTGCCCGTCAGAAATTATCAAAGATGCGGCAAGAGACCTCTCAACGTTCATTACCAAAATCATCAACGCCTCCTTTGCCTCAGGCACCATCCCTAACAATCTAAAAGAATCCTGGGTCCTCCCCCTACTTAAAAAAAACATCCCTCGACCCCTCCACACCCACTAACTACAGACCCATTACCACCGTTCCCTTCCTCCTCAAAATACTAGATAAGACAGCTTATCTACAAATTCAAAAATACCTTGAACTGAACCATCTTCTAGGAGTCAGACAATCTGGCTTCAAACCCCAACACGGGACAGAGACAGCCCTCATCGATCTTAAGGCTCAAATTGACACCCTAAGAGACAACGGGAAAACTGCCCTACTGCTCCTGTTAGACCTTTCTGCAGCATTTGATTTAGTAGATCATAAAATTCTCTGCAATCACTTGGACTCGGCTGGCCACTTCTCTCAAGAAGCCATTAACTGGATTGAGTCATTCTTGAGCAATAGATCAATGCGTGTTTTCTCTACCGCATCAGCTGACCCACATCCCATCACTTGTGGAGTCCCGCAGGGATCATGGGTCTCCCCCACACTGTACAACCAAGCCCCAACCAAGCCCCTTTTTGATGATCTTGACAGTCTGGGTATTACCTACACGAACTACGCAGATGATACCCAGACCCTCATCCCGTTGACGGGAGATTACAACAAGGATTTGGCCTTGGTGGATAGGGTGTATCATCATCCAGGCATGGATGGCCTCCCACAGCCTATGCCTGAATGATGACAAGACAGAACCCATCCTCGGGTCCACCACCCACTTAAACAAGCTGGATCACAACTACTTCAGCTTCCTCACAGAAGGCAACTCTATCAAGGTAGCCAAAGAGGTTAAAACCCTCGGTATCTCTCTAGACTCCACCCTTTCTTTCCACAAACAGGTCAGTTCCATGGCTTCCTCTACAGCCTACACCTGTAAGCTTATAAGAGCAGCTAAACCCTTCCTATCTACTCAAAGTTGCGTTACCCTGGCCAGAGCCCTTGTACTCACCAAAATTAGACTATTGTAACGCCCTTTACATCGGAGCCAGCAAATATGTTACAAATAAAATCCAGACACTGCAAAACAATGCTCTCAGAGCAGCGCTTTGCATCCCCAAGAGACAACATATCTCCAACCACAGGAGAGCCCATAACTGGCTTACAACTGACAAAATAATGCTCAAAGTAGCCACCTTCACTAACAAATGCCTTAACAATGAAGCCCCCCAATGCCTAGTTGATAGAACAACAAGACACACCCCATACAGGCCATCTAGAACTGCCAATGCCAACCTACTCATAGTTCCTAGGTTCAAACGAATCAAAACGGGCAGCAACAGCTTCCAAGTGAAAGCAGCCCAACACTGGAACTCCCTACCTCCCGCCTTAAGGTCACCCCAATCCTACCCCCACTTCAGACGCAATTACATTCAATGGATAAAGAACAATGACAGTTAAAGCACAGAGAATGTACCCTGAAGTTTGTAAATATGTATATCTGTAAATCTGTCCTCATCACATATATTGCATATACTGTAACTGTTACCATTTATGTACTCACTGTAAATACTGTACAGCAATGTAACCAAGCTGAGAACAACCTTGTTGCTCCAGCACACTTATACCTTCTGGTCCGGTGCGCAATACAAATGAATAAACAAACAAGCAGATAAGATTGATAAGACTACAAGCATCCATACACCTTCTCTCAGAGAGGAGGAAGGGCAGGCGCATGTGAATCTAAGCAGATACAAGCATCAGAAATACGATTACGGTGAGTACTGTATCCCTTCTGAGGTTTGTGGAATCTGCTTAGATCACATGCTGTGCATAGATTAGCAAGCAGTGTTAGAAGAAGGAGGTGGGATGTGAGAAGGGTCATGAGCAAATAATGTCTTAGAACCGCTTGTCCCACTTGAGTATCTGTCTTGGAATGAGTGTCAATGCAGTAGTGCTGTGTAAAGGTGATAATAGAGCTCCATGTAGCTGCTTTGCAAATGGTGTCAAGGGGTACATTTGCAATGAAAGCCAGAGTGGCCCCAGTGCCTCTTGTAGAGTCGGCCCTTGGCGTAAAAGGCAGAGTTTTATCTGAAAGGGAGTAGCACAGCTGGATACAATTGACTATTTGGAGATGGCACCCTTAGAGACGCGATCTCCTTCTCTGCCTGTAGCTACGGAGACGAACAGTTGATCTGTCTTCCCTAGCGGTCTGGTCTTGTCTACGTAGTAGAGGACCGCTCTTCGCACATCTAGTGTGTGTAGTTTCACCTCAGCAGAGCTTTTGGGTTCTTGGAAGGCCGGTAGCTCAATGGACTGGTTAACATGGAATTTAGAAATGAATTTAGGTGAGAACCTAGGGTGAGTTCGTAGCACCAGTTTATCCTTATGAAAAGTAAAGAAAGGGTCCTGCACTGACAGAGCCTGAATTTCACTGACCCTTCTTATGGATGTAATGGCTACTAAGAAGGCAGTTTTATAGGTCAGGTGTTTGAGACTGGCTTTATGCATGGGTTCAAAGGGGGGGGGGCATGAGGTTAGCAAGCACCACATTAAGGTCCCATCCTTGTGGTGGGTTCGGAATTGGGGGGGGGGGGGGGGAGTTGGAGTCTCTTTACCCCTTCCATGAATGCTTTAACCACTGGTACTTTCCACCACAACACTGTTATGGGAGCTGGTGTAGGCTGATAAAGCTGCCAGGTGTACCTTGAGTGAATTAAATACCAACCCTGCGTCCAGCAGGTGGAGCATGTAGGTGACAATATTTGAAGGCGCACAATCAACTGGATTGATGGGTCTATTCTGGCACCAAATAACAAATCTCTTCCATTTATCAAAGTGACAGTGTCTTGTGTTTGGTTTCCTGGATTCCTTTAGGATATCCATGCATCTCTGTGGTAGATTGAGATGGCCAAACTCTATGACTTCAGGAGACATGCAGCCAAGTTCATCGAACTGGGTTGAGGGTACACCGTTTGTCCTTGGTGCTGGGATAGTAGGTTGTGCCAGCATGTGAGTTTGATGGGTTCGCACACTGCCAGCCTGCGCAAGTGCGGGAACCACGGTTGTCTCACCCACATGGGAGCAACTAGGATGAGCGTTGTCGATTCCTTGTGCATCTTGTTGACCAACTTCCTCATCAGAGGAGTGAGTGGAAAAGTGTAGGCAAACATCCCTGACCAGTTCATGCACAGGGCGTTCCCCTTGGAGCCTGGTTGGGGGAACCTGGATGCGAAGTCTGGGCATGGTCTGTTTTCGCTTGTGACTAATCGGTCTATAGTGGGGAAACCCCATTGTGAGAAGGTCTCCAACGACTTCTTCGTGTAGACACCATTCGCGTTCTTCTGGGATGGGATCTCTGCTCAAAGCGTCCGCTAGTGAATTGAGATGACGGGTAAATGTTCCTTCTGAGTGCCCATTTCCAAATTTTCTGGGCAAGCTTGGACAGATTTGGCGCACAAGTCCCTCCCTGTTAATGTAAAACATAGCTGTCGTGCTGTCTGTTAAGATCTGCACTGACAGGTTCAACAGGTGGGGTTCGAACGCTTGAAGCGCTCTGAAGACTGCCAGGAGCTCTAGCAGATTTATGTGATTCTTGGCCACTGTGTGAGACCAGAGACCCTGAGCTGTGTGGTGAAGGAGGTGTGCTCCTCACACCGACAGGGATGTGCCTGTAGTGACTACGGCCTGTATCTCCAGGTCGTAAAAGGGTTTCCCCTTTGACAGGTTCTCTCTTGTCCACCAGTGAAGACTCTGTACTAGTGTTGGCGAAACAACCACTAGATCGTCCCACTGACCACTTACCCGAGACCACGGTTTCACCAACCATTCCTGCATGGGTCGCATGCGCAGGCGTGCGTGGGGAACCACGTAAATACATGACACCATCATGCCTAGCAAACACATCGCTTTGCGCACCCTTATCTGGCGACCGGACTGATATTGAGCAATTTGCAGTAGTAAGTTCCGAATTCTTTCCTCTGATGGAAAGGCCAAACCCTCTTGGGTGTTTAAGATCGCTCCTAGGAACTGTATGGAAGTGCTTGGCACCAGGCTTGATTTTTTCTCATTGACTGAGAAACCCAATTCGAAGAGGTCGATCGTTCTTTGGATGTTGGGTCTGCAAATTACTGGGGTCTTCCCCGTGATGAGCCAGTCGTCCAGGTAAGGGTACATTGGGATTGCCTCCCTGCGTAGGTGTGCCGCCACCACCGCCAATACCTTGGTGAACACCCTTGGAGCCGAGGCTATACCGAAGGGCAACACCTTGAACTGTTAGTGCCGACTGTCCACCTTAAAGCGCAAGAATCTTCTGTGCTCTGGGAAAATGGAAATATGAAAATAGGCATCTTTCATGTCCATTGTTGCCATGTAATCTCCCTTTTTTAGGAGGGGGATTACCTCTTGGAGCATAGTCATGCAAAATTTTTGGGGCTTGACATACTTGTTTGCAGGGCGTAAGTCTAATACTGGGCGCAGTGTCAAATCTTTTTTGGTACATGGAAGTAAGTTGAATAAATACCCTTGTTTACCTGGTTACCCGGGACTAGCTCTACCGCGTCCTTTGCGAGAAGATTGACGATTTCCTCGAGGAGGATCTTCTGGTGGTCCAGGGAGAGAATTTTTTGTCATGGATGGTGGTTGCGGGAGCGCTCCAGCAGTTCGATGCAGTATCCCGGGGACACTGTGGACAGCACCCATCTGTCCGAGGTGATCCCTTCCCATGCTTGGGTGAAGTTGGAAATGCGCCCCCCGACTGGGGATGCATGGGAAGGGACCCTGAGCGGAGCGTCACGGTTTGCTGGGAGGCGTCCCGCCTCTGCCTGGGCTACCTCTCCCTCTACCACGGCCCCTCTTGTTACCTCTACTGTAACTTTGGGTACCTTGTTGGTTGTTACCCCACGATGTACCCTGCGCCCCTGTGAGAAATTGGAACCCCTCTGGGAATTTTGTCCGCGTGAGCGACGAAAATTATTATTATTCCCTCTCTGGTTCGTGGGTTTGTTAGTCAATTGTCCCAGGGACTTTAGGGTATCATATTCATCTGTGGCAGTTTGGAGTACCTCCTCTACTGCTTTGCCAAACAAGACATTCGGTTCCACCGGCATGTCGATAAGAGTAGCCTGGGTCTCGGGTTTAAACCCCGACTGTCAGAGCCAAGCGTGTCTCTTAATGACAGTGCTCTCTGCGATGAGCCGGCCTGCATTATCTGCAGAGTCAAAGGTCGTCTTAAGAACGCACCCGGACACCGATCTACCCTCGGACGCAATCTGGGCTAACTGGCCCTTTAGTGGTTCAGGTGCAGAGGCGATAAGGGCAGCTACCTGCTCCCACTGGTGGCAATTATAGCTTGCCAGCAGAGTGGTGGTATTGGCGATTCTTGCCTGGTAAGCGGAAGTGGAGGCCACTTTTCTTCCCAACCCATAAATCCTCTTGCTCTCCTTATCTGGAGGAGCTTCAGATGATGAGAGGTGTCCCCGCTCTTTTTCTGGTGGTAGTGACTACCAACGAGTCAGGCTTAAGCTGGTCCCTTATATAAAGTGGGTCTAACTGAGCGGCCCAGAATAATTTTTCAATTCTGGGGTTGACCGCTCTAGTGAGATTAGGGTTGAGGAGGAAAGGGTCAATTCTGTGTTGAATGGATTTGAAAATTGGTATGGCTTGGGCAATGTTTTTTTTTTTATCCCCCATCATTTCCTCTGCAAAGTCCCTTGAGTGTCTATGTGAAAGTGCTCTGCAGCTCTAAGTAAGACCTCATTTAGTAGAGGCTGATTATCCACAGGTGAGTCAGTGACTGGTGGGTCTTTGTTAACAGGTGAGTCTAGATTATAGACCTCTGCCTCGTCCTTCCCTCATCATCATCATCATCCTGGTCCTCGTCTCCGTAATAACCGACTCCCGCTTGGTCGTCCAGCATTTGGATGTCTGGGTCATCAGCATACTGGTGGCAGGGTTGAATAGAGAATGGGTCTGAAATCAGCCCTTGAGCTGGAGTTTCATTGCGAGGTCTTTTACTAGGAGGCTGAGGGTCCCTGGATCCTGAAGGAGTGGAGTCGTCAGGGGTGCTCTGATAACTCAGAAAATGATCTGGGTTTTTGGCATAGAAATTAGTCAAAGAAGACATTCTTGACATCACCTTGTCGATGTCCTCAGAGCTCCATTCCCTGGAACTGGAGATGAACACCTCTTGATGAGGTTCCTCTACTGTTCCTACATCCTGTGGGATAACTTTAGGTCTAGAGGCTGAGACAGGGGTAGTGGACTTATCCGAATATTTATGTTTGTCCTTCTGGGCCTGGGGTACAGAAGCTATGTCTGAGGACCTCTTCTGCTGTTTGTCTCCTTTACCCTGGGCAGAGGAGAGTTTCCCTGATGGTTTGGCCTTCTCAGAATCTTTCGACGCCTGGCACCGAGATTCGGGGGTGTGCAGGCTAGTCTCTGTATCTTTAGAGTGAGAACGTCGAGACTCGGCGGCAGACGTGGATCGAACTGCCGGAGCCGACACTAGGCGTGCAGCTTGGGAGTGGAGGTCAGATTTGTCTTCTGATGACCATACCTCCGTGACTTTGGGGAGTGAGGCACTCTTGGCAACTTTAGACGGATGCTGTGTGTCGCGAGGCGATCTCGACCTGGAACGCTCAGAGGACACGGATTCTGTGGACCGCCCTCTACGTGACTCCTTTTTTCGAGCACTCGACACGCGTGGCGAATCTCGGCTGGGGTTAGTGTGTTTAGGTGTAGTAGTATGGGTAGCGCTCGTGTCGCCGGGTGTTTTCCCCATAACTGTTCCGCCGGGCAATCCTCCGAGGTCGGGAACTAGCGCTTGGGCGTCTTTGATGCCCCTGTGCCCTCGCCATCTGAAACGGCAGCGTTGCTGCCATCACTGAAGGAACCCACCGCTTCCATGGCCTCGAGCTGCCTGGCGTGATGGGCCCAACGTTTAGTGGAGTGGCCCTTTAGTGTTTTAGCCTTAAAGAGCTTACACGCTCTGCAGTTAGCTTTGGGATGGTCCCTAGGCAGACACAGATTACAAACGGTATGTTTGTCAACCCAAGGAAACTTGCAGTTGCACTTGGGGCAAAATTTAAATGGAGTACTCTCCATATATATTACCCAATGGCAGCGGGCGAGTGTATGTAGGAAATAAAGGGAGTAATTATGTCCACCCCCCCCCCCACTCTCCCTACTTGCAGGGCTGAGGCCAGACGCCTTCTGAGGCCCGGGCCGAGGCCAGAGGCCCTCCGAGGCACAAAGTCTGTTGTGCAGTCTCGACGGTTGTTCGTTCTTCGGACCGGCGTTGATCTTCGATGTCCGACGTGGGATTGGAAGAACAGGGATTTTAGATTAATTATAAGCAAAAGGCTGAAAGCCAGGGTACTCCACACAATGCCTCCGACAAGTATGGCGGAAAAAAACAATCTGAGGGTCCTATAAGCGTGAGGGATCATGGGTACAGTGGACGTCACACTAGGGATAGTATTACTGGCACGCCCTATGTCGACGGCCATTTCCGAGTTTCGAAAAACAAACTAATACTCTGCCGCTTCCACTAGACGTCGGCCTATGCACAGCATGTGATCCAAGCAGATTCCACAAGCCTCAAATAGAGTTACGACAGACCAAGCAAAGGAGGAAGTAGAACAATTGTTGGTTCCTCTCGGGTTCAGATCAACTGTACTTAAACTGGCACACGACGAAGCTACAGGAGGTCATTTGGGAAGAGAAAACACGAGAAAAGCTTTTCAAAAGATTTTACTGGCCAGGAGTGTACCGAGAAATAGCTAAATACTGGGAAGAATGTGCCACTTGCCAGAAGACCAACCCATCTAAGCCACTATGGGCTCCCTTGAAAACCCATGACCCTCATTAAAGAACCGTTCTATAGAATCGGAACTGGCATAGTCTGACCTCTAGAGCCAAACAGCCATGGGCACCAATATTTACTGGTCATAGTGGATTACGCCACCAGGTATCCTGAGGCTTTCCCAATGAGGGGGCTAAGCGCCACTCAAGTGTGCAATCAACTGGTACCCTTCTTTGCTAGGGTAGGGTTACCTTCTGAAATAGTGACAGGGGAGAAATTTTGTCTCCGGAATAATGCAGAGAGTTTGTCTGCAACTTCGCATAAAACAAATACGCACTTCTGTGTACCATCCCCACATGGATGGTCTTGTTGAACGTTAAAACAAAACGATCAAACAAATGCTCAGGAGAGTGACAGCACCCACAGGAAAAGACTGGGATCGGGTAATACCTTGGGTACTCATGGTGCTGAGAGACACCCCAGTCATCCAGCGGCTTTTCACCACTCGAACTGCTGTTCGGCCACAGGCCACAAACTATATTGGAATGGGAGGAACAAGAAGAAGAGAAGCCCCTTACCAACTATGTCTTGGATTTAAGGTCACACCTTACTAAGTTAAGAGAACTGGCACATGAAAACCTGGGCAGGTCTCAGTTAGCACAACTGAAATATTACAACAGAAATACCAGAGTCCGCACTTTCCCAGTGGGTGATAAAGTCCTGGTATTACTCCTTACCTCACATAACAAAATGCTAGCACAGTGGAGGGGCCATATAATATAGTAGCAGTACTCAGACCAGTGAACTATTTGGTTGAACAGACGGATAGAAAGGAGAAAAGACAGAACTATCATGTCAACCTCCTGAAAGAA
This sequence comes from Ambystoma mexicanum, assembly GCF_040938575.1. Taxonomy (NCBI): domain Eukaryota; kingdom Metazoa; phylum Chordata; class Amphibia; order Caudata; family Ambystomatidae; genus Ambystoma; species Ambystoma mexicanum. The sequence goes on along the minus strand of NC_090936.1, from coordinate 99,419,683 downwards.
TGGAAGGAACCCAACCCATCACCTTCAAGAGTACAGACCCTCATGGTAGACCCAGGCCAGTCCGCATTGCATTCAGTACAGTGGGGAGCTCAACTTAGCAAAAAAGAAAGAAAAAAAAATGAAGAAGAGCTAGAACACCACCTCAACCCATTAAAACATGGCTGAAGTGGATGAAATGTTGCAACTGGGGGTCATAGAACCATCCCCTGGTCTTCGCCTATTGTCATAGTTCCGAAACCAGATGGGTCCACTGGTTATGTATGGACTACAGAAAATTGAACGCCATATCCACATACCAGGTTTACCCAATGCCTTGCATTGATGACCTTTTGGAGAATTCTTCAGTACAATAGACCTGACCAAAGGATATTGGCAAATCCCTCTCCGACTAGAAGATAAAGTGAAAGCAGTGTTCTCCAAACCATCTGGATTATATCAGTTGCCAGTCCTCCAATTCGTCCTTCATGGGACACAAGCAACATACATTTCAGTCGCTAATGAACCAGATTTTAGCCCCGCATGGACAATACAGTTTAGCATACCTAGACGACATCATCGCTTTTAGTAAAACCTGGGATGAACATCTCCAACATCTAAAACTAGTGGTAGCTGCGCTTGAGAAAGCAGGACTTAACAAAACCCAAAAAAGACCGTCCTGGCAGCACAAAAGACCACATACCTGGTTGGAGGTGGCGTCGGACCACAAGTGGATAAAGTAGAAGCAATATTGAGGCTACCCATGCCCAGCAACAGAAAGCAAGTCCGTGCTTTTCTAGGGTTTGTGGGATACTACAGTCGCTTTATACCCCTATTTTCTGCCATCGCTAATCCATTGACCAATGCACTGAGAACCTGCTACAAGGGTGACGTACTACAGGACGAGGACGGCAAGGCGACCTTTAACCAGCTCAAGACCATTATCTCAGCACTACCTGTATTACACTGTCCAAACTTCAAGCAACCATTTTTTGTGCAGACAGATGCATCAGGTACAGGACTGGGTGCTGTTTTATCACAAGGGAGCGAAGAAGAGCTACATACAGTGGCTTTCATCACTCAGAAACTCTTACTACATGGACTGCTTACTGAACCATCAAAAAGGAATACCTTGCAATAAAATGGGCCATCGAGACTTTACGATACTACTCGATAGGGCGACCTTTTACAGTATTTACGGACCATGCTCCTTTACAAGGGCTCGCAGTACAGAAAGACTCCAATCAGAGAGTTTTAAGATGGTCACTAATGTTACAAGCATTCCGGTTTCAAACCATCCACAAGCCCGCGGATTTCAAAGTTATTCCAGACTACCTCTCCAGGAGTTTAGATCGGCCCAAATGGCTCGACTCTTTGGAGGGTGTATGTAAGGGCTACTTGTGTGGCGAACAGGACGCAATTGAAGCAGAGCATGATACACCAGAGGGCGAATAGTGGGGCCACCATAGCCCACTTGACCGCCTGGTGGGTGTAACACCAGAAGGAGCAGCACTGCTGGTATTGTCTGACATTCAGAGAGGTGAGAAAGCGGCGCAGGTGGACGTCAAAGACGCAGGAACAATTTCGGCGCAAATCTGGGATGTGTGCGCAGAACTACCTTATCTTTGTGGACTGTAACAAAGGGGTCCAAAACCGAGAGGGCCTGTAGTTCGCTAACTCTCCTGATAGAAGGAACAAGTTACTTACCTGTAACTGTTGTTCTCCAGCATGGGTCTGGCATGGATTCACATGCTCATGAATATTCCCCGTCGTCAGGCTGGGAATCCTCGGTAAAGAAAAAACCAGTATCAGTTTCGTTTCTGATCTGTCTTTCGTAGTAATAACCAATCACTGGTCTCTGCGTCATACTGACCACAGCCAATGACTGCCCTCTACCTAAGCACCGCCTCTGGCAGCCATCTTCAGATTTGGAAGCACGTGAAGTGGCAGTATGACCAAGTGAAGAGCCGCAGAGGGGTAGGCGGGAGGGTTCGCATGTGAATCCATGCCAGACCCATGCTGGAGAACAACAGTTACAGGTAAGTAACTTGTTCCTTCTCCAGCATGGGGTCTGGCATGGATTCACATGCTCATGAATAAAGAATACATAGCAGTACACACATGCACAACCACGGGAGGTGGCAAAGGCTCAACATTAAGCATGACATCAACTCAACATTAAGCATCTTACCTCTTCACCAGGCTCACCTCAGGCGAACAGGTTGCGCAGCACTGCTTGGCCGACCCTGGACTCCTCCCTGGAATCCCGGTCGACGCAGTAGAATTTCGTGAAGGTGTGCGTCGACCTCCACGTAGCAGCCCTGCATATGTCCAGCAGGGGCACACCAGATAGGAACGCCGTGGTAGCTGCGATCGCTCTGGTGGAATGGGCTCTCGGACGGCCAGGCAGCGGTCGGTTTGCCAACCGGTGACAGTACATGATACAGCCGGAGAGCCATCTGGAGATGGAAGCCTTCGAGAGAGCCTTCCCCTGATTGACAGGTCCAAAGTTCACAAAGAGTTGTGACGTCTTCCGAAACCCCTTCGTGCGGTCCACGTAGAACTTCAGCGCTCTAGCTACATCCAGCGAGTGCAAAGTCCTCTCAGCCGGCGACGAAGGCGACGGGAAGAACACAGGTAACACCAAGGGTTCGTTGAGATGGAAGTCCGACGGTACCTTGGGCATGAAGGAGGGGTGCGTCCTGAGCACTACCCTCGTGTCGTGGAAAGTCAAGTACGGGGCCTTGCAGGAAAGGGCCTGGATCTCTCCCACTCGTCGTGCGGAGGTGATGGCCACAAGAAAAGCTGTTTTCCACGATAGAAACTTCAACGGGGCCGAGTGCAGAGGCTCGAACGGAGGTCCCATGAGCTTGGTCAGCACCACGTTGAGCTCCCACGCCGGGGCCGGAGCCTTCACCGGCGGGAACGATCTGAACAGTCCCTTCATGAACTCTTTCACCAGACGATGAGACCACAAGGACGTCCGCCCCGTGGTTCTGGTGTATCGGGAGATCGCAGCAAGATGAATCTTGATGGACGCGTGTGCCAAACCAGCTTTGGCCAGCGTCAGCAGGTACGGCAGTACTTGGGGAGCCGTAATCCGTAGAGGGTTAATCTTCTGTGCGTGGCACCAGACAGAGAACCTCTTCCATTTGTGTCCGTAGCATTTAAGAGTCGAGGACGCCCTGGCCTTTGCAAGAACCTCTCTGCAATCGGCCGGTATGTCGTATCCTCCAAACTCTAGCGCTGCAGGAGCCAGGCCTGCAAGTTCAGCGACTTCGGGTCGTGGTGGAGGATGGCGCCTCCTTCCCTGGAGAGTAGATCCGCGTCCGCCGGCAGCTTGATCGGCGGGGACGCTGACAAGTCCAGAAGGTCCGGGAACCATATCTGCCTCGGCCACGCAGGTGCGACGAGGATCATCCTGCACCGTGACCTCTTGAGCTGGTTGACGAGCCGGATTAGCAGAGGCAAGGGAGGGAACGCGTAGAGGAACAGGCCCTCCCAGGGGAACGAGAAAGCATCGCCCATGCTCCTCGTCTGGGGAAACCTGCTGGCGAACCTCCGGCACTTGGTGTTCGTCGCCGTCGCGAACAGGTCGATCTGGGGTGTGCCCCACCGTCGGAAGAGGCGATCCACCAGATCCTGCCGTAGTTCCCACTCGTGGCACGAGCGCAGCTCCCTGCTGAGTGAGTCGGCGATGGTGTTTTTTATCCCTGCCAGATGAAACGGCACCAGAAAAATCCCTTGGGCGACGGCCCAATGCCACAGGTCCTGCGCCTCCTTGGACAGCGCTGGGGACCTGGTTCCGCCCTGTTTCCTGATGTAAAACATGGTGGTGGTGTTGTCGGTGAAGATCCTCACCACCTTGCCCTTGAGGGACGGAAGGAAGGACCTGAGGGCGCAAAACACTGCACGGAGCTCCAGGACGTTGATATGCAGGGACTTCTCCGTCGGGAGCCAGAGTCCCCTCGCGTGCAGATTTTCGGTGTGCGCTCCCCACCCTTCCAGGGAGGCATCCGTGGTCACAGTCTCCTGGTGGGCTGGGGTCTGGAAGTCCATGCCCGCCGTCAGATGCGCGCGGGTGCCCCACCACCGTATCGCTCGTCGGAAACTCTCGTCGAGCTTGATCCTTTCCTCGAAGCTGCCCGTCGTCTGGATCCAGCGCGCATCCAGGAATTCTTGCAACGGGCGCATCCGGAGCCTGCACATGGGAATGAGGTAGATGCAGGAAGACATCATCCCGAGGAGGGACTTGATGGATCTCACTTTGGCCGCGTCGGCCACCAACATCCGTTGCACCTTGCCCAAGATGGTCCTGGTCCTCTCCTCCGACGGGGAGGCCAGAAGGGACACTGTGTCGAGCCTCGCTCCCAGAAACAGTGCGACTTGCGCGGGCACCAGGTGGGATTTGGCGTAGTTCACGGAGAATCCCAGGTCCGTGAGGAGTTGGAGGGTCCTTGCCGTGTGGACCACGGCGAGCTCCTTCGTCTTGGCGCGGATGAGCCAGTCGTCCAGGTAGGGGTAGACGTGAATCCCCTCGCGGCGCAGCTGCGCCGCCACCGGTGCGAGGCACTTGGTGAATACCCTGGGTGCCGACCGTAGTCCGAAGGGAAGGGCTTTGAACTGGTAATGACGCCCTTGGACCACGAACCTGAGGAATTTTCGGTGCCCCTTTAGGATGGGAATGTGGAAGTAGGCATCCTCCAAATCCAACGACGATAGGAAGTCTCCTTCCTCCAGTTGACCCAGGACGTGCTGGAGGGTGACCATCCGGAACTTCTGCGCCTTGATGAACTTGTTCAGCCGTCGCAGGTCCAGGATGGGGCGCCATCCTCCCGTCTTCTTCTTCACGAGGAAGTATCGCGAGTAGACTCCGGAGCCCCGAAGCCTCTTTGGGACGAGTTCGATGGCGCCCTTTCTGAGCATCGCCTTTACCTCCAGGAGAAGTTGAGGGACGTGAAGTTCTTTCCTGGCCACGGGGGGGACGCGCGGGCACCTTCTTTGAAACTCGAGCGCGTGGCCCCGGGCCAGGGCGTCCAGCACCCAACGGTCGGTGGAGATGGACTCCCACACGCTGACGAAGCCCGCCAGCCGGCCTCCCACCGGGGTGCTTCGGTGGGGGCCCGACCCCACGGCCGGTTCAATCCTGCTTGGACGCGGCCTTGCCGCCTTGACCTCCTTGGCGACGACGGCGGGGTCCGCTAGACTTGCCTCGTCCTCTGTAGGCCTCTTGCGACGACGAGCGGGCCGCTTGACGGTAGGAAGCGAAACCGCCGCCGGAACCTTTGGAGGCGCCCTTGCCTCCGCCGCTCCGAAAGGGCGTCCGTCGTTGCTGCAGGACTCCAAGGGCCCGGGCCGTCTCAGTATCCGCCTTGATGGCCTGAAGGGAATCGTCCACTGTCTTCCCAAACAGGTTGTTCCCGTCGAAGGGCATGTCCAGGACTCTGGTCTGGACGTCCTGCCGAAAGTCCGTAGCTTTGAGCCATCCACGACGTCGAAGGCAAACGCCGTTGCCCAGCTGGCGGAACCCAGTGTCGGCGATGTCCGTCGCCACGGTGATGGCGTGGTCAGAAGCCACTTCACCTTCCTGGAGGATCTCAAGGGCCTCCGCCCTCTTGTCGTCTGGCAGAAAATCCAGCAGGGGAGCTATCTTGTACCAGAGCTCCCTGTCGTAGCGGACCACGATAGCCAAGGCGTTGGCCGCTTTAATCGTCGTCGCTGCCGACGAGATGACTCTACGTCCCATAGCATCCAATTTCTTTCCCTCGCCGTCCGGCGGGGAAGTCGATGTGGAGGCCGCACCCCCCCCCGCTTTCTTCCTGGCTGCCGCGGAGACGACGGAGTCCGGGGTAGGCTGCGCCCGGAGGCATAGGGGGGCCGTGTCCGGGACCCGGTACTTTTTCTCGTACCGGTCTCTTCTAGCTGGCGTAGTGGAAGGGTTCTTGAGGAGGGAAAGGCCCTCATCCCAAATGTCGTCCAACAGAGGCAATGCGAGGACCGTCTTCCTCTTGGCCTCGCGCCGCTGATAAAGGAAGCCTTCCTTTTTCTTCTCCTCAGGGCAGAGTTGGAAAAGCTCGGAAGCCCTGGAGATCATGGAGTGGAAAGATCCGATCTCGTCGGGCGGAGAAGCCCTGGTGGGGGGCGACGACGGAAAATCCTCGTCGTATGCCTCGTCGTCCGTACCCGTCGCTGCCGTGTCAGTCCCCGTATCATCCCCTCGGGTGGACGGGGAGGAGGGCTGGACGGGGCGCGACGGTTGAAAAGGAGGTGGAGGATGGATCCTTCTTTTCTTGGTAGGGGGAACACCAGAAGGTCCCGGTTCTGGATCCCCCGACGGGAGAGGTTCCTCCGTCGGTAACGGTAGCCTCGTCCTTATCTCGGTGCATAAGGACTGTATGGCCAACAAAATGGCCGCCGAGTTGTCTCGCGGCGCTGGCAGAGGGGAATCCGACGGGCGAGCAGGGGCCCAGTCGGTATCCTCGACGATGTCGTCGTCGTCACCCGCGTCGGGGTCTGGCCTTGTTCCACGCCTAGGCCGTGGCTTAAGACCTCGATCAGCTCCTCTTCTGAGGTTGAGGCCGAATCTACGACGACGCCCTGCCCCCCCTTCTTCTTCCCCACGGAGGGTTTCACGGGGGTCCTATCGATGGGCACAAAAGAAGACTCCCTCCGAGGAGGCAGGGAGATTCTGGGCCCTGAGGTCGCCACCACTGGCGCAGCCTCCACAGGCTGAGCCAGGGCCGCCGCGACCGTTTCGATAGAGGGCTTGGTCGGATGGATCAAGGCCTTCACCACCTTAGGTGCGCTCACCGCCTTATCCTTGAGGGAGGGGGCACTGCCACGCTCCTCCTCTGCCTTAGAGCTCGACCGGGGCCTCTCCAGGAGCTTCGCCGGGTGCTCGGCCTTCCTCTTACCCGACCCAGAGCGTTGGCTCGTGGTTGATGGTTGATGGTGCCGACCGTTCGGCGCTCCCGGTGCCAGCGGACTCGCGGTGCTTGGCCTTATGTTGGGCCCCCGTCGCCGGGGCGCCCTCAAAGGTCTTAGAAGACCGCTCGGATTTCTTCTTCTTCTCGCCAGACGGGCTCTTACCCTCCAGCCAGTTGGCGAGACGTTGATGACGGTCCTTCATGGTCCGTTCCGACATGTTGCCGCAAAACGCACAGTCCTTCTCCACGTGCGTTTTGTCCTCATGAAGGCAGTAAAGGCAGAAAGAGTGTTCGTCTTCCTTAAAGACGTTCTGCAGCTGGCATCCAGGGCAGACCCTGAACAGCTTTCCGGGCGTCGAGCTTCCCTTCTTCTGGGCCATCTCCGAGACCGGGCCTGAGAAGCTTCTGGAGTCCTCCGAAGTGTAGCTCGACGAAATCTTCACCCTTGAGGGGCACAGACGAATCCGACACGGGTCCCCGTTGATCGGATGTAGGATCGGTCGAGCTTGAGGCTCTTTTGACCGAAAGAATTGAAGTTTTTTGTGAAAAAGCGCGAAAAATAGCACTAACGCTCGAGAGCAATAGCACGAGGATCCCAACACATGAACGTGCGGTAAAAATCTGAAGATGGCTGCCAGAGGCGGTGCTTAGGTAGAGGGCAGTCATTGGCTGTGGTCAGTATGACGCAGAGACCAGTGATTGGTTATTACTACGAAAGACAGATCAGAAACGAAACTGATACTGGTTTTTTCTTTACCGAGGATTCCCAGCCTGACGACGGGGAATATTCATGAGCATGTGAATCCATGCCAGACCCCATGCTGGAGAAGTGATAGCTACCAGAAAGGCTGTCTTGTGGCTCAGGTCTTTCCGACTAGCTTTATGCATAGGCTCAAAAGGGGGTCCATGAGCCTAGTTAAAACCACATTTAGGTCCCACCCAGGGGCTGGGTGAGTGATGGGGGATAAATTCTTTTAACCCCTTCCATAAAGGCTTTAATCACAGGTATTTTCCACCACGACACCTTCTGCTGTGACGTGGTGTAGGCTGACAATGCCGCTAGGTGAACCTTTAAGGAATTGAAGACTAACCCAGAGTCCAACAGATGGGTTAGATATAACACAATGTGTGAAGGCGAGCAATCGATGGGATTGACGCCTTTGGAACTGCACCAGATGACAAAACGTTTCCATTTGCTGGCATAGCAATAACGTGTGTTAGGCTTTCTTGCCCCCCTCAGTATGTCCATGCATCTTTGAGGGAGTTGCAGATGTCCAAAGTCTATGACCTCAGGAGCCAAGCTGCTAAATTCAGAGTTTGTGGTCATGGGTGCAGAGTCTCCACCCTGTCTTGAGAAAACCTGTTGTACGGGCAGGGCAGCTGGACTGGTGGGGAGAGGGACATTTCCATCAGGTGCGCTAACCAAGGTTGGCGGGCCCACATGGGAGCCACCAGAATCATGGTGACTGGTTCCTGGTGCATCTTGTGTACTATCTTGGTCAGAAGGGGAGTCGGGGGGGGGGGGGGGGGAAGCGTAGACAAATTTCCCCGACCAAGTTATCCAGAGACCGTTCCCTTTGGATCGGTTCTGGGGGTACCTGGAGGCGTAATCTTGGCATTGGGCGTTCTCCTGAGTAGCGAACAGGTCGATCTCTGGAAACCCCCATTCTGCAAAGACGTTGGATACAATGTCTCCGTGCAGTCGCCATTCGTACTCTTCTGGCAGAGGAAAATCTCTGCCGAGTACGTCTGCCAGAAGATTGAGTTCCTCTGGAACACGTTGGGATATCAGGAACATCTTGTGTTTGAGAGCCCATATCCAAATGTTCTGGGACAGCTTGGATAGCCCTGCAGAGCGAGTGCCCCCCTGTTTGTTCAGGTAATAAATTGCTGTTGTGCTGTCGGTTAAGACCAGCACTGTCTTCCCTTGCAGTTGCTCCTGAAAGGCTTTCAATGCTTTGAACACTGCTAGTAGCTCCAGTAGATTTATATGGTTGGACGCTACCTGAGGGGACCACACTCCGTGCGCTGTCTGTTGAAGCAGGTGAGCCCCCCACCCCGTGAGAGATGCGTCGGTCGTGAGAGTGGCTTCCACTACAGGGGTGGTGAAGGTTTTCCCCTTCAAGAGGTTCTCCCTCGACCACCACTGCAGAGAGAGAGAACGAGGGCTGGCGAAACAACTAACAGATCTTTCCATTGTCCGCTGGCCTGACACCACTGGCTGTTGAGCCACTCTTGCATGGGACGCATGCGCAGCCGCGCGTGGGGAACCAAGTATATGCATGACGCCATCATTCCTAGCAAACGCATAGCTTTGCGTACCGTCACCTCTCGACTGGCTACACACTGAGGAACCTGAGCGAGCATGTTCTGAACCCTCTCGCTGGTAGGGAAGACTAGACCGTCTTCCGTACGAAGTAGAGCCCCCAGGAACTGTTTTACTTGGCTGGGGACTAAGCTGTATTTCTTTTCGTTGATAGAAAATCCCAGGCTGAACAGTAGGTCTACTGTTTTTTGGGTGTGCGAAAAACAAACGTCGAACGCGTCCCCCGTGATGAGCCAATCATCGCGTTAATGGTAAACTGGAACTGAAAGTCTGCGCAGGTGTGCCGCTGCCACTGCCAGGACCTTGGTAAACACCCCTGGCGCCGAGGCTATGCCAAAGGGGAGTACCTTGAACTGGTAGTGTTTGTCCTGAATCACGAACACTAGGAATTTTCTGTGCGCTGGCAGCATTGAAATATGAAAGCATGCAATCTTTCATATCCAATGTTGTCATGAAGTCCCCCTGTTTTAGCAATGGGATCAACGCTTGGTGTTACCCTGTGAAACTTTTGGGGCTTTATGAACTTGTTCGCTGGGCGCAGGTCTAGAACAGGACGCATGGCGAGATCCTTTTTGGGTACAAGGAAGTACACTGAATAGATACCCTTGTTTACCTGAAGAATCGGGACGGCTTCTATGGCGTTCTTTCCCAGCAGCGCTTCCACCTCTTGGATCAGGCTCTGCAGATGTTCCGGTGAAAGGTGTCGATGTTTCGACGGTCTGAACTGTGGCGGTCGGGCGAATTCCACGCAGTAACCGTGGGCGACCGTCTTTAAGACCCACTGGTCTGAAGTTATCCCCTCCCATGCCTTGAGGAAAGATGTTAATCGCCCCCCGACCGGGGAGACATGGGAGGGGACCTGGACTTGGTGGTCATTTCTGGCCCGAAGTTGACGCTCCTCTGGAATAGGAGCCTCTGCCTCTATTCTTTCCACACTTCTGACCCCTCTGGGTGTATAAAGTGGGGCTTGCAGCCGGTTGACTTGAGTTGAAGTTGCCCGTGCCGAAATTGTTTTGAGCGGCGCAGGCTTGTCCTCGAAAGGACCACCGAGAATTACTGCCCCTCTGTAAAGAGGGTTTCTGGGAAATTTGGTGCAGCGACTTCATAGTCTTGTGCTCCTTCTTGGTCGTCTCCAACGCATCGTCTACCGCCTTCCCAAAGAGGTTGGCCTCTTCGATGGGTTTGTTGATAATGGATGCCTGGGTCTCAGGCCTGAAGCCCGACGTGCGCAGCCACACGTGCCTCTTTAGGAGAGTACCCTGTGCGAGAGACCTGCCTGCTGTCTCTGCGGTGTCCAGGGTATTCTTTACCACATTCTGATTGGCAAGTTTGCCCTCCGAGACAATGGCGAGAAGCTTGGCTCTGGTTGGTTCCGGAACCTCTTGGAAGGCCTTCCTGGAGTAGGTTCCATTGGGCGTCGACATAGCTTGCTAGTAACGTTGCGTTATTGGCAATCCGGACGGTATAGGCCGCCGCCGACGTAACCCGTTTGCCTAAGGCATACAACCTTTTGGACTCCTTGTCTGGGGGTGACTCTCCCGTGGCAAGGGGAACCCCTGCTCTCTTGCGAGTGTTGGTCACCACCAGCGAGTCTGGGATTGCGTGTCCTTTGATATAAAGCGGGTCGGTGGGGAGGGTCGGAAAGGTTTTCGACCCTTGGGTTCACAGCCCTAGTCTGAGCGGGTGTGAGTAAGGAAGGGGCCAGCCGTCTCTTTACAGAGCTCAAGAGAGGGATAGACTGGCTTGCCGGAGGTTTTTCATTAATAATGTCCTCCGCGAAATCTTGTTCAGGCAAGGCTTCAAGCGTGGCAATTTTAAAAAATTCTGCAGCTTTTTTCAACATGTTGTTGAAAGCCATTTGATCATCCACCGGGGAAGCTTGTTGAATCTGGGTGGATGGGGGAGAGTCGAGGCAAACGATATCAGAGTGGTGATCGTCCTGCTGGGTGTCCTCCCAGTTGTCCGTTGCTCCTTGATCTTCCCCATAGTTGTCCAGAAAAGAAGACTCCTCTTCTTCTGTATAGATGTCTCTATACGTGTCCATCTGGACATCTTCTTGATAGTCAACTTGGTGTTGGACATCTAGGTGTTGGACATCTTGTGTTTGAGGATTAGGGTCTACCCAAGCTTTTTTCGGCAGAGGTTGATCAGAAGCCCTGAAAAACTGCTCCAGCCGATCCATACACCCCTCGAATTGCTCCGTGGTCCACTTGGATGACCCAAATGGACCTAGCTGAGTAGGAACCGTGTTCTCCGTCCTAAGGCGCTGAGAGGATCTCCTCAGGGTGCTTGAGAGGGGTACCTGGCTTTCTTCGTAAGAGTCTTCGGGATCGTTTTCCCAATCAGTGGAAAACTTTTCGGCGGATTGGCCCATAACTGTGGGTGGAACCGGTACTAGGCCCAGGCACACCGCCGTAGCAATCCTATTGATGCTCTTACAGATAGTCACCGAATCTTCGGGAGACAATGCCTCTGATGATGTGTCGGCAGTGAAAATGTCTTCCGCGGCTCCAGAAGGGCCAGCGGATGGCCTCTCAGGTAGAGGCCTGTACGGGCCTTGGAAACCTTGGAATCCGTCGAAGTTTCTTGTTCTGAAACTTCGGCGCGTGTAGTTTGGGGAGTAGCGCCCTTGTTATGTTTCTTATGCCCAGTCGTCATGCGCTGCTGCGGATGCGGGGAACGCTTCGGATCAGACAGATCCGTGGGCGCCACTGTAGGCGTATTGGTATAAGGGAAGTTGACTAACACCACTGGGTAAACTATTTTGGTGCTTGCGTGGTTTTAGTTTACTAGGTGTCTATGGGAATGTATCCATTCAAAGATGGTACCGACCAGTAACATTTACTTAGTGACTATACTTTGTTGTCCGCGTGATCTGAATGCAAAAAACCATGTACAAAGGGTTCTTAAGGAGTATAACCAATGTGTTTGAAAGTATTTCAACTGACAAAGTCTCTGTGAAGGGACAGAACGTGTGTTGTGATGCGTAGGCTCCTTGATTAAGTTCTTCTGCAAGTCCATGTTTTAAGTTTGAAATTCAGAATGCCCGTCTTAATTTAAATAAAATGCTATTTTTGTACATCATTGATCAAGTACCCTGGAAATGTTTCTAGTTTACCTCGCAGGGCTTTAACGGCACTAGAGGATAACATTGATCTGCTTTTGCATTTTTGTGGCAGTTTTTGTTCTCCAGCCACTCCCAGAAGCACCAGCTCAAAAGAGGGAGAGTGCCGCAGTCTAGAGAACATTGAGAGTTATATATATTACAGGGCCTGCAGTAGCAGCCCTATAGTTATGGTTAAGTTGCTCAACTCATAGAAAGAGCGCTTATTACTTTGCCCCCCCCATTGGACGAATCCTCTCCAAACTTTGCAAAAAAGGTATATAGCCCCCTCAATGATTTTGCGAAGGTTGGTGCAGTTTTGTCAAGGGGAGGAGAAAAGTTATATCAGGGTGGGTGGGTCCCTAAATGTGTGAAAATCCTCAGACGTGATGGATAAAAATGTTTTGCCCGTGCCTATTGCCCAAACCGCTGGACGGATTTTTTTTACCATATTTGCAGCAGGAGCGGCAGCTTGGTCCCAAAAGCAAGTTTTTGCAAATTTGGTGTACATCCATTCAGTAGTTTTTTTTAAAATGGCCAAAAAGTTGGTGGAAAAGAAATTGTGATATATGGGTCCGTAACTCTCCAATTCGGAGTCTGCAGAAACCTCTGGACCGAACAGCGATATGTTCGTGGACATCATACATGGTCACTGATTGATGAATAAAAAATGTGAGGTGCGTCAATACCTTTCAAACGGACAGCATAGCATGTTGGATTCGCGGTGCTTCTAGTGCACGGACTTGGCAGTAAAAACATTAAGAAAAACACAACATTGCACTTGTCAAACTAATAAAACTATCTCTGGGGTGATGAGGATGGGATATGGCCATAAAAAGCCCAAAATCTGGTGTTTCTTCTTTTAAGAAGTCTGCGAACATCCCAGATAATCAGGGACATTCCTGTGATGTTCGTGAACATCTCAGATGCACGGGGACAACCATGCACATTTCTCGATGACCGGGTTGGTGAAAAACTGTTTTTGGATGGCATATAACTTGGTGCCACTCAATGATACTGCATGCAATGTTGCAATATGATTCTAGAACTGACCCTGCATGGTTCTGCAAAGTTTGGTGCGGTTTTCGACAAGAGGGGGCAAAATATGAGGGGGTGGTGTCTCAAAATATTTGAAAGGCTTATAAATTTGGTACCGTTGGCCGAATGTGCACAAATATTTGCAAAAAGATTTTAGACCCAGATTGGAATATTTTCACAAAGTTTGGTGTGATTTTGTCAAAAGGGGGCCAAATTAGAGGGGCTCAAGATTTTTAGATAGTTTAGAACTTTGTTGCTGTTTGACGAATCTGCACAAAGGTTTTCAGAATGATTATAGACACAACCTTGAATGTTTGTGCAAAGTCTGAATGGATTTTGTGAAATGGGGGCCAAGTTATGTGACTATTTTTGGTACGTACATTGAGACTTTTCAAAAAAATAAACACGGACGGATTTGCAGCAAGCTCGTGCAAGGAGCATTGGCGAGGAGCCGAAAGCATGGTTTTGTAAATGTGTCTTATTTTTTTGATAATGTACACACAAATAATAGTCAAATTACTTGGCCCCCTCTTGACAAAATCCATTCAGACAAATAGTGATGTACCTTTGGTGACTGAGGTATATAGCCTGTGGCCATGGGCCACGCTGGACCGACAATGGGTTTAAAGGGGGCATGGCCACCATGGCCACCAGGGACCGGCTATGTGGTAATGTTTTTCAAAATCGGGATAGGTTTGATTGGGGAAAGAAATTCTGCTTGTGGCTGCAGCCCAAAGTGTTGGGTGGGATTGCAGCAAACATGCGCGAGGAGCATCAGCAAGGACCGGAAAGCATGCTTTTGCAAATCTGTCATGTGTTTTACTTTTTTGAAAGTGTCAAAAAGCAAGTACAAAAAATAGTGATATAACTTTGCTGCCTGGGCAATGGGCCTGGCCCTCGGCAAGGACAAAGGGCTACTCTGATTTGTCAATTTGGGAATGCAATATGGCCGAAGTCCATCCCCCATGGATTGTGGAGACGGGCCATGGATGCAAGCCTTGAGCACTGACCATTGGTCACATTATGAGGGTAGAGTAGACAATGAACTAGGATGCAGGGCAAGTGCAGTCGATAAAGGGGGTGGTTTGGTGGGGCTGGGGTCATGGTCGAGCCTCATGCCCTAGGCAATTCAACCATGACTTGCATCCCCAGCAGACGCTGCCAAGAACAACAAATCAGTATGCGTTGTGAACAATTCGCCTGAAGCAATTCAACGGACCATCTTGTTTCTTGGCAACCGAATCAGCCGTGTCTTCATAGATGAGACAACAGCAGCCCCTGCGACTGTCGTTTGGAGTGCCCCAGGGGGCCTGTCTGTCCCCTTGTATCTATAACATCTTTACTGCCTCGTTTTTTAAACACCTTTGAACAAGAGGGCGTGCTGTTTACCAATTACGCCGACGACACCCAGTGTGTCGTCCCTCTGGCAGGCTCCCACTCTTGTGACGAGGAGGAACTCAATAGAGTTTATTTCCTTGTGGAAGAGTGGATGATAGAAAACAACTTAGCCCTCAACGGGGATAGAACTGAATTAATGTTGATCGGTACACAATCTATGATCAAGAAGTTGGGATCATGTTACTCTGAATTTCATCTTGGCGATGGTATCATTAAACCACAGAAGAAAGTGAAAACTCTAGGTGTAGTATTCAACCAACATCTACACATGCAAGCTCACCTGAGAAGTCTGGTTTCCTCGACTATCTACTTTATTAAACTGCTCGCTCATGTGCGCCCTTTTATCACTCAAGCAAATGCCGAGACTCTAGCTAGAGCTATTATGGGATCAAAGATGGATTATTGTGGCAGCCTTCTCATTGGATCTAGCAAAAATACCATCAATAGACTTGAAGTGGTGCAAAATGGGGCTGTCTGAATAGTAGTTGGATTGACCCGCTGCGATCACGTTTCTCAAGCAAGAAGGTCCTTGCATTGGCTCCCCGTAGCATCCTGAATCCATTTTCGGTTATTAAAAATAACCATGAAATGCAGGCTTGACTTAATGCCGAATTACCGTCAAGGCCCGATTTAGAAGAAATCGAACAGCCGTCCCCTTAAATCCAGCTTCCAGAACTTAATGGACATTGTTAGAAGCAAATCTAAAAAGATGGAAAAGTGAGCTTTTTCTACTGCAGCCCCACCAGCCTGGAATGCTCTTCCTCCAGATCTGCGGGATCATACATTGCTTACTAGTGTGAAGAAAAAAATGGAAGACCTGGCTCTTTGCATAGATCCCGCTCTGACTCACATTTCCTGGCTCTACATTACGATTCCTCTGTTTTTTGTTGCCGTTTCTGTTATGTTTGCACTCTAATGCCCAAGGGTTCATGGATGTACGGTATAAATGACGCAAAGTAAAAAAATGTTTTGTTAAAGGTTTAAAATTTGTACATATATGTTAAAAGAGGAATTATTAATTACTTCTATACAGTGATGTAACATCAAAAATGTTCACTCCTAAAAACTTTCATTCATAGAAAAAACGTGAAAAGGGACGTGATGTTTAAGTTGCACTAATAAAAACCTATGAAATTTTGTGAACAAACATTGTTAAAAGGGATGTTATGTTTACAAGTAAAACCGAAAACCCCCCGAAATTCGAGGAACCATAACTCACGCCACCACCCTGCATTGCTAAGACTAACACCATCAAAGATGACAGTATGCTATGTGCAAATGGGTTGTCGGGCTTTATGCATCGCCCACCATCATACTCATATGATGCATTACTCACTGTAATCGTATTTCTGGTGCTTGCAACTTCGATTCACATGCTCTACATAGTCCAACATCGAGTGGAAATTGCAGAATATTACAAGATTTGTTTTCGAAAATCGAAAACGGACATCGACAAGGCGTGTTAGTAATACTATCCCTAATATGACGTGTACTATACCCATGGTCCTTAACGCGTTCAGGTCCCTCAGATTGTTTGTTTCTGACATGAGGTTGCATGAAGTGTAGCGCGAGTACAGATATCAAAGCAGAAACAGTAATAGCCCAGAAAAACATCTATGCGCCTTCTACTCCAGAAGGGGAGGGCGCATGTGAATCTAAGCAAATACAAGCATCAGAAATACAATCACAGTGAGTAATGTATTCCTTCTGGAGCTCATAGATCTGCTTGTAGATCTGCTGAGATCCCATGCCCCGCATAGATTAGCGAGCAGTATCTGTAGAAGGAGGTGGGAAGTTAGAAAGTACAGCAGCAAAGATGTTTTAGGACTGCTTGTCCCACCTGTGAATCTGAATCTGCTTTAGAGTGTGTGGCAATGCAATAGTGCTGTGTGAACATATGGATGGAACTCCATGTAGCAGCCTTGCAGATAGCGCCTACAGGGACGTTTGCAATGAAAGCGAAGGTAGCTCCTGTGCATCTGCTAGAGTGTGTCCTGGGGGTGAAGGGTAAGACTTTCTTGGATAGGAAATAACAGAGCTGTATGCACTTGACTATCCACTTAGAGATGGTGTTCTTTATGAAGTGATCGCCCTCTCTGCCAGGCACTATGGAAACAAAGAGTTGGTCTGTTTTCCTTAGAGGTTTAGTTTTGTTCACCTAGGACAAGACCACCCTCCGTACATCAAATGTATGGAGGCTTCTTTCCACGGAGTTGGGTTTTGAAAGAAGGTAGGAAGTTCTATGGATTGGTTTACATGGAACTTTGAAATGACTTAGGTGAGAACCTAGGATGCGTTCTTAGGACAACCTTGTCATTGTGTATAATGAAAAAGGGGTCTTGTACAGACAAAGCCTGTAGCTCACCGACTCCACTTATGGAGGTGATAGCTACTAGGAATGCAGTCTTGTAAGTAAGATGCCTTAGGCTTCTGTTGGGTTTAGTGTTTGTGATGTGCACCAGATCACAAATCTCTTCCACTTATTAAAATAGCAGTGTCTGGTGTTGGGTTTTCGTGCCTCTAAGGATATCCGTACACCTTTGTGGAAGATTTGGCCAAACTCTGACTTCAGGAGCCAGGCTGCCAAGTTCATAGACTGGGCGCATGTAGAGGGATGCTCCCTTGTGTTGACTTAACAGGTTTTATGGGTACGGAAGCTTGATTGGATCACATCGCCAGATTGAGCAAGTGTTGAAACCAAGGCGGTGTTGCCCTCATAGGAGCAACCAGGATCAGAGTTATTCTGCCTAGGAAATCTCTTCTTTTTTTTTTAAACTGTTTATTAGTTTTACAACACACAAATAAACAACTCAACAGTTTCGGTTTCCAGCTTCTTAGCATACAATTTGCATATCTTTATTACTGTCATCCTCCCCCTTAGTCTAGGATATCTCTGTTGTTGCCATTCGTGTTCTTCTGGTAGAGGGTGTCTGCTTAGAGTGTCTGCCAGAGAACTGTGTTCCCCTGGAAAATGTTGAGATGTTAGGAACATGTTCCGCTTGAGTGCCCACTTCAATTTTTTTGGAGTTAGCTTGGACAGACTGAGTGTGTGCCTCCTTGCTTGTTCATGGCTGTGGTGCCGTCTGCGAGGACCTGTACGGTTTGACTCTGGAGATGTTACTGAAAGGCCTGAAGAGCCTTGACGACTGCCAAGAGTTCTAGGAAGTCGATATGTCTTTGCGCAGTCGCGTAGGTCCACCTCCTGTGGGCTTTGCGGGGGGAAGTGGGCCCCCCATCCGGCGAGTGAGGCGTCTGTAGTTAGGGTCACTTCTGCTGTTGGAACGCAAAAAGGTTGCCTTTTTAGCAAGTTGTTCTTGGACCACCAGCAAAGCGCCTGAACCACGGTTAGCAAAACAACCACTAGATCGTCCCACTGTCCGCTTGCCTGAGACTATTGTTTTGTTAACCATTCCTGCATTGGACGCATGCACAGGTGCGCGTGTGGGACCAAGTGAATGCATGAGGCCATCATCCCGAGCAAGCGCATTGCTTTGCGTACAGTTATCTGGCTACCGACCTTTTAGTGAGGTACTTGCAACAGCATATTTTGTACTCTCTTGTTTGAGGGGAAAGCCAGCTCCTCTTGTCTTCAGAATAGCCCCTAGAAATTGTTTTATTTGGCTGGGGACTGGACTTGATTTCTTCTCGTTGATGGAGAAACCCAGATTGAAGAGTAGGTTTATTGTTTTTTGCATATTTTGTTAGTAAATTTGACGAGATTCCCCGGTGATTAGCCAGTCGTCCAGAAAAGGGTATACTGAGATGGACTTTCTGCGCCGGTTTGCTGCCACTACTGCGAGCGCCTTTGTGACCTCTAGCTGACAAGCTAGATCCTGTATTATACACTGTACTATATGTTGCACTCACATGTACATATCCACACTAAAAATAAGTAATGCCTAGTCTGGTCCTGATTTGCACCTTGATCAGCTATATACTGTATTATATCATATTGTACTATATTGTATTGTACTCGTATGTATGTACCTGCCTGAGACTGGCACTGTAACTAAGCCTTGAGAATTCTTGTACTGTTGTGCCCGTCTACCTAAGGGTTTGGCGCGCATTATCAAATTAATAAACAAACAATACTCTTGGTTCTGAGGCGATGCCCAATGGGAAAACTTTGAACTGGTAGTGAACTGCTGCTATTTTTACATGCAGATATTTTCTGTGCACAGGTAACATTGAAATATGAAAGTATGCATCATTCATATCCAATGTTGCCATGTAGTCCTCCCGTTTTAGAAGTGGAATCACTCTTGGAGCATGGTCATGCAAAATCTTTGGGATTTGACATATCTGTTTGCAGATGTCAGGGTTCACACTGATAGCCCCTTGGATCTGGTGGGCCCCCCCAGTCATCGACTCCCATGAGGGCCTTTCAAGCCCCCATAGCCTCTTGGACTCAGTCCTGTTGCCGTTGGCGCCAGACTCATGATATGGGATGATTCATGTAGAGCTACGTGCCATGTCTAGGCAGGACTGGACCTTTCTGTTTCCTCAGGGTGTGGCTGAGGTTCTATTTTGTTCCAGAACAGGGAGTGGTAAAGGGACTACTTTACCTGGGACTACTTGCGAGGCTATTTAAGCCACGCCCTGCATACAGAACACGCTTCGCGTTATTCTGAACTCCTGCAGTGTAACGCTCACCGCGTCTGTTCTGTTCCTGAACTTCTACAGCCACGCCTGTCCTGGACTCCATGCATCGGCATCTGGAAGGGAAAAAGAGAGAAAATACGAGTCAGCGCAGCGGCGAAACCTTACCTGCAGCATCCTTCAACCGGCAGCATCCTTCAACCGGCAGCATCCTTCAACCGGCAGCATCCTTCAACCGGCAGCATCCTTCAACCGGCAGCATCCTTCAACCGGCAGCATCTTCGGCCGTTCCCAGGCCCTCACATCAGCCGACTCACTTCGTTCAGGCTGAAGAGCCCTCTCGGGCCCAGTATCCTTCCGGAGCATCTTCGGAGTGTTCCTCCATTCTTCATCCCAGTGCCGCACCACCTCTGCAAAAGAAGAATAGCGCACAGAAGGAAAAGACTACACTTCAGATAACAGCGCTTCATTCTTGCGCTCCACTTAGCTGTAATACATCTGCTCGGTGTGCCAAGTCCTTCTGACTCCCCATGCATAATCCATTCGAAGCCACGCCTGAAAATCAAGAAAGACACTGATTGAAGGAGTTGGGGCAAAATAACGACTCAAAGACTTTAAACCAAGCAGTCACTGACAGAGACTTACCTGTTTGTCCAAGCTCTCCGCGACTCAGCATTCGCTCTTCGGATCAGTGAAGTAACTCGATCCTGGAAGACATTTTCGCGCCCCTGCCAGATTGCAGGACGAAGGGGCTGCCTTACAAAACTACGAGATAATGCATCGGGAGGGTGTTAACCGGGGAAAAGCCGCAGCAACATCACCAATCACGCATCACCACACCAGCGCAGACCTCATTCGTGCAGCCACGTGCTACGCCCCCGTGGAGATCAGGTGAGCGTGACAGCAGATCTAGTAGTGGGTGCACAGTAAGGTCTTTCTTTGGAACAAGGAAGTACGTTGAATAAATACCCTTGTTTACCTCGTTTGCTGTGACAGTCTCTATGGCATCCTTCCCCAGCAGCACCTTTACTTCTTTCAACAGTATGCTTTATTCTTCCGTTTTAATTTGTCTCCGTCTTGGTGGGCGGTAGGGTGGTTTTTGTAGCAACTCTATACAATACCCACCCTGCCACGGTGGACAACACCCACTTGTCCGATGTCATCCTCTCCCATGCCTGGGAGAAGTGTGAAATTCGGCCTCCTACTGGAGTGGCATGGGACGGGACCTGAAACGGTGCGTTATTGTTTGGGAGGGGTTGAACCTCTCCTAGGTGAGGTTCTGCTCCTTATATTTCCTCTTTGAAAATTGGAAAAGAAAGGAACCTTGACCTTGCGACTGGCCCCTAGACAAGGACTGTCCACCCTGTGTGTCGCCTGAGGAACGTTGAGCACCCTGACCCCGAAATCTCCTAGGGTTTGGGGAGCCCTGTTGGGAATAGGGTTTGTCAACTGTCCAAGGGATTTAACTTCTGCCGATGCCAGGGGAGTGCCTACCCTCTTTCTGGTGGTGATGACCACTAAAGAATCTGGTTTAAGCTGACCCCTAATATACAAGGGGTCAGTGGGCACAGTTTTGAATAGGTTCTCTATTCTGGGGTTGACCACCCTTGTAAGGCTAGGCGCCAGTAGGGATGGCTGGAGGAGTATTTGGACGACTGCAGGAGCGAGATAAACTGGGTGGCGGACCTCTTATCCCCCAGAAGGTCTTCACGAAGTCCTTGTCGACGCTGCCACCTGAGTGTCGATATTATAGTGTCAGTGATTTTGCTTTAAGCAGGAAAGCACGGACGCGTTTCTTAATCATTTTCAGCATTTTCTTGAGGGGAACTGAAACGCCTTTCGCTGCCTGTTCTTTGGTGCGCGAAAGGAGGGCCTTTTTATGTGTGGTCTCCAAAGCATCCTTTAGAGTGCCTGGCCGCCGGATGCCTTCGCCATCACATAGCCGCCGGCCTGCTTCTTGGAGTCGGGGACCCGCACATGGGGTTTTGACAAACCCTGCTCGCCTTCAGCATCACTCAGGACCCGATACTGCCCTTGTTGGAGTCTTCCGTCACGTTGATGGCGGCCTCTGCGTGCATGGCATGAGCGGACCAGCATTTGGTCTGCCGATCCTTGAAGGTTTTCGGCCAAAAAAAGTTTGCAGGATTTACAAACATTTTCTGGGTGATCCCTCGGGAGACGGTCATTGCACAAAGAAAAGAGGAAAGGGGGTGATTGAATAATCATTCTCTAAAGAGGTCAGTATGAAGAACCTCCCCCCCTCTCTCCCTACTGTAATGGGCTGAAGCCCAAAAGAGGCCCGTGAAGGCCACGTCTGGTCATCGGCCAGTCAGTTGTCGACAATGAGGTTGTTCATCAAGAGCCGTTAAGTGGCAAAACGAACAATAAAAGTCTACAATTATAACTTTCAGCTAATCAAAAGGCATCAGCCTGGAAGAGAACTCTGCATGTGCGACCTACTTCGATGGTAAAAAAAAAAAAATCCCAAAAGAGGTCCTTCAAATTGTTATTTTTCTGACATGAGGTAGCATGAAGTGTAGTGCGAGTACAGTTGTATCCAAGCAGATTTGTATTAGACAAGCTCATAAGCATCTGTGCGCCTTCTCTTCGAGGGGAGGAAGGGTGGCCGCATGTGAATCTAAGCAGATACAAGCATCATCCTTTCTGAGGTTTGTGGAATCTGCTTAGATCACACACTGTGCATAGATTCGCAAGCAGTGTTAAAAGTTGGTGGGATGTGAGAAGGTTCATGAGTGAACAGATGTCTTAGAACCGCTTGTCCCACCTGTGTATCGGTCTTGGAATGAGTGTCAATGCAGTAATGCTGAGAAAAAGTGGGTACTGAGCTCCATATAGCTGCTTTGCAAATGCTGTCTAGAGGGACATTTGCAATGAAAGCCAGAGTGGCTCCTGTGCTCCTTGTGGAGTGAGCTCTGGGCGTAAAAGGCAGTGTCTTGTGCGATAGGGAATAGCACCATTGTATACATCCGACTATCCACCTGGAGATGGCATTCTTTGAAACGCAGTCTCCTTCTCTGCCTAGTGCTATGGAGACAAAAAGTTGATTTGTTTTTCTT
This sequence comes from Ambystoma mexicanum, assembly GCF_040938575.1. Classification (NCBI taxonomy): domain Eukaryota; kingdom Metazoa; phylum Chordata; class Amphibia; order Caudata; family Ambystomatidae; genus Ambystoma; species Ambystoma mexicanum. The sequence continues at coordinate 99,397,240 of NC_090936.1, read as the reverse complement.
AGCGGTCTGATCTTGTCTACATAGATAGTAGAAGACCGCTCTCCTCACATCTAGTGTGTGGAGTTTTACCTCAGCTGAGCTGGTGGGTTCCTGAAAGACAGCCGGTAGCTCAATAGACTGGTTTACGTGAAACGTATAGATGAACTGAGGGGCAAACCTAGGGTGAGTACATAAAACCAGCTTGTCTTTGCGCACAACAAAGAAAGGATCCTGCACGGACAACGCTTGTATTTCACTAACTCTTCTTCTGGAAGGGATAGCCACTAAGAAGGCAGTTTTGTAGGTTGTGTTTAAGACTAGACTTATTCAACGACTTGGAGGGAGGTCCCATGAGCTTAGCAAGTACAACGTTGAGAACCCACCCTGACGGCGGATTAGAAATTGGAGGGTGAAGTCTCTTTAACCCTTCCATGAATGCTTTGATGACAGGCACCTCCCACCACGAGACCTTACTGTGGGAGGTGGTGTAGGCTGACCAGGCTGCCAGGTGGACCTTTATAGAGTTGAATACTAACCCTGAATCTAGCAAGTGGAGCATATAAATTAGAATGTGGGATGGAATACATTCTAGGAGTTTAATTTGTTTAGACTGGCACCAAATTACAAATTTCCTCCACTTGTCGAAATAACAGTGCCTAGTGTTAGGCTTTGCTTCCTTCAAGATATCCATACACCTCTGTGGTAGATTAAGATGACCAAACTCTGACTTCAGGAGCCATGCTGCCAAGTTCATCGAGTGAGGTTGAGGGTGCACTGTTAGTCCCCCGTGCTGAGTGAGCAGATTGTACAGGCACGGGAGCTTGATGGGATCGCACATCCCCATGTGGATACCAGGGTTGTCTTGCCTGCATAGGAGCAACTAGGATGAGCGTCACCTGTTCCTTGTGTATCTTGTTCACCACCTTCCTCATGAGAGCTGTCGGGGGGACAAGCATAAGCAAATTTCCCTCACAAGTTCATCCCTAGGGCGTTCCCCTTGAAACCTGGCTGGGGGAACTTGGACGCGAAGTCTGGGCATTGACTGTTTGCTTGTAGCGAACAAGTCTATTGTGGGGAAACCCCATTGGGAGAAGAGGTGTTCTACGACCCCCGAGTGTAGTTGCCACCCTGCTCTTCTGGTAGGGGGATCTCTGCTCAATGAGTTTGCCAGAGAGTTGAGTTCCCCTGGAACGTGCTGTTACGATAGGAAAATCCCCCATTAGAATGCCCATTTCCAAATTTGTTGCGCAAGCCTGGACAGATTTGGAGAACGTGTGTCGCCCCCCCTACCCCCCCGTTTGTTGATGTAAACCATTGCTGTAGTGCTGTCAGGACTTGGACAGATTGGTTCGCTAGGTGAACTTCGAATGCCTGCAGGGCTTTGAATACTGCCAGCAGTTCTAGCAGATTGATGTGGTTCTGAGCAGCTGCCCGAGACCACAGACCCTGAGCTGTGTGAAGGTAATGAGCCCCCCCACCCAGTGAGTGAGGCATCTGTCGTGACAATCGCTTATACTTCTGGATCGTGGAAGGGTTCTACCCCCGCACCCCCATCAGCAGATTTTCTCTTGTCCACCAGCAAAGATTTTGTACTAGTGTTTGCGTAACGGCCACTAGATCATCTCACTGACCACTTGCCTGAGACCACCACTGTTTCGCCAACCACTCCTGCATGGGTCGCAGGCACGCGCGAGGTACCAGGTAAATACAAGATCCCATCATGCCTAGCAAACGCATAGCTTTGCTCACCCTTATCTGGCAGCCGGCCTGATAATGCAGTATTTGCAGTAACATGTTTTGGACTGTTTCCTCTGACGCAAAGACCAACCCCTCTTGTGTGTCTATGACAGCTCCTAGGAACTGTTTTGTTGTACTTGGCACTAGGCTTGATTTGTTCTCGTTGATGGAGAAGCCCAATTGAAAGATGAAAGGTTGATGGTTCTTTGAATGTTTTGTCTGCAAATTAGGGGAGACTCCCCTGTAATCAGCCAGTCGTCCAGGTAAGGGTACACTGGGATTGCCTTCCTGCGCAGGTGTGCTGCCACCACCGCCAGTACCTTCATGAATATCCTTGGAGCAGATACTATTCCAAAGGGCAGAACCTTGAATTGGTAGTGCTGGTTCGCCATCTTGAAACGCAAGAATCTTCTGTGCACTGGGAACATTGATATATGAAAATAGGCATCTTTCATATCCAGTGTTGCCATCTAATGCCCCTTTTTAGTAGAGGGATTACCTCTTGTAGCATAGTCATGCAGAACGTTTGAGGCTTGACATATTTGTTTTCAGGGCACAAATGTAATACTGGGCGCATTGTTAGATCTTTCTTTGGCACAACATAATTTAATATAACTTAATAATATAACTAATATAATTTGCACTGCATCTATATTTAAAAAAACTGCATTGTGAAACCTAGTCCTTTCTCCCTCTCTTCAGGATTTACCTCTTCTCCTCCCCTCCTTCTCTATGGTGCTCTCCGTCTCCCCTATCTTTTCTAACTGCTTCTCGATTGACTATCCTGCACTCCTCAAATCTGGTAGGAAAAAGTTTAAAAAAGGACATCCTGGTCTCTGTGCTCTCTTTCTCTTCTCCCATTAATGGTGGCACTCAATGGGATGCCTCCCAGGCCTCCTTCCATTCATCGAAGGTCATCGTTAAGGTTTACTCAAATGTGACCGTCCTGGTCCAAGGCCGCCAGGCCAACCTCCACCTCTGCTTCCTCGCCCTCCCCCTGCTGCCTCCTCCTTGGCTACCTTGCCTTCACCTTCCCTCTCAGCCTCCTCTCAGGCTCTTTCTACACCTTTGCAGGTGCGTACCGCTTATCTGTACCCCTCCCCTGAAGTCCTTCAAGGACAGCAACCTTCTCCACATTGCCACTCTAAACTCACGCTCTGCTGTCAAACACTCCTCCATCTGCCATCTTCTGGAAGAACTGGTCCTCGATGTCCTCAGTCTCACCGAGACATGGTTCACGGCCAGCTCTGTCACAAGGTTTGACACGCTCCTCCCCGACGGCTACAAGATCCTCTCCGCGTCCAGGTCCAACCGCTCTGGTGGGGGTGTAGCCCGATCTTCCCCGAGTCGATTCCTGCCTCTGTCATTCCTATGCAGGCCTACTCCTCCTTTGAATGCCTCGTCTGCAGGCTCTCTCTCCCCTAGCCATTCCATTACTGTGGTTACCATCTATCGAGCACCTGGTCAAATCTCCTCCTTCCTCTCTGAATCGGCTGCCCTCTCTTCTTCACTCCTGGCCTCAACCACTCAACTCCTCCTTCTTCTTGGAGACTTCAACATCCACCTGGATGCCTCCTCTCCCCCCTCTCGACTCTTTCACGACCTCTGACTCTCTCTCACTCACTATGCTCCCCTCTGGCCTGACTCACTTTGCAGGGAATACTCTGGATGTTCTGATCTCCTCAGACCTCACCTTTTCTGTCCCTCTCTCCACCCCTCTCCCCCCTGGAGTGATCACTTTCTCTCCCTACCGCTCAGGCCAAGCCACTTCTATCACTGCCACCCACCTTCTTGGTAATCCGACCCATGAAGCGTGTGTCAGTTGAGGCTTTCGCCGACCACTTTCTGCCCCCCCCCCCCCCTCCTTAGCTGACTCAGCCCACTCCTCACGCCACTCTGCTATATCCGATACTCTTGATATACTTGCCCCAGTCATGAGAATCCGCCTAAAGCCAAGTGCAACTCCTGGTACGACTCAGACCTCGTTGCCCCTAAAACACACGTGCAGGGTGGCCGAGAGGAAATGGCATGCTTCATGTGCATCCCCTGGCAAAAGGCCTGCCACCTGCTCCAAAGGCAATACCGGCTCTCTGTCCTCACCAAGAAGAGAGCTCATATTCAAGCCTCTGCGGCATCTAACAACTCAGCCAAACTCTTTCAAATCTGCAAGGAACTGGCCAATCCTGCCGCAGTCTCTACCTCTCCTGTCCCATCCCAGGCCCTCTGCACGGCACTGGCTTCTCACTTCATCACATCCTGTCCTCACTCTACCCTCCCTCCCTCCCTCCACTCACTGCGCTTCCTCTGGCCCTTCTGAACCCACCTCTCCTCATTCGTTCTCTGCCTTTCTTCTGTTCTCCGCAGAGGAGGTTTCTAGACTAGTCCGATCTATGAAAGTCTCATCAAAACGGGTTCACCCCTTTTCCTCCAAAACCATCAAGGACCACATTGACTCCCTGTCTCTTGCCCTGGCTGACTTCTGCAACCACTCCTTCGCCACTGGAGTATTCCCATCCCCCCTGAAGCACTCCCTTGTGCACCTTCTTAAAAAAAAAATAATAAATAAACTCTGCTGACCCTTCCTGCCCGGGTAACTATCGCTCAATCTCCATCACTCCCTTCCTGGGTAAGCTCCTGGAGAAACTTGCCATCTCCCAGCTTAATCTCCACACTGAATCTGTTGGTTGTCTTCATGATCAATCTGGCTTCAGAGCTGCCAGAAGCATGGAAACTGCTCTCCTGAACATCCATGAATACTTGCGCTCCAACCTTGACTCTAACACCCCTTGTGTCCTCATCCTGCTTGCTTGATCTCTCTTTTGCCTTCGACACAGTCAACCATGCCATCCTGCTCAACCGTCTCCGTGATAATTTCGGTATCTCTGCACTGGCTCTCAGTGGCTGCAAGGATTAAGTTCAAAACTATATGCATTGTCCACAAGGCCTTTTGGGGCACTGGGCCCCAATACCTTCAACTCTCCCTTCCTAAATATCTTCCTTTGCGAGCCCTTCGCTCATCCGCCTCCAACTCCGTCAGGGTCAGTCGCTTCTCCAAGCTGGTGGTAGAGCTCTATCTTCGGCTGGGGCCTCCCTCTGGAATAGCCTCCCTTAAACATGAGGAGAACCATCTCCGGTTCCGGAAACACCTCAAAACCTTTTTCTTTGCTTCTGCTTTCTCTCCTCTCTCCTGCTGACCTCCTGGCTGTTACCGGACCCTGCACTGCCTGCCAGCAACCCCTGCACTTGGGGACTGTTTCTGTATCCCTACAGTCCCCCTACCAGCACTTGTCACCTGCTCTCCGCACTTGCCGGCCGCTACCTGTGCCTAATGTTATTTATCTATTGTCACGGAGTTCCCCCCTTTCTCACCTGAGCCCGATCTTTGCTGGATTTCTTGGTCGCTGCCTTCTTGCGGACAGATCGGGTCTTGAATAAGGCTGCACAAGTCTCTTCCAACTCCAGCGCGCGTTCAAAGTTCTGGGATGCACGATCCAGGAATCCGGGAAATGAAGAAAGTGCACTACTCAGCACACGAGTCCAGGAAGTAAGAAAGAAAGGAGGGGGGACTAGGAATGGAGTTAGTAGGGACAAAATCAGGGAAGCAATACCGCGAGCTACGGAGCACACGTCTGGTCGCTACTTCGCAATAGCATTGAGACACGCAGAGCCGCGGGGGCGTGGTCTATTAATAGAACACGCTACGTCCAACGTGTAGAGCGAGGAAGGTGTTTTACGCTGGACGGCCATGTTGGGAGTACCAGGGAGTGCAAGCCCCGTTGAGACAAGGACCAGGAAGTCCAAAAGGGGCGCGTTCTGTAGGTCATAACAGCTATTCCCATGTATTGCACTGTCCTTTTCACCCTCCCATTGTGCAATATGAATGACACCTGGCCTAGTACGATCGTTGTCTGTCCTTCCCTCTGTTCCCCCTCCCTTGCCTCGTCGCACCTTGAAACACTTGTGTATAGGCGCGTTATAAATGCTTTATCATATCACAAGGAAGTAAGTTGAATAAATACCCTTGTTTACCTGGTTGGCCGAGATAATTTTGATGGCGTCCTTTAGGAGAAGCGTGGCTATTTCCTCGGGGAGGATGTGCTGGTCTTCTTTGGAGTGGGTCTTTTAGCATGGGGGTGGTTCCAAGGGTCGCTCTAGGAGCTCTATACAATATCCACCCGCTATGGTGGACAGCACCAATCTGTCTGAGGTAATTCCCTACCATGCTTGGGTGAAGTTGGAAATGCGCCCTCCTACTGGAGAGGCATGGGAGGGCACCTGAAGCGAGATGTGTCAGTTTCTGAGGTGGGGTACCACCTCTGGAGGAGGAACCCCTTCCCCGACCGTGAGACCTTCGCAGTCCTCTTTGCCAATTCTGAGAGGCTTGGCCTTGATTATTTCCCCAGGCTGTTCCCTGACTTTGGTTGTAGGTGGAACCCATCTGGGAAAATTGTCCCTGTGAGCGACAAAAAGTACAGTTTCCCGTTTGGCCAGGAGGTTTATTGGTCAATTGTCCCAATGACTTTAGAGTGTCATATTCTTTCTTAGCTGTCTTCAAGGCGTCCTCGACGGCCTTGCCAAAGAGAAGATTGGGCTCGACGGGCATGTTAATGAGAGTAGCCTGCGTCTCTGGTTTAAAACCGGATTGGCGGAACCATGTGTGACGCTTAATAATGGTTCCCTCAGATATGATTCTGCTGGCGTTGTCTGCGGCATCAAGAATGGTTTTCAGCAAGCAGCTGGAAACTGCCCTTCCTTCTGAAGCCACTAGTGCTGAGACTTGAGGGGTTCTGTGGGAGAGTAAAGCTGAGACCTCGTCCCATTTATGACAGTTGAAACTGGCTAATAGAGTAGAGCTATTAGCTATTCTGGTTTGGAAAGCAGCGGAAGAGGCAACCTTCCTGCCCACAGTATATAGCCTCTTACTTTCCTTGTCTGGAGGAGCCTCAAGAGGCGGCTAGGGGAGTACCTGCCCGTTTCCTTGTCGTATTAACGACAAGCGAGTCAGGCTTTAGTTGACCCCTGATGTACGGCGGGTCAGATGGAGCAGGCTTGAAATGTTTTGCTATGTGAGGGTTCACCGCTCGCATCTGATGTGGTGTCTCTAGCGAAGGTTGCACCTTTCGCTGGACAGACCTTAGTAGGGGAATAAATTGAGACACAGCCTTTTTATCTCCCAAGATTTCATCCACAAAATCTTTGTCCTGTGGATCTTCTTGAGTAGATATTTGGAAATGCTCTACTGCTTTCATGAGTACTTCATTTAAAAAAGGACGATTATCCACGGGTGAGTCTCCCACAGGGGGATCAATGCTGTACATGACTATCTGGATCACACTCATCGTCCTCATTATCTCCATAAGAAGGGTCTGCGGCCTCCTGACTATATAGATCCTCATGATCAAAGTCCTGGTCATATAGTTCAATGACAGTGGGATCTTGATCCTGCACTGGCTCACTGGGGCGAGACCCTTTAGTAGGGGGTTGAATAGGATCCCAAGACCCAGAGGCTGGTGCTGTAGGGGGAGGGGTGATGGAGTGGAAGCTAGTAAATGAATCTAGATTGTTTTCATAGAAAATCAGCCATGAAAGACATCCTCCTCATGACCCCATCTATATCAGCAGAAGACCATTCTGCAGAATTAGGGATGACCCTTGGTGGAGGTGTGATGCCTAAATCTTCTGGAGTGGGTGGGAGTACAGAAGATGGCGCAGCTCTCATCTTTGAAGATAGGAAATCCTGTACTTGATGTTCCTTACTCTTGTGAGGGGCCTTCTGTGATTTAGATTTATGAGGGGTCTTAGAAGAACTCTTCCTTTGCAATACTAAGGCCTGCTGGGACGTGTTTTTCAATAAGATGGGCTAGTTCCGTTTGTAATGGCCTTTCTACAGATTTCGGTGTAGGCCGTCGAATCTCGGCTACGAGCCGATCCGAAATCTCAAGATCCGATTCACGATCTTCAGTAATCTCTTTATCCATGACGTCTGATCTGCCTTTCCACAGTCAGGATTTGTCATGTGGCGATCTCGAGAGCCCAGAGGACAAAGAATCAAATGACCTTTCCCTAGACGTCGTGCAATGCCGTTTGCTCGACACGTGTGTCGAGTCTCGGCGGTGGGTTGTGTGTTTGGTGTGGCGGGTTGTGGATACGCTTACGCCGCCGGGTGTTGTCCCCGTAACAGAGTCGCTGGCCTGTCTATTTGGGTCAGGGGCCTGCACCTGGGAAACCGGAGTAACCCAGTCGCCTTCGCCGTCGGATACCACAGCGTTGCTGCCATCTCTGAAGGCACCCTCCACGTCCATGGCCTCGGGCTGCCTGCCATAGTGGGCCCAGCATTTAGTAGATCGGTCCTTCAAAGTCTTGGGTTTGAAGAGTCTACATGCTTGACAAGAACCCTCGACGTGGTGTCGTGGGAGACAAAGGTTACACACAAGGTGTTATCTTGCCACAGGAACTTCTTGTTGCACTTGGGGCACAATTTAAAGGGGGTCCTTTCCATAACGGAATGACACAGCAGCTAAGGGAAAGTGTACAAAAAAAGGGTATATGCATTCTAAAATGACCTCCCCCCCCCCTCTCCCTACTGTGTGGGCCGAAGCCCGTAGCAGCCTTCCAAGGCCAGAAGGGATCTGTCGATGGGAGTATTTAGACAGTTGTTTCTTGTTCTCCAACGTGGTCGGATTGTATCAATAGTCGGTGAGTATAAAAGGATTGGCAGAAGAACTATCGTTCATTTGATAATAAATGGCGATAGCCGAAAGAGGAACTCCGCTATAAGCGTCCGTCTATGATGGCGGACAAAAACCAATCTCACGGACCTTGACGTGTGAAGGATCATGGGTACAGCAGACATCACGCTAGGGATAGTATTTCTGCCACACACTGTCAACGTCCCTTTGAGTTTCGAAAACAACTGTAATACTCTGCAGCTTCCACTAGATGTCAGCCTATGCACAGCATTTGATCTAAGCAGATGCCACAAGCCTCATATATATATATATTATATAATACATTACTCACCGTAATCGTATTTCTGATGCTTGTATCTGCTTAGATTCACATGCTGTGCATAGGCCGACATCTAGTGGAAGCTGCAGAGTATTAGTTTGTTTTTCGGAACTCGAAAATGGGCGTCGACACAGGGCGTGCCAGTAATACTATCCCTAGTGGGACGTCCCCTGTACCCACGATTCCTCACGCGTCTAGGACCCTCAGATTGTATTTTTTGTGACATGAGGTAGCATCGGGAGTACAGATGATCCAAGCAGATAGAAGATAGATAAGATAAGACTACAAGCATCCATGCACCTTCTCTCAGAGGGGAGGAAGGGTGGGTCGCATGTGAATCTAAGCAGATACGAGCATCAGAAATACGATTACGGTGAGTAATGTATCCCTTCTGAGGCTTGTGGAATCTGCTTAGATCACATGCTGTGCATAGATTAGCGAGCAGTGTTAGGAGGTGGGATTTGAGAAGGGTCATGAGCAAATAAATGTCTTAGAACCGCTTGTCCCACTTGAGTATCTGTCTTGGAATGGGTGTCAATGCAGTAGTGCTGAGTAAAAGTGTGAATAGAGCTCCAAGTAGCTGCTTTGCAAATGGTGTCAAGGGGACCATTTGCAATGAAAGCCAGAGTAGCCCCAATGCCTCTTGTCGAGTGGGCTCTGGGCGTAAAAGGCAAAGTTTTGTCAGAAAGAGAGTAGCACAACTGGATACAGTTGACAATCCACTTGGAGATGGCACCCTTAGAGACGCGATCTCCCTCCTTGCCTGTGGCTACGGAGACAAACAGTTGATCTGTTTTCCTAAGCGGTCTGGTCTTGTTTACGTAGTAAAGGACCACCCTACGCACATCTAGGGTGTGTAGTTTAACCTCAGCCGAGCTTTGTGGGTTTTGGAAGAAGGTCGATGGGCTGGTTTACCTGGAATCTGGAAATAAACTTAGGTGAGAACCTAGAGTGTGTCCGTAAAACCAGCTTATCCTTATGAATAGTAAAGAAAGGATCCTGCACTGACAGAGCCTGAATTTCACTGACCCTTCTTCTGGATGTAATGGCTACTAAGAAGGCAGTCTTATAAGTCAGGTGTTTGAGACTCGTTTTATGCATGGGCTCGAATGGGGGGCCCATGAGTTTAGAGAGCACCACGTTCAGGTCCCATCCTGGTGGTGGGTTAGAAATAGGATGGTGAAGTCTCTTTACTCCTTCCATGAAGGCCTTAACTACTGGTACTTTCCACCACAACACCTTGTTATGGGAAGTGGTGTATGCTGACAGGGCTGCCAGGTGTACCTTCACTGAGTTAAAAACCAGCCCCGCATCCAGCAGGTGGAGCATGTAAGTAATAATAGTGGAAGGAGTGCAATAAACTGGGTTGACTTGCTTACTCTGGCACCAGATTACAAATCTCTTCCATTTGTCAAAGTAGCAGTGCCTCGTGTTGGGCTTCCTAGCCTCTTTTAGGATGTCCATACACCTCTGTGGTAATTTGAGATGTCCAAACTCTATGACCTCAGGAGCCATGCTGCCAGGTTCATTGAGTTGGGTTGAGGGTGCACTGTTTGACCTTGGTGCTGGGACAATAGGTTGTACCAGCTCGGAAGTCTGATGGGTTCGCACACCGCCAGTCTGCTTAAGTGTGGGAACCATGGTTGTCTCAAACATGGGAGCAACCAGGACAAGCGTCATAGATTCTCTGTTGAGCTTGTTGACCACCTTCCTGATTAGAGGAGTTGGTGGAAAAGCGTACGCAAACATCCCTGACCAGTTCATCCACAGGGCGTTCCCCTGGGAGTCTGGTTGGGGGAACCTGGATGCGAATCCTGGGCATTGTCTGTTTTCGCTTGTGGCGAATAGGTCTATCCCCTGGAACATGTTGCGATGACAGGAAGATGTTCCGTCTGAGTGCCCATATCCAGATTTTCTGGGCAAGCTTGGACAGATTTGGCGAGCGAGTCCCTCCTTGTTTGTTAAGGTAGAACATGGCTGTAGTGCTGTCCGTCCGGATTTTCACTGACAGGTTTAAAAAGGTAGGGTTCGAAAGCTTGAAGCGCTCTGAATACTGCCAGAAGCTCTAGAAGGTTGATGTGATTCTTGTGCTCTGGTGAGGTTAGGATTGAGGAGTGACGGGTCTATTCTTCTTTGAATAGATTTTAGGATAGGGATGGCCTGAGCAACAGGCCTCCTCTCCCCCACTAACTTCTGCGAAGTCTCTTTCCTCCTGGGCACCCTGGGTGTCGATGTGGAAATGTGCGGCTGCTCGGGACAGCACTTCATTCAGGAGCGGCTGGTTGTCGACATGGGAGTCGGTAATGGGGGCCTCTCTTTCTACTAGGGAGTCTACCCTGTAGGGGTCTTCCTCCTCCTCATCTTGATCCTCATCATCCCCATAGTAGCCTGTCCCAGTTTGTTCCTCCACCATGCCCAAATCTGGATCCTCAACAAAGGAGGTCTCTCCCTGGTAATGAGAGTAGGGCTGGACGTAGAAGGGGTCTGAAGACCCTGTTGGTGTCTCAAAGTGGGACCTTGTACTTGGAGGTATAGGATCCTTAGAGCCAGAGGGTGCTGACCCATCGGGAGTATAAGCAAGAAAGTGCTCTGGGTTTTTAGCATAAAAATCTGCCAAAGATGACATTCTTGACATTACCCTATCTATGTCAACACTGGTCCATTCTCTGGAACTGGGAATGACCCTTTCTGGGAGTTTTTCAAATGTATCCTGACTAGACTTGGTATCCTGTGCAGGGGTTTTGGTGTTATTAGAAGACCTGGACTTGTCTTTCTGTTTTTGAGGAGTGGAGTGTTCTACAGGCTTGGAAGTGGGTAGAGACTGCTTCCTTTGCTGTTTCCCTCCATCCCCGTGACTGGAGGAGTGTTTCCCCGTGTGTTTTAGGGCCCTCTGAGCTTTTCGACACCTGGCGTCGAGGTTCGGGGGTCTTGACCCTATCCTTCGAGCGTGGAGGTAGGGGTTCGGGATCTGTAGTAATTCGGTTTGCGGGCGCCGACTCTTGGAGTGCGGCATGAGGGTGGAAGTCGGCTTCGTCTCCCGACGATCGAGCTTCCGTGACCTTAGGGAGCGAGGCACTCTTGGCAATAGTGGATGCTTGCCTGGCATCGTGTGGCGATCTAGATCGAGAGCGCCCAGAGGACGCCGATTCGGACCGTTCTCTACGTGCCTCTTTCCGAGAACTCGACGTGCGCGTCGAGTCTCGGTTGGACTTTGTGTGTTTTGTGAAAGTGTCATGGGAAGCACTCGTGTCGCCGGGGGTGTTCCCCATAGCCAGCCTGCCGGTCGACCTTCCGAGGTCGGGGACTTGCGCTCGGCTGTCTTTAGACGCCATAAAGCCCTCGCCGTCCGGAAGTACGGCGTCGCTGCCGTCGCTGAAGGCGCCCTCCGCTGCCATGGCCTCTTGACGCCTGGCGTGGTGGGCCCAACGCTTGATTGAACGGTCCTTAAGTGTTTTAGGCTTAAACCTACTACAGGCTCTGCAATTTGCCTCGGGGTGGTCCCTCGGCAAGCAGAGGTTGCACGTGGCGTGCCCGTCGACCCAAGGGTATTTGCGATTGCACTTGGGGCAGAATTGGAAAGGGGTACCCTCCGTACGCACCTTGTGGCAGCGGGCTGGTAAATGTAGGAATATAGAAGTGTATCTATATATTACAAGAGTGTAGAGTATGACCACCCCCCACTCTCCCTACTTGCAGGGCCCAAAATCGTTGTGCAGTCGACGGTCGAAATCCTCTCCGATCCGGCGTAGAGTGTAGAAATTCGGTATCTCGACGTTGGGGTGGAGAAAGGGGTAAAATTATCAATATTTTGCAAAATAATGGCTTAGTGCCAGGAACTCCGCGAAATGCTTCCGACCAGTATGGCGGAAAAAAACAATCTGAGGGTCCTAGACGCGTGAGGGATCATGGGTACAGGGGACGTCACACTAGGGATAGTATTACTGGCACGCCCTGTGTCGACGCCCATTTTCGAGTTTCGAAAAACAAACTAATACTCCGCAGCTTCCACTAGATGTCAGCCTATGCACAGCATGTGATCTAAGCAGATTCCACAAGCCTCAGAAATATATATATATATATTCTAAACTAACCCGAGGAAAACTGGGTATCTTGATCCATAAGGATTACTCGCTCCTCCTGGATGATAGCTTCATGTTCACTTCTCAATGAGGAAACTAAATAAAGGACAGTTCTTCTCCTTGTGTTAAATCAAAGGTTGCCAGCAAGTTCACCAAGATGGATAATCTGTCCAGTATATAGATAAGAAAGTCTCTTCAGTTCTATTTCCAGCTCGCAGTGTTGGTGGGTGGTGGGGGATGGGTCAGTGCTTCCTTCTCCCTCCCCTTCTCAGGCTTCTCAAAACTGGCATTCAAAGGATTGATGGGGAAATGTCTCCCTTCCTCTGGCCTTTCTCGGGTACACTGATGTAACAAGTCTGTTTCAGTAACCTGCCAGATTTGTTGCTGAAGATCAGTTGTTCTTAAGGGTCTTTCTCTTTTAACAATCAGTACCTGAGCCATCTTACTTCTTAACCAAAGTTCACATAACAATGTGTAGGCTCCAGACACCCATCTGAGTGCTTCTAGGACTTCCGAGTTGATAAGGGTCCTCAACCCTTGTGTATGTCTCTTGCAGGGCTTGCCCTACTTCCTATGGCTCTCGCGGGGCTTCCCTGACTTTCTTCCCCTTGGGACTTTTCACAGGACTTTCCCTGGCCCTTGCACCTTCCCAGTAACCTGTGCACCTGGTTTCTAGTCCTCTGCAGGTTGCCAGCTTCCCTTGATGCCTCCTGCTACTGGCCCTGCTCTTAACCAGCCTCCTCCAGTCTTGGCATCTCGGACTCCCGTCTTTTCGACTGACATGCGGATGCAGCTCCTCCAGGGGGTGTTAGACAAAATGTGTAGTCGTCCTTCCCTTTTTATATTCATGTAGTATTCATACTGGACTGCTTACTATGGTAGGCTCTTTACTTCTTGGCAGTTGATCTTCGTCCCATTAATTCCATGTACTCCATCTGGGTGGTCCTCAGTCGCCCTCGTCTCAGTATGTCCTATCTGGATGGGGTCTTCTATTCTACATAATATATCCAAGTGTGGGGGACTAGAGAACATGGATTAGGATAGGAGGAGAAAGGGGACAGAAACAGAGGTGGAGGGAGTGCATACATGCAAAGCTCCTCCTCCTCCTCCTCCTCCTCCTTCTCCTCCTCCTGGTGGAGGCAGGCGCATGTGAAACTATGAAATATACGTATGATGGAGAACAGGAGTTACAGGTAAACAATGCGCTCCTTCTCTAGCATTGGATCCTTCATAGATGCACATGTTTTGAATAGAATACATACCAATACGAGATGCTGCGGTGAAGGCAAGGATAAAGGCCAGGTGAAGGTGCGGGGCACTGCCCAGGCAGCCGCCTGACGTATGCCCAATAGCAGGCTTCCTGCCCACAGTGCCGCTGTGGCCCTAGTGTAGTGGCTTTGAACCTTGCCCTTTAACAGTTTATTGGCATTATGATGACAGAGGTATATAGCCAAGGTAATCCACCTCACCAACCCTTATTTTGAGATGGCTTTACCCATGTTGGCAGGGCCAAATCCTACAAACAGTTGCGTAGAGTCCTTGAATGTTTTCATTCTGTCCAAGCAGTATGTTATCGCCCTTTTAACACCTAGGAAATTTAAGGAGATCTCCACCAGTTAAGTGACATTTTGAAAGAAAAGTTGGCAGGACGAGGATAAAGTTCACATGAAAATATATAGTCATTTTAGGGATGAAGCAGAGGTTTGTTTTTAACACCACTCTATACTTAAAGAAGCGTGGACATGGTTCATTAATTGCCAGTGCTTGATATTCGGACACTCATCACTTACCATGGCACATGGTGGTTTATTTTATTGTATATCTGCTTATTAAAACATTTATACGAAAATATAGTTCATCTAGCATTTCAATACTTTAATTACAATCAATATGTTTCACTACATACTTGATATGTGCAGTTTCGAAGGGTGCTTTCATAAGTCTCGAGAGCACTGTACTGAGGCTCCATTCTGGTGCCGAATTGGCTCCATTATGGGGCCGATTTTTTGATTGGTGGGAACAAGCAGAAAAGGCCCATCACGAAATGCTTAATTATCCTGTCACTGAGTCAAGGGGGAGTGCCCCTTCTGTTGTATCTGGATATCGCTGCTAGGGGCACTCGATAGAGACACTGGACAGCCCTCCTTGGGTTACACTCAACAGGTATGGAAGGAGCCGGTCCAGTTATATTTCCAGCTGTCATAGGTCTTGCTGCGCACCACATGTGCAAAACCTTTTCCACATCTGTATGAGCATTTAGTGGAGAAGGCTCTTGCTGCATGCAGGACTCTTCTGCACTCTTCAGGTACCACTAAGTGTCAGAAATCTGAGAACTCCGGAGTCACCCTGAGAGTTTGTGACTGTGGGTCGTGATGTAGTATTCCCCCCCCACCCCCCCACTCTGCAACAGCATTTCAAGAGTCCATTTACATTTCACTACACCGACTACTGGCTATTGAACACCCTGGTTGGGGTCACAATTCAGCTATCGTACAAGGTTTTGCTGCTTTAAGACCACTACCGTGGTGATGTGCACAGTATAAAAGCAGATTAACAGAACAGTTGCTCTGGGTGTGCTCTCATTCTGTAGTCATGTATTCTTCTACTGAGAGCTTGCGAGGAGATAGGAAAGGATTGTCTGCTCCGCTAGCACGTGCGTTGGGGCACTCATGTTTGAGCATATTAAGAGATTTCTAAGGATGTGTTGCCCGTAGAGCACAGGAGTTAGTATCAGAGCTCTGCCGTGTCTGCCTTTCCGGTAGCTGGGCTGGGTTGAAACACTCACATTATGCCATTTCCTGAAATCGCAATTAATGGGAGTTTATAAAAAAGTTATTTTTATATTATGCAAGTGCTTTGGAATTAAATCTGTGCCTGGTGGTTTAAGAATGCAATTACGTGGATTCTAATACAGAGCTCTGCTCATCTCTGTTGCTTGTACGTCTATTGTCAATATCAGCACTGGGAAGCGATGCATGGGACAACGACCACAAAGAAATATTGTCCATTAGTAGGTGAAAGCATGTTTTAGAAGTGCGATTCAGATTATATTGATCCCACAGCAAAGCTACAGATCCTCTCATCATCTACTAAGTCTACACGTGTGTGCCCCTCTCCCGGTTAGCAGCATGTAGCCCCCCCCCCCCGCTTACACTAGGGTCTAGAATGTACAATCATAAAATCTACAGGGGTTGAATGCCGATAAGCAAACACAATGGATCTTAACCACAGCACATGTCACTTGAGGGGACCCAAAGAAACACTTAACACCCAATCATTTGAAAACTTGGAACTGCAAGCTCTACAAGTTCATTGCCCTTTGTCTATACTTTCTGCAAGAGCAATGAGCCTTGGGGTGATCAAGTCTATAGTGTGCTTGATAGAAATAAACTATTGGTAAAGGGAGGTCCATTTGCCAGTTATCTATATTTACAATATTTTAACCCAAAACGCAACTCCTAAAACTTTAAACCCAGCATATATTAGAGCTATACATTCTACACACCTGCTCCTTTTCCAGCATATCAGACTTTCTCAAAATCTTCATTGCATATATATGACCAGTGTCTTTCTTCTGCACAAGGCGTACCTGAAATCCAGAGACAAAAACATGCTCAATATGAAAGAGTTACTGCAGTTTTTAATACTGCTCTCCCCACAGTAATTACCCCTTAATCGTCCTCCAAGTTATCTTTAGGAAACCTACAGTTTTTCAACATTTTCTGGTGTCAGTTAAATAAAATTGATAGTGATGAGGTTGCCATGCAACTCAACGTAAAGATATTCACAGAAAATAAAAGCAAAGTCTACTTTGAAATCAGCTAGGAGCAAACGCAGAACTAGTTCTATGAATAGATCACTTGACATTGGACACAAGCTCATCTTTAGAAAGGGTCTAAGAGGAGGGGGCGTGGCTCGGAGCCGCCATGACTGGTAGGGCTTCCTAGGAGCTCCTGTACGGCCCGAGGCGCCAACATAATCTACGCCGCTTCCAGACCCCGTTATGGGAAGAAACTAACAGTGATTGCTCATGAACCATCGCCGCACCTATCATCCAAACGGGTTCCCGCCTCGAGTCCGATTTAGGTCAATTCGGCTTGTTTATCTCTTTGGTACCCGATCAAATTCAAGATGGTGGCATCGACGGAGGCCACCCCATGGGGGGGGGGGGGGGGCGCACTTATGTAATTGAAGCCGCCCAGCAATCCCGGCCCGACCTCCAGCTCGGTCGGACTTTTTCCCCTGCACCTTCTCATCGTGCCTGGCAGTGGCAGCTTCTGATCTCCTGGGCAGCATCCGCCACGCATCGGCCGCAACGGACCCACCGTGAAGCACCCCGGCACCGGCATACATCCCACTGCAGAGGCGGGGGGAAATCATCGATCTCGAGGTGCCCCCGCACCAGCCCTCTCATCTGGATCCCGGAGCCCTGAGCAGCCTCCTCTTTCCTCCCCGCACAAAGACCACAGCACTCGCGGACCTTCCCCCACCCCCGCGCTTGTGAGCGCCTGGTACGGGTCCTAGCATCCGCCAGGGGCCTCGAACTGAGGGAGACACATCACGCAACCCTCCAGCGAAACGCCACCTCGCCACCCGGGTCCAGGTTCGGCGCCCTGCTCCCAGTGGGTACGCTGTTCAGGAGGCCCTTTGCCTGCAGCATCCAGAGACCCCCCCCCGGCATACATCCCGCTGAGGCGGCAAGGGGAGACACATCGATCCCAGGGTGTCTCCGCTCTGACCTCTGCATTTGAACTCTGGAGCCCCGAGGCTCCCCTCCACCAGCGAGCGCGAGTCGCAGGTCCCAACACCAGCTGGGGCCCCGAATAGAGAGACAAACCACGCAGATGTCCCACCTGGTCCACCCAGCCGGGCCCCGGATCAGCACCCCGATTCACACTTGAACATTGCACAAGAGGCCCCTCACTCCACAGCATCCAAGGACCCTCAACCACGTTTATGGCACAGCGGACCCGGAACAAAGAACCTCTAACACCGCAAGAGCCCGCTACACCGACCCGCTGCACCGCCCGCTTCCCGGAGCCCCCGAGGTCTCAACTTTCATCGCTACCACCGCCAACACAGAATAGACGAGGTAAGGAGCGGGGTGGGGTGAGTGGAACTGCCTGGGCCATAGTCTATATACCCAAGCTAACCGGGCTCCGGTCCACCTCGCCCATCGGCCTCTCCTGGATCGCTCTTGCGGGTCCCAACCACCCCTTGGGGACACGGCCACTCTACTCACCTCATCTCCCCCTACCACCCTCTCTATCTTCCCGGGCCTACAATAGCAAGCTCTGAGGCTCCTCGTGCCCATCCGTGAACAGAAATCGTCCACTCACCTCTGTCCTCATACAGCTGTCCTCCAGACTCTGGGTCCTGTCGGGCCCGGAACGCTGCGGGAGCTCCCGAACTCTGCTCTTACAAGGATACACTAAAGCTCCCGTCCGGATAACCTCCGCATCAGCATGTCCAGAAACAGCAAAGCATCCAAGCAAGCGGACATTGTCTCCATGATGCCCTACTCAGTAGCCGATGGATCAAAAAAGGGGGACTCTTCAGAAGAACCCACCAACATCACCACGACTACAGTACCCACGCCAAACCTAGATCCCTCCCAATTGGTCACCAAATCCGACCTACAAGACCTCCTATCAGCCCTAACAAAAGAAATACACAAAAGCACAGAAGAGGTCACAAAGAAAATCACGATCTTGGCTAAGCGGGTGGGCCAAAATAGAACACCGAACGGCCGAACTGGAATGATCAAAGATTCAAAGGGGAACTGGACAGGGACCGGATTACAGCCTTAGAGGCGAAATGTAATCTCCTGGAAGCTAAACAGGAAGATGCTGAAAATCGCTCCCGGAGGAACAACATCTGCCTGCGAGGCATACCTACCTCCATCACAGACGCAGACCTAAAACTCTGTCTCTGAACTCCTCAGGTTCATAATCACCCTCCCGGATACCTCTCCCCTGGAGCTGGATCGAGTACATAGAACATCCACAAGACGGGAATCCAACTTTCCTCCAGACGTCCTGGTCAGGGTCCACTTCTTCCAGCTAAAAGAGGAAATCATGCGGGAGGCAAGACAAATGCGACAGATAACCTTCCGGGGAGCCACAATCTCTTTCTATCAGGACTTGGCGCCCTCCACGCTACAAAAACGAAAAATCATGCGTCCATTAACGGAATGGCTATGCGAGAAACAAACCCCATACCAATGGGGTTTTCCTGCCACGGTCCGGTTTAAATGGAACGGATCTCAGAAGCAAATCAGCTCACCGAAAAAAGCAACGAAATTCATGGGCCTGGGGGTCTCGGATGGAGAGTCCAGCTCTGAAGAACCGAATCGCCCTCAGCAGGACAAACCCTCAACAGGGGAATGGTCAAAAGCGGGCCAGTGGCGCAGACTCCGTGGTCCCCCGAAGAAAGATAACAAACCGGGATGACTAACCATCAACAAACTGGCGATTCCCCGGCTCTCAAGCCCCCAGCGTGCAGCCTTTGTGGCCCGACATGTACAAGGTGAGGGACACCACCTGACCCACATGAGCCTTTAACACGAGCCCCGGAGGGATGCACCCCACAAAGAATACCACATTCAGTCTCACCGACAGTGTGGGAGCACCGTTCGAGCTCCAGCATATTCCTCATCAGCGGCCCAGTTAGCCATTATCATGCGCTTTGGTGCCACCAGTTCCCCGGTGGCAGTGGGATGACAGTTCCCCTACGTGTTCTTGTTTTTGGGGGGATAGGGGGGTAAATGGGTTTCAATGACCACAGGCCATGGAAGGGGGTTCTGGCCCTCACAGACCTTGCACTCAAGACAGCAGTACGACGTAACAACAACAACACCTCCACGAGCTCAAAGCAACAATCGCCCTTCATCATCAGTCTCTCGACCCCGGTAGGGGATCATGGACAGAGACACATCCATCGCCAACCATAAAAGCTAATGGCTGCAGCCAATGACATAACAATCCTCACCTGGAACGTCCAAGGCCTAAATTCACCATGCAAACGTGAATCGGTGGAATACAGACTGGGCCAACTATCGGGAGATATTATACTTCTCCAAGAAACCCACCTGCTGCAAGAAGACGAAGGCCGGGTTAGATTACACAGGTACAAAAGAAGATATTTCGCTTCTTCTGGGCAAAAGAAAAGAGAAGTGGCAATCCTCCTAAGCGACAAAATCCCACTGTGAAAGATTGCTATAAAGAGGGATCCGGATGGGCGCTTCCTCCTCCTAAAGGGGCTCCTCGAAGAACTCCTGATCACTATTGTCTCGATTTACGGCCCTAACACAGCTCAAGCTAATTTAATTGCAAACCTAACGTCCACCATCACAGCATTACGCAAAGGCCACCTCATCATGGGCAGGGATTTCAATAGCATACCAAACCCACAAATGGATAAGACTCTTCTCCCCACAAACGCAGACTTTACGCATGCCCTGGCCAATGCCAAACTGCTTAGAGAAACTGAAACGGTCGACACCAGGAGGCTATTCAATGCCAATGCGAGAGACTACACCCATTACTCCTCGGTCCACAAAGGATTTTCAAGAATAAACCTCATACTAATCTCAGGAGTCCTATTCCCCAGTCTTAACAACGTAGAAATCCACACTGGTATGATATCGGATCACACCCCAGTATCGACTACTCTAACCATCTCAGGCCAAAAGCACCCTGTTCAAAGACATTGGAAGATCAATGACTCACTGTTATTAGATATATGCATCAGAGCAGAAACCGAAGAAACCATCTCCAATTACTTCAAAGAAAACACGACAGAGGATTCTCCCATCAATATCATCTGGGATGCCATGAAAGCAGTCGTCAGAGGCACGTTAATCAGCGCCGGAACAGAACAGAGAAGAATTTCAAACATTGTGTCGGCCGGGCTGGAGGACAAAGTAAAACAACTGGGGAATGAATTGAAATTACACAGCTCCAGAAAAACAGAAAGAGCCCTGAGGAAAGCGAAAACTGCATTGGAAATGCATTATGCCGATCGCACAGCCAAATCGCTAGCATTTACAAGGCAATTCTATTACAGCAGAAGTAATAAGGCAAATAAAGTGCTAGCGCAAAAACTGAAAAAGCTTCGCTCCCGAAACAACATCCTGAAACTAAGGGGGGCAGCCGGTAACTTGCACTACACCGAGGCAGAGAAAATCGAAGAACTACTCAAGTACCACAAATCTATCATAGACAATCTGCCAGAATACCTGCGCACAACGCACTCCATCGACTCGTCCCAGCTGGAAGCCTTAGAATCCCACATCACGAGCAAAGAAATCATGGAAGTCATTAAAAATCTTAAAAACACTGCCCCGGGCCCCGACGGCCTGTCCGCAAACTTCTATAAAAAATTTGCCAGAATCCTAGCACCCCAAATGGCAGCTCTATTCAACTCCTTCCTATTCTCGAAATCAGTCACCGGCTCAATGGCGGAATCGCTCACTCTCTTGCTGCATAAACCGCGGAAAGACTCCTAACTGGCCACCTCTTACCGCCCAATCTCACTCCTCAGCAACGACGGCAAAATCTTCGCCAAAGTGCTGGCTACTAGCTTAGGCCCGATCCTACCATCCCTGATCGACCAAGACCAAACGGGCTTCATACCAGGGAGAGCGACCCACGATAACATTACAAGAAAGATAAATATCATCGAGAGCGCCCATAGACTAAAAGTGGGAATGGCGGTCATCTCCTTAGATGCTTACAAAGCTTTCGATATGGTTGATTGGGGATATATCCGGGCAGTTCTCGAGCACCTCGGCTTCGGCCCAAACTTTATCATATGGGTAATGGCCAACTACCAGTCTCCCACCACACAATTGCGAGTCAACGGCACCAGGTCAGAGACAATCCATATATCCAGGGGCACTAGACAGGACTGTCCACTCTCACCAATAATCTTCGCTCTATCCATGGAGCCCTTCGCAGCAAAAATCAGACAAAACCCGAGAATTAGGGGGGTACTTGTGGGAAACCAAGAATACAAAATAGCACTATACGCTGACGATGTTTTAATAACTGCATCAAATCTAGCAGAATCCTCGGGTGCCCTGTGGGAGGAGATCATAGCATTCGGGACATTATCAGGGTTCAAGGTAAATCTCAATAAATCCGCCGCACTCGCAGTCAACCTATCTAAACAGGAAAAAGCTTCCCTCAGCCCCCTCATGCCGATTCCATGGTCACCAAGCCCAATTGCTTACCTTGGGGTCCAGATCCCCAATGACCCATTACGCTTATACTCCAGCAATTTCCTGCAACTGATTAGAGAGCTCCATAAGGACCTTAAAAGATGGAAACCGCAGGAAATCTCCTGGTTCGGGCGAATTACTGCCATCAAAATGATCTTAATCCCTAGATGGCTATATCACTGCACAGCACTAGCAACTCAGATCCCCAGCCCAGCCCTAATAGCTCTACAAAAGAAAATTCAAGAATTCGTATGGGGGGGGGGGGGGGGGGGGAATAAACCCTGCATCAGTAAACGAATAATGATGAGGGGGATAGCACAGGGTGGGTTAGGAGTCCCAGACCTGGCCAGATATACCCTAGCGGCGCAGCTATCCCACGCATTCGCTTGGGTCCAAGAATCAGACATACCGAAATGGTCGAATCTCGAAGAAGCCTGGTGCCCGGTCCCAGCCTCCGCACTACCACACCTGCCCAACCTACAATCCCTAGCCACTGGCGTCCCCCGATTGCGACTAGAACTACAGCTCGATGCTAGAGGGCTGCGGCCCCGCAGATGGGCTGTTCGCTGCTCTCTGGGTCCCCTAACCCCCATCTGGAATAACCCAGAATTCTCTCCAGGCATGTCCCCACAGAACTTCCAATCATGGAGGGAGGGCGACTTACGAATAACCAGTGACTTCCTTGAGGCAGGCGCACCCATCTCATTTCAAAGGTGCAAAGTGAAATTCGGGGTGAACGAGCGAGAGAGATTCCGCTACGCCCAAATCCGACACCGGCTATCCCACAGAGCGACCAGAGAGAAATGCTCCAGAGACCTAACCACATTGAAACTATCTCTCACGACCCCCACTAGCAAAGGCAGAACCTCGACCCTCAACGGACTCCTAGATAGGGATGACCCCTCTATAAAAGAAAGATACATGCTTGAATGGGAAAAGGACCTGGACAAAGAAATAGATATTGAAAACTAGGGAATAATTTGGATTAGGCTGCATAAAAGTTTGCAATGTATCACAAACAGGGAAGGGGCTACAAACTTTGCTATAGGTATTATATAACCCCCGCTCAAATCAATAAGGCCCACCCTAACATCTCCGGGTCATGTTGGCTCGGGTGTGCGACCCCAGGCTCATTATTCCACATGGTATGGACTTGGCCGAAAGCCGAACGATACTGGAGAGAGGTAATCAAACATATCAAAGAAATCTCTGGCCTATTCATCCCCTGGGACCCTGGAATCATCCTACTGGGCGACACCGGCGAGGGCGCGCTCCCACTCTCGGGCCATATCCCCCGGTTATGCTCTCACCTACTTCTAGCGGCAAAAATTGCGATGGCCAGGGTTTGGAAAGACAAAGAAGGGCCCTCAGTGGCACTCTGGTGGGCGAAATGCTGGGACATAGCAGTCGCCGAAACAAATCACAGCAATCCGATCTGGCTCTCTGAATAGGGCCTTGAATATATGGGACCCATTCATGGACTATGCCCCAGATATCCGGCTCTCACCAGAAGGCCCCCATTAACCAGATGGCTCCAAATCAACCTACTTCACTAACCCCCAGTCGCGGGCCACAACAATCCAGCTCACCAAAGACCCCCCTCAGCAGCCAAGGGCAGTCCGGCCCACGGATGTGATCACTCACTGCTCCTACTAAGAGACACTGGCACTCGACCACGATTTACGATCGTTGATCTGTTCTTGCACTTAATGTAATGCTCACTTATGAAAACCCAATAAAATGTTAGGAAAAAAGAAAGGGTCTAAGATCTGAAGTAATTTATTGCGAAAATTCAATCAATCACTTCATTAGACGTTTCATTTGCAGTCTCAAACAAATAAACAGCCTCAATAGATTGCATACAATCCTTTGACACAAGTTGTATAGATCTCCTTTAGAAACGTAAACAATTATCTGTTCTAAATAGTGCTTCATGACGCTTTAGCCCAGCTTTTAATAGCTGTAAAAAAAATGTTAATTAATCAATATAATGCTACTCAATTTAACATCCTCAGACGGATCGAGTTGCCAATGATGGATTCAGATTTGTCCCATTGTGGAATCATGTTCTGCATAGTGTCAGGGTGTAGAAGGAGACTAACTTATTGTGTAACTCAAGAAAACCTCCCTACCTACTTCGAAGGGGCCTAGCCTGGCCTGCCCTGCCCCAACGTTAGTAGCTGTCAGAATGTCAGTCAAAAATAAATGTTCACCATCCTGTCAGAAACCAACTAATCTAACCCCTACACTGTAAACATAATTAACTAAAGCGTTGTTTGAGTTTTCTTCAGCAGG
Organism: Ambystoma mexicanum; assembly: GCF_040938575.1. Classification (NCBI taxonomy): domain Eukaryota; kingdom Metazoa; phylum Chordata; class Amphibia; order Caudata; family Ambystomatidae; genus Ambystoma; species Ambystoma mexicanum. Next base: position 99,372,919 of record NC_090936.1, on the reverse strand, counting down.
AAAAAAGACTCCTTTCTCCTGGCTGCTACAGACTTATAGTACTTATAGTACTTATAGAAGTAACACCTTCAATGTCCCATCACAACGGACCAGAGGAATGACTCGCTTCTCCTGGTCCTTCTATAAATGCTCTCCACATTAGTGTTTAAGGACTCTTGCAGAAAACCTGGATTAGTCTCTAGCTCCTTCCAGGAAGTAGAAAATCTCTGCATTATTTGGGTTCCATTTAACACTCTGATGATGGATATCTTTTCCAGGGTTCTTTATATCTTTCTTGCAGGTCTCTACTGGTTTCTATATCCTAAAGAGGGGGTTGTTTCCCAAAGCTCTCAGACTTCATGATGTTTGCTGGGCCACAGTGACAAGGGAGACAACTCTTCATGCCCTCGGTTTTAACAGAGGTATTTGGTGAATTAATGTGATGAGGGAGATGGCTCCCGTTCCACTCTGCTTAGCCAGCGATATTGGGTGGACCACTGCAATGAGGGAGAGGACTCCTGACAGTCTGCTTGGGCAGTTGTATTGGGCTGACAACTGCGATAATGGAGATCATTGCAGATGAACTCTTCAATTATTTTTACGATCCATACCAGTTCTTAACAGCACCTGCCACCCTGTGGTTCTATCCGGTCAGTTTACCGGTTCTTCCTGGGTTTTGAGGTCGCCCTCCAGGACGCACCCTGTGCGGTCCTTGTTGCGGTCTCTTGCGATATGCTCTGCAGGGTTATGGTACTCGCAACGGTTCTCACTATGCCTGCGCAGCTCTGCAGGGTTTAAGATCACCAGTGTTGGTACGGTTTCCAGACCACGCAGTCCACCTGGTCCAGGTCACGCGAGCAGGGTCTTTCTTCCAGCTTGCTTGCAGACAGACTCCTGTCAGGCCAGCACGGGACTCTGTCGACTCACCACCCGCGTCTCTCGCACTGCTGCCCCAGTCCTGCCACAATCTTCTGTTTCTCCTGGTTTGAAACTCCCAGGCTCTCCAGGCTGCATAACTGGCTCCCCTTCTGCTGCTACTTCTTGCTGCTTTTTTTCTTTTAGTAATTCTTTTCCTTTTATCTTGCTCTATTGAATCCTCCCCTGCAGAACACTGCAATGCTTCCTCTAGTTCCATGGAGCAGTCATGTTTCCTTTGGGGCCACCTCGTCATAGTACTTTGCTGATTTTGCATATTGTTATTACATATGCATTTCGTGCTTTTCTTCGTCCCACTAGATTTTTTATTTGGTACAGTCATATTCTTAAACACCTCGTTCCTCTATTGATGGTGGGGGGTGGAGGGTAATACTGAGGCTAGGGTATTCTGTGACTGTGTTTTATGGAGGCTTTTCTCCAGGTGGACGCCCTGATCCCCAAAGGGGAGTCCCTCCCAATGAGGTCCTCCTGCAATTTACCACCCCTAGGAGGACTATCTGGGAGGGGCCTCACCACCCTAGCCTCATAGGAAAGGGCTCGCCCTTGGGGAGTAGTGACGAGACCTGGTGAAATGTCACAATAGTCAGCAGAAGATTTTTTAAATATGAACATGTTTGGATGCCTGTTTTTAAAAATCGAATCTAGCTGTGTGCACATCCAACATGTTTTGATGCCGGTTTTTAAAAAAATCGAATCTATCTCTGCTCATATCCTGCATTCATTTTGTTGCTGTTCTAAAATCATATTTAGCTGTGTTCACATCCTGCCTTACATGGGAATGTGTGTGATGCTGGAAATGCATCGGAGGGACAGGGCCTCCGTATCCTTGTCCTTTACTGCCTTTTTATCGTGTGTTCTGTCGTGTTTTTTGCACAGGAGTTCATGTGGGACTCCTGGCGGTGCAGCTCTCTTTTGGTTTGGTGAACAGACCAATGGGATACCCTTACGGCACCCATGGGTGGGGGTACAACCCTGTGCCCCTAGTGTATGTTTTTGGGCACCTGTGGGTGGCCCGAAGAGCAGGGTATGGGCTGGTGGCAACTCCATGCTGAATTTCACAGGTGCTCAGAGTATCCTCCATTTTGGGATACCCAGGCCCTGCCACTGGAATCAGTTGATTCCTGATGGAAAACAAGATGGCCCCTGTGGCCTCTTGCTTTCTATTACCGGTTACCTTGTTTTCCCGAAGTCCCGGGAAGCCCTGACTCTGTCCCTTCCCCCTGACTGGCTGTTGGGTGGAAGTTCCATATAATGTGTTGTTGTGAAGTCCAGTCCAGACTGGCTGGAGCCTTCCCAGTGACTGTTGTGGATACACCCTGTGGGTGGGACCTGGGTGAATGGAGTGTGTGACCAATTTGCACTTCTTGTTGTGGCTGTCTGGTTTCTGGTATGAGAGACCAAGACTGAGACAGCCCTGCCCGAAACTGGCCTGAATGCAGTGTGTAGTGTTGAATGGCTAGGTACTTGTCCCAATCCACATTCCTGGTTGGCGTGTCTGAGAGGGAGGAGGATGGCCTGAATGCACTGTGTGCCCGATTGGCTGACTGACTGCATGAATGCCCTTCTGTATGATTGGCTGCTGCGTGTGACCCAGCAGTGTGGATGAGAGACAGGATAGTATATCTGGGGACCTCTCACCACTGGAAATTGTTTAGAAGTTGTGTCTACACTTGAAGAGTAACTGGAACTGCTGATCTTCGACGCCCAGCTGCAAGAAGAAGACTTGCTGTTGCATTTGCTTCGACCTAATCTGAAAGCTGCCGAATCCGTCGAAGACTGATCCGAGAGAGGACCCGGTAAGGCGCCCTCTTCCTGTGCTCCGAGGGACCATCGAGCACCGCTAAACTTTGCCGAAGCTCCCTGGAAGTCAGACCCTCGAAAGGCTGCTGACCCGAGACGAGACTGCCGAGGAGAACGAAGCAAAGCACCCGGACTTCGTCGCTGTCGACCAGGGTTTGCAGGTTTGTGTAACCGCTGGAGGCCCGTCGAAGTTGTGTTGCCCAGCTGTGGGGACCACTTGACGCCGTGCCGCTGACGACCGGAGCCGCACGCTCCTTTGCCTAAGAACATTTGAATCAAAGAACTCCCTTGTCTGCAATGTCGACCGTTTTCTTCAGCCGGAGAAAGTCGAGGACGACCAACGCGCCGAGGAGAATCCGCCGGTGGGATTCTCGCCACCTGAAGGCCACAAAGACTTCGACGACTCGACGCCCTTGTTGGGCCACAGTTCTTCTGAAACTCTTTGCGGTCCTGAACAATACATCGCCGAGGTGCCCCGCACCCCCTCATCCTCGCAGGACGTTGCTGACGAGCACCGCCTGGATCAACGTTGTGGTCTCGGCACCCTTGAACTTCTCATCGACGCCAAGTTTACCATCTTCGACACCGCTCGACGATCCATGGCTCCTGCTTTAAAGGGAGTAACTCAAGAAGGATCATTTGACACGTCTTCGAAGAACTCTACTCCACCAGGTACATTGGGGGAGTAAAACATTATAGGAGGAAATAAGACTATTGAATAATATATGGACTGGGCTTGTGCTATATATCTTTATTCTACAGGTTGCCCAGGTGGGGGGGAGGGGGCATCTCCACACAGAACTGTGTCTAGTGGTAGGGGCCAGAAATCTGCCTATTGTTTCAACCATCTTGCGTTCCTTCCTATCTCTATTGCTGGTTTCCTCGTTATTGATCTGTGTGACATTTTAACAGTTCAGTTGATGCACTTTAATGAGATTTGATAACATTGGTGGTACCACTTTAGAATTGTATATATTTATCATTGTTGATTTCCGAGTACAAAGTGCGTTATTGTGATCGTGTACATACCTTTGAATATTAATTATATAAAGACTGTTTTCAGTAATATAGTGTGTGGACACTCCTTTGTGTGGGTTCGGGGACTACACTGTACTTACGAACCAGCCTGCATCACCTCCTGAGAAGCTAGGCCTTGATTGCTCGTCCATTGCTGCCGAATAGAGAATCTTGGCTGGGGTCCTCTGTGCCTCTCCTCTACCATATAGAGAGCAGAAGTACAGGCACCCCCCACCAGTATCTTCACAATGTGCTGACTGGTTACCCTCCCCCCCCCCGCCCTCTCCCTTATGCCCCTTGTCTGGTCTGTTATCTGTTCCCTCACCCGCTTCATATCCCATTGTTTCTTCCATATCCGGATTGTCTCTCCCTGTGCGCTTGCTACCTCCTTTGCTTACCTCCTCCCACGTACCTCAGCGGCTCTGCCTGGTTAAGTGTACCACACTCTGAGGCCCTCACTATGGCACCATCTCCCCCATCTATTCTAACTGCTTCTCCATCTCCTATCCTTCACCTCTCACCAGGTCTGGCAGGAAGAAACTCAAGGACATACTGGGCGCCAAACCTGGCCTTCCTATTGCCGACACCTATGTCGGTGCTTCTACCAGAGAGACTCTCACCGACATCCTCTTCAGTTCCTTGTCGCGACATATGGACTCCCCATTTGGCTGCTCTGCCATCTCCTTACTCTTCTTCACACAAATGATGGCACCGGCTGGGAGGTCCTTCGTGCCTCCTTTTCCACCTGCAGGGCCATCATAAAGGTCTATCAAAATGGTACCATCCTGTTACAAGTGCTCCAACCAAACCTCTTACATTTTGATAGGCTACTTCCTCGCCTTATCAACTTTCATATTTCATCTTCACTGGCTCCCTTGCCACCTAGTTCTACTGCCGCCCAGGCTCCCATGCCAACTAGGCCCACCTTAGCTTCCTTACCCCCTACCAACATGACGACCTCGCTCACAACTCCCCCCTTGTCCCTTGTCGCTTTCAACTATACAGGCTTCCTTGCCTACTCTCACCACGCTGACAACATCTGGAGCTCCCTTGCCTCCTGCGGCACCTCCCACACTGGCTCCCTTGCCATCTTCCACTATCCTGGCTTCCTTGCCTACAACCTCCTTACTGACACACTTGGCATTCTTGCCTCCTCTAACCTCCATCATGCTTACAGAGGGGACCTTTGTACCCTGCACCCTCCCCTCCCGAGTCTTTCAAAAGTGGCAACCTGCTCCAGGTTGCCACACTAAACTCTCGCTCTGCTGTAAAGCAGTAACTCCTCTGACATCTGCCACCTCCTTTAACTCCTGGACCTTAATGTTCTGGCTCTTACTCAGACATGGTTTAAGGACAGCTCTGTCACGCGTTTTGACACTTTTCCCCAAAGGCTACAAGATCCTCTCCGTGCCCAGGCCTAACAGGTCAGGAGGTGGAGTAGCATTGAGCTTTGCCGAGTGGATTCCTGTTTCCATTATTCCCACTCAGGTCTACTCTTTTGAATACCTGGTCTGCAGGTTCTCTCTCTCCCCTGTCCTCTCTTACTCTGGCCACCTTCTTTCGTACCCCCCCCCATCCTCCCCCGGGCCTGACCACCCTCTTCCTTTCGGAATGGGCTAACCTGGCTGATTCTCTCCTCTCCTCCTGCAGCTGCTGGGGGGGGGGGGGGGGGATCTTAACATCCATCTTGACTCTCCAGACTCCTCAGGACCTTTCCGCAACCTGTGGGACTCACTTTCTCTTTCCATTCCTCCCTTTGCTCCAACGCACACTGCTGGCCACACCTTGGATGCTCTTATCTCCACAGACATCCCACTCTCTATTCCCCTCACTACCTCACTCTCATGGACTGATCATTCTCTTCTCTCTTGAAGCTCTCTTCTCCCTTAGCAATGGGACACCCTACACCACCTCTGCCTTCAAGTTCATCCGACCCATGAAAAGAGTGTCACTTGCGGCCTTTGCCTTCACCTACTCTCCTCCATCTACTCCTGCGGCTGACTCCCACCCTGACACAGCCCTCGCTAAACTTCCACCGTTCCATCTCCAACACTCTTGCCACTGTCATGAGGGTCCGACTGAAGCCTGCCAAAAAGAGCAACTCTTGGTACGACTCCGATCTGGCTGTCCTTAAAAGCAAGTGCAGAGCAGCGAAACGGAAATGGGGATCTTCAGGTTCACCCGGTGCACCCTCTGACACACTGCCTGCCGCCTTCTTCAAAGGCAATATAGACTCGGCATCCGCTCCAAGAAAAGAGTCTACATTCAAGTCCGCATTGCAGCAACATCCACCAACACGTCTGCAAGGAGCTTCCCAAGCCTACCGTAGCCACATCCTCCACTGTAACCGCCCAGATCCTTTGCTCAGCCCTGGCCTCAAATTTAACCATCAAAATGGAGGACATTCTGTCTGCTCTCTCTTCTGCTCTCCCTCCAGCACCAACATCTCTTGGCCCCCCTTCAGCCACCCTCACCCCCTCTATCCCTCTATCCCTCTCCTCCCTCTTCCCTGTCACACCTGACGCGGTCTCTAGACTAGTCTGGTCTACGAAAGCCTCTTCCAAACAGGTGGTCCAAGGACACCTTTGACACTCTCGCTCCTGCCTTGGCCGGCCTCAGCAACTTCTCTTTTGCCACTTGAGTTTTACCCTCTCAAGCACTCTTGTGCACCCTTTGCCAACCAGTCTATTCCAGCAAACTACCACATGATCTCCATCACCCCTTTCCTGGGAAAACTCCTGGAGAAACTGGCTATCACCCAACTTACCCTCCCACACTGAATCTGTTGGCTGTCTCTATGACCATCAGTCTGGCTTTAGAGCATCCAGAGGCACGGAAAGTGCTCTTCTGAACACCTGTAAAGATCTGCTCTCAAATCTTGACAAACTCTCCCTCTTCCCTAATTCTGCTTGACCTCCCCCTTCTGCTTTCGATATGGTAATCCACAATATCCTGATAAACGGGCTACGGGATATCCTGGGCATCACAGATCAGGCCCTGGCATGGCTCGCCTCCTTTCTCTGACCAGCCCTCCCTGGCGGAACTTGGGTCCTTTCTCTCCTCTATCACTCACTCTACTTGTGGTGTCCCCCCAGGGGTTTAACCGTCCCTCTGGTTCTTCAATATCTACATGCCCCCTTGGCCCACAGCATCTCTAGCTTTACCGCCAACTTTTAGTGTTATGTGGATGATCATGATCCTCCTCCTCCTCCTCCTCCTTCTTCTCCTTCTTCTCCTCCTCCTCCTCCTGCATCCCTGACTGTCTATCCACAATTCAGCCCTGGTGTGCTGCCAACGATCTCTGCCTGAATGCCAGTAAGAGATATCGTCCTCATTGGAACAACTGATCTTGCTTTCCCACTCTCACATTGGCCGGCCTCCCTTGGCCCTGCGCCCTCACCTTCCAATGAGGCAAAAGATTGCAGGGTCATCTTCGACTCCACTCTCTCCCCTTCGCACATCTCAGACATCTCCAAAAAGTCCCACTATCAACTACATCTCCTCAGAGGTATTTTACCTTTTACACTTTCTCACTTTCCTACGCTATTGCAACAGCCTTTTTCTCAATCTTCCTACTTCTACTCTCCTTCCTCTACAACTCATCTAGAACAGAACTGCAAGAGGTTTACTTCGCCTCAAGCCCAGGGACCGCATCTCTCCGGCACTGAAATCCCTCCACTGGCTCCCAGTGGCTGCAAGGATCAAGTTCAAAACCCTCTGCATAATCCACAAGGCTTTCTGGGGCCGGGGCCTACCCTACCTACAAGGCTCTCTTCCTAAATACTCTCTGCTAGTCCTCCTCCAACTCTCGGTAGGTGGGCCGCTTTCACTAACAGATTTGGGGATAGATCTTTATCCTCTGCAGGTGCCTCCTTCTGAAACAGCCGCTCTGCCTCTCTGTCTTGAGCCAGAGAACCTTAAGTTCCGAAACTCCTCAAGACCTTCCTCTTCAGCTCCTCCTCCTCCTCCCTCCCTCCCTCCCTCTGCCCTGCCCTGCCCTGCCCTGCTAACCTCTGTTTTCTCTCCACCTGCCTTCCTCCTCCTCAACTCGGTTTCAGTTTTTTGCTGACTGGTTGCCTAGTTCACCTCCAAAGCCTTACAGGCCCCCAGGCACCCCCGCCAGTCTTTGCACTGCCTCCGGGTCTCTGTACTATGTTCAGCATTACTGCACTTTTAGCTTACGTTCCACAAGTGAGGCAACTTCTCTGCACTTAACCCAGGGCCTTATTGGACTGGACACATTTGCTCCCCCCACCCTCACCTCACCACCTACTCGCACCCCAGTCTGTACGCTTGCAAGACCTAAAATGTACAAGGACTTGTAATGTTAGTCTGTCCTGTCCACCCCTTTTTTCTGCCCCCCCCCCCCTGCTTGGTCACAACTAGGAGAAATGCTGTCAGGCCTAGTATGCTAGTTTTTGGTTTAGATCATTCAGAAACTTCAAGACCTAAGAATGATTACTGTATACTCTTGTTCCCTTCCCGCTTTGAAGCACTCACCTGTGTATAAGCGCTGTATAAATAAACAAATACAATAGCTTTGAATTAATTCTAATTACAAATCATTTAGAATAACTTCAGACAATACCTCTCCAAATGCTCCTCTTCCAATGACTTTAAGAGATTCAAAGTCTTCCAAGCCGAGTCGCGTTCTCTTGAGGCGCAGAAACTCTGTTTCTTTACGAGCATGTTGTGACCTCCTTAGCTTTTTCTGGGGGAAAGATGAAGGTGGGGGTTACTAAAATATCAAAACATTCACTGTCTAAAAGCTGCAATGGAATAAAAACAACATTCAGTGGGCATTTTATGTTCTAAAAATGGAGAGAAGTTCAATGTTACTTTACAAAGCATATCAAACTGATCTCTATGCTGGTCAACCCTTACGTACATTGTTCCTAAGAGCACAAGGGATATCACACTGCATACAAGATTGCTGAAATAAACACATGTCAGGCTAATGACTGTTGGCCCTAGATGTGTATCACTGCTACTTGAAGGTTACAGATGAAAAAGGCTCTCACAATGAGCAAATCATTGGGATTGCAAAGCAGTCCACAATGACTGCAGGCAAAGACATTGGGCCTCATTAAGAGTTTGGAGGTAGCCATGCCCTCAATAAGGGCATGGCTACCTCCAAACTTAGGTCTGGGTCCGGGTTCCCTGAATGGAGAAATACCAGGCCATTCCGACCTTGGAGGGCCCGGTATTTCCACTTTCAAGGAACCCGGACCTTCCCCATTCCCATTCGAGCTCCCATAGGGCTCAATGGGAATGGGGAAGGAGCCAACAACGGGCCCGTTGTTAGCTCCCTGGTCCTCTCGTGGGACCCGCTCAGGACAACTGGTAAAATCAGACGTCCAGAGCGGGTCCCACAAGGGAACCTCGTAAAAGGGTGGATTGGGTTTAACGGTGCCAGCACCATGGCCACCCCATCCGAGGAGCAGGAGCTCCACCAAATAGGTTCCCACCCTGCAGGAGCAGCGGGCCTATTGAGGAGAAGCCTCCCCCTACCATGATTATATTTAGGTAAGCGCTGGCATCTTGTGCTTTTTTTCTAAAAATGCAATTTTCGCATCCTACAATTGCACTCGACCGCTCCTGAATGCCCTGCCAAGAAAACCGCATGCCTAGATTCACTAGGCACTGAGGAGCACCTTTGTGTACATTTTGACTCCATTCCGGTACACGAGGAACTGCCCCTCTCCAAAATGACCGCCCACTGCATCCTGGAGCCTCCTCTGCCTACCCAGGCTCCCAGCACAAGCCATCGCCACCCGCCGATTGGCTATTGACCATTCTTATCGTCCATTGGGCGCCGGCAGGTGAAGCCGGCCCACGTTCACTAAATCCCAAGGAACTAAGGCTGTTGCCTGTTTTATGCCTGTTCGATGCCGATCGTATGTCGGGTCCCCTCCAATGAGGTAACTTTTCTTTCCACCCTTAGTTCACCTATACTCAGTCAAGTCACGCACACCATAGACTGTGCGTCCTACATCATAACTCGCACTGCTGTGCTACGATCCTTCATCCTGTGTAAGCCACTGCCTTAGACTGGCCCAACAATGTGACCTGACTGCCTTCTGCTTGCTTTCCTCGTGCCTACCTACGAAGCACCCATGCCCAGTGTATTCACTGTTTGATCACCCTAAGCGACCCCCAGTGGATCTAAACATGTCCAGTTTGACTACATATGCTGCCAAAGTGAACTTACCTACGGTACACCGCTTAGCCCTGCTTTTCTAGCTTGTGCTATACTGTCAGTAAAGCGTATCTGCCCATAATTGCATAGTGTGTAGACAATTGAACCTGCCTTAACTGCACATTGTTCAGTAATTCGAATCTGCCCATAATTGCATACTGTGTAGACAATTGAACCTGCCTTAACTGCACACTGTTCAGAAATTCGATTCTGCCCATATTTATATTTTGTCTAGTCACACCTCTTGCCTGCGGCACATTGCCTTAGCAAACCTGATTCTGCCTTGCCCGTCTCCACAATATTCCTAGCCTATGGTGCCCGGTTGTATTTCAGTAACTAAGCTGCACCCTCTAGAGTGACCCTCTTGCCCTAAGTGCCACTAACTTTGGTGCTAAAACATCACCATAATTGTACCGTAGTCCCTACGGGATTAGTTTAATATACCAGCCACTGTCATTTTCGCCCAATATGCACACACTACAGACTTGCCTCCTATACACATCCTGGTCCATAGCCTGGACCATTCTAACCATCACCACTATAATGGCCCTCACCAATACCACCCCATGCAATCTACAAGAGAGAAACTTGCGACTTAGAGCTAGGCTGCCTCGACTTCATGACATCAAAAACAAAAGAACCAGTCCACCAGTCCCTATACGCACCTCCACTAATCCTGACCTCCCAGCCTCAGCGACGGTAAATCGTCCTGAACTACAAGGTGACCCATATCACAAACAGAGGAGACCTAACTACCCTAGTCTAAGATCTGTCAAAGGCACCACTACAACTCCCTCCTTATCAGGAGCCCTTATTAATGCTAGGTCCCTTATAGCTCACAATACCGAAATAGCCGATTTACTGGCTACGGACAACTTCGATATCCTTGCTGTTTCCGAAACCTGGCTCCACGATGCAGCTGGCCCTGCCCTCATGACTGCCATACCGGACAATTACAATATCCTAAGAGTCGACCGGCCTAACACTAAATGAGGCGGCCTGGCCAGCATAACCAAAACGCAGCTAGCTGCTAGACTTACCCCACACCCAGCAATCACATCATGCAAACTTCTCTCAGCTAAAATACCGATCTCTAACAATAGCACACTAACGATACTCCTAGTGTACAGACCTCCAGACCCACTAGGCAACTTCGAGGAAGACCTATCCAGTCTCCTCACTAACAGCATTAAAGACTCCACCCAGCTCCTTTTACTAGGTGACTTTAACCTAGGCTTTAACGGCGCTGAGGATAAACAAGCCCAATCTATCCAATCCATTTTAGTCAATCATGGCATTACCCAAAAAGTCCTAGTTCCTACTCACATAAAAGGACGTATACTAGACTGGATAGCCAACCTAACTGTGACATCACCATCTCTAGTATTCTACCACAAATATGGACGGACCACAATTTTATATGCTCTACAGCCAGCATAGAGCCTCCCAAACTTAAGAATAAAATAGTACCCCCCCCATGCCAACGAGAAGCAAAAAAGAAATCACGGCTAAAAAACTTCTCCCACTACTCCTACCAGCTCTCTCCGCCAGTACCAGTGAATCTAACCCTAGCGAGTTAGTTGAGGCATTTAACAATTCCATGACCAAAGCTCTGGACTTGATTGCCCCTATCAAACTCCATAAAAGTAAACGTGAAGCTCACCTTAACTCATGGTTCACCCCCCAACTCAAAGAAATGCGCATCCAAAAACGCAAACTCCAAGCTATCTGGAGGCACTCTCCCTCTGTTGAAAATAAAACCACACTTGCCAACTTTACAAAAAGTTACAAGAAGGAAATAATTCAAACTAAAAAAGATTAATTCATCGAAAGAATCAGTAAAGCCAACTCGAACTCTAAAGAGCTCTTCACTATTCTCTGGGAATTGGAAAACCCAATTGCCCCCACAGACAATGTCGCCAAGGACAAACCTTGGTGCACTAGCATCCAAAATGCCCTAGCAAATAAAATCACATCCCTTCAATCCAAAATTGCCAAGAAAAAAGCCTCCTTGAGCCCTAGTGGAACTCATTCCACCCCACTGAAAGTAACACCCAGCATATCCACCCAAAGCAATAGTAATCCCTTCAGGTTTATTAACATCTCTATACTGGAAACTCAAAAGGTTATTCTATCCCTTAAACCATCGAACTGCCAAGGCGACAGTTGCCCTGCGCAAATCATCAAGAATGCAGCCAGAGATTTAGCACCCTTCATCTCGAAACTAATCAACGCCTCCTTCAATACGAGTACTGTACCCACTAACCTTAAAGAATCTTGGGTACTGCCCCTACTCAAAAAACAGACACTTGACCCAGCAATCCCCACCAACTACAGGCCCATTACTACGGTCCCATTTCTCCTTAAAATCATCGATAGTGTAGCATACCTCCAGATCCAAAACTATCTGGAGTCACACCTGCTATTAGGTTCACGGCAATCTGGCTTCAGACCACTTCACGGTACTGAAACGGCCCTAATCGACCTCAAGACTCAAATCGACGAGTTGAAGGATAAAGGTAGAACAGCTATGCTCCTCCTCCTTGACCTATCAGCGGCCTTTGACCCGTTGGATCATGCAGTATTATGCAACCACTTAGCGTCCACCGCCCATTTCTCAAGTGAAGCTATAGCATGGGTACAATCCTTCCTAGCTAACCGTACGATGAGTGTTCTCCCCTGTAGCTGCAGCGGACCCAATCCATATCCCTTGTGGTGCCCCACAAGGCTCATGTTTCTCCCCAACTATGTATAATATCTTTACTAAGCCACTCTTCCACAAACTTGACAGATTAGGGGTAACCTATACCAATTATACAGACAACACGCAGATTCTCATACCTCTATCAGTCAATTTTGTCGAAGACACAGCTCTAGTAAACAAAATCTACCTCCTCATTCAGGCATGGATGGCCTCCCACGGCCTCTGCCTAAATGACGACAAAACTGAGATACTGATCTTGGGTTCCGACTCCAACCTAAAAAAACTCAGTGCCAATTATCGCAATTTCAACATAGATGGCAATACAATCAAGGTGGCAACCGAGGTAAAAACATTAGGCTTTTACCTCGATTTCACTCTAGCTCTCAAAAAACAAGTTAACACCTTGGCATCCTCTACAGCGTATACCTGTAAATTAATCAGGACTTGCAGACCTTACCTCTCCAAAACTAATTGCATCACACTAGTTAACGCATTAGTAATGTCGAGGCTGGACTATTGTAATGCCCTCTATGCAGGAGCCAATAAAACTATCATAAATAAAATGCAAATCCTTCAAAATAACGCTCTTAGAGCAGCCCTTGACATACCCTGTAGAGCACATATTTCCAACATCAGGAAAGGCCACCACTGGCTAAAAATCAGCAACAGAGTCCTTCTCAAGACACTTTCTCTCACACACAAAGGGCTCAACAACACAGCACCCTCCTGCATTTCGGCCAGACTGACCAGAAAATCGTCCAGCCACCACACCAGAGCTACTGACCACTTCCTGCTAGAAACCCCTAGATTTAGACGATCCAAAGAGGGCGGAGCAAGCTTCCCTGTTAGAGCTGCCCAGGCTTGGAATGCTTTGCCCACTGCATTAAGAGCAAACCTATCCTACTCCAGCTTCAGAAGTAAGGTAAAAAACTGGCTCTGGACCAACGACAACTAACCTCGCTGCACCTAACTGTCGTGATATTCCTGAAATCCGGTTCCATGACCACTCTGCCCTTACCCTTCTACCTCTCTGTATATATGTACTCTTAACACTAACTTGTTAGCTCCCATTTCTACTGTTTGTATTGACATACATGTACTGTATTGATATGTTTCTTATCATCCGTATGTATGTAACCTAAGCTTAAGTAACCTTGTACCTGCTGCGCCCGGCTACCCCTGGGTTTTGTGCGCATTATCAAATAATAAACATAAACCATTACCGGCGCCGTTAAACCCATTCCGCCCGCCTCGTAATGAGGCCCATAGTAGCAATAGTTACACAATAAGAATAAGTTACTTACCAACTGGTAACATTCTTTCGACTGGATGTTCCTCCCACATATTCCTAATTTTTTTTTGATATTCGTATCATTAGCTTTGCTGCTTCGGAAAAAGAATTTTCCACACCAGAGGGCGATGTGCTCAATGTCATGGTGTCAATGTCCCTCGAGGGCTCCCGCAGAGCGTCAACGTCATCCATAGTATGAATAGCTCGAGCCGTGCACGTTGGCTTCAGTCCTGTTTTTTGGATATCCTCAACTGAGGAGTTGACCAGGCGTACCCCTAGACCGTAAGCACTCATGAAACACGGAGTGTAAATCACGGTAATTGTACGGTGGCGTGGGCTGGGAGGGGCAATGAGGAATACGCGGAAGAACATCCAGTCGAAAGAACGTTACCAGTTGGTAAGTAACTTGTTCTTCGAATGGATTGTGTCCTCCCAAATATTCCTCATCTTTGATGGGGAGTACCAATTACCCTAATCATGGACCGTGTGAACAATGGCCTTTGCAAAAAGGCCTCCATGTGACGAGGTTGAATCTAAACAATGAGGTTTTACAAATGTATGCCTAGACGACCAGGTGGCAGCTGCACAGATATCTTGCACCGGGACACCCTTTGAAGAAACGCAGAAGTTGCAATGCCCCTAGTGGAGTGAGCTCTTAGCCCATCTGGAGGTTCTTTACCTGCCAGTTTGTAGCATTCTCCAACTGCCAAAATGATCCATCTGGATAAAGTCTGTTTTGTTACTGCCAGGCCCAATTTGTGGCCGGTACATCCAATGAAAAGTTGGTAATTTTGCCAAAACTTTCCAAGTCTAGCAAAGTAAAAGGTGAGCGCCCTTTTTGGGTCCAGCCTGTGAAGCCTTCCTTCCTCCTTACCTGTAGGGGGGGGGCTGGGGGGGGGGGGGGGGGGGGGAGTATAGAAATGGCAATGTAATTTTTTGAGACCAATTAAAGTTAGACTACCTTGGGTAGGAATAAGGTTTGACTTTGAGTATTACTTTATCTTTATGGAAAATGGTGCGAAGAGGCTTACAAGAGAGCCTGTAGCTCACTCATCCTGTGGGCTGATGTAATAGCCACTAATAGGACTGTTTTCAATGAGAGAAGCCTTACAGGACAAGAATGCAAAGTCTCGAAAGGAATGCATGCAAGAAATTGTAATACTAAATTTAAATCCCAAACAGGGACATGGAATATGACGGAGGGGGACTAGGGGTTGGGGGTACACGTTAGTGAGACCCTTCAAAAATTGTACATTCAATGGCATCTTGAAATAAGACAGAAAGCGCTGCTAGGCATCCTTTTATTGTACGAATCTGGAGCCCCAGATTGGCTAAATGTAATGTTTTGTTTGTTTATTTATAGGGCGCCCGAAAACCCTTGGGTAGCTGGGCGCACAGAACAACAAGAATGCTTAGAACTTGGTTACAGGTTGCATATTACAGGTTGTTGGTAACAAATTGAATACAATAATTACATTATGTACATTCTTTACACGTAAGGGTGGAAAGGTAACAAATTATATACAGTAAATACATTATGTACATTTTACATGTAAGAGTGGAGGGGTATGTGTGTCGTCAGGTCACAATTGCTCAGGGTCACCGGTTTCAGAGGTCATTGCGTCGAAGCCAGGAGCGGGTATGGTGCCTGAAGCTGTTGTAGGGCTGGTTCCTTCTTCGTTCAACTGGTAGGGCGTTCCAGTACTGGGCTGCTTGCACAGGGAAGCTATTCCCTCCTGTTTTTTTTTGTCGGAATCTAGGGGTTTGGAGGCAGAAAGAGTTGGCTGTTCTGGTTGGTCGTGCAGTGGTTTTTCTTATTATTATAGCCTTTCTTCGGCTTAATGGTTCATATGCATTTGAGGATTCTCGCTAAATTTGCAGCTACATTCATGTGGGAAGGTTTCCTGATTTGAGTTGCTTGCTCTCCCTTTCTTGCAAGTTTGAGATTTGTAAGCAGTAGAGTTTTCAGACGATCCTTTCAGATGCAGGATCATAGCGCGGCTTGATAACCTGCGTTCTGGTTATTTTTTCTTCCGAATTTTATAATATATACGGAAGACAGAAGATATACAGAAGAAAAATAACCAGAACGCAGGTTATCAAGCCGCCCTATGATCCTGCATCTGAAAGGATCGTCTAAAACCTCTACAGCTTACAAATCTCAAACATGCAAGAAAGTGAGAGCAAGCAACGCAAATCAGGAAACCGGGTCAACAAAACAAATCATAACGAATACTAACAAATTCCTATGTGTTATATTTATGTTTTTTGACCATGATTCAGGTCTTGATGACAACACGGTTTAATAATTTTGTAGCTCTGTTAGATACTTATTATTAAAAAAATGTTTTGTAATTAAATGTTTTAAATGTGTATTGACCATTGGTAGTCTGTTGGTCAACCTGTTACTTTAGCTCTGTCTCTAGTATAATCAATGTTATAAATCCCGCCCGGATCTAGACAGTAGATTTTACTCACCTGACGGTGAGGCAGTCTCTACCGGGTTTCATCTTAGATAGTGAGGTAGTTCAGCATTACCCATGGTGATTCAGGAACAGGGAGAATTGCCCTTTTCTAAAGTAGTTTGTTGGTTGCCTCTAGAAGTGCTTTTTTGGAGGGTATGCTTGGGCAATCGTGTTAAAAAAATAAAAAAAGAAATGTAACAAAAAAGATTATTTAAAAAAGGCCATTGTCTGGAGGATTGAAGAGGACTTGATTAAATATACCTCCTTTGACAACGCCCATGTTGAGGCATCGTCAAAAACCTGGGCATTGGAGGCAACCTGACATGGTTGATGACTGGTGGGGTCCTATATCCAAGGAGTCCGGACACCTCTAGACGCGCAGGGCTGGTTTTTACTTCTGTTAGGCTTCTATCCACCTCACCCATGGGATCTAGCCTTCTGCGATCTGCTGTGTGCCTGGTACGATGACTAGAGGTAGTATCTATAAGTGCTCTCTGGTTAGGTAGTCTTCGGCTTGTTTGGGAAGAAAATGGTTATCATCGGTTGGATGATCTTTGAGATGAAAAATGGTCTGGTGAAGTAATGGTAAGCGTAGCTGGCTGGTCTCCAGTGACTCCTCCAGATTCGACTTGGGGGAACAAATACACACTCCTCACTGAACACTTCAGAGACCTCTTTCAGTGCAATAACTCCAATGATTTAAAAGGTAGTATTCGAGGATAACAATGTCCTGCTCTAATGGCTGAGGAGCTCTGAAGTTGGGCCCTTTCTCTCCGCGATCACTCTCTCTACTTGCGGGGTCCCTCAGTGATTTAACCTATCCCCCTGGTTATTCAATATCTACATGGAAGCCTTGGCCGACTTGATCTCTTCCTTCACTTCCAACGTTATGCGGACGACACTCCGCTCTCCATCAAGCTACGCTCAAGCTTCTTCTTCCTCCTTGCACATTCATCACTGTCTGCAATTCAGTCCTGGTGCGCAGCCAACAACCTCCTTCTTAATGCCATTACGAAAGAGAGTGTCCTCATTGGGACCCCTGCTCCCGTTTTCCCCACTCTCACTCTGGTCAGGCTCCCTGGGCCCAGCACCCTCACCCACTAGTGAGGCAGAAAACCTGGGCGTCATCTTCGATTCCACCCTGTCCTTCTCCTCACACATTTCAGATATATCCCAAAAATCAGCTGCATCTCATCCGAGGTATCCTACCTTTTCTCACTCCCCCGCACCCCCACAGACTCATTGTCTCCAGAGCTCTGGTTCTCTCTAGACTCGACTACTGTAACAGTCTCCTTCACAAGTTCCCTACTTCCACACTCCAACCTTTACAACTCATCCAGAACAGAACCACAAGACTTATCCTTGGCCTCAAGCCCAGGGACGGCATCTCTTTGGCACTGAAATTCCTCCACTGGCTCCCCATGGCTGCAAGGATCAAATACAATACCCTCTGCATAGTTCACAAGGCTTTCTGGGGCCGGGCCCGCACTCCTTACAACACTCCCAATACACTTCCTCTACAGCACTCCGCTCATCCTCCAACTCTCTGAGAGTTAGCCTTTTTTCCAAACGGAGACTTGCGGGGTAGATCCTTATCCTCTGCAGGGGCCACTCTCTGGAACAGTCTCCCTGCCTGACACTGACTCGAGCCAGAACTGCTTAAATTCAGGAAACTCCTCAAGTCCTTCCTCTTCTCCTCTGCCTTCTCTCAACCACTCCCCTGCCAATCTCCATTTTCTACCTTCTACCTACTATCGCCTCCCTCTGCTCAGCTTGCCGACTGGTCGCCTGGCTCACCTCAGAACCTTACAGGTCCCCACACCAGTCCCCTGCACTTGCCTCCAGGCCCCTGCACTTGCCTCCAGGCCCCCGCACTACTTGCAGCACTACGCGCCTCCTTAAGAGGCAACCCCCCCCCCCCTGAACTAACCCGGCCATCCTGGACCAGGCACAATTCCTCCTAGCCTAACTGCTGGTCTGGCACTTACATTATTGTCAGTTTGTTATGATT
The DNA here is from genome assembly GCF_040938575.1 of Ambystoma mexicanum. NCBI lineage: Eukaryota > Metazoa > Chordata > Amphibia > Caudata > Ambystomatidae > Ambystoma > Ambystoma mexicanum. The sequence goes on along the minus strand of NC_090936.1, from coordinate 99,354,517 downwards.
GAGAATATGATTACTCTCTTACCTGGTAACGTTCTTTCGATGGGATGGTCCGACGACGTATTCCATATCTAGGACAGTAATCACCACAGCTGTGTTGCTTTGGAAAATCTTTCGGCGTCTGCGTCCTGCGTCGATGACGTCGATACGCCGCCCTCGAGGACCTCCTCCGACGGCCGACGTCACTGGAAGTTATAAGTAGGACGCATGCAGCCTCAGTTGTAGTTTTTTTCCCCCGAACGTGTGGCACCAGTCTTCTGCCAGTCTGACCACACAAAGCCTTGCGGAAACGTAAGCTGCAATCGCATAAGAAATTCTGTAGCGGGGAAGGCAGGGAGGGAGCGCTATGGAATACGTCGTCGGACCATCCTATTGAGAGAACGTTACCAGGTAAGAGAGTAACTTGTTCTTCGAGGGGATTGGGTCCTCCGACGTATTCCATATCTATGACAGACTCCCAAAGCAGTACCAATGCAAGCAGGTGGGAAAATAATTTAGCAAAAGAAATTTAGAATGCCCAATCAAATTGCAGAGCAAAGGACCGCCTTGCCAAAGGCCAGATCCTGCCCACGGATGGAATCGAGGGAGTAGTGATGTACAAAAGTATAGACCGAAGCCCAGGTCGCTGCGTCACAGATGTTACTAATAGGAACACCCCTCTGTAGGGCAGTAGAGGCAGCCATACCCCTGGTAGAATTGGCCCGCAAGCCGACCGGTGTGGGTCCTTACCCGCCAAGCGGTAACACTCAGAAATAGCCAGAATAATCCAGCGAGACAAAGTCTGCTTAGTCACAGCTTGTCCCAAACGCTTACCAGCGGAGCCAATGAAGAGTTGATAGTCCACTCTGACCCGGGACATGCGTGAAATATAAAAGCTTAAAGCTCTCCTAAGATCGAGCCTATGGAGTCGCTTCTCTTCCTTACCAGGATGTGGAGGAGGATGAAATGCCGGAAGAAAAACCTTCTGGCCTGAATGAAATTCCGACACCACCTTCAGAAGAAAGGAAGGACGAACTCTAAGGACAACCCTGTCCTTATGAAATACAGTGAAGGGTGGCTTAACTGAAAGTGCCTGTAAGGACCGCAACCAAAAATACAGTTTTAAGAGTTAACAGTCTCAAAGGGCAAGAATGCAAAGGCTCAAGCGGAGCACCCATCAGAAACTTGAGGACAAGGTTCAAATCCCAACCGGGCACCTGGAAAGGTGACGGAGGGAACACATTAGTGAGCCCTTTTAGAAACTGAGAAATTAAAGGAATCTTAAAATAAGAACACTTCAGACGAGCGCTTAAATATGGACAGCGCCGCCAGGTAACCTTTAACCGTACCCACTTGCAAGCCCCTGTGGGCTAAAGAAAGCAAAAAAGACAGAACCACAGGAATGTCACATGCAAAAGGATCCACATTCTTAATGCTGCACCAGTCTCAGAACTTTCGCCAACGGCAACGGTACAGGGACTTGGGCCTTCTGGTCGAAAGCAACACCTCCATCACGTCTTCAGGGAGGTCCCAATCCTTATGCCTCAACTTTTCAGAAACCAAGCGTGAAGGTTGAGGGATCTGACCTCTGGATGGGGAACCTGACCCCCTTCCCGTGAGAGCAGATCGTCTCGGTAGGGAAGACGACGTGGAGGGCAGATGGACAAGTCGAGAAGGTCCGGGTACCACGTCTTCCGGGACCACGCCAGAGCAATGAGGATCATCCGGGAACTGAACATTTGTAACCTCCGCAGCACTTGCGGGATGACGGGGACTGGAGGAAACGCGTACAGCAGTGGGAAAGACCACTCCACCACAAACGCGTCTCCTAAGGCTCCTTTTGGAGGAAATTCCCACAAGCAGAACCTTTCGCACTTCCGGTTGACACTGGAGGCAAAGAGATCCACTTGAGGGGTCCCCCCAAAGGGCAAAGATCTCCAGGAGAATCTCCTGAGCCAACTCCCACTCGTGAAAGATCGCGCTCGGCCTGCTCAGAGCGTCCGCTGTCTCGTTTTCATCTCTGGCCAGATGAACTGCAGAGATCGAAACTTCCTGCTGGAATGCCCAGAACCAGAGCTGCATCGCCTCCCTGCACAGAGGAAGTGACCCTGACCCCCCCCCCCCCTTTTTGTTGAGGTAATGCATGGCCACTGTGTTGTCCGTCAGGATCAGCACATTCTTTCCTCGCACAGTCGGCAGAAAAGCCTTCAGGGCAAGCCTGACGGCCCTCAGCTCCAACAGATTGATCTGTAGTCTGGACTTCGACGGAGACCAACGACCGCTGACAGTCAACTCGTTGGCATGAGCTCCCCATCCTGTGAGGGATGCGTCCGTCACGATCGTCACCTCCGGCCAAGGTAGCCAAAAAAGAAGCCCCTTCATCAGATTGCCTTCGATGGCCCACCACAGAAGGTCCTGGGCGACCGAGGCCGGCACCTGAACAGGGTCCGACATCCCGCGGAGGACTGAGACCGCTGGAGCTTGAGTGCCCATTGCAAAGATCTCATCCGCAACCTGGCCTCTGGCACCAGAAGAATGCAGGATGCCATGAGGTCGAGCAATCTCGAACTCGAACGCTGGGAGACTCTGGGCAAGCTGAAACTTGTGCACCATCTTCTGAATGTGATGAGCCCTCACCTGGGGAGGAAAGCACTGCCCCAGGGACGTGTCGAGCACTGCACCGATGTACTGGAGCCTCTGAGTTGGTGTCAAATGGGACTTCTTTAAGTTGAGGGAGAAGCCCAACGTGGAGTGAGTGGCAGGTGACCGACAGATGATCCAGGACTTGCTCGGGAGAGCAAGCCCTGATCAACCAATAGTCTAGGTAGCGGTAGACATGAATCCCCCTTTCCTGAGATGTGCTGCCACCACTACCATGAGCTTGGTGAAGACCCTCGGGCGGAGGTCAATCCAAATGGCAGGAGCCGAAACTGAAAAAGCGAGTCGCCAACCGCGAACCTCAGGTACTTCTTGTGCTTTGGATGGATCGGCACATGAAAATAAGCGTCCTTGAGGTCGAGAGACCCCAACCAGTCCTGAAGTTGAAGGGCCTGGAGGACGAGAGAGTACCCATCTTGAACTTGTCCTTCCTGAGGAGTTTGTTCAAACCGCGCAAGTCCATGATGGGTCTCAATCCCCAGTCTTTCTTGGGAATCAAATAATAAGGGGAATACCATCCCTTGTTCCTCTCCGCTACAGGCACCAGTTCTATGGCGCCTTTCTCCAGCAGGGATTGAATTTCCTGCGCAAGGAGTGGATCCGGACTCTTCAAAGAGAGATTCCCCGGTGGATTGTCGTGAGGCCTCTGCCGGAAAAGAAGACAGTAGCCGTGGCTATGATCTCCAGAACCCACACATCTGAAGTAATGGCACGCCACTCTACAAGATGCTGCGCCAACCTTCCCCAACCCGGCGAACCATGGAACATGGTCTCATGACCGAGCTGAAGCGGCTGCGGCGTTGCCTGAGGGCAAAGAGGCAACTGCCCGAGCGGCCTTGGCACCTCGAGTACCTTGTTTTCCACCCCCGGCACTCCTATGGTGGCCCCTTTGACTGGCAGCTCCTCTCGCTTTACCAAAGGAGTAATAACGAAAGGAACCTCCCCTCCATTGCTGTCCCCTAGGACGAAAAGGCAGAGGTTGTCGAACTGCAGCATCCAACGACTTTGCTGCAGCTTTGGAGGTCTGCAACCTCTCAAGGCTCTAGTCAGTCTTGCTGCCAAAAAGATGTTCACCGTCAAAGGGCATGTTGAGGAGCCGGGCCTGCACATCAGGAGCAAACCCACACTTCCGCAACCACACAAACCTGCGTATTACGGTGCTCGCCGCCATGGACCGGCTGACGCAATCAACCATGTCCAGACCCAACTGAACGGATTCACACATGGCATCCTTGCCATCCTGAACCATGTCAAGGAAAACATCCCGTTCGTCCCCTTCGGGAATATGTTCAGCCGCTAAGGAAACATTTCCACAGAGTGTGCGTGAAACGTGACAAGGCACATACGGAGTTGGCCGCCTGAAGCGCCATACCCCCTGAAGAAAACACTTTCTTCACCCAACCATCAAAACGCTTGTCGTCCCTATCGGAAGGGATGGTAGGATACGACCCCTGCTTTGCTGGGGCCGTAGCCGCATGCACCACCAAACTCTCCGGAGTGGGGTGCTTGGTCAAGTAGCAGGGGTCGCTACTGGCTGGGTGGTATTTTCGCGGCAAAGACTTGCCCACTGCCGGGAGACTCTCCAGAGCAGTCCAAGCCGCCACCACCCTCCTCTGTAGAGCCATTTGGAACGGCAGTACCGGGTCAGTTGGTGGACCTTGGTTGAGGATATCCTCAAGGTCATCCTGAAGAAAATCCCCTGGGGGAGCAGACCACCCCAAGTACTCGGTGACCCTAGACATAAGGCGCCGGTACGAGGAGTCGGCATGAGTGCCAGGCTCAGGCCTACAAAACTCCACCTCCGGAGAGGTGTCCAGACCACTGGCATCGTGCAGGGACTGACGCAGGTCCTCAATTTGGCTATGGCCCGAGAGAATTTCATCTGGCACTGTATCAGGAACCATGCCATCAGAGCCCTCATCCACCTCTGAAATGTACTCAGGATGGCGGTAAGAGGGCACAGAATGGGGAACAAAGTCTAGGGGGTTCCACCGTGCCCCGGGGTACCATCGAAACAGCCTCGAAAGGCGTCGAGTGAATCGGCGTCGAACGCGGCGCCGACAGCATCGACGGTGTCGACACAGGCCTCGAGGGCGGAGCCCCGAGCGTGTCCCTCGACAGCCTGGGCGCCGATGGCGTCAACGACTTCTTCAGAGGCGGAGCCTCGAAAGAGTCCGTCGACGACTTCGGTGCCACAGGCGTCGACGTCTTCCTCGAAGACACCACAGGTGCACACGGTCTCGAGCGCGTCGAGGACCGGGACCTGGAACGGGCAGTACGAGAACGATTCCCCTTGTCCGTGCGGGACCTTTCCCGCGAATCGTGCCGACCACCCAAGCCCGAAGGCGTACAAGCAGTGTCTCACGACCAATCACGACCGACCCCACTCAGAGGCGCGGACGGACCAGTGCCCTGCGATTCGAGAATCGTTAGCTTTTTCTTACCGAAGGAAGCCCATTCCTCCGGCGTCGCATGCTTGGTGGGATAAGCAACCCGCCGACGGGCGTAGTCCTCGGATGAGGATGGGGAAGGCGACCGATGACTGTGCTTCCGGGAGTGCCTCAAAGAGGCAGAGGAGTGGCGGGACCTACTCCGAGACCCACTGGACTTCCGACGACTATGCGGAGAGTCGCCCCTCGAATCTTCCATCGAAAGCCCCGCAGACCTCGACTACCGTGGCTTGGACACCTTACCTACCGACAGTTTCTTCTTGCGCTCCCGCAAGGCTTTGGACGTAAGCGACTGGCAGTCGACACAAGCATCCGTGTCATGGGCCTCCCCGAGACACCAGAGGCAAGCGTCATGCGAGTCTGTCACCGACATCTTGGACCCACAGTCCCCACACTTAAAGCCCGGACGCGGGGTGGAAGATGAGGTAGACATCACAAAGGATAACTTCACAACCAACAGGTTTGAAGAACCGATGAAGAACAGAAACTTCAAAGAGTCGAGGCGCGCCGAGATCTCCGAAGCGAACGCGTTCGCGGAAAAAACGGAACTGAGGCTACGGGCGTCGTGCGTCCTACTTATAACATCCAGTGACGTCGGCGGAGGTCCTCGAGGGCGGCGTATCGACGTCATTGACGCAGAAGCCGAAAGATTTTCCAAAGCAGCACAGCTGTGGTGATTACGGTCATAGATATGGAATACGTCGGAGGACCCAATCCCCTCGAAAAAGGCTGTTGCAGTAGTCCAGCCGAAAGAGAACCAGAGCTCTGGAGACGGTGAACTTCTGGGGGAAGGAAGGGAAAGGCAGGGGATATGGCTCATACACTGCTAGCGTCCTGTTTTAGGGGTCATAGGGCAGTGTACAAGATTAGGGAAGAATCCAGGACTGTGCTCACTCTCCCAAGGGACATAGCCCAACAATTTGGTTGTTGTTTTACACAACTATATAGCGAGGAGTCGGCGCTGAGGATTCCATGCTATCCCTGGATAACATATCGATGGCTTCACTAACACAAGCAGAAATTGTGCCGATGATGCACCAGTTGAGACTGAAGAGGTGCAGAAAGCCATTGTCAGGCTGAAAGCAGGCTCGTCGACGGGCCCAGATGGATTCACCACAGCTTCCTATGCACAGCACAATGGGGAATTGGCTCAGTTTCTGGGCAAGCTGTTCAATAGCATAATTGAAGGCGACGGCACCCCACAGTGCTTCACACAAGCTAAGATAGTGATTATTTTTCCGAAAGGAAAAACAGGCTGCAGTGTGGCTCCTATCGGCCGATTTCCTTGTTAAATGGTGATGCCAAACTTTATACAAGCGTTTTAGCGGCGAGGCTAGGGGGTCTTTTATCCAAATTGATACACATCGATCAAGTGGGATTCATCAGAGGAAGACAAGGAGCAGATCATATATGCAAGCCACTGGACCTCATAGCAGGATTATGTAATTGTAATTGCGATCCCCTCTTGGTGTATTTGGACGCAGAGTAGGCCTTTGACCAAGTAGAGTGGCCTTTTCTGGGAGCATCTATGGTACACAGGAGGGATGGAACTGTACAAAAACCCAACGGCCAAGGTTATAGCAAACAGTATAGCAGAGGGACTTCAGTTGAACCAGGGAACAAGACAGGGATGTCCCCTGTACCCACTGTTATTCACACTTACCCTGGAACCTCTGGCTATGATGATATATAGCAACGACACCATTCAAGGATTAAATAGATTTGCTAAGGAGTATAAGCTGGCTCTCTTTGCTGACAATATACTAGCATATGCCTCGAGTCCCAAAACATCTCTGCACGCTCTGATAGAAATTGTTCGGAATTATGGGAAACTGCCAGGCTTTAGAATTAATGTTACTCATGGAGTCAGCGGAGGCCTGGCAGACAAGCCTATTCCGGACAGGACGCACTGCAGATCACAGCCATGTAGCACACTCTGCGTATTCACCCGCCGAACGGAAGAATAAGGCTATTCAACCTGGCCCTTCATGGTTAGAACTACTGCATCACACAATTGTCAGGATTGAAGCTTACTCGAACAGCAACCTGTAGACAGGGTGCTTGATCCAGGGTGCGCGTACCTCCAAGGCGGTCCCCACGGGCTCCATTTCTGTATTACAACATCCACCAGCAATTCCGCTACTAGTGCGACCCACTATGCACGCTGCATTATCCCGATACCTCATTATACGGAGAACAGTGATGGATTTGAATAATTAATAATCACGGAGGGCGAACCTATTAAGGATTACGTATCACTCTCTCTGGAGAAACCCTGATGTGCATTTGAGCTACAACAGGAAGTCCACGAACGCCCTGTGGATTGCCACACACCTTCAACCTAAATCTTCGAGCCCTTACGTATTCTCATTTATGATGAATCATATTGCTGGTCGAGTGTTGAATAGGATAGACCACCTCTAGGACTTCACCTATTGGAGGCCGTTTGACTCGAAATTTACCGATACGCACCAGATAAAACACATTTATTTTAGTTCTGTCTTTTTGTAAAACACATTATTGTATTGTTTTTCTCGCGTATCAGTCTCTAGTAGCAAAGAAGTGAGATATTGCAGACATACCCCTGATGAATTTCTGCTTAGCTTTTACCACACATTATCAGAAACAAACATGTTGGGATGAGTTTGAATGAGATTGATTGATGAATAATATGAATGAAGTGTTTGGATGTGACTTGTGCTCTAACAAATTGCACAGCACACACCACTTTAATTTTGTAGACATCTACGAATAAGTTCAGTAAATAGACCCTGCAATGCCTACCTTTGTCTTTTCTCCAGTGCATATAGAGGACGAAGCGGTATGGTCGGAAATATAGGACAATGTGTGGTCAACAATATCAATGCAATACAAGATGCACAACTATAGATTGCTCCAATGTTTGCAACTTAAACCACATAAGCTATCCAAAATGTACCCGATGTGGGCCTGTTCTGCTGGAGGGGTGGGGTGGGGGGGAGGGGAGGGGAGTGGTGAAATAGGCACATACTGACATATTTGGGGGAATGTCTGCTAGCACATAACATTTGGGCAGAGGTCCTGGCCTGGATAAAAAATAGTATGGATAGGCCCCAGGCGCCCTTGCTGATCCTGTTTGGGCATAACGATTTAGATGAGCATCACTCTGGTTTGTCAAACATGGCTAGAAACGTACAACTAGCTGCAAGGTTATTGTGAGACTGACATGGTATCAAGAGAGACACAGACTAATAGTTTGCAAACCTTTATTGTAAAACTTTGTTGGGTTGGTGCAATTAATAACTGGCCCTAACCTTTCTACCTTTCCTCACCTTCCCCCAGAAGCTCAATGTCTCCAGAGCTGTGGTTCGCTCTAGGCTTGTCGCTCTTTCCTCCCTTCACCCCCGCCAACTAATCCAGAATAGGACAGCAAGACTTATCATTGGCCTCAAGCTCAGGGGCCGCATCTCTCCTGCACTTAAAATCTCTCCACTGGCTCCCAGTGACCGCAAGGATCAAATTGAAGACCCTCTGCATCATCCTCAAGGCCGTCTGGGACCTCTTTACATCCAGCTTTCCCTCCCTAAATACCTCCTGACCAGTGCCCTTCGGTCCTCTGGCTTCAACTCCCTGCAGGTCAGACGTTTCTCCAAGCAGAGGGTGGAAGATAGATTCCTTTCTGCGCCCGGCTCCTCCCTCTAGAATGGCCCTCCTTCCCTCTCCGACTTGAGCCGGATCTTCTTAAGTTTCGGAAACTTCTCAAGCCTTTACTTTTCTGCTCTTTCTTCCCTCTCCCCCTCCCGTGCTAACTCTCCCTCTGCCACTACGACTGGGGACTGGTCCCTTCAAAATCATACAGGAGCCAGACCGTCACCCCTGCATCCTTGCCAGCACTTGCCCTCAGGCTCCCTTTCCCAGACTAACCCAAATTGGTCCACCCTGCCCACTGCACTCATCCTCCCCACCTCTTCCCCCCCCTAGCACTTGCCTTCTTGCCCCACCCCTCCGAACACTTCCCTGCCCCCTTTCCTGGAGGCGCCCCACTCCTGCACTTCTCCCTCTACTCCCATCTTGTCTCGTGGCGCCTGGAAACACTTGAGTATAGGCGCCATACAAATGTCCAATAAATAAAAAATAAATAAACTCTAAGGGGGTTGTTCCCCCAAATGATATTTCCAAGGACCGTCTATGTCCGTAAATCCAAAACCAAAGTCTGTCTGTAAAGACCTATGCTTGCCCTCACTCTTGGACAAAATGTGATCTGGGGTCTTCTTAAAAAAATAAAAATAAATTAAGGGGGGGGGGGGTGTGGCTCAAAAAGAAATGCAAACCAAGACCGGCTTCAGGTAGCCTTACCATCAGGTGTGGTTCTGTCAGTTTAAAAAATAGTTCAACTCAAAAGGGTTGCCCCCAGAACCTTCAATGTAGGGCTCTTGCAGCAAATCAAAGTTCAATGTCGCTGGATGGTTTGGGGTCCATTCCCCAAGCTTCGATCCCTCCAGTTTCAAACAAAAAGACAGTTTTTGTTCGTCCTCTCAAGGGTTCCCTTCCCCAAGCGTAGGCACCTCTGGTTCACCTTGTAAGAATGTACCTTTCAACACACAGTTCCAGCATGGGGCAGTATCAGAGTCGAGAACGCCAGGCTTTTGCTCCTCCCATGCACGACCTCTCTGACCCCCCCCACCTTATTCTCAGTAGCTTTCTTCTGACACCTTTTTCCTCCGGTGCCTCTTTCACTCTGTTCTTGTTTCTTTCCACCTTTCTTTCCACTTTGCCGTGCACCCTCTTTCCACTTTAATGTGCCTCTTGCACCTCCCTTTTCTGTTTTCCGTCACTCGCACCTTTTTCCCCCCACTTTCGGGTCATTCGCATCCTCTCTTTGCTTTCCATTCTCTTTAAATTGACTATTTTTTTCTGTTTTTGCACCATTAGCACACTTTCCCGTTGCTTTTCCTCGCTTTTTTTCTGCTTATCGCGCAGCTTACATCTTTCATTGCTTCTGCTCCCGCGCCAGCCACCTGCACGCTCCTGTGTTTCGCTTTTTTACGAAACTCACCCAAGTAGCGCAGCGCTGGTGAGCAGTTCCTCGGTATATGTGGCTCGAGGTCAGGGTCTCACCACCTGCCACTCTGACACTCTGACACACCTGGGACCGGTACACGTCCCAGAGGAACAAGCATTGGCCTGGATACGGCCAGCAGGTTGCAGTCTGCCTCCATCTGGCTCCTTGAAGACACAGCTCTCTCACCACACTGCAACCCCTCTGACACAACGGGTCAGCGTCTTGGTGTCCCGCTCTCCTCCTGATCTTTCAAGCTCCTCCTGCTCCCTGGCTTGAACGATCCATCCAGCAACCCCAGCTCGCTCAACTTCTGACAGAACCACAACTTTTATACCAAACAAGAGTCAAGTGTGCATGGTTAAGGTGAAGTGCCTGACCTTGCCTGATTATTAGTGGGCCAACCTAGTGGTGAAACATAGTAGGCCTCTCACTGCCTCCCAATGGTGTTCCTATGGGTAATCTATTACTCTCACTCATCTCTTCCACGTCCCAGTACCTGTTGTAATTGGGAAGGGGGAGAAGGAATTAGATTGGAAATATCCCATAAAAGCTGAGGGAGAGTGCTTTGATGTACAATGGGGAAATGGGGAATACCATGTCTCACCTTTAGGCATTCTCGTCTCAATCCCCCATGACTCGCCACTCAGGTGATATCCTCTTGCTTGTCCACCCCCAGGGTCAGGATCCAAAAGCGTTGGTTCTTCCCATGCCACCTGAATCGTAGATAGCGGGGGGAGAGGTGGGAGAATGCTATCGGGTTTCTCACAGTAGGCATCACAATCCATTGGAAGAGAAACCTCCCAACACAGAGAATGGATTCACAAAGACAGTGAAATCTATTATATGGAAAACTTGACTGCATTGTTATTGGAAACGAATAATCACATAGATGCTGAGTGGTTGTCCTTCATATCATACTACTACAACAGATTAACGTCATAGGCAAAATGGTTTCTCGTATATGCCCAGATTAGGAAATGTAGAACAAATAAAGCTATTAGTCAATCTACCATAACACTCAACCAGAAGGTTAACCACAAGGTTAACCAAAGCCAGTCTACCCTGGTCATGGTGATTAGTCATTTTTTATGTAACCTTCAGCACATGTTATCGCCTAGTTAAGCACACAAGAGGGGGCAAGTGTAAAAAGAGGAGATTACCTGCAACTAGATGGTTTGGCATTTTGTGAACAAAAACCATTAGAAACTATAGGTTTAAAATAATGTTAGAGAAACAACATTTGGTTACTCTGTTTTGATGTCACTTGTACTGCTCTTTGTAAAGCTCAATAAAGAACCAATTTTTGTTTTAGAAAAACTGTAAAAAAAAACATCTTTGGAGATTGGGCCATGTAAGCAAAGAAGGCGGCCGGCGGCCTAAAGCTTGATGCTCCACGTGAACTTTAAACCCTCCTAATAGACAGGTTTGTAGAGGGAGGCATTCTCTGTGGCCATCAAGGTGTGCCCTACACAGGTAGGTAGAATGGAGTCTACTTTGAGTCAAGGACAGTTTGGTCAAACCCTTGGGGCTATAGTTAGGCACACATCCCAAGTGGGGCTTTTTCTGGTACCACCCATTTTTAGAACGTCCCTTAAACTTTGCAGATGCATACCCCCACTGTATGCACCAGCTGTACCCTCCCATGGTGAGGGGATGCAATGTCATGCAGGGTGACGTTTTGCTGGAGGCGAGTTGCCACTTCAACTATTTCGTACTTCACAGATTGTCCTGCCATTTCACCAAAACATTGCCCCCCCACTCCCCTCCTGCTCTTCGGTGCAGAAAATGTATAGTAAAAGTTCAGCTGGGGTTCCAGACAGGATTACCAGTGAGAATGAGTGGATTCTAGGTCTCCGTTCACTTTCATTTCTGCCCTGCGAACATGATCAAGTGGATTATTGGATTCTTCTGAGCTCAAACTTCTCTTTCACCCCTTCTCTCTTCGGACTCTGCCTACTGCAGTGGCAGCATAACAAAATGGTTGTTCCCCTGCTTTGGCACTGCATCAGTATTTTCTTTTTTAATCAAATTCCCTGTACTTCACTTCATGGATGTTTCCTACAGCATGGACGGGATCACCAAACGAAGGAGCTGGCAGGACAAAATGACGTGAATGGCTCCCGCCCATTGAAGGCAGTGCAGACCACCCTTCGCCATGGGTTGGGGATGTGGGAGGATTGGGGCAGGTGGAGCACTCACCATGATGCTGCACCTAGCAGAGCACATCTCATGCTGGATCATTTTTTATCCAGTTTGTGCCTTGACCAAGGATAATCCTCACATTAGAAAGTCCGTTCCTATAAGGGGAAATGAAAACTTATGTTAATCATACTTTTAATGGCAACAGTGTGCAGGTGGCTACCTGTCTGGATGAGACTGGAAACAAATGTGTAGGGTGAGCTTTGTCTGAAGGTTGCTACAGGGCAAACTAAAAAGGTTATACATATATGCTATTAAGGGATTGCCAACTTTTAGGATCTGACTAATGGCAAAAACATTCTCGAATAAGCTCAAGAAATGCAACTATTGGTGAGAATACTAGCTCTTCGAGGTTCGCAATAACAAATTATGAACCAACTCTACATAAACCAATTTTTGGCCTCCAAGTAAAAACAGTGCAACAAAACACTATGTTCGATCCCCATTTTTTGTATTTTGAAAGAGGCCTAAGAAGGTTGCAAATGAGGTATTCTAATTTATCTAGCTAACTGATGAAGATCTGTATGGAGTTGTCTGCTGGGTAACAACCCACTATGCCTCCAACTAGACCCCAGGTGCCCGCACTGCACCTCAACCCCCCAGCCAGAGCCAGACGGCTGAGATCACGGACCCGCCTACAGCACACCTCTAAACACCCCCTCCCTCATATTAGGAACGCACAAAGCTCCGTCCTCACTGGCAGCAGCTGATGATGACACGGAACAAACCTGCCCTACCAGACAACATTTACCAGCCGCCACTAACCCTGCCAAACCCTCAACAAACTCTGGGATCACCAAAGCTCAAGTCCTATACGTGCCCTACCATAAGACTTAATACCACTCTGAACGTGCCAGTAAGGTACTCCACTACAGTATCACATCTATACACACCACTGCATGTCTTGCCATGCAATAAACCCTTTAAGACCTTCCCGTCAGTGATGCCTAGTAAGACCATTGACTTGGCTAATCGTACCTGTGTACAGCCCGATTTTCCTATGCCCACTGCCCCTATTGACAGTAATGCTGATACGCCTGAATGTTCCTTTGCACAGCCTGACTTGCCTGTGCCCACTGCCCCTATTGGGAGTAATGTTGATATGCTTGAATGTACCTTTGCACAGCCTGACTTGCCTATGCCCACTGCCCCTATTGGGAGCAGCTCTGTATCCAGCCCCTCATATAGGGCACCCCCTGTGGCTCCCTTCAAATGTGCCCTCATCAATGCACGCTCCCTCCACGCACATACACTTGATGTTCTAGACCTTATCCTAAGCAGTGACATTGACTTTCTAATGATTACCGAAACCTGGCTGGTCGATTCCACAGGACCAGCCCTTGGTCTGGCCATTCCCCCAGGCTACAATATCTTTAGACACGACCGCCCTCTCCAGAAAGGGGGAGGGGGTAGCCCTAATTGCTAAAAACTCTATTGCCATAAGACAATTAGAAGGGGATCTTAGCCATAACTGTGACTACCTTCCACTCAAAGTTAAGGTCTCCGCGAACTCTACCATTGCAATCCATATCATCTATAGACCACCTGGGCCAGTGGCAGACTTCCAAGATGCCCCGATACATGCTCTTTCAGATATTCTAAAGAAAATATCCCAATCCATTCTCCTAGGAGACCTGAATTTGGGCTTCAATGACCCTAATGATACCCAGGCAGCCTCCCTCAGTAAAGCTTTATCCACTCTAGGGTTCACTCAGGCCATCAAAGTACCCACCCATAGCAGAGGCTGAACCCTCGACTGGGTTGCTCACCACAACTGCGCCATTAGAGCCACTGACGTTTCTCTTCATCCATGGTCTGACCACCACTCTATCAGGTTTGAAATTAAGGTCTCCAGGGACCAACTCAAACCAACTCCGCTACCTGCTGCTGTGGCAAGAAGTGCCCGGCAACTAACTAAAGAAAGGCTTACACCTTATTTGTTAGTACTGGCCCTCCAGGCCCCTGGCTCCAGTGACCCAGAAACTCTTGATGAAGTGTTTAAAACAGTCATCTGTCAGGCAGTGGATGCTATCGCCCCCCCCCTTACCTTGAAAAAGGCCAAGCGGTCCAAGCATTCCAACACCTGGTACTCCAAAGAACTATTCGACCCGAGGGCCAAGGAAAGGTTAGCGCTCTCCCATTGGAAAGCAAACCCCAATGACGCCACCAAGTCCACCTTCAAGACTATATCTAAAGAATATAAAAACTGCAATTATTAAAGCAAAAGCCACCTCGTTCAACTCTAGGATACCTAGTGCAAAATCCAACACCAAGGACATTTTTGCCATTTTCAGGGAGTTGGAAACACCCCCTATACCTCCACCAACACTCCACAAGGATGAAGATTGGTGCAACAAAATCCAAACGGATATGCTGGACAAGCTTAAGGTGCTCCAGAACAAAATCCTAGCCCATGAACAAGCCCTTAGTCACCAGATATCTCAATTCCAGACCAGTGCTAGCAGCGTTTCCCCCTCATTTGAGTTCAAGGACATGAGCGAACAATAGGTTATCACTCTCCTCAAATCAATTAAACAATCAGCCTGCAAGGGGGATGCCTGCCCAGCTCAACTTATTAAAAAATGTGCCCTCCCCCTTGCCCCCTTCCTCCCAGCGTTCATTAATGCTTCCTTCAAATCTGGCCATGTCCCCACTAGTCTTAAGGAAGCATGGGTTCGCCCTCTCCTTAAAAAGCCGACCCTTAACCCGACTGTCCCAGGAAACTATAGACCCATCACGACAGTCCCCTTCCTTCTAAAAATTCTGGACAAGGCAGCCTGTCTGCAAATCCAAATGTTCTTGGAGGCAAATAACGTGCTTGGCCTTAGGCAGGCGGGATTCCGTCCAGTGCACGGCACCGAAACTGCCCTCCTAGACCTAAAAAATCAAATGGATGATTTGAGAGACGCAGACAAATCCGCTCTCCTTCTGCTCCTTGATTCATCAGCAGCATTTGACCTAGTGGATCACAATACCCTCTGTCACCACCTGTCCACTGCTGCCAACTTCTCCACTACGGCCATTGCTTGGATCACCTCGTTTCTTCAGGAAAGGGTTATGAAAGTCTTTTCTGACTCAGCCTGTGCCCACCCAAGCTTCATCAAATGTGGTGTCCCACAGGGTTCCTGCATTTCTCCCACCCTCTATAACCTGTTTACAACCAACTATGCTGATGACACACAGGTTCTCATCCCACTCACAGGAGACTATGAAGCCGATTTGGCCACCCTTGAGTACATCTATTTCACTATCCAAACTTGGATGGCCGAGAACTGGTTATGCCTTAATGGGGATAAAACCGAGCTTCTGATAATAGGATCACCAGCCACGCTCAAGAAAATGGACAAACAATACAGCTCCTTTACAATTGACCACTCGTCAATCCCAGTATCACAAGCTGTAAAGACCTTGGGTGGCGTAACTGGAGGGACTGCTCAAAGTTAGTGGTAGGACTTAGGAGCTGTAGAGATTGGAAACAAAGGGGTGGCGTCCTGCCACGTATATTTGCATACAATAATCTTTTATTTTTAATTACTGTGAGACTTTTCTTATTTCACATATTACATATCCTAGAAACTGTTAAGTTGTGCTGTCTGCAGTACAGAGGTACAAGAGAATGATACAGAAAAACACATGTGACTCTTAGCTTGTTTATTCAGCTAATATCACAAAGTATAAAAAAATTGGAAATGAATTACCCATGATATTACGATAGTTTTTTAGAACAACACTTTTCTAGCAATTTAGTGTACATATAAAAGTGGGAGTCTGTATACAGTAGAATAAAGCCACAATGCAGAACTCTCATAGCATGAACTTGAAGGTGCCTAAAGAGCTTAGTACATAAAGTCAGTGCAATAAACATATATAGTAGGGCACAAACAGTATCACATTTGTAGACATCACTTTTTTACAAACATCATCCCAATACTGATTTCAAATAGTATATTGGATGTCTTTCAAAGAGGAGAAAACCAAGTCTTTGGTCTACGTCAAGATGTTTATCAGATGTTTTTTGTAGGGACGGGCTTGCTGGCCTGGATGTAATGAGGGTCCCAGGACGTTTCGGCGTCAAAAATAGCCTTCTTCAAGGGTTTAGACCCAGTCTCCCTGTCAAACGAGAATAGAGTAAGGACGTAATTAGTGTTCCAAGAACACTCTGGTGTTGTCATAAAAACCAGGATACTGGTATGTGTCAAAACGATTTTTTTTTTTAAAAAACTCGGGGTTAACCCCTGGACATAAAGAATTTTGAACTGCTAATATTCAAATGTCGGGCTTGTACTGACTCATACACTGACCTGAAAGGGTTGGCTTAAAGGAGGTGGAAGTGGTTAGTAGCCCTCCGTGAGTAATGGCGTGGGTCCCAGTGTACTTGGTACCATTTGAGCCTGGAACATGTGTCTAGGGACAAAGAAAGGGTTGACACACAGGAAATGAGCTTTGTAAATACTTGGGTACTTATAGTAAACACAAGTAAGCACCTAAAGTGGCTGGAAGGACCACAGGGGGTCAGGGTAAATAGAAGTTACCTGTTCCTGTGCTGGGTGTATTGAAGGACCCGGCAACTTGAGGCTGGAAGCGGCGGGAAACCCCGGTCTGTATTCTAGCGGGGGCACCCGTCTGATGCTGCAGTCAAAAAGATGCAGAATATACGTTTCTATTCTGTGGAAAAGGGAAGAAGACTTAAAACATGCCGTGGAGGGCGGCGGGGGTTGTTTGGGCGGTTAGGTTGGTTTTTGGGTGGGGGGTTATTTGGGTTACAGATAAACGGAGACTCTGTATGCCACTCAAGCCATTACCTTTGGAAATTTGGCTGTTGACAGCGGCGGTCTGCTCGAGTGGGATCGAGCGCGAACTAAGCAGCGTCAGGATCCCGTTGCAGCTCGATATGTAATGCTCAGTGCTGCGTATAAGGCTTAAACTGGACTGTGCAGCTGTACTCCCTGCGCAAGCGCAGGGGTGCGGCACTGAGCCTCGTCGACTTCTGCGCATGAGTG
The DNA here is from genome assembly GCF_040938575.1 of Ambystoma mexicanum. Classification (NCBI taxonomy): domain Eukaryota; kingdom Metazoa; phylum Chordata; class Amphibia; order Caudata; family Ambystomatidae; genus Ambystoma; species Ambystoma mexicanum. The sequence continues at coordinate 99,337,193 of NC_090936.1, read as the reverse complement.
TAATGGAGACAGGGCTCTGCAGTATGCTCGCTAATGTGTGCGAGGGAGCGCCATCCGGGCGCTTATACGGGCGCATGCGTGGTTGTGTAGTGGACTCGTAAATGCGCATGGGCCCTTTGTCATGTTGGTATAGTGGTATAAAGTTGCCTAAGCACAATGTACAATTTGTTAATATTATCCGAAAAAAGCGCCAGACCGTTCTAACAAGATGGCGCGGGCCTAGGGCTATTAAACACAAAAGGCAGTTTAATTTAGAGCATAAGAGAGACATTTTTGCAGATGTATTCAAAAATCTTAGGTTCTGTAAATTAATATACTGTATATATTAAAACAGCATTAAAAACTAAAAAGCCAAGGTTCACATTTTTCTGTTTGCATATTTTTCTTTGCATCATCTTCATATATACATTGGTCGAAAGCAATGGTGTATATAAGCAGAGGAAAGAGAGAGAGAAGTGCATGTGCATGCCCTGGAGACCTCGGCAAGTTGCTAATAGATACAGAGTGATATTAAGCTTGACAGTTTACGGTTGTCCTATTCTGTTTAGGGTGTTTTTATTATACAATTGTTAAAAGAAATCGTGTATTGGAGCAGACAGGGTATATAACAAGAAGAAGAGGTACAAATATATCAGTATACACCCTGGAAAGGTAAATGCCATGTCAAACTGCTCATAGATACAGAAGTGGAATCTACAGATGACTGGTATAGAAAATGTAACCAGCATGTGGGTCTAAAAAACCTTTTATTGGAAGTGCTGAGAGATAGAGCATGGCCTCCGCTCTACTACGATGTTCTGGTACAATGTTTGGCACCTGGTTCTGGAAGGGGAACTTGTGTTGATATCTACAGATCCAATGTGACCTGGAATAGAGACATTGTAGCAGGAGAGTGGAGTGCTCAGCTGAAAGTGGTGGGAGTTGCCTCGTTCAAGCCATTGGTGATGGATTTTAGTTTAAAAATCCACCAGGCTTCCTTATGATTAAGGGCGTTTGTAATGTTGGTGTTGTTAGAGATGATGTCAACCACCCACCATTTCATGTCATCAACTCCATGCTGAAATTCCAAGTAGTGTGAGACCAAGGGTGCTGTATGGGTTTTACATCGTATCCGGGATCTATGTTCCCCTATTCGTTTGTTTACTTGTCTTTTCGTCTGTCCCACATATCTCAAACCACAAGGGCACTCAATAACGTAGATCACATTAGGAGTTTTACAGTTAGAGAAGTGTTTTAGTTTCCAGTCCTGTTGTTTGATTTTAAATGAAGTAGTTTTTTTAGTTAGTTTACATACACTGCACGTTCCACAGGGGTGGTGTCCTACAATTTCACGGAGACTCCAGAGTTCTGATCTTTGTGGTTTTTTGTTGAGCCTGGCATGAGTAAGTATATCTTTCAAATTTTTTCCCCGTTTCAACGCCATACGTGGCAGGGGTTCATCTGGAAGACAGATCTGTATAAGTGGCCAAAATTTCTTAATAGTTGCTTTGAGATGAGTGGTATTCGGACAAAAAGTAGATACACAGGTGATTTGTTGCTCGACTTCCGAGTTGCGTATTTTTGGCATCAGGAGGGTTTCCCGCGGGATGTATTGTGCTCTTTTTCTGGTATTTTTAACTAGTTTATTGGGGTACCCCCTGTTTCGTAGTTTAATCTGCAGAGAGATCGCATTTTCTTTATAGTGTTGTAATTCAGTGCAGTTGCGCCTTATTCTTAGAAATTGCCCAAATGGTAAATTGTTCCGTAGGTTATTGGGATGGAAGCTCCTATAATGAAGAAGGGTGTTTCGGTCCGTTTCTTTTTGAAACAGGGAGCACAAAAGTTTATTCTCTTTAACTGAGATAGTTAAGTCCAGAAAGTTGATATCTCTGTTGCTTCTTTCTAGAGAGAATTGAATCTCACTGGTTTGGCTATTAATCCACTCCAGAAAGTTTTCTAGGGCTGTTTCATCACCCCTCCAAATAAAGATGATATCATCGATATATCGGAACCATCGTGAGATTTTCTCATGGAAAGGGTTATTAGTGTTGAAAATAAGTTGCTGTTCATATTCTGACATAAAGATGACTGCCAGGCTGGGTGCAAAAGCCGCACCCATAGCAGTGCCGCTTATTTGGAGATAAAATATTTCATCGAATGTAAAAAAGTTGTTGCGGAGTGCCAATTCAAGAAGCTCTACAATGAAATTGGTGGGTACTCGGGTTTGTTTCATATTATGTGTCAGATGTTGTCTTATACATTCAACGGCGGAATCTTGCGGAATGCTTGTGTACAGGCTGGCAATATCCATGGTGACTAATAGTTCATCCATTGGTTGAAAGGGCTGATTTTCAAAAAGTGCAATGGTGGCCATCGTGTCTCGTAAATATGTAGGTGTCTCTTGGCTCAGAGGTTTCAAAAAGTAGTCCACAAATTTGCAAATTGGTTCGAGGATGGAACCACATCCGGATACGATGGGTCTTCCTGGTGGTTGATGTTGATCCTTATGTATTTTGGGGAGTGCGTAGAAGGCAGGTATTCTACCTTCTGATGTAGTGAGGAACATTTCCTCTTTTTCACTGATCCATCCATGTTCCGAGGCAAAAGTCACAATTTCTTGAATTTTAGACTTAATTTCCACTGTGGGATCTTTCTTCAATTTCTTGTAATTGGCTGGGACATCCAAGAGACATTTGACCATGTTTTTATATTGGTCTATGTTTTGAATGACTATGCCCCCTCCTTTATCAGCTGTTTTTATCACAATTTGTTTGTTTGTGGAAAGATCTTTCAATGCCTTGTACTCGTCCACTGATAGGTTTCTCCTTTTGTCGTCTTGTTTATCCTGGAGTTTTCTCATCTCATTCCTGATGCACTTTTCAAAGGTTATTATAGAGGGTGATACTTCGTTCTCACTGGGATTGAAGTTAGAGGGGACACGTAGTCCTGAATCTTCCTCCCTTACTAGAGGCTCCTTATCTCTGAAATAGAATTTACGTCTTACTGTTCTGAAGAATGTGGACAATTCTTGATCCAAATTGAACCAATTGGTCTTGTTCGAGGGGACAAAAGAAAGACCTTTGGCCAGGACCGCAGTCTCACTTCTGGTAAGTTCTATTCCTGATAAGTTAAAGATTGGGATGCTTTCTAATGTCTCCATTGGTTGCGTCGTCTCCGCATTGGGGGGCCCCACTGTTGATAGTTGTATGGGTAGAAAGGTATGTTCATTGGTGGTGGTGGGCCCCAGTAACGGCCTCTGGGGCCCCCCCGGCCTAAAAAAGGAACCTGGGGGGGTGATGTTGGTAAGGATTGTCCTCCAAGTGGTTGTCTTCCTATGTTTTGAGATGACCCATTTGAGGAGCCTGAACTAGACGTCTCAGAAAATGTAACCCGTTTTCTTCGTCCTCTACTTGGGCCTGTTTGGCTATTCACTCTTTCTTTCTCTTTCTTTTCTTTATAATCAGGTGCTAAATAAGGATACACGTTTTCAATCTTGAAGTTTTGAATGTCTTTGGCCAATTTCTTATGCTTTTTTTCCAATGTTGTGGCCATAAATTGATCGAACCCTGAATTGATCTCCTTCAACTTGTCTCGGGCATTTTGTAAATCTTCATTAGTGAGGAATTTTTCTTCTTCAGCTGCCAATTCGATTTGAATTTTTGCATGGATTCTTTTTGCTGTACTAATAGTTAATACCATTAGGTCTCTTGAACATTTGGTTGAGATTTTGCTGAAGTCGGTCATATATTCTTTGTCTCCAAGAAAAAGTGCTGGTTCATTACGGACTATCAGTCCAAGTGGGACCATATTTACCCGTAAATATTCTCTCAAGAGGTGACCATGAACCTCTGTGCGGAAGCATTTCTTTTTAAGTTTGAGTAGGTCATCGCCAGATGCTGTGGCGGCAATATGTTGTTGGGCTCCATCCAAATTAAACAGAGTGGGGCCCTGAATAATGTCTGCTGTTTCTTCTTCCGAAAAACTAAGGATGTGTTCCATGATGAAATCAAGGCTAAAGGTAAGGTGGGGAAGGGGGGGTTCGGGGGGGTCAGTGTATAAAATAGTTGCAAGCTGGGGGCAGGCAATGGCCTGAAAGGGAGTCAGACTAATGGCTCAAGTGAGGACTAGTCAGGGTGTCCCTATTATAGCTGCTGCTATATCTAAAGTTGCGTAACTGGAGGGACTGCTCAAAGTTAGTGGTAGGACTTAGGAGCTGTAGAGATTGGAAACAAAGGGGTGGCGTCCTGCCACGTATATTTGCATACAGTAATCTTTTATTTTTAATTACTGTGAGACTTTTCTTATTTCACATATTACATATCCTAGAAACTGTGAAGTTGTGCTGTCTGCAGTACAGAGGTACAAGAGAATGATACAGAAAAACACATGTGACTCTTAGCTTGTTTATTCAGCTAATATCACAAAGTATAAAAAAATTGGAAATGAATTACCCATGATATTACGATAGTTTTTTAGAACAACACTTTTCTAGCAATTTAGTGTACATATAAAAGTGGGAGTCTGTATACAGTAGAATAAAGCCACAATGCAGAACTCTCATAGCATGAACTTGAAGGTGCCTAAAGAGCTTAGTACATAAAGTCAGTGCAATAAACATATATAGTAGGGCACAAACAGTATCACATTTGTAGACATCACTTTTTTACAAACATCATCCCAATACTGATTTCAAATAGTATATTGGATGTCTTTCAAAGAGGAGAAAACCAAGTCTTTGGTCTACGTCAAGATGTTTATCAGATGTTTTTTGTAGGGACGGGCTTGCTGGCCTGGATGTAATGAGGGTCCCAGGACGTTTCGGCGTCAAAAATAGCCTTCTTCAAGGGTTTAGACCCAGTCTCCCTGTCAAACGAGAATAGAGTAAGGACGTAATTAGTGTTCCAAGAACACTCTGGTGTTGTCATAAAAACCAGGATACTGGTATGTGTCAAAACGATTTTTTTAAAAAACTCGGGGTTAACCCCTGGACATAAAGAATTTTGAACTGCTAATATTCAAATGTCGGGCTTGTACTGACTCATACACTGACCTGAAAGGGTTGGCTTAAAGGAGGTGGAAGTGGTTAGTAGCCCTCCGTGAGTAATGGCGTGGGTCCCAGTGTACTTGGTACCATTTGAGCCTGGAACATGTGTCTAGGGAAAGAGAAGGGACAAAGAAAGGGTTGACACACAGGAAATGAGCTTTGTAAATACTTGGGTACTTATAGTAAACACAAGTAAGCACCTAAAGTGGCTGGAAGGACCACAGGGGGTCAGGGTAAATAGAAGTTACCTGTTCCTGTGCTGGGTGTATTGAAGGACCCGGCAACTTGAGGCTGGAAGAGGCGGGAAACCCCGGTCTGTATTCTAGCGGGGGCACCCGTCTGATGCTGCAGTCAAAAAGATGCAGAATATACGTTTCTATTCTGTGGAAAAGGGAAGAAGACTTAAAACATGCCGTGGAGGGAGGGAGGGGGGGGGGGGGGGCGGCGGGGGTTGTTTGGGCGGTTAGGTTGGTTTTTGGGTGGGGGGTTATTTGGGTTACAGATAAACGGAGACTCTGTATGCCACTCAAGCCAGGACTACGTGTCCCCTCTAACTTCAATCCCAGTGAGAACGAAGTATCACCCTCTATAATAACCTTTGAAAAGTGCATCAGGAATGAGATGAGAAAACTCCAGGATAAACAAGACGACAAAAGGAGAAACCTATCAGTGGACGAGTACAAGGCATTGAAAGATCTTTCCACAAACAAACAAATTGTGATAAAAACAGCTGATAAAGGAGGGGGCATAGTCATTCAAAACATAGACCAATATAAAAACATGGTCAAATGTCTCTTGGATGTCCCAGCCAATTACAAGAAATTGAAGAAAGATCCCACAGTGGAAATTAAGTCTAAAATTCAAGAAATTGTGACTTTTGCCTCGGAACATGGATGGATCAGTGAAAAAGAGGAAATGTTCCTCACTACATCAGAAGGTAGAATACCTGCCTTCTACGCACTCCCCAAAATACATAAGGATCAACATCAACCACCAGGAAGACCCATCGTATCCGGATGTGGTTCCATCCTCGAACCAATTTGCAAATTTGTGGACTACTTTTTGAAACCTCTGAGCCAAGAGACACCTACATATTTACGAGACACGATGGCCACCATTGCACTTTTTGAAAATCAGCCCTTTCAACCAATGGATGAACTATTAGTCACCATGGATATTGCCAGCCTGTACACAAGCATTCCGCAAGATTCCGCCGTTGAATGTATAAGACAACATCTGACACATAATATGAAACAAACCCGAGTACCCACCAATTCCATTGTAGAGCTTCTTGAATTGGCACTCCGCAACAACTTTTTTACATTCGATGAAATATTTTATCTCCAAATAAGCGGCACTGCTATGGGTGCGGCTTTTGCACCCAGCCTGGCAGTCATCTTTATGTCAGAATATGAACAGCAACTTATTTTCAACACTAATAACCCTTTCCATGAGAAAATCTCACGATGGTTCCGATATATCGATGATATCATCTTTATTTGGAGGGGTGATGAAACAGCCCTAGAAAACTTTCTGGAGTGGATTAATAGCCAAACCAGTGAGATTCAATTCTCTCTAGAAAGAAGCAACAGAGATATCAACTTTCTGGACTTAACTATCTCAGTTAAAGAGAATAAACTTTTGTGCTCCCTGTTTCAAAAAGAAACGGACCGAAACACCCTTCTTCATTATAGGAGCTTCCATCCCAATAACCTACGGAACAATTTACCATTTGGGCAATTTCTAAGAATAAGGCGCAACTGCACTGAATTACAACACTATAAAGAAAATGCGATCTCTCTGCAGATTAAACTACGAAACAGGGGGTACCCCAATAAACTAGTTAAAAATACCAGAAAAAGAGCACAATACATCCCGCGGGAAACCCTCCTGATGCCAAAAATACGCAACTCGGAAGTCGAGCAACAAATCACCTGTGTATCTACTTTTTGTCCGAATACCACTCATCTCAAAGCAACTATTAAGAAATTTTGGCCACTTATACAGATCTGTCTTCCAGATGAACCCCTGCCACGTATGGCGTTGAAACGGGGAAAAAATTTGAAAGATATACTTACTCATGCCAGGCTCAACAAAAAACCACAAAGATCAGAACTCTGGAGTCTCCGTGAAATTGTAGGACACCACCCCTGTGGAACGTGCAGTGTATGTAAACTAACTAAAAAAACTACTTCATTTAAAATCGAACAACAGGACTGGAAACTAAAACACTTCTCTAACTGTAAAACTCCTAATGTGATCTACGTTATTGAGTGCCCTTGTGGTTTGAGATATGTGGGACAGACGAAAAGACAAGTAAACAAACGAATAGGGGAACATAGATCCCGGATACGATGTAAAACCCATACAGCACCCTTGGTCTCACACTACTTGGAATTTCAGCATGGAGTTGATGACATGAAATGGTGGGTGGTTGACATCATCTCTAACAACACCAACATTACAAACGCCCTTAATCATAAGGAAGCCTGGTGGATTTTTAAACTAAAATCCATCACCAATGGCTTGAACGAGGCAACTCCCACCACTTTCAGCTGAGCACTCCACTCTCCTGCTACAATGTCTCTATTCCAGGTCACATTGGATCTGTAGATATCAACACAAGTTCCCCTTCCAGAACCAGGTGCCAAACATTGTACCAGAACATCGTAGTAGAGCGGAGGCCATGCTCTATCTCTCAGCACTTCCAATAAAAGGTTTTTTAGACCCACATGCTGGTTACATTTTCTATACCAGTCATCTGTAGATTCCACTTCTGTATCTATGAGCAGTTTGACATGGCATTTACCTTTCCAGGGTGTATACTGATATATTTGTACCTCTTCTTCTTGTTATATACCCTGTCTGCTCCAATACACGATTTCTTTTAACAATTGTATAATAAAAACACCCTAAACAGAATAGGACAACCGTAAACTGTCAAGCTTAATATCACTCTGTATCTATTAGCAACTTGCCGAGGTCTCCAGGGCATGCACATGCACTTCTCTCTCTCTTTCCTCTGCTTATATACACCATTGCTTTCGACCAATGTATATATGAAGATGATGCAAAGAAAAATATGCAAACAGAAAAATGTGAACCTTGGCTTTTTAGTTTTTAATGCTGTTTTAATATATACAGTATATTAATTTACAGAACCTAAGATTTTTGAATACATCTGCAAAAATGTCTCTCTTATGCTCTAAATTAAACTGCCTTTTGTGTTTAGTAGCCCTAGGCCCGCGCCATCTTGTTAGAACGGTCTGGCGCTTTTTTCGGATAATATTAACAAATTGTACATTGTGCTTAGGCAACTTTATACCACTATACCAACATGACAAAGGGCCCATGCGCATTTACGAGTCCACTACACAACCACGCATGCGCCCGTATAAGCGCCCGGATGGCGCTCCCTCGCACACATTAGCGAGCATACTGCAGAGCCCCGTCTCCATTACACGCATGCGCAGAAGTCGACGAGGCTCAGTGCCGCACCCCTGCGCTTGCGCAGGGAGTACAGCTGCACAGTCCAGTTTAAGCCTTATACGCAGCACTGAGCATTACATATCGAGCTGCAACGGGATCCTGACGCTGCTTAGTTCGCGCTCGATCCCACTCGAGCAGACCGCCGCTGTCAACAGCCAAATTTCCAAAGGTAATGGCTTGAGTGGCATACAGAGTCTCCGTTTATCTGTAACCCAAATAACCCCCCACCCAAAAACCAACCTAACCGCCCAAACAACCCCCGCCGCCCCCCCCCCCCTCCCTCCCTCCACGGCATGTTTTAAGTCTTCTTCCCTTTTCCACAGAATAGAAACGTATATTCTGCATCTTTTTGACTGCAGCATCAGACGGGTGCCCCCGCTAGAATACAGACCGGGGTTTCCCGCCTCTTCCAGCCTCAAGTTGCCGGGTCCTTCAATACACCCAGCACAGGAACAGGTAACTTCTATTTACCCTGACCCCCTGTGGTCCTTCCAGCCACTTTAGGTGCTTACTTGTGTTTACTATAAGTACCCAAGTATTTACAAAGCTCATTTCCTGTGTGTCAACCCTTTCTTTGTCCCTTCTCTTTCCCTAGACACATGTTCCAGGCTCAAATGGTACCAAGTACACTGGGACCCACGCCATTACTCACGGAGGGCTACTAACCACTTCCACCTCCTTTAAGCCAACCCTTTCAGGTCAGTGTATGAGTCAGTACAAGCCCGACATTTGAATATTAGCAGTTCAAAATTCTTTATGTCCAGGGGTTAACCCCGAGTTTTTTAAAAAAATCGTTTTGACACATACCAGTATCCTGGTTTTTATGACAACACCAGAGTGTTCTTGGAACACTAATTACGTCCTTACTCTATTCTCGTTTGACAGGGAGACTGGGTCTAAACCCTTGAAGAAGGCTATTTTTGACGCCGAAACGTCCTGGGACCCTCATTACATCCAGGCCAGCAAGCCCGTCCCTACAAAAAACATCTGATAAACATCTTGACGTAGACCAAAGACTTGGTTTTCTCCTCTTTGAAAGACATCCAATATACTATTTGAAATCAGTATTGGGATGATGTTTGTAAAAAAGTGATGTCTACAAATGTGATACTGTTTGTGCCCTACTATATATGTTTATTGCACTGACTTTATGTACTAAGCTCTTTAGGCACCTTCAAGTTCATGCTATGAGAGTTCTGCATTGTGGCTTTATTCTACTGTATACAGACTCCCACTTTTATATGTACACTAAATTGCTAGAAAAGTGTTGTTCTAAAAAACTATCGTAATATCATGGGTAATTCATTTCCAATTTTTTTATACTTTGTGATATTAGCTGAATAAACAAGCTAAGAGTCACATGTGTTTTTCTGTATCATTCTCTTGTACCTCTGTACTGCAGACAGCACAACTTCACAGTTTCTAGGATATGTAATATGTGAAATAAGAAAAGTCTCACAGTAATTAAAAATAAAAGATTACTGTATGCAAATATACGTGGCAGGACGCCACCCCTTAGTAAAGACCTTGGGTGTCTACCTGGACTCGGACCTCTCTATGAATAGGCAGGTCAATGCCATTGCCTCGACCTCTACCTATCACTCCAAACTAATCAACAATGACAGACCATCTCTCTCGAAGACAAACTGTCTCACCATTGCAAGAGCCATAATCGGATCCAGATTAGACTACTGTAATGCCCTCTTCCTAGGGACTTCCAACAAAAACCTCTCCAAACTGCAGACAGTCCAGAATAACGCCCTTAGGGCAGCTACTGGCATCTCCAAAAGGGAACACATTTCTGAGACCAGAAAGCAAGCTCACTGGCTCCCCGTTAAAGAGTGGATAGTCTTTAAAGCCCTCGCTCTAACACACAAGTGTGTTAACAACCGTGCACCCCTATACCTAGCTCAAAGAGTGGTCAAGCAGGTACCCACCAGAATGGCCTATGCCAACATGATCTCTGTTCCTAAGACTAAGAATACGAGCAGGAGGATCCAGCTTTCCAGTACTGGCAGCAACACACTGGAATGCCCTCCCTCCCCAAGCCAGAAAGGTTGAATCGCACCTTGCTTTTAGGAAACTAATCAAAACCCTGCTGTGCTGTTCACCTAAGGGCCTCACCCCATCAATGTGGCTGTTTTGTCATGTCATAGCCTACTGCTGTTCTGTACACTAGAAATATATCATGCTCACTGTAACCAAGAGCTAAATCATGTTCTCTGTATTAAGATCTCCACACGCAACAGTGCTTTCTCATGTTCATGCTCACTGTAACCATGAGCCAAGCATACCTATGTAACTAAGACAAATATGTGCAAACAAGACAATTTCTGCAACAGCGCCTCGATGCCTGTGGGCTGTTAGTGCGCTTTACAAATACAAATCAATAAAATTCTGAAGGTTAAAATAAATTTTTTCTTTTAAAAAAAATCACTGAATGGGAGGAAGGACATTTCATATGCAAGATCTTGCAAGAAATAGGTGGTTACAAATGTTGCAGTTAATGCAAACACCTAGAAAAGATCATTCTGGCAAATGATTAACAATTATGACGGAAAGAATAGAGCGACCCAGTCAAATCCACTTGCAGAATCTGCATGGCCATTTGGTTTATAAAACATACAGCCCATTCAGCACCAACAAACGGGAAGGCAAACACCTTCATGGCAAAGGAAAGAATATGATGATGGATTACATAGCTGAATCAAAGTCACAGAGAGTAATGTCCTACGAGTTATGTAATGCAGTATTGGAAGCTTTTGGGCCTATGACTTGGAAGAAAAACTCTTACTCACAAATAAGAAGGGTTGTAAAGTGAATCCTGCCAATTATAGATTTACACTCCTTGATATCCAAACAAAAACCTTTGCAAAGATTATGCTGGGTGATGCTACCAACTGGGCAGTGGAGCAACAGCAACATTCCATTCTGACAATCAGATTTCAGGGCAGGTACATCATAAGGCAAACAATGGTCCTAGCATGAGAGGTTGTAGGGGAAATTTTGCTAACGAGCTCATTGATGGAGAGGAAGGATAGCCCAGGGGTAACACATTTTTCTTGGAAGCAAGACAACGCAGGGCAACACAGGTTTGAATCCCGATCCCGCGCGTTATAAAAGAACAATTATATAATTGTATGCAGCTTTTTTGGGCTATAACTGCATTTGATAGGGTAACATTTATACAATGGCACAAATTTGTGAAGTGGGGTATAGAAAAAAACTCGAGAATGACAATTGCTCTTTAAGAAAATACAACAGTAAAGGTCTGACTCAACATGAAAGGTACCATGAGCCCGAAGAGATTGACAAGCAAAGGCCTTAAGCAAGGATGTGCTCTAGCACCACTGTTTTCCAATCTGTATATGGCAGGTCTAGAACAATCTGAAGGTCAGGTTTGCACCCCATCCACACATCCCTAAACTGGAACATCATGCTTAATAGCGCACATACACCAGATAACAGTAGGATTAAGGTACAACACCAACTGGACCACGGGGATCGTTTGCTGAAACCCATTACTATTCCCAAAAGCAAGATACGTAACAAAAAAAAACTTGGAATACAAATGTAATGCAAAGTATGCAGTGGTCGGTTGTTCACATTGAACAGATTCTCCTTTCTTAACTAAAAGCCACTGCTAGTGCTTACATCCACCCATCCTGCTCTTGGGCACCAACGCACATTAACACACATGGACAAAAAAAAAGCAGAATCCAGAATCTTCCATTCAACATGGACACAAACTTTGAAATGGAATGTAGCAGGCCATCACCTAGAGCGGGCAGACCTGTGCACGAAAAAGGGGCAGGGCTTAAGGGCATTTTGGCAGCAATTGGTCCAGGGAACCAGATACAGAGAACCAGTCAAGGGGAAAAGGTATGATAAGAGGGCAGAAAAGTTTATGGCAGTGTGGGTTATTCGGATGAGGTCAAGTGAGAAGGCAGACCAAAAGAGCAGGTGGAGGAAGAACAGCTGTGCGTGGGGGTATATTACAGGTGGTGTGTGCAAGGTGAGGTATTGGTTGGTTAAAGAAATTAGTACTTGGGTGTAAATGCGTGTAAGGTGAGTGAATGAGACTAAAGGACAGTGTAGGAGGTGAGAGGGTGGTTGGGAAAGGTGACAGAAAGGAATGAGACTGTAGGAAGAGAGCATAGTGGGAGAAAAGTGTAGTGTAGTAACACCTGGTGGACTAGGGAGGGAAAAGGCCACAGGAGACAAGAGGGATGGCCTTAGGTGAGCCCATTCTCCAGCATTTGAATAAAACCTTCGAGAGTTGCTGTGTTCATGAGGCCATCTGTGACAAAAGGGAGAACAGTAATGGTGTAAGCACCCAGCCCTGCCCGACTCCAGGATTAACCGAGAACCAGGGCATGCATTGACCTTCACAACCTGAAAGCACACATGCTTTATAGTACCGTGATGCACAAGAATCAATACATTAACTAGGTCTACCAGGCAGTTCAGATCTCTCAAGCGCTGTCAAAGTTTATCCTGGTTGACTAAGGTCATGCTGGAATCTATGAAGGTTAGACAGACATTTATAGATCAGGACATTAGAAATAATACACATTTAGGTCTTGTTAATTTCTAAGCCAGCCTACACAGAGCACCAATTGAATCATTATAAGAATGTTCTCATCGCCCCATGATATCAGAATGGCTTAAATTGCTCTTCCAAAAAATCTTTAATTAGGAATGGAGTAAAGAAATAGATCCCCATGTCACTGGCCAATCCCTAGAGCCCTTTTTAAAAACTGGACAGCCGAAAGCTGATTTCCTGTACTCTGGAAATGGCCCCTCCTTAATTACAAGATTGAAGTGTGCCAACTATAGGGCCTAAAAGTCCTCAAGACTCCTTAAGGGGGTCCACTAGGATACCATCAATTCCGGGGCTTCCCTTTTGAAGCCGGATTACATATAGATGTCAGAATCTCAAGTACTCAAAAGCATATCTGTGTTCCCTTTGTATCTACTAATTTAGAGTTATCCCAAAAATCCAGCAATTCTAGCTGGGTAGAATTCTCATCATGACACTTGTCAATAACTACAAATTACTGAGACGTTTCCATTTCTAGCTCATGAGATTTCTAGGAAGCCCAACAGAGGAGCTCCTTGAAGCGGAGAGTAGCTGCAACTAGGCACTGACAAAACACAGCGCTGAAGGCAGGATCCATGTTGGCAATAGATAAAAGTACTTTGGAGGGCTAAGATTCTGGTAAAAAACCATTGAGCATACCTGAAAGCAAGTACTCAAGCCAATATAAACACATCACAAATTGGATGCATGCAGCTTTTCCTACTCTTTCAAATGGGACCTCCAGCATATCTGTATGTTGTTTCTGTGATCCTAGACTCAGCCCTTAGGCTACCAGATTTGCTTTGTAGTGTTCTATAGAATTATACAGCACATCGCTGCCTTTGCATGGTGGTCTGGTGCTCTCGTGGATCTGCAAAGGAAAGTGGTGGAGGGTGGTCAGGGAGACAGAGGGGAAATGACATGGGGCCTCGGACCCAGGGGGAATTACCGGTGCCAGAATTACAGCACCGGTGGTCCGGTAATTCCGGCGCCGGCGTTCCTTTACTCCCCATTCCGGTGGACTCCACGGGAATGGGGTCCATGGAAACACTGGCACCATGCGGTAATGGTGCTGGAGTTTTCACGTCCGTCTGCGGCCGGTGGCATTAGACCCGCCAGGTCAGACTTTGCAGGTGTAACGCCACACGGCCGCAAAACTCATAGTTAGCCGGTCTGGAAAACGGTGCTGGTACGGTTTTACCGGCACCGTTATATCCAGACCGGCTAACTTGTAATGAGGCCCAAGGAGTTGTGCTTTAACTTTGGGTGCTTATAGAACAATAAGCATAAGGTGTCTGCGCAAGTGTGTTCTATTAGGTGGGTATTCACTTGTACATTGGAGGAATTGTGTTTACAGATGGGAGGCCTCAAGAGTTGACTTGTAAGGGTGTTTGATCGGTTGGTGAGGTTTGGAAGTTGATTGAAGAGATGTAGAGTTTTGAATTGTTTAGACAGGGGGATATGGTCGAGTTGGCATGTTCAGTCAGCATGTGGTGTGTGTTAGGAAGGTTGAAATAGGAGGTTGTTAGGGTGTTTCGTACGGATACCGAGATGTGAAACACAATAGGGGACAATGTACATTGTGCAGGACTTGCAATTTAGAGGGTAGCCCTGCTGTCTATAGTCTGACAATATATGGTGCAGGACATGCGGTTTGGGTAAGTAGCTCTGCCGTCTAACGTTTTAGCATGTACGGTAGGGTATGTGCGATTTATGTATGATAGCTTAGCTGACTAATGCCAGACCAGGTACATTGCAGAATGCTGTCTAAATATGGAACATGCAATGAGTAGTAAATGCAATTGAAGGGATAGCTTCCAATGAATACATTATTTCCATGTAAAGTAGGGTTTGTGATGCAAGGTAAAACGAGCAGTCTTCTATCGTGCCCTTTTGCCACTATTGGTGCCATTGCTGAATGTGGCTCTTCAATATTAGAGGCAACATTCGTGGGGCAATGGGAAAGCCAAATGCGAAAACTATGGTGTTGAAGGGTGCAAGGCAGAAGTACCCGGTTCCTGAGTGCCAGTGTGCTTGCTATGAATTTAGCAGACACTTAGGAGAATGTTATCCAAAGGGAAGAGCCCACAATCTGATAAACTACAGCACTTTGGGTCTAGTTAAACACTGTTGTAGGAGAGTGAGGGGGGCTAAAGAGAAGAGCTTTGTTGCGGTTAGTGTTGATATGCTAATGGCTAGGCCTGTGGTAACAGGCTGTCTGGATTTGAGCAGTGTAAGGGGGAGGTAATCTAGATGGTTAGTGGGGAGTTGGGGGGGGGGCGAATAGTAGGCCATGGAAGACATAACCTGCTATACCCTACACTACCACCACTGGCCTCTTGCAGACCGCCCCCATTTCACTAACTCATATTGCCAGTGTATCAGTCACCCTCTCCTCCAATTTCTCCCCTAGATCACATCCCCCTCAGGTACATTGTATCCAACGTACAGCTAAACAAGCAATGCTTAGCATCTACGAGTTTGCAGATGAGGGCAAGGGGTAGTCTGAAAACTCCAAGAACCTCCTTTAGTAAGTTGGTTTGCAGGCTGAGGCACCTCAAACCTCACTCACATGCATGGGCGCTTTGCTCAGTGGCCTGCAGGAACTTTTGCTGAGGCAGGGCAAGGAGGCCTATTTTTTTGCTGTTTCCCACAAGTCCCTTCTGCCACAGTGCAAAATGAAACAAGTAACTAGGTGTCCAGGTGGCACCAGGACTTCGGTACCAGTGATGTTGCAACACTGCAGGGGGTTCATCACTGTGAAACAAGGTGAAGAAACTATTGAAATGTAGTGTGTGGATCCCACAAAAGGGCAGTACACGGCCTAAAAGGGGTTGTAGTAGCTGCAGGAAGGGGAATAGCAGTATACAGTGACATAAAAGGGGTGTGGGTGGGGCAGAGGGGGGAAGCAGTAGAACGTACTTTTCAAATAACACTGCAATCTAGAGTTTGCAGTCTCAGGCTCCTTGCTATGTAAGGGTCTCTGGACAATTTCATTACAAAGCTGAATAAAGTGATGGAACCAAGGCAAGAACGGCCATGCTTTACTTATCCAGATTTTAAGTGTTGTTCTTCCAAGGTAGGGAGGGGATGTCTGGGTAAGCATATGCACACGGTTTGAGGTTCTCCCCACAGTTTCCTGGAGCCGGGAAGAGAATGCCTCGCCCATTAATAGCCATTTACACTACAAAGAGGTACTTCTACACACGTTGGTATGTTGACTGGGGGAACAATGTCCCACCTGTGTTTGTGTAGTCTTGAACTGGTGGTTCCAAAGCCACGAAAAGGCATGCGTTTTGGCTGTCTGAGATCTGTTCAGCAGCTTGGTAATTTTCTACTTTCTTGTGGGGCCTGCGTTAGGCATCATTTAGGGGGATAACTTTGTTTGAGCAGGTCAGCTACATTTTAGGGGGATAGTTGACTAAGGTCCGACCATGTAAGATGCAGGACGTGTGCTTTCGAGGGATAGCTCTGCCATCTATAGCCTGACCAGTTAATTTAGGTCAATGGTAAAGCTATACAGCATACCATGAGGTTAAGTGCAGGGTAACATTTTCTCATTCTTTTTAACTGGCATTTTGTATTTCTACTGGAGCACAGACTTCTTTTTAGTCAATGGTTTTTGGGGTGCACTCCTTTTGAACCTATTCTTTTGTACCGTATGGCAGCACATAGGGCACTAAAGTGCTCGAAACTGCTGCCCACGTTTGATGCAGTGTTTTTGGCAGACTTCCTTCCAGCCAAGGGTAGGATGTGGCCATATATGGTCTCCCTCTTTGCAAGCTCAATGTTAATGGAGCTGGTTTGGGCTAGGTGGGGGCTGCAGACAGGCCCAATACGCCTTCCAAACCTTGTGCGAGTCAGCTGGCCGTCAAGGGCTATGTTGCCCCAAGGGGTGTTGAATACAGGTCCCCTATGTAAGGTGTGGTCCTCCAGCCCAGAATTTAGCATATGGGGGGCAGGAGGATCTGAAGCCAATCGTCAGACTACTGGAGAAAAGTATCCAAAGAGGCCTCAGAGAGACACTAGGACTGAAATTGAGACCACTATTGGTCAAGCCATTTACCACAAGGCAAAGCTCTGCTGTTCAACCAATAGGTGAGAGCCTCCATGGTGCATTCCTTCCTTGTGCCGATATGCCTAACCAGTTTTGGGCCCTGCATCTTTGAAGTCTTCCTCCCACAGCTTGGTGGAGTGTCTGGTACTGGTGGGGACTTCTCCAGTTACTGGGAGCTTGTGCAGCCTGGTGCAGTGCATCCTATTAATGGGCCTGGGACATCGCTGCTCTGCCTGCCTCTGCCAAGGTGGTGAGTCGTGGTGGAGCCAAAGCTGTACGTCTTGCTGCCTACAGATGCAGTACAAAGACATTCTAACAGCTCGTTGTACCAGAGGTGCCCAGTGGACACCCCCAGACATTGTGGGAGTCATTGCAGAGGTGGTGGTTCATTTCCAAAAGTTCCGGAACGGAGATTGGAAGCTGAAGACCACTTTGCTCCTGCGACCACTGGATCTCCATGCTAGAAGCACCAGTCAGAGCAGTTATCCTCCATGGCCCGATTTACCAGGGGTCGTTGATGGTCTTTATCGGGATCCAAGGTGCTGCGGTTACTTACCTGTCCTTACATGCCACTATTTGGGTCTGGCCTTTGGTGGAAGAACCTGCCATCCTGTTTGGGGTCCTAACTTCCTCCTAGTTACACAGGAAATCTAAGGCACTATGAAATATTTCACTGGCTTTAGTACTACCTTCACTGAACCCCATTACTTTCTATGTGAGAACTATAAACCACATAGAAAACTAGCCCCAAGTGCCCAAAATCGGATTACTTGCATTGAACATTTGAGAACTCTTTTCCTAGGATAGGACTTTGACTCATTAGGCTAAGTGCTAGTGTTGCCTTATAACATTATAAGGTCTAGATTATACTGCCCCACTTTAGGCCATTGAAACAGCATTGAAACTAAATTCTAAAGTATTGTGGGTGTGTGTATGTTGCATTTTGAACTCAACTGATTGCACAAGTGTAGATCTGGTGATTGAACTCTTCGTATCTTTGTATTCATGCATGTGTATTGCTAAATGCTGTATTTTTTGCACATCCCTGTGAGTAGACAGTAATTTGTTTGACAAGATCGTGTGCTAGGTGCAACTGCTCATCTTCATTAATGAGGGTTTGGGTCAGACATGTGTGAAATCTTTGCAATGCCACCAAGTTTGGCTTCCTAGAACCGTATCCCAGAGGTGGTTTAAAATTATTTAAAAAAAAAAAGATAATAAACCTTGCACCCGTTAAAATCCTAGCTCATCAACGGGCTCTTACTCCTCTTATAGCTGACTGTTATAGTAACCAGTCCCCCGTCACTAACTCTGGTCAATCCCGTCCTTTGATTTCAAGGATACGAGTGTACCTAAAGTCATTGCGCTCCTTAAATCTATTAAACCCTCCAATTGTGAAGGAGATGCCTGCCAGGCTCAGCTCAGTAAAGATTGTGCCCCCCACCCTTGCCTCACTGCATATATTAATGCATCCTTCCAGTCTGGCCATGTCCCAACTGGACTTAAGGAAGCGTGGGTATGACCGCTCCTTAAGAAACCCACCCTCGACCCATCGGTCCCAGGGACCTACAGACCCATTACCGCTGTCCCTTTGCTTCTAAAAATTGTGGACAAAGCAGCTTACCTGCAAGTCCAAAAATTCCTAGAAGACAACCATATTCTTGGCCTTCGGCAGTCTGGTTTCTGGCCTCAACATGGCACCGAAACGGCACTGTTCGACCTAAAAAAACAAATGGACGACCTCAGACGCAGGCAAACCTGCGCTCCTTCTGCTCCTTGATTTATCAGCAGCATTTGACCTAGTGGACCACAAGACTCTCTGCCATCATCTCTCCACGGCGGCACATTTCTCCCAGAGGGCCCGTTCCTGCAACACCTCATTCTTACAGGAAAGTCTATGATCTGGCACCCCCCTACTTGGTCCAAAGAATTTCCAAGTCAACCTCAACCAGGCCTACCAGAATGGCTTACACAACAGAATCTCTATGCCCGAGACCTGCAGAGTTTGTGCTGGCGGTACCAGTTTTCCTACTATGGCTGCCTTGCAATGGAACTCCCTCCCCTCTCATATTAGGATGATTGACTCTCACATAGGTTATTTGTATGACCCTGCACCCTTTACATACCCCTTGCATCTTTGATGACTGTTGCTTAATTGCTTGGATGTTACCCCTACGCAATATGGGACCTTCATGAAATTGTATGATTTGCCAAATGCCTAATTTATCTATATCCCCAGGCAATATGGAAACCTTCATGAAACTATTATTTGCCAATACTTAATTTATCCATGTCTGTACTGACTGTTAATCAGCCACTCGCCTGTAATGTTACATGCGAAATGCACAAATCACCTATGTTACATCCATTTATTCGACCACCTATATTGTAACCAAAAAAACTTTACTGTTGGGCCGCATTCGTTGTAACACTGAATAAGGCCTACTTACATTCGCCTGTAATAGCGCCTCGATGCCTGTGGGATGTAGTGCGCTCTACAAATCCAAATAAAGAAATAATCAGCCAGCTTTAAATCGCTCTACACCTACAAAGGAAACCATGACAAAACGTGCAGCACTAATGGCAATCGCATATCCTGCTTAGCCACTTACGGTACCATTTCTCACTGAGCAGACACTTTCAAAGTTCTCTGCTGCAGTCACCAATATAACCAGAGGTCACAGTGGCCACTGGTCACCCATCTGTGGCCTGTTCCCAAGCTATGGAACACTGTGAAAGGCTTCAAATGTAGCATAAGCAACTAGAGAAGGCAGCCTTAATAATTCTGAATATGGGCATATCCTGCAATTGTTCCAGACTGTAGCACTTTCTGCAACTAATGTATGCTTGATAAAGTGCTCCAGTTGAGGTGATCAGAGGCCATGGAACCCATCTCAGCCATAGGGCATGACCAACTTCCAGTGGAGACAACAGCTCAAAAATGGGTCAAATATGGTTATGTTTTCTAGCTGCCAACTCCCATCAATGGGCGAAAGGATGCTTGTGACCCAACCTTAGCTTGCATCCCAGTTACATTAAAGAGCCCCATTAAAAGACCCCTACACTCCAAAGGCAAAAGAATAGTGCAGAAAGAAGCTCAACCCGTTAGCACATATAACAATTGGACTAAACAGACTATTCCTGGGTCAGTATTAGCTATCAGCACATGGCACATAGGGGTAAAGTGAGGGTAGCGTATGCATAGGTATTGCCCCCCTGGAGAACACGTGCAGAGAAACCAAATAGCTGGGTGGGGAAAATAAAATGTACAAGCACGACTTCAGATACAAATTTTGGGATTTCTTTCAAACTATGAATGTTCCCTTTCACAAAAAAAAAATTGGAAATTTAAAAAGGTGCATACTGTAGTCGTTAGCTTCTGAGTAAACAAACATTTGGCAAATAATCCTGGTCAGATTAGGACCCGCGAGTACGGGATAGATCCAAGAATTGAAAAAGCCATCTACAATGGTTGCACAACCTATGACGGCACCTGCATTTGGTAAGGATTTCTTTTCGGCTAGATAACTGGTAACTATCTTAAATACAAGATATTATCAACATAAAATGTCGCAAAGAATTACCTCTTCATCTGCAAGGCCCTCTTCTTCCATGGCCAACTCCAGCTTCTTTTGTCTATATGTAAAGAGAAATAAAATCTATGACCATTTTAAGTTCAGATTGGAATTATCAGCAACAAGCAAATGGTCCTCATTGTTTTTACTTCAGGTTTACTTTTTTAAAAACTATTTATTAAACTTAAAACCACTGGTCCATAAAAAATAAAATTACCTAAGTAACACATTCCATATAAACAGCATATCATGTATACTATTTAATTCTAATTACAATTAGCACCCTGGAGGGTGGAGCCTTGGGCCTCCCAGCCAATCACAGAACTCTACCTTTACCTCATGCACTAGAACTCCCCAGAGCAGTGGGAGGCTGCCATTCACCACCACCCGCCAAGGGCAGCAGGTAAGTCCTCCCCAGTCCCCTCTTATCACCTCCCCCCACCCAAACCCCTGCCCCACTACCTAGAGCAGTTTGGGCTGGACTGCCCCTTTTGGGGTAGGACCAAGCCTGATTTGCATATGTTTTTTTCCCCCCTTCTGTAATGGCTTGGCAGGCTGAAAAATGATGGTCTGGAGGGTTGCCCAGAGCTTTGCCTGTGGTTATGATTAATTCAAAACCTTCCAGCCATCACCTGTTTTGCCAAAGTCACCCCGAGTAGGACGGGTATGCCCAGACATGGGTCCTGAGTCTGCCGGGCCTAGAGACCCAAGCTACTCCTCACTGACGACGCCCAACAAGGCTGAAACATGTCTGGGGATGCTTGTGGTCTCGTGCAGAAGGGATGTGACCTAGCAGTTCTGGCTGGACTGCCCCTTTTGGGGTAGGACCAAGCCTGATTTGCATATGGTTTTTCCCCTTCTGTAATGGCTTGGCAGGCTGAAAAACGATGGTCTGGAGGGTTGCCCAGAGATTTGCCTGTGGTTATGATTAATTCAAAACCTTCCAGCCATCATCTTTCTGTTTTGCCAAAGCCACTACCTAGAGCTGCCTGGTCCCTCGCTGGCGCCTGGAACCTTTAATTTCCGGCACTTTGCTGCCACAGCAATGACGCCCTTCTCCCTCGACCATGACGGCCATCTTGGTCGCTTTCTTTTTAAGTTGAGAAACTGCAACCCTGCCGTTTCTCAACTAAAAAACCTATTAGCACTTCAGTAAACATGTAAGCATGCTGGGGTGCTAATCGCAATAAATCCCTCCGGACAGGGGAGAATTTTACGCCCCGACGGGAATGGCACCCCCCCGTCGGGGTGTATTGCTTAATTAAATCTTGCATCTACCAGGATACAAGACAAATATGAAAGCAAGAATTTACAAATTGGTACTGCTTATCAAAAACACCAGGCCTATATTGAATCGTTAAACTATAACAAATTCAATTGAATTTGGAGCACGTATGCACAAGTTAACAACATTCTGGTTCTTGACCTCCTCTCTGAACACGGAAGATATTTAACTACCCCAAATGTAATATAGGAAAAACTATCTGCACTAGAATAATACTTCAGTCAAACAACAAGATTTTTAATTATTGGAGTCAATACCATCTGCTCGCTTTAAGGGAAAGATCAGGAGGAAGTGTACCAAATCCTCTTGAGTATAACAAGGCAGAGGTATTACTGCTGAACACATACCAGCATGCTGTTAGGGAGAATTCTCTTCTAAGGCTAATTTCCCTTACCTATAGAGTCCCCCAGCAGCTTTGCTGGATTTGAGGGGTTTATTTTTTATTTTTTTCTCCTGCTAAGAGTGAGACTCCTTTTCCCCACTCTTAGACATGTTGCTGATGTGTGTTTTAGGCTATTTGTTGTGCTTATGGACTATGGGGTTTTTCCTCACCCTCATAGGCATCATCTTTTTACATGTGTGTTACACAGCACCCTCAGTGCAGTAACACAGGGGTGTCACAGTGACCCCCAAACATAGACTCCATACTCTGGGACTGACTATCATCTCCCAGGGCATGTAAAGTACCCATTGACTTTACTAGTCAATTATGAAAAAAACAGTACAACCCATCTTACTATGGAGGTACTGGGAAGGGTTAATAGTTTTTCCCCCTAGAGTTCATATTCGAGAGGGTACTGTCCAGTCCCTCTCTCCAAAGTTTCTGGCTGGTGGCAGTGGTTACTACTGTAAATATTCGACGCAAATATTTCCCTATGGGATTTTACCATTGTTCGAGGCTACCACTTTTACTGACAGCCTCTAACAAACGGCCGGTTTATTTTATTATTAACTGTACTCCGGTAGGTTTTTATTGCCAGATCTTTGATATTATTTCTTTCTTGTGTCTTTCTCTGAAATCTTAACCCGGGTCGGGGATCCTTTGTTAGTCCTTTTGGCTGGCATCTGCACAGAAGCCCTCCTCTCGGCGCCACAGAATCTGGGGTAGACGATGTGTGGAAGGGGGAATAGGCACCCTGGACAGGGTTACCTAGACAACCCAAGTCGCACTCTGCCCTGATAGGCTGGGGGGTTATCCCGCCAGGATAGCCACCCCACTGTGGGAGTGACAGCTAGGCTGTATGAATGGGAGTTTTTCTGCATAAAAGCAGGACTGTGAGGACTGGAGGACAAGACGTCGCCACTGAAACTAAGAAACCCGAAGAGGAGAGAAGCTGAAGACATCTGCAACGACTGAACCACCGGTGAAGCCATGCTGCAGATCCTCACCACTTTTCTCCAACAACTTGAGAAGATCCTCGCCTGTAAGAGTCTTCTTTCCTTAAGCTGGTGGGGCCAACCAGTTCGCCAATCGCCTTCCAGTACCTGCCTTTGTCGAATCGCCAGTGTCCTGCACTCGGAGACGGGATAGCCAGGCACACGGGTGCCTGGCTATCCGTCCACCACAACTGTGATTTAAAGGAGCGTACCTTTTATTCGTTTTGGCAGCACCGCGGCTGACTTCATCCCTGGGCAGTGAAGTGACTCGAACCTTCCTCCACGACGAGAGCCTCTCTTCCTCTGCTGGATCTCCCAAACTGCAGGAACTGCCAGGAACTACTGCCACCGCAGGAGCCTCTTCCACTTTTAAAGGTACATTGTTCCGCCAGGCCTCCCGTTTCGTTGGGTACTGCTAAAGGTGTTTTAAATCCTTTACTTACCTACTGAGTTGGCCGCCCCTATCGTCTAACATTGTCTTTTACCTTCTGCAACCGCCTTTTCAAATCGTTAAACAAAGGCTTGACTGCAGCTACTAGAACAGTTTGATCCGGGGCACTTTGCCTTGTACCACTGACTCTGGCACAGGCCTATTGACCCTGGCTAAATATGTTACAACTCCCTTCTCTAGATTGCTTTTCACCAAGAAATGTGTAGGTGCACCTAAATTCTTATATAACCACATTTTCCTTCCCCTCTTTAATATTATGAAGTGCCATTTTGCTTGGTTTTCATCTAAGTATTGCTTATGCTAAAGTGCTGCCTTGCCTAACTTGTTCACAATCAGCTTGGGAAGTATTGCTGGTGTGTTAAAGAGTCTAATCCTGTATAACTTGCTCTTTCCCTCCCTTTGAGATATTGTTAGAGTGCCATTTTTGCTTAGTTTACACTGTGCCGTTTTGCTCAGTTTTCACCCTTGGTCAAACTTGTCTACAATTTAAATAGGGAGTTGTGTATACTTTTCTTGACTGTTTTAACTTGATTTAATAATAGTGATCTGTGTGATGAATTTAAGAGTGTGTAAAATAAATATATATTCTTTTTGATACAAAGCTTTGGTCAGTGTTTCCTTGTTCCATAGCATTGTAGTCCTATTGTGTAAACCCTGAATACTGCTCATCTCCCTCTTGAGTTAGGTCTGACTGCTCAGCCACATCTACCAACTAAATCTGTGTGGTACAGACTGATACCAAAGGGGATTTATTGCATATACCTGTAGTCCTAATCTTCTGTAGTGCTCCCTAAGGGAACTGCATAGGATGCTGCCTAACACGTGCATTGAAAGTTGGCAAAGGTAATATACCCAGGCACAGTTGAATATGATGTGCCCAAATTGGTGTGGTTCAAAACGGTCAAGCTATGGTTCGAAATCTGGGTTTTTGCACCTCAGGGTAGGCTGGATAATAACTTGAGTTTACCATGGCTCTCAGACACAGTTTGAAATTGAGGGAAGCTGGGAAAGAGTTAGCTCCTACTTGTAGCTTACAACAGCCTGGTTAGCTTGATAACAAAAGCTACCAGGAGCTACTTTGGCTCTCCAGGCTAACAGATGCTGAACAAACACCTATGTGAATTAACTGTGTGCATTTGAAACAATCTAAAAAAAAAAAAATCCATACACCATTTAATGCATAAGGGGTCATAGATAATGGACAAAATTAGATGTTTGCATCTTATGTGGAAGTTACATTTGTGGAAAGCTAAGCACTAGCTCCTCGTTCCTCCGTGGTAGCTCCTAGTCACTGCAGGATACTGTGATTGACTCCTATGGAGTTATCACAGAACCCCTGCCTAAGGTCTCCTCCTAGGTGGCATGGGGAAGGCAGCCGCTAACAGATCGTAACCCTAGCGGGTGGGGTTAGCCAGGAGGATCACGACCTGTTATGCTTGATTCAAAATGGCACGGGCACGCAATGCATTCTGGGAGCGCTCAGAGTCATGTTGGATATTTACTTCATACCGCAGTGAAACGCTGCACACATTTTGCTGAGTGTTAGATTCACAATGCTGAGACAAACATGCTTTTCCAAACCTGGTATGCAGTCAAGGCCATTTCTGCTGGGAAAGCTAACGTTGATATGGCTTGCTACTGTTGTCCGTGGAGCGTGTTTTTAGAGCAGGGAGGCCCTGCGTTCCTTGAGGGGAGCTCTCGATTGACCCAGCTGGCAACCGACGGCTGTTCCTGAACTGCGCAAGTGGAATTTCCAGAATGTTCGAGAATTAACTCCCCTTTGTGGAGTGTGTATATATGTGGAGGCACGGAGGGGGTCAGGTGAGACTTCAGCCATAGAAGGACGCTTACGTCTGGCCTTCCTGTGAGCTGTGGAACTCTCGGCCTGGCTGTCCCCGGGGTCTTCCAGCCGCTTCTGGACAAGATGAGGACTTCTATTACGCTCACTGTGATGTATTTCCTTTTGACTTCTTTTGTAATGTATGACCTTACTATTTTTTTATGAGTTATTTCTATGTACTTGTAAGCTTTGAATAAATAGCCGTAAAGAGCTGATTTATCTTCTAAGAGTGCGTGGTTGTGAGTTATAGTGTGTCTGTTTTTTGTGGTTCAAAGTACTTGCTCCATAATTGCATTGATGATTTATGGTTGTTTCGTGCACTTTTCGGGGGAGAGCAGTACATGACCCCAAGGGAATAGGATGGCTCCGTTAGTAGACGCAGTATTTAACTTCTGCAGAGTGGGAGATTTCTATGGTGCCAGAATATTTAATGGCTTGTTGTCAGAGTGAGGCTTCCCTTTCCAAAACAAACCATCTTGTTGGTAGTGAAAACATGTGTACATCTCGGGAGGATAGCTCAGGGGAGAGGTGCTCACCTTGGAAACAAGACGACATGGTGCAACACAGGTTCGGTTCCAGGGTCCACTTTTAGAAACCTCTGGGTATTAAGCGCGTTAAGTAACCCATCATGGGAATATATATATAACAAAGTCGTGTTTGTGGGTTTACATGTGGCGTTCTTGGAGACGTAACTCCTCATGAACGGTGAGGTCTGGTGCAATGAATTTTGCATGGCAAATTCTTTATTTCATTGCTGAATTAATGCCACCATTTCTGGTTCGATGAGTCACCCCGTTCCCAAGATAATTCATGTTTTTTGTTTTTCAGCATTACATTTTGTGGTGTTCCACTGCCATCTACAGGTCATTTGTAAAAAAGTGTGCATCGTAGCTGAAATATGATCAACACCTGATTAACTTCTATTGCATAATTTTGTAAAGGACAGGTATGTCGCCCTCATGACATCAAATGGAATTTTGCTACAATTTGAAGATGACAGTTGAATCAGTTGATTTGAATAAGCTTCCATGTGTAGCAAAAATAATTTTCTTCTGTACTCTCTCCTTTCATAAATGCTTTAATCCCAAATATATTTTTACAGAAATGCCATGAAAAACAAAAAAAAGTTATTTAATCCCACCCAAAACAAAACATTGAAAGCTGAAACATGATAATCTGAAAAAGGAATCTCTTAAGACCATGAAGCCGATAGAATTCAACAAATATTTTCAGACAGAACAATGAAAGTTCTGAAGAACCCAAAGCAAGACTTGTTAATCAGAGAATTTGTGCTGCTAAAAAACAAAGCAACAAAACTGCTGAAGAAACTCAAGCAAGACTTACTGATCAGAGATTTAAAAATCTGAGAATTGAAATTCCGAGCAAAGCTGGGTACTAAACATTAACCCCTCTAAAATCCTTCCATAGAGGTGTATTCAATAAAGTGAATCAAAGATGAAGGCCGTATTTGTGATACAAAGGGGAAATCAGAGGATTGGGGACTTCAAGTCCAACAATGTCTTAAATACTGGGAAGAGGGGCTCAGAGGCACAAAACTGAAATATGCAGTCTAGTGGTTCTAATGACCAACACCTGAGCAGGGCATTTGAATATTTAAGGCCCCCTCAGGTGCAGGCCATTACAATAAGAAGGTGGAGTAGCAACAGGAGTTGCGAGCTGAAGTTGAGAAATGAAGATGCTGGAGCCCCCGCTGCCTTTAAAGCGGATTAGGTCCCGAGAGGGTCTTCGGAGTTGAAAATTTGAAGTACAGAGGTTGCGCAAGTGAGAAGCGTTTTTTGACAAGCTGACCCATGGGAGAGAGTCTCTCCTTATTTCGTGCCTGGTCGTGGTGCCTTGCGAGCACCGGAGTGCAGGAGGACCAAGACATGCTCCTTTCCCCGAGCGTCGCGAGCCACAGGAACACGACCAAAGTATTCAGACATTCAGGAATCAATAGAAGAAGCAGCGGTGCGAGCAGATGCATGCAAAGAGACCAGTGAGTTGATCTGTATTAGGTAACACCGGAATGCTCCATAGTTGAACATTGACCGCTAACAGATATTTTTAATACCGAACTAATGCAAGAAAGTCTAATCGGTACTACGCTCACTTTGAAGGAAGACCAGAAAGGAAAGGCTACAACTTATTGCCAAGACAAAGGGGCAATATTGAAGCAAGATTATAACCTGTAATGCCAAAGTAAAGACGGCGCAATACTTCAGAAAGCATGTAACCTACATTGGCAAAGTAACAAGAGAACAATATTGCATAAATATTGTAACCCTTATTCCCAGCGTGAGGACAAGGCAATAGTTAAGCAAGACATTAACACGCGTTACCCAATCCAAAGAGGGACATGTGTAATAAAGAGACATTGTCAGCAGTTTCTTAATGTGAAATTAAGAAATAAAGAGTGGCAGGAGAGAAGCCCTACTTGTAAGAGGTATCGAGGAGGAGTGGAATATAACCTGCATTGCATGTGACAAATCAGTGGAACAAAGCACCAATGCGTATTGTGTCCTCACAGAAGAGCTTGAGAATCTCAATGTTGTTGAAAGTCAGACTATTTTGAAAGTGTGAAGCAAGCCTCACCACAGTGTTAGGAGTTTTTATCCTGGCAGGAAAGGGATTGTTGGTGTTAGTCCTGGTAGGTTAGTGGACCAGGAAGAAGCCATTGAAGTACTACATTATGGTTGAAGGTGGTTATGGAAAGAAAGTGGCAAGGCCACTATTGCGTTTGATGAACTGTGATAAAAACCATCCTGACAAAAACATTGTTGTGAATCAAGAAGAATTGTGGAAGTGTTCATTTTCCAAGAAGGAAAAGCGATATTGACTATCAGTTTGAAGATCAATACTTTTCTTTTTGTTTTGTGGAAACTTTGACAAAATGTCAAGTTAAAGACTTTTGGAGTAAGAAGAACTTTGAGAGCAGAACTTGGCTACAAAAAATAAAAAAGCTTTCTTATTTTGAACTTTGATTGGAAATCCTGCTTTGAACCTGGGGAAGGGGACCCAGGTTACAAGGATACACAGTTTCCAGGTTTACGTTGAGCATAACGGTTATTCCTGTTAAACCTGAATTGCCCTACCACATCTTTATGAGTTTAATGTATGTATAAGTGGGAGGGACAGATTCATTTTATCAGAGTGTTTTCCTTTAGTTTTATTTTGATAGGTAGGGAAATCCTCTTTAGGGAAAGCAAGGCCGTTGTCACACCCTTGCGAGTTAATAAAATGGCTACTTGTGAAAAACCTTTACCAAGTTGTCCGCCTCGCATTTCTGACCTCTCAATACCCATGAGCTACTTTTTGTTCCTGCTTATCCAATCTTAATTTCAAGCCCTGCAGACACCATTCCTTTTCAACTCTCATCTTTGCTTTTGTTCCTCATACCAGATCTAGCCAATAGGTAATTTAGATTTAAATACCAGAGTAATTATCTCACAGCCTTTGGCTAAGAGAAATTTCACCTTGGAACTTTAGGCCATCTAGACTACTCCTTAAAAACTGCTTGCCATCGAGAGGTCCAAATCTTAATCCAATGCAACAAATGTAAATCGATAGTAAAATCATTCCCCTAGTAGTCCAACTCCAACAATAATGTGCCAAATGAGCACTACTGGGGAGACCTAAGAGCGCTTTTAAGAACAACATTGCTGACCCACAAAATCAGATGTTACCAGAGCCTCAAATCTTCGAACTATAGAGGGCAGTCGAAGACACTTGGGGGTTTGCATATTTCCTTTGCAGGTTTTACAGCATTACCTCCAGATCCTATTACTTCCACATCGGCCAAACTAAGATTCTAGTTTAATCGCACCCAAGTACTCAAAATTATCAACCTATTTTGATTTTACCTTGTAGTCTTAAAATATGCAGGGGGGCATGCAGCCACTGCATGGCACACGTATAATTAGGTTTAGATTAACAACACTTTCTTGATGCAATTATCATTCAAGTATTAAAGTTGTGCAGTAACTAAGATTATGTTTTTGATATTAGTATAGCATCGCCTGCAAATAAAAGCAGATCATTCTTTTTGCTGCAGAGTCACACAGCAAATGACTCAGCTGAATGACACTGCAAGCAATCTCACTTCTATAAAGGAAAAGGAGGGACAAGCAGACATCTCTACCTCACTCAAACCACTGGAAATATTGGTGTCACCACCAGGGCCAGACTGGACTCCTCAAGAAAAATGACCAGTATATAGGTATTGCATAGCAATCAATAATGCCGGACATATCATAAAATGTGCCAGTTCCTCCCACAGCAAGTCACATGGCACTGTTTCAGATGGAGGGCAACAAAGGCCAGGTAGGTCTCCTGCCTGCCTATAATAATATACTTTTGTAAAAGTAGGTTTAGGTAGAACACTTGGTCAACAGTTGAAATTTGTTTTTGAAAGCCAGCTTGCTAGAGTGCAAAGTCTGTTTTTTCCTAAACAAAGACCTTAGGCAACCTAGGAACACTTCCCCATTAACTGTTGGACAAAGGATTCAATAAGGAACACTGCAGATAGTTCATTGGGGCTTTCTTATGCCTTTTATAAGTATTGGGATGATCTCAACAGCTTTCTAGATATGCAGGAAAATCATGCAGGAAAATCAGATCTATTGATGCAGTTAAACAACTTCAGCATGAACGGAACCCAAATATTAGGTTCCTGTTTAAACATTTCCACAGCTAGCTTGACTTGATCAGCGCTTTAGCCACATTCTGCTTCTCTAATGAGTACACGTGAACACTAAAAATTCACTGCCCACCTTTTTACATATGCCAGTGGTCCAACTAGGTAACCACTCAATTATCCCCGGCTATCGTGCATATAACACAAAATAAAAAAGGGTGTGCCGGCTGCTTCCGTTTGATTACAATCATGTACATTGGTCTCCACCGATCAACCACCAGAACAAGGTGCCAGCTTTTTTGTAGACCTTCCCAGTTTCCCTCACATGCACATTTTATACCTTATTTATAGCTTTTCCAAACCTAATTTACTCTGCAATCTTAGGAGTGGTCACTACATCAGATGGAAATTAATCTTTCATGTTCTTGCAATCAATGTCAAACTATGCATTGACTGGAGATTCTATGCCCAATCATCCTTCTGCACTTGGTTACGCATGGTTTAATAACCTACTCCATTTCGGTAAGGAACTCCCGGTCCGGAATACATGGAATCAGAAAGACTTGTTACTTCTGTTTTGATCTCTCCCAATAGTGACATATCTTCAATCTCTTTGGCTTCGGGTAATGCTGGATCCCACCTACACAGTCAAAGAAGAACGGCACACCCCTTTTGTTGTTTGATGACGTACATTAAAAGAGGAGTAACTATGAATGGAGAGGCGAGAATCCTACGCAGAGGCGAGACTCTGATGAGAAGACATCCTGGAGAGGCAGAGCCACGATAGACCGCAGAGCCAGAAGGCTGTCGTCCAGACCAGCAAAGGAGGCCTGGGTCAAGAAGGAGACTTGGCAGGTCCCTCTTGGAACTCCCGACCTCAGTCTCTCCTTGTACCAGCATGCTCTCCCCCCCCACCCCGTGGCTTCTGGTTAACAGGTGCACAGGATTCACAATAGGTCTCGGGTTACAGCATTCATAAGAGGTCTTAGCCAGAGTTTACATTTGTTCGAGTCACCACTCTGCTAAATTGCTCTCTTCAATGTATACCTCTATCAAATACACTGCCAGATTATCAATAAATAGTTTGAAGCTGGGTGGGTTCAATTTGCCCCTGGATCGCATTATTTTTCAAATAATTCATATACATTTTGCAGTCCATCAAGGGGTGTGCAAGGGTGCTCCTTTTCGCTTTGAGGTCACATGTTCCGGAGCAGGGTTTCTTTACTCGTGCGCAGCAATAACTGAAAAACCTTTGCAGTGGCAATTCCGTTTCTGCTGTGAAATTCTTTTTTCACAGGGATGCGCTTTGGGTTATAATATTATTATTGTCCAGCACACTAACAAAATAAACCTCATTGATCACTAAAGAGATCTGTAATGTAAGGCCCAGCTACACACAGATCTGCAATACAATCAAGCGTGTAGGCTGGGACTGTTCCCCACCAACATTTCATCCAGACGATATCCTAGTGGCGAAATTAAAACATGGTACACTGCCTGACCTCCAAGTTCGGGACTAAATCCTCAACTTGTCTTCCTGCTGAATCAGGGTGGCCCCATACCTGCCCCTAGGAACAGGGTGGAACTTCAGGACCATTTGGTGCAGCCATACACTGGCCATACACTTTGTTCCACAAACGCTCACCCCAGTTCTTACTTCCAAAGAGGGTTCTCTCTTGCGGCAAAGCAGTGAATCTTACCCAATGGTTTTTTTTTTCCTAGGCTGGTCTCAAGGCGGTCACACTGTCCATCCCTTCCAAAGCTGAAACTTAGCTTCACAAACGTAGTCTTGGAGATCTTCAGGGTGTCGGCCACACTGCAGATGAAATGGAACCTAAACATTTCCCCTGTAATTTTCTCTGGTAGCCAAGTCAAAGTGTAGTTTGTTTCTTGTGTAAGGCAGTTTGGTGGTAGGCGGGAGGGCCTTAAGAAGCAATGTCTCTGGGAGCTTTCTAGGACCCATTCCCACTAAGAGCTCAATAAATAACGCACCACTCAAATGCAAGTGAACTATGACAAAACTGAATGGAGCTGCCCCCACTTCACTACTGTAGCGTCGCCATTTTTTTCTACAGGTACAAATACTAACTTTGAGATCAGTGTCCTTACTTGCCGGAAGCCTCGCCCAATTGTTAGGAAAAATGTCTCTTTTGGCAACTTTCCCCTACATATTTCTATGGACCCCCAAACTTGGTTGTGTTTTTTAACCAGTCCTGACTTTTACATGGAAGTGCACTTCCCTGGCCTTTTGCTCATTTTGTCATGGGGAAACTGATCAATCCTTCAGACTATCAGTACTGGAAGTTTCCCGTTCAGGTAGTTTTTTAACAGTGCACATAGCATCTTACAATGCAGTGCTGTGTGGATACTTTTGTATCACCCTAGCATCTTACAATGCAGTGCTGTGTGGATACTTTTGTATCACCCTAGCATCTTACAATGCAGTGCTGTGTGGATACTTTTGTATCACCCTAGTCTTTTACACTTGGGATTTCTGGCTACTCTTGTATGTGCCTAAAGATAAGCTGGTGGTAGCAAACTTTTTTACCAGGTTGATTTCTAGTGTGCACATTGGCATTTACCGCGTCTGGCTACTAAATGTGGCTAGTGTCCTAAAATGGCCACAACATGAGATTTTCACTTATTCTTTTGCGATACTGTTTGGTCTTCATGCCTTCTCTGGTCAGGAATTGCCATGCAAGGCCATGCACTTGCCCGGGAAATCTGCTGTTTTTTGCAGCCTAGCAATGTCTTTGTGCGTGCTTGGCAAAGGAAGGGGATGGGACTGTCTGGTCCCACAGCACATCCGTGGTGCCTGAAAGTCTGAGGGTGGGACATGAGTAAAACCCACAATGGTCCCTGATTGGACCACTGCTGACTGTTTGAATGGTGCAGATCCTTACCACTGGTGGGCTTGGATTTGCTTGCAGTAAGAATCTTGGATAAGAAGAGAACTCCTGCAGCCATTTTTTCAGATCAGCGTTGGAGCCAAGTAACCGGTGTATAAAAACAGCTGACTGAAGATCTGTGGACGACTCCCAAAGAGACTCAGAATCCCATCCTGTGTTTGGCCTGGGGAAGCCCTGCTGGACTACCTGATCTGCGAAGGCCCTAAGCAGTGCTTCAACCCTTGGAGTGGAGGAACCAACCAGTCTTAATGCATTAGAGGATCAAGTCGTCCTGAGCCTTCCCTGGACCACCCAGTGGACTGGCCATCTCTCCAGTGGGCTACCTCGCTAGAACCACTGCTGTTTCTGGCTTCATTGCCAGATCTTTGGTAGTCACCAGATTGTGGTCCAAGTCGTATTGCTGTTGGATTTCAGCCTCCCAACTTCAAGGGATCCTGCTCTGGAAGGTCTTCTTGAACCGCGACTCAAAGGACGCCTGCCGTCGCAATGTGTGTTGATAGTCATTGGAACTCTCCTTCCTCCATCTGGTGAAGTGGCCTGAAGGAAGTCTGCATCAGTGCCTTCAACATTTCTTCCTCACCAAGGGTTGCACTCTCCTCCTGGAACCTACGGAAGAATCCTTGCACCCGCAGCTCCTGGGCACCTGTCACCGGAACAAACAGCATGAAATCTTATCTGCAAGCAGCAACCCCCAGTTGACCCATCTAGTCATCTGAGAAAAATCAGTCAGGGGGTTAAGTAACCATAGCACATTTGTCTCACCCCGTTCTCCTAGAATAAATCTTAGCATAAACTTTGGTTATTCCTTTCCATCGCTTTTTGATCATCGTCTCTACAAATAGCTGTACCTGAAAGATATGAACATAATTTTACATACCAGTAACTTTGTTGAATATCTCTCCGTCACAGTCCACCAACACAAGAACTCTCCTGCATCAAAAGAAGCTTTGCGACTTTTGGGCACAAGCCCCCACTCATCATAGATATTGGACTTATAAAGTTAGGGTATATTTTGTGTGACTTGATTCCTTTCTACTGCATCACTACTTACCTTCTTTTTGGTGAATAAAGGTAATGAATGCATTCCTAAGAACCTAAAGGTGACTGTACATAAGTTTGATTTTTAAGTGTTGTGTAATATTATCACTGGCTTGTTTCATGTCCTAGTGTGCGTTTTGGGCACAGGATAAATAGTACTTTTGTACTTGTCTAAATTGAATTGTGTGCTTTACTGTGTGGACGCATGGGGGACCCACTGTCCACACTCAAACTCTCCTGAGAATAGCCTTGACTGCTCTCCACACTTACCGTGATTGGGTTTTGGCTAACCCCTCAGAGTACCCCTGTTCACTAGAACTAGGGTTGCCTCCTAAACTCTGTCAGGCCAGATTCTAGAAAATCGATCATACTTGCTTTAAATCCTGTTGCCGGGGGACAAACCTTTCAAAGGACCTCCAACTCAACAGTCACTCAATCTGCAGAGGGTTATCTTGGCTCTACCATCGAAGCTGAGCAATTCGTGAAAACAGATAATTTCATTCAACACCCATTCAGGAAGCTCACACACAAGGGCGCCCATGTGCGTGAAGCAAGACACCCGTAATCCTGTAAGCACATTCACTCAGAGCAGACTCTGACCAGAACAGGCAAAACCATAGAGCCATGACTCAACTGGCTTAGTGCAATCAAAGCACAAACATGCAGAAGACAGTATCACCCTCACCTACTGCTGTGTTGGACCACCTCTGCAGTGCCCATCTGGCAGAGGGAGCCAGTGTTCACCCGCTCCTATGAAACAGGAGCTGCAGTCTATCACACCACAATATCATGCCGCTCACGTTATAAAACATGTTCCTCTTTTTTCCCCGGTTTGACCTCCAAGATCAGTCCTGGGCTTTAATTCTGAAAAACCCATACAGTAGGAGGAGGATACTGCACATTTAAACTGATATGCAGTAAGAGGGAGAGGAAATATAGGTGTTTTTTTGC
The DNA here is from genome assembly GCF_040938575.1 of Ambystoma mexicanum. Lineage (NCBI taxonomy): Eukaryota > Metazoa > Chordata > Amphibia > Caudata > Ambystomatidae > Ambystoma > Ambystoma mexicanum. The sequence continues at coordinate 99,301,983 of NC_090936.1, read as the reverse complement.
ATAGCAATGCCCACTTGCAGCAGGAAGAACCTTTGCAGAGTAGGTTTGGAACAATTAGCTGTAATTGCCTGAAACTTTGTTCACTCCCAGAGTATGCCAAATTCAAAAAACGATGCCTGCAAATTCAACATCGAGGTATATCTAACGCTGTATTCCAGTAACCATCATGTTAAAAAAAGAAATGGAAATTAGAAAAACCTTTGGCCATGCACGCATGATCTATTACAATAACTTCAGGAACATTATGCGAGGACCCGAATAATATTTCGGTTATCAAATGCAGTCATCTAGTGCTGGTCTTCCAGTGGACTGCAGAGTAACTTGATCAACCTAAGGTTCATTGGATAGAGCTAAGTGACTTGAAAAGTAAGAAATGGTGTGCTGCACGTGTGCGTGGAATTGAGGTGGCGAGTGACCGTGGCTGGCTACTAGCATGTTTACCCATGAAGAAAGCAGGTTTCTCATATAGTCTATTAAATGAAGCAAGAATCACCACAGTGCATATATGCAGTGCATTTTTGGATGTAAAGGATCAGCTGTTACAAAGCTCTTCAATATTTCACAATTACATAAAGATGGTACATAAAAGAGTGTTGGCTCTAAACTATTACACAAAGTGTGTGTGAGTGTGAGTGTGAGTGTGAGTGTGAGTGTGAGTGTGAGTGTGAGAGAGAGAGAGAGAGAGAGAGAGAGAGAGAGAGAGAGAGAGAGAGAGAGAGAGAGAGAGAGAGAGAGAGAGAGAGAGAGAGAGAGAGATCTTACTTTCTTGTGATAGCTAGTTCCAAAGTGACCTAATGTTAGACAGGAGCCAGCATCATTTGTTCAATTGTGGCTAGCACGTTTCTTTAAATGGATTACAACTTAATACCTGGCTATAGCTACCATCAAGATATACAGATGGTTATGTATTGCAACAATGGTGGGCAAATGGAATCTTACTTATCATGTGCAAGAATTACTTGTTCATCTATACTCTCTACTTAAATCCCTTCCATGTGAAAAGAGCTTTTCACGAAAAGGTTGCTTTAGAAAGATTGCTCCGTGACGCACGGAGCGTTCTTTCTAAAAAGAACCGTCATGCCCCTGCCGCACACGAGTGCACGCAGGGCAGGGGCTGACAGGCAGCCAGGACTCGAAGTGGCCATGACAGAAAACGGGAAAGTGTGTGTGTGTTGCATGTTTGTGTGAGTGTTTGTTGATTTTTGGGGAGCATGGGGGCGGTGGGGGCTGAGGTTGCGGGGGTGAAACCCCCCCATTTTCAACTATTTCCGTCAGGGGAGGGTGCGGGACGGGGTTGGGAGGCAATGTGAGTTTTCGCATTGTGTAGGCTGCCCAAACTCGGCCAAAAAAAAAAAAAAAAACCAACAGTCTTTTTGTTGGGCGACCTACAAAAAAAACATTTTCACATAGAACCATTAAGCAGCATACGCAACGCCAAATGGCAAACGCATGGACGGACTGAATCTATGGGGCAATTGAAAAAGGTAAGCCCAAAACAAATACATTTCATCATGGGCTGTTTAAGTTTCTTACAACTCACAAGGCATGCAATTCACAGCTAGCTAGATACCACATTTTTTGCTATGGACAACTTGCAGCAACTCTCAATCAAATGGTTCAAAAATATCTGGCAATCTGGCAACATTCTTGAAAGGTTATCAAAATGTTGTCCAGGAAAATGAGGAGGATAACCTCTGACGGCAAAATAGAAGACTAGCTTAAATAATTTGGCAAAGCACCAGAGCCCCAATTTTAAAACAAATGGGATGCAAGTACCATGTCATGTCATAAGCTCCAATGGGATGTGCTTAAACGTGGAATGCCCGGTGTATTGCAATTGAACGGTAGCGATAGATGCATTAGATATTTGCCAGAAATGTGACAGCGCCTCTGCTGGAATTGAAAGGGCAGATAGCATGTTCTATGGTGTGTTGACCATTTAGGAGGCTTTATTCTCACGTTGGTCTTGCGATGCCTTTCCAGTGAAGAAAGGCATATTTGCGTTTAGGTCTAGTCCAGTGCATACAGCATAGAAATGCTAGGCAACTCTGCTCTGAACAAGAGAAACCCTAGACACGTGGTTTCTGGATGGGGCTGAGGTGGTCGTCAGGGAGGTGTGGCAGCAGTATCCATAGACACAGCAAAGGGCCCACTAACTTCTGTGATTTCTTTTTGTAAAAACTGAAAACAATGTGTTTACTCTACATGGGCTTTGAGATCAGGTTTCTACTGCTTTTGACAGAAACGGATCGCATGAATTGTTTTGTTTGCTTTGTGGAATGTAGCAAATAATCATGTCTGCCCTTACCAACCTAGTGGGAAGCCCTTACCGTTCCAACATTTGCAAAAAGCATGACAGGCCATCTTCTGAGAAAAAGAAAAGCAGATTCCGGTGTTGTGGCTCGGTGCACCCTCGGCAGGCTCTACCATCACGCGTTCTTGCACCAGGTCCTAAAATGGGATTGTAGGGGAATTATTTGCGAGGGTTCTAAGTGTTTTCAGGCTATTTGGAAAGTCTGCACTTTCTCTGCGATCCTTCTGATCTCCTCAAAGTCGAGCAAAGCTAAACATTCCAAAGTCTCTGCTTGTAGAGGAAGCTTTCCTTCTATTTATGTCTCTACCACACACACAGCCCATCCGTCAGTCTTGCTTTGCTTGTCCTGAATGGAGCATCAGTTTCAGCTTCTGTGACCCTCTTTACAGCTTAGAAAAGACGTACATTGATCCCATTTATTTTTTTTTTTAAATGGTATCATTTATGCACAGCACACCAACCACACTTCATTTTGGAAAATGCTTTAAGAGTAAGTAGCAGGCAAACAGTTAATGTACGTCAAAAAGACCATCTCATTTAGAATTACGATTTTGTTTGGGATCAATCTTTGTACATTCGGAAATCTTAATCACAAGTGATCATCCATGCTTTTTGGAATCAATACCTCAAAGTCTGGTGTTAACCATAGGTATAATACGCAGCAAGCACCCATTGGTTCACCGTTTTTACAGTACCTAAATTAGAAAATAACTGCATTAGAATATTTACCCTACATTTTGACATTACAAGATTTAGAGTCCTCAAGAAAGCATTCAAAAACATGACGGGACAGACCCGCATATGTGTTCGCCACTTGTGTACGTCATGCTCAGGCACAAGTGGACAACAAATCTGCTTTCTGCTGGTGGGCCTATTCAACGAAGTGACTGACTCATTGTCATAATTATGACCCTCATCTTCAACAAATGAAAGCAAACTATAGGAAGGCATTAAGATCTGTCACCAAATTGCCGTTTGATGGAAGGAAAAAAGCGAGACCATCTATTAAATGCAAATACAGGAACTGGACTCGTGCTTACAAGGCAAATATGTTTCAAAAGGATAGCGAGACGTTTGTGTCTTCAATTGTTCGAAAAAGTGGCTCACAAATATGGATGCTGTAAAATGAAAATACAGGCAAAAAACAAGTGGACTCACAGTTAAATGGTGTTTCCGAAGCCGCCTGGGTAACACATGTCTCTACACTATAACTAGATGAAAAATATAAAACTTACAATTACATTATGCAATCCATCTCACCACGGAGGCTGGTTTGCTCGGAGGACATTATTGAAGATCTCATCAGCAAATCCTCAAGTTCACGGGCAGCAGGCCCGGATGGACTCACAAATATCATGTTAAAAGACCATCCAAAGCAATGGGCCATCATTTTGAATAACATATTCCAACATATCCTTCACACTCAAAAGATCCCAAGTTCATGGCGTACATCCCTCATCAGCCCCATCTTCAAAAAAGGCGATTGAGGAGTGCCGGCTAATTACCGTCCCATAGCACTCCTCGATACGCCTGGTAAAATCTTTACACGCCTTGTTTTGTGTGACTTTAATCAATGGCTAGATGAGGTCAAGCAACGGGACCCTAACCAAACAGGTTTCGTCGCAGGCATGGGGACGGCGATAAACCTTTTCACACTGAATGCATTGAAAAAGCAAGCACATAATGCTAAAGTTCCAATTTACTTTGCCGTTATCGACCTGAAAGCTGCTTTTGACTCTGTATCGAGGGTCAAACTAATGGACAAACTTATTGGGGTACATTGCCCTTCAAGTTTGGTCGATATTATTGATCAACTGCATTCTTTCACATCGGTACAGATTAGACTCTCAATGGCTGGTCTCCTATCATCAGCAATATGTACTGCAAGAGGGCTGAAGCAAAGTTGCATACTTGTTTCGGCCCTCTTTAACTTCTTCATCCACAACGTGAGATTTTCCTTTATGAATATTGTCTCTGACTTTCCAAAGATAGACAATGTGGCGATACAAGCTCTTTGGTATGCCGACAATCTCGTCTTAATATCCAAGACCCCGATGGGACTCCAGAGACTCATTATTGCTCTTGTGAGATACTGCGACGAAAACAAGCTTGTCATCAATTTAGAGAAATCTCAAATTGTTATGTATGCACCTAAATGTTCATCTAGAAATAGAATGGAAAGTCAAAAATGTTAATCTCGAGATTGTGCCGAATTACATCTATTTAGGTCTGGCTTTTGACAGTCATCTGTGACTGGGCACCAGAACAGGGCGACTATTATTAAAAACAAGTTGACACCTGCCATATCTCAGACCAAACTAATTATACATAAATTCGGTAAATTCTCCCTTTGGCCAGCAGTTATCTTCTGGCGTCTGAAAATTACCCCTACATTGTTATATGGGCTAGAAGCAACTACCATCATGAAAAGCAACTTCCTTAACAAACTTGAAGCCAAATATTGGCGCAACATTTGAAATGTCCCTCAGACTACTCCGGGACTATGGCTGAGATACGAGCTAGGTCTCACATCACTAGAAGCTAAAGATCATTGGCAACTATGTGCCCTGTTTCGTAAATGTCTGACATATTCCAAGTCTGAATCCTTATTAACAATACTTGCTAATTATATGTTTACAACTAAACAGCACTTTGTTCAAGAGTGGATCAGAAATGTTACAATGGCAATTGCTGACGTTATCCTAGAAATCTTGATCACTGACCCGGATAGAGCCAAACAAAATAAATCTTTTACAAGATTGGGTTAATACTTGCTCCATATGTTCAACATATAAACACTTCGATCAGCAACTTTTTGGTGAAAAGAAATTGGGCACCATAGAACCATATTTGTGGAAGGCTCGTAATCCTCAGATACGTACAGCCATCCTAAGGTTACGCTTGAAATTATGGCCCACTCGTGATATTTTGGCCCAGCGAAAACTGATTGGTCAAGGTGAAAATCTTTGCTGTTTCTGTGTCAATATTTTAAACAAAGAAACCTTTGAACGTTTGGTTACTGATTGTATAGCGCTTTCTGATGTGAGAAATAAATACTTTGCTAAACATATGGTCAAAATTGGCAGCGTCCCATCTGAACATAGGTGGGCTACGATAGTTGCAACAACTAATATGAGTATACGCATAGCAACAATTAATTTCCTTCATGCTCTGCGACTATCCGATGAGCGCAACACTATAGAGATGTGAATAATCTTGAGCAACTTATGTCTGTACCTTGTTTGCTTTGCTATATATTATTGAAAGTTCTCAAGTGTTCGTTGTTCTTGTTTTCTCAATCATGTTCTCAATTATGTTTTATATAAATTGTAAAGTTGAGAAATCAGTTAAAATAAAAACTTATTTTTTTTAAAAAGACTGCCTGCACATATGGCTAAGCATGTGGAGTCACTCGAGTGAAGCAACATACCCACAAAATGCAGGTCAGGCTCCTAAGTGGCTGAAAAACAACAGAAGTTCATCCTTGATACATAAAGTTATGCACTTTCTTCTGCTCCAGATCTGCAGCGCTTTCGCCTGTGCCTTGTCTCTCTGGTCACAAACCAGGCACGGAGGAAAGCACTAGGCAAACAAGGGCCTGCACAAAACACTACCTGCATTTCAAGATCCCCACTCAAACACTCATGCCTGGCTAATTTTCCACTGTCTTCTTACATTTACACCTACCAAACTAAAGCTGAAACACAAAACCTGCATTCACAGAGGCATGAGTATTGATGACTGTCACTGCAAATGCGCTCACTGACAACACACAGGGGTGGGTGGGAGCATCAGTCCTCCACCCATGATGGTTTCTGCTGCCCAAATGCATGTTCAATTGTTGGGAGCATGATGGAGGCCCGACTGGCTGCTGGGCTTTTGAACCCGCGATCAATCCCTCCACTTCTCCCAATACCCCGTTATGAATTAGGGAGGATGGAATTGTGGAGGTTGATTTAAAGGCAGCACTCCCTCAAATTTCACCCACAATTTGGAAACATGGCTCTGCTTGAATCTCATGTTGAAGATACGTTTGATGCGAAGTGCAATGGAGAATTGTCCAATAACTAGGATTCTACTCTTTAATCTATTATTGAGCTGCAGACTTCACCACCACGCTTTTAAATATGATAACCTGTTTTTCAGAAAAGAACAGCAACTATATATTTTTTTTAAGCAATTATGGTTTTAAGCAAAGCCTCTGCTGATTTACATAAAAAAGGAAAAACAAGCATAAAAATTACATAAAAATCCAATTCATGTAAAAATACAATCAATTAATTCAACAACATTTAGACAAGCTGTATTCCCCCACGAAGGGTAGGATGCCAAAAATTAAACAGCAAAGCCCTACATCCCTACCACGTCACCCATTTTCGGAAGAAAAATAACTTCTAGGGACTTCCAAAATGTATAGCAGGCAAACACTGCTACAATTCGCAAACTATTAAATAATCGTTGCCAGAAGATCTCTCCTGTCATTACTCTAAAATCTCGAACTAGACACTATAAATACTGCTGTCTCGGAGGAGCCAATCTCTCACATTCCACATATAAGTGGATGGAGTGAAAAAAGGGTTGTATATAGACTGAAAAAGAAAACAAATTTGAGCGGTCTTTCTAGTGTGTGCATGTGTCTGTCTGTCCGTGTGTGGGAGAGCAGGGGGAATGTGTGGTGGGGAAGTGAAGGGGCAGGTAAAAGTGTGTTTGAGTGGTGGAAAGTGAGTGGGGAATGTTTTGGGCTGGGAGGGGGGGCGGGCGATGAAAGGAAGGAGTTGTGGGGGGTCCGTGAAATCCCCATAATTCATTGAAACCCAGCCAGCTGCGGGAGAGGATTGGAGTGGGGGTGTTGAGGGGGGGTTTGGGGGAAAGAAAACAAAAATCACCTTCCCAAGCGGTGGGGGGAGCAGGTTTGGAGTGTGCTATTTCAGCATTTGGGAGGCTACACAAAAATCGACCTAAACAAATCTTTTTTTTGTGTTCGCCAGTCAAAATGTGAGAATATCACATAGAACCCATATAAGTGTCGAAGAGGCTCTATACACCCCTTGCGTTTACAAATCCTACAAAATTCTTTGTGCACTAGGAATCTCATCTCTTGCGCCCCATCCATCGCACAGATGCGAATATGGGGTGGGCGCCACAACAGAATGACAGTTGTCTTTAAGCCGTGAAAGGTGTAAGAGTCAAATTAGAAGTAACCTAGCTGATCAGTTTGACACCCAAAATACAGCCTTCTGGCCCCTCACTTTCAGACCATTTGCTTTGCTACATTTTCACAACAAACATTTTTATGAAAAGCGAAAAGGTTTTACTTTTGGGGCACAATTCAAGTTTTGGGGTTCTATGCCCAACTTTGCAGATTCCACTTTTGCTGGCTGTGGTTTTTCAACTTTTTGTGATCTAGAGAGAGTACTACTAATGTCCCACTATCACAGCAATCCTTTTCTGCTGTGCTGCCCTTAGTAGCCCACAAAGCTATACAGGCTGGGATGCTTTTTCACCGCGAGTAGTATAGCTCAGTGGCAATGTCTTGGAAGCAAACTGCCAGAGCAACACGGGTTCGAAACCTCGGTCCGCTCTCAGAATCCTCTTTGGTATTAAGCGAGTTATAAATAACCAATTATCTATTATTATTATAACCGCCTTAATTTGTTCCTAGTGGATGTCATCATCCCGAGGTGTGCTGGGTGGCAGGCTGCTGTACTTTTGCTTTGGCGACACTATAGTAGGAGACCAATTTACAGTGTTCGTAGACCAATGCATCGATATGGTAGCCACTGGGCTACTATTGTAGGTTTCTAATTCCTACACGCAGCCATTTTGATTTGTGGACTTACTTTGTTTGAGAGGAACAGGAGGCATGGCCAAAATTATTTTGCCGACGTAGGCTCACCCCTAGCCCACAATGGCAACCTTAGTTTGAAAGACCCTAAGCTGTCTTACACCCAGACAACCTAATCGACATCTTAAGTGGGAGTGACTGAATTTGCAATCTTTTCTGGCCGGCTCAAGCCAGCACCTGTGTGAAAGTACTCATGAGGGGATATTCAGCCAATTACTCAGATCAGTGTTTTAATGGACGTGTATGGCACAGAAAACGCCCAAGAGCGTCAAGGACAGTAAGGGTCATTATTAAATACTTTGTGGGGACTAGGACGTTACTCTCGGTCTTGCCTTCCCACAAACCACTTCCTTAACCGAGGCATCCGTAATCCCGGTTAGTGCTAACGATTGGTGACACATGCTTTTGGTCTAATGTCTGGTGCATTCAAATGCCGTTTTCACTAAAAGCAGGCTCCCTAACTGTTCAGGGACTCCCCAACTTTCCCTACTCTCACTGTGGGTTAGTGTTCCAATGGAGAATGGGGTCATGCCTTGCAGCTCCTCCAAGATTCGTCTGGTGTCACCCCAAGACCACTGTTACGTTTCCTCTCCTCTGACTCTTCCCCCACTAAAATTCTATCCATCAGATGTTTCACTCCTATCTGCTGCCTCGACCGTTTGAGGATCACTCTTCTTTGATCTCACACTACAATTCCTACCACACTGCTACTCAGCACCCTCCTTGCAGTGTACCAGTCTTCACACTTTATATAATCCCCTCTACACAAACGTCTCACAATCATGCGCGCACGCACACACACACCAAACAACCACTCACTCCTTAGCCAATGCTTCACATGATCCAAAACTCTCCACCAAAAGCCACCACTCCCTCTCTTCTGCTGGTCTCGGTCACCGTCCACCTCCTCCTCTTCCGCTCACCTCACCTGATCGCCCACACTTCCGGTCTCCTGTCCCTGGTTTATATATCTCTCCCTTTGCGAGGATTGGCCAGTTATCCCCATCCAATTTGCTCCCTTCCTCTCTTGGCAGGTATGTTTGCAAAAATGTTTAAAATGGTAGTTTTAGCCCAACCCACTTTTTCTGCACGGGTTTGCCGCCTGGGATATTCTGCAGGGCTGGACAAGCAGCAATGAAGTTAGTTTTCTGGGGTCGCTTGGAGGACAACACATATGGTAAGCGCCTTCCCTTTTCAAGTCCATTGTGCTCTTGTGAATTGTCCTTGGTAGCGGGATTGCCTGTGAATTTTGCCAGTTGCACTCGCTAGAAGGCTGCTCTCTACTGCTGCGCTGATGCAAGCAGTGTCACTTTCTCGCCAACTGCTGTGCAACAGTGATCAGGCTCTGCAGCATTAGACGCCTGCTCGGGCTGTTGATGCTTCTTGGATTTCCTGGCTTCGCATTCCCTTTTTCTTCCATGTTTGCCTCTGCAAGAGAAAGAGAACACTGGCGAGTAGACCTGCTTGGAGGCAAGGCTGGAGACCTGGTTCTGAACACATACAGATTGGCACAAAAAGGCGGGCAAGAATTGGGACTCCAGCTGCTGCCATCATCCACCTCAGGGGGTAAGAATGGTTATGGCATTAGCCCTTGAAGGCCCGCCACCCCCGACAGAGGGGTTCCTGGCCCCTCAGATTAACTGAAGCTCCAGTGGGGTGACGAATGACGCACCGCAATCCAGTAATTAGTCTCCATCCTCTAGTCCCCCAGCCCCCAACCAGCTGTGGATGCAGAGGTTTTCTGTGCCCCAGGACCACGATTGAATGCGACTGTAGGCATACACTGTAACCATAGACATACGACCCTCTATCTCAATCCATGGACTGGAACTTATGTGGGGGTTCCACATGACAGCCCAGCTTCATGGATGCTGTCCACACAACTACCTTTTTTTGTAACTTCGAAAAACTCTTTGAAAGGGACTAAAACAAGTACTTACCTGGAGTCCATTTTTCTATCACTTGTGTATCTTGACTATTGGTGCCATTTTTTAAAACAGTATTAGTGATTTTATATTCACTGTAGAATTAAACAAAAGAAAACAAAACCAAGCTAAATTGTATCAAAATATTTCTACGGTTTATGCTGAGATTTGCGAGTGGGTTGGTTCTTTATTGACGCTTTAGTGGTATCTTCTATTACTCAACCTTTGATGGCTTATGCTCTGCCTGAATTCTTGAACCCTTTGTCTGCCCTCTTACCTACATACTGTATAAAACATTTACGTGTTGGTATTGGTCTGCTATGCCTGGTTTTACAGATATTAGGGACCATTATAAAACCCATTACTGTGTTTTTTTAATGCATATTTGTTTTCTTGATGTTGTTTTTAACTCTATGCACCGATTAAATCATATACACATGCTTACAACGCATTTATGTGTGGTTTATTTTATGGTTTATGTTTTTGGCCTGAATTGTTAGTTTGGGATATTAGGTGTCGCTTGCCACACCTGTAAACCAAAACTATTGCAATAGAGTATAAACAGGGAGAAATGGCATAAGAGGAGGGAGACACAGCTTGCAACTGTTTGTAGCTTTCAACCCTGTGGCAGGGGGCTGACGGAAGGGGGAAAGTGGATGAAAGGAGGGGGGAGGGGAGAGAGTGTTAGGAGGAAAGGAAAGCACTTCAGTCTTGTCAGTGTTGAGGGAAAGAAAATGGGATGACATCCAGTTTTTTATGGACGTTAAGGCAGGAAGAGTGTGTGTGATGGAGGTCAGGAGTGAAAGAAGAGAAGGAGAGAAAGAGTTGGGTGTCATCAGCGTAGAAATGGTGGGAGATTCCGAAAGAAGAGATGACGGCGGCGAGAAGGGAGGTATAAAGAGAGAAATGAAAAGGTCCAAGTACAGATACCTGGGGACCGCCATAGTTCAAGGGGAAGTTGGAGGAGGTGCGGCCGCCCCAGGAGACAGTGAAGGATCGACTGGAGAGGTAAGAGGAGAGCCAGGAGAGGACAGAGCCTTTGAAGCCGAAAGAGGACAGAGTGCTAAGAAGTAAGGGGTGATCTACAGTATCAAAGGCTGCAGAGAAGTCAAGGAGGATGAAGTTCGAGGATTGCTTAGCGTAGCGAGCAGTGAGGAGAGAATTAAGTACATAAGTGAGAGCAGTCTCAGTGGAGTGTTTAGGGCAGAAACCAGACAGAGGTGGGGAGCAGGGAGTGAGTATACGAAAGCTGAGAGTTGAGAGTAGGCTAGGCACTCGAGGAGCTTTGAAATGAAGGGGAGAAGGGAGATTGGTCTTAAGTTGGAAGCAAGAACAGGGCTAGCAGAAGGTTTCTTCAGGATAGGGATGATGGTGGCGTGTTCGAAAGCTGAAGGAAAGGTAGCAGAGGAGAGACAAGTGTTCAAGAAGATGGTTATGTGGAGGATGAGGAGAGGGTAGATTTTTGGGATGAGGGAGGTGGGGATGGGATCAGAGGGGGCAGCGGTAGGGTGAGTTTTGGACAGGAGACAGGAGGCACAGGCTGGGGTGATAGGAAAGAAGTTTGACATGTTAGCAGAGATGGAAGAGGAGGAGGGGAAGAGGAAGGAGAATATGCTTTGGTGTAGAGAGAATTTTGGATGAGAAGAAGTTGGCAAAGTCGTAGGGAGAGAGGGGAGTGTTTGTGGAAGCGTTAGAACTAGGAGGGGAAAGAAGGCGAGAGGGTCTGGAAAATGCGGCGGGGGTATGAAGCTTGTGAGTGGAGGCGGTTAGAATAGTAGGAGCGCTTGGCAAATGTGAGGCAAGAGTCAGAGAGACTGATATGAGAAGTAGGAGGATTTATTGTTTTTATTGATATTATTGATGATTGATGTTATTTACTCAACCATAGACTGCACATGGCCATGCTAATCTCTATGGTCATTCCAACCCAGTTCCTGCCCCTCCCAAAACACCTCCTCATGGGAACACTTGGATCTCACTTTAATCAAGTCTTAGCTTCGCACTCAAGTGCCTGCCAGTGTTTTATAAAAGCAGTCTTCTGAGAATGAATGACTTAAATTGGAGTTGTAAACCCGCTACTGGTGTAATAAATCTTTCTTTGCCAGGTCTGTCTTTAGCCACTCGATTTACACACTATGCGTGTCCTTCACCAACGTCCTGTTAAAAACAAGCATTGGCAAAGCCAACAGTTTTGACTTGTGGATATGTATTAGGCATTTGCCAGGCACTGCAATTAGATGCCCAGGTCCTCGCAGAATTTTCTCACCTGTTACCAAGCCTACACAAAAGACCAAACTGTTGGCATTGCCAGTGCTTTTTTTATACCAGTTTACCCTCTCACAAGAGGGTAATCTAACTGCTCAGTCACACTACCAATGGTGAGAGTTAAGACTAACCGAACTGGGCACCTGCGCACCACTAAGGAAAAGGTCTTGATCCACCCTTCACCCAAGGACTTGAACCACTCCCAAGATTTAGTGATTTGCATTTAGCAGTCGATTTGAATCAAAACAAAGAATGTTTATTTATTTTGTCATTTGTAGAGCACACAAAACCCAAAGGCATCTAGGCGCTGGTTACAAAAAGCGCAGTTAGGTTTAACTAAAAGCAGTAACAGAGTTAGTACAGGTACATTTGCAATTGCTTGAAGTACGTTACAGAAGTCTGATGCATTGACTAAACTGAAAAAGGCACCTGGGGGAGGTTATGCATCTTGAGAGAAGAACCAAGTTTTGAGGCCTTTACAGAAGGACTAGAAACAGGTTACAGAGATGATAGGGCGTTCAAATAATTAGCTGCCGCCACCACCACCGGGAAGCTGTGGCCACCAGATATTTGGAGTTTAAATCTAGGAATGGATAGGCGGTGGGAGTGGGAGGATCTGGTTGGTCTGATAGATTGAGATTTGATGATTTTATTAGAGGGAAGTGTGTGCCGGACAATTGTGTGTTAGGGTGAGCTTTGAAGAGAATTCAATCCCGGATAGGAAGCCAATGGGCATTTCTTCTAGCAGAGGAAACGGCATCTCTTTTTGGGAAGTACAATGCTGCTCTGAGGGCATTGTTTTGAATGACTTGTCGTTTTTCTATATTGCCTATAGTGGTTCTAGCAAAGAGCGAGTTGTAATAGTCTAATCTAGAGACAACGGGGGCCCTGGCTACGATGAGGCAGCTGTTAGCGGAGAGGAAGGGTCTGCCGGCGTTGATGAGCCTAGTTTGTAGGCCGGGGATGAGGGTATGGCATTGACCTGTCTAGTTAGCATGAGGGTAGAGTCCAGACAGACTCCCAGGGGGTTCCAAACGACAACTTAAACACCGACAAACATTTTAATAACGGAAAAAGTAGAATTTGCATTTTGTTTTTAATTTTGGGTGTCCCCCCCAATCTCCCCGTTTCCACAAACATTTGCATTGATAGTGAAAGATGTGTAGGCACTGTAAAGTTTGTTTAGGAGCTTTTGGGATCCAATAAGCAGCAACTCAGTTTTCTCATCGTTCAAACACAGGGAGTGCATGGCCATTCATGCCTGGATGTTCTGGTAAATAGTATTCAATGAGTTGAGTCAGTGTGATATGGGCAAAAGGAACTGGGTATCAGCTGCATAATTGGTCTAAGAGCTATCCCTTGACTCCAGGAGGTCAAATAGCAGCTTTTTGAAAATATTGTAAAGCGTAGGTCAGACACAGGAACCTTGGGGGACGCCGCATGTGACTGGGGCTGGAGGGGGCCGAGGCCGGAGGTGAGAAGACCCTCATGGTTCTATTGGACAGGAAGGCTTCAACCCAAGTTACTGCTTTCAGAGAGAAGTGGGCAGCCGAAGCAAGGTGATGTAAAAGGATTTTATGACCCACCAGTTCAAATGCTGCTGAAAGATCAAGCAGCAGGAGGAGGGCCCATTTGCAATTGTCTTTAGATTCGTATTTTAAGGAGAGCAGATTCTGTTCCATGGCCAGGACGGAAGCCCGATTGGCGCAATCCTAGAAACTTGTACGTTTTGAGGTGGTTTTGGATCTGCAAGTATGCGGCTCTGTCCAAGGTTGTGATGGGGCGATAGTTGGTAGGTGTGCACGGGTCAAGTGTTGGCTTCTTAAGAAGCGGGAGGACCCAAGCATCTTTAAAGTTGGAGAGTACCGTACCAGTGGTAAATGATGCGTTAATCAGTGAGGCGATGAAGGGGGCTCGGGCTCATTAGTTTGCGCAGTCTTTGATACAGTGGATTGACAGATGTCACCTTGACATCTGTAAGATTATAGCAACTTCTGCGTTAGAGACTGTGGAGAATTCAAATGGGGGGGCGATACATTCTGAGGGTATTCCACTGGTGATGATTGTTTTTTGCTAGGATTTTGTTTTACAGATTTTATCTAGTAGTGCAATTTGGATATTGGCACACCAGGTGACGTCTTTTATGTAGGTGGCTGGAGGGGCAACTAGTGACGCAAGTTTGCGCAGTATAGCGAATAACTTGTTGCAGACAATGTAACCGTAAACATAGTTTTGCCCTAATTGGTCAGGTTTTTAACACGAAAGAAGGGCAGAATATCTGTGCAAAGGTGCTCTGCAACATATTTCTCAATCACTGCATGGTCATAGGAGGAACTAAACACTGTAAAAATTCAGAAAGACACAAGGATAGAAAATCGATCTATCTAAAACTACCTAGTGATGAACTAATACTAGGAAGCGCTGGTGTGCCGCTTATCTAAAAGATGATAGGACAAGAAAGACCTGCACAACATCTCCACTCAATAGCTATGGTCTCGCTAGACTGGTGAGAAAATTGCCAACCATTCCCTCCTAAACCACTTGCTTTCATTGTCATCAATATAAAAAAAATAGAGAAAAAGCACCTATGGCATATGGTCAGTAGTCCATTTCAGGGTACAAACACTTTATTATCCTATAGACTTGCTGAATTTTCCTACGATCCCTAGTTAAAAAAAACGAATGAGTGGTTATATTACAATATCCACCAAATGCTAGAAATGAAGACAAAACAACTCACAGCTTGCTGCAGATGGTCACTGTTAATTAGCAGGAAGTTTGAGAGTAATAGTTGCTCAGGCTTAATAGAGAATTTAAAGCCTCCTAGATGCAGCAACTACTGTCTACCTGTTTCAGTGGTGCAATGTGGATGAAACCACTTTCTTCAGGAGTCTTCACACTTTCTACAGTGACATATTTCACTGAATAGCCAAAGAGGTGCTAGGAAAGTATAAGTTATCACACCTCGGTCCCCATCTAGTGCCCATCTGTCTTTCGTTACTTGCTGCCAACTGTTTCCGTAGAGCACAACTTTTCCACCTACTGGCGCATCACCTGGACCATCATGGCTGCGACTTATTTTGCCTACGCCTCTGTGGTAGCTGAGCCTCTTGCGCTGTGGCTGGCGGTAGTTCCTGAAACGCTGAACGATCGTAGTTCCGCTTGTAGTCCTGCGAGTAGTAGCTGGTCCTGGGGTATCCTCTGGAGCCTCTCGCAGTGGATGATCTAGGCTGTTTGGCCACTCCCTGAAAGGGGCAAAAAGACTTTCTTCCCTGCAGCATGGTTAGACATTGTGCAGTGTGTGAATCCACTTGCATGGCTTTAAAAGCCTCCTCTATGTTGTCCCTGAAGAAGTGTCCTTCAAAAGGCATGTCAATAACCTCCTGTCTAAAGTCGGTACAGTGTAACCAGCATTGCCTTCTAAGCACCACCCCATTGGCGATCTGTTGGAAACCTGTTTCTTGCAGGTCTACAGCAATGTTGATGCTGTGGTTGGATGCTTGCTCACCCTCACGCAACAGTCATGGTTTCTTTGCGTTGGTCCTCTGGCAGATGCTCCAGGATGGGGACCAACCTGTGCCACATCTCGTGGTCATAGCGGTCTACTATGGCAAGGGCGTTGGAAGCCTTGATCATCATTGCCCCAATGGTAAGAACCTTCTTTCCGAGGGTGTCGGGTTTTTTTCCTTCACTTTCTGCAAGGGTGGCACATTTTTTGTTGCAAATGTGCTTTTCTGTTCACTGCTGCCGAGACCAGAGATTCATGCAAAGGTTCAAATCGGAGTCATTTTGGGGTAGTGTCGGGAGCTTTGAAATTTTTGTCCAGTCTACCCTGAATTGCTGGTTGGGTAAATGGATGTTTTAGCGTCCACAAAGCTTCTTGACAGACGTGGTCCAGAATGGGTATGGAGAACATGGCTTAGCGGCGCTTCCCCAAGTGGTCGAAAAGAAAATCTTTTTCTTCTGCTGGTGCCAGCCCGAATTCCTGAGATGCCTTGGAGAGCATGGCGTGGAACGCCCCAATGCCGTCTGGTGGGGAGGGCTGTGCTTGGCTGTACCGTGGGTCATCATAATCAGTATCCCAGGTAGAATCCCCCTGTGGGGACTTTGTTGTGGGGGAGTCAGTATCCCTGGGGTCAGTGTCTGGATCTGTGTCTGTTAACTTCCCTTCCTCTTGGTCACCCTGAAGCAGGCTTGTTCTGCAGGGAAGGGGAGGCATGGGGAGAGATTGCGACCTATGCAGCGTGAGAAGTCGTGCCCGTTCTTGAGGCCATGATGCACGTCCTTTACCTTTTTGTGGGGGAGGTGATCTCTGCCCCCCCCCCTTGTGCTGGTGCTTGTAGTGTGGCATGTGTCGGACCTGATTGTGGAGGGGGCTGCCTGGAGTTAAGTTGCCCCAAAAGGTTATGCAGTGTAGATAGCAATTGCAGTGACAGCAGTGATTGCAGGTTTATCTACTGGTATGCCAGTGGTATACACACAGAATGCCCCAAGGGCGTTGTTGAAGGCGCAGTTTCTAATCTGTCAATGCACAGAGTCTGTAGTTGTCCAGGAGCCCTTCCCTGCCCCGCTTGTGGGGAATTGTGGCTGCCATCCTGGTGATGTGGAAAATGGACCACAACACAACTATCGGAATCTGAGCATGTGTCCACTGGAGAATTAGGGGCACGTGCCTCAAAATCTGATGTGATCTCATGTTGGAGCAACTCCTCTGGCATGACATCTGAATATTTAAATTACAACAACCCTGAAGACCTGGGTTGCTGCAGCTGTTCTTCAGGCTCTACTAGACTATCCCTGGCTTCCCCTAGAGAGGAAAACCCAGAGTGGTGTCCTCCTTGCAGAACTTGCTGTTCCGATGTTGGTGACATGGACTGAGCCGAGGACGGGACGGATTCCTTTGACTTGGCATGCTTTTTATTAGCCGTCAAGCCTTTTGTATTGGCTGACGATTACTTAGCCTTTTTGTCGGCGAATGTGCCGACGAGGACTTGTGCCCAGACGATGACCAGCATCTCCTTACTGGGCGAGTGAGATGCCAACGACGACCAGTGTTTCTGTACGTCTTTTGTCAACGTGCTCTCTGTAGCCGACGACTGGTTCCTTGTTTTTTCCCCCTCAGTGACTGACCCATCGACTAATGGGGCCCCTTGAGAGGTAGAAAATCCGAAGACAACTGACCCATTGCTTTCGCCACCTCCCTGGCGTGCCTTCTTTGTCCCCACCAAATGGACCGTGGCAGAGCGTGCCCGTATCTCCATCGTCGCCCCCCCTCCCCATTCCCCGATAATGGACTGCAATGCAAGTCCTCCGGGCCTGTCATCGCTTTTAGCGAAGGAGATGGAGACAGATGGACCATGTGTCCCTGTCCCGTCTACAACCTTCCCCCGTGCTTTGGTGTGTGTCTGTGTGTGAGTACTCACCTTCTCTGAATGTTTTTTCTTGGTTCGTTCTATGCCTTTTGACAGCTCTTTACTCCGACCTGGACCTGTGGCGAGAAGGGGGGCGTTTTTCAGCAGATGTCTTCGCTATGACACTTTTTGAAGATCGTACTTCTGAGGCTGGGTAAGTACCTTCGTTTAGCCAAAGGTTTAAGGAGCACTTTCTGTCCTTGAGGGGATTTTTGTGAAAAGCCCTGGTAGATGTCGCAGCAGTCCTCTGATGAATGATGAATGATTGGAGTAATGGCAGTATATGCAGTGCAAGTGCCTATCCCCTTTGCAGACGTTTCTTAGGCCGCAAGTCCCACTGGCCTTAAATAGAAATTTTTGGGATGCTGGAGTCTCTGTCGTCGCGGAGTATATTTTAGACAAAACCAGTGTACCTGTTATCAGAGTAAAAGTAATTTCATATTACAAGAGTCATCTTTACAAAAACTTCTCTCTAAGAGAGATGAACACGAGGATTCCTACCAGCTAAGAAGACAGTTGAAATCTGAGGGGAAGCTGCGGCGGCGGAGCTATACACTCACCGCTCCAATGGTAAGAACCAAAAGCAACCACAACGATGTGGGTAGGACACACAAGGTGTCAAAACTTTTTTTTCCTTAAGAAAATACATTATTAAATCGGTAACCAGGGATTCCCAGTCCGACAACTGTGAATATTCACAGCATGTGAATCAATGAAAGATCCAATGCTGGAGAAAAAGACTAGATAAATTGATTGGCTTGTAGATGGCAGCTTAGGCTGGAGTGCCAAATGCAGCCCAGATTTTTTACTGACTGAGTATTTAGTTGCGGTCCCAAACAAGGTAGGGCAGGGGACCAGGGGTATCACATTAAGCAGTTCCTTTTTGGGGGCAAAAACAAATCTCGTTTTTCGGGGGGTTAAATTGGAGTTTATTTTCCAACATCCAAAGTTAGATTTTTTTTAGCATACTTCATAACTTGGTTGCTTTAACCTAACGTAAATCTGCGTGTCATCTGCATAGGAGAGGTACTGTGAATCAAATTAGGCAAAGATTTTAAGCAGCGGGCAGGTATAAACGTTAACTAATAAGGGTGACTGGGATGACCAGCCTGTTGCACTCCACAAGTGACTGGTAGCACTTCTGAAAAATAGGGGCCCGACTCTAGATCCCTTATCGGATTCCTTTTTCATCGAAACTTCACCATGGACACCAGCCCACTATTCCTTACATGCTCTCAGACAGCCTTCCAATGACACAAGGTTTACTTGGCATGATTTGAACAACCTACTGAGCTGCAGCGGGGCAGCAAAGAAAACCCCAAATAAAACAGACTACAGACATCTCCAGACCCCTTCTGACACAGTCTGTGCAAAAACTGCCCCAGTAAACTTCCAGGCTTAGAAAGGTACAGAGGGATTTCAATTTTGCTTTGTTTTATTATGGAATACAAACATCCAATTGCAATACAAAAACATGTTTATAGAAAACAATTCAAAATTAATGAAATGTCCAGTTAACCACATAGTGTTCTAAAATATTATTCCTCAGATAATAAAACAGCTAGGGTACAGTTGGATTGTCATTTCATTAGTAGCATTGTAACATAAGTGAAATCGATCTTTAATACACAACATGATCAAGTAACCAGTTCTTCCTTTCAGAGCCTGTCTAAGAGGAGTAATGCCCAACTAGTTCTCAAAGTTTAAGTTTACAAAACAATTTACTATGGATGGGCGATATTGGACAATGTCTGCTTCCCGGAGAATCTGTTTTAATGTTCCTGCTAATATTGTTAAAAGCTGGACAGAAAAAGTGTATACAATCATCTTCGTGCATCTAACAATAACAGCTTTCAAGTGCCAACAGTTGTGAATAGTTGGACTAAGTCATGATTCTGCACTGGGTCTGAAGACAAGATGACAGTTATGATTAGTAGACTACCAATTCCTCTGATTCACATGTTAGCTTGGAGACAGAAACAGCTGTTCTTGGAGACTGCAGAATGTAGTTCAGTCAAGACTTGCGAACGATATAAAGTGTCCGCGTGTATTTATCATGTACAACCACAATTTTACATGGTGAATCCAGGCAATTTAAAGTGTCCTTCATTTACTTAGGATGGCCCGCAAAATAGATGGTGTTAATTCTGCTCTAGGATTCAGCCATACAGTAACCAACGTAAAGCTGATTGAAGTGCCAAATCCTCGGACGAAAACTTCAAACCCACTTCCAAATCCGACGCATAGCTAAGGGCTGAATGTGGAAGACTCAGTCTTTTAATTATGCTATTTTCTCTTATTTGCAATGGTGTCAAATCTCCGAAGCTCCATGTTTGCCAATTGTGCCAACTATGCAAATGTAACCTTCAAACCCATGTTCAGTGGTCGAGCTCTAAACCATGTTGAACGGAGGATAGCACAGGGGCAACGTAATGGTCTTGGAAGCAAGATCACGCAGACCAACAGAGGTTGGAATTCCGTATCCACGCATAGAAACCGAACTCTGGCATTAAGCGCGTTATAAAAAAACAATTCAATAAATGTTCAGTGGATGGGCTCTACAGTTCTTCATGAAGCATGACACCCCCCCAATGCTGGTGTCCTTCTAATGGAATGTTTGACCATGTGTCTCCACACACCAGATCGGTTGGGTGAAAAGTATGCCAAGATAATCAAATTCCCAAACCTGTGGGATTAGGTTCTCGGCACTTCTCATTATTTGGAGAATAATACGACTATTGCCAAAGCGGCAAGGCAGAACTGCTGACTTCCCAGCGTTAGCTTTCATATCTAGATTCATGAAGGCTGTGTAGATCGCAATTAATATTTGTAGCGCAAGCAATGAAAACCCATGTTGTTTGTGAATGCAAATACGCAGAGTAAAGCTGGTCCTATTTTTGGGACATTTGCACACGTCTCGAGAAAAGCTTCATGGAGTGCATTAATGTACAATGAGAATAGTGGGCAGCCAAGACACACCCCTGCCACACTCCAGAACTCACAGGGAGAAACTCAGTGCAGTGGCCCTTACAGACAGTTTTTAAACAAGCTTTATTATCTTAATGAAGAATGATCATTAGCTTCAGTATTTCTGAATTGAGGTTTAACGACCTGAGAACGCCCTACTAGTTAATTCTATTAACTTTGTCAAAAGGGGTGTCCATGAAGGCCATGTATATCGGTTACCTTTTTAAGTATAGCGAGTGTGACGCTATCAAATATAATTTTAAAGTCTGTGCACACGTGCCAAAGCCTGAGCAGAATCCTAACTGGCCATTGGATAAGATGGCACTTGAGTTAACCCATTGTTCCAGTCTCATTAAAAGGACTCCTCCTTCAAATATTGACTAAATCAAGCAAGGAAATTTGTTTATACACGGCTGGAATTCCTCCATTTCCTTTTTCATATACAGGATGGATTAGGGCCACTTGCCAAGCATTGGTGATTTAACGCATCCTAATGGCATTACATCGCATGGAAGGGAGAGTTGCCCATAAATTCATCCGATCACTGAATAGATCCACTCGCATACAGTCTGGGCCAGGGCAATGGGTCAGCCTCCGTTTACCAATAGCATTACCGATTTCTTTGATAGTAAATTCTAGGCATGGGGAGTTGCTTAGTTCTACCCCAATCAGACTGCCCTCTTCCATAGCACAAACCCGTATATCTCGATGAATGGCATCTGGGGGTTATACAGTATAGATACGTGAAATGCTTAACCCAAAAGCTGAACAGGGACATTAGCCCCCAAGCAGTTATTAGCACACTTATAGTTCGGGCCTCCTGTAACCAGCTCCCAAAGGTTTTTGGTGTTCTTTTTGGCTGCTGCCTCAACAGGTTCCTCCCAATAAATTCTACCTAGTTCAGTTTTCCTAGCATTTAGATATTTCTCATATAAAGCTCCAGCCAATGTAATTTCGCATTTTGGAGTGTTGAGCCTCTTTAGCTAAACTAATAACCTGCCTTTAGCAGCAGTACAATCAGAGTTAAACCATCTCCTGGTCACTGGACCCTTAGAGGACCAATAGGTGCCCTGAAAGACCTTGCACAGGTTTGATAACATGAAACCAATAGAACCAAATGGTCTTGTAATTCTGGGTCTAAAAATCGCGTTAATCTGTGAGGAATTTCCCTTCACTATTTTATGCTGAATTTGCGGTTTAGGGATGCCATTTTATATTTTTGGGCCTAGTATTTTTCTCAATTGGGTAAAATGGGCTAAGGTATTTGTGGGTCTCTCCTCTTTGTGTCAGTTAATTTTTAAGGACAATTGTATGGTGACCACATATGACTTCTAACACAAAGTATTTAAGCAAGGACCAATAAAATAGCGAACACCAGAAATAATCTATGGTTGAATTCAATAGTCCAGAGGCCCCATTCATACAAACAGCTTAAGAATTTGAGGCCACTTGAACATATGAGAGGGGCAAACCAAGGCATACATTAGTTTTCAAAAATTGATTAGCAGAGTTTGCTAATTAAAATGTTTTTTGATTAGCGAACAGACCCATTTGATTAGCAATGTTGTACTAAAATGTCACCAGACGTGATTTGTACCCAAGACATGAAATGAGCAACAATGCAGAAGTTATGGCGACAGCTGAAATAAGGCATTAGTGAGAAGAGTTCGGCCTTGCCAATCCTTTAAAT
The DNA here is from genome assembly GCF_040938575.1 of Ambystoma mexicanum. NCBI lineage: Eukaryota > Metazoa > Chordata > Amphibia > Caudata > Ambystomatidae > Ambystoma > Ambystoma mexicanum. Next base: position 99,279,566 of record NC_090936.1, on the reverse strand, counting down.
TTCATCTAGACCTGCAGGTCGGTTAACTTAGTTCTCCTATTCAAACTAACAAAAATGCACTTGACCCATAGGAACTGAGGACAACAAACTTAAAATGTGATTTCTGTAAAATGGTGCGTGTTACTATGAACCCACTTTGTTTGGCACACTGCTGCCAACCCCCCCCCCCCACAAGAGGCTGGCCATGCATAGTGAAACCTTTAGTTGATATTTACTGCAAACAAAGTAAATGTTAAATAAAAGTTTCAAACTTCTCTTGTAAATGCTACTCGTCCTTCATAAATTCTACTCAACTATGCAAATGGGCAAAAAGACTTAGCGAGCCATAGAGGAGTCTGTAAAATGTAAAAGGTTAGCTGCATAAATGGATACAAATAAAACTCACTTTCAGGGTACCTGGTATAAAGCAACAGGGTGATAATCTAGAATGTCAAGGAAATGGGTTTGCTCATGGGTTGAGCACCAGTAGCAACATATATGCAACCTGCAGGTTACAGAATAAGGTTTGTCATCAAAAGCATTTGATCATATGATCATTAACAAGTGTTCACTCGTCAATATTATGCATCTTAGCAAACAAAATGAAATATAGTTGACACTTTGACCTTAACATACACTAACCTAAACATTACTGTAAAGCATGAAGATGATGCAGTATTTTACAGTATTAATACTCAATTATGCATTATGTAACAACTTACATTTTAGGAATGGAATTGCATCAACTATCTTAAAAAAATATATACATTTGGCAGATACATCTTTTTGCCAGACAGGATTTAGAAAGCTTAATAAAGTATGATCTTGATTACTTCTGGACTGCAATTATTTGAAAAAGAAATTCCTGCCTAGCACTCACACGCATGCCTTTGGCACTTAAGAGTGGAGATGATCACTGCTGCACTTTCTCTCCATTAGCACTTGACGTGAACAGAGAAAAGAGGGTGAAGGGAGCACCGAGGGTAAGAGGAATGCAGGGCGAGCTGTGCTTTCATTGAAGAGGGCAACTTAAATAGCCAACTTTGCTACACAAGTGTCCATTTGATTAGCAAACCTACAGAATTGCATAGCAGATTGCAATGCAACATCAACATCGCATATTTTATGTATGCCTTGCAAACCGAGGGTTTCACAATGCCCCACTGGATGTCTTCAGTATTATGAAAAAATATTAAGAGGGGGTCCATTACCTATCTTTAAGTTAAAATCGCTGGCTACGATAAACATGTTGTGAGGTAGAGTAGAACATCATAATAATCTAAAATACTGGGGGCGTGGCTAGATGGCTGCGTGAAAGGACGTTCCACCAGGGAGCTCCCGCAAATCTGTCTCTCGATCCTTTAAGAAATGATCGGTTTCGGTGGACAGACACGTCCACGGCACACCTGGATGTGTATGAAGACTGGGGGCCTATTATGAGCGGAAAAACAGCCCATGGGAAGGCGAGCTGCAGAAACTGCAACGATAACTAAAGACAAACTCACGGCGTTGAAGAAAAATCCAAGATGGCCATCAGAGCACAAAGGGCCATAAAGTGACCGCGAGGCTGTAGCGAACTGCGCCAACCAGCACTGTGGAGGTTCTGCCAGTGACACGGTCGGAAGTGCGAGGCATCCTGCTGGCGAACGACTGGAGGTGAAATACAATTAAACAATAAAAAAAAGAACGGGCAAAAAAAGAAAAACAAAAGCACATAAAACTAAGGACGATGGCAGGAGCGGGACCTCCGCTGCACCAAAGAGCAAGCAGCGGCCGTGGACACTGATGGGGGGGGACCGGCGGACTCCCGACCCGTGGGGGTGCCGGGTAGATACGGGAGCGATACACTAATTGTAGGCCCAGAGGCCGGTGGTGGTTCCTGAGGCCCATGTGCTGCAGGGGAGACGGAGCTCGCGGCACCGTGTCTACGGCAGTAGCGGCTGAACCGGCGCCCATTCGGGGCAGTGGGGGCCGCGCTCGTATCGGAGGTGCCTAGGTCCTGCTGTGCTGGAAGCGGGCGAGCCAAGCAGGACACAGCGCAGGCCCCCACCCCCTGGTGTGACTCGCGCGACGTGGCACTGCACACAGTGCCGTAGTGGCGCAGGAGCCACCGGCACCAGTGGCAAGCAAAGGTGGGCCCAACCAGCTGGATATTGGCAGGACCTGCGGGGGACAGCCGCCGGGAGGCCCGAGAGCAGCGGATTCCGGTGGGCTCCTCTGTGGGCGGAACGACATGGCTGCACTCTGGAAGGTTAAAACGGGGCAGCCTCTAGAGATTGGTGTGGGCAGCCGAAGCGCAGCCAGATCTGAGCCTGGGCGCGCTCTCCCAGGGCTAGGGATGGATGCAAATGACCCCACACAACGGTGAGACCACAGAGGTGGAGGGGCTGCAGCAGGCACCTAAGGTGGGTGCAAGAGGTGTCCGAGGAACTGGGGCCCGCTTACAGGAGGAATGGACACCTGAACAAGTGTCAGCTGAGGTGGAAAGGGGCCAGGAAAGAAGAGTGGATGCGGAGCTGCTAGGGCAGGAGCCTGGATGGGGAAGATACTGTAGCTTGTGTTAAGTGGCTGCATGGGCCGGTACCACCCCGCGCAAGCGCAGCTCTCAAGGGTCACGCAGGGGGCAATTGGAATCGGGATTGGACCCTGTGAAGAGGAGAGAGACACGGAGAGAGACACGGCTGGAAGCCACACCGCCGAGTGACCTCGCTAGGTCCTGGCATGTAAGAGGGGCACCGGTGAGCACACCTGGCCGGTGGAAGCGGGGAGACTACAGTGCACACTTGGGACATAATGCGGAGCTGGACCTGATACGGGGGAGGACACAGCCCACTCAGGGAGAGGGAGAGCAAGAGCAGTCGACACACAACCCCGGAGGGACGGAACGTGCCCCACACGGCCGAAAACGCAACGGAGAACAGGGGAATAAGTCGGAGTGGGCGCAGGAGCGGCCCACCTCAGCTGCTCGGTGGGCGGTGGAGGTGCGCCCCCCAACAAAGCGGAAAGGGGCCCTAAACACCAAGTATAGCTCGACACCACTTGGACCTTCACGTGTGGGGTGGCCGGGTTGGCCCATCTCACGACAGCTCAGCACAATGTCGAAAAAGTTCGTAAGACCGAAGAATAAACAACCCACGCTGGAGGCCTATGCCAAGACACCCCCGGGGACAGAGGGAGCCAGGAGCAAGGACAAAGCAGCCGTTGCTGGGGGGCATCCCCCCGGGCACAATTCAGGAGGTGCTGGCAGCGATAGCGGACCTGAAAGTGGTTTGGGAGACTAACTGGTTCTGGCCATAAATTACCTGAAAGCGGGACTAGACCTTAAAGGTGGGAGCTGTCCAGGAAGAGGTGAACTTACTGAGACAGGATGTAAGAACTCTTGCGGAGCGCACTGGAACCCTGGAAAAAGAGATGGCCCCGAAATGCGCCGCCCACAGATTGGAACTTCATGACCTCGTACAGCGAGTAGGCAATCTAGAAAACGGAGCTGAAGAAGCGGAGGGACGTGCTAGACGCAACAACATTTGCATCGTTGGATTGCCAGAAGGAATGGAAGGGCCCAACCCAACGGAATACGTGGAAACCATGTTGTTACAGGAAATAACCGGAGGGGAACTGACCCAGGGGTTTGCGGTTGAAAGGGCGCTGACGAGGAGGCCGCCTTCGGGAGCCCCCCCCCCCCCAGGCCATTGATTGCGAAGATCGGGAAAGAATACTTGAATTCTTTCGGAAGGGGGGGGGGCGATCGAAAGGTGGCCCGCGAAAATCACTGCATACCCAGATTACACCTTGCAGGTGCAACGCAGCAGAATGAACTTCGGGACAGTCAAAAGAAGACAGAGGCACAGCATAGATATATGTTGCTGTACCCAGCCAAACTGAAGATGTTCCACAAGAACAAAACATTGTTTTTTGACACGCCGGAGGATGCCATGGGATGGCTGGATATGCAGAGCCACCCCCAGGAATCGGGGATCAAGACCGGAGTCGGAGAAGATAAGTAACTGGAGGTTGTGGCACTCACGGTGACACAGCGTGTGACATTGGGACTAGAATATAGTAGTGAATTAGGCTTGCAAAGGCGGCAAGGTGAGGTACGTGTTTGTCAGTGGGATCCGTTTGACCTGAACTAGTATAATTATGCTAGTGGGAGCTCCCGGGAGCCAACCCTTAAATCCCCACAGCATTCGCTTAGTTAGGTCACCATTAGTTTGGTGACACCCCGCGGGGTCCTATTCCTCGACACCACGAGACAGGACCAGATGCGAGTGAGCCGGAGATCCAGGGATGGAGCTGGGCATTTGTTGGGGACGGGAAGGGGAGGGGATGGGGAGTGTGCAGGGGGGGGGACAGGAGTGAAAGGGAAATTGAGCCAGAATACGAGTCACGGTGGAAGCAACAGGAAGTGGTGGAGGGCAAGAGAACATCGTGCTAATGGAATCGGGTAACCTTAGGATCATGACATGGAACGTTCGGGGCCTCAACAGCTATCTAAAACGGAATAAAATTATGATGTACCTAAGAAGGATGAGGATTGACATAGCTTTGCTCCACGAAACCCACCTCACAAGGGAGAAGTTAGAGGTAGTAAGGAGAAAATGGAAGGGGAGTGTCGCGGGAGCCACATATTCGGCATATGCAAGAGGGGTGGTCACATGGATAGCACCGCATGTGCCGTTTCAATTGCTCAGATCGACAGCAGACCCGGAAGGCAGAATGGTGGTGGTGGAGGGACTCCTGGAAAATAAAGAAGTGACTATTATTAACTTATATGCCCCGAACCACGATATTGCATCCTATTTTGGATCATTGTATGGTAAAGTCAGTCCATTACTGAGGGGGGAAAAAAAAAAATAATAGTCTAAAATACTTTTCCAATGTAAAATCAGGCAGCTTAGATACCAAATGTGCATTCAGTGTCACTGATGAACTGGAGGAAGAGGTAGCAATGGTGACAGTGTCAATGTTAGTTGACTCGGATTGTAAGGCAATTTCAAGCGGGTCAGCCCTCAGTTGAGAGGTGATCTCTTTGGCCATTAGCAGTTCCATATCGCGATTAGTAGACCCAAGAGCGATTTCAGCCACAATAATTAGTTTATCTAGCTTACCAGACCCTAAAGCAACTATCCAGTGATGCCTGCGACCACACCAGTGATTTTCGACCATTATCCTTGGTTTTTGTTCCACAAAACACACCTCAGGATGGTTAGACTTTTTCCGTTTCCCCCCAAATCAGAGCTAGTATTAGTAGGTAGTTCAGCTTTGTAATTAAGCACAAGCGTCTGCAAATGTGGGTGGGGAATCAACCAACGCCAAGGGCTCAAATCAGCAGTCGCCCTCAGCATTTATAGCAATGGTGCACCTTAATTATACTGCGTAGTGCATAGTTGATCCAATAACATTAACAAAAGGGTCAGCAGTAAGGCAGTATCCAACTAGCTCAACTCAGTTACAGCTCAGGTAGAGAACAGACACCAGATTGATTCAGCTGGGCAGCAACTTAGTACAATAGAGTGGGGAAAACAAGAGGCAGGCAAAGCAAAGTGCTCACCTGCCGCAATCACCATGGAACAGTGGTCAGCCTCAACCTCACCCTTCGTCAGGGGAAGCAGCACAGCCTTCTGTCCCCCAAAATCCTCCACGGCACAAAGATTATTCACGAGAAGAGGCCATGGGTCAGACCCACTCCACCGCCCAGAGAGCCTTCATGACATTGCATCACAACAAATGGCCCAAGCGCCCACCAGCATTCACCAGTTCTCTTCCGCTTGCCGCGAAGCCAGCAGGAACAGCCCCGCTCTGCTTGAGCAGAGTGCAGTGGATCTTTTTGAAGGATGCTGCCGTCTTCCACAATTCTCAAGAACACCCAGTGCACAGCAGAAATAGCCAGTTCTGCCCATGGTTGGTTGCGAGTTTTATTGATACGCCCCTGGATACACTGCTCGTGTGGAAAACGACAATACACAATTTTCCCAAACATTGGTCGACCTTCCTAAAAGGGTTTGCATACAAATCGCTCAATAGAACACCAGCGAGACAATCTATAAACGTACCAATTCGTTTGCGATCACACCACAAATGGACTATCCTCTCCATTTTGGATCTAACTTAGTTGAGCAGCCTGTAAAACCAGTACAACACCCCCCCTTGAAACAGACTTACCATTATTCCAGACATGAGATTATCTAGGAGACCTCATAATTCTTATATCATCCGTCCCTACAGTCACAATCTGTTGTGGTGGCAAATCCAAATTGGGTATACAGCCCCCGAGAAAATGCTTACAACTTGTTTTGTCAAACTTGGAGGGGCTGTGAGGAGAGGATAGGATAGGAGTTTACTTCATGAGTAGTAAAAAAGCAAACCAGGTTTCCAATTATGTAACCTACTTCACAAATTGCAGATTTTACGTTAATACCCAACCTAATGCATGCATTCATTCATAAATATCTATAAGAAGTGTAGGATGGTTAACAGCCAAGTGCCATGCTGGATACTTGCATGGTTCTATGTTATGTTACTTTATTTGTATAGCGCCAAAGCTGTAGCGCGTCCAGGCGCTGAACGGAGAGAAGGACATAAGGGTTGATACAGCCAAATTCATATAGGGTTTACATAAACAGTATGGTTTTCAAGTATTTCCTAAAGACCAGATGTTTTATCTCCTTTCGGAGTGCTTCTGGTAATATGTTCCCTGCTTGTGCCGCCAGGACGGGAAAGGAGCGGCCATTTCTTCTGGCTCTTTTTTACCCGGTCCACTCTTAGGAGGCAGGCATTGGCAGATCGGAGGTCGCTAGTTGGGTGGTGAATTGTTAGCCTTTAAGATACTGTGGTGTGGTTCCAAAAATACATTTATGGCCCAGTGTCAGCAGTTTGAGCTGGATCCTGGCTGACACCGCTAACCAATGCAGCTCCTTCCGGGCTGCGGATGTAGATCATGCAGTGCCATACGATAAACAATGCGAACAGCTGTATTTTGCACTTTTTGTAATTTGAGGGTGTCTTTTTTACAAGCACCACCCAAGAGAGAATTACAGTAGTCCAAGCGAGGGAGTAGGGCAGCTCTAACTAACTTAGCTTGTTTGTCTTTAGAGATCATGGGGGCGACCAGTCTTAGGACTCTTAGGTAGTATTTTTTATTTTTTTTACAATGGCGCCTACGTGGGCCCCAGCATTCAGGGTAGCCACCATGTAGGTGCCGAGTATCTTCACTGCCTAGTGGCCACTGTTATCCGGCTGCCCTCGATCAGGAAACTGGCAAATCCCTGGCTTGTTGGGACCCATAGATCATTAACTCAGTCTTCCCGGCGTTCAAACATAGCCATTTGGCAGACATCCATTTTTTTTTAATGGTCCGATAAACATTACTTTGTTTGTCCTGGTACTCTGCATAGTTCCTGCTGATCTCCATGGACAGCTGGAAATCACCTGCGTAGTTTCTGAAAAAGAATCCTAATTTTTCAAGCTCTATGCAGAGAGGTAAAATGTATATATTAAAAAGTAATGGGGACAAACATGCCTCCTGGGGGACTCCACAGACCGCGTTTTGCCTCCTGGAGGAGGGGGGGGGGCTCCACAGACCGCGTTGTTGGCCTCTGTTGAGGAGACTACCCAGTGAACCCTAGATCTCCGGAAAATATTTCATCCATTGAACCGCCTCATCTGAGAGGGCAACCCACCCCAACCCACCCCAGGCCCAGTGTCAGCTAGTCTCTCCAATAGGATCTTATGGTCTAGCAGATCGAAGGCTGCCGACAGATGCAGTAGCACCGGTAACCCTGATCTACATTTTTCTAATATTGACAGCCTCTGGGTCTGAAGATCAATTAATGCACTTTCAATGCCATAAAAGCATCGGAAACCTGACTGCTTTTCGTGCAGAATACCGGCAGCTTGCATAGGAGATCGGAGCTGTGCGGAAGCCACTTTATCCGCCAATTTCAAGAAAAATTACTTATTCGTAATGGGGAAGAAATTGGCTGCACCATCCGGGTCCAGTCCCGTTTTCTTCAGGAGGTGAGTCACTGTCAAATCTTTTATCAATTGCAGCATGGTGCAGTGTTTGAAAGAGCCATTAACAAATCTGCACAAGTACGGGGGCAAAGATGGTCCTGGTGTTCCATGATTATTTTTGATTGAAGAAGGTCCCCAGGGCAGCTCGTAGGGTGCATGTCTTTAAGGGTCTTTTTAATTTCTAAAATATATAGTGTGGAGAAGCTAAAGCCAGTAGGGGGTATCCCTTGGTTCTCATCTCCGAAATTGGGGGACAGGCTGTCCACCTCTTTCCTTAGTGACCCATTACCAGGGTTACCTCTTCAGTAATTGGTCTGAGGCCATCCAACACTTCCCTAATCTTGTTTTGAGCACACCAAAGTTTGTCAGAGAAAGCCCTTTGTACAAATCGTCCTTTGAGGGGTTACCGGTCCGGTTAAGACCCCTAGGGTTTTCTCATGATCTGAGAGTTTGAAGAGTTCCTTAGTTTGATTCCCTGCCCTATTTATCTGATCATTATAATGGCTGTGTTTAGCTTCAATGATCTCATCGTTATACTCTCTTTGAATTACCATGCTGCCTTATTTTTGGTGTTATTTCTTTTTTAGCCAGGTGCGCTCTGCATGCTTCTTACTGGCTTTTAACTGGGCCAGTTCTGAGGAGAACCATTTATGATGATTTTCGAGCTCCTCCAGTACTTATAAGTTTCAAAGGGGCTAGTCTGTCTAGCAATATTGTCGTATCTTTATTGTCGTTTTCTATAAGTGTCAGGATGATCCGAATCCTTGGATTTGATCATCAGGGCAGCTATACAGTCTGACAGATCAGCAGCTGTAATGGTCCAGTAATTCCTACTTAGAACCTTGCGAATTGCTTCATGTTGTTGTGTAAGTGGGAAGGGAAAGTGTATCTGACATGATATAGAGAAATGATCAGACCATACACAAGGTCTGGTTGTGATCCCCGTCAGAGAAATATTACCACTAGCCACCCAATCTAGGATGTTCCCTTTTATGTGCGTAGGCTTGGAATTGTGAATGATGATATCAATTTTTAGAAGTTTCTCTAATTCCAGAGCTGTTATCTTTGGAGTGTCCGTTAGAGATTTAGATCTCCCAGTAGTATAACGGCAGAGTTCGTTTTCTGCATGGGAGTGAGCAAACAAATAAGAATTTCCTTGAATTTACTAGATTCTCCTGGTGGCCTATAAAGCACTAAGAGATTGATACTGACGTTATGGTTCAGGATAATCTTGGTGTGTAACAATTCATGCCCTTCGCATTCAACTTTCATCTCGTACATCCCTAGCTTCTTTTTACATATGATGGTGACTCCACCGCCTGGGACTTCGTCCCAATGTTTCCCAAAATAGATGTACCCGGGCAGGGTCACTCGTGCTAGAATTGGGATCAGAGATGGATCCCGATTATATACCTAGGACTGTTTTCTTATCTACTAGAAGAGAATAGTGGTCATGGTAAAGTCAACATACACTTAATACATATCAGATTATGTTGCCAGATAACATATGGCATACTATACATTTATAGCCTAGAACTATATTCTGACCAATACCTTGGTTCAAGGGAAAGGAAGGGTATGCAGAAATAGATAGGATTTGAAGCACAACAGTTAAGCGGCGCTTATTCTAGGTGGAGCATACTTTCCCAGCTCGGTGGCGGCTATCCGAAAGTGTTGAGCAAGTCACAGGTAAGCAGAGCACACAGCATTAACCAGATGATACTTATCACATGCTAGTCTGCCAACATCACAGGTGTTAGTCTTTCATTATTCCTTGTGCTAAGCGGACCACGTCTGTACACACTTGAAATTAATTATTAGTTTGACCTTTCACCAATACAAAATTTATACCGGCTATTTAGTGTGCCAAGCCCCCTACAGATGGCCCAATGTCAGATTGGAAATGCACACAAAATTCCAATTATTTAAAAAAATAAGACACAAATAAAATGTAATGTGTGCCTAGATACAAACATTCAAACAGAGCCTACACATTATGCACGTTCTGAATGTATAATCAAATTGATAGCCAACACATTTGTATTGACCTACTAAAAAACGAAAAAAATTACACAAATGCATGTGCCAATTTTTGGCAAAAAAAGAAATCCAGGGGGTCCAAGTCATTCAATCAACTCACAGCATCATCTAACCATCTTTGTTGTTTTAAAATCATAGAAAACATCTCTGAAGAAAAAAAAGAACACACTATATTGCTCACCCCTTATGCTTAAGGATTTATTTAAGAGGACAGAGTTACCCAGACTCAAAAAGAATTTGTTATGGTAATCTTTAGCTCACATTAGACATACTTCAATAAAAATGTCCCACCTAATGTGCTTAATCATAGGGTCGTCTGTAGGGGGGGAAACGCCTTCTGTCTTACAAAGAGGGATCGTCACCAGAATTAGCTGTTTCAAGGGGAAAGGTATACGATATGATAGATCATTTATAAACGCGCCTGTTAGGCAAGATTGTATGCAGTACCCTGTGGGAGACTGAACCAGCCTTGTCCGCTTGGCAATAGTTAACCCAACCTTTGGTATAAGCATGTACTGCACAAGTTGGTAGAGTGACTGAGCAGCCAGGCTTATCTCAAGAGGGTTCAATGTGAGCTCTAGGGTTGTAAGACAGAGTTTCACAGTGACAAGAATCCAAATAAACTCTTACACTCAAGGTTTCTTGATTAAACAATTATTTAACGGTCAGTTTGAATAAGCCTTCTTTAGAAGGGAGCAATATACGTAACAAAATATACTTCAAAAATACACACTCAGTTTCAATAAATCAGTAGATACCCATTTGGAATGGCACACAGACACTTACTACACCCTGAGGGGACTTAAATAACTAGGAAACTGTGGACATTGATATATCACTGGCACATTTAGAGCAATACTGCGTTTGGTGTCAAAAGGAAAATAGTTGTAGGGAATAAGACAAAGGCTAAAAAATATTCTTAAGCAGGTAAGTACTTTTGAATCCCCCAATGCAAAGTAAAATAGCCCTTTCCCAGCTACACAAGTTAAAGAACGTGTGACTTAAAATATATATTTTTTGTTGCATACACGGTTTACAAAAAACCTTACACAACACAGATGAAAAAGAATTCAGAATTAATTTTAAAAAAGAAAAGAAAAACATGAAAGAAGAAAAAAATCTGAATTCAGTTTTCTAAATACCAACATACCACAGCGTAATAGTCATACATATTTTTGATTTTTCTTATCCAGTTCTGATGCGACGAAAGTTAGAAAAATATTTAAGGCTAAAATCAATGTTAGCTTAAAGCACATTAGTCGTTTTTCATCAAAGTAAGAGCACATGGTAACCAAGTGTTTCAAAGTTTCGGGAGAGTACTCAACCCCACAAAACCTACAGTTGTATTTAAGTGAGTCATTGATGAGCAGCAGTGAGGAGTACCTCCAGTACTTAATCCTCTCATAGATAGGAAATTGGTACAAGAAAGAAAAAAAAAACAAGAAAGAAAATAAAATAAAATAAATGTACATCGCTGGAGATAGGTATACACTCTCTTGCATGAAGGAATTGAGAGTACACCCCAAAGATTGAATAGGAGGTAATACAATCCGCAGTCTCCACCCACTCGGTCCTAAACAGAATCTTCTTGACAATCCCCGGGCGCTGCACAAGATCTTCCTCAGTAGCCCCATGATCTCATCAATATCAGTGGTACAGATCTCATCCGTGCTCTAAATTCTTGTATAAAGATAACAGATACTGCATGTATGGCCAAGTGGAGATTCTCGTAAAGAGAATTTTTCGGGGATCCATCATTTTTCTGAAGACAGAAAGCTGCTTCCAGACATACCTGGCCTTTAGGGAAACGAGACACTGCTCTTGTTTTATGACCGCGTTCGGGATAGCCATCGAGAGACCCAACACCTCCTTCCATAGCTTCACTTGTATGGTGTTGAGCGTATGTCCAATGTCGTGGATAGATAGGTCAAGGCCATACAAGATGGTCAGTTCAAATTTAGCTACATAACGCCTCAAGGGGAGCAATGAAAATGTACAGACTCTATGCTTCAGGAACTTAAGTTGTACTACTCTTTTTTTTGCCTTGTCAAATAGAAAGCTTTTCCAAAAATCAATGCTCACCATATTGGTGAGATAATAGCCTAGGTAAATAACAGCCTTGACCTGTTCCACATTTTTCGGCCCCATTGTCCATACACAAAGCTGCATCTGGTTTCCTCTTGAGAAGACCATGGCCTTTGATTTGGAAGCATTAGGCAAGAGATTGTTGTCCAGAGCATATTTAAAGAAAAACTGCATATTCCTTCTCACGCCTCGCAGAGTTCTGTCTAACAGGATAAAATCATCAGCGAAAGCCATCCACTCCAACCTAATACTCCCCAATTTAGCAGGCACAATGGAAAGACCCAGCCACAGTCTCTCCACATCGCACACATGCAAGTTGAAGAGTATAGGGGCCAATGTACAGCCCTGTTTGACCCCAATGAATGTGTATATCTCTGGCGATAGGGACCCCTCCTTGGTAAGACAAACACGTATACTGGTATGTGTATGTAATAGCGCAATAAGTTAAACCAGTTTGTGAGGAATGTTCATATCAAGCATTTCTGCCGGAGCCTATACCTTACGACACCATCAAAAGCACTAGACATGTCCAGTGATGCTAGGGGGACATCCCCCCACTTTTAATGATGAACATAGTGTCCAAGATGGGCCAGAATGGTCGCATTGAGTGAGGTACCCATTTCTTCCCTAAACCCCACCTGAAACTGGCTCAAGAGATTGTTGCCTTTTACCACATGATTGAGGTCCTTTAGGAAAAGGATGGAGAAAACCTTACTCGTAGCATCAATCAACGCTATGGGTCTATAGTTGTTGGGGTCTAGCATATCTCCATTTTGGTGAATGGGTATGATGGTGGATTGCGCCCAAGAGGCAGGAATAGTATGGGACCGATAAATATGGTGAAAACATAGGCTTCAAGAGCTTGGCCCATAGATTAGGTGCCTCTTTAAGAACAAAGGGACCGTCTGGTCCCGGGACACGCGACTGCTTAAGACGGCCTATGGCCCAAGCAATGTCATCTCTGTCCCAAGTACACCAGCCTTCAACAGGTGTTCCCGGGTAAACTCCTCCAGTGCCACTACAGTTTGCAGGTAGGGCATATTTATTGGTGTAACATTCCACCCAAGTGTCAGATTCTATGGGACAGTCCGTACCCCCCTTAGTATCTTCAAGGGTCCTATTAACAGTAGACCAAAATTATCCATGTTTCCCCTTACAGAGATTTTCCAGCATAGTCTGGTGTATCCATCTTCAATGATTTGACGAAGTTCTTGTGTCTTTCAGAAAGTTTAGATTTACCAGATACATAGTCAGATGCAGTCAAAGACTGCCTTTTCAGAGCAGCAAGTTCCCTACGTTTGCGAATCGTACTTTGCCGCCCAATTTTATAGATACAAGCCAAAATGATGCAATATGAATCCTCAAAACCTTCACTCATGTATCTCGGAAAAGAACGAGGAGTCAGATTCAAAGAGAATGACAACAAGTGGTTGAATTTAAGGATAGTCTGTCTATTCAAAATGGCTTTTGTCCCTCGTTTACTGGTAGATAACCCTACTAAGTCCGGTCTAATTTGGAAGGTAGGAATAGTCAATGAAGGGGAAAGAGGTAATATGGTCACCCAATTCAGCAGAGACGCGCTTCAAATAACTACAGCTGTTCCTAATGCCATTAGAAATGTAGAAGAAATCAATCCTCGAACTCCGTTCCCCTATATACCAGGTGTATCTAGTAGAGAGTGAAGATGGGAAGTGGTCCAACAAGGTCATATTCAAATCCTCCAGAAAGTGACCTCAACTGATACCTCGTTTAGTGTTCGAAAGAAGATAATAGGGGGAAAGGGGTAGCTTCAATATTATTCCACAAGGATCCTTCTGCACAAAAAGAATTAAAATCTCCTCCCAAAATGATGCGTTTGCCACAACCCCTGTCATGCCAAGCACAAAGGATATCACCCAAGCCCTCTTCGATGTTTTCAAACTGAACTCTGATGGGGTTCCAATGAAGATTCAATAACAAGATGGGCTGCAGACCTGGACCCAGATCCAACTTGATTGCCAAAAGCCATTCGTTACTGCATATTATTTCCCATTTTAACCTCAAGTTGTGATCAATGGCTACTGTTAGTCCCCATCTAGGTCTGCCCTATACCACCTTACTGTAGGACAAGAAATAGTTTGAAAGCCTTCCAGTAAGGGGTTGGCCCAAACGGTTTCTTGGAACATATACGTTTGTGGAAGTTGGTTTCCAGGTGGATTGGCCATGAACTTTAACATGTTAGCACTTCCACAGACGTTCCACGAAATCACTTCGATCTCAATAGTGTCATTCATGTCCCGTACCTCATCTAATGCTTTCTAGAGTCTTAAGGGCAGGCTGAATCCAGGACCAATCCTGACCATTACCCAGGAGATTCGTAATAAAAGCGAATGCAGTACTTGAGGCTCTGGGTGGTATAGGTGTAGACTTCCCTGCTACCTCTGCTGTTACGATAACGGGTTCTTATATGCAAGAACATTTTTTGATTCACCTGTATTCTGCAATACCACCAGCTCAAGTCCCACGTTTTTCCCCTGGCCCCACACCATGCTTGCAGCCATTTCTGAATGGAAATAACTAACCATTCAGCAGTTATCCACAATGGGCAAAGAAATTGCATCAAGGTCGTCCGAAGTTATAGTTCTCAACAACGGAATCTTTTTGCAAATGGTCAGTAAATTGGTCCTGTTCAACCTAGTCCCTTCAGCAGATTTATTGTTATTCCCCCAGCCAACAATTTTTCCGCTGGTGAGGTAGATTCCCCATCCAGGAGTTCAGTAACCTTGTGCTGATATTGAGAACCCAAGCTAACGCCCGCAGTAGGAGGACAGATTTCCACCACTGGTCTGTTTGGAGGTTTAAGACTCCTAGGTTGATCATTGGGTCAGCTCAACTCAATCTCAATAGGTAAAGTTTCCTCTTCGCTAGTGGAGGGATTACTGATCGGCTGTGGACCAGTTGATATCCGAGCATGTGTCGTACTAATGATCTTGCCAAAAGCAGTCATCTTCGTCTGCTTTGTTTGTGGGCGTTCGGACAAACTCTCCCCAGTTACCCCAGAGTATGCTGCTGAGGAGGTACTTGGACCCTCCATAATCGTCTCTCTGCACAACCCTGGCCCTTTTTCTGGCACAGCCTGAGATGCAATCATCTCCTCTCCACCTCTACCATCACATGACGATTCACAGGGACTGTAGTTTCAGTATGTTTGTCTCGTTCTGATAATTGTCGAAGAGTTTTAAGGTTTGAGTTCCTCCCCTTAATCTTAGCTGAAGGCATGTTCTTAGTTTTTTGACATGTTTGGTCTTCTTACACTTCTCTCCCCATCCTCCCCCCGGTGGAGATTTGCTCACTGTATCTAATGCCATATCATTATCAGTTGGTTAGGGTGTTTCATCAATCGCCAAATCTACCTCTCGTTGTGCTTCCTGTTCGTCCAGCTGCCCCAGTGCCTCCACCAGAGCTGATGGACTATCAGGAGTAATAACAGTCTGTCTCCGCGATATCTGCTCCTAGGTAATCTCTGAATAATTTTCTGGTCCCCTCTATGGTCCCCAATGATGTTAGAAGTGGCACTATCCCTAGAAGAAAGAATGTCCAATATCATCGAGATCTCCGCATCCACATTCAACGGTCTCGGATTGCAATCATCTAGCATTTGCTTTTCCATAGGTGGCTTATAATCATCCCCTTTGCAAAACCCTCCAAAAACACCATGCATACCAGTAATTCGTTAAATGCTTTCTGTTGGCCCGCCAGAATCCCCCCGCCCCAAATTCTCCTGCGTGTCTCCAAGAGTCTTCAAAGCCAAATTCAGGCTAATATGCAGGTTTCATAGAAGAGGAGATATTAGCTCACAGACCCCCCCCCCCCCCCCAATCGCATTAGTGCCTTTAGTGCATTAAACCAAGTTCTGTATGTCAGGTCCCTCCCTAGAATTGGAAACCATAGTTACAGTGGTAGCAACAAAGGCACCTAGCTTTATCATGTGTCCCTTCTGGGTGGGGCGTTACGCCACCTCGCCCCTCCCTCAACCCACTACCCCCATTGCACTGGTCCAACACTCCTTGGTCCCTCAGTGGACAAGTTAGTTCATTAGGCATACCTTGGCCATTTTCCCTCTGTGTCGCTCGAGTAGACGTTTTTGGCAGATTATTTCCGGCCCTGTCACCACTCTGCCTCCCACCTCTCCTTGTACCGTTGTAGCTATCCTCATTCACACGCATGGAATCTAACCACTTTTCTCATTAGAGGAGCAAATGGTACTGAGTGGCATTCTTGTAGACACGCGGCATGAGTCAGCTCCAGTGTACCCTGATCAGTAGGAACATTATCAGGGATTTCTAAGTCCACATTACCTGTAAGCAAGGTATCAGTACAAGACCCCCCCCACCCCCTGTACATTTTCAGGCATCTCCCCGCTAGCCACAGTAACCAATGTTTCCAGCGGCTCACCCTCAATCCTCTTCCGTGCCCCCTGTTCAGACATAGGGGTCTTCAGAGTATTTAGTGAGCCAGTTGTAGATAGCGTGGTCCCTGACCCCAAACAGCCTTATGGCTTATGCAGAGGGATTTGAATTTGATCCTAGCAGCAACCGGGAGCCAGTGGAGAGTTTAGGGCTTTAGAGATGTCGTCCCTGGATTTACAGCCCTATTCTGGATTAGCTGGAGGGGGACCTAAAGAGGAAGAGGGTAGATTAAGGAAGAGGCTATTGCAGTAGTCAAGACTAGAGAGTACTAGAGCTCTGGAGACATGGAGCTTCTGGGGGAAAGTGAGGGAAGGAAGGACTCCTTTGGAGGAGGTGGAGTTATTATTTAATTTCTATAGCGCTGCAGACAAGAGGCCCTGAGGCATAGAAGCACCGCACCAAGACAAACAAATGGAAAACACAATGATATCAGCAGGGTACGTGGAAGACTCAGGTGAAAAAAAAAACTAAAGAGATTACTCAAAAAGAATAGTTTTCAACTTTCTCTTGAAAATTGGATGGCTCGGGCAGAGTCAGAGGTCAGGTGGCAAGGCATTACACAAATGCAGAATAAAAAATGGGAAGCACCCACTCTGAACCATCCCCAGTTTGGCCCTTGGTAACGAAAGAAATCCCGAGTTGTTTGACCACAGGCAACGTCTGTCCGAAAGCCATGTCAACTTTTCTGCCAGGTAGGAAGGACTCTACCAAAGAGGCAGGAATGTGCAATACAGAGGATACGAAACTGGATTATCTTGGTGATGGGCAGCCAATGCATAGCCCTCTGAGCCGATGATACATGATCCGTTCTAGGTACTCACATTACAGCCCTTACTGCATTATTCTGCCCGACTTGCAGACGGTTTATTTCACCTTTGCCAACACCGAGTAAACTACTCGCACAGTAATCGAGACGGCTACCAATGATGTCCCAGCTTGAAATGTCTAGTTATGGTCTTATTTGTGTCAGTAGTTTGATGTAGTAGGAGGCGTTGGACACCAGAAAGCTAATGTGGGGTTTCATAGAGAGCTCTTGGTCAATAGCGACACCTAAGGCTTTAACTTTTTTCAGGGTCGGGAGGATACAGTCTGCAATTTGAATATGCGCATAGGCCCGATCCAAACGGCAGAGTATGGGCCAATGCCCAGAATTATAACCTCGATTTCAGAATTGTTCAGGGCTAATCCATTAGATGCCATCCAGTGATGGATCAGGTTTATAGGTAGCATTGATGACAGTGGTGTGTAATCGCCAGAGTGGAAATAGACACTGGGTATCATCAGCGTAGTGCGCGTAACAGGGGTCCTCCGCTTCCAAAAGATCAAATAGGGTAAGCATAAATAAAGTTCAACAAGGTGGGAGAGAGGCAATAACCCTGCCGCACCCCAAATTGTAGGGTAGAACCCTCTGACGTGGCATCTCTGTGGAAACCCTTGACAGATCGCTCAGATAGAAATGAGACAACTCGTTTTACTGCTTCCTTAGAAATGAGCCAGTTCAAGCAGTCTGCTGGCCCGAATAGAGTGATCGACAGGTCAAAAGCAGCTGTTAGATCCAACAGCATCAGTAGCGAGTTCTTGCCCTTACCCATAGTCCGTAGAATGTTGGTTTTCAGGTCCAGCAAGGTGGTCTCCGTGCTGTGTGCACTCCAGAAACCTGATTGCTTACAGCCTAAGATACCATGTTCGGTTATAAAAGCCTGAATCTGTTGGTGAGCTGCTTTATCCAACACTTTCAGATGAAAGAGGGAATTGGTGATTGTGCAGTAGTTACTCACCACCAGAGGATCTAGCAATGGCTTCTTAAGAAGAGGAGTGATCCAGGCCTGCTTCATATTGGTCGGCACTAAGACATTCTTAAACGAGGAATTCACAAATTTTGTGATTAGTGGGGCCAGTAGTTGGGCACAGGCTTTATCATTTTTGGCGGGACAAGTGTCGCCCTTGCAACTTTCAGGCTTTAGCTTGGTTAAGAGAAAGTTGATATCTGCCTCATTTACCAAAAAGAAGGTACAGAGTTTAGGTGCGGAAGATTGTGAATCATCATCGGCTGACAATGGAAGAGGGGAAAACCTGGATTTGATATCTTCTTTGATTCCAGCTATCTTATTAATCAAGAGAAACTTATTCACATGTTCAGAAACAGAGGTTACAATTCCAACCATCTCAAGAAAAAAGTGTAAATAAAACTCTGATGAGGCCAAGGGCGGACCTCCTGAAAGAAACTAAAACAAGTAGCAAAACCGGACAAACTTAGATTCATCACAACATATAGTAACAACAGCAGAACAATTAGACAAATCCTACAGAAAAGGTGGAACATTCTAACAGCAGATCTGGAAATGAACACACCATTAGAAAAAGCCCCTAATATATGTTATCGAAAATGTACTACCCTTAAGAAAATGCTAAATCTATCACATTTCGACAATACCAAATACCAACACTTTCTGAAAGAACAAGCTGAGGAACCACAATGCTGGCTGAAACAACAAGTACAAGCCAATTACAAATGTGGAAATTGCAGAGTATGTCCCCAAATGATAAATGCCAAGAAAGTAATTGAGAAACCAAATGGCACAAAGACCACCATAAAACACCACATCAACTGCAACAGTACATATGTCATATATGGCCTTAAGTGCATCTGCAATAAGATATACATCGGAAGCACCATCAGGAAATTGAAAGTTAGAATGAGCGAACATTTCAGAGCCATCACGAACCAAGACACTAAATCTCCAATTGCTACGCACTTTGTAAAACATCACCAAGATAGACATCACAAATCAGATGCTATGGGATAGAAAAAAATCATAGCCTCACCACGAGGAGGAAACAGCCTTTTGGATTTGTGTGAAGGATGCGACCTACGCTGGTTTGAATGTTGACCAAGAAATACACCACTTTATATGACAAGTGTAAATGGTTTTGTATGTACACCACTTTTTTCTATGCACTCAGATCAGTAATATCTGTAAAATAGACAACATCTTGTTCAACATATGTACAATGTTCCACATACACATTACCATGCTTCATGCACATATGAGGTTATAACCGTAATGTGTTTCTTTTTATGAGAAGACGAATATATTCAAAAGGTACATTTATGGTAAACATACATGCACATTTGACACGTTACTTAAAAAATGTTCTTCTCTCATCCTCTCCTTGGGTAACCTGAGTAACTTTGTGCAGGATTATAATTGTGTTATTTTTTCCAGCCTCTCTTTTTTCCTTTGCTCATGCTATGCACATAATCAACATATACGGATCAAGCATCCCATCTTGAATCTCTGACACACACGTGTCTATCATGTTCTTACGCACCACTACTTAAACTATCCATCAATGTTTTTACGTTCCATCACGCTTCACAGTAGACAACCCATTTTAAAATCCGGGTTTACTACTACTGTTATACCATCTAAATACTTTTTCATTGACACACTAATCATTGACACCCACTTCGGAGAATCATGTTTTAGATGACTTCCATCTTTTCACATCATCCTGTTCATGCCATTAATGCACACACGATCTCCCATTATCTTTTTCATGCCAGTAATGTACACACGATCCCGACCCAATATGGCGAATGTTAATTTTACGAACAACATCATCACGACACACACGTGATCCTAGTCACGCTCTCTCCCCCAATGTATACAGACAGTCCACGCACCCGGAATAGCAGATCGGCAATCGTACCGCACTGCCGAATTACTGGGCTTCGAACCTCGCCAAACACAGGTAAGCGTAGATGGAGTCTTATCACTCAGAACCTAATCCATGTCTTAGGGCCTCATTACACGGTAGGCGGTAAGGGTTTACCGGTATTCTACCGGTACACCCTTACTGTCATAAACCCACGGCCCGCATTACGCCCTCAAGGTAAAAACAAAGGCAGGGTGGTTGCAGGGATTGTGGGAGGAACGTTTCTGAGTCGCTGCCACCTTTGTCCCCAGTGCAGATGTACTTGGTGTAGGGGTAAAAGGTGTGCAGGACACAGAACCCAAGGAAGACTACGCTTCCCAGCAGCCCCGGGCCTGAAGCTACAGCTCCAGCAGCCCAGGAAACGCCCTGGACAACGCCCGACGCAACGCGCATGCGCAAAGAAGCTACCGCGCATGCGCGATCCCGGAAAGCTTGTCTGTGCTCGACTCTGCTGCCGAGAGGACGCATCTGACGGAGCTCCAGCAAAGCTTCTCGCGGGGCCGCCCTCGCCACTGGACACACCTTCAGGCCCTGCGATGTCAAAGAGAAGTACCCTGCCTTCCTTTTAAAAGTTAACCAGAGGGAAGTTTAACACTGGAAAGAGACTCCGCTTACCAGTGACTTTTGAGAAACCTTAATAAACTTCGGGGGAGATACGCGAAAGTTCGCGAACTAACTATTAACCCACTAAACTTGCATGCGACATGCATTCGCCAGTTGCGGGTGCAAACGTATGCTCGTCTGTTGCGGGCCATTCTATGCCGTATTCGCAGTTGCGAGCACTTGTGAAAAGCCAAAAGGCGTGAAAGGGCAAAGCTAATTCTCTCCCTTTTTGTCAGGAGTGAATCGCTACCTACAACGACCTGATTGTTTCGCAACGCACAGTCTGTGGAGCCGGCGGGCAGAAGAAGCGCTCTGGAACACTTGGAACACTAGAGCTAAGTGCATTATGTGACCAAAGCATTGTATTTGAATTTATGTTTTACCTTGTGGTGATATGTATAAGGGGGAAACGTTATCTGCATATTGAAGCCAGATAGAATATTGTGTTTATAGAAATCCAAGACTGGAGCAAACTTGTGAATGAGGTGAACAAAGTGCTGGGTTCCAGTCTGAGGGTAATGCATGCATGTGGTTAGAATGCATGACTGAATGAATGCCCAAGGAGTTAAAAAGGCAACTACCAAGGTGAAGGTAGTCCAGACTCAGAAGGTCAGAGTCTGGGAACAACTCATCCCCAAAACCCTCTCCCTATCCATAACCTCTCCCTAACCCTCAATCCGGTTACCCTACCATCCCGAAACCCATCCAATCCGTGGACCCTAACCCTCTTTCCCCGTGGGGGTCGCGGTGACCTGCGTTTCAGATAATCCAGGCGCCAACCCGTCAAGGGGAGGTAGGAGTTCTTGCTACTTCCGCGTTGGGACGGACTTCGCCTTGACACTTACCGCCTTACTACGAGGTCCCTTTGCGGGTTGGAGAATTTAACGCCTGCTTTTTGCAGGCGTTAAAAACCAACCCGCAAAGGGACCAGGGAGCTGATTACGGTACCGCAATTTGCCGTAATTAGCACCTTCCCCATTCCCATTATGCCCTATGGGGCAGGAATGGGGAAGGGCAATGGAGGGCTGGGGAATTATCGCCCCACCAACCTTGGAATAGGGCAGTAATTCCCCTTTCCACCAAGGCGGTGCCGGTATTTTACCAGCATGGACCATGGTGCTAATAACACCTTGGTCCACCGCCGTCTGTGTAATGAGGCCCACAGTCTTTAGACTATATCACACACCAGCCCAGACCACAATCACCAGGTTTTCGAAAGACAGTGGTGGGCACTATCCTTTCTCATATATTCAAATGAACGCCTTCTCTTTTTGAAACATATACAATCCAATAGACTAAACTATGCATCTAGTAGCCCACAGTCTTAATCCATATGTTTTGCCTTTCAGACCACTATTTTCCTAAAAACATGGTGGACATAACCATCTTTTAACTACACTGTGACTCTAACGTGTCAATTAGTATTGCTCCGCATTAGGCACTTTCGCCAGTTACTGTTTCAGTTTTGAGACCACCCACAAGAACTAGGCACTGCTACGTATATATGTGTTGCCTTTTACAACATAAACATTGGATGGTCTTAAATGTCTAAGCTATAAGTGGTTTGTACGACCTTCCAACCATATTACAATTTCTTATGTCTCCTAACAGACCTTTCTCCCGCACAAGGGATTGGTCTTTCGGTTTCAATTGCCAGACGGACCGCCATCGCAATCAACCCACAAAGACATAAATGATTACACTACTACCTATGTAAGTAAGTTTCTTATATACTATCTGAAAGGCATATATTTATTTTCACAAATGCGTTTTTTTCGTTTTAGGAACATGCATACACATTTTACATCTTACTTTTCTATTTTTCCTATCAGATTTCTCAAGCAGCAAATCGTAAGAATACACTGTTGGGAATTCACAAAAGTCTCCAACATATCTTTTGGATATTTACCCAAGTTACACTGATGACTAATGCATTTAATTAGCCATCCAAAATCCCTGATGAACCGTCTTATGTGTGACGGGGAAACGCGTGTCAGATAAGGAATTGGCCCTTTTGCTTTATGAACTCAAAAACCATGCACTATATTTTGTAATGCTTTTCCTTTTTCTTTGAATGACACCAATTCAAACTTCCTAAGCAAGCTAAATTTATGAATAAAAACTTTTTGGATTGAAATGAGAAAGTTCTTTTTTTGAATGATATTGATACACATACTATTCTTCAAGTGAGCGCAAGAACCACAGGGTCCATAATTTTCCTTTTCATCTTATTAATCATGGCTTTCTCAATTTGGTCACACCATGCAGAATCTTTAATGATCGTAGTTGAAAGCGGGACTTCCTGGTAAGGTCCTGGATAAGAGGGAAGGAAGGAAAGAGAGGAGTCGAAGATGACTCTGGGGATTTGAGCTTCAGATGAAGGAGGCGATCCCATAGAAGGTGGCCAGAGTGAGGGGAAGAAAAGGGGAGCAGGAGTCCCAATGAGAAGGATCTCAGTCTTGCTGTCATTGAGGCAGAGATCATTAAGGCAAACCAGGACTGGATGGCAGATAGGCAGTTGGCAGTCAGAAATGCTAGAGGAAGTAAGGAGAGGATCAGAGTTAAGTTTGAAGAAGAGTTGTGCGGCATCAGCATAACACTGGACGTAAGGGGAGAAGGTGGAAATGAGGCCTGCAAGCAGAGCAAGATAGGGGTTACAGAACCTGGGAGAAAGGTTGAAGCCCTGGGGATGCCGCAGGTGGAGATAGAGTTGGGAGAAGAAAAAGAGCACAGGGTAACATGGGAGGGACGGTCATTGAGGAAGGAGGTAAGCCAGTTCAGTGCCCGCTCCGAGATACCTAGGGTACTGTGGAGTCGTTTTAGGAGGATGGAGTAGTTGACCGTGTCAAATACAATGAGAACGGCAGGCAAGTTAGAATGAAGAGATGCAAGCAGTTCTTCACGGGTGTTCAGAAGAGCAGTTTCCGTGCCTCTGGAGGCTCGGAATCCAGATTGATGGTCGTTTAGGCAACCAACAACTTGTGTACGCTTGGTCAGTTGGGGGAAAGTACAAAAAACAATCAGGTACAAAAAACAATCAGGGAAAACAATTTTGTTTAAATGCGGCTGTCGAAGTTATGAGCCCTACTGTTAAGTATTCAATTAGTTCTATCACACACAAACAGGTATAGAGCATGTATCATTTTTAACACGAGTGTCCTAAGGAAAAGGGAAAGACAATGTATCCACCAGTACGGTCCCTAGACAGAAGCACACCATGTCCGTGTAGGGTAGTGCTGCCTCTAGGTCAAAGCTGGTGCGCCGCCTGTCTACTAGAAAAGGCAAGAGAAAATCTAACCCCGTCTCTACAATGTATATGGCGTTAAAAGTGTTGAGCCAGATCCATTCACAATACGGACATTTCACGGAGGACTATTTCCTTTCAGCTTTGTGCCGTGTCTTTATTCACCCCCGAAAGGAAATAGTCCTTTACTCAAGAGTAAAGTAATTAGCCCCAAACACTCAAACCGCAATGCCCAGCAGCGAGGCTTACCAGCCAGCGTATGGAGGCCCAGGTCCTGTGTCCTCGAGATGGGGTAGGGGCTACTGCTCTTTTCTCAGCTGGCACGGGTTGGATGGAAAGGAGAGGCGGTCACGGGCCTAGTGTGGGCCTTGGGATGGGGCCGGTGTTCACCTGCTGGCTCCCATGGTAGGTGTAAAAGAAGAGGGGCAGAGCCAATCAGTAGGGCAGCCAGGCACGGTAAGCACTCCTGTGCATGCAACACCACTTCCTGCCCTGACCCTTTGCCATTATGCCTTTTCACTTCAGTTGCTGGGGTGCATGTTCTTTTCAGAGCACTCCTTGCGGCTTTACAGGAAGAATCTCGTGGGATTCTCTAGATAAGCTGAAACCATTATCCCCAACAAGGGCTCCTCAGCCCACACCAAACGATCCCCCAACTGCACTTGTGGTTCTCCTTCCTCCTCCCCGCCTGTAGTCTGATATGAATGCATACAGTTTCCTCCTCCAAATAAGTTTCATTTTCAACTTCTCTCAGTATTATCGCAGGAACTTTTTTAAAAAGTCAGATTTTAATTTTATTTTAAGTCTCTCAGCCGCAAAGGACCATGGGAAATGTATAAAAGGTTTTTAGGATCGCGGATCGGCGAATATTTATCCTCAACTTTAAACTACTGGATGATTTCACCCCCAAACCACCAAAAGACACTTCTGCAATGCCAAATCCATCCAGTGGTTTTCACGCTACCAGTGTTCAATTGAAGAGGTTTTGCTCTGAAAGGAGTGGGGGGGGGGGACCGGGAGGGGGAAAGAGGTCCTTAACTTTTCACCATTCAACAAATGTTCCCTAAGATTTGCAGCTTGCAGGGTCCCGGGACACACTTTTGCGGAGGCAGGAGGTGGGGAATGTCATCCAAATCCATGCAGCGAGTTAAAAGTTATTAGCATTAGAATTTTGTGATACATATATTAGGGTTATGGAAGGGGTAAACGCAAGAACGTCAGCCAAATGTACAGCAACCAACAGGGGCCCGTTCTAAACACGTAGAGCCCATGGTTGATTCCTTGTATTGCCTATGTTTATAACGGCTACTTGAAATATCCAGCATCTCAAATGTAACCTACACAGTGTAGGTACTTTAATTGTACTTACTAGGTCAATGGAGTTTGTGATTTTGCACTGGTAATACATATTCCATCGCTTAATTATGGCATCCCCAAATCATTTTAAAAACCAAGGCAGGTTGCAGGATTACCACTTCATAATAGGCAAATAACTTCATACACATTCAGACCAGAGTGACATCTCTCTATCCAACACCCAAATCTCATGACAGTGCCGTCTGGCCCCTACTTCCACAGTAATAGGCTGCTACGTACCGTGTTTCTCTCTCTTCATGCTGCAAGATAAGGTTGCTGTAGAAGGTTTCCAGTGTAAGTTTGGTTACCGTCACTCTCTCCTGGGTGTGGTGGCTCATAGGAAAGGATGTTGCGGTCCCAGCAGTCATTGCCATGGTAACCTACAAGCAGAAAGCTCAGAACAATTACTTAAGCGCGGGGCAAGGGGGAAACGCACACACCCCAAAGTAAATTTAGCCGTGGGAAAGGAGATCCTTTTATAGCAAGCAAAACAACGACGGTCTCCCATGCCAAACAAAATCCTTGATGAGCACATATGCTGGCACTGAGCAACTCCTCACATACACTGGACATAGTGTTCCAATGTGGATGCGCTGGGCGGCTTCATCACCAGAGAGCAATAGGGATGAAGTTACCAAGTATATCTGCCGTTTCCCCGGAAATCAACATGTCGGCATTTCATTGCTTCCTACAGGCATTGTTTGTTGTTGAGGATATTCACATATCAGTTACTGAAGTAAGAGTAGAGTAGCATCACATTGCTTCATTAATTTGCAAATACTATTTAATAGTTCTGGAAACTTGTGGTGACGAAGGATGCGCCCCCTAAAGGCCTATGCATGAAAGGACGTATACAGAAAACCATGTGTAGGTCTGTATGGGGCGTGGCCTAGAAGGAAGCCAGAAGAGTGTGCTGGAGCGTAGCAGGTAAGTGAGTCTTTGGGCAGGGGGCCATGCAACGGATGCATTCCCTTCCACAAAAAGGGAATGGGAACGAACACAAGGCCGAACTTGCAGATGCAGCCTTCTGGACCCGGAATCTGCAATGTCAGTCTTTAGTTCCACGCCTTCATACCACAAACCGGTTCCATATGTTGATGATAGAAATAAAGGCAACTTTTTTGTGGACCTTTTTGCACCTGCACATTGCACTCATACCACAGAACAGATGAGCACATAAGGACGTGCAGGTTAATATTGGTTTCATTGGCGGGAAATAAAGATCTTGCCTCATTTCTCTCAACAGCAGAACTATGGTTTTCATCCAGAACAGGGAAATTACTTCTGTGATATCACCAACATGACTCAATTTCAACCATTAAATTAGTTGTGGATTGTGTTGGTAGCCGAAGTTAAGTCTGGACAAGAGTGAGGTTTTTGCAGGGGACGCGTTCCTGGCACGCAGGACACATGAAATCATCTCCACATTCCAGGTTTAGAAACTAGTAGAAGTACAGCCGCAGCTGAGATTTTTTACTACTTTTTTTTTTAATAACTATTTATAATTTCAAACAAATTTAAACAATGAAGGATAATAACAATTACAACAAAACCAGTTTTAAACCTTCCCATAAGCGCATATCAGTAAACATGTCTCATAACAGAATTCCTAGAAATGGGTAAAAACAAGAACCAAATGATATTGAAATATCTAATAAAAAAACAACAATTTAAAAAAAAAACCCTACTACCTTTTTTTTTTTTTTTTTAAATGGTCTTTCCATCTAAAAAGTTTCCAATGAAACGTTTTCCACCAAAAGTTTGGCAACTATTTTTTTTTTTCATCAAACGCATTTTTAGTAATTTTTTTTTCACTCGCCCCAAACCCCTGTTTTTTACCTTTAAAAACACACCCCAAACAAAATTAACCCTTTACCCCACACACACATTCGATGGAAAAACATTAGTTGGAAACTTTTTCGATGGAAAGACTGGATACCTTTTAATGAGTTAATTTTGGATATTTGATAACTTTGCACAAAAGCACCCAAATAATACATCATAAAACCTCTAGTATGTTAATATAAATCAAAGTGTCCAAGGAATCGGCTACATAATTTCTAAAATAACTGGTGCGTATGACACTACGTGGCTGCCCACCCAAATACTGTCTATTGACGAATACAATCTAAATTAAATGAATTCTCTTGAACTATAACAATATTTATTTTTACAGTAATGCATGTTTGTTCACTAAAAATGAAGTTAGGTAAAAGACGATTGAAGAGGGAGCCCCAGGAACGCCCCTCATCACCCCCAAGTTCATGACAGGACATACAGCCAGGAATGCTCGAAGTCACCCATCTTATTTCAGACGAATCGCAGATGCACCGATTGCTGACACATACAGACCCAATCTTACAGGTATAGAGGAGACAAGAGATTGTAGATCGGAATATCCCAATGCACAGTATTGACTAAAAACTAAGAAGCCATACTGACGTCATTAGTGACACCGCAACATAGCAGCGTTAATCATGAAGCACACTTCCATTCCTGCACCACATTATACGAACACACATTCACATACACAAAGAACATGCCTACATAGTTCTATAGCTGAGAGGGCGGATACATATACATACTGTCAAAGCTTGTATTATTCTTCTCATTAGCCAAATTCAGTAACGCCGAAACGCAGACAACAAGAGATGCTGAACAAGCTTGCAGATGCTTAAAGCAATTAACCCTATGGAACTACAGGAATATATATATATATTTGCATTTTTAAAGCACTCACACAGCCCGGGGGCATCGAGGCGCTGTTACAGGAATATGTTTTAGTTGCGTATTTATAACACGCTTAAAATACCTAGGCGGTTTCTAAGCGTGGACCCGGGGATCGAACCTGTGTTGCTTTGTGTCGTCTTGTTTCCAAGGTGAGCATGTTGCCGCCGAGCTATCCCCCCCCCCGGGACAATATATGGAGCTTGGTAGGACGATCTGTGACTAAATTCTAGGTTACTTAGAATAACACAAGCATGTAGGAGTCCTATTATAGGCCTAATGAGAATTATAGCAGGCCTCAAGCCACAGAGCATGAGACAAGAAGAGTTGATTCAGGCTGCGCGGAGCGCAAAGCAGGCTCACAGCCAAGGTCAGAGATACAAAGTCACATTCCAAACTTTAAACGATAAAGGGAACAGCTGCAGAGAAACGGAATAAATCCTTGTAAATGGAAGCTCAAGAGCTTGATGTTGTGGTCGCCAAGCACGTGATGCAGCCAAGCAAGACAATGGGCATTCATCCATGGAGGGAAAGCAGAGCTCATCCCAGCAAACCCAGACAAGGAAAGCAACAAGTTGTTGCAACGTAGGAGCGCACTCTCATAGGCAAAGGTGGTACACTACGAGATACAATACAGACAGACGTTCACATCACCTTGAAGTGCACAGACAGCTGAGAACCTATCTGAGTCACAGGTCTGGGGATTTCAGCTCTAACCAATCACAGGATAGAAAATCAGGGGTGGATGGGTGTTCATAGGAAAAAGCCAGAGGTTCACAAATAAGAGGCAAGTATTATTTACATGCATCTCAACATATATCCCCGTTTTCGCAGAAGCACAGAGAGATTATCTTGATTTTGTTTTTTTAATGTGAGGGGTTCCAATATGCCCACGTGTTGTGCATCAAGGTTTTTACTGTCCGAATGCACTGAATGAATTACCCACACACGTTTAAGATATATAATGCGTAGCTAAAAGTGCCTAAATGGAATGACAGTTGCATTGTGGGCACTCCCTCCCCCAATACAGAATGGCTTTTAAAGCTTTGAGGAATTTTATACTGAAGCTGCATGTTCATAGGTTTGCATTTCATAATTTATGACTGCTCATGTGAGGCTGTACCTTCCACACAAAGACATTATTGGCATACAAAGACACGACTGGAGCATTGGAGACGGCACTTGCCATTTAATGCGACACATGGATATGCGATTCGAAACATTACATGTAAACTCTACCAGTGAGGCATAAGATGCCAGAACATGCACACATGCTACTGGACTTTTGTTGGCCCTCGGCTGACCATATGCAGCTGTACATTACACGATGGCTATACCTGGCATATGCGACTATAACTGTCATATGATGGCAGCAACTAGTAATGTGATGCTGTACTGGCATATGAAAATCCGAGACCCTGTAATATGATGGGTGCACAACTAGCATATCATGCCTGAAACAATATTATAAAGGCAGCACACTTGTCAAATATGGCTGGTAAGTCAAATAGCTTTTGGTCTCCTATAGCGGCCATGTATTACATTATTCTTACTATCTCTTTCTATACAGTTACCAGCGGAAACAGACTTAAAAATGTCAGCTATACCAAATATGGCGCCTTTGCGCCATACTAATATCCCGACCCCCATTACTCTGACTAATGGAAGCGGGGGCTGAAGGGGTGTCCCTGCTCCCGTTAGTCCGAGTAATAGGGGTGTCCACCACATCCATTAGATGGTAGCGGGGGACAAAGATTTTTTTTTAAAGGACCCTGCAGCTCCAGTTCAGACCCACGTTAGTGGGACAGAACTGACACTGCAGGGATACAGTTGAGACAGCGGCACACTTCTGTGTGTGCCGCCGAAAAGGTAAGTGGGAGGTCGGTAGGGGGATACAGGGCACAGTGATGTATATGATCACTGCGCCCCGCCATAATGGAAGTTGGCTTTTTGAAAGTTGACATTATGGGCGGTGCAGTGATCACACAGATCCGTTACCAGCCTACCAATATTGTATTTTATTGTTTTAGTCCGAACCTAGCTCAAGAGCAGCAGGATTGTGCCAGAATTGGGCTTGGCATTTTATACAGCAAGGCAGTATTGGTGCAGGGGGAGAAGGATTTCTTATGCGTCCAGCAAGTATTGTTGAAAAAGCCTACAAAATACACGAGAGGCCTGGGCTTAAAAAAAAAAATTAAAAAATGTTTTTGGGTTAGCGGAAAAAAACTGCGGCCGCAGAACCCAAAGTTGAAAATACGGTTTGGCCGTTATGGTAAAGCAGCACAAATAAATGTCATTACCCACAACCACCCACCATCCTTACTTAACTTTCGGCGGCACACTCCGCTGTGTGCAGCCGACCTGCTGTGTCCCTGCGACACCTGGTGCCATTCACTTTAGTGATCATGAACCAGTGCTGCAAGGTCCTTTTCTTTTTTTTTTTGTTGCTTTAAGCAAAAGATTGCAGAGGAAACCCTTGCAACCCATGCAGACATTATAGTGAACAAGGGGACGGGGCACACCCCTGCAGCCCTTGTTCACTATAATGCCACCGAATGGGGGACTTGGTCGAAATGTTCGGCCATGCGAACTTTTCGTACGGCTGAAATTCGACCAAATCTCACATTCGATAATTTCTTTTCGGTCATTTTGGGGTCTTACTGACTAAAAAAAGTAACATAATGTTAAATAAACAAAAAGGTGAGAGCGGGAAATGTAATTGCCATTTGGATGACTACCCCATTGAGACAGTCACTATAAATAGCTCGGAGTCATGCATGCTAAATAAAGACTCGATTTAGAGCGATCATTGCAAGCAAGTCACAGAGAAAGGCATTCAACGTACGTCAAGACTTCGGCGATTCAACAACGCACAAGGCGATAACAGTTGAAGACTAATACAAACTTTTACATTGAACTTTGTTGACAACGTTTTGAATAGGTCGGAAGTTTGGGGCTTCAATAATAACCATGAAACTAAGGCTATGAAGGCAAGAGATGAGCTCGCCGTTAGGTTCACCGCAGGGTAACCCCATGGATCGTATCTGGTCTGATTTCGGAGAAGCATCTCCTGAAACACTTTCGCTCTGGGACAGCACGTTAGCAATCAAGTCCACTACACATATCCTAATTTCCGCTAGAAGAGAAGCCCTGCCAAACAATGTAGGCCAGAAAATGTGGCAAATTAATGTGGCACCGGACATCCATTCCCCGGAGTTAGATTCTCTTCAGTGAAAGAGCAGATTAAGACCAAAATGAATCCATTAGATTGCCGTCTGAACTAAGAAAATCTGAGTATTAAAAGTAAACTCCACGCATTTTTATGAACCGATGTCCCAGGCTTCAATTATAAATGGTATTGGACAACCGTGTCTATTGCTGCTCCGTTGCAATCCTCTCAGCAAGTAAACGGCCCACGGTTGTTTTTCTGCCTACCAAACGAGTCATTCCTTCTCAGTTCAGGAGAACACCTGCGGAAAGAGGAGTACTTGCTGACAATAAACCAAACGGTCATGAAGAGTGCACACTACACACGCCTGTCTACACGGGGCAGTCTAGAGTCATTGTTACAGCGCACTCTCCGTGGCAGGTGGCTACATGCTGTATAGAGCAGAAGGTTGCACAGAGAAACGTTTTAAAAACAGGCCTACTGAGGCAAGAAGTCCCCACAAGCTGAGAGGCCTGGGGGTGTGCATCTTCACAGAATGACACCTGCTTTGGGGCAAGCTTTAATCCCGCCCCTCCGCCACCCGCAGATGCACAGGAAGGCAGGCTCACACTCAGGCAACGGGAAGACCTCCCTAAAAGCTAGTCTCGCACACACGCACCATCCACTCCCCCACCTTAACAGAGACTGGGTGATCCGATCTAGAGTGTCCAGATGTCCCGGTATTTTGCCCTTGGTCCCGGCGTCCCCAGAGTTTTTGAGGTTTTAAAGCCCCGTCCCGGGATTGGAGGGACGGGTGGCTACGGTCCCGGTATTTGCCGGGAGCCGATTAAGAAATCCCGAATTCGGGCCGGCGCAGCTCTTCCTGCTTGCGTGAGAGCTTTCCACGCCCCTATTTCCTCCCCTTCCCCTCCCTGACCGCTCTCCTCCAATGAAAGAAGTGTGCCTGTGAGCACACCCCGTGCCAAGCCATAGACATAGAAGTGGGACTACCGGTGTATCGAGTCCATTTGTGTTTACCTCAGTCCTACCTCTATGTTCATTGCCTGTACGTTTTTTTTTTTAATATGCATGCTCAACCTATCTGATCCCCCCACTGTTTCTCAGCTCGTTGCTGGCAAAATAACCCCCCCACCCAGTTAGGTTCCCACTCCCCCGTTTCTCTGCTGCCTGCACCTCATGATTGTAAACTGTTCCATTGCTTCTCGAAGCGAGGTCTGTGTAATAACGAGACCTCCACAGGTAAGTTATTTAGGTATTTATTTCTCAAACCCGAACTCCGTACATCATCTCTTCCCTGCTCCTTTCTCTCTCCCTCAACCAACCGCCACCCCCGAACATTAACACATCAACATTCTACTTCTAGAACCTTAGACAAGAGCTCGCGGAAGCACGAGCAACTACTACACATCTCCCCCTGTAAACCTCCATAATGAACATTCATTAATTATGAACATAGGTAAGGCAAGGTTGGACAGGAAGAATCCTTAATATGCAATAAGAGGCATATATATCTATATGGAACATTGATAATTGATTACAGTCCAAGCATTAATCATCTGCAAATTCTAAAACAAAATCCCATCCTCGTCGCCAGTGTAATAACGAGACCTCCACAGGTAAGTTATTTAGGTATTTATTTCTCAAACCCGAACTCCGTACATCATCTCTTCCCTGCTCCTTTCTCTCTCCCTCAACCAACCGCCACCCCCGAACATTAACACATCAACATTCTACTTCTAGAACCTTAGACAAGAGCTCGCGGAAGCACGAGCAACTACTACAGTCTGCGCTCAATACCCTAATAATAATAATGAAAAGCCAAGTCAAAAGTAAGCACTAAAGAAAACGTGTACCGTGTAACAACTCAATTTTAATTCTAAACCACCCTAAACTTCAGAAGTGTGATAGTTCCAGAATATTTACTCGGATTAATCGTTGGCTTGGTACTTTTAAAAAGGTACGGGCCGGTGGAGGTGTGAATAACCTACACAGTGCAGCAGCTGCTATAAATTACGTGTCATTGAAAGGTGCATCTCCATTGGCAATTTTAAAACGAGTGAATAACCGCGACAACGTATATTAAAAAAGTGTACGATGTGGACTGTGACGATTATATTGCAAGAACCACTCCGTTCTCTCCCTCGCAGGTTCAAAAGTATGCACACTTGTGATCTCAGAGTAGACACTAACAACATTTACACAAATACGCTCTGGTCTGGAAGGTCAACAATGTAATAGGACGCCTCACCTGTTCACACACACCTGCGCGGGCTGAGCGTGCTTATTAGGCTGATGTGCCAGCACTCCAGTCAGACCCGCGAGTGCTGCGTGCCCAGCTTTCCCATGGAGTACATTAAACACAAGGAAGCAGTGCCACGTTCTTAGCTAGCTACAGCATTCAGCCGCGCATATGGGCTGATAGGTAAGGCTCGAGCCGTTGCTAGCTGGCACTGAACACACATCTATAAATACCCCTGTGAAGTTCCAGTGTTCGGGAAGAATTTCCAGCACAGGAAAATAAAGGAAGGGTTTGTGTGTGCTGGGGATTTAGGAGCTGAGGTAATACGATCTGGCAGGGTAGAAACCTGTCCCTCCTACGACTAAACGTCCAAGAGCAGACCACGATTGTGTGCATGTAAAACGTGGACGCTTAGTAAAACACCCCAGCACCCTTGACAGGAAGGAGAAGGGCGGCTCGCATGCCTGCTTGGGGTCAATATGATCTCACATGGCCGGCTCAATGTTTGCCCAAGGTTGCCACCCAAGCTCCCCGAAGTGCTCGAACGTACCCAGGCTCCAGCCCGCTACACAGAGGATCCATTATGTGCTTCTATTCCCATAACAGGAATTGGAACACGTTCCAATCCATGCACTAGAACCCAAGATTCACAACCACCTATTGATATCGAGAGAAATCAAACCCGGACCCCGGTGGCACAACTCTCTCTCCTCAACTATTCCACGAGTGTCAACATAAAAAAGATTCCAAGTTTCTTTTAAACAATGCTTCTCGTCGATAATATAACCCTGACAGTGGCAACTTCCATAGCACAACAAACACTTTGAAAAAAACAATGGCTGAAGTAGAACTCTAAACGGTTAAAAAAATAAAGATACTGACAATTTTGCGTTGTGTGCCGAGGTAAAAGGCGGCACAGGGCCAAATGGGATTGATTACTAGAAAAGAAGTGAAAGACAATAACAGAGCGCGTGCCAAGAGCTGTGCAGGCCCGTGCACAACCCGGTTGGCCTGCTTCGGCTTCTCCAAGGACCTGTTGGCTTTAATGCTATGCACGATAGCGCACATGTGTTGCATAGTGCCCCTCCTGGGAGCATGGTAGCTCCCAGGATGTTGTCATGGGTCACGTGGCAGTAGCCACGTGACCAACATGATAAAAGTACCGAGCCGCTTCCTGCTCGGCAGTCACTTCACAATCTGGCTCCGGTGTCATCCTTTGTGTGCCTGCCTGGCACAACACCGCATGGTGCAGGCCCAGGGACCGGGCTCACCACGAGGCCGGCGCCCCTGCTGGGCAAGGCTGACCTCCACTGACTGCGGGCCATGTGATCATGTCTATTGGGGACGACCCCGGCCTGGGTGCCCCCAGAGCCGGGGCCGTCGTGTGCTGGGTGGCCCCAGCCCGTGTGGTCTCCAGTGACCTGGAGCGCAGTGGGGTGATCCCCACTGCATTGTCCGCAGCGTGATCGCCGCCCAACGGAACCCCGTTGGGTGCCCCGACATGAGTATGGGGGCTGCCCGGTGATCCGGAGTAGCCCCCACAACACCGTCCATTGTTACTTTGTCATTTAAAATGAGGGTTTATTCTATTCAATTTACAATTTGACCAGTTAAAAACACTTTTTGCTACCTCGTTTACTCAGCACACCGACAATAGGAAGACTTCAATCGCCATCAACGCATTGCAGTTATTACCACTTTTTAGTTTTGGATATAGGTGGTGTTGCAGGTCAGTCACGGCTTGCCATGTTGCCGTGAGCCCCCTCGTGCCACAGACTCACACGGAGACCACTGTGTGCCGTTCGGGCTCACCGGTCGGTCTGCGTGACCGGTACACGCCCCGTTTATTTATAGGCATGCGGCAGAGTGCAACATTACTCCGCCGCATGCTGAACCCTTTAAGGGGCAGCACCACACTCCTCCTTTTTCATGAGGACAACACACAACAGAACGTTACTTTAGTTAAAACACAAACTTCACTGCAAACCAAAACCCAGAAAAGACCCCTTTAATGACAACCACCCGGACCCCAGCACCAACTGTCGCATCCCGGGATGTTGCTCCAGAATCAAGAGTCCAGTACATAGTCACTGAGGTGGACAGGTTTCCCTCGCCCTGTCCTCAGGGGGTACCTCCTGCCTGCCTCCCGGATCGGGACTCCTGCGCCGGGGCTCGCTCTAGCCCTGCCAGCCTTCCAGATCGGGACTCCCTCGGCGGGGCTTGCTCTGGCCGGGGAGCTGGGGGAAAAGGTCCATGCCCTTGCCCTCATCGGGCACCTCCATCACGTCCTGGCTCGGGGTCAACCTCTGCCCGAGTATCCCCCAGGTCTTAAAGAAGCTGTCATTACGAGTGACAGATGCAGTTCCATCCGAGGCCGTCACCATTGACCCCTTCACAGCCACCACATCCATCGGCCCTGGCTCATATGTCAATGACAGCTTCCCGTGCGGGTGTCTGTTCCTTACTAGCACCTCATCCCTGTGATCAAACTGCTGGGGCCTGAGTCCCCTCCGAAGGTTCTCCTGTTCTGTCCGTAGCCTCCTGTTCCTTTTCACTTTCTGGTCATCGATCACCGCCGGATCCTTCTCTCCCATCTCGGGAAACAGTCCTCTTGGGCACTGCTTGAACAGAGCTTCTGCTGGCACCACCCCCGTAGATGTATGCGGGGTGGACCGATATACTCGCAGAAACTGATATAGCGCCCTCTGCAAACACTGGCCTTGCCCCTGTGCGATGCGGAACACTTTATTGAGGATGCTTATCATTCTCTTCGCCTCGCCGTTCGCCCAGGGCCATAGCAGAGTAACCTTCCTGTGGTGGATGGCATAGTCCTCCATCTGCTTGGCAAAGCTCTCCCCTTGGAAGGGTGCTCCATTGTCTGAGCACAGTACCCTGGGGAGTCCATGGGCGGCAAAGATCTTCTCCACTGCTACCACCACATTTTCAAAGGTCACCGACTCGATGAACTCCACCTCAGGGTACCTGGATCACTCGTCCACCATGACTAGGAAGTGCGTGCCTCGGGTCGTGGAGCCAAAGTCTGCATGTACCACCTCCCACGGTCTCGTGCCACGCGGCATGGTATGACTGGCTCCTTTTGGGCTGGTGATGCCGCCTGACACTACACACACGACATGTCGAACTCTTCCACATACCTCTCCAACTCGGGGAAACCAGACCTTCTGGTGTCTCTGGTGGGCCAGCTCAATGACCTGCTGTACCTTCACCTGCGGGACTACGATCCGGTCGCCACTGAGTAAAAGGCCAGTCTCCAAGAACGTCAGCTCCTCTCTTACTATCCACAGCTGTTCTAGGGTGATTTTGGCCTCCTGCGTCCGCAACGCCAGAGTGTCCAACACAGCCTTCCATGACCAGTGCTAAACCGCAGACTTCAGGATGAGGAAGCACTCATCTTGGGCCGCCGCCCGCTCCAGATCTTCAAGCGGCACTGAGTTGGGAGTCACAGCCTCCACCACCAGTTGAACGTGTGCATCCGCCTCCTCTGCACAGAAGTCCACCCGATCTTGCTGGGCCTCTCTTGGATGGCGAGATAGGTAATCGGCCGCATCGTTGCTCCCAGGCCGGTAGACGAGCAAGACCTCGTACTCCAGTAACGCTAACATCCACCGCTCAATCCTCGCAGGGGGCTTTAAGGACAAGCCTGCCAAGGTGGGCAGCAGGGGCTTATGGTCCGTGACCACAGTCACTGGCCGTCCCAGGACATATAGCCGGAAGTGCCTACAGCCCCACAGCACCACCAGGGCCTCCCGTTCGATCTGGGAGTATCGTCGTGCAGTCTCAGAGAGAGCCTTACTGGCATACGCCATCAGTCGGTCACTTAGATCGGCGTCCACCTGGGTTAGCACCGCCCCCAAGCCAAACGGGCTGGTGTCCACCACAATTTCCAAAAAAACTGCAGGGCAGGGTCAAAGAAGGCCATGGTGTCCTCCGCCGTTAGGGCACCCTTGATGTCTTCAAAGGCTGCCTGTTCCAGCGGTCCCCACTGCCACGTGACATCTTTCTTCATGAGGGCTCGCAGAGGCTCCGACCGAGAGGTCAAGTTCTTAATGAAGCGTCCACAGTAAGTGACTCTGCACCTCAGATACGTTCTCTGGTGATCGAGCCTCCATGATATCCTTATCCTTGCGGGAGTCAGGTAACATGCCTCCCTCCTTAACACGAACCAGAAGAATTTGATGGTTGTTTTGAGGAACTCGCACTTATCGCAGTGCAGGGTCAGGCCAAGTGACTGGAGCCGCTCAAACATCGTGGCCAACTTGTGTAGATGTTCTGTTTCAGACTTAGCAAAGACCAAAATGTCATCACTTAGGTTGAGGATGGCACCCAGGTCCGCAAGAGCTCCACGTATGATGTTTTGAAACACCTCTGCTTCGGAGGACACCCCGAAGCTCAGCCTTTTTTAACGGTACAACCCACGATGGGTGGTGAATGTGGTGATGTACCGTGAGTCAGGGTGTACCACCACCTGGTGGTATCTGGCTCTTAGGTCTAACTTTGAAAAGAAACGGGCACCCTGCAGCTCTGTGATGATATCATCGATGGTGGGTGTCAAATGCCGCTCTCTTGATGGCTTTGTTCGGGAGCCGCATGACGATGCAAATCCTCACAGAGTCCGGCTGCTTTGGCTTCCTGGCAATAACGATGGGGGACACCCAAGGGGTGGGGCCTTCAACTTTCTCAATGATGTCAAGGTTGACTAGATTCTCTAGTTCACGATCACCCAAGTCCTGTAAATGGAAAGGCACACGTCGATGTTTCAGAGCGATGGATTGAATCGACACATCAATGTGCAATCTTACAGGGTCTCCTGCCATCCGCCCAATTCCCTCAAACAGCCGGGAGCACTTGTCCATTAACATCTGAATGTCTTCCACATACACAGAGTATGCAAAACTGACAATCCCCAGGGCCACTGCCGCCACGTAGCTTAGCAGGGTGTTGCTGCTCACAGTTGTCTCGTAGAAGCAAGCACGTATCTGAGAGTCCCCGTGTCCCACATCAGCCATGAATGCCCCATCCAGTGGAATAGGTTGCGACCCCCCAAACATGAAGATCCGTGCCTTGGGGGTGGCCAACTGTGGGGGGACACTTATGCTCTCTTGCCATGAAATTGACACAGGCTCCAGTGTCCACCAGTATAGGGACAGGTGACTCATTCACTCAGGTGACTCAGCTGTCGCCTGTTCTTAAAGCGCATGACACCCACAGTGGACACAAAGAAAATGTTCTCCTCCTCTTCCTCTTCATCCTCTTCGAGCTGAGCACGCTCTTCTCCCTGGTCCACCTGAGCAACATTGGGCAGGTGTGGTTGATGAAAATAGCCAGACCGGATTGGACCTCTCGGCACTACCACCGGCAGAGGGGCTCTACACATGCGGGCACAGTGATCAGCCAGACCACAGCGGCCACATGACTTCCCCACAGCTGGGCACTCCGCAGGGTAGGGCAAGTCATACCCACACTTCAGGCACAATTCTCCTGATCTTCCACCACGGTCATGGAAGTTGCCCCCTGGCCTCCTAGCACCCCTGCCACCTGTGCCACGGCCTATGGCACACACCTCCTCTGATTTGCCAGGACACCCCCCAGCCTCCATCCTGGACGCCCTCACTTCAGAGACTTCGGGGCACCGACCCAGCTCAAGGATGCGGGGCAGCGTGATGCCTGGCTCCCACAATACCTGTCTGCGTAGCTTGCCAGATGCCCACCCCTGGATCAGCTGGTCTCTGGCCGCCGCCGAGTGTGTGATCCTTCCCCTCTCCGCGGCATGAAAAATTATGAAGATTGACTTCGAACAAGGGAAATCTCCACCTTTTTTTATCACCGCCGTACCCGGGTATGGATGCGACCTCGTCACCACTGTTGGGTATGCAGTGATAAAATTGCTGCAAAAATGTCGCCTGAACAAAAAATCATGGCAAAAAGGCAGTGGTTTGGCCTGTTAAAGGTGTACCCCATTACACCATTTAAGGGGAGCGGGGTTGCAGGGGTGTCACCCGCTTCCTTTAAATGGTATAATGGGTCTAGGAGTTGCGGGAGCGTCCCCCGCATCCTTTACATGGATTGCGGCAGCAAAACCACAGCCTTTTTGCTGTGATATTTTGTGTTCACGGCCATTTTTGCAGCGGTTTTAACACATGGAACCCACTGTTGCAGGTCAGTCACGACCTGCGGTGTTGCCATGAGCCCCCTCCCGCCCGAGGACACGCCCGGTTTATTTATAGGCACGCAGCAGAGTGCAACGTCCCTCTGCCGCGTGCTGAACCCTTAAAGGGGCAGCACCACAGGTGGCGGTAAAGCACCACATATTATTGCATTAGAGTACAGCTCGGGATAAATGGCACACGAGGAGGGACGGAAAGCTTGTAGGCATTTGGTTATCTACCCACCCATCGACTGCCCATGACCATGCTAAACCCTATTGCGATTCCCACTCACTTCCTGCTCCTCCTCGCCCAAAATACATCCTCCTGGGATCTATTTGAGATTCCTCTATCAAGCCTTAGCATAGAGCTGTGTGCTCAAAGTGCCTGCCAGTGTTTTTTTCAAAGCAGTCCGAGAGTTAATGACTAAATTGGAGCTGTGAATGTGCTACTGGTAAAAATGTTCACCAGGACTGCCTTCAGCCACTCGATTTATAAGCACCATGCGTGTCCTTCACTGAAGTTCTGTTGAAAACAAGCATTGGCAACGCCAACAGTTTTAGCTTGTGTGTAAGTATTAGGCATTTGGCAGAAACTGTTACTAGATTCACACATACTTACACCTGCTACCATCAATGGGCAGTTAATCCCACTATGGCAGCGCCTGGCAAGTGCCTTTCCTATGTCTATACAAAAGCTAAAACTGTTGCTAAAACTGTTGCCAATGCTTGCTTCAGAGGGCACCATTCACCCTGTGTTCTTGCAATTAAAATCTGCCCCACTTAAATAGTGCTGTGGTCGGGATTCAAACCCAGGTCGCGCACCTTGGAGGCCAGACACTTAGCCACTCGAATTGCTCATCGCACAGCTGTAGAATGTCATATTAATATTCTGCTACAGAGGACATGTTTTGTTACAGATTCTTAGACATAAAGGGCCCAATTCATAGATTATGCCGCAGAAAAGGCGCACGCAAACAAACAATTGCGCAGTACGCGTATTCATGGATTTCCCGAGGCAATAGAAGTTGTGGCGCAGGGAAAATCAAGCGGCGGCACTAACACCCTCAACACGCCCCCACATGCAGTAAAAAGCAAGCGAAATGTCTAACACAGCGAAGACCCCGCGTCATCCCTGGGACAGCATACAGCGCCCCTAGCGAAATCGTACCCCTGACGCACCCCAGCCAAATCACGTGAAAACTGCACACATACCCCTAACACACCCCAGCCAAATTGTGTGAAAACTCATCGCGTACCCCTGATGCACCCCAGGCAAATCGCGTGAGAACTCATTGCGTACCCCTGACGCACCCTGACGCACCCCAGCCAATTCACTCCAAACACCCCACGATAGCCGCACCAATCCACTGGGAGCACACCCCCTCCTGATAGGACACCCCCACCCCAGCTCCATCACCCGTCACGCCAACCTGCAAGCAGCCCCCACCACATGGGACACCCCAGCCCCCATCACCTGTTCTGCCACCCTGCAGGCAACCCCCTCCCCATGGGAACCCCCACCACAGCCCCATCACCTGTGATGCCACCCTGCCGGCAGCCTCCTCCACATTGGACACACCCACCCCAGCCCCCATCATCAGTGACGCCACCCTGCAGGCAGCCCCCTCCACATGGAACACCCCAGCCCCCATCACCCGTGACACCAACCTGCAGGCAGCCCCCTCCACATGGGACACCGCCACCCCAGCCTCCATCACCCCACCCTGCAGGCAGCCCCCTCCACATGGGACACCCCCACCCCAGCCCCCATCACCTGTGACGCCACCCTGCAGGCAGCCCCCTCCACATGGGACACCCCAGCCCCCATCACCCATGATGCCAACCTGAAGGCAGCCCCCTCCACATGGGACACCCCCACCCTAGCCCCCATCACCAATGACGCCTCCCTGCAGGCATCACCCTCCACATGGGACACCCCCACCCCAGCCCCCATCACCCCACCCTGCAGGCAGCCCCATCCACATGGGACACCCCCACCCCAGCCCCCATCATGCCAACCTGCAGGCAGCCCTCTCCACATGGGACACCCCAGCCCCCATCACCTGTGACGCCAACCTGCCGGCAGCCCCCTCCATATGAGACACCCCAACCTGCAGGCAGCCCCCTCCACATGGGACACGCCCACCCCCACCCCAGCCCCCATCACGCCAACCTGCAGGCAGCCCTCTCCACATGGGACACCCCACCCCAGCCCCCATCACCTGTGATGCCACCCTGCAGGCAGCCCCCTCCACATGGGACACCCCCACCCGGCCCCCCACCACCTGTTCTGCCACCCTGCAGGCAGCCCCCTACACATGGGACAACCCCAGCCCCCATCACTCATGAGGCCACCCTGCAGGCAGCCCCCTCCACATGCAACACCCCCACCAAGCCCCCATCATTCATGAGGGCACCCAGCAGGCAGCCCCTTCCACATGGTACACCCCAACCCAGCCCCATTACCTGTTCTGTCACCCTGCAGGCAGCCCCCTCCACATGGGACACCCCCACCCCAGCCCCCA
The DNA here is from genome assembly GCF_040938575.1 of Ambystoma mexicanum. Taxonomy (NCBI): domain Eukaryota; kingdom Metazoa; phylum Chordata; class Amphibia; order Caudata; family Ambystomatidae; genus Ambystoma; species Ambystoma mexicanum. The sequence continues at coordinate 99,237,252 of NC_090936.1, read as the reverse complement.
TCACCTGTCACCCCACCCTGCAGGCAGCCCCCTCCACATGGGACACCCTCACCCCAGCCCCCACCACCCGTGAGGCCACCCTGCAGGCAGCCCCCTCCACATGGGACACCCCCACCCCAGCCCCCATTACCTGTTCTGCCACCCTGCTGCAGGCAGCCCCCTCCACATGGGACACCCCCACCCCAGCCCCCATCACCTGTCACCCCACCCTGCAGGCAGCCCCCTCCACATGGGACACCCTCACCCCAGCCCCACCACCCTGTAGGCAGCCCCCTCCACATGGGACACCCCCACCCCAGCCCCCATCAACCATAAGGCCACCCTGCATGCAGCCCTCTCCACATGGGACACCCCCACTCCAGCCCCATCACCAGTCACCCCACCCAGCAGGCAGCCCCCTCCACATGGGACACCCCCACCCCAGCCCCCATCACCTGTGACGCCACCCTGCAGGCAGCCCCCTCCACATGGGACACCCCAGCCCCCATCATGGGACACCCCAGCCCCCATCACCTGTGACGCCAACCTGCTGGCAGCCCCCTCCACATGAGACACCCCAGCCCCCATCGCCAGTCACCCCAACCTGCAGGCAGCCCCCTCCACATGGGACACCCCCACCCCAGCCCCCATCACGCCAACCTGAAGGCAGCCCTCTCCACATGGGACACCCCCACCCCAGCCCCCCATCACCTGTGATGCCACCCTGCAGGCAGCCCCCTCCACATGGGACACCCCCACCTGCCCCCCCACTGCCTGTTCTGCCACCCTGCAGGCAGCCCCCTCCACATGGGACAACCCCACCCCAACCCCCATCACTCATGAGGCCATCCTGCAGGCAGCCCCCTCCACATGGGACACCCCCACCCAGCCCCCATCATTCGTGAGGGCACCCAGCAGGCAGCCCCCTCCACATGGGACAACCCCAACCCAGCCCCATTACCTGTTCTGTCACCCTGCAGGCAGCCCCCTCCACATGGGACACCCTCACCCCAGCCCCCACCACCTGTGAGGCCACCCTGCAGGCAGCCCCCTCCACATGGGACACCCCCACCCCAGCCCCATCACCTGTCACCCCACCCTGCAGACAGCCCCCTCCACATGGGACACCCTCACCCCAGCCCCCACCACCCATGAGGCCACCCTGCAGACAGCCCCCTCCACATGGGACACCCCCACCCCAGCCCCCATCACCCATAAGGCCACACTGCATGCAGCCCTCTCCGCATGGGACACCCCCACTCCAGCCCCATCACCAGTCGCCCCACCCTGCAGGCAGCCCTCTCCACATGGGACACCCCCACCCCAGTCCCCATCACCTGCTCTGCCACCCTGCAGGCAGCCCCCTCCAAACTGTTCATCAGCTGCATGCTGAATGCTGACATAGTGGCACATGTTCACTCCATTGATGGCGTTTTCAGGAACTTGCTTGCTGTGTAGTGATACCACCCTGAACTTCTTAGTCAGAAAATATCCTGCAAACATCCAAAATAAGCATACACCTGGCCCACAACCTTCAGTGTGCCAGTGTGCCAGTTGCTCATACACAATTGCTGTTTGCAACCATATCCCAACATACACATCAGAAAAGTGAATGTCAAAGTGAGGCCATGCATGCCATGTGACAAAGTAATGTCAACAATCCCAATGTACAAAAAGTCACACAGTGACAGAATGCTAAGCACCCTCGATGTGTATCACATGAACAGACTTTGGCCTGGCGTGCCACGTCCTGAGCCTCAATAAGCACTCCTTACCTCAATAGATGACCTAATAAACACACAAGAGACCCTCCCATGTGTGAAGGACATGACATCCAATCAAATGACATGTCACTCAGAATGCACATATACACAAGTGTCCAAAGTCCCAAAGAGTCCGGAGAGGGGAAGACCGTGAAGACAGAGACAACAAACTTATTAGGGCATTTGACATTGAGATGGTGCCAGTGCCTGGTAAGTGGGGATTGATCAAATATGGTTGCGGAGGTGGCAGTGCAGCACATGTGAAGGACATCATAACAAATACACCCAATAAAATAACAAAGAAAATCTGGCCAGCTGGTGCCAATTCCAAGCCTAAGTGCATTCAGGAGGTGCAAAGTGTTGGTAGGTGTCTGGTGGCATACATAAAAACAGTCTAAAGATTGGGCATCCCAGGGAGCCAGTGCAGGTGTGCAAGTGGCTTGCGAGGGGACCTTTGGCCAAGTTCAGAGGGTCGCTAGCTGACCATAGGCTTCATCAGGGCAGGAGTACGAAAAACACAAGTACAGAGGAATGACTTAAGTCATGATCGAGTACATGGCAATCATACAGTGCGCTATCCACCAATGTTGCAGCATTGGTCTGTGCATGTGTAAAACCAAAGTAATGGAAACATTGACTTGCAAAGCAAGATGACCAACTACATGAGAGACAATGAAAAAAGCACGAAGATATGCTGGTAAAGGGCAAATCACGACGTGCGTCACACTGTATGAAGCAAATCTGGGCATAAAATTGCTAAGATATATTACACTCCCATCGGTCAACCCAGCCACCACCCTCCCAAACACAGTGAGGACCAATACACATTGATGCTGCACATGTGAAATGAAATGCCACTACAGCAAGCACACCCAAACTCCACCTTGACACCCATCCACTGGTCATGCACACCTGTTTATGCCCCATGCAAATCTATAGCAAACATGACACATGCATGCAAGTGAGCACACACATGACCAACAATGGTCCTTTGCAGGGACACAGAACAGAAGAAAGCTGCCTGCAAAGTTGCAAATAAATAGTTCAGATAAAACATTACTGTAAGTAAAACAAAAGAGATATGTTTTCAAGTAGTATTTACCTCATACATACTTCAAATAAAAAAGCAAAATATGTGCATGAATAAATAAACAAAATGTAACACTGTCCAAATGAAAATCCAGTGTAAGTAAGCGAAAGATGCAAAAGTCATAAATAAAGTCCTGTCCATAAATGATTACGTGAAAGAAAATCCAAATGAAAAAACAAACACTCCAGCATGGTGAACACAAAAGTTGCAAAAAAAAGAACTATGTCCAATGTCCCAAATGCACCCAAACCATGAAATGGAAATGTCCAAAATGTGACAAAAAACTATGTACAAAAAGTGGAGCACAGTCCAAACACTCCAATAATAAAAATAAAAAAGGAAACGTATACCTAAAGAACTATATACAATGGCAGCGGGCTAGTCCTTCTCCTCACCATGATGTTTCAATGTCTCAGCCAGGGCATTAATCGGCCACTGCGTCCACTTCCCCTAGGAAGTCCCCAAGAGCTTGCAGGGCCTCCATCCCCTCCCATTCCCTGCAAGTCTCCTCGAAGACCCCGGTCTGCCTCTCTGCCCAACGCAGTGAAATCTCCGCCCTGGCTATGGTGAGTCGTGCCTCCTGTGCCCGCTGCCGCTCTGCCCCGATTTGCTGCCCGTAACGCTCCAACACAGAAGACATCCTTTGTCGAAGATCCATATTTGCATCCTGGCACGGCAATATGAACCAGTATTAGTACGGGGCACCCACAGGGGGGCTTGACACCCAAAGCATAGTAGCTGCAACACCACGCCAGACCCACTCAGCTCTAGTAACACAATCTATTTGTTTTAGGTGAACCTCAGACCGATTACGATTGCTCTATCGCTCTCTCTGCAGCTGCACTGCTTGCAGTAACTCCATTAGGATCCTGAAGCCAGCCATACTGACAGGCTGTATGATGTTTGGACATATATACATGTACTGGCCACCAAGACCCTGAGGTCAGTAACGTTTAAAATGTAAAACATTTCTAGTTGAATACAACAAGTAATATGCTTTCCACTAAGACACTCCACATTATTTTTAGGTCTTATAGAATGAATGCATTAAGGACAAAGGAACAGGACTGAATTCTGCAATGAACAATAGGCACTAAGCCCTGAAGACGGATTTAAAATCCGAAACGCGCCGGCAACCACATAACACTAGGAGGAGCCTATTAGAATTAGATTTTAAATGAAGATTTAGTTGATGATTACATTTGTGTGTAATATTAACACAATTATGTACCTCACTACCTTGATTTGAGTTTAGTTTGTATAAATACCAATAGAGAAATTGTTTATCAATGGTGTATTGAAATTGACGTTCCTCTCTCATTTATTTTTATGTTTATATTTACTAAAGAAGAATGCAAAAGAAGACTATTGTGGCATCAATTTTGTTGTGAGACTCTCTGACACCCATATAGTTACTGCTTGATGAATGTTAATAACAATATTATATAACTCTACCTGTTTTGGGCCATTCACCCCACTCTAGGGGCACGCCCCAGAACACCAGCGTGACAACCGACTTGGGATTGGCTACATCTCTATAGGAGTGCATATGTGGGTCTCCTGTTAGCGATTAACAGGTTTTGTTTTCCCTGGTTCTTCTTTTCAGTGTTAGGTGTCATGAACCATCGAACTTGCCCTTTCTGGGCCTCCTGGTTCCTGACACGTCGGGGATTACACTCCATAATACTACCAACATGGCTGCAAGCTCAGAACGCTGCTCACCAGTCTTCACGTTCTACGCAGCGTACTCTATAAAGAGGCCACACCCCTGCGGCCCCGCGTGTCTCAACGTTACTGTTAGCTGTGACCGGACGTTTGCTCCATACTCTCCCTTGAATTATTCTGTTTCCTGGTTCCTGGAACCCGTTCTTCCAATCTACCTTCCCTCCTTCTTATCCAGCACTTCCCGGAATCCCTGCACCGCCTCTGCGTGCTCCATATCCTTTTTCTGAATTTCCTGGAGTTTTCCCTTGATCCCGGACATCGAAGCTGAACGAACACTGGAAGCCGAGGACGGCCGCGCGTGCTTGTATAAGACCTGAACCATACGAAAGAAGACTCCTCCTAAAGAAGTCATCAGACAACGAAAACAGGTGAGAAAGGGGAGAACCTGTAACAGATTGAGACGCCACCTGACCAAAGTCGATACAGACATGGAGGCGGCCATCCAGGATCTTATGCGCGGCATGCAGGAACTAACGACCAAAGTGCAGAACCTGAAAGCTGAGAACGCCGCGTTAAAGCAATTGGTGCTATCCCGCGACTCTGCCACAAAAGACAGTGTGCTATTGGGCGGCATTGTTGAGAAATATGATGGCTCTGCAAAAACCCTCTGTGGATTCCTGGATTCTTGTTTGGTCCACTTTACCTTTAATATATGAAACAGCTAATGGTGCCAGAATCAAGAGAGCAACTGAAGGACAAGGCAAGAGGTATCACATTAAATCATCAATTTCTTTTTATTATAAATTGAAGTAAAAAAGTAATTTTACACATCTTTAATTAATTCATTTTTGTAAAAAACATCCTAAATCACAGGCATTCATACATTCATTCAACTAATGGAACTCTAAAAATAATGCATTTAGATTTTCTTATGGAAATGTGAGACAATGCAACAGAAATTCCATTATTGAAATCAAAAATTATTTTGTTCATTCAAAAAGACAATTAATATTATCTAAAGCATTCGATTTGTATTTTTACAAATACAATTCCCATGTAAAAGAGAATACAAATATATTTCCCGTATTAAATGGTTCACTCCAGACATAAAATATCAACTATTAGTGCCCAGACTATTAGTGCCCATAAACATGAGTCTTCTTAATCAAACAGGCTTCTTATTAAATAGTTTCGACTTGATTGGTAATCTATGTCTTCATCAGGATAGGGATGAACCTAACAACACTTCTAAAAGAAAAACAGGATAAAGTAAAACAATTAAAATGTAATAAAAAATACAATACAAAAATACCTAAATACCTTCATTCTCTCAGTTGCTCTCTTTTAATAACAATAGTCCAAATAAGGGGAGAGAACAAATAAAGTCTCACTCTACCACCAATTCAAAATTCGGCTAAATGAAGGGAGCTGACTCCAATTCATTTTGGCTCTGCTGCCTGTAGGGCAGTATAGAGCCCAAGGGCCTCGCATGCAATCCAGCCCCCCATCTCCCTCCAGACATAAGTGGAAGATAGAAACAATTCGCTACAAGGGAAAAGAACAATCATTTTCCAAAAGTAGAACACTATAATTTCGTGCCACTGTGTTTCACCAAATCTAACACCCCAATCCCTCCATGTCTACATTTGGGTATTGACTAGAATCATACCTGAAAACCATACAGTAAATGGTTGGATGGTCCTAACTTGACCAGCGTCTCTTCTAAACTCGAGATACTGGGTCAGAAATAGGTTAGCGTCGTAACACAGCACGCTCCTATACGCATGAAAGATCTCTACAAAACAAAAACAGAAATAAAAATAAAATACCCATATAACCACTGTGTCAACCTCTGGCTTTAAATATATTTAACTATGATGAAAAAGATGCCACAGCCAATACCACGAAAACTATCGCCAGAGTTACCTCAGTGTCAAATGGATAAGTTTCCTTGGCTTTATTTACACAGATTATAAGCACAATCTGTCTCTTGTTGCAGTCGACAGGTTTGTCATCAATTTCATAAAGCTCAGGCAATAAACTCGCTCTTTCTCTGTAAAACAAGGTATTTTTTATTATATATATTTTTTTAATGTATTTTTATTGTATTTTTTGTATTTAGTATTTTTTATTGTATTTTGTATTGTATTTTTTATTAAATTTTAATTGTTTTACTTTATCCTGTTTTTCTTTTAGAAGTGTTGTTAGGTTCAACCCTATCCTGATGAAGACATAGATTACCAATCAAGTCGAAACTATTTAATAAGAAGCCTGTTTGTTTAATAAGACTCATGTTTATGGGCACTAATAGTGTGGGCACTAATAGTTGATATTTTCTGTCTGGAGTGAACCATTTAATACGGGAAATATATTTGTATTCTCTTTTACATGGGAATTGTATTTGTAAAAATACAAATCGAATGCTTTAGATAATATATATTGTCTTTTTTAATGAACAAAAGAATTTTTGATTTCAATAATGGATTTTCTGTTGCATTGTCTCACATTTCCATAAGAAAATCTAAATGCATTATTTTTAGAGTTGCATTAGTTGAATGAATGTATGAATGCATGTGATTTAGGATGTTTTTTTTACAAAAATGAATTAATTAAAGATGTGTAAAATGACTTTTTTACTTCAATTTATAATAAAAAGAAATGGATGATTTAATGTGATACCTCTTGCCTTGTCCTTCAGTTGCTCTCTTGATTCTGGCACCATTACCTGTTTCATATGTATTGCTTTACCTCCAGGTGCCAGTTGTTGGAGGTTCCCACCATTTTTTGTTGGTCAACTTTACCTTTAAACCTTATTATTTCTCCACCCCCAGGGCTAAAGTGGGCTTTATTTTTTTTAATTTATTTTATTTTATATGGTTTACAAAAGAAAACCTTTTAAAACAATTAAAAGAAACATTTCCGTTTACTTCGCTCCATACAAACCCACACCATTTGTCATTAATATCTTTGTTCGTAGTTCCTCCTTGGTGTGGAATTCGATTAGTTCAAATGGAGTTTCAAATCCTTCAAAAATAATACTAAACCAAACATAATTTTTCGATCAGAGCCTTCAAACATAACTTTCCACCAATCGTTGGCCGTATAGGTACCACGGGCCTCAAAAAGAGTTCCGAGGAACTTTGTTCGTAGGGAGCAAAACTTTGGGCAAAACAATGTCAAGTGTTTTAAAGTCTCTGTGGGATGCTTGCAAAAGCGACAAGTCAGGTCAACAGTTTTCATTAGGTGACCAAGTACTTGTACGATCTTTGGTCAGAAAAAGATTAAGTCGGAAATACAAGTATAATAATCTTGAGTTCTGATCCGGGGATTGTAACAAGTACGGTTTTAATTTATCTAACTCTCTTGCTTCAGGTGGAACGTCTCTTAAGAGGCGAGAGCTGGATCTATCTGCGCAAGTTTGATGCCAGTCTGAGCTCCATAATTTACATTTTGCCTTATTAGGATTTTCAAGTAGAGTTGTGATTTTGATGTCGTTTGCATCCAAAATTTCTAAACATAGCTGATTCCATTTAGCAAGCATTGTGTACTCTGGGTCGGAGTCCGGCTTGTGTAAAATTTTGAGTGGTGGGAGCTGCGACTTTCTGTTTAGAGTTAATGCATTCCAACATACTCTCGCTTGTATAGATGTCAAGCCCAGTTCAAATCTTATGTTACTAGTCGGACACCCTTTAGGAATGTGTAGCGCTCTGGTCCAGAAATTATTTTCAAGTGTATTCCATAGCTCATGTGGGCAACCAAACATATTTTCAGCGCCGTAAATCAAGGTCGGTATGACATTTTGTCTATAAAAGTTTATCAAGGGTTTTATAGAACATTTTCCAAATTTTCTATTTATGATCGCGGCTTGGCAGGCTAGTTGCTGACACTTTCTCCTGGTGGTCTCGACCCAAGGATTATCATTTATGTTGGCACTTATCAGAGATCCCAAATATTTTATGTATGGGGAAATCCGAAGCAATGTTTTTTCCAAATGCCAAACGTATTCAGTTGATCTCCTTTTATAAGATGTCAGATTACGTAAAATCAAGACTTCGCATTTTTCCTTATTTATGCAGAGCTTGTTTTTATTTACGTATCTTTCTAAAGCATCTAATTTTCGCTGCAGACCAACAGGTGTAACATCCAAGAGCAATAAGTCGTCAGCATATAAAAGATAGCCCAACTGAGATCCATGGATTTTTGTTGGAAATGCTGTTACCTCTTTTAATGCATGACCCATGTCGGAAATAAAAAGATTGAAAACAATTGCTGCCAAGGGACAGCCTTGTTTCACTCCTTTGAAAGTTGGAATCAAAGATGATAAGGAGCCTCCTTGGTCTAGTCTGACTTGAACTGTAGTGTTAGAGTGCAGCTCTTTTATTGCATCTAAGAGGTCAGGTGGACACTTCCAGGCTTTGAGTTTCTGCCACAAAGTGTGTCGAGCCACACTGTCAAAAGCGTGTGAAAGGTCAATAGATGCAACGTAGATGGAAGTGTTGGTTCTTATTGACTCCATTTTTAAGAGGTTCAGCAAGAGGGCATTAAGACCGCAGCCAACGCCCTTGACAAATCCAGCTTGTCGTGGGTCGTTAAGGTGATTTTTAAGTGCCCAGTATTTTAACATTTGTTGAAGTTGGGTTGGATAAATTTTTCCCATTACGTCTAGAAAGGCGATTGGTGGGTAGTCTCTCAGATCTAATCTGTTATACTTTTTGAAAATGGGCACAATTATAGCGTTTTTCTACGAGCTTGGGGTTGCACGTTTCATTTTTATCCTTTCAAAGAGGAGGAAACAGAGCTTTGCCGATTCTTCAGGATTTTGTTTCATTGTGTAATTCGTAAGACCGTCCGGCCCTGGGGCCCTTGACGCATTAGAGTTCTTAATTGAGTTTGTGATATCGTCTATGTCGAACTTCAATACCCAAGGGGTTCCGGCCTTACTCATGCATTTAGGCACCACTTCTAAAGTACTAAACAAGTTCGTATAATGTTTTACCCAAGTTTCTTGAAGAATTGGCGATGCGTGCAGTGCTACTTGTGGGGGGGGGAAATTGTTTATTACACGCCAGAATTCAGTTTTTATTCTTGAGTTTGCACATCATCTCTTCAGAGTCGTTCTGCAAAGTTACTGCATAGTGGCTTTTTCTCCAATTTCTGTATTTTTGTGTTATGCGTTTTTTATCTGCATAATATAAATCTTTGTTGCCTCGTGGTATCATCCTTATTTCTTTGCGATGAGTGCGTTTATGTTGCAACACCTGTAAATCGAACTTATGTTTGTTCTGTATTTTATGTTGCTTCAGGCCTTGTTTGCTTTCCACGAATTGGCTCAACAGATGTTGGTATTCAGTCTCGTCTGGAATGGCCTCCAAGGCAGATGTTAGCGAGTTAATGTCCCTTGTTTTGAAATTGAGACTAATCCTTCCAGATCGATATGAGGTGGCATAAGGCCATAGTTGTTGGGATGTATCACTGCAGGCATTGTACGACATCTTGAGCATGTCATGATCACTATGTTCCATTTTAATTATCTCAAGCCTATGAACTTTTACTGCAAGAGCTTCCGACGCGAAAAGATAGTCTATAGTTGAAGATTGATTATCACGTCTCCATGTCGGATGAGCGGGAATATCACCAGGTGTGTTCCCATTCAAGAGTGTTAAATTCCTCAAGTTCATTTCGATCATCCAGGAAATGCCCGTTAATCATTGGCCTTATTAGTCGAGGACTTTGTTTTCGGCTTGATGTTCAAATTCAAGCAGTCTGTATTAAGATCGCCACAAAGAATAGTATGTGCTCTACATGAATTTTCCATTATGTTATCAAGAATTGAGGTCACCTGGTCAATAAAGTTAAGAGTGCCAGTTGCAATTTGGTTCCAATAAAGATTGATTATGTATAGGGACTCAGATTTACTGGTGTTAAGGAAACTCACTTTAGCAATTTGTATATATGGTGAAACATTCTCTGCCTCTACTATTCTGAGTCCACAATCTTTTTTAACCGCTATCAGGAGGCCAGACATCGGCCTACCTTTTAGTGGTTTAACAGCTGGATTTACCACTATCTCAAAGGCAGGTGACATAGGGCAAGTTGTTAGCCATATTTCCTGTAAACATTTAGGGGCCAATTCATAGAATTCGGCGCACAAGTGGCGCACGCGGCTGGCGCACAGTGTGCGCGTGCGGTAGGCTGCGCCAGCCGCGTGCGCCGAAACACATTCAGGCGCACAGCGTATTCATGGATTCCAACATCCACAACCAGCCGTGGCGCAGAGTGGCGCAGCGACCCTGCAGCAGCGTCAGTTACGCCCCCAAGAACGCCCCTTGCGCAGGAAAAAGCCATCAAAATCCCCAATCCAGCGCAAAGGGCAGCAGCAAACGCAGTGCGGGGAGCGTGTATTTCAGGGGTGTGCGGGAGTCCCCACACGCGATAGGCCTGGGTACGTGTATTACAGGGGTGCGCGAGAAAATCTACACGCGATTGGCCTGGGTACGTGGATTTCAGGGGTGCGCGAGAAATTCTACACGCGATTAGCCTGGGTACGTGTATTACAGGGGTGCGCGAGAAAATCTACACGCGATTGGCCTGGGTACGTGGATTTCAGGGGTGCGCGAGAAAATCTACACGCGATTGGCCTGGGTACGTGGATTTCAGGGGTGCGCGAGAAATTCTACACGCGATTGGCCTGGGTACGTGGATTTCAGGGGTGCGCGAGAAATTCTACACGCGATTAGCCTGGGTACGTGTATTACAGGGGTGCGCGAGAAAATCTACACGCGATTGGCCTGGGTACGTGGATTTCAGGGGTGCGCTAGAAATTCTACACGCGATTAGCCTGGGTACGTGTATTACAGGGGTGCGCGAGAAAATCTACACGCGATTGGCCTGGGTACGTGGATTTCAGGGGTGCGCGAGAAATTCTACACGCGATTGGCCTGGGTACGTGTATTACAGGGGTGCGCGAGAAATTCTACACGCGATTAGCCTGGGTACGTGTATTACAGGGGTGCGCGAGAAAATCTACACGCGATTGGCCTGGGTACGTGGATTTCAGGGGTGCGCGAGAAAATCTACACGCGATTGGCCTGGGTACGTGGATTTCAGGGGTGCGCGAGAAATTCTACACGCGATTAGCCTGGGTACGTGTATTACAGGGGTGCGCGAGAAAATCTACACGCGATTGGCCTGGGTACGTGGATTTCAGGGGTGCGCGAGAAAATCTACACGCGATTGGCCTGGGTACGTGGATTTCAGGGGTGCGCGAGAAATTCTACACGCGATTAGCCTGGGTACGTGTATTACAGGGGTGCGCGAGAAAATCTACACGCGATTGGCCTGGGTACGTGGATTTCAGGGGTGCGCGAGAAATTCTACACGCGATTGGCCTGGGTACGTGGATTTCAGGGGTGCGCGAGAAATTCTACACGCGATTGGCCTGGCTACGTGGATTTCAGGGGTGCGCGAGAAATTCTACACGCGATTGGCCTGGGTACGTGGATTTCAGGGGTGCGCGAGAAAATCTACACGCGATTGGCCTGGGTACGTGGATTTCAGGGGTGCGCGAGAAATTCTACACGCGATTGGCCTGGGTACGTGGATTTCAGGGGTGCGCGAGAAATTCTACACGCGATTGGCCTGGGTACGTGGATTTCAGGGGTGCGCGAGAAAATCTACACGCGATTGGCCTGGGTACGTGGATTTCAGGGGTGCGCGAGAAATTCTACACGCGATTAGCCTGGGTACGTGTATTACAGGGGTGCGCGAGAAAATCTACACGCGATTGGCCTGGGTACGTGGATTTCAGGGGTGCGCGAGAAATTCTACACGCGATTGGGCCTGTGCGAGTGGGGCAGTGTATTACGTAGGTGTGCGGGAAGTTGAAGAGGTGAATTGCCAGTGTGGGTCCTCCCAGGTCTCCCCTCTACCCCCTCCACGACCTCTGCAGGCAGCCCACACCACAGGGGACTACCCTGCACCCCTGGTCATGTCCCGCAGGCAGCCCATCCACCATGGGCATGCCCCCCAGCCAAGCCACATGTCCCCTTGCACCCCCACCCCCCAGCAGGCCCCCACTCATGTCCCCCTGCACCCCCACCCCCCAGCAGTGCAGGGGCAGCCCCCACCAGGCCCCCACCCATGTCTCCCACCACCCCCAGTCACCAGCCACCAGGGGCAGCCTCCACCAGGCCCCCACCCATGTCCGACTCATGTCTCCCAGCACCCCCACCCCCCAGCCACCAGGGGCAGCCTCCACCAGGCCCCCACCCATGTCCGACTCATGTCTCCCAGCACCCCCAGCCACCAGGGCCAGCCTCCACCAGGCCCCCACACATTTCACAGCACCACCACCCCCCAGCCACCAGGGGCAGCCTCCACCAGGCCCCCACCCATGTCTGACTCATGTCTCCCACCACCCCCACCCCCCCAGCCACCAGGGGCACCCTCCACCAGGCCCCCACCCATGTCTCCCAGCACACCCACCCCCCAGCCACCAGGGGCAGCCTCCACCAGGCCCCCACCCATGTCCGACTCATGTCTCCCAGCACCCCCACCCCCCCAGCCACCAGGGGCACCCTCCACCTGGCACCCACCCATGTCTCCCAGCACCCCCACCCCCCAGCCACCAGGGGCAGCCTCCACCAGGCCCCCACCCATGTCTCCCAGCACACCCACCCCCCAGCCACCAGGGGCAGCCTCCACCAGGCCCCCACCCATGTCCGACTCATGTCTCCCAGCACCCCCACCCCCCCAGCCACCAGGGGCAGCCTCCACCAGGCCCCCACCCATGTCTCCCAGCACCCCCACCCCCCAGCCACCAGGGGCAGCCTCCACCAGGCCCCCACCCATGTCTCCCAGCACCACCACCCCCCAGCCACCAGGGGCATCCTCCACCAGGCCCCCACCCATGTCTCCCAGCACCCCCACCCCCCAGCCACCAGGGGCAGCCTCCACCAGGCCCCCACCCATGTCTCCCAGCACCCCCCCCCCCAGCCACCAGGGGCATCCTCCACCAGGCCCCCACCCATGTCTCCCAGCACCACCACCCCCCAGCCACCAGGGGCAGCCTCCACCAGGCCCCCACCCATGTCTCCCAGCACCCCCACCCCCCAGCCACCAGGGGCAGCCTCCACCAGGCCCCCACCCATGTCTCCCAGCACCACCACCCCCCAGCCACCAGGGGCATCCTCCACCAGGCCCCCACCCATGTCTCCCAGCACCACCACCCCCCAGCCACCAGGGGCAGCCTCCACCAGGCCCCCACACATGTCTCCCACCACCCCCACCCCCCAGCCACCAGGGGCAGCCTCCACCAGGCCCCCACACATATGTCCCCCTGCACCCCCACCCCCTAGCATCCAGGGGCACCCTCCACCTGGCACCCACCCATGTCTCCCAGCACACCCACCCCCCAGCCACCAGGGGCAGCCTCCACCAGGCCCCCACCCATGTCTCCCAGCACACCCACCCCCCAGCCACCAGGGGCAGCCTCCACCAGGCCCCCACCCATGTCCGACTCATGTCTCCCAGCACCCCCACCCCCCAGCCACCAGGGGCAGCCTCCACCAGGCCCCCACCCATGTCTCCCAGCACACCCACCCCCCAGCCACCAGGGGCAGCCTCCACCAGGCCCCCACCCATGTCCGACTCATGTCTCCCAGCACCCCCACCCCCCCAGCCACCAGGGGCAGCCTCCACCAGGCCCCCACCCATGTCTCCCAGCACCCCCACCCCCCAGCCACCAGGGGCAGCCTCCACCAGGCCCCCACCCATGTCTCCCAGCACCACCACCCCCCAGCCACCAGGGGCATCCTCCACCAGGCCCCCACCCATGTCTCCCAGCACCACCACCCCCCAGCCACCAGGGGCAGCCTCCACCAGGCCCCCACCCATGTCTCCCAGCACCACCCCCCCCCAGCCACCAGGGGCATCCTCCACCAGGCCCCCACCCATGTCTCCCAGCACCACCACCCCCCAGCCACCAGGGGCAGCCTCCACCAGGCCCCCACCCATGTCTCCCAGCACCCCCACCCCCCAGCCACCAGGGGCAGCCTCCACCAGGCCCCCACCCATGTCTCCCAGCACCACCACCCCCCAGCCACCAGGGGCATCCTCCACCAGGCCCCCACCCATGTCTCCCAGCACCCCCACCCCCCAGCCACCAGGGGCAGCCTCCACCAGGCCCCCACCCATGTCTCCCAGCACCACCACCCCCCAGCCACCAGGGGCATCCTCCACCAGGCCCCCACCCATGTCTCCCAGCACCACCACCCCCCAGCCACCAGGGGCAGCCTCCACCAGGCCCCCACACATGTCTCCCACCACCCCCACCCCCCAGCCACCAGGGGCAGCCTCCACCAGGCCCCCACACATATGTCCCCCTGCACCCCCACCCCCTAGCATCCAGGGGCACCCTCCACCTGGCACCCACCCATGTCTCCCAGCACCCCCACCCCCCAGCCACCAGGGGCAGCCTCCACCAGGCCCCCACCCATGTCTCCCAGCACCCCCACCCCCCAGCCACCAGGGGCAGCCTCCACCAGGCCCCCACCCATGTCCCCCTGCACCCCCACCCCCTAGCATCCAGGGGCACCCTCCACCAGGCCCCCACCCATGTCTCCCAGCACACCCACCCCCCAGCCACCAGGGGCAGCCTCCACCAGGCCCCCACCCATGTCCGACTCATGTCTCCCACCACCCCCACCCCCCCAGCCACCAGGGGCACCCTCCACCAGGCCCCCACCCATGTCTCCCAGCACACCCACCCCCCAGCCACCAGGGGCAGCCTCCACCAGGCCCCCACCCATGTCCGACTCATGTCTCCCAGCACCCCCACCCCCCAGCCACCAGGGGCAGCCTCCACCAGGCCCCCACCCATGTCTCCCAGCACCACCACCCCCCAGCCACCAGGGGCAGCCTCCACCAGGCCCCCACCCATGTCCGACTCATGTCTCCCAGCACCCCCACCCCCCCAGCCACCAGGGGCACCCTCCACCTGGCACCCACCCATGTCTCCCAGCACCCCCACCCCCCAGCCACCAGGGGCAGCCTCCACCAGGCCCCCACCCATGTCTCCCAGCACACCCACCCCCCAGCCACCAGGGGCAGCCTCCACCAGGCCCCCACCCATGTCCGACTCATGTCTCCCAGCACCCCCACCCCCCCAGCCACCAGGGGCAGCCTCCACCAGGCCCCCACCCATGTCTCCCAGCACCCCCACCCCCCAGCCACCAGGGGCAGCCTCCACCAGGCCCCCACCCATGTCTCCCAGCACCCCCACCCCCCAGCCACCAGGGGCAGCCTCCACCAGGCCCCCACCCATGTCTCCCAGCACCCCCACCCCCCAGCCACCAGGGGCATCCTCCACCAGGCCCCCACCCATGTCTCCCAGCACCCCCACCCCCCAGCCACCAGGGGCACCCTCCACCAGGCCCCCACCCATGTCTCCCAGCACCACCCCCCCCCAGCCACCAGGGGCATCCTCCACCAGGCCCCCACCCATGTCTCCCAGCACCACCACCCCCCAGCCACCAGGGGCAGCCTCCACCAGGCCCCCACCCATGTCCAGGAACAGAGACTTCCATGCTGTCATGTGTGCAATCTGCACAGGGCTCCCCATGTCACATTCAAACACATGCAACAACCATGCGGTTCACACATTACAGGTCGCACATGCATTACCATGATGTCCCTGCACACATACATGCGTACATGGCCTATGTCACACATACAGGCAGGTATCAGACAACCAGCACACTGCAACATGCCCTGTCTCACACAGCAATGCTTGGCCACTTACCGCTCAACTCCAGACGGGTCTCCCTCTCAAGGACCTGGGCGTGGAGCGCTGGGTGTATGCGTTCCAGGACCCTCAACTGGATGGAACTCATGCGGCCCCGGCCCCCCTCCACAAGGCGCCGGGCCTTCATGAGGGTCCTTGACCTCAAGTCCTCCCAGCGCTTCTTGACCTTCTGGATGGTGCGGGTTGCCACCCCCTCCGCGTCCTCTCCCGTCCTTCCCTCTTGGCGCGGGACGATCCGAAGAGGGCATCATACTGCCCCAGGACTTGCTCCACCAGGACACCAACTTCGGTGGCAGTGAAGCTGGTGCCCCTCTGCCCCTCTGCCCCTCTGGCCGGGGGTTGCAACTGGTGTCAGATGTGGTTGTGCTCCACATGGCAACCCCAGGGGCAGGAGTGGGTGACCAACTGGGTCCTGGGGCTGGGCTGTGGAGCGATGTCATTTGAGTCGGGACTCTTCTGTACCAGCAGGGGTGGACACAGCAACTGGACCCCTGCAGATGGCTGATGTGCAGACACCAAATGGCAGGGCACGGTGGCAGCAGGCAGGCAGGCAGGCAGCAGCAGATGGCATGTGGGAGGCTGCTTGGGGCACTGGGGGCCAGTGAAGTGTCCTTCTGGGCAGGAGCGTGGTCTTCCGTGCGTTTTCGCGTGGCCAGCTTCATACGGAGTGAGTAGGCACGTGAAAAATCTGCACGCTGCGTGTAATGCGCGTAAGCGCGCGTGAAAAACTGCACGTCCGCGTGTAATAGGAGGAAAGGGCCCATGCATAAGCGTGCGCGCGTGAAAAACTGCACGTCCGCGTGTAATGCGCGTAATCAAACGTGAAAAAGTGCACGTCCGCATGTGACTTGACGCGCGCGTGCGTTTTCCCTCAGCACGGGTTAAAGGTGAGCGGGCCCAGCAGTTCGCTGTACGTGCCTATCGTGGAGACCGACGTGTGTTGCTGCTTCCAGTTGTTTCGCGCGCCATCTACTTCACAGCTCTCAAGGACGTATCTCTTCTTTTGGCGGGGGTATTGGCTACGCGTGTTTTTCTGCATCGCGCTAGTCAGACGGTGAGTCGCAAACGCTCCTTTTCCCACTGCGGGTGCCCCTGTGTATCGCACCCATTTTCGATGTCATCGTAGCCTGCGTGTCCCACGCGTACGCGTTATACGTGTTACTGGGTGCCACCGCGTACTGCGGGAGGTTTAATCCACGCACGTAGGCTGCAGGGTTGCGTGCACGGTTTTACTGCAGTTTTGGGGTGCCTGAGCGTTGCGTGACCCGTCAACACATCACCGGGGTCACATACAGCCTTGCAGGTGCAGGGGGGCTGTTAACATCTTGCTTCCCACCCCCTTCACCCCAATTGCCCAGGTCAATTGTGCTGTACACCTCCCATTGGCACCACTCCATCTGTGCCAGCACTATAACATCTGTGCCATGGTAGGGAGGCTACCAAAGGTGAGGGGCGCCTCAGCTGGGCGTCCTCCTCGTGGCGGGCGTGGTCGGGGACGTGGCCGTGGTGACCAGGGAGTAGGGGGACTCCAGGGTGTCCAGGGCAGCCACAGAGGGGGAAGAGGCAGGGGTGCGCCACTTGAGCACAATGTTGTGCCATGTGTCGGTGCAGCCATGCCACCACCCCCTGTGGTTCAGGGGGATGCAGCTCCTGCATCTGGCACTGGCACCCGTATGACCCGGCAGTCCGTTACATCGACTGCCACGGGCCCAAGGGTAGCGGTAGCTGCAGGTGCAGTTGTGGACACCGCCACCCAGGCTCAGGGTCTGCCAGCGCAGGCTGCGTTGGCACTTGAAGAGCCCTTGGTAGATCTCCAACAGGCCAGGGGGGAAACCATTGGGGCAGGCCGGGCTGCTCAGACCAAGACACGTGTCCCTGGGGCAGTCATGTCATCTGCTGCCCCGAACAGCCGGGTGTTGGCAAGTGCAGGGGCAGATGCACCCAACAGCACCCCGGTTGTGAGTCTGCCAACCAGGACCGTTGCGGTCAATGACCCTGCCACAGCTGATGTTGCTGCGCAGGGTCCATTAGTGGGCACCCAGCTGCCACTGACACAAGTCAGGCCTTTGGTCATCCCTCCACCTGCCACTCCCTCGGCTCAATCCACCCAACCCACTGGCCATACTGGTCAGGGCGGCATTAGCCAGCCAGGGTCTGCGCCACAGTCCAAGAGGAGGAAGGTTGCATCTGCAGCACAGGCTGGGACCCCACACACAGCCACGACCTCCTGCACGTCGAGGAAGAAGCCTTTCTGTAAGCAGGAACTGGACTTCCTCGTGGACTACGTGCGGGGACACAGCCGTGACATGCTAGTGGGTGCCAATAGTCAGACTACGGCTGCCCAACGTGACACCCACTGGAAGCATGTGGCGGAACATGTCAGTTCATTCGGCCATGAGGTGCGCACGGCGCAGGAGTGCAAAAAGCGCTGGAATGACATCAAGCGCAGCACTAAGGCCAAGCGTGCCTCAAATTACAACTTGACTCTGGTGACTGGCGGTGGGCCTGCACCAGAGGAGGAAGAACTCACTCCGCATGAGGCTCTCGTTGCGGAGTTCATACCACCAGAATTGGTCGAAGGTGTGGGAGAGATGCTGGACTTTGATGCCCAGTCCAGTGAGTGTTGATGCGTAGTTGTTGAGGACGTGTGTGTTTCACATGTGGGATGTGTTGTGCATGATTGCTGCTACATGTGACCTGTACATGGTTCTGATGTGTAAGTAATGCAATGCCACCGTCATGCATGTCTCCTCTGCCTGCATGCGGGACTCCATGTGGCCATGCCCCCTTGCCCCTCCACCGCCACTCTGCACCCCAGTTCCACCTTTGCACTGGTCTGCTACATTCTTGCCAATGTGTAGTTTCATGTTCATGTGTCCTGTGTAGATGCTAACTTCCAGCTTAGAAACTGCCAGACATATGCCGTGTGGTACAGCCTTAGTACTCGATGCAGGGCATCCCACTTGTACTGTGCATGGCTCAGATGTCCCGCAGGGACATGAGTGCCCATTAATGCTCCATGTGCATTGCACACATGCCCCTATGTGTCCTTGACTGGATGATCACTGTAATATGAGTCCTTGGTTACATACATTGCCTGCCATATTATCGGCCTCCCCATGTCAACTGTGGCTCAGTCCTGCGTTGCACACATGTTTAGGCTCTGACAATCTGTGTGGCTCACAGGCCTCAGCCTGTTCAATGGCCAATGACTCTGTCCAACTCCTGTCGTGTCTTCTACACACGTGGCCGGCCTCCGGATCTTCCATCATGTGTCCTGCCCACTGTCCCAGCATCATTTGCAGTGTTGTAATTGAAATCACATTAAGCTGTTGATGCCAGTCAACACTGCTTGTCAATACACAGGTGTATGCTCAGCCTTTTGATACCATGCTAGGCATCCCTGCTTTGGTACTGGGGTGGAGGGGTGCTTGCCTTCTAGACATGGTACACATTGAATACACAATGCACGTGATGTCTGATTTTGACATTGCACTGCCTTCACATTTCCTGGCACACACCATGGAGTGCTTGTACATGTAGGTAGTGAGTGGCGTACACATTTTCTGCACTGCATAGACCCACTTCCATGCAAACTGCCACCTTTCAACAGGTCTGATCACAGAAGCTATTCTAAGTAGACCCAGCATGCATGCATGGTCATATGTTGTGTGTCACATGTCTGCCAGATGCCTTTGCTGTCGGTGTGTGTGTGTGTGTTGTGTGCTTCTGACATGTGTACTGACCCTTTCCTCTCTATTTTTCAGGTGATGACGCAATGGATGCAGAGGATGGTGTTGTCATGCCAGACACAGGGTTGGTAAGACCACATCAACCCGGCACTAGTGGGGGTCGTGGGGTGGTAGGCCACGAAAACCCCCAAGTGCTGCAGTCCATCCTGTCTCTGGCTGTCTATGAGTCCAGCCTTGATGACGACTCTGACGTCCATGTTGAGTTGGATGACCATCAAGTCCATGTGTCAGGGGTGAGTGATCCTGATGTGGACACTCCTCTGTCTGCGACCCCTGCACTGAGGGATCAGACAGTCTTGGTTCCTCCGCCCGTGGTGGATCGGGACGCAGGGTCACCCTCCACACCAGTCACTGATGTGCCTGGGACATCACGTCGACGGGGGCATGTAGTCGTGCAGCCGCAGGCGGTGCCAACACAGCGAGGACCCCCGGTCCTTGGGTCCCGCAGGGGTCAAGCCCGGCAACGCGGTCGCCGCGCGCAACCGCTGTATACTGAGTGGGAGCAAGACATGACTGCCAATTCAGAACGTCAGGGGGCAGCAATGGAGAACATCGCTGACAGCATGGAGCGTGTGGCCCGATCTGTGCTCCCCCCTGCTCGGCAGGTGCTACTCCAGCAGCAGGCGGCACGGTCCACGGCCCGCTCACTCAGGCTGGGCATGGCGGCCTCAGACAGGGCACGCCAGGCTGAAATGTCGTCTCTGCGTCAAGCAATTGCTGCTCACGCAGAGGCGCACATGGATGCCCTGAGGGAGGAGTATGCCTCCCTCAGATCCACTCTGGGTGTCCTTATGATGTCCCAGAGGCAGCGGGCAGAGGAGAGGTTTGCACAGCTTGAGCGCACCATCTCGGCTGAGCTACAGGCTTGCCGGGAGGTGCAGCGGTTGTCCAGCCAGGCCTTGCAGGAGGAACTCCGTGTTACACGTGCTACCTTGCAAGAGGAAGCACGTGTATCACGTGAGGTCCTGCATGCAGACCTATGTAACATCGCCACACAGAACCAGGCTCACCTGTCCGGCAGACTTGCTGCCGACGAGGGGCAAGCTGCGGCTAGGCGTGGCCAGGCTACTGTGCCATGTCCTCCTTTCCAGGATGAGCCAGACTCGGACGACCATCTATCTCCCACATAGGTCGTGCTGTGAAGGCGTTGAGCCCATGGAGGTATTTTTTTTTGGCTCAGCATCATCGCATGTGGATGTTGAGCAGCACCCTGTACCTCCCCCCTCCTGGGTGCCTCCCCTCCCCCCCGGGTCGTATGTGGCCATTTTTGATTTTTCATTTAGTTTAGTTAGTTAAGTTTCTGTTTGATAGTTAGTTTAAATAGGTAATGTAGGTTTTCCTTAGTTAGTGTAATTAGTTAATAGTTGAGTTAGTTTAAAATTTGTAGTCTATTGTGCTTACATGTGACAGTGCGGTGCCTTGTGGTTTTTGAAGGCATCCACTGTCTGTTCCAGCTGGGCCCTTCATGGTTGTCTTGTGTATGTGTTTGCTGCTTGGGTTCCTTGACTCACATATGCCACTCCTGCCTCCCTTATCCATGGGCTCGCAAGGATGGTTCGGTGTAACAGAATTTTACACAAGGGCTTTGGACTGTCATATCTGTGGCATGTCTGGTGCTTTTTGACTTGTGTTGACACCCCTAGTGGGGATGATTTAGGTGTAATTGTCCACTGTTCAGCTTTTGCTAGATGGGGCGTGTCATGATTAATGTGGACATTGATTGCTATGCATTGTGTATTATGTTTCATATCTTTCCTGTACACGTGCTTGTTGCAAATCATGCTGTAGTTAGTGTTCCACACTTTGGAGGTGAAAGACGGACTGATGGTGTGATTTGTGATGTGACTCTCTGACATGGTCAAGTAATGAGATGCCTGATGAGACACACACAGATCACTTTGATGCATTAATCATGTGTTTCATGCACTTTCTGCAGGGGGATGAGGCATCAGAGCACCTTTGCCAGCAGACATGGCCCATTGGACGACCTAATTCCTGACCCGTTTGTTGGTGCCCACATGCACATGTGTGCACAAGCAGAGCCACAGTGATTGCAGACCCACATCCTAGAACTGCTGACATGTTCCAAGCAACTCCAGGCAAGGTGAGCATCACAGGGGGGCCACGAGACAGCAAAGCTTGCACCAGGCGAGTTGCACGTGCAGGCTTAGTCACAGCACTGAGGGTGAGCTTAGACAAATATTGGTGTTGAAGCACAGAATGCAGCTCAGATGTGTTTGTGGACTGATGGCTGTTGATAGTAGGGTTGTCTGGGACACATGCGGGGGCAGTGGCACATACCCTGCAGTACACCAGGGTTCATTGAGGCACTTGTATCAACCATGTAGCCTTCCAAGACATGGAAAGGGGCAGCTCACAGGGACATACAGCAAGGGACATACTCGGGTGCAGTGCATGTCTATTCCACGTACTTCATGATAAATGCACTGGCAACTTTCTTTTGGTCATGGTGGTACGCAACTTGATCTGTAGTCATGGCTTGCCATATGGGTCTGTCTGCTTACCCAGGGAACATTGCATGTTGTGTGCATTGTGACACATTGGTGTTCCATTTGCCACGCACCCACCAGCGGCTGACTTACTGCATTGACTGTGAATGACCCGTCACAGGGTTGATATTATATATGGGTACGAAGCATGGAGCACAGATTTTCTGTTTGTAGAGGTGTATGTTGTTATGGGGCATGTTTTGTGTTGTGTTTTTGTGCAATTGGCATGTACTGGTTGCTGACTGTGTCTCTCTTTGCAGCATTGCAGTGCTCCTGTAACTGGACCTGAAAGTGCGCAGGCAGGAGGCCAGCACTCAAAACCAGAGCTAAGTGTCTTGTTGTATTTTCTTACAAACTGCCCTGCATAGGCTTGCTGGGGAGTGTACTGATGCATGGATGTATGTGTGGTCCTATTTGGTATGTTTTTTACCCTAATCACCCTTGATCCTATGCAATTTCGAAACCTGTACCCTCTACCCGGTGTTCCTGCTTCCCATGCCTATCCAAGCAATGTTCCCTGACCCTCTTTCCCCACTGGGGTTGCGGATGCCTGTGTAAGCCCCGAACTTGCAGGCGCCAAAACCCTAGAGGGGGTGGTTGGTTCGTACCACTCCTGAGCCTGGACTACAGAAGGCCATGACAATGATGTCCAAGTTTGTTTGTATTGTGCATGTGTTCATGCAGGTTGTACATTTTCGTGCATTCCCTGGTTTCATGTGTCATTCCTGCTCCCCTCACCTGCCACGCATTCCAGTCATCCAGTGTGTCTACACCTGTCCAGACTGCATATCCCTGAACCTCTTTCCCCACCAGGATCTCAGGGGCCTGTGTGAGTTTGACCTTGCAGGCACCCGGGACATGGTGTGGGTGGTAGTTTCATGAGACTCCAGCGCCTGTACAGGGGATCTGTGACAGTACACATCCATTCATGGTGCATCATCCTATGTCATGTACCACACATGTCTCACATCCAGTCGTGACATTGTTTTGCTGTGCTACCTTGGTTGTTGCATCATTGTGGTAGTACTTGGCCTTTGAGACGTACTGCTATGTCAAGTCATCTACTGGAGGGTGTTTGGGTTCCTTTTCATGCCTTGGATTATGTGAATTTGGAAATGAGTGTGGATTCTGAGGGTTCAGGCATCTCTTTACACACAAGGTGGGAGATGGACACGAAGGGTAAAGGTGATCCTGTGGCCAGGTGGGAATGAGGGTTGGAGGCTCCATGACCCAGGTGCAGTTGTTCAGTGGGTCATGGTCATTTGCGAGGGGGGGGGGGTTGTTGTTGATAGTTGCGTTGCCCTGCAGTGTGATGGGAACTCTGACATTGTAATGTTGTTGTCCTATGTACATGTTGTGTTCTGCTGATCAATGCCTGTTCATGTGTTGTGTTTTCCTTTCAGGTGCGAGGGGATAGTAGTGGTTTGACATGCTGGGGTGTACACATGGTGGATGTTCACATGTGATGTGTAGGGAACACTGATGGTCACTTGAGTGCACATGCATATGTGGAGTGCATGTCCTTGCAGAACCACACACTTGCACTCGGATGCACTCCATGTACTCCCACCCTTGCATATCCACGTGTACACTGTTTGCCTTCTGGTGGCCACTGTGTCCCGCCAGCACATGTTCTGTGACCGATTATGGTTCGAGTACATGCCTAATTTGATGTTTGATGTAGTCTGTCACTTAGATGTGATGCTCAGGGTGTGCATCACACACAATGGCTGTTCACTGTGCTGTGCGCTGAGCAGTGTGATGCAGGAGTAGGACATTGCACACATGAGCTGCGGTGTTCATTTTGCAATGCATCATGTGCATATAGCCAGGCATTCATTGTGATGTTACGTCTACGACTGTTGTAATGCATTTGGAATCGACTAATTTCTGGTGGGACATTTTGTTGGTCTGTCATTTCATCGGATTCCGGGTCAGGCATCATTGTCCGATGCCACTGTACATTTAGGACATGGAAATGTGTACCTTATCGTTACTGGGTGGGTGTATGGGTATTGCTTGCCATGTCATGTTGATGTTTGGGAGGGTTTGACTGTCATGACAGTGATGGCCATGGCCTGTTTTGCAGGTGTGTGTGATGCACACCTTGCATGTCCAGGTCATCCGCTTCTCAGAGCAACTAGCTGGGGGTAGGTTTCTCTCCGCAGCAGGGCCCTCCCCCTCAAACAGACTTCCTGACTTGAACTTGAGGGGAACCATCTCCAGTTCAGGAAGCACCTCAAGACCTTCCTCTTTGCTTCTGCTTACTCTCTGCCTCTCCCTTGCAGAATTATTCACTGGAACTGCACATGAGCTGCAACTGGGCCACTCTCACCAACCTCGGTCCCTGGGCCAGCCACTGTCCACTTGCACTGCCACCCTGGCAACCCCTGCACTGCAGTACTGTCTCTCTGTCCCTACAGCCCTCCCTTCCCAGCACTCGTCTGCACTTACCTTAGCAGTTGCCACCAGGCGACCTATGTATAATTGTTTGGCCTACTTCCCCTGTACTGGACTCCCCCCCACCCTTGCACTTTTCCCTTCCCCCTACCCCTGCACTTGCACAATCACAATGACACCTGGCCTAGTAGTACCATTCTCTGTGTTCCCTTGTTCCCCCCCCCCCCTGCCTCATTGTGCCTTGTAATACTTGTGTATGGCTCATGTCATGTCACATGTCATATGTGTGCATTTTGGTTGCACAGGATAGCTTGTGTTTAAGTAGCTAGGGATGCAGACGATGTGGCACTTCCATGGCAACTATCTCAGGGTGGTAGGGTTGTGACAGTTGACTGTCACTTTGTCATCATCGATTGTCACCTGGTATGTGCCAGGCCTGTGTGCACTCCGCAGGGGTGGGAGTTTAGGTGAAAAATGTGGCCACAAGCTGGGTCCGGGCTACCTCGCCACGTGCCCTGTCCCCTCCCATGGCCAGCGCCTGTGCCTGTGGTTGGGGATGTGGGGGCACCACCATGTCCACCGGGACGCCCTGCCGTGTTGCAACATTGTGCAGGACACATGCTGCCACAATGATCCTGCACACAACTGCTGGTGCATAGAGTAGTTGCCCACCAGAGCGGTCAAGGGAGCGGAAACGTGACTTGAGCACTCCGAATGTGCGCTCCACTATGCCCCTGGTTGCAATATGGGCAGCGTTGTATCTTACCTGGGGTGGTGTGGTGGGGTTCCGGATTGGCGTCATCATGTGGTTGCTCAGAGGGTAGGCACTGTCCCCTGGGGAGGTGATAATTGTTCAGATTATTGGGGTTGGTATATTTGTCTGTGTGTGACTTGCATGCATGTGCAAGGGCATTTGTACTCACCTAGGAGCCATGTGTCGCCATGCTGCCCAGCTTCCAGGGCCCGGCTCAGGGCGGACATTCTGTATATGAAACTGTCATGGGTGGAGCCAGGGTAGTTTGCATAGACAGAGGTGATGATTCCCTTTGCATCGCATACCACCTGTACATTGATGGAATGCCAGTGCTTGCGGTTTCGGTATATGTGCTCAGTGGCCCTAGGTGGACGTAGGGCCACATGGGTGCAATCTATGGCACCGAGCACTTTGGGGAAGTGTGCCACCCTGAAAAAATCCAGGACAACGGCCTGCCTTTCTGCGGGTGTTCTGGGCATGTATATGTGCCTGCGGACTGAGGGGCGCGCTGTCATGATTGCCAGTACCTGGTGTAGGCAGCGTGACTGCGTGGCCTGTGAGACCCCCCCCACTATGGCAGTGGTCCACTGAAACGACCCAGTGGCCAAGAAATGCAAGACATTGAGCAGCTTCTCCAAGGGGCTCAATGCTTGGGAGCAAAGGGTGGGGGATGTGAGGTCATCTTCCCACTCCCTGACCAGGTCTAGGATGATATGGGGTGGAAACCTATACCTGCCGTAGACCTGGTCGTCAGGCATCCCAAAAAGGCCTGTCCGTGGTGCAAAAATGCGTGGCCTGGCTATTCTCCTCCTCCTGCGGTGTCCCACAATCACTGCAGCAACAAATGGGGCATTCATCGTCGCTGTATTTACGCGTTTGTTGTTTGCGCGCACTTTTATGCTGTGCGCGGGACGCCTCCGTGTGGGCGGAATCGTTGGTTTCCCGTATTCTGGTGTCATCGCGTGTGATCGGAGGGGAGCGGGCGTACACGCGATTGGCCTGGGTACGTGTGTTTCGGGGTGCGCGGGTAGTTCCACACGCGATTGGCCTAGGTACGTGTGTTTCGGGGTGCGCGGGAAGTTCCACACGCGATTGGCCTGGGTACGTGTGTTTCGGGGTGCGCGGGTATTTCCACACGCGATTGGCCTGGGTACGTGTTTCGGGGTGCGCGGGAAGTTCCACACGCGATTGGCCGGGGTACGTGTTTCGGGGTGCGCGGGAAGTTCCACACGCGATTGGCCGGGGTACGTGTGTTTCGGGGTCCCGTGAACTTTCACACGCGATTGGTTGGGATCCACGTGTGTACTGTCATCACGTGCAATGAGGGATACTCCCTCGCACGTCACGTCACAGACGCGCTCACGCGCTGAGGGCCTTTGGTCCAATGAAAATGCGTATGCGTGCAGACGCGCTTACGCGCTAAGGGCCTTTCCTCGAATTACACGCTGACGTGCAGAATTTTCACGTGCCTAATCACTCCGTATCAAGCTGGCCACGCGTAAGCACACGGAAGACCACGCTCCTGCCCAGAAGGCCGAACTACTGCCCCCCAGAGCCCCGAGCACGCTCCCACCTGCCATCTGCTGCTGCCTGACTGCCTGCTGCCCACGTGCCCTGCCATTTGCTGCCTGCACATCAGCCAGGGGTGCTGTTGGTGTGACCACCCCTGCTGGAACCAAAGACTCCCGACTGGGATTCCATCGCTCCACAGCCCAGCCCCAGGACCCAGTTGCCCACCCACTCCTGCCTCTGGGGTTGTCATGTCGGGGCCAACTCCATCTGTGACCACTGACAACCCCCGGCCAGAGAGGCAGAGGGGCACCAGCTTCAGTGCCACCGAAGTTGGTGTCCTGGTGGAGCAAGTCCTGGGCCAGTATGATGCCCTCTTCGGAAGTTGCCGCGCCGACAAGGAAGGACGGACTCGGATCTGGACTGACATCGTGACTGCCATCAACGCGGAGGGGGTGGCAGTCCGCGACTTCCAACATGTCAAGAAGCGCTGGGAGGACTTCAGGTCCAGGACCCTGACCAAGGCCCGGCGCCTCTTGAAGGCAGCGGATGCCAAGGGGCGCCGGGGCCACTTGTCGGAAGAACAGATGAGGGTCCTGGAACACATATCCCCAGCGCTCCACGTCCAGGTCCTTGAGAGGCAGACCCGTCTGGAGTCGAGCGGTGAGTGTACATGCATCCTGATTGTGAGCAGTGCGTGTGGTGATTGTTCAGTAGTGTGCAGGTTGCACATCTGTTTGTATGGGGTCGAATATGGGTGCGGGTGTGTGGGTGCGGGTGTACAGGGCCGTGGGGCTGACACATGCGAGGGCTGTAATGTGTGAGACATGGATGGTGCCTGTGTGTGTGGGCTTGCATGCCAAATGCAGTTGTGTGGGCACACAAGTCTGTATGAATGTGTATGTGAGTAGACATGTCCGTGATGTCACGCATGTATGTTGTTTTCAGCTGATTGTATCAGCGCTGTGTACATGTGCATGTGTGTGTATTTGACAAGGGTGCAACAGTGATGCAACATGGATGCATGTGACAGCGGTATGTGGAAGCCTGATTGGCAGATGTGACATGGATGCCCGTCTGAACACTGCGACACTTAGCAGAGGTGTACACATGCATGCAAGTGTGGTGGTGTGTGTACATGTGTGGTGCACTTCCTGTGTTGCATGTGATGTCTGGCTCACCTTTGCCTGCTGATGCTGTTGTATGTGTATGGATGGTGTTGGCAGTTGCAACATGGCTGTGGTATGGCTCGTGTGTGCAAGTTGTAATGACATGTGTGTTGGGGATTGTGATGACATGTCAGAGGTTTGCCAATGCCACTCATGTACAACTGTCATGTGTGTATGTGTACATTGTACAGTGCCCTGATGCCTGTGTTTTGTTTCTCCCTGTCTGCAGCGTCAACTGATGAAGAGGGCGGAGAAGGTGCTGTGGAGCACAGCGGCGGGGATCCGACCGCCAGCCGGAGACGCAAGGCCCGGCTCCCCTCCCAGGTTGTCATCTCGTCGGGGAGTGAGGAGTCCGGTGCCGCGTCCCAGGCCGCAGCTGCCGGGGGGAGGTCCAAGAGGCGGAGGTTGCAGTTGGACTCCTCGGCAGCAGAAGGGGCAGCTGGGACCCCACAGGGCCCAACGGGGGAAGATGGCACAGAGTCATCCAGGTTGGTGGGGGGTTTGGTGGAGGAGGAGGCCGTGCAAGCACCGGAGACGGGGTCTGGGGGTGGGGATCCCACTGGTGCTAGTGGTGCAGTGCAGGACCAGGGACAGGAGGCAGCACAGGCCGCCGCGGAGGTGCCTGTGTGCAATCCTGTCTCTGATCCTGTCCCTGCATCATCTTGCACCAGCAGGGATGCCCATGTCCAGACCAGTTTTCAGGCAGGGGATGAGCTGACGTCAACTGGCCTTCCCCTGCCTGCGGACGTGGCTATCCAGGCCTGGGTTGAGCCTGTCCTGGCTGGAGTGGCGTTGCGTCAACGGGCCATGCGAGGCGACCTGCAGTCTTTTCATGAAGAGACTGCAGGTCATCTCGAATGGCTCGTTGACCACGTCAGCCTGCTGGGACAGGTCACCCAGGCCGGATTCCTCCGTCTGATGGGGCTTGCCACGACCCCCTCCTCAGCTGGACCCCCTACGCGCCAGTCGTCCTCTGTGCCATCTTCCCACCCATCAGTCACCTGGGTGCCCTGTGGAGCTGCCTCTGACGGTGCGGCCAGGCTGGTGGAGGAGGCATCCCTGCCACAGTCGGGAGTCGGACGTCCAGCAGGGGTGGCCACGTCAACGACTGCACCCCAGCCGGCGGAGGATGTGCAGGCAGCAGGAGGCAGTGCAGGGGCAGAGGCACAGCAGCAGCAGCTCCATGGTGGGAGCCATGAAGGCTCGGGGCCTTCGACATCGGAGGGGCAGGCATCGGCCGGAGGGCAGGAGGACCCAGGACAAAAAGTGTCTTCCGTGTGGCAGCGGTTGGGCCACGCCATAGATGCGGAGCGGCAGCGGGCGGAAGAGGCACGGCTCTCAATGGTCAGGGCGGAGAACTCCATGCAGAGGGCCCTGAGGCGGGTCGAGTGCCTCGAGGCAATCCGCAGGGCTTTGGAGGTGGACACGTCGACGGCCCTGCGGACCCTCGGGGCCATGGAGGTGGACCGCCTCCGGGACATAGAGGAGGAGTTCGATGATGCCCTGGCCCGGCACATCCAGAAGTGAGCCGTGGAACTAGCCCGCTGCCCTTGTACATAGTTATGTAGGTAGTGTTAAGTTTCATTTTTGTTTTTATTTCATTTGGACCTTTTGGACATTGGCCACATTTTTGTATATAGTTTTTTTTATTAGTTAGTGTAGTTAGTTAGGTTTCCTTTATTTTGTTGGGATGATGGACCCTGGCTTCTTGCTTTGTACATAGTTGTGGACTTGGACATATTTTTTTTTTTGAATTATCCATGGATCAATGGCTTATGTTTTATTTTCACATTGGATTTTGTTTGGTGGACATTGACTTTGTAGTACATTACTTTGGATTTCTATATTCTTTGATTTTTTCTTTTTTTTGGACGGGCATGCTTCTTTTCATTTTTTTCCATTCACATTTCAGTTTCTTCATTTTTGTTTCTATTCATCTTTCCTTTAATACATTATTTATTTGTTGCACTTCAATGTGTGGTGTCTCATTGTTTTCATGCATTTCATGTTATGTGTTTTGAGATTCACTGACACCCATTGGGTGTATGTGAGGGACATGTGTTTGTTTTGGAACTTGCAATTGGTGTTCTGTGATGTAATTGCAGAATATGAGTGGGTGGATGCAATACTCGGGTGGGTGTTTTGCATTTGGGGGCTGACCATAGAGACCAGGGATCTGGACTGTGATGACATGTTGGGTGGGGAACATGAGTTGGACATGGGTGGGGGCCTGCTGGCAGGTGCCCCACAGTGCTGGGGGGTGGGAGACATGAGTGGGGGCCTGCTGGCAGGTGCCCCACAGTGCTGGGGGGTGGGAGACATGAGTGGGGGCCTGGTGGAGGGTGCCCCTGGATGCTAGGGGGTGGGGGTGCAGGGGGACATGAGTGGGGGCCTGTTTGAGGCTGCCCCTGCACTGCTGGGGGGTGGGGGTGGGGGGAGACATGAGTGGGGGCCTGGTGGAGGGTGCCCCTGGTGGCTGGGGGGTGGGGGTGGTGGGAGACATGAGTGGGGGCCTGGTGGAGGGTGCCCCTGGATGCTAGGGGGTGGGGGTGCTGGGAGACATGTGTGGGGGCCTGGTGGAGGGTGCCCCTGGATGCTGGGGGGGGTGGGGGTGGTGGGAGACATGAGTGGGGGCCTGGTGGAGGGTGCCCCTGGATGCTGGGGGGGTGGGGGTGGTGGGAGACATGAGTGGGGGCCTGGTGGAGGGTGCCCCTGGATGCTGGGGGGTGGGTGTGCTGGGAGACATGTGTGGGGGCCTGGTGGAGGGTGCCCCTGGATGCTGGGGGGGTGGGTGTGCTGGGAGACATGTGTGGGGGCCTGGTGGAGGGTGCCCCTGGATGCTGGGGGGGTGGGGGTGGTGGGAGACATGAGTGGGGGCCTGGTGGAGGGTGCCCTGCACTGCTGGGGAGTGGGGGTGATGGGAGACATGAGTGGGTGCCAGGTGGAGGGTGCCCCTGGATGCTGGGGGGGTGGGGGTGGTGGGAGACATGGGTGGGGGCCTGCTGGCAGGTGCCCCACAGTGCTGGGGGGTGGGAGACATGAGTGGGGGCCTGGTGGAGGGTGCCCCTGGATGCTAGGGGGTGGGGGTGCAGGGGGACATGAGTGGGGGCCTGTTTGAGGCTGCCCCTGCACTGCTGGGGGGTGGGGGTGGGGGGAGACATGAGTGGGGGCCTGGTGGAGGGTGCCCCTGGATGCTGGGGGGGTGGGGGTGGTGGGAGACATGAGTGGGGGCCTGGTGGAGGGTGCCCTGCACTGCTGGGGAGTGGGGGTGATGGGAGACATGAGTGGGTGCCAGGTGGAGGGTGCCCCTGGATGCTGGGGGGGTGGGGGTGGTGGGAGACATGGGTGGGGGCCTGCTGGCAGGTGCCCCACAGTGCTGGGGGGTGGGAGACATGAGTGGGGGCCTGGTGGAGGGTGCCCCTGGATGCTAGGGGGTGGGGGTGCAGGGGGACATGAGTGGGGGCCTGTTTGAGGCTGCCCCTGCACTGCTGGGGGGTGGGGGTGGGGGGAGACATGAGTGGGGGCCTGGTGGAGGGTGCCCCTGGATGCTGGGGGGGTGGGGGTGGTGGGAGACATGAGTGGGGGCCTGGTGGAGGGTGCCCTGCACTGCTGGGGAGTGGGGGTGATGGGAGACATGAGTGGGTGCCAGGTGGAGGGTGCCCCTGGATGCTGGGGGGGTGGGGGTGGTGGGAGACATGGGTGGGGGCCTGCTGGCAGGTGCCCCACAGTGCTGGGGGGTGGGAGACATGAGTGGGGGCCTGGTGGAGGGTGCCCCTGGATGCTAGGGGGTGGGGGTGCAGGGGGACATGAGTGGGGGCCTGTTTGAGGCTGCCCCTGCACTGCTGGGGGGTGGGGGTGGGGGGAGACATGAGTGGGGGCCTGGTGGAGGGTGCCCCTGGTGGCTGGGGGGTGGGGGTGGTGGGAGACATGAGTGGGGGCCTGGTGGAGGGTGCCCCTGCACTGCTGGGGAGTGGGGGTGATGGGAGACATGAGTGGGTGCCAGGTGGAGGGTGCCCCTGGATGCTGGGGGGGTGGGGGTGGTGGGAGACATGGGTGGGGGCCTGCTGGCAGGTGCCCCACAGTGCTGGGGGGTGGGAGACATGAGTGGGGGCCTGGTGGAGGGTGCCCCTGGATGCTAGGGGGTGGGGGTGCAGGGGGACATGAGTGGGGGCCTGTTTGAGGCTGCCCCTGCACTGCTGGGGGGTGGGGGTGGGGGGAGACATGAGTGGGGGCCTGGTGGAGGGTGCCCCTGGTGGCTGGGGGGTGGGGGTGGTGGGAGACATGAGTGGGGGCCTGGTGGAGGGTGCCCCTGGATGCTAGGGGGTGGGGGTGGTGGGAGACATGTGTGGGGGCCTGGTGGAGGGTGCCCCTGGATGCTGGGGGGGGTGGGGGTGGTGGGAGACATGAGTGGGGGCCTGGTGGAGGGTGCCCCTGGATGCTGGGGGGGTGGGGGTGGTGGGAGACATGAGTGGGGGCCTGGTGGAGGGTGCCCCTGCACTGCTGGGGAGTGGGGGTGATGGGAGACATGAGTGGGTGCCAGGTGGAGGGTGCCCCTGGATGCTGGGGGGGTGGGGGTGGTGGGAGACATGGGTGGGGGCCTGCTGGCAGGTGCCCCACAGTGCTGGGGGGTGGGAGACATGAGTGGGGGCCTGGTGGAGGGTGCCCCTGGATGCTAGGGGGTGGGGGTGCAGGGGGACATGAGTGGGGGCCTGTTTGAGGCTGCCCCTGCACTGCTGGGGGGTGGGGGTGGGGGGAGACATGAGTGGGGGCCTGGTGGAGGGTGCCCCTGGTGGCTGGGGGGTGGGGGTGGTGGGAGACATGAGTGGGGGCCTGGTGGAGGGTGCCCCTGGATGCTAGGGGGTGGGGGTGCTGGGAGACATGTGTGGGGGCCTGGTGGAGGGTGCCCCTGGATGCTGGGGGGGGTGGGGGTGGTGGGAGACATGAGTGGGGGCCTGGTGGAGGGTGCCCCTGGATGCTGGGGGGGTGGGGGTGGTGGGAGACATGAGTGGGGGCCTGGTGGAGGGTGCCCCTGGATGCTGGGGGGTGGGTGTGCTGGGAGACATGTGTGGGGGCCTGGTGGAGGGTGCCCCTGGATGCTGGGGGGGTGGGGGTGGTGGGAGACATGAGTGGGGGCCTGGTGGAGGGTGCCCCTGCACTGCTGGGGAGTGGGGGTGATGGGAGACATGAGTGGGTGCCAGGTGGAGGGTGCCCCTGGATGCTGGGGGGGTGGGGGTGGTGGGAGACATGGGTGGGGGCCTGCTGGCAGGTGCCCCACAGTGCTGGGGGGTGGGAGACATGAGTGGGGGCCTGGTGGAGGGTGCCCCTGGATGCTAGGGGGTGGGGGTGCAGGGGGACATGAGTGGGGGCCTGTTTGAGGCTGCCCCTGCACTGCTGGGGGGTGGGGGTGGGGGGAGACATGAGTGGGGGCCTGGTGGAGGGTGCCCCTGGTGGCTGGGGGGTGGGGGTGGTGGGAGACATGAGTGGGGGCCTGGTGGAGGGTGCCCCTGGATGCTAGGGGGTGGGGGTGCTGGGAGACATGTGTGGGGGCCTGGTGGAGGGTGCCCCTGGATGCTGGGGGGGGTGGGGGTGGTGGGAGACATGAGTGGGGGCCTGGTGGAGGGTGCCCCTGGATGCTGGGGGGGTGGGGGTGGTGGGAGACATGAGTGGGGGCCTGGTGGAGGGTGCCCCTGGATGCTGGGGGGTGGGTGTGCTGGGAGACATGTGTGGGGGCCTGGTGGAGGGTGCCCCTGGATGCTGGGGGGGTGGGGGTGGTGGGAGACATGAGTGGGGGCCTGGTGGAGGGTGCCCCTGCACTGCTGGGGAGTGGGGGTGATGGGAGACATGAGTGGGTGCCAGGTGGAGGGTGCCCCTGGATGCTGGGGGGGTGGGGGTGGTGGGAGACATGGGTGGGGGCCTGCTGGCAGGTGCCCCACAGTGCTGGGGGGTGGGAGACATGAGTGGGGGCCTGGTGGAGGGTGCCCCTGGATGCTAGGGGGTGGGGGTGGTGGGAGACATGGGTGGGGGCCTGCTGGCAGGTGCCCCACAGTGCTGGGGGGTGGGAGACATGAGTGGGGGCCTGGTGGAGGGTGCCCCTGGATGCTAGGGGGTGGGGGTGCAGGGGGACATGAGTGGGGGCCTGTTTGAGGCTGCCCCTGCACTGCTGGGGGGTGGGGGTGGGGGGAGACATGAGTGGGGGCCTGGTGGAGGGTGCCCCTGGTGGCTGGGGGGTGGGGGTGGTGGGAGACATGAGTGGGGGCCTGGTGGAGGGTGCCCCTGGATGCTAGGGGGTGGGGGTGCTGGGAGACATGTGTGGGGGCCTGGTGGAGGGTGCCCCTGGATGCTGGGGGGGGTGGGGGTGGTGGGAGACATGAGTGGGGGCCTGGTGGAGGGTGCCCCTGGATGCTGGGGGGGTGGGGGTGGTGGGAGACATGAGTGGGGGCCTGGTGGAGGGTGCCCCTGGATGCTGGGGGGTGGGTGTGCTGGGAGACATGTGTGGGGGCCTGGTGGAGGGTGCCCCTGGATGCTGGGGGGGTGGGGGTGGTGGGAGACATGAGTGGGGGCCTGGTGGAGGGTGCCCCTGCACTGCTGGGGAGTGGGGGTGATGGGAGACATGAGTGGGTGCCAGGTGGAGGGTGCCCCTGGATGCTGGGGGGGTGGGGGTGGTGGGAGACATGGGTGGGGGCCTGCTGGCAGGTGCCCCACAGTGCTGGGGGGTGGGAGACATGAGTGGGGGCCTGGTGGAGGGTGCCCCTGGATGCTAGGGGGTGGGGGTGCAGGGGGACATGAGTGGGGGCCTGTTTGAGGCTGCCCCTGCACTGCTGGGGGGTGGGGGTGGGGGGAGACATGAGTGGGGGCCTGGTGGAGGGTGCCCCTGGTGGCTGGGGGGTGGGGGTGGTGGGAGACATGAGTGGGGGCCTGGTGGAGGGTGCCCCTGGATGCTAGGGGGTGGGGGTGCTGGGAGACATGTGTGGGGGCCTGGTGGAGGGTGCCCCTGGATGCTGGGGGGGGTGGGGGTGGTGGGAGACATGAGTGGGGGCCTGGTGGAGGGTGCCCCTGGATGCTGGGGGGTGGGGGTGGTGGGAGACATGAGTGGGGGCCTGGTGGAGGGTGCCCCTGGATGCTGGGGGGGTGGGGGTGGTGGGAGACATGTGTGGGGGCCTGGTGGAGGGTGCCCCTGGATGCTGGGGGGTGGGTGTGCTGGGAGACATGTGTGGGGGCCTGGTGGAGGGTGCCCCTGGATGCTGGGGGGGTGGGTGTGCTGGGAGACATGTGTGGGGGCCTGGTGGAGGGTGCCCCTGGATGCTGGGGGGGTGGGGGTGGTGGGAGACATGAGTGGGGGCCTGTTTGAGGCTGCCCCTGCACTGCTGGGGGGTGGGGGTGGGGGGAGACATGAGTGGGGGCCTGGTGGAGGGTGCCCCTGGATGCTGGGGGGTGGGGGTGGTGGGAGACATGGGTGGGGGCCTGCTGGCAGGTGCCCCACAGTGCTGGGGGGTGGGAGACATGAGTGGGGGCCTGGTGGAGGGTGCCCCTGGATGCTAGGGGGTGGGGGTGCAGGGGGACATGAGTGGGGGCCTGTTTGAGGCTGCCCCTGCACTGCTGGGGGGTGGGGGGTGGGGGGAGACATGGGTGGGGGCCTGCTGGAGGCTGCCCCTGGTGGCTGGGGGTGCAGGGGGACATGCGTTGGTGGGCAGTAGTGCTAGTTGATATGTGGGTTGGCTGGTGGGCATGGCCATGGTGGATGGGGTGCCTGCAGGACATGTGCTGGGTAGGCCCCTGTGGTGTGAGCCACCTGCAGGGGCCGTGGAGGGTGTAGAGGGTACACTGTAGAGGGTGTGCTGCTCCCCGCGCACCCCCGAAATACACGTACCCCGCTCAATCGCGTGTGGAACTTCCCGCGCACCCCTGATATCCACGTACCCGGCCAAATCGCGTGTGTCACTTCCCGCGCACACCCGAAATACACGTACCCCGCTCAATCGCGTGTGGAACTTCCCGCGCACCCCTGAAATCCACGTACCCGGCCAAATCGCGTGTGGAACTTCCCGCGCACCCCTGAAATCCACGTACCCGGCCAAATCGCGTGTGGAACTTCCCGCGCACCCCTGATATCCACGTACCAGGCCGAATCGCGTGTGGAACTTCCCGCGCACCCCCGAAATACACGTACCCCGCTCAATCGCGTGTGGAACTTCCCGCGCACCCCTGAAATCCACGTACCCGGCCAAATCGCGTGTGTCACTTCCCGCGCACCCCCGAAATACACGTACCCCGCTCAATCGCGTGTGGAACTTCCCGCGCACCCCTGAAATCCACGTACCCGGCCAAATCGCGTGTGGAACTTCCCGCGCACCCCCGAAATACACGTACCCCGCTCAATCGCGTGTGGAACTTCCCGCGCACCCCTGAAATCCACGTACCCGGCCAAATCGCGTGTGGAACTTCCCGCGCACCCTGATATCCACGTACCCGGCCAAATCGCGTGTGGAACTTCCCGCGCACCCCCGAAATACACGTACCCCGCTCAATCGCGTGTGGAACTTCCCGCGCACCCCTGATATCCACGTACCCGGCCAAATCGCGTGTGGAACTTCCCGCGCACCCCCGAAATACACGTACCCCGCTCAATCGCGTGTGGAACTTCCCGCGCACCCCTGAAATCCACGTACCCGGCCAAATCGCGTGTGGAACTTCCCGCGCACCCCTGATATCCACGTACCCGGCCAAATCGCGTGTGGAACTTCCCGCGCACCCCTGAAATCCACGTACCCGGCCAAATCGCGTGTGGAACTTCCCGCGCACCCCCGAAATACACGTACCCCGCTCAATCGCGTGTGGAACTTCCTGCGCACCCCTGAAATCCACGTACCCGGCCAAATCGCGTGTGGAACTTCCCGCGCACCCCCGAAATACACGTACCCCGCTCAATCGCGTGTGGAACTTCCTGCGCACCCATGAAATCCACGTACCCGGCCAAATCGCGTGTGGAACTTCCCGCGCACCCCTGATATCCACGTACCCGGCCAAATCGCGTGTGGAACTTCCCGCGCACCCCCGAAATACACGTACCCGGCCAAATCGCGTGTGGAACTTCCCGCGCACCCCCGAAATCCACGTACCCGGCCAAATCGCGTGTGGAACTTCCCGCGCACCCCTGATATCCACGTACCCGGCCAAATCGCGTGTGGAACTTCCCGCACACCCCCGAAATACACGTACCCCGCTCAATCGCGTGTGTCACTTCCCGCGCACCCCCGGAATACACGTAGCCCGCTCATTCGCGTGTGTAACTTCCCGCGCACCCCCGGAATACACGTACCCCGCTCAATCGCGTATTTTACTTCCCGCTGCGCCACTTTTTTGATGCGCTGGGACTCTACCGCCTGCCTTCGTGTGGCGGACGTGTTTCAGCTTGTGCGCGGCTTTGGCTGTGCGTGGGTTTGCCCTATTCCATTCCATGAATACGTGTGGTTCGTGTGCGTGTGGGCGTTACCTCTGCTTCCGTGCAGTGCATCCCCAGTTACGCCCTTATTTTCGCGTGTTGTTCCCCATTCCGCGCGTTACGCCCCATGTCCCGCCCACTTTCTGCTGTGTGCGCTGAGGTTGTGCGCTTTCACTGTGCGCGTCGCGCACCGTCGCGCACGCCTTTCGCGATGTTGCAGTGACTTGTGCGCCATGCTCGGGTTTGGCGCACATCGCGCGGTGAACACGCGCAGGGACTTCCATGAATCGCGCGCGTGCGCGTGCGCCTGTTTTTTTCCGCTTGCGCCTGCTTGCGCCTGCTTGCGCCTACTTGCGCGTAGATTTTCGGCGCACGTTTGTTCCATGAATCGGCCCCATAAGGTCTAAATTGCACATCCAAGGGGAATTAAATAAATGGACAAATCCGTGCGTATTCCACGATCCAAGATTGAGGAGCCGGTGCGAACTCCGTTTTGAACGTTAATCGTGACGTTTGTTGTTTAGGTTTGCTGCCAACCATGCCCAATTTCCATTTTCTGCGTCATTTCTAGATATGACCCAATCATTTATATTCAGACCTTCAATTGTTATTTGAATTTGATCATTTTTACAGGGCTGAATTATTTCTTTGTCTTCGAGTTTTGTCTCAGTTTCAACAGATACCTTGGACTCCAAATCTTTAAGTTCTTTATGTTTTGTACTCATCGTTATTGGTTTCTTTTGATTTTTCTGATTTTTGCCATACATATTATTTGGAGAAGACTCAGAAACTCTAACAGCTGGGCTTTGAGAGTATAAGTCAAAACCCAGTGACAAGAATGCCGGTACTGCATCCAATAATATGTCTCGAATTATTATGGATGCAAGGTGCAAGGTTACCATGTCATTTCTTTCCTCGCAGTGAAACTCCACTATTTTCAAGTCATCAGAGCGAAGCGTTCGCAGACTGGGTATCAAATAAAATCATTTAGATAAGTACTGCCGATTTAATATCAAGTTATCACAAGAGTCAAGTCTTTCCAGAATTAGTTTTTCAAATGAAGATGCCTTTTTCGATATTTAAGGGTTTAGCACCTTACATTTGAGACTGGATTGTGTTACATCTTTAGACCGTTCATGCATGGACTGGAACTGAGAAGACATATGTCCTGAGTTCGTCGGACAGGTTTTTCCAGTATCTGTAGGCATATGAAGATCCTTCGATTGACTGGTTTCACGTTCGAAATCAGTGATTCTCTTAGACACTAATTTAAGGCGTCTTTCTGCCATAGTTAGAAATGGCGAATCTAGTTCATTGTTCGATTCTGAAGTCGTAGCAACAGAACTGACAATCATACATGTTCGCTGTTGCTTCGATGATTTTACAACACCTAATGGGTCATCAGGGCAAGACTTCTCTACACAACAACCCGAGTTTGTGGATTCCACTCTAGCATGCAGCATGACTGGACTCTTGTTCAAGAGGTCAGACTGCTCATTTGCAGAATTTTCTTCAACATCTTCATATGTAGATAAATTTATCAGATCCGAATCAGCATTCAAGGTTACGTCAGAGGAACTTATTTTAACATTAGAGCTTTCAATTTCCTGCAGTGTGTTTAAATTAGGAACAGTAGAAACTTTACGTCCTGTATTGTGGACTGTTAAGTTTATTGTTTTCAAATCACGCAAAAATTTCCTAGAGCCATTTCCACATCTCATTTTGGTGACAGGTTGATTTTTGTTTTTTTTTCCGCTATTAGGTTTCCCAGCAACAAGTGTGGAGGCTGAGATTGGCAGATGTTTGGGCCTCTTGAAGATGTCGTATACCTCCACAGCTTTTGAGGTAGATGAATCACCTAAACATGTCCATATTTTGTCATCATTTGAGCCTTTTACATGAGGCACTGATTTACTGCCTGAAGAAGAAGCTAATTGAGGGTCTGCAAGTGCAAGATTGCACGATTGACGACTAATTTCAAACACCTCATCAAAAGAGGAAACAGTTTGCTGTGAAGAGTCCTTGTCGCATATGTTGGACGCTGAGACAACTACCAAGTTCTGCAAGTAAGGACCCCAAACCCTGTCAGAATTCTTTGCTGGATAAGGCATTGTAGATGGGTCGATTCTTGCATTTTGCTTTTTCATAACAGCTGGGGAAGTTGTCCAGTTTCAATTGTCCTGCAGCATCGTGGAGTTTAGAGATGTTCCATCGAGCATGCAGCCTTTTTTCGTTAGGCGCCTTGTCTAAGACAATTGTTTCTGAATTTACAATCGACTTGGACTTCGCAGGATGTTCCTTGAAAAGTTTTAGAGCTTCCCGCGCTACTTCTGACAAAAGTTTTTTATCCTCGTTGTTATTTGCGGTGAAGCCAGAAACAGAATTTAGGATTCGGTCAATTTTGTCATTTATGGAAATCAGATCGGTTTTATAGTTCGTTTCTTTCCTTTCCATTTCTATTATTTTTGTGTTAAGGAATGCAGTTAAGGTTGAAAGATCCTTTATGTTTTCATTCATCTGCTCGTCAAGTTTCAGAAAGGGCGCAATAGATATTCCCATAGATGCTATGATAATAGCCTGTAGTTCATTGGAAATAGATGGATCTCGAGAGACATCCTGGTTACAGTTTGCACAAACTTGTTTTAATGGATAAGTGCGCCTACTTGATCTAATTTTGGGGTATGGGCGCTGCATGATCAAAGAATCAGACGAGGAGGTTCTAAGACAAAAGTATGTTGAGAGTGTTGAGATTGATGTTCAAAGGCCTTTGGGGAAGACTCAGCATGTTCTGAAGATGGAGACCCGTGACTTATTAGAGCCTTGCGAGACGCTGATTTCTGGGTAACTTTGACAATGACTGTACGTGTGGCATTTTGCGTGCAGTTTAGGATCGTATCTTGAGTCACTTGTTTAATCTGTTCATTTATATGTGGCCTAATAACTTGGGTCACCGTTTCTACATGCCGGTTTTGTTGAGCTTTGTTCATTAGTGCTAGATCAGAGATTAACTTATTTGCAATGTCAAGTGAGTTTCTACGGGTCTCCGAGCCATGTGGAATACGTAAATCATTACAGAGTTTCAAGTTAATTGATGAAGAAGTAATCGGTGCATCAATGGTTGGACAGATTCTTTGAAAAACGTCATCGCTGGAGTTATATGATGTTTTTTCCATAGGTGTGACCAACGCACTGCTGCCGATAGAGCGATTGTGTTTGGTTGAGGCTACGTCAACTGTAGGCGTGGAACATGAAAATAATGTGATCGTAGCAGCACATTCCCTGCCATCACCTCCTGACATTGCTTCAAGGGTGATGCATGTTTCATGAGCTTTGCTGCTACACCCATCTACTTCAGTAGTGCTGGCTACACCATTATCAAAAATATTATTAAGTACTGTAGCCTCAGAGCAGACTCGGTTCGTACGTCTTCGATCAGTTTTGCTGCCTTTTTCAAGGGGCTCAGCCACAAGCGTTGACACAAATACCTCTTCCATATGTTCAGGTGTTATATGCGCCGTTTGACAGTAAGTTGTATGCTCGGCAGTATTCGCGGAACGATCTGAATAAGAAGACCGCATGTTTGCATTGCCACTATTTACTAGGTTACATTTGTCATGCGACTCGAGCAACTCGGACGCCAGCGCAGCTGCTAGATTCAGCCTGAGCGTTGATTTCAACGTTATTGGCATCGGCGTCAACAGCAGTGCTAATGTCATCAAATATCTCAACTGTGCCTTGCATACAAGGTGTACATAGTGTACTTACTGTCACTGAGTTGTGTCCACGGCATTGAACTGCAGTCGTGTTCGCGGGAACAAGCTGTGAGTCCGTAGAAATCCATTTCTTTTTCTGTGCACGCGTCTTAACTAGGTGCATGACTGTAGGTGATGCCGGGGCGGTTTGAACAGAGGATTCGCCGATCATCAGTGCTGCTGCTGTAATATAAAACTAGAACCAGACCATCCTTCGCCGCAGACCACCAGAACAGCAAAACAGCATAGTACTCGCCCTTTCGCCGAGGGTTTACGCCGCAAGGGCGTGGAGGCGGCTCTTTTAAAGTCAGCTGATCCTGCTGACTTAAAGGCACACGCACCTCCAAGTGTTGTTGTCGTTGTAAAAGATACACACTTGAATAATAATGTTCTCCGTTGTCCTCGTGCAGCTAGGGCGCAAGGAATACTCCACAGCAGCAGGACAGCAAAACAGCACAGTACTCGCCCTTTCACCGAGGGCTTTATTATTTCACACCTTTCCGGGAATGCATTAGCCTGGGCCACACCATTAGTTAATTCCGGAGATGCCCTCTTGGATGATTATGACGGATTAATTCAAGCACTTAAAACCATGTTTGACCGCCCAGAACAGGTCTTTAGTGCTCAAGAACGTTTACTTGATTTCCAGCAAGGCTCTTAGGACATGCTCACTTATGTGAC
This sequence comes from Ambystoma mexicanum, assembly GCF_040938575.1. NCBI lineage: Eukaryota > Metazoa > Chordata > Amphibia > Caudata > Ambystomatidae > Ambystoma > Ambystoma mexicanum. The sequence goes on along the minus strand of NC_090936.1, from coordinate 99,194,986 downwards.
TCGATTCAAGCAACTGGCTAAAGAAGCGGGTTGGCCTCCTGAAGCTTGCTTCACTCTCTTGCGAAGAGGGCTAAATGAAGATATCAAGGATGAATTAGCCAGGGTGGCACGTCCAAGTTCTTACCAGGCACTTATGGATCTTGCTCTACAGATTGATTTTCGCATCCAGGAAAGGAAGGCAGAGAAAAGGAAGACCAAGTCACCCCTCCAGAAGAACCCCTTAGAGACCTCCTCGAAATCCAAAGGTACTTCTGTTCCTACAAACGAACCTGAACCCATGCAACTAGGGGCCTTCCGTGGACCCATATCCCCCCAAGAAAGGTTGTGAAGGATCCATACTTGCTTATGCATGTACTGTGCCTCGGACAAGCATTTAGTCAGAGAATGTCCAATAGTCCCTCCGCGGCGTTCGCAAAACGCCAGCTCCCGATCCTAGATGGAGCTCAGTTTCGGGAGAGAGATGTAGGCTCCACATCTATACCATCCTTGAACTCTCCTGGACAAAACTCTCTGGTAATTTTACAGGCCTTTCTATCGCCATCCAATAAGGAAACCTACCCCATTCTGGCATTAGTGGACTGTGGGGCCATGGGAATATTCATTGATCAAGAATGGGTCCTTAAACATCATATTCCCTACGAATCCCGGAACACCTTGCAACCCATAGAAGCAATTGATGGGAGACCCCTCTCTTCTGGACCTATATCCCTTCAGACCAAGGAAATCAAGTTTGCAATAAACCATCATCGAGAGAAGATAAAGTTTGACATCATAAAATCTGCCCATTACCCAATGGTATTGGGAATGCCCTGGCTACAAAAACACAATCCATACATCAATTGGACAGCAGGTTCCCTACTCCTAGGTTCCGAATTTTGCATGTCTCATTGTCTACTCCTGGATCTTTCTCCGACACCATCGGAAGAACGTTCAACAACCCAGCAAGGTCCTCTTACGGTCTCCAACATCGTCCAGCACCAACAGGAACCCACAAGTGTGGGAGTTGTGGAATCTGTGACCAAAATGGAAAATGGTGCAAAAGAGGTAAGGCTACCAAATGGAAAAATTCACAAACTAAAACAATTCATTAATTGTAACACTAAGTATGTGATTTATACAATTACATGTATATGTAATAAGAAATACGTGGGAAGTACTATCAGAGTACTGAAAATCAGATTACAAGAACATATTAGAGCCATTAAAAATAAGGACACAAGATACCCTATGGCAATTCATTTTGATCAAGAACATAAAGCAACTGATATTAAGGGTATCAAGTTTCTGGGTATAGAAAAAAATTGAAAGCATGGAGAGAGGAGGCAACAGAGAGCTACAATTAAGGAGAAGAGAAGCGAAATGGATCTGTATTCTGGACACTTGCAATACAGGGCCAAAAATCAGATAATGAAATTAGTTATTGGTTGTAATGATTTGTTTTTTGAAATTCTGTTTGAAATTTAAAAATTGTTTGGGGGTTGTGAAAATGTCTAACTAAATTCAAAAGAATTGCTGATATAGTGAAAAGTAACTTGAGAGAGTTTACATATTTATTTACACGTATGAAAATTAGAGACATATAATTGCGAAATAAGGTTACACAAATCGGAACTTACTTTTGGTAAAGTGCCATGATCTTGAATTAGTGTCTTTGAAATGAAGTAAAAAACATAGTTTATTCAAACACTAAGATGGTCGCCGACCGTGTGGGAAAAACGCGTGATGTCATTACGCAACGTAACGCATGACGTCATCGCGTTGCGCGGTGTGATGACGTCAGACGTAGCGGGCCCGCAGGTATAAATAAGAGGATTCAAAACACTTTCACAGTAGCACGGACTGAGAAGGATTGAAGGCAATCGTACCGGGATTAATAAGGTGAGGAGAGCAGACTAAGGGATACTTTATGATACCAAAACCATAGGAATTATTTAAACTTAACCTAAGCTTAAAAACGTTGTTTATTTTACTTCTGGTTTTCACAGAAATCCCATATATTTTTTCTGGAAGATAAGAAAGGATAAATGTTTGCTATAAATGAAAAAAATAACTTTAACAAAAGGATTTAAAAGTTGAGAATATTATCGAATTTGAAAAAATTGGTGAGTATGTTAAATGAATATTTCAATTGGTGGTTTGCCTCTACCACCTAATTTGTTGTACATAAACAATGTATTTGAGTTGATATAGCTAAGCAAAAAAATGTTTTTCTTGTTTTATATTAAAAAAATCTCCTGATGAACCACGTGCGTTAAACGTGGAGAAACACGTGTTGAGAGACAAAAGGGATATGGTTATTTGAAGAAGAAAGTTTATGTTTGAAAGGAAATAAAAAACAAAGATGTGCATAACCAATCAAAGATGCATCTTTGTATGATTTAAAAGTTCAGAAAAGGAATACCGGAAGCGCACTCCAATGAAGTGTACAGTTAAAAGGAATTGTTTGTTTAATATTGCAGCAGCCGCAATATACACTCCAACAGGTGCAGCATCCAGGTAACAAAGAAATCATTCATTACTGCACAGTAAGAAATCGCCAATTATAGGAAATCAAAGCCGCAAAGGACTGCAAAATTTATACAAAAATCTTGTTCATAAGCTTTCCAATAGGCTGACTTCGTGCATAGAATCAATTAAACCCAAGAGTACATCAGAATAAATCAAAAAGAAGATAAAAAAAGCAAAAATGTCAGATATATTCGAAAAAAGAGAGGCAGAAGCTGAAGAACTTTTCCTGAGACACAGACAGACACCTGGCGATGTACGTTCATCTCAGACATCGACGTCATTGAGAAATCTATTTGAAAGATTGGAAACAGTTTCGAAAAAAGAATTAGCCAAGTGGTGGGAAATGAAAACCCTGAGAATGTATATGGATATGGAAAGAATTCCACGAGGACTTAGAATATGTATTTTTCCTTCCTTTGAAGATGAAGATATAGAAGACTTGAAAAATTGGGAGGCTCTCCTCGCAAAAACTTCAAAAGATATGATGGTCAGAATAATCAACCATTCGGCAATAGCCCATGAGAAAGCATTGGAAGAAATTAAGATACTAAAAGAAACAATTGAGAAATTGAACTTACCTGAAATAACGTTTAAAAATTATCAAATATTAGATGATTATTTAAATAAATTCCCTGAAGAATTAAGATCTAAAAAACAAAAAGCATTCCTAAGAGACGAAATAGATTATAAAATTGGAAGAGTATACACATATCAGAGAAAATATGACATCAAAGGTAGAACTACTCCTATTTCAAAACCTTATTCTAAGGCAAGAAATGTGAATATACCATCTTCAACTACTCAATCTTCTGACACAGAAACGGTTAGTGAAGCAGAAAGAGAAATGGAACCAAGTACATCAGGTAAAACACGTGAATTCAATTTTTTAGCAGAATTCAGAAGGCACAAGTCGATCACGAAATCGAATTTTCAACAAAGTACCATCAATACAAGGAGCACAAGACCTGGTATAAACGAAGGTATATCAATCAACTTACCAAAAACAAGAGAGGAAAAAGAGGAGGAACGCAAAAACAAAGGAAGCGGACAAGGGGGAATGCAAACCAGATCGCAAGACAAGAGGATGAAGTAAATTTAGTCATGAATCTAACTGGACAAGAAGTCGACACAACAATTAACAAGGTGTTGAATAAAGGACTACATTTCAGTCCATCAAATAAGGCAGATTATTTTCACACTAATATAGATCTATTCAAATTTTGTAGAAAATTAAAATTGAAAAAATACTTTGCCGAATCAATATTCGAGAAACAAAAGAAGACGAATCAGGATATCTCACCTCTGTCAGTAGAAATTGTAGAAAAGACAATAAATATCATGAATCTCACAGAAGAAAATTATACTACAGAAATCTTCCTGGATGAACAAAATATTGATCCTTGTTTATCGCTTCCTAAAATGGCAGAAAACAATGTAATTGATGTCTTTCAAAAAATGGTGAGTGCAGATCTGAGACAAAATTTCCTCAAAAATAAACAAACGAAAATGAAACACAATCTTTCACAAAAAGAATCGATGGCTATTGAGACCTTATCAAAAAATACACAATAGATAATTAAGAGTGCAGATAAAGGAGGCAATATTTTCCTGATGCAAAGAAAAGACTATATTACTGAAGGAAACAGACAATTGAATGATAGGAATTGTTATTGTATACTACAGAAGAAGCCAATTATGGATTTGCAGTCGGAATGGCACAGCATGATCAAAAATTGGGAAGAAATCGGCTTACTCTCTGAAGATGAATATCATTATCTGAACAACACTCATCCAATTATGCCAATAATATATTTTTTGCCAAAGATCCATAAAACATTTGAACAATTTCCAACCTGTAGGCCAATCATCAATGGCATAGGTTCATTAACAGAAAGAGTTTCCCAATATATTGATTTACACCTTCAGCCTTTAACAACTAATCTGTCATCATACCTGAGAGACAGCAAACATGTCATACAACAACTGGAAGAAATACCCTGGGAAGAAAGTTTTCTTTTTTTAACTATGGACGTGGTATCCTTATATACCAGTATTGAACATTTAAAAGGGCTTGAAACAACAGAGTTCTTTTTGAAAACAAGATCAATTTCGTTCCTCCAACAAAATTCAATGATTTTAGAAATGTTGCATTTTGCTTTAACCAACAACATCTTTTTGTTCAATAAACAAATTTACAGACAAGAACGAGGCACATCAATGGGGTCCAAGTTTGGACCGTCCTATGCAAACTTATTCATGGGACACTTTGAGATCAACCACGCATGGCAACATACAGCATTTACAAATGGATACATAACCTATTGAGGAAGATATATCGATGATATTCTTATGTTATGGAATGGAGATAAAAAAGAACTTTCTGACTATATCAGATATCTGAATGCCAATGATTATAATATCAAATTTACTGAAAAAATGAGTTCTGAAAAAATTGAATTTTTGGATCTGCTAATCTATACAGATGGGGAAAAGATCCTAACAGATCTATATATAAAGCCAACTTCAGTAAATAAAGTACTACATGCTGAAAGCAATCACGTGAAGCATATAATCAAAAATATACCATATGGTGAAATTCTGAGAACAAAACGTAACTGCAGTTCAAATGAAAAATACGAAAATCATGTTAAATTGCTCAAAGAAAAATGTATCCAGAGAGGTTACAAAAATCAAGATGTGGACAAAGCCATCTACAAAGCTGAAAAAGTACCTAGAACTGAACTACTAAAGGACAAACCAAGAATGGTGAAGAAAAGAGAAGAAAAGGTAGACTTCATAACGACTTTCACTAGTGAAGCTCACCTTTTGAAAAAATTCCTGACAAAACATTGGAACATTTTGCAAAGCGATGAAATGCTAAAACAGTATATAGAAGCTAAACCCAGGATAATTTATAGAAGGGCACCAACTATAAAGCAAAAAATTAGCCCCAGCCATATGAAAGAAGAAAAAACCGAAGTGCTAAGTCAATTTTGAAAAGTACCAGCACCAACAGGAACCCACAAGTGTGGGAGTTGTGGAATCTGTGACCAAATGGAAAATGGTGTAAAAGCGATAAGGCTACCAAATGGAAAAATTCACAAACTAAAACAATTCATTAATTGTAACACTAAGTATGTGATTTATACAATTACATGTATATGTAATAAGAAATACGTGGGAAGTACTATCAGAGTACTGAAAATCAGATTACAAGAACATATTAGAGCCATTAAAAATAAGGACACAAGATACCCTATGGCAATTCATTTTGATCAAGAACATAAAGCAACTGATATTAAGGGTATCAAGTTTCTGGGTATAGAAAAAATTGAAAGCATGGAGAGAGGAGGCAACAGAGAGCTACAATTAAGGAGAAGAGAAGCGAAATGGATCTATATTCTGGACACTTGCAATACAGGGCTAAATTCAGATAATGAAATTAGTTATTGGTTGTAATGATTTGTTTTTTGAAATTCTGTTTGAAATTTAAAAATTGTTTGGGGGTTGTGAAAATGTCTAACTAAATTCAAAAGAATTGCTGATATAGTGAAAAGTAACTTGAGAGAGTTTACATATTTATTTACACGTATGAAAATTAGAGACATATAATTGCGAAATAAGGTTACACAAATCGGAACTTACATTTGGTAAAGTGCCATGATCTTGAATTAGTGTCTTTGAAATAAAGTAAAAAACTTAGTTTATTCAAACACTAAGATGGTCGCCGACCGTGTGGGAAAAACGCGTGACGTCATTACGCAACGTAACGCATGACGTCATTGCGGTGCGCGGTGTGATGACGTCAGACGTAGCGGGCCCGCAAGTAGAAATAAGAGGATTCAAAACACTTTCACAGTAGCACGGAATGAGAAGGATTGAAGGCAATCGTACCGGGATTAATAAAGTGAGGAGAGCAGACTAAGGGATACTTTATGATACCAAAACCATAGGGATTATTTAAACTTAACCTAAGCTTAAAAACTTTGTTTATTTTACTTCTGGTTTTCACAGAAATCCCATATATTTTTTCTGGAAGATAAGAAAGGATAAATGTTTGCTATAAATGGAAAAAAATAACTTTAACAAAAGGATTTAAAAGTTGAGAATATTATCGAATTTGAAAAAATAAAAAATTGGTGAGTATGTTAAATGAATATTTCAATTGGTGGTTTGCCTCTACCACCTAATTTGTTGTACATAAACAATGTATTTGAGTTGATATAGCTAAGCAAAAAAATGTTTTTCTTGTTTTATATTAGAAAACTCTCCTGATGAACCACGTGCGTTAAACGTGGAGAAACACGTGTTGAGAGACAAAAAGGATATGGTTATTTGAAGAAGAAAGTTTATGTTTGAAAGGAAATAAAAAACAAAGATGTGCATGACCAATCAAAGATGTATCTTTGTATGATTTAAAAGTTCAGAAAAGGAATACCGGAAGCGCACTCCAATGAAGTGTACAGTTAAAAAGACCTGCCAGGAATATGTCGATGTGTTCTCTTCTGCTATTGTCCAAGCCTTACCACCCCATAGGCCGGAAGACTGTGCTATTGAAACCGAACCTTCAGCTGTGATTCCCTTTGCAAGGATGTTTATTCTGTCTGAACCCGAGAAAAAGGCCCTTCGTGAATACCTAGATACTAACCTAGAAAATGGCACCATACGCCCATCCAAGTCTCCAGCCGGAGCTTCACTATTTTTTGTTCCTAAGAAAGACACCAAGGAGCTCCGACCTTGTCTTGATTATCGAGGTCTAAATCAGTGCACCCTTAAAGATCGTTATCCATTACCCTTGATCTCAGATATCCTGCAAGCCGTAAGAGGAGCCGTAATATTCACCAAATTGGATCTCAGGGGTGCCTACCATCTGATCCATATTAGGGAAGGAGACGAATGGAAGACAGCCTTCAGAACTCCATTTGGTCATTATGAATACTTGGTCATGCCCTTTGGACTCGCTAATGCTCCGGCGATCTTCCAACGCTTTATGGATCAGGTGTTTTCTGATATGCTGTTTCTTTTCGTCATCGTCTACCTGGACGATATTTTGATATTCTGTAAGGATCCTCTCAAGCATGAAGGACATGTTAAGGCAGTATTACAACGGCTTTGTGAACACAAGCTCATAGCAAAACCCGAGAAGTGCCTTTTTCATGTTTCCACTGTTCACTATCTAGGATTTGTCCTTAGCCCAGACGGCATAGGAATGGACCAATCCAAAGTTAAGGCCATACTATCCAGGCCAACTCCGACCACCGTAAAACAGATCCAGTCTTTCCTGGGCCTAGCTAATTTCTATCGGATGTTCATACCATCCTTCTCCGAGATTGTTCAACCGATTATTGCCTTGTTGAAGAAAGATACTCCCTTTCATTGGACATCAGTCCAGGAGAAGGCCTTCCAACGCTTGAAAACAGAGTTTACACAAGCCCCCATCCTGGCTCAACCTGATATAAATCGACCCTTCCTAGTGGAAACAGACGCCTCTAACTACGCCATCGGAGCAGTTTTGAAACAGGAACTCGATGACGGACTGGAACATCCTATTGCCTATCTTTCACAGACATTGACCCCCAGTGAAACTCATTACTCGGTTTTAGAAAAGGAACTGCTAGCCATCTGCCAAGCCTTCACCGAGTGGCGTCATTTACTTCTAGGAGCTAAATATCCTGTCCAGGTTCGCACGGTCCATCGAAATCTCCAAGTATTACAGGCCCTGGAATGCAGGAACAGCCGTCAGGCCCGTTGGGCCTTCTTCTTTGCCCAATACCAGTTCCAGATTCACCATGTTCCTGAAACACAAAATATAATCGCTGACGCCCTGTCTCAGCGTCCTGACTATGAACCCCCTGAAGACCGAACATTTCCTAAGATGTTTCCCCATACAATATTTGTAGCTCAGGCAATCAGTCTCCTAGATGAAGTTCGCATGCAAACTCAATCCTCTGAGCTCTGGAAAGACATCTCGAGCAAGAACCAGTGGAATTTGAAGACTAAACATGGATACTTGTTCAAAGATAACGCCTTGGTCATTCCAACACAAAAACTACAACAAAGGATAATAAACCTCTGTCACGATACCTTTACTCCGGACATCGTGGTATTACCAATACCCTCGACTAATACAAAGGCAATTTTGGTGGCCCGGAATGAAAGCTGACGTACAACTGTACGTTCAGGCATGCTCGGTCTGTAATCAAAACAAACACGACAACAAAAGACCGGCGGGTCTACTACAACAACCTCCACTACCAACAAGGTCTTGGGAATTCATAGCTACAGACTTCATTGTGGAATTACCACCTTCCAGGGGATACACAACCATCATGGTCACCATTGACTTGTTCACTCATATGGCTCATTTTACACCCCTGTATAAACTGCCATCCTTGTCAGAACTTGCTGGAATTTTCCTGGAACACATATTCCGACTACATGGATTCCCTTCCAAGATCATATCGGACAGAGGGCCTCAATACATTTCTCAGTTCTGGAAACACCTTTGCCGGATACTAGGAATTCAACATGCCCTCTCCTCAGGTTATCATCCCCAAACCAACGGAACTACAGAGCGTGTTAACCAAACCTTGGAACAATATCTCTGTTGCTTCACTACCAAGGTCCAGGAGGATTGGTCCCTTTTAATACCAGTGGCTGAATTCGCTTATAATAATTCGGATCACTCGGCCGTTAAGACCAGCCCTTTTTTCTGTAGCCAAGGATTCCACCCTTCGGTTCTACCTTCTGTCCTTCCACATCCTACACCAGTTCCCACAGTCGACTCCTGGATTGAAACACTCATTAATGTACAAAGAGAGGCCAAAGAACAATTAGAGAAGGCCAGGACCCAGACTAAGCTGTATGCGGACTCCAAAAGAAGACCGAGCCCTTCCTACACAATAGGGGATAAAGTATGGCTATCCTCGAAGCTTCTGCCACGGCATCTACGACCAAATACATTGGCTCCCCGGTATTATGGGCCTTTCCCTATAAAAGAAATCATCAACCCAGTGGCATTTCGACTCTAATTACCAGACTCCTGGAAGAAAATCCACCCAGTCTTTCATACATCCTTAATAAAGCCATACATCCAGACCTCTCGAAATAACCTCCGGCCTAACCCAGTGCTAGTCAATGACCAACTGGAGTATAAGGTCTCCAGAATTTGTGATTCCAGATACAGATGTGGCCAACTCTAGTAACTGGTCGAATGGAAAGGATATCCCCCCCAGTGAATGCACTTGGGAACCTATCTCAAACTTAAATACCCCCAGGTTACTCAGAAGGTTCCATCTCATACACCCGGGCAAACCCGACGGGACAGGTTTTCGGAGGAGGCATGCTGTCATGAACCATCAAACTCGTCCTTTCTGGGCCTCCTGGTCCCCGACACGTCGGGGATTACACTCCATAATACTACCAACATGGCTGCTCACCAGTCTTCACGTTCTACGCAGCATACTCTATAAAGAGGCCACACCCCCGTGGCCCTGCGCGTCTCAACGCTGCTGTTAGCTGTGACCGGACGTGTGCTCCGTACTCTCCCTTGTATTATTCTGTTGTTTCCTGGTTCCTGGAACCCCTTCTTCCAATCTTCCTTCCCTCCTTCTTATCCAGCCCTTCCCGGAATCCCTGCACCGCCTCCGCGTGCTCCATATCCTTTTTCTGAATTTCCTGGAGTTTTCCCTTGATCCCAGACATCGAAGCTGAACGAACACTGGAATCCGAGGACGGTCGAGCGGTCTTGTATAAGACCCGAACCATACGAAAGAAGACTCCTCCTAAAGAAGTCATCAGACCACGAAAACAGGTGAGAAAGGGGGAAACCTGTGACATTAGGTGAATCTCAAACAATTGACTGATTATATCTACATTTAAGGACAGCACTTGTACTTTTGGGTACAACAAATAACAAATCTACCTATCACGTTGTGCCCCCCTACCCCCTCTATCTCTCTTTGCTACCACATTTGCATCCTGCCTGATGCTGAAACCTGCCTCCCTGAGATGGAATGCCTTGAGTACTCAAGCCTCCTACTCCGAGCCTGCTGCTGCCGAATAACCTGGTGCCTGCTCCTCATGGACAGCCTCTGGGATGATGACATCACCTGGGGCCGTCGTGCAAGTACCCTGATTCTTGGTGCCTGCTCTCCCTCCATTGCAACAGCTCCTGTTGTCGGCTGGATCGGCGTGGTGACCACCTCGGCTGTTCCGACATCGACTCACAACTATGGCGGGGATGTGATCTCCACCAGACGGGCCGCAGTGGGTAGGACACAGGGGGCCCAGGTGGTATCTGGGTCGGAAGGCGCCAGAGAGGATGACTGGCGCACAGAGGAGGAAGACAGAGAGGGGGGGTCACATAAGTGGCCAGCCCACGCACCCAATTCGATACCAGGAACGTAGCAAGCCAGTTCAGGAGACACCAGACCTCATTGTGATGATGTGCAAGCCCACGCTGGTAAGCCTGCACATCATCACGAATGGTGCCTGTATGCCTTGCGATACCGGCTAGCACCGGTTCCACCCTGTATCGAATTGCAACATCTGCAGTTACTGGTGTTTCCGTTTGCGTGGAAACATCTGCCACCTGCGGATGAGTCTGGCCTGGGGTATGCCGGCAGGTGCATACAGGTGCAGCTGCAGTCCAAGGGGCAGGATTAGGCACAGGCACCTCCGCGACAGCCTGCGCTGCCTCCTGCCCCTGAGTCTGGACTGCACCAGTCACACCCACCTCATCACTCCCGCCGGGCACCATGGACTGGGCTGATGCGGCCTCCTCCTCCTCCCCCGCCAACCTGGATGCCTCCCCAGCGTCAACCGCAGTGGATTGTCCCTGCATGAGCTCACCTGTCCCCTCCAATGCTGAGGAGTCCACATCCACCCTGGTCCTCTTGGACCTCCCCATAGAAGTTGCGGCCGAAGTCTCAGACGCGGCACCAGTCTCCTTGCTCGCCGAAAAGGGAATTACCAGGGAGAGTGACTGGGCCTTGTGTCTGTGCCTGGTGGAGGCATCCCACTGCCTTGCTCCACGGGACCTTCTCCGCCCTCTTCTTCCAATGTCGCTGTGGAAAGGGAGACATAGAAAAAAAACATCATGGTACTGTACATTTGTGTGTATGGCACAAAACATATGCACATGAATTGCACTGGCAAAGGGACAAGCATCACCCTCCACAACACACTGGTATGTGCAATTAACACACAAGCACATACATGTCTGTCCTTCACAACAGACTATCACATCCTTGGACAAGGCGCTGTCAGCACCTACAAATTGTGCATGCCCCTCACATGCATAATGGGACATACACATGTAATTCACACACATCACCGGACAGTCCTGAGGCAGGGCATGGAGCCATCACATCAGAGTCCACTCAATGACAATTTGGCAGTAATAATCAAGCACACATTCAAATGCTCCAGTAACATTCAACCAGTTGTGTTGGCCAGTCACACTTCTCAGACACATGCACTTGTACACCATGCATGTCCATGATGTTGCCGACAGCTCCCATGTGTCACACCTCTCACACAGCCACGTCCAGACACTTGTATGCAAGCATGTGCACATAGTTACATGCTGCAGCACATTGCAGCAGAAACACTGTTGATATGACACATGCTTGAATGGACACATATGCAGCACTGTCTGGGGCATGCACAGACATCCGTACAAGAGGCATACCAGCCATAAGGTCAAGGTGCACACTCCAACCACACATCAACATGCACATGCACTGTGGAGGACACCAACACATGGACACTTACCAGTCGACTCCAGACGGAGCTGCAAATCCATGTTGTGGGTCCTGGCTTTGAAGTCCTCTCAATGCTTGTGGACATGGCGGATGTCCCGGGGTGCCACACCCTCCGCGTTGATGGCACCCACGAGGTCGGCCCAGGTCATCTTCTGTCCTTCCTTGCCAACTTGCATTGGTGGGTTGAAGAGGGCATCATAATGCCCCAGGACTTGCTCCACCAGGATGTCAACTTCTCTTGCACTGAAGCTGACAGCCCTCTGCCTCGCTGCCGGGGGGTTGCCACTTGCCTTCGACGATGTTGGTTCAGACATGGCAACCCCGAGGCAGGTGTGGGTGGGCAAGGTGGTCCTGGGGCTGGGCTGTGGAGCAGTGGTCTGGCACGTTAGGAGTCTTCTGGATTAGCAGAGATGGTCACAGGTCCGACAGGAGCACTGGCAATGACTGGATAGCAGGCAACCAAATTGCAGGGCACATGGGCAGAAGGCACGCACAGTGGGCAGGCAGCAGCAGATGGCGCGTAGGAGGTAGCTCAGGGCAGTTGGAGGCAGGTAAATGGGCTGGTAGGCAGGAGCGTGGGTCTTCCGTGTAACTCGCGTAGGCAGCCGGAAACAGAGTGACTCCGCATGTGCGGAAACAGCAAGTTAGCGTGAAATCTGAGGAAAGGGCCTAAGTGCGTAAGTTACGTGACACGCGCTGAGCATTGGACGTGGTGTTCAAGATCGGGATAAAGTAGTGCGTATGTCAATCTGGAAAAATGAATACTCTTCATTTGAATGACAGATGTAACTTGATGGCCGTAGGCCAACCGTCTTGTGCACCGAATTATAGAAATATAAACTGCTATGCTTGACCAACAAGGGGCCATTTTAAACGTAGCAAGAATCACCATTTTTCTTGTTAACCATTGCTCATTGCTTTCTGTCTAAAACTGCTTTGGAGCTTGCAATTCTTGCGAATTCTGCTTACTCTGCTCAACTGTTAACATTGTTGTCTGAATATGAAAGGACAAGGTCCCGGGACTGAAGAGTTCGTTGAAACTCCTCATGAGTATCCCAGAAAGGAATGCCCACGCTCCCTCTCTGTAACCTTGGGAGAGAGCTTCAGGGCATTTAATCACTTCACAGCTGCCAGCCAGTCTCGTACGATGGTAGAATATGTTAGAATAAAACAGCTAAATGCTTGAATTATGCTCTTCCTACGGCCCCCCTTCGCAAAACCCTTTAGAACGTGTCAGCTCCCAGGACACGAATAGTACCTCATAGATAGCAAAGCTTGAAATGTGGCTCTTCCCCCGTGTGCAGCTTGCTTCCAAGAACAGAACCACCATGTTCTGTTCAACAACTAAAAGATGCCTCCGCACTTTCTAATTGCACATTGTTACTAGAATAGACATCGAAAGTGTCATAATCGTCATACTCGTCGGATATGTCCGAGTTCAAAGGGACTTAATAAAGAGGGGTGTTAAACATGACATTGCTGATTGTATGATATGCATTTTGTATATATGTAACTGATGTACGTAATTCGCTCTCTTGCGTCCCTCGAGGTCTAGGAAACTCACATCGCGGGGCGTGAGATCAGAATTGGCCAATTGATACTATTTTTGCTTGCAATAAACCCTAGCTTTGGGAATTTGAACCTTGTGTCTGGCGCATCTTTTCGTGTATGGTTATTGCCTTGTTTCCATAGCACGAGGGACCCCTAGGGGCCCCTTTCAAGATGGCGCCCGAATAGGGACTTGAACCCTGGACCCTCAGAAAATGGGAATATTTTTGATACACAGCCAAACACGTATTATAGCACTAGCAGTGACTACACATCGGACGATGTGTTATTTTCGCGATAGGACAGCCCACGGCAGCCTACGTAGAAATGAGAGTCGGGAATAAGGAGCACCGTTCCCTTGTAGATACAGGGGCACCGAAGTGCTCGATAGACCACCACTTGGTTCCGGAGATACCACTGTCGGGGCAGAAGAATGTTTCTGTAGGGTTCGCAGGTACACCAGTAATTAACCCCATGTCCGAAGCTGTCCCAATTACAATAGGACCATTTACGGAACAGTGTCCATTTCTTTTGACAGACAATTGTGGAGAGAACTTGCTAGGATTAAACTTGTTGAGAAAATTGGGGGCAGTCATACATTGTACGGCAGATGGGGTGTTCCTCACGATGTGGCCTCACGATGCACCGGTGACGGAATTTATGTCAAAAGAGTTGCCAGAAGAGCTAAGTAGAGTACCAACCTGTCTGTGGGTAATGCATGATAATGATGTAGGATGCTTGAAAATAGAGCCAGCAAAAATAACTTTGAAAGAAGGTGTCTCACTACCACGAATTCCCCAGTATAAAATTTCTGTTGAAGGTGAGAAGGGATTGAAAAGCATTGTTACTAACCTGGTGAGATTGGGGGTGGTTGAGGAAATTGCAGGTAGCACGTGCAACAGCCCGATTCTTCCAGTTTACAAGAAAGGAGGCAATGAGGTACCCTATCGTTTCATAATTTGTTTTTTTTTTTTTTTTTTTTTTTTTTTTTCATAATTGATCTGCACGCATTAAACAAAGTGGTAGACCCACAATTCCCTTTGGTCCCAGATGTCACAACAATACTGACAATGATACCGGCCACTGCAGAATACTTTAGTGTAGTTGATTTGAAGAATGCGTTCTTTAGCATTCCAGTGGATAAAAGCAGTAGATATCTGTTCGCGTTCTCTCTAGGAGGTCGATCATTCACATTCACACGCATTCCACAAGGATATACAGAAAGCCCAAGCATTTACAGCAGAGCGCTAAAAGAGCAGCTAGACATGCTAGAATTACCCAAAGGTTGCGTACTCTTGCAGTACATAGATGACTTGTTATTAGCTGCTGACACGAAAGAGATCTGTAAAGAAAGTACTATATTACTATTGACACACTTAGCGACCCATGGTCATAAGGCAAGTTTGAAGAAATTCCAGTATAATCAGAAGGAGGTGTCTTATTTGGGTTACCTACTTTCGAAAGAAGGGAGAAGATTAACACCAGAACGCATAGAAAGTATTTCTAGTATGCCTATTCCAAAAACTCAAAAAGGAGTGAGAGCTGTAATAGGCATGGCCTCTTATTGTCGGCAGTGGATCAGTAATTTTGCGTTGATTGTGAAGCCGATGATAAAGTTGACTAAAAAGGATGCAGAGATGCCTTTACAGTGGGATGAGGAATGTCAGAAAGCGTTTGAGCAATTGAAAGCTGCATTGTGTGCTGCGCCAGTTTTAGGCACTCCTAACTATAAAAAGATCTTTAGACTATTTGTGAGTGAGAGTGAAGGATGTGCATTGGCGGTTTTGACACAGGAACAAGGTGGAAGAAATAGGCTGTGCGGCTATTTTTCTTGACGTTGGTCCCTGTAGCGCGCACTACCACGATGTTTGCGATCTGTCGCAGCGGCTGCTGCGTCAGTGAAACAAACGGAAGGAATGGTATTGGGGCACACTTTAATTCTGATGGTGCCACATGCTATAGACGTTCTATTAAATAGGACACAGACGCAACACCTCACCTCAGCTAGACTGACAAGATATGAGCTCATCTTGTTTGCACCCCACATCCAAATTATGAGGTGTAGCGCATTGAATCCTGCAGGATTAATGCCACTGCCCATAGCAGAAATTGGTGACAACGAATCACCACCCCATGATTGTTTAATGGTCACTGAAGAAGAAACAAAGGGAAGAATTGACTTGAGCGATATCCCACAGAAAGAGCCAGATGGGGAGTTATTTTGTGTTGGCTCTTGTTTTAAATTACCTGATGGCACATCAACAGCCGCATATGCAATTACTACCCTAGAGAGTGTTGTAGAAAGCAGAAGAATCCCCTACAATTCGGCGCAAGCCGCAGAAATAATAGCACTGACCCGAGCCTGTGAACTCTCTGAGAATTTGAACGTGAATATTTATACTGACAGCCAGTACGCCTTTGGCGTGGTTCATAACTTTGGCTGACTTTGGGCTGAGAGGGGTTTCTTGACATCACATGGGGCCAGGATTCAGCATGGCCCTTTGATTGTGCGATTGTTGTCTGCACTCACGTTTCCAAAACGCCTAGCTATAGTGAAGTGCGAGGCGCATAAGAAAGTAACATGTAAAGTGGGAGAGGGAAACGCATTTGCAGAGAGGATTGCGAAGCAAACAGCCACAGATTTGGGAAATAAAATGATGACAGTACAGACTGAGGAAGTACCTTGTATGATAGAGAATGGAGTTGCCACAGTCAAAGAAATGCAGGCTGAGGCCACGACCGAAGAGATTCAGGGGTGGGCTGAGGGCTCTACTGAATTAGATTTGGAAGGATGTTGGGTGGACAAGGAAACAAAGAACTGGATGTTGCCAAATTGTTACGTGACTGCAATGGTTATAATGGCGAATAGCCCTACCCACATTTGCGCGAAGAAGATGATACAGCATTTATCCACAGTATGGAAAAATGAGCACATAAAAAAGAATGCAGAAAGACTAGTGCAGAATTGTATTACGTGCCTGCAACACAATGTAGGGAAGGGAACCGTGACTCCAGCAGGTAGTTTCGGCCCACCCTCTATGCCATTTGAGGTGGTCCATTTTGATTTAATAGAAATGGAAAGGTGCCAGAACTACAAATATGTGTTAGTGGTGATTTGTGCATTCAGCAAGTGGGTGGAGGCATATCCTTTAAAAGACTCTACTGCCATGTCAACAGCAAAAGTAATGTTAAAGGAGTATTTCCCCCGGTTTGGGTTGCCCCGTGTCCTGTGGTCAGACAACGGCCCCCACTTTGTGGGCGCAGTAGTGCTACAGATCTGTGCAGGTCTGCAGATAGAGAAGAGATTCCACAGTTCCAGGCATCCCAGTTCTGCCGGACTTGTGGAGAGACATAACGGAATCTTGAAGTCAAAGATAGCAAAAATCTGCGCTGGGAGCAAGTTGAGTTGGGTGGATGCATTACCCCTAGCGCTGTTGTGCATGCGCACGTCTGTGCAGGCTAAGACTGGGCTCTCCCCCTATGAGATTATAATGGGGAGACCAGCAAATGTATGGTGCGCACCGCAGCCCAAAAGATTATGTGAGGTCGAGCATCCTATGTTAAGCACGTACTGTGGACTTTTAATACAGAAGTTGCGTTTGATTCATTAGCAGGTGCAGGAGGCGTTACCAGTGCGATATACCGGACCGGGGCACTCGCTGGAGCCTGGAAGTTGGGTCTTAATAAAGAACTTTGAACGGAAGACAGCATTAGCACCCAGGTGGCACGGCCCCTACCAAGTACTTTTGGCGACGCAAACGGCCATCCGAGTAGACGGACGGAAGGCATGGATCCATGCAACACATGCAAAAAGATTCCCAGGACTGCTGACAACTTCCGATGACCAGAGAAAGGAAACGGTCTCGGAAACGAAAGAGACTGTTGCCAGTCCATTGCCACAGCATCAGCCTGAGCGAGAAGTGAAAGTTGAAACAAAGCGCAAGAGAGAAGTGAAACTCGAAACAGAGCCTGAGGAGGCTGCCAGTAAGGGGAGAGGGCGAAAAGTGCCCCAACATTGCTCAGCAGAAACAACATCACTGCCGAGCGACACAAACCCTGCATTGCAAACAAGAGCAGAAACAACGCGTGTACCCCTTTGGCGCCCACCAGATTCTGCAAATGCATCAAAGCCAAAGAAAGAAACTACATCATTGCCACGGCGCTCATCGCTACCCATCATTGCGCCACAGGCTGACACTGAGACTGATACTGGAAATGCAACGGCACTATTCACGGATCATACAATACCAGGAGTGAATCGGTATAATTTGCGGCCTCGACAGGCAAAGTGATCCACAGATCTTTGGTGCTTTTCTTTTGCCTTTGGTTCCACTCACGGACGGAGTAGGAGCCAGGGGCGTAAAGGAGTGAAGTGTGAGGATTGTGCAAGTCCGAGGTTTGTCAATCTGGAAAAATGAATACCCTTCGTTTGAATGACAGACGTAACTTGATGGCCGCAGGCCAACCGTCTTATGCACCGAATTATAGAAATATAAACTGCTATGCTTGACCAACAAGGGGCCATTTTATACGTAGCAAGAATCGCCATTTTGCTTGTTAAAGGAATGCCCACGCTCCCTCTCTGTAGCCTTGGGAAAGAGCTGCAGGGCATTTAATCACTTCACAGCTTCCAGCCAGTCTCGTACGATGGTAGAATATGTTAGAATAAAACAGCTAAAGGCTTGAATTATGCTCTTCCTACGGCCCCCCTTCGCAAAACCCTTTAGAACGTGTCGGCTTCCAGGACACGAATAGTACCTCATAGATAGCAAAGCTTGGAATGTGGCTCTTCCCCCGTGTGCAGCTTGCTTCCAAGAACAGAACCACCGTGTTCTGTTCAACAACTAAAAGATGCCTCCGCACTTTCTAATTGCACATTGTTACTAGAATAGACATCGAAAGTGTCATAATCGTCATACTCGTCGGATATGTCCATCGTCATCCCGAGTTCATAGGAACTTAATAAAGAGGGGTGTTAAACATGACATTGCTGATTGTATGATATGCATTTTGTATATATGTAACTGATGTACGTAATTCGCTCTCTTGCGTCCCTCGAGGTCTAGGAAACTCACGTCGCGGGGCGTGAGATCAGAATTGGCCAATTGATACTATTTTTGCTTGCAATAAACCCTAGCTTTGGGAATTTGAACCTCGTGTCTGGCGCATCTTTTCGTGTATGGTTATTGCCTTGTTTCCATAGCATGAGGGACCCCTAGGGGCCCCTTTCACGAAGGAGACCATCACACGCTTGCGCGAGTCATAGCGGACGGACGTGTGGACTTCGTTTCCACACGATCTCTTCACTACTGCGACAGTGCAAGCCTTTAGTTTTGGTGGAGGATTTGCCTCTGCGCACACGTGTGTGTACTTTTGAGGATGACAGTGAGTTGCGTACACATTTTGCATACTGTGGGTGCCCCCGCGTGTCGCGTACCCCCTTTCTTAACATCACAGTAGCTTACGTGTCCTTCGCGTACACATTTGTTGTGTTGCTGGGTGCCACAGCGTACTGCTTAAGGTTTGTTCTTTTCACATGGGCTACCAAGGGGTCGCGTCCACGTATTTTTCTTTTTTGGGGTGCCTGTGCATTACGCCGTCCATTTATTTTCTCCATGGGTTACATTGAGCCTTGCAGGAGCACACTGATACGTTTAACATCACGTACACAGCCCCCTCACTGAAATTGCCCAGGACTATTGATTGCTACGCCTCCCATTGCACCACTCCATCAGTGCCTTGAATGGGAGGGCAACAAATGGGAAGGGTGGCCGAGGTGGCAGAGATGTCCGAGGCCATGCAGGGAGAGCTATGCCCCCCACCCATCAGGGCCAGAGAGATGCACCTGATACTGACGTCCCCAGCACCCGGGGTTGCAGGAGCAGCATTGCCATCTGCTGTACACACCAGCCAGGGTCAGGAAGCTGCAGGGGCAGCTGCAGCAACCATCACACAGGCACAGGGTCCCCCAGCCAGGCCTGTAGTGGTCCCGGACCAGGGCCACAGAGACCCTGGGGCAGATGTCCTTGTCTCTAAGGGCAAGAGACATGCAAAGGTCCTGGTACTAGCACCCAGGGTCCTGGAGCAGCATTGCCATCTGCTGTAAACACCAGTCAGGGTCTGGAAGATGTAGGGGCATCTGCAGCAACCGCCACCCAGGCACAGGTGCCCTGTGATGAAGTCCTAGTTTCGGCGTGCTAGAATACTTATAAATACCAGGAAATGAATGCCCTAGTTCTATGATGGGGAATGGTTATGTTTATGCAACAAGAAGGTGCTTGTGAGGTTCTTTTTTCTAATATCTGAGCTTCTTGGGTTCGTTGCTAGGTGACTGCTGAGGAACGAGAGGACGCAGAGAGTGGCAGTTACAAGTGGGCATACTAAGAAAGTTAATGGAGAAGAGTTTTTGAATTATTATTGAAGCTGGTAGCGCCATTGCGCTCTGAGAGGAGTCTTCGTGGTTCTGATACAGGCGATCGTTGTCGCTGTGTGACGTTACGCGCTGTTGCGCTTTGAAGAGTCACGGCGATCGTTGTCGCCGGGTGAAGTTACGTGCCGTTACACTGAAGGATAACAGCCTGTCAGCGGGATACGACATCTGCTCTGGAAGCTGTGGCAGAGCAAAAGAGGGAGTCGTTGCCCAGACAGCTGATCATAAGCGAAATCGCAGGGCCCGTCAGGCTCCGCTGTGTGGAGGAGGCGGGGACTGAAGGAGCCGAGTCTGAGGAAGGGGAGCCCAGGGAAGTTTGTACACAAAGGAAAGCAGCTGATCGGAAGAAGGAAAGTAAAAGGACGTGAATGACTCACGAGTCCTGAAGGCAATTGGGCAGCAGGGTGAGTCAATACGAAGTTATGTGAGCCAAGGATAAAGCGAATGAAAGACTCCGAAGTGTTATGATCATCGCGGCTAAGGGTTTAGTGGGGAAGAGGACTGAAGTTTAAAAGGCAAAGTGACTTTGGGCAGCCCTAAGCAACACTTATGAGGCAAAATGTCTGATTCATAATAAAATAGAAGAGGGAACAATACCTTAAGATATTTGTTTAAAACAAAAGCACCTTTTCATGAGAGAACGAAAAGAAGTGGATTCTTGAAATGCTAGAAGGAACGGAAAGAAGCCACAGAAAGAAAACTGGCAACAGAGTCAAATGCACAGAGTTTAAAGAAAAGAGAAGAAAGAGGCAGCATACATAACACTAAAGTGTCAAGAGACAGAAACAGAGAAGTGACAGAGGAAAGAGGAGAAAGTGGAAATTGTGAATGAACAAAGACACTTACCTAACCAACTTTTCTATAAGAAAAGTCCTGATCCTGAAGCTCTGAGGAATTTGAAGCAAAGACGTATCCTTTTTCCTAAATAAAATAGAAAGAGAGAAGTTGCTGTTAATAAAAAGTGTTGGGAAGAATCAAAGCCCAAAAATCTACTCCCTTCCTCAGTGTTTTAATTTATAAGTCGAGTGAGCCCGTTACAGGCCCCCAGCCAGGCCTGTAGTGGTCCCGGCCCAGGGCCACAGAGACCCAGGGGCAGATGTCCTTGTCTCTAAGGGCAAGATATGTGCAGTGAAAGGTCCTGGCACCAGCACCCAGGGTCCTGGAGCAGCATTGCCATCTGCTGTACTCACCAGCCAGAGTCAGGAAGCTGCAGGGGCAGCTGCAGCAACTGCCACCCAGGCAAAGGGTCCCCCAGCCAGGCCTGTAGTGGTGCTGGCCCAGGGCCACAGAGACCCTGGGGCAGATGTCCTTGTCTCTAAGGGGAAGGGACGGGCGGTGAAACGTCCTGGTACCAGCACCCAGGTACGGATACCTGCAAGGCAGCCTACTGTCCCAGCATCAGTTGGTGATGCCATAGCCCCATCCACCAGTGCTCCAGCCCCTACTGACCCAAGTGGTCCCAGCCACTGAGGGTCTGCACAACCTTGCAAGAAGGCAAAGTGTGCAGTAGCGGAACAGGCTGTAACCCAAGGCATGGCACAGGAGACACACACGTCGAGGAAGAGGAGCTTCAGTGGTGAGGAACTCCAGATCCTCATGGACTATGTGTGGGTACACGAACATGACATGCTGATGCAGGCAGGGAGCACACATACGGCTACTCAGCCTATGGCCCACTGGCAGCGCATCACAGATCAAATCAATTCCTTGGGCAATGAGAGGTGCACAGCTGCTGAGGCAGTGAAGCGTTGGAATGACCTCCGGCACCGAGCCAAAGATAAGCTGGGTGCCGCCTATGTTTCTACTCTGGTGACTGGAGGTGGGTCACCAGAACAGGACAATGAACTCACTCCACATGAAGAGATTGTTAGTGATATGATTGATGTGGAGCAGATCCAAGGCGTGGGAGATCTGCCATATTATGAGGGAATGTCAGTTGAGTGGTGATGCGTGTGCATCCAGGACATGTGTATGTTGCTTGGATGTAGTGTAATGATTGTCTGGCAGTTCTGCCTGCATTTACATGACTGCCATGGGTGAAGCATGTCATGGTGGACTGACACGTGCTTGTTGTCCTGCAGACTGCATACGAACGATGTGCTGCACACTGTGACAATCCTCATCACCACACCTGCTCACTCCTTCCATGTCACTCTCTGTCCAGCCTCTCTTGGCCCTCTTCCTGCTCCAACCTGTGATGGCGGATAGCCCGTGATAATCTTCCACTCCACACTCCCCTTCTCTCCTCATATGTCTGACGTCTCTGAGAGGTCACCCTGCCAGCTGCACCTCCTCCGAGGTATTCTTCCTTTCCTCTCCTTTCCACAGCAGCTCACATTCTCCAGAGGACTGGTCATTCCTATGGTGGGCTACTGCAACGGCCTCTACCAAGATTTCTGTGCTTCTACTCTCTTCCCTCTACAACTCACCCAGAACTGGACTGTGGGAATTGTCCTTTTGTCGTGGGGCCAGGTGTTGTATCTCCCTAGGACTGTGATGATTGCACTGGCTCCCAGTGGCTAGGACTGTTGATTTTCAAACCCTTTACATTGTCCACAAGGCCTTATGGGTCCAAGGGCCGCAATTCCTTCAACTCCATCTTGCAAATTCGCTTCCTTCTCATGTTCTTTCATCACCCCTTTCCTACTCCCTAAGGGTCAGTGGCTTCTCATAGTAATTAGTTGGTGGTTAATGTCTATCTTTGGCTGGGGCCTCCCTCTTGTACAGCCTCCCTGTCTCAATAGAACTGAAGGTGAACCTTCTCCGGGTCTGCAGGCACTTCCAATGCTTCCTCATGTGTTGTGCTTGCTCTCTTCCTCTCCCCTGCTGGAGTCCTGGATGACTGAGAGAATATAATAGTCACCTGCCCACAGTCTGATCTCTGACATGGGCCTCTGAGCCACAAGTTGAACCCATGCACTGCCTCCCCGCCATCTCCCGCAATGGGTGGCTGTTTCCTGTATCCCTACAACCCACTACCAGCAATTGACACCTGATGTCTGCACTTACACTTCCACTGCCACCAGCCCGCTGCATTTTCATTACTGATTGTGTAGTTGTATTTTATTTGGATGCCGTTCCCATGTACTACACTGGCCACCCCCACTTCCAACCCCAGGTCTCCCCTTCACCGTGCCCATTCACTTGCGTGATGCCAATGTAACTTGGCTTCATGGGATGGGTGTGTCTGGCTACACTCTATTCCACCATCATTGTACCTTGTGACACTTGTGTGTTTTGAGTTTGTGAATTACATGTCATGTCATGTCACATCCATTGTACGTGGCTCTGGGACAGTAGTCAGCAAGTTCCATCTCATGCAGTTTGACAGTTCCGGCATGGCTATGCTACGTGGCATCTGCGTATTTGCATCAGTGATGTTGGTGCTGAACTATGCCAGACAGGTGCTCGTGTGGGAAGCAGATGCTATGCACCATGCACTACATGTGGTATTGAGCGTTTCCACACACGTCAATGGCTGCTTTCATGCTATCCTTCCCTTCCATTGACACTGCGTACGTGTTGCATGACAACATTGGGATGCCTATGTGTGTGGGCTATGCCATTTACATGGGTCTTCGTGTATTTTTCTGTCCATGTGCAGGTGATGAGGCTCTGGATACAGAGGAGGAGGTGGAGGAGGAACAGGATACTGATCCGCAACCAAGCACCAGTGGAGGATATGATATGGCAGCCCATGCTAAACCACTGGTGCTAAGGCCCATCCCAGGCCTGACTCAATATGAGTCCGCCTCTGATGAAGAACCGGAATTTGATTCCTCTGTGCTGTCACAGGTGAGTGCATGGATTGTGGGTGCAGTTATATCCCAAACGTCTGAAGGGGGACCCCTAACAGGGTCAGTCAGTGTTGGTACGTCCATCTGTGGTGGTTACGGCTGCAGGGTCACGCTCCACAGTACTGACTCCTGGTCCTGGGCAAGCTGATCAAGGTAGGGATGCAGTCCTACAGCCACAGACAGTGCCATCACGTCAAGGGCCAGGTTCCCTTTGTCCAGGCAGGTGTGGGGTCTGCCAACACGGTGGCCGAGTAGCAGCTGGCGATACTTTGTGGGAGCAGTCCATGTACATGGTTGCACAACAACAGGGTGCTTCATATGAGATGTTGGCTCAGGGCATGGATAGGGTGGCCAATTCCATGATCCCCCCCAGAAAAACAGGTGGAGCACCAGCTGCAGGCATTGCGGTCCAGATCCCGCTCACCAGGCTGTACGTGGAGGCCAGCAACAGGAGCCGACGGGCAGATCTGAGGGCTCTGCAGGCATCCCTGGTTGCAAAGGGTCGGGCCAACAGGGATGCCCTGAGGTTAGAGTATAGGTCCCTCAGAACTACACTGGCTGCAATCAAGGCAGCCCACAGTAGACGGTCTGAACAGCAGATGCAACAGTTGACTCATGCCATCACGGAGGAACTCTGTGCATCCCGTGAGGTGTTGCATGGGGACCTCCGAGCCATCATGTTGCAGATACTATCATCTCAGTCCCGCATGGCCAATGCCATGGATGACCAGGCCAGGTGTATGCGTGGTGAACCTCCCTTACCACTACCACATTCTGATGCTACACCAGAGGGAGGCAACAGCAGTGACAGATCTCCCAATCCATGTTAGCCGTGCGACCAGTTAACCCATGGAGTTTTTTTCTTCTTCTCAACATCCACACATGTGGATGGTGACGTGCACCCTGCATCTCCTCCCTCCTGGGTGGGTTTACAGTGATTATTTTGAAAAAAAAGTTTTGAAAAGCAAAAATTTCGAAAACAAAGTTTCGAGAAAAAAAAAAGCTGTGACAAGCTAAGTGCATTTCTTTCTAAACCAATCCGTCGAAAATAGTCATGGACTGGTTTCAAATGAAATGCACTTTCACATGTTAAAAGTAGCATTTCAATGCTTTTTTCAAAAACTTTGAAACGTTACATGGAGCTGTCCAGTGCTGTAATTTCAGCACTGGATAGCTCTGTGTAACGTTTCAAAGTTTTTGTGTATATTGGGGGTGCCCCCTCTAAGCCCCCCAACCCCCACCCCACCCTCCCAACCCCCCAACTCTAACCCAAGCACGAACCCTAACCCTGGCCTGACCCTAACCCTAATATAACCCTTAAACGAACCCAAACCCCAACCCTAACCCTATTTTAACACAAACTAACCCTAGCCCCAAACCTAGCCCCAAGCCCAAGCCTAACCCCAAACCCTAACCCTAGCCTCAACCCTAACCCTAACCCTAATTTAACCACTAAACTAACCCAAGCCACAACCCTAACCCTAACCCTGGCCGCAGCCCTGCACTAATACTTACCATCACATGTTGATGGCACCTTCACATTTTTTTCAACTAAATTGTCATTCAAAAGAATGGCATTTCAACAAAACAAATTCGAAGGTTTGCCATTCGAAACTTTTACATTTGTTAGAATGACCGGATACCGACCCTGCCCCCCCACAACCTCCCAGTCCACCATGGGCTTTTAAACATTTTTAACTTGTTTATTTGTCTATTGTGCACTTACGTGAAAGTGTGTTGCTTTGTGTGGCATCCGAGGGCATCCACTGTATGTTGCAGCTGGAGCTGGACCCATGCAGGCTTGTCTTGTGTTGGTAAACTCCTTGTTTGTGCCTTAGGGTCCAGACACATATGTCACTCCTGCTTCCCCTTTGCAAGGGATTGCAACAAGTGCAGCGTGTAAAAGTCACTTACACTGAGGCATTGGCCTTCCATTATATCTGTGGGCAGTCTCAAGTCCGACCTGTGTATACACCCCTAATGGTATTCATGAATGTTTGTCCAGTGCATGGTTAGCATCCCTTTTTGTTTGGACATTGAGACTGATCCTTTGTTCATGTTCCAGCTTCAGGTATTAGCTTGCCTATCTCCATTATTGTTAGCCTTCCTGCTGTATGCGCTTCCCTGCCCCCTTGAAAATACAAGGATGCAGTGTGCAAGTTATGACACATTGAGGCACATGTGCAATTATGATTGGTCACTGTCAGACAGATTTACTCCTGGGTCCTGTGTTTCTGGTATGTTTTACTGTTCAATTGATGTACTGTGTACATTATTATTTTGTTGTGTGAGAGTGAGTTATTTCTGGACTAGTTCCGTTGATCGTTGAGCACTTTGTGACAGAAGTGTTATATGTTTGCCATTTCTTTGTCTCCTTTGACATTGCATGTCATGGTATTGTGTGTCAACCAGGTGACATGAAGTGTGGGAGGGTTTAGGTGACATACCAGCATTTAGATATGTACTTTGGCATGGTGTTAGTGGCATACTCCATCTTCTATGTGTTCCTTTTGTGCACTCCAGATTGAGTTAGTTTAAGTTCTAAGGGATGCACACAATGTAGCACTTCCAAGGACACATTCTCAGGGTGGTAAGGTTGGGACAGATGATTGTCCCTTTGTCATCATCGAATGTCACCTGGAATGTGCCAGGGCTGTGTGCACTCCGCAGGGGTTAGATTTTAGGTGAAAAATGGTGCCACAAGCTGGGTGTCATGCCTGCCACCCCAGGATCCGTTACTTACCCCAAACGCTCCTATTTTCCGGCATCCTCAGCCTTCAGAACGGCCAAGCCGTTCTATACTCATTGGAAATTAGCCAGGAGACGCCACTGAAAGAGCTTGCGTCACATGACCAACGTACGCGTCATTGCATTGGTCAGGTGCACGTCAGTTGACATAATTTAACGAGGCGGATGCCTTATAGCTGCGCTTCTGATTGTTTTTGGCATCTGCGTTCCGGAGCTTGCTTCTGCTGTTCTTCGCAGATGCTCATCTTTCCATCGCAAGGAGCGGTTGCCTTCCCCTGCGTTCCTACGCTGTTTCAGGCAACCTCCAAGCTCGTCTCAGAGCTACCCTTACTTCTGCGTTCTTACGCATCTTTCTACAAAATTTCACTCTATTTTCATACAGAGCCCTGTCGCGTCCCTACGCGACGCTCTTCATCCTGTTGCTTCGTTCCAAGACGGAGACCCGCCGCGTTCTTACGCGATTCAGCAATTTCCTGGTCTGTTGATTACAGAGGCCCCAGCTGCCCGCCGCGTTCCTACGTGACACAGCAATTTCCACGGACTGCAATCAACACCCTGCAGAGTCCCGCTCCATATCCATCCAGTTCAGCAATACTTTTAACCTCATTACTCTTTGTCACTCTCCGTAGACATTTACATCCATTGTGGGTATACAACCTCTGCTAAATCCCATCCTACTTGCAGGATAGTTTAGTTTGACAGTCTCTGTACTCACCCCTGGTCAGGACTCAACTGGTCCTTTAACTTCTGTAAAGGGCTTGTCTTCCTGGATCAAGGTTTTTCTTCTCCTCCTACAAAGTGCACAGAACTTTGGACGCTTACCTGTGTGCACCAACCCGACTCTAGTGCGGCCCTCGTTCCGCCCGGGTTAGATTCCTCACTACCCTCTCCTTGTTGTTTTCCTTGGATTCATCGGACATTGTTGGGACTTACCTGTGGCTGTACATCCAGGTCAGTGTATATAACATAGGTTCTTACTGTCCTTTTGTACCAAAAGCCTTCTAATTAGTCCACTCTCTATCGACAGCCTGGTGAATCTTGGTCCACTCCTGCCCTTCCCACTAATAGCTCTCTTTGACTGTGGTTTTTACTAGTCGGAGAGTGACATTAGTTAGAAGGTTTCTCTTGACACACTACGTTCTACCTCTGACAACAGTAAATGGGAGAAGACATTGAGTGTATCCTTTTGCAACTACCAGTCTGTATCCTTTAAGTGAACCTTAGACATATCCTTCTGTATCTGTTGTGTTTCATTGTCAAACCTGGTTATAACACTGGGTATGTGCAGCATTGCCACGTGCCCTTTCCCCTCCCAATGCGCAGCCACCGTGCATGTGGTTGGGGATGTGGGGGCACCACCATGCCCATAGGTATGCCACGCCGCATTGCAACATTGTGCAGGACACATGCTGCTACAATGATCCTGCACACTACTGATGGTGCATATAGTAACTCCTTACAAGGAGAGGGAACCCGGTATACAACTGTCTAATCAGAATTAACAGTGTATACTTTGTCTATATCCGGGGGGATAATAGTCAATGTATAAAGAGACAAAGCTATCAGGCAGGTACCAGAGGTGTCAAACATTAACACTCTAAGTAAATCAAAAGGTGGGACCAGTCAAGGTTAAAAAATCAGTATCAATTCTTAATAACGAAAAAATCGTAAAATTTAAAACATCCAATTAAATAAATTGGTCCACAATACAAAAATTGTCACATCCAATGTATAAAACAACAACAAGGAATACGTAGCAGACTCGGATGGCCAGTTTAAAACGGTGTTACAGAAAAAACACACAGACACTGAGGGTACCTATGAAACAAATAGTATAGTACCCAACCAGGTTTGGATAGATGTGTCATAGATTTTAATCTCTGTTTAGAGTCCAGAGATTTGTCTCGACATGTTTCTGTTCCTCTAGAAAAAGGTGTGGAACATTCATCAGGAGGGACATTTTACAACGTAGCCTATTTAACAATTGGAGTGGTAAACATTACAACTACAGTTTCATAGCACCTATCAGGGTGCCAGTGGCTGCCACTGGACACACAGAGTCAATCCAGCGAATGCGGTAGACTGGTCCTCCGCTTACTTTCCCCATATGTGCGGAACGTAGGGATTCGTCCCGGAGCTTACCCATACGGGCTGACCTTCTTCTTAAGGGCCGCAAAGGTTGTCAATCTACACCTACTATTCATAGTAGCGAGCCCCCACTGGCACCCTGATAGGTATATAGTAGCTCACCACCAGAGTGGTCAAGGGAGCGGAAGCGTGACTTGAGCACTCCAAATGCGCACTCCACTATGGTCCGTGTTGCAATATTGGCTGCATTGTATCTTACCTGGGGTGGTGTGGTGGGGTTCCATATTGGCGTCATCATATAGCTGCTCAGAGGGTAGGCACTATCCCCAGTAGAGGTGACATTGTTTGTCAGTGGTGTGGTTTTGTGTGTGTGTGACATGCATGCATTTGCAGGGCCATTTGTACTCACCAATGAGCCATGTGTTGCCATGCCTCCCAGCTTCCAGGGCCTGGTGTACAGTTGACATTCTGAATATGAAACTATCATGGTTGGACCCTGGATAGTTGGCATATACAGAGGTGATGATTCCTTTGTCATCACATACAACCTGCACGTTGATGGAATGCCAGTGCTTGCAATTGCGATAGACGTGCTCTGTGGCCCTAGGTGGACATAGGGCCACATGGGTGCAATTGATGGCACCAAGCACTTTAGGGAAGTGCGCCACCCCGTAAAAGTCCTGGACCACGGCCTGTCTTTCTGCAGGTGTCCTGGGCATGTATATGGCCTGCGGACTGAGGGGCGTGCAGTCATGATTGCCAACACCTGGTGTAGGCAGCATGACTGCGTGGCCTGTGAAATGCCCCCAACTATAGCAGTTGTCAGCTGAAATGACCCAGTGGCCAAATAATGCAGTACATTGAGCACCTTTTCCAAGGGGCTCAGTGCTTGGGAGCCCAGGGTGGGTAATATGAGGTCATCTTCCCACTCTGTGACCAGGTCTAATATGATATGAGGTGGAAACCTATACCTGCCATAGACCTGATCATCAGGCATTCCAAAAAGGCTTGTCCTGGGCAAAAAAATTCATGCCCTGGCTATCCTCCTCCTCCTGCGGTGTCCCACGATCACTGCTGCGAAGAATTGTACATTCATCGTAGCTGTATACGCGCATTGCTTTCTCGCGCGCCATTTTTATGCATTGTTTTTCGTCTGCAGTGATGCTAACGCCAGCTTTCGCGTGGCGGACGTGTTTCCGGATTTTCATATCTTTTTCCACGCGCTGGTGAGCCCTGTTCGATTCCATGAATACTTGTTGTTATCGCGCGTGTGGCCGTTGCGAGTATTTTACTGTGGTACTTCCCACGTATCGCCCACATTTACGCTTGTTGTTCCCATTCCACGCATTCCGCCCCCTTTTTGAGTAACTGCGCAGGATGGTGCGTCCCTTCGCTGGGAGTCTTGCGCAAGGTGTTCATGGTGTCGCAATGACGTGTTGGGACTGCAGAGATTCAGCGCAGATCCCAGCTAAGCCCCGCGCATTGTGTTCCATGAATCGACAAACGGGCGCTTACACGCGTTTTGCACGCAAGCGCCCCTTTTTAGGAGAAAAATAATTCTATGACTCGGACCCAAAAGGTGCACACCTTTTAAACTGAGCCAGCAATGTCGTAGGGGAATATGTTCTCTTGGCAAATGCTTATTTGTGCTGTGTGCTTTCTTCAGTTTGGAAAGGCAAACAAAGAAATGTGCATATTTCATTTTAGGATGAGTTCAGTCCCCGTGACATCACTTCCCATTCCATGCAGCACAACCCCTCCCCCCCACTTTCTTTTTTTGGAAAACTTTAGCTCTGGTTCTTACCTTTATTGTACATACATGTCCACTAACACACTCATAGAATAACGTATGAGGGGAGGGGTTGAAGCAGCAGACTACACCCCCCATGTTGCTCCCCTACTGTTACCTAGTGAATTGAATTGAATTCATACTTTATTTCTAACGCGCTTGTAGACAAGTGTTACACTCCACTCCCTGTCCAACGTTATCAAATCAATGCAATTTAAACGTTTTATTGACTAGTAATCAAAATTAATAAGTAGACAATGCGCACAACGATATCACACACTGGAAAGGAATTAATTTTCATTATCTCATGTTTATGTTCATTAATATCCGAATGACGCCACTCTTGCAGCAACATCATGTTTCCAACAATTTTGCTCAGAATTGAAAGTATAGCAAGAGCTGAAAGCTCTCCCCCGTTGGGCAGCACAGTGCTCAAGTATATGAAAACTATTGACACAAACTAAAACCCCATTCGAATGACTTAAGTGCACCCGATCGCGTGTCTTCAATAACCAGAAATTGCCAGAAACATTTAAACGATTGGCTCTATTGATGCTCGACTTACCTATCTGCGGCTGGGGTCAGCAGCAGTAGCTCCTTCAGTTGGTCAGTTTACCAGGGCATCCATGGGTTCCTAAGAAATTAGAAAGGAGATTCCTTGTCTGAATGAGGTTCCTTTCACATGTCCATGAAAGCCATCTCTATGTTTATTTGTTTAGTGATGAAGTATGTACAGAGATCGAACAAAGTTCACACAGTAGAATAAAAAGCAGTAACACTTGCATGTTTGTCCCATGCGCCATTAATCTTACAGCAGCTTTAGACGGGTAATGGCACCAGAGACCCCCATCAAAGGCTCCTGCTTCGTTTTGACTTAACTTTGTTTCTGTGCCTTTACCATCATGTTAGTACACTACTTTGCACAGAGTGTTTTTGTCTCCCTGAAACAGCCACAAAAGGACTGGTACTCTGCTGATGACAGAAGCAGCAATTTCATTTCCGAGTTATGGTAAAATACAACTGTTGTGCTGTTGCAGACGTTTCTGATTACCAGTCTCACCCACTCCTGTTGCAGGGCCATGCTGTTGCAGCCTCTCGTCAGGCGGTGGGTGTTGGATGGCGCTAGACATGTCACGTGGATGCACTGTTGCTGGATGCTCTGTTGACCTAACAGACGTTGGTCTTCCTTTCTTGGTGGAGCACTTTGCTGCAAGGTGCAGCGGGAAACAGCAGAGTAGCCTCATTGAGGAGGCATTATAATGGAATCAGCTGTTGGGGGCCCCAGTAGGTTGTAAATTCATTATCTTTACCGATTCTCTGCTTTTTAACAGAAAATGTACAAGCCGAGCGGCTACGGTGGTTTGTGTTTCCAGGCCTCTCGGGCTTGCTAGTATGCTCTGGGGCCATTTGCGAGCTAGTTGCCTCTTGACAAACATGCTACAAACGCTGCGCAGTTGCAGGGCCCGCAAACTCGTGACTACTTAACTTGAATGGTCTTGATGGACATTCTAAACACACTACTCTGTCGCAGGAGTCTGATTGCGTTTACTAAAACCGAAGCAGTTAGGATATATTTGATGAAGAAAACGATACAGTGTCGTCACTGCATCAATCATATACCATTTCCGAGAAGGCTGGCTCTCTACCTCGGGGGTGGTTCCATAACCCGTGCATCCGTCCATTTGGACCCATTACATAGTGACTGCTCATTCCACTTTATCCCCCCAGAAATGTGTAGAATGAGTCTTGTTTTTTGTTTTTGGCATAAAAAGGCCACAGGTTTATTTTCAACATCATAAAAACCACACTACACACATTAGTTGAAATAACTCAGAAGATGCGGCGACTGCTCCGTGTCCGACAACTTGCTTCCCCCTTTCCTTCCAAAAGTCCAGTATAGGCCCAACGCTCCCAACCCTTTGTGCCTGTGACTTGCCTGCCCATGCAGGTGTTCCTGGGCGGGGAGAGTGCTGTTTCCTTGGGGGAAGCTGAGCCCTTGTTGTTCCTCCCAGACGCCCCTGCCGCTTAGGCTCCCAAGGGGCGCTGGTCTGAGAAGAGCGAAGACCCTTCCGGCTTTCTCCTGGCTCATCCGGAGTCTGTCTCTTGTGCTTGGTCGCCCAAACACTGCCACGCCACAGTTGGGTTACCACCCTCTGTGGCTCCCCCCTTATCCCCCTTCACATTTCCAGGATTTTGGTGCAGAGATTCCAGTAAAAAAGATCCATCCCCATTGGCGACAGGTGTACCCCATCCTTGAGATAATACTCTGGCAATTTCAAATTAATCAGGCCGTGCCTGATCTGACCAAATCCTCTGCCCCAGCAGAATTTGGCCATTGCACAATTCAACTTCCGCCTGGATCTCTCCACGGCTGCGTGATTATCCGCGCCCCTCCATTCTGGTCTCGGGTTTATTTCTGACCAGATGATTTTGGTTTCTCCCAGTTGTCCAGCCAGCTCCTGTAATGAGAACATCATTTCCCGCATTAACTCCCCCCTCCCTAGGCTTGTCAAATCGTTACCCCCCCAGGTGTATGACCTATATGTCCGGCTTCTGCTGTTTCCCCAGCAATTTGCGCACCTGCCCCGGCAGTTGTGCCCATTTCATACCCGACACCCCGTGCCACCCAATCCTGAACTCGCCGGCTGTCAACTCCTCCTGTTCCGCCGTCGAGCTTGCCCCAGCCCTAGACACAAATGAGTGTCCTACCACCCAGACCGATCTCCTCCTCTGTGCTGGTGCTAATGGGATGAGAAGGCAGCAGGTCAACTTTACAGTTTTTCCGGTCTGATGCATCTCTTAAAACACCATGGCCCTCATTACGACCCTTGCGGAAATCAACTGACATGACCGCCATAGCGTAAATAGCGTTTCCGCCACTGCACGATGGAGGAAAGTGCGGCTAATTCTGACCCATCGGGCACGAGCATTACGCCATGGCGGAAGTGCAAAGTCCGCGATGGCGGAAATGACCCCAAAACGCCCCTTACCGCCGTCGTACGTCGCCCTAGGTGCAATTCCGCCACCCATATTAGCGGTCACCGTAATGAGCGGTCAGCGCAAAATACGGTGACCGTAAATATACGGAAACGGAAGTAAAAACATGGGGCCGGAACGGGAAACAGCACGCCGTACACCTATAAAAGCAGAATCCCAACACAACCATTAAAAATCCGACCCTGAGACACATCCCAACCCGTTATCCACCCCAGTTAAAAAAATAAATATGGGAAAAGTTGCTAAAAAAGCGTGCAACCGCAAGCGGCAGGTCCACTTCTCCCACGAGGAACTCACCGTGCTCACAGAGAGCCTCCAGGAGAACGCTGCCGTCGTCTTCTCGACGCAAATGACCAGGACGGCACTCGCGAACAAGAAGGCCATATGGGCGCTGGTGGCACAGCGGGTAAGTGCGGTGGGGACCGCACCCCGCAACCCACAGCAATGCAGAAAGCGATGGGACGACCTACGGATAGGCGTCCGGAGCATACTCTCTGCCAACCGGAACATTGCCACAGCTACCGGGGGAGGATCGGAATCACCCATCAAGTTGACCCCCTGGGAAGAAATCTGTGCCTCCACCATTGGAATGGAGAGCATAGAGGGAGTCGGAGGGATGGAGAAAGGAGTGCAGACATCAGAAGAATCAGGTAGGTGGCCCAAATGAAACTATGCCAAATCCACAATTACCAACCATGTGCAGTACCATGTGTCCCCATAGTGCACTAGAAACACATGTCCAGGAGAACGTCCACATACATTGCCATGACAGCGCCCCTTAAAAGTCAGATTAAATAAATAAATATTTACAAATCCAAAAAACACACTCTACATGTGCAGCATGCACACCCTAACTGCAGACTGCCAAATAACTGCATCCCCAATGCACAAAAAAATGAGACCACCTCCAAGGCCCTGACCCAATTCACCCCCAGGTACCACCCCAATGCATGTGATACAATTGCCATTACAATTACCACAGTCCCATGAATAACGCTCGCCCTCCTTTACTCCACCACAGGGTCAGATTCCAACGACGAGCTTCAGGACACCCCTACCAGCACACCTGCAAAGAGGGCCAAGACCAACGGCCAAAGACCCTCCACCTCAGCTGCACGGATCAAGACACGTCAGCAGCACGAATCGAGTGGCAGCACACTGGAGGGGACATCAACAGGCACCCCAGCAGCCAGCATGTCCACAACAGCAGCACCACAGTTCCCCCCAATGGATGCCACAGAAGGCACTGCTTCTGGTGGCAGCAGCACCATAGGTGAAACTGCTTTCATGCCAGCATGCTCCGACACAGAAAACGGTGCTGTAGATGTAGGATCCATCCATGACCTGTCCCAATCCCCCTGTATGTTTCATCCCGTACACCATGAGGACACCACGCAGGGGCACCCACAAGACGACGACTGGCCAACCCCAACAAGGCCTGTTGCAAGGCAACATGAGGCGTCCAGCCCCTCTGTGACACCACCGCAAATGGGCATGGCCCAGCAGAGGCAACAGTCCCTCGAGCAGATGATAGTGCAACAGCAGCAAATGGCCACGCTCCTCAAGGAGCATGCTGATGAATGTGGGGGTTCTAAGGCAGCCATTGAAACATCTTCTGAGACACTTAGGGCAGAAATGGAGCATAGTACAGAGACACTAAGGGCACAAATGGAGAGAAGTACCGAGAGCCTGAGGGGGGAACTGCATGCGACGTCCAAAGACGTATGTGGTGAACTTGCCGCTGTGCGCCGTGTGCTCACTGAGCTCTCACAAACCCTTAGGGACATGCATGGACGTGAGCAGGCAGAGACATCATCCGTTGCAAGTTCCGTCCAGGGCAGCCCCCAACGCAGATCTGGGAGGAACCTGCGCTCCACAGGCAGGGGTGCCCCTGATACCCGGAGAGGGGGCTTGCAATAGCGTCTGACCAATGACAATGAGCCTCACTGGACACTGGTGTTCGTGGGGGGGGTAGGAGGGTGGAGGGGGTGTGTTGTGCTACTTTGGGTGGCGGGTCGATTGGGTGTGTAATGTCATTTCACATCTGCAATACAATTCTTTATATTCATCCAATGAGATGTGTGGACATTGATCTCTGTGTACGAGGCCTATCCTGGTGTACAGGCCACATTGTGCATGTTCCCGACACACACAGTGCCACAAGTCCCGTGTCCATGTAACAGCCACCAGGCGTGAGTGCTAGAAGCATGCATCAATGAGATTCTGACGTAATTCACGGGCCTCCTGTGCCTCGCGGACCCCTTGAGGTGCTGCCACATCCCCACCCTCATCATGACCATCTTCAGGTGCTAGCAGTTCTGCGTCGGGGGGCATGGCCACATTCCTACGTACGCACATGTTGTGTAGCATGACACATGCCATGACCATCTTTGCCACCTTCTCATGGCGGTACAGGAGTGCCCCGCCAGACCTGCTGAGGCAGCGGAAACGAGCCTTCAGTAGGCCGAATGCCTGTTCTATGACCACACGGGTACGTGAGTGGGCATGGTTGTAGTCCTCCTCATGCTGGTCCTGTGGGTTCCGGATTGGTGTGAGGAGCCATCTCTTCAGTGGATACCCGCAATCACCTGTATGTGGACAAGAAAGGATGTTTGTGGAATGTCATTGCTACGTACGCACCCCCCCCTTCCTGCCAGGTCATTCACGCATCACCTACCCCACATACTCATGCATTAAATGAGACTCACCGAGTAGCCAGGATCGGCGCCCTGCGTGTCGCTCCATGTAGCGTGGTATTCTAGAGTTCCGCAAGACCATAGAATCATGTGTTGATCCTGGAAATCGAGCAGAACAATGTGTAAAGATCCTGTTGGAGTCACACACCATTTGTACATTGATAGAATGATATTGTTTCCGGTTGCGGTACTGGGCCTCCATGGCATGTGGGACAACCAATTCCACATGGGTGCAGTCGATGGCACCAATGCAACCCGGTATGCCGCCAAGTGCATGGAATCCCACTTTTGTGTTTGTAAGCTCCTGCTCTGAGCGTGGTAAAGAGATGTAGTCGTCTGAGTGCTTCAGGAGGGCAGCAAGCACTTGGAATAGTGTCCGTGAGAATAGTGGCTGTGAAATGCCATGCAACTGTCCGACTGTGTGCTGGTAGGTGCCTGTGGCCAGGAAGTGGAGTACAGACACCACCTTCAGTAGGGGTGGGATGGCGGTTGGGCTATCTATCATGCTGACAAGGTCAGCGTGTGTCATGTCGACAATGGCGGTTATGGTGTCCCGGTCCAAACGGTAGAGGGTGTGAATCTGCTCAGCTGTGAGGTTGAACGGATTAGCTCGGAGGCGTGGGATTGCGGGCTGCCTGCGTGGTGGTAGTGGCTGTGCTGGTGGGGCTTGCTGGCCATGCCTTGCCCTCCTCCTCCTCCTCCTGCGTCTCCTCTGTGCGGCCGGTTGTTGCAGTCGTTGGCGTTCGTCTTCTTCTTGAAGTTGGAGTACTTGCAGTGCAATCAGGTCCCCCAGGCCCAACATCGCTAGTCCTGCCGGTAGCATTCTGGAGTGGGTGTGGTTGTGGGAGGGGTTTGGGTATGCAATTTATGTGTTTTCAGGCTGTATAGCCTTCACCTGTGGTGATTCATTCCACCTGTGTCAGCTGCAATGCCTTTCGTGCGAGCACGTTCCGCACACGACGCTGCAATTCGACGCATGGCATCTTGCATTTGCATTCATGTTCTTAATCCCGTAGGCTGTGCAATATTGGTTTATATGTTAATTCTGCTATGGTCCCATTGTTGCACATACGATATTTGCATTCGCGAGCAGACTTGTGAAGGGTCAGTGGAATGTAGTGCTCGATCAACGGTGGACCCTCATGCAGCACTGTACCGAGGTTCACCGACGGCGGGGAGTCCCATCAGTGATTGAGGGCAGTTACCATTTTCACACACAGCCGCACTGCATAGATGTATTTGTGAATACAAGCGTTCACAGATGCCTTTTCAACGTGATGTTGCAAATTAGGAATTCGAAGGACAGCGCTTTCGGTTTTCGACTAGCGGCGTGGAGACGCCCACAGGTCTGACTGGAAATGTAACGTTCTATTGTTGAATGTCCTTGGGACAGGGCCCATGACGGGAATGCAATGATTGATATGATTTGAATGGGATGCGCTATAGCGTAGTGGACGATAAGGCAGGATGTTCCCAAATACATGTGACTTCACTACACAAGGAATCCGGGCAGGAGCACAGTGGATTTTGAAGGCTGCATTACGCACAGACTCAATGGACATTTCGAATGTTATGTGAGTGAATATTCAGGCGTTTTCATAACGGGATGAGGGAATGATGAATGGATGCATGGGAAGATGATTTAATTGGGAGTCGGCCATGTACATGGCTATTTGGAATGTATCCCATTCCCCTGCGCTATGTGATGCAAGGCTGCCATAGTGGGACCATCGTCTGTCTGCCCTTGTTGAACCCTCCCTGTCTCGACGCGCCTTCAATCACTTGTGTCTATGCACGTTGATGATCCCATCTGATGGATCCTGTTCTGACAGGCGCATGCACACAGACACTCGTTTGAAATAGTGTATTCACCTCGATTTGTGTCGTAATGATTCGCAAGTGATTTTTGGGTGCAATTGATCCTTATGAGTGGGCTAGCATGCATATGGTTGTAGGTTTGGTGTATTGAATGTAGTGAGTAATACATATGAATTTCGGATGCCCATACTATATTTTTTTTCATTTGGGTGACAGGTATCTCCTCCCCTTCTGCCGCTGCCATCTGTACGCCACTCCTGCAGATGGCTTCTACAGTCGACACCTGCAGCTTCGAGTTAATCAGTTGAGCACCATTACGATCTTATGGGACGATCGCCAATGGCCCACATGCCCTTACGCAGTACTAGTGGCTAGGTGCAGCATACCTAGCTTCCAGCTGGACTAGTGCCTACTTCATGGGACGGGCCTGCGGTCCTAGGCGCTTCCATGTTGCCTTTTTGGACGTGGATGTAGCCCCTGTGTGCCATGGAGGTACAGGGCGTCACACATGGGGTAGCTGGTCATTTATTGCGGATGCAGCCCACAGTAATGCTGATCATTTGTGAGTTTATGCTCAAATGGCTGTATGGGCTTGGTGATTTTGATGTGCATTAAATTTATATTCAGATATTAACCGTGTAGCGTTATTCTTTGCTAGTAATGTGGCATATTCCGATTTGTGGCGCGATGTATTGTGAGGTGTTCTGCATTGGGTTCCGGCTTCTGGGTACAGTTGTGTGGTACGTGCTTATGCTGATGGTTGGTTTGACTACTGCCATGTGTACAGGGCTGGTGCAGTCTCCCTCAGGTTACTGCTTTGACTGTTGGTTTACACTGGTGGCAAGCGATGGGGGACTGTTGTTGTTTTGTGTCATGGAATTTTCAGTTCATTTTGATGTACTTGCACCTTCAGATGCCTGTGCTGCATCAGTACGGCAATGGTGTGTTGCCAATTGGGGATGGCCACTCACAGGGCACTTGGGGCCCCTGCATGCATTTGTTCGTTGGCATGCATGGGTGACTTGTACATTTCACTGGTTGCATGGTGTGACTGCATTGCGCCTACGAGAAGTTGTGCAATGTGGCCAGGGAGTGGAGTACAGGCACTCAGTAGGGCCATTACGGTTGGTTCGCGATGCCGTAGTTCTC
Source organism: Ambystoma mexicanum (assembly GCF_040938575.1). NCBI lineage: Eukaryota > Metazoa > Chordata > Amphibia > Caudata > Ambystomatidae > Ambystoma > Ambystoma mexicanum. The sequence goes on along the minus strand of NC_090936.1, from coordinate 99,155,651 downwards.
GCCATCGCGGAATGGTACTTTCCACCATGCTTGATGGCGTTAGGTGAATGTACGCTGGGGTCAGCATTCGCGTACCGTTGCGCCATGGCGGATATTGCGGTTTTGCACGGCGCGCGTGCGCGTACTTGGTGCAGTTAGCGTTGGCGTTCATTACGGTGTCGCTAATCGCATCGTACTTTACGGTGACGGGTCATAATCGCAACGGGCGGTATTCGATGGCGGTATTTCATTTCCGCCATCGTTTTTCGTATTCCGCCAGGGTCGTAATGAGGGCCATGACTTCTATCTCCCAATATGCTTGATTTCCCCAGCCCCTAGGCCTATGGCTGTGGCCGACGTGTCTGCCCCTATCCGAAATGAGTGTGTCCCAAACACTCCCCTTGTCTCCCCGATTTTCTCCAATGCTAGCTCTATAACCCTTCTAAACTGGAAGCGGCTAAGTGCAGACCCATCCCGATGAATGAGCAGTGGATTCCCCCCCCCCAGAGGGCGGTCTCCGCCCAAGAAAACCCGACACAGCCCTGACTGGACAGACTGCGCTCCCTGCGATGGGTTGGAGAGCCACTGTGCACCCTTTCCCCTCCTGATCTGTTTTGATCTTCTTAAAAACAGGGTCAACCGCCCTTCTGAGGAATGTACAATCACTCAACTGTAAAAAAAAACCTTCCCTTGGCCCCCTTGTTCTCCGGTACCAATTTGCTCACCCTGAACGCCCCAAAGAAAGCTAATGTGAAAACCGTCGTGAACAACGCTGCTTCAAATCCATCACGGCACACTTCCTCCAGGCCTCCTACTAGCCTGTGCAGCCTGACTATGTCTATGGGCCTTTTTTCATCTGTCCCTGGCCCGCCTTGCTTGGCCCAGCCCTTCATGGCCATTACAATGTAGTGTTCCTTGGTGGGGTCGCCTTTGCCTTCCAGTTTAAAGTTAAGGACGATTGCGGCCAGGTGATAGGCCATCCATGACCTGGTCTTCCCTCGCGCCAGCCCCAGCCCACAAAGGCCCTTACCGGCAGCTCCCTCTGCCCTTCCCCCAATAACTCTTTTTGGAAAAGCAAGAACCGTTCCAGCATGCCTTGTATCTACTTGCCGTGCCCGGTGCTAGGGCAGAGTGCACCAGGGAACTCAGATCTCCCCAATCCTGTCCCACCACTGAGTTTCGAACAGGGTCATCACCTTGTCTGCTCCGGGACAACTCACTCAGAATCTTTCCCACTGCAAACGAGAGAGAGCATCAGCGGCTGTGTTTTTGTCCCCCAGTATATGTCTTGCTCGCACCTCGATGTTGAGCGTCAGCATGCTTTTGTTGAGCTCCCTTAGTAGCCTTAACACCCGTGGGTTGCTGCCCGGCCCTTGATTTATGATCTGGACCACTGCCAGGTTGTCCGACCAGAGCATCACTTTCCTGTCCTTCAGCTGCTCCCCCCACAGTTTAAATGCTATCACTATGGGAAAGAGCTCAAGCAACATGATGTCCCTGGTGTTGCCCTGCTGGTACCACCCCTTTGGCCATGCCGTGCCACACCACCTGGTGGCCAGGATTGCCCCAAACCCCAGCACCCCGGATGAATCTGGGAATAGCTTGAGCCTGTCACTGCTACTCCATTCCCCTCTCCACAGTAGTATATCGTTGAATTTGTCCAAGAAATTGTCCCACATTGCCAGGTCCTCCCGAACCTCTCCCCCCAACCTGACAAGCTTCCCTGCATGTCGCAACCCCACAGTTTTCAGTTCGATGCTCCTCGCAAACACTTTACCCACCGGGATGACTTTCCCTGCAAAATTGAGGTTACCCGCCAGTGACTGGAGTTCTTTCAGGGTCGCCTTGTTCTTACCCCTCAAACCTTTGATAGTCTCCTTCAATTTCTTAACCTTGTCTTGCGGAAGCCTGCACTCCCCTTTGACTGTGTCAATTTCTATCCCTAAGGAAGTCAGGCACGTCACTGGAGCTACTGTTTTCCCCTTTGCACTCCCTGGACCCTTGCTTGCCAATGAACAGGAAATCATCTAGGTAATGAACCACCGCCCCTTCTTGACACTCTTGTTTGACTGCAAATTCCAGGAAAGTGCTAAAGGCCTTCCCCATCAGGGCTCCCCTTCCCGCCACCCTTACAACTTCCACTGCATCCTCAAACGATGTATAATGCCCTCGATACAGCTCCTCGGCTATGCCGTCATTAACTGACTCCCCCTCAGGGAAAGAGAGGTGGTGGATTAGTCGGTACTGTCCCTCCTCCTTCTTCGGGACCAGCCCCAATGGAGAAACTACCAGATTTGCCATTGGTGGACACTTGAATGGACCGGCCACTCTACCCAATTTGACCTCTTTGTTTACTTTAAGTGCCACCACCTCTGGCATCCCTAGTGCTGACCGCAAATTAAGAGCCTCTTTGCCCTTCTTGACCTCTGTGCATGGGATTTTGAATCCCTACCTAAAACCTTCCCACAGTAGTTTCACATCCTTGCAATTGTGATAAGTATTTAACCAGGGAGTCATTGCTTGGAGGCTAACAGGTGTTGGCAGACCATCTTTAATCATACTCTTACACATCTGCGCGCGTGTTGCCATTTACATGTTGCTTTTCACCTTATTCTCTCTTGACCTTATCCTTTGCTTTGGGGCTGTTCCTACGTTTCCCTTTACCGGCAGAGGAGCTGCGGTCCCCGGTACTTTTACCCCGCGGGTGCCTAAAGCGGCAAGTTTTGCCAAAGGGGCAACCCTCTTCAGCATTAACCCTCCAGCAATCTGCTTGCTCTTCCTGGTAGCTGGCTCTGTTGTTCCAGGAGGAGTACCCGCGAAAGGACGCCCTCCGCCACCGGGTATATCCTCCTCTGCCCCTCCAAACTTGAGGCTTCTCACTTGGGGCTTTCTCGCTCCCGTCCCCTGGGGACACCATTTTGTCTAAGAATCCCCCAGTGTCCATCTCATCCCAAGACAACGCTGGCCACACCTGCATTTTCAAACGGAAACCCCTATCATACTGTAGCCATCCTTCACCGCCAAGCTTCAAATACAGATTGTGCATATACTGTTCATAAGCAATCATTGATAATGCATCCTGGGGATATTTTTCTAACATTATTGACATATACACTTTGAACGCCTTTACCCAGTTATGTATGGATGCTTCCACCTTGGGTTTCTCCCTGTCCCTCTTTTCTTTCTCTTTTTCTGATAGTACCTTTTCCCAGAGGTTCCAACCCCACAAAATCCAGGATTTCTATAAATTCCTTTCTCCACACCCTCTCCTTGGTGGCCTCTGGTATGTGCCATGCTAAGGAGCTTGCTGACACCCTGACTGGGGCAAAAGCTGGCATCGGTCTCCCGTACCGTGTCATATTAGGCCCCCACATTCCTTCTTGCCCGCCATTGACATTGTTGACTGAATGTATTCCTGGCCCCGTTACCCCTTGCCCCCACCATGCTGGGGCTTGAGCTACCCCGGTCAATGCCCTCCCTTCTTGGGTAATTGCATTATTTTTCATGGAGTTTGCGTTGGCCACAGTTGTGGCCTGCTGTCCCTGTGGAAAATGCACCTCCCCCCCAGGGAATGCAGTGCTGGGATAGTTATCTGCCCATTGGTTTACCCCCCCTCCAGACAACCCGGTGCTGGGCGGATTACCTGCCTGGTAGCCCCCTGCGCCCAGCCCCCCCGGTCCCAGAGCCACCCCTCTCTGTTGTATTACTGCCGCCCCACTTGCAATTTGGTTGAAAACATTCACATTCCCACTCAATAGTTGCCCATTGACCCATGCCTGCATACATTGCATTATCATACCTTTTCACAGCTTCCAAGGATGCAGGCCCTTCTTCAGTCACAGCCACCGGTCTGGTTGCAGGCGTGCTGGGTGGCCCCTGGTTCCTTGGCGCCTCCACAGGTGTACGCGCCGGTACGGTTACAATCTCCTGTGTCTTCCCCTTGCCTCTCGCCCCAGTTGTCCTGGGTTTCTTGACATTTATGGCCTCATCCTTGTTCGCCTTGGCCTTCTGTGTCATGGTTCTTTTTCTTTTTGTTGTTGGTTCTTCTTCCTCCTCGACCTGTTCTCCTTCTTCTTCCCCTTCCTGGTCCTGTGGTTCCTCATTGTGGAATATTAGGGCGGAAATAGGTCTCTGATTGGGCCCTGCCGGCTCCTCCCTTGGTTGAGGAATCATGGCTTCCATCCAGTTGGGCCCATGTTTGGCCGCCGCCAATCTGGCCATCTCCATGAAAGCCTCCAAGTCCATGTTTGCACAAAAGTTCTTTCACGCAACACAAAGCTTGACTCCCTTCCGACACGCTGCCTCCTCTTGCTGTGAATCACCCCTTTGGCCGACCCCTTTGTTCCTTTTACTTTCTCGTTTCCTCACGTGCCTCTCCCAGCTTTTGAAATGCTAAATTGTCCCAAAACCGGGATCGAACCCGCAACCTTGGCGTTATTAGCACCCTGCTCTACCAAACAGAGCTAAACGGCACGTTTACCAGGGTGTGCGGGTCAGCCCCGTTCTCCGCGTGTGTGGCTGCACAACCCGTCCTTCCTGTGTATCGCGGATGGCCCCGTACTGCTTGTCCCCCCTCCGCTTTCACCCCTTCTGGCCCGGGCAGACTTGCCCTGGATGCAGGCAGGCGCTGCGCCCCCTTACTACTGCGGCTGCCTTACCTGTGTGTCTCGCGCGCTGTCCGCGAGATCCTCCGACGGTGCAGCAGTCGCTCAGATGCTGCCGCTTGGTGCTCCTGCCCCTCCGGTGGACCCATGGTTCTTCTCCTTCCTTCGTGGGTGGTGCCCGGCTGCATGGTGCTCCGCTGCAGCTGTAGCACCCCAGCTAACCGGCTCATAGCTGCTCCTGTGCTGCTGGCAAATCCTCTCCTCACGCTGCCTCCGGAGCCTCTGCGACTTCTTTTCTCCTCTCGGACCGGACGACCTCCAACGAAACGAGCAACAAAACAAAATCCTTTTCTGGTCCTTGCGGGCGGGAGTCCTTCTGCCAAGGCTGGATGGAAGCTGCCTGCAGGGGGCCGCCCGATATAAAGGGAGTAGCTCCACCCCTTTCTTTTGTAGCCCTTTGTGGCCTTTTCCAATTTCTGCTGAGCTTTCTGCCGGTGCCTCCCGTTCGTCCCAAGGGGGAAAGGGGAGGACAGGAGGAGGACTCCGTCCGGGTTATCGGGGTGCCTCCTCCATTTTCTTTGTTTTGTTCGTCATCACTGGCATAGTTTATAGCCTGGCTAAATGCCCACCACAGGGTTAGAACGAGGTTGGGTTACTAGGATTTGTCAGCCTAGTTAAGCAGACTTAACTCACCCCTTCGCAATCAGAAAATGTACTACCACAGGAGGGGGTGCACAGTGCTTAGAAACAGTCCTTTGCAGGAAGACCTATAAACTCCCCAGGGATTGTTATTGGCCGCAACTCACATGCTAAAGCAAGAAGTATGTTGCATTATTTTTTCCGGCACTGTCTTGCAAAGATACGAATTAGGAATGCTTCCAGTCCCTTTTGCAAGGGTACTATGGACATTGCTATGCTTTCAATCCCATGATGCTAGTCGCTGGATGTGCACTGAGGCAGAAAGAAGTCTAGGAATGCTACCCCCGCCAGTTTGGATGGAACAGGCATACAAAATACCTAGTCATGTACCAATCTGGTTAGCCATTGTGAGCTTATCAATCAGTTTGGCAGCATATGTCCTCTGCAACATGGCAGACCCGGCCCTTTGCACCATTGCACCTAGATACTCTAAAGATTTGCAAGGGATTGGACAAACCATACCAAAAAGACTCACCCTCGCCCTATCCATGGCCACCAAACTCCCACCATCAGATAGGGTCAAACCTATAACGTTCCTACCTCAACTGGGCCAAACCATCACCAAACCTAAAACCCTGACCTCATCTACCAAAACACTGCCCAACTCCCAACCCCTGATCAATGGTTAAAATGATATGCCTCCAGACCAACACCCAACCAAATGCGCCCCACCGCAACTAGAAACCTTAGACTAAGCCACAGATTCGCTAAAAAACGCCCATCACTAACTATAAACTCCAACAAAACCAGCATTAAACCTTTACTAATAGGTCAGACAACGGTTAGCTCCACTAACAAACGTACCCACCTAGGTAAAAAAAAAAACAAAGCTACCAACATGGCTATGGAGAACAAAACCCCACTTATCAAAGGGGGACTCATCAATGCCAGGACATTAACAGCCCATGCGCTTGACATTAACAACCTCATAACTACCAACGACCTCCCCTTCTTAGCTATTACTGAGACGTGGCTCCATACCACCTCTGGACCACTGCTCTCCGTAGCTATTCTAGACAAGTATACTATTATCAGGCAGGATAGACATCTGTGAAAGGTGCTGGCGTTGCCATCATTGCTAAAACGTCCCTAGCCTTCAGACCTGCCACCACCACAACCTTCCCCTCCGGAGAACTCCTCTCGATCAAGCTACCCATGTCACCCATGCAAACCATAACAGTACACCTCTTGTACAGACCACCTGGCCCTCTATCCTCCTTTGAGGAAGACACAACCCTACTCCTAACAGCTAACGCCAAGCCAGGCTCACAAATGATACTCTTAGGAGAATTTAATTTAGGACTCCATGACCCAAAAGATTCCAATGCATTAGCCATTGCTAACAACATTGCAGATCTAGGCTTTACACATCGGGTCTCACAACCCACCCACAATAAAGGCATATTATTAGACTGGATCACAGATATCAATTGCAAGATCAACATTCTCTCTAACCAGCCTTGCGTCTGGACCAACCATCATGCTATTCTTTTCCCCATACAAAATGGCATTCAGCCTAATTCCGACAAACTGATGGCACTTCCCAGACAGGCCAGAAACATGCGGAAAAGCTACTTCCACTTCTTCAACCTCTAACCAACCCTACCATCCTTAATGATGACCTTACTGCCTTGGTGGACCTCTATAATGCCACAATACTCAAGGCTATCAATAAGATTGCACCACAAAAAATGTGAAAAGCTAAACCTCAATCACATTTGAATACTTGGTTCACCCCTCACCAAAGAATTCTGCGGAAAAACAAAAGAGCTGCCGAAACCACATGGAAAAACTTCCTTTCTACATCCAACAAAGATAGCTTCAACTTAGCTTCTTCTAATTACAAATCAGCAATTTTCTTAGCAAAATGTGACTCCTACAACGACCGGATCTCCAAAGCCAAATCCAACACAAAAGAGCTTTTTAGCATACTCAGCGAGTTAGAATCTCCCACCGCACCACCTATCTCATGTACCAAAGACCTCACATGGTGCAACAATATTCAAAAAGCTCTCTCTGACAAAATTGCGCTCCTCCAAGCTAAAATTGAGACCAGAAAAGCTAGTCTTGCCACTAACTTACTCCAACCCGTCACTCAAATTCCTTTACCTGAGCAACATGACTCATTCAAATTCTCCCCCCTCAGCAGTAAGGAAGTTGAGGATATAATTCTAAGTTTAAAACCATCCAGATGCCTGGGTGATATCAGTCCAGCAACAATTGTCAAAGAGACAGCAAAGGAGCTGGCCCCCTTTATCACCTCACTAATAATTGCATCTTTTGCATCCAACACAGTACCTACCAACTTGAAGGATACTTGGATCCTGCCACTTTTAAAGAAACCCTCCTTAGACTCTAACACCCCGACTAACTATAGACCAATCACCACTGTGCCCTTCCTTCTAAAATACTGGCCACAGCTGCCTACCTACAGATCCAGCACCACCCGGGAGGGTCTCATTTTACAGGGCTTTATGGGTCAAGCAAAGACCCTTGCAGGTAACTCTGGCTCCAACAGGTAACCAGTGAAGGTAAGAGAATGGGTGTTTTGTGGTCACATTGCCCCGCATTGCAAAACAATCAAGAAGCTGTATTCAAGACTATTGGAAACAACTGAATCTCATGCTCACAGAGCCCCAGGTACAGTACTTTAGAACAGGCCCACCATTTCTGAATTAGAACCATTTCATGTCAGCATACCTCTACACATCTTTGGAGAATGGGCCCCCTTTCCAATCTGACTGAAAGGACAGGGGTGTGGACCTGCAGTGATGACTGCACACTTGTTGACAGCTAATGCTGTTGTAATGTATGTGTCAGGATTACACCACGCTCTAACTCTCGTTTGCACAATAGACCATTACAAAATCTAGGTTCATCCCGTATTGCTAACCGTGCTAGGGGATCTCGGGATGACTTCAAATACTCAGCGTGGTATTCCATTGCATGCAGGTAAAGTCCCTACGTGTTGCGTTTCTTTCCGTGAACGCTGGGGGTTGTCATGGAAACATTGGCAGCCTTTCCATAGATGCCCATTGGCCCGGTTACGGCGCAACGTTTTACGTCAAGTCAGCTGATCCCTTTAAGACTCTGCCTCGTGGTCAGCGCGCTGCTTCTGAATCTCGTTTCAAGTGGCGTCTTTGTTGTTTCTTGCTTGATTTCTGGTATTTTCAACCCTCCTTTGCATCTTGGACATTCTGCATCTGCATCCCTGGCCTTTTCTACGATCTATCAGTATTTTGACCCGGAACGTTCAACGGACTGTTTGCCCTCTTCTGCTCGTTATTTCTGCACCTGGTCTACAACTTTGGATTTCACTTTTGGATTGCCCACGTCTCACCCTTAAACTGTTCTCTAGCATTTACAGAACTTTTCATGGACTACCTTTGTACTTCCTTGGATTTTCAGGACTTGGTTCCAGGCGTCCTTGTTTCGTCGGGTGATAGGTGGTTCAGGACTCTTAACAGGCATCCTTGTTTCATCGGGAATAGTCTGTGCAGGACTTGCTCACCGACTTCCATTCTCCCTTGCACGAGCTCCTCCATCACCAGAAGGATACCGGAACTCTATCCAGGGGTTAACGCTCCATTAACCTACGGTAAGATCTACACTGAACTCTAGTACATTCAACTTCTCGATTTTGTCACTTAGTTTACTCTTGGTTATTCTTCCAGGGGTACACCTCTCATCTGTTGGTAATTCCTTGACAGACATCAGTAACATAGCCTTAGTGAGTATCATTGCTGTCAATCTAATTAATGAATTCTGGTGTGTACTCTTGGTCAACCACGTGTTTCATTTTTTCCTTGCAGCCAGCGGTGTACCAGGGCGTACTCAATTTCGGGCAATACTCACCTCAATCTGTCCTTTCGTTCTCTTGAGGGGTATATTGTCAGAAAGACCAAAGAACTTCACGAAGTGTCAAAGACTGCTGTTTTCTTCTGTTTTTAGACGCACGTCTAACAGTATGAAACATGTAAGGCAAAATGCCTAAAGTTGAATTTTACATTTGAACAATCATTTATGCTGTTACTTTGATGGTAATGAAAGATCATTTATTATAAGTACAGGCAGACAACAAAGGCCAATGCATTTCGGACCTATAATGGTCCTTCTTCAGGGCGAGATCTGCATAGTGTAACAAAAGAAAGAAAAGAAAACAAATGCAAAATCTTAACAAAAATAGAGCATAGTACCTGGCCTGTACTATTAGGAGGAACAAATCCACCGAAATAATGTAGATACGTTAAATAATCTGTCGTAAAGAGTAAAGAAAACAAAGAAAAATACCTGTGGATATGTCAGGTCATTCGGTGCATGGTAGAGTGTCTAAAAGTGTGAAAAAGTGCAAGATTACAGAGGTAAATGTTCGTACCTGCAAAGATGACAGGGCGCCGATACAGACTCATCAGATCATTGACCCCATTGTCAACTGTAGCCTTATTAGGCTAAACAAATATATATGTGTGTATCAGTAAAGTAAAAAGAGGGTTTAGGGCTTCCAAGCGATCAAGGAGCCTGTGGCTCATAGCAATAGCTAATAGACGTGTAACTGTCTGCTTACCTCGTGTAAGAGTGGCGCTGTGCGTCCGTCTGCAATAACCTCAGTTAGATACTGAGTAAAAAGTCAGAGGGTGATCGTATATATATTCAAATATGATTGGAACATCCTAAAAAAATGTAATACAGGAACGTGTCATGAGGTAGCCTGGGGACTTCAGTGTCACAGCCTTGTAGATGATGCAACAGGATTTTAAGACGAAACAGGCTTTCAGCGGGAGCTAGTGCAGTTCGATGAGGGTCAGCGTAATGGGGTTGAAGTTGTTTTCTGGACTAAAGGGCATTATTTTCTGCAGGAAAGACAGGTGCTACAAATCTGTTTGTGTCTTTCTTGTGTGCTGTTTGAACTTGAAGGGTCTGCCGATAAAGAACACAAGGGACTTGGCGCAGGTGGTCCGCTGGGGTGTGAAGCCCTCGAGATTCACAGGAGAGAGGCAGGTCTGCATGTCAGGAAGTGTAGTGTTATTGGTCAGCAGTAGGAATTCAATCTTGGTGGGGTTGAGCTTCATGTAAGCACCGCACATCCAGGACTGGATCAATGTGAGGCAGGCCTTGAGCCTGTGGATTTCTCTGATGGAGGTAGATTTGCGTGTCATCTGCGTATTGGTGGATGTGGATGTTATGTGGAGCAAGAAGGGTTCTGAGCGGTTGCATGTATAAATTGAAGACCACGGAGGACAGGATGGATCCTTGCAGGATTCCACATGTGATGGGTAGAGATGGTGATCTGGAAGAAACTATTTGTAGAAACTGTTGGTGATTAGCAAGGGGGGATATGAATCAGCGGGGGACAATCTCAGTTATTCCCATGCAGCCATGTAGATTGTCGGCAAGTGTCTGGTGGTCTACTCTGTCAAATGCTACCAAGAGCCCAAGATAAAGTACAATGACTACAGCCTTAAAACGTTTTTTTCCAGATACCTTTAGCCACTGACCAAAAAAATGCCAATCCAAAGTCAAACCAAACTTCCTTGTGAGCTGTAGCGGATATCTTAGAGAGACCAAATGAACAGAATATTTTTAAACCAGCACATCTGAGAAACATATGAACTACATGAGATTCTACCTTCTTGACTATGGACGTTCAAATATCTTTCCTAGGCACCACCAGCTTAATTTGTCTGGTGTATAGTCACTTGGCCCCTCAAGTCACCACACGCCATTTCTTAATTACTCCAGAGTCCATTATAACTGGTCAATGGCTAGTGTACATTTTGAGCCCTAGCCAGCAGGCAGACAGACAGACACACACACACACACACAAAGCCTCCCAAATTATTAGTCTGAATCCTGTTCCTGCAGTAGTTAAGCAAAGACAATCAGATTCATTAAACCCCCTTCAGTTGTTCAAGATCAGTCACCACTCCAACATTAATCTTGCAAAAATAACCAAATCAAATTTGTGCTCAAATATTTCTGAATCTAAAGATAAATGCTACTCTGGTTAAATAAGCCCATGTGATCAAAATCATAAAGTTGGCAAAGACAAAGAATACCTGATGGCCTTAAAATGCCCCATCTACGGCAATTCCAGCAAGTTCTTGGTAGGTTATATACACATGAACTTGTGGAGCAGAGGTATCTACATTTTCCATGTGATTGCCACCAAGGATTTCAATTTAGAAGGAAACCCCATCTTTTAATGATCTAATGTAAGGGCATACACATTCTTTAAAATAGATCTGAGTGCTAAAGGGTAAGTCACACAAACACCCACCCATACACTCACCCAGACCCTTAATGCAAAGCAACTAGGCAGCCCAGTTGTAACCACAGAAGTAAGGCAATGTACATTCCCTACACCACTCTCCTTGAAAAGGTGTGATACATCATGTTTTTCCCCGATCCAATATGAAGCCTGAGGTCAAAGTGTTCATTCTGGATACTTACTTGCTAGTCAGGAAAAAGGGAAAGAACCCCCCATAAAAAGCACAAAAACAAAACCCTAGACAGCAGACCCATTTTATCCAAACTAACTTTGCTAAGAATGAATATTGACAGAGACGGACACCATGAGATTAGAGTCTCAAAGTCTAAAAGCAGTTTCAAAAGTAAACTTCATAGCTTTAAACGGCTCACCACACAACTCCCTCTTTATGTAGGTTGTCGTTGTAATTAGAAAGATCATTGAAATCTCTAGAATGTCCTTACCCGAAAAGCTTGCTGCTTTCAATTAGGAACTCCTATACACTTTCAAACTGGCAAGTGTCCCACCATATCTCACGTATAACGAGTGTCCAACACCAATTTTATCCGTCAACAAACAAGGTAAACATATTCCGATTTCGAGCAGATACTCTGATCAACAAATGCTTCCTTTAACAAAAAAGATAAACCTCTGTTGACTTTATGTGCACATTTCACTCTACCACACCTCTTCAGGACATATACTAATCAATGTCACTCTACCACACCTCTTCAGGACATATACTAATCAATGTCACTCTACCACACCTCTTCAGGACATAAACGAATCAATGTCACTCTACCACACCTCTTCAGGACATATACTAATCAATTTCACTCTACCACACCTCTTCAGGACATAAATGAATCAATGTCACTCTACCACACCTCTTCAGGACATATACTAATCAATTTCACTCTACCACGCCTCTTCAGGACATAAACTAATCAAAAAGGGCTTCAGATCCGAGAGGAACTAACCACTGAAACCTTTGGTAAACATCACATTTTCATTCCAACCATTTTAGCATTAAAATGCGATTTCCATGGAGGGCGCCTCTTCTAGTATAGATTGTTGGGTAGTTGCATCAGCGGTTAAATGAGTGGGAAGCACTTGCCCACCCATTCATTCATTCAACCGCTGCAGCAACTACTCAAAACAAGGACCCCATCATCAAACCCAGCCATCTACTAGAACTCCTAATAAGGACGCACCCCTTTCTGATTCCATTGCATTTCTTTTGCATCACCATAGTAACCCAAAACATGTTGAAGTGCTGATCTTGAAACAATTCCCATCTTCAATCTAGCTGGAATTCCACTTTCAGAGGCTGAAACCTCAGTTCTTACTAAAGGCCTATCATTTGTACCAACAGGCCGAACTGATTGGTACGACTCTGAAATGGAGATTCAAACCTTTCTACGTACAGTAAGGTTACGAACATTTTTCCAAGAACACAATTTAGAAGCGGAGGAACAAGAGGAAGACACGGGTCTACACAACTCCTCTTCATTTACACCCTCCGATAGTCAAATACCTAGTGAACTTTTAACATTCAAGAGATGTATCTTGAAAGATTTTGCCAAATTACAAACTAAAACAATCAAAACTAAACACAATTTAACTCGAACTGAGAAAGAAGCTCTCATATTGCTTCAAAAGAACAAAAATATTATCATTAAACCATCGGATAAAGGTGGTGGCCTTGTTATCATGACCACCAACCAGTACAAGAATATGGTGTTGGCACTACTTAATGGTTCAAACAGTTACATGGTTCTCCGCAAAGATCCAACACGAGAAATATGCCAAGAAATCTCTGAAACTGTGAATTTCGCTCTGCAACGCGACTTCTTCCTGCAACCAATTAGCACTAAAACACATACTTATTTTCAGGACACCACACATAACATCACCATATTTGAGGGTTTAGAATTTAACCCAGCAGAACAACTCTTAGTAAGTATGGATATCAAGTCACTATACACGAGCATCCCTCAGGAAGAGGCAACTGAATGTGCCAGAGAATGGCTTACTGCTGAAACCCCAACTGGCAGGACCCCCACCAGCTTCATCCTAGAGCTAATGTCAATTGCACTTCAAAAGAATTTCTTCGCCTTTGACAACTCACTTTACCTGCAGACAAAAGGTACCGCCATGGGCGCAGCCTTTACCCCGAGTCTGGCTATTCTGTTCATGGCAAAATTCGAAAGGGACTTTGTACTCTCGAACCTCAACAGATGGCATCTTCAGATCAGACACTGGTACCGGTACATAGATGATGTTATCTTTGTATGGACCGGCACCACCCCTCAATTAACAACTTTCTGGACCTGGCTGAACACATGCAATACTGATATTCAGAGTATCATGGAGCATAGTAACTCTGAGATCAAATTCCTGGATCTATCAATACGACAAAAAGATGGCAAATTGATATGCGATCTATATCGTAAACCCACATCCAGGAATACTTTACTACATTATGCCAGCAATCATCCTGCTCATACTAAGGATAATCTACCCTACGGTCAATAACTCCGAATACGTAGGAACTGCACTGTGCCCGAAGACTTTAACCGACATGCGGAGAGCCTAACCCCTCCCTTACGAGTAAGGGGCTACCCAAAAAAACAGTTAGAACAGGCCAGGAAAAGAGCACGTAATAGCAACAGGGACACTCTCCTTGAACTACAATGAGATATCCCTGCCAATAAAGAAGATCGCCTCACCTGTGTTGTTAACTTCGGTACTCACACCTCACAAGTCAAGAAATCACCAATACATATTGGCACATAGCACGCTTAAACCTTCCGGGCGAACCAACCCCAATATTTGCATATAAAAGGGCAAAGAATATCAAAGAATACTTGGTACATTCCCAATTTCAACCAAGTAGGAACCCCACGCGGACACTAAGACCACTACAGGGTCACCACCCATGCGGCAGCTGCGTGGCATGCCAATTTACTAAAAAGATGAGCAGCTTCCAAATCGGACAACGAAAATGGATATTAAGGGATCTCACAAATTGCAAGAGCCAAAACGTGGTCTATTGTATCGAATGCCCATGTGCCTTCCGTACATAGGCCAAACCACAAGAGCAATTAACATCAGGATCTCTGAACATAGGTCCAGAATTGGATTCAAAAAATTTGACAGCGCCTTTAGTAGAACACTACATAGCGGCAAACCATACACCAAACAACATCCTCTGGTGGGTGTTGAGAGGATCAAGGGAAGTCCTGACACCCAACAGAGCCTTTTGAGAAAGGAATCCAGATGGATCCATCGATTGGATACTTACCACAATGGTTTGAATGAAATCTTCCAGTCAGTAATATAAAAATACACACTAGATTCCCCATGCACCACAAGTGACATCTCGGCATTTAGGGGAACAATTGCCAGTCCACCTGAATGCGCCTCTGTGAATTTCCCAAATGGGTAATTCCCTGTGTGTTTAGCTTTTGTCCCAAAGGTTTTTGGCCCACTCGTTTATCTCCTTGGTTGACTCTTGGATTTAAGCTACCGATCTAAAAATCAGGTGGTGTGATACCCTCACTGCCAGTCCAAAATTATATGTATCAACTACTCTCAAAAACCCTTTAATTTGCCTGTTTACAGGTAAGGACAACTGCACCCCCTGACATAACACTTATAGTACAAATCCCCCTTTTTTTGCCGCAAGCACTCATCGCGGCCACTGCTGCCCTTTAAGATACCCTGTGCAGAATACAGAGACTGGAAAGCATTGCCTTCCGCCTCCCTGCAGTTCCGAGTGGTCTATACCCTAGGCTGCCATGATAACAATTGCAAACATCATCAGAACGTATGTGCACTCACCATGGCATTGGGCACAACAGCAAGATGACGCTGCATGCTCACATTCCCCAATTCAAATGGGACGTTTTAAACCTTCCTGCATTTATTTTTTGCAACCAGCACCCAACGCGGTCACTGTTGCCTGTAACAGATTGTGTGTGCAGACAATGGAGTGTGAAAGTTTGGTTCTTTGCCTCCCTGCTGTCCCGAGTTGCACACACCCCCAGTCACCATGACAACAAGTGTAAACATTACCAGAGCGCATGTGCGCACACCATGGCAACAGGCATATTAACAAGATGACGCTGCACGCCCCCACCCCTCATTCCAAGTGGGACGGCCGTGACAGCGAGCATCCAGCCTAACGCAGCAGAGCTCCATGCTGGTCAACCAGGTAAGCGAGCCCATGGCGAACTCCGTCGCATACGCAGATGAGCGTCTGCTCCCGCATATATCAAAATGATCCGCTTGCTTTGTCTGTTCCCCATAGTCAGTATGTAAATTTATACGGCCATTTGTTTTGCACAATCAGTACAATACTTGCTGATACTCACCTGTTAAAATGACAATACAGGAACGACACGCAGTTATTTTTAATTTTTAAATTAATTACAATAATTATGATGCCGAACTTTGCTCGAGTATCCAGCATATGCAAAGAAAAGGCGCACAGCACTTTCTTAATTTAACTCCGCCGCCTTAATTTAACTCTGCTTAATTTAACTTTCTCTGCTGCACTACACCTTCAACCTCATTTTAAAACGAGGTCCGGGCATTCCGCCCTTGTTTTTGTGTTTCCAGGAACCCTTTATCAGCAAGCACTGTCTCACTACGTGTACCTGCCATCAAATTACTTGGAGTACACCGAAGCAGTGTTCTTGTATCTGCACCAGGTACAGCCTAAAACTTTTTGCAATGTTTCCTTGTTGAACCACGTGGCACTAAGTATTAATAAACTATTACTATAACTTAGGGCTTCAGAACTCCATCTTAATAAGCCTTTCTTGTTTTTGCCTAATTTCTTTCTTATAGAAAATACCCAGATGTCTGATTTTTGCCTACAACACCGCAGTGGTCAGTCACATGACTGGTTCTGACTAGCCTGGTGTCTGTCTCTGTGTGGCCTGAACCTGAGCACTTGGGATTTGAAGCACCGGCAGGTAAGCCTCCCGACCGGTGCTGAGTTTTTCCCAATGAGTATACCAATGCCCTATTATCATGGGCATCCGCACCTCAACCCCACTCACCTGATATCCCTATATTCTTTACAGGGTCCCCCCCCCCCATAGGAGCCCTGATGAAGGTGGACCTATTTCAATAGACTACCGCCGAAACGTGAAGAAGACAGGGAATCCAACTGAACATCCCTGCATTTTGGAACTCTTTGTTT
This sequence comes from Ambystoma mexicanum, assembly GCF_040938575.1. Taxonomy (NCBI): domain Eukaryota; kingdom Metazoa; phylum Chordata; class Amphibia; order Caudata; family Ambystomatidae; genus Ambystoma; species Ambystoma mexicanum. The sequence goes on along the minus strand of NC_090936.1, from coordinate 99,138,907 downwards.
TGTTCCAATACTCAATCCTCACGTTGGCAAGAATAAAATATATCTTATATCCAAAGACCCTGCAGCATTAACTGCTCTGCATAGAAACAATTACAGAAGGGACTACTAAGAAAAAGTCCCCACTTTTGGGAGCCATGATGCCAAATATCCATTGAATCATTATCAGGCATCTGTTTCTTCCTTTCTGCATCCCATTATTTGCTATATATGTTCTCTTAGTGAATCAACTAGATGACATTGTTCTTTTATTTTACTGTTTCTGCTTTTTTCATATGTTTCTCTCACAATATTTTTGAATTTTTTACTGTATGTACCATGTGGATATATTTATTTTCCTCCTATGCCCTTGGTTGAGACTTTAACCATATTGATTGATTGATTTTTTGTTATACTGTCTTGTTAAAAATATATGATTCATACCTTTTATGAATTCAGAGTTGATTGTTTTTCTTTCTATTCATAGTGTTCATTTACCTGTTAAGATTTGTCATTCCCATTTATATGCTTGTCGTTGAAATATACAGCAAGCACATCTCATGAGGGGAAACTTTTGAATTGCGGCAGATTTAGTCCTAAGATTTCCGCATTAAGGAAACTTTATTTAAAACCAGTTGACAGATTTATAGAATCAGATATCTGTCCACCCTATATGTTTGTATTTACTCTCTTAGAAGAAGAATTATTAGTAAGGGGACATTCCTATGTTTAGAAGTGCAACGTGACACAGCACTATATATTAAGGTTTTTACGTATAAAGATTGAGGTAAAAAAAGGAAAACAGATTTGTAGGAATGTGTGTGAAGTTCGAATCGCTTTCGGTTTGGGGACCGGAACACTGGATTACAAGCTCAGGAATTTTGCCCGTACCAATTGTGCCGTTTGAAGTTAGAAGCATGCTGATGAAAGAGAGATGATGAACATGAAGCAATAAGGAATGGACACCACTTACTACATCTAAGTTTGTGAAACATGAGAATGAAAGCATAAAAAAACCTATGGACTACGAATTGAAGGAGTAGCAGATAACTTATAACTGCACACCCCCATGAGGTTGCAGTCTAATTTGCAATTAGCAGCTATTTTGATTTACTTGGAACTAATCTGATTTGATCTGTTTGCCTTGAGAAAGCCCAGAGGGCGAAACTGATGGCCATACAGTTGGCAGACTCTTTGTAAACCAAGTCACTAATTACTAATACACGAGGAGTAACTATGCAGGGACGTCATTTGGGGTGTCCCAGAGGTAGCAACTGCTACCCCTGGCTCCCCCTCTGCTACCCCTAAACCTACTGGACAAAGAGGCAGTCCCAAGAGCAGATATCTGTGTTGCACCTGAAAAAGGCGGTTGTAAATGCAGCTAAATATGCCACCGTTTTTTTCACCTGTAATCTAGATCTCATTAGCTTGAGAAATAACGGATACAGGAAAAACTATGAAGCCACCATCACTAACAGGTTGGCAGTCCATTGGTGAAGCATGCCTGAATGGTTGGGTGCAGAGGCAGGGCTGTCTGTGCAGCTCACACCAAGTATTGTAGCAACAGGAAGGGTATGGGGGCTAGGTCTAGATAGCTGGGAATGGGTAAGAGCAGCCTGCAGTACTCGGTGACAGCACGCCATGAACACACATCTCATCAGTGTTTCTCATTGTCTGCTTTGCACATCCAGTGAGCCACTGGGCCTGTGATGAGAGAGGTGTGCCCCAGTGGCTTCTGCCACCAATCCTGCTTGGGCACTGTGTGACCTGACCCAGATCTGCCAGACCTGGATCACATGCACAATGTAGATACACGCAAGGTGAGATAATTTACATGGCGTTGCCCTCCGCCTTTGAAGTAAACCATCTGTTGCTTGCTCAAACAAAAAAATATATATATTTGGAAGGATAGCTCAGGGGCCACGCACTTGCTTTGGAACAAGAGGATGCAGTGCAACATGGGTTCAGTTCCTGTTCAAGTGCTTAGAATCTGGAGAAGGCTGGCATTAAGCAAGATATAATGGACCAAAGAAAATAATAAAATGGGCCTTTTCTAGGGGTGGTGTCATGCAGCTGTTGCTGTTTACATTTTAAAATAAAAAAAACCTGCAATTACTGTGACCTGCAATACATCCTTTCCCTCGATCTCCCATCGAACAAAAATAAACTGTAGGTTACTTACCAAATATGTAAAACAGAAAGGTGATGGCTGGAAGGTTTCAAATCATTTATAACCACTGCCACAGCTCTGGACAACCTTCCAGCCCATTGTTATTCTGGCTGGATTGGTTTTGGTCAGTTGCTGTTTCCAGTCTGTGGCCAGACACTTGGCAGGCACTGGATGTCTGTGCTTTGGGGTTTAGGCCTCTTCGAAATGCTCTGTCTGTTTAGAGTTTAGCTCGACTGATGTGAGCAAAAAGCGTGTGCTGCAAACTCGCATCTCAGAACAGGTTATCTCAGGTTATCACGCCATGTTCTTTCTGGAGAGGAGCGCCTGCCACCCTTTTTTGAAATATTTGCAAGGAACTTGGGGTTGGTCACCCATAGGTACCTGGGGACAACCAGACGTGGACTCCCTGCTCACTGTGCTCAGAGAGGCACATCTTCACCTCACTGCTGAGGCCCAACAAGGCTGAAACACGTGTATGGGGTTGCTGTTGGTACTCTTGTTCAGAGAGGAATTACCATAGCATATCAGTGCTGGACTGCCCATGTGATCGGGACAAAGACTGATATGCAAATGGATATTTCTCATCTGTGAAAGGTACAGTGAGCAAAAATTGTGTGCTGCAAACTCATCTCAGAACAGGTTATCATGCCATGTTCTTTCTGGAGAGGAGCGCCTGCCACCTTTTTTTGAAATATGTACAAAAGTCCAGGTTTTTGTGTTGTATGTCTGCTTACATTCAAATTAATTTGGTAATATGGGCCTATACACACACTGATATTAACGCTACATATGCTGATCCATTTGTGTATTTATTATTTATCTGTTTATACCGTGCCGTAAGCCCGCAGGCATCTGGGCGCCAACATAAAGATGAAAAACAGACGTAGACAGGTCACGGGACAACGTAGATCAAATAACTATCATCATAAGGACATTGGACTGACTCCGGAGGGCATTATCTGAAGAGGTGGGTCTTAAGTTTTTTACGAAAGGTGGTGTATGTCTGTTCCAGTCTTATTTGTGATGGAACATTGTTCCATTTGATGGCAGCTTTGATGTGAAAAGCTTTGCCCAGTCCATTAGCTTTCTTAAACCTTGCGATCTCCATTTGGCCTTTTGAATCTGATCTAAGTGCACAACCCGGCACATAAGCGGCCTTTTCTTTTTAAGGTAGGCTAGAGCTTTCCCATGTAGGCACCTATGTGTCAGAGTGAAGTCCTTAAATTGGATTATATCCTCCATGGATAACCAATGCAGGTTTCTTCTGTCTTCACTGATGTGTTCCTTTTTTGTTTTCCTTTTTATGATTCTCACAGAGCTGTTCTGGATTGTTTGGCACTTGGCGATATGTCCCTTGTTCGCCCCCAGCAAGAGTGCATTACCGTAGTCCAATCTGGAGAGTATGGTTGCTACTGCAATTGTCCCGCAATTTTCCTCACTCAGGTACGGACGAATTGCCCTGAGGAGCCGAATATGGTAGGAGCAGTTCTTATTTAGTTGCAAGACATATGCCTCTGTGCTCAAGGACGCTTCCAAGTGGATCCCCAATGTTTTAACTTTATTTACAAATTTTGGGAGTCATTAATGAGAAAGGATTCATATTGGTGGTTTAGTTTGGCCAGTGCTTGGTTTGTTCCAAAGACCATTAACTCAGTTTTCTTTGCATTCAAACACAGCCAATTATTATTCATCCAATTCTCGATTGATTTATAGAGTGTCTCAACATTAGCACTGTCTTGGGAGCAATTTCCACTCAGTTCGACCACCAGCTGGGTATCATCAGCGTAGTTTGTAAAAAATGCTCCAATTTTGTCAAGGACCACGCATAGGAACCTGATGTAAAGCTTAAAGAGAAGCAGTGATAGACTTGCCCCTTGTGGTACACCACAGCTGATGGTCTCTTCAAAAGAGAAATTATCTCCCCAATGAACCTTAGATTTCCTGCCAGTGTTAGGACACCACCTTCACTTACCGTTGGGCGGTCCTTGGGGGGCTGCCTTGGCGCCAGGCGCCGCTGGGGATTGTATCCCCGCTACCGTTGGTGGGGGCTGCAGGGATATGGGGCATCTTCTCGCCGGGCCCTGACTGGCGCGCATGCGCAGTCGAGCAACGACGCGAGGCTTGCGTTGCAGGCCTCGCTTCCGGCTTCCGCGCATGCGCAGTCGGGTGACGGCGCGAGGCGTTGCAAGCCTCGCTTTCGCACCGGGGGCACGTTCCAGGAGGTGTTGCCTGTCTGGCCTCGCTTCGCGAGGACTTCCTCATTAGCGGTCGGGTCGGGAGCCAGTCGCGTCTCAACACGGCTTGGTTCCCGACCCACTGCTTCGCTCCTGAAGTTTCTGCCTGTCAGAACCTTGCCCTTACCTGCTTGCCTGTTCGTGTCCTTCCCCGTAGCCTCTGGGAAGGCCCTGTTCTGCCTCTGCTCCTCCCTGCCTTGATCTGCCTTGTTCCTCCTGTCCCTGCCTCCTTTCTGCCCTGTTCCTTTTGCCAGTACTCCCCTTTGGTTCCCTGCCTGGGTCCTGTCCCCTCTCTGTTGACCAACCCGTTTTTCACTGCCTGATCCCGTCTGCTTCCTCCTGGCCAGTACCTTCCCTGGTTGGATCATTCGTCCTTCCTGTTGCCAGCATCAGTTTTCCTCCAACTACTGCATCAGAAGCTGGACCAATTTCTACCTGCTCAAGTGGACACCTGGACGGCCTTCCCTATCAGTGCTTGCACTGTTCTGGCACCACATGAATCCCCGGGGAAGTGCCTTGACTGTGGCGTCAGGAGTTAGTTCCCCTTCAACCCTGTGCTCGTAGGGCGGAAGTGGAGCTGGCTTCTGGCGTTACCATTCTTCGGACCAACGTCAATTGACAGCCTGGCATTTCCACAACGCGCATCCTCTGGAAGATCAGGTACGCCACGTCCCAGGGACGCACATCTTGACAGATTGAGACGCCTTACTACCAGCCCAGAACTGGAGATGGACGACGTCCAGGAACTCCGAGAAGAAATGAGGACCCTGAGACTAGAGATGACTGCACTACGTCAAGAGAATGTGGCTTTGCGACATATGGTCGCTCAAGGAACCGGCAGTCCATCCCAAGCAGAGGCCGCCATGGCCCATACAACGCCACAGAAGTTTGACGGCGATCCGAGGCGTGTGGCAGAATTCTGTAATCACTGTAAGATACATTTCCTGTTAAGTTCCTCCCAATTCAGCCAAGATAAGGCTAAGATCGGCTACATCCTCGGAAACCTGACCGGGAACGCCTTGGCCTGGGTAACACCCTTGGTCGCTGCTAACAGTCCTATCCTAAGTGATTTCGGTGCCTTCAAGAAGGCGTTCTTGGAGGTTTCTCAGTCACCTAATCTGGCGGCCACAGCACAGAACCAATTGGTGGATCTGAAACCGAGATCAAGCGACATTATTACGTACATTAGTCGTTTTCGCCAGGTTGCTGCTGATTCACTATGGCCAGAAATAACCCAGAAGACATTATTCCGACGAGGATTAAGAGAAGAGTATAAGGATGAATTACTGCACATACCGGAACCCGATACCTTACAAGCTCTTCTGGACCAAGTCCTCCGGATTGATCACCGACTGACAGAACGCAAGGGTGAGCGACGGCGATACGAAAGAACAATCCCAAGACCACAGTCAATACCGATTGGGATACCAGGTACCACTGAGACCGGTCCGGAACCGATGCAACTGGGTGCCATGAGAGGGCCACTGACTGAAGCTGAGAAGAAGCGCAGAAGAGATCAACGTCTGATGGAATTGTGGGGGTGATGCACACTTCCTGGGTACCTGTCCTCGGCGACCCTTGAGAAAGTCGGAAAACTAAAGGGCCTGTCGTGTATTGGGAAGGTATTGACGGGCCTTACATCCGCAACAGTCCTTCCTAACTCTGAGGACATCCTGCAACCCATGCAGCCCGCGGTCTTGATGGTATTAAATCTCAAGGTGGCCTGGCAGAGTAAGTCTGTGGACACATTCGGTCTTGTGGATTGTCGGGCCTCTGGAAACTATCTGGATGGGGATTTTGCGACGAGGAACAGCATACCCCTTCACACCAAAGAACATGCCTCATTAGTAGAAGTAATAGACGGAACTCCACTGGCTTCGGGACCTATTCGTCAACACTCGGGTCCTCTACAACTCCGGATCAACGGACACCAGGAACTCATATCGTTGGATGTAATACGGTCCCCAACATATCCCATTGTTCTTAGATTACCTTGGTTGCTGCAGCATAATCCTAAAATCGACTGGGGAACACAGACTCTGACGTTTGACTCCGCTCTCTGTGCCAGAGATTGAGCTACTACAAGGAACATCCCAAGATCCCTGACAGCCACTGTAAACATGGAAGGTAACGGAATACCTAGGGTTTGCTTATTGGAATCCGTCCCATCTGAGTACGTGGCATTCCGCGATGTGTTCTCAGAACCTGGGGATATACCACTACCTCCCCATAGGTCTTGTGACTGTTCCATTGAACCTTTACCTGATTCAGTCATCCCACATGGGAAGGTGTATTCTTTAACCCCTAAGGAGAGAGAAGCATTACAGGAATATCTGGAAGAATGTTTACATAAGGGATATATTGCTCCCTCCAAGTCCCCGGCTGGATTCCCGCCGTTTTTCGTTAAGAAGAAGAAAGGATCTCTACGCCCCTGTGTGGATTACAGACAACTGAACGACATCACACGGAAGGACAGGTACCCCCTTCCTTTGATCCGAGACATCATTGAATCCCTTCGCTCAGCTCGTATTTTCTCCAAACTGGATCTCCGAGGAGCGTACCATTTGGTTCGAATAAAACCCGGAGATGAATGGAAGACGGCCTTTAAGACACCATCAGGGCATTACGAATACCGGGTTATGCCGTTCGGCCTGTGTAATGCTCCAGCTGTCTTCCAACGATTCATGGATGAGATCTTTGCGGACCTGATCGGAGTCACTGTATGGGTTTACCTGGATGACATCTTGATTTTCTCCTCGTGCCAAGAGGACCACGTCTCTCATGTGAAGGAAGTACTCAGTCGACTGTCCTTAAACCATCTTTATGCCAAAGCAGAGAAATGCCTATTCCATCAAGACAGTATCGAATTCCTCGGTTATGTAATCAATGACTCCGGAATTCAGATGGATCCTGCTAAAGTACGAGCTATACTGGAATGGAGGCAACCCCATGACGTGAAGTCCTTACAACGTATCTTGGGTTTCGTCAACTTTTATCGACGGTTCATCCCTCATTTTTCCCAGTTGTGGGTTCCTCTAACACATTTAACAAGCAGCAAGGTGCTATTTGTTTGGAAAACTGAGGCCACGACCGCATTCAGACGCCTTAAGGAAGCTTTTAGCACTTCTCCTATCCTACACCATCCAGATTAACTAAAACTATTCATTGTTGAGGCCGATGCGTCCAATTTCGCCATAGGGTCCGTTCTACTACAAAAGGATCAAGGATCGGGAACAGAATTCCCAGTGGCGTACTACTCCCGTAAGTTAAGTGCCAGCGAACGCAACTATGCAGTTGTCGAGAAGGAGCTCCTGGCTTTTAAGGCGGCATTCGAGGAATGGCGACATCATTTATTGGGCGGAAGGTATCCAGTAGAGGTCCGCACTGATCACCGCAACTTGCAATATCTCCGTCCCTTACAGTATCGGACTTCTCGCCAGGCTAGGTGGGCCTTCTATTTCTCACACTACGATTTCACCATTACTTATATACCCAGTTCCCAGAATCAGAAAGCGGACGCACTTTCCCGCTCGCTTGAGGAGAACGTCGAACATGACTATTCGGATCAATCTTTGATTGCCTCAAAGCATTTCTTGTCTTACATCTCACCTTTCCTGGATTCCATAGCTCAAGGGACCTTGGCTAGCCCTGAAAGGAGAACCCTGCTAAAACAACCACAAATTAAGGAAAAGGACGGTATGCTGTACTATGAAAACCGGTTGTTCATTCCCACCGCTTCATTACGGACTGCTATCCTACAAGGATTCCATGATTCCAAGCTCGGAGGACATCGGGGAATACGGGCCACCCAGGAACTGATAGCAAGGCAATTCTGGTGGCCAGGGTGGGCCAACCAGATCAGACAGTATGTGGAAAGCTGCCCAATCTGTACCCAGACTAAAATACCACGAGGAAAACCCCTGGGACTATTGAAACCCCTTGAAACCCCACCCTATCCTTGGCATACCATCGCCACAGACTTCATCGTCGATCTTCCTCCGTCTGAAGGCAATACTTGCATCATGGTCGTCATAGACTGTTTTACCAAAATGGCACATTTCATTCCGTTTTCAGGAATCCCTACCGCGGTCCAAATGGCCCAGGCTTTCCTTCACAATATCTATCGTTTGCATGGACTTCCTGAAAAGATCATCTCAGACCGTGGATCACAATATATATCATCCTTTTGGAGTCAACTATGCCACCATCTCGACGTCCAAAGAGCTCTTAGTTCTGGCTACCATCCACAGACCAATGGCCAGACAGAGCGTACCAACCAGACGCTAGAACAATACTTACGCTGCTATGCTAATGCCACTCAAACCAATGAGTCCTTACCAACGTTCGTACGGATTTCATCCCAAACTTTTCCCGTTTCGACCAGTCCAGTCCAGTACCGTGCCTTCCGCTGATTAACTCGTATCCAGGATCCAGAAAACACATGCCCAGGCTACTAGGGTTCTTGCCGAGGCTCGTGAGCGCATGAGGGATCAGGCAGACAGATGACGGAGTCCCGAACCTGCTCTTTTGGTGGGGAATCGGGTTTGGCTCTCTTCTAAGAACCTACCAGTCCGTAACTTGCCCACTAAACTTGCTCCCCGTTACTTTGGGCCTTTTTTGATCACGAAACGGATCACATCAGTGGCATTTCAGTTGCAGTTGCCGTCGTCTTGGCGGATACATCCTGTGTTTCATGTTTCTTTATTGAAACCTTACCTCCCAGATCCCTATGGTCGTTCAGGGTCTCGTCCCTCCGCTATTGATGTGGATGACGTGCCAGAAATCGAGGTTCAGGAGATTTGTGATTCGCGGATCCAGCGGGGTGTGCTTCAATTTTTGGTGGACTGGAAGGGCTATCCTGCTTCTGATCGTACCTGGGAGCCTCGGAGGAATGTACATGCCCCCGTCTGGTCCGCAAATTCTTTCTTCGCCATCCCTGGAAACCTGGGGCTCCTGGCCTTTCTGGGAGGGTCATAGTGTTAGGACACCACCTTCACTTACAGTTGGGCGGTCCTTGGGGGGCTGCCTTGGCGCCAGGCGCCGCTGGGGATTGTATCCCCGCTACCGTTGGTGGGGACTGCAGGGATATGGGGCATCTTCTCGCCGGGCACTGACTGGCGCGCATGCGCGGTCGAGCAACGGCGCGAGGCTTGCATTGCAGGCCTCGCTTCCGGCTTCCGCGCATGCGCAGTCGGGTGACGGCACGAGGCTTGCGTTGCAAAACTCGCTTTCGCACCGGGGGCACGTTCCAGGAGGCGCTGCCTGTCTGGCCTCGCTTTCGCAAGGACTTCCTCATTAGCGGTCGGGTCGGGAGCCAGTCGCGTCTCAACACGGCTTGGTTCCCGACCCACCGCTTCGCTCCTGAAGTTTCTGCCTGTCAGAACCTTGCCCTTACCTGCTTGCCTGTTCGTGTCCTTCCCCGTAGCCTCTGGGAAGGCCCTGTTCTGCCTCTGTTCCTCCCTGCCTTGATCTGCCTTGTTCCTCCTGTCCCTGCCTCCTTTCTGCCCTGTTCCTTTTGCCAGTACTCCCCTTTGGTTCCCTGCCTGGGTCCTGTCCCCTCTCTGTTGACCAACCCGTTTTTCACTGCCTGATCCTGTCTGCTTCCTCCTGGCCAGTACCTTCCCTGGTTGGATCATTCGTCCTTCCTGTTGCCAGCATCAGTTTTCCTCCAACTACTGCATCAGAAGCTGGACCAATTTCTACCTGCTCAAGTGGACATCTGGACGGCCTTCTCTATCAGTGCTTGCACTGTTTGTTACTCACCGGTGAGATGAGTGCGTAGAACCGGGGAGTATCCGAAACCCAGGAAGTTGCTTGAAGAGCTTTGGGTAGGGCCTCTACCCAAGCCTCCTCTCTGTGAGGGAATAAGACCTTCAAAATGATATGACCACTTGCTGTATTTAACCAGACAAGGGGACTGATCACCCAGAAGGGCGGGGAGAAAGCGCACCGCCACGAACCAGGCTGTAAAGGAAGAACAACAAGTAAGTAATATGAAGGTAACAGTTGTCCCCTGTAAGCCTTACTAACTGATAGAATACCTGGGCTTTTTCCCCCCGTAGGATAGAACAACAGCACAACCCGGGAATCACCTAGGAATATAATAAGACTTTAGTATCTAACTGGTTTAAACTATAACACAATTCAAGAGGTGGACAGGATCTTACCAGTGGAGAATGACTGGAGGATTTGAGTAGTTTAGAACACAACGACAGGGATAAAATAAGAAAAAGGTAATGTTAGTAGTAGGATACTAATACCCGGGCGGCACGAGGGTCGCACTGGATTCGGGATGGTGCACAGCTGCAGAGCGTCCTTGAGTGCACGGAAAAAACAGGTGCATTCCAAATGTTCCGTTTGTGAAGCAAAAAGTCTTACCACTGATGAACAAAGAATGATGATAACAACCAGTCGGGATGGTAGTTCCAGGTAAGGTAAGTGGAAGGCAGGTAAGGACTGGCGCGATGCAGAACAACCAGTCGGGATGGCTATTCCTGAGATAGGTAAGTCGAAGGCAGGCAAGGTCTGGTACACTAGCGGACAGGGACTATGGCAAAAGCGCGTAGAAGAGAAGTCCAGCAGAAAATCGTTTTTTCGGTACACAGGCAGGCAACAACAAAGACAGAACTTTTTCTAGCGGGGTCCGTGAAGCAAAAAACAGGTTCGGTACACGGGAAGGCAGTTCAATAAGGGTATTCCAGGGATAGAGGGTCCAGTAAACAGTCTGAGTCGAATCCGTAAGAACAAGAGGTTTAGCAAATGAAGACGGAACTTCTAAATGCCGGGAGTAGCTGTAAACAGAAGCGGCGCCCTGGCTGCCTCCATGGACTACATCAGTGAGAGAGGCGGGGCAAGCCAATGCGAGGCTCTACCGGCAAACTACCGTACGGAGCTAGGTTTTCTGGGGAATGTAGTTTCCGATTTGCTAACCTCCACGGCAGCTGCCATCGTGCATGAAATGGGGCAGCATAATGCTGAATACTTTTGGGGAGCGCTACAAATCTCCTATTCATTCTGGTAGTTGCACTAGGAAGCCGAAGTGCTAGAGGTGCAGGTGGCTGGGTTTTGCACACAGAGGGGGGTGAACGACGACCCATAACAGCATCCGCCCCCAAAGGCGGCGGCAACCCCTTGCGGGCATGGAAACGACGCAGGAGCACAGGTGAGTGGATATTACACAAGGGTTCCCAAGACCTATCCTCAGGACCGTACCCCTTCCAATCGACCAGATAAAAGGGCCGACCCCTGCGGAGTTGAAAGTCCAAAATATCAGCAACCTCATATTCATCTTCGCCATCCACGCGAATAGCGCAAGGTCGCGCAGGTAGGCGCGTGGAAGGAAGGCAAGGCTTGAGGAGACTGACGTGGAACACAGGATGCAGTTTCCATGAAGTTGGCAAAGAAAGACGCATTGCCACAGGATTCAAAACCTCCATAATGGGAAAAGGACCTACAAACTTCGGTAGCAGCATACGTTTGCCAGGAATACGTAGATTACGAGTAGACAGCCAAACCTTCATGCCCACTTTGTAATCCGGAGCTGCAGTCCTATGCCGGTCAGCGTATCTTTTTGCTCTCTCCTGTGCAAGTAGAAGGTGGGATCGAACTCCCCTACGGACTGAGTCCAATTCTCTTACACAAGCCTGAGCGGCCGGGTTGTCAATAGGGAGTGCCGGATCCAAAGCCAAAGAACGTGGATGGAATCCGTACAAGGCAAAAAATGGTGATACACCCGAGGCACAGTGTACTGAATTATTGTAGGCGAATTCGGCAGGGGCGAGTGTCTCTAACCAGGCAGACTGAAATTGGAGACACAGGCATCGAAGGAACTGTTCCAAAGTGGCGTTAGCCCTCTCAGTCTGTCCATCGGTTTGTGGATGGTATGCAGAGCTGAAACGATCGTCAATGTGCAGTGAAGAAGTCAAAGCCCTCCAAAAGCGAGAAGTAAACTGAGGGCCGCGATCCGAAACTATGATAGAGGGAAGTCCAAAGAAACGAAAGACATGCTTGAGAAACAAAGAAGCCAGGATGGGGGCCGAAGGTAACCCCGAGCAGGGGATAAACAGAGCCATCTTGGAGAAGTAGTCGATGACAACCCAGACGGTATCATAACCGCTTAGAGGAGGCAGGTCCACGATGAAATCCATGGAAACCATATACCATGGTTTATGTGGCACCGGAAGGGGTCGCAAAAGGCCCACAGACTTGGATCTAGAGACTTTGCATTGAGCACACACTGAGCAAGAGGCCACGTAATCGATGATATCCCTGGACATCGACGGCCACCAAGCCCAACGGCGCAGCGCCTCCAACGTCTTTTGTTGCCCCGGATGGGCTGCCATCAAGGAATCGTGTGACCAGGCTAAAGCACGAAGACGTGCTTCTCCAGGAGGTATAAAGAGACGACCCTGGATATAAGGCAAGCCCTGTACGATGTCGAGATTAAAGGATTCACATTCCTCATCATTTGAGGTCACCCAAGATGATATAAGGGCACGGAGCGAAGGCTGAGGAGTGCAGGCACAAACCACCCTTTCAGGTAACAGCAGGGGTCGATCAGCCTTAGAAACACAGGAACTGTGGGATAACCTTCAAAGAGCGTCAGCACAGGTATTGAGGCGAGCCGGTCGATATGTGATGACAAAGTTAAACTGGGAAAAGAAAAGATGCCAACGAGCTTGCCGGGCCGTAAGGCACTTCATAGATTTAAAGGCAAGGAGGCTACGATGATCCGAATAAACAGTGACCTGATGACGGGCCCCCAACAGATGATGACGCCATTCCGCAAAGGCATCTCTGATGGCTAACAACTCACGTTCCGTGATAGGATAATTGCGTTCATAAGGGGTCAATTTTCTGGAAAAATAGGCCACTGGATGGATTTCTCCTGAATCGGGACATTCCTGTGACAACACTGCCCCAACAGCTGAACCGGAGGCGTCTGCCTCCACTAGGAAGGGAAGGAGAGGGTCCGGGTGTTGCAAGACCGCTGCCGTCGAAAAGGCGGTCTTCAGGATTTCAAAGGCCTGCTGTGCCTCCGGATTCCATGCATATGGTTTTTTGGAGCTGGTCAGTGCCGTTAAAGGAGAAGAGATCGATGAGAATGAATGGATGAAACGCCGATAAAAATTGGAGAACCCCAAGAAGGACTGCAGTGCCTTAACTGAAGCAGGAACGGGCCATTCCAGAATCGCTCTAACCTTAGATTGGCTCATACGAATGCCACGACTGGTCAAGTCATAACCAAGAAATTCCACCTCGGCGGAATTAAATACACACTTCTCTGCCTTGACGTACAGGTGGTTCTCCCTCAACCTCTGTAACACAAGACGCACATGTACACAGTGATCTTTCATAGAGGATGAGTAGATAAGGATATCATCTAGATAGATTACGACAAATTGATCCAGATAGTCATGGAAGATGTCATTCATGAAGGCCTGGAAGGTGGCCGGGGCATTACAAAGTCCAAACGGCATCACTAAGTATTCGAACAAGCCATAACCTGTCTTAAAGGCAGTTTTCCACTCGTCCCCTGCTCTGATCCGAACGAGATTATAGGCCCCCCTGAGGTCAAGTTTAGTGAACACCACTGACGAACCAAGTTGATCCAGAAGCACTGATATCAACGGAAGAGGGTACTGATTTTTTACCGTAATATTATTCAATGCCCTGTAATCTATACAAGGGCGCAGGTCCCCCTCCTTCTTAGGGACAAAAAATAATGGAGATGCTGCCGGGGATTTGGAAGGCCTAATAAAGCCCGTGGCCAAGGCTTTGTCTATGTATTCTTTCAGAACCTTGTCTTCTGGTAAGGTGAGGGAATAGACTCTTCCGGCTGGTATCTTGGCCCCTGGTAACAGGTCTATTGGACAATCATAGGGCCTATGAGACGGCAATCGATCTGCCCTGCCCTTATCGAACACATCCCGAAAGGATTCGTATTCAGGAGGGATGTCTTTACTAGTGTCACGAACGATAATAATAAAAAAATAATAATAATTAGGCTTTTATATAGCGCTACAAACCCTCAGGTATCTGAGCGCTGCTTATTATTACCCACGGTGTGTGGTGCTCATTTATCGACCTCGGAAGGATGAAAGGCTGAGTTTGGCCCCGCCGGGATTCGAACCTGCGTTAACAGGCTCTGCACGGGTGTCAAAGCGGGCGCTCTACTCGCTGTGCCACTTGACCGGCACGATGGCACCTATGACAGACAAGGAAGCCACCAGAGCTTGACAGGAAGACTCCGGGCATACATACGTATCCTGAAAACAGTTTTCATTACACTCCAAAGAAGGGAAGCGAACACTTTTCTTTACCCAATCAATAGCAGGATTGTGGTGTTGCAACCACGGAATACCCAATATGACCTGATATTGAGGAGCTTTGATTAGATCGAATGAAATCGATTCAACATGTCCGTCTTCGGTCTTCATGCTGACAAGGGAAGTATTCTGTGTAACCAAACCGGATACCAAAGTTGTACCGTCCACAGTATGGACCCTCTCGGGTTGAGCCTTTGGTAGAATGGACACGTTGTTTTTTGCAGCGTAGTCAAAGTCCATATAGTTCCCCGTAGCTCCGGAATCTATAATAGCCAAGGAGGAGAACGTAGCGTCTTCGACCGTGGTAAATAATACAGGAAGACTGACAGGAGCAGACAAAAAACCCTGTGAGTCCAAAGAAGACACTCCCGGCGTAGGGACTCTATCTATCGCCGGGATTTGGAGTTTCCCGCCTTTTTGACCGGTCTTTTGGGACAGTCTTTCAATTGGTGTTCTGAAGATCCACAATACATGCACAAATTATGTGAACGTCGATATTCCCGTTGGGCCTGAGTCAAAGGACCCCTCACCGCCCCTATCTGCATGGGTTCTGGAGTCGGAGCAGGAGGAGTAACTACATCGGCTGGAATGGGGGTAAGGATTGATGTTTTACGTTCCCCTCTTCTTTCAGACCTTCGGGCATCTATTTGTAACACCAAGTCTAATAATTCACCGAAGGAGGTCGGAACGACCGGTACTGTGGCTAGGATATCTTTTAATTCTTCGGACAACCCCTGGTAGAATACAGCTGATTTTTTCTCTTCGGGCCAGTCCGTCTCAGCAGCTAGCTGATTGAATCTGGTGAGATAAGAAAAAAGAGAAGAAGAGCCTTGTCGTAGACTCAACAACTCCAGGTCCGATGCTTGAGATTTGTAACGGTTATCAAAAACCTTATTCATGGCCAATATGAGTTCGTCACAGTCATAGAGGACATAGCTGTTGGACTCAAGCAAAGGATTGGCCCACGCAGCCGCTGTACCCCCGAGATGGGAAAGAATAAAGGCTGCCTTGGTGGTGGAGTTTGGAAAGGCGGTGGGCCGACACAAAAAATGCAATTTGCATTGATTCATGAAGGTCCGATACTGCTTTGGATCTCCAGTGAAGCGTTCCGGAGGGGCCAACGGGAATTGAGTGGCCATCAAAACCGGGGTCGCAGAAAACCCAGAGGCGGAAGCTGAAGGTAGACCAGAACCTGAGGCGGCCGCACCCGCCATGTCTACCCCGAGTGTCGGGGGGTTTTGAATACTCCGTAAGCTGTCGATCCTTTGATGCATGGCGTCATGAGCTAAAGTCATGTCAGATCGTAACTCAGACACCAAACGAAATAAGGCAGCCAAAGGATCAGCTTCATCCATGGCTTCTGTTTTTGTTACTCACCGGTGAGATGAGTGCGTAGAACCGGGGAGTATCTGAAACCCAGGAAGTTGCTTGAAGAGCTTTGGGTAGGGCCTCTACCCAAGCCTCCTCTCTGTGAGGGAATAAGACCTTCAAAATGATATGACCACTTGCTGTATTTAACCAGACAAGGGGACTGATCACCCAGAAGGGCGGGGAGAAAGCGCACCGCCACGAACCAGGCTGTAAAGGAAGAACAACAAGTAAGTAATATGAAGGTAACAGTTGTCCCCTGTAAGCCTTACTAACTGATAGAATACCTGGGCTTTTTCCCCCCGTAGGATAGAAGAACAGCACAACCCGGGAATCACCTAGGAATATAATAAGACTTTAGTATCTAACTGGTTTAAACTATAACACAATTCAAGAGGTGGACAGGATCTTACCAGTGGAGAATGACTGGAGGATTTGAGTAGTTTAGAACACAACGACAGGGATAAAATAAGAAAAAGGTAATGTTAGTAGTAGGATACTAATACCCGGGCGGCACGAGGGTCGCACTGGATTCGGGATGGTGCACAGCTGCAGAGCGTCCTTGAGTGCACGGAAAAAACAGGTGCATTCCAAATGTTCCGTTTGTGAAGCAAAAAGTCTTACCACTGATGAACAAAGAATGATGATAACAACCAGTCGGGATGGTAGTTCCAGGTAAGGTAAGTGGAAGGCAGGTAAGGACTGGCGCGATGCAGAACAACCAGTCGGGATAGCTATTCCTGAGATAGGTAAGTCGAAAGCAGGCAAGGTCTGGTACACTAGCGGACAGGGACTATGGCAAAAGCGCGTAGAAGAGAAGTCCAGCAGAAAATCGGTTTTTCGGTACACAGGCAGGCAACAACAAAGACAGAACTTTTTCTAGCGGGGTCCGTGAAGCAAAAAACAGGTTCGGTACAGGGGAAGGCAGTTCAATAAGGGTATTCCAGGGATAGAGGGTCCAGTAAACAGTCCGAGTCGAATCCGTAAGAACAAGAGGTTTAACAAATGAAGACGGAACTTCTAAATGCCGTGAGTAGCTGTAAACAGAAGCGGCGCCCTGGCTGCCTCCATGGACTACATCAGTGAGAGAGGCGGGGCAAGCCAATGCGAGGCTCTACCGGCAAACTACCGTACGGAGCCAGGTTTTCTGGGGAATGTAGTTTCCGATTTGCTAACCTCCACGGCAGCTGCCATCGTGCATGAAATGGGGCAGCATAATGCCGAATACTTTTGGGGAGCGCTACAAATCTCCTATTCATTCTGGTAGTTGCACTAGGAAGCCGAAGTGCTAGAGGTGCAGGTGGCTGGGTTTTGCACACAGAGGGGGGTGAACGACGACCCATAACACTGTTCTGGCGCCACATTAATCCCCGGGGAAGTGCCTTGACTGTGGCATCAGGAGTTAGTTCCCCTTCAACCCTGTGCTCGTAGGGCGGAAGTGGAGCTGGCTTCTGGCGTTACCATTCTTCGGACCAACGTCAATTGACAGCCTGGCATCTCCACAACGCGCATCCTCTGGAAGATCAGGTACGCCACGTCCCAGGCACGCACATCTTGACAGCCAGAGAGAAATTATGTTAGCCAACTGATTGCCTCTTTTGTGCAGTTTGCGCCTTTCTCAAGTGCGAGTTTGAGCTGATTGCGATCCAAAAGATGAAACGCAGCACTGAGATCGTGGAGTATAAGCAGTCCTGTGTTTCCCTTTTCCACTATGCTTAACATATGAGACTGTAGGTCAAGGATTGCCGTTTCGGTGCCATGTGCTGCACAAAATCCTGACTGCTGGCTATGTAAGATCTCATTAGCTTCTACAAATGTCTGGAGTTGGGAGGTGGCGATCTCATCAAGCACTTCAAGTAGAAAATTGCAATTTGTAATAAGTCTTAGATTTCCCGGGTCCCTGTGATCTAGCTCCGGTTTCTTTACCAAAGGTGTAATTGTAACCGTTTTGATATTATCCGGGACACGGCTGTCGCAAAAAGATGCATTCACCATCTTGGTGAGTAAAGGGAAAAAGATGTTTGCATTTTCCAAAATGAGTTTAGGGGGAATTATGTTTTCAGCGCATGTGGTAGGTTTCATCGAGTTTAGGGTTCTTGACATTTCTTCTGTGGTGATTTTGTTGAAGTTGAAGGGTTCCTGATGTATGAAATGTACATCACATTATAGTGATATCATAACCATATTTATCTTAGTGTACTGAGGAACAATGCTATGTGATGCCACTTCCTGTTTTGTCAAGGGGTTAAAGGTCGTATGCCATCACTTCCCATGTCTCTTCTGCTACCCCTGGCATTTTGGTGCAATTACGTCCCTGTAACTGTGACTGAATGTATCTTGTATAACCAATGTTAATACAAACTGTTGGACACTTATTATTGAGTGGTTTCATATATTCTGTTGTATACATGCGCTTACAGTAAGGGAAACAGTTTAAGATTAGTTAATTTTAAAGCATTTGGTAGCGAGCCTTCCCTTAGAAGAGAAGCTCTCAAATGACAAACTATTTTAGATACATGATGGTTTAGTGGCGCAGTCCAGCACAATCTGAAACCAACCTGCCTTTAAAAATAAGATATTTCAGCGCGCGCTGTGTTTGTTTAGAATATAAGTTTGAGGAGGTTTATTCAGATTGCTGGATAAATATGAAGGTTTTTGAAATGCAACAATTAATAGATCTTCTAGGGGATTGATAATATAACCAGACATTTGATACGTCGGAATACATAAGTTGATGCTCTCGCTAAAACTGGTGAGACCATGTCGGATTGCCCCCGGCAATAAGAGTTCCAACATTTGTCCGCTACCACTTTAAAATACTGGACGATAGCCCATGAGCATTTAAAGCGTGAAATGAACACAATGCACTTAGCCTTTAAATCAAGAGCTCTAGACGGTGAGTGCCATTTAAGGCATTGTTGAAGTACAAAAGGCATTGGCCCGTAAAGAGTCTTGAACCATGGTTAAGGTCTTCAAGAGAACCCTTGCTCCCAAAGGAAGCCAATAGAATCTCCTCAGCACTGGTGATATATGGTTGCATGTAGGAGTCCCCATTACTACGGAAGCAGACGCATTCTATAATACTGAAATCCTATTAGACTGTTCTAGGCTCCACAGCATTCCCTAATCTAGCACTGAGGGCTCAGATAAATGAGAATCATTTTTTAAGTTTTATGAGTCAGCTACTCAAGAAAGACTTAAGCAGGGTTTTGTCATGCTCTTGATTAAGCCTGTCTGGGTGAAATACAAAGTTTGGCTCTGTCTATGTTCTCTGCCTTAAGAGTCCTTATGTCTCCTAATGCAGGGGTACCCCATAGTTGCCAGAGAGAGTGTCCTCTCTCTGATGGCGATGTCACTAGGATGGTGCAGAGGGGCTCAAATGAACGGTGGTGTTGAAGGTTGCCCAGATCATTGCGAGTAGTTCAGATCTATTCAAAAGATTTCACCCATCACTTCTCTGGTTATGAGTATTGGGCCACTGGATGTATGTATCCCAGGACTGGGGGTTGTAGTTTCTTTACTGGCTCTGCTCCTCGAAATGGGAATCACCAAACTCACAAGAAAACTTCCTTCTCAAAGGTCTTTGGGTCCTCTCTGCACCTGTGTGGTGTTGCACAACGTGCACAGCAACCACACCAGGAAACATCTGGCCATTTTTGTGCAGAACTGCTTTTTTGGTCTCAATGCTATTTTTGGGCACTGCAGGAGTTTTTTCTTTGTTATACAACAAAAACCTTTAAGCCAGCTAATCCAGCTTTTTAAAATCCAAACTTCAAATAAATAAAACTTAGTCCACTATTACATACAGTTCTTGAACTTTCTAATGTTGGTCCTCCTATTCTCCAGTTACTAGATTAGAGAATCCACCCTCTTCAATATAGCAATGACCAATTTAACAAAAGCCAGAGTGATTGAAACTCGGTCTCCAGCTAATAACATTCACCACCAGTCTTCCTTCGGTCTATGACTGAATTTGTTTTACTGTTTCTGACATCAGGATCGTCCTTAGATCTTCTGTGGCCGAACATGCCATTGCTAAATGTTCAAGCGTTTCAATCGTCGCATCTCCTTTACACAATCGGCAGGTTACTGATCCCTCATCCTATTTTTGTGGTCTCAAATTTCCCTCGTTGGGAACAGATTAAGGCAAATTCTCAGGAACTGGCATCTGGAAAACCAGCTAGGCAAGATCTGTAGATATTTTGGTAAACAGTTTAGTTATTTTTCCTCCCATTCTAATGGCTTTCCATAGAGTTTGAGCACTTGCCTTTCATCATGGGTCTTAATCCAGTCCAGTCGGTATAATTTCTTTTTTTACCTTATCTGGGTTTTGTGCAAGTGTTGACGTTGTTTCCTCCAGGTCAACTAGGACCATATTGCACAAGCTTTCCCATTCTTGTAAGGAGCACTCTGACTTTTCTTTTAAGGCTCTCTGGAGAGCCTTGAAGCCACACCTTGGCTTATCATCAGTGCATTTCCTGAATAGTTGGAGAGTTTTCCACATTACTATGGTTCTAAGTGAGGTGAGGCCAAGTTCCATCCGTAACGCCTGGATCGGAACGCTCTTAGGTAGGCCCACCACCATCTTCCAGAAAATGCCTTCAATGGATTGCGAGGTTTTTATATCACAGTTCAGGGATGTCTCTGCACCATATGTTAAGATTGGAATAACTTTCATCCTGTAAAAGTTAACCAACAGGATCATAGAGAATCTGCTGACCTTTTTCAGGATTATTTTACCCTGTGATGCTAGATTGTATGCTTTACTTCGGAGCTGGGCAATTCTGGGGCCGTCACAGGTGCTCGTGTTTATGCAGACGTCCAAATACGTGAGAGTTTTTACCTCCGGGATCTTTTCTCCTTGCAAATACCATGCCTTTGCTCCCTTCCTTCTGCCGTTCGTTTAGTCACCAAAGGCTATGATCCTAGACTTAGATGGGTTAATCAGGAGACCATTTGATGTGATGCATGATTGTAGGGCATCCAGTTGCCTTTGGAGACCAACTGGCATTTGGTCGGCCAAAACAATGTCATCTGCAAACAAAAGGCGGGTGACTTTTATGCCTCCCAACTTCAGTGGAAAGCATATCACACCCACAAAAGCCTGGTCAAAATCTGATGTAAAAAGGTTGAAACGTTCCAGGGCCAACGGGCATCCTTCTTTCAGCCCCTTAGATGTGGCTATTGATCTAGAAAAAGATTCTTTGGTATTAAGCCTTATGTTTAACGGTATGTCCGTATAGAAGTCTTTAAGTGGTTCCAGATTTTTACCAGGACAGCCCCATTGCTCCATCTTTGCCCACAGTGCTGGACGTTTGAAGGTATCTGTAATGATTTGGTCTTCGAGGAGCGGCCCGAGGGGCTCTCGGAAGGCAGGTCAGACTAGGTACACAAGGCAAGCAGGTCGGAGGAGGGGGGTCAATGAACCCCCATGGTGGGGTGCCGACTTGGCCACGGACGAAGCCCTATCGGCAATGAGCGAGGTCGTTCAAGCCGGCAGCATGCTGCAGGTATCAAGAGACTCGCCCGCTCTGCAGCAGAAGCAGCTGCCGGCATCGAACGTTTACTCGCGTGACAAAGAGGTGATTTCGAGAGCCGACAATGTTTGTGGAAGCACAGCTACGGCAAATATGGAGAGACGCGGCGGCCAACGCATACACTGTACTCAGCGAGGAAGAGGAGCTCTGGGGGTGATACGGACAAAACGCTATAGCACAGGCACAGCTCAGGGAAGGGCGGAGAAGACATATGGATCATTATACGAATGGAAAGTGCCAAAACGGGCTGTAACTCCGCACAAAAACAAAAGTCATTCAAAAAAGGCAGAAAATAACCCAAACCCCAGTACTTGCCTCAGTCCGTCCCTCGAGGCGCATGGATGGAGAGCATCATGGCGACCAGCAGGAAGGAAGGAAGGGGGCGGGTTTTTTTTTTTCTCAAGACTTCACTGTGTAAAGGGCATTGATTGGGCCAGAGTGAACCAGCCCCTATATAACCCAGGCAGTGAAGAAGGACTAACAGGGAATTCTCCTGTTTTTTGCAGAACCGTATGGGAGGCGAAGAGACAGGAAGCAACTACCGCTGGGCCTACGAAGAATAAACCCAGGTTTTCACCTTATTCCCCAAGGAAGAGTCCAAGCACTTTGACACTTGCTGTAAACAAGGCGAAGTCAGAAGCCTGAATTGAAAATCTATTTTTCTTTCTCTTCATTTTTTTTCTGTTTGCTAAAAGTCAATAAAGACTATCTTTTGGTTACATCAATTGCCTGCCAGAGTGGTCCATCACAGTATCAAAGGCTTGACTTAAGTCCACAAGTGCCAGGTATATGTTCTTGGTTTTGTTCTTCTCCGATCTTGCTTTGAAGAGGTTTATGATGAAAATGTTAAGGGTCGTCCCTATTCCCTTCACAAACCCAGATTGTCACTCATCCCTGTGCTCAGATGTTGCTGCCCACTGGGATAGATTTTTTAGTAGCAATGTGGCAAATAGTTTTCCGGCCACATCCAACAGCGCTATTGGACGGTAGTTAGCAAGATCCGTCCTCATGCCTTTTTTAAATATGGGCACAATTATTGATGACTTCCATGACCAGGGGATCTTCTATACCTTTGCGATGTACAGAAATAGAACAGACAAAAATTCAGCCCATTGTACTGGGTGTTGCCTCAACATCACGTTGGTGAGCCCATCAGGCCCCGGCGCTTGTGACTTGCTGAGTTTGTTTATGCTCACCATAATTGATATAGGGATAAGTCAAGTCCGTCCCACTTTTGAACCACTTGTTTACCAGCTAGGTTGCTTGCCGGAATACTGTCAGAAACCTTCTTGAAGTGGTCAATCCAGGTAGCAGCTGGGATAGAGTTCAGCAAAAGTGCTTCTTGGGGCGTGTCTAACCGATTTAGGACAGACCAAATTTCTCCACTATTCCGAGATTTAATCAATTCCAGCATAGATTCAGCATCGTTACGAAGCAGTGTTTTATTATACATTTGTACCCAATTTCTGTGTTGTTGTTCCAATTTCCGAATTAGTTGTTGCCCATCAATGGGTTGTACTCTTTTTAATTGGGTAGTTTTCTGCTTCATAGTCTTTTTCCTTATGGCGATCATTTGGTCGTAGACATGGGTATGCTAAAATGCCTGCCGAGAGGCTTTGCCTTTTTTAACCTCAAAATCGTTGAATACACATGCGTAGTCACAGTCTATCGTTTTTCCTTGAAGATTTCAGTTATCAGTTGCCACTTTCAACTTCCTTGTGAGTTGATGGATTTTATGTTGGGGGATTCTAAGTCAATTTCGTCCTGATGTTATTTCTAAGGCGTTATGTATGTTTTTGCCCTGGTCATAGTAATGAGCTAATTACCAAGCTAGGCTTAATAGGTTATAGTCACTAGAGGTCTTTTGATGACTTAGAATGATTGTATAGCTGCTGCCATGTTTTTTGATGAACAAATGTAATCCAGAATTTGGCCTTTCATTTGGCCACTTGTGGTCACTTTTCCAGGGATATCTTCCTCGGTGCAGCCATTCAGCATTTGTAAATCTCTTCAGGCCATCATTTGTAACCAGCATAAGCCCCGCGTTTCAGTGATCAGTGTTTGTATCCAATCAACCTTGCATATTACCCCCTTCTCATCAAAACACACACAGTTCAGGGTCCCGCATAAGATGATACAGGGCTTTTTCCATTTAAGACATTGTTCGTCTATTAATTCAGCTACTTGATTAGGGTAGGACTTGTATTCCGGACGAGCCGGATTCCAATACAAGTTCATAAGTACTAGTGTCTTGGTATCCTGTGTATTGCCAATGGTTAGCATACCGACCAGTATCTGGATATAGGGGTTAGGACAAAAAGACTTGATGTGGCGAAAGCCTAGATGGCCTTTGATTGCAATCAGCAGACCTGACGATGGTCTGCCCTTGGGGCCTTTCACCGCTGGGTTCAGATAAACTTCAAACCAATCGATTATCGGGTCCTTCATTAACCATGTCTCTTGAAGACAAATGAGACCATGGTCTCCCAGTGATGTATCTGTACAAGAAAATAGATGAGCAAAACCCCTTGTATTCCAACTGGCCAAGGTCACAAGGGTCACTTTTGGTGCCTGGTGGAGTTATGGCATGGTGATTTTATCTGCCAAGAGACCAACCAGCCACTTCCAGTTGTCATGTGAACCCTTGGGATCCCTGATATTTTTTACATTAGTTTGATAAGTGTCTTTCAATTCAACCCGTTGCCTCAGATCTCTTTGAGGATCGATGGTTGGGGTCTTTATCTCTGTGGGGCTGCGTTGAGTGACGCAGTTTATTCAGGTGGCGAGGGGCACTTCTCGATCTATAATTTCTTCTTTGATTCCCTGATGATCATCGACTATTGCCCCTTTCGTAGGCGCGTCTCTCACTTGAGCGTGGTTTAAAGATGTTCTTTGACTCAAGATTGCCCTCCTGGGGTGTCTCTGTGGTGGATTGAATTGCGTCAGGTCAAACCCCAGAAGTCTCAAACGGCTCACTTCTTCCGTTAACAACTGGCTAATCAGGGGCGTTGATGGATAAAGGGCCACTCTTTCTGTCCGTTATTCGTTAAAGAATTCTATTGTTACCAAATCATCCGAAGCGAGAAGTCGCAGACTTGGCACATGATGGAACAGTCTAACCACATTGGCTCTTTTTAGTATTAACCCATCCTCTGACGACTCCATCCTATCCAACAGCAGCCCATCCACATGATGTGTTCAGCCGATGGAATGGGATGACTTGATTCCTTCTTTCGTCACAGGGATTCTTAGGTTGCACCACCTTCTTTTGTCGCCCTTCCTCTATCGCTTTCCTTGTCTGAGGGAGTTTCAATGGCAAAATTGGATGGGTCTCAGGTACAGACTGGGAGTGATCATCGTTGGTGGGCTGATCCTTTCTCTGTCTGTCCCTTGGGGCTGTTGCCTTATTCAACTCTTGTACTTTCTCTGAGCTATTTGATATCTTTTGTTTATGCTCTTGTGGAGGAACTGGTTGTTGGAACAAGGGTACAGTTGCCGGTTTCATTGTTTCTTGCAGGCATTCTTGAAGAGGTCACTTTTTACTTCCAGCTTCCTCTCTCATGGGCCTTGAATCCTCCGGAGCTGGCAAAACACCCGTTCGCGAACCCTTTGATTTAGTCTCTTTATCAACCATTAGCTCGTCCTTTTGCCAGCTAATGCAAGGGTTCCTTGTTTTGAATATAAGTGTTTGTTTGGATCCTTGATCTTCGCTGTATCCCTGCTTTACAGTGCCAGGCCTAAATGGGCCTTGTGGTCTCTTATCCCAAGTCGGTTTTTCAGTTGCATCATCAACTCTTTCCGATTGACACGGGGCAAGATCCTCAGTGCTTTGTCCCTCCTCCCAATCCTCTACATCCTCTTGCTCTGATTTTGAGTATATCGACAGATCGCAAATATCTATCGAAACAGTCTCTTTGTGGTCCTCTGTCGCTTTGGCGGCCTATGCAATCCTTTCCAGTAGGTTCAAATCTTTATTTACGATTGACATGGTGGTCACAACTGTAGGCTCTTCCAGTTCTAATCGCTTTTTGTTTTGTTGTTTAGGTAAGTTAAGTCTTTTCACAAACATTCTGCTTCCATTCGATTTTGATTTAGCTGGGGTTTTCATATTCTTTGCTTTTGTAGTAAAGTTTTTCACATGGGGCTTCGGCCTACTTCTTGTTATTTTGTGATCTGGGACATTACTGTCCTCCAAAGTCTGCGATGAACAACTTTCTTTGATGGCACTTGTTTCTTTGAGAAAATGGGGCATATTTTTTTCTGCGTTGACAGTCTGATTTCTGTTTCAATATTATGTGGTTGATCTTTATCCATCAATAGCTCTTCAGTTCCATGTCCCAAGATTTCTTGAGCTAAATTCAAGGCTGGTGCTTGGCTCATGTCGACGTTTCTGGTTACCTTCTCATTGTCCTTATCGGTGGATTTCCCCTGCGACAGACCCACCTGGGTACCCTAGTAGGTCCACGGTTGCACCTGGGAGTTGTGGTCCATCTTTGTGTACATCATCTAAGTCGGACCGATTCAGTTGGCCGGCAGACCTACTGGTTAGATAAAAACGTTTAACCAAATGCACATTTGAGGGTACCGGCGTGTTGTCGATGGCCTGGACATTCGATCCATCGAGAAGTATTGATGGCCTCCTCTTCTCCTTCTCTTTAATAATTGGGTCCAGAATGGTATGTAAGAGTTCTGCTACTTTCGCAGTACTGTTCTCCATGCTATTTTGCAAACCTGTTACAAAACCCTCCACAAATAATGCCTTTGAATGCTGCATGGCCAACATGGTCGTCTGATCCTTTAGCTGGTCACCAATTTTCTCATATAATTTCATAAATGAACTCATTTTGGACGTCAAAGTCGCGATTGTTAGAAAGTCCATCTCTCGTGAGCAATTATTGGGTCCTTCACCTTGGAGAAGTATTTTTCCAACCATATCTGATTGGGTTTCTCTTGTGGCTGTGCTGGGCTTTTCTGTCGTAACTGCTGTTTTTTTCCACCAAGTCAGTTTGTGTGGAGGCATGGTTTGTATTCATTTTTTCTCTTTCCCGCACAGAGTCCATCGGATCTAATCTGGGTCTTTTGTAGAGGCCTGAGGTGTTCACCCTATTTGACCTTTGTGTTGAATTGCTAGAGGTCAGTAGAGATTACTTTGAATGCCATGTAGTTAGATAAGTTGATGTAACCAACCCCTTGGGGCCGCCACTCGGCGAGCCCTGCACACAACAGGTGCTTTGATTTAATCCTTGACTTGTTCTTAGATGGTTAGGGGCTATGACTGCAGAGGGCTCCAGCTGGTCAACTCCTAAAGAACCTTGCAATAATAAATAATCCAGAATTTCTTCCATTAATCGTGATTTATTTGACAAAGCATCTGGGATAGTATTTGTGTTACTTCTATAAGAAAAAACACTTTCATCCGAGTCACAATTGTGGGCAAGCCCCCTCGGCTTTCAAATACTATTTTGCATGCAGCTATTATGGACTCTGCTTCCCATGGAGGGTATAATCTTTTGGAATCTTGATTTCATGCCCTCGTCCCTCCATAAGCGTCTGCCCTTAGTTTGGGAATCAATTGTTTAATTAGTGACAAGGGCTTTTGGGTCTTTGTGGTATTCATCGCAGATGGCTTCTCAGCCAAGCCAGAGGACAAATTAGTCCGCTCAGTAACGGCAGTCGTGTTGGCCGGAGTCCTGAACCCATGCAACCTTGTGGGCTGGGCCAGCGGCTCCCGATGGCAGTGGGGCAGTCCCCCCCCCCCTTCCAAGAATACAAAGTTATTGCCCATGCTAGATGGATCCATGGACCAGGCAAAAGGACCCACCCCCTCCGCCAAAGATCCAGCTGCAATGTTCTCCATATAAGATGCCGTACAGGCAACCACTCGTACCTCGACACATAAGGGTGCGGGTTGGGGGAGGCATGACCACACAGGTTCAAAAGTAGGGGTCGGGGCAGCCTCGTTGCCACCTTCATATCTCACCTCTGAGACTGGCAGAGTCACAATTTTTATAGATGAATGCCTCGCTGCCGAAGCCTGGCTGCTGGAGGCTAGCTCAGCCCGCCTTCCTCCTCATGAGTTGTTGTGCACCGGGAGACTTTTTTCCCCGGGGCTCTCAGCTGATAGTTGATCGTCCATCACCAGATCTTGTAGCGCTGCTCTCGCCGGATCATCAGCGGTTTCCTCCGTCATTTCCTTGCAGCCACTTCTCTGTGATTGTATGATGTTAAGTTATAAAGGCGGTGTAGATGCAGCAGAGTGACCCAGCCGTGCCCCGTGGACCCGGCGTACGGTCACACAGTCACTCTGCCGACCAGGATAGATTTAACGGGACACAGGAAACATGATTTACAATAGTAATGGTAGACAGACTGCAGCACACAGTCACTCTGCCTCCACTGCTTCCCTACACATTAACTTCAGGAGCTGCAGTTTGGGGGAATTTTGCACAAAAATAACTGTTACTGCCAAAGGTCGCCCCTATCCCCACTACTGGTCTGAACTTGCTAGCCTATACAAGAAAGCTTTCACCTACTTGCTATTGACTTGTCTTTTCTAGGCGGAACTCTGACTCTAAAGAAATTAGTTAACATTGTGCTAGTTACCTGATACAGCGTGGCATCTTCTCATACCAGTCATTATATTGCCTGTGCTCTTTGCCTTTTCATTCATTCACACTATACTTTCATAAAAATAAAACATTTGGAGATTTTCTCATGGGGTATAAATGAGAAGTGTTGTGTACCTATGAACCACCACCTAAAAGTTAGGATTGGGATTCTCTGCCACCACTTCCACTAGAAGAGCTTGACGAAATTACCAGTAGTACCAAAATCAGGAAGATGCACCTAAAGACTCAAACCTCAGGGCTTAAGGAATTTTTCCCCAACAACAAACCACACATGAAATCAACGGGTTTTTAGTAGAATCATAAACTCAAGACTGAACTCTCTGTCTTACCAGATCTACAAATGAAAGGTGCAAAAAGGCAACTACCTAGGTCATTTTGGTGCCCAACAGTTCTTTAAAGAAATCGCATCCCGGCTTCTTGTCCTCTATTGCTACCTATGGATCGGACACAAACCATCTCAGTGATGCAACTGCATGCTCTCATTTGGAGACACAAGATTGTATGCTCTAAGGAGATTATAGGGGCCATTCCGAGATTGGAGGTAGGCATGGTTGTCAAGGATGGCACTCTGTCAAGAGTGGCACAGGGCCCCCGGGTAGGGTTTGGGTGGCTGTGCTGATGTAAGGTGACAGATAAGTACACACACAGCAAGAAACCCATCAAGAAAGAAAAGAAGGCAACTGTAGTTGTGAACAGAAAGGGGCAGGAAATACAAAGATATAAACAAACTGGATTCCCTCTTGGGGTGTATGCAGATATGGAAAAAGAGTGTTCCACCGACCTTTGGAGACTCCAGCCTTCTGCACGGATTACTATTACAGAGGCCCACTCGGTTTGCTCATGGCTGGGAACAACAGCTGTGGGTGTCTGTTAAACAGAAAACGCGACAAGGGAAGGGGCAGAGGTTGCCTGCCGGAAACCAACAGTCAAGCTCTGTACAAAGGATCAACATAAGACACAAGAGAGACAAGAACAGAAATAACCAGGGACAAGGAAGTCTAAGAGAAATCAAGCAGAAGGGAATGAAGGAAGAAACAGTATAATAGAAATGGCTAAACTAAAGGGGAGGACCGAGGAGTCAAGGAAGAGAAGGACAGGGATCAAGAACAAGGGGTTGCAAACAAGGAAGAGAGCAAGGGAGCAGCAGCCAGGAAAGAGGGGGGCTGCAAACAAGGAAGCAGGGCTGCAGTACCGAATGGTACAAGGTACAGAAAAACTGTAGTGGATTGCAGAGGACTGTAGTAGGCTGCAAGGCAGAGAGTCCAGAGGAGCAGGACTGAGAGCTGTAGTAGGCGGCAGACAGAGAGCCCAGAGGAGCAGGACTGAGAGCTGTAGTAGGCGGCAGACAGAGAGCCCAGAGGAGTAGGGCAGCAAGGAGCGAACCCAAAGGAACAGGGCGTAGAGGCAGAGAGACCAGAGGGTCAGGGCTGAAAGCAGAAGAGAGTAGCAGGCTGCAAGGCAGGGAGCCCAGCGGAGCAGAGCAGCAAGGAGCGAGCTAAGAGGAGCAGAGCAGCGAGGCAGGGAGCCCGGAAGGCTATGGCTGTAGGCAGCAGGGTGTAGCAGGCTGCAAGGCAGGAAGCCCAGAGGAGCACGGCTGTGAGGCAGGGAGCCCAAAAGGCTAGGCCTGTATGCAGCAGGGTGTAGCAGACTGCAAGGCAGGAAGCCCAGAGGAGCAGGGCTGTGAGGCAGGGAGTAGCAGGCTGCAAGGCAGGAAGCCCAGAAAGAGCACTGGAACAAAAGCAGGAAAATGCAGCAGCAGGAACAGCATACAAATTCGAGTCAAAAAGGCAAAAAGGGGCTGGGAGGACTCTTGATGCAAGAGACTGAGCTCCTGCAGGCAGCTGCTTAAATACCGCCCTGCCCTGTACTGAGGCAGGCTAATTGGCAGCACCTGGAGCAGCACACCTGAATACCATCTGCCTCCTCCCTCTCTAGTCCTGAGATGGTGGAAGCAGCACAGATCCCTAGGGCTTCTGGGAATTGTGGTTCCAATGATGACGAATGGGAATGGCCAGGAATTGATAGCTGTAGCAAGGTGCATTGTGGTACATGTAGTTAGTTGAGTTAAATAAGAAGGCACCAAAGTCACGCAAATGGGAATTAAGTACCAAAGTGTGAATAGGGGTTGTTCCAAGAGTATTCTGAAGATAAATGAATAACAAATAGTCCATGATGGTTGCCAATGTGTGTGCCCATGGCGCAGGCATGACAATGGTGCTGTTAGCACCATGGCTGCCTCCAATACCGGGTCCGGTCTGGTTGAATGGGGATTTACCGGGTCATTTCGACCCTGGAGGACCCGGTAAGTCCCCATTCAGAAAACCATTCCCCATTCCCATTTGATCCCCCATAGGGCGCAATGGGAATGGGGAAGGCGATAATAAAGGTACCACAAATTGCGGTACCGTTATTAGCTCCAAGGTCCCTTAACAGGAACCGCAGAGAACGTGTGGTCAGACCACCCATTCCTGCTGGGACCCGCTAAGGGACCTCGGAATAGGGCAGTAAGGGTTTACCGGCACCGGAATCCTTACCGGTGCCCGTAAACCCTTACAGCCCAACTCGGAATGACCCCCAATGAGTTCCCGAATGACCAAAGTGAGATTTCCCTGAGGTTTAACATCATGCAAGCTGTTATGGGAATGCAATCAATTGTGTACATATTTCAGTGTTATGCGTTAGCACACTCTACCATCACTATAACAGATTAGCATAAGAACTTCTGATAACAAACATATGTTTCATTGTTGACCCTGACGCGATAGCGTTCTTTCCCGTCCTTCTGGCATGAGACGCCCCCCTGCTTTGACCCTGAGCACGCTCCCTCAAGAGTTACCCGCCAACGGCAACCGGTACACCTAGACGTGCGCACGCACTAAGGCGAGCGGGTACGCAATCCATCCTAACAACGGCAGGGAAGAGCTGGTGGGGGGGGAGAGTCGCGCTGGCTGTGCGTTTGGCAGGGAGAGAGCCGCAGGCTGAGGTGACATCAGAATGGCCTTTTGCTAATTGCAAATGGAGTCTGTGTGTTTCAAAATGGAGCCCTGATTTCACAGTATAAAGGTGGGGACAACACAGTCAATAAAGGTACATCCTAGGAGGGAATAAGACCAAGACCAAGTGAGAGTGCGGTTAAAGGCATTTTATCTAAAGTTAGGGCAAACAGAATCTACTCTGCTCACGCCGAGAGTGCTCTGCAGAAAACATGTTACATTTCTTTTTTATACAGACGATGATGCATCAGCTAGGGGAGGCCTAAGGGGCACATATTGGATTGGGATTGGTTACTAAGAGGAAGCACCTATGTGTGCTATAGGGTCGGTGATGACTGATGGTCCACAGGCACGTGGTGCGTTGGCATCATGATGTAGTGAACGGGGTCAGGAGTTCGGCTGGGCTCATCTGTCTGGCTTCCGATGGATTGATACATTACTGACCAGTTTCTCTGACATTTGCCCTTGTGGCCACACATTCCCATTCATTCATACGTCTGACTACTTCATCCGGCAGCAAAGTCAATAGGTTACACATGTAAAAACAAGGCACAATTCTCCATTACTGAAAATCAATTTTATGTTTAAAACAAAGATATTATTTTCATGTTTGAACACATTCAAATACTAGGTTGAGGGGGTTCTTGTTTAATACTGACAAGGGGAGGCTAGAGTATATGGTTACCGTGACTGGATTACAAGAAATATATTTAATCTTAGACGTGTTTTTCCTTGGAGGGGTCTTAGTGACCAGGTGTTTAAATAACATAACTCAATATTGGACCAGGGTGTTCATGGATGGGCTTAGGCCCCCCTTTCATAGCTTTTAGTCTCATGTCACTTAATGGTTGGAGTCTTTTCCATTTGCTCATAGTGGGTTACACTCTTACAGTTAGCGCTATTTGGGAAGAAATATATACATAGCATTGTTCACTTTTCATACAAGTTAGGCAATATCACGTTAAAACACGGGGTTGTGAAAGAGGAGCAGCTGACACAAAATCACATGACATAAGCGACTAAATATGACTGACGGTTCACATGACATTGTCTGCTGATATGCAGGCAGTTACAGTCTACATTATCGACAGTGAGGTAGCATTGTGCGAGCTTGCATCGATCTAGGGTCAGAATGCTTGTATTGGGAATGCAATCAATTGTGTACATATTTCAGTGTTATGCGTTAGCATACACTCTACCATCACTATAACAGATTAGCATAAGAACTTCTGATAACACACATATATTTACACTGCTCTGCCCATCACCTTGCTTAAGGTGTCAGGGGTTTATATGGACTATTCACACAATGAGCGGGCTTCCTTTTGCACATACCAGCCGGGAGGGAAAACAGATTTACTGATTTAAGGGTCTCTTTCGTTGTTGACTCTGCTCTGGGGTACACGAAGATTAGGTTTCTACGGCTCAGGTCTGAGGGGTGCAAGGCAAGTTTACGGAGACAGATAGCCCTGGCTCTATCCGTTCCCTCCCTTATGCTGCATCTGAATTACTGGAGGGAGTTTGGACGGCAAGTGATACAGTGTGGATTTTGTTGCGTTTCTGCTGCCAGCCTTCTCATGGGAACCAGGCAGTTATGTGGACGGCAGGGAGGAGGTGGTGGGGGTGGTGGGGAGAGCCGCGCTGGCTGCGCGTTTGGCAGGGAGAGAGCCGCAGGCTGAGGTGACATCAGAATTGCCTTTTGCTAATTGCAAATGGAGTCCGTGTGTTACAAAATGGAGCACTGATTTCACAGTATAAAGTTGTGCACATGAATATGGCAGTGCCTATGGATGTGTTTGCACGAAAGGGGTGATGGTTCCTGGAGGTGTTCCCGCATGAGTGCCCCAGGGCTGGGGCCCTGGACCTGAGGCACCCATGACTGGGCCCACTCAGGAAGCATAGGAATAAGTGGGGGGTCTAATGTGTCCCCTTCCTCCACTCATTTCCTCCTTTCGTTACTTAAGTAACGAATAATGTAATTGTCCCAAGCTCGTGCGCTCTTCCTCCTCTGCCACTGCTTCGTCTCATGCAGGGGTCCCTTTTATTGGCATCCATGCTCGGCATACCGCTCGGAGGCTGTATCCCCGTCTAGCATACTCGTCAGGGGTGCAGCTCAAACACATACACCCTCCGTCCCCTTCTAAGTCTACCCATACTTGTTTGTACCAACAAAACTCACAGGTTCTTTTATGGTTGTGTGGTATAGGCTATCAACTATGTGTCCTGTGTTATATATTGCCGTCATTCTATATTTGGGGCCTGGGGCTTACCCTGTTTGTACTTCTGCCTCATGTTTTATCTGTGCCACACCATTTCCACGTCCCATTGTCACCATCATTAGCGCACCGTTTGGTACTGCATTTGCACAGCATTGGAGTCCTAATTGGCACACACAAAATATTAAAAGCAAAAAGACGGTGAGGGGCATGAGAAGTTTTACAGTCATTCCAAGCCATGAGGGCACCTATGAGAACAGATTGTCGAACCAGGCACTGGACTGTGCTCCTCCTTCATCCTTCATCCGCTCACAGAGGTCATGTACCGCAGCTATTACGTGTGAAAGGGAGCCATTCTCAGCGGCTGCGGAAGGTACAAATGTGCAACATGCACTCCCGATTTTTCGGCCTCCATCGATTGCTGTCAATATATCCAATACTTATCGATTCTGCATTGTCATCAGTCGCAGTGCCCGGAGTTCCACCTTGGTGACGTTGAACCCTTCTTCAGTGTCGTTGGCCAGCTGGATCAGTTCCCAACTCGTGTTCTGCAGCCTCTTGGCATTTGCTCTCGCCTGGATGCTGGGAACAAGGGATGCAAAAAATGTTTCCACTGAACTGAATAACCTGTACTTGTCCGGTATCTGAGCCAGCAGTTCGGAGGACTTGGTGGAGATATAATTGGACAACCTTCTTCTCCTCCTGTATGTACCTTGCTCCCCGTCTTTGTTCAGGATGTCTGCGCGCGCTGTCTCGAATGGTGCTGGGGAAGATGTTTCCGTATTTGCTGTTAGTTTATTTTTCCCATTGATGTGGCTTTCTGGGATCACCATTCGAGTGCAGTGTTGCCAGCGAGCAGGTTCCTTTCCATGACTGTGAGAGATGCAGGTAGGCCATGTTGCCGCAAACCCAGTATGTGTCCATCATGGCCGCAGTGCCTTTCTTCATGTCAGGGATAAGTGACTTGCTACAGTTTTCATTTCTTCCCATGTCCCTTTTTCCTTCTCCATGGAAGCACAGCTCATTTGAATTTTTTTTTGCAGCTTAAAAGGGCCTTTCGATGGTGGCGACCCATGTGAGTTTGCTTATGTGTTCAGTCCATGTGGGAGTGCATGTTCTCTGTACCCATGAAAGTTTGTCCTCCGCGAGGCCTCAGAGTGCTTCCGCTTTGCATAAGACCTCCTCCTTCTGCCACTTGTTGTCGGTGTGCAACGTGCCTTTTATTAAGAAAAAAGGTTCCTTTATGCAGATTACCCCCTGCGGCCGGGAGTAACATGTTCGTTCATTTTGTAAAAGTTCAAAAGAAACTGTGTGTGCTTGAAAAGTATTTTTGATTCAGCACAGCATAAGATGTACAAGACATTGGGCCTCTGCAACTGTTAGATCTTGTGGCAATAACACCTTGTTAGTGGCAATAACACATTTGTTGGTTTGATGGAGTGTTGGGGTTATAAACTGTGTCTAGGTCAAACTTATATTCTTCTTCCCACCCGTCTGTTTTTGCTTCCCTCCCTTTTCTCTTTATTATCTTCTCCACCCCCACCCTTGTTTCCTTTTTACGACAGTGTGGAAGTTATCATCACTCCTTGACTGTGCCCTCCCTTCATTGTCCCCTTCTTTAGTAGTTGGGTCTGGGTGTTTCCTTATTTCTTCTATCGCCACGGTGGTGGGATATGGATGGTTCTGTACCCATGTTAACTCTGACGGGGTTTTATCAATTATTGTATATACATTAAAATGAGACTCACTCACCTTTTGGGATGGTTTTGTGTTATGCGCTTTAGTGGTGCTGAGTGTATAGTTCTGCTCGTGTTCTGGAGTCCAATGACCCCATATTAATCTCGCCCCATCCCAAATCAAGTGCGTCCCTTCCCTTATTGTCTCCCCCCTGGCCGGCATCAATTAATATGTACACAATGGCCCAATATAAAAACAGGCCTAATAATACTGAAAAGAACACCACGGCACACAGAAACAACATACATTCATACGAATAGCTAGGATACATCTCTCTCCTCCGTCTACCCCTATCTACACTATCACTAGTTGTCGTCAGAGGCTTGTCCATGCCTGGTGAGTTTCCTAATAAACGAAATATAAGCATTTGTTAATCATGCATAGTAATGTGTTTGTTATTCACACCCACGAATGTACTACTTTGAGTTTCTTAGCATCATTATTTCACACGTAACTTCACCTGTTATCATCATAATGCATAATGTCTATATTCATGGTTTCAATTTTGTCCGTCCGTTCCTCCTCCCACATCGTACGTCTGGTGAGGGGAAAGGAAGGGAAGTGCATGCGGTACTTATACCACATTTTACTACTGAAGGAGAAAGGGTGTTATTCATACATTGTTAATGTACACCATATTTTCAAATCACAACATGGCGTTATTTTCATTACGTTCACCCCCCCTTTTCTTTTTGCATACATTTCATCATTCGTGATAGTTACCGTCTTTGCACTAATATTTATATTTTTTACCATCCCCGAGTTTTCCCTGTATTGTCAGTGGGACATCAGCTTCTTATCCCAAGCCCAATTTTATGTTTGAGTGCTATCCTCTCCTACATCTTCTTGGGCGCTCTCGTTCTCAACCTCCCCACTGGCCCTTCGCACATCTGTCAGATGCACCCAATACTGCAACCCCTCCACTTTGATAGCTGCAGGTGTACAGAAGATTACTTTGTATGGACCATGAAACCTTGGCCCATTCCACCTCCTCACAAAACTTCTCACGTATACCATGTCACCTGTCATCAGCTGGCAATCTGTGTTTTCTGTTGTATGCATTGCTGTGTCTGTTGGTGCATCATGTGTGGGGGCAGGCGCTATTTGTTTTGCATTGCGAGTGCAGCTTTTGTCAAGTTTCTGAGATATTCATGAAACTCTTCACTTAAAACCTTGGTGGTTTGGTGTGCTTCTGACTGTCTGCGCAGGGGTAAATGAGCTGTGTGCATTCTTCTACCAGTCACTATTTCGTGCAGTGACAGGTGGTGGTCCATGCTGGGTTGGTTCCTCATTTCAAAAAGCTCTATGGGTAAGCAATACACCCAGTTCTTTCTGAGAGTATGGCACAGTTTAGACAGCCTACTTTTAAGGAGGCGTTCATTTTTTCTACAACGCCATTCGATTGCGGATGATAAATCGTGCAGAGCTTGTGTGTTATACCTAACATTGCTGTAATGTGTTTGAACATGTCATTTACAAAATGGGTTCCGTTGTCTGAACTGATGATATCACAAATGCCCCAGCGAGGGAACACCTCCCTCACTAGGAACCTGACTGCACATCGTGCATCTGGGTGGGCGCAGGGTCCTGCTTCTACCCATCGGGAAAATGGGCACACAAAGACGATCAGGTATCTGGCTCCATTACACCGCTCTCCCATGTCGGCATAATCTATGTGTAATTCTCTAAAGGGCCCTTCTGGTTTAGGTAATGTTCCTCTGAGAGTTCGCAGTGTCATGCCAGAATTGTATGTCTGACACGTAATGCATTCTACTATGAGCTTTGTGACATGCTCTTGTAATCCGGGGGCAAACCAATTTTCCTGGATATCTGGAATGATGTGCTGTTTCGCATTATGAGCCGGGAAGTGCAACCGCTTAAATGCCACTTCTAATAATTTTGTTGGCATCACAACCTTTCCGGTGGTATCTTGTCTCCATAGTAAATCAGTGGGGGACTGACTACACCCTCTTTTTACCCACATTTCCTTTTCCTCGCCGGATGCATCATGTTGGAGCTCAATTATTTGGGACACTTGTAAAGAGTTAAAACCCTCTGGCTGTGTTTCTTCTATTGTCTTCTGCAGTATGTACTCAGCTGCTGGGCTTTTAGGTAGGTCAGAGGCTTCTTTAGCAGCAGCGTCCGCTGCCGCGTTTTCTAATGAGATGACGTCATCACTGCGAGTGTGGGCCTGGCATTTCACGACCGCGACAAGTGTAGGCTCTTTCAGAGTGTCGATCAGATCGCATAGTAGCGCCGCATGTTGTACTGGGGACCCATCTGCTCTCCTGAATCCCCTTCTTCCCCACCGCACTAGTCCCCCGTGTACTGTGGTTGTCATGCATGCAGAGTCTGTGTAAATCGTTACCATATACCCTTTTGCTGCATGCAGTGCTTCTAACAGTGCTACTAGCTCCGCCGCTTGGGCTGAAAAATGTGGAGGTAATCTCTTTTGTACAATCACTTCAAACTCCCCATCCTCCACCCGTACTACTGCTGCTCCTACGTGCTTTTCTCCTGTCTCGCAATCTATGGAGGCAGACCCGTCAACAAAGTACACCTCTCCTTCTGATAATGCAGTTTTGTGTGCCTTTGGTGTGTCTTCATCATTCTCTGCATACGTGGCGCAATCATGTTGCTGTATGTCTTGTACCGTACATACCTCTGTGATGAACGTGGCTGGGTTTACACTTTTGCATCGCACTATGGATGTTGTGGCTGGAGAGGATTAGTTCATACGCTGTGGTCCTTTGGGTGGTTAACATGCTTTTTCACCTTTCAAGTATGGCAAACAGGGAGTATTCTACGTACAACATGACGGAGCATCCCATCACGATAGTAGAGCTTTTCTCTATCGCGAATGCGGCGGCTGCGAGAGCCTGTTCGCAAGCAAAGTGTCCTTGCATCACTGAGTCAAGTGTTCCACTATAGAATGCCAGGGGTTTGTGGCCTAGTGATGTCTTTTGTGTTAGCACGGCAATCATGAGTGACCTGTTGCAGTGTGAGAAAAGATAAAATTCCTGTTCATAGTTTGGGGTTGCGAGAACTGGTGCAGTGGATATCAACTCCTTGAGGGTGTCAAAGGCTGTGTGCATTTCCTGTGTCCATTGCAATTTAGTGTTCTACCTCTGTGCTTCCTTGAGTGCCTGTAGCAGGGGCTTTCTGTATGACGCATAGTCTAGTATACATGCGCGGCAGTAGTTACACATGTCGAGGAACTTCTGCATCTCCTTGACTGTACTTGGCTCTTTTACTGCTTTTATGGCTGCTGCTCTGTCTGGGATGATTCTTTTGCCGTCTTTGGAAATCAACTGTCCTAGGTATAGTACTTCTGTTAGGCAATATTGCAGCTTCTGCCTGTCTACCTTGTACCCCTTCTGGGCCAGATGAGTCAGTAGGGTGATTGAATCTTTTCTGCACTCACTCTCGCTTTTCCCGCAGACCAACAAATCGTCCACGTATTGAATTATGGGACTTGCTGTGTGTATGTTCCCAAGATCTTCATGCAATATTCTATTGAATATGCTGGGACTCTCACAGTATCCTTGGGGCAGTCGACAATGTTCATACCTTTTCCCCCCTAGCGTGAATGATGTCAAGTACTAAGCGCCATGGTCGAGGAGGATTGAAAAGAATGCATTCTTCAGGTCCACTACCGTGAAGCGGTGGCTTCTGTTGGAATGCTGCATAGTATTGAGGCTGGATTTGGGACAAGAGGAAACTCTTTCTGCACTACGCCATTGAGGGGGCATAAATCCTGGATCATCCTCCATGCCCCTCCCTTTGCTTTCTTAATTGGATAAATGCAGGTGTTAAACGGTGTACTGGAGGGAACTATTATGCACTGTACTATTAGTGCATAAATTGTGTCTTTTATTCCCTCCTCGGCCTCCCTTGATATAGGGTATTGCTTCACCCGGGCCAGGTTCGAGTTTAATCTTCACAGGTGTCACTTCATGCAGTAGGCCTACATTGTGTGGGCCGGTTGTCCATAATTGCTGTGGCACTAGGGACATGTCTTCTTCAAAGTAAGCTGGTGGGGCTTTGATTACTGCTGCAAGGGGTAATGGCACCTCTCGCCTTTGGATCATGACGTCACAAGGGATTGCAATTTCTATCACCATTTCCCCGGGTCTTCTGTGTCACTAAAAAGTTCATCATCGGTTAAATCTCGCAGGGGCCTTATTGGCATCAATGCACAGTACAGTTCTCCACTGGCATCCCTGCATGTCCATTGCTATCACTGCTATCCTCTGTGCGGATACTTGCACGGCATGTATGTCTAGGGACACAATGGATCCTGGCACTATTTCTGGATCTGCCACTGGGCGAAATATGAACTCTGAGAGCACCCTCCACTTATTATTTTTCAGCTCTGGCACCACTCGTGTTAGTATTCTCAGCCCCTGTATGAACATGTCGGGATTCACTCGTGTTTGTGGAAAGTCTGCTTGTGTGTGTATCACTAACATTGCACGGATTGTACATATGCCTGGCGTGGAGCATATTATACCTCTCTCTGTAAACGAGATGGACATATTGAGTTTGCTGAGAAGGTCCCTTCCCAAGAAGTTGATGGGTGATTCCTCGTAATATAGGAGGGGGGCACGTACAGTCTTCCCCCCCACTGTTATGTCTAGTTCTTCTGGGTATGGAACCTCGATCACCGCCCCAGAGAACCCCTGCGTTTCCAAAGTCCGATTAGAAAGCGGAAACCTGCCTTTCTTAAGGCACGATTTTTCCGCTCCCGAATCCACCATGAAAATAAATTGCTTGTTTCCTATCGCTGCCCCTACGAGTGGTTCCTCTGCTGCATCGCGGGTTATCGATAGTACTGGACACGCAAGTGTTCTCTGTGGGCTGTCCTATGCTGAATGCCATGGGAATTCATCTACATCAAAAACATTCCCCCATTACCACTGCGGTCCCCCGGCATGGGAGCTGTTGGGGCCCTGTTGGCAGTAGTAGTGTAAGTTTGGTTGCGCACGTGAGTGGCATGATTGTGACACTGGGGGTGTGTCTTGCGTGGGCATGGGGCGTTCACTCATGTACTTATTGTCGGGGTGGCTGTCTCTCCTACTGTTGCCCATGGGCAGTCCATATGGGCTTCCTGGGTGTGGATGTCCATTTGTGTATTAATTATTTGGTCTGCTTCGGCATTCCCGCATAAAATGGCCCCACCTCCCGCACTGCCAACATTGTCCTTGCATTCCCCCTCGTGGCCCTCCATATCCTGCACCTCCTCCTCTAGACCCCCTAAATCCCCCTCTGTTGCCTCGCCCCCCTCTCGATTGCCACTGCTGTCCCTCATATTGGTTTTCCCCTACCCATTGCTCCTGACCATTACCTATCCAATTGGCCACCATCTGCATTGGTATTCCCATCTGACCGTCTTCTTCCTCCCTCTCCCTTCCTGCCGTGCTCGTGGCTGTCGCTGCACTGACCTTCAACAACTTGCTCTGTACTAATTTAGCCTCGTCTGCCAACCTCCGCTGCGCTATCTCCTTCTCTTTCTCTTTGATCCTCTTGCAGTGGTGCACTATGATGCTTTGAATTTCAGGCCACCCCTTGGCTTCTATCCCGGCTATTTTATCAAGGGCCTTCTGCACTTCTTTGGGAGCCCCCTTTTAATGATGAAGTAAAACAGGG
Source organism: Ambystoma mexicanum (assembly GCF_040938575.1). NCBI lineage: Eukaryota > Metazoa > Chordata > Amphibia > Caudata > Ambystomatidae > Ambystoma > Ambystoma mexicanum. The sequence continues at coordinate 99,098,070 of NC_090936.1, read as the reverse complement.
ACATTGATTGGTCCCAGGCCGTACCCGTTTCTGCTCTCCACATGTCCTGCACCCGAAGAATGAAGGACATTGCATCTTCCTCGTCATTCATAGTACACTACATCACTGACTGCAGATCGGGAGTGTCTGGGAATGTTTCCCTCAACGCATCCCACACGCGTGATCGCACTATGTTAAACGAAGCCCCATCATGGCGGTCACAGTCTAATGTTATTCCCAGGAATCCCGCCTTTGTCCAGACCCTGTTAGCCTGATCTCCCACTGCAGACACAAGCAAGCTTTTAACATCCCCAACTGCCAAGGGCACTCCTGCCGTGTGTTTCTCAAACGCATATATCCACTTGCTGGCGCCTCCGGAGAGTGGGGGTAACTGTTTAAGCAAGTTGGCCGTGACCATTTGAGCCCATGGTATGTAGTTTGGCCTCCCCGCCCACAGTGTATCAGGGGCAGCTGCAAATGTTTTCCCCCTTTCTTAGTACTCACCTTCTTTCCTTTCTTTCCAAATACTGCGATGCGCCCTGTCCTGTTTCTCAACCTCCCTGTCCATTCTTCTGCTGGAGACAATCCCTCTCACTGATGCACCACCACCAGCGCCAATTCCTAACCTTCTGCCCTCCTCCTCTTCTTCTATGTCACTCCAACATTCTTCCCCTCTGTCCGACACCGCCCCTCCTTCTGTTTCTCCTTCGCTGTCTGCTGTATTTATCTCTATTATTCGTGTTGGGGTGTTATTTATTCTGAACAAAATCTCTCCATTCTTCCATCCATCTTACCCTGTTCCTACATTCAACGGGGGAGCATCATCTCTATCTGCCCGTGGGGTGGAACTCCCTCCCCCTTCTCCCAACACTCTTATGCGAGACAGTTCTGTGCGGGCCATTGTGAGTTGTGACACTAAATCTTGAGCTAACTTCCCGATGTCCACTGTTGAGGTATCCAGGGGCCGTGTTATACTTTGGCTCTCGTAAGGGGGTGGTGCTGTGGTGGATGGCTTGTGTATGGGCGGGGCTGTGGGCTGTGCTACATACACAGGAGTCACTATACCCTTCGGCAGGCACTGGTTTTGATAACAAGGGATAATAACCAGGTTACTCATCGCAGTGACCACCTTACTCCTAGTCCATAGTCCCCTTTCCTCCATACTTATGGGACATCTCTCCGTCCTGTGGGACGGGACCGGAGCACTTTGTAAAAAGCATCCAAAAATTTCTTTCACAAATTTGTCCTTCCTCTCTTTCTTGCGCGGGGCCCGGCACGCGGCCGTAACCCCGCCCACCTTGGCTCCGCCCCGCGCATCACACATCAGTCCTTTTCTATCGCCAGGTCAGAGACCTATTAGCAATAACAGAGGAACCTTATTAGAGGGGACGGCGGGCGTGCGTATGGAGGAAAGGGGACTATGGACTAGGAGTAAGGTGGTCACTACGGTGAGTAACCTGGTTATACTCCTACGTCCCGTCCCCTTTCCTCCATACTTATGGGAGATTCCCAAGCACTCCTAACAGGAACTACAGGTGGATGGAAATATGCCTTACTGAAAAAGGTTCTTCAGCACAGCCTGACCAAACCGAGCATCAGCTCTTAAACTCATGTCAAGACAATAATGCTTACAAAAAGCAGATTGGGAGGCCCAAGTAGCTACCCTAGCGATGGACTCCCAGGGGACATATTTCTGAAAAGCAGCCACGGCTGACTTGCCCCGCACCAGGTGTGTATGAATACCCTTGGGCGGTTTCAGCCCTTGGACGGTGAAAGATTCTGTAATGCAGGCGGCGATCCACCGAGAAATAGTCGCCTTAGACACCTGCTTACCCTGAGGGTTACCAAAACTCACAAACAGTTGAGAAGAACTCCTAAGCTCGGAGGTTCTGTCCAGATAGAACTTAAGAGCCCTTCTGACATCGAGACAATGCAGAACCCTTTCTGCCTCCGAGGTAGGGTTCGGAAAAAAGACTGGCAGGGAGATCGACTGATTCAGATGGAATTCAGTTACCACCTTCGGCAGGAAAGCAGGATTCGTCCGTAGGACTACCTTATCCTTGTGAAAGACCAAAAAGGGATGCTCCACCGACAAGGCCTGGAGCTCACTCACCCGCCTTGCTGACGTAACGGCGACCAAAAAGGACCCTTTCCAGGACAGATACTTGGAGGTCCACCGTGGCCATTGGCTCGAAAGGCTTATGACACAACGCCATCAGGACTACATTTAGATCCCACGACGAGTGTGGACTACGAATTGGAGGATAGAGGCGTGTCAAGCCTGCAAAATACCTCTTAACCACTGGGTTACTCAGAGAGTAAGAGCATTGGTCTGTAGAAAGGTAAGCGGAAACTGCTGATAGGTAAGTTCTGCATGACAGAACATGGACATCCGACTGCTAAGAAGGATACAAAAGGACAAAACCGTGTCAACTGTAGCCCCCCCTTGGTCCAACTGCCTGTTTAAACACCAATGACAGAACCTGAGCCATTTGCTTCTGTACTGGGACCTAGTCGAGGGTTTTCTGGCTGCCTGGATAATACGCATGTTATCCGCAGACAAGTTAAGATGTTCTAAAGACTTGCACTCAGGCACCATGCCGCCAAGCTGAGCGATTGTGGGGAGGGGTGACACATCTGCTGTTCCCCCTGATGAAGAAGATCGGGGGTCATTGGTAACCTGATCGGCGGATACACCGACAGGTGTTGAAGTTCCGAGAACCAAAACCTGGCTGGCCACCACGGGCTATGAGTAGAAGGGAACAGTTCACCAAGTTCTTCAGCTTCCAAATTGCTCGATGGACCAGAGGCAGAGGCGGGAAGGCATAAGCTCTCATGTTGTGCCATGGAATCTCGAGAGCATCCCCCAGAGAGGAGGCTCCCAGCCCCCCTCTGGAGGCATACTGAGGAAGCTTCTTGTTTACCGCCGTAGCGAAGAGATCCACCTCCGGTGTGCCCCAACGCAAGAAAATCCATGAGAGGACCTCCGCCTTCAACTCCCACTCGTAGCTGACCACTGTCCGCCGGCTGAGGGCACCCGCTGTGACCTTCAGCTGGCCCGGGATGTGCACTGCAAGCAGCCAAACACCATGAAGCACAGCCCACTCCCAAATCTGGATGGACAGGTCCACAAGAGGGGGAGACTTGGTTCCCCCTTGCTTCTTGATGTAATACATCGACACCGCATTGTCCGTGCGTATGCGGACCACCTTGTTGGCTATGATCGGTCTGAACGCCCTGCGCGCTAGGAAGATCGCCAGAAGCTCTAAATGATTTATGTGGAGGAGCTTGTCCTGAGGCGACCAGAGATCCGAGACCTGAAGAAGATCTAACGTCGCACTCCACCCCAGGAGGGAGGAGTCCGTCGTGATCGTCACCATAGGGGCTGGGTCCTGAAACCCCGCACCCACCGACAGGTTGCTGAGAGATGACCACCATTCCAGGTCCGCTCTCATGGAAGCCGGAATCATTATCAGCTTAGAATCCGGGTCCACAGCCTGACGCCAAGAACTCCGAAGAGCCATCTGAGTCTGCCTCATCTTGAGACGAGCAAGAGGAAGAGCCAACACGCATGAGGCCATGAGGCCCAGAAGCCCCTGGAACCACCAGGCCGACATGCTCTCCGACTGCGCAAACATCTGACACGTGGCTAACAGATCCGCCATTCTGTCCCCGGTCAGGTACACTCTGCAGTCGATCGTGTTCCAGCGAAAACCCAGGAAAATCAAGTCCTGCAAGACCGTCATGGAAGATTTCCGCCAGTTCACCAACAGCCCAAGATGGAACAGGAGCTGAAGGAGAGACTGAAGATTGCCCGCTGCTTTCAGCGGGCAAGGACTGCGTAAGAGCCAGTCGTCCAAATGCGGATACACATGGATACCCTGCAGACGAAGATGGGCCGCAAACACTGACATCATCTTCGTGAAGACACGCGGCGCAGAGCTGAGGCCGAAAGGAAGCACTCGAAACTGGAAGTGCTCCTCTCCCAAAGAGAAACGGAGGTATCTCCTGTGTGGATTCCAAATCAGAATATGCATGTACGCATCCTGAAGATCCACCACGCTGAGCCAATCACCCATCTGCAAGGAGGACCGTATCTGGCCGGGCATCATCTTGAATTTCTCTTGGGGTAGGAAAAGATTGAACTGGGAAAGGTCTAGGATGGTGCTCAGGCCAGCCTGGTTGGGTTTGGGCACTGTAAACAGCCGGGAGTAGAAGCCCTCCCCTCGCTCCCCAAGGGGAACGAGTTCTACAGCTCTGAGGTCCAGAAGTTCCTGAACCTCGGCTTTGAGGGAGGGCGAGCCCGACAGCTGAAAAGGAGGGTTGAAAGGTGGGGTAGGGGGTAGGGGTAAGCGGAAGTCCGCCCGAGCGACTGACAAGACCCATCTGTCTTTGGTGATGGTCTGCCACGCCTCCCAATGAGACGCAATGCATCCTCCCACCGGGGTCTCGTGCGAGCGCGGAGAACCCTCATTTTGTAGGTTTCTCGGTGGTGTTGCCACCTGAACCTGAGGAGGAGGCTGAGGAGCGGGAGAAAAACCGAGTCCGTTGTTGCCTCCGGCAGTTATTCCCCAAAGGGGTATCCAATCTGCGAGATTTCCGGTCTAGGAAGCCCCTAAAGCCAGAGGAGGGCCGGCTTTGCGACAACGGTCTCTGGGTTTTGAAAGGGGCTTTAACAAGGACCGACAAGGACTTAGCTGTCTGGGTGCTATCCTTCGTCTTGGTCAGCTCTACATCTGTTGTAGAATGAAAGAGCTCCTTACCATCAAACGGAAGGTCTAACACCTTGTCCTGCACTTCTTTTGAGAATTTGGTAGCATGCAGACACGCCTGCCGTGAGGTATCAACCCCCAGCATAAGGCCCCGAGCCGAGGTGTCTACGTGATGAGCCGCAGCCTCCAGGAGATCCTGGGCTAAGACCCTGGCGTCGGATTATCCCGCTTTGAAGTCTTCCAGCTTCTCGACGGAATGAAATCCTCAAACTCCGACAGACCTTTCCACATCCGCATATTAGCCCCCGCTAACACCAGTTCGGCATTGGCCTGCCTGAGCTGCAAGGCTGAGTTGGTGAAAATCTTTCTCCCAAAGGAGTCAAGGAGCTTATCCTCCTTTCCCAGAACCTGAGTAGCCGTCGTGGAAGAGGATGCTGCAGGCCTGGACTGCAAAGTGGCCGCAGCCACCACTGTGGAGGAGGGGGGCAGACAAGATGACAGGGCCACCTCTTCCGAAGAATGCAGCCTGTATCGTGCGTCAATTTTCTTATTGAGGAAAAGTCCAGAGTGTGGCTTTTCCCAGACCCTGCGGACCTCGGCCAGAACGTCCTTCTGCAAGAACAGGCCGGTAGGCTCCAAAGGAGACAGGGTGAACGCCCCAGAAAGCACACCCTCCTGCGGAGCGGGTGCCTCGGGCACCGGAACATCCAAGAAGCACATCATGTCCAGTACCCGGTCATGAAAAGCTCTGATAGAGCGGGGCAGGTCCTCGTTGTCCTGATAGCCTTGCGCGTCATCCGACAGGTCAGGATCCTGCTGAACCATGTCGGGCACTGCCATGTCCACGGGGGACAAAAGGGGCAAAGGCAGAAGAGTCAGGGAAGGCACTGTAGGCAAGGGAGGCGCCGGCAGAACCACCGGAGGCACGGGTGGAGCCGGAGGCGCGGGCGGACATATCTCACTAAAAAGCCCTTTGAAATATTCCCTCATGGGGTCTGTACACATGAGCGTTTGAAATTTGCCGAAAAAGCTGTCCTCCGGATACTGTTTTAGAACCAGAGGAGGCCTCTCATGAGGAGAATAATTCCAGGGACGTAACGGGGAAGGGTGCCACACCGGCCCCTCCTCCGACGTATCCACATAAACCAAGGGTGCCGACCCAGCAGGCAACGAAACATTGTGCGGAAGGGGCATCCGGGCATTCCAATCATAAACTGGTCGATAAGGATGCGCACAAGGAACTCCATGTTCACCCACAGAACCAAGCCCTACACCTGAGGCCGATGGCGTAGTTGTAGGGGTAGCACCCAAAATGGCCACCAGGGTCGTTGCAGGAACGGGTGCCATTTTGTCATCGCCTGAGGGGAACTGCGGCACGTGAGGAAGTGAGGCAGGGGTCCCCGTTGATGGATCAGGGGTTTTAACTTTAGCCTTGACACAAGGAATCTCGGCAGAGCCAGTACTATGAGCCCTGGAATGTTTCTGCGACATACCAACCACCAAAAAAGCCTTCCCAGGAAGGACCTTGGCACTGCCGGTAAAAGAAGAATTTTCCTTCTTTGCCCCTTCAACAGATCTGGTATCGCCTCAAGAGCGGGAACGGTGAGAAAAAACCTTCACCGATGAGGCCTTGTCAGGCCTCCCAGAAATGTTGGTAGCTTTAGCTTCTGTACGAGGGACCTCGGACCCAGGTCCGGTAACAGCCTTATTCGCACGGGCCTCCAACATCCGTTCGGTGACACCAAGCCCCACCAAGGCCTCGGGGCGCACCCTGGTCTTATTTTAGAGGGAAGCCGATAGGGAGGCCTCAGAGCTAGCTCCGGTACCCCACGCCTTAGTAGAACTGGGCCTACAAGCAGCCCCCACAGGAGGGGCTTCGGAGCGTGCTCCGGTATCCACAGGCCCCTTACGGAGACCCTCGGAGAAACCTCTGGTACAATTATTAGGCCCAATGGGCACCTCAGGGCAATCCCGGTGACAGAGCGATCAACGCCCCTCCCAGCCCGGGAGGAACCCGGAAAGGTATCCCCGGCCGGGGTGCTCTGAAAAGTAAAGAACTTACCGGGCGTTTCTTCTTTTCGTTAATGAACGCCTGAAAATGATAAGGAGGAGTTTGTCGAAAAACTTCCTCCCACCGCTCCAACCGACGTTGAAGTGCCCGGACCGAAAGGGAATCGCAGTAAAAACAGGAGTCCCAACGGTGATCCGGACCCAAATACTCTAAACAAAGCGGATGGGGATCCGCCCTCGCGAAGCGTCAGTGACACGATGAACAATCTGGAAAGTCTAGTCTGAACGACAGACAGACTAGTACACGATCGCTAGCGAGAGCCAGAGAGGAAAAAAGGGAAGAAAATCTTCTGCGGATGCAAGTACATCCAGTCCCGAACGAGCGGAGAAAAAGACTGATGGGCGATGCGCGGGGCAGAGCCAAGGTGGGCGGGGTTATGGCCGCGTGCCGGCCCTGCGCAAGAAAGAGAGGAAGGGCACATTTTTGAAAAAAATATTTGGATGCTTTTTACAAAGTGCTCCGGTCCTGTCCCACAGGACGGAGAGATGTCCCATAAGTATGGAGGAAAGGGGACAGGACGTAGGAGTAACGTGTGTTATTTCTATGTCCTTTCCATCTAAAGTGGGTGGCCCTGTGTTGCCAGCTGTTGTCAGGGAAGGGGCATTCTGCTTGCTGCCCTTACCTGGGGGCACTTCTTCGAATAAGCGCCACAGGTCCAATATTTCTCTCCTATTGTGCAGCTGCTTCCCTTTATACTTGATAAACAGACAAGTGGCAACCATATCCAACACTTCCTTGTGAAATGACTGCCCTTCTGGCCATACCTGGGGTAGTCCCTCCCCTTTTAATTCCGTGACCCATTGTTCGTGATATTTCTTTATCTTATCAGCGTACCCCTGTAGTGTTCTGCAGATATGAGCAAGGGGTGTTTCTGCGCCCATTGTACTTCACTTTCACTACACCTTACCTGGCGGGTCTGCCCTGTGCTTAATCCCTTCTCATGTACTCAACTTACTCTGTGTTATACTTTTCAACTGCTTAGTCACCTTTTAATTTTTTACACCATGTTATTGACCATAGAACTCTCCTCTCAAATCAACAAGTCTGTTTTGCACATTATACAACAAAAATTGTTATTTCACATACAGAATAGACGTTTAACAATTGACATGGACGACAAAGAACATAGATACAAACATAACACTCTCCATTGTCCTCAATATCCCTCTCTTTTTACCCTCTCCCTTCTTCTTTCCCAACTTTGACCTCTTCCCCCTACCTTGTACCAGTCCACCCACTCAGGAGGGGAAGAGAGGGAAACAAATAAGAAAAAGATCAGAAAAAGCGTTTCTACTTAATACTCCGGGTCTACCCAGTGACCCCTCAATACCTCTTTTTCTTCTCTACTTTAGTTTCTTATACCTGTATGTCCTGTACTAGTCGAGATAGCACTATGCAGCGCCGCCTTCTACTCCCCACGGAGATAGGATCCCTTTTAACTCCTTATCCTCTCTTATTTCATTTCTGTCCTAATGGCCATATGCGATAGAAGGAGAGCAATAAGAAAGACAGGAAAAGACCCCAAGTTCCAGAACCTTTTATCACTCCCCCTTGGATTCACCTGTGTACTCCCTCAGTGTTACCCAAGTTATGTTCTTTTTACCCCAAACCCTCCTAATCTGACTCCCACTCGTGCCTTTAATATCACTCGCACTTAATACTCACGTGTCCGTCTTGATCCGAGACCCTCTGGACCTAGTCGGCAGGGCACTGCTCCTCGCTCAAAGACCACGCCCGGCTCCGGCGAGTGGTACGTATGGGTTTTGTTAAGAGGGATCCCATACCCGCTCGCCCTACTGCGTGCGCACGTCTAGGTGTACCGGTTGCCGTTGGCGGGTAGCTCTTGAGGGAGCGCGCTCAGGGTCAAAGAAGGGGGGCGTCTCGTGCCAGAAGAATGGGAAAGAACGCTATCACGTCAGGGTCACCAATGAAAGTGAGAGGCCCCTTAGCCCGCTGGTGGGCTGTACAACGCAGTCAATAAAGGTACATCCCAGGAGGGAATAAGACCAAGACCAAGTGAGAGTGCGGTTAAAGGCGTTTTATCTAAAGTTAGGGCAAACAGAATCTACTCTGCTTACGCCGAGAGTGCTCTGCAGAAAACATGTTACATTTCTTTTTTATACACACGATGATGCATCAGCTAGGGGAAGGCCTAAGGGGCACATATTGAATTGGGATTGGTTACTAAGAGGAGGCACCTATGGGTGCTATATGGTCGGTGATGACTGATTGGTCCACAGGCACGTGGTGCGTTGGCATCATGATGTAGTGAACGGGGTCAGGAGTTCGGCTGGGCTCCTCTGTCTGGCTTCCGATGGATTGATACATTACTGATCAGTTTCTCTGACATTTGCCCTTGTGGCCACACATTCCCATTCATTCATACGTCTGACTACTTTGTCCGACAGCAAAGTCAATAGGTTACACATGTAAAAGCAAGGCACAATCTCCATTACTGAACATCAATTTTTTGTTTAAAACAAAGATATTATTTTCATGTTTGAAGACATTCAAATACTAGGTTGGGGGTTTCTTGTTTAATACTGACAAGGGGAGGCTAGAGTATATGGTTACCGTGACTGGATTACAAGAAATATATTTCATCTTAGATGTGTTTTTCCTTGGAGGGGTCTTAGTGACCAGGTGTTTAAATAACATAACTCAATATTAGACCAGGGTGTTCATGGATGGGCTTAGGCCCCCCTTTCATAGCTTTTAGTATCATGTCACTTAATGGTTGGATTCTTTTCCATTTGCACATAGTGGGTTACAGCCTTACAGTTAGCCCTATTTGGGAAGAAATATATACATAGCATTGTTCACTTTTCATACAAGTTAGGCAATATCATAACGTTAAAGCACGGGATTGTGAAAGAGGGGCAGCTGACACAAAATCACACGACATAAGCGACTAAATATGACTGACGAGTCACATGACATTGTCTACTGATATGCAGGCAGTTACATTCTACATTATCGACAGTGCAGTAGCATTGCGCGAGCTTGCATGGATCTAGGGTCAGTATGCTTGTTATGGGAATGCAATCAATTGTGTACATATTTCAGTGTTATGCGTTAGCATACATCCTACCATCACTATAACAGATTAGCATAAGAACCTCTGATAACACACGTATGAATATATATATTTACACTGCTCTGCCCATCACCTTGCTTAAGGTGTCAGCGGGTTTATATGGACTCTTCACACAATGAGCGGGCTTCCTTTTGCACATACCAGCCGGGAGGGAAAACAGATTTACTGATTTAAGGGTCTCTTTCGTTGTTGACTCTGCTCTGGGGTACACAAAGATTAGGTTTCTACGGCTCAGGTCTGAGGGGTGCAAGACAGGTTTACAGAGACAGATAGCCCTGGCTCTAGCCGTCCTCCCCCCTTATGCTGCATCTGAATTACCGGAGGGAGTTTTGACGGCAAGTGATACAGTGTGGATTTTGTTGCGTTTCTGCTGCCGGCCTTCTCATGGGAACCAGGCAGTTATATGGATGGCAGGGAGGAGGTGGGGGGGGAGCCGCGCTGGCTGTGCGTTTGGCAGGGAGAGAGCCGCAGGCTGCGGTGACATCAGAATGGCCTTTTGCTAATTGCAAATGGAGTCTGTGTGTTACAAAATGGAGCCCTGATTTCACAGTATAAATGTGTGCACATGAAGATGGCAGGGCAGCGCCCAAGGATGTGTTTGCACGAAAGGGGTGATGGTTCCCGGAGGTGTTCCCACATGAGTGCCCCAGGAGACAGCCATGACTGGGCCCACTCGGGAAGCATAGAAATAAGGGGGATGTCTTATTTGTCCTCTTCCTCCGCTCAATATATTGTACGTGAACAGAAAGCGCTCACTGAAAAGTAAAAAAAAAAAAGAATAGAGAAAATCAGTGCTTGAAATAAAACATTCAGAGAGGATTTGGTGTCAGGGTAATTAGTACTTTATATTCTAGAAAAAACATCCAAATCTATAATTAGGGACGCTGCAAAAATAAAACATTCCGATTAGGATGGAACTATCCAATTAGAAGCCTCCCACGTTCATTGCATGAACTTCCCAGAGTGCCTATATACTCTTTTTGATTACGTACTTTTGCCTTCTTTAATTATGTAAATAGTCATTTTGGCTTCTTTACATACAGATCCCGGTCTGCAAAACTGCTAATCATTAGCGTTTTACCACAATGAAGCAGCCAACTCCAGTCTGCATCAGAGATGGCAAACCAATGTGCTTGGGTTAAGGAGTACATCTTGATGCTTAATGGAAGTATGTTGATACCGTTAACCAATACACCAAGCAAGCACTCAGGGGACACCAAAGGCAACACAAAAAAACAATGCCGAAAATGTAACGCCCTCACGAAAATCGATTACACAGACGCATCCAAAGAATTGAGCTCTGTAAACCAGAACACTTCACTGAAGGATTTAGGTCCATGATAGCTAAATATAATTTTGCTAGAACAATGTCATTTACTGTGTCCCACCCCCCCCCCCCCCCTCAATCATGAAAAGGGATTTGTTATTTCACAGTTATTTAAAGTTGCCCTTGACTCTAGTGGCAAAACAAAAACCTTTTAGGAAAAATTCAGGGATCTTATTAACATAACTCAGTCAACTTGGATACCCAGCCTGCCAGGCACTGGATTATTAAAAGGCTCCGGAGGCGTACTAATGTTATGCTCCATTGCAGAATAGGATAAACAATGCCACTTGCTCCTGTGTGTCCGCAACAGGAAACCTTTCTTGCTGTCTTCATGCTCACCAAATGGCCAGCAGTGTACAACTCTATGGCTCTACAGTACAGCCTCTTAAATAAAAACGTTCAAGCTCTTCAATAAAGATGTAGAGAGTAACTTGTTTGCTGCGTGCAGAGCTTCAAAGAGATTAATAATTTTGTTCATAGAACCAAATGTTGGCTCACCCATGGGCATCCCCAGACCCACATTTGAAGGTGTAAGATAAACGACCTCAAGGCCGGTGTAAGGAACTCATGGCGGCAACAGTAAAGACAGACACAAGTGATCACTGTTCCAGGGTGATTATTAAACTGTATAGATAGGTTGGAGAAACGCCTAATCTAGACCTACATCAAAGATGGGAGCAAGCTAAGGCCATCAAATAATAATAAGGCAGTCCTAGTGGTGTCTTGTCAAATGAAAGGGCCTATTGTAAAAAGAAAATATTGCCAATCCTTAAAGATAATTTCCAAAAAGAGTGTGGGATAATGTTCACAAGAAAAAAAAGAAGTGTTCACAAATGATAAGTCAGGATTTTGTAGCCGGGGCCTCCCTTCCCCACATTTTTAGTACGGCACAAGGCAGAACCTTTGAGCACAGCACACTCCTGGGCCTCGCCAACACAAGGTTACAGTTCCTTTCAACAATGGCAGGATCTTCTGGGGCATTCTGGGGCCAAGTCTCTTTCCGGCAAAGTCTCTTGCCTTAGAAGGCCTGCTGAACATAAACTATAAACAAAAACGTTCCTTTGGTAATCTTTCACGTTGGGCGATTGCTCTTCGCCCCTTCGATCCCCCTCAGCCGGGCTCCGAACCTAATTTTCCACGTGGGCGATTGCTCTTCGCCCCTTGGATCTCCCTCAGCCGGGCTCCTATCCTTCTTGCAACGTTAGCCTCCCTCAATCGGGTTCACTGCGGCCTTTCACTCAAAAACGTATCATTCAACAGCCTCAATGTCTTTTTAACCAACCATCCATTGTGGACATCCCTCAGCCGGGTTCACACTTGTCGCCACAGTATTCACGGGTATATTACTGTTTTACCCTCAATTTGCAGGCATCCCTCTGCCGGGTTCACATTTGCCAGTTCAATCAGTTTTCTCCAATGTTTCAAAGCCTTTCGAGCGGACAACGGGTGTTACTTGACCCTCGTAGGACTAGCCTCTCCTAAGCCCTCTTGGTTTTCGTAGTTTCAACAAAACAACAGAACACAAAAAAGGCTTCAGTCAGAGTCCTTCGTATGAGCGTCCCCGTTACGCCTGACCCCTCTGCTTCTGAACCTTTTACTAGGGTTTCTATAAAGTTTAATTACACAAGTTCTTTGTTCAACAAGGTTGCCGCCTGCAACCTTGGGCCCAGCACAGTTCGATTTTACTATCTGTCTCTCCGACTCACTGCAGTGCTGAACTCTTGGAGTTTCTTGTCTCGGGAGTCAAGGACGGCATCACAGCAGCAATCGCTTCTCCCCACTTTTCAGCGCGGGAGGCACCCGTGTGCAGCCGACACCTGTCACACCGCACGCCAGCTGGACTTCCCAGTCTTATGCTTTCCCTTTCAGAGGCTTTGTGGATCTGAGTTGTAAAGGGAAAGGGCAATTCCCTCTTCATCGTCCCTCCAGGTCCCTCTGCCTTTCTCCTCCATTTGAACTGCCGGTCCGTAATGGCTGCTTTCTCGTGCGTTCGGCCTTGCTCGAAGTGTGCTTTCGTGCTCCGCCTTTTATCCCTGTGGGGAAGGGAAAGGGCCGTTGGGTGTGCATAGCTATTGTTAATTGCCTGACTCTGCCAGACCCTTGTGCTGGGACATGTCGGGTAAACGGCCCTGGTGTTGTCCATTGTCTGTCTCGGTGTATAAAAGTGTTAGTGTTGGAAAGGGGTGGGGGGGGGTAGAACTTCTGAGCATCCTACGAGGCAGGATGGGGAAAAGGGCCATAAGAAAGGGGGTACCTATCGGTGTCACCCATCAGTGTCCCACTCCACTCCCCGAGTACCCCTCATTGTGGTGATCCTCCTGCACTGGTCCACCCCTAGGAACTGGATCGAATAGCGATGGATGTGTCCTGGCCACCAGGATGACAGATACCCAGGGACTAGCACGTGAGACATCGTCAGGTTTCTCACACCGGGAACCTCACATTTAACACCAAATAGGTAGATGCAGTCTGAAGTCTTCTCTATACCACAGTTCATTAGCCTTGAAGGTGTCTCGAAACATCCGAACAACAAAGTGTCAAAAAAGACATAGGCCTCTGAGGCAATTATTGAATCCATTTGAAGGGCTCTTTACAGACCGACGCACCAGGGGAACAACCTTTCCTAGTAGTTATGGCTCCTTATTCTGTCACACAGTAGGCAATTTTCAAGGCAAAGCATAAAGGCAATGGTAAACAGGCCAAGCATGCCCTGGAAACTGCAGACAGAAGCAATTAAACAAATCTTAAAAGTACAATGGCCATATGGCGATAAGGACATTGTCCATGGTGGACCAGATGTACAGGGCCCTCTACAAAAATGTTAGGAACAACTTAGCTTAGTAGGTACTGCACAGTGTAAAAGCTGTCACAGCCAGAAACAAGCTTTGAGATGTTTGTCACAAGGAAGGCACTGCACAGTTCTCTGACCCACAGTGGCATCACCTCGGGCCACAGAATGGCCAGAACTGGACCAGAGTGACCACTGTCCAATTGGAGATCGTAGTACAGCTTAAAGGAGGTCTTCAAACTGGAAAGAGACATTTTCCATGCTGCACCACCTGAAACGCAAGCCCTGAATCCCAGCTCGGGGCTCAGACAGCAAGAAGTTGCCACATTTCTCACCTCGTAGAGAGGTGTGTTTACTTCTTAGTAAATACACTGCTATCCGAGGCGAGAGAACAGTCAATAATGGCATCGTTGGCAAAGTTGGAGGCAGAAGACAAAAGCCTGCCCATGGGATATCAGTACACCCTCTAGCCCCCACGGTGCACCCAGCCAAGTACATGCAAAGTACTGTTGGCTGCGAATGGGATTGAAGGGACGCCTGGATTTCTTCAGCGCTGCAATTGACTTCTTGCATTTGAGAGCTCTGCTCCCATACGAACGTTTCAGCGGTCTGGAGGAGGAAGTCTTTTTGTGAAGCACACGGACTGCCTGACCCACGCATTTACTGCCGGAGGTGACTTTTCCCCCGCCCATCTTTCCTTCTTACTTGCCCTGTGTTGTGGGGCTTGTGCTATGTTAGTAGGGATTGTGTATTAGATTACACTCAGTGTTTAGGGGCTTGTGTTATTTTACTTTAGGGTTTAGGTAGGGGTTGTGTGTCAGCCTACACCTATTTCAATGTGGTGCAACCCTGATTATATTTAACTTTGCTCCCTTTAGGTTTCCTCCTTACTGGCGGCCCCGCCCCCCTGCGCTGCGCGACGCCCAGGAAGCCAGGATAAAAGCTCAGCCCTCGGCGCACCCGCGCCGCGCACCCAGCCAACTACATGCAAAGTACTGTTGGCTGTTCGCTGTTCGCGAGGTGTGGGGGATTAAGGTCTAGCTTCCCTCTTTTAACGCTGCCGTCTCAAAAGGAGGGTCGCGGATATCCTCTGAGTATTGGCCTAGCATTAATTGCTTTGTGTCTCTCTTCTGTTGCTGAACGGGCTTCAGCTTTGGCTGTCTCACTGTACGCTGTGTGACGCTCTAAAGTTTAAAGGCACTGGGTGTGGCCCCGGTCATGGTGTGAACAACGTGCTCTCTTTTGGTCTTTAAAAGTGGTTCTAGCCAAGGGAGAGTGGCTTTGCAGTTGGTTTGGTTGCGGGATAAACGGTGGGGAATGGGTCCCATCCTAAGAAGTGGGAAATCCGGTTCTGCCTCTAAAGAAACTGCCCCGCAATCGTCCACCATCCCAGATAACGTGCTGCTCCCTCTGTCGTCTCCTTTCAATAATACGACATTTCTTATGAGTGGCCTACAGGAGGAAATGGTGGAGGGGGCAATGTGCGAGGGCAAACTTGAATATGATAACGAGACTGCCCTTTGCTCGCCCAAGCCTCCAATTTCGGCTGGAAAGGTCTTGGCCACATTGAGGTCTTCCTTTTCCTTACAGGAGGCGAATGATATTGTAGGGGATGAGGGCTTTGGGGTTTGTTCTGGGCAGCCTGTTGATTGTTCTCATCCTCAAATCCAGCAAGGGTTTTCTTGCAAATCGGATACTTCGATTTTGGCCCCCACGATTGTTAACGAATTGGGTCGAAGAATGCGGCTCTCGTTGGGCCCTTCGTCTCCAGCCGCTTCCTCCTTCCCATTTCGCGAACAAGTACACCTACACCAGCCTCCATTATATAGCTGTGCAAAATCGGGAGGCAACATGAGTAATCTGGTGTTGACGCCATGTAGAGATGTTGTCGGGGGGGGCCGCCTGCTCTCATGAGGACCACAAGGCTGGGGTAGTTTCTCCTACGGGCTTTGCTCAATCAGCTGGCGTTAGCCCTTTCGATTCGGGATCAGAGGGTTCTGATCCTGCTGCTACAAAGGGAGAGGGTGGTTTGGCTTCAACCCCGGAGGAGTTACGGCTACCAGCCCATAGCTCTGATCCAGTTAATTTTCCCGTAATTTCAAGTCTACTTAATTTACTGGATAGAGGTCACGAGCTTACGCATTACTCCATTAGGGAGATGCAGGGTTCGCTTTCCTTAATGAAAGACAAAATGGCAAAAGTGGAAGGCTTTATTATGGCGGAGGAACGATCTAGATCGTCCCACCTGGCCCAAGTAGAAACACCTTTGGAACGGTTAGCAGTTTCCCACTTCCAGCCTCCCAAAGGAGTTATGTCTTTCTCCCAAAGTACTCAAACAGACAGGGTTGTCTCTGTGATAGAAGCTCCACAGAGATTGTACTCCCAGGTGGTGAGTGGTGGAAAGGGTGATAGAGTGGAACAAGTGGGGGTAGACGACATCAACCTGGTTGAGGCTTTGAAACTCCAACATGCACGTCTGTTGCAGATGGAGCAACTTGTATATAAGCTTGTCGAAGTACAGCGTACGCCGGACCTTCAAGGTGGCGAAGGAGAGGCTATTTTGGCGGATGATAGGCAAGCCCCCCCGCCTTATAGCCCCTCCATTCTGGTGGATTTAGTTAATGCTCAGTCTAGGCCCTCTGACATGGCCGCTATATCGCCATCAGATTTCGAGGACGACCCTGTTGAACATGAGGGTAGGAACTTTGTTTCGCGGAAAGCTAGGAAATCTTTCCTAAGAGCTCAGAAGCGATTGAAACAGACCAAAGCGCGACTTAAGAAAGTTGACATGGCTACCTCCGGCCCTGAAAACGCTTTGGTGACGGAGATGAGGCCATGTCTGAATAATGGGACCTGCCACGACGACTTGGGAATGGCCCTGTATGATCTAGACGATGAAAGTAGGCGGCATCTGCAGATTGCTGCCTTGAAGAGCGGAAACACGCAGATTGTGCCCCGCCCCCCGGTAAGGGCAGGCTCTGATAAATTACAACCTAAGCTGCACTGCTTTTTCCCCAATACTGTCTCTAAAAAAGTGGCTATAGGGTCGTCGGCGGTTAAGTTAGAAGCAGCAATGGCGCCTCTACAAAGTCCCCCTGCTATCCAGGAGATACCTATTACGGTTAAGCCGAATGTCCAGCGGACCTTGGGCCCCGCTGCCTTACAGGAGGGACCTTTTGTGGAGCTAAGCAGTTCCGCTAGGCCAACACTTATTACTTCAACTTCAGTGTCGCCGGCGCGTGCTCCTTGTGTTGAAGTTGAGCCCCCCCCTTTAGTAACTCTGGGAGGGTCTGATCTGGACGCGCCATCTTTTGTGCAAACGCCAAAGGAAATGAAACTAATATTAGGCTGGACTAGTAATCCAGAGATAAATGGGCCTGCTCGTATAAACAGATCCTTCTTAATGAATTCATTTTTTCAAATTCCAGCACTAAGAAATCTCTCATCCAAAGACCTGGATTGGGTCAAACTAGCGACCCACAATAACAACAGAGTACTCTGCAGAGTTCAGTCTCAAATTATTACCAAAATGCTACTTGAATTTGCTGAAGACTTTCATTCCATTGGTCTTACTCCTAGATTGTTCTATGATATGGATTCTGCATGGGCATTCCTTGAATGGGTCCAACCCCCCCCCCCCAGAATGTCCTAATGCTCTCGTTGGTGACCTGCCTGAGTCACAAGTTAACAAATTATCTATCCAATTGGCGTCGCTTTCCCAAGCCTTAAGTGGTCTAGCCTGGTTAGAACCTTTGATAAAAGCGACTGCCGCCAACATAGAGCCCAATCCAGGCTCATAACTTCCATTCTTGAATGTGGCCTCTTGGAATTGTTGTGGGTTAGGCAATCTCACAGCATGGCATAAGCAAGCTGAGCCTGACAAGAGGCCCGATATTTTGTTTCTTCAAGAAACTATGTCATTAAATGACTTTAGCCTAGATGGCTACTCTTGTTTTTCCATGGTGGCTGAAAGGTTTACCACAGGTCGCCCCTCAGGAGGCATTGCAGTTCTTATAAATAACAGACTGAAAGCCATAGCTGCTATAGTGGATTTATCGGCCTCTTGTGTGTTAGTAAAATTGACGCTTAAGGGCTGCAAAGATTTGAATCTACTCTTACTATCCATATATTGGAATCCTAAAGCTGTCCCGCTGGATCTGCTAGTGGAGGATCTAGAACGGATCCTATTTTATGCTGCTAGGGTTTACCCCGACTATGAAATCATGATCGGAGGCGACTTGAATTGCTATTTATACTTAAAGAGTGCAATACGCCCCTTTTCTTGCTGTTCAGCCTATACGCAACAGGCCAAGGACAGAGGGCAGACATTACTAGCTTTTTTCCAATCATGGGGGATATATCCAATCCAATTGGCTTCACATTCCATGCAGTTCTCTTGGCAGCGAGGTTTATCCTCCTCTCTTATTGATTATTTATTCGCCTCTAAAGCATGCTCTGGGCTGCTTGAACCTATACTGATATTAGATCTGGGTATGAGTGATCATCATATGCTGTATTCTCGTTTGCATATGGGGGGTGAATGCTATGCAGCTTCTGCCCCTGCAGCCTTAGTGGCATGTGACAGAAATTATATATCTGTAAACTGGCATCCTGCCGTGTGCAGAAAGGTCACATTCTTGGTAAATAGGGACATCTTAGTGAGCTGGGACGCTAAGACGTCTACAGAGAACGGGACCAAAATTAATGAAATAAATGCCAAAATGATCAATATGCATTTGGTAGGCGTGGCGAAAGATCCCTTGGGGAAGGCTAAAATTGGGGTCGCCCAGGTTAATGCTTCTCAGGTCGCATGCTTAAAAAAGCAAAGAAACTGCGATCTTCGGCTATTAAGGAAGTGCATTTTATGTCAGTTTGAATACATTCGCCAAAAAAACATGATTGTGGCGCATTATAAGCACCAATTAAGCCTGTTGCGTCGGGCAGCCCATATTCTAGCCAACCAATATATGATTGGTCTGTTGTGTAAAAAAAAAGTTCGGGACATATGGGCCATACTAAGAAATCCAACAGGAAAAGTCGATCTTCGCATGGTGGCTGTTATTTTAGGCCCTGAATGGGAGAGGTTCTTTAGTTTAAAATTCTCTCTACCTGATAGGTATACCGAGTCTGAGAGTATTCCCGTGTGCTTGTCCCTTCCGGTGATCTGTCCATGGGGAGTAAAGGATATTATATGGGCAATTGAACAATTGAATCCATCTAAAGCTGCCGGCCCTGATGGGCTGCCCCCTTGTGTGTTTAAGTCCGATCCTCACTTTTGGGCCAGGTACTTACTTTCATGTTACCAATCAATTTATCATACCGGGATCATTCCGGCATCATGGCTAAGAGCCATTATTATTCCCATACATAAAAAGGGGGTGTTAAGCAATCCTGCGAATTTTAGACCTATTGCTTTGATTGACACAGCGGCGAAAATTTTTACACGACTTATTTTGGTTGACTTAGAAACTCATATAAGAACCCTCCAATATTTTGTCCAAAGCTCAGGTAGGTTTTCGTAGGGCTATGGGCACTCAATTAAATGCCTCAATTTTAGCACATTTAAGGAGATCTGTGCAAGGAGAATCAAAGGGCGCCATTTATATGGCTTCCGTGGATCTCACATGTGCCTTCGACAATGTTCTTCGAGCTCGTCTTTGGCAGAAGATGTTGGCTTATGGCATTCCATCCACCTTGGTGGCCCTAATTGCTGCCCTCCACACGAACACCTCATGTCAGATTCGGATCAATGCCAAGGGGCTTCTTTCTGCTAATATTCCTACGAGGATAGGGGTCAAACAGGGATGCAATCTAGCTGCGGTTTTATTCAATCTATATCTCGCAGATATTGAGAATCTCTGGAAAGAGACTAACTCTTTTCCCGTAACATTGGGTACTATGCGATTGCACTGGTTGGCCTTTGCCGATGACATTATCCTATTTGATAGAGTGCCATTCGGTCTCCAGAACAAATTAAATACATTCTATGAATATTGTCTACAGAACAACATGACCGTTAACCCGGTGAAATCTCATATCATGATTTTCACAGCAAAAAAAAAACTGCCTAGATTTAATTTTTCTATCAATCAGCAGCCTATTGTTAGGAAGGATGCGATTATTTATCTGGGTTATCACTTGTCAAATGGGAATTCAATTGTTGGATGGCGGAACTTGCTGAACGCGAAGCTTAGCCCTTTAATGGGCCAAATGCGAATAATTTACGCTAAATACTGCAGCTTTTCTCTTTTGCCCCTCATCCAATTTTACACAATGAAAGTAGAGCCCATTTTGCTTTACACGCTCGATATATGTTTGTTGAAGATGGGGCCCGTGTTAAATTTGATCCAAGGGCGACTTTGGAAGAGTATTTTAGGGTTACCAGGCTATGTACCAAATTCCATAATATTACACGAGTTGGGGCTCTATTCTCTAGCTGACAAATATCTTTGGAGGAAGGTAAATGCTTTTTGCAAATTTCTTTTGCCACCTCCGAATTCACTCTACGAGGAGTTTCAGATAATGTTGGATAAAAACTGCCTGGCATCGGTTCTGGAAGCGAAAGAAGAAATAATGGAGACTCTAACTTCCCTTAATATGACTCTAACAGACTTGACTAATACCCCAATTAAAGTTAAAACTCGATTCTTTCGCAATTCCTGGGCTCAAAACTCTGACAAGGTTGGGGGATACTCTTCCTTTTCGACCTATGCTATGTTTAGACATGCAGTTACTCCAAGGTTGCCCTATATCCTATGTTTTCCTGAAAAAAGAGCTAGACAGACTTATATGCGTTTCCGTTTGGATCTTATCCACACAGGAGCACGTATTCGGTCTTGGGCCGGGTATAGGGAGTTGGCAAGGGGATATGAGTGTCGATTTTGTCTGAATAAGTCTGAAAACGAAACGCTGGAACACCTTTTTATTTACTGTGAATTCTTTGCGAAACAAAGGTTATGCTGTTTGGATTTTGTGTTCTTTTCTTATTCAAGTTTTGAAGCCAATTTAGTATGGCTAAGATGCATGCAGGGCTCCTCGAATGCCATTATTTTAGCAACTGTCAGACTTGTTTCATTGATTGAAGAACAGCTGTTACCATTGAATTGTGCAATTTTTAATAGGAAGGGTTTGCCCTTCCCACATAGGTCTTAAGGGATTTGGGCGCAATAACTGGGTTTGTATCTGGGCTTATTGCTGTACTTTCCTCTGTTTAGTTGTGTTGCTGAACTTTGATTGATTGTTTGCTGTGTCTTTTGCCTTTGCGCTATCATTCGTAAGGGAGCTTTTAGGTGGAGGGTAGTTTGCTATGATGTATACGCCTACAGTGTATTGTAGGTGTCTCATGATAGCGCTTACAGTGTCTTTGCACATTTAAAGGGTTCTCCCTTAAGGTATTTTAGATGAAATGAAATTTTGGGTGAGGTGATGCAAATTGGTTGTATTTGTTTTATGTATATAATAGGTTTTAAATGTATTTATATGTATATGATGATCAAATTTTGTAAAGGTGTAAAGTAAATTTACTACCAACACAATAAAAAAAAAAAAAAAAAATGGAACTTGACTAATGGCAAACCAAACTACAAGCTCCTGTACCATTCTGAAGAGGATCCAGATGTTACACCGGCAGCATCTGGGGTGATGCAAATAATGTCTTTAGCATGGGCTACTTGAAAACAAAATTAGCGCTATATTGAACTTCAGGGTGAGCAGTCACCAGAGTACCATGCCGCATATAATCCAAGCTATTAGGGACCAGAATTCCACTAGAATGGTAGAAGATTGAACCCTAAGCAGGACAACGCCAAAGGCTAGAGCTGATGTGTCTGAGCCTCCGTGGGCTTCTGGTAGCCAACATGGCTGGCCTTACTTGGCTGGTTGTCTCTGGTTTTAAAAGGAAAGCGAGACATCAATTTGGACAGGTGGCTTATTGTACACTGGGATGTGGCAAAACGACTTATTCTTGGGGATAATTTTTTGAAGGGGAGACCAGACTTGATTTGGGAAATGTGTAGAAGCATGCAGGTAAATACCTCCTACTTATGACTGGCAGAGAAGTCCACAGCCACCTGCCGGTTTGTAGCCTCCACAAAAGCACTATCCCCCTCGGAGCTGCATCAGGGGTCCGCCTCCAAGAAGCTGCCAGTCCTTGCAGCAACAGTTTGCAATTAGTTTATTAACATATGCGGTTCTGTGCATTCATCCAATATGCAGTTGACAAATATAGTGTGCAGGGGTACGACATCCTTTCATCGACACCCGTTTCTTCGACTGGTGTTTTTCCGAAGTGTTTATTGAATAATTTTGGGTGTGAGGGGAAGGGCATACAAAGGGTTGGGGAGGGTCAGGAATAACAAAAAATGTTAAACATTGTTTAATTCATTTTTTTCGGCAAAACCTCTTTGTATATGACATATAACCATGTGCAGAATTAGACTGCCCGAAAGAAATAGTCTAAATTTTGCAGGGTTCGAAATTGAGGGGAGCTGGGAGCTATTGAGCTCCTGCTTGTGGGCTGGAAGAGCCTGGTTAGCTTGACACCAACAGCTACCAGGAGCTGTTTTTGGCTCCCCAGGCCATCTGGTACCAAACCAAACATACCTAGGTGAATATTACTCTGTACATATGGGACAATCTACAAATAAACATTAGTACGCATCTATACAACATTTAAAGCATAAGTGGTCCTACATCATGGTTAATATTTTAAATTTGTATTTTATGTGCACTCTAGATTTTGCGAAACCCCATGCGCTTAGCTCCTCCTTCCGCAGTGGTAGCTCCTGGTCACCAGTTACGGCTGGATACCCATGAGCTGCTTTTAGCTTTTGCTTATCCAACCTTACTTTCGATCCCTGCTTTGGTATACTTTTTTTGCAAGGAAGTCACACTATTTGTCAAGTGGCACAGTAGCAGATGGTCAAGTACTTTACCCAAACATAAAGCATAAAGCAACCAAGATTACACAGTTATTAGAAGAGGTGGGGAAGCAAACCATCAGCTGGTGCTATTAATTCACTGTCAATTGCCATGGCAAACACCAGACAAAGATACAGTTCTCAATAAATCTTCTCGAACAGTCCAGAAATTGAACGCCAAATAGAGACCGATGGTCGGTGAACCTTTATGAAATTGATAGAACTTGGGGCACAAGCACTTTCATCAGAATGCAACAATGATTGGATGCTCCTGCTTCATCACTGGAGATGTCATTCTCCGGCTGAGGCTGGGAAATGGTCACTTCTCAGGACCTCAGACCAGCTCAATCAAAGTTCATTCTTACCTCTGCAGAAAGCTCACAAATGGTCCCTTTAAAGGTGAGTTGATAAAAAGGCACTTGAGGCATGCACTTAAATCTATGAAAGCAGGGCTTCTTACTAGGGTGCACATATTTGTACGTAACCTGCCTGATGGCTGAGTATGAACATTAGCTCTGTAATGGGGCGGCTGTGCTTAAAGCAGATTACCTGGCCAAAACACGCTTAGTGAAAAGCAAAACATGTTCATTTAAACATGTAATTAAGAGCCATGCTCCTAAATTAAACCTAAATAAAGAGAGGGTCGATTACCACTGTAAGTGCCATTTTCAGTTTTAGCTTTTTCGTGCCAGTGGATGATATTCTATTCCATTCGTATAGGACCTCGACAAGCCAGACACTGGAGCACAAAGGTGCATGGCCCCTTGGCCCATTTGCTAAAATTGTCCATTTAAGATTAGGCTACGTCTCTGCTAATCAAAGTCACACTCATGAAAGAACGTGCACTAAATAGCTAACTCTCCAACTGATTCCAGAAAGGAAACAAAAAAAAACGGAACAGTTATATAGGATTCCATAAAGCACTTTTTTTTGACACAGTGTACAACTGGAAAATAACACCGTAGCTCCACACAGTCATAATACAATTTGGCTTGATCCCCTATCAGCACCCAGGGGGGCAACCAATCAGGTTGCTGGGATTGCGTGTTGGAATCCCACATTCCGAGCAATCTGGCAGCTGCTTTCACTGCCCCGCTATCTTCCCACCCACCATCCTGTGCCCTTCATTTTCCCATCCCTCTCTACCCCTACTAAGCATATGCAACTGCACCGTCTTCCTCCTGGCATCCATTGGAAATGTCTTCTAGGTCTGTGGCGGTCATCTTGCATCAGTTTTCTGTATGAATGAATAGGATGCCGCGGGGCATCCCGTTTATTCATACAAAAGACCTGGCTATCAGCAGCCCGGTTACCGGATTGGCAACCCGGGGTGCTAATAGCAATAATCACTGGCTATAACGGTTGGCAAGGACGCCAAGGACCTTCGTTAAAGGCTCTTGCTATGCCCGGGCCCATTAACTCAGACTTATTGTTTATGTGAGCACTACTGCAAAGATATACATGTGTATTTAATTATTTGTTCATCCCGGTGAAGTGTCACAACTGTATGCTCTCTAGCACGTTTAGGAACCATGTTCACATTGTCGTAGCATAGAAGCGTGGATTTGAACGCAACATTTTGTAAAGCGTGTCTCAGAATCAAGAGTGTTAGAAGATACTATCATTGCCAAATGACAAGTGTGCCACATGAAAGAAATTGCGCAGTACACAGCTGAGGAGCCAACTTGTCTCAGTTTTCTCATTTTCCCATTCTATAATAGATGTCACACCTAACGCGCTTTCCAATTTCCCTACTTCCTGCACTATACATTCTGTGAAACCCCGAATCTGCTCACCTCCCTACCTTCGGGACATTGTCC
The DNA here is from genome assembly GCF_040938575.1 of Ambystoma mexicanum. Lineage (NCBI taxonomy): Eukaryota > Metazoa > Chordata > Amphibia > Caudata > Ambystomatidae > Ambystoma > Ambystoma mexicanum. Next base: position 99,073,358 of record NC_090936.1, on the reverse strand, counting down.
ATGATGCTCAGGATTATAATACCTTTAGCGCTGCAACTACAGGTGGGTCTGCAGCTCCTCAGAATTGCACGCTTTGCTCCAATGGTATTCAAAGACATGTCTCCATTTTTGCAGAAGCTTGCTAAATTTGACATCAAGAGCAACCAGGGACGACTTTCAACACCCTGGCAAACTGGTGTCCCACAAACATACCTGTGTGACATTAAGCTGTGTTTAGTCTTGTGTATAATGGAGCATTAGGGCACAATTAGAAGACATTTAAATCATATGGAAGTTGGATTTGAGGCAGGCTACGTACCAGCAACTAGTTTCCAAAAGGTAGCATCTGCTCCCTAGGTGATGCCTGATATCCGGGGCCTGCTTTTAGACCCAACTTATCAAATGTTGATTCCCAGTTTTGGTTTAAAGGTTTACCCGTTCAAGGTTTGAGCCATTTTTTGAGAGATTGCAGACTCAGCTCAATGGGTTGTGGTCGGCATTCTGGCTGAACAATGTATGGCTTCCTGTGTTGTGGGAGCAGGATGCATGGCTGTACTTAAATAAGAGCCAAGAAAGATGTTTACACGGTTTAGCTGGTATCTATATGTTCCATGCTACAATGTTATGATAAGACCGGATCAGATGTAAGGCCAACCTTGTGGATCAGAGATTTGATGCATTAGTTGAATTTTAAAAAATCCTTATGCTCAGCAGATGTCGCAGCGCCTCTCTTGTCTGTCTAAAAATATAAGGTGGGCCCATTAAAATAATAATCTGGGGCAGTTTATGTGCAAGTGTCCAGCCACGTTAAACCTTTCCCCAACGAAGTTGTTATTCACTGGTCTACGATAAATGACTTCTATAATGAAAGATAAGTTTGAGTTATGAACACAATCAAAGCTGGTAATGCATGTAATCCCTTCTGCTACAATCATTGCTACTGGAAAAATGTCTTGGGTCAGACTCGGGTGAATGGCACGGAAGACACTCTGCGACCCAGGAAGACCTGCCTTTTGGGCCAGAGCAGTGACCTACCCTGAGGCAGTTCAGGCTGGGAGTAAGACCCTTCCTCCTATCCAGGGTTGTCCAACTCCAGGCCTCGAGGACCGGGACCATGTCAGGTTTTCAGGATACCCCTCATTGATATAGTCCATGACCCCTTGCTAGTAAAGACCAGACAGCCCTTGAAGATGGGAATGACCTTGGCGACAAACTATCTAGGTCCCACACCAACACTACAGATGGAAACCATGTCAGGGATCCACCAATATGGTAAGGAGGCACACTCACACACCTACAAGTACAGGAGCACAGGCAAAAATGACTACGCAAAAGAGTCATCCCAGGCGGGGTCACATATGCCAGCACTTACCCTTGATACCATGTCTTCTGGAGGAAGCAGGGTTAGGCGGCCAGCCCATAACCCAGTATCACCCATCCATGTCAGGGTGTGCCGTATGACAGCATGGAACTTAGAGCTTTAGCTGTACGAAGAGCAGGGCAGATTAAAGGCACCACAAAGGGTTGTGATCGAATATGCCAGATAAGATCTGTAGAGAGGGATGGCATCATTGGAAGAATCAGACAGGAGACTCCCGTGTCGCGAAGCCTGAAATGCCATCAGCGCAGTCTGTGGTCAGCTCCTGCAGAGAGAGGAGCCAAAGGCTTCCTTTTGCCTGAACTAAAGGTGGCCTCTGGGGAACTTGAAGCCTCGGCTGTGCACAGTGGGTCTGCAGGTGAGGGCAATTTTGCATGGAGGCAAAACAGCCTATAAGCAAGGTCCATGCAACAACTAAACAAGTTAACCAATAACGCCTGAAGCAAAAGCAACAGGGCCTGGACATATACAAAGGCCCAAAGTAGGTGGTGTTAGAGAGACCCTTACCTGGAGCAGAGAAAGAATGCACACAATAGAGTAGCACAGAGCAGTGCAGAAGAGAGCTGTGGCAGCAATGTCGGGTGTAACAATTTCAGAAGAAAATGGCTGCAAGAGGACTCTTACCCCCTCAAGGAACCAAGAAGCCAACAATCCAGAAGTGCTATCCAAGTGAGCTAGGCAGCATATCCTAGAAAGGAATGTATTCAACACTATGCTTTGGAGGTGAGCTAGGCAGCATCTTCCAAAGGAAGGGATCAAGGCTCTATATCACCAAGAAAGGGAGCAGGGCGCTATATGCCTCAAGAAGCAAGCAGGCACTATATGCCCCAAGAAGAAAGCTTTGTGCTATATCCCCTAGAATGCCCTTACATCAGTGGATCCAGAAAGAGACCAGTGTCCCTATTAAAAAGGAATCCATATACAATATAATTTGTTCCAGCCAGTCGGCTTTATTAGCTTGTTCCAAACCAGGAAGGCCAACTTTAGTTTAGATAAACCCGAAATACCTAAAAGGTGTTCATCTACCACACTAGGTTACTCCTTCTCTAGGACGTTGTTTTACAATGCAATTCGTGAGGATATGGGGGAGGGTGGGCACAGGGATCGATTTGGTAAATGATGTAGAATAGATGCCTCGAAAGTATGTCTCTGTGAGGGCCCACATAGTAGGTATGGCAAAGTAGGTTGTGACCACCTAGAGTGCAATTAATGGTTGAGTGAATATTGAACAGGCCACTGAAATATTTACAAGATTAGCTGCATCTGGGACCTATAGTTGCTGTAATATGGGTGCATGAGTGGCGATTTGAGATGTGTGCTATAAGGTCTATACTCCAAAGGCACTTTTGGAGTGATCTACTGCTTTGGGGCTCTCACTAGAGTACGCTGTTGCCCTCCTAGGATTCATGAGTCCACTGCTGCTGTGTTTGATGTTCAGATCTACAAATCTTCAGGTGATGCACTATGAGTGGGTCTGCGGTTTTATACAAACGTTAAAAGAGCAACAATGAAATAAAACTAAAGATTTTGGGATATTCTCAGAAAAAAGGAACACAGGCAATACTAGCTACAAACTGGTAATGCAAGCAGCAGGGATTGGCATTACTGGGAGCTAGATGTAGCCAACCTTTTAGCCCAGAAAAGCCTGGTTATCTCGGGTATGCAGTGATACAATAACTAATCGAATTACACGAATCGAAAATAACTAATTCCAAAATAATGAATTTGGAAAAAAACTAAAAAGGGGTTTGGGAGTGGAAATAGTGGCTTTGGGGGTGTGGGAAAAGTATTCGGAGCACAAGCGGGGCTTTGTGGGGGAACCCTCCCAAAACAACAAAAAAGGAATTCGTTATTTTGGAATTCGTTGTAATTGGATTAGTTATTTTGGATTAGATGAAATCACATCTAACCGTTATCTCGACACCAACAGGTCAGGTCAACGGGTACCCTAAAAATAAAAAATATACATATGTGTTGTGTGTAAATGGGCATTAGTCCAAGTTCAGAAGACAGGTACATTGTAATGGGTGATATATAAAATGCACTGCACGTTATCCAGCACTCTATGTACTGGATCCTTGTCATCAGGGGAGTGCCTGCACGTTGGTGGCTGCCCAATATCCAGGAGCTTTTGTTTGCTTCTACGCAGTCATCTTGATTTGGCTCCCAGATTAGTGACGTGTGCGATATTCTACCAGAAGCAAAGACACGCCCTTGTAGACCAGGAATGTGGCAGAATGGGGGAGACGCATAGCAGGCTAAAGGTTGAGCAGGCTTTGCTGAACTAAAGACACAGCAAGAAGCAGCAGCTATTAAAAGCCTCGCATTCAGTCACCTGGTGGCTGCAGAGTTTATTAGCCAGGGCTTCAGCATTACATGGGATAACGTAGCCATTTGTTGTTGCTGTATAGATACATTTCTGGTCATATCCTCCGCACTTTACATAGTTCTCACAAACTAATGAAAAGAGCAAAGAGCGACAGGCAACGTTGCTTGCTCTAAAACATGATATTTGACCCCATTCTTTTGCATGTACACCACAAATGTCCGCTTCTCGACAAAAACTCTGGGTTAGTTTTCCCAAGGAGTATCTGAGAGCTATAGTTAAGACTTGGGCCCGGTTTGATGAATTATCACGAAACAAGGGTCTCATCTCTGCACCCTTCAATACACTTAACTAAATGAAGACACCAAAGTACCTTGGGCCACCGTAGCTTTCCAATAAACAATCCCAGCTAATGTACATGAATTTGACAGCGCTCAAAACTTTCATAGAGCAGTATAAAACAGACCATATCTCCCCACTCCCCCACATCCCAGCTTCAAGTCCAACACCAATCATAAGCCCAAAGGAAGATTTCTTGCAGAAATACAACCGGACGGTGGACCAGAGGCTTGCAGAAGGGTGACCCTGCCCACTCTCCATGGGTAAAGCAGAGGCCGAGACCATTTAAAACCATGGAAAAGGCGGTGTGAAGTTTCCCCATAGTTGCAAGATCATCTCAAGCCGCTGGAAAAGCCTGTAAGAATCATCACATGTGATATAAATGAACAGTTAAATAAATGAATACATTGAAGTAGAAGCGAAACAAATAAACCAAAACAATTACAAGTTAAAGGATGAAAAACGTGTAAAGAGGACAAACGTGGAACTTGGCCAAGTGCAGATGGATTGCAAAATATGCAGCCCGGAAATGCACGAACTCGTCTGCATAGTGGGTCAGTTTTCAGGCTTCACGGCAAGATACAGGCATGCATAATTTAAGACTGGTAGAGTGGCAAGAACAACCTTGGAATCGCTGCCAGCTGGAGCGACAGAGATTGTCCGAGTAAGCAAACCCATCCTGGAACTACAAGGCAACTGCCCATCTTCTCGGAAACTTCAAAAATACCTTGCACGTTGGAGAGGAATTGGGTCGAAAGGCAAAAAGTATCTGCATATACCGCTCTCCCCCTCCCTTTGCTCCCCTCATCAAGGTCAGACGAAATTCTGTTAGTTTTGTGCTGACTCATGGGGTAAAAAAGGACAACAAGAGAGGATAAACCCTGTTTTGAATGATCTGGCTGAAAAACATGCTCAAAGTAGGTCTCCCTCAAATGCAAATTTACTTAATGTGAATGCACAAAAAGGTTTGGGAGCCCCGCTACAGAGAACGAACACAGCCAAATAACCTGTTCTATGGGAAGGTGCGCACGCGGGAGGGTTTACAACCACGTTTTAGCTCACTGTACCTTTCACAGAGGAGAAGTATCCATTTGCATATCAGTCTTTGTCCCCACCCACATGGGCAGTCCAGCACAGAAATGCTAGTCAATTCTCCTCTAAACAAAAGTACCATCAGCAACCCCAGACACGTGTTTCGGCCTACTCGGGCCTCTTCAGTGAGGTGAAGACGTGCCTCTTTAAGCACAGTGAGCCAGGGGTCCTTGTCTGGATTACCCAGGGTTCCTAAGGGTGAAACGCAAAGTTCCTAAAATTGCAAAAAAATTCGGGGAGACCCTCTACCGAGAACAAGCAAAGCCAAATTACCTGTTCTATCGGAAGGTGCTGCAAGGAAGGCATGATATCAAAGTAAGACAGACACAAGTGTGAAGTCTAGTCAAATAAAAGGGCATATACGAAGAAAACCTATTGCTAATCCTTACCGCCATTCTACAAAAGAGTGTGGGATAATATTGACAAGAAAAGAAAAAAGTGTTCACAAAATGATAAGTCAGGATGTTATGGCCGGGGTCTCCCTTCCCCATGTTTTTAACACGGGACAAGGCAGGACTCTTGAGCACAGCACACTCCTGGGATTCTCTGGCACAAGCTTACAGTTCCTTTTCTCAATATCGGGACCTTCTGTGTCCAAGTCTCTTTCATGCAAAGTCTCTTGCCTCAGAGGGCCTAATATACCAAAACAACAAAACAAAGGTTCCTTTGGTTACTCTTCACGTTTGGCGATTACCCTTCACCCTTGGATCCCCCTCAGCCGGGCTCCGATTCTTTTCTCGGTGGTCAGCCTCCGTCAGCCGGGTTCAGACTTTACACGCTTGCCAATTGTAAATAGAGACATACGAAGCACGATCACATCTCGCTGGGCCACTCTATTAGGTTCGCAAACGCATTGTTCGCACAGCATTCCCCTCAGTCGGGCGCAAACGCTTGTTGCACAAATTCTCTCAAGCGGCTCACAGTCGTACAATCATCAAAACCTCTGTAACATATCAATTGTACAAGGGATTTTAGCCTTGTATGACCTTTTTTCCCTTGTATGACCGCCTTGACAATTCATGCCGGCCTTCCCTATGGCCTCTTGGTATTTGTATTGCCAATACTTTTGGAGTTTTCACATTTTCTTTGTTCAGGAGAGGGTTACCAGCTAGAGACCTTCAAATGAGTGCCCACGTGGCGCCGAACCCCTCCATCTCTGGTACCAAGTTAATTCACAAAAAATACCTTTGTTAATTTATCTTCCTAATGTTGCCACTGCAACCTTGAGCCCAACATAGTCCGATCCCCTATCAGCTTCTTCCGACTCACCAGCTGTTCTGAACTCATTGGCATTTCTTCTGCCACTGGAGTCAAGGACGGTACCACAATGGCAACCACGTCTCCCCGCCCTGGCTATCAGTGCAGGAGGGTTCCATGTACCACTGACATCTGTCACACCATTCACCAGCTGCGATTCCTGGTCTTATGTTTTCATCATCAGAGGCTTTGCGGGCCTGAGTTGAAAAGGGCAAGGGCAACTCCCTCCTCGATGTCCTTTCAGGTCTCACTGCTTTTCTCCTCTGTTTGAATTGCCGTCCTGGAATAGTTGCCTCCTTGTGTGCCCTGCCTTGCTCAGAGTGTGCTCTTGTGCTCTGCCTTTTATCCCTATGGGGAAGGGAAAGGGTAGTCAGGTGTGCGCAGTTGTCGGCAATTGCCTGACTCTGCTTGACCCTTGTGTTAGGACATGTCAGGTAAATGGCTCGGACATTAGTTCGTTGTCGTTTACGCTTGTGAGAAAGTGTTTGTGTAGGAAAGGGGGGAGAGAGTTTCTAAGTATCCTACCGGGTAGGATGGGGAAAAGGTGTCATAAAGAAGGGGATACTGCGTCTCACCCTTCGGTGTCCCACTTCCACTCCCAGAAGACCCCTCATTCAGGTGATCCTCCCTCACTGGTTCACACCCAGGAACTGGATCCAATAGTGATGGCTGTGTCCTGGCCACCTGGATGACAGATCCTCAGGGACTAGCGAGTGAGACACCTTCAGGTTTCTCACGGTGCCCACTCGGGAGGTCTACAACCACGTTTTAGCTCACTGTACCTTTCACAGAGGAGAAATATCCATTTGCATTGTAAGGAAGGCATGGTATCAAAGTAAGACAGACACAAGTGACCACAGTTCAAGGGTATTTATTGAACTTTAACAAGGGTGTGATAAACGCCTATCTAATCCTAAATCTACAGATGGAAGCAAGCTACGGCCATCAAATATTAATAATGCAGTCCTAGTGGAGTGTCGTAAAAATAAAAAGTGCCTATACTAAAAAACCTATTGCCAATCCTTACCACTAATCACAAATAGTGTGGGATAATGTTCAGGTAAAAGAAAGAGGTGTTCACAAAATTATAAGTCAGGATGTTCAGGAGGTTGGCCTCCCTTACCCAAGTTTTCAGTACAGGACAAGGCGGTTCACTCGAGCATAGCACACTCTCAGGCTTCTTCAGCATGAGGACACAGTCCCATTACCAACATCAGGGCCTTCTGTGCCCAAGTCTCTTAATGTATCAAAGTCTCTTGATTCAGAGGGCCTGATGTATCAAAACAAACGAACATTTCCTTTACAAATACTCAAGTCAGGTGAGTCACTCTTCACCCTAAATCCCCCTCAGCCGGGCTCAGATCCTTCTGATACTACACTGTTTAGTTTGGATCCCCCTATTCTAGGCTCAGATCCTCTTCTCCAGTGCTTATAGGATATCGTTTCTCAGGTGACTCAAGGTTCACCCCGCATCCCCCTCACCCGGGCTCACATCCCTTTTACACAATTGGTCTCTCTCAGCCATGCTCGGACCAATTGCATTTCATATTAGCAATCAAAGACTTTCCAATATGCACAGGGTTTAGCTTGACCCTTTGTAGGACCACTTCGATTTCACAGTTCACAATTTTACACGCTCAGTTGGATACCTAACAAAGACCTTTGAATCATGGTACTGGTCCACTCTGTATATGGTATCTATCTTGGTTTCAAAGGTTTAGTCACTCCTTGGATATTCAATTATATTCGCGTCACTCATCACATACGCCTCACACTCTGTTATCTGCAGATTTCTACATACAATGTTGCCGCTTGCAACCTTGGTGCTAACACAGACCGTTCTGCTATCAGCCTCCCCTACCCACCGGCTGTGCTGACTTTACTGGCACTGCTTTGTTTTAGGAGCCAAGGACAGCACCACAGCAGCAATCTCTTCTCCCCGCCTTGGCTATTGATGCGGGAGAGCCCCGGGTACCTTCGACACACAATGCACGTTTCTTCAGCTTTAGTTCCCAGTCTTATGTTTCTTATTCTCGGAAGGCTCGTGAAAGTAGCGGTTTTCCTCTGAAAAGGTCAAGGGCAATTCCCTCCTTGCAACCATTTCTGGTCTTGCCATCTTTTTCCTCATATTAAACTGCCATCTCATAACTTCTGCTTCATCGTGTGTTTTGCCTTGCACAGCGTGTGCTTTCATGCTCTGCCTTTTATCAGTGTGGTGAAGTGTGATGAAGTCAGGTGTGTACAATTATCAATAATTGCCTGACTCTGCCTGACCCTTGTGTTGGAACATGTCAGGTATACAGCTCGGGTGTTAGTCCGTTTTCTCTCACAGTGAGCTGTCCGTGAGAAAGTGTTTGTGTCGGGAAAGGGGGGGTGGGGTTGAGTTCCTAAGTATCCTAAATGGTAGAATGGGGAAAAGGTGTTACAGGGAAGGGGATATGCGTCTCACCGTCCGGTGTCCCATTCCCACTCCCCGAAGACCCCTCATTAAGGTGATCCTGCAGCACTGGCCCACCCCCAGGAACTGGATCCAAAAGCAATGGCCGTGTCCTGGCCACCTGGATGACAGATCCCCAGGGACTAGTGGGTGAGACAAGGTTCCTCACACATATCAGTCTTTGTCCCACCCACAAGGGCAGTCCAGCACCAAAATGCTAGGCGATTCTCCTCTGAACAAGAGGAGATAATGCTTTTCCCGACCGAATTGCAAAAGCAAATGCACAATTCCCTGTATCCCTTATGTATGCCACACATATGATGCATCCAGAGAATATGATATTTGATAATACCTTTGATACTGTACAAACTATTAAAGGCTGAGACCACTGAGCAAGAGCCTCAGGATTGCAGAAACTGCATGATAAATGTATAGACGGATGCTCGGCGGACTCACAAGAATGGACGCACATGGAAGTTGCCAAACACATATATCCCCCCCAATGTTGTCTCATGCCCATGGTCCATCTCATGTAGGGACAGATGGCATGCTCAGTCTGCTGACCAAAGTATGTAGCAACACTAAATTAAGACAAGCATTGATTGTGTATTGTAGAAACTGGCATGTTCGTGCTGTTCATAATGTGAGTAAAGGTGAAGGTGCACCAAAAGGCCATTTTAGACCTCCTGAATTACCATTTGAAGCTTTGCAAATAGATTTCATGGAATTCCTCCCTGTCAAGGAAACAAATATGTGCAAGTAGTACCCTAGGATGGACATTATCTATGAGAACCATTGTGCATTTGGGTGTAGGACTGTCTCCTTATGAAGGAGTCATGGCCCGCCCAGCTAATGTATGGGGCATACCGGCATACCAAATCCAAAAAGACTAAGAGATGTACCTTACCCTTTGTTGATAGATTACTGTAAGGAGCTGACTAAAACATTGTCTGTTCTCCACAAACAGGTTGCTGATAACTTGCCAAAACCACTGGAAGGGCCAGGACACAGCTAGGTGCTAGTCGGTCTTTACTAAGAATTTTCAGCGAGCATCTGGTCTGCAGGTATTAATAAAACAGTCAGACTGCTTTGAAGTGTACCGGCCGTAAAAATTGGATTCACTCTAGCTATGTGAAGCACACACCGCCCTCTTTTTTGCCTGCCCTTGTGGATAGTGAATTGTCTGGTAAGGAGACCCAAAAGCCGCCTCTCAGTAGCAAGACTATTGACTCTTGTACTAATATCGCCCATCCCAAAGACATTGCTGGAGCAACAGAGGGGCTGTGATACAACTTGAGACCCAGGAAACTGTGAACTGACAACTATTGGACTGTAAGCAGTAACGAGGAATCCCTTTCTTTGAGGGACAACTGCCAGGCAGTCAATACTGCCGACTTTAATGCACTACTCCGGGGTGCAGTAGCACAAAGAGACACTCCAAGGAGCAACTAAGCTCTGTGAAACCTGTCTTATTGGAATTTCCTTTTGCTCTTTGGATTTGCTCCATACATAAGCCATGCCAAACCATGAGTGTATGGCTATTTCACCCCAGAGAGGGTCGTGCATCTCCAGCAATGCTCCAAAGGATATGGGCTTTACCCTGAACTGTAACTATACATTGCACCTACCGGCCAAGGTGTTTAAAGGACCTCTCTATGTAGGGGAATCAGAATATTTTATGTGTGCTACCAATGTATATTCTTGGTTACCTTCCAACTGGGCAAGATGTGCCACATGGGGTTTGTGCTGCCTGCTATCACGGTAAAAGAAAGCGATTGGTCTCCTCTCTTATGGCAAAAGCGTCAGGTAATGCAGGATGCTGCTGGACCTCAGGTAATGGGAGATATCCTGGCTTAAAGCAATCATTCCCTGGTATGGATCTTCTGTTAATTCCAGAGATATACGTAGACTGTCACGACTACTAGAAGTTGCTATAAGTGAAACATCAGATACCCTCGCTAATTTCACTGTTGACTTATAAGCTGTGTGCCTTGTAGCATTGCAGAACAGAGTAGTACTCAATATGGTTTTAGCATCGAAAGGAGAGGTTTGTCAGATTATCGGAAATAAATGCTGCTAATTCATATCGGACACCTCACTTTCAGCAAGGTATGCTACTAATAATCTCCAGAGATTTGCGGACCAAGCACACTTCCCTACAGGTGCATTAGATATGAGTTGATCTTTGTGGTCTCTAATGAGAACATTCAGATGGAAACTATTGTCCATTATCTTTGTTTTTTTTGCTATTTTCCTTTTAATATGTCTTTTTATAAATTGTGTGCCTGCTTTGTGCCAGACATTGGCTTCATGTATCAGATCACAGGCAACTTCTGTATCCACTACAGATGCTTTCATTATGCAGGTGTCATGCAGGATGTCACATATACAGATTCCCTTCACTCCAGTGCCCGCTCCAGTGCCCCCTCTGGTTCCCGTCATTCCATTGCCCCTTCTGCACACTTACCCTCGCTTACCCAATCAGGGCGGCAGCAGCGTGGTGTCCGTTGGCAGCGGGCATGGAGGCAGACGGGCATTGATGGTCACCCGAGGTCCCTGCATTCATTCCTCCATTGGCAGCTGCCTTGGCGTCTCGCCGCGGTTCGTCATGGACGCCGGCTCGCTTCAGTTTCGCATCACGTGACCCAGAAGGGTCGGCCAGTTGTTGTTGCCACGGAACACGTGACGCGGAAGTCCCGAGTGCACACTGGAGGCGCGCATCACGTGACGCCAAAGCACTTGATCACCTGACTACTCGGCAACAGCTAAAAGCGGCAAGTACGGGCATGTCCAGTGCTTCACAGCTGATCTATCCGGCACTGTTTGGCGTACTTTTGACTTTCTTGATTCACAGCTTTTTTGGACTACGGATTGCTTCACGAATTCCCCCCGTCTCCTCCCTGGATTGTTTGCCTGCTTCCCGTCGCTCCTGGTTTTTTGACCTCTGGATTACTATAACTGGTATTTTCCTGCAAGTCCCTCGGAATTTGTTGATCTCTCTGGAACTTGACCTCAGAACTCATTTGGATTGTTTTCGGATTGTCCCGCTCCATTGTTACGCTTGAGTCTGTAACCACAGCTCACACAGGTATCCCAGTGTGTGATCTACCTGCCAACAGAGCCAGCCTCTCTACCGCTTGCTGCCGCCATTCACATACTGAGGGTGCTCGGAACGCCTCTTAGTCTGCCTGTCGGAATACCGCTTTTGGTTGACATCCCACTCTCCTTCCACCTAGGTAAGCCCATTAGTGGTTCACAGCCCATCTTCTGGTCTTTGTTTGTTTTTGACATTGTGGTAATCACCTGCTTGCCTTGCAGCGGTTGGGGGTTTCCGGCGTTCCTGGTACTCCAGCACCTAATACCTGTGGCCTCAGGGATCGCACAGGGAGTTATTAGAGTATCTCCCTGTGTGGTACTTGGGGACAGAGGCTTTCATAATCTTCACGACCATCAAGTCACAACAGACCGTGAAGCCTGATTCGTCGTCCGGATTATGGAGGCCTCGGCCGGAGACCCTGTGGCCGCTTTAGTCCAAGCTGTCACCGCCCTAAGGGCAGACATGGCTGCAGCCACCACAGCCATTCATCACTGGCTTGACACCCTACAGAGTACACGCCATCCCCTACCATCAGATCCTGAGTTCGGGGATACTACCCCGCAGGCGTCGGGGCCTCACGGCCCCCACAGGCACACCATCCGCCCCCTCCCGGTAGTGGTTCCTACCCCTTTTCCGTTAGCAGCCCCCAAAAGATACCACGGTGACCTCAGGAAGTTCTGCACGTTTCTGAACCAGTGCAAACTTCACTTCCTTTGCAGACCTCTGCCGTTCCCTGACTCTACCACCAAGGCCACCTTTATGTTGTCCCATTTGACCGGCATCACAGCTACTTGGCCGAACCCTCTGCTAGAAAACAACCACCCAGCCCTCTATGATTTTGACCTATTGGTGAGTGAGATGTCCAAGGTGTTCCATACCAGACATAAGGCCCAGTCACGGGGTCTAGAGTTGCTTGACCTTGCCCAGGGAAAACATCCACTCATTGAATACATAACCTGCTTTAACCAGCTATCATTGGAAACCTCATGGCCTGAGAGCAAAAAGGCTGTGGTATTCTACAGGGGATTAAATAGCCACATGAAAGATGCTCTTTCGGTTGTACCGTCGCTACCGGCGTTGTACCCCGATCTGGTTGACCAGGCTTTGCAGGTAGACGCCCGAAGAACCGAACGGAGGGCGGAAGCCGGGATTTCCGGTGCACAAACCCTTCTTCAACCTTCCGAACCACCCAGTGAACCCATGCAGGTTGGAGGAGTAGGTAGCCCCATAACCACCACGGAATGGGAACGTCGGAGAGCGGACAATGCCTGCTTTTACTGTGGTCTTAACGGACACTATGTCAAGGACTGTCCGTGCCGTCCAAAGTACAGGAATCAGGGTTTTCAGAAAGCTCGTCCCTAAACTTGGGGGCTAGGGCGAGCACTCACCAGTCCCCCTTCGATACAGCTCCCGTGTTTGGGTCCATAAGACCAGTCATAGTCCATGCTCTTCTGAAACCAAACCCGGACACCACACACTCCGTTCAGATAGTGATCGATTCAGGGGCCACAGGCAACTTTATTGACATAACATTGGCTAATACCCTCAATTTACCTTTAGTAACCAAGAAGTGTCCTGAACCAGTGCAAGCCGTGGATGGAACGTCCCTTACTTCCGGTCCTATCAGGCAACAGACCGCCCCTCTAGAAGTAGTCATTCAGGATACCCATAGGGAAACACTTACATTTGATCTCATATCCACCCCCCAGTTTGGAGTCATCCTGGGTATACCCTGGTTATGACAGCACAACCTGCTTATTAATTGGGGAACCGATCAAGTCCTTTTCGAATCTGAGGTTTGCCAACACTTCTGTCTCATGGAATCCGAGGGGTCGCCTACCCCATCACGAGCACTAGGGGCTATTGCTCTTCTTGCTGTAACCGAAGTGGACGAGCCACTTGCATCAGTCCCACATACGATTGGTGCTGTCATGGCTAGCATCCCCACGGCTTATCATGATTATCGGGCAGTGTTTGATGAAGGGACCGCAGAGGGCCTACCCCGCATAGGCCATACGATTGTCCCATAGATCTGGTCCCCGACGCCACGATACCCAAGGGGTGGGTCTATTCCCTTTCTCCGTCCGAAGATCTGGCTCTAAAGAACTACATTCAAAAGGCTCTGCGTTTGGGCCACATAAGGCCTTCTATACCTCACCCGCAGCGAGCCCAATCTTCTTTGTCCCGAAAAAGGAGGGCAACCTTCGCCCTTGTGTTGATTACAGATGACTAAACGCCATCACGGTCAAAAACCGTTACCCAATTCCACTCATAACCCCGCTACTGGATCGGTTGACTCACGCTTCTATCTACACCAAACTCGACCTCCGAGGGGCATACAATTTGATCCGTATCTGTGAGGAAGATGAGTGGAAGACGACATTTTGCACCCGACATGGTCTGTACGAATACACAGTTATGCCCTTCGGGCTGTGTAATGCCCCGGCCACGTTCCAACGGTTTATGGACGATGTGTTCAGTGACATCTTGGACACTTATGTCATGGTCTACCTGGACGACATTCTCGTGTTCTCCTCTTCCTTAGAGGAGCATGTGTCCCATGTAAGAGAAGTCCTGTCTCGGTTGCGCAAGAATGCGCTCTTTGCTAAACCAGAAAAATGCCAGTTCCATACCAAGGAGGTAGAGTTCTTGGGCTTCCATATCTCAATGAGAGGGCTGACCATAAATCAGTCCAAGATTCGTGCTGTTTTGGACTGGCCTGTTCCGGCAAATCTCAAGTCCCTACAATCGTTCCTTGGATTCGCCAACTTCTTTCGGTGGTTCATCTCGGGATTCTCTTCTATCTTGGCACCTCTTACGGCCCTGACTAGCCCTCATGTCCCCTTCACGTGGTCTTCAGAGCAGCAAGCGGCTTTTGAGTCGCTCAAATCCTCCTTTACCACAGCTCCGGTTCTGCAACACCCGGAATTACCCTTTGTGGTGGAGGAGGATGCTTCATCGTTTGCATTAGGGGCCATTGTTTCTCAACCATCCCCGCCAACTGGCCGCCTACACCCTGTTACATACCACTCACGCAAATTCACAGCCAGTGAGTCTCACTATACAGTCACAGAGAAGGAACTCCTAGCTATCAAAGACACCTTTCAGGTATGAGGCACCACCTTCTATGGGCTAGGCACCAGACTACTGTATACACGGACCATCGTAACTTGCAGGACCTGGCTTCACTCAAATGTGTCAATAGCTGGCAAGTGCTATGGCACCCGTTTTTCGTGGCATATGACTTCCAAATCAAACACAGGCCAGGTGTGTCCCATGGTAAAGCAGACGCATTGTCCCACTCTCCTGGGGGGTGTCCCTTCCGATCTTTCCAGAAACCGTACTTGATCATGGCCACGTAGTCTGCATTTGTACACCCTTGCAGCCTTTGTTGTCTGCCATGCGTCTCTGTGTTTCCCAACACCAGTTATCAGAGTGGCATCCCGTATATCGCGATGGACTACCTTTTATACAGGAGAGGTTGGTGTTGCCCACCAGTGATACCCGAAATCTGGCATTGGAATGGTCCCACAACACCATCATCAATGGACACCCTGGTCAAAGGCGCACTCTAGCATTGCTTAAGCGTTGGTGCTGGTGGCCGTCGATGAGACGTGATGTAGAAAACTACGTCAACAGATGTTCAGTGTGCGCCCAATGCAACACCCGTAGGGGTCGCCCTTTGGGTCTGCTTCAGCCACTGCCTGTACCTCTGAAACCTTGGCATACCCTCACAATGGATTTTGTTATGGATTTACCCCGGGTGCAAAGTTACGACACAGTTTGGGTAGTGGTTGACTCTTTCACAAAGATGGCTCGCTTTATACCCTGTTCGGGGATATCTTCCGCTCCCGCTCTAGCAAACCTGTTTTTGAAGTCCGTTTTTTGTTTGTTTGGGCTCCCTTCGGTCTTGATTTCTGATAGGGGTTTGCAGTTCACGTCCCTGTTCTGGCAAGCTCTTACGAAGTTGCTTGGTAATGATGCCCGGTTTTCCTCAGCTTACCACCCGGAAACGGACGGGCAGACGGAGAGGGTGAACCAAGCCATGGAGCAGTATTTGCGTTGTTTGTCATTGCAGCATCAAAAGTCCTGGCTCGGTTTATTACACCTCGCTGAATTTGCCTATAACAACGCTTTGCATTCCTCCACTGGCTTCTTCCCATTTTACTCTCTCTATGGCCAACATCCTCGAACCCTTCCTTTCCCTGATCTTTCGTTGTCTTTTACTCCTGCTGCTTCTGCTTGTATCTGTGATCTTGCCACTGTTCCATGCCCACACTGTTGCCATCTCCGGGAGGCCCAGTCGTCCATGAAAACGGCAGCTGACAAGTACTGTGTGGGGGACCGCATATGGTTGTCTACTCGTCACCTGCACCTGCCTGGTTGCCGCAAACTCCTCCCTCGATTCGTTGGTCCCTATCGGGTGTCCAGAGTCCTAAACCCAGTTGCCTATCGCCTCTCAGTCCCTGCTAGTTGGTGTATTCACCCAGTGTTTCATACGTCCCTGCTCAAACCCTGCCCTGACCGACCCGTATTGTTTCGCCTCCTGCTCCCGTGTCTGTCAACACCCCCGAGGAATACGAGGTTAGCGCCATTCTGGGTTCCCGCTTTTGTAGGGGGCGGTTGCAGTATCTGGTGGACTGGTTAGGGTATGGTCCTGAGGACCGCTCGTGGGTTCCTGCTCCAGATGTCCATGCCCCCCCGTCTTGTTGCCCAATTCCATCGAGATTGTCCGTCCAGCCCACTGGATCATGGGCCATTGGGGTGTGGGGGGCTCTGTCATGCAGGCTGTCACATATACAGATTCCCTTCACTCCAGTGCCCGCTCCAGTGCCCCCTCTGGTTCTCGCCATTCCATTGCCCCTTCTGCACACTTACCCTCGCTTACCCAATCAGGGCTGCAGCAGCGTGGTGTCCATTGGCAGCGCGCATGGAGGCAGACGGGCATTGATGGTCGCCCATGTCCATTCCTCCATTGGCAGCTGCCTTGGCGTCTCGCCGCGGTTCGTCATGGACGCCGGCTCGCTTCAGTTTCGCATCACGTGACCCAGAAGGGTCGGCCAGTTGTTGTTGCCACGGAACACGTGACGCAGAAGTCCTGAGTGCACACTGGGGGCGTGCATCACGTGACACCAAAGCACTTGATCACCTGACTACTCGGCAACAGCTAAAAGCAGCGAGTACGCGCTTGTCCAGTGCTTCACAGCTGATCTATCCGGCACTGTTTGGCATACTATTGACTTTCTTGATTCACAGCTTTTTTGGACTACGGATTGCTTCATGGATTCCTCGCGTCTCCTCCCTGGATTGTTTGCCTGCTTCCCGTCGCTCCTGGTTTTTTGACCTCTGGATTACTATAACTGGTATTCTCCTGCTACTACCTCGGAATTTGTTGATCTATCTGAATTTGACCTCGGAACTCATTTGGATTGGTTTCGGATTGTCCCGCTCCATTGTTACGCTTGAGTCTGCAACCACAGCTCACACAGGTATCCCAGTGTGTGACCTACCTGCCAACAGAGCACTACCCAGCCTCTCTACCGCTTGCTGCCGCCATTCACACACTGAGGGTGCTCAGAACGCCTCTTACTCTGCCTGTCCCAATACCGCTTTTGGTCGACATCCCACTCTCCTTTCACCTAGGTAAGCCCATTAGTGGTTCACAGCCCATCTTCTGGTCTTTGTTTGTTTTTGACATAGTGGTAATCACCTGCTTGCCTTGCAGCGGTTGGGGGTTTCCGGCGTTCCTGGTTCCTGGTACTCCAGCACCGAATACCTGTGGCCTCAGGGATCGCACAGGGAGTTATTTGAGTATCTCCCTGTGTGGTACTTGGGGACAGAGGCTTTCATAATCTTCACGACCATCAAGTCACAACAGAAGGAAAATGTAATTAGAAGTATGATGGCTATAGGTGTAACAGACTAATGTACTTATACTAAAATTACATTAAGATGATAGAACTATGTTCAAAGGGCCGATTGTGGAAAATTATTACCAAGAAATTGTTGACACTTTGCAAAATGAGTGAACATTCATTCTCTAATCAGTTGGTCTCTGCACACGACTCTAGAATGCTTGTCTTGCAGTAAAAAGAAACCCTTTTCTTTAAACAAACACATTTATTCATGGAGCAGGCTCTAGTAGTGAAAAAATAGCTAAGTAGCGGCTGCACCAACGTAGCTTGAGACCATAACTCTGTGTTCGTATTTAGCTTGTGATTTAATGACCTGTCATTAAGCAATGTAACACCAGTGTAAAAAAGCTGTTTACTCGCAGAATAACTTCAGAAAAACAGAAAGCCTTTGCTGTAATTTGCTTCCCGCTTAAGCGCATTGGAATATAAACTGTGGCTGTTTCCCTTTGCAACTTCTGTGCTGGTGTCTTATTATTTTGATTATGGTCACATGCGGGCATTAAGAGAGTTATTGCCCACAGGAGAAACCATGATCACAATACCGCCCCCTTTGCCAAACAGGTTTTATAACAATTGATTCTTGCAAAGTTGCCTTAGTGCTGCATACTCCTGTGCATGCAGTTTCTTATGCCTATGCAGAGTTTGTTGCACCATAACTTTGGAGAGATCCCTCAGAATCATCTCCTCGAATGTTAGAATTTCCGAGGGGGTGTTCTGTTCTGATCTGACACCATAAAAAAGGCAGGTAGTCCGAATGTGTTATTTGCCTGATCTTCCAGGTCCTCCATATTGGCAAAGAAGGCTGCAAGCCTAACTTTCCTAAAGAAGGTACATAATTCCAGTTCAAACATGTCTCTGTGTGTATTCTGAGCAGGCACAAAACAGAGTCCTCTGGAGAGCAGATTTATTTGGGCTGCAGTTAGGGCAGTTGATGATAAATTGTAAAATCGGAAATATCTACAGAGGACAATACCTCTCTCTGGTCTCCGAGGTATTGTTGATTCTGCTGGTCCTCATCGGGGTTCGATGGCCCTGTGGTTGACATCTCCCTATAAAAGTTCTACTGGCTGTCTCTTTTTGATCCTGGTTGATTGTGGGCTCAGTCTCATCGTTCGAGGAACTTCCGTTTCGTTCCCTCTTGAAACCTTGGGGGCTTACCAAAATGGAATGCTGGTGGTTTGTTATCTGGTAAAAGGTCTGGATAAGCCCTCTCTTTTGAAAAAATGGAAATGGGCCTCATTACAAGTTTAGCGGTAGCCTTGCCGGTAACCGGGAGGTCGGATGCACCGGCACCATTCAGAACTCGTAGTTTGCCAGTCCAGTAACAACCAGTACTGTTGTTACCGGACCGGCAAGCTTATAATGAGGCGTCTTTTTTTTAAAAAATGTATTCCGTTTTTTGTGAAAATGTAAGTTCTGGAATTTCTCAACTTCTTTGTTAATGGCACTTAGTTTATTTACAGCATCTGCAATAAGGGTGCTGTTGGCAAATACCTGATCATGCAAGGCTAATTATTGCTTAATTTCTTTTGCGAGTCTACATGCAGTGTTGATGGTATGCAACATCAGGTTACGGCAGCATTTAGAGGGTAATTCATACAAATTCGCACAAAAGTGGCGCACGCGGCTGGCGCAGAGTGTCCCCGTGTGATACACTGCGCCAGCCGCGTGCGAAAAAATCCTTTTCATCGCACAGCGTATTCATGGATTTTAGCCTCCGAAACCAGCCGTGGCGCAGAGTGGCGCAGCGACCCTGCAGCAGCGCCAGTTACGCCCCGAAGAACGCCCTCGCGCAAGGAAAAGCCTTCAAAAATCACAAATCATCGCAAAGGGCTGTGCTAACCCTGGACCAGTTCACAGGGCTGCCAAACAGCAAACGCCAAGCGGGGAACGTGTATTTCAGTGGTTCGCGGGAAGTTTCACACGCGATTGTCCTGGGTACGTGTACATCAGGGGTACGTGGGAAGTAACACACGCGATTCCATCAGGCACATGTATTCCAGGGGTGCGCGGGAAGCATCACACGCAAAAACAGCAGGGTACGTGCATTTCAGGGGTGCGCGGGAAGTATCACACGCGATTCCATCAAGGTACGTGGCAGCAGGGTACGTGCATTTCAGCAGTGCGCGGGAAGTATCACAGGCGATTCCATCAGGGTACGTGGCAGCAGGGTACGTGCATTTCAGGGGTGCGCGGGAAGTATCACACACGATGCCATCATGGTATGTGGCAGCCGGGTACGTGTATTCCAGGAGTGCGCGGGGAGCACCACACGTGAATTGCATGTGTGGGTCCTCCCAGGTGTTCCCTCTACACCCTCCACGGCCCCTGCAGGCAGCCCACACCACAGGGGCCTACCCTGCACATGTCCCGCAGGCAGCCCATCCACCATGCCCATGCCCCCCAGCCAACCCACAGGTCACCTTGCACTACTGACAACCAACGCATGTCCCCCTGCACCCCCAGCCCCCAGGGGCACCCTCCACCAGGCCCCCACTCATGTCTCCCATCACCCCCACCCCCCAGCAGTGCAGGGGCAGCCTC
The DNA here is from genome assembly GCF_040938575.1 of Ambystoma mexicanum. Classification (NCBI taxonomy): domain Eukaryota; kingdom Metazoa; phylum Chordata; class Amphibia; order Caudata; family Ambystomatidae; genus Ambystoma; species Ambystoma mexicanum. Next base: position 99,052,994 of record NC_090936.1, on the reverse strand, counting down.
CACCAGGCCCCCACTCATGTCTCCCACCACCCCCACCCCCAGCAGTGCAGGGGCAGCCTCCACCAGGCCCCCACTCATGTCTCCCATCACCCCCACCCTCCAGCAGTGCAGGGGCACCCTCCACCAAGCCCCCACTCATGTCTCCCACCACCCCCACCCCCCAGCAGTGCAGGGGCAGCCTCCACCAGGCCCCCACTCATGTCTCCCACCACCCCCACCCCCCAGCATCCGGGGGCACCCTCCACCAGGCCCCCACTCATGTCTCCCTGCACCCACACCCCCCAGCAGTGCAGGGCACCCTCCACCAGGCCCCCACTCATGTCCAACTCATGTCTCCCTGCACCCCCACCCCCCAGCATCCAGGGGAACCCTCCATCAGGCCCCCACTCATGTCTCCCACCACCCCCACCCCCAGCAGTGCAGGGGCAGCCTCCACCAGGCCCCCACTCATGTCTCCCAAAAGCCCCCACCCCCCAGCAGTGCAGGGCACCCTCCACCAGGCCCCCACTCATGTCTCCCATCACCCCCACCCCCCGGCATCCAGGGGCATCCTCCACCAGGCCCCCACTCATGTCCAACTCATGTCTCCATGCACCCCCACCCCCCGGCATACAGGGGCACCCTCCACCAGGCCCCCACTCATGTCTCCCATCACCCCCACCCCCCAGCAGTGCAGGGGCAACCTCCACCAGGCCCCCACTCATGTCTCCCACCACCCCCACCCCCCAGCAGTGCAGGGCACCCTCCTCCAGGCCCCCGCTCATGTCTCCCATCACCCCCACCCCCCAGCAGTGCAGGGCACCCTCCACCAGGCCCCCACTCATGTCCAACTCATGTCTCCCTGCACCCCCACCCCCCAGCATCCATGGACACCCTCCACCAGGCCCCCACTCATGTCTCCCACCACCCCCACCCCACAGCAGTGCAGGGGCAGCCTCCACCAGGCCCCCACTCATGTCTCCCATCACCCCCACCCCCCAGCAGTGTAGGGCACCCTCCACCAGGCCCCCACTCATGTCCAACTCATGTCTCCCTGCACCCCCATCCCGCAGCATCCAGGGGCACCCTCCACCAGGCCCCCACTCATGTCTCCCACCACCCCCACCACCCCCACCCCCCAGCAGTGCAGGGGCAGCCTCCACCAGGCCCCCACTCATGTCTCCCATCACCCCCACCCCCCAGCAGTGCAAGGGCACCCTCCACCAGGCCCCCACTCATGTCTCCCATCACCCCCACCCCCCAGCAGTGCAGGGGCATCCTCCACCAGGCCCCCACTCATGTCCCACAGCCAACATGTCATCACAATCTAGATCCCTGGCCCTTATGGTCAGCCTCCAAATGCCAAACACCCACCTGAGTATTGCATCCACCCACTTAGAAATGGCAAAAACAGGATAGAACCCCAATTGCAAGTTTGGAAAAGAACACATGTCCCTCACATACACCCAATGGGTGTCAGTGAATGTCAAAACCCATATCATGATATGCATGAAACCAATGAGATGATACTACACATTGAAGTTTGAAGAAAAAATATGTATTAAAAGCAACATAAATTGAATCAAAAATAAACAAACAATAATGGAAATTAAAAAAAATAAACCAGCAGGTCCGTGAAATAATGCAAAACCACAAATCATAATTCAAAGGAAAGGTGTCCAAAGTCACAGTCCACAAAAGTAAATCCAATGGAAAATTAACATGGAAAAAAACCATTGCTCCATGGGTAAATCATTAAAAAAAATGAAAATCCAAAAGTCAACTATATACAGATAAACAATCCAGGGGCCATGATCCCAACCGAAGAAATGAAACCTATCTAATAACACTACCTAAAAAAAAAAATAATATATACAAAAATGTGGCCCATTGTCCAAAAGGTCCAAAAAAAATGCTAAACCAAAGGAAACCTAACACTAACTACAGAACTATTTACAAGGGCAGCGGGCTAGTCCGACGTCTCACTTCGGGATGTTCCGGGCTAGGGCATCATCGAACTCCTGCTCAATGTCCCGGAGGCGGTCCTCCTCCATGGCCCCTAGGGTCCGCAGGGCCGTCCACATGTTCACCCCAAACTCCCTGCGGATTGCCTCGAGGCACTCGGCCCGCCTCAGGGCCCTCCGCATGGAGTTCTCCGCCCTGACCATCGTGAGCCGTGCCTCTTCCGCCCGCTGCTGCTCCGCTTCTATGGCGTGGCCCAACCGCTGCCTCACGGAAGACACTTAACGTCCTGGGTCCTCCTTCCCTCCGGCCGATGCCTGCCCCTCCGATGTCGAAGGCCCCGAGCCATCATGGCTCCCACCACGTTTCTGCTGCTGCTGTGCCTCTGCTCGTGCACTACCTCCTGCTGCCTGCACATCCTCCGCTGGCTGGGGTGCAGTCGTTGATGTGGCCACACCTGCTGGACGTCCGACTCCCGACTGTGGCAGGGGTTCCTCCTCCACCAGCCTGGCCGCACCGTCAGAGGCAGCTCCACAGGGCACCCAGGTGACTAATGGGTGGGAAGATGGCACGGAGGACGACTGGCGCATAGGGGGTTCAGTTGAGGAGGGGGTCGTAGCAAGCCCCATCAAAGGGAGGAATCCGGCCTGGGTGACCTGTCCCAGTAGGCCGACGCGGTGAATGAGCCATTCGAGATGACGTGCAGTCTGCTCATGAAAAGACTGAAGGTCACCTCGCATGGCCCGTTGACGCAACGCCACACCAGTCAGGACAGGCTCAACCCGGACCCGGATAGCCACGTCCGCAGGCAGAGGAAGGCCAGTTGTCGTGAGCTCATCCCCTGCCTGAAAACGGGTCTGGACTTAGGCATCCCTGCTGGTGCAAGATGATGCAGTGACAGGATCAGGGACAGGATTGCACACAGGCACCTCCGCGGCGACCTGTGCTGCCTCCTGTCCCTGGTCCTGCACTGCACCACTAGCACCAATGGAATCCCCACCTCCAGACCCCGTCTCTGTTGCTTGCAAGGCCTCCTCCTCCACCAAACCCCCCACCAACCTGGATGACTCCGTGCCATCTTCCCCCGTTGGGCCCTGTGGGGTCCCAGCTGCCCCTTCTGCTGCCGAGGAGTCCAATTCCGACCTCCGCCTCTTGGACCTCCCCCCGGCAGCTGGGGCCTGGGACGCGGCACCGGACTCCTCACTGCCCGACGAGATGACAACCTGGGAGGGGAGCCGGGCCTTGCGTCTCCGGCTGGCGGTGCGATCCCCACCGCTGTGCTCCACAGCACCTTCTCCGCCCTCTTAATCAGTTGACGCTGCAGACAGGGAGAAATAAAACACAGGCATCAGGGCACTGCACAATGGACAAATACACACATGACAGTTGCACATGAGTGGCATTGGCAAACCTCAGACATGGCATCACAATTGGCAACACACATGTCATTTCAACTTGCACACATGAGCCATACCACAGCCACATTGCAACTGCCAGCACCATCCATACACATACAACAGCATGAGCAGGCAAGGGTGAGCCAGACATCACATGCAACACAGGGAGTGCACTACACATGCACGCACACCACCACACTTGCATGCATGTGTACACCTCAGCCAACTGTCACAGTGTTCAGATGGGCATCCACGTCACATCTGCCAATCAGGCTTCCACATCCCGCTGTCACATGCATCCATGTTGCATCACTGTTGCACCCTTGTCAAATACACACACATGCACATGTACACAGTGCTGATACATGCAGCTGAAAACAACATACATGTGTGACATCACGAACATGCCTACTTACATACACATTCACCCAAACATGTGTGCCCACACAACTGCATTTGGCATGCAAGCCTACACACACAAGCACCATCCATGTCTCACACATGACAGCCCTCGCATGTGTTAGCCTCACGGCCCTGTACACCCCCACCCATACTCGGCCCCATACAAACAGATGTGCAACCGGCACACTACTGGGACATCACCACACGCACAGCTTACAATCATGATGCATGTACACTTACCGCTCGACTCCAGACGGGTCTGCCTCTCAAGGACCTGGACGTGGAGCGCTGGGGATATGCGTTCCAGGACCCTCATCTGATCTTCCGACAAGTAGCCCTGGCGCCCCTTAGCATCCGCTGCCTTCAAGAGGCGTCGGGCCTTGTTCAGGGTCCGGGACTTGAAGTCCTCCCAGCGCTTCTTGACATGTTGGAAGTCGCAGACTGCCACCCCCTCCGCGTTGATGGCAGTCACGATGTCCGTCTAGATCCGAGTCCGTCCTTCCTTGTCGGCGCGCACACTTCCGAAGAGGGCATCATACTGCCCCAGGACTTGCTCCACCAGGACACCAACTTCCCTGGCACTGAAGCTGGTGCCCCTCTGCCTCTCTGGCCGGGGGTTGTCAGTGGTGCCAGATGTTGCAGTGCCCGACATGACAACCCCAGAGGCAGGAGTGGGTGGGCAACTGGGTCCTGGGGCTGGGCTGTGGAGCGATGGAATCCCAGTCGGGAGTCTTCGGTTCCAGCAGGGGTGGTCACAGCAACAGCACCCCTGGCTGATGTGCAGGCAGCAAATGGCAGGGCACGTGGGCAGCAGGTAGCAGCAGATGGCAGGTGGGAGCGTGCTCGGGGCTCTGGGGGGCTGTAAATCGGATTTCTGGGCAGGAGCGTGGTCTTCCGTGTGATTACGCGTGGCCAGCTTGATACGGAGTGATTTGGCACGTGAAAATCCTGCACGTCTGCGTGTAATTCGAGGAAAGGCATTTAGCGCGTTCCCTTCTACTGTTGTCCTGTCTCCTCAGACAGCGTACAATTCTTCTTTTGGCGGGGGTGTTGCCAACGCGCACACGCGCATATTTTTCACGCTTTTGTTCCTGGCAGACGGTGAGTCGCGCACGTATTTAACATCTGTGCTTGCCCCGTGTGTCGCGTACCCCTTCAGAGGTCATTCTAGGCTGCGTGTGTCACGCATACGTTCATTCTTGTGTTTCTGGGTGCCACAGCGTAGTGCAGGTTTATTTTTCCACACACGTGGTCTAGGAGGGGTTGCATGCACCTTACTTCCCTTTTTTGGGGTGCCTGTGCGTTGCGTGACCCGTCATCTTTCCCCAGGGGTGACATAAAACCTTGCTAGAGCACTAGGGTACGATTACCATCTGGTACCCAACCCCTTTGACCCCCAATTGCCCAGGACAATAGTTCACATCGACTCCCATACGCACAATAACATCAGTGCCATGGCTGGGAGGCACACAAGCCGTAAGGGTGGCAAAGGTGGCCGAGCCCCAAGTGGTGGCCGTGGTGGATCCGGTAGGGGACGTGGCCATGACTTGCAGGGTGCCCCTAGCCCCCCATGTGTGGAGGAGCAGTCAGGGACACCCATGCCCCCCCCTGGTTGATGGTAACATGGCTGACACCATCCATGCTCAGCCCTTGTTGGACCAGCCCACTGTGGAACCAGAACTGGCACAGGGTGACTCCATGGCTGACTTCCAGGTCAGCAGGTCTAGGCCACATGCGCGGGTGCACGTTGGTGTCATCAGGCCACGTGGATCAGGGGCAGCTAGGTCATCTGCTGCCCCGCGTAGGCAGGCTGGGGAGGCTGCAGGGGCAGCTGCGGCTCCATCCACCCCACCTCTCACACACCCAGCCAGGACAGTGTCAGTCCTAGTCCATCATGCTGACATTCCCCCTGACACCATCACACTTGAGCTAATGCCTGCACCAACTCCCATGCTGAGTGTGCAATCCCACACTCCTAGTACAGAGTGCACTGGGGATCCTGCCCCTAGTGTCCAGAGCGGCGTAGGACACTCAGGATCCCCACCACCTTCCAAGTGGAAGAGGAAGAGTGCTCATCCAGTAGAGACTGATGCCCCAGACACGGCTACACAGTCCGGCCCGTCAAGGAAGCCCAGCTTCAATGAGGCCGAACTGAATGCACTTGTAGAGTATGTGTCCGCACATGACTGCGAAATGGTGATTGTTGCAGGATCCAAGACCACACCTGCACAACGTCAGGCACACTGGCAGACCATCGCGGACATCATAAGTGCCCTTGGAATCGTGAGGCGCACAGCTACTGAATGCTACAAGCGCTGGAATGACCTGAAGCGCAGGGCAAAGAATAAGCTGGCCTCAAGTCATGCCGCAACTCTAGTGACTGGAGGTGGGTCTCCAGCAGAGGACATAGAACTCACTCCACATGAGCAGGTTGCTGGGACCTACGTCACGGAGGAACAGATCCAAGGCGTGGGAGAACTGGCAGATTATGAGGCATTGTCCAGTGAGTGCACATGCATGTGTGTGTCATCCATGTGCATGGTGTGTGTGGGAGGGCTTCTGTTTGGGTGCCAGGTGAGGGTGTGTGTGCCTGAGTGGAGGGTGCCCATCACTGCTGGGGGGTGGGGGTGGTGGGAGACATGAGTGGGGGCCTGGCGTGTATGTGGTTGGGGATGTGGGGGCACCACCATGTCCACAGCCAGGCCCCGGCGTGTTGCAACATTGTGCAGGACACATGCTGCCACTATGATCCTGCACACTACTGGGGGCGCATATAACAGCTGCCCGCCAGAATGGTCAAGGGAGCGAAAGCGTGACTTGAGCACTCCGAATGTGCGCTCCACTATGCCCCGGGTTGCGATATGGGCTGTGTTGTATCTTACCTCGGGAGGCGTGATGGGGTTCCGAATTGGCGTCATCATGTGGGTGCTCAGAGGGTAGGCACTGTCCCCTGGTGAGGAGGTGATGGGTATCATTAGTGGGGTAGTGACATAACTCTGCATCTGACATGCATGCATGTGCAGTGGCATTCATATTCACCAAGCAGCCATGTATCGCCATGCCGCCCAGCTTCTAGGTCCCGGCTTAGGGTAGACATTCGGTAAATGAAGCTGTCGTGGGTGGACCCTGGATAGTTGGCATATACTGAGGTGATGATTCCCTTGGCATTACATACTACCTGCACGTTGATGGAATGCCAGTGCTTGCGGTTCCTATAGATGTGCTCAGATGCCCTGGGGGGACGTAGTGCCACATGGGTGCAGTCAATGGCACCTAGCACTTTGGGGAATTGTGCCACACCGTAGAAATCAAGAGCGGCAGCCTGCCTTTCTGCAGGTGTCCTGGGCAGGTATATGTGCCTGCGGACTGATGGGCGTGCAGTGATGATGTTCAAGACCTGGTGTATGCAGCGTGACTGCGTGGCCTGTGACACCCCACCCACTATGGCACTTGTCCGCTGAAATGATCCTGTGGCCAAGAAGTGCAGTACATTGAGGACCTTCTCCAGGGGGCTGAGTGCTTGGGAGCACAGGGTGGGTGATGTGAGGTCATCCTCCCACTCACTGACCAGGTCCAGTATTGTGTGGTGGAAACCTGTACCTCCCATACACCTGGTCATCAGGCATCCCAAAAAGGCTGGTTCTGGGAGTGAAAATTCGGTCCCTCACTATCCTCCTCCTCCTCCTCCTCCTTTGGTAACCCACGGCCACTGCTGCTAGGAACGGTATATTCATCCTGGCGTCTGAGCTTGTTTGTTGCTTGCGCGCACTTTTATGCTGCGCGGGTCGACGTACGCCTGCTTCATGCTGGCATACGTGTTTCAGGATTGGACCATTTATTTTTCGGCGCGTTGTAGGCAAACGTGTGAATCTTCCCGCCCACCCCAGGAATAGACGTAACACGCTCTCCCAGGCCCAGTCGCGAGTAAATATTCCCGCTCATCCCTGGAATACACGTACCCCACTCTCACAGGCCCAGTCGCGTGTGGAAGTTCACGTGCACAACGAAATACACGTACCCTGCAAAATCGCGTGTGAAACTTCACACGCACCCCGAAATACACGTACCCAGGGCAATCGTGTGTGGAACTTCCCGCAAACCCCGTAATACACGTAGCCTGCTGGTATCGCGTGTGGAAGTTCACGCGGACCCATAATACATGTACCCTGATGGTATCGCATGGGAGACTACCCGCGCACCCCAGGAATACACGTACCCAGGCAAATCGCACGGCTGAGAGGTGGGGGTGCAGGGGGACATGAGTGGGGGCCTGGTGGAGGGTCCCCCTGCACTGCTGGGGGGTGGGGGTGCTGGGGGACATGAGTGGGGGCCTGGTGGAGGCTGCCCTGCACTGCTGGTGGGTGGGGGTGCTGGGGGACATGAGTGGGGGCCTGGTGGAGGCTGCCCCTGCACTGCTGGGGGAGGGGGTGGTGGGAGACATGTGTGGGGGCCTGGTGGAGGGTGCCCTGCACTGCTGGGGGGTGGGGGTGGTGGGAGACATGAGTGGGGGCCTGGTGGAGGGTGCCCTGCACTGCTGGGGGGTGGGGGTGATGGGTGACATGAGTGGGGGCCTGGTGGAGGGTGCCCCTGGATGCTGGGGGGTGGGGTGGTGGGAGACATGAGTGGGGGCCAGGTGGAGGGTGCCCTGCACTGCTGGGGGGTGGGGGTGGTGGGAGACATGAGTGGGGGCCTGGTGGAGGGTGCCCTGCACTGCTGGGGGGTGGGGGTGATGGGTGACATGAGTGGGGGCCTGGTGGAGGGTGCCCCTGGATGCTGGGGGGTGGGGGGTTGGGAGACATGGTGGGGGCCTGGTGGAGGGTGCCCTGCACTGCTGGGGGGTGGGGGTGGTGGGAGACATGAGTGGGGGCCTGCTGGAGGGTGCCCTTGGATGCTGGGGGGTGGGGGTGGTGGGGGACATGAGTTGGACATGAGTGGGGGCCTGGTGGAGGCTGCCCCTGCACTGCTGGTGGGTGTGGGTGCTGGGGGACATGAGTGGGGGCCTGCTGGAGGCTGCCCCTGCACTGCTGGGGGGTGGGGGAGGTGGGAGACATGAGTGGGGGCCTGGGGGAGGGTGCCCCTGCACTGCTGGGGGGTGGGGGTGGTGGGAGACATGTGTGGGGGCCTGGTGGAGGGTGCCCTGCACTGCTGGGGGGTGGGGGTGCAGGGGGACATGAGTGGGGTCCTGGTGCAGGGTGCCCCTGCACTGCTGGGGGGTGGGGGTGCTGGGTGACATGTGTGGGGGCCTGGTGGAGGGTGCCCTGCAGTGCTGGAGGTGGGGGTGCAGGGGGACATGAGTGGGGGCCTGGTGGAGGGTGCCCCTGCACTGCTTGGGGGTGGGGTGGTGGGAGACATGAGTGGGGGCCTGGTGGAGGGTGCCCCTGGATGCTGGGGGGTGGGGGTGGTGGGGGACATGAGTTGGACATGAGTGGGGGCCTGGTGGAGGCTGCCCCTGCACTGCTGGGGGGTGGAGGTGGTGGGAGACATGAGTGGGGGCCTGGGGGAGGGTGCCCCTGCACTGCTGGTGGGTGGGGGTGCTGGGGGACATGAGTGGGGGCCTGGTGGAGGCTGCCCCTGCACTGCTGGGGGGTGGAGGTGGTGGGAGACATGAGTGGGGGCCTGGGGGAGGGTGCCCCTGCACTGCTGGGGGGTGGGGGTGGTGGGAGACATGTGTGGGAGCCTGGTGGAGGGTGCCCTGCACTGCTGGGGGGTGGGGGGTGCAGGGGGACATGAGTGGGGTCCTGGTGGAGGGTGCCCCTGCACTGCTGGGGGGTGGGGGTGCTGGGGGACATGTGTGGGGGCCTGGTGGAGGGTGCCCTGCAGTGCTGGGGGTGGGGGTACAGGGGGACATGAGTGGGGGCCTGGTGGAGGGTGCCCCTGCACTGCCTGGGGGTGGGGGTGGTGGGAGACATGAGTGGGGGCCTGGTGGAGGGTGCCCCTGGATGCTGGTGGGTGGGGGTGCTGGGGGACATGAGTTAAACATGAGTGGGGGCAAACGGGAGGATGCCCCTGCACTGCTGGGGGGTGGGGGTGGTGGGAGACATGAGTGGGGGCCTGGTGGAGGGTGCCCCTGGATGCTGGGGGGTGGGGGTGGTAGGGGACATGAGTTGGACATGAGTGGGGGCCTGGTGGAGGCTGCCCCTGCACTGCTGGTGGGTGGGGGCGCTGGGGGACATGAGTGGGGGCCTGGTGGAGGGTGCCCTGCACTGCTGGGGGGTGGGGTGATGGGTGACATGAGTGGGGGCCTGGTGGAGGGTGCCCCTGGATGCTGGGGGGTGGGGGTGGTGGGAGACATGAGTGGGGGCCTGGTGGAGGGTGCCCTGCACTGCTGGGGGTGGGGGTGGTGGGAGACATGAGTGGGGGCCTGGTGGAGGGTGCCCTGCACTGCTGGGGGTGGGGGTGATGGGTGACATGAGTGGGGGCCTGGTGGAGGGTGCCCCTGGATGCTGGGGGGTGGGGGTGGTGGGAGACATGAGTGGGGGCCTGGTGGAGGGTACCCCTGGATGCTGGTGGGTGGGAGTGCTGGGGGACATGAGTTGGACATGAGTGGGGGCCTGGTGGAGGCTGCCCCTGCACTGCTGGGGGGTGGTGGTGGTGGGGGACATAAGTTGGACATGGGTGGGGGCCTGGTGGAGGCTGCCCCTGCACTGCTGGTGGGTGGGCGTGCTGGGGGACATGAGTGGGGGCCTGGTGGAGGCTGCCCCTGCACTGCTGGGGGGTGGGGGTGGTGGGAGACATGAGTGGGGGCCTGGTGGAGGGTGCCCCTGCACTGCTGGGGGGTGGGGGTGGTGGGAGACATGTGTGGGGGCCTGGTGGAGGGTGCACTGCTGGGGGGTGGGGGTGCAGGGGGACATGAGTGGGGGCCTGTTGGAGGCTGCCCCTGCACTGCTGGGGGGTGGGGGTGGTGGGAGACATGTGTGGGGGTCTGGTGGAGGGTGCCCCTGGATGCTGGGGGGTAGGGGTGATGGGAGACATGTGTGGGGGCCTGGTGGAGGGTGCCCTGCACTGCTGGGGGGTGGGGGTGCAGGGGGACATGAGTGGGGGCCTGTTGGAGGCTGCCTCTGCACTGCTGGGGGGTGGGGTGGTGGGAGACATGTGTGGGGGCCTGGTGGAGGCTGCCCCTGCACTGCTGGGGGTGGGGGTGATGGGAGACATGAATGGGGGCCTGGTGGAGGGTGCCCCTGGATGCTGGGGAGTGGGGGTGCAGGGGTACATGTGTGGGGGCCTGGTGGAGGCTGCCCCTGCACTGCTGGGGGGTGGGGGTGGGAGACATGAGTGGGGGCCTGGTGGAGGGTTCCCCTGCACTGCTGGGGGGTGGGGGTGGTGGGGGACATTTGTGGGGGCCTGGTGGAGGGTGCCCTGCACTGCTGGGGGGTCGGGGTGCAGGGGGACCTGAGTGGGGGCCTAGTGGAGGCTGCCCCTGCACTGCTGGTGGGTGGGGGTGCTGGGGGACATGAGTGGGGGCCTGGTGGAGTGTGCCCTGCACTGCTGGGGGGTGGGGGTGATGGGTGACATGAGTGGGGGCCTGGTGGAGGGTGCCCTGCACTGCTGGGGGGTGGGGGTGGTGGGAGACATGAGTGGGGACCTGGTGGAGGGTGCAATGCACTGCTGGGCGGTGGGGGTGATGGGTGACATGAGTGGGGGCCTGGTGGAGGGTGCCCCTGGATGCTGGTGGGTGGGGGTGCTGGAGGACTTGAGTTGGACATGAGTGGGGGCCTGGTGGAGGCTGCCCCTGCACTGCTGGGGGGTGGGGGTGGTGGGAGACATGAGTGGGGGCCTGGTGGAGGGTGCCCCTGGATGCTGGGGGGTGGGGGACATGAGTTGGACATGAGTGGGGGCCTGGTGGAGGCTGCCCCTGCACTGCTGGGGGTGGGGGTGGTGGGAGACATTTGTGGGGGCCTGGTGGAGGGTGCCTCTGCACTGCTGGGGGGTGGGGGTACTGGGGGACATGAGTGGGGGCCTGGTGGAGGGTGCCCCTGGATGCTGGGGGGTGGGGGTGGTGGGAGACATGAGTGGGGGCCTGGTGGAGGGTGCCCTGCACTGCTAGGGGGTGGGGGTGATGGGTGACATGAGTGGGGGCCTGGTGGAGGGTGCCCCTGGATGCTGGGGGGTGGGGGTGCTGGGAGACATGTGTTGGTGATCAGTAATGCAAGGTGACATGTGGGTTGGCTGGGGGGCATGGCCATGGTGGATGGGTTGCCTGTGGGACATGAGCAGGGGTGCAGGGTAGTCCCCTGTGGTGTGGGCTGCCTGCAGGGGCCGTGGAGGGTGTAGAGGGAACACCTGGGAGGACCCACACAGCCAAATCACGTGTAGCATTCCCCGGCACCACCGAAATACACGTACCCTGCTGAAATCGCGTGTGAATCTTCCTGCGCACCTCGGAATACACGTACCCAGGCCAATCGCGTGCGGAACTTCCCGTGCAACCGAAGTACACGTACCCAGGCCAATCGCGTGTGGAACTTCCCGTGCATCCCAAAGTACATGTACCCAGGCCAATCGCGTGTGGAACTTCCCGCGCATCCCGAAACACACGTACCCAGGCTAATCGCGTGTGGAACTTCCTGCGCACCCCGTAGTACACATACCCAGGCTGATCGCGTGTGGAACTTCCCGCGGACCCCGAAGTACACGTAGCTAGGCCAATCGCGTGTGGAACTTCCCACGCACCCAGAAACACACGCACTCGCTATTTTTCACACAGCGGGTGTCCGTGTTTGTCGGTACCCCTTTGCACCTCATTTGTCCTAGAGGGCCACTGTATGGACCATTCATCATGACTGTATATGGGTGCTTTTTGTTAGCACACATTTTGGCGCACATTTTTTTCAGGCGCAGGGACGCTACCGCCTGCTTTCTTGTGGTGTACTTGTTTGGCCCTGTGCGCGTCTTTCACCGTGCGCTAGTTTGCCCTATTCGATTCCATGAATACGGGTTGTAGGCGAGCGTGTGGGCGTTCTGCACACTTGCCTCCTGTACTTCCCCCGTGACGCCCATGTTTTCACACGTTGTTCCCCATTCCGAGTGTTATGCCCCGTGTTCCGCCTACTTTTGTGATGTGCGCCGCACTATGTGCGATTTCGCAGTGGCCGTGGCGCACGCTGTTGGATGACCTGTGCGCCGGCGTGCGCGGCGCACTTTTTCAGCGCACATCCAATGTTTTTCTCGCGCACAGACTTCCATGAATCGATGTGCGCTGGTTTCCCTGCGATTTTCGCACTTTTACTGCAAATCGCACGTTTTGGCACCTCTGCGCAGGAATTTTCGGCGCACATTAATTCCATGAATCGACCCCTTAGTTTCTATCTGTGAGAAGCCAATTTTATATTCATCATATTCAAGGAAAATACAGGGACCGTTTATATCTGAAGACCAAGCGGGATGACTTTGGCCTTCAAGAAATCCTTTAAAAGGCTTTCTTTTTTTAGTCTTAACAGTCTATCCGCAGAGATAGTTGTTTCAGCTTCAACATTAGAGGGTAAGTTATCTAAAATTTTCAGACTCTGCCATGTGCGGAAAGAGGCCAGGGTCAGCGTGGAAATCCTGCACTATATCGATATAAAATTGAATTCTGAGCTTCATTAGAACATGTATTTACTTATCAAAATAAAATGCATAACACGGGCTGTACTAATACCGACAGATATAGATATGAGGCAGCCTACATAAGGCTATTAGCAAAACAGGAACCCCACTAGTCGGATCAAGGGCACAAACACAAGAGAAATTGGAGTCCTGCAAATGTGGAAATTAATTTCTGAAGGAGACAAAGCTTGTGGATCAAAAATACAAACTCAGTGACACAATTTGATTCGAATAAACCATAAATTAATGTAATCATGATAGTATTGCATATCATCAATCTGGAAAAAAACAAGCTAAAAAGGTACAATGGAATTGTGTCCATTATACTGACTACAATAATAAAGAATTGAATAAATAGACGGAAACAAGCAATAAATCACCACAAGTGCCCAACTCCAATCCTCGGTGCAATGTGCCCTTCGATTTTCTGGGACAGCCTTCCCAGCTTTAGAAAAACACAGAATGATCCAGCGTGATAGAGTTTGTTTCGTTGCGACCTGACTTAGCCTGTGTCCAGTATTACACACAAAGTGTTGATCATCTTGCCTGACATTTGCCAACCTGGTAATATAAAAACTCAGTGCCCTTTTAGTGTCAAGTCTGTGCAACCTCTCTTCCTTCTTGGAAGGATGAGGAGGAGGATAAAATGCTGGCAGGATAATTTTCTGAGTCAGACAGAAGGAGGGGCGAACCATCGTGACTACCTTCTTTGAAAATATAGTGAAATGAGGTTTACATGATAAGGCTTGTAGCTCACTCACTCTGTAAGCAGAAGCGATGGCTACCAGAAAAATTGTTGTGAAGGTTTAATCTGAGTGGACATGAGTGGAGAGGTTCTAATGGAGCTCCCATCAAAAATGTAAGTACAAATTACAGATCCCAAGCCGGGACTATGAAAGGGACCAGTGGAAAGATATGTTTCAATCCTTTGAGGAACTGAATGACAATGGGTATTTTAAACTAAGAGCCTTGTTCTTGAGTGCGCTTAAAGATGGATAACCCAACTAGATAACTTTTGGCAGTAGCCACCTGTCGCAAGTGAAAGGATCAACATCTTTAGCACTACACCAGCTGCAAAATGTGTTCCAACAGCAGTGCGATAGTGCTTTGGTTGCTGGTCTTCTGGCTGAACACAACACCTCCATCACGTCTTCCGGGAGGTCCCAATCTTTGTATATTAACCTCTCAGAAACCGGGTGTGAAAGTTCAGAGTTCTGATTTCTGAGTGAAAAAGACTGCCTCCCTTCTTGTGAGAGTAGGCCCACTATCTGAGGGAGACTAAATGGCGGGAAGATGGACATGTCTCGAAGATCCGGCTACAATGTCCTCCTGGCTCAATCGCAGCAATCAGGATCATGGACTTCCTGAGTTTCCTCAACCTCCTGATGACATGAGGAATGACAGGGACTTGTAGGTAAGCGTACAGGAGTAGACATTCTGAGTACACTACGAACGCAGATGACCTTTCTGTGGTTGGTGTGGCGAGACAGAAGAAGGACACAGACTGTAAGATGACATGATGTAGGTTCTTTTTTATTAAAGTAAGGATAGAAGGCCTAACTTTCCCCATGACCATGTGTGATCCCTACCTGCTTTACTAACTATGGTGCTCATTCGTCAGTCGTGATTGTCCAAAGAAAATAAGTCTGCTGTCCAGAACTACCCTAATTGACCCTACCACTAGGGGAAAACTAACTTAGATCAGGAGACTGACTCCCTTTTCTTGAGGGTACTGTTAGTCCCAGTCTCTAATAAACAATCCGCAGATAGTCTCTCGTGACTTCTCGTATTAATCTCCTTAACTCCTCTAATGGGGTGGTGATTAAACAATATCTTTATTAGCTGGAGTTCTTCATTAGCTGGAGTTTGCCGGGGAATTGTTAAATGCCTATAGGTGCAAATGGATGAACTAGAAATAATGGTATCCCTACATAATATCCCCTACAAAAATATTGCCGTAAATATGGCTGTTTGAATCGCCATAGGCGATATTTTTGTAGGGGATATTATGTAGGAGCCGGTGTTGCGGGAGTGTCCCCCGCACATTTAAAAATTATGTGTGTTTTGCAGGGGTGTCCCCCGCAGGGTCCCTGTGTCAATATCACCGCAAAAATATGGCGATATTTTTGTATTGCGATATTTTCACGGTGATATTAACACATGGAACTGAAATAATAGACATTGCCTTAAAGTAAACAGTGCTATGAATAGGTCAACACAAACTGCAGGCACCTCCAAGGGGCTTTTTGAAATGATAACGTTCTCAACCCACTCTTACAATTACTTGAAACACCCTATCCTACAAAGTAAAGGCCTAAATAGAGAGCCAAGGAAAAGTTTCAACATCTATGCTTAAATAGTCTTTAAGCTTCCTGGCTACCCTAGGCTAACAGGAATGTTCAATGTTTGGCATAAAGTAATAGTTCACAAACCTATTCTTTGAAGTCCATCCCTATTCTAATTCCAATCAAAACAGAAGGGATTGTCTAGGAAGGTTTCTTGTGGTAGTCTTGTCTGCCTACCCCACCCACTCCCTCACTGACTAACCACCCCCCCCCCCTCTCTTCAGGCATGTCTGCCTTCACTTAATTTTTTGCAAGTCTTCGCCCAGGCTTCAAGCTTCATATCCTTCTCGCCTCAGGCTTTCTTCAGCCTTACTACAATCACTTGTGAGCTTCGCCCAGCTCTCAGGGTTTGCAACAGGTCTCTCCCAAACGTCTGATTTCCACAGGATTCATAACGGGTTCTTCCCAGATTTAGCTTTCTTGAGGACTTGCAACCTTGGATTGCTTAAGCTTAACAACTGTAATGAGTATTTCACCACACCATCATAAGGATTAGTGTTAAGCAATCAATATTGTGTCCTCCTCCTGCCAGTCGTGTCTGTGGGTCAATGGTTGGCAGCTTTGGCTATGGCCCTCATATTACCTCAAGGTTGGCCAAGGGCTCTGGTCGGCTTCTACCTCTAGGACCTCCAGCTCAACTACTTTCGGCCTGGTTTCGATGATTATCTGCCAGGGGCCTTCTGCCTTTCCCAGGCCAATAGCCTCCTCTTGGTTTCTCAATCTAGGATTCATCCCTAGTATCAAGGGTGCATGAGACAGGCATATATGCCTCCTTCGGGAATATCCTGCTGAGTTTCCTCCCCCTCCCTTTTGCAGTTCCTCCCTTGTATCCTCGATAGGTTATTTCCCATCTATGCTTCAATTCTCAAATCACATTAGTTATTCCATGGCAGTCTTTAATGTCCCTAGTTATTATATTAGTATAGCTCTCATATTGGGCAATTGACTGATAGTCTTAATTTCTGATGAGCTTTAAAAGTGTTTGCAGTGAATGACTGCTTGGTGAGTAGTTCTATGGTTTTCAGCGGTCTCTGCCCCATTGGGGGTTCCATCTATTAAAATCGCAGCAAAAATGGCCATTTACACAATAAATCGTGGCAAAAAGGCAGTGGTTTTGCCGCCGCAATCCATGTAAAGGATCACCTTTACCGGGTCAAACCACAGCATTTTTGCAGCGATTTTTTGTAAAGGCGATATTTTTGCCACAATTTTATTACTGCATACCTCATTGGGCATCGTGCCAGGTTGTGAGAGCTGTGGAGCGAGGTATAAGTTCTTCCCCTTGTTTGCTCTCAGGTATGATTGGGCTGCTATTTCTCTGTGGCAAGGTTAACCCTTAGGAAGAACATGCACAGACTATTCAAAGACTGAAGTCATTATTCTTGAGATTACAAAATCTGCCTACCAAAGCCCAACCAACCCTGAAAAACACAAGACATAGGAGCAATAAAGAAAGCTATGCCAACAGATATCTATTTGTTAACGCCTTCACTGTAACAAAACATTCCACACAAATCTATGACTTACTCAGAAAAGACACCATAGATCAATTTAAAACAGAAACATGGACTGGAGACAACTACTCAGCAGTTATTTCCAGGACCAGCCATCAGGCTTGGGAGAAATCGCACCAATACACACTTAATGAACATTTAAAATATCACCATCAGACAACCTCCTCCGATGTTAATCACTTCTTCTGTGATCACCCCACAAAGTTTCACATTATGCTCCCTACATATTTGCAGACTACTCTCCTACAACCTCCTCCTTCGGAAACAACCAGGAGTAAGCAGTTGCCAAACTGTCAGTAGACGGTCGATACACCACCATACCCTGGGTACTTTGAATCTTTAGCAGGATGACAAGACAACTACAAAATCTCTACTCGCAAACCTGGGTACCATGCACCTCAAGCAATCAGAGGGCACAATCTACAAGCAATTGCAGGGGTGAGCAAGTGTCTACCGTCCTAAGGTAATAAGAATAATGTGTTCAACTTGATTTAACTTATGATTTACTAACATTTGATTGTTATGCGCTCTGATGAAGATCTTGTAGCTTGAAACACATGTAGGCAGGATTATGTGTTTTGACAGAAAATAAAAATATATGGAACTAAAGGGAAATCTATTCAAAGGATAGATTTCTTGCAAGTATGGTAGAGAATATTCAAAATAATCTAGGACAGAAGAATAAATCATTAAAGGGCCCACACACACTGCCAGTCCCATCCCCACTGCTAGTACATTGAGGGGACCACCCTGCAAACCCTTTCTGCTTTTTCACCCATGCTGCTTCAATATCGAAATCGGTCAAGGCCGTCCTCACTCCCCCAAATATAAATTAGGCAGTAGAAGATTACATTGAATAAACTCCTCAAGAACCATGAACCTCACAACTACAACACCCACAAAGAAACAACAAACACCAGATTAACATCTCAACAACCTTCATACATTGATCTCAAATACTATTGACAGTCTTGCTACAAATAAGCCATTTAAGAATTCACAGATGCAAGTTACTAAGTAGTTCATCCACCCCCACTCCTTAAAAAAGAAAAACAGACACTCAGTAGAACATGGAGAGAAAGGTGCCTGACCACAGACATCGAGTTAGCAAAAAAACATCCTCCTAAATAGCAGAAACAGTAAAAGCAAAACGGGTATGCACAAAACTGCCAGAAGGAAACACATTCTTTTTAAAAACCTCATTGCAACACAACACCGCACCACCAGATCTGCTACTCAATTGCATTACATGCCAGCAACAAAATGTGATGCATACAGGCCACATCAAGATAAGAAGAGACTAATAACCAACAAAGCTGGAAACCGAGCCAAGAAGAACACTAGTACCAGCATTGAGGGCTTTGCCACACCTTCTCGATGCAACTTGTTTTAACCATGTTAAACTACAGTAATCCCATCAGGTCTGCAGAATGACCCTGTGCCTATACCCTCGCCCCAAATCTACCAAACTATAGCCAAGCAGCCTTCCCCCTTTATTTCAATTCCTTAACTACTCCACAGAAAAAGATGATGTCCGACGTGCTTTCAAAATGGCTTTTGTCGAGACTCCTCAAAATACAGCCAGCTGGCCGAAACGATGCAGCAAATTATCTAGCAACATCAAACCCACCCTTCACTACAAAAATCGTAGCGAAGTGTAACTAGCAACAATCTGGGAAACGCATCAAAAACCCAAACTTAATTATTATTGTTATTATTACTATACAGGTATTTATGAAGCACGGACCTAGCTTCGGGAAGCAGCACAGCGCTTTACAAATCAATGGGGGATTCAGACCGATCACGGGGACCGGCATAGACAACCTCCGATATATGAAACACACTGAAAAACAAGGTAGATGTTAAAATTCCAAATGCCCTTCTCAGTCGCATTTCGACAATATCAACTGAGAGATGTGGATAAAAGACTGGAAGTCATTGGAGCAGAAGCATTATGCAGGATCACAACATTCCTCACCAACAGAGTAGAAACCATACACATGACCTTTTTTAGGTACATCCTCACCTGGGGAGTACTCAATGATCCAGTCTTTTTCAATATCTACACAACCACAAACCCTTCCTGGAACTCATTAATAACTCTGGCCTTACATTTCAGCTATGCAGACAATACCCAAATCAGGCACTTGCCACTAACCAATGGCTACTGATAATTGAATCTTGGCGAGTAAGAAATGGTGTGCTGTGTGATTCTGGAATAAAAGGCACAGGGTGACTTTTTATAAGAGGCTGGTAGCTATGCAACTTGAAAATGTTACCACTTCCCATATCTACAAACGTACAATGAACTTCATGAAACAGCAGGGTCTTAGCACATGTCGACTCTTGGATGGCGACAAATACACTAAAACATCCAAGCAAAATCAAACTGATGTGGTTGGATGGGGTCTGGGGCACCATAACTTTCAACCTCCACACCAGTCCCCAAGCATGATGAAATGGAAATCTGCCCACAGCCGACACCATCGTTCAACAACCTCAGATTCATGATGGCCTGGAAAAAACATGCCTTTTTCAGTACTTTTTCCACTCACCAGGGGAAGCTGGATATGAACCCTGTGAGATATGTTAGATCGTATTTTACTTAATTTGAAATCTCCATTTTCTGTGACTGACAATTTCTAGGTCAAACGTTTGTTTGCGCATGCAAGAAACCCAGCTGCTTGATTTGCATTGAAGGGCGGCATTCATCCCAAATATGCTCAAAAACATAAATCCATTATTTTTGCACTTGAAATTACATGCTCATGTAATGAAATACAAGCAGGTGTTACAAACTGCACATTTTCCATAATGCTGCATTGTAACAATGAATTACACAGCGATGCACTCATATGTACTGCCCTTAGCTGATGTGCATGGACCAAAAGTTGGCACAGTCCTAAGAACGACCAAAAGAACCAACTCGCAAACCAGCATAAACAGATGGGACCCTCTGTTCATACTCACCAAAAGGCCACACATTTGGGTACAACACCATTGCCATGAATTCAAGAGATCGAAGTCAGTCGGGTCAGTCTCCCTAAAACAGTGCCAGGACAATAAGAACCCTTTATACTGGTAGACCATATTTTCTGTTAGGTGAGGAGGTTTATAAAAGTGCAATTGTTTGCCACTAGGGAATCCTGGGCTACACCAGTCACATCATCAGGTCTGATAAACCAGTGCATACAAATGCTTGATGAGATTGTGTGGAGATAATTAGTTTATGTTAACAGTCCTATATACACAAGAAATAGGTTCTTCAACCTCATTCTAAAGATGAGGTTGTCATTTCCATCACTGAGTGAGGAAAACAAAGTTACTTACGGTAATGACTAAACACAATCACCATTCCTCCATACTTGTGGGATATTTCATCCTTTGGGACCAGACCAGAACACTTTTTGATAGCATCAAAAAATATTGTCCTTTTATATTTATCTAGGGTCAGCGTGTGTGGCTTTAGCCCCGCCTTCCTGAGCCCTGGCCAACACATCGCCCTTCAGTCCTTTTCTATTGCCAAGGTTGGTAGACATATTAACAATATGAGGGATCATTTTTGAGGGGAAGGAGGGCAGGCATATGGAGGAAAGGGTACTATGGAGTAGGAGTATGTTAGTCACTACAGTGAGTAACATTGTTTTACTCCTATCAACTGTCCGCTTTCCACTATACTTATGGGAGATTCACAAACACAGACATAGAAACTGGGTGGATGGAAAAACTCCCCTACTTAAAAAAGTTCTTAAGAACAGCCTGACCAAACTGAGATTGTAGTGAGTGCACTGAGGTTGAGGCAACTGTGTTTACAAAACACTGAGGCAGAGGCCCAAGTGGCTGCCGTAGCAATGGTTTCCCAGGGAACGTATTTTTGAAAAGCTACTGCAGTAGCTTTTCCCCGCACCAGGTGTGCATGGATGAAGCCCCTGAACTGTGTACACCTCTGAAATGCAGGAGGTTATCCAGCTGGAAATGGAGGCTTTCGAGGCGCGTGATCCTCATGGATTCCCAAACGTGACAAAAAGATGAGAGATGGTTCTGAAGTCTTTAGCTCTTTCAAAATAGAACTCGGCAGCCTTCAAGTTTGTGAAGGACCCATTCTGCGTTTGACGCCAGGTATGAAAAAACACTGGTAAAGAAATAGACTGATTAATATGTAAGTGAGAAACAATTTTCGATAGAAAGGAAGGGTGTGTGTGGAGCACTACCTTGTCCTTATGGAATGCCAGAAAATGTTTTTCAATAGAGAGCCTGCAGCTCCCCTATTCTTCTGGCCGAAGTAATAGTGACCAGCAAGGCCACCTTCCAGGTAAGCAATTTCAACTCCACTGTTGCCCTAGGCTCAAAGGATTTGTGAAAAAGCGCGTTGAGCACCACATTGAGAGTTCCCATTTAGGACGAGGCAGCTTGACCGGAGGAAACAGGTGAAGACCACCATCAAAATTTCATTTTATGACTCGATTCGTAAGGGTGAACGAACATGAGTCAGTGTTATGATAAAATATGATTGGTTATTTATATAGTGCTTATACACAATTTGTTTCAAAGCGCTTCAAGGCAAGGGAGGGAACAAGGGAAAATACAATGACATTCTTACAGGCCCTGAACAGTAAGGATGTGAAATGAACTATCGTACTCGGCCTGACGACATTTCAGATAGTGCAAGTGCTAAGACATAGATAAGGGAGGAGGAGAGTGGAAAGGAAATGGAAACAGACAGGCGACTACCGTACTAGGCCTGATGACATTTCTGGTAGAGTCGGAGAAAAACAAAAGGTGAGGGAGAGGAGTGCAGAAAGGGAGGAGAGGAACAAAACAAGCGACTATCGTACTAGGCCTGACAACATTTCAGATAGTGCTGGAGGGAAGGGGGCAGTAAGGGGATGGGAGAGCGACAGACGAGGTTGCTATCATACTAGGTCCAGGGACAATTCTGATAGAGTAAGTGCATAGAACAAAGAAAGGGGAGGAGGGGAGGAGATGGGAAAAGAGAGAGGAGGAGAGAACTGAGAGTAAGCAGTCAAAAAGTGATGTGAAGCAAGACGGGAGAGCGTATACAACTTCAGAAGTCAGTAGTAACACATAATGTTGCAAGCCAGGATACAAGATGAAGATGGCAACAGCATGATTCAGGGCCACCATGAGTACAAGATGCAAAGGAACTCCAGCATGAGAGTTGAGAAAGTGTGACACACCATGAATTAATGAAGTCCAAAAAAGTCAAGTCCAGCATTGGCCACAAGTCGGTGATGGTCAAACCAGAATGTATCAGGACAGACTCCTACAGAAGTAGGCTGGAGGGGGAGCAGGGTAGAAGAATCAAGCAAAACAGGCAACACCTGTATGCGAGAAGGGTGGGGGGAAGCACAAGTGAACATCACAGGGGGATCAGAGGGGGTGGGGATGGCCTGTGGGGACAGAGGGAGTAAACACGTGTTGGTGCATGTTTACCTGCTGTCTGAGCAGGGGTTCGGCCCTGGGTCCTCCTGGTCCGAACAGGTCCAAACAGGAATTGCCCTTTTCTTCGTCAGCCCAGGTCCAAACAGGTATTGCCCTTTTCTTCATCTGCCCTTCACTTCAGATGCCCTTGATGTAAGAGTTAAGAGCAAGAAGGAAGAGGCAGGGCTAAGAAGGTGGGTGGTGCTTATGCCAGGTGACCTAGATCCACTTGCACCTGCTCCCCATCTGCACAGGAAAAGAGGCTGGAGGGCTCTTTAAGTAGGGAAAAAGAGCGGCAACCAGCAGGGCACCAGGTGGATGGGGCTTGTTAAGGTAAGTACCAATATGTGAGGGGTATGTAATTTGAGGCGGACCACGTTGTGATGTTTTCTCAACAAATGCCATTTTCTTGTAAAATAAGGCTGGATGAACGCCTCACTATCTCTACCCTGACAAGGATTTCCCTGCTTAAAATAAACTTAAGGAAACACTAACAAAGGATATCTGTCCCTCACACTTATACAGATAACAAATGAACAAGGAAATGCATGGCAGTTCAAAACAGTAATGATTGAGTTCACAATGTAACCACAGGATGAACTCCCCTTCTCCAGGTTTAAAGGTGATTCTGCTTCACAGTTCAAGAAAATAACACAAGAAATCCTGATTCGCAACAAAGGTCCAATAGAGTCTGATGTAACTTCAACTTGTAAACAGAAAGTAGTATTGGGTATAAGAGTCTTCTTCTTGGAGCAGGTTCTTGATTCCTCAATAGCAACAATGTTTATAATGGTCAGGATGATTTGCCACTTTAACAACTCCTGAAAATATAACTTCTCTTCAACAGCCTTGCTTGGCTCTTCCTCCAGTACTACTAACAACAAAACATGTCTCTGTCAGGACCACCTAGTAGCACTTCTCCAACTTTCACCTGGTCGGGTT
Source organism: Ambystoma mexicanum (assembly GCF_040938575.1). Classification (NCBI taxonomy): domain Eukaryota; kingdom Metazoa; phylum Chordata; class Amphibia; order Caudata; family Ambystomatidae; genus Ambystoma; species Ambystoma mexicanum. The sequence continues at coordinate 99,029,426 of NC_090936.1, read as the reverse complement.
CCTTATCAGGCCTACAATCTTCAAAGGTTCGCCATTCGGGTGTACTCCCCTGCCCGAGCAGTGTTTCACAACAAGTGCTTTTTGTGGTCAATGTCAACTGAGAAGAGGTTACAACAGCTTCACAGCGTTCAACAAAAGACAGCATTCAACACCTTTTCAGAAGGGCAGACAAGATTCACATTTATTACCTTTACTACTTTTCTGCAAATTATGCTCCTCTCCTTCCCAGAAGGGCAGTCTTTTTGCCACTTGTGTCCCCACTTTACATGCAACCAAAGACTGACAGGGATAGGGTTTCTTCATACCTCGCCCTAGGCTGTAACGATGTGTGGGTGTCCTAACTTGTACTCTATTTTGTGGGCAACCAGCATCAGAGCTTATAAACCTCACATTAGCCCCTTTCTGCTGTTGGCAATATTGTATAGACTGTGTTTGCCTCACTTCCAGTGTCTTTTGGTTTGACAATTCTGGGCACCTTTGGTTGGGTTTTCCTCAAGGTCCCACTTGCAAGATTACAGTCATTTGGTTTGGAAACATTAGAGTTTTGCTGCATTTCCCCAGTTTGGTATTTGGAAATAACTTGGGAACCACTTTCACTCTTATGCGAGTGCTGCTTCTGCTGTTTTACAATTGTTCGGCAGCCAAAACAAAATGTGTGGTTTACTTTCATTCACACACAAGTGCTGCTTTGCACTCTGTCTGCTTCTACGCAAGCTCCTATGCGAATGCTGCTTTGCACTCGTTCTGCTTCCACGTGCGCGTCTCTCACTCGCACACCTGCTTCCAACTTGCAAGCGGGCACAGAGCACTCCGGGGTCACTGACACTCTGTGAACTCACCCGTTTACACACGTGCTTCTGTTCCCCTCGTGTATCGCAGGACTTCTGCTGCTTTGGCTCTTTGGCATTCGGCAAACGTCTTTGGTAAGTCCGCCTTTGTCCACGTCACTTCCACTTGGAGAGCCTTTCGCTCCGGGGGTCCTCTGGTGCACACCAGGCCACCAGAGACAGCCTCATGACTCACAGGTGCACACCAGCCCCCTTAAACAGCCTCCTGCACATTTCCTGCCGTGCAGCCTCTGCAGAACGGGTCACAAGGGGGAACATCTTCCTTCTGTATGCTTCCCGCTGCGCGACCTCTGCACTTCTGCTTTCTGGGGAATCAGACCTTCTCAGGACCGGCAGCTGAGATCTGCCCTGCAGTGATCCTGGCGTCCTCCCTTTCCTCCAGCTTCTGTCTGGGCTGCCAACATGAACTATGGGCCTCATTACGCGGTAGGTGGTAATGGATTACCAGCACCGGTAAGGTCACCAGTGCTGGTAATCCCTTACCACCCTATTCCGAGGTCCCTTAGCTGGTCCCTTCCTCAACGGCTGGTTTTACCAGGCGTTATGGATGGGACCTGTTAAGGGACTTCATAGCTAATAACGGTACCGCAAATTGCGGTACCGTTATTAGCTCCATCCCCATTGAGCCCTATGGGGGCTCGAATGGAAATGGGGAATGGTTCCCGGAATGGGGATTTACCGGGTCCTCCAAGGTTGGAATGACCCGGTAAGTCCCTATTTCGGGCACCCGGACCTGGAATGCGGTAAGGGGGTAGACATGGTGCTAATAGCACCATGGCTACCTCCTACCGCGTAATGAGGCCCAATGTGCCTTCTGATTCTGAATTCCTCTGATCTTCACCAGCAAAGCCCACCCCAACTTTGAAACATAATTTATTTGCTGTATAAGCAAACAATAAACTAAACTAAACTAAACTAACTCTATGGCCTGCACCTGAGGGGGCTTTTTAAGCCTTGCTGCCTTCCTCGGGTGTGGGTCATCTACATTAATGAACTTAACACTCCTACAACATTGCACCTCTTCTGCCCTCTTGCTCGTCCCAGTACTTAAGAGAATTCAGGGACTTGAAGTACCCAATGGAAAAATTAGGTTCTCTTATTTCTGTTGTTTTACTTTCAAATCCCGATTTATTCTTTATAACATTCTTTGAAGGAACACTATAATAATCTGTCATTTGTGTGGTTTGAGAAGGGAAAGGCAAATCCCTTATGCTGATGTTATTTCTAAATGTCTTTTCACTGCACTGGGGGACTTTAGGGATGTTTTCAGTTTTCTAGATCTCGCAAGCTTTAGAAGAGCCTTGATTTCTCCCAAAGCCTATGAGTATATGATTAATTTCACCCTTATTTACATGTATCCTTTGTGAAACAGCCGCATGGTTATTACATACTGTTGCATTGCAAAGTCATCCTCCCTAGAGGAAGACAAATACTGCGACTCCTCTCACTCCCCTGGGCCTTTTCTCCTGCGAGGTGATCTTCCTGCAGAACACCCCCCTTAAGGTCAGCATCAGGAAGCATCTGCCTTCGCCTGGGCACCTGTAAGGAGACTTCAGGCAGGGAACCAGTGAGGAATCCGTAGGATTCATCACAAATAGCAGACAAGTATGTTTGACAGGAATGTACATTAATAACCGGTAGATGCAATATCCGATATGAAAGAAAGGATGCAATCTATTGAGGCATGATGAGTATCAAGCTGTTTTTCTAGGCACCAGTGACAGAAACGGAGCCATTTGCTCCTGTACCGAGCTTGTGTGGAGGGTTTGCGCGCTACTTGGATGATGTGCATATTTTCCTCTGACAGACTGAGCTGTGCTAGGGACCTGACCTCAGGAACTAGGCTGTCAAGCTGAGGGATTGTGGGAAGGGATGCCACACCCTTTGATCTTTCTGGTGCATGAGATCGGGAATCTCCGACAACTGGATCAGAGGGTATACTGATAGATGTTTCAGCTCTGGGAACCAGAACCTGGCTACCCACCACAGCGCTATGAAGACTAGAGAGCAGTTGTGCGTGCTCCTCAGATTCAACAATGCCCGATGAATTAAGAGGAGAGGTGGAAAAGCGAACGCCGACATCCCGTCCCATGAAATCTCCAGCGCATTCCCACGGGAGCCCAGACCCAGGCTTTCCCTGGAGGTATAAGGTGGAAGTTTCCTTTTGGAGAGTGTTGCAAACTAGTCTACGGTCAGAGTCCCCCAATCAGAAAGGATCTGGGACATAACGTGAATGTTCAAATTCCCACTTGTGATCGCGACTGAGGGAGTCGGCTAATATGTTCTCTTGGCCGGGGATGTGCAACACCTACAGCCAAATACCGTTCAGCACGGCCCACTCCCAAATTTGAATGGCTAGGTCTACTAGAAGCAGAGATTTGGCCCTGCTCTGCTTGTTCACATAGAAAATTGCAATGGAGTTGTCCGTCCAAATCTGAACAACTATGTTGGAGATACTGAACAGAAAACCTTTCAATGCAAGAAATATTGCTAGTGTTGGAATGCAGCTTAGACACCATCAGAATTAAATGCTGAGAGAATCCAAGCCTATACATTTTATCCCATAAAAGATTACATATCACACAATCAAACGCCGCTGACATTTCGAGGGACGCCATGTAGACTGGTCCGGTATTAGGTTGTTTTGTCCGTTCAAGAAGGTGTGGTAAGATGGTAGTGTTCAAGGCAGTCCCCATATGACTCGCAAACACCTTCGCAGAAACATCCATAAGGGTGATGGGGCGAAAGTTGGCAGGATCGGAGGGATTGCCTTTTCTTTAAATCGGGATAATAATGGAGGTGAGTCAGGACTCTGGTAGATGATTTGATAATGTTGTCATATTTGATCTTTATAATATCGATGCCCATAAAGAGGGATCAAGTTTAAAGGAATAGTGCGCTCAGAAATATTATTGTCCCGAAGGTTCGGGCATGTGTTTTTAAGCATACGTTGATCGATCGTACAAACATTTCCTATGCGCCTTACCATAGTTTTCCTCTTTTGTACACATGCGAAATGAGACAGCAGGACGCGGCCATCTTGTGATAATCTTATCTGCTGCCGCATTGCCCAAGCAGGACTGCCCTGGCAGCACTAATTCATATGCCCAGCCCCTGAGGCTGAGATCACTAGACGCGTGCCGGCCATTTCACAACGCCAAAGCACGTCAACATTTTCTGCGCTTCAGCTAATGACGTGTCTCCATGGAAATGGCAGGACGCCTCTTTCCTTAATAAGTATAAACAGACCGCTTCTCATCAGACAACATCAGATTTGCTTTTCAAATTGTTTCACTGTCTTTTTTTGAGTATTCTGTACCTCGTTTCTGTGCTCTGGTCAGCTATCTTCATTGCTCGTATCCCGTGTGAACAGATAAAAGTACCATTACTATACATTTCTTTTTGTTTGCCCCATAATGGCAACAATACAGCCCTACCAGTCCGAGCGGGAGTATTCCGAGGCGGAATTACTCAAAAGATAAAGATGCGCAAACGATGGGGCTTTGGACGACAGTTGGGAGGACAATTCTACAGATCAAGAGCCTGGGCCTAGTTGCATGGACAGCGTTTCCACCTGGTGTACCTTCAATCGGTGTGCGCTAATGCCAACCGAGGAGGAGAACTGCTGCTGCTGAGAAAACTCTGGATGCTTGTCCTACATATCAGAAGATGAGACACGGCCGCAATACGTTACCGAGCTGCCAGACTTCAGGGCAGCCTGCCTCACATGGACTGTGAGGAGGATCATGATGGTGCTTATGCACAAACTTCGGGCAACAGTTCACCCACGCAATCCAAGTAATGAGTAAGTGTACTCTAGTTGTGATGTCCCTTAGGCCACTACCATTTCATGGTTGTCTCCTATATTGTAGTAACTTTGATCTATCAATGCCAAACGAATGTAGTCTTGCCATTCTATACATCACTCTCAATTTGGGCATATTATAGTGGTCTCCTTATGTTAATTTCATGTACATCCATGAAGCAATATTTATTTGTGTCCCAAATGTAATGGAATGCATAGTCGTTCAATATTGTACAGTGTCTAGGTAGCATTAGTACTGGCAACAATGCCATTGGATACAAGAATTGTCATTGGCAACTAAGGTTTAATACACTAATCTTGTTCATTTAAAAAGTACAGGGGATTTTCCCACACTGTACTGCAACTGGAAGTTTTTAATGTGTAGTACATTTATGCCATCAAAATCAGAAATAAAATAAAACACAAACAGAACTTTTATGAATGGTTGTTTCAGTTTTTCAGTGAATCAAGTATGTCTCCCTTCAGCAGTGTTCCGTACCTTGTCTGCACGCCTCTTGCCCATCCATCCCCCTTCCATTATCAAAGGCAGTTGGCACCAGTGGATGTGCGCTGCCAAAGGGGGCTGGCAGGGTGGGAACGGCCAACGTGCCAAACACCATGTACACTTCAAAGGTATCTTACGTGCAGGGGTAAATGTTTACATGCCCTCCCCAGACCCTGCAGGATCCCCTGAAGGAGGCTGTACCCCTGCAATCCACATAAGACCACGCCATATACACATAATTCATTCACATACACACCCTCTTTTCAAATTCTTTATAAACCACTTGATATTTTTCATGAAAACATCTTTGAGCACTGCAAGTCAACTCGTGAACGTGCTACCTGAGAACCTCTGTGACCACTGTGATTCAGCTTGTCGCCGTGCTACCTGTGAACATCTCCCTGTTCTCCTGCCACAAACTACCCTGCTTGCTGAATCTAACTGTTTGTTGGTCAAGGTAAGGGCAGGTCAACTTATATCTCCTTGATCTCTAAATTTCTATCTATTTTGAACAAACGTACACATTACGTGCACCTGTTATAATGCTGCTCTCTTTGCGTTTAAACTTGATATTCTATATGCATTGTATCACCTACTGTAACCAACCACTGTTTTTCTGTAACAGCCTGTGTCAGGCTTTGTAACTAAGTTTCGAGTCCTCTTGTACTGCTGCGCCCAGATGCCCACGGGCTCGGAGCGCATTACCAAATAAATAAACAAACAAACAAACAAACATTAGTGTTATGTTCATTCATCTCATTGCCATTGACTTGATTTTAATTGGTTATGTTATCGATATATGTCAATTGTCATAGGTGTCAATCGGGATCGAAGGGCATCCTTCGTGGACCGTGTCTATAAGCATGTTTCCTTTTGATGCTCGATAGTACATTCAAGGGATGAGTAACTTGTTATGATTTTCGTCACATCAATGAATTGTTTATAAATAATAATAATAATAATAATAATTAGGCTTTTATATAGCGCTACAAACCCTCAGGTATCCGAGCGCTGCTTATTATTACCCACGGTGTGTGGTGCTCATTTATCGACCTCGGAAGGATGAAAGGCTGAGTTTGGCCCCGCCGGGATTCGAACCTGCGTTAACAGGCTCTGCACGGGTGTCAAAGCGAGCGCTCTACTCGCTGTGCCACTTGACCGGCTTATGAAAGTTATCCTATAATGCAGCCGGCTATGCTACACTGGTTTTGCTTCTGTGACCGAAACATAGCTTGCATAGAATAAATGTATGGTATAATTCCGTGTTTCTCACGTTTTTATGCAAAGTAATTTGTGAATATTGTTGACCTTTTTATTTTATTTTTTTTACATAATTTCCAACAATGCCTGCATGTACAGTTTTCGGTTGCTCTTCTAAGACCCATAACAAATATGAAGGCACAACAATGTATGTATTCCTGAGGAATATAAATCGAATAAGAGAATGCGTCAGATATTGCGGATTTGCGCCGGAAGAGCTTGAAAGTAGAGACCATCTGCAGCCTGCACTTTGCCACAAATATGTACGACCAATCCAAGTAAACAAAGAAGCATCAACTCAGAACGTCTTTTAAATTGCTCCCAAATGCAATTCCGACTCTATTCATGCACAGGCCGCCGCAGGTGAGTCACTGTTCCTGATTTAGCTGTAGACTTTGAGGTAGTGAACAGGTAACTAACCGGACAGATTGGTGATTTAGGTGTAAATGTCCATTATAATACTTTTTATATTCACATGATTGTATTGCTTTATAACTACACCCCATTTAGCTAAACATCTGTCCTTGGTTTTAGGAGCATCATAGAAAACGATTTATGGGCACAAATAACTATGGTATAGTGCCCTTAGAAATAAGCATAATATTTTCGTAATCTGTCTCTTTACATGCCAATTTGAAGGCGCAAGATTCTGCAGCCGTGTCTTGCCTGGAGTCAACAACAACTTCGAGCGTGTATCAGGTAGTCGTATTTAGCTATTCAGTTCGGGAAATGCTTTATGCACGGAATTTAAGATGATTTGATATTTACATATTGTGTCGTTCGTTTACACAATGTTTAATTCATGGTTTTTTATTGATATGTGCTATTGTCTGCGTCATGTTGAGTGTGTTCATTTTCAATTTTTTCATCCATACTAAAATATGTACTATGTTAGCTTCGACTACAATTACATCATCCCTCGTAGTTGATCCAGACCCAGAGGTATGCGTACTGACAGATCCCTCGAATGAAAGAAAGTAGATCCTAGATCTGATACTATTAGACAGTGACATTATTAAAAACTAGCAGTTTTTGCCAATAGCTTGAGTGCAACATTTCAATCAGTGTGCTTTGCACAGTCATCTTTGATCTAGTAAACTAACCATCAATCAGGTGGAAATCAAAATGTATTTTTTGACTAAATGACGCACACGGTGTACGATTGCATCTGTGTAAGCCATGCGTGCGATTGAATAATTTGATTTCTAATATGAATGAGTTATTTTGAATGGATACTCTTTTCTAGGGATGTATACATGATCGGGATATAGAAGAGGAGGCACGTGGATCCAAGTCGGTGGACCAGCTTGCTGTTGCTGTCGTTACAGTAAAGAAGAAGGTTTCACAGAAAAGCAAGAAAGATAAGGTAAAGGCATTCATAACATGCTTTTTAAAAAATATATATTGTCCAATACTGTATGTTGGATTTACATTGAACATCTTTTTCCAACCTGTCTTCTAGTTGCCCGATGGTGTACGAAGTATGAAGACACAGACAACTACAGAATTCAGAGATGATGCTTGCCAAACTGATTTCACCATGGAGGAACTATTATTTGAGGCGCAGTGTGTTCAAATCAAAAAGCAGACGCGAGATGCTTCTGCCCAATGGCCAGAAAATTAATTTAATGTGACCGGCGAAACAATCAAAGTATTGTTGGACCATTGCTACAATGCGACTGCTCCACCAGATGAAGATGAAACTGAATGTAATGAAGATGTTTTTGAATTAGTCGCAGACCACTTGACACAACTTGACACCCCGCCAAAAAAGGGCCACCCAAAAACCAATCGACATTGATGTTTTTTCCGATTCATGATCAAGTAACAGACGCTGAAATGACAGAGACTGAAGCATCAATACAATTGACAGAGGAACTAGACAAAGATCTCGAAGTATGTCCAGTTTGGCTGATAGGTCAACCACAGTTCAGTCAGAAACAACAATAATGCAGGATGATAGTCTAATAAAGGAAGCCAAATACATAGTATTCGACAGCAGCTTGATGGAGATTATAATGATGCTGAAATATGTGCATTCAGTGAGAGGGGAAGTATGTGGGAAACCATTGATGAATGTGACTCGTGTATCACAAGGCAGTAACCTCAAAATACATGCCACCTGTGAAATGCTCCATGAAAAATGTTCATGGTCCGCACAACAGATGCTGGGGAAACTGCCAGCTGGGAATCTACTGTGTGCAGTTGCTTTACTTTTCAGTGGCTCTAGTTTCGTAAAGTTGTCCAGTTTCTGTCAATTTGTGGGACTCCATTTCATTTAAAAAACACAGTACTATAAATATCAATGTCAATATCTATTCCCTGCCATTAGTGAAGCATGGAAAATTTAACAATTGTCTATTCAAAGTACACTAAGGACTAGTCCAGCCTTAAGCACCTTGTCTGCTGTACTATGTAAACAGCACCACCTATGACGCTGTACAGTCATTAATGCGATACTCCCATACATATCCCAATCAAAACTTGTCTAGTTGCGCTTATCATACAGGTGATGCCCTGTCCCTGCCTTTCCATGTCGTACTAGCCCTACAACCTGTTGTTTCTAGTCAATCAATATACTGTCATTGCCCTTGCTTTTCTTTTCCAATACGCTATGACACATGTATTGTGTATTGTACCTATGCAACATTACAATAAGGTTCACTGTACTACTGTATTCACTGTATTGCCTATTCCTGAGCAGTCTACTAGATGATATGCATTATTGTTTTACCTTGTGTACTAGACCGCACATCTAAGCCCTCTACTGCTAATTCTGGCAGTCTTATGTGCTACTGTTGAGCACTGTGCCACGCTCTAAGGATTAGTCATTATCCCTACCCCTAGACTACACTGTTTGCTAGCCGAGCCATAGCACCACATGGCCGTATGCACTGGCATCTTCTCTACTATCACTAGACTTCCACTGCTCACAAGTTTCCCGTTAGTAGGTATAGCATTCACCGCTAAGTAGGCCTGACATTGCATTACTGTTGCCATACCATTGGCAATTTTGCAATAGGCATTATCGTTACACCTCACTACCGAGGGAGTCAGTACTTGTACTTTGCACATTACCACTTGACTTACTGCTGCATCTTGGGACGTGCCCTGTACCCAACCTACTATACGTTACTACACGAGGACCGACCCTTGCTACCCAGCACCAACTAACCTACTAGGCTCAGTATCCCACTTGATTATATTGGACTCATATCTACTTGCAGTACACTATGTACTGTGCACTTCAAACCTTAGGACTATTCCTCAGACTGTGCCTTATCACTATACTCACTTGTTACATATCAGGCACTAAATTTAACTGGCATTGTGCAACATACCTTCCCACTATGGATCCTGCAGTTATCACGTTTGGATCAAATTAATACTTGAATAAACCAGCTTTATGGATCAATCATTTCATTACCAAACCAACACTCAACCAACCCTGTTCCACCAACTACAGGAACCTAAGACTAGGCTCTAGACTCACATTGCGAACACTACACATCTCCACCCCATCTACATCTAAACCTGGACACTACCTAAGCAATGGCACTCCTCGTGCCATGTATAAAAAAACTTGCGACTCATGACAATACTCTGCACAAGGCTAAAGACACCCAGATCAAATGTGCCCTCATTAATGCCAGATATATTCCAGCATATGGGCTAGAGATTGCCGATTTTATCGAAACTGAAGCCTTGCATTTCCTAGCTGTTACGGAAACATGACTACATGCAGCATCTGGCCCCTCACTAGCTCTAGCAGTACCAGAGAATTACGCCATCATCAGATGTGATAGGGACTCCTCCCACTCCAAATGCAGAGGCGCACCCGTCATCTTTAAAAGATCTCTTAATTTGCGACAAATACCAAACACGCACATTGTCTCTGCTGAGTTATTAACAGTTAAACTGCAGATATCTCCTAATCAAACAGCCACAATGCACTTCATCTACAGGCCGCCGGGCCCAATCAACACCTTTGCCGAAGACATATTAGCCCTCATCACAGCTAACACCAAGCCTAACTCCCAAATTATTTTATTTGGCGACTTCAATCTAGGTTATCAAGACCCTAAGGACTTAGCAGCCCAAGATTTAGCCAATTCACTAGCAGACTCAGGATTCACCCAACACATCCATGAACCAACCCATAGTAAAGGAAGAACCTTGGAATGGCTCGCTGATTTGAACTGCTCTATTAATCTTGGATCTATCACACCATGTATTTGGTTGGATCATCATAAAATAACTTTCACCATCAAATCCAATCCTCACAGTCTCAAATCCAATCCTGCACCTCCCATCCACACTAGAAATAAAAAGGACAATTCCAAGGAGAAACCTCGCCCCCTAATCCTTCCTCTTCTCAACAAAGCCTCCGAGACCCACTCCGACACTACAGTCTTAGTAGACACCTACAACCAAACCATACTAAAGGCACTAAATGCTATAGCCCCTCTCAAATTAAGGAAATCTAAACCTCGCACCCATTTGAACTCATGGTTTACCCCTCAATTAAGAGATTTACGTAAAGCTAGGAGAAACGCAGAAGCACACTGGAAAGGCCACCCCACAGAATCAAACAAAAATATCCTAAATATGGCATCAACTGCATACAAAGATGCTATATATTCCTTGCTAAAAAAATGACACTTACAATAAGCGCATTTCTCAGGCCGAATCTAACACCAAAGAGCTCTTCAAGATTCTTAAAGAACTAGAATCTCCAAAAGTCCGATCGACAACTGTATTACTGACACATGATGTACTAATATCCACAAAGCGCCCCTAGAGCAAATTTCTACTTTACAAATTGAAATCAACACCAAAAAATGCAGCCTTCCGACAGACCACCACTACAATCCCTTCACCAACAACCCCACCACTCATGTACGCACGTTCAAACCCTTTAACTTCTCCCCACTTTCCAATTGGGAAGTGGAAAACATCATTAGAAAGATCAAACCATCCAACTGCCAAGGCTGCTCACGAACTAGCTCCTTTTATTACTGCTTTCATTAATGCCTCCTTTAAATCTGGGACTGTCCCCGACAGCCTTAAAGGCGCCTGGGTCATCCCTCTAATCAAAAAACCTACCCTTGATCCTAACAACCCTGCCAATTACATACCTATCACAATAGTGCCCTTCCTTCTAAAAATGTTGGACCACGCAGCATATCTCTAAATACAGGCCTTTCTAGAAGCAAATAATCTCCTGGGTCTACACTAATCGGGTTTCCGATCCAGACATTGTACAGAAACCGCCCTAATCGATTTAAAAACGCAAATTGAGGATCTAAAAGACAAGGGCAAACTGGCACTACTACTTCTGCTCGACTTATCAGCGGCTTTTGATTTGGTGGACCATCAAATCCTCTGCCACCACCTCAAAATCGCTGCTCATTTCTCAAACGAAGCCACTTCATGGATTAAATCCTTCTTGGCCAACAGAACCATGAGGGTTTTCTCACCCACTGCATCTGCAGAACCATCTCTTGTATTATGTGGGGTACCGCAAGGATCTTGCGTTTCGCCCACCCTCTTCAACGTATTTACTAAGCCACTCCTCGATATTCTTGACTATCTGGGTGTCACTTACACAAATTATGTGGCTGACACCCAGATACTCATCCCTATCTCAGGTGACCATGTATCGGACTCGATCTCTCTCAACAAAGTCTATGCGACCATCCAGGCTTGGATGGTCCACCTTGGGCTTTGATTAAACTACGAAAAAAACTGAGTTACTTATCCCAGGCTCTCGCTTTACACTGAACAAACTAGACCCAGTATTCAAAGCATTCAGTATTGATGGGAACACCATTAAGGTGGCCAATGATACCAAAACCATGGGCATCTATCTTGATTCCACCTTATCCCTCAATAGACAAACTAATGCTGTGGCATCAGCAGCTGCTTATACTTGCAAACTTATAACAGCCTGTAGACCCTTCCTTTCCACCGCTAACTGCATTACCCTCGCTAGAAACCTTATAATGTCCAAGATTGACTATTGTAACACTCTTTACCTTGGAACTAGCCACAGAAACATCAATAAACTCCAGGTAATGCAAAACAACGCCATTAGGGATGCCCTTAACATCCCTAGGAAATCACACATATCTGACACTAGACGCAACTTACACTGGCTACCAATTGACCAAAGAAGAGCACTGAAAACAACTTGACTCATAAGTGCCAAGCTAACTGCGCACCTGAATACCTATCAAACCGCTTCATGGCTCACACCTCCACACGACCTTTGAGATCCACCCAAATCCACTCGCTGCGCATACCCAGATTTAAACTGCAAAAAGCAGGCGGGGCCAGCTTCCCAGTCTTGGCAGTCAAGTTATGGAACACCCTTCCTACCGCATTGAGAGCTGTGCCTTCCTTCTATTCCTCCAAGCACAAAGTCAAAAATTGGCTCTCTGATCAGGATTTAGCCACGGCTCACACATAATGCCCTGATACATATCCTAGTAGCATAGGTAGGCCCCCGCTGGAAAATACACAACTGTACCACTGTATATATTTTATGTTCTATGTCTACTGCATCTTTGTGATTATTTGTAAATTTGTAACTACATAACTGTATATAATTGCTTGTATGTAACCACTTCTTTCACTTTTATGGGCCCGGATGCACTTTACAAAAACAATAAATACACAAAATAAATACAAAATACATTCTCTGAAAAACAGTTCAGGCTAGCTGGCAATGGACAGTGTGACAGCCCCGGATTTTCAGCAAAGTATTGCACATACCACTTTCAGGACATGGAAAGAAAATAATTTGTGAGTTTGGTGGCCGTGCAGGTGTCCGAATGTAAATTCTCAGTGGCCATGGAGAAACTTGGTTTTATAAAATCACTGGAAGATCTCCAATTGAGGGGAATGCAAATCGACCTCATAGCCACGCACAGACACGTTTCAATAGCCAAGACAATGAGAGAGCAGTTTCCAAATATTTGCCATCAATTCGATGTATGGCAGGTTGCCAAATCCATCAATTAAAAAATCTCAGCTGCAGGGGAGAAAAAAAGGTTCTGAAAATATTTTACATTGGTCCCAGTCTTTCAGCAACCATCTTTGGTGGAGCTCCAAAACTTGTGATGGGTCTGTGGAAATTCTACTAGAAAAATTGTGGTCATTAATGCACCACTGTTCCAACGTTCACTCTTGGACAGAAAACCAACATTTCCACCAATGTGCACTTGGCCCTTTGTCGCTGGAGCAGGAACGGAAGAAGTGCTGGAGCAGGAACGGAAGAAGTGGTTGATTCCATCTTCACCTCCACACAAAGCCCTTGAGAAGATTGTGCTTGATAAAACTCTATCAAGAGATCTGATGGGACTAACAGAATTCTGTCACACGGGAGATTTGGAGGTGTTCCACAATATGTGCCTAAAGGACAGGCCAAAGAGATTGCATTTCGGCACAGACAGGATGAAATATAGGACATTACTAGCGGTATTAGCGCATAACGAGAATGTAGGCCGTGAACAATTGAGGACTGAGGGAAACTTTGGGATGCTTCGCTACACAATGGCCTTTACGAAAAGAAGCAAGAATGGGTGGTCAAGCCAATATATGAGGAAATGGAATTCGATTTTGTGAAAAATCTTATTATGACTGTCTTGGAGATACATACTCACGGAATCGCACACTATTTTTTTCCGAGGACACATACATTGCCACTAAACATTGCCAACTTGCCCGGTCCACCTAAAGCAGAGCTTGTGGAACAGTTCACTTCCCGGTTCAAATGATTATCATCTTTTTCTTATCAAGAATGTTTTTATGAAGTGTCCAAATAAAGCATCCAATCTGTATTTTGAAATCTATCCTCTTTGTCAAGTTTCTTTTTCAACAAGTACAATTTTTACGCATGCCATACAATGTTACGCTGTGCTTTCACACTTCCCAGTTTCGTCGAGCTACTGTGGGACCTTCACTGATCGTGGGAGGGCCAGGTGCATAACAGTATGAAAGCAACTTTGGGGTTCTGCAGTTGCCTTACCAAACAGTTGCCCAAATAGCTGAATAACTACTCGTCACACAAAAGGGATGAGGCCTAGGCTAGATAAGATACGCGGCACGCAAGAACTATTGATTGTGAGCAAAACAGCGCATCAAAGTGGGTTGTTGGTGAGAAATAGAAGCACTCTGACCAATATATTCATGGGGCCATGTGTTGGGCGTTGTTGCTAATGTAAGGAAGGAGTGGGTCGGTTGAGCCCCCAGCCCACAAACATTATACGCAAAAGTGACATCCTGCTATTGCACTCGTGGGGGGCGCGTCCTTTGCCCTTCTGCTGCCATGGGGAAGAAGGCCCTGACATAAGCAGAGGTGGGGCTGTTGCTAGGCACACTTGGATTCCATTTTGTGAACCCTCGACTCCAAATTTGGACAAGGCCGCATTATGTCATTGCAAAGATTTCCCTACCCCTCAGCAGTGCCGCGAACAGCGAGCACTGACACCCTCACATTTTTCCTCCTGTGCCTATGCCTCAAAAGTCCCTTTCTAATGCATGCGCCGCCACAAGATGTTGCAAACTAAGAATGTATCTTTATTCTGAGTGAAGGTCACCAGCTTTGAATTTTGGCTTGCGAGCTGAGGAAGCACACGCATCGCACACAGTATAAGGTTCAATTGTTTTTTGACCTTGAGAGAAAGGAACCATTCAGAAATTAATTGAATTAAGGGAGGGGTGTATGAGAAGGTCCACTGATAAAACATTTGGTAAAGGAAAATGTAATTTCAGTTTATGAAAAATCGTTGATCTGAACGGAGTCTGCGTTACGGTCTGTGTTACGCCAAGGGAATGGAAATGCCGAATATAATGTAAGTTTGACTTTCGCCGATTTTATAGACTTATACGAGTCAACTTATCATTAGCCGACCTTTATTGCTGGGTTACATTGTACTCGTTTGTTCTGAGTAGCATATTACAATGAAACGTAAGTACAACCTTTGTGTGTACTGGTCTTTCTACCGGGCACATGGGTAGTCCAGCATCGAGAAGCATGTAGACCACCAATCGGTTTCCCAAGGTTCAACACTAATATTTAATTAAAATGCCATCTATGTATTCCTCGATTTGTAGCGTCAGCATCCGCATCCCATTTCAGGCTGAACATACTCCATAGCACTATCCTCCGAAGCAAATTGCAGACTACTGTCCACGTTGTTTTCTATGTTTTCCCATTGTTTCACGTCTGTGTTCATCTTTAGTTTTAACACGGACCGAATTAATATGTAAAATGATAAACTGTAATAAAGATACGCAACTGAGACACAATTCTGTTATGTTTTCAAAACCGATACATCCTGCCATTCTGCAATTGTCCTCGATTCCAGATACCAAATGACAGGGTTTTCAACCGGCAACTGCAGATACACATCAATAGCTGGATATCAATGACTCTTTTTTTGGGACGATCGCCACGGCCCGATATGCCCTTACACGGTACCAGCAATTAGGAGCAACCTAACATCGTTTACGGTGGCCTAGCGCCAAGCTGATGCACAAGCCTTGCGATTCACGGTGCAGCCAAAGCACCTCTTTTACCATAAGGAACACCGCGTGACTCACGATAAACATTTGTGGATCGAAACCGAAGAAACAAATTACCCATTTGATTGAATATGGCAATCGGCGGATGTTCTCGGAGCGTTTATTGTGAAATAAAAGTACTTTACAAATTGTACAGTCTTGCTATTTCCTGTTAAAGTATAGTTTTATATTCCGAATTGTGACGCACTGGGTTGTGAGACGATGTGTGTTGATTTCCGGGTTCTGCGTCACGTCACGTAGGTGATGACTGGGTGCATTTGGCTATGCTGCCCAGTAACATCCTGGAGATAGGTGGAGAATGGTGATGTCAGCCTCAGCGGCAAGCATATGAATTAGTGCCGCAGGGCATTCCTGCTTGGGCGATGCGGCAACGGATAAGATCATAGCAAGATGGCTGCGCCCTGCTGCCTGATTTCGCACGTGTACAAAAGAGGAAAACTAGGGTAAGGCGCATAGGAAATGTTTGTACGATCGATCAACGTATGCTTCAAAACACATGCCCGAACCCTCGGGACAATAATATTTCTGAGCGCACTATTCCTTTAAGAGCACAAGCAGTAATACCATTGGGTCCTGCAGTTTTAGAGTATTTTATTTTTGATATGGCCCACTTAACCTCTTCCAAAGACCATGGACAAGGGCCTGGTATTACTCTATTGTAGTTCTGAAACAACACTTTGGTGTACGCAATCGGCATCTTAAATTTTTCTGTCATGTAGGAGATATACAACTCTGCAAAAATTGATGTTTTTCCCTGAAGACGTTGAAATAGCATTTCTCATAGTTGCCCACACCAATCTCTTATTATTTAAACATAAGTTGTGGATGATCTTTTTGATTGTCTGCAATGTACAATATCTGTTTGATAGATTGAATCTTATTTTTGTAAGAATAGCAGATCTGCTTCTTTGTGTTTGAGTAAAGGTCAGAAGACACATTAGACGATTTCAGATCCCTCAACTGTGTTTTTCTGTTGTTTTAATTTTGTGACTTCCATGTTGAATGTGTGGGTGTGACGCTTGTTCTTATTAATGTGATTTTTCACCAGCTTATCAAACAAGCAATTGATTGTAAAGTTGTTCCATTCTTCCACTTGTTGAATAGTAAATCCACGGTTTAGCTCATTTGTACCCAGTATAACTTCTTGCCTGACCATGTTGGTCAGCTTGTGACACAATTTGGAATTCCAGTCAACAGAGAGATTCAGATGTTCGATCTCTAGATGTTGTAGCTCAGGTAGAGTGTCATATATGTGACACACCATATTGATGTTGAGGTTAATGATCAAGTGATCACCTAAGCCAGGACTTGAGGTGGTCACTGGGTCAAGCAAGCTGAGCAAAGTTAAAGACTCCCCGAAGTAATCAATATAGGACTTTTAGGAACCACTTTGCCGCGTAAAACTGTTTTCTCTTTTGTCTATCTCTGAAATGTGGATATCCTATTGTGCTAGAAATGAGTTCCATCTTTTGCCTTGTGATGTGGACTGAGAGTCACATTTATGAGTGGAAGTGCATAATGGCTGATTTGAATTATAAAGACAATTGGAATTGAAATTGCCCCCAATTAAGATCTTGCAGTCCGAAGTGTGACAAAACGCATCTTCGAGGTTGGAGTCTAGATGTGCAAATATCGATTCCAGCGATCTCCTAGCTGGGTTCCACCTTTGGTGATCAATTCAATTGCCAAAATATCTTCCGAAGCCACCATCATCTTAGTTGAGGCTTTCAAGTTGTTATTGACAGGAATAGCTAAACCGCCAAAGGGTCTGCCAGAGTTGCCAATATTGGCCGGTACGGAGTAGGTGGAATAACCATTTACACAACATTTTTGTAGCTTCAGAGTCTCTTGAATGACTATAGAAGTATCACTACTTGTAAACATCGAGTTAATCCAAGAAACGAGATTGTTGAAACCACATGAGTTCCATGAAGCAATGCTAATTATTTTGTGGCTACGGTTGCGTATTAGCACTTTTAGTTGGTATAAGATATTTCATTAGAGGTTCGAGCCACGACCAATCCTTTATGAAAAAGGACAGAGAGGCAAACTGTGACATAAGCACATCATCATTGATTTTGGAGGTGTCATTGGAGGATGTCGAAACTTGAGTCATCTCACTAACAGGGTCAGGGGTTTCGATGAAGATTTGAGCTTCCTCCTTGGCCTTAAAGAGGTGTGGCTCTAAGCCTATTTGAATTAAATCAGATCGATGTTCCCATATCATTTTTATGATAATACCCAAATGAAATTGGCATATAATTCGGTTATTATTGATGAGACTCAACGTGACCCAGTCAATATCTTCAGAATTCAATATCCTGAGCAAAGGGATGTGATTAAAGACATGGAGAATGTAAGGCCGATTGATTCTGCGCCTACCATTGATTTTAGAGTCAGTAATCCAACCAATAAAATAGGTGGTTTCAGAGGTAAATTCGCTTACTGAAATCTCAATTGGCACTGCAATGTTTGCAATACTCTGGATATTAATAAGGACCAAGACTTTACTTTCATTCACAGCTGTCATGTTGTGTGTCTTGTTATCTACCGGATTCACAGTTGGTTGGTCGGCATTAGATGTCACCCCTGTTGTTAAAGGAGAAGTCGGTCGCTTGTTATTAGATTCTAATGAGCATAGGTGTCATTTTAGGGGGGGGACAGGAGTGTTTGTCCCCCCCAACTTTCATGGCACACCATTTTGTCCCCATTCATTTGGCTGGGGCACCTTTTCTTCGGATGTCATGTATAACTGGAAAAAAAGGTAGATAGTTGTGTTTGCTTGATGCCACTGGATCATATCATTTAATGAGTAGTTATCAGGATTGTTTGAATCATGGGATAGGTTTATGTTTGCCATAGAGGCATTAGGAAAATGTTTGTGGGTTCTGTGAAGAGTTTGCTCTGTTTTAGTAGGATGAGGCCACTCACGATGATTTTGACCTATCCCATCATAGAAGAGATTGGATAAATTAGGGTTTGGGGAACTGGCTATGGGTAGGACCGGGATCATTATACTATGCATTTCAAAAGGGTGTGGATTTTCCATTAGACTGGCATCAATATGGCGATTATTATGTGAGTGAACCTCTTCAATCCTACTTGATGTCGACACTACAGGTGTGGAGGGTCCAAGTGATAACCGTATCCTTTTGCCTAATTCGGCCATGACAGCGGGGGCCAACATTGTGACATAGGACACTGAATTGTTAAAGCAATCCTACGGATTTGGCAATAGGAAGGTATTGACCATGTTACCCTGCTGGTTGTGAAAACTTTGGTGAATGTAAAAATCCATATCATGGAACTCTTGGAATGCACAAGACTTCACCTCACGTGTGACATTGATTGGAGTGTGGCTTTGCGCACAAATATGGGCAAATGCAATTTCCTGGCAAATCAAATCTTTCATCGCTACTCTTTCCATAAATGGAACTCACTTCTTTGTTGAAGACTGTAGGTACTGCTAGTGTAGGATCGTCCTTACCAACGTCCTCAGCTTGTGGGGCAACGTCAGTTTTCACAGAACAGGTCGCAGAAGTTTCGTTACAGACGCGACCACTTCTAGACCGCCAACCATGATGTGAAGACGTGATCCAGCAGCCTGTACCGATAGTGAGTTTATACTGCTACCGTGTCCCTGAGTGTGTTTAGTACTATTGCTACTATTGAGAAATTCTAAAGTAGTCTTTATTTTCTAAGCACTATTTTGTCCCCCTTCGCGAATGCAGGGTGACAGTATCGCACACTTCACACATCACAAATGAGACATTGAATAGTACAAAAAATTAGGCACTCGAGTTTGCCGAACGCAACAAGCACGTACACTGTTTGTGCTGGTCACAGCACGCTCACACACACAGGTCAGCGCGCTTCACCTTGAAATTCAATTCTGCTACTTCCGCATAGATTCAATGTCCTCTCAGCTGGTAGAAACGGGAGGCGGAGTATCATGCAGACAAATGCTAGCAGTAGAGTCAGCGTACAGCGTATGCAAAAAGAATACACCCAAACTTGCAAAGCGGTCCGCAAAAGTGTTGCTGCTGTACCAAATAAACATAGCAAACAAGACGTTATGAGTAGCCCTCACCCCTTACAGCAAACAGCTCTTCCATGCACTTTCGCAGTGCTTGAGCGCTGGTGCGTGCGCACGCCTGGTTATGAAGGCTGGTTGTGTTTGGGGGCGGGGCCACAAGTAATTAAGATCTACAATAAAAAATGACAAGAAATATAGGGTATTAAACAGTGATAGACTCCCTAGAGTGCTCGTACTATTCTAGTGTCCATAAGTATATCAATAGTCCATGCGCTGGGAATTGCATACCAAAAGAGGCGGTCCAAATGCAAAGCGGGATGTCAGAGTTCCACGTTAGTGCGAGCAGCGTTCTCCACAGCTAACAGCACTTCCAGGCACTTCCGCAGTGCAAGCGCCACCGCAAGGACGGAATATCCCACAAGTATTGAGGAAAGGGGACAGGATGTAGGAGTATGCGAAGCAACACACAATAAATAGTTTCCCGCCTATTCTTTATATTCCCCTATATTAAGGCTGAACTAGTGACGGGGAAAGGAAAGATCCAAGTCACGTAGTAGAGTATCACTGTATTGTGTAGGAAAGAACTTTCGGCCTATTGGGAGATATAGCTTTGTACACTAAGCACATATTTAAAAGTGATCCACTCAACAAGAGACAGCCAGTGCAGAAACATCGAGGCAGGGCATTTTAAACTTTATGCAGTGTTTTCAATTTTTTTCCACAGAGTCCCAAACATATAGTTTTACCAAATCATGGTGAGTGGACACAAAAGCGTTTAGAGCAAGCAAGTCAACTCTCTGTAGAAATGCCACACGCTGACTGGCCTACACTACAACGGCTCCATGTCTCAACTTCTGCTCCATGTAGCAGGTTCGGTGCCAATTCCCTCCTTATACCCTGATACTTCGGAAAAAGAGCAACACAAAGTAAACAGCAGCCCAGAGCCCACCTGATTTACCCAGGCCGGCCACCTTCCACATTCCATATTAGGAAAGAAGTTGTATTTGAGGAAAGGACTTTCCTCTTCATTTGTCCACAGTCAGCCAGCCCAATGTACTCAGATGCTGTAACAGTTCTTGAATAAGTCCATATACAACAAAAAATGAAACACGAGTGAATAACGACTGAGGGTAAATATTCCATCTTAATGTTCTTAGAAAACCATAGACAACAAGATGAAACTCAGAACGACCCTCCAGTAGTTGATTATAGATGTACTGTTGACATCTACTTCTTTGGTCCCAACATGCATGTATATCTTCACAGTCTTACACCCCACATGTGTCACCACCAGATGACTACTAAGCATCTTCGGTATTTAGAATTGAACTTTGTTTTAAACCTCATATTGCCTTCTGATTAAACGAAGATGGAAGCAAATTTTGGAATGAGTTCTCAGCAGATTACCTTTTGGAAGAACAGAACAGGCAGCATTAACAAAACGTTGCCCAACAATATCAGACGTTACAATAACATCCTGTTTAAAACCAATTATGCACAAGTACATATAGGTATTTATTTATTTTGACATTTGTATAGCGCGCTTAACCCGGGGGCATCTAGGCGCTGTTCATGGCACAAAAAATTACAAGGTTACGCAAAAGTTACAATAAGTAGCATTAACGTTACAAGGTTATGCAAAAGTTACACTTTACCCATCGAAACAGAGCAGCTTCCTTTGAAAAGTTTCAAATCCAAACTGGGCTAAGTGGCCTTTCAAGGTGGATCCATCGGGCCTCATTATGACCCCGGCGTTCACCGTGGCGGTAAAAACCGGCATACTCCGAGACCTGGTGGGCGGAACGGCACCCGCTTGCAGACCTTCACGGTGACCTTGACAGTGACCTTGACGGATGCACCGGCACCACACAGTGCCGGTGCATCCATCCTCCCCATTTCCATTGAGTCCAATGGGACTCGAATGGGGAGTAATTTTTCCCACCGCCCGGCAATGGGGACTTACCGGGGCATTAAAACCCGGCGGTCCTGGTAATTCCCCACTGCCAGGCACCGGGAAAAATTGCTTCCCATTCGAGTCCCATTGGACTCAATGGGAATGAGGAGGATGGATGCACCGGTACTGTGCGGTGCCGGTGCATCCGTCCAGGTCTGCGAGCGGGTGCCGCTCCGCTGTAAGGCACCCGCTCGCAGAACTCAGAGTATGACGGTCCGGTAACCACGGTGCCAGTAGCTTACCAGCAGCGTTGTTACCGAACCGGCATACTTATAATGAGGCCCATTGAGCACTAACTGCTCTTCTGTAATAATATTCTATTTACAGCATTATGAACCTGCTGTTTAGTAGCACAGTATAACAAAAATATTTGTTTAAAAACAATTGCACTCTAGCCAATCAAGAATTGAGAAGGAAAAAAAAAGGAGACACATAAAACCGCCAATTAAAGTGCTATAAAAGCAACGAAATAAATCGTACATTCTTTTTCAGGAAAGCTGCCAAATGCAAGTCGTCCAGCAGCAAGTTGCATTTTGCTCCCTGCCTTCTTCATTTACAGGAAATTGTCTGATTACATGTATGTACATTGACCATAGGATGGACCAACAGAAAGCCAACATCACACCAACAACTAACACAAAAATGTATCTGCAAGTATTCCCAGCGAGGAGGAGAAAAATGTGGCCGCAATACTCACGATTAAAACTACTTACTGCGCCTCCTCTGTTCCAAAACAGAAGCCATTAACTAACAAGCGGAAAAACCTGTCTTCCAGCACTCGGCGGTTAAGGGTCTACTTCTACTCACCACGGGTAGACGGTTACAAATTCTATTTTTACTCACTACACGTGGACAATTAACATTTTGTTTCCACGCGCTGCATGTGGACGCCGCGCTCGTATGCAAATCCACGTCCAAACAGGAAGTCGAACAGACAAAAGCAACAACGCTTAAAAACGCGCGACGGATGAAAGGAAAGAGCGCGCAAATCCAGGAAAGGCTCCACACAGCCAACGTTGAAACAGATAAGGAACAAACAAGGCAAGCCAGTATGAACACTCCCGCCTTTCTTTGCTTTTCATTCTGAAAGCAATCCTACTTTACCCACCAGGAACTCCCAACACAGTGCAAGCTTTTATCAATTGCCACACACGTGGCAGCAGCGTAGTGCAAAAAAGAGCAATTTGCCGAAAAACAGCGCATGGTTTGGAATGAACTAGCCACGTGCCAACAGCTCCTTTAGAGAGATTGGAGCTTTCATCTTAAGTTTTAAAGACTGAACCAGAGGCGTTGCTAGGAGGGCGGGGAGGGGGCGGGGGGGGGGCGGCATAGGCGGCTATAGCCCCATGTGTTTTGGTCGCAGCCCTGGATAGAATCTCAGGAGCTACAACCAAAAGGCTACCTAGCCCCGAGTCTCAACAGTCTCGACATTAGCATAGCCCCAGATCTTTTCCAGACCTAGCAACACCCCTGGACTGACCAATCACAAAGCAGTATTATTGCACTGCTCAGCCTGGGCAAAACAAGCAGGTTCTTTCTTTTTAGTTAGCTTCATGGGTGCATTGTAGGATGCTGGTACTCATCGCTGTTAGGTTTACGATCTGTAGGCTGCCCTGCTGGTGATATTAACACTTGTTATCTATACATGATTAACGTGGACTCAAGGCACGTTAATGGCTTAAGATCCCCTATCAAGAGACCGACAATCTTGGCACAATTGTAAAGGTTCGACACCCACATTGCTTTTCCTCAAGAAAAGCAACCCAATGGGGAGTAAAATATGCGCTTGCGAAAGCAATGGATGGGTCAGGTCTGCTCATACCTGCCTACTTTTGAAAATCAAAAACCCTAAATTGTATGCCCCGTCCAGGCCACACACGACTCCGCCTCTTTGCACACGCCCCGCCCACATGTCAAAATGAGCGGTATGTACTTTACTGTGGAATGCAATAAATGTTATTAAATTGGCTATTCATAACCACCCAAATTGCATAGGATGAATGGCATACGCCTTCCATAAAATCAATACACACACATAACAAAGAGAGGATATTTTCTTTAAATAGTGTTTTTGAAAACGTCAAAGTACTGAAATTGGACATTTCATCTTAGCTGTTTGTTATTTTTCATCAGTGTAGTGGTGAGGTGTCCACCATGCAGACCTGATGGCTGTGGTTCAGTCCCTGAGGTCGGCATGAATTCAAAGAGGACCTTCAATGTTTCTCACTTTAGCTAGGGGTGACGGAGTCCATCCTCTGAAAAAAGTGGGTGTACTCAGTCCACCTCCGTGTACCCTCAACTTGAACCCTTGCAAACTGGCCAAAAAGAATGGAAGCTGAAAAAATAAGAAACGCAGAATACTGCTTTCAATCCGGTGTCATCAATGACACCGGATTGAAAGCAGTATTACCGCGTTTATTTTGCTTAAGCTTTCCATCTTTTTGGCCAGTTTGCCTTATGTTTTAGTCGCCCTTCAATTTAGGGCGACTAAACATAAGGCAAACTGGACAAAAAGAATGAAAGCTTAAGCAAAATAAACACGGTAATACTGCTTTCAACACCTTTTTTGGTACCGCCCACAAAAACCCAGAGATTCCAGGGTCTTCCCTGGAGACCCAGAGAAGAGGCTAAAAACCCAGAGTCTCTGGGGAAAACCCGGAGGTTAGGCAGGTATGGGTCTGCTGCTCTGATGCCAGGGGACAGAAAGGTGGGCTTTCTGGACTATTGCCCACACATCTGAAAGCGCACATCACGGAAACTTGGTCCGAAGAAGGTGGGTGATGGGTTCTAATCAAATGTCACAGTACCACGCAGGTGAATCTTTTAAATATCTGTAGAGCCAACCGAGCAGTTTTTTTAAGAGCTTGCGACACACGACTGTCAGGGTAATTCATAGAATTTCGCAGAAAAGTGTCGCAAGCGGCTGGCGCAGAGTGTCCGCGTGCGATTGACTGCGCCAGGCACGTGCGCTAAAACCGATTTCCGCGCACAGCGTATTCATGGATTTTAGGCTCCCAAACCAGCCGTGGCGCAGAGAATCGCAGCGACCCTGCAGCAGCGCCAGTTACGCCCCCAAGAACGCCCTCGCGCAAGGAAAAGCCATCAAAATCGCTAAATCATCGCAAAGGGCTGCGCTAACCCTGGACCAGTTCACCGGGCTGGCAAACAGCAAACGCCAAGCGGGGAACGTGTATTTCAGGGGTGCGCGGGAAGTTCCACACGCGATCGGGCCTGGGGGAGCGGGCTACGTGTATTACAGGGGTTCGCGTGAACTTTCTCACGCGATCGGGCCTGGGGGAGCGGGCTACGTGTATTTCAGGGGTTCGCGTGAAGTTTCTCACGCGATCGGGCCTGGGGGAGCGGGCTACGTGTATTTCAGGGGTTCGCGTGAAGTTTCTCACGCGATCGGGCCTGGGGGAGCGGGCTACGTGTATTACAGGGGTTCGCGTGAACTTTCTCACGCGATCAGGCCTGGGGGAGCGGGCTACGTGTATTACAGGGGTTCGCGTGAACTTTCTCACTCGATCGGGCCGGGGGAGCGGGCTACGTGTATTTCAGGGGTTCGCGTGAAGTCTCTCACGTGATTGGCCCCGTGCAAGCAGGGTACGTGTATTCCAGGGGTGCGCGGGAAGTTCCACACGCGATTGGCCCAGTGCGAGCAAGGGATGTGTATTTCAGGGGTGCGCGGGAAGTTCCACACGCGATTTCAGCAGGGTATGTGTATTCCAGGGGTGCGCGGGAAGTTCCACACGCGATTTCTGCAGGGTATGTGTATTTCAGGGGTTCTGGGGAGTACTACACGTGAATTGGCCGTGTGGGTCCTCCCAGGTGTATGCTCCACAACCTCCACGGCCCCTGCAGGCAGCCCACACCACGGGGGACTACCCTGCACCCCTGCTCATGTCCCGCAGGCAGCCCATCCACCATGGGCATGCCCCCCAGCCAACCCACATGTCACCTTGCACTAATGATCAACAATGCATGTCTCCCACCACCCCCACCCCCCAGCAGTGCAGGGGCAGCCTCCACCAGGCCCCCACTCATGTCTCCCACCACCCCCACCCCCCAGCCACCAGGGGCACCCTCCACCAGGCCCCCACTCATGTCTCCCACCACCCCCACCCCCCAGCCACCAGGGGCACCCTCCACCAGGCCCCCACTCATGTCTCCCACCACCCCCACCCCCCAGCCACCAGGGGCACCCTCCACCAGACCCCCACTCATGTCTCCCACCACCCCCACCCCCCAGCCACCAGGGGCACCCTCCACCAGACCCCCACTCATGTCTCCCACCACCCCCACCCCCAGCCACCAGGGGCATCCTCCACCAGGCCCCCACTAATGTCTCCCACCACCCCCAGCCACCAGGGGCACCCTCCACCAGGCCCCCACCCATGTCTCCCACCACCCCCACCCCCCAGCCACCAGGGGCAGCCTCTACCAGGCCCCCACTCATGTCTCCCACCACACCCACCCCCCAGCCACCAGGGGCACCCTCCACCAGACCCCCACTCATGTCTCCCACCACCCCCACCCCCCAGCCACCAGGGGCACCCTCCACCAGACCCCCACTCATGTCTCCCATCACCCCCACCCCCCAGCCACCAGGGGCACCCTCCACCAGGCCCCCACCCATGTCTCCCACCACCCCCACCCCCCCAGCCACCAGGGGCAGCCTCTACCAGGCCCCCACCCATGTCCCCCTGCACCACCACCCCCCAGCAGTGCATGGGCACCCTCCACCAGGCCCCCACTCATGTCTCCCACCACCCCCACCCCCCAGCCACCAGGGGCATCCTCCACCAGGCCCCCAATCATGTCTCCCACCACCCCCCACCGCCCTGCCACCATGGGCAGCCCCCACCAGGTCCTCACAATCCACAATCATGTGCGTAATGGTCAGCCTCCACAGCCAAAAAGCCCTACCAAGTAACCCATTCACCCACATGGAAATGGAAATCACATGTTACACCCCCAATGTTCATGAAGCTAATGAAGCCATGTCCGTCACACACAATGGTTGCAATTGAATGGGAAAACACACAACATGACATGCATGAAACCAATGAGATGATACCACACAGTGAAGTATGCAAACAAAATTGTATTGAAAAAAAATAAGAATGTTAAAGAAAGAAAATTACCTACAATGTGAATGAGAAAAAAGTAAGCTGCATGTCCGTATGAAAAAATGAAACTTGAAATCCAAATAGAAAAAAATTTTGTCCAAAGTCAAATGTAAAAAAATCTCCATGCAATAAAGAACTATGTACAAAAATAACAAGGGTCCATGAGCCCAACTGAACAAAGGAAACCTACTAAAAAATCTACCTAAAAATCAACTATATACAAAAAGTGGAGCAGTGTCCGTCGACTCCAAATCATAATACGAAAGAAAGGAAACCTAAAACTAAAGAACTATATACAAAGGCGGCGGGCAAGTCCAGCGGCTCACTATGTGGTGTCCCGGGCCAGGGCATCATCGAACTCCTGTTCGATGTCCCGGAGGCGGTCCAGTTCCATGGCCCCGAGGGTCCGCAGGGACGACGCTGTGTCCTCCTCCAACCCCCTGCGGATTGCCTCGAGGCACTCGGCCCGCCTCAGGGCCCTCCGCATGGAGTTCTCCGCCCTGACCATTGTGAGCCGCGCCTCTTCCGCCCGCCGCCGCTCCGCACCTATGGCGTGGCCCAACCGCTGCCACACGGAAGACACTCTCTGTCCTGGGTCCCCCTGCCCTCTGGCCGATGCCTGCCCCTCCGATGTCGAAAGCCCCGAGCCTTCATGGCTCCCACCATGTTGCTGCTGCTGCTGCTCTGCCTCTGCCCGTGCACTGCCTCCTGCTGCCTGCACATCCTCCGCCGGCTGGGGTGCACTTGTTGATGTGGCCACCCCTGCTGGACCACCGACTCCCGACTGTGGCAGGGATGCCTCCTCCACCAGCCTGGCCGCACCGTCAGAGGCAGCTCCACAGGGCACCCAGGTGACTGATGGGTGGGAAGATGGCACAGAGGACGACTGGCGCGTAGGGGGTCCAGTTGAGGAGGGGGTCGGAGCAAGCCCCATCAGACGGAGGAATCCGGCCTGGGTGACCTGTCCCAGCAGGCTGACGTGGTCAACGAACCATTCGAGATGACGTGCAGTCTCTCCATGAAAAGACTGCAGGTCACCTCGCATGGCCCGTTGACGCAACGCCACACCAGCCAGGACAGGCTCAACCCGGACCTGGATAGCCACGTCCGCAGGCAGAGGAAGGCCAGTTGACGTCAGCTCATCCCCTGCCTGGAAACGGGTCTGGACGTAGGCATCCCTGCTGGTGCAAGATGATGCAGGGACAGGATCGGGGACAGGATTGCACACAGGCACCTCCGCGGCGGCCTGTGCTGCCTCCTGTCCCTGGTCTGCACCACTAGCACCAGTGGGATCCCCACCTCCAGACCCCGTCTCTGGTGCTTGCACGGCCTCCTCCTCCACCAGACCCCCCACCAACCTGGATGACTCCGTGCCATCTTCCCCTGTTGGGCCCTGTGGGGTCCCAGCTGCCCCTTCTGCTGCCGAGGAGTCCAACTCCAACCTCCGCCTCTTGGACCTCCCCCCGGCAGCTGCGGCCTGGGACGCGGCACCGGACTCCTCACTCCCTGACGAGATGACAACACGGGAGGGGAGCCGGGCCTTGCGTCTCCGGCTGGCGGTCGGATCCCCGCCGCTGTGCTCCACAGCACCTTCTCCGCCCTCTTCATCAGTTGACGCTGCAGACAGGGAGAAACAAAACACAGGCATCAGGGCACTGTACAATGGACACATACACACATGACAGTTGCACATGAGTGGCATTGGCAAACCTCAGACATGTCATCACAATCCCCAACACACATGTCATTGCAACTCGCACACATGAGCCATACCACAGCCATATCGCAACTGCCACCACCATCCATACACATACAACAGCATGAGCAGCCAAAGTTGACCCAGACATCACATGCAACACAGGAAGTGCACCACACATGTACACACACCACCACACTTGCATGCATGTGTACACCTCGGCCAAGTGTCGCACTGTTCAGACGGGCATCCATGTCACATCTGCCAATCAGGCTTACACATACCGCAGTCACATGCATCCATGTTGCATCACTGTTGCACCCTTGTCAAATACACACACATGCACATGTACACAGTGCTCATACATGCAGCCCAATACAACATACATGCGTGACATCACGGACATGTCTACTTACATACACATACATACAAACATGTGTGCACGCACAACTGCATTTGCCATGCAAGCCTACACACACAAGCACCATCCATGTCTCCCACATTACAGCCCTCGCATGTGTCAGCCCCACGGC
Source organism: Ambystoma mexicanum (assembly GCF_040938575.1). NCBI lineage: Eukaryota > Metazoa > Chordata > Amphibia > Caudata > Ambystomatidae > Ambystoma > Ambystoma mexicanum. The sequence goes on along the minus strand of NC_090936.1, from coordinate 99,000,069 downwards.
CATGTACACCCCCACCCATACTCGACCCCATACAAACAGATGTGCAACCTGCACAATACCGAATAATCACCACACGCACTGCTCACAATCAGGATGCATGTACACTCACCGCTCGACTCCAGACGGGTCTGCTTCTCCAGGACCTGGACGTGGAGCGCTGGGGATATGCGTTCCAGGACCCCCATCTGTTCTTCCGACAAGTGGCCCCGGCGCCCCTTGGCATCCGCTGCCTTCAAGAGGTGCCGGGCCTTGTTCAGGGTCCTGGACCTGAAGTCCTCCCAGCGCTTCCTGACATGTTGTAAGTCCTGGACTGCCACCCCCTCCGCGTTGATGGCAGTCACGATGTCAGTCCAGATCCGAGTCCGTCCTTCCTTGTCGGCGCGGGAACTTCCGAAGAGGGCATCATACTGCCCCAGGACTTGCTCCACCAGGACACCAACTTCGGTGGCACTGAAGCTGGTGCCCCTCTGCCTCTCTGGCCGGGGGTTGTCAGTGGTCACAGATGGTGTTTGCCCCGACATGACAACCCCAGAGGCAGGAGTGGGTGGGCAACTGGGTCCTGGGGCTGGGCTGTGGAGCGATGGAATTCCAGTCGGGAGTCTTCGGTACCAGCAGGGGTGGTCACAGCAACAGCACCCCTGGCTGATGTGCAGGCAGCAAATGGCAGTGCACGTGGGCAGCAGGCAGTCAGGCAGCAGCAGATGGTAGGTGGGAGCGTGCTCGGGGCTCTGGGGGGCAGTAGTTCGGCCTTCTGGGCAGGAGCGTGGTCTTCCGTGTGCTTATGCGTGGCCAGCTTGGTACGGAGTGATTTGGCACGTGAAAATCCTGCACGTCAGCGTGAAAATCGAGGAAAGGCCCTTAGCGCGTAAGCGCGTCAGCACGCATACGCGATTCTATTGGACCAAAGGCCCTCAGCGCGTAAGCGCGTCTGTGACGTGACCCGCACGGGTGTTTCCCACACAGCACGTGATGACAGAGCACACGTGGAAAGACTGCACGTCACAGTCTCAACGCGTGTGATTGGTGGAAATGGCCCTACACGCAGAAGTGACAAAGCGTGTAATAGGAGGAAATGTCCCTACACGCAGAAGTGACAAAGCGTGTAATTGGAGGAAATGTCCCTACACGCAGAAGTGACAAAGCGTGTAATTGGAGGAAATGTCCGTACACGCAGAAGTGACAAAGCGTGTAATTGGAGGAAATGGCCCTAGCGCGTACACGCCGCGTAAGTGACGCTGGACGTGTGGGCCTGTATAAAAGGTACGCGTAGAACACCACTTCCTTGTACGTGCTTTTCGTGGAGAGCGAGTGGGTGAATTCTGTACTTCTTGTCGTTTCACACGCGATTTACTTCACTGCGTTTCAAGTTCGTATTCCCTGTTACCTCTGACAGATTTTTCTCTTCTTTCGCTTTTACTGGTTTACCTGGGCCTGTTCCCTCAAACAGTGTTCCCTTCTACTGTTGTCCTGTCTCCTCAGACAGCGTACAAATCTTCTTTTGGCGGGGGTGTTGCCAACCAAACGTGCTCCTTTTACACGCTCGTTTACCAGGCAGACGGTGAGTCACGCACGTATCTAACATCTGTGCTTGCCCCGTGTGTAGCCTACCCCTTCAGAGGTCATTCTAGGCTGCGTGTGACACGCATACGTTCATTCTTGTGTTTCTGGGTGCCACAGCGTAGTGCAGGTTTTTCTTTCTGCACACGTGGTCTAGGAGGGGTTGCGTGCACGTCATCTCCCTTTTTTGGGCCTCCTGTGCGTTGCGTGACCCGTCATCTTTCCCAAGGTGTTACATTCAGCCTTGCTAGAGCACTAGGGTACAATTACCATCTGGTACCCAACCCCTTTGACCCCCAATTGCCCAGGACAATAGTCTACATCCACTCCCATACGCACATTAACATCAGTGCCATGGCTGGGAGGCGAGGATTCCGTAAGGGTGGCAAAGGTGGAAGAGCCACAAGTGGTGGCCGTGGTGGATCCGGTAGGGGACGTGGTCGTAACTTGCAGGATGAGCCTGTCCCCCCATGTGTGGAGGACCAGTCACGGGCACCCATAATCCCCCCCCCTTCCCCCCTCCCATTGAGGCTGATGTGGCTGACACCATCCATGCTCAGCCCTTGTTGGACCAGCCCATTGTGGCACCAGACCTGGCTGACTCCATGGCTGACTTCCAGGTCAGCAGGGCTACGACACGTGCGCTGGTGCACGTTGATGCCATCATGCCACGTGGATCTGGGGCAGCAAGGTCATCTGCTGCACCAAGGAGGCAGGGCGGAGAGGCTGCAGGGGCAGCTGCGGCTCCATCCACCCCAGCCCTCACACACCCAGCCTGGACAGTGTCGGTCCTAGTCCATGCTGCTGACATTCCCCCTGACACCATCACACTAGACCCAATGCCTGCACCAACTCCCATGCTGAGTGTGCAATCCCACACTCCTGATACAGAGTCCACCAGGGCTCCTGCCCCTAGTGTCCAGAGCGGCGCAGGACACTCAGGATCACCACCACCTTCCAAGCGGAAGAGGAAGAGTGCTCGTCCGGCACAGGCTGATGCCCCAGACACGGCTACACAGTCCGGCCCGTCCAGGAAGCCCAGCTTCACGGATGACGAACTGAATGCACTTGTCGAGTATGTGTCCGGACATGACAACGAGATGGTCATTGTTGCAGGATCCAAGACCACACCTGCACAACGCCAGGCACACTGGCAGACCGTTGCGGATATCGTAAGTGCCCTTGGAATTGTGAGGCGCACAGCCAATGATTGCTATAAGCGCTAGAATGACCTAAAACGCAGGGCAAAGAGTAAGCTGGCCTCAAGTCATGCCGCAACTCTAGTGACTGGAGGTGGGTCTCCAGTAGTAGACATGGAACTCACTCCACATGAGTCAGTCGCTGGGACCTACGTCACGGAGGAACAGATCCAAGGCGTGGGAGATCTGGCTGATTACGAGGCATTGTCCGGTGAGTGCACATGCATGTGTGTGTCATCCATGTGCATGGTGTGTGTGTGAGGGCTTCTGTTTGTGTGCCAGGTGAGAGTGTGTGCGCCTGAGTCGTATGGGTCAGCCATGTGCTTCATGCAATCCTTCCTGCGCAGCTGCATTTGGCCATAGCAGTATCCCTTCTGCCAACAGTAGACATCTAGGCCAACTGCACGCCAGTTGCCCTTGAAGTGTCACCTTGCCACAACATATTTGCTTATTTTTCACTGTTCATTCAGTCAGTTTGTTTGCATTCCACCACTTTCACTAGGCATGTCGCTGTCCACTAGTCACATGTCTGACATGGGTATGGTAAAGTGGAGTGACTTTGTTACCTGGATATCATTTGTACACACATGTCCCTGTGCAATTGGACCATTTCAGACTGGCAGCTCCAGGTGAAAAATCTGACCTGTTAGAATTAGAAAAGCAATTACATGCGGGAACTGGACTGAATGAATAGGTGCTGCCCTCCTCTCCATCTTCACTCAATTGCAATGGTACATGCCATCTGTGTGATGGCATGTGTGTTTCACCTGGCAATCACAGGCCAATGTGTGATGCCACTGCCAGGCTGCATGCAGAAAATGTGTTCATCTTCCATCTTGGTGTCATCAGTGTGTGCCTTTTGCCTGCACTTCATACGCAGTGAGGGTGCATGCATGGGAGGGTTTTAGTCATGTGGGACATGTGTCAATCAAGTACTGGTTCTCTTGCTTCTCAGCCCTCATTGTGTGCCATGGTGCTAATGCCTGTTTCCATTTCTTTGTTTTCATGTCTTTGCAGGGGAAGACGCACCTGATACTGCTGGGGTTGTGGAGATGGTGCAGACCCAGGAGGGGTCCGAGGGCCGACCAACCACCAGTGAGGGACGTGGTGTGGTGGTGGGGGAGAACCCACAAGTGCTGCAGGTCGTGCTCTCAAGGGGTGTCTCTGGCTGCACCTCCCCCGAGCTGTACTCAGGTGTTGATTCGGATGAGACCTACGTGCCGTCGCAGGTGAGTGTTCCAGGGAGGGATTCTGTTCTGTCTCACCCACCTGCACCAGGGTCAGGACCCTCCATGGGGATGTCAGTGTTGGCAGCTACGCCTTCGGTGGTTACGGATGCAGGGTCACACTCCGCGACATCTGATCCTGTTCCTGGGCCAGCAGATCAGAGGGGGAATGCAGTCCTGCAGCCTCAGGCAGTGCCAGCACAGCAAGGCGCAGTTCGCCTTGCCCCAGACAGGTGTGGTGCCCGCCGACGTGGTGGCCGTACGCCACGCGGCAATACCGCATGGGAGCAATCCATTTACGGTATGGCAACCCAACAGGCTGCATCATCCGAGATGATGGCTCAGGCCATGGATAGGGTGGCCACTTCCATTGTCCCCCCAGAAAGGCTGATGGAGCGACTAGAGCAGGCAACCGACTCCATCTGCCAGTCACACAGGGAGGACATGTTGGGGTCCAACAGGGACAGGCGGGCGGCACTGGCGACTCTGCAGGAGGCCATCTCCATTGAGTCCCAGGGCCACAGGGAAGCCCTGAGGCAGGAGCTCCTTCACCTCAGGACGACTCTTGTTGAGCTTGAGGCTTCAACACACCAAAGGACAGAACAGCAGCTGGAGCGTCTCACCCGTACGCTCTCAGCTGAGATGCAGGCAACGAGGGCGGAGGTCCGGGCATCCCGTGAGTTGTTGCATGGGGACCTCCGCACACTCATCCTCCAGAACCAGACCTACCACACCCGCATGCTTGCAGCCATGGAGGAGCAGACTAGGGCCTTGCGTGGGTTGCCTCCCATAGTGCAACCACCTCCGGATGCAGCTGCACAGGGTGATAATAGCGACAGCAGTGATACTCCCACAATAGGGTAGCCGTGTGGGCCATGAGCCCATGGAGGTGTTTTATCTTCCCAGGATCCACGCAGGTGGGTTCTGGTGTGCATCCTGTCCTCGGACCTCCTGGGTGGCCTCCCCAACCCCCCCGGGCCCATCAATGGCCATTTTTGATTGTTTCTTATTTTTATTTTTATTTCTTTTATTCCCAATTTTTTTGGGACGATCTGTTGGCTTCCGTGGTTCCTGTGGGCATACGCTGCATTGTGGCTGGGCACATGCAGGCTTGTAATGTATTTGGTTCAGATGCTTGGGTTTGAGTCACACACACCCCTCCTGCTTCCCGTGTCCATGGGCTGGCAAAGGGTGTGCCCAAGTGACAGTGAATTACACAGTGACGTTGGACTCCCATGAGCTGTGTGGCCAGTCTGTAGTCAATACTGTGTATACATTCATAGTGCATATTGCTGTTGTGTTGTACACTGCATGTTGCATTGATGTGTAACTCTTCTTCTGTGTCTACCTCCCAATTTGCAGGTCCCTTCCTCATGTCCACACAAGGACCTCTAATCTGGAGATGGGACCATGTTGGCAGCAGTGCACCTACAACTCTACATGGCGACAACACTGCACAGTTGGTAGTGGTGGGAGTGCAGCCATTTCCAGGTGGTGAGACTACTAATATGTAACATTTGTGATGTCATGTTAATGGTACTACGTGCTCAAGTATGTTGTTGGTCCGGCATTGCTGTGAGCATTTCAGGTGTTGCAGGTTTCTAATAGTGCCACTGTACATGGTGAGACTGATGTCATGTTGTGGGGATTACTTTGTTTCCCTGCAATTAGCATGACATGGCACGGTGTGTCGTGTGGCGGTGCTGGGGTTGGGTTGGCTGACATGGCACTGTCCTCTTGTTGCATTTTGCAAGTGGGTATTCATTTTAGCTGCTTCCATGTGTAACTTCACAAAACTGCATTGGTGGTGTCTGTGTGGGTAGGGATGCACACATTGTGACACTTCCAGGTGAACAATCTCAGGCTGACATGGTATTCCCGGTTCATTCTCCAGACATTCAGGATCAGTGTCAGGTTGAGTCATCATTGATTGTCAGATGGAATGTGCCAGGGCACTGTGCACTCCACAGGGGTGTGATTTCTATGTGAAGTAATTAGCCACTAGCTGTGTACGGGCTGCCTCCCCCGTGCCCTTTCCCCTCCCATGCGCAGCGGCTGTGCATGTGGTTGGGGATGTGGGGCCACCACCATGTCCACGGCCAGGCCCCGGCGTGTTGCAACGTTGTGCAGGACACATGCTGCCACTATGATCCTGCACACTACTGGGGGAGCGTATAACAGCTGCCCGCCAGAACGGTCAAGGGAGCGAAAGCGTGACTTTAGCACTCCGAATGTGCGCTCCACTATGCCCCTGGTTGTAATGTGGGCTGTGTTATATCTTACCTGGGGTGGCGTGGTGGGGTTCCGAATTGGCGTCATCATGTGGGGGCTGAGAGGGTAGGCACTGTCCCCTGTGGAGGTGGTGATTGGTATCATTGGTGGGGTTGTGACCTTGCTCAGTATCCAACATGCATGCATGTGCAGTGGCATACATACTCACCAAGCAGCCATGTATCGCCATGCCGCCCAGCTTCTAGGTCCCGGCTTAGGGTGGACATTCGGTAAATGAAGCTGTCGTGGGTGGAGCCGGGATAGTTGGCATATACTGAGGTGATGATTCCCTTGGCATTACATGCTACCTGCACGTTGATGGAATGCCAGTGCTTGCGGTTCCTATAGATGTGCTCAGATGCCCTGGGGGGACGTAGAGCCACATGGGTGCAGTCGATGGCACCTAGCACTTTGGGGAATCGTGCCACAGCGTAAAAATCCAGGGCGGCAGCATGCCTTTCTGCAGGTGTTCTGGGCAGGTATATGTGCCTGCGGACTGATGGGCGTGCAGTGATGATGTTCAAGACCTGGTGTAGGCAGCGTGACTGGGTGGCCTGTGACACCCCACCCACTATGGCACTTGTCCGCTGAAATGATCCAGTGGCTAAGAAGTGAAGTACATTGAGGACCTTCTCCAGGGGGCTGAGTGCTTGGGAGCACAGGGTGGGTGATGTGAGGTCATCCTCCCACTCACTCACCAGGTCCAGTATGATGTGTGGTGGAAACCTGTACCTCCCATACACCTGGTCATCAGGCATCCCGAAAAGGCTGGTTCTGGGTGTGAATATTCTGGCCCTGACTATCCTCCTCCTCCTCCTTTGGTAGCCCACTGCCACTGCTGCTAGGAACGGTATGTTCATCCTGCCGTCTGAGCTTGTTATTGTTAAAGTCCGCAAATTTATGCTTTGTGCGTGTTCTAGGCGAGCATGTGACCCGCGCACCCCTGGAATCCAGTTCCCAGTCCAATAGCGTGTGGAAATTCACACGCACCACGGGATACAGCGTGTGACCCGCGCACCCCTGGAATCCAGTTCCCAGTCCAATAGCGTGTGGAAATTCACACGCACCACGGGATACAGCGTGTGACCCGCGCACCCCTGGAATCCAGTTCCCAGTCCAATAGCGTGTGTAAATTCACACGCACCACGGGATACAGGTTCACTGACGTACTTGCGTGTGTAAGTGCCCGTGCACCCATTAAATACACGTACATAGGCCAATCGCGTGTACGCGCACTTTTGTCCAATTACACGCGATGACACTCTGACGTGCAGTATCTCCACGTGTGCCCCGTCATCACGTGCTGAGTGGGGAACACCCGTGCGGGTCACGTCACAGACGCGCTTACGCGCTGAGGGACTCTGGTCCAATAGAATCGCGTATGCGTGCTGACGCGCTTACGCGCTAAGGGCCTTTCCTCGGATTTCACGCTGACGTGCAGGATTTTCACGTGCCAAATCACTCCGTATCAAGCTGGCCACGCGAAAACACACGGAAGCCCACGCTCCTGCCCAGAAGGCCGAGTTACTGCCCCCCAGTGCCCCGAGCAGCCTCCCACGTGCCATCTGCTGCTGCCTGCCTGCCTGCTGCCACCGTGCCCTGCCATTTGGTGCCTGCACATCAGCCATCTGCAGGGGTCCAGTTGCTGTGTCCACCCCTGCTGGAACTGAAGACTCCCGACTGGGATTACATCGCGCCACAGCCCAGCCCCAGGACCCAGTTGCCCACCCACACCTGCCTCTGGGGTTGCCATGTCGGGCACTTCCACATCTGGCACCAGTGGCAACCCCAGGCCAGAGGGGCAGAGGGGCACCAGCTTCACTGTCACCGAAGTTGGTGTCCTGGTGGAGCATGTCCTGGGGCAGTATGATGCCCTCTTTGGATCGTCCCGCGCCAGCAAGGAAGGACGGCAGAGGATCTGGGCCGACTGTGTGGTTGCCATCAACGCGGAGGGGGTGGCAACCCGCGACGTCCTGAAGATCAAGAAGCGCTGGGAGGACTTGAGGTCCAGGACCCTTGTGAAGGCCCGGCGCCTCGTGGAGGGGGGCCGGGGCCGCATGAGTTCCATCCAGATGAGGGTCCTGGAACGCGTACGCCCAGCGCTCCACGCCCAGATCCTTGAGAGGGAGGCCCGTCTGGAGTTGAGCGGTAAGTGTCCATGCATTACTGTGTGAGACAGGGAATGTTGCGGTGTGCTGGTTCTATGATACTTGCCTGTATGTGTGCCATAGGCCATGTATGCATGTATGTGTGCAGGGACATCATGGTAATGCATGTGCGACCAGTGATGTGTGATGCACATGGTTGTTGCATGTGTTGAAATGCCGCATGGGGAGCCCTATGCAGATTTTGAACATGAGAGCATGCCAGTCTCTGTACCTGGACATGGGTGGGGGTGAGGGATGGGTGCTGATGCCAGGTACATATATGGTAGCCATGTCTGTGTGCCTGACCTGCGTGTCTGTGACTTGTGCATGCCATGGATGCATGACACATGTGTGTGACAATGCACAGATTCAGTAAAGCAGCCAAATTACCCTTGTATCCGCTGTGTTTGGTGTGTTTGGGGCCAGATGGATGTGACTGAGGTGAAGTGTGTGCATGTGATGGGCATGAGCCATGATGCATGTGAGTTACATATCATTGAATGTTTCAAGAGTCCATTGGACATGCATGGAAATGTCCATGGCATGCACCATGCCTGTTACTGTGTGTGTTTTGCCTGGACTGACCCATGTGTTGTGGAGGGACATGATGGAAGTGTACTTTGACAGTGGTGCTCATCTGCTATTGCTTCCTGTCTAGGGGACCATTGTACAGTGCCCTGATGCTTGTGTTCTTTGTCTCCCTCTACGCAGCGGCTAGTGAAGAAGAGGGCGGAGACGGCGCTGTGGAGCAAGGCGGCGGGGATGCCCCCACGGCTGCAGCGGAAGGGGTGGGTGAGCCCCCACAGGGGCCTGCTACGGTGGGAGACCGTGAGGAGCCATCCAGGTTGGTGGTTTGCACAGAGGAGGAGGAGGCCGCCACTGGGGCACACATGGGGCCTGGTGGGGGCATCCCTGCTGGTGCAAGTGGTGCAGTCCAGGGCCAGGGGCAGGAGGCAGCACAGGTCACCGTGGAGGGGCCTGTGCATGTCGCTGTCCCTGACCCTGTGAGTGCACCACCATGCACCAGCAGGGATGCCCCGTCCCAGGCCTGTCCGCAGGTAGAGGGGATGTCCATGTCACCTGACTCCCCTCCACCTGCGGACGTGGGAACCCCTGGCCGTGCGGAGAAGGTCCTGATTGGGGTCGCGATGCGCACGGCTGTGATTCGTGATGCCGTGCGTGCTTCCCGGGAGGAGCACGCACGTCATCACGAAGTGCACCGTGCCGACGTGGCCCAATTGGGATCGGCCATGTTCGGGGGTTTCCTGCATGTGTTGGCCAATGTGGCGGCTCTCTCCTCCTCTGTGCAGGCTATCCACCAGTCGTTCTCCTTGCCGTCTTCCAGCCCAGATGCCACCAGGGCCCCCTGTGGACCTGCCCCGACCAATGCAGCCAGCTCGGTGGGGATCCCATCCCTGCCACAGTCGGGAGTCAGAGATCCAGCAGGGGTGGACACCAGAGCAACTGGACCCCAGCAGATGGAGGATGTGACGGCATCATCAGGCAGGGCACGTGCACGACGGCGTCGGTGGTTTCCATCAGCCTGGATGCCGTCGTGCTGGCACAGGCAGTTGCGTCGGAGGCAGCAGCAGGCTCAACGTGGGAGGCATCATGGCTCGGGGCCATCAACATCAGGGGTGCAGGCATCAAGGAGGGCAGGAGAACCCTGGAATGGGAGTGGCTTCCGTGTGGGAGCGGTTGTGCCAGCGGATAGGTGCGGAGCGGCAGCGGGCAGAGGAGGAACGGCTCACGATGGTCAGGGCGGAGGACTCCATGCGGAGGGCGCTGAGGCGGGCTGAGTGCCTCGAGGGTCTTCGCAGGGAGTTTGAGCCTGACACTGCGTTATCCCTGCGGGACCTCGGGGCCAGGGAACATGCCCGCCTCCAAGCCATTGACCAGGAGTTCGATGATGCCCTGGCCCATGACAACAACCAGTGAGCCGTCCGAATAGCCCGCTGCCTTTGTATATAGTTGTATAGTTAGGGTTAGGTTTCCTTTGTTTTTTTGATTTTTTTTTTGGTTGCGATTGGACAATGCACCACTTTTTTGTATATAGTTCACTTTTTAGTTAGTAGTCATAGTTAGGTTTAATTTGGTAGGGCTCATGGACCCAGGATGATCTTCTTCATTGGCTTATTTTAATTTTTCAGATTATTTTCTTGGACATTCATCTTGTTTTGTTTGATTTGCTTTGTGTTTTTTCTTATTTCATTTCCATTCTACTTGCTGTTAAATACATATTATTTTTTTAATCTTCAATGTGTCGTATGATCTCATTGCTTTCAGGCATGTCATGTTGGGTGTTTTGTCATTCACTTGCAGCCATTGTGTGTGACAGACATGTGTTCAATTGCATTATTTAAATTGGGGGTGTAACATGTAATTGCCTTTGATATGTGGGTGGGTGTGATAGTTGGTTGGGCCTTTTGGCAGGGGAGGATGGGCATTACGGACATGATTGGGGAATGTTGGGACCCAGGTGCAGGGGGGCATGGATTGGACATGGGTGGGGGCCTGCTGGCAGGTGCCCCACAGTGCTGGGGGGGTGGGGGTGGTGGGAGACATGAGTGGGGGTCTGGTGGAGGGTGACCCTGGTGGCTGGGGGGTGGGGGTGGTGGTAGACATGAGTGGGGGCCTGGTGGAGGGTGACCCTGCACTGCTGGGGTGTGGGGGTGGTGGGTGACATGAGTGGGGGCCTGGTGGAGGGTGACCCTGCACTGCTGGGGTGTGGGGGTGGTGGGTGACATGAGTGGGGGCCTGGTGGAGGGTGCCCCTGGTGGCTGGGGTTTGGGGGTGGTGGGAGACATGAGTGGGGGCCTGGTGGAGGGTGCCCCTGGTGGCTGGGGTGTGGGGGTGGTGGGTGACATGAGTGGGGGCCTGGTGGAGGGTGACCCTGCACTGCTGGGGTGTGGGGGTGGTGGGAGACATGAGTGGGGGCCTGGTGGAGGCTGACCCTGGTGGCTGGGGGGTGGGGGTAGACATGAGTGGGGGCCTGGTGGAGGGTGACCCTGCACTGCTGGGGTGTGGGGGTGGTGGGTGACATGAGTGGGGGCCTGGTGGAGGGTGCCCCTGGTGGCTGGGGTTTGGGGGTGGTGGGAGACATGAGTGGGGGCCTGGTGGAGGGTGCCCCTGGTGGCTGGGGGGTGGGGGTGGTGGGAGACATGAGTGGGGGCCTGGTGGAGGGTGCCCCTGGTGGCTGGGGGGTGGGGGTGGTGGGTGACATGAGTGGGGGCCTGGTGGAGGGTGCCCCTGGTGGCTGGGGGGTGGGGGTGGTGGGAGACATGAGTGGGGGCCTGGTGGAGGGTGCCCCTGGTGGCTGGGGGGTGGGGGTGGTGGGTGACATGAGTGGGGGCCTGGTGGAGGGTGCCCCTGGTGGCTTGGGGGTGGTGGGAGACATGAGTGGGGGCCTGGTGGAGGGTGACCCTGCACTGCTGGGGTGTGGGGGTGATGGGAGACATGAGTGGGGGCCTGGTGGAGGGTGCCCCTGGTGGCTGGGGGGTGGGGGTGGTGGGAGACATGAGTGGGGGCCTGGTGGAGGATGACCCTGGTGGCTGGGGGGTGGGGGTGGTGGGATACATGAGTTGGACATGGGTGGGGGCCTGCTGGCAGGTGCCCCACAGTGCTGGGGGATGGGGGTGGTGGGGGACATGAGTTGGACATGGGTGGGGGCCTGCTGGCAGGTGCCCCACAGTGCTGGGGGGTGGGGGTGCAAGGGGACATGAGTTGGTGTTCATTAGTTCAAGGAGACATGTGCCTTTGCTGGGGGGCATGCCCATGGTGGGTGGGCTGCCTGCGGGACATGACCAGGGATGCAGGGTAGTCCCCTGTGGTGTGGGCTGCCTGCAGGGGCTGTGGAGGGTGTACAGGGTACACCTGGGAGGACCCACACTGTCAAATCACATGTGGAACTTCCCGCGCACCCCTGATATATACGCGCCCAGGCTATTCGCGTGTGGAACTTCCCGCGCACCCCTGAAATACACGCGCCCAGGCTATTCGCGTGTGGAACTTCCCGCGCACCCCTGATATACACGCGCCCAGGCTATTCGCGTGTGGAACTTCCCGCGCACCCCTGAAATACACGCGCCCAGGCTATTCGCGTGTGGAACTTCCCGCGCACCCCTGAAATACACGCGCCCAGGCTATTCGCGTGTGGAACTTCCCGCGCACCCCTGAAATACACGCGCCCAGGCTATTCGCGTGTGGAACTTCCCGCGCACCCCTGAAATACACGCGCCCAGGCTATTCGCGTGTGGAACTTCCCGCGCACCCCTGAAATACACGCGCCCAGGCTATTCGCGTGTGGAACTTCCCGCGCACCCCTGTAATACACGCGCCCCCAGGCTATTCGCGTGTGGAACTTCCCGCGCACCCCTGAAATACACGCGTCCCCAGGCTATTCGCGTGTGGAACTTCCCGCGCACCCCTGAAATACACGCGCCCAGGCTATTCGCGTGTGGAACTTCCCGCGCACCCCTGAAATACACACGCCCAGGCTATTCGCGTGTGGAACTTCCCGCGCACCCCTGAAATACACGCGCCCAGGCTATTCGCGTGTGGAACTTCCCGCGCACCCCTGAAATACACGCGCCCAGGCTATTCGCGTGTGCAACTTCACGCGCACCCCTGGAATACACGCGCCCCCAGGCTATTCGCGTGTGGAACTTCCCGCGCACCCCTGGATCTTCCCGCGCACCCCTGTAATACACGTAGCCCGCTCCCCCAGGCCCGATCGCGTGAGGAACTTCACGCGAACCCCTGTAATACATGTAGCCCGCTCCCCCAGGCCCGATCGCGTGAGGAACTTCACGCGAACCCCTGTAATACACGTAGCCCGCTCCCCCAGGCCCGATCGCGTGTGAAACTTCACGCGAAACCCTGATATACACGTAGCCCGCTCCCCCAGGCCCGATTGCGTGTGAAACTTCACGCGAACCCCTGTGATGCACGTACCCTGCTGAAATCGCGTGTTAGACTTCCCGCGCACCCCGGTATACACGCACACGTATTTTTTGTCAGCGGGTGTTCGTGTTTGTGGGTACCCCTTTGCACGTCATTTTTCCTGGAGGGCCACAGTATGGGACATTCATCATGGCAGTATATAGGTGCTATTTGTTGGCGCACCTTTTGGCGCACATTTCTTACAGCCGCAGAGACGCTACCGCCTGCTTTCTTGTGGCGGTCGTGTTTGTGCCTGTGCGCTGGTTTGAGCGTGCGCTTTTTTCCCCTATTCTATTCCATGAATACGTGTTGTAGGCGAGCGTGTGGGCGTTCCGCGCACTTGTGCCCTGTACTTCCCCCGTGACGCCCACGTTTTGGCAAGTTGTTCCCCATTCCGAGTGTTACGCCCGTGTTCCGCCTACTTTTGTTGCGTGCGCCGCGCTATGTGCGAATTTCGCTGTGGCCTGTGCGATTTTCGCTGTGACCTGGCGCACGCTGTTAGATGGCCTGTGCGCCAACGTGCGCCGCGCACTTTTTTATCGCACATCCGCTGGTTTTCTCGCGCACGGCCTTCCATGAATCGACGTGCGCTGCTTTTCGTGCGATTTTCGCAATTGCACTGCGATTTTCGCTATTCCACTGCGAATCGCACGTTTTTGCCCACTTGCGCCGCGCTAATTATTCCATGAATCGGCCTGTCAGTCTCTTAGCTCCCCCCTCCTTTTGGTAAGGGGGTTGGGTATGTATCGAATACAGGATCTACAGGAAGATTACAACTCCCTATGCAGATTCCAGCCTTTAAACAGTTCATTCAGAGTAACAACCTAGCAGATGCAAACCGCTTGGACAATCCGGATGCGATCGACTATGCTTCCCGCTCGACAGTACATTCTTCCTATTCCAGAATTTGCATACCTTTTTTTCAGGAGGAGAATGACGACAGTTGTCGGCAATGCCAAAATCTTTCCAATCCTAATCTCAGACCATGTGTAATTTTAGACTGGAAAGCACTTCCAAACAGAAATAATAAATGGTGCCTCAACATGGACCTACTCGACAACCCTGAGTTTAAGGCGTCGATTTTACACTTTATGCAGGAATTCTTTCAACTAAATGAAAAGGGAGATATTCCACTCATTATGGTGCGAGGTGCATACAAAGCGGCTCTTCTGGGGCACATTAGGTATGTGGCTGCGAAGAACAGTCTAGTCAGGAGGCAGATGACGAGAACAATAAAGACAATACAAATGGAATGCCTGGCCTGGCCTGGCCTGACCTGTTCCTAAAAGACTGAGGGCGCGGTACATGCAAAAATGTGATACATTGAGCACAGTTCACGCAGGGCATCTTGCATTTGATTGAAATACCAATCTACATTTTTTTGGAGATGCCAACAAAGCAGAATCTTTTCTGGTCTCTTACCTAAAGACAAGGCATCAAAACGGTTTATAGTGATATTTTCGAATTTAATAATTTCGAATGCATTAATTTCGAATAAAAAATGTCGGGAAACATTATTTTTTCACATTTTCTTTTTAATCGGTTGTTCCTCCAACCCCCTGTTTTTTTTTAATAACCGTTTTTTTTACTAGCCAAACCCCAAAAAAAACATAAAATAAAAAAAAAATATTCAACATTTTTTTTCGACATTTTTTTCGAAATTGATGCAGGCTCTTAAGGTGGAAGGTTCTACAGTTGTAAAAAAATAAAGATATAGGAAATGCCTTCTCCAAGTATTAAGAATCCCTGTGTGAACCTAAATTTGAGACCTCAGTCAGCCAAATTTCAGCTGCAAAACACTGCTCAACACACACAACACGCAATTGCGCCATCTGAATTTGCACAATTGCGGCAGAACATCTCACTGAGTGAAATGATATTAGCCATCTCCAAACTGAAAAAGTAAAAGCCCTGGGGCCACACGGGCCAATCGATAGATTTCTAATCGCACCTTAATAGGGATACTACCTCCCAAGCTGTTGATTCTATATAGGTGCTATCATTTGGATGCGATTCGGCATGGCACCTTATTCAACGCGATGATACATGCAATTCTGAAGTCAGAGAAAGAGCACATACAGGTTAAGAACTACAGGCCAATGTCTCTGATAAAAGCAGCAGCAGAGATATTTGCCAAAATGTCAGCCGCAAGATTAGAGCCCCCATTATTTAAATGAGTTCATAAGGACCAACAAATTAGGATTAATTAACGGCAGATTCTCCTCGACAATACCCTATCACTGCGCAACGTTTTAGACTCAGTTTGCGAACAAAACAAAAAACGGTGCAGGAAAAAGCACGAGCAGCTGTCACGCTTCACGCTGAAAAGGCCTTTAAACAGGGCGAGTTGGCCTTTTTGGCTGAAGCATTAAATTGGCCTCAACAGCATAGAGCCATCAAATTGCCAATGGTGTTTCCTTTTACTTTCAATTGCACCATGTCACCAAACAGGGATGCCCCATCCCCTCTTATTTATACAATCTGTGGAACCACTTCTCAAATGTATGAGAAGTAAAACATTTCATAAAAGAGGTGGTGACAAGTGCCTTTTAAATTAAAACAGCGTATGCGGATAACATCCTGCATTGCCATCACTTGTATATCCTAATCTTCCATACCTTTTCTGAAAATATTTTCTAAACATCTTTTTCCAACTCCACCTTTTCAAACTTTGACCCTTGTAAAGCGCTCCGAGACCCTCTTGGTAGGGGCAGTGCTAAACAAAATTCAAATAAAATAAAAACATATAGAAGATCTCTAACTGTGTCCCCCCTCTTTAGAGGAAATCATACAGTAGTGCAGTGTTACAGAAATACAATTAAACTTAGACAAAACTGAAGTTGTCCCCCTAAACACATATGGTTTTAAAACACATCTCTATTTCTGAACTTCTGTGGCGGCTGGCATGAGTTAAATACCTGGGCATCCAATTCACTAATAACGTGCAAGACAATATGAATGTCAAGACTAAGCGGAAGGCGTACTATCCAGTGGTCTCCACTCATGCTTTCATTGTGTGGTTATTTAAAGACCATCAAATTTTCTATTACCCAGTTATTCTATACAGTCTCATTACCATTAGAGTAGCGCTCTCTTTCTTTAACAACCTCAATAAAGAACTCAACCAATTCTTGGCGAAAGAGAACAAAAAGGATTGCAAGGAACAGAACGACCTAACAGCCAAGCTTGGTGTGATTTGGCTACCCCACTTCACAAGATATTCAGAAGCCTTATGATAAACCCCCGGAAACAATATCTTGAAGGCGGGGACAGCATCCTCTCTCCTACTTGGCTTACTTAACCCGAAGTACGATCTGGACTCTCCATAACATATGCGAGAAATTCCTTCTTTAGATTCTAAACCATATTACTCCAGGTGGCGTAGCCGCATGCATTTGTCACATGTTGCCTGACTGGCTGATGCAGTACAGGGACCGCACGTCATTACGTAAGCCCATGCAGACAGACGGCCAATACGCAACTTGCTTATTGGGTCGCGCTTGCATTCAGTTCGAGGCGCTTCCAACTTCCGAGCCGAGGAGGATTCCAGTGACACGCTGAATAGCACGGCGTTACCATTGAAGGTATAACAGGTATAACATTGCAGTCAACCTTGCCACATTGATGCATGCTGCCTCCTTTCTTGTAGGCACAGGGTGAGCTCATCTTCAGCACTCACCTTTTGAAACCCTGCACGGCCAACACCATAAGCATTCAAGCCAGGAGACAGGCTACACGCACAAACATTTTTAATTCATCCCGCTCCAGACCGCGCCTAATCCCATTGCAGGTATCCATTAGCCCTCCCGGTGGGGCACTGTTTTTGGTCAACAGATTCTTACAAGGTATAACGCTTTAAAATTGTGGCCAACTTTAGGGCTATGTGATCATTTTTATTCACCCATCAAGGGACATATAAACTGTCCACAGTAAGGTTCATCAGTATGAGGACTAGATATATACTGTACAACTTCAACGTGTGTTTTGCAAACATGCTAAAATTAGCATTGTTTATTCTAAATTCAGTTAGCTTTAGTAACTACTATAGTGACCCTGGGATTGTTTAGTTCTCTACAGGGCCACTGATTCTTCTCACGCGCTGTGCAGCAGTACTTATAAGGAGGGTTCAAGCAACCAGAAATCCTCCCCGTTATGCTCCAGAGACATCTGGATCAACGCGAAGACTGTCTTTTTAGAAAGTGAGTAAATCCTTTTAAATACCACTGAAACCTGTAAACTCAGAACACTAAGGAATTACCTGTTCTTGCTTTCATACTTGGCGGGTCCCTTCCTAATGGTAACCCCCCTACTCCCCCCGCACTCCCCATCTGTGTGCAAGCTCTTTTTTGTCTTCTACCGTTTCATTATTTAAACAAAACATGTGCTCAATTCAAAGGTTCACGTGCACAGGTTGGGTTATCATCTAACCCGGTTTTAGTAAACTGATAACTTTTGATTATCTTTTATTGACATCCACACACACCTAATCAGTGCTACAGGTCATTAAAATGTCTCTTTACCACAAGTAGACCTTTTGGGTTTGAGCTACTTAGCTTGTTTTACTGCTAAATCACTTCAGACATTGCATGTAATATGCAGTGGGTCTGACTCGAGTTGGGTTATAGGAGATGCCTCTAATTCCCTAATTACATCTATGGCAGGTGCATACTAGAAATTGGTAGATATTCCATTCCGTATCCTATCATCTTTTAGATAAGCGGCACACCAGCGCTTTCTAGCATTTAGAGGGAACATAGGCAGCTGTAGATAGAATTCACTCCTATCCTTTTGTCTCCTTTGTATGCAAACAGTACATTAGAGTTTCTCCCAACTCCCTGTGGTGACTCTCCGCTTGAGGACCCCACGGCTCCACGTGACTTAAGGTTACTAATGTTCATTCATTTTAGGGTATTGTTCCAATTTTTGTTTCACAAGTCACTAACCTGTTTTGTTACCGACCATTTGAAGGCCTACCTGACCTTCAAACGCACAAATCTTTTGGGAATTGTCAATGGCTTTTAGATTCAATATAGAAAATGTATGGGTCCATACTATAGAAAACGTGCAATGCTACAATGCAATTTTGCACACCATTGGCACCAGGGAAACGGCTGCCTTGGTGCAAAGGTGCACTGCAAATTTTGCTACAGTGAAAATACAGTGGCCCATGGTTGTGTATATGGTGATATGCGAGTAATACCTTTGTACAGCACACTTCCAGGCCGTCTCTTGGAAAATGTTTCATATCCCTTAGCTGACTGATGGTCGTTTTTAGAACAGGTATTTCTTTTGAAATGTCAAACCCAGCACTGTGGTAGAGTTCAGAAATCACAGCACGGCACACCAAAACATAAGGATAGCAAAGAATGAAAAATGCCTCATAAACCAAACCAACCTAAGGAGCTCTCATCATTCCTACCACTGGGACAGGTTTTGTTTCACTTTCTCACAGCCATACCCTGTCTTGGGTATGATTCGGTTAATATACTAAAGTTCTTCCATCATACGGTCACATGACGAAGAACTTGGCTCCCAGCATTGGAGGAGATATACCAAACCGAACCTTATCTAAGGGTGCTCTCTCAGACTGTTACTGAAGAGCACAACTAAGAATTTGTTAGAAGCCTTGAGAAAGTGACTGTTGGCATGAAACGCGTATAAACTCATGTTGTTGCATCAATAGCACACTGAACCTGAAACATCACAAAAATGCATTCGCAACCTATTTTGTAGTCTCCTATTATTGGACAAATCACGTCATTGTTTTACATATAACTTTTCGGAGCAGGGCAAAGGGGTGGGGTGGTCCTTTCTGAAGTGTTGGATATTTTAAAACCACTAACTAGAAATGATCAGTGGCACGTCAGTCAATTTGATGGGTGATGCTGCATTACGTTATTTATTTATTCATTGTGCATATAAACATCAAGTAAATTGTGTTTCAAAGCGCCCACAGGGCAACAGGGAGGGAACAAGGGGATGAAAATGAAATATAGGCTACACCTCTTGTGGGCTGAAATCCATTCAGGTGAGAAAAAAAAAACATTCCAACAAAGTCTCCACATTTCACAAGCATATCTTGCTGGACATTCAGAACGTTCTGTATGTTTGCAGTCCCTGGGAAAAGGTTCTGCCAGCAATAAAGCACATACGCTTCGTTCAATACCACGAAAAGAAGCTCGATTACCCTCTAAGTGTTACGTTAAGCTGACGGATCACCATTCTGGGAAACAGTACAATGAATGTCAACAAGCTAAGAGGAAACCACAGTGACAACCAGGAAGTAGTCAGATAAAAGTTGGGCACTTTATAAAGAAAAGGGGTCGATCACAGCTCTACTACTACAGGCGCGTTATAAATGACTTATCATATCATAACCATCAGAGCTTGTAAGCAAAACGTTTTGGTTTGAGAAGTGCTCTGTTCAAGGGACTTCACGCATCAATGAATTAGAAATGGTATTTTGGTCACTGAACTGGAGAATCCAATATGGCTCAATTTAGGAAAGAGATAAAGAAATTACAGAGCCACGATTGGGGTTTCCTTCGCTGTATTCCACCTCGAGTTTAGGATGTGGTGCCATCTATCCCGCCCACATCCCTCATTTTTTGGGCTGAAGTAAACGGCAATGAGCTTGCAGCCTGATTTAATATGAAAATGCCAGGCTGTTCCAAGTTAGTTTAAGACTACAGAAAAGAAGAAAAAAAATAAATAAAAAAACACATACATGAGACAAACTGTATTTTTGCCGCTTCTGCATAACCACTCCCTTACACAAAACTCTAAAGTGTCATACCTGCTTTAAAATGTACTTGGTGGCAGAATTCGTTCAATTTCGAGTTTAAAACCACCTGGACAAAATGGTGTCACATCTGATTTGGGACACCGATGGGCAGTTTAAGGGCTTATAGTGCATTTTCTCTCAAACTATTTTTAAACAATAACTGAAGGGAAAAAAAGGTACGTATTCGAGGCCATCTTCAGTTAAAAAATGTTTGAATGTTAGGGGAGTTTTCCAGAATTCAACCTGGAGGTGAGACTTTATAAAACTATCCCTTGGTATACAGGTCCCCAACTCTTAGTATAAGTCCGTACACCCAAAGGATTTGTAGAATGGCAGAGCAGCCAGGCTTGTCTTATGAGGAGGATGTGAGCTGTAGGTTAGCACAATGAACCCAGTCAATACATCAGCCCAAAGAAACTCTTACACAATGGAATTTATAATAAAATGTACATGTATTTTATATACACAAGGCAAGGTAAGTAAATACAATTTTAGACTAACCAATACACGTATGAAACATAAGCAATATTTTTCATAGGTGATTGCTTCAATAGTAGTGGCTCGCGCCCACAATTGTTACAGAAAATGACAGTAGTGACAGTTCCACTGTGTAAATAGTAGTGGCACGCACCCGCATTTGTTACAGTGAAATGACAGTTTCACTAATTGACCAAGTCACTCAGACGAAGTCTGTAGGAAGGAAAAAGAGGAGTATTCAGTACTTGTAGCAGTGATTTACTTCTTAGCAACACTTTTCAAGGTGTCTAATGCTTTAACAGTCCAATCCCTAACTAGTCAAGAATTCATCAAAGTCAGTGCAGGATGCAGGCAAAAGTCTTATGCCGCAGCAGAAAAGGCAAGATGCTTTAGTTACTTTACATAAAATACTTTAGTAGGATAACACAGTTAATAAGGACCCTGCAAAGGACTCCCTAAAAGAGATATAGGCGGACACCCAAACACCTGGCATCACACTCCAGTCACACTGGAGCGACTATTCAGCCTGAGGTAAATTCTACTTTGAGCCCCACAGTACCTTAAGGTGGGTGAAGAAAATGCAGCTGCATTCTGTCCTGTGCAGCAGCGATGGACCCGGTCTCCTGATTCCTTGGTCTGGTGACGAAAGGAAGGACTCTGAATGGGATGTCACAGCAGCAGCCACGAGAAAGGATCCTCAGCAAGGATTTCTTTGGTTTCCCATGTCGGTCTATGGTTTTAGTGCCTTTTTATCAGCTCCAACAATGAACGGTTACCGCCCGGTCGATCTTCCTCAATTCTGCAGTCCTGCACTCAGTTGAAGGGACTTGGATGAGTGAGATTGTGCCTCTGCAGGTCCAACTGGAGCTCAAAGTTCTGGGAGTATTAGTTCACGCAAAGACATTGCACTGCAAATGGGTCGTAGGTCCTTTGGTATTCGCAGTTTGCAGACCTGGAAGGTCACAGCACCTAGGAGGATGGCTCCAGCTGCAGTTCGTCTTGGGGCTGGTTGGTCCCACCAGTCAATGGGAAAGAGTCGTCCTCTTCGGAGATCCTTTGTCAATAAGAAAACGGGGGCAGGACAACAATGTTTGCTTCAGGGTTACTGGAAGGGTCTGCCGGTGTCTCTGGTCATCTTCAGCTTCAGCTCATCTGTTCCAGTGGTAGACTTGCCTTCTGCCTCAGGAAGCTCACCTTTTATTCAGATTTCCCATCCACTCCTCTGCAAACTCTCCCTACAGTTTACAGAAAGGAGTGGGTGGCTGTCCAATCGGAACAGCCAGCCCCCCAGTAGGAACTGGTTCCATTCAGGCACATCAGCAAAGGACAGGGTAGTTTCGGGCTCCTCCCATACTTCCTATCCTCACAGACACACTGGAGCCTAGGCAGACTACACAAAGGTTTCCCGCCAAAGGTAAAACACACATTCAGACCCCCCCCCCATAGAATGATAAAAGGGCTAACAAAGGACAACTACACAAGAAATGGCAAAAATGAAAGGAGACGCCAACTTAGAACAGGGGGGTAGACTTGTGGCAGCAGGGGGTATTGTGTAGGGAGGGCTGTGCATGGTGTGGGTTTAGAACACACTGGGAATCAGATGCCATCTTAGGTAATAGCAGCCATATTGAAATCGATGCCTAACGATGCACTGCAGCCGGGGCTGCAAGCCTAGGTCACCAACATGGGAATACGTGTAAAATAGGTTGCATCATGGGCACTGATGAGAAAGGCCAGAGCTGCAGAGATTCCTAGACCTTTCATTGTCTCACGTAGCCAGCATTTTGTTTCCGGAGAACATTGGGCCCTGCAAGGCCACAAGGGGGTTGAGAGCTCTCAGTGAAAAGCCATCGCACAAGAAGGAGGGCATGAGCCTCCGGCCTTCCCCAGTCCCAGCCCCAAGTAAGAGCGCCCAGCTGCCCCTTTCCCAAGGCCCCAGCATTCCAAGGTACCAGTCGGTCCCAGGCCCCTGAGCATAAAACTGTTAGACCCCCCAACCCCAATCAAACAGAAAAGATCAGAAAGCAGGGACAGGCTGCCTTCACCATGGGTCATATAATTTGTCCTGTGAGGTGCCGGGAGGGGCAGAACAACAAACCTAAAATGAGTGTGGAAAGCTTTGGAAGGGCGCCAACATGTCTGGAATTTAGTTAGGGTTACCTCTAAGTATTCTCTTGGCCCTTGTCTGCAGTACCAGGTGCACACTAGCTTAGAGATAAAGATTGTATTGTTTATCTTCGCCTAATGAGCAAGTAATTGTAGCCTCCTACCTGATGATGTAAAAGAAGATGGACAGACGAGTCTGGGACCAAGGTCCTGGTATCCCTTATGGAGCAGGTAGCCTATGTAAAGGGTCGCACCATCCAGCCACTCAGGTTTGTACAGTTCGTAACTACGTCACTGATGATGCTGGATGCCTTTTTAAAGAATTGCTCATGCTGATTTTGCCAGAAGGTTCTATGGCAGCAGAGTGCTTTGCTGTGCATCTCAACGTTTGTGGAAATAAACCTTGTTTTCTTGCAAGAGGAGTGGTGGGCCTTATTCCCTTGTGGGTTGCATTTTTTCTGGTGTCAGCTTTAAGGGTGTTCTCTACATTTTTGGTGACCCCAATGTGACTCCAGTGACCCCCGCAAAGACCGAGGCTTCCAGGCCGCATCTCTGGAGTGGCCACGCCCACCTGCACTGACCAGTCCCAGGCGCGCAACTCGGTGTACAGGAGCCATTTTAACAGAATTCCTGTCTGCTCTTTGGAGCGGGGCGTGGCTCCTAGGACAGTGCAGGTCGTTATTGGGACCCCTTGATGGAGAAACTCGGGTGAACACGCAGATGTAAGTACACCTCTTGCAAGTGACAACAAACGCAGGACAGCAGTGAGTGGGGGAACGTAGTAGTATGTGTGTGAGAAGGGAGAGTGTGAAAGGCCATGTGACGAGTTTTAGCATTTTTTTTTATTATCATTATTATTGAGGAGATAACGAGGAGGAAAACAGGAGTGTGGGATCCTTTCCAATTAAGAGGAGAAGGTGGCGCCATCATTTTATTGTGATTAGGGGATACAAAAGTAGGAGCTCCAGATAATTAGAGAGCTCGGATTCCTGTGCCCAATATATTTCGGGTGGGGAAAGGAATAAAGTAGTGGTTAGTCTGGCTTATTGTTTAAGTTTGTTTTATTGCGTTTATTGTTGTTTAAAAGGTGGAGGCCAGGGCAGGGCTGGCGGAGGTGGTGCGGGTGTTGGGTGTGCAAAGTGAGGGTGTGTGTGTGTGTGTGCGGGGAGAGGCGGTAATCAGGGTACAAAAAGGGGGCAACTGGGAGGTGGGAACAGAGGACTGGTAGTGACACTCATAATAGCTTTGGGAGCGGCGCATAAGTAAAAGGTTTCATTTTTGAAAATACGATAATTATCAATATGCGGGCAATGACTCTTTTGGAGTCCATGTGTAGTGCATTGCCATTGTACAAGGGTACGATAGAGAAATATCACAAACTGGGTGACAGAGACACAAGGGGGTGGGGGGGAAGTCCCACCCCTGGCAGAACAGGGTACTAATAACAGAGAGATACTGGAACACATAAGCAAGTTTTTACCTGCTAAGTATAAAGTAAAAAACTCATGAAGAGAAGAACAAGTTACTTTCTTACCTGGTAACGTTCTTTCGATGGGATGGTCCGACGACATATTCCATATCTATGACATGTAATCACCACAGCTGTGCTGCTTAGGAAACTTTTTTCGGCGTCTGCGTCCTGCGTCGATGACGTCGATGCGCTGTCGTCGAGGACCTCCTCCGACATCCGACTTCTTCCGATGTGATAAGTAGGACGCACGACGCCCGTAGCCTCAGTTGTAGTTTTTTCCCCCAGAACGTGTGACATTAGTCAACTGCCAGTCAGACACAAAGCCTTGCGGAACGTAAGCTGCAATCGCAAAAGAAATTCTGCAGCGGGGAAGGCAGGGAGGGAGCGATATGGACTATGTCGTCGGACCATCCTATCGAAAGAACGTTACCAGGTAAGAAAGTAACTTGTTCTTCGAGGGGATTGGGTCCTCCGACGTATTCCATATCTATGACAGACTCCCAAAGCAGTACCAGAGCAAGGAGGAGGGAAAGAATTTAGAATCAAAATTTAGAATTGCCAATCAAATAGCAGAGCAAAGGACCGCCTTGCCAAAGGCCAGATCCTGTCCTCGGATGGAATCGAGGGAATAGTGACGTACAAATGTATGTACTGAAGCCCAGGTGGCTGCATCACAGATGTTGCGAATAGGAACACCCCTCTGCAGGGCAGTAGATGCAGCCATACCCCTGGTAGAATGGGCCCGCAAGCCAGCTGGTGGGTCCTTACCCGCCAAGCGGTAACACTCCGAGATGGCCAAAATAATCCAGCGAGACAAAGTCTGTTTCGTCACAGCTTGCCCCAAACGCTTTCCAGCGTAACCAATAAAGAGTTGATCGTCCACTCTGACCCGGGACATGCGTGAAACATAAAAGATTAAAGCTCTCCTAGGATCAAGCCTATGGAGCCTCTCCTCTTCCTTACCAGGATGCGGAGGAGGATAGAATGCCGGAAGAACAACCTTCTGGGCCAAATGAAATTCCGTCACTACCTTCGGGAGAAAAGAAGGACGAACTCTAAGGACAACCCTGTCCTTGTGAAATACAGTGAAGGGTGGCTTAACTGAAAGTGCCTGTAACTCACTCACTCTGCGAGCAGAAGTAACCGCAACTAAAAACACAGTTTTCAGAGTTAACAGCCTCAAAGGGCAAGAATGTAAAGGCTGAAACGGAGCACCCATAAGAAACTTAAGAACAAGGTTTAAATCCCAACCGGGCACCAGGAAAGGTGACGGAGGGAACACATTAGTGAGCCCTTTCAGAAACTGTGAAATTAAAGGGATTTTAAAGTAAGAACACTCTTCAGACGAGCGCTTAAAGATGGACAGCGCCGCCAGGTAACCTTTAATGGTACCCACTTGCAAGCCCCTGTGTGCCAAAGAAAGTAAAAAGGACAGAACCATGGGGATGTCACATGCAAAAGGATCCACATTCTGAACTCTGCACCAGTCGCAGAACTTACGCCAACGGTACAGAGACTTTATTGCTGGCCTTCGGGCCGAAAGCAACACCTCCATCATGTCTTCAGGGAGGTCCCAATCCTTATACCTCAACCTTTCAGAAGCCAAGCGTGAAGGTTGAGGGATCTGACCTCTGGATGGAGAACCTGACCCCCCTCCTGTGAGAGCAGATCGTCTCGGTAGGGAAGACGACGTGGAGGGCAGATGTTCAAGTCGAGAAGGTCCGGGTACCACGTCCTCCGAGCCCACGCCGGAGCAATGAGGATCATCCGGGAACCGAACTTCCGTAACCTCCGCAGCACTTGCGGGATGACGGGGACTGGAGGAAACGCGTACAGCAGCGGGAATGACCACTCCACCACGAACGCGTCTCGTAAGGCTCCTTTTAGAGGAAATTTCCACGAGCAAAACCTTTTGCACTTCCGGTTGACACTGGAGACGAAGAGATCCACTTGAGAGGTCCCCCAAAGGGTGAAGATCTCCAGGAGAATCTCCTGAGCCAACTCCCACTCGTGAGAGATCGTGCTCTGCCTGCTCAGAGCGTCCGCCGTCACGTTTTCGTCTCCGGCCAGATGAACTGCCGAGATCGAAACTTCCTGCTGGATGGCCCAGAACTCGAACTGCATCGCCTCCCTGCACAGAGGAAGTGACCCTGCCCCCCCTTTTTGTTGAGGTAGTGCATGGCCACTGTGTTGTCCGTCAGGATCAGGACACTCTTTCCTCGCACAGTCGGCAGAAAAGCCTTCAGGGCTAGCCTGACGGCCCTCAGCTCCAACAGATTGATATGGAGTCTGGACTCCGACGGAGACCAACGACCACTGACTGTCAGCCCGTTGGCATGAGCTCCCCATCCCGTGAGGGATGCATCCGTCACGATCCTCACTTCCAGCCAGGGAAGCCAAAATGGAGCCCCCTTCATCAAGTTGCCTTCGACGGCCCACCACAGAAGGTCCCGGGTGACCAAGGGCGGCACCTGAACCGGGTCCGACATCCTGCCGGAGGACTGCGACCATTGCATCTTGAGTGCCCACTGCAAAGATCTCATCCGCAGGCGAGCCTCTGGCACCAGAAGAATGCAGGATGCCATGAGGCCGAGCAACCTCAAGAACTCGAACGCTGGGAGCGTCTGGGCATGCTGAAACTTGAGCACCATCTGCTGAATGTGAAGAGCCCTCACCTGGGGAGGAAAACACTGCCCCAGGGAAGTGTCGAGCACTGCTCCGATGTACTGGAGCCGCTGTGCTGGCGTCAAATGCGACTTCTTTAAATTGAGGGAGAAGCCCAGCCTGTGAAGGGAGTGGCAGGTGACGGACAGATGATCCAGGACTTGCTCGGGAGAGCTCCCCCTGATCAACCAATCGTCCAGGTAGGGGTAGACGTGAATCCCCCCTTGCCTGAGATGCGCTGCCACCACCACCATGAGCTTGGTGAAAACCCTTGGGGCGGAGGTCAATCCGAACGGCAGGACCCGAAACTGAAAGTGCGAGTCGCCAACCGCGAACCTCAGGTACTTCTTGTGCTTGGGATGGATCGGCACATGGAAGTAAGCATCCTTGAGGTCGAGAGACACCAACCAGTCCAGAAGCTGAAGGGCCTGGAGGACTTGAGAGAGAGTAACCATCTTGAACTTGTCCTTCCTTAGGAGTTTGTTCAAACCGCGCAAGTCCATGATGGGTCTCAATCCCCCGTCTTTCTTCGAAATCAAAAAATAAGGGGAATACCATCCTTTGTTCCTCTCTGCTACAGGCACCAGTTCTATGGCACCTTTCTCCAGCAGGGCTTGAATTTCCTGCGCAAGGAGCGGATCCGGACTCTGCAAAGAGAGGTTCCCCGGTGGATTGTCGCGAGGCCTGTGCCGAAAGGGATGATAGTAGCCGTGGGTTATGATCTCCAGAACCCACACATCTGAAGTAATGGCACGCCACTCTACAAGATGCTGTGCCAGCCTTCCCCCAACCGGCGAACCATGGGGCATGGCCTCATGACTGAGTGGTAGCGGCTGTGGCGTTACCTGAGGGCAAAGAGGCAACTGCCCGAGCGGCCTTGGCACCACGGGTACCCTGTCGTCCACCTCTGGTACCCCTGCGTTGGCCTCTTTGACTGCCAGCTCCTCTCGCTTTACTGAAGGATGAGTAATAGCGAAAGGAACCACCCCTCCATTGCTGTCCCCTAGGAAGAAAAGGCGGAGGTTGGCGAACTGCAGCGCCCAACGACTTCGCTGCAGCTTTTGAGGTCTGCAACCTCTCAAGGCTCTCGTCAGCCTTGCTGCCAAAAAGGTGTTCACCGTCAAAGGGCATGTTGAGGAGCCGGGACTGCACATCAGGAGCAAACCCCGACTTCCGCAACCATGCAAACCTGCGTATCACGGTGCTCGCCGCCATGGACCTGCCGACGCATTCAAACAACTCCAAACCCGACTGAACGGACTCTTACATGGCATCCTTACCATCCTGGACCATAGCAAGGAAACCATCCCGTTCGTCCCCTTCGGGAATATGTTCAGCCGCTAACGCAACACAGTTCCACAGAGTGTGTGTGAAACGAGACAAGGCACAAATGGAGTTGGCCGCCTGAAGCGCCATACCACCAGAAGAAAACACTTTCTTCGCCCAGCCATCAAAACGTTTGTCGTCCCTATCAGGGGGGATGGTAGGGTACGATGCCTGCTTTGCCGGGGCCGTGGCCGCCTGCACCACCAAACTCTCCGGAGTGGGGTGCCTGGTCAAGTAGCAGGGGTCGCTACTGGCTGGACGGTATTTTCGCGACAAGGACCTGCCCACCGCCGGGAGACTCTCCGGAGCAGTCCAAGCCGCCGCCACTCTTCTCTGTAAAGCCATATGGAACGGCAGTACCGGGTCAGTTGGGGGACCAACATCAAGGATGTCCGTGAGATCATCCTGCACAAACTCCCCTGGGGGAGCAGACCATCCCAAGTACTCAGAAACCCTAGCCATAAGGCGTCGGTACGAGGAATCGGCATGAGAGCCAGGCTCAGGCCTACAAAACTCCACCTCCGGAGAGGTGTCCAGTCCACTGGTATCATGCAGTGACTGCCTCAAATCGTCAAACTGACTATGGTTCGAGACAATTTCATCTGGAACCTGACCAGGAACCAGGCCATCAGAATCCTCATCCGCCTCTGAAATATATTCCTGGTGGCGAAAAGAAGGCACCCGAGAGTGCTTGCTCTTAACCAGAGCCTTCCTAGGGGGTTCCCCCGTGCCACGGGGTACCTCTGACACGAAAGGTGTCGAGTGAATCGGCGCCGGCGTCGAGAGAACAGGCATCGGCGCCGAGAGGATTGGCGTCGACGTCGAGGAAATCAGCGTCAATGTGAGATGCAGCGCCACCAGCATCGGCGGCGTCGACACAGTCCTCGAAGCCGGAGCTCCGAGCGTGTCCTTCGACGACCTGAGCGTCGACGGCTTTGACGACTTCCTCGGAGCCGGAGCCTCGAGAAAGCCTGTCGACGCCCTCGACGCCTCAGACGTCGATGTCTTCCTCGAAGACATCACAGGTGCACACGGTATCGAACGCGTCGAGGACCGGGACCTGGAACGGGTACGTCGAGAACGAGTCCCCTTGTCCGAACGGGGCCTCTCCCGTGACTCGTGCCGACCACTCTTGCGAGCGGTGTCTCTCGACCTCTCACGACCGACCCCACTCGGGGGCGCGGACGGCTTAGTACCCTGCAACTCGAGAATCACCAGCATTTTCTTCCCGAAGGAAGCCCATTCCTCCGGCGTCGCACGGCTGGTGGGGTAAGCGACGTGCCGGGCAGAGTCCTCCGAAGAGGACCTGGAAGACGACCGGTGTCGGCGCTTCCGAGAATGCCTCGAAGAGGCTGAGGAGTGGCGAGACCGACTCCTAGAAGGAGACCCACAAGACTTCCGACGATGACGCTGAGAGTCTCCTCTCGAATCATCCGTGGAAAGCCCCGCAGACTTCGACTTCCGGGGCTTGGACACCCGACCTACCAACAACTTCTTCTTACGTTCACATAAGGCTTTGGACGTGAGCGACTGGCAGTCGATACAGTCTTCCGTGTCGTGAGGCACCAGAGGCAGGCGCTGTGCGAGTCCGTCACCGACATCTTGGACCCACACTCCCCGCACTTGTTGAAGCCCGGACACGGGGTCGAAGACGAAGTAGAAGACATCTTCACACAAAGGATTTTCACAAAAACTAACAGGTTCGAAGAACCGAGAAGAACAGAACTCCAAAGAGTCGAGGCGTTAACCGAGATTCACGAAGCAACACGTTCGCGGAAAAAACGGAACTGAGGCTACCGGCGTCGTGCGTCCTACTTATCACATCGGATGACGTCGGAGGAGGTTCTCGACGACGGCGCATCGACGTCATCGACGCAGGACGCAGACGCCGAAAAAAGTTTCCGAAGCAGCACAGCTGTGGTGATTACATGTCATAGATATGGAATACGTCGGAGGACCCAATCCCCTCGAAAAGAGATTTTTGAATTGTGGTAGATGGTAGAGGACATTGTGGACAGTGAGATGGGAGTGTCCTAACCCCATGAATAGTGCAGCCAACCACCCCCTAAGATACAGTTACCCCTCCCCCAAGTGGGGCTGTATCCGCTGTGACAAACCAGAAGGTGTCTCATCCACTAGTCCCCAGAGATCTCTCATCCAGGTGACCAGGACAAGGCCATCACTTTTGTATCCATTTCCTGGGAGTGGACCAGTGTAAGGGGATCACCTGGGTAAGGGGACTGTAACATCTTTACCCCATCCTACCCTGTAGGATATTTAGGAACTCTACCCCCCAACCACCCTTTACCAACAAAAACACTTGCACAGACAGCCCAATCTGGGAGAAAACAAACTAACACCCAAGCATTGTACCTGACATGTCCCACTACTACGTTCAGGCAAGGTCAGGCAATTATTGGTAACCACTCACACCTGACTTCCATTAAGCTTCCCCACACGGATAAAAGGTGGAGCACAAGAGCATACTCTGAGCGAGGCAAAGCACACAAAGGAACAGTGTTTTCGAGATGGCAG
This sequence comes from Ambystoma mexicanum, assembly GCF_040938575.1. Classification (NCBI taxonomy): domain Eukaryota; kingdom Metazoa; phylum Chordata; class Amphibia; order Caudata; family Ambystomatidae; genus Ambystoma; species Ambystoma mexicanum. The sequence continues at coordinate 98,969,365 of NC_090936.1, read as the reverse complement.
CTGAACGAGAGGAGAAAAACGGCAAACCAAAAAGGTTACATCAGGAGGGAGATACCCTTGACCTTTCTGGTGGAAAAACATTACTTTCCAAAGTCCTTCAGATTGAAAGACCTAAGGCCAGGAAACAAGACTGAAGAATCCTGCACTGTGTGTCGGCGATACCCGGGGCCTTCCTGCATGGCTGATCGAGTTGGGGAGGAGCCGCTCCCGCCGTGGTAACGTCCTTGGCTCCAAGATTAAAGCAGCACCAGTTAGATTAACACAGCCGGTGAGCAATGTTCCTCTAATTATTTTTGGCTGTATGCGCCAAAGAATTTTTGTGTGCGGCAGTTTTTTAGTCCTGTGCGCAAGTGAGTGATGCGGTGCTGGTGGCGGTCGCGGTCAGGGCAGGCGTGCCCGGCCACCACAGCAAGTGTTTAGTGATCCACTGTGCAAGCGAGGAATGTGAATTTGCAGCACAACAAGCTCTACTCCAAAGGACATTTGGGTGTTCTATTCTCCACCTAAGACTAAAACTCATCTGAAATTGTGTCTTTTAAAATCGCAAAACATTAGCAAGATCTTTTGTTTTATGATGGATTGGTACAAGAAGGGAGTCTGGTTCTTCTGGTGGAACACAAATTCCGCCTCACAAATTGATATTTAGAACAGTAATAGCAACAGTAGCTCCTGCATTCACATTTCACTAAACCTATGGAATATAAAGGACATGCTTTCTATTGGTTGAAGGAAATAAGCAATACATGAACATGATTAATGACATAGATGACTAAAGATAGGGGGTATGGATGGACGGTTAAATAAATTCAAGTAAATCATGTAATATCAGATTGTACCGGAAGTCAAACCGACAATCTCAGAAAGTCTGCCAAGAAAAGGATGAAAACAGCATCATAAGAGTGGGCGCTTAATCACTTACTTGTATAGTCAAAGCAGAGGTCCAGCAAGAGGCAACACTCTAATAAGGAAGGGTTTAGTTTTGTATATTATTTGTACTGTTTGATTCAACATGAACAATACATATAATTGTCGCGCTCTGAAACACTTGTGTACGAGGGCGATATAAAAAAAAATATCATATCATGTCGAACTAAATGGAACATGAACTTGGGCCAAGGGCAGATGCCTTTTATGCCTGGTTATTAGCTCGCATCTTCAAATGTTTACCCAGCCCAGGCAGCCACACAACACAAGAGTACAAGTAGCAAAAGGCTTATCTAATATGAGCTACGAAGACTTGATGACTAAATGAGGCACCAAGTTGGCTAGAAATTGCCCTGGCCTCGGCACCTGATGGTTCACAGGGTCTGCCGCGCAAGTCTGATGCTAGGACTCGAGCCTGTGCGTGTGCACTGCACCCCTCCATGCATGCTTCCGATCTCAACACTAGCCCTCTTTGACTACACTGCAGCAAAATAAAGTCTACAACCATCCTTCTTGCTCAAACACACAACACACACAAACACACACACTTTTCTTTCACCAAGAAATCAGGAGAAAGTGCAAATGCCGTGCCCTTCTACCAGAAATAATGCAGTTGAGTATCCCGCATTTGAGAACACAGCAGGGGTGAGCAGATACGAAGTACAATGGACTGGGAGCTCCACCTTTCTGAACACAGACTCCCCTGCCAGGTAAGTATGAGTGCAGTTAAGGGCAGAAGTTGGGCCTGTCCTGAAAGCCACGCTTAGCAACGGTGAGGCAGGCACTGATCCAGCCCCAGCCCTTACGGAAGCCCTGAGCCTCTGCAGAGCTGCCTGGCCCATGTCGTGGAAGCTTCGACAGGCAGAGCCGAGCAGAAGAGGCACATTGTAGCACAGTTCTTTTCTCCATCAGGCCCTGCTGCTCTGAACGAGATTTTGCATAATGAATTCGGGCCTGGCTGCCAGTCTGAAGCAGTAGGGCTCGAGCAGGCCTGTTTCAGTCTGGCCATACCCACTGGCCTGTTGACCCCAATCAGGCCCATATAGCCAGTGATTTCAAGAACAAGTGCACCCGATATCATGGGACACACAGGGCCCGCTGCGCAAGTCTGATGCTAGGACTAGGTGCCTGTGCACTTCACCGCTCCACCTCCAGTGAATACTGTGCATCTGAGCAGCTCAGCGCTGGCCCTGCAGCAAAATAAATTCTGCTACAAGGCCAGGTGCTCTGTGTGTAACCAACCTACTTGCTTTCTCGCTTCTTCCCAGACTCACATACACTTCACTTTTCTTTCTTTCGCCAATAAGTCAGTGAAAAATGCAAATGCAGTCCCCGACCCCCACTATCAGAAATAAGGCAGTTGAGTTAAGTTACAGTATCCCACATTTGAGGACATTGCAGGCAGGGGTCAAATCCGATGGGCAATGGATGAGTCTCATGGAGCTCCGACTTTCTGATTACAAACTCTCCCCTGCCGGGTAAGTATGCGTTGCAACTTCAAGCGAAACTGGTTTAGCAACGAACACTAAACTCAAAGACAAATCAACCTTTATACCGACACTATCACCAGAGAATGTAATTGACACCTTTTTCAAAGTGGTCGAAAAAGAATCGAGACATCTATCTAAATGCAAATGCCAGCAATAGAAAGAATAGGCATCGGTCCAATTTAACAATTGAATCAACAAAAGTGCTCAAAGAACTCAAAAACAACAACAATATCACTATTAAATCATCAGACAAGGGAAGCAACATTGTGCTATTGAAAACAAGTGACTATATCAAAATGGCATTAACACATTTGAATAATAAAGAGTGCTATGAACAACTCAATGCTAACCAACTAATCAAGCTAGGAGAAAAATGGAAAACAATGAGCAGCTATTGGAGAGATCAGTCATTTCTCACAGATGAAGAATACCATTATATGAACATATCACATCCAGTCATTCTGACTATATACTTTCTACCTAAAATCAACAAGAAATTCATCAATATACCATCTAGCAGGTCTATTATCAACGGAATTGGATCCATAACAGAACACATCTCTGAAAACATAGACCACCAGTTACAACCATTGGCAATATCATTATCCTCATACATCAGAGATACCACACACATCATAGAGCAAACGGAAGCTAGAACTACTGGTTGATCACAATGGACGTCACAGCACTATACACCAGTATATTACATGACAAGGGATTTACCACTACTGAATATTTCTTGAAAACCCGTTCTGTTTCATTCTATGATCACAATAACATGATTCTTGAGATGCTACAATTCACGCTTCAAAACAATATCTTCACGTTCAACAAATCTCTGTACCGACAAATCCAGGGGACAGCCATAGGTGCGAAATATGCCCCTTCATACGGCAATCTGTATATGGGCCACTATGAACTTGAATTTGCGTGGCAACATCCCTCTTTCACCCATCTCAATAATATCATACTCTGGGCCTGCTACATTGACAACATCTTTTTAATATGGAATGGAACAATACAATAATTTCAGGAGTACTTCCAATACCTCAATAACAATACCTATAACCTCAAGCTCACAACAAAATACAGCCAAACCAGTATCAACTTCTTGGACATCACACTTTACATTAACAATGATACAATACATAGCACACTTTATACCAAACCAACTTCAGTCAATAGCGTGTTACACGCATCCAGCAATCATCCACATGTGATTCGCAACATACCACTAGGCGAAATCTTGAGGGTTAAGAGGAACTGCACTAAGGAGGATGAGTTTTTCAAACATGCAACACGAACCATGGACAATTTCAAACAGAGGATACCCCACAGAACTTTTCAATAAAAGTTACCGCAAATTATTCACAAAACCTCGACAATCATTGCTACAAGTCAGAACCAAAAAAGACAAAATTGCTGATGATATGGAATGCAAACCCAACTTTATCACGACCTATAGCTCAAACAACAAAATAATCCGGAAAATCCTCAACAAAAATGGGAATATTCTAAGATATGACCCGGAACTCCTTACAGTATTAGGAACACGACCCACCTTGACATACAAAAAAGCAAGGAACCTGAAAGACGAACTGAGTCCCTCCCATTTTCTTAACAAATCAACTACAATAAACAGAGATACCCACACTATGTGGCTACACAAACCACTTCAAGGGAGCTACAAATGTGGCCAATGCTCAGTTTGCCAATATTCAGACAATGCAAAAACTTCAATTACCAAACCCAACGGAACCAAATATATTATTCGACAACTAGTCAACTGCAACAGTACATTTGTCATTTATGCCATCATTTGCCCATGCAACAGACTGTACATAGGAAGCACAATATGTCAACTCAAAACAAGGATCAGTGAACATATCAGAGCTATTAAAAACCAGGACTTGAAATCACCCAAAGCAACCAACTTTCTCGAATTTCACCAACCAGAACAAATCAAAGATCTCAAATTCTTTGGGATAGCCAAACTGAAACCACCACCTAGAGGAGGTGATATCGAACTCCTCCTCAGACAACAAGAAGCGCGTTGGATCTGCCTTATGGACAGTTGTAATACCGGTTTGAACTCTGACCAAGAGTTATTTCATTTTTTGTAGACAGCATAAAGTTTCCGAAACTGCTCATCCACACATCACATTCTTCACCTGCCTCCTTCTTTTAGCCACCCTACACAAATATCCAACATAATATACATCACTTCTTCCTCATCTCCTTCATGCTACCCAATTCATCCACTCAGTACTACACGGGCACACTAGCCAGAGTGGAAGGCAGACTTATATGTGTATGTCTTGCATCACTCAAATCTATAGAAATTAATAATTTAGCACATTCACGACCAGCATACCATTATGTCTTATCCATAACATCGTGCTTGGACCAACATAGCACAAAGGCTCCTATACAGCCAAAATACACAAGCGTGAAATTTAACACTTTTAAGCAATAATGCTTATGCATAACCTACTAATCTCTACCCCATCATGTTTAACTGCCATCAGGCTATCATGACTCTTTCTGTCATGTATGGGCACTCGTTCCTTTCCAAACCACGGGCTTGTGTCCCTTTAAGAAGTGCGAAACCTGGTGCCTGGAAACTGGCATGGCAACACTGGCGTCCGCTCTACTCCTCCCACGGTCCACGGCGAGTAGCGCGCCGCGTTGTCATGTGACTTGCCTCCTTATTAGCGCCTCCTTCACCTAGATCGGTGCTTCTGATCGCTGATTAGTGGCGTTACGAACTCTGTTCAGTGTTATTTCCTTGTATCTTGTTTATCCGATCCTGTCCTTGTTATTCCTGTTTTTTCCCCTCAGTTCCTGATTACTTTTTGGCTCCTCAACGCAGACTGCTATTTGGATTGCTCTTCCTGAACGCCTTGCCTTGATTTGCCTCGTCACGTACTCTGACCACGGACCGTTACTGGATTTCCCTTGCCTGCTCCTTGGATATCACGTTACTTCAGGCCAGACCCCGTTTGCATCCGGTTCTCCACTTTCGGATTGTCCCTGAAACTTCTGGTTTTCTCTCGACAACTTGGACCTCTTGGAGTTTAGAATTGGTACACGGACTAGAGACTCCCTGTGTGTACTATCGTCCTCGTGCCGTCGGGTCAGGGTGTTATTAGGCGTCCTCGTGCCGTCGGGTTAGGTTTGGACTACATTCATTTGTGGATTGCTTGGAACTTTCTCTATGCTTGCTGCCCACTCTCTCCTGGGACAGAACCACTGGTAAGCTGCAAACCTCTTCTATTAAATCCGGGGGGGAGAAGGGAGGTGTGTTTTATATCCTATGTTAACCAAACTTGTGGGGTATGATTACTGGGACTGCTTCTTTGCCTTGTTCAGTTGTTGGATCTTTTTGGCACAACGCAAACTCAAACCTTGCTGCTGTGGTGTGTTGTTATATCTCACATTTGCAGGTCCGGCCTCAAACTGCTGTTGTGTTTACCCACATCCAGTCCTCCTGTGACATTCGGCATCTCGACCTGTGTTGCTCCATTGGTACCCCTGGATTTCCATCGGCATCCATTCTTTTCTCCAATTGATCGCTCTGGTTCTTTCTTCAAAACAAAACCAGAGGGGTACATTGGGAAGAATAATTCATCGGCTACACTACGTGGGCAATCTGATATCTGACAGAATCAGAAGCCTCAATGGATGCCAATGAGACCTTGGCCACCATCTTGCAATTGGTGGCCGAACTCTGCAATGATATGACCGCTGCCCATACAGCTACGCAGCGGCGCATAGATGATTTGCAAGCAGGTTTGTCGCCTCGGGGGGCCGAGGCGTCTCCTTTGGTGGGTATTCCTGACGCAGGTCCTCTCCCTCCTCAACAGGGCACTGGACCTGTTTATATGACGGCCCAGTTCCCGTTGGCTCCTCCTGAACGGTTCCATGGAGACCCCAAAACATTCAGGACCTTCTTGAATCAATGTAGGTTGCACTTTCTTTGTCGCCCTGCCTCTTTTCCAGATGCAACCACCAAAGCAGCATTTTTGTTGTCCCATCTAGGGGGCACTGCTGCTGCCTGGGCGAATCCATTGCTGGAAGAAGGGAGCCACCTTCTGTATAATTGCGATGCCTTAATAGATGCCATGAGTCGTATCTTTGACACACGTTATGCCACACAGGCCACTGACTTAGAACTGCTCAATCTGCAACAAGGCAATCTTTCTCTGCTAGCCTACGTGGCTAAGTTTAACCAGCTGGTGGCAGAAACCGGTTGGCCCGAGGATAAGAAGGCTTCGCTCTTCTATAAGGGCTTGTCTGATTCTTTGAAGGACACCCTTGCTACGGTTCCAGTGATACCCAAGATGTTCCCCGAGCTATTGGATTTGGTTCTTCAGATCGATTCCCGACAGGCAGCTAGGAAAGGAGAGAAAAGAACAGCTCCTCCGGTTTCTCTTTCTGTTCCCGTTCCTGCTTCGGGATCCTCTGAACCTATGCAAATAGGGGCACTAAGAAACCCTCTATCGGCAGAAATCAGGGAACACCGCAAAAATAACGGTCTATGTTTTTACTGTGGAGCATCTGATCACCTGCTCAGGGAATGCCCTAAAAGACCTACCAAGAAACAGGGAAACGCCAAAACCCGGTGACTGAAGGGATCCAGACGCCGGGTGTTTCATCTACAGACCCCCCTTTTTGTAGTCCTTATTGTCTGGCTGTGTCACTCACGGCCTCCGGTCTTCAGAGAAAGTATGTTAGCATGGTTTTGGACTCCGGAGCCACAGGGAATTACGTGGATGCCTCCTATGCGAGGGAATTGGGACTTCCGATTGTCCTCAAATCGTGTCCTGAAATGGTGAATGCTGTTGACGGCTCTTTCCTGGTCTCTGGGCTAGTGACGGAACGCACCATCGACCTGGTCATGACCACGGATTGTGGTCATCAGGAAAGCATATCCTTTGACCTCATTGCCGCACCACAGTTCAGGTTCATACTAGGTCTGCCTTGGCTCAGGCTGCATAATCCTTCTGTGGACTGGTATTCAGGGGACGTGTGTTTTCTCTCGGATTTCTGCGAGAGTCATTGTCTGACAACCCCTTCGATGGTCAATCCAGGCTGTGTCCTCTCTGAGCTAGCTGGTACCGTGGGAGCAGTTATCAATGCCACGCTTCCTTTGGCATACCAAAAGTACAAGGATGTCTTCGATGCCCAGGGGGCAGAGGTACTTCCGCCTCACAGACCCTACGACTGACCTATTGAGCTGGTCCCAGGGGCCAAGGTACCCTCGGGGCGGATTTACTCCTTGACCCCAAAGGAAGACCTGATTTTGAAGGACTATATTAAGCGGTCCTTGGACTCTGGTTTTATACGCCCTTCTCGTTCGCCTGCTGCCTCTCCCTTGTTCTTCGTCCCAAAAAAGGAGGGGGACCTTCGCCCTTGCATCGACTATCGGGCTTTAAACGCAGTCACGATCAAGAAGCAATATCCGATTCCTCTGATTTCGGTTCTGCTGGATCAGTTGGGTTCGGCCAAGATGTTTACTAAACTGGACTTAAGGGGTGCATACAATCTTGTACGGATACGCGAAGGCGATGAATGGAAAACCGCTTTCAAAACTAAGTATGGCCTCTTTGAGTACTGAGTTATGCCTTTTGGCCTGTGCAACGCCCCAGCTACCTTTCAGTATTTCATTAATGAGGTATTCCATGACATGTTGGACCAATATGTGGTCGTATACTTGGATGACATCTTGATCTATTCCCCCTCGATTGCTTCTCATGTCACTCATGTTTCTAACGTATTGCAACGACTGAGGGATAATCGTCTATATGCCAAGCTGGAGAAGTGCATGTTTCATGTTACTGAGGTGGAATTCCTGCGCTATAAAATTACCAACCAGGGCGTACAGATGAGCCGTTCCAAGGTATCTGCTATTCTGGATTGGCCTCGTCCCAACACATTGAAAGCCTTGCAATCGTTTCTTGGCTTTGCCAATTTTTATCGGCGGTTTATCCAAGACTTCTCTGCCCTTGCTTCTCCACTGACGGCCCTTACCAGCACTAAACACCCGTTTAGGTGGAACGCACAGGCACAAGTAGCCTTCGAAACCCTGAAGTCTGCCTTCACCTCTGCTCCTGTTCTCCAGCATCCGGATATAAATACACCATTTGTCATTGAAGCCGATGCCTCTGATGTAGCCTTGGGCGCTGTTTTGTCCCAGCATTGTCCAGACACCAAAAGCCTACATCCAGTGGTTTATCACTCCAGAAAGCTTACACCCTATGAAAGAAATTACACTAACACGGAGCGAGAGTTATTGGCTGTCAGAGACGCATTCTTGGTTTGGAGGCATCATCTGTTGGGCTCTCCCGAGCCGGTCCAGGTCTTCACTGATCACAGGAACCTCTTGGCCTTGCAGTCGGTGAAATGCACCACGGCTCGCCATGCTAGGTGGCATGAATTCTTTTCGATGTTCAATTTCATCATCACCTACCGTCCCGGTTCCTTGAACTCAAAAGCAGATGCCCTTTCTCGACTTCATGGGCCTCCGAATCCTTCCAACCTTCACGGCTCCTTGTTACTACCTAATCAAGTGGTGTGTGGTTGCACGTTACGTCCCTCATTAACCGTCTCGATTAAGGACTGGGTGAGTACCCATCCTTCCGAGGTTGCCAGCCTTGGTTTGGAGCTCCTTCACTCACTACCCTATAAACAGGGAAAAATATTCTTGCCAGATGCTAATACCCGGCGTACCGCCATGCAGTGGTGCCATGATGCTGCAGTTGCAGCCCATCCAGGGGTTGGAAAGACCTTGGACCTCTTGGGAAGATGGTGCTGGTGGCCCTCTATGAACCAAGATGTAAGGGAATATATAGCGGTTTATACTGTTTGTGCCCAGTGCAAACATCATCATGGTAAACCTGTGGGCCTACTTCAACCCATGCCTGTACCCGATGCCCCATGGAAAATACTTTCTATGGATTTCGTCGTGGAACTACCTATGGTGGATGGGTACAACACTATCTGGGTAGTGATTGATTATTTTACCAAGATGGCTATGTTTGCACCATGCCATGGTGTCCCTACTGCTCCGGTGCTAGCGGATCTGTTCTTGAAGAACGTGTTTAGAAGGTTCGGCCTACCTACTATGATCATCACAGATCGGGGACCGCAGTTCACTTCTCGTTTTTTGGAGGTCTTTGACCACAACCCTGGGTATCGATGTCAGATATTCCAGCGCTTACCACCCTCAAACAGATGGTCAAACGGAGAGGCTAAATGCAACCATGGAACAGTACCTCCATTGCCTCACCTTTCAACGTCAAGGTACCTGGGTCTCCGTATTGCCGTTGGCGGAATTTGCCTACAATAATTCCCTCCATTCTGCGACCCATATGTCCCCATTTTACGCAATGTATGGTCGACATCCACGTTCCTTGCCTCTTGGTGCAGAACTACCGTTCCACAATCCCGCTACTTTGAGTTGTTTTAAGAGGCTCTCAGATACTCATGCCTTAGTAAAAAGCCAACTGATTCTGGCCCAGAGCCGTTCGAAAAAGTATGCTGATGCACACCGCTCTGTGGCTCCTCTGTATGCCCCGGGCATGAAGGTCTGGTTGTCTACAAAAAACCTACGATTACCAGGTCGACGGGCCTTGTTACCTCGTTTTGTGGGTCCTTATAAGATTCTGCAGGTCATAAATCCAGCGGTGGTTCGTCTAGCCCTACCTTCTAGTTGGAGGATACATCCGGTGTTTCATATGTCCTTGGTGAAACCTTGTCACCCATTGACCAAACTGCCTTTACGCCCATCTCCTGTTAGGGTGCATGGTTTCGACGAATATGAGGTGGCTGCAATCCTGGACACCAAGGTGCGCAGGGGGCGGCGCTTGTACTTGGTTGATTGGAAGGGCTATGGTCCGGAGGACCGCACCTGGGAACCGGCTGGAAACATTCATGCCCCTGTCCTTTTGGCCCGTTTCTGGTCCACTCGGGGGGTGAGGGCCCCTTTGTGGGAGGATACTGTCATGTATGGGCACTCGTTCCTTTCCAAACCACGGGCTCGTGTCCCTTTAAGAAGCGCAAAACCTGGTGCCTGGAAACTGGCATGGCAACGCTGGCGTCCGCTCTACTCCTCCCACGGTCCACGCCGAGTAGCGCGCCGCATTGTCATGTGACTTGCCTCCTTATTAGCGCCTCCTTCACCTAGATCGGTGCTTCTGATCGCTGATTAGTGGCGTTACGAACTCTGTTCAGTGTTATTTCCTTGTATCTTGTTTATCCGATCCTGTCCTTGTTATTCCTGTTTTTTCCCCTCAGTTCCTGATTACTTTTTGGCTCCTCGACGCGGACTGCTATTTGGATTGCTCTTCCTGAACGCCTTGCCTTGATTTGCCTCGTCACGTACTCTGACCACGGACCGTTACTGGATTTCCTTGCCTGCTCCTTGGATACCACGTTACTTCAGGCCAGACCCCGTTTGAATATGGTTCTCCACTTTCGGATTGTCCCTGAAACTTCTGGTTTTCTCTCGACAACTTGGACCTCTTGGAGTTTAGAATTGGTACATGGACTAGAGACTCCCTTTGTGTACTATCGTCCTCGTGTCGTCGGGTCAGGGTCTTATTAGGCGTCCTCGTGCCGTCGGGTTAGGTTTGGACTACATTCATTTGTGGATTACTTGGAACTTTCTCTACGCTTGCTGCCCTCTCTCTCCTGGGACAGAACCACCGGTAAGCTGCAAACCTCTTCTATTAAATCCGGGGTGGAGAAGGGAGGTGTGTTTTGTATCCTATGCTAACCAAACTTGTGGGGTACGATTACTGGGACTGCTTCTTTGCCTTGTTCGGTTGTTGGATCTTTTTGGCACATGCAAACTCAAACCTTGCTGCTGTGGTGTGTTGTTATATCTCACATTTGCAGGTCCGGCCTCAAACTGCTGTTGTGTTTACCCACATCCAGTCCTCCTGTGACATTCGGCATCTCGACCTGTGTTGCTCCATTGGTACCCCTGGATTTCCATCGGCATCCATTCTTTTCTCCAATTGATCGCTCTGGTTCTTTCTTCAAAACAAAACCAGAGCAGTACATTGGGAAGAAGAATTCATCGGCTACACTACGTGGGCAATCTGATATCTGACACTTTCACTCCTTGGGTTATTCCATTAGAATCACCTCTATGGCGCCATCTTGCGATTTTCACAATAGCATTTACAAAATGGCATTCCTTTCAACTTATTTAGTTACTTGTTATCATGTGACTTTCTCCTTTGCACATTGCAGCATTTCATAAAGCATTTCCAAGATGGTGGCAATTTGTGATACAGATCGAACATCTTTAGGATGGCAATTTAATGAACATGCCGTCATGGTAATCTACATTTACCCTATTCAAAGAAGCACAACACATTTCAGACACCTGTATTATGAATAGTACAGCACTACGCTGGTAGCACATATCGGTATTTACCATTTCAAGATGGCGGCTTAACCGCAGGCGCATGACATCATGACGTCATCACGCATTTGCGTGTAAGCACATGACGTCATTACGCCAACTCCATTTTCCGTAAAATTAGTACTATTTAAAGACGGTCACAAACTCCTATTCTTTATGGCAGACGGACCATCCTTTCGGACGAGACGGACCTAGAGACAGCACGAGTAATCATTTGGTAAACCCATCCCCAATCCTTACCTTTACAATTGCTCCTTGTTTTAGCCCATATTCAATCAGCCTACACTTGGGAGCTGATTAAAATTCTTTTCAATTATTTAAACCTTTGTTCAAAATGACTTTTCCAAAACGCTTTAACCCAATGTTGACATCCATGCACATTACCTTTTAAATTAGATCTGCTAGAATACCACACATCTCCAATACGGTTGATGACATGGATTGCTTTCACATTTTTAGGAAAGACTTCAGTTGACACATTGGACACAAAACAGATGTATCCATAGCAAATCTTTGTTTGCAGACCATTTGAAAATTCTAAGAGACACAAGATATAAAAGCTTTGTAAATATACCAGCCCTGAGTCTAGAATTCACTTTTTTGTTAACAGAAGATATGCAAGACATAATAACCTGCAATCTCCTCTCTTCTCCTTAGATTTTCTGACCTATGCAACACCTAGCACCCTACAGAATGGACAGTATCATCAAAGTCACCAATCCATCTTAGTGATTAGAACTTTGCTTTCAAACACCCATTTTTCCTCCTGATGAACCACTCCAACCTTGAAGTGAGAAACATGTGTCGAGGATCTCGAGGACCTCTTAATAAATCAGAGGACCTCTTCAGAATTCAGTGCCTACAGCTTTCAATTGGACTACAACATCATACTTAGACCCTTGGCCTGTAACATATTAGGGGAACCAGGTTATTATCAACATACAGGTCATTAAACTAGAAATCCAAAGGAACTCTCTTAAATAGCAAGGAGACCTGGCGCCCACCCCCACCCAACTGATGGTTTTCTTTACAATTTACGCAAGGATCTTCAAATAATCAGGGAGCTGGGAAAAGAGGACAACCTAATCAACAATAAAACAAGTGTTTGGAAAACAGTTGACTCGAACAAATGACTCAAAAGACATTCATCGATAAGGAGTCCTGACCAATCAAACATCAAATCACAAACTGACCAGTTTGTAACAATTTTTGTTCTTCATTTCTTGTCAATGCAATAGTGAATCAACTATATCATTTTAAGTTTGTTTCTATATTTCTATGCTATACATTTAAGAATAAAAATCCAAATTGATATCAAAATAGAACTAATTTGAACTTATCATTTATTTACCAGAGAAATGCAACCTTGGGATTCTAAGTTTAAGTATGCGTTGCAACTTCAAGCATGAGGGCAGGAGTTGGCCTATCCTGCTGGAAGCCCCGCTAAGCGAGGGCGATAAGGGAGGCACTGTCCCAGCCCTTCTGGAAGCCCCAGACCCCGAGCCTCTCTGCATAATAAATTTGGGCCTGACTTGCAGGCCGGCGGCTGCCAGTCGGAAGCAGGAGGGCTCAAGCAGGCCTGTTGCAGTCTGCTCATGCCCACTGGCTTCAGCCTGTTGGCCCCAATCGGGCCCATATAGCCGGTGGTTTCAAGAACAACAAGGGCACCTGATATCATGGTGGGGCGCACAAGGCCTGCTGCGCAAGTCTGATGCTAGGAGTTTGAGCCTGCGCACTTCACCGCTCCTCCTCCTGTGAATGCTGTGCACCTGAGCAGCTCAGCGGTGGCACTGCAGTAAAATACATTTTGCTACAAGGCCAGAGGTTCTCTGTGCAACCAATTTACTCGCCTTTTCTCTCCTTCTCACTCTCACATCACACACACTTCACTTTTTTTTCTTTCACAAATAAGTCAGATAAAAGCGCGGATGCAGTCCCCCGACCCCCACTACCAGAAATAAGGCAGTTGAGTTGAGTCACAGTATCCCACATTTGAGGACATTGTAGGCAGGGGTCAAATCCAATGTGCAATGGATGAACCTCATGGAGCTCTGCCTCTATAATTACAGACTCTCCCCTGTCAGGTAAGTATGCGTGGCAACTTCAAGCGTAAGGGCAGGGAGCGAGGGTGAGAAGGGAAGCACTGACCCAGCCCTTCTGGAAGCCCGCAACTCCGAGCCTCTCTGCATAATAAATTTGGGCCTGGCTTGCGGGCCGGCGGCTGCCAGTCGGATGCAGGAGGGCTCGAGCAGGCCTGTTGCAGTCTGCACATGCCCACTGGCTTCAGCCTGTTGGCCCCAATCGGGCCGGGCCCATATAGCCAGAGGTTTCAAGAACAACAAGGGCACCTGATATGGTAGGGTGCACAGAGCCTGCCGCGCAAGTCCGATGCTAGGAGCCTGTGCACTTCACCGCCCCACCTCCAGTGAATGCTGTGGACCTGAGCAGCTCAGCGTGCCGCTGGCCCTCTTGTCTGCAGCAAAAGAAATTCTGCTACTAGGCCAGGGGCTCTGTGTGCAACCAAGCTACTTGCTTTCTCTCTCCTTCTCCCTCTCACATCATTTGAGGACATTGCAGGGGTCAAATTCGATGCGCAATGGATAACCTTTATGGAGCTCTGCCTTTCTGATTACAGACTCTGCCCTGCCAGGTAAGTATGCGTTGCAACTTCAAGCGTAAGGGCAGGGGTTGGCCTATCCTGCTGGAAGCCCCGCTAAGTGAGAAGGGAGGCACTGCCACTGACCCAGCCCTACCGGAAGCCCTGAGCCTCTCTGCATAATTAATTGGGGCCTGGCTGGCGAGCCGACGACTGCCAGTCGGAAGCAGGAGGGCTCAAGCAGGCCTGTGGCAGTCTGCCAGGTGCCCATGTGGCCCTGAGCTGCCAGGTTGCCCCACTTAACAAGAGCTACTCAGGCAGGGTGCCTCCAAGCCGGACATGGTAAATGGCAATACATGACATGCAAGCAGCCTCTGTTTTACTTACTGTGCCACCAGTCCACCTCTGTTGTCCAAGGTAATAGTGCCACTTCCGAGCATATAGGCCTCAAATGCTGGAAGTGAAACAAACGACTCAAGTAACTCCTCGACTGCACCGAGCACCTCCACCCAAGGTGCCAGCTGCCACGCTTCACGCACGAGGTGAATGTCAGAGTGAGTAGGAGGCAGGAGCAACCGTGTGAGCAACTGTGTTTGATTGGCTGTAGCAGTGCAGCATGTGCATCCCAAGCGCTACTACAGCCAATCAAATTAACAGCATGTGACTGCATCAGTTGCGAGTGGCTGCACATAGCCATGCAGGCCGTCAACATTGGATGAATAATGTTCAACAAAAAAAATTAATGATGAAGGGAGGGCATGTGTGCGGTGCAACCCTTCAACATTGGATGAACAATGTTCAATAGCACAAAAACCAACAAAAAATCAATGATGGAGCGAGGGCACGTGCATGGTGCAGACTGTCAACATTGGATGAATAATGTTCCAAAAAAGAAAATCAACAAAAAAGAAAAAATCAATGGAGGGAGGGCACGTGCGCTGCGCGGTAAAATAAACAATATGCGCGGCTTCTCAATCAAAGGTGCGTTGCCGGTGAGTTGGGGAGACCGATGCACGGCCGGTATGTGTTGAAGTCAAGGTTGCAAGCGGCAACATTGTATAAAGAGCGCAAGAAGGAAGATTTGTAACGTGTGTGATGAAAGACGTGAGGAAAGCTGAATTGCTGATGGATGTTTGAACTAAGAGAAGAAAGATACAACACTTGTGACAGAGTGGTCCGGCACAGCGAGTGTGCTCAATCGAAGGTCTCTGTAAGGTGTCCAGCTAAAAATGATAAAAAGTAAAAGTAAAAGATTAGAGTGAGAAATTAAGTGAATCGAAGTGGTTCTGTGACGGTTTAAGCAAAATCCATCGCACAAAGAAAAGTCTTTGATTTTTACACGGTCCGAGCCCGAACGAGGGAGACCAATTTAGAACATTGTGTTTAGGGGTCCGAGCCCGAAGGAGGGAGATCCCTGGTCCGAGCCCGATTGAGGGAGACCAATTGTGAAAAGGCGTCTGAGCCCGAATGAGGGAGATCCGTGGTCCGAGCCCGAATGAGGGAGACCAATTGTGAATATTGTGCTAAAGGGGGACAAAAACTGAAGGAGAGACCCATGGTGAATAGTGAACCCAAGAACTTGTGAATGTGAAAAACCTAAGAAGAAAGGAACTTTAGTGCTTGGTTGTTACGTCAGGCCCTCTGTAATAAAGAGACTTTGAATGGTAAAGAGACTTTGGCAGAGAAGGTCCTGATAACCTATGCTTTGAACTGTACCCTCGTGGCAGAGAAGCCAGAGTTTGTTCAAAGCTCGAACGTGCCGCCTTGTCCCGTGCTGAAAACGTGGAGAAGGGAAGCCAACTGCTCAACTATCCTGACATATTCTTTCTTGAACACTTCTTTTGCATACATTGTTATCCCACACCATTTGTATTTAGAAGTAAGGATTAGCAATAGGTTTATTAGCATAGGCCCTTTTATTTTTGACAAAGGACTGCGTTATTATTATTTGATGGCCGTAGCTTGCTCCCATCTTTAGATTTAGGGTTGGATAGGCATTTAACCAACCCATTGAGGTTCAATAAACACCCTTGAACTGTGATCACTTGCGTCTGTCTTCACTGTTTGATACCATGCTTTCCTTACACCGCTCACGGCCTGACCCGCTACAGGTTTTACCAACCCAACATATGTGGCTTCTTCCACCCCAGCACCACCCTCATTTCACCCTGCACCTAACATGCCCGTATAGCAGGAAGTCACAGAAAGAATTAGAAGATGCATTGGAGGCAACACAAGCGGAGTTGGCCAGCTTGAGGGCAGTGAAAGAGGGAGAAAGCAAACATGGGTGTGGTTTGGATGAGTGGAGGGCAGGAGATATTATGTTTAGTCTGGAGGCCACCATAATAAAGGATGTGCATGTTGAGAAGGAGAATGGTGGCGATCGTGGTGCAGAGAGTGTGGGTCACAGGACAGTGAGTTCGGACAGGGTTGCAAATAGGGATTTGCGGGAAGGAGAATGGGACACCGTGGAAAAATTCCAGAATGAGGAGGGGGACGCCCAGGAGGCAACAAAAGTTTCACTGAGAGTCAAGAGCTTGAGGGGATCACGACTGAGGAGCAGATTTGGAGAGCTAGCAGTGGCAATGAAAAAGAGAAGTGATGAGCGCAGAGCAAGGCATGTGTGGGCACACAGATGCCATTATTGCATAAAGGCCCGCGGAGGGTGCATTATGTGCCCTGGGCTCAGATGGACAAGAATAATTTGATTAAAACGCTCCCGCCCCTCACTGCCGGGGCCAGAAGGTGGATATATGCATTTGAGAAGCAGACAAAAGGGATCACTTTGGCAGTGGGAGATATGAAAAGTTTGCTTGTTGCAATTGTGGGAGATCAGGCTGGCGATGTGTGAGTTAAAGCAGGGTATAGGACGCGCTGCGGCAGGCGTTCCCAGACACACCGGACTTGAAGTCTATAATGCAGTACACCATGGAGGTCGATGAAGACCTTGCGCAGTACATTTTAAAAGTTCAGGAGATCTGGCAAGCGGAGACGGGAGACCAGTGGGACGATCAGCTCCTCGTTTTTATTTTGTTATTAAGAGGGGGTTGGCCAAGGAAGTTCAAAAAGCACTTGAGAAGATAGTGGGAATAGAGGCAAAGGGGTGGGTAGAGATACAGACTATCATTATACATCACTGTAAGAGGATTAAAGAGCGAGAAAGGCAAACTGCTCAGAGGCTGAAGGCTGAGGAAGTGAAAACAGTGCAGACAAAAATTGCTAAAATAGCAGTTAAAGGAGCAGTAATGCCAAACACAGAGACAGACTCAGCAGAGCAGACTGCAGCACACCCAGATGTCAGCATAGCAGCGTTTTGGCCAGGCGGAGGATAACAAGGAGGTCATCAGCAGGGAAGAGGTGGATACCAAGGGAGCAGAGGGGAAAGGGGGGATGGGACCCAGAGAGGGACCTTCACAGTGTTTGAGTTGTGGGAAGTGGAGGCATTTTGCGAGGGAATGTAGAAGTAGGCAAGGAGCGGAGTACAACACACACAGTCAACCCACCCCTGTACCACCGCAGCCATATTCCTTCCCACCTCTAAACCCTATGAAATACAGCAGGCTTGCTTAAGCAATTCATCTTTATGGTCAACAAGGGTGCCACTAAATCATGCATCAGTGAGGGGAACTTTCAATTATCAGGTGAAACTCTTGACACACAAGGATTCTCTGGGGCTGTCGCCACGGTTCCCTACACCAAAGAGGTAGCAATCAAAATAAGAGGAAAAGTGGTGTGTGCACACTTATTGTACTCCGAATCATGGCATCCCTGTAGATCCGGATATGTTTGTGTATGAGATCACAGTTTTACATTATGCAGTGCCTCAGATCGGTAAGGCGTGTTGACGGGTGCCGTCTGATTTCATTTTCTGGCCCGTGCTGACTCCAGAGCTTGTGGGAGGAACAATACTCTCCCTAGATTTACAGGGCCTGGTTGTGTCAGCTAAAAGGATTGTTGTGGTCGAAACAGACCCTGATGGGTGCGAGTGGCATACTGTGTTATGTATTGATCCCACAGTGCCCCTTCAAGGTGGTATCAGATACAGAGCTGTTTGAGGATCAAGTTGATGATGGAGAGATTCTTTTGCCATTCTGTATTCCCTGTGGCATTATAGTACAGGAAATGTTTTTCATCACATCCCGCGCTTACTACCCATTGTAATGTATGACCAATAGTAGACTGGGCATAAATAGGTGCCTTGCGGCTTGGTTTATTGTAGAAGATTAAAGATATGTTTGTTAACTTCAGAAACTTGCAACTTCAATTAATTATAAAACCATATAAGTAACACTGTATGGTTTAGCCAACATGAGCTTGCTGAAATTCAGACATTACAGAGCTGTTGCAAAACCACATATAGGAAATTACAAGATTTGCCAAACGTAGACTTGTTCAAAATCTGACATTGTACTAGACATGGATCCAAAGATATGTTAAGTAAGCCCTAAAAATATTGATATTGCCGCCAACACGTGTTTCAACACTCTGGGGTCATCATCAGGGCGTAGATATTATGCAATACTTTGAACAGGTAATGAAAATATGCAAGTTGTACACACATACATTGGTTTTAAATCCATAGAAAGAGGAACACTGAGGAGAAAGGGGGGCGGGGAAAAGGGGAAAAAAGGAGAAAAAGGACAATTTATTAGCGCTGCGTGTCCCCACAGTTACGAAACATTTGGTAAATTATAGGTTGGAAACCACACTTGATTGTTGGTGCTTAATGGACCACCAGTGCATTTATGAATAATCATGCTTTTGCATGCTGAAAATACATGCTGACTCTGTATTTTAGGGACAGCATTATAGTATAGTATCGCAAAGTGAAATGTTCTTTGATGGCCTTTGTTGCCCCGCACCCCTTCACTGAAACAGACTTAGAACAGGTCCAGGAAAGGCTATGGATAAGAAAGGCCCACGATGTAGGGCTCTTGCAGGGGGTGGTGCCAGTTCAAATAATACTCAAGCGAGGCGCAGTGCTGTCCCCGGGCTTAATAGTACACACTGTCCAAAGAGATGGAGGAGGGAATACGAGATACCATTGTTGCACTCCTGAATCAGGGGATAATTGCACCTTCCACCTCCCCATGCAATCCGGCTATCTATCCGATCAAAAAGCGAAAAGGAGTAAGTTGGAGAATGATACAGGATCTCTGCACTCTGAATGACATTGTACAGGCAGAATTTTCTGTAGTTCCGTACCCTGCAACAATTCTGTGCAGCATTCCTAAAGAGGTAACACAATTTACAGTGGTGGATCTAAAGAACGCCTTCTTTTAGATACCCTTGCACCCCGACACGCAGTACCTCACCGCCTTTACGCATGGAGGGATGCACTTCGAGCACACGAGAATGCCCCAGGAGTACTGCGAGTACCCCAATATTTTCAACATAATATTACATGCTGATTTAGGTAAGATTCAGGTGCTCAGTAGAATAATTCAGTAGGTTGATGATTTGCTGGTGTGTAGTGAGAGCGAGCGACAATTGCACCTGTTAGCATACAAAGGGTACAAAGTAGAGAAGGCGAAAGCTGCCATATTGCCTCCAGGAAGTGCTCTATCTGGGCCAATTGATATCTGTTCACAGGAAGAAAATAATACCCGATCGTGCAGCTTCAGTACGCCTAAGACTGTCAAAGAAAAGCAAACATTTCTAGGGTTGTGCAACTGTTGCAGAGGCTGGATTTTAGATTATGTGGCATAAACCAGGCTCCTTTTGCAGGGCCTCAAAGAGACTCAAAAGAATGACCTCAAGTTTGCATGGACAGAGGACATGATCACCAGCTTCAATTACCTGACAGGGGACACTTCTACTGCCCCAGTGCTAGCCACCCCTAATTACACACAAGAGTTCTGTTTTCTCATTCCAATGGCCAACTGATGACTGCAGTGCTTACACAGAAGAGTGTGATGGATCACAAGCCATTAGCATACTACTGCAAAGCGATGCAAGGCCAGTTCCCATGTGAACAGGTGTTTCCTGCAGCTGCATTTGCAATTGAGAAAAGCTCCACAATTGTAATGGGGTTCTCTGTAACACTGCATATGGAACATGAAGTATTTGTCATTCTTGAACAATCCAAGACAACCCTAACCACACAGCGGATATCCACATCTGAAATCATACTATACAGCCCAAACATGCATATAGTGAAGTGCAATATAGTAAATCCTGGCACCTTTTTGACAGAACTGTACACAGACAAAGACCTTGTGAGACATGATTGTGTGGCATTTGACAGCGAGGAAGATGACATCCCGAAACTGAGGGACGGGGGGTCCCTTTTCGTTAATGGGTCAGTAACTATTGACCAGGGAACGTGCTTGAGGCATACTGGGTCAACAGTGGTCCGCCAAGTAGATGGGGTCTATGAGGTATTGGTGCAGAAAAGGTTACCCATGAACTATCCAGCCCAAGCAGCAGACCTTATAGCACTTATCAAGGTAGTTCGTCTCAAGGGTGCTGCATGACCATCTAATCTGATTTGGCATACGTCACCACCACGGAGCATGCAGGTCTTGCACCTTGGAAGAGGAGAGGGTTTAGGAGGGCTAATGGGTCCCCGGTACAGCATGCAGCAGTGTTAGACAAACTGATCGATGCGCTATCCCAGCCTTCATTGACAGCGGTGGTGAACAGCACTACACAAACTAACAGCACATACAAGGTCTCACTCTGTAAGCAGTGTATCTGCCGGTGCCAAATGTTTCCGAGTACCTGGTGGTAGCGCAGAGCATAGAGCAGCTGCCAGACTCATAATTCCTTACCGATTGCACAACTGATTGAGTTGCAGCGACGGGCTTCACAGGAGGAGAAAGATCTATGGTTAAAGAGGTGATGTAAGCAGTCCCCTACAGGTTTATTGTGGTGACAGGAAACCTTGCGCAAATTGCTGATGGTCGCATTGGACCAGCTGCATCATCCTTCCCATGTGTCGAAACAACATATTGCTGCGGATATACAGGAGGACTGGTTTGTCCCCAGTCTGCGGGAGGCAGTAACTAAAATGGTTACTACATGCCAAACTTACAGCACGGGTCTTATTCTGAGGAAAATCCGAGGTACCGTGCCCTGCACTACTGGCCCGTTCAGCGAAGTACACAGACTACGCGGACATGGGGGAAAAGGTGTAATGGATCCCCTTATCTAATAGTTTTTTGTGTGTCCCTTCTCAAAGTGGGTGGAGGCCGGTCCTTGTGCAAATCCAGATGCTAAATGCGCTGCCAAGTTTTTGGTCTGAGAGGTTTTCCCTTGTTGGGGCGTGTGCAATGTAATAAGATCTGATAACGACACACACTTTTTCAATGAGCTCTTCAAAGAAATAACAGCATTACTGGGCATCAAGCATCGCATGTGCACAATTGACCACCCCCAGGCCAATGGGTTTGTGAAGAGGATTAGCAGGGTATTGAAAAATTGTCCAAGCTCTGCACCACGTTAAAGAATTGGGCGCACTGCCTGACCCTTGCACTGTTTAGAATGAGCATGCAGCCCTGTAAGGATCAACATTTGTCACCCAAAGAGGTGGTAACGGGGAGGCGGATGCACACACCCCTATCTCCCATCAGGAGAAAATCTGATGCTCACAGGGCTGCGTCCGTGTTGAGTGACAAATTTAAAAGCTGTTTGCTCTAACAAAAGCCATAAAGTGTATCTATCAACAGATAGTGACACCAAGGACTGAAGACCCGACCAGCGCTACATCTGACACTACAGCAACATCATCTCCTCTCCAGCGAGTCCCAGAAGACCTTGTGTCCACCAGTGGAGTTAGCCTAGATAGAACAGCCCCTTTGAGGTTGTCTATGCTACGCCACTTGCAGTGAAAGTTTGAGAGCTGCGATATTCGGTGCATCTGTCTGTTGTCCGTAAAGCATCCCCAAACCCCACCCTCCGCCCATGTATGGGAACTCATTAGGGTGGAAAAAAAATGGTCACGCACCTTGTATCACACCATATATGTGTTCTGAATAAACATGTGCAGCTGGACCTTGAGCAATTAATCAACCTGTGCGATAAAAAACAAACCCTGCTAAACATTATTTGCACAAAATCTCTATTTCTTTTCTCTCTCTCTCTACCATTTTGCAATGGATGTATACGGGTCCAACCATTCAATTTATAACAAGCAACATCCTCCCTTTCGAGAATACTCTCTCATAACATTGTTTTTCTCCACGCATACCTGTGTTATGCATTGTGTAGCTGGTCTTTTTCGCAATTTCTATGTTTGGATTAGGTATATATTTCGGATGTAGTTTTATATGGGGTGGTCATACAAAAGGGGGAGATAAGACATGCAAACATTGCTAATAATTCCTTAACTTATGGTTCATCAACATATAACGATGCTGTAAATATATATTTATCAACACAGTGACTGAAATGAATAATACCGCGGCTGCGGACCTTGATACAAAGCCTAATGCAATTACTAATAATAAATCTGTCACCCAGCAACACATGGGAAAGCTTGCAAAGTTACTAATGTGTCATTATTTCCTGATCTGTTTTCTGACGTAATTGCAAATGTTAGTTTCTCTCCTAGTGTTCCACAGGTTATTGGTTCAAAACGTTTTAAAAGACAAGTTAGAAGGGTTAAGTACGATCAGTACCAGGGACTTGGGTCAGATAAATAGAAGATGTGCACCATCCAGAGTTAAGAAATCATTTTTCCCCACTGAGGTCATGGGGAAAAAGAAGGCTAATGGAAGCTGTTAGGTTTGTTCCTTGATACCATACATGTCAGAAGCCCCCAAGGTATTAATGGCACAGGAAACTCCGATTTTGGAGGCTCAATGTTTACTGCATCTGACTTTGTGCATATTGTGAAGCACTTTCCAGGCACAAAGAGTGCGACTCGAAATAATAGATACCGACCCACTGCAATGTGCCCAAAACTCCAAAAGTGTGCAGTGCTTGCAAAGACCGTACCTAATGCTGAAAGGTGTGAATTTCGTAGCAAGCAGATGGCAAGAAACTACACTGAGCAGTATGGCAGGAGGACTTGTAGGATTCGGAGAAGAAGTGATCCAAAAAGTGAATGCGGTATGCATTGGGTACTGCAATGAGCATGTGGCAAAACTCACATGGGTCGAGGCAATGGAGAAACCAGTGAAGGTGCAAAAGCAGGAAGAATATGAACTATGTTTTTATAATGAAGGGAGCATCTTTGTGGGGACCAACATCAGGTGCAACAAGACATTATACATTCCAGACCTCAAGAAAGGGACAGCAGCCATGATGGATAACTACTGAGTGTGCGGCCAGCAGGCTTTTCTGCACCTCCCGCCGTCATGAAGGGGCACCTGCCCACTGGCCTGGCTGCACTCAGCACTCAAGGTGGTCCCTGAAGAACGCATGATAGTGGGACTCGGTGGCTTGTCGGCCCAAATACCAACACCAGTGCTGGATGTCCCCATCACAGTGCTGCCGCAGCAGCCTATGCTCTGCATCCTGCCAGAAAAGGAGAAAAAGGAAAAATTGCAGAGGTCAAATAATT
Source organism: Ambystoma mexicanum (assembly GCF_040938575.1). Classification (NCBI taxonomy): domain Eukaryota; kingdom Metazoa; phylum Chordata; class Amphibia; order Caudata; family Ambystomatidae; genus Ambystoma; species Ambystoma mexicanum. The sequence goes on along the minus strand of NC_090936.1, from coordinate 98,945,411 downwards.
TGTCTCAAGATTCCTCACAGTTACTCAAAGAAATGCCACATTAATATCTACTGTACAGCAAGGAAGATACGTTTCTGCATCTTTGCGTTACCTGGAGTGCAAGCCAATGCGAATGCCAAATGGCTTCAGATTGTTCATTGGGAAGTGATCCAGCTGGCCAATGATGCTGAATAGGGCCTAAACTTGATCAAGATGGAGATGCGCACAATCTGTCTGATAACGTTGCAGTAGTGTTATGTGCTGGACCTCCTCACGGCCATGGAAGGAGGGGTCTGCTGGAAAATTGACGATTCCTGTTGCACCTACGTACCTCCTAACAATGCAGATAATGGGTCCCTCACCAATATAATAGGGGCCGAGCATAACCTTGGCACTCACATGAAAAGAGACGCCGACATACAGAAGAGTGACTGGTTCTACAACCTTTTTCCTGGGCACCATCCTGGATGGGGTGATTGTGAAGCAACTGGTTCCTGTGATCATGTTTGCGTTGGTGATCTTCTGTACCTGCCAGCTGGGGCTCCGATGCTGTGCCAAAGACATGCCTAGCAGCGCAATGACGATAGCCTCAATTGGGGCACAGGATGCACCTCGCGGTACAAAAGCTAGTGCAGTCAAAACTGATGACCCAAACAAGCCACACATGGTTGCAATAGATCAACACCTTCATCCTACAGGAACCAGCACAATTCCCCCACCAGATCCTGACAATTATGTGGAACACTGGGTAGATTTAGCTGGGGATGGGGGTTGTATATGTATATGACATGCACCCCTGAGTAATATGCACAAGCGGGAGAACGTTTACTTCCATATGTGGAGCATGGGTTCCAAAGGAAGGGCCACTGCCATACTTGGAAGAAGAAAGGTTGGAATGGGAAAGAAGGTAGAAGGAGAAGGAGGACCAAAAGCTCATATGGGAATTTGTTAATGTAGTATTAATGAAAGGGGGAATGTCGGGAATGTGCCAGACGTCCAAGCGGTTTCGAATGAGGCAAAGTCCTGGAAGTGGATGATAGGGGCTTGAGGAGGATACAGGGGGAAGGAGGGTGGCAGCAGGGGCTATTGTGTGCAGAGGGCAGGGCGTATTGTGGGCATAGAACATAGTGGGAATCGGGCGCCATCTAAGGTAAGAGCAGCCATATTGAAATCGAGGCCTAATGCTACACTGCAGCCACGGCTGCAGGCCTACGCCACAAACATGGGAATACGTGTGAAATAGGTTGTATCATGGGAACAGATGAGAAAGGCCATAGCTGCAGAGATTCATAGACCTTTCATTGTATCATGTTGCCAGCATTTCTTGTCCAGGGAAGAATGTGGACTGCAAGGCAATGAGGGTGTTGAGAGCTCTCAGTGTAAAGTGATCCCATGAGAAGGAGGTCACGGGCCTCCAACCTTTGCCCGTCCCAGCCCTAAGTAAAGCACCCAGCTACCCCGTCCCAAGACCCCAGCAATCTAAGGTAGCAGTCGGTCCCAGACTCCGACCATAAAACTGTTAAACCCCCCCCCCCCCAATCAATTAAAAAAGATCAGAAAGCAGGGACAAGCTGCCTTGACCATGGGTCATGACATTTGTGCTGCGAGGTGCCAGGAGGGGCAAACAACAAAGCTTTGGAAGGGCACCTATGTGTCTGGAATTGAGTTAGGGTGACCTCGAAGTATCCTCCTATCTCTTGTCTGCAGTGCCAGGTGCACACTAGCTTAGAGAAAATATTGTATTGTTTTTTCTCGTCCAACGAGCAAGTAATTGCAGTGTCCTGCATGATGACGTAAAAGAAGAAGCCCATGTGGAAGAAGATGGACAGACGAGGCTGGGACCAATGGCCTGGCAGACTCACGGCTGCTGGAGCTTTTGAATTTCTTCATTGTTTCCCTGGAGGCGACCTCGTGAGTGGCAAAGACAGCACAAGAACACAAAACGCAGTGCTGCAGTGTGTTCTTGTGGAGACTTGCGGCCAAAACGGGGTCCTTCTCTAGAGAAGAAATGGACTAATAAAGTCACTAACCCAGATAACCATGTGCCACATGTTCAAGGGAGCGATTAAATTAGACCATTTCCCAAGTAATACATTGAAAGGGCACAGATATTTTGTGCAGAAGGCTCAAGTGTTGTAGGAGCTTTGAAAAGAGTTTCTTTATGCTTACGTTTATATGCATGTATATGAATACAGAACTGATGTGTAAATCCTGTGATTTTGCAATGTGTCTTTCCACCAGCAGATTAGAGCCCGGATACCCCTAGCGGGGGCACAGTACCCCACTCCATGGACAAGCTAGGAGCTCTAAAACTACTACATGTGTGATTTGCTGAAGTATAAATGCCAAATTATATGACATTTGGCACAGAATAAGTCTGTTTTAACACAACACATACCATTGCATTGCATCTCATTCCAATTCCTTAATGGTGTCCTCTGGACCACACGGGTAGTCAGCCTACAGAGAGGGTGTTTAAGGGCATCAATCCTTCTCAGGGTCCCTCTCAGAGCCTTAGAGCCTGAGTACAGAGGCACAGCGCACAGAGCCCTTATAGTGCACTAATTCCTCTTTTGTTTGAGGCAGCTTTCTGAATTATGCAATTAAAATGTTTGTTATATGTTTATATTCTTTCCTTGGCTTTTCAATGCAGTGAAGTTTCTCAAAAGAATAGAAAGCAAAAGTAAGTCAGTATGTTAGCACGACAATAAACACAAAACAAATGATTACATGTTATTGAAGCCACCATTTCCTTCAAATCAAAGGATAACCTTTGGATGCCAAAAAGAGCCCAAATGTTTCTTCCCGTAGTCAGGGGACAGCAGCTCTTTGTGAAAGGAAAAAGCAACTTGCCTCCGGGTGGAACGAAGGAAAAAGGAAAGGCAGGATCCTCCCGCCTTTAATGCCTGGGCTTTGTTCTCAGCTTCAAATCTCAATTCCCAGAATGCCAGTCAACCTCAGTGGAGCAGATCTAAACAAAACTAGAAGCAATGGGCCTGGAGCAAACACACCAGCAAAGTTATGATGGGGTTAAATGGAAAAAACCCTTCCACCTAAAACTTGAAAGAATTCTTTTTTTTTAAAATGTGATTTACAGTTTATTACAAACTTTTATCAATACATCAAAAACCATCATGATCATCATAAACCGTATCCCCTTGACAATAAAAAGCCAAATATCCCAATCAAAACATTTGTCGGCTCTAATAACAACAAAAAGGGTAGCCTATTCCTACCCATACAAACTCATAAATAAAACATTTCTTTTTACCAATCAATTTTTGTGCTTATATCGGCCTACACATAGGCACGCGCATATGCCACAACACGCGTGGATAGGGCCGCTAATGGCCTGCCAACATAACGCAGGCTTTAAAACTGGAATTCATGGTGTAGAGCTGGAAGAAGCACCTTGGTGTCTTTTCATCTCTCCAGGAGTTCCTCACCGTCACCCGGAAGCTGTTAAACCCCATCCTCATGAATGCACTACCTGAAAGATGGCAGAACTTGCTGTTTTTGACAAACTATGACATGCACCTAAAAATGCACATTCCTTAAACCCGTTTCTATTGCTGTGTTCTGAGTACCCTGGGTATATCCTGTCTCTCTGTGCCACAAATGTTTTTATGTTATATTTCATTATCTCAATTGCCCGTCACTCGTTCTGAGTACCAAAAGGTATGCCCAATCCTTATAAATAGTTCAAATCGTTATGATGTACTCCAATAGGGCGCCAGACACTCCACAGAATGAGAAAATAATTGATGCTCAAGATTCAGGTAGACATTTTTATTACATCCAAATTGCCCATTTACAAATGCCCATAGTAGTTGACACATGTGCCCGTCTCACTAAGGCCCTTTTCAAAACTGGGCTATGTATATTGTTCACAATCACATGCAATGTGATTTGTCTAATAAGACAACATTACAACCTTTCTATATATACGTCTATTAGACATGACCTGGCTGTAGCAAATATCAATTACATCTTTAGACAGAAATCAGCATCTTATCATGATCACATACTGATGATCCGAGACTTGTTAAGTTTTGCTCTACAAAACAATGTGTTTTTGTTTAATGGTGTCTACTATCAACAACCTATTGGGATTGCAATGGGTGCGAGTTCTGATCCCTCCCTCACCAATATCTTCATGCATCAGTTTGAAGAGTCTTACGTGTTTTCTAATTCAGTGTTTTTAAAATACATTTATTTGTGGCGTTGATATATCGATGTAATCATGATTTGGCAAGGCACTGATGCTGAGCTCATCCAGTTTGTAGAATATTTGAATCCTAATAATTGGGAATTATCATTCACATACTGTCAGAGCACATCAAGTATTGACTTCTTGGAACTTCAAATATGTGTTTTGTCAACAGGGTATATTATTAAACCCTTTAGAAAAAGGACAGCTGTTAACTCATTGTTACACGCTAAGAGTTGCCAGAGAAAGTCAGCGGTTTTAAGCTACTACAGTGGTTCTCTTCCATACTGTCGATGTTGAAGTGTCCATGCGAGCAGGTTCACTCACTTTGAGGATGTTATTAAGCAAGTTCTATCCTGCAGCACAGCCGATGAAAAAGACTGGGAGGTCGAAACATGTTTCGGGCTTTGGACTTTGCTATCAAGATTAAAAACCTATCAGACACTTGTTTTGTGTCCCCATAACGTAGTGTGATTGTGTACCTTTATTGCTTGTCCACTTAACTAGGTCCCTTGAGGCAAGAGGGCCTTACTCACACCATCACCCGCTGCTTGGTTGGCTGTAGCATAATTAGTTTACCAGTAGTTTTGGGAGTTTTCGACGTGCACAAGTGGTTCTTCTCTGATAATTTCCTCAAACGTGTTTTGAATAAGTATAAGTATTAATTTAAGTATAGGGCAAATAGCTTGCTTTCTACATCGAATTGCGTGGGCCAATCCGGACTCCTTTTTTTTAAATATAGGCATTATTATAGAACCTTTCCATGATTTTGGTGTGGTCTTAATTTCTATAATCTTTTTAAATAATTGTGTCAAGATCTGAGCCCATAACCACAGATTTTCTTTCAAAGTGTAGTTACTCAGGACATTCGGTTCTGGGGCTTTCGAATTTGATAGTATTTTGATGTGACGTCCAAGTTGATCTATAGGACAATCCAGGGTCCAAGGGACTGGAAGCGTGCTATGGTGGAAATCAATCACATTTCCCTCATATACATTATATAAATGTAGCTTCCAGATTTCCTCCATAATCAGTAATTCTGCAATTTTATTTAGAGAGTCCATTAAGAAATCTGCCAAAAATGTTCAGTATTTTCCCTGGTAATTATCTCCAATATGTGTTTGCTGTCTTCTGGAGTTAGATTAAAATGGTAACCCTTGAACTAGTTTTTATAAGTTTGGTGCAATTCTGATTCCTGATTCTTTCCAAGATTGGTACATCGGTTTTCTTTAAATGTCACCAGGTGTGCCTCAAGTGCATCGGTTTTTCTTGCACCACTCTGTCGTATCTATGTATATGTAACGCTTATCTGGACTCCTGGGGAGCGTACTATTCCTTCAACCCGTAGACCTGTTACCTTGAAGCCTTTAGGATTCTTTTTTCTGTTAAGACAGACAGATAGCAACAATGAGGTATAAGTGCTAGATGAAATGTATATCAATACCTAGAATTTTACTCCCCTCTGACTCTTTTGCTAACACCCTTCTCACCTGTGTTTTGTAATATTGGAGCTCCCCATCCTCCTTTCAACAGGGACGCGTTGAGATGGTGACATTGCCAAAACCTAGAATGCTGAAGAACTCAGTAATTCTTTAAGGGCTAGAGTCTTTTTAAAAGAATGAGTATATAGGTAGATAAACAAATGAAGATACTGTAGTCCTTCAGAGTTTTAAAATGATTCCTACGTTGGAGAGATCTCTCATACTAATTACTTTTGTCTTTTCCCCTATTTGCAGATTCTAGGGAGTTGGAACGCTGACTACGAATGACGCACACCTTTAAGAATGAGTTTTCTTCATGACAAAGGAACCATGGATGCAGAATAGCTGCAGGGATACTCAGGATGAGAAAACATAAAAACGTAAGTTTGTCTATTCGGAGTACTTGTCAGGTTCGGGCTCACCCTCCCAATTCCCCTCACCTGATTCTTCGGATAATGCTTCTGTGGGAGTCTTGACCGGGGTCTTGCGACTCAACCTCTTTTCCGTAGCCAGCTTATCCTTGGGCTTGTGGTCCTTCTGGTCATGTAAATAGGGTCTGGCTTCCCCAGAGGCCACCTTGACAAAGATGGAACCCTACCCTCGGGGGACCCCTGGGAGCCAGCCCCAAGATCAGGGAAAAAGCCAAAAGGCAGAAAAAACCCTGAATGAACGGTGAAGCAGATGGAGATTCTGTAGTCCAGGTAGGTAGAGCTTGATGAATGATATGGAGCGAGACACAGCCAAAAGAAGACACACTTCCGAGTTCCAAGTCCAGTAGCAATGGAATCCCCAAAATAGGAAACGTAGGTAAGTATATCGAAGCAAGGAGAAGGTAAGGATTAGCTGTTCACAGTACAAAGGAAGAAGAATATGGAAAGTATAAAAAGAAGGACTGCCAGAGATTGCTTAGAGTGGGGTGACAAAAGATAGATTAGGTCAGAAAAGAAAATAAGGAAAATAACTGGCGAGGAAGGAAATAACTGGTGAGGTAGAAGGGCGGTCTTCAGGAGTCCAGTATGGACGTAGAAAGGGTGACAAAAAAGGAAAGGCGAGATCAGCCGAATGAGGTAAAGGTGACTTGGGAAAAGTCACAAAAAGTACCCAGAGAGAAAGAATAAGAAAGGTTGCAGAAATGGCAATAGACAGCCGACAATAGGAAGGAAGGTGCGGAGGGTCGCGGAAGGATGTGCGACTCTCCGAACACGCCGCGAACGATCACGTTACAATACCAGAAGAAACCGAAAAGTAAAAAAGGGAAATGCGAGAGTCGCGTAAGAGGATAGAAAGTATGTTAAAGCTGAATGAACGTCAGAAAATGTATAGTACGAAGAGTAGATAAGGACCGAAGCGGAATTGTAAACAGGAATTCAAGGAAGGCTGCTACGAGTGAACAAGAGAAGAAACTTCGGATTAGCAACGGAGCGTCGTGCAAAAGGGTAGAACGCAGATACAACGCTCTGAGCAATGGGCGGAGTCTGTATTTATACGTGGCTCTGCCATAATGAATGAGGACTAGAGCAGGGAAAAAGGTACGAGTCTAATGCCTCCATTGCTTCCACAACAACCAACCGCACTTCCTGACAGTATACCCTCTTCTCCTCGGAACCCCCCCCGGCTTTCCGGGTGTAATTGATGAAATCCTCTTAATCTGGGGGCGTGAATATGGCCTTCTAGTTCCCAGGATCATTCTTCAATGGGGTAACCCTTCCAGTGGACCAGATATTGTATCCTGCCCATGCGATACCTGGAATCCACCAAATAGGCAACCTCATATTCATCCGGCTCTTGTGTCTCAGGAGTCTGCACCCCATGGAACCTTCACCGAAAAGGGTCTTCTCTGTATTTCTTTAGCAGCGAGGTATGGAAGACTGGGTGTAGCCTCCTGAGATAGTCAGGTAGTTTAAGCTTGTAAGCTACTGGATTGACTTGAGACAGAATAGGAAAAGGACCCAGGAAACGTGGGGAGAACTTTCCTGTGTGTACCCATTTTGGCAGAAATTTGGTAGACAACCAAATTAATTGACCAGTCTTCCAGTTAGGGTTGGAGCTTCTGCCCTTATCAGCCCACTTCTTCTGCGACTGTTGACTGAGTTCATATGCCCTTCGTGCCAAGGCATGTATTTCATGAAGGTCCTTTAGAACACTGTCGAGTGCTGGAATGCTGGTGGTCTGAACGCTCAGCGCTGGTAGATGCTTAGGATGATAGCCATATGTACAATAAAACGGACTCATCTGAATGGAGGTATGCATCGAGTTATTATATGCGAATTCAGCCTGCAGTAGGAACCGACACCATTCATCCTGTTGGGGGCTACAAAAGCATCTCAAGTATTGTTCTAGACCAGCGTTAAATCTTTCGTTCTGGCCATTACTTTGGGGATGATATCCTGAAGAAAGTGCTCTGTGGATTCTCAATAATTGACAAAGTGCTGACCAGAATCTGGAAGTGAACTGGGGTCCTCTGTCCGAAACAATGGTCCTGGGCAGGCCATGGAGACAAACTATATCTCTGAGAAAGGAGGCTGCAGTTTCTGGTGCTGAAGGTACACATGAGAAAGCCGAAAAGTGGGCTAATTTTCTGTAGGAATCCACGGTAACCATGATAACTGTCATGCTGTACGAGTTGGGGAGGTCTACTATGAAGTCCGTGGATATGTGTTCCCACGGACGTCCAGCCAATTGTGGTTGCTGTAATAAACCAATCGGTCTGCCAGTTTGGTATTTGTTGGAAGCACAAATAGGGCAAGAAGTTTCATAATTGTATACGTCCTTCCGGAGAGTGGGCCACCAGAACCCCCTGCTGAGTAATGCGTGTGTCTTCCAAATACCCGGATGACCAGATAAAGTAGTGTTGTGACACCAGGAAAGAACCTGTTCCTTTGACTTCTTGGAGGGAATGTAGAGTGCAGTGTCGTGATAATAAAGTCTGTCTTCTCCTTGTACAACCGTAGTGGGAAACTCTGCCTGTGCCTGATATTGTGGAATGAGATCTTGAAGAAACGGGACAGCCGTGGCTAATATCTTGAGTTCCGGAAAAACTAATTCACGACCCTGGTAAAATCCAGAGTCTTCTCCTTGGCTGCGGGACAAGGCATCAGCCTTCTTATTTTCAGAACCTGGTATAAAGGTGATGATGAAATCAAACTGTAAAAAGAAATAGGCCCATCGAGCATGACGGGCATTAGTACATTCCATCCACTGAAGCACCTGAAGTTGCGATGGTCTGTGCAGATACTGAATCTATGGAGAGCACCTTGCAGAAGGTGTCGTCATTCTTGGCATGCTAACTTGATGGCTAATAATTCCCTCTCGAGAACCGAATAGTTGCATTTGCTGGTTAGTAAAGTCTTAGAATAGAATGCAACCGGGTGTTCAAGGCCATCAGCCGATACTTGTAGGAGAATGGCTCCTACTGCTCCATTAGATGCGTCGGTCTCTAAAATAAAAGGTTTAGTCTGATCAGGCTGTACGAGAATTTGGGCGGATGTGAACAGATTCTTGAGATGTTGAAAGGCTTCTCTGGGTTCTTTGTCAAAGACAAATCTAGCCCCATTCTTGAGTAGCGTGGTGATAGGCAATACCACCTTGGAGAAATTCGGAATGAATCGCCTGTAAAAATTAGCTAAACCTAAAAACTTCTGTATCTCTTTGATGTTGGTAGGTTCCTTCCAATCTAGTATTGCCTTGATCTTATTTGGGTCCATTTCGATACTGTCCTTCGAAAGGATAAATCCTAAATAGGAAATAGAAGTTGTCTCAAATTGGCATTTTTCCAGTTTAACCAGCAATCGGAGAGTCTGTAGACGCTGTAACACCTTCTTTACCTGTAGACGGTGATCTTGTAAAGTTTGGGTGAATATCAAAATGTCATCCAGATAGATTACCACGGAAAGGAATAGCATGTCTGAGAAGATCGTGTCCATGAACCTCTGGAATATGGCAGGCGCATTGACCAAACCAAAGGGATCACCTTATATTCGAACAGGCCCAAAGGAGTCCGAAAGGCCGTCTTCCACTCATTCCCCTTCCGTATCCTAAGCATATGATAGGCCCCTCGAAGGTCCAGTTTTGTAAAATAAACTGCTACTTGGACTGCCTCAAGTATGTCCCGTATCAGTGGCATGGGGTAACGATCTCGGATAGTGATGGAGTTGAGACCCCTATAGTCAATACATGGCCGCAAATCGGCGGAGTCTTTCTTAGGTATGAAAAGCAAGGATGCGCCGCCTGATGATTTAGACTCCTGGATGAGTCCATGCTGCAAATTGGCGTCTAAATACTTCTCAAAGCACGTCTTTTAGGTAATGATATTGGATAAATTCGTCCAAACGGTACAACCGAATCTGGTACCAGGTCAATGGCGCAGTCTTCCTTTCTGTGAGGGGGTAGTAGTTTTGGTACGGTGTCTTGAAATACTTCAGAAAATTCCTGATACTGCACCGGAACTGAAGCAATGGTTATGGTTTTGAGAATTCTAGTCTCCTTCCTTTCTGACTTCTGGACTAGCGGGTTGATACAATTGGTTCCACAATACTGTGAGTTAAAACTCACCTTATTGGCAGTCCAGTCGATGAGAGGATTATGCTTCCTCAACTATAGAATGCCAATAACTAAAGGGAAGTGTGCAGCTCTGATGAGATCAAGGGTCAGATATTCTTGATGTTCTCCTAACTTCATCCTCATGGGTCACGTTTCCCTTGTTATGGGACCGGGCGACAATGGTGTTCCATCCACGCCTTCAACAGGTATGCGTCTTGGCTTAGTCCTTGAAGGCACAAGTTTCTCTCGGGCCCAATTTAAGTCAATGAAATTGCCTGCTGCACCACAGTCCAACATCGCCAGTACCTCAGTGGGTTCCGAATCTGTGAGCCAAATTAGTACCCGAAATACCATCAACTGGCAGTCCTCGGTCTCTTCTATTGGTCGGGAGTAGTTGCAAGGGTGGGTTCTTCGGAATTATGAACCGTCCTTGTAGAAGGAGATTGGGAAGGTGAGCTGGTGACTAGAGTGGTGTTGCAACCTCTTCTTCTTTCTTGTCTGCATTCCTGCATGCAGAACTCGATCTGTAGGGACAGAGTCATCAATTCTTGAAAGGAAGCTGGTCTTGCCACTCGCGCTAACTCATCTTTAATCTCGTTGTGAAGACCACGTCAGAAAATGGTCTTTCTTACGGAGTCTGGCCAATCCGATTTAGCTGCCAGTCTCAAAAAACAGGAAATATAGGTCTGTACGTCTGTGGTTCCCTGACTCACATCTAGTATTGCTGTTACGCAGTTGTTGGTCGTGCAGAGTATGGGCTATCCCTCTGTCCCCAAGTATCAGACTGACAACCACTGTAATACCGCCAGAGTGATGTTTAGGGCCAAAGGTGGTAGTCCGTAGAGTCAGGACGCGGGAACAACCGGAAGAACACCTGGAGCGCTGCAAGGTAAGGTATATGGTTATGTAATAGTACAGCGTGCAGTAATCTAAGTGTAAACATCCAAAGCACTGAAATACCTGTGAGTGCTGGAGCGTTGTCCCAGGGAGACTGACGTAGGCGTCAGACAGTGGTTTGAAAGTGGCAGCAGGTCCGGGCAGATGTGGCAGCAGGTCCGGGCAGGTGACCACCTAAGGCAGGACCGAAGTCCCGATGTAACACGTGATCCGTAGAGTATACCAGAGCAGTCTGAGGTCAAAAACAGGGGATCCAAGGTAGAAGAAGGGCTAAACACAAGGCAGTCCATAGGGCAGAGCGTAGGTCGGCAACAGTGGATCCAAGTTCCAAGGCAAGTAAAGGGCCAAGACACGAAGCAATCCGTTAGGGCAAAGTAGTTCGGCAGCAAAATATCCAAGGTTCCAAAGCAGGCAAGGGTTAGGCACTGAGCGGTCCGTAGAACAAAGCCGTGGTCCGACAAAGGAAAGAGTCCTGAAACGAAGCGTGAGCGACACGTGATCCAGAAGAGAACAGCTGTGAAGCAACGCTTTCCGTAACCGGACTCCTTTTATCCATTGAAAGGAAACACGTGACAACTGTCACGTGACGCATGTAACCAAAGCGTTTCAGTATTGCTAGGCAACGAGTCACGTGCTCCGCGCCGCGCTGTGTCGCGCAGTTCTCCGTGAATGGTGTGTGTTCCTGTGATGAAGGAGCCTCCAGTTCGCTTGCCACAAACGTGAAGGGCGATACACTCCAGCCTTGCCAAGCATGCCATGCCGTGCCCTATAGCGTGAAACATGATGAGGCAATAAGGTACCCCTGTCGGGACGTGTGTGTTTGGGTGCTGGTTGGGAAGAGGCTGTGGACGTGGAGGGGCGTGTCTTCATAGGAAGAGTAGTAGCCTGTGCGGGGAGTGGTGTGACAATTGCTTCTAATGATGTGTACAAGACTTCTGGTCAGTCGAATCGTTCCTTTAAAGCACTCACAAAGCGATCATAATCGTTTAGAGAAGGGTTGTTTCCAGTCACCAAAGGAGTGGCCCATGATAAGGCATTGCCAGTAAGGTTTGCAATAATAAATCCGACCCTAGATCGGGCCGTCTCATAAGCATGAGGTCTGAAAGTGAAAAAAACCAAGAAAGCGTCAAGATAGTCCTTAAGTCCTCCTAGATATCCATCATACTTGCCAAAGGATAACACCATGGGTGGCAAGTCACTGTGGTCATCTCGATGTAACACAACCGGTTGATGTAGAGAGACATTCTCTGTTCTTAACGCTTCTACTTCTACTGTAAGGTTCTGCATGGCCGCCACCAGCTCCTGGTACTGCTCCAAGGATGCCATCGGAACAATTTGGCGTTGTATGCTGTCAGGTTCGGGCTCACCCTCCCAATTCTCCTCACCCGATTCGTCAGATAATGCTTCCGTGGGAGTCTTGACAGGGGTTTTGCGACTCAACCTCTTTTCCGTAGCCGGCTTATCCTTGGGCTTGTGGTCCTTCCGGTCATGTAAATAGGGTCTGGCTCCCCCGGAGGCTACCTTGACAGAGATGGAACCCTACCCTCGGGGGACCCCGGGGAGCCAGCCCCAAAATCAGGGAAAAAGCTGAAAGGCAGAAAAAACCCTGAATGAAAGGTGGAGCAGATGGAGATCCTGTAGTCCAGGTAGGTAGAGCTGGATGAATGATATGGACCGAGACATAGCCAAAAGAAGACACTCTTCAGAGTTCCAAGTCCAGTAGCAATGGAATCCCCAAAACAGGAAAAGTAGGTAAGTATATCGAAGCAAGGAGAAGGTAAGGATTAGCTGTTCACAGTACAAAGGAAGCAGAATACGTAAAGTATAAAAAGAAGGACTGCCAGAGATGCTTAGAGTGGGGCGACAAAAGATAGATTAGGTTAGAAAAGGAAGCCCGCTAAGTTAAGGAAATAACCGGCGAGGTAGAAGGGCGGTGTTCAGGAGTCCAGTATGGACGTAGAAAGGGTGACAAGAAAGGAAAGGCGGGAGCCGCCTAAGAGGTAACGGTGACTCGGGAAAAGTCACAAAAAGTACCCAGAGAGAAAGAATAAGAAAAGTTGCAGAAATGGCAGTAGAGAGCCGACAGTAGGAAGGAAGGTGCGGAGGGTCGCAGAAGGATGTGCGACTCTCTGAACACGCCGTGAACGATTGCGGTAGAATGCCAGAAGAAACCAAAAGTAAAAAAGGGAAATGCGAGAGTCACGTAAGAGGATAGAAAGTATGTTAAAGCTGAATGAACGTCAGAAAAAGTATAGTACGAAGAGTAGATAAGGATCGAAGCAGAATTGTAAACAGGAATTCAAGGAAGGCTGGAATGAGTGAATAAGAGAAGAAACTTCGGATTAGCAACGGAGAATTGTGCAAAAGGGTAGAACACAGATACAACGCTCTGAGCAATGGGCAGAGTCTGTATTTATACGTGGCCCCGCCATAATGAATTGAGACTAGAGGGGGGAAAAAGGTACGAGTCTAATGCCTTCATTGCTTCCACAACGTCCAACCGCACTTCCTGACAGTACTTGCAACCTTCAAAAGCGAAGCCCGGTAAAAACTGTGAGGTGATAACTTGGTGAAACTTCAGGCACGTAAGCGCATCGAAAAACATCTTCTCTTTTGACTCTGTAAAGTTAGTTTTTTTAATAATTAAATACCTTTTGTGTTTTCTGCAGGTTTCAGAGTGCTGAGGGAAAACCTTCGGAAGATGCTGCGGCTGCGAGTGAAAACTTCTGACTGAAGAGGTGCTGAAAACAAACAATTATTCTTCTACGACAAATTACAGCGTTGAAGGAAAGCTTCTGTCAGGTAAGTCTTATCTGAGGTCTGTAATGTTCTGTAATCTATCACAAGACTAATATTTCTCTTTTCCTTAGTTTCTTTAGATTCTGTGAGGAGAAACGCCAGTAGCGTTACACCGCTGTCAGCGGAGCAGACGAGAAGTGCGCATTCCAGCGCAGGCGGGCTTAAGTATCTCCCTATGACAAATGATTCGTACCATGCTGATGCGTGTAAATGGACCCTCTAGGCGGCCATCTTATGAGTATGCAAATGACTATTGTAACCCATGGAAGTCTATGGAATTGTATGCTGTAAATGGTTTAAATGCCATATGTGCAAGGCTAACACCCACCTTTGACCTGCTGATTGATGTAAAGTGTTCCGCCTAGTCTGAATGTCTGAGTCAAGACTATGGTCCTCATTACAAGTTTGGCGGTAGCCTTGCCGGTAATGGGGAAATACAGGGCCATCACAACACTGGTGGACCCTGTATTTCCCCATTGCCAGGGGCCGGAAACCTTTACTCCCCATTCCCATTTAGCCCCACAGGGCTAAATGGGAATGGTGAGGCAGGATGGTGCTGGTGCATCCGACATACTCTGCTTGCGGGTGCCGGTACGCCCACCAGGTCCGACCTGGCGGGTAATAAGGCACCTGCGAGCGGAACTCGTAGTTTGCCGGGCTGGTAAACTTGTAATGGGGCCCTATGTGTTCTGACTGGGATCATGACAGTATACGCTGCCTCAATTGTCCCTTGTTTTTTTTATCTTCCACATTATGATCATCTATCAATGTTAGAAACCCCTCAGGGGTACACATCTCAATTCTGCTTTCCAGTGTTGTACAATCAACAGTCTGACACAATTGCAAGTTAAGGTTATGTGTGTTGGAAATCTTTGTGGCTAGCCTATTTCTGCTTGCTCCCACTACCAGACTGCTAACTGCTTTATTAACGTTGTAGCTTGCAGATATAGCGAATGTCGCAGTTAATATATGATCATTGACCTTCGTTTCCAACACAAGCAATTGTTTACACTTGTCAAACAAATCTTCAGAGAGCAGCAATTAATCGATACACAGTTTGTCGACATTATTTGTCCAGGTAGGGGCTGCAGGAATATCTCTTTCCACGCAGCCTTTAGTCCAGTCCAACATATGCCTCCAAATCCTTCCTTGTTTGGTACTCTTTGAACTTAGCAGCAATATTGGGCTCCACTGCATAACTACAATCTGAATTGAAATCTCCCCTATTAACATGGTTGCTATTCACACCTTCTTTGTAAGCACCTATAATTTCATTGACACGTCAGAAAATCTTCTACAGGCATTTTTTCAGGATAAAGAGACACCAACACAACTATATTACTAGAGATTTCCCTAAAGGTAAACTTGGTTACCAGTAAACCATAAAAACGATTAGAATTTATTTTGTGCTTCATTATTATATTTTATTTAACAGCTATTGGCAGGCCGCCGTAAGGTTCTTTCCCCGTAGAAATCTTGCTGCAATATGATATACCAGTCTGCTGTTAAAGGTGTCGTCAGCCAGGTTTCCTGTAGGAAAATTACCTTGTGGTCAATAAAGTAGCAATAATGTAATTGTTAACAAAGCTATTGAACCCTCTCATTTTCATTTCTCCCACAATGCCGATCTTGCTAAAGTCCTGTGCCCACATTTCTCCGTTTCTAAAGGTTCTTGCTAATGTTTAGCGGGTTGCCAGGACCAGTCATTTGTTGCTACTTCATAACTCTAGCACTACATCACTTTTTTAATTGATCTTCGTTCTTGCCACCACACTTCTATCTCTGCCACCGCCTCTTTTTCAGTGACATGAACTTGCTCGCTTTCTATCTGCTGCTCTTGCAGAATGAGGTGCAAATTGATATTGATATTTTGTTGCTATCACGCTCATACACAAGTGTTTCAGAGCACGAATACGTAGTATATAACAAATCTAAATTCCGAATCAGAAGCAACTTACTTGGCGTCAAGTGCATGTGACCATTATTGCTTTACATGTCCTTTAAAGGTTTATTATGGAACCTTTTAAGCAAATCCCCAGACATAGGGTTAATGCCAGATCGGTATATTTGTAGGGCACCATTTGGCTTGGGGAGCCAAAAGCAGCTCCTGGTAGTTGGTGTCAAGCTGACGAGGCTCTTCTAGGCTTTACCCAGGAGCCACATAGCTCCCAGCCAGTATGAACCCTGTAAAGTAGACCAAGAGTAGCAAGGGCTCAGATGCAGAGGGCAGTTGCTAGCCAGGTCCATACCGGAATGCAGGTGTGAACGCCATTAGCACCCCTGGGACTCTCCACGATGTTTGTAAGGGTAGACTCCAAATCTATGCAATGCAGATAGCCTCAGTGGCATTTTGAGGCTTTATGAGGAGCTTCAGCTGCCCCTTTCTCGGGCCGGGGAACTTCCACTTCAAATCTTTGCAGTGGCCCAAGCTGTAGAACGCAACATCCAGTCAATGGATCTTGCTGCATTTTGTTCT
Source organism: Ambystoma mexicanum (assembly GCF_040938575.1). NCBI lineage: Eukaryota > Metazoa > Chordata > Amphibia > Caudata > Ambystomatidae > Ambystoma > Ambystoma mexicanum. The sequence goes on along the minus strand of NC_090936.1, from coordinate 98,929,030 downwards.
ACGCAGAGCCTCTGGAAATGTACCTTGTCCATCAAGTTGTCCAGATTATTATTATTTACGACACTGTTGCAACGGAAGGTGCTAATGCCAGTTTGATAAGAAAACAACCCTGGATCCCATGTTGAATGGTACAAGATCACTAAATAAGTGGTGCTTAAAACCTTCAAAAAGTCAGTAGGGAACATTTTGGATGTGTGAATTTTGGTTGAACAGGTAGTACATTCAGCTTAATGTGTGTTACAAGCAACCAGCTTCACTATATATCAAAAACAGGTAGAATGGAGGCTGCGATCAAACAGACCAACATGACAGGGAACACCTACACATGATATACATGTTAGCAATGAAAGATAGTTAACACACCACTCGTTTTTCTTGCAGTAAAATAACTGGGTAAGAAAGACTGAGTTGTATGGATCAATAATTAGACAGCAGCTGGAGGTAATCCTTGTTAAAAATCAGACATGCATTCACTTCCGAGTGTCAATATGCTTCAACGGGCAAACTTCAGTCAACCATGGTTGGGAAGGTGTGTGGGTGTTCGGGGGAGGGGGGCTTGCCTCAATTTAAAACGTGACTCCTACTTAAAAAATGCATTGGCACAGATGGTATTAGTGTGCAACGTGGCAATCACCACTTATTAGCTATTGCAATCAGCTCTCAAGGTCCTGCCATTGCTAACCAGGGATCGCTTGGCATGCTCCGGTGCTTGCACCAAAACCCCAGGCATTCACACAATTGCCAGGTATTACCATAAAAACACACCATGTAGTATACCAACGACATTTGTAAGGTTTTGTCTTCATTTATCGAAGTGATTGCATCATTTGGCATTGGATGCTGGTTCCACCATTGTAATCAAACATCTTGCTACTCCTGCCTTTTTCAAATATCGTCTTCCAATGCCCAGGACCTTTTACAAATACCAAGCATGGTCATCAAATGTACAGTTCCTCACATCATTGACAGATAGGGCTATTAAAGGTCCTAGATTTTACATAATTTCCATTAATGTATACATATTATACAGGGTATTACACAAATTGTTCGAAAAAATGTGAACGCATTCTAGATTTGACAGAATTCGGTCACTACCATTAGTTCACATTTTTTACGAACAATTTAGGTCTGAAAATACTGAACATGAGGATCAGGGGCTGCAGGGAGCCGGGGTGGTTCCTCCGCTCCCCATGTTTCGTATCTGCAGCCTCTGAGTTGCGTAGGTGTTCCCTGCATACTTAACAATGGAGGCGTAAGACATCAATTGCGCAGGCTCCTGTTTTCAATGAACGGTCAAAACAGGGGCCCGAGCAGTTTTACTGTGGGCAGTCTGCCCGTGAACAAAACGTTTGCGGGCAGTTCTCCCCGATCCCTTTACAGTTGGCCATTGGTGACCTGTACTATACAAACACACACTTGCTCCCCCTTACCCCACCAGTGAATATCAATTATCAAATATAGAAGATCAGTCAAAGCAATTAAATGGTTAAACCCTCGGCAAATGCATCCAGCATATTGCTCACACCAAGAATCACTGTATAGAGAGTAAGCACCCACTGGAGCCATGTTCTCTCCAGGCAATCAAACCTCTAGAAGAAACCCAACAATTCCTGCCAGGAGAAAAAGGGTGAATGTATACTTGCATCCAGTGTTCCAGATAAGATTTTAAAGTTATGTGAATGTATTTCACTTGCTACTTTTTAAAATTGGGAGCAAAATTATTTTTTAGGGAGTAAAAAAAGTTATTCCCATTCCGAAAAAAGGAGTTTTTTGAAAAGCAAGTAAAATATGTTTCAACTATAAAATAGAAACGTTTGTAATAAATATTGTTTTGCACCAAGTTATTCATGCACATTAAAAAGATACATATATAATAAAAGTTCTGTAGCCAAGGCTGGCAACACAGTAAATAAAATCTAGAATATTTCAAGACACAGCACCCAGAAAGGCTATAGTTAGGATAAACTACCAAAGATCAGATCTTCAACTTGAAAAATTGAGCTCTGCTTTTTGAACATTGATTAGGGGTCATTAGGGACTTTTTCACAGAGCTTTAAAAAAAAAAACATAATGGAAAGCAGTGTTTTATTAAAGCAAATTCCCTTCAAGTTCAGCAACAAGTAAAATGTTCACCATAGTAAGTTCACATTTGTAGCCGATGAGGAGGATCCCCATTCCATAAGCCTCGCTACAATTTAATTATAATGAAGGCTTAATATTTGCACGCCTAGCAGCCAAGGTGCTTTACAGTATGGTGCTTGAGAATCTACTTATCCGACAGGGCATCTAACCCAAACAAGTCAAACCGCAATGGAAATCTTCAATAAAATCAGTTTCAAATTGCACTTTTTAGTGTAGAATTCATAGGATTGTTGCAGATAATTTTGAAAAGAAACTGACTAAAGATTTGTAACAAAGACCGGTATCAAACACATTTGGCTAGTAAAATTCAAGCACCAATTTTCCCCATTACAGTAATTTACCTAACATTGACATTTTCAAAGTTAACGGTTCGCAAATAATGCATATGCAAGGTTTGCCATGCTGATCTTCACAAAATAACAATTTATAGGATTACCTTTATCAGGAAGCAATAAGTGGTCTTTCGAAACTTTTGCTTACAAATCTGACATTACAGGGGGATTTTGACAAATCGAGGTGTTGGTCATCAGTAATGGTGATGCCGCAGCGATTGTTTAACATTGCAAATTTAACTATCGACGAGTTTTTCTCCAATCATTCATGTCCATTTGTGTAAGATGCTAATCATTTTCACAATGCAGTCTGACGGTTACATGCGAAGAACCAATTAATTCAAAGGGCCACATTACCACTAAAGTGGATGTCAGATTATGAAATTAAAATCCTATGATCTAATGTACATAATGTAGAAAACCCTGGTCCCTATAATCTGGCGCCACAGCATTTCGCTCTGGTCATCATAAAAGGTGACCCTGGCTGGTACCGATGGGTTCTTCATGGGCTGGTGCGGGAAGACTTAAAATGAAAGGACACAAAACCAGCTGAGTTTGGTCAGTTACTGGCTGCTGGGGAACAAGGCAGGGCCGCACATACAACAGCAACATACAACCCGGTTTGCCATACAAATAGTGGCATGAGAGGAAGGTAGATAAACAAAGGTGGAGCATGTAACACAGCCTCTACGAATGGTAAAAACACAAAATAGCATATGCCAGTCTCTGTCCACTACATATATCCGGCAGCCATTTTTAATTGGTCAGGGTTGTGCAGCTAAGACTTTCACTGGGTGCTTGAAATACATCTATTAATTCGAAAATAAATACTTCAAATAAAAAGATGACCTGGACTTTACACAAGCAGTCAATAGTGTACTAATGTCATAATTTCAAAATGTACATTACTTGACAAACCAATCGTTGTTTGTGCATTTTATATAGCGCTACGAACCCTCAGGAATCTGAGTGCTGCTCATTTCGCACGGTGTGTGGTGCTCATTTATCGACCTCAGAAGGATGAAAGGCTTAGTTTGGCTCTGCCAGGATTCGAACCTGCATCGGCAGGTTCTGCACAAATGTCAAAGGGAGCCTCTATTCGCTGTGCTATCTGACCGACTTCACATGGTGGGTGAGGTTCAGAAGCAACACGGTCCCACCCTAAAGGGTGCATGCCATAATGTGAAATACAATGCTAAATCCTTATAATCCCCATGGCTCACACCTGCATATAATCCGCAGTTGGCGGTCATCTGCCAAATCGAAAAAATGTATAAAGAACTCTAATAGAAACAAATTGCTAATTTCCGAACTTCGGCAGGTGCACAGTAAATCATGTAATAAACTGCTAAGAATTTGAAGGTCTTTACATTGTGTGTATTTTTAACATTTGTTTGAGTAAACGTGTTGACCCCCATGTCAAGTCCCATTGCCTTCCACCTTCCCCTGTTAAGCCTGCACCGAGATAAGATATTTCGTCATTATAGAGCAGGAATTTTGTGAGCCTGGGGACTGTTGTGAACTACCACGGGGCAATAAAGATTTTAGACTCAAATGGGTAAACTACATACTTTATGTTATCAACTTTAAATATAATAAAACAAGGCCCCAGATACACTGACCATCATCGTTCCAAGACAGAAAAGGGAGTGTGACCCCCACACATACAAGTCACTCCGGAGAGGACAGATTATATTGTTGTACTAATTTGTGGTGGATGTGGTGCTTCAAATAAACACTGTACACCAGGGTGTACATGCGAAGCAGACTACTCCCCTTCTGGGGGCCTTGAAGTGGTTGCGCAATAGTATTAGCAGGCTAGCGCAGTGACGTCATTTCACAAAAATGTTAGGGGCAGCAGCAGTGACATTGAATGAGATCACAGAAGTGACATCACATGACCCTTGACCTAAATTGCATCACAGAAGTGCTCTCAGGTGATATTTGAGTTTATAGTCATTTGGTCGAAAACAAAAAATGGCGAAAGTCATAATGTAGAAAAACAAAGTCTAAAAAAAAAAGTCGAATTTTTTTTTCAAAACGGTTTTTTTTTCAAAATGGGGGGGTTCCCTCCAAACCCCCCTTTTTTATTTAACAATTGTTTATACTTACCAAACCCAAAAAATACATATAAATAAAAAAATAATAGATTTGACTTTTTTTTCGAGGTTTTTTTTCGACATTTTTGTCATTCGACTTTTTATTTTCGACATTATGACTGCACACCGATATTTGACCTTCATGGTCTTCTTAAATCACTGACCCGTCTCTACAACTGGTTTGGAGAGCGGGACCTTTCCTTGAAGCACTGCATTTTGCCAGCTTAATTCTGCAAATGTAAGAATTGTTGAATATTTGTCATTCTGCCCTCTTCAAAATCGCTCGCTTTTCTGGAACCTAAACTTAATAAGTTAATGTTCGCTAGGAATAAAGTCCAGACTTCTCAATTTGTCACACGCTATATGAAGTTTATCGCATCCTTGATTCTTTCTTTGCATTCTGGTGAATGTCATTTTATTTTCTAAATAAAAATGCACAAATACAAGTACGATACAGCAACTAAAAATAAAAATCCAGAATAAATTTGCTTGCCAATACCATTAAATGCACTTTCCCAATTGCTTATATCAATACTTAAGTCTTTTAATTGCTAATTTACTCTATCAAAATAAAGATTTAAAAATAATTTAAACCAAAACAATGCTGCAAGAGATTCATTTTGATACATATTGAAGTAAGAAAAGATTTGTTTTTTAAATACAATTTAAAACAGTATGTTGCATGTCTGGTTTAAAACAAAAGGTAGAACCTTCTCTTTTCTATCTACATTGAACTGCATGCCCCAGTGAGCAAGGCATAACCAACAAACAGCCCCTAATTGACCGGGCCAGCAGAGATGGTGCCAGGGGTAGCATTGCTACCACAAAATGACGCTCATGGTCTACAGGAAGGCAAAGTTGGGTAGGAGCAATACAGACAGACATGGTACAGAGTACACACACACACACAACAGCATTTACAGATGTGTACACGCTAGGACAGGGCTGGGCTCCAGAGGACAGAAGGACAACAGTGTACATCACGCATGCCCCTTCGCAGTTAAGAAGGGGATACTTGAGAGACACTTTGAAGGCATGAAGTGTTTTGGAATTCTTTATTTCAGGAGATGCAGATGCCCAATGGAACGGAGCAAGGAGAGTAAAGGAGCGGTAGCGAGTGACAGTGCAACACTGTGCATCATGCATGCCCCTTCGCAGTTAAGATGGGGATCCTTGAGAGACACTTTGAAGGCATGAAGTGTTTTGGAATTCTTTATTTCAGGAGATGCAGATGCCCAATGGAACGGAGCAAGGAAAGTAAAGGAGAGGTAGCGAGTGACAGTGCAGGGGGGGCAGGGAACCAACATAATGAAGAGGTCCTTGGGACCCCATTGGTGCACGATGAGCAGTAAAGGTGCACTAAGCTAGCTATGTAGGGGGAACGCAGTGTAAATCATGAAATAATTTGTTTACAACAACCTTTTATTGTCAAAATATAAGCATCAACATTTGCCAGTATTGCGGATATGTCACTAGCTCGTTACATTACCTATCCCCCTTATAGCAGGACCATTTCCCTTAGCATAACGCTGCAAAGTTATGAATCCTCCTTATCAACTCTTCGCTTTTCATAAATAGTAGTGTTACTTAAAGGGATGGTTCGCCCAAAATGTTTTATTTCAAAAATAGATAGGCAATATTAAAATATTTAAAAAAAATCGATTGGCAATTTTTTTTTCCAAGTCCCTATGTAAAATTTTGAGCAAATCAAGCTCAAAGAAAGCACATAGGGGCATCCATTTTGTGAAATGGATGCCCGCCGCTGTGCTCGTTTTGGCTTTTGCGGCACTAATGAAGGAAAAGCCAGCCAGCTGTAGTAAACAAAAGCTACCACTGGGTGGCTTTTCCTTCATTGGTGCTGTACGCGGAGGACGGGGACCGGAGACTACAGGCAGAAAAGCTGCAGCTGCATCTCAGTAAGTGCTATTTTTTTAATAAAAATAAACACTAGCTGCGTTTTCTTTCTAAGTTTTCCAGGCTGAAGGAGCCCGGAAAACTTAGAAATAAAACCGTAGCTTTAAAAACGTTGTATTTATGTTTGCGGTCGCTTTTGAAGCGACCGCAAACATGAATACAACGTTATTGTGTTTCAGAACACTGTGGTTTTTCTTTCTACGTTTCTCAGGCTCCTCTGGCTCGGAGGAGCCTGAGAAACTCAGAAAGAAAAACCGCAGCGTTTTCAAACACAACCGCGTTGTGTTTTTGCCTGCCGTGGCTATCACTTTGGTTCTCCGGTGCTCCCCCAGGAGAGCACCGGTAACCCAAAGTGAAAGACAAGGCAGGCAGAAACACAACACGGTTGTGTTTACATGCCTCAGTGTTTCTGCCTACAGCTGATTTCCCATTTGGGGCTCTCGGGCTCCACACGGGGGGCCCGAGAGCCCCAAATGGGAAATGCTAAATGCTGCAGTGTTTCTGCCTAAATCTGCTTTCCCATTTGGGGCTCTCGGGCTCCCTACGGGGGGCCTGAGAGCCCCAAATGGGAAATGCTAAATGCTGCAGTGTTTCTGCCTAAATCTGCTTTCCCATTTGGGGCACTAGGGCTCCCCCAGGGAGCCCTAGATCCCCAAATGGGAAAGCAGATTTAGGCAGAAACACTACGCGGTTGTTTTCTGCAATGCTAAATGCTGCAGTGTTTCTGCCTAAATCTGCTTTCCCATTTGGGGCTCAAGGGCTCCCTGTGAGGAGCCCTAGAGCCCCAAATGGGAAAGCAGATTTAGGCAGAAGCACAACGCGGTTGTGTTTGAAAACGCTGCGGTTTTTCTTTCTAAGTTTCTCAGGCTCTTCCGAGCCTGAGAAACTTAGAAAGAAAAACCGCAGTGTTTTCAAACACAATAACGTTGTATTTATGTTTGCGGTCGCTTCAAAAGCTACCGCAAACATAAATACAACGTTTTTAAAGCTGCGGTTTTCTTTCTAAGTTTTCCGGGCTCCTCCAGCCCGGAAAACATAGAAAAATAAACGCAGCTAGTGCTTATTTAAAAAAATAAATAAATAGCACTTACCGAGATGCAGCTGCAGCTTTTCTGCCTGTAGTCTCCGGTCCGCGTCCTCCGAGTCCCGGCACCAATGAAGGAAAAGCCACCCAGTGGTAGCTTTTGTTTACTACAGCTGGCTGGCTTTTCCTTCATTAGTGCCACAAAAGCAAAAGCCAGCACAGGTGGGCATCCATTTCACAAAATGGATGCGCCCATGTGCTTGCTTTTGCAAATTTTGAGCTTGAATTCCTCCAAATTTTACATAGGGACTTGGAAAAAAAAAATGGCAATCGTTTTTTTTAAAATATTGCCTATCTATTTTTGAAATAAAAAAATTTGGGCGAACCATCCCTTTAACCATCAGGGAGCACAATGTGCACTTGCCACTACATATTTGACTTTTGGAGAGCAAGAAATGGTGTGCTATGTCTATGTATACAATTGAGCTGGCGAGTGACTAAAGTCTGGCTTGTAGCTTGAATTTTTGGTCCTCTGCTTAACATAATTTGATGATGGTATAAACACATCCCAAAACTGCATATCATCCAAGTGGAAGCGATAAAGGCCTTGCAGTCTTGTTAACGAACATATACCCTACTTTGTCATATCCTAATAAACGTCGTCACATCCTAATAAAAGTGAGAGCAAAGAAGAAATGCAAAAATAAAGATTGTATATAAAGAAATAACAGTTTTTATCATCATTATATTTACATACGACCCGTCCCCCTCAGCTAGTCATCAAGTCATCAAGTCTTGTCCTTTCATCTCATCAAGCCACTATTTACCAGGAGTGGCCATACAAAGTGGCCATATGCGATCCATGAATGGATTGCAATATAAGGAGGAGGAATTTAGAAGGGGGGCCGGTGTTGCAGAGCCAACCCTCGTGAAAGCAGTGGGTAGAGAAAGATCAAAGACAGTACAGGTCCAAAGCTCAGCAATTTGTTGAGTATGCACATAGTAAAGAAGAGAGCCAAGGGTGATCCAGGAGCAGTAGTCTAGTCCTTACCCAGCAGGAGTGGGAATATAGTTTTACTAAAGTGTTTGGAAAGGGGAAGGAACGGTTAATGGGTAATGTTAACAAAGATTCATAGAAGCCCTCCAGATCTGAAAATCATCTAATGTATTAATGCATACACAGCAAGTGTTAAGACCTTGCCTGCCTCCCTGCGCACTCGCCAAACAGCTCTGTGCCGATCCGACATCTGCAACCAGCCTGCTCCGCGCCGCACAACACATCGCTGAGGGGGCAAGTCCCCTTACCTCCCGCTCAGGAAACATAGGCAGCAAATATGCTTCCAACAGCTTGGCAAGCCCTGCTTACCCTGAAGTATCCCGGGACGTGGCGCCTGTACCCACATTTGCGGATTTGCTACAGGGTCAGGCCTGGGATACACATACCAGGAAGCAGAGCATTGGCTCGTACCCGGAAGTGGGTGCAAGTATAAATCAGGTCTCCATTTCAGAACTAGTTTCCGATCAACTGCCTAAGAAGCCAGTATCCAGTGACACCCACGCTTTGCAAACCAAGTAAGTTATTTAGTTAGCGAAAGTTTATGCAGACCTCCTAGATGTCTTATATAGAGATACCTTTACTCAACTTCTGTTCATGTTCCATTTTCCTTATCAGCTATGCCCTCCTCTGCTATATACAAAGATGCTTCACAGCTAGGTTCACGCTGCTTATTTTAAGTAGAACCACTGGGGATTGTCTATCAAAGGCAAGGGGGTTGGGGGAGTCGACCAAAGTACACTTCTTATGCATATGCTTGTGTCATTGTAGATTCCGACTTGATGGTACCAACCCTGCATACCAGGAGCCTCTAGAAACATCACGCAGTTGTGGACCAGACGGAAGAGAGTGTTTCTGATCATTCTCAGAGTCTCAGACGCGCTGTCTCTGGTCGGGTCTAAGATTGCCAAGGGCTGCACCAATTGAAGCTATAAGATGTGAATTGGGTTTAACCCCTCTAACAACATTGTGGAAGATACTCTGTAGCAAATTTTACATTAAGATCATGCTATCGGAAAGGAATCAGAACAGCTTATTGAGCATGATTGCCATAAATATGGATAGGAAGAAAGAGCATAATAGCCTAGTGGAAAACCTGCAGTTGACTGTTTCCTCCTTCCTATATGACATTTACGCATGACGAGTGATGAATCTGAAGTAAACCATACATATAAGCGATTAAATATTAAGGCCACGCAATGGGACATTGTAAAGAATCTGACAATCTTAGACACAAAGAAACGCTATGCCCAATATATTATGCAGGGTTTACAGATATCTAAACCCCGAAATTACTAATTAAAAATTAACAATCAGGAATTCTCAAGGTTGATCATTTCTCTCCAATGTAATATTCTTCTGTGTTATCAGTATGTGGGGGATTGGATTTCTGTCCCTCGTAGAGTGTGTCGACTATGTAAACAAGAGGTGCAAACAATTAGACACCTCCTAACAGAGTGCAATTGCCTGCAGAAATGTTATTATAAGGGATATAGGGATTTGGTATGTGACCTTAGAATGATAACCACAGACCAATTTTGGTCCGCTATTTTTTAATGGTAGAAACTCTGATGTATGTGGAAGCTGCTTACTCTATATGGAAGAAACTCACCCTTAGACTGAAAGAAATTGGGTGAAGGGTGAACTCCATATTGTTTGTCTATATTTTAACCTTTTATTTTCCAGCTGATACTCACTCGTCTTCCCCTTCTGATAAAGGATATTATTTGTTTTAGTGAAAACTTATTTAAAGTTAACTGTTTTTAAATATTTTAATAATTTTAAAAGGACACTATGAAGGAAATATATAGAAGTTGTGAATAATTACACGATTTATATAAGTGTAATGATTTTAGGGTGTAATGATATGTAATAGAATGCTATGTATTTAATTGGTTATTTTTCATAAAGTGTATAAGGTTTTAATTAACCAATTGCACTATAAACTACATTTAAAAAAAAGAGTGCAGTGAGCAAGCATTCTACAGTAGTCAACGTAATCATACTAGTGCAAAAGATATCTGCCTTCAATTAGTGATAAATATTCTCATACATATAAATATATAATACAATTAAAATTGCTTAAATTGAATAATTCAATAAAGAATAGTGAGGTAGATTTAAACAAACAAAAAAGAAATCGGAATGCAGTTATACAAGAATAGATATTTCTAGAAGAATAAAGTGCCGATATTAATAAAGCAATAAAACCTGAGGAGGTGGGCCTTACCGGTCAAGCTTATAACCAGTGCTCCAGATAAGGTTTGGAAGTGGGAGTATTTTACTCCCTATTTTTTAAAGTTGGGAGTAAAATGATTTTTTAGGGAGTAAAGATGTAAGTCCAATTCCCAATGGGAGTATTTTATAAGCGTGTAAAAATATGGCTTTAACTGGAAAGAGGAAATGTTTTTGTAATAATTATTTATTTTCATCCAATCACTTATACACATTAAATATGCATGTTTACTTCTTCTTAACAGGCTTTAATAATGGTAGTTTCTTCCTGTGGTACATTAAACACTAGTTGTCCAGACATATCAATTGAGCTGTGTGGGTGAGAGCAGGGGCAAAAGGTTCTACATGTCTGTTTCCTATTTTTTGTTGCGAGTTTTTTTACTCCCCATTTTTATTTTTTGCAGTATTTGCCTATTTTTTTAAGGAGTAAAAGTGACCGATACACCCCTTATCTGTAGGCCTGCTTATAACTGTCACCCTGGGGGCATTACCTGACGCGTAATGCCCCCCTCCCCGGGTTCTATTGCTATTAGTACCCTGACACTTAGTACTCGGGTACTAATAGCACATTATCACAAATTGAGACACAGCATTGCAATCATTTCTCAAATTGTGTAGTCCCTTCTCCCTTTCCATGGCGGCCATTAAAAAGATAGGCAAAAAAAAGTTCACAAAATGGCTGCCATGGAACGGTGAGAAGGAAAGCAAATGGATTCTGCGGGATGTGGAGCCCTGGAACGGCAGCAGAGAGTTTTTGACGACTGGGTAAGGACCCGGTGAAGGCCAATCAGATAGTTTGTTACACCGTGATTGTCCCTGGCTGTGTACAAATATATAGCAAGAACTCCAGACAAAAATAAGAGTAAGGACATAAAAGAACTAACTACAAACAAGGGGGAAAGCCTCTGTACACTACCTTATAAGGTGATATGTATATAAAATAACTAAGAAGACAGGTACAAAACTAATAGCAATGATCAAAAGCTGTAATATAATTCAGATTTTCAACACATTAATTCCAGAAAGTTATAATCGTATTAAAGACACAGAGGCAAAGGATTATGATTCTCTTTCAATTTTACTACTCCAGCAGCAAAATGCCAACCAATAATATAACTGATAACAAAGCTCAAAAACAACAATATCCATTGACACAGAGTCTTTGGTAGTCCTGATATTATTGGTCATCAACTGACCATGTGACAAACATAACCAATCAGTTCAGTCCTTATTCATGACCCTACTCGTCTTCTCCTCTACTTCCTCTTTCTTTGCTCGATTGAAATTGCGTCCACTGATAATCACAATCTCGTTGTGTAAGCGAAAAAACCTTCTTCAATTCCCTGTTTGTTTAAAATCTACCACCGAACCTAATAGAAAACAAAATATATCCGGTGACTGTAAGTCGAAAGAGGGTGGGACAATCGTAAATAACCAGAGTTTCCATTTGTTATAGCTTTACGCATATAAAAACATTTAACACTTGTATCATATTCATCCTCAAATCCACTTGTGCATTTATATAACTCTAAAACCAGTTCAATACACATTCAGCAAATTACATTACTATTACGATTGACAGGGTGGGATAAACATTTGCCTCTGCGTCTTTAATAGAATTATGACTTTCTCGAACGGATGTGTTGAAAATCTGAATTCTATGTCAAGACAGGAGGCTCAGATTATGCTTGTTCAAAGCTTACTCACCACTACGATGCCACACGCTCCGTTGGTTAAAAATAGAATGTCTTAAAAGTCGATTAATTCGACCAATCTGTTGATCTCATAATGTCTTCTATTCTGGCTCCTATCTTAAATGCATTGGTAGCCATCACTCCCCTCGCTGAGTGGGCACCATACTTTACTACGTCAATGCCTGCTTGATCCTTCACTCATCTAAGCCATCTGGCTATAGTAGCCGGTTAACGTCCTTGAATGGTTTACAGATCGTCATTAATAACTGCGATACTCCTGTTGGTCTCACTTCCCTCGTCATATCCTCATATGCTGATAAACATCTGAACGGGCATAATTTAGGTTGACCCGGAAAGGAATCATATGATATGGATTTCAATCCTGTCTTATTCCTCCTCGTTATGAGGAAGGTCACTCAGTTTGGTGATACACTCTTCCTATTGATCTCCAGCGCTCTAATGTCTGACAATCTTTTACAAGACAGTAGACATAGGAGCATGGATGGTTTGCCTGAAATGGCCTTCCTGGATAAATCCTGGTTATCCGGCCATGATAGAATAAGTTTCAGTACTGTGTCAACATCCCATAATTGAGTATATTTCTCTCTAGGGGGTCTAGAGATCTTTACTCCACTTAATAGTTTGCAAATCAGAGGGTGTTCTATCGCGATCCCTTCGATCCTGGGGTGCCCTGCTGATATTGCGAACCTGGCTGTATCGATGGTTCTATATGATTTCACTTGCGCTGCCATCTGTGCTAGGAAATTGTCCACATGAACTACATCTGTTCCATCGGGATGAATGTCCCTCGCCATACACAGCTACTCCAGTTAGCCCATGCAGATTTGTAAGCTCTGTGTGTTCCAGGGGCCCAGGATTCTTTCATGATGATTTCAGCCTCTTTCGATAATCCTGGCCTAACCCAAGATCTCCTGAAATCACCCATGCAATTAGAATGAGTTTGCCTAACCTCACTAATGGGTGGCTGAGACCTCTGGGGTCCCGTACAATGAAGTTGTACCTGGGTAGAGCCACCGAGTTGTGATATGATAATTCCAGTATGCTGGGGAACCACACCTGTCCCCTCCAGTCCAGCGTAACTAGAACTAGCAATGCTTTCTGCCTCCTCACCTGGGCTAGCGTCCTCGTTATCATGGAGAAAGGAGGAATCGCGTAATTTGCTTGCTGACCCCATGCTTGGAGGAAGGCATCTGTTGCTTCTGTCTCTGGGTGCGGTCTCCAGCTGAAGAACCGAGGTAGTTGGTTGTTCAATCTCAAAGCAAATAGATCGACCTGGCATGGCCCCCATCGAGTCATCAGTTCTTGGAACACCTCCTCTTCCAGCTTCCAATCGCTGGCATCATTGAGGTATCTGGAGTTCCAGTCGGCCAACCTCGTTCTAAATGACCCGGTAAGTACTCTGTCATCACTACACTTTCCTCCGAAGACAGTGTTCCCAGAATTCCTTCACCAATTCTGCCAATAATTTGGATCTTGTCCCTCCCAGTCTGTTTATGTACCTGACTGCCGAGACGTCCATCTTGAGTAAGGCACAACATTGTGCTTTCTTTTGAGTCCAGCATTTCACTGTGAATGACACTGCCAGTAATTCTAGACAGTTGATGTGGAGAGTTGTCTCTTGATCCGACCACCTGTCCCCTGTCGGCAGGTTCCCGCATCGGGCTCCCCAGCCCCATCTGCTGGCGTCGGATTCTATGAACAGGTCCGGGGATGAGACAAATATGGCTCTCCTGTTCCATGCATCCATGTGGTGTAGCCAGCATTCTAACTCTTCCCTTACTTCGTGAGAGATTGTAACGTACATTTCATAAGATGTGCCCCTCCTGAGGTGTCAGATCTTCAATCGCTGTAGCGCTCTCTAATGCAGCTGCCCTGGGAATATAGCCTGGATCGATGATGCTAGTCGTCCCACTAACCTTGCAATGTCTCAGAGACATCTCTCTTCTTGCTAGAGTATGTCTTATCTGTTTCTTGATTCGGTTCACCTTGGTAATGGGTAGGCCGAGTGATCCCAGTGTCGATTATACTATAAACCCTAGATATTGCCTTGTCTGTTCCGGCAATATTCTGGATTTCTCCCAATTTATTAGGAAGCCTAGGTCCTGCAATACATTTACCGTCGTCTGCAGCTGAATTTGAAGTGTCTGTCTGTCTTGACACATCAAGCATATATCATCCAGGTATATTATTAGTCTTATTCCCTGACTCCTGAGGTGGGTCACCACTTGATTCATTATTTTGGTGAAACACCATGGTGCGGATGCCAGCCTGAAGGGAAAGCATTGAAATTCCCATGTCGACTTCCCCCAGATAAATCTTAAGAATTTGCAATGTTCCGTCGCTATGGGTGTAGTTAGGTATGCATCTTTTAGATCTATTCTGGCAAGCCTATTTCCTTGAATTAATGTCTCTCTTAACAGTTGTATACCTTCCATTTTGAAGTGTCTATAAACACAAATTTGTTCAAACCCTTCAGATTTATAATTGGTCTCACCTTGTGTTCCACCTCACAAGGAACATGTTGCTTATGAAACCTCCTGCAGAGTCTATTACCTATTTTATGGTATTTTTGCTTTCTAGCCATCTCAGCTCTTCCTCTAATAATTGTCTGTCTTCTTTGTTTAGATCTAACCTGCTTGGAGGGTTCCTCTGTTGTGGCATCCTGTGAAAGTCTATGTAAAAACCTTGCACAGTCTCTAGTATCCATGTATTTCCAGATATAGCGTACCAATTTTGTATACATTCCACTAGCCTCCCCCCTACTGCTGGGGTAACTAAGCGCAGGTTGTTCGCTCTCACCTGTTGAGTTCTGTTGACAATCTCTGTGTGTCGCCAGCCTCTTGCTCTTCCTATGCCCCTTGAGGGGTCTGCCTCCGGTCTTCTTGGTCTCGCCACTGCGTCCTATCATTGTAGGATCTATTGAATGAAAACCGGCCAGCAGAGCGACCCCTACCTCTGCTGGTCCTCCTGAAAACTTGCCTTTCGAACACTCTCTTGAGCGACGCTAGCGCTTTATCTAGCACTTCATAAGAGTTTGCGAACTTTGTTAATTCCTTGATAAAATAATCTATGAAGAGCTTCCCTTTCGCTATCGATGCAGATTTGCATGAAGCAAGTTTGCTTCGTTTTGGATCTTTCTTCACTAGAAGTGATCTTCTTTCTGTGGTAACTGCATGGTTTGGGTTACCCAGCATATAGATTGCTCTGTGGGCCCACCCGATCAAAATCACTGGGTCCACTGGTTCACCCTTCTCTCTGGCTTCTTCGTCTCTCTGTAATATCTTGGTGAGTGGTCCCACCGTGTCTAACATCTTGTCCTGGCATGATCACCAGGACCTATGCAGACCTTTCCTTACGTCTTTGGTATATTTACTCATGAAAGTGATCATCTTCTCGTCAATCGCCACATATAGCACAGAAACTATGGAATGCCTTACCCAACGCGCTCAAAGCTGAACCCTCATTATCCACATTCTGCAAATCCCTCAAAACCACACTATTCAACTAGCTCTTCCACTCCCCCACACAGCATATATGGTAATTAAGTTGAATGTATCCTATTAAACAGCTAAGATGCAATGTAACCAATGACTGTTATGTATCCACCTTCCTATGCAACCTGAGATGTAATGTAACCTCTGATTGCCATGTAACCACCAAGCATCCTTTATACCCTGTAACCAAGCATTCATTATACCCTGTAACCAGCAAGATTCTTTGTAACAGCGCCACGATGCCTTGGGGCTGCTGTGCGCTTTAAAAATGCTAATAAATACATAAATAAAAATAAATAATCTCAGGAGTCTCAGCGGCACCCTCCGGGAGGTGAGGTCTCTGGTATTCTGCCACCCTTCTTACTTCTAGCCTCTTTTGCTAGAGGTGCTCTCAATCGTTTTCTCAGATAGGCTGCTATCTTCTTTGGCAGCTCCCATTCGGAAGAACGGGGGTGGATCAGTGCTTCTGGGTCGAAGTCATCCCCTGCACCTTCCTCCTCTGTCTCCTCTTTCTTTTTCTTTGGTGCTTTACGGCCTTCTTCCTCTAAGGATGATATTGAGTATACCTCTTCCTCTGAATAGTCATCCTCCCAATCCTCATCGCCTTCATCTGAGGTATCAGAGGATTTATCTTGCCACCTGCTAGGCACCGCCTTGGATCTCACTCTCCTTCCCTTAGCACCCTTCTTCTTAGGTGGTGTGCCCCGGGGGTATGGGCTTCATCTGCACTGTGGGCTGTCTTTCTGCCCCCTTTCATTCTCCACTGTGCTCTCAACCCTTTGATTTCCTCTAGCCCCTGTGAGAACTTGAGCCAATCCTCCATCAGAGTTATTTGCATGGTCATTGCTCCAAAGAGGGACCTGAGGCATCTCCGAGTGGCTCCTCTTTTGGCTAATACGAGCCTTGCCCTCATCACTGGAGGAGCTCATGTCAGCACAGAACACTGGAGATTGTATTATGCCAGGAATATTTGTGGTTAAGCTCTTGGAGATTGTATATATACGACACTTAGCATTTTCTATGATAATGTTGGCAAATTATCTACATTATGATCCTGGGAAAAGGGTGACTCAAGATGTATATGCACGTAGCAGCGTTATTCCTATTGCATACTTGAATCACCTTCTCTAATTGTTTACAGTCCCGTATTGTGGGAAATTATGGAATGAATCAGAGGCATAGAAAAGGCTACATTGCTTTAGACATACAAACTCTGTCATTTTTGGTTACGTTATTGTAAGAAAGGAAAACAAAGGATCGGTTTACTAGAGAGAAATGTTAACCCCTTTTCTATGTTTATTGCTACATACGTGTGTACAAATTAAGTGTACAAATTAAGTGAACAAATGCAAGCAAGATCATGTGACCAAGCTACCAGATGTAGCGATACGCGTCATTTGTTTGCCACTGTCTCCCGACATGACTTGCTTGGAGCCAAATGGAAGAAACTTATTTAATTGTTAAAATAAATAAAATAGGTGTTTTAATTCAACATTCTTTGGACGGTGATGGTTTTATGGACTCAAAAAGTTGTTAAATTCAGTGAACTCCTCAGGCTGTGAGTGCGACTCACGACTTTCGCCCGTGTCTTGTACACCAGTGAGCTTTTTGGAATATATATATTTTTTTTTTTCTGATATAAATCATATGGCTTGTAAATATATATATATATATATATATATTATTAACAGTTTTTACCTGGGGATGTGGCCGTCAATATGAGAGCTGCGTTGACTCTCTGTGGCATGCAGGGGCACTGCGTTCGCTTATCGTGGGTCGCAATCTCATAGAACGTTGTGCTCTGATGTATCAGAAGGATTATATTCGTTGGAATAGCCGAGGATATATAGATTGTAATTGTAATTGTTTATTCAGTTATAGTGCGCACCAGGCCCAAGGCATCTGGGCGCAGTACAGGTTACATAGTTACATATGCCATGGACATAAAATCAGATACATACAGATACATTTTGTGGCAGCAATGTACATATTTACAATAGATAGATTCCTGTTGTTACAGTTTCTTACTTAGAAATGATCTGCAAGAAAAAAAGTACAAGAATACAAGCATGAGAGGTCACAGGTCACAGGAATGCAGCCACCTCTTGACGTTAGTCTTAAAGCAGTGGAAGGGAGATATGGCTCTTAATGCATCAGGGATATAGTTCCATAACTGCGCTGCCAAAACTGGAAAGCTAGCGTCTCCTGTTTTTTTAGTTTAAAGTTGGGTATTCTGAGGCTATTGGATTATGCTTTTCTAATAGGTCGTTCTGAGGTGTGTTTGGTGAATCTGTCACTGAGGTTTAGGGGAGCCTTGATGGAGAGACATTTGTAAGTGAGGTTGAGTGATTTGAACTTCATTCTGTCATTTATGAGAGCCAGTTGGTGATGCGTCTCACGTGAGATATATGCTGTGTTTTGGGGATGCCTAGGGCCGCTCTCTTATGGCATTGTTTTGGATTGTCTGGAGTTTGTTAGTGTTGCGTTTGCTGGTGCCGAGATAAAGGGCATTGCGGTAGTCCACTTTGGAGAGGATTAAGGCCCTAGCAATTGTAATACAGCTTTCAGTGGACAGGAATGATTTACATGCATGAATCAGTTTACACGTGTAGTTAGTGGCAGAAGCTGTGGCGTTGATTTGTTTATTTAGGTTGAGTGCAGAGTCCACGTAGAAGCCTAGAGTCTTGACTTTCTTAGAAACTTTAATCTTAATTCCATCAATGAAGATGGAATTGTATTGGGTGGAGAGTTCAGTCAGCCTGTTAGGGGACCCAACGATTTAAAGCTCCATCTTTTCGTCGTTGAGGCACAAATCATGGGTCGCCATCCATGTTTGTATAATTAAGTAGATTTTGTTAATCATGGTTAGATCTTTATCATAGTCTCCTAGGATGGGGATGGGAATCTGGGTGTCATCAGCATAGTTGGTGTATGAGACACCCAGATTGTCAAGTATGTCGAAAAGAGGCTTTGTAAAAATATTATACAGGGTTCGGGAGACACAAGAGCCCTGTGGTACTCCACATGTGATAGGTACTGGGTCTTCTGCGGAGGAGGGTGAGAAGACTCTCTGATCTGTTGTCCAGAAAGCAGCTTATCCAAGTGGTGGCTTCCTTGGATAAATGGGCGGCTGTTTTAAGGTGATTGCACAGGACCTTATTGTCGACCAGGTCAAACGCGGCGTATACGTCCCACAGGAGAAGAATGGAGGCTTCTCCTCTGTCTTTCTGGTGGTCTAGTTGATTCTTCAGGTCAATGAGGGCTGTCTCTGTCCCATATCTAGGCCTGAAGCCTGATTGGTGAGTGCCCAATAGTTTGATCTCAAGATAAGCTTGTATCTGGAGATAAGCAGCCTTATCAAGGATTTTGAGAAGAAAAGGTATGGTTGTGATTGGCCTGTAATTGGTGGGAATGTTGGGGTCTTAGTTGTTTTTTTTTAGTACGGGTAGTATCCAGGCATCTTTGAGATTGGTGGGTACTAAGCATGATTTGAAGGAGGAGTTGATGAATGTGGAGATGAAAGGCGCAAGAATTTTTGCAGCTTCTTTAAAAATGGGTGCAGGACAGGTGTCCCCTAGACATTTTGAAGGTTTGAGGGATGAAATGATCTTTTCAGCCTCAGTGGTTGAGATAGAGTTGAATTTGAATTGGTGTCTGGGTTTGGTTTGTTTGATGGAGGTTTCTTGCAGAATGGCTTCTTGCATTTCTAGGACAATCTTATGTAGTGTAGTTTTTTTGGCACTCATTTTTTCTTGGAGTAAGGTTATTTTATTGCAGACGGCATCTTGGATGTCTGTGCACCAAGATTTGTTTTTGATGCGAAAGTCCTTGGAAGTGACCGGGATTTCAATTCCCCTAGGATAGAGAAGATTTCTCTCGTGCTTGAGCTGACTTTTTTTTATTCTTTCATTAAAAGTATCTTTTTTAGCTTGAATGATTTACTTTTTGTATTTGTCACCCAGGGAGGTGAGAAGGTGCTTGTTCTGATCTGTCGGGTTATTTTTCCATTTGGCCTCAGCATGACTTTTCTCATTGTGCAAAGATAATGAGTATGCGCACAGAGCGATGGATTGAAAGATTTCTACTTCAGCAACGGTCAGTGGAATGTAGGGAGTGCCGGAACTATGTGGTCCCATCGCGCTCCCTCTTCTGTGGCCATACTGCCCTCTGTGGGTTTCCCCCCTATGGTTACAGTAGCCGGAGCACCAGCCTCGTTGCAACCGTAACCATGATCCCACGAAATGGGGATAAGCTCTGCCAAAACCTCTACGCTGTGTGTGCACGCGTGTACGTCTATCCCTATGTATAAACAAAAATCAAAAATACATTAGCATGAATGTACTAAGAGTAATGAAAAAGCACTTAACTCGCTGCCGAGCAGCAAAGAAAGAGAAAGTAGAGAAGATGCAGTGTGGTCATGGGTAAGGTCTGAACTGATTGGTTAACTTTTGTCACGTGGTCAGTTGAAGACCAATAATATGAGGACTACCAAAGACTCTGTTTCAATGGATATTGAATAGTGTAGTTTTTGAGCTCTGTTTTCAGTTATATTATTCGTTGTCATTTTGCTGCTGGAGTAGTAAAATTGAAAGAGAAGCATAATCCGGGCCTCCGGTCTTGACATAGAATGAAATATCCCATACTGATAAAAGAACAAGTTACTCTCTTTCCTGGTAACATTCTTTCGATGGGATGGTCCGACGACGTATTCCATATCTATGACAGGTAATCACTGCAGCTGTGCTGCTTCGGAGAGTTTTTGGCATCTGCGTCCTGCATCGATGACGTCGATATGCTGTCCTCGAGGGCCTCCGTTGAGCCAACATCACCGGATGTTATAAGTAGGACGCACGACGCCCATATCCTCAGTTGTAGTTTTTTCCCCAGAACGTGTGGCACCAATCTTCTGCCAGTATGACCACAGAAAGCCTTGCAGAAACGTAAGCTGCAATCGCATAAGAAATTCGGTAGCAGGGCAGGTAGAGAGGGAGCGATATGGAATACGTTGTCAGACCATCCCATCGAAAGAACGTTACCAGGTAAGAGAGTCGAGGGGATTGGGTCCTCTGACGTATTCCATATCTATGACAGACTCCCAAAGCAGTACCAACGAATGGAGGAGGGAAAAAGAATTTAGAATATAGAAATTTAGAATGTCCAATCAAATTGCAGAGTAAAGGACCGCCTTGCCAAAGGCCAGATCCTGCCCATGGATGGAATCTAGGGAGTAGTTTCGTACAAAAGTATGGACCGAAGCCCAAGTGGCTGCTTCATATATGTTTCGAATAGGAATGCCCCTCTGCAGGGCAGTAGAGGCAGCCATACCCCTAGTAGAATGGGCCTGTAAGCCAACCAGAGGGTCCTTACCCGCCAAGCGGTAACATTCAGAAATTGCCAAGATAATCCATCTAGACAAAGTCTGCTTAGTAACAGCTTGTCCCAAACGCCTTCCAGCATAACCTATAAAGAGCTGATCGTCCACTCTGACCCGGGACATGTCTGAAATGTAGAAACTTAAAGCTCTCCTAGGATCCAACCTATGGAGCCTCTCCTCTTCCTTACCAGGATGCGGAAGAGGATAAAATGCCAGAAGAATGACCTTCTGGCTTAAATGAAATTCCGACACCACTTTCGGAAGAAAGGAAGGACGAACTCTAAGGACAACCCTGTCCTTATGAAACACAGTGAAGGGTGGCTTAACTGAAAGTGCCTGCAACTCACTCACTCTGCGAGCGGAAGTGACCGCAACAAAAATTACAGTTTTAAGAGTCAACAGTCTCAAAGGACAAGAATGTAAAGGCTCAAATGGAGCACCCATTAGAGATTTTAGAACAATGTTCAAATCCAAACCAGGCACCTGGACAGTGGAGTAACTTTGCTGAAAATGTTGGGGGGGAAATAACAAAAAAAGTAAAGGGGTGGGATGAAGGGAGGGCGGATGGTGGCTCTGAGGGATTGTTTCGCCTAATTGTTTTTATTTAAAAGTGGTTGAATGGTAGATTTGACCGAATTCGGTCACCACCATTATTTTGAAGTCGAAAATACCAAACATGAAGAGCAGTGGTTGCAGGGGTGGCCCCCTTAGCCCATGTTTGGTATTTTTAGCTTTGGCGGTTGCAGGGGTGTCCCCTGCTTCCTGAGCATTGGTGGCAGGGGACCCAACAAAAAAAGAAGAAAAGGGACGGTGCAGCGTATGAACGAACCATGTTAAAGGTATGGATCTGACGCTGCAGGTTACGGGAGAGGCAGCGGATGGAGAAAAGTTAAGTGGGGGGGTTTATGGGTGTACTGGTGGTTTGAGGGGACATGGTTTGGTTTTTGTAACGAGGTAAAAACGTATTTGCAGCGGAAAATGACTACGATTAATTCTGCTGTGATTTTGTACGTCGGTCAAACAACCTAAATCCCTGAGGGATAATACTAAACTACTACACCACAAGAGTCGATTGCTGACATTCTGTTATAACTTTCATAAGACTGGTGGCTTATCTTTAAAATTCAATTTTGCCCACACACATCTACAGCCGGCCTGCAATGCACCCAGTGACACAACATAACATTCACAAACTTAATTCCACTAGAACATACAAACAATACATTATTTATCATTCATTCAGACACAAAAGTCAACACACATATGCTTGCACACCCTCTCACTCACACATAAATGCACCCAGCACCTCCACTGACACACTGTGTGCACACAACCTTTAGGTGTACATTGACAATAACACATGGAAACAGTGGCGCAACGTCCATTGAGCAGACCAGACTTTATCACCCCCTGATACCTGAAATTTTGGGCTACGTTGACTTGACCTAGCTGAACTATAAAGCCATGGCCGAAAGGACCCGATTTACTGCAATGTCAGTAATTTGCCCGATTTTTCCTTTCATTCAAAGGCAGAAACCATTGGTTAATGCAGTGCAGTGGGTGGCCAAGTATAATTGGTATAGATGTTTAAATGCCATTTATCTCCAAACTTGGGTTCTGTGCAGCACCTTATATGTTTACGTGCTGATAGATTTTTTTCTACAAGATTCTGACTGATTCAAATTAAGGTATGTTTTCCTGTGTTTCAAATGACTCCAAGCAGTGAAGTACTGAGCAGGAGAGTCGCAAGGGGGTAGTCAAGCTGCCCCCGTAGCTCTTTTAAGAGCCAGACTGGGACATTTGTCATTGGGACACCTCTACCATTCGGCACCTCAAAGAGGGTCCCCGACGCCAAAAGTGTCCCGCTGGCAGGACAATGTGTGCTGAGCAATTCCTGCTCAGCATGACATTATCCTGGCAGCAGGACACCTTACCTGTTCTGAATGGTAGAGGTGTCCCACTGCCAGGACAATGTCCCAAGGAGCTCCGGACAGCAGAGGGTCCTCATGTTGCTCTATATCAGAGTATTACAATGTCAGCCATTAGGCACTGACGGGAGGGAAGGGGGTACTATTAGCAGGGACTTTTGTCCCTTTAGAAATGTGAGTGGGAGGGAGTGATCAGAAGTGAGAAGGGTGCATAATGTTGATGCTTTACAAAATAATCACTATGGCTTTAAATCCCAAGGGGGATCTGCTAGGCTCACATTAATCTACATGATGCTATTGTGACTAGAGTTGGTTGCTATATATATATATATATATATATATATATATATATATATAACAATAGTGCAATTTAGGTATTTTGCACCACAAAGTTATTTGCCACTTGGCTTACTTATGGCAACTTCCATAGTGCCTCCAAGTGTCAAAGACTGATGATGCGCATTGCAATGTCCTTTTCTGTGAAGTCACTTCTGTTGGTGCAATCCTTATGCTAATTCGGAAGTGTGCATGTATTTTGCCTCAGAGGACTTGGACAGAGCTCCCCAACAAACATACACAAACACAATACATTTTTTAATTTTTATTTTTTTAAAGTACCTCTGCTCTGCTTTGCTTTCAAATGCCACCCGGGCCACGTCTCATGTTACACCAACCTAACCTCTTTGCACTCACGCGCCTCCTGACAGGAACAAGGAAGCTGAATGAGCTTCCTAGTTCCTGTCTGTGGGGGTCATTACGACCTGGGCGGTCTGACCACACGTCCCTTACGGGTCCCGCTATGGGACCAGTTTGCTAATAACGGGCTTGCAAGTCGTGAGCCCGTTATTTGCGCCTCCCCATTCCCATTGAGCCCTATGGGGGTCAAATGGGAATGGGGAATGGTTTGTGCAATGGGGACTTACCGGTCCTGCCAGGGTCGGACTAGACCTGTAAGTCCCCATTGCACAACACCGGACACGGGCACGGTATGGGAGGCAGCCATGGAGCTAATAGCTCCATGGCTACCGCCCAGGTCGTAATGACCCCTGGTGTCGCACGAACATGAAGCCGGAAAGCGATGCTCTGTGTCGCTGGCCCCCAGAAGTGCTGCTGCGAGCTGGACAGCACAGGCGCCAGGTCCCGCAACACCCAGTTCAGCACCCTGGCTGCTGACTTTGAGTCAGGCCAGCCAGGGTGAGGGACTGAGCCATGCAGGGCATCCCAACCCTGAATGTGTTGCAGCGCGACTGCCAGGCATCTCTGCATTATGTAATGAGACAGCGCAAGCCTTGCTGGGTAGTCCAGCCGGGCCTGCGCTGTCCCAATTACATAATTGATGATTGCAGCCTCCTGCCCTCCCTCCAAAAGATGGGGGGGACAAAAAGGCATGCCACAGAAGTTGGGGGGGACAAAACCCCCTGTCCCCTCCTATAATTACGCCCATTCCCCTGGAAAGGTGACGGCGGAAACACATTAGTGAGCCCTTTGAGAAACTGAGAAATTAAAAGGAATCTTGAAATAAGAACACTCCTCAGACGAGCGCTTAAATATGGACAGCGCCGCCAGGTAACCTTTAAAGGTACCCACTTGCAGGCCCTTGTGGGCTAACGAAAGCAAAAAAGACAGAACCACAGGAATGTCACATGAAAAAGGATCCACATTCTTAACCCTGCACCAGTCACAGAACTTTCTCCAACGGCAACGATACATGGACTTGGTTGCAGGCCGTCTGGCCGAAAGTAACACCTCCATCACGTCTTCAGGAAGGTCCCAATCCTTATACCTCAACCTTTCAGAAGCCAAGCGCGAAGGTTGAGGGATCTGACCTCTGGATGGAGAACCTGACCCCCCCCCCCCCGTGAGAGCAGATTGTCTCGTAAGGGAAGACGACGCGGAGGGCAGATAGACTAGTCGAGAAGGTCCGGATACCACGTTCTCCGAGCCCATGCCGGAGCAATGAGGATTATCTGGGAACCGAACCTCTGTAACCTCCGCGGCACTTGCAGGATGACGGGGACTGGAGGATACGCGTACAGCAGTGGGTAGGACCACTCCACCACAAACGCGTCTCCTAAGGCTCCTCTTGGAGGAAATTCCCGCAAGCAGAACCTTTCGCACTTCCAGTTGACACTGGGGGTGAAGAGATCCACTTGAGGGGTCCCCCAAAGGACGAAGATCTTCAGGAGAATCTCCTGAGCCAGCTCCCACTCGTGAGGGATCGCGCTCTGCCTGCTCAGAGCGTCTGTCGTCTCGTTTTCGTCTCCGGCCAGATGAACTGCAGAGATTGAAATTTCCTGCTGATTGGCCAGAACCAGAGCTGCATCGCCTCCCTGCACAGAGGAAGTGACCCTGCCCCCCCCTTTTTGTTGAGGTAGTGCATGGCCACTGTGTTGTCCGTCAGAATCAGGACATTCTTTCCTCGCACAGCCGGCAGAAAAGCCTTCAGGGCAAGCCTGACGGCCCTCAGCTCCAACAGATTGATATGGAGTCTGGACTCTGACGGAGACCAACGACCGCTGACTGTCAACTCGTTGGCATGAGCTCCCCATCCCGTGAGGGATGCGTCTGTTATGATCATCACCTCCGGCCAGGGTAGCCAAAATGGAGTCCCCCTCATCAGATTGCTTCGACGGCCCATAGGGCGGCACCTGAATGGGGTCCGACATCCTGCCGGAGGACTGTGACCACTGCATCTTGAGAGCCCACTGCAGAGATCTCATCCACAGTCGAGCCTCTGGCACTAGAAGAATGCAGGATGCCATGAGGCCGAGCAACCTCAAGAACTTGAACGCTGGGAGACTCTGGGCCTGCTGAATCTTGTGCACCATCTGCTGAATGTGATAAGCCCTCACCTGGGGAGGAAAACACTGCCCCAGGGATGTGTCGAGCACTGCTCCGATGTACTGGAGCCGCTGAGTTGGCGTCAAGTGGGACTTCTTTAAGTTGAGGGAGAAGCCCAGCTTGTGAAGGGAGTGGCAGGTGACGGACAGATGATCCAGGACTTGCTTGGGAGAGCGCGCCCTGATCAACCAATCGTCCAGGTAGGGGTAGATGTGAATCCCCCCTTTCCTGAGATTCGCTGCCACCACCACCATGAGCTTGGTGAAGACCCGTGGGGCAGAGGTCAATCCGAACGGCAGGACCCAAAACTGAAAGTGCGAGTCGCCAACCGCAAACCTCAGGTACTTCTTGTGCTTGGGATGGATCGGCACATGAAAGTACGCGTCCTTGAGGTCGAGAGACACCAACCAGTCCTGAAGTTGAAGGGCCTGGAGGACTTGAGAAAGAGTAACCACCTTGAATTTGTCCTTCCTCAGGAGTTTGTTCAAACCGCGCAAGTCCATCATGGGTCTCAATCCCCCGTCTTTTTTCGAAATCAAAAAATAAGGGGAATACCATCCCTTGTTCCTCTCCGCTACAGGCACCAGTTCTATGGCACCTTTCTCCAACAGGGATTGTATTTCCTGCGCAAGGAGCGAATCCGTACTCTTCAAAGAGAGATTCCCTGCTAGATTGTCGTGAGGCCTCTGCCGGAAAGGAAGACAGTAGCCGTGGGCTATGAGCTCCAGAACCCACACATCTGAAGTAATGGCACGCCACTCTACAAGATGCTGCGCCAGCCTTCCCCCAACCGGCGAACCATGGGACATGGCCTCATGACGGATCTGAAGCAGCTGCGGCAGTGCCTGAGGGCAAAGAGGCAACTGCCCGAGCGGCTTTGGCACCTCAAGTACCCTGTTTTCCAGCTCTGGTACTCCTACGGTGGCCCCTTTGACTTGCAGCTCCTCTCGATTTACCAAAGGATGAGTAATATCGAAAGGAACCTCCCCTCCATTGCTGTCCCCTAGGACGAAAAAGCAGAGGTTTGGCAAACTGCAGCGCTCACGACTTCGCTGCAGCTTTCGAGGTCTCCAACCTCTCAAGGCTCTTGTCAACCTTTGCTCTCAAAAGGATGTTCACCATCAAAGGGCATGTTGAGGAGCCGGGCTTGCACATCCGGAGCAAAGCCCGACTTCCGCAATCACGCAAACCTGCGTATTATGGTGCTCGCCGCCATGGACCGGCTGACACAATCTGCCATGTCCAGACCCGACTGAACAGTCTCACACATGGCATCCTTGCCATCCTGCACAATAGCAAGAAAACCATTCCGTTCCTCCCCTTCGGGAATATGTTCAGCCGCTAACGAAATACAGTTCCACAGAGTGTGCGTGAAACGCGACAAGGCACACACAGAGTTGGCTGCCTGTAAAGCCATACCCCCTGAAGAAAACACTTTCTTCGCCCAGCCATCAAAACACTTGTCATCCCTATCAGCCTATCAGAAGGGATGGTAGGGTACGACGCCTGCTTTGCTGGGGCCGTAGCCGCCTGCACCACCAAACTCTCCGGAGTGGGGTGCGTGGTCAAGTAGCAGGGGTCGCTACTGGCTGAGTGGCATTTCCGCGGCAAAGACTTGCCCACTGCCGGGAGACACTCCGGAGCAGTCCAAGCTGCTGCCACCCTTCTCTGCAAGGCCATATGGAATGGCAGTAGCGGGTCAGTTGGCGGACCTTGGTCGAGGATATCCTTCAGGTCATCCTGCTGAAAATCCACTGGTGGCGCCAACCACCCCAAGTATTCCGTGACCCTCGACATAAGGCGCTGGTACGAGGACTCGGCATGGGTGCGAGGCCCAGGCCTACAGAACTCCACCTCCGGAGAGGTGTCCAGGCCACTGGCGTTGTTCAATGACTGACGCAGGTCTTCAATCTGGCTATGACCAGAAAAAATCTCATCATGAACCTCCTCAGGAACCATACCTTCCTCAGACCCTTCATCCACCTCAGAAATATAATCCAGAGGCTGGAATGAGGGCACAGAAAAAGGGACAAAGACATTCTTAGCCTTGGCCAGAGCCTTTCTAGGGGGTGCCACCGTGCCACGGGGTACCTCCGACAAAGCAGCCTCGAAAGGCGTCGAGGGCATCAATGGAATCGGTGTCGACGTTGAGCGTGGCGCTGACGGCTTCGACACAGTCCTCAAGGGCGGAGCCCCGAGCGTGTCCTTCAACAGCCTGGGCACCGAAGGCGTCGACGGCTTCCTTAGAGGCGGAGTCTCGAGAGAGTCCCTCGACGACCTTTGCGCCGAAGGAGTCGATGTCTTCTTCGAAGACCTCTCAGGCTCCGACGGTCTCGAGGGCGTCGAGGACCGCGACCTGATACAGGCATGTCTAGAGCGACCATCCTTGTCTGACCGGGACCGCGAAGGTGCCCAGTGATTGCGACGACCGCTCGATCCCAAAGGCGTGTGAGTGGTGTCTCTAGCATGGTCACGGACGGCATCTTTCGACGGCGCAGACGGAACGGAGCTCTGTGGCTGAAAAATCGCCAACATCTCCTGCCAGAATGAATCCCATTCCGCAGGAGTGGAGTGCTTGTTGGGACAAGCCACCCGCCGACGGGTGGAGTCCTCGGACAAGGACGGGGAAGGCGACCGATGACGGCGCTTCCGTGAGTGCCTCAAAGAGGCAGAGGAATGGCGGGACCGACTCCTGGACCGAGACCCCCCGGACTTACGTCGACGATGCGGATTCGCCCCTCGAATCGTCAGTTGAAAGCCCAGTGGATCTCGACTTCCGGGGCTTGGCCACCTTACCTACAGAAAGTTTCTTCTTATGCTCCCGCAAGGCCTTCGATGTAAGCGACTAGCAGTCTACACAGTCATCCGTGTCGTGGTCGTGGTCCTCACCGAGGCAGCAGAGGCAGGCGACGTGCAAATCCGTCAATGACATCCTGGACCCGCAGTCCTGACACTTCTTAAAACCCGGCCGCGGGGTGGAAAAAGACGAAGACATCATGGAAATCTTCACACCAAACAGGTTCGAAGAACCGAAAGAACAGAACTCAGAAGAACCGAAGCGTACCGAGATCTCCAAAGCAAACACGTCCGCGGAAAAAACGGAACTGAGGCTATGGGCGTCGTGCCTCCTACTTATAACATCCAGTGACGTCGCTCGACGGAGGCCCTCGAGGACAGCGTATCGATGTCATCGACGCAGGAGCCAAAACCATTTCCAAGCAGCACAGCTGTGGTGATTACCTGTCATAGATATGAAATACGTCGGAGGACCCAATCCCCTCGAAACAACATTCAAGAAGTTACACAGCGAAAAGGGCAGTTTGGTCACATTTTGATCCCTACATGAAAACTGTGTGCGCTCAACTCAGAACTTTTTGTACTAAATAGTCCCCCTACACGATTTTTATTGAGCAAAGCATAATATCAATACAAGACAGCTCATACTCATTACAAGAGTATACACAAATGCAGACAACTGAACCCCGGTGTACAATTGGCAGTGGCTTCTGCAGGAATGTTATTATAAGGGATACAGGGATCTGGTATGTGACCTTAGAATGATAACCACGTGTACAAACATAAATCTGCCCATTATAGAGAACAATCTTTTTTTCTTCATGATTCAGATCTAGAACTACTACACATTGATTCTGGCAAGCATGCTGATGTGCCACTTTCAATTCGGACATGGGCACACGGCATCCTTTGCATGCATGCAGTGTCGCCGAATTGAGTATTCTCCACCGTGTGCAACAATCACGTACAGGTAAACCCTGGCACTTGAGAACTAATTAACAAGCAAGAAACAACATAACTAGCCGCACTGTTTACAACGTGACCTTCTGGAGAACACCCAGAATACATTTCAAAAAGAGCAGCCACGGCCCTTCGGTTCTTAAAGAATGTGTCTGCCTGCAGCACAGGAAGCATGACACTGGGAACAACAATGTCCCGCGAGCCACACACTTCCTGCTTTAAATGCCAGTCACGGCGCAAATGGAGCAATAAAAACTTGCATCAGCAAACACTTGGATTGTTAGCCGAGGACAGACAATTCAGTGCAACAACTAGCGCGTATTCCCATTAAAGTACCTACGTCAAAAATCTAGTATGCCCCGCAGCTCAATCACGTAAAGACAAACCGAGCAAAATCAAAATGCACAATATTGGTTTAAAAAATAAATAAATATGACCTGCCAGTTTGCTAACATTCACAGCTAAGATCACAAATGACAGATAACGATTTAAAAAATCTATTCCTAAGGAAAATGTTGGCCCGTGTTGGCGGAATAAAAAGGTACTAGTCTTTTACTCCAATCACGAGTGCATAATGTTGTAAGGAGGCAGGATTTCACCGACAATCAAAATACAGCATAAAGTCGAATCACAGCCAGTGCTGGAAAAGGAAAAAATGTAAGAGAGGGGAGGCCCTCTCTTCTCTGGGGCGTGTTTTGGGGTATGGAGAGGAGGGTGTGGCCCCAAACTAGCCCATGCAACATATCTCTTCATACAGTGCTGAAAATGGACTGGGGGCGTACTTTCAGTGGTCTGCGCGGGACTTGGGCAGAGCCAATTGTCAAATAATGTGCATGCTCTGAATATAGGATATGCTGGCTGCTTTGCATAAAAACAAAGTGCATTTTGGGAACATAAGAATGGCCACCAATGTATCAAGCATGTCTGTGCTAGTAATTCAGACGTGCATTCCTTCTGAGCATGCACTTGGTATGGTGCTCATTTCCATTGACAGAATAGTCACCCTGACAGTAAAATGTATGCAAAGTATGGGGGGTTTTGGGCCTCGTGTTTACACAGGCGCTCTGCCAAGATCGTTTTTGCAGAGCGCAGAGCTGTCTTGTTTTGGCCCAATTCCCCTCCCCTGTCTTCATAAAACACAAAGTTAGTCATTTGCATAAAGGCAAAGAGCATTATGGGAACATAAGAATGCCCACATTTTTACATTTTAAGCATGTCTCCTCGTAGTAGCAAGAAACTCTTTTGAACGAGATAGCAAGCAACTGAACGAATAAAAGTTGGGCTCTGCTCTTTTCATTAGTCACAATACTCACCCTAGCAAATAAAAAAGGTCTGCAAATTGCAAGAAGACATGTACCAATTTGGACAGCTGCTAAACAGTATGTGAGGCTTTGGCTGCTTCTGCATTTAGTCTCCCGACAGATGTTCGGAAGCGCGGTGTACAAGAGCTCAGCTTGAGGACATATCTGGGAGTTTCATGATATGATATGATAGGTTATTTATAACGCGCTTAATACCCAGAGGTTTCTAAGCGCAGACCCGGGATTCGAACCTGTGTTGCTTCTTGTCTTGCTTCCAAGGCGAGCATGTTGCCGCTGAACTATCCTCCCGAGACTGGGAGGGCTAGCACCCTGGCCATGGGACGTAGCAGATAAACGTTGACAAGATAAACGTTGCTGGATCGCTGCCCTGTCTTGTTCCGGCTAATTTCCTACTCTGACAACAGCAGCACAGCAACCTCATAAGATGCAGACATAGAAACGAAAGACCTGAAGGCAAAATCTATTGCAGTATGGCTTTCTAGCTGCATAAACTGGTGCCCATTATCAGTGATAATACAATGCTGCCAGGCCCGTGGCCTTCTGGGGCCTGGGGTCTCAATACCTTCAACTCTCTCTTCCTAAATATCTTCCTTCTCGAGCTCTTCGCTCATCCGCCTCCAACTCCTTCAGGGTCAGTCACTTCTCCAAGCAACGAGTTGGTGGTAGATCTCTTTCTTCGGCTGGGGTCTTCCTCTGGAACAGCCTCCCTGCCTCTCTGAAACTTGAGGAGAACCACCTCTGGTTCCGGAAGCACCTCAAGACCTTCCTCTTTGCTTCTGCTTTCTCTCCTCCTCTCTCCTGCTGATCGCCTGGCTGAAACTGAAACTGAAACTGCACTGGTTACATGGCTACTCTCGGGCCCAGGTCCCCTCTCCACCAGTTGCACACCTGCACTGCCCCCCTGGCAACCCTTGCACTCTGGGCTGTTTCTGTGCCTACAGCCCACTACCAACATTTGACATCTGAAGTCTGCACTTAATCTTGCACTTACTACCAGTTGGCCGCAGATTTATTCTATTGTTTTATTTATTTGTACTGTTATCCTATGTACTGCACTTCCCCCTCCCCGCTTCCCTGCACTTGTGCGATCTCAGTGTCACCTGGATAGTAAGATCGTTGTCTTTGTCTTCCCTCTGCTCCCCCTCCCTTGCCTCGTCGCGCCTTGAAAAACTGGTGTATAGGCGTGTTATAAATGTCATATCATATCACATCAATATTACAGCATTGGCAATCAACCGATTCTGCAACACGCAGGACATAGTCCTTAAACATTGGCTCTACAAACTTCATAAATTCAGTAATAATAAACAACGTATGGTAGCTGTAGTCATCAGGTTTGCAGCAAACCGCTCACACACAAACACCCACAGTGGGGCAGGGGAAGAGTAGCCCACAGCGTGGCACTCCAAACCAAGACTACAGCTACCATAAGTCCTTTTCAGCAGAATCAGCATTGATTGATTATACCTACACTGGCTCTTTACTGCAAGTGAGACTGCCTCCCTGATGATGTGAGGAGCACAGAAACTGGTTGGAAGAGAACATTGTAGCTATGTCGGTGAGTTGTGCAGGGAACCAGAGTGCGCCCCTTCCATCTATTGATGGAGATATATATATATATATATACACACATACACACACACGCATGGATCAAAAATTGCCAGGAGCTACTCACACCTTCATGTAGCCCTGCAGGGCCTGGCTAGCTTCACACCAGCTACCAACTCTGAATACAAATGGTTCCATTAAAACATACCTAGGTTATATGAAGTGTGTTTGGGAATGTGGGCAGAGCAGCATTAGGACACTCATTTGAAAGCATAACGAGTCTGATGTAAAAAGGGCAACAGATTTTAGTTGGAATCTCGTATTTAAATGGCATGCTATGTACAGCTCTTCGTTGCCTGTGGTAGCTCCCGCTTGATTGAATTGAATTGATATTTTATTTCTATTGCGCTCGTACACAAGTGTTTCAGAGCAATATAAGGCAAGGGAGGGGACCAGGGGAGAACAAAACAGCGATCTTACCAGGCCCAGTGACATTGAGAAACCGCAAGTGCATGGGAGAGGAGGAGGGGAAAAGTGTATGGAAGGGGGGAGAAGTGGAAAGTGCGAAGTAGAGGAGAAACAGATAAATAACAATAAATAAATAATATAGGCACTAAACAGTGGTAGTGCAGCCAGCAATTTGCAAGTGCTAGGTTTAAGGCAGCAGACAGGGTAGGTCTGATAAATGCAGGAAGAAAAAGGGGGGCTGTATGGGTACAGATACAGTGCAAGGGGTGGCCCGGAGGCAGTGCGGGGGGTGGCAGGGTCAGCAGGTACCTGGGCCCGGAGGACAGAGGGTGGTCAGGTGTACAGTGCCAAGAGAGAACAGATCAGCAGGGGAGAGGGGGAGCGAAGGCAGAAGAAAAGAGGAAGGTCTTGAGGTGCTTCCGGAACCAGAGATGGTTCTCCTCAAGTTTTAGAGTTGCAGGGAGGCTGTTCCAGAGGGAAGCCCCAGCTGAAGACAGAGATTTACCCCCAGCTCGTGTCTTTGAAAAACGACTGACCCTGAGGTAGTTAGAGGCAGAGGAGCGAAGACCTCAAGAGGGGAGGTATTTGCAGAGGGATAGCTGAAGGTATTTTGGACCCAGGCCCCTGAAAGCCTTGTTACAATGTTCCCTCTAAGCTGTGCGCATGTGCGCTTGCCCAGGTTCCTTCTGGGTGCCCCTCAGAAGAATTTTAGCAGCTCACACAGAAAATTCCAACCAATTCAAAAAGATTTAATAAGGCAAAAGCCACAACAGGTACCTAATATTTGCTTTCTCCCAAAATAAAGCTAAATTGGACTAACTAGTCTTGATATTCTAGTTTAGCCTATTTTCATTGCCCTACTATGCATGCTTGACTTTAAAAACCTAAAACTTCTAAACACAGAATACACCCACAAGAGATTCAAACGTAAAATGAAAAGGTGGCTCCACTAATAGAAGATACTGCTAAAATATGCCTGCACACATTAACCAAATAAGATACCCTCTTCACCCATGACTCCTATGCTTGACTCTCCCACGCTTAAACCTTATGACTAACTTCTGCCCCAGGTCACATCCAGTTATTACCAGAGAACGGTCACTATTCCTACATTGGCTCTGCAAACGTTTACCAAACTTGTACCTATATCCACTTGTTTTCTGTTTGTTATAATAGGAACGACGTTCAAGCACAAGAATTTCTGTTACTCATGGTGCCTTAGCAAAAGCGTCACCCAGACTATGTAACCCAACGCCCACCTCAAATATTGTATATTGACTCTAAGTAAGCTAACCATACCCAATAAGTGGAGAAAAACATTGCAACATCATTTACTTGGCCTGCAAGGAATAATAGGTATGGGCTATGCCTGCCATTTTTTGTATATAGTATTAGGGCATAAGATAGTCAAATAACTAGCATGCTTTTTACACAATATGCATCCTTTCCATGTTTTCAGAGTTTCATGGGGCATAGACCTTAACATATTATGTGGTAATTCAATGCTTTTCAAAAACAATTTCACTGAGAACTTATTCTACCCAACAATTTAAAGGTGGGGAATGTTGCAAACAATCTTGTATTCAGTTCATAGTAATCGTGCACATGCAGATTCATAGCATGTTCTTAAACTGCACATAATGTCATGGTGAGGCTTTTAAGGTGTTTTGCTTACAAAGTATTGTGGGTATGCAAATATCAGAGTTAGTGATTTGCTACTACAATCCCTCACTTTTTTCACAGAGCCCTTTCAACTAGTATTGGAGGGCAGCAGAGGAGCCGGAGAAAGGTATGCATGGAAGGGCACAGAGAATACTCCTTCAGCAACAGATGTTTTGGCAGTACAGTACAGTACAGTGAAGGAAATTAGTTGTTTGTTTGCTAAAGGATAAGAAACTCTAGTAACAGTCTAGGAAACTGCACCTTCTGTTTTTTTCTATTCTCTGCTGCTGAGGGCTTTTCAATATAATCATGTGTTTGCGTTTTTTGCCTCTAGCATCTCCATGCATCTTCTTTAAATCATATCAGTGAATTTCAAAAGAGGGGTCCCTAGTCAAAGAAAAAGACACTCAATTTGTTGTACCCCTGAACATTGCTGCTATTGACGTAAAAGGAAAATATATCTGATATTCTTCAATGGGGCGCCTGAATAAACCTCAGTAAGGCTCTTTTGAATTTTATCTGGGTTGTGGAGAGGAAAGGTGGGCAAAACTATAAGCTGCATGATGTGCCCTGTCATTTTACCTCCTATTTCAAGGTTAAAAGCAGGGCTCTGATACGATTTTACTCCATACTTGGAATCAAATATTTTTTGAGGGAGTAAGAAAATAATTAGCTTTGACAGTAGGGATGTTTCATGCTTATTAAATGTTCTTTCCCCTTAAAATTCCTCTTGACGTCGGGCAGCAATATTATTAGAGCTCCTATCTATGACACTGCTCTGCTGGTCACTGATCCAAATACATATCAGTTGAACCTTGTGGTTAGAAACAGGGAAGGCTCCTATGCGTTATTGGTTTCCCGTTTTTGTTGGGAACATTTTCCTGTTTTTAGAGAGTAGAAAATTGATGTTTGTATGCCTTTTAGCCTTAAGGCTTGTTTTGAGTAAATGTTGTCACAACTCACAAGACAACATAATGTGGATAGTAAGCAGAGACCCAGGAATACTGGTCATATTCTGTGGTGCAGTTATTCTGATGCAATTATCGTCCTTATACAACTAGAGGCATGTTCCCCTGGCCCTTGAATTACTTAAAGTGGCACAGGAACTCCTATTTCATGTATTCTTACACACTCCTTTTAGTTGCCATTATTCCTTTTGCAAACATTAGATCCTATCGGAATTCTTTGACCACCACATCCGTCATGAGCGATATTTGTTTTTGTAAGAAACTAGTGTTTTATTTCAATGGCATGAAACAGTGTATGCAATGTCTCTGGGCGTTGTCGACAAATTAATTGCCACAGCTAAATCTATTGTTTATCCTGAAGATACAAAGCTTTTTCTGTGCATACATATTTTCTTCTCTGCACTGGAGTACTTTTGGTAGGTACTATGGCATATCTTGAAGTATTGGACTGGTTGATAAGCTCTGCTTATAATTACATAAAATATTAATTTTTTTAGCCTATATATGTTTGGAACAACAGTTGTAAAATGTACCTTTTTACATTAATTTGTTAAGAATTGCAGTGGTTAGGAAGGGGGCATACCCTTCCAAACTCTTCAGAGATGGTAGCTCACTCAGTATGCATGCTCACAAAGTGGCTTAACTCGTTATTAAGTTGTGCACATGGAAAATAAAGTGCGCACAAAAGCTAACCATTCCTGCACTTAGGGAAAAATAATTAGAGGGAACATTGCTTGTGGACAATGCAGAGGGTTTTGAATTTAATCCTTGCATCCACTGGTAGCCAATGGAGAGATTTCAGAGCTGGAGAGATACGATCCCAGGGCTTGAGGCCAAGGACAAGTCTCATAGTCCTGCTCTGGATTAGTTGCAGAGGGCGGAGAGTAGAGGCAGGTAGATTTAGAAATAGGCTGTTAAAATAGTCCAACCTAGAGAGAGCCAGAGCTTGGGATACCACAATCTTCTGGGGGAAGGAGAGGAAAGGCAGAGTACCTCTGAGGAGGTGCAGTAGGAAATTTGACTTTTTAGAGATCTCACCGATGTGGGCAGAGAAGGAAAGGGTGGAGTCAAAGATGACCACGAGGTTCTTAGCCTCGCAGGTGGGGGTAGGAGGAGGGCCAAGGGACGCCGGCCAGAGAGTGAGGGGAAAGGATGGTGAAGGTATGCCGATGAGGAGGATCTCTGCCTTGCTGGCATTCAGACAAAGATCATTGGCAGCACACCAATCTTGAATGGCAGTTAGGCACTCGGAGATGAAAGAGGGAAAGGAGGTGGCAGCGGCCAGCCTGAAAATGAGCTGAGTGTCGTCAGCGTAGCACTGGAAATTTGAGCAGAAAATGGCAATGCAGTGGGCGAGGGTTGGCAGGTATTGGTTGAAAAGCAGGGCGAGAGGTTTTACCCTTGGGGAACACCACAGGTAGAGAGGAAGATTGATGATAGGAAGGACCCAAGTTGGACCTGGGAGGGTCGATCTGAGAGGAAAGAGGTCAGCCAGGCCAGAGCCTGATCAGTGATACCCAGGTTTTCATGGAGACGGTTGAGCAGGATGGTATGGTTGACCGTGTCGAAGGCAGAAGAGAGATCGAGGAGGATGACAACAGAGGGAATGTTAGAGTCAAGGTTGGAGAGCAGATCTTCACGGATGTTCAGAAGAGCAGTTTCCATGCTTCTGGCAGCTCTAAAGCCAGACTGGTGGACATGGAGACAGCCAACAGAATTGGAATGAAGGTTAAACTGAGAGATGGCCAACTTTTCCAGGAGTTTGCCCAGAAAGGGAGTAATGGAAATTGGGCAATAGTTAGCTGGACAAGAATGATCAGCTGTGGGTTTCTTGAGAAGAGGATGTACAAGGGAGTGCTTCAGAGGGGAGGGGAAGGATCCTGAGGCAAATGAGTGGTTGCAAAAATCAGAAAGGGCCTGAGCGAGGGTGTCAATGTGGTCCTTGATGGTTTTAGTGGAACAGGGATGAACCTGATTTGACAAGGCTTTCATAGATCGGACTTGTCTAGCGACCTTGTCAGGGGAGAAAAGAGGAAAGGACAAGAAGGATGGTGGGAGGGTGGCTAAAGGAGGGTCAGCAAGCACAGAAGGAGAGGGGAGAGGCGGGGTGGGGTGGACAGGATGTCCTGCTTTTTTTATGAATTGAGAGGCAAGAGCATTGCAAAGAGCCTCGGAGGCAACAGGAGGGGTAGAGACTGCAGCAGGGTTGGCCAGCACCTTGCAGATTTTAAAGAGTTCGGTCGAGTTGTTAGATTCCGCAGAGACACGAGCTTTAATGTGGACTCTCTTCTTGGTGAGGACAGAGAGTTGGTATTGCCTTTGTAGCAGGTGACAGGCCAGATTGTCAGAGGATGAACAGGAAGCCCTCCATTTCCTCTCAGCCGCACTATACTTACGTTTAAGTGTAGCTAGGTCAGAGTCATATCAGGAATTGCACTTGGCTTTGGACTTCAAACGGATCCTCATGACAGGGGCAAGAGCATCAAGAGTATCAGAAATTGAAGAGTAGAGCAGAGACAGGGCTGTGTCAGGATGTGAGACAGCCAAAGGTGGAGGGGGGGGGGGAAAAGTGGCAGCAAAAGCCTCAACTGACACACTTGCTTCATGGGCCGGATGACCGAGAACGTAGGTGGCAGAGTTGGGGTAGGCTTGGCTTGATCAGTTACGCAGCTATTCAGGAGCTGATATAGCTCCTCAATCTGTGCATTGGAGGAGCATTTGGGAAACTTGATAATGTAAGTGTAAGTGATTTCATTTAAATACAAAAACAAAGAGATACTGGTGGGTTTCATTTTAGGTGCAACATCTCAATAGACTGGCAGCACTATTTTGAAAGCTTCAATGCCCACATTCGGTCAAGAGTATAAATGTTTCAGTTAGCAAGCAAAAATGAGCTGCGCAGAAGGCCCACATTTCTTCCACCATGCACCCAAAGGTTAGTGTACCTGCAGCTGTGTAATCTAAAGGCAACTGCACAATCCAGATTAGAAATCTGGCATGTCAGTTTTAGCTTTGTACTCTGGCAGTTTCAACCAAAGGCAAAGGCTTAAGCATGCGGCACTAATACGGGTCGTTTCGGTCGAAAAGCTCGTAAATAAAAAGCGGAATGCGCATTCACTGCGCATTCGGCGCAGTGAAAAAAAACGAACCCCATAATGCCGAACAGGGGGAGCGGGGAACAAATATAGACATTCTGAAAAACTCAAGTTGCAAAATTCAAGCAAGTCGGCTTCGCTATTTTGTAACTCGAGCTTTTTCGGCATGAGGTCTTTCAACGTAGATCCAATACAGGTTATTACACTGTTTCCAAATTCATGCTAAATAAAATGGTGGTCATTCTTCAGCAAAGAAATTCTTGGGAATAGACAGGGCACCATCGGAAGGAGCACCAAACAGCCTGTACAAGTCACAAATACTGTGGCACTGCAAGTGTCCAAAAGGACGGATCCCATCACAGAGGAGAACACAACCAGTCTAATCTTAATGGAATAGAAAGAGAGCAGAACGAAGTCAGCCCCGACAAACTGACCATCACAAGCAAAGGAAGATCACGGCAAGACATAACCCTCAGGAGCCGTCAGTTTCCCCTAACATCAGGGAAGCCTCAAGTAACCACGGATGCACAGAGGCAATCGTACCGAGAGAAAGGAACATCTTTGAATCCACAAGAATCTACACACAAGGAAAAAAAGAAAAAAGAAAAAAAAGGAAAAAAAAGGGAAAAAGAACAAAAGGAAGACAAATAGAGAGCCGATGAGAGAGAAAATTGAATACCAATCAATACTGAATCAGAATTATGAGAAACATGACAAGGAATCTCCCCTGAGGAACCGTGGCTAAAGTCATGGGGAAACACGTGTTGGGAGACAATTTGGGAGACAAAGTTTGTTTATTGAAACTTTAAGTGTATGGAGTATCCAGAACCTATACTGAATAAACAAATTGGAATTAACATAACCAAGTGATTGAGTAATTCTTCCCAAGGAGCGCACTAAAGGGTACCAACTTTATTTCTCGGAAGCCTCAAGTAGATACAGCACCTGGGTAGCGAGGACACAGTCGCAGGAATAGAGTAGGATGGAAGTAGACTGGGGAAGAGTCATCCAAAGGACACATCGTAGAGAAACACCATAGACTAACCTGTGGGAGTACCAATCGGATCAGTTGGCAAAAGAGCCACTTGGGTGGAATTTAGGAGTGGTGAATGTAGTTTGAAAAGAACCAATGGAGCATGCACACCCTCGTGTTATGGACTGGCTTTAGGTGGGCCTAACATAGGCAGCAACAGTTGCACTTGCCATTGGCTACTAAAACTGTACTGTTGGCGAGCAAGACATTGTGTGTACTGTGTATGTTGATAACGGAGGGACGAGAGTGGTTTCATGCCCTCTCTAGTAGTCTGCAACTCGACATGTTTACCCATTGCCTAAGAGGTCTCTCAAATAAAAGATGAGCAGAATCAGGGTGACATTTAAACACAGTGTGCAATTTCCAAAAATTCTCCAACGATGCCAATATGCTTTTATGGACTGGGGAATATGGAAGGAGCAGGGGTGGACTGGGAACTAAAAGAGGCCCTGGAAATAATTACTGGGGACCAAAAGAGGCCCTGGAAATAATGTTCAAAGCAGCCCGATATGACACATTTTTAGCAAGCCCAATGCTTTTCTTATGAGGAAATTTGGAAATCCCACACACAAGAGGCCCAGGATGCAGAGGCCCACCGGGAAATCTCCAGAGTTCCCTATAGGCCAGTACGCCCCTGGGAAGGAGGTGGCAGATGTTAATGGAAGGCATGTAAAATGCTCTTTGTTGCGCCAAGCTGCTGCCAACCTAAAGCTGCACTGGTGGAGCCGGTGGAATTTCGCCTTCTGGGGCTACAGGTGAGCAGTTTGGGGGCAACTGCAATGAAAGTGATCACTGAGGCTCACTTCTTTGGAGCAGCAAGAAAATCTATTGCCTTGGGGAGTTGCTTTGGTCAGTGTTCGTGGAGGCCTACCCAGGAGGGGTTGGGCTTGCGATTACCACAAGCACTGGTTTCTAGCGTGTTAGAAGTAACAGTGAAATGTACACATTGTATGATCCCATGTTGGGCCGGGGATTTATATGTGCAGGGAGGGGCTTTGAAAAATGCAGGGCTATTCAGTTTCTCCAGGTTTGTACGAGTCATGAATTCGGTAGCGAGCACGCATGCCACACTGCACAGGCCACACTACACAGAGCAGAGGGGAGGTGACTTGTATAAAACCTGTTTTAAAAATATAAAACATAATAATTAAAAAAAGGAAAAAGAAATCACTGTAGTAAAGCCTTTTTTTAGTAGAAACTTGAGATATTAATACTATGGTCAAGGGGCGAGACTTGCACTCATACACTGCAGGGAGGAAGCGAGCAGCTGATCTCCACAACCATGTGGCAGGAGACTAATCGTGCACAGATTGAATGTGTTCTGTTACACACGAGGTGGGTTCGGTTTCTTCTCCAGGGTCCTTGGTGAAAGCAATTCTTGTAAGGGTACACCACTGCTCCATTTGTGAATGAGAACTCATGACACACCGGCTGGCAGAGATGCAGGCGTGCTTTATGGTAGACCAGATGTTCTGTCCTTCCGTCCAATACATCTTTTTTCAGGTGACTGTACAAGAACAAAATGGAGCAATTGGGCATATGCTAAGCAATGGACCTCCCTACAGCAAGCACTTGGAGCGGAGGGATCCCACTGGTCTTTGAGCAAAGCCCTTAAAACCTGGCTGTTCAACTAGCGTGCTCAACCATCAGCGTCTGTGTGAGTTTATATTCCTAATATGCTGTTTGTATTCTAAATACCATGTATCCTGTTATGCATGCCCCATGGGGCAAAAGTAACTGGTCTGTCAAGTGCCCTGATGCGTCAGGGTTGGCGTGTGCTATACAAATTAATGAATGAATGAATAAATAAATAAATAAATAAAGACGGTTAGGAGATTTCAAAAGCCTCTTTAATGGAAACCGGGTCAGCAGCGTAGGCCGTTTTTATGTTTAATGATGTATTATTTAAAAAAAAAAAAGGAGAATGTTGCAGCCATGTTTGCCCACACAAATGGTGTAAACATTGCCACATAGTCATGTCCTGCACAGGTCAGGAAAATATAAAACAGATCACTGTATCCCGTTACCATGATATACTAGTTACTTCAAGGCACACGAGATGAACAATGGTTTTAAAGCACAGATAATTGGTAACCTGGGGTGCCACCTTTGATAAAACGAGACCACACTCTGTCAACGTTGGAAAAGACTTAAATGGCAAGCCCAAAACATTGCCTGTCTCCTTAATGCATTAATTGAAAGAATGCTGAGGCTACACTCTCCCTTTGGAAATAAATGCTGCCACTAGATAAGAAGACAGAGTGGAAGTAGGTCAGCGTGTCATTGGCAAGTGAGATCTGAATTATTCTATTTCAAAATAGACCAGGAGCCCAAGTTGCCGCCACTGAAGGCTACACTCCAACCGTGGCAAGATGGGTTTCCCCTGCAGATCACATGACCACACAGAGCAGCCACATGCGGTCGATTTCATTCCACTGTTGGGAAAATGCTTCAGTGACCACCTACCCCCGAACACTGCTTGCCTCAGGCACCCCCCTCTCAGAAAGAGCACCAAGTACAATCAGCGTGAGCCCAAACAGCCTGCACGCTACCCCTGGGCACCAGGGAAGACTCTGCTTGCTGCCTGGTTAGCATGCTGTGCACCACATAACCACCGCTCACTCAGCCAATTATACAATTAGTTCAAGGTGGATATGACCTGGTCCGAATCCGTACAAATAACCTAATACAAAAAAAAGAATGAGAAATGACCTAATTTATTTTACCGAAAATAGTAGGTATTTTAGCATATGTATGGTAAACAATAGGTTATGGGTTGGGGTAAGAGTATAAGTTAGGGTAGGTGGGTCCGGGGGAACTCCCCCCGCAATATAAAAAAAAAGAAAAAAGTAATTTTTGTTTTTAGTCAAAGAAATTAGGTAATTTCTCATTTTTTTTTTCTCTAAATTATCACGGATATCCGACCTGGTCGGCCAGTAGACTGAGAAGTGAAAAGCGAAACTCCCCTTTGCCAAACTTTACCTCCCCAAACCCCAGGTGCATTTCAGTACGGCACCAAATGTTCAACATCACTTCCTCTTCCCAAACTGTCCAAATACCCCAGTCTGGGGACTTACTCTCAGGCCTGGGGTAGTGGTTCAAGTCTTGCTTTGTAATACCCCGAATCATCCATTCTTAGCCACCACAGCTCGTGGCTAATGATTCTGCCATAGAGCGGAGTCTAGCCTATGGGCTGGACGAGGAAGACATTTGAGAACTCTACAAACACCCTAAAGTGCAACTCAAACACTGTTGAAGGAATTTAGATTAACAAGATGACTCAATTTCCAGTGGTCCCCACCCCATTTTTGAAATAAGTCACAAATCCCCTGTTCATATACGATTTTATTTTGTGCCTGCAGCCAACACATGGTGCTAACTTATTTTGCAGTTGGTGTGAACTCTTTGCCACTAGTAGGTTTCCCACAATTAAGTGCATGTATGTGAGCAGGAGGCTAGATTATAGAAAGGTTTTCTATTAAGGAACTGCTACATGTACATGTTCAGCAGATAGAAAAACCTTATTAAAGAGCTTGCGCTAACATATGTGCAGAGCTGATTTTGCGCTTGACTCAGTGTTTGCCTCTTAACGGCATCTTAGGTCACATGGAACAGTACCATTGGGGCTTGCCAATGAGAAGCCAAAAGGAGCCTCCAATGAATTTTAGAATACACCAATTTAGTTATAGGAACAGAATAAGACACTCTCCCTCAACCCAGCTGCTAGAGCAAAATATTTTTTTTATTTGTTTATTTCTAACACGCCGGCAGCCCGCAGGCATCGGGGAGCACACATAGACATGAGACAACACAAGATTCACAAAGACTGGGGAAGACTGATTACTTGAATAGTAACGTTTTTAGTTCCTTACGAAAGGAAACCAAATTCTCTACCAATCTTAAATTCGGGTGGAAAGAGTTCCATAACTGGGAGGCCCTGATGGGCAAGGACCTTCCCAGACCTCTTGATTTTTTAAAAGCAGGGCATACAATCTGTGCAAGGTTGGAGGAGAACAACAATCTTACTGGTGTATAGCGAGCGGGAGATGACAGCTTTTAGGTAGGATGGAGCATTGCCATGAAGACAACAGTGGACAATGGTACATACTTTGAAATCTATGCAGTTTTGTACTGGTATCCAATGGATACCTCTCCTATATTTTGAGATATGTG
Source organism: Ambystoma mexicanum (assembly GCF_040938575.1). Taxonomy (NCBI): domain Eukaryota; kingdom Metazoa; phylum Chordata; class Amphibia; order Caudata; family Ambystomatidae; genus Ambystoma; species Ambystoma mexicanum. Next base: position 98,884,853 of record NC_090936.1, on the reverse strand, counting down.
CTTTCCATGGAATGTTCTTAATTATCCGTATAGCGTAATTCTGACCCGTTGACATTTCTTTACACAAGAGATTTTTGGCCCAAGCAACAGGGAGTGACAATAATCCAATCGTGACAGCATAGTGGCTTGGGCAATGGTAATGCAATTTTCCGCTGTTAGAAAAGGCTGAATGTTTCTTAAAAGGCAAAGGTAATGATTACAGTTTTCGTTAATCTGGTTGGTATGTTGTTCAGTGTTAAGAGAGGATTCCAAGATAACACCCAGCATTTTTACTTTGTGCTGGACTGAGATGGTTTAGTCAAGTTCGTCTTTCCTCCATTGAGGCACATCCAGTTTTGGGACAACCAGGACTCAATCAGATTATATGCAAAAAGAAGCTATGAGTCCTGGGAGAAATCATCACTTAATTCTAAGACCAGCTGCGCGTCATCTGCGTAGTTGGTAGGATGCAAGAAAGTGGCGAGAAAGCATCACCCCAGTGTATTCTTAACAAACAGTGTGTAAGGAAGGATTCAAACCATTCGACTGCTTCTTTAGAGCAGCTGTCTATGGAGTCAAGTGTGCTCAAGAGGTGATGATGGTCTAGCACATCAAAAGGTGTGGAAAGGTGAAGAAGGACCAGGAGGCCAGTCTTGCCTTTTTCCATGATCCCAAGCATGTGTGATTGGAAATCCACAAGAGCAGTCTCTGTACTGTGGCCAGGTCTAAAGCCAGATTGCCTATGGTGAAGTATGTTGCTAACCTCTAAAAAAAGTCTGAAATTGAAGATTTGCGACTTCATCTAAGATTTTTACAGGTAGTTTCTATTTGTGATTGGTCTGAGGTTCGACCACTAGGTAGTAAATAGGCAAGTATTTGCACATTTTTGTCGCCTCCCCAAAACCCTTACCCAGCTGTTGGTAGGATTGGAACTAGTTGTTGGCTTGTTACACTTGCATAGCCATGGTTAGTACAATCTCAACCTCCCTCCATCCATTATCCATCACCGAGTTTAAATCAGAGCCAACTAACTGCCACCCAGACACCACCACTACTCCTCCTATCCTAATCAGGTACAAGGCCCAAGCCAAACCAAAGACTCCTGAGGTGCCCCGGACACCTAATCCTCAGACCTAGTGCAGGTCCCCAGAGAAGTTACAAGTAAACAAAAAAACAGCCAGAGTTATAGACAACTAAGACACCAACAGTGCACAACCTATAGTCAGTCACTGCAGAAATGTAAACTTTTCTAATGGGACAGGCAAGAATACTTTACTACACCAAACCCTCGAACACAAAGAAAATAGGCACCTTAAATATATGCCAGCACCTACATCTACTATTTTTAAAAGAATTCCCAATTTAATTGATATGCATTTTGAATGATTTTACCACTTTTGTAGACACATCTTACAAGCTTACAAGATTGCAGCAAACAATAGGAACAAAAACAGTGGGGAGTTGGCGTGAATACAATCAGACAAATGTAATCTTTCCCAACTACCATTCAACCTACTATCCGGGATGCATTAATAGGGACACATCTTAGATGCCAAGACATCCCTCATGGTCATCACCAGGAAAACACAATCTAACTTTCTTCAAGAATTGGAGAAACTACTTGCAAGCACTCTAGAGAGTTCAATTAAGCGACTGAACGTGTGGGGCATGGGGGGGGCTATTCACAGAAGGATTTATAAAGCCATTGATTAACCAGTTCAAAAAATGTTCCTCACCTGTAAGCAACTTATGCGTCCTTGACTGGATGAAGTTTCACAATGACAGAGGTGGTCATGCCCTGGATATACGGAGGACGTCAAAAAGCCCTTGTTGGAAGCAGTGCCCGAACATGTTGAAATGTGCCATAAGAGTCCCATTTGGAGTAGATCAAACTGATGAAACGGATTAACCACGACAAATGTCAGCCAACACGTTCCACCTTAAAGCCAACGTGTCATCCAATCTACACCCATATATCCAATCCACGCCCATATTTTGGAAGACCTCTATGTACAAATAACTCTTTGGACATCCTGGTAGACTGAAAACAAAGAGAACGTGTACAAATGGTTTGATGGTTAACAGAATACAAACACATACAAAATATTAAGAAGAAACTTGGAGTCAGACCCAATCTGGCAATGACACACTTCTGTGCAAGATACAAGCCAGGGGCGATCATGCCATGATAGAATAATAAAAGGAAGCATTGTCCTAAACAGAGTTACCAGAGCACCACAAAATGTTTAAAACATCGAGATAACTATGATTTATGCCACTGCACTTAGCTGTCCGGACTCCTTCTCAAAAACTAGCTGAGAGAATAGCTCTAGCCTTTAAAAAGAAAAGTGTGTACCATTCCCTTGAGCCCCACCTACCTCAGCAGGTTGTAATCAATGCACTGTCGAAGGCGTTGCCAAACTGGTTAGATCCATGAAGGTAGACCAAACAGTTCCTGGTCCAGTTACAATGATCAAGGACTGTATTAGTACTCTAGCAGCACCAAAGGTAAGAGTCTTTAATGTCTCGAAAACCCCACGCATAATAATCCTGCTTTCACTTACAACAAGTCTTTGTCACTCACATTCCTATTTATCACCAACCAACTCTTGGGCTAAAGAGTAGGTTTGAAAATGCTGGGAGCTATTTTGCTTCTGCTTCTTCCCTAGGCGAGCCTGGTTATCTTAAAACCAACAGTTACCAGGAGCTACTTTTGGCTCCCCAGGCCAACTTGTGCATTACAAACATGCACGTGACATTAATTTATAGTGTTTTAGTATGTAATTAAAGAACCATTAGGACACATCTAAATATAATGGATCATACATAATGGGCAAAAAGGTCAAGTGTGCATCTCATTTGAAAGTTAGATTTGCGAAGTACTCGCTCCTGGTTCCCCAGCAGTGCCTCAACTATTGGGTGATGTCTGATACCCAGGAGGCAGGTTTAGCTCCTGCTCATCGAATCTGAATTCCGAACCCTGAAGAGAATCTCATAACCTCTTTAAAATAGCTTTTAGACCTCCCAGGAGTACTGAGATGCCCATCATGTTTATGGCAAAAGGAATAGTGTGATCCCTGTACAGGAATTATTCATAATTTTGGACAGCCAATGAAACTCTGAATGCCACTATTCTGCTGCATACTGTGTTTCCCCTATATAGTCATTGACAGTACACAGCACATTATCCTGGCTGGCTTCCCTCCTTAAAGGTCATATTACCTCTTTGAAGGTAGGCACGTTTAGATAATCCCCAATTCACCAATAAACGGATGGCTCGCTGGCAGGAGCGCACAGGGCAATAGATATATGTCGGAGCACACACTGTAGTTTTGAGGCGACTCAGGAGGTAACACTTAGCATATAACAGAAACAGGGTACATACCAAGCTGATCTTTGTAGAGACAGGTAGTCACAAAAACTGTAAGGGCAGGAGTGGGCTCAAAGCAAAGTGACACAGAAAGAAAGAGAAGGCAGGCAAATATACTGGGTAACACGGATTGATCAGAATAAAGGGTGTAGTGGAATATGATGAGGAGTCTCCATGAGATTATGGAAAGCCCTTGGGATCGGTAACAGTAGATTATCCTTAACAATCATGCAGCAACATCATGGCTAAGACGTGCTGATGAGATGGCTGTACTCAGTGGAAGGGTAAAGTTGGACACCATATACTGAGACAGGTAAGACTTGAACAAACTAGACTAAGGCAACCAAAGTCTTTCCCTTATCTGATTTTAACAGAAACCAACTCATGGGTCACACTGTATACGGAGACAGAGCTTAGACACAACAGTGGACCAATTTATAATCAAGACGGAAAAGCAGAGTGGATAGAAATAACCAAGTACATGATAGGCAGAGAAATAGAGCAAAGAGCAGAAACTGTAGACCGAGGCTGTGAGAGGGGACTTAGGCTAGGAAAGTTGCCACACATACACTTGGAAACCTAGCATTCAAGGAATATCATAAAACACAGCTTTAGTCATAGGAAAGGTAGTCGGTCACTGCCAACTCAGTGAATACATGGTTCAAGAAACTCAGTACACTAGTCATAGACAAGAGAAAGGGCTGCTGCCAACTTAGTGAATACGTAGACAAGACGTTGCTGCAAACATGTGGATCAGAAAACTAAGCACACTTGAAGAGGGAGTCAGGGTCCTGAGACCACCCCTCCGCCCCAGTAAGTTCATGGAGAGACGAAAGGCCAGAAATGCACGCAGCCACCCAGCTTACTTCGGACAAATCCCAAACGCACCAATGATTGACAAATACATGAGAGATACCTGCTCAGCCAGCCATAAAGACCAAATACAATGCAAATCTTTCCATGTGTAGGAGAAGAGCCCATGAACAGAGACACCTATACGGACAGCTTGGACTAAGCACCAAGAAGCCATGCTACTGACATCATTAGTGAAACCCAAATTGTAGCGTTAGACATGAAGCACACGTACAGTCTGCACTGCACCACACAAATACATACTCCAATATATGAAGAACATGAGCTCACAGTTCTATTGCTAGAGGACAGATACACATATATACTGTCAATGCTTTTATTATTTTGTCATTAGCCAAATGCAGCAACGCAGAACCGCAACGCACAAGAGATCCTGAGCAAGCTTGCTGATGCTTAAAGCCAATAGTCGTGCAGACATACAGGAGTAAATATGGAACCTGATGGAACCACATATAGCTAATCCATAGAGAATGTAATATAAAATGGACACTCTAGAAAACACATTATAAGCTTTAGGAAAATTACAGCAGGCCTCAAACCACTGAACAAGAGACGAGCAGAGCTGACTAAGGCTGCACAGAGAGCCAGGTGGGTGAGACGGGCCCACAGCCAATAAAGAGATATGAAGACACATTCCAATCCCCAGACGACAAAGGGACCAGCCGCAGAGAAACAGAATAAATCCTCATAATTAGGAGCTGCAGAGCTAGATTATGTGGTCTCTGAACACCTGTTACAGCCGAATGATACAATGGACAGTCTTCCATGGTGGGAAAGAGAAGCCAATCCCAGCAACCACATGCAGATTGCAACAAGTGTTGCTACCGTTAAGAGAATATTCTCATAAGGCAAGGTGTTGTATACAAGTTACAATACAGACACATAATCATTCACATCGCCTTGAAAAGGTTCACAGCGAGCGAGAACTCGTTCGAGGCCCAGGCCTGGGGGATCAGCTCTAACCAATCACAGTTTATTATTCTAGGGGTGGATGGCAACGGACAAGAACCAATGGTAAGCCTATTACAACAATATAATAGATAGTGAATTGGGGATGGGACAGGCCAGTCACCTGACATGCAAGGGCCAGTAGAATAACTTCTATAGGTAGCCATTTAGGTAATAGAGGCCTCAATAGCCATTCCCTCACAAGGATAGATTTTTGGAGAAGGGCCCAAGTGATAACAGAGTAATGACGCAATTTTGTTGTAAAACTGGCCTGCGAGTCAGGAGACATTGAAAAGTACTGGAATTCACCTGTGTTCTTGTATTGATCCCTGTTGGTTTTATTTGCAATAAACCGCAGTTTGAACTTGCCGTTGACTGAGTCCTTCATGTATACTGGGGGAGGGAGTTGGGCTCCCCAAGTCCGCAGACTTCCAGCATCGCTCTGGCATACCTGGGAGTTCCACCCAACACACTAAAAAGCAGGTACTTAAACTATGGACAAGGGGCTTAGCAATTATAGCATGAAACTTCGATAAAGAGCAACATGGGGAAGGAGCAGCTTTACCAGAAACAAGGTGAGCCTGTGAGCCGGGGACGGTGCTGGAAGGGAGTCTGCTCACAGAAAAACGAGTTTTGAGGAAAGGCAAAATGGCAGCACAAATACTTTCAGAAAAACTAGCTTTTTCAGCAAACAAGACAGAGGGCCTCATTAAGCAGTAGGCGGTGGCCATGGCGCTATTAGCGCCATGGCTGCCCCCTTACTGCATTCCGGGTCCGGGTTCCCGAAATAGGGACTTACCAGGTCATTCCAATCTTGGAGGACCCGGTAAATCCCCATTCCGGGAACCATTCCCCATTCCCATTCGAGCCCCCATAGGGCTCAATGGGAATGGGGATGGATCTAATAACGGTACCGCAATCTGCGGTACCGTTATTAGCTTTGAAGTCCCTTAACGGGTCCCTTCCATAACGCCTGATAAAACCAGGCGTTAAGGAAGGGACCCGCTAAGGGACCTCGGAATAGGGTGGTAAGGGATTACCGGCACCGGTGCCCTTACCGGTGCCGGTAATCCCTTACCGCGTAATGAGGCCCAGAAGCTAGAAAGCAGCTATAGCATGTAGGATTTAGTAACCAAAAGCAAGATAGCATGGAAGGTTCAAAAATAGCATGAAGCAGAAACCCCAGGAAAAGGCAGTTGATAAAACACTGGGTAAACCTTAGAGTGAGCTTATGATGCCCTCCCAGCCCACAGCCCAACAGGGTGGAGCTGATTGCAGCCTGGTGCAGCGGTGTCCAATAAGCCCAGTCCAGGCTGCAGTAGCTTGCAGCAGTGGGTTGCACTGCTGCAAGCTACCTTACCGCGTAATGAGGCCCAGAAGCTAGAAAGCAGCTATAGCATGTAGGATTTAGTAACCAAAAGCAAGATAGCATGGAAGGTTCAAAAATAGCATGAAGCAGAAACCCCAGGAAAAGGCAGTTGATAAAACACTGGGTAAACCTTAGAGTGAGTTTATGATGCCCTCCCAGCCCACAGCCCAACAGGGTGGAGCTGATTGCAGCCTGGTGCAGCGGTGTCCAATAAGCCCAGTCCAGGCTGCAGTAGCTTGCAGCAGTGGGTTGCAATTAAAGCTGTGCGTTCTCTTGGTAGCCTAGCCTGCAGGTGCTTGTAACAGGTGAATGCAATAAGGGTCTCTGCAACTTGTAGCAGCTTGTTGCAAGTGAATGTATTTAGGACAACTCCCCCAGCCCTTTGCCTTTTGGACAGCATACCCGAATGCATTGGCTGCTTTAACCCAAAACCTGGAATGGAAAGTGAAAGTAGTTTGGTCCAAAACTGAAGCAGTAAAACAGGTAAATGAATGCCATGGCCGTTTGTGGGTTTTAGCATCAGAGTTATGCTATGAACGTAGTCTATGAACAAGTGCATACAGTGGTACTGGTAGCATGCAGGTAGATTCCTAACACCTGCCATCACAATGCTCTGATCATGCTAGTTTTACTACTATATTCAGTCATCAAATTTTATTCTCCACCCAAACCTTCCAACTAACCGTGGATGAGACAAAAACAGCCTTCACTAAAACAAAAGCAACCCAGGAGAACATCTCCAACTGTCTCCTAATGGTTCAAGATTGGATGACTGAACTAAAACTCTGGCATTTTAGTACTAAAACCCACCAGCCTCTTATTGCAATAGCATGATACTGTCCACCCCCAAAACCACAGCATCGTATTGCAGGAAAAAAGGTTCATCCCCTCAGATTGAAGAGGTGGCGAGTAAAGCCCTTTCCGAATGCACAGGAGATGGAACATATGCCCCATCTCAAAAAGGAACAAGAGGCCAATCTGACAAGATTCAGGATTCTTTTGAAAGAAGATTAGTGTACAGTGAGTTTAACAAATCACCAGTTAAGTAGTGTTAAAAAAGGAACTCCAGTCATAACCATTCTAAAGACTGTGACGCCTACCCATCAGATACAGCATCCCATTCAAATCCATGTGCATGGCTCATGCAGTCTTAGTAAAAAAGGTAAAACAAAGAAGAAAAAACAAAAAGGAAGAGCCTAGATACACCCAGACCTTTCGTACGCCATACTGCTCAAGTAGGAGCCGGAGATCCTGCAAGAGGAAGCTCCTGAGACCACCGAAAGTCAAGAGACTGTACCATGGTGGTAGAAACATTGCTCTGAACACCAGTGGAAGTTGGAATGATCTTCCCAAATCACTCAAACTAGGAGCGAGAACATGCCCTAAAAGTACACCTGCTTACAAAGAGAGGGTTTCCCAAATCCTACTAAACACCCCATTTCCACCACCACGCACCACGCACCACGCACCATATCTGTGTGAGCCAAACAAACCAGGAACCACACAACGGTTCTGGGCCTCTTCTTGGTAAATTGGGGTTTTTATACCATCTGTGCCATCCGCTGGCAATCAGGATATAAAGAGAGGCTAAACAGAAATGTAGGATAGAAGGTTAAAAATCATGGGTCTACAAGTGATACAAATTAAATTACTGTTTTTGATTTAACATGCTTTGGCCACCTACTGTAAGGTGGATTCCGAGTCTAGGTTCAATTCTGAAAGGGAAACCTTAATCAGAAGGAGCCTGTTTGAGCCATTTATGTAGTTTCTCCTGATTAGTACAGAGACTGGAGGCCTCCATGGCATCTTTTTGCCAGAAATGCGAGTCCCTCTGACAGCAAACAGGCCAAATGGCCAGGACAGTGGCCCACGAAGGCTCTATAGTAACTTTGTAGCTCTAAGCACCTCAAACGCAGAGAAACAACCATTTACATATTCATCTGGGTCAATTCACACGGACATTTCAGCGCTGAAACATTGGGCAATTGTGCTCTGGGTTGTGAACACTTTTGCAGATTACCATTTTGCCGAATTACCTTTCGCCAGATTTGTACCACTTATTTTAAATATATATGGTGGAATTGGGTAACATATATAGAATGCGGGCGGGGCTGATGGGGTGGGCTGGGATTTTATATCCACTTCTTGTGGTTACAAAAGTGACAAACAGCAAATAAAAAATTAAGTGAAATGTAATTTGGCAAAAAAAAAGAAGTAAATAAAATAAATAAATAACAATAAATAAATAAAGTCATGGTCTGTCCTCTGTTCAGCACCACCAACAACAAAACAAAATGCCTGCTTCTGTCTGGGTGGCCCCAGAAAGGTGTGGCTAGTGTTCCAACTCTACACTAGTGCCAGGCGGCACAGGGTCTATGATGGTTGACCCAAATCCCATACTCCGCATTGGCACTTCCATCTCAGTGGTGCCGCTCCCACGTTGGCCTGGAACCCATGTTTGTCAACTTGCAACATAAGGCACTTGAAGCAGGAGATCGTTCGCCCTACCCCCTGCCCCCCCCCCTGAACGAAAGCCTTGGTAGAGTGTGCAATTGTTCTTGATCAAGTGGTAATCCATTGGGTCTAGGATCTGGAGTGAGCTATCCTGCCTGACATGTCTGGTTATTCAAACTAAACGTGTTTCTGATGGCTTTCCAGCAACAATGCCATTACGTTTTCCCAGTTAGTTGTTCCATGGGTTCTCTCTCTGTTAAGGATGGTTTCTAAAGCACTTTTTTTTTTAAACGCATCGACAAAACGACATGTACAAGCCGACCTTTAGAAGCGTAAACACTTCCAGGTCCCTAATCTTGGCCTCGCAGAAGTCTGCTTATCTGAACCACCACAAGGGCTCACGAGTGGAAAACGCCCTAAGGATTGCCTCCAGAGGCTTGGCTACTTGTTGCATCAAACCTCCATAAAAGGACTGGATTGCGTTCACAGTACCCTTCACACAAGCAACCCCGGGCAATTCGCGAGGATTCTGCTTGAGTGAACAGCAGAAAACAGAAGTACTGGGATAACTACCTACTCTGCTTAGCACAACACAAACGCGTATTTCTTCATTACAGGTCATTTATTATTCACACATACACGTGTGTCTCTCAAAGTGCAACCAGACAAGTGTGAAGGTGGACCATCCTACTAGGCCTTGTACATTCAGATCGTGCAAGTGCAGGTTATTTGGTTTCAAGCTCGGAGCGGGATTCAAACCTGGGTTGCTGAATGTGGTCTTGCTGCCAAGACCCGCGCCTTGCCACAGAGCTATCCGCCCTTCATCAGTGGGCTCGTCACGCCAACTGGTACCATAAAAACATACGTTACCATAACTAGGTGTGATTGGAAGGTGTACAAGGAAACATGACATTTTTGAAAGGCATTTAAAACATAATAGCTCATAATTAATGGACGCATTATAGCCCGAATCCCAAGTTGAAGTTAGATGTAAAGCATGCTTCGGACTAGCCCAGAGGTCTACAACCTTTGACTCGCCAGAGGTTTTGGACTTCAACTACCATCAGCCCTGACCAGCATAGTCACTGAGGAGGAATCATGGGAGTCATAGTTCAAAACCTCTGGTGAGTCAAAGGCTGCACACCCTTGCGACTAGACCGTCTGCTGCCAGATCCTGCTTCCTGGTTGATGCCAGATGTCCTGGAGGCGCTTTTATTTCCTGCTCACCAAATCTAGATTTCAATTTCTGGGAATGCAATTATAATCTCACGTCTACGCTATGGTAAAATATGACCTTTAGTTCAAGGAATGAGTATTGGAATCCATTAGCTTGCAGTACTAAGTACACAATGCTGCTTTACATACACACAAGAACAGGCAGACATTAACAATGCAAAACATGTGGGCCAGCCAGTTCCACACCTGCCCGGCACAGTGCATGCTCAACACCGACAGAGCTGGATGACGGCCTGCATGCTCGGGAAGAGGAGATGTTTTACACAACCCTGCCTTCTCTCATTTCCCTATGCAGGGCCACTCGGCTGCATTCTTTAGGGTTTGGGGTTGTATGAAGCGCTTGGTCAAACCACCAACACGGATCCAGCCCAAAATAAACAAACACTCAACACCTGTCCTCCTTAGCGCAGAAAAAGAAGTCGTAAGAGAAGGATAACTACTCATTTTGCGAGGATAGAAAGGGATATTGTTTCATGTGTAGGCAGCAAAGCTGAAAAAGAACAGCCTCCCTTACAAAGCTGCAAGAACCAGAAGGCAACAGTCAGTAGAGTGGACAGACTGAGATGGAAGACAGCGAGCCAGTTCAGAATGAAGGAACTTAACCATACAGAACTCCAACTGAGCACAGCCTACATTTACTTCTTTCCTGGACTGACAGTCAGCAGAGACCAAAAAGAGGTGGTCTAGCAGAATTCTAAAAGGAAAAGAGGCTGGAGCAAACCTGTCATCCACAATTTGGTCCATCAGAAGACCCCTATTCAGAAAATGAGGTAGCCCCAAATAAAGAGATTTTACATAGCCCAGACATGAGAGCAGACACAGAGATGGGACTGAGCATAGCCCAAACATGAGAGCGGACACAGTGATGGGACTGAGCGCAAAAGAAAGAAACGGAAGGACCCGTTTCAGAAGCTGAAGTAACCAAAGAAAATGCTAATCACAGCACCAATCCCATGTTTGAGAAAATTATAGCCACGTCTAAATAAAAAACAGACATTCCTCACTAGAGGCACCGGTTCGGGAATAGGCCCCATCGAAGAAACTGAAAACTGGCTCTCTTTCATCCGCCCCCCACTATTATCACTGCCGTCTATTGCTCTTAAAAAATTAGCAAAGTCATGCTGAGTCACGCCCAGCTCCTAGTTCAGACTGTCCAGGATCTGGGAATCATCTGCTTCCTTTGCTTCCTTTGGTAGGAAGGATAGCTCAAGGGCAACGCGTTTGTCTTGGATGCAAGACAACGCGGCGCACCACAGGTTCGAATCCCGATCTTGTGCCTTTCTGGTATTAAGCGTGTTATAAATGAACAATAAAAAACAAAAAATACGAATAAAAACAAAAACCTTGATCATGAAGATGATAAATAAGGGACAGGGCAGAGCCACAGGGCACCGCACATGAGATGCCATGTCATGTATGTATGGAGTTCAATCTTCAAGGAAGAAGGAGAATCATCCAAGGACAGCACCTTTAATGTGCCAGGCCTCAAATAGTCAGCAAGATGGTTGACATTGTCAAGCACTGCAGACAAGTCAATAAAATAAGCACAGAAACACTGTTAACATCTGAAGTGAGGCAACGGTCATCCGAGCAATTACCCTTTTATATACCCTAGAGGGAGAGGTGGATTTTAGAAGGATCATCAGCTAAGGACTAACTGCAAACTCCAATATCCTAAAAGCTGGAAGCAGATAGTTCATGGGCACCATAAAGGCAGGACAGGTTTCCAACCAAAGGATAGGCCAAACTTTCTTTGGGGAGCAATTGCAGAGCAGTCAGACTTCACTGCAGGGAGGGAAGAAGGTAAAATAGTGCAATGAGTAAAAGGGTTAAACTGTTGCATCATCGGCCATCCAAAGATACAGCGACACCAGATAACATGTTCTGGGCCCATCTAGGTCCCAGCTCACTTTAAGGTATATTTGAAAACACAGTAACTACAATTGAATCCAAGTGCCACAGGATATCCAATCAGAAGAGTGAAGTGCAGCAGTTAATACATTAAATTCCTTAATTTGCAGTGATACTTCTAAAAGTAAGAGGTTTCAGCAGGAAACTGAAAAGATCAAATAGGGAGCAAAGAAAATGACCATAGTTTATTTATTTAGATATATTTATTTCATTTGATATAGCGTCCAAACCCAAGGGTATCATGGTGCATGTACATAGTAGGTGCCTACAGACAGATAGTAAGTGTTGATCGAGGAATAACCAGCTTCAAGGAAAGTACCCGTTTTCGGTAGTTTGTAGGAGTTCATAAATGTCTTTGACATCGAAAACAGGGAAATGCCCATAGACAAGCCTCAGTAAGGAGTTAAAGTGAGGCAGGTTCTAGTTCTAATACACAGGTGCAGCCAAAAAAGTAGCAAACAGCAGGGAAGACCAGAGGTGACCCAGTTTAAGAGCTCCAGGTTCCAGACCATCGAAAGTACGTGCCATTTCGAGGTAGAGGGGGCATGTAACACCCCACTACTCCAGGGCCTAGGGAACCCTGAAGACTATATCAGGAAGTCCAGTGATAGTGGCTGAAGCTTGAGTTTGGAGACTGTGGGAGAAACCAGAAAAGACAAAGATGGGAAGAGGATCCAGTATGAAGGAACTGGAACCTCGGATAAACGCCAATCCAGACGACCAACAAGAAGAATCTGTGATCCCAGGACTGCCACCAACCATCCAGAAGCACCAGCAGAGAAGGCACCAAGGAGATCTAGCCAGGTTGAGGGGCAAGTCAGAGCAGTTAGCTAAGAAACAGCAGTCCTTCGAAAGAAGTAATGAATAGAGGATGCCTAGGAAGGCCTAAGGCGGAACTTAAGTGGAATATTGTCGAACCGCCACTCTTCCAAGCTGCAAAGACTCCTTACGTCGAGGTGTTTGGTCCAGGAGAATCTTGTGGGGAGAGAGCACAACAATGGCCCCAAAACTGTCCCAGCACAGCCAGTCTAGCAAGCAAGGCGGACAGGGAAGAGGACAGGGAAAAGTAAGCAAGGGAATCCAGCTGCCAAAGAAGAAACCGGGAGCAAGGGCAAAGGTATCAGGATTCAGCCAGTCCTTAAAAGCAGCAGTTCATCTTTGTGGCAAGCCATTCAGGTAAGAAGCTACTGTTTTCCGAGATGAACACATGCACTCGGTGGCTGGCCTAAATCAGCAGTCCCAATCGCACATGAGGCAGACACACAAAGATTATAACAGCCAGCCCATCAGACTAAACGTACCAGAAGCCCAGGTCCACCAACAGATGATATGCATTTGGCTCACCTGGGGATTAAAATCACCAGGCTAGGCCAGTTTAAACCACTCTACAGGGCGCAGGACTGAGCTGAGAGCGAGCACACATCATCTCAATTTACATATTTGGTCTGTCTTGTGGTCCCTACAAAGGAATGACCCGAAACAAAATGGCAGTGAGTGGGACTTAAGAAAAATGCATCCGCATCATGGTGACTACCATGCTCGCCCACTGGGCTATTACTGATGTAAAAATGACTGCACCCCTGGTGAAGCCAAACGTAACTTACACCTGCCACCAGCCTAGTCCAAAAAAACACTTGTAGGATTCGCCTAGGGGCCAAAAGGGTTGCTTAAAAAGGAACCCTGCCCAGGGAAGATACGTCAGGGTTTGGTGCGCTCTACAAATAATAAACTAAACTAAACAATATGAGATACTATATGACATCACATGCAAAATGCCTGAAGTGACTGTTCAAAATCATAGGGTCAAATATCCCAGAAAATTAGTAGGGGGAAAAGTAAAAGATTTAAGGGTGTCATAAATTGAGACATGAGAGCCTCTAAAATTCAAATTCTGTCATTAACAGCCAATAAAAGAATGTTGTAGAGGGGGAGCCAAGTACCTCTACCGGATGTTCCACCCCTATTCTGCCTATATGTTGGCAGCCAGAGATTGTGACATCTGCAATACCAGTAAGAATGCCAATACCGCTAAAAGTCCTTGAAACAAGGTATCCATTGAGAAAACCCTATATGTATCCAAGATGAAATTACGACCTTCTGAAGGAAGTTCCGGAACAAAAATTGTGAAAATGAATGAAAGAAAGAACTGGTGATGTCACATGAAGTAGAGGTTACGCACACAGAAGAGATATAGATGAAGTAAGGATATAGACCCTATAGAACCTGATGGCAAAGTAATGAAGTATGTAACATTTCGCCCCTGAAATGAAGATTGCATGTGTGGCAAGGCACCGAAGAAAATGCAAAACAAGTTTACAATTGTACAGACGCAGTAATGCAAGTAGACAAAGTAATCATAAGGCTGGCTACGTAGTGAATAGATTGTGGCGATGCGCCAAATATATATACATAGGAAATATATAAAATCTGGATGTTCCACAACACACTTTAGCAAACTTGGACCCCATTAATGGAAGAATTGGAAGTGTGGTGCAGCAGAATAATATCTGACAGCGAAGGAAGATTTGAGAAAGGGTTGTATGGCCCGGAGTCAAGAGTTGGGGCTGCTGAGAGCCTAGCCATGTACTCAAGAAGATACAAAAATGTGAGAAGCGAGCTCAGCTTCCGTTTGAGGTGTAATGAAAACCATTGAGGGTGCCAAGATTTCTTCATTGAATGGTATTCAAATACAACGAAGAGCTCAAAAACATGGTCTCCAGTCACATGATCGGATGAGAATCGAGTTTGGGTCTAGCTACACCGAGACCAGAAGATAAGACCATGCTTCACTCCCTTTTAATCCCAGGCGCAGTGAGCTTTTGCAAGGCCAAGTTCAGAGGGTTCAATTAAATAGCAGACTGCAGGAGTGATGATGGATGTTGGGCTAATTGGGTGGGGAGGCATGCCCAGGCCAAACCCCCCAGCAACCGGAGTCCCAGTTGCGTGCTGCTAGAGTGTGGAATCTTCCAGAACGGTACAAGTGTGTCAACCAATTGTAGAGGGCCACGTATTGAGAAGCCCTATAGTTTGAGAAGCCAATAGTATGTTGTATATTTTCATGGCAGGGAAGATGACTTGCACTTGGGATGGGCTTAGTTGCCCGCCTGACCTTAGAGATCCAATCACGTCCCTGTAGCCCATATAAAGTATATGTAGATGTTCCCCATTTACCAACCACAATCCCTAGTAGGTTTTCTTATTTCGCCACGTATCCTGACGTCACTCATGACGAATGACATGCATTACTTAACGTAATAGCATTTCTGATGATTATATCTGCTTAGATTCACATGCCGTGCATATGGTCCGACATCCAGTGGTAACCGCAGAGTATTACATCTTGTCTTTCGGGGGCCGAAAAGGGATGTCGGAATAGGTGTGTCTTTAACATTATCCCTATTGTGACGTGTAGTGTAACCAAAATCCCTCACACACCGAGGTCCCTCCGATTGTATTTTTTCTGCCATGAGGGAGCCCAAGGCTATTGTGACTGAGAACATGAAGAGAGAAAGTAGTAAGATGTCTGTGTTCCGTCCACCCCGACTGGGGAGGTAGCGAGGGTGCATGTGAACTTAAGCAGATACAATAATCAGAAATGCTATTACTGTAAGTAATGCATGTCTTCTGATGATTGTTAATCTGCTTAGAATCACATGCTTTGCATTGACTAGCAAGCAGTACCCGGAGTAGGAGGTGGGTTGTGAGAAGGAACAGTAGAGAAAAGATGTCTTAATACTGCTTGTCCCACCTGAGAATCAGACCTGGAATAAGTGTATAGGCAATAGTGGTTTGTAAAGGTGTGTACAGAACTCCAGGTTGCCGCTTTGCAAATTGACTCTAGGGGAACATTTGCAATGAATGCTATGGACGCCCCAGGACCCCGAATAAAATATGCTCTAGGCTTGAAGGGCAGTTCTCTCTTAGCAAGAGTGTAACATAGTGTGATGCATTTGACAATCCACCTTGAGATAGCTGATTTATCGCCAGGATCCCCCTCTTGACCAGCTGCCACTGAAACAAAACATTGGTTTGTTTTTCTCAGTGGTTTCGTTCTTTCCAGGTAGAACATGACTGCCCTGCGCACATCTAGTGTGTGTGTGTAGGCTTCTTTCGGCCATGCTATTGGGATTCTGGGAAAAGGTAGGTAGTTCAATCGATTGGTTCCCATGGAACTTCGAGATGAATTTAGGCGCGAATCGGGGATGAGTGCGCAGAACTACCTTATCCCTGTGGACTGTAACAGAGGGGTCTAGAACAGAAAGGGCCTGTAGTTCGCTAACCCTTCTGATAGAAGTGATAGCCACTAGGAAGGCCATCTTATAAGTAAGGTCTTTTAGACTTGCTTTATGCATTGGCTCAAAGGGCGATCCCATGAGCCTGGTTAAAACCACTTTTATATCCCATCCAGGAGCTGAGTGAGAAATGGGAGGATAAATCCTCTTTACCACTTCCATAAAGGCGTTAATCACCGGTATCTTCCACCACAACACCTTTTGTTGTGATGTGGTGTAGGCTGAAAGAGCAGCCAGATGAACCTTTAGGGAATTGAAGACCAACCCTGTGCCCAACAAATTTGTTAGGTACAGCACAATGTGTGTGGGTGAGCAATCGATGGAATTGACGCCCTTGATATTACACCAGATGACAAAACGTTTCCATTTGCTGGCATAGCAATAACGGGTATTAGGTGTTCTAGCTTCCCCGGGTATGTCCATGTACCTCTGAGGGAGCTGTAGGTGTCCAAACTCTATGACCTCAGGAGCCAGGCTGCTAAGTTCTGAGTTTGTGGGCATGGGTGTAGGGTTTCCCCCCTGTCCTGAGACAACATGTTGTACGGGCAGGGTAGTTTTCCTGGTAGGGAGAGTGACATGTCCATTAGATGAGCGAACCAGAGCTTGCTGGCCCACATGGGGCCCATCAGTATCACGGTAACTGGTTCCTGGTGCATCTTGTGCACTTTCTTGTTGAGAAGGGGAGTTGGGGGAAAAGCATAGACAAATTTCCCTGACAATGTCATCCAGAGACCGTTCCCCTTGGAGCCGTTCTGGGGGTACCTGGAGGCGTAGTCTTGGCATTGGGCATTCTCCTGAGTCTCGAACAGGTCAATCTCTGGGAAGCCCCATTCTGCAAAGACGTTGGACACGATGTCTTTGTGCAGACGACATTCGTATTCTATACGAATGCTTGGAACATGTTGGGACAACAGAAACATCTTGTGTTTGAGAGCCCACATCCAAATGTTTTGAGACAGCTTGGATAGCCCTGGAGAGTGAGTGCCCCCCTGTTTGTTCAGGTAATACATGGCTGTAGTGCTGTCTGTTAGAATCGGCACTGTCTTCCGTTGTAATTGCATTTGAAAGGCCTTTAATGCCTTGAACACCGCTAATAGCTCCAGTAAATTTATATGGTTGGACGCTACTTGTGGGGACCACACTCCATGCACTGTCTGCTGAAGCAGGTGAGCCCCCCCCCCACCCTGTGAGATGCGTCCGTCGTGAGAGTGGCTTCCACTGCAGGGGTGGTGAAGGTTTTCCCCTTCAAGAGGTTTTCCCTTGACCACCACTGCAGAGAGAGAACGAGAGCTGGCGAGACAACTACCAGAACTTACCATTGTCCGCTGGCCTGACACCACTGGCTGTTGAGCCACTCTTACATGAGACGCATGTGCAGCCGTGCGTGGGGAACCAAGCATATGCATGACGCCATCATTCCTAGCAAATGCATGGCTTTTCACACCATCACCTCCCGACTGGCTACATATTGAGGGATCTGAAAACGCATGTTCTGAACCCTCTCATTGGAGGGGAAGACGAGGCCGTCTTTTGTCCTGATTAGAGCTCCCAGAAATTGTTTTATTTGACTGGGGACTAGACTGGATTTTTTCTCGTTGATAGAGAAACCCAGACTGAACAGAAGAACTACGGTCTTTTGGGTGTTCAAAAAACATGTGTGGTACAAGTCCCCTGTTATGAGCCAGTCATCGAGGTAAGGGTAAACCGGGACGGATAGTCTGCACAGGTGTGTTGCTGCTACTGCCAGGACCTTTGTAAACACCCTTTGCGCCGAGGCGATGCTGAAGGGGAGCACCTTGAATTGGTAATGCCTGTCCTCTATCATGAACCTTAGATATTTCCTGTGCGCTGGCACCATTGAAATATGAAAGTATTCATCTTTCACGTCCAATGTTGCCATGTCGTCCCCCTGTTTCAACAGTGGGATCACCTCCTGTAGCGTTAACATGCAAAACTTTTGAGGTTTTGTGAACTTGTTCGCTGGGCGCAGGTCTAGAAGAGGACGGATGGGAAGGTCCTTATTGGGTACAAGGAAGTACACTGAATAAACTCACTTGTTTACCTGAAGAATAGGGACGGCTTCTATGGAGTCCTTTCCCAGCAGCGCTTCCACCTCTTGATTCAGGATCTCCAGATGGTCCGTTGAGAGGCAACGTGAGTGCGGTGGTCTGAACTGTGGAGGTCGGGCGAATTCCATGCAGTACCCATGGGCAACCGTCTTTATAACCCACTGGTCTGAAGTTATCCCCTCCCACGCCGTGAGGAAAGATGTTAAGCGCCCCCCGACCGCGGTGACATGGGAGGGGACCTGGATCTGATGGTCATTTCTGACCAGAGGCTGCGGCTCTTCTAGGATTGGGGCCTCTACCTCTGACTTTGCCGCGTCGCTGACCCCTTGGTGGGTAGTATGAGGGCTTCCTGATGTTCATCCAGCATTAAAGTTTCCCGTGCTATAGTTGTTCTGATTTTCACAGGACTGCCCTCGAAAGGACTGATGAGAATTACCTCCCCTTTGGGGGGACGGTTTTTGAGTAATCTGTTGCAGGGACTTAAGAGTCTCATGCTTTTTTTGGCTGTTTCCAGGGCCTCATCGACCGCCTTTCCGGAGAGGTTAGTTTCTTCAATGGGTTTGTTGATGAGAGCGGCCTGTGTCTCAGGCTTGAAACCTGAGTTATGAAGCCAAGCGTGCCGCTTAAATAAAGTGCCCTGGGCCATAGACCTGCCTGCTGTCTCAGCGGTGTCCAGAGTGTTCTTTATTACATTCTGGTTTACTTGCCCGCCTTCGGCCACAATGGTGAGAAGCCTGGACCTGATGGGTTCTGGGACTTCCTGGAGACCTTCCTGTACTAGGTTCCGTTGAGCGTCTGCATAACCCGCCAGCAGTGTAGTGTTATCCGCTATGCGTGTGGTATATGCAGCAGCCGAGGAAACCCGCTCACCTAAGGCATACAACCTCTTGGATTCTTTATCCGGAGGTGCCTCCCCCGTACCAAGGGGTACTCCTGCCCGTTTCTGGGTGGTAGTCACTACCAGGGAGTCGGGCGTGGTGTGCCTTTTAATGTATTATGATATGATATGATATGATATATTTTATTTGTATCGCGCTCGTACCCAAGGGTTTCAGAGCGCACTAGGCAAGGGAGGGGAACAGGGTAGAACACAACACAACAACAACAACGATCTTACTAGGCCCAGTGACATTGAGAACGCGCAGGTGCATGGGAATGGGAAAGGGAAAAAGTCATGGAAGGGGGAGAGTGGAAAGTGCAGAGCAGAGAAGAGCAGATAAATAATAAACTAAAATAAACAGAAAATGGGGGCAATAAACAGTGGTAGTGCAGCCAGTAAGCGGCAAGTGCTGGTTTAAGGCAGCAGACTGAGTAAGTTTGATAAGTGCAGAAAAAGGACAAAAATGGGGGGGCTGTAAGGGTATAGATACAGTCCCCAGTGCAAGGAGTGGCCAGGAGGCAGTGCAGGAGGGTGGCAGGATGAGCAGGTACCCGGGCCCAGCGGACAGAGGGTGGCCAGGTGCACAGTGCCAAGAGAGCAGATCAGCATGAGAGGGGGGGAGCGAAGGCGGAAGCAAAGAGGAAGGTCTTGAGGTTCTTCCGGAACCGGAGATGGTTCTCCTCAAGTTTTAGATTGGCAGGGAGGCAGGGAGGCTGTTCCAGAGGGAGGCCCTAGCCGAAGATAGAGATCTACCCCCTGCTTGTTTCTTTGAAAAACGATTGACCCAGAGGGAGTTAGAGGTAGAGGAGCGAAGAGCTCGAGAGGGGGGGGGGGTCTTTGCTGAGGGATAGCTGAAGGTGTTTTGGACCCATGCCCCAGAAAGCCTTGTGTACAATGCCGAGGGTTTTGAATTTAATCCTTGCATCCACTGGGAGCCAATGGAGAGATTTCAGGGCTGGAGAGATACGATCCTAGGGCTTGAGGCCAAGGACAAGTCTCGCAGTCATGTTCTGGATAAGTCGCAGAGGACGAAGAGTAGAGGCAGGTAGATTTAGAAAGAGGCTGTTACAATAGTCGAACCTAGAGAGAACCAGAGATTGGGAGACAGTGAGCTTCTGAGGGAAGGAGAGGAAAGGCAGAGTACCTCTGAGGAGGTGCAGTCGGAAGTTTGACATTTTAGAGACCTCAGAGATATGGGTGGAGAAGGAAAGTGTGGAGTCAAAGATGATCCCGAGGTTCTTAGCTTCGCAGGTAGGGGTAGGAGGGGGGCCAAGTGAAACCGGCCAGAGGGTGAGGGAGAAGGATGGCGATGGTTTTGAATGGCAGTAAGGCAGTCAGAGAAGAGAGGCAGCCGGAAAATGAGTTGAGTGTCATCAGCGTAGCACTGGAAATTTAAGCAGAAAATGGCAATGCAGTGGGCGAGAGTTGCCAGGCATTGGTTGAAGAGCCAGGGTGAGAGGTTAGAACCCTGGGGAACCCCACAGGTAGAGAGGAAGATAGATGATAGGAAGGAACGCAGTTGGACCTGGGAGGGTCGATCAGAGAGGAAAGAGGACAGCCAGGCCAGAGCCTGATCAGTGATGCCCAGGTTACGGTTGAGCAGGATGGTGTGGTTGACCGTGTCGAAGGCAGAAGAGAGATCAAGAAGGATGAGGACAGAGGGAATGTTGGAGTCCAGGTTGGAGAGCAGATATTTAGAGATGTTCAGGAGAGCAGTTTCCGTACTTCTGGCCACTCTGAAGCCAGACTGGTGGTCATGGAGACAGCCAACAGAATAAGAATGAAGGTTAAGCTGAGAGATGGCCAGCTTTTCCAGGAGCTTGGCCAGAAAGGGGGTAATGGAATTTGGGCGATAGTTAGCCGGACAGGAAGGATCAGCTGTGGGTTTCTTGAGAAGAGGAGGCACAAGGGAGTGCTTCAGAGAGGCGGGGAAAGATCCTTTCTATTATTATTTAGGGTCCGAAGGAGCTGGACGAATGTAACGCTCACCTGATTCTCGCAGAGGCGCCGGTCTTGACTGGGCGACTACCGTATCTTCAAAGGTGATGTGTAGCACCCGGTTGGCTCTTTGGGCTGGACCTCTGTGCACTGTATGCCTGACGTGTAGAGTAAGATGTCTGCAGATAGAAAATATGGGGTTAATGAACTGGGGTTATTGGGGTGTCCCTATCTCTTTCCTCTTCTCCTCTCCTGTAGACCCCAAAGGTTAACGCTCTCACCTTAGGTAAGTGAATGCCGAGCTCTCCATCTGCCTCGGGGCAGGGTGCTGTAGCCAGTTTCTTCACTGGATAGGTAGCGCAGGCCTCTTGACTTCAGAGGACTGCTGTCCGTCGTTTACTGCACGAACGGTAAGTTTCGAGTCATTCAAATGTCTTTTTAAAGTCTTTAGTAATGATGTCTCTTGTTTTGCAGTGTTCCGGCGATGGCGGATGACGGGCTGAAGTGAGTTGAAGATGGAGCCCGTGTGATGAATAGAAGCGCCTGGAAGCACGTGAGTAAGCGCTTGTTGCCTGCTTCACGATGCGCTCTAACTGTCTTTTTATTTTGCAGGTACGAGTTCGGAGCGGCTGCAGGGTGCCGGAATACCCACTGGATTAGATGTGGAAAGGAGTAATGGCACGTGAGTATTAAAGTTCCCCAATGTCTTTAAACGCACCTTGTTTTGTCTTTCAGATGCGGATGCAGCGCCGAAGGCCTCCGGAGCGTGCGAAGAGTTGGTAAGCTTTTGTCTTTCAGATGCCGGAATGCAGTATGAAGACCTCCGGAGCGCACGAAGAGTAGGTAAGCCTTTGCCTTTCCGATGCCGGAATGCTAACCTGTTCTTTCTTGTCTTTATAGGTGTTGCTGAAGACTGGATTCAGGATGGTAAGCCTTTGCCTTTCAGATGCCGGAATGCTAACCTGTTCTTTCTTGTCTTTATAGGTGTTGCTGAAGACTGGATTCAGGATGGTAAGCCTTTTTCCTTAGGCCCAGGACTGGATGCAGAAGACACGATGAGCGTCCTGCTGCAGAGGGTGCAGAATAACGCAAAGCAAGATTCATCCACCGGGTGTGGTTTAAATAGCCTCCTGTAGTGCTTAGGTGTCTCCTTCCACAGCCACGCCTAAGTAAGAAAAGAGTTCCTGGTAAGAAAAGAGTTCCTGCCTTCCAGAAGAGTTCCAGTGTTCTAAATCTAGGGAGTGGCTCCAGCCCCACCCAACAGGAAAAGTAGTTCCAAACAGAAGAGGATCAGAGGCTCAACTGGCAGGCAAGTAAGCAGCATGGTCTGCTGCAGGTAAGTCCACCCAAACATTATGAGCCCGGCGCTTCCAGCGCTGGGACTGGGCATATTTATGAGCCTGGTGCCACTGGCGCCAGGACTGGGTCCAAAAGGTCCCAATTGGGACTGGTTGGCACTCGGAACCTGGGTTATGGATCTGCTTCCTAGGGAGTTGGGAAAACCCTGACCTTTTGGAAGCAGAGATCATGACAGTACCCCCCTCAAGGCCCCTCCCAAACCGGGCTTCTCCGGGGGTTTTGGCTTGTCAGGAAATGTTCGGTGAAATCTTTTGATTAGGCGAGGAGCGTGGACATATTCAGCAGGTTCCCAGGATCTCTCTTGGGGGCCGTAGCCTTTCCAGTCAATTAGGTAGAATAGTTTAGATTTGGAGATCTTGGAGTCCAGAATGCTTTTGACTTCAAACTCGAGTTCTCCATCCACTAGGATAGGTTTTGGAGATTTGGTTAGTCGGGTTTGAGGTTGCACGGGTTTTAATAGAGAGACGTGGAAGACCGGATGTATCTTCATGTGCGGGTGCAAGTCCAACTTGACCGCTACTGGGTTTACTATGGTAGTGATGGAATAGGGACCAAGGTATCTTGGGTTGAATGTGCGTGGCCCTTTTAGAGATAGATATTTGGTGGATAACCAGACTTGATCCCCTACTTGATAGTGAGGGGCTTCCTTCCGATGTTGATCTGCTCCTTTCTTGTATTGTTCTTTAGCCCTTTGAAGGTGAGAAACAGCTTCCTTAAAGGCTTGGGTGATTGTAGAATGCAGGTAGTCTACTGCTGGTGTTTCAAGATCTTGGAGGGGATCCAACTCCGAGGTTCGAGGGTGACTGCCGTACAAAAGAAAAAACGGGGTTTTCCCAGTTCCCGAGTGGACAGAGTTATTGTAGGCATACTCGGCTATCCAAAGGATATCTTTCCAAGTTTTTTCAGTTTGTTGCAGCATGCAGCGTAAATACTGTTCCACAGTTTTATTGGTCCTTTCGGTTTGTCCGTCGGTCTGAGGGTGGTGACTGGTCGATAGTCTCACATCAATTTGAGCCGAACGACAGCAACTTCGCCAAAAATGAGAAATAAATTGACTACCTCGATCCGAAATTAGAACCGAAGGAAAACCGTGCAGTCGGACGATGTTTTCGAGAAATTCTCGGGCCAGAGTTGCTGCTGTTGGCAAGCCTTTGAGCGGAATGAAATGCGCCATCTTGGAGAATAAGTCCACGATTACTAGAATCGTATTGTATCCGGAGCATGGAGGTAGATCGGTGATGAAGTCCATAGAAAGCGTATGCCAAGGGCGAGGTGGGATGTCAATAGGGCGTAAGAGGCCTGCTGGTCTTTCCTTTTGACTCTTGTTTTGGGCGCATACTCCACAGGACATTATAAAGTCTCTGATATCTTTTTTTGCAAGACGGCCACCAGAAGTAGCGCTTGATCTTTTCTGAGGTCTTGGCTATACCGGGATGACCTTCCATTAAAGAGTCGTGATAACAAGAGATTACTTTCTGTAAATCTGTGCTGGGTAGGTATAATCGTTCTTGGAAATACAATAAGTTGTCCTTTACTGCAAAGTCCTTTCCCTGCAGATGCCAATTCTGTATATCTGCTGGAGTTACAAGTTGCCTGGCTTTATCCTTAACTTCCTCTATGGATTCTGTGGCGATTACACCCAGAATTCTTTGTTCGGGAATGATTGGTACAGGTTTAGGGTTGATCAAGTGTTCTTCCACTCCCATCCGAGAAAGGGCATCGGCTTTACCGTTCTTTGTACCTGGTCGATAGGTAATTATGAAGTCAAACTCGGCAAAGAATAATGCCCAACGGAGTTGTCTAGAGGATTGGGCTTTTGCGGTTTTCAAATATTGCAGGTTTCGGTGATCCGTAATCACAGTAACGGTGTGTCGGGCCCCCAGCAGATAATGCCGCCAAGCCTTAAAGCCAGACTTGATAGCCAGAAGTTCCTTGTCAGTAATCGTGTAATTGACTTCAGGAGGCGAGAATTTGCGGGACCAAAATGCCACGGGATGCAACTGATTGGTTACCGGGTCCTTTTGTGATAGAACTGCCCCCATGGCAAGGCTTGAAGCATCAGTTTCCACGATGTAGGGGAGTTCGGGGCGAGGGTGTTTTAAGATTGGTGCAGAGATAAATTTAGTCTTCAAATCCTGGAAAGCTTGTTCCGCCTCGGTAGACCATTCAAAACGTTTGTTTTTCTTTAACAAGGCAGTGATGGGCTGGACTATTCGAGAGAACTCGGGGATAAACCTGCGGTAAAAGTTAGCAAAGCCTAACATGCTTTGCACACCTTTTACGGAGGATGGTGATGGCCATTTGAGGACTGCATCGACCTTCTTTGAATCCATACACACCCCGCCAGGTGATAATATGAATCCCAAGAATTCAACTTCAGTCACGTTGAAAACACATTTTTCCAACTTAGCGAAAAGTTTGTGTTGACGCAATCTTTCAAGGACCATTTTCACGTGTTTCCGATGTTCAGATTCCGATGAAGAATAAACGAGGATGTCGTCAATGTAAACAACAACACATACATCTATGAGCTCTCGGAACCTGGGTTATGGATCTGCTTCCTAGGGAGTTGGGAAAACCCTGACCTTTTGGAAGCAGAGATCATGACAACGAAATAGCTTTTCCACTCTTGGGTTCACTGCCCGGGTATGAGCTGGTGACACCAGGGAGGGGGCCAATCTTCTTTTAACAGAATTAAGGAGGGCAATGGCCTGGCTTGAGCGGGGTTTCTCCTTGAAAATGTCCTCCACAAAGTCTTGCTCGGGTACCGCTTCTTGAGTAGTGATTTGGAAGTGATTTGCTGCCTTCCTTAAAATGTCATTGAAGGCCATTTGGTCGTCTACAGGCGAGGCCTGGCGAGCCGGGGTTGACGGAGGAGAATCCAGGCACAGAACTGTGTCTTGATCTTGATGGGGGAGCGTCCATGAGTATGTCTCCACTTGCTGGGTTTCTTCCCAATTGTCCGTGGCATCCGCATGGTCCTCATTGTAGCCCTGCAGGAAGGAAGGTTCTTCATCTTCACTGTAAATGTCCTGATAAGTGTCCATCTGGACAATGTCTTCATAATGGACGGGGACCGAGGGCGGATCTTCTTGGAAACGTGAAGCTGATTTAAGATTAGGTTCTCCACAAGATCTTTTTGGGGAAGGATGTTCAGAAAAATTGATAATTTTTTCAAGACGATCCATGGACCCTTCAAATTTCTCTCTTGTCCACTTAGAGGACCCAGAAGGGCCTACGGGTCGAAAAACGTCGTCTTCCGCCCCTTGGCGTCAAAATTTGTCACTCAGGGTGTTGGAAAGAGGCTCCTGACTGTCCTCGTAGGTCTCGCGAGAATCGGGGCACCATGGCGTATCTATAGATTTGCCCGCGGCCTGCCCCATGTTTTTTAGACGGAGTTGGTATCAGCCCAACCGCCGAAATGACTCTTGCGATACTGTGTTGAATCACCGCCGAATCAGCGTGAGTTAGTGGGCCCGAAGGTCTATCGGTAGATTTACAGCCTACCGCAGCGTTAGAGGGCCTAGCGGTAGGTTTGTCGCCTTGAGGCCTAGTCGTAGATTTTGGGCCTACCGGGACTTTAAGGACCGTCGGAGCGTTGAAAGTCTGTGCTTCGACATGTAAACCTGATTTAGGGGTAGTGCCCTTGTTTGTTTTCAAATGCTCAGTCGCATAACGCTGCTGTGGATGCGGGGAAGGCTGCTGATCTGAACGATCAGGAGAATCCGCTGAAATTTTCGACGGCCCTGCTGGCGCTTTCACCTCTTTCGATATACCCTTCGAAATAGGTGGAGGGGTTGTGTGTTTAGTGTGATGCGTTCGTTGTACACCCCTGTCGCTGGGTGTTGTCCCTGAAGCGAGACTTGTGTCAGGCCTTGAAGGGTCGGGGAATGTCCACCTCGAGGTCTATAACATCCGCAACGGATGTTTGGTCATCGAAGGTGCCCCCGTCACTTTCGGCGGGTGTGGCGGTGGGGGAAGAGGATTCCGCCCACGACATACCATACGCAGCCCACCGCTTCACACGGCGCTCCTTAAGGGTCTTAGGCCAAAGGAGTTTACAAGCCGCACACCGCTTCTCATCGTGATCTAAGGGGAGACAAGAATTACACGTTCTGTGCTCGTCCGTCCACGGGTATCTGTCCCTACACTTAGGGCAGAACCTAAATGGAGTCCTTTCCATAGCGAAAGGTGTAAACAAAGATGACCAGACCTAGAGCGCAAAGAGGGGGAAAGACGAAAGATATAACGAAGATATGGCCACCCCGACCCCACTCTCCCTAATGTAAAGGCCGGCCAGAGGGCCCGGCCACGTGGATGCTTCAGCCACTGGATCTAAGGTGCCGAAATCCACCGCCGTAGACAAATCCCCCGCAGTCTTCGTCCAGGTTGTTCCTGTCGCGGAAGTGACTTAAAGGGGAAATAACTGACAAGTCGGTTTAAGATAAACAATGGGCCTCATTACGAGTTTGGTGGTAGCAATGCCCTTAATAACTCCCCCAAACTCTGGCCCGGGTCTGGGTCCCGCAAAAGGGGACTTACCTGACCATTCTGACCTTGGAGGGCCCGGTAATTCCCTTTCATGGGATCCAGACCCATTACGTCCCCATTCCCATTTGAGCCCCTATAGGGCTCAATGGGAATGGGGAGGATGGCAACAACGGCCCGTTAATAACGGGGCCGTTGCTACCACCCGGTACTGCTCGCGGGTGCCGCTCTGCACGCCTCCAGAGTGGCACCCGTGAGCATACTCGGATTGTTGCGGCAAGGTAAAAACGGCGCCGGTAGCACTACCGGCGCCGTTGTTACCTTACTGCAACATTCGTAATGAGGCCCAATGTCTCTTACGAAGAGCTCTGCTATATGGCGACCAGTTATCTGGGCGGAAAAAAACAATCTGGGGGACCTCGGCGCGTGAGGGATTTTGGGTACACTGCACGTCACGATAGGGATAGTGTTACAGACACGCCTATGCCAACGTCCCCTTTCGTTCCCTGAATGACAAGATGCAATACTCTGCGGTTACCACTGGATGTCGGACCATATGCACAGCATGTGATTCTAAGCAGATTAACAAGCATCAGAAATTTAGTACAATGTTGTTTTATGATTATGTCATAATAAGTCTGTGCGGCGTCCATTGATGTTGTTGTACTCCCTGTGTTAAAGACTTGTTATTAAAACAGCTTTAACTTTTGCCAACTTCTTGAGTCGGTCTAATCATTTATGTTTGAGTAAGATCTGCATCCCCAACCATCTCAGATACTGTTACCTAGTCTTGAAGGACCCGTTGTCCGGGTTCACTTGGTAGCAGAGAGAGGATGGTTCAAACCCATCGATCGATAAAAGTCTTTGAGACTGCGGAACATCGGGTGTCCTCCGCCATCTAGCTCGAAGAACACAAGGTTTCCTGTAGAGAGCGGCCAAACATAGACAAACTTGCAAGTAAAAAGATACAAGTAGGATGGGTCTCTCTTTCACAAAATCCCTACTGGTTTCCACAGGCACTGAGCAGACCGAAGGCAAAAGTGGCCGGTTGGAGGAGGAGACGATCGCAAGTGTCAAGAGCTGAAACGCAAATGGTGAGTGGATTGAAGGATGTGGCAAAACATTTGTGAGAACGCAAGCTTGTAATGATAGTAAAGAGTAACGGGGGGTTGATTGAGTAAATAAATATATATATATGACGAGGAACGTCAGAGACGAAGAGTGTCCGAGATAAAGCCCAGTGTCCTACACTTAAGAAATGTCTAGAAGGAGTCATCTCAAACCCAAAGTGGGGAAACTTAGGCTGCATATCGATAGATCTATAAGAGGAGATGACCCACACTCCTTTCGGAATAAATTAGGGGCAAGTAATAGCAGCAAAGCAAAGAGCGCTGAGGAAATATATGTTGGAAAGTTGACTAGTTTGTCTGTGTACTTTATGTATAGGAGAAGTAAAGTGTCGAAGAGCGACAAAGAAAGGTTGTGTTGGGTGGAGATTAAAATGTTATAATTTATCTGCTTTAGTTATTATCGGTGCTGATTGAAATAAGTAGATTAGAGTAAATTTGTGAACTAGAGGCTTTGAACGGTGACTGTTGGTGCGCCCTCATATTTCATTATTTTTCTGAAACGTGTTTTGTGTAAAGTAACGATAAGTATTGACAGTCAATTGAGACTTGTCACAATGGGGGATGATACTCCACTAATGCATCTGTGCAAGCAGCTGCCAAAGCACGCACCCAAGCTTAAACAGTACAGTGCAGAATGGGTTAAGGGTACCAATGACAAAATGTTCATGCCATGGCCACAAAGACGATCACTGTCAAAAGCAGTTTTGCAACACACAACCACATACTTGCACGCTGCGTACACAGGGAAGAAATTGGAGAAAAGGTTAGCTAGTTTAGAGCTTTGGAAAATGTACCAGGAGTCTAGCGCCTGAGGATTGGATGCTTAACCAACGTAGAGAGTAGGTGCCGAGCCTTCTGCTCCCCCACCGTGCCTGAAGTAAATGGCGATAGTACGAAAGATGACAGTTTCTACCCATTGAGGGAGCTAAAAGCGGCGATAGGATATAGTAATCCGATATCTGAACTGCCTGCTTGTAGCATTGACGAGAGTCCAGAAAGAGAAAGGGCTAAAGGGAAAAAGGAGACCTCTAAGGTCCTGCAAGATAAAGAGAAGAGTGAACGGCCAAGCGTATGCTTAGACATAGAACGTGAGGATAAAAGATGGAAAGGAGAAAGAGATGAAATGGCAAGGTTAAGCTCGTACAGAACAAAAGGATGGGCGGACAGATATTGCTCAAACTCGATGGTAATAGCATCAAGCAAGTAAGGCAAGGGGAAGATCAGGACCAACAAGATAGAAAAGACAGGGAATGAGAGAAACGATTGAAAGAGGATGAGCATAAAAGGAAGAGTAGACAAAGGCAAGAGCAAATGTATCAGGAAGAACAACTCAGAAAGGAAGAAAGGCCAGAAGAACAGACAAAGTATGACAACAGGCAGAGAGCAATCGAAGAACGAGACAGGCTAGAAAAAAAGAGAGAAGAGGAGGAAGAACAGAAATTGCGAGTTAAAAGAATGCAAAGATGAAAAGACAAAGAAGTGCGTGGAGCAAATGAAAGAAGGGAAGAGAAAAGACAGGAAGAGGATAGAGTTAGATGGGAAGCGAGAAAACAAAGGGAATTTGACAAAGAAATAGAATGAAAAAGAGGACAGAGGGCCCACGATATTGATCGCATTGAGAAGGAGCTGATAGAACCGAGTCCAGTAATATCATGGGGTGACATAGAGGAGTTTCTCCCGTTGCAAGGAGTAATGCCAGAATCATCTAGGGTAAACCTAGATGAGAATTATTAGACAGGAAGTATTGGAGATAGAATCGATAAAGCTTATCAGGAGTTGAGAGCAAAAAATGTGTCGAGAAGTAAAGGAAGGGAAGACCGACTCACAGGTGCCCAGTCATGAGGAAAGGAAGGAAGCCTGTTTAGTCTTGAGCATAGGGCCTTGTCTTTATACAGGCTAATGTTAAACAGGGATGAGAAAGATGAAAGCCACACTAACTGGGGACTAGACATGTCAGACGAAGAAAGAAACCTCCTGTGGGAAAGAGGGAGAAAGTGCATGAAGTCCCGAGGGATGTCTGCAGACAGATAAGGAAGTAAGATGGTCGGATTTAGATCAACCTAAGAATAGGACGCCAGACCCTATGGCATACCCAGAGCGACCTAAAGAGCGATCACACAGCGAGAGAGGAGAATCGCCACCATATGTGAGCAGGTTGAAGTCATTGCCAGGTAGAAGGCAATCAGGAATTATTATTCCCATCATGAGTAGGCAGACAATGGGAGCAGATTGCGGATTTGGGTTTATGCAATTCCCCCTACTAGGGAAAGGAGGGGGACAGACCGCAGTATATTCCTTGGCCCCAAATGGACAAGGATAATTTAAGATGCAAACTCCCCAGTTTACCGGCGGATGCAGGGAAATGTATTTATGAGTTATAAAAGATGACAGGAGGAAACACGTTAGCCATAGGGGAAATTAAAGTTCTCCTAGCTGCCATTCTTGGGGAAAGAGCTGATGATATATGGACGAGAGCAGGCTATTTGAGTGTTACAGCACAGAACACAGCTCATGCTGGAGTGCCATTTAATAATTATAGGGCAGCTGTCTGGAAAGCTCTTAGAGTACAGTATCCGGATACGTCAGATATGGGTGCAATTATGGCACGTAAGATGCAAGAAAATGAATATCCACTTGTTTATATCCAAAATGTTCAGGAATGATGGACCTTGGAAACTCGAGAGACATGGGGGAAATCTCTGCTTGTATTATACCACATTGTGTCTCAGGGGTTGCCAGAACAGGTACAGAGACAACTCAAAAAGCTAGTTAGCATGGAAGCAAAGCCATGGGCGAAGATACAGTTGACTATCGCTCATCATTGCTGATTGCTGCAAGAGAAAAATAAGAAGAGGGAGGATGCTAGGAAACTCAAGGAAGCTAAGTTAGTCCAGAAGAAATGATCAAAGTACGCTATAGAAGGAGCAGTACTGACAAGCGAAGAGGGACTGGTAACGCAGCAAATAGCGGGTGTGCAAGGGGCGAATAATGAACGCCAATTAGATCAAGGAGGAAATGGGTTTATGCTGAGAGGCAGAGGTACAGGCTTTAGAGGAAGGGTTGGTTTCCAGAATAATCAGGGTGGTTTTCTAAATAACCAAGGTGGCTTTCAGAATCTGCAGAATGATAACCAAAATGTGCAGGGAGGGCAATTGAGGAGATTCCCTCCTATATGTTGGACATGTGGCATGACAGGGTCTATTGCACAAACATGTGGGAGCCAAGGGTATGTACAGAATGGGCAATTCTCAAGAGGGGGGACATCTTATCCTCCAGCATACAGCCCACAAGGTAGGGACGGGTTTGCCCAAGTCCAGACAGTGTATCAGGCACAAGTGCGTTAAACTCAACAGGCTTTACAACCACAGCAAGCACCATTGAATCCACTGCAAGGGCAATCGCAGCATGCACCCATGCAGATACAGCACTCCTAGAGTACGGGGTGTAACTATTGCTGGAGGAAGTCCTTTCACAGGCACTGGAATAAGCATGTACCCACAATAGGACAGCTCACAGGGTGACTTGATTATCGTTGACACCAAATTTTTAAGAGGAACTAAGGGTCGATGTTACCATAGGAGGCAAATCTTTTTCTTTTTTAGTAGACACTAGAGCAACTTGCTCATGTATACGAGAGGGAATGTTTTTGTTATCAGGAAATGCCATGAATGCTCAAGGCTTCTCTCGAGCTACAAGTAGAGTTCCTTTTACTGATGAATTACCTGTCTCTAGTCTATAGGAGAGTGTGATATATCTGTGCCTTTATTGTATTCAAGGCAGATACCAGTTAATATTCTGGGCAGAGATTTAATGACAAAAGTAAATATGACAATTTCCTTCACTGATGAGGGAATAGTGTTCTCCACTCCGGGGATACATTATTTAAACGTGGGTTAATTTATGATGGCGTTTACAGGGCAGATAGCTCTGCGAGGAGCACCATTAGAGCCAGATGTTTTTCTGCATGGGGTATGTATTTTGCTAACATGGTTACCTGGCTTAGTGGGAAAGATTATGAGAATACCTGATGAATTTTTGTTCAGGCCACAGATACCTATGGATGATGAGGGGGGACAGATTATTTCCTTACAGTTGTAGACAATTATAGTACAACGGGAATTAGCCATTCTTGAAGGATTCCATGATAAAGGCAGGCCATGGAGAACGGTTATTGGAGAAGAGTATAGATTGACTAACGTCACAGATGAAGACATGTTTAGGGATGACCCATCAGATGATGAAGTAGTTTTTGAAATCAGTATTACATATTGGGTCAGAATAGAAAGAAGGGAGATCCCACAGCGAATGGTGATTGTGCGGTAACGCCCAGCATTTTTCGATGAGGTCATGGAAAAGGTATTGACCTCTTTATGGACTACAGGCCCTTATGATGTAGGCCTATTGAGGGGGGTGGGAGAAGTTAAGATTAAGCTGAAACCAGGAGATATTTTACCTCGAGCAAGGCAGTATCCAATGTCTCAAGAGGCAAATGAGGGTATTTTTAAGACTACATTGGCTATGATGGAACAAGGTATTTTGGTGACGTCAGAGTCACAATGTAATACTGCAGTGTATCCTGTGAAAAAAATGGAAGGGGGGTTCATGGCATTTAATTCAGGAAATGAGGCCGATTAACCAGATTGTAGAGGTAGAGTTTCCTTTAGTTCCGAATCCTGCAATGATTTTATGTAGTATTCCCACAGAGGCGCGATATTTCACGGTGATTGACTTGAAAAATGTGTTTTTCTCAATTCCGTTGCATAAGGACTCTCAAGACCTTACATCATTTACATTCCACCATACTAAGCTGAAGAGTACTCGTTTGCCACAAGGGTACTGCGAGTCCCCATCCAAAGTGTTGTGCTACAGTACGTAGATGATATTTTAGTTTGTAGCACAACAGAAGATGAGTGCAGCAAAGTTTCAATTTGATTGATGACTATTCTTGCAGGCAACGCATATAAGGTAAAGAGAAACCACAATATTGCCAGGAAGAGGTGTTGTGCATAGGTCAGTTGATTTCACATGAAGGAAAGAAGGTTACACCTGAAAGAGCTGAGGCGATTATGAAAACATCAAAACTGCACACGATTAAGCAAATGCAGATGTTTTTGGGATTATGTAACTATGTTCGAGCATGGGTATTTGATTATAGTTCATACGAAACCTCTTTTGCAGGCTTTAAAGAAAGCCCAAGTGAATAATGAGACAATAGAATAGTCTGAGGAAATGGAGGAAGGGTTTGAGGAGTTGAAAAAAGCAATATGTACAGCTCCAGTTTTAGGAATTTCCAATTATTCTGAGGAGTTCTTTTTGTTTTCACACACAAATGGAACAGTTATGACAGCAGTGCTTACACATAAAACCACATTTGGGTATAAATCATTAGCATATTATGGTGGCATTTTATATCCAGTTATGAGAGGACACGTCCCTTGCAAACAATCGCTGGCAGCAGCCGCGTTCGCCGCTGAGAAGTCTGCAAGCATGATGATGGGTGGTTCTATGACTTTATTTGTTGAGCATGCTTTGTCTGCTGTTTTGGAGAAACCTAAGGGTACACTGACGTCTCAGAGAGCTTCTGCATACAAAGTAGTTATATCAAACCCAGCAATAAAAATAGTCAGGTGTAAAATAGTGAACCCTGCCACATTTGTAGCCGAACCTGTGACAGAGGACAAGCTGGTGCATGATTGCCCGAATTACGAGGAGTTTTATGACGAAATCCCAAGGGTAAAGGAGAATGCTCTAGCAGGAGGGGAGGCTCTCTTTACTGACAGGTCTTTGAAAATTGATCAAACTGATGGAGAAAGGCATTACGGTTCAGCTGTGGTAAGGCACAGAGTTAACAGGGAATTTGAAGTGGTAGCAAGTGCAAGACTACCGTCTCATTTTTTAGCAAAGGCTGCAGAATTGGTGCTGCTTATTGTCACGCTCGAGAATCACGCAGGGCAGGAAGTGACGTGTACAGTGACTCCGCCTATGTGACATCAACCATACATGCAGGGTTAGCACATTCAAAAAAAGGAGGGGCTACCTCTGAGCGGACTGCACTCCAGTGCAACACGCAGCATTATTGGACAGGCTTATTAAGGCACTACAACTCCCAGCAGCCATCACAATAGTTAGTGCGCAGCACATTCTAAGAGAACTGACTTTATTTCATGCGGAAACAAGCCGCAGACGAACAGACCAAAAGTGTTGCCTATTCTCTGGATATTTGTAGTTTTGATACTCCTAATGTGAAAGAAAAAGTGGTCACAATTATGATTGCAAATTAAGGCTTTAATCATCTATCTAGAATGCAATTAATGGAAGTTCAAGGTAGTGTTCCACAGGAAGAAAAAGATCTGTGGACACAAAGGGGGTGTTCTTTAACCCCCTCTGAGGTATTGTGGTGACAGGAAAGCACTAGTAAAGCAGTGATGCCTGTAGCCTTATCAAGGGTAGCATTAAAACAGCTACACTACCCTGTACATGTAACCAGGGAGAGTATCGCTGCAGCTATTATAGAAGACTGGTTTGTACCGAAACTGTTAGAACACGTTGCATTTTATGTCGTGAATTGCATCGTATGTCAAATGTTTACTGCTGGGCACACATTGTGAACAATTAGAGGAGTGATCTCTCGAACAAACTGTCCTTTTCAGTATTTACATATTGTTTATGTTGACATACTGCAGGTATGGAGTGGATATAGGTTTATGATAGTGGTAGTTTGCCCCTTTTCTAGATGGATTGAAGCTGGTCCATGCACACACATCCTGATGCCACTTGCGCTGTGAGGTTTTTAGTCCAAGAAGTATTTCCTAGATGGGGAGTATGCGAGGTGCTAAGATCCGTCATGGGCCCCATTTTGTCCATGAGGTGTTTGAGCAAATTTACCTATTGCTTAGTATTAAACATAGGTCTCCCTCTGCTTATCACCTGCAAGTGAACGGGATATGTGAGAGACTCAACAGCCTTCTCAAAGAGAGAATCGCCAAGGTGAAAGTGACACTGAAGAAGGGATGGCTGTATTGATTGCCCCTTGCATTATATGCATTGAGAAATCAGCGCGGGTCGGACTACCAGCTCACACCCCATGAGTTAGTGACAGAGAGGCGAATGAGAACGCCTCTGACTCCACCATCGCGGACTAGGATAGATGCTCAGACAACTGCAGAATTGTTAGGAAATTAGTTACATGCGTATTTAACATGTATGACCGCTAGTATCTCTGTCATTTCAGATCAACTCAGGCGTGAGGGGTGTCAGTCTAAGGACACAGATGAAGACCATTCAACAACCGGATACCAAGAACTACCTGTTCCTAAACTATTTAGCGGGGATCTCATATTGATCCGCAATTTCACAAGGAAGTGGCATGAGCCTCATTTTATTGGTCCTTTTATAGTGGAGGACATTACTCCATCTGCAATGTTCAAGGAAGGCGTGCCTGGATACACGTTAATGACGTGAAGCCATATGCTGGTGAGACCAATGCAGACCCACCGAATTTGAAAGCAAGTCAAGAAGAAGTAGTTCAGCGCTTGCAGACTCGATCGATGATGAGGAAGAAGGACGTAAAGATCATGGAATAAATAAATGAAAGTGTGCAGTTGGACTGTGGCTCCCCTGGACACTCCTTATCGATATTTTAGCAGGAAGTGAGAAAGTTACCGTTCTTGAGCCACAGGAATACGCTGAAATTGGACCTTAGAAAGTGCTGAGATAAATGAAAAATTCCCAATCTAGAATTCCTTTTTGATGATTGAAAAGGGAGCAGTTCCCAGATGTATTTCTCACTGGGTTTCTCTTTGGACGTATAAATGGTCCTGTCTGATGACGATGCCCATAGACTACTTATTATGGTCTTTATCACCTGATTCCAGTTCATCCTTATCTTGTTTGGCGTAATACCAACACTTATGGGTTTCTACAAGATCCTATAAATCGTCCTGCAATCAGTTGGTTACTTGTGGAGATAATCGAGCAGATTCGGCAGCTACCTGATTTTTTTTAACAAAGGCTGCCTGATTTAAAAGTTTTTTTCCTTCCTTAAAAAACAAGTACACAGCCACACAATAAGATTTATTGAGCATGATGCGGTTCCAGAAAGTGAGCAAACTCAACGACGTATGGAGAGACATCATTGGTGGGGCTTCATGTACTGGTGCATAATTTATATATGCACAGCATTTGTTGTTGTCTTTCTATTTTTGTTGATTCATGCTGCATACCTTGGTTGTAAAAGGATAGAAGTCCCTTTGATTTTCCCCACTCCAGTAACTTATGCAGAGTTAGAGGTTGTAAAAAAGCAGAGGCCATATGTAATTGTTCCCAACCAGGGACACATATAAGGCCACCCATTTCTTTGACAAGTGTTCCTATGCTTACTCATGTAGGAAGGATGATGACTGATGTACTCCATGAGCATTTTGCGCGTATTCTTTTGGAAAGAAAGAGACCCAAGAGGAATGCAAGGGAAGATGATAATGAGTTAAATTATTATTTAAACAGCACAGCACATTTGGGGTACAGCATGTTGTATCAACACATGAAAGAGGTAGGAAAGAGAACCTCTGAGGAAGATTGCTATGTTTGTGCTCTCCTACCTTATGCTATGGGAAAGTCTAAGAAATTCATAGCTATACAGATAGAGGTCCGAACAGCCCATTTCTTAACTCACCTTGTACTTTGCCATACAAGAGGTCAATTCCAGGGTCGAACAGTATCTTTGGTATGGACAACTGAATGGACAGTGCCAGAAGAAGACGACTATGTTAAAAATGTAAAGACAAGAGCAAGAGCACACACCAGAGATCATATGATAAGATATGACAAGCCAGGCATAAAGGCAGGAATCTGATGGGAGATAAATAAAAAGCTCAATTGCCAAGGAAAAACTGATGAAGAAATACGAAGATGCAAGGAAAGAGGGCAGATGCAGATCTGGGGAACAGTACTTTCTCCGGATGGCTGGGAAGAAGGCATAGTTGTATGCAGAGCTGTGGCAGTAACTGGACATCATAAACCAGTTATAGACTGTGTGGAAAAAGGATGCAAACCTGTCTGGCCGAGGCTTGCGAAGTTGCTGACATGGGTCGAAGACAGAGGAGGCCTGTTGCAGATAGTGCCTCTGGCTAGTGCAGAACTGTGCTTCAGAAATAATGGCACAAGGATAGTTGAAGAAAATCAACAATGTGGGTGAATCTTCGATGTGCCAGGAATGAAGGATGGGAAAGTAGTGGTAATGGACCACTAGTGGGCCTGCGGATCCAGAGCATATATGAAGCTGCCCAGAGATTGGGGAGGACTATGCTCCATGGCGATTATCCATGTTCCAGCATTAGTGATTCCAAAGAGTGACCTGAACATTGGTGAGTTTCCAAAAGCAGATGCTCAGCTGAGAAAGAAGAGATCTGTTCAACTCCTTGATCGGATGAAGAGGGAAAACTATTTTTCAGCTAAGTCAATAGAAGCTTTTGATGCTATTTTGTATGAACAAACTATTCAGCAAGACTGCTTCAGTTTTTGCTATTATTATGCCGGGAATCCAGGCGATGTGAATGCGGAGTGGTTACAAATAACCAGATGGGAGCTTTTGCAGACAATCAATACTACAATAAAGGGATGCTATATGCCCTGGTCTCCTTTCTCCAAGCCGTCAAAGACTGCTTACATACTAAGTCGGCTACTCAACAGAGGTAAAAGGTTGACCAGCGACCTAATGACGAATGCGGTGACCAATATGGAACAGCACGCAATAAGACATCCTTGTTTTGTTTGATGACTGGTTTGCTGATGACTTGTCTTGTATTCTTTTTACATTTTTAAAGGTTTGAAATAAACCAATAAAAAATAAAAAAATAAAATAAAGGGATTCAATGCTACCAAGGAAGAGCTGAGAGCCATACAACTTATGACTCTGCAGAATATATATGTTCTGGACATAATTACCGCTGTGAATGAAGGTGTTTGTGCCAAAATAGGAGAATCATGTTGCATATTCATACCTTCTCATGATTATGAGAATGGCACATTGACAGGGGCCATTATGAAGTTGACAAATTTACACGTGAAGATGGAAGATGAAGTGGAAGATATTGCTGATGACAGCTAGTTTGCGTCAATCTTCTCATGGGTTCCACAATGTGCAAAAAGACTTCAAAGAAAGTGACGGGAATGAAGATCATGATTGATGTTGAAGCTGACATATGAAGAAATCGGAGGCTATGTAAGGGCCAGTATTCAAGCACCTGCGGGAACAGAATTCCTGTATCTAAGAAACCACAAGAATTATGTAGGAAGATTTATTTACTGCAATCCCAATGGACAGTGCAGTTTTATGACCTGGAATATTGATGAGCATGTGAAGTCTGCAAGATGCCTGAAAGGAGTAATAGAGATATGGACTCCAAAGAAATATTTCTTCAGACGACTATGTCTAGATGTGAAGACTGAAGGGAGAGTGGCCGATGAATCGCCCAGAGGGGGGAGTGTAGAGGAGGAGCCAAGTACCTCTACCGGAGGTTCCACCCCTATTTTGCCTATGTATTGGCAGCAAGAGATTGTGACTTGTGCAATACTAGTAAGAATGCCAATACCATGAAAAGTCCTTGAAACAAGGTATCCATTGAGAAAACCCTATCGGGGTAATTCATAGATTTCAGCGCAGAGGCAGCGCATGCGAGCAGCGCAGAGAGGGATCGTGCGCCAGCGTGCGCCAGCCGTGTGTGCTAAACAGCATTCTGGTGCACCGTGTATTCATGGAATTCCCAAGGCAAAAAGAGCCCTGGTGCAGAGAACATCCCGCAGCGCCAGTTACGCCCCCAAGATCGCCCATTGCGCAAGGAAAAGCCATCAAAATCCCCAATCCAGCGCAAAGGGCTGCGCTAACCCTGGACCAGCTTACAGGGCCGCTACACAGCAAACACTGAGTGGGGAACGTGTATTCCTGGGGTGCGCTGGAATTATCACACGCGGTAGGGCCTGAGCGATCTGGGTACGTGTATTACTGGGGTTCACAGGGAGTTTCAGGCGCGACTGGGCCTGTGCGAGCAGGCTACGTGTATTTGGGGGGTACACAGGGAGTTTCACACGCAGTAGGCCCTGTGCAAGCGGGGTACGTGGATTTCGGGCGTGCCGGGAAGCTTCACACGCGATTGGCCCTGTGCCGGTGGGGTACGTGTATTTCGGGGGTGCGCGGGAAGTTTCACACGCAATTTCACTGTCAGAGCGGGGTACGTGTATCCAGTGGGGTGCGCGGGGAGTTCCACACGTGAATTGGCAGTGTGGGTCCTCCCAGGTGTGCCCTCTACCCCCTACACGGGCCCTGCAGGCAGCCCACACCACAGGGGACTACCCTGCACCCCTGGTCATGTCCCGCAGGCAGTCCATCCACCATGGGCATGGCCCCCAGCCAGGCCACATGTGACCTTGCACTAGTGATCGCCAACTCATGTCCCCCTGCACCCCCACCCCCCAGCAGTGAGGGGCACCTGCCAGCAGGCCCCCATTCATGTCCCCCTGCATCCCCAACCCCCAGCAGTGAGGTGCACCTGCCAGCAAGCCCCCACTCATGTCCCCCTGCGCCGCCACCCCCCAGCAGAGAGGGGCACCTGCCAGCAGGCCCCCACTCATGTCCCACTCATGTCCCCCTGCACCACCACCCCCCAGCAGTGAGGGGCACCTGCCAGCAGGCCCCCATTCATGTCCCCCTGCACCCCCACCCCCCAGCAGTGAGGTGCACCTGCCAGCAGGCCCCCACTCATGTCCCCCTGCACCTCCACCCCCAGCAGTGAGGGGCACCTCCCAGCAGGCCCCACTCATGTCCCCCTGCACCCCCACCCCCCAGCAGTGAGGGGCACCTCCCAGCAGGCCCCCATTCATGTCCCCCTGCACCCCCACCCCCCCATCAGTGAGGGGCACCTGCCAGCAGGCCCCCATTCATGTCCCCCTGCACCCCCACCCCCCCCAGCAGTGAGGGGCACCTGCCAGCAGGCCCCCATTGATGTCCCCTTTTATCCCCACCCCCAGCAGTGAGGTGCACCTGCCAGCAGGCCCCCACTCATGTCCCCCTGCACCGCCACCCCCCAGCAGTGAGGGGCACCTGCCAGCAGGCCCCCACTCATGTCCCCCTGCACCCCCACCCCCCAGCAGTGAGGGGTACCTGCCAGCAGGCCCCCATTCATGTCCCCCTGCACCCCCACCCCCCAGCATTGAGGTGCACCTGCCAGCAGGCCCCCACTCATGTCCCCCTGTACCCCCACCCCCCAGCAGTGAGGGGCACCTGCCAGAAGGCCCCCACTCATGTCCCCCTGCACCCCTCACCCCCCAGCAGTGAGGGGCACCTGCCAGCAGGCCCCCATTCATGTCCCCCTGCACCCCCACCCCCCAGCAGGGAAGGGCACCTGCCAGCAGGCCCCCACTCATGTCCCCCTGCAACCCCACCCCCCAGCAGTGAGGGGCACCCGCCAGCAGGCCCCCATTCATGTCCCCCTGCACCCCCACCCCCCAGCAGTGAGGGGCACCTGCCAGCAGGCTCCCATTCATGTCCCCTTGCACCCCCACCCCCCCCAGCAGTGAGGGGCACCTGTCAGCAGGCCCCCATTCATGTCCCCCTGCACCCCCAACCCCCAAGCAGTGAGAGGCACCTGCCAGCAGGCCCCCATTCATGTCCCCTTTTACCCCCAGCCCCAGCAGTGAGTTGCACCTGCCAGCAGGCCCCCACTCATGTCCCCCTGCACCCACACCCCCCAGCAGTGAGGGGCACCTACCAGCAGGCCCCCATTCATGTCCCCCTGGACCCCCACCCCCCAGCAGTGAGGTGCACCTGCCGGCAGGCCCCCACTCATGTCCCCCTGCACCCCCACCCCCCCAG
Source organism: Ambystoma mexicanum (assembly GCF_040938575.1). Taxonomy (NCBI): domain Eukaryota; kingdom Metazoa; phylum Chordata; class Amphibia; order Caudata; family Ambystomatidae; genus Ambystoma; species Ambystoma mexicanum. The sequence goes on along the minus strand of NC_090936.1, from coordinate 98,843,692 downwards.
CAGTGAGGGGCACCTGCCAGCAGGCCCCCATTCATGTCCCCCTGCACCCCCACCCCCCCAGCAGTGAGGGGCACCTGCCAGCAGGCCCCCATTCATATCCCCCTGCACCCCCACCCCCCCAGCAGTGAGGGGCACCTGCCAGCAGGCCCCCATTCATATCCCCCTGCACCCCCAACCCCCAGCAGTGAGGGGCACCTGCCAGCAGGCCCCCACTCATGTCCCACACATGTCCCCCTGCACCCCCACCCCCCCAGCAGTGAGGGGCACCTGTCAGCAGGCCCCATTCATGTCCACCTGCACCCCCACCCCCCAGCAGTGAGGGGCTCCTGCCAGCAGGCCCCCACTCATGTCCCCCTGCACCCCCACTCCCCAGCAGTGAGGGGCACCTGCCAGAAGACCCCCACTCATGTCCCCCTGCACCCCCACCCCCCAGCAGTGAGGGGCACCTGCCAGCAAGCCCCCATTCATGTCCCCCTGCACTCCCAGCAGTGAGGGGCACCTGCCAGCAGGCCCCACTCATGTCCCCCTGCAACCCCACCCCCCAGCAGTGAGGGGCACCTGCCAGCAGGCCCCCACTCATGTCCCCCTGCACCCCCACCCCCCAGCAGTGAGGGGCACCTGCCAGCAGGCCCCCATTCATGTTCCCCTGCACCCCACCCCCCAGCAGTGAGGGGCACCTGCCAGCAGGCCCCCATTCATGTCCCCCTGTACCCCCACCCCCCAGCATTGAGGTGCACCTGCCAGCAGGCCCCCACTCATGTCCCCCTGTACCCCCACCGCCCAGCAGTGAGGGGCACCTGCCAGAAGGCCCCCACTCATGTCCCCCTGCACCCCCCACCCCGCAGCAGTGAGGGGCACCTGCCAGCAGGCCCCCATTCATGTCCCCCTGCACCCCCACCCCCCAGCAGTGAAGGGCACCTGCCAGCAGGCCCCCACTCATGTCCCCCTGCACCCCCACCCCCCAGCAGTGAGGGGCACCTGCCAGCAGGCCCCCATTCATGTCCTCCTGCACCCCCACCCCCCAGCAGTGAGGGGCACCTGCCAGCAGGCTCCCATTTATGTCCCCTTGCACCCCCACCCCCCCAGCAGTGAGGGGCACCTGCCAACAGGCCCCCATTCATGTCCCCCTGCACCCCCACCCCCCCATCAGTGAGAGGCACCTGCCAGCAGGCCCCCATTCATGTCCCCTTTTACCCCCACCCCCAGCAGTGAGTTGCACCTGCCAGCAGGCTCCCATTCATGTCCCCCTGGACCCCCACCCCCCAGCAGTGAGGTGCACCTGCCGGCAGGCCCCCACTCATGTCCCCCTGCACCCCCACCGCCCAGCAGTGAGGGGCACCTGCCAGCAGGCCCCCATTCATGTCCCCCTGCACCCCCACCCCCCCCAGCAGTGAGGGGCACCCGCCAGCAGGCCTCCACTCATGTCCCACACATGTCCCCCTGCACCCCCACCCCCCAGCAGTGAGGGACACCTGTCAGCAGGCCCCATTCATGTCCACCTGCACCCCCACCCCCAGCAGTGAGGAGCTCCTGCCAGCAGGCCCCCACTCATGTCCCCCTGCACCCCCACTCCCCAGCAGTGAGGGGCACCTGCCAGCAGGCCCCCATTCATGTCCCCCTGCACCCCCAGCAGTGAGGGGCACCTGCCAGCAGGCCCCCACTCATGTCCCCCTGCAACCCCACCCCCCAGCAGTGAGGGGCACCTGCCAGCAGGCCCCCATTCATGTCCCCCTGCATCCCCACCCCCCAGCAGTGAGGTGCACCTGCCAGCATGCCCCCACTCATGCCCCACTCATGTCCCGCTGCAACCCCACCCCCAGCAGTGAGGGGCACCTGCCAGCAGGCCCCCACTCATGTCCCCCTGCACCCCCACCCCCCAGCAGTGAGGGGCACCTGCCAGCAGGCCCCCATTCATGTTCCCCTGCACCCCCACCCCCAGCAGTGAGGGGCTCCTGCCAGCAGGCCCCCACTCATGTCCCCCTGTACCCCCACCCCCCAGCAGTGAGGGGCACCTGCCAGCAGGCCCCCATTCATGTCCCCCTGCACCCCCACCCCCCAGCAGTGAAGGGCACCTGCCAGCCGGCCCCCACTCATGTCCCCCTGCTCCCCCACCCCCCAGCAGTGAGGGGCACCCGCCAGCAGGCCCCCATTCATGTCCCCCTGCACCCCCACCCCCCAGCAGTGAGGGGCACCTGCCAGCAGGCTCCCATTCATGTCCCCTTCCACCCCCACCCCCCAGCAGTGAGAGGCACCTGCCAGCAGGCCCCCATTCATGTCCCCTTTTATCCCCACCCCAGCAGTGAGTTGCACCTGCCAGCAGGCCCCCACTCATGTCCCCCTGCACCCACACCCCCCAGCAGTGAGGGGCACCTGCCAGCAGGCCCCCATTCATGTCCCCCTGGACCCCCACCCCCAGCAGTGAGGTGCATCTGCCGGCAGGCCCCCACTCATGTCCCCCTGCACCCCACCCCCCAGCAGTGAGGGGCACCTGCCAGCAGGCCCCCATTCATGTCCCCCTGTACCCCCACACCCCCAGCAGTGAGGGGCACCCGCCAGCAGGCCCCCACTCATGTCCCACACATGTCCCCCTGCACCCCCACCCCCCAGCAGTGAGGGGCACCTGTCAGCAGGCCCCATTCATGTTCACCTGCACCCCCACCCCCCAGCAGTGAGGTGCTCCTGCCAGCAGGCCCCCACTCATGTCCCCCTGCACCCCCACTCCCCAGCAGTGAGGGGCACCTGCCAGAAGACCCCCACTCATGTCCCCCTGCACCCCCACCCCCCAGCAGTGAGGGGCACCTGCCAGCAGGCCCCCATTCATGTCCCCCTGCACCCCCAGCAGTGAGGGGCACCTGCCAGCAGGCCCCCACTCATGTCCCCCTGCAACCCCACCCCCCAGCAGTGAGGGGCACCTGCCAGCAGGCCCCCACTCATGTCCCCCTGCACCCCCACCCCCCAGCAGTGAGGTGCACCTGCCAGCAGGCCCCCACTCATGTCCCCCTGCACCACCAGCAGTGAGGGGCACCTGCCAGCAGGCCCCCACTCATGTCCCCCTGCACCCCCAATCCCCAGCAGTGAGGGGCACCTGCCAGCAGGCCCCCACTCATGTCCCCCTGCACCCCCAGCAGTGAGGGGCACCTGCCAGCAGGCCCCCACTCATGTCCCCCTGCACCCCCACCCCCCAGCAGTGAGGGGCACCTGACAGCAGGCCCCCATTCATGTCCCCCTGCATCCCCACCCCCCAGCTGTGAGGTGCACCTGCCAGCAGGCCCCCACTCATATCCCACTCATGTCTCCGTGCACCCCCAGCCCCCAGCAGTGAGGGGCACATGCCAGCAGGCCCCCACTCATGTCCCCCCTACATGACATAAAGATGCACAATCATGGTCCACTTCTACACCAAAATACCACAGCACGCCACCCCAGTCTTGAGACGCAATGATTTCCCAATCCACCACACACTGACATGCCTATCTCAAGACACAAACCAAAAGTCAACTATGTACATCAACACATGTCCGTCACACACACACACTGGTTGGCATTGATTGCGTAAACCCACATTTTCACATGCATAAACCCAAAGAGCGAATCACACACATGGAAGTAAAATATCAAAATGTATTATGGACAAAAATAAAGCAATGAAATGAAAGCATAAAAAAATTGCAAACATGAAATGAAAAGCATGTCCAAAAGATGAGTAAATGAAAAGTATAACCAATCCAAAGAAATCCAAAATAAAAATAGTCCAAACTCTCCCTCCACCAAAGCAAATCCCTGCTCTTGCTGCCTGCACGTCCTCCTCCGGCAGGGGTGCAGTTGGCGTGGTGGCCACCCCTTCTGGACGTCCGACTCCCGACTGTGGCAGGGATGTGTCCCCCACAGCCTGGCCGCTGGGTTAGAGGTAGCTCCACAGGGTACCCAGGTGATACATGGGTGGGAAGATGGCATGGAGGACGACTGGCGCGTAGGGTGTTCAGGTGAGGAGGGGGTCGGAACAAGGTCCAGCAAACGGAGGAATCCAGCCCTGGTGACCAGTCCCAGTAGGTCAACGCGGTCAATGAGGCATTCGAGATGACGTGCAGTGTCTTCACGAAAACACTGCAGGTCACCTTGCATGCCCCGTTGACACAACGCCATCCCACTCAGGACAGGCTCAACCCTGTCCCGGATAGCCACGTCCGCAGGGAGAGGAAGGCCAGTTGTTGTAAGCGGATCCCCTCCCTGAAAACGGGTCTGGACGTAGGCATCCCTGCTGGTGCGGGATGATGCAGTCACAGGATCGGGGACAGGATTACACACAGGCACCTCCGCGGTGGCCTGTGCTGCCTCCTGTCCCTTCCCCTGCACTGCACCACTAGCACCAGTGGAATCCTCACCTCCAGACCCTGTGTGTGTCCTTCCACGGCCTCCTCCTCCAACAAACCCCCCACCAACCTGGATGACTCTGTGCCATCTTCCTCCGTCGGACCCTGTGGGGTCTCAGCTGCCCCTTCTGCTGCCACGAAGTCCACCTCCAACCTCCGCCTCTTGGACCTACCCTCGGCAGCTGCGGCCTGGGACGCGGCACCATACTCCTCACTCTCCGACAAGATGGCAACCTGGGAGGGGAGCCAGGCCTTGCGTCTCTGGCTGGTGGTGCGAATCCTGACACTCTGCTCCACAGAACCCTCTCCGTCCTCTTCATCAGTTGACGCTGCAGACAGGGAGTGATAGAACACAGGCATCAGGGCACTGGACAATGGACTGATACACACATGACAGTTGTACATGAGTGTCAGTGTCAAACTTCAGACATGGCATCACACTCCCCAACACACATGTCATTTCAACTCACACACATGAGCAATTCAACAGCATTATTCCACCAGGCAGCACCATCCATACACAAACAACAGCACGAGCAGGCCAAGGTGAGCCTGGTGTCACATGAAACACGGGGAGTGCACAACACATGCACACAGCCCACCACACTTACATGCATTTGTACATCTCCACCAACTGTCGCAGTGATAAGATTGCCATCCATGTCACATCTGCCATTCAGCCTTCTACATGTCAGTGTCACATGCATTCATGTTGCATCACAGTTGCACCCTTGTCAAATACACACACATGCACATGTACACAGTGCAGATACATGCAGCTGGAACCACCATCCATGTGTGACACCACAACCATGCCAACGTACATACACAGTAATTCAAACATATGTGCTCCCACACCTGCATTTGGCCTGCATGCTTACCAACACATACACCATCCATGTGTCTCACACATGAGAGATCTCACATGTGTCAGCCTCACGCCCCTGTACATACACATCCATACATGGTCCTACAAAAACACATGTGCAACCTGCACACTACTGGCACACCACAACACGCACAGCGTCCAATCAGTATGCATGTACACTTACTGCTCGACTCCAGACGGGTCTGCCTCTCAAGGACCTGGACGTGGAGCGCTGGGCGTCTGCGTTCCAGGACCCTCATTTGGTGGTCCGACAGGTGGCCCCGGCGCCCCTTGGCATCCGCTGCCTTCAAGAGGCGCTGGGCCTCGTCAAGGGTCCTGGACCTGAAGTCCTCCCAGTGCTTCCGGACATGTTTGATGTCGCGGACTGCCACCCCCTCCTCGTTGATGGCAGTCACGATGTCTATCCAGATCCTGGTTCGTCCTTCATTGTTGGCGCGCAAACTTCCAAAGAGGGCATCATATGCCCCAGGACTTGCTCCACCAGGACACCAACTTCACTGGCACTGAAGCTGGTGGCCCTCTGCCTCTCTGGCTGAGGGTTGCCAGTGGTGTCAGATGGTGTTGTGCCTGACATGGCAACCCCAGAGGCAGGTGTGGGTGGGCAACTGGGTCCTGGGGCTGGGCTGTGGAGCGATGGGATCGCAGTCGGGAGTCTTCACTTCAAGCAGGGGTGGTCACAGCAACTGCACCCCTGGCTGACGTGCAGGCAGAAAATAGCAGGGCACGTGGGCAGCAGGCAGTCAGGCAGCAGCAGATGGCAGGTAGGAGCGTGCTCAGGGCTCTGGGGGGCAGGAAAATGACCTTTTGGGCAAGAGCATGATCTTCCGTGTGTATTCGCGTGGCTAGCTTGATACAGAGTGATTTGGCACGTGAAAAAATTGCACGTCAGCGTGTAATTAGAGGAAAGGCCCTTAGCGCATAAGCGCGTCAGTGACGTTAGGCGCGAAGGCGTTGCCCACAACACGGGTGCATAGTGAATCAGCACGTGAGAAAACTGCATGTCACTGTGCAATTGGAGGAAAGGGCCTTAGCGCGTAAGTGACGTTTCACGTGTGGGCTGGCTTAAAAGGTACGAGTATCACGCTATTTCCTTGTACTTTTTGTGGAGAGCGAGCGGGTGTATCTTGTACTTCTTGTCGGTTCACACGTGATTACTTCCCAACGTTTCCAGTTCGTACTCCCTGTTTCCTCAGACTGCGTTCTTTTCTTCTTTTGGCGGGGGTGTTGCCTACGCGCACACGCAAGTCTTTTTCACGTTCTTTGTCAAGGCAAACGGTGAGTCGCGCATGTATTTTCCAACTGTGGTTGCCCCCGTGTGTCACGTACCCCTTCAGAGGTCATTGTAGGCAGCGTGTAACACGTGTACGCTTATTTTTGTGTTTCTGGGTGCCACAGCGTAGTACAGGTTTATTTTTCCATGCATGTGGTCTACCAGGGGTTGCGTGCACGTGTGCTTTTGTTTTTGGGGTGCCTGTGCGTTGCGTGACCCGTCATCTTCCCCCAGGGGTCACATACAGCCTTGCTAGAGCACGGATTCCATCTGGTACCCTACCCCTTTCACCCCAATTGCCCAGGACAATTGTTCACTGCAACTCCCATACACACAACATCAGTGCCGTGGTTGGGAGGCGACCAAGCAGTAAGGGAGGCAAAGATGGCCGACCTCCAAAAGGTGGGCGTGGTGGGCGCGGTAGGGGACGTGGCCAGGATTTGCAGGGTGCCCCTAGACCCCCGTGTGTGGAGGACCAATCAGGGACACACATGCCCCCACCCATGGTTGTGGGAAACGTAGCTGACACCATTCCAGCTCAGCCCTTGTTGGACCGGCCCACTTTGGCACCTGAACCGGCACAGGATGACTCCCAGGCTGACTTCCAGGTCAGCAAGTCTAAGCCACAATGGCGGTGCAAGTTGTTGTCACCAGGCCACGTGGATCTGGGGCAGCAATGTCATCTGCTGCCCCAAGTAGGCAGGGTTGGGGAGGCTGCAGGGGCAGCTGCAGCTCTATCCACCCCAGCTCTGAGTCTCTCAGCTGGGACAGTGTCGGTCCAGGTCCATCAAACCGACGTTGGCCCTGCCAACGTCACCTTGCAGCCAATTCCTGCACCAAGACATATGGTCATTGTGCATTCGCATGCTTCTAGTACCCAGTCCACCTGCGCTTTTGCCCTACTGACCAGAGCGGCGTAAGCCACTCAGGATCCGCACCACCTTTGAAAAAGAAGGAGAAGGGTGCTCTGGCACTACAGGCTGAGACCCCAGACACTGCTACACACTCCGGCACGTCAAGGAAGCCTAGATTTAATGACGCCGAACTTGATGCACTTGTGGCCTATGTGTCGGCACATAGCCACGAAATGGTGGTGACTGCAGGGTGCAAGACCACACCTGGTCAACGTAGGGCACACTGGCAGACCATCGCGGACCACATTAGTGCCCTTGGATTTGTGAGGCGCACAGCTGATGATTGCTACAAGCGGTGGAATGACCTAAAACGCAAAGAACAAGCTGGCCTCAAATCATGCCTCTACTCTGGTGACTGGCGGTGGGTCTCCACCAGAGGACAACCAACTCACTGAACATGAGTCTGTTGCTGGAACCTTCGTCACAGAGAACAGATCCAAGGCGTGGGAGACATACCAGATTACGACGTATTGTCCGGTGAGTGCCCATGCATGTATGTGTAATCCATGTGTATGTTGTTTGGGTGACGGGTTCTGATTGAGTGCCAGGTGAGGGTGTGTACTCCTGAGTGGTATGGGTCACCCATGTGCTTCCTCCAAAACATTCACCGGCCTTGGATTTGGGTATGACAGTATCCCTTCTGCCCACAGTAGCCAATTAGCGCCACATTACTTCAGTTGCCCTTGAACTGTCATCTTTCTACGACATTGTTCTGAATTTTTCTGTGTTCATTCAGGCTGATTGTTTCAATTCTCCCATTTTTGCAATGCATTTTTCAGCCCTAATGCCACATATGTGACAGGCTTCTGTCATTGATTACACCCCACATTGGCTCACATTTGTTGCCTTGTTATGTGAATGATTAGAGCATTCAGGCTGATTGAGTATTGGCCTGCTCACATTAATTTTTGGGGCCTGTTTGAATGTGGAACATGATAGTTGTTTCCTGTCATGTTGAAGTGGCCAACCATTGATGTGTACATCTGCCTGCGATCACTGTATTATTGTACACTGGATGTGTTGCAGTGTGTGGCACATGCGTATCTTTTTTTCACTTTTTAGCATTTTTCATATCATGTCATTCTCACATGGATGGGTGACAGTACTCATTCACTGACATATGGCTGTACTTGTCAAATGTACCATGGCTAGGCTACATGCCATCTGTGTGCTGGCATGTGTCATGTATGTGTATTGGACATGCCACTCACAGGCTATTGTGTGATGGCGGTGCTACCCAGCATGCAGCAAATGTGTTGCTTTTCCATCTTGGTGTCCTCAGTGTCTGCTTTTTGCCTCCCCTTCCAACTCATTGACAGTGCATGCATGCCAGGGTTATTGTCATGTGGGACATGTGTAAATCATATACTGGATCTCTGGCTTGTCAGGCCTATGTGTGTGCTCTGGTGCTCATGCCTGTTTCCATTTGTTGTCTTTCATGTTTTTGCAGGTGATGACGCACTTGATGCTGTTGAGGTTGAGGAGATGGTGCAGACCCAGGAGGAATCTCAGGCACGACCGGGCACCAGTGGAGGACGTGGTGTGGCGGTGGGTGAAAACCCAATCTTATTGCAGACCATACTGTCCAGGGGTGTCTCTGGTTGCACCTCCCCAGACCTCTAGGATTCAAGTGCTGAATCAGATGATGAGACTTATGTGCTGTCGCAGGTGAGTGTTTCTGGCAGGGATTCTGTTCTGTCCAACCCACCTGCACCAGGGGTAGAACCCTCTATGGGGATGTCAGTGTTGGTAACTCTGCCTTTGGCGGTTACGGATGCAGAGTCACACCCCACAACATCTGATCCTGTTCCTGGGCCAGCAGATCAGAGGGGGAATGCAGTCCTGCAGCCTCAGGCAGTGCCGGCACAGCAAGGTGCAGAACGCCTTGCCCCAAACAGGTATGGTGCCCATGACGCGGTGGCCGTGCGCCACCAGACAATACTGTATGGGAAAACTCCATGTACGGTATAGCAGCACAACAGGGAGCATCAGTTGAAATGATGGCTCAGGCAATGGAGAGGGTGGCCACTTCCATTCTCCCCCCTGAAAGGCAGATGGAGCAACAACAGCAGGCAACAGACTCCATTTGCCAATCACACAGGGAAGACATGTTGGCGTCCAACAGGGACCGACGGGCGGCACTGGAGACTCTGCGGGAAGCCATTTCTGTAGAGTCACAGGGCCACAGGGAAGCCCTGAGGTTACAACTCCAGTTCCTCAGGCAGACTCTAAGTGAACTTGAAGCTTCCCGAAACTTAAGGTCAGAACAGCAGCTGGAGCAGCTCACACGTTCGCTCTCAGCTGAGCTGCAGGCAACTCGGGAGGAGATCCGGGCATCACGCGAGTCCATGCGTGCAGAAATGCAGGCAACCCGTGAGGTGCTGCATGGGGATCTCTGCACTATCATCCTCCAGAATCAGATCATCAACACTCGCATGCTTGCTGCCATGGAGGACCATACCAGGGCTTTGCGTGGGCTGCCTCCCATAGCACCACCACCTCCTGATGCAGAAGCAGAGGGTGAAGAGAGCGACCGCAGCAGTTCTCCCACAATAGCGTAGTCGTGCAGGCCATGAGCCCATGGAGGTATTTTTTTTTCTCGCAACATCCACGCAGGTGGGTGTTGGTGTGCACCCTGTCCTCGAACCTCCTGGTGCCCCCCCCCCCGACTCCCACATGGCCATTTTTTTGTATTTTTTTTTTTTTTACAGTGTGTTGCCTTGTGTGGCATCCACTGTGTATTCCAGCTGGGCATTTGCAGGCTTGTCCTGTGTTTGGGTTAGATGCTTGGGTTCCTGACACACACACCCCTCCTGCTTCCCTTTCCATGGGCTTGCAAAGGGTGTGACCAAGTGACAGTGACTTACACAGTGACATTGGGCTCCCATGAGCTGTGTGGGCAGTCTGTAGTCAAAACTGTGTGTACATCCCTAGTGGGGATTGTTGTTGTATTGAACACTGCATGGTGTATTGATATGTGCTTGTGCATCCATGTCTTCCTTCTTATTCACAGGTACCTTCATCATGTCTTCACAAGGCCGTCTCCTTTGCGGATGCAGTTCATGTTGTATGCAGTGCACTGACACATTTGCCTGACGTCAACACTCTGCAGTTGGAAAGGGTGGATGTGCTGGCTTATTCAGGTTGTAAAACTTGCACTACTTTGATTTGGTACTGTCATATTTTGGCAATGTGTCATCCTGTGTTGCTGTATTGTGTTGCTGGTAAGTATTTGGTCATGTGTGCTGTTTGTTATTGATTACTGGGAGCATATTGTCGGTGGCCTGTTTCCATTTGGGACAGTGCACTTTGTGACACTTGTGTCATGTGTTGTGCATTCCTTTGCTTGCTTTCACATTGCATGACATGCCATGGTGTGTTGGGTAGCGGAGATGGGCAGGGGTTGGGTGACATGGCGCTGTTTTCATGTTCTATATTGCAAGGGGGTAGTCATTCATGCAGCATAAATGTGTGTCTTTTTGTGACACAGCATTGGTTGTCTTTAGGTAGGTAGGGATGCACACAATGTAACACTTCCAGGTGACCAATCTCAGGCTGGTATGGTTGTGACAGTTGAATGTCCCTTATGTCATCATCATTGATTGTCAGCTGGTATGTACCAGGGCTGTGTGCACTCCACAGGGGTGTGATTTTAGGTGACCCTCCCATGCGGAGCAGGCATGCATGTGGTTGGGGATGTGGGGGTACCACCATGTCCACCGACAGGCCCCGCCGGGTTGCAACGTGGTGCAGGACACATGCTGCCACTATGATCCTGCACACTACTGGGGGCACGTATAGCAGCTGCCCACCAGAGCGGTCAAGGGGAGCGAAAGTGTGACTTCAGCACTCCGAATGTGCGCTCCTCTATGCCCCGGGTTGCAATATGGGCTGTGTTGGATCTTACCTCAGGTGGTCTGGTGGGGTTCTGAATTGGCGTCATCAGGTGGGTGCTCAGAGGGTAGACACTGTCCCCTGGGGAGGTGATGATGGGTATCATTAGTGGGGTTGTGACATTACTCAGTATCTGACATGCATGCATGTGCAGAGGCATTTATACTCACCAAGCAGCCATGTATCGCCATGCCGCCCATCTTCTAGGTCCCGGTTTAGGGTTGACATTCTGTAAATCAAACTGTCATGGGTGGAACCTGGATAGTTGGCATATACTGAGGTGATGATTCCCTTGGCATCACATACTTGATGGAATGCCAGTGCTTGCGGTTTCTATAGATGTGCTCAGTTGCCCTGGGAGGACGTAGAGCCAAATGGGTGCAATCAATGGCACCTAGCACTTTGGGGAAGTGTGCCACCCCGTAAAAGTCCTGGACGGCAGCCTGCCTTTCTGCAGGTGTTCTGGGCAGGTATATGTGCCTGCGGACTGATGGGCGTACAGTCATGATGGCCAACACCTGGTGTAGGCAGCGTGACTGCGTGGCCTGTGACACCCCCCACTATGGCACTTGTCTGCTGAAATGAACCAGTGGCCAAGAAGTGCAGTACATTGAGCCCCTTTTCCAAGGGGCTCAGTGCTTGGGAGCACAATAAGGCTGGCTACATAGTGAATATATTGAAGCGATGTGTCAATGTATATACATAGGAAAATATATAGAATCTAGATGTTCCACAACGCGCTTTAGCAAACTTGGACCCTGTGAATGGAAGAATTGGAAGTGTTGCCCAGAGTCAAAAGTTGTGGTTGCCGAGAGCCTAGCCATGTACTCAAGAAGAGACAAAAACATGAGAAGCAAGCTCAGCTTCCATTTGAGGTGTAATGAAAACCATCGAGGGGGCCAAGATTTCTTCATCTAATGGTACTAAAATACATTGAAGAGCTCGAAAACGTGGTCTCCAGTCACATGATCGGATGAGAATAGACTTTAGGTCAAGCTACACCGAGATCAGAAGATAAGACCATGCTTCATTCCCTTTTATTCCTAGTCGCAGTGAGCCTCTGCAAAGCCAGGTTCAGATGGTTTAATTGAATGGCAAACCACAGGTGTGATGATGGATGTTGGGCTAATTGGGTGGGGAGGCATGACCAGGCCAAACCCCCCATCTCCTGGAGTCCCAGTTCTGTGCTGCTAGCGTGTGGAATCTTCCAGAAGGGTACAAGCGTGCCAACCAATTGTAGAGGGCCACGTATTGAGGAGTCCTATAGTTTGAGAAGCCAATAGCATGTCGTATATTTTCATGACACGGAAGATGACTTGCACTTGGGATAGGCTTAGTTGCCCACCTGACCTTAGAGATCAAATCATGTCTCTGTAGCCCATAGAAGGTATATGTAGATCTTCCCCTTTGACCAACCACAATCCCTGGTAGGTTTTCTTATTTTGCCATGTATCCTGACATCACTCATGACGAATATTTAGTATAAAGGGAATGTTTTTCATGATTATGTTGAGATAAGTCTGTGCAGCGTCCGTTGATGTCCGTTGGGCTCCCTGTTTTAAAGACTTGTTATTAAAACAGCTTTAACTTTTGCCAACTTCTTGAGTCGGTCTGATCATTGATGTTTGACTAAGGTCTGCATCCCCATCCATCTCAGATACTGTTACCTCGCCTGAAAAGATCAGATGTCTGGGTTCACTGTGCTCTGTATGGATGTAAGTCTGCTCTAATGCCCACAATGCCCTCAGTAATTTAAGAGTTAGAAAAAGAGGGCCTATAAACAAACACTAAGCGAGATGGGGAAACGTTAAGCATGTCCATGGCACAAAAGCAAAACAAATTCCTCTTCTGTTCTTCAACACAGTTCTCCTCAATACAAGACCAGCAAAATCATGTTTTCCTTAGCTGAAAAGTGCATGCTTGGAGATGTAGTAAGCTGACACTACTCCTGAAGAAGCCTTAAGAACGTGAACTCTCTGGCTGCTGCAAAAACTCTGCGGCAGAGCTACGTAAATTGAAGAAAAAGTCTGATAGGACGTACAAGTCATGCCCATCATTGAGAAGGGTTCAAAATTCGCACTTGCCACTGGTTAGTGATCATTGACTCTTGGCAAGTAAGAAATGGGGTGCAGTCTTGTATGTTTAAAATTGAGGTGGCGGGCAACCTTTCATGGCTGGCTAGTAATTCACAACCATCGACTGTTATACATTAGGTAATAACTTATAGTTTTTTGTGTATTTACATTCTATATTTATATCTATTACATTGTAGACTTTATTGTATTGCACCTGATGAAGGGAACTTGATTTCCTGGAACGCGTTGTGCTACTTGTTTACAGACATAAAAGAAGATTGTTGACAAAAGAATCTATCGTTGATGAGTGCCATATCTAAACCGTATACAAGAAATGTGTTCTACCTTATATGCAAATGTTGCAAAGAGCAACATTTTTGTACTAATTCATATCAGCTGAATTTGAGCAAAAATGTGTGCCTTGGATGGGAGTGTCTGATACTCTTCAGACACCATTTGTTCTTCCACAATACTCCAACACCGAGGACAGCACTGGGAAACCACTACAGCAGTGTGTTTGTGCATCACAAAAACCTGTAGCATAATAGTCATGGCACACACCAGTGGTTCCAGAATAAGTGTAGTAAGGCACTAAAACACAAGGAAGTGGTGCTGCAATCAAATGGGTGTCATGGAAAGCAATACCAGGACCACTTAAAGAATCATACAGATAGTAGGGAAAATATTATGTCCCTGCGCCTCTCTACGTTGAACACAGCAGAGCACTGCCATCCAGGTTCCGGAGCGTGCTACACTCTACACTCCTACCCAGGGGAATGCATATAAAAGATAGTGAAAATCACGGACAACAGCCCTAACGCATAAACTAGCCTCAGGCTCTCGCAAGACTTTATCAAGGCTTAAGAATTACAAGTGCCACCAGGACTGTTATCGTTGGGCATATGAACCGACATATACTATGCTGCACACATGTGCTTATAAGGAAAACTCATAGGATGGGCAATGGCCCAAATGTATATATAACATAATTGTCCTCCAGTTGTCAGCATGGCCCACCGTCCGGTACTAGCCTATGCCGACGACCTTATAATTATGGACAATAAATTTAGTGGTCTCTGAAGATCAGCTGTGAAACTATGGGAGTATGCAGAGAGTAACGATCTGGTAATAAACCAGGAGAAAGCCCAGTTAATGGTATTCTCTGGCAGAAAAATCGCCCGTCACCGGTGCATGAAATTGAAATCAAATACACGCAACAATACAGGTATTTAGGTGTCGAAGTGGACGCAAAGAGCGGATATAATTCATGTATCCAATCACGCAAAACCAGGGCCGCTCAAATAACATCCTTGATAAGTCAATTTTCAAGTAAAAATTGCGGCTTTAGTTTTATGCAGTATCCACCAACTATATACACAGGTTTTGGCTCCTGTGGTAGTATATGGCCTAGAGGCATTACTACTGATGAATTTGAATTGGTTACAAGTTGTTGAAGGAAAATTCTGGCAGAGAATATTCAGCCTTCTCCAATCTATACGATGGCGATAATCAGACTTGAGGTGGGATAATCCTCTCTAAAATCTATTGTACTGAAAAAGAGAACAGAACTGTACTTATATGAGCAACAACCCAGAGAATCAGCTTATGAGAGCTATTTACTCTGAAATCTCCAAAGAAGCAACCAATTGCCGCCTAAAAAATAAAATTGAAATTTACCTAAAGGAAATATGCTGGACCATCAGAGGTGACAGATTCAGTCATCCTTCAAAAATAGCTCTGTCAAAAAAGGTTGATCTTTGGGACTGGCATGAAAATTATGAACACCTTGGGAAACTCTGCAAATAACAGTATATTCATTCTTTGACAAGACAGGAGGCTCGCATTATGCTTTACTTTCTTTTATTTGCTGCCACACCAGCACTTTAAAACTTAACTTTAATACTGTACATTTATGTTCTTGCAAAACCACAGTTATGGAAACCGAAAATAGACCAGTTTAAATGTTTGTTTCACATCTTCGTGTGATCACTGTAATCACCCGGGAACTACTAGTCCCATGATACTCATCTCTCTGGTAGTCCAATCCTCCCAGCTCTGTGCCTATCAGAGGGCAGCCTCCTTTTTAAGAACCCTTGTGCCCAGGTCCTTTCCCTTTTCTTTTTGCTGCCATAAGATAAGTGAAATTTTTTCTCTATCTTTGCTTATAGAAGGATCGTTAGTCACATATATATTTCTATACTTTCTGTAATATGTGTATATCAGTATGGCATTACACCGTAGCGCGCATGGAATTAGTTTCATTCTCCTCAAAAGAGTTTACCTGAACGCGTAGTGCGAGCGTTGCGCAGCGTATTACATTCAGTAAGCGCGCGTTAGACTTCTTTCACAAACGTTCGAGTGTTGTGAAGAGCGAGCGAGGGCCAGAGCCGCCAGCAATTCTGCTCGCTTCAGGCTGCCGTGCCACGCGCTCTGTAATAATCGGCGCCGGCGAACTCGGCGGCTGTTAGGACCTGTGGGAGCGGGAACCCCCTCAGGTTTTTCCCAGCTTCCCCAGGGATTCTAGCTTCCGCTCACATTGCGCTTGCAGTCGCGTACGAGGAAAGTAGTTAACCAGAGCTCCAGATTAATTAAAAATAAATAAATAAATAAATTATATATATATATATATATATATATATATATCTTTTGAATACTTTATAAAACGCAAGAAGCGGTTTACAGGCACACACTACATTACTCAGAAACATGTGTAGAGCCTGAAGAGCCTTCATCTGCTGACTTCCACGCAGTTGGACCTGCCAACACCTCGATTATGGCTCAGTTTGCACCCCCACCAACACCCCTTCCACTTCTCCGGAGTGGAGTCAAGAAGAGTGGGAAGAGGATCCTTCCCAGCAAGAATCAGACTTGACACAGAGTTTTAAGAAGGTACTCGGAGGCTCCTTGCAGCAGGCGGTCTCTCAAGGGATACAGCCCATTACGAAGAGATTGGAGACTCTGGAAATTATAATGGCTGAACAACAGAAAAAGAGCACAGCCAGGAAAAGACAGGCTAGTAGCCCTGATGAAGGAACGTCAGCAGGACACCCCCAAAAAGCGGTTGAGAAGAAGGGGTGTAAGGTAGCCCGGAAGAGCAAGCACTCTTTGACCCCCCCCCCGGGCAACACTGAAAGGGTTAAAACTGTTCCCCAATTGACAGGCGACCCTGTCGCCAGGCTTAAAGAAGCCTTCCTGGCAACGAACAGAGACGGCCAAGATAGACCCCCTACCCCAGGGGTGTACAATTTAGGGGACGATGACGAGGGCTATTCGCCCAATGATGAAGGGGGCGAGGATGAAGAAGATATCAGTAGAGGTGTGGAAGACCCCCAAATCATAGAAGATACGGCAGACATGTTCGACCCCGAAGCCATCCGGCACCCCAAGTCCTCGGAATGGGTACCTTCCCCTAGGGTGGCACTCTACATGGCTCAGCATATCAGAAAACCTCTAGAAAGAGAGGTAAGATCGAGAATGAGATCCGAGTGTCCTAGACCAGAGCTGCCGAATAAACTAACAGAAACCCCTGACTTAGACCCTAAGATGGTTACGTTTGTGACCAAAACAGCTAGAGACGTCAGGAAAGGAGTGGACCAAACCTGGAAAGGATGTCAGGATAAGCTCCTGGATATTTCGGGTCCCTTAGCAAAGATTATGGACCTTGCTGAGATAAGGTATGCCAATAGACTCAACCGTCCTGGACAACTGGGCGCAAAGAGCAGTATGCCTATTGGGCAACGCCAATTGTGCCTTATCTTCGGAAAGAAAAAGAGGAATCTTTTTGAAGATTGACAACAAGTTGAGCGACCTGGCCACCTAAGAAGCCGGCGAAGGCGCCAAAGATCTGTTGTTCAGCAAGGCGTTCGCTAAAGAAATGGCGCAGTTCGTAGGAACTTATTCCGCTTTAGAGAAGGCTCAGACTTCAATCAGAAAAATCTTTCCAGGACAGATTTTTGCCAGGACCGGACGACATAGGGGTCGCTCGTCTGGTCGCTATAACTCCCAACAAAGGCCCTACAATCAGCGCGCCCAGTACTGGGACTCCAGAGAACAAGACTCATTCTTTCCGGCTAGATCGAGGTTCCCCAGAGGCCGCAGGGGAAGAGGATCTTACAGACAACCAGGGGCAGCAGTCGGCGAGTACAGCATGTCGGAGTGTAGTAGGAAGAACCCTCCACTACCTGCGCGAATGGCAAGCATTATCAAGTGATGCATGGGTGCTACAGGCAGTAACAGGCCTACAGATAGAGTTTATAGGTACGCCAGTGCAGAGAACAGA
This sequence comes from Ambystoma mexicanum, assembly GCF_040938575.1. Classification (NCBI taxonomy): domain Eukaryota; kingdom Metazoa; phylum Chordata; class Amphibia; order Caudata; family Ambystomatidae; genus Ambystoma; species Ambystoma mexicanum. The sequence goes on along the minus strand of NC_090936.1, from coordinate 98,826,001 downwards.
ACCCCGCCCCATAGTTATGGCGCAAGAGGAAGCAGTGCTCCTGCACAGCGAGCTCAGCAAACTAGAAAGCAAAAATGCGATAGAGCGCAAACTCCAGAGAGATCCCGGTTTCCTCAGCAACATGTTCTTAGTTCACAGAGGGGACAAAATAAGACCAGTAATCAATCTGAAAGATTTAAACGAATGGGTGTTATACAACCATTTCAAGATGGAGGGGATTCATCTTCTCCGAGACCTTCTGCGCTCAGGAGACTGGCTAGCTCGTCTAGATCTCAAAGACGCATACCTAACGATTCGTATAGCAACTTATCATCGGAAATATTTGCGCTTCCAATTGAAGGGAGAAGTATGTCGCTTCACGTGTCTCCCATTCGGTCTGTCCTCCGCTCCTTGGGCCTTCACCAAGCTCATGAAACCGGTGGCAGCAGCCATGAGAGAGAGAGGCATACGTATCATCATCTATCTAGACGACATTCTCGTCTGCGGATCAGAAAAAGCTACTCTAGCAAAGAACGTTCAATGGGTATTCTCACTCCTCATCTTGCTAGGATTCCTAGTGAACCTAGACAAATCCCAACTACGTCCTGTCCAGAGGATAGACTTTCTAGGCTTCACAATAGATCAGTGAAAGCCTCCCTCGAGCTCCCGGGTCACAAAGTGAGAGGGATCAAGAAAGAACTCAGAGCAGTTCTAGCGAAAGGGACTATTTCCCTTCGCAAGCTAGCCAGAGTAGTAGGTCTTCTAGCAGCCTGCATTCAGGCGATATTTCCGGGTCCTCTCCATTATCGGGCACTGCAACGGCTCAAGATAAAACATCTACAAGGAGGCCTGCGATACCACCAATTAGTGACTTTGGACCGCGAAGCCCTCACAGAGCTCACCTGGTGGCTAGAGAATATGGAGGCCTGGAACGGCCGCGCCATTTTTGGCGACGCCCATGAACTAGTAATAGAATCAGATGCAAGCAGGTCAGGCTGGGGAGCCAGATGCGAACATGTGCAGACAGGAGGGAAGTGGTCAGAGGAAGAGTTACACCTCCATATAAATTGTCTCGAGTTGTTAGCGGGCTCTTTCGCAGTGCGCGCTTTTACGAAAGACAAGGTGAAATGTTGCGTACTGCTCAAGATGGACAACATCTCCGCAGTGTGTTACATAAACAAATTGGGAGGCACAAAATCCAAAATGCTAGCCGAGTTAGCGAAGAATTTCTGGCATTACTGTCTTCAAAACAGAGTATCAGCGGAATACTTACCAGGCAAGCAGAACGAAGTAGCAGACGGGAATTCACGTTATCTTGTGGACTCCAGCGATTGGAAAGTACACCCCCAAGTCTTCCAGCGATTGCAGAATCTATGGAGGCCCCTACACATAGATCTGTTTGCGTCCAGACTGAACGCCCAGACATCAAGGTACTTCAGCTGGAGGATAAACCCGGATGCAGCGGGCCCAGATGCCTTCCTGCATCCCTGGACAGGAGCAGTACATTATGCCTTCCCGCTGTTCATTATGATCACGAGAGCTCTAGCGAATGTTCGCAGACACCAAGCACAGATTGTGATGGTGCTCCCCCTATGGAAGGCACAACCTTGGTTTCCAGTAGCGATGGAACTTTCTACGGATTTGGAGGATAGTGCCTCAGCTGCCCGACCTTCTTCTCGACCCATCCGGCCATCCTCACCCGCTAGTGACCGCGGGCTCGCTACATTTGATAGCATGCAGGGTTTCAGGAAAAGATGGGACTTGCCTGGAATTTCACAACTCGCTGCAGATTGTATCAGAGACTCCTGAGCACTTTCCACCCTTCGGAGCTATAATGCGGCATGGAATGGGTGGTCCAGGTGGTGTTCGGAGTACGAGTTGGATCCCGTTTCAGCCCCTTTAGTAGAAGTCCTCAACTACCTAGCTTTCAAATTTCAAGAAGGCGGCGCCTTCAGAACGGTGGGAGTGTATAGGTCAGCCATTTCGGCGGGCCACGATGAGATAGCCGGTAACGCGGTAGGCGAGCACCCAGCAGCACCCAGCAGTTGTACGTCTACTCAGGGGGATGAAGCTCAAAAGACCACCTATGCCCAAGTACAAAGCGTTGTGGGATGTTAGAGACATTTTTCGCCTCTTTCTTACATGGCCCGATAACGAGAACTTGTCCCGATCTCAGTTATCGGGAAAGCTAGCCATGCTGCTTTGCCTTACAGCCTGTAGGAGAGTTTCTGATGTCAAAGCTCTGGAAATCGATAGGAAAATATTCTATCCAGACGGCATATCTTTTACCATTTCTAAAAGGACAAGATTTGAGAGTGATTGACTACCCGTACTTCACTAGTAATATAAAGCTTTGCGTAGCGCAATGTATCAAAGATTACGAGAAAGCAACAGTGCATATTAGGCCACAGGGAATGACCCAGCTACTCATTGCGCGCAGGAAGCCCTATCATGCAGTAGCATCAGCGACCATTGCTAGATGAGTGAGAGAAATAACGCATTGGGCAGGGATTGACTTGTCTCTTTTTGACACGCATTCAGCCAGGGGGGCGATGGCTTCAAAAGCTTTTACTGCAGGGGTGTCGCTACAAGACATTATGAAATCAGCAGATTGGTCCTCTGAGTCGACCTTCAAGACATTCTATTTTAAGCCTGTATCGGAAATACCTAATAGGGTGGTGAACAGCATTGAACAAGCATAATGCGAGCCTCCTGTCTTGTCATAGAATAAAGATTGCCCATTCTATCAGCTCAGGAAGTCTTCATTATATTAAAGACAAGGAGGCGAGCATTATATCCCACCCAGAATTGCAACATATCAGTTGCATTGTCATGTGGTTAACTTTTTAACACTGTTGCTCATTCCCACCCTCATAATGACTCTCCATTCCTTTTAGGAGATGACCAGAAAGCTACAGGATGAAGAAACCCACGAAATGAAGTAATGTTCTTTCAAGTTGGTCGCGTTTGACCTTAAAGCCTTCAGTTCTGAGGATTGTTAACAGTTCATCCCGAGAGGATCGCTCCGTTGGGGAAGAGACTATTGAGTTTAAGGGCCAGACACAAAGAAAGAGGAAAGGACCTGGGCACAAGGGTTCTTATACAGGAGGCTGCCCTCTGATAGGCACAGAGCTGGGAGGGTTGGACTACCAGAGACATGAGTATCATGGGACTAGTAGTTCCCGGGTGATTACAGTGATCACACGCAGATGTGAAACAAACGTTTAAACTGGTCCATTTTCGTTTTCCATAACTGTGGTTTTGTAAGAACATAAATGTATAATATTAAAGTTAAGTTTTAAAGTGCTGGTGTGGCAGCAAATAAAAGAAAGTAAAGCATAATGCTCGCCTCCTTATCTTTAATAGAATGAAGACTTCCTGAGCTGATAGCGTGGGCAATCTTTATTATATGCTCTACTCATTTAAACAAATGCATAATTACCTGAACCTCTGTCCTTCAAGCAAGCTTAGACGATTCATACTTTTATTGAGGATGGATAATCTACCGGTCCTGACAAATAGGAGTATACATAGTGATCAGCCCCCCTTGGAAAGATTCTGCTGTGTATGTAAAAATGGAGGAACCAAAGAAACTGCAAAATATCCACTGGTAGAGTGTGTAAACATGGTAGATATGTACCCATTATGCTATAGTAATCATGTACATGACTTGGAATCCATCAGAGAACCCATGTTTTGGCAACGTCTCATTAATTCCCAAAGCTTTGAGGTATTAATTGCTATGTTCAACGTATGGCGAAAAATAGAAAGACTCTTGGGCATCTCCAGCTGAATTCATCCAATAATACGGACCTCCCCCATACCCTAGTAGAAAGTGATATCAACTAATGGGCAAAGAGGAATCATGGAAAAAAGCAAGGACCCTAAGTAACTTTGGTTGAGTTGGTACTGGGCGCATGATACCCCAAGTTAGTAGGCTCACTGTATGATGACACATGTCAAAAACTATACTTAAGGAAGGATGTTAACCCCTTAAGTGCCATGGGGATTTCTCCCCAGTGCCAAGGCCTTTTTTGGTGATTTTGGTATGTGGCCATTCAATGGCTTTTAACTTTTTTGTTACATGAGGAATCTCGGCCAAATTTGGCTCCTTTTTTTCCCACATGGTTGCTGTAGGGGGGTGAGAGAAAATAAGCAAAAAGGGCGAAAATTTTGTGTTTTTTCAAAAAAATGCCAATAAAATGATGTACAAAGAAGCCTGTGGTTTTTTCCTTGTAAGTGCTAGGAACAAATGGTTTGCTGTGTTGAGTTCCCCAATTTCCTGGCTTTCAAGAACAGGTTGAGTGGAAATGAAAAAAAATTATTTTGATGTTGTTATCAACCGTTTTGTGAGAGGTAGGCGATTTTGGCCATTTTTGCCAATTGGACATGCATGGACGGAATGGATGAAAAAGGTAGGAAAGCCGAATTGGATGACAGAAAGGCATATATTTCTGAAAAGTAGACAAAATTCCAAGTTTAGGAAGGGGTGATTTGTGTAGGTCAGGCAACAACTAGGTAGGGGAAACTGCCAGAGATTGGGGGAAAAGCGGGAAAATGACCGAAAAAAAAGGTATGTGTTGGACATGGTTGGCTTGGTACGGCAATGGCTTCTATGAATTTTGTGAAAAGCAATGCTCCGCTACATTCCCCCGACTCTTGCAGTTAGGAGAGCACACATTTTTTATAGTGTTTTACAAAACAAGCAATACCACAAGCCAAACACTGAGCCATGGTACACAGGAGTTTTATGCTCACGGCCTGAACAGACACACTTAGCATGTGTAAATCAGGAAAACCAATGTGGTGAGGAACGGCAAGCATACATTTTTTGAAAGAGCACAGGCAGACCTTTTCAAGGGTAGGTTACTTCTGCAGGTTTCAAAAGAGTATGGTGCCTGAAGCAGCAACTAAATGAAGGTCACATTTGGGAAATGAAAGGGTTGTGTGACAAAGGGCACCAGCAAATGGGTCAAAACGTTATGAAAACCACACAAACACAACACATGGCCTACCGTCCCGCGTTCCCACAGGTGTCCCGATGAAAACGGTACCTCACATGTGTGGGTGCACCTACCTGGCCGCCAAGGAGAAAGCCTAAAACGCAAGTAACCCCAAGTCTGTTTTCACACCGGAAATGTCACACTCTCACATCATACAGATATGGGCCTCGGGTGTCCAAGCCACCAAGGAAAACAGGGAACCCCATGCATTTCCGAAAAGAGGACATCCGTGGGAATCCGCAGAGGTATGATTTGCGCACATCGCCCCAGAATTTATTACCCAGACACCCCCGCAAAGTCCGAAATGTGGGAAGAAAACGCATTTTCCGCACATTTCGCTCGGCTCACCCATCGAAACACGCCCCCAACAACACATGGCCTACCGTCCCGCGTTCCCACAGGTGTCCCGATGAAAACGGTACCTCACATGTGTGGGTGCACCTACCTGGCCGCCAAGGGGAAAGCCTAAAACACAAGTAACCCCAAGTCTGTTTTCAAAGAGGAATCTCAGCCATTCTGCCGACCGGCACAACATACAGATATGGGCCTCGGGTGTCCAAGCCACCAAGGAAAACAGGGAACCCCATGCATTTCCGAAAAAGAGGACATCCGTGGGAATCCGCAGAGGTATGATTTGCGCACATCGCCCCAGAATTTATTACCCAGACACCCCCGCAAAGTCCGAAATGTGGGAAAAAAACGCATTTTCCGCACATTTCGCTTGGCTCACCCATCGAAACACGCCCCCAACAACACATGGCCTACCGTACGCGTTCCCACAGGTGTCCCGATGAAAACGGTACCTCACATGTGTGGGTGCACCTACCTGGCCGCCAAGGGGAAAGCCTAAAACACAAGTAACCCCAAGTCTGTTTTCAAAGAGGAATCTCAGCCGTTCTGCCGACCGGCACAAAATACAGATATGGGCCTCGGGTGTCCAAGCCACCAAGGAAAACAGGGAACCCCATGCATTTCCGAAAAAGAGGACATCCGTGGGAATCCGCAGAGGTATGATTTGCGCACATCGCCCCAGAATTTATTACCCAGACACCCCCGCAAAGGCCGAAATGTGGGAAAAAAAACGCATTTTCCACACATTTCGCTTGGCTCACCCATCGAAACACGCCCCCAACAACACATGGCCTACCGTCCCGCGTTCCCACAGGTGTCCCGATGAAAACGGTACCTCACATGTGTGGGTGCACCTACCTGGCCGCCAAGGGGAAAGCCTAAAACACAAGTAACCCCAAGTCTGTTTTCAAAGAGGAATCTCAGCCATTCTACCGACCGGCACAATATACAGATATGGGCCTCGGGTGTCCAAGCCACCAAGGAAAACAGGAGACCCCATGCATTTCCGAAAAGAGGACATCCGTGGGAATCAGCAGAGGTATGATTTGCGCACATCGCCCCAGAATTTATTACCCAGACACCCCCGCAAAGTCTGAAATGTGGGAAAAAAACGCATTTTCCGCACATTTCGCTCTGCTCACCCATCGAAACACGCCCCCAACAACACATGGCCTACCGTCCCGCGTTTCCACAGGTGTCCCGATGAAAACGGTACCTCACATGTGTGGGTGCACCTACCTGGCCGCCAAGGGGAAAGCCTAAAACACAAGTAACCCCAAGTCTGTTTTCAAAGCGGAATCTCAGCCATTCTGCCGACCGGCACAACATACAGATATGGGCCTCGGGTGTCCAAGCCACCAAGGGAAACGGGGAACCCCATGCATTTCCCAAAGGAGGACACCCGTGGAAATGTACAGAGGTCTGACTTGCCGGAAAGCGCCCCATGATTTATTACCCAGAACCCCAGACAAAGTGAAGACTGCGTTTTTTCCCCACCAAATATCACACTTTTTTGGGGATTGTGGCTAATAAAAACTGGGGCAATTTGCGCAAGGCAGACCTCTGTGGATTCCCACGGGTGTCCTCTTTTGGGAAATGCATGGGGTTCCCCGTTTCCCTTGCTGGCTTCGACACCCTCGGCCCAAATCTGTAGGTTGCCCACATGAACAAAATGGGCAGTGGCGAAAGGCTTGGGCTTACCAGTGGGTTAACCTTTTCCTTTTGCGCCCCCGGTAGGTGCACCCACACATGCGAGGTACCTTTTTCGTCGGGACACCGGTAGGAACGCGAGAAGGTATGACATCTGTTGTTGGCGATGTGTTTCGGTGAGTGACACAGGGAAATGTCTCTGAAAATGGCCGGAAATGAAGACAATTCTCAGACATTTCCCTTTGGTCACCCACTGAAACACGTCGCCAGCACCACATGGCCTACCGTCCCACGTTCCCACAGGTGTCCCAATGAAAGGCAGACCTAGTATGCGTGGGTGTCGTACCTGAGGGAGAATGGGTACATCATTTGCACAGTAAGTGGTCTTTAGTGCTCCCAGTACATAGGAAAGTGCTGTCAGTAAGCCCCTTCACATGCACCTTTGCTCACACTTCTCATACATTCACGACACAATGCAGTCGGACAAGCAAGGTGGGGTTTAGCACACGGACAAGCCTCCCTGCTTAGCACAAGGAGGAATGTCCTTGTGAGCAGTGATGCCACGGCATGGCACCCACCGTATCACTGGCCATTCATTCAACTTTTGTGTCTGCAGTCAGTCGGCATCCATGTCAGCAGTCACACCTCTACCAAATCAGTTGCGCCAGAGCAACCGTATCTGCACACTTGTCCCATGTGTCCGTGTGCTCACAATGCAACCGTGTCTCCAGGCAACATCTTTCACATCATTTTCCAGCAATTGCACATCAACTGTCTGCATTCAAATGGCATGTGCCAACAATCGTATCTGCACACTGATAGCAAGTGCACATTGGCTCCCTTGGCTACCTGGCCGACAGGCGCTGTCTCTCACACCAACTTCAAGTATGTCCATATCAAGATTTTTACAGCAGTAATATGCGCAACCTTACCCACACAAAGCTAACACCCTCTAACATGCTACTCATTTCTGCAGTGCTAGGAAAGTGCATTCACAGAAATGAGATCTGCATGTTCTATGTTGCTATACCTCACTCACACACCAATCGTATCCAATTCATTCCTACAGAAGACATTTCAGCTACACCACACACACCACAAGTTACGGTAAAACAATAAAGAGGGCAGGGTGGTACGAGGTACGCACGACACCACCGCCATGTAGATGTCCAAGTACCACTTTCACGACACTTCGACCTCAAGGGAGGGAGCCAAAGTGGCGTGTACTATTTCTAAAATACACCCCTTGAATGAAGGGAACTGAAATGGTGTTCCCATCTTCACCAACGCATCCCTCCAGTGGAGGGAGCAGCACTTGCAATGCTCGTGAAGGCACGCTAAATGAAGTGACGTGAGGTGAAATGCTGTTGCATTTTCATTGATGGTACACCTCCAGTGCAGGGAGCAGGAGTGCCGTGCCTTTGTAAGAGGTGCACAAAATCAGAGTCCAAGGGTTCCTTTCAAGGGATGATGGCCATTTCGGGAAATCAGTCCATCTCCCAATACTTTTCCTTTGTATGATACAAAAGGAAACAAGGCTGTAGGCAGAGGCCTGGATTGGAAGGGCATTGGGGACAGTACACCCGAGTATCCTTCCTCACTCCTTGTTTACTACACACCTTACATCTTGTGTAAGGGTGTGTCTTCATTGGTGTGGCAGGAACAAAATCAGCAAAGTGTCGATCTTGCAATATGGCCACATCTTCTACCTCTGGCACGGAGGGAATTTCTACATGGACTACAGTCAGCTATTGAACAATTTCTGTTTCAAAGTTCAATAAGGACAGGTTGTTTTGTGGAGTAGCTGCACGGTACACCACATAAGCATTGAACGTTGCTATATGCATAATGCGTGTGGCCAACTTTTTGTACCAGAAGCGCGACTTCCGTTCAGCCTTGTATGCCTCAAGCACTTGGTCGGGTTCATCTACTCCACCCATGTACTTGTTGTAGTCCAGACTGCAGTTGGGCTTCCACACTTGTTGAGTATGCCCGCGCTCAGTGACTGCTGAAGTACTTTCATCATGAATAGTACTCAGCATGTACACATCCCTTTTGTGGGAGAATTTTACTGCCAACAGTTCATCCCGCCGCAATGCCATACATTCTCCCTTGGCCAAGTTCTTGCACACAAGTTTTCTGGGGAAGCCTTTGCGGTTACAGCGCATTGTACCGCATGCCAGTGTGTCCACATTGAACAATTCCCTGAACAGTGGAATTCCTGTGTAGAAATTGTCCACATACAAATGGTGACCCTTGTGGAGCCATGGAGTGAGAAGATCCCAAACAATCTTCCGAGTTGTCCCTAAATGGGCTGGGCAGCCCGGAGGATTTAGGGTAGAGTCTTTCCCAGTGTAGACTCTCATGTTGCAGACATACCCAGTGGTACTTTCACACACCATGTAAAACTTGATCCCATATCGTGCTCTCTTGCTAGGAATGAATTGCTTGAACACTTGCCGGCCTTTGTACAACATCAATGACTCATCAATGGATATGTTCTGGCTAGGAACATACACCTCCGCAAATCGCTGAGTCAAGTGCTTCAGAAGTGGCTGAAGTTTGAACAGCCTATCAAAGTTTGGGTCCGTTCTGGGTAATGCTGCCGAGTTGTCATTGAAATGCAACATACGTAGCAGTGCTTGAAAGCGATTCCTACTCATTGTAACTGGAAAAAACGGGGTTGCATGAACCGCTACAGTAGACCAGTACATTGCGACAGACGGCTTCAGCGATATTCCCATGTTCAGAATGAGACCCCAAAATTTTCTCATCTCAAGATTGGTTGTTGGAACCCATGCTTCTGCTCTGGAATGGGGTTTCAGAGTGGGACCCCTTGACCACAAGAACTGTGCAGCATACAATTGGTTTGCTGAACCATATCTGCAATTAACCCATCATCAACAAAAATGGTGAAAAAGTCAATAGGCTGAAACCCCTCTGTATTTACTGTGCACCCTGATATTCCAGTGAAAGGGGGCACAACAGGCTGTGCCATTGCTGGAGGCACCCACTCCGACTCATCATTCATGACAGGAACTGGCACATGCTTTGCACGTCCTGCTTGTGCCCTCCCCCTTACAGGTCTCCTGCGTGTGGGAAGGGTGGAAATACTGCGTGTGGGAAGGGTGGGAATAGGTGCATGTACTCTTTCCACCTCTTCGTCCTCAGATGATGAGCAGGAAGAACTACCATCCACAGAGAAATCACTTCCCCAATCACTTTCATGCTGACCCTCAGAAGCAGTATCTGTATCAGATTCCATATCCACCTCTGTGCCATGCTCTGAGCCAGATTCCAGCAGTGCAGCTAACGCCTGTGCACCAGACAGGGATCGTTGCCGAGAAGCCATGACTACAGTGCCTATGGAACCATTCACTGTCCAAAGAACAGAGAAAGACTGAAACAATAACTATGTGTGCTTCTCAAAGTGTGGAACCTAGTAGAGTAAGTGCTATGCAATGCCACAAACCTACACCACACAAGGACACCAAAACATCCGAACTCTGCTCACAAACTGTAGAAACCCTCTGCAATATGACGTACTCTGAACACGCTACAAAAAACGGAGTACAATTTTGCAAACACTCACGTGAAATGCTAAGGACCAGCTCACTGCTTACTTACAAGTGGGTAGACAGCTACAACACACCTGCACCTAAAACAAAGACAACAAAAAATGTAAGGAAGATGTCCTCTTCCACTATACATTACAGAAATACAAGTGTGGAGACGAGGATTGCACCCACAGTACCAATTCAGAGACAGCCAACGTGCGTTGCACCCTCCCCTCCTCCATGAAATGCTGATGCATGGGAAATGGCGTTGAGAAGCAACCATGTAACGTATTAGTGATTGGGTGAGTTGAAAAGGCAGAGGCAATCAAAACTCAGACAGGGAACAAAAGGAAAGTACATGCCAGACCCTTCCAGACAATTGCTGGCACACTTTTCAACAAGGCAGAGAGGCAGTCAGAGTCACACACATCAACCACAACCATCCTACGTCTCTGCCTGGCCAATGCTACATCTTTCCCCTCCAGGAAGGGATGGGCACGCTGCCGGGGCACCCTGCAACCACTGCTGAACTTGGGGGATAAAAGACCCACATGGGAGACGGGCGCCCAAGGCCAGGACTTGGATGACAGAAGTGGTGCCAATTGCAATAAAAGGAATGAGCTCCGTACCACGTGGGCATTGCATGCTCAGAAGAAATGACCATCTGCATTGCTACTGCAAACATTTTTGTGACACTGCTGTTAGTTATCATTACCCCATTTGTATTTCTGCAAAGCAACCACCTTCCTCTATGCAAGCCACAACCATCATTGCCCCCAGGAACTCCCCACTACCCATTCCCACCCATACCACTGACACTGCAGCCACAGTTCCTCCCACCACAGTAACCATCCACCTCCACATTACAACGGATATCTACAAAAATATTATATGCAGTACTTACATCAGTCAGTGAAAGCTTTCAAGGAGCCACAACTGCAAAGGAAAGAAAAAATAATTACATTCAGTACTTAGCCTACCAATAACACATCTAAACTGTCTTGGGGGTTTCTGCTATCTTTTCGATTTCTACCACCCGATACATGGCACATCCCAGTCATCTACCACCACGGAAGGCTACACTGCACACTGATAGGAAATGGAAATAAGAGAAATAGGCCTATGGCTACCCCCAGCACAAAAAAACAAAACTTTTACTGATAGATACATGGCAAAATGCCCTCCCAGGGAAACAGCACTGTTTAGCTGCTCTGGGGGGAAATTTGTGACCTACCACGGCAACTGTGTCCCTGGCCACCCCAATACCTCCCCAGAGCACCCAATCCCGTTCACACCACCAACACTACAGGGCCAGTTCCCACCCACCCGAGTAGCAATCCGCCCCCCACATAAACAATGTACCCATAACCAAAAGTCAATACTTACATAACAAGGGAGAAGCTTGAACTGCACAAGACCTGTAAAGGAAACAAAGGAACACATAAATTATCCATGTCAGCCCAGCCAAACACCAAACCACCCAGACAGCCCCCCCCCCCATTGCATGGGGCAGTAGTGTTTACCCACCTTGGGGGAGGATGGGCACACTAATGTGGCCATCTGCGCCAAGCGAAGTTGGCTAAACAAAAAAAAGAATACAGAATTGTAGGGTGCTTTTTTCAGGGGGGGCTGAGGGGCACCCTAAATTAGCAGTGAATGTTGTTCTGCAACAGGGGGTTGCACTCTCTCCCCCCCCACCCCAAATGGAGGTCCCCACCTCATGTTTATGTATTTATGTATTTAAATTGGATACTGTTATTAAGGATGCTGCTTGGTGCACATCGATACAGGAAGCATTGTGTGGAAAACTCAAGTGTATGAAACTCAACATCAAAACAAATAAAAAGATTATTGGCCCGATGGCAGGCAGTTCAGCCTCTGCAAACCCATTACAGAATCGATCGGAACTTGCAGTACTTATTAGCAACTTAAAACCACCAATGTGCAAAGGGGACGTATGCCCTGCAATAGTAATTAAAGCTGGGTCTCCCCTGCTAATTGGGACCTTGCGCCAATGTATTAATGACTCATTTAGAGAAAGCCATGTGCCAACTTGCATTAAGAATGCTTGGATTACACCCCTATTGAAAAAGGCTGGCTTGTGTCGGATACACCAACCAATTACAGGCCCGTTACTAACACGCCTTTTTTTATGAAGATCCTGGATCGTGTAGCATATACACAATTGGGGACAAACAGGATTTTGAATGGGTGGCGGTCTGGTTTTAGGCAGAGCCATAGCACATAAACTGCCCTATTAGACTTGAAATCCACATTGTTACAAATCATGGATAAGGGGCAGACTGTACTGCTTGTGCTATTGGACCTTTCCTCTGCCTTTGACCTGATGGACCATGCCCTATTGGTCACCTGGTTGAGGGAGATGGCGGGTTTCTCAGATAACACAGCTCAATGGGTTAACGCATTTTTTAGTAATAGATGGTGTAGAGCCTGCATGAAGGTTGCTGAAGCTCAAACTGTACTTCTGACAAATGGTGTGCCCCAGGGGGCTTGCCTATCTCCCTCTCTCTATAATAGTTTTACTGTACCGCTTTTTGGCCTATTGGAAGAAAATAATGTTGCTTTTATCAATTATGCTGATGACACGCAATGTAGCGCAAAGATGATGAGGAAACCATCAATAAAATACATGTACTCATCCACGTATGGATGATTAACAATGGTTTGACATTGAATAAAGAAAAGAACGACTGATGGTGGTTGGTACAGAGGTGAAGATACGCAAATTGGGAAAAGACTCTACACTCACTTACAAGTGGCAGGATGTAATATCAAAACTAAAGAAAAAGTTAAAACACTGGGGGTTTACTTGGACAATAAAGTTAATATGAGGGCCCAGGTGAGCAGCCTGGTCTCCTCTACTGCATCTTACATTAAGTTGTTCGTGCATCTTCGTCCTTTTAGCTCAAAAGTTAACTGTGAATCCATGGCAAGAGCTATAACCGGTTCTAAAATTGATTCCGGTTCTAAAACTGATTATTGCTGCAGCTTCCTTGTAGGCATAGCCAAAACAGAATGTACTCGATTGCAAACCATTCAGAGTAGCGCAGTGAGAGTAATCACAGGTCTACAGAGAAGGGATCATATATCCGATGCCAGGCGTCATCTACACTGGCTGCCCATAGAGGCAAGAATTTATTTCCATTTACTGGTGACTACGCATGAATGTCTCATTGGATCTTGCCCTCTATATCTGAGTGAGGCACTGGTGAGTAAATCGAGTATCAGGACCTTACGACCAGTCAACTTAAAATTCCAGTCTGCAAATTGACCCAGGTGAAGAAATGTGCATTCTTCATGGTGGCTCCTAGACCGTGAAAAGCCATTCCTCTCGACTTCAGGGAGGTAAGATCGACTATAGTGTTCAGAAAAAGACTGAAAACGTTGCTTTTTAGATAATGCTCTCCTGCCGGATTGGTCGGAAGTACTGGTGCCGTCCTGCACCTCATGGGCTCTATGGCTGATAAGAAGGCATGTTTTGGTGTTTCTATTTGATACATGTTATCTGCGCCCTTAATCCCCCGGGGCATGTGATGGGCATTACAAATATATCAAAGTAAAGTAATTAAATGTGTGAAGCTTTTGAAAATGTACATCTTAAGTTTCCCACTCCTAAACCCCGACTCCTTCTTTAACATCAATCTTGTACTTCCTGTGATCAGGGACATTATGGGGACAATTGAGAACTGGTTGTGCTTTATGCTTGGAGCACTAGGAGTACCACTGCGAGCACTTCACTTTCTCCCTTGCATTTAGAAGCCCTTCAATCGTATGAATGGGATCATTCCCACGTGGGACTGGACAGAGCAACGCTAGTGTAGCCATACTGGCCTGGATGCCAGCGCATAGTATTGGCATTAGATGGTTAGGGTAGGCCAGGCGGCTGCTTCAGAGATTCCAACAATGGCGATAGGTATCTGAAAGGTTGTTGGAGCGACTCTACCGAGGCAAGTAGGATTCCATGCCAGAGGAGTTCATTCTTTTGAGAAGCATGGCAGAAAGCAATGTATCATCTCTTAGGCGTTAGTCATTTGGCAAACAACAATGATCAAATTTGCATAGCAAATTGCATAGAAATTTAGTTTATCAATCTAGAGAAACACCACTGCATGGCACGCATTCAAACTATAGAGACCCCTTTCTGCTTCAGGAGGCGCATTGTGGCGAGAAGGTACGTTTCGATTGGTTATATGAAACAACTTAAGAGGGATGGGTTCTTGAAACGACATTGACTAATTTCGAAGTACACTAATTGACATCAGTTTATGCCTAGAGTTCAAACCGCTGATGAGTCAACGTTTTGAAACCCAACACTGAAAAAGACATTTTGGACAATTCGTCAGGACAGGAGGCAATACACACCAAGAAGGCATTCAGGAGAACCCAAGAGAAATAACTTACTACTAGAAGATTTGGATTGACGATCTTCTTCAAACTCCAAGTTACTCCAAGAATATTTTTCAACAGCCCACCCAAATACCAGAAAGGACCCAAAAGGCAAGAGAAGAATGAATCAACCAGGCACTGAGGAGACCAGTGAGAAGTCCCTCTCTGTGCATGATTCTGGCTGTGGCTTTCAAAACACCTGTATAAGTGCCGGTTTCTCCTCAGGAAATGACAAGTTCGATGCTCAGGGGCCAAGTGTTCAATTTCAGTGACTTCTGAGAGTGAAGCAAGGTCGGTCAAGGTCAATGAGGAGCCGACTGCATCAACCAGCAAAAGGAGCTAGTGCAGAATGCCATGACTTCTCTATGGAGGGACTTTAAGTGGCGGAGCAGACGCGCAGAACTTTTTAGGATGGCTAACTGCTGAGCCACATTCCAAGTTGCAAAAAAAAGGTCATATGGAAAACCACCATCGTGCGTCTCGAAAAAAACTTCAAGTATTAGCCAAATGGCTAAATAGCTTAAGTGAATGCCATACACCAGGTCACCGCAGTCATTTCAACACAGCGCCGTAGAAAGGCTTGCAACTATTGTCTTCAAGGAGAATATACAATTCCTATAACAGAACCCACGTGTTGAACTTCCACATAGTGAAACATGGACATGGAAGCAAGTGAATGACTTTTATAAACAACGGCTCCACTGATCACAGATGAGCCTCGAGCATTGGTAATTTAGGGGAAAATGAGTGTCCTCATATCTTGTAGGAAAGTTAATCAAGAAGTGGCCATACTCTGAGGGCACTGCTTACAATCAGGTCTTGCCACACATTCCATACCCCTTTTGAAAAGCACTTCCTGAGCTCACCCATTTGATTTTCAACATAAGCAGATGTAAGGTGAATACTACACTCCCCTTTCCTTCCGTAGCGCAAGTCGAGACTGTGTGCAGGAAGCACTCGCCTTTTTTTCGGTGGGAAGGCCGAATGACAGCACATGGGAGTGTTCTATGTGCGCCTGTTCTACAATAAGAAGAGAGGTACTGAGGAACTCGACAGTTTTCTAGTGTCTGGCAAGAACTTCAATGTAAGCTGGAAGAGCACTTCTGCAACTAACACTTGTATTGAAACCACATTTCTTAATCGATATTACTGCGGAAACCACAATCTCAAACCCGTCACCAACAACCTAAAAACTGCTTTACGTATTTTAACACACAACATCCTTTTTAGTTAGCACTTGTTTTGGAGTGCAGACAGGGAGAAATGGCATACGAGGAGGGACACAAAGCTTGTAGCTGGTGTTTGGTTATTTGCCCACCCACTAACTGCCTGTGGCCAATCCCTATGGTCCTTCCTGCCCCACCCCGCCAAAACAGCTCCTCATGGCAACTCTTTGAGCTCTGTTTAATCAAGCCTTAGCATCAAACCTTGCAATCAAAGTACCTGTCAGTGTTTTTTCATTGCAGTCTTCTGAGCGCTACTGCTGCAATAAACATTTCTTAACCAGGTCTGCCTTCAGCCACTCGATTTATTACCACTATGCTTGTCGTTCACTGAGGTCCTGTTTTCAAATAAACACAATTGGCAAAGCCAACGATTTTGGCTTGTGTATAAATATTAGGCATTTACAAGGTACTCGCACTACTTTGCACCGGCTACCATAAACAGCAATTTAAAACCACTACACTAGTGCCTGGAAAATGCCGTTCCCATGCCTTCACAAACGCCCAAACTGCTGGCATTGCCAGTGCTCGTTTCTTAATCAGCTTCATCTGCACTTGACCTGTGTTTTACATTGCCAGAAAAATTTCTTCCATAATTTACCAACTTGCAAATATGACTGGGTGGTATGGTATCTGTGTTTAATGTTGGCAGTGTCTAATATAACGGGGCTTGGTCAAGGGCTCCCAGGTCACACAGCATGCAGGCAAAGCAGTTGGTTGTTGCGTTTGTACAATAATGAAATATGCAGAAGGGTGTGAAGGTTGTAAGAAATGTGAGACAGTAAACTCACCCAACACTGTTGCATGCACTATTCATTGAAAGCCATTTCTGAAACAGAAACACAGGAAGTCTACAATAGGTCCTAGAATTACATCATATTGGGGCTTTGCACCTAGAAAGCCAGATTTCAAATGTATTCCTAAAACACTGCAATGCAGGCATTGGACATATTTCTCGACCGAAAACAAACTCAAACAGGCTGCCAACTCTGCAAGAAGGCTGTGAAGGCAGAACAATGGAAACTCTGGAACAGGACAATGCCCACCAAATAAGAAAGGGCACTTAAAATGGACACGCTGCATATTCTCCGATTAACACTGCTTGCAGCGACACACCGAATAGGAAAGGACACTTAAAATGGACATGCTACATATTCTCTGATTAACACTGCTTGCAGCGACACACCAAATAGGAAAGGGCACTTAAAATGGACACGCTGCATATTCTCTGATTAACACTGCTTGCAGCGACACACCAAATAGGAAAGGGCACTTAAAATGGACATGCTGCATATTCTCTGATTAACACTGCTTGCAGCGACACACCAAATAGGAAAGGGCACTTAAAATGGACACGCTGCATATTCTCTGATTAACACTGCTTGCAGCGACACACCAAATAGGAAAGGGCGCTTAAAATGGACACGCTGCATATTCTCTGATTAACACTGCTTGCAGCGACACACCAAATAGGAAAGGGCGCTTAAAATGGACATGCTGCATATTCTCCGATTAACACTGCTTGCAGCGACACACCAAATAGGAAAGGGCGCTTAAAATGGACATGCTGCATATTCTCCGATTAACACTGCTTGCAGCGACCAACCAAATAGGAAAGGGCGCTTAAAATGGACACGCTGCATATTCGCTGATTAACACTGCTTGCAGCGACCAACCAAATAGGAAAGGGCGCTTAAAATGGACACGCTGCATATTCTGTGATAACACTGCTTGCAGCGACCAACCAAATAGGAAAGGGCACTTAAAATGGACATGCTGCATATTCTCTGATTAACTGCTCGCAGCGACACACCAAATAGGAAAGGGCACTTAAAATGGACACTCTGCATATTCTACGATTAACACTGCTTTCAGCGACACACCAAATAGGAAAGGGCACTTAAAATGGACACGCTGCATATTCGCTGATTAACACTGCTTGCAGCGACCAACCAAATAGGAAAAGACACATAAAATGAACACGCTGCATATCCTGTGATTAACACTGCTTGCAGCGACCAACCAAATAGGAAAGGGCACTTAAAATGGACGCACTGCAACTAAAAGCCAAACAACCAACTTGTGAAAGATACTTGCTCTGTATCCTTCACAGTGGGTGGTGGGCGGCAGGGGGTGGGGGGGCTGAAAACATTTTTCAAAATGTGACCCTATCAGGGGCAAGAACAGGGATTCCCTCCTGGAAATCGGGAGAGGGAGGTGCAGTCACAGTTTTCGCTAATGTGCCATACACACACCAATAGTACCACCCTCTGTCAAATGGTGCCCTCGAGTACTGTTCCTTGCCCGGGTTCCCTCTTTTCTGTTACAGGATAACCACTCCCAGAAGGCACCTGGGAGCAACCAAGAAAACCTACCCCGCAGCCAGGAGAAAGGAATCCAGAATGGATTGGGAATTTCCCTGCTAAACAGAAATGAGGCACCAAACGCCCACACTGCCAAACACAAGCGGATGGTGGGGCAGCAGAAAAGGAACTGGGGGTGAGAAGAGACTGCAGGAAAAAAGAGACACTGAAATTCTCCCCAAACGGAATTTGATACCAAACTCACGAGCACAGGCGGGGGAAAAAAAGTCACAGGTAAAACGAAATTTCACACCCACAGCAAGACCATAACTGGGCTGGAAAAGTGGATGGGGCTTAAACATTTTCTCTCCTGTGTAACAGCCTCTGGCAAAAGACAGACATAGATTGGCCCTCAGGCTGTTGAGTGCTGGAGCCAATGACCGGGGTCTACAGGCAGGAGACACACTGTATATAAAGGGGAGCCAGTTAAAGGCGAGTTCCTGAAAAGAAGCAAGGGTCATCGTTTTCCCAAAGGCCGGCAAACCACTGAGGGATCCAGCAAACTACCGCCCCATCAGCCTGCTCTCTGGATTATCGAAGCTCCTGGAGAAGGTCCTCCTCGCTCGACTCAGCGACTTCACCTCTGAAAGAAATCTACCAGCAAAGGAACAGTTTGGATTTCGAAAGGAGCAGGCAACGACTCATCAGCTAATGAGAGTGATGGATACCATCAGCCACGGATTCAACATCAAGAAGTCCACAGGAATCGTCTTCCTGGATGTCGCCAAAGCATTCGACTGAGTCTGACAAAAGGGACTGCTGCACAAGATGATTGGCCTGGAATTTACGAAATACCTAGTGAAGACGATTGCAAGCTACCTGGGAAGCCGCACTTCCATGTCGCCATGCGGTCTGAGATGTCCTCATCACATCCCATCCGAGCAGGCGTGCCACAGGGATCGAACCTCGGACCCTTCCTGTTCAACCTCTTCACCAATGACATCCCTACACAAGACCGGCCTGGCGCTGTATGCAAACGATGTTGCAGTCATCTCCCAGACATTCAGCGAAAAGGAAGTGGCGAAGAACCTGCAATTGGATACCATTGTGAAGTGGTACAGCGACTGGCGGATAGAACTCAACAGCAGCAAGACAACCACAACGCTGTTCACCAGAAAGAAGATCAAGGAGCACCCACACATCAGCCTCAACGGGGAGACCATCAAATGGGACAGCAGCAGCCGCTACCTCTGTGTGACCCTGGACAGCAAACTCAACTGGGAAAGCCACATCGAGAATATTCAGCAGAAGGCAACAGAAAAGATGCCAGCGCTGTACCCACTCCTGAAGACCAAGTCCATGCCCCTCTGGACAAAGATCAACATCTACAAGGCTATCATCAGACCAACCCTGACGTATGCCTCCCCAGCATGGATGACCTGCCATGAGCGACAACGGAAGAGTCTTCAGATAGTCCAGAACAAGGCCCTGTGGATATCATCTGGAGCTCCAATCTTCACAAGGATAGCAGACCTTCACAGAGACCTGGACATCGAGATGTTGGACGAACATCTGGCGAAGCTGAGTAAGAACTTCTGCCAAGGACTGGATCAGAACCCGAACCCTCTGATCAGAAGAATCAATGCCACCGCTGCAAACCCCTTCGACCGCTACCGGCGGCCCATCACTGCAAAGACCCTGTGAAACCAGCCCTACTGTGACAAGATCACACAGACCAAGAAAAATACAAACCCACGACTACATACTCAACCCGAGAAGATGGAGTAATGAGGCTCAAGCCTCGGTATCCAAAAATCACAGCTGATGGATAAAAATCTATCAGCAAGAAGAAGAAGAAGCGCGAAGCAGAGTGTGGGTTGCAGGGTTGAGGTCAGGACACAGACTGAGAGTCCAGGCAGAGGGCTGAATAGTTGGTGACAGAGTTCGAGGCGAGTGTAGATGAGGAATTGGTAGAGGGAGAGAGCGGTGGGGGTGGTATCAGTTTATGAGAGCGAAAGTAGCGGAGAGAGAGACAAATGGAAAGAGGAGAGAGAGGGAGAGAGGAGAGGGAGAGAGAGAAAGGGAAAGTGGAGAGAGAGAAAGAAAGGGAAAGAGGAGAGAGAGGGAAAGAGGAGAGAGGGAGGGGAAGAGGACAGACAGAAACGGAGAGAGAGCGAGAAAGGGAAAGAGGAGAGAGAGCGAGAGAAAGGGAATGAGGAGAGAGAGAAAGGGAAAGAGGAGGGGAAGAGAGAGAGCGAAAGAGAAATGGGTTAGAGAGAGAGGGGGAAGAGAAAAGAGAGAGAGAGAGAGAGACAGGAAAGGGAAGAAGATAGGATGACAGATGAGAGTAAGAATACCGAGGGAGTAGGAAGGGAGAGATGTGTGAGAAAGGAGCACAAAAACAGGTATCAAAAAGAGAGGGGAAGCTGGTGGGGAGAAAGACTGCAAGGAGCAAAGTGTCTGTTATGTAAAAAGACCTTTATAAATACTTTGACAGATAAAGCCGCAGCCGTTAGGTGCTAGTTCGACTCTTAGATGGTAGAGGTTACCGCTAGCTAGCCAAACTAACCGGGGACAGGGACGCCTGAGTTAGGGATGTGGGAGCCCACGGGTGATGAGGGATGCCCACTAAAGCCAAGAAAATCCACTACAGATCTGACTTTCTTATCTGTCTAATAAACCCGTTCAACTGTGCTTGGGACTGTGTGAATTATTAAGGCCATCTGTGACAAAACGTTTAAGAAATCAGTTTAGGATACGGTGGGTTATATATTGATTTGTTCTTCAGCCTACATTTTATGTACATGTGCAGGTTCACTTGGTTATTTCTAAATGGAAGTAAATTCACTCAAATCTTATTATTCACCTTCCTCTTTTTTTCCTGCTCCACTGCTTTTGAAAGAGGCATGGGGCACTTATACATAAATAGCAGGTAACTAAAAACAGAGCACAATTGGGGTTTGGCCTATCAGCCAATGATGCTGCATCCACAGCAAAGGGGACGGGTGCCTTCACCTCTTAATGCATCTTTGAGCTCATTTATGGTGCCTTCAATGCTGGGAGTAAACCAGTGATAGTGGAAAGCAGCGCGTTGCAATTGAGACAGTCGTGTATGCTTCCCTAGCATGTCCCAAATTTGAAATGCATCAAAAACACACAAAGTCTCAAGATGCCCCTAACACTTAAGAAATGCAGTCATGTACTCAGAACTGTAAGTATTCTATAAGTTATTGATTGACTTCAAATTAATGCAATTCTTAGAGAAAAAAAGTAGCCAGCCAACACGTGTTTCGAACTTTACTCTTCATCAGGGCTGTAAGTGACAAGTGCGATAATTGCACTGTAATGGGTTCTGGATCTATTTTCCATTTTATGATCAGAGTACTTAACAGGCAACAGTATCCTCTGAGCAGTTGATTGGATCGTGCCGACAAGTAGTCGGATCCCTGTGTTAGTCAACTATCACACCGCGGACCGAACTCTATATGAAGTAATATTGCACCAGACGCGGGTGCAACACGGACCAGCAGCTATCAGACTGTCATTTTAAAACAATACAAGCACAGCACTTTGCGATAGATCCCGTAACACTGGCTATCCGACTACTTATCGGCACTATCCAATCAATTGCTCAGAGAATACCGTTGCTTGTCAATTACTCTGATGTAGATGAAGATGTAGCAAACAGTGGCAACTCGTAAAAGCTGGGTCTTAGAATATGATCCAAGCTGTACGCCATCTACTCGGATGCAATTTTCTTCTCTGGTTATAGTGATGCCAACAAAAGCTGAGCAACTTCAGTATTACTCTGGAATAGCTTGGAACACAATGAAGGAAAGAGGTTAGAAAACTAGCCCAGAAAATGTGGAATTACAAAAGATTAGCTTCCAGAAAGTTGTCTATGCAGGTTTAACGAATTAAAACAATGCACTTAAAATGTAGGCCTTCCTCAAGCAAGATGATATAGCCCAAGACAAGTTCCGCAAATACATTAACCACAGTAACTCTGTAATACGTTTTTCAAAACCTGCATTTCAACCATTTACCAATAATTACAATGGTATCTTCTTGTATAAGGCTGAACTTGGTGGCCACAAATGAAATTCGAAAGATCCGAGGTTTATCCGACACGAGCGCTTGTCGCTTATGCGAGAACAATACCGAATCCATCAGACACTTGCTTCTATCATGCCCGAAAAATCAGATCCTCAGAGGGGCCTACTTGAAACATCTAATCGGGGACGATAGAGGGTGGGACGAGGTCACCTGGTGGAACAGACTGAACAGCGGAGACCGAATTACTTGGCTCTTGGCAACCGTAAAAATATTGGAGCATACGATGAAAATGACAACCGTTAAAGGGTTCCACCCTGGTTAGTTACCGCGAAACTTACTTATACAGCTCTTCTTTTGTAAAATTCTTTTGAATATACACAAATAAAAAAAAAAAAAAAAAAAAAAATGGTATCTTCTTGTCCCAATCAAGTTGCACAGAGATTAAAAAAAGAAAAATGAAAAAAAAAGACTCACGAGCTACTAAAAACAAAACCCAGTCTGGTACCATGGTTTTTTCCAACCATTGGTTAACTCTGCTTTCAGTTCAGACAACCCCAGGATTATAAATCAAATTCACAGCAGACATAGAGATGCTGTTCTGTCCTCATCTATCAGCATTACAGATAAAGAGCAAGTTCTCTGAATTCAACACCTACCAAGCACACATGCTTCAGAAACTGGCACCAGCCTATAGTGCGGCCTTAGACTACCTGAGCCATAGGTTTCATATGTTTAAGAACGTGTTTCTTTCAAGTGTGTTATTTTGAAACTGAAAATTTTAAAAACACTTCTGCCCCTACTTTTAATTGAGGGTTGGTTGCAACCCCACACTCCCATTGATTCCAAACACCTCCGAAATACACCAACTGCACCTTTCCTATATTTATTGGTCCATTTCAAAACACACCCAAGTGCATTTTCGAGAGAATGCCGTATTGTATTAAAAAACACATTCTCCTCAACCACAAGTAGAGGAGGCAATTAGCAATTGGGCCGTTATTTTACTATAGGGATAAGATTGACAAAACCGGAATATACATTAAGATTGGATAAGCAGGAGTTAAAAGCAGCTCCTGGGTATCCAGCATTATCGTGTCTAGGAACTCCCACTGTGTAACAAGGGCCTAGTGCATATTGTGCCCCGAATCTACCTTCCACATGTGATGCAAACATAATTGAGCCCATTTCAATATGAACCGCTAAGCTGTAAATGTTGAATAGATGTGTCCTGATGTTTATTTATAGATTGTCCCAAACGCAGAGTTACATTCACATAGGTGTGTTTGTTCGGCATCAGTTGGCCATGGGGAGCCAACATTGCTCCTCCTAACTGTTGGTATCAAACCAACCAGGCTCTTCTAGGCTACAATCAGGGGTTATATGTGATTTTTCGAACCCAAATTACAGAGTGGTACATTTAATCATGGCCATAATACCGAAAAACACCAAAGTTTTAAAATAAATGTAACCCCCACCCAAACCCCCCCTTTTTCTACCCTTATTACGCCACCACAACCACATCCCGACTCATTTTAACCCCTTACCCTACTAGCCCATATATATTTAATTAATATTTTTGGTGTTTTTCGGTGTTATGTACCTCAGTGAAATGTACCACTCGGTTTTGTTTTTGGTAAAATGACCAGGTACCCAATCGGGTGCTAAATAGCTTGGAGCACCCCTGAATTTTGAACTCTACAAAGGAAATTGAACAACCCCTTTGACTAATGCATCAGTGAAGCAATACTGCTCTTGAGAATCAAAATAATCATACAAGGGTACCTTAGCAAACATAACAGTTTAAGTTCAAGGGGTGGCATTAACTAAAAGCAGTCGGTATGTTTGCCCCTTTTGCGTTTACTTTGGCAAACAGCAAGTAACCTGCCCCGACCCCAATATAGTGCTAATCTATGTATGCAGGCGACGCTGTGCTCTGCGATCCAACACCTGTGGGGATTACAATGTGTTTTTAACCTGCTGGCTGCCTTTGCATCCGATAAAAAGATAATATCAGAGAACAAGCTGTATGTTTGCATACAACAGAAAAGTAAACCGAGTACATGTTCTCTTTACACACAGGGTGGAGAAATAGTTTTGTTCCTATCTGGAAACAATGTGCAACAGGATCCTAGACAAGAGTACCACGTTGTTAATCAGATGGTTAACACCAATGTTAATATTCTAACATATTTTTGGGGCTGGAAGTGAATCACTTCTGCATTTTTAGGGGCCAGAAATAAAACACATTTTAGAAGATCCCAAGCTACCTCCTAAGCCAACGCCCTCAATGATACAGGTAAAAATCTTGTCCTATAAATGTAACCTTCACAAATACAAAATGATACAATTTTGCACCATTAAATACACTGAATGACACCCTACACTAAAGCAATTAGCATGGACATCACAGTCGAATATGTTTGCTTGCCAAGACTGCAGAGTAGCGAGGAGTTGAACCATCACCTTAGTAGCACCATCAACGCATGATCTGCAGATAACTCATTGGTCCCGTCCACTATCCCACCAGTGTGTTTAACATTTTATGGTGCTTCTTTATAATGATAGGTTGGTGATAATGTTAGGAGTATCGAGCCATACCCTCAAAAATAAACTTATTTTAACTGCAAAAAAAATTGTTAAAGAGAGTAAATGGTCCCTCCCTGAAGCATCGATGATGAATACTACACCCCAAACGTGAGCACGAAACAATTCCCCATTGCCTTCAAGTACGAAAACCTACAAGGACTTCTAGCGAGTCAAGCATCCCTGCATCCGCCATGTGGGCCAGCGGATGACCGCTGTA
Organism: Ambystoma mexicanum; assembly: GCF_040938575.1. Taxonomy (NCBI): domain Eukaryota; kingdom Metazoa; phylum Chordata; class Amphibia; order Caudata; family Ambystomatidae; genus Ambystoma; species Ambystoma mexicanum. The sequence goes on along the minus strand of NC_090936.1, from coordinate 98,800,669 downwards.
AACACGGGATCCCCGCGGAAGCATTGGAAGTGTTAAGTAATGAAACAGGAGAACAACCTCTGGGAGAGCAGAGCAACCATAGCAATGACGCACTGCAAGAGCCTGTGTTACTCCATTTCAACTAAAACTCACTAAACAATTGAAGGTTCTTAAGATCATTTAACAAAGTTTGGCGGTATCATGTCAGATTTACCGGCAGGATACCACCAAACTTGTAATGAGGCCATTGCGTTCTTGCTAAACAAGCCTGGTAGGACATATCCAGAGAAGAGCACTGTATAAGGAAGGTTATGGGTTTATGCGAGGGATCAGAAATGTGAGACAGACAGCTTGATAAAGGTTTTTCACAAGATGCCATTTTATTAAAGGGATAGTTCACTCTAAAATATTATTGGCTAAAAAGATAGCCCATAATCAAAAATATATATATAAAAAATATTTTTAAACAAAATCCCTATGTAAAGTTTTGAGCATATGAGGCTCAAACTCAAACATTTCAAGCACTAGGAGGCATCCATTTTGTGAAATGGATGAGCCTCCTGTGCTTCTGTTAAGCTCTGCCCTTGCATCACTAATGAAGCAAAAGCCAGCTAGCTGTAATAAACAAAAGCTACCACTGGGTGGCTTTTGCTTCATTATTGCCGGAGACCAGAGAATGCAGGCCGGAAGGCTGCATGTAGGTAAGTGCTTATTTCTTTTTTCATAACCAAGCACTGCAAATATAAATGCAACCCTGTTGCAACCCGAGCCGGAGGAGCCCAGGAAACCTAGAAAGAAAACGCGGCATTTATAACCATTTAACTGCCATGGGTATTTCCCCGAGCGCCAAGGCTTTTTTGGTGATTTTGGTAGTTGTCCTTTCAATGCCTTGTAACTTTTTTGTCATATGAGATATCTCGGCCAAATTTGGCTCCTTTTTTTCCCCACATGTAGGCGGTCGTAACGCCACCCAGGAATCCTACGTTGCTGTAGGGGGTGAGAGAAAATAAGCAAAAAGGGCACAAATTTTGGGTTTTTTCAAAAAATGCCAATACAATGATGTACAAAGAAGCCTGTGTTTTTTTCCTTGTAAGAGCTAGGAACAAATGGTTTGCTGTGCTGAATTCCCCAATTTCCTGGCTTTCAAGAACAGGTTGAGTGGAAACGAAAAAAACATATTTTGATGTGGTTATCAATTGTTTTGTGAGAGGTAGGCAATTTTGGCCATTTTTGCCAACTGGACATGCATGGACGGAATGGAAGAAAAGGGTAGGAAAGCCGAAATTGGAGGACAGAAAGGCATGTATTTCTGGAAAGTAGAAAAAATTCCAAGTTTAGGAAGGGGTGATTTGCGTAGGTCAGGCAACAACTAGGTAGGGGAAAATGCCATAGATTGGGGGAAAAGTGGGAAAATGACCGAAAAAAAGTGGCTTCTATGAATTTTGAGAAAAGCAATGTTCCGCTACATTCCCGCGACTCTTGCAGTTAGGAAAGCACACATTTTTTGTAGTGTTTTACAAAACAAGCAGTACCACAAGCCAAACACTGAGCCATGGTACACGGGAGTTTTATGCTCACAGCCTGAACAGATGCACTTAGCATGTGTAAATTGGGAAAACCAATGTGGTGAGGAATGGCAAGCATACATTTTTTGAAAGAGCACAGGCAGACCTTTTCAAAGGTAGGTGACTTGTGCAGGTTACAAAAGTGTATGGTGCCAAAAGCAGCGACTAAATGTAGGTCACATTGGGAAATGAAAGGGTTCTGTGACAAAGGGCACCAGCAAATGGGTCAAAACGTTATGAAAACCACAACAAATGTTATACCTTCCTGCGTTCCCACAGGTGTCCCGATGAAACGGTACCTCACATGTGTGGGTCCACCTACCTGGGCACCAAGGGGAAAGCCTAAAACAAAGGTAACCCCAAGTCTGTTTTGACACCTGAATTTCACACTTTCTCCAGACAAGCACAACATACAGATATGGGCCTCGGGTGTCCAAGCCACCAAGGAAAACTGGGAACCCCAGGCATTTCCAAAAAGAGGACACCCGTGGGAATCCGCAGAGGTATGATTTACGCAAACTGGCCCAGAATTTATTACCCAGACACCCCCACAAAGTCCGAAATGTGGGGAAAAAATAAATAAAATAAAATAAAAATTAAAAAAAGAAAAATCGCATTTTCCCCACATTTCACTCGGCTCACCAATCGAAACACGCCGCCAACAACACATGGCCTACCGTCCCACGTTCCCACAGGTGTCCCGATGAAAACGGTACCTCACATGTGTGGGTGCACCTACCTTGGCGCCAAGGGGAAAGCCTAAAGTAGGTGACCCCAAGTCTGTTTTGGCACCTGAATTTCACACTTTCTCCAGACAAGCACAACATACAGATATGGGTCTTGTGTGTACAAGCCACCAAGGAAAACTGGGAACCCCATGCATTTACGATAAGAGGACACCCGTGGGAATCCGCAGAGGTATGATTTGCGCAAATCGACCCCTTTGTCTGGGAATCTGGGTAATACATTCTGAACAAATTGTGCTGTGGCGAAAGGCTTGGGGTTACCAGCAAGTTACCCTTTTCCTTTTGCGCCCCCAATAGGTGCACCCACACATGTGAGGTACCTTTTTCGTCGGGACACCTGTGGGAATGCGAGAAGGTATGACATCTGTTGTTGGCGACGTGTTTCGGTGAGTAGACACAGGGAAATGTCTCTGAAATTGACTGGAAATGAAGACAATTCTCAGACATTTCGCTCTGGCCACCCACCTTAACACACCGCCAACACCACATGGCCTATCTTCCCGCGTCCCCACACGTGTCCCGATGAAAATCGTACCTCACATGTGTGGGTGCAACTACCGGGGGCGCAAAAGGAAAAGGGTAACCCACTGGTAACCCCAAGCCTTTCGCCACTGACCACAGATTTCGGCCTAGGGTGTCGAAGCCAGCAAGGAAAACAGGGAACCCCATGCATTTCCCAAAAGAGGACACCCGTGGGAATCCACACATGGCCAAATTGGAGGGGCGGCCCATATCATGTAGCCCTCCCCAGGGGCAGATAAGGGGGGGGGGCTGTCCTGCACTCCTCCCTGGGCTTAGGTGTCCGTTCCTAGGAGCAGATATCTGGTCCCTTTGGGGTGCCCCACAGCCCCCCCCCCTAAAATGCGTTCCGCCATTTTCCATTTTTTTCTTTGTTTACGAAACTTGCCTTGGCGCAGAGGGACACATTGGTGTGCCAATCTGGCCCCGGGGTGCCCAAACCTTACTGCCCCACCCACTGGGGGGCCTGTCCCACCATTTCTGGGGGCCCTCTCCCCCCTCACCCCAAATGGGTGGCGGGGGCACCTCATGCAGGCCTCCCTGGGCCTCCTACAAACGGCTGCGTGAGTTACACCCCCCTCCATTTGGGGTGGGGGGGAGGGGGCCCCCAAAAATTGTGGGACAGGCACCCCAGTGGGTGGAGCAGTAAGGTTTGGGCCCCCCGGGGCCAGATTGGCACACCAACGTGCCCCTCTGCGCCAAGGCAAGTTTTGTAAACAAAACAAAAAAATGGAAAAGGTACACTACACTTTAGGGCGGGCTGAGGGGCACCCTAAACTGCCAGGTAATTTTCAAATGTAATGGGGGGTGACCCTCTACCCCCAAACCAAATGCAGGGGGGGCATCTCATTCAGCCCTCCCTGGGGGCAGATAAGAGGGGGGCGTCTCATACAGCCCTCCCTGGGGTCAGATGCCCCTTCCTAGGAGCAGATATCTGTCCCAGGGAGGGCTACAAGGGGTGCCCCCATTTCCCCTTGGGGTGAGGGGGAGAGGGACACCCCCCTTTTCTGTAAAATATATCCATATCCCTGGTGGCTAGTGGCCCCCCAGCCAAAATTCCCTTTTGTTATTTTCATATTTTTGTTTTTGTTTTTCCCCCTTCCCTGGGGACAGATGATCAGCCATCTGCCCCCGGGGGGGGGCTAACCAGCAGGCCCCATCCTTTGGGGGGCCTGCACACAAATTCCTGGTAGCCCTCCCCCCCAATTGGATGAGGGGGCACCTAATTTACTCCTGCCTGGGGGCATAAATCTGCCCCCAGGGAGGGCTACAAGGGGTGCCCCCCCCTTTCCACTTGGTGTGGGAGGGGGAGGGCCACCACCATTTCATGGGGGCAAAAAAATCCCAGGCTCCCTAACCCCGCCCCCATTCTATTTATTATTATTATTTTTTATTTGTTTTGCCCCCTTTCCTAGGGGCAGATGATCAGCCATCTGCCCCCAGGGTTGTGCACATATGTGCCCCCATGCTTTGGGGGGGAGGAGGGGGGCTGCTTACTGTAAGCAGCCCCCCCCCACGTCACAAACGTATCCCTGGTGGTTCAGTGGGTTGCTGGTCACAGATCGAGCGCTCTGTGCGCCGATCCGTGACCAGCAATGCCTCCTGTAGAAGGTGTCCTTGGAAAGGGGAGTATCTCCCCTTTCCAAGGACACCACATTCGCCAATATCCCTGGTGGTCTAGTGGGCCCTAGGGCCCCAAACCCCCTCCCGCCTCCCTCTTCCCTCGACTTTTTTGTTTTTGTTTTTCACCCCTGGGGGCAGTGATCATCTGCCCCCAGGGGTCTCCAGAGCTGTGGCCCCATGCTTTGGGGCCACGGGTGGAAGGAGGCTGCTTACCTACCCCTCCTTCCGTGTCACAAACGGATCTCTATTGATCCTGCAACATTGCTGCTCACGGATCATGCGCCCCGCCACATAATGAGAATCTCCCCTTTCCAACGATACCCGCCTCGATCTCTGGCTTGAAATACAGCCGGAGATCGAGGCGGAGAAAGAAGGGCACTCGCCTTCTTTCTTCACTGCAGCAGCTGAAAATGGCTGCTGCAGTGATTTTACTTTCAGTTTCACGCTGACGTGCTTTACGCACACCGACGTGAAACTGAAGGTAATCCCGCCCCCTAGCAGTGAGGGGGGACCTCCCCCTCACATAGCCCGGGGGTTGGATTACAGTTTACTTTGCATGGATCGCTCAAAACAAGGTGCCAAAAAGGACGAGCTATCTCGTCCTTGGCACTGCACATGCAATTCCAAGGACGAGCTATCTCGTCCTTGGCACTGCACATGCAATTCCAAGGACGAGATATCTCGTCCTTGGCACTAAAAAGGTTAAATGTATCGTTGTTGTATTTATGTTTGCAGTGGCTTCAGCTTTGAGTCTCCTGGGCTCCCACGGGCTGGGAGAGCCCAGGAGACTCAAAGCTGAAGCTACCGCAATCATAAATACAACAACGTTGTATTTGTAATTGCTGTGCATTTGCTTGTATATAATTTGAAGCAATTATGAGTAATTCTCCGGCATCCAGCAGAGTTTTCATAATTGCTGCAAATTTGTTTTCCAGTTTCCCGAACGGGAAACTAGAAAAGAAAGTGGCAGCGATTATGAAAACTTCACCGGCAGCTGGCAAAGTATTTATAATTGCTCTGCCTTTCATTTTACATTTGCTGTGCTTCCCTGGGCTTGGGGAGCACCGAAAACGTAAAATGAAAGTGAAGGCCCCCTCATCCATGTTCAGCTCTGCTCTGGCTGCAGTGCAGTAAGCAAAAGCTCCCAGTAGGGGGCTTTTGGTGCTTGATTAATGCCACCAGGGCAGAGCTTAACATGAACAGAGGAGGCTGTTTGCTCAAAAGTTTCCATAGGAACTTTCTTTAAAAAGACGTTTAATATTTGTTTTTGATTATTGCTCATCCTTTGCGACACTAACATTTTAGAATGAACTATTCCTTTAACTCAAAGTGGTTTCACAAATGCCTCTCTATCCCTTACCTAACAAGGATTTCCCTGCCTATCAAATAAACTAAACGAAAAGTTGTAACATAAGGAAACTGTCCCTCACACATAAGCATACATCAAACTTATAAAGGGAATATATGGCAATTCAAATACAACAGAAACAACAGTTAAGGTCAGCATAAACTTAATAACTGTATATACCTGTAACCTAGTTGGATCCACTTCCCCAGATTCAAAGCAGGAGGGCCATTCAACAGGTCAAATAGGAAAGTTCCAGTTTGAAACCAAGTTCTGATTATAAAGTTATTCTTGCTCCAAAAGTCTTTCACTGAGATGTTTTACCAACAGTTCAAATAGACATCAAGTCTTTCAACACATCTTCCATGTTCTTCTTTGGCTAAGACAATGCATATTAAGGTTCACTTCAACTATTGCTGCCTTCTCACTCTGGCAATAAGGGTTATAACAAGCTTGCTTCAGTATTGCCCTCTTTTGGCTTTGGCGATGTTGGTTATTGTTAACTGCTATTATTATTGCCCTCTTTTGGCTTTGGCAATTACTTTGAACTTTATAAGTACAATTTTAACCTTTTCAGTTCACATTTTTATTATTCTGCCACCTTAACTTCTTTACATCAGTCGGTATTCAAAATTAATCTTAGTGTTGTGAGGGGTCAGTAATGTGAGACTCACAACTATGTTTATTTTTCTCAATGTTTGACATTTTATACAAAATTAGAAAATAAACCCTAACTAAACCTACTCTACAAGGGAATTCCCTACCTAGTCTAGGATCTAAGGTAAAACATCCTAGCATACACAAAACTAACCCTCACACTAAACAAAACATGCAAAGCAACATATAAACAACATAAATAAAGGGTACCAAATAACCAGTGTCTTGGAAGACTTCTACCTGTCCTGGGCAGATCTTCCTCCCCCAGGAATGTCCCAAAGTCATTTTCTTTCAAGGAAAAGAAAGTCTCAAATCAAGTCTTGAAAAGTTCCAAAGAAACAAAAGTTCACACAAATAAAAATCTACTGTAACAGTTCCTTCTTCATTTGATGAAAATATTCCCTTTCCAATTCCCACAAAGAAAACAACACCACCAATGCTATTCCTGGATAACCTCCTTCCAGGAAAGAATGGGTAAAGTCGAAGACCAAAGTACCACTTCTGCTTTGCAACAACTCTTCTTCTTGCAACTTCTGTGGCGTCTTTAAATACAGTTTGTCAGGGTGCTACTTTTTGGAGTTTGCTCTCTCTCTGGCAACGGCCTTGTGCCAATGATACTGTGAGAGCAGACTCCCTTACCCCACAGTTGACTTCTACTTCTTCTCCTTCAATTAACAAGGTTTAACAAAAGTATCAACAACCACAGTTCTACTGCTGCTACTGCGACTTCGAATTTTAGGCAACGTCAACAAGACTCTTCAACCTCTACATGTGAATTTGAATGAGTTATTTTTAACAAGTACTCAGCTCCCTTCCCCAGCTTCATATATACCAGTAGTTACCCGAAAGCTGTGTTGCTACTCTTCCAGCCTTGGATAACCTTGTCACCCTTGTATAAGTGGGTGCTGGGGGTTACAACAGCCTCAGCAACTTTAGGATAATGGTATTTACTTCTTAAATGAGCTTTCTTAAATGAGCCGGATTCACTTAACAGGGTTTGATCTACTGGCTTGGCTAATAATTGTTCTTTGTTTGACTTCAACAGCTTTTACGACTGCTACCTCAGTGTTCAATATGTTACAAGCAGGAAGTTCCTTTGTGGAAATGAAACTAGGCACACACAATTTAGTTTTGATATTGAACTGCCACTTTTAAAGGGGAGCGATCCCTCCTTTCAGTAGGGTTTACCAGCAACGTTCTCCTCTTTAATAGGAGACACGCGACCGCTCTGCAACAGCTTACATCTAACAATGGGGAAAAGAGAGGCTTTCTCTACACACAGGTACTTTAGCTTTGTTAATATAAGTGTGCAATACAATTTCCCTGTTAGAATGACTTCCCACGTCTACAAACAACTTTTACTCGCTTTCATGTGTAAATTAAGCTGGTTACAGTTACTACAATCACAGCTGCTGCAGGCTGATTCTGCTTCCCAACTTAACTTCTGCTGCTACTGCTACAGACACTCTTAGGACCCACACCCCTCTGCTGCACGGGTATCTCTGATCCGGCCTCATTAAGGGAGAATCTTCCTCTCTCCAGCTTGCCCCTGCACATGGGCCTTGGGTGGATAAATGACTTCAGCCCTGCATTCACAGCAATTAGGCGTGCCTGGATAGACTGGCTGTTTCTCCCAGTCTCTTCCAATGCTGCCACAGCCAAACAGGGTTTGTGAGCACAGAACCAACTCAGAGCCTGCAGGTGAAATCTGCTCTTCCTCTGCTCTGGCGTCCCTTCTGTGGTCACACTTCCTAGTGAACTGCCAGCCTCATGCTCTGCTTCTTCTGCTTATGCTACTGGCGACCTTCCATTTCCTGATCCAGCTTCTTTCTACTGCTCCTTCCTGCTGCAGCCTTTTATGCCCCTCAGGTGGGTTAGTTGGCTTCAGGTACCGGCCCTAAGAACTAATTGCCTGACCTCACCAAAAGCTATTAGGCCTGCCTGCATGTCCTAGGCTCCTACATGCCTCCCCAGCACTCTTCTTTGTCACAACCTCTGAGGGATTCTGGGACATGTAGTCCACCTAGGAGAAGGATTAAGGTTGGTTTTTCCTACCTTGGTATTATTGAAAGAGGAATTTAGGGTTTAACCTCTTGAGAGACAGATGGGATAGGAAAAGACACGCTCATCATTCCTTTTTGTATACCTTTGGTATTGTGGAGGATATGGGGATTTAGAGGTATAAAATATTTGTTCTTTGGGTTCAACACTTTATTGAGTCGCTTCTTTAGAAAGTACCTTTCCATCCTTAGTAGGAGGCCGAGATATATCAAAATGCCAATAAACCAATTCCTCCTCTAAGTCTGTGTTAAGAGTATTCCTCTTCAAGGAGAAATACTGTGTCTCACCCCGTGAAATCTCTCCACCGCCCTGAGTCTTGTCTCCACCAAGGTGATCTTCAGTACATCAGCCCCAGGATAGGGACCAGGAAGGGTCTTCCCTCTCATGGCCACCTGGGGGAGTCTTTAGGCAGGGTTTTAGTAGGGGATCGGCAGGATTCTCCACAGTTGCCAGCGGGAGATTCAGAGTGTGCCAGGGTTACATAACAGTGGTGAGCTCATCGGTTGCTGCATATTCCTCAGCTTGCTCTGCTGCCACAGTGCCTTCTGCTTCCTCCGCCTCTTCCTGCCCAGAGAACTGCATCGGTTCACGTCCCAGCGCCTATCGGGAGAGAAGCGTTTCCTGCTCCAGGAACACACCAGTGCTCGCCTACCACCGGAGCGCAACTTAGGGGGGGAAGCTTTTCACAATGTTGCTTCCCGTCGAGCAACCTCTGCATTCACGGCCATCAATTGGGGAAAGCTTTTCACCACAACACTTCCTGTTGCGCGACCTCTGCATTCACGGCCATCAAAGTTAGAGACCCTAGTGGGACCATCGTCCGCTCTCTAGATAGCAGCGGCCCCGGTGTCTCTGCTTTTCTTCTTCTTCTGCTGCCACTGCAATGTGGGCTCTCTACAGCCACTCCACCTACTACTTCTCATGTCCTGCTCAGGTATGGACCGTTTGAAACACTACACTGCACTTCGCAGTTTAGTGCTGCGAGAACCTGAAGGTGTCTCCCTGGCTAAACCCCTGGGATCTGTCATCCAGGTGGCCAGGACATGGCCATCGCTATTGGATCCAGTTCCTGGGGGTGGACTAGTGAGGGAGGATCACCTGGATGGGGGGTCCTCAGGGAGTTGGAGTGGGAGTGGGACACCGACGGGTAAGACGCGGTATCCCCCTTCTTTTGACACCTTTTCCCCATCCTACCACGTCGGACATTCAAAAACACTGCTCCCTCCCCTTTCTTACACAAAGACTTTCGCACAAAACACAAGAGAACGGACTAACACCAGAGCTGTTTACCTGACATGTCCAAATACAAGAGTCAGGCAAAGTCAGGCAATTGATCAGAACCTCAAACACCTGACGGCCCTTTCCCTTCCCAACAGGGATAAAAGGTGGAATAAGAGAGCACATATGAGCATGGCAGACAGCACGATGGCACAGCTAACCAGGCACGTCAGTTCAAGTGAAGGAGAAAGGTGATGGGAATCGAGAGGGGGGCGAGGAGAGACGCAACCTTGCCCTTTTCGTCCCAGGCCCACAGAATCTTTGTGGAACAGGACATAAGACCGCGAACAAAAGCACAAGTGTCTTGCAGCAGATGTCAACGGTACACGTGGCAAGCCTATGCCTATAAGCAGGAACGAGGGAGATTCCTGCATCCGTGGTACCGGCCTTAACTCTGAAAGAAGGAAAGCCAAGCGGTTCAATACAGCCGGTGAGTTGAGGTGAGAGCCGATAAATGCTGGGCTGTGGTGAATGAAAGCTGCAAAGTGGCAAGTTAAACTAAGTTCAAAGAACAGTAAAAGTGTTAAAGGGGAGACCAGCTGCAAAGGGAACCGGCACAAGGTGGGTGCTAACTCAACTCGAGAGACTCTGGTCGATCCCCGTACTACAGATACCAGAAGGCCGTAGGAGAGCCGTCAAGTTAGGTCAAAGTGGTCATACAGGAGGTCAAGCAAAATCCCCGTACAGTCGAATACCTTTGATCTAAGAACTGTAGAGAAATTAAGCAAAGTGCATCCCAGAATCATTGAAAGCAAAGTGAATGTGAAGTCGGCAAGAGTGAACCCGGAAGAGGGATGCTAACCAAGTGGCAAGAATTAACCCGACCGAGGGATGCTAACAAAGAGGGGGAACAGTGTGTTCACAAAGGTGAACCTGGTAGAGGGATGTCCACTGGAGCTGGTTAAAAAGATATTAAGTGTTGTGAAGCCGAGAAGCCATAGTAAACCAGGTTGAGGGAGGCTGAAGATATGAAAGGGGTCTGCGCCCAAAAGAGGGTGACCAAAAGTGAAAGACAGTCACCCTAAGAAGCCATAATGAACCCAGTGGAAGGAGGCTAAGATTAGAGAAGGGTCTGGGCGCAGAAGAGGGGGACCCAGGGGTGGAGAACAATCACCCAAATACAGAGAAGAAACCTTGTTGATCGAACATTTCGTTTTGATACTTCCAACCCATCAGACCCTCGGAAACAGGAGGCAAAACCCCAAAGGCCCTGATATTGATAGGAACTGGGGTCTGTCAGAGCTCGTCAGGGTGGAAAAGGGGCCTGTCAGAGCTCGTCAGGGTGGTTGGCGTAGCCAAAAGACTACAATACCCATGATTACATGGGGTTTTCAGTGCACGCTTGCACACGCAGCATTCAAGTATTTAAGCTCCTCCCCGGCCTGTGCCACTTGTTGGTGATTTTGGGCATGCAGGCACAGGCCGGAGAAGTGCAGAAAGGCCTGTGAACGGACCTGGGCTGAGGCGGTGAGACTGTGAGAAGCTGCCCCACGGGAGTACAGAGGGAACGCTGTAGCTTTCCACATTACCAGCGGCTCAGGAATTCTGAGATTGTGACTTGTCCACTCAACGCGGGTGCTACATTCGTCTGGGGAGGTGCTGTCCTGCCCCCCCAGGCCTCAGTTTAGTCACTGCTATGAGAGTTTGTGCAGGAGGGGAGGCGATGCTAGGTGGGCAGATTGTCATGGTAACACCCCAAACGCTAATGAGTTTCAGCTGTGATAATCTGGAACGCTTCCAGGAGCAACCTGGGCACAAACTTACGTTCTGAGGGCATGCTATGTGGTCTGTTGCTGCTTTCTTGTGTGTGTATCCTGGGAAGGGATACAAGCCTCGTTTTCCCAGGACAACGTAAGTGGGGGTTGCGAGCTCTGGAAGACAGCCCTAAGGAGAGGCGGGGAGGAGGGAGCACGCTGTCTGTAAACACCAGGGCTGCCCTATGAATTAGGTTCCCAGTTTTATGTGGATGTAATGCCACACGCTTATGTTTGTAGTACTGCTATGTGCTCATGTTTGTACTATTGCCACATGCTTCTGCTTGTCACATTGCCATGTGCTTGTGTTTGTCGCTATTCCAGCAAATGAATGGTCTTACAGTGTAGGTTCTAGGAGGTATCTTCTGAATTAAGAGGAAGATGTCAGGTTAATCAGGAGAAAGGTGTTGGCTACAGGAGAGTATCCTACAAGGAAGGCTGAGGTCCTTATTTTCATGTATGCTGTATGAATGTTGCATCTCCTGTACCTATCCATTTACACAAACCCCAACCTTTTTCCGGTTACCCTTAACACCCGCTTCCCTATCCACAACTTCTCCCTAACCCTCTTCCTCCCTTTAGCTGCCTCGAGATTACCTGTTGATACTGAATCATGAGGCTGTGCCAACCAAGGTGGCAGGGATCAACTGCCTTTGCTTCCGTGGTCAGGAAGGAGCTGCGTGATATTCCAGTGGTGTGACAACTGGTTGTGAAGGGTCAGCGCCCGGAAGAGGGGGACCCAGGGGTTATTCCATCACCCAAAGTATACGTGAAAAGGGTTTTTTATTTGTTTGTCGTAAACATCAGGCCCTCAAAGGCAAAAGACTTTTGGTAAAGGAAACTTGGCCATCGAAGAACCTAATACCTGAAGCTGAACTATCGTCTTGTGCTGGGAAAGCTCGACTGAGTGCAGTGCTCAAAGGTCCCACCTTACCCGTGCTCCAAACGTGGGGAAGGAAGACCCAAGCTACTGCATCCTGACATATTATTTGTGAACATTTCTTTCTTTTCTATAGAACTATCCCACACACTTTTTGTATTAGTTGTAAGGTTTGGCAATAGATTTTTTTAGTATAGGCCCTTTTTATTTCACACAACATCACTAGGACTGCCTTATTTTTCATTTGATGGTGCCATCTTAGATTTAAGTTAGATTAAGTGTTTTTTCAACCTGCATACAATTTAATAAACACCCTTGAACTGTAATCACTTGTGTCTGTCTTCACTGTTGCCACTATGAGTTGCATACAGTGCCTTCCGAATTCCTCTTCCTCGTCCCAGCACTTTAGGCATTGTGGAAATCGAAGTCCCCAATGTTCAAATTGCCCATTTCTTTAAAGGTTTCAACTCTAGAATAGGGCATTAGGATTGTAGGATCTTTAGGGAAGTTAGTGAAGGGGTTCTCCCAGTCCTCCTGATCTGACCCCCACCATGTGATACTTTCGCATCACACCACCCATTGTGTCAGGATCAGGAAGCGTCTGCCTTTACCTAGCCACATGAGAAGGGTCCCAAACCAGTTTTTCTGGGAGAATCATCTCTGATTCATCATATTTAGTCTATGCTCTTTAAACAGAATACAGTGAAACAGAGCACAAGCTAAGCTAGGTGATGTGTTCAGTCTATGCTATTTAAACATAATATAGTGTAAATATAGCAAGACAGTATAAGAAGTGTACCGAGCAAAGTCTGTAATATGTATATGTGGGTTTAGTTCAAACAAGCTAATGTACTCCGTCTATTATATTTATAATCTGTTAACACAACAGAAATGCAGCAGAAACAGCTGAGGCAGTCCAATGGGTTCTGTCTAGGACTCGTTGCTTGGTGAAAGCAGAGATGACAGTGTGAGGACCTTTGTCACGGCTGGTTGGATGAAGAATTCAGTCCATGTAATGCAAATAACTTAGTTTGGGAACACCTACGTACGGGGTCTGACATGGTAAGATGCAGACAATGGTATACCTAAAATGAAAGGGTTCAGCCGGGTCCACCTAGATGAGGGGTGCACAGCTGGTATTGTCGGAGGGCCAGATGTCCCTTTCAAGCTGCACATAGTGTGCCGAACTGTTAATATTGGGTGGAAGAGGGTGAGGGGAAGCAAATCTGCACCAGCCTGACATTTTTAGTAAACACTAGAAAGAAGCAGGTAGTGTGAGGTGTACTACTTGTCTTTATTGCTTTGTTATACTGTAAATTGTGTAGTACATATTTTGCATTTTTATAATTCCCCGGAACAATACTTTGTTTCATAGGACCCTACTGGTTACATTCTAAAGGCAGTAGCAGGCAAGGCATTTAGGGTGAGCACACTTTAGTCAAACAAGATATCACAGCTCATGTTGCTTGGGATATGTAAAGTGCAACATCTGAATCTTGCATAGCTTCTTGGCACCGCTATAGCCAATACTAAATGAGCAATGAGTCGCCAGCACTGGGATATGCTGTTGCTTGATGTAAGTGAGAAAAAAAACATTAACACAGACATACAAATTCTTCAGTGTGAAACGCTGCAGTGTTTCTCACATTCCAGTTTCACAATCTCCAGCTGCAGTTCAGTTGTGGCTACTGTGGTGGGTCTGAAGGAGTCGGACTCTTGGAGGAAATTTCCAAATTACTTTTATTTCAATGATAAGAGAATGACCTAGCTTTCTCTATTCTAAAGGGGATCCCTACTTATCTAAAGGAACTAAAGGTGCTTGTCTGTCGTCAGGAAGTCCCAAAGAAAGAAAAGTCCTCTGTCCAAATGTAGTTCTATCCTGTGTGATAGGACAGATATGCAAGCCGGACCATTGCTTGTAGATTTCTCAAAATAGGCTATTTTATCAAAGAAAATATAATGAAATAATACCTTGCTTGCCCTACTCTACAGAGGAATTCCCTACCTATTCTAAAGACTAAGGGAACATTCTCTGGCATGGGTAAACTGGCCCTCACTCTAAACAACCAATATACAAAGAAAAGAATATAATAAACAATATAAACACAAGATTTGTATGTCCCTCGTTTGTCCTGGGAAAACTCCCCTCCCCAGGCTTCAAAGTATTTTCCAAATGTTCAACAAAAGAAAGGAAAGGTTTCAAACCAGTTCTTGGAAATTCAAAGTTGAAATAAAGTACACCAAACAAAATTGCACTGGTAGCCACTCTTTATCCATGTATGAAAAGTTCCCCTTGCAACTTCCAGGAAAGAGAACAGCACCAAAGGTAATCCTGCTTGTGGCGATATCTAGACTCTACTTCTAGGTAAATTGTCACAGTTCAAAGAAAGGGTGATATTCTTCAAATGTCCATAATATACACTTCTCGACAATTCCGTCTGTTACAACATCTGCTATATGTGTCAGGTTGTTCTACGACTTCTACTTCCAATCACCATACTCCTTTTATTGGTATTGTTAGAACATTCGCCTTGGGTTCATAGCACAATACCACTACAATGTGACATCTACTGACAATTGGTATACACCACCACAGATCAAGTGTAACTGCTAATGCTTCAGTATTTATGACTTTTAGGTACATTTTAACCAACCACTGAACCTCCTCAAGTAGACAAAGCACTCTTACTTTTAATAGCTTTCGTAAAAGGGGCAGCCTCTTTGCCTCTTTAGTCAGTACAACTACCGTAGGAACAACCTGTGTTTGCTCACAGGACTCTTCCCTTTCTAGCTCCAGCAGTCTGTTGCACCACAGGTTGTTTCTTACATCAGGGTATTCGTTTTCCCTTCCCCACCTTTGCACACACCCTTCCACCAGGTATCCGCCCAAGTGGTTACCAAAAAACTTCTATGCCACTTCCTCAGCTTTAGGTCATAATGGGGTACTTGCTTCTTATTCCACGTAACTGCTAGCAACCTTATAATACAGTTAGTTGGTTCTGTAATGCTTGGCAAATCAAGTTTCACTTTGAAAAGGGAAGGTCTACTGGCTTGGGTAATGCTTGCTCTTCCCCTTTAAAGCTTGTAGCCTCTTTGCCCCGTAAAATAGTTTGGATGTCAATTCTGGATACAATGTAGAGTTCAGAATTCAGAGAAAACATAACAAGGCACACACAACCTATATTTCAAGCAGTTTTCCAAGATTTACAGTTGACACAAAACTTTGCGTTCCTGTATAATAGAAAATAATGCAGTTCAAGCTTCTATCAGGAATTTTTTTGAAAGTTTGGTATGTGTTCTCTTGACTTAATCAGAGACATGCAACTAATTTGTTGAATAGCAAACAGTCTTTAATACATCAACAATGGTTTAATGGGTTTTAGCTTCTCATGCGAACAAGACTCTTCAATGTTATGAGTGCTGCAACTTCATTGATGAGAAGACTTTCAATATAACGAACAAGGTTTTCCATTCACTTCTAATGCAAGTCAATTAGTAGCTGGTTACAGTTACTGGCAAGGCTTGCGCAGTGCACTTGACCCAATGTCTTTTTTAAGCCTAGGGCACACCTAATGTATTAGCATCAGTTGATGAATTAAAGGTAATTAATGAGGTGCCGGGGAGAAAAACAACCTTGACACTGGGTTGTCTTAACCAATGTAAGAACAGCAGATGTCCACAAACTTGTGGAACTCTCCCGTCCCCTGCACATCCAAATGTATTGAATAAAACAAACAATCATTCAATTCTTTCAAATGTATTTGCAATCATTTGATGTCTAACCCAGTTTTTATAGAAAAACTATTTCTGATCCAATTTTCATAAAAAGAAGGTCATTTTTTACTTCAATATCTACATAAAACTTCATTTACTTTTCACAAAATTATACTGGTCTGATGATCCAAACACAACCAATCTCAAATTATACATTAGTACACATTCTCAACTCACTCAACCTTAGTTTTGAGTGTTTCCTAAAGGTAAACAAATAAACACCTTGGATTCTAATCCTATGGTACATATGTAAAAAGAAAGTTCATAAATCATATGTGTTCCAGTTGATCCTGGTGTGTTCTTCACTCTATGCGTTTTGGGGTGATGAGTCCCCCTTCTTTAGGAGTGGTTTACCCTCTTCTCTGCGCCTTTAGTGAATCTACAATGTATGAGTAACAACCACATTTTAGTGATGCATTTCATTTATAATATTATTCTGTCATGATACATATACCAGAGCTCAATAATCACCTGGATGTGTGATCCTTCCAATATATACTTCTCTGTGAAACAATATCTATTTGACTTGTTCTATCTTGTATCCACGTTTTTAGGGTGTAGAATGTCCTAAAATCAACCAAAATAAACTATATGTAAATGGTGTGTGTAAAAAATATTCTAAACTGGGTAGAAAATCACAATAGAAGTGGTTCTTATTAGTACTGACGTGTCAGAAAAACATTGCAAAAACTGGTGGAATTATAAAGGGTTTTATTACCTCTGTGAGCTACGTCCCATAGATCACATTGTCTATGTCAATCAGTAGTGTCAACCCGTTCCAGAGATCGTAAGGAAGACAATCTGATCCTAAAATCTAAAAGACAACATATAATGACATATAATGACTATAGAATTCATCATCTGATATTTAGTTCTGAGTTGTGGCAACCATCTATCATGATTCAAAAGGTCTTACCCCATGTCAAGTGGTTGAGGCTTGTTCTGATAGTTCAAGTATACCCAGTCGATTAAGGGAAGTGTAGATGGTAATCTGCCTAAGAACAAAATAAGTTTGTCTAAATTTGGTAATCTATATAGTTAATTTCGCCAGATTTGTATGGCTCCTAGTCTAAAAAAAAATCATTGACAGCAATATCTTACTTTGAGTTGTTGAATAGACTCCCAAGCTCTAGCTCTCCTTCTTTATGCCGCCGAAAAAGTGGCAAAATCAAAAATGGCTGCATTATAACATGTGACGTCACTGTGCCGAAACGCAATGGAGTTGCGTTGTTATTTTATAGTACTACGTGACGTGATGATGTCATCCTGTACTTGTAAATGATCCCACGGGATCGAAACTAATTAGGGTACCTCATTGAAAAATATTCTGCAAAATATTTATACAATTGAATAGTGTGGGATGTGAATATAGCACCCATATAAAATGGATATTGTGTGTTCATCCAAATTATATCATCCATGTTGAAATGTCAACAACTAAATTCTCGGTCCATGATTCTGCCCATCGGGTCAAGACCTTCACTATGTATAATTTAGACATGTTAAAGTTATAATACTTAACAAAGTGTTCTCCATGGTTGGTAATTAAACAGTTAGTTGTTGATTATGACTGATGTGTCTAGATCATAACCATAGATTATCATGGGCGTTGATCCATACTGTACACGCTCATATTGCTGATCTGTTCCACAATATACAATATTGTATACTGCTAATAAAGTGTCCATCCCTGTGTTAGTAGGTCCAGCTCTCTAGTTCCCTTCATCTTAATCTTCCACTCCTCATGATATAGGTGAGGAAAAAACCATATGTAATGGTAGATCTACTTTGTGTTGGCCCCAGAAGCTAGGGCGAACATGAATTCTGAGTAACTTAACTGAAAATAAAACAAAAATAAAACGAAAAAAGTCATAGTATCTTGTGATTTAAGAAGTAGATCCTAGATCGTATGTTGCATTGCAATGTCCTTGCAGGTATCCAGTTGATATGTCGACAATAATTTCAAATGTGTTCTTTTTTAATTTACATGTTTTTTTTTGCTTTCTTGAGTAAAAAAAAGGGTTTAAAAAAAGGGAAAAAAGGGGGTTGGGGGAACCCCCCCATTTCGAACAGAAAATTAAAAAAATAATTGTTTTTTTTTTTAGGCCAAATGTTTGACATTATGGCATTCGAAAAAATGTCATTCGAAATACTGTAGGTAAACCGTCCTACCATTATGATATTGTTCCTGTATTCCATTAATGATATTTATTAGGTCAATATATACACATGCAAATGCTTATCCAGTCTAGATCATGCTCACAATCTTGTGTACTTTAGTGATTCCGATACAAAATGTTGTCAATCATGGTTTCATATCCAACAGTATACAGTATTTTGATACATATGATCTACAACAATGTGCATTCCAGATGTACAATTAAATTCATTATTAAGTTGTGTGCAGGATATCACTCATAAAAAGGAGCCGAGACAATACAATGTTTTTCTGACACGTCAATACTAATAAGAACCAGTTCTATTGTGATTTTCTACCGAGTTCAGAATGTTTTTGACACACAACTTTTACATATATTTTATTTTGGTTGATTGTAGGACATTCTACACTCTAAAGACGTGGGTACAAGATAGAACAAGTCAAATAGATATTGTTTCACAGTGAAAGGAACGTACATTGAGAAGTATATACTGGACCATTAACTTGTTCCCCAACCCTCACACAGCCATGTTTCACACAGTCCAATCATGCTTTGCAGGTGATGCTGGAAACCTGCTGTTGCCATGGTTAATGACCCCTGTGAGGAACCCTGCTACCCCACAGGAGATAGGCTACAATGTGGTGCTGAGGAGGTCTAGGGCATGCATCGAGCAGACATTTGGCCTGTTAAAATCAAGGTTCAGATGCCTGCACCACACAGGGGGTGCTCGCAAAATCGTAGTGGTTTCCACTATGCTGCACAGCATGTGCATACGTAGGAATATTGAAATGCCTGCACCACACGACATACGTGGGGATGCAAGGGAAGGGCGGATGGTCTGGCAAGATCTCATGGACAATTACTTTTGACTCTGGACACATGCTAGCCATATATGCAATGAATGCACATGTCTAAATTGCATTGAACGAAAACTTTGAAATTGATCATGATTCAACTGTGTTTATTTCTGGAATCAAGGTAACCCCAGTCCCAACAACAACTACCGCCCCCGTCCCCAACAACAACTCCCAAACCCCACCTCCAGCCCCAACAACTACTGCCGCACCCTACCATCATGTCCAAAACTACTCCCATCCCCACCACCAGCCCCAACAACTACTCCCATGCCTCACCTCCGAGTACTACTCCCGCTAGCGCTTGTACTTCTCCCCCTTGACTACAGGCTTAGCAGCAATTGAGGAATGCCGTTGTGAGCGGCTGGGCGGGGTGCTCACCAATGACCCCTCAGTAGGGGTAGCAGACTGTGAGCTCCCCTGCACGCTCCCCTGTAGGTGCTCCATGCTGGGTGTATGGCTTTGCCCATGCTCACAGTCTCATGGGATGAGGACATTTCTTCAGCCAGCTCCCAGACCCTCTGTCTTGTGATGCACAGGCTTGCATTACAAGTGAACCTTCTCCTAGAAAGACGGTTAATTGCCTTTGCCAACCATCTAGATGACTCCTGGATGCAGTCAAGTATGGCCTCAGCATGCCCCAAGTGTTCCTGTGTGATGGTGTGCATGTCTATCTGCCTCTGTTCCAACAGGTCACAGACAGTCCCAGATGGCCTGAAGTGTGGGGACAGGAACTGACCGTGTGGTGAATGTCCACTTTCATGTACCTCATGCAGACCTTCACGGCAAGCATTCCTCGGCCTGCTCGTCAGCTGACTCCTATGCATAGCGTAGGGCACAGTGGGATGCACAATTGGATGGCAGTGTGTGCAGTGGTGAGAGGCTGCACAGGTGGGATGATTCAGGAGAAAAATGGCAGACAGGTGAATGTAGCTGACTCGATGCAGGGGAGGCACACTCATACTGCTTGTTAGGCATGCCTGCAGTGGCCTGCTCTGATTGCAGGCTGTCGTCCACACTATGCCCCACCTGTGCGTCCACAGTCAGGCCATCTGTGGTTGTGTCAGTCTTGTTGCTGGTGGCAGTGATTGCACAATTTGGGTCTGTGGTTGCCCCTTGGGCGTGTCCATCTGGTCGGCCAGGGTGTCCGTCGATGGTCTCTTGACCTTGTGCCTCTTCTTGGGTGGCACACTCCCACTCCCCAAACTGCCTTGGCCTGGCACATGTTAATGCAGGTGACGTGGAGGGGCCAGCTTTCTCAGTTGTTTCCTGGGTGTCTTACATTCCTGTTGGGGCAAATTGACATGTGCATTACAACATTGGTGCTGAGGTGCATGGCAGATCAACATTCACTGTCTCTTGTACTATGTCGTCACTGTGTGTTGGGCCTCCTGGGGTACTGGTATCATGTGTCAGCCACTGTGTACATAGCACGCCTTGCATCTGGCCAGCCAGGTGTGGTTTGGCCGGCTTGCTTTGGTCGTGCACCCTGGGATGGGCTGGGCTACATGTGGTCCTGTCCAGTGGTGCATCAGGACTGTTGGTGACAGTTATGCGGTGGTGCAGTCAGGTGGGTGCAGTGCATTTGGTTGTGTGTGGACCTGGTGGCCATGTTGACAGACGTGTGCTCTTCTATGTGTATCTACATGGAGCGTTGCGGTCAAGGAGCTAGTGGCTCTGACGTAACTATCCACTGATGTGCATCCATGGGCATGGACATGTTGTATGGTTGAATGGTAGCTATGTTGCCTAAGAATGGGTGTCATGTTAGGGGGGTCCTGTACCCACTGAATTATGTTGTTGTGACCTGTTGCCTCACATGGAGGTGAATGCTTGCTGGGGTTGATGTTGCTTGCTTGCATGGCAGTGTGGGTGTTTGTGGATGCCTCTAGGGTTGTCCATTTATGGGAGCATCTATCACTGTGGTACTCACTAGATTCAGCTTGGCTGCTGACTCCTAACTTGGTCGTGCCCGTACCTTCAATCCCAACCATATGCAGGATGTCACTGACCACGTCCTCCCACTGTGTCAGTTGCAAAGGTTCCACCGATCCACCTCCAGTGGCAGCTGTCTCGCGGCGGTGGATGGAGATGAGGCTCCTGACCCTGGCCTTTAGGTCATTCCACCTCTTTTTCATGTCCTCCACCTCACCTTGGACGTGGCCTATGGCCACCACCTTGGTCTGTATTTCCACCCATAAGGTGTTCTTGCACTGTTGGCTGGTCTTCCTATTCGATGCACCATACAGCTCCTCAGAGTGGGCGACCACTTGCTCTGCCAACACTGAGCTCCTGATGAATTTTGACTTCTGCTGCCTCATATCAGGCACCCTGCCTTTGCCCTTTACGGATGACATGTTTGGTCTCTGCGGGGTGTCTAGATGGCCCTCCTATCTCTAGATATTCAATGGATTGTAATTTCCAAAATGGCAACTGCAGTGCTTCCTTATAATCGGTGATAAATTTCTGCTGGCGTAAATTCCACTTGTGGAAATTCCGCTGACAGCCATGGCAGTAACATTAATTCTGCAGATTTTTGGCAGAATTTCATTGTTACACGGGTGGTTTGGCAGTAACTCCGGTGGGCGAATTACCATTACCACCATTGGTGTGTGCCAGCACCCTCCAGGTTGTAATTCGGCAGAAATTCCACAGATCCACTCGGCAGTAATGCTAATTCCCCCACGACAGAGTTACCGCCAATTTTGGGTCAGACTGGTGATGAGACCCTAAATATTGAAGTGACTTTGCTGAGAAGCAGAACAAAGGAGAAGGATGTCATTCTGCTGTGCCTTAGTTACCTTTTTAAATAGTGGTATGGGCAGAGCAGGACAGTTCTTCCTTTTTGGACTCACCAATGGCTGATGAGCACCCAAGTTAGTTTTGGTTAGGCGGAGTGGAGATAAGTGAAGTTTACTGGAGTGATACCCGGCAATAAAAAAAAGCTGTGCCGTGCCTTTAATTCCTGCTGGCTGCTGAGCCCTCCCTGTCCAGCTGGCCATCCTGCTCTGGGACATATACAGGGTAATTCATGGAAATTCGCACAAAAGTGTCGCACGCGGCTGGCGCACAGCGTGCCCGTGCGAATGTCTGCGCCAGCCGCGTGCGATAAAATCAATTTCCACGCACAGCGTATTCATGGATTCTCGCCTCCAAAAGCAGACGTGGCGCAGAGTGGCGCAGCGACCCTGCAGCAGCGCCAGTTACGCCCCCAAGAACGCCCCCGCGCAAGGAAAAGCCATCAAGATCGCAAAACCATCGCAAAGGGCTGCGCCAACCCTGGACTAGTTTCCCGGACTGGCAAACAGCAAACGCAAAGTGGGGAATGTGTATACATGCACACGCTCCCCCAGGCCCGATCGCGTGTGAAACTTCTTGCGCACCTCTGAAATACACGCGCCCAGGCCAATCGCGTGTGGAACTTCTCGCGCACCCCTGAAATACCCGCACCCAGCCCAATCGCATGTGAAACTTCCCGCGCAACCCTGAAATACCCGCACCCAGCCCAATCGCGTGTAGGACTTCTCGCGCACCCCTGAAATACACGCACCCAGGCCATTCACGTGTAAAACTTCACGTGCACCCCTGAAATACACGCACACGCTCCCCCAGGCCCGATTGCGTGTGCAACTTCTCGCGCACCTCTGAAATACACGCACATGCTCCCCCAGGCCCGATCGCGTGTGGAACTTCTCGCGCACCCCTGAAATACACGCACCCAGGCCAATCGCGTGTGGAACTTCTCGCGCACCTCTGAAATACACGTGCCCAGGCCAATCGCGTGTGGAACCTCTCACGCACCTCTGAAATACACGCGCCCAGGCCAATCGCGTGTGGAACTTCTTGCGCACCCCTGAAATACACGCACCCAGGCCAATCGCGTGTGGAACTTCTCGCGCACCTCTGAAATACACGCACCCAGGCCAATCGCGTGTGGAACTTCTCGCGCACCCCTGAAATACACGCGCCCAGGCCAATCGCGTGTGGGACTTCTAGCGCACCCCTGAAATACACGCACCCAGGCCAATCGCGTGTGGAACTTCTCGCGCACCTCTGAAATACACGCGCCAAGGCCAATCGCGTGTGGAACTTCTCACGCACCTCTGAAATACACGCGCCCAGGCCAAACGCGTGTGGAACTTCTCGCGCACCCCTGAAATACACGCACCCAGGCCATTCACGTGTAAAACTTCACGTGCACCCCTGAAATACACGCACACGCTCCCCCAGGCCCGATTGCGTGTGCAACTTCTCGCGCACCTCTGAAATACACGTGCCCAGGCCAAACGCGTGTGGAACTTCTCGTGCACCCCTGAAATACACGCACCCAGGCCAATCGCGTGTGGAACTTCTCGCGCACCCCTGAAATACACGCACCCAGGCCATTCGCGTGTAAAACTTTGCGCGCACCCCTGA
Source organism: Ambystoma mexicanum (assembly GCF_040938575.1). Classification (NCBI taxonomy): domain Eukaryota; kingdom Metazoa; phylum Chordata; class Amphibia; order Caudata; family Ambystomatidae; genus Ambystoma; species Ambystoma mexicanum. The sequence goes on along the minus strand of NC_090936.1, from coordinate 98,777,059 downwards.
AATACACGCACACCCTCCCCCAGGCCCGATCGCGTGTGGAACTTCTCGTGCACCCCTGAAATACACGCACCCAGGCCAATCGCGTGTGGAACTTCTCGCGCACCTCTGAAATACACGCACCCAGGCCATTCGCGTGTAAAACTTCGCGCGCACCCCTGAAATACACGCACCCCCAGGCCCGATCGCGTGTGGAACTTCTCGCGCACGCCTGAAATACACGCACCCAGCACAATCGCGTGTAGAACTTTGGCGCACATTTTTTTCCTGCGCAGGGACGCTACCGCCTGCTTTCGTGTGGCGGACATGTATGGGCCTGTGCGCGTCTTTGGGCGTGCGCTGTTTTTCCCTATTCCATTGCATGAATACGTGTTGTAGGCGAGCGTGTGGGCGTTCCGCGCACTTGCCTCCTGTACTTCCCCCGTGACGCCCACATTTTCACGAATTGTTCCCCATTCTGCGTGTAACGCCCCGTGTTACGCCTACTTTTGTTATGTGCGCCGCGCTATGTGCGAATTCGCTGTGACCTTATCGCACGGCGTTCGATGACCTGTGCGCCAGCGTGCGCCAGCGTGCGCCAGCGTGCGCCAGCGTGCGCTGCACACTTTTTCAGCGCACATCCCACATTTTGCGCGTGCACGGACTTCCATGAATAGATGTGCGCTGTTTTCTATGCGATAATCGCACTTGCACTGCGATTTTCACTCTTTCACTGCGAATCGCACGTTTTCGCACGCGTGCGCCGTTTTTTCAGCGCACATTCATTCCATCAATCGGCCTGATAATCTCCTTCCTCCGCAAAGCAGAGCGAAGTGGAGATAAGTGGAGTTTGCTGGAGTTCACTGAGACTCGCTGCTCGGGGCGCAAAGAAAAATGCCGACAACAATGAAGAAAGCAAAAATCAGCTGTTGTGAATGCTTGCTGCAATTAATGCGCCGGGAGCTCGAACGTGTCTTCAGGTAAGATGTGGAGTGAACATAATGAATGCTACCGACTCACTGGGCCCGAAATCACCGGGTGGGAAACAGCAATCAAGCATGCCAAATATTTGCTCCCCTATGGAATGTGCAACCTTTTCCGAACGGTCTCCAAATAAGGGTGAGAAGGGTGGGGCTGAAAGATTATTCTGAATCCTACCCGCAAATAGCCTTGAAGCAAGTAAAGGGGGGAGCGCAGGGGAGGGAGAAATGCGCTTGTTGTAGGCAAGAGGAAAATAACTTGCCAACTACCTTGTCTGCTGCAACATTCCTGGATATGGAGCCCAATTTTAATAATGCGCAAGGAGCATTAATTAGCCCGAGCTACAGCCTGAGCTGTTTGGAGACGGCGAAACAGGGATGTCCTGTACAAAAACGTTACAGTCTGAGACAGTCTGAGGCTGAACAAATCACACAAGAGTTGAATAGCTCTAATGAGAGAAGGAGTGAGCCAGTCTGTTCTCCAGGGAGAGGTCGTAATTCAGATCTGGGCGCTCATTTAGCCAGAGAGCTAATGGACTTAACTTTCAAAATTGCACAATACAAAAAGGTTCAGTCTATCCTGTGTGCAAGATCGAATACTCGTGCTTGAGAAATCTTTGAAACAGGCTGATAAAAGCACTGATCAACAGGAACTAGAAAATGGGACTGAAGCCCCCCTGTTCGGGGAATATGAGAGGCCTGTGGAGCGGAAGTCTGTGCAACAGCAAACAGATCATTGGGATCTGGACCCTCAGATGGAAATTAATATGGAAATTGAGATTTCTGTACCTGAAGTGCTCTGTCCAAGTAGTCCGGAATTGATGCAAAAGAAAAAGGGAGTCATTTGGGGCTCTGCTTCTAATAGTGTGGCCCTAAAGGATGCAGAGGATAGGGTAAGCAAATCTTCCATTCCCTCTTCAGCCCCTTCCCAGCAAACCTCAGAAACCTCACGATGGAATCAATGGAAAGGTGAGGGGTCCCTTCGAACTGATGATCAGGCCTTCTTCCAACAGATAGTGATGGCATCTCTAGCAGCGTCCTTAACGCCATTTACAAAATTGTATGAGACCTTGTGTAACACATTACAGGATCAATCTGCCCTCATCACAGCCATTTCTAACAAGATGGTGAGGTTGGAAAGTTTGGCTAATAAAGTGGACTCTCGCTTGGATAAACAGGCAGAAAACTCCCTAAATTGGCAAAATCGCCTGTGTGACCTTGCAAGGAGGGAATCTACAGACAAATCCTTATTGATGGATGCACTTTTAGCTGACTGTAAATGGATGAGAGCCCAGTGCAAAAAAATCGAAGGGTGTGGAAAGAGATCATTCCTTCCAGCCATTGTCGGAAAAAGAGACAGATTCTGCCAAATGAAACAGAACCCCCGAAATCTATCAGGGAGAAACATATCTTCTCAATGTTTAAACAATTAAGCCTCCAGAAACCACTAAAGATCCAATAAGTGACAAAAAGAAGATCATACAACAGAATAAAAAATTTAAAAAAAACACGTCGTCTATGACTAAATGGAAATCCAATGGCTCGTGAGCCTTTTTGAGAAATCTGCGCCCTCCAACACAAACGGATAATAGTCCTATTCCAAAACATGCAAGGAATGAACTGATGCTTCCGTGGTGGAAGTGGCCAGTGATCCATTGACGATATCTGTGACAGAGTCTCGAGAAAGTAGTCGATCTTTCAGATACCTGCCTTAGCGACTTACTTGAAGAAATTGAGAAGGTCGAAGAGGATGACAATTGGAACAACTAGAGTAAATCGGAATGGGTGTTATGAACTGCCGCCGCGTTCCCCGTCTCCAAGCATCTCCGATCTGGCAACGCTGGAGATTACCATGGAGACGTGGCTTTTCCGCTGCCCGTGTTCCGGGTAGTCACGTGACACAACGTCTACGCGCAATACGCGCACAGTGACGCCTCCCTTCCTCTTCAAATACGAGTGCCAAAGAAGTAAACGCTGCTTCTAATTAGCGTTACTACTGCAATTCCTTTGATCCAGAATCATTTCTTAAACTCTGAACTCGGAACGTCCCATTGACCTCTCTACTGGATTACCCTTTTGATTTGACGTACCATCCTGGCTTGCTGCATCCTCGCAGCAGTTTTTTCGGCGGCTCCTTGCCGTCACTCCTACCTGCCTTCGTTCCTTCAGGCAAGCCATTCTGCCGGCGCACCGCTCCTTGTAGCGGTTTCCTCAACAGCTGTTCCGCCTACCTGCTGAGAACTCACGCTGCCTTCATTTCATAAGGTAAGCCTTCTTGCTGGCCCTCTTCCCTTCACCCGATCACCACTCAGTCTACAACATTCCACGTTTGGGCAGTTGCTGTTTAGGGGGAATACATGAACACATGAACAGTCCTTCTTGACCATCTCCTATCATACTGGACCCATTGTGTGGACATCTGCGTTTGGAACTTTTCCAGCAACTGCGCACTTTCTGAACGCTCTCCTGTAGTGCACCATCCCGGATCTAGTTTGCGACCCTCGTGCCGTTCGGGGTAGTATTCCTTTACTAACCTTCCTGTTTGTTATGTTTTCCTCCCGTTGGTTAGTACTTTCACTACCCGAAAAACACCTATTGGGTAAGCCTTTAGTCAGTTAGTTTGTTTTCTTGATAATTATTAGACTACCATTCTTACCTGTCTCTACTTATTTTCAGTCTTCTTGTTTTCCGACTACCCATCCTATATTGCCTTAGAGTCCTATCAAACCTTTACCAGGTATTGTTTGTTGGCCTGCTCTTGAATTCACACAGTTGTCTCCAAGTCAGTGACATAATATTGTGCTTTGTTTCTTACAGCCTGGGTTTGGCGGTGTGGTTCTCCCCGCTCTTTTGGTTAATTGATTCCTCTGACTGTTTTGTTATTCAGCAGAGGGGTACATTGCCTTAAAGAGGTCTTCGCGTTGAGGAGGTCTGGTTCTGGATCGTACCTTTGTACACTCCAGCTTAGACTGAAAACTTTCCGTAGCTGCTCCCTCTTCGGTTATCCCAATGTCGAGCAACACCCCGACCAGTTCAGCAACTGGTGAGTAACAGAATTAGAAGCCATAAAAAAAAAAAACATGGAACCCGATCAGCCCATGGCAGAAGCCATAAAGCCGGTTGATCCCATGGCAGAAATCCTGCACCACCTTGCGGGATTGAGAATAGAAATGGCTACCATGAAAGCCGAATTCCAGCAGAGGATTAATGAGATCCAATCACTTATATCTGCTCCTCCTGGGCAAGAAGGAGGAGCTGGGGCCCCCTCCGGCTCGGGTTTTCCTATACCTCCTCCAGAGCCTCCTTCCATTGTCCTCTCATCCCAGTTCCCGCTGGCTCCTCCTGAACGGTTTATGGGAGATCCGGACCTTCATTAACCAGTGCAAATTACACTTTTTGTGTCGTCCTACCTCCTTTCCGACTTCTACCACTAAGGCAGCTTTCGTCCTTTCACACTTAGGAGGGACAGCCGCCTCTTGGGCTAATCCATTGCTGGAATCGAACAGTCATGTTCTTTACAATTGTGATGCCCTCCTGACCGCTATGAGTCGGGTCTTTGATAGCCGTTACACCACACAAGCTTCCGATCTTGAATTACTCAAATTGAGACAAGGGTCCACACCTTTGCTTGCCTATCTGGCCCGTTTCAACCAACTAGCTGCAGAAACAGATTGGCCTGAAGAAAAGAAATCTGCAGTTTTCTATCAGGGCCTCTCCGAGGAACTAAAGGACACACTGTCCACTGTACCAGTGGTGCCCAGCGCCTTTAATGAACTATTAGACATGGTTCTTCAGATAGATGCCAGAAGGGCGGAACGCAAGGGAGAAAAGCAACCCAGCATTCCGCTTTCTGTCCCAGACATCCCCACTGCTGGGGTTCCCACCCCGGAACCTATGCAGATTGGAGCTGTATGAGGGCCGCTGACTCCGGCACAACGTGAACACCGCCGTACACACAATTTGTGTATGTACTGCGGTTCCTCAGAACACTTGTTGCCAGAATGTTCCAAGAAACCAAAGAAGAAGGCGGGAAACGCCAAATCCCGACAGTAAATGGGGTCCATACGTCGGGAAAGTCGGTTTTGGACTCCCTCTGTTCCTCCCAAACCCAGACTACCTTAATCAAGCTGCCCGTCACCTTCACAGGTGCCTTGAAAAATCCTGTTCCGATTTCAGTGGTGATCGATTCCGGAGCCACCGGTAACTATATCGATCAAAGTTTTGCGACTTCCGCTGGAATAGCATTAACTAAAAAATCACACCCGGAAAATGTCAGTGCAGTTGATGGATCAGCACTCGTTTCAGGATTGGTGGTTCAACAGACGATACCTATTACCATGACCACGGCCGAAGGCCATACAGAAGAAATATGCTTCGACGTTATCCAAGCCCCTGCCTACAGAGTAATCTTGGGCATCCCGTGGCTTAAACTACATAACCCGCTGATAGATTGGTCCTTAGGCCTGGTTCAGTTTCCATCTGTTTTTTGTAACAGCACTTGTTTTTCCTCATTAGGCATTGTTGACGACAATCCAAGCCGGGTTCTATCAGGTTTGTCCGCTCATATAGGGGCAATCACCAAGACATCCATCCCCCCCGGTCCCAATCGAATATACGCAGTTTCTCGATGTGTTTGACAAATGCAAAGCGGAGTCATTGCCTCCACATCGTATCTATGATTGCCCCATCAATCTGGTACCAGGGGCCAAGATACCTTTGGGGCGAGTTTACTCATTGTCCATTAAGGAGGACCAGGTCCTTAAAGAATATCTGGACAAAGCACTTGCTACAGGGTTTATACGCTCATCTAAGTCCCCTGCAGCATCTCCCTTATTTTTTGTTCCCAAAAAAGAAGGGGACCTACGCCCTTGCATCGATTATAGAGCACTGAACGAGGTAACAGTAAAGAACCAATACCCCTTACCATTGATTTCCACTCTTATTGATCAATTGGGCAACTCCAGCGTGTTTACCAAACTGGACCTTCGAGGGGCCTACAACCTCGTCCGTATTAGAGACGGGGATGAATGGAAGACTGCATTCAAAACCCGATTTGGTCTATTTGAGTACCTAGTGATGCCGTTCGGGCTCTGTAACGCCCCTGCCACCTTTCAGGCATTTATGAATGACGTATTTCATGACATCCAAGACCAGTTTGTTGTGGTTTACCTCGATGACATACTCATTTACTCTGCCTCGATGGCAGAGCATGTTCAACACGTTTCCATGGTTGTACAGAGACTAAGAGAAAACCATCTATATGCCAAGGCCGAAAAATGTGTCTTTCACTCCTCCGAGGTTGAATTTTTGGGCTTTAACATCACCAACCAAGGTATCAAGATGAGCCAGTCCAAAGTCAAGGCAGTCTTAGATTGGCCTATCCCGAAGACAGTCAAGGAACTTCAATCGTTTCTTGGCTTCGCTAATTTTTATCGACGTTTTATTCACTCATTTTCGGCTTTTTCTGCTCCACTGACGGCCCTGACTAGTTCAAAGGTCCGTTTCATGTGGAATGACGACGCTCAGTCAGCCTTTGAATCTCTGAAGGAGGCTTTCACCTCAGCTCCTTTATTACAACATCCCAATCAGGACGTACCTTTCTTTGTTGAAGCAGATGCATCAGGGTATGCCATAGGCGCCATTCTCTCTCAACCCTGTTCCCTCACAGGGGTAATACATCCTGTTGCCTTCTTTTCTCGGAAACTATCCACCTATGAAAGAAATTACCCTATCATGGAACGAGAATTGCTAGAAATTAAAGATGCTTTCATGGAATGGCGACACCATCTCTTAGGCGCCAAACATGTGGTTACTGTCTACTCAGACCACAGGAGCTTGTTGGCATTCAAAACCATGAAGTGCCTTACCGCCCGACAAGCTCGGTGGCACATGTTTTTCTCACAATTTCAGTTCATCATCACTTACCGCCCGGCACGCCAGAATGTCCCTGCGGACGCCTTGTCGAGGCAGTCGTCCGATGATAAAACTGTTTCCATGAATCCAGCGCCGTTACTGGGGGAAAAGGTGATATGTGGGTGCACTGTCCAGCCTTCTCTACGTTCCATCATTGAGGATTGGGTGAGTTCCAACCCACCCGAAGTTACATCACTCAACCTGGACGTCCAAGGGGGGCTTCCTTTCATCCAAGGGCGTGTTTACATACCTCCTGGCCCTGCCCATATTCACGCCCTGCGCTGGGCTCATGACTCAGTGGTGGCGTCACATCCTGGCCACCAAAAGACGGTAGAGTCCCTTCGCCGGTGGTCTTGATGGTCATCCATGTCCAGAGATGCCATGGATTACATCTCTGCTTGCGCCGTTTGCGCTCAATGCAAATCTTCCAGAACCAAACCTGTGGGTCTTCTACAGCCCCTACCAGTACCATACAAACCATGGCAAATGATATCCATGGATTTTGTGGTGGAGCTTCCAGCCATCAAAGGAATGAATACTATTCTAGTTGTAATTGATTACTTTACCAAGTATGCGGTATTCATTCCCTGTGCCGGTCTTCCTAATGCCCCTACTCTGGCTGAGTTGGTGCGTATACATGTCTTTCAACAATTTGGTTTGCCTTCTATCATTGTTTCTGTCAGAGGAACACAGTTTACCTCACGATTCTGGAGGGCTCTTACATCTTCTCTCCTTATAGATGACCGATTTTCCTCGGCTTTCCATCCACAAACGGATGGGCAGACAGAACGCCTTAAAGCTACTATGGAACAATATCTGAGGTGCCTATGTCTCCAGTTTCAGTTTTCTTGGTTAACTGCCTTACCACTGGCTCAGTTTGCATACAACAATTCATTACATACCGCCACAGGGGTGTCTCCTTTCTTTGCCTTATATGGCTTCCACCCGCGATCCTTACCTTTGGATCCGTCATTGCCCATAGACAACCCTGCGGCTTTGGCTAGTGTTAGGGACATGGATCAGCTACATCGAGATGTCCGGTTGCACTTGCTACGATCTCAGGTTAGCGCTAAGAAGTCCGCGGATGCACACCGAACCCCGGCCCCTGTATATACCCCGGGCATGAAGGTGTGGTTGTCGACTCGCAACTTGAAGATCCCGGGAAAGAAATCCCTCCTACCTAAATATGTTGGCCCATAAGAAATCACTGCAGTCGTCAATCCTGTGGCAGTTCGGTTATCCCTACCATCTGCATGGCGAATCCATCCGGTGTTTCATGTGGCACTGGTTAAACCCTGCCTCCCGGCTACTCGTCTGTCTCGACGCCCGGCGCCCGGCGCCCGTTCAGGTTGACGGGCAGGAGGAATTTGAGGTTTCTGCCATCCTGGATGTTAAGGTATCCAGAGGGTCGCTCTACTATTTGGTGGATTGGAAGGGTTATGGTCCGGAGGACCGCACATGGGAACCCTTGTCTAATATTCACTCACCTGCATTGATGCGTGCGTTCCATGCTGCCAGGGGGTTGCCGTGGCCTTTGCGGGTGGATACTGTTATGAACCGCCGCCGCGTTCCCCGTCTCCAAGCATCTCCGATCTGGCAACGCTGGAGATTACCATGGAGACGTGGCTTTTCCGCTGCCCGTGTTCCGGGTAGTCACGTGACACAACGTCTACACGCAATACGCGCACAGTGACGCCTCCCTTCCTCTTCAAATACGAGTGCCAAAGAAGTAAACGCTGCTTCTAATTAGCGTTACTACTGCAATTCCTTTGATCCAGAATCATTTCTTAAACTCTGAACTCGGAACGTCCCATTGACCTCTCTACTGGATTACCCTTTTGATTTGACGTACCATCCTGGCTTGCTGCATCCTCGCAGCAGCTTTTTCGGCGGCTGCTTGCCGTCACTCCTAGCTGCCTTTGTTCCTTCAGGCAAGCCATTCTGCCGGCGCGCCGCTCCTTGTAGCGGTTTCCTCAACAGCTGTTCCGCCTACCTGCTGAGAACTCACGCTGCCTTCATTTCATAAGGTAAGCCTTCTTGCTGGCCCCTCTTCCCTTCACCCGATCACCACTCTGTCTACAACATTCCACGTTTGGGCAGTTGCTGTTTAGGGGGAATACATGAACACATGAACAGTCCTTCTTGACCATCTCCTATCATACTGGACCCATTGTGTGGACATCTGCGTTTGGAACTTTTCCAGCAACTGTGCACTTTCTGAACGCTCTCATGTAGTGAACCATCCCGGATCTAGTTTGCGACCCTCGTGCCGTTCGGGGTAGTATTCCTTTACTAACCTTCCTGTTTGTTATTTTTTCCTCCCGTTGGTTAGTACTTTCGCTACCCGAAAAACACCTATTGGGTAAGCCTTTAGTCATTTAGTTTGTTTTCTTGATAATTATTAGACTACCATTCTTACCTGTCTCTCCTTATTTTCAGTCTTCTTGTTTTCTGACTACCCATCCTATATTGCCTTAGAGTCCTATCAAACCTTTACCAGGTATTGTTTGTTGGCCTGCTCTTGAATTCACACAGTTGTCTCCAAGTCAGTGACATAATATTGTGCTTTGTTTCTTACAGCCTGGGTTTGGCGGTGTGGTTCTCCCCGCTCTTTTGGTTAATTGATTCCTCTGACTGTTTTTTTATTCAGCAGAGGAGTACATTGCCTTAAAGAGGTCCTCGCGTTGAGGAGGTCTGGTTAAGGATCGTACCTTTGTACACTCCAGCTTACACTGAAAACTTTCCGGAGCTGCTCCCTCTTCGGTTATCCCAAGGTCGAGCAACGCCCCGACCAGTTCAGCAACTGGTGAGTAACAATGGGCCAAAATAGAGAGCCAAATGGCTCTAGCTACCCAATCTCAAGATATGCCGAAGCAAAAATCAAACACTAAGCAAACGCAACCACTAATACAGAAGGATGCAGTGCGATTCAGAACTATGGAAAAAAGCAAAGAAAAATGTGCAAGAAAAAAGGCCAATAAAAACTCCAGGAGACAGTAGGGCATGGGTTAAACCAAAGTTAGAATCTCTGAGCCACTCTAAGACCCCGTGAATTAATGACCTCAACGATGAGTCTGAAGATTTATCTTGTACGAATTGTCCCTGGCCCTAATGTAAGGATCCTAAATGGGAGGAAGGTTTTGAGATTGCTGCATTGTATCCTACCACTATGACAGATATCAACAGTCGATATTTATTTATTTTTTTATTAAAATGATATGGTTTAATACATAAACCTTTCATCTTTCATTAGCGTCATATCATAGCTCCCGATGAGCTTTCAATGAAACTAGGTCAAAGTTTCTAGTAGAGAGGAATATATAGGCATGCAGACGGGTTTCAGCTGCTTCCTGCTTCTTTTTATTTCAAGTTTCGGAGATTTCCATGATGTTGTTCCAGAATTTCACAATTGTGTAGATCATTTTTTTATCGTTTCCCAAGAGTATTTGGGCCCAGCTGTCTTCAGGGAACAGCTGTGTCTGGCATTTAAGAAAATATCTGTGTATTGATTTCTTTTTCCAGCCAATGCCGGGCATACCATGATAAAGTGTTGCAGGATTTCTGTTGTTCCACAGTATCCACAGTCGATATTAAGATTGTGGAATTCGTATTGGAAAAAAGGACTGATTGGGTTATTTTGCATCTAAACTCACAGGCCAAGAAGCATCTGCTGCTGAAACAAAATGACAAATTCCTACCATTAGGGTACGACATAAGTGACTACCAAGAGAGGATTAGAGCCAGCTGGAAGGTGGCGACAGATGATGAGAATGGAAATAAGAGGGACACAAGGGTATCAACCCCAAAAAAAGCAGATACAATCTCAAAGAAGGCTGCGCATGTGGTTAAGCCAAAGTCCCCTTTATTTTCAAAAATGGATCTGATCCTGTTAAAAATGTACAGGCGAAAATCAGAAAAAAAAGCCCAGTGTTAATGGAGAGGGGCAGACGGATGCAATCAAGGAGGAAAGAGCCTGGGATTGGCTAGATGGAGCCTTGGTAAACTCTGGACAGGAATAGACTAAAAAACATTGTAAGCTACAGACCCTTAAGATCACCTCATGGAATACGAGAGGATTTGGAGCTCTTTTGATGGATAGGTCTCCCCTTCTGGAGCAGTTCGATATACTGTGCCTCCAAGAGACATGGCTCATGTCTGTACCCCTATGTGAAGGATTTGTGGCTTATCTGAGTCCAGCTCCTAAAGGAATTACTGGAGGTCCATTTTCAGGCCTATTGACTCTGATAAAAATGGTATCTGGTCTAAATGTAACTAGCATTGAAAATCCTAGCCCTTACGTGCATATTTTGACTCTGACAAGGTCAGCTGATGATCAGTGTATTCTGTATCTCCTAATCAACATCTATTGGAGAGTGAATATGGCCAAGGAAATTAAATTTGTAGAATCTATATTGAGGGTAGTTGATGAGGCCATGAGGGAATGGGATGACGCAAGAATACATTTGTGCAGTGATCTAAATATTAAACTCCTTAACAAAGAAGGAATCCCACTGAAAGATTGTGAATGGGATGCGAAAGCGTGTAAAGTGGATGACAGGCATGAGAGTGAGGAATATGCATATGCTCAATGCGCAAACTGAGGGAGATATCCCTGGTGGATGCACATGGAGATGTGGACTATCAAAATCATGTATTGACTACTGCTTTGTGTCCGAAAACTTGAGAATAAAGTTGGATCAATTCGAGATGTGCAACAGAAGTCTAGCAATCATGACCTTTTGGCAATCTCGATATCTTTGCTGGAACCAGTGAAGTTTCTGCATAGGATGGGGAGGTGGATTTAGAATGGGGAAACAATTGGTTAAGGTTGAGAGATAAGGACATTATTCAAATAGCTAGTCAATACAAAGCGCTTACGCAAGAAAACCCGAACAGAGTGGATTATTTTGGGATCCTGAAGGAATTTTCACAGAAGGGGAGTTGTAAGGGGAAAGGTGAATGCACTTGAAAACATGTGTACGATCAGGAACTGGGGAAGGCTAGGCGCCATATGCGAGCCTCTATCTGGACGATCAGAGCTGTCAATGCTATAAGTATGGTTGCGGAAGAAGCCTGGGTCTCCCATTACACATCCCTATTTACTGATGTGGGAGGGGCAGAGAGTGAGGGAGGAGGCCTTGAATCCCTGAGCTGAAAATGTGCATTTCACAAGAGGGAAGCCCAGTTAATGATTGGAAGCTTGAGCTCATCTAGAGCAACAAGGCCAGATGGGTTATCTAATCAAGAATTAAAGAAGAATAAAGAGCAATGGGAGATTATGAAGAACAAGGAGATAGCAGCCTCCTAGCGAGAGGCGAACATTGTCCTGATTTTTAAGAGCGGGCATAGGGCAGATCCTAAAAACTACCGCCCTATCGCACTTCTAGATTCATTGGGGAAATTGTTTGCGTCGTGCTTTTGAGAGATCTAAAAGGCATGGGCTGTTAGGATTGGAATCCTCGATTCAAGACAAACAGGATTTGTCAAGGAAGTTGGAACAACCCTTAATCTCTTTATTATTAACATTCTTAAAGAGAGGGTATTGGACACAAAAACCTGTTTATATCTTGCATTCATGGACCTTGAACAGGCTTTCGACAGGGTGATTAAAAGAAAACTGTGGGCTAAGCTGAGAGCCTGGCATTGCCCCGTCGACCTGGTTGAGGCCATGGAGGTCCTATATTGTGACACCTCAGTACGGATCAGACTATCAGACAGAGGCCATCTGACCAAGAAGATCCCTACACATCGGGGACTAAAGCAGGGGTGTGCACTTGCCCCCCTGCTGTTTTGTCTCTACATTGCTGATTTGATGTCGTCCCAAAAGGACGTGGTAGCCTTCCCCCCCAAGAATTAATTTGACTGAAGTCCCCTGGATATTATTTGCAGATGGTTTGGTTTTCTAGGACTTAATGCCTATTGGCCTTGAGAGGAGAATTGAGTAATTTGGAAATTTTCTCACAGAAAATGGTATGAAGGTCAATGTGTCGAAGTCTAAAGTATTGACTATGTTGTCTGCTCACAAGAAGAAGGGTAGTGGGTTCACGTGGAGAGTGGAAGATAAACCTCTCGAAATAGTGGCATTCATGATATACCTGGGGGTGGTGATAAATAGGAACTTAGACGAAAAGGGTCATTATATCCATCTAGGGTCCAAGTTATCTTCATTAACCAATCAGGGTAAGAGTCTCCATCAAAGATATGGGAGGCGAATACTAAGACCCCCCCAACTCGCTGCCCATGAATTTGATCCGGCAAGAAGTGAGACTGCAATCTCTTGAGTCCCTGGTGTTATGGAAAACAGTAGCCCTCTACAGAAAATGCACATACAAACCTACAGTTATCCCCTTTGCTATTTTTGACCCAGGCAAAATAGAGCAGGATAGATACTTTGTCCAATGGAAAAGGAAGGTAGAAACGGTCCTGGGACTAAAAGGTATTGAGATGAGCGAATTGGCGGCAAACCCGATCAAGTAAAAAAGAAACTCCAAGTTCATGATTGCAGGACCACAGTGGAAAAATGGGGTCAGAAAAAACTGAGACAGCCTCTTGATCGGGAACAAAAAGGTTTAAATTGCCTGCTACTACATCTCCAAAAGTTCCCATCACCAGTGTATAGGGAACCTTCTTAGAAGCCAATTGAACGTGCTGAATACAAGAAAGGTTCAATGGGCAAGGAAACGGCCTGGGATTAGCGATGCCCAATGTAGGTTCTGCAATGAAATAGGAGGTGTTGAAACATTGCTTCATCTAGTAACTGTTTGTAAACCACTGAGAAAATTGAGAAGCAAATTCCTGAAGGGCATTTGAGTACTTGTTGCTCACTGAGGCCTACTCAATGGTGGGAGTGGGTACTTATAGGTGAAAGCACCAGCATTACCATTGCAGTTATGAAGATGGTGGAATTTATGTTTAAAAAAGCCGTGGAAATGGATGGTGAGTGATCTGATAATAGGCTTAATGGAAAGTTCTGCCAACGTTGAGGTTTTTTTTCTTCTTTTTCTTCCCCCCCTTCTCTTCTTACTATACTCCTTGGTTTGATTGAAATTCATTTTAAAGTCTTAGTGATTTGAAGCCCGAAGTGGGTTATTTTAATTTAATTTATTGAATCTAATATGGGAAATTGAGTTAATGCGACAATGGAGGATATGTATGTTAAAGGTTTAAATTTAGAATCTTTCTTTTAAACCAATAAAACATTTTTTTTAAATATGGTGTCGGTGTGGGATCGAGACTGACTGGTAAAAGTTGGGTGTTACGAAGTTCGTTGGTCGTGTAGAGTATGAACAACTCCTCTGTCCCCAAGAAACACCCTGACGATAATAGATATATTGTCAGTGTGAATATTAAGGCCACAGGTGGAAGTCCGGAAAACCAGGACGCGGGAACAGCCGGAAGAACCCCTTGAGCGCTGTAAGGCAAGGTACAGTGGTTAAGTAAAGAAACAGGGCCCGAATGCCTCCGTGTGCATAAACCCAAAATACCAGAATACCTGTGAAGTCTTGGGTCAAGGCGTGGGTCTCCTAGCTGTAGCTGGAACGAGCTGTAGGGTAGAACAGGCAACCACCTATTTGCAGGACCGAGGTCCTAGCCAGTGAAGGGTTAAACAAGAACAATCCGTGGAGCAAGCGAGGGTGAGTAACAGGCTAATCCAAGAGTACTTGAAGGGTTAATCAAGAGCAATCCGTGGAGCAAGCGAGGGTCAGTAACAGGCAAATCCAAGAGTACTTGAAGGGTTAATCAAGAGCAATCCGTGGAGCAAGCGAGGGTCAGTAACTGTCATGCATGCTGGACGTGGTCCTACCTCCTACGCTCGTAGAACAGCTAGACCGTTCTATTCCAAATGGCGGTTGTTCGATACGTTGCCGGGAAAACGACGTTTGCACTTTTCACGTCGCTAACTTCACGTGTATTCTGCTTCGTCACGTGAACTACGGCATTACGTATTTAAGCAGCGTGGAAACTTCACTCGCTGCTTCTGATCGAATCATTTGGCGTTGTGTAGCTGAACCTCCGGTCTGCATCCTTGCAGGTTACTACAGCTACTTTTTGGGCCTTCTATAGCGTGTTTTCCGTCACACGCTGATTCCTGGAGCTGTTTGGTTGCGTGTAACTCCACACGCGCACGCTATCTTCAAGCGCTGCTGGCCTGGGCTGTGTGAATCCTGTTCGCGTGTAAATCCACACGCGCACGCTATCTTCAAGCGCTGCTGGCCTGGGCTGCGTGAATCCTGTTCGCGTGTAAATCCACACGCGCACGCTATCTTCAAGCGCTGCTGGCCTGGACTGCGTGAATCCTGCTCGCGTGTAAATCCACACGCGCACGCTATCTTCAAGCGCTGCTGGACTGGACTGCGTGAATCCTGCTCGCGTGTAATTCCACACGCGCACGCTATCTTCAAGCGCTGCTGGTCTGGACTGCGTGAATCCTGCTCGCGTGTAAATCCACACGCGCACGCTATCTTCAAGCGCTGCTGGACTGGACTGCGTGAATCCTGCTCGCGTGTAAATCCACACGCGCACGCTATCTTCAAGCGCTGCTGGTCTGGACTGCGTGAATCCTGCTCGCGTGTAAATCCACACGCGCACGCTATCTTCAAGCGCTGCTGGCCTGGACTGCGTGAATCCTGCTCGCGTGTAAAATCCACACGCATATATTGTCTTCGAGCGCTGCTGGCCTGGACTGCGTGAATCCTAATCGCGTGTAAATCCACACGCACACGCTCTTTTCTTCGCGGCTGTACAGAACCGCGTGAACTTTGTTTATACCTTAAAAGGAGCGCTATTTCCAACTCCTGCACCTGTGATATTAACAGGGGGATTGATTCATTTCTATACTTTACTCTACGTGGGAAGGAAGCTTTTCAAGGATAATTGGAAGGTGACAGTGAACAGTACTTTGGACGCTATCCTGTGGTGCATCAACCCGGTATCTAGCGTGAGCCTCGTTCCGTTCGGGATAAGTCTCCCTTACTAATCTTCCCTTCCTTGTCGTTTGTTCTACCTTGGATTCCTCAAGAGACTCTGCTGGATTCGTCTGCCCTAGACTCAAGGTCAGTGTGTGCATTCACGACATTTTCTATTCCATCATACCCAGGTTGGGGCAGTTATTCATGATACTTTATTTTGTTCTAGGCTGACTTCCTATACCTTACCCACGCCCTTTCCAGTGATCCATCGCTCTGCCTGTTTTACCGGTCAGAGAGTTGTATCATTTGGAAGGTCTTAACTTGACTTCACAACTATCAAAACGCGTGAACAGGGATCCGGAAGACCCTACCACCTGTATCCTTTTGAGTACCGTATCCTTTTCAGTTAATACTTTGGTGCTTTCTGACAGAATCAGAAGCCATGGAGGGTACGGATCCTTTAGCTGTTTTGACTCAGTTGATCAGCGATTTGAGAAATGAAATGGTTACGGCACAGGACATGTTACGGCACCGTATGGACGTTATGCAAGACGCCATGCACGGTAGTCCTCAGGGAGCACAGGTTCCAATGGCCACTGCATCTGGATCGGGGACTATGACACCCCCACAGGAAACTATTAATGTGGTTATGCCCACTCAGTTTCCCTTGGCCCCTCCGGAACGGTTCACTGGTGATCCCAAAACCTATAGAACCTTCGTTAATCAGTGCCGACTCCATTTTCTTTGCCGTCCTACATCTTTTCCTGACCTAACCACAAAAGCAGCATTCGTGCTTTCCCATTTAGGGGGCACAGCTGCTGCTTGGGCTAACCCTTTGTTGGAAACAAATAGCCCTTTGTTGTACGACTGTGACGATCTCTTGGCTGCTATGAGTAAAGTCTTTGACATGCGTTATGCTACTCAAGCCATGGATCTGGAGTTACTTAATCTACAACAAGGCAATCAGCCTCTTTTGCCTTACATTGCCCGGTTCAATCAACTAACAGCCGAAACTCAATGGCCTGACGGCAAGAAAACGGCTGTTTTCTACAAGGGTCTTTCAGAAGAACTGAAAGATGCCTTATCTACAGTTCCGGTGGTTCCTACGGGATTCACAGAGTTGCTCGATTTGGTTTTACAAATCGATGCCCGAAGGAATGCTCGGAAAGGAGAGAAAAAGCCTTTCATGCAAGCCTTGGGGCGTTCAGAGACACCGTCAGTCCTCTCTAACGACCCCGAACCCATGCAGATTGGCGTCGTGAGAGGCCGGTTGTCCAATACAGAACGAGGGAACCGAAGAAAGAACCATTTATGTATGTATTGCGGTTCATCTGAGCATTTATTGGCGACATGTCCTAAAAAACCCATCAAGCGTTCGGGAAACGGCAAAACTCGACAATAGCAGGAGTCCCTATGTCGAGTGTTTTATCGGACTCCAGTACCATTCCTAAACACGCACCCGTAATTGTTGAGGTGACGTTACGTTGTGGTGAACGAGAATTGGTTTCCAAGGCCATGGTTGATTCCGGAGCCACCAACAATTACATAGACATCACATATGCCAAGAATTGTTCCATACCCCTTGTAAACAAGAACAAACCTGAAACGGTTAATACCGTGGACGGATCTGTTTTGACTTCTGGTATGGTAACCCAGGAGACGGTATCTGTTCAGATGACATTATCGAATAATCATTCGAAAGAAATCATCTTCGATGTCATAGCTGCTCCGCAGTACGAGATCATACTTGGTCTTGCATGGTTAACCCTTCATAATCCCGCCGTTGACTGGGTTTCGGGATTGCTCCAGTATCCTTCGATTCATTGCAATGAACATTGCTTTACCAGTCAGGAGGTGTCAAACAAGCAACACACATTAGCCTCTATGGTGGGAGCTTCAACTATCAGCGTGGTTCATCAAAGCGACACTACCATACCATGCGAATACGCTGAGTATGCTGATGTCTTTGACAAGGGCCAGGCAGAACAATTGCCTCCCCATCGACAGTACGACTGTCCTATTGAATTGATTCCTGGTGCCAAAATCCCTACAGGTCGTTTATATTCACTGACCCCAAAAGAAGACGTTGTGTTGAAAGAATACATTGACAAAGCTTTAGTGATGGGTTTCATACGGCCATCACAATCACCTGCTGCGTCTCCTCTATTCTTTGTTCCGAAGAAAGAGGGAGATCTAAGGCCTTTTATTGATTACAATGCACTTAACGACATCACCATAAAAAACCAATATCCTTTACCACTGATAAACGTCCTATTGGATCAATTAGGTACTTCCAGTTACTTCACCAAATTGGACTTGCGAGGAGCATACAATTTAGTTCGCATTCGTGAAGGCGACGAATGGAAGACCGCTTTCAAGACACGGTATGGTCTTTACGAGTATTTGGTGATGCCTTTTGGTCTGTGCAACGCTCCCGCCACTTTTCAATTCTTCATGAATGATATATTCAGGGACGTAATGGACCAGTTTGTGGTGATTTATCTGGATGACATTCTGATCTATTCGTCTTCTTTTTCGGAACACGTCAAACACGTTTCTACAGTCCTACAAAGACTCAGGGAGAACCTTCTTTATGTGAAAGCCGAGAAATGCGTCTTTCATTCACAGGAAGTGGAATTCCTGGGCTATGACATTACCAATCTAGGGGCTTGAATGCGCCGTTCCAAGGTGAAGGCCATATTGAATTGGCCGGTTCCGCACAATGTCAAGTCATTACAGTCTTTCTTAGGCTTTGCGAATTTTTATCGCAGATTTATTCATTCCTTCTCCAAAACAGTAGCTCCTTTGACGGCCTTAACTAGTTCTAAAGTTCCTTTCTGTTGGAACCCAAATGCCCAAGCATCATTCGAAAAGTTGAAAGAAGCATTTACCACTGCACCCGTGCTTCAACATCCAGATCCAGATCGCCAGTATATCGTTGAAGCGGATGCATCCAGTGTCGCTACTGGAGCGGTACTCTCACAAGTTTGCACAGAAACCAAGGAGGAGCACCCAGTGGCTTTCTTCTCTCGCAAACTTACCCCATATGAACGAAACTACACCGTCACTGAGCGGGAACTGCTGGCTATCAAGGATGCCTTCCGAGAATGGCGTCATCATCTTCTTGGGGCCAAGCATCAGGTGTTAGTGTACTCTGACCACAGAAATCTTCAAGCATTCAAATCCATGAAATGCCTTACGGCCCGACAGGCCAGATGGCATGTCTTTTTTGCCCAATACGATTTCCAGGTCACATATCGTCCTGCCCGAGAACACGTTAAGTCGGACGCGTTGTCCCGTATGGGTGAAGAGGCGAAGGAAGAAGCACAAGTACAGAATCAGTTGTTGGCAGATCATGTAATATGTAGTTGTTCTGTTCATCCATCCTTAAAAACCGAAGTACAAGAGTGGGTAAAAGATCATCCACAAGCTATCCAGGATATGAATCTGGACGTACATAACGGTTTACCATTCACACAAGGAGTGCTCTACCTACCGGCGTCTTCAACGCGGAATATAGCCCTCAAGTGGAATCATGATTCCTTGATCGCAGCCCATCCTGGACGGAAGAAAACACTAAAACTACTCAAAAGATGGTGCTGGTGGCCGTCCATGTCAAAAGATGTCATAGATCACGTATCAACTTGTTCTGTATGCATCCAATGTAAAAGCACTCCTGGTAAACCAGTGGGCTTACTCCAGTCCCTACCTGTCCCTAACAAACCATGGGACATGATATCTATGGACTTTGTGGTAGAACTCCCACCAAACCAGGAATACGATACCATATGGGTTGTAGTGGATTATTTCACTAAATTGGCTCTTTATATTCCCTGTATTGGTTTACCAACCGCTGCTGTTCTGGCTGACCTATTCATCCGACATGTATTTCGTTTCTTTGGTCTACCGTCAGTAATCATTACGGACAGGGGCTCACAGTTTGCATCACGCTTTTGGAGAGCACTAACCTCTGCATTACTGATTGATGATAGAATGTCCAGTGCTTATCACCCTCAAACTGATGGACAGACCGAAAGAGTCAAATGCACTATGGAACAATATCTGCAGTGTCTGTGTCTGCAGTACCAATCGGATTGGCTCACGGTCCTGCCGGCAGCTGAATTCGCCTATAACAACTCCTATCATAGTGCCATAGGCACTTCACCGTTCTATGCGCTTTATGGACAGCACCCCCGATCAATACCTTTGGATTCCAGCTTGTCTTTGGATACTCCTGCCGCAGGCCGTACCTTTCGTGATCTGAAGATATTACAGAGGAAACTGAGGCAGCAATTAGAGCAGGCTAAAAGACGCGACAAGTTCTATGCCGATGCTCATAGAATACCCGCACCCGTCTACAAGGCTGGTATGAAAGTATGGCTGTCCACTAAGAACTTGAGAATTCCAGGCAAAAAGAAATTATTGCCTAAATACATTGGTCCGTATGTAGTGCTCCAAGTAATTAATCCGGCTGCTGTCCGTCTGGCTTTGCCACAACGATGGCGTGTGCATCCCGTATTCCACGTGTCACTCATTAAGCCATGTTCTGAAGCTACTAGATTGCCTGTCCGGCCTGTTGCTATTTCTGTGCGGGGTTCGGATGAATACGAAGTACAGGACATACTGGATATGAGACTACGTTCTGGTAGGCCGTTTTATCTGGTCGACTGGAAGGGCTATGGTCCCGAAGATAGGTCCTGGGAACCTCTTTCTAATATTCATGCTCCTGCTTTATTGAAGCGTTTTCACACGAGAAGGGGAGAGGTTGCCCCTTTGGGGGATGGCACTGTCATGCATGCTGGACGTGGTCCTACCTCCTACGCTCATAGAACAGCTAGACCGTTCTATTCCAAATGGCGGTTGTTCGATACGTTGCCGGGAAAACGACGTTTGCACTTTTCACGTCGCTAACTTCACGTGTATTCTGCTTCGTCACGTGAACTACGGCATTACGTATTTAAGCAGCGTGGAAACTTCACTCGCTGCTTCTGATCGAATCATTTGGCGTTGTGTAGCTGAACCTCCGGTCTGCATCCTTGCAGGTTACTACAGCTACTTTTTGGGCCTTCTATAGCGTGTTTTCCATCACACGCTGATTCCTGGAGCTGTTTGGTTGCGTGTAACTCCACACGCGCACGCTATCTTCAAGCGCTGCTGGCCTGGGCTGTGTGAATCCTGTTCGCGTGTAAATCCACACGCGCACGCTATCTTCAAGCGCTGCTGGCCTGGGCTGCGTGAATCCTGTTCGCGTGTAAATCCACACGCGCACGCTATCTTCAAGCGCTGCTGGCCTGGACTGCATGAATCCTGCTCGCGTGTAAATCCACACGCGCACGCTATCTTCAAGCGCTGATGGACTGGACTGCGTGAATCCTGCTCACGTGTAATTCCACACGCGCACGCTATCTTCACGCGCTGCTGGTCTGGACTGCGTGAATCCTGCTCGCGTGTAAATCCACACGCGCACGCTATCTTCAAGCGCTGCTGGTCTGGACTGCGTGAATCCTGCTCGCGTGTAAATCCACACACGCACGCTATCTTCAAGCGCTGCTGGCCTGGACTGCGTGAATCCTGCTCGCGTGTAAAATCCACACGCATATATTGTCTTCGAGCGCTGCTGGCCTGGACTGCGTGAATCCTAATCGCGTGTAAATCCACACGCACACGCTCTTTTCTTCGCGGCTGTACAGAACCGCGTGAACTTTGTTTATACCTTAAAAGGAGCGCTATTTCCAACTCCTGCACCTGTGATATTAACAGGGGGATTGATTCATTTCTATACTTTACTCTACGTGGGAAGGAAGCTTTTCAAGGATAATTGGAAGGTGACAGTGAACAGTACTTTGGACGCTATCCTGTGGTGCATCAACCCGGTATCTAGCGTGAGCCTCGTTCCGTTCGGGATAAGTCTCCCTTACTAATCTTCCCTTCCTTGTCGTTTGTTCTACCTTGGATTCCTCAAGAGACTCTGCTGGATTCGTCTGCCCTAGACTCAAGGTCAGTGTGTGCATTCACGACATTTTCTATTCCATCATACCCAGGTTGGGGCAGTTATTCATGATACTTTATTTTGTTCTAGGCTGACTTCCTATACCTTACCCACGCCCTTTCCAGTGATCCATCGCTCTGCCTGTTTTACCGGTCAGAGAGTTGTATCATTTGGAAGGTCTTAACTTGACTTCACAACTATCAAAACGCGTGAACAGGGATCCGGAAGACCCTACCACCTGTATCCTTTTGAGTACCGTATCCTTTTCAGTTAATACTTTGGTGCTTTCTGACAGTAACAGGCAAATCCAAGAGTACTTGAAGGGTTAATCAAGAGCAATCCGTGGAGCAAGCGAGGGTCAGTAACAGGCAAATCCAAGAGTACTTGAAGGGTTAATCAAGAGCAATCCGTGGAGCAAGCGAGGGTCAGTAACAGGCAAATCCAAGAGTACTTGAAGGGTTAATCAAGAGCAATCCGTGGAGCAGGCGTGGGTCGGTAACAGGCAAAATCCAAAAGTACTTGATGGGTTGAGCAAGAGCAATCCGTGGAGCAAGCGAGGGTCAGTAACAGGCAAATCCTTGACCGAAGAGAGAACGTCACGTGATCCAAAACGAAACAGCTGTGAAGCAACGCCTTTGGTTCGCAGACTCCTTTTATCCTTGGAAGGGACGCACGTAGAGTCACGTGTAATGCGAACCGAAAGCGTTGCAATGCTGCTAGGCAACCAAAGTCACGTGAACCGTGTAGCGCCGGGAGGCGCCGGTCTCCGCAAGGGATGTGAGTTCCTGAAATGACGGAGCCTCCAGTTGATCTGCCACCGCCGTAAAGGGCGATAAACACCCGCTCCCCCAAACATGCCATGCCGTGCCCTGATGTGTGCGACGTGAGTGGGGAGCATAATGCACGAGTGTCGGGGAGTGCGGGAATGGATAGACAAGGAGGGGCGAGCGGAAAGGTGTGTCCGTGGTCTAGGAAGCGGTGTGACAGAATCCCCCCTCAAAGGCCCACGACCCCGTGGGCTAGTAGGATTGTCCCTATGAAACCGAGAAACCAGAAGCGGAGCCCGGACATCCCGGGAGAGAACCCAAGAGCGATCCTCGGGACCATAGCCCAGCCAGTCCACCAGGTATTGAAGTCGACCCCGATGGAAACGGGACCCAAGGATGGCACTGACCTCATAAACATCCTGGGAAGCCACCGAGACAGGAGCGGGCGGGACCAGGACACGAGTAGGAGCAAGGTAAGGTTTCAGGAGAGAAGTATGGAAGACCGGGTGAATCCTCCAAGAAAGGGGAATCGAAAGCTTGAGAGCCACGGGATTCAAGACCCTGGAGATCCTATAAGGGCCCACAAAACGAGGCAACAACTTGCGACATCCAGGGATCCGCAAATGCCTGGTCGAAAGCCACACCCGGTCGCCCACCTGATACTCCGGGGCTGCAGCCCGTTTGC
Source organism: Ambystoma mexicanum (assembly GCF_040938575.1). Taxonomy (NCBI): domain Eukaryota; kingdom Metazoa; phylum Chordata; class Amphibia; order Caudata; family Ambystomatidae; genus Ambystoma; species Ambystoma mexicanum. Next base: position 98,753,840 of record NC_090936.1, on the reverse strand, counting down.
GGTCAGCCTTTGTCTTCATAACTGTTTGGGCCTCACGGAGATGGACCAAGGTCTGGGCATGGACACCGGCCAGATCACGAACACAGGCATTAGCAGCGGGAGTAGTAGAGGGGAAATCAGGAAGCGGAAGGGCACGTGGGTGCTGCCCGTATAGAGCATAAAAGGGCGAGAAACCAGTGGTCGAATGCCGGGAGTTATTATACGCAAATTCAGCAATATATAGCAGTTTGGCCCAGGAGTCCTGGTACTGGAGGGGTAAACACCGCAAGTACTGCTCCAGAGCCTGATTCACCCGCTCGGTCTGCCCGTCGCTTTCGGGGTGATAAGCCGAACAGAAGCGAGCATCGATCCCCAGAAGTTTGGTGAGAGCGCGCCAGAAACAGGACGTGAATTGTGACCCACGGTCTGATATGATGACCTGCGGTAAACCAAAGAGGCAGAAGACAGATCTGAAGAACAAGCGAGCCAGGGTTGGAGCAGATGGAATACCAGTACAGGGGATAAAGCGGGCCATTTTGGTGTACGAATCGACAATAACCCATATGGTATCATAGCCCTGTTTACGGGGTAGGTCAGTGATGAGATCCATCGAGACGGTGTGCCATGGTCTGGGAGGTACGGGTAGCGGTAAGAGTAGCCCTAAAGGCCGTCCTTTGCGTGGTTTGCATTGGGCGCATATGGAACAAGTGTTAACATAATGTTCGACATCTTTTCTCATGAACGGCCACCAGCACCAGCCTTTGCAACAGGTCCAGAGTACGCTGTTGCCCAGGATGGCCGTTTACAGCAGCATCGTATGAGCATGTTAACGCCTGGTTGAGTACGTCGCACGTAGGAAGGAACAATTTGCCATGGATAAAAGGTAACCCCTCGTGAAGGGCAATGTCCCATTCGTTGAGTGCCTGAGGATTCTGGGAAACCCAACGCCTGATGTCAGTAAGCATGGTGGGGGATGGAGTACAAGTACAGATGACATGGCCCTCTCCTAGCAGTGTGTCGGGGTACACAGACAAGGACTCCCCTCCGGGAGAATGGGATAAGGCATCAGCCTTGCCATGAATGCGACCTGGTCTGTGTTTGACCACAAAATCAAACGCGGCAAAAAACAAATGCCAACGCACCTGTCTGCTGTTTGCACATTTTAGAGAGGCCAGGTCCTGTAGGTTTTTGTGGTCTGTATATACCACTGTCTGATGTTTTGCTCCCATGAGATGATGACGCCACGTTTGTAAAGCATCCTTGATGGCCAATAGTTCTTTTTCGGTTACTGTATAATGTGATTCGGCCACCGAGAACTTTCGTGAGTGATAGGCCACTGGATGTAGACAACCTGTGGTCGGGCACGGTTGAGACAATACTGCGCCTAAAGCAAACGAGGAGGCATCTGCCTCCAAAACGTAGGGGAGATCGGGATCAGGATGCTGCAAAACAGGGGCGGACACGAACCTGGCCTTGAGTTCCTCAAAAGCCTTCTGATGAGCGGAGGTCCAAGTGAACGGGACAAGGGGGCTGGTCAGAGCGGTCAGTGGAGAAACAATAGAGGAGAAGCCGACGATGAATCGCCGGTAAAATTTTGCGAAGCCGAGAAAGGATTGAAGTTGTTTCAGATTAACGGGAGTCGGCCATTCCGTGACGGCATGGACCTTAGATAAATTCATGGACAGGCCTCCAGGGGATATGTGAAACCCCAGAAACTCCACTTCCTTGGAATGAAATAGACATTTTTCAGGTTTGGCAAACAAGGCATTAGCCTTAAGGCGAGAGAGCACTTCCCTAACATGCCCGACGTGTTCCTCCAGGGAGGATGAATAGATCAGAATATCGTCCAGATAAACCACCACGAACGTATCCAGGATGTCCGAGAATACGTCGTTGACAAAACGTTGGAACGTGGCAGGAGCATTACAAAGCCCGAAGGGCATTACAGTGTATTCGAATAAACCCTGTCGGGAGCAAAACGCCGTCTTCCACTCATCCCCAAGCCGCATACGAATTAGATTGTACGCCCCTCTGAGGTCCAGCTTGGTAAAAACAGATGCTGAAGTCAACCTGTCCAGTAACGTGGATATGAGCGGAAGAGGGTACCTGTTTTTTATGGTGATGGCATTTAACCGTCTGTAGTCCACACATGGACGGAGATCGCCCTCCTTTTTTGGCACAAAGAATATCGGACTAGCAGCCGGGGAACAAGAAGGACGTATATGACCCAACTCCAGAGCCTTTTGTATGTAATCTTTAAGGGCTTGCTCCTCTGACCGTGACAACGAATAAATCCTACCCCTGGGTATAGGAGCATCCGGAACCAGGTCAATCGGACAATCGTACGGTCTATGAGGGGGAAGGCCCTCAGCAGTGACCTTATCGAACACCATGTGAAAATCGTGGTAGGCCGCAGGTATGTTGGCTGTGACAGCCCCCACAGTGTGTGAAGGCACAGGGTCCGAAACACTGTCGTCGATATGGGTGGCAGCCATGGCACCAAGAATCGTGGCAGGAGAGGACAGTGAATCTGTGTCGATGAGACAGAAATGTTGACACACATCCGACTGAAACGTGACCTGTCCGTTGCCCCAATTGATCAATGGGTTATGTTGTCGTAACCATGGTATTCCCAGTATGATGCCGAACACTGGTGTATTAATCAAATCAAACGCCAGGGTTTCTCTATGGATGTTTTGAATCACCACTTCCATAGGAGCAGTTTGGAACCTGATCGGGCCGGAAGATAGCGAAGTACCGTCCACAGCATGCACTGGTTCCGGATGTTCCTTCCTAACCAGGGGCAGATTGAGACGACGGGCCAGGGAAATATCGATGAAACAACCAGTGGCCCCAGAATCGATCACTATATGGACTATGTGTTTGATCTCCCCAGTGGGTTTTAGCAGGGCATGGACCACTATCGGTCTAACAGGGCCAAAGGCAGGTTCGGAGGGGGTCGAAGACAGGCTCGCCGGTGCCCCCTGTGTCATGGGCGAGCCTTCAGAAAACCCGATGTTTTGTTCTTGGGGCGTCTGGGGCATTCCCTTACAAAGTGTCCGTTTAACCCGCAATAAAAGCAGGCCTTGTCGTTTCTCCGGCGTTCTCGTTCGGATGGGGTTATTGGACTACGGATACCTCCTATTTGCATGGGTTCAACAGGGGCGGTGGATACGGGATGTCCAGAGTGGGCAGAGAAAGGTGTTTCGGTCCTTCTCTCGGATCTCCTTGCGTCTACTTGTAAAGCAAGATCCACAAAATCCGAGAACACTGAGGGAAGGGCAGGAACCACTGAGAGAGCATCTTTCATGGAGTTGCATAGGCCCCGATAGAATACGATTGCTTTTTTCTCCTCTGGCCAGGATGTCTCAGCAGCGAGTTGGTTATACTTAGTAATGTATTCTATCAAAGTTTGTTTGCCTTGTTTTAGATCCAGGAGTTCGAGATCTCTAGAGTGGGCTTTATATCGTGTATCAAAGACTTTGGCCATTTCTGATACAAGAAGGTCGAAGTCATAGAGAGCGGGATGGTCGTTCTCTAGCATCGGATTGGCCCAGGTGGCCGCTACCCCAGACAAATGGGACATAAGAAATGCGGCCTTTGTAACAGAATCGGGGAACGCTAAGGGTTTGCACAAGAAGTGTAACCTACATTGATTGATGAAAGTACGATACTTCCGAGGATCCCCCTGATAACGTTCGGGGGCAGCAAGGGGAACAGGCGTAGGAAGCAGTATAGGAGTGGGTGCAGGGGCCATGACCGGGGCTGGTTGGTCTGCGGGGACTGTGTCACCGAATTCAGCATCCGTGGGTAAAGGAAAACGTGTGCTTTGCAGGGCATCCAGACGGTGGTGTATTGCTGCCGTGGCGGTAGTCATGTCGGTCCTAAGAGCCGCCACTGCTTGTAACAAAGCGGTCACTGAATCCCCGGCGGAGGGATCCATACTCTGGACGACCAAAAAAAAGGCTTCACAGTCTGTTACGAAGTTCGTTGGTCGTGTAGAGTATGAACAACCCCTCTGTCCCCAAGAAACACCCTGACGATAATAGATATATTGTCAGTGTGAATATTAAGGCCACAGGTGGAAGTCCGGAAAACCAGGACGCGGGAACAGCTGGAAGAACCCCTTGAGCGCTGTAAGGCAAGGTACAGTGGTTAAGTAAAGAAACAGGGCCCGAATGCCTCCGTGTGCATAAACCCAAAATACCACAATACCTGTGAAGTCTTGGGTCAAGGCGTGGGTCTCCTAGCTGTAGCTGGAACGAGCTGTAGGGTAGAACAGGCAACCACCTATTTGCAGGACCGAGGTCCTAGCCAGTGAAGGGTTAAACAAGAACAATCCGTGGAGCAAGCGAGGGTCAGTAACAGGCAAATCCAAGAGTACTTGAAGGGTTAATCAAGAGCAATCCGTGGAGCAAGCGAGGGTCAGTAACAGGCAAATCCAAGAGTACTTGAAGGGTTAATCAAGAGCAATCCGTGGAGCAAGCGAGGGTCAGTAACAGGCAAATCCAAGAGTACTTGAAGGGTTAATCAAGAGCAATCCGTGGAGCAAGCGAGGGTCAGTAACAGGCAAATCCAAGAGTACTTGAAGGGTTAATCAAGAGCAATCCGTGGAGCAAGCGAGGGTCAGTAACAGGCAAATCCAAGAGTACTTGAAGGGTTAATCAAGAGCAATCCGTGGAGCAGGCGTGGGTCGGTAACAGGCAAAATCCAAAAGTACTTGATGGGTTGAGCAAGAGCAATCCGTGGAGCAAGCGAGGGTCAGTAACAGGCAAATCCTTGACCGAAGAGAGAACGTCACGTGATCCAAAACGAAACAGCTGTGAAGCAACGCCTTCGGTTCGCAGACTCCTTTTAACATTGGAAGGGACGCACATAGAGTCACGTGTAATGCGAACCGAAAGCGTTGCAATGCTGCTAGGCAACCAAAGTCACGTGAACCGTGTTGCGCCGGGAGGCGCCGGTCTCCGCAAGGGATGTGAGTTCCTGAAATGACAGAGCCTCCAGTTGATCTGCCAACGCCGTAAAGGGCGATAAACACCCGCTCCCCCAAACATGCCATGCCGTGCCCTGATGTGTGCGACGTGAGTGGGGAGCATAATGCACGAGTGTCGGGGAGTGCGGGAATGGATAGACAAGGAGGGGCGAGCGGAAAGGTGTGTCCGTGGTCTAGGAAGCGGTGTGACATTGGGGAATCCTGCAGTACACTAAGCTAAGTCGCAAGTCCCATGCACACACAGTAGCCACTGCAGAGTCCATTGGTTTTGATTTGAAAAGTGCAACAGAAATACTAATTCCAGCCGGCGAAAGGTGCCAAGTACCTACAGGGTTATATCTGTCACCACCTCGAGGAACGTACATACGACTAGCCTCAAAGTCAAGGGTAGCATGGAGACAAGAAATGGACGTTGTTACAAAGTGAGATCCTTGAGTCAGAAGGTAAGGTGTATATGTAAGTTCCTTTATCAAGCTTCTTCAATAAGCCCATAAGTATGGTAATATCAGGACAAGTCTGATAGGAGCTGGAGAGGAGACCACTGGCTGCCACCACCCAGGCTACATGACTCCAACCTCCTGGGCTGGAACACACACTCATACATCAACATTCCAGTCCCTCACTGAACAGTCTCTCCATGACATCAATCAGTCCAAGCAAGCAGGAAGACATAATACAAAACACCTCCCTTCCTTCAATATACACAACAGAAGCACATGCACACAGAAAGAAGACACGGTACAACAGACGCCCTGGCCAGCATCATTGATCAGACTATAGAAGCCATGTAAAAATCCTTATCCACACTCATGTAACCACCCCATACACTGTGAAAGAGGGAGAGCAAATTTCTCAGGGAATCCTGGAAAAAGCCCTATTACCCCATCCCTCAGGAGTTACAAGAACATAAAGAGACAGACAGTGGATTGCAAGGTTTTGGGGAGGCAGATCAACCTAGGAAAAGTAAATCTCCTCAGGAAATTGAAGAAGTGGGCCATTTACCCGATTACGCGTTTGCCCAGAGAAATGAGCCAGTATTAGTAGAAGCCTTTGCAAAAGTCATCTCTGAGGCAGACGGAAGGAACCAGGCAGGGCCTTTCTTTTTTCTATGGAAAGGACTGTTATATCAGGGAAATCTTAGTCAGGAAGGGAAGTACAGATCTCAACTAGTAATACCTAGAAGTCATCTAAGAATCGTACTAGAATTGGCTCTCCCTCAATTGGCTGCTGGATACCAAGGAGTCGGAAAGACTCAGTCAAATGACCACATGATTTTATTGGCATGGTGTATTTGCTGATATAAAGAACTTGTTTTGAAGTACCAACTTTGTCAAAGAACCCCCGTCCCTCATGCCCCTCTGCAACCTCTCCCTATCATAGACATTCCATTTTCCCGCATTACAATGGATATTGTGGGTCCCTTAGAACCATCAAAGCTGGGGAACCGATATATTTTGGTAATTGTGGATTATGCAACCAGGCATCCCAAAACAATCCCACTAAGGGGTAACACCAGCCAGCAGATCCTTGGACACCTCCTGCCATTCTTGTCCTGTGTAGGGTTCCCCTTACGAAATTTTAACTGACCAGGGAACTACATTTATGTCTCAACTTATGTCAGAAGTTAAAGAAATCCTCCACATAAAGACCCTGAAGACCTCGGTCTACTACCCACGGACCAACAGACTTGTTGAAAGGGTAAACCAGACCCTTATGAGGATTCTGAAGAGGCTTGTGGAGGCGGATGGCAAGAATTGGGACACCATAGATCCCCCTGGGTACTTTTTGCAGTGAGAAAAAGCCTGCAGAGCTCTTTCGGGTTTTCCCCATTTTAATTGGTATATGGGGGAGAACCCAGAGATGTCCTTAATATACTCTGAGAGACATGGGAAGACAGAGAGGAAGTTATCCTTCCCATCTCTCAGACGGCAGGTAATTTAAAGCAACATATGAGTACCGTCCGAGAGATAGTGAGAAAACATCTAGGGAAAGCTCAGGAAAGTCAGAAAACCCACTATGACAAGAAAACTGTTTCACGTTCCTTTCGGTGTGAACATTTGTTTTAGTATTACTACCAACTACAGACAATAAGATGTTGTCCAAATGGCATGGCCCATATAAGATTCTGAAGCGAAAAGACCTGTGTGATTACTTAGTTTCCCAACCCAATAGGAAACAGAAGACCCAGTTATACCATGTAAATCTCTTAAAGGAGTGGAGGGTAGATCCTGATGAAAAACCACGGTCAACATAGCTAGTCTACAGTTTAAAAATGTACAAGAAACAGTCTAGTTTCCCGTGACCTCTTGCAATCCAAACTAACCGATATCGAAGACCTGTTATCTCAATTTACGAATGTTTTTATAGAACAACCGGGAAGGGTCATACATTTCTTTCATAACATCAGAACCCCACAGGGAAACATTGTGAATCTTAGACCCTAAAGAATCCCTCATTCTAGAAAGAAAATCATAGAACAGGAAGTGGATAATATGATCCAGGAGGACGTCATAGAAGCATCAGAAAGTGTCCGGTCCTCGCCAATAGTACTAGTTGCCAAATCAGGTCACTATTATACAGGCCAATTCCTCCTGTAAACTGTCTTCTCTGCCCTTTATTGACCATTTTAGGCTCCCTCAATCTAACACACCCATGAGCTTGACAAAGGGCACATCGTTCTACTGGTGCAAGGCTCTTAGGAAGCAGGGGGAGACCCAGATTTGGGCCTGTGCTCCCCAGTCTTTGGTAACCTAGAGTTCTCCATGGGCTTCTCAGGGAATAGTTTTTCACATTGGCGGAATGGGGGCCTTCACAGTCTGCATCAAATGTATCAAGATGGTTCTCCTCTCTCATTTATTGAGTGCAAGGCACGATTTTCACTGGACAAGACGGAACGGTTTAGATGTGCTCAGACCTGACACTGGCTCTCCCAACCTTCGGTGGGGAATTGTGTGATTCATGAAGTGAAGGGTTTGGAGCGTTCCCTAATACACGGGGTAGATGGGGGCGGGGTCTCATGCTTTTATAAATTGTTGGGAGATGTGGCAAATCTTCGAATGTCATCCCTTTTTCCCTTTGGATACCCCTTCCCATGTGGCCAGGGAGGTGAGGCTGCTGTTCGAAAGTCCCCACGCGGGTGGTACTCAGCAGGAGGATCACATGAGTGGGAGACCGCCTGTGGGATTGGGGGCGACTATAGGGAGAGCATGGTATCCTCGACCATCACCGGACCCCAGAATACCTACCTGCAAACCTAAGAACAACCCCTTTGTTAATAGGCTCATGAGCCGTTGTCACCTCAACATTCCCCTAGAAAGTACTGGGACGAGGAAGAATAGGAGTTGCCCAAATGAAGATCCACTTCCCAGTACTTTGCCGAGAGGCACTCCATTGACCCATAAGGGAATAGAAAGATCAGTACTGAGATGAGGGAGAAGCGCGGAACAATGAAGATCACTTGTGAGAACCACAAAGAACAGTCTAGTGGTTGCTGGTTTCCGATTGGTCAATCTAGAGTGGAAATAGCGGAGGGAAACAAGGATGTGTTGAGATGCCCTCCCTGGAGGAGTACTAATTCGGTGTGCAAGAGAGGAAGCTGAGGACTACTGCGCTATCCAGAGAGAGGGGGAATCCTTGATCCCCAGCAGTCTGTGGGGGTCTGAGGGGAGCTGGAGTCTCTTGGATGACCAAGAAAACCAGTGTGCCTCCCAGCGGAAGGCGGTGGGGCCTTGAGCGCCAGCAAGGTGCAAGGGACCAAGAGAAACAGAAGACTCCCTCACTGGAGGAGATCAGCTGGGAAGCCGCCAAGAGAAGACTGGCCAGAGCCAAGGCAAAGCAGAAGAAGCTTACTGGTATTGCCGAGGATTGGAACCCTTGCAGACTAAGTGGAGAGGTACGTAAAAGGGGACCAGGAAGGAACAGGGAGACCCTAGAAGCTTTGGTTGGGAGGAAGTACAGAGCCATCTTCCTCGTGGGACCGTAGAGAGAGGCCAAATAAGTATGAAGAGGGTGAAAGAGCACCCCAAAGAGAACTGGTAGAGTAGCCAAGTGCAGGGGGTCCAGCACCCATGTTGGGGAAGTGCACCCCAAAAAGGAATAAGAAGGGATGCATGCTTTATACATGCAAATGGTGCTCTCACACCTTGAAATGAGAGTAAGCCAAGGCTGGAGCATCAATGGAGCTATGAAGCTAACCAAGTGAAGGGGTCTGGGACCCATGTTGGGGATTTGTACCTCAAAACGGAATAAAAGGGAATACAAACTTTATACTTACCAATGGTGCTCACTGACCTTGGCAGGAGAATGAGTCAAGGTTAGGTCACAAAAAGAACTGTAAATTTAACCATGTGAAGGGGGACTGGGACCCATGCTGGGGAGATGTACCCCTAATAGTAATAAGAAGAAACACAAAGCCTACAAGCACGATGGACACTCGGAGACCTTGGCAGGAGAGTAAACCAAGGCTGTGTGTGGACGTGAAATTAGAGAGAAGAAGTGCTGAGAACGAGATCATGGAAAACCCCACTTGGCAGGAGAGTGGACCGAGAAGGGGTTACTGAGAAAGAGTCTGGGACCCACAAGACGGCTTGGGAAAGGTATCCAGGCCATTCTACCTTGTCACAGGGCCTGGGAGTCAGGTCTACGAAGAAGGTTGGAAAGACTCTGGGGAAAGGGAATCAACCCCTTGAGTTTTGTGGAATTCTTATTTGTTTTATTTTACTATTCTCATTAAGCTGGGAAAACTCTGGGGAAAGGGAAACAACCCCTTGAGAAGTGTGGAACTTTTGTTTTCTTTCTACACCTTTTCAAACTTTTGATATGAAAAGCAAAGCTGGGCTGCAGGTTGGCAGCCAAAAGACATTTTACTGGTCACATTGTATTATGTTTAGCTTGTGAGGGATAGGTTAGGATTTGGCTACAGGACGGCAAATTTACTTTGGGACATTCTGACATTAGATAGATAGTGTGATGAATCCAATGGTGTCATCACTTCTTTCCCAGCAGTGACCTTTCCCCATGTGGCCTGGGGATGGCAGCAGCTACCTGATCCTGACCCTGGAGGTGGCTATATGAGGGAAGTTCACACGGGGGGCATCCTCAGGGGAATAACACGACATCATTGGACGAGACATTGTATCCCCATTTTTATTTTAGGGATATCCCCTCCATTCCCCATGCCTCAATGGCACATCATACCTCCCTTCTGTCACACTTTGCCTGAAATCTCACCTGTTTGTCTTTCTACGTCTTGGACTGGGTCTTTTCCTTCTTCCGGACAGCTCGGGACTTATAGAGAAACGGTCGCGTATCCTCAGCCGCCAGCGTGCAGGAGAGTCCGACCGAGATGAGTATGCGTTCAATTCCAGGGAGGAGCACGAATACTATGCAGAGTCCCGGAAGGAAGGAAGCCAGGAAGTAACCAGGATAAGAACAAGGTAAAGAGCAAGCGCAATGGGCTGAAGGCCCTAGGAAGGAGAGCACTGAAAGATGGCTTAGGGTAGAGGAGGGCTTTTAGAACCTGGAAGTAAAGGTACGAGCACAGGGAAAGTACGGCCACACTTGCCTAAGTTCGGAAGTTAGCATTGAGATGCGAAGCGCCGCGGGGGCGTGTCTCTTTTCAAGGAACTGGCGAACTCCTGAAAACGCTAGAGCGGTAATCACGCACTAACATCGGCCATGTTGGGTGTACCTTGGAAGGTATGTAGTAATGTCTTATGGACCACGTAGTCCAGAAGGGGCTGAAAGGTCGAATCATGACACCGTCACCCACCCTTGATAGCTACTAAGAATACCTTCCCACACTCTGTGTATAAGTCATCAAGGACTGACTTCACTTTCCTTGAATGTAAAAGTACTGTGATGAGGAAGCTGAGCCGAGTAATGAAGATTGATAGAGGGCAGAAGCACAAGCTGCGCTCTTGTGGTTGCATGCATATACTTGATGCTGCGACATTTAAATCACTGAACCAGCTGACAGGAGGGAGATGCTGGCTGGGAGAATCTCATCCTCACGTTACCGACCAAGGGACTACTGTGCTGTTGAGAAGTCTGTGGAGCCAACTGGCTCACTGAGAAGGCCAAAGAGAACAGACTGTAGGAGCCGGTCCACTGTGAGGACGCCACAAGAGGAACAGAAGGGAAGACATCCTGGCATACGCAGGTACCGAAAGGCAGCATCCACACGGCTCGAGCATGGAGAAACCCAGAGCAGGCAAACGGGAGCCATGAGGGGCACAGAAGCCACAAAGCAGAGGCGGCAAATCCGGAAAGAAGGAACGGGATGCTCAAGTGCCACTGCATGCTTACCACGGGAGAACCAACGCACGCAACACGGAGCCGGTGAGTCTGCCGAAGGGAAGCTTGGACACAGGGGCAATTCGGCAACCCTACCGAAGGCAAATAAGGATAAATTAAGCATATGAGAAAGAATGGGAGACTTGATATTTCCAAAAGAAACATAACGCAATGAATGCAAGATATTGTCAAGTTTGCAAGTGTGTGGAGTGAAACATGAGAAAGTCCAAGAAGTACAGTATACAAGGCAGATTCAAGTTGCAAGTGTGTTAAGTGAAGCACATGAGAAAGCCCTGGCAGGAGAGTATACCAGGCAAAGTCAAGTTGGACAGTGTGTAAAGTAAACCACATAAGGGAGTTCTGATAAGGATACATCAGGTATAGCCAAAGACGGTGTTGAAATTATAGGAGAAGAAACCTGTCAGGAGAGTACACCAGGTATCCCACCAACATTAAGACTAACAGCCAAGTTGTTTTGCAAACAAATTGTTTTGCTGACCAAATGAAGCCCAAGGAAAAACTCATATCCTTCAAGTGCAGTGAAGAGAAATCCAGAGGAAGGGAGCCATCCTCTGGAACTGTGAACTTTATCCATTTGGAACTTTTGTGTTGGAGTTACGCACTTGTTTCTTTTTTGAACATTTGTACACTTTAAGGCCAAAGACATTTCCCTTTTCACCTTAGAATTAATTGTTACAGTGTGAGGGCCAGAATAGTATTTTGGACACGGGACATTTTGATTTGGACATCTTGACATTGGACAGACCCTTAGTTTTTGCTTTAGGCAGGGAAATAGAATAGGGATAGTGAGGCATTTTCCAACTCCTTTTGTTTCAATAAAAGTTTATAGCAAAAACCATGAGTCATCTGTGTCTCATTCCTGGCTCCTCACACTTGTTTTGTTGAGGCAGGAAAACCCACTTACAGATATGTGTGAGAAACCTGAAGGTGTCTCCCTGACTGGTCCCTGGGGATCTGTCATCTAGGTGACCAGGACACGGCCATCACTATTGGTTCCAGTTCCTGGTGGTGGATCAATGCGGGACGATCACCTGGATAGGGGGTCCTCGGGGAGTGGAAGTGGGACACCGACCGGTGAGATGCGATATTCCCCTTCTTATAACACATTTCCCCCATCCTACCACGTAGGATATTCAGAAACGCTACCCCCCTCCCCTTTCCCAACATGAACTCTCTCACGAAGCGAAAGACAACAGACTAACAGCAGAGCTGTTTACCTGACATGTCCCAACACAAGGGTCAGGCAAAGTCAGGCAATTAACCAGAACCACACACACCTGGTGGCCCTTTCCCTTCCCCACAGGAATAAAAGGTGCAGCACAAGAGCATACTGCGAGCAAAGCAGAGTGCACAATGAGACGGCTATCACAGGGCAGCAGTTCAAGAGAAGGAGAAAGGCGGCGAGAACCAAAGGGGCGACAAGGAGGGAAGCGGCCTTGCCCTTTTAGAACCAGACCCATGAAGCCTATGTGAAAGGAATCATAAAACCGCGAACAATAGCCATTATGTGTTGCAACAGATGTCAACGGTACACAGAGCCCTCCTACACTGATAACTAGGACAGGGAGAGACGCTTGCTACTACGGTACCAGCTTTGACTCCAAAGATAAGAAATGCCAAGCGGTTTATCACAGCCGGTGAGTCGAAAAAAGACCCAATAAGAAACCGCCCTGTGTTGAACGAAAGTTGCAAATGGCAAATTAAAGGAAAATCAATTAACTGTTAACATCTCGGCGGGAAACCAGCTGCAGAGGGGTCCGACACCACGTGGGTTCTCACTCGAGAGACTCTGGTTGATTCCCCTATTGTTAAAACTACCGATACCAGAAGGGCTTAGGAGAGCCACAAGGGAAAGGTCAAAGTGGTCATACAGGGGTCTAGCAAAATACCCCTATACAGTCGAAGGTCTTTCACCGACAAGTAATTGGAAGACGAAGGGAAGTAAATCTTGCACAGTGAGAAAGTAGAAGGAACTGTGAGGCTGGCAAACGTGAACCCGACGGAGGGATGCCGGCAGAACGGGTTGAAGCATAAGGCCCCAATGAACATTGTGTTGACAAAGATTGAACCCGACAGAGGGATGTCCACAGTGGATTGTCAAAAAGGACATTAAGACTTGTGAATGCAAAAGGTGAAATTGTTTAGGAAAAAGCCATAGTGAACCCGGCAGAGGGAGGCTAACATTCAAGAATAGTCTGAACCCGGAAGAGTGGGATCCAGGGGTGAAAAGTCATCACCCAATGTATATACGGAAAGGAACTTTTTGTTTGGTTATTTTGGACACATCAGATCCTCAAAGGCAAGATACTTTTTTGCATAAAAGAGACTTACCCACCGGAGATACTGATACCTGTGAACGGAACTGTAGTCTTGTGCTGGGAAAGCTCGAGAGTGTGCTGAGCTCAGGAGTCCTGCCTTGTCCCGTGCTCAAAACGTGGGGAAGGGAGACCCCCGGCAACCACATCCTGACTTATAATTTTGTGAACACTTCTTTCTTTCTTTCTTTCTTTCTTTCTTTCTTTCTTTCTTTCTTTCTTTCTTTCTTTCTTATGAACCCTATCCCACACTCTTTTTGTATTTAGTTGTAAGGAATGGCAATAGTTGTTTTTTTTGTATAGGCCTTTTTATTTGACAAGATGCCACTAGGACTGCCTTATTATTATTTGATGGTCGTAGCTTGCTCCCATTTTAGATTTAGGTTTAGATGAGGCATTTTTCCAACCTACCTATTCAGTTTAATAAATACCCTTGAACTGTGATCACTTGTGTCTGTCTTTACTGTTGCCATCATGAGTTCCTTACATATGGTCAGTTCCGTTTTCCTCCAACTTCCCTGTTTTTGTTATTAAAAAAGTCTTAGCCAATTACCATGCCACCCTTGTGTCTGTCTCCTAATCCTACACCCTCACAGAGGTAACGTACTGATAGCTAGACCCTCCTATATATCCAACTGGGAAGCTGATGTGGGGTGCTTGATGGAGGATGATGCCTGGGAAGAAATTTGGGCTAGAAAATACACATCCTCTAGATGAGTAAGAAATAAAGGATGCATCTATAAACTATGTTACAGATGGCATTTGCCTCCGGTAACTCTACACAATATGAACCTGAACTTGGATCCGGCTTGTTGGAAGTGGTTGGGATCGAAGGAAGCTAATTTCACATGTGGTGTCCAGTCCTATGATTCACACTTTCTAGGGGGCCATACTGCCTCTCATTAGGGATATTGCTGGAGTGTACCTACCTCTGGATCCGTTGGTTGTTTTACTGGATTGCTCTGTTTGTTTATTTATTTGTAGTGCACACAGACCCAGGGGTATCAGGGTGCAGAAGATACAAGAAAGCATTCAGCTTAGGTTACACAGTAATGTACAAAGGATGGCAAACATATGTAGGCAATGGTAAGTACATAAAGAAGGAATACACAATACAAAGGATGGGCAAACATATGTAGGCAATGGTAGGCAGTGGTAAGTACATAAAGAAGGAATACACAATACACTGTTACATAATTTAAACTAGGATCCAAGATGAAAAATAGTCATTTTGAAGTCTATATACAGTGCAGATATTGGGAGGGTAAAAGGAGAGTAGCAGGTGCATTAGTGCGTTAGTGGTCGCTTTCTTTGAACCGGTTGATCAGATTCTGTCTGAAGCTCGAATAGGATTGGTCTGCTCTCGAGGATGGTGGTAGGGAGTTCCAAAGCTGTGCGGCTTTTACTGGAAAACTGCTACCCCCAACTTTTGTCAATTTGAATCTTGGTACGGTCAGACAGTTAGTATTGGCAGTTTTAGTGGGCGACTGGAGGATTTTCTATTGAATCTCTCTGTGAGATAACAGGGCGCAGCGTTGTTAAGACACTTATATGTTAGCGTGGCAGTTTTTAGCCAGATTTTGTCGCTAGTAGATAGCCAGTCATTCTCTCTCCTTACTTCAGAGATATGCTCTTTCCTCGCTATACCCAAAGCAGCTCTAAGGGCATTATTCTGGAGCGTCTGAATTTTGCTAACAATGTATTTATTGGCACCAATGTACAGGGAGTTACAATAGTCCAATTTCGACAAGGTTAGCGCTCTGGCCAGGATGATGCAGCTATTCTTGGAAAGGAATGGTTTGCCGGCTCTTATTAGCTTGCATGTGTATGCAGAAGTGGAGGCCATGGAATTAACTTGTTTGGCAAAGGTGAGGGTAGAATCTAGGTAAAAACCTAAAGTGTGGCCACTTTAATAGAGTTGCCATCGATATCGAAGGTGGTGTAATTAGGGCCAAGTTTACTGATGTCGGATGTGGTAGCCAGGATAATAAGTTCAGTTTTGTCATCATTCAAGTATAGACTGTAGAGAGCCATCCCTGCCTGGATGATGAGGTATATTCTATTTACCAAGGGCAAATCCTTATCGTAATCCCCAGTAAGTGGTATGAAAATCTGGGTATCATCTGCATAGTTAGTATAGGTGATACCAAGAAGGTCTAGATCATCGAAGAGGGGCTTGGTGAATATATTCTACATTGTGGGTGAGACACAGGACCCCTGAGGCACCCCACATGTTATTGGAATGGGGTCTGCCGCTGCTGATGGGGAGAAGACTCTCATAGTCCTATTGCTCAGAAAGGATTGTATCCAAACTATGGCCTTCTGAGAGAAGTGGGCTGCTGAGCCCAAGTGTTTGCATAATACCTTGTGGTCCACCAGATCGAACGCAGCTGAGAGGTCAAGAACGAGAAGTAAGGCTGATTTCCCCTTGTCGCGAAGCTCGTCGATCTGGGCATTGCGATCAATTAGTGCTGTGGAAGATGTGCATTCACAAATCCGGTTCCAATGGGTGACACAACTGTTATTAGCAGTGTGAAAAACCAGAGGATGTTTCACAACCTAGTGCCTGTGTATCCTGTATTCAGGTGGCCGGGGAAAGGCCATTGCATTTGGATCCCGAACCTGGGGGTGGACAAGCGAGAGAGGATAACCTGGGTAGGGCGTCCTCATGGAGTGGGGGAGAAGCACCTGATGGTGAGACATGGTATCCCCCTTTTTCCACAACCCATCTAACACCATCCCTGCGTCTTTCATGGGAAACTACAACCCCCATAATTCCTCCTCACTTTACAATGACAACACTGCTGAGGCGAGGAAGATGAGGAATGTGGCCAGAAAGATTACCTCTACTGAGTCGCAATAGCTCTGTCCCTGTAATGAGGCCAAGCAGAGTCAGGCACGTAATCCTAATTACACACACACACACACACCTGCCACTTGTTAACACTCCCTGTCAAGATAAAAGGCGGTGCGCAAAGGCACACTCTGAGCGAGGCTGGGTACGAGAAGGAACAGCTCTTCTGGGGCTGATGCAAACCGGGCTATGGAAGTTGAAAGGCCAAGGGGCTCATAGGCATTTGCGAAGAACGAGAGAGAGCCATGTGAGGATTCCCCACTTTCAGGAAGCCGTAAGCATTACAAAATTGAAACCGAGTGAGGGGAAGAAAGAAACCTTCATGGTGCTGGGAAAGATGAAAGATGACCAATTAACACGACCTGTGAGTTATCGAAGGCAATAAAAGCCCCGTTTGTGTTAAAAGCAAAAGGAACTGTAACTCGAAAATTGAAGGCTGCGTGTGTGCCGGTAAAACGCATAATGGAAAGGACAAATGCTAAATTGTAAAAGGAAAGGATACAAAGTAACAGAGTGGTCCTGCGAGGTGAAGTCGCACATTCAAAAGTCTCTGTGAAATGTTCTGCAATCCCGAAAGAAAGAAAGTTGAACATGTGAAAAGCAAAGTATGTGAACTGTGAATAAGCCAAGGAGGCAAAGAATATGAACTTTGAAAGAGGCCAAGAGGGCAAACTAAAGAGAATGAGAAAGTACAAGTACCAAGAGACATTGGTGTTGCAAGATGAGAAAGATTGTGGATTGTAGAATTGTGTAAAGAGAGGTCGAAGTGGTCATACAGGGGTCTAAGTAAAATCCTTGCAGTTTCGAAAGTCTTCAACGGTGAAAAGACACATAAGACAAAACGTGGGGAAGGGAATCCCCATGGAAAGATAGACAGGGACAGGCTTGAGCCCGGCAGAGGGAAGCGTGATAAAGTGAAGAAGGGAATGTGACAAGAGAGACAGGCTTGAGTAGCCCGGAGGGAAGCCTGTTGTGAGCTATGGGAAGAAAAAGGTCAAAAGTAGAACTGTGTATTTATGACAAGGCAGAGGAAGCCTAAGGAAGTGATTGAACTACCAGAAGCTTGAGGCCCAAGCCTGAACTGTTGAATTGTACCAGTATCCCAGAGTGTGCATGACTGATAAAAAGGATAGGTGCATGGCACAATTCTAAGAAACTCTCAAGACCCTGTGGTGCTGAACATGGGGAAGGGAGTTGTTACTTATGCCATTCTGACATTTCTTTTGAGAGACTATTTTCCTTTTGTATTCCCTTTACACATTTTGTCATTTTGAGAAGGAGGACAAAGTTATTTTTTTAATAGTTGATATTACTCCATTCTAGAGTTAGGGCCAGTTAGGAATTCTACCAACTAACCAAAATACCAAGTAAAGGTTTTCAAAACGTGTATCCATTGTGTCTACTACTTGATACCATGCCTTCCTTACAGCAGACAGGATAACTATCGCACAAAGTCGGAAAAATCCCTCTGGCCTAGTGTTGACGCAGTGGTGGATTGGGGTGTGGGACCTTTTGGTGTCCGAAAAAGTCAAAGCTTGCATGAATATTTATTTGTCTAGGTACCTGGACGTCTAGCTCCCATTTGTTGATTATTGCCAGAACCTTCCCTCCCTGACTTTTAAACCTGCCAAATTATCAAACTATTCCCTCTTGAGATACTATTGGTGGAAAAGTATTATCACTGTGGGCTATGCATTATCGGGTGGGGACTGGTGATGGGATTGCATTTAGGTTTCCAGAGCTTTGTGAATTACTCATTCCGATATACTTTGAAGTCACAGTATGTCTCGCATATTTCTTTAAGTAAAGGTTTTGGTGGGGGGTGGTAGGGGAGTTGATGTTTTAGATATGTTGAGAATTGCTCATTACGTAACAAAGCATCCTTTTGGGAAAACACTGCGCTCAAAAATAATTAAAAAAAACACTATTCTGACAATCTTGGTTTTTGATGGGAAATCAATACAATCAAAGATGTCTAGGTTATTGAAAAGATGGTGGCCTCTGAGTTTCCCACATTTATATCCGAGCTCCAGAACCGGGAATTGATGAGGCACTTCCATCTTTAAGAGCTGTTTGCAGTGCTCAAGGATGTCCTTCAATGTAAAATATGCAAAACACCTAGTTTGTGCCTTTCTCAAACACAGCCACTATCTGCCCCTGTGTTGTATAGACTTCTCTGGTGTTATCACGCAGGGATTGAGGCTAAGATGCAAACCCAGACATGCTGGTAGTCAACTAAGAAACACGTCACTTAGGTGCGCATTCAAGAATCCTTCAAGAGTTATATCACAAGAGGCTCCTGCATGGAAGTATGGTGCTACCTGGTCCTCGTGCAACAATTATATACATATCTGGCCTGATTAAGAGCAGGGCGATAGTGTCAAACATCCAGTATGTTTAAATACTGGGTGTTTCACAAATTTGCAAAATCTCGAGTTTTGTCACCAAAATTCTTTTCCCACCTTCTTTAGTGTGGACCTTCACAAAAAAACAGTAACCACATGTGGTATTTAATATATTACCCCATGTGGTAGATACCAAACCCATCCAAAACGGGGAATAACAGAAAGGTCTGCATGGCTTGGAATTATGCTGAATTATCTGGGGACCTAATTTTTGTCAGATGCGGTAACAGTCTATGAGTTTGACTGTATTACCAGAGATAATACTTCCAAACTTGTAATCAAACACAAAGTCTTAATTCTTTGTTATGTCTGCCTCCAGTTTGTCCTAGTGTTGTCTTTGTCTGTTTTTCTAATCATTGTGTATTGTCACCTGCCTTATTCCTGTAATTACATTTTGTTCTATGTGCATGCACCTGACTAATTGGGCTTTAACTTCAACGGAGCAAGCAACCAGAACAGCTTACATTTTCAACAAAGCTACAGGCTTCATATTTGATCATATCCGCCTCAATTATTAGAACACAGAACAATTGTACGATAAAATTAGGAATACAAAGCTCCCGATGAAATCTTAATGTTCAAGGGTCAGTGTAGTTCCAGAGGCACAAGGAGCACCTTTCCTCTCATTACAGCCTACCTGGAAGAATGCATTTTCTCAGGTGTTTAGTACATACGCAGTGAGACAGCAGTGACCCAGCATGTGCCTCAGCATTTACGATGCCTGCACCAATATATAACATCTCACCTTCTACAGATCCATGTGTATGTTGTTCTCTATAGCACCTGTAATGGTGCAGGAGGAGACTGACACATGTGGCATGGTTGTTGGCATAACATTTATTGTCTTGGAAAATCAAGAGAAAAACCTATCTCTCCCTAACGCTAAGAGGGGTTTCCCTGCCCCAACTAAAATACTAAGGATTCAGTCAGGATGTCTGTATAAATCAATATTCCACCACCCTGTGTCAAAACCCTGTTTCTGTCCCTTACACTTGTAACTAAACTAAAGAGGCAGTGGATCTTCTTGGTCCAGAAGCATGACTCCCTTCTTCTGGACAATAGATCACAGTTTGAATTGTATTGATATTGATATTTTATTTCTATCAAGCTCGTACACAAGTGTTTCAGAGTGCGACAAGGCAAGGGAGGAGAAGAGGGGAGAACAAAACAGCGATCTTACTAGGCCCAGTGACATTGAGAACGCACAAGTGCATGGGAGAGGGGGAGGGGAAAAGTGCATGGAAGGGGGGAGAAGTGAAGAGTGCGGAGCAAAGGAGAAACAGGACCTTTGCCTGAGGGAATGGCTTTTTTCTCCCAGGTCTCAATCCCTTTCCAAGGTACAAAACAAAGTTCCAGGTTGATATGTCAAACAAGCAGCAACGTTCTCAGTTCAACTGCAAAGGGTAAAGTTCCAGCTCAAGCATCAACATTCCTTATTGCCCATAGTTGCCTCTTCACTATTGGGTTGCTGGAGGATGCCTCCCTTTTCCAGATATCCTTTAAACTCAATTTTCCAGAGAATGACTCCCTTCTGTAGGTGTCTGACTCTCAGTGGCTTTATTTCTCTACACACAGCCCGGCGGAATGACTGCCTTCCCCTGGCTCTCTCTTTTTACTTGGCTTCACGTTTTCACAAGACCAGGCATATGACTGCCTTCCACTGGCCTTCCTTGGCTTTGTTCTCACACTCCCTTGGCTTTTACTTTCAGAGTACACCACATCAGGGGGAATGCCTCCCTTCCCCTTGCCCTTCTCCGGCTTTTTGTTACAGTTCACAACCATAGGTGGGATGTCTCCCTTCCCCTGGCCTTTCTCAATCATGTACTGCCACAAAGAAGATAGTTTACAAAAGTTCCTCTAAACCTTGGCAGACCTGGTTCACTCTCCTGCTAGGTACTGCCATGAAGAAGATGACTGCCAAAGGCTCCTCTGGTTTTTGGGAGACCTGGTTCACTCTCCTGCCAGGTACTACCACGAACAAGATGATTTGGATGACTCATCGCTTTTTGGGTGTGGGTCCAAGACCTGTGTTTGGGTCTCTTTCCCAGCGTTTCCCACCTCACCCTTGCTCGGTACTATGGGAGTTTTCCACAGATCCTTTGCGCCCTCACAAACCTTCCCAGGAACCCAGATACCTTCAGGGTGATTGCTGGCTTCCTCCGGTTGGTCTGAGGCTCTACGGGCTTCAGCTTCGGTCTTCCCCTGGCTTCTCCTGCTCTGCTGTGGGCTGCGGTGTCTCCACAGTGTCTCTTCTCTACCTGCATGTTAGGGTTTTCGCGTGCCTTCGAGGTCCTCCTCGCTGACGCTAACCGGTACGTCTCAGTTCCCTCGTTCCTGTCGCACTTGCTGGCTTTTTCCCAGTGCTCCACCGAACTGCTTCCTTGACCACGTTTCCTCCACGGAGGGTTTTTGCCTTTGGTAAGTCCTTTGTTGGTTTTTATGTTCCAATTCTGAAAATGACTAGAACGCACGCATGTGTACGTTCTCTTGAGGACTCCTCATTGCTGCGCATTTCCCTCTCATCCCTGTACCTTAAAGGTCCATCTACAGTCATCTCTACACTTCCTCGTCCGAATATCTTCCAAGGAGATCTTTTTAAGGTCACCCCTATTCTTCTTCGTCCCAGTATGTTCCAGGTTACTAAGGTTGCAGAAGCAAATGGAAGTGTGGGGTATAGAGGGTTGAGTGAAGGGACAGGAGGATGTGTAGGAGGTGATTGGAGGTGATGAGGGGTTGGCATACCGCATTTTTCATGGCTGGTCGTCCTTGTTCCTAGAGGGGGATCTCTCCCCATGAGTTCCTCCCACTGATTATCACCACTAGGGGCACTATCGGGTAGCAGCCCCACTTCCCTGGCCTCATGGAAAGGGGCTGTCCCTCAGGGAGAAGTGACAACATCCAAGGATTCGTCACACGGGTTTACCGCCGGAATACTGCCCAACTGGTAATGATCCCTTATGCCTCATAATTTCAACCAATATGGGTTACATAGACCAAAGGATATAAAATTCCTTTGCCCAAGATCGTAATGTGTTAAAGACAGGATTACACCCAACAATACAAACGTGAAGATATCTGAAGTGCTAGGTATCACTTTTGGGGGCTTGGATTGACACAAATTTAAGCAGCTGGCAAGTAGGTGTATTGTTATAATGTTTATAGTCGGCCATTACACTTTTTTTTTGGCTCACGGTGGAGATGCCTTTTTGTCTCACTTTCCCATTGTTTCACCTGCATACCCTCAATGCATAGCAAGCTCTTGTTCCGAGACATCTGTCAACTGAGCTTGCCCTTTCCAGCCTGCAGAAACTCATCAAGGGAGAGATGTAACGTTACCTTTTGGTATAAATATCCACCAAAACTATGGGAAACTCTTGAGCAGATCTCAAGACCATCATGCACCCATTAACAGTCATAATATATTTCTTCAACTCACCTAAATATCATGAACCATCTCAAGATGAAATTGCCCTTACGGCTGTCTCTTTCATTCTCCTGATTTACCCTGTTTTTTCCCAAGATACAACTACATATTTCTTAGACACATCCGTGCTTACACGTACAGTCTACCCTGTGTTATTTTACCCTATTGTTTGTTACCCGAGTATGTTCCATTTTCTTCAACAATTCTCACCCAAATTACCCTTCCCTCCCATCGCTTTCCCTTCTTTTCTGTCCTTCCACAGACTACAGTCTAGTTTAATTCCATGCTGAATCTGTTGGTAGCCTTCATGACCATCAGTCTGGCTTCAGAGCTGCCAGAAGCACGGAAAATGCTCTCCTGAACATCCGTGAGGACCTGCTCTCAAACCTTGACTCTAACATTCCTTGTGTTCTCAATTTCGCTTGATCTCTCTTCTGCCTTTGATACTGTCAACCATACCATCCCGCTCAACCGTCTCCGTGATAACCTGGGTATCACTGGTCAGGCTCTGGCTTGGCTGACCTCTTCCCTCTCAAATCGACCCTCCCAGGTCCAACTGGGGTCTTTCCGGTCTGACATCTTTTTCTCTACCTGTGGTGTCCCCCAGGGTTCCAACCTCTCTCCCTGGCTGTTCAACCAGTACCTGGCACTTCTCGCCCACCGCATCGCTGCTCTCTGCCCCTACTTTCAGTGCTATGCTGATGATACCCAGCTCATTTTCAGGCTACCCTCGGCCTCCTCTTCTCCTTCCCTCATCTCTGACTGTCTTTCTGCTATCCAGGAATGGTGTGCCGCCAACGACCTCTGCCTTAATGCCAGTAAGACCGAGATTCTACTCATCGGCACACCGACTCCCTCCTTCCCTGCAGCTCTCTGGCCGGCCTCTCTTGGCCCTCTTCCTGCTCCTACTTGCAAGGCTAAAAACCTCGGGGTCATCTTCGACTCCACACTCTCCTTCTCGCCTCACATTTCTGACGTTTCTAAGAAGTCACACTACCAGCTGCACCTCCTCAGAGGTATCCTTCCTTTCCTCTCCTTCCCCCAGAAGCTCACTGTCTCCAGAGCCCTGGTTCTCTCGAAGCTGGACTACTGTAACAGCCTCTACCTAAATCTACCTGCCACTACTCTCCGCCCTCTGCAACTCATCCAGAACAGGACTGCGAGACTTGTCCTTGGCCTCAAAGACCGTATCTCTCCAGGACTGAAATCGCTACACTGGCTCCCTGTGGCTGCGAGGATTAAGTTCAAAACCCTCTGCATTGTCCACAAGGCTTTCTGGGGCCTGGGGCCAAAATACCTTCAACTCTCCCTTCCTAAATATCTTCCTTCACGAGCACTTCGCTCATCCGCCTCTAACTCCCTCAGGGTCAGCCGCTTCTCTAAGCAACGAGTTGGTGGGAGATCTCTCTCCGCTGCAGGGGCCTCCCTCTGGAACAGCCTTCCTGCCTCCCTAAAACTTGAGGAGAACCATCTCCGGTTCCGGAAGAGCCTCAAAACCCTCCTCTTTGCTTCTGCTTTCTCTCCGTCTCTCCCCTGCTAAATCACTGAAATTGTACTAAATCAGCAACTGGGCCACTCACCAATCTCGGTCCGTGGCCCAGCCACTCTCCCCTGCACTGCCTTCCCGGCAACCCCTGCACTGCGGGACTGTCTCTTTATCCCTACAGCCCCTCTTCCCTGCACTTGTCTGCACTTATCTTGCACTTGCCACCAGCTGGCCCTTATTATTTATCTTGTTCGTTACTAACCGTGTACTGCACTTTCCCCTCTCCCGTTCCCCCTTGCACTTTTCCCGTCCCCTTAACCTTGCACTTGCGCGATCTGAATGACACCTGGCCTAGTAGGATCTTTGTCTGTCTCCCTTTGTTCCCCCCTCCCTGCCTCGTCGCGCTTTGAAACACTTGACTAGGCACGTTACAAATACCATATCATATCAATACACTGGGCGTGGTCACAATTCCCTTACACACGGACAAGGACTCAGCACTTTAAGACTACTACGGTGGTGACTCGCGCAGTATAAAAGCCAAATAATATAACATAACAATGGCCACAAGCTGTGACTTGTGGCCCCTATGGGTGGATTCTGGGGACCCAGGACATTCCCAAAGGGCATGTCTGGACGAAGTTACCACTAGCAAAAGCCAAAGACCATAGCCAGTTCCCACTCTCTGTGCCTCAGTCCATGCCCACTGTGACAAATCTGTGGATGTCGTCCATTCTCCCCTAGAGGGAGACCTTTGCCATGGGCCCAAAGTGGTGCATCCACAGTACAATAGTACTCCTTGGGGATAGTACACAGGGGGGAGGATCACATGTGAGAGGAAGCCCCTCATGGGATTGGGGACGAACCTTCCCAGTGAACAAGGTATAATCCCGCTTTATCTCAAACCCCTTCTTTACCGAAGACCAACCCCTCTTTCCTATCTTTAGATAGGGCTAACATCTTTTGTAGCACAGTCAGTCAACTTAATACTTTAGATCTGACTAGAATACCAGGGGACATTATTGGTTTTCCATATGAAGATTACAAAAGTACTGTGAATAAGAAGAGGTGCAGGAGGAAGCCGATCACTCCAGAGAACCAGAGTGAATAGTCTAGTCTTCTGCAATATTTGATTGGTCCATAGCAGCTCAACAGGAAAGTGCAGAAGTTCAAATCCCTGTCAACTAGGACGCTGAGATAGAGCTATCCTCTGAGGAGAGCCGAGAGCAGCTGGCAGGGAACGAGCAGCCGCGAGAACTGCACCAGCGAGTCCGGTAAAGAAGGGGAAATGCTGCGCACGGAGGACACAGGTACTCCGCTGGAAGCCCAGGAAGAAGGGACGGTGCAAGCAAGTACCTAAATCACCCTCCAAGAGCCGCTCCGAGAAGGACACCAAAGGCTGCAAAGCGACAAACAGTAAAGCCAAGTCCCCAAGTGATGCCGGAGCCTCGCAGGAACGTCCCGTTCCTAGAGAGATGCGAACCAGGAGAAAAGGTACGCAGGCATACCGAGAAGGGCTGGAGGTGCGGGGGAAGCTAATGGAGAAGTGTGGAAAGCATTTGAGAAAAGTCAGGGACCCTGAAAGCAACATGCAAGTGAGATGTGCACTCCCATGAGAAACCGTGAACGAGAGGGTCTGGGACCATGAAAGTAACTGAAGAAAGTGAAGGAGAACCACAGGCTTGGCAGGGAAGTGAGCCAAGCCATGGTGGATACATATTGCGAGTCTGGGACCCGCACCCATATAAGAAACCAATTTTGAAAACCACAAGAGGGTCTGGGATCTTGAAGAGTGTTGGAACATTTGAAAAGGCCATATGTACCTGGCAGGAGACTAAACCTAGTTGTGCTGTCCCTGCATTACATGTCTGGGACCCTCGCCCATATGAAAGTGACACATGCACTTGGCGCAGGAGTAAACAAAGACCTGGTGTTACAGTCTTGCGAGTCTGTGACCCACACCCATATGAGAAACAAATAAGAGGGCCTAGGATCCTATGAGAAACAGAGACTATCCATTATTGAAAAGAAGATAAGCCTCTAAATATAACCAGTCAGAAGCCAGGGGAAAGGAGCCAAACACTGGTCAGTGGAATATCGTTTATTAAAAAACAGAACATTTGGGGATCCAATATGGCCGCCGTGGGTAGAGGACACATTTGAGAGACTCTCCCCTCAGAGCCGCACATAAGGTATGTAATAAAGCAACAAAGGCAGAATAAATAAAGTCTTACCGAAGAAAACGGATCGGACAGCAAGGAACGGCTTCGTACAGAAGAGGAAAGGCGGATGCATAACCACAAAGCAGCACGGCCGCGGAGCCGACAGAGAGGGACGGGCTAGCCAACAGCTTCAGCAGCAACGGGAGAGGCAACGCAGCCTCTTACACCATGGAAAATGATTTGGCAACAGCACGAGACAACAGGTGAAAAGCGCAGCCCCGACCCAGACACAAAAAGAGAGGTACTGGCCGGCGCAGATATAATGCACCAAATAGATCTGCAAACCCGAGGACGGGGAAGGAAGGAGGCAGCAATGAGGAACGCCTCTCACTACGGCAGTGCTGGCACCCGTGCACTATCTGAGGCACGCCAGGGGGACAGATCAGTTTAGAAGAAGCAAACGTGAGTTGGGTGTGCCTCATCCGCCCCCCATCATATACCCACAACCCCCTCCCTATCTTAACGTACAGTGATCGTAGGGCAATAAAGGAGACTGTGGTGTCACGTGATCCTGCGTGCGCAAGCACGTGACACCGGGGAAAAAGGAAAATAAAGGAATCACCGGAACTGACGTAGAGTCAGTCCGGGTTTATGCATCGGAGCCGCGAGTCGCGTGGTTTGTTACGCGCGGCTGCTCCCGCGCTGCGCTGTTCGACCGCCCGTCCCCGCGCATCGGCGGAGGCGGCAACAGGCGACGAGGGGAGCTACGAGGAATCAAGGAATTGAAAACAGGCAAACTATAGCCAGGAACAACGCTGTGATTGAGGTGGTTGAAGCCCCACCTTCCAGCCTGGACAGGGGCTCCCACACACAGCTGCAACGAATCCACCGGACACTCCTGGAGGAGTCCAACAGCCCTGACCAGGTACTGCGCAGCAGCATACAAGCACCCTAGGCCCACGCTCCAACACCAAGGGGTACACCTACAACGTAACATGTCGAGCCCAAGCACCAGCCCCGGGAGAGCCGGCTCGAGTCCTTCTTCCAGGAGGAGCATCTCCTAAGAACACCCAGACCCAACACAAACATCATTTATGCCGCCATTTGACCCTTTCACCTCTGGCGCCGCCATCAGATGGGAAATCTGGCTCCAACAATTCGAGATGCACCTCGAGGCCAGAGACATCACCGTGCCCAAGAAAATTCTGCACTTTCCTCCTACTGAACATTGGTGCTGCGGCCCTGCGTCTCTTTAATGCAACACCCAACCGTGGCAGCGCAGACAACTATGACGCAGCGAGATCCGCACCCACGAACATGTTCAAGCCCGACCTCAACCCGGACTACGAACGCTTTCATTTTTGCATGGCGAGACAGTGAGAGAAAGAGACGGTGGACAAATTTCACGCCCGCCTTCGTGAAATGGCGGTAGGCTGTGAGTTCCCAGAAGAAGAATTCGCCATCCGTCTCCAAATCATTAATGGAATATCCTCTGAGAAACTGAGACGAGCTATACTTTCAGAACGTAACATACGCCTGTCACGGATCCTTGAAATGGCGCGCCTCCGCGAACAGACGGAGGACCAGGTAGCAGTCATGGAAGCAGCAATCCAAAAACTGCCACTAGACAGCCCCGGACCTACGGAAGATGTGGCAGCCATTTCCAAGCGCCAGAACACTCGCACGAGACAAGATTGGAAGCCCCACCCACCACAAGGGCGGGACAAGAGCTGCAAATGGTGCGGAGGCCCATGGCACAAAGGTGAATCATGCCCCGCATGGGGTTCCACGTGCAGGAAATGCAACCGCCTTAACCACTTTGCCGGGGTCTGTCTAAACCCACCGGACAAAGACTCGACCCCGCGCCAGGCACAAGAACGCCGGAAAAAGTTCGCACCCAGAGAAAACTCACACCCCCAGACACGAAAAGGAAAAGCCAGAGCCGTCGATGAGTCCCAGAGGTCCCCAGGCTCGAGTGACAGCGACGACAGCGACAGCAGCACGTCCCCCGATAGAGGTGACAAGAGTAGACGGAAAAAAGGGAGCAGACGGATACACCGAATCCATCTCATATCTGCAGTTGAACCACATCGGTCACGGCAGAGGAAGAGACCGTCGTGCACCGTCTTCTCCAATGGAGAACCACTGAAGGTGGTCATCGACACCGGCGCAACAGTGAACGTCATGCCGGTAGCTGCATTCAACAAACTTCACCCAAAGCCCGAGCTCCAACAAAAAAAGAGTCAGGCTGTATGCCTTCGGTTGCAAGAAACCCCTCCCCGTGCGAGGGTCATTCAAATCAAACTTCGCCCACGAGAACACCAACTGCCGCGCACGCATATATGTCGTGGACGCCGGCTGCGAGACGTTACTGAGCTGCAGGACAGCAGAGAAGCTGAAACTGATACAGTTTGCGTTCAGCCTCCAACAAGACAAACTCAACAACTTACTAAAACGACACAGTAAACTATTCCAGGGCATCGGGTGCCTCAAGGGGAGGACCATCAAACTCCACATAGACACCACAATTGAACCGAAAGCAGTTCGGCACAGACGGATCCCGTTCCACCTACGAAGTGCGGTAGAAAAAGAACTGACCAAGCTAGTGGAAGAAGGGATCATTGAAAAAACATCTGGACCAACCCCGTGGGTCTCCCCCATGGTCGTGGCGCAAAAACCCAAACAGCCGAATGCAGTAAGAATTTGCATCGATATGAGACTTCCCAACGTCGCGATCGGGAGAGAACGCCACATAACCCCCACGATCGACAAACTCATCGTAGACCTCACCGGAGCTACAGTCTTCAGCAAACTCGACCTCAGGTCAGGCTATCACCAGCTACGCCTATCGAAAGAATCCAGGTACATCACTACCTTCTCATCTCACCTCGGCCTGATGAGATACAAATGGTTGAACTTTGGAATATCCTCTGCAGCAGAAGTGTTCCAACATGAAATCCGCAAAGTTATCGCAGGCCTGGAAGGAACCACCAACATCAGCGACGACATCCTCGTATATGCCCCAAATAAAGAAGAACACCATCAACGCCTAGCAGCAGTCCTGAAAAGGCTCGAAGACGCAGGCCTGACACTCAACGCAGAGAAGTGTGAATTCGACAAGAGTGAGCTGTGTTTCTTCGGATACATATTCAGCGCGGAAGGAGTTTCCCCCGACCCGTCAAAAGTGCAGGACATCAAGGACTCCAAAGCTCCACAATCTGCCTCCGAGGTGAGGAGTTTCATGGGGATGGCTACCTACTGCGCACGTTTTATCCCTGACCTCGCAAGCGTCGCAAGTCCACTCAGAGAATTAACAAAGAAGGACCAGAAGTGGGAATGGACCGCTACTCACCAACAAGCGTTCCAACAAATCAAGGACACTCTATCTACCTCCACCACCATGGCATTCTTCGACATAAGAAAACAGACCGAGCTTATCGTGGATGCCAGCCCTTGTGGCCTAGGAGCAGTGTTAACCCAAACTGACAATGAGGGCAGAGTGTTTCCCATCGCATTTGCCAGCAGAGCCCTCACAAAACCCGAACAAAACTATGCGCACATTGAAAAGGAAGCATTGGCCATTTTGTGGGGATGCCGACACTTCAAGGTCTACCTGCTAGGGAAGCAAGCTAAAGTTTTTACAGACCACAAACCACTAATCCCGATCTTCCGAGGCTCAGCCCCCCACCCACCTGCACGCATAGAAAAATGGATGCTGCAGCTACAACCGTACAACATTGAGGTGGAGTACCGCCCAGGATCAGACAACCCAGCAGATTACCAGTCTCGTCACCCAAGACCGGCTACCGACAGTGAGCAGCACCACGCGAAAGAGACCAATGAGCATGTCTGTCAGATAGTCGCCTGCGCAAGACCGAGATCACTGACTCTACAAGAAGTCATACAGGAGACAGAAGAAGATACCGTCTTACAACACACGGCGGCAGCCATCCAGTCTGGCAATTGGAAAACTTATCTTACGTCAATTGCCCACCGCACAACACCAGCCCAAACCAAGCTCAGAGCACTGTTTGGGATCAGGCACGAACTCTCAATAGCTCCCGAAGGAGTGCTGCTGAAAGGACACCGCATTATATTGCCTGAGTCCCTAGAGGAAAGGGCTCTCAGATTAGCACACAGCGGACACCAAGGAATCGTAAAGTCCACGGCCTACCTCAAGTCCAGGATGTGGATGCCGAACATGCAGCAAAGAGTAATAGAGCTAGTCGAATCCTGCGCGGCTTGCCAAGCATCCAGGAGGCCCGAACACCCCGAACCAATTAGCAGTACCCCAAGGAGCTGCACACGCTGGGACGCAGTCAGCATGGACCACTGCACCATCGCGGGAGAAGGGTATCTACTCGTAGTCATCGACGAGTTTAGTAGGTATCCGGAAGTCGAACATGTAACCTCGACCAACGCCGCAACCACCATCCTCACATTGGAGAAGATATTCGCCACCCACGGAATCCCGAGGAAAGTGAAGAGCGACAACGGGCCCTCTTTCACCAGTCAAGAACTACGCGACTACTTCAAGGAAGTGAACGTCAAGCACCAGCGAATCACCCCGAGATGGCCCCAAGCAAATGGAGACGCAGAAAGATTCATGGGATCACTTAACAAGGTCATCAGAATCGCAAAACAACAAAGACACTCGTGGCTGACGGCTGTATACCGGTTTCTGAGAACACACAGACAGACCCCGCACTCAGCCACCGGGATCAGCCCCGCCGCCCTCATGTTCGGGGTACCTATACAAGCAGAACTCCCCATACACCCCCACTGGACAGCCCCAGAACCTGACATCCCCGCGATAGACGCCAGGCGACTAAGGAGAAACGAACAGGAGAGCATCGCCAGGCGAGCCAATCACCGGGAACTAATCCCAGGAGACACTGTCATTGTCAAGAACCGGGCACCGCCCAAGAAGATGTCCCTAAACTTTGAAACACGACCGTGGACAGTCAGCACAACCAGCCACAGCATGGTCACCGCCACCCGGGAGGGAGAAACCGTGACATGCAACATATCACACTTCAGAAAAGTACCTCCGGAGATGTGGGAAGAACCATCAACACCCCCAAGGGAAGACGGCAGAAGGACGCCACAGACTCCTCAAGGACCAGCTCCAACGGAGAGTCTAGCCACGCCAGGAAACGCAGGCGGATCACACTCGCCCAACAGGGAAACCGAAGCAGAGATCACGGGGAAAGACAGGCCTACAGAAAGGAACACCCGCTATCGCCTGAGAGAAAAGCCCAAACCGTCATGTCGCCTCCAAGGATACATAGTAGACGGAATCTACAGGCAAACGCCCAAACCAAGATGAACCCCGAGAAAGACAGCAGAGACAGTTAAGTCGCATGTTCCTCTGCCAGTCAAAACTGTATACAGGATCCCGTGTTAATTACCATGTTATTAAGTGTAATGCATAAATATCTCCAAGTTGGGGAGGAATGTGGTGTCACGTGATCCTGCGTGCGCAAGCACGTGACACCGGGGAAAAAGGAAAATAAAGGAATCACCGGAACTGACGTAGAGTCAGTCCGGTTTATGCATCGGAGCCGCGAGTCGCGTGGTTTGTTACGCGCGGCTGCTCCCGTGCTGCGCTGTGAGACCGCCCGCCCCCGCGCATTGGCGGAGGCGGCAACAGAACCCTTGGGGCCCTGACACACACCATCACAGAGACCTGCGGCCCACGATTAAGCGCCAGCCCAACCAATGAACATAACAGCAAAAGGGCCATTTAAAACTCCATGAAAGAGCTGATAAGGGAGAGCTGCGAAGACAAAATCATGCTAGCAAAAGAGCAGAAACCCTGCAGGTGGGGTGGGGGAATCTTAAGGAAATACCAGGACCCAGCGGGGGGCAAACTAATGGTGAACAGGTAGCGCACGACGCACACAACTAGAAGAGGACA
Organism: Ambystoma mexicanum; assembly: GCF_040938575.1. Taxonomy (NCBI): domain Eukaryota; kingdom Metazoa; phylum Chordata; class Amphibia; order Caudata; family Ambystomatidae; genus Ambystoma; species Ambystoma mexicanum. Next base: position 98,721,984 of record NC_090936.1, on the reverse strand, counting down.
GGACAAGAATAGGCTCATGCAACAACGAAATCGAAATCAGACAGCCACATCTCCAAGACAAGAGGGAAAGCAGCGGCGGTGGCGTCCCTACTAGCCCCCCAAACAAAACAAATAACGAGCATCAAACAACTGTGGGGAACAGAGGCAACAAAGACCTTGCTTGGGGAAAGCAAGAAACAAACCTCATCAAATCAGAAAACAGGGGCAGAAGGAACAATGGCAATGTGCAAGGAAGACATGCAAAGCTGGTTCAAGGAGTTCCAGGACCAGTTCATGGCCTCTTTTCAGACACAATTTGAAATATTGAAAGTAGAAATGAAACAATCAGTACAGGAGCTAAAAGTGGATGTCGCAAAACTGGAGGAAAGAACAGACACAATGGAAAGGGCAGTTCCGAGCATAAAAGAGGACTCGCAAAAGATGGAGGAAGCCCTAGAACATCTTGCGCACCTGGCGCACAATCTGGAAATACAAAGTGAGGACCTAGAAAATCGCTAGAGGAGATCCAATATAACAATTAAAAATCTTTTGCAACAAGTAGAGGATAAAGAACGAAATCAACTACCCAGCAGCTGTTTGCTGAAATTCTAGCGGACGAAATGGAAGACATGGTTCAGATAGACCGGGTACATCGTGTGTGCCCACGAAGAACAGGAGAACCAGGGGCACGCCCCAGGGATGTCCTGGTAGCAATTACGACCTATGGGCAGAAAGAAAGGATCCTGCGGAAAGCGAGGCTAGCAGGCAAACTTTGAATTAACGGAGAAGTGCAACTCTATCAAGACCTTGTGTAAGTCACTTCACAGAAAAGAAGGCAAATAGGGCCAGGTTTGGAAATTTCTAACTTCAAAGCCATCGAGGTACAAGTGGACCTTTCCTTTTGGATTGCTATTCACGTGGAAAGGACGGCAACACAGAATAACCACATGCGAAGAAGGAGAAATGATTCTGAACTTGCAAGAAGATACGCTAGAAGCGGATGAGGGACAACGTAGTAGGGACAAAAAAAAAGACAATCAGGGATATGAACTGTCAATGTTACAGAGAGCAAAGGGCCCATGGGGGCGGGACGGGAGGAGAATCTTGGAACTCATAGTGGGGTTTAGTATCCCCCACGCGGATATCTCTAGGTGGTTTGAGGGCCAGGCGCGGCGGACATCTCGTCCGAGCATTCATAGGAACCTGGACCCTCCTCGGGTTGCTGGGGAGAAGGAGGGTGAACAGTTGGGGATGTTGGGAGTAGGGGGGCTTAAGGGGGCACAGGAAGGGGAGGGGCATGGGAACAGAAGGAGTGGTGGTGTAGATTCAAAGTCTTAGGGGAAATAGCAAATAGAGGGGACGAAGAATAGGATGGCGTCATTATGTAAGGGGACTAAATACCCTCATTAAAAGGAAAAAGGTGGAACAGCTGGTAAGGGGGATGAAGGCGGACATACTAATGTATCATGAGACACACATTAAGAAATCTGAGAAACACCAATTAAGACTGAGAGGATTCGCTCAAATATATAAAAACAGAACTTTTGTTTTCCCTTTGAACACTTGAGACTTCGAGAACTGCTGAAGTGGCAAAAACTATCACTACAACTTTACTTTGGAGTTTTGGAATCCTTGCACATTAGTCACTAGTTACTAGAGTTAGGGCAAGAAGTAGGGTTTTGGGACACAACAGTGACAGATTAGTTTCATTTTCACATTCTGACAGTATGCTTTATGGTTCCTTGAGGCAGGAAATCCCCTTTTAGCTTTAGGGATAGAAAAGGCCTTTCGTCAACCCCTTTACTTTTATGAATAAAGGTTTATAACCATAACCATACCTCACTTGTGTCCGAGCCTTACTCCTGCACTCTCACACCAGTGACAACTACATGTGTGTTCAAGGGGAGCCTGCATGGTTAAAAGCATACCCTAGGTAATGTAGCCATGGGGCATAGTTGCAGGTCATGGCCAGTGTCCAGTAGTGGTGGCTTGTAGGGGCTCAGAGCTTTGCCATTGATCTTGACTGCAGGCCATAGCCATTGACCCCTCTGGATTGATTCCAGAGGCCTGGTGCCCAGTAGAACAACTGGTAGCTCAAGGGTGCCCAGGGCATAAGCGAAAGCAATGCCATGAACAAAATAGCCACTGCCCATGGGCAGAGGCCATGACCTGAGGCCAATAAGCTGGTTTGGGTGCGCCAGTGCATGGCTGAAGGTCATTTGACTCGGGAAGCTAGCTCAGCAGCAACGTGCTCGCCTTGGAAGCAAGACGACGCAGAGCAACGCAGGTTCCATCCCCGGGTCCGCGCTTAGAAACCTCTGGGTATTAAGCACGTTATAAATAACCTATCATATCTGCACTGTTAAGATGAGCAATTGCCTTAGCCACAGGCCATGGGCTGTGACCACTATAGGTGGATTGTTGGGCACGACCAAAGGTGCAACAACTTACAATGTCATTCAGATTGAAATATCAGTCCATCATAGTGCATATCAAAACACGCAACCAGCAATAATATTATAAAAATAACACATCCTATACAATCCTAAAAGCATCATAACATGACTACAATTTCACAGTCATAATATCGTTAGTCAAGCTCCTGCAAATCTCAGGAGCCTGCAGGATATATACTCTTAGTGCCGAAGCAACCTGTGGTTCGCTCAGCATTTTTAAATACACAAATGCAACTCTACATTGGCAAATACCTGAGTTTTTCCCAAATCAATTTTATAGTACGAGAGCAGATAAACTGATAAGTTGGACAAAACAAAAGAAAGTGCATTGCAGCTTCAACTGCATTGTATCGACAAGGACACAATTACTCAAATAGTTGAGATTTTGTCGCTAGCCCTGTTGACATTTTCAAAGGCTCTCCAGCCAATGCCTACTTGTAACAGTTGATGCTCAAGACACATGCTCTCTGTAGTTCAAATCTTTGATTGTTCCACTGAGACACGATTTTCAGCAATTTGTGATCATAAATCACTATCTGGATTTGTTCAGAAATTCGGGTTTATAAAATGTTGGGCACGATTAAAGCCAATCAAGAGTGATCTCCCATTCTTATCCATGGACTCTTTAAATAATGATCACTCGAACTCAGTTTCATAATAAGTGAGAAACTCTATTTCTACTGTTAGACAGTGTTTTAAGCCAAAGACAAAAGTGTGCACTACATGTATCATCCTTTATAAAAGTCTGGTCCAGTTCTAATTGATCTGCAAATGTAGGAGCAGAAATACGAAGCAACACAGAGAATGTATTTTCCACTGTTTCCAGCATAGAACAACAATCAATGCTCTAAATACCAGGCTGTAAAGGGCAATTACTCTTTCTTTTGCCTTATAATCTGCAGAGAAAGAATTTGGTGCTGTGTTAATCCAGTTTTAAAATACCAACAAATCCAAGTTGTATTACCTTTTATTGGACTAACTGATAATTTTATACTGAGATGGTAGTTTCATTAGCTTTCGAAGTCTCAGAGACTTCTTCATCAGATGGTGGTCACACAATAAATGAGCAACAAAGAAAATCACACAAAGCTGGACATCGCTTTTACACTTTGAACTCCACTGGCTGTTGGAAGAAGTATGCAAGGAATTCAGTCCTGCATGGCTCCTTTGTCAAAAGGGCCATACAATTATAAGGAAATCTGAAACATACTCAAACACTGAGAAGCAGTTCCCATTGCTCAGTGTAAGGGTACAGAAGTACGAGTCTGGCACAGTGGTGGCATGTTTGTTGGCAAAGACTTTTATTTACAAAAGTAAAAGAAAAGGAAAAGCCATTCTTGCCCTATTACTATGAGGGGTTGCCGAAACTCAACAAAAATACTAAGGACTCTGTCGTGACGTCCTTAAGATCCACCGTCCTGTGTCCAAAATCTATTTCCGTCCCTTACACTCTATACTAACTAAGGAAAAATTATGTGGCTTCTTGATAGAGAAGGCGGTCCCTCTCTTTCTGGATATATACTCAAGTTCAAATCTTGATAAAAAAAACAACCTTGTGGATGAATCTTTAGCTTAAAAGTTCTTGATCTTCAGTGTCCTTCCACATATATTCAAACGTAAACACAATGGGCTTCAATGGAAAATAGTCTCCCCTCGTCTTTCACCAATTCAACATGACGTCTGGTTTACTGTCCTGCCAGACTTGACAGTAGGCTCTTCTTTACAACAAAACAGAGTTTCCCCACATAAAAAACGTGGCAGGGATCTCTTCCCCTATTCTTCTTTCAGTACATCAGTGTGTAGTTCCCAGTCTGGTTTACTGGTTTGCCAGACTTGCCCTGTGGACAAATCTATGTGATCACTACACCGCCCATAGCTGCGCTTACGAAAATGTCGACGCCAATTACGCTGCTGCGTAGTGATCAGATAGATCACTTTGCCCATGACCACCGGCCTGCATTCCCCTACCTGATCCTCCCACCCCACTTACCTCACGGCAGCACACTTCTCTGTGTGCCGTTGACTCCCCGCTACCCCTGCAGCGCCAGAGTTCCTCCCACTTACGTGGGTCGGAGCTGATGCCGCAGGGAGCTTTTTTCCACCCTTTTTTTATTATTATTTTTTTTATTTTTTTTAAACCTTCTTGTCCCCCGCTTACCACAATGGTAAGCAGGGGACTTTCCGCAACCCCCGACTCCTGTTACTGCACCCAAGGAGAGTGGGGGACCCACTCGCAACCCCTGCTGTGCTTGGGTGCAGTAATGGGAGTCAGTAAAAAGAAATGCACCAAAGTCGCCGTAACTGCGTAATCGCAATTACATGGTCGACATTTTGGTGCATTTCCCTTGTGGACCACAAAACAGGCGTCCTGAGTCTCAGGGGGAGTCTCTTCCTCTCTATCCAGCTCACAAATGAAGTGTCAAGTCTGGTTCATTCCCCTGCCAGACTAGACTGTAGACATTGGATAACAAAATAAAAGTTTGGAGGGGAGAGCCACTTGCCCCTGTCCTTTCTTCAGTTTATAAGCATAGCATCAGGTCTGGTTCACTATCCTGCCAGACCTGACTGTAGACTTTCTACTCACAAAACAGAATGTTCAAATATCTCCAGATCACCACTGTAGCGTCAAGTCTGGTTCACTATCTTGCCAGACTTGTTTGTGAATCTTGGAGCTCCAAAAGATTTTTCTCTTTCCGGTAGAGGGTCCCTGACACCTTGGTCTGGTTTCTTGCTCCTTTCTTTCTTTTCTATTTGGACGCCAGATCCCTCTGGGCCTTTGTGGGATCTCCCTGATTTGCTATGCCGTTGGTTTCTCCTCTCTTTGGGTCCCAGACCCCGCAATATTCTCTCAGGATCTCCCCAACTTATTTTGGGCCTCAGTCCATTGGTTATGTGTTTCTTCACGCTGGTGTGGTCCTTGACCCCTGTGTATTACTCTTGTGAGCTTCGACCTCTTTTATGTGGGTCTCAGACTGGTATATACGGCTTTCCCATCTCTTCTCTACAGGACAGAGGAGTTTGTATTAGTGGGAGTGGAGTAGTTCCTTTATGCACCTCCTCCTTATTGGTATTTTCTCGTGGTAAAAATGATTGTTTTTACAATTTTTCTGGTGGTATTAATTTGGATTGAGGTTTCATATCTTTCTTCTCTTCTCCTGGTTTCCCTAAGTATCTTAGATATTTAGCTGCTTCTGAGTGGACTTGGGCTATTTGAATAGCCCTTTCCCACAATAGTTTACGCTGTTGTAAAATACCTCGCTGTAAAGCAGGGGAGAGGGCATTTATAAATTGTTCGAGGGCTCTGAGATAGTTTAACGGACCCTTCTGTTCCAAAACTGCATATGAACCATACCATTGTGAAATAATTTTATTTTTGGACCTGAATAAGAGGACCAATACCGACTGTCCAAGGTACGGGTGACTGCACGACTAGTATAGACAGCCTGTTGTTTCTGGTCCTGTCCTAGGTGTTCTTTTATGATTTCTCACACAGCTTACATATGTGCCTTTAACTTTGGAGCCATTTGATAGATTGGTAATATGGCACCTTCTCTCTGCGCCCAGGTCTCCTTCAGCATGTCTGAGACATCGCAGGGTTCCCTTCCAAAGAGAAGTTCAAAAGAGGCATATCCTAGGAAAGCTTGCAGAGTTTTTCTGACAGCAAAGACGGTCCAAGGTATCATCACGTCCCAATTCTTCCCATCTGTCTCTACCAGTTTTCTTAATTTTCATTTCAAGGTCTGGTTGAAACACTCTATGAGACTGTCAGTCTGGGGATGATATACTGACATTCTCAAGGTCTTGATACATAATATTTCTTTCACCTCTTGCATCAGGTGGGACAGAAAGGTTGTACCTTGATCTGTAAGGATTTCTTTTGGGAACCCCACTGTAGAGAGGGACAGTAAGAGATTTGTTTAAATGTGTTGCGTGGTATTATTACGCTTAGGAAAAACTTCTGGGTATCGAGTGGCATAATCAAGGATTACAAGAATAAAGCGGTTTCCCAGTTTAGAGGTCTCTAGCGGTGCCACGATATCTGTAGCACTCCTAAAAAATTGGACCTCAATTATTGGTAAAGGTTTTAAAAGGGCAGGTAGTATGGGAGTATTGGCCATCTTCTTGTAGATCTCGCAAGATGCTATAACATTTTTGACGTCAGCAAAGTCACCTGACCAATACAACCTACGTATTATTTAGATGTGGGTTTTCCAGATTCCTCGGTGAGCTGAGGTTAGATGGGAGTGTGCTAACTCTAACACAGTTCGACTATGACTCTGGGGAACCATCAGTTGCATTTGGCGCACTCACTCAGGTAAGACATCGCCTCTATATAAAAAAAAAAACTTCCTTTAAGAAAAAGAATAGACTGGCCGGTCTACGTTCAGCTTCTTCAGAAACTACCTTGTTCAAGGCTTCCATGAGAATGGGATCATTTCTCTGGGTGAAGTCAGGTAAGGGAGCAACCTCCTCTATTTCTTCAGGGCTTCTCTCTAGAACTGGGAGGTCTGCTTCATCAAACCTTTTTGAACACTGTTCTGTCTTTTCCTGTTCTGCTACTTCTTGTGGAACTGGGAATAAGGCTTTCTCCAAAATACTGTGAGCAATCTTTTCCCCTTCTCTCACAGTAAAGAAATCTTACTATGATTATGCAAAAGAACTTTAACACCTCCCCAGAAATCATGGTCTATGACTCCAGCCATAACATCCAACCCATGTCTTCAGGCCAAACTAGATTTGGAGGTGAGACTAATATAGTTTTCCTATGAAAGGGTTTAGCGCCAAACCCGTATGGATCAACCGCCTCTTACCGGTATTTCAGTTTCATCAGTGCTTTGCAGGTCAAATCCTATTGATTCAGCTATAGCTAAGGTGGGGTTTCTAGCCATAGGGCAAATTTCGTGAATTTTATGGGTCGCCAACTTCTATTAGCTGGTATAGATCCCACCATTGACACCATTTGTGGTGAGCCAGAAGAAGGATACAGACTCTCAGAGGGCTTGATGTACAATATTTTATTAAAGTAATATTAGAAGGCCTAACGTTCCCTATCTCTATATGATATGATATGATACGGAATTTGTAACGTGCCTATACACAAGTGTTTCAAGTCGCGACGAGGCAAGGGATGGGTAACAGAGGGAAGACAGAGACAACGATCCTACTAGGCCAGGAGTCATTCAGATCGCGCAAGTGCATGGGAAGGGGGAAGGGGGACGGGGAACGTGCAGGGGCAAGGGGGAGGGGACAGTGCAGCACATGGGATAAATAGAATAAAGAACAATAAGTAAAAGTATGGCAAGCTGGTGGCAAGTGCAGACATCAGGTGTCAAGTGCTGGTAGGGGGATTGTAGGGATACAGAAAACAGTTCCCAAGTGTGGGGGTTGCCAGGGAGACAGTGCAGGTGTGCGACTGGCGGGGTAGGGAACCAAGGCCCGAGATCAGATGGTGGCCAGGTAACCAGTGCAGTTTCAGTTTCAGACTGGAAATTCAGCAGGGGAGAGGAGGAGATAAAGCAGAAGCAAAGAGAAAGGTTTTGAGGTGCTTCCGGAACCGGAGATGGTTCTCCTCAAGTTTCAGGGAGGCTGTTCCAGAGGGAGGCCCCAGCCGAAGAAAGAGATCTACCACCAACTCGTTGCTTGGAGAAGCGATAAACCCCGAGGGAGTTGGAGGCGGATGAGCGAAGAGCTTGAGAGGGAAGATATTTAGGAAGAGAGAGTTGAACGTATTGAGGCCCCAGGCCTCAGAAAGCCTTGTGGAAAATGAAGATGGTTTTGAACTTAATCCTCGCAACCACTGGGAGCCAGTGTAGAGATTTCAGTCCTGGAGAGATACGATCCCTGGGCTTGAGTCCAAGGACAAGTCTTGCAGTCCTATTCTGGATGAGATCCAGAGGGCGGAGAGTAGAAGCAGGCAGATTTAGAAGGAGGCTGTTGCAATAGTCCAGCCTAGAGAAAACCAGAGCTCTGGAGACAGTAAGCTTCTGTGTGAAGGAGAGGAAAGGAAGAATACCTCTGAGGAGGTGCAGCTGGTAGTATGACTCCTTGGAGACGTCAGAGATGTGAGGACAGAAGGAGAGTGTGGAGTTGAAGATGACCGCAAGGTTTTTAGCCTCGCATGTGGGAGCAGAAAGAGGGCCAAGAGAGGACGGCCAGAGAGTGACAGAAAAGGAGGGAGCGGGTGTGCCAATGAGGAGAATCTCAGTCTTACTGGCATTAAGGCAGAGATCATTGGGGGCACACCACTCCTGGATGGCGGACAGACAGCCAGAGATGAGAGAGGGAGAAGAGGTGGCTGAAGGTAGCCTAAAAATGAGCTCAGTGTAATCCGCATAGCACTGGAAGTTGGGGCAGAGAGCGGCAATGCAGTGGGCAAGAAGTGCCAGGTATTGGTTGAACAGCCAGGGAGAGAGGTTAGAGCCCTGGGGAACACCACAGGTAGAGATAGAGATAGAGGAGAGGAAGGACCCAAGTTGGACCTGGGAGGGTCGATCAGAGGAAAGAAGTCAGCCCCGCCACGGCCTGACCAGTGATACCCAGGTTATCACTGAGACGGTTGAGCAGGATGGCATGGGTGACCGTGTCAAAGGCAGAAGAGAATCAAGAAAGATGAGGACATAGGGGGTGTTGGAATCAGGGTTGGAGAGCAGGTCTTCACGGATGTTCAGGAGAGCAGTTTCCGTGCTTCTGGTAGCTTTGAAGCCAGACTGATGATCATGGAGACAACCAACAGATTCAGTGTGGGTGGTCCATACCTATGTTACTAAGGTGCTAGTTTGACAGCCGTGAGTGTCCCAAAGAAATAAGTCCACTGTCCCAAAAACGACCCTAAGTGACCTTATCACTTCTGAAAAACTAGCTCAGGTCAGGAGAATTACTCCCTTCTCCTGAGGGTTACTTCTAGTACCATGTAAGGATTGATGAGGTTGTTGGGTTGGTGTGCTGTGCAGGAACCATCATTTCCGGAACAACACGCTGTGGCATTGTCAGGCAGAAGGAGCGGGCTTCTGCAGGAGAAACTACATTTCCCATCAACACCGGCAGCGGCCATGTGACAGGACAAAGAGGAGAGGCTGCTGGGTCGGCTTCTTAAGAAATGCCTCAGCCTGTGCCGCTTGCTGGTGATTACAAATATATGCAGGCACGAGGTGAGAGCAGGAGCAGCTGAGGACGAAGGTTTGGGAAGGCGTGTGCATGGCAATACGAGAAGTGGATAAAAAAGCGGGTGCAGGCTGAAAGGGCTGGTCCTTTCTCCGTGGTCTTGTTCTGCTTAGCTCTGCAGCTGGTGCCGAGTTGCCGCGTTGCGATCTCCCAGAACGACCTCAGGAGACTCACGGGTCAACAGCATTTCTTCTCAACGCACTACCAAGCTCGCCTGAGGGTACCGCGGATGGTCCCTCAGGCCAAAGATAAGTAATTTTTGGCAATCTATATACTGTGACATCTGCTGTTTTGGGTAAAGGTGCATGGGTCAAGCAATGCTATCACATGGAAAATAAGGCATACTCTAAACACGGAATGCTTCAGAGACCAGTGTGGAAAAGAGAGGGTTCAGTGGATGATTGATTGGGCATTTCCTATTTATTGCAAAACTCATTTCATGCTTCCATAGCGTTTGCAGTGATATGTACTTGTCAGCGTCAGGGTTCAATGGGCCCATTACATGTGCTTATGTTTGTGCTATTTTCTGGCAACCACCTGCTTCTATTTGTATAATGAATGTATCAGCATGTTGGACAGGAGGACAGTAGGGCAGGAGAGTACAGATTTTTCTGAATAGGAGCTATTGAGTAAGGAAGGGCAGTCTGCTCGGGCAGTTGGTACAGGACATATCTGGTCATTCTACTGCTGAAGGTGCTTAGGTTTGATGCAAGTTATTTGGTTACAAATGCTATGCGTTTTCCCTTTCTCCCCTTTCCCATCCATTTATGTTTCCTAACCCTCTTTCTGGTGTTCCTAACTTCCCCTACCCTTCCACAACTTCTCCCTAACCCTCTCCCCCCCCCCGCTGGCTGCCACATGGTGACCTGTTATCTACAACCAGGAACCCGTGCCAAAGTTGGGTGGAGGGTCGACTTCCATTCGGCTTCCGTGGTCAGAGTGAAGTTGTGTTAGCTCTTCAGTACAATCAGCAAATAGTCTTTTGTGACTTCTTTGATTAGTCTCCGAAGTTCCTCAATTATGTTATTGACTTTTCCCTGGTCTCTGCATCTCCCTTTTGGGGTTTCCTTCTTAGCTTTATGTTGGCCCTGGGCCTCATCATCTTCTTGACAAGTCATCTTACTTTGATATCCTTTCTCTCTTGTGTAATAACAGTTTCAATAATCTTGGTCAAGTTGACTTTGTATCAGGCTCAGTTGCCTAGTTCCTCTGAACTCTGATTCATCTTTCCCTTTCTTAATATCTTGGTCTTGTACAGGATGAGTTACTTCCCCCCTTCCCCTGGGTATTTTTATGCAATGTGTTTCTCTCTGGTTGTTCAGTCTTTCAACAATACTTTCTCTTGACTCACAACCTTTATATAGTTACGTTGTTGCAAAGTTAACTTTGTTTAATAACTTCTACTGTGACAAGTTAACTCTGTGTTATAATGTTCTTGTACAGAATGACGCATTACTTCCCCCTTTTCCCCAGAGTATTTTTATGCATTGGGTTTTTCTCACGTTGTTCAGTTTTTCAACAATCCTTTCTCTTGATTCACAACCTTTATAGTTATTTTGTTCCAAAGTTAACTTTGTTTCATAACTTCTATTGTGACAAGATAACTGTATTATAATAATCTTGAACAGGATGACAAGCTATTTTCCCCTTTTCCCAGGGCCCTTTTATACAATGGTTTTCTTTCAAATTGGTCAACTTTTCAACAATCCTTTCTCTTGATTCGTAAGCATCATAGTTACTTTGTTTTAAGGTTAACTTTGTTTAATAACTCCTACTGTGACTAGTTAACTGTGGGTTATAATGATTCACTTGAATTCTCCCGTTCTCCCTGTTACCTTGTTTGTTTGTTTGTTTGTTCCTTCCGGCAGAGGAACGTACTCGGAAGCCATCTTGCTTTGGAGCTCCCTCTCGACTCTTTCACTGCCCTTGCCTTCTTTTCTCTGACGTCCATCTTCTCTCGTTTTTCCTGGTTCCCCCTTCCCTGTTGCCCTCATCTCCTGGTGTTACATATGTTAGGGCATCCCCCAGCCTACGTCTGTTGTCTCTCTCTTAGTTCTCTTCTCGTTCTCTTTCCTCGTGACCCACACTTCGTCCTTGTCCCTGTGAATGGGACATTCTGAATTAAAGGGACATGATCCTTTTGCATGAAATAATAATATCCATTAGGAGTTTCTTCATCCCAGTTCTGATACTTTGCCGTTTCTGGCATATTGAAACAGCCCATGTAGGCCATGGTATGTGTGGCTTGAGGAAATGCCTCACAGGAACGGGGGTCCTTGTCCCCAAAGGGGGAGTCTCTCATGTTGAGGTCTCACTTGCCTCTTCACCTAGGGAGGGTATTGTGGAGTGGGCTCACCTGCCTAGCCTCATGGGGTGGGGGTGGGGTGGGGCTCTCCCCTGGGGAGAAGGGATGAATTCCCTCTATTCATTACAGGTACACAAAGCTTTGACAAAGGCCATGCAAAGTGACCTAGCCAATACGGCTCAACATGGGGTACTATTTCTATGGCTGAAGGCCATTTCCTGGGTAAAGTAATTAATTGCCTTGACCGCAGGCCAGGGACAGTGCCTACTGTAGGTAGTTTTGTGGGCCCAGCCATGGCAGATGGGAACACCCTGGGCAAAGTGAAGACTGGCCATGACTACAGCCAAGGGCCAGTGGCCAGTGGTCACTACAGGTAGGTTCAGAGGGATTGGGGCTTGGCCAAAGGCCATGCCTGAGGGAATGTTGCCACTAGCAAAGTCGGCAGGCTATGCATAGTGCCCAGTACAATGGCGTGGGTGCTTGGGGCATAGCTGGATGCCGCGTATATTGACCACTGTGACTGGGTTTGGGTGGCCCAGTGCATGGCTGGAGGCCATGCCCTGCTTAAATTTACCAATGAGTATGATTGCAAGTAATTGCCAGTAGTCAGTGCCAACTGCTTGTGGGGGCCTGTGGCATTGCTGAGGGCCATGCCCCAGTCACTGGTCATATGCACAGGTCATGGATTGCGGTCACCATAGGTGGGTTCAGGGGGCCAGGGCATGGCTAAAGACCATGCCCTGAGCAAAGAATCACAAGAAAAGGCTGTGAGCATTAGAGATGACAGGTCAGGGTCATCACCAGCAAGTGCTGCAGAACATGGCCAGTGCCCACTGTGGGTTGTTTTGGGGAGCCCAGTTCCAGTGAGGGCATGGGGTCCATGTCCTGACCAAAGTAACTATTGGCATTGGCCACAGGCCATGAGCAGTGGCCTCTACGGATGGATAAAGGGTTTCCATAACATGCTTGAAGGCCATGCCCCAAGTGGAGTGTCCATGGACACATGCCAGGGACTCTAGCCATTATGGTGAGGTTTCGGAAGTCCTGGCATGGCTAAGGACAATGCCACTTGCAAAGGTATCACTAGAAAAGGCAGCTGGTCATAGCCGGTGCCCACTGTGTATGTGGCTTGGGGGTGCAATGGACATAGTTGAATGCCATACAAAACCCAAAGTAACTACTTTGACCACTGGCTGTGGTGAGTGCCCACTACCTGTGGCTTGACATGGCCCAGTACACTGACAAAGGCAAGGCCCCTGGCATGGCCAGAGACCACTACATATGGGTTTTGGGGGCATTTTATAAGACCAAATGCCATGTCGAGGCCACAGGGCCATGGCCAGAACCCACTGCAGGTGCTTTGTGGTGACTGTGCGATGGCTAAAACCAATCAACAAGCCAAGCCACCAAAGGCTATGGCCACATGCCAGTGCCTATCACCACTATAGGTAGGTGCAAAGGGCTAGTACATGGCCAAAGGCCGTTTCCTGGCAAAATGCGACAAGAAATGGCTGTGACCAGGGTCCATTGTAGGTGAATTGGGGGTGCTTGGGGCATGACTAAAGGCCATTCCCAGGTGAAAGTTATGCAGTGCCTTGGGGTGCCCACGGCATGAATGAAGGCAATGCAAAGGGAAACATGACTAATGGCCAATGCCAACGGCCATGGACTGTACCCACTACAGGTGGGTACAGAGGGCCAGGTTGAAAGATATGCCCTTGGTAAGATAATCACTGGACATGGCTGCAGTTTATGGGCAAAGCTCAGTATTTATGGCCTCTAAGTGGCTATCGGTCCTGGCCACAGGTCATGAGCAGTGGCATCTATAAGTGGCACAATCGAACCCATGGCATGGCTGAAGGCCATGTCACAGAAAAAGTGGTCATAGGCCATGGGCAACTACTACTGCATTCAGGTGGACCAAGGCATGGCCAAAAAACATGCTCCTTGAAAAGTACCAATGATGGTAGCTTGGGAGTTTCACGGCCTTTTACTATGCTCTTGGCAATATGACCACTGTTTATGACAACTGGCTGTGCCCAGTGTGCTGGATGTGTGACTTGGTCAAGTCCCCAGAAAGTTAAGAATTAAGCACTTGGCCTAATGAGATGCACAAGCAAATCTACCACTAACACAGACCAAAGGCCATGGTCACTACACACAGTGGGTGGCTTGGGGTGCCAAAAGCATGGGAAAAGGCAATTCAGCAGGCAAAGTGACTACTGCTAACAGCCACAGGCTGAAAACTGTGCTGACTATGGGTGGGCTTGGTGGGCACGGTGCATGGTTGAAGGCCATGTCCCAGGCTAAGCCCCCATATGACAGTGCCACAGGCCATGCAAAGTGTTACATTGGATGGGTCGAGGATGGTCGGCCCATGGCCAAATGACATGCCCTGGTAAAAGTGACCAATAACCATAACCAGAGACCATAGCCTATGGCCAATACAGTTGTTCTGGGTGGCCAGTTGCACCCATTTGACCATGCCCTAGTGATCAATAGCCATTATGGCAGGTCACAGCTGGTACCCACTAAGGGTGACTTTGGGGGCAGAGGATTGGAGGAAGGCCATGCCCTGGGCAAAGTGATCACTGATTAAAGTTTCAGGCCTTTGCCTGTGGCTGTCAAGGGAGGATTAAATGGACCTGGGCATGCCAAGAGGTCATGCCAAAGGCATTGGTTGGTGAGCCCAGGGAATGGCCTAAGACCATGCCTCAGGCAAATTGACCAAGCTCCGGCCATGACCCGAGGCCAAAGACAACAATATGCACTAAATTATCACTAGCAAAGCTGACAGACCATGGCCAGTTCCCAAGGCTGTTGGCTTTGGAGTTCCTGGGGCATGGCTGAAGTGTCAATGTCCACTACAGGGGGCTTCAGGTGGGACCATAGCATAGCCAAAGGTCATGGACCACTGTTTACCACAGTTTACCCAACCTGATTCCAAACACAGTAGAACCTACATAGGCCCACAGATAACGGGTGCTTGTGATCTGCACCCGTCAACATCACAGCTCTTCTGCACCAGTCTGTTCCATTCTTAATAACGCTGCGCCACCCTTTTTTTCTTACGGAGTCATGCACTGCAAGGCCAATATTATAGGCATAAGTGTGCTATACAAGTTCAAATACCTTACCATTTCCTTAGCATCTTTCTAAATCTGAACATTCCCACACATGACCCAATGGAAATAAGTAAAAGAATTTCAAAGGCACTATTAAGACATTTTGTGTCACATTACAATGCAATCTCTCAGGGCACTTGGATCCATAAAATCACAACACTTGCTTTCTTCCCATAAAACTTTAATGAGAAAGTCTATTGTTATGATATGTTATCTGTTTTTGCACAGCCGCCAATGAAGAATTCTCTTTGTTCCTGTGTGGCAGCAGTGAACCTTGCATTTTCTAATGATACTGGGAACTTCATTTTCTTCCTTCTTATGGTCCAGTTCCCCCTCTATCTTATCAATAAGTATGCAGTGGTGGTAATAAATTCAACGACTTCGCCGATAGCGCTTGCTATTATTAAGTTCATTAAAGCCGGTAAGCGCGGAGCAAAATGTAGTTACGGCCAGCAAGCATAAGTATGTGTGCATATCACAGTGTATAAAATGTGAGAAAAGGGGGAGTGTCAAAGGAGTGGTGCAATGTGGCGTCATATAGAAAGTTATAACAATGTTGGTCATTCACCATCCTGAAGGACTTAAATGTCTTCCAATTTTCCCAGCAGCAGATATGCATCTAAATACACCTAAATAGGGAACATGCAGTAAACAGTGAACAGCATAATTTGCTGAAGACACAAGCATCAGCTTCTCATTCTGACAAGGCCTCAATAGTAATGGGGCACATACATTGGTGTGAAAACCTTAATCAGGTTACATTTTGAGCAAGTAATGTTTATGATTCCCAAAATACCAAAGCCTTTGTGAATTTGATCCTGCTATTCACACCATTATACCCTTTACGACAGGTAATATCTGTCGCCTGGAATTAGTAATAGCTCACTAATTGGGATTAGCACATGGATTCCATTATAGACCTCCAACCAACCAAATAAAAAAATGATTGGAATTCAGTCTCTAATCTCTGGGATAGACCTTATCCCATAACATTCTGACTCGAGCAGCAGCCTGGCAAGCAACACAGCAGCCATGTTCTTCAACTGGTTGAAGGCAGAGCGGGAAGCTCAATTCCCCAATTAACTAAAGCACTGAAACAAAAGTTGTAAAGTTCATGTCACAAATTCCATGTTCGTTACATTAACATTACACAATATTTGCCGTGCTAATATTTTCACCACAATAAAAACGCTCTCCTTTGTAGTTGCACGACTCCATTTGGCATTAAAGGCCTCTGGAAAGTTCATCATCACTGGGGTAATGAGCCTTCCGCAACACATAGCTTTGGGTTGGGGCATTATCCCTCGATAAGGACCCCTTTCTCAGTCTGTAAGGCCTAACTGCATGTTAAGAATGTATTGCACTTTGCTACCTAACGTTAAGGTCGCATGCACATCTAATTCCTCACATTAAGATGACAGGGCCGCTTTCATGGCCCCGTCAGGGGAGTGAGGGAGCCCAACCCCCTAACACTCCTCCCAGCGGACTGAGTGCAGGCAGGCCCCCTTCCAGGCCCTCCTTACCTGATGAGGACGTTCCTCGTCCGAGAACAGCATCCAAGCTGCAGGAGAGGAGTCCGCGTGAGGTGGCCCAGCACTGCAGGTAGCAGCACCACAACAGAAGGAGGTGAAGGAAGGCGGTGTGCTGCTCCACAGAAGAAGTACAGGGGGTGTGGCCAACACCGCGGGGGCGTGGCGGTGAAATCACGTGCCCAGGAAACGCGAGCGTGTCTCTAGCAGATGGAGCCTGCTGGAGCACATGCGCATAAGGCTTCCACTAGGCCTTCAGGGGCATTACAAACTAGAGCGGGCAAGAAGGTATCTGGGGTTCTGGCCCCGTTATGCCAAAACCACTACACCACCAGAGGTTATGACAAAGAAAACCCTGGACTACAACTTACTACACCACAGGCAATATCAATATTTAAAGAAATACCGCTAACCCACCAGAGAAAGGACCTTCCTGAAGGTCCAGACAACCAGGGACAACAATTCCTTAGAAAATACCTTACCCGCCATGGTAGAAATGCGGCAAGTAGCCAATGCAAGAAGTGGGTGGGGCTTACAAGCCCTTATGAACTTTATTAGGTCTTTCCCCTGTCACACACCCTGGAAGCCAGATAGGTTATTGGTCAGGGTAAGTTGGCTAATCAGTGCAGGAGTTGAGCTATATAAAGGGTAGTGTGGGAACAGGCTAGTTGTCACGTTTTGGACGCTCTGCTTGACTTACCACACGTCTGTGGCGATGGTGTGGTTCAAATAAGTAAGGCCTGTCCCTCGTAGAGGCCAGCCTTCTACCCCCTTCTACATGTTGAGGCTGGTGTGCCTCCCCGGGGTACAGACCTCAAAATACAAGGGGAACCCTTAGGGGAAGAAATCCCTTGCAAGCTGGACGGATCGGAGGAAAGCTGGGGTGGTCCTTCTGGGAATCCTGAATGTTCATATAAGGTTGCAGGCAGCCAAAATGACGGTCTGTTGGAATAGCAGGACTGATGAGATGAGGAAGAGGAAGGAATGGGACTGAGACAGAGTACGGAGGAGTAGTGCAGGAAGCAATAAGACGGGGGAGCAGAATAGGACAAGTAACTAAGGACAGTGTCTATGCAACATACCTGGAAGTTGCAACGTGAGGTCTGATTCTTCGGAGCAGGCTTAGTTCCTATTGTGTGACGTCAGGACATCACGTAGCAGTCGAACCAGTAGATCATTAGTGAGATTTCCAGCGTAGGGCGTATTGTCTGCGGACCCGTGTTACCGCCTGGACTGTTGCTGGCCGCTGTCTCCTTCCATGGGACGGTATCCTCTGTATTCACGGTTTGGCCTTCTATCGTTTGGTTAGTAATTGGGATGGCGCCTGCCAGAGGTGTTGCTAGGGGGGGCTAAGGAGGCTATAACCCCAGTTCTTTTGGTTGTAGCCCCGGATAGAAGCTCAGGGGATACAGCCAAAAGACTAGCTAGCCCCGAGTCCCAACAGTCCCAACATGCGCCTATCCCCCGATTCTTTCCAGAGCAAGCAACACCCCTGGCACCTGCTTTTTCCTTCGGGGAGGCGACCTGGGTGATTGGTGCGGGGGTGTTCCTGCAGACAGCCTTGAAGTGGTCTTCTCCCCACAGGCTGCACACTTCTGACCCAAAGCAGGACATGTGCCCTCATGAGCGAATTCGTAGCCGCACCTGTAGCACGATTTTGCAGGGTGCTGACCTTGTCGGGTGTGTTGGTGTCAGCTTCTTGATGATCTCCTGGTCTCTGGGTTCTGATGATATCTTTACCCGTACCAGACTGACCATCTGTTGCGCTACCACAGGGTCGGTGCAGACCTTGATCAGGAATTCATCAATGGTCTGTTCTTTCTGGAGGAGTTTCTTTTTAAATTCAGCAGACTCACACCCCATGATGACTTTGGAGCACAGTGCTTCATCATTTGAGTAGCGATGGAATGCACAATGTTTCATGTGTTTGCAGAGTCTTATGACATAGTTATCCATGGTCTCGCCCCTCTCCTGCATGAAGATGTGGAAGATATGTCTTTTGTAATCGACGTTGGTCTGTGGGGCAAAATATGTCAAGTGCTTCTCGAATCTCATGAAGCATTGTCTTCTCTTCATCAGCCAGCTCATATAGTATGTCCCGTACTGTTGCTCCCACTGCCACATTCAATATGTTCTTTTTTCGTTCATCGCCCATAGGGCCCATTGCCCCCACATATACTCTGAAGTCCTTCATCCATCTGACCCACCAGGGCCCTAGATTGCCTGTGTCTGTAAGGTCAAATGCTTGGGGCAGCTGCAAAGGTGGGATATCGCCCTGGATCTGGTGAAATACCTCTGAGGGCCTAGCAGGCACAGTGTCAGCAATGTCCTCCTCTGACATGTTTCCCACCCTGCTTCTTCACTGTGGCACGTGTGCCTTCCTGCCCCGCCTCACATCTGGATCGTCAGGATATTTATGCCTGCACTGGCTCGACCTCCAGCAGCCGAAGTGTTGAGCCGGCAGGCTCCTTTGGACTTGCTTGCAGTATGATGTGTGGCCTCTGGGGGGCCACATGCGTCAAAGACTGGGACTCAGCTACGCCGCCGTAGCCTGGGCTGAAAGTCTGACACGTGTGCCGCTTCTCTTGCGACCACGCCTGTGAGCCGGAATACTGGTGCCGCCCGGGCTCACACCCACTTGCGGCCCGAGTTGTAATTTACAGCTGTGGCAGGCTGTTCCAGCGGATCGCCTTCTTGGCAGGCATGTGGGACGTCAGGACCTCACTGGGTCCAACCTCCTTGTCGCCAGTGTTGAGGAGTGAGCTTGCTCTCGTGAGGCACCACTCTAATACTTTATGTTGCGCCATGCGCAACAATGAAAGGAGGCCCACACAGTGTCAACCGGTCTCAACCCAGTCTTTATTTTAACTGCCTTTTACATCCTGGCTTTCGGTCCCTCACTTCCACTTCCCGTCTCCCACCCTAGCCCCACCTTCCACATACCGATGTGGATCAAACATGAACATGACAACAGTGTGTGATGGAAACAGCAGAACCCAACAGTATGCCCCATTCCCAGGCGCTCAATACCAGGTTTGGATGGGTGAAGCCTGTGAAACCTCTGGATCAGCACTGGTGCATGAACATAATGGGCCGGTTCTCATGTCCTGTTATTGGGCCCATAGCTCTTCCAGTCCACCAGATACTGTAAAATGCCCCAACAAAAGCGGGAGTCACAGATGTCAGACACTTCAAATATTTGCGAACCGTATACAGAAACAGACGAGGGCTTATTGGGCTGCAGCTGACCAAAAATGGCTGGGACACAAGATCGTACATATGATAGGACATATGAAATACCAGATTAATTTGTCTTCAGGCGACAGGTAGTTGAAGCCGAAATGCCACAGGTAAGGTACATTCAATGATACGGAATGGTCCACAATAGTGCATAGCCAATTTTGTTGGCACCAAGTGTCGGGTAAGTATCTCGGAGGCCAACCAAACCAGATCACCCATGCCAAAAGAAGATGCTTCCCTCCTGTGTTTATCCACATTCATCTTCATTCTGTCGTGAGCCAGACATAATTGTTTCTTCACCACAGCATGAGTATCTTGCAATTCTTGACCTTTGTCTCGGCCAATATAGATTGCCCCTGCATACTGCGCAGGGAGTCTTGATTCTATTAAAGACACATAGGTGAGCATTATGCTTCAACTTCTTTACTTCTACTCTTCAGCACTTTCAACAAATAACAGAAAATGCCATAAAAACATCTAATTTATTTTCCTTTAAACTACTTTTCCCTTTATCTCTACAGTCCTCTGTAGTCCTTCCTATTTCCTGTTTGTGGCTAGTATCCACATCCTGTTTCTATGCTCCGCCTCTTCGTTGGATGCTCTGAACTGATCTTGAATTATGTCCCAAGTATATTCAAACAAACACAACCTTGAACTTTTGGTCTTCTGAGCCTCGGGCTCCATTCCCTGAGTCCAACTATGTCTTGCCATTGATGTTGTTGCGATCAGCCATTCCTCCCCACTTGCTCAAGGGGGCTTCTGGTCATCTCCTACAGAACAGACAAATAACATTGTTAAGGGCGGGGCAGGTATTGCCTATATAAAGGACAAAATCAAACATATTAACATGTCTGTCATTTGCAATGCCTGTGCTGGGTGGGATAGTAATGCTCGCCTCCATGTCTTTAATAGAATCAAGACACCCTCCGCAGTATGCAGGGGTAATCTTCATTCTATGTTAAGACCGAAGGCGAGCATTATGCTTGTTCGCAAAGCTTCTCATTACTCCCTCTGCCATTGATGTCACTGGCTTTAAATAAAAGGTCTTAAAAGCGCTATTGCTAGCCCAATCTGCTGCATGCAAAACTTCACTCAGGGCTACTCCTGCTGTAAATTCCTTGGACGCCGTAGCTCCCCTCCCCGAATGCGCTCCAAATCAGGTCAGATCAATCACCGCCAGCTGCATGACCTCGCTGACCCATCTGTCTATGGTGGCTGTAGGTACCGCTTTATGCGGTTTCCTACATGCTATTAGCAGTTGAGACACTCCTGCTGGGCTCCGCTCCGCTGTCCTGCTTTCGTATTCTCGGATACATGATGCTACACACAGTTGTGGTTGGCTGGTCCGATAAGGGTATGAGATTGAAGAGGAGTTCGTCTTCGTCCTCCTAGTGAGTGTGAAGGTAATCCCATTGGGTCCATATGCTTTTTCATCTACATCTAATGCTTTGACGTCTGAAACCACCCCGCACAAGACTACACATAACAGCATGGCCAGTTTGCCTGATAATTGCTTAAGGGACAAGTGCTTATTCGCCGGCCAGCTCGCTAGAAATTACAGCACTATGTTCACGTCCCACAGCTGCAAGTATTTCACCTCTAGTGGGATAAGGAAACAAGCTCATTTCATGAGCCAAGCTACTGATGGATGGTCCCATAGTGGTGCTCCGTCCACCTGCTCACACCCTTCTGATATCGTTGACCTATAGACTCCTCTGGTCCTGAAGGCTTTGTCATTCCCTAAGAGTGAAGCTAGAAAATGAAGGACTGCTACTACAGGGGCAGAAATGGGATGAAGAGCTCGCCTACTGCACCAGGCCGCCCAGTGGCTCCATGCTGCGTCGTAGCTCCTTCCATGTGACTTCCATATGGGTGCCACGATTATTATCGTCACTTTCTCTCTGCGAACCTTTGCCAGAACTCTGCTCAACATCATGAATGGGGGAAACGATTAGTGCAGCTTCCTGTACCAATCCTGAAGAAACGTGTCTGTGCCTTGTGCTGCTAGATCCAGTCTCCAGCTGAAGTACTGGTCCTTTCGAATGTACAGCCTGCAGGCAAACATGTCTGTGTCTATGGGACTCCATAGTTTTTCCTCCTGCTTGAAAATTTCTGTGTCGAGCTTCCAGTTGCTAGAATCTGTCAGGTGATGCGAATTCCAGTCTGTTCTCACATTGAGAATTTCACGGAAGATACTCGGCTGTCACTGAGATCCCCGTCTGTAGGCAATAATGCCAGAAATCTTTTGCTAGTTCTGCGAGGAGTCTGGACTTCGTACCTCCCAGGTGATTTATATATCTGACTTCAGAGATGTTGTCCATCTTGAGCACGGTGCAACAGTTTACTTTGCTTTTCATAAAAACTTGTATCACTAATGATCCAGCTAACAGTTAGGTCTACTAACTAGTAGACCTACTAACTAGTAGTAGTACTAGGTCTGGACGGTCCCCGAAAATTGCACGCCCGTTCCATGCTTCCATATTCTACAGCCACCATTGTAATTCTGTGTTCGACTCTTTGTCTAGAAGTATGGTCTGATGGTACCTCAGGTCCTGCTGCAGATGCTTGATCTTTAGCCTTTGCAATGCCCTATAATGAAGGGATACTGGGAAAATGGCTTTAATGGAGGATGCCAACAGTCCTGCTATTCTTGCTAATACTCGAAGGGAGATCATTTGTTTGTCGAGGCATACCCTTATTTCCTTCTTGATATCCCAGATCTTTCTCACTGGTAGCTCTAGCAACGCCTTTTTTGTGTCGCCTTTCTCTCTGATGGCTGCAGCTACTGGTCTCATGAGCTTTGTAAATGCCCACAGTGCTGATGCAAGATCGAAGGGCATCGTCCTGAGTTGCCATAATCGCCCTTCCCAGCAGAATGCTAGAAATGCTTCTACGGGTATGGTGAGATAGGCGTCTTTTAGAGTCTTTTAGATCTATCCTTTGTAACCAGTCCCCTTCTCTATGCGTTTCTCTCAGCTGATGGATACCTTCCATCTTGAAATGCCTGTATGTCACCCAACTGTTTAGCTCTTTTAGGTTCATGACCGGTCTCACTTTTTCTTTTCTGTGGACCAGGAACATATTGCTTACAATTTTGAGAGTTTGGGTGCATGGCTCTTTTCTTTTTGAGGGGCTTTAGCTCGCTGTGAAGGAATTCCCCTTCTGAGTGTGACTTGTGAATGGGACAAGGCCATGACTCCTGCAATGGGTCTTTTTACAAACTCTATCTGTAACCCTAGAGTCTTCTGCAACACTCAAGCATCGCTGGAAAGCGCGCGCCAGTTCTGCCAGAACTGCTGTGTTCTCCCCCTACTGGTGGATAGGTGCTGGGTCTCACCTGTGTTAGAGCTGTGTGCCCTTCCGGCACCTCTGCTCCTGTGTCCACTGGGGAATCTCCCTCTGGTCTGGAAGAAGGAGTTCTGTTGTCTCCTTTTACAATACTGTGCTCTATTTCCTTGAGGTCTTCATGTGGACTGGAATCAACTGGCCGATTGACCTCGACAGCGGCTGATCCCGGCAAAAACTCTACCTGGCAAAATCTTCTTGATTGAGGCTTGTGCATTTTCCAGGCAGGTGTAAGTACCTACAAATCTCCCTATTTCCTTCCCGAGTGGCTCTACAAAGAGCAGGCCCTGAGCTGCTTCACTTTCCTCGTAATTGGCGAAGTCGCTCAACTTTGCGTCGATCTTTAAGAGGAGTCCTTTTCTCCTCTGGGAGGAAATTGCGCAGTTGGCGTTCCTTAACAGACACACTGCGCTCTGAGCCCAGTTGGCTAGGGTGTCTGCATTGATTTCTTCACCAGTGTCTCTAGCTCTTTCCGCTAGATCCATTATTTTAACCAACAGCCTCGTAAGATCTAGGACCTTTTCTTGGTGGCTTTTCCAAGACCTGTCCATACCCTTCCATAGGTCCTTGGAGGATTTAGAGATGAATGCTACCATTTTAGGGTCAAGCTTGAGGGCTTCTACTACCTTACCCGCTAGGTCTGGCCGCTGGCTTTCTGCTCTCATGCTCAGCCTTGTATCTTTATTGAGCACCTTCCTTATTCTCTGTGCCATATATTTTGCTACTCTGGGCGATGGTTGCCAGTCCGATGACTTGGGGTTCCTGATTTCGTCGGGGTTGAACATATCCGACAATTCTACCTCATCCACCTCAAGGTGCTTCTCTTTCTGGATTCTCTTAGCACCCTTGAGTTCTACCCACTCTTCTATCGGCTTGTTGTCCTCTTCTTGAGAGGAGGCCATGGCCTGGATGACCTTTCTGATGGGTCTGCATCCATATCGCCCATATTATCTTCCCTGGGGAGGGGGTCAGGAGGCATGGTACTGCTGATCGCTGTAAGACGGCTTGTCTCAGTTTACTAAATTCATCAGCTGCCTCTGGGACCTTTGAGTCCGCCCCGTATTGATGACCTGGAGGAGTCGAAGAGGATTTTCTCTTCTGGGTCTTGATACTCCCCTGAGGGCTCTGAATATCAATCCCTTTTGTCGACGTGCTCCTTTGCCTGGGTTTGGTGCTAGTTTGTTTTTGGTTTAGGAGGGACTTCAATGTGGCCAGTCTTTCTTGCAAGGGCCTAACCCCTTCCGCCACTGTATCAAACAGTGAGCTAACCAGCACTTCCCTGGAGTTAAGCGGCAGACCCTGCGCCTGCTCTTCGTCACTCCATTCCTGTTCTGACATTTCCAGGAATTCTGGGTGCTGTGTGCCAAGTACCTGCAAGCAGGTATAATTGCACATCCACTGCTCTTTCTGGCTTGTTCTTTTATATCTTTTTAATATGGCTAGCACCTTTCTGTGTGTTGCAGCTTGAGTTTCTTTGCTGCATCCGTTTCACGTTGGCTACCATGCCCTTTTTCAGTAGTTCTGGATCATATTGGATTGTGCTGGGCTCGGTCAGCCGTTCACACTGTTTATATATATTGCGGCAGCATAATAGCACTCCTCTCACGGCTGCAATTTTGGCTTTGCTGCCTGCGCGATCTTCGGAGCCGGCTCTAATAGAGCGCCATGTCGCGTTTGTGACGCAGGCAAGCCTGATTCCTCCTTCGCAAAGGTGGAGGTTGTCATGCTCATATGCCGCTGCTCTATGTCGCTGAGCCGAACGGGACCCTGAGCGTGCTTTGAGTTAAGCACGGGCTCCCTTTGGTTTCAGTGAGGCACAGCGCTTCACGCGGTATGCGCAAGCGCTGCCTTAGGACTGAACGCTGTATGCCGGATACAATAGCCGAACTAAGATGAATTAAATAAAGTGCACGTTGCGCCCCATTAAATTACAACATCTGTGTGATAACGAAATGTGTTCTAGTTACAAATCTCTCATATTGGGCTTAGTATAGTAAAATATACACAGATCCGTTGTGCATGCAAGCTCTACAGTAAGAATGGGTACTTATTTTGCTGAAGAGCAGGAAAAGAAGAGGCAGAGCATAGAAACAGGTTACTAGGCAGAAACAGGAAATAGGAAGGACTACAGAGGACTGAAGGGATAAAGGGAAATGTCGTTTAAGGGGAAAAAAAGAAAATTTGATGTTTTTTATGGCATTTTATGTTATTTGTTGAAACTGCTGATAGAGTAGAAGAACAAGTTACTTCTTACCTTGTAACGTTCTTTCGAGGGGATGTTCCTCTGACGTATTCCTTATCTTGATAGATTACTTCCAGCCTGCTGGCCTCGGAATTTTTTTTTCAGTGGAGGGCTTTGCGCGTCGACGTCGCTCGAGTTGGTGTCCCTCGACAGCCTCCGTATCGGCGCCAACGTCATCGTGCGTATTAATAGACTTGTGCAGCGTCCGTTGCTCAGTTCCGTTTTGAAGCTTAAGAGTAGCTGTGCATGAATTGGTTATTGACCTTGAAGGAGTAAGCTGCAACCACAAGGGAAGTTTTACTGACGGGATGAATGGGAGGGGTGATAAGGAATACATCGGAGGAACATCCCCTCGAAAGAACGTTACAAGGTAAGAAGTAACTTGTTCTTCGAAGGGATTGTGTCCTCCGACGTATTCCTTATCTTGATATACTCCCATAGCAGTGGTGTGTAAACGGAGGTGGGAGTAAAATTGTAATATTTCCCTTTAAGAATGAACAAAGTGTAACACAGCTTTGCCAAATCTTGTCTCCTGGCTAGAGGAGGAATCCAGATTGTAGAATTTTGTAAAGGTATGTTCGGACGACCATGTGGCAGCAGCACATATGTCTCGAATCGGTACCCCTCTTTGGAGGGCCGAAGAGGCTGCGATACCCCTGGTTGAATGAGCCCTAAGATGTTGAGGGGGCTCTTTCCCTGCAAATTTGTAGCATTCTATAATGGCTAAAATAATCCATCTTGAAATCCTAATTTGTGTCCTGTATAACCTATAAACAGTTGGTCTGCTTGCCTTATCCTGGCAAGTCTGCTGATATAAAAACTCAAGGCACGCCTTGGATCCAGCCTATGTAGCCTCTCTTCCTCTTTCCCTGGATGGGGAGGCGGATAGAATGAAGGTAAGGTTATATTTTGAGTGATGTGGAATTCAGAGACTACCTTTGGGAGTAATTTAGGCTTCACTTGTAGGACAACATTTTCTTTGTGAAAAATTGTATGAGGAGGTTTGCAAGATAGAGCTTGTAATTCGCTCATTCTTCTGGCAGATGTCAAAGCCACTAGTAAGACTGTTTTAAGGGTGAGAAGTCTTAATGAACAAGAATGTAGTGGTTCAAATGGAGTACCCATCAGGAAATTTAAGACTAGATTTAAGTCCCACAAGGGAACTTGAAACGGCTTTGGGGGATAGACATTAGTTAACCCCTTCAGAAATTGAATTACTAGGGGTAATTTGAAATATGATGGCTCCTCCGCAGTGCGCTTGAAGATCGACAGCGCTGCGAGGTAGCCCTTGATCGTACCAACTTGAAGACCTGAATTCGCCAAATAGAGCAAAAAAGATAACACCATTGGTGTACCGCATGAAAAGGGTTTGATATCCTTTTCTCTACACCAGCTGCAAAACTTGTTCCAACGGCAGGGGTATAAAGTCTTTGTTGCTGGCCTTCTAGCCGAAAGCAACACCTCTATGACGTCATCTGGGAGGTCCCAATCCTTGTATCTCAACCTTTCAGAAACCAAGCGTGAAGGTTGAGGGTTCTGATGTCTGGATGGAGAACCTGACCTCCCTTCTGCGAGAGACGATCCTCCCTCTGCGGAAGACGAATCGGAGGGCAGATGGACATGTCCAGAAGGTCCAGGTACCACGATCTCCTGGCCCAGTCAGGGGCAATTAGGATCATAGTCATCCGGAATCTCCTCAACCTCCTGATCATCTGAGGAATAACAGGGACCAGAGGAAACGCGTACAGAAGTGGAAACTCCCAGTCCACTACAAACGCGTCCCCTAGAGCTCCTCTCAGGGGAAATTCCCTTGAGCAAAACTGATCGCACTTCCTGTTGATACTGGTGGCGAACAGATCCACTTGAGGGGTTCCCCAAAGGGTGAAGATCTCTTGAAGGACTTCCTAAGCTATCTCCCACTCGTGGGAGACTGTGCTCTGCCTGCTCATAGCGTCCACTGTCAAGTTCCTCTCTCCGGCTAAGTGAACTGCCGATAGAGAGATTCCTTCTTGAATTGCCCAAAACCAGAGCTGCATCGCCTCTCTGCACAGTGGCAGCGATCTTTTGTTGAGGTAGTGCATGGCCACTGTGTTGTCCGCCATTATTAGGACATTTTTCCCTTCTACAGATGGCAGAAAAGCCTTCAGCGCTAATCTGATAGCTCTCAGATCTAACAGGTTGATATGTAGTCTGGACTCTGATGGAGACCAACGACTGCTGATGGTCAAGTCGTTGGGATGGACTCCCCAACCCGTGAGTGAGGCATCCGTGACTACTGTTATCTCCAGCCATGGTTGCCAAAACAGTTCTCCTTTCAAAATGTTCTCCCGACAGGCCCACCACTGAAGGTCTGGAGCCACTTTGTCCGGGACCTGAAGGAGATAAGGAGATCTGTCATTCTTCCTGAGAATTGTGACCACTGGGTTCTTAGTGCCCACTGGAGGGATCTCATTCTCAGGCGAGCCTCTGGCACAAGGAAGATGCAGGATGCCATGAGGCCTAGTAACCTCAAAACTTCGAAGGCTAGGAGACGTTGGGCATTTTGAAACTTGGTGACCATCTGCAGAATATCTTGAGCCCTCACCTCTGGTGGTGAGGCTTTCCCCATGGAAGTGTCCAGGAGTGCTCCAATGAACTTGAGTCTCTGTGATGGTATCATCTGTGACTTCTTTAAATTGAGGGAGAAGCCTGGTTTGTGAAGGAAGTGGCAGACATAATCTAGTTGGATCTGAGCTTGTTCCGAAGATACTGCTCTGATCAACCAATCGTCTAGGTAGGGGTAGACGTGGATCCCTTCCCTCCTTAGACTTGCAGCCACTACCGACATTAGCTTGGTGAAGACCCTCGGGGCGGAGGTCAGCCCAAATGGCAGAACTCGAAATTGATAGTGAGAGTTGCCAATTGCGAACCCCAGGTATTTCCTGTGTCTGAGATGGATTGGCACATGGAAATAAGCATCCTGAAGCTCTAGAGATACCAGCTAGTCCTGAAGCTGGAGGGCCTGAAGGATCTGAGAGAGAGTTACCATCTTGGACTTGTCCTTTCTGACGATTTTGTTCAATTCTCGTAAGACCAAGATGGGTCTCGGTCCTCCGTCCTTCTTCGGTACTAGAAAGTAGGGGGAATACCAACCCTTGTTCCTCTCCGCTACAGGTACCAGTTCTATGCCACCTTTCTCTAGCAGGTCTAGAATCTCCTGCGAAAGGAGCGGGTCTGGAAACTTCAAAGAGTTGTTCCCCGGTGGATGACTCTGAGGGGTGCGTAGAAAAGGCAGGCAGTAACCTTGGGCAACTGTCTCCAATGCCCAAGCATCTGACGTAATAGCCTGCCATTCCGTCAGATGTCGAATTAACCTGCCCCCTACTGGTGTCTTGTGAGGAGAGACCTCAGAGTGGTTTAGAGGCGGCCGACGCAGATGCCGAGGGCAAGGAGGCACCTGCTGCTGCTGCGGCTTTTGTACTTTTAACCCATCCACCACGGGTGAATCGTTTTTGCCCGCTGTCCTCTGCCTTTTCCGAATGTGGAATAAAAGTGAAAGGACCTACCCCTCCAAGAAGTTCCTGAGGGGCGATACAGAGTTTGACGGATTGCAGCTCCAAGAGATTTCGCTTCTGCCTTGGATGTTTGTAACTTC
The DNA here is from genome assembly GCF_040938575.1 of Ambystoma mexicanum. NCBI lineage: Eukaryota > Metazoa > Chordata > Amphibia > Caudata > Ambystomatidae > Ambystoma > Ambystoma mexicanum. Next base: position 98,692,968 of record NC_090936.1, on the reverse strand, counting down.
TCTAGGCTGCCATCAGCCTTCTTACCAAACAAATATGCCGTCAAAGGGCATATTCAAAAGTCTGGCCTGTACATCTGGAGCAAAACCAGACTTTCGCAACCATGCAAATCTGCAGATTGTAGTACTTGCCGCCATGGCTCTGCTGATACTGTCAGCAGAATCAATGCCGGTTTGAAGGGACTCACACATTGTGTCTTTACCATCTTTAATGATGTTCAGAAATGCTTCCCTTTCCTCTCCTTCCGGGAGACAGTCAGCCGCAGATGAATCACACTCCCAAAGTGTATGGCTGAATCTTGCGAGCGTGCAAGTAGCATTAATGGATTTAAGCGCCATGCTACATGCCAAGAAGACCTTTTTTGACACAGCGTCAAACCTTTTATCATCCCTGGCTTGAGGAATAGCAGGATATGCAGATCTACTGTTCGATGAAGTTGCTGCTTGTACAACCAAACTCTCTGGAGTTGGATGTTTGCTCAAATATTCAAGGTCAGTTCAGATACCCTATATTTGGCAGAGAGTTTTTTGTTAACTGCTGGGATAACCTCAGGAGTTTCCCAGTTGACAGATATTTTTCTCTGCAATGTAGCATGAAAGTGAACCACGGGATCTTCCTGTGGGCCTTTAAGTAAAATGTCCATAAGATCATCCTGTTGAAAAGAAGGTGAAGGTGTAGACCACCCCATGAACTCAGCATGTTCCCCTGGGTCTGGTTTAACGAATTCTACGTCTGGAGAAGTATCTAAACCACTTGCCTCATGCAAAGAGTCTTGAAGGTCTTTCAATCTGTTCTCTTCAGAGATAAATTCCTCTGGTATAGGTGTAGTGGTCCTCTGTAACCCAAAGGGTCTTTCATGGTCAGAATCCTCCCCTTCCTCATATATAGAGGACAAAGCTCTGAAATAATCTGACCTTGGGTATGGTTTAAAACCCCTTTCTAGAGCAGAAGGGGCCAAGCTTGTAGTCACCGGTTGAGAAAACGTCAAAGTTGTCGACGCGGAAGTCAAAGGCTTCGATGAAACCGAAAAAGGCATCGAAAAAGTATGAAGAGGCCTCGAAGAACTTGAGAGGATCGGAATCCTACTCGGAGTCGTCGAGGTTATCAACGACATCCTCGAGGTCATGGTCGAAGCCCTTGGTACGTCTACTGAATGAGATGTAGTAACAGCAGTAGGTCTGTCCTTTATCGGTGTCGACAGCGGTGTCGAGGACGGCGTCGATTCGACTGATTTGTGTGTCGACGGGCCCTTCGATAAAGGCGTTGATGATGCAGATTTATGAGTCGAAGGAACCTTGGACGACGGCATCGATGACGCAGTCTTATTGCCTTTGCTCAAGGGTTCATGACGCTCTCAGGCAGTTTCTTTCGCCGGGTGCAACGACTCGCAGAGTTTCAATTTTTCGGGTCTTTCGCCCAGGGTATCACCTTTAGCCGTCTCCGAGGGGGTTGAGGCCGCTTTCTCGAAGACGCTAAGCATTTTTTTACGGAATTCCTCCCACTTCGCTGGAGAGCTGTGTTTCGTGGGGCAGGTGACCCTTTCCGGGGAAGTGGAAGAAGACGAAGAAGAGGGAGATCTACGACGCCTCTTTTTCGAGTGTTTAGATCCCAAAGACTGATGGGAACCGCTTTGAGACCTTGAACGGGAATGTTTCCTGTGACGGTGAGGACACAAATGTCTCGACTCTGCCGAGGAAACTTTCGAAGAAGTTGAAGTTTTAAGAGTCTTACCTCTTTCGAGCTTCCCCTTACGCTCCTTCAAGGCTTTCGCCATCATGGACATACAGTCCTTGCATTCCGAACAGTGATGCTCCGATCCCAGGCACCACAAACAGATCCTGTGAGGATCCGTCAACAACATTTTCTTCCCACAATCTCGACACTTTTTGAAGCCGGACCATGGGGTCGACGGTTCGAAAGAGGAAGCCATCGAATGAAGAAGATATCTTCGAGGAATAATAAGAAATACTTGAATAAAGAACTGAGCAACACGATTCCGAGGCCCACAAAGCGCGGAAAAACAGAACTGAGCCATGGACGCTGCACAAGTCTATTTATCCGCAGGATGACGTCGGCGCCGATACGGAGGCTGTCGAGGGACACCAACTCGAGGGACGTCGACTCACAGCGCCCTCCTCTACTGAAAAAAAAATTCCAAGGCCAGCAAGCTGGAAGTAATCTATCAAGATAAGGAATACGTCGGCGGACACAATCCCTTCGAAGTAAAGAAGTTGCTCGCCTCCGGTCTTGACATAGAATAGAAAATTAGGCAGACATTGCCAGTGATAACCACTGGAAAAAAGAACAGGGAGGTTCCAATCGAAGTGTACAAAGCGTTGTTGTAGGCAAATTCAGCAATGCCGAGTAGCGTTGCCCAGTTGTCACTAGGGAAGCATCAAACATACTGCTCCAGGACCTGATTGGTCCTTTTGGTCTGGCTGTTAGTACGAGGGTGATTTCAAGAAGAGAGTGCCCTCTCGATACCCAAGGTTTTGCAGACGTGTTTCTAATAGATGGAGATGTATTATGAACCTCGATCGAAACAATGGGTGAAGGCATGCCATGTAAAAGGAATATTTCTTGCAAGAAAATACTTACCATCTCCAGGGCTGTAACCAATTTCTAACACCCCAAGTGGTCTCTGAGATAATGCAAAGCCCCCTTTAGGGGCTTTGGAGTCAATGTTGGGGCTGTTCTTTAACTTTTTTGACAAGTATTCCTTGAGGGTCATATTCTGACAGCACGAAAATGCGTCCGAAAAGTTATGGTCTGGCCTGAGTTAAGTTCTTCAGCTCTATGAGGTGGTAACGTGGCCTCCTGTTCCTCTTGAAAAACATCAGAAAAGTCCTCATATTCCCAAGGTAGTGTGTTTACATTGGCTAGAGTCAAAGTCTCAGAATGGCCGTTAAAGTCGTCTTCTTGGAAGCATTCATGCGCACAGATTTCAGAGCCTAAGGATACTGCTCTGGCCTTGCTGGACTTACCATACGTCTGTGGTGATGGTGTGGTTCAAAAAAGTAAGGCCTTTCCCACGCGGGCACCAGCCTTCCAACCCCTTCTACACTGGGTGGCTGATCTGCCTCCAGAGGGTACAGATCTCAAAATACAAGGGGAGCCCTGTGGTGAAGAAACCCTTTGCAAGCTGGACGGATCTGAGGAAAGCTTGACTGGTGCTTATAGGAATTCTGAATGTTTATATAAGGTTGCACCAAAAATGAAGGACCGCTGGAATAGCAGTACTGACGAGATGAGGAGGAAGAAGGAACGGGACTAAGGCAGAGTACGGAAGAGTGGAGCAGGAAACAGAAAGAAGGGGAAGCAGAATAGGACATGGAACTAAGGAAAGCATCTAAATCCTGATGCATGTTGTCAGGACATCACCTAACAGAGCCACCACTAGACTGTTAGCAATGGTTCCAGCGTAGGGTGTGTCAGAACCACAGTGTGTTTAGGAAACTGAGGAATCAGACACTAGTGTGGGATAGTTGGGTGAGGACAGGAGGTGGACATCCGAGAGACCAGAAGAGAAGAGTGCAGAAAGAGTGCGGAGGTTACTGGAGAGAGGGGTCTGTGTAGTGGTTGTTGCATGAGAGTAGGGAGCGAGTGTAGTAGGATTTGAGTAGGGGAGATAGAAGTAGTAGTATAGGGAGTAGTGGAGTGGTAGGAGGAGAGATGAGGCAGTGGTAGTTGGAAGTTGGTGGTAGTAGGAGTAGCAGAATAGTAGTGGAAGGTAGAGGTAGTTGTGGTAGCAAGCTGTAGTGAGAGAAGTGGCTGCAAAGAGTAGACTAAAGACAGAGAAGTGGTAGTAGTAGTAGAGCAATAGTGGTAGTAACTTAAAAGGAAGAGAAGAAGTAAGAAGTGGTTGTAGAGAGGCGATAATACTGAGAAGCAGTAGTGGATTAGGAGAAGAGGTAAGAACAGAGAAAAAGTAGTTGTAGCAGAGAGGTAGTAGTGATAAGGAGACAGAGAAGTGGGAAGGAAAGAAGGAGAAAATAACAGCAGGGAGAGTAGAAGAGTGGTAGTTGGAGGTAGTGGCAGTAGTGAGAAAAGGAGCTATGAAGAGAAGAAAAATCCAAGGGTGGAGGTAGGACAGCAGAATACAACACCAGAGGGACAGAAGAGTCGTGGGGAGGAGAACATTGTGGGGCGCAGGGTAGGAGAGGATCAAGTGAAACCGTGCATGTGTGGCAAATTAGTAGTACCGTGTGGAAGTAGTCCCTAGATCCCCCTAGAACAGTAAGCGGGGCTAGGAGAGAGAAAGATAGAAGGCCCCCAATCATCTCAGGAAGAACACTACCAGCCCTAGAAAGAGCAATAGACCATAGGGGTCACCCCGAGTAGAACTAATACCAGTTACGGACGCCTGGGCTAGTGAAGAGGGAAAGTTCGGGGAAGGCGAGTTAGAGAGGGACAGCCCTAGCGGCAAATTCCCTAAAGAATCTGCTTGGCCCTAAATCCTACCAGAGAATCCCTCAGCCAAGCTATTTGTGTTATCGTTATCTCTGTGTAGCTAGTGTAGTTATTTGTGGCGGGTCCCTGTCACACATATCTCAATGCCATTTTTGATTTTTGTATATGAGAAGACTCTGAAGTGGATGGCCACTTTGGGTCATGACGCACTTATGATATCAGCGAACGGATGCTAAAAGTGTGCCCCCCTACACAAAACTAATCATTTTACTATTTGTAATCCCTCTAGAACAGTTCATCACTCTGCACCGTCCCTCAGGTGTCACTTATTTCACTGTGTCAGCAGGCCTTGGTAGACGATTCCACTTACACCATTGCCTCTGGAAACAGATTTGTCAGAGAAAGGTTTTAAAAGGTCAATGTTCCACAAAAGGTTTTCGTTTAATGCCCCATGAGGTTTTCAAATTCCTCCATGCCAGTGCATTTATTGTCTCTTTAAAATCTCCAGCATCAGTCAACAAATTCTCAAGAGCAGCGAAGGAGGTGAAGTACCTTCACGTCAACCTTGGATCAGTGGTTACGGTCAGGTTCTGACTGGCGATGATTGTTTACACCTGTAGCCAGATCTTTGTTGTCTTCAGCTTTTTACCCAATTTCACGACAATGTCAAAGGTACTGTCTTCGCAGGTGACCACTATCTAATTTCCTAGGACTGCAATCACATGAGGAAAAGCGAGAGGAGTAAGCAATATAGGAATAGGAAGGGAGCTCCTTCTAAGAAATAAAGAACACTTTCTGTTTCTATGGACAACACAGACTAACGGAGAGCCCAAAGAAAACAGAGAACCAGAGCTGCAGTGAGAGAATACAAAGAAGAGAATATGCACTCTGCTGAGCAATTTAGGTTGATAATCTCTAGGGGGGTCTAATAAGCATTTGAACTTGGACAAGGGTGCACACATAATGAGGTGGCTGGAATGCAGGCAGAATCTGCCAGTGACCACCCACATTCTTCCAGGCACCAGTGTCCCTTCGCCGGGTGCCGCCATATTTTGTTTTCTTGCTTGTTGCCTGGAATCCCCTCACCCTGCCCGCGTCCCTGCCCTTATGCCTTCCCACACCACCTATCCCACTGAAGTAGCTACTGCCCTGGGACTTCCTCCTCTGGATGCTACGCTCCCTTGCCGCCCGTGCTGCTGCGCCCATAAAAATAGAAATGGGACTTGGCAGTTTTCATAAACGCTCGGCCTGAACCTAACTGATCTGTTGTCGTCGTAAATTTGTACTGTGAGTAACTGGCTATGTAACAGAGCCTTGATGCCCTCTGGTTTACTGCGCTTTATAAATGGAAAAATAAATAAATAAATAAATGGTTCCTATGGCAGCAGATCGGGAACAAGAATGGAAGAATGGGAGAGGGTGCACAGCTTGTTTCTTTGGTTTTGATTGAATTAGTATCTGTTGAGTATACTCTTAGATTTACTTCGAAGGGTGCAGCCCATTATACTGTGTCACTGTGTGGGACACACGTTATGTGCTGAAGGAGAAAGGACCTAGGCTAGTTAGCCTTCGGTGTGGGCCGCACACCTAAATTACCCCAATAGGGTTAAAACATTTGATTTAGATTGTGAATGACAGTAAAGCCATCTTCAATAAAGTTGCTTCAAAGTACTTTTATTTTGCAAGTTGTTATTTTATTCAAACTTTCCTTTAGTTAACGAATGGTTAAACTTCACCAATTTGTTTTGTGCTGATGCAGTGGCAAAGGAAATTAACATAGGGCTAATGCTTTTCGGAAAGGTAACTTTCCTTCTTCAGAGCCAGGTTAAATGTACAAAAACATATACAAAAAAAATCTTTCTGTTAGAACATTTGGAAAAACATCAGATATATATGCATTCAGGAGAACAGGGTACCCACAATTGACAAACAATGCTCCCTGGATTTATATTATTGAATTATCAAAGAATTATCAGCAAACCTATTGGCTCTGGAACAAGAAATCAACGATCTTACATTAGAAATCACCACACTCACAAGTGAAGACACATTCAATGATATTCTGATTGATATCAACAAGAAATTAGAAGGTTATAAAACAGACTTAGAAGCTAGGAAAATAAGGAAATTTCGAAGGGACACCTTTGACTATCTACGGGACGAAGTCTATACCTGGGCAGACAAGTACCAAAGCCAACCACAACGACCAAGGAACCCTAACCCTAACTCTGGTAACAGCAGTTCCGATACAGACTCAAGCAGAGACGGACACATCCCAACAGCAACTACAGCAGAAACAGAAGACGCATCAAGAGGTTCCGCAAGACCAGGCACAAGCAGCACTGTCACTCATCCATCTACTTTTTTAGACGTAAACCAAAGAGGAAACGAACGAGGAGGGGGCAGACAGAGGAAAAGGCCCCGGAGTACAGACACGCCATCAGTCTCGAATAAATTAGTGGTCAACATTTCTCAACGCACGCTGAGTCAACAGGAAGAGTCAGTATTAACTAAAGGAAAGTTTGAATAAAATAACAACTTGCAAAATGAAAGTACTTTGAAGCAACTTTATTGAAGATGGCTTTACTGTCATTCACAATCTAAATCAAATGTTTTAACCCTATTGGGGTAATTTAGGTGTGCGGCCCACACCGAAGGCTAACTAGCCTAGGTCCTTTCTCCTTCAGCAGATCGGGAACAAACAATGCTCACAGATCCATCTCCCATACATAAAAAAAGACTTCAGCCTGGCGGGATCCCCAGGGGTGCAAATAGTTATCACCCACTTTTTTAAGGGTGCACAGTGCCGGCATCAGTCATGGGCCCTTGCTGCGGTCTTCGATTCGCTCGTGCCTACCTTAGGCTTGGACTGGCAGGCCTTTACTGGCCCAGTATACCACACATGTGGGAGTACTTTGTCCATTCCTTCACACATGTAGACTAAATCCTAGGAGTTGGAGCACTTTCCACCCGTGTAGTACAACGTGCTTGCAAATCCTGGGTGTGCAATAAGTGTACCCATAAGATGCCCTGACCCCCACCTCCATAACAGCTATCAGCGCCAAGAATGTAAACTGTATTTAACAAGACTTATCAAAACGTGGCCACACCTTTTGTAAATACCCACAAAATATATAACTGACGGGATATTGGCAAACATATATATATTGCACAGAAATGACAAAAGCATTCCTCTGAGAATGCCAGCTTGGGCAGATCAGCAAGTTCATTTCACATGCTTAGATATAATAACAATAGCGCACTCACTTTTCACAGGTTTGTGACCTTAAGCTGAAAAAAGAGCGAAAAATGCACAAAACTCCGTCAAAACAGGAACAGGCATTATTGGAAACAAAAAAACGAAAATGGGGGAAAAACACAATGTTGGGGGAAGATATAGATTGGGAGAGAAAGGAACTAGAGGTGTGTGGGATCACAACCCAATAAAGCAAAGAGAAGGTGTCAATTCAAATCAATCAAATTCGATTTGAAATTGATGGCCCGCGTGCATGAGGGAAAAAAAGACATAGGGCCTCATTACGACCCTGGCGGAAATGGAAAAATGATGGCGGAAATGCAATACCGCCATCGAACACCGCTCGTTGCGATTATGACCCGTCACCGTAAAGTACGATGCCATGCGACACCGTAGTGAACGCCAACGCTAACTGCACCAAGTACGCGCGCGCGCGCCATGCCAAACCGTAAATACCACCATGGCGCAAGGGTACGCGAATTCCGACCCTAGCGGACATGTACCTAACGCCATCAAGCACGGCGGAAAGCACCATACCGCCATGGTGAGAAGTACGGCATCGCGAATCAACCGTAAACGGCCCCACTGAGTGCCTGTACACCGCTCCCTGCCCACAAAGTACAACTCCCCGTAGGTGCAATGAAGTCACAATGCAACCATTGAAATGTACAAGTCACCCATGCATGGCAACGAACAAAAGAAACACAAGAGGGGCCAATGGGAGCTGCAGGGCACAGATGGCACGAATACAGAAGCCATCCCAATGGACATGACCACAGTCCCCCACCAAGAAACGCACGCAAACACAGGCACCTGTGACCAGCAATATTCCGAAAATCACATCATTCCACCAGTCCACCTGGCTGACCGGCATCTGTTACACAAAACCCAATCCCCCGCCCCTGAGCATGACAACATCCAAACTGTCATATAGGCAGCCCCCATCCCTGACCTCACTGGGCTTCGTAGGCAAACGCGCCCAGCACAGTACCACGCAACTAAACCCCGAAGCTGGAACCCAATGCAGATCTCCTCACAATACATCGCCCCCCAAATAGGCATATCCCACATCACTTGCAAAGAAAAACGCTACACGGGCCAAATCAGAATAGAAATTTTATGCACATCAAAGTCACCAAGCCCATACAGCCATCAGGCCATGAACTCCAAAACACTAATCACCATTGTGGGCTGCATCCGCAAGAAATGACCAGCCACTACCTGTGTGTCGCCCTGTTCCCCCATGGTACACAGAGCCACATTCACGTACGAAAAGGCAACATGGAAGCGCACAGAACCGCAGGGCCGACCCAATGGGGAGGCACTAGTCCAGCTGAAAGGCCGAAATGTTGCTCCGAGCCACCAGTACTGCGTAAGGGCATGTGGGCCATTGGCGATCGTCCCATAAGATCGTAATGCTGCTCCACTGATTAACACGAAGCAGCAGGTGTCGGGAGTAAAATCCATCTGCAGGAGTGGCATACAGATGGCAGTGGCAAAAGGGGAGGAGATACCTGTCAACCAAAAGAAAAGAACAAGAACAGAATGGCCATCAGAACCACATTCGAACAACTCATTTCAATGATCACACGAAATCCCCAGCCATATGCATGCTAGCCCACTCAAAAGGATCATCACCACCCCAAAACCACTTGCGACTCATAACCATCTATATCGAGGTGCAAACACACCATCACAAACGAGTGTACCTGTGCATGCGTCTGTCAAAACAGAATCCATCAGATGGGAATGTTAACGTGCATGGACAAAAGTGTCTGAGGGCGCCTCGAGACAGGGAGGGCTCAACAAGGCCAGATAGACGATGGTCCCACTATGGCAGCCCTGCATCACATAGCGTAGGGGAGGCGGATAGATCCCAAGAAGCCCTGTACATGGCAAACTCTGTATCAAATCACCTGCCCATGCATCCATTCATCATTCCCTCATCCCGGTATGAAAACGCCTGAATAATTACTCACATAACATTAGAAACATCCATTGAGTCTGTGCGTTATGCAGCCTGCTAAATCCACAGTGCCCCAGCCCGTAATTCCAGTGTTGTGAAGTAACATGTATTTGGGAACGGTCGGCCACATCGCCCACGTAGCTATTGCGCATCCCAAACTATTCATATCAATCATTGCTCCCTCGCCATGGGCCCTGTCTCAAGGACATTGAACAATAGAACGTTACATTTGCAGTCAGACCTGTGGGCATCTCCTCGCCGCTAGCTGGAAACCGAAAGCGCCGCCCTTCGAATTCCTCATTTGCAACATCACGTCGAAAAGGCATCTGTGGCCGTTTGAAATCACTAATTATTCCATCGAGTGCGGCTGTGTGTGAAAATGGCAACTGCCTTCACCCACAAATGGGACGCCCCGCCCGTCGTTGCAACTCGGTACAGTGATGCATGAGGGCCCACCGTTACTCGAGTACTACGTTCCACTGACCCTTCACAAGTCTGTTCGCGACTGCACAGATAGTATGTGAAACAATGGGACCACAGCAGAATGAACATATCAACCAATCTTACACGGCCATCGGGTACAAATACATGATTGCAATAGCAAGATACAATTCCCCGAATTGCAGCGTTGTGCGCGGGACGTGCTCGGCCAAAGGGGAGAGCAGTTTGCACAGGTGGAATTAATCACCACAGGTGGAGGCCATACAGCCTGGAAACACATAAATTGCACAGCCAGTCTCCTCCCACAACCACACCGAAATGCTACCGGCAGGACTCGCGATGTTGGCCCTGGGGGACCTGATAGCACTGCAAGTGCTCCGACTCCAAGAAGAAGACGAACAACAACTACAACCAGCCGCACGGAGGAGACGCAGGAGGAGGAGGAGGCCAAGGCAGGGCCAGCAAGGCCCACCAGCACAGCCACTACCACCACGCAGGCAGCCCGCAATACCACGCCTCCGAGCACATCCGTTCAACCTCACTGATGAGCAGATCCACACCCTCTACCGTCTGGACCGGGACACCATAGCCGCCATTGTGGACATGACACAGGCTGACCTTGTCAGCATGATAGATAGCCCAACCGCCATCCCACCCCTACTGAAGGTGGTGTCTGTACTACACTTCCTGGCCACAGGCACCTACCAGCACACAGTCGGGCAGTTGCATGGCATTTCTCAGCCACTGTTCTCACGGACACTATTGCAAGTGCTCGATGCCCTCCTGCAGCACGCAGACGACTACATCTCTCTACCACGCTCGGAGCAGGAAATTACCAACACAAAAGTGCGATTCCATGCATACCGGGTTGCATTGGTGCCATCGACTGCACCCATGTTGAATTGGTCGTCCCACATGCCATGGAGGCCCAGTACCGCAACCGAAAACAATTTCATTCCCTGAATGTACAAATGGTGTGTGACTCCAACAGGATCATTACACATTGTTGTGCCCGATTCCCTGGATCAACCCATGATTCTATGGTCTTGAGGAACTCTACAATACCACGCTACATGGAGCGACACGCAGGGAACAGATCCTGGCTACTCGGTGAGTCTCATTACATGCATGATGATGTGGGGTATGTGAATTCGCAATGTACTTGAAGGAAGGGGGGGGGTGTGCGTACGTATCAATGGTATCCCACATCCTACGTTTCTCGTCCACATACAGGTGATGCTGGATATCCACTGAAGAGATGGCTCCTCACACCAGTCCGGAACCCACGGGACCAGCATGAGGAGGACTACAACCATGCCCACTCACGTACCCGTGTAGTCATAGAACAGGCATTCGGCCTACTGAAGGGCCGTTTCCGCTGCCTCAGCAGGTCTGGCGGGGCACTCCTGTACCGCCATGAGAAGGTTGCAAAGATGGTCATGGCATGTGTCATGCTCCACAACATGTGCGTACGTAGAAATGTGCCCATGCCCCCTGACGCAGAACTGCAAGCACATGATGATGGTCATGATGAGGGTGGGGCTGTGGCAGCACCTCATGGAGTCTGCGAGGCACCGGAGGCCCGTGACATTCGTCAGCATCTCATTGATGTATGCTTCTAGCACTCACGCCTGGTGGCTGATACATGGACACGGGACTCGTGGCACTGCGTGTGTCTGGGACATGCACAATATGGACTCTACGCCTATGATGGCCTAGTACACAAAGATCAATGTCCACACATCTCATTGGTTTATCGTGCACTTTTAATGGCATATGTGATGTCATGTTGAACACCCTATCGACCCGCCACCCAAGTGAGCCCAACACACCCCCTCCACCCTCCTACCTCCCCCCCGAACACCAGTGTCCAAAGTTGCTCATTGTCAGTGGGCTGTCGCTATTGCAAGCCCCCTCTGCGGGTATCAGGGGCACCCCTGCCTGTGGAGCGCAGGTTCCTTCCAGATCTACGTTGGGGGCTGCCCTGGACGGAACTTGCAACGGATGATGTGTCTGCCTGCTCACGTCCATGCATGTCCCTAAGGGTTTGCGAGAGCTCAGTGAGCACACGGCGCACTGCGGCAAGTTCGGCACATACGTCTTTGGACGTCGCATGCAGTTCCCCCCTCAGGCTCTCGGTGCTTCTCTCCATTTGTGCCCTTAGCGTCTCTGTACCTCTCTCCATTTCTGCCCTAAGTGTCTCAGTTGATGTTTCTATGTCTGCCTTAGTGCCCCCACATTCATCGGCATGGTCCTTGAGGAGTGTGGCCAGTTGCTGCTGTTGTTCGATCAACTGGTCGAGGGACTGTTGCCTCTGCTGGGCCATGGCCATTTGCGGGGGTGTCACAGAGGGGCTGTTGTCCTCATGTTGCCTTGCCACAGGGCTTGTGGGGGATGGCCAGTCGTCGTCTTGTGGGTGCCCCTGCGTGGTATCCTCATGTTGTACGGGATGGGACAGACAGGGGGATTGGGACAGGTCATGGATGGATCTGACTTCGGCATCCCCGTTTTCTGTGTCGGAGCATGCTGCCGTCAATGGGGTGTCACCTATGGTGCTGCTGCCACCAGAGGCAGTGCCTTCTGTGGCATCCATTGGGGGGACCTGTGGTGGTGGTGTTGTGGGCATGCTGGCTGCTGGGGTGCCTGTTGATGTTCCCTCCTCTGTGCTGCCACCTGATTTGTGCTGCTGCCGTGTCTTGATGCGTGCAGCTGAGGTGGAGGGTCTCTGGCCGTTGGTCTTGGCCCTCTTTGCAGGTGTGCTGGTAGGGGTGTCCTGTAGCTCGTCGTTTGGATCGGACCCTGTGGTGGAGTAAAGGAGGGCGAGGGTTATTGATGGGTCTGTGGGAATTGGAATGGCATTGTATCACATGCTTTGGGGTGGTACCTGAGGGTGATTTGGGTCGGGGCCTTGGAGGTGCTTTGATTTGTGTGTGGAGTGAGGGTGCAGTTGTTTGGCAGCCTGCAGTTAGGGTGTGCCTGCTGCACGTGTAGTGCGTGTATTAGGGGTTTTTAATTATTTATGTATTTATTGTGGGTTTTAACGTGCGCTATCAGGCCGATGTGTGTGGACGTTCTCCTGGACATGTGTTTCTGTTGCACTATGTGGACGCATGGTACTTCACATGGATGGACTGTGTGGATTTGGCATTGTTTTATCTGGCCCACCTACCTGAATCTTCGGATGTCTGCACTCCTTTCTCCATCCCTCCGACTCCCTCTATGCTCTCCATTCCGATGGTGGAGGCACAGATTTCTTCCCAGGGGGTCAACTTGATGGGTGATTCAGGACCTTCCCCGGTGGCTGTGGCAATGTTGTGGTTGGCAGAGAGTATGCTGCGGACGCGTATCCGCAGGTCGTCCCATCGCTTGCGGCATTGCTGTGGGGTGCGGGGTGCGGTCCCCACCGCACTTACCCGCTGTGCCACCAGAGCCCATATGGCCTTCTTGTTTGCAAGTGCCGTCCTGGTCATTTGCGTGCAGAAGACGACGGCAGCATTCTCCTGGAGGGTCTCTGTTAGCACGGTGAGTTCCTCACGGGAGAAGTGGACCTGCCGCTTGCGGTCGCACGCTTTCTTCGCTACTTTTCCCATTTTTCTTGGTTTCGCTAGGGTGGTTGACGGGTTGGGGTGTGTTTCAGGGTAGTGATTTTAGTGGTTGTGTGGTTTTAGTGTTTTTATAGGTGTACGCCGGGATGTTTCCCGTTCCGGGCCCATGTTTTATCTTCCGTTTCCGTATATTTCCGGTCACCGTACTTTCCGGTAGGCGCACACTGCGGTGACCGCTAAGAGGGGTGGCGGTATTGCACCTAGGGCGCCGTACGGCGGCGGTGTGGGCCGTTTTGGGGTCATTTCCGCCATCGCGGACTTTGCACTTCCGCCATGGCGTAATGCTCGTGCCCGATGGGTCGTAATTAGCCGCACTTTGCTCCTTCGTGCAATGGCGGAAACGCTATTTACGCTGTTGCGGTCCGGTCAGTCACTTTCCGCCAGGGTCGTAATGAGGCCCATAGGGCCTCATTACGACCCTGGCGGAAATGGAAAAATGATGGCGGAAATGCAATACCGCCATCGAACACCGCTCGTTGCGATTATGACCCGTCACCGTAAAGTACGATGCCATTAGCGACACCGTAGTGAACGCCAACGCTAACTGCACCAAGTACGCGCGCGCGCGCCATGCCAAACCGTAAATACCACCATGGCGCAAGGGTACGCGAATTCCGACCCTAGCGGACATGTACCTAACGCCATCAAGCACGGCGGAAAGCACCATACCGCCATGGTGAGAAGTACGGCATCGCGAATCAACCGTAAACGGCCCCACTGAGTGCCTGTACACCGCTCCCTGCCCACAAAGTACAACTCCCCGTAGGTGCAATGAAGTCACAATGCAACCATTGAAATGTACAAGTCACCCATGCATGGCAACGAACAAAAGAAACACAAGAGGGGCCAATGGGAGCTGCAGGGCACAGATGGCACGAATACAGAAGCCATCCCAATGGACATGACCACAGTCCCCCACCAAGAAACGCACGCAAACACAGGCACCTGTGACCAGCAATATTCCGAAAATCACATCATTCCACCAGTCCACCTGGCTGACCGGCATCTGTTACACAAAACCCAATCCCCCGCCCCTGAGCATGACAACATCCAAACTGTCATATAGGCAGCCCCCATCCCTGACCTCACTGGGCTTCGTAGGCAAACGCGCCCAGCACAGTACCACGCAACTAAACCCCGAAGCTGGAACCCAATGCAGATCTCCTCACAATACATCGCCCCCCAAATAGGCATATCCCACATCACTTGCAAAGAAAAACGCTACACGGGCCAAATCAGAATAGAAATTTTATGCACATCAAAGTCACCAAGCCCATACAGCCATCAGGCCATGAACTCCAAAACACTAATCACCATTGTGGGCTGCATCCGCAAGAAATGACCAGCCACTACCTGTGTGTCGCCCTGTTCCCCCATGGTACACAGAGCCACATTCACGTACGAAAAGGCAACATGGAAGCGCACAGAACCGCAGGGCCGACCCAATGGGGAGGCACTAGTCCAGCTGAAAGGCCGAAATGTTGCTCCGAGCCACCAGTACTGCGTAAGGGCATGTGGGCCATTGGCGATCGTCCCATAAGATCGTAATGCTGCTCCACTGATTAACACGAAGCAGCAGGTGTCGGGAGTAAAATCCATCTGCAGGAGTGGCATACAGATGGCAGTGGCAAAAGGGGAGGAGATACCTGTCAACCAAAAGAAAAGAACAAGAACAGAATGGCCATCAGAACCACATTCGAACAACTCATTTCAATGATCACACGAAATCCCCAGCCATATGCATGCTAGCCCACTCAAAAGGATCATCACCACCCCAAAACCACTTGCGACTCATAACCATCTATATCGAGGTGCAAACACACCATCACAAACGAGTGTACCTGTGCATGCGTCTGTCAAAACAGAATCCATCAGATGGGAATGTTAACGTGCATGGACAAAAGTGTCTGAGGGCGCCTCGAGACAGGGAGGGCTCAACAAGGCCAGATAGACGATGGTCCCACTATGGCAGCCCTGCATCACATAGCGTAGGGGAGGCGGATAGATCCCAAGAAGCCCTGTACATGGCAAACTCTGTATCAAATCACCTGCCCATGCATCCATTCATCATTCCCTCATCCCGGTATGAAAACGCCTGAATAATTACTCACATAACATTAGAAACATCCATTGAGTCTGTGCGTTATGCAGCCTGCTAAATCCACAGTGCCCCAGCCCGTAATTCCAGTGTTGTGAAGTAACATGTATTTGGGAACGGTCGGCCACATCGCCCACGTAGCTATTGCGCATCCCAAACTATTCATATCAATCATTGCTCCCTCGCCATGGGCCCTGTCTCAAGGACATTGAACAATAGAACGTTACATTTGCAGTCAGACCTGTGGGCATCTCCTCGCCGCTAGCTGGAAACCGAAAGCGCCGCCCTTCGAATTCCTCATTTGCAACATCACGTCGAAAAGGCATCTGTGGCCGTTTGAAATCACTAATTATTCCATCGAGTGCGGCTGTGTGTGAAAATGGCAACTGCCTTCACCCACAAATGGGACGCCCCGCCCGTCGTTGCAACTCGGTACAGTGATGCATGAGGGCCCACCGTTACTCGAGTACTACGTTCCACTGACCCTTCACAAGTCTGTTCGCGACTGCACAGATAGTATGTGAAACAATGGGACCACAGCAGAATGAACATATCAACCAATCTTACACGGCCATCGGGTACAAATACATGATTGCAATAGCTAGATACAATTCCACGAATTGCAGCGTTGTGCGCGGCACGTGCTCGGCCAAAGGGGAGAGCAGTTTGCACAGGTGGAATTAATCACCACAGGTGGAGGCCATACAGCCTGGAAACACATAAATTGCACAGCCAGTCTCCTCCCACAACCACACCGAAATGCTACCGGCAGGACTCGCGATGTTGGCCCTGGGGGACCTGATAGCACTGCAAGTGCTCCGACTCCAAGAAGAAGACGAACAACAACTACAACCAGCCGCACGGAGGAGACGCAGGAGGAGGAGGAGGCCAAGGCAGGGCCAGCAAGGCCCACCAGCACAGCCACTACCACCACGCAGGCAGCCCGCAATACCACGCCTCCGAGCACATCCGTTCAACCTCACTGATGAGCAGATCCACACCCTCTACCGTCTGGACCGGGACACCATAGCCGCCATTGTGGACATGACACAGGCTGACCTTGTCAGCATGATAGATAGCCCAACCGCCATCCCACCCCTACTGAAGGTGGTGTCTGTACTACACTTCCTGGCCACAGGCACCTACCAGCACACAGTCGGGCAGTTGCATGGCATTTCTCAGCCACTGTTCTCACGGACACTATTGCAAGTGCTCGATGCCCTCCTGCAGCACGCAGACGACTACATCTCTCTACCACGCTCGGAGCAGGAAATTACCAACACAAAAGTGCGATTCCATGCATACCGGGTTGCATTGGTGCCATCGACTGCACCCATGTTGAATTGGTCGTCCCACATGCCATGGAGGCCCAGTACCGCAACCGAAAACAATTTCATTCCCTGAATGTACAAATGGTGTGTGACTCCAACAGGATCATTACACATTGTTGTGCCCGATTCCCTGGATCAACCCATGATTCTATGGTCTTGAGGAACTCTACAATACCACGCTACATGGAGCGACACGCAGGGAACAGATCCTGGCTACTCGGTGAGTCTCATTACATGCATGATGATGTGGGGTATGTGAATTCGCAATGTACTGGCAGGAAGGGGGGGGGGTGTGCGTACGTATCAATGGTATCCCACATCCTACGTTTCTCGTCCACATACAGGTGATGCTGGATATCCACTGAAGAGATGGCTCCTCACACCAGTCCGGAACCCACGGGACCAGCATGAGGAGGACTACAACCATGCCCACTCACGTACCCGTGTAGTCATAGAACAGGCATTCGGCCTACTGAAGGGCCGTTTCCGCTGCCTCAGCAGGTCTGGCGGGGCACTCCTGTACCGCCATGAGAAGGTTGCAAAGATGGTCATGGCATGTGTCATGCTCCACAACATGTGCGTACGTAGAAATGTGCCCATGCCCCCTGACGCAGAACTGCAAGCACATGATGATGGTCATGATGAGGGTGGGGCTGTGGCAGCACCTCATGGAGTCTGCGAGGCACCGGAGGCCCGTGACATTCGTCAGCATCTCATTGATGTATGCTTCTAGCACTCACGCCTGGTGGCTGATACATGGACACGGGACTCGTGGCACTGCGTGTGTCTGGGACATGCACAATATGGACTCTACGCCTATGATGGCCTAGTACACAAAGATCAATGTCCACACATCTCATTGGTTTATCGTGCACTTTTAATGGCATATGTGATGTCATGTTGAACACCCTATCGACCCGCCACCCAAGTGAGCCCAACACACCCCCTCCACCCTCCTACCTCCCCCCCGAACACCAGTGTCCAAAGTTGCTCATTGTCAGTGGGCTGTCGCTATTGCAAGCCCCCTCTGCGGGTATCAGGGGCACCCCTGCCTGTGGAGCGCAGGTTCCTTCCAGATCTACGTTGGGGGCTGCCCTGGACGGAACTTGCAACGGATGATGTGTCTGCCTGCTCACGTCCATGCATGTCCCTAAGGGTTTGCGAGAGCTCAGTGAGCACACGGCGCACTGCGGCAAGTTCGGCACATACGTCTTTGGACGTCGCATGCAGTTCCCCCCTCAGGCTCTCGGTGCTTCTCTCCATTTGTGCCCTTAGCGTCTCTGTACCTCTCTCCATTTCTGCCCTAAGTGTCTCAGTTGATGTTTCTATGTCTGCCTTAGTGCCCCCACATTCATCGGCATGGTCCTTGAGGAGTGTGGCCAGTTGCTGCTGTTGTTCGATCAACTGGTCGAGGGACTGTTGCCTCTGCTGGGCCATGGCCATTTGCGGGGGTGTCACAGAGGGGCTGTTGTCCTCATGTTGCCTTGCCACAGGGCTTGTGGGGGATGGCCAGTCGTCGTCTTGTGGGTGCCCCTGCGTGGTATCCTCATGTTGTACGGGATGGGACAGACAGGGGGATTGGGACAGGTCATGGATGGATCTGACTTCGGCATCCCCGTTTTCTGTGTCGGAGCATGCTGCCGTCAATGGGGTGTCACCTATGGTGCTGCTGCCACCAGAGGCAGTGCCTTCTGTGGCATCCATTGGGGGGACCTGTGGTGGTGGTGTTGTGGGCATGCTGGCTGCTGGGGTGCCTGTTGATGTTCCCTCCTCTGTGCTGCCACCTGATTTGTGCTGCTGCCGTGTCTTGATGCGTGCAGCTGAGGTGGAGGGTCTCTGGCCGTTGGTCTTGGCCCTCTTTGCAGGTGTGCTGGTAGGGGTGTCCTGTAGCTCGTCGTTTGGATCGGACCCTGTGGTGGAGTAAAGGAGGGCGAGGGTTATTGATGGGTCTGTGGGAATTGGAATGGCATTGTATCACATGCTTTGGGGTGGTACCTGAGGGTGATTTGGGTCGGGGCCTTGGAGGTGCTTTGATTTGTGTGTGGAGTGAGGGTGCAGTTGTTTGGCAGCCTGCAGTTAGGGTGTGCCTGCTGCACGTGTAGTGCGTGTATTAGGGGTTTTTAATTATTTATGTATTTATTGTGGGTTTTAACGTGCGCTATCAGGCCGATGTGTGTGGACGTTCTCCTGGACATGTGTTTCTGTTGCACTATGTGGACGCATGGTACTTCACATGGATGGACTGTGTGGATTTGGCATTGTTTTATCTGGCCCACCTACCTGAATCTTCGGATGTCTGCACTCCTTTCTCCATCCCTCCGACTCCCTCTATGCTCTCCATTCCGATGGTGGAGGCACAGATTTCTTCCCAGGGGGTCAACTTGATGGGTGATTCAGGACCTTCCCCGGTGGCTGTGGCAATGTTGTGGTTGGCAGAGAGTATGCTGCGGACGCGTATCCGCAGGTCGTCCCATCGCTTGCGGCATTGCTGTGGGGTGCGGGGTGCGGTCCCCACCGCACTTACCCGCTGTGCCACCAGAGCCCATATGGCCTTCTTGTTTGCAAGTGCCGTCCTGGTCATTTGCGTGCAGAAGACGACGGCAGCATTCTCCTGGAGGGTCTCTGTTAGCACGGTGAGTTCCTCACGGGAGAAGTGGACCTGCCGCTTGCGGTCGCACGCTTTCTTCGCTACTTTTCCCATTTTTCTTGGTTTCGCTAGGGTGGTTGACGGGTTGGGGTGTGTTTCAGGGTAGTGATTTTAGTGGTTGTGTGGTTTTAGTGTTTTTATAGGTGTACGCCGGGATGTTTCCCGTTCCGGGCCCATGTTTTATCTTCCGTTTCCGTATATTTCCGGTCACCGTACTTTCCGGTAGGCGCACACTGCGGTGACCGCTAAGAGGGGTGGCGGTATTGCACCTAGGGCGCCGTACGGCGGCGGTGTGGGCCGTTTTGGGGTCATTTCCGCCATCGCGGACTTTGCACTTCCGCCATGGCGTAATGCTCGTGCCCGATGGGTCGTAATTAGCCGCACTTTGCTCCTTCGTGCAATGGCGGAAACGCTATTTACGCTGTTGCGGTCCGGTCAGTCACTTTCCGCCAGGGTCGTAATGAGGCCCATAGATCAGCTTTACACTTGTGAAATCCATCTTTTGTGAACCACTTCTAATGTCTATGTTTAAGTTATCGATTTATCGAGGTATAGGTAAGATAATGTGAACCAGCCCCCTTTCATTTTATGTGGATCACTGCGCGGGCCAAATTTTCGATGACGAAAATGTCGAATCCGAAAATGGTGCGGTGCAGTGATCACTTAGATTACTTTCTCCCACATCTCCCTAACCCGCTACCCCTTTATCCCTATTTACCTCCGCAGCACACCACAACTCCCCCTGCGATGTCAGTTCCCTATTCCCAACATGGTCGGTTCTGCAGGGTCTGTTTTTTTATTGAGTTTTTTTGGCACTTTATTGGCCACTGTAATGGAAGCTGGGGACACCCCTGCAACTCCCAAATCTAATTTTAACGAACATGGGGGGAGGGGCGGAGACATCCCTGCACCCCCCTTCGCTGATTCGGTAACATCAGATTCAGTATTTTTTTAAAATGCTGAATGCTCAGTAAACACGCATTCTGCATTTAATTCGGAATACCATTTTATGTTATGTCATCCAGTGTGTGTTTATATGGTTTTATGGTTGTTTTGCAATGGATGTCCGCATGGGAAATGTACGAACATTTTTGTATTGCGTACATTTCCCTTGCAGTAATTTCCGTCGTGGGTTATTTAGCCATGGGAAAATCACACAGATTCACCAAAAACAGGGACAAAAAACAATTGGGATGAGTGGGAGAGGATATTTGTATTTGTTTATTATTTGTATCGCACACCTAACCCTGAGGTAACTGGGCGCTGGAGAACTTAACATGTTACACAAAAGCATAATTACATAAGACGACAACATAAGCAAATGGCGGAAGGGTCGGGATGGGATCATAGGATACATAGAGGTCAGACCTTCAAGATAAGTACAGTAGGAAGGGATCAAAGGAGTACTAACAGTACGATGAGGCTGTGATGCAGGATCATTAGGAGCCATCAGTTTTTAGGCTTGTTAGTAAGCCAGAGTTTAACGCTGATTCTGAAGGCATTGAAGGACGGTTCCAGTCTGATGGTGTGGGGTAGACAGTTCCAGAGGTTGGCAGCTTGTACAGGGAAGCTGGCTCCACCTGCAGTTTTGAGGTTGAATCTGGGAAATGTGAGGAGGTGGGTTTGGGATGTTCTGGTGGGTCGGATAGCTTGATATAGGGAGAACTTGTCTGAGAGGTATTTAGGTGCGGTGTTGGAGATACATTTGTGGGTGATCGGCAGAGTGCGAAGTGAGATTCTGTCACGCACTGGGAGCCAGTTAGATTTTTGTCTATAGCTGAAGATGTGGCTGGATCTGGGGATGTTTAGTGCAGCTCTTAAGGAGTTATTTTGTAAGACTTGTTGTCTGTTGAGATCCAATTCAGAGGTTCCTGAGAAGAGCGTGTTGCAGTAATCTAATTTGGAGAGTGCTAGAGCTCTAGCTAACATCATGCAGCTAGTAGCGGATAGATAGGATTTACAGGCATTGATTAGCTTGTTTGTATAAGCTGTTGATGAAGCAATAGCAATCACTTGTTTTTTTAGAGATAAGGTAAAATCGAGGTAGA
Organism: Ambystoma mexicanum; assembly: GCF_040938575.1. Lineage (NCBI taxonomy): Eukaryota > Metazoa > Chordata > Amphibia > Caudata > Ambystomatidae > Ambystoma > Ambystoma mexicanum. The sequence continues at coordinate 98,671,168 of NC_090936.1, read as the reverse complement.
CACCTAACGTTTTTATCTCCTTCGCAACTTTGATTGTGTTTCCATAAATGTTGAACGACATATACTGTGGGTCCAGTTTGTTAAGGTGAGCTTGGGTGCCTACAATCAGGAGCTCTGTTTTTTCATCATTGAGGCAGAGGCTATGTGCCACCATCCATGCATGTATTTTCAAGTAAATGTTGTTGATTAGTTTGGTGTCATCAGCGTAGCATCCTGACAGCGTGATGATAACCTGGGTGTCATCTGCGTAGTTTGTGTAGATGACACCCATGTTGTCAAGGCGGTCAAAGAGGAGCTTCGTGAAAATGTTGTTTAGCCTTGGGGAACCCCACAGAGGATGGGGATTGGGGCTGCGGATGCAGAGGGCGAGAAGACTTTGGTGGTGCGGTTAGATAAGAATGATTTATTCCAGGAAGAAGCGTTATTGGAAAAGGCTGCTGCGGTGGTTAAGTGTTCCGTGAGGATCTGGTGATGAACCAGGTCCAATGCAGCAGAGAGGTCTTACAAGAGGAGGAGAATGGCCAGTTTGCCTTTGTCTCTTGTCTCATCCATCTGTATTTTCAGGTCCAGGAGGGTGGTCTCAGTGCCATGCCTGAGCCAGAAACCTGATTGTCGTAGACCAAGTAAGTTGTCCTCCAGGTGTCTCTGGATTTGCTGGTAGGCAACTCTGTCCAGAATTTTTAAAAGGAAGGGGACAGTGGTGGTTTGCCTTTAGTTCATTGGTGTGTTTTGGTCTAAATTGGGCTTTTTTAGGAGAGGCATGGACCAGGCCTCCTTGAGGTTTTTGGGGACGAGATTGGTCTTGAACAAGGAATTTATCATTGTAGCGATAAAAGGGGATCATTCCTTGGCACAATCCTTGATAATAGAAGCCGGACATGTGTCTCCTTGGCACCTTGAAGGCTTAAGGCCTTTGATGATGTCTTCCACTTCCTTAGGTGTGACCGGGGAGAATGAAAATGGCGGACACTGAGGGAGTTGAGGCTTAGGAGAGAATTTATCGGGTGTGCTGTTTGCAAGGCTGTTCTTTTTGGCTTCTATTTTAGTTTGGAGAGAAGCTATTTTGTTCGCTAGGGCTTGTTGTATTTTGGTACACCAAGCAGCATCTTTTGTACAGTCCGATGAAGGCGGAGCTGGGGATTCCAGTTCCCTCAGGATACTGAATAGCTCCTTAGTCCTAGATTTGGCATTGAGGATTCTATTGTTATAGATTTATTTTTTGGTGGTGAGGATGGCAGATTTGTAGGTGGCTGCTGTAGTGAAGAATAGTGCCTTGTTGTGAGAGGTGGGTGCTTTACGCCATGTGGATTCTTCTGCTCTTTTTAGATTCCTCAAGATTTTAAGTTCTGGCGTGAACCAGTTATCGAGGTGGGTGGCTGCTTTGGCTTTTTTTTTTGACTGGAGCGATACTGTTCAGGGCAGACTCCAAAGTTGTATTATAAAGATCAACCAATTCATTGGGATCTAGGTTTCTGTAGTTGGTATCGTTCAAGATGTTGTTGATTAGTGGGTGTAGGTTGGGTGGTGTAATGTTACGGGTGTTCCTGGATAGCGAAGGGGGGGGGCGATGGTAGGCTTAGGAGGTACGGTTCCCTGAATGGCAAAGGATATGTAGTGGTGGTCTGTCCAGGCGATAGGTTCGTTCTGGAGGATTTGTATGGAGCAGTTCAGGTCAGCTAGCCAATCTAATGTGCGACCCTTGGTGTGGGTGGGCTCAGAGACTCAATATTTGAAGTCGAGTTGGGAAAGAGAATTTTTGAGAGCTAGAGCAATGGCATCATTGGGGTCCTGGAACCCAAGGTTAAGGTCTCCAAAGAGTATGATGTGGGAGCCTGGTTTAGTATTTGACGATAAGAGGCCTGTGATGTCTTCCTCAAAGGAGGAGATGGGGCATGGTGGTCGGTAGACTAGGTGTATGAAGATGGTTTGAGTGGCTGTTAGTGGGATTTTAACAGAGAGAAGTTCTGCTGAAGGTAGGCTAGTGAGGATAGTATCTCTAAGGCCCAGAATGGTTCTAGCTATAATGGCGAGGCCTCCTCCTCTGCCTGAGTTTATGTCAACTCTGATAATCGTGTAACCCTCTGGGAGGGCTAGGGAGAGTGCAGGACCTGCCGCCTGGTGGAGCCAGGTTTCTGTGATGGCCAAGTAGTCGAGGCTGTTTTCAGAAATAAGGTCTGCATTGTTAGGAGCATGGGCAATTAGAGATCGTGCATTGATCAAAGCCCCTTTGATGGTAGGAGTCATTGCTACAGTGGAATGTGCGATCTTGGAGGATCGTGGCTGAGGGTGCACTCGTGTGGGTGGTGGTGATGGGGATAGGCTGATTGCGTGTCTCTGTGGATACTGAGGGTGGAATGGCAGGAGGGCGCAATCTGGATTTAGAACTGAATTTTGGAGAATGGGATGTCAACCTAGAGGACTGCATGTGAGTGGTGAAATGAGGTCCTAGTCTCAAATTCCTGATGTTCACGGGGCATGGGACCAGGGGTGTGGGGGAGGGTGGCGCACCGATGTATCCATTCCAGAGGGCTAAGTAGGTTAGCGGTAGTAATACTTTGGTGAGGGTTGATAGTGGGAATGAGGCGGTTTTTGGGTTGGAGTGGTGGGAGGAATTTAGTGGGTGAGATGGATTGGAGGAGCGGGAGGATTGAAGTCATAGTGAGGGTGACTCTGTGAAATGCTGCCATGAGGAGGGTAGGTGTTGGCGTTAGAGGGGGCCTCCAGGGGCCAGGCTAGTGTGGGTCTTGTGATATCTGGATTAAGCTACAGGAGAAATCTTGAAAAGTTTGGAGTGGGTCCTCCTAAGGTGAATGTGGGTGACTGGCCAGTTTCAGACTGGTTGGACACAGTCAATTATAGCACAGGGAGGCTTGATCGAGTCTAATACTGATCGATATGTGGTGCTAACTGTGGCTCGTGATTGAGGGGTCTATAAGTTGGACGATCTGGTAGGGAAGCGAAACAGGGTGAACAGGCTACTCACAGATCACAGTGGGGTCAAAGAAGTTAAAAATGTAGGTAAAATGGGCATAGTGCAGCACACTATAACATTCATGGGGGAACTTGGACGTAAGATGCAGTCAATCATAGTGGCGCTAAGATTGTTAAACTGAGTGCAGTGAGTCAAAATTCACAATGGCAGAGTACGAAACAATAAGCAGAGGATGAGAGATAAGAGGCAGTCAAGCAATGTGGTAATATTTTGGCAAGTTAGGCACAGCACAATTCATCATTCACAGATGATCATAGGGGTGAAATGCAGTTAGCCACAGAGGTGCTGAAACTGGGAGATAGGGTATAGAATAATACAATTTACACAATTTACAGAGGCAAAGTGCAACGCAATTCTCGGGAGGTCAAAGGAAAGAGACAGTCTGTGTCAGCATAGTGGCACTGATTCTGCAAGCTGGGCACAGCGTGACGCACTTAGCAAGTGAGGTGGTTGATATAACGCTTCACAATTCAGCAGGAAAACGATAATGTGGCGTGTAGGTTACCATAATGGGATGCCTGGCACGGGGGGATAGTGGGCCTTCTGGGCATAGCGAGATATGCAAAAGTCTTGTAGAGCGTGAGATTGGTGGGCAAGCAGGAACTGCACGCGAATGAGGCTGATGGGTCTATCTAGGTGGGAAGGATGTCACGCATAGGCCAGGTAGGGTTGTTAGGTACTAGGAACAGGCCTGCAAGCGCAGTTGTGCAGGCAACGTAACATGTGGTGCGGAAGTGTGATACATATATTGTACTGCAAACCTGTATGGTAGACACTGTCAGGTAGGTCTCACTGAATAATGGCTAACGGAGAATAGCACATGGATAAGGGCTCCGTGTAATGTTACTCACAATCGTTAGTCAATATATTCTGATGACGGGTAGTGTGTCCAGGATACCATCGGTGGAGAAGAGGCCTTATATGGTCCAAAAGGTCATAGCGACGTTGTAGGCCGTAGCGCCCCGGGACGAACAGGGGAGGAACAGGGCCTTTTCCTCTAGGCCATCGCCGGCTTTCGCCTGCTGGCGGATCACATTAGGGTATGTAGGGAAGTGCGTTGCTATGAAACGCAACGCACAGCGACGATCAGGCTGCTGCGTGTGGGCCAGGCGGCTATTTTCAAATCAGGCGAGGTAATGGGCTACGAGCAGGATCATGCTCGATTGCAGGATATGGTAGTGAAAACAGATGCTCGTTGCAGATAGGCCCTCCGGTGCTCACCTCGTGGTGCTACAGGCTTTGTGATCAGCTGATTCATGAGCTCGATCGCGGCATGGAACTCAGCTGCTCCTGCAGCTTCAAGTAAGGTGGGGAGGGGGCTCCTGCCCTCTCTGGCTCCAAAGGAAGAATGGCTGGGTCACGGAGGAACAGGGCCTTTTGCTCTGGGCCTTCGCCAGATGGGCTGAAGCCGGCTTCCGCCTGCTGGCGGATCACGTTAGGGTTTGTTTGTTTATTCATTTGTATTGCGCGCAAGACCCAAGGGTATCAGGGCTCAGAAGAAAACAAGATTATTTAAAGCTTGGTTACAGTGCTGTACAGTGAGTTACATACGTATGCAGGGGACATAACACAATCACATAACAATTTACAGGTATAAAAACATAAAAGTTTACATGTATATACAGAGGACACAGTACAGGTGTCGGTACAGGTCAACGTAAATCACAGTGGTATGCGAGGCAAGGTCGCATGGGCGGTAGCCGAGGTGTGGGCCAGTTTATGGATCATTTTCCTTTATCCAATGAATGTAGTTACGTCTGAACTGTGGGTATGTAGGGAAGTTCGTTTCTATGCAATGCAACGCACAGCGACGATCAGGCTGCTGCGTGTGGGCCGTGCGACCATTTTCAAATCAGGCGAGGTTGAAAATGGTCTTCGCAGTAGCATTGCATGTTTGGCAAATGTGGAAAGTTATTGGTAGGCATGCGTGTAGGACTCAGGAGAGTACAGCTCAGATTAGAGCAGCGTTTCAGTGTGAGGGCAATATCGAGAACCGACGAAGCATGGTACTAGATGTAGTTAGATGGTGAGTGGTTGCTTAATGTACTTCAGAGGTCCTCAAGCGGCCCTAGTAAGTATATCATGGTGCTTTGGGGGCCTTTCTCCTCACAATACAACATTTTTGTTTTATTTGGCCGCCTGGCACCTGCAAAACTATTTTTGAGCGTAAAGAATATTAAAATACTGAGTTGTTGAGCATACTTCTCCAAAACCGAGCAAAGTGTACGAGGACATTTCCTGTTGAAGTTTCAGTGCATGTGGCAAGAACAATGATGCCAGCTTCCGCTTCCGTTAGCTGTGGCGTTTGGCCCAAGGCAAACGATAAGATTATTCTCAGAAATGAAAACATGATTTCACTTTGGTAGCTTAGAAAGTTGTCATTATTTTAGAGAGGTGTTTTGTGAATCATACTGTCCTAGTAGTACACATCATTTAAAATTCGTCATGCCCAGCTGCTTGACCTTGGAATCTGGATGTCGCAGAGAGATTATGGTTTTGTGGTGGGTCTGAAATCAGAGGGGAAAGAGTGAGCTCATATTTAGGCATTATGAAACTTGCGTGGGTGGGGCCTGTAGCGCGTGGAAATGTTTCAGTGCATGATGTTATTACATGAAAGGGATTTATATGTGGATTTCAGTCGGTAGATGTATACATAACTAGTTGCTCGTAAAGCATAGAACAATGGGCCTCAACCTATGCATGGGCCCTATGCATTGCTTAACATATTTGTGTTGAATATTTTAATACTGATCCATACAGGGTTTACCAAAGGAAAACACTTTAGATTAGATTATATCCGTCAGAGCATTGAAGAAGCGCAGCCATTGTCAAATCCCCAAGCTGTATCAATTGGGAATAGCCCCAGAATGACTGAGGGTGGCCCTCAAGAATCTTCCCCGTGCCACCTGCCGCTGTGGGTAGGGCTCTCTGTGCAGTCTTCTCTGTGAGCCCTGGCATGCCCACCCTCAACACCCAGGGCTGCTCCTTTCAGATTCGGTACAGGGCTTCCTTCTGGGCTGGCCCATTTTCACCATGGCCACTCCTAGGAGACTTGGCCATGGTCTTCACTCGGCCTCCTGCCGCTCCGTTAACATCCCCCTTGGTCGCTACTAGCAGGCGCGCTGTGGGACCTTCACTGCACCCCCCTACCTCCCGTACCGCCCCAGGGAGACTACCTCATAGGGTGTCCTAAAATTCCCAGCCTATCCCCTGAAACACCCCAGGAAGACACCTCTATTCCCCACACCCATTTTTACTGCTTTAATCTCGAATTCAGAATATAATTGCTTTACAGATCTCACCCTCGGACCATACTGGGAGTTACAGCCCTTAAGCCCTTGGGCCATACGAGGAGTTACAGCCCGTATATCTTGTTAAAAGCCCTCGCTTCATTCGACCTTTAACTCAGTCTTCAGAGCCCTTTACTCCCAGTGCTACCCTTGGGCTAGGTATATAAAACTTAACTAGAACTTTGTCTCCCAGTTTTATGGTATTTATTTTTCCATCATTTCCGATTCATACATCTTTTTTGTCATATAAAAAGATAATTTGCAACCAGTATTTGTTTGTATTCATTTGAATGAAAAATAAGTATTTAATAAAGTACACATGCAGACGTACAGGAAATAAATGGGACTCAGTTATACCACATCAATGGCAGGTTCCTTTCTATCATAACAGCAAAGGGTCGATTCTTTGATTGCCGCTGATCTAAGATGGTGTCAGCAATTAGAACTACACGGCTATTTTTCCCACCATGCTGCTGGTCTGCAATGCCATTGGCCTGCAATGCTGCCTGATTGTCATCATGGGGAACAAAGCTTTTATGGGTTCTTTCTGCTTTTACAAATAAATACAGTCAGTAAGCAGATTGGCTTCCATCTGTATTTATGTGTACAAATTCCGTAACAACGGAAAACAAGGAGTCTTATTACAGTCCTTCGGACTTTGAAAAATAAGTTTTAATTGTACAATATCCACACTACTGAAATGCTATATTCCAAGGCTACGTGCAGTGCAGCCAATTCCCTGCGAGCCCCAGGCAGATTAATCCATAAGCAACGTCTATATTCAGCTATACTAAATACTATCATGAACAATGTGGGCTATTCCTTTTTGTATTAAAATTTCATAACATGCATAATACTTGAGACCTGTCTCTAAGAGAAGGGCTGGGAATCGAACCTGTGTTGCTCTGTGTTGTCTTGCTTCCAAGACAAACATGTTGCCCCTGAGCTATACTCCCGACCCATTCGTAATAACTTTACACATCCCACTCTCGGGCTGTACCCGTGTTATGGGTTCATAAATCGTGTAAGTAAAACATTCTTGTTGCGCTCTAGTCGTCAGAGACCTTAACGCGCAATACAGCCCACAGGCAGGGTCTATAAAGCTTAATTAGAGCATGCATTCTTACTCTTTGACATTCAGAAAGTGTAGTCCAGGCTCTAAACACAGTAGAAATCTGCTTCCCACCATTCTCCTTTGATCTTCTCACAGCTTCTCACCAATAGCCAATCAGCAAGCTTGAAATGGAGGCACTAACTGTCTGTAAAGGCTGCATTTCAAGCTTCCCTTTATTATGTGTACACACTGGGCAGTGGTCAAGGAGACATGGACCATCCCTGTCACTGGAAGCTCCTTGTGGGGCTTCGATGGTTCCTTCTGCACACGCTCTATTATGTTGTTATGTTTTAAGGATTTATAGAGCGCACTACCGCCACAAGGCATCTTGGCGCTAGGAAACCACAATACGGTCCACCTCATTCTGCTCTAGAATAGAAACGTGTTGAGGGACTGCCTAAATTCCAGATGATCTGCAATCTTTTTTTTTTAAACTTCTCTTTATTATTTTAATAACAGTAAGAAACAACAACCCCATCAACTTACCCCAACTTGCCCAAGCGCCCCTGAACCCCCTCCCTTGTTCCATTCCCTTCTGACGATTAGGCATGCAGGTCTAAGAGTTTCAGTCTGTGGGTTCGCCACTGCTCCCGGAACTCTCCCTTTAAGTAGTCCAAAGTCTCTCCCCATTCCGCCGCAAAATAACTCAAGTTGCCATTAACCGCGAACGTAGCCCACTCCAACGATACAATCTCCCACAATTTCCTCAAGCAGTCCTGTTCTGTTGGGATCCTGGGGCTCTTCCACCTTTGGGCAATAAGAGCCATTGCTGCCAGAATGAAGACTACCTTTGCCTTGTGATTTCCCCCCCTCCAAACCCCTTGCTCTCTCCACCTTCCCGCCAGGATCTCGCAAGGGTCTTGACTCGTGCCTTCTCCAAACGCCTGATCCAGCGCACGTGAAATACCCCTCCAAAAAGGTCTAATATTAGGGCAGTCCCACAAAATATGGGCCTTCGTGCCCCCCCCCTTCCCGGATGTTGCTGGGAAAATTGCCCGGAGGCGAGCGGGGTATAATGCCAGCCGAATAGGTACTTGTACCAGGCCTCCTGTAGCTGGGCTGCCTTAGCCATCTTTGGGATCAGTTTCCAAAGCCTCTCACAGTCCTCGTGTTCCATTCCCACCCCTAAAAGCTCCTCCCACATAGACATTTACGGCCACTTTGTAATAGGGCCAGCACTCCCCAGAAGCTTATACAGGTCTGAAATTAGCCCCCTGAACCCCTCATGCGTCCAGGAGGTATCGTTCGAACTGTGTCAGGCCGCGCGTTGCCGCCCTCCGGACCTCCTTGGACAACACCCAGTGCCTGATCTGGAAGTATCTGAGCCGCTCCCCCTCGCCCACCCCAAACTCCCGTTTACAATCTTCAAAGGATTTCACATCCTGACCTCGAAAAAGGTCTCTAATGACCCTGCACCCCCTGCTCTCCTACTTCCGGAAAGCCCCCTTTTCCAAACCCGGGGTGAAATCTCCATTGTTGAATATGGGGGTGAACGGCGACGGAAAGGTAGTGATCCCCAATTTCTCCACCGCCCTGTCCCAGATATCAACCAACCCCTTAGTTATGTTGCTCAAATACAAGTGAGCCGGTCTCAACCTACGCGGGAGCCATAGTACCTCTTCCAGATGGTGCCGGGCTACTGCTCTATCCATCTTGGCCCACTGTTTGTTATATTCCACTGAGAACCACTCCCGAATTACCCTGAGCTGCGCCGCCTCGTAGTAGCGCCGAAGGTATGGTAAGGCTAGGCACCCCACCCTCTTAGATGCTGTCAGTAGCCGTTTCGCCAAACGCGGCATCCTGCCCTCCCAGACAAATTCCTTAACTGCCTTGTCCAGTTCCTTGAAGAAGGGCGTGGGGACGGGCAACGGAACCGCTTGAAATAAGTAAAGCAACCATGGAAGAACCACCATCTTGAGCACCGCACCTCTTCCCAACCATGATATCTTTAGAGAGCTCCACTTCCTGAGATCTTTTTTAATCAATGTAAGTGTGGAAATGTAATTCGCCCCATACCAACCCGACAGTTGAGGGGTGACCCTAACCCCCAGATAACGTATCCCACCCAGACTCCACTTAAATGGGGAGGAAGCCCTCAAGGCCCTTACCTCGTCGCCCTACACGCCTCTATGGACTCCCTTGGGCTCGTCAAAGTGAGCAGCATGTCATCGGCGAAAGCCGCCACCTTATGCTGAATCCTCCCGAAGAGAATACCCTGGATATTCTCTGCCTCCCGTATCGCCACAAGTAGGGGCTCCAGATAAAGGGCGTACAGGAGCGGAGAAAGGGGGCACCCCTACTTAGTACTGCGTCCAAGCTTGAAGGGTCGGGACATCGCGCCGTTCACAAGTAACCGTGAGGTGGGAGCTCTGTAATTCGCCCATACCATGTTGATGAACCCTTTGCCTATACCCATTCGTTCCATGGCCAGAAACAGAAAGGACCGCTCCACCCAGTCAAACGCCTTCTCGGCATCCAAGGCTAAAAGAATCGCCAGAGTGGGGGTCTTCTGCGTTTGTTCGACCAGGTGAGCAACTCGCCTAATGTAATCGGCCGTTTGTCGTCCCCATACGAACCCCGTCTGGTCCTGGTGGATCAGCTCAGGAAGTTGCACCTCCAATCGCCTTGCCAGAATTTTAGTGTTAATTTTTGCATCTGAATTTATAAGAGCAATTGGCCTATAGGAGGTACACTCCACCGGGTCCTTGCCCGCCTTGTGTATAAGCGTAATTTTAGCCTCCTCCATAGAAGGAGTAATGCAGCCCGAGGAGCCAAATGAGTTGTAAAGTTGTGCAAGATGTGGGACCAGTATGGTGGAATAGGTTTTGTAAAAGGAGACCGGGAATCTGTCAGGGCCCGGGGCTTTATTACTGGGGAGTGACGTGATGACGGCCCGCACCTCATCCTCCATGATGGCCCATCCTAGGTCCTCCCCAATTTCCCTAGAGAGGCGCGGAAGGGTCAGGGCACCCAAGAAATTCTTCTGATGCTGGGTTGCCGGGCCCTGAGATGTGTACAGAGCTTCATAAAACCTAGCTAGCCGCTCCCTGATTTCCTCAGCTCGGGTAAGCCTCTCCCCCTTTCATCCTTCAAAGCTGCAATCGTATTTTGTTCCCTGCTACACCTCAGCAGGCGCGCTAAAAGCGAGTCCGCCTTGTTAGCCTTAGCGTAAAATTTCTGTCTAACCTTTAACATAGCACCCTCTGCCTTCTTGGTCCTCAGGAACCTCAGCTGCCCCTCTGCCAACCTGTACTCCCTATAAGCTTTCCTTGAGGGGTCCCCCTTGAGCCTCACCCTCGCTGCCTCCACTTCCCTTCCAGCTGGGTCTGCAACAACCGCAATTGTTTATTCCTCTCTGACTTTAGGGCGATGAGTTCCCCTCTCAGAGTAGCCTTAAACACATCCCACCTTATGCTGAGACTCGTATCCGTGTCGTTATTTCTTTTGAAGAAGGCTTTGATGTTGTTACCTATCTCCTCCCTAATCACCATGTCCCTCAGAAGATCCCCGGGAAAATGCCAGCTCCAAACCCCTGGCTTATGCCTACCCAACTGCATTTTCATCTGCACAACCCTGTGGTCGGCAATTCCCATGGGGCCAGTCTCAACCCACTCTACTCCTCCCACCAAACTCGCCGGCACCCAGAGATAATCAATTCGAGATTGGGTTCGGTGCACATCCAAAAGATTTTTGTAACCTTCTTCCTCCCCCCTCAATACCCGCCACACATCCCTCAAGCCTGCCCCCTTAAAACGCTCCTTCACTGTGGGGAGGCCACCACCCCCCCTCCGCTGCGTGCTGTGTCCGATCTAGCCGCTTGTCCCAGGCCAAGTTAAAATCCCCCATTAAGATGACTTGCCCTCTTGCAAACTCTTCCAACGCGCTCAGGGTCTCCCTCGCAAAGATGTCCTGTCCCGCGTTTGGACCATAAACCGAGGTTATCGTATAAGTAGCACCCATATGCTCCCCCTTACCATGATGAACCTCCCATTTTTATCCCTCCGAATATCCTGAATTCTAAAGTCCATACCTCTCCCAAATGCCAGCGCCACCCCTCCTTTCTTTGAGGGACCTGAGGCAAAGAGAATTTCCAAAAAATCCTTCAGACACAGGTGGCCCTGATCTGCCCGCAGCAAGTGGGTCTCCTGCAGGGCCAGAACATCCGGAACATGCGTACGGGTGAAATGTTCTAGTTTCGCCCGCTTGAGGGGAGAATTTAACCCTCTCACATTATGAGTCAGCCACCTAAGACTGAAGTAGTGGTGGGATACCCTGCTCCCGCGAGCCGCCCTTCCATCCCCCTCTCCGACCCCCTCTATTCCCCCATGCTCCCCAACCTTCCCTATCAAGCGCTAAGGCCACTGCCCCCTCCCGTCCCCCCTCTCCGCCCCCCCGCCTGGAACCCCCAACGTTGGGCTAAACCGCACCCTCCCTCACGTTTGCCCACTCCCAGGGTCTACTCCTATCCCTCTGGCCCCCGCGAGATACCAGGACCCCTACGCGTCCCCCCTCATTCTCCACTTCCAAACCGATAATGTTGGCCGCCTCCTGGAACGTGGTCGCCCGCTTCTGGATCCCCTCCCATTCAAAAATTAAGCCGAAAGGGAAGATCCACCTATACTTTATCCCCTTTTTTGACAGATCCTGCAGGACCGGACCCATAGCCCTTCTTTTCAGGAGAGTGCTTGCGGCCAGATCCTAGAACAACAATATCTCCTGCCCTTTGCAGAGAACGGGCTCGCTTTGTCAGGCTGCTCGCAACACCGCTTCTTTCTAACCATATCTGGCGAAGGCAACCACCGCTTCCCGGGGTCTGGCGTTGGGACCACCCGGGACTCGGCCAACTCTGTGGGCCCTGTCCAATGATATCGATCTCGGGTCCCCTTCGCCCAAGAGTTCCGCAAATATGAGCTGGCATTCCTCCTTTAGGAGTCGATCCGTCACTGTCTAAGGGAGCACCTTGATCCGAATGTTGATCCTCTGGGATCTATTTTCCAAGTCCTCGAGCATCGCCTCCATGTTCCTCGTCGCTGTGTCCAGTTGGTCTATTGCCTCACTATTAGCCGTGGTGTCCCTCTCCGTCTCCTGGAGGCCCCTTTCCAGCAAATCAGTCCTTTCCCCAAGTTGAGCCACTTCATGACGGATTTCACCCAGTGTCACATTGAGGTCAGATCTCATAAATTGAAACTGGTCCTGAAAGGTTTGAGCCAGAGATTCTCTCAGGGCTTGCATTTCCCCCTTGAGGTCTTGTCGCGTCATCCGCGCCACTTCCACGTCCACCCCTACTCTCCTACTCTCCTTTGAGTGGCCGCTGCCTGATTTGTTGGTGTCTTTGCTCTCCATTGTGGGCCAGATTGATGGAAGCGTTCCCTGGGGCTCTCGAGACTGGCCTTTCCAGACTTCCGCCTGGACCTGGTAGACATCCGTGTGTGGCCCAGATGCAGGCCTTTCCGTATTTAGGACAGTGACTCGAGACACTTGTTGCAGCTTGAAGTGCCAGAGAACCCCCACCTCGCCCTAAGGCTCCTTCCACAGGAGGGGGTGTCCTTCTTACCCGGGTCTGTGGGCCGGGCTATAATGCTTTGATAGCCGTGGCTGCCCCTCCTTCCATGGGGTGACCCCAGGGGGAGTCCCAGCCACCTCGGTCCATGGGGATTGCTCAGAGGACTAAACCTTCTGGCTCAGTCAATTCTTCAGGTGGACTGCCTCTAGTGGATGCACCGCCGCCACGGGATTGATCCTGGGTTTCAGCACCATACGGGCGGACCCTCATGGCGAGTCCCCGCCCGAGGGTGTTATTATCAGGCGCCCACCTCTTTACAGCACGAGTTGTTGGCTTGTTCCTGCCCCCATGCAAGGGACATATCCAGTCAATGGAGTCACGATGGCCCCTCTGCCGGGGAGCCCCCCTGGAAGATGCCTCTGCTGGAGGGGGGAGCTCCTCAAAAGGACAATGCCTCAGCCCCAATCGCTGCCGATACCCAGACAGCTCCCTCGGGGGAGCCCCCCCAAAGTTGTGCCCCAGGGGAGCCCTGCGCCTTAGGTCCTTCTCTCCCTGTCTCCGCGGTCGGCCCGGAGCCCCCACTTCACTCCTGGGGCTGGGCTGGCTGCCACCTCTGCCTCTTCTGGTCCCCGCGCTCCAGTGCTCCAGCGGGACCCACTCCACTGATGGGTGGGGGGTGAGATGCTCCCCCGCCCTCCTTCGCACAATCTGAACAGGTGGGCCCCCCATCTGTGTGCCCAGATTTGCACGCCTCCGATCACCTCATACGCTGCCACCGCTGGATGAATGGCGACTCCGGCGCTTGCTGCCCTCTCACCTGGTGCGCGACAGGCGTGTTCTTCCTGGGTCCGCGCTCAGAGTGGGGCCCGACTCCTTTGCGGCCGCCTGCCTGGGCTGCCGCACGTCTCTGCAGCCAATTCCGGGGAGGACCCGGCTCTTCCCGCGTGGCGGCTGTCCACGCCCCTTCACTAGTAGCTGCGCGCCGCCTTCTCGGGGGGGTTGGAACCGCGCAGCACCGCTCCTCCACCGCACCACAAACCGAGGCTGCAGCCCCGGAACCCAAACACTGTCGGGGGGGTGGTGGAACCTCCAACATTCCAGGCCCGGGATCACAGAGCTGTTGTGTACAAATAGTGGGGGTGTCCTGACTGGAGAAGTCTAAGCCAACTGCCACTTATTGATTGCAGTCTAGGTTTAAAGACAATGCGTTATCCTTGGGTGTCACCATTTGTATATTTACCAAGGATAGCAGTACATGAGAGAACCTTAATAATCCACTTGTACTAGATCATTAGTCTGCAAAGGAACAGTTTTTATTGAGTGGCTGTCCTTGTTCTTTTACATATTTTTTTTGTAAAGAAATTGTAGGTACAAAATATATGGGTGTACATTTTTTCACCCAAGTCACACATAGAAAATGTAAACAAATATAGAAAAAATAGAAAAAAGACATGTAGCAAAAGATACGACAAAGTCATACATGTGCATACTGACAGAAGTATAACAATATTCTGTTGCTGCTAATACATTTCGTTTTTCAAATTGTAGAAAATTATCCTCGAAGGTAAAAGTCCTTGGATAGGTCTAACTAAGCCAGGCTAAAGGGTGACCAAAAAGTAGTTGATCGACGTCACTGAAATGAATCTCTACTTGGATTTGGGAGGGACCCCACCACACCACTAGGGTAAGGGAGTCCCAGGACGTTTCGGCTTTAGTGGGTCACAGCCTTCTTCACGGAGCCAAGGAAAGGAGTCCCCTTTAGATGGTGCTGCGAAGCAATCCCATGGAATTCTGTGGCTGCTATGCAATGCGTGGGCTAGAAAAGAAATGGTGTGCTGAACGCTGCACGTGAAGCTGAAAGGAGCAGCAAGCGTCTGCCTCAATTCTGTCACTCTTGTCGAATCTTATGAACCAAGCCTGGTTCAAAAGCCAGACCGTCCTTGCACGTTGGCGTGTTAAATTCACACGCAGTTCAGTGCTAGTAAGGTTGCAAAAATTCTGTGCCTTCCTGCTCAGACTCTAACAGCCGTCGGCATGTCTACTCGCTGCCGGTGGCCATCTTGGAATCCTATCCGCAATCTTTTTAATGGGGGTGGCTGGGCATTCCACAATCTGGCCGCTACTACCGAGAATGCTCAGTCTCTCCCATCCTAGCACGCTTATAGGCGGGGATCACCAGAAGGCCAGCTGTCCGTGAGTGCAGATCATGCATCGGCAGTACCGAACACATTTTTCCTGCAAATAGCCAACCCCAAGACCCAGCAGGGCCCGGTGAACCAGACACAGTGGGCATCATTACAAGTTTGCTGGTCTGGTAACAACGGTACCTGTAAGCTTGCCGGTACTGTTGTTACTGGACGCGCAAACTATAAGTTCTGCTCGTGGGTGCCTTCCAGCCCACCAAGTCTGACCTGGCGGTCGTACCGGCACCTGCGAGAAGACTCTGGCGGTAGCACCGGCACCATTCTGAATGGTGCTGGTGCTATCGGCCTCCCCATTCCCATTGAGCCCTATAGGCCCTATAGGGCTCAATGGGAATGGGGAGTAAAAGTTTCCAGCCCCTGGCAATGGGGAAATACAGGGTCTACCAGAGTTGTAATGGCCCTGTATTTCCCCATTGCCAGGGGCTGGAAAAATATGCAAGTTTGGTGGCACCCTGCCAGTTTTACCAGCACGGCTACCGTCAAACTTGTAATGAGGCCCTGTGATTTGAAGTTAATGCGCTTGGACACCGGAAGACAATGCAAGCCTCAAAGTGTGGGGGTGACATGGGCTCCAAAAGGGGAGCCAGTGGCCAACCGTGCTGCCAGGTTTTTCCAGCCGCTGTAGTCGCTGGATCACGCCCTTTGGCTGGGTTGTATAGAGCAAGTCACAATAGTATATTCGACTAAGGATAAGGGCAGCTACCACTTGTGGACAAAGATGAGGAGAAACGAAAGGGAGTACCTTATGCAAAATCCTTAATTGGAAAATGCCCGATTTACAAACTGCAGCCACTTGCTGAGTCATGCACAGAGTGGCCGAAAAAGTCACCGCCAGATTTTTCACTACAGAAACTGCAATATATTAGGTTTCCCACTGACAATGGCCAAAAAGCAGGCACCCAGAGTGACAACCCTGCCGGTGCACCCACAACCAACACTTCCGTCTTGTCCCCATTGACCTTCAGCCAGTTCTGGTTCATCCCGACCCCCACGACCCCAAAGCACCGACAGAGGCACGACAACATCTCTGCCTGGTCAAGATCTAAACAGACCAGGATCTGTGTGTCATTGGCAGATGAGTAGTACCTGAGGCCGTAGGAGTGGATGAGACCCAGAAGAGGCTGAATATAGATGTTAAAAAGTATTGGGGACAAGACGGAACCCTGCTGAACACCACAGGAAAGTAAAGAGGGGGAAGGGAGGGATGGAGGCCAAGAGATTGTTTGGCCCCTGTCAGCCAGGGAGGACATAAAACAGGCCAGGACAGTACCCTCCAGGCCGGAAGAAGAAAGCCTGCACTGCAGGGTAGTATGATCGACAGTGTCAAAGGCAGCCGACAGATCTAATAATATTAGGGCCCCGACACCACCTTTATCAACCAGTTTGGTCATGACTTCAGGCACTCAATGGCCTTGCTGAAAACCTCTTCAGAGAAAAAGGGAAACTATGCCCAAGTAGAACGGGACTCGAGACTTATCTCCTCCCGGTGTTTGGTCAGGAGATCACTGTCTACAGGACTAGCCTGAATATTACATTGAATGTTATCAATTTTGCTGCTAAAAAAATTAGACACCTTACAACTGTTCCAAATTTGATCAATATGCAGTATTGATTTTTTAGTAAATCTCTTCAGGTACAATGTTTTTCTTCTGCTATAATTATAATTGGTTATTTATAACGTGCTTAATACCCAGAGGTTTCTAAGTGCGGACCCGAAGATCGAAAAACACATATCCCCATTTCCCTTTTAGGGCTATTCCCTACATGTCTCATGCCTTTATGGCTTACTTTGATAGTTCTCACCAACCATCCACGAAACTTACTAATGACATCTTTCAGTATGACATGCCAGGAACTGCCTATCATTCCCACCTATATGGGAGTACCGGGACAAGGAAGATGACGGTATGCAAACTATCCATTGCACATTTTTCCATCGAATGGTTTTCCATCGAATTTGTTCCAAAGAAAATATATGCATCGAATGCATATTTTTGGGGGGTAAAGGGTTACATTTGTTTTTGGTGTGTTTTTAAGGGTTAAAACGGGTTCAAAATAGGGGGTCAGGGGGACCCCCCCAAAAAAAGCATTCGATGGACATTTTTTCATTGGAAATGATTTGATGGTACTTACCTTCGATGGAAATAAATCGATGGAAAGACTGAGAACCGAAGATGACTGGATCGATATGGATCACTGATGCTGAGAAGCTGGAGACGCACTCTAGTGGTTGTAGGTGTCTAACAATCACCAGGACATTTAAAAGGTTGCACCTGGAGAATGGAGAGAGAGAATCATGACTCCAGACTTGGGTCGGGGAGCCTGCAGGAAGCAGACTGTCACACAGAAGTAAGCGGCTCGAGGAGGCGGCGCTCGTGGAAATCCTGCTGGGAGAAAAGCCCTATGTTTAAGCATTGGGAGCGAGGGAAGTGAAGAACCCCCTGCAACGCCACAGGAATCATAGAGCAGGAGAAACGCCAGCCACCCGCGATGACCAGACAGAGGAAGCAGCGAAGACCGCAAGGAGCTCCGGAGTAGCCGAACAAAGCCAGGGAGACCGGAGCAGGGAGCTAGGACACTGGGGTGCTTCGGTCAGAGCATCGCATACGAAAATGACGCACTAAGCAAGTGGAAGCAAGCCCACAGCAGGGATTTGAGACACTTGGTCGAAGCTGTAGAACTGATGAATATGAGAACGGGTCGAGTACACAATATATGGGGAAAAGAGAAACTAATTGGAAGGGTGAAGTAATGAGAAAAGGGTTACGAACCTGGAACCCACACCCAATTGTGAAAGAATTGTATTACATGAGAAATCCCTGGCAGGAGAGTGTATTAGGCAAAGTCAAGTTTGCAAGTGTGAAAAGTGAAGCAAATGAGAACGCCCTGGCAGGAGAGTATACAAGGTAAAGTCAAGTGTAGAAAGAGAATACTAAGGAAGACTCACGCCCTTAGAACTTTTAAGTATTTCGAATGTAAAGGAAGCCTGGCAGGAGAGTATACCAGGTGTTCTCTATGTCCGGGTCTCATTCCTCGTTCCTCACAATAGTCTATTGTTATCCTTTGTATCAGTTCCTTTAACTCCCTTATTGGACTTAAAGTCTTTCTCTCCTCTTTAGTATGGGTTTTCCTTTCTTTTCTCTGAATCCTTCATTATATTTTAGAGAGTTAAGACTTTGGCTTTCCAAATAATTATAGTTTACCTTTTCCTGGTATGGACTTCCTTGTACAATGATTATCCTAGGGACCTCTCTGATCTTTAGTTCAGTTATTTCTCTCTGTTATATGTGACTCTATGTTATTTGGATAATGGGTTATTTTCCCCTCTTCCCAAGGTAATGATACTCCAACTCTATCTCTCTCACTCTTTGAGGTTTCTGTGCTTCACTTTATCTCATTCATACAGTTCAAGTTCATCAACTTGGTTTTCACGCTTTCATCATTTCTCTTTGTTATGTTGCACTCTTTGTTTCCTGGTTAATGGGTTATTGTCCGCTCTCCCCAAGGAAATGATACTCCAATTCTATTACTGTCACTCTTTGGGGGTTCTATGCTTCTCTTCATCACATTAATACAGTTCACATTCATCAACTTGGTTTTCACACTTTCGTCATTTGTACTGGGAAGAGTTTCTCTGATTCTATAATGAGTACCTTTTGGTATTCTTGTTCTCTGTGTTACCTTCAATATTGCAGGGGGATATCTCTGGTGCCAGTGGATACTGGAGACCTTCTCCTTCCTTCCGTTGGCTTCTCAGTTTGCTTTCCGTGCAGTCAGTTTTGTACCTGAAGGCCCTTTAAGCAAGGTAGCCCTCTATGGGATGGATGGGGATGCAGATGTTACTCTTACACCAATGATAAGACCGACTCAGGAAGTTGGCAAAAACATAACTGTTTTATTTGCAATTGTCTAAAACAGGGAGTACAACAGACGTCAACGGATGTTCTCTCTCAAGAGTGCTCTCAAAGCATTATATAAAAAATTACATTTATATAGTACACGCTTGTCACTACGGACATTATACTACGTGGCAAAATAAAGAAACCTACTTGGGGTTATGATAGACTTAAGGGGAACATCTAAGTATACATTCTATGGGGGGATAGAATTGTGATTGGATCTCTAAGGTCAGGTGGATGGCTACGCCCACCCTTAGTGAAAGTTCTCTTCACTGGCATGAAATACATAACGTTTCATTGGCTTTCAAACTATAGGGCTCTTCACTACATGG
Organism: Ambystoma mexicanum; assembly: GCF_040938575.1. NCBI lineage: Eukaryota > Metazoa > Chordata > Amphibia > Caudata > Ambystomatidae > Ambystoma > Ambystoma mexicanum. Next base: position 98,651,834 of record NC_090936.1, on the reverse strand, counting down.
CCCTCTATGATTGGTTGGCACGCTCTTACCCTTCTGGAATATTCCACTCGCTAGACTTGACCGTGCCTCCCCACCCAATTAGCCCATCATCCACCATCACTCCTGCTGTCTGCCATTCGAATTGTCTTTGAGCTCGGCCTTGCAAAGTATCACTGTGCCTGAGAATAAAAGGGGGTGTGAGCATGGTCTTATCTTCAAGTCTTGGTGTAGCTTGTCCAAAGTCTATTTTCATCTTGACCATGTGACAGGGGACTGTGTTTTGAGCTCCTTCTTCGCATTTAACACTACTAAATGAATAAAACCTGGCACTTCTAGTGTTTTTCCATTACACCTCAACAGGAGCGCGCCTCGCTTCTCATGTTCATTGTATCTTCTCAAATAGATAACCAGTTTCTTGGCTGCCCCAACCCTTGACACTGGGCCAGACAACCTTTCTCGAATCTTCCCTCATTGTCAGCTGTTTTCTTCTACTGTGCCACACTTTCAGCCCTTCTGTTCATGGGGTCCTAGTTTGCTAAAACACGTCGTGGAGCACCCAGATTCTATATATATATATATATATACACATATATATATATATATATATATATATATATATATATATATATATATATATATATATATATATATATATATATATGTTAGCAGCACCACCTGCAGTCTATTCACTACGTATAACCAGTCTCATGATTACTTAGTCTACTTGCGTTTCAGCATCTGTACAATTATAAAATGGCTTGCATTTTCTTCAGTTCTCTCAGCATGTGCAATCTTCATTCCGCACATGAAATGTTACTCAATTCTTCACTTCGCCATCAGATTCTATAAGATCTATATACTCTCTTCATTGGCATCTCCTCTGGGTGAGTCATTTCTGCTTCATGTGACATCACCAATCTTCTCTTTTATTAATCTTCACACTTCTTCCAGAACCTCCTTTCAAAGACTGTCATTTCTCCGCGGGTACATTATATCAGGTTTTCTCAATGAATACCTTGTACCTTTACTGTATAGGGACATTATTGGCGTTGTGCATGTCACAATTTCTGGTTTCCATCATATAGGCAAAATGAAGGCGAGACTTCCGGTAGAGGCATTTGGCTCCTCCTCCTCTACACTGCCCCTCTGGTTGATTCATCCTCGTCTGTAAAAGTGCTTCTTTGGAGTCCATATCTTCATAACTCCTTTCAGAGATCCTGCTGATTTCACATAGTCATCAACACTCCAGGTCATATGACTACATTGTCCAATCGGGCTACAATAGATCCATCTTCCCATGACTCCAGGTCATATGACTACATTGTCCAATCGGGCTACAATAGATCCATCTTCCCACTGCCCGATACAGGAACTTTGTTCCTTCAGGTGCTAGAATACTTGCTTCTATATACTTTCTGATTTCTTCATCTGTCAGCTCTTTAGGTCCAAACCCTGGCTCAACATTGATCATGATCTTCATTCCTACTGCTTTCTTTGCTGTCTTCTTACACTGTGTGATTATTATTTTGATCACACAGAATCCAAACATGATCATCACCAACAATGCTCCAAGGTACTTGAAGATGTTCACCATCCATTGTGGAACCCATGAGAAGATTGATGCAAACCAGCTGTCATCTGCAATATCTTCTATTTCGTCTTCCATCTTGATGTGCAAGTTCGTCAGCATCGTCATGGCCTCTTTCAATGTCCCATTCTCCTCATCGTGAGACGGTATGAATGTGAAACATGATTCTCCGATTTTGGCACAAACACCTCCATCCATGGCTGTAATCATATCCAAGACATATCTATTCTGCAGGGTCATCAGCCTCATGGCTCTCATCTCTTCTCTGATAGCATTGAATCCCTTTATGGTAGTGTTGATTGTCTGCAGGAGCTCCCATCTGGTAATCTGTAACCATTTGGCATTGGCCATCATCTGGATCCCTGGCATGAAGATTGTCGCAAATACTGCCGAAGTCTGACTGAACAACCTGTGTTCATACGGAATAGAATCAAAGGCTTCTATTGATTTAGCTGAGAAGTAGTTCTCCCTCTTTGTTCGATTAAGAAATTCCACTGATGATCTCTTTCTCAGGTGAACATCTGTTTTTGGAAACTCTCCAATATTCAGCTAACTCTTCAGGATCACCAATGATTGAATATGGACAATCACAATAGAACACAGCCCTCCCCAGTCCTTGGGCAACTTCATATATGCTCTGGATCCACAGGCCCAGTAGTGGTCCATTATCACTACTGTTCCATCCTTCATTTCTGGTAAATTGAAAATGTGATCACATTGTTGATTCATTCCAACCTTTCTTGTGCCATTGTTTCTGAAACATAGTTCTGCACTGGCTAGAGGCACTATCTGCAGCAGCCCTCCTTTATCATCAACCCATGTCAGCAATTTTTCAATCTTTGGCCAATGATGTTTGCATTCTTTCTCTGCAGTATTTATAACTGGCTCATAGTATCCTGTAAGTGCTGGTGCCTTACATACAAGTAGGCCTTCCTCTCATCCATCTGGAGAAAGTACTGTTCCCTTGATTTGCAGCTGACCTCTCTCCTTGCATCTTCGTATTTCTTCAAAGTTCTTTCCTTGACAATTGAGTTTCCTGTTGTTTATTTCCCATCTGATTCCGGCTCCCTTCATTCCAGGCTGTTCATATCTTATCACATGGTCTCTGGTGTGTGCTCTCACTCTTGTCTTCAAATCTTGCACATAATCATCTTCTTCTGGAGCTGTCCACTCGGTCACCCATACCAAGAATGCTGTTTGACCCGGGAACTGACCTCTCGTATGGCAGAGTGCAAGGTGCCTCAGGCAATGAGCTTTCTGGGCTTCTACTTCTATAGCTATGAATATCTTGGAATTTCCCATAGCATAAGGTAGGAGAGCACAAACATAGCAACTCTCCTTGGATGTCCTTTTCCCCCACCTTTTTCATGTGCTGATACCACGTTATTCCCCAAATGTGCTGTACTGTCTAGATACTTTTTTTACTCAGAATCATCTTCCCTTGTGCTTCTCCCGTGTCTCCCTCTTGCAAGGAGGGTGTATGCATAATGCTCATGAAGGACATCAATAAGGGTCCTTCAACAGAGGGAATCATTGGAACACTTGTCAGAGAAATGAGGTCCCTACGTGTAACTGGTGTAGGGATAATCACAAATGGCCTTGGTCTTTCTGCAACAGATAACCCTGCATAAGTCACTGGAGTGGGAAGAATCAAAGGGACTTCTACCTTACTTGGGCCAATGAAATAAACAGTATGGATAAGCAAAATCAGAAAAACAATAATAAATGATGAGCACGCATATATTATGCACCAATACGTAAGTCTCCACCATCTTCAATTCTCCACACGTCGATGAGTTTGCTCACTTTCCAAAACTGTACCACTCCCAACATTCCTCATTGTGCCTGTGTACTACTTTAAGGTAGGCAAAAAACCTTTTTAATCAGGCAACCTTGTTTAATGATTAGGTAACTGCAGAATCTGTTCAACTTTCGCCACAAGTAACCTCCTAATTGCAGGGCCATTTTTAGGATCTTGCAGAAAAACACGTATATTAGCACTACACCCAACAAGAGTAGGATAAGCTCGAAATATGTATACAAAGACAGCAAGAAGTAGTCTATGGGCATCTGCATCTGACCGGGCCATGGGATAATCCAAAGAGAAATTCAGTGAGGAATGAATCTGGAAACTGCTCAAGTTTCCAGACGTCAAAATCAAACTCTAGATTTGGCATATTTATAACATGAACACTTTCTAAAGTCCAATTCAAAGATTCCAGTGACTTGAGAACTTTGCTTTGAACTCCTGCTATAATATCTATAAAGAGTGTCCGGGGTGAGTCAAAGTCCAAATGCACACTTGCATTTATTTAATCAGCAATCTTGGGGTCCTTCTTCCTCGTCATCGATCAAGTCTGCTCGTGCTTAACTTCTTCTTCTTGTTTTGCTTCCGAATCAACGGTTGGGGGTGCGTCAGTCTCACCAGCGTAAGGCTTTACATCACTTAAGTGGATCCATGCATGTCTCTTTTGGACTTTTACTGCTGAGGGAGTAATGTTCTCCACAATATAGGGACCACTAAAACGGGGCTCGTGCACCCTCCTTGTGAAATTACGCACTAGGATTAAATCTCCCACAAACAATCTAGGTACAGGAAATAGTTCTTGAAGTCTGGTTGCTGAATGGTCTTCATCTGTGACCTGAGACCAACACCCCTTGCACTTGAGTTGATCTGAAATAACAGAGGTACTTGAAGTCATATATGTCAAATAAGCACGTAACTCATTTCCTAACATTTGTTAGCAGTCCTGTGGGCATTCCTTCTGCTCCACGATGGAGGAGACAAAGGCGTTCTCATTTGCCTCCCTGTCACTAGCTTGTGGGGTGTGAGGTGGTGGTCCGACCCAGGCTGATTCCTTAACACTTATAATGCAAGGGACATGCAATACAGCCATCCCTTCTTCAATGTGAATTTCAATTTGGCAATTCTCTCTTTAAGGAAACCGTTGAGTCTCTCACATATCCTGTTCGCTTGTGGGCGATAAGCAAGAGAAATCTTGTGTTTTATACTAAGCAATAGGCTAATCTGTTCAAATACTTCATTAACAAAATGGGGCCCATTGTCGGATCTCAGCACCTCACATACTCCCCATCTGGGAAAGACTTCTCAGACTAAAAACGTTGCTGCGCAAGCGGCACTAGGGTGTATACAATGACCTACTTCAATCCACCTAGAAAAGCGACACACCACCACTATCATATACCTGTATCCACTACATACTTGCAGCATATCAACATAGTCAATATGTAAATGCCGGAAAGGACCATTCGGTCGAGGAATCACTCCTCTGATCATTCGCAGTGTATGCCCAGTGGTAAACTTTTGACATACAATGCAATTTACTACATAAAATGCAACATGTTCTAACAGGTTCAGTACGAACCAGTCCTCCCCAATAGCTGCTGCAAGGCTAACCATAGTTACATGCGCAGGGTGGTGCAGCTGTTCAAGCGCTACCCTTAACAAGGCTACAGCCATCACTGGCTTTCCAGTGCTGTCCTGTCACCACAATGCTTCAGAGGGGGATAAAGAACACCCCCTTCATTTTCACAATTCTTGCTCTTCCTGTAGTGCACAACTTTGAACCTCCATCGATTGTGCTCTTGATAAATGATTGAACCTTTCATTTACAATTCTAATTGTGACTACTTTCTCCTTTACACCTGGAGTATCAAAACTTGAAATATCTTGTGAATATGTAACTCTTTTGGCCTCTTCGTCTGCGACTTAATTCCTGCGAGAGATAAAGTCAGTTCACTTAGTATGTACTGCGCATTTAGCTATTGCAATGGCTACTGGGACTTGTAGTACCTTAATAAGTCTGTCCAATAATGCTGCGTGTTGCCCTGGAGTGCCGTCCGCTCTGAGGTAGCCCTTCCTTTTCCAACGTGCTAGCCCTGCGTGCACGGTTGACGTCACATAGACAGAGTCACTGTACACCGTCATTTCCTGCCCTAGCGTGTGAGCTATATGCTGGAGGATAATCTCCCCCCCTTTTGAGAATTGCCCATTCTGTACATACTCTTGGCTCCACATGTACGCGCGATGTGCCCTGTCATTCCTCATGTACAACATATAGGAGGTGCTCATCTGATCAGCCCCCCTTGGTTGAATCCTCCTTGCACATTCTGATTATCATTCTGCATATTCTGAAAACCACCTTGATTATTCTGAAAACCACCCCCTCCTCTGTAACCCATTCCTCTGCCTCGTGGCATAAACCCACTCCCTCGTTGATCCATTTGGCATTGATTATTTGCCTGCAATGTACCCCCTGCTTGCTGCATTCCCAATCCTTCTCCGCTTGTCAACACCACCCCTTCTATGGCGTACTTTGACAATTTCTTCTGAACTAACTTGGCTTCCTCAAGTTTTCTAGCATCTTCCTTCTTATTTTTCTCTTGTAACAGCCGGCAGTGATGCGCTATAGTCAACTGTATTTCTGCCCATGGTTTCACTTCCATTCACACTAATTTCCTGAGCTGTCTCTGTACTTGTTCTGGCAATACCTGACATAAAATTTGGAAAGATATTGCCCATGGCTCCCTCATTTCAAGAGTCCACCGTTACTGAATACTTTGAATGTAAGCAAGCGGATCTTCGTCATCTTTCATCTTACATGCCATAATTGCACCCATATCTGATGTATCAGGATACTGTACCCTGACGGCTCTCCAGACATCTGCTCTGCAATTGTTAAATGGCGCTCCATTGTGCTCTGTGGTCTATGCCGTGACACTTCCCAGGAATGACTGCTAGGAGACCCTTAATGTCCACTATTGCTAAAAGTATTTCCTCCAGTCATCTTTTCTAGCTCATAAATCCATGTTCCCGCACCCGCCGTTAAACTGGGATGTTTCCATCTTAAATGATCCTTATCCATCTGTGGGCAGGGAGTATACTGCGGTCTGGCCCCTCCTTTCTCCAATAAAGGGAACTGCTTGAACCCAAATCCGCAATCAGCTCCCATCGTCTGCCTATCCATAGTGGGGACAATGGTTCCTGATCACCTTCTACCTGGCAATGAACTTAGACTGCTCACATATGGTGGTGACTCTCCCTTCTCGCTATGCAATCGTCCTTTAGAACGCTCTGGATAAGCTATAGGATCTGGCATCCTATCATTAGGCTGCTCTAGATCAGACCATCTCACTTCCTTGTCTGTCTGCAGACATCCCTCAGGACTGCATGCACTTTCTCCCTCCTCCCCAAGGAAGGGTTGTCTCTCGTCGTTTGACATATCTAGTCCCCAATTAGTATGGCTCTCTTCTCTTTCACCTTTATCTAAAGTCAGCCTGTCTTAAGTAAAAGGCTCTATGCTTGAGACTGAAGGGGTCTCTTTCCTCGCGTAGTAATTGGATGACCAGGGATTGTTCTCCCTTCCCTCGGCTTCCCAATTTGCTACTTTGCCTTAAATCTTGATAGGCTTTATCGATTCTCTTCACCATGCTTATTATGTCAAAATTGTCCTCTAGGGTTAACCTAGATCAGCAGTATTCAAACTGTGGGGCATGGCATCCCTGGGGGCCCATGATGGCATCCCTGGGGGGCCACGGCGGCATCCCTGGGGGCCATGGTGGCCTCCCTGGGGGACTTTCTTTTTAAAGATTGGAAGAAATGGCAGGGTGGCTCACATTGTCGGGCAGAAGCATGAAACTGTCTCAGGCACCAATAAAAAAGTGGCACGCAGTTGAAAATGGATATTCATTCCTTTAGTCACAGACTGTTTGAATAGTACCCAAAGGGTGTGCTTTGTGTTAATATGTAAGTAAATTGTGATATTTAAAGAATATTTATTCAGCAACAATGGTCAAAATTACTAACTGCTCAATGGTCAAAATCTAACTGCATAGTGAAGTTACTCATCAAACTGGCCCACATTGGCCAAAAAGGTGTCCCATTTTAAATGGCCCACACTAGCATTTTGCAATTTTTATACACGCATTGCTCTATTGCCCTATAGGCCAGTCCGAGCATGACGGCTCATCCATAATGGCGAGGCGGCGCCCACCCAGTGGCCCCCTCACCCATTATGGAGGAGCTAAGGAGCCTGGCTGAACTTTCAAAGGGAAACACTATTTCCCTTTGACAGTTCAGTTCAGTGCCCCAGACGCACATGCTCACTGAGCCATGCAAAAGCTGGGGCGTTTTGCTTCACCAGCATTGCATAGATCATTGGAAATGCTGGCTGGGGCACTGCATGTCTCTATGTGCGAGGGAGAGTTCCTGCACCTCCTCGCACATACGGACAGAGCAGCCTGGAGCAGGGCGTTTCAGCACCCACATGCAGGCCAATGCAGAAGGTACGTTTATGTTCATTTTTTTTATTTAAACATGTGTATGGATGCGTGTATGCTTGTGTTATGAGTGAGTGTATGATGATGGATGCTTGTGTGAATAATAGAGTGATTGCTGTATGAATGTGTGTGTGTGATAGTTTGTTTTGGTCCGTTGAGCTGATTTTGGCAAGTGGTGGATAGAGGAGGAAGGAAGGTTGTACAACAAAGGCATTTGTGTTGGGAACGGGATGGGGGAGCCCAGGGACTGTGGTGGGAGCAGGATGGGTGGGAACCTTGGGATAGTGGTGGGAGCAGGGTGGGGAAAGCCCATGGTGTTTGATGGGCTGGGGAGAGCCCAGGGACTGGGTAGAAGTAGGAAGAGGGAGCCCAGCGACTGTGATGGGAGCAGGTGGGGGAGCCCAGGGACTAAACTGGGTGTAGGGTGTGGTGACAGCACGCAATAGCGGTGACAGCCCGGGAGGAAAGCTCAGCGACAATGTGCTCGCCTTGGAAGCAAGACGACAGGAAGCAACACAGGTTCTATCCCCTGGTCCGCGCTTAGAAACCTCTGGGTATTAAGCACATTATAAATAACCTATCATATCATACATACTGTTCATTTGGCATTTTTGGGGGGTCCTGGCCTGCCCAAATTTTGCTCTTGGGGGCCCTAGTCAAAAAAAGTTGAAGACCACTGCCCTCGATGTTGCTGACATTGCTCACTGTGATTGGCAAAACTCCTCTATATTGCCCCATGGCATTACTGGACTCGGTTCCATTAACTCTTTCTGAATGTGATCAATATCGTGTTCCCTTTGTCTTCTTTTTCGCTTAATTTCTTCGTCTAATTCCCTTCGCTTTCTCGCATCCCATCTAATCCTTTTCCAATTTCTTCCCTGTGTACGCAGCGTGCAAGTATGTGGTCATATGCTGCAAAACCGCCTTTGACAGCGATCCCCCTTGTGGACATGGCAAGAACATTTTGTCTGCTGTGCCCTTTACCCACTCCGCACTATACTGTCTGAGTTTCGGTGCATGTTTTGGCAGCGTCTTGCACAGATGCCTCAGTGAAGTAACATCCCCCATTGTGACAAGTCTCAATTGACTGTCAATACTTACGGTTAGTTACAAAGATACGTTTCAGAAAAACAACAAATATAAGCGCCCTCCAGCCTTGCCCTCAAAGCCTCTACTTCTCAATTACCTCAATCTATCTGTTCAGTTGGCGCCGACAGTGACTAAAAAATAGATAACGAGGATCCACCAGGGGGCGCCGAGATGCACTGACGCATCCGCACTGGTCTCCTCCAAAGGGCGCCGTAAGTGGGACTTGAGCCCCCCCCAGACTCCCAGGAGTACAGTTCCGACCCCCCCCACGGATTGCTATTGCAGCGGAGCCCCCGCAGACCCCAACTCCGATCTTCCGACGTGGGGATCTCGTCGAGTTCGGGCCCTTGGAAAGAGGAGGGAGAGGGAGCTCCGCCTCCCCCCGCGCCGCGGCTCTGCAGGAACTAACGGAGAGCCGCGTAGGGGTTGAGGGCTGCGGCCTCCTGGAATCCCGGATTTCCGACGGCTGCTAGGGGCCCAAAGAAGAGCCCGGAGGAGTGAAACGACCGGGGCCTGTACCCTACGACATCTCCAGCCAGGAAGGCGGCCTGCGCAGTTGACTCCGACGAGCGTGCAAATCTCATGGCCTACACCTCGGCCTGAAGATCGCAGGGGAAGCAGAGTCTGTGGAGAGACGTGGGAACCCCCGACACAGTGAGAGCCCGGGCAAGACAGGCTGCGACCCCGGCGGCGTACGCGACCCGACAGGAAGAGCACTTTTACCGGGGCTGCGCTGGCAAAGAGGGCCGAAAATACCCGAGAAGTTTCAGCCGTCCACGGATAGTAACCCTCAATCCGCAGGTCTCCATCTTCCTCGGCACAGTACTTTGCAGCTGAAAACAACGGAAAGTGTAACAGATCAATTTCCTGGGCAACTTATATCGAATCAAGCAAGAGGGGCCCGCAGCGGTCCCTTAGTCCTCTCCGAGTTCGGCCTTCCCCGGACTCTACTTTTCACAGGTGGGGTGAGACGAAAGTTCGGTGAGTTCCACGTGGCACGAGAGCGCCCCAAGTCAACCTTCACGTTTTGCTTCGAGAAACCCCCCGCCTCAACGGAGAGTGTAAGGCTAAGGCCGTATACAGAGATATCCCCCCGGTGCGCGTACCCCAGTCCGGTGGGAGCCCTTGTGGAAATGACCGGGGAGAGCCTATGACCTGGAAAGAGGACCTACAGAAATTTCGGCGCCTGCCCCCAAGATCAACAACCTGCCCGGAGATGGCGGCCCCGGCACACCTGGATATGTCTGACACTAGCACAGTCACCAAAGGTATGGCTGCCCTCCTGGAGGAAATAAGAGGCTTCAGAGCAGACATAACGCTACGGCTGGATACCCTGGATAAAAAAGTGGACAATATAGACGACAGGGTCCAGGCGCTTGAAAATAACACAGCCTCGAATGACATATTCGAGACGCAATTCGACATGCGCCTATCGGAACTCGAGAGGAGAGAAGAGAAATGCTCCCTAAAGCTGGATGACTTAGAGAATAGGGAATGACGCTGTAATCTTCGCTTTTTGGGGTTCCCGGAGCGGGAAGGTGAAACGCAAATGGACATAATCAAAGCTGTGAACGCGGTGGTGGGATCACTCTTTGAGGGGGCGAACACGAATGAACCCACTATTGATAGAGCTCACAGGGCGGGAGCGGTCAACAGAGGCCCCAGGTCCATTCTCGTACGTTTCCACTACTTCGCGGAGAAGAACAAAATACATGACATTCGTAGGGTGTCGGGTGAACTTCTCGGAGAACCAAACATGGAAGGGGAAGAGCAAGAGCGTGGAAGAGAGCCTGTTGGACTCGGGAGAATTAAGGCTTCTCAGGAGAGACGTAAAGTCCGAGGCCACAGGAAGTTCAGAAGAGTGGCTCCGACATCCCCTGGTCAACCTGACACTTGAGGAACCCCAAGAAGCTTCACGGTCTAGTTTGATTTTCATGGCATTGGGGGAAGCACTGCAATTATTTGTAATCTGAACATGACAGGGGGGGGGCTCAAGTTGTGGTTATTGAAGAGCTCAAGAGCCCGGAGGAGGGAGACAATGGTGGCCTGGCTCAGCGACAGGATGAAGCCGCTGGTCCGCCAGGCGTTCAGGGGGGAGGTTGGAGGGGGAGGGAAATGTTGGGGTTTGTTCGAGAGAATTTTAGTTGGGTCAAGCCAAGTTTTCTGGTCTGTTTTGTAACTGTAGGTTTGTTATTTGACTATAGAGGGGGGCGGAAGTACTGCGGGAGCACTGGAATTAGTCGTCCCGAGAAGGGAGACATAAGCTCTTACCATCGCTATGATGGATGATTCCTTGCAATATTTGACAGTGGGTTCGTTAAATGTGCGGGGGCTCAACTCTCCCACTAAAAGGTCGTTGCTGGTGAGGGAATTCTCAAGGCTCCGGCTCCAATTCTTATTTGTACAAGAAACACATTGGGTTAGGGACAAGGAACCAAAGCTGAGAGCTAAAGCTATTGAACAAGTGTATGCAGCGTCCTTCCAGGCCAAGAAACGAGGAGTGGCCCTATTGGTTTCTCCCGGGGCACACTTCGTTCTCAAAGCCCAGAGGTCAGACCCGGAAGGACGATATATCATGGTTAAAGGGGAGGTGAGGGGTCGGCTGTTCACCCTGGTCTGTATTTATGCTCCGAATGAGGCGCAAGATGGCTTCTGGATGGGGATGAGAGAGAAAATTGTAGCATTTTCTGAGGGTACTTTACTGGTCGGGAGGGATTTTAACATGGTTCTTTGCCCTGACAGAGACAGGAGCTCGCCCAACCCATGCCCTAATCAACGCCTCCAAAAAAAACTGGCTGAGGCATTTCAATCAGTTAACGAAGATCTGGGCTTGAGCGACACACACCACACAAAAAAAGATCGAAACCCCGACTTCACATTTTTCTCGAAACCCCATGCTACTTTCTCCCGTATTGATTATATCTTGGTTGACGCCACGCTCCGGGGCGAGGTCACGGAATCAGGGGTAGAGGTGGTTCCCTGGACAGACCATGACATGGTTAGATTAAAAATGGGTGTGCCCCCGGCCCCGCCACCTGGGTCCTTATGGAGGTGTAACGACCTCCTTCTGCACGACAAAGAGGTACGGCAATCCCTCCTTACAGCTATCACAGAATACTTCTCTATCAACGACAATGGGGAGGTCGGAGTTATGGGTGTCTGGGAGGCATTCAAGGCGACCATTAGAGGCATTCTCATCGAGACAGGTTCAAGAAAAAAGAGGGAGAGGGGCCAAGAGGAGAAATTATTGAGGAAAAAGATAGAGGCTATTCAACCGGGTGGGAAACTAAAAACACAAATGTTCCCCGGAAAGTGGGAGGAACTCCAAAGGTTGCGCTCAAGCCTGGCAGACCTCCAGGTGGGACAAACAGAAAAAAAGCTGTCCTTCCTGAAACAGAAGTACATGGAAAAAGGGGAAAAGGCAGATAAAATATTAGCTTGGAGGCTCCGAGAGCTCAGAAATAGTAGAAGGGTTAACTCCATCCGGCCACCGGGAGGGGAGTCAACTGTAAGAGATAATAAAATAGCCTAACACTTTCGGCACTATTATGAACGCTTGTACTGCTCGGAATACGCAGGGGACGGAACCGAGATCGACAACTTTTTGGACTCCCTCCCGATTCCCGGCCTCTCACCCGAAAAAGCAGACATACTCGATCTCCCCGTATCCCCAGAGGAGATAATAGATACCATATCCTCCCTGAAGAGTGGAACAGCCCTAGGCGACGATGGGTTCACAGTCAAGTTTTATAAGACCTATCGGTCAACGCTAGCCCCGTTTATGGCCAAAATGTTTAACTCAGCACTTGATCAGGGCACCCTCCCACCCTCGATGATGTCAGCACTGATAGTAGTAATCCCCAAAGAGGGGAAGGACCCTTCCCAGTGTCAATCATATCGCCCCAGTTCCCTTCTTAACGTGGATGTCAAGATCCTGGCCAAACTTCTGGCGAACAGACTGGCGAAACTCCTCCCCTCACTAATACATGGAGACCAGGTAGGGTTCATCCCGGGACGCCAGGGTTCCGATAACATACGGAAGACCCTAGGCCTCATGTATGAGGCCTCGGGGCAGGGGGTAGAGGGCTACTTGCTAGCTTTAGACTCTGAAAAGGCCTTCGACCGAGTCGAGTGGCCTTATATGGGCAGAGTTCCCCAGAAAATGGGCCTCGGGGAGAATTTTTGTAGGTGGGTCTCGACACTATATAATACCGCCACGGCAAGAGTCTTGGTCAATGGTGGCACGTCGGAACCCCTGGCCCTATCTAGAGGAACCCTGCAAGGCTGTCCCCTTTCCCCCCTTCTATACGCTCTGGCAATGGAGCCCCTGGCCATAGCGATCAGAGCGGACCATGAAATTACAGGGATACGCTGTGGCGACTGCGATTTTAAACTCTCTCTATTTGCCGACGATATTTTGGAGTATCTAACCAACCTCCAGGTCTCACTACCTAGATTATTCAATCTTATAAATCTCTATGGGGCCTTCTCAGGGCTTAAGATAAACGCCTCCAAGTCTAGCATTATGCCTATGGGTCCCGGGGACCAAGACATTGGGGATCGCTCGGAATTATTGGGAGTGAGAATAGAACGAGTGTCCACTAGGTATCTGGGCACCTGCGTTGCAGAGGAACCTTTCGCTACTATATCAGTGTAACTTCCTGGAGATTTTGGCCAAAATTAGCAGTGATCTCAAACGCTGGGCGCCTCTTACACTCTCTTGGTTTGGCCGTATGGTAACGGTTAAAATGAATGTCTTACCTCACTTATTGTATCTTTTTGCAGCCCTCCCTGTGGTCATTCCTGAATCCTTCTTCGAGGTTTTACATGCCCGAGTCCTCCAGTTTATATGGGACGGGAGGAGAGCAAGAGTCAAATTTTCCACCTTGACCCTTCCAAAGTCTCACGGTGGATTCGCCCTTCCCGACTTCAGACTATACTATAAAGCAGCTCAGCTCCGGGTGATGATGGAGCACATGAGAGAGGATATGAGGACATATTGGACATACATAGAAGATATCCATACCCACCCGAAAAAAGTTAGAGATCTACTATGGGCCTCCCCTAAAACCATCCCCTCCCATCTTAGAGAGCACCCCACACTAGCAGTCTTATGGGCAGTCTGGAAACCGAATAAAGATAACAAAATGTTGTCATCCTGGCCGTCCCCTTTAACATCGTTATGGGGTCCCCCTATCAATCTAGACACCAGAGGCCTACGCGACACTCAAGCTTGGTCAGACATGGGTTTGGAGAGAGTTTCCCAAATCTCCCGCGAGGAGGGCTTCATAGATTATGAACAATTGACCGAAGCACTGGGTGACAAACCACCATCGATCTTTGAGTATTTCCGTTTGAAGGGAATTCTGACTCACACTCGGTGGGCTGACAACCTAAACCGCCCCCTCACCCCCTTTGAAGAAGTAATAGCTAAAAGTGTCTCTCGAAAGGGCTCTCTGTCCAAGTTCTATAGTACTCTGATAACGGCTAATTTGGAGGGTAGGCAACCCTTCAAACGAATATGGGAAGAAAGGCTGGGCATGAAGTTGGATGACCACACATGGAGGGCAATTTTCAAAACTATATTTACCGGTACTCTGTACACCGCAGCCATGGAGCACAGCTTCAAAATTCTCCACTCCTGGCATCGCCCCCCAGCCACCTTCTCCAAAATGTTCGCAGAAGTATCCCCCTACTGTCCTAGATTATGTCACCAAAGGGGCACATGGTTCCATATGTGGTGGGGATGTCCGGTTATTCAGGTGTACTGGTCGGAGCTTCTCAGCTGGATTAAGGATATAGAGGGGTTCAGTCCATCGCTACTCCCCTTAGAAATCCTCCTGGGTACTCCCATGCCGGAAAAGGAACAGAGTGCATTCCCGAGGGTCATCAGGGCCATGCTGAGGGCGGGGAGGCTAGCATTGGCCCAAAAATGGAAAAGCGCCTTAGCACCAACCAAGGAGGAATGGCTTTGTAAACTAAGGATCATTTTTACGTATGAAAAACTTACAGCAGTGAAAAATTATAAAGTCTCAGATTTCACACAGGAATGGACCGCAGTTCTCCTCCATGACGAATGTGTCTCTATTCGACTGTAAAGATATGTCTTATTATGTATCCTCTGGGCTTATCCCAGCACGGCCCTAGAACTGGAGATTGACCCTCATTTTGCTCTGAACCGCGCTGTACCCAGGATGTCAAATTGTATAACAAATGCATACAACGATGTTCGAAAGTTCTCTCTGCAGCTTCTATAACCTGCAAAAACCTCAAACCTTGGTATGTTGCAAAGTTGGGGGGGTGGGGAAATGGGATTTAAAGATAAAAACGTTGACATCCTTGTCTGTAAGCCTATTGTATGGTCGGTGGGGTTTGCCGTTGCACCCTACCTTGTATGTACTATGTCAATAAAAATATAGTTTAAAAAAAAAAATAGATAACAACTTTTGATCTCTTCTTTAACCTCACAGTTTACTCTTGTTTCGCTCTTCGACACCTCTTTTCAATTACAAAATACACAAACAGACAGACTAGTCGACTTTTCAAATTTTCACCATGGTACTCCTTTTCTCCTAGCCCCTAAAATACCCATATGGGAGTTTGAGTCATTCCCTATCACAAACCTGTTTATGTGCCGCCTATTTACCCCCATGGGGTTTTGAAATGACTCCTTCTAGACCTGCCTTGAGGTAGGAAACCGGGCTCTATAAAATGTTCCTCTTTTACACGCTCCTCGTTATATACTAGACAAACCCCTCATTACTTTTCTTCATTACCACAATCTCATTCTCTTATTTTGCCAGTCACCTCAATCTACTCACCATTCACTCTTCAGCTCAAGACTCTCTGTATCGTTCCCCTCCTCCAATCGATCACTGACGCCTTCAGTCTGCTCAGCGCCTGTGGAAACCATGAGGGATTTCGTCAAAGAGGGACCTGTCCCACCCGTATCAATTTTCTTGCAAGAATTATATATTGCCCGCTTGTAATGCTTGTGTGAAATGTGAGCTAGAACAACATTGCGTTGGTGCGCAGCCACTTTGGACACTCATCTCCCATCATGGTAATAAATCCTGCGTCCCTGCGTGCCTCGGATAATAAACAAGCATTTCAGTAGAGAAAGCAGAGCAAGGTCACATAACTACATAAATATTATTGCTGAGTGGACTTGCTGTGGAGAATAGTTATTGTATTGTCCACTGAAGGACGAATACGAGGAGGGAGTCGGAGCGTCCTGCAGGTGCATGATAAGGGGTTCTGGGAATGAATGCGAGGAGAAGGACGCTGGGTTTTTCCACTTCTGACTGGGTTTTTCCACCCTCTGTCCCTTCGACTTGTGATCTGCTCTTCGGCCAAGAGCAGACACAACTGAGAAGGGCGGGGGTATGCCCCCATAAAGGAGAGGGCATTGTGTGGCAGAGTTAGTTAGAATTTGGAGCCCCGGGTGATGAAGTCTCACTGAGAGGGAGGACGCTCTGCCTCAGACCCCGTTACCACGAGTGATCTATTCGCCTACCTGCTGAGGGACTGAGAAGTGTCATAGTGGCCAAAATGGAGGTGTCTTCTGCTGCCTTGTTAACAGTGATGCCATTTTTATCTATCTTTTTATATATCTAAGTGTATGTTTGTTTATGTATGCTAAGGCCATATATACCTATATTGTGTGAATAAAAGGCCTGTAACAAGCCATTTGTTTTATTATAACAATAAGCCTATGTGTGATTTCTTGCTTGCCTAAGTCCAATAACTTGTTTTGCCAGCGGGCCGGGGAAACGTGTTGAAGTAGAAGAAAAAAAAAAGAGAATTGATATATGAGTGCGTATATGTTGAGGTATTGACGATAGGGGACGTGAAACATCCATTTGACACAATGAGTTCCCTAGTTAGGAAAAAAGGTAGCTCAGCGGGTGGAGAATGTCCAGAGGTGGCTATCCCAGGGTGGACAAAGGGTCTATATGATAAAATTGTACAAACCTGGGCATGTGGTGCAGGATTGAGTGAGATCTGGGATACGACTATAGGAGAAGCGAGTCCAGCTGAAGAGACAAAATGTTTACAAGTCTCAGTAGAGAAAGGGAAAGAATGTTCGGCTCTTGGGAAAAGGGGTTGGATTTTGTTGCATGCTTTACGTAAAATGCATCAACTAAATATAGAATTACAAAGAGTGTTCAAAGACTGGAAAAGGAATTGGCTGCTGAGAAACAAATTTCGTTAATGCAGCAGCTCCAAATGAAATTATATCATGATATGGCATGAATGGGCTGCGGTAAGGGTGGCTCACTATAAGTATCGAGGAAGGGTTAATACTCGTAAGGTAGCAACCGTGATTGCTTCCGCAGGTGTAGATTGGGACCCCGATCAGTAGGATGGTGATGTGTTCGATAGTACTACTACTCACAGTGATTCTGAACCAGACTTAAGGCCTCATTATAAGTTTGCCGGTCCGGTAACATTGGTACCGGTAACCTTGCCGGTACCGTTGTTACCGAACCAGCAAACTACATGTTTTGCTCGCGGGTTCCTTCCCGCCCGCCAGGTCTGACCTGGCATGCGTACCGGCACCTGCAAGCAGAGCATGTCGGATGCACTGGCACAATTCTGAATGGTGCCGGTGCATCCAACCTCCCCATTCCCATTGAGCCCATGCGGCTCAATGGGAATGGGGAGCATTTAACTCCGGCGCCTGCGAATGGGCAATTACCGGGTCCGGCAGGGCCGTAATGACCCAGCAATTGCCCATTCGTGGGAGCCGGAAAATATCGCAAGTTTGGCGGCAATCTGCCGGTTTTACCGGCAAGGCTACCGCCAAACTTGTAATGATGCCACTTGTCTCCAAGCCGGAACCATCAGGTAAAGAGGTGACGGTTAAACCTGTAACACCCAGAAGGATGGGTCAACATCCATTGAATCCGGGAAGAGGTGTGGTGGACCTGACAGCTCTTGAGGATTATTCACAACAGGGTGTCAGTGAGTTAATTAACCAATTGAAACAGAGGGCTGGTGAATTTTTGCTAACTTGGATGGTTAGACAGTTAGATGGAGGGGCAGCAGGTCTCTTGGTGGACGCAATAGATTCTGGTAGGTTTCTGCCCTTGTCACATGATGTTCAGGTACAGGAGACCCTGCATGCAGGTCCTCCTCGTGATGCTAATGGTGATAAGGGACAAATGTCTCTTCTGCAGTTAGCAGCGCAGGGATGTAATCATAAATACCCTATTACATCGGATTGGCTGACTGATGATAAAAAATGGTGCACATTGAAAGAAGCTATTCAAAGAGTCAGGGAACATGCTATGAAGGAAGCCATTCATCTGGAAACTCCGGATCATATGGGGATGGTAAATCTATCTGTTTCTGCTAGAAATTCCCTGGTTCGAACAGCCACTCCTGTGTATAAAAATGTCATAATGACCCTGTTGGTGGGTACGATGGGGAAGGTAACTGATGAAGTGGTTGATGCAATTAGACAACTTGCAGATCTAGGAGAATGGAACAAACCAGAGGAACGATCTAGGGAGAGGGATGGGTAAAATGAAAATCGCACTCCTGCCAGATGTTTTTGTTTTTTTACAAAAACTTTTATTTATTTAGCTTGGCAGCACAGACATAGGCGAGCAACATACAAGGCAGGTACAATATGTTAACAATATAGGTAATACAGGTATACAGAGTCAGCTTACAGTTTGATTATACACTTGGAAAGTACATGCAGAGTGGGTGCGAGACTGGGGAGACAGCAGTTCAGGAGGGGAACTGCGTTGAGGGGGGGTGGGAACTGGGGATGTGGTATCTGATTCAGCATCCATAGCAAACATATAGGATCGAAACTTGAGCCAAATATCGCTGGGTCTTGAGTGAGTGGGCTGCAGTAGGGACCAGGATTCTTCGGTGTCTGAAGCCCAAGTGACCGCCCTGAGCCACTGTGCATGAGTGGGTGGTGTGGGCCGAAGCCAACAGAGTAGAATGAACTGTACTGCGAGCAACATGCAGAGGCCGGCCAGTTTGTTGGAACCTCGACGGAGTTCGGGGAAGTCGTGGAAGAGACATCTCATTGGAGATGAGATGATAGGATGCTCAAGAATAGTTGACATGGTGGAACATATCAAATTCCAAAATTGGGTGAGACGGGTCAGGACCGGATCATGTGAATGTAGTCAGTGGTATCATACCCACATCTGGGGCATCTTGGGGAGTGGTCATTAAGCATGCAATGAAGTCTGTTCGGGGTATAGTGGTACCTATGGGGTGCCTTAAACTAAATTAGTTTGAAGAGAGAGTTGAAGGATACCCTGTGTATGCGTGCGCATATATGGGCCCAGTGTTCGTCGGTCATTTCCAGCCCGAGGTCATCCTCCCATGCGTATTTCAGTTTGGTGAATGCTGGGGTGGATCTGGTTTGAACCATGGAGTAGAGTCTGGATACTTTACCCCTCGTGGGCATGGGGGAGGTTAGTTCCGCAATTGCGGGATCATCTGGTGGTATCGCTGGGAACATGGGGTATTTGTGTTTAAGGGTTTTCCGAAGAGATGAGTACTGAAGCCATATAGACGGTCTCCGTCTCAGGGACAATGGGAGGTCTGGCCATTCAATGAAGTTGCCCTGCTCGAAGATGTCTTGGATCAGCTCATATCCTGCCTCGGCCCAACGGCGCACTACGAGTGGTGGTACATGTGGGACCCCCGGGAGGAAGTTCCAGAGTGGGAGGTTACCGTGGAATGGGTGGGCGCTGCCGAGTAATTTCCATGCTTTTGTTAGGGCCAGGGACGTGCAGTCCACCGGGTCAAGTGAGTCCGGCACTGACGGGATGAGTTGTACAACTAGGGAACGAATGTCCCGGTCGCTAACCGCTAGTTTTTCGAGCCTGACGTGTGGTGGGGGGGTCCTGCCAGATGGTTTGACAGCCGAGATTTGCGAGTGTCCAGGACAAACATGTTCCTGGCTTTGTTGAAGGATGGTGTGCCGCGAGAGGATATTGATGGAATTGAAACAAGAGATATGTACTTGTCTTATAAAAAACGAGATCTAGATGGAAAGGAGAGTTACAAACAAGTGAAAAGACAGGATGTGCATAAATCAAAGAAGGAGGCCGATCCTTTTGGATCATCTCCAGAGGGGGGAGACGATGAGTCCTCTGATAAATCGATGCCTTCACAGCCTAGACTTAAGGAAAATGGTTAGTGCGATGGCCGAAAGAGAATCTAAGTACATACATTTTAAAAATAAATAGGAGGGTCAAACTCCGGTAACGACAGCCCATGTTAAGGTGGACAGACGACCTCATGTAAAAGTGAAATTATTTTGGCATTCCGGAAATACACAGGAGGTTTGGAACCTTAATTGATACCGGGGCGGAGGCCTCTTTAATACATGGGAAGCCTTCCAGATTTAAAGCAAAACATTTTATGATTACGGGATTGGGAGGTAAAGAAACCTCAGCAGTTCAAACAGAAATTAACATGAAAATTGTTCAATTAAAGAAAGACACATATCAAGTATTGATTTGTTCCCCTTGCTGAATATATTATTGGATTTGATATTTTGCAAAGACTGACTCTCGGATCAGGGGGTAAGCTTTACCAATTTGGTGTGAATGCGTTCACTTCTACACCCATAGTTGTTTGGCAATTGAGAATGCCCCTGGTGCAGGTTCCGATGGCCACGAAAAGAGTGTCTATGAAACAATATCAGATTCCCGGTGGGCAAAAGGAAATTTCGGAAACCATCAAAGGGTATGTTGAAGCAGGTGTGTTGCATTCCGTAACCACGGCTTGGAACAATCCGATTTGGCCTGTCAAAAAAACAGACGGTAGCTTCAGAATGACAAATGATTATCGCGAGTTGAATAAATACACTCCTTCGCTAGTACCGGCAGTACCGGATGCGGTGACGATGGTGGAAAATGTACAGAAATTTTAGGGTACTTGGTGTGCAGTGTTGGATTTGGCTAATGCCTTCTTCACCTACCGATTACGGTTGAATGCCAAGAGCAATTTGCATTTTCGTGGAATGGGAGGCAGTACGCGTTCAATCATTTGCCAATGGGCTATATGCATAGTCCGTCAATCTGTCACCGGCTGGTGGCAGAACACTTAGACAAAATCCCATACAAACCGGATGTTCAGATTGTGCATTACATTGATTGATTCAAGGTAAAAATGAACAGAGTGCGCAGTTACACTTGGATCTCATTAGAGAAGGATTGCGCAAATAGGGATGGGAAAACAATGATGCTAAAACCCAGGGTCCGGCAGAGACTATGATTTTCCTAGGGATACAATGGCACAATGGGTATCGTGAGATGGTGCCTAAAGCGAAACAGAAAATCCTCTAGTTTTTGACTCCGAGGACCAAAAAACAGGCACAACAGTTTATTGGGCTGTTCGGATTTTGGAGACAGCACATTCCACATCTGGGGCAGGTTTTGGTACCCCTTTACAAAGTCACTTGTAAAAAGTAAAATTTTGAATGGGGTGAAGAACAAGAAAACGTTCCAATTAGCCAAAGACACCATTCAAAGAGTGCTTGATTTGTTGCTATTAAGGGATGGTGAGGTGCAGTTGAATGTGTCCATCAGGATGCCTATGCAAATTGGAGCTTATGGCAGAAACAGGACAGAAAACGAGAGCCTTTGGGATTCTGAAGTAGAAAGTTGCCTGATGCGGCTGACAGATATACCCCCTTTGAGAAACAATTATTAGCATGCTACTGGGCGCTCATAGATACTGAACAGATGAAAGTGGGTCATGATATAGTGATCCGACCAGAAAAACCGATTATGCAATGGGTACTGACTTCCCCAAAGACACACAGAATTGGTCATGCCCAAGAAGCTAGTGTTATTAAATGGAAATGGTACATTCAAGATCGTGCCAAGCCTGGTAAGAGTGGCGTGGTGAAATTACATGAGCAAGTGGCGGGTGTCCCGCTGATAGACATGGAACATGGAACCCGAGGGGGAGAGGACTGTTGAGGAATCTCCAGTTAAATGGGGGAACCCATATAGAGAATTATCAAATGAACAAGTTGAACATGCATGGTTTACTGATGGGGCAGCCAAATATGTAGGAATTGAACGATATTTAAAGACGGTGGCGTACAATCCAAAACTGAAAAAGGTGCTCACCACGGTGTCCAGTCAACTGGTCGAAAAAAAACTGGTCGACTGCAATTTGGTCGACGCAATTTGGTCGAAAACCAAATGGTCGAATTTTTTTATTTATTTATATATTTATTTTTCGGGTTTTCGTTTAGTAAAAAAAGGGGTGTTTAGAGAAAAAAAGGGGGTTGAGGGGACCCCCCCAAAAAAATGAAAAAAAGGGTTAAAATAAAAAAAAAAAAACATTCGACCATTTGGTTTTCGATCAAATTGGTTGGACCATTTGTCTGGTCGACCAATTTTTTTCGACCAAATGTCTGGCAACCGCTCACCACCTCAGGCAAGGGGAAGAGTTGCCAATTCACAGAGCTATATGCTTTGTATCAGGCGGTGAAGCACGAAACGCCTGGAATTTGTCTTATTTGTACTGATTCATGGTCTGTTGCAAATGGACTGGTGGTATGGCTGCCAACCTAGAAAAATAATGGATGGAAAATTCATGCTAAAGAGGTGTGGGGAAAGGGGTTATGGCAAGTCATTGCCGAGATGCTGATGCATACTAATGTGACTGTATATCACGTTGATGTACATTGCACAACGGACTCATTAGAACGTTGTTTCAATTCTGTTGAAGACGAACATGCAGATTGAAGTCATGGACACAAGGGCTGAGGAGGAGGATTTGGAGGGAATAGCCAAATGGGCCCACCAGAAGAGTGGACATCTCAGAGAGAAGGCTACTATCAGGTGGGCACAAGACAGGGGAATTAGCAATCCGTTAGAAATTGTGAAAACAATAATCTTACAATGTCCTACGTGTCAACACCGGATACAATGATCTATTCCACACATAATTCATGGTACATTGAAATGAGGTAAATTACCTGGACAGATTTGGCAAATTGATTATATTGGTCTTATGCCCACTAGTAAGGGATCTCAATATGTGTGCACTATTGTAGACACATATTCTGGATACCTGATGGTTTTGCCATATAAGAGAGCTACTCAATTGAATACAATTAAATTATTGGACCAAGTGGCTGTATACTATGGCATCCCTTTGCAAATTCAAATTGACAATGGTTCCCACTTTAAAGGGGAAATGGTCCTAGATTATTGTCAAGAAAAGGGAATCAAATGGATTTTTCATGTCCCTTATCACTCGGAAGCATCTGGTTTGATTGAGAGAATGAACAGATTATTGAAGGAACAATTGTGCGAAATAGTGGATGGTACTTTGAAAGGTTGGCGAGAACATATATTTGAAGCTGTTCAAATTTAGAATAACCGTCCCATTGTGAACGGTGAGGCCCCATGAATGCGCATGCTAACGCCAGCCTTACAAATGAAACCATATCGAGCAATTGAAACTGTGATGTATTGGGAAGTATCCCCTGGTCCCTTGGCCCCTTATCTTGCAACTCCTGAGTCTACTGGGGTGGATTTGCATGCAAGGGAGGAAATTCGACTTGAACCAAGAGGTATTACGCTGATTGATACATGAATTGGATACAAATTCCATCTGCACATATGGGATTAATTGCCCTGAGATCAGGTTTAACCCTAAATGGTATTCAAGTGTTGGGAGGGATTGTGGATGCTGATTTCCAAGGTGTGATTAAGGTGATTCTTATGAGTAGTGGTGAGAATATGCTACTGATACACAAAGGGGATAGAATAGCCCAAATGATACGAATTCCTGTTAAACTATGCATGGTTAAGAAAGGAGAGCCACGCACGATATTGACAGTTCGTGGGGACAAGGGTTTTGGCTCATCAGATGCAATGGTCCCAGGTGCCAAGGTATGGGTCGAGAAACCTACTGGTCCGCCCGTGCTAGTGGATGTAATTGCAGCAGGGGAAGATCAAGTGGTTCTTGTGATGGAACCAGGGAAAAAGAAGTGGACTCATATCCCTGCTGACAAATGTTATTTATGTGAGTGATGTACTCCACTGATATCTTGTTTTTGAATTTTGACCTTTTTTAGATCCTGCGTAAGCTAAATGCCTGTGTGTGGCATGTTGGAATACTTTTGGGAGGGCCTGGGTTCATGTCCGGGGATGTGGCAGATGTCTCTATTCTCCAAGTGGAACGGGGGATATGGTTGAAGACTGATGCTCCTCCTACCAGTTTTACGCCTGAGGATGCGTCTTTGCAGCCTAACATGGTGCATTGAGGAAACGACGGGAGCAGCGCAACAAAATCTTGCCTTTGCCCCCTTCTGGAATTTCAACGTCCTTTTCACAACATGGTTATTCAGCACTTGTCAGGCAACCCGAAAATGTGTGGGTCTATTTGGCCCAGCGAGTTTTAAACATTTCACATTTCTGCTTAACTGATGTGCATAGCTCTGCTGATTTGATCTCTACTTGTCTTGTGGCGATTCCAAATCCTACTCCTACTTTTGAAATAGTTATTCAGAGTCTTCCTTAAGGATTCCCTAGTGGAGCAGTCGGATGTCCAGAATTCTTTTTCTGTGTATGAATACTGTAGTTTCTGAGCTGACACTATTCACAAATGGAGAAACATGACCCGTATCATGACACATGACATCGCTCCTGCGGACGTGTGTTATCAAATTACTTGTGATCCAACCTACACTGGGAAGTGCCAACAACAGAAAATTAACGAGGAGGTTAAAAGAACTGATTTTGAAAAACGATTGTGCATGAAATCTATAAACCTTTGTGTTGATGTTTCAAATTATATGATATGTAATTTTACTGTTTCTACTGCTAGCCACCTGAACCATGTAAAACTTCCACCTGGTTGGTTATTCTCCTGTGGTAACTACACATACTCCTACATCCCTGCTAATATTTCAGGTGGCCTATGTGCTTTAACATGTCTTGGTTTAATGAAGTACCCTTTAAAACCCATTATTGGACGTTCTGTACGTGCTGCTTCATACACTGCTTTGGTGCCTGACTGCAATTCTGAAGTGCATTTGCTCTCGGAGGCAGAAGTATTAGCATTACCTGTTTCCATTATTGGGATTTGGGGCTTAGCTGCTGTGGGTTATAAAACCATGATTAAATTAGCCTGTCTGATGGTAAAGGGGCTTAATGAGACTTATGGGAATGGGGACTTGGTAGGGGAGACATGGATGGTGTAGCATTTTTTACTGGGCAGCTATAATAAAGAAAGCAAGGTAATTGTTATTAGGTGGGTAGACTGGCATTGTGGGGCAGCCAGTGTAGTCATTTCTTACTGTGACATGACATTTTACATGGGGCATCTATGATAAGGTAAGCATGATAAGTGTTATTACGTGGCTAGACAGGCATTTTTGGGGCAGCCACTCTAGCCATTCCTTAATGAGGCATGACAGTTTGTACTGGGCATCTATGATGAAGCAAGCATGATATGTTTTATTATGTGGCTAGACTGGCATGTTGGTGCAGCCAGTCTAGTTATATCGTACTGTGTCATGGCATTTTTTTTACTGGGAATCTATGATAAAGCAAACATTAGAATTGTTATTACATGTCTAGTCTGGCCTACATTGGTTTCATATTGTGGAATGTAATTTTTAATGGCAAAGCCAACTGGAGTCTGCTCTTATGTGGGAATCCCAGCATATATTAGCAGCCAGCTTGGACATGTTTTCTTATAGCATCATTGCCGGCATTATGTGCAAAGCAAACAAGAGAATGCTCTTTTATGGTAATATTGGTACATATTGGTGCAGTCAGTGTGGAAATGTATAGACACGGATTTTTAATACTGGCATATATTGTGGGGAAAGGCATCATGGAAATGCATCAGAAAACGTTCTTGTGCACTGTTCGTGACTTAAATCTATTGGATATTTTCATGAGTTAGCCTAAAAAATCAATTACATACTGTCTGTCTTGTTACCTATTTTTTCAAAGAAAGTGTGCTGTATAATGCACCCTTTTAACACATTATTCAAAATGTTTTCACAGAAGAATCCTTAGAAAACAATAAAAGGATGAGAAAAAAATCAGTGTTGGGGGATTGCCATATTTCGGTTTTGTACAAAAAGACTGTATCTAAACGGTCGCATGTACAAAAAGTTCTACAAATGCTAGCACCAAAAGTTCGAACACCAAAAGTTCGAACTTGTGGTGCTAGCATTGCAGGAACGTTTAAAAAAAAATGTGGGGGCTGCAGGGGTGTCCCCTGCAACAACCCGCTCACTATACTGTGTGGTATAGTGAGCGGGGTGTTGCGGGGGACACCCCTGCAGCAAACACGTGAAAATAACTAAATAACAGGGGCTGCGGGGGTGTCCCCCGCAACACCCTGCTCTCTATACTGTGTGCTATAGTGAGCGGGGTGTTGCAGGGGACACCCCTGGAACAAACATGTGAAAATAACTAAATAACAGGGGCTGCAGGGGTGTCCCCCGCAACACCCCGCTCACTATAGCACACAGTATAGAGAGCAGGGTGTTGCGGGGGACACCCCTGCAGCAAACACGTGAAAATAACTAAATAACAGGGGCTGCGGGGGTGTCCCCCGCAACACCCTGCTCTCTATACTGTGTGCTATAGTGAGCGGGGTGTTGCGGGGGACACCCCTGGAACAAACACGTGAAAATAACTAAATAACGGGGCCTGCGGGGGTGTCCCCCGCAACACCCTGCTCACTATACTGTGTGCTATAGTGAGCGGGGTGTTGCGGGGGACACCCCCGCAGCACACCTGCGAAAACATAATTTTTAAAAATGCGGGCTGTGGGGGTGTCCCCCGCAATACCCCGCTCACTATACTTAACAGTATAGTGAGCGGGGGTTGCGGGGGACACCCCTGCAGCCCCCGTAAAAGAAAAAAACAAAAAGGACCCTGCAGCGCCAGTTCCCGATCACGGAAGTGAAAGGGAACTGGCGCCGCAGGGACCCATCGTGAAGAGAAGGTAAGTGGGGTTTGTTTATGTTGGGGCTGTGTGGAGGGTGTAGTGGGGGAGGGGTGTGTCATGAGTGTGTTGTGGGTGTGGGTGGGGGGTGTGGGTATGTACGTATTTTCGCATGAGAAAGATGCAAACTTTTGGTAGTTCGCACCTTTCTCATGCGAACATTCCGGCCGCGGTAAATTCAACTGCGGTCAGATCACGTGGATTCCATATTTCATCTACAGATTAAAACCTTAATAGATAATCTCATTACAGAAAAAAATCTAATATTTTACTGTATCGGTAAAGCACACCAGTAGGCCATGGCCAAGGAACAACATGCATAGCACCTCCAATTTTTAAGTAAAAAAGTCCTTTAGTGAGGTAGCGAACTGTGAAACCATAGAGACCTGCTAGGATAGTCTGCAAGTGGCACAGTGGTCCATGATACCGGGAGGGTTCATGTTCAAGGGGTATGTGCCATTGCATGGCAAGCCGGTCCGTATCAATGAGGCTTGCATTGCAGGGTTCTGTTCCACAGGAATAAAATACACATGGTTCCAAGGTCAGGCCTGGCGTTAAAGAGCTTCTATGGAGTGCACTGAGCGATTGCCTTGGAAGTTGAACTTACCTTTCTTCATAGCACTTCAACTGCTGCTCTCCACGAGCACCACAGCACCTATCCCATACCCTTCTCCACTCTGCACTTGCACATTCTGAACACTCACGAGGC
Organism: Ambystoma mexicanum; assembly: GCF_040938575.1. Taxonomy (NCBI): domain Eukaryota; kingdom Metazoa; phylum Chordata; class Amphibia; order Caudata; family Ambystomatidae; genus Ambystoma; species Ambystoma mexicanum. The sequence goes on along the minus strand of NC_090936.1, from coordinate 98,624,187 downwards.
ACAGTAGGTTTGTCTTCCCCTCCCCATTGTCCCTTCTTATTTTGTTGTATTTAATTAGTTAACATTGTTGTAATTACATTGTCTATCATCCCCTGTCCACTCCCTGTTGCCCTGTGGGCGCTTTGAAACAATATTTGCTTCCTGTATAAGCACCTAACAAGTGAACAATAAATACATTAATGGCAATGTTTATTGGCAACGACCCAGCACTTTCCTTCCAGGATCTACAATGAGCCTTGAAACATGTGATTATCCTCGTACGGAACTGGATTTAGTCCAGGGACGTCATTTGGGGGTCGCCAGAGGTCTCCCTTGCGACCTCTGAGGTCTCCCTTGCGACCTCTGTGGTCTCCCCTGCGACCTCTAAAAAAAATATATATTTTTTTTTTTCCTGGGCTGTAGCCAGCACCATGTGGTTCTTTAATTCTGGAGAGGCTAGCTTTCTTGTTCAGGCCCCTTAAAAAAGAAGAAAAATAAGAACTTGAGGGCCACAAGTCTAACAGTTTCAGCACTGAACCTAAATAAGAAAGAATAGGAATGCCAAAAAATGTGTCTTTCTGGAATTCTATACAATAATTGCTAGACTGATTAAAGGTTTATTCCAGGCACACTTCAGGGGGTAAGTCACTGATTTAGTCTGTTCTCAAACGCCTCAACTCAGCCTTTCATCCTTCTGAGATCGATAAATGGGTACCAACACAGGTTGGGTGATATTGGGTGTATATTTCTTCTATGTAAAGCGCTTAAGCTTAAGTGCTATATAATAACACATCATTATCATTTGGTCATGGACATCTGCTTGCATCACAGTCATTTGGTAATATGGGCCTATACACACTGATCTTAACGATACATATGGCGATCCATTCAGGTATGAAGGGTACATCACATTATAGTGATATCGTAACCATATTTTTCGTAGTGTACAATGCTATGTGATGCCACTTCCTGTTTTGTCAACGGGTGAAAGGTCGTGTTCCATCGCTTCCCGTGATATCACTTTGGGGTGGGGTCAAATGACATCACTTCCTGTGATGTCATCAGGGGGGTCAAGGGTCGTGTGATGTCACTTCCGCTACCCCTGGCATTTTGGTGAAATGACGTCCCTGATTTATTCCATGTGAAAATCAGGGAAAGAGCAGAGTAGCCTGTGGAAGGATACCTTCCGGGTGCTGTCCATTTGGGATAGCAGCCACAAGTGTCTCGCAGATGTGGGGAGCGGGGGGGTATACACAATACAAAAAGGAACAGAGCTTGCCTTTGAGTTGCTTTCCAGCATGGCAGGGCCCAGGCGACATGGCAATGGTGAAAGTCGGCAAAACATTACCAGGGTAAACCAAGGGAGAGGTGTGACTGGAGGAAGAGTGGCTTGGATAATCTGTCCCTTTACTTGGGAGAGCGACTCAGGGAGGAAGAGGGTTGTGGAGGACAAGAATGCGTATATTTGTATGTCCCGAGAAGTAGGAAAGCGAGATTCCCCAGCAGACTGGGAATGGGGCATACAATTGTCACAGGCACCAATGAAAAAGTGGACCACAGTTGCAAATGGCAATACATTCCTTTTGTGACAGTCTCTTTCAGTAGTACCCAATGGGGAGGTTTTTGATTAAATGTGATGCAAATTATGCAATTTAAAGAATATTTATTCGGCAACAATTGTCAAAACTACTAGCCGCATATTAAAGTAACTCCTCAAACTGGCCCACAATGGCCCAAAAAGTGGCTCACTTTGACCAAAAAAACTGGGCCACATTAGCACTTTGCGATTTTTGGTTCGGACATTTCCCTACAGGCCAGTCTGAACCTGTTGCCCGGGTGAGTGGCACAGAACCCAGCAATTAATAAAGCAAGGTTACTGTCAGATAGCGAGAGGAAGGGCAGGAGGAGCACGTGTTGGCAGTATAGTGACCTGGGCAGAAGATGGCGAATCTCTGAAGAGTGATCACTGATCTGGCATGAAACTCGCCTTATGCTCCAGTCAGAAATGCTGATTACTCTGTCCTACAGGTTCTAGGTATCTTAAGGAAGCATCAACCTCTCTCAATGGGGTTGGGCACTATTACCACCGGCTGTAATTGCACTAGCAGTAAAAGTGCCCAAAACGGGTGGTAAGTGGACATTTTTACCTCCAGCTTTTTGCTGGAGGTAAAACCCCAATTTACCGTCCAACCCATAATAGGACTAGACCTTAAATGTGGCGGTAATAGCCTTACCCCTGCATTTAAGGGCTAACGCCCAACTCATAATGAGGCCCCTTGTCTCTTTAGAAGTGGTTTAATTCACCTACTTCTAAGAGTAAAATACATTGGACAAAACAATTAAACATTAGCAACATTTTACAAAAACCTTTACCAGTTGGTGACCATTTGGAAATAAAAACAGCATATGGCAACATATAAAAACAAAACTTTGTGAGTACAATTCTGTTCATTGGCTTTTGAAACCAGGTTAAATAGGCTTCATAATAGTATTCTCTTGCATCTTTAGTTCTATTTTTCTCTCCCATTTTACTGCTATCTAGGAAATGTGTCTGACCTATAATTAGAAACCTCTCTTAAATTGCCTTTTACTTTTCTTGAAAAAGCACCAGATGTACTCCATAGATTAGCATATTGTGATGAATCAGAGATGATTCCCCCAGAAAACCTGACCTGGGACCCTTCTCATATGGCCAGTGAAAGGCAGACGCTTTCTGATCCCGACCTTGGGGGTGGTGTCCTGCAGGAGTTTCACATGAGGGGGGAGGCAGGTCAGGAGGAATGGGAAAACCCCTTGTTCAACTTCCCCCAAGACCTCAACCTTCTAATGGCTGATTGCAAAACAGAAGAAGTGAGAAAACAAATGTCATTAGGGACTTTCAGTCCCGTAATTCTCAAAGTACTGGGACGAAGAAGAGGGCTAAGGAAGAACAAAGCTGTAAAGTAGCCAGTAGGTTAGTGGAAATGATCCACATCTGAGGGAGACTGGGAGGCTTAAAGTAGCCCCTCCAATGCAGGCCATTAGAGAGAAATAAGAGCAGTGTGAGGAGTTTAAGGCTCCATAAGCAGAAACTGGAGTAGGGAGAAGACGCCGGGACCACTGTCAAGCAGAGAAAAGTAGCCGGTCCTGAGATGGTCTTTGCATCCAGAAGCCTGTTTTGCAGAGGTTGCACAGCGGGAAGCTAAAGCGCAGAAAGCCTTCTTCCCCAATAGGCTGTCTCTGGTGGCTGGCAAGCACCCCAGAGCCTCTGATGCAGAGGAAGCTCCTTTTACAAGTGGCGCAGGCTGCGGCAGACCAAAAGAAGCAGAATGCCGGTTTGCGAGGAGCCACTAACGCAGAGTAGCTGTGAGCAGCAAAGGAATCGGAAGCACATGCCTTACCCAGTGAGTTCACCAGCTGACAGTGACCTCAGATTGCTGCGAGACCGCTCATGTGCTCGATACAGATGTTATCAAAGTAGAAAACACTCACGTGTGAGTGAAAGTAGTAGGCAATTTTGAATACCAAACTATCCAAAAGCAGAGAAAACATTATTTTTCAAAGCCAAATGACTGTCTTTAAGCAGGCGAGTTTATTGAGAACCCAGCAACAAGGTGGGGCAACAATAACAGAACCTAATGTAAACAACCATTACCAAAGCCAAAAGAAAGCAAAAGCAAGGCAATTGAAAACCAGCAGATATTGCCAAAGGCAGGAGGGGACTAATGAAAATTCCAAAGGTTGTAAAGCTTATTGCCCATATTTAAAGAAGCATATAACAAAAGCTTGTCAAACCCACATTGCCAAAGCCAAGAAAGAAGCAGAATAAAACCTCATCCTTGTCAGTGTTTGGGTAATAATGTAGCGGGGAAACAAGAGTCGCAAGACGGCTGCTCTTCTGGAAAGGGTTGTTCACGAGGAGAGGAGCATAACTTGCAGAAGTTTTGGAAAGTGCAAGAGAGTAATAAAGTGTACCAACATGAAACTTGCTTTCCCTGAAGAATTGCTTAAAGCCTGATGTTGTAAAGTAATTAACATTGCAAAGCTGTTGAATGCTGATTTGAACCACAGTGGCACTTGTTTGTGAATTAGTGTTCGGGCAGGGGAGTACATGTGATCAGCAAACCTTTGATGGCCTGACATGGGAGTAAACCAGGTGTGAATGAAGTGGTGCGCTTGGCATGGAAGTAAGCCAGGTAGAAGTTGATCAAGTGCTGTGCAGTGGTGTTAACAAGTCATGCTGACAGACTCACATTTCTGAAGAAAGAACTGCATAAAACTGCTGCAGAAGTGTTATATTTTCTCAGAAATTATAAACTGTTGCAAAGCATCCCAACAAAGACAACTTATGTTGCTACTGACGAACTAAGGACATATTCTTTGTTTTGTGAAGATCATTTTGAATCTTACTATTACAAGAGGAAAAGGACAAAACGTTTTGTTGAACCACTGAGTGTTGGAACATTCTGTTGTCAAGTCACAAAGAACTGTGTTGGAACTTGGTTATAAACCAGGATTCTCTTGTTCTTTTTTTAACTGTTGGACATAACCCTGCTTGAATCCGGGGAAGGGGAATTTACCCAGATTATAAGAAGAGATGTGGTCATATTGCGAATGTAACTGTTATATTTGTGGTGCGCTTCAACTGCTGTGCATTACCTTGTTGTATTACTTTATGCATACGTGTGAGGGACAAATAACCTTTGTTAGAGTGTTTCCTTTAGTTTTTTTTTAGGCAGGGAAATCCTTGTCAGCGTGTGGAGGGTGAGGCGTTTATCCAACCTTTTGAGTTAATCAAATATCATCTTTTGAAAAACCTTCCCAAATGTGTCCACCTTACATTTGTGACCCCTCACAGCATCCAAAATCAGATTTTAAAAAATGTATCGACTTTAACCGGTCCAATTGCTTCCACTCAGATCGTTTGCGATTGACCATACGATGTTCTTATGCATTGAAAGCTCTTCCACAGAATTCAAATGAAGCCAAAATGAAAGCATCTTGAAATAAATGTCATAGTTAATTGGTAAAATACCTCATTCCATGTATACCAGTATTAAGGGAGCATTACAAGGACGTGACAACAGTTGCTGCAACTATTTTGCCCCACTACTTCCAGATTAGCTGAAGTGACATGACCACAAGGTTCTGCCCCATAGGATGCAGCATAGTGTACTTCCAAAGTGGGCTGAACTGAAAGAAAAAAAATCCCCCCGCACATTACCCCGCAATTATATGTGGGGTAGACCCCCAATACTCCCCTTATATTTTTTGTGAACTTGTTAACCCAAAAGCATAGAGAGCTATAATAAAAATGCCACATTTTCTAGCGGTGAAGACCTCGGACATGGAAACCAGCTACTGCAGATGACAATCCATCATTGTAAACATAATGCCCTCCAGCCACTGGAGCAAGTGAGACTGAGCATTTCCTCACCCGACCTTGACCAATTAATGACCTTGGCTAAGTTATTAAGGACGTGTGGAGATTACATAGCACATTTTTCCCCAAGGAGATCTCTTCTGAACTCTGTAAGCGATCCTGATTTTATTGGCAGCTAGGTACATTTCATAGATATTGGTTACATCAAAGGTGCACAACATATGGGCCCCCGGGTCAGATGCGGCCCGTCACATCATGATTTATGGCCCGCGAGGTTAGAGGAGTTCAGGAATAAGGCACTTTTCTGGTCATTTCCTCTCAAAACGTTAGAGAACAAAGAGCAACACAGAAATAATATAGGCTGACAATTTCTTTCCCGTTTACAAAATCAGCAAACCAAGTGAAACACCGTATTTCTTTAATGTAGACATTGCTTGATTTGTACCATGAAATAGAAATGAAACCTTGAATTTTGGAGGAAAGGTGAATGCCAAGTGGTTGCCAACTTGACCTACACAAAATGCCAATTTCTTAAGTTGCAGTGACTTTTTAAAAACATTTTTAAAATCTTCTAAAGCACACAATACGTATGTTTTAAAGCGACTGCGTCTCAAACTCAACATAGATCGTTTTTTCAGTATCCAGTGATTATATCGAATAAAAAACAGAGAGGTATTTAATAACGAAAACTTTTACAAGGAAAAAATAATGAATTTTGATTAAATATATATATATGGGGTGGGGTAAGAGGTTAAAACGGGTGGGGAGGGGCTTCCTGTGGGGTTACAAATATAGGGAAATGCAGTGATTGTAGGGACCCCCCAAATTAAAAAAAATAAATACAAATTTCCAGATGTTTTCATTGTAAAGGTTTTGTTATAAAATACCTCTCTGTTTTTTATTCGTTATAATCACATAGAACAATTCTTCCCTCAGATAACTGTATTTCATTTTTGTATTGATACAACATGATATTTGAAACGGAGCATGGTATTCGAAAAGTGAAACTGGAATGTCATTTCTTTTCCTTTAAAAAGCCTCCAAAAATTAAACACAATCAGTTTGGTGAACAGTACTCCTCATGTTTGGGGGTTACTTTGTCAGAATCCTTGTTTTGTTAACCACAGGCCTCAAAAACGTCCCACTAATAAACATTGGGTTTTCATTATGTTCCGATGAAATATTACAGGATTTTCTCAGGAAATGAAGGAATAGAACAATAAAGCCACCAAGCACATTTCAGAATGCACCTTGTCTAGCAGGAAAAGACTGCAGGACCCTCTTAGACAGTCCGGGCCACCAAGAAGGCTTGCAAATTACACTCAGCCCTTCAATAAAGGCAGTTGTGCATTTGAGGGTTACATGAACTCATCTTGCTACTTACATTGGGTTCATCTGAATATTGTTTGATTTTTCTGATGAGTTAATCAGTTACACATGAACTCATATTGCTACTTACATTGTGTTCATCTGAACATTGTTTGATTTTTCTGATGAGTTAATCAGTTACACATGAACTCATATTGCTACTTACATTGTGTTCATCTGAACATTGTTTGATTTTACTGATGAGTTAATCAGTTACACATGGTTAGTACTCCATCCAGTTGTGTTTTATGCCTTTTTGCGCATTGTACTATATATGTACTAACCAATTCCCCCCTTTCCTGCTCCTCCAACATAACCAACGCACCACTATACACGACTAGGAGCTAGCCACAATACACATAGACACACCTAGAACTCATTTAATTCTCGCACTCCACCTACTTTCAGAGAATCTGTTAATAACCTTAAAAGGGAACATACCCATGCACGTACTGCATAAATCCATCGACACTACACTACACAAAGCACAACTACACAATTCAATCGAAAACCTAACAGTCACCCGCAACTCTGGACACCCATTATGGATACAACTAACCAGTGAGCATGACCGCAACCCACACACCCAACACAAACTAGCACACATCTGGGGCACTGCATCCTCCCCTTATGGTTGCAACAAGTGTAGCTCCCAACCAACAACCACATGCAAGGCAACGCAAACAGAAGCCAGTTTCTCCTGGTTCGGAACCTATCCTATCATCCTAGTCTCACTAAAATACCCCGCCCTCTTCTCTGCTCTTGGGTGGTAGTGGTGCAGGCTATAAACCAACATAACATAACATTTATAGTAAAAAAATAAGTGTATTGGTTATATAATAATTTTAAAGAACTGAACCCTATGATATGATAGGTTATTTATGACACACTTAACACCCAGAGGTTTCTAAGTGCAGACCCTGGGATCGAACCTGTGTTGCTCTGTGTCGTCTTGTTTCCAATGCGAGCACGTTACCCCTGAGATATCCTCCCTAGACAATACCCACCAGGATGTGTATCTGACTATGCTCTCTTGGCCTTGAACTCATCCTTCTGTCGCTTTTTGCACTACGGTTTTTCTCTGTTTCTGCATGTTTGTTTGCTCACGTGGTGCGCTATTATGCATCCGGGCTCGTCCACCAGCGCAGTACAGATAAAATAAATAAATAAACGATGCAACTGCAACTTTCTGGACGTTTAGTGGTTGTCCAATTCCATCATGGCAGTAACTGGATTCAGTAGAAACCATTTGAAATTGATCCTTGGAATTCTCGGGGCTAGATTCCAGAAACTGCGCACCAGCAGACGTGCAATTTATCACGGTATTAGCACTAGGGCAAACTTTGCACATGTGCACACAACCTATTCTTTCAAAGCATTTTTGCAGCAAGGCAAAGTTTGTCCTAGTGCTAATATTCAGTGGTATTACGACTAGAACAAACTTTTCCTGGGTGCAAAAATGCACCGAAAGGTTTTTTTTTTTTTAACTGGGTTAATGTTTGCTCTAGTGCTATTACCGTGCAGAGTTGCACTTGCAGAGGGGCACGATTTTTGGAATCAAGCCCCTGGAGGGCTGTGAGAGAATGGGACTTGTGCTCGTATTTTACCCCTGCTCGGCCTGCTTTTCTGTGGGTTGTCAGGAATGCACTTTTTTTTCTGTACAACGGCTAAACCAGCCAGAACAAGTTTTGTCTTGCAGAATACCTTGAAGCTAAAATGCATTTCAACCACTCCTATGTTTTGGCTAGCACACAGCACACACCGCGGTGTAAGAGTTGTAGAACTAAAATAAAGCCCTTTAAATTTTGCCTAGTGCGAAAAAAGGCGCATAAACCTTTCCAAGTGGCGCATTATAAAAGTCCAGTGAACACGTCTTCCTGGACTCAGATCTGCAAAGTTCACTTCAGATGGAACGCGATCACGTTGGTCTGTAAACGGCAGCGAATCCGCGCACTACAGAGAACATTCGAGAAGTGAGCCATGCATGCATGTATTGTACAGTCCCCTGGGCTCCAGGGGCGCTATTCAGAGTGGCAGCGCATGACGCACTTTCAGTCTGCGCTGTGGTCCCAAAACGCCTGATTCGCAAAACCCATTGAAAAACGCTTTGCGAATAAGGCCATTGTATTTAAAAAATGGCAAGACCTTGCGCAAAGTGCAGCACAGATGGTTTGCACCAGCCGGAACTGCAGGGTTACAGGAGCGAATATGGATTGTAGTTGGATGAATGGATGACGTTTGCATTCAGCTAACGTGCCCCAATGCTTCCAGGTGTAAAACTTGATTTCTAGGCGCTCACGTTGCAGAAAGTGGACACTACATACCAGGGGTGGACTGGGAAGTAAAAGAGGCCCTGGAAATAATTACTGGGGACCAAAAGAGGCCCTGGAAATAATTGTCAAAGTGGCCCCATATGACACATTTTCAGCAAACCCAATGCTTTTCCTATGTAAACATTAGGAAATGCCACACAAAAGAGGCCCAGGGTGCAGAGGCCCACCGGGAAATCTCCAGAGTTCCCTATAGACCAGTCCACCCATGCTACATACTGACCGGAAAGAGAATGTTTAAGTGCGTAGTAAATGTACAGTCAAAATAATTTGTCTGCGGCAGAAGACGCCACCATTACCTGCACACACTTTTATATTTGTGCACATTAGCAAGTGTATTTTTAGAAACTGAAAGCTGGTCATACTCTGAATTGCCCCGCTGTTTGCACCATCTCTTTGTTTACTGACACCATGAACCTTTCAGCCTCTCCATTAGCTTGTGGCCGGTATGGCGTTATTTAGTTATGACGGATGCCTAAGTCGTCAAGGAAGTGTTGTACTCCCGGCTCTCGAAGGGTGGTCTGTTGTCGCTCTTGATTGTGGTGGGGATGCCATGAACAGCGAACATCTTTTTCAGTGCTGTGGTCACCAATGTTGCATCCGTAGAGCGTACTGGCTCAACTTCTGGAAGCCGGGTGAACTCATCCACTGCCATGAGGAGGTATATCGCATTGGTAATGGTGCAGAAGTCAATAATGATCGCGTCCCACCTCTGTCGACTGCAGGGAGGGCTGGCGATCGGTTCTGGGGGGCCCAGGCAGTGGGAGGCTTGACATACTACGCATGCCTCCACCAGTGCTAGTACTTTTCGTTGGATGTGTGGCAACCATATTCGTGATTTCAGAATGGCTTGGGTTTTGACTACCCTTTGATGCCCTTGGTGGGCTAGGAGTAGCACCCTCGCCGGGAGTACAATCTGGTGCCGCTTTAGCACAAGTCCTTTTGGGGGAACTGTCAGTTCATGGCGGATGCCAAATAGGCTTTGCAACATCTCCTGGGCCTTCAATGTGCGGTGTGAGATCGACATCAAATAGGTCCTCCATTCCCACATCAAGATCGCTTCTTTGGTAATCTGCAAACAGGTGTCTTTAGCCATTTCTTCAACTATGTCCTGTAGCCGCATTGTCTTTGGCTGGGTGCATGCGATTACATGGCAGATGTGCTCTTCTGTTTCCAGCGCTGCTTAACACTCCTTAGGGCTCGCTTTGTCGAGAATTCCATTACAGGAAGTAAGCTGAGTTGTCAGCCCCTGCTCGGTACTGGACTTCTACATCAAACTGTTGTAACTGTAACATCCAGTGCTCGATCCGTGTGGGAGGGTATGGGGCAGAGCCTTTAAATATCGGTACCAGCGGCTTGTGGTAGATAAAAACTTTTTCAGGGTTTCCCACAATGTACACCTGGAAATGCCGGCATACCCAGAGGATTATTAGGGCTTCCTTTTCGATATGTGCATAGTTCTCGGTGGGTGTCAGTGCTCTACTTGCAAATGTTACGGGGTAGATCGCCCCTTCTTGGTCTTTCTGTGTCAGGACAGCGCCTAGTCCTACCGGGCTGGTATCTACCAATAGTTGTGTTTCCCGGGCACTGTCGAAGAAGGCCATGGCTGCATCTCCTAGCAGGGAGTCTTTGATGTGTTGGAATGCTGATTCGTGTGCTTCTCCCCACTCCTAAGTGATGTTTGATTTGGTGAGCTCCCTCTGAGGCGTCGCCTTCGTAGCTAGCTCTGGGATAAATCTCCCACAGTAGGTGGTCATCCCAAGGAAACTGCGCACCTCAGTGGTGTTGGTGGGTGCTTTGGCATTTTTGTTGTCCGCTACCTTATTTGGTTCCGGAGACACACCTTTTTCATTGGATACATATCTGAAGAAGCTGATCCATTCAGGTATGAAGGGTACATCACATTATAGTGATATCGTAACCATATTTTTCGTAGTGTACAATGCTATGTGATGCCACTTCCTGTTTTGTCAACGGGTGAAAGGTTGTGTTCCATCGCTTCCTGTGATATCACTTTGGGGTGGGGTCAAATGACATCACTTCCTGTGATGTCATCAGGGGGTCAAGGGTCGTGTGATGTCACTTCCGCTACCCCTGGCATTTTGGTGAAATGACATCCCTGATTTAGTCCATGTGAAAATCAGGGAAAGAGCAGAGTAGCCTGTTTTCTTGACAAACACGCATTTCTCCACATGTAGCGTCAGCACCGACTCTTCCAGGCGTTGGAGTGTCGCTGCGAGTCAGCAGTCATGCTCACTGTCTGTTTTCCTCTAGACCAGGATATCATCGTTGACATTGGTCACGCCCCGGAGGTCATGCAGTACCTTTCTGATCTTGTTTTGGAACACCTCAGCTGCAGAGGAGATTCCAAAAATGAGGTGTTGATATCTCTGCAGGCCAAGGTACAATGTGAAGGTCGTAATATACCTCGATTCCTTGACTAATTTGATCTGGTGGTATCCCGACTGTAAGTTAGCTTGCGGAATGTGGTTGCCCCGCTTAAGTCTACAATAAGTTCATCTATGGGGTGATATGTCGTTCTCTACCAAAGGATACGTTCAGCAACCGAATGTCTACGGAGGAAGGATAACTCTGGGGCAATGCGTTTGGGTTGGAAGCAAGACAACGCAGCACAACACAGGTTGGAATCCGGATCCCACGCTTAGAAACCACTCGCTGGTATGAAGCGCATTATACAAGAGCCATTATAATTATAATTAAATTTGTATGCCCTGGGGTTGCTTGGGCTTTGCGGTCACAACCATTGGTCCTCAAGCTTCTTGAGTTCGGCTTCCACCACAGCCCTCATGTGGAATGGGACCCTCCTGTGCCGGACGGCCTGGGGTTCTACGGTGGGGTCAATGTGTAGCTGACCCTGCGGTTTTTCAGGCGCCCAATGCCCTGTAATAGTCTGGCATGGTTTTCTAAGAGATGTTCCATCCCTCTTGTGGTAATTGCGAATACAAAATGGAACAACTTTAGTCTTTCCGCTGTTTTACAGCTGAGAAGTTTTTTGATACCCAACCCAAGCGAACTACCTCAGAAGCCAAAGCTACACCCGGCAACAGTAGACATTTACGCCTATGGTGCCAAAGCACCTCTTAAATGTCTGGGAAAATTCAACGGTCTCTGTCGCTACAAAGGACACAAGATGAAAATACCCATACATGTTCTGGCCACCGAGACAGACAGCGGATGCGTTCTGAGCTTCAAAACCGCCGCTGACATGGGACTCATTCACATCTTGTACAACATAATGGTTCACAAGTACATCGACCCAGTTGAGATGGTCAACAACCTGTATCCCCGGATATTCAAAGACATTGGCAAGCTAAAAAATAGACAGATCAAACTCCACGTGGATGACTCTATACCCCCAGTAGCCCAACCCTAGAGAGGGATCCCCGTTAACATCCAGAAGAAAGTAGAGGATGAGCTCCACAAACTGCTTGAACATGACATCAGTGAGCATGCCACAGGCCCTACCACCTGGGTGTCCCCAATAGTGCCTGTGCCCAAGAAAGGATCAGAGGCCATACGACTGTGCGTGGACATGATGCGTCCTAATCAAGCCATCAGGTGGGAGAGGCATCCGGCTAGTACTGAGTCTTGAAAGTAGGAACATCACTACATTTGTCACGCACGTAGGCCTATTCAGGTACAAGAGGTTGACCTTTGGGGTGTCATATCATATTTCAGGCTGAGGTACACAATGTCATCAAACACATCCCCAACTGTCTCAACTACAGTGACAACATCCTAGTTTTCGGAACAGATGTAAACAAACACGACGAGACATTGATGAAGGTGTGCAAAGCCCTGAATGACGCAAACCTCACCCTTAACTGAGACAAATGTGAGTTTCGCAAAAGCACACTGAAATTCTTCAGAACATCTTCTCGGAGACGGGCATGACACCTGGCCCGTAGAAAGTGGCAGCGCTAAACGAAACCTCAGCCCCAGCAGATGTTTCAGAATTGCGTTCTTTCCTAGGCCTGGCCAGCTATTGCAACCGTTACATCAAAGACTTCGCCTCCGTCAGCGAGCCGCTGAGACAACTGACGCATCAGGATGTTGCATTTCACTGGACCGATGACTGTCAGAGGGCTTTTGAGGTCATCAGAGAAAGAGTCGCAAAAGCGGAAAATATGGCTTACTACGATGCAAGCCGGAAAATTGAATTGACTGTGGATGCGAGTCCAGTAGGTTTGGGAGACATATTAGCCCAAGTGGACCCGAGAGACCCCTCCCAAACACACATTGTCGCATATGCCAGCAGGAGCCTCTCCGCCACCGAGCAAGCATACTCTCAAGCAGAGAAGGAAGGTCTTGCTGTTGTATGGCCGTGCAAGCACTTTCATCTGTTTCTATATGGGAAACCGTTCAGAGTCATCACAGATTACCAAGCCCTGCTGTTCCTGTACGGAAATCCACAGGCAAAGATGCCACCCCGAATTGCTCGATGGGGGCTGACACTACAAGACTATGCGTTCGAGATAGTCCACCGGTCAGGAAAAGGCAAAAACCCTGCAGACTTTCTGTCCAGAAGGCCCCGGGAGGGGTGTGCGCTGGAACCCTCTGTGGCGGACAGGTACCTCAGATACCTTATACACCAGACCACCCCGGAGGGAGTCAGTACCGAGATAATAGCGACGGAAACAGAAAATGACCAAGCCAGCCAGATCATATTCAAGGGACTCGAGTCTGGAAGGTGGCGGAGGGCAAAGGAAAGAGGGAGAGCGGCAGGGGACTTGATACAAGCGGATGTGGAGTACCTGATACAAGTGAAGGATGAGCTAGCACTATCCGATGACCATCTCCTGCTGAAAGACTGCAAACTAGTAATCCCATCAACTCTGAGAACAAAGATCATTGAGCTGGTCCATGAAAATCCCTGGGGCATGATATCCACCAAGCGCATGCTCCGCCAGAAAGTTTGGTTCCTCAACATTGACTCCATGGTGGAGGCTGCGTTAAAAGCTTGTCCCACGTGCAGCCTCATCACCCCTAATTGACACCCAGAACCACTGATCATGTCTGACCTCCAACAAGGAATATGGGACGCTGTGGCTGCTGACTTCTTTGGGCCCATCGAAGGAGAAAAATACGTCTTAGCGGTGATGGATGAATATTCACGATATCGGGAAATCCAATCGATATTGTCGACCGCAGCTCATCACGTCATCCCTGCCTTAGACCACATCTTCTCGGCGAACAGAGTTCCCAAGGTACTCCAGACGGACAATGGCCCCCCGTTCAGCGGGCATTAGTTTGCCCAGTTCGTAGACTACCTGTGGTTTCACCATCGGAAAATAACTCCCCTCTGGCCCCAAGCAAATGGCATGATAGAACGCTTCATGGCAAACCTAAAGAGAGCGTTACAGATTGCCAAATTAACAGGCCAGCCGTACGAACAAGTGCTAAATCAGCTCATGAGAGACTCTTGGGGAACACCCCATAGCACCACGGGGAGGAACCCTGTGGAACTAATGTTTGAACGAAACACACAAACAAGAATTCCACAAGCCAGCCAGATCAGCCACCCACTTGAGCTAGACCAGGAGGTGCGGGAACGAGATGAGACCGCAAAGGCTTGCATGAAGGCGTACGCAGACACCCGCCGAAGGGCGAAAATGCCTCAAATCGAGGTGGGAGATGTGGTAGCAGTGAAACAGCCACAAACGCATAAGCACACGTCCCCGTTTCGAGCGGAACCCCTACTCATCACGTTGTGCAGAGTCAGGTAACTGTTTAAAATGGGGGGGATGTCACGTTGACATTGCCCTGGGAACGGGAGGCAGGCGTTGGAAAAGGGGAACTGACATTGGGACCGGAAATGACAGGGAGGGGGCGGGGGAAGGGGCAGAACAAATTGTACTTGAATAAAGAAGGACGTAGTTGTAGAGTTCCACGTCTGTGTCTTTATTGCTGCGCCATCCGCGCTCCTGGGCGTACCCGCGCCACTACAGATAACTGCCTGCAGTTCCTCTGGCAGTAGCATCGGGTATCAAGTGCATTGTCGGCTATGTGCCGAGCTTGTTTCCTGCGTTGTTTTTCTGCTCTGCGATGGGGTGAGCAGCTGCAGAGGTGGGTGCAGCTGAGACGGTGGAGTGCGGGGTCAGGCGACCACCACTCATCGCCAGTGTGGGGAAACACTTGTGTATAGGCGCTTTATAAATGCCATGTCATATCATATCATATCATATGGCAGGGTGGGACACACAGTGTTAGTGTCTGGGACGTAATGGGCTTTCGCCCTCCTTTATTCCCTTTGCATACATGAACATCATGTCGAGTACGTCATGCTGTTGGGTGACCATGTGACTATATCACACACATGAGAACAGTATAGGGCTTGGTTTGAGCCGCATGGTTCGAGAACCACTTCCAGGGTATACAGTGCCTTCCCTGATTATGAAGCACGTGCAAAATGAGAAAAGCATTGTTGGTTTTGGAATGGCACTCTTCTTATTTGCACATTATTCTGATTAAAAACGAATCTAACGAGAAACTGTGCATTACCCCTTCGTCTGGCTTCTTCGTCACAGTCCTTCACCTCCCCTTACAGACCTTCCAAACCGCCCTTTCCCACATCAACATGGAGGATGCAAAGGACTGCTCTATTCATTCCATCACGTGTATGCATGTTTGGTACTTTCCTTTAACCTTCCTACACGTTCCCTCCCACCCCAACACGTGACCCGGTCATCCCAAAAGGATCCGAAAAATACAGACTGGGTGGGAAGGAAGATTCGGACTCGGAGTAATGCAGATTACCAGTAAGTAATCTGGCCAATCAACCATATCCATGCGTGCCCACCTAATAAAGTAATGGCCAGAGTGACCATTACTTCTGTAGCAGTGACTCCGCGAAAGTATTCCACTTGTCCTGCGACACTTGTACCCTGATGTGTCGTACGAGTTGTAAAGGATAGAACAAGTGGCATGCACCCTCAGGGGAGACCGCTCTGCTGTTGTGAAAAGGGTGTGCAACTACACAGTGTGAACACAAACACCACTGGTAGCTTCTCTGGGTTGTTTCTATTCCGCAACACATCAACACTTGATATACATGAAATATGGAAAATCTCTTCATTCCAAAAAAAGTGTTCCCCTCTCTACCTACAGCACGAGATTTCCACTCCACTCCTTTCACCCTCCCCAGTACTCGATTTGGAGTTCTGGTTAAAAGCAGTGTAGATAACTGGCATTCTGCCCTCCAGTTTTCAGCGCCACCATTCTGAGCTAAGTGGAAAAACTAGAGATCTCCTGCTTTTCCAGTTGTAAAAGCTGATCAAAAATGGTGTTGGGTGTGCAGCATGTGTAGCAGTATCACTTGCAAGCCTTTCTTAAAAGACTGCTGCTTTCTAATTTACGAAAGTGTCCTTTCCTTACATTAGAAAAGTGGTGCTGCAGTCTGGGGAATGCCTTAATTGACGAGGGGAAACGTGTGCAGTCAATGTTAACGGCACCTCACAGGTGCCGAATTTAAACTCCTGTTTTTTGGCAGGCAAAAGCAGGGCTCTGCCAAAATGAATCCCCTTGCAGTAGCTGCCTTCCATTCTTGATGGTCAGCGGGGCCATTGTAAGGCCCTAAATCAGGCACATGCAAAAGGGGAAGATGTAACGTTGGTACACCACTTTCTTTCTTTTTTTCAGAAAATGGTACGTTTAAGAAATGTGGTCTTCTTGCTTGGAACAACATATTTCTATTGTTACACAGCATCGGGCCCTCAGAATGATGCCTCTGGAAGTAGAAAAGTATATTGTTCACGTTCATCCCACTTCTCATCAGAGCTCACAATCGGGCCAAAGAATATAGAGCAAAGTAGAAAAGTGGCATTCAAACTCGCAGTGACACTTTCCTTCTTATTTTACACGGAACACAGAATCAGGCTCACAGGGTCTGATTCTAAACTCCATGTAAAGTAAGGCGAGTGTTTTTCTGTGATGGAACAACACTTTTCGTATTTGCTTGATATTCCGTACCTATATAGATATAGGCATTTAATAAGGAGCAAATAGGAAAAGGAAACAGACCTATTTCTAATCAGTTTTCCCTTCCTAACAAACTAGCTAAGGTGCTTGTCACTTGTCAGTGAATTTCTTAACAGAATCTGTCCACCGTCCAAACTAGCCCTAACTGACCCTATCTTTACAACTAAAGGCATGAGAATGACTCCTTTCTCTTGGAGTTTTGCTCCTTCGCAAACATCTGTTCAATAGCTGATTTTCAAATAGTCTATTGTGACCTCTTTGATCAGTTCATACAGTTCTCCCAATACTTCATTATGCTTTTATTTCTTCTCAACATGGTGTCTCCTCGGCCCCAGACTGATTTCTTCTCCCTTATGAATGCTTTCTGTTTGTTGGCAACTCATGCCTTAAGTTCCGTTGCAAAGAGTCATTCTTCCCTTTTCCCTGGGTAAGTTTATCCAACCTTTCTGAGTCTCTCTCTTGAGGTTCACTTCCCTTCGATGTAGTTCACGACCTTTAATCGCTGTGTTATATTGGTCTTTTAACATAGATATCAGTGCATCTGTCTTCTCAGGCTTTTCTATTATAGTTTCACTCTCTTCCTTAATGACACCTTCTTTACTTTGCCTGTGGCGAGTATGAATACTCCTGTAATGATCATCATCGAAATCTATCCTTCTTAGTGTCATATTCTCAGTATCTTGACTGGGACGAGTATGACTAATCCTATAACGATTCTCATTCACTTCTCTTGCTTTCACTGTTATCGTCTCATTATCTCGACTGTGTGAAACGGGCATGGTATCAAGAGATGGCACAGACAAGTGAAATACAGTTTGAAAACCTTTATTCTCTATAGTCGGGGTGGTGTAACACCCAACTTAAGTCTGTCAGTCGAAAATAAAATACTGTCTGTGTCAAAACCTATGCTTGTCCTCACTTCTACAGAATAATAGAGCGAATGGGATTTGGTCAACTCAATAGTGTTCAAAATAAAGTTAATGTTACAAAGGAGCCTTTCTGCAGCTACCTTCCCCAAGTTTAAAGCACTCAGGATTATAAAGTTCCACAAGTCTGTCAGGTTTCCCTTGGCAAAGAAAAGTTCTGTTGGCACAATGTTCACTTGGCAAAAAGTTCACTTGGTAAAAGAAGATCACTGTACTTTTTACTAGTAAGTTCTTTAGGCTTCTCCGGGTTTCCTTTCCGTGAAACCAGTAGCCCTTCAGATCATGCAGCTCCTTGCTTTCAATTGGGCTCCCCTGGTCGTGGCGTAGTTGTCACATCACACGGTCCACCCATTACAGGGCGCGTGACTAGATGCCTTATCCTTAATAGAGTTCTTTTTTCCTTATACTTGGGTCTCTCCGGCTACCCTGGATCAATCTCCTGCTCTTTGACCAACCTGATGCTTATTCTGGGGTCTCTACGTCCAACCTGGATCAATCTGCTGCCTGGTGGCCATCCAATGCTTTTCCAACACACTTTGTTTGTTGTCAACACTTTCCTATCAGTTTTGGAAAGTTTGCTCCCACTTCATTTCTCGCACAGCTCTCCCTTTTTAGGATCTCTATTTCGCTCACTTCGTGTCCGCGCAAAGCTCCCCTCTTTGCAGAACTTCCTTTCTTTACACAGAGTCATTCGAGAACGTGTAATCATACACGCAACCACTCTGTCACTATGTATCCTTGTAATTCCTTTTGTCAATTTCACCCGATGTGTCTCCAGTCTTACGCATTCTGGTTGCAACTTTGTATATTGCTCACTTTCATTTTACCAATGTAACAAGGGATCAGCACGCCTCCCAGCTCCCTTCTTTGGACTTCTCTTCTTTTCTGGAAAGATGGGTTGTTAGCCACCCTTCTCCCAGATGCTACCTCACACAGACCCTAAGCATCTCAGCATCCATGTTTCTTCCATCTGGTCCTGGGCATCCACGGCTCCTCAGCTCTCCACCCAACTCTCACACTTTGCTGTTTGCTAGTGTTCCTTTTATACTCTCCTGAAGACGTGATAGGCTGCAGGTGGGCATGGTTGATTTCAATTGCCTGACCCTGCCTGGCCTTGTTAGTGGGACATGGCCTATGAAGATGTTGCTGTGCCTCTATCTGCATCTTTTTTCATTCCAGTACTATAGTGGTGTTTCCCATAGAAAATCTGTACTCTTCTGATTTCCTCTTCTTCATCACAGTACATGAGTGATACTTGGGAAAAAGAAGATTGTGGGCCTCATTAGGACCCTGCCGGTCTGAAAACAACAGTGCCTGTAACCACAGCGGCCACAGTAGGCAGACCAGTCACGGAAGCACCGGCAACAGCCGGTGCTTCTGTGTCCCCACTCCCATAGAGTCCTATTGGACTCTATGGGAATGGTGACTTACATTTTATCGATGGTTGACTTTCCGGGCCGCCGAGGTTGTAATCTGCCAGTGGCACCGGGACGGCAGGCGCCGGTAAATATTTATGGGTCTGGCGGCAACCCGCCGGTAGCACCAGCAAGGTTACCGCCAGAACACGTAAAGAGGCCCTGTGTGTCTTAATACATTCTATGAAGGCTGAGTGGGGTTGGGTAGGTCACTGTCAAGGAAGGGGCTACCATGTCTCTGATCTAGGGGTGTTCTTAGGATAGGAAATTGGTATTGGTTATTTGACTCTGGTACCCTCAGTAAATGAGGTTAAGAGGGAAGGAAAAGACGGGTTCTCACAGTAGTTTATGATATTAGAGGGACAGGAAGATAAGTCTGGGGTATAGTTAGAAAAAGGGGTTTTACATTCTCTTGCTTTCCTCTGAGTGTGATTGTTTGACGGAAGATCTTAGGATAGGGTATGACATGCATGATGATATCCTATTACAGTAGAGGGGAGGTAGGATAAATCGGGATTAGGAAAAAGAGGATGCCAGATCTCATCTTTGGGCATTCCACTTCTGTTCTTCAAAGACCCTCCAAGACCCTCCATCCCAGTAGTACCCCTCCGCAGCCTCACCTCCGGGGTCAGAATCTGACAGTATTACCATTCTCTTGGTTACCTGAGGCTGAGGGGGGGCTTTAAGTGGGTTAAATGTGTGAACACCCTCAGATTTCTCACAACTGGGAAAAGCACGAATAGTTTAATAAATATTCTCATTCACTTCTCTTTTTTTCACAATGATCTTCTTATTATCTTTAATGGGACGAGCATTAATAGTCCCATAAGGATTCTCAATCTCCCTTCCGGGTCTCCCGTTTTCCCCGTTACCTGGCACTCTCAAGGATCATGTCACTGGGGTTTCTCTTCGTTTGGGTTTGGCTCTCTCTTTCAGCAGTACGACTTCCTTTCTTCCTTAGATATCTCATACTCTGTATCTTTCTTTCGGATTGCCTTCCAGTAATCCAGGGACTGGAACTTTTATGCGGTTCCAACGGAGTACTGGTTTCAGAGTATTTGCAAGGACCGCTGGTCAACCGTGGGATCTTCGTGATCATGCTACCACTTGCTGCTTCTCGCTCTCTACAGCTTCCAGGACGCTTTGCATCCAGCTCTGAGGTTTCGGCTAGGCAGCCGTTTTGTAACTCGCAGGCTTCTCAGACTTCCCAGTCTCCTCCCCTCTCAGATGTTACATGGCCATGGGCCTTCCCGGGTGTACCTCTGTGTGTCTCTCTGCCTGCTGCAGCCTTTCGTCTCATTTATTCATCCTCCTCGTCTCAGTTAAATGTAGTTTTACATTTAAAGGGATATTAACATTTTCTTGTTTACAATAACACATACTTGTTCCTTCTTCGTATAAGTCCTTGCCGGGTATCCCTGAAAAGGTAATGCTGGGAGGATCTTTAGGGAGTTCCTTACAGGAATGGAAGTCCTTGTCCCCACAGGTGGAGTCTCTCCTGTTGAGGTCCCGCTCATCTCAGCTTGTCTCGGCCCCTAGCGAGGGTTTTGTGGAGCGGGCTCACCTCGCTGGACTCACAGAAGTAACAGATTCCTGCAATTCGTCACAGTAGCCAAATACCACTTGCCTTCAAACTGCACATGCATACAGAGTGCTACCTTCTTGTCACCATTGTGGTGTCTGCAGTTGCCCTGTGCCATGTGTGAGAAACCAGAAGGTGCCTCATCCTCCCCTTTTCCTACATGAACACTTTCACACGGACAGCCCGCTCTGGGAGAAAACAGACTCACACCCGAGCATTATACCTGACATGTCCTGTATTATGTTCAGGCATGGTAAGGTATAACTAATGGTAATCACTCACACCTGACTTCCATTCAATTTCCCCACACAGATAAAAGGTGGCGCACGAGAGCACACCCTGAGCAAGGTAAAGCGCACGATGGAACAGTGGTTTCGAGATGGCAGCTGAACTAAGGCAGAAAGACAGCAAACCTAGAAGGGTGTACCAGAAGGGAGATACCCTTGACCTTTCTGACGGTAAACCGTTACTTTCGCAAGTCCTTCGGACTGAACAGCGTAAGGCCAAGAAACAAGGCTGAAGCATCCTGCATTGTGTGTCAGAGATACCCGTGGCCTCCTAAATGGCTGATCGAGTTGGGGACAGCAGCCGTCGTGGTACCGTCCTTGCATCAAAGTTTAAAGCAGCGCCAGAAAGATCAACACAGCCGGTGAGTTGGGGAGACCGATGCAAAACTGGTCTGTGTTGAAGTCCAGGATGCAAGTGGCAACATTGTATAAAGAGCGCAAGAAGTAAGATTTATAAAGCTTGTGATGAAAGACGCAAGGGAAGCTGAATTGCTGATGGATGTTTGAATGAAGAGAGGAAAGATACAACACATGTGACAGAGTGGTTTGGCACTGCGAGTGTGCTCAATTGAAGGTCTCTGTAAGGTGTCCAGCCAAAAGTGATAAAAAGGAAGAGTAGACAACGAGAATGAGAAATTAAGTGAATCTTAGTGGTCCTGCGATGGTTCAAGCAAAATCCATTGCACAATTGAAAGTCTTTGATTTTTTACATGGTCTGAGCCCAAACGAGGGAGACCAATTGAGAACATTGTGTTTAAGGAGTTCGAGCCTTGACGAGGAAGATCAATTGAGAACATTTTGTTTAAGGGGTCCGAGCCCGAGTGAGGGAGATCCATTGTCCACGCCCGATTGAGGGAGACCAACTGCGAATAATGTGCTAAAGGGGGTCCGAACCTGAAGGAGATAGACCCATGGTGAATAGTGAAACCGAGAACTTGTGAATGTGGAAAACCTGATAAGAAAAGAACGTTATTGCTTATTTGTTATGTCAGGCCCTCTGCAATAAGAGACCTTGAATGGTAAAGAAACTTTGGCACAGATGGCCCTGATACCTATGCTTTGAACTGTATGCTCATGGCAGAAAAGACAGAATGTATGCAAAGCTCAACCGTGCCGCCTTGTCCCGTGCTGAAAACATGGGAAAGGGAAGCCAACTGCTCAACTATCCTGACATATTCTTTCTTGAACACTTTTCTTTTTGCATACATTGTTGTCCCACACCATTTGTATTTAGACGTAAGGATTGGCAATAGGTTTATTAGTATAAGCCCTTTTATTTTGACAGAGACTCCACTAGGAGTGCATTATTTATTATTTCATGGTCGTAGCTTGCTCCCATCATTAGATTTAGGATTAGATAGGCATTTAACCAACCAATTGAAGTTCAATAAACATCCTTGAACTGTGATCACTTGTGTTTATCTTCACTGATACCATGCCTTCCTTATAAATGGGAACCAAAAATTACACTACACCTTCAGTTGCTATTTTCCAACAACCTGTCTGTGTCGAGAGAGTCTTGTGAACCTGCATCCAAGGCGTTCTCGTGAGACTCAGCGAGTGAAGCGCACCAGGTGAACGACAGCGCGCACAGAGGAGAAAGGAGCTCTGCCGGAGCAGCAAGGCAAGCCAGTGTTCCTTAGGAGAGAATATTGCAGGACTCATCTACTAAGATAGACTCCCTTATAAAGCCATTGCACAGAACTTTATGAACAGGGAAACAACTTTTCTTTGTAAATAGTTGTCCTTGTACAATAAACCTCAGTGAAAATGTAATTTCTTGCGTGCAGTCACCTTTTAAACTACAGTGTATTAATTCAGTCGCATGAAGTATTCATCAAAAATAAAGAAAACCAGGTTGCTTGGGGCATCATCACGAGTTGGGCGGTATCCCGGTGGTATTACCGCCGGGATACCGCCGGGGCTAAGAGCGTTACTGCCAAAGCCCTCTGCGCTATTAGCGCCGGATCACGGGTTTGGTGGAACAGTAATTCCCCATTCCCCATTGGGCCCATTCAGGAATTCCCCATTCCCCATTGGGCCCAATGGGTCATTTTCGTGCAACTACCGTCGGCGGTATTAACGTGCGGTAATTGTGCCAAAAATCAGCAAATTCCCTGCGCATTTACCTCCAGCTCAGAGCTGGGGGTAAATGCAGCCAAACCCGTGATTTGGCAGACCCATAAACGCGGCAGTGATAACGTTACCGCCGCATTTAAGGGTTACCGCCAAACTCGTGATGAGGCTGTTTATCTGGAGCACTGAGGCGGGCTACAGCTCTCTACACAGTCTGCTATGTGTGTCCATGCCAAGCTAATTTCTCCTCCTGAGCATGCTTGCGCCTCCTGCTCTGTGCATCTTGTAAAGAGTTTGTTCAACTTGCCGATGGGGTACTGACTAGACTGCCACACTCAGTCTTTGGTAATTTTGGATAAAATGAATTCCATATTGTACCACATATGTCAAGGATTTGTTGTATTTGTGATGTCATCGTTGATGTACTGGGTGTTTGTCTTAACGCTGTAAGGTGGTGGCATGAGTTATGGTTGCTTAGTTTACCATAAATGGCAAATATCTGGATTTTTTTGGTTTTACTTGTAACCATAACATCCCTTTAACAAAGTTTTTTCATTGAATTTATAGGTTTTTATTAGTGCAACTTACCCATAACGTCCCTTTACAAAAGTTTTTTGATTGAATTTCATGGGTTGTTATTAGTGTAACTTAACCATAACGTCCCTTTGAATTTCATGGGTTTTTTCCAGTGCACCCTAATTTGCTACAATTTACTAATATCATATTTACCGCAATATAGCAACATTTTTGTCCAATTTGGAAAGTTTCACCTTACAACTCAGCCATTCCCCACCTTCTAGCATAATTTTTAACACTTTTTGCAACTTTCCCCACTGTTTTTGTGTTTGTCAATGTTCGTGAACGTCTGACGTTATCGCAGACTTTCCAGACAGTGTCACGTGACCACATGTGCACAGAAAGATGAAGTGTTCATCTGATCTAGGATGTTTTAAACTGAAAATGTACCCTTGCGCAGTTCCTACACCTATTCTTACTCATTGTCCATTAACAATCTAGCACACAGCACATACTTAGATGAATATTAGTAAAACTGCTATTTATCTTAAAAATGGCAACAGCTATTGCCATCCCTGCTCCCCAAGAGCCACCACCAGGAGGAGGACCTACACAACGAAAGAAGCGCAATACTTCCAAAGACAATGAAGAGAACCAAGAAGATGAGGTACTGGAAGTGCCTATTACTAGTACCCAGAGAGGATCATGGGTGTGGCAGTTCTTTACCACTGTTGGGAATGTACCAACAGCTAAAGCTACCAAAGTAAAATGCACTCAGTGCAATATTGTACTCAGTCTCAGACAACCTGGGCAGTACTCCTACGGTATCACCTCCATCCGCCGCCTCACCAAATCCAACCACCACAATGCTCTTAGAAAGGCTGTTCCTTTCTTTAGAAGTAGTAGGCTGTTGCCCTCTACCTCATCTTCCTCAACCAATACTGTAACCACACAACCTACTTCTGAGGGACACAAAATCCCCCCCGCTACCTTGCAAGCCATAAAAGAGGATGTTGATCGATATCTTTCGAAGACATCAGTACTCTGTATATACTGCAACACACCGCTCTGCAGGGGGGAGCAATTTCAAAGTGCTTTTGAAGCTGTAATCAAGGAGCATGAGAAACACTGCCCCCTACCTTAGATTGAACCCACGCGGAACATCTTCCCCTACACACTTCCCCTGCATATCTGTGCTTGGTGCCCTTTCCCTCATTTCCCTCCCCACCTTACATTCTGGCCCCTCCTGCAAAAAATAAATAAATCTGAACAATAGTTTTCTGAAACATTATAAACCCAGCTTCGAATGTTTGTGCAAAGTCTGAATGGATTTTGTCAAGTGGGGGCTAACTTATATGACTATTTTTAGTATGTACATTTTGACACTTTAAAAAAAAAACATGGACAGATTTGCAGCAAACTCGTGCAAGGAGCATTGGCAGAGACGTGAAATCATGGTTTTGCAAATGTGTCCGTGTTTTATTTTTTGAAAAGTGCCATAATGTAGGTTCACAAAATAGTGATATACCTTTGGTGACTGAGGTATAGCCTGTGGCCATGGGCAGTGGCCAAATAGTCCGGGACAGGGCCAAAGGCCATGTACTGGACAATCTGGCTACTGGTCATGACCAGCAGGGACTGCAAAAGGGTTAAAGTGGGCATGGCCATCAATGACTGGCATGTGGTAACATTTTTCAAAATTGGGATAGGTTTGAATGTGAAAAAGAATTATGTTCATGGCTGCAGCCGAACTGCTGGACAGGATTGCAGCAAACTCCCCTTAGAACTTCCCTCTTAGCCCCTCGTGCAACACTTGTCCACTCCTCTGCTCCTCCTTTCGATCCCCTCTGCACTTCTGATCAATGCACTTGCACAGCCGAATGCCACAAGGCCTTCTAGGACCCCGACTGTATTAATAGTATTGTTGTTTTTGCCACCGTTATTATTTCCCCTATTCCCTTCCCATTTAGCCTTGTGGCACTTTGAAACACAATTCTGTTGTATAAAGCGCCTTATACAGCTACGTGTTTTCTACAGCGCGTGTGTGTGGTCTTCACTGCTACGTGTTTTCCGTTAACTCCTGTGCGCGGTCTTCATTTCTGGGTGTTTTCTTCAACGCGTGTCCGTGTTCGGATGAGGCGCGCGTGCGAGTTTGAAAAAGAAAGTGTCTGCATGTTTTGACTGGTGCGGTATATGTCAAAAGCGGGTGAAGTAGTTGTGCGCGTGTGTTTTACTGCGTGAGTGTGGTCTACACTGATACATGCTTTCTTCGTGTTCGGATGTTTTTTAGTTAATACGTTTTTTTGCTTCTTGCAGCCATATTCCATCCCATCCTCATCACCGCTCACCTCCCCAAACATTATTTGATAAGTTTGACGAGTGCAATGTTGTGTTTTTTAATATGTTTTACTGCAATGTCCGTGGACACCGGACGAGAATCCAAGATGTCGGGCGTCTCCAAAAATCTGACACACTTCATGCTTCACCCAGCCAATCTAAGAGCATGTCACATTTCCGCGGACATGACGCACACCGTTTGGCCAATCCGTGTCCTGTCCGCACAGCAGACATAGATATCACTAATTCTTTTGCCTTACGTTTTGGTCATTTAAAAAAAAGACTACTGGACAGATTTACACCAAATTATCAAAAGCACGCTTTCGGGACCAAGCTGCTGCTCCTGCTGCAAATTTGGTGAAAATCCGTCCAGTGGTGTGGGCTGTAGGCGTGAGCAAAGGTTTTTCCCATTATGTCTATGGGAAAAACAGAAGTTTTGCGACCCCCCCTATAACTTTACCCCCCCTGGACCAAACCTCACCAAACTTTGCGAATAAATTCAGAGTGGGCCATATACCTTTTTTCCAAAGTTTGGTGAGGATTCGTCCAGGGGGAACGGAGTTATAAGCCGCCCAAAAAGTGCTCTTCCTATGGAAACAGCAATTTAACCATAACTACACGGCCACTAATATAAATCTATATATATATATATATATATATGTGTGTTTGTGTGTGTGTCTTTAGGGAACAAGGATAGTGCGATTGTGTTTACTGTACGCAGATCCTAGGGCATATGCCCTAAACACATGCCCAATAGATAAAGAAGGAATGAATGCTGTGCCTTGGGCATTAAAGTAGGGCATACCCCAGACAGCACTCGCAGTGTACATCAGCATGCCATTGCCTGTGCATACATGGATACTGTGGGCCCTGTGAAGATGGTGAATGTGGTAGGACAGGCCCCAAATTTAGATCCTCCTCTGGGGAGACTGTGGATTTGGGGACACGGTCATATGCACAATTCCCAAATAAATCTCTGGGTACTGTGTGCATAATTAGCATGGTCAAAGGCCAGGTCCTAGGTGTCAAACATATATAGCATGAAATGAGGCCGGATCCTGTGGCTATTGTTATGGCACAGTAGCCAAAGGATATTAAGTCTTGTAGAGGGGATGGTCATAGACAATCGTCTGTGGGCATTAACCAGAGGAAACTATTAACAAGAGTATTGTGTTGAATTCATGGCTATAAGTAATACCTGGTAAACAGTTCACAGTGCACAGGTGTCATGAAGTGGCCTCCGTGAAATATTTTCATAGAGAGACTTAGAGTGCTGGAGAAAGTGCTTGATACCTCACACAGAACCAGTGGGCATCACTGGGAAGGAGAATGAGGCCGAGGTAGAGGAGCAATGTCACATTATCTGGCAGAGTGGTGTGCTCAAGTAAGAAGGAGGCGAGATGGAGAGACCCAAGAGTTGAGGCAGTTCTGTGGGTTCCAGCTCATGTATCAAGGGGTGAACAACGAGAAGTACATGGCCTGACACAAAACCCGGCAAGAAGCTCCAGAGAAGGAGTGGGCCAAGCGAGCGGCCCTGTAAGGAAAGGGAATGAAGAAACACTGAATGCTACTACTTGGATGATACATTCTTAGATCCATTGACTAAAAGGATTTAATTGAGGAATGCTTTATGCTGGAAGTTGGGGAAGCTGTTCCCAGATCAATTCAGCAAAAAGATTGAATTGAGGTATGACGAATGCTGGTGAAGCACCTATACCCACTGAGTCAAGAGATTGAGTTGGGGAATGATGCATGCTGGAACTTGGAGGAAAGGTTTTGATAGGCATTGTGTGAAGGTTCCTTGATCAATTGAGTGAACGGATAGAATCGATAAGCACAGTTCAATCTGTTTGCTTAATTGTTCATTCTGTAACTTAGAGGAACATTGTCATTGATTGAGAAACAGTTCTTGCTTGAATGTGTAGGAAATGTTTACAGAGCCATTAAGGGGACCTAATTGAGAAATGCTACATGCTTGAACTTGCAGGAAAGGATCTTATAGCTATACATAAAACAGATTGATTTGGGAAATCCTGCATGATGTACCGTGAAGGAAATGTTCATATAGCTCTTGATTATAGGGATGGAATAGAGAAATGCTGCATTTTGAAACTTGACGGAAAAGTTCCTAATGGCATTGGCTAAAGAGACTGAATTATAAAATGCTGTATGCTGAAAATTGTAGAAAAGTTCCTAGACTCATTGATTACTTTTGTTACTGTGTGACATAGTTACAAATTATAACATTTTCACCCAGATAATAAAACATACAGTAAATATATAATTTAAGAAATGCTTAGTGTTTTTTTAATGAATTAAGGTATAATCTAACAGGTTTTAATAGAATGGATATAAATTGAGTTGCCGGTATAACCAAGGATATCTGGTGACCATTTAAAATACGATACCAAAATTGTTCTGTATGCAAGGATGAAATAGCATAAACAAAGCGCTCAAATAACAAAACTCGCAGTTCACGCAGCTTGGAGCAATTCACAAACAAATGTTGAAGCGTTTCTAGAGTTTGAGGAGATTGACACAGTCTGCAAAGTCGTAGCTCATATATTATCTTGGTTCTACTTCCAATTATTTCATTGGACTCATGCAGGTTTAGGTGCCATTGGATGAAGCAAGACCACACAAACTTGGTAGGATGCCTCATTAGGTATTTAGGTATACAATTACGCTTCTTCTCCATCATGGCCAGATCTAAGAATAGCCTTATGCAAGATACAGCATCAAATGTTTGACACCAATCTACTTCCCATAACAGTTCCCTTACACAAGTCCCACCTAGAAGCACCCAGATCCAAGAGTATGCAATCACAAGTATTTGTCCTGGCTGTGAGGATCTCTCAGTCACCCTTCTTAAGAGAATTTTTCAGTGCAGAAAGTAAAGAATTTGCTGGACAATCCTAAATCTTACAAAATAGAAAACTCTAGCATTTACTGATGTCAGGCTGAGCTCGAACCTTATCACCACACAAAGGGTAGAATGTGGTAAGGGAAATCTTCTCCTCCAAAGGATGCCCCCTACGCGATTCCAATTACAGTCATTCAAGTCAAGAAATTCAGCCCCATATAATAAGGGCACACATTTTAAGAATATTCATAACCAAATGATTGCTAATGCAATAATTCTTCAACGATTTGATGGCTCTCTACAGACCGATGAGGGTTTGTTAAAATAACCAAATCCTCTGCGTAAGCCAAGAAGTGAAAGTGGGACATGCCAAATTTAGGGGGAAACAATATACTTTTGATAAAAAAGAAAACAAATCAGAAATATATAAATTAAACAATTTTGGGGCCAGGACCCTTTCCTGCCGCAGGCCATCAGAAGCAGTTATCTTACCCGACATTTTACCCTGTGAGTCCAGTGTAAGTTGTAGAGCAGAACTGCAATGCAGGTTCACCATTATATTGAAAAGGAAAGTCGGCATACCGCAGTCTGCAAGTTTACCCCACAACGTGACTCTATTTACAGTGTCTAAAGCATTGAACAAATCAACAAACGCCATAAATAGAGGTTGATGCCTAGTCGTAAGCTGTTCTATTAGGAGAGAAAGATGAAGGCCATTAAGTCCAGTCCCAATGGCATTTCCAAAACCTGACTGACAAATATCTAACCTGCCAGACGCTGAGGCCCATGCTTCCACCTGTCTAAGCACAAGGGAAGCAAACATTTTAGAGTTTATTTAAGAGTGTAATTGGACGGTGACCCTTTTTAAATGTCGGAACTACATAAGCAGTCTGCCATGAGGTAGGCATTGACGTATACCTTAACAGCTGGGAAAATAGAACATAAAGTATATTTGTCCACAAAACTGGCAGGGG
Organism: Ambystoma mexicanum; assembly: GCF_040938575.1. Lineage (NCBI taxonomy): Eukaryota > Metazoa > Chordata > Amphibia > Caudata > Ambystomatidae > Ambystoma > Ambystoma mexicanum. The sequence goes on along the minus strand of NC_090936.1, from coordinate 98,594,174 downwards.
TGCATCAGCGGGGGGGGGGGCTCTGGGTGGCACAGTGGGTGGACGGGGGGTGTGTTGGCGTCGGCGCCCCTGGCAGGTGTTTTGGGGGGGTCTCTGGTGGAGAGGAGGAGAAGGGGTGGTGTGCGGCGACTAATGGAGCTCAGCCGCTGCAGGACAGACAGTGAGCCATTGATCATGACCAGCTCAGTGCCATGAGGGACGCCCCTGTACAAACTGTTATTGCCCCCCTGAAATTAATAGCCTGGAAATCAGTTACAAATATTAATAAACTAAGTCTAATAAAAAGTCCTGATACACCTGGGATGACAAACAAATGCTTGGCAAACAGCAGCCTACACGTGGCTCAAGTCCAGATCCACGCTAATTCAGCTCCCCCATAATTAACCCAATCGAGGATGAGCAGGAAGAGAAGTGGTATGAAGAGGTATGGGAACCATTGAACTCGCTGAAAATGCAAAACTCCACTAAGCTGAATGAGTCCATCGGACGCCGTAATTCATTAACAATTGCTGACCAAGTCATTAAGGACTTAACAATTATGAACAACAAATTAGTTAATACAAATAAAACCAGCAACATGAAGCCAAGCGCTCTCACTTCGAAGACACCAGTGTCTCAGAACCACCAAGAAAGCGCGCTGACATATCTTGCCAGCCTGGAGGAGAATGCACCGAGCTTCGAAACAAGAAATGACGAAATATTGAGTTCTCAAAAAAGGATTAGGCAAGTTCTAAGCTCCGGAAGCGAAGCATGTGGCTCACAGAAGCGATTTAAGAGCCATAATAGACCCCTCCCGATAAATCCTCTTATTGCCCCTAGAGTGACTCCAGGGCCTCTCCAACATCATGGGACAGTGGATCTGACCTCCTCCTCCTCGTCCTCAGGGGAGGAATACAACTTACCGGATAAAAGAAACCCGAAATATCATGATCCGCAACACCATAGGACCAAAGAGCAAGGCGGCCAACAGTCTACAGTGGAAATAGTGGAAAAGGTCATCAGTGTGCTGCGTCCAATACTGATGTCTTCCAACACAATTGCAGTGGTGCCTTACACAAAGCTATATGAAAACCTCTATTAGAACTACCATGACCAATCTACTCTAATAGCACTTTTAAACTCTAAAATGATCAAACTGGAACCTGATATGGTGGACATGATGACGCAAATCACAGTCACAAGACGAGGTAATGATATCTCTTTAGCAGTCCTGAAAGATGCAGTGAAAAATAACTCAGAAGACAAACGACTTCTGGCAGAGGTCTCTAGACAGGCCTTATGCTTATTACAGAAAGAACGAGATGTGAGAGCTAGTAAGGAAGCTACCCCAAGTTCGAATGTGAATCATTTAGTGATATCGCCGGCGGCACAATTGGAACAGGTCAGGATTGATACAAACCCTTCCTTAACCTCAAATGGGAAAGTAAATGATTCAACGAACATGAAGCAGTCAATGTTGGTGAATGCAGCCAAAGATAAAGAAATGGCCAACACAGTGGCTAGTGTAATGAAAAACCTGGAGGAGAATGCTAAAGATCTCGCAGTGACGCATGCAAATGAAGTAACGATTAATGATGCGCCAGTTTTGCCGCCGATCATAGACCTTACCACCGGCTGCGAATACAATGCCGGCCGAGTCACGGAGAGGGAACCCTGAAGCTGCCGCGAGTGACGTGTTGGATGACATGTCAAATACCCTCCCCAAATCCACTCCGAGTGTAAGTGCCCCAGAATCAAAAGAAGCCGAATGGTTTGACATATTTGGAAAGCCGCAAGATCCAAACAAAACTCAGAAAAAGCCAATGAAACCTAACACTTACCAGAAACAAGGCAAATGCAAAAAAATAAAAAATAAATATTGCGATACCAAAAAAAGAAAAATGCCAGAAACTCGGCTAACTTCTTCAGAAATATCAAAGCACTGAATGTGACCTTTAACAACTGTGACACAGCAAACGATGATGTGCCAAAGATACAGTCAGAAACAAAAAAGAAAGAGCACTTGTTAAGCATGAAGGAAACAAGAGGAAAGCGGATCGATACAAAACATAGTGAAGAGAAGGAGGATGACTCGTCTGAGGATGATAGTTAATGAACATGTCGACCTACAGTAATGGGACAAATGAAGATGAAGAAGAGACTGCAGACAAGGCTGAAGTGAGTTCAAATGCCAGTGACGGTCAGCCTGAATCACATGCTAGCGTCGGTCAATCTGAACTGAATGCCATCGAAGGAGAAAGCCTTCCGCCACCCTCGACAAGCCATCAAAGCCCTAAAGGCTGAGGCCTACAGGCAAAGCGGGTGATAACTTGGTCGCCGTCGCCGGAAAAAAACTACAAACTACAATTCAGGTAATACGAGAAATGAAGTTAAGATAAATTTCTTCCGAACCATCGAAGAAAAACGAAATCTAAGCTTTCAAAACCAGTCTGCTAGTCAAGGTGGAACAGATGGCGAGCAAATACAGCGTAGCATCATACCGGCGCTACCAGTAAGAGACCAAATCAACTCACAGAGAGTCGAACTAAGAAATCCAAACTCAAATCCGGATTCAAAGAAGCGCCAAATGCCACTGTCTAACTACAGGATTCTGATAGAACGAATGGAGCACAAAAGAGGTGACTTGTCCATAAACAGAAACCTAATTTTACAGCTGTTCAAATTTATCCCGGTACTCAGAACAATTAAAAGCGTCAAAATTGAACGCGTTGAAATTCTGGAAGACTTAAACCACAAAAGTGCCCTGCTACACATCAATGATCGCAACCTAGCCGAAGCAGTGGTGATGTGTGAGTGACAGCTGATAGAGGCAGGCTTCTAAGTCTATGAGAGCGACAACGCTTTAGGGAACCATGAACAATTGCAAGTTCTAAATCAAGAGCTCGGAGGAGCCTGAGAAACTTAGAAAGAAAAACGGCAGCGTTTTCAAACACAATCACGTATTTATGTTTGCGGTAGCTTCAAAAGCTACCGCAAACATAGATACAACGTTTTAAAGCTGCGGTTTTATTTCTACATTTTCCGGGCTCCTCCAGCCCGGAAAACTTAGAGAAAAAAAACGCAGCTAGTGCTTTTTTTAATTTAAAAAATAGCACTTACCGAGATACAGCTGCAGCTTTTCTGCATGTAGTCTCCGGTCTCCGTCCTGCGAGTCCCGGCACCAATGAAGGAAAAGCCACCCAGTGGTACTTTTGTTTACTACAGCTGGCTGGATTTTCCTTCATCAGTGCCACACAAGCAAAAGCGAGCACAGGCAGGCATCCATTTCACAAAATGGATGCCCCCATGTGCTTGCTTTTATAAATTATGAGCTTCAATTGCTCAAAAGTGTACATAGGGACTGTAATGGAGGAATGTGCAACCTACAATAGTGAAGACTGGTGGTCCCAAATGCATAACAGTGACTGTAAAAAACTAACATTTGCGCTCACAAGGTTTCTAGAAAAGCTACAAATGAAGCTAGAAACGGAGTAGTGCGCCTTTTGAGAACTCCTTGAGAGTTCACACATATAGCTTGGTCATTTATTTTATGTTTCCCGCGTCGTACTTTAACAATGTTATTTTAGAAATGTTAGTTTAGTAATGTTATTCTGAGGTCTTATGTAAATAGTAATTTTATAGTTGGTGATGTAGTTATTTCAAAAGTTTCATCGAACTGTATGAAGTAAAAAAATAAATAAATAAAAAACAATACATTGGGTGCATCCTAGCTTAACCCAGAATCAGTATATTGGTTACACTCTATAACCACCTAGATTTAGTACATAGGCTACATTCTATGTTCACATAGGGATTAGGCGAGGGATCACCTGGGTCCTGCACTTTGGTCCTCTAACTCCATCCTTCAAGTGGTTCATCCCTCTCTCTCTCTCACTCTCTCGGCATGACTCCACATTCTTTCAGGAGTCTATCTTCATACCTTCCTTCTCTCTTTCTTTCTTCTTTACTCCTCACGTCCAAAGGGGACCTTTATTGTCACCCCTCTCCGCTTCAGGGGATCTTTGCTATCACCCCTCTTCTCCTCATGGGTCCTGCTTCTATTCTAATCTCTCTGTACCAGGATCTTTGCAAGGTTTTGCCTTAGCCTCTTCCCGGGCTTTTCAGGCGGGTCCGTTATTTCACCTTTCTGGGTGTAGGGGTACCCTCCTTCTTCTCCCTGGGTTAGTCGGTTTCCTCAGCCTCTTCTCAGGCTTCTCAAGCAGGTCAGCTCTTCTACCCTTTGGCTTAGGTGGGCTGCGGGGGTAGTCTCCTTCCCCCGGGCCAGCTAGTCTCATTAGCCTCTTCTCAGGCTTCTCAAGCAGGTCAGCTCTTCTACCCTTTTGGCTTAAGTGGGCTGCAGGGGTACTCTACTCCTTCTGCCTAGATGGTCAGCTAGTCTCCTTAGCCTCTTCTTAGGCTTCTCGGTCAGGTCAGCTCTTCCCCCATTTCTGGTTTGGATGGGTATGCAGAGGTACTCTCCTTCTTCCCCCTGCATCAATCAGTTTCCTCTAGGCAGCTTCCAGACAGGCAGTGCTCCAGGGTAATCCAGGCTCATTCACCCAGGCCGCAATTCCTACCTCAGGATACAACTTCATGCAGCAGCATTTGGAGAGAAGTACAGGGAACTTGTCCCTGACTGAGACAAGTTCAGAATGAGCTGGCTGTGCTTTTATAGCCAGACTCCTACTCATTCTGTTGGCTGCTGATTAGTGCAGTGTCTCTCTGCCATCTTCTCTAATCAACCTCCATCCCTCAGAGCGGAGCACGCTGCCACCCCGGCTACCAGTGTTCCAGCATCAGCACACCATGCGGTGGATGCGCATCCATTTGTCCATACGTCATGAGCTGCGCCACTGCTGCCGCCATCCCGCTCCAGCGGATATCGTTACTACTGCCACCAAGCAGTCCGGAGTAAGGCTCTTGTGTGGATCGCGGCATCACAATTCACCACAATACCCCAAAATACTCAATAACAGAGGAAGAAGAGCTGTGCTTCCAGGTGCACATGGGAGGGACATCCTCTTGTACATTACCATTAAGGGCAGTAAGACCAAAGTTTCTAAAATTAGGAAAATACTGTCCTCTGAGGAAGAAGGACCATGTAAAATTTTATAATTATAATGGTTATTTATAATTTGCTTAATGCCCAGAGGTCTCTAAGCGCGGGCCCGCGTATCGAACCTGTGTTGCTCTGTGTCGTCTTGCTTCCAAGGCGACAGCATTGCCCCTGAGCTATCCCCCCGAGATATTGTAACTACCAGGGAATCAAGGCCCATCCCATAAGAGGAATTAAAGTCTCCCGCAATCAGTATGTTCTTCCCTTCATAATCATTGCACCAGGTTGACAAGGCATTATTTAAAGTCCCTTTTAGTTTCTCTCCCTCAGTTATCCCATTGAGTATTATCAAAACTAGTCATTACTAGAGCAAACTGACCAGGGCTTTCGTCATGAAGTACACAGACGCATATGTGAAGTTCGTTTCTGAAGGCCAGTAGTAGGCCAACATATGGTTGTTCCCTTGGACACTTAAGTATAGGCTGTGAATAAATACAATAACCATCAATACAGCAAGAGCCCCTCAACCAGACTTCCTGCAAGAGATTAATATGGTAATCTCGCACATTTATAATTGTGTGACTAAATCCATGTAATGCATATGATCCCTGGTATTCCAAGAGCAAACATTAAAGTTATCTAAACAAGTGTTAAAGATTAAAAAGTGGTTTAAACTGCTGAATTCTAGATAAAATGAAGGTATTAGGAAGCCATGACCAATTGTCCATGGTCTCAGCATTGTGCAAAGTGCCTTGGTGAAGACAAACATTCATTTTACCGAGGGAATCCTAGTGCAATTTACAGTCAATAGATATTTGCGCACAACTGCTACCAAAAGACAATTCAATCGAGGATGCCTAGCAGAACTAGCAAAGTTCCCAGGGGGCAAGAATTAATCCAATCGCATTTTTTAAAATATGGTAGGTTCATTGAGAATCATGTCACGAACCAAGATGCAGCAAGGCCAAATCAGTTCGATTATCTTCCAAAAAGTAAACCAATTCAATATCTGCTGAAAGGATTGTGCATAAACATGGGACCAAATGAAGTATTCTCAAGATGTTGCTCCTATTCAAGATTGCAGCCTGATCCCTTTTAAAAATGCACTCAAGGCCAATGCAGATAAAAGATGAATGTGCAAGTGGATTAGAGTCAGGCTAGAAACCGTTGATAGTCTTAATAGGCTGTTTTAGAGATCGCACGTCTCCTAGGCCAATATCAGCGGGGAGAAGAGACGAAGAAAGCATCAGGCAAGCCGGATGAGAAGATAAGTCCACAGTAATAGGATGTTGCAGGACAGAGCTAGTCTGACCTCTATCAAGTACAGGAATAGGAGAGTCTAGATCATAGACTGAGATGTTCGTGGGACGGTCCGCAGTTAGATCAGGTTCCTCAACTTTGTCCTCGGCAAAAGATTTTTTAAGCGATTTGGGCCAAGAGTTAGGAACTGCAGAATATTGCCATCTGTTCTGGATAACAGGTGTTATGAAATTGCTTGTGATGCTTTTTTTTAACCTTTTTTTCTTAATACCAATCACTCAGTGGGTAGAAACCAGCAATATAATCCTCTGTTGGGGAGGGCACAGCAATGTATCATAAAAAGGGAAGAAGGACTATTATCAGTGAGAAGTTAAACCCGGGAGTTTCAAACCAGCGGTGTTGTGGAAGCTGATCAAAACCGGAGCTCCTCTTTATTGAGCAAGCAACCAACTGGCGTGTGAGGGAAGCACCGGGGGAGCTCAAGGCAGAAGAGAGCAGGGAAAGGAAACGCGAAACAAGAGAGCCAGTCGTGAGTGGCGTGACCCTAGGAAGGTGGTCTTTGCAGTCTGGTAACTACACCGAGACCACTGCGATGCTGGCACTACGAAGCCGCGGACAAGAAGCAGAGAGAGGCGGAGAGAAAGCAGAAGCCGTCCTGACTGAATGAAGAGAAATCTATATCCTGCAAGCAGGCCCAGTAACGCGAAGCCCATGGAATAGAAGGTAACAGGGATGGCAAGAGACCCAGGAGGGAACACAAGTAGAACGAGTACCAGAATCATACTGGTCACAGTAGCCTTGATTTAAGAAAGACAAGCACAGAATATTATTGGCACAATCATCAAACAGGACTAATCCTACTCGTTCGAGTGATACGAGAGAGAATGAAGAGAGTGAGAATCATCACAGGACTCATCCTACTTATCCCCCTGATGCGAGAGAGAACCGAGAGAGTGAGAATCATTACAGGATTAATCCTACTCATCCCAATAATACCAGAAACAAGATGGAGAACTGGAACAACATGAAGACAGGTTCTTTTTCCCCTGTGATACTAGAGAAAGAAATACTTTCAGAGACACTTGAGAAAAGCACAATAAAATAAGCTCGAAGGCCAAGAAAGCATAGTTGGAGAAGTCCCTAAAGGAACTGAATGAGTTAATTACAACAAATAGCCAAAAAAGAGCTAAAAATTATATATTAAGGCTGGGGAAGACTTTCCAGTGGAGCGGAGTCATTCTCCTGGGCTGCAGTTGTTTTGTCTTAGTAGTAGGGTCAGTGCAGTTTAGTTATGGATGGAGGACAGACTGTTTGCTTTGGACTTCACAACAGATGACCAGCACCCTAGTTAGTTTTGTTAGGCAGGGAAATCCAGAGATTAGGGATAGTGAGTTTTTTTACTTATCATTTCAATGAAGTAAGAATGCCAAAAACTGGTCAGTCGCCTCCTTCTGACCTACCACATATACAACCTGACACGGGAGGTAATTGAGTCTCACATAGAATTTCATTAGGGTTCATCATAAAATTGTAGGGGGCAGGGCGGGGTTCAAGGAATAAACAATAACACCATTTACATTTTAGCATCAATTTACCTTTGAAATTATAATATGTCCCTTATCAACCCCACCTTTCGTGTCCCAGCCATTGCATCCGGTCTTTATCCAACCCCAGGAAAATTGCTCTTAGTGTTGTTCCTTGTCAGGGTAGTAGTCATTCATATAATCAAACCGGTCACTTGGAAAGTGATTGTTTAAATTGGTTGTAGACCTGTGTGAGAACCATCCTATAGACCAGGTTACTTGGTTCTGTTTCTTCTCAGTCGAGGGGCTCTCACAATTCTGCACGTTTTAGAAACTTTGAGGTCTAACCTTAAGTTACTAAGGGTAATGCAGATGTGGACTCCTTGCTTGCTGCTTTATGAGAAGCACAGCTTCACCTCACTGATGATGCACAACAAGGGAGGTATGTGTTTGGGGTTGCTGTTGGTGCTCTTGTTCAAAGGAGAATTGACACTGGACATGTGCGTACAGTTCGGGCTCCCGGTCGCCCTGCTGCGGCCAGGAACGCCCCCTTAATTTATACCACACGCGATGGAGGGGCGTCACTCAGCCGCGTGTGTACGCCCTTAAAGGGGCAGCCACCACACTCCTCCTTTTTCATAACAAAAATAGCAAAGAGGTAAAGTACACACAAGACATAACAACACACTGCACAGAAAATAAATGACCCCTTAAATCACAGCCACCCCCCACGAGTCACTTTCCAGTCCATGGACTGGTCCCACCAGTGCATGGGTCCAAAACATAGTCACTCAGGTGGGCAGGCTTCCCCCTCCCGACCCTTTGGGGAGACCTCCTGCCCCCCTCCCGGATTGGGCGCTCGGGCCCTTTAAACACTTGTGTATGGGCACGTCATAAATGCCAATTCATATCACCTGTGTTTCCCTGACCTGGGGAACTCAGCGGATGGGCCTGGCCACCGCCCTCGTCCAGTACGTCACTATAGTCCCTCCTCTGTAACACCTCCAGCCTGGTTTCTCCGTCTTTCTTAAAGAAGTTGGCCTTGCGGGTGACAGAGGCAGACCCATTTGAAGCAGTCACTATTGAGCCATGCACGGCCACCACATCCATCGGACCAGGCTCATATGTTAACAACAGTTTGCCTTGAGGGTGCCGGTTCTTCACCAGCACCTCATCCCCCGGGGCCAGTTGCTGGGGGCAAAGTACTTTCCTGATGTTTTCTTGTTCAATCCTGAGCCTCCTCTCCTGTTCCACGGGCGCATTGTCAATGACGGCTGGCTCTCTCTCTCTCCCACTTCCGGGATTAGGCCCCTAAGACATCGCCTGAACATGGCTTAAGCTGGGGCCACTCCGGTGGACGCATGCGGGGTGGCCCTGCACTCCCTTAGGAACTGATATAGTGTCCTCTGCAAACCATCTCCTTGGCCATGAGCGATGCGGAAGACCTTATTTAGCGTCCTCCTAAATCATTCCGCTTCGCTGGTCAGCCAAAGAGGAGTGATCTTTCGGTGCTGGATACCATATTCCTCCATCAGTTGGCCAAAACTGTCCCCCTGGAATGTTGGTCCATTATCAGAACACAAAGTCTGAGGCAAACCGTGGGTAGCAAAAATGTTCTCCAACGCCACTGCCACCTTGGAATGGCACCGACTCAATGGATTCCACCTCCAGATACCTGGACTATTCGCCCACGACCACTAGGAAGTGCCTGTCCCGGCCTGTGGACCCAAAGTCGGTGTGGATTATTGAAGTAAAAGGGACACGGATGTGGTTATAAAATGGGGTTTATTATAACTGGGTTTATTACATCAACATGTCAAGTATTATAATTGTATTAAGGTTCAAATGAAAGGGGACATGAACGACGTGCTTCTGCTTCCTCTTCTTCTCTCCAACCGTCTCCCTTCACCAGCATTCTTTCCTGGAACCTCTCTTCTTTCCCCTCGCTCTTCCATCACGTGGAGCGTCCTTGGATACTCTTGCTCGCCGTCCACGTGCAGTGTCCTTTGATGCTCAGACACTACAATTATCTCCCAGGGTTTGGTCCCTCTTGGCATGGTCTCAATCAGGGGCTCCCTCTGGGCTGAGGATGCCACCTGGCACCACACACAGGCCGTAACAAACTTCTCAACCCGCCTCTCATGGTCTGGGAACCACATCTTCTGTCGTGGGTGAGCCTGGGTCTTGGCAATTCCCTCGTGCCCCTGGTGTGCCATCTCAATGACCTGCATGACCTTGCACTGCGGTATCACTATTCGGTCCCCTTGGAGTAATAGCCCTGACTCCACGAACGCCAGCTCGTCCTTGACCCTCCATAGCTGTTCCAGCACTGATCTCGCTTCCTGGGTCCTCAGAGCCAACATGTCCACAATTGCCTCCCATGAGCCCTGTTGAAGGGCTGCTTTCAGGATATTGAAACATTTGTCGTCAGCCACTGCCTGTTCCCGCTCTTGGATAGGCACTGAGTTAGGAGTAGCCGCCTCCACCACGAGTCTCACATGCTCGTCTGCCTCCTGCGCACTGATGTTACTTTGTCCCTCCGGCTCACACTGTGGATGTCTAGACAGATGGTCAGCCGCATTGTTGCTGCCGGGCCGGTACACCAGCGAGACCACATATTCATGCAGCACCAGCATCCACCTTTCGATGCGGGCCGGAGGGTTAGACGATGACCCAGCCTAGATGGGCAGAAGGGGCCTGTGGTCCGTGACCACAGTGAACGGCCGTCCCCTCACATATAGGCAGAAGTGGTGACATCCCCAACAGGACTGCCTGGGCTTCCCTTTCAATATGGGAATACTGCTATTCTGTCTCTGATAACGCCCTGCTTTCATATGCGACTGGCCGGACCTCACCGTTGGCATCCGTCTGTGTGAGAACCGCCCCAGACCAAACAGGCTGGCATCTACCATAATCTCTGATGATAGGGACAGGTCAAAGAAACCCATTGTGTCCTCTGCTGTCAGCGCCCCCTTCACGTCCTGAAACGCAGCCTGCTCAAGCGACCCCCACTGCCACGCGACGTCCTTCTTGATTAACATGCGCAATGGTTCTGATCGGGACGCGAGGTTCCTGATGAACTGGCCATAATATGTGAGTGACCATTCCCAAGAAGCTTCGGACCTCAGATACATTCTCCAGGGCCCGTGCCTCCACAATGTCCTTTTCCTTCTGAGGATCCAGCGACACGCCCCATTCCTTGAACACAAACCCAAAGAATTCAATAGTCTTCTTAAGGAACTCGCACTTGTCCCCACGGATGATGTTCTGAAAGACTTCTGCCGCTGATGACACACCAAAGCTCAGGTGCTTGTACCTGTAGAGGCCGCGGTGCGTGTTGAAAGTTGCTATATAGTGAGGGTCCTGGTTTAGCACCACCTGATGGTATCTGTCCCGAAGGTCGAGCTTGGAGAAGAAGCGTGCCTCTTGCAGTTCAGTGATAATGTTATCGATAGTGGGGGTTATGTGACGTTTGCGCTTGATCGCCTTATTCGGGAGCCTTATGTCCACACAAATGCGCACAGAGTCTGGTTGTTTAGGCTTTCTGGCAATTACGATCAGAGACATGCTGCCAATGCCTTCAAACAGCCAGCTGCACTTAGCCAGGAGCCCCTGCACATCCTCAACGTACACTGCATACGCAAAGCTCACAATGCCAAGTGCCACCGCTACTGCACAACTCAACAGGGTGTTGCTGCTGACCGTTGTGACATAGAACCGGGCCTCGATGGATGACCCACCGTTGGCTACAAATGCCCCAGCCAGTGGGAGAGTCTGTTGTTCGCCAAACATGAAGATGCATGCTTTTGGCTTCTGTAGCGTGGGCGGCACCACCATGGCATCGTAATGCACCCTCACCATAACATTGACAGACGCCCCTGTATCCACCAGCACCAGCACAGTCGACTCATTTACCTTCACCAAGCACCATGGGTGTCTCCTGTTGGCGGACCGCAGAGCACTGACACTTGAGATGAAGAAAATGTTCTCTTCCTCCTCTTGATCGGGCGACATTGAGCGGGCACTGTAGCCTGTAGAATCCCGCTCTTACTGGCCCCTTTGGGATTACAACCGGCATCGGAGCTCTGCACTTTCGGGCGTAGTGGTCCAGTGTCCTGCAGGCATTGAGCGGGGTGTGGGAGATCGTACCCACATTTGTACACAAAACCTCTGGGTATTAAGCGCGTTATAAATAACCTATCATATCATATCAAGTCCATGGCTCTCGCACCCTGGTCCCTCTGACTGCCGCTTGGACGTCTTGCTCATCTACCACCTTCACCACAGTCCACCGCACACAAATCTTCCACTTTCCCTGGGCGCACAGCCGCCTCCATTCTTGACGCCCTCACCTCGGACACCTCTTGGCAGTGTCCAAGTTCCAGTATGCGAGGCAGTGTGATTCCAGGCTCTCGCAGAACCTGCCTGCGCAGCTTGCCGGACGAACATCCCTGTATTAGCTGGTTCCGTATCATCGTGTCCGCATTATCCCAGGCAAATGGCAGAGACATGCGGCGCAGCCTGCCGTAGGAGTTGTGCAGGAACTCATCCTTTTGGCGGGCACTACACATAACAAAGCGCTCGTAATCTGCATTGGCAAGTGGCATAAAGTACACCTGCAGTGCATCTTTGGCTGCGGCATAGGTTGCATTCGGAGGCTGCATGGACTAGAAGACCTCATGAACTGCTGGTCCTGCCGACTACAGGAGCGTAGCCACCTTGCTGTCCTCATCCATCTCCCCAGTGGCCCTGAAGTACATATCAAGCCTGTCAATGCACCTCCTCCATCTCAGTCACAGGCTGGATGAGGACCCTGAGAAGTCGAACTCTAGCATTGGTGTAAGTGCCCCATGCTGTCTCGACACCTGTGGTGCTTGGGGAGCAGCGGGCCCTGTCGCAGCCTGGGTGGCGACATCCATGGCAGCGAGCACACAGGCACCCCACACAAAAAGAAAACTGGGGCTGCAACTCACTGATATGCTTCTTCAGGCACAGCTGCACAAAGATGTTGAGTGTGATGATGTTTGTCAGGTACCCCTTCCAAATACTTCTGATGACTTCCTCCACCACCACACAGCCAGCCAAATGTCTTGCCAGGCACCTTCTTCAACTGTCCAAAAATTGAGGCGTTGGACCCCTTGCACTCAACCCAGCAGCCCTCCTTCACCAATGTCCAAAACAGTCAGGAATAACAAAGAAGGAACTCCCATGCCACACTAGTGGCTCCAAGAATTTAGTGGGGTGGGCCCAGGGGATCAGAACAAAGATGGTATGCCTCCCCCAGCTCCTCACCTCACACTCGATGTAATGAAAGTGTCCAAAACACTTCAAAGGTAAGAAATATGCAGCATCAGCTGCCCCCCATCAGGGAATCAAAAAAGTATGTGCGGATGGGCGCACAAGCACTCTGGAACAGAGCTGCAACCCTTCCCAGCACGTGTGTAAAATGGCGGCCAAGCCACGTGGACACCCGCCGTCTCCCTGGCATTCGGAATGCGGAAAACAAAGAATAAAAAGTTCAACGCCCCCCACTGCCTCTGCACGGGTTGGTGTCCCGCCTCTTTGCCTCTGTTACAAGGCTCCGTTCTCATCTGGCGCCCCTATGAGCCCTCCACCGCACACAGACACACACTGGACACGTGCGTACGGTTTGGGCTCCCCGGTCGCTCTGCTGCAGCCGGGAACTAACCCTTTATTTATACCACATGCGGCACAGCGGCGTTGTACCGCCTTTTGTGTACGCCCTTAAAGGGGCAGCCGCCACAGGGGGGACCATACTTATATGCAACTCGAGAGGCTCCCACATGTTTTCATATTTTGATTCATTCAATCCGAAAACATAAACTGTAGATTCTGTAATCAAAATGAGGAAAAACAGCTAATCCTATTCTGTCAGAGCCTAAGAAAAATGAGAACTTTCTTCTTGGGAAAAGTAATGGAGGAATGTGCAACCTCCAATAGTGAAGACCGGTGGTCCCAAATGCATAACAGTGACTGTAAAAAACTAACATTTGCGCTCACGAGGTTTCTAGAAAAGCTACAAATGAAGCTAGAAACTGAGTAGTGCGCCTTTTGAGAACTCCTTGAGAGTTCACACATATAGCTTGGTCATTTATTTTATGTTTCCCTCGTCGTACTTTAACAATGTTATTTTAGAAATGTTAGTTTAGTAATGTTATTCTGAGGTCTTATGTAAATAGTAATTTTATAGTTGGTGATGTAGTTATTTCAAAAGTTTCATCAAACTGTATGAAGTAAAAAAAAAAAAAAATAAAAAACAATACATTGGGTGCATCCTAGCTTAACCCAGAATCAGTATATTGGTTACACTCTACAACCACATAGATTTAGTACATAGGCTACATTCTATGTTCACATAGGGATTAGGCGAGGGATCACCTGGGTCCTGCACTTTGGTCCTCTAACTCCATCCTTCAAGTGGTTCATCCCTCTCTCTCTCACTCTCTCGGCATGACTCCACATTCCTTCAGGAGTCTATCTTCATACCTTCCTTCTCTCTTTCTTTCTTCTTTACGCCTCACGTCCAAAGGGGACCTTTATTGTCACCCCTCTCCGCTTTAGGGGATCTTTGCTATCACCCCTCTTCTCCTCATGGGTCCTGCTTCTATTCTAATCTCTCTGTACCAGGATCTTTGCAAGGTTTTGCCTTAGCCTCTTCCCGGGCTTTTCAGGCGGGTCCGTTATTTCACCTTTCTGGGTGTAGGGGTACCCTCATTCTTCTCCCTGGGTTAGTCGGTTTCCTCAGCCTCTTCTCAGGCTTCTCAAGCAGGTCAGCTCTTCTACCCTTTTGGCTTAGGTGGGCTGCAGGGGTAGTCTCCTTCCCCCGGGCCAGCTAATCTCGTTAGCCTCTTCTCAGGCTTCTCAAGCAGGTCAGCTCTTCTACCCTTTTGGCTTAAGTGGGCTTCAGGGGTACTCTACTCCTTCTCCCTAGATGGTCAGCTAGTCTCCTTAGCCTCTTCTTAGGTGTCTCGGTCAGGTCAGCTCTTCCCCCATTTCTGGTTTGGATGGGTATGCAGAGGTACTCTCCTTCTTCCCCCTGCATAAATCAGTTTCCTCTAGGCAGCTTCCAGACAGGCCCGCAATTCCTACTTCAGGATACAACTTCATGCAGCAGCATTTGGAGAGAAGTACAGGGAACTTGACCCTGACTGAGACAAGTTCAGAATGAGCTGGCTGTGCTTTTATAGCCAGACTCCTACTCATTCTGTTGGCTGCTGATTAGTGCAGTGTCTCTCTGCCATCTTCTTTAATCAACTTCCATCCCTCATCGCGGAGCACGCTGCCACCCCGGCTACCAGTGTTCCAGCATCAGCACACCATGCGGTGGATGCGCATCCATTTGTCCATGCGTCATGAGCTGCGCCACTGCTGCCGCCATCCCGCTCCAGCGGATATCGTTACTACTGCCACCAAGCAGTCCGGAGTAAGGCTCTTGTGTGGATCGCGGCATCACAATTCACCACAATACCCCAAAATACTCAATAACAGAGGAAGAAGAGCCGTGCTTCCAGGTGCACTTGGGAGGGACATCCTCTTGTACATTACCATTAAGGGCAGTAAGACCAAAGTTTCTAAAATTAGGAAAATACTGTCCTCTGAGGAAGAAGGACCATGTAAAATGTTATAATTATAATGGGTATTTATAATTTGCTTAATGCCCAGACGTCTCTAAGCGCAGGCCCGCGTATCGAACCTGTGTTGCTCTGTGTTGTCTTGCTTCCAAGGCGACAGCATTGCCCCTGAGCTACCTCCCGAGATATTGTAACTATCCAGGGAATCAAGGCCCATCCCATAAGTGGAATTAAAGTCTCCCGCAATCAGTATGTTCTTCCCTTCATAATCATTGCACCAGGTTGACAAGGCGTTATTTAAAGTCCCTTTTAGTTTCTCTCCCTCAGTTATCCCATTGAGTATTATCAAAACTAGTCATTACTAGAGCAAACTGACCAGGGCTTTCGTCATGAAGTACACAGACGCATATGTGAAGTTCGTTTCTGAAGGCCAGTAGTAGGCCAACATATGGTTGTTCCCTTGGACACTTAAGTATAGGCTGTGAATAAATACAATAACCATCAATACAGCAAGAGCCCCTCAACCAGACTTCCTGCAAGAGATTAATATGGTAATCTCGCACATTTATAATTGTGTGACTAAATCCATGTAATGCATATGACCCCTGGTATTCCAAGAGCAAACATTAAAGAAATCTAAACAAATGTTAAAGATTAAAAAGTGGTTTAAACTGCTGAATTCTAGATAAAATTAAGGTATTAGGAAGCCATGACCAATTGTCCATGGTCTCAGCATTGTGCAAAGTGCCTTGGTGAAGACAAACATTCCTTTTACCGAGGGAATCCTAGTGCAATTTACAGTCAACAGATATTTGCGCACAACTGCTACCAAAAGACAATTCAATCGAGGATGCCTAGCAGAACTAGCAAAGTTCCCAGGGGGCAAGAATTAATCCAATCTCATTTTTTAAAATATGGTAGGTTCATTGAGAATCATGTCACGAACCAAGATGCAGCAAGGCCAAATCAGTTCGATTATCTTCCAAAAAGTAAACCAATTCAATATCTACTGAAAGGATTGTGCATAAACATGGGACCAAATGAAGCATTCTCAAGATGTTGCTCCTATTCAAGATTGCAGCCTGATCCCTTTTAAAAATGCACTCAATGCCAATGCAGATACAAGATGAATGTGCAAGCGGATTAGAGTCAGGCTAGAAACCGTTGATAGTCTTAATAGGCTGTTTTAGAGATCGCACGTCTCCTAGGCCAATATCAGCGGGGAGAAGAGACCAAGAAAGCATCAGGCAAGCCGGATGAGAAGATAAGTTCACAGTAATAGGATGTTGCAGGACAGAGCTAGTCTGACCTCTATCAAGTACAGGAATAGGAGAGTCTAGATCATAGACTGAGATGTTCATGGGATGGTCCGCAGTTAGATCAGGTTCCTCAACTTTGTCCTCGGCAAAAGATTTTTTAAGCGATTTGGGCCAAGAGTTAGGAACCGCAGAATATTGCCATCTGTTCTGGATACCAGGTGTTACGAAATTGCTTGTGATGCTTTTTTTTAACCTTTTTTTCTCAATACCAATCACTCAGTGGGTAGAAACCAGCAATATAATCCTCTGCTGGGGAGGGCCCAGCAATGTATCATAAAAAGGGAAGAAGGGCTATTATCAGTGAGAAGTTAAACCCGGGAGTTTCAAACCAGCGGTGTTGTGGAAGCTGATCAAAACCGGAGCTCCTCCTTATTGAGCAAGCAACCAACTGGCGTGTGAGGGAAGCACCGGGGGAGCTCAAGGCAGAAGAGAGCAGGGGAAGGAAACGCGAAACAAGAGAGCCAGTCGTGAGTGGCGTGACCGTAGGAAGGTGGTCTTTGCAGTCTGGTAACTACGCCGAGATCCCCGCGATGCTGGCACTACGAAGCCGCGGACAAGAAGCAGAGAGAGGCGGAGAGAAAGCAGAAGCCGTCCTGACTGAATGAAGAGAAGTCTATATCCTGCAAGCAGGCCCAGTAACGCGAAGCCCATGGAATAGAAGGTAACAGGGATGGCAAGAGACCCAGGAGGGAACACAAGTAGAACGAGTACCAGAATCATACTGGTCACAGTAGCCTTGATTTAAGAAAGACAAGCACAGAATATTATTGGCACAATCATCAAACAGGACTAATCCTACTCGTTCGAGTGATACGAGAGAGAATGAAGAGAGTGAGAATCATCACAGGACTCATCCTACTTATCCCCCTGATGCGAGAGAGAACCGAGAGAGTGAGAATCATTACAGGATTAATCCTACTCATCCCAATAATACCAGAAACAAGATGGAGAACTGGAACAACATGAAGACAGGTTCTTTTTCCCCTGTGATACTAGAGAAAGAAATACTTTCAGAGACACTTGAGAAAAGCACAATAAAATAAGCTCGAAGGCCAAGAAAGCATAGTTGGAGAAGTCCCTAAAGGAACTGAATGAGTTAATTACAACAAATAGCCAAAAACGAGCTAAAAATTAAATATTAAGGCTGGGGAAGACTTTCCAGTGGAGCGGAGTCATTCTCCTGAGCTGCAGTTGTTTTGTCTTAGTAGTAGGGTCAGTGCAGTTTAGTTATGGATGGAGGACAGACTGTTTGCTTTGGACTTCACAACAGATGACCAGCACCCTAGTTAGTTTTGTTAGGCAGGGAAATCCAGAGATTAGGGATAGTGAGTTTTTTTACTTATCATTTCAATGAAGTAATAATGCCAAAAACTGGTCAGTCGCCTCCTTCTGACCTACCACAACATATACAACCTGACACGGGAGGTAATTGAGTGTCACATAGAATTTCATTAGGGTTCATCATACAATTGTAGGGGGCAGGGCGGGGTTCAAGGAATAAACAATAACACCATTTATATAGCATCAATTTACCTTTGAAATTATAATGTGTCCCTTATCAACCCCACCTTTCGTGTCCCAGCCATTGCATCCGGTCTTTATCCAACCCCAGTAAAATTGCTCTTAGTGTTGTTCCTTGTCAGGGTAGTAGTCATTCATATAATCAAACCGGTCACTTGGAAAGTGATTGTTTAAATTGATTGTAGACCTGTGTGAGAACCATCCTATAGACCAGGTTACTTGGCTCTGTTTCTTCTCAGTCGAGGGGCTCCCACAATTTTGCACGTTTTAGAAACTTTGAGGTCTAACCTTAAGTTAGTAAGGGTAATGCAGATGTGGACTCCTTGCTTGCTGCTTTATGAGAAGCACAGCTTCACCTCACTGATGATGCACAACAAGGGAGGTATCTGTTTGGGGTTTCTGTTGGTGCTCTTGTTCAGAGGAGAATTGACACTGGACATGTGCGTACGGTTCGGGCTCCCCGGTCGCTCTGCTGCGGCCAGGAACGCCCCCTTAATTTATACCACACGCGATGGAGGGGCGTCACTCAGCCGCGTGTGTACGCCCTTAAAGGGGCAGCCACCACACTCCTCCTTTTTCATAAAAAAAATAGCAGAGGTAAAGTACACACAAGACATAACAACACACTGCACAGAAAATAAATGACCCCTTAAATCACAGCCACCCCCCACGAGTCACTTTCCAGTCCATGGACTGGTCCCACCAGTGCATGGGTCCAAAACATAGTCACTCAGGTGGGCAGGCTTCCCCCTCCCGACCCTTTGGGGAGACCTCCTTCCCCCCTCCCGGATTGGGCGCTCGGGCCCTTGAAACACTTGTGTATGGACACGTTATAAATGCCAATTCATATCACCTGTGTTTCCCCGACCTGGGGAACTCGGCGGATGGGCCTAGCCACCACCCTCGTCCAGTATGTCACTATAGTCCCTCCTCTGTAACACCTCCAGCCTGGTTTCTCCGTCTTTCTTAAAGAAGTTGGCCTTGCGGGTGACAGAGGCAGACCCATTTGAAGCAGTCACTATTGAGCCATGCACCGCCACCACATCCATCGGACCAGGCTCATTTGTTAACAACAGTTTGCCTTGAGGGTGCCGGTTCTTCACCAGCACCTCATCCCCCGGGGCCAGTTGCTGGGGGCAAAGTACTTTCCTGATGTTTTCTTGTTCAATCCTGAGCCTCCTCTCCTGTTCCACGGGCGCATTGTCAATGACGGCTGGCTCTCTCTCTCTCCCACATCCGGGATTAGGCCCCTAGGACATCGCCTGAACATGGCTTAAGCTGGGGCCACTCCGGTGGACGCATGCGGGGTGGCCCTGCACTCCCTTAGGAACTGATATAATGTCCTCTGCAAACCATATCCTTGGCCATGAGCGATGCGGAAGACCTTATTTAGCGTTCTCCTAAATCATTCCGCTTTGCTGGTCAGCCAAAGAGGAGTGATCTTTCGGTGCTGGATACCATATTCCTCCATCAGTTGGCCAAAACTGTCCCCCTGGAATGATGGTCCATTATCAGAACACAAAGTCTGAGGCAAACCGTGGGTAGCAAAAATGTTCTCCAACGCCACTGCCACCTTGGAATGGCACCGACTCAATCGATTCCACCTCAAGATACCTGGACTATTCGCCCACGACGACTAGGAAGTGCCTGTCCCGGCCTGTGGACCCGAAGTCGGTGTGGATTATTGAAGTAAAAGGGACACGGATGTGGTTATAAAATGGGGTTTATTATAACTGGGTTTATTACATCAACATGTCAAGTATTATAATTGTATTAAGGTTCAAATGAAAGGGGACATGAACGACGTGCTTCTTCTTCCTCTTCGTCTCTCCAACCGTCTCCCTTCACCAGCATTCTTCCCTGGAACCTCTCTTCTTTCCCCTCGCTCTTCCATCACGTGGAGCGTCCTTGGATACGCTTGCTCGCCGTCCACGTGCAGTGTCCTTTGATGCTCAGTCACTACAATTATCTCCCAGGGTTTGGTCCCTCTTGGCATGGTCTCAATCAGGGGCTCCCTCTGGGCTGAGGATGCCACCTGGCACCACACACAGGCCGTAACAAAATTCTCAACCCGCCTCTCATGGTCTGGGAACCACATCTTCTGTCGTGGGTGAGCCTGGGTCTTGGCAATTCCGTGGTGCCCCTGGTGGGCCATCACAATGACCTGCATGACCTTGCACTGCGGTATCACTATTCAGTCCCCTTGGAGTAATAGCCCTGACTCCACGAACGCCAGCTCGTCCTTGACCCTCCATAGCTGTTCCAGCGCTGATCTCGCTTCCTGGGTCCTCAGAGCCAACATGTCCACAATTGCCTCCCATGAGCCCTGTTGAAGGGCTGCTTTCAGGATATTGAAACATTTGTCGTCGGCCACTGCTTGTTCCCGCTCGTGGATAGGCACTGAGTTAGGAGTAGCCGCCTCCACCACGAGTCTCACATGCTCGTCTGCCTCCTGCGCACTGATGTTACTTTGTCCCTCCGGCTCACACTGTGGGTGTCTAGACAGATGGTCAGCCGCATTGTTGCTGCCGGGCCGGTACACCAGCGAGACCACATATTCATGCAGCACCAGCATCCACCTTTCGATGCGGGCCGGAGGGTTAGACGATGACCCAGCCTAGATGGGCAGAAGGGGCCTGTGGTCCGTGACCCCAGTGAACGGCCGTCCCCTCACATATAGGCAGAAGTGGTGACATCCCCAACAGGACTGCCTGGGCTTCCCTTTCAATATGGGAATACTGCTATTCTGTCTCTGATAACGCCCTGCTTGCATATGCGACTGGCCGAACCTCACCGTTGGCATCCGTCTGTGTGAGAACCGCCCCAGACCAAACAGGCTGGCATCCACCATAATCTCTGATGATAGGGCCAGGTCAAAGAAGGCCATTGTGTCCTCTGCTGTCAGCGCCCCCTTCACGTCCTGCTCAAGCGACCCCCACTGCCACGCGACGTCCTTCTTGATTAACGTGCGCAATGGTTCTGACCGGGACGCGAGGTTCCTGATGAACCGGCCATAATATGTGACCATTCCCAAGAAGCTTCGGACCTCAGATACGTTCTCCAGGGCCTCCACAATGTCCTTTTCCTTCCGAGGATCCAGCGACACGCCCCATTCCTTGAACACAAACCCAAAGAATTCAATAGTCTTCTTAAGGAACTCGCACTTGTCCCCACAGATGATGTTCTGAAAGACTTCTGCCGCTGACGACACACCAAAGCTCAGGTGCTTGTACCTGTAGAGGCCGCGGTGCATGTTGAAAGTTGCTATATAGCGAGAGTCCTGGTTTAGCACCACCTGGTGGTATCTGGCCCGAAGGTCGAGCTTGGAGAAGAAGCGTGCCCCTTGCAGTTCAGTGATAATGTTATCGATAGTGGGGGTTATGTGACGTTTGCCCTTGATCGCCTTATTCGGGAGCCTTATGTCCACACAAATGCGCACAGAGTCTGGTTGTTTAGGCTTTCTGGCAATTACGATCAGAGACATGCTGCCAATGCCTTCAAAAAGCCGGCTGCACTTAGCCAGGAGCCCCTGCACATCCTCAACGTACACTGCATACGCAAAACTCACAATGCCAAGTGCCACCGCTACTGCACAACTCAACAGGGTGTTGCTGCTGACCGTTGTGACATAGAACCGGGCCTCGATGGATGACCCACCGTTGGCTACAAATGCCCCAGCCAGTGGGAGAGGCTGTTCCCCGCCAAACATGAAGATGCATGCTTTTGGCTTCTGTAGCATGGGCGGCACCACCATGGCATCGTAATGCACCCTCACAATAACATTGACAGACGCCCCTGTATCCACCAGCACCAGCACAGTCGACTCATTTACCTTCACCAAGCACCATGGGTGTCTCCTGTTGGCGGACCGCAGAGCACTGACACTTGAGGAGATGAAGAAAATGTTCTCTTCCTCGTCTTGATCGGGCGACATTGAGCGGGCACTGTAGCCTGAAGAATCCCGCTCTTACTGGCCCCTTTGGGATTACAACCTACATCGGAGCTCTGCACTTTCGGGCGTAGTGGTCCAGTGTCCTGCAGGCATTGAGCGGGGTGTGGGAGATCGTACCCACATTTCGTACACAAAACCTCTGGGTATTAAGCGCGTTATAAATAACCTATCATATCATATCAAGTCCATGGCTCTCGAACCCTGGTCCCTCTGACTGCCGCTTGGACGTCTTGCTCATCTACCACCTTCACCACAGTCCACCGCACACACATCTTCCACTTTCCCTGGGCGCACAGCTGCCTCCATTCTTGACGCCCTCACCTCGGACACCTCTTGGCAGTGTCCAAGTTCCAGTATGCGAGGCAGTGTGATTCTAGGCTCTCGCAGAACCTGCCTGCGCAGCTTGCCGGACGAACATCCCTGTATTAGCTGGTTCCGTATCATCGTGTCCGCATTATCCCAGGCAAATGGCAGAGACATGCGGCGCAGCCTGCCGTAGGAGTTGTGCAGGAACTCGTTATCCTTTTGGCGGGCACTAAACATAACAAAGCGCTCGTAATCTGCATTGGCAAGTGCCATAAAGTACACCTGCAGCGCATCTTTGGCTGCGGCATAGGTTGCATTCGGAGGCTGCATGGACTAGAAGACCTCATGAACTGCTGGTCCTGCCGACTACAGGAGCGTAGCCACCTTGCTGTCCTCATCCATCTCCCCAGTGGCCCTGAAGTACATATCAAGCCTGTCAATGCACCTCCTCCATCTCAGTCACAGGCTGGATGAGGCCCCCGAGAAGTCAAACTCTGGCATTGGTGTAAGTGCCCCATGCTGTCTCGACACCTGTGGTGCTTGGGGAGCAGCGGGCCCTGTCGCAGCCTGGGTGGCGACATCCATGGCAGCGAGCACACAGGAACCCCACACAAAAAGAAAACTGGGAATGCAACTCACTGATATGCTTCTTCAGGCACAGCTGCACACAGATGTTGAGTGTGATGATGTTTGTCAGGTACCCCTTCCAAATACTTCTGATGACTTCCTCCACCACCACACAGCCAGCCAAATGCCTTGCCAGGCACCTTCTTCAACTGTCCAAAAACTGAGGCGTTAGACCCCTTGCACTCAACCCAGCAGCCCTCCTTCACCAATGTCCAAAACAGTCAGGAATAACAAAGAAGGAACTCCCATGCCACACTAGTGGCTCCAAGAATTGAGTGGGGTGGGCCCAGGGGATCAGAACAAAGATGGTATGCCTCCCCCAGCTCCTCACCTCACACTCGATGTAATGAAAGTGTCCAAAACACTTCAAAGGTAAGAAATATGCAGCATCAGCTGCCCCCCCATCAGGGAATCAAAAAAGTATGTGCGGATGGGCGCACAAGCACTCTGGAACAGAGCTGCAACCCTTCCCAGCACGTGTGTAAAATGGCAGCCAAGCCACGTGGACATCCGCCGTCTCCTTGGCATTCGGAATGCGGAGAACAAAGAATAAAAAGTTGAACTCCCCTCACTGCCTCTGCACGGGTTGGTGTCCCGCCTCGTTGCCTCTGTTACAAGGCTCTGGTCTCATCTGGCGCCCCTATGAGCCCTCCACCGCACACAGACACACACTGGACACGTGCGTACGGTTTGGGCTCCCCGGTCGCTCTGCTGCAGCCGGGAACTAACCCTTTATTTATACCACATGCGGCGCAGTGGCGTTGCACCGCCTTTTGTGTACGCCCTTAAAGGGGCAGCCACCACAGGGGGGACCATACTTATATGCAACTCGAGAGGCTCCCACATGTTTTAATATTTTGAAAAACTTAAACTCAAGGTTATTGGCAGTATTTTCCCAAAGCAAAGACACTGATCCATAGACAAAGGCACAGGTTTACCAAACCAAAATAGTCTCTGCTTCCATCTCTTGTGAAGCTTAGAGTGCTCCTGGGTCACTCATAGGGCCTCATTACAACCCAGGCGGTAAGTTCTCTACTTTACCACCATGGTGTAAACTCCGTTTACACCATGGTGGATGGCGGATTTACCGCCCCATTCCAAGGTGAGTGGGGCGGTAAATCCCCATTCCCCATTTACCTTTCCCTATTCCCATTTTTGCCCCATAGGGCATAATGGGAGTGGGGAAGGCGCTTATTACGGCACCGTAAATTACGGTGCCGTAATTAGCACCAAGGCGGGTTAGCGCCTTGCATTTTAACGCCTGCTAAAAGCAGGCGTTAAAATGGTAATCAGGCGTTAAGGGTTAACGGCACCGACGGCGCCGTTAAACCCTTAACGCCTGGGTTGTAATGAGGCCCATAGTGTCTTATGCCGCATTCTCCTCTAGTTCTCTGTAGCTCTACAATGGATCTCTTGCTGGTTGCGCACAAAGTGGGAGAATTGCTCCTCTCCCTCATGCAGGCACTAATAGATAATTGTACAACACTGTGTCGTAGGTCTTTGCAAAAACAGTCCATAGATTCTAACAGCCACGTCTACAACAGAGCTTCCAGTAACTGTCTATCAAGGGCACTGACACCTTCCCATGCCTCAGGGTTCTGGCACTAATGCCCACCAGCCCACTCTCTCTCTTCTCTCTCTCTCTCTCTCTCTCTCTCTCTCTCTCTCTCTCTCTCTCTCTCTCTCTCTCTCTCTCTCTCTCTCTCTCTCCCTCTATCTCTCTCTCTCTCTCTCTCTCTCTCCCAATGCTCTGCCACATGCTCATTGCAGTCTTTGTTCTGTTTTCTCCTTACCCCTAGTTTCCTCCTGCACCCCTAGATACCTTGCCACATGCTTCTTTGTCCAACCTTCCCACACTCACCACTCATTGACACGGGTTTCAGCACTTTCCCTCTTACTCTCCAGGTCCTGACTTGACTGGTTATCTAACCTCCACTCCTAATCTTCTGCCTCGGCTATTTCTCACCTCTCCTCACTACTTCTTCAACCCCTTCCTTGTCTTCTCTCCTACTGTCCTCGTGCTGCCAAATCTGTACCTGATCAGCCAAACTAATGATGTTGTAGCTCTCCTTTTATGCACTCACTCCTACCTCCTCTTGAGGATCCCCCATCCTCCCCTAGGCTCCTGTTCCCAACCTCCTCATTTACTCCCTGATGTTTCTCCACTCCTCCTCTGACCTTCTCTTCCTAGCCTCCTCCTTCTCTTCTCTGATGTTCTTCACTCCTCATCTGAGTTTCTCTTTCCAACTTCCTCCTTCTCCTCTCCTCAAATTCTCTCTGCTCCTCTTTCCAACCTCCTTCATTTCTCCTCTCCCAGTCTCTCTCCATCCTTCCACCCTATTTTCTCTAGTTTGTAATCCACTCTGCAGCTTGCCCCAAATGCAATTCACTCCATCTTCAAACACCCACACCTCTGCCATCGTTTGATCGCCTTTTATAAAACCAGGACCTCCCCGCCCCAGGCCTGGCTTCTGTCAAGAACCTGTGTGTGATTATGTTTTACGTCATTGGGGATTGGGTTTCTTTTTATTGTTTCTCCACTTAAAATGTACGATTCAATTCTCCTATTCTGCAAGGCAAGCCTCTAAAAGGCTGATCTAAAATCTTGTTGTGGCAGAATTCAGGTATTCCAAACTGGCCTAATCTCCTGGCTCTGCCAGGGGAGCCACCCTGGTGCTTGTGTCCACTGTATTTCTGACATCCCACACTGTGGTAGTAGTTGGCTCTGTTACTGTTCTTTTTATTGTTGTGAGCATATTCCTGTGATGTGAACATTTTTACAAGCACAGGTGCTCTGTTGAAGGGCTGATAGATATTTCAGTTGTGTTGGTAGTTTCCGAAGCACCTGATGTACACCATTTCTTAAAGAGACAAAACACAATGATTGTACATGTGAGGATATCCTGCCCCCCTGCTTGTGGAGTGCAAGGGTGCCCTTGGTCAAGCATCATACTTCTGGCAGTGCCACCTTGTACCCTTGGCTATTGTGACAAGGCCACATCTTTGACCATCTCAGTAAGGGCAAATAACCCCTTTCAATGGGAGGTGGGAGGTGCTGGGCGTAATCCAGAGCCACCCCTAGAGATGGAGGTGTATCCAGCAAATAGGATGAACCCAACATATAGGGGTGAACACAGCAAATTACTGTTCACTATCCCTTCTGTGCCAGTATGTGTCATTGCAGACCCATGTCTCCAGCCTTGCCTCTAAATACAAATGCTTGACAGTCATTTTCTTTGATTTCAGAAAACCCAGTTGCAAGGTCAAAGAACAACATAAAATACCCAGCGGTAGAACCAGCATCAGCACTCCATGTTCTGAATGGCGAAGATGGGCAGGGAAAAGCTGCCACAGCCCTGCAGAGACTCAAGCGCAGCAGCAGCAGCCTGGCTTGAAAAGATATAAAGGAAGAGGGAGAAAGAGAGAGAGAGAGAGAGAGAGAGAAAGAGAGAGAGAGAGAGAGAGAGAGAGAGAGAGAGAGAGAGAGAGAGAGAGAGAGAGAGAAAGAGGGAGAGAGAGACAGACAGACAACCGCTGCGGGCGTGCACCCAGAACAGCACAGGAACCCACATTGTGACTCTCCCTAAGTCCATTGGCAGGCACACACTCTCATATAAAGACCCCCCTAGTCCACCATCGACATTGCCTCAAACCTACCAAAATGGGCTGGGAGAACTGATCCCAAAACACAAACTGGTTCATTGGTTAGGCTGCCATGGACATTACGCAGTGAGTCCGTGCAGAGATAGTTGGCAGGGCTTAGCCCACTTTTCAAGGTTTTCCCATGCACATAGACATCCTACAGAGGGAAGTGACGTGGAGATTGGTTAGGAAGAAGTGGCTCTTCCCAGAAGGAAGAGGGGTACTTAAGGGAGGAACAGGAAGCAGGAAGTGTGGGTTGTTCGGGTGAGGTCAAAGGTGAAGACAACCAAGAGACCAGCAGGAGGAAGGAAGGAGCTGCAGCTAGTGGAGGAGACTCTTGGAGCCTCAGGCCAACCCCCTTCCAAACCAAATGACCACCAACCTAGGGCCCACTCACAAACCACACGTGTCCTCAAAATCAGTTACCACCAACCCTGGGGAGGAGAGACTCCAGTATATAATGCAGTCAGCTTGGTCTGGCAGAGTGTGGTGTTCGAGTTATGGGACTGAATTTTGAGAAGAGTGGTGAGAGAGAAGAGTACTGAGAGGAGAGCAGTAGTAGGCAGCTGGAGGGTGGTGTGAGAGTTTGTAGAACGTTGAAGAAGGAAAGAGGTATTAGCAGAAGGAAAATAGTTGTTGCGGAGTGGATGTGGTTTGAGAAGGGGAGATGTGGCATTAGACGAAGTGGAGTCTTTGGTGAGGGAGGAGAGTGAAACAAATGCAATTAGCATCATGAGGAGAGGAGTTGCTGGTGAGTGGAGAAGGACCATCAGAGATAGAGTCGTGGAGAGGCTGGAGGAAGTAGATCAAGGAAGTTGGTTTGAGAAATGTACATCAAGGAGCAAGTGACTGTCCCTCAGGTGGTGTACAATAGCTGTGAGAGGTTGACACCATCAAGAAAGAGGTACACAGTGGGGAGGATGGAGGAGAACCCTCTAGGAAATCACAGAGCAGGAAGGGGTGGAGCTGGAAGGCCTTACTATCCGTGACAGAGAGAGAAGACCTGTAGACAGAGGTATATCTACAAGACCAGAGGAGACCAGGCACCCTTAGAAGAAAACACTATAGAGGTTCCGGTGACCCGGTCGCTCAAGGTCAAATCTAGAACCGGTGGTAGGAAGCACGAGATGGTTCAACCTCACTGGGATCAGCTAGAGTAGTGTAGGTGGGTAGTGAGAGGGTACCTCTGGAATCAGACCCCTAGAGCAGGGAGCTGACCAGCAGATAGGCCCTTCCTTGTGCCCCATCTAAGTCTTAGACCAGCTGAGCCCAAGTCACAGAGGTTTCACAACCTTCACATCCGTGGGAATTCTTCAAGCCTTCCCCAATCCAACGATGTGGTGGCCAAGGAAGCCCAAACCAATATACTCTGCCAAGTGTTCAGGAGCCCCATGGAACCGGCAACCTCAAGGCAAAGACCAGATTTTTCAACTGGACATCCAGACAAGGCTGGATGAATGATTACCGTAGGACCTTTGTAAGGCATTCTATATTTAATTTTGACTTTCTTTGAAGATACGTTTATTTATTTTATTTAAGATAGTATTCATAAGCACGGAGCAGAGGACAGCAGTCCTGTACAATGGGGTAAGAGTAACAGTGGATGGAGGTGGAAACAGTAACCAGGGACAAGGACAAAGCGAAGACCATACATATACTCGTGGGGTAAGGGGACAGTGGACAAAATGGGGTGTAGGGGACAGAGGAAAGTACAGTGGGTATTGCGTAGCTTCATCAGGAGAGAGGCAGGATAGGTTAAGTGGTGTTAGGATGGTGCGTCTTCCGACAGCAGGATGGCTTTAAGGTTCGATTTGAATAGTGGTAGAGAATGAGTTGAATTGAGTGGAGAGGGAGAGGAAGACAATTCCAGAGTAGGAGAGATAGAGAGCAGAAATGAGGAGGACAAAGGGTGCTCAAGTGGTGGCCAGGCGGTGGGCCGAGGATGACCTCAAAGTGTGAGGAGGAGAGTAGGGGGTGAGGTGGATAGATAGGTAGGGAGGGAGGGGCAAGGCCATGCATGGTTTTGAAGATGACCAGAAGAAGTTTGTATTTAGCTCTATGTTTTATGGGTAAACAGCCAATTTGGCAGCGGGCCAAGGAGGAGGAAGGTTGAAGAGTGCGCAGACAGCAACGTTTAGGACTTTGTCCAGTGGTGAGCAAGCATAGTTGGGAAGGCGCTAAAAGAAGACTAGCACAGTAGTCAGTTCTAGAGAGTTCTAGAGAGGACTAGGGAGGTTATCAGATGTGTGGTAGAGCTGAAAGGAAGGGCATGGCATATTTTATGGATATTGAGGAGGTTAAGTCTGGCTGCTGTAGCTGATATCGAGAAAAAGAGCAAAACGTTGTCAGTTGGGTCAAATACTACACCAAGGTTGCGAGCAGAAGCAGAGTAAGGGAGGCAGTCAAGGATGATAAATAAGGGAGGGGGCGAGTATGAGATTGGTAGGGAAGTAAAGAACTTGGGTTTTATTGGAGGTGAGCATGAGCGAGTGAGATGCCATCCAATACTGTATGGCGGTGTGCCAGTGAGAGATGTTGTCTCTCAGTTCATCAGATAAGGAGGGAAAAGCAAAGAAAATCTTAGTGTTGTCAGCGAAAAGTTGATATGAAAAGCTGCAGGAGGAGTTGAAGGCCTGAGAGCAGAGGTATAGAGGGTGAAGCGAAGAGGACCCAGGACTGACCCTTGGGGAACCCCAACAGCGAGGGGGTGAGTGGAGAGGAAAGGTTGTCCCAGGACCCTTGGGAGTGCCTGGGGGCAAGGTAGGAGGTTAGCCAAGCAAGTGCTTTATCTTTGATGCCAAGGAGAGACAGTGTGGCTAGGAGGTGAGAATTGTTGACAGTATCGAAGGCAGAGGAGAGGTGCAGAAGAATAAGGATAGACGACAGATTAGCGTGGCGAGCTGAGGAAGTGAAGCTGCTTACGAAGAAGAGACGATACCTAGAAGAATGGACTTATACGTTTTCCTTTGGTGGCTCAAAGATTCCCACACATAAGAGGACTCGGGGAGAGGTCCCTGCGGCATCAAACTAAATTCGGTTATTATTGGTTTTCTTTAATGCCACTCATTTCACTTTCAGTTATTTCCCAACGCTGGCCTTACCCGAACCGTTTTATTCCCAGTCCACCAATACATTTTTTAGGATTATCACTAAAACGTGTCTTGTCTCCTTTTCCCCAATCTGTGCACTCTGTGACACTGTGTATGGTCAACCATATCGGTGCCTGTGACATGTGCAAGTGTAATCCTCATTCCAGAGCCTTCCACCATGCCACGAATATACTTGATCCTAAATATATATAATAGTCTTTGATATAACAAAGTCCTACCTCCAAGCAGGAGCAGAGTGATTCACGGTATACATGTATTTTTGCTCATCACCCCATCCCGATTATGTGATAGCGTGCTTCAAACAGTAACAGAACCCGGATCACAGAAAGAGCCCTTAATGGCAAGAGCGATTGTGGGCGTAGGCATGCTACATGAAATATGGCAAATTCAAGATAAAAAAAAATGTAATTACATATTTCAGTTCCATTAAACATATTTACAATTTGAGTCACAGGTAGATAAAGTCCTCTGCCCAGGATTACATGTGCTTTCACTACATGGCATAGCCAGAATTAGTACTCTGGCCTTCTGCACACAGTCTCGACCAATGTTCCCATAGACTTCTCTTGTATATTGTTGATCAGCAATGAAGGTCGCACTACTACTGTGATGTCACCAGACCCCTAAAATGAGGACTGAAGGCTGTCTTGTATTCCAGGCAGACCTTCTGTGACTGCTGAACTGCTAGCACTCTGCACAAAAAGGTACGAAAATGATGAACGGCGGGCTATAAAAATAGCTCAATTTAACATAACGCGGAGTCTTTTTTCTTTTATTGTATTTCTTTTCTTTAAAAACTGGGTAATCAGATTATTTATTTGTGCTAACTCTGAAGAGCACCTCTATGCCCTTGTGGTACTGGTTGAAATAAAAATGTAATGAATGAAAAATAAATAATAATATTACATTTGCAGATTGCACAGTTCAGGTGATTGTATTGTATTGTACTTTGTATAGCCCCAATTTTACCATTATTATAGTCTCAATGCGCTGTTAGTGGGAACGCCCTCGGAGGACCGAAGTCCAGGTCATGGAGCACAATTCTGATGTATGAGTCCATTTGGCTGAAAAAGGGCTTAGGAGGGCTGGCCAGGCTCCGGAAGAGAAGCTACCCATGCGTGCAGGCATGTGGGTGGGTGCTGAGAGGAGAAGGGGCAGCATCCGTGCTTGGACTACCGCTCTGATTGGGATAACTAGATTGCTTCGATTTAACATCTTCACATTATGTAGGCCCCATTACGGTGAGCCTACGCCTCAGAATCGTCACCAATTCCCTTTGTCGGTTCCTGCTTCCAGGCTATACCCCTTTACTTACTCCATCTTCCTGTAGTTTCCCGTACTACTCTGTAAAGTGCTTTGTTGCTTTCCAAAGCTAGGTTCCCGCTTAACAAATAATAAAATAATAATAATGGTTTAAAAAAAAGTGGCAGCAACAGAATTACTGCCACATTTACCACACCGCCGTATTTCCGTGGATTGAAGAGGTAGAGTGGAAAAACCTCCACGTAAGTGCTGGAAGTTATTCCTCCACAGTGCTACCAAAAATGGAGGATTTACCGCATGTGACTTTACCACCCACAGAAAATGCCCAAAATCCCTAAGAATATAAATTGGGAGTATCACTGCCTTATGCCCACTTGTTATCTGGCGGTTTTACTGGCATAATGGTAAACAAGTTTGGCAGTATTTGCACAGTATGGGCCTCATTCCGAGTAGGGCGGTAAGGGTTAACGGTCACCGGTAACGAGACCGGTGCTGTTAAACCCTTACCGCCCTACTACGAGTTCCCTTTGCGGGTCCTTCCTTAACGCCTGCTAAAGGCAGGTGTTAAGGACGGGACCCGCAAAAGGACTCCGGGGTCAATAACGGTACCGCAATTTACGGTACCGTTATTGCTGCCTTCCCCTTTCCCATTGAGCCCTATGGGGGCTCAAATGGGAATGGGGAATGGCCCTGGTGAATGGGGAATTACCGGTCCCTCCGACCTCGGAATGGACCGGTAATTACTCCATTCACCAGACTGCAGTTTGGACGAGTTCGGAGGCAGCGGCGTGGTTACCTCCCAACTCGGAATGAGGCTCTATATCTATCAAAACTCGTAATGAGGCTCTATGGAGCCCTTATTGGAGTTCCTCATAATTTGGCGGTGGTGACCTGTTACATTTCTAGTTCAACGTCGTTGCCAAATGTTCATCATTTGCGCGGCAGAGTTCAAAAGGGGAGGGCAAAAGGTGGCGTACAAGAGCCTAGGCCGCCTTTGCCCTCAGCTTTTATTTGTATGTGTTTGGCGGAGAGGAAAACACGAGCGGAATTGTAAGTTAGGATCCGCCCCACCTTTTCGCCATAGTTGCTTAAGTAAAGGGTTTGCGCACAATAAATGTATGTTCCAAGTGACCTGCATTCGTAAAGTGACAGCACAGGCAGCGGCTGTGTAAACATATTAAACCTAACACTGCCTGCTTCCCCTGCATTATGAGTCTAACATTTTACGACTGATATGCAAATAAGTAACATATACTGCGCAGTACACTTGTTAAACAGCTGTTTGCGCACTAAAGCTTTCTGTTTCACATGCCACCTCGTGAAGCAGTGGAGACAGAAATAATGACAGACCTTGGTGACGCAGCCGCCAATTGTCATGAAATAATGCCACCGTATAATTGCAGGTCCATGAAACTGCTTATTAGCCACGTGGCCAGGGAGTTAGTCCTGTGGAACGATGAAGCAGAATCAGCCCTAATGGCTCCCCGCAGAGCTGGCGGCCTCACATAGTCAGCCCCTCCCAGTCACGCAGGTAAGGCCCTTCACGTGCATAATTAGCTGTTGCCACGATTACGCAATGCCAGGAAATGGCGGTTGACCTCAGACTGTGTTTATAAGGGCCAGGAACGGGACCGTCTTCTAAGTGAAGGAAATAGGGGACCTCGTGGGCCGTTTAGGAGAGGTAAACAACTATTTCGGGCAGTCTTGTTATAAATGAGCGTACATCTGACTTTAAGGTTAATCATTAAATAGTTTTCAATCTAAGATTGCATTTCATTGCTAAGGCGGCGATAGAGATGTTGTGCTATCCTGGCGCTGTGTTGAAGGCCATTGTACCTTCCCTTCCACACTCTAAGGATAAGAGAATAAGAAATATAGCCAAATCAGGTGAACACCTGGACATATGACCATTAACAAGATTCTATAACTCAACCCCAATGAGAAACACGTTCCTGTTTATAACAAGAAGCAAAATTGCAATTGAGAGTGAACACCATTACACCTTCAAAAGTTATCTGATGAACCATAGTTTGACCTATCGGGAAACACGTGTGGAGGGATGAAACTGTAACATGTTTATATTCAAGGGATTAAATTGTAACATGTTCATAAATCAACACGGGTGACACAATCCCGCTTTCTTTTGCAAGTAAAATGTATGTATGAAGAGTAATTCAAACAACCAACTGGATTAAATTTGTTTTGATCTCAACAAGCCAAACTTTCAGTGATTTTTTTTTTTTGCACAAGAGGTTCCAAACCATTATAAACATTGCATCCATTTATTGTTACAGTCACAATAAAGGAGCCACAAGTGCAGATCACAGGGGTAAAAATAACACACAAACCTTATCAGGAATCGCCCAGGAGACAAAAAGCCAACCAAGACTGTTATTTAAATCATAACTATTGTAGCCAGGGGTGCAACTAGAGCGAAACACTGAATGAGCGGGGGCGGGGAATGAATGGGTAGTCAAAAGGGAGGGCCCAGGAAATTGTCTAGAGACTGTGGTCCCGGCATTTGTGCCATGGAATAGTGGCATCTAACATAGTTTCCCCTAACCTAAGAACGCTGTTACTCACCAGTAGCTGAACTGGTCGGGGCATTGCTCAACCTTGGGATATAAACGAAGAGGGAGCAGCTCCGGTAAGTGTTCAGTCTAAGCTGGAATGTGCAAATAGTACGAGCCAGAACCAGACCTCCTCAACTCGAGGTTCTCTTTAAGGCAACATACCCCTCTGCTGTAGGAAATAAAAACAAAGGCACAGTTATACGTCACTGATATTTGACACCACTGTATTAATCAAGACCAGGCAAAAAGACAGTACCTGAAGAAAGGCTTGATAGGGCTCATTGGCAACTACGGGTGGTTAGTCTGGGACCAAGAATACTGGGAATAAAGAAAAGGATGGATGAGACTATTAACCTACTGATCCCAAGGAATTTTACATCAATAACCAAAGGCTTACCCAATCAGTGTTCAGGCAGGGTGAGAAAGTTAGGATATAGGAAAGCTACCCCGAACGGCACGAGGGTCAGAGCTAGGTCCGGGATGGTGCACTGTTACGGGAAAGCGTTCAAAAAGTGCACAGTTGATGTTTGAGTTATCAATTTGCAGAAGTCCCAAAGCACAATAGTTCCCAGGGAAGATGGTGGTGGACAAGATTAGCAGAATACAGACAGTTCATTAGTTGAAAACATTCCCCATTAACAAATAAGGGACTTACACGAAGGAAGTCTGTAGCAAGCGGTGTCTGAAGGTAAATCCCAATCCTCCGGAATTGAATCAGGAGACAGGCTGCGTGGGAAGTAGCAGCACGTAAGTTGTAGGCTCCCCGTTTCTACCCAAACAGAAGTGGTGGAAAACCTGCTTTGAAGAGCTTCGGTGCGGTCAGCCGATATAACGGCTGCCTGAATGAAAGAGTTCGCTGAGCAGCGCAGGGGCTCGGCAGGCAGGCGGGACAGCTGCCGAAGGAGTCGCTGTGAGGTGCGGCGAGCCGGCAGGGCGGCTAGCCGAAGGTCTGGTTCAATTATCCAAGGGTTAATCCAAATAGAATGGTCAAAAAACGTACCAAGTTCAAGGAAGAAGAGAGTCTGGATAATGTCGAAATGACGAACAAACGCTAATTAGAAGCAGCGTTTCAAACTTGGGCAATTGTATTTAAACGCAGGGGCGGAGCCCGTTTTGCCGTACGCATGGTACGCGTAGCTGCCGTGTCATGTGACTACCAGAAACACAGGCAGCAGAGAGACCACGTATCCATGGTAACATCCAGCGTTGCCAGAATGGAGATGCTTGGAAACGTGAAACGCGGCGGTTCATAACAAACGCATCTTGAGAGACAAATCCAGCAGCAAAACAACAACAGTTACACAATGGAATGTAAACAGACTGACAACAAATGCCTGCACTAAATTTCCCCAATCACCACACTAACCCACCACATATACACTAACACAACACTCCACGCTCCTTAAACACCACCCTGACAGAAACCATTGTCAACTGCAACATTTACATTAGCAACAACTTACATCATGAATTAACCACTGCTTTAGACAAGTCACAACGTAGCTAAAACGTACACATTACAGACAGCCTCATCCTTTCAGAACTGCACACATCAAATTTGCAACAAAGCATCCTTGACCAGCTCCAAAAAACTGTGAAAATGGGAGAAGGTGTGTTATGCAAGACTCAGTAACATATCATAGCATGATCAAGAGTTCAATTCTCCTTTGAGGTATTACTCTGAACGGTCCAGGCAACTTCAGGGACAGACGGCAACAGGGCAAGAAATAATGTCAGTCTACTATGCTATAATCTCTGGTGCAGTGACTGACTGGTGAGACTATATTTCTGCCTGTAAAATTAAATGATATGGGAATAGTGGGTCACTGCAACAATAATGCAATTTTAGGTGGCAGCCTGGGTGACCACTAATGGGGGAGTACGAGGAGACATAATTGTGTGACTAAAATCATGAAATGTGCCCTGTTGTCAGTGTTTTTATTTTAATAATGTGAACTTAATCACATCTAGGGACTGTACTTTCTGCAGTTAAGTCTCAGTAAGCTTACACACTTTGTTTAAGCAGTGAACCTTGGATTTTAATCTCCTCTGCAAATTAGGCATTTCACATATACCTTCTGAGCTCTACTTTGATACATATATTTAGGTTTTAGCTTTCAAGCCCTACAATGAGACTGTCATATAGTGTTTCCTAGAAAAAGACACAAATCCCATAGTAAAGCAACCTGACACTATGTAAATACTTATAGAAACATGGTAAACCAAAAGAATATCATTGTACCTTTATATCCCACATAATCAATGAACAACTGCAAGTCCTAGAATGCAAAATAAGGATAGCCGGAAAAGTCTCATATTGTAAAGCACTATGATATCAGCACTTCAAGAAGTAGTGCTGGTCCTTTTACTTAAAACGGTAATTGCACAGAGGGGACCTGTTACATCTGCCGTTGTGTGCAAACAGGTCCTCTGCATGCAATTTGAGTCCTTCTCACTGTGACGTGCAAAACAAAGGTGTAAATGCAAGCTCAATTGCCAGTATGCCTTAATTCCTATGGAACCCGCCTGCTTTTAGCTTGTGTAAAAAGCAGTCAGATTCCGTAAGAATCGAAAGCATTTGCGCCAGCATGAAACTGTCATGCTGGCGTAAATGCGTAAGTGCCTTTGTATGGCGGACAGGATGGGGGTGGTGCAAATAGGCAGTTCCATTCTGT
This sequence comes from Ambystoma mexicanum, assembly GCF_040938575.1. Classification (NCBI taxonomy): domain Eukaryota; kingdom Metazoa; phylum Chordata; class Amphibia; order Caudata; family Ambystomatidae; genus Ambystoma; species Ambystoma mexicanum. The sequence continues at coordinate 98,557,776 of NC_090936.1, read as the reverse complement.
GACCCCTCTCCACCATACAAATGAACGGAACTATGGCACAGTGTAAAAATAATGCATATAACTTTTACGTATACATTTTACATAAGCTTTATATGCCACGTCATAATAAACATGATCCTAACTAAAGAAAATTGTGTAAAAAGGTCAGCTTGCTGTAATGCATGTTATTAAGAACATTTCATATCCACCTAAAATCAAACCCTTTTTATGCATGCCAAGGCAGTTGGCATCATGGGTATACACTAATCTTGAAAAAGGGAGTTTTATTGCTTTACATCCTTTAATTGTTTTGGAATCAGACACAGATTTATTAGGTAATTGTAGCTGTCGGGTGGGTGGGTGTTTCAGTTGGCATTGCCCCATTGCAGTGCCAATTCGTTTCACACCTAGGAAAGGCACTGCTGATAACAAAAAAAAAGTAATGGCGCAGACCTGGACTTCGTTCATCGTCTACATTTGAGAAGGCGGGGGGTTGAGGGTGGAGGCGTTGGAGCCCAATTAGCTCAAGGGTGTTGTGCCCATGTTTGGATCCCTTGCAGTGCTAAATGAAGACCCTCTGGGGCCTCAAAACACCACCACGTTGCGGGCCTTTCCTTCTGTGTGCAAGCAAGTTAGAGAAGAGAGTGAGCCCTGCAGCCCATTTCTTCTATAAAACATTTAAATAATGTAATTTACAGCACCATTTTCAGATGAAATATAATGCAAGGCTATGTGACTTACAGTCAGTTCTGAAGGGGAAGAAATGAATGAATTAAACTTTTAAAATGCACTTAATTCAGGAGTCCAGTCTCTATGCATGGGGCCAGGATTCAAACCGGTGTCGCTTCCAAGACAAACGCGTTGTCCCTGATCTATCCTGCCTGACCACTAGATATTACAAAACTCCAGGTGCTATGTTTTATGGGCAGAAGGAGCAAATCATTTATGTACTCATCAAAAAGGTGTACACCAGATAGAAACTCTGGATACTGTGAGGAATCCCTCACTGACAACACTGCTGAAAGTCTCCTGCCGGGTGGCCTGGGGAAGGCAGACGCTTCCCGATCCTAACCCTGGGGGCAGTGTACTGCGGGAGGATCACCTGGCTGGACACAGGGCCCAGGGTAGTGGGGAGAATCCATGGGATAAGACACAGTATTTTTCCTCTGACAGGGAGATTCTTACCACTGGGCCAAAAGAGGTTGTGGCTTATTGTCATTTTAATGTCTCTCAACCTTCTATTGAATCTAAGATTATGTAGCCTAAAGTAACATCTAAGCACAATATACCAAAAGAAAGACACGTTTTTTGGTATTGAAAAATAAATGCCCTATTGAATTCCAAGGGTGCACTACAAAGGACAGTGGAAATGTCTTCTCTAAACCAGCTTTCTCTGTAAAAGTTAAATCCCACAGCCTCTCTGGTAAATATTTTAAGGGAATTAAACCTACTGTTATAAATAATCAAGAAGCATAAAAAAAGCATAAAAAAACCTTGGTAAAACCAACATGTCCCTGAATTCTAGAGGGACTGAGACAAGGACGAGGGCTGAAGAGGCATGTAGATGTGGTGGTCAGGCAATTAAGCATAATAGCAATGGCAGGAGTCATGCAATTGAGACTAATGGGTCCCACCTGAAGCCAATTGTCAAACCTGTGAGGCAAAAAATGACACAGAAGTAAATCAGTGAAAGAAGGAGCTGGAGAAGGAGTTGGAAGACTGGCAGTAGTAGTAGCAGAGGAGAAGCACAAGACTGCCAATACACAAGGGAGTGGGAGCACAGAAAGGATGCCAGAACGTGGAGACAGAAGATTTCACCTGCAAGTTCTGAGAGGGTCCTGTGTTCCCAAAACCTGTATTTCATAGGCTGAGCAGAGGAAGACGTGCTGAAAGTGAAGTTTTCCCCATGTGTGTCGAGTTGCTCTGATTGCAGAGCCAAGAGCGTGCAGGAGCCCAAGGCCAGGAGCAGAAGGCAAGCCGAGGGTCTCTGGAGTGAAAGAGACTCTCAACTAAAATGGCCAGACCGGAGACACCTATGTAGGAGAGGAGAAGGGTGTGGGTCCCAAGTGTGCCCGAAGTAGTAGGAATGGTCGAGGAAGTCGGTGAAGCAGAGCCACCTACAACTGCAATGTCACTCAACAAGCCTTGCCGGTAACTGTAATCAGTTCCAAAGAGGCTTGCGTATAGTAAAAAGGGAATAGAAGTTGTTCATTATTCTTAAACTGACTGTTAACAATGGAAATGTAGCCTTCATGCTTATTCTGGAAGCTGCAGTGTTCACATGGGAAGTAAAAGCTATTACATCCATTGGTGAATTCTTTCGTATTACCGGAGTGGTCGCGTGTCCTTAATTGTGCAGAAGGAACGATTACTGAATCCATTCCGAAAACCTCACATTAACATCTTACAAGAGTTAACAGAGTTAGAAGTGAAAAACTGCATCAAAGGAAGGTCACGTGTAACCAATGCTGTCCAGTCATAGTTCCGAAAAAATAATTTCTACATGCAAACGTTTCAACACAAAAGCATCGAAAAAAAGTTTTGAATGCATTTTTTTTCATGTTACAGGTTTTATTTATTTTTTTCGTTTAGAAAAAAGTTTTTGTTAAAAAGAAAACGGGGGATGGGGGAACCCCCCCATTAAAAAATAAATTAAAAAAATGCATTCAAAACATTTTTTTGATGCTTTTGTGTCAAAACTTTTGTATGTAGAAACTTTGACTGTCGAAACAGTCACTATAAACCATAAGCAATTGTGTTTCTCGAGGGAAGTCAGAAGTTACCTCCTTCATACTACACAGGAATACAATTACATCCAATACTTTAAGTTTAAAAATCTACCTTAAAGAGTGGTCACGTGTGCCTAATTATCTTTTCACTTTGAAGACAGAACCTTGTATTATCCAGCACTGACTTTCTTTATTTCAAGAAGGTTCTATACTAAAGAGGAGAACAGGCATTACACAAGCCAAGAGGTGAACCTCTTTTATAGTGAAACAAGCCTTGTTAAAACCCATCCACCAAATCTGTGAAGTTGTCAACAGTCCAGTGGCCTCAGATATAATGTGGCATTGTTACCTAAAGCTGAAAGAGTGGCACTACGGCGTTTGGGTAATTCCTTGGGCAGAAGAGGTGTGAGAAAGCTGGGGATGGGGAGCTGGGGGCTTGGCGAGAATTTACAGACGTTTTCCTGTAATGCTAAAAGACTGCTGAAGCTGAAAGGAAGTAAGTCTTGTGGGCAGAAACAGGTTAACCTTGTGGCAGTCAGGCAGACGGAAGAGGCAAAGAGGCTGCCCCTTTTTAGAAAGTCATTAAAAGGGAAGAGTGCCTTGACTACCTGAGGAGGTCGAAGTGTCATGTCAGACTTTGCCTGATAATTAAGAAGTCCAAAGCAGCGGTAGAAATACTTGAACTGTGGTGGTATATAAAGTTGTCAGAAGATGTCACATTGGAGTGGTTTGAAGTAGTAGCTTACTGTGGAACGAAAGTGACTTTTCTCAAAGTAATAACAAAAGAAGAGTGGTTGTTATAAGGAAGCAGCTACCCAGGGAGAAGCATCCTGACAAATACACCAAATGTACTACAGAAGTTCTAACCCATTGTAAAGTTGCAACTGGAGAAGTCATATAACTATTCTTTTGAACTGTGGCAGAGAATCATGAAGAGAAGATAACCAAGATTACCATTGGTGCTATTTTCTTTGCTGGAAGGGGATCTTTTCAACTAAACCAGAGAATTGTTACTAGTGGATTTCTGTTTGATTTTTTGTTTTACTTGGAACTGATAAGAACTGGTTCAAGACTTTTCTTTTCCTGTGAACATTGTGAAACTGACTTTGAAACCTGGGGAAAGGATTTGACAGGGAACAGGTGAAGGACATCCAAATATTGTTCACGTATAGGTTATTTTCTTGTGTTACTTTATTACATTCTTTGAATGTTTGTTGTTTAATGTGAGGGCATGTTTACACATGCCAGAGATTGTTCCCTTAGCCTTTAGATTAGGGAGGGAATTCATTGGTAGAGTAGGGCAAGCAAGACTTTATTTGCAAACCTTTTACTTTAATAAAATGTCTTACTTAAAGAAAACTATAAGCAGTTGTCCACCTCGCATTACTGTCCCCTCACAATACATAGTAGACCATTTGTGTCACATCACTCAAGCAATGCCTCTTGCTGTGTGCCAAAACCACCCTATGAATGGAAGTAGAATTTACAGTAGTTTTAAATATCGTGTCAGTAGAAATATTTGCAATGATTTTTAATACAATGCAAGGAGATGTAACTACATTATCCTCTCAGACAAGAACCAGAACAAGAATAAAGCCAGGCCTTGATGTGTCAATCACGCATTCGCCATGACACACCTTCAGAGTTCTGCTCCTGCCTTCAACATATTGTGTGCCTCATTGCCTCCTATCTGGGACAGTATGGTCCATGGATATATGGCATGGGATTGTGATGCGAATGAACTTCTAGCCACTGTATTTACCCTTCCATCCAAATCAATTGGGCTATAGAATGAGTTTGCCGACTTTGGCTCTATAGATGCTTTGGACCCCAAATCCCATCACCCATAGCCAGCAAATTCAATGGTGTTGGATCATGGGAGTCGCAGTCCAAAACAACCTGGGAGCCACAGGTTTGACGACCCCAGCGCTATATACTCTTTGCTATGAAAACTCTCCATATAACAAGGGAGGGAGGAAGCACAGCCTGTAAAAATGGAGTCGGAAGGGTGCTTAAAGACCCAAAGCTCACAGAGTTCACTGAATTTGGATCTGTCATACATGTGAATATAAACAGAAATTGAATGGAAGAATGAATACATTTAAGAAGAAATGGAAATAAGAGTAACCTCAGGACAAACAATGTTTTTTTAAATAAAAACAAAATAGGAGACCAACGGCCCATAGGAGCACAATGGTGGGGTTTTAGATGCATCTAAAAGCATATACATTGAATTTGATTAGCTGGCAGTGTATCAGGGCATGTGCTCTGCCTGCACCAATAGAAATATGAAAACAAGAGAACATCTAACAAAATCAGATGCGTGCGCCATATCTGAATTCAAGTAGCCAGGTGAAATAGTGGCATGGGTTTTTGAGGTAAACAAACTTTGTTTCCAGCTAATTTGTCTCTTCGCCGAATCCAGTTGGGCTATTTTGCCCTCTCCAGTGTCAAACTATCCATTTAGCACACTTCTAAAAAAGATCCTTCTGAAGAAAGAATGGCCCTCCGTATTATCCATTTGAATACCCAACTCAGAGCTGCCAAGTGACCCATCTTGTTAGGGTTACATTTATTCATTCACACCTGGGGAAGGAGGCTCATCCAATCAGTTGGCTGGAACAGCGGGGGAGAATACACAAGCACCACTGCTGTCCCAGTCACCCAGAGCCCGTCCACAGGTGATGCTTTTTTTCTTCTTCATTTTTATCATTGCGGGGAGGCAACAGGGAGCTTCTCCCTGTTGCCCCCCCCCCCCGCCCCCTCCACTTACCTGCGGGACCGGAGCATTGTGCTCTGGTCCCGGAGCGCCTCCCATCCGGCCACCATAGACATGGAAAAGGTTCCATATGGTGACAGCGATCTATTTTTTAATTTACATTTTTTATTTTTCCTTGGAAAGATCAGCGGCGCTGGCAGCACGTATCGCTCCATGAAAAATTGTGAAAGCCATTGGCACCCCGCCATTTGCACCCTGGGGTGTGAATGGCTTTCATGCCCTGCCACCCGGGTGGACATGGCCTTTAATGGCCCGCAGAACTAGCTGAGGCACTCGCTTTGCTCAGGCCTGCCTTAGCTCGGGCTGGCGGGCCGTTAAAGGCCATGTTCGTCCTCCTGGCAGGGCTTGAAAGCCCTGGTCCTGACGTTCTTAGCATGCTTTTTACTCAAGTCAGTATGAGTATCCAAGCTCCAGCAGGCAAAGTGATGTTTAATGTCGAACCTAGGACTAGGTAAAGGGGATCACAATGACGTAAGACCTATGCCAACATCTCTTTTATACAGTTAGCACCAAGAGCATTTTAATGGGAGAATAAATCAAAACAAAATCATTAGTTTTTGTCTTTTGTTGTCAACGAGTAAGTGGAATCATGGCTGCTACTCTGGATGCAGGTCCCCAATTAAATAATGGCAATAACATCTGCACATCTTGAAACCTTAGCCATGTGTTACTCCTGGGAAGACTGTAGAGTTTTGGAATTGATTATTAAATCTTCATCCCACATTTCACTAAAACGTATGCTTTTTCTGGTTTGCTTCAGTCTTGTGCTGTTGGTCTTTTTTTCCTGTCCATGAAAGGCTCTTGTTTCGAACTAGCAGGAACAAGGTGTCCAGAAGTTATGTTTATGTTTATTGCGTTTATATAGCGCTTTACACCAAAGCGCTTTACAGAATAACAGATACAGTAATGAATGAAGCATAATATACAAACGTGAAACAAATCAGTGCAACAGTATCTAGAACAATTTGCTCTCGGGAGGGAGGGGTGGGTGGGAGGGGGAGCCCTCAAGTGACCTTCTACGCACTATGGTGGTTACAGTGTCCAATATAAGGTTGACGGGAGGAGGGGGAGTGGAAGGGAGGGGCAGGGGTATGAGGGGGAAGAGAGGTAGGGAAGGAGAGTCAGGTGACCTCCTACACACTATGGTGGTTACAGTATCCAATATGAGGTCAACTGGAGGGGGGCAGGGGGGAGGGGGAAGAGAGGTAGGGAAGGAGAATCAGGGGGGGAGTGGAGAAGAAGGGCTTTCAGGGAGGAGCGGAAGGATGGGTAGGTGGGGTGGAGCAGATAGAGAAAGGTAAGGAGTTCCAGTCGAGGGGGGCCAGGAGTTGGATGGAGCGGAAGCGTGAGGAGGCACAAGGGGCTGGGGCTACAGTGAGAAGGTAGAGATTGGCTGAGCGGAGAGAGCGGGATGGAGAGTAAAGTGAGAGGAGGGAGGAGAGATAGGGGGGCGAGGTCATGGAGAGATTTGTAGAGAAGGCAGAGGAATTGAAATTTCAATTGTGAGAGGAAGGGGAGTCAGCCGAGTTGAGAGAGTGAGGAAGAAATGGAGTCTTGAGGGCTGAGAAGACAGAGTGCGGATAGAGGAGTGGTAGATGTTATCTCTTGACTGTGGGACAGAATAATCCCCACGCACGTGAAAGGTTGTTTACAGACTTTTAACAGAACGTTGCGTGTGCAACAACTTCAAAACCGATATGTCAAGGAATGTTATTGTAATTGTTGCCCTGGTCTTGTGGGATTCCAATCCAAGGGGCTTCTAGGCATCTACTTATTGTGCCTTGTGGGTAATCTGGCACCGCTTCTGATCCAGGGCCCAGTCTCGTCAAACCACTGATAATTATGCGATATACAGAACTCTGAGTTGCAAGGCCACAACCCGGCGTTCAATACCATTTTTAAAAGAAATGCTTCTCCACAGCTTACCTTATGTTAGAATGGATTTCTGAACTCTGATCCGGTTTACAGTTGCTCAGGAGGACACCCTAGTTTAGTGAAACAGGTAACACCTCTGTGAAGTTAGCCTTAGCCAGTATAATTCAAGGTAGCGTGGAGAGCAGTCAAGGCTAAGGGGGTCATTACGACCCTGGCGGTAGAGGGATAAGGGTGCCGTTAGAGATGCCGGCCCCGTTATCCCTCTACCGCCCCATTACGAGGTCTCCTCGCGGGATCCGCTAAGGACGCCTGGAAAAACCAGGCGTCCTTAGCGGGTCCTGCGAGCAGACCAGAATGCAAACAACGGGCCCTTCATTAACGGACCCGTTGTTTGCATCCTCCCCATTCCCATTGAGCCCTATGGGAGCTCAAATGGGAATGGGGATGTACCGAGTCCGGGTTCCCGGGAAAGGGAATTACCAGGCCCTCCAAGGTCGGAATGGCCTGGTAATTCCCCATTCCAGGAACCCGGTCCCGGTACCCGGTATGGGGGTAGCCATGCTGCAAATAGCGGCATGGCTACCTCCAGGGTTGTAATGAGGCCCTAAGTCTCAGGAGTAGTGGGGGTGATCTGAGGTCTTGGACACAAGAATTACTCTTAGAAAGTAGTTTATCAAAAATATACAATTTATTAGGCCCCGAACAAACAGAGGTGAATAATGAAGAACACAATAATCCTACTACTTAAACACACACTAGGTAAAATATATGTACAGTAACTTTTCAGTCAATGATGTAAAGCGTGATTCCCGCCAAAACCTCTAGGGAGGGAAAGCACACAAACTTTAACAGAATGCCCAACTCCAGTCCTATTGAGAGTGGACACTTGTGCTCAATGTTATGATCGTGCGTAACAGTGCTTGTTGATGCGTAAAGCTCACAAGGGACAAACTTCAATGGGAAGGAAATGTTAGAAGAGGACACTGGAGTGTGAGGAATTCAGTTCCAAAAGTCAGATGCGGGTATGCTACGGAGAACAATCACCACAAGGGATCTTTTGTGTGTAAAAACGGTATGGATGAACTAGGGGCCACCGGTTGGTAAGTGGTATGATTACTCACACCCCTTAGCTCACTCCGGGCTCAAACTTGGCAGGTTTGAAGAAGGTCACCTGGACTATAAAATACCCTGCTTGGTTACGCTTCAAAGTGCACAGGTGCTGCGGGTGCGGATGCAGGTCTGATTTACATCAGGAGCTGTATCTCTCATCACAAATGCAGGACAAAGAAAGCACAGATGCAGCTGGTCTCAGGGCACTTGAAGAAAGGCAGGAAAGTAAGCAGAAGTGACCGCCACTGTCGCAGAGTAAAGCAAGGGCACCCAAGTCTCACTGACTGACGCACACTTCTCTCTCGCGGCCCAAAGCAGTAGGGATGACAAGATTTGGCAATAAGGTGTTTTGCAGTGTGAACTATGGCTCTGCCAAAGTTCGAGCCGAAACTCGATGTAGCAACGCTCCAGCACAGGTGCCAAGGTACAAGCTGGTCAGTCCACTGGAGGGACCAGTAACACTTCCAAGAATGCTTGTTTGCAGGGCACCAAGGAGACGTTGAGAGTGATTGGTCCCACCACTCAAAAGGGTTGAATCAACTTTGCAGGTCTTTGGAGATCAACCGCAAAACAGGACTCTACCGGGACAATAGCGGGCTGAGGGTGCCAAACCAACTCTGTGCGGTTCCAGGCAGTCCTTCGATCTGCTTCGCTTCTCATGATACTTGGGACCTCAGGGTGATCTGCGGGTCTGCACTCAGAGCCCCTCCTTATATCCTAAGGTCCATTGAGTGCTCGCACCCCAGCTGATAAATGAGGAGATCTGCCCCACTCATGCACGCTAGCAGTGGTCCAACCAGGGACCACTGCAGCTCTCATTCTCTCGTGCACACCAGACATCCTGGCACAAGTAGTGTGGATTGGAACCAGACAGTCCCTGCCCACTTCCTGGTACCCACAAATGTGACATGCTTTAGCCCGCAAAAAACGCTGGCTTTCGTGCGTGAATGCATGCCCAAATAAGGACTACCTGGGTCACAAAGAGCAAGGGGAAGGCCAAAGGACAAAATGGGCAAAGAAGAAGACAAAAGACATTGTGGCACGGCCATGACAGACAGTGGCCACAGTCATTAGCCAAACACAGTACGCATGGTATGGCTCAGTAAAAGTTAATAAAAATATATGAAAAGCTTCTGCTGCCACCAGTCTACTCCTAGGCTCAATCTCCAGTTGCCAGAAAATCCTTAAAGGATGTGTAGGTCCCAGAAACGCAAGTACCCCAGTGCACGGTACAGTAATGTACTTTGCGCACTGAAATACAGTTGATCTTGATCTTGATAATGTTTACAATGTGGACAATTATTAGTGAGATGAATTTGAAACTAAACAAATTGGAATAGAAGGCTTACATGTAAAATTCTAGTTTTCACAAAATGAATTGTTTTAGAATACTGAAGATGAATGGTATGTATGAAATATGAATGAATGAATGAGAAATAATGTTTTATTGAATCAAATTTCTATTTTTGTATTTTTTCATATTACATAAATTATTATTAAATAAGAATGAAAATAAAATAATGTTTAATTAGACGCAGCTTCTGCCTCTATCCCCCTGTTTTTTCCCCAGTTGCATTTGGCACAATTGCTGTTTAATGTATAATCTTACCTAACACCTTATATCACTGAAATTAGTTTGTAAAATATAATTGCATGTTTCATTGTTACAGGTTTAACCCTAACTTCGAATCATTGCTCCCTCTTTTTATGATCATCTCTCTTATTCTACAGATGATGCAATACCACCAACGTGTTGTTCTGGTTCCATGCTATGGGTAAGCGGTGCAGACCCCTGCTCCCAGTCTCAATGTTTCCTCTTTGACGTCATCACCCTTGTACTTACCATCCTAACATGACTGGGTTGGACTCTTGCACACCTCGTTATAGAGGATCCATCAACAAAGACGACAACCTGCAAGGATGTCGTCCAGAAGAGTTCCTGTGCACAAATGAAGGCCAGCATGCTCAGTTGACGCATGTGCAGATGCCAGATTTCCAATCCTTAACTCCTTCTGGACGTCGAGCTTGTGTAAGGGACGCTGATTTCTTGCACTTCGCTTCACAACTCTCCTTCATCTGAATGGGAACAAAGCTCTGAAGGAATCAGCTCCTGTCCAGTACCTGTTGTCATCTGTTCTGCTTCCTGATACGCCAGCCAGGTTTCCTGGATACAAGGTCCTGCTGCTCTTTCCATCAGCCGCTACTAGCTGCCGCCTCTGCTTATTGGCTACAGCTTTTTCCGCTCACACTTCTTTGGCAGCTTCATTCTCATTCTCCAGTCTAATCCTACATTCTCTAGCTCCTTTAACACTTAGGTATTGTGAGGAACCCGGAATGAGGCACGAACACAGAGACTAGAGTTTTTGAGCATAAATCTTTATTAAAGTAAAAGGGGTTGGGGAAATGCCTCTCTGTCCCTACTCGAACAGGTGTTTACCTATCTAAAACAAAAACTAAGGGTCTGTCAAGGTCAGGATGTCCAAAGTAAAACCATCCTGTGTCCAAAGTACTATCCTGGCCCTCACATTCTAATAAACTAAACTCAAAAGTGAAAAGGGTAATGTCGTTGACCTTATGTGGTTCATAACTGTTAAACAAAAAGGAAAATACTTAACTCCAACATAAAAGTTCCAAAAGGATAGAATTCCTTGTTTCGGAGGGTGGTTCCCTCCCCCTGCAGTTCTCCTCCCTTGTATGTTTATTCAACAATGTCAGTTCCTTTGCTTTGGGAAATCACAAAAAATCGTATACAATTTAACATGGCTCCTTGTCTTTGTAGGATGCACAGCGTGCTTTTCCTGCCAGGTTTGATTAACACAATTAGTATACAAAAAAATGTGGCTCGTTGTCTTAGTCTTGTTAGGATTCCAGGTGTACTCTCTGGCCAGGTTTTCACTCCTCCTCTTATGATTAGTATAGTCTTTTCGCTAATCCTGATTTGTTTTTCTCAGGGTCTCTTTGATTCATGTGTCCCTTATACAACGTTCAATCTGTCCTGGCTTGATGTACTTTTCCTACCAGGGCTTCTTTTTATACACACACTTGCAAATGTCTGGTATGCTCTCCTGCCTGGGCTTTCCTGGATGCACTCTCTTGCAATTGCCTGGTATACTCTCCTGCCAGGACTTTCTTTTATACACACACTTGCAACTACCTGGTATACTATCCTGCTAGGGCTTTCTTAGATGCACTCTCTTGCAATTGCCTGGTATACTTTCCTGCCAGGGTTTTCTTAAATGCACTCACTTTACACACACACTTGCAGACTTGACTTGATTTTCTCGTCACAGTACTGCGGAAAGTGATCTACATTCAATATACTCCCATTCTTCCTAATACCAGTCCTTTGAGGGAATGGCAGGATAAGTACAACCCATGAGTCCATTAGGAAAAGAATTGTTGTTAGGGTTGTAAGAAGGGGGTTTAGGGCCCATTGATTGGCAGCGATACCACATCTCACCTGATGATGTGTAACTGTCTTGAGGGTTGCCTCCCCCATGTGATCCTCCCTCATCTAGTCGCCCCCAGGGTCAGGATCAGGTAGTGGCTGCCATCCCCTGGCCACATGGGGAGAGGCACAGCTGGGAAATAAGTGATGACACCATCAGATTCATCACATACCCTTCCCCTTAAGACAGGGCTTACCGCCCAGGGGGTAGTTTTCTTTTTTTGGTTTCGGGTTTTCTCAAGAAAATGAATTTCTTCTTTAACCTTGGTATCCAACCCCCAAACTGGGCCTTAAGGTATAATTCCATCTTCTTCCAAAGACTCAAAAGGAGAATATGGAAGGGAGGACTCATTGGCATTTCTCTGAAGTGTTTAAAAACTTTGAAATTAGGTGCTGATGATGTTTCCTTTGGGCAAGCCTGAAATAACAGCAGAGCACTGATTTGGGTTGACTCTCCCTTGTCTCGGATGATAACTGGGGTCTTGTGATAAATTTCCTCATCCCCATGGACACAAGTAATTTTTAAAGGGCATCCCTTTCTCAAGTCTCTGGTGGAGATTAAGTCAACTCTTATCGCTGTCTGCTTGCTGCCTGAATCGATTAACACCTTAACTGGCACCCCATTTACATAGTCATGTGTTTTAAATGGTGCAACCCCGCAGAAGAAGTTATCGGTTGTTTCAACAAACTCCTCTCCAGGAAGACTATATTCCTTCCATTCCCTTCCTGCCATATATCCAATTTCCATGGTTTCTTCTTTCTTATTTAACAGACATTGGGCCTCATTACGAGTCCTGTGGTAGTCGTGCCGGTAAAACCGGCAGGCTGCCGCCGGACTCGTGGGGATTTACCGGCTCCGAACTTGCCGGAATCACTGGGGCATTACAGCCCCGGTGGTCCGGTAATTCGGGAGCCGGCATTCCGTTACTCTCCATTCCCGTGGAGTCTCATAGGACTCCACAGGAATGGGAGCAGTGGAAACACCGGCACCATGCAGTAATGGTGCCGGTGTTTCCACGTCCGTGTGTGGCCGGTGGCGTTCCGCCCACCAGGTCAGACCTGCCGGGTGTAACACCACACGCCACATAACTCGGAGTTAGCCGGTCCGGAAAACAGTGCCAGTACGGTTTTAGCGGCACCGTTAAATCCGGACCGGCTAACTCATAATGAGGCCCAATGTCTGGCTAGCTGTCCCGACTGTCTACAGATAAACCACACAATGGAAGTTGGTTTAAGGGTTCGTCGTTCTTTGGGTTTTATTTCCCCTCTTTCTTTACCTACTATAGGTTTTCTTTCTCCCCTCCCAAGATCTTTTAATGTTGGCTTACGAAAACTGTCTTTGTTCCTGTCTCTTATGTGGCTTCTTTCTCCTGGGAAAAAAGGGGAACAGGGAAATCCCTTTTGGTCTTTCTTAGTTTCTTCACACAGGTGAATGAGTCTTAAATGTTTGTTGGCTCCGGCGTGATTTTGGGGTGTCTCTATAGCCCTTGCCAAACTAGGTCTGTTTAACCGAAGGACTGCCCTGAAGGGGGTGCAGTTGCGTGGTAGAAAATGGCTGCAGCCTGAGAAGCTGTTGCAAAGGCTTGAAATCCTTCCACAATATCCTGCGTCCTGAGCCTCTGTTTCTCTCTGGAATTCACCGCATGATTCAGTGACTGAAAGGGACAGTGACAGATCAAAACAGCAAGCCGCTGCGAGTCCCCGGTTTGGTGCAACAAAATATCCGCTGGACTGGACTGCCTACTGCAACCCCTTGGAGCCTGCCTCTCTATGTAACACGACACTGCAGCGGCATTCAGAGGAGCCGAGGTGGGCAGAGCTGAGGATCGGTCCTGTTAGATCCTGCCTGAGGGTGCCGGGTGTGCCCCCGGTGGTGCGAAGACCCGCTGATGCCACAATTGTTTCAGGTGAGGACCCCCAGTACAGCGGTCCAACATTGCAGGCCGGTGTCGATGGCCCTGGTCCTGCCGTGTGGGACCGGCCCCACTTTCCAAGCGATGCCAAACGAGGGCAGGAGGAGGAGCCCTCTATACCGGGCTGCTTCCCCCTGGCTGTGCGGCCCTGGAGGAGCAAAGGAGTGCGAGCGCGCTTCCTCTACCAACCTGTGAGGGACTGCTCGCCATCGAGGAGGTGCCGAACGCGGCAGGCGGAGTGCTGCCCAAGTCTCGCTGCTGAGGAGCCTGCCCCCCTGCACCAGGGGGGGGGGGGACACATCACAACATCCTCTCTGCAAATCCAGAAACGCTGCACCACGGACCCGGCAACCATTGCCCGACGACTCACGCTGCATAATCAGCTGCACAGGCTATCTCGTAACATGTACTTGGAACGTGTCATGTTTGAGCTCCACCACTTAAACGCTCCAAAAGTGAGGGGCTGCCTGCTTTTGAGGCGGCGCAGAGCAGAGTAGGGCAGGGCGCCACCTGGGGGCACTGCACCACAACACTCTCTGCACCGCAGACCTGCCAACCTGTAGCGGAGAGGCCCTGCAGTATAATGAGCTGCAGGGGCTACATCTTCATACACACCTGGAACTTGTCAGAACTTGAACCCCTCTACCCATATGCTCCAGGTGTGAGGGGCTATCTACCGTTAAGGAGGCGCAAATTACAGCAAACAGGGCGCTGCCTGGGGGGCATTGTCGCGGGTCTCGCCCCTCTGTCCCCGGGAGGCCCACCACAAAATCCCCATAAAACTGTGAGCACTGCATCCGTGGACACCAGCGACCTGTGCCGGGTGGGCCCTGCGCAAGGTTCGTGACAGAAGCTACATCCTTACACCTACCTAAAAAGAGCCAGTACTTGGGGTCGAACAGACACTGACTATCACGGCACATCCTCTCGCATTGGATCCCCTGTCCAACCCCCAACAGAAGTAGGGTGCACCATCGGGGTCCTCAGATAATCCACCTCAACAACATGAAACGACAAACCACATCACGAGACAAAGAAGCACGAACAGAGTGCATAGCTACAGTGGACATTGTACAATGGGCAAACCCAAAAGACATGCCAAGATGGATCAATTTGTGTGGCCAGATAAGCCGCAACCCCCTCCAGAGCAGAACCAGAGCCCCTTTCAACTGGATGTGTCGGACCTAAACCAAACACTACAGGCCCTGAAAAGCAGCACGGACAACCTTGGGATGTTTGGGTGTGGGGTGGATATGGGACCCGGTAGGTTTATGTTTCGGGCATGGGGGGGATGGCTATTATTGGGTTTTGGGATAGTATGTGTTCTTTCAATGTGGTTTATAACAGGGGTGAAGGGAGGGATTTGAGTGCAGGAAAGGACGAACTACATAAACTGGTAACAATCCGGTTATTGGTCCGACCACAACCAAACCAAGAGGGTACCATGGGTCTTGACAATCCCTACTACTGTTCGCAATATGGAGTGCCTAAAACAATGAGGAAACGGGACAAATGTCATTAATGTCATGGAATCTACGTGGGTTAACCAATCAGCAAAAAGTCAGTCTAATAACAAATTGCGTCAAGAATCACAACGTAAATAATTTGTCCTTGCAGGAAACACATCTAATGCGGGGAGGGACCCTCCCTAGCATAGTGGGCTGGGGAATACACAGGTACTGCTCTTCATACACCTCACATTCCCGGGCAGTGGCCACGTATATACACTGCTCCTTAGAATTTAAACTACATGAACAGATTGGGCATGAGGAAGGCCAGTATACCCTACAGGCCGGGGAGATATCTGGATTAAAACTCCTTCTGATTAACATATACACCCCAAACTCAGACTCAACAGAATTCTTTCACCGTTGCGCCACCATATCCATAAATTCCCGGACTATGACATTGTGTGGGGGGAAAGGGTAAGGGTGATTTTAACATGGCCATCACATTAGACCTGGATAGATCATCTACAGTGCAACACACCCTACCAACATACATACCCTCTGAATTCGGGCCCAGATCCCTGCCCACCAAGCTGCATACCCGCACTGCCCCCTGGCAACCCTTGCACTTGGGTCTGTATCTGCAACCCTGCAATACCCTTACCTGCACTTATTAGACACCTGTTGTCTGTGCTTAATTCTTGCACTTGTCACCTGCTGGCCACACTACCTGTTGTTGTTTTGATCATGTGTTCAGCATTTTCCACTCCTCCCCTGCCCCCTGCACTCTCCCCCTTCCCTCTCCCTTGCCCATTCTCAATGTCACTGGGCCTAGTAAGGTAGTTGTTTTTTCCTCCCATGTACCCCTCCCTTGCCTTGTCGCACCCTGAAACACTTGTGTATGGGTGCGCTATAAATAAAATATCATATCATACCATGTGTGGCCCAGGCATGGATCGCCATTGCAGACTATGATGGTCTACACGATACATGGTGCAGGATGCACCCCGCAGACAGGGAAGGAACAAGTTACTTACCTGTAACTGTTGTTCTCCAGCATGGGTCTGGCATGGATTCACATGCTCATGAATATTCTCCATCGTCAGGCTGGGAATCCTCGGTAAAGAAAAATCAGTATCAGTTTTGTTTCTGATCTGTCTTTCGTAGTAGTAACCAATCACTGATCTCTGTGTCATACTGACCACAACCAATGACTGCCATCTCCCTAAGCCCCGCCTCTGGCAGCCATCTTCAGATTTGGTAGCACGTGAAGTGGCAGTATGACCAAGTGAAGAGCCGCAGAGGGGTAGGCGGGAGGGTTCGCATGTGAATCCATGCCAGACCCATGCTGGAGAACAACAGTTACAGGTAAGTAACTTGTTCCTTCTCCAGCATGGGGTCTGGCATGGATTCACATGCTCATGAATAAAAGAATACATAGCAGTACACACATGCACAACCACGGGAGGTGGCAAAGGCTCAACATTAAGCATTACATCCAAAACTCAACATTAAGCAATTCTTACCTCCTCACCAGGCTCACCTTAGGCGAACAGGTTGCGCAGCACTGCTTGGCCGACCCTGGACTCCTCCCTGGAATCCCGATCGACGCAGTAGAATTTCGTGAAGGTGTGCGTCGACCTCCACGTAGCAGCCCTGCAGATGTCCAGCAAGGGCACACCAGATAGGAACGCTGTGGTAGCTGCGATAGCTCTGGTGGAAGGGGCCCTCGGACGGCCAGGCAGCGGTCGGTTTGCCAACCGATGACAGTACATGATACAGCCGGAGAGCCATCTGGAAATGGAAGCCTTCGAGACAGCCTTCCCCTGATTGACAGGTCCAAAGTTCACAAAAAGTTGTGACGTCTTCCGAAAACTCTTCGTGCGGTCCACGTAGAACTTCAGCACTCTAGCCACATCCAGCGAGTGCAAAGTCCTTTCAGCCGGCGACGAAGGCGACGGGAAGAAAACAGGCAACACCAAGGGTTCGTTGAGGTGGAAGACCGACGGCACCTTGGGCATGAAGGAGGGTTGCGTCCTGAGCACTACCCTCGTGTCGTGAAAAGTCAAGTACGGGGGCTTGCAGGAAAGGGCCTGGATCTCTCCCACCCGTCGTGCGGAGGTGATGGCCACAAGAAATGCTGTTTTCCATGACAAGAACTTCAACGGAGCTGAGTGCAGAGGCTCGAACGGAGGTCCCATGAGCTTGGTCAGCACCACGTTGAGCTCCCAGGCCGGGGCCGGGGCCCTCACAGGCGGGAACGATCTAAACTGACCCTTCATGAATTCTTTCACCAGACGATGAGACCACAAAGACGTCCGTCCCTTGGTTCTGGTGTATCGGGAGATCGCAGCAAGATGAATCTTGATGGAAGCATGCGCCAGTCCAGCCTTGGCCAGCGTCAGCAGGTACGGCAGTACTTGAGGAGCCGTAATCCGTAGACGGTTAATCTTCTGTGCGTGGCACCAGACAGAGAACCTCTTCCATTTGTGTCCATAGCATTTAAGAGTTGAGGACGCCCTGGCCTTTGCAAGAACCTCTCTGCAGTCGGCCGGTATGTCGTATCCTCCAAACTCTAACGCTACAGGAGCCAGGCCTGCAAGTTCAGCGACTTTGGGTCGTGATGGAGGATGGCGCCTCCTTCCCTGGAGTGAAGATCCGCGTCCACTGGCAGCTTGATTGACGGGGACGCTGACAAGTCCAGAAGGTCCGGGAACCATATCTGCCTCGGCCACGCAGGTGCAACGAGGATCATCCTGCACCGTGACCTCTTGAGCTGGTTGACGAGCCGGATCAGCAGCGGCAATGGAGGGAACATATAGGAACACGCCCTTCCAGGGGAACGAGAAAGCATCGCCCATGCTCCTCGGCTTGGGAAACCTGCTGGCGAACCTCCGGCACTTGGAGTTCGTCGCCGTCGCGAACAGATCGATCTGGGGTGTGCCCCACTGTCGGAAGAGGCGGTCCACTAGATCCTGTCGTAGTTCCCACTCGTGGCACGAGCGCAGCTCTCTGCTGAGCGAGTCGGCGATGGTGTTTTTTATTCCGGCCAGATGAAACGGCACCAGAAACAACCCTTGGGCGACGGCCCAATGCCACAGATCCTGCGCCTCCTTGGACAGGGCTGGGGATCTGGTACCGCCCTGCTTCCTGATGTAGAACATGGTGGTGGTGTTGTCCGTGAAGATCCTCACCACCTTGCCCTTGAGGGACGGAAGAAAGGACCTGAGGGCCCAAAACACTGCACGGAGTTCCAGGACGTTGATATGGAGGGACTTCTCCGTCGGCAGCCAAAGGCCCCTCGCGTGCAGATTTTCGGTGTGCGCTCCCCACCCTTCCAGGGAGGCATCCGTGGTCACTGTCTTCTAGTGGCCCGGGGTCTGGAAGTCCATGCCCGCCATCAGATGCGCGCGGGTGCCCCACCACCGGATCGCTCGTCGGAAGCTCTCGTCGAGTGTGATCCTGTCCTCGAAGCTGCCCGTCGTCTGGATCCAGCGAGCGTCCAGGAACTCCTGTAACGGGCGCATCCAAAGCCTGCACAGGCAGATGACATAAATGCAAGAAGACATCATTCCGAGGAGGGACTTGATGGACCTCATCCTGGCCGCGTCCGCAACCAGCATCCGCTGCACCTTGCCCAAGATGGCCCTCGTCCTTTCCTCCGACGGAGAGGCCATAAGCGCCACTGTGTCGAGCTTCACTCCCAGAAACAGTGCGTCTTGCGCGGGCACCATGTGGGACTTGGCGTAGTTTATGGAGAATCTCAGGTCCGTGAGTAGTTGGACGGTCCTCGCCGTGTGCTCTGTGGCGAGTTCCTTTGTCTTTGCTCGGATGAGCCAGTCGTCCAGGTAGGGGTAGACGTGGATCCCCTCCAGGCGCAGCCGCGCCGCCACCGGTGCGAGGCACTTGGTGAACACCCTGGGTGCCGACCTCAATCCGAAGGGAAGGGCTCTGAACTGGTAGTGACGCCCTTGGACCACGAATCTGAGAAACTTTCGGTGTCCCGTTAGGATGGGGATATGGAAGTAGGCATCCTCCAAATCCAACGACGACAGGAAATCGCCCTCCTCCAGCTGACCCAGGACGTGCTGGAGGGTGACCATCCGGAACTTCTGTGCCTTCATGAATTTGTTCAGTCGTCTTAGGTCCAGGATGGGACGCCATCCTCCTGTCTTCTTCTTCACGAGGAAGTATCTTGAGTAAACTCCGGAGCCCCGAAGCCTCTTTGGGACGAGCTCAATGGTGCCTTTCTTGAGCATAGCCTTTACCTCCAAGAGAAGTTGAGGGACGTGATGTTCCTTCCTGGCCACGGGGGGGACGCGCAGGCACTTCGTTAGAAACTCGAGCGCGTGACCCTGGCCCAGGGCGTCCAGCACCCAACGGTCGGTGGAGATGGACTCCCACATGCTGACGAAGTTCGCCAGCCGGCCTCCCACCGGGATGCTTCGGTGGGGGCCCGACCCCATGGCCGGTTCAGTCCTGCTTCGACGAGGCCTTGCCGCCTTATCCTCCCTGGCGACGACGGCGGGGTCCGCCTGACTTGCCTCGTCCCCTGTAGGCTTCCTGTGACGACGAACAGGCTGCTTGATGGTAGGTGGAATATCCGCCGCTGGAACCTTTGGAGGCACCCTGCTTGCCTCCGGTGCTCCGAAAGGGCGGCCGTCGTTGCTGGAGAACACAAAGAGCCTGGGCCGTCTCTGTGTCCGTCTTGATGGCTTGTAGGGAATCGTCCACTGTTTTCCCAAACAGGTTGCTCCCGTCGAATGACATGTCCAAAACTCTGGTCTGCACGTCCTGCCGGAAGTCCGTTGCCTTGAGCCATCCACGCCGTCTAAGACACACGCCGTTGCCCAACTGGCGAAAACCAGTGTCAGCGATGTCCGTCGCTATCGTAATGGCGTGGTCCGACGCCACTTCTCCTTCCTGCAAGATCTCTAGGGCCTCCGCTCTCTTGTCATCCGGTAGGAAGTCCAGCAGGGGGGCGATCTTGTACCACAACTCCCTGTCGTAGCGGGCTACGATGGCTAAGGCGTTTGCAGCCTTAATCGTCGTCGCTGCCGATGAGATGACTCTGCGTCCCATTGTGT
This sequence comes from Ambystoma mexicanum, assembly GCF_040938575.1. Lineage (NCBI taxonomy): Eukaryota > Metazoa > Chordata > Amphibia > Caudata > Ambystomatidae > Ambystoma > Ambystoma mexicanum. The sequence continues at coordinate 98,537,408 of NC_090936.1, read as the reverse complement.
CCAATTTCTTTCCCTCGCCGTCCGGTGGGGAGGTCGACGTAGAGGCCGAAGCCCCCCCCCGCTTTCTTCCTGGGCGCCGCGGAGACGACCGAGTCCGGGGTCGGCTGTGCCCGAAGGCACAAGGGGGCCGCGTCCGGGACCCGGTACTTCTTCTCGTACCGATCCCTTCTCGCAGGCGTTTTGGATGGGTTCTTGAGGAGGGCGAGACCCTCATCCCAGATATCGTCCAGTAGAGGTACAGCGAGGACCGTCTCCCTCTTGGTCTCGTGCCGTTGATAAAGGAAACCTTCCTTCTTCTTCTCTTCCGGGCAGAGCTGGAAAAGCTTGGATGCCCTGGCGATCATGGCATGAAACGATCCAATCTCGTCGGGCGTGGAGGCCCGGGGAGGAGGTGACGACGGAAGATCCTCGTCGTAAACCTCGTCGTCTGTACCCGTCGCGGCCGTGTCCGTCCCCGTATCATCCCCACGGGTCGTGGACGGGGAGGAGGGCTGAGCAGGGCGTGATGGTTGAAAAGGAGGTGGAGGATGAATCCTTATCTCTTAGGAGGAGGGCTCCCAGAAGGGCCTGGCTCCGGGTCCCCCGTAGGGAGCGGTTCCTCCGTTGGTGGTAACGGCAATCTCGTCCTTATCTCCGAGCATAAGGACTGTATAGCCAACAAAATGGCCGCCGAGTTGTCTTGCAGCACTGGTTGAGGGGATTCCGACGGGCGGTCAGGAGCCTCGTCGGCACCCTCGACGTTCTCGTCGTCTCCTACATCGGGATCCCTCCCGACGGGCTGGTCTTCTTCCACGCCAATGCCGTGGCTTAAGACTTCGATCAGCTCCTCTTCAGAGGTTGAGGCCGAATCCACGATGACCTCCTGCCCCCCCTTTTTCTTCTCCGTTGGAGATTTCACGGGGGTCCTGTCGATGGGCTAGAAAGAGGACTCCCTCCGCGGTGGCAGGGAGACTCTGAGCCCCGAAGTCGCCTCCACTGGTGTAGCCTCCACAGGCTGAGCCAGGGCCGCCGCGACTGTCTCGATAGAGGCCTTGGCAGGGTGGATCAAGGTTTTCACCACCTTAGGTGCGCTCACCGCCTTCTCCTTGGGGGGGAGGGTCACCGCCTCGCTCCCCCTCCGATGGGGCCTTCAAGCTCGACCGGGGTCTCTCCAGGAGCTTTGCCGGGTACTCGGCCTTCCTCTTACCCGAGCCAGAGCATTGGCTCGTGGTTGATGGCGCCGGGGAGGATGCGCCCTGCCTGGCAGCCGTAGAGCCCGACCGTTCGGCGCTCCCGGTGCCAGCGGACTCGAGGTGCTTGGCCTTCTGTTGGACCCCCGTCGCCGGGGCGCCCTCAAAGGTCTTAGAAGACCGCTCAGACTTCTTCTTCTTCTTCTCGCCTGACGGGCTTTTACCTTCCAGCCAGTTGGCGAGACGCAGATAGCGGTCCTTCATGGTCCGCTCCGACATATTGCCGCAAAACGCACAGTCCTTCTCCACGTGCGTCTTAAAGACATTCTGAAGCTGGCATCCAGGGCAGACCCTGAACAGCTTTCCGGGCGTCGAGCTTCCCTTCTCCTGGGCCATGACCGAGATGGGCCTGAGAAACTTCTGGTGTCCTCCAAAAACTTCTGGAGTCCTCGACGAAATCTTCACCCTTGAGGGGCGTAGAGGAATCCGACACGGGTCCCCGTTGATCGGATAAAGAAACGGTGGAGCTTGAGGCTCTTTTGACCAAAAAAAGAAAGAATTTTCCTATGAAAAAGCGCAAAAACGCACTACAGCCCGAGAGCAATAGCACGAGGATCCCAACACATGAACGTGCTGTAAAAATCTGAAGATGGCTGCCAGAGGCGGGGCTTAGGGAGATGGCAGTCATTGGCTGTGGTCAGTATGAGGCAGAGATCAGTGATTGGTTACTACTACGAAAGACAGATCAAAAACGAAACTGATACTGATTTTTCTTTACCGAGGATTCCCAGCCTGACGACGGGAAATATTCATGAGCATGTGAATCCATGCCAGACCCCATGCTGGAGAATACTCCTTCTACTCAAGTGTGCATGGTAGCTCCTCCAGAATAGACTATGTCATGGTAACATCCTCCTTGGCTAGGAATGTAATTGAGGCTGACATGCTCCCCCCGAATGCCCTCAGACCACTCCCCGGTGTTAATTCACATCGTGGGACCAACTAAACCCCTGAAAAAATGATGCTGGTGATTCAGGGCTGGCGCACTAGATGATGCAGTGTTCCGTGAAGAAATTGGGCAGGATACAAAAGCTTACTTTCAAATGAATGCAGACTCGGTCCCTGGCCCGGGGGTGATCTGGGAGGCCTTTAAGGTGTATATTAGGGAGTGTTGCATATCAAAAGAAGGAGAGGTTCTGAAAGCTCTACGCAGGTTTTTGCTCGCACTAGAAACTACTATTAAACTTGGAGATTCAGCAGGGATCCTGATACTCGGTAGAGGTACGTAACACGCTGAGAATGAAAAGAGAGTTGAGTTTGTTGGCAACCAGAGAAGAAAGGTTTCTTGGAGACCCTATTGCAGATGTAAAATATGGCAAGGTCGACCTGCCTAGCAGGGCACTCTCTTGGGCTATCAAATGAGAACACCAACTGGCGCCCATTATGGAGGTAGAGGACCCGGGTGGGAACCTTAGTAGAGACCTCGAGGGGATCAACGGTGTCTTTTGTGAATTCGATGACCATCTATACACATCCCAATTAGACGTAGGACACGATACTATAGCGCAATATCTAGACAAAATAGCTGTGGGGTGGCTAGACCCGACCCAGACAGAGACTCTGAACATGCCCCTCGCAGACGAGGAGATCAGTCATGCAGTCCTCCCCCTCCTCAATGGAAAGGCCCCTGGCCTGGATGGGATAACGGCCAAACTCTACAAGGCCTAAGTAGACCTCCTGCTGCCACACCTGCGAGACATGTACGATAACGCTGCATTCACAGGCGTCCCCCTCAAAGCTACCAGAACCACTCTGGTAACAGTGCTCCTTTAACCAGATAAGGATCCCCAAAAATGCACCTCATACAGACCACTGTCCCTAATCAACACAGACAATAATATCCTAGCTAAAATACTTGCGGACCGACTTCTTCCAAACATGCCCGCACTGGTACTCGGGTATCAGGCGGGATTCATCCCCGGACAGTCAACTTGAGACGACTATTTACGTTTATGCATAATGTCAACACAGAAATCCCCATCGCCGTGGCCACACTGGATGCAGAGAAGGCCTTCAACTCCATGGAATGGCCATTTCTGTTTAAAGTCATCTGTCCTTTCGGGTTCGGTCTTACATTTACACAGTGGGTCTGCCTGCTATACACTGCACCCAGGGCCGTGGTGTACACTAACGGAATGACCTCAGAATGCATCCACCCAACACAGGGACGCGCCAGGGTTGCCCCAGGGATGCCCCTTGTCGCCAATCCTGTTCGCCCTCGCAGTTGAGCCACTGGCCTGCTACATACGAGAATATAATGCTCACAGGGGCATAGGAATACAATCACACCTCTCTATTGTCTCCCTGTATGTGGATGATGTACTATTATATGTAAAACATCCTAGGCAGAACCTACCACCACTGACACAGGAAATGAGCAGGTTCGGGATCTCTCAGGGTTTAGAATAAACTGGACTAAGTTGGAGGTGTTACCGCTAACCCCAAGTGTTCAGCAATCAGCCGTTGGGAAGGACATCCAGTGGTGTCCCTGGGGCATACAGTATCTGGGTGTCCTTGTGACTCCGTCGGTGGGAGATCTATACAGGGAAAACTATGTAAAGGCACTCGAATTACGAGAGCACAGAGTGGAATCATGGATCCTTCTACCTATCTCCCAAGCTGCCGGCATCTTCTTGGCTAACATGGTAGTCCTGCCAAAGCTACTCTATATATTTAATAATGTACCCACCTGGCCCCCTGTAAGCTTCTGGTCCCGGTTTAAGAGCCTGATGGTGCGACTAGCCTGGGCAGATAATCAGGCAAGGGTGTTCTATAACACCCTCTCCCATCCCTACGAACGGGGCGGGTTAGAATACCCTGACTTATATTTATATTTTCTGGCTGCACGGATTCCGTACTATGTGTGGTGGTGGTCCCCCACAACCGAACTCCCGCACACACTTCTAGTAAAAGCAATCACTTATCCAAATGACTTAAAGGGAATGCTATGGGGCAACCAGGGGAAGGTGGCATGATGGGAGATCCAACCAGTGGAAACCACATAAAGCTTGGTGGCAAATATGCCAGGTGGCAGGCGGGGTGGCCTGCTAGTCCCCGAACCTCCCTATGTTTAAAATATGCAGGATCCCGATTACACACGAGAAGGTATTCCAGATACACTTTGAGAGTCTGGGAGTCGTGACCCTGGGGGACCTGGTACATAACGGGCAGTTTATAACATGGGACGCCCTGAAGACTAGAGGCAAATGGACAGCTGTGACTATGCTGCTCTATTTTCGACTCAGGGAACTGATCAAATCTAAATGGCCAAGTTTCCTACAAGCCCCTGCCCCTCTCCAATACTTCAATACATGATTAACCGACTGTCCACTAAGAAATTGGTGTCCACCATCTACAAGATGATCAGAACACTGAAGGAGGTGAGGGGTCAGAACTGCAGAAGCAGGTGGGAGCTGATGCTAGGGACAGTGATAAATGAAGAGCAGTGCAAACTTGTATGCACACAGACACATAACCTGTCCCTGTATAGTCTGCTCCGATTAATCCACTACAAGTTTGTGCACCAAGTCTATTACTCACCAGTCCGCTTGTGTAGGTTCTTCCCTGATAGATCTCCCCTTTGTAAAAGATGTGATTGGGACCCGGCCAATTTCTATCACGTGACATGGTACTGTCCACGCATCAGACCCTTCTGCGAAAAAAAATCGAGGATGCCATGTCTCAAATGTTAACGTCCTGTGGGACTACTTCCCAGGGCTCTGGCGGGCTCTGGCGGTTAGCAATGATCAAGGGGGGCTCTCGTTCAGATACGAACCAGTTACTGCCAGAAATATAATCGCCAAAACTTGGGGGAAATGTAAAGCACAATGTTTTCAGAGTTGGCAGAACTTTATGAATATGTATGAGAAAAGAGAATCACGATATGCAATAATGCTCCCAATTGGTAGTAGACCACTTGACTACTGGGATCCTTTCAGGTGCTACCATGCGAGCAAATGCAGAATTAGTTAGCAGTTGGGGCGAGTCCTACAGCAACGGAATCTAGCCCCCAATGAGTATGTACAACCCCATGTATGCGGGAAACAAACTTTGGACAATACCGACCTGGGCGAGATGGGAACCCCTGAGTGCTGATACACCTTATTGTAATGTGAAATATAAGAGAACCAGGACTAACATGGTCAAACTCCCATATCACTGAGATGGTCCGTGCTGTGTTGTGTCAAACCTAATGATTGAATATGTATGTATAAAATTTGATGCGCTGGGGTGCTCGAAAGGGGAATGGGGGGAGTTACTGTTTTTATCGGCAGTATGATTATCATTTACTGTTATGTAAAACCAATAAAGTTTTTTTTTTTTTAAATGAAAGACTACTCTTTGTAGGTAAGGGGGTAATGATTGTATACATTTTTCAATGGTCAGAGCTTCTATAGCCTCAGGTAAGGTCGTCTTGCCGAGCCCTAGAGAGATGGTATTTTGAACTTGAACCCCTAATTCTATGGGTGTTTCTCCGGGGTTCAGTTTGATTTCTCTCCGTTTCTGTTTAAAGAAGTTATCTGTTTGGCCCACCCTTTTTAATAATCCTTGTTTTATTTAATTAAATGTGGCTGTTCCCAAAGGATTCAAAAGTTGGAACTAATTGTGTAGCTGTCCTCTCAATAGAGGGTACAGAGAACAGGTTTTTAAGTCATCTCCCCAGTAGAATTGATGTGCCAATCTTTCAAAGTTTAGAACAAATGTCTATGGTCTCTTCCTCTTTGTAAGGCTGCAACACACCATAGGGCTGTATAGATCTTTGCTAAGAGGCCACAATCTGATCCAGCCCGGTTTGGAACTGTATCTCGGCTTGGATCTGGTGGGTGGTTAACTGAGTTAACAAATTCTCTATAGTGGCCATTTTGGGATTCTCTGTGATGATGGGTATCTCAGCAGTATATTCCTGTTCACTAAATTTGATGTCTATTTCAAATGTGCAAAGATCAGGGTTCCTAATAAGTGTATGTATTTGATTAGTTGTCAAGGAGAATACTTTTTCTTCTAAGAACGATTTCCCCCACTTCAGTGCGCTCAGTTGTTGTGATCATTACAATAGGAACTTCTCCACGATACCATAAATGTATGGTTTATTAATTAAAGCTATGCTAGTGCCAAAAAGATTTTTGTGAACACCAAAATAATTGTGCACACTTAATCAAAGCCAACATCAACCAATTGATGCACGTGCATGTTTAACCACAAACTAGGCTTTTTCTAGGCTAAACATCAAATTGCTATTCTACACCAACATCACAGTAGATTCAGGCTTATTCACAAATGAAGTGGGTAACAGGAGGGACAACCCTAACTGTGAGAGGACTATGGGCTGAATAGAATTGCAACAAAAGGAGGGTGTCCTGTCACATACAGTCAAGTATTTACAAACATTTAAGCAAATATTACTTATTTTGTCATGTTTTTAACTTAACAGGGATGTCTCTGTGTCTACTATTATCAACATAAAAAGTAGAAGAGCGCAATACAGGATTGAGTTCACACAGCTTTTATTCTTTAGCTAGTGAATTGTTTTTTTTTCTTTTTGAAATCATTTCTTTTTTCGTGAAGAATATTTTCTATTTACTATTCAACTCTTTCTTGGTCAAAGCAGTGCCTATAGCAGTGCAACAACATAAATATACAGACGACAGCATGATATACGGGTACTTCACACACACATCTACATATCAGCTGTGTGTTTAACAAAATCATACAAATCATTACATATAGAAAATAGAATTTAAGAGCTTTGTTTGTTCCTGAAAGTGCTGGATGTTTAGCTCCTTTCTCTGGACCTCTATATGGTCAAATATGCCAGGCGGAAGGGTGACCTAACCATCGGTCTACGTCTAGATGTGAATCCACAACAATTGTTCTCAAGAGGGGACTGCTGGCACACTCTAAGCGTGGCGTCCACTGACGTTTCGGCTGGTTGTTAAATTAGCCTTCTTCTTGGGCCAAGACTGGGTCTCCCTATAGAGGGAACATATAAATGAACTCAATTAGTGAGGGGCTCTTCTAAAGAGCAACTGAGTGCCACAATATAAAAACATGAAATATCATATAATGGTTAAAAACCGTAAATTGAGATATAAGAATTCTTTCCTTTTTCTCAGAGGCACGCCCGAAATTCACTAACCTTAACTGAAACTCTCTATGGGGCTCCCTCTGGTGTAAGTGGCTGCAAGGCTATAAGTGTATCTTCCACAGGGCTCCAAGCATGGGATACTAACATGGCGTTCTGGGTGAGAGAGGGGTAGAGAAAGACATAGTTTATATAGTATTTCTCAGGGATGCAAATGCCAGTGTAACAAAATGTAGGGGTCTCATTATGTCAGGTAGAAAAGTAGCCATTACCTGATCATCCTATGTGCGAGGTTTGTTCAAAAATTGGTAAATCTTGGATGAAGACCTCTAATTTATTTTCAAATTTCTTTATTGGCATTTCTTAAAGTTACACATGCAGCATATCAATTGTCAACTTACATCGCCGTATAATGCGTAAGTCATTAATGAAACAAAACAATAACTTTACAATCAAACCTTAACTGTCTCCGTATGGAATATATTGATCCAGCTTGGTGCGTGCGATGAGTGTGTAGTGAGGGTGCGTGAGGGACAAGGGAGGGGGGGAATGATGACGCATCATAAGCCAGCAGGGACTCGTGTCTCAAGTGACCTTGCTGGTGCTAAGTTACAATCATCAATGAGAGTTCCTGTTCAAGGGGGTTTATCATCCAAAGGATGAAACATACTCCATGGCAGGGCTTTCCATGGATCAAGTGACACGCTTTTACCATCAGGAGATCTGGAGACACTATCCTCCCAGGCCTTGGTTTTTGCTTCCACCCAGCGTTCCATCTGCCCATACCATGCATCATACTGTGGGCCCTTTTTTTCGTTTCCATGCCATTGCAATGGTTTGTTTGGTTAGTACACACGCCATGTCCATAAGTTTTACAATGTGCTTTATCTTAGCCAGTCTAGGATAAGTTCCCAATAGACATTCTTTAGGGGACCAGTCATATCGAGACATTCCAGCCTTCTTACAAGTTTGCTCTACCTTAGACCACAGGCACCGCACTTTGGAGCATTCCCAAAACATATGTAGCAGGTCTTCCTTCTCTGCGTTGCACCATGAGCATTCAGGGCGAGCTTGCTTGTTAAACTTGGCCACTCTGTATGGGGTCATGTATGTACGATACAACACATTTAGCTGTATTAGCCAAAATCTAGTATTTCGGGACACTTCTCTGGGGAGCGCGAGGGCCCTTTCCAACTCCCTGTTCACAATTGCCAGCCCTAGATCTGTCTCCCATCTGGATTTCAGTTTGGTGCCTCGAGGGTTGGTTTTATCTATTAATTGGCTATATATTTGGGACACCAGCTTCCAGCCATCGCCCAGGTTGTACAATAATGTCACAAGGGGGTTTGCCTCAGGTTCAACGGGCCACAGGTCCCATTTTGCTTGCACTACGCTGTGGACTCTCTGATACCACAGGAATTGACCACCGGCATACCCTCCACGGAGGGTCTAGTACTCGTTAGGTCTGTGCTAGTGTTGTATAGGTTTGAGATCATTGGGACTTCAGGGGAGTATGAGTGTTCTAAGTGTAGGAGTGCTCTGGTTCTGTGCCATATTTGCCTCCCCAATTTCACTAGCAGGGGTGCATTGCTCAGATGGTGCTGGGGCGCCCATATGAGTTCTCATAGCCGCAGTGGGGTTACCAGGTGTTGCAGCAGTGCAGTTTCAGTCGTGACGTCGTCTGACAGCCATCGGGCCACAAAACTTAGTTGAGCCACTAGGTAATATTTCTCTAGATCTGGGAGCTAAATACCAACCACGCTGTAGGGTATGGTCAGTGTGGACAGTGCCAACCTGTGTCTCCCTGTCCCCCATAGGAACCCTATGACTCGAGCAAATGAAAAAAGGGGGCCTTGATGTGATAATACACATTTTGAAAATGATAAAGAAATCTGGGAAGAACGATCATTTTGATGACCGATGCCCTGCCCATCATAGATAAGGGAAGTTTAGACTAAGAGCCAATCAATTTGCGTAGGGCCTTGAGTGCAACTCCAGTGTTATGTTCGTGCATCAGTTCGGGCGTGTGCATTATGTTGACACTGAGGTATCTAAATGAGGCTAGTTGCCATTGGATTCCTACCTCAGACAACTCTTCTATACTCCTACCCCTCAAGCCTGCCAATGGGAACAGACAGGACTTTTGTCTGATGAACTGTATACCAGAGACCCTGGAGTAGTAGTCCAGGACCTCCAACATAGTCGGCACATTCAGATGTGGGTCCTTGACATACAAGAGGACATCGTCTGCGTATAGTGAAATGATATGATGTACTTCACCCACCTGTATACCTGCATCAAAAAATAGCTTCCTGAAATAAATAGCGATTGGTTCTAGTCCCAGTATGTAGAGTATAGGGGATAATGGGCAACCTTGCCTAGTACCTCTGCATATGTCCCATGCCGAGGATACAAACCTCCCAGACTTCACTCTCGCCCTAGGTTTAGTGTATAGAACTTTTGACGAATAAGCTGGTCTTAAGCATCTGGATCACAAGTGTCGCTCTCATGCTTTCCGGCAGAATCCCCAGGTCGTACGCTTCCTGGAATACTTTGTTTAGTAGCGGTGTGAGGGATGATTCATACGTTTTATAAAACTCCACAGGCAGCCCATCACTACCTGGGGTTTTACAAGCGGCTAGAGATTTTATTGCCTCAGTGATGTCCTCGGTGGTAATGTCGGTGTCTAGGGTCTCGGTTTGTGTGGGTGTTAACTTAGGTAGTCCAATTTCCTCGAGTGTGCCTAGAATTTCTTCTGGGGGGACTGGGGTGCCGTGTGAATACAGCTGGGTGTAGAACAGTTTGAAAGTGTTGTTAATATCTTGTGTCTGGTGTAGGGTGCCGTATGCTCCTTTCAGCGCTGTCGTTAGGTGTCTGGGGTGTTCCCTCTTACAGAGCCAGGCCAGTAGGTGGCTGGGTCTATCTGCCTCCGTGTGTGCCCTGATGGTTCTGGCAGTGTAGTCGAACTTGGCTAGCCTGCCCCATGTATCTTTGCATCCGCCTCTAATGCGACTCAGTGTGTCTCACTCTTGTTGTGTTCCTTGGGTTGTGGACTCTATCACTTTGATTTCGTTCTCACGCTGTTCTAGCTCAGTCTGTAGTAGTCTCCTGATGCCACCTGCTTTCGCTATGATTTTTCCATGCACCACCACTTTCAGGCCCTCCCATACCGTTCTTAATCGTTCGCCGCTGCCCACATTTTCCCCAACATATTTCTCCAGGGAATCCCGAAGGTCATTTCTAAATGCAAGGTCCTTCAGCGCTTCAGTGGGCATTCTCCATAGCGGGGGGTCTGGAGACAACCATTCTCCTTTCTACCATTAGGGGTGAGTGGTCAGAGATAGAACGTCCCAAGTATTGTGCCATTTCCATTTGGGGGAGATGCTCCCTTCCTGTGAAAACATGGTCTATCCTAGCGTACAGGCCACGTGGGGATGAGAAGTAAGAGTATCCCCGCTCCCTTGGGTGCAGCTCCCGCCAAATATCGGCGAGATCAGTTGAAGTCCCCAACCCAAATGAAAAAGCCATTCCTATATTGTATTATCTTGGTGTACATTAGATCTAGATGGGCTGGGATGTTATGGTTGGGAAAATAAGAGTTCACTATGCATGCTTCTAGCTTCTAGCTGCTCAATGTAGCCCCATATTATCACATACCTGCCCTCCGGGTCTGCTTCTGTCTTAACTAGCTTGAAAGGAAGCAGGGGATTTATCCACGTGAACACCCCGCTTGCGTATTTGGAATAAGCTGCCCCAAACCCTTGCCCCACAGTGTTCCTGTAATTTGACCATGGATTCCTTTGTCAAATGAGTTTCTTGTAATAGAGCTATTCCTATCTTCTTTCTATGTAAGTAGGATTTAATTCAGTTCCTGCGAAGCTAAGTACCTAAACCCCATACATTCCATGTTAACACCTTAATGTGTGCCGGCAGGTCAGTTTAAGGACGAGTCCCAGGGTTGTCTTCCCACTACCCCTGTCTCTTCCAATAGCCGTTGGACAACAAAGATACCCTGCTACCCAGGTGCCCAGACTGAGCCTGCCCCGCTCCCATACCCCCAATCCCCTCCGACCCACCACATCTTCTACTGGAGACTTCATAACTACCCAAACGTTCACTAATGCGAACGAAAAAACAAACAACATTAACAACAATAAATGCAGGAGAAACGGAGGCGACGAGTATTCACCCCCCCGGTAGGTAGATTAGTTAGGATATTAGTAATATAGTATCCCCCTTCTGAGTTCTGAGTATCGGCTTGGCCGCAGAAAGGCACTAGCTTGAGATCCAGAGATGGAGCTGGGCAACTGTTTGGGCAGTTGGGAGGGAGGGGGGTTATGGAGTTGTGGTGGGCAAGGGGGGGGAGGGAGATGGGGGAGTTTGAAGAATCAGTTAGGGAACAAGCTTACACCCACGCGCTACTGCGCGTGAAGCGGAGAACAAGGGTGGACAGAGGTGGGACTGGGTACGGATGAGAGATGGGAGACCTTAAGATAGCAACCTGGAATGTCAGGGGGCTTAATAGTTACCTTAAGAGGAATAAGAACATGATGTATCTTAGAAGGCAGAGAATAGACATCGCACTATTACAAGAAACTCACCTTACGAGAGAAAAACAGGATGTGATAAAGAATAAATGGAAGGGGAGCACCATAGGGGCAACGTATTCAGCATACGCTAGAGGGGTAATTACTTGGATCGCACCACATGTCCCCTTTCAGTTGTTACAGTGCACTGTGGAGTCAGACGGGAGGATGTTGGCGATACGAAGATTGATAGAAAATAGAGAGTTGTGTATCGTTAATACATATGCCCCGAACCAAGATACTGTGGCCTACTTCAAGACCTTATATAGCAAAGTTAGCCTGTACCTCGGGGGTGCAGTTATATGGGGAGGAGACTTTAATTGCACCCTGGATCCCAGGGTGGACAGATCAGACAGGAAGCTAGATAGGCCTACCCCCACAGCCAAAACCTTGAGCACCCTGTTGGGAGACTTTCATCTGGAGGATGTATGGAGACTGCACCACCCACAAGAGAGACAGTATTCCCATTACTCGGCCCCACAAAACTTGTATACATGGCTAGATTATATGTGTAGCTGACGGGGGAGCTTGTGCGGTCGGAACACAAAGCGAGGGTCCTCTCAGACCACTCGCCACTCATCTTAACATGGTAATACTTGCCTCCTAGAGCTAGGATCCCAACGTGGCGGCTCAGAGCCGAGGCATTGATAGACACAGTGTTCAGAGAGGACTTGAGGGAAGAAATTGTAGAATATTTCGAAAATAACACTGGAAGCGTAGTATCAGCTGGTACTCTATGGGAGGCATTTAAAGTGGTGGTGAAGGGAGCAGCTATATCTAAATCCAAAGGCCTGCAAGGAGGTCTAACGCAGGAGTCGCAAAAGGCAGAGGTGAAATGAGAGGCGATTATGCAAAGTGGAGAGAACCCCCTTGAAGAAGCCGAAACCATAAGTCAATTGCAGCAGGAGTGTAGAGGGCACTGGGAGAGATTATGCAACATGACCTACAAGAAATACATAGGGAGGCAGCATGCTCAAGGGGACAAGCAGGGGAGGTTGATAGCATGGCTATTTAAAAAAGAGACACCCAGATTAACGATCAGAGCAATAAAGGGGGAGAATAGACAAATATTTGACACCCAAGAGGGAGTTAACAGTGGGTTCCTTGAGTACTACCAGCAATTGTATGGAGGCGTGGATGGGGGCGAATGGAGTGAGATGGTGGAAACACTGGAGGATATTGGCTTGCCTAAATTGGGAACGGAAGAGAGGGAGAACTTAGAGGCCCCAATCACGGTGGAGGAACTAGAAGCAGTGATTAAGCTATTACCTACTAGCAAGGCCCCGGGAGCGGACAGACTCCCCAGTGAGTTCTATAAAACATATAAGACGGAAGTGCTCCCCACGTTACTGGCAATGTTGAACGAAGCACTAGAAATAGGGATACTGCCGGAATCCCTGAGAGAGGCAATTATTATTCCGCTTCTCAAACCTGACAAGCCGAGCATGGACTGCAGGTCGTATAGACCGTTGTCCATGCTAAACCAGGATAGCAAGATACTCACGGCTGTGCTGGCAAATAGACTGAGAAAAGTTATTCACAGACTCATACATCCTGACCAGACCGGATATGTTCCACACAGAAGCATATGCGACAATCTCAGAAGGCTCCACCATGTCATAGAGCAAACAGAAAGGGACTTGCACGAAGTTGCAATTGTTTCATTAGACGCGGTGAAGGCCTTCGATTCTGTCAAATGGCCTTGGCTGATGGCAGCCCTAAAAGAATATGGATTTGGGCCCGGGTACCTAAAGTGGGTGAAACTACTGTACAGTAAGCCACTAGCTAGACTCAAGACGGGAGCGATCATCTCAGAGAGGTGGCAACTTAGTAGGGGCACCAGACAGGGATGCTCTTGGTCCCCGATGCTGTTTATCCTAGCACTGGAACCCTTAGCGATATATCTGAGGCAACACTATGAGGAAGTGGGGATCTACACAAATGGAGGGCCACATTTAATATCAATGTATGCTGATGATATGCTGTTATACTTGAAGAATCCTGAGGAAAACCCTGCAATATATCCTAGAAGTTATGGAGCGATTTGCGCAGCTCTCTGGCATTACTGTCAATATTAAGAAATCATGCATATTCCCCCTGGGGAGATATAAGGGGATTCCGCAGGAAAACCTACCAGTATTACAGATACATTGGGAGACTAGAACCTTTAGAAACCTGGGGATCGATATTTATCACACAGTAGAGGATGAATACAAACATAACACAGAGAAGGCAGTGTCAAACATAGAGAATAGTATGAGATTTTTGGGCTAAGCTCCCTTTGGCCATGGTAGGGAGGGTGGCACTGTTGAAGATGATGGTATTGCCAAGGTTGTTACACTTTTACGGGAATATACCAAGAGATTCTTCGTTAAACTTCAAAGCATATGTAGAGGGTTCATATGGCACAACACCAGGAATAGAATAGCCTTGTGGAAACTGCAGAACATCTATTATAAAGGGGGCATAAAACTGCCCAACTTTGAGGTCTATCCTTTGGCCAGTCAACTACAATACGTGGCTAAGTGGTTAACGGAAGACTCAACGTCAGAGTCCAGACTGTTGAGGTCTGAATGTGTCCCGTTCTTTTTGAAAGAATGTATATGGCTGTCAAAACCAGAACTAAAAGGGTGTACAACGATGTTAGAACTGGGATGGAAGATGTGGCGTAAGGCTTGCCAGGTCATGGAGAACCCGACCCTGTGTTCTCCGCAAGTGCCCCTAGTGGCATTGACCGGAGAGGACAAGCAACTGAGGAAGACAATTCGTAAGCACTGGGAGCCAGTGGGTATTGCAACGCTGGGAGATGTATGGCGAGATGGGAAGGTAATGGAATTTAACGCACTGGTGGAAGAAACAGGTCTACACAAAGGGCAGTATATTACTTACACCAGACTGGTACGGCAGGTGAAAGAGACATGGTCGGAAATAGCACTGGAGGACCAACCCGACACGGCCATAGAAACGATTTATGATATCTCAGAGAGTGGGCACAAGGTCTCCTGGATCTATGAACTGCTGATGTCCAGGGTAGGAAAGGAGGTGACCCAGCTGAGACGGGACTGGGAAGAGGAAGCCGGGAAAACCATGAACGACGGGTTGTGGGTGAGGGTTCAGAGATACCACAAAAAAGTGTGCAGGAATGCGAGGCTGCAACAGATCCAGCTATATGTCACACACAGAGTGTACATGACACCCCAGAGGATCACTTGATTCAAGAACGCAGGAATACAAACATGTCCCAAGTGTGGGGAAGTGAATGCAGGGATTATACACATGTTCTGGGCATGCCCGGAAATTGGAAAATTCTGGGGAGAAGTAGCCCACCGCTTAACCGATAAGGGGATCACGCTAGATGTGGAACCTGTGTGGGCATGCATGGCAGTTTCTTTTTTTAGACCGCGCAAACTAAAACACGTGCATAAACTCAAGGACTTGGCCTATATACTTGCCGAGTGCAGGATAGCCATGGGTTGGAAAGCAAATAATAAACCAAAGGTAGAGGTTTGGTGGCATGATCTCCAGAAATGGGTAGAAGCAGAAACGGCGGTATGGAATGAGGCGGCCAATAGGGGGGATGAGGAAGAGGAATCTCTGATGGCCAGGAGACACTTAGTGGCCACACTATCTGGGTCCACCCAGGCCTGCCTAAGCGACCATGATTCCTCTGAGAATACAGAGGGGGAGGCACCCCCATAGGAGACACCGGCGTATGGTGAAGTGGATTATGCTCGAGTTAGGGGGGAGGGTAATGGGGAGGCAGTGGTCATTTCACGATATTGTATATGATGCTTGAAGTTACATGGCATGCACTGTTGGGTTTATTATTTGTTGATTGGTTGTTGTAAAAATTAATAAAAATGGTTAAAAAAAACCCATTAACAACAGACTGCTCCCAGCGACTGCCATCACTTGACAGCGCTCAGCGGCCCCCCCGTCATCTGGGTCTATTCAGGTCATTTGACGCGGGTAGCGTGCTGGCAACAGGCCTGCACTGGTCTTTTGTAGGGTGGGTTCTAGTGCGCTGCATGTGCGGCACGTCGGGCTCACCGTCCTCACCAGCGATCAAGACGATATTGCAGCGATAATGTGATGTGGTGGCTAATATATCGCAGTCACATGAGATAGCTTCCAGTTCACATATATCCCCACCCCACCACTCATCCCATATCCGCTCATGTGATTGGTTCCTCGTCTCCGGCCAGGTTGTTGTGCTCCAGCCACATGTTGGCCGTGGCGTGCGTCTCCAGGAATATCGCTTTCCCTTTGCATAGCACCTTAAGGTGGGAAGGATATAGCAACATGTATTTGAGGTTGAGTTTCCGGAGGGTTGCTTTTACCGCTACAAAGGAGTTCCTTGAACGCTGCACTGCGGGTGTGTAATCTGGATAAATGACTATCCTGACATTCCCATGTCCTGTCACTGCAACCTTAGCAATAATACGGCTAATTCCCTCTTGCAGGGAGCCGCTGCATATGACGACCCAGAGCATTTAGAGGTCTTCATCCAATCGTTACCAATTGTGGAACAAACCTCGCACATAGGATGATCAGGTAATGGCTACCTTGCTACCTGGCATAAGGAGATCCCTACATTTTGTTAAACTGGCATTTGCATCCCTGAGAGACGCTATATAAAATATGTCTGTCTCTACCCCTCTCTCACCCAGAACTCCATGTTAGTATCCCATGCTGGGAGCCCCGTGGAAGGCACACTTATAGCCTTGCAGCCACTTACACCAGAGGGAGCCCCATAGAGAGTTTCAGTTAAGGTTAGTGAATTTCTGGCGTGCCTCTGAGAAAAAGAAAAGAGTTCTTGTATCTCAATTTACGGTTTTGAACCATTGTATGTTCTTTCATGTTTTTTATATTATGGCACTCAGTTCCACTTTAGAAGAGCCCCTCACTAATTGAGTTCCTTTATATGTTCCCTCTATAGGGAGACCCAGTCTTGGCCCAAGAAGAAGGCTAATTTACCAATCAGCCGAAACGTCAGTGGACGCCACACTTAGAGTGTGCCAGCAGTCCCCTCTTGAGAACAATTGTTGTTGATTCACATCTAGATGTAGATCGATGATTAGGTCACCCTTCGGCCTGGCATATTTGACCATATAGAGTTCCAGAGAAAGGAGCTAAACATCCAGCCCTTTCAGGAACAAACGAAGCTCTTAAATTCTATTTTTTATATGTAATGATTTGTATGATTTTGTTAAACACACAGCTGATATGTAGATTTGTGTGTGTGAAGTACTCGTATATCATGCTGTCGTCTGTATATTTATGTTGTTGCACTGCTATAGGCACTGCTTTGACCAAGAAAGAGTTGAATAGTAAATAGAAAATATTCTTCACGAAAAAAGAAATGATTTCAAAAAGAAAAAAAACAATTCACTAGCTAAAGAATAAAAGCTGTGTGAACTCAATCCTGTATTGTGCTCTTCTACTTTTTATGTTGATTATAGTAGACACAGAGACATCCGTGATAAGTTAAAAACATGACAAAATCAGTAATATTTGCTTAAATGTTTGTAAATTCTTGACTGCATGTGACAGGCACCCTCCTTTTTTTGTCATTCACAAATGAAAACGGTTTTTTAATATACTAATTCTCTCTTTTGAGAATTATTTACCCACCTGTGGAATGGCATCAAGAGAGAGAGAAGAAAATAGTGCATTTGAGAAAACGTCTACATCATTACCAAAATAATAGAATTACAACAGATCCTCCATCAATCACTTTTTTCAAGATGTGTTTGGTCATAATGACCCATGCCAGGTCATAACCCATATGCGCTTTACAGGAAATCTTTGATCATTGACAGCTTTCATTATATAAGTGGTCAGAGGCAACAATTGCCTGTTCACACATGCACTGGGCACCCACCACGTGCTTCCATGTAAGCTTGTGTCCTTGCTAGCAATTATTCAGCTTTAAACAAGTTCTAATAGGGGCCCATCCCAATTAGGATCATAATTACCTCATAGAATCCGCCAGTCTGTGTATTGTATTTGTTGTAGCGCCCAACTGCGCTTATTACTGATGTATCTGATGGTAACTAGTGCAACCTATAGTTGGATAATCTGTGAAAAAGAATATGCCTGGATTAAAAGAAAAGATATTTTTGTGAGGTAGAGTTAATAACCATTCTGTTCACACTTAGGTGTGTCTAATGTCATGTTTACCTTTTTAATATCAAAGCTCTTCACCCAAAAATTGGTTATAGGTGAGTTGGTTATTAGTTCCAAGAATATCTTCGTTTTACTATGAGTCCCCCTTGGCTATTGGACACGGTGTTGTCATGTCATGCTATATGCTGAAAAACATATATGTCCCCAATGTTATGAAAAGTCACTATCACCAGTAACCACTGCATATTCATATCTGCAACTGCAATTGCAATAATAAGTTGTTTCAAACGACGGCTGCGTTCCGCGTGTTTCGGAAGCCGCCACCATTTTGAAACTCCTTATTTGTACCAATAATGTCACGACCGTCATGACGTTATGATGTCACGTGCCGGTGACGCCAATGTTTACTTTTGATTCTTAAAGGGAAATACAGTTTCGTCACAATCATTATAGTGTATGATTAATATTACATACATTTAGCATGAATACTGTCATGCATACTGTAGTAAAGTATGACCTATACTTCACTGATGTGACCCTGTTGAATCCAATTTACGATCCTAAAATACAAATTATTGTTTTACCACGATCTTTTCTGTGTTAAGGGAATTATCACATGTATTTCCCAAAATATGCTATCATGCATATTTAAATTGTAGTGTTGCCTTAGCCTTATCTGGTGTATCCCTGTTGGAAGAATGTTTAGGGTGTCCAATGTCTCAATTAGTTACACATTCATTGATGGTGTGTTCACAAATACATCGCCTGTTTGGCTGAGTAAGTTGGCCACACTGGGTCACAATAAAGACTAATCACTTTAAACCTTGTTTCCCTCTATTTACTTTTGTCCTTTTTTTGGCTTTTGCTCTCCGAGTTACTCTTGTGCTGGTGAGGCGGTCTAGCATCTCTCTATATATAGAAGTACATACAGTCAAGTCCATTATCCAGAGCAGTTTCTGATGCATTGTATCATTAAACCCTTCTAACAAACTCGCAGGAAACATAGCGCATTGCCTAGTGTCACCCTTTTACGTGAGTGTTCGGGTGTCCAACCCCTCGACGTAATGTACACTTATTTGTGATAATATGGACTGATGTAATATCAAATTGCTGTAATCCTCATCCCATGCACGCACGTTCTCTATTGTTATACATCTTATATTATTAACATACTGATCTTCTCACAAACATAGTCATATAAATTGGAACATTTCTTACTATTCTTGGGGCTGATCTATTTCTATTGGGCTTTCTTGGTCAGGTACGTCCCTCTGTCTGATGGGTTCCTCTAGATTTTCTTTACTAGCGGGGGATCTTGGAGGGGTCTTTTGAAACTGGGTTTCATGCCTGAAGCAGCTACTAATGGGAGTTCTGAACTGGTTTTAACTGCATGGTTCAACTTACGATTGGGTTTTACCACATAATTGGTCAATCTTAAAATATTCAGTAAGGGCCTCCCTTTAAAAAGGAGTTGTTAGCATCTGATGGGAAGATGAAACCTACTTGCAATTGAATCTCTGGTACCTCAAGAATAAGCTCCTCACAATGTAATAGTTTGACAGTTACTATCATAGAAAATTGCAATTAAGAGATATTGCACACAATTCCAGTGGGTTCCCCAGCTTGTGTCAGCAGAGTCAGTATCCCACCCATAACACCATATGTGAGGTACTAGGAATGAGACACCGACACAGACACAAACACAGACACAGAGACTTATGGTTTTTGGGCATACACTTTTTTTTTTTAAGTAAAAGGGGTAGGGGAAATGCCTCTCTGGCCCTACTCCAAGAGGTGCTTCCCTATCTAAAACAATAACTAATGTTATATACCAGTTGTACTCTCCTGCCAGGTTTCTATGCCAATTCTTGTGATTAGAATAGCCTTTTCGCTAATCCTGATTGGTTTTTATCAGGACCTTTTTTGATTCATGTGTTCCTTATACAATGTTCAATCTGTCCTTGCCTGGTGTACTTTTCCTACCAGGGGTTCCTTTTATACACACACTTGAAACTGCCCGTTATACTCTCCTGCCAGAGCTTTCTTAGATGCACTCTCTTGCAATTGCCTGGTATACCCTCCTGCCAGGGCTTTCTTAAACACACTCACTTTACAAACATTTGCAGACTTGTAGTTTTGCAAATGTTCACAAGGTGAAGGGCTCCCTTTCTCACCCCTTAACCTCTCTCTGGCTTTTCTCCCCTTGTATATGGGTCCCAGACTCATAACTGTTATGGTTTTGTAAAAGTTCACCAGTTCTCCCCCTTTGACCTCTCTCAGGCTTTGCCTTCATTTGGGTGCAGGTCCTAGACTCGCTACTAATATGCTTCATGAGGTGGGGGGTTTTCTTTTGTCTCCCAAAATGATTCTCTTTAAGAGATATTGAGTCTCTTTTTCTTTCTCATATGTTTCATTCCCTTCTTAGGTTTGCCGACATACCCCGTTGTCCCTGCTTCCCTTGGGTGGACTCACTGGCTCTCTATGGGGTGCTCTTCGTGCCTTTTCTCCGGGTTCACAGCCTCTGCTCCATTGCTTCTGTTCCCCATGTGGTTACTGCTTGCCTGCTCTGGGTGTCTATGGGCTCAAATGGTGTGGAGGCTGCCTTTCGTTACCGGCATACACCAGGAAGCGTTTCTTCCTCTTCCTCTCATTGTGTCCCCGCCACCATGTACCATCCCTTGCAGTCCACTATCCTTGGTCCCTTCTGTGAGCCCATTGGCTCCACGGACCTCGCACTAGCCTTGCGATCTCTCGGTCGGACCAAGAGGATAAGACTCCTCTAGCCAGCGTCTTTCACTTCCCAGTATCTTTCTCCCTCCTTGAGCGGGAGAACACTTCCAGTGAGGGAGCTCCAGCTTCCACATGGCACACTGCTGGTGTCTAAGGGTTCATCCCCTTTTTGGGGGCCACAGTGGTACTCAAGGGTTCCCCCAGCAGTTTCTAGTTCTCCACAAGTTGTTGGGGTGCAGGGGTGCCCCCTTCACTCCTCTAGAACCGCAGTCCAAGGCCTGTTCTTCTGCAACAAATGAATACTGCAACCAGGTCCTCTAGGGAGGGCCTCTCTCGTGCTTCCTGAGTCTTTCCTTGCTTTTATACTGGCCCTGGCCAATAAGATTTGGGGAAAGACTAGACTGCTGTATGTGATTCTTACAGGTAATCCACATTCCTCCATTCATCTCCCTCATCACAGTATTGATCTTATAAGTCTCTCGTGAGCTTTTGGGGATCTTTCTCGTCACAGTACCGGGAAAGTGATCTTCATTCAGGATACTCCTATTCTTCCTTGTCCCAGTACTTTTTAGGGAAATTACAGGATAAGTGCAACCCATGAGTCCATTAGGAAAGGAATTGTTCCTAGTATTGTAAAAAGGGGGTTAGGGTACATTGATTGGTGGGGATACACAGCGTCTAACCTGATGTCATGTCACTCCTTTGAGGGTTGCCACCTCTAAGTGATCCTCCCTTATATAGTCTCCCCCAGGGACAGGAGCAGGTAGCGGCTGCCATCCCCTGGCCACATGGGGCGAGGTCAAAGTCGGGACATAAGTGATGACCCCATCAAATCATCATAGTATTTAGTACTGGGTAGTTTGTTTGGCACTCCTCTCTCTAGGCAAAGGCCTTTCACCATCAATTCCAGCCTGACGCTGTTGCTTTTTTTGCTACATTTGCACTTTACAAAACCAAAAATACCTATTCGATCCCAGTACAGCAACAGCACAAATCTTCAATGTGTGAATAGTCATTTCTGTATTATTTTTTCATAAACATTTTTTTGTGGAATCGTGAACATGGTTTCATTAGATTCCTGGACTTACAGACCTAAAGGGTCCAAATATGAAAAAATATCAAGCACTGAACAACAGCACACAGGGTTTACTTATTTTAGATGCCTGATTTTTAGAATTGCACAGGTCACTGTATTCACAAAGGTGACCTGACTCCATTCAAAAGGCTAGAGCGCCAATGCAAAGATGCGCAGGCCAAACCAAAAGATGTCAGGAGGATGCACCTGAGACTAGCATCGGACAGGGCCCCTGCAGCAGAGGCGTGGCTGGAGGGGTGGGGGGCAGAGGGGGCTATAGCCCCTGCTCCTTTGGTTGTAGCCACGGATAGAAGCTCAGGGGATACAAACAAAAGGCTAGCTAGCCCCCAGTCGTGACAGTCCCGACATTAGCGTAGCCCCGGATCTTTTCCAGACCTAGCAACACCCCTGCCCAGCATCCATGTGATTGCTGGGAGTGTATCACAGCTATCGAACCATAGAAGATCTGCCATTGTGAAAGGTCCAAAAAAGCCAGTCAACATTTGTATCTCTTTTTGCACCTAAAAATGCAAGCAAGTCAGTACCGGTTTCTTCTTCTGCTGTTCCACTTAAACATGTGACAGGGTCATAATTCATCCTCTTATGCATTGCGCATCCCCCCTCTGCCTGTTCCAAACAGGCGCAGGGGATACTTGCGTTTTCTGCACTTGTCAAACTGCATCCATTTTGCGAATATGGATGTGCTTTGAAATGCACAGAAAAAAATACGTCATACCCTTGCTTTGTGCAATTGTGCACAAGAGGAGAGAAATACAATCGGAATCTGAACGCGCCCATCTAAGATGCACTTACTTAAGTGCACTTTGCTGATTGGGCAAAACATTTGGCAAAGAAAGTTAGGTTATATTAAGGAGCTTTTGTACTGTGCCAAATCACCAACATTGTGGTCTCTGGGCCAACACCTACCCAGAGAGTGGCATATCGCGCCCCATGCCCAGCATGTCACGACCATGGTCTGTGGAACAAAGAGAACAAAAGGGATGGGAATAGTTGAAGGAAAAATGTGGGTACAAATGTGATAAGCGACAAGTGTTGGCAGAGGCAGAGTGTAAGACATGGCAGAGGGCTGATGTTTGTGATAGTTTGGCTGCAGGTCCAACCAGGTCTGGGAGAACAGAACAGGTGTGCAGGTATACAGAGGCAAGTTCGAAGGTCTCTGCAATAGCAGGCACTGTTGGCCGTGCGGGGAGGGGTGTTCAGTGTACTCAGTAGGAAGTGGTCATGAGAGTAGTGGCATTTGGCTGTGTGATTGGCTCAAGATGTGCTCAAGCAGACCCCTGAGGCCCGAAGGCTTATTAACCAGAGTTATGCTTCACTGTCCCAAGTGATATCCGAGGGCAATCATTCTAGGGGCTGCATTGTGTTGAAACTGTGGGTAGTGGCAATGTGGTTTCATCTCCTGACGTGATTGTAGTGGCTCTGTGCTGAAGGTCGTCTTAGTTGCGTGGGTGGTCTGTGTTACTTTCGAGTTGTGAAGGTTGAGGCGTATAAGTGTTAAGGTTAGCGGGTGGTTGTATGCGTTGATCACCGGTTATGCTGGGGAATGGTTGGTTTATAGGCTTTGTGCATTGATTGACGGGTGGTTATGTGCTAGTGCATCCCATCACCTGCCCAAAAAAGTATTGAGAATCAGGCCTGAAGAGATGGCGTAATGTTACAGAACAAGCAGGTGTATTTTCTATCTCAGACTGACCACATCCCAAATGACATTTGCAGATTTCAGCAAGGAGTCATTCTGATGTGTTGGTGTGTCAAACACAATGGGGGTCATTCCGAGCATGGAGGTAAGGTGTAAACCATGCCGGTAATGATTTACCGGCATGGTTTTCCGCTCCATGCCATTCCGACCCCTCAGACCGTAAATTACGGCACCGTAAACTACAATGCCGTAATTTACGGTCTTGGGTCGCGCGCGCCCCACCATGGCGAAATTAACGGCATGGCGTAAACCGGAGCTGATTCCAAGTAAGGAGCACACGTAAATTATGGCCTCCTCAAGGCCGTAAAGTACCTTACCGGTATGGAGTACATACATGCATCTCAGAGAAGGAGTAAAGAACCCTGAGCAGTGGAACCCAGAGCCACAGGTGCACACATGCAACACAGACAGAGGCCAGGAGTCTGCCACAGCAGAAAAGGAACACACCCACAGACCACCCCCCTCCCACACCAAGATGACACCAATCGAACAAGCAAGGCCACAACCACACAAACCCCTGCAACAACAACACGCCCCCCCACTGAGGAGACACAGGGAATAGAAGGAGGGGGAAGCCAGGCCCTGCATGCAGCACCAGTGCAGCCTCCGTTACCACCCCAGCGGCCCCCATGCACACGCAGCATGTTCGGCCGCTCTAGGAGAAGTCCTACCAGATAGACACCCCTGACCACCTAGACGGTGACACCGTCACCACCATATTGCGCCACAGACACAAGAAAAGCGAGCACCATACAAATGTACAGTGCCAACCCGGCACAAGTGATGGTGTTGCCTGTGCCCCACACCCATGTCAAAGGCACCCACCAGCACACAGTGGCATGTCACAACCATCCATTATGCGGCCACATATACAAGTGCCGTTACACCTCCCCAAGCACACAAGGGTCCACCAATCCCCAACATGGACCACCCATGAGATACACAACAGTAAAGCTGGACCTAATGCAAATGGAGGCATGCCAAATGACAATGGTGCCCCTGACAGCACCCACAGGTTGTATGTGGCCCAGCTTGGCATGCACGTTGCGGACAGCAACTGCAAACAATACCACTCCCCCTATGTGCAGATGGAATGCAACGCTACCAAGAACCGCACACATGGGTGGGCCCGAAACCAAACAACTACACATGACTCAAATGGCCAGCTGATCACCACGCCACCGCGCCACATGGCCCAAAATGCAGGATGACCTGTCTGGCTGGCTGTTGAGTCGTCTGACTGTGTCATGCAAGCGCACTGGTGCCACGGGGTGGGTGCCTGCATGAACCAACTGCGTTGAAACGATGAAGCCACTGTACGGAGTTCACCCCAAAAACAAACCTGCCACAGAACCAGTGCAACGGCACATGTGAACAGATTCCCACTTTGCCAGAATAAGGCACCCACATCACACTACATCTCCACCAACTGACAAAGGGCTAAGCACACTACACCAGCACCACTCATTGGCGGACACCACAACCGCAAGCGCATATCGGAGGACACACTCCACATGCACAATGTGGCATTCCCCAGCCTTGCACCACATTGGAGACCCATCCCTGGGAGTGGAATTCACGGAGGGCAGCAGGGGTACGAAAACACGTCACCGGCATGGCACCCCCATAGGAGTGTTGGGAATCACCATAGAATGGATCAGAGCAGGATGAATACCATGCTCCACACACTACAGCCATCACACCCAAATAAGAATGAACACAGTACAAAGCACCACAAGGATCCGACATCAGGACACCAGCATGCAACAAAGGAACATGTACCTCAAGATGTCCACACCATCGTTCACGGACCATCATGTATATACAACACCCCACTGCATTACATTGCATCGGACACATATTTGTGTCCCTGATCGTGCCCAATATATCCATGGACATGTCCAGATGGCCATCATTGGAACCCTGCCATGACAGCCAAGTACTGTTCTCCACCTTGACAGTCCACACACCACCTCATTTGGCGACACATGCAGCTGTTGTTGGCTGTCCCTTGACAGCAAGCCACATGACCCCTATCATGAACCCCCTGAACAGGCCCATGGGGCAACCAGACTATGGCCATACCCGTCGATGCGTATAGATGAAGCAGTCACCAGGCTTGCGTGATGCACATATGTGCCGGCGGACCAGGACTGGTGGCTGACCCCTCCAATGATATCTGGTGTCGAATGGGCCCATGCCATATGTGCAGATGGACAAAAAGTGCATCCCTACGTGAGCGGCTATCACCCCTGACATGGTACTGCTACAACCACAGGACGATGCAGTGAAGGCGGAGGGTGCAGTGCCAACAAAGGTCCATTGAGGCTGAGCACTTGAGGGCCATGTAATGCTCTGTACTTACAGTGGACAAGGTCTCCAGGACACAAGTCAGTAGAGGGTGTCATGACATGGGCACACAGGGCAACGGACTTGTGCATACTTGTACACCATGCACTGGCAGTAGTCAATAAAGAAATGTGCAATGATCAATGTCCACAACGGTTGAACTTTGCGACACCAATTGTGTATTGTGATAATGAAAAAAAAAATAGTGCTTACATCAGCAACTGCCCATGCCCCCTCCCACCTCCCCCCAACTCCAGAACACACCATCACCCCTTCCTCCCTCCCCCCAACTCCAGAACAGACCATCATCCCCCTCCCCCCAACTCCAGAACACACCATCACCCCCTCCCCCCTCCCCCCAACTCCAGAACACACCATCACCCCCCTCCACCCTCCCCCCAACTCCAGAGCAGTCGTCCCATGTAGGGTGTGGGGCCCACATGTGGCAGGAATGGCTAATGTCTTTTGCCCCCCTTGTCTGGGGGAGACAAATCCCGGTGACGCAAGGAACGCCGAGTGCGTCTCTCTGGGCTGCATTGCGTGGCCTCACTTGTCGCAGACGTGTCCTCCTGCTGTGGCTCCGTATTGTGTTGCCCTGCCTCAAGGGCATTCGCTATGCGATTCAGGACATGGCATAGCCGGGTCGTGCTGTCCGTCAGGGAGTCGCACAATCTGGTGGTGCAGTCGGTGAGGGACTGCCTTGTTTGGATTAGTTCCTCATGTAGTTCTGCCCTGGCCTGGCGATTGTCCTCAATATAGTTCTCAATGAGATCGCTCAACTGGCGCACCCGGTGATGGTCATGAGAAGGGAGACCATCTGAGGATCCACTTGCACGCTCTGCAGGTGGTGGTATGGGTGGACTTGGGGGAACGACGTCATACCCCTGCGGGTCAAGTGCAAGACTGTGCACGGGTGATTGTGCATCCCCGGAGTCGCTGCATGACGCCAGGGTCACGGGGCATGGCTCCGGCATGTGCATGCTGTCTTGTTCGTCCTCCGACATGGGCCCCTGGATGGGTGGCGGGCTGGGCTCCCACTCATCCGGCGCGGTAGCAGCAGCCTCACCTGAGACGCTCGACTGTGCCGAGCTAGGGGCTTGCACAATTGCTGCCGCCGAGGCTGTGTGGGTTGCTGGTCTGCCAGCTTCAAGTGGCCTTTCCGTAGGCTGGGGGATGTTTTTCTTTCCTGCTGGCTTCGGCCTGACCCTGCCAGTACCCGCAGAGGTGCTTGGGCGGCTTCCTTGGGGGTCTCTGCTGTCATGGTCTGTGCCTGTGGGGGTAGGAGAGAGGGACAACATTAGTGTATGTGCAATGTCCTATTTGCATCCATGGTCGCATGGACATTTCGGTCATTTGCGGTTTGTTCGGTTTGGTGGGTAGCTTTAGCAGTGGTACATGTGCATGGTGATGACATATACACATGTTTGGGAGTGATTCTTTGTGACCTGGTCATCTACATTTTGGCCGGTACCATGCCTACCACGCTGGACAGTGTGCATGATTGGCTGTGCAAGTCAATGCACTATGGTTGATGTGCGTTATTTACTCGCACTTGGGCCAGCATTAGGCGGCACTTGCCTCAGCATTTGTTGGATGGGGGGATGCATTGGATGGGGGGAGGGCAACACGAGAGGGTGCCTTCCATGGCCCCTGGGTCAGTTTACATCATGCAATGGACATTGCCAGTGTACACTGTCGACACTCACCTCCTTCTGCAGAAGTCGTTCCCTCGCACTCCATGGTCCCCACGCCCTCAATCGATTCAGTGCCAATGAGCTCCGCACAGGTCTCCTCCCACGGCTCGAGTTGTACTGGGGTACTTGGCCCACCTCCCGTCTGCAGGGCCTGGCTGCGGTTGCTGGAGAGGAGGCCCCGCACCCGCACCCGCAGGTCGTCCCACCGCTTGCGGCAGTCCCTGGGGGTGTGGGGGGTGTTGCCAACAGCGCTCACCCTCTGTGCCAGTTCCGCCCAGATGGCCTTCTTGCGGAGGGTCGATTCCTTGCGCATGTTGCTACTGAAGACTACATCGGCATGCTCTGCCAGGTAGTCCACCATGGCCTGGAGTTCATCAGGGCAGAATCTCTGCTTGCGGATGCGATCCCCCGCCCTTTTTGGTGCTTTTGGCATGTCCTGCGGTGCCTGGTCCGGTTCCCAACTTTAGTTTCCTCACAGGGCTGCTGGCTGCTGAGGGTGGCAATGGATTGTGTTTTCAAAGATGGCTGCCGCTCTCCTTCCCGTGCGATGTCGTAATTTCCGGTTCCTTTTTTTTCGGTGACCGTAATTTACGGTCACCGTAATTTACGGTCAACGTAAATTACGGTCACCGTTATGCACTGGCGCTAATGCTTACAGGGCGGTGTTGTACTTTACGTGTCGCTGCATGCCGGTAGGGCTTTTTCAGGGGGTTTTGCGGCAGGCCGCCCGGTCCTTTTCCGGCATGGCTGAAAGCGCGTGTCCGTGAGCTCGGAATGGGCCGTAATTTTCGGCCTACAACCAGCATGGTGTCGTACTTTACGCCATGCCGGAAAATACCCATACTTACCGGCATGACTCGGAATGAGGGCCAATGGGTTATGACGAACAGAAAGCAACCTGCAGAAAGTCTCATTAGGCCACAATCCTAAAATGCCTGCTATTGTGGTACGGGAGCTAGGGTTCTATAGCTACAAAAGGGTTATGTGTCATTTGGGGCTTCATTATCCTGCCCTGGCTTTGTAGAGAACAGCACTTGGTATGCTGATACTTGTAGGCCAATGCTTGCAATCTGAAAAAGAAATGCATGGGTCGTTACATGATATGATATGATATAATATGGCATTTATAACGCGCCTATACACAAGTGTTTCAAGGCGCGATGAGGCCTTGGAGGGAAAACAGAGGGAAGACAAGACAACGATCCTACTAGGCCAGGTGACATTGAGATCGTGCAAGTGCAGGGGAGGGAGGAAGGGGAAAAGTGTGGAGGGAAAGGGGAGGGGATAGTGCAGTACATAGGATAACAGTAAGATAAATAAAGACAATAAATAAATAAATCTGCGGCCAGCAGGTGGCCAGAGCAAGGGTAAGTGCAGCCATCAGGTGTCACGTGCTAGTCGGGATACAGAACAGTCCCAGAGTGCAAGGGTTGCCAGGGAGGCAGTGCAGGTGTGCAACTGGCGGGAGGGGTTCTGGGCCCGAGATCAGAGGGTCCCAGGTAACCAGTGCAGTTTCAGATTCAGTGGAAAGCCAGGAATGGCTGACTGTGGGCCTCCATACCAGTTTGGCAGTACAGTAAATGTTTTGGCAGTAATTCCAGTATCACCACACTTTTTTTCCCGGTAGCGGAATTGCTGCCAATCTAGCTGTCCGGCCGCATTCCGAAATTGGAGGTGGACAGGAGGATTAGCTGACGTCAACTCCTCCACTTTACCTCCACGAACTTTATTTACTTCGTCAGAATTAATGCTTGTGGTAAATCCCACAAAATCCCCCTGGAGTTCTATGATCACAGAAAATTGAGATTAACACCACATTAGCACCAATCATAATCCAACATTAAATTTGCAGACCCAAATGGCACTAAGGTAAACAAGTTGGGCGGTAATTCTAACAAAACTCGTAATAAGGCCCAGTGTCACGCACAACATTGGACCACTTCTCAGCAATGGAGTCCTTCTCACGCATCCCGTGCCACATGTGTTATCTGGATCTTGCTTCCTGATGATTCCTCCACTCATTTATCGTGGAAAGCAGAATGCTTTCTGGGGTTCTGGCCTTCTTCTAGACCAGGGGTGTACAACCTTTGGCTCTCCAGATGTTTTGGACTAATGTTGGGAAGGAGAGAGGGTCTTCCCACCACCTTAGGCGATACAGAATGAGAAATAAATGATAAGAGAGCGCATCCAGGGAGCAGGGGGATGGGGCTGCGCACAGAGGAGGGTGCACGATCATTTTAGTGCATGCATTGCAAGCTATATGATAGATGCGGGTGTGAATGGCAGCCATCTTAGAATTTAGGCCCAAGCGTAGCAAACAGCATTTTGTGTATTAGTATTAGACCCCTTACATGAGCGCAAACACCGCCCCCACCCTGGCCAGGTCTCAGAGATCCACAGAACTCCTCCATTGTTCAGAAAGTTACAGGCCCTGACACCCTGGGAAGAATGCGCCCTGCAAAGTCATGAGAAGGGAGCAGAGCGCCTCTTGTCAGTCTCATCCCACGAAACAGATAGCAAGGCCCTCCTGACCCCAACGATCCCCACATGAGAAATACAGCTTTCATTCCATGGCCCCTGCATGCCACAGCACCATCCAAACCCAGACCACTGACCAGAAAACATTTACACCCCTTGATCGATCACTAAGATCAGAAGGCAACAATATCGCACCTTCAGGAATGGGTCACGTGATTTGTGCAGTGAGATGCAGGGTGGCAGCAGAATTATAGCCTAAAACTAAGGTGTGGGACCTTGGGATTTGCTGATCTGTCTGGGAGCGAGTGAAGCATGTGAGTTAGTGTGACCTCGGCTCTCCCCCTAAGCCCATCCCTGTATCTGCCAGGTGCATTGTTGCAACAATAGAATAACATTGTTTTGTCAGAGTAGCTAATTGTTAGGTCAGCTTCACAGTGGACGACAAGCCCACCAGTGCCCACGTGGACGGAGATGGATAGATGAGGACGGATCAATGGCCTGGCATCCCATATGGAGCAGGCCGTACATGTACAGGGGTCCTCCATTCCGTATTGTAGAATTGTACTGTATGTAGTGGCATCATTAGTGATGTTGTTTGGGCTTAAAATGTGCTGCACATGCCTACGGAGCTCAGAGGGTTTCGGCAGCAGAATTTTTTGCTGATGCATTTTCTATGTTGTAGAATCAAACACTTGTTATCCCTGCAAAAGTGCCTTGGGCCTTTTTCCGTAACGGGCTGTATTTTTTTCAGGTGGGAGCGTGCAGACTCCCATGATCCCTAGCTAGAATAATCAATGGTGATGGATCATGGTAGTTGTAGTCTAAAGCATCTGGAGAACCAAAGGTGGCAGACTCCTGATCTAGGTGGATCACTTCATCCTGAAGATTTGAAACATCCATTATAGGTAGTCAGCGTTTACAGTACCAGTCAACCCTAAAATCAGCAAATGTCAACATTTCAGTTGCAGACTGAAAGTGTTGTGCATTTGTACAGCGTTTGATACAAATAAGGGAGTGTTTGATCCATAGTAAATATTCACATTGCCCTGCAGAAGCTTTTTTCTAAAATACCTTGCTACAATTTCAGGCGGATCGGTGAGTCGATGCGTCTTTTAAAAATAATATGTTTTTAAGCAGTACTTGCTAGAACAGCGACTGCCATTTCCTTTCCTTTCATTGTAAATAAAATCTTTTGCTCTTACCCAACACTTTAGTACTAAGTTTATTCATTGGAGGAAGATGAAGGGTTAAATCCAAACCCAGAGTCAGCAACCAAAAGTCAATTAGCAAAATGGCGTCAGCACCTGAAAAATAATTCTTTGCATAATGAAGGTATCCGGTGATGATATCGCCATATATATGGTCGCCATACATATGGTCGATGGGAAAAAGGCTGTGGTGACTTTATATACGGTAACCATATATTTGGGGTCAAGGGCTTGAAAACAAAAAGGTTTCGGGAGTTGCGAGGGTGTCCCGTGCAAGGTCAATGTGATAATGTCCCTGCAAACCACGGCCATTTTTTGGCGACATTTTTGTCAGACGACATTATCACATGGAACCATAATTAATAGGTGGGTTGATTTAAAAGTCACACATTATGAACAAATTCATGGCAACAAAACCTTCCCTTTTTACAAGTGGGAGAATATATAACGATAGGGCGAGATGGCTGATAAATACTTATAGGAGCATGCAGGCGGTACTTGTTTTCTGCCTGCTCTTAGCATGGTCGCTAGCTTGTGCATCGCTTACTCAGCATCATTATTCAGCAGATGCTATCCAAGGCAAATCCTCCATCTTTTGTCCCTTCCCAACCTCGTTTTGAGAATGGAAATGGATTCTGTACGGTAGGGGGTCATACAGCTACTGTCCAATTGCAGAGAAGCCACATAGGGGCCATCTCTGCATAACATTGCAATTAGGGTGAGAAGCTGGGCACCACAGTTGCAAAAAAGCAGGTATGTTGATATTAAGTGGGAGGGGTGCACCAGCACGTCCCTTCGCATCATGTGTAAAGACTTTTAAAACTGCATGGGGAGGGGCGGTTACAATTTTGACCTACACCTCCTGAGTTTTAATGCAGTATTTCACCTCAAAATTAAACAATATTTACTATATGCAACTCCTAGTCAATTCCCTATACGGTATCATTTGGGAGGTGAACTATATTGAATAATACCTGTTTGCTATAGACAAACTCATCTCTACTGGACACAGGATTTGCACATGTGGTGTAACATAGTCCCCTTCCTCATTCTGGGGATTTCTAGTCGGGTTATCCGGGTGCGGGCCCTCCCAAAGCTGGTGTATGATGGCCTGAGGGGCAGTATGGGGAAGACCACCCCTGGTCACCCTCACTTAGCATGGCTACTGGCAGGAGGTAGTCACATGCCTGAAACATGTGCTTCTGGTTCTCTAAGGAGCTTGCCTGGAGACCCGTGACTGCAGCCAGGGCGGTGCTCCCCCTCAAACCCAGTCTAAAATCAGTGCAGGCCCCAAACTCACCATAAACTATCATAACAACTGTGCTTGTAGTCAGTCTTAATTCAGGTGTGTCTCCTCTGTAGTTACCAGATGCCAGCACACCACACACTGGAACATACGCTACACTTGACTGGGGAAGCAATTCAACCGTAGCCATCTCACAACAGCACTTATTAGGATACAAAGGTGCAGGGCCTGACACCCAGACTGACCCAAAGGGAGGATTGGCTACAATATTAAAGGGCTGCCCTAGGAAGGGAGCTGTGGGCATTTGTAGAGGGTTGTGGCCAGAACCTTTGATGGAGTTAGTGATTGAGGAAGGGGGCTGTTGAAGGAGCGTGGAGAGAGACAGGAAGAATACAAGGGGCCTGTAAACAAGGGATTGCATCCAATTGCCATCCTATTGTCACGTACTGATACCATTGTCAAGGATACATATAGTTAGCAGAGTGGTGTCAGGTTCCACTACGTTCACTATCCACTGTGCTCAGCTGCTTTTATGTCCAGTTAGCTAAGATAGCAGAGGATCAGCTATACCCAGTTAGATAGCTGTCACATTCCATCATGCCCAATTACAACATCATTGCCATGTCGAACATTGCCAGTTATCTCAGTATGACCGCATTTCGATATTTGTAGTTATCCCAGCAAAGATTTCAATGTGCCTAATTAGCACTTGAAGACCGGTTTCATTGTGGATGTGTGTGTCTGTGGTGTGTGTGCAGTGATGGGGATGTGTGTGCGTGTGTGCACTGCAGGTTTAGTGTACGTGTGGGTAGTGCTGGGGCAGTTCTTAAGTGCTGGTGGCAGGCTGTGTGTGTTTGCAGAACTGCACTTAGCGCAGTGTCTCTGAGTGAGTGTGTGTGTGGGGGGGTTAGGGGGTGCATGAGAATTGTAGTGATATAGTGCTGGGTTAGTGTGGTTTTGTATTTTGAGGAGCATTGTGTTTGAAGTGTAATGATGTGCTGGTGTGTAGTATGGGTGCACTGCTATTGGGATGTGCAGTGCTGTATGAATTATGTGTGTGCTCAGTGAAGTACTGTACGAATCTGTGTGTGTGTGCGTGTAGATGCTGAAACTCCACTTCATAAATAGCAAAAACAATAATAACGTTTAACTTTAGATGCTTCACAAAAGAGAAGCTGCCATTGGGTTAGGCTGTGACATCTCTAGTCCAACATGACCAGTCAATGATCTACTGTGAAACACTCCCACGGGCTTTGTACCTCTTCTCCTATTTATCTCTCTATCTCCCCTCTCGTGACAATAGTGTTGCCACACTTGTTGTTACTTTGTGACACCAATGAGCCAAAGCTAATAAGACTGATGCTTAAGAAACTAACTTTTTCGCTTTAACTATCCGTGCTTTTCTATTGTGTGAAAAGGTGCCCAGAGGCTTTAGTTCTAGCCCAGGACATTGCTTCACAGGTGTGGCATATTTACTTAACACGCTTGCATGAGTCAATTAAGAAAATGGCCTCCTCCTCTTAGAACCTGATTTTCTGGATCTATGTTCCTTAAAACAATATCACAAGTTTTGACCTTTGAAATATAAACATCTTGAAATACATCATGAAAGCAAGAGCAGTCTTGCTGTTGATCTTACTAACCCTTGTACACGCTTTCCCTGGGATTGGTTTGGAAATATGTTGTGCTCCCTCTGTTGTTATATTCATCCTTTCTATCCTGGTGTGCGCGCATTCTCCTGTCCCCTTTCTTTTTCCATGACCTGTGCAAGGAATATACCCCTTACATACAGTGGTGGCAATTGGCGCCCCACTCTTCTGGTGATTGGACTTAATTTGCTGCTTGTATGACCAACCGCCCTTTAGTAGTGAAGAAAACGCTTTGTCAGCTTTGCACTGTCACACAACTGGTTTGGAGATTATTGTATTTGTGCATTTATAAAAGCAGTGTTGGCCAGTAAATACAGCAACGATCGAGTGTAACTCGTGTGCCCGATTTCCATTACTAATAGGTGAAAGTTATGACATGTCAGCTGCGGGCAGAGCAGGGAGATTACGGTGGCAAGAAAAGTAAGGGATTGACGTGGGAGGTTAAGGGACTCTATGGGAAAGTAAAGCAGGCGGGAGGGAGCAGAAACAGAGGAGAACAAGCATGGGCAATGCCAACAGTTTAGGCTTTTGTGTAGGCATGGGTTAGGCACTTGCCTGGCACTGCCGTAGTGGTATTAACTGGCTAATGATGGTAGCAGGTGCAATATAGTGTGAGTACCTCGGCATGTAATAGCATTGCCTGGCAAATACGTAATACTTATGCACAAGCCAAAACTGTTGGCTTTGCCAAAGCTTGTTTTTAACAGGGCTTCAGTGTAGGGCACGAAAAGTGCTTACTCTTACTCCACTGCTAGTAAGAAGAGCCATGGAAGCACCCTAGATCATGCAGGAGCATGCATGTTCACCCAGACTGCAGCATAGCTGACTCCCTCCCCGCTAAAATGGCCGCCCCACGGACTACAATGTGTAATTTCAAAGCACCAGTCTCTTTGCAGCGACCCGATTGGTCAAACATGCGGCAAATTGCCAGCCCCGGCCGGAGCCGGACGATCCAAAAGGCGCATCTCAAGGCCTGCACCACTCTCTGCAGCTCTCCTGTAAGTAAGAAGAGCCCTGGACGAACCCATGATCATTCAGGAGCATGCATGTTCACCTAGAATGGAGCATAGCCGACTCCCTCCCCGCTAAGATTGTTGCCCCGCGTACTACAATGTGCAACTTCAAAGCACCAGCCTCTTTGCAGCGACCCGATTGGTCAGACGTGCAGCAAATTGCCAGACCCGGACGGAGCCGGATGGCAGAATCGGCCGATCCTAAAGGTTGTATCTCAAGGCCAGTGCCACTCTCTGCAGCTCTCCGCTTCTCGCCGCAATGGACGTGGACTGGAGTAGACCCAGCCCTCCCTGAACGTACCAGTGCACTGCAGGCACTTATCTTGATGTTCAGGAGGGCCTTGTGAGCCTTTTCTGTCCTCGCCATTATCCACTACCTTGCCCTACCTCTTTGCTTCCCCCTTCAAACTCAGCCGACCCCCCAAAATGGGTGACTAGCCATGATCATCCCAATGCCACCACTGCCCTAACCCAACCAGACGGGCCGGAATGCAACCTGTTAACAGGTCCTCACATAGAGCACTGCGAAGCCCCTGTAATGTGGCCAACCCCTGCTCACGCAACACCACCCTCACAATGGCTGATAACCCACCCCTGAGGGCACTGTGCCATACCACCCTGGAACCCCCCGGCCCCCACTCGGATTCTTCGACCCTCCTACACACGACTAGTTATAGCGTGAGCCATCCAACCCCTGAAGCACACCAGCCCAGTGCAGGGATGAAAACTAATGGCATGGCGGCAACCAGCCCACCAGCACTAATGCCCAAACTTACTGCAACCATGACAAGTAAGAATCCCATGCTGCCACCTTGGTTTATGCCCCTCATCATTCAAAACCTACCACCCCCATGCCTATGGCAGTTCGTAAGAGCGGACTAGCAATTAGATCAGCCAAAACCAGCCCCTCCCACCTTCCAGCCAGCCTGGATAGAAGGAAGCATCACTTGGGCCTCAGATCACATCCCAACCGCTGTCCATCCTCAAAGAACAAGCCCCATGGACAGCTCTGCCTGGAGGAAGTAATCATTCACATGGGAAAAGAAAGGTGCCTCTGACCGCAGTGAATTGCATTCACCGCGCTAGCAACAGCAACCCCCCATACGTTAGGGACACGTCACTCAACACCAAGAACACCCCACCTAGCAGGACCTCTGTCATACAACCGCAAGTAACTAGCCCTGAGATACCACCCGCTCCTAAAGCACAACCACCATGCCCCCCCACTCAAAGGAGCCCTTACCAATGCCAGATCGCTCCCAGCCCATGACCTAGACATAAACGATTTAATCACATTGTAAAATCTAGACCTGTTAGCTATCCCTGAACCTGGCCCAACCAAGCTTCAGGCCCTGCCCTATCCCTAGCGCTTCCTGAAGGCTTCAGTACACTAAGATGATACAGACAGGACATGAGGGGTCGGAGCGTAGCACTCATCTTCAGAGACTCCTTCCAAATCAGACCCACCAGCAGATCTATGGTTGGGAACTGCAAGCTCCTCTCTGTGAAGCTTACTTTCTCCCATTCTGACTGAACCACCATTCACATTATCTGTCGACCCCCAGAACCCAACACAGTCTTTGAGGCAGTCCTCATGCACATGATAGGTGAGAACATCAAACCCACATCCAAAATTCTACTCCTAGGGGACATAAACCTATGCCTTAATGACCCCACCAACGCAACTGCCATTGCAGTTTAGGTTTCAAACCCTGTGCCGCGGCGGTTCCATGTAATAATGTCCCTGCAAAAATGTCTCCTGACAAAAATGTTTTTGTCAGGAGGGGACATGGGACATCCCTGTAACCCCTCCCCATACATAATGTCACCATATATGACAATGGCTTTTCCCGGCAACATTATATATGGGGACATTATGTATGGCGACAATATTACCTGATACCGTCGCGGCTCCCACGCACACACAAGGCAGAACACCAGATTGGATAGCTGACCTAAACAACCAAATCACTATCACAGCCAACACCTCATGCCCTTGTTCAGACCGCCACACCATTAGTTTCACCTTCCCCAGAGAAAACAGCTGAGTCCAGCCATGCCAAATCCTGGTCATGCAGCACACAGAAGATATCCAAAGAAACCAGCATCCCCTCCCTCACCCCACTCTGCCCAGAACTTCTTAAGTCCACAGACCCAAACGTACTAGTAGATAGCTACACTAACACCCCAACCAAAGCTGTACACTTGGTAGCTCCTCTACTCTTGAAGAAAGCCAAACCAGGCAGTCATATTACCCCTTGGTTCACCGAAGACCTCCAGGACTTACGCAACAAAAAAAGACAGGCGGTTGCCATGTGGTGGAAAGCTCCATCAGCCATCTCCAAATCCATGTTCAACAGGCTAGCTATAGAATACAAGCATGCGATTATTACCACGAAAGTGAACTCTTACAACAATAGAATAGCTAATGCCAAATCCAACTACCAGGAACATTTAAAATCCTTAGAGAATAAGAGTCACCATCCTCCCCTCTCCACCATTTCCAAAGATGAGAATTTGTGCTGTTAGATACAGGACGCGATGCGCTTGAAACTCAATACCCTGCAACAGAAAATTGAGAAGAAACAAGCCTTGACCAAGGCACACCCCCACCACTCCACTCCACTCCGACCAAAGTACCCAAGCCACTGCAATTCCGCTTTTGAGAAATATCAGAACTAGAAACAACTAACATTCCCAAAAATGTAAAGCCTTCCAGATGCAAAGGGGACATCTGCCCAGCTAACATTATTAAAGAGTGCACAGAAACCTTAGTACCATTCATTACCCAGTTCATTAACGCCTCTTTTACATCCAGCTTTGTCCCGGCTAGCCTCAAAGAATCCTGGGTTCTACCACTGTTAAAAAAACCTACACCCGACCTTCCAATCCCAAACAACTACCGCCCTATTACCACAGTACCGTTGCTGCTAAAAACCCTAGACAGGGCAGCATACATTTAAATGCAATCCTACCTAGAGAACAACCACATCCTTGGGATGCACCAATCAGGTTTCAGGCCAAGTCAAGTCACAGAATCAGCACCCCGTGACTTAAAAAGAAAAACCTAGACGTGTTCTAAGATGAGGGAAAATCCATGCTCCTCCTCCTGTTAGACCTCTCAGCCTCCTTTGACCTGCTGAATCACAAAACCCTATGCCACCACCTCACAGACGCGGCCAACTTTTTGCTCGAAGCGACATCATGGGTAGCATTCTTCCTAGAGGGAAGATCTAAGAGAGTGTTCTCTGACCTCTGACCTAGCCAGCGCACCGCCCATACCCACTCCCTGCAGTGTCCCACAAGGCTCTTGCATATCCCCTTCCCGCTACAACATTTTCACCAAGCCCGTCTTCGACCTCCTGGATGACATCGGCATTGCCTACACTGACTATGCCGATGACACCCAAATCCTCCTCCTCCTGTCAGGTATTTATGAGGAAGACTCCCTAACCGTTAACAATGTCTACTCGACCATCCAAGCTTGAATGGCAGAAAACTACCTGTGCTTAAATGATGATAACCCGGATACCCTACTGGTGGGATCTCCAGCCCTGCTCAAGAATCTTGACCCCCAATTCTCTTCCTTCACCATTGATAGGATACAGATCCCCATCTCTGTGTCAGTAAAAACACTGGCTGTCCATCTAGATGCCTCACTCTCACTTACCAAACAAGTGAATGCAATCGCCTCATCAGTTGCATATACAGCCAGGCTTATCAATGCTGCCAGACACTTCCTGACACCATCTATCTGCCTACCTATTGCCCGAGGAATCACTGGGGTGAGACTGGATATTGTAACACCCTATGTGCAGGAACTTCCAAACAGAACTTAAACAAATTACAGACAATCCTGAACAATGCCCTATGCGCCGCTCAACATCCGAAAAGAGACCACATCTCTGCCATAAGGAAAACAGTGCAGTGGCTCCCAATTCATGAAAGAATCATCTTTAAAATCAATCACACAAATGTCTATCTAACAATGCGCCTCAATACCTGTCGCAAAAGATCGTGAAATCCAAAGCCAACAGACCAGTCCGATGCATCGACTCTCACCGTCTTACCCTACCAAAAGTAAAAAGAGCCAGATGAGGAGGCTCCAGCTTCCTGACTGTGGCAACAATCAACTGGAACGCCCTCCCACCTGCACTAAGAGCAGAAACCTCTTAATGGCTGTTCCGCAAAGCACTGAAAACGTGGCTATTCGCCTAAGGTGCAGTCTGTCGAGCAGAACCTGTGCCAAGATTTCAACCTAATCCAGCTAAGTACCCCTGGCAGTAGGGAGGATGGTGATCCTTAGTCCTGGTAATACTCTGTCATAAGTTTATGTGCTCTAATGCTTGCATGTAACTGGCTCTGTAACAGCACCCTGCAGTGCTTTACAAATGGAAAAAGAAATAAATAAATTGAGTGGCTGAAGGCAGATTTGGTTGAGACATTTCTATTACACTACATTTACAGCTCCAATTAAATCATTAACTCTGAGAAGACTGCTTTGAAAAAACACTGTCAGGCACTTCCAGTGCAAAGGTTGATGGTAAGGATTGAATAGAGCTCAAATAGTTCCCATGATGAGGTGTTTTGGGCAGGGAGGGGCAGGAAATTGGTGGGAATGGCCATAGGGATTAGCATGGCGATGGGCAGTCAATGGGTGGGGAAAAAGCTAAATGCGTACAAGCTTTGTGTGCCTCCTCATATGCCATATCCCCCTATCTGTTCTCTAATGCAATCGTTTTGGCTTATAGGTGGCGCAAGTGCCACCTAATTGGCCAAACTAAAAATGAAAGAATGGGAAGTGGCACAGACGGCTGTGAAGGAAGACTGGCTATTACCAGCCGTGCATGCTCACATGCCTCCTGATTGGCTCTCTCCATTCCCCTGGGTGCTACATTCATATAATGCCTTCAAGGCATTTCCCAGGAACCAAACATTTATTGAGAGTTGTTCATCTTTATGTCACAGGCTGAGCATGTTATTAATTGGCTTAAAGGCCTGCTCAAAAACTTCAGACATAGAGGTGAGAAATGGAACAGGAGAATAAGGTCTGTGAACCCCTGCTTCAGTCTACTAACACATTCGTTTGAACCCATTCACCGCCAAGCCCGCACCATAGCTCAGTTGGTTGAGTGCCTACTCAAGATGCCTCCGTGAAGACTGCAGTTTACAGTTTTGAATCTAAGCACGGTCAATATAGACTTAAATACTTTTACCGATGAGTGAAGTGATAGCAACATCAGAGTTGAATGATAACACCAGCTATCCGAAAGTAATGAGTCAACAAAGATATTGCTCTTGTAATAAAAATAATAATAACAATAAGCTTTATTCGGATACAAATACAAATATCCATCACAACAAGCATGGTACATGTAAACACAATCAATGACAAAAGGACAATAGATTCACAATTATAAAACTTCCCACAAATCCATGCCATAAATACATCCTAAAACCAATATTTGAGATGTAAAAATCATATCACATATTTCATTAAATAGTGTATCTCCGCCAAGCAGCATCTAAATATTTAGACAATTCTATGACCAATTCCTGAAAGAAAGAGGACTTAAAAACACCACGGCTTCGCCATAGCTTATAAGGCTATTAGAGAAAATAAAAGGCATTAAAAATGCCCTCCTGTACTTTTTGTGAGTCGGACACATTTTGTTTTTAAGTGAGACACTGATTCGCTTACATTTGGCAAAACAGACAGCAGCCTGGCCTCATGCCCTCCCATTTGGCCGTAGTAGTAGTAGAAAGGGCTAACAATTCCAACCTAAATGTACTGAACTGAGCACTCTTTCTAGGACATAATAGCAACTCCAAATATTGCTTGCAGCCCCAAACCAACTTCGTACACTGACCTTCCACAGTTATGGGACCTAATGTGGCACCGCTCAGGAAATGGCCATAGACCACTCCTCAAAGTTCTTCTTAAAATTGCTAACAAGCGCGTCCGGGCCTACACCCTCCAGAAGAAAGGCATCCCCACATCATTTAATAACAATTTAATGCACTTCAACCATTTCCACTGGTGACCCTCTTTCTGTCTCCATAGTTTCCGCATAATACTCTTTTGGGATAGTAGAGCCACCCTTACTTAGCTGTCAGTAAAAAAACAGTTCAGCCATTAAAC
Source organism: Ambystoma mexicanum (assembly GCF_040938575.1). Taxonomy (NCBI): domain Eukaryota; kingdom Metazoa; phylum Chordata; class Amphibia; order Caudata; family Ambystomatidae; genus Ambystoma; species Ambystoma mexicanum. The sequence goes on along the minus strand of NC_090936.1, from coordinate 98,496,078 downwards.
TGGATTCCGCGTCACTATTCTCGCCTTCCATATCAAAATCATTGCGGCAATCAAGGTTGCCGCACACATTCTTAAAATGGCCGCAATCAAGCAGCTGGATGCGCAGCGTTAGACTGGACATTGAAACCACTACCATCAGCTCCATTGAATACAATATTCCCAAAAAGCCAGCTGATCTTTAACACGAACCACATCTTTTAAGTATCCCCGTAAATTAGTAATTGCATATTTGTTTCAGCTCAAATGAAATCACCATATGCCTTCCTCGATCTCGTGACCTTACTGCCTATGCCAGGAAGCTGATTGCTGCCCTCAGAAAACCGAACCAACATCGCTCGAGCACTCATTGGTTCCACACTGGATTATTGTAACTCTCTACTCCAACAGCCACAGACCTGGGCAAACATGACCACATTTCTGAAATGAGAAGATCCCTTCACTGGCTCCCGGCCAGGGAGAGAATAAAATTCAAAACACTTTCTATCACTCACCAGTGTTTAGCCAGCCATGCATCAACATACCTCATCCAAACAGTCAAAAGACAAGCCGCTACAAGACTGCAGCGATCTGCCTAGAAACACTGCCTGGAGACACCCAGATACAACCGCAAAAGAGCTGGAGGGGCCACTTTCCCAGTCTGGACTGCCACACTCTGGAACAATTCCCCACCCCCCCAACAGAACTGTGGGCTGAACCTTCATGCCTGACATTCAGAAAGAAATTGAAAAGCCACCTTTTTAATGAACATCTACCGCTCTGTCCTTCTTGGTCCTGTACTGTAACTAGCGCCTAGATGCCCCCGGCAAAGTGCGCTACTAGAAAGAAAGAAAGAAAGAAAAAAAGAAAAGAAGAAAGAAAGAAAGAAAGAAAGAGGAAATTACTAGTTCCATAAGATAATGTATTCATATCTACATGATAATATCGCATCCGTTACTGTGAATGCAAAAATACTGAATTTTTAACAACATTTATGTGAAACGAAATGCAGGAGGAGACCCCCCTGCAACCGCTGTCATATCCCCCCACTTTATTGAGTACCCCAACCACAGCCCATCTATATTTTCACATGAATTAGTTGTTAAAACTGTGGTATTTTCGTAAACGCACCAGCAGTATGCGCAGTAACGACGTTATACCGATTTATTCAATACTTGATATTTAAAATCTTTTTAGCATTCCTGCTTTATCCATTGAACCAGGAGTTAGCAAACCTGGACAGTCTAGTGTTACTGATTTTACATGTACAAGAGAGAGGTAATTGCTCTTGAAATATCTTCATGCATTTTAATGACACCCCACATCACTGTTACAAGTTACCTTGGAATTTGAATCAGCCAGGAAAGTAACCATTTGCCTAACCATAACAGGCAATTCATGAGCAAGATCTAACTTAGCCCATTTTATTCTACGCCTTGGCCCCGGTATAGAGACCTCCTCATTAGAATTATTACTTGGAATAGGTTTCCAAGAGTTGTGGAGATCCATTTTAAAATCACTAGGCCATGGTCACTTTCTATCCTAGTGTCGCCTGTTAGCTCAATACAAGCTCAATAAATTCACTAGCCAACACAAGGGCATCTTTGTAACACGGCTCGCTCGTAGGTGCATTTAGGGATGGGATATTGCAAGATGCATCCTCCTCACCCAATAATGATACAGGTTCAAAAAGCGTATTAACATTACCAGCAATAATTATCTTGGTGCCAATGTCCATGTAATTCAGAGTGGGTCTGGTAACAATAAAAATGTTTAAGCACCTTCAGTGGTCTGAGAACAATGCCCGCTTTGGTGGGTCTTAAATAGATGTTGCATAAGATGAACTGCAACACATCATTCAATTTAGAACTCAAACACAAAGCATCTGGGTTATAAATAAAATGATTACAAATCTCAAATCTAAGGTTAGAATGACACCAAATGGATAAACCCCAACTGGGTCTTCCATGGAGCCCCTTCGTAGCAGGTCCCCAAAAGGTCCACTATATAGGGAAATAAAGGCCTTCGTGGGCTCAGGCCTCTTGAAGATGAATAACATTGAAGGATTCGATATAACTTCCACAATCCTGGACAATTAATTTATTAGACAGTCTAGCAATATTCCAAGATTCCAAAATCAACTTGTCATCACTGATCTCTGGAGTCGTGATCAGACCTTAGTTAAGGAACGGCCCAGCAGGGTTTCTATATCAATTTAGAATTTTAGACCTGTGGCAATTCATATAGGGAACATAGATAGAACTAATGCAAAATGTGGCATTATGACCATAGAACTGAGCTTCAGTAAATCATTCCCCAATATATGATATATGATATGATATGGCATTTATAACACGCCTATACACAAGTGTATACACAAATATATACTTCTTTAGTACAATATGTGACTCCGCAGGGGGGATAACATCCGAAATCGATAGCCATGAGACATTTAACCAAAACCAAATCAATTAGAGTGACATTAATAATGTCATACATTATATTGGTGGGATCTGCTCAGGAGGATAGCTCAGGGGCAACATGCTCGCTTTGGAAGCAAGCGCCTTTTAAATAACCTGTCTTATCATATCATATCTGTAAACAGAGATGATATCATTCCTAACAATTCCAAAGCAGCCCTGGATTGACTGATCCACATGGTAACATTTTTAGTAGGGGGATCCGGTCTTTCCCATGCATTACTGTGCAACTTCTTAACTATAGTAATACAAAATGACTGACTATCATCATTATAAGAGAAGAAGCTCTTCCTCCTTCACTGTTAGTGGCGGGGACAAAAACCAATTTGTTGACCCGGCACCAAGGTAGGAAATGCAGAAATTAAACCATTGAAAGAACAAGGCGTAGCTGGTCTACTGGGCGGAACTACCAACTCCTGCAAAAAGTTCGGACCTGTCACATCCCTCACTCTAGCAAACCTCTGTTGTGCAGATTTCCAATGAGAATGTACCAGACAATGCTCATCCTCAAAAGCTATAATTTCCTTACTATTAGAGGGAGGGTTATGAAATCGTGTTACTCCATACTTGGTCAAATCATTCATGCAGATTTTAAAACTTCATTCTCCAGAGAAAAATCTTTTACAATTTTAGAACAGACATTTTACAAAGAAAAAAAACGTGTCATTGGATTCCATTGTCTCCATAGAAACAGTCCTCCTCTTAGGCGCATCTTTACATTTTTCCAAATGGTCCCTTTTGTCCATCTCTGTACACAACCGGAGTGGATCAAGTTTGTTTGAGAGCTTGATACATTCAACAGCACAAAATAATGCACCCCCTACCCCCACAGACTCCACTCCTGCAATCAGATCAGTTGTCAATCGCGCGGTTTGTGAATCCATGCAGGAGATGCCTCACTTTGGGTGGTCTTCAGCTGGTAGAGTATAAATATGGCTGCCTTCCTGCTGGCTTGGGTGGCTAATTTCAAAGGCCTTCGCTGGCACTTCCTAAAAAAACTCATCCAGAATAATGCACTCAGAGCCACCCTCAGCATTCCCAAAAGGGATCATATAAGCGCAGCAAGGTGTAATGCCCACTGGCTCCCCCTCAGAGAACGCATCCTTTTTCCATTGCCAACACAGCCCCCCCTTACCTCGCCAAAAAGGTATCTAAGGCAAGCTCATCCAGAGCCACCAGAACACTCTACTCCCATTGTCTCATGCTGCCCAAAGTCGAACGCGCCAAAGCGGGTGTGGCCAGCTTCCCTTTTATTGAAGCCAGACATTGGAACTCCATGCCAACCTCTCTCAGAGCAGAACCCTCGCACTACACATTCCGGATAGCTCTCAAAACGTGGCTGTTCACCTAAAACCATGAATACGCCCCACTCGCTCGCACCCCCTCCCCCTCTCCTGTTCCCATGTAACCATGTATAATTGAACCTGAAATTTTGCAAGCATTCGACTGTATTCTGTAAGCATTCTACTGTACTCTGTAACAGCGCCTCGATGCCCACGGGATGTTGTGCGCTTTATCAATGAATAAAATAAATAAATAAAATAAATAAATGTGACAGATCACCCTTTTTGTTAAGCCTCAGCCTATTGTAACTACCTAGGATGGGTCGGCCAATTAGAGAGTAAGAAAGGAACATGACTCGATACATCATTGGGATTATTGGGTTGTGGTGATGGGTCAGAGAGTGTATTAGGATTAGAACCAACATCACCCGCATCAAGAGACCAAAAATCAACTAATAAGGTCTCAATTTCAGAAATCAGCTCATTAACCTCCAGGATCTGACCCCCAATGCTAACTGAATTGTTTTGGCAGGGGCAGGGTGTCCTGATTGAAAACAGCCTCTCTTCACCATTGCAACGTGATCCACAGGTTCAAACACTCCTTTCACCAAACAATGTAGCCACCAGCCCAGCAGTGCCATCTCTCTCCTCCAAATAACCAGATTACCTGGATTGCCACTGGTCAGGACACTCCATTGCACCGTCTCAATGATGAGCTGAACAGCGCGACTTAGGCAGAGACTTTGCCGGGGGCGCACAAAGCGCTCTTTCAATCCCTGTTGTGCACAGGGCAGTGTGTGACAAATTGACCTCTTCCCTGCAGGAGTATAAGGATGAATAAAGGCGAAAGCACCCACTCAGTCCTCACACTTCTACAAAGCAAGAGCCAACACAATTGTAAAGGTAAAACATGCACAGTCAAGAGATATACCTCCTTTGCCTTTTGTGGTAACATTGGTAGAGAGAAAGGTATGTTCCTAAGAGGGGCGTGACTGTGGTTCAGTAGCTACCCAAACAGCGAAGTATAATGGTCCAAAATAAAGGACTGTCCAATCAAGGTTCTATGAAAAAAATATATTCTTTAATCAAACCCACCATGTGCAATAATAACTAACTAGAAAACCCTATAAAAACCCACCCCTGTAAAAGGAACACAGAGGGGGTCATTACGACCTGGGCGCAAAGGGATACCAGGCACCGGTAATGACACTGGTGTGGTAATCCCTTTGTGCCCTATTCCGAGGTCCCTTTGCGGGTCCCTCCCTTAGTGACTGGTTTTGCGGTACCGTTATTGACGCCTTCCCATTGAGCCCTATTGGTGCTCAAATGGGAATGGGGAATGGCTTTTCAAATGGGGACTTACCAGTCCTGCAATGGTCGGAATAGACCGGAAAGTCCCCATACCACCAAGTCGATGGCGGTACCGGTATTGGTGCTAGTCATGGCGCTAATAGCACCATGACTAGAACCAACCTCGGAATGAGGGCCAGAATATGCAAAGATAGACGGGGGAGAAAAGGCAAAAGAAAGACCACAATGTTCAAAAGGGATATCTTCTTGCATGAAAAAAATGGATAAAAGTGACCTAACCAGTCTATAGGGTCCAAAAATGGACCAAGGGGGCTGTTAGCAGTCACTGGGACCCGTTTGCGGTTCTTGGTGACCGGCAGCGCTGAATAAGACTTCTTGGTGCTCTGGGTGCTTTGAGTCCCAATCGATGGGCTCAGGGAAAATATGAGTCCTTTTCTCGTGCTCCCAAACACAGAGGAGGCTGGCACACAACGGCAGTGGTCCTTCATCACAGTGAGGTCCTGGCTTCCGCTGTGGTTGGCAGAGATGCAGGACTTATTTGTCAGCAGCAGTTTCACCCCAAATGGTCCCTGGGGATGGTTAGGTGAGAGAGTGCGCCTCTGCCTTGGAACACCTGCCTTTACCTCAGAACAGGAGAACTCTGGAAAGGACTGCTCTCTGAGCAGAGTCCAAAGGAAAGTCCAAAATATGATTCAAGATGATTCCAAGAATTGGTCGAAGAACCCTTCATTCATAGGCAAAAGTCTCCAGGTGATTGGACTAAAGCGAGCTTGCTTAGGGGTCCAATCCCTGCTCTTGAAACAAGATGACATTGCCCTTCTGATGTCAAAACCAAGTGCTTTGCCAGAGCAAGGGGAGGGGACAGGAAAGAGAAAGAGAGGCACGGAGATTCAAGAGGGTGCCAGTCTCCTACTCTTGAATAGAGCTCTCCTGACTATTCTAACCCCACTCCCTTCCATTCTCTTTAAGAACAAAGACCTTTAGAAATGCAGCCCACCTGTGTGAGGCCTAACTGTTTGTGAATGGGTGTGCCCTTTGATTTCTGTTCACATGCCAGTGTCATGTGGAGTGGCTGTGCCTGGAAGAAGGGTGTTACCTACCCTTACAAAGAACACATAGAGGCAATCCCACCAGGATACATTCCTGCCAGTAGGGCAGGGTCTAACCTGACTGGGAGAATACACATAACCCTTACACAGCTGAATTGGGCCGACAGGGCTTACACATGTGCAATATCAATTTAATGTGGCTGGGATAACTCTGAGAGATGCTGCCCACCATACCAGAATTTAGGTATGGCTTATTTGTACAGTTTAGCATGCCGCCAGGACAGGATCTTCAGAGTTATGCAGTTTTTAGAACAGGTCTGCATATTGTAAATGCAGCCCCTGTGCTGCAGAGACTTGAATGTCACTGCAGCGGTCAAGAGGGCACCTTTGACCTCGGAACCAGCTCCCTGACACTGAGAGAACAGGTGCTACAAATCAGGATACTGATGCAGCAGAGCACAAGTACTCAGACCAGAGGACAAGTTTGAAAGTAGTTTTATTTAAATTAAAAGAACATGCCTTAGTGACCCCACTACTAAAAGGGAGTTCCCCTCCTAACTAAACTAGGATGGAAGTATTTGTACATCTGTGCACCCCTCTTTTGAAAACGATTTTTAGAAATGGAGGCAGAGATGCAAAGCAAGTCTGTCCCTCAATTTCTAAAAATCTTTTTGGGTTGGGTGTATTTGTACATCTGTGCACCCCTTTTTTGAAGAGGGGTGCACAGATGTATAAGTACACCCAACCCAAAACGATTTTTAGAAATCGAGGCACAGATGCAAAGCAAGTCTGTCCCCCAATTTCTAAAAATCGGTTTGGGGTGGGTGTATTTGTACATCTGTGCACCCCTCTTAGCAAGAGGGGTGCACAGATGTAGAGGTACACCCAACCCAAAACGATTTTTAGAAATGGAGGCAGAGATGCAAAGCAAGTCTGTCCCTCAATTTCTAAAAATCTTTTTGGGTTGGATGTATTTGTACATCTGTGCACCCCTCTTTTGTAGAGGAGTGCACAAATGTAGAGGTACACCCAACCCAAAACGATTTTTAGAAATGGAGGCAGAGATGCAAAGCAAGTCTGTCCCTCAATTTCCAAAAATATTTTTGGGTTGGATGTATTTGTAAATCTGTGCACCCCTCTTTTGAAGAGGGGTGCACAGATGTAGAGGTACACCCAACCCAAAACGATTTTTAGAAATGGAGGCAGAGATGCAACGCAAGTCTGTCCCTCCAATTTCTAAAAATCTTTTTGGGCACCCCTCTTGCATTGCATCTGCGGAGGGAGGTGGCAGGGACAGGGCAAATGAGACTGTTTGCATGTTTCTGAGTGTGTACGTGGTGAGGGTGAATGCTATGCTAGGGGCGGGGATCAGAGGCGTTGAGGGAGGTAACTCCTCTGAATTCTAAGGAAGGTAACAGCGTGGGAGAGGGTGGGAGTGTGGGGTGAGGTGGGATCACCTTCTTCGGGGTTTAGCGGGGTGGGTGGGCAGTAGAATGTGATAATTCTGCCTTTTGACCACACAAATCGGCCGAAATAAATCAGTCTTTTTTGTGATTGTTCTTCAAAATGCAGAATTATCACATAGAATCCAGTATGGACCTTGTCATACTGTTGACCTTGTTCAGTGTAATAGCATTCAATGGGACAGTACTTGCAGGGCCTAATGGTGCAGAGCTAATGGGCTTCTATATTTTTAAAGAGACAGTAACAGCACTTCTCAGCAGGGCTGTGTAATCTATTTTCTACTAGAGCTGCCATATTTGAAATGGGGCAATGCTGGTATTCCTCAGTCAGTTAGCTTGCTGAACAGCGCTTCTATAATTGTAATACTATGCTTTTGTTGAGGCAATGCTAGTTCATCTTAGTGGGGCTGCTAAACTTTTGATGGGACAACATCAGCACTTCTCAGTTGAGCTGTTACACTCTTATTGACAAGGCCCTAGCACTTCTCAGAAGATATATTTATTTTTATTGGTTATTTATAATGCGCATAATATACCCAGAGGGATCGAACCTGTGTTGCTCCATGTCGTCTTGCTTCCAAGGCAAGCATGTTGCCCCTGAGCTATCCTCCCGAGACTCTGAAGATCTGAAGTACATTTAATGATACAGAACCAGAACTATTGAGCAAGTCTAACATCATCTTCATCATCATCAGAATAACTCAACACTGTTGTGGTTATACAAGAGCTAATATATTTAAAGGGATGGAATTACTCAGAATGTACTATTCAATAACCCAAAGTGCTTAAGCATAGTTAATGTGAAAATACAACACTTCTCACCATTGGGACAGTACTGCCTTGGCCAGAGTTTCACACTGAAGAAATGAGCTTGTGATCCGGGGTCTGCAGCCCACACACATGCATGGGATTCCCAAGCACCCACTTGCGAGATTTGCACCAAATTAGCGAGATTGTGCTCCAAGGTAAGAGGCACACGCGCAGTCTTTGCTCTGATGTTTGACACACTCACAGGATGCAATGGCATTTCGTTCTCCCATCCTAGTTGTGTTGCTCTGCCTTTTGAGGGCTACCACAACCTGGATGATTATAGAGGGGTGGAGTAGGGGCAGTATTTGCCTACTGGAATGCAACTGGAAGGCTTAAACCTCCTTCTTACTTGACTTTAGTATGTGCAGTACATGCTAGCCAATGTTTCCACTGTTCTGCACCCCCCACCCCCTTCGCACCAAGTTGGCGACTATGTGCAAATGCGGTCATATAACTGCTGGTGATGTCACTTCCTATATTTGGGCACCCTTCGGGAAATTCATAAGTCGGCTCCCCTGCCCGGTGTATTTATTTGTTCATTGTTTGTCGGGTCCGTGGACACAATGAATTTATTTCTTTCTGCAATGTTGGGTCCGACCAATAAACCGGGCCGTGGCGGAGGACTTTTACTGCCTCAGGTGCCCCCTGGAATTGGATTATGCTTCTTTCATTACTACAGAAGTAATGAATGTGTATTACAGGGATAAGCTGGCATGTGTATTGGGCACACTACACATGCTCAGGCAGCATCAATCATGCTTTGTAGAGGACAATGCTGGCCTAAATTGGGAACAGCCAGCATAGACATGTTGCTACAGAGGCATATTTGGGCACAACCAGCATGCCAATGTTACATCAGTGACAGTGCTGTTTTACACTGTGGACACTTTGATCATTAAAATGTGTTGTGTTCTACAATGTTCTTGTGTGCTGTTGGTGACATGGAATGTACATGTTCCCCTTTAGAACTGAATGTAAACTTATGGCTTTTTGGTCAATTTTCCTGCTGACAAATGTACAATTTCAGCCCCATATTTGGAGAACAAAAATCTTGTGGGGGGACCCACCCAAACCCTCCCTAGATCGTTATAGCTCCCTCGCTACGCTTGGTCGCCCCCACTATTTCAGAGAAATATCAACACATACATACTGGAAGAAAGCACAAGAAACTAACCTTTGATCACTGGCCCTGACACCAAAAGCTATCTTTGGGACTGCATGGCTATGCCTGTGATGCTATTGTGTCAAAGGTCACACACCATCGCTTTTGAATATACTGCTTTGGGTGAGGGTGTTCACTTTTGGCTCGCCGGCCCACCGGGTGACAAAAAGTTAATGCTTCGGCCCCACATTCAAAAAGGTTGGACAAGCCTGCCTTAAGGGGAGTCACCACTGATGACTCCCCAAACCCTTAGGGAGGGTTTTTGATGAGCGGGCTCACATCCCTAGCATCAAAAGGGGTGTCTCCCCCGTGGGAAGAAGGGATGAATTCCGCAGATTGGTCACAGTACACTGTATGCTTTTGCCATGGAGCCTATGAAAGGGGAATCTGGTTAGCAGATTTCCCTTTCAGAGATGGAAATACCAGCATCATTTTATTATTTAATAAAAATCAAAAAAGCCAGGGCTCCTACACCCTTGCCAGATGGCAATTCATCAGAGCGTGTCCAAGAACAACTGGAAGAAACAGCCAAGCAGTGCGACATGGGTGCAGGCTTTGGCACGGGCAGCAGGATTGGCACGGGCAGCAGGAAGCACCGTTTCAAACACTGATATGCAGTGAGGTGTGGCCAACCTCTTCCTGAACAGTAGGAATGAAGGCAAGAAACAGCTGAACAGTGCATTTGTAATTAATCTGACCACTCTATACCCAGAAATGCCAAAGAATTCAGTTTGCTGTTCTCTACATAAAAGGAAAATATAATTATCATGAGGAAAGCATGCACTATTGTTCAAATTTACAACCACCAATGTAATCTCAGAAAGAATAAAACACTAGATACACAGAGCCTCCTTCACAACGCAAGAAGTGGACGAAGGGAGAAGGGAGCGAGGCTACTGAATATAGATACTTAGGAGTTGTGAATAAGGGTTCGGGCTAACACCATTTCTGTTCCAAGATGTGAGTTGAGAAGGCAAGTATGAATGCCTGTAGACCCCAGAGTGTGTGTCCTTATCAGACAGAACAGAATATGACAACTGGCGACAATGATGGGATGCCATTAGTCATGAGAATATCAGAACTGCTGGCAACAGACAAATAGGAATTGGAAAGAAGAGCTCAAAGAAAGCACACCAATTAACATGCTGAGTAAATTTACCAAAGCGGACAGGCCGCTAATGTATACGAATGAAATGAAAACCTTATGTAGACACTGAGAAAAGAGACAGTAAGGAGCTACAGCTTGAATTAATCAGACTTCTCGATACCACATTATCTCCCAAATTATAATGGGACTGGGAACTGCTGGGCTCTGATTTAGGGTGTCACCCCGAGTTGTCTTTCAGAGGTACTGAAGGGACTGCTGGAACATGAATTCTGGGTCGCCATCGTGGAAAAGGAAAGGCTGGGAAGGATACACACCTAATAGGCCACAAGAATTGGAACCACATAAACAAATGTAAAAGTAATGTCCAGCCCAGCTAATCCGCCACCAATCATGGCATCCATTGATGACACAAGAAACTGGTGGGCTGTTCTGAGAGCATTAGAGGTTAAGCTCCAGCATATCCTTCCATCATGGCAAAGAAGAGTGTGTCCATGTGTCCTGGGTAAGTGACATGTTGGAATGAGGTGAGCACAATGCGATTGCGTGGATCAGTGATCGCTCGGTATACACAAAATTGTTTGTTTACAATTACAATTGACCGATTTTAAAGGGTCACAATTGACCTTTTCACAATTGACCATATATATATATATATATATCGCTTTGGTAATATTACATGGCCACGCTAGTGGCCATGTAGTTATGGTTAAGTTGGTGTTTCCATAGGAAGAGCACTTTTTGGGCGGCTTATAACTTCGCTCTCCCTGGACGAATCCTCACCAAACTTCGCAAAAAACGTATTTGGGCCACTGAATTTTTTTGCAAAGTTTGGTGAGTATTCGTCCAGGGGGGGCAAAGTTATAGGGGGGATCCCAAAACTTTTTTTTTTCCAATAGACTGAATGGGAACAAAATTTTGCTCGCGTCTACAGCCCAAACCGCTGGACGGATTTTCACCAAATTTGGACCAGGAGCAGCGGCTTGGTCCCAAAAGCGTGCTTTTGCAAATTTGGTGAAAATCCGTCCAGTAGTTTTTTAAAAAATGACCAAAAAGTAGGTCAAAGAAAATTAGTGATATCTGTGTTCGGTCTGCGGACACACTTCCCTGTTCACTCCGCGGACAGTGTCCTAATTGGCCAATCGGCTTGCGTGATGTTCACGGACATGCAACGTGTTCGCTGATTGGACGGTGTGGAGCGTGAAGCGCGTCAGATTTTCGGTAGCGCCTCTGCCATCTTGGATTCGCGGTCGTCCGCGGACAGCGCGGTGAAACTTTGTTCAAAATTTGTATTTAGTAGAGTGTTTTGGTGTGTAGGAGTGTTTGGGGAGGGTGGGAGTGTATGAGATAGGATGAAAGTTGTGTCTTTTTATGTGTTAGACGTTCTTTTTGTGTTCGATTTGTCTGCGGACATCACGGGTGTTCTGAAATGTTCTAAATAAACTGAATGGGGGGTGTTCTGAGGACTCAATATGTGTCCGTTTTGTTCGCAAGCAAACTGAAACTGTTCTAAGAACACTCGCAGTGTCCTGAAACGTTCGCAAATAAACAAAATGGGGGTGTCCTGAGGACGCTGTCCGTATTGTTCGTTGTCAAGTTGAATATGTCCTAAGAACACTTGCGGTGTCCTGAAATGTTCGCAAATACACAAAATGGGGGTGTTCTGAAGACGTTGTCGAACACTCGCTGTGTCCTGAAATGTTCACAAATATGAATGGGGGGTTGTGTCTGGCAAGTTGAATGTGTGCTAAGAACGCTCGCGGTGTCCTGAAATGTTCGCAAATAAACAAAATGGAGGTGTCATCAGGACGCTGTCCGTATTGTTCTCTGTCAAGTTGAATGTGTTCTACGAACACTCGCGGTGTCCTGAAATGTTCACAAATAAACAAGATGGTGGTGTTCTCAAGACGTTTCTAAGAACACTCGCGGTGTCCGGGGAATGTTCGTAGGGGGTGTCCTGAGGACGCTGTCCGTATTGTTCTCTGTCAAGTTGAATGTGTTCTAAGAACACTCGCCGTGTCCTGAAATGTTCGCAAAAATACACAAAATGGGGGTGTTCTGAAGACGTTGTTGAACACTCGCTGTGTCCTGAAATGTTCGCAAATATGAATGGGGGTTGTGGCTGGCAAGTTGAATGTGTTCTAAGAACACTCGCTGTGTCCTGAACTGTTCGCAAATAAACAAAATGGGGGTGTTCTGAAGACGTTTCTAAGAACACTCACGGTGTCCGGGGAATGTTCGTAGGGGGTGTCCTGAGGACGCTGTCCGTATTGTTCTCTGTCAAGTTGAATGTGTTCTAAGAACACTCGCGGTGTCCTGAAATGTTCGCAAATACACAAAATGGGGGTGTTCTGAAGACGTTGTCGAACACTCGCTGTGTCCTGAAATGTTCGCAAATATGAATGGGGGTTGTGGCTGACAAGTTGAATGTGTTCTAAGAACACTCGCGGTGTCCTGAAATGTTCGCAAATAAATAAAATGGGGGTGTCCTGAGGACGCTGTCCGTATTGTTCTCTGTCAAGTTGAATGTGTTCTAAGAACACTTGCAGTGTCCTGAAATGTTCGCAAATAAACAAGATGGTGGTGTTCTGAAGACGTTTCTAAGAACACTCGAGGTGCCCGGGGAATGTTCGTAGGGGGTGTCCTGAGGACGCTGTCCGTATTGTTCTCTGTCAAGTTGAATGTGTTCTAAGCCATCTGGCCATGCACCCAAGACTCCATGCCCTGGCAACAACCACTGCATCATATCACATTCATATTTGCTTATAACTTTGGGTGAAAAACAAATGTATAAGGAACAAAGGTATTAGATACTATGGATGTGATATGCTGCTATGGTTCTCCTTATTATTGTATATTTACTGTTTGGTCTAGTAACCGGAGTACATGTATTTCTTGTTAATTTCTGTGATAAAAGAAAATATCATGTTAGTATTAGTATTTTGTAATGACTTATTACATTGTATAATCAACATACTTTTTTTTTTGACCCTCATAATTAGTAGATTATAAATCAGAGTACTGCGCAATTTGCTCAGTTTCTGTATTTGTTGCTAAAATCATTGGGTCTGTGGGAGAAACAAAAATCCATGTTGGATTAAAAAAAAACCTTTTTCTGTTATGCTACAGTTTATTTGTTTGTTTTCAGTGTTCACTTGTTTCTGGCTAATGCTTTATACTTTGGTTTGTTGCATTTTTTTGGAGCAGTAACATATTATTTATTTGTTTTGATATTATAAAATTTTGGAGCAGTTAGATACCAATTGGCGTATTCTAACTGTCTATTTTTTTGATATATTTTAGTGGTACTGATTTATCTATTTGGATATTGTTAAATTTTGGGACAGTTAGATACCAATTTGCGTATTCTAACTGTGTATTTTCTGGTCTAATTTAGTGGTATTCATTTATCTGATTAGTTGTTGTAGAATCTTTGAGCAGTTAGATAGCTTTTGGAGTATTCTAACAGTGTATATTTTTAACACAAGTTTACTTAGGGTTTAAATACAGTTTAGTTATCAAATTTTGGTTTTAAGAACATCAAATAAGCGTTTGTAAGATTTCCTGGTAATCTCTGCTTTAGATTAATGGTACTATCATTACATTCAAACCATCCACATTTCTTTTTTATATATGCAGTATAGTGCCCTGAATTGGTTGTGGCTCCTGCGTGGTAGATTATACCTATTGTTGTGAAGGTTTTCTTACCAAGTGATATTTGACCATGTGTAAATCCAGTCAGCTTGCAGTTGTTTTTGGTACCATCTGCATTGTAACGTAGAAGCATTAGTATTATGTATTTACTATGTGTTTGTATTACTAACGTGGAGTGATTATCTGAATTGCAGGTAGAGCATAATCTACCATGGTTTGCATTTTGTACAAGTCGCTGAAATGGAATGGATTCACAATTTGGTATTGATATATATATGAAGCGTTCATTGGGGATTTCTTCTTGTGTCACATTGTTGCAGAGAGTGCATGTATGTTTCCACATGTATGAAATCTGAAAGATTTCATTTATAGGTATGTTTTTGTTTTCCAGCACTTGTAGTAGTGGATCTTCCTGTGAGTTTATAGTGAATTTCACCATTCCAGCACAGTAGTCCAATTGTTGTCTTATTCCATAAACACTATACGTGTTGTCAGGATTGTTTGCTGCATTTCTGTGAAGTACTAACATTTGCAAACACAATGGGTCTGTACTGTGTAGGTAAATGTTGTCAACAATTGGTGGTAATTGAAATAGAATATTCATTGCTACATTTGCGTAGCAACTTACACCAACTATATTTGAGAATTTAAATGGTCCAGGTAGTTCTGTATCTAACTGCTTTTTTTGGAGTTTGTCTTCCTTCTTTAAAGAAGTACCTGGTTTACTTTCCCTAATTGATTCTTTTTTGCTTGTGGTACTTGATGAAGTATTAGTTTCTTTTACTCTCTTTGGAGGATTTGCAGTGACATCCTGTTGCATTTCTGTTTGATTTGGTTTTCTTTTATAACGTTTTACTTTTTGTGGAACAGAATATGTGTTTAGGTGGGGGGTGTATAGTGAGCGAAGTCTATTGTATTCTAAAATGCAAGGAATATCAGCGTTTATTTTACTTGCATCAAAGTTGATTAGAAATAGACCGTCAAGTGTACGTAAGCGTGATAGTGCTACATAGCTCATGCCTTCTTTAAAGACTGTGTTACCAATATCTATCATTGCTTTGTCTAGGGTACGACCTTGTGATTTATGAATCGTGACTGCGTATGCAAGAGTTAGAGAAAATTGTTCTCTGCGTACATACATATCTTTGAAGAGAAGGAATCTAGCTGTTGAGCGTCCCACCCTTTTTACTTCTGAAAGTTTGTCAAAGAGTATATTGAATTTTGTTGTCACGTGGGTATGTTTGAAAGCCAACAACTGTACCCAGTGTTCCATTAACTAGTCCTTGGTCCACATCAAGGTTACGTTTAAGCATTACTATGCAATTTAAGGATAATTTTAATATCTTTTCTAAGCCTGCTGTGTTTGAGATTGATTTTTCTAAATTATTTAGTCTTGTTGTGGCTTGGTCACACATGGGTAGTGTCATACCATGTACATCTAGTTTGTCTGTGGTGCTAATTTCCATGATTGGTTGCATTTCTTTACTTAGCATGATTTAATTGAATTTGAAACAGCTTGCAAGAGTTGGCATTAAGGCCATACAATTGACATTTTTGTGGGCTAATTGTTCCATAACATCTGTAGCACATGCATTATCGCCATAAAGTGCATTAATGTGCCGGGTTTTCAATATTGCTTCTGCTTCTTTAGAAAGTATACCAACTCTGATACTTTTTAAAATGTTGGCATAAGTGAGATCTGCAGATTGCCGCATGTTTTCTGTTAATTCTCTGTATTGGAAATGTTGCCAAAGGTTGACATTTCCAATGCTGCCAACAGTTTTACGGCAGAGTTTGTGTCCTAATGTTTTAAAAATAGGCTCACCTTTTACTGGTGTTAATTGAAGCAGATCTCCAAAAACAATAATGTGTTTTCCTGCAAAGAGCTCTTCATAGTCTGTTTTGAGTACTTCTTGTAATCTGAGGTGAATCAAAGCTAACATCAGGTTGGAGACCATGCTCACTTCATCTATTAGTAGCATTTTCATTTGTTTCAATACTCTCCGTAATTCCATTGCAGCTTCTGAGGAAAGTTTGTAATAGTCTAATTTGTTTTGGTGTTCTACTGGCAGGAGTAGTAATCGGTGTAAAGTGACACCGCCTATGTTGTAGGCAGCTAAACCTGTGGGGGCAGTGACAACAGCTGACAGTTTGTTGTTTGTCAATTGTTGAAGGAATTTGCTGATGATTTTGATTAAGAACGTTTTGCCAGAACCAGCTTCACCACTGACGTACAGTAGTATAGGTTTGTAATTTTGGTAGGTGCATTCTCTGTTTTCATGTTGTACACCATGTGCAATTTCTTTTGTTACTTCTTGAAAAATGCTACGTTGCTCATTGTTTAGTTTTGATTGTAGTATAGTTACGTCTTCTTTATCTTCATACTGACACATGGTGTTTTCTACTTCTATCATAGCTAATTCTGCCTCATTTATTATTAGTGGTTCTCCCAGTGGTTCTTGGCTTCCTGTTACAGAAGGTTGGCTACTGTCAGGAGTGTCCTTATCTAGTTGGGCTTGGAGCTCTTCTTCGTGTTGCTCTTTATTGTGCAACATTGTTTTGTACTGTGTAAAGTTTACAGCAGTTATAGTGCTTTCATTTGCTTTGAAAGCATCCTCATATGAGTCATAGTTATCTAGTAATTGTTCTTCTTTTCTCCATGGTTTGAAGAGTTGTAGCAGAGACATGTAATATAGTTATTTATGTTGAGGACACCAAATGCACGGATATTGGCTAGCGCATGCGTGTTGATGTTCTACGGACACTGTTCGGGTCCTGAACGAATTAAAATTGCGTCACACGTGAAACGAACATTTAAGGACACTGTGTGTGTTCTTAGAACAGTTTAAACTTGCTAGCGAACAGTAAGGACAAATATAGTGTTCTTCAGGACACGTTCAATTTCGTTTATGTACGAACATTTCAGGACACCAATTGTGTTCTTAGAACATTTTCAACTTGCTAGCGAACAGTACGGACAAGTATAGTGTTCTTTAAGACACCTCCATTTTCGTTTAATTACGAACAATTCAGTACACCGCGTGTGTTCTTAGAACAGTTTGAACTTGCTAGCGAACACTACGAACAGGTATAGTGTTCTTCAGGACACCTCCATTTTCGTTTACGTATGAACATTTCAGGACACCAATTGTGTTCTTAGAAGAGTTTAAACTTGATAGCGAACACTACGGACAGATATAGTGTTCTTTAGGACACTTTAATTTTTTTTTTTTTTACGATCATTTCAGGACACCGCGTGTGTTCTTAGAATAGTTTCATCTTGCTAACGAACAGTACGAACAGGTATAGTGTTCTTCAGGACACCTCCATTTTCGTTTATTTATGAACATTTCAGAACACCTGCACTGTCCGCGGACACCTACATTGTTTTAAAAAAAAAAAACGAAACTATTTACAACACAATATAAAAATCCAACTTTATTTAACATATATTAATAATTTATGACAGAGAAGGTGAGGCAGAACAGAAACAAAAACAGGAGAATTAGGGCTTTCAGGTGAAGAAGGGATGGAAGTCTCATCAAAACGTTTTGGGTTATGGAGAGGGTTTGGGGATAATTGACTGCGATATGGTGAGGAGGGACAAGTACATGTGGGGCAACGGTACAAGGTTTTTGGTTTAAAATGATCTTCCAAAAAAGTTTTCAAATTATTAAAATTAGTCAACAATAAATCCATGTTTTCTTCTATACTGTGAAAAGGGTTATCCATAACAGGTTTTTCTGAAGTATTTTCTATTTTGGTATGCTCTGTACAAAAAAATATATATATATTTTAAATGTATACAAAATAATAATAATTAAATGGTTTATATTATAAAGTGTTTACCATCAGTTTCACTATCTTGTGTCATTTCTTCATGTGGGAAATGCTCCTCTAGCCATTCCAGAGTACTAGATATTTCTGTGAGAGAAAAAAAAAAAGATAATATATTTTTTTTATCTAATACAGAAAGTTTATAAATATATGAATAAAATTAAGTCCACTTACTATTTCAGGTAAGATATGTCCTATGTACTCAGTGGGTCTGCTCTTGTTCTCAGTTATGTCGTGTTTGTGAGGTAATTATGTTGGAAGCCAATTTATTTTCTTGTGGTATATTCCATTTTAGAACATAGTGCATTTAAATGAATGGTTAGTGTGTTGTATATATGGGTTACATTTCTTATGTATTAGTACATATAATGTGTTTGTGTGCTTCTTTTAGAATTTGTTAAATGTTCCTATGTTATGATATAACAATCAAACATACCCCCCAGAGTTTTTAGGTAGTGGTACTGTTCTTCGAACATGTCCGCGAACATTAAATGAGTTCGCGGACATCAAGTACAGTAGAAGAGATTCAGTCAGTTCCATATGATATGTATATAAAGTCAAAGTCATTATTGTTAAGTTGCACTACTAAAAACCTGTGAAATTCAGTGAAAAAACTTTGTTAAATGGATGTTATGGTTAAGTTGCACTACTAAAAACCTAAGAAATTCAGTGAAAAAACGTTGTTAAAGGGACGTTATGGTTAAGTTGCGCTGTTAAAAACCTATGAAATTCAGTGAAAAAACTTTGTTAAAGGGACGTTATGGTTAAGTTCCGCTGCTAAAAACCAATGAAATTCAGTGAAAAAACTTTGTTAAAGGGACGTTATGGTTAAGTTGCGCTGCTAAAAACCTTTCAAATTCAGTGAAAAAACTTTGTTAAAGGGACGTTATGGTTAAGTTGCGCTGATAAAAACCTATGAAATTCAGTGCAAAAACTTTGTCAAAGGGACGTTATGGTTCCAAGTAAAAGCGAAAAACCCTTGAAATTCGCCAGTTATGGTAAGCTAAGCAACCATAACTCGCGCCACCACCGTGCACTGCTAAGATTAACACCCAGGACATCAAAGATGACATCACAAATGTCATTGATGACATCACTGATGACATCACATGTCTGGCTCACTCTTTTTTCTTTTGCTGACATATCTAGGCCACATGGTTTTCTTCAGTAACAGTCAGAAACTAAAAATGTTATTTTATTTGTAGACGTATCCTTCAAGTAGGTTCTTACAGTAATTCCCTTAGAGTCCAGTCACATCATATGAAACATATACATACGGGAAGACACAAGCTTGAAAGACAGCAATCCTTTTTGTGCATAAAGATAATCAATAGACTTATGAGCACTTTCTGATAGTTCTGTTGTTTTTTTATGGCTGTACTTTCCCTGTATATGGTCATATTTGTATACATTGTACTCACACTACTTTCCTTATGGTCCAATCACATCAAGTGATACATATACCTAGGGTAAATAGCAGCTTTGAAACAGAGCAATCATTTATTTGCCTGAAAATAATCAGTTAAATTATGAATTGCTTCTGCTACTACTTGTGCTTTTTTGCTAACTTCACTTTCCCTGTATATACCCATATTGGTATGTGTTCTTGTGTCTTTGTGTTTTGTCTATAGTAATGCAATTATGTAATACATGTGTTTTATTAGCTACTTATTACATATTTCACAGTACACAAAAATCTATTAAGAAAACAATTATCATATCATTGTTCAACATATTAACATTACGAATATTATACCTTCATCTTGTACACTGCACACAATGTTATGTTTCTGTATGAGTTGCTTAGTATACTAGATAGAACCCCATAATAGAATGCTATTTATATCAATGCATCGTTCAATGCACTAATTAGGCTATGATATTTATTGCAATGATCCTTGACACTTGTTTCGCAACATTATAATAAGAATCCCTTGTACACATATTTCATGAAAAGTACATACACATGTGATGTCATCAGTGATGTCATCAATGACATTTGTGATGTCATCTTTGATGTCCTGGGTGTTAGTCTTAGCAGTGCACGGTGGTGGCGCGAGTTATGGTTGCTTAGCTTACCATAACTGGCGAATTTCAAGTGTTTTTCGGTTTTACTTGGAACCATAACGTCCCTTTGACAAAGTTTTTGCACTGAATTTCATAGGTTTTTATCAGCGCAACTTAACCATAACATCCCTTTAACAACGTTTTTTCACTGAATTTGAAATGTTTTTAACAGCGCAACTTAACCATAACGTCCCTTTAACAAAGTTTTTTCACTGAATTTCTTAGGTTTTTAGTAGTGCAACTTAACCATAACATCCATTTGACAAAGTGTTTTCACTGAATATATATATATATATATAACATATGGGGTGTTGGGGGGGTTTGGGTTGGGTGGGGGATTGCGGTTTCCCCCCGCATATATGTTACAATTGACCTTCACAATTCGGTCAATTGTGAAAAGGTCAATTGTAATTCGAACAGTTGTAAAACGAACAATTCATATACAACCGATCACTCCGGTGTGTGCTGAGCAGGAATGCTTAACAGTACCTCGCGAAATGTCAAGCATTCACACTTGATTTATTTGTTGATATGTTATTTATAATGCGCCTATACACAACTGTTTCAAGGAGCAACCAGGCAAGGGAGGGGGAGCAAAGGGAGAACAAGACAAACAATCTTACTAGGCCTAGTATCATTTAAATTGTGCAAGTACGCAGACAAGAAGTGCAGGGGAAGGGTACAGGGAGAAGTGCACCCAGAGTACCAGGGCCCTGAGTTAAGTGCAAGGAAGCCTGGGACTCCAAGGGGAATCACACCCAAGTAGTGTAGGGTAGGCCAGACGGCAATGTGAGAAGGCCAACAGGCAAGTGCAGGGGGGGTTGGTGTACTGGATGACTCAGAGGAACACCAAGCAGCCAGTCAGCATAACGGTGTAGGAGGAAGGGAAGGTTAGAACAGGAGAGGCAGAAAGAAGGAAGAGGAGAAAAGGAGGGTCTTGAGGAGCATCCGGAACTTAAGGAGATCCGGCTCAAGGCAGAGAGAGGTAGGGAGGCTATTCCAGAGGGAGGCACCTGCAGAGGAGAGACGAAGAGAGGATGAGCCATCAGTACCAGTAATACTGAGTGATAAAACAACAAAGAAAGAACACTCACTGACAACGGTTATGAACTGTGGTGCCAAGCAGAGGATACACAAAGTAACACACATTTCAAGAGAAAAGCACCTGAAAAAAAGAATAGAATGCCATCACTGGAAATAAGTGGAGTGTAGAGAAATCAGATATTACTTTAAATCCGCTGGAAGGCATGAGTGCACCTTCACGCATGAATTCAAAATCCTAATGGCATAGGTGAGCCCAATCATAGAGCAGGAACTACCTCTTGACCCTCTAATTGGTCCGTTGAACATAACAAGAAGTATAACCCTGCGCACACAGACACATTAACTGGGTCTTCTGCTCGTCGTGGCCCATAAGTGTGTCATCAGATACTGGAACAGCGAATCTGCCCTGCATCCAGTGGCTTTGGGAAGTCTCCCTCAGCTATGACACTGAGGGCCACTATAAAAGAAAATGTAGTCATAGGCGCCCTTCTGCGAGAACGAACACGGCCCATTGACCTGTTCTTTGGGAAGGTACCCACTCGAGAGTCTGCAGCCACACTTTAGCTCACTGTACCTTTCACAGATGGGAAATATCCATTGTCAATGCAGAAAAATAAAAGGCCGCCATTTTGTCGTTTGACGCAATGATTCTAAAGTCTGTAAAAGCTAAACAGCGTTTATGTCCTTGAAGTCTTTAATTGGCTGTTGCTAACCCCTCCCCCCACTGCCTCTATTCCCGCCCCCCCCTGTGATTCCATTTTCTAGCCCTTATGTATTGCCTTAAGGCCCCTTATTTTTACATCTAGTTTCATGGCTGCTAATTTGAGTCTGCTCATTTGAGCCAGTGCCAGACCTTTGAGCTGCTTTCGAGCCGCCCTAGACACGTTAGAGTCTTCCTCTCACTGCGATTGTGAGGCAAGGAAAAAAGGACTGCCTGTCACGAAAGCTTATGAAAGAAAACAGACTTTCATTGTACTGCATAATGGCGGATTGAATGAGAATGGAGATGAAGATTAAGATGGTGCCCAATGCAATAGTATGTATTCCTCCTTTCCCCCGCTACTAAGTGCTCAACAGGATCCTGTGTCATCTATGATGCCACCTGAGAAATGAGTCTAAAGAGACTCTGGTCCACACTTCATTGTCCATGCGGACAGAACCTCAAAGAGCAACATCTGACACATTGCAAGAGGCTGGTCAGACTGCTTTCTCCCTGGAGGACATTCCTGTGGTGGGAGATCCAACTCCCTTCCAGGATGCTCTGCTAAGAAGCGTGAGGAGAAGGAAGCACAATGAAGCAAAAGGTGTGGCAGATTTATTAAATCCCAGGTAAGGTACCCAGTTAGGGGATCCAGTGGAAAAGCCAGTCACCATGGACCATGGCTCCTGCGGGACTCAGCCCAACTGGATGTCAGTTGCTCATCCATCTATTGCTGAAAGGTCAACTGAAAATAGGGAACAACAGAGCTCCAGTCTGTCCAATCATAAGGATCCAGAGATCCAGCACTAAAGGTTTGATGTAAAGGACTGGTCCCTAAAAGAAGAAAAGTCCAGTGGCACAAAAAGGGTTTTCATCCTTGCCACCCTTCATATGTGGCTTGGCTACTTTCGCCTCAGACTTAGTGGACCTAGAGGCAGAAGTGGAGAAATTGGTCATCCAAAGGAGAAATGGCAGCATTGCCAAATGAAATCTCTGGGGAAACTAAAGCAAACAGCTCTTTCCAGATTATTTGGATGCCATTCAGAGAAAATTCCATCCAATTTCTTTTCACCGAGCATTGTCAGTGAGCTAACTAAAGAGAATACTGCTATGAAGAAGCCAAAAGGTTCTAAATCTCAAATCAAAATGGCACATCTGGCATGTCTTCAAATGCAATGTTCACATCTTATTCTCAATATCTTACAAAATCACTCTTCAAGATGGACTATTTGTGATCGCTCCGAAGATGTGAATAAGAGACATCTGAATGCCTGTGCTTCAACGTTCTACCCAGGTGGTAACCCAGTTTCAAGTGTGGACAGACATCGTGGTGAGATGGAAAGGGGAAACGCCGGACATCAGGGACAAGGAAATAATGGCTCAAAGAGATATCGTTATCAGCAATGTCCCCAGGCTAACAAGTCGAGAGCCATGGAAGGATCTTCGCAGTAAAAACCTTAGCATGGTGGAATCAAAAACTCAATCCTGGAATCATCTGACCGTGTGACCAAAATGCAGCGGCAAGACTACTTCTCAGAAGGAAGCGATTCGAATAGATCACAGCAGCATTGTGTATCCTCTACTTGCTGTACATTGCCTATCGTTCATACCATGGAAGGAGCCCGCAACCTTAAGAAGCACGTTTAAAGAGTCCACTCCATCCAGAATACTGCACTAGTTCTATTTCCTAACTTCAATAAGAAACAACAAGGAAGATCCTCTTCTTCAGTTCTGGCCACAAACCTCTGGAAGACCCTACCCAAACCTCTCCCCCCTGGAAGTGAACCACTTCACTTTCAGGAAACAGCTCAAGACTTGGCCTTTCAACCAACAACTTTGCAAGAAAGTAATAATAGCAACCGACTAAAAACAGTGCACCAGAAACTTGGGTTACTTTACAAAAAGCAATTGTGAAACTCTTTGCACTACTATCCATGGGACATCAATTTGTACAACATGAGCATGGAAGCAACAACTCCCCACCCACTCTCTTCTCATCCATCAACTAACTCCTCAGTACTAACATTTTCAGATGACCGACCAGGTCTAGTAAACTTAACAGAACAGGGGGGTGTGGAGGGGGTGTTCATACAGCTAATCTGCCCCGGTTCGTACCAAACACATACAACAAACAACAGAGATTTTTATATCGGTACACAGGTTACACCCTGCCCCCCCCCCCACTTTCTTACAGAGCCGTGCATATGAGGCCAACATTATTGGCAGAAGGGCGCTATATAAGAGCACTTTAAATCACATTACATTCTTTTAAAAACTCATCAGAGTACCCCAGAATGATGTGCTTCAAATGACTGCATTATTGTAAAACATGGGCAGACCAGCCTGCCTGGGTACCAAGAGAGGCCTTATGCCCTGAGAAAGTGTGTCCCCCCTCAAGGTCATCATGGACGCCCTCAAGTTGTTATTACTTCCAATGTCCTAACAAAGGCTTGATTCCTTTTGTTTATGCCAATCTTAAATTATTTTTTTACAGAAGTTTTTATTCCACACTTAGATATTGTTTCATTCAACGAATATTGATTTCTGTGTGCTGTGTTCTCAAGTATTTTTTGTTTTGCGCCAAAGGCTGATGCTGAAGTATCTTAGACATACACCATTGCTGTGGCAATAATATTCAGTTTGCAGAGTCGCTGCATTGTAAATATAATTGCAAGAATCGTTGAGACCAAGAAGGCCATCACAAATCGGCAACCTAAAATCTTGCCAAATGGTGAAGAGGAAGACCTAGAACGTTCATGGCCTTCTTTATTTTCAATAGATTGGCAACAAAACCATAATTGAACCGGAAGTGAACACTTTATGCAGCTCTTACCACATAAGTAATTTCGAACAATGGGCCTCATTCTGAGTCGGCCAGTCTGGTAAAAAAGTGCTGGTATTCATGGATACCTGCACTTCACCGGACCGGTCGACTACGGGTTTGCTGGTGGGGCACCTGGGTTAACTCGAGCTAAAAGCTGGAGGTAAGTCAGGTGCCCTACCTTCAAAAATAGCCACCATTACCGGCACCAGCATTGCCAGTGACGGTAATGATGGCAAATCCCCTCATGGAGTCCTATGGTACTATATGAATGGGGATTTACTCCGTCATCCCGGTACCTGTAATACGGCCACAATGCTGCCGGACGGGTACCGGAAACATTAGCCGGTATCGTGGCAGCTCTACCGCCATGGTCAGAATGAGGCCAAAACCCAGATTGACTCAAGGTAACACTGGTGTTGTCGATACAAAGTCACATGCTCCCCCTTAAACACACACACCTTTTCAAATACACCACTATTAAGTTAGAGTGTACAGACTAGTAACTAAGGCATGAAATGTGTATATCTACTTTCTTTATTTCTCTTATTTTTATCTAAAGAAGGTGTTTAATGCATAAAGATCAAGTAGAAATAGAAAATTAGAAAAATACGTTCAATTGGGTGCAGTTTGTTGTTTTACACATACAAGGGTGTAGCTATCATGGTGCCATCATGGTGCAGGGTTGGGTGGGCCCAAGGAGATCCCAAAGATAGAGGAAGAATGTGGGGGAAATGTCACCCCATTGCTTCAAATGACCTTTTTGGTCCTGCCCCTGTCTCCAGCAGGGCAGTTAAGCACACATGGAGGGATTGCATCAATTAGCACCTAGCTGACTGGCCAGGTGCTACTGCATACCCAGTGCTTTCTACCTGTGGCACTGTGAGTCGAACGACATTTTATTAATGTATGTTGATGAACAGCTAGCTAGTGGGTGATATACACACACACACACACACACACACTCTCTCTCTCTCTCTCTCTCTCTCTGTCTCTCTCTCTATGTCTCTCTCTCTCTCTCTCTCTCTGTCTCTCACACAAACATAATTCACAGTTTCTGTGATTAGGAGTTGGGGTGGAGA
Source organism: Ambystoma mexicanum (assembly GCF_040938575.1). NCBI lineage: Eukaryota > Metazoa > Chordata > Amphibia > Caudata > Ambystomatidae > Ambystoma > Ambystoma mexicanum. The sequence goes on along the minus strand of NC_090936.1, from coordinate 98,470,234 downwards.
CTTAAGGCAATACCTATACACCTCTTATTATCTATGGGAGTGGTGGGTGCGGAAAGCAGGATAAAATAGCTATGTCACCCACAGTGTACCTTTTTCTTCTTAGGAGCAGCAGTTCAAGTTTGTAGCCTTACAATATGCCTATGAATGTGTTTTTTTCTTTTTTACCTCAAATCTAAATATTTGAGCACTATGCACTTGAAATGAAACTGGAAATGGTTAGTCTTTATTACCCACATGTCCCTCTTTATAACTCTCTAATGCTGGGGTCCTCTTTTCTGCTGTTGGTATGGTATGGTATTGTTTTTTTATAACACAGGGAAAAAACAACAGTCGCTCAGAGCCCTTGAAATCTGAGACGATAATAGCCTGCACAGGCAGAGTAAATGCATAGAATACATTTAACAGCATGGGATATAGCAAATAGGGCTGACGGCGATTCTGCAATTTTAACAGTACAAATTAGGGGTGAAGACAGGGGAGAAACAGACAGACGATCCTCAGGCGTGCTGCGTACGGATCGAGCAAGTGCACAGAGGATCAGAGGGAGGGGAGGCTCAAGTGCACCCGGTCGGTTGAGATTGGGGTAAGTGCGGAGAGAGCCACACTCTTTGGTTCATTTTGCAGTGCGTTGAATGTGTGTGTGGGTTGTAGGGCCCTGGGTCAAGTGCGAGAGAGAGGACTGGCGGGGGTGCCAGGGACCAGTGAGACTCTGAGGTACACTAGGCAGCCAGTCAGCAAGCTGTAAGGAATAGGAGAAAGAGCGGAAAAGGACAGAGAACTGGGTTAGCAGGGTAGAGGGAGAGAGAAGAAAGAGAAGATGAAGTTCTTGACGAGCTTCTGGAATTTCAGGAATTCCAGCTCAAGGCGTAGGGCGGCAGGGAGGCTATTTCAAAGGGAGGCCCCTACTGAGGATAAGGATCTCCCTCCAAATCTCTGCTTGGAGAACCGGCTCACTCAAAGAAGGTTGGAGGTAGATGAGCAGAGGGCACTTGAGGGACAGTATTTAGGTAGGTAGCGTTGAAGGTAGGTGGGTCCCAGGCCGAAGAAAGCCTTATGAACAATGCAAAGGGTCTTGAATTTAATCTTTACAGCCACTGGGAGCCAGGGAAGGGATTTCAGCGCCGTAGAGATGCGGTCCCTGGGCTTGAGGCCAAGGATAAGTCTTGTGGTTCTGTTCTGGATGAGTTGCAGAGGGCGCAGGGCAGAAGAAGGGAAGTTGAGGAAGAGGCTGTTGCAATAATCCAGCCTAGAGAGAGCCAGGGCTCTGGAGACAGTGAGCCGCTGGGGGAAAGTGAGAAAAGGAAGAGTACCTCTGAGGAGGTGTCGCTGATAGTTAGACTTTTTACAGATGTCTGAAATGTGAGAGAAGAAGAAGAGAGTGGAATCAAAGATGACCCCAAGGTTTCTTTCTTCGCAGGTGGGTGCAGCTGCAGGGCCAAGGGAGGCCGGCCAGAGTGAAAGTGGGAAAGCAGGAGCAGGGGTCCCCATGTGAACAATCTCAGTCTAAGTGGCGTTGAGGCAGAGGTAGTTTGTTAACAGGGCATTTTGGGTAAAAACAATTATTATATATGTACAATTTTAAAAAGAGCACAATGTACTCCAGGGTTCGAAATTAAGGGGAGCTGGGACCTACTTAGCTCCTGTTTGTAGTCTAGAAGAACTGGTTGACTTGACACATCATTCACAAGGAGCTACTTTTGGCTCACCAAAGCCAAATGATGCCGAAAAAATACACCCATTTGAATGTAAGTCTGCATTTGTGACAATCTATAAATACACATTAGGAAACATCAATAAGTCATTTTAAGTATAAGTATAAGTTTGCATCGTATGTTGAAGTAATATCTTCTAAACTCTATGTACTAGCTCCTCTTTTCCCAGTGGTGGCTCCTGGTCACTAGTTAATGCAGGATACCCAGGAGCTGCTTTTTGTTCCTGCTCATCCAATCTTAATTTCGATCCCTGTGGCCATGTTATCAACATAGCAAATATGAAAGTTTCAGTTGGGCTTTCATGAATGTCACCCTTTATGAGAATGATATATGAACATCCCCGCAAAAGGCATGGTTTCCCACTGTGCTGTCTTGCTTGATTTCTATGATCTAGCCTGCAGGTTGCAAACAGATCTCTGCAACAGGCACATTACTCCTGAGCTATTTTCCTGGGATTGCAACTGACAGACTCAACAGACATCTCAAAATCAGACACATTAGATCCATTCATTAGCTCACTGGGAGTGGAACCAGTAAGTGGCAGATTGTGTATGCATTTATCCTTGGAGATAAAGGCAAACTTCCTGGTGTGATTTCCCAAAATATTCCTCTAGTTCAGGTTTTGACATTGTAGAGGAGGTCCCAAATAAAGCCTGCACTCCAGTCACCCATTTTGAAGTACCAGGAACGTTCACACCAAAATATGTGATGTATGATGAGCAGATAAATCAGCAGAGAGCCGCAGTAGGGCTCTGCCCAGAACCTATAAGAGAGCAACACCTTTTGAAGTACCGATACCAAGAAAACCATGGACAGTAAGGTATCCATTAAGGAAACCTTACCAGCAAATGAGGCGAAATGAAGATTGCCTAAGTACAGTCCCGGAAGAAACCAAAAAGGTCTTAATGGAAGACGAATGGTGACGTCATAAGGACCCAGACTGACGTACAAATAGAAGAAATGACAACCCGAGAATGACACTCAGAGACGAAATGCCATGAATAAGGATATCATGAACCTAAAAGGGGAGAACGATGTTGAAATACAAAGAAGCTTAAGTTGTAAACAGGATGAAGATATTCAACCGGCTAACACCTGTACATATGCTTGGAACCGCAAGAAAGCTAAGAAAACAATGCGGCTTGCAATGCTAAGTAGAAGAATAGTGCGGCAAGCGCCATTGTACATAATCTACCTCAAAATGAAGCACAGTATTATAAGTGTTATTCCACTTTGCAAACAAAACAGAATCAACCCAGGTTACTAAAAGCCGAATGAGCAGAGATTCATATTCTAGCAAACAGAGAAGAGACGGCTGAATCGAAACTAGGCAGATGCAACTCGTGCCAGGAGAGCCAAGGTCATACCAATAGAAGGAACGAAAAGTAGCTACATATAATTGAAACTTAAGAACAGAATATCCTGTCTCTGAAAGGTCAAGATAAGGAGGCGTAGGCAGATGGCAAGCTGAATAAGAATCAAATGCACAAATTGAGAGAACCTAGACGAATTCACGGTGTGGGAAGCACGTGACCAGCTGAGCGAGGAGAAGTACAGGTTCACATCTACGCTTGGCATCCGCCCAGGCAGAGATATCAGAACTTTTCCAGACAGAAGATGCCGTTTCGAGGCCAACCACAGTAAAATAATTGACAGAAAGTTGCTGAAGCAATGTTTGATTGTAACCTTAATTGGAGAAAGGCTGGGTAACTAGGGGGCACTCTGCACCTGGCTGACCATTCTGCGTGCTGCTAAGCAAAGTGGAAATGTATGCATGGGGTTGGTGCCAACCCAATCACAATAAACCAAAAAATCTAGGGTCCTATAGTTAGTAGAACCAATGAGACATCGTACTTTTAGTGACGTCTACACTAGTCATCTTTGAAGGACGGGCTTAGACGCCCACCTGACAGTGTTCACCCAATCCCCTCACTCCATTACCATATACAGATATAGTACCTATATTAAAGTTACCTTTTCCTACCCAATAGAATTGCATATTAACTTTTGAGTGTTATACGTCAATTATGATGAGTTTTCAGTATAAATGCTATGATTCTTATGAAGTTCATTGGAGTTGAAGCGAGAAGGACGATCGCATCACTGCTGATTTCCATGACTCCCCGTTTTTTTGTACTTGTCATTAAACGGACTCCCTTTGCCAAACCATTGAGTTGTCCTTATTGATTGGTGTTGGAGTAATAAATCTGCACCCCCATCCATCTCAAGGGTGCAGCTATCTCGTCTTAAAGTACTTCTGAGCAAACCTCGGCTCTATGGGCCGGCCGGGGGTCTCCGGAGTACAACATGTGTTCAGTCAAACAGGTGGTGATAGTTTTCCCTTTTTAGCCATTTGAACTCATGTTTATCTTTATGTCTATGTCTCCTTTTGCAGTAGAATGTATTGTGACAAAATGATTTATTATTTTGTATTTTATTTTTTTGTCAACACTTCAATATCAGGCTTAGAAACATTCAAAGTCAGATGTGTTGTCTTTGTTAAAGCTGTAAGCCAAGAGCCACAATCCTTTGTGGTGTGCAATACCTGAATGGTCACTATCGCTGTACATTTAGCAAGTCTATTCTGCAATTCACATTTCTTTCCATTCTATTGGTTCATACTTGTGAAACTTTGGGAGTTCTTATTTAATGTCTGAGAATGCAGCATTGCACATTTAGATACTTTCTCCTTTAACATATGTGTGGCACCTTGGGATGTCTTACTTTAGTTCCCAAAATTCACTGGTTCACACTGGCTTCAATTCTCCCTGTTCGTGTATGTGTGACACTCTGGTATTTCTTACTGCAGTGGCCAGTAAGCAGTGCTTCTTGTTTAGATGAATTCTCATTTTGAGCATTTGTGATGCTTTCATATGTCTTACTTCAGTTCCCAAAAGGCAGCAATCCATCTTTGTTTCTATTTTCTCGGAACACCCATCTGTGGGTTAGCCTATGAAATCCTTGATGCTCCGGGTACGTTTTCGGGTCACCCACCTTCGAGTTCTGTCAAAGGTTCCACACTCAGCTTGCCCTCTGTATCCTAGGACATCCAAGTACAGATTTGTGTGAACTTGATCTACACGTAATCTCTCATGGCATCTCTTGCAGAGTCTTTCGTAGTAGGCAATATTGGGCCCATAGTAGCATTCAACCTTGCCTTCAAATAACTCCATCAGCTTCCATCAGTCACCTACTGTTTTTGTCCCTGCACTGCATTATGTGGACACTCATCTGGCCTGCTTAAAGACTTCTCTTTGGTCTATCTGTGGCATCCCCTCACTCCATTTTCCCCAGTGCACAGACCACCTATCCGAACCTCGGTCCGCCCATCGTCGCTCCAACATCTCAGCATCAGTATTTGGCAGCTTCGCTGACACTGTGGTTCGGGTTACTCTTAGCTTGCTTCCCCTTTGCCCTCATCCACAATACAGCATTCTGATCCTTGGCTTATTCTTGTCCGGCCTCTCCACCTCTCAAGGTGTTCACAGCTGTCCTGTGTCTCACTGCTTTACGACAAAGTGTTCAAGCAACAACCCCATCCTCTGCTAAGCCTTACTCCCAATGTAGCCTGTCGCTTATTAGACTTCTCAAAAGCCCTAGTCCACCCATCACTGACACAGTAGCTAGTTTGGCAGTCTGTTTTCTCCGAAAAATATGTTATTTTGTCTACTGGTATATGGTGACTCATCAAGGTTTACAGGAATGCAACACATATGCAAATAAAGTCCACTCAAATCCTGTACATATAAATGTTTCTGATACATATCTATTGTGGCTATCTTGAACCCATGGTCAGATTCTAATATTTTTTTTTTTTTTTTTTTTTTTTTTTTTTTTTTTATTGACACATTTACTCAGTTTAACAAGTAAAGAAAACCTGAGTTTTATCAAAAGTCAAACGAAAATGTCCTCTCAAAGAGAAAAAGGAAAAGTCTTCACACAACGCAACCTCACTCTCCATGTGTGTTGCGACTTTGAGTGGATGACGAAGAAAGAAAGAGAGAATGTCTGACCTTTATTATGCTTGCGATGAGGTGTTATGAGTATTTAATTCTTTCATTGCTAGCTCTATTTGTTTCGCCATTGCCACTGCCCAGTTTGTTTTCTCTCCTGAGATTAGTCTATCCCACCACTCGTCGGGCTCCAAGATCCAGGCGTTATCTAGCAAAGGGCGAAGGTAGGCTGTTCGGTTTTTTCTGGTTTTTGGACAGTTGATCACAAGGTGCTTGACGGATTCAATCGTATCCAGGTTTTTGCAGAGACGGCAGGACTTTGTGGTCTTAGGGTCGCGAATGGCCATGATCTCCCACGTGGGGAGCAAGTTTAATCTTGCTTTCAATAGAAGGTTTCTCAGTTTTTTATCCGGGAATTTTTGACAGTATTTTAGCGGCGTTTTTACTTTGTTAAAGGTCGGAGGTAGGGTGGCTAAGAGTTTGTTTTTAGTTGCCTTTTCCACTGTGGTCATCCAGTCCCACTCTTCCATTTTGCGTTTGACACGGTCCGGATTTTCCCTCAGATCTTGTTCGGAGCAGGCTATTTGTGCTAGGTCGTTTTCTCTTTTCTCTGCCCAGTTAGATAGGGCAAAGCAATTCCCTTTCTTTGTTTCAATCCTCAGGATTTCGTATAATCGCAGGGAGTCAGACATGATGATTTTTCTGAATAACCTCATTGCGTTTTGATCCACCATGGATGTCAGTGAAACTAGGCCCAATTCACGCCTGATTGCCGGCATGGAGGTCGATTTGGGTAAGCCCAGAACTGTTTTCCATACATAACCCTCCAGTTTGGGCCATAACTTGTGTGGTAGACACAGCGAGGACTCGGCACCGTAGAGTATCGATGGAACCACCTTTGTTTTGTAGAAGGTTATGGCTGGGATGAGTGAGAATTTGCCGTATTTTCTGTCCACTGCTCTTATTTGGGCGGTCAGCCGCTTTGTTTTCTCCCATAGTTGAAGTTGCCAGGCCCTGTCCACTCCGGAGCAGTCCAACAATACCCCTAGGTACTTGATGGTTTTTACGGTTTCGATTTCAGTGTTCTCCAGAAACCATGATTGCTGTTTTGTTCTTTTTTTGCTTTTTTCGAAGACCAAGATCTTGGTTTTTGACTCGTTGATCTCCAGGATATTTTCTCTCATATACTTTGCTAGATTAGTCAGTTTGCGCTGAAGACCAACTGGAGTTTGGTCAATTAGTATGACGTCATCGGCATACAACAGGCGAGGGATCTCCGTATTTCCTATTTTTGGGGGAAATGTTCTAATTTTGCTTTCTGACTGGCCAAAATCTCCCAAAAATGCCTTGAACAGGGCGGGGGCCAGTGGACAGCCCTGTTTGACGCCTCTATAGACTTCGATCTCTTCAGATAATGTACCCTGTTGATTCAGTTTGACCTTGATTTTTGTCTTCTCGTGGAGGGCTTTTATTGGCTCCAACACCTCTTCCGGACATTTCCAGTGGTGTAATTTTGACCATAGCTTGTTACGATCGATCTTGTCAAAGGCCTTTGATAGATCCACGAAGGCCAAAAAGATCCTGGGCGCCCCCTCCTTTTCCTTGGCTTTCAGAATATTGAGGATTAGGATGTTTATTGATGTACTCCCGTTTTTTTGGAAACCTGTTTGTAGGGAGTCCCTCGACGGGCTGTTTTGTTCCCATGATTTAAAGTGGGTCAATAGCAGCGTCGCAAAGATCTTGCCTATAATGTCCAAGAGAGCGATGGGTCTGTAGCTTACTGGCTCATTTCGGGCTCCCTTTTTGTAAATGGGGACGATGATCGCAGTTCGCCAGGTTTCGGGGATCATCTTTTTTCTACCACACTCCTGAAAGATTTTACTGATCAATTCTGACCATTTTTCCGGGTATCGCTTAAGGTCCATATTTGTAAGGCCGTCCGGACCAGGGGCTCTTGATGTTTTTAGTTTGGTAATTGACGCTTCTATTTCACTGGGGTTGGATACATCGATCCAGGATGAGTTCGACCGGTTTGTCTCCGTGTACACTTCACCGTCTGGTCTCTTGAATTCTCTGGTCAGATAAGCAATCCAGCTGGATTCGGCCACCGCGTTTGTCTGCGCTGAGCCTGGAGTATTTGTCATTTCTTTTATAAGGCCCCAAAATTCACTGGATTTTTTTGTTTGTAGCTTGGACATCATAAGCTCCGCATCTAATTGCAGTTGGGAAGCTCTCTGCTGTTTTAGCCAGTTTTTGTACCCTTTTGTTTCTTGCTTCCATTTCTCCCAATCGGCGGAGGCATTTGTTTTTTTCGCTATTCTTTTTCGCTTGCGCACCTCTTTTCTTTTGTCGACCAGTGCTTTGTTGAATGCATGTTTTCCGGTACCGAGTGTCTTTGTGGACTTTTTGGCCTGGGTCTCGTAGGCCAGTAACAGGGGTAAATAGTTTGGTCGTTCGTCGCAATTTGTTTCTTGCAATTTATCAACCTTTTCGACCCAACCTTGCTTGATTTTAGCGATATCCCCTTCGCTTATCTTCAGTCTTGTTCTTTGAGGGTTTAAGTCGAGCATTGTTCCATATGTTTCTTTAGACGGTTTGCTGCCTTGCCAAACACAGGTAAGCAGGTTATGATCGCTGTGTTCTGTTTTTAGTACTTTAAAGCTTGTGATACCGGCTGTAAGGCCATCGGAGATAAAGATGTAATCAAGTGTCGCGGTTGCGGAGTTTCGTTCCCATGTTGGGAGATTTACTTGTGAGGGGAACAGATTGGCAACATTTTGGATATTTCTTGCTTTAATAACTCGGTTCAAGGCTGTCCCTCGTTCGTAAGATGCTTCTCTTGATCTGTTCCCTTTTTCATTACCCAAACCAGTGGGCCTTAGGACACTGCATTTTGCGTTGAAGTCGCCGCATATTATGATGTCGATCGAGTCAAAGTTCTCGTACAATTTATCGATGGTGCCCCTCAAGTTGTCACAGAATGTTTTGGTGGACATCCGTTGAGGGTTCCAGTAACAATTTATGATTGCTACATTTTTGATAAAGCTGATTTCTTTTTTATCGCTTGTCTGTTTCCACGAGGTCAGCACCACCAATACTTCGTATTCCTCCTTCCACTTAATTGGAGCCGATAACCCTTGGCCCGTTTTAATCGCCACCAACAGGCCAGACGATGGTCTGCCTAGTAAGCCTTTCACTGCCGGTGAAATTTCAACTGTGTAGCCGTCCAGTGCAGGTTTATCCATCAGCCAAGTCTCTTGGAGACATATCATATCGTAGAGCCCCAGATTTACTTCACCGACCTTTGTCAAGTGGGCATGCCCTCTTGTGTTCCACGAGCACAGAGTGAAAGTCTCTGTTTCCGGCCGTTCCTCGTCGTGGCAGTGTATGAAATCGCCCAAGTCGAACGGCCCCGGTCGTTGCTATTTTTTGTTGTTTTTGTTCCATTTTTGAGTGAACCATTTCCAGGGGCCTGATTCCTAGTTTGCAGATTTTACACCGTTTCTGGTGTCTGGAGAACTATTTTTGTCGTCTTTCCACCTTGCTTCAGTGCCGACCTCACTCTGTTGTTCTGGTTTTCTTCCTCGAGGCGGGCTACTTTCAGAGCGGCTATAAACCCTGTCCCGCTGGTCACTTCTGTAACGTCGCCGAATTTCATCACGAGTATCGTGATGTCTCTTTCGTGTGGTTTTCTTTGTCTCCTTGTCCCAGTGATGGTCACGGAAGGGCCCTCTTTGTCCATCCTTCTCTGCTACCTCTTTTCTGCGGTTTTGGGGATACATGTCTTCCGTCCTTGATTTGTAGTGCACTGATCTGATGGCGATATCAGCCTTTTTCTTACTCGACACAATTTGCTCCGTAGGCCTTGTGAGCTCAGTCAGGGTGAAACCCAAAGATTTCAGTTCTTCGTGCGCCAATCGATCGATCCGCTCAGTTTCTCCTGCTTTAATGTGAACGAAGGCCTTGGCCCTTTTCTCTCTGTGGTATGGTTCTACTAATACCACATCTGCTGGTCTGATTTTGTATAAAGATTTCGTTTTGTTCATAATCTTCATGATTGTAGGTCTATTCAAAATCAAGTAGCCGCTCTCTATCTCTCTTTGCTCAAGCTTGAACACTCTTAGTGCGTCTTTATTCATTTTATGATCTCCTCTTTCTCCCCTTTGGGCTCTTAATTTCACTGGGCTGTCTTTTTCGTTAAGTCCTTTACGCTTAGCACTTGCCTTTACTGAAGCAGGCTTGAGTTTCTCTTTAGGGACGACAAGTCCTCCGTTTTGTTGCGGTGTTGCCGTGGCCTCCTTGTTTCCGTTTTCCATTTCGACCCCTCTATTATCCACTTTTTCGTCCTTTTGATGTAACTGTAGTTCGACAATTGACCCTAACTGCTCTATGTCTCTACTTTTCTCTATTTGCTCGTTTTCTTCGTAAATCGACATATTCATTAGGTCTGAGTGTAGCATAAACTCTTCTGCCGTTTGTGGTGATTTGGGAGAGATTACCTTCTTTATGCAGCTTTGTTGCAGGTGTTCCTGCGGTTTTTTACTGTTTTTTAGGACTTGGTACTGATTTTCGTCTTTTGGTGGACTTCTTAGGTCGACTGACTGGTGTTGGATTTCGTCAAGCCTTTTGAATGTGGATTTGTCTTTGGGTGGACTTCTTAAGTCGACTGACTGGTGTTGAATTTCGTCGAGCCTTTTGAATGTGGATTTATTAAACGCCAACAGCGTTTGAGTGGTATTTCCTATCAGTTTAGGCTGCGGCTGTGATGGCTGAATTTGTGGTTTTTGGCTGTTTAGTTGGGCCCGCTGCTCATTGTTTATTTGTTCCATAATTTCTATCTTTTTCTCAAGTTTGTTGATTTTACTTTCCCAATTTCGATAAGGGGAGGTGGCACGGTTTTCTATGGCTGTGATGTAGCTTTCAACGTGAGACATTTTGTTTATCAAGTTGGATAAAATTGCGGTGTTGTCTTTCACCTCTTCTTTGATCGCCTCGTATAATTTGCAAAAGGGGGCCAGCACAATAGTCATAGCCGACATGATGGCGATCATGTCTGGTTTTTTACTCGGTGACTCTTTTTGCATTGCTGCTGCTATGTCACTTAAACGTCTCTTTTTTGGAGATGCCAGGATTTGTTCTTTTCTTCGTGTAGTTGCCTGGAGGTCATTATAGGAGGAGTCTCGTCGAGGGCTATGGCCGTTTTCGTTTAGCATTGTTTGATTACTTCGCCCCTTGTTCACTAAGACCTGGTCCCAAAGGGTTTTGGGCAGATCCCTTACCTCTGAGACCGGTTTACTTTGAGAGACCAGCGACAGGTGTGGTCTTGTCCCAGCCATCTGCTGCTCCTCGTCGCCTGCTTGGTTTTTCTCTGGGTTTGCGTTGCTGGTAATCTGCCCTTCTACTTCCTTAACCACCTCCGATCCCATGCTCAGGTTTTCTGCTTGGCTTTTCGTCTCTGGAATTACTTTCTTTGGGTAGGAAGTAGGTTGGCTAATTGAAGAGGCCGTCAGTTTTTCCCTCGCGCCTTGATTTGTCTTCTGTGCTGTTATGTTGTTTCTTAATGGCTCTTCCGTGGCTTTTAGACTTTGTACTTTTGCATTTTTGTTTTGCTGCTCCTGTCTCTGGATGTCATTTGCGTCGAAGGCAGGTTTTCTCGTTTTAAGAGCTTGTGGGAGATCCCCTACTGCTTCCAACATATCTGCATCCGATACTTCATCATCTGTTTGAATTTTCCTTTTTTGATGTTGAGTAAAAAAGGCCTTCAAGGAGTTTTGATTTGGGGGGATGGAAGGCCCCTTTAGTTGCACGTCTTTTCTGGTTCGTACTTTTTTGCTCGTTTGTTCTGGAGTCTCTGGTACGAACTTTGATCTTTTGTGACCAGTTTTTTTGCTTTCTTGGAGTACCCTCTTTCTTCCTATTTTTAAGAAGGTGTGGTCGGTAGGGCTTTTGATTGCCCCGTTTTCCGGGATTTCTGAATTTGGTGCAGCCTTTGATTTCTTTATCAGGTCAGCCGCTTCGGTGGTTTCGGTGTCAGAGTCCACTTCGATCACTGCCTCATCATGTCTTATCAGTTCTTCTGTCTCTGAAGTTAAGTCCGTATCTGGGTCTGAGTCCGTTTCGCTGCTGTTTGTCTCTGAGCAGCGCTTTCGTTCGTTTGATCGTCTTTTGAGATGTTTGTTCACTTTTTTTGTTTGTTTTAAAGTGAGTAACGCAGCGCTAGGATTTCCGTGGATCAATGCCGTTACCTGAGTGACCTTGTAGCTGCCATCTAGGCCTTCTTTTTGTGGTACATTGAGCGGGAGTTGTTGGGGATTTAAAGTATCCTCCTTCTCTCCTTCACCACTCTCGAAATTTGTATCAGCGTTCTGTGTACTCCTTTTTGCATATGGGGCGCCCTCCGATTTATAGCTTAGTTCGCGAGTGCACGCCCGCAAGTTTTCTTTTTCCTTTAGCGTTTGGGGCTCCTTCATGTCAATTGACTCCCTTCGACCCGCCACTCCGTGGCTCTCGGTAGTCCGTGTACCGGGCGTCCCCTTTTCACCCGTCGCGTTTTCCAGCACCTTTCCAGCGGTCTCCAGGCGCATCCTAACGGTGACCCCTGGACTCACGGGAGAGGTTGAGTTGGGGGCCCTAGGGCCCAAAATGTCCACTCTTCTTGAGGACTTGGCTAGGGACTGGGCTTCCCACGGTGGAGACGTGTCAACATCGTTATCGATATCACGTTTGCCTTGTGTTCCATTTGGGTAACCCGGGATGGGGGGCAGTACCATAATAGAGGTACGTACAGGTGGGGACATGGCACTATGCTTGCTCGACCCTTGATTTAACCTCTCTGGCCGAGCCTCGGGAGCACCTTCAGACAAAGTTTCACTCGTAGGGGGGAGTGAAGGTGGAAAGGGGGAGTTTAAGGTGGCAAATTCACTCACCGTCTTCTCTGAAGGCAGGTCCTTTTGGATCGCTGTCAGGGTTTCCATCCGCTCCGTGCTCCTTTGCATTGTGCCAGTACTTGCCGGTTTCACGGCCGGTTCGGATTTCGTTCTTAGTTTCTTGCCCACGGGGGATAACCACGCGTGGGAAGCTGGATGCGGTCTCACATCGGGCTCCATCCTGCTACGACTCCGCGTATGCAGCGGACTGCAGCAGACTGCTCCCAACTCAGCTCACAACTCCGCTCCGCTCCGCGGTGTATTCGGTGCAGTTAACCACTTCCTGGACACAACGATGTGGTCAGAACACAGGACTGCAGCAGACTGCTCCCAACTCAGCTCACAACTCCGCTCCGCTCCGCGGTGTATTCGGTGCAGTTAACCACTTCCTGGACACAACGATGTGGTCAGAACACAGGACTGCAGCAGACTGCTCCCAACTCAGCTCACAACTCCGCTCCGCTCCGCGGTGTATTCGGTGCAGTTAACCACTTCCTGGACACAACGATGTGGTCAGAACACAGGACTGCAGCAGACTGCTCCCAACTCAGCTCACAACTCCGCTCCGCTCCGCGGTGTATTCGGTGCAGTTAACCACTTCCTGGACACAACGATGTGGTCAGAACACAGGACTGCAGCAGACTGCTCCCAACTCAGCTCACAACTCCGCTCCGCTCCGCGGTGTATTCGGTGCAGTTAACCACTTCCTGGACACAACGATGTGGTCAGAACACAGGACTGCAGCAGACTGCTCCCAACTCAGCTCACAACTCCGCTCCGCTCCGCGGTGTATTCGGTGCAGTTAACCACTTCCTGGACACAACGATGTGGTCAGAACACAGGACTGCAGCAGACTGCTCCCAACTCAACTCACAACTCCGGCTGCAGTATTAACAATTACTTTTTCTATCCAAGTAACGAACCCTAGCAACGCACAGGCACAGCCGCCTCCTCCTCATCATCACGTGAATTGCAATATTTTCTAGACCAAAGAGCTGGTCACTACAACACCTAGTCATGTATTGGAATGATGCATATGCATTGAGCGGATGTTATATACAGTTCAACACTTTGTTTGCATTGGAAACCTCATCGTTGGCATGTACAATGTGGCAGAGAGCAAGGGAAATCATACTATATAATAAAAGGCCAGATGTACGTCTGTCCGAAGCCGTCTTGCCCGCTTCACCTGTTATCACCGTTAGAGGGAGCCTTACCACAATCAGACTTCAAGTTCATCTTCCAGGCGAACAAAATGTAAATTTCAATAATAATAACATACAATTAGCTACAGAAAAGGCCCAAGAAAGGGATATCACTTTAAGAGCATACTTCAAGTTGCATAAACTAAGAAAATGTATACATTTTAACAAAATATATACATACAGAAATTAATTTGATTAAGCACTATTACTCTAACAAAATAAATTACTTTTTTAATGTACTAATGTGTTATGTAATTATTAATTGTAATATTTCTTCGTATGTATTAGTATATTAATAATATTCTTCATGAATCGTTTAAACTTTATTTTACTTTAATTTACTTTATTTTATAATCTCATGTCTACTTCGAATCATGCTGCACGTGAACTGTATTACTCTGGCATCCCTCAACATTATATATTTGAGTCCAAAGCCCGTAAGTGGAATCCAAGACAATGAGGAGCAGATACAACAATTGACTGTATGTACTATGTTGAACTTTCAATGGATTCTGTGAAGTGTTGTCTCAGGTTACTACTCCTCCACATAACAGGAGCAAGATCCTTTACAAAACATATTTTTTCTATTAACATAAATAAGGTTAAAATACACCACATAATATATTTACACTCTGGAAATGGCTTCCTTTATGCACATTAGCCCATGTACAGTGGATTTTCCGCTAGTCAAGCAATAAAATTATAGCAGCCCCTCCCCCCAGACTATTGGATGATATGAGAAAATGAGAAGGTCAAATTAGATCACTGCCCATAGATGCACCTGCTACTCCCGTGGCAGCACATGAAGGATGTGTTCGATTTCACTTCAAATGACAAGTGAAAGCAGATTTACAGAAGCAAGGGCAGTATATTTTCTTACTGAGAGTAAAACACAGCGCATGTTGTATACCGCTTATAAGACGAACTGGACATTGTACGCAGGGATGGAACAATGCATTAGATTTCAAAGTCTTATCATCAGATGGTGCAGAATGAAATGAGTAGCACATAAACACAGACACACTAGACAGTTTATTCTCATTGAGAAAAACAAGAGACTCTTCAGTTCAGACTTCATTTGGTGAAGGAGTAGTATTCATGGAATGAAGGTCTGGGATCTAAAGTGCCATCAAACTTGATGCAGGGAACACACATAACAGTATTTACTGAAAATAATTCACCTTTCTAGCTGTCCTGAGGGATGGATCTGAAGAAAGCAAACCTTATCCATACGTAAGTGATGAACATAATTTGTTCTCGAAATTAGACTCTGGGAATCTCAAAGTGGGCCCTATTAAATTCCTAAAATGATTGAAGTTTTTTAAGAAACATATTGTGAGCAACTTGACACAAGCGTAACTCTGCCTTTGGTAAGATACCCTAAGCTCCTCGAAATAGAAGAACTGCTTAGAAACCAGAATAAAATTAAACCAAACTCTGCTTTACGCTGACGGAAACCTGCGCTTGTAACATCCCACCAACTAAAGTAATCACTTTACTCAAATTAACTTGGCCGTGAAAAAGTGCCACGATGCACAAAAAATAACAGGCTGAAGTGTACAGAAATAATCAATTGGAGTCTACTTGTCAATAAATGATAACAAAACAGAATTATTGTGGCAATATTGTAGACGGGGCTGTAAATACCATCTTTGAGAACCACAATAGAAAGAAAGTCCACAACCAGCGGGGACTTTATTACATGGTGTTACCATGCATTTCAGAAAAACTAGCAGCAGGAGTAGTGCAGTGTCTACCGCCACCAGACCTTCTCCATTCTACAAATAATTACTGAACGTTTGACAAGAAACTCTATTAGGGGAATGATCTGCAGCCACAACTGTCCGAGATGTCTTCTTCCTCACAAATCGTGACAAAGTGGCTCAGAAAATTGCCCATTTAATTGTTGCAAGTGAAAATCTCTTTTTTAATAAAAATGAAAAACAAAAAAGATTAACTGATCAGAGAGAGCTCTGAGCGGTTGTTCTAAATGGAACTGTCACGACCCTGGACGCACATGAGCGTGCACTGGGGCTCAGAGGAGTGGGCAGGCCAGAAGGGGGACGTGGCAGGCATCCCAGGTAAGTGTTGTGGTTTGTGTGTCTGTCTATTGGTGTGTCTGTGTGGGGGAGGAGGGTGAATATTTGTGGCGGGGAAGGGAGGGGGAGCAGCAGGTAAGTGAGAATGTATCAACCCGAGAAAGCTATCATAAAGAATAGTCCACTGAGCAAAATGAATGCTTTTGATCTCATGTATATACCCACAGCATAGCCTCATAAAGGAAGGAGGCCTAGAGAGCATCCACAGGCAATGCGTTTTGCCCAAGAGCTTTATCAATTGACAAGTTTGAGGAAACATGAATGATGTATACAGACAGTGCTTGAGGGTGGCCTGGATGACAGGGGAGTCATAATGGGTAAGACGGGTCCCTAGATGAGTCCGGTATGTGAAGTAGCACACATTGGTGGCTGAATTAGAATAAAGATCCTGTGTCTCAGCATGGGAAAATAAGAAATAGAGATTTTCCTAGGATTATGTTTTGAAGTCCATTCAGGCACAAATGGAAGGTAAAGCCCAGTAGCCCAATAGAGTATTTTCAGACCTATGTAAACGTGACCCGTATTATGGGTCTGTTATTTTGTTCTACTTTTTGAATGTTATGCTAGAGCAAAATACTTTTCTTAGCTCCTGGAGGGATGCTTTATGGTAGCCAATATATAAAAAAGGAAATGGCACTGTTCTGTCTTCATATCGCCCTATATCCTTATTGGAAAATAAGTTTAAGATTATTTCTTGTAACATCCGGTTTGATCTGAGTGATTGGGTTGAGTTACAGAATATTTTATTTGATTCACAACTGGGCTTTCGTAATTGATCTTGGCACTGAGAATACGTTTTCAAATCTTAATCAATCAATCAATCAATCAATCAAAACAGACTTTATTCACCTGTTAAACCAACAAAGCATACTTTGTAGATCATACATTATTCGTCATTGTATACAAATGTAGACAATAGGTAGCGCATAAAACATTAAAAAATAAATAAATAGCTAAATATCACCAGAGGTTACTTTATCAATATCGTTAAAAACTCGTATTCTCCTGAGCCATGCCCTGTACAGATACTTTGCCACATTTTGCACCACAAGACGTTCACTAGTTACTGTGCAGAAATGTAGCGCGTCCACTACCCTGCGCATGTTGTTTAGTCTAAACACGGGTAGTAGATATCTGGATCTTAGTGTGTTATAGCCAGGGCACAGCAACAAATCGTTATCCGATTCTTGCCAATTCTGTATTCATCAAGGAGGAATCTGTACATGTTGCCTTTATGGACCTCTCCACGGTATTTGACTCTGTTAACAGGTCAAGGTTGTGGCAGGTCTTCCGACAGCAATATGTTCAGGGTGCTGCTGAAACTCCATAGAGGCAATAGGGACGCAGTCAGAATGGGGCGTTCAGGGTATTGTACTCCCTGGGGTAGTGGCTTGCAGCAGCGGTGTGTTTTGCCACCACCCTGCTTTCTTTATATACTAAGAATTTAGAAAATGCCTTATTGGAAAGCAAGGTTGATGTACTATGTCTTGGCACAAAAAACACCTCATCTGGCATATGCCGTTGGCGTGGCCCTTATTGCCAGAACCCAATGCTATGCTCACTTTAAAAGTTGATTACCAGTTATGTCCAGTTCATGACTTCTCTTGATCTTAAAGTTTATGTCGCCAAATTGGTGGTTTTCAGTTTTACATAAAAATGTGTATTAAAAGGAGTTTCACTTACACCACCGGGCCTGATGAAAGTATTCTGGAGAAAGAGGCACTCATCATTAGGTTGCCGGTAGGCCGACGGTGCTACTGGGGCCTACAGGCAACCGTTTCCACCATCCTATATCCCGGTAATACTGGGATATTATGGCCGGCGGAGGAACCATAACTTCCCATTGCCACAGAGTCCCATGGGAATGGGAACACTGAAGCAACATCACTGTTACTAATGGTGCCGGTGCTTCAGTGATTTTTCTGCCGGTAGGAGCCTGAACTGCCGGCACGTCAGGCCTGCCAGTAGTTCACAACCCCCACCGCCAGACTCGGAGTGACCCGGTCTGGTAAAGGTGCCAGTAACAGTTGTCACTCATAATTAGGGCAAGACTCTCTTTCTTATTTGAGGGTGACCTTTGCAAAAAAAGTAACAGGATTTGAGCATTGAGCATTTCGGTATTGTGATGAGGAAACTGATGCAAAGCATCAGTGGTGTTAATAAGTTTGGAACAACGCTAGCTAATGACGATCATAATGGGTATTTACATGGTATGTGCTAAGGCTACGGGGCTATATGGTGCTGAGCTATGGGGTTTTGAAGGTCTGCTTAAGTTTCAGGTAATAGAAACTCAATTTTGCCATAGAATATTAGGGCTGCCAACCTGTGCCCCAAACTACAAATTATACATTGAATTAGGTATCTTTGCAATTTCCCAGATTTGGTATGGTGTGCTGCTTAAGTTGTATCTATCCCCTTGTTCTAATACGAAATCCAAATTGTCCATTAGCACCTTGGCCAAACAGGATGTTCGGAACAGGGGCTGTATTTTCTGGTACAAGCCTGCGTTCCAAGCAGCCTGGGTACTGCTAGCCTGCACCCCCTTCCACACTCCTCCTGTCCTTTCCTGCCCTTTCACCTCTTAGCACCTATGTAGTTTCCTACGCGTGTGCTAAGAGTGTGTAATTTAAAATAAAAGAAAACAAAATGTACCTTCGTACATGGCCCGGGTGCACACAGAACTTTCCCAATTCTGTCTTCAATGTTGATGACATCACAGTCATCAACAGAAAGGCTCTCGGCTTAGCATTATTTTGCTGAATGTTATGATATGATATGATGCTTATATGGTCATTGGGCCTCATTATGAGGTGGGCGGTAAGGGATTACCGGCACCGGTAAGGGCACCGGTGCCGGTAATCCCTTACCGCCCTACTACGAGGTCCCTTAGCGGGTCCCTTCCTTAACGCCTGGTTTTACCAGGCATTATGGAAGGGACCCGTTAAGGGACTTCAGAGCTAATAACGGTACCGCAAATTGCAGTACCGTTATTAGCTCCATCCCCATTCCCATTGAGCCCTATTGGGGCTGAAATGGGAATGGGGAATGCCTTTTTCAATGGGCACTTACCGGTCCCGCAAAGGTTGGAATAGACCGGTAAGTCCCCATTGAACAGGACCGGACACGGTACCGGTATTGGAGGTAGTCATGGCGCTAATAGCGCCATGTCTACCTCCAACCTCGTAATGAGGCCCATTGAGTTTTCTTTTTGTACTGAATAATTGCACTTTATCTGGTTTTATTTTCCAATATTTACTTACAGGGCCTCATTACGAGTATGGAGGCCGCCATGCCCTTAATAAGGCATGGCTGCCTGCATACCGGGTTCCAATACCGGGTTCCTCCAATAAGGACTTACCGGGCTATTCCAACCTTGGAGGACCCGGTAACTCCTCATTGGAAAAACCCATCCCCATAGGGCTCAATGGGAATGGGGCGGGAGCTAATAACGGGCCCGTTAATAACGGGCCCGTTATTAGCTCCCTGGTCCCCTCGCGGGACCTGCTAAGGACGCCTGGTTTTACCAGGCGTCCTTACTGGGTCCTGCAAAGGGAACCTCGTAATAGGGCGTCCCGTAAGGAAGGGTGCCAGTCCCGTACCGGCACCCTTCATTACGGGAGTGCTTGCCTCGTAATGAGGCCCATTTATGTACTTAAATGCATTGCGGTTTTGAATACAGTTGTACACAGTACGACACAAAATAGATACATTCACCAGTTTGTAAGGAGTCTCCCAGGACCTCATGTGACTTCAATGACATCAATGTGAGAGAGCAGTCATCCCAAGTATGCACGAGTAAAAAGGGGTAACTCCTGATGTGTGTGGTCACCCTTCAGACCGGAAAGAACTGTACGGCTCTGGAATTGAACATTCGATGTTTCTGTAATGTTATTTTATCTTTTGACCTGGCCAGTCTATTGTTCTTCTGCCCACTTTTCCACAATCCCAGGGTAACATGTTTAATTCCATTGTTAAGGAAATGCAAATGTTGCACCATAAAAGAAGCTTCTAGATTCATATTCTCCCTGTGTTCATGAGAAGCTGCAGCAGCTGTGCACGTTTTTCTAGAAGCTGTGTTACAGCTGAGTGCAGAGGCATTGCTGGGACAATTGAGCATGTAGTGACATACATTTTTATGGGTTCCATTTTACTGTATCTTATCTTTGTTCTACCTATCCTGGGAGGATAGCTAAGCGGCCAAGTGCTTGCCTTGGTTGCAAGACGACATGGAGCAACACAGGTTCGATTCTCCCGGTCTGCACTTATAAACCTCTGGGTGTTAAGCGCGTTATAAATAACCTATTATATTATTAGCTGTACAATCTGGTGTGTGTATATTGCACTGTTTGTGTATGTTGCCTTTTATGAAGCATGATACTTCGAAATCAAGATTTTACTACTACTACCACTATAAACATATGGGGAGTTGGGGATATTCACAAGATTTGTATTTACAAGATTAAAAAAATAATATTAGGAGTATGTGAGACTGTGGGCCTCATTACGAGGCCGGCGGTAAGGGGCTAACGGCACCGGTAAGGATGCCGGTGCCGTTAACCCCTTACCGCTGCATTCTGAGGTCCTTTAGCAGGTCCCACTAAGGCCGGCTGGTTTCACCAACCGCCCTTAGCGGGAGCCGCTAAGGGACCAGGGAGCTAATAACAGGCCCGCTATTTGCGGGCCCGTTATAAGCTCCTTCCCCCTTCCCATTGAGCCCTATGGGGGCTCGAATGGGAATGGGGAATGGTTTTCAGAATGGGGACTTACCGGGTCCTCCAAGGTTGGAATGATCTGCTAAGTCCCCATTCAGAGAACCCGGACACGACTTTGGAGGCAGCCATGGTGCTAATAGCTAATAGCACCATGGCTGCCTCCAAAGTCGTAATGACCCTGTGTCTATGTAGGCAAACTCTACATTTTAAACATTAGAGAAAGACAGGACACCCTCTTAATATAACATATCTGATTTAAATAAAGTGTGGATGAAAGAGAAGGACAACGCAGAGTATGTCGCGGATGCATGTTTGTAACAGGTACATATCTAAACACATAGGGCCTAACTACAAGTTCAGCGGTAGCCTTGCCGGTAAAACCGGCAGGCTGCCGCCGAACTTGCAAATTTTTCTGGGGAATGGGCAATTACTGGGGTATTACAACGCCGGCGGACGCAGTAATCGGCCATTCCCTGGCGCCGGAAAATATTCTTCCCCATTCCCATTGAGCCCCATTGGGCTCAATGGGAATGGGGAGGCCGGATGCACCGGCACCATTCGTGAATGGTGCCGGTGCATCCGACATGCTCTGCTCGCGGGTGCCGGTCTGCCTGCTAGGTCAGACCTGGCGGGCGAAAAGGCACCCACCAGCAGAACTCGTAGTTTGCCGGTCCGGTAACTACGGTACCGTAGTTACCGGACCGGCAAACTTGTAATGAGGCCCATAAAGCCCATAAACTGATTATTTGGCAGGGCTCTCCACACGAAGGTCTGGGAATGGGCAGACACAACTGATTTCTTTCAGAAGGGGAGAAGAACAGCCAACAAAGTCTTACTCTGCACTTGGTCATGCTAAACACTGTAAAAATGAGGGAATACAAGATCTAGCCAGGGCATTCAATTTAGTGCCAATAACTAGATTGGGAGTGCGGGTGGGGGGGTTGAGACAGGAGTGCCATTTCTACAATGTTTTATGGCACTTTATAGTGTCACTTCGGTAGTCGCTCGATTTGGAAATGTAGGGCAGACAGCCAGATCTTTTGTGCACCAGGGATGCTGCAGAGGGGAACCAATGAGGTTCCCAAGGTTGGCACACGGCCAAGCCCGCTGCTCCTTTTTGCTGAGGAAGCATAATAATGCCAAGAGAAGACTTAGCATTGACTACGCGTTTATCGTAGTTTGTAGGTTTCTGTGACGATCATGGCCATAAATTGAATTAAACGAAATCAAAGTTAATGGCTATTGGGTTCGCGCAAACTACCAACATTGAGATGTAGCCCAAGGGGTGAGCAATTTGAAGTGGAGACTTTGTCAACCTTGCAATAAGGTATTCGTCCAATATGTTATGGTGGGCCCAGATCTCTGAGAACTTGAATAAGTTTAGAGAGAAGATAGCAGTAGTCCTCTCACTGTATAAAACAAGCATTGGCAAAGCCAATAGGTTTGGAGTTTACTGCTGTTCTTTGCCTTTTGCATTGATAGGCACCAGGGTGCAAGGGGGAGAGTGTAAAGTTTCAAAGGAGGATGCGAGAAGGGGAAGAGAGCAAAGGAGAAAGCCATTGCAAGAGGGTTCGATCAATGATGAGCAAGGTGAAATATGGGTGAGAGCGAAGGGTAAGAAATGAAGCGAATGTGAGAGGAAGCATGAAAGGAGGTTTGGGGTAGAGAGAGAAGGGGTACCGTGGGTGTGTTAGAGAGGGGGTAAAATGGGTGGGTAGAGAGAGAGGGGTAGGGTGTATATGGTATAGAGAAGGAGCAAGGTTGGTGGGGTATGGAGGGGGTAGGGTGGGTGCGGTAGAGAGAGAGGGGAAGGGTGCATGGGTGGGGGTAAAGAGAGAGGGGTAGGGTGGGTGGGGGTAAAGAGAGAGGGGTAGGGTGGGTGGGGGTAAGGAGGGAGGGGATAGCACAAGAGGAGGGGTAGGGTGGGTGGGGAAGAGACAGGGTGGGTAGAGGCATTGTTGGGAGTACAGAGAAAGGGGTTGGATGGGTGAGCTTAGAGTGGGGGTTGGGTAGGCTGGGTGTTGGGTGGGTGGTGGTGGTAGAAAGAGTGTGGGTAGGGTGGGTGGGTTGTGAGAGAGAGTGGGGGTAGGGTGGGTTTGGGTGGGTGCGAGCAGGGGTGGAGAGGGTAGGGTTAGTGTGGGTGGGGCTAGAGTGAGTGAGAGTGGGGTGGATTTAGAAAGAGTGGGCATATGGTGGGTGAGGTTAGAGAGAGTGGGTGTGGGGTGGGATGGGGTGGAGAGAATAGGGGCATGGGTGCGTAAGGGTAGAGAGAGTGGATAGAGAGTGTGCGTAGGGTGGATGGGTTGGGGTAGAGAAAGTGGGGTTGGGTGGGGGTGGAACGAGTGGGGATGGAGAGGGTGTTTTAGAGACAGTGGTGATGGGGTGAGAATAAGGAGAGTGAGGTGGGGTCTGTGGGGGTAGAGAGTGTGGGGAAGAGCGAGTGGGGGTGAAATGGGTGGGGGAGAACACATTAAGAACAAAGAATCTGGAGCACTCGAGAAACTGGGGTGTCAAAGTCTGGGGTCTTAAAGCACGGAATTCTTTTAACAGTATTAAATGTTAAAAAAAAAAAAAGAGAGAGGATATTGAAGGTAAACAAGTCCACTGCAAATGTTTTGGCTCAGTCTGAGACAACGCTGTTTTTGACTAAGTGACAGAGTTGAATTGGTAGGGATAAAAGGATGAGCGGATCTGTGGTGCCTTCAGGGGGACTCTATGTGCAGAGATGTAATGATGGAGGTCTGTCCACTCCACTAGTTACTTGATGTCCTGGTCTGGACATACGAAGGAGATGTTTATAATGATGGAGGTCTGTCCACTCCACTAGTTACTTGGATGCCCTGGTCTGGACATACGAAGGAGATGTTTATAATGATGGAGGTCTGTCCACTCCACTAGTTACTTGGATGTCCTGGTCTGGACATACAAAGGAGATGTTTATAATGATGGAGGTCTGTCCACTCCACTAGTTACTTGATGTCCTGGTCTGGACATACGAAGGAGATGTTTATAATGATGGAGGTCTGTCCACTCCACTAGTTACTTGATGTCCTGGTCTGGACATACGAAGGAGATGTGTATAATGATGGGGGTCTGTCCACTCCACTAGTTACTTGGATGTCCTGGTCTGGACATACGAAGGAGATGTTTATAATGATGGAGGTCTGTCCACTCCACTAGTTACTTGGATGTCCTGGTCTGGACATACGAAGGAGATGTTTATAATGATGGAGGTCTGTCCACTCCACTAGTTACTTGGATGTCCTGGTCTGGACATACGAAGGAGATGTTTATAATGATGGAGGTCTGTCCACTCCACTAGTTACTTGGATGTCCTGGTCTGGACATACGAAGGAGATGTTTATAATGATGGAGGTCTGTCCACTCCACTAGTTACTTGATGTCCTGGTCTGGACATACGAAGGAGATGTGTATAATGATGGGGGTCTGTCCACTCCACTAGTTACTTGGATGTCCTGGTCTGGACATACGAAGGAGATGTGTATAATGATGGGGGTCTGTCCACTCCACTAGTTACTTGGATGTCCTGGTCTGGACATACGAAGGAGATGTGTATAATGATGGGGGTCTGTCCACTCCACTAGTTACTTGGATGTCCTGGTCTGGACATACGAAGGAGATGTTTATAATGATGGGGGTCTGTCCACTCCACTAGTTACTTGGATGTCCTGGTCTGGACATACGAAGGAGATGTTTATAATGATGGAGGTCTGTCCACTCCACTAGTTACTTGGATGCCCTGGTCTGGACATACGAAGGAGATGTGTATAATGATGGGGGTCTGTCCACTCCACTAGTTACTTGGATGTCCTGGTCTGGACATACGAAGGAGATGTGTATAATGATGGGGGTCTGTCCACTCCACTAGTTACTTGGATGTCCTGGTCTGGACATACGAAGGAGATGTTTATAATGATGGAGGTCTGTCCACTCCACTAGTTACTTGGATGCCCTGGTCTGGACATACGAAGGAGATGTTTATAATGATGGAGGTCTGTCCACTCCACTAGTTACTTGATGTCCTGGTCTGGACATACGAAGGAGATGTTTATAATGATGGAGGTCTGTCCACTCCACTAGTTACTTGGATGTCCTGGTCTGGACATACGAAGGAGATTTTTATAATGATGGAGGTCTGTCCACTCCACTAGTTACTTGGATGTCCTGGTCTGGACATACGAAGGAGATGTTTATGTTAACACTTATGGGAAAGGAAGACTGGTTTCTAGATCCTCACATTACTTCTGATGAAGCTTGAAACATTTGAAGGAGCCTGTTTTTTTAGCTCTGTGGTCTAAGCGCTGGGCTAAAAATCTATCTAAGCCTACTGTTAACCAGAACAACCAGAGCGTTAAGTTGAGCAAGGGGACACTATACACAGAATTCATTTCCATTGCTCTGCATAGGAGAAAGGTTACTTTATTCAGATCGAACCAATTGCCCTTGCATAATCATAAGGCCAGTTGGCGATTGTTACCCATGGGTTTGTCTCTTTATAATTGCCCTTGGGGGGCGTGGGCGGGTGAAGAATCTTCTACAATTCGGCTTGTGTTGCTCTCATTACAATGTACTATGGAAAAAGAGTGTTCTTGCAATACTCAGTGTGGTTGCCCGATTTCCTGCAGATATGGAAAGACTCATTGGAAGATGAGGCACAGTTGCACAGGTTGGCTAGTTACCTATAGGAAGCCCTACAACGAAATACTGTGTTCCTGGAATAGCTTGAAGCACGTGCAACTGTTGCCTGAAGATAATTATTCAGGATGTTGGACAATAGTCTGGGTCCACAATTATGTTATGATCCAAGTGTTTTTATTCTTTCTTTATTTTATTATCCGAGTTGAATAATTTTGATGTTTAGATTTTAACCATTTTGAATGTGGCTTTTATGAATTCTGTATTAATTTAAATAAAACTTAATTAATCAACTCATCTTTACTTTACTTTATTAATTTTTATAGCGCTGAAGACAGGCTGGCAGGCATAACAGCGCTTACATGACAAACCAAAAAAGACATAAGCTCAACAAGGCATCATAAGGTAAAGGACTAAAGGGGAATCAGTGGAACAGAACTGTCTTTAATCCATGTGGTAAATTGGCAAACGAGGGACAGGCCCTTAGATCTGGAGGAAGGTCGTTCCAGCTTCTTGGTGCTGCGTAAAGAAGGGACCCTCTGGATGGAGAGGTTGCGGTGGGCTCTGGGCACATGTAGAAGGCCCAGATTATTCAACCTCCACACCCTTTGGGCAGACAGCCAGGAAAGTCTGCTGGATAAATATCTGGGGTGGCTGCCATAGAGGCACTTATGTGTGATACACAAGAGGCGAACAGCACTTCTACTGGCAGTAGAACGCCAATGCAGAGCCCTCATAGCCTCAGACACATGATTGTTTCTACGTAGACAATCCACCGCCCAGGCTGCATTGTTCTGCACGATCTGCAGCTGGACGATTTCTCCTTTGCTCACACCTTGCAGAAGACTGGAGCAATAGTCCAGTTTGGCCCCAATAATGGCCTGTGCGAAGGTGGCACAGTTATCACAGGTCAGAAAAGGTCGTAACTGGATGAGCGGTTTTAGGCAGTAGGAGGCGGAGGAGATAAGGCCACCTACATGCACCCTCATGCTGAGTTCTTGATCAAGAACTATACCCAGGATCTTAAGTTTGGGAAGTGTGACAATGGCTGAAAATACCCAGAAATCGGGACTGAACATTTTTAGCCATGCAGCCGTGACAACGATCATATGCTCTGTTTTATGGTCATTCAGAGCTAGTCCATTCTCTGCCATCCAGATCTGAATAAGGGTGTAAACTGCATTGGTAGTTTCAGTGTCCCTGATGTAATCACCAGAGAGGGGGATGAGACACTGAGTATCATCAGCATAATTGGTGTAAGAAGATACACCCTTGGCGTCCAGTAAATCGCAAAGAGGCTTGGTAAAAAGGTTATATAATGTTGGGGGTTAAGCAGGAGCCCTGAGGGACTCCGCAGTTTACCCCAATATCATCCGCCTTGGCATTATCATTGAAGACTTTGGCTACCCAATTGGTCAGGAAAGACTAACCCAGCTGGCTGCTGCTTGCGAAAAGGCGGCTGAGTGCATGAGCCAGGAAATAAGCATAGGACGATCAACCAGGTCGAAAGCTGCAGACAGATCTACAAGCATCAGGAGGGCTGTAACGCCCTTCTCAAGAACTTCCATCTTATCGTCCTTATGATCGACTAATTCTGTGCTATGTGCCCTTCGAAATCAGACTGCCTCTGGCCCAAGATGTTATATTTGACCAGGAAGTCCTGTACTTGCATATAGGCTGCCCGATCCAAGATTTTACGTAGGAACGTGACGTTGGTAATGGGCCTATAATTTGAGTGGAGACTGGTGTCAGGAGGTGATTTGTCTCATAGCGGAGAGATCCAGGCCTGCTTGGCGCATGGTGGTACAATGAGGTATTCACAAATGTAGTGATCAGAGGAACAAGCTGGGCAGCACAAGCCTTGGCATTGCCCTTGCAGTAGGTAGGTTTCAGCTGGAGTAGAAAGTTAGACATCTCAAGTTCTGTGACCGGGCTGAATTCAAAGAAATGAATGTCATTCTCTGGCCCAGAATGCTGCAAATTACCACTTGGCCTACCCAGTGCCACACATTTATTCATGATGCCAACCTGAATTGTCTTGATTTTATTAGTCATTGCGTCCTGAATGGACGTGCACCAGCTTAAGAGTATCTTCAAGCTCCTTCAAAATCTTAAAAGGTTCCTTGCAGTCTGACTTGCCATTTTGAATCCTCTGATCGTAGGAGCATTTTGTTGCCCCAATGATAGCCAGTTCATGGTCCTTCACTGCACAAGTGTATCTGAATTCTGTCAGAGTGCCAGGAATTTCATTTCCTGCTCCAAAGGGCTGCACCGGCCTGCTCAGCCTCGCTGTCAGCCAGTCCCCTCCTTTCCGACCTACCTCTATTTTTGTCACTTGGCTTTGCGTGGCTTCGCGCACCATCCCTACCCTTCCTTTCTCTTTTGGGCGGGCGCTTGGCCATATCTGTTCTCTTTGGCCTTTCGTTTTTTCAGCTCAAGTGCTGCATAAAAGGCAATGCAGCATGGCTACACGGGCTTTTTCTCCTTTTCTGGCTCCTGCTCTGTTTTTGAGGTGCCAGTTTGGCACCAGGACTGGTGATAAAAGCCATAGAAATCCCAGCATGGGAGGGGTATCGGCCCTCTGTGCCCTCTTGGCCGATATAGCCCCCAGATGGCGTCCCTAATGCTTAAAAGAAGAGTTTGCCCAGGTGAAATCAAAAACATATTAGCATCATGTCCTTTGTACAACATGCCCATGCAAACAAGGCAGTTAAGAACGGCCACACCCGAAAGGAAACCATGTAAGGGTGGTTGTACAGATCAGTAACGGAAACATCCGGGTTAGAGGCATTGAGGAAGTCTGATTAGTTCCCTTCAAGCAGTAAATACTTGACACGGGGCCAAGCATTGCAGAATGTTTGAGGCTATGTCGCAGTTTAAATGCAGCCAGCCCAGCGCAGTGTGAGGAAACCTGCTGTATTTTGTCAGACGAAAATGAAGTGTCTTGAAGCAGCAGTACAACAAAATGAGACCTTTCAGGCACCTGCATGACTGAACTAAAACATTGACAAATGTCTCGTTTATCCACAATGTGTAGCCAATCATTTCTTCTTTAAAGCTGATGAAGGCTTTGTGATGTAGGCGCTCCCAATTACTATGACGAAATGGCTATTGCTCTGCAAAGGTAGAGGGTTAGGAGACATTACATCCTCAGACAAATCATTGTTAGGACCAACTTCTTCTCCTACCCATCAGCAATCTCAATATATTCCAGCACTGGCATGATTATATTAAAAAAAACTCTGGTCCTAGAATATGTGGAGAAAGTGCTGCATAGTGGGAGAAAAACAAATACGCCTTCCACAATGATGAAATGATGTTCTTTCTTTCCAATATGGATACCGAGGTAGAGGGATGAGTATTGGTTTTTAAACTTCTACTCAGCCACACACGATTCTAAACCGGCAGTGATCGCAATCATAAAGGTGAAGAAAGGCCAGCATGAATGATATACATCTTCGTGCCTTGACGGTTGCATGGGCCAGGGGCGTTGCTAGGGGGGGGGGGCTAAGGGGACTATAGCCCCTGGTCTGTTGGTTGCAGCCCCGGATAGAATCTCAGGAGCTACAGCCAAAAGACCAGCTAGCCCCCAGTCCCAACAGTTCCGACATCAGCTTAGCCCCGGGTCTTTTCCAGACCTAGCAACTCCCCTGGCGTGGGCTAAGGGCAGACTATACTTTTCAAGAAGGGTATCAGCCAGCAAGGAAGCACCAAAAACAACAATAGTACTGGCCTACCAAAATAAAAGAAATGTCTAATCAAGAAGTTATACAATTAGACTGTAATTACAATAAAGAGACAAATCCACTACACTAGCAACCCACCAATGTAATAGAATATACTGAGAATGCAGACATTTGGCGAAAGGTGGCACTCTGAAGACAGGGGTATGTAAGCTCATGGGTCTGAGGTGGAGGGTAGGGGGCTAATGGGAGGACCACCCTTCGAAGAAGCTGGATGGAGTGGACAGCGAGGGAAGCTGCTGCTGAGGAATTTGCTGCACATACAAGACCACTGCAGTAAATGCCTCTGCAGAAGAGACAGGGAACTGCACCATTTTTAACCAATGATGTTAATTATCTAGCTTGTGCTGCTAACCAGAGGGAAAGGAATCTGATTACTCGGTTTCGTTTCAATCAACTTAAAATCAGAATCCATGTTGTGAATGTGATGGCTTAACACATCAGACAAATATGTATGTTATATGTGTCTGCAGTTTTGACAAACCACCCTGAAAAAATATGTAATCCCTATTTTGAAAAATGTGAAGGCTGGATAATGTGTTGTGGCTATTACTTCTGTGTGAAAGCCATTGAGGTCAGAATGATTTGAAGGTTGGAGCACTTTTATCAGATCTTTTTAGATCTAGGAGGTGGAAATAGATGATAGGTTGAATCACCTATTCATCTGTGGAGCAGCATGGCGTTTAATAAAACCCTTGTATTTCTTAACTCTCTGATAGCTCTTTTTCTTTTTTAGGAAATGTGTGAATTTGTAGTTTTTTATAATTGATATATGGTTAAACAAACACAAGTTATGATTACCTATAATTGCTTGTAAACTTTTATCTGGGATTTGGAGACGGGGAGCGCCCTGGGGGTGGGGGGCGAGGGAAGCGAAACGGACTCTACAAACGTAAATGCTGTGTACTATGAATGATAAAGATGTGTTCTTTGCCAGTGTTCATGTTATAAAACTGTTAATAAAAAGATGTTTTTTAAAAAAAGTTCAACCAGATATAATAAATATCTGGTAAATGCTGAGCTAGAGAAGGAGAATAACTCTAATTCCATATGGATACCATCCACATGGGTGCTTCTATTTAATTCTAGGCCTTGCTGTTGAATATTACCTTGGACCACATCTGGCCATATCAGAAAGTGACATGTCCTCACTTCCACCCCAAACAAAGTGGTAGTTTAACTTTACCTTTATACGCTGCAAATAAACATTCGCCAGCATGTTAGTCCAGTTTTAAAATCACACAAGATGCAGGTTTTGATACCTTTTACTGCAATAAACTGACAATACTATGCAGAGATGACACAATGCATTTCCTTTCTAAGTTACACGGATTTCTTCCTTAGCTTCATACTCTGAACACAATGACCCCATCAAAACTCCTCTAAGCAAATGTTTTTTCTACTGGAGGTTTTCAGACAAATTTCCAAGAGGACCGTAAATTATACCCAAGTAGGTAAAATCATGAATGGTGTCTACAGTGTTACAATTGTGCTTTGCAATGAATATTTCCAAGGCGTAAAAAAACAAAAGATTTAAAAAACAAAAAACAAACACAAGTTAAAGTTAACCTTTAACATACCTAAATTCATTACAATAAAAAAACAGAAAACTCAATAAATAACAAAGATTGCAATACATAATTACATAAAAAAAGAAAAAGAAGAAATTAATTTGTATGCTGTTTTGTTATATTTTTATGACTAGATTTTATGACTTGAATGTGAATACATTAATTTATTGCTTGATTGACTGATGGGAGAGGGGAAAGTACAGAACCCTAAGAGAGGAACGTGATAAGGCCCTTGTAAACTCACCTCAAAATTTGGGAAGACGAACCCAAGTGGCTCTGTCTTAGAGTAAAGGTGAAGCTCCAGATATCCCTGCACTTTGACTACAAAGAAGACAGGGGGTGGTCGTAACCCACCATTGCCAAAGGACAAACAAGCGGAAACCTAGAAAGAGAACCTCAGACAATATGAGTGACAGGGTGCTATCATGACTGTCAAGGGTTGCACAGGGCATCCACGTAGGTTTGGGGTGGCTGTGCTGATGTAAGGGGACAGGCAAGCGCATACAGCACAAGGCTAAACAAGAAGGAAGAATAGACAAAGTCATACAGAACAGGTCAGGAAGAAAGGGCAGGCCTCAAGGGTGAACAGGAAGGGATGGGAACCATGCACTGGACAAAAAATGAGGAATCCCAATACGGGTGTACACACAGGTTGGACTAATGACTAGTAACTACAAAAATGGAGTCGATAGGTATTCGCCTCCTATCTATACCTCAGTATTTAAACACATACATGACAGAAGGCTTGTTTTACTAACAAAGTTATTCCTAATACTGAGTCCCTAATAGAAAAACTGATTGGCCGTATGTGTAAACAATCTAGTGCCCAAACTTAATCGGCCCTAGTTGGTGCTAGTGTGCCGACTGCAAGGGGATGTCGAGATCCTGACCCTTTCCTCTCTATACCACTTTCCTACTATCTAAAAGTAAGTGCGCACTATTTGGGGGTCGGTATCTGGATTTAATATTTCCGCCTCCACGGTGTAGAGTGAATGAGCTTTTAATACAGTTCTATTGACCAAACATCATAGAATTTTCATTTAATTTTTTTATTGCTGATAAGACACACGCTTCGGAGGCGGAAATATTAAATCCAGATACCGATCCCCAAATAGTGCGCACTTACTTTTAGATAGTAGGAAAGTGGTTTAGAGAGGATAGGGTCAGGATCTCGACATCCCCTTGCAGTCGGCACACCAGCACCAACTAGGGCCGATTAAGTTTGGGCACTAGATTGTTTACACATACGGCCAATCAGTTTTTGTATTAGGGACTCAGTGTTAGGAATGACGTTGTTAGTAAAACAAGCCTTCTGTCATTTATGTGTTTAAAAAATTGACTAAAGACTACCCACAGATATAAGGGAAGCTCAATGCCTCTGTGTAAGTTACTCTTACAGGCACTACACCCTGCAAGCCCATGGATGGGGGCAGCAAGAATGGCTTCTGTGTCTGGACCAGAACACACAAACAAGGAGTATACTTACATGAGACAAGCCAGTATGTCTTAAGCCGGAACCTACAGCAGATGCCCTCTGAGGGAACAGAACGCACCATACTGTTACATGAAATTCACTATAGACTACAAGTAAAACGAAACCCAGCAGCCAAACTCTGAACATAGGAATAACAGAGGCACCAGTGAGGATAAGAACGGTAACAGAAATATCTAGGCAAGAATAGGCAGTCAACGTAAGCAAGGTTAAGGACAGAGACCAGGAATGAAAGAGGACAAACAAGCAGGAAATAATCCAAATGCAATGGTACAGGAGACTGGAACTGCAGACTAGAAACTAAGGACCGGAATCTAGCAACAGTGGACTGAATTGTAGACCAGGAATATGGAAAACTCAGGACTGAAACTCTGAACTAGGAAAACCAGGACTGAACAGCAGACTGGTAACATGGAATTCAAGGAACTGTAAATCTGGACTGGAATAACAAGGGAAGTACTACAGACTATAACAAGGAAACTCAGGACTGGAAACCTGGAAGCTCAAGCCAGGTAACACTGTCTATGGGCATAGAACAAGGATCTACAGACAGGGAACACAATTATTGGTGGTAGAGAGCAAGGAGCTGCAGACTAGGAACAGAAGACGTCACGCAGGGGAGCAGGGCTGCAGTGCAGGAAGCACAGAGGAGCAGGGCATAAAGTAGGGGAGAGTACGCAGAGTAGCAGGGCTGCAAGGCAGGGACACACACATGGCACTGGAGCAGGTGCAGGTTCTGGCAGCAAAAGGAAACACCAGCATTCTGAGGCTCTATGCACAAAGGGCTGGGAGCGAACTCAATGCAAGAGCCATGTGCTCATGCAGGCAGCTGCTTAAATACTGACCACCCTGTGCAGAAGCTTGCTAATTAGCAGAAGATGGAGCAGCACACCTGAAGGTAATCTGCCTCCACCCTCTCTGGTCTTGGGAAAGTGAAAGCAGCACTGATCTCTATGGCTTCTGGGGTTTGTGGTTCCAAGACTGATGCATAGGAATAACCAGGACATGAGAACTGCCACCAAGTGCATTATGGGAATCATGTTTTCGGATATACAGATTTGTGAAAGGAAATGTTAAATAATGATTTAGGATCTTCTCTGAAGATGGTAGAAAACACTCTGCAGGTCTGCGCAGACAGCATCACCCAGAGGCAGAGATGCAGAACCATGACATGGACCCATTGTGAATGATATAAGGAGACCCTGAAAGAGCAAACTTTTGGGAACCATAATATTGTGTCTGCAATAACATACTTTGGAGAGACATTCTTGTTTTACAGTTTTGGTTTTTGCTAGAATATATTAGAATAGGGAACGAAGTAGCTACCCAAGACCTTTCCAACGAGGGCATTCTTGTTTTTGGGACTGTTCTTATTTCCAAAGTAGCCTGTTTAAAGAATGCCACAAGAACCCACTATTCTGGTGAGAGCCAGGGAATAGAACAAAAACGGCTCTTGGGAAAGCCGTGAGAAGAAGGTTTTGCCAGCCTTACTGGGATGGGATTTGGGGTTTGGGAATTGAACTGAATGATTTTATTTATTTGTCACTTTTTTCTTAAATTTCAGTAAAAGTAGAACCAAAACGCACACATCAGGCCTGTTATCAGGCCTCATTCCGAGTCTGGCGTTAAAAATCTGGTGTTATCGTGATGGTGGTCCTATCGACTCCACCACCGCAGGCGCCAGAAACAAGGTAGGATTACTCTTTGTCGGCCGCGGGCATCCCATATCTGCGGAACTGGTGCCACCACCATCACGGTAACACCAGTTGAGACGGATATACTGCCACCAATGTTGGTGGTGCATCTGCTTCTGGCGCATGCATGCCAGATGTAGCCACACCAAAACACAGATCTGGAAACACCGGAACTGGAAATAACGTGATCGCCAGAACCAAAAAGAGCCCAGTGGCTATTACGAAAAAAATCACATCCACTGCAATCTCCCTGTGCCTGAAGCCATCTAACCTTACCGACTGCCAGAACACTTCCAGGGACATGTCCTGCAGGATACCCCAAAACCCACCAGTGAAAGCCACGCTTCAGTGAGGTTGAGCTGGCCATGCTGGTCGACCACATAGTCGACAATGCTGGGGAGCTATTCTCAGCAGACCAGCACCGCAGCACGCAGCTCCAGCGAAAGGCAATCTGGGCGGAAGCAGCCCGGAAGGTGACTGTTGTGGAGGTGACAGCACACAGTATGAAAGACTGCCACAAACAGTGAGATGACCTCCGACTGTGGGTGCGCACCCTTCTGGCTGCACACCGCCGCCACTGCACAGCTACAGGTGGTGGACCACCCTCACCCATCTAGCTGCTGCCCTGGGAGAAGTGCAGCAATGTGCTGCATTTGGAGGGGATAGAGGGAGTCAGCACAGCAGAGGCGGGAGCTGGGACACATGTTGAGGCTGGTAAGTGGACAAACAGCACAAATATACAGCTCACACATGCACATCCTGCCTCCCGTACCATCAATGCACATAAATGTCCACAGTACTGTCCACATCACCCCAACCAGACCCAGCACTCCCATGCACCCCGTAGTGAATTAGCACTAAGCAAGTCACATGCCCTGCCCCCATGCATGCCCCATACACAACCAAATGAGAAGGCACCACACATGACTGTGTGTGAACCGAAACAAGGATGCCTGTAAGTAGACCGGCACACATGTTACAGGACCTGCAAACACATGATGATGCCCCATTATAGTGGCTGCCAGGGCTTCAGCGCCCAACAGGCCTGTCTGTGGCGGGTGCTATGGTCCTGGCATGCTGAGTTGCCATGAAAGCAGCGCCACCGTCAACAACGTTTCCACTGCTCCCATGGGTCCATAAGGGACTCAATGGCAATGCGTATCAAGAACATCCTGCCGCCTGACTTCCTCACCCCTGGACTTTGAATGGGCCACTGGCACTGTGAAGTCAGCATATGTACATTGTTAATGTCTCCGGCAGCAAGCCGCCGGTAGCACTGGCATAGTGAACACCGGATCCATAATGAGGCACAGTGTCACCTGCACACTGCAGCACACACACTCATGCAGGGTCACCCATACACAGCTGCATGTAAAGCATGATTATGGCGTAGGCCATGCACCCAGGCCCCCCAAACCCGCACATGAGAACACTGATGAACAACTCATAGCCAAAATCAACTGACAATAGAATAGAAGAAAACATAATCCACAATGCAGACACTGTGCATCCTGGTCACGAGTACTGCATGTTGCATCAAATACACATATTGTGCAACATGGCACATGCCAGCACAATCTTGCCAACCTTTATGGGGCTATACATTAGTGCCCCGCTGGATCTGCTGAGGCAGCGGAACCTTGCCTTGAGCAGTCCAAATTTCAATTCTATGGTTCCCCGTGTACGGATATGTGCCTGGTTGTAGGCCTCCTCGTGCATGTTCCGTGGGCGTCTAGCGGGTGTCATCTGCCATGGCGTGAAGGGGTATACGGCATCACCTGCATGGGAGTGACAGAATGGTGATTTAATGTTTGTTGTGTCAATCTCATGTCAGTGATGTGAGCATGTACACATTTCCAAAATTTAATTAGCACACAACGTAGCAGATGCCACGAATGACGCTATTGATTTTTTCAATGTTACATATAATGCCATTGCCGTATTCAAATGTTAGGTCATTCATACGATCTGAGAATGTTTGGCCTGCTCACTGTCTGCAATCATGATACGCCCTTCGATGCTACTACATGTCTTTTTTCTTTGTTTGGAAACAAGGGTGCCTGTCTGCCTACTAGGAGCCTCCTATCTAGTATGGTGCTACCAATCTGCCTTACGCACCCAGAGCGCCCGAGAGGCAAGACACTGCTGTGCGCAGCGGGCCCAGTAGGCAGTGTGCTCAGGGGAGCACCAGCTACTTTCTCACCGGTGACAATACTCCCATGTACATATCACAATTGCGTACTGTGGCACTCCATGGTTAGGGGGACTTTAAATTTACCGGCACCTGGATTCCTGTGACACAGTAACCTCTAATGGGTCTCAGGCAGCGGTAAGCCAGGTGCTTTTAAGGTGTGTGGTGTCCGGCACAACCCCAGCAGGGGATAGCTCGAGCTTCACGCAGGCCTACTGATGTGCGCCATGTGCGTGTTGCCTTTGATGTCTCTCACATATTGTTGCACTATCCCACTGCATTGTTCTTTCACACGTTATGTGTTTTGCCTGCTTCAACATGCTACTCAACCTCTTCGGAGTGCTCATAGGTCATATTGAGGTGGGTATATAGCCTGTATTGGAGGTTGCTGGCCACTTGTGTAGGCATGTGTACTGGATACCTGTTGTGGGGTTCAATGATGATGGTATGTAGGTTTACATGATTACTGCAGGCGGTGAGGGATGTGCACAGTCTTTTAGCAGGCACATGTTTGGATTGTCTGATGCATTCAGGTACATGTGGTAGTTTTGTGTTGCCTCATTTGGTTTATCATTGATATGTATTGGGTGTGATCCATATGCCCGTGTGGTACATGGATTCCATGAATTTTGAATAAGCGATGCAATATATTAGGGTTAGGTTGCATTTGCCACATGCTCTGCTAACTGTGCTTCTACCCCCCCCACACACAGAGATCATGCATTGGCCATTCAACTC
Source organism: Ambystoma mexicanum (assembly GCF_040938575.1). Taxonomy (NCBI): domain Eukaryota; kingdom Metazoa; phylum Chordata; class Amphibia; order Caudata; family Ambystomatidae; genus Ambystoma; species Ambystoma mexicanum. The sequence goes on along the minus strand of NC_090936.1, from coordinate 98,433,542 downwards.
GCCCAACAGCAAGGTGCACTCTGGTGAGTGTCTATTGACCCCCCTACACAGAGGTCAGGCATTGGTCATTCTACTCACCAAACAGCAAGGTGAACTCTGATGTGTGCCTATTTACCCCCCTACTACACAGAGGTCATGCATTTGTCATTCTACTCACCCAACAGCAAGGTGCACTCTCGTGAGTGCCTATTTACCCCCCCCCCCCACACTACACAGAGGTCATGCATTGGTCATTTTACTCACCCAACAGCAAAGTGCACTCTGGTGAGTGCCTATTTACAGCCCCCCCACTACACAGAGTTCATATATTGGTCATTCTACTCACTCAACAGCCAGGTGCACTCTCCGATGTGCCGTGCCATGTACCCTGGCAACGTAGAGATCCGCAAGACCATTGAGTCATGTGTGGATTCCGGAAACCGTGCAAAGCAATGGGTGATGAGGTGTTCAGCATCACACACCATCTGTACGTTAAGGGAGTGGAATTGTTTGCGGTTTCTATATGCTGCCTCAATGGCATGTCTGGCCACCAACTCCACATGGGTGCAATCTAACGCACCAATGCAACTGGGCATGCCTGCAAGGGCATGGAAGGCCACTTTGGCAGCATTAACCTGGGCAGGGGTTCAGGGTAGGGCAATGTGGTCCGCCACATGGCGCAGCAGTGCATCCAGTACCTGGAACAAGACCCTGGAAAAACAGGGTTGTGACAGCCCGTGCGGCTCACCCACTGTGTGCTGGTATGTGATGGTTGCAAGGAAGTGTAGTACCGACACTAACTTCAGCAAGGGGTGGGATTGCAGTCCGTATGTTTATCAGGCTGCTGATGTCGTCATGAATGTGGGTGACTATTGATGTTATGGTCTCCCTGTCAATCCGGTACAAGGTATGGATTTGGCTTGGGGTCAGGTTCCAGGGACAGACCCTGCTGAGGGATATTGGTGGCTGCCTGCGGGGTCCTACCTGCTAGACATTGATGTTAGGCATGGCCAACTGCTTCCTTATTCACTCCTGGGCCTACGCCACCTCCTCTGCCTCTCAGCTGCTTCATGCCCAATACCTCCTTGCAGGTTCCTCAGCCCAATTGCTGCTACAGCGACTGCCAGCATGGTTTTGTTGGGAAGTGGGTTGGGTGTGGGTGTGCTCCTTTTATACATTCTCAGTGGTCAATGGTGTGCAGCTGGGCTAATTTTGTACACCTGTGGCCTGTTTGCCAGCATGGTTGTGTTGGGAGGTGGGTTGGGTGTGGTCCTTATCAGCATTCACAGTGGTCAATAGTGTGCCGCTGTGCTGATTTGGTACTCCTGGGGCCTGTTGCTGCTCACCTGGCACTGTTTAACGCCTGGTCCGCGGTGCTGGTATTACAGGTGCGGTGGTCATGGAGCCACTGCCACTTTTATGGCAGTGTTTCCATGTATGCGGAACTCTAAATGTGCCCGTACTACTGCCTTGATGGTAATTCAGGGACGTCCGGCAACTCTTTCTGCTGTATACGGTCACAGTGCTACCGGGTGCGGTAACAAAATGAGTGTCACTTTGCGGTGACAGTGTTTCCGCACTTGTGACTTAATGTGCCGGATGGAAAATGGTGCCGGTACGGTGCTACCGGAACCGCTATTTCCGGACCGGTTTACTCAGAATGAGGCCCATTGTCTTTTGGCACATGTCCATGACATGATAATACAAAGATGTGGTTTTCACTATAGCACAAATACTTTCAATTTGAAGAACTATCACCTGGCCTTACCGGCCTTCCTAAGTGGATTTCTACGAAGTCTTGGTGTCAGGATGGGTCAAGTAGTTACAACACTGGCTACACAATTTCTTTGTGGTTGTTTGTTAAAGATTTTAAATACAACATCAAGCTATCCAATCCCTCTTTGTTCGCTGAGTAATACACTTTCATGAAGGCTGCCATGATATTAAGGAAAACTATTTTCTGGTTCAAGTCGTTTGTCCATAGCATCTGATATTTTACTTATCTGGAGGACAATGGCAAATGGATCCCATGTTTTTGAGTCAGTCCTGACAAAGGTGTGGGTGGTTGAACTTTCACAGAATACTAGCAGTGAATTGACAGTGACTCTCTCCCTTCTGCTCCTCATAAAAAAACAGGAACCAGTTTAAGCTTGTTAAAGCTAAATCTTCACTTTGTGGCTTGGCGGACCATCCGCGACTCAGTCGTTGGTCTGTCAAAGTAGACATATGTATGGCCCTGGAGAGAACCTGCACAGGGTTGCCCCACAACATTTCAGAAAGTATGGGGCAGGTGGGAGGGCTTAAGAGAATGATTTGCTTTTACCCCATATTATGTGTTATGACTAATATGCATCCTCTTGTATCTTTTCTAAACTACTATGTTGTATATTTTTATGTAATCCTCTGATGTTATCTAATCAAGCAATGGTATACGTTTTTACATTTTGTTATTTTCAAATAATAAAAAGTTTGATTACAAAATAAAAAAGCTACATCTCATGTGGCCGCTAAAACAGGCCCTCATTACCACTCAGGCGTTAAGGGTTTGACGGCGCCGTCGGCGCCGTTAACCCTTAACGCCTGATTACAAGTGTCCCTTTGCGGGTTGGTGTTTAACGCCTGCTTTTAGCAGGCGTTAAAAATCCAACCCGCAAAGGGACTTTGGAGCTCATTACGGCACCGTAATTTACGGTGCCGTAATTAGCGCCTTCTCCATTCCCATTATGCCCTATGGGGGCAAAAATGGGAATGGGGAAGGGCAAATGGTGAATGGGGAATTACCGCCCCACTCACCTTGGAATGGGGCGGTAATTCCGCCATCCACCATGGCGGAATCGTAACCTTAGCGGCATGGACCATGGTTCTAATAGCACCATGGTCCTCCGCCAAGATTGTAATGAGGGCCATATACTCGCCCACAAGACTTCAAGGCCTTAAAAATATACCAGAAGCCTGGCCTTAAGAAACCAATGAATGCTTTTACAATGTGGGCTTCATTATGAGTTCGGCGGGTTGCACCGAACTGTAAGTCCCCATTCCCCCATGAGGATGGAGACACAGAAGCACCGGCACCGTTGCTAACGGTGCCATTGCTTCTATGAGAACCATGCCTGCAGGGGCCGGTGCCCGCAGCAGGTCAGACCTACCGGCAGCAGCGTCCCCTGCAGGCGTACTTGTAGTCTGGCTGTCCATAAAGGGTGCTGGTGCGCGGCTACCGGCACCCATATTTCCGGACCGCCAGGCTTTTAATGAGGCACAGGGTTGAGATGTGCAAGGGTATTAAAATCATTTTCGTTAGACTAGGGTGTTCAGGCCTGCCAAATTAAGATATGACAGCATAATTCTAACTGCAGTGTAAAAGTGGTAACATATGGCGCACGCTTTCTTACACATGTGTTATTGAGAAAACATACGCCGGTACATGGATAACTACTTGCAGGTCTCCTGCACAGATAACACTGCATGTGATCCGACCAACCACAGAGAATGAACCCACACAGAATATCTGTACAGTACCAGCGCCTGTTTACAGTCAGATGTTCCACACAGCTGTTCTGTACTATGTACCTGCATTTTGGCATAATGTTGCATGCAGAAAGCATGCTGTAGACCAGAATCACTATTCGAAATGAATACCTGCGTAAACAAGTGCTTATGGTGGACCGGGGCCACAAAGCAGGCCTGCAGATCGGAAAGTATCAGACCAGCTCATTAGAAGTACACCTGAAATCATGCACAAACCTAGGGGTGGCTACATTCACTACAACACCGCACCATGAATGGAGCAGCTGCTACTTCATTGCCCAGGGTAAATTGGCTTCTACTGGTAGCAGATGCCCTGGTGGAGCCAAAAGACCAGCAGGCAGTCCAGTACCCCCCAGCAGTCCCTCAGAAGGCAGCCCATCAGCCTAGCAGGAAGCCCAGCAGCCCACCCTATTGGGCATCCAGTTTGGGGATGTGGTGGGCTTCCCAGCAGCCAGCCCACCACATCCCCAAACTGGATGCGCAGCAGCTCTGTGGCAGAACGCTCGACAGACCCCTCTAACAGCATGTGCAGCACGCAGTGCAGTTGTGACAGAATGTCATCTGTGAGGTGCGAATAGTCTGAGTTTTTCTGATTTTTAATAGAAAATGATGCAGGTAACTCTGTCTCTGAAAGTGAGGTCTGCTGATCAGAGCCCAAGGCATAATGCTCTATGTTCCGGGAGGATAGCTCAGTGGCAACGTGTGCGCCTTGGAAGCAAGACAACAGGAAGGAACACTGGTTTGATCCCCCGGTCCTGCTTAGAAACCTCTGGGTGTTTAAGTGCATTATAAATACACAACCAAGACAAAAAAGAAAAACAATTATGCAACTGAAAAAACAAACAATTCCTTTAACAGCGCCTCGATGTCCGTGGTCTGTGTGAGCGCTTTAAAAATCTAAATAAATGCTTATGCTGAAAAGTATAGTGCAAACATGAAACTCTGCTGACAACATGGCAAAAGAAGTTTGGGTGGAGTCATTTGGAGAAGGTGAGACGCAGGGAGTTTAGTTGGAGAAATTAGGGTGAGGAGAACATTGTGAAGAAGGGGAGGAGTCTAGCAAGGTCAGCCGGGTAGGGGTGAGATCTTGATCCAAAGGGTCAGGGTCACGGAGGAACAAGGAACGGGCCTGTGGCATGACACAGAGGTAGAGAAGGACCAGAGCAGGTGTGGAGAGTGGTCATGAGGCTAAGGGCCTCATTACACGGACGGCGGTAAGGGTTAACGGTCACCGTTAATGGCAACGGTGACCGTTAACCCTTACCGCCGTACTACGAGGTCCCTTTGCGGGTTGGAGGATTTAACGCCTGCTTCTTGCAGGCGTTAAAATCCAACCCGCTAAGGGACCTCGGAGCTAATTACGGCACCGCAAAATTGCGGTGGCGTAATTAGCGCCTTCCCCATTTCCATAGAGCCCTATGGGGCAGAAATGGGAATGGGGAAGGGCAATGGCGGAAAGGGGATTTACCGCACCTCCAACCTTGGAATGGGGCGGAAAATCCCCTTTCCGCCAAGGCGGTGCCCGTATTTTACCGGCATGAGCCATGGCGCTAATAGCGCCATGGCTCACCGCCTACCGTGTAATGAGGCCCTAAGAGTCAGAACCCTAAGGCAGGGAGGTGGCGAAGGCCCTCTGAAAGCACACCTCCGGGAACGTCCAAAGGAAGCAAACCCTTTTGCCTCTGTAGAGAAGCTGAAGAACAAAGGCAGAGAAGACTCTGAGAAGGCCAGGGAAGAAGGCAGCGTGAATCACTTAAACCCAAGACTGGAGAAGAGACCCTGAGAAGATGCGGGGAAAATGGGTGCCGTATTCCCTTAAACCTGGGACTGAAAAGCAAGGAGAAGAGCCCCCGAGAAGGGTGCAGGAACCCCATTAAGCTGAGTTTGAGACCAGCGGGAAAGACTGTGAGAAGAATGGCACAAGGGGTGCAGGAACTCCTCTAAATATGAATAATGCTGCCAGTTGGTTCACCTAGAGGAATCATAGGGCACTAAAAGGGTCATTCAATGTCCTCTCATTTGCGTTTACCATCTCTGTTTGTAGCTTTTGCAACTCTATTCCCCAAAATGAAAGAAAATGGTTTAATTGCATTTTCCTACTTTACCTGGTACTTGATCCCTGCCTCTTTCATGGCAAGGGATATATCACCCAGCATGCTCCTTCACCCAAAGCGACATCTGTGGGATATAGCGCTCAGCTCACTTCTTGAGGTAGACCACAGTCTCATGGATATAGCAAGCAGCTAGGCTATAGTACACCTGGCCCACTTTGTTGCCTGTGAACCATACTCTCATGGCTGTAGCACCCATCACCTTCATTGGGGATAAAGTGCCCTGCTCACTTCTTAAGGGATACAGTGATCAACTCCTAGTATGGCTCTTCAGTGCTCTCATCTGACATACTGAACTCTGCAGTTGTAATGGGGAGGCAAACCTATTTTCTGGCATTACCTTTTGGCTGTGTTTCTCATGGGTACATTTCAGCCCGAGTCCCATCTGACATATGGGGTCATGAGGTGCAGGGTGGCATTCTTGACGGTACATTTGATTCCCCTCAGAGTTAACATAGTTTATTTGATCTCAGCATTTAGAAGGGTCCTGATGGTTTTGGTTCTCCTTGCCTGGACATTGGGTTCCTACACCTAACCACATGTCATCTTAGATACTGGACGTTAAGGAGACAGGATAAGGACACTGTGACACACACAAAGGTTCCCTGTTTTGCCTGAGACAGAGACCATCGGCTTGGAGGGTAACTCTGTGAATCATATCTCATACCACCTCCAGGTATAATACTACACTAGCTGCCCCCTTTCCTGGTCCACAGAGTCCCCTCCATGACTTGGGATAGGTCAGGACCCTGACTTTGTCAATTGATCCCTTCTAAAGTAGATGTAAACACTCAAAACGAAGTCTCCTCAAAAAGTAAAACATTTCTGGATCTCTCGGGATCTCACAAATTCCAGGCACAATCTCTGCCTGTCTACAAATTACAAAACCACCCACAAGCCCCTCCACTGCTTCTTAAAGGGGAGTCTGGATAATCATTGAACAAGTCTCATGAAACCACAATGCCAGCTCTTGACGCCAAGGCATCATCGCTACAATGAGAAACAAATGAGCACCCAGAACATCATTAAACAGACCTTTTTCGTGCTCAAGAACCATGTATACAAAGGAAGGGGGAACTTACAGTACACACTTGACGAGTTTTACCCGAGCACCGCAATGCGTTGTATTCTACACAATATTGTCATTAAGCACAATGGGCCTCATTGCAAGTTTGGGGATGCGGGAAAAAAAAGTGGCAGTAGTTCCGTTACTGCCCCTTTTCCTGCACTGCCAAATTATAATTATTGGTGTATTTACCGCTAGAGGAATTACCGCATGGCAAATACACCCGTTTTAGGAGGAAAAGTGGCAGATTCACCTCCAGCTTGTTGCTGGAGGTAAATCTTCCACTTTAACTCCAAGAATCTGCGGATTCACCGCAGGGTAATTCTGCCAGTGGTAAATACGCCAAAAATCCCTATGGACTCCAAAAATGGGGAATTACCACCACTTGTAATCCAGTGGTAACGCCATGTGACCAAGTGGCGGTAACAGTAATCGAGTTTGGCAATATTTCGGCAGATTCCTCGTAATGCGACCCAGTGTGCCCATGCAGTATGCAAATGGCGATGACACTCATGATAGGAATGCAGGACTGGGGCCTCATGGACACAGTCATGACAATGTAGAAAGAGTGATGACAAGAGGCAAGATCATTTATTTCTTCAGAAGGAGGCACTTTTTTCAAACGATTTATTAGCCCTCAGAAACAGACTACACTCCCCTTCCTCAACCCACCAATAAATCCCAAAACACTAGAACCAGTGTAATGCTTTATATTATTATTTTTAATACTCAAATAGAGGAGGTGGACGATAAGGGGAAATGAATGGAATATTGACTTACTTTTTCCCCCATGAAAACAAATAAAAATACATGAACAAATGATGAGATAAAGTAAATCGAGGTGGGTTCAAAGGATGGGCAGAGAACTCAAACTAGAGATTTTGGGTGGAGGGGGTGAGGGGTTAATGTCTAATTCTAGGATGGGGGGAAAAGAATGCAGGCAGGGTTTTCCGAATTTCAACAAAAATGCCATGTTCTATAATAGAAATAGAGTGGAAAAATGATTTGGATTCTTAGTAGGAGAGATGGTGTGTCCAGACAAGGGGCCTCATTATGAGGTTGGAGGTAGCCGTGGTGCTATAAGCACCATGGCTACCCCCTTACCGCATTCCAGGTCTGGATTCTCGAAATAGGGACTTACCGGGTCATTCCAACCTTGGAGGACCCGGTAAGTCCCCATTCTGAGAACCAATGGGAATGGGGATGGAGCTAATAACGGGCCCGTTAATAGTGGGCCCGTTATTAGCTCCCTGGTCCCTTAGCGGCTCCCGCTAAGGGACCTCATAATGCGGTGGTAAGGGGTTAATGGCAACGGTACCCTTACCGTTGCCGTTAACCCCTTACCGCCAACCTCGTAATGAGGCCCAAGGACTCGACAGCTAGACATGTTTGATGTGACACCATACGGAATCAAGATCCTTGAAACTACTCCTAGCGTTAGACGGCTGTGGAACCTAACAAAATGGCCCTCATTAGAAGTATGGTGGTAAGGTAACAACAGCGCCGGTATCTCTACCAGCACCGTTGTTACCATACTGCCATACTACGAGTTCTGCTCGAGGATGCCCTTGCAGTCACCTGGTCTGACCAGGTGGCCGTACCGGTACAGGCGGGCAGAACTTGATGGTAGCAACGGTACAGTTATGAACGGTACCACTGCTACCATCCTCCCCATTCCCATTGAGCCCTTTGGAGACGTACCAGCTCCGGCACCCACGCAAGGAGAATTACTAGGTCCGCCGAGGTCGGAATGGCCCAGTGTTTCCCCTTTTGGGGTGCCGGAGCCGAGTTTGGGGGTAGCACCTCCAACCTCGTAATGAGGCCCATTGTTAGTGAATTCTTGTTCCCTACTACATCCCAAACAAGGCTTTACCAAGATTATGCTCAAATGGGCACTTACATTTCGGCTGCTTGGAAGATGTATTCGCCTTTACAGGTATACTAGTGATTAGGCTTATGCCATGAATTAATGAATTACGATTGAATCCATTTAATTCTTTACAATCTAACACAGCAAATGTGACAAATAGGAATGAGTGAGCATGTTTGTGCTTAAGAGAAGGGAGTAATTGAGCGAAAAGAATAACAGACACATTTCTATGCAGTGTATGATGGCAACTCCTGATATAGAACAAGTGCCCTGAGGAAGATCTTGTTAAATAGGGTCGAAACACGTCTTGACTGTCCAGTAAAGTCACTGTATACACAACTTTGAAACTGACCGGTGTATTTTTGAGTCAATGTGACTGTCCATAGAATATCTAAATTTAAGTAAGGTATGGCGCAAGTGGTCATTGCAATTTTGAACAGTATATTAGAGATGATGGGCCTCATTACACGGTATGCGGTAAGGGTTTACCGCTACCGGTAAGGGCACTGGTACCGGTAAACCCTTACCGCCTTACTACGAGGTCACTTTGCCGGACCCGACCTCAATGGTTTTACCAGCCGTTAAGGAACGGGCCCGCAAATGGACCTTGGTGCTAATTACGGTACCGCAATTTGCGGTACCGTAATTGCCTCCTTCCCCATTCCTATTGAGCCCTATGGGGGCACAAATGGGAATGTGGAAGTGCCTTGGTGAATGGGGAATTACCGGCCCTGCTCACCTTGGAGTAGGCCGCTAATTCCCCCATCCACCAAGGCGGACACAGTAAAATACCAGCGGCAACCATGGCGCTAATAGCGCCATGGTTACTGCATACCATGTAATGAGGCCCGATGTATGGTGGTTTGGATTGATACGGGTTCAGGGACCATGCTGCTGTTCAATTTATAGTGCAAACAGTTGCCAATCACATGTGCATGCATACATCATAGGGCAGATGTGAGACATAAGCGCAGGAGATCAGTCCACAGTTTACCAGTATGGACTCCCATGATAAACAGGTGAGCCTCAAGCACTTATCCAGGTGAAAGCTGGGAGACAGGGCGGACTATGTGCAAAAACATGCAGAGTTCATAAGATCTGCTGTAATTCCAGCATCCTTGCATGGTGGAGATCCATTAGGGTGGAGGCCACGATGCAACATTCTGGCTGTAATTACGGCAGACTCCTAGGGACTCTACTTGCTCTTTGCATTCGGAAAACACATTCAGTGGGCCTCATTACGACCCAGGCGGTAAGTTACCGCCTGGGTCGTACCTTTACCGCCATGGCGTAAACTACGTTTATGCCATGGTGGTTGGCGGATTTACCGCCCGATTCCAAGGTGAGTGGGGCGGTAAATCCCCATTTCCCATTTTACCCTTCCCCATTCCCATTTTTGCCCCATAGGGCATAATGGGAGTGGGGAAGGCGCTAATTACGCCACCGTAAATTACGGTCGCGTAATTAGCACCATGGTCCCTTAGCGCCATGGATTTTAACGCCTGCAAAAAGCAGGCGTTAAACTCACCATGGCGCTAAGGGACGTCGGAATCAGGCGTTAAGGGTCGGCGCCGTTTATGGCGCCGTTAACCCCTTAACACCTGACTCGTAATGAGGCCCAGTGTCTGTAGTCATGCCTTCGACTACACCCGCATCCAAACCCTGATGCAGATGGAGGCACTGCAGTCGGGAAAGCATGGACTGGATGTCCTTCACTGAGTCCGACTCTTTGCAGGAAATCTGAACAGAAATTACACTGATACATGACCACAATGGGCCTCATTACGTCCATGCTGGTCAGGAAAAAAGTGCCAGTAACTACGGTTACCGGCACATTTTCCAGACCGGCATACTTTGAGTCTGCCAGTAGGGGCAGTGGACTACTGGCCGCCCTGACCTGGCGGTAGTTCAGGCCCCTACCAGCAGAAAAATCACTGAAGCACCAGCACCGGTTAGGAACAGTGCCAGTGCTTTAGTGTTCTGGGAATGGGCATGTACTCTTCCGCCGCCCGAAATATCCTGGCATTACCGGGATATCAGGTGTCAGAAATGGTAAGCCGAGGTTACTGGTAGGGAGCAGGTATCACGGCGGCCTACTGGCAAACTTGTAATGAGGGCCAATGTGTTCCTGCAGGTTTTCGCATGATCTTGCCATTTTCCGTCTAAACCAAAATGAGGCACCCAGAGAAGTGTAGGGCTTGGCACAACATGCATGCCTTTTTAAGCATGCATGCAGATGCCCTTCCTGTCTTCCATGCCCCCAAATCCATTGATGCTGCCCGTGTCCATGATGGCGAGTGCTTCATTCACCTGGGCCTGTAGCTCCTGTGTTGGTTGTGGGGAATCTTTTACCGCAACTTGGTAGTCCTTTCACGGGTCTGTGACCAGGCTGAGGTCATGCCTCTTGAGATCTTACCAGTGCATTTGATGTCCTTCAAGTTACAGGAGATGCCAATGAAAGTGCTGGCCTTTGAACAGAGGTCTTCCCATGGTATGGGGCTCTGCTGAGGCATGCCCTTGGCCACCATGGTCCTGAAGAGACCGTCCTACGCTATCAGGACATGGAGGGAGTGCATTGTCTTAATATTGTATTTGTCAATGTTTCCGTTGCATATTCCTGTTCGACAACTCCGGAGCTCGAGGGCCAGTGTCTTGAAAGGTTTTCAGGATATCCCTCATTAATATTCATGAGGAAAAATGTGCATACATTTAGAATCAGTGCATGCACATTTATATCATGAATATTAATGAGAGATATCCTGAAACCCCAGCATGGATCTGGCCCTCGAGGACTGGAGTTGGACAACCCTGTGTTAAATTAATCAATGATGGGGTGTTGAAAGATGGCAGCTGGTGAGGCAAGGGGTAGACCACAGGAGTTTGCCACATGAGCAAGGAGTTGGCATTACAGATGGAATCAGACCTGGGAAGAGGAAAAGAAGTAAAAGGAGAGCAGTACAGTGTAAGGAAGGCGGGTTGGCACCACAATGAATCAGATGGTTCTTGCACCAAGAACTGGGGGCTTGGATGGATAGCATAGCACTGCAGTCTGAGGAAAAATGTCTGAGGAAATTAACTGAGGGCTGAATGCATAGTTGGCTGAGTGGCATCAGTAAGGGTTCCCATTTCCTCATGTCAGATGAGTTTGTAGGCATTCTGACCCTAGCATACCCTGACTAGACAGGTATCGACTGACTAAAAACAGATATGCAAAGCTAGTTATAGAGGTAGGTGTGCATAGACATATGGGTGTTGGCAGCAGCGGAGGATGTTGAGTCATCCATAGCGTGGAGTGCCGGGGGTATAGACATGGAGGCATGTGACAATTGGAGTTCTTATTTAGTTAGTTCTTGTAATGCCTGTTACAGTGACGAGCCTGGGTCTGCTGCAGTGAGAGATTTTTGTAAATAGTCAATGGTCCACCTGTGTTTCAGGCTGTGACGGCGGATATGTTGGGCGGGAGCAATGGGGGTGGAGGCAGCTTGAGATATGGCTCTGGCGATAGTGAGGTGGCAATTGGGGCGCAGGGGGTGGCGTGGGAGCCAGAGGAGAGCTCTAGGGGGGGGGGGGGTGCAGGTGGATGTGGCTGGGGTGGCATGGCAGCATGCTGTGGTGTGGGGGGTCCCTCTGGTGCAGAGTAGGGGGTGTGCAGGCACGCAGGAGAGGAGAGAAAGATGGTAGTTCATCTAACAGGTCAACAGGTGGGGCTATAGGTGCTTCTTAAGGTGAGTCTTTAACAGTGTCTGTCGAAACACTTGGGTAGAGGCCTGTTTTGTGAGTGTGTTTACTGTTTGTCCAGCCTTGGAGGGATGCTTTTACTGTTTCAATTCCTTTTCTAGCTTAACCTGAGAGTTCCTCAGTGATCTAGTCTGACTGGCACGCAATCTGTATGTAGATGCTTTGTACCAAAAAAGCTGACCAATGACCATCAGAAACCTTAGGCTATGTTCCAAAGCCTCGCACAAGACAACAAGGTGATCTGCATGAAATGAGCCCTCAGGTGGCCACTGAAACTCCTTTTGAACCAGAGTAAAAGAATTCCACTCTTTCAAATATTTACAGGTGAATGCCTCATACGTCGAAATCAGGAAGAAGGCCCCTACTGCAGGTATACGTGGTGTGGATAGCTAGAGCCCATCACTAAGTCTAGGAATTAAAAGAGCATTGAGACACACATGGAGCTGGGCCTGCAAGCAGTGAAGGTCAAGAGGGGTGATGCAAACAACTTGCCGGCAATTGATATTTACCAGTGGTAACAGTGTAAAGACAAACCGGAGAGGTGGTACATAAGGGGCGACAGGAGCCAACAATGATTGAAAATGGCTGCAGATTATAAAGATAAAGTAAGACACAAGATGTACAAGAGTAAGCGCGTCAGGTGTAGCTCAGCAATAACATTTGGCACTTAACTCCCAAATGGCCAAGTTCCATCAGCATCGCCTCTTTAGTTGAAACAAGAACACAGATATATTGACTCTGTTGGTTGTCTACATGTCCATCAGTCTGGCTTCAGAGCTGCCAAAAGCACGGAAACTGCTCTCCTGAACATCTGTGAAGACCTGCTCTCCAACCTTGATTCTAACATCCTGTCATGATGCCTACCTCCAAGGAGCCAGGTCCGACCCAGCAACCCCAGAGGCAGGCATCATTCCCCCCACGGAAGTGCCGGCGGGCCCAAGCTGGGGCCCTTTGGACGCAGTCCTGGTGCCTTAGGCGCCAGGCTCATGTTGGACCCCTGTCCTGGCGCCTTAGGCACCAGGCTCATAAAGCTAGACATGTGTTCAAGTGTTTTAATGTGCACTTACCTGATGCAGACCATGCTGCTACATCCAGGCCCTCTTGAGGCCTGAATGGAACTACTTTACCTGTGGGACTACTTTCCACCCGGGTGTGGTCGGGGAAGGATACATACCTGATCGGTGGAAAGATACACACTGGGAACTTCTCCCAAAGCTATTTAAACCACCCCCGATCAGCAACTCACGCTTCGCGTTGTTCTGCTCCTCGCAGCTGGACGCTCACCGTGTCAGCTCCTGCATCTGGACCTCAGCCACGCCTGTCAGTATCCTGGGTCACCTGCAAAGGGAGACAAAAGATCTTACCTGCTAAATCAGCACCACGGAGACATCACACCGACGATCCTGAAAAGGAAGACATCATTTTTAAAAGCATTTCGCTACGATCGCTGCAGCGCTGCATTTCATTTCACTCACCTATCCTGGACGCCTCCATCTTCAGCAGCGATCATCCGGATCCACAGCCACTTCCCTGAGCCTAGAGAGAAAAAGACAAGAACAAGGTGAGAGAAGGAAAGGAATAGGAAAAGCTCAGTTTCCTTCTAAGACTTACCTGTTGGGTCATTCCCATTTCATTTCGGGTCTTGCCGCTTCCAGGCATTTTCCGGACCCCGGCCCCTATGGGGTAAAAAGACAAAGACATTGAATGAGCGAATGCAAAGACATTACCCAAGCGCTCATCCAGAATTTACCTGTCATTTACTGGAACTGCACGTTTCACTTCGGGTCGGCGCCATATCTCCGGCATTCCGAACCCCGGCCCCTAAGGGGAAAAAGACATAAGCATTAGCGCTTGCTGCAACAAGACAATGAACATTATTATTAAGCTTGGACTTTTGAACTTGCAGCAGAACTTTTACAGCGCCTTACCTGAATAGTCAAGCTTACCTGAACTCCCATCAATCCTCAATCCAGTGAAGTAACTGGGTTTCAACGCGCCCCTGCATCAGAAGCAGGATGGAGAGCTCATCCTTCCTGACCCTAAGGTGAGACTTCACGGGGAATCGTGGAAGGGTATCGTGGAGGGTTGGAGGAGAGTGGGAGGCTTGAGCATAACTCAGTCAGTAGGTAATACTCCCTTTTCACGCACAGGGGAATATTCCTGCGAGCCAGAGAAGCCTGAGTAGAGGGGCCCTTCCTGTCCATCTTCAGGGTCCTGCGCTTCACCATTGAAGAAGCACCAGCACTCGAAGCCAGACCTGCGCCTCCGTGGGAATCAGGTGAGCGTTACAGAACGCGAAGCCTACCCACAATTTCCCACCCGGGCGCTATGGAGACTTCCGAGACTGACCAGCTGGCCCAGCTTTTGGGGGAATTGCGGGCAGAGGTGCACTCAGCCCGCCAGGAGACTAACGCTCTCAAAAGAGAACTGATCCTATCCAAGGAAAGAACAGATGACCTAGCCAAAAGGTTATTACAGGCCCAGGCAGGGCACACTCCTTTACCTAATTCCGGAGACATTTCCACATCAATGGGTTTGAATAACCCGGTACAAATCAATCTACCTTGACACATGCCTTTGGCCCCGCCTGAACATTTTGCGGGGGATCCCAAGAAATATGCCGTCTTTATGAACCAATGTCGTTTACACTTTCTATGCAGACCCGGAGCCTTCCCTAACGACCAGACCAAGGTAGCCTTTATACTATCTTACCTCAGTGGCAGTGCTGCCGATTGGTCTATTCCATTGGTAAATCAGGATGATCCCATTCTCCAGAATTTTCAGGGCTTCCAGGCCAGCATGGAAAGATTGTTTGCTCGACACTCTCAAGGACAGGCCCTTGATAACGAACTGCTATCCTTACGACAAGGTAATCAGGATCTTCTGCCCTACATTGCCACCTTTAACAGACTGGTTGTGGAAACTGGATGGCCAGAAAACAAAAGGATCACATTGTTTCATCGAGGCCTGCGCGGAGAGCTTAAGGATGTTCTAGCTCAGATAGTAAACCCACCCCAGGTCTGCGCAGAATACATAGACTTGGTGGTTCAACTTGATCACAGACTTCAAAACAGAAAAGCAGATCGGTTCAAGTACGAAACCCGAATACCGATCAAAACCCACGCTAACTCCAAGAGTACCGACGTATCCGAACCTATGCAAATTGGTGGTGTTAAAGGACCATTAACGCAGAAAGAACGAGAGAGAAGGCGGCAAATGCAACTTTGTCTGTATTGCGGGACTTCCGGTCACTTTCTTCGAAATTGTCCAGTTAAACCACCTAAGAAGGTGGTTGGAGCTACTGATAACGAATTATGGACACCTGATTCGGGAAACGACCTAGCCCGACAAGTGTAGGGGTCCGCTTGCCGAGCTTGAAAACTAACTCTTTGACCTCGCATTTTGTCATGCCAATGGTGCTCGTGGACCCAAAACAGCCTCAGCAGTTGCATGCTATAAAAGCATACATCGACAGTGGAGCTATTGGAAATTGCATAGACCGTGAATTGGCTTCCAGGATTAAGCTTCCTCTCCGCCCGAAAGTAACCCAAGATGTCATCACTACAGTAGATGGAACCAAAATAGCCTCAGGGCCTGTAACGCATTCCACTGTGGAAGTGACACTGGTGGGTCAGGACGGACATCGGGAAGCAATCGTGTTTGATGTGATCAAGGCCCCACAATTTCAAGTAATTCTTGGAATTCCTTGGTTAGAAACACATAATCCCAGAATTGACTGGCGAGTAAAGAAGATAAGTTTTCCTGATTGTGAACCAACTTGTTATCCAAGAAATCCAGCTATGGGTCTAGCCTCAGCAATTTCCACCCCTGTACAGTTACCGTCAGAATACCAAGAATTCCAAGACGTTTTTCAGAAAGAACAGGCTAACACGTTACCTCCCCATCGGTCTTATGATTGCCAAATCGATCTGGTACCCAATGCTCAACTACCCTGTAGTAGGATTTATGCTCTTACGGAACCTGAGAACCTGCATTCGCGTCAGTATTTAGATCAGTACCTAGCCAATGGTTTTATTCGCCCGTCCAAGTCTCCTGTCTCTTCAGCTCTGTTCTTCGTGCCGAAAAAAGAGGGCGACCTTAGAACGTGTATAGACTATCGCGCCCTAAATCAAATAACGATTAAGAATCGTTATCCTCTGCCCTTGATCCCTGAGCTTATCGACCAGGTGAAAGACGCTTGTGTGTACACCAAGTTAGATCTCTGAGGAGCTTATCACCTGGTGCGTATAAAAGAAGGCGACGAATGGAAGACTGCATTCCGCACCAAATTTGGGCTCTTCGAATATCAGGTGATGCCCTTCGGTTTGTGCAATGCACCTGCCGCCTTTCAGTACTTTATGAATGATGTTCTTCGGGAACTTATCAATGTCTGTGTCATTGTTTACATTGACGACATCCTGGTGTACTCTTCTTCAGAATCGGATCACAGAAAACATGTTAGGGCAGTTCTTGAGAAATTGCGCCAGCACAGACTATTTGCAAAACTCGAAAAATGCGTTTTTCATACCACAGAAGTTGAGTTTCTCGGATTCATCCTGACACCTCAAGGAATCCGAATGGACTCGCGAAAGGTGGATGCCATCCTCAAATGGCCATCTCCTAGCTCGGTGAAGGGAGTTCAGAGCATGCTCGGCTTTGCCAATTTCTATCGAAGATTCATCCCGGAAATTTCCCGAACAGTCCAACCCATCACAGCTCTCCTAAAGAAAAACAAACGCTTCGAATGGTCTCTTGAGGCCGAACAAGCCTTTCAGGACCTGAAAACCAAATTCACCTCCTGCACCTGTATTGAAGCACCCGCACCCAGATCTCCCGTACATTGTGGAAACCGATGCATCCAGTTCGGCCATGGGAGCTGTTCTGTCGCAAAGAGACCCAAAAACTAACCAACTACACCCAGTGGCCTTTTGGTCCAGAAAATTTTCTCCTCCTGAAATCAACTACGCAATTACCGATAAAGAGTTACTGGCCATCAAATCTGCTTTCAAGGCTTGGCGTCACTACCTTCTCGGGGCAAGACACACCATCACCGTAATTACGGACCACAGAAACTTACAGTATTTAAAGACGGCCAAAGCTCAATCTTCACGACAACTCTGATGGGCTCTATTCTTCGCAGAATTTGATTTTGTAATTACCTATCGCCCTGGCTGCAAGAATGGAAAAGCGGACGCCTTATCCCGGATTGGCATGGAAGAACCTAATTCGAGCTTAGAACCTGTGCCCATCATACCTGAGCAAAGAATTTTAGGCTTAACTTCATTGCAAACTATTGAGGACATCCAAACGCAAGTAAAACAACTTCTAGACTCTTCAACCTTACTGGAATGGAGTCAAAAGGGTCCTCATTACACCGTTAAGGATGACTTACCCTACTCCCAGGAGCAGTTGTTTCTGCCAAGTAAAGAATTGCAAGAACTTGTTATTGCCCATCATCATGAATCTTTAATGGAAGGACACCCTGGTATCGCTAAAACGGAGGAAAAAATCAAACGCCACTTCTGGTGGCCTTCTTGGAGAAAAGACATAAAGTCTTTTGTTCTGTCTTGCGGAATTTGCGCCCAAAACAAAGCTCAAAAGAAAAGGCCAGCCGGCCTACTTCAACCCTTGGATATTCCACCGGCACCATGGCACACCCTGTCAATGGACTTTATAACCGACCTGCCTCCTTGTGCTGGTTACAACACAATCCTTGTAATTGTGGACCTATTCTCCAAAATGGCCCACTTTATCCCTTTAAAAGGTTTGCCTTCAGCTTCCACCCTGGCCAAGGAATTCCTGGAGAATATAGTTCGCATACATGGTTTCCCTTCCGTATTAGTCTCGGATCGTGGAAGTCAATTTATCTCCCATTTTTGGAAGAAGTGTTGCCGATTAGCACAAATAGATGTGCGGTTATCCACCAGCCACCACCCCAAGACCGACGGACAAACCGAGAGAGCCAATCAGACTCTCGAGCAATATCTTCGGTGCATGTTACACCAATCTGAGTTGAATTGGAAAGACATTCTTTGGATCGCAGAATATGCATACAACAACTCAGTGCATTCTTGAACCGGACAAACCCCTTTTTATACTTTGTATGGTCACCATCCTCAGACCTCTGACCTAGATCCACCTCTGACCCTGGAAATGCCCGCAGTAAATCATCTGCATTCCACAATAACCCGAGCCTTCAAAGAAGCTGCAAGTCATTTACAGCAAGCCAAGAAAAAGTATAAAGAAAACTCTGATTTGCACCGAAGTAAAACTCCTCCTTACCAAGTAGGAGACCAGGTATGGCTAGCAACTAAACATTTACCCCTCAAGGGCCCGCGAACCTTCAATCCCAGATTCATAGGACCTTACCCCATCAAGGCTATAATCAACCCAGTGGCCTTTAAACTGGATCTACCGTCCAACATGCGTATTCATCCAGTTTTTCATGCATCACTTTTGAAGCCAGTACAACCAGGAACCCGATTGTCCAAGCCTCCAGATCCAGTTCAAATTGAAGGGGAATTAGAATTTGAAGTTAAAGACATTTTAGACTCCAAGGTGGTAAAGTCGAAACTCTTCTATCTTGTTGACTGGAAGGGATATGGACCTCAGGAGAGATCATGGGAGCCTAGTAACCATGTCCACGCACCTCGATTAGTACAAAGGTTTCACCGGAGAGTTCCGAACAAGCCAAAACCCCCGGAGGAAAGAACCTTGGGAGGGGCCTTGAGGGGGGGTACTGTCATGATGCCTACCTCCAAGGAGCCAGGTCCGACCCAGCAACCCCAGAGGCAGGCATTATTTCCCCCAGGGGAGTGCCAGCGGGCCCAAGCTGGGGCCCTTTGGACG
Organism: Ambystoma mexicanum; assembly: GCF_040938575.1. NCBI lineage: Eukaryota > Metazoa > Chordata > Amphibia > Caudata > Ambystomatidae > Ambystoma > Ambystoma mexicanum. The sequence continues at coordinate 98,414,404 of NC_090936.1, read as the reverse complement.
CAGTCCTGGTGCCTTAGGCGCCAGGCTCATGTTGGACCCCTGTCCTGGCGCCTTAGGCGCCAGGCTCATAAAGCTAGACATGTGTTCAAGTGTTTTAATGTGCACTTACCTGATGCAGACCATGCTGCTACATCCAGGCCCTCTTGAGGCCTGAATGGAACTACTTTACCTGTGGGACTACTTTCCACCCGGGTGTGGTCGGGGAAGGATACATACCTGTTCGGTGGAAGGATACACACTGGGAACTTCTCCCAAAGCTATTTAAACCACACCCGATCAGCAACTCACGCTTCGCGTTGTTCTGCTCCTCGCAGCTGGACGCTCACCGTGTCAGCTCCTGCATCTGGACCTCAGCCACGCCTGTCAGTATCCTGGGTCACCTGCAAAGGGAGACAAAAGACCTTACCTGCTAAATCACCACCACGGAGACATCACACCGACGATCCTGAAAAGGAAGACATCATTTTTAAAAGCATTTCGCTACGATCGCTGCAGCGCTGCATTTCATTTCACTCACCTATCCTGGACGCCTCCATCTTCAGCAGCGATCATCCGGATCCACAGCCACTTCCCTGAGCCTAGAGAGAAAAAGACAAGAACAAGGTGAGAGAAGGAAAGGAATAGGAAAAGCTCAGTTTCCTTCTAAGACTTACCTGTTGGGTCATTCCCATTTCATTTCGGGTCTTGTCGCTTCCAGGCATTTTCCGGACCCCGGCCCCTATGGGGAAAAAAGACAAAGACATTGAATGAGCGAATGCAAAGACATTACCCGAGCGCTCATCCAGAACTTACCTGTCATTTACTGGAACTGCACGTTTCACTTCGGGTCGGCGCCATATCTCCGGCATTCCGAACCCCGGCCCCTAAGGGGAAAAAGACATAAGCATTAGCGCTTGCTGCAACAAGACAATGAACATTATTATTAAGCTTGGACTTTTGAACTTGCAGCAGAACTTTTACAGCGCCTTACCTGAATAGTCAAGCTTACCTGAACTCCCATCAATCCTCAATCCAGTGAAGTAACTGGGTTTCAACGCGCCCCTGCATCAGAAGCAGGATGGAGAGCTCATCCTTCCTGACCCTAAGGTGAGACTTCACGGGGAATCGTGGAAGGGTATCGTGGAGGGTTGGAGGAGAGTGGGAGGCTTGAGCATAACTCAGTCAGTAAGTAATACTCCCTTTTCACGCACAGGGGAATATTCCTGCGAGCCAGAGAAGCCTGAGTAGAGGGGCCCTTCCTGTCCATCTTCAGGGTCCGGTGCTTCACCATTGAAGAAGCACCAGCACTCGAAGCCAGACCTGCGCCTCCGTGGGAATCAGGTGAGCGTTACACATCCCTTCTGTGCTCATCCTACTCAATCTCTCTTCTGCCTTTGACACGGTCAGACATGCCATCCTGCTCAACCGTCTCTGTTACAACCTGGGTATCACTGATCAGCCCCTGGCCTGGCTGACCTCTTTCCTCTCTGATCAACCCTCCCAGGTCCGACCTGGGTCCTTCCTCTCCTACAACTCATTCTCTACCTGTGGTGTTCCCCAGGGGTCTAACCTCTCTCCCTGGCTGTTCAACCAATACTTGGCACCCCTTGCCACCCCATTGCAGCTCTGTGCTCCAACTTTCAGTGCTATGCGGATGACACTCGGCTCGTTTTCAGGCTCCCCTATGCCACCTCTTCTCCCTCCCTCATTTCTGACTGCCTGTCTGCCATCCAGGAGTGGTGTGCCGCCAATGATATCTGCCTTAATGCCAGTAAGACAGAGATTCTCCTCATCTGCACACCTGCATCCTCCTTTCCTGCCACACTCTGGCCGGCCTCCCTTGGCCCTCTTCCTGCTCCCACCTGTGAAGCTAAGAACTTCGGGGTCATTTTTGACTCCACACTCTCCTTCTCTCCTCACATCTCGGACATCTCTAAAAAGTTAAACTACCAACTTCACCTCCTCAGAGGTATTCTTCCTTTCCTCTCCTTCCCCCAGAGGCTTCCTGTCTCTAGAGCTCTGGTTCTCTCTAGGCTTGACTACTGCAACAGCTTCTTTCTAAATCTGCCTGCTTCTACTCTCTGCCCTTTGCAACTCATCCAGAACAGGACTGCAAGACTTGTCCTTGGCCTCAAGCCTGGGGATCGTATCTCTCCAGCCCTAAAATCTCTTCATTGGCTCCCAGTGTCTGCAAGGGTTAAATTCAATACCCTCTGCATTGTCCGCAAGGCTTTCTGGGGCCTGGGTCCAAAATACCTTTCAACTCTCCCTCTGTAAATATCTTCCCACTCAAGCTCTTCGCTGCTTCTCCACCTCCAAGTCCCTTAGGGTCAGTCGCTTCTCCAAGCAACGAGTTGGGGGTAGATCTCTGTCTTCGACTGGGGCCTCCCTCTGGAACAGCCTCCCTGCCACTCTTTGCTTCTGCCTTCTCTCCTCCTCTCCCCTGTTGGGCTTTTCTGCTTTGGCATTGTGCACCTGGCTACCCTCTGATTTCGGGCCCAGGTACTTTCCCACTCTGCCATGCACCTGCACTGCCTCCTGGCAACCCTTGCGATCAGACACCCCTGGTATGCACCTTTAACCTAGCACTTGCCACTTGCTGGCTGCACTACCATATGTTGTTGTTTCTCTTCCTATGTGCAGCACTTTCCATTTCCTCCTACCCCCCTTCACTTTCCCCTTCCCACTTCCCTCTCCCCTGCACTTGCACATTCTCAATGTCACTGGGCCTAGTAAAATCACTGTTTTGTTCTCCCTTGTTCCCCTCCCTTGCCTCGTCGCACTCTGAAACACATGTGTATGACAGCGATACAAATAAAATATCAGTATCAATAACAACTCAAAGGTTGCACCAGTGTTCTAGGTCCGGGAGAATGATTCCCTCCTCCTGGACTGGGTGGCACAGTTCTGGTTGCGAGTTCCTCCCCAGGGGGAATGAATCCCTTCTCCTGGTTTTAGTACTTCACAAACAAAAAGGCTTGCTGATCCTCTAACACTCTGCATCAGAAAGTTCACTGTTTCTTTATCCCGGCGGAATGACTCGCTTCCCCTCGATCACTGGTCTGATCATCCGTGTGAGCTCAACTACCAGGAGAATGATGCCCCTCTCCCTGCCTTCCACAGCTTAGCTCTCAGTTCACAACACCAGGGTTAATGACTCTCCTTGCCTTCCTCATAGTTCACAACACCAGGGTGAATGTCTCCCTTCCCCTGGCCTTTCTCAGGCTTCGTTTCACAGTTCACAACACCAGGGGGAATGTCTCCATTCCTTTGGCCTTTCTTTGGATTATTTCACAGTTCACAACACCAGGGGGAATGTCTCCCATCCCCAGGCCTTCCTCAAGCTGATTTCACAGTTCACAACACCAGGGGGAATGTCTCCCTTCCCCAGGCCTTCCTCAAGCTGATTTCACAGTTCACAACACCAGGGGGAATGTCTCCCTTCCACTGGCCTTTCTCAGACTTACCTCGCAATTCACAACACCAGGGGAAATGTCTCCCTTTCCCTGGCCCTTTTGTACACTTGGTCTCACAGTTCATAACTCCAGGGTGAATGAATGGCTCGCGTCCTTAGGCTTCCTGTATATTTGGTTTCACAGCTCAACCCTCTACTGGTTTGTTCTGGCAGACCTGGTTCACTCTGCTGCCAGGCACTGTCCAGGGGAAGATGACTTATACTGATATTCTCTTGTGGGTGTGGGTCCCAGACTCATATCTTTCTACTACTTGGACGTGGTAAACCTAGGTCTCTTTCAGATGATTTGCATTTTATTTCTGTTCTTGGTTTCTCTAACCTTCCCTGGTGGTTAGTGGCTTTACTTGACCCCCAGCATGAGGGGTACTCCCTCTGACTCTCTCTGTGTTTGTCTGCGGGTCCTAGGTCTCTGTTGGTCTGTGTTATCTCTGTTCTCACTGGGATGAAGGATTGTATCCGAGGCTATGCTTGGCTCTCACTGGGTCGCCCGCATTCCCCATTACCTGCTTTCCAAATGGGACACGTCACTGGCTCTTACAGGGTTCGTGGATCTTCTCCACAGCCTCTCCGGTCCACCCCTATTCCGACCTGCTTTCTCCAGTGGCTCCTCGAACCCTCTTGTTCCCTTCCCAGGAAAATCACTTTATTGGACCCTATGGTCCACTTTATGACAGGTGTGGGACTGTGACTCCTTCGGCAATCCCAGTAGGAATCGGTCTCCTGCCGGTGCCTCTGCCGTTTTGGCATCTGCGACGCCTCGCTCTCTCACCCCCTTCATCTGGTTCGAATCTCCCAGGTAGCTGCCGTGGACTCTGGTCTTTGGCAGTAGTAGATGCTGAATCCTTCTTCAGTTTCCTTATTATAGGGCTTGTCCCACCCTTGCATAATATCCGTCCTTGTTGTTAATCGCTACATAGTATTCCTCATTTTTTTTCGCGACCCACATTGTCTCAGTACTTTTCGTTTTGTCAGTCTTCCAGGCACTGCTGTGATACTTCTGTTTACTATCAGTAGTTGTTAAATCTTCAGGATTGCAGAGGTACATGGAAGTATTAGGAAAGGTATATGGGTGGCTCTACACAGTAGGGAAGTGTGTAGGGTGTTGGGTGAGAATTGTTATACCACATTCTGCCCGCAATTCCTCCAGTGCCTGTGACAGGCTTTGAGGGATGTTTGACAGTGGGAGTTCTAAACTGATGCTGCTGCATGCTCTGAGAAAACTCTGTATGCAGGCCCTGCCCCTCAATTCTCGGACCTCCCACTTCCTTGGCCCAGGACTGGGGAGTTCTAAGTGGAAGCGGCCATACTAAGAGACCACGCTGACATATGGCTGTATTGTTTGTCTTGCATTTTAGCCAGACCATTAATTTACTTGGCCCTGAGATGGTCGTTTTAACGATTTGAATATGAATTTTTTGATACCCACGTGTATGTGGTCAATGCAGCTAAGTGAAAATAAGAATCACTTATAGGAGTACCCACTCTCCTGACAGTGGCCCTCATTACGACCCTGGCGGAAAGTGACTGACCGGACCGCCACAGCGTAAATAGCGTTTCCGCCATTGCACGAAGGAGCAAAGTGCGGCCCATTCCGACCCATCGGGCACGAACACCACGGCATGGCGGAAGTGCAAAGTCCGCGATGGCGGAAATGACCCCAAAACGGCCCACACCGCCGCCGTACGGCGCCCTAGGTGCAATACCGCCACCCATCACAGCGGACACCGCAGTGTGCGCCTACCGGAAAGTACGGTGACCGGAAATATACGGAAAACGGAAGTTAAAACATGGGCCCGGAACGGGAAACATCCCGCCGTACACCTATAAAACCACTAAAACCACACAACCACTAAAAACACTACCCTGAGACACACCCCAACCCGTCATCCACCCTAGCGAAACCAAGAAAAATGGGAAAAGTAGCGAAGAAAGCGTGCGACCGCAAGCGGCAGGTCCACTTCTCCCGTGAGGAACTCACCGTGCTAACAGAGACCCTCCAGGAGAATGCTGCCGTCGTCTTCTGCACGCAAATGACCAGGACGGCACTTGCAAACAAGAAGGCCATATGGGCTCTGGTGGCACAGCGGGTAAGTGCGGTGGGGACCGCACCCCGCACCCCACAGCAATGCCGAAAGCGATGGGACGACCTGCGGATACGCGTCCGCAGCATACTCTCTGCCAACCGCAACATTGCCACAGCCACCGGGGGAGGTCCTGAATCACCCATCAAGTTGACCCCCTGGGAAGAAATCTGTGCCTCCACCATCGGAATGGAGAGCATAGAGGGAGTCGGAGGGATGGAGAAAGAAGTGCAGACATCCGAAGATTCAGGTAGGTGGGCCAGATAAAACAATGCCAAATCCACAAAGTCCATCCATGTGAAGTACCATGTGTCCACATAGTGCAACAGAAACACATGTCCAGGAGAACGTCCACACACATCGGCCTGATAGCGCACGTTAAAACCCACAATAAATACATAAATAATTAAAAACCCCTAAAACACGCACTACACGTGCAGCAGGCACACCCTAACTGCAGGCTGCCAAACAACTGCACCCTCACTCCACACACAAATGAAAGCACCTCCAAGGCCCCGACCCAAATCACCCTCAGGTACCACCCCAATGGATGTGATACAATGCCATTCCAATTCCCACAGACCCATCAATAACCCTCGCCCTCCTTTACTCCACCACAGGGTCCAATCCAAACGACGAGCATCAGGACACTCCTACCAGCACACCTGCAAAGAGGGCCAAGACCAACGGCCAAAGACCCTCCACCTCAGCTGCACGCATCAAGACACGGCAGCAGCACAAATCAGGTGGCAGCACAGAGGAGGGAACATCAACAGGCACCCCAGCAGCCAGCATGCCCACACCACCACCACCACAGGTCCCCCCAACGGATGCCACAGAAGGCACTGCCTCTGGTGGCAGCAGCACCATAGGTGACACCCCATTGATGGCAGCATGCTCCGACACAGAAGACGGGGATGTCGAAGTCAGATCCATCCATGACCTGTCCCAATCCCCCTGTCTGTCCCATCCCGTACAACATGAGGATACCACGCAGGGGCACCCACAAGACGACGACTGGCCATCCCCCACAAGCCCTGTGGCAAGGCAACATGAGGTCACCAGCCCCTCTGTGACACCCCCGCAAATGGCCATGGCCCAGCAGAGGCAACAGTCCCTCGACCAGTTAATCGTGCAACAGCAGCAACTGGCCACGCTCCTCAAGGACCATGCCGATGAATGTGGGGGCACTAAGGCAGACATAGAAACATCAACTGAGACACTTAGGGCAGAAATGGAGAGAGGTACAGAGACACTAAGGGCACAAATGGAGAGTAGCACCGAGAGCCTGGGAGTCCAAATGGAGAGAAGCACCGAGAGCCTGAGGGGGGAACTGCATGCGACGTCCAAGGACGTATGTGCCGAACTTGCCGCAGTGCGCCGTGTGCTCACTGAGCTCTCGCAAACCCTTAGGGACATGCATGGACGTGAGCAGGCAGAGACATCATCCGTTGCAAGTTCCGTCCAGGGCAGCCCCCAACGTAGATCTGGGAGGAACCTGCGCTCCACAGGCAGGGGTGCCCCTGATACCCGGAGAGGGGGCTTGCAATAGCGACTGCCCACTGACAATGAGCATCTTTGGACACTGGTGTTCGGGGGGGAGGTAGGAGGGTGGAGGGGGTGTGTTGGGCTCACTTGGGTGGCGGGTCGATAGGGTGTACAACATGATATCACATATGCCATAAACAGTGCACGATCAACCAATGAGATGTGTGGACATTGATCTTTGTGTACTAGGCCATCATAGGCGTACAGTCCATATTGTGCATGTCCCAGACACACACAGTGCCACGAGTCCCGTGTCCATGTATCAGCCACCAGGCGTGAGTGCTAGAAGCATACATCAATGAGATGCTGACGAATGTCACGGCCCTCCGGTGCCTCGCAGACTCCTTGAGGTGCTGCCACATCCCCACCCTCATCATGACCATCATCAGGTGCTTGCAGTTCTGCGTCAGGGGGCATGGGCACATTTCTACGTACGCACATGTTGTGGAGCATGACACATGCCATCACCATCTTTGCAACCTTCTCATGGCGGTACAGGAGTGCCCCGCCAGACCTGCTGAGGCAGCGGAAACGACCCTTCAGTAGGCCGAATGCCTGTTCAATGACTACACGGGTACGTGAGTGGGCATGGTTGTAGTCCTCCTCATGCTGGTCCCGTGGGTTCCGGACTGGTGTGAGGAGCCATCTCTTCAGTGGATATCCAGCATCACCTGTATGTGGACGATAAACGTATGATGTGGAATGCCATTGCTACGTACGCACACACCCCCCCCCTTCCTGCCAGGTCATTGCTGAATCACATACCCCACATTATCATGCATGTAATGAGACTCACCGAGTAGCCAGGATCTGTTCCCTGCGTGTCGCTCCATGTAGCGTGGTATTGTAGAGTTCCTCAAGACCATAGAATCATGGGTTGATCCAGGGAATCTGGCACAACAATGTGTAATGATCCTGTTGGAGTCACACACCATTTGTACATTCAGAGAATGAAATTGTTTTCGGTTGCGGTACTGGGCCTCCATGGCATGTGGGACGACCAATTCCACATGGGTGCAGTCGATGGCACCAATGCAACCCGGTATGCCGGCAAGTGCATGGAATCCCACTTTTGTGTTGGTAATTTCCTGCTCCGAGCGTGGTAGGGAGATGTAGTCGTCTGCGTGCTGCAGGAGGGCATCGAGCACTTGCAATAGTGTCCGTGAGAACAGTGGCTGAGAAATGCCATGCAACTGTCCGACTGTGTGCTGGTAGGTGCCTGTGGCCAGGAAGTGTAGTACAGACACCACCTTCAGTAGGGGTGGGATGGCGGTTGGGCTATCTATCATGCTGACAAGGTCAGCCTGTGTCATGCCCACAATGGCGGCTATGGTGTCCCGGTCCAGACGGTAGAGGGTGTGGATCTGCTCATCAGTGAGGTTGAACGGATGTGCTCGGAGGCGTGGGATTGCGGGCTGCCTGCGTGGTGGTAGTGGCTGTGCTGGCGGCCCTTGCTGGCCCTGCCTTGCCCTCCTCCTCCTCCTGCGTCTCCTCCATGTGGCCGGTTGTAGTTGGTGTTCGTCTTCTTCTTGGAGTTGGAGTACTTGCAGTGCTATCATGTCCCCCAGGGCCAACATCGCGAGTCCTGCCGGTAGCATTTCGGTGTGGTTGTGGGAGGAGACTGGGTGTGCAATTTATGTGTTTTCAGGCTGTATGGCCTCCACCTGTGGTGATTCATTCCACCTGTGCAAACTGCTCTCCCCTTTGGCCGAGCACGTCCCGCACACGACGCTGCAATTCGGGGAATGGCATCTTGCTATTGCAATCATGTATTTGTACCCGATGGCCGTGTAACATTGGTTGATATGTTCATTCTGCTGTGGTCCCATTGTTTCACATTCTATCTGTGCAGTCGCGAACAGACTTGTGAAGGGTCAGTGGAACGTAGTACTCGAGTAACGGTGGACCCTCATGCATCACTGTACCGAGTTGCAACGACGGGCGGGGCGTCCCATTTGTGGGTGAAGGCAGTTGCCATTTTCACACACAGCCGCACTCGATGGATTAATTAGTGATTTCAAACGGCCACAGATGCCTCTTCGACGTGATGTTGCAAATGAGGAATTCGAAGGGCGGCGCTTTCGGTTTTCAGCTAGCGGCGAGGAAATGCCCACAGGTCTGACTGCAAATATAACGTACTATTGTTCAATGTCCTTGGGACAGGGGCCATGGCGAGGATGCAATGATTGATATGAATGGTTTGGGATGCGCAATGGCGACGTGGGCGATGAGGCCGGACGTTCCCAAATACATGTTACTTCACTACACTGGAATTACGGGCTGGGGCACTGTGGATTTTGCAGGCTGCATAACGCACAGACTCAATGGATATTTCTAATGTTATGTGAGTAAATATTCAGGCGTTTTAATCCCGGGATGAGGGAATGATGAATGGATGCATGGGCAGGTGATTTGATACAGAGTTTGCCATGTACAGGGCTTCTTGGAATCTATCCGCCTCCCCTACGCTATGTGATGCAGGGCTGCCATAGTGGGACCATCGTCTATCTGGCCTTGTTGAGCCCTCCCTGTCTCGACGCGCCCTCAGACACTTGTGTCCATGCACGTTACCAATCCCATCTGATGGATTCTGTTTTGACAGACGCATGCACAGGTACACTCGTTTGTGATGGTGTTTACACCTCGATATAGATAGTTATGAGTCGCAAGTGGTTTTTGGGTGGTGATGAACCTTTGGAGTGGGCTGGCATGCATATGGCTGTGGATTTAGTGTGATCATTGAAGTGAGTTGTTCGAATGTAGTTCTGATGGCCATTCTGTTCTTTTTCTTTTCTTTTGGTTGACAGGTATCTCCTCCCCTTTTGCCACTGCCATCTGTATGCCACTCCTGCAGATGGCTTTTACTCCCGACACCTGCTGCTTCGTGTTAATCAGTGGAGCAGCATTACGATCTTATGGGACGATCGCCAATGGGCCACATGCCCTTACGCAGTACTGGTGGCTCGGAGCAACATTTCGGCCTTTCAGCTGGACTAGTGCCTCCCCATTGGGATGGCCCTGCGGTTCTGTGCGCTTCCATGTTGCCTTTTCGTACGTGAATGTGGCTCTGTGTACCATGATGGAACAGGGCGTCACACAAGTAGTGGCTGGTCATTTCTTGCGGATGCAGCCCACAATGGTGAAATGTGTTTTGGAGTTCATGGCCTGATGGCTGTATGTGCTTGGTGATTTTGTTGTGCATTAAATTTCTATTCTGATTTGGCCCGTGTAGCGTTCTTCTTTGCAAGTGATGTGGCATATTCCTATTTGGGGAGCGATGTATTGTGAGGAGATCTGCATTGGGTTCCAGCTTCGGAGTTGAGTTGCGTGGTACTGTACTGGGCGCGTTTGCCTACGAAGCCCGTGAGGTCAGGGATGGGGGCTGCCAATACGACTGTTTGAATGTTGTCATGCTCAGGGGCGGGGGATTGGGTTTTGTGTAACAGATGCCGGTCAGCCAGGTGGACTGGTGGAATGATGTGATTTTCGGAATATTGCTGGTCACAGGTGCCTGTGTTTGCGTGCGTTTCTTGGTGGGGGACTGTGGTCATGTCCATTGGGATGGCTTCTGTATTCGTGCCATCTGTGCCCTGCAGCTCCCATTGGCCCCTCTTGTGTTTCATTTGTTCGTTGGCATGCATGGGTGACTTGTACATTTCACTGGTTGCATTGTGACTTCATTGCACCTACTGGGAGTTGTACTTTGTGGGCAGGGAGCGGTGTACAGGCACTCAGTGGGGCCGTTTACGGTTGATTCGCGATGCCGTACTTCTCACCATGGCGTAATGGTACATTCCGCCATGCTTGATGGCGTTAGGTACATGTCCGCTAGGGTCGGAATTGGCGTACCCTTGAGCCATGGTGGTGTTTACGGTTTGGCATGGCGCGCGCGCGCGTGCTTGGTGCAGTTAGCGTTGGCGTTCACTACGGTGTCGCTAATGGCTTCGTACTTTGCGGTGACGGGTCATAGTCGCACCGAGCGCTATTCGATGGCGGTATTGCATTTCCGCCATCGTTTTCCGAATTCCGCCAGGGTCGTAATGAGGGCCAGTGTGTTGCGAAGTTGGGTAGCAAGTGGTGTACTTGTGCTTTTTGAGACAGCGGCCATACTGAGCCACCGGCATATCCAGGAGAAGAGGGAACCAAGACCTTCAGAATCAGTACAAGACCACCAAGATTACCTAATCCCAGATTACTTGATTTTTAGGACCACCTTGTTCATCAAGGGATTTGGGGAAAAGGCATATAAAAAGCCCAATTGCCATATAAGGGGCAACGGGTTGACCTCCCATGCTCCCTTACATAAGAACCGGTCATAAAAGGACAGCAGAAGTATTGCATTCTCTTAGGAGCCCAATGTTCCAGAGATGCAATCCTGAAAAAGGAGCAAATCTCCTGAAACACCCAGCGGGGCACTGTCCATTCCTAGAAGGGAGGAAACGTCCAGCTGAGAAGATCCACCACTGCGTTGTCCACTCCCTTTATGTGTAATACTAGATGTTTCTCTCCACAAAAACCCACCTGAAAAGCTAGAATTGCAAGATGCCAGGAGCTTGATTTTCTTACCTATTGATATTGGGTACAGTTGTGTTATTGTCCTGGCAATCACTGCTCTTCCTTGGACCTGGCTCTGGAAACCCAGAAGGACACTGCAACTATTGCCTGCTCCTTCCACTTGGAGGAGAGGCTCTCTATATCCAGTTCCCACATCTCCTGCTAGCAAGCCTGGCCTAGGTTTGCACCTGTCTGTTCTCAATGGATCTGTGGCAAGAGTGACCGTTAGCAACCAACTCAGAGAAACTCTCCAGGCTAGGTTTTCTTTGTGCAGCCACAACTGCAGTGTGGTTCTCAATGATTTGGTCACTGAGATTAATCTTGTAAACCTGGGAGGCTGAAACGCAGTACCTGTGGATATACTCCACCAAAGAACACAGGTATAGTCTTGTCCATGGGACCACTTTAATGCAAAAGAAGGAGGTGCCTTGTTGATACTAAGTCCAACTGGGGAACTAAGAAGAGCCTATCTCTGAGCCTCTCACAATTGCCCCGTGGTAGAGAAGCTCTGTCCAAATCTATCCTGAAATGAGCCCCAATGTATTGCAGGTCCTGGGCGGGGAGGTGATGAGGTTTATGATAACTGATGATAAACCCCAGAAACTGAACCAGCCAATACATTCCAGCTGTTTGGGATATCAAGCAAGGACAGAAGGGAGCCTTGTAACCTCTTAACCTCTTTTGTTTTGTTTACCTGTCGTTGAGGTAAAGAATGTGTGGAGGCCCTCCAGATGAAGAGCTGCTATGACTGGAGCCAAGACTTTGGTGAAGTGAAGACCCTCAGCATTGATTTGAGCCTCAAAGGAAGGGGCCAACACTGAAAGTGTGAGTTTTTCACTGCAAACTTGAGGCCGCTCTGATCCCAAATCCATAATGGAACATAAAAATAACCATCCCTGAGTGCTAAGGAAGGCAGGAAAGCCCCCGCCAATACAAATGGAATGATTGATTGCAGGGTCTCTATCTTGATGATCTTGTTGGATACCAAAAGATTGAGGGACTTTAGATAGAGGACCAACCTGTATTTGCCTGATGTTCTCATTACAAGGAATGTGATGGAGTTGAATTCTGGTTCTTCCTGACCCAGGGGAACCGTTGTAATAGCTCCCTTTCTCAACAAGTCCTCTATACCATTCAGGAGGGCCCTCATCTTCTCCATCCTTCTGGATAAAGGAGTAAAGATGATCCTGGAAAGGCATGGCTTGGGGTTCTCATAACCCAATCTCACAATCTGAAGCACCTACTTGTCTCGGGTTCTCTTCTTACATTCTTCCAAGAAATCTGATAAACTGCCTCAATTAGAAAAGCATTGTAATCACAGCCCCTATTGCTACAGAAGGGGAGAGGCTTTTCTGGATTCCTGCTTTGGCATTGCCCTTGATTTCTGGTAAGGCCTGCTCTTAAATTTAGGGATTAGGCATACTGCATTTGTAAGAGCCCTGGAATTTACAGTTTTAGATTTACAGGGCTGTATCTCTTCTGGCACAACGTATCTGTGTGCTTGTAATTGCAGAAGACCCTGTGGACTTTATCTTACAAACAATGCCCAAACAACAGGGCCCCCTAAAATGATATCTTCATGGCCGTGGACCTCTGTGATGATTTGGCTCGTCAGTCTAGTACATCCATGTGCCTCCCTCCAGATATCATCATCCCACAATGTAATGAATGCTGTTCGTAGTCCATTAAAAGGAAGATCAGATAGGACCGCTACCTGCCTCTTCATGGGTGCGCAATCAGAACCATCACTAATAGAGTGGTGGAGATCTTGTAAACCATTGAGGACTGTCTTTATATATGTAGCAGGCAAACATGTCTGATCTAAAGGATACATTTACCACACAGTGATGAATCGAGGGAATTCGTCCCTTCTCCCCTGTGAGGCTAGGAAGGGGAGCCCATTCCGCAACACCCTCCGAAGGGGATGAGGCAAGTGGGAACTCACAGGGTTAGACTCCCTCTTTGGAGACAAGGACTCCTGTTCCTGTGAGAAACTCCCTGATGCTCTCCATGTGATGGCTCATATGAAACTATCTAATGAACCAAATCATTAAAAGTTCCATGATTGGGACGAATATAAAGGAAACATATACCGTTATCAAAGAGAAAGAAAAGCTGTCTCTTTACATCATAATCTCCAATGGACTGTGCCAAGTACGTTAAAGCGAGAGAATACGCCAAGGGGAGGCCGAGAGAGAGAGCGAGAGAGAGAGCCCCCTGTAGGGAGAGCACCTGAAGGAGGCAGAGCTGACGTGGATGGCAAAGCCCGCAAAGTTCAGAACTGCTTTGAACTGAAGCAGGATGCACGGGAAGTCTGGTGTATCACAGAAACAGGCAGCCAAGGCAGCTGGACCAGAGAGCTTGGTAGTGGCGTAACCACAAAGCAATCATGGTGGCCAGGCTGCCCTCTCAACAATACTGAAACCACCTCAGAGAAGAAGCACAGAACTAACTGATTATCTAAAGCGGTATTGAGAAACCAGACAGAAAGGCACACGAAGCAGACATTGCGGAAAGCAAATCAAGAAGCAAACCGAAGGAAGGACAAGTTCCCAAGTACCGAAGGGCACATAGATGTTCCCCTACTATACTGAAGGTAACAGGGAGAACAGGAATACTAGGAAGACAAAGGGGACGTGTTGGAGAAGTAACAAAACTCATCCCAGTACAAATGACAAAAGTGTACAAAACAAGTTGATAACGTTGAACTATATTAATGTGGTAACGAGAAATACAAAAAGCACCAAGGGCATCTTTACGAGTTGGGCAGTATTCCAGCGGTAAATCTGCTGGAGTACCACCCAACAGAATTAGCATTACCACCGCATGGTCCAGTGGAATTACCGCTGGATTACAAGTGGCAGTGGCAGAGTTAAAACCCATTTTGATAGAGTCAAGTAGACTCTATGGGGCATTCTTGGCAGATTTACCACTGGTGGAATTACTGCTGTGGTAATTCCACTGATTTTGATGGTTTTTGGCATAGAGTGGTAGGATTTACCTCCAGCATGATGCCAGGGTAAATCCCCCACTCCAGGGCCATACTCGTAGTATGGCGGCGCAGGTAAAGTGGCAGTAATTCCGTTACCACACATTTGTTTCCCACACTGCCATACTTGTAATGAGCCCCCAAGAGTGAAAGGAATAGAATTAGACTGTTGATACCGTGGGAAAAGGGGAGGATCACCCAATATCCAAGAGACAGAGAGTGGAACACAGTGAAGAGAGACGCTTGGGAACTAAAAACCAAAGAGGTCCCTCAGATAAACCTTACTCAAGAAAGACCACCATCGGAAAAGAGGAACCTTAAACATTTGGACAATAAAAAACCCAGAGAAAAGGGCATGATACAAGTACATTCAGAATCCAACAATGCAGAGAGAAAGATTCTGACAAGAGTAAGTAAGAACCCTAACAAAGAGGAGGAAAAGATAAACAATTCCCTGAGGGAGTTAAAGGAACTAATAGAAAGAATAACAAGAGACTATGAAAGGATTGTATATTGATCAGATCTCTGAAAAGAAGAGCAAAAGCATAATTACCAGAAGAAAGGGAGCCATTCTCCTGACTTTAGATGATTAAAATAGTGATAGGGTCAGTTAGTTCTGTTTCGGACAGCGGACTGATTCTTTTGGACATTTATTCACGACTGACAAGCACCTTAGTTAGCAATGTAGCCAGGGATCATCCCATACTACTTGGGAAAGATAGTGCTTCTTTTTATTCTTTAATAAACACGTGGCAAAACGCATGTCCGCAAGAGAGTCTGTCTCCTTCTTCTGACTTCTTCTGACACCACATAAAACCTCTTTAGGGCACCATTCACCGATTTGTCCACGGAATTCTAGATAGGGGGATAATCTGCCATGGAGGACCTGCCCGCCATGATTGGCAACATGCCATCACCCTGCACATTCTGAGGCAGAGCGCTTTCTTCTCCCGGGATGTGATAAAGCTCTGATAAAAAGCAGACCCTTGGAAATCTTGTCTAGATCATTCTGCTCTTTTAAAATCCTTTTCGTGATATTGGTTACTACTGGTGATGCTTTCGCTGTAGAAAGCTTGGATTGATGAATCTTAGGATCCTTGTCTGGCTCTGGAGAATCCAACAAGAGGAAACCCATACTCTCTGCTACTTTCTGTAGTACCTCCGACAAGGCTAGGCTTACATGGAAATATATGTTCCTGTTTGATCATTCACACAGGAGGAGTGGGGCTTACGGGGAGATGAGGAAGAGGAGCAAGAAGCGGATCAGGCTCAAAGTGACGAAGGGGATCCCTCTGAAAACAAGATGGCCACTGGGCTGGAGTAAGTGCAGGGAACCTGCCAGACATAGTTTCCATAATTTCCTGTGAGCGCTTTGCTGATGCAATACCATTCAGTCAGACCTGAAGGGAGGGGCTGTCATAGCCAAAGACCCTCACGTCCAAGCCACATTCCAACCATACAGCAGAACACAAAGAGCAAAGTTTTGCACTGCCCCACCCACTCGCTACTGCTAAGAGAAGCATGCCATGAAGGTATTGTGTAACCAATGAATGGAGGAGCAAAGCCCTGCTCCACTCCCCATACCCACTAGGAGAAGCGCGCCAATGAAGTAATAACAAGAGGCTTCTAATATGGAAGTGAAGCTCCACTAGACTCCCTTATGGCAATCATGCTCCTTTCCTACCTCACCTGGATGCAGATTGCATCTAGGCCCTCATAGCCTCTCCCTGACCTGTAGCCCTGCTAACTGGCCTGGAGTAGGCTTCCTGCCATTCCCTCAACCTTGCACCAGAAAGGAGCTGTTTCCCCTCAAGCATGCCCGAGGCCCGTAGGAACCTGCCAGGAGGGAAGCCTGTAGCACCTTGCTCCCTAAGCACTTCCCTGAAAGACAGACCAACAGAAGCCGGATACTCATGTCCCGGTCACGTGGCAGGAAATAAAGAACTAAGGATTGTGGATATAAAAGGCATTATATGTCTTTAGAAGGGGAAAAGGGGTGGGAGAACTGGATTTGAAAAGGATTCCTGCATTGAAGGACATAGTGGTAATTATGGGTGGAGCAAGTGATTTATACCGTTCGCCGGTGAATCTTGTACACTTGTCCTGTGGCGAGACATCGCTCTTTTTCACTTGTGCCGTCCTTCTACCAAGATGCTGACAGCATGCGGAGGGTACCATTTTGTCCCCATAGAGGCCTGTGTCTCAGATCGGGCCTAAATTTGTTTTGACTGGCAAGCATCTAAAATCTCAAGAGGATAGGTACTGTTTGTGGTACACTTAAAGGGAAAAATTGTTTAGTTGATACTGACATGGTCTTCGGGCACCTGAGATGCAGGTGCCAGTCGGAGCTTGTGAAGTGCCCAGGCATCCAGCCCGATGCCTACATTCCTGGCATGAAGATGATGCCACAGAACAACTCTAGCATGTCTTTGCATATAAATCGCTCAAAAGCTGATACAAAGATTGCAAAGCCTCTCAGTGTTCATCACAGTCCAAATAAATCTATACATTGCATTCCTGAGTTGGGGTTCTAACTGCATAAGGCTAGCTCTGCTCCCACTATAGCAGAAAGCCATTCTCTATACATGTATGGCATGTCCAATATGCTTGGCTGCAAGATGGCTTGGGCCTTGTGAAGAAGTTTCAAAATCTTCAATGGTGGCAATTACTACCAGCCTCATTTCAAATGAGATAGTGCATTAAATAGAGTAATTAATGCAAGGCATAATGCTGTTATACCTCGATTTAATGCGCTGCCTCATTTCGGGGCACTGACGAGATGAAGAAGTGCAGGGGAGATAAGATCTCCACCCTGAAGTCCTCCTACGTCTCGACTTTGCGCTTCAGTGAACATTTCCTGCAGACGTACAGAAAAAGGATCTGTAGAGAAGGAGCTGAGTACCCTCACCTCAACCACCTTGCCCATATTGCCTATATGTTGGGGACCAGAGTGTGAGACACGTGCGCTACCAGTGAAAATACCGATACCAAGGAGAGTCCTGGAGGCAAGGTTCCCATTGAGGAAACCATGCGAGACAGTATGATGGCCATTTAAATAAAATCCCGGAAGAAGCAGGACCAATGAATGGCAAAGAAGAATGGTGACATCATGCAGTGTTGAGCTGACGTACATGGAACAGATGCAGAGACTAGAGAATGCAGATATTCTATAAGGCATCAAGAAAGTATCGAAGATAAGTGACATCTTGGGATCAAGATGAAGAAACCTATGCTACAGAAATGATGAAGATGTCAAGTCATTTTACACGTGTACAGATGCAAAGAAACGCAAGCAGACAAAGTATTCTTGAGGCTAGCTTTAGAGTGAATAGATTGCGGCATGCACCAACATATATAAATATATATAAAATAAAAAATAAATATATATATATATATATATATATATATATATATATATATATATATATATATATATATATATATATATATATATATATATATATAAGTGAGTAAAGAATGGATGTTTCTACTATGTATCATAGCAGAACTTGGCTACATAAAGAAGGCCTCTTTTCCAGTGTGTCGTAGTTAAAAACAATTGAATTAACAGGAGTGAAACTCAGAAAGGCAAGACTGGATGAGCCAAGAAACCAAGGTCTTATCAGGCTGGGGTGAGCATAGATTGGATACAAATCGTGTGAAGGATTGAAACTCTTGTTCAGAAGACATGGACAAAAACAAGGAAGACGTCAGAGATCTATTAGAAAAAAGTATTTTAAATACACTAGGGCTCCATGTTGTGGTCTTCAGTCATGTGGAAGGATGAAGTTGGACGAACACGATAGTCACACCTACGCATGAGGGCAGAGTGCCTTCACTCCCCTGAATTCTACAGAGCAAAAGAACACTCCCAAGGACAAGTTCAAAGCCTTAATTGACAGCAGACCACTGAAGTGAGGATAGATGGATATGATCATTGGTGGGAAGCTTAGGTTAAGACTAGCTCACCAGCACCTGGAAGCCCAGTCTGCGTGCTGTTAACGTAGGTAGAAAAGTACTGACAGAGGTTAGAGTGCCAACCAATGGTAGGGGGCCACGTGATTAAGGGTCCTATAATTTGTGTAACAAATGGAACATTGTGTATTTAGTGACGTTTTTAGTGACCTGTTTAAGGGGAGGGCTTAGTTGTCCCACCTGATATTAAGAATCCTATCACTTTTCTAAACTCTTTTAGACAAATATTGATTGTATACTTAGATGTTCCCTCAAGTCCTATCACTTTCTTCAATAGGTTTTTGTAGTTTGCCACATAGGATGACGTTAGTAATACGTAAATTGACATCATCAATGATGATTTTTTGCTATAAAAAAATGCTTTTTTTGAAGGCGCATTGAGAGATCTTACGATGAGACATTTGTTGATGTCTGTTGTACTCCGTGTTTCAGATAATTGATATTAAACCCGTTAACCTTTTGCCAACTACTTGAGTCGTTTTGATTATTGATGTTTAAGTAACTTTTGCATCCCCATTCATCTCAAGGGTATTGCTATCTCGTCTTAAAGGGCTGGAAGCCTCCAGTTCAGATCCCCATGGAATTTGCCTTGGTTTTCCATCTGGTGAAAACCAGGGAGATTCCATAGGAATTGAAATGCTGCCTGCTAGGTCTATTCGCAGGCAACCTTTAGTTTTCCAAGCGATGGAGAGGAAAATAGGAAGAGTCAAAGTGTTTGCCCCTCCTGTTTACTCTTTCCTTATCCACTCCACCTCGTGCACCTGTAAAATAACATGCAGGGGACCCTGCACTAACTAAATGCTAACGTTTGTGGTACCCAAAATGCAATTTTGACTTTTTAGAAAATGACCCAGTACGTTGCCAGGATCAATTCACATAGTGGATTCCCCTTTCATGGAGTGGTATTTCTCCTGGTCCTGCAGCATCAGCACGCATAATGAAGCCATTGTCCTTGGCCTAAAATGTGTCAGTGGCCTTACATTGTCAGATAGAAGAAACCACTGCCCCGGAATTGGTGCCTGCCGAGGTGGTAAATGGAGATGCCGAGGATGCTAGAGCAATGGCAACAGATAGAATGGTGGACCACCTCATTGATGTGTGTATTCTGGGTAAGATCACCTGCCGAGGGGGTAAATGGAGATGCTGAGGATGCTAGAGCAATGGCAACAGATAGAATGGTGGACCACCTCATTGATGTGTGTATTCTGGGTAGGCTCACCTGCCGAGGGGGTAAATGGAGATGCCGAGGATGCTAGAGCAATGGCAACAGATAGAATGGTGGACCACCTCATTGATGTGTGTATTCTGGGTAAGATCACCTGCCGAGGGGGTAAATGGAGATGCTGAGGATGCTAGAGCAATGGCAACAGATAGAATGGTGGACCACCTCATTGATGTGTGTATTCTGGGTAGGCTCACCTGCCGAGGGGGTAAATGGAGATGCTGAGGATGCTAGAGCAATGGCAACAGATAGAATGGTGGACCACCTCATTGATGTGTGGATTCTGGGTAAGATCACCTGCCGAGGGGGTAAATGGAGATGCTGAGGATGCTAGAGCAATGGCAACAGATAGAATGGTGGACCACCTCATTGATGTGTGTATTCTGGGTAAGATCACCTGCCGAGGGGGTAAATGGAGATGCTGAGGATGCTAGAGCAATGGCAACAGATAGAATGGTGGACCACCTCATTGATGTGTGTATTCTGGGTAGGCTCACCTGCCGAGGGAGTAAATGGAGATGCTAAGGATGCTAGAGCAATGGCAACAGACAGAATGGTGGACCACCTCATTGATGTGTGTATTCTGGGTAAGATCACCTGCCGAGGGGGTAAATGGAGATGCTAAGGATGCTAGAGCAATGGCAACAGATAGAATGGTGGATCACCTCATTGATGTGTGTATTCTGGGTAAGATCACCTGCCGAGGGGGTATATGGAGATGCAAAGGATGCTAGAGCAATGGCAACAGATAGAATGGTGGATCACCTCATTGATGTGTGTATTCTGGGTAAGATCACCTGCCGAGGGGGTAAATGGAGATGCTAAGGATGCTAGAGCAATGGCAACAGACAGAATGGTGGACCACCTCATTGATGTGTGTATTCTGGGTAAAATATCACCTGCCGAGGGGATAAATGGAGATGCTAAGGATGCTAGAGCAATGGCAACAGGCAGAATGGTGGACCACCTCATTGAGGTGTGTATTCTGGGTAAGATCACCTGCCGAGGGGGTAAATGGAGATGCTGAGGATGCTAGAGCAATGGCAACAGATAGAATGGTGGACCACCTCATTGATGTGTGTATTCTGGGTAAGATCACCTGCCGAGGGGGTAAATGGAGATGCTGAGGATGCTAGAGCAATGGCAACAGACAGAATGGTGGACCACCTCATTGATGTGTGTATTCTGGGTAAGATCACCTGCCGAGGGGGTAAATGGAGATGCTAAGGATGCTAGAGCAATGGCAACAGATAGAATGGTGGACCACCTCATTGATGTGTGTATTCTGGGTAAGCTCACCTGCCGAGGGGGTAAATGGAGATGCTAAGGATGCTAGAGCAATGGCAACAGACAGAATGGTGGACCACCTCATTGATGTGTGTATTCTGGGTAAGATCACCTGCCGAGGGGGTAAATGGCGATACTAAGGATGCTTGAGCAATGGCAACAGACAGAATGGTGGACCACCTCATTGATGTGTGTATTCTGGGTAAGATCACCTGCCGAGGGGGTAAATGGAGATGCTAAGGATATTAGAGCAATGGCAACAGAATGGTGGACCACCTCATTGATGTGTGTATTCTGGGTAAGATCACCTGCCAAGGGGTAAATGGAGATGCTAAGGATGCTAGAGCAATGGAAACAGACAGAATGGTGGACCACCTCATTGATGTGTTTATTCTGGGTAAAATCATCAATGATGTAGGAAAATATAGCTGGGATGTGTTTCCAGCCTCACTGGGGGTGACTGAGCTAGATGGAAGGGTATCGAAAAGAGTGCATAAGATACTCAAGTGCCAACAATTGTAAGTAGTTTGAAAGAAAAGAGACCAGTTCCCATTGTAAATGTTCACTTGGAGAGATTGATGCCAGTTTACACAAATTGCTCCAGTGCCATGCAATTCTGCACTTGTGCCGAAAGCTTTGGCACTCACATTTTCACAGACCGACAGGTGCACAATGTCAGTTTTTCAACTTCATTTAGTGTAAATGTCCTTTGTGCGTTGATCGGTTGGTGCAAGTGATGTTGCCACATTCCCTTGCACCAATGAAATCGTATCTTGCACTGGAGGAAAATTGAGAGGCAACAGTGCAATTTGTGCAATCTGGCCACAGATCAAGGGGAACAACATTATAAAATCCCTTTTGCTGAAACAGTGAGTTCTTGAGAGATCACAGGCTTTTAGACTTTGCCAGAATACATGCAAGTGAGTGGGTACAATATGGTGTGACAAATGACTTCTTATGTTGGATCTCCTGGACTCTACTGCCCGGTGCCACAATCTGACCATCTTTCGGTCGACCGATGGGGATCAGGCGTCAGACACTGTGGGAATAGTAGGACCCCGGGGTACTTCAGCAATCTCCCCCCACCCCCGTGCTGACTTTATGAGTTTTCCTTTACAAACTCAGACCAACCTTTTGGCCCAGTTGTTGAATTGTCCTCTCTTTCCTCTTAATTCTCTCTCCCCCTGCTCTTCTCCTTCCATCTGCCTTGCTCCTTCTCTCTTTTCTCACCTTCTTGGTATTTCTTTTCTGCCTTTCTTTTTGATATGGGTGTTTCCCCTCCTATTCCTGAGTCTCCCTCACCTGTCCTACTCCTCCGCCCCTTTCCCTCTTTACTGGTGTTGCATCCCTTCTTTTCCAGTCTCTCCCTGGATTTTTCTCCTCTTCTCCTGGTATCAGGTAATAAATATATATATATATATATATATATAGTCGCAGTGTATAATGTTGCCGGGAAAAGGTTGTGGCGCCATTGTATGGGTGACCATATATATAAGGACAGGGGAAGCTGGGGCTGCGGGAGTGTCCCCCGCTCCACTTAATAAAAAAGGAGTCTGGGGTTGCGGGGGTCGGGGTGGGTGTCCACCGCATGTTCCATGTAATAATGTCCCCACAAAAACCGGCCATTTTTCTGCGATTATTTAGCATGACGATATTTTTGAGGGGACATTATTACATTGAACCCTTCTCCTTTTGATCTATACCATTGTTTCTCCTTCTTCTGTTATCATTCTCTCCCGTTCCTCCGCACAACTATTTCTTGCGCATACGCCCTCTTCCACCTTGCGCTCTCGCCTTTGTGTTCTCCAACGACTGCGTAGGGGCTCATGAGTGGGGGAAACCGCAGAAGCTGTGAGACCATTGAGAGCGTGAGAGCAGGGCATCTGATTGAAATGGACATGCAGAAACTATTTCCACGTGTGTTCATTTCTCTGCGGTGCACGCTGAATCTATGCACACCAAAAGGTCATAAAGGCTTTCGCCATCTTGGAGTCAAGCGCAACATAGGCTATGGTCCCCCGACTGCATTGCCAGTGTCTGCAGCACTGAGGTTCCCCGTCTGTGTGCCTTCCTGCCCTATTGAGCTCATTGCGAGCTCCACTGTGCCTCCATCTGGCTGACTCAGGGTGAGCCCCGCCAAACAAGCCGGGGCACCTGTCACTCACTGATATCCCTACCCTGCAAACATAATTATGAGACATGTACTGCACCTCACTAGTTTCTTTACAGGTTTCAGCTTAGAAACCCTGGTGAGGGTTTTTGGGAATTATTTCATATGTTACACACGAGGCAAGGGATGGGATAGAGGCCTTGGTAGAACCTCCATACACCGCCTCCAGCACCAGGGTCGTGGAGGGGGGGCGGTGGCCTCTGGCCTCCAGGGTTTCCAGGATCCTGTCCACTAGCATCTCCAGAATAACTTCATCAGAGCAACAGTTTCACTGCATTTCAGTATCTAAGTAATCATCTTACAATATAATAAAAGGCCAGATGTATGATGCAGTCATAGCTTCACCTGTTGTCACAGCTAGAGGGAGCTGTTGGCTTAGGATATATAGAGACAATGCCAATTTGCATAGCTTTGCCTGTTGTCACAGCTAGAGGGAGCTGTTGGCTTAGGATATATAGAGACAATGCCAATTCACATAGCTTTGCCTGTTGTCACCACTAGAGGGAGCTGTTGGCTCAGGATATATAGAGACAAAGGCAATTCGCATAGCTGCGCCTGCTGCACCGCTAGAGGAAGCTGTTGCCTTAGGATATATAGAGACAATGCCAATTCGTATAGCTTCGTCTGTTGCACCGCTAGAGGAAGCTGTTGCCTTAGGATATATAGAGACAATGCCAATTCGTATAGCTTCGTCTGTTGCACCGCTAGAGGGAGCTGTTGGCTTAGGATATATATAGAGGCAATGCCAATTCGCATAGCTTCACCCGTTGTCACTGCTAGAGCGATCTGGTGGCTTAGGATATATATAGAGGCAATGCCAATTCGCATAGCTTCACCCGTTGTCACCGATAGAGGTAGCTGTTGGCTTAGGATATAGAGGGAGGCGATGCCAATTCACATAGCTTCGCCTGTTGTCACCACTAGAGGGAGCTGTTGGCTTAGGATATATAGAGACAATGCCAATTTCCATAGCTTCGTCTGTTGTCAATGCTAGAGCGAGCTGTTGCCTTAGGTCATATAGAGACGATGCCAATTTGCATATCTTCGCCTGTTGTCACCACTAGAGGGAGCTGTTGGCTTAGGATAAACATAGAGGCAATACCAATTCGCATAGCTTTGCCTGTTGCCACCGCTAGAAGCAGCTGTTGGCTTAGGATATACATAGAGGCAATACCAATTTGCATAGCTTTGCCTGTTGTCACCGCTAAAGGGAGCTGTTGGCTTAGGAGATAGATAGAAGGAATGCCAATTTGCATAGCTTCGCCTGTTGTCACCACTAGCGGGAGCTGTTGGCTTAGGATATACATAGAGGGAATGCCAATTCGCATAGCTTTGCCTGTTGTCACCGCTAGAGGGAGCTGTTGACTTAGGATATAGTGGTTCAACCATGTCAATGAAAACCTGCACTTTAGCCCGTGTACACGGGCCTGTACAGTAGCTTCATTTAAGTTTCACCAACAAAAACCTCCCCCTCCCCTTTTGCCTCATACTATATCGAAAGGTGATATTTTGGCAGTCTCTTTTGTGGAGTAGCACAATCTACATGGCTGTTCTGACTTGGGTACAATAGTCCTTTCACACACAACTGCCAGCACACACAGTTGGCTAATTAATAAATGCAATGAATAGCTACTTACTTTAAGGTCTGAGACTCTGTTTGCTGTCAGCGCACGTTTCCGTTTTGCAGGCCAGCAACATACGGAGGGGTTGGTTATCAATGTATGTTTTATTAAAGGTTGAGTTTTTCTCAGCTGCAAAATATATATTTTTTGAAGAAGAAGCATGTATTTCATGTGTATTTATTGGGTTTTATATAGCAGAAAGCTAGCTTGACTGAGAGAGAGCACTGTGCAAAAAGGCGATCCAGTAAACGATACAATAATTTGGTTGCAAATAGGAGGAGATAATGTGAAAGGAGTAGTTGAGGATTTACATTTCCATATAATATATGGGATAAAGTACCCCCCACTGTACGTTATCAAGAGGTTGCAATCAGAAGGGGTTCTGCGACCAAGCAGAGGAACGAGGCCGCGGAACTCCGAGATGACTTGCAATATCCATTTTACATACATTAGGGAGTATTGTGTTACTTATCATTAAAGCTCCCAGGTTTATGGTACTTATGTTTTCTACATTTCCATCTGTATTTGTCCATATTTATTTTTTGTCAATTATATCTATCAACGTTTATAAAATGTCTGTACAAAGTTGAGTTAAAGGCACAGGCCCTGATTCATGGATTATTTGCGCCGAAAAAAACGGGATTTGTGCGCCATTCTGCCCGCAAATCCCCTTTTGTTAAACATGGATTTGCGGGCAGAATGGGGCACAAATCCCGTTTTTTTCGGCGCAAATAATCCAGGAATCACTATTTTTCCATATTTATTCAAGGCAAATATTTACGCTAACACTTAGAAGTTAAGCTTCATTTTCAATGTTCTCATACTAAGAATGATTTATTTGTATAAAAAAGCCACATTTTTATATTGTGCTCCACGCCAGATGCCTCTGGCTTCTAAGCGCATAAATAGTAGGTGGTCTCAAAACTCTAGTGTTGCCACTGAGTTGGTATTATTAAGCAGAAAAACACAAAAAAATGCAACAAAAAAAACCCACACTGGTTACAAGCGGCTTGGCCCCTAAATCAAATCTTTAATTCTATCAATAATTAAATATACACAATATTAGAAACTGTTCCAGAAGGGCACCTGCGTGTAGTCCTTTCATATAGCAAGTAGGTCGTTGTGGGTTCATCATAGTAAGGAAAGATCTGAGTGCCAACCAGCAGCAATCACGGGGGTGGAAGAATTTAAGGGTGCACTTTGCAATGCATGGTTTTCATCGTATTCGGGTACAGAATATGCAGGCAATGGGTATGATGGTGTTGAGATGGAATCGCTACTGTGCGGCGTCTTCAGTTCTGCCATGGACACTGGCTGCACACTAGAAAGGCAGTGCATATAACTCATGCACGTGTCTACCAGTACAGCAATGCTATACCTCCAAAGGACAACCATAGCTGTTTGCATTTTACACGTGTCCCGCCTGTGCTGGCTTAGCAGGGAATCCCTTACACACAACATGGGAAGATATTCTTTTCCGTTTCTGTATGGCCTTTACACATTAATACAGAAAGGAAACAAGTTGATTTCGGTCTTTATTTATGTGTAGAAATTCGTAAAAACTGCCAACTGGGAGCCTTACTTATAATACATAGCCTCACACTGTCATCCCCTTCAACACCTGGCCTCTCACCAAATCTAATTTAAGAGATCTTCCATGGGCTGATCCATAATATCAATGAAGAATCTGTTTGGATTTTAAAAAGCTAATATGCAGCTTTGAATGTGTTGCTGAAAAACAGTTTGAACTTTTTAATAAAATGCATCAACAAAAACGTTTCATTTTGTACTTTATAAGTAACTAGCGGTATCACCCGGCGTTGTGCGGGTCTGTAGCTGACATGCATGTGGGGGTCTGCTATAGCCTTGTGTATGGTTTAGTGTCTCATAAATTCTGATTTTGGAAAAATCGCAAAATAGGCAATCTCCTGAAATCGCCTATACTGATAGCACAGGGCCGGACCATGCTCCACCCCTGTGCAAGGCGAATGGGTGGGGTTGGTCAAATTTCACTTCCGCTAGTACACCCCAGACTGGTATGCCAATGTTGGGTCCTAACTTCCTACTTTTTGGAAAAGATGCGAAATCAGCAATCTCCTGGAATCGCCTATACTGATACAGCCTGTGCAGGGCAAATGGGTGGGGTTGGTCAGATTTCACCATCGCCAGTACACCCCAGACTGGTATGCCGACCTCGGGCCAACATTTCAGCACACCAGCTGTTGTGGAGCTGGAGCTAACAATCGAGAAAGTCAGCAATCTCCCAGAATCATCTATACTGATAGCACAGGGCCAGACTGCGCACTGTGCAGGGCGAATGGGAGGGGGGGGTTAGTCAAATTTGACTATCACCAGTACACCCCAGACTGGTATGCCCACCAGGGGCCAAAATCTGAATCGCAAAATCGGTAATCTCCCAAAATCGGCTATACTGATAGCACAGGGCTAGACCCCGCCCTGTGCAGGGTGAATGGGTGGGATTGGTCAAATTTCACTATTGGCCTGGAGCCAACCACGAACATAAAAACACACTTTAACAAAAATATAAATAGATTACATGCAACATCTTGCTCACATGTGTTAACCTTCAGCACTACACACATTAAACCTTCTACCATAAACAGATCCTTGGCATCAATCACTGCAAAGTGTCACTGAAAACTATTTTACAAGCAAAGAATGTGAAAAGCTTGTAACGGCTTCAACTGCTGCAGTGACAGCTGGAATTCTGACCTTTGTTGGCTCAACCAGCAGGCATTGTGACATCACAACTGAAGCTAATAATTGATTATGGTGGTAGCGTTGTGATGTCAGGTTCTTATTACAGGTCGGTTGAGATGTCACAACTAGCCTGTAATAAGAACATTATTTCCAGGCTTTTATACAGATGTTGCTGGCTGCCATGCATTATACCGCTATTCATGATTTCCCGATATATCTGCATTAGATAGTACATGCTGCGTTTCTACTGTGCATTTGTTAGGCTACAAAGAAAGCCCACTGTCCCAGGATGAGGGATCAACAGGTGACCTCAGAGCCAGGTAGGTTGCAAACATAAACGTTTTTACTTATTTCGTAAACCCAGGGGTTGGAGCAAGGAAGAAGATAAAACAAAGCAAGGACATAGCTCTGTATTAGAGTGAGAGGTTTTAACTAGAACAAATAAGCCGTGAGGTATATTCGAGGCAACACATCCTAATCTACAGGAGGTCCAAGGTCCAAGTGTCGTAGTCTACAACTGTGCATTGTCAGGATTTGACCACTGTGTAGGAATCACACAAAGTCACTCACAGTTCCTCAGGTTTCCAGGGTCTGGGGCCCTCAAGTAGAAGTTGCTAGTGTACGTTGCCATCCCCCCAGCCCCAGTCTTTGGTCGCTTTGTACCCAGAAGACAGTTGATTTCTACACCTTCTACCCTGGTTGGATTATCACATTGCAGTCATTGGGCCTCATTACGACCCAGGCGGTAAGTTACCGCCTGGGTCGTACCCTTACCACCATGGTGTAAACTATGTTTACACCATGGTGGATGGCGGATTTACCGCCCCATTCCAAGGTGAGTGGGGCGGTAAATCCCCATTTCCCATTTTACCCTTCCCCATTCCCATTTTTGCACCATAGGGCATAATGGGAGTGGGGAAGGTGCTAATTACGCCACCGTAAATTACGGTGGCGTAATTAGCACCATGGTCCCTTTGCGCCATGGATTTTAACGCCTGCAAAAAGCAGGCGTTAAACTCACCATGGCGCAAAGGGACCTCGGAATCAGGCGTTAAGGGTCGGCGCCGTTTACGGCGCCGTTAACCCCTTAACGCCTGATTCGTAATGAGGCCCATTGTTTTCCCTTCACCCAGCCAAGGGCAGATTACAGAGCTATACACCGGCTCGTGTCGATCGCAAGCCCAGCAA
Source organism: Ambystoma mexicanum (assembly GCF_040938575.1). Taxonomy (NCBI): domain Eukaryota; kingdom Metazoa; phylum Chordata; class Amphibia; order Caudata; family Ambystomatidae; genus Ambystoma; species Ambystoma mexicanum. The sequence continues at coordinate 98,385,593 of NC_090936.1, read as the reverse complement.
AGGCTTTGCTTTCTCACAAGGTCACGACAGGTACAGGTGCCCTCGTGCCTTGAACTCTCAGGAAGCCCCCTTGTCTCTCTTTCTCAATGGGCTCTTTTGGACCAATTTCCTCATGGTCTGCCAGTCCCACTTGAATTCAGACTATGGCTTCCAGTTAGCCTATATTTGTATTTCTCTCGGTTTGCCTTTTGTCTGCTTCTCTACAAGCAAGCCTTTTTGCTTTCTCATTTTCCTTGGTGGTCTTCCCACTCTGGCCAAAATCCAGCCTGTGGCTCCTGTCTATCCTATGTTCTCCTTTCCCTCCCTCTTGCTATTGCCCCTTCTCTCTCACAGACACCTCTCTCTCTCTCTCTCTCTCTCTCTCCCACCCTCACTTGTTCTCTCATCGTCTTTTGGCTTATAGCCTTATTACTTTCTGGTGCCACGTTAACCCTTTCACCCTGGCTGCACCCCTGCTCAAACCTCACTGGACTCACCATTTACCTTTCAGCACCACTTCCAGCCCTTGGCCCTTTTAACTTGGCAAATCCTGGTTTCCAGCCTTCGGCTTCTCTGCCCACTTGGCTCCCCTATCTGACCCTTCTCCATCTCCAATGTTTGCCTCTGATAGGCTCCTACTTCCTTTCAATTCCCTTTTCACATCCCCTTTGTTCTCAATTGTTTCGCCTCCACCTCTGCTCACTTCCTTGTATTTTGTCCTTGCTCCTTCTCTCTGATCTGTCTCTCCTCCAACTCTTTCATCTGCCAGGTCCTTCCTTCTTTCCTCTCCTGGCTTGCCTCAGACACCGCCTCCATGTTGAGCTTTCGCTAAACACCTTCTGATCTGCTGCTGCCCACTTTATTGTCCAGACTCACTATGTGTTTTGATCTGTGACCGTATAACTGGGAAAACCTGGGACCTGTTGGCAGTGGAAACGTATCTGGGTGATAGCCATAGAGTCTCTTCTCAACCAGGTGTCCCTAATAGTGTCCACATCCTCCGATCGGTTCCCGGGTAGAATCCGTATATGGGAGATCCACTCTCTTGGAATCAGGCAGCTTTGTCAGGGCAGCAGCGTGATACCACCATGGTTTCCTTGGGCTCTGTACAGGTCATTGAACTTCCCCAAACCATTGTCTCACAGCTCCACCAATACCCGTGGCTTCCCCTTTGTTTGAATCATGTCAACAGTTTAACCCATGGACCGCGCTTCCCGAGATTCTCTCTCCATACTGTTCAATGTTCCGTGTGTGGTTCAGGCTCACAGATCGTTTTCTAGCATCTTGATTCCCCTATCCTAATGGTCTGACTCGTTTACTCTAACAATGATTAGGAAAGGATGTGTTTCCTGAGTTATCAGGCTGGGATTGGGTGAGAGGCCTTGGGGGTGTGGGGACAGCATAGCAGTGTAGGTGAGTCTGCCCAGCCCCCCAGGGGGCCTTCTCACCCTAGTTGCTGCCACTTACATGTGACCTTGCCACACTTCTTGAAGTTATATCTGCGTCATTTCCAAACACCTCATGAATTGAGCCAAACATCAACCACACCGATTTTTCAAAGCGAATGCACTAATGTTTTTATCATATTACTTCATGCCTTCAGGGTATCATTAGAAAAACAAAAGGCTACTTGCATACCGTTTGGTTTGAGCACCACGCACATCCAGTTCCAAAAGTATCAGCCACACAAACATGCTTTTTGGTAAATCCAATGGCTCGCACTATTGTGTTCACAGTACAACATCCAGCCACATATGATCTTTCCACAGTCTCAACAACAGCCTCTGTTATGTCTTGACTGTCGTGTAGAACGAGGATACCTCCGTCCACAAGTGCCGCACAGGGAGAATACAAATGTCACTCCCTGTGCAGCCTTTGAGGCCACAGGTGGGAGATGATCTTCCGGAGCCACGAACTTCTGGGAACCCCTGGGCCACTGCAAATAAACACCGGTTAAGTAACTAGCCACAACAATAATCACAAACCAAACAACAAGAAAGGAACGGTCTTACCAATGGCTGATGGATGCGGTTCAGTTAAACCTAGTGAGGGATTCCAGGACCCACCGGTGTCTTGCCTTCGATGTAGATTGTTCCTTCAAAGAGGTAGGTGAAGTCCTTGAAGGCACCGGGCCCACCTGTTGATGGAGTCCACCAAGAAGTCCAGAAAAAAAAAACCAAGGCGAGTATCAGAATGGAAGACCAAAGCCAGTCCATGATTCGTAACCAGAGTTCCAATATCCAAGAGCCAGAACACAGGGCAATCCAAGAAACAGTCCATGAAACAATCCAAAGGTCGAATTCTAAATGAGCCAAAAATGAACGTAGCACCTAACAGTAGTCACGAGAACAGCTGTGAAGCACTGAACACTCGTATCCCAGTGTTTAAATAGTGGCGCTACGTTTATCCTCTGGTCATGTGGTCCGCTCCCGCATCACGTGATCGTGTTGTTGTTACACGTGAGTGGGAGGTGTCGGCCACGTAGCGCGGAAGCAGGAAATGAGGCCGATCCCGCAACTGCCACGGAATAGGCCAATGGAGCGGGCGTCCACGGTGGTGGGCTGGCCGTTGGCGCTGCCGCCCTGTAACACGGGAAGAAGACAGCGGTGGGTCCTGGATCCTAGCCTGCTGATGGGGCATAGTGGAAGTATGGGATCTGGGGCTTTGAGGGGTGACATCTGGGGCAAGGGGAACTCCTAGGGACGTGACAGCCTCTATCTCAATGCCTGGATCAATCAGCGGATTGGACCCCCACCAGCAGGCGGAAGCCGGCCAACGTCTAAGGCATAGTCAAAGGCCCTGTCCCAAGCCTGTCAGAGCCGGGAGGACTGGAGGGCTGCCCTTGTACATTCTACCATTCTCGTATTGCCTCCGTAACCCTTACTGGGGAACGCATGAACACTGCTGACCATTGAGTGCTGCTGAAACATCTTGTGGTAAGAGTGTTATGATCACATAGCAGTGCTATCGCGCTTCTGACCCATCATTTGTCATCCATCTCACAGCATCGACAGCGACCCTTAATCGTATTCCCTATTGCCAAGATCTTTTGCCCAGCGCTCCTCTCTGTCACACGCCGCACTTTGAGCACAGTGCCCATATCAGGTATCGTCGCCTCTTAGCTTTTACTATCCCCTCCTATATCCCCCCACACCCTACTGCCGATGGGTGCCGATGCGTACCGCAGCATACGAAGCACCTTGCAGCCTTCCCCCTGGTCACCTGCCTGTTATGTGCTCCATCCGTCCTGCCGATGATTCGCATGATTTGTATAGCGGCCGATCGCCACAGCGTGGGAGTGCATTATGCTGCTTTAAGCTCTCATACGCTATGAGCGTCCTGCCACTCTTTTTACTGTGAGCCTTCACTAACGAACTCACAATTATTTACTACTAGTCTTCGACCGCGTGTAGTAACAAACTCATTGCCTGCTCCTCATAATATGAGGTCGTTACCATAGAATGTTTTACTGTGACCACATGCACATCGCCTGATAGCTATTCCCAGTAAGACTAGACCAATCCTCATACTTAATTGCTATAGTACTGTATGCACAATCTATTAATACTGACGAGCATAGGGTCCTATGAATGTATACTAGCATGAAAAGCACTGAGACCTGTTGCACTAACATAGTAGCTACTCACCAGAATCGTTGCCTTTCCTCCTCCCTCAGAACCTAGCATGGCTGCTAAGGAACTACCTAAATTCGAGGACATGCCGCCTACCCACCTCCTCCCATCTTCTTTCCTCAAACCACATGAATCCTACTCCCCACCCCCTGGCGCCACCCCCTCCACACTAACCCCTCTCTTATCAGGTTCAAAAGGCTCAGCAGCCGCACCAAACCTCAACCAGTTCAAGAAGCGTCCCAGATCGACTGGCACCAGAAACAAACTCCTAGGTCAGCGCTCCCGCCATGCCTCAGAAGCTAACTACCCCAAACTCACTCTACAGCAATCACACCACGTGGTGCCATCTACTCACACCACAGCTAGTCCTACAAAGGACTTTATGACCACCCAGCCATCCAGACGCAATAAAAAGACAATACCAGAGCCCTGTCCCCTTCAATGTGCCCTGATAAATGCTAGATCTCTCCCAGCACATGCTACGGAAATTCATGACCAAATCACCAACTTGGACCTGGATGCTCTAGCCATTACCGAAATATAGCTTCTTGAAGCCTCGGGACCCTCCATCTCACTAGCCCTCCCACCAGGCTACACCACCTTCAGACAAGACAGACCAGCTGCCAAAGGTGGGGGAGTAGCCCTCATAGTTAAAGATACTCTAGCAATAAGACAAACCACATCATTTCTCTGAGAGAATGTAGACTCCATCACAGTCAAAATTACTATCTCTCCCAACACCACCATTACTAACCATACAGCATACCGCCCACCAGGCACACTATCTGACTTCCACGACAATCTAATCCATCTTCTCGGGGAAAATCTAAAAAACACCACCAAGCCAAGGCCCTTGCAAAAGCTCTCCAGGAGCTTGCCTACCAGCAAAATGTCCTCAGTACTACCGACTGCAAAGGTCGTATCCTAAATTGGGTAGTAGACCCCAACTGCAGTGTGGACATCAGCTCCAATACTTTGTCCCTGTGGACCAACCACCACCTTATCCATTTCTTCGTCCCTACCAGCAGCAATATGCCTAAATCACTCATGCCTGTCCCACCCTCACGGATCCGTCCTTACTTAGAGACTCCGGATCTCAAGCCCCCTCTCTCCTCAGACCCATCTGTGCTTGCTGAGCTATACAACACCACGCTCAAAACGGCAGTTGAAGCCATTGCCCCTCTAGAGAACAAGAAAGCCAAAAATAAAAGAAACACGCTAATTCTTGGTACTCCACTGAGCTCAAAGAACTATGCGCCCTTAACCGGAAAGCACTGAGCAAATGGCAAAGGACCCCACAGGATTCCACCCTAATTGCCTACAAAGCCCTGGAAGCACAAAATAAAAAAGCTATTGTTCTAGCTAAATCTTCAGCAAATAATGAAAGGATCTCTAACACAACATCGGAATCAAAAGAGCTGTTTACGTCTTTAAAGAATTGGCCACTCCTGTCAATAACACACAGGATGTCGTGAAAGACGAATCTTGGTGCACCAGTGTCCAAACAGCCACGATTAATAAAATTGATCTCCTACAGAAGAAGATCAACGGCCACCACAAGGCCCTATCCAAAGACTACGTGCCTGTGTCCTATACGACCAGCACAGAAACCAAAGAGAAAACACGTTTCTCATTCAGGGAAGTAACTGGGACAGAAGTGCTTGACATCATTCGGAAAATCAAATCCTCCAGGTGCAAAGGCGATGTTTTCCCAGCCAATCTCGTCAAGGAATGTGCGGACACTTTAGCACCCTTCTTGGCAGCCTTCATTAATGCATCATTCAACGCCAACACCATCCCTGCCTGCCTTAAAGAGGCGTGGGTCCGCTCACTACTAAAAAAAACTTCCCTAGACCCAGAGATATCCAATAACTACTGACTCATCACCAGAGTCCTATTCCTTCTCAAAATTCTGGCCAAAGTTGCGTATACGCAAATCCAGCAGTATCTGGAAGCAAATAGCATATTGGGCAAGAGGCAATCTGGTTTCCGCCCGGGCCATGGGACAGACTCTGCCCTACTTGATCTCAAGAATCAACTCGGTGACATCATGGACAAAGGCAAGCCAGCAGTTCTCCTCCTAGATCTGTCGGCTGTGTTTGATCTCGTTGACCATGATACCTTATGTAAACATCTCAAAAATGCTGGCCACTTCTCCCCCAAAGCTACATCTTGGATCTCCTCCTTCCTGAAAGGGAGACTTATGAGAGTCTTTTCGGACCATGCATCCGCAACACCCACCACCATCCACTATGGTGTCCCGCAAGAGTCTTGTACCGCACCAACTCTATACAATATATTTATCCTACCTCTCTTCAATGACTTGGATGATTGCGGCATAGCGTACACAAACTATGCCGATGACATTCAAGCCCTACTCCCTCTCACAGGCTCATGAACAGGACTCAGCTGCTTTAGCCAACATATATGCAGCCATACAGGCTTGGATGGCAGCAAATGGTCTATGTCTCAATGGAGATAAAACAGAGATCCTCCTGGTAGGCACCAAAGACACACTCAACAAACTTGACCCTCAATACATGGCTTTTAACATTGAAAATACTCCTATCACTGTGCCATCAGCTGTCAAAACCCTAGGGGTCTTCATTGACTCCTCTCTGTCCATGACGCCCCAAGTCAGTGCCATTGCGTCCAAAATCATCAAGGCGGTCAAACCCTACTCGTCAACCAAAAACGGCCTCACAAAAGCCAGGGCAACCATTGGGGCCAAGCTGGACTACTTTAATGCCCTTTTCCTGAGAACATACTAAAAAACATCAACAGGTTACAAGTCACTCAAAACAATGCCCTCAGAGCTGCGCTGAGCATCCCTAAAAGGGAGTATCTCTCACGGTCTAGAAGAGATGTACACTGGCTGCCAGTCAAAGAGCGCATCCTATTTAATACCATGGCCACCACACACTAATGACTCTCCAGCACTGCCCCCCCTTACTTATCCGAAGAAATAATACCAGTCACCTCCCCCAGACCCATTTGAGCTCACCACTCAAACCAGATCTACGTCCGCACTTATATAAGAGCTAAAGCGGGAGGCTCCAGCTTCCAACAACTAGCACCAAAAAACTGGAATGACTTGCCCATCTCTCTCAGAAACGAAGCCTCATACACTGTCTTCCGTAAAGCTCTTAAGACCAAACTCTTCAACTAATACAATTGCACCAGACCTCCCGGCAACCCATATGATTGTTAGTTAGTATATATGTAAGAACTGCCTGTGCGGCCTATTTGCGTCACCTGTAATCACGGACACATCATGCCATGCACAATAATATTGTCACTGTAAGTCTAATTTCTTTCTTCAGCCTTTTTTTGAAGTCATCCCCACTGCATACGCCACAAAGTTCTGTTCCACTGTAACCAAGGAACACCTGGCTAACCCAAACATGTCATTTGTAACTCGCGTGTAGCTTTTAACCATGATTGTTTGTCTTCATTGTCATTATTCTGTACTCCCGGCGCAACTAAGTAAGCCTACTGTAACAGCGCCACGATGCCTAAGGGCAGCTTTGTGTGCTTTATAAATGTAAATAAATAAATAAAATAAATATATGCCTCGATCAGTGCCGCTAGGCAATAACCTCTATCCCGATGCCTGGATCACTGTAATGGTATATGCTTCGATTAGTTCCGCTAGGCAACAAGTCTCTAAATCGATGCCTGGATCACTGTAATGGTATATGCCTCGATTAGTGCCGCTAGCCAATAGCCACCAAATTACATACCAAAACTGAGAGGCATTCTGTTCCTTTTCATTACTCTTTCACATACGTTTTCCATTTTAGTGCCTTATAAATGGCTGATACCAATATAATGATAATTCGCAAATTTCTCAATGTACACATTTCAGTATTCCCTCAAAAAAGGGAATCACAAAACAAAAAGGTTGAAAACTGCAAGTTTTATTAATTGAATTGTTTGACTTTTTGGCACTTTTTTACACAAAAATAGATAGGGGTGGTGTGAAGGAATGCATTAAGTCAGGGGTATGTGGAGGGGGGGCGGGGCATCCTCCCCTACATTTAAAATTAAAAAAAGTGCAAAAAACTTAAAGGCATTTTGAAAAGTCGATTAACAAAACTCCGATTTTTCTGCCTTGCTATTTTGAATTTGGTATTTCAAGGTAGAACACAACTATCCAGGTCTAATGTGCCTTTCACCATCACAGTGCTCTAAGAGTGCCGACGCTTGTCTGGAGAGTGAGGTATTGTGCCCCAGCCGGCTGTATGCAGACCTTGGTCTGTTCGGGAAAAGGGCAGCACAGGACGATACAGGAGAGAGTGGGAGAAAGGTTAAATACACATGAAAGATGTGTACAGCTAAGAAAGGGAATCTGTGTTAGGGATACAGTATGTGATAGTTTGCATGCCTCTTCAGGGTTTTGAAACCTTTGGCTCTCCAAATGTCTTCGACCAAAACTCCCATTGGCCCTACACAGCATAGTCAATGGTGAGGGATGACGGGAGTTGTAGTCCATAACATCTGGAGAGCCCCAGGTTGCAGACGCTTGGTGTAGAACGATCAAAGCACAGCGCTGATTAGAAAAGGGTATATGCTTAATGCTCCTATGCACACGCGTATACCCATTTAGGCATTTTCTAGTACTTACAGGTATGTACTGAAAGAAGCAGTGGTCGAAGTGAGCGGGAACAGTCGGGAGCGGCGTTCCACTACTTTTATTTTTTACTGTTAATAGGTCCGCTACTTTTTCACACTTCTCCACTTTAACACCCAATAGCAGTTCCAGTTAAAATTAGATCTGTTTCAACTCAATTGGCTGTCAACCAGCATGGCTGCAAGTCCAGCATCTTAAGTGGCACTACAAAATAAGGTGGGGCTCATCGAGGGGGCGTGGCCTAACGGTGGGGGGTCACCTGCTGGATCATTAGGCCACGCCCCTTGCAGGGACATCATTTGGGGGTCGCCAGAGGTCGCAACTGCAACCTCTGAGGTCTCCCTTGTGACCTCTAAAAAATAAACAAAAAGAAAAGGTTTTTTTTTTGTAATGAAAGCCCCTGGGCTGTGGCCAGCACCATGTGGCATTTTAGATGTGGAGTGGCTGGCTTTCTTGTTCAGGCCCCATAAAAAAGATGAAAAATAAGAACAGGAGTGCTGAAAGTCTAACACTTTCAGCACTGACCCTAAATAAGAAAGAATAGAAATACCAAATAATGGGCCTCATTACAACCCAGGCGTTAAGGGGTTAACGGCGCCGTCAAAGGTGTCGGCGCCGTTAAACCCTTAACGCCTGATTACGAGGTCCCTTTGCGGGTTGCACTTTAACGCCTGCTTTTAGCAGGCGTTAAAAAACCAACCCGCAAAGGGACCTAGGAGCTAATTACGGCACCGTAATTTACGGTGCCATAATTAGCGCCTTCCCCATTCCCATTGAGCCCTATGGGCCAAAAATGGGAATGGGGAAGGGCCATGGCAGCATGGGGAATTACCGCCCCGCCAACCTCGGAATGGGGTGGTAATTCCCCATTCCGCCATGGCGGAGTTGGTAAGTTACCGGCATGGACCATGGTGCTATTAGCACCATGGTCCAACGCCTGGGTCGTAATGAGGCCCAATGTGTCTTTCTGGAATCCTATACAATAATTGCTAGACTCATTAAAGGTTTATTTCAGGCACACTTCAGGGGGTGAGTCACTGATTTAGTCTCTTCTTAAACGCCTCAAGTCAGCCTTTCATCCTTTTGAGGTTGATAAATGAGTACCCACACAGGTTGGGTGATATTGGGTGTATATTTTTTCTATATAAAGCGCTTAAGCGTAAGTGCTTTATAATAACACATTATTATCTGGTCATGGACGTATGCTTGCATTCACAGTAATTTGGTAATATGGGCCTATACACACTGATCTTAATAATACATATGGCGCTCCATTCTTGTATGGAATGTACATCACATTATAGTGATAGCGTAACCATATTTTTCATAGTGTACAATGCTATGTGATGCCACTTCCTGTTTTGTCAACGGGTGAAAGGTCGTGTTCCATCACTTCCCACGATATCACTTCAGGTGGGGTCAAAAGACATCACTTCCTGTGATGTTATCAGGGGGTCAATGGGTATGTGATGTCACTTCCGCTACCCCTGGCATTTTGGTGAAATGACGTCCCTGGCCCCTTGACGAGTCCCGGCTCAATGGCTACAGGCACCCCTGCCAGGAAGCCTTTTGTAGAGATCAGCACCCTCTCCCCTTTTGGGGAGAGGGTGCTCATCTCTGCATTTATTTTCTATAGGCTTGCTTGGCAGGGGAGAGCCTCGCCTATACAGCCTTACTGGTGGCGCTGCCCCTTGCCAGCTGGGGAGGGGCAGCGTCCGCATTAAGGCTAAAAGGGTGAGGCTGCTGGAAGCTAAGGCCTTTCTTCCTAAAAACTGAAACTCTTGCGAATTCGCGGGAACTTCTAGATTTAGAAAACAAGTCCTTTGCTTCCACCGGCCTCACGTTTTTCTCCATAATCGTGGTGCCGGCCCACGGGCATCTCTTGCTTGAAGGGATGCCTCACAGGTGCGGCCCCACCATTATGGCTGAAAGGCATTTTTTTCTGAAGCCTCTCAAACATGAGCGAAAGCTTCAGGCTTTAGAAAAAAATCCTTTTCAAGTAGTGGCAGGGACTGCCAGGGGAGATTAGTGAGCCCCGGCAGTGCCCCGCCTCAAAACGAGATTTTGGAACCTGCCGGGACTCGGCCCTGGCTGCGGACCACTTAAAGCCCTGGTTGCAACCCTTAAAAAATGTGTTGCACGTTTCTCTATTCCTGACTACACTGTCCCCTGCAGGGGCCACAGCTCCACTACTTTCTTTGATACACTTCTACCACTGGAAACAAGTCAGTAAGTGGAGGAAAAAGAAGCAAAGAAGGGCAGAGGAGGAAGGGTCCACCGCACAGAGTGCATAAAATGCCAACACGCTTGCATACAAGGAATTCAGCAACAAAGAGTGAGCAAACTTAATCACCAACTGAACACTCTCTGTGCAAATCAGCATTTTCATCCAGTACTATTCTGCTGTAAGGGTTCGTGGGCGGCGTGGTGCTAGTTTACAGGGGGGAAAGCCAAAACACGTAGGGCCTACAAGCATCCCTTATCAAGTGCGACAGAGGGAAAAACTAACAGCGTTATCATTCTGGAAACTCAGCCATGCCCGCCCCCTTTCCCGTATTTCACAACTATGGCGGTTTGACAGATCTGATGGAGCAAAGCAGGAAATGCCACAGCGGTGGGGGTGGAACACTGAGAGGCGGGCGCGTGTCTGGGTCACTGCGCCCAAGAAATGTAACATGCAAAATCGAGAGGTGTAAACAGAAGAAAGAAAAATGATGAAGCCGTACTGTTAACTTGGCCATGTCGCACGCTCCATCTATTTAGATTGTACAGGCTTAACCGGTTCTGAGGCGTGAGAGAGGGCGCCCAGAGAATGCTCCAATGAGTTTCCCACACCCGGGGATTAATACTGAGCTGATATTAATCTGGAACCACCGCAAACCCAATAAAGCGCCTCCCTTTGAAAGGACGACACATGATTTGTACCTCAACGATTAACACCTTAAGACTGCTGACGATTAAACACCGCCTGTTTGGGCGTGGCCGCCTTTGCTGGATTGCAAGAAACAGACAGCACTGAATAAAGACGCACTCGTTGGCACAATTTATAGCACTGAGGCGTATTCGTCTCAGTTGACAGAAACACCTACCAGTGACAAGTCTGAAAGTAACGTGCATTTTCCTGGAAAAGTGCGTAAAAATAACCATGCTTAATGTTGGCATACTGTATAACTCCTTCTCGAGCCCTTCCAACTCCCTCAGGGTCAGTCGATTTTCAAAGCAACGAGTTGGTGGCGGATCTCTCTCTTAGGCCAGCAGTTCCCTCTGGAACAGCTCCCCGCCTCTCTGAAACTGGAGCAGAACCATCTCCGGTTCCGGAAGCAGCTCAATACTTCCCTTTCTGCTTCTGCCTCCTTTCTTCCACTTCCCTGCTGATCCCCTGTCTGATAATGCACTGCTTACCGAACCAAAGACCCAGGTCCCTGCCCCCACAGTTGCACACCTGCCCTGCCTCCTGGCAACCCTGCACTTGGGGGTTGTATCTGCATCCCTACAGTCCCCCTACTTGCACTTATCCAACACTTATCTGCACTTAACCCCTGCACCCTGTTGGCCACATTCTTTTTCTATGTCTTGATATTATGTCCCACACTTCTCCTCCTCCCCTTCCCCTGGCACGTCTCACTTTGCCCCGCCCTGACACTTTTGCGATCTCAATGTCACTTGGCCTAGTAAGATCGTTGTCTTGGCCTCCCTTGTTCCTCCCCGCCTCGTCGCGCCTTGAAACACTTGTGTATAGGCGTGCTATAAATAAAATATCATATCACTAGGGGTTTATATAATGTTGGCATACTGTATAACACTGGGGTGTTAGCTCAGGATACAAGGAGAGTTATTTCTCTCTTAGTGCTTACAACAAAATACAAGCACCACCAAAACCAACAGTGTTGTCTATTTTGTGAAAACATTCATTGATTTGTGGAGATATGTGGAGGTGGCAGATAGGAGAGGAAGTCGAAGGATTCGGAAGGCTGAATACACATTCCTGGATGATATGATAATGATATGATAGATAATTTATATAGCGCCTATACAAAATGGGCCTCATTACGAGGTTGGAGGTAGCCATGCCAGTTTTGCCAGCATGGCTACCCCCAAATTCGGTTCTGGCACTCGCGAAAGGGGAATCACTGGGCCATTCCAACCTCTGCGGACCCAATTCCCCTTGCGCGGGTGCCGCATCCGGTACGTCCCCATTACCATTGGAGCCCCCATAGGACTCAATGAGAATGGGGAGGATGGTAGCAGCGGAACCGTTCATAACGGTACCGTTGCTACCATCATGTTCTGCTCATGGGTGCCGGTTAGAGCAGAACTTGTAGTATGGTGGTATGGTAACAACAATTCTGGTAGCGATACCAGCGCCATTGTTGTCTTACCACCATACTCGTAATGAGGCCCAATGTCTTTCAAAGTGCTTCAAGGCAAGGGAGGGAACACGTGAAAAATACAAACAGTGAACATTCTTACAAGGCCTTGAACAGTAAGAATGTGAAATGTAATATCGTACTCGGCCTGGCGACATTTCAGATAGTGCAAGAGCTAAGACACAGATAAGGGATGGAGGAAGTGGGTGGGAACGGAAAGGGAACAGACGGCCATCTAACGTACCAGGCCTGACAACATTTCTGATGGAGCCAGAGGATTACAAGAGCAGTGGGTGAGGGGGAGGAGAAGGAAGGAGAGGAACAAAACAAGCGACTATCGTACTAGGCCTGACGACATTTCAGTTAGTGCTGGAGAGGAAGGGGGAGGAAGAGAAATGAGAGGGGGAGTTGGGAGACAAACAATGTAGCTATCATACTATGTTCGAGGACAATTCTGCTAGAGTAAGTGCATAGAGTAAATAAGGGAAAGGGAGAGAGGAGGGAGGGAAAAGGAAGAAGGTGAGTGCATGAATGCCTGAGGGGGAGGAAGGATGTGCAATGAATGATTATGAGGAGAGGTCATTGAGTAAGGGTATGACGCTGGAGGGAGGAATGCAAGACTTTGAAGATGGGTGAAGGAAGTCCAGACGATAAATGCTTAAGTGTGGCCTGGATGACTGATCATTGAATAGTGTTAGAACCAATAGAAGGATGCCCTAAATTATACAGACAGGTTTATAACAGGCAAAAATATAAATACGCAACAAAAGGAACCCTTGTCAGTGCAATGTGGGTTCCAGATAGGAGATAAGAACTCTGCACAAACCAAGGATTTACATAAAGGTACAATTTCATGAAAGTTAGGGTTCACACTCAAAAAGAAAGAAGCAAGAGTCCCACAACCTAGTATTGTCCCATTCCATATTCATTTGTAACGCAGAGCAAGCCGGATATGTTTCAGTCCCTCAGGTTGTTGTGGGATCTTCCTCAGGGCCAAAGGAATTTGGAATCGAGATTCAGAATAAAATGAAAGTTGAACAATGACCTACAGAGTGATGCAAATCAAAGAAAAAATATTTCATACTCGAACGGCAAACATTGCTTTTCTCAAACAATGAGAGATCATTTTCTTTCACTCACCTCAAAAAAGTGAGACAAATTGGAACAACAATGTCTTAAACCCCTTACCTGCTGCGCTATTATGCATTGCTATGCATATACGAGGAGCATCCCCGTTTCAAAGAATACCTGTCCCAAAATTGTCTTGGAAAATAAGCACGGACCTAATATCACAAAAGAAGGCCAAACATGACTAGTTGTGTCAAAATCACTATATTGAACATGATTGTAATTGATCACTGATTCTGAACGGATTCTGAACAATATATTACTTATACATACTAGTTCTCACCTGAAAACTGATTATGTCTACCCCAAAAATGGAGATATGAACAGGAATTTTCATTTTTTTTTTTTTTAAAGTCAGCATTAGAACATAAATCTGAGCTGTAATCAAGTAGCTATACAGGCCACATCAAATTAACTTGAAACATGCTACAAGGTAATTTTATGTGGCCTGTATAGCAACTTAATTACAGCAGAGATTTCAGTCCACATCTTCTATACAGCTACACAGGCCAAATACAATTCACTTAAAACACCTTTCATCAATTTATGTGGAAGAGACTGTGGCAGTGCCACCTCCTCCCCTGCAAGGGATAGAGCTTGGACATGAAGCAGGGCACCCCCACCTTGTCCGAATCCCGTCAGTCTTTGTGAACCGCCTCCTTAATCTCAGGCAGCAACGGTAGTCCCACCTTGATTATCTGTTTAAATTGCCGGGGAGGAGGGCAAGCACCAGTTCGCATGGGTGCATCGTCCAGCGCATGCTGAACACCTATGTAGTCTCCCACCTGAATGAGCACCGCAACCACAGCCTCATTTTCGAGAGAAGTTCCCAGGGTATCACTAGTCTCTGCATCTGAGTACTAAGAAGGCACCCCCTCTGAAGACGATGAGGATGAAGAGGTTGCCCTGTCCCAGAACTCTAGGACTACCCACTAAGGCACACATCTGAGTTTATGGCCCTTTAGTAACGTGCATGCAATGGATGGGATCGCAGAGTAATTCTGAGTCTAAATAATCGAACCAACTCAAGAAAACGGCAAAGTGTCTGTTTTATTAACAATTATCTAAAACAGGGAGGTAACAACAGGCATCAATGGACGTTAGCTCAGCTGTCAACGATTTTCTCATAAAAAGATCATTATATGCAATAAATACACCAGAAGTGATGTCATAATGCGTGGCAAATAATAGAAAACCTATCAAGGGTTGGGATTGGCTAAGGGAAACATCTGAATATACTTTCTATAGGGACTAGGATTGTGATTGGCTGCCCACTGTCAGGTGGACAACCTATGCCTACCTCTAAAAACATGCCATCTTTAACACTATTAAGTACACAGTTTATCATTGGTCTTCAACCTACAAGGCCCTTCATTATACGGCCCTCTACAATTGGTTGGCACGCTCGTGCCATGTCTGGAACATTCGGTTCACTTAGCAGCACGTAAGCTCAGACCCAGGTGCCAGGTGGTGGACTTGATTTTACCTCCCCACCCAATTAGCCCATCATCTCTCATCACTCATGCCTTCTGCCATGAAGATTGGCTTTGAACTGGGCCTTGCAAAGTATCCTTGTCTGTGGGAATATATGGGAGTGCAGGCTCTCACTGTCATTGTTCTAGGACTCCAAGCTCAACACTTTCCATCCTTGGCTCACATGACAGGAGACCAGGATTTGGCCCATTTTGCAGCATTTAAATGTCTTAAATGAATAAAACGTGACACTTTTGGTGTTCTTTCTTTGCACCTTAACAAGGGATGATCTTCCTTTGCACATTCACTGCTTTCAAGAATAGATAACCGACCTTGGCTGTTTCAGTTTTGATACCAGGCCAGACACCCTCGTCAGGCGCTTCCACGATCTCCGCTTATTCTTGCTGCAACACAATTCTCGGTCTTTCCTCTTCATGGGTCCGGGCTTACTAAATTCATGACACAGATGTCCAGCTCTTATACAATAGCGGCTTCGCCTGCAGTCTATTCACTACACATAGCCAGCTTCTATGATGACTTGGTCTACTTCCATTTCAGCGTCTGTACAATTATTGAACGGTTGATTTCCTGCAACACTTTGCACACATGCAATCTTCTTTTCGCATATGAAAGTTTTCTCGATTCTCAACTTCGTCATCAGTTTCTGTTGATCCATGCATTCTCTTCAGCCAGTATTCTTGGGGTGTCACGCATGTTTCTTGTGATGTTACTAGGTTCTCTCTTCGCTCCTTTTCATATTCCTTCAGGGAGTTCTTCCCTCGGATTGTTGTCTCTTCAGGGCTACATTCGATAGGGTTTTCTCAGTGGGTACCTTCTATCGAACATCTGCTGCAGTATTGGCACTACTGATGGTGTCAGACATGGCACCATCTCAGGCCTCCAAAATATAGGAGGCTGGGGGCGGGATTTCCTGCAGAAGCATGCAACTGCTCCTCTACATTCCCCCCTCTGGTCGAGTCCTCGACCACCTCCTCAATTGTCTCCACATCTTGATATTTTCTCTTGAAGAAGTGCTTCTTAGGAGTCCAGATCTTCATCAGGGTGCCGGCTGATTTAACATGCTCATCTACACTCCAGTTCATGTAGTTGCATTGTCCATTCGGATTACAATAGACCCATTGTCCCACATACTTCTTATGATTCTTTGGATACAGGAACTGGCCTCTATATATTTTCTGACATATTTACCCGTCAATTCCTTGGGTCCAAACCCTGATTCGACATTGATCGTCATTCCTACTGCTTTCTTCGCGGTTTTCTTACACTGGGCAATCGTTATTCTGGTCACACAGAATCCAAACATCACCATCACCAATATTACTCCACGAATGTTGAATATGCTTGCCAGCCACTGCGGAATCCATGAGAATATGAAGGCAAACCAACTGTCATCCTCAATGTCCTCTGTCTCGTCTTTCATCTTATTATGTAATTTGTTAACAACGTTATGGCCTCTGTCAAGGTCCCATTCTCGACATCAAGAGAAGGTATGAACGTGCAGCATGAAGGCCAGATTTTGGCGCAGATTCCTGCTTCCATCGATGTGATAATATCAAGGACATATCTGTTCTTCAGGGTCATTAGACGTATGGCCCTCAGCTCTTCCTTGACAGCATTGAATCCCTTTATGGTTGTATTGATCATCTGCAGGAGCTCCTATCTTGTAATCTGCAGCCACTTAGCGTTGGCCATCGGTTGTATCCCAGGCATGAATATAGTTGTAAATATTGAGGCAGTCTTGCTGAACAACCTGTGTTCATAAGGAATGGAGTCATTTCCTTCTACTGATTTGGCTGAGAAATAATTCCCTCTTCTGGTCCGATTGAGAAATTCAAGCAATCTTCTTTTTATCAAATGGGCATCTGCTTTTGGAAATTCTCCAATGTTCAGGTCACTCTGAGGAATCACTGATGCTGGAACATGGATGAGCACCAAGGAGCATACTCCACCCCAATCCTTGGGCAACTTCATGTACGCTATAGACCCACAAGCCCAATATCGATTCATGAGGCTGGCTGTCCCTTCTCCCATCCTAGAACCATCAACTGTAGTTTTGCAGTTCTTGTCATCCCCCACATGATTCTAACCGTGTCTTTGGAAGCACAATATCGCATTAGCCAATTGGATTACAGCCATTGAACCATATTCATCTTCTGCCCATGTCAGTAGTTTGGCATGTTTATCCCATGACTTCAAACATCCATCGGTCAATCTTTGTACCTCCTGTACTTTTTCTGGCTTCCGTAGATGAGCTGCACAGGACATCATTCCTTCTTCCCATCCCTTCTCGGACTTCACTTGTCCATAGACTAAGAATTGAGTTTGCTCTCAACATTCAGGTGATCCAGTAATTTATTTCACATCAGGGAAATTAATTTTCTTCATCTCTTCAATTACCACCTCATCCTGTCCTGTTGCAGGATACACAAGCATCTTGCTCTTCCATCCAGGTTCCTTTTCCATCTGTGCAGTCTTGATATAGGCATCCTGGTATGGAAATGGCCATTTCGATCTCCATCGTAAGGTGGCCCAACTTCCCTAAAATTGTCCTCTAGTCATCCATGCTGCAAGATGACTGAAGCACCTTGTATCATGTTCTGGGACTTCTCTGGCGATAAAGGTTCACACTGTATTCATGGTATAGGGTATGAGAGAGCAGACGTAGCAACTCTCCTTAGATGTCTTTTCCCCCACTTTCCTCATGTGCTAGTACCACATGTAAATCCCCAAGTGTGCTGCATTATCTAGATAGGTATTGATCCCCTCATTATCTTCCTCTGCATCTCTCTTGTCTTTTAGAGGCCATGTACCATTCATGAAGTATATCAAAGGAAGTTCCCATAGTAGGAAGAACCATAGGGACCCCTTCCACAGTGGAACTGCTCACATGATAAAGACAGTGAAAGATGATACACAGAAAGACAAAGAGAACAATCATGCAAGCATATATTATTCATGAGAACATAGGCATCCATCTCTCGCGCCATCCTACTACTCGTTGCACTTGTTCTTCACCCAGAACCTTGCCATTTTCTT
This sequence comes from Ambystoma mexicanum, assembly GCF_040938575.1. Lineage (NCBI taxonomy): Eukaryota > Metazoa > Chordata > Amphibia > Caudata > Ambystomatidae > Ambystoma > Ambystoma mexicanum. Next base: position 98,367,324 of record NC_090936.1, on the reverse strand, counting down.
CTTCAATCATTTTTAATACAGTCATCAAATTTCTTTATACTTGTAACTGTAAAATCTGCTCAATTATGGCAATAAGAATCCTTCTTATCATTGTTATGCTTCATTTATGCTTGGTTCAAAATGGCGCGGGCGTGCAATGCATTCTGGGAGCGCTCGGAGCCATGTTGGATATTTACTTCACTCCGCAGTGAAAGGCTGCACACATTTTGCTGAAGTTTTAGATTCACAGTGCTGAGACAAACATGCTTTTTCCAACTTGGTATGCAGTCAAGGCCATTTCTGCTGGGAAAGCTAACGTTGTTATGACTTGCTACTGTTCTCCGTGGAGCGTGTTTTTAGAGCAGGGAGTCCCTGCGTTCCTTGGGGGGAGCTCTCGATTGACCCAGCTGGCAACCGACGGCTGTTCCTCAACTGCGCAGGTGCAATTCCAGAAGGTTCGAGAATTAACTCCCCTTTGTGGAGTTACTATATATGCGGAAACCCGGAGGGGGTCAGGGGAGACTTCAGCCAGAGAAGGACGCTCCGTCTGGCCTTCCTGTGAGCCTCAGCACTCTCAGCCTGGCTGTCCGCGGGGTCTTCCAGCTGCTTCTGGACGAGATGAGGAATTATATTACGCTCACAGTGATGTATTTCTTTTTGACTTCTTTACTTCTTCTGCGATCTATGTCCATATTAGTTTTATGAGTTATTTCTTTGTACTTGTAATCTTTGAATAAATAGCCATAAAGAGCTGATTATCTTCTAAAGAGTGCGTGGCTGTGAGTTATTGTGTCTGTCTGTTTATGGGTTGAAGTATTTGCTCTATAATTGCATTGGTGATTTATGGTTGTTTCGTGCACTTTTCAGGGGAGAGCAATACAATCATAGGGCACATTTTTAAGGATCCTGTAAGAAAGTGCGAACATCAAGGTCTCGTCTCACAAGAACAGGGTAAGCTTGAAGTATAAACACAAAGACAGCAAGCACAAGTCGGTGAACATCACTATCGGTAAGTACCATATGTTTAATTGCTTAGAACAGGCATTCTCCAAGAAATGAATCTGGATACTGATCTCCTTTTCAAATTCTAAGCAAGAACTGACGTTTAGGCATAACTCTGAAGCTTTAATGCATTTCGAAAAGTTTATTGAAAAATTCCTGGAAATCTCTACAAGTCTTTGCACTCTCTACTAAAATATCTATAAGGAGTGTCCACTGAATTCCAGTCCAATACAATATCTGTATTGATATTGTATTGGCACAATAAATAAAAAATAAAATAAATATCTGTATTAACCGCTGGTGACTTTATTGTCTTCTTCTTCATCATTGATCGAGTCTGCACACGCTGAAATTCTTCTTCTTGTCTTGCTTCTAGATCAGTAATGATGGGAAGGCGGGCCTCAACTTAATAGGCCTTTACGTCACTCAGTGTCATGCCCCGCGTTCCTGCACACGGACGACTAGGGTCATCCGTTTCCATGTGGAAGTTGCCTTGGCGACTATTTCCAAGTCGCGGGACACGCTGCACTACATTTCCCAGCATTTCCCCTTTTTGCGATCACGTGACATGCCGACAACGCGTCTCACGTCCTGGGAAAGATACTCGTACTTAACTCAGCTTGTCCATGCAACGGGTGCTCCTAAAACTAAGCACTTAGTTGAAGTGCCCGATTCTCGTTATCCTGTTTTCTGAATCTCCTGGACCCGGCTCTTGCTTTAAGGACTATTCCATACGTCTCCTCCCTTACCATTTCTGGCGCCAAAACCCTCGACTGTTTTCCCCTTGGTAATCGAACCCCTGGCTTTGTATACGGATTGCTCTCTCCTACTCCTGTTTGTTGTGACGCTTTCGGATTTGCTTCCTCATCACTGAACTTCAAATTAAGCTTTGTTTGTCTCTGGCTGCTATCTTCACGGACTTCCTAATTTCCCTTCAATATTCTACGCATTCTGGATTGTTTAATGGTACTTTCATTTTGTCACAATACACATCACTCTACGCATCAACGTGACTATATGAACGCTCTCCTGATTCTACTGGTCACTACCTGGATTGCTTACCTTCACTTCAGGGACGCTTTGCTGAATTGAATAAGGGATTGTTTTTTGGACACTAGCGGCGCCCTCGTGCCGTTCGGGTTAGGTGAATCTCTGCACTAACTTCTACCAACTGGGACCTTCTTCCTGCATCACCTGGTTTCCGTGGTGTGTTTGGACTTACATAAGGTTGTGGGATTTCTTTCTGGCTAAGCAGGTAAGAGAGGGTAATTGTGGGTGGCTGGTCGCTGCATTTTGGGTAACCTTAGTTACTTTATTGAATCATTGTTTTGTTTGCTTCCTTAGCTCTGTTGTCGCTGCTCCTGCCTTTTCGCTCAAGCACCTGGCCTGTTAGTTATAATTAAATTCCTACAGGCTATGCTCTTGGGGGGGAAGTCTTGTTTAGCATCACGCGCAAGGTGTCCCGGAAGAATCTGGTTCGCTGCACGTTCAAGCTACCCCAGAGCGGAAGGGCTTCCCGAGAGTGGATGCTGACTGTATCCTTTTATAAAGTTTGTCTAAACTGTGACAGATTTAGGAGCCTATTCTATTTTTGCCTGTCGGTCATGGACACCGGAGCTGATCAAATGGCTGCCTTGATGCAAGCCTTTGCGGCTTTGCGTACCGACATGTCATCAGCACATGCGACCCTCCATCAGCGCATGGATGTACTACAGAGTTTCGTGCAGCCACTACCACCCGATGAGGAGTTTGGTGATGCTGTTGCAGCGGCAGCTCCTCCTACACCCCAAGTTCAACCTCCTGCTTCAGCCCCCATTGTACTTCCTGGACCTTTCCCCTTGGCCCCTCCGGAACGCTTTTTTGGAGATCCAAAAACATATCGGACCTTCATAAATCAGTGCCGTCTGCATTTTCTGTGTCGGCCACTGGCATTTCCTGATGCTGTTACTAAAGCAGCGTTCCTTCTTTCCCATTTGGGAGGAACAGCAGCGGCTTGGGCTAACCCGTTACTCGAAGCCAACGACCCAGCCTTGTATGATTTTGATACCCTTATTCAATCCATGAATAGAGTATTCGACATGCGTTACAAGGCACAAACTACCGATCTTGAGTTCCTTGCTATCAGCCAGGGCAAAACGGACCTTTTATCCTACCTTGCCCGCTTTAATCAGTTAGCAGCGGAAACTACATGGCCCGAACAGAAGAAAGCAGCCGTCTTCTATAAGGGACTTTCGGAAGAGTTAAAAGACGCTCTATCAGTGGTACCGGCTCTACCGTCCAGTTTTCCGGAACTGGTAGACTTGGTTCTACAGGTCGATGCTAGGCTACGACAGAGACGTGCGAACGACGTATCCCTGATCTTCGTCTTCCAGCCAAGCCAGAAACCTCCTCTTCTGCCTCTCCAGGAGAGGTCGAACCGATGCAGATAGGAGCTGTCAGAGGTCCATTAACCAAAGCCGAACGGGAACGGCGTATGGTTAACAATCTATGTTTCTATTGTGGCCAGTCAGGCCACTACATCCGTGTATGCCCTAGGCGACCTGTCAAGACGGCGGGAAACGCCAAGACTCGTCCTTAAGCCGAGCCCTAAGGATGAGTCACCAAACGGATGGCTCGGAACAACGTTCCCCCTCCTCACACATCTACCTGGCTATGTGTTTTGTGATCCCTGGTGTGGAGCCTTTCACCAATCCAGTCATGATTGATTCGGGGGCTAACGGTAACTTTATGGATATACAGTTAGCTCGGTGCCATGGTTTAATGGTAGTTCCCAAGGTTAGACCTGAGGAGGTGCATGCTGTAGACGGTTCTCGTCTGGTATCCGGATGGGTAACGGAACAGACAACCCCGCTTTGCATGTCCACCACAGAAGGCCACACTGAAAATATAGTTTTTGACCTTATTTCGGCCCCTCAGTTTGGGATCATTCTTGGTCTCCCCTGGCTTCGGACTCACAACCCTGTAATCGACTGGATCCAACAGACGGTGCATTTTTCTTCTGTGTTTTGTACCCAACATTGTCTTCAAAACCCAGATATGACGTCTGTTTCTCCTTGTTTGGCTTTGGTGGCTAATGTTCCCTCTATTAATGCCACGCGGAGAGATCCAACGTCCGAACTGCCGACGGTATACAAGGACTTTTCTGATGTCTTTGACAAGGGACTATCAGAGAAACTCCCTCCACACCGTTGTTACGACTGCCCCATCGACTTAATGCCTGGGGCAGTGGTGCCTCACGGTCGTGTCTACTCCCTAACCGTCCAAGAAGAGGAACATCTAAAGGAGTATGTGGATAAAGCATTGCGTCTGGGACATATACGACCTTCCCGGTCCCCTGCTGCCTCTCCCATATTTTTTGTGCCAAAAAAGGAGGGAGACCTACGCCCTTGCGTAGATTATAGGGCCTTGAACAAGATAACAATAAAAAACCAGTACCCGCTACCCCTCATAATGGAACTACTTGACAAGATGACATCTTCCACCATTTATACCAAATTAGATCTCAGAGGGGCATATAATTTGGTTAGAATGCGAAGCGGTGATGAATGGAAAACCGCTTTTAAGACGAAGTTTGGGCTCTACGAATACTGTGTCATGCCCTTTGGGCTTTGTAATGCCCCAGCCACTTTTCAGCACTTCGTTAACGACATCTTTGGAGACATGCTGGATTGTTATGTAGTGATCTACTTAGACGACATCCTGATATTTTCGGATTCACTCACTCAACACATCCAGCATGTCCGCTCCGTGCTGCGGCGTTTACGTACTCATTCCCTCTATGCTAAGCTAGAGAAATGTGTGTTCCACGCCGCCTCAGTTGAGTTCTTAGGATTCCAAATATCAGCAAAAGGGGTGCTCATGTGCACTTCCAAAGTCAAAGCTGTGATGGACTGGCCGGTTCCGGACTCTGTAAAAGCGCTCCAGTCTTTTCTGGGTTTTTCAAATTTTTACAGACGCTTTATTGCCTTCTTCTCTGAAATAGTGGCACCTCTTACCCGTCTCACTAGTCCCAAAGTCCCCTTTGTTTGGGACAACGAAGCCCAGTCGGCCTTTGAGGCATTAAAAAAGGCCTTCACCACAGCTCCCGTTCTACAACACCCAAACTCCTCTCTCCCTTTTATAGTGGAGGCTGATGCCTCCGCAATAGCGGTGGGGGCTATCCTGTCTCAGACCTGCCCTGCTACACAGCGGTTGCATCCGGTGGCCTATTTCTCCCGAAAACTGTCCCCGGCTGAACGCAACTATAACGTCATGGAGAGAGAGTTTCTGGCAATTCGAGCAGCTTTCAAGGAGTGGAGGCACCATCTCCTGGGTGCTCGACACACCATAACGGTGTACTCTGACCATCGGAACCTCCAAGCTCTTTCACATGCAAAATGTACCAATGCCCGCCAAATACGTTGGCATTTGTTCTTCACACTGTTCGATTTCACGGTTACATATCGCCCTGGCCTTCTACATGGGAAGGCGGATGCCCTATCCCGTGTCGGTACCGATTTTAACACCCAGGACTCGGTGTCGCCTATATTGCCCTCGGGTTCTGTGGTATGTGTCTGTTCGGTCTCCGTCTCACTCCTTGACCGAGTACGACAGTGGACCAAAGATCATGCTTCTTTTCTCAATACTTTGGATGCCCAAATCGTTACGGGTCTTCCTTATGTTCATGGGCTTTTGTATTTACCTGATGACCAAACCAGACGGAAGGCCTTGGAATGGGCACATGATACCCCGTTGGCTGCGCACCCGGGTCAGCTTAAAACCTATGACCTGTTACACCGATGGTGCTGGTGGCCGGGCATGAAGAAAGATTCTGACTCATACGTATCTAAGTGTGCGGTGTGTATTCAATGCAAGAGACAACCTGGGAAACCTTTCGGTCTATTGATGAAGATGCCTCTCCCACCACATCCGTGGCATACGGTTACTCTTGATTTCGTGGTGGAACTCCCCTTGGTCAGGGGGATGTCTACTGTACTTGTAGTAGTGGATGCTTTCACAAAGATGGCACGGTTTATACCATGTTCTGGTCTACCTACTGCTCCATTGTTGGCTAAACTATTCTTTGATCATGTGGTGCGTTTCTTCGGTCTTCCTACAATCATGGTTTCCGATCGGGGCACCCAGTTTACCTCACGGTTCTGGAGAGCCCTTACCCATTCCTTGGGCATAGATGCATGGCTTTCATCATCCTACCACCCTCAAACGGACGGACAAACCGAACGCACCAATGGCACCATGGAGCAGTACCTTCGTTGTCTGTGCTTGCAACATCAGACCGACTGGTTGTCCGTTCTGGGAACCGCAGAATTTGCTTATAATAACTCTCGGCACTCTTCAACAGGTTGTTCCCCGTTTTACGCTTTGTATGGTCTACACCCAAGGATTCTTCCGCATGTCCTACCTTCATTGGACCAGATCCCTGCTGCAAAGTCTACAAGAGACACATTGATTGCTATACTCGATTCGATTATGTCTCATCTACTGGCTGCGCAGTCCCGGACAAAAAAGCAAGCGGATAGGCATCGTTCACCTGCCCCCTCTTATGCACCGGGTGATCGTGCCTGGCTCTCGACCAAGCACCTCAACATTCGGGGTAAACGAAAGCTTTTGCCTCGCTATGTAGGTCCTTATAAGGTACTGCATTGTCTCAATCCTGTTGCAATCCGTTTGGACATACCATCTCATTGGCGGATTCACCCTGTTTTCCATGTTTCCCTCCTCTGCCCCTTTGTACCTGGTACCCGGCTTTCTGTTGCTCCCGCTCCCATCGATGTGCAGGGGGAAGACGAATACGAAGTGCATGCTATACTGGACACTCGTCTGCGTCATGGAGTGCGATCTTACCTGATTGATTGGAAAGGTTACGGCCCCGAAGATAGAACTTGGGAACCGGCCTCAAATGTGCATGCACCCCGGCTTTTGCGTGCCTTCTTTTTGGAAAGGTTGCGTGCCCGCAGGGGTAGTCGCTCTTTGCGGAGGGGTACTGTCATGCCCCGCGTTCCTGCACACGGACGACTAGGGTCATCTGTTTCCATGTGGAAGTTGCCTTGGCAACTATTTCCAAGTCGCGGGACACGCTGCACTACATTTCCCAGCATTTCCCCTTTTTGCGATCACGTGACACGCCGACAACGCGTCTCACGTCCTGGGAAAGATACTCGTACTTAACTCAGCTTGTCCATGCAACGGGTGCTCTTAAAACTAAGCAGTTAGTTGAAGTGCCCGATTCTCGTTATCCTGTTTTCTGAATCTCCTGGACCCGGCTCTTGCTTTAAGGACTATTCCATACGTCTCCTCCCTTACCATTTCTGGCGCCAAAACCCTCGACTGTTTTCCCCTTGGTAATCGAACCCCTGGCTTTGTATACGGATTGCTCTCTCCTACTCCTGTTTGTTGTGACGCTTTCGGATTTGCTTCCTCATCACTGAACTTCAAATTAAGCTTTGTTTGTCTCTGGCTGCTATCTTCACGGACTTCCTAATTTCCCTTCAATATTCTACGCATTCTGGATTGTTTAATGGTACTTTTCATTTTGTCACAATACACATCACTCTACGCATCAACGTGGCTATATGAACGCTCTCCTGATTCTACTGGTCACTACCTGGATTGCTTACCTTCACTTCAGGGACGCTTTGCTGAATTGAATAAGGGATTGTTTTTTGGACACTAGCGGCGCCCTCGTGCCGTTCGGGTTAGGTGAATCTCTGCACTAACTTCTACCAACTGGGACCTTCTTCCTGCATCACCTGGTTTCCGTGGTGTGTTTGGACTTACATAAGGTTGTGGGATTTCTTTCTGGCTAAGCAGGTAAGAGAGGGTAATTGTGGGTGGCTGGTCGCTGCATTTTGGGTAACCTTAGTTACTTTATTGAATCATTGTTTTGTTTGCTTCCTTAGCTCTGTTGTCGCTGCTCCTGCCTTTTCGCTCAAGCCCCTGGCCTGTTAGTTATAATTAAATTCCTACAGGCTATGCTCTTGGGGGGGGAGTCTTGTTTAGCATCACGCGCAAGGTGTCCCGGAAGAATCTGGTTCGCTGCACGTTCAAGCTACCCCAGAGCGGAAGGGCTTCCCGAGAGTGGATGCTGACTGTATCCTTTTATAAAGTTTGTCTAAACTGTGACACTCAGGTGAAGCCAAGCTTGTCTCCCTTGGACCTTCACAGCTGAAGGGGTTACATTCTCATTACAAAAGGGACCATTGAAACGTGGCTCATGCCACCTTCTAATAAAGTTCTTAATGAGAACTAAGTCTCCAACATATAACTTAGGTGCTCATAATAGTTAAATTGGGTTGGTTGCTCAATCGTCTTCTTCTCTGTTCTAAGACCAACCCCACTTGCACTTGAGTTGAACTGAAATTAAAGAAATGCTAGAGGTCATACATGTCAAAAAGTTGTGCATCTCATCACCTAAAATTTTAGCTACACTCTGGGCATCACTTCTACTCCTAGATGGAGGTGTAATGGGCATTCTCATATGATGCCCTGTCACTAGTTCATGAGTGGTGAGGTGGTGGTCTGATCCTGGCTGATTCCGAAGGGCATATAAGGCTGGGAGTAGGCAATATAGCCATCCCTTCTTCAAAGTCAATTTCATCTTGGCAATCCTTTCTTAAAGGAGGCCGTTGAGTCCCTCACTGTTAAGATGGATTTCTGAACTCTGAACTGCTGGGCAGAGGTTTAGATGCCCAGCCCAGTTTCTTGGAACAGGGCAACCTTCTGGACAAGCCAGACCAATGAAGGTAGCATTGGCAGCAGTCAAGACTAGGTCTCAGGAGGGGTGAGGGTGACTGAAAGACCTCAAAATGAACACACAGAGTAAAGGACACTAACAAATCACTCCCAGTCAGGTGTATATATATATATATATATATATATATATATATATATATATATATATATATATACATCCAAACAAAAGAAAAAATGAAAGCGAATTGCAGCTTTCTGGACGGCACTCTCCTCAATTATAAAAATCACCCGGATGCGAGCAAAAGGATCTCCATCAGACGTCCTTTATTTTAGCAAATACAGTGGACAAGTAGCTCAGGAGAAAACAAAAGAACAACGCGTTTCATCTTACGGGCTTCGTCAGATTGTAGACATAAACAACAGGCTTCTCTTTTTAAACACTTTACAAATACAAAAGTCCTTCTTTGCTTTCCATTCAACAAAATCCTTATTCACAATTCCTGTTTGTCTGAGTGCCATCTTGGGATAGTCAAATACAATGAGAAATGTTGACAGAAAAGGGGTGTCTAATGCTTTGCATAAAGTGCATAGTACTCATAATGCAGCAGCGACCCATCTGCGATATTAATGGTTCATTCATATTCCCAAAAATACTAGTTATTTTTATAAAGTGCATAGTACTTGCCATTCATAAAAATAGAAATATAACAATTGCACCTCCGTGCTAATGTATTTTCTAATATAATTTTAGGTTTTTTCGGGAAATTGATTTCTTCTTTACTTTTATCATATATAAGTTATTACTCCTTACGAAATGCAAATGTCTGGCATAGTCTACATTCAATTATACCTACGTCATATATGTATTGCATTTCCCAAATTGTAAAAGTGTCTAATGCTATGAGTAAAGTGTATAGAGCGTCATGTGCATATTGTAGTTCCCATTTTGCTAAAATATCTAGTACTTTGGGTAAAGTGCATAGTGCATTATAGCAGCAATTATTCTTTCAGTAAAGTGCATAGTGCGTCATACTCATATTGCACTTACCATGTTGCTAAAGTGTCTAGTGCTTTAAGTAAAGTGCCTAGTGCATTACAGCAGCAATTACCCAACAGTAGTAATAACTTGTTGATGTTATTAAAAAGCCAATTATCAAAATAATGTGCATAGTGCTCACAATATACAGAATCATTTGATTATACAAAGTATTCTCAATTTCCAAATATATAAAATTGTTAGTTATAAGGAAAGCAAGAAGGGAATAATCATGTTTTTCAAGTGTTAAGAAAGCCTGTGGCAAATTAACAAAGTGCAAACATATTAAAAAGCTCCCTACATGATAAAAACATGTAAAAAGTATTATTTGAAAAGGGTGCATTAAAAAGTATCAAAAGCTAAGAAACAGTATTGTAATTTCACATTTGTAAACACAGCATCAATATTATATTATACCAGTTATACCCAAGAAGATCTAATTTCCCACAAATGTATATAGTTCCTCATCCTTGTTATGACCACCCGGGTTTTTTGTCTGATAGTCAATGATATATTTGCATTCAATTTGTCTCAATTTTAGTTCTCGATTGCCTCCTCTCGGGTTTTGTAGAATTTTATCTATGCCAAAGTATTTAAAAGAAGAAATATCTCCATTATGTTTTTCTTCAAAATGCTTGGCAAGAGGGTAAGTAGGATCTTTATTTTTGATGGCTCGAAGATGTTGTGAGATTTGAAGTTTCACTTCTAACTTCGTGCTGCCAATATACCAGAGGTACCAGTCACATGTGATTACATAGATAACAAAAGTTGTTGCACAAGTGATGTGTTTGGTAATAGTCACTTTCCTCTGGGTACGTGGATGTACATAGTCCTTAATGGATATTCCATGTTTGCACGCCTTGCATTTTGTGCATTTATAAAAACCACCCTGATTGCTTGTTAACCATTGACTTGTTGGCTGTGTCAAGGTTGTAAAGAGACTTGGTGACAACTCAGTTTGTAATGACTTTGCTTTTCTAAATGTCACACTGGCATTATTTTGAATGCATCCTTCAATATCTGGCTCTCTTTGTAACAACAACCAACGTTTGGCCAAAATCTTCTGGATGTCTTTTGCCCCATTGTTATAAGTTGTGATAAAGCGTATACTTTCAGATTTGGTTTCCTGTAGTTTCTGTTCACTTTTTTCTACGTTTTTTCTGAAAATATCTGCTCTTGTTTGCTTGGCGCATTGGTTGAATGCACTATTAGTTGTCGACTTTTTGTAGCCTCTTGCCATGAAGTTATTCGCTGTTATTTTGGTATTCTCTTCAAATGATTTATTTTCGCTACAATTTCTCTTCATTCTTAAAAACTCACCATATGGTATACTGTTCTTTAGACATTTCGGGTGTGCACTTTCCGCACGAAGCAATGCATTTGTGCTAGTTAGTTTTCGATAAGTTTCTGTCGTTATTACTTCATTTCTTACGTGGGCAAAACAGATAGGAAGATTAAGATCCGGATTGGCGAACACAGGAGCTGCATTAGAAATAAAATACACAATTCACCACTAGTAGACCATTGGATTGAACAGCAACATTCTGTCGATGACCTCACGTGGACCGTTCTGTATAAACAAAGAGGAAGCTTGGACAGTAATAAGGACAAAAGGAAACTTCTGACAAAAGAACAAAAGCTAATCTTCCTTACCAACAGTATGGTTACAGGGTTGAATGAAAAAATTGACTGGTGGACACACTAATGTACGTAATATCCCTGTCTGGGTAAACCTATGGACAAGCTACGAGCTTACCGAGTGACCATCGCGTGTGTCCCGCGGCCGCTGTGCGGGTGGCCAACGGCTTTTGGTCGGGGCCAGGGTCTGCACTTTTGTTTGTGGGCCGCGAGCTGCAGTGTGCATGTATCTTGTGTGGAAGCATCTTGCCGAGAGCACAAGAAGAACAGCCAGTGAGAGGCGATTTTTTTCCGACGACCGGCGTTACGCATGCACGAGAGTGGAACGCAAGCCTTTTTTACTCCCGGATACGTGTGTAGTGAACCGAGGACATCCCGGAAGTGATTCGGTCTCGAAACGAGAGAGAACCGCTACACCACCGGAGGAAGCAGAGCCGTGATCCCCGTACGAACGGTGAGAAAACTACGGGCTAAAACAAACAGTGGCGTTAGAGATTATGAAGATTTTGCCTTCTATTTGATTCACTGTGGGACTCCCCTTCTCTCCGTCCATTTTCGCTCGGTACGGAGTGAGGATCAGAACAGAACAGTGTTAGGGAAAGAGAGGAAATAAATACCTCAAACGTAGTTAAAGCAGATAAGCTTCATCACGAATTCCGAGACAGTGATTCATTAACATCTGATTTTTGGAGACAACGACTAAGAACGGGCTGTGCTTTTCTCCCCTCTAGTGACATGTGGGCATTTCATATTAACCCGACAAGAGAAAGGCGAGACCCTGAGACATAACTAAATGGAAAGTGACGCTGGTCTGTCAACCTTGTTTGAAAACTAGAGATTACAATTAGTTAAGCTAACACTAGAGCAAATCGCTTAGGAAGATCTGAGAACATGTTTCTCCATGTTTCTTACCCTGTGTGTTTTCCTTTTTTCCTTCCTCCTCTCACTATTCCCTAGCTTTTCGGGAATGCCTCCCCCGCAAGACCTATAACAGCGTTCCTCTCTTATTGGTCATCGTGAACTTACGCAGAGACCTGCCGGACACTTAATACTCTATCACTGCTATACTAAACGGTGAGTGAACGACAAATGAAGCTACTAGCATTGAATAAAGTGGCATATGATACCAACAGGGGTAATAGCACATTTACTCTGAGCCAGGTTAAAATGGCTTGAGAATTAGGATGACCTGCACTTGATGCAGTAGGGCCAAGCCACAATGTATAAATGATGGTCTACAGACTTTTGAGCTTTGACTCCGATTATTAATCAATAGGTGTCGTAAAACTGAGCAGCACTAAGTAGGTTACTGATACTCCTATCTTTTGTTTTATGCTCCTGGATAGGTGGAGATTCTCTTTTCCGGGTCGGACGACCTCAAGGGGAATAATACCCCGTGGAGTAAGAAAATGATGACAACTCCCACAAGACTTTCCCATATGACATGATTCTCAATGGAATAATTTGTTTATTTTAAAAAAATGCAATTTGTCTGACTGTCGATGCATGTTTAAACCAATACCCGAAACAGAAGCACCTGAAGAATTTCCGGGTATTAGACACGAAACACTAAGATCGGAAAGAAACATGTCGGGCACTTTTTTGTGGTTGTGAAATAAGATGATGAAAATGAATGGAGTGTGAATGAATGGAATGAGATTGAGTGAGTTGTGTTTAATGAGGTATGGCCCAGTGTGAACACCAGCACAGCACAAGACACTTTAAACAACAAGTATTCAAATGAACACATCTACTTGTTGAGAGGGGGTAGTACATGCACTGATGTTAGATTGTGTCTTCTGTATTTCCTTTGTGAAGACGGTATAGGCACTTTAATACTGTAATGTTTTAATATTTCGTATGTATTTGAATAATAAAACTATGTATATTCTTTTATAAACTTGCTGTTACATAATTTTCTTTTGAGCACCATAAGTGAATATGGTTGTTGAACAGAATCCACCTATCTATAGGTAGCATTTTTTCAATCACAAGCTTTGTGTTTCAAAGCAGTAAGGGTTAATCCCTTTTATTCAAGGGTACGCTTGTGGTTGATATCCCTGAATCTTTTCTTGTTTGATGATGGCGATACACAAGAGCCTTGAGGGACGCCGCAGAGAATGGGAAAGGGGTCTGCCGAGGCTGATGGTGAGAATACCCGCATAGATCTGTTGCTTAGGAATGAGTGGATCCAGGCATTAGCAGAGTCAGAAAAGTAGGCAGCTGATTTGAGATGTTGGCAAAGTATTTGGTGGTTGACCAAATCAAATGCCGCAGAGAGGTCGAGAAGAAGGAGCAAAGCAAGCTTCCCGTTGTCTTTTAGTGCCTCCCTCTGAGTTTTTAGATCAATCAGGGCTGATTTGGTGCCGTGTTTGGGGCGGAAGCCTGATTGTCTTAGCCCCAAGAGTTTGTTAGACTCGAGGTAGTCTTGGTTCTGCAGGTAGCCTGCGCGATCAAGAATCTTAAGCAGGAACGGGACCGTAGTGATGGGTCTGAAGTTAGTTGGGACGTTGGGGTCGAGGGACGGTTTTTTGAGTAGTGGGATTACCCACGCATCCTTGAGGTTGTCGGGGACTATGCCCGTTTTGAAGGAGGCATTTATGAAGGATGTGATGAACGGGGCAAGGTGGTGCAAAGCTTCCTTAATGATGGGAGCCGGGCAGGGGTCTCCTTGGCAATTGGACGGTTTAAGGTTATTTATAATTCCTTCTACTTCAGGGATGGTAAGAGGGGAGAAGGCGAATGGTTTACTGGGTGGGTTAGCTTGGTGTAGGGAGCTGGGTGTGGTTATGAGCAGTGGTTGGTCCAACTGTAGTGACTTTTGTTTATTTCTGATTTTAGTTTGAAGGGTGGCTATTTTACCCAGCAGTGCTGTCTGGATGTTAGTGCACCAGTTGCTATCTTTGGGACAGGAGTCTGGGGGGGCTACAGGTGACTCGAGTTCCTTGAGAATTTTGAATAATTCCTTGGTATTTGATTGTGCTGATACGATACAGTTATTGTATGAGTCTTTTTTGGCCTGGAGAAGAGCTTCTTTATAGTTAAGGGTGGCTAATAGGCGGCTGTCCTTGTGTGTGTCAGAAGGGTGGCTTTTCCAACGTGACTCTGCATTACGTTTCTCTTTACGTAGCACTCTGAGCTGCGGCGTGAACCACGAATTAAGGTGCGCGTGTTGTTTGGGTCTTCTAAGTTTGAGTGGGGCGATGGCGTTTATGGCTGTAAGAACTGACTGGTTGTAAATGTTGGCTAAAATAATAGGGTCAGAGCAGGAGTCAGTGGCATTATTGAGTGTGGGGAGGATGAGAGGGAGTAGCTTTTCTGTAGTTATGTTCTTTTTGTTTCTGGTGAGGGTGGCTGGGGTGACAGGAGGCGCTGGTAGTGAGGCTGCTTCAATGCAGAAGGTGATGATGTTGTGATCCGACCAAACGCAAGGAACACTGGAGAGTTATCAGATGTTGCAATTGGTGTCGCTGAGCCAGTCTAAGGCTCGCCCTTTGTTGTGGGTAGGTTCTTGAATGTGTTGAGAGAAACCAAGATCTGTTAAGGTGTTGGCAAGATCGAATGCCGCCGGGTCATTGGGGACTTGGTAGCCTAAATTAAGGTCACCGAGGATAATAATTTGAGAGTTTGTTTTCGCTTTATCAAGTACTAGGGGGTGATGTCATCCACGAAGCAGGTAGGGGGACCAGGTGGTCGGTAAATTAGATGGATAGTGGCCGTTTGGTTGGCCGATAATGTAAGTTTGACCGAGAGTAGCTCTGCGGTTTCCAACTTAGTGCTCGGTAAAGTTCTAAGTCCTAGTGAGTTTTTGTAAATGAATGCGATTCCTCCACCTCTGGCGGTACGGTCGCATCTGGAAATGGCATAATTTGGTGGGATAGCAAGTGAAAGAGCTGGGTTGGAGGCATGGTGCAGCCAGGTCTTCGAGATGGCAATGAAGTCAAGCTCCTGAGTCTTGATGAGATCCGCAATGTCCATGGCGTGGGATGCTAGGGACCGTGCGTTGATCATGGCGGCCTTGATCGGGCCAGTGTTGCTAGGCTTTGCCTGAATCTGACTAGTGTTACCTGAGTCGGCAAGGTTAGTCTGAAGGCCTTGGGGCATAGGTGAGGTAAGGGTTTGTAGGGACGTGCTAGGCTTCATGATTTTCAGAGATATGTTAGGGTACATGGGGTGACCCTTCTTACCCATACGTCTAGAACCTAGTCTTAGGTTTCTTAAGGTGGTAGCGCAAGGTTGATTAGGTGTAGGTTTTTTAGTGAAGTGGTCGAGCCATAAGGCCGGTGCATTAAGATAGATATTAGAATGCTGGGGAACAGTGCTAGAGCAAGTGTCAGCAGGTCTGCAGGTAGGAGCCATAGTCGCAAAGTACAGAGAGGTGGCTGCCGATGTGCTAGGGGGTGATAGATAGGGCGCGCAGGTGGATAGCAACAGTGCGAAGAGTACTTTTAATAATGGGATGAGGAAGTTTTGGGCAGGTAGGCGAGGTAACATGATACCAGAGTTGGGAGGAGTGGGCACCAGGCTAATGTAATGGTCACTAAGTGGACAGAGCAAAAAGCAGCAGGCTAGGTCAGCGGGCTCTCTGGGCTATACAGTACAGAGTGTACTGGCGATGACAACAAATGTCGGGCATATCAGGTAAAACAGTGCAAAGTGCAGCACAGCTAGATTAAAATGACAGGCATATCAGGTAAAACAGTGCAAAGTGCAGCACAGCTAGATTCAGATGTCAGGCATATCAGGTAAAACAGTGCACAGTGCAGCACAGCTAGATTCAAATGACAGGCATATCAGGTAAAACAGTGCAAAGTGCAGCACAGCTAGATTCAAATGACAGGCATATCAGGTAAAACAGTGCAAAATGCATCACAGCTAGATTCAAATGTCAGGCAAATCAGGTAAAACAGTACAAAATGCAGTACAGCTAGATTCAAATGTCAAGCAAATCAGGTAAAACAGTGCAAAATGCAGCACAGCTAGATTCAGATGTCAGGTATATCAGGTAACACAGTGCAAAATGCAGCACAGCTAGATTCAAAAGTCAGGCAAATCAGGTAAAACAGTGCAAAATGCAACACAGCTAGATTCAAATGTCAGGCAAATCAGGTAAAACAGTGCAAAATGCAGCACAGCTAGATTCAAATGACAGGCATATCAGGTAAAACAGTGCAAAATGCAGCACAGCTAGATTCAAATGACAGGCATATCAGGTAAAACAGTGCAAAATGCAGCACAGCTAGATTCAAATGACAGGCATATCAGGTAAAACAGTGCAAAATGCAGCACAGCTAGATTCAAATGTCAGGCATATCAGGTAACACAGTGCAAAATGCAGCACAGCTAGATTCAAAAGTCAGGCAAATCAGGTAAAACAGTGCAAAATGCAACACAGCTAGATTGAAATGTCAGGCAAATCAGGTAAAACAGTGCAAAATGCAGCACAGCTAGATTCAAATGACAGGCATATCAGGTAAAACAGTGCAAAATGCAGCACAGCTAGATTCAAATGACAGGCATATCAGGTAAAACAGTGCAAAATGCAGCACAGCTAGATTCAAATGACAGGCATATCAGGTAAAACAGTGCAAAATGCAGCACAGCTAGATTCAAATGTCAGGCAAATCAGGTAAAACAGTACAAAATGCAACACAGCTAGATTCAAAAGTCAGGCATATCATGTAAAATAGTGCAAAATGCAACACAGTTAGATTCAAATGTCAGGCAAATCAGGTAAAACAGTGCAAAATGCAACACAGCTAGATACAGAAGTCAGGCATATCAGGTAAAACAGTGCAAAATGCACCAGGTTAAGTCTGAATTATTGTTTGAGGTGGATGGGATGAGGACTTGTAGCTCTGGTGGGAGACGAGAGGGGGTGGTAGTAGCCTCGGTAAGGCTGGGCTGCTGGGTAGTAAGTGAATGGCAGGTCACTGGATCACAGATAGTTATAGAGCATTCGAGCAATGTATATATGGTGGCAATTACCTGGCGAAGAAAGGGTGCGGGCAGGAACACTGCTAGGAAACAAACTGCTATTGTTTGGGCATAGGACTTCGCCTGGCGCCGGCTGCGCTCGGTCAGCTCAGTCAGCGCCAGTTACATTGTGCACTTGCAACATGTAGCAGAAAAGTTGCAACATTGACATGGACTAAGGGAAACAAAGTCTCCCAGTACTGACACTCTGTAAGGGCATGTCAGTTTCCCCATAATTAAGTAAGCGAAGAGCCCAGGGGAGGGCAGCAGAAGGCTGTGCTCCTCTGCCAAAGTCAAACTATGGTGTATAACAGCAGCAAAAAGTTGGTGGGTACACAACTGGAGAGAAAATTACACATGAATTTGAAATCTTTCCTAACACTCACATATCCCGTTTGCTGGCGGGGTGGTAAGCAGAGGAAAACGTATGCTTAATACTCAATAGAAGCTCTATCTGTTCGAATAGCTAATTGACAAAATAGGGCCCATTATCGGATATCAGCATTTCACACACCCCTACCTCGGGAAAACTTTGCACACTAAAAACGTTGCTGCTCAAGAGGATGGGATGAGGACCTGCCTTGATCCACCTGGAGAAATGACACACCACCACCAATAGATCCCCTATATCCATTACATACTTGCAGCATATCGATATGTTAATGCTGAAACTGACCAATCGTTCGAGACATTAGCTGTCTGATCGTTCTCAGTGTATGCCCAGCAGTTAAATTTTGACACACGATGCAGTTTACCATAAATAGTGCAACATGCTCCAACAAATTAGGAATTAACCAGTCTTCTACAATCGTAGCAGCAAGACTCTCCCTAGTTACATGCGCCAGATAATGCAGCTGTTCAAGTGCAACCTTTAATTATGCTACTGGCATCACTGGCTTTTCAGTGTTGTCTTGTCGACATAATGCTTCTGTGGGGGATAAAGGACACTCCCTTCGTTTTCACAATTCCAGCTCTTCCTCTGGTGCATTCCATTGAATCTCCATTAGTTGGGTTGTTGACAGTTTATTAAACCCTTCTTGCACTAACATGGTTGTAACTACTTTTTCTTTAATACTCTCAGTATCAAAACTCAAAATATCTGGGGAATTTGCAACCCTTTTGGCTTCTTCATTTGTGGCTTCATTCCCGCAAGAGATAAAATCTGTTCGCTTAGTATGCGCTGTGAATTTAACGACTGCTATGGCCACTGGGAGTTGTAGTGCCCTAATATTCCTATCCAATAAGGGTGCATGTTGCACTGCAGTGCCGTCTGCGCGGAGGTGGCCCTTCCTCTTCTAACGTGCTAAGCCTGCGTGTACGGTTTACGTCACATAGGCAGAGTCACTGTACACCGTCACTAGCTGTTCTTCGTGTTTCTTGAGCGCAACAATGAGCGCTACTAATTCTGCTGCTTGCGTTGAAAAGTGAGACGGTAGCCTTGCACTTGCTACAACTTCAAATTCTCCATTTAATCTAAGCCTCACTACTGCTGCGCCCATTTTGCTTTCCTATTTGCTTAACTCAGGAACATAACCGTCTGTCCCTCACTCCAGCCTCCCCTTCTTGGGAGCACTCGCTTCCTTTTGCCTGCCCAGTTTGGCAGTCGCTACACTTCCCACACGTAGACCTGGGATTTGGTTTTTCCATTGTGATGCGGTCTCAGCGCGGTTATTGGGCCACAGGCCCACCATGGCTGCTGTGTGGTCACACCACCAGGTAAGATGGTCTCTCTACCGTCCTAGTCTCTATCTCCATTTCGGCATTGTCACCCTTCACAATGCCAGCCTTCTGACGTTTCCCTCTTTCTCTGCTTTCACTTGTCTGGCTCGGCAGTTGCACACTTCTCGTACGGAGATCGAGGATTAAATTTTTCGTTGTGGCCTGGTGTCGGTGTCTGATAACGGGCCCCAGGCCTACCACGGCTGCTGTGTGGTCACGCCACCATGCGAGACAGTCTCTCTACAGTCCCATCTCTGTTTTGGGATTGTCACCCTTCACAAGGCCGGCCTACTGACGTTTCTCGTTCTGCTCTCTTTCCACGCTACCGCTGCCTTCGCGGTGTAGCAAGTCTCCACACCTCCAGGTCCTTCTCACGTCAGAGGCTCGCCTCTGCGCAGGATTCTTCTCTCTCCATTCCAGATTCCTCGTCTCAATTCTTGCTGCCGTATTTCCATGGGGCGTGCTGCTCTCCATGATCTGTTGACTTCACGAGGATTCCAGCATTGTGTTCAGCCAAATATCTGGGAGTAATGTTGGTAGGTTGGGTAGGCCACTCCACAGCAATAATGTCAGTCGTTTCTATTCCCATATAGGCAGACACAGTGTTCTTTGCAGGGAGTTCTTTGTAGGAATGGTAATCCTTGTCCCCTAGAGGGGAGTCACTCACAGTGAGGTCCCAATTTTCTAGAAGCATGGGTAGGGTCTTGCGTTGCGGACTCGCCTCCCTAGCCTCAAATGAGGTGGCTCCCCCCTGGGAAGAAGGCACAAATTGCCCAAATTCATCACAGATTCATGATGGGGAGGTGGGGATCTCAAAAGTAAGTATTGGGACAAAGTACAAGGACTTTGAGGTAAACCCCCATCAACCAAATGTCTCCTGTTTTTTAAAAAGAATTAAAGATAATAGCTATGAAAGAACAGGTTAGCAATTTAAAGTAAGTTGTTAAGTAACCAGATGTGCAAGTGGTTACAGACATACCTGAGTTAAAGTTTGTACCAATAAATGGAAATGTGCGGTTCAAATATGTTTTCTGTTTCACAGGACAGCGGCTGCAGTGATAAATGGAATGGGGTTTAATGTGCGGTGACACCAGAGTAGCTCATTTAAATTGCAACTCAGTAATGATATACAGTTAGAGTGCTTTTAAAAGAAATTGCTGCTGAATGCACTGAGGGAGCCACAGAAGCTCCCTGGCTCATGGACAGTTTATGGTGTCTGCCCGGGCTTGGCCCCTGCTAGCCCCGGCCCACTTCAAGCCCCCATTTTGACAACTATTCTACCTTCACAGGGAACCATTATGAGGTGGCGCACGACAGAGGGATAAGCCGTCTTTTGAATAGGCCAAATACAGAACAGGGCGCCATGTTTTGAGTCACTTGTGACTTCTTAGTAAAAGTACGGGCAACCGTGAAGAGAGAGTTGCCATAATCGCAGATGCGGCAGCAGGCATGGGTTTGGGGGGGCTAAAGCCCCCCTGCCCACTTTCACATAGCAGTTACGCCCAGCTCGGGCTCAGACCGCTAGAACCTGTCACCTTTCTCACCTCAGAGACCGGTGTATTTACTTAAGCAAATACACCGCTCCCTGAGGTGAGAAAACAGCCATTGAAGTGAAGGTAGAGGCAATGGACAAAAGCCTGCCATCAGTAGACCCCCCCAACCATGTTGCAGCCAAAGGCTTAACTGCTGGCTCAGTTTATACATGGCCCATGCTTTCAATAATTACCATTAACTAAAAAAAAGTCTATTTGTGTGCATGCTGGGATTGTATGAATGCATACATGCATGAATGTATGCATGCAAGGGAGTGTGTAAGTGGGTGTATGTATTCCAGGAGGTAGCTGCATGTGCACACCTATGAATTAACGCAGTGTGAATGGTGTACATGGGTTGCACTGCGCGAGTTAATGAGCACACAGTCTAAATGTTATGGGTGCTCCTGTGAATGACAGATAAGCTGTGTGGGTGCATGACTGGTGGACGGATGTGTCTGAAGGTGTCTATATCTCTGTGCGTATCTGTGTGCATGCAAGCTGGGGCCTGGGGAGGGGAATTGGAGCATGCCATTTTGCAGACAAGAGCATGGCATGTTTTACTGCCATTTTGGGCAAAGGAAAGCCAACTTGAGTGTTTTTAGTGGGGGTGAGTGGGAATACTACAGTGGGGTTGGCCTGGCTGGGTCTTACGGTGGCATGGAATGTTGTACTCGCATTAAGGGCAAAGCCAACATGAGGGTTCTTATATGGGGAGGGCATGTTTCCTTATTTTGACTTGGCCTTTTATTTTACTGATCTTAAAGTCAAAGGCAACATAAATATTCTTACATGTTAATGTTAACGTTAAAGGGCATTTATACTGCGCACTATTACCACCGGAGTGGTCCCCTAGCGCTCTGGAGGATCTGAAAATGTAAGAGGGTAGGGGAGGGTTAGTAGGGTGTAGCGGGATAAAGGTAGAGCAAGATTTGTGATGTCCTGTTAGCAGCTTCAGTTTGGTTAACACGTTTCGCTGAGCATGGGTGCGGTTTACGGATTGGTAGGCTCCCATGTGCTGTTGTCCAAGAATATGTGTGGTTTGTTTTGCTGCAGTGTAGTGAAGTGCATGCAGTTTGCTGTGAAAGAAAGTGTTTGTGTTTGTTTAGGGCGTGAGATGTGTAAGCAGAGAGCTGAGGTTTTTAGCAGGTGGGTTAGTGGGGTTACCTTGATGTTTTGGACATCTGTGTTAGGTGTCCCTGCCCTTGCTGTCTGCTGGAGCGTTCCTTGGTGGTTCATTTGTCTGGTTCTGCATGAGGTGGTGGCATGTCTTTGTGACTGTCCAGTGATCTGTGGGCGGGAAGGTGGAGAGGGCCTCCCCCTCCCCAGGTTGAGATCACTAAGGTTGTGGGTTGCTTTTTGGTTGTCAGTAGGGTCTGCCTGCCATCGCCTTCCTGAACACCTGGGGTGCGGTCTCTGTAAAGACTGGAGGGGGTATCTGTACTCCTGCTCTCTATATGGCAGAGTAAAAGCACAGAGCACCCCAGCCAAGGTTCTCTATTCGGTAGCTGTGGGCGAGCAACCAAGGCTTAAGTTCTCAGGAGGTGATGCAGGCTGGTTCATAAGTACAGTGTAGTCACCAAGCACCCACAAAGTAATGTCCACACACTATGTTAGTGAAACACAGTTCTTTATATAAATAAGCTCAAGTTATGTACACAATCACAAGAACACACTTTGAGCTCAGGTTAATCTAAAATAGTAAATATATACAGTTTCTATGTGGTACCACAATCACTCTTTGATTCCATTAAAATGCATTAACTGTACTCAGTTCAAATGTCATGCAAATCAGTAAATAATGTGAACCAACAATAGACATAGGAGGAAAGCAGGTTGGTTTAAACAATAGGCAGAATACTGGCCCCTACCCAAGACATAGCTCTGTGTAAGGATCCCCCCACCTGGGCAACCTCTAAATAAAGATATAATACAAGCCCTGTCCATATATTGTTTATATGAGTCTTATTTACCTCTGAAAAGGTTCTACCACCCCAGTGTGCCTGGAATAGCAGAGTTCGATGTCAGGTCATCGACTGATTCTTCTTGAGCGGCTCCCTTTTGGGCAGGACCCACGGATCGTCGAGATCCCTCGAAGAAATGGTGAACAAAGGCGTTGAGGCAGCAGCTCCGGTCCTGGCGGTACTCGTTGACGATCAATCGGGGACGTACTGTGAGGATGAGGCATGCGGTGCACCTCGACGATGATAGTTCGTTGCTGTAAAGAGTTTATGAAGAACTTTGGCCCAGTAAGGGCGTCCAGTCCTCGGCGTCTCTGTGGTCTTCGGGTGGCGGGAAACCCACTGGCAGATGCCCCTCGGCGTATCGGCGACCTCGTCTTTCTCCGGCAGTCGGCGGTGCTGGCGAGAGCGTCCTTGAATTCAAAGTGTCTTAATCAATGTAGCGTTGCGGCTCCGGTCATCGGCGGCTCGGCGTCAAGCAGTTCCCGCTTCTCGGCAACATGGCTTCGATGGGCCTCCAGCGGTTATAGCAAACCTGCGAACCGTGGTCGACGACGGTGGACGGCTGTCCGGGGCTTCTCTTCTTTCTCCTCGGTGGTCCCCGTCTCCGGTTGACAGTCTTTCGAAGGCTGAATTCCAGGGCGCTTCGGCGAAGGTTAGCGGTGCACGATGGTCCATCGTAGCTCGGGAAGAGGTCTACTAGTCAGGTCCTCTCTTGGAACAGTTCTCGGCGACACAGCAGCTTTCAAATTGCATCCAAGGTAACAGCAGTCAGACTTCTTCTTCGGGCTCAGCTTCGAGACTAAGCATCAGTTTCGACTTCAGCTTCTGAACGATTTCCATCAGTGAGAGGTCCCCAGATATACTGTTTGGTCTCTCATTCACTCTGCTGGGCCACACTCAGCCAACCAATCATCTAGAAGGGCATTCAGGCAGGCACCGCCAATCAGGCTCACAGTGCATTCAGGCCCTTCTCCTCCCTCCAGACACTCACAACAAGGAATGTGTATTGGGACAAGCACGTAGCCGTTCAGCACTCCACACTGCATTCATACCAGTTTCAGGCAGGGCTGTCTCATTCATTGTGTTATATATCAGAATCCAGACACCCATAACATGAAGTGCATATTGGTCACACACTCCATTCACCCAGGTCCCACCCCAAGGGCGTACCCACAACACACAGTCACTGGGAAGGCTCCAGCCAGTCTTCCCACCAATACCATATATGGAACTTCCCCCCAACAACCAGTCAGGGGGAAGGGACAGAGTCAGGGCTTCCCACGACTTTGGGAAAACAAGGTAACAGGCAATAGAAAGCAAGAGGCCAAAGGGGCCACCTTGTCTCCTATCAGGAATCAACTGATTCCACCGGCAGGGCCTGGAGAATACTCAGAGCACCTGTCAAATTCAGCATGGAGCTGCCACCAGCCCATAACCTGCTCTGGGGGCTACACAAAGGTGCTCAAAAACATACACTAGGGGTACTGGGTTATACCCCCACCCATGGGTGCCATAAGGGTATCCCAAGGGTCTGTACACCAAACCAAAAAGAGGAAGAGCTGCACTGCCAGGAGTCCCACATAGCACATGAAAAAGGACTACAGAACAAGGACAGGGAGCCCCTGTCCCTCCAATGCATTTCCAGCATCACAGTCTCCTCCCTCCGAGTCTTAAGAGCTCCCTGTCCTGTTAGGTGCTAGTTAAGGATTAGTGCTCCTTCATCTCCAGCTACGGTCCCTGTCCCTTGGGCTTTGCTAGCGTATGGGTTTGGCTTAGGAGAGGGTGAATCCTGGGCTTCCTCCCTCCCCAGCTACATCTTGCCACGTGCGTTTGTTTGTGACACATTCTATTTCCATTTGTGTCTGTTGGTTGATTCTGTCTGTTTCTCAGGTGAAGAGCCAGGTTTTGAATAGTTTCCTGAATTTTAGGTGGTCCTTTGTAATGTGTATTTCTTTCGGAAGGGTGTTCCAAGTTTTTGCAGCCAGGTAGGAGAATGAGGAACCCCCACGTTCTTTTCTTGTGTATGGTTTTGGTTCCAGGTGGATGACGTTGTTTGATCTGAGTGTTCTTGTCAGTCGGTAGATGGTTATTTTCTTTTGTAGAAATTCTGCTCCTTGGCCGTGGATTGCTCTGTGCGTTATGCACATCATTTAGAACTTGATTAGTTGTTTGACTGGCAGCCAGTGTAGAATTTTTAGTGCTGGGGTGATGTGGTCACTTCATGATAGTTTAAGGAGAAGTTTGGCCGCTGCTTTTTGGATACATTGCAGTTTCTTCAGCAGTTGTTCGGGCATTCCGAGGTAGAGCCAGTTTGCGTAGTCAATTCTTGACAAGATGAGGGTGATGATTGTCAGTGTTTTATGAGTGATGGATAGAAACGGTAGGATTCCTTTTATCGAGTGTAGGAGGAAGAAGCATTCCTTGATTATTGTGTTTACTTATGGTTCTAATGTTAGCACATTGTCCATTAGGACTCAAAGGTTTTTGACTATTTTCGATGGTGTGGGTACTGTTCCTAGTTCTGTGGGCCATGGGCCATATTTACATGAAATGCATCACCCAACCAAAGTTTGCACTCATTTAATGAGCTTTATTTATTTATTTATTGGATTTATTGACTGCGCCAAAAGCCCATAAGGATTGCAGCGCGGGTACAACTTGGTGAGCAGGGAAAACAAAGTACAGTACAGCGTAAGAGAGAAGTAACAAGGTGCAAAAGCAACATAATAGTACAAGGTCCGTAGAGGAGGGTCAAGATCAGGGAGGTCACTGTGAAGTATGAAAGGCTGAGCTGGCTTTGAACCTGCAAATGACACTCATATTACAGCAGCATGAGCTCAGCCCGCTGAGCTATCTTACCGGCTAGCCAGCAAGAGCATGTTTTCTTACTGTGGCATTGCAGTTTATTACTAGTGTTAAGGCCAAAGGCAACATAAGTATTCTTACATTGTGGTGGGGGCATTTGTGCAGCCTGCAATGCAATGTTTTTTTTACTGTGGCATAACATGTTTTTACTGCCATTAGGGAGTAAATGCAACATGATGAGAGTTCTTCTATGGGGAGTGGGGGATTTATGTAGCCAGCAAGGATGTGTTTTCTTACTGTGGCATGACTTTCTTTCACTGGCATTACGGTAAAGCCAACAGGATTGTGTTCTTACATGGGGATGCTGGCATGTATTGGCAGAAACATCATAAACATGCTTTATTACAGTATCGCTACTGGCATTATGGACAAAGCAAACATGAGTATTTTCCTATGTGGGAATAGTGGCATATATGGGTGCACCAGAATGGACATGTGTTAGCACAATCGATATGAAAATGCGTTTTTACACTTGCAGAGTACTCGCATGTAGTGGTCAAAGGCATTATAAAAATGTGTTTGAAAAGGCTCCTGTGCATTGTTGATGGCTTGGCATCTAAAAGACTTTTACCGATTATAAACTGTGTGGCTTTTTACCTAATTTATCACGGAAAGTGAATGAAAAATTCACTACCGAATGTGATTCATACAAAAGATGTTCTTCACGCAAGGAAACAGGAAGGAATTTTTGATTCCGTATGCAGATTTTGCTGCATACACACAGAACATTTGAAACACCTTCTCCTGAGCTGTGAGGCTGTGAAAACACAAAGACCAAAACATCTGGGACAGATATTGATATTTTATTTCTATTGCGCTCGTACACAAGTGTTTCAGAGCGGGACGAGGCAAGGGAGGAGAACAGGGGAGAACAAAACAGCGATCTTACTAGGCCCAGTGACATTGAGAACACGCAAGTGCATGGGGAAAAGGAAAGTGGGGGGGTGCATGGAAGGGGGGAGAAGTGGAAAGTGTGGAATAAAGGAGAAACAAATACATAATCATAAATAAATAAACAATAAAGGCAACAAAACAGTGACAGTGGTAGTGCAGCCAGCAAGTGGCAAGTGCTGGGTTTAAGGCAGCAGACAGGTATGTCTGATAAGTGCAGGGAGAAAAAGAGGGGGTTGTATGGGTACAGATACAGACCCCAGTGTAAGGGGTGCCCCGGAGGGAGTGAAGGAGGGTGGCAGTGTGAGCAGGTACCTGGGCACGGAAGACCAGGTGTATGGTGCCGAGAGAGACAGATCAGCAGGGGGGGGCAAAGGCAGACGCAAAGAGGTAGGTCTTGAGGTGCTTCCGGAACCGGAGATGGTTCTCCTCAAGTTTCAGAGTGACAGGGAGGCTGTTCCAGAGGGAGGCCCCAGCCAAAGACAGAGATCTACCCCAAGCTTGTTTCTTTGAAAGGCGACTGACCCTGAGGGAGTTAGAGGTAGAGTAGTTAAGAGCTCCAGAGGTAAGGTATTTGCGAAGGGATAGCTGAAGGTATTTTGGACCCAGGCCCCAGAAAGCCTTGTGAACAATGCAGAGGGTTTTGAATTTAATCCTTGCATCCACTGGGAGCCAATGGAGCGATTTCAGAGCTGGAGAGATATGGTCCCAGGGCTTGAGGCCAAGCACAAGTCTTGAAGTCCTGTTCTGGAATAGTTGCAGAGGGCGGAGAGTAGAGGCAGATAGATTTAGAAAGAGGCTGTTACAACACTCTAACCTAGAGAGAACAAGAGCTTTGGGAGACAGTGAGCTTCTGGGGAAAGGAGAGGAAAGGCAGAGTACCTCTGAGGAGGTGCAGTCGAAGTTTGACTTTTTAGAAACATCAGAGATGAGGGTGGAGAAGGAAAGTGTGGCGTCAAAGATGACCCCGATGTTCTTAGCCTCGCAGCTGGGGGTACGAGGAGGGCCAAGGGAGGATGGCCAGAGAGTGAGGGGAAAGGACGGTGAAGGTGTGCTGATGAGGAGGAACTCAGACTTGCTGGCATTCAGACAAAGATCATTGGCGGCACACCAATCTTGAATGGCAGTTAGGCAATCAGAGATGAGAGAAGGAGAGGAGGTGGCCGAGGGCAGCCTGAAAATTAGGTGTGTCATCAGCATAGCACTGGAAATTGGAGCAGAAAATGGCAATGCAGTGGACAAGAGTTGCCAGGCATTGGTTGAAAAACCAGGGCGAGAGGCTAGACCCCTGGGGAACACCACAGGTAGAGAGGGAGATCGATGATAGGAAGGACCCAAGTTGGACCTGGGAG
The DNA here is from genome assembly GCF_040938575.1 of Ambystoma mexicanum. Lineage (NCBI taxonomy): Eukaryota > Metazoa > Chordata > Amphibia > Caudata > Ambystomatidae > Ambystoma > Ambystoma mexicanum. The sequence continues at coordinate 98,339,678 of NC_090936.1, read as the reverse complement.
GGTCGATCAGAGAGGAAAGAGGTCAGCCAGGCCAGAACCTGATCGGTGATACCCAGGTTGTCACAGAGATGATTGAGCAGGATGGTATGATTGACCGTGTCGAAGGCAGAAAAGAGATCAAGTAGGATGAGGACAGAGGGATTGTTAGAGTCAAGGTTGGAGAGCAGATCTTCACGGATGGTCAGGAGAAAAAAATATATATATTTATAATAATATATATAATGATAGATACTATCAAACACCCCATGGATAGATGCTGAAGAGTGGTGGGAGCATTTCTACTGTGGAAATGATTTTAAATTCATTTTTGGTCTAGTAAATTTGGTAATGGGTATTTTCCCAGAGACATAGCAACTTAAAGGGTAAACAAAGGGATCATGTACTCATTTTTAAAGATTGCGAAATATTGTTATTTAAATTTATCATGAGGGTTTTCTTTTTTCTTCTTTTTTTTTCTTTTTAACGCTTTGTCTTCTCTTTTATATACTGCTTATCTTAATGAGTTGAATTGTTTTTGATAAAAGTTTGCTGCAAACTATATACCAATAAATACAATTTAAAAAATAATTTAGAAAATGAACTATTTTAACCCATTATTTAAAAACCTTTCTCAAGGGGACAACCCCCGCCCTTGTTTGGTTCGCCCTCCCTCACTACTCTCTGTCATTCCTGTGCATTAGGCTGGGGGAAGAACAGGTGACCACCCTTCCTTCTGTGGGCTCTTCTTAGTGTGGGCCCTACTACATTAGCTCCAGGCCTCACTTGTTACAGAATCCTGGCTGCGCCTCTGGTGAGTTGGAGTGAAAGATGGATCTAATGGGCCAAAGGAAAGCGTAACATCTACTCAGCCTCTTGGGCTTGGGAGGGGGCGGTAGGATAGGGGGTAATCAGTAGCGCAATAGGTTTAGTGTCCCGTCTCACTAACAGTTTACATAACTGCCATCCAGCCCCCCCAAAATTTTTAGGCTGGCTGCGCCGCTGCATAATCGATCCACAAGTTGATGAGAGCGGCAACCACTATGGACGTACGGTCACCGGGGATAAAAGGCAGGATTTGTTTTATTTCTGCTAAAACATAGAAAAAGAAAGCTTTCATGGGATTTTAGGAACACGAGTCATGAAGGGGGCCAATCATATGGGTGCATGTGACATCGGCACTGCATATCTCACAGGGATGAGGAAATATTTGCGCGCACACACAGAACCTGCGCACAAATATCCTGCGATTGAGCGTGAACGGGTGGCCAGCAAAGAAATTTACCAACTTAAATAGATTTGGGGGCATGGAAAGTGAATTTAAAACTGGATTTTAGATCAGTAAAATGCCGTAGATGACGTCAATGGGTTGACCCCGGAAGATTTAACTAAGCCACTGTTGCACAGCTAAGACAGTCTCTGCAACTTTGCACATTAATGTATAGTTTGCAAAGGCACAATGTCAGTTTGCGGCTTTATGTACAATATAATCTCTGGAAATAGACATTGCTCTATGTTAAAAAAAGGAAAGAGAACAATTGCAAAAAAAAGCGCCATTTTGAAAGGTGGCTTCTTTTCTAAAAAAATAAAGGTGACTGCAGCGGAGTGCCTCACTTTCCATGTATGTAAAACCTTAATTTGGGGGATTAGCATGTTCTTGTAAAGAGGTCACACTATGTAAGTAACATCGACCAACACACTGAAAGGCGTTTCTTTCTCCAACTCTCCAGCCTTTTCCTCACATATTCTAGGGCTGGAGTTTTGAAAAATAATTATACTGGTATGCTGAATGGGGACTGGCTAGTGGGCAGTGGTAGAAGTGTACCAAAAATAGTAGTGCAACTGTGACACCGGTGGGGGACAGAAAGGCAGGAGGGGGTTTAACATGCAACACATGTATTAAGGGTTGTAGCCATTCTGGTTCACAGCCAATTCAGGTGAAACAGATTTCAGTTTAGCAGTAGCTCCTATTGGGTGGCGAATGGGAGAAGTGTGCTTTAACTTCACAAAGAACAGTTCCGGAATGGTGAAAATGGTTGCAAAAAGTAGTGAAACCATCAACATAAAAAACAAAAAAAAATGAAAGTAGTGGTACTCCACCCCAGACCGTGCCCGCTCACTTCGACCACTGCTGGTAGCTGGGTAGACGTGGCAAAAACAGCGCCGGTCAAATAGCACAGCGAGGGCTCGCTTACTCGCGATGAGATCTGTGCCGCAGGTTCGAATCCCGGCAAAGCCAAGCTCAGTCTTTCAGCCTTCCGAGATCGGTAAATGAGCACCACACACGTGGGTAATAATAAGCATAATATATAAATAATAAGGTAATATATGCATGCTAAATTATTATGTAGGAGTGGCAAGTGGCCCCTGAGAAGGTTGCACAGATTCAACCAATAGGCAAAGATGGTAGATGACAGGTGTGTGCCATAACGTCTGAGAAGGGAAGTGAATCGATAATTGGGGAAGAAATGTTGATGAGAGACGCCACAAGTATTCCCCCGTTGCAGCGAGCAGGAGTATCGTAGAGAAATCGCGTGAAGGACTTTGGGGTAGGAGCCAAAAGAAAGGTCGTAAACTTTATATATTTTTTAAATGTTACTTTGGATTTGTAATGCGCCAACTTTCAACAGGACTCCCTTCAGGGCTCCCTTGGCAAAGAAGGACGAGGAAGGGGAGGGAAAAGGTCTGAGGAGCACAGGGAGTAGAAATTGGAATGGAGTAAGGCAAGAGGTATACCCTTACTTTTGCCAAACTACACTTTCGTGAAATGAATTTGTGCCGCATATTTCTCACTTTTTTGCAGCATAATGCAGGTGGTAAGGAGTATAGAAGTGGTGGGGTTGAGGGTATGGCGTTGGCCCTTTAAGGGTACGCACGCGACGGGGTGACGTTCACTCCGTCGCGTGCGCAGTTAAATAAACGGGGCGTTCCCGGTGACGACACATTCACCGGGGAGCCCACACTGGTAACACCGCTGTGTCAGTGTCTCTGTGTCACAGGGGGTGGGGGGCTCACGGACGGCGGCATCCGGAAACTGCCAACAGTGGCGACGAGTGCCGGGATCACTTCCTGGAACAGGCGGAGACATTCGCTCGGAGCGTAGATGATCCTACGTGAGCGCTTCAGCGAATTCTGACCGCGGAGAGGGAAGAGACACACGCGGCCGGTGGCCATCTTGATGAATAGGCCTCGGATACTCACGGCTTCATAACGAGGCGTCGGTGAGCCATCCGGACATCATTTTTGGATATTTCAGCGGACAGTCACTGGAAACAGCACGTGTCAATTTTAAAATGAATCATTGACATTTTCACTGTTTTTCACCGAGTAGATGGTGAGACTCTATGGGAAGCCTGCTGAATGCACTCGGGGTCTTCCCCCCTGCTCAATTTTTGGACGCTTCGTTGTCTGCCTGCTGGCTGGAGCGGTATATCTGCGAGGAGTGCGCCTGGTGAGAGGCAGAATTTAAACCATCTCTGGAGGCTGATTGCTGGTGGTGAGTTGCGGCCCCATCAATTACGTCTTCTGGGGTGCCTGTGCGCTATCCACCATGAGTCAAGCTGCTGCTGCTGCTGCTGCGCCTCCGCCTGCTCCCCCGCTGAAACCACCTGGGTCCCTACAGCCAATGCCTGAGTTTGATACCTCGGGCGCTCCATCGAGCCTGGGACAGAGGTGGAAGATGTGGATGGATAGGCTTGAGATGTACTTCAGGGCCACGATGGAGACAAGCGACGACAGCAAGCTGGCCACTCTCCTGTACTCTGCTGGCCCAGCAGTGCATGAGATATTTCTGTCCCTGCAGCCGGCAGATGGGTCGTTTGCGGCGGCAAAGGATGCACTCCATAATCATTTTCTGCCAATGGCCAACGCAGATTATGAACGTTTTCTCATGGGGACGGCTCGACAGAAGGATGACGAGACTCTAGATGTATTCTATGGGCGGCTGCGGAGACTGGCGGCGCCATGTGCGTGGAACGACCCTGAAGTCATGATTCGCAATCAACTCATTCAGGGGTGTGTCTCTGGGAAACTGCGGCGCCAGATATTGCGCGAGTCTGGCATCACCCTTCCCCGCATCCTAGAACTGGGAAGGTGCCACAAAGTGTCGGAACTGCGGGCGACCAGAATGGAAGCTGGTGCCCGCCCAGGCAAAGTGGAGGAAGTCTGCGCGGTCGGAAGAGGCCGTGGAGCGAGGCGCCCCATGAACACTCAGAGCCCGCGCCCGCCTGGGACTACTTCCTCGTGCCCAAAGTGTGGGTACGATCTCCCGCACCCAGCTGAATGCCCTGCGACTGGGGTGAAGTGTGGTAGGTGTGGAGGTGCGGACCACTTCGCCAGGATGTGCAGATCTGCAGCTCCCAAGGTAGTGCCTAGGGGGCCTGTTCGAGCCGGTTTCTTCCGACCCCAAAGGACGTCCAACGTTGCTCAGGTGGACCAGGGTGACGAAGGGGCCCCTCAGGAGGGGGAGGAGGAGGAAGAGGACGAGGAAAACGTCTTCTTTGTGTCCAGTGTGAGCATGCTGAAATCCCGCTCCAAGAGACAGCCCAGGTGCAACGTGCTTGTCAATGGAGACTCTGTACCAATGCTAGTAGACACCGGTGCGTCCGTGAATTTGATGGCCAGACAGCACTATGATACCATGCAGGCCCCGCCCACGCTGACCGCGCCGAGAGCACGCATCTTCGCTTTCGGCGGCAATCAGCCCCTTCCTCTGGACGGCATATTCGTGGCTGATGTTCAATATGGTGACTCACACATCCGGGCCAGATTCTATGTCACACCGGTGAGTGACAACACACTGCTTTGCTGTGCTGCGGCTGAGGCTCTGGGAATTGTCACATTCGCATACTCAGTGTACTTAGACGACATTCAGGTACTCCTGGCCAAACACAGCTCCCTGTTCGAAGGCATTGGACAGTTGGTGGGTGAGCCGGTCCGGCTCCACATCGATGAGTCGATCCAACCAGTGGCGCTGAAGCACCGGCGAGTTCCTTTTCATCTCAGGGATCTGGTGGATCGAGAACTGGACAATCTTGTGGGGCTGGACATTATTGAAAAGGTTGAGGGCCCCACCCCATGGGTGTCTCCCATTGTCATCGCGCGCAAGCCTAAACAGCCCGATGCGGTGAGGATCTGTGTGGACATGCGACTCCCCAATAAGGCTATAAAGAGGGAGCGACACTTGACCCCTACCATCGATGATATCATAGCAGAACTGCAAGGGGCGAGGTTCTTTTCCAAACTGGACCTGAGAGCAGGCTATCATCAGGTGGTCCTGCACCCCGAGTCCCGCTACATCACAACCTTTACCACTCATCGAGGTCTTTACCGATACAAGAGGTTGAGTTTTGGGGTGTCTTCCGCGGCAGAGGTTTCCAAAACATCATAAGAGGGGCACTAGCTGATCTGGATGGAGTCCTTAATATCAGCGACGACATCTTGGTGTATGCCAAGTCGGAGACGGAGCATCTGGCACGCCTGGCCAAAACCTTTGAACGCCTTCGCTCGCTGGGACTCACCCTGCACAAGGACAAGTGTGAATTTCTGAAAACAATGATCGAATTCTTTGGGTTCGTGTTTAAGGCGGATGGGGTGTCGCCGGACCCCCGCAAAGTGAGGGACATAAAGGAGGCACGTCCGCCAGAGAATGTTGCGGAGGTGAGGAGCTTCTTGGGCATGGTCACTTACTGTGGCCGTTTCATCAGGAATCTGGCGTCCCGTTCAGAGCCGTTGAGATCGCTCACAAAGTAGGACACCACCTGGCAGTGGGGCCCCCTTGAGCAGGCGGCATTCGATGACATCAGAGGTGCTTTGGCGGCAGACGACACCATGGCGTTCTTCGATCCGAGTCTGCAGACAGAGATCGTAGTGGACGGCAGCCCATATGGCCTGGGGGCTGTGCTTACACAAGTGGGGAATGACCAGGAGATTCGACCCATAGCATACGCCAGCAAGGCGCTCTCTGACACCGAGCAAAGGTACTCGCAGATTGAGAGGGAAGCCCTGGCGGTGCTGTGGGGTTGCAGACATTTTCGCCTCTACATTCTGGGGCGTCCCGTGACTGTGGTCACGGACCACAAGCCGTTGTTGCCGATCATGGCGGGCTCATCATCCCGTCCACCAGTGAGAATAGAGCGCTGGATGCTCACCCTGCTCGAGTATGGAGTGTCATTGACATATCGTCCAGGGGCTAACAACGCGGCGGACTACCTCTCTCGACACCCAAGAAGGGACTCGCAGGAGTCTGCATTGGCTGAAGAGGCCGATGAACATGTCCGCCTGGTCGTGGAGACGGCCACCCCAAACTCCATGCAGGTGGAAGAGCTCGAGCTTGCATCAAAGGGCGACAAATGTTTCGCCATCCTGAGGGAAGCCATGCAGAGGGGTACCTGGAAGACGGTGCTGGAGGCGGTGGAATGCAGGACATGTGAAGCCAGAGTGGCCCTCGAGCAGTTATGGAGAGTGAGAGAAGAACTGACATTCTCAGAGTCGGGGCTGCTACTGAGGGGTGAGAGGATCGTGGTGCCCCAGGCCAAAGTTGCATAGGTCATCGCCTTGGCGCACCAGGGCCACCAAGGGGCGCCCAAAACCAAAGCTCGCCTCCGCCAGAAGGTGTGGTTCCCGGAGCTCGAGCGGAAGGTGGAAGCATTTGTGGCGTCTTGCGTATGGTGCCAGGCTGCGGCACCGGCCCAGCGGGAACCGTCCATTGAAGCGATGCCCAGAGGGACCAGGCCCTGGGAAGTAGTGCACGCAGACTCCGGGTCCACGTCGAGAGGCACTCACTTCCTAGTTGTGGTGGACGAGTGGTCTCGATACCCGGAGGTCGAGTTCATAGAGTCCGTCGCATTTGAGAACGTGGTGGTGGCGCTGGAGAAGATTTTCGCCACCCATGGCCTGCCCTCTGTGCTGTGCTCCGACAACGGGGCACCATTCCAAGGCGAGAGTTTTGCCGAGCTCATGAGGGAGTATGGCATTCAACACCGGCGGGTAACCCCACTGTGGCCCCGGGCCAACGGGGAGGCAGAGCGCATGATGCGCACCCTCAACAAAGTATTCAGGATCGCCCACGGAAAGGGCGAGTGCTTGCAGAGAGCCCTGTACGTCTTCCTGAGGGAATATCGGACCAAACCTCACTCCTCAACGGGTGTGGCCCCGGCGGAGGCTCTCTTCCAAAGATGCCCGAGAGACGTCATACCGGAGGTGGGGGACAGGGACCCTGCCGTCATTGACAATGAACAGGTCGAGGAGGACAGAAGAATCAGAACGCAGATGGAAAACATCCGGAGGGGCCTGAGACCCCCACACATCACTCTGGGGGATGAGGTGCTGGTGAGGAATCGCCACCCACAAGGCAAGTTGTCCCTCACGTATGAACCCGCTCCTCTAGATGTAGTGGCGGTCAAGGGTTCTATGGTGACAGCCTCTGATGGGACGTCGTCTGTAACAAGGAATGCTTCATTCTTCAGGAGAATCGGCAACCCGAGAGTGGACAGCCCGGACAACCGAGAGGGCGAGGGTGCCTTGGATGAAGGTGGGGGTGAAAGCCCCGCCGTGGACTCTCCAGCTCGAGGCAGACTAGGTCAAGAGACACCGGCCAGGGACGCTGGCAGGAGGTACCCCCTGAGAACAGGGCGTGGGAAACCTGCCCGTCTCACAGACTATGTGACGGACTGAGCTGGGGAGGCTGACCGGGGGTCAATGGTCAGGCCGTGACAGGTACCCGCGGGGGATCCAGGGTGGATGTGAATAAATGGGGGTTTTGGAATTTACAGAGTTGCGTGCTTTATAAATGTGTGATAGTTAGTCCCTCCTGTTTCCAATTTGTTGTTATGGAAAAGGAGGAGTGTGGCGTTGGCCCTTTAAGGGTACGCACGCGACGGGGTGACGTTCACTCCGTCGCGTGCGCAGTTAAATAAACGGGGCGATCCCGGTGACGACACATTCACCGGGGAGCCCACACTGGTAACACCGCTGTCTCCGTGTCTCTGTGTCACTGGGGGTGAGGGGCTCACGGACGGCGGCATCCGGAGACCGCCAACAGAGGGTATAAGGGTGTGCAGGGCCACCCCGGCATTATGCAGTGTAAAAAAGTGGTAAAATTGGGTTTAAAGAATTGGCAAAAGTGTAGTTTGGTAAAAAATTAAATAAAAAAATAAACTATCGCCAAACCTTCATAGAACCGAAGCAGGAAAGGTTTGGGCCAGGTTGAAAGTAGAAGTGAAAGGGATACAGCATCCACAGCTCGCTAAACATTTGTCGTCCTTTCGTTGGTTTACTGGTGCCAGAGAACCAAAAGTGCCATTACGGTTTTGTGCAGAGCCTGTGGCATAAATGCAACAGTGGGAACAGGTTGGCAGAACCTTTTTAAAATATATTTAAATATTAATTTACAACACGCTTAATTTCGGAGGTCGGTTTCGAACCTCTGTTGCTTAGCCTGGTCTTGTTTCCAAGACCAGCACGTTGCCCCTGTGCTATCCTCCATTCACTCCTCGCACTTGGCTGCAGCAAATGATAATGCTAGAGGGGCATCATAGAAAGCGAGGGTGGACATTACAGAGCATTCTGACTGTACTGTTGTCAGAACTAAATAAATTGGAGGAGTGCCTTGTTCAACCCTGTAAATTCAGCATCAGAAAATTCAACCACATCACCCCCATTCGCAGGGAGCTGCACTGGCTACCCCTTTAAGCACACATCATGTTCAAGACAGCATGCAGCCTGCGTCACCTACTAAGCAGACACAACCAAAACATCTCTCTACCTAGCCAAGAAATTCACTATCCCTGGAGGCCAACACCTAGCAGAAGCACATCACCAGGCGTATTTATTTTTTTGTTCATTTATGACGCGCTTAATACCAGCGAGTGGTTTCTAAGAGCGGGATCAAATGTGTTGCCTCTGAGCTATCCTTCCTCCCCCTTGACAAAAAGAACAGCAAGAGAGAAAACTGCAGGAAACAAGCCTTTTGCTCAGTGGTCGAAGGGGGGGGGGGTGGGGGCTTGGGTGGAGGGGGGTGGTTGAAGCGGTGCTCCTCTACTTTTTTTTTTTTATTAAGTTTTACTGTTCCTTTACTTTTATTTCAGAAAGAAACCATTGCAGGATGGTTTTGTTTTAAAATAAAAGCGTAAGAAGCAGTTGGAACTTGCACTTCAGTGCACTGCACTGAACATTCCCTTAAACAGCAGGTGCATGTGTTTGGGGGTTGGTATTGTGTGGGGGAGGGGGCGTGGAAATGGGGTTTGCAGGGAGCAGGGCAGGCCAAGAGGGAACATAGTTCCACTACTTCTTTTCATACACTTCCACCACTGCTTTTGCTACTGTGCACCCTGCCTCTGGAACAAGTTAAGTTTCTCAGCTCAGAGCAAGGACGCCCCCTAGTCAGTATAGTCAGGGGTAGCTCAGGGGCAACACAAATATCTTGGAAGCAAGATAATGCAGAGCATCACAGGTTCGAATAGTGGTCCAACGAGTAGAGACTGGTCTGCAGTGTTCAGCGTGTAATAAAAGATTAATTAATTATTGGTTTAAAACGCTGTGCTCCATGAATGCAAAAGTTAAAATTGCCTCCTGTTCTAACCACAAATGGCATTGAAGATTAGTGAGTTCATGGTGGGTGCTGTAGTGTCCTGTAGGTGGACCTCCTCACACTCATAACCGTTCTCTCTCACAAGGAAGAGGCTGACACGGGAGCTGGGGTGCAACACGTCTTAACTTTATTTGACTTCAACACTAACTGCCGCTCTGCGCGGTAACCCCTCCCCTTCCTGTCACGTGGGACGCAGCCCACTCAACAAATGATAACGGAGAGAGAGGACTGTTCCTCTCTTCGATACTATGGTGACGACACCACAGGTGCCTGGGGCCTATGAACTGAACCACCTTACTGGGTAGGACTGCGTGTGGGGAACAGGACAGCATATGCATTGCTTGCAATCCCAGGCCGCCCTCTGATTGAGCCTTTATGAAAGAACAGCACACAAAGAACAGGAAATACTGTGCTAAGGACAGGGCCTAATTGCACAGCAGCTTTCCATACATGGCCTAGCAGCAGCTTATTCTCTTGCAATGGCTCAAATATCAGAGCGACATCAATTCTTAGTGACGTAGCTTGGGTTGTCTGTTTTGCACAATCCCTGAAAATGGTCATCACTCACTTCCTTCACAACTACGGTCAATTGTACGAAATGTTGGAACGACCGTGCACAGTATAAAAATCAGTTCACCGTCCTGTCTATCCTAAGAAATCTGCATGGACTCCAGAATCCGAACAGCCTGCCACATCAAACTACTCTGACAAGGTGCACGCCACAGGATTTACAAAAACAATCTAAGAATGTTCATATTGTGTTCCAGATCAAAGTTCAAGATAGAAGCTCTTGCTGCCACTGGTGAACAGTTCTGCGCTGGTCCGTTCACAAGAGAAAATGAGGTCCAGTGGCAGCTGAGGAATTTCTTAACTGGAGGGGGTAAATGTTTCCCACAAATAAGCATTTGTATGTCATTATTGTGGTCATACGCTGCGCATAGTTAAGGTGGACTTTCTCGAAATGCGATTGCTGAATTTCAGGGGTTTGGTTTCATTAAATCTGATCGCCTTAACTCTCTTAAGCAAGGTTTTTTTTTCCACTGAATTTCAAAGGTTTTGTTGCTTTGTATTTCTCACATTAAATGTGATCACCTTAATTCTCTCCTAATAAATTTTTTTTCATTGAATTGTAAAGGTTTTGTCATACTATAGTTTCTTTAGAGCCCACTAGCCGTGGCCTTCAGCCATGGCCATTGTCCGCGGCCTTTGGCCGTAGTGTGGTGAATCCTGCAGATACCCCACTAAATCCCTGCCTAGTGTCTCCTCCCAGGTGGGCAGGACAGGGCAGCCGCTTCCTTATCCCAATCCTGGGGGTGACGCACTGCGGGAGGATCACCTGGGTGGAGGCCAGGCCCAGGGAAGTGGGGAGATTTCGCAGGGTAAGACATGTTATGGGTTCTTGGACGACAGTAAAATCATCCCCAGAGAGGTTATAACATTTTGTAATTCAGATGAAGGTCAATCTAGGGTTAAACGCAAACCAGTAATATCTGGGACAAAAATGTCTAAAGATGTTAACTTTCCAGAACCATTCCTTTACAACCCTAAAATCCCATATCCTCCACAATATCAAAGGTATTCCAACAGGAATGGTGAACATGTGACCTTTCCTGCCCCTTCTGTCTCTCAAAGGTCTAAACCTTATAGTTCCTCTCTTAATAATATCTGGGGAAGTAAATCCATCTTAAAACCTTTTAAAGACTCAAAGAAATCGAATTTTCCCAAAACAAAACTACAAGTCCCAGAATCCCTCAGCGACTGTGAATAAGAAGAGGCTGCAGAGGCAGACGGGAGTCCAAGTCAGGTAGGCAAGCCTAATGACTCTGGGCAAGGCCAGGCAATTAGTCCTAAGGGCCTGTACCTGAATCCAATTAGCCCACCTGCGGGGCATAAAAGGCTCCAGCAGGGTGGAGCACTAGAAAGAAGCTGGGGCAGGAGCTGTAAGGTTGGCAGTAGCAGAAGCGGAAGAAGTAGAGCATGAGGCTGGCAGTTTACAAGGAAATGTGACCACAGGAGGGAAGCCGGAGTAGAGAAAGGAATATTTTACCTGCAGGCTCTGAGTTGGCCTTGTGCTTGCAAACCCTGTTTGGCTGTGGCAGCATTGGAAGGCACTGGAAGCAATAGGCAGTCTTTCCAGGTCTGCCGAATTGCTATGAATGCAGAGCTGAAGTTGTGCATTCTCCCAAGACCCATGTGCAGAAGCAAGCCGAGGGAACCTGGAGACTAGGAGACTCTCCCTTGATGATAGCAGAGGGGTGTGGATCCCAAGAGCGCCCGCAGGAGGAGAAACCAAGTCGGGAAGCAGCAGCAGCCTGCAGTTGTTGTAATTGCGATTCGGAAAAGGAAGCTCCGTACTCCTCAGCAGCAGAAATACCTTACCTGTAACTGTAGCCAGCTTTAATTGCACATGCACTTACATCTAAGCAAGTAGAAGTTAACCACAGAAGTGGGAAATCTTTTTGTTAAGGGAAAAACAACACACGCTGTGTAAAATGCTCATGTGTTGTGAAATCCTTTATTTTCCTTAACATCAGCATTACTTTGTTGCCGAGCGGTTGCGTGGATCCTGTTAACACAGAGAACGTTGCTGGTAGATTAAATGAAGTAGAACTGACTTTCCCGAAGTGTTGCAAGTGCCGTTTAAAGAGCCCGTGCGTCAGGCAATGTTTCCTGATACCTTGGAGGCTGAGTGCTGACCAAAAGGTGGGAATGCATCTCTCTTTGAAGTGGCAGTTCAAGAGTGAAACGAAATTGCGTGTGCCTAATTGTGTTTTCTGTATAAAGTCTACATCCTGCGACATATTAAAGGCTGAAGTAGAAGTTGTAGAAGTGGTTGAAGCGGCAGACAGAACAAGTATTACCCAAGCCCATTGAGTGAACTCTATAAAAGTGAATCCCGCTCACTTAAGAACTATACACAAGTGTTCTGAAGTTGTGGAAGTTATTGTTACCCAAGAGTCCTCTAAGTTAAATCACACAAGATCATCCAAAGCCGGAATGGTGGCACAACAACTTTGGGGTAACCACTGAAGGAAAGGTGCATATGAAGCTGGGGAAGAGAGCTGGGTACTTGTTAAATTGTTTTTAAATCTGCATGGCAGAGACTATTTGAAAGAAGAAGTGGTCTAAAAGCTGGAGGCAGATTGTGTGGTAGCTGCAAGACAGCAAAGAGGCTGCCCTTTCTTACGGCATAGAAAGAAAAGCGCCTTACCAACCTGTAGAGGTCAGAGAAGTCTTGTTGAAGTTGCCTAATCTTGAAGTTGCAGTTGTAGCAGCAACATTTCCTTATCTCAGAAGTTGTAGTAGCAGTGGCAGAACTGTGGTTGTCAATCTTCTTGTCAGAAATATAAAATCTGGAAGTAGTAGAAGCTGGAACCAACTGTGAGTAAAGGGGGCATGCTCTCACAGTTATATAGTAGAAGAAAGTTGCTGAGAAGGGAGCAAATCTAGAGCAAAGGCATTCTGACAGACTGTGTGTATAAGACACTTCAGAAGTTGAAAGCAGTGAAGTTGTTGGCAAAGTAGAAGTGGTACTTTTGTCTTCAAGTTTATTCATTCTTACCTGGAAGAAAGTCATCCAGGAAACTCGATTAGTGCCATTATTTTGTTTGTGGAACTGTAAAAGGAGAATCTTTTTACCAAGTAAAGAAGAGACGTTTGGCAGTGAATTTTTTATTTGTGTGAACTTTTATTTCTTTGGAACGTTTCAAGACTTTGGTTAAGACCTTTTGTTCCTTGGAAGAAATTAACTTTGGGACATTTGTGGGGGTAGCAGAATCTGCCCAGGACCACTAGAAGTCATCCAAGATACTAGGTGTTTGATAACCTTTTATATATGTTGTTTCCATGTCACTTTGAATGTTTATGTTGTTTAGTGTGAGGGTTAGTTTTGTGAATGCTAGGACATTTTTCCATAGATCCTAGACTAGGTAGGGAATCCCCTGGTAGAGTAGGGTTAGTTAGGGTTTATTTTATAATGTTGTGTACAGTAAAATGTCTAATCCTGAGAAAACAAAACACAGTTGTGAGTATCGCATTACTGACCCCTCACACCACTGTACATGTTACACCAATAGCTTTCTTCTGAGCCCACTAGCCATGGCCTTTGGCCGTCGACATTGTACGCGTTGCACCAATAAGTCTCTTTGGGGCCCTCTAACCATGGGCTTTGGGCATGGCCACTGTATATATTGCACCAATAGGTTTCATTGGGGCCCAATAGCCATGACCTCCTGCACAGAAACCCATTACCCCTCTGCCTAGGAGATGTGATCACTGCAGGTGTAAAATTACTTTTTTTACTCTCTCCCACATCCCTGCGGGACTCCCCATATATTCCCCTGATAATGGCAACAAACTACACTTACAGAAGCTACTTCAAAAAAGGTAGCAGGTGCTCCTCTCCAGAAAGAACATGGCATGATAACCTGTTCTGAGATGAGAGTTTGCAGCACACGCTTTTTGCTCACTGTACCTTTTACAGATGGGAAATATCCATTTGCATATCAGTCTTTGTCCCGCCCACATGGGCAGTCCAGCACCGAAATGCTATGGCAATTCCTCTCTGAACAAGAGTACCAACAGCAACCCCATACATGTGTTTCAGCCTTGTTGGGCCTCATCAGTGAGGTGAAGCTGTACCTCTCTGAGCACAGTGAGCAGGAAGTCACGTCTGGTTGACCCCAGGTAACTCAGGGTGACAAACCCCAAGTTCCTTGCAAATACTTCGAAAAAGGTAGCAGGCGCTCCTCTCCAGAAAGAACATGGCATGATAACCTGTTCTGAGATGAGAGTTTGCAGAACAGGCTTTTTGCTCACTGTACCTTTTACAGATGGGAAATATCCATTTGCATATCAGTCTTTGTCCCGCCCACATGGGCAGTCCAGCACCGAAATGCTATGGCAATTCCTCTCTGAACAAGAGTACCAACAGCAACCCCATACACGTGTTTCAGCCTTGTTGGGCCTCATCAGTGAGGTGAAGCTGTGCCTCTCTGAGCACAGTGAGCAGGGTAGTTCAAAGATGCTGTAAGTGTACAAAAAAGGTAGCCCCCAGTATTCCGCTGATAAAGCTCGAAATCCAAACCCCTTCCCTGTCCTCACAGGCACTCAGCAAGTGCCCCCATTTTCTTTCCATAGTCCCCCCACACCACTAATTGCCTTTTCCTCCCTGGCCTTCTCCTGGCCATTACCCGCATCACTGTTTGGTTAGTGTGACATATATTCTTCTCCGAGGTTTTTCACTGAATTTCAAGGATTTTGCTATACCTTAGATTCATCACAGCCTTCTGCCGTTGCCACTGTACATGTTGTGCCAATCAATTGATCTTGGGCCCACAAGCCATGGCCTTCAGCCATGGCTAGTGTTCACACCCAAACATGTTGCATAGTTTCTTGAGGTCTCACTAGCTATTGTGGGGTACATTTACCAGCCCAATAGAAATCCCTGCATCACAAAACTGCATTTTAGCAGTTACAGAAATCATGGCTGCGCTGTGTGTGCAGAGCACATGTGGGCGAGATGGAGCACAGACACCCTGAGAATGGCTGAATTTATTTTCTTCATCTGCAGCCAAAAAGAGGAATTCAAAGGCAGAATGGTTCAGCGCTGCTGTGCTGTCACCTCAAAAATATAAAACTGCAAAAGAAAATGTTCTGGGTTTAAAAACGACCTTGCTCTGATGCTATTTTCATCTTTAAAACACACAGTTTGGTCCGAGTAAAACCCAGCCATGTCCATCTATATTCAGGCTGAGCATCATCAAATTAAGGCCATTACTCCCTGAACGGCATTTTTGGGCCAAATAAAGTCTATCAAAAGCAGGTATTATATTTCAGGCCGCATTCAACATTTACTTTGGAAACAAATTAAACACACACAGAGCACTTCAAAAGAAAACTCTTTCTCCTTGGCTATGCGTCAATTACAAAGAAAACTATTTCCAGCATCTTTCTGTACTCTGAAATTGACCTGATCTGTAAGAGCTTTCAGAAAATGAATGTCCCAGAAACCATGTTTGGAAAATAAACTTAAGCTGAGAAGCACATGTGTAAATCCACTTTTGCAAAAGCTGTGAAAGGATATTTTGAAAGCTAAAATGTAAAATCATCCCAAATACTCGCACAGAAACAGTATTTTATGTGTGGGGATTGGGTTTGGTGTAAATGTATAATATATTTATTTACAAAAAGACTGGCTTTTGTGAAAGAAAGCAAAAAAAAGAAAAATGTTTGAAAGCTACTTGAAAGCAGCAGAAATAGTTTTTCCTGGGCAGGCATACAAATATATCCAGCCCCTTGGGAAAGGAAGGTGCTTTACAAATGTGAAAGGACCAAGGTGTGGGAATTTGCGACCTTGTCAGACTGACTGGAATTAATCTAATTTTTGTATCAAAAAGAAGAGACTATGTGGGTTATCCTAGCATGTGGGGAACATGAACGGCATTAAAGAGGCATTTCTGAAGAAAGCGTACATGACACAGATGTAAAAATATATGGAAATATGCTTGACATTGATGGGCTCATGTGTAGCCATTTTTAGAATTTTAGGTGAAATGTTGTCCATAGAAATGGCGAAAGATTGCCAGAAGGGCAAAGCAGCATTGCACAGACTAGGGGTATGAAATGACATATTCCTTGTAAAATATGGGATCTGCCTACCTGATTTTCAGGTGTATAACAATTGTAAATATAAGCGTTTTGTTTCATAACTGATTTTGGCAAAAGTAACTGTGGTATAACAAAGCAGATCATAAAAACACCCACGCTAAAACTGATATCACTTCCTGGGGTCCGGTCTGCCTGCAGGGGGGTGGCCATATCCTCAGCCTGACCTATCCTATCTTAGAAGGATGTCCAGGTTTTTTCGCCCACATAGTAAAAATCCTCTGATGTCATCCTGCCTATAAAAGGAGGAAGGACATTCAAAATCCGACATTCAAAATTCAGGATATTCAACATCCATAGATCCAGATCCAAAATCCACCCTGCAAGACTCCAGATCCAACAAGGTGTCATGGCCACAGGCCCCAGAACATAAAAACTGCACCATCTAGTGATGGGGGCAATGGGTCACTTGACTCACTTATGTCCCTTTGTACCTATAAACACAGGGGCCCTGGCTGGACTCAGTCCTGGCGCTGAGCAGGAACACTTTATTTCAGTGCAGGAGTGCTTTTATTTTACAAGAACTTTCCAGGAGCTGAAAGCCTTTATCCAGAGAACATCCTCATGTGCTGATTCATCGGGTGTGGCTTCCTAGGCCTCGTCTTCATGTGCTGACTCATCGGGTGTGGCAGGCAGGCTGAACCTGGTGGGTGTGGCTTCAGAAGCTCAGCTATATAAACTGCTCCATCCTTAAGGCCGGTGCTTCGCGTTACTGTGCACTCGCGTGCAACGTGACGCTCACCGCTGCTTGGACCAGTTTACTTACCTTTGAAACCAGGCGTTCTCCTGCATACTCACCTCCAGGAAACCAGTGTTCATCGCTTCATCTGCAGACTCATCTCCTGACATCCAGTGATCTTGATCCCGATGCCGCAGCACCGCACTACGCATCCACAAACTCGGACCCTGTGAAGAAGAAGGAAGACAAGGTTAGAAGATCCACCCTAGGGCCGCGCCGCATTTGAACCCTGTGTCACAGAATTCCCCCTTTCTCACTTGAGATCGCTCTTTGCAGGATTTCTTGGAGGAAGTCTTCTTGCACACGGATCGGGTTTTGTACAAGCCCGCGCGAGTCTCCTCTGACTCCAGCGTGCGTTCAGCGTTCCAGGATACTCGGATGCTCAGGACGTCCAGGAAGCGAGGAAGTGTACACAAAGGAGGTACACAAAATCCGGGAAACAAGGTAAGAGATGAGGCAGGAATGAATTGGGAAAATTAGAGGGACCGGGAACCAAGGACAGGGGAAAGTTCAGCGAACTACGGAGCACACGTCTAGTCATCACCAGCGATACCATTGAGACGCGTGGAGCCGCGGGGGCGTGGTCTATTTGTAGAATGTGCTACGTCCGACGTGGAAGCTGGTGCAAGGCGTACCACGTTAGATGGCCATGTTGGGAGTATTAAAGAGTGCAAGCCCCGTTTGATAAGGACCAGGAAGTCCAAATGGGGCGCGTTCTCTGGATCATGAAAGCATGCCTCCTCCGAAAACTTGTTCCACCAGGTTTGCCCGGGTGTATGAGATGATACCTTCTGAGCAATCAGGGGGTATTCAGATTGGAAATTGGTTCCCAGGTTCTTTCACTCGGCGGATATCCTTTCCACTCGACCAAATATTGAAGTTGAACCCGTTTATACCTGGAGTCGCATATTCTGGATACTTCATATTCCAGCTGATTGTCCACAACCACGGGGTTGGGTCTGCAGGATTTCCGGGAGGATCGATGTAAGGTTTTAATAAGGAAGTGTGAAAAACTGGATGAATCTTCTTCCAGGAGTCTGGTAACTTGAGCCAGAATGAGACTGGGTTTATGATTTCCTTTATGGAAAAAGGTCCATAGTAACGGGGGCTAGTTTGTTTGGTCGTAAATGTCGAGGCAGTAGTTTCGAGGACAGCCAGACCTGATCACCGACGGCATAAGAAGGCCCTGGTCTTCTTTTGGTATCCGCATAATGTTTAACTTGAATCTGGGCCTTTTCTAAATGTTCTTTGGCTTCCTTGTGAACATTGATGAGAGTTTCAATCCAGGAGTCAACTGTTGGTACAGGTGTGGGATGTGGGAGGATGTAAGGTAGAACTGGCGTTTGGAATCCTTGGCTGCAATAAAAAGGGCTGGTCTTGACTGCCGAATGATCAGAGTTGTTGTAAGCAAATTCAGCCACGGGTATAAGGAGTGACCAGTCGTCCTGTACCTTGGTGGCGAAAGAACTAAGGTATTGTTCCAGGGTCTGGTTTACACGTTCCGTAGCTCCGTTAGTCTGTGGGTGATAACCCGATGAGAGAGCACGTTGGATTCCTAGAATACGACATAGATGTTTCCAGAATTGAGAGATGTATTGAGGTCCTCGATCTGATATGATCTTGGAAGGGAGTCCATGATGGCGAAATATATGTTCCAGGAAAATGCCAGCGAGTTCTGAGGAAGATGGCAATTTGTACAATGGTGTAAAATGGGCCATGTGGGTGAATAGATCAAGGGTGACCATGATTGTCGTATAGCCCCTAGATGGTGGTAATTCCACGATAAAGTCCGTAGCGATGAACTCCCAGGGCCTAGAAGGTAGTGTAGGTTGAAATAGGAGACCTGCCGGTTTCTTGTTATCATGTTTGTTTTGATTGCAGACTGCGCAGGCTTGAATGTACCATTGAATATCTGTTTTCATTTTGGGCCACCAAAATTGTCTTTGTACGAGACGAAGGGTGTTAGTGACACCACGATGCCCGGAGTGAAATGTGTCATGACAGAGGTTAATAATCCGTAGTTGCAGTGTCTGTGTGGGAATGACCAGGGCATTGTACATGAACAAATATCCGTCTCTAGTTTTTAGACTTCATCGATTCTTTCCTGTGAATTCTTTCCAGATTTCAGAGGACTGGGTTTGCATTCGAATGTCTTCCAGGAGACTGACTGCTTGAGCTACAAAAATTGTGTGGGGAAACATCTTTGGGTAGGCCCGATCTTCAAGAGTTTCATAATCAGGACGTCGAGATTATGTTCTGTGATCCGGGGACGTGATGGATGTGGAACTGGTACTGGGCAAAGAAGAAGGCTCAACGGGCTTGACGGCTATTCCTACATTCCATAGATTGCAGAACTTGAAGATTTCGATGGTCCGTACGGACCTGGACAGGATGTCTAGCTCCCAGAAGTAGATGCCACCATTCGGCGAAGGCTTGACGGATGGCCAACAGTTCCTTTTCCAAGACGGAGTAATGAGTCTCGCTGGATGTCAGGGTTCGTGAGAGGTAAGCAATGGGGTGCTCTAATTTATCCTCGAATTCTTGCTTTAACACTGCTCCTATGGCGTAGTTAGAGGCATCCGTCTCCACTAGGAATGGTTTATTAATATCGGGTTGAGCAAGGATAGGGGCTTGAGTAAACTCAATTTTTAATCGTTGGAATGCCTTGTCCTGGGCTGGGGGTGTCTTTTTTCAATAATGTAATGATCGGTTGAACTATCTCAGAAAGGACGGTATGAATTTCCGGTAGAAATTGACAAGCCCCAGGAAGGATTGAATCTGTTTCACAGAAGTGGGAACAGGCCAAGATAGTATAGCTTTTACCTTTGATTGATCCATTCCTATTCCTTCTGGACTAAGAACAAATCCTAGATAATGAACAAAAGTGACATGAAAAAGGCATTTCTTGGGTTTAGCTAGGAGTTTGTGTTCACGTAGCCATTGCAAAACTGTCTTTACATGCTCTTCATGCTTTTGAGGATCCTTGGGGTAAATCAAGATATCATCCAGGTAAACGATGACGAAGAGGAACAACATGTCAGAAAACACCCTATCCATGAAGTGCTGGAAGACTGCGGGGGCATTTGCAAGCCCCTAGGGCATGACCAAGTACTCAAAGTGACCAAAGGGTGTTCTAAAGGCTGTTTTCCATTCGTCTCCTTCCCTGATACGGATCAGATGGTAGTCACCCCTGAGATCCAACTTCGTTAAGATTACAGCTCCTCTCACCGCTTCCAGGATATCAGAGATTAAGGGCAAGGGATAGCGGTCCTTGAGGGTGCACTGATTCAATCCACGATAATGAAGACAAGGTCTAAGCTCTTTAGTGTCTTTCTTGGGAACAGAAAACAACAAAGCTCCAGCTGGAGATTTAGATGGTCTTATGGTGCCATTTTCAAGGTTGGTATATAAGTATTCTCTGAGGGCCTTTTTTCCGGTTCGGATAGAATGAACATCCTCCCAAAGGGAATCACTGCTGAAGATTCTGTATCTATAGCACAGTCTTCAGGTCTGTGAGGGGGTTGGGCCTGGACTATAGCAGTTGAAAACACATCCGCGTATTCCTGATAGGCCCTAGGAACCTGTATGACGTTTGAAACCATGAGTGGCCTTTCTGGTCTGTTGGCGTGCTTTCGGAAGTTGTCAAGGAGGAATCCGGGAATAGACAGTGAGACATGCAAAACTCAGAACCAAGAAACAAGGATCCTGCTGCCCAATTGATGTAAGGATTGTGTTTCTGCAACCAGGGCATACCCAGTACCATGGGGTAATGGGTTGACTTGATGATGTCAAATCTGATCAACTCTTGGTGATGGTTTATCAAGAGTTGGATTTCTTTGGTCTGCAAGGATATAGGTCCTAAAGTGAAAGGTCTTCCGTCAATCGCCTCCACAGGTTGCATGATACTTCGTGTTTCATATGTAATGTGGTGTTTAAAGACCCAATCTTGATCAATGAATATTCCCATAGCCCCACAATCCACCAAGGCAAAATGGGATAGGTCTCATTCTTGGATGACGATAGGAAGGCTTGTAGAATCACTAGATTGTTCTGTCCAGGAGAGTTCAAGGATGGAATAGATGTGGAGCAAATATCTCTCTCCCGAAGCCTTGCTCCATCTAGGATCGGGAGCTGGCGTTTCCCGAACACCGTGGAGGGGCTAGAGGACATTCTCTAACTAGGTGTTTATCCGAGGCACAATACATGCATAAGCCCGTGTGGATCCTTATCATCCTTTCTTGCGGGCATATGGGTCCACGGAAGGCCCCTATTTGCATGCGTTCTGGATCGCAACCAGAGACTGGAGTAGGGTCAGGTTTCAATGAGGTCTCAAGGGAAACCTTCTGGAAAGGCATCTTGGTCTTTTTCCTCTCTGCCTTCCTTTCCTGGATACGAAAGTCTATCTGCATGGCAAGATCCATAAGGGCCTGGAATGAACTTGGACAAGCCACTCTGGCTAATTCGTCTTTTATCTCTTCATTTAGCCCCATTCGGAAAAGAGTAAAGCTTGCTTCTGAAGACCAATCCACTTCCTTGGCCAATTGTTTGAATCATGTGACATACGTAAGCATGTCCTGGGATCCTTGCCGAAAGTCAAGTAGACGTTCCTGGGCACTATAGACCTGTTCTGGGCGATCAAACATGGTCTTAAGGCCTGTATGAATCCATCGTAATCATCCAGGAGGGCATCTCCAGAATTGACTAAAGGAGTAGCCCAAGTCAGTGCATTCCCGGAGAGGTGCGAGATTATAAAGCCCACCTTTGCCCTGGGAGTTGAAAAATAGTAGGGCTTAAAGGTAAAGTGGACTAAACAAGAGTCAAGGAATCCACTAAGGGTTTTTGCAGACCCACGTATTTGTCTACAATGCCACCCAGTAGCACGCTTTCCTTTGTGGCAGAATCGCGGGACAAAACTAGTTGTTTCAATGCGGCATTTTCCGCCTTTAAATTCTGCACCTCGTTGGTTAATTCTTGCATGCCATGCATGAGATCCTGAACGGCCTGTTCCATATTGGTTTCAACTTCGGTCGTTCGGGGTCTCAAACTGTCACCAAATTCCCCCTTTCTCACCTGAGATCGCTCTTTGCAGGATTTCTTGGAGGAAGTCTTCTTGCGCATGGATTGGGTTTTGTATAAGCCCGCGCGAGTCTCCTCTGACTCCAGTGTGCGTTCAGCGTTCCAGGATACTCGGATGCTCAGGACGTCCAGGAAGCTAGGAAGTGTACACGAAGGAGGTACACAAAATCCGGGAAACAAGGTAAGAGATGAGGGAGGAATGAATTGGGAAAATTAGAGGGTCCGGGAACCAAGGACAGGGGAAAGTTCAGCGAACTACAGAGCACACGTCTAGTCACCGCCAGCGATAGCGTTGAGACGTGCGGGCCGTGGGGGCGTGGTCTATTTGTAGAAGTGCTACGTCCGACGTGGAAGCTGGTGCAAGGCGTACCACGTTAGACGACCATGTTGGGAGTATCAAAGAGTGCAAGCCCCGTTGTGACAAGGACTAGGAAGTCCAAAAGGGGCGCGTTCTGTGGATCATGACACCCTGTGCGCCCCCTAGTTAACAATTTACCAGCTACTGTACAGCTGAAGCTTCGTTCCTCATTCCCTCAGGCTGTCGCCTCAAGTTCCGCAGCTTCTGCCGGGCCGGCAACATCACCTGTAAGGGAAGAAAGCAAAAGAGCAAACATCAAAAGTGGAACGGACAGCAATACAAGACAACAAACAGACCTTCCAGGATTTTGCGGCATGAAATGGCAAATTTTGCGGCATGAAATGGCAAATTTTGCGGCACAAACCTTTATTTATTGCGGCATTTTTGCGGGACATTTTGTATTAACTGGACGGTGTAAGATTGCCACATTGCAGGAAATAGGTAGAGTGCAAGGCTAGAAGAGAGCCAGGGTATCATTATTATGTGTCTTTTGTATTAATTTAATAGGAAGAGTCCCAGATGTCTCTGGCTTGGCAGAACAGTGTTTGATTTGGCTACATTTCTGGTTTAATGTTCATGCCTATTTAATAGTATTAACTAAATTGATCATTATCAATTGTAATGCTGAAAATATTCCCCTTCTATGTTCTCCAATCCCCCAAACACCCACAAACATCTCACCAACTCTCCATCATAACTTACATTCCTTAACCTCTCACTCTGTCATACAAATACTCACGTGCTATGTCACACTGTCAAGTCACAATCTGCACTGCCCAGCCCCTGCCACACTCCAAATCATACTCCCAACTCACAACTTACACTCTACAATTCCTCCCTCAATATACAGTCCTTCATTCTTTTGTGCTGCTTCTGCATCTTGCATCTTTTCTCCCATTCTATCACATTCTTCCCTCATCCTTTTTCCCAATCTGCAGCTCACTGCCTCTTTCTGGCCAACCGCTTCCTCTACTTTCTGTACCTCTGCTCGCTCTCAGATTTCTGGCCCACCGCATCACTGCTTCCTCTGCTCTCTTGTGCAGCACTTCCTCCTCTGACCCACTGCTCTTCCTCTGCTTTCTTGCCCATCACTTCACATCTCACCCATCACTCTCCCTCTCTCTCATAGTGTAACCATTTTTATTATTTTTTTTTAAATGTAGATTTTGTCCCAGTTCCTCAAATGAGGGGGCATTTAAAAAAAGAACAGAGGATATGCTATTTTTAGACAACCCATTTTTGGAAATGAGCAGGTCACCTTATTCTCAAAGGTGACCGGCGCATTTCCACAGGCTTGAGCTGTAGCGCAAATTGTGCGCTGGCAGCTGCCTTGAATGGTGTTCTGGGTTGTTTGACCGAAGTGTAATTATTTGCGGCGGAATTGACCGTAGTCAATTTTGCTGCAAATTGATTTGCACTTCAGCCAAACAACCCAAAATGTACCTTTCACCACCACCCGACCCCCTCCCCTACTTAACCGCTTGGTCGCTGCAGCTTCCCCTGCAACCCTGCGGTGCCAGATCCGTCCCTCTAACGCGGGTCGGATCCGTCCCTCTAACGCGGGTCGGATCCGACTCTGCAGGGTGCTTTTTTCGTTATTTTCCTTTTTTTTCTGTCCCCGCCTCCAATTTTGAGGAAAAAGGGGAAAACACTTCTGCAACCACCCTAGACCAAAAATACTAAACAAGGGGAGCGGGTGACACCCCCGCAACACATGTTCAGTATTTATAAAAATTGATCTAATAGTACTGCACGTAATTGGTCAAATTGTAACATTCGATAGATTTTTGTCATCAAAATGGGGAGTACTTTGAATAGAATCGCTCTCCCGACAGTGTTCTGCAAGCTCCCAGCGCCTTTCACAGGGACAGGCACTCTAGGTGCCTGCCGCTGTAAAATGTGACCCAAAAAATGCATTTTTATCCTGTTTGAGGAACAGAAATGCAAGCGACTCAGCAGCGGTTCATACCTTAAAAGAAATGCATGACAGGGTCAGGAAAGACCCTGTCATGCAGTGGCAGCCCCACATCCCGTGCGCGTAGGGTTGCCTACAATTTCTGCACATTTAAAAGTGCATCTTGCTTGGAAATGAGGGATGTGCTTTTAAATTGACAGAAACGCCACTTTATTTGTTCAAGGAGGTGAAAAAGGCCATCTGAATGGGCGCGCATATAAAATGTGCCCATTCATGTGTCCCTTGTGGATTTGGCTGCAATTTTTGGGGCGCAAGTGATTTCATTTCTTGTGTAAATAAAAACAAAAAAAAAAAGTTGAGCACCTGGCACCCTGAGGATTCTTTTTTTCAAAACAGTAATTTTTGCAGATTACTTAAAAAATTTTTTTTTTTTTTTTTTTTTTAAAAGATGCTGTTTTTGCACAAAACGGCCATTTTTGCGGCATTTTGCGCAAAACGGCCGTTTTCGCGGCATTTTGCGGGATCGCAAAATCGCAATAAGCTGGAGGGTCTGAACAAACTTTACAATACAACAAAAACAGACGAGGAAAGACAAAGGCAAACAGGAACACTTACCTAAAGTACAGTGGCTTAGTTGCAGCAGGACTGGACTACCATGTGCAAGGGGCCAGTGAAGGAACTCGGCCCAGATCATACAAGCACCCCTGCCAGAAGCAGCAGGACGGAGTGCTTGCCAAAACTAATCAACAGGAGCAGTCCTGAGCAGCATCACCTATTACCACCAGTCACCACATAAGCACAGAGGGAAAAGTTGAACCCGAGCGACCTTACCCCTGGGAGGGCTGCAGCCGTGCCCCAACGCCTCCGCAGGGACCAGGTGAGCATAACAAAACACAAAGCCTCTTTGAATCACTGCCTGGGCGTTATGGAAACTTCTGAAACGGACCAGTTGGCCCGATTACTGGGAGAGTTAGGGGCTGAAGTTCATGCCTCAAGACAGGAAACCAATGCCCTAAGGAGGGATCTAATTGTGAACCGGGAGCGGGCAGATGAACTAGCAAGGCAAATGCTCCAGGCACAGGCAGGCCAGGTCCCACTGCCGGGGTATGCCCCTCCTGCCACGTCTCCACAGCCCACGCAAGTACAGGTGGTTTGGTTTTTCCAGGGGGGGGTTCCTCTGGCCCCACCAGAACGCTTCACAGGCGATCCGAATAAATACGCCATCTTTATGAATCAATGTCACCTACATTTCTTCTGCAGACCTGTGGCATTCCCTAACGATCAAGCGAGAGTGGCATTTGTACTCTCATATTTGGGAGATAGTGCAGCGGACTAGTCAATACTGTTGGTAAACCAGGATGATCCTTTGCTTCGAGAATTCGGAGGTTACCAGCTTGAAATGGAGAAACTATTTGCACGGCATACTCAAGGGCGGGCTCTGGACAATGAACTGTTATCACTACGGCAGGGTAATCAAGACCTACTAGCATATATCGCTTCCTTCAATCATCTGATAGCACAAACTAAATGGCCAGAGGAGAAAAGAACTATGCTCTTTTACTGAGGCTTTCGAGGGGAACTTAAGGACGTACTAGCCCAAGTAGTAAATCTGCCAGAAAGATGTGCTAAATACATTGACCTGACAGTGCTGCTCGATCACAGATTGCAGGATCAGAAGATGGATTGGGCCAAGGTCGAGGGGCGGTCGGTCTACATGCGACCCCATGAGAATCAAACCAAATCACACGATCCTTCCGAGCCAATGCAAATCGGAGGCTTGCAGAGCCCACTCACCAAGGCAGAAAGGGAGAAAAGGAGACAGCAGCAGCTTTGTTTGTACTGTGGTAAGGCAGGTCACTATCTACGGGAATGCCTGGTGAAACCACCCACGAAAGCAGTTGGAGCAACTGACAAGGGTGAAGAAGAAGAACAGGACTCAGGAAACTCCAACGCCCGGCAAGCGTAGGGGTCCACTTGTCAAGCGTTGAAAAGGAACCTATACAGACCTCACATCCAGTCATCCCTGTGCTCCTGGTAAACCACAAGCAACCGTCGAAAATACATGCCTTGGAGGCATACATTGACAGTGATGGCTGTGGGAAATTACATGGACCAAGATCTGGCTACCCGGATAGGCCTTCCTCTCCGAAAGAAGCAGGTTTCGGAAAACATCACAGCAGTTGATGGATTTCAGCTATCATCCGGCCCAGTGACGCATTACACCGAGAAGGTCATGCTTCTGTGTCCAGACAGTCACCAAGAGGACACCACCTTCGATCTCATCGGCGCACCTCAGTTCCAGATGATATTGGGAATGCCCTGGCTGGATACCCACAATCCCAGGATTGACAGGCATAAATGAGTTCTGACATTTCCCCAAGATTGTGCCGACACCTGTTATAGCAAGGGATTCTTATTAAAAGGTCTTACCAACCCAGGTTCGTCGAAGAAAGAAACCATACTGGGCCTCACCAGTTCACTACCACCTGAATACCTGGATTACCAAGATGTCTTTCAAAAATAGAAAGCGAACACCCTACCTCCGCACAGACTGTATGACTGCCAAATTGATCTGGTACCTGGAGCTCAAGTTCCCTGCAGCCGGATTTACGCCCTAACAGAACAGGAAAACCAGCATCTAAAAACCTACCTCGATCAGTATCTGGCAAATTACTTCATTTGTCCGTCCAAGTCCCCTGCATCCTCGCCCCCTTTTTTGTGCCTAAAAAGGAGGGAGACCTGAGAACTTGCATTGACTACAGAGCACTTAACCAGATCACGGTAAAAAAACGGTACCATTACCGCTTTCCCCGAGCTCTTGGATCAAGTCAAAAACTCACAGATATATACACATCTAGACTTACGAGGGGCCTACCATCTATTAAGAGTCAGAAAAAGAGACGAGTGGAAGACAGCCTTTCGCATGAAATATGGCCTTTATGAATATCAGGTTATGCCCT
The DNA here is from genome assembly GCF_040938575.1 of Ambystoma mexicanum. Taxonomy (NCBI): domain Eukaryota; kingdom Metazoa; phylum Chordata; class Amphibia; order Caudata; family Ambystomatidae; genus Ambystoma; species Ambystoma mexicanum. The sequence continues at coordinate 98,312,399 of NC_090936.1, read as the reverse complement.
ATGGACTATGTAATGCCCCGGCGGCGTTCCATTTTTCATGAATGACCTGCTCCGCAAACTGTTGGAGGTCTGCGCTCTTGTCTATATTGATGACATTCCTATCTATTCAACCACCAAGGAGGACTACGTCAACCATGTCCGGGCAGTTTTGGAGAAACTGCGGCAACCCTGCTATATCCCAAATTGGAGAAATGCTACTTTCATGTGACGGAGGTAGAATTCCTCGGCTTTATTTTCACACTACAGGGCATACACATGGACACGCTATCCTTAACTGGCCCTCACCGACATCCATAAAGGGAGTACACAGTATACTCGGGTACGCCAACTTTCATCGCCGGTTCATTCCCAGGTTCTCCCAGATCGTCCACCCAATCACCTCTTTGCTACGGAAAAATAAAGAATTGAATTGGTCCGCAGAGGCAGAGAAAGCCTTCCAGGTGCTAAAACAAGCATGTACCACTGCACTAATTCTATGGCATCCTCGACTAGAACTACCATACGTGGTCGAAACTGATGCTTCCAACATAGCAATGGGAGCAGTCCTGTCACAACGAGACCCCGAAACAGGTCAGTTGCATCCCGTGGCATTCTGGTCTCACAAGTTTTCAGCCCCTGAATTGAATTATGCAATCACTGATAAAGAACTGCTAGCAATTAAAGCAGCGTTCAAAGCCTGGAGAGATTATCTTCTTGGAGCTAGACATACAGTCACCGTCATCACGGATCATCGCAATCTACAATATCTGAAGACCGCTAAAGCGCAATCATCACGCCAACTCCGCTGGGCTCTCTTCTTTGCGGAATATGACTTTGTCATCACCTATCGACCTGGAGTACGCAATGGAAAAGCAGACACCTTATCTCGCATGAGTGAGGGAGAAGAGACATTCACTAGACCGCGTCTGTCGCTCCACCATTCCCTTACTGTTCCCCTCTCCCTCCAGCACCATCTGAAATGTTGTCAGGCCTAGTACGATAGTCACTTGTTTTGTTCTTCCTCTTCCTTTCTGCACCCCTCTCCCTCACCTTTTGTTTTTCTCTGGCTCTACAAGAAGGCCCTCATTACAACTCAGGCGGTAAGGGGTTTACGGCGCCGTAAACAGCGCCGACCCTTACCGCCTGAGTACGAGGTCCCTTAGCGCCATGGCGGACTTTTAGCAGGTGTTAAAATCCATGGCGCTAAGGGACCATGGAGTTAATTACGCCACCATAATTTACGGTGGCGTAATTAACACCTTCCCCACTCCCATTATGCCTTATGGGGCAAAAATGGGAACGGGGAAGGGTAAATGGGGATTGGGGACTTACCGCCCCGCCAAGGTCGGAATGGGGCGGTAAGTCCGCCAACCACCATGGCGTAAACTTAGTTTACGCCATGGTGGTAAAGTCACGGCCCAGGCGGTAACTTACCGCCTGGGTCGTAATGAGGGCCGAAATGTCTTAAAGCCTAGTACGGTAGTTGCATGTCTGTTTCCATTTCCTTCCCACTCTCCCCCTCCCTTCCTTATCTATGTCTTAGCTCTTGCGCTATCTGAAATGTCGTCAGGCCGAGTACGTTAGTTAATTTCACATCCTTACTGTTCATGGCCTGTAAGAATTTTGTTGTATTTTCCCTTGTTCCCTCCCTTGCCTTGAAGTGCTCTGAAACACATTGTGTATAGACGCTATATAAATGAACTATCATATCATATCATATCATACACCAGACCCCATGGCCATCATCCCTGAAGGACGAATCCAAGGCATGATTGCCGCAACTACCACTCTAGACAACTTAAAATCTGACCTGCAACACTTGATGAGTCCACTAGCGCAACAGGAATGGCTAGGGAAGGTTGACCCGTATACGATCGTGGACAACCTACCATACTACCAAGGACGATTGTACATCCCGGATAAGAAATTACAGAATCAAATCATCGCAAACTATCACGATTCATTAGTAGAAGGGCTTCCGGGAATAGCCAAATCCCAAGCTAAAATAAAGAAAAATGACTGGTGGCCAACTTGGCGAAAGGACATTGTCCAGTTCATCGCAACCTGCGGCACGTGTGCACAACATAAGTCCCAAAAACAAAGTCCCACAGGTCTGCTACGTCCTTTAGAAGTACGCCCAGCACCTTGACATACGCTATCAATGGATTTTATTACAAACCTTCCCTCCTGTAACGGATACAATACCATCTTAGTCGTCGTAGATCTGTTTTCAAAATTGGCCCACTTTATTGCCCTGAAAGGTCTCCCAACTGCTTCTACTCTGGCTACCGTGTTTTTGGAACAGATTGTCTGGCTACACGGGTTCCCATCAATATTGATATCAGAACGAGGGACTCAGTTTGTCTCTGCATTCTGGAAAAGGTGTTGTAAAATTGCCAAAATCGACCTCCGGTTATCTACAAGCCATCACCCCCAAACCGACGGCCAGACCGAATGGACTAACCAGACCCTCGAGCAATACATAAGGTGTATGCTGCAACAAACTGAGGATACCTGGAAGGACATACTTTAGTTAGCAGAATACGCATATAACAACTCCATTCAAACCAGTACGGGACAAATCCCATTCTACATAGTGTACGGTCGACCTCCACGGACATCCGTTTTAGACCCACTCAAATCATTAGAAATGCCCGCTGTAACAACCTTACACAAAACCATCACCCAGGTTTTTAAGGAAACAGCAGAGCATCTTGCCAAAGCCAAAGAGAAACAGAAGCAGTTTGCAGATCGACACCGAAGGGAAGCTCCCAACTACCAAGTCGGAGACAAGGTTTGGTTAGCATCCAAAAATATCACCCTGAAAGGACCAGGGGAATTCCGTCCCAGATATCTGGGACTCTACACTATCAAGGCTATGATCAACCCTGCGGCCATGAAATTAGAATGACCGGCCCACTTGCGGATCCATCAGTGTTTCATGTCTCCCTCTTAAAACCATTGAGACCAGGTACGCGGATCGATACTCCACCGGATCCCGAAATAGTTGAAGGAGAACCTAGAAGTTAAAAGGATCTTAGACTCTAAGATGGTCTGGTCCAAGTTATACTACCTTATAGACTGGAAAGGTTATGGACCCCAAGATCGGACCTGGGAACCCAGTGAGCATGTCCACACTCCATGATTAATAAGGCAGTTCCACCGCAATAACCCCACTAAACCAGGGCCAGGGGGGAAACCACCCATGAGAGGGGCCTTGAGGGAGAGTGCTGTCACAGCCACAGGCCCCAGAACACAAACACCACACCATCTAGTGATGTGGGTAATGGGTCACTTGACTCACATATGTCCCTTTGGGAACTATAAACACAGGGATCCTGGCTGGACACAGTCCTGGTGCCTTTGGTGCCAGGCTCATATAGAGATGTGAGCAGGAACACTTTATTTCAGTGCAGGAGTGTTTTTATTTTACAAGAACTTTCCAGGAGCTGAAAGCCTTTATTCCAGAGAACATACTCAAGTGCTGACTCATCGGGTGTGGCTCGCTAGGCATGGTCTTCATGTGCTGACTCATCGGGTTTGGCAGGGTGTGGCAGGCAGGCTGGACCTGGTGGGCGTGGCTTCAGAAGCTCAGTTCTACAAGCTGCTCCATCCTTAATGCCGGTTCTTCACGTTACTGTGCACTCGCGTGCAACGTGACGCTCACTGCCGCTTGGACCAGTTTACTTACCTTTGAAACCAGGCGTTCTCCTGCATACTCACCTCCAGGAAACCGGTGCTTCATCGCTTCATCTGCAGACTCATCTCCTGACATCCAGTGATCTTGATCCTGACGCTGCAGCACCGCACTCCGCATCCACAAACTCGGACCCTGTGAAGAAGAAGAAAGACAAGGTTAGAACATCCGTCCTAGAGCTGTGACGCATTTGAACCCAGCGCGCCCCCTAGTTAACAATTTACCAGCAACTGTACCGCTGCACCTTTGTTCCTCATTCCCTCCGGCTGTCGCTGCGAGCTCTGCATCTTCTGCCAGGCCGGCAACCTCACCTGCAAGGGAAGAAAGCAAAAGAGCAAACATCAAAAGTGGAACAGACAGCAATACAAGACAACAAACTTTACAATACAACAAAAACAGACGAGGAAAGACAAAGGCAAACAGAAACACTTACCTGAAGTATAGTGGCTTAGTCGCAGCAGGACTGGACTACCACGTGCAAGGGACCAGTGAAGGAACTCGGTCCAGATCATACAAGCGCCCCTGCCAGAAGCAGCAGGACCGAGTGCTCGACCAAAACTAATCAACAGGTGCAGTCCCGAGCAGCATCACCTAACACCACCAGTCACCACATAAGCGCAGAGGGCGAAGTTGGACCCGAGCGACCTCACCCCCGGGAGGGCCGCAACAGTGCCCCAACGCCTCCGCAGAGACCAGGTGAGCGTAACACCAAGACCTCCTATCCAGGCACAACCACTATCCAGAACTAAACCCTACAAAAATCCCAATAATTCAGGGCGAATGGGGAAAGGCTTCAGGCCCCTTTGGGAGAATCAAGTGACCAGACCTGTCCTTGCCCAGCTAAAGCACCCGCTGTCCACTGTGACCAGACCCCGGTTGCCCCGCTGTCCCCTTAAAGGAGAATCCAGTGACCAGATCCTTGTCTTGCTTTCCACAGACCCGGTTAGCTGTCCAAACTACCCAATTCAAGCGGCATATAGCAATCTGTTACCTTGTATTCTGTCCAACCCCATACAAATCCCATAAATACCCCAGTGAATTCTTAAACTTGTTAGAATCCTCTGTGCATCCTGTTCTTAGAAGAATCCGTGTTAGTATCCATGTGTTAGTGCAATTCTTTCCAAATCATTTCAGTTGTTGTGTAAGTCTTTAGTACTATTTTGAATACATTAATTGATTTCCCATAGCAATGAACACGGTATGAATAGTTTAACCTTGCAAATTAACCTCCTTGCGTACCGTGTCTTTCTTTAATAATATAGCCACTAAAATATGGTTGCAGTAAAACAAATCATTCTGCTAACAAAACCGAGTTGCCTGTGAGTGTTTCCCTTTTAAAATCCGATTTTCTTTCCTATTTAGAATCCCTTCCTATCACCCATGAAGAGTCACCCTTTCACTTTAGTATCATACCTGTTATGTGCCTTTGTACCCCATCAGTAAAACCGGTTTTCAATTCTGTCTGTTTAGCTCATTTCTGAAGCTGTTTGTTTGTTTTAAACCTGTGAAAACTAGGAAATTGCAATTTTGCCATGTGTGATTCTTGCTGCATGGTTTTTCCTTCCCAAAGTCGATTTTATAACCTGTATGCATGTTGTTAAGAGCCTTGCCTTGTTGCTTGTAAGTTTTCTTGCCTCTTTAGTACAGCCACACAGATTTCTGTCTTATCCCTTGAACTGCACATGTAAAATAATTATTCAGTAATTCCAAGTGCCATTTTGCTCAATTTCAAGGGTTTCCAATCCGATTTTGGCCTCCCATTCAGGGGTGGTAGGTCGGATTTTCAATCTGATTGTTGCCTAGTATACCTGACTCCTTGCTACTCCTCTCCATCCACACAAAGCTTGGTAAAAAAGGGGTTTAAGGGAGTGTTGCAGGGGGAATGCATAACTTTGTATCATTTAAAGTATTCCCAAAGGTGATCTGGTTTTCATTCATATTTGCATTACTTTGTCTGATGTCAGAAAGTTAAATGAAGTGTATCCTATCATTTTGTTGCGTAATTATCACCACACTGGTGATTGCTGCCCCATATTGAATCTGTTTGATTTTCATTTGAATTGAAAAATAAATAAATTATTCATTATTACACACCGGCCTGGTTCATGGTCCATTGTGACACAGGGTGTATGTCAAGGAGGGGGCGTGGCGGGTGTGAGACGGGTTGGCTGCCTTCTCAAAGCTGAATCTGACATTAATAAACTTAAAAGCGTATTTATTGTGCGCCACATCCCTGGACAGTGGAAAGAGTCCTGGTCTGGAGTGTACCGTATCTTTAAATCCGTGACAATATGGCCTTCGGCCATGGCCTCTGTCTGTGTTGCACAAATACCTTTGTTTTGAGCCCACTAGCCCTGCCATGACACCTAAACCATTTGTTTAAGCCAAACCAGATTTAGATGTTAATCCTATATAGGTTCCTTTCGGGGGCATCAAGACTAGATCCATGGGGAGGAATTACCGTTCTCCTGCCTGTTATACTTCCTCTTGGCTACTGGCTAGGTCAAAGCCAATGGACTCTTTAGTGGTTACAGATGGACTGGTAGCTCGCTCACTAAGTTTTACAAATTAGAGGGTCCCCCAGTTCGTGTCAGCTGAGCTGGATCCCACCCCTGAAACCATATGTGAGGGATCAGGAGTAAGACTTGGACATAGTGGCATTTTCGGTGTTTATCAAAGACTTTTATTATCAAAAGAAACAGAGGGGATGGGGAAATTCTACCTATCCCTGACTCTAAGAGGGGTTTGCCTGCCTCAGCAAAACTATGGAACATCTGTGTCAGGATGTCTAAAGCAAAACGAGTACTCTGTCCTGTGTCCAAAATCCTAAACTGACCCTCACACACTAAACTATAACTTAAAATGGGGAATTTAACTTGAAATAGCTGAACACCTGCAGCTTCCTTCCAAAGTTTCAAATATAAAGGGGGTCATTACGAGGTAGGTAGCAGCATGGCTACCCCCTTACCGTGTACCGGGTTCCTTGAATGAGGAATTACCAGGCCATTCCCACCTTGGAGGGCCCGGTAATTCCTCATTCAAGGAACCCATTCCCATTCAAGCCCCCATAGGGCTCAATGGGAATGGGGAGGGTGCTAACAACGGGCCCGTTAATAACGGGCCCGTTGTTAGAACCCTGGTCTGCTCGCGGGACCCACTAAGGGCGCCTGGTAAAACCAGGCGTCCTTAGCGGGTTCCCGCGAGCAGACTCGTAATAAGGCAGTAAGGGGTTGACGGCTCTGGCACCTTTACCGGTGCTGTTAACCCCTTACCGCCTCACTCGTAATGACCCCCAAAGTCTCTAAGGTGCAGAAAAGAAAAATGAATAAAGTTCCACTAGTGAAGGGCCTTCCCTTCCCCTAGAATCTTTCTCGTTATTCAAAGTATCACTTCTTATATATTCCACAGTGCTCTTCTCTTGAGTTTTCTCCATGTACACAACATTTTACATTTCTTTCTATGGACTCCTGATGCCTTTTTCAGAAAGGGGTGTGGTTCTACAATTTTGATCTGCAATTCAAAAAGGGTGGGGCAGTTCTTCCCCTGTTTTCTCAGAACTTCCTGGGGGTCTCTGCCCACTTTCTCCAATCCTTGGTTTACTCTCCTGCCAGGGTTTTATTTCACTACTTGGGTGCGGGGCCCAGACTCGCTGTGTGCCTGGTTTACTCTCCTGTCAAGGCTTTTCGTCTTTTCACTTGCGTGCAAGTCCCAGACTCGCTGAGTGCCTGGTTTACTCACCTGCCAGAGCTTTTTGAGTCCTCTCAATATTCGGGTCCAAATCCCAGGTTCACACTCTTCATTAGCATTCACTTGTTTCTGTATCCAGGTAATTGTATCTTTCATATTTCGGGCCACCGACCCTTCTCCAACGGTGTCAAATGTCCCAGCTCCCTTGAGTGGGTTTTTGCTCTTTACCAACAGCATGCGGCATCCGTCGTGAAGCGCCTCAGTATCCCAATCTCCTTCTCTGGGATTACTGGTCTTCCCTGGCAGCTTCGGCTTCCCTTGCATCTCACTGTTTCCTCCACAGTCCATCTGCTACCTTGGAGCACCTCTCTTCGGCTTCTAGGTTCCCACTTGGCTTTCTCCTTCACTCGGTCACTCCTGCTGCTCGGATGCTCGGAATGGCAGCATGCAAACACTCTTCTGCCTGACTTCCTTGGACACCGTTATTGCCAGCTTCTTTGCTCCAGTCTGCAGCTCGGTTTCGGCCTGTGTCTCAACCAGCGTCGGGACGGCTGGCTTTCTTGTTCTGTTCAGGTGTTCCATATTCGAATATCCCAGCACCTGTTAACATCTTCCAATGACTAGAATGCGGGATGGGCTTGCCGCTTCTAGTGATCTTCATCCCTCCATCCTTCTTCCTTGTCTCAGTGTTATAAAAAGCAGATGTGCATAAGTTCCAGTACTTGTTGTTTCATTGTTATTAAAAGGGGAAGGGACGTACATAAGGTCAGTGTTCAGTAAATAGTAGAGATTCTTTATCCACACCACAATATGTCATACTAGAATGGGGGAAAAAGTAAATGGGTGTTACCAAGGAGTGCAGGTTCACCTGTTCTGAATCCAGCGGGCTCACTTCACCTTCCTGAAGGTTGTCCTGCCCCATGTGTTCCTCCGATAAATAGCCACCCCCAGGGTCAGAGTCAGGTAGCTTCTGCCCTTCCCTGGCCACATGAGGGGGGATTTCTCCTGTGGGAAGTAGTGACGAGCTCGCTAGATTCATCAGATTGGACTATCTTCCTTTTTGATGCATAGAACCCAGGCTGCGGTTTTCCATCTTTTGAATCCTCTATTAAGCCGGTTACATGCATTGTTCCTTAGGGTTCCTCCCTGATCCGCTTTTGTTTAACCTATTTATGAAATCTTTAGTAGATCTTATTAGGTGATTCGGATTTATGTTTTAGAACTAAGCCGATGACACACAAGCAATTTTTCAGGTGGGAGAGATTGAAGTTTCCCAAGGGACTAATGTTAGAGCTTGTCTAGTCAGTTGGTGGATGCATCAAAATCATCTGAAATTCAATATACAAAAAAACAAATTGTTGATCTGTACCTCTGCTTCTTCCCATTTAGGGCCCCCTTTACGCGAAGATCCTCTAATGCTATTATGGCTTCCCCAGTTTTGGCCCTCCTCCTTCTCATCCAACCCCTGTTTTGAAGGCCAGGAATTTAGGGGTGTGGCTAGATACGTGGCTATCTCTTGACACCCAAATCTCCTGTGTCTCTAGCACTTGCTTCTTTCATCAGCGCTCTCTAAAGAGACTCCTGGATTATTTTACCTTCCCACATACGATCCAACTGGTAAATGCCTTTATTTCAAGCAGATTGGATTTGTGTAATGCTATCCATATAGGATTGCCTAAATCATCTATTGATAGACTTCAGAGGCTACAAAATACAGCTGCTAGGTTGCTGCTGAATGTAGGCCGCAGAGAGCATATTTCGCCTGCCCTCCATGCCTTACGTTGCTTACCCGTTGACCAAGGCATTCAATATAAGGCTCTCTGTATTACCCACAAAGTCTTTTACAATACGGCCTCAGGTGGGTATCCAATGATTTTAACAACTATAAAACAGAGAATTACTTTAATAATGAAACAATAATAATGAAAAAAGATCTTTTTAAAAAGAATGTATATATTTGGGAGAGGGGTGATTGGGCAGGGGAACCCCCCCAAATAAAAATATTAAAGATAATTAGATATTTTTTCATTATAAACGTTTTGTTGTAAAATGATTCTCCGTAATTTAATTTGGTAAAATCACATGGCCCCCGCAGGTGTTCTGAGTAGTAAGCTCCAAAAGTATCAACCATCCTGAATACTTTGCTCAGCCTTAGAGGATATCCTCAGTACCCCCAAATTTAGGCTAGAAAAATGGGGGGATGTTCATTTTCCAGTAGGAGTCGAAGCTCTGGAACTCCCTGCCTGTGGCCCTTCGTGGCATTTGAAACCAATTAAACTTCAGGCGCAAAATAAAGACTTTTCTGTTTCCACCGTGATTCTGGGTTTCCTATTGAGGCAGCGGGGAAGGCTCTGTATTTTTGGGCATTATATTTTGAGCTTCCCTTGCTCTGATGGTTTCTCTTGTTCAGCACTGTGATACCCTTTGAAGGTGTATGCTGTCTTTATAAGTGTTATTTTAACATTACCTTTTCCTAAATACCTGTTCTCTGATAAAGGGGTTGAAGAGGGAGAATCAGAATGTGCCCTCCGTCCCAGAAGATCCTTTAACCAGAAGAAGAACCTGCAACAATATGGCCGTCATTCATATGAGCTTGCACCCATTCCTACTGCTCCCATGATGAATAATCATCACAAGAGATACCCTCCCATCAGACCCTACAACCCAGCAGTAGTGTGAATCCTACCGAGAGTGAACGAGGAGACACAAGACGTAGCTGGAGACAGTTACATGGAAAGACTCGACTAAGCCGTAAGACACCAAGCCACTTGTCGTTAGAGACACCACAACGACTTATCTACGTTAGACATGAAGCACACGTACTATTCGCACAACATGGGCATACGCACACATACCCAACTACACAAAGAACACAGGTATACAGCTCTATAGTTAGAGGACAGTGACATATACATAATGTCTGCATTTTTATTATTTTGCCATTATCCGCACCGCATTAACGCAAGAAGCAAGAAGAGTTCATGGAAATGCTTGCAGATGCTCATACGAAAATAACCCTATGGTATGGCAGGAGCACGCAAGGGACCTGACAGTCATAATGCACTTACATACAGACTATAAGAAAACGTGCACAACAGAAGCCAGACCATGGCTTAGGAAATCCAGCAGGCAGCGATCGGCTTAGGAAGGGGACCCCAAGCCTCACAGAATTATGCACAAGCAGAATTACTGTGGCAGGAGCAAAGCCGTCACCAAGGTCGCAATGTTGCAAATAACATTCCTCTTCTGAACCCAAGTAACACCGGCTGCAGGAGAGGTGAGCTGCCCGACAAAATACAGAACAATTCAGAGGTCCTGGGCTCACAGACATGGTCTCCGAGCATGTGATCTGGCTGAGGGGCTGCCAAGATTGGGGCCTGAGAAGAGCAACCTGTTCCGTCATCCAGACAATAGCTACAACAATATTGTTACAGTCATGCTACAGCACTGCATTGGGAACCGGAGTGCGCTCATTACAGCTGCGGGCTACACACCACCATGATGCTGACACATAGTTGCACCTCACTGATACATAATTACACAAGGCACTATTCACAGGTGTTCCACTGCTGGGAACAGAGTAAGTCCCAGACTCAGGGGGCTCCTGGCCATCCAATCATAGCCAAGGACCCTCCGGGTGTACAGTGGGGGTCATCGACCAATCACGAGGCTTACTCACTGTAACAAAATTGAAGTAAAATTTTTTGGGGAATTGCTAAATGTACCACCTGACATCACACAGGCCAATAACATAGCACCTTCATTTGTTCCTATATGGGACCTACCACTCCCCAGCTTATCCCGAGTGAAGATAGGTTTTTGATACGGTTCCTGAGGATGATGCTAATTGTGATGTCAGGTCATAACAAAACTTACCTGCGAGCCAAGGTCCGTTGAGAGCTTTGTGGATGTTCTTCCAGGTATTTGATCCCTGTGGCATGTTTGTTATAATAAACTGCAGTAATTCCTTGCCTCTTGGATGGACCTGGCATTTTTTATTAGAACAAAGGGAAGGAGTTAGGCTTTCCACAGACTCTCACCAGGGGGCCTGCCCCTAACAAGTTGGAGGTCCCACCGAGATCAGGTGTGGCGCCAGACCGGCCTGACGCTGCCTCCTTAGCCATCGGACCCAGAAGGCTGCAGGACCCTTGCAGGAATTGCAAGATAACCGGTCAGTGCAACTGAAGATAGGCCGTCAGGAGCCGACTTGAGAAATTGATCCCAACCGCAGTCATCAAGGTGTCCACGCAGTTCAGAGGGGTGAGACGAGGGGTTAATGGGGAGCCAGCGGCCGAGCAGCATCGATAGACCCAAAAGAACGTAAGTGTGGTCTACATAACAGGTAATGTGTTGAGTGGGGGGGGGGTTCATATATGCAGGTGGAGGAAGGTATCATCTGTAATTAATGTCGCTGTTGGAATTGTTTTGACACGTGTATGTTGGTAGGGACCTGAGCGGAGGCGGAAGTCCCTTTTTGTGGATTGTTGTTCGAGTATCGCGGTGAAGGGCTCTGATGATGAGCATGGATTGCAGGCTCAATAGGCTCGGACTGTAACAACTTGTATATATGTGATAGACGGATCTAAGTCAGATCAAAAGTTATGGCCTCTAACATGAAATGTTATAGGATAAAGCACTACAGATCATCCCCTTTAACATACAAGAGGAAATGCCCAGATTGAGATGAATAAAATATCTCTCAGGGGCTACATGAGAACAGCTGGGCCGCAACATAAGAAAGTCAGTGACATATTCCAGGATGCTGTAGCCATCTACAGAGCAACCGCACATACCACCACAGGAGTTTACTCCATTCAAACTCACAAGAGGCCAGGCCATCAACGAAGCTAAATCCACACATATACTCAATTCAAATTCAATGAGAAGTGTGGCACATACGCCCACATTGTGAAAGAAAGGGATTGGATGAAAGTTAAACAGCTAAACAAAATGCCAGGGGCTTCTCCAAATTGCATGGAGGGTAAGGCATGTGTTTTACAGTTAATCTATGTTGTGTACGGAGGTGGAAGGCTTTTCGAATGACTAGCTGCAAACAAGCCAAAATGACACGCGCACAAGGCCTGGATGAAGGCTTTCGCAAATGACTCTGGAATATTGCCTGGGGCCATGGGGATTGCTTTGGATGACAGTGCAAATGGTCATAATGTTTATTTGAAGCATTTGGGCACATTCAAGGAGCGTGTGCCCCATCTGCCAAATTCTGTTAGGTCCTTCAGCAGGACTCCTACGGGATTGGGTCATTCACCATGACATCTAGCAAATAAAGAATCCTGAAGGGCAGAGCCAGTTTGTTATAAGTGCTCTGGGATGGCTCCCTGGTCTGGAGTACAAAACAAGTGGGAATTCTGGCCCATGGAACCTCCTCAGCTGCAATGTAGGAGTAAAAGTAGTCTGTGTCAAATAGCAACAGGTAGCAATAAAGTGTGTTGGGAAGGAGTAGCTAAAGGTTTTTCCTGAGATGAAAAGGAAATACCCCTGGTGTAAAGGATACCTGTTGCACCAAGGGTGGGTAAATGGTACCATTACACAAAATATCCACTTTACAATAAAGACCCAATTCAAAGTGTACATTGTCTATTGGCCTGCTGAAAATGTCAAATAAGTAAGTATAAATTATGATATCCTAATAAATCGGAGCATCATAGCACCCCAACATTTACAGAATCAATGTGTGCTCCTACCACAAATAGAGTGATTTTCAGATTGAGTGAAGCAGACACATCTGCTATAGATAACACACAACACCAAGGAAGGGCCGTTCAGGTAGCATTTATAACTGCCTCCCTTTGTACCCAAAGAAATATCCAGTGTTTTGCGGAAAAAGCAATACACCAGCCGCAACATCCACTGTGGGTCATTCTGATCATAATAATACAGACTCCGGTTTTTGTGCTGTAATGTTGTTGTCCTAGGCGCTGCCATAAACCAAAATCAGGACATATCCATAGGCAGCCTGAAAGTATACAAATGTGAAGGTTTTATGGTGTAAAACAACTCACTGAGTATTGAAGAGGGCATTTATCATATAATAATACCTAAATTGGTCTGCTTTATTTGCACAAGGGTTCACTCTCAATGATGGGGATACTCTGCCGGCTTGTTTCATTCCATTGCAATGAAAGCAATCAAGGCCTCATGACCTTGTACAAGTAACACTTTAATAGCAGAGTAACATCTCCCACTTGCACATCACTACTTCATTTGGTATCATCTTCCGCTTATGCATCCTCACGCCATCTAGTCACATGTTATGAGTTGTTTTCAGAAGCGAGTGATTTGAAACACAAGAAACAGAAAACATCCATCCGAATTTCAAAAGCAATGATTTGATGAGTAGTCGTGCAAAAATCACGAGGAGAACAAATCGCACCGAAATGGCTCAATCAAATATATCGCTCGTCAAATCGAGTGGCGTCCTGATATGACGGGATAATCCAGTGATTTTTGCACGACTACTTGGGTACAGGCTAGTCTCCATTAGGAGTCCATCGAGAACTTGTTATCCCTATTTATGCATGCCTTGAAGATGACCTGTGTGTCGAAACACGTGTCGGCTGTTCCTGATCCAATTAAAATATCGAACTATTATTGCAGTTGTTCAGTGTAATGTTGTAAAGCGCAATTCCACCCCCTTTTCTCATCAAATCATTGTACCAGTACCAACCTGTGTGGATAGGTTGGCGGGAGTAGGACTGCTGCTTGCACTGCTTTATGAATATAACCTCTCTTAATTTTGATAAGTGATCACTAGTGCACGTGTACTCTGTTGCAAATCCACAATTTTGTTACACGAATTTCAAAAGCATCCGCTTCCCCTATGTGAAATGAGCAGTTATAAGCAAACACACACATTTGGTTAATGCATATGCCACAGTTTCAAACTCTTTCTTTATTGATGTTTGCGACCATTACAGTGGGATGACATCAAAAGTAATACACAATACAAAAATTAAAATGGAGACCATTTAAAACATTCAGATCCACTTTCACAGAACTACTGGTTGTTGAAGAATAAAAAGTCACCCCATTCTCTTATTTTTCATTTTCATTGTTATTTGCCCTATGGTGCTAATTGACGTCAGAGCTGGTTATCCTAGCCTCTGAACCCCCTACTCTGCAACCCTGGCACGCAATACCATTTGGATAATCTGGCTTTAGACCCTCCCCACAGAATTCTGAACCATATCTAAAGGGACCCGCTCACCCAACAGCGTCTGGGTCCACGTGACCAGCACCTTTACAAGGGCAATTACTTGGCTCCAGTTACCTACCAAATCTGTGTCTTCTTCCAAGACAATTAAAGTGAACAATACATTAAAACCTCCTTTTAGAGATCAGTATATTCCAGGGTCGAGGCTGGGACACACAAATCCCCTCTAGCACCAAAGCAATAAGTGGCCCTAATTCGTGAGACAATATTTGTGGCTTTTCTGAACATACTAAGAGTGTTTAGGAATGTATCTTCTGCAAAAATATATATTTGAAAAGGGCCTTTTTAAATGGGTTTGTCCAGTAATATTGTTTAAAACTACCAGCTGTGAAGTGTGCTGAATCATAAAAGTGACCCACATAAGCTCCAAAAAACTGTCCCGCACTGTCATGTTGGCTCTGCCTTTTGGGCATTGCTCTTTTGCCGATGGGTCATTACAAGCCTGGTTTATATCCATGATGTCTACTAGCTTCACGTGAAAAAAAAGATAGATTTGTTTTAATGCAGCTAGTCAAGTTTTCTTAACATCATGCATAAGACTGAGGTGAATGTTTCTTTTTTTTTTTACTTTTGTTTATTGGCAGAAAGTTAAGACAGGCACAGCACAGATTACATAGCAATAAGCAAGCAACATAACATCATTCAAAGGCAGTACAACGTGACTATATCCGACATCCCAGGTTGGGGACCGTTGACGGCTTGGAGAGGCGCAAAAAGAAAAAAGGAAGGAGAGTCACACTTTACATGGTATGTTGGGCTGTGCTGGTGGGGGGGTAGACCTCCATTCCACTTCGTCTCTATTGTTCAGGTAGCTACAGAATTCTGACCACACGTTTTTGGGGCGTGATGACATTGGTAGGGACCCGGTGTATTCTTCTTCACACATTTTTACCCAGGTAAGGGCTTTCAGCCACATAATGAGGGGGGGGGGGGTTATGGCACTTCCAGCAATGCAATATACATCTTTTGGCAACGATGGCACTTATATTTAAGAATTTTGACATGTTCCTTACATTTTCCCCAACCCAGATACCAAACAACAGGGCTAGTGGGTCCAGATCCACCGGGGAACCAATTATTTCGGAGAGCGCCTCCGCCACGGCCACCCAAAACGTGTTTAGCGCAGTGCAGGACCAGAACATGTGTATGTGATCTGCTTCGCTGGATTTGCATTTAGGGCATGTGTGAGTCGGGGTGCGTGTAAATTTCGCTACTCTGTACGGTGTGTAATAGAGCCTGTTGAGGAGTTTGAATTGTATGCAGCGGAATCTGGCGCTAAGGGAGACTTTGCGCGTGTGTGCACACATTTTGGTCCACATTTCATCAGTTATTTCCCTTTCAAGCTCCCTAGCCCATGCTTCTCGTGGTTTGAGAGACGTGTCCACTATTTTCTCCAGCTGCATTTTGTACAAAGTGGTTATTATGCCCCTGCCGCCTGCGGAGTTTGCTATATATTGGAGTTCAGCTGAGTCTGCGGGTTCGTCTGGGTACGAGGGCCACATAGCTTGTACCGCTGCTCTAAGCCTGTAGTACTGTAGCACCTCGAGCAGAGAGTAGGAGTGTTCTGGTTGCCATGTTTGAGGGATAACAAACGTACCATCGGGGAAGAGGTCAGTTAGGGCTTGATAGCCCAGATTTTCCCAGTGTCGCAAGAGGTGTTGGTCGTGTGTGGGGGGAAGTCCGGGAATTTGCCATATGGGAAGCCACTTATAGTATGGGTGTTGCTCTTGCTCGGGGCGCAGGATGCTATTCCAAGCCCTGATCGTGGTGGCCACCGGGTCGGCCTGGGTGTCTGTTTGGAATGTGCGGTGCAGTTATAAGGTCATGATGTTGGTCCCACCCCCAGCCAGTTTCTCAAGTTTTACATGCGGGGGCGGATTGTGGAACGTGTACCAATGGGTGGCATGTTGGGCCTGTGCCGCGTTCCAGTACAGATGGAGGTCTGGGGCTGTGAGCCCCCCTTTATCATAGGGTAAAGTCATGTGTTGCCACTTCTTGCAGACCGAACCAGAGTGCCAGAGAAATTGGGCGCACTCCGAGTGGAGCCTCTTAAAGTATTGCTTCCCGGGCCAGACTGGTACGTTAGCGAAGATGTAAAGGAGCTTGTGGACCACTATCATCTTTATTAGGGAGAGTCTGCCCGCAAGGGATAGCAGTAGATTCTGCCATTTGGAGAACTTGGACACGACGAGCTGTGCCATAGCTTCGTAGTTGTCCGCTTTGGTTAGCGACACTTGCACCCCGAGATACCTGATACCACCCGGGGACCAGCATAGGGGGTACTCACATGCCGGTTGTTGAGTTGCTATAGTAAGAGGGAAGATTTCTGATTTAGAATAGTTGATGGTGAAACCAGAGTACGTGCGTAATTTGGTAATTTTGCGGATGATCGGGTCTAGGTATGTTGAGGGGTTTCTGACGTGCAAGAGTACGTCATCCGCGTAAAGTGAGACGATTTCCGGCGTGTCCTGTAACCAAATGCCTTTATTGATGTGACGCCCTCTTATATGATCAGCCATGGGTTCGATAGCGAGTGCAAAAAGGATGGGGGAGAATGTGCATCCCTGGCGAGTACCTCGGTGTAGCGTGAAAGGAGAGGAGGGAACAGAGTTTACAAGCACCCTGGCTAGTGGACCCGTGTATAGAAGTTTTATATAGGAGATCATATTTGGTCCAACTCACATTTTCTCCAGCACGGCCCATAGGTATTGCCATGAGACCATATCAAAAGCTTTTTGGGTGTCTAGTGTTACCGCCACTGCATCAGCGTTCGGATCAATTTTGGACATCACGTTAAATAGGCGGCGGATGTTAAGTGCCGTGGATCAACTGGAAACGAATCCACTTTGGTCAGCGTGGACCATATGGGGCATGAATGGGAGAAACCTGTTTGCGATTATCCTGGCAAAGATTTTCATGTCAGTGTTAATAAAGGATAGGGGCCTGTAGGACCCGCACTCGCCTGAGGGTTTCCCAGGTTTGGGGAGGACTGTTATTAAGGCTTCTCTTAAGGAGGGGGGGAGGATGTTTAATCGAAGTGATTCGGCCCAGACCCCGTGTAAAGCAGGTGCTAGTATGGCCTTGTGCCCCTGATAGAACTCAGAGGTGAGCCCATCTGGGCCAGGAGCCTTGTTTTTGGGAAGGTCTGAAATCACCTGGACTATCTCATCCAAGGTGAATGGAGTGTCAAGTCGTTCCCTGGTGTCCTGGGAGATAAGGTTCATAGGAATGCTTTCCAGCAGGTCATCCAAGTCCTGGGCTGAGTGTTCAGGCTGGGGACCATATAAATTGTCATAAAAGCTGGCGAATGTGTCTAGAATGGATTGGTCCGACCAGTGCCTTAACCCTTTTTCGTCTATAATGCTATCAATTCGGGTCTTACCACCCTCCGCCCGCACCAACCTGGCCAGGGTTCTACCCGGTCTGTCTCCCTCCCCATATTTGCGGGCAGCAACTGGGCGAGCTAATATTGCACCTCACTCAAGTTCCAGTTCTGTTCTGATCTTAGCTAGGGTTACTGGGGTCGGTGGGGAGAGGTACTCCTGTTCTAGGGCTTTAAGCTTGATTTCAGAGTTGTTTAGGGCTTGCCTTATAGATTTCAGGACTCCAGCTTCCCTAGAGATGCACATCCCTCTGATGTAAACCTTAAATGCCTCCCATCTGATCCCTTCAGGTGTGTCAGACGCTCTGTTATTTTCAAAGAATGTGGCTATGTCCGCTAGGATCTCGGCTTTAAAGACAATGGGCCTCATTACGACCCTGGCGGTAAGGGGTTAACGCCAGCGTTAGCTGCGCCGACCCCTTACCGCCAACTACGAGGTCCCTTAGCGCCATGGCGCTTTTAACACCTGCTTTTAGCAGGTGTTAAAATCCATGGCGCTAAGGGACCATGGAGTTAATTACGCCACCGTAATTTACGGTGGCGTAATTAACGCCTTCCCCACTCCCATTATGCCCTATGGGGCAAAAATGGGAATGGGGAAGGGTAAATGGGGATTGGGGACTTACCGCCCCGCCGACCTCGGAATGGGGCGGTAAGTCCGCCAACCACCATGGCGTAAACGTAGTTTACGCCATGGTGGTAAAGGTACGACCCAGGCGGTAACTTACCGCCTGGGTCGTAATGAGGCCCAATGTCAGCTAGGGCGGCAGATTTAAAGCACCAGGTGGGTCGTGACGACATTGTGTTGCCAAGTTGGATCTGTAGGAGCACAGGGGAGTAGTCAGATAGCGTGCGTGCGAGGATCCTGACATCTAAAACCCTACCCACATGGTTACCAGACAAGAGGAACAGATCTATTCTTGAGGAACTGTCATGTACCGTTGAATAGAAAGTTTAGGCCGCGGTGCCAGGGAGCCATGTGCTTTTTCTCCTGTGAAGAATGGTGAGAGCTCGGGGTTGTCAAGGAGGTCTTTGATGAGTTTTTCAACCGCCGGCTCCATGCGGCCCTTCAGTGCAGCTTCAGGAACCACTACTATGCGAATGTTATTTCTTCGGGACCTCGATTCAAGGTCATCGCACTTAGCTTTGACCTGTTTCATGTCTCGGACGAGCTCCGTGACTGTGTTTTGTAGGGCATGAACGCAGTCTTCATTAGTACCTATTCTTTGCTCCGCCTGGGTGATCCTGGCACCATGCTGGTCGATTTTTGCTTTCAGGGAGGCTACATTCGCATTGATGTCGTCCAGCTTTTCATGGAAGGCAGCAAAGTTTTTCGCCATAGATTCCATCATCAGAGATAGGTCTCGTTGCGGGTGGACCGGCAGGACTCCACCATCCTCATGTGTCGCAGAAGAGGACGCCTGGTCAGAACCAGGCGCCGCCCTGGCAAACCTGTCCATAGCGCCTACTTTAGTGACAGCCTGCGCCTTGCTGGGCATTGCTGTGGCAGGAACAGCGACTGATTTGCCAGGGTTAATGATGGCTGGAGAGTGGGTCTCCGAGGGGCGGACAGAGGCTCAGCCCGTAAGTAGCTCCAGCGCAGTAGGATTAGTATTGACCAGGCAGAGCGGGGGAGGTCCGCATGCAGCGCAGCATCGATGGCGGGGCCGCCGCAGGAAGAGAGGAGCCAGGGGAGCGCAGGACGCTGGGTTCAATGAGCTCTGTGCAATCAAAGTCTCTTCGAGGTATGCTTGGGTGTACAGGACAATGAGGCGTTAGGGAGACAGGAATGGGGCCGTACACCCGCTGGTGTGCCCTTTTCTAGAGTGGAGAACTCGCCCGGCGGTGGCCCCCACAACGTCACAGTTCCAAATCAGGCGAAGCACGGCACATGGATATTAAGAGCCTCATGGGGCGAGGCCAGGCTGGATGCTATTCTTACCAAACGTAAATGGTGGCCAAGGGGAGGTGAATCCCAGGCTCCAGTGGCTGCAGCATGGGGGTACAGCGTGTCCTGGGCAGAGAGATTCCGGGGGGGAGCAGGGAAGCTTCTGTGGAGTCGTTCCTCCAAATGGGGAGTGGGTAGCTGGGTAGTTCAAGGGCCCCCCCTTAGGTGGAGGGGCGAAGTTTAGGTCACTACACCCACCTTGTAGCCTCCAGGGCGGCTGGGCCCGTATGTTTACCGAGGAGGCTGCACTTTGCCCGCCGGAGCCAGGCCCAGATCCGGGGTCAATGAAGGGCGGGGGCCGCAACTGGTCGGAGGCAGGTGCCGCGATCAGCAGACCACGGAGTCACGTGGCGGCCCAGCGGCACCCAGCCCGGGAGTGCACAGGGGCTGTATTGGCAGGATCTTGGTGGGGGCTGTGGGTCCGCTTCAGCAGAGGGCCGCCGGGTTAGACGGGAGGGCAGCGGCTGTGTCCGGCGACCGCCACCGGCAGAAGCAGCAGTCTTTGCTGGGGGAAGAGCCACTCCTCGTGCGGTGTCTCAGAAGCAGCGCGTAGTGCAGCGTGAGCGGTCCCGCCTCAGCAACCGAAGGGGGCCGCGTCTATGCGTAGGCGCAGGGGGGCTCCCCCCCAGCCCGCCGCGGCCGACAGGCGGCGAAGAGTCCCGCTCCACAGGGCCCGGCAGGGGAGCGGATCGTTCCGGGAAGGAGCCGCCACAGGGAGCCCACAGACGACGGCGCTCAAGGATCGGGGAAGGCGGCGCCACCCGGCGCGAGCGGCCATGGCAGGGAGGCCGCGCGGCGATGCAGGCCCAGTTGTTGTCAATGCCAGTTCCAAGCAGCGAAATCCTTTCAAACTTCGACCACACAAGGGAAAGAGTGTCCAAACAAGAATCGTGGTAGTATTGGTGCAATATCCTGAGGATTAGCACCGATATTCAGCAGATACTGGTGGGCAGGAGCGGAGCTCTCGGACTAGGCAGCCATTTTCCTCGGCTGCTCAACAGCACCCCAAGGTGAATGTTTCTGACAAATATTCTCTACACTCGGGTGACCATATAAACTATTTCTTTTAGTGAGTGTCTTTAAGTGCTGAAACTATAGTGGTGTAAAACAGATTTTTCAGGCTCACATTATTTTGCATTCTTGAACTTGTAGTTTTCCATTCAGGATGTAATTCTTTTGGGCTTAACATGTTGCTATTGCGATTTAGATATTGTCAGGTGCTTTCCAATGTGATTTGTCTATTTTGCAAGTAAACCTGATAAGACAGTTTTATTGTAGTTCCTCAAAGCCAAAACATAATATTTTCAACAAGTGGAGCTCGGAACGTGTGTGGTCAAGTGCCTAAGGTTCAAATTCCAGCTTCACTCCTTAACCAAATGTGTATGATGTCAGGCTTCAGCACTCTGTAGCAATAGGGACTAGGAAGCGACATGCTCTGACCAGACCCTTGTCTCCCATTCATGCTGCATACACCAGGCGGCGTGATGCTGGCCCTTTAGGGACTCTACTGCCAGGTGTCTGGAAGTTGGCATGGCAACGCTGGCGTCCTGCTCACACATCCTGGTCCTTCCTCTGACGACGTGCAACGCTCGCAGCAGTCATGTGGCACATTTAAAAGTGTCTCCTTCGCGCTATTCCGGTGCTTCTGATTTTGTACCAGTGGCGTTGCAAACTTCTTGTTGTTGTTCTTTCTACATGAATTCCCATTCCCTCCCTTGATCCGTCTTGTCCCTAGTTGACTGCTTTTGGATTTCCTGAATTCCGACTCAGCTCGCCTACGGACTCCTTTTGACTATGTTTTGTTTTTCATGCTGCCCGATCCTTAACCTGACCCGGACCGTCCCTGGATTGTGCTCTGCCTATGTTCTGTTTTGGATTGCTGCCCGCCCCTGCTTGAACGTGGTACAAACTCGACCTGTTTTTGCCATTTGGATTGCCACCCGCCCCTGCTTGATCTCGGAACGAACTCGACCTGTTTTTGCCTACACCTCGGATTTGTTTATTTGCTCTTGGATTTTGTCTACATACTGTCTTGGATTGCCTTCACTAGGATACCTTGTGGATTCCCAACTCCCTGGAACACTTCTATAAGGGTACACGGAGTAGAGACTGCCTGTGTCTACCCCTAGGCATCCTCGTGCCATCGGGGTAGGTTGTTGTGGACTGTCTTCTTGCCAATTGTTTCAGAGTCTGTCCAGACAACATCATCTTTGCTGTCCCTGTCCGTGCCCAGATAGGACATCACTGTGGTAAGCTCTCATTGTTAATGCTCATTGGTTGTACCTCATTCCCTAGTGCTTTCATAATTTAGTGGGGTTTCTTGTTACCAGACAATCCCGGTGGCTGTACTCTGTCAATTGACTATCATTGGCTCCCTGGGTATTAGACTTAAGGTTAGTGTCTCATATCTGCAAACTACTGGTCATCTTTGCTACGGACTGCAACGTGTTAACCCTTTGCTTTCTCTTTGACCAGCTCCAGTCTGTGCAGCCCGTGTCACCGCTTGCCATCAGCTCTCTTTGATTGTCACAGAACTCATTTTTGGGCATCCTATCTTTCCGCTAATTGAACGTGCTGGTTGTATTTCATCACCAACCAACCGGGTACATTAGCAGGAAGAATTCTTCCGCTACACTACGTGTGCAACAAGCCTCTGACGTGTGATGCTGGGCAAATAATGTAATCTCACTGTCACTTAACTGCAAACATAGGAGTCCTTAGAAGGTATTAAGTTCACACTATTAGAAATAAAGACTGCCTTTCAAGGGGACAGATTTAATGATTTAAGGGACAAAATGTTGCCCCTGTTTGCACCTCTCTTAGTGGCCCTGAGACAGTCACCTAGTTTTGCAATATTGCTGCACTGGCCCTCGCTCTGTCCCATATCACTTGATTTGACAGGAAGCTCTCAGTGCACGAGAGATTCTAGCATAATGGACTTACTTCAGCAGAACCAACAAACGTTTCCTCCCATGTTGCTACCAGTCACAGGAGTTGATTTGGCTATCCAGAGCTCTTCTCCACAGGAGAACGATTGAAGGTCTTTTTCTATGCCTGTTAAGATGGATTTCTTTTTTTAAAAAACCTTTATTTAACATGCTTGACATTACAACAAGGACAGGCGAGCAATATTTAGCAATTTAGGTTTCAACAGTGTGACCACGCAGGGTTGGGTACAGGAATCTTACACATTGGGCTACATAGAGTTTGAGATAGGGGCCGGGTGACAGTTGAACCACCACTGTTACAGTTCGGGAGTTGGGGGGGGGGAGTCTGTACTTCCATCAATGTCACAATTATCAAGGACTGCAGGTAAGCCCGGAAAGGGGGCCAAATTTGTATTGGTCTGTTGGCAGCTGGATGTAGAGCATCCAGAGCTCCTCCATGTCTGAGGCCCAGGTAATATCATGGAGCCATTGCTCTATTGTGGGAACTACAGGGCGCAGCCATAGTAATAATATACAGCATTTTGCTAATAACATGCAGAGACTGGCCAACGGCCTGTAGCTGTGGCGAAGGTAAGGAAACTCATGGAACAAGCATGACATTGGGGTCGGCTCCACATCACAGTCAAGCATCAGTGGCACAGCCTCACATAACCTCTCCCAAAAGGTGGCAATCCGAGGACAGGCCCAAAGCATGTCAATGTATCCTGCATTGTCAGTGTTGCATCTAGGGCGCTCCGAGGTACGCTCTCTCGACATAAGGTGCACTCTAACAGGGTATAATGATATCTATGCAGAACTTTGAACTGAATTAGGCAGAATTTAGAATTGAGGGATACCTCATGAGTGCGGGTGCACATTGATTCCCAAATCTTGTCAGTTATGTCAATACCCAGGTCTCTACTCCAGGCCCCACTGAGCCTGTGCAGTGGCTGGCATGCCTGTTCCTGTAGGAGCCTGTATAGCCTGAAAACCTCCCTGCATGCCGAGGTGCCGCCCATAAACATGGTTAATAGGGTATAGTCGGGGGTGGGGAGCGAGGGAAATTCCTGCCAATTGTCCTTAATCACCCGGCGCAGGCCAGCATACTGCAGCCATCTGGAGGGACGCGCCCTCAGGGATACGGGTAGATCCTGCCATTCCGTGAAGGACCCCATGTTGTAGACATTTTGTAGGAGGCCAAAGCCAACCGCCAACCAATCAGGCACATTCGTTTTGTCCATTGGGGGAGCACCCGGAAGGCAGTTCCAATGGGGGAAGTCGTAGTGGAATGGGTGAGGGACGCCAACTAGTTTCCATATTCTGCTCTAACCAAATGTCATGATCCCCGTAGGGTCGGTGGCTTCCAGTGGACGGACCAAAGAGGGCAGGACCAAGGAACGGATGTCCCGGTTTCCCGCCACCTGATGCTCCAGTTTGACATGAGGGGGAGAACCAGCAGGGTCAAACCATAATGTAGCAACATGAGCCTGGGCTGCGATCCAGTATCTTTCGAGCAGCCAATCCTCCCTGATTGTAGGATCTGGCCAGTGTATCCTATTTCAATCGTGCCTGAGTGCCACAGAAAGCTGTTGATCTCTAAAGTGAGTTTCTTAAAGAATTCGATCCCCGGCCAGAGCGGAACATTCATGAATCTGTATAAAAGCTGTGAGAGCACTACCATCTTGAGGAGTGCAACACGTCCAGCCACTGTGATCGGTAGTTTCGCCCAGCCACTAAGCTTCCGTTCAAGCAACGACAGATAGTCCCCATATTTGCGGTCGTATAGCGAGGTCTGGTAGCACGTAACGACAACCCCCATGTATTTTATCTCTAGTGGGGACCAAACTAACCCAAGGAGGTCCCGTGGAGCCTTGGTGGCATCTGTCAGTCGGAATAATTCGGACTTCGTACTATTAACCCTTAGCCCGGATAGCCTGCCAAAGAGGAGGACGTTGCTTATAATTGGTGCCAGGTTCTCTTCCGGGGTGCAGGCATAGAGCAGTGCATCATCTGCATAAAGCGAAATGATCTCTGGTTCACCAGTAAGTCTTACGCCTCTGTGAGCCGGTCTCTGGTGAATTCTGTCCGCCAGGGGTTTGATGGCTATTGCAAATATCACAGGTGAAAATGGGCAGCCTTGTCTGGTTCCCCTGGCAATCTTGAATTGGGCGGAGTGAAGGCCATCAGTGCAAAACCTGGCCACAGTGGATGAATATAGCAGCTTCAACCATGACAGGAAGCAGGGACCAATGTTTCTCTTTTCCAGCACAGCCCACAAGAACCGCCAAGAGACCGAATCAAAGGCTTTTTCTATGTCCAATGGTGCCGCCAATGCTTGCGTCTCCGGATCAATCCGGGACAGGATGTTGAAAAGGTGCCGTAGGTTAAGTGTCATAGAGCGCCCCGGTATAAACCCAGCCTGATCGGGGTGAATGATATACGTCATATATGGGGCCAGGCGAAGGGCCAGCATGTTAGCAAAGATCTCCACATCACTGTTAATCAGTGGGAGGAGGCGATAGGATATGCACTGTGTAGCCGGTTTATTGGGCTTCAGCAGCACTGAGATAACCGCCTCATGTAGCGAGGGGGGCAGCCCCCCGATTGTGCACGCCTCTTCTCACACGGCAGATAGTCGAGGAGCCAAGCATCCTTTGTAACATTAATACAAATCAGTGGTGAGGCCGTCAGAGCCGGGGGCCTTCCCTGCCGAGAGCGAATCAATGGCTCTCAGTATCTCCTCACTTGCCATTGGATGGTTCAGTATTTCCCTTGCCGCGTCAGACAACACTGAGAGTGAGAGTTCATCTGGGAATGCCTCGATATCAGATGGTGGGGCTGTCTCGTTATTTGCATACAACAATTCGTAGAAGGAGCGAAACTCCTTGTTAACTTCTTGAGCCGTAGGGACCAGTGCTCCGTCCGCTCTCTCGATCAGGGGAATATGATGAGTGCCATTTTCTTGCCGAACCAATCTGGCCAGTAGTCTGCTGGAGCGTTCTCCCTCTCCATATTGTATTGCAGATCTAGGGTAATCTAGGAACTTACGTTCCCGGTCGGCATGACCCCTGAAAGTGTCTAGAGCAGTTCTGATCTCGCCAAGTGTGACAGTGGATGGGGAAGAGGCATATTGCGCTTTGACCTGAGCAAGTAGGAGCTTGCTCTCCTTGATGGTTCTACAGATCCTTTTAAGAATCCCAGATTCCTTTGCCAGGGGATACCCCGAATGAAGGTTTTAAAGGTGCCACATAGAGTAGCCTGTGAATCCACCGTCCCAGTGTTGATCTCAAAGTATTTGTCAATACTTGATCCGATTTCGGATTCAAAGACATGATCTAGCAGTGCATTCGGTTTCAGTCTCCATGATCGCACCATCTCGCATCTCTCACCCCATATCAATGACATTGTGATTGGAGACTGGTCCGAGAAGGTCTGGGGCAGAATTGACATCTGTCCGATACGTCCAACAAGAGTATCCGACAGCAACCATCTGTCAATCCGTGATTGCGAATCATGCACCGTAGAGTAGAAAGAAAACTCTCGGGACGATGGGTGTAGTAGTCTCCATGCGTCAACTACGCACAGTGAGGCTTGCTCCTCTATAATGGTCTTAGCCGCCTTTATCAGCAGACGAGTCTTGGTACTGGACGTATCAAGGTCGCTGTCAACAATAGTTTTAAAATCTTCACCCCATAGTATAGGGGCAAGGTGGAACTGGACTAGTAAGGTGGAGAGTTGACAGTAGATTCATTGTGTCTCTCCAATCGCAAGTCAAGCAACGTTTTAAACTTTTGTCCCTGGGGTCCGGAGAACTGACAGTAGGCACTGGGAGTAGCAGCAAATCGCGAGGGCCAGTCCATCGTGGCCACGGGTGACGAAGTGCTGTAAGGTTGCAAGTAGCGGGAGTATGAAGGTGGATCAGGTTTCCCACAGTTGGGGGCCGGGGGTCAATGGTGCCCAGAACAGTCATCGCAATTTCAGCATGGGTACAGCCTTGTCCCTTCCCTGCAAGACATGGATTGTCCCTCGTGCCCTTCCCCCTCGAGGCCAAGGGCCATGGAAGCCTACCGCAGATGGACCCAGTCCCGGAGCGGGTAGAGGTGACAGGCGTCTCATGGATCACCAGCCGTGAGCCCCAGAGGCTCAGGATATTCTGGCTCCAATAATCTAACACGGCAGCGTCCTGGGCAAGAGGGGGGGGGGCAGCTCTCGACTGTGCAATCAACACACTACCAGGCCCAGGGTCCAGCTCAGGCTGCAGAGTGGGGAGCTGGCTCCGTGTGTAGAGCTCGGGTGAGCCACACTATCAGGGGTCAGTGCGGGGCAGCCAAGCAGAGTAATGTGAGGTCAGGACCTCATGCAGCGCAGTAGTGTCACCAGGGGCACAGGCACCGGCATCCAGTGCAGGCTTCTCCGTAAAATAGGCTAGTCGCACCCACCCAACTCTGGCAGCGGGAGGAGCTGCCATACAGATGTATCAAGAGGGCGAAATAAGGCTCAGTGTCGCGCTCCGCCTACTCCCAGTGGGTCTCGTCACAGCACAGCCTCCACCGAGCGTTCCACACCCCACCTCGGTCCAGCTGGATATGGGTGTGATTCCGGACAAACAGGCCGAGGGCAAACAAGGCCCAAAGAGCTTGAGTGGGTGCAAGTAGTCCCTCGGGGCCAGTCACCCATGTTATGATTTATGCAAACCCAGGCTCGGAGGTCGGGCCAGTCTAAGGTGCCTGCCGAAAAGCTTGGGCGAGGCCGCGGGAGCAAGGAGCTCAGGCTGGCGCAGGGGAGAGCCCTGGAGCCTCAAATCAGACCCTCAGGATGCCAGGGATGTAGCCAACCTACTGTTCAAGGTTTAAAGTCCGTAGTGCGCAAGAAGGTTCAGTTCACGCTGTGCAAGTGCGACGGGCTGTCGGAGCAGAAATTCACGTGGCCATCTTGGATCCAGCGCAACCGCGCCCCCTGTTAAGATGGATTTCTGAACTCTGACCTGGTGGGCAGAGGTTCAGTAGGCCAGGCTAGTTTCCTGGAACAGGGTAACCTTCTGGACAAGCTGGACCAATCACGGTAGCATTCTCAGGAGGGGTGAGGGTGATCGAAAGCCCACAATGAGCACCAACAGCAAACGATACCACAAATTACTTTCAATCAGGTGTATATTATAAATATAGATACATTTATTAAAGGCCTTTTAAGTAAAACACAAATTAAATATTCAGCAGTAATAAAACCAACACAACACTAATCTAGCAAACATATGTACATCAACCAAGGGCCAACAGGGATATTACTTGGTACAGTTCCACAACCTGTAAAGAAAAGGGTTATACAGTGCGAATATCTCTGTGGCAGTCCTTCACAATTCAAACCCTAACTGAGAGGCAGTCCAGTCCCTAAAATGAGGGGAGCTTTGAGCTTAAAAGTACTTTCGGTGCTGGCGCACGCGATCGTACGGTTAAGTCAAAACTGGGTCTCTTTCAGGGGCTGTAGCAACTCAGGAAGGTGGGTGAGGCAGTGAAGAATAAGTTCCCACTATTCGAGGAGGGTCTACCCCAGAAGGCAGAAGAGGATCCAAGAGTTGGGAATAACTCGGGAAAGCACAGGCTACCTTGATAAAGAAGAGTGGCCCTCAGGGGACACTCATGCGTAAAAATGGATGTATGCGCCAGAGGCCACCGGTAAGGGTTGCAAGTACTCACCAACCCTTGGCGCACTCTGGACCAAACTTCAGCAGTCGAGTCCACTTCGGTGTCAGGTTAAAATCCTGCAGTTTTGCGCGGCTCTGTGGATTTCAGGGGCTGCATTCCAGGGATGATTCTGTGGCAGGACAGTGGCGATTTTTCAGCTCCTGATGAAGGGATCAGGCCAGTTCCACTGCGGTGAGTCTAGGGGCACAGGGGGACACAGCAGCAAGGCACCCATGAAGTTTGACACCACAGCTGGGTGACACAGTGACCATGGTATGCTTGTGTTCCGGCATACTCTCCGAATTCCAAACCTAGGAATGCTGGGTAAACAAAACTCGGCGGGGGAGTGCCTTATACCCAGAGCATACAGTCTCCAAAAGCATAAGTAAAAATTCGAGACAGCAGCGGTTCTGGGCAAAGGTCCCGTACAAGCTGATCAGTTAACTGGGCGGTCCAGGAACACTTCCGAAGAGGCTCATTTATCAGGTTAAGGTGGAGGTGCTGAGAATAGTTGGTCCCACTATTTCAATGGGCCGAAGCACCCTTGCATGCCTTCTAGGTTCGACGGGACAACAGCGGGCTCTGTGTACCAAACCTTCAGCTGGTCATCAGCGGTTTCGCTATCTGCTTCATTGATTCAGGGTACTTGGCTCCTTTACTAAGTATGGTGTGAACTCAGAAGATCGACCTGGAATGGGTGTAAATTGCCTTCTCTTATTCAAAATCTGCTTGACGCCAAAACAAAGAGAAACCAATAGGAGATCTGCTCACATACAGCCATCCCAGACGTGGACCAATCACGGACCACGGTGGTCCCAGTCATCCCAGCACACCAGACATCCCAGCGACCAGGATGTGTATTGGAACTAGACAGCTCCAGCCCACATCGTGGAGGCATGCAGAAGCCTGTGAAAGCTTCGGTTTGCGCAGGAGTCTGCATGACCAAATAAAGAATTTCCCGGGTCTGCTCGATCTGGGGAAGGCAAAGGGACAAGATGGCCAAAGGCCAGAACAAAGGACCTTGTGGCATGGCCTTTTTAGGCACTGGCCACTGTCCTGGGCCAAATGCAGTAAGCACAGTATGGACCCTTAAAAATAGTTGAAAACACATTAAAAGTAACAGCTGCCACCAGCTCTGTCCAAGGCACAATTGTACATTCACTGAAGAATCCTAAGAGGGTGTCTAGGGCCTTAAAAATGAAAAAGGGACCCGAGCGCACTACACTGTAAGGTACTTTGTGCACTGATAAAATGTTACTAAAGAATAGCAACAAAGTGAAAGACTAAGGGAAACAATGTCTCCAGTACTGACTGTTTTAAAGGCATGCCAGTTTCCCCCATAACAAAGCGAGTGAAAACCCAGCGGAGTACAGCAGAAGGCTGCGCTCCACTGGCAAAAGTCAGGCTAGGATGGTCAGACAACAGCAAAAAGTTGGGGGGTTCAGAAATGGAGGGAAAATTACTCATAAATGGAAATCTATCCTAACAATGCCCCATTATGCCATGGTATTGTAAGTTGTCTAGCACACCTCCTGCCATTTTCACAGTTTCTTGGAGCTTCATGGTCTATAAGAGGTATTCTAGGGGACTAACATACTAGAAGGAGGAGAAAGGATAGGCTGCTGTGATAAAATGTTGATGTATGCATATCTGAAATGATAGGCCTCTCTCTGGTGTGTACGTTTTGGATATTTTGTGAGTTGTCTGGAGCAGTAGTAAATATGTGCTACAGCTTGCTAATGTAAATTGTTTCTGTTGTTGTTTGTGGTATCTATCTAGAGTGTGGATATTTTGTGAGTTGTCTGGAGCAGTCGTAAATATGTGCTACAGCTTGCTAATGTAAATTGTTTCTGTTGTTGTTTGTGGTATCTATCTAGAGTGTGGATATTTTGTGAGTTGTCTGGAGCAGTAGTAAATATGTGCTACAATCTAGAGTGTTATTTAAGGAGTGTGGAGCGATGTGTCGATGTATCTGTGGTAGGGTAACGTGGTATTGAGGAACATTTAGTGTAGACACCTCTTCAGGTGCTGTAGGGTCCATTTTGTGGAACCTGAGTTTTTTCCTGTGAAGTAGTCGTGTCAGAGTGGGAGCTAGAATGCTTTTGAGGTGGTTACGTTAGCATGCCTTGCCGACCTATTAGCAACTCGGGACAACCTTTTTCACATTGAAACATCGCTAGGTCACATGTATTTGTTGATATCCATGCAAAACAGATCCCCCAGCTTTTATGACTTCTAATGCCATAGTAGGTGTTGTTAGCCTAAGTTGTTCTGCGTCAGTTGGCACTATGCTATGGCACACATTCAGGGCCCAAAGTGGCCCAAGAGCTCCCTTTTGACTTCTCACTAACATCTCAAAGGAACTCCCATTGTAGCACCATTCAGTGTTACATGGGGTTATGGTACGTGCCACTGTCTGATCACCACGAAGTAGCCACTAACAGAGCCAATCGTCCCAACCCCTGCATTGCCATGCTGGCAGGTGCCCTAAGTGCCAAGGACGAGTATACTCGTCCTTTTTACATAGACTTAAAAGCCTGGCACTTAAACGTGCAATTTGTCTTTAAATCCTGTAACGGCTCTGGGCAATGTCACTGCCCAATGTGCTTTACATTTCACCATGTGCTGCTAATTTGACACTAGTTCCAGAGATATATCCCTTGCAGAGAACGATAAAGGAGCCCAATATCAGTAACTTTACCCCGGCCACACAGTCTCTGAAGGCTTCCCCTTCCCCACTGTTTGAAGGGGTCACACCCCCTCATGCCCACAGAAGTTTCGGTCTAGCTGCATCACTGCTTAACACCATATCGTGTACTTTATCTCCCCCCACCTGCCCCCCTTCATTATCAAGACTCTATGCTGTATGGTGTTGAATAGGCCTTCGGCCTCATGAGGCAATGTGGGCAGGCGTTGAACACACCCTTTATTAAATAAAATTAAAAAAAAACGCTATTCCGTTTTCCTTCCCCTTGACAAGCGGGCATAAACAAATAAACATAGTTCTGTTCACTAAAATAGCATTGCACACAAGAGACCAGATCCATCTGTGCGCGAGTGTGACTGGCAGTTCTAATGACGTCATCGGACCGAGGCAGCGGTTAACCCTGAATGCCATGAATAAAAATAAATCAGATAGCGATTGTCAAATCTTCAAGGAACTTAAAATCATAATTCAGGAAAGTGAGACGCACCCTTGTCATACAATCCGTCTGAACAAAGACATCAGATACAGTGTCAATATGGCTCCTTATCGCCTACTAGGAACTTCACATCTCACTGGCGTGATTTAAAAAAAAAGGCAAATATTATGTTTAATGGCCGGCCTAATGATGTCACTGTCTGGCAGAACATGAGCAGACGGAACCTGAACTTTTCAACCTGATGGCGGAGGCAGACATGGGAGGTGGGCGGCTGCTGTCGAGCGAGGTTGGCGGCCATTTCCAGAGGCTGACCTCACCCTGGGAGTGTTCGAGAATAATTCACGTCTGCAGGCAGCAGAGCAGGCAGGAAGTGCACAATGAAGCCGTGTTCTGGCATTTCCAGACACCTGTGAGTCAGCGCAGTGTTCGTGGATCCGTAAACTCAGCTCAAACTATTAAAGCTGCTGTTGCCCGATTTGGTTGTAACTGAGACCTTTGGTGACAATTAAACGGCCATAGTCAGGGTCTGTGCGTCTTTTAAAGATTATGCGTAACCAAACGTGTGGACCCAGCTGCGCATACAGCACATGTATACGTAGGTTTAAGGCCTCATGGGGCATACAATTGTCACGTGCACCAAGGAAAAAGTGGGCCACAGTTTCAATTGGCAATTCACTCCTTAAGTGACGGACTGTCTGAATAGTATAAGTACCGAAGGGGGAGTTTTTTGGGTAAAATGTGACACAAATTGTGCATTTGAAAGAATATTTATTCAGCAACACTGCATGGTCAAAACCACTAAACGCAGAGTAACTCATCAAACGGGCCCACTTTGACCTAAAAAACTGGACCACACTAGCACTTCGCGTTCGGGCATTGGCCATTTGCCCTACAGGCCAGTCTGAGCTTGTTTAAGGCAAAGGGGCCTGTGGGTAAAATTGACAGAGGGCCAGGGACGTCATTTCCCCAAAATGCCAGGGGTAGGGGAAGTGATATCACACAACCACTGACCTCTGATGACATCACAGGAAGTGATGTCATTTAAACCCACCCAAAGTGACATCAAGGGAAGCGATGGAACATGTCCGTTCACCCTTGATAAAACAGTCTCACATATCATTGTTTCTAAGTACACTACTTAAAATATGGTTACGATTTAAATTTAGAGTGATATACATCTCATACAAGAATGAATCACCATATGTATCGATAATATCAGTGCGTATAGGCCCATATTACCAAATTACTGTCAATGCAAAAAGACGTCCAAGGCCAGACGATAATGATGTTATTATATAGTACTTATGCTTAAAGGATAGTTCCGGGACTTTTTTTTTATTGTCCCTACGGTTCGGCCATGTGTTTTTAAGCATAACTCGGTAGATCGTAGAAAACTTTCCTATGGACCTTACCCGACTTTTCGTCCATTAACGCACTCGAAATCAGCCGCCATTTTCTGATAATCCTATCATTTCCCCCCATCGCCCTGGCTCACCTGCTTTTGCGGCACTAAATCAAATCCCCCGCCCCTGAGCCTGACATCAGCAGACGCGTACCGCCCATTTCCCAACGCCAAAGCACGTTTCGTGTCAACAATCGCTGCGCCTCAGCTAATGACGTGTCGCCATGGAAATGGCAGGACGCCTCTTTCCTCAATAAGTATAAACACACCGTTTCACAACACACAGCAGCAGATTTTCGATTCCATTACTCTCTCTGTGTTACTTTGAGTATTCTGTAACTCGTTTCTGTGCTCTGGTCAGCTACCTTCGCCGCTTCTCGGCCTTGTGAACACCTGTACCATCTCTGTAAATTATTTTACTTTCTTTACCACACAATGGCTACAATAATGCCATATATGTACGAGCCCGAGTACACCGAGGAAGAACTACTGGAAAGGCAAGCACGCGAAAACGATGGGGATTCGGACGGCAGTTGGGAGGACCAGTCAACGGATGAAGAGCCTGGACCATGTCGCATGGACGGCGTCTCCACCTGGTGCACGTGCAATCGGTGCGAGCTAATGCCAACTGAGGAGGAGAACTGCTGCTGCCGAGAAAACTCGGGATGCCTGGCCTACATTTCGGAAGGCGAGCCAAGTCCGCAATGCATCACCGAGCTGCCAGAGTTCAGGGAAGCCTGCCTCTCACGGACCGTGTTGAGGATGATGATGGTGCTTATGCACGAACTTTGCGGCACTGTTCGTCCGCGTAATCCGAGTAACGAGTAAGTATACTCTGGTTGTGATGTCAGTGATGCCACTACTATTTCATGGTCGTCTCATCATTCGAATGCATGTAAATTGGTTCCATGTTGTGCATTTTCTAGATAGAATTTTTTTCAAAGCAGAATGACATTTTTTACCTGAATCGACAGTGATAAGAAAGTTGTCATTTTAATACAGTTTGCATCTTTCATTTTCACAGGTGGTACAGGCTGGTGGCCTATCGTTGCTTCACTTGGTGGCTTCACGGGAGGCTCGGACACCGCGTTCGGAGAGTAATACCTGCCTGTGCGGTACTTGCCATTAGACAACATTTCCCCAGCGACAGTGGACAATACCGCGGATTTTCCCTGGATGTGCTGCAACCGCAACTTTACAATGTGTAATGTTTATTATTTATGTTCAATTGAAATTAAGATCTAAAATAAAACCCAACATATATTTTAACAATGGTTGTTTTGATTTTTTAAATGAATCTAGTGTGTCTCCACTGAATAGTCTTCCTGCCTGCTGCTGACTAACTGCCTAGGCATCCAGGGTCTCCAGGGTGAACTGCACCCATATATTCTCCTGGGAGGGTGAGGTATTTATAAACTCACCCCCCTGCCTTCCATGCACTAGATCCTGCAGCCTGCCTCTTACATGCAGTTAGATGGCCTCTCCTTGGTGAGGCCCTGCGGCAAACGAGTCTTGTCTGCACGACCACCGCCCCAATCCACCCCCCGCCCTATCAAAGGCAGTTCGCACGGGGGTACTTGTGCTGGCAAGTGGAGCTGTCAGGGAGCGATAAAGGCCAAGAGGTGCCAAAGACCATGTACACTTCAAAGTGGTCTATAGAGCATGGGTTGTTGTTCCCATGTCTACCTCCAGACCCCGTGTCTCCTGCCAAGCATCCCCCTCACGCTGGACGGCCCCCTGCAATCCACATAAGTGTGTCTCCATTCACGAGTCTTCCTGTGTCTTGTCTGCACGACCACCGCCCCAATCCACCCCCCGCCCTATCAAAGGCAGTTCGCACCGGGGTACTTGTGCTGGCAAGTGGAGCTGTCAGGGAGCGATAAAGGCCAAGAGGTGCCAAAGACCATGTACACTTCAAAGTGGTCTATAGAGCATGGGTTGTTGTTCCCATGTCTACCTCCAGACCCCGTGTCTCCTGCCAAGCATCCCCCCTCACGCTGGACGGCCCCCTGCAAACCGCATAATGCCACGACATATACACGTCATTCATTCACAAACACACCCCTGTTTCGAATTCTTTATAACCCACTTCATATTTCTAATGAGAACTTCTTTGCGCTTTGCTAGTCAACCCGTGAAGGTGCTGGTTATCTGCTCTTCGT
The DNA here is from genome assembly GCF_040938575.1 of Ambystoma mexicanum. Classification (NCBI taxonomy): domain Eukaryota; kingdom Metazoa; phylum Chordata; class Amphibia; order Caudata; family Ambystomatidae; genus Ambystoma; species Ambystoma mexicanum. Next base: position 98,277,160 of record NC_090936.1, on the reverse strand, counting down.
CTCTGTGAACTTCCGTGACCACTTCGAGGAAACTCGTCAGTTTGCAACCTGTGAACTGCTCCCTGTTCTACGACAAGAAACTACTCTGATCCCGGAATCTAACTGTTTGTTCGTCAAGGTAAGGCCATGTACCATAATCATTTTGCGTCCAATTTCTTTTCGTTCAAGACAGTACATGCAAGGAACTAGTCACATGTTCTGAGTTTAGTCAAATTATTTTTCTATTTTTTTTAAAGTTATTCAAATACTTATCTGCATGTGAATAACGTGTATAGTTCCAAGAACCAAAACGAACCTTGCATTGAGCCTTTTATGTGTCATTTAATTTTTTAACACATTGGTATTCATAGAGAATTGTTGATCTTTACTTTTCAGAACTTTCCACAATGCCTGCCTGTTGCATTGGCGGTTGCCCTTCGAAGACCCATAATAAATCTGAAGGTACTATAATGCATGTTTTCCCTAAGACAATAGATCAGATAAGAGAATGGGTCCGATATTGCGGATATCCACCGTCTGAGCTTGAAAGTAGAGTCCTAGAAGTCTTTGCGGACAAGAGGGGTGATCGATACCGCATCTGCAGCAGGCACTTTAGCTCTGACATGTACTCCACATCATTGCTAATAAAGAAGAACACACCGCGAGCGAGGCGAAAATTGCTCTCAACCGCTATTCCCACTCTATTCGTCCACATCCCTCCACTGGTGAGTCAAGTTTACGTATTTATCTCTCGGCCTTGCGGTAGTGTGTAGCATTAGCTAACAATAATTTCCCCATTTATGTATCCACTCAATATGAAGGCGGAAGATTCTCCATCCGTGTCGTTATTGCAGTCATCAGCCACTTCCATTAGCGAAGCTTGGAGAATGGAAAAAATGTCTATTGATAGTACATTCGTGGGCAAACGGTTCAGGCTAGCCGGTGATGGACAGTGCGACAGCCCAGGATTTTCAGCCAAGTACTGCACCTACCACTTTCAGGACATGGAAAGTAAGAAAATTGTGAGTTCGGTGGTCGTGCAGGTGTCACAAAGTACATCCTCAGTGGCCATGGAGAAAGTTGGCTTTGTAGCATCATTGCAAGAACTACAATCGCGGGGAATGGTGATCGACCTGATAGCCACGGACAGACACGTTTCAATTGCCAAGACAATGAGAGAACAGTACAAAAATATAAATCACCAATTTGACGTTTGGCATCTTGCAAAATCAATCAATAAAAAATTGTCGGCTGCAGGTAAAAAAAAAGAATTGCAAGGTATTTCACAGTGGTCCAAGTCAATCAGCAACCATCTTTGGTGGAGCTCAAAAACATGTGGAGGGTCGTTGGAAATTCTACTGGAAAAATGGCGGTCAGTAATGCCACACTGTACGAACGTTCACCGATGGAACACGAACCAACATTTCCACAATTGTGAACATGGCCATTTGTCCACAGAGGAGGCACGGAAGAAGAAGTGGTTGATTCCTTCATCACCCACTCACAAAGCCATTGAAAAGATTGTATTTGATAAAACTATAACAAAAGCTTTGAGGGGACTCACGGAATTCTGCCACACAGGAGATTTGGAGGTGTTTCACAATATGTGCCTAAAGTACAGGCCAAAACGATTGCATTTTGGCATGGAGGGCATGATAAATCGGACTCTTTTAGCGGTCTTGGCACATAACCATAATGTTGGCCGTCAACAAAGTAGGACGACCGGAACTTTAGGGAGGCTTCGCTACAATAAGGCCTTCACTAAAAGAAGTAAACAATGGGTGATCAAACCAGTGTTTGAGGATATGCAATATGAGTTTATTGAGAAACTTATTGTTGACGTCCTAGATAGGCACATAAATGGAGTTGTGAACGAACCTGTGCAGGGGACAACTGCATTGCCACCCAACATTGCCTCTGTTCCATGTCCACCTAAAGAAGAACTCATTGAGAAATACACATCACGGTTTAAATGATTGTAATTTGATTGTCTGTTCTCTCGAGTCTCCTCATGTCGCAGGCCCATTGAATATGTGTATCTATCCAACCTTGTTCATTTGCGCATTAAATTAAACCAAACAGTATTATAAATCATTTTTCAAAAAATATAGAATGTCTCTGTATTTATGGTTCTGTGGGGCTGCAAAGCACGCAGACAAAATGCAAAGATGGAGTGTAAATTTCAAGTCCTGTGAGAATGCCTTACACTGAATGTAGCTAACTAGGAATGTGTGCTCGTTCAAAGTGAAGGTCAGCTGCTTTGATTTTTTCTCGGGTGCCAGAATGGCCCACGACTCAGTATAAGGTTCTATTGTATTTTGACCTTGACAGGCCGGGACCACGTAAGAAACGATAATGAATATAATTTCAGAAACGAAAGCCATTTCATGTTCGTTCATTAGAAGAAATAACGTCGGCATAGAAGGAGTGGTATTTCGGGGCTGCCCTACGCACAGACACAATGGAAAATGCAAATATAATGTAAGTAACTCTTTAGATGAGTTTATACCGCAATTTAATTACTATACAGTAGCTTTAAAGACGGGTTAAGTTGTACTTGTTCGTTCTATGTGGCATATTGTTTTGTACCGCGCACTATCTTGGGGAGAACCGTCTACTTTTACGGAAGCACCTCAAAACCTTTGCTTCTGCTTTCTCTCTCCCTCTCCCCTGCTACAACTGGTCCACTGTCTGCGATCTCGGTCCTGGGCCCTTCCACTCTCCACCTGCACTCCCTGTCAACCCCTGCACTGATGGACTGTCTCAGTATCCTACAGCCCCCCCTTGACGTTTAAAACCCAGTTGCACTGTCCTAGCTATGAAATAATTTCCCGACCGAATATATAAAATGAATAATTTTAATAAAGATCTGATGGTGAGACTAATTTCATTGTTTATGTTTTTCAAACAGGTACATCATGCATTACTGCATGTGTCACGAGTACCAGACACCGGCGGACGGCTTTTTTAACCGCCAGTTGCTTCTCCGCGTGAACAACGTTACCACCCTGACCATTTTATGGGACGATCGCCAAGTACAAGTATGCCCTTACGCGGTACTAACGGCTAGATGTAACATACAGACCGTTGTGGTGGCCTAGTGCCTCGTTGTTGGAACAGCCATGCGATTATCAGTGCGACCGAAGAGCTTATTTTACCGTTAACCAACACCCTGTTTACTGCACACGAACATCGCTTGCCTCAAGACGAACTATTTTGGATCGAGAGCAAATAAAAATGAAAATCGCTGAATATTCTCTAAACATTTGATGTCCAATAAATGTACTTTGCCAAATGTACAATCTTGCAGTTTGCTTTTAAACCACAGTTTCATATTCCGAATTGTGGCGCTGTATTGTGAGATGATCAAAGACCCTGTGTACAGCAAAGGAACATCGCGTGCCTCAAAACGAACTTTTTGGAACCTGAGCAAATAAAAATGCAAATCGCTGAATATTCTCTAAACATTTGATGTCAAATAAATGTACTTTACCAAATTTACAATCTTGCGGTTTGATTTAAAAGTACAGTTTCATATTGCGAATTGTGGCGCGCTGTGTTGTGAGCTAATCTGTGTTGGTTTCCGGGTTCTGTGTGGAGTCGCGTAGAAGACGCCTGGGCGCGTTTGCCTACGCAGCACAGTCACGTCACGGATAGAGGCGGGGAATATGAATGTTTTGATAAAGTCTGTTTCAGGGGCGGGGGATTTGATTTAGTGCCGCAAACGCAGGTGAGCCAGGACGATGGGGGGAAATGATAGGATTATCAGAAAATGGCGGCTGATTTCGAGTGCGTTAATGGACGAAAAGTCGGGTAAGGTCCATAGGAAAGTTTTCTACGATCTACCGAGTTATGCTTAAAAACACATGGCCGAACCGTAGGGACAATAAAAAAAAAGTCCCGGAACTATCCTTTAAGCACTTCATAAAGAAAAAATATACCTACAATATCACCCAACCTGTGTTGGTACTCATTTATCAACCTCAGAAGGATGACAGGGTGAGTTGATCTTGCCGGGAGTCGAACCTACAATCTGAAGATCACACACACATTGCAGCAGCGAGCCCTCAACACACTGAGCTATCTTACCGGCTACAGCTATCAGAAAACCAGCCAATCCAAATGCTGCCGGCCACAGCCCAGAGCCTCTTTTTTATTTTTTTTAAACTTTTTTTTTAAGGGTAGCAAGGGAGACCACAGGGGTAGCAAGGGAGACCTCAGGGGTCGCAGATGCGACCCCTAAATGACATCCCTGCAGAGGGTACTATTGGAGCTGTGTGTTTAGGCGTGAGAACTCTTGCCAGAAAGAGCCTAGTCACCTAATCAGGCTTTGCTGACAAGTTATTTGCCCAATATTACTCAATGGGCCTCATTACGACCCAGGCGCTAATGGGTTAACGGCGCCGTAAAAGGCTGCGGCGCCGTTAACCTATTAGTGCCTAATTACGAGGTCCCTTTGCGGGACCCGACCTTAACGGCTGGTGTAGACCAGCCAATAAAGTAGGGACCATTAAAGGGACCTTGGTGCTAATTACGGTACCGCAATTTGCGGCACCGTACTTAGCGCCTTCCCCATTCCCATTGAGCCCTATGGGGCAAAAATGGGAATGGGGAAGGGCCATGGAGGAAGGGGGAATTACCGCCCCGCCAACCTTGTAATGGGGTGGTAATTCCCCCTTTCTCCATGGCGGAGTCGGTAACTTACCGGCATGGACCATGGTGCTAATAGCACCATGGTCTTCCACCAGGGTCGTAATGAGGCCCAATTTGTTCAAGCGGGAAATCCACTCTCCCCTTTGAAAATCATCTGCTCTCCTATTCTTCATGCACTCCGTCTTCTCTTTCCATAACCCCCACCCCACACATTTCACCTTGCAATGGCTACATTCTTCGTCGTCCATCAGTTCCCTATCCCTCTCAGCATCATTCCACTTCTCTCATCACCGTCCACCCACTCTTCCCTCCAGCATAAGAAAAACTATTGTTACACATGAAAACAGTATATCACAGACTCACAAGAGCCTGATAAGGGAATCTCAATGAATCATGCCCTAGGATTAAAAATGGTGCACCTTTTATTCAACATGCACGCATTAATTGAGTACAACAGTACAAACCCAAAGCAAAAGAGAAGAAAACAGTGTGGCGAAGTTCCCTTCCCATCTGCTCTCCCCTTGCTGTTCCACCCACTGCAGCAGTCGCCTTCCATTCTCTCCCTGTTACCACCATTACTGTTGACCACCACTCCCACGTACCCCCAACATGCCTCCTTGGCCTGGCGGGGGAGATTTGAAGATGATGCTACCTCTCACCTGTGAGGACTGAGCAATGATGCCCCCAGTCCTTACTCCATTTCAGGTTCAGTGCGCTCCAATAATGCCAGTCTCAACACTGTGGCTACTCCCAGCAGGCTGTGCCACCGGAGAGAGGTTTGGTGTCCCGCCATCTTGCTGTGAAAGACAGACGCCCCCAGAATTGTGCAGCATAGAATATGACATTTTGTGGCTTAAAATATTACATTTTGGAGCAACATTTTTGATTTTTGGACGCATTTTTACAGCACATTTTTATTTGAGTTGAAGGTACAAGGGAATACTAGTATGCAGGCGAGCTCAGGTACAACACCAAAAGCAATTGAAAAAATAACCAATATCGTCCAAGGCGACATATACATTTGAAAGGGATCAGGTATTAATATCGCCACATATATGGTCGCCGTAAATAATATCGCCGGGAAAATGTTGTGGCGATATTATTTGGGTGACCATATATGTGGCGATAGGGGTAAAAAAAAAAATGTAAACAGAAAATAAAACATGCAATAACGTCGCCACAAAAAACGACCATTTTTCGGCAATATTTTTGTATGGCGATATTTTTGTGGCGACATTATTACATGGAACCATTTGAAAACAACATCTGCTACTTTGTATGGTGCATATGAATGGTCTCTATCATAATATATGGAACAACTCTAGTAAGACGTGAGTGAGGCTTTTTTGGAAAAGCATACACTGCAAACTAAATCCCTTCTAGGGACTCCTACTTGTGGCAGGAGAGGCACAGTTAAGAAATGATATGTCCAGAATCACACACTTTGGTTAAGTGGTGAAGTTGGAATTTGAGCCTCGTCTGACATGTAGGTACTTAACCACATATATTCTCAGCTCACGTTGGTCCACATATATGTTAATGTTTGGGTTTGAAAAGCTAAATGAATATTCATTTTCACAAGATGACTTTAAAAGTCTTATGATAAACCAACCTGGGGATAGTATATCATTGTAGAAACCTCGTAGTCAAAATGAGCACAGCTCATTTTATTTTGAATCATGAATTGCAAGGAGGGGACCACTTATATTTGCTCTTTTGTGCTTTCGGGGGCCCTCCATGTAAATTGAATTGTTTCCACAGGTAGTGGAAAAGTAAATAGTAAGATACAGGGATAGTTTCCTTTGCTCCTCACTTTTCCACTATTTGTCAGGAGAAGTGTAAATGATTCCTGCAATTGAAGATTATGAAAGCCATCTGCAATGGATTCCTTTAGAAACGACCTGCTTTTAATAAGCCTTAATGTCAGGGGGATGCCATAGGAACCCACTGGTGTTCCGCCAGCATTAAAAGACATGCAGGTGGAAAACCAAGCGGATTTGGCAGGAAAACCTGGAAGATCAGGTTAAGTCCCCTTTGCTCTCCAGCTCCAACTGCCAAATACACAGAATCCAGTGGGGCGTACATGCTACTTTTTCCACTCTGAATGACTTGTAAAATTACCCACTATAACTAGCTTTATTTTCACCGTCCTGAATTGAAGCCTACACATTCCAGCATGCAAATTAACGAGACCCAACAAAAAATCTCCTACAGACAAAAGGTGAAATAAAATGCATAACAAAGATATTTCTTCACACAGCTTGTTCTGTATCCCTATAATTTCTCATCATCCAGCAATCATACCTACATTGCTTATTAAAACCTTATATAATTCTAAGAAAAAAAGTGCCGTCGCAGCAGTCGGTGAGTCGTCCTCATTCCCAGTCTGCCGGTATCCTGGTGGAAAATCCGTCAGGATAGCGGCAAATGCACCTACTGTTTGCAAGGCCTGATATCCTGGCAATACCAGGATATTACAGTTGCGGAACTACCGTTAAAATCCCCATTCCATGGAGGGAGGATTTGCCAGTATTCTCGGCACCGGCAATACCAGTGCCGAGAATACCGGCTGTTTTATGCCGGCGGGGGCCTGAGTTACCTTCAGCTCTTGGTAAAGTTCTGGTATATGTTAATGTGGCACCTTTTTACCAGACCGGCATGCTCATAATGCAGCCCACTGTCCGTTATCTGTTCCCATCACTTCCCTCTGTAAATGGTCTGCTTGTGAGACGTGTTGAAAAGATAAGACCTCACTGGGAGGTCATGTGTTGCCCTGGCTGTTTGTCTTTCTGGTGTGGTGCGAGAGACAAAGCAGTGGGCCTGTTGGCTTGTGTCCCTTGTCCATCTGTTAAATCTGCTTCTTAAGAGGTCACGCGTGGCAGTGAAAGCTCCCACTCCTCTCACTGTGCAACTCCTCCCTGCCCTTCGCCCAATAACAGACTTGGGCGGTTTTGTGTGTGGCTGCTGTATTTTGGCGGGAGTTAACAACACCGTAGCCTCAGGTCGACATCTGAGCTAGGTCCCTGTCTGTACCTCATGTGAAGAATAACACTTAGGGCCTCATCACGAGTTGGGCAGTATCCCGACTGGGATACCGCCCAACTATATTTGCGTTACCACCCACCTGTCCGGTGGTATTAACGCCGGATCACGGGTTGAGTGGTAAATGTAATTCCCCATTGGGTCCATTGGACTCAATGGGGACTTTGCAGTGCAATTACCGCCGGTGGTATTACCGTGCAGTAATTTCACCAAAAATAGGCATTTTTCCGGCGCATTTGTAAATGCTGCCATACTCGTGTTTGGGCGGCCCCTTAGATGCAACGGTAATAGCGTTACCGCCGCATTTAAGGGCTACCGCCCAACTCGTGATGAGGCCCTTAATATTCACAGGGGGTCCCTCTCTGTACATTTACTTTATACTTTACTTATCCCTTTTCCCTTTGCATTTCACTGGACTTTTCACAAGATTTTTACTTTACTGGCTTTCTTTATTTTACACTTTACTTTTTTCACTTGTACACAATTCCCCAACCCAATATTTGGTGGATGGAAGGACTTCCAAGCCCCGCTGCCTCGCATGCATTCCGTGGCCTCCCCGAGGTCTTGTATCCCTGAGCTCGGTTGTTAGAAACTTGTAGCGGTGCAGTACCCTAGTGGTTCGTGGGGGGATGCATCATGGAACGCTGCCATACATCTGCGGTTGCTAATGCCACCAAATAGTTCTCCCACCTGCTTCAACGCCCGCCACGCAAGCAGGGACGTCATTTCACCAAAATGCCAGGGGTAGCGGAAGTAACATCACATGACCCTTGACCCCTAATGACATCACAGGAAGTGATGTCATTTGACCCCCACCCCGAAGTGATATTGCGGGAAGCAATGGAACACGACCTTTCACCCGTTGACAAAACAGGAAGTGGCATCACATAGCATTGTACACTACGAAAAATATGGTTACGATATCACTATAATGTGATGTACATTTCATACAAGAATGGATCGCCATATGTATCAATAAGATCAGTGTGTATAGGCCCATATTACCAAATTACTGTGACTGCAAGCAGACGTCCATGACCAAATGATAACGATGTGTTATTATATAGAACTTACGCTTAAGCGCTTTATATAGAAAAAATATACACCCAATATTTCCCAACTTGTGTTGGTACTCATTTATCGACCTCAGAGGATGAAAGCATGAGTTGAGGTGTTTAATAACAGACTAAATCAGTGACTCTCCCCCCGAAGTGTGCCTGAAATAAACCTTTAATGAGTCTAGCAATTATTGTATAGAATTCCAGAAAGACACATTATTTGGAATTCCTATTCTTTCTTATTTAGGGTCAGTGCTGAAAGTGTTAGACTTGTGGCACTCTTGTTCTTATTTTTCTTATTTTTTTTAAGGGGCCCGAACAAGAAACCCAGTCACTCCAGAAGTAAAGAGTCACATGGTGCTGGCCACAGCCCAGGAGCTTGCATTACAAAAAAAACCCCAAAAAAGGTTGCAAGGTGACCTCTGGCGACCCCTAAATGACGTCCCTGCCTGCAAGAGACCCCTCCTTCCTCAAAGTTCACTGCCCATCACCATAGGGAAACATCTTTGGTTTTACCATGCTAGAAACTGCTGAACTGAATTGAAAAAGAACTGACATATATTTTTTTAAAACATTTGTGGGAAAAGCACGTAAAATGGAGGCTTTCCCTACTGCATTGCCTGGGACCTAGCCGGCTACACAACGGAAGTGGGCCCCTCGGCCCCTACTCACAAATGGCCCCATCTTAACACTTCCTTGCAAAGCCTTCTACGCATTACAGCCACCCAGCACTACAACTCGCACCGGCAATGCACAAGTAGCGGTTTCTCTGGATTCTGTTCTTTGCAAGGTAGCCCCTCTTGTAAGACCTGTGACCCACGACCCCAGCAAGCTTCCTGTCGGTAGCAGCGAGTCTCACTCAGCTACACCTGAAATCCCCTTCATATAGCACTTTTGTTAAGAGCACTGCTCTCCTCAACTGTGGCAGTTAACCCTCCCTATCCATTACACTCGGATAGGTGCCTAGAGGTTTAATGATAACATTTTGCTTTCTATGGGCCTCCTCACAAGTTGGGCGCTATCCTGACGGTAATACAGCCAGGATGCTGCCCAACGTTAATATATCGTTTCCGCTACTTGGTCTGGCGCTATTAGCACCGGATCACAAGTAGTGGTGACAGTGTTAATCCCAATTTTATTCAGAGTCCATAGGACTGTATGGGGCATTTCCCACGTAATTAGCGTGTGCAAATAGCGCGTGATAATTTGCGCAAAAATGGGCATTAAATGGGATTCTGGATACTACAGCCCATTTAGCGCCCAAATCAAGGTTGGGTGGTCCCTTAAATGCGGTGGTAATATCGTTACAGGCTGCAATTAAGGGCTACCGCCCAACTCGTGATGAGGCCCTATGTCTAATGTTAAAGTGACTTGAAGCAGCCATAAGGCAGCAGATAGCCACCCGCCCAAACATGCAAATCAAACAGCAAAAATATCACAAAACAGGGACAAGATTTAGGCGTTGTGATGAATCCAATGTAGTCATCACGGATTTCCTGACAGTGACCTTCTCCCATGCGGCCAGGGGACGGCAGCTACTACCTGATCCTGACCCTGGGGGTGGTTATATGAGGGAGGATCACATGGGAGGAGACAACTACCGAGGAAACATGACTAGATTGGACGAGACACGGTGTCCCCCCTTTCCCATGAGTAAGACACCCTAATACCAGAGTTCTTAATGGTCTATTGTCATTTGGGTCAAGCCCCCACCTTTGACCCAAACACCCACATCTCACACACAACCTTTTGTTTCTGATGTGCCTTTATGTGAAATTTCTGAGAAAAACCATTTGAGAGTTAAAAGTCCAATGACATCCATTGACTCGAACTCCCATAACTACCCAGGTACTGAGACAAGGAAGAGCAGGAGGGAGTTTGTGCAAAGTGACAGGAGCTCGAAGTACAACATGCAGGCTAGTTGTTTTTCCAAGTCTTCATTGTGCTGGACATTTAAAGATAGCAACCGCACTATTGGCTCGAGCAATGCAGGAGAAGACACTGAACCATATGCTGAGGCTCATGAACGCGAGGCACACGGACAGGTGTGGTGGAATGGAGAAGGCCGACAGGGACATGAGGAGAAACGCTGCTTGCGAGCAAGAAGGGCCGTGAAGATACTGGAAACCAAGCAGGAGTTCCTAGATGTTGACTGCTGCATAAAACAGTGTTCTCCAGTCTGGTTTGGAAAGGAAAGCTGGTGTGTGACCACAGAGTCATGTGGGACACTGCAAGACCATCCGCACACTCCAAAATGGAAAGTGGGTGAAGGAAGTACATCGCCACACCGCAGAGGAGTGAGCAGAGTCAGAGAACCTTAAAGGAACCAGTGGGTGCGCCCAAAGCAGCTGGGGAGCCCGGGGTGTTCCAACAAGCATGCCATCAAATGTTTAAATGGTACGAAGTTGGTGATGCAGAAATACCAGAAGTTTGTTTGAATGCAGTCAAGGAAAAGTACAAATTCAACACCCAATCAAGTATAGATACATAAGATGCCAGTGTGGGGGAACATTTTTAGCAAAGGTTACCATAGAGAGATATCCCAAGCATCTGATGCTATATGCTATTGTAGTAAAGCCAACGATCTCTGTATAAAGAAACATATAAGAAGTCCTGGCAGGCGAGTACACCAGGCAGCTGAAATTGTAGAAATAAACACAGAAGAAGTCCTGGCAGGTGAGTACACCAGGCAGCTGAACATGTATAACGATTCCTGGCAGGCGAGTATACTAGGAGACCTGAAAATCTATAAAAGAAGTCCTGGCAGCTGAGTATACCATGCAGCGGAAATTTTATAAAGATTCCTGGCAGGGGAGTACACCAGGCGATCTGCAAAGTTATATGAAATTTGTAAGAAAGATTGTCACAGAACCTACTGGTCAAATAAGAAATTTGGGAGTCCAATAAATGCACAAAGGAACTGTTAGTTAAAGAGACATTTTTGCCATCCTGTTCAAGAATCCAGGGGAAGGGGATCATCCTCTAGATCCAAGGGTCTTTAACTTGGAGAACATTTTCATTGTAGTCATTTTTATACTTTTGGTTTTGAACTCTTTTGCCAACATCAAGATAAAATAATTTCCTTGCAACTCTTTGCAGTTTTGTTTATAGTGCGAGCGTGTCATGAATCGCCCCTCATGGTCATTGTGGCATTTTTAAAAAAAAATGTATTTCAATTCTTAATAACGCGCCAGATCGCCTGTAGGCCTCAATGCACACAACAGTGTTTTCCATTGACCAGAACGTCTTGTATTATCCCTGTTAAGATGGCCGCCACCTTAAACTACATTCCGGGTGTGCCTTTTAATTCGTGGCTCTGTGGTTCATGCTCTTGCAGGAACCCACATTTCCATGATGATGGAAAATGCTTCGGCTCCAAACACCCAAATCGCGGGACCCGCAGTGCATCTCAACGCTAAGGTATTGTTTTGCCTAATCCTTAGCTCAGCGCTTCTTTGTTTTCCATTGCCCTTGTGCTTCCTTGCAATCCCCCGTTTCCGCCTTGCTTCCTGCTCTCTCATAGCTCGTATCTTTTTTTCCCTTTCATTACGGAAATTCCTTGCACTCCTCCTTGCTGCTGCTTGCATTCTGTTTTCTACGTTTCCAGCCTTGCTTGTTGATGTGCTTACCCTGTGGGTTCTATACTTCTGTTGCCTGCTATGCATTCTTCCTGCTTCTGGACCCTTGAAACCCTGCAATTGTCCTGGTTTTTTCTTATGTCGGGTAATCTCCAGAGATCTTGCTTCTTGCTGGCTCCACGCATGAATTCTTCATATTGCCTCAGCCTTCAGCAGAATTTGGACTTTTTCACTACTATTACTTACTCAGACAGAATCCAGACACATAGGGCCTAATTACAAGTCTGGCAATAACCCTGCCGGTGCTTCCGGCGTGTTGCCGCCGGATTCGTAAAATGTTACCAGCGCCTGACTTCCCGGTGCCACCGGGAGATTACAAGTCCGGCGGCCTGGGAAGACAGGCGCTGGTAGAATGGGTTCCATGTAATAATGCCCAATCAAAAATATCGCCATGCAAAAAAATTGCCAAAAAATGGCAGTTTTTTGTGGGGGCATTATTACATGGAACATGCGGGAGACACTCCACAACCCTTTTTTATTTTTCATGGGGAGCGGGGACACCCCCGCAACCCCTGTCCCTATATGTATGGTCACCTATATAATGTCGCCACAACCTGTTCCTGGCAACATTATATATGGTGACCATATATATAGGGATATTATTATGATACAATGGGCCTCATTACACGGATGGCGGTAAGGGATTACCGCCTTAATACGAGGTCCCTTCGCGGGTCCCTACCTTAAGGGCTGGTTTTATGGGAATTACCTCCCCGCCAACCTTGGAATGGGCCGGTAATTCCGCCATCCACCATGGCGGAATCAGTAAACTACTGGCGGCAACCATGGGGAGGCCCTTCCTGTGAGGATAGGGAGGAATGCCCACTCCGCAATATCCTCCATAGGGGTAGATGCAAGTGGGACATCACTGAGATTGACTCTCCCTTTGGGGACAAGGACTCCCGTTCCCATGAGGAACTGTCATGATTCCTGCCCCTCATGTCCCCAGCCCTCCAAGATGTCAGGCTGGAGCCAGGCCACGATCACCTACATGGCCCTCAAGGGCCTCTCCATCCCTCCAAAGACCCACTTGGAGTCAGACTTGGCGCTTATGGCACCAGACTCACTCCCATAGGATACCATTGGGGAGTGGACTTGTAGTGCATTGATGGGGACAAGATGGATGCCCCCACATATTTCGGTTCCCAGAACTGCATGTGCAGTCTAGTTTTTTGGGTGTGGTTCAGTCCAGAGACACCTGGGATACCCAGAGACAATTTAGGCCACGCCCAGGCTGAGAAACATGCTTTGTGTTTTCTGCACCTGCAGCGTGACACTCACAGTGTTCGGATCGGTCTCCAGTAGGCCTGCATCTTTCTTCTGCGCTCAGCTCCTGCAAGAACAAGAACATCATTAGGAACAGCCTTACCTTGCAGCGCTTCTGCCCATCATTCATCGCTCCTTCTGTTCTGCCGGCATCTTTGGCTGTGTCATTCCCATCCCGGCACGCCGCTTCCTAAAGAAAAGGGAAAAGAACAGAAAAAAGGCATTAGTAAGCATTCAGCAAATCTTCGCTTATTTTTAAAAACTGTACGACAGGGGTGCATAACTGATTTTGACAGAGGGCCGAAAGTACCTTACATGAGGGCTATAGTGGGCCGAAAAGTAAAAGTGGCCGTGCGGTAGGCGGGACATGTCAGGAGGCTTTTTCAACCCCCAATTTGTATTAAACACATGGAAAAAGAATATGTTTTTGAGGGGTAACGATTTTTATTGCATTTCAAACTTACATTTTGTACTACACATTTTCCATTGTTATCATTTATTTCGATTTAGTTATTGTATATCATCTGTTTAATTAAATTATATATATTTTGTTCACCATTGATTGGACATTCCGTTATTTTGGACTGCTATAGTTTGCTGTTTGGGTTGCCCAAGAGGAGTATGGCCTTCGTTGAGTCAGGTTTCCTCAAAAAAGCAAAGGATGTACATCTCCTAACTGTGCCTGTTTTAGCTTTATTATTGAGTACACTCTTGGAGTGCAACACTATGCCCCATGGCTCCCACCCCCAACCAAACACTATGCCCCATGGCCCCCTCACCCCCAACCAAACACTATGCCCCATGGCCCCCTCACCCCCAACCAAACACTATGCCCCATGGCTCCCACCCCCAACCAAACACTATGCCCCCTGTCCCTCACCTCCCAAGCAAACACTATGCCCCCTGCGCCTCACCCCCAACCAAACACTATGCCCCATGGCCCCCTCACCCCCAACCAAACACTATGCCCCATGGCTCCCACCCCCAACCAAACACTATGCCCCATGGCCCCCACGCCTCAAGCAAACACTATGCCCCCTGTCCCTCGCCCCCAACCAAACACTATGCCCCATGGCCCCCTCACCCCCAACCAAACACTATGCCCCATGGCCCCCTCACCCCCAACCAAACACTATGCCCCAAACACACTCAAGCATGCACCCATACAGACCCGAACCCCCAAATCAGCACACTCTCAAACATACACCCATACAGACCCGAACCCCCCACCCCCCAACTCAGCACACACACTCTCAAACATGCACCGATACAGACACAAACCCCCACCCCCAAATCAGCACACTCTCAAACATGCACCAATACAGACCCGAACCCCCCACCCCCCAACTCAGCACACACACTCTCAAACATGCACCCATACAGACCCGAACCCCCAGCCCCCAAATCAGCACTCTCAAACATGCACCCATACAGACCCGAACCCCCAGCCCCCAAATCAGCACACTCTCAAACATGCACCCATACAGACCCGAACCCCCCACCCCCCAAATCAGCACACTCTCAAACATGCACTCATACAGACCCGAACCCCCCACCCCCCAACTCAGCACACACACTCTCAAACATGCACCCATACAGACCCAAAAAAACTCAGCACACACTCTCAAGCATACACCATGCACCCATACAGACCCACCCCCCCAACTCAGCACACAAACACTATGCCCCATGGCCCCCTCACCCCCAACCAAACACTATGCCCCAAACACACTCAAGCATGCACCCATACAGACCCGACCCCCCCAAATCAGCACACTCTCAAACATGCACCCATACAGACTCGAACCCCCCACCCCCCAAATCAGCACTCTCAAACATGCACCCATACAGACTCGAACCCCCCAACTCAGCACACACTCTCAAGCATAAACCATGCACCCATACAGACCCGAAACCCCCACCTCCCAACTCAGCACACACACTCTCAAACATGCACCCATATAGACCCGAACCCCCCACGCCACAAATCAGCACACTCTCAAACATGCACCCATACAGACCCGAACCCCCCACGCCCCAACTCAGCACACACACTCTCAAACATGCACCCATACAGACCCGAACCCCCCAACTCAGCACACACACTCTCAAACATGCACCCATACAGACCCGAACCCCCCACCCCACCAACTCAGCACACACTCTCAAGCATACACCATGAACCCATACAGACCCAAACCCCCCACCCCCCAACTCAGCACACACACTCTCAAGCATGCACCCATACAGACCCAAACCCCCCAACTCAGCACACAAACTCTGAAGCAGGCACCCATACATGCATCTCAACATACACAACACGAACATTCAAAAACAAACTCATGCACATCCGACATCCCTCCCACCCCCCATCTCAACATACACAACACAAACACTCAAAAACAAACATTCATACACATCCGACACGCCCCCCCACGTCCCCATCTCAACATACACAACACAAACACTCAAAAACAAACATTCATACACATCCGACACGCCCCCCCACCCCCATCTCAACATACACAACACAAACACTCAAAAACAAACATTCATACACATCCGACACGCCCTCCCACCCCCCATCTCAACATACACAACACAAACACTCAAAAACAAACATTCATACACATCCAACACGCCCCACCACCCCCCAACTCAGCACACACTCTCAAACATGCACCCATACAGACCCAAACCCACCACCCCCCAACTCAGCACACACTCTCAAGCATACACCATGCACCCATACAGACCCAAACTCCCCACCCCCCAACTCAGCACACACACTCTCAAACATGCACCCATACAGACCCGAACCCCCCAGCCCCCAAATCAGCACACTCTCTCAAGCATACACCATGAACCCATACAGACCCGAACCCCCCACCCCCCAATTCAGCACACACACTCTCAAGCATGCACCCATACAGACCCAAACCCCCCAACTCAGCACACAAACTCTGAAGCATGCACCCATACATGCATTTCAACATACACAACACGAACATTCAAAAACAAACTCATGCACATCCAACACCCTCCCCACCCCCATCTCAACATACACAACACAAACACTCAAAAACAAACATTCATACACATCTGACACTCCCCCCACCCCCCATCTCAACATACACAACACAAACACTCAAAAACAAACATTCATACACATCCGACACACCCCCCCACCCCCCATCTCAACATACACAACACAAACACTCAAAAACAAACATTCATACACATCCGACACGCCCCCCCACCCCATCTCAACATACACAACACAAACACTCAAAAACATACATTCATACACATCCGACACGCCCCCCCACCCCCATCTCAACATACACAACACAAACACTCAAAAACAAACATTCATACACATCCGACACGCCCCACACCCCCCATCTCAACATACACAACACAAACACTCAAAGACAAACATTCATACACATCTGACACGCCCCCCCATCTCAACATACACAACACAAACACTCAAAAACAAACATTCATACACATCCGACAGGCCCCCCCACCCCTCCATCTCAACATACACAACACAAACATACAGCAGAACAGACCCGACACACAAACACAAACACACAGACCCCTTACCAGAGACGTGCTGGAAGGCAGGTAAGCTGGAACGCTGGCGAGGTAAGTGGAATCGTACAACGGCTGGCGTGGCAAGCAAGGCTGAAATGCCTTCCGGCATCAAGCCTTACTGGCCACGGCAGCCGTAGTGCTGGCATTCCATTGGTGCAGCACACACGCACTACATGGCTCGTAGGAGTGACGTGGTGCGTGTGTGCTGACTACTTATAAGGAGAGGAAACCCGGTATACTACTGACTAAAAGAAGTTAGCAGTGTATACTCTGTCTATATCCGGGAGGATAATAATCAGTAGATAAGAAGACAAAGCTATAGTGCAGATGCTAGAGATACAGAACATAAATACTCAAAGTAATTCAAATGGGGGACCAATCGGGATAAAAAGTGCATATCAAATTTTAATAATGAAGCATAATGATTAAAACATTAAAGGGGTCCACAGTACAAAACTTGACATCCAATATGTAAAACAACAACAAGGAATACTGTGAGGATGTGAGGGTGGCCGCGGGAAAGCGGGACGCCCGGGCAGAGGAGCCCGCTGTACCACGGGCATGTGCGGCGCTGAGGGGGGGCGCCGGGGAGGTGTCCCTGTCAACGGGTAAGCCTTGTCGGCGTTCCGCGGCGGTGCCGGCGTTGCAGCCGCAGCGCCGCATGCGCCCACAGGGACCCGGGCCACTAGCGCTGCGGCTGAGCAACCCGGGAACACGGCGTGCATCGGCGGCCTCCGGCGGCGAGCGGCGGCGGGGCTTGGAAAGTAGAGAGCCCGGCTCGTGCCGACCGCCCGGCGTCGGAGGAGCGCCATGCACATGGTCAGGAACCAGACGGGGGGGACAAACCAGAACCCCCTCCTTACCTCGAGCAGGGCAGACCCCTAGCAGCAGCATGGGGCCTCGAGCAGGACGGGCCTCCGGGGAGCATGCCTCAAGGGAGACACCATGTTGGGGGGGCAGGGCCTATGGAGAGGGCGTGTGTCAGACACGACCCAGGTGGGATAGCAACCAGGGAGTGGCTGACAACAGGGAGGGCGAGCCGGGACCAGGCAGCCAAGGGAAAGGAGGAGGAGGGGAGGGGGCAGCTCTACTCATAGAGGGTGGGTGCCTAGGGTCCCCACCAATCGGAAAGGGGGGGAGGGAAGTTGTCCCTGATTGGCCCTCTTTCCCTCCAAGCATCGGGTATAAAGGGGACTGGCCTAATGGCAGTTTTGTTGCTTTTTGCAGGGAGAAGGAGAGGAGAGTGAGAGCAACTGGTGGGCCTATCCGGGTCCGTGAGAACAGGAGACACTTCAAGGGGAGAGGAACTCCTGGTGCCTTTTACTCACAGTGAAGTAAGTGTGGGACAACCTGGAGTCCAACCACCGTGGTTAAGACATTACATTTAACCAGTATGTAATTAAGGTCTACAAAAACTCCACATCGGCTACTGTCCTGATTTCCACAAGTGGCGTAGTCGGCAGGATTTAACGAGAACGCGATGGAGAAAATAATACAGACACTGTCAGAGGGGCAACAACGGTTACAACAGCTCTTCCAACTTCAGGCCCAGCAGGCGGCCGCTGATCGCCAAGCCTTTCAGCAGGCAATACAAATGCAGGGTACCCTGCAGTCCACATCTCAGGACAAACATCAAGAGACGATAAAACACCTGACGGATGCAGTGACCGGCACCCGAAACCAGCCCATGGTCCCTTCCGCAGTGTTGCAGAAATTCAAGGAAGGCGAAGACCCGGCTTTCTTTTTCACCACATTCGAGAGGATCGCCCGAAATGCTCAGTGGCCGGTGGACCGCTGGGGCCAGTATGTCGCTCCCCTTTTGTCTGGCATCATGCAAGGTGCCTACCAGGCAGTTAACCCAAACGGAACCACGCCTTACGCTGAAATCAAAAAGGCAGTGTTGGACCGGTTGGGACTTGACGAAGAAGCCTACAGAATGAGGCTACGCGACACTAGACTCAAACCGGGGGAGAACCCCCGACAGCTCTTCTACCGTGTTAAGGACCTCACCGAGAAATGGCTGCAAGCACCGGGAACAGGCCTACAGGATGTGTTAGATAAGGTCACCCTGGAGCAGTTCGTCGAGGCCCTACCCCCTCCGATGCAAAGATGGGTCCGACAACATCACAGACCCACCTTATCTGAGGCTGTGGACATAGCGTCAGCCTACCAAAAGGCCGGGGGGGCGGGTAAACCCTTTGGAGTCGGTTCTTCCAATCGCAACCCGATGCCACCGTTGGAACCCCTCACAACCAAGAGCCTGCGAGTAGGGCCTCCCAAATGGAGAGCAATGGAAGAACGCCCTTCTAGACCCGAGGAGAAGAGGAGCGGTCCCGACCCGCGGCCCACCCCATTGTCCACAGGATACCGGCAACCGCAATGTTATGACTGTGGCGAGTGGGGCCATATAGCCCGGTTTTGTCCCCGGAAGAGAGGCACTGAGCCGATGGAGATTGGATTCATGAGGACGGAGCAAGGACCAAGATGCCAAGGTCTCTACGAGATGGACGTCCGGGTAGACGAGAACCCAGCCAGGGCCCTACTCGACAGTGGAAGCCGGCAGACGGCGGTACTACCAACCGTAAGTGATTCTCCTTACCTCACCAATGTTAGTATCCCAATTCGATGTATACATGGGGATGTGAGGACCTACCCCATGAAAACCATAACCGTAGAGGTGGGCCCTAACGTTGCAGAGATGAGAGCTGCCGTCCTCCCCTCCTTACCTGCCCCAGTGGTGATTGGGACTGATCTGCCCCACTTCCACCAGACTCTCAAAGCCCTAGACCAGGGATGGTGGGAAGAAGCACCCTTTGCCAGGGAACCCATCCCCCCGAACACCCAGGGACAGGACAGACCCGCTAGGAAAAGAAGGGAAGCTCGCCTTGCTAAATGCGCATCCATGTATGCCACCCAACGATTAGCCTGGAACCCCGAGGACCATGAGGATTCCATCCGGGGAGAAACCCTGGCGGACCCTACCTTAACACTTGCCCGCGAAAGAGCCATCACAGATGGGGACCCAGACCTGACCAAGGGAGCCGGTTTTACATCTAGACAGGGCCTGCTCTATCGGGTCTACCAAGAGGAGGGAGGAGCACGAAGGGAACAACTACTCCTGCCCAAAACACACAGGGGCATTGTCCTCCAGTTGGCACATAATCACCCGTGTGGGGGCCACATGGCCTCCCTAAAGACACAGCAAAATATTCTAAAACGTTTCTACTGGCCAGGGGTCTATGGGGAGGTGGCGAAATTCTGTAAGGGATGCAAAACCTGCCAGCTGACGAGTGGGGAAAAGCCACCCAAGGCACCTCTACAGCGGATGCCTTTGATCACCATACCCTTTCAAAGGATAGGTATAGATCTGGTAGGCCCGCTCGAGCCAGTCAGTCGTGGATATCGATACCTGCTGGTCATTGTGGATTATGCCACCCGGTACCCCGAGGCCTTCCCCCTAAAGGGGACGTCGGCTAACCAGGTATGCGACCACCTCATCCCCTACTTCGCACGGGTAGGCCTACCCACTGAAATCCTCACCGATCAGGGTACAAACTTCATGTCGGCTGTCATGCGACAAGTCTGTGAAAGACTGCAGATCAGACGGCTGCGCACCTCGGTCTACCACCCCCAAACGGATGGGTTGGTGGAGAGGTATAACCAAACGATAAAGAAAATGATGAAAAGGGTAACAGGCCCGGAGGGGAAGGACTGGGATAGGGTCATACCCCTGATCCTAATGGTATTGAGGGACACTCCCCAATCCTCGACAGGATTCTCCCCGTTCGAGCTGCTGTTTGGAAGGCAGCCCAGAACAATCCTAGATCTGGTCAAGGAGGACTGGGAAAACGCTAAGGAAACATCCCTCACCGAGTACGCCGAGGACCTTAGGGAACACCTGTCTACTTTGAGGGGACTAGCAGAAACCCATCTAGGTATAGCCCAAGACCGGCAGGAGAGGGCATACAACAAGGGCTGTCGCCTAAGAAAGCTAGAACCAGGGGATAAGGTACTGGCGTTGCTACCCACCAGTACGAACAAAATGTTGGCTCGGTGGAGAGGTCCTTATGTGGTGAAGGACGTGGTGGGACCAGTGAATTACCGGATACACCAACCTGACCGGACCCCATCACATAAGGTCTACCATATAAACCTACTGAAGAAATGGACCGAGCCTGCCCCGGTCGACATTCTGGCCACCCAGGGTACGGGGGTGATCTACGCAACCGGCCAATTGGATGCGGTGCAGTGGGGTGAAACACTCACGGAACCCATGAAGAACGAGATCCAGGAGACGCTCAAACCCCACCGCAACGCCTTCTCCCATTTACCTGGAAGGACCAGCCTAATGGAGCATCGTATTGAAACCCTAACCGGACACATAGTCCGGCTGAGACCTTACAGGATCCCAGAGGCCCGAAGGTTGATCATTAAGAAGGAGATCGAAGAAATGATTAGGTTGGACATTATTGAACCATCAACCAGTGCGTGGTGTTCTCCCATCGTACTCGTACCCAAGCCAGACGGGGCTGTACGATTTTGTATGGACTTTAGGCAGCTCAACATGATATCTCACTACGAAGCCTATCCCATGGCCAGGATGGATGAACTGCTGGAAAGGCTAGGTGCTGCCCGTTACCTCAGTACCTTGGACCTCACCAAGGGATACTGGCAGATCCCACTACGGGAATCTGACAAAGAAAAGACGGCCTTTGCTATGCCCCAGGGGCTCTTTCAGTATAAAGTACTACCATTCGGGTTGCATGGGGCTCCGGCCACCTTCCAGAGGCTGATGGACGTCCTTCTGCAGCCCCACGACCAGTACGCTGCAGCCTACCTGGACGACATTGTGATATACAGCGCATCATGGAGTGACCACCTGACCCATCTACGCGAGGTGGTCGGCACCCTGACCCAGGCCGGACTCCATATCAACCCAGGGAAATCGGTCCTAGGGACCCAGGAAACCAAGTACCTCTGACATATAGTCGGTGGCAGAGTGATTCGACCACAGGTGTCCAAAATCGAGGCTATTCAGGGGATCCCAGTACCAACCAACAGAAAACAAATAAGGGCCTTCTTAGGGTTTATAGGGTACTATAGACGCTTTATTCCCGGTTTTTCTTCCCTGGCTGCGCCGCTGACCGAGGCGTTAAAAATCGGGGGTTCCCCGGACCTGTCGACCAATCACGCAGCCATACTGGCCGTCGAGGAGCTGAAGCGCAGTATATCATCCCACCCGGTGTTGGTATGCCCTGACTTCTGGAAGCATTTCTTCCTGCAGACGGATGCCTCTGGCATGGGGTTGGGGGCGGTCCTGACGCAGGAGGTGGACGGGTTCCTACGGCCGATCTGTTTTGTGAGCCGGAAACTCCTTCCGCATGAGTTAGCGTATTCCACGATCGAAAAGGAATGTCTCGCCATCAAGTGGGCGGTAGACCCCTTACGATATTACCTACTGGGGAGGAAATTTACGTTCTATACCGACCATGCACCGCTGCAGTGGTTGGCGAGACACAAGGACACCAACCAACGGGTTCTGCGGTGGTTCCTGTCCCTCCAGCCCTTCGACTTCATTACCTTACATAGACCTGCCAGCTTCCAGCTGGTGGCGGATTACTTGTCCAGGTGTTCGATCCGGCCCGACCGGCCTGGATCTGTGGTGGGGGTATGTGAGGATGTGAGGGTGGCCGCCGGAAAGCGGGACGCCCAGGCAGAGGAGCCCGCTGTACCGCGGGCATGTGCGGCGCTGAGGGGGGGCGCCGGGGAGGTGTCCCTGTCAACGGGAAAGCCTTGTCGGTGTTCCGCAGCGGTGCCGGCGTTGCAGCCGCAGCGCCGCGTGCGCCCACAGGGACCCGGGCCACTAGCGCTGCGGCTGAGCAACCCGGGAACACGGCGTGCATCGGCGGCCTCCGGCGGTGAGCGGCGGCGGGGCTTGGAAAGTAGAGAGCCCGGCTCGTGCCGACCGCCCGGCGTCGGAGGAGCGTCATGCACATGGTCAGGAACCAGACGGGGGGACAAACCAGAACCCCCTCCTTACCTCGAGCAGGGCAGACCCCTAGCAGCAGCATGGGGCCTCGAGAAGGACGGGCCTCCGGGGAGCATGCCTCAAGGGAGACACCATGTTGGGGGGGCGGGGCCTATGGAGAGGGCGTGTGTCAGACACGACCCAGGTGGGATAGCAACCAGGGAGTGGCTGACAACAGGGAGGGGGAGCCGGGACCAGGGAGCCAAGGGAAAGGAGGAGGAGGGGAGGGGGCAGCTCTACTCATAGAGGGTGGGTGCCTAGGGTCCCCACCAATCGGAAAGGGGGGGAGGGAAGTTGTCCCTGATTGGCCCTCTTTCCCTCCAAGCACCGGGTATAAAGGGGACTGGCCTAATGGCAGTTTTGTTGCTTTTTGCAGGGAGAAGGAGAGGAGAGTGAGAGCAACTGGTGGGCCTATCCGGGTCCGTGAGAACAGGAGACACTTCAAGGGGAGAGGAACTCCTGGTGCCTTTTACTCACAGTGAAGTAACTGTGGGACAACCTGGAGTCCAACCACCGTGGTTAAGACATTACATTTAACCAGTGTGTAATAAAGGTCTACAAAAACTCCACATCGGCTACTGTCCTGATTTCCACAAATACGTATCAAGCTTGAATAGCAAGTTAAAACGGTGTCACAGAAAAGAACAAACACATAGGGTACTTGTAAAGCAAATAGTATGGTACCCAATTCTGTTAGAATAAATGTGTAAAAGATTTAGATCTCTGTTTATAGTCCAGAGAGATGTCTCGACATGTTTCTGTTCATCAAGGCTTTAGTGTGGAACATTCATCAGGAGGTAGAATTTTAACAACGTAGCCTAGTTACAATTGGAGCAATCATAGCAACAACAAAAGTTTCATAGCATCTGAAAAGTAAAAACACAAAAAAACAAAGGGTCAGTTTATGAATAGCTAAATGCTTTGCAGAGTTCTAGTGCATGAACTAAAGCACCATATGAAGGGGAATATTTACCTAAAATGGTGCTGGTGGGAGCTCTCTACTAAAAATAGTAGGTTGTAGTAGACGACAATGTCGGTCCTGCGGAGGATAGAAATGTCCATTAAGCATCAGAGATTTCTTAAAAAGAAGCATAAATGTGCTCACAGCGATAAAGCAGAATTAAAAGACCAATCCGAAAGGACTAGGATGTGTATAAGAGACATAAGCGGAACACGCCATACAATGGAGCCCGAACAATCGGAGTTCAGAGAAAAGAGCTGCGATGACCTATAACATTCATGTGCACCCATATAGACACGGAGGTACATAGGGTCTAGATCAGAACCAGTTCAAAAGAGGCACCGTGTAGCAGTACAGTAGAAAGGATGGAGCCCTGGGGAGTGAAAAATGAAAAATGAAACGTAGTGAAAAATGCAAAGGTCAGTGGTGTGCACGTGCCGGTGGCGAACCCTCAATACGAATCAGAATAGTCATGAGAGTTGCCGTGACAGCAGGGGACGGGGAGAAAGAATACCTAGAACATGTGACAGCTGGAGTGCAGTCTACAGACACGCCTCGAGTCGGGCTGGCTGCAGGGAGAGGTTCCCTTCGTTCAACGCTGTAAAAAAAGCAATTACGTAAATCACTAGAATGATCCCATCCGACGTATAAAGCTACATAGTTCATGGCCAGCATGGCTATTACGGTTAGCAATCAGGCGTGAGGCTTACCTAGTGAAGAGAGTATGCGGCGAAGAATGCCAGGTACCAGTCAGGACGGCTCTGTGGGTCGACTGAAAGCGCGAGGAGACGACGCCTCAGAGTAGTCATGGAAACGCGGCAGTCCTTCTACCATGTTAGTAAAGTCCCAAAGGGCCCAAAAAGGGGGCGAAAAGGTGGCGGCCATATTAGACTTGAGTGTAGAGAAGCTAGAATAGATATGACACCAATGTAAAGTGAAGGTGGAAAAAATAGAAAAAGTAGAAAAGGTGAACGGTAGGACCAAATATAACTAAAGATCAGGAATAAACTAACTTAGGAAGATGAATAAATAAATCAGACCCCAAAAAAAGGGGGAGAAAAGGGAAGTCAGGAAAATGACGGAAATGGGAACAGAGGTCATCAAGATGACATGTGTAGTTATTGGCTCAGGAAAGAAAAGTAAGGGCCTAAGAGGAGAGAACTAAATATTGTGCCATTTAATGGATTCATTAAGGCCAATGACATCACTACGTAAGGTGTAGATCATTTTTTGTTCCATCTTCAACAGTTTCTTTTCACGTGTTATACAATTAGTTCCTTTAAGGGCTATAAGTACAGTCCATGTGAAATCCTCATGCTTGTGCTTCTGAAGGTTGAAGTGTTTCACCAGTGGAGCATTTTCAGTTTTGTTCTTCAAGCAGCTTCTGTGTTCCATGATGCAGGTTTTTACTTTACGAATGGTCTTCCCCACATAGTGCAGTCCACATATACAGGTGATCAGATATACCACAAATTCAGTGTTACAATTGGTAAGGTTCTTTTGCGTGTGTGCTGAGCCAATGACGGCCAGTGTTTTGTCCGGCCCGGAAGACAACATAGACTTTCCTAATGGAGGGCGGCCGATGCTGCTTGCGGGCCGCCCTCCATTAGGAAAGTCTTTGTGCCTCGCGGGCCAGAAAAAACAGCATGGCGGGCCGCAACTGGCCCGCGGGCCGTATGTTGTGCACCCATGCTGTACGAGCTTCAAACGCTTACCTGAATCCCAGCCGCTCTGGGGGAACTCTGTCTCCGGAACTGCTCATCCATCTGCAAGAGGGAAAAGACACTCCAGGTTAGCGTGGAAACATCTAGAGGTACCACATACCGCGCTTACTCACCACATTTCTTCTTCATAACCGGCATCCACGCTGAAAACGTTGCGGCACCTAAAAGACACAGAAAAAGAACTCAGTTCAATACAAATACGAAAGGGTAGCTTCGCGCATGGCGCTCTCACTCGCCTTCAGCGCTACTCCTCTCAGCAGCACGTCGCCATCCCCGAACGCCGGCCATCATCTAAGGAAGGAAAGGAACAAAGTTAGAGAACTGTTCAAAAGACCCATTATACTTACCTGTCGGACTCTTGCCAGTGAAGTAACTAGGCAGCAATGAGCCTGCATCAATCAACGCGCCCCTGCGCTGAAAGCAGGACGGAGAGCACACTTTCCAAGAAAACAAGGTGAGCTGTGGATCAAAGGGAAGGGTTGGACCCCAGGGAAGAAGGGGTTCAAGCACACAGAGACAATAGGGAGTTAAACTCTACCAATCCTGTGTTTCAGGCCCAGTCTCCAGTCGAGTAGACTCCAGGGAAGGGTTCGAGGTCGTAAGAGGTCAGAACAGGCTGAGTGACGTCCCCGTGGATACCAGGTGAGCGTTACAGATGGAGGAGAATGAGATAGAGAAGAGAGAGAGAGAACCATGTATGGTAGCCATAGCAGATCCCAAGCTGTGTAATTTCCCACAGGGAAGGAAATCATGAAGCCTGCAAGTTTCAAACTTGCCCAGCATCACATAACGGTACACCGGAGCGACAGCGAACCCAAAGCTGGAGTTGACCGTGGACTGGAGATGGATCCATGCAAGACCTTGTCTGTTCTACAATTACTTTCTCCTTCCTCGATCAGACATACAGCGCTTTCTTGGTCTGGCTAATTTCTATCAGCGCTTCATTAAGGATTTCTCAAATATCGTTCAACTGATTACTCAACCATTGAAGAAGGATGCCAGTCTAAATGGGATGGAGAAGCCGAACAAGCCTTTCAACATCTTAAACAGTCCTTCGGTTCGGCTTCCATTCTTATTCAGCCAGTTTTTCGGGCATTTCTCCCTTCTTGGATTAGCTACGTGTATTCTGTGTTTCCCTACTTGTACTGTTCTACTACCGCAGTTCTCTTCCGTGGTTCTGACACTTCTGTTCTGTTTGATTCCCGCTATCGTATTTTCTTTGCTTCGGTTTTGTTCAAATTTCCCTTTTCCCCTGTTTCCTTGTCAGTCTGTTTCTTTCATATATCTCTCATCCCTGTTCTTTTTCTTTTCATCTCGCGGTCTTAGCTTTCTTGTTTCTATCTGTTTTTCATAGTACGAGGCTTGCTCTCTACTTTAACTCTGCCTGCTCTCTTTCGGTAGGTGGTGTTCTGTCATGTCTATCAGTTCCCTGCCTTTCCCTCTCACTCTGCTCGCGTTTCCCTTTTAGACTTGCCAGCATTTCTTTCTTTTTACCTGTCCTAGCTTCTCTGTTCTTCTCCTCCCCTTAAATTCAGTATTTCTATTATTTCTTTGTATCTATATCTTTGTAGGTAGATTACCCTATCTTTTCTTCTTTCTGTTTAGGGCTTTCATTTTTCCACTTCTCAGTGCTCTTTCCATAGTTGCTTACTGGACCTCTTGGCGGATCGTCTTTCCTTGCCCACACAGACTTTTGAGTTATACCTTTTTATACTGCTTACCACCATCTTGAAGCTCACGTACTTCATAAGGACTTCTTGCAGAACATTCAACGAACACTATTGGAACTTCATCAAACTAGAGACTGTTTCATCAATTACCAGCTTGATTCTACTCTTCTGGTCAAGACTTCTACAGGGTTTTTGTGCCTTTGTGGCTTTTTCTCTGGACCTTTTGGGGGCTTGCCCCTTTGAGTTCCCCGTGGCCTAAGTACTCTCAAGAGCCAAGGTAGCCCCAGAGGGGGCTCGCCCCTACCTACGTCAAATGAAAGACAGAAAGCCAAAGGATACAAAGAAGACCTGCAGAAAAAAGGAATCAGAGACCCAAGAGGAACCTATCGAGGTATCACGTGAGGAGGAGGATCGGGAGGGGTTGTTGAAATTTGACAGTATGTAACTCCCATAATACCCCCAGGATAGCCTCAAGACTTTGTTCTTAGCTATCTACTTGGTAGTCAAAACATCATAGCCAACAGGCTATCGCCTAGTCTGGATTACAGCAGCAATGTCCTACCTGAAGGAGAGAAGATCCTGCTGGATACATTTCTTTTTTTTATTTTTTTTTTATTTGCTTTTATCAAATCAATGATTTTGCAAAGAGAAGTAGAGAAGAAGGCTGGAAAAAAGAAAAGTAGGAAAGAAGTCAGAAGAAAAGAGAAAAAGAAAAGCTTAAAGTTTCTTTAGCCTAGTTAAAAGTTTCTTTGACGTGGTGAGAGCTCATATAGCTACCATTGACCTTGAACAAATCAAGGAGACAGATGGATTATTGTACTTTGGGGATCTATTATTCGTTCCAGACACAGAATTGCAAGAACAGATCATGTCCTGGCATCATGATACTAAGACTGCATGACATTGAAGTTTGGCAGCTACTTGCAAATAGATAAAACGTGCCTTTTGGTGACCAGCACTCAGGAAAGATTTGTATGAATATGGTTTGACATGTCCTGTCTGTTCTTGAAGAAAATATAATACAGCAAAACCCTTAGGGGCTCTTCAACAGAAATCTACTCCTGAAAGTCCATGGTTGCATGGGTCAACCGATTTCATAGTCGATTTACCAAGAGGAGTCCTTTCTTTTGCACTTCAAGCATCCATCCCAGGTCTTTACCCATCACCATGTCACCTCCCATTAATCTGCCTATGGCTGATTCTTTTCTGGAGAAGGGCCTCATTACAAGTCTGGCGATTGCCGTGCCGGTAAAACCGGCAGGCTTCCGCCCTACTCGCAAATTTTTCCGATTTTTCCGGCGCCTGGCCTGCCGGTAACCGCAGGGGATTCTAACCCCGCCGGTTTGGAAAATCAGGAGCCGGAAAAATGGAATACCCCATTCCCACAGAGTCCGGTAGGAGTCCGGTAGGACTCTATGGGAATTGGGAACACGGAAGCAACAGTGCCGGCACTTCTGTGTAGGTCTGCTTACCGTGGTCGCTGTGCCTGGCAGGCTCCGACCTGACGGGAACAGCAACTCCAGCAAGCAGACCCATAGTGTGCCAGTCCGGTAACAACAGTGTCGGTAGGCTTACCGGCACCATTGTTACCAGACCGGCAGACTTGTAACGAGGCCTAATATCTCGCAATCACTGTACTGCATATGAAAATCTAGACGCTAGAAAAAGGATGTATAAAATGTACGTGGATCGACATAGGCAGGAGAATCCTTGTTGGGAGGTTGTAGCAGAGTCTGGTTGTCCACCAAATATCTACCCCTTTGGAAACGTCCCTCGAAACTATCATACCGATATGTTGGTCCTTTTGAGATCATAGCCCAGATCAATCATGTGGCCTTCAAACTGCGTTTACCAAGAAGTTGGAAATGCATACATCCTGTTTTTTATTTTTCTCTCTTGAAGGAATACATACCAGATAAATACCACAGGAAAGGAAATCAGCAACTGGGCCAATCTTCAAGCAACCTATAGAGTACGAACTCTCCAAAATATGTGATTCCTGATACAACAGAGGTTCCTTACAGTCTCTCATACACTGGAAAGGATATTCTATTGCAGAACATTCTTGGGAACCCTACTTCAATGTCCATGCTTCACTGTTGGTTCGTCGATTCCATCTGGGTTACCACTGGAAACCTGGATCCCCCGCACTAAGAGGGGGTATACTGTCATGACCAACAGATGGTCTTTGTAGCAAAAGTGGAAGAGGATCCCTGTTCGTGTGCCGGTACTTTGTTTTGGCAAACGTAGTCTGCAGGTCTAGTGTTTTTCAAAATGGTGCAGCGCGTCTTTAATATTGCAGACTACACATGGCCTGAAGCGTTGCAACCCTCACGGTTCTTACAATAAGACAATTGTGCCTTATTTTCTCCATTCCTGTGACTTCTGTGATTTTCTACACTTCTGCCTTCTGTATCTGATCCGTTTTCCATGGACCTGCCTTTGTTACCTCTCCCCTCTGGTGTTCTGCCTTCCCTCTCCTGTCCTCATTCTATTCCCACGCTGGGTGCCCTCCTGCTTCGGCCTTCATTTCTCCAGCGGTGGGTTACTGAGTACCTGCTTCCCTTCCATTGCGACACCATAAGGCTTTCTTTCATTGAAAGCGACTTCTGCCTTCCGTTTGTCTTGTCATTGGATTATCACTTTGCCACAGTTTCCACATCCAACCCGGATCATTTATTGCATTGGTTTGCATCTCTGAGTTTGTCCACGGGATTCATATCCATTGGAAGGGATTCCAGCAACAAGTCTTCCATGTGTGGGGGGTTTTCTGCCTATTCAGGCTTTTCCCCATTGGACTCTGCAATCGGCATTCCCCGGGTCTGTCTGTTGACATCAGACTGGCACAGTGGCTGCTGAGAAGAACAGGCCTTTTCTCTACAAGGAGCGCCAGCCAGTGCAACTGAGAAGTGACCAATCAAGGAGCCGGAACCATCGCAAGAATCAGGTGGGAGCTCTGATGACCATTCTGAGACTAGCATGGCAATAGGCCATTAAGAACTTTGGTATCAGAGCGGCTTCCTCATGGGAAATGGGGAACAATGTGGCTCCTCCAATGAAGTCATGACATCTCCCCGGTAGTTGTCTCCTCCCATGAGATCCTCCCTCATATAACCGCCCCCCCCAGGGTCAGGTAGCGACTGCTGTCCCCTGGCTACATGGGAGGAGGTCACCGACTCCACTGGATTTATCACAGGAACCACCCCCTTTAAGGTTAGGGATATGAGCTCACTCAGCAAGACCGTCCCTAGGGGTCTGGGCAAGTGGGATCTCGCTGGGAGTGACTCCCCTCTCAGTGACAAGGACACCCATTCCGATAAGGTACTCCCAGTTGTGGCTAGTCAGAAGAATGATGCAGACTCTCTGAAGGCATTTAGCCAGATACTTCATTAAATTAAAAATTAAAGCCTATTTTTCCCTATTATCATAGGTGGTACCTGCTTATATTATTAACTACGGTGCTTGTCAGTCATGCGTGAATGTCCAAATAAATGAGTCCGCTGTACAAAGCTAACCTCACTGACCCTCCCACTATAAAACTAACTTAAACCAGGAGAATTAATCCTTTCTTCTGGGGATACTTCTAGTATCAGTCTTTTGTCCTGTGGATTAATAGAAAATCCTTAGTCTATTGTGATTCCTTGAATTTATTCTTGTAACTCTTGAAGTGGATTCTTGCTGTTTTCTTTGCGACTCCTTTTGGGATCTGATACAATATCTATTTTACGGGCTACTGGTTTCAGCGTGTCTTTGGAAAATACTATTCCTCTGGTAGGCTCTCAATCATGGGGATTTATTGTTCCACTTCTTCTGGTCTTTTTGATTCTGTGTTTGATTTGACTTCTTTCTTTGAAGTTTGTCTCATTTTCTCTCTCTTCTCTTCTGTGCTTCTTGCACCGAATGCAGAGTTTCTTTCCACTTTTCTCAGGGAATTGTTATAGACTGTTTCTATATTCAACTCTGGAGTAATCCTTTCTGTTGTATCATAAACCTTTAAGTTCATCAGTTTCTGATTTAACTCTGTCTCATTATTTCCAATGAGACGAGTGACCTGCACTGCATAATGATTCCCTCAAAGGGCCTCCCGTTATTCCCGTTCTCCCCGTTTCCTTTGCGTGTGAATGGGAACATCTTTGGGAGCCTGGTACCTTAAGGACCAGCTCACTGGTTTTGCTCTGCCGTTGGCTTGTTTCATCGGCGTCCTCTCGCTCAGCTGTCCTCTCTTCTCGGTGTCCTGGTGTTTCATGAGCTAAGTGGGGATAGTTTGAGGGCCGCTGGTTGTATTGCTCGCCAAGAGTGCACGGACAATTATTTATCACCAGTACATTTGCAGAGCAAAGAAAATACTTTGAGCGCAGGTAGACGGAGCAATAACTCACAACCAGATACGCAGTTAGCAAAATAATGAGCACTTATATGGCTATTTATTCATAGCTAAGAAACAACAAGTGATAAAACAGAAATAAATCACAGAAAAGACAGAGAATTCAAAAGAAAATACATCACCATGGGCGTAACTGAATCCCTCATCTCGCCAGAAGTGGCTGGAAGACCCTGGTAACAGCCAGGCAGAGAGCACAACAGCCCGCAGGAAGGTCGGAACAAGGTGTCCCCCCTCCGACTAAGGTCTTTGTGTTTTTTCCACCTGACCTTTCCAGAGCTTCCCATATATGCCCTCCTCAAAAAGGGGTGGCAATTTCTCGAACCTTCTGGCATTAGCGCTTGCGCATTGCTGAGTGACCGTTGGTTGCCAGCCGGGTCAACCGACAGTAACCCCCAAGGAGCAAAGCTTCCCTCTTCTAAAGCACCACGGAAAACAATTCCATAACTCATCCTGAGCAAGACATAACAAAACCAGCTTTCCCAGCACAATGTCCTTGACTGAGGCCTGGATACCAGGCTCAGCAACGAATAACATTGAAAGCATGTCTTTTAGCAAAGCAAGTGCAGTTTTCACTGAGGCATGGAATAAAATAACATTGAAAGCATGTCTTTTAGCAAAGCAAGTGCAGTTTTCACTGAGGCATGAAATAAATATCCCTTATAGCTCTGAGTGCCCCCAGAATGCACTGCGCATCAGCGCCATGTTTTAGCTCAAGCATAACACCTGTCCACCACAGACTCCTCATAGTCTCTCCACAACCCTCTTCCGGCTTCTCTCGCTCGGGACTCAACATTCCTCTGGCGTCCTGCTCTACGGTGTTGGGCGAGTTTGAAACTTGCGAGCTTACTCGCTTACGCTCACTCTGCTTCCTGCAGGTGTTACGTGGCTCAGGGTCCTCTCTTGCTGCCGTAAGTGTTCCTCACTCTTGGTGTTACGCAGGTTGGGGCCTCGCTTTGTCTGCGTGTCAGGTCAGAAGGGTGAGACAGACCAGGTTTTGTCATTGCAAGATTCTTTATTCAAATAATAAAGGAAAAATGCCATGCTATCCCTAGTCTATGGGTTTCCCTACCTAACCAAACTAAGGCAGTCTGAAGTCTTTCTGTTGTGTTCACTGTGAAGGAGGAGGAGTCACTGGTGAACAGTGTGTGCTCATAATCCCAGTGTAGCCCCGGAGTGAGGCTGCTGAGTGTTAGCTGCTGCAGTCTGTGGCAGTTCGTGGTCATCAGTGGTCCGGTGGAGTATGCTGAGCTATTATTAACATCATCAAAGGTAAACTGGGAACTTTGTAAAATCAGTACGATAACGGCGTAATATTACGAAATTCAACGAGCATTATTAACTATACGGATTGGCCGCTAGGCGCCTGAATTTACTTATTAACAGTTTGGAACCAACGCTGGGCTTTTGCCTTTACAAAAGAAGAAAAAGAAGCGTTACTGATCCTTGAAAAGTTGACCCTGCCCCTCCCGCATGCCCCAAGTGCTATCTTCAGTTAACCTTTCCCTTCTCCTTCCTGTGTGTTATTACTTTTGCCTTACCGGCAGCCTTTGACGTTTTCTTCCCCGTCTGATATTTCTCTCTCCTGGCTGGACTGCCTTAGAGTCCAGGGTGGGAACAGCGGGTGAAGCGCTGAGGGTCCACTGCAGCCTAGCAACACGGGTGAGTCAGCAATTGCCGGCAATAACACCTGACCTTGTCTAACCTATTGAGCGAGCGGCTCTCTGCTCTCTGCTGTCTCTGGTTGTTTTCCTGTCAGGTATCGTGTGGACTGTGGGCTAGACGCCTTTGACCCGTGTATTCCTATGGTTCAAAGGAGAAGGTAAAAAAATTAAATAGAGTTGAACACTATGACTAAAGCTTATAATTTACGGAGTGCATCTGTGGGTTTGGAACTCTGAGGGCCAGAAATGGAAGAGCCCAATGGTCGGGACAAAAATACATTCCTGATGAATAGATCAAACCTTAGAACACCCTCAGTCGGGGGTTTGAGGGGAGTTTCTTTGGAAAACAAAGTATTTTTCCAAATGATGATCAACAAGCCTGTGGCTCTGGGTTGGTTCCAATCTCTTTTCCCACATACAGAGACTCGGGCGAATCCACCACTAAGGGTCCATTTCAGAAGCACTGCTTATCTTTGAATCGGCATTACACCCTGACGTCCACTTCAATAAAAAATAAAATTCTGAAATATTTCCCTGTGGAACAGAACTCTGTTGAGAATAATCCAAAAGAGTTGATCTGCCAGGTGACCCAGGCTCCTCCCAAGCTCCTCCCACAGGGACAGTTGATGGAGGGTCCAACTATTGATTTGAGGGAAGGCGATCTGATAAATACGGATCTTCCTTTAAACTTGGACTCCTCTTTTGTTCTGAGATCATTGCCAAGGACCTGGAAATCAATGAAAGCTCTTTGGTGGCTGCTCTAAAAACAGTGGTGAATGAGTCACTAAGAGTCACTAAGAGATACCATATTGGAATTTTGACAGTAATTTGCAATCCAATCACATAAAATTCATGTGGTGGCAGCCAATTGGGAGGGTGCCAAAAAAGTCTTATCCACTCTGAATATAAAGTCTTTGTAAGCTACGGGTGAATTTCCTCAGAGTCGCTGTCTGAGATGCTCCCAATTACCTTTGGACAATTTGGTCATTCATGAAAGGGATGATACACCTTTGTATGCCTCAACATTAAGTGAATTTATGCAGCTAGCCCAGCTTATGTCGTTTAAAGAGGCCGCCCGCCATCCAGCTGATGCCCCGGTGGATGAGACGAACTCGGGCCCAAATGATCTGATAGATCAATCACAACAAAAAACAAAAAAGAAATCCAACGGGAAGTCAAAAAAAACCTGGAAAAAGCGACAACAGCTCCTCAATGCGGTTTCAGAGTTGGAAGAGACACCTGAAATTCTGGCTAAGGAAGGTCATACAACAAAAAAGAAAAAGAAAAATCAATCAGGAGCAACAACCTGCTTCATTCGTAATATAAAAGAGCATCAGACAGAAAGCTGGGGGAAAAGGGAAAAGAAAGGATCTAATCAAGAAGAAAAGAATGATCACAATAAGCAACTAAAAGAGGCTGAGGTGTATCCTACACTGCCGAATCCTCCTCCTTCAAATGAAAAGGAACCTCAAAAGACTACCTTGGGGATTCAAACAATTCTGATTAAGCCTCCCTTAAAGATTGCACCAATCTTTCTAAAATCGGTTACAGTTAAGCCACCCTTTAAGACAGCGCCAATCTTTTTAAAATTCAACTCAAAAGGGGTAAGCCCCACAGAAAAATCATCAGAAAGATGTCAGAAAGACCTATTACCAGTTGACGAAGGAGGGCCCAGTAATGATCCGAATTGGGATCCCTATGTCGCCAAAACGTGGCCCACCTCCCAAAAGCCGTGGCAACTTGAGACCTTTAAAAGTCGCGAAAGGGTTAAAGGAACTTGACCAGTGTGGAATGCAAGCAATGATGTAAAGGGGGCCCTCAAAGAAGATAATATCAAGAGTCTTGCCAGTCTCTACAGAATCATTTCATGTTCCACAGTTTGACAATGTCCTCCATCCCCAAAAGCCACTATGAAAGTCCGAATTTCACCAACAGGAGTGCTGGAAATGGTTCCAGAGATAGTAGCCAAGATTATTCTCAAATTGGGAATTATGGAGAAGCATCTCTAGCCACCCCCCTAATTAGAACTCTTTCATGGAACTTGCAGGGTTTTAATTCTTTTTCCAATGATTATATGAAATGCTATATTTTTTAATCTTTTGATTCGATTTTTTTTCAAGAAAGTTGGTTGAGAATTTCTTTTGATACAAATGGGTTTTCTTCATATCATCAGTTGGCCAATGGAATGGGTTTGGGATGCTCTGCGGGGGGCCTATGTGTTATGTGCAGAAATTAGGTGTTTCCTGACTCAGCTTTGCTCTCGGTAGAAGTCCCAGGAATTATGATAGTTAGAGTGGTATTAAAGGGTAAAGCAGAGGAGTGTGGATGGCTATTGGTGAACATTTATTGGAATCCAGCACTCATGCCATTAGCTGCCTTTTATCCAGAACCTGTGGGATTTACTTATATCATCTACAACCCAATACCCCAAAGATGATATTGTGCTGATGGGGGATCTTAACTCTCAACTTATTGGAGTTGGGCCTCTCCAAACTGGTCAAGGAAAGCGTAAGATTGTTGATGGTAGGGTATGGTGCCAATTTATGGAGGACTGGGATCTGATGGTTCTAATTGTAAATATGAGTGGCGACATCCCCCCTGCTCCAACCTAGAGGAGGGGAACTCTCAATTCAACCATAGATTATGTTTCTGTCTCAAGGGGCCTCTTTGATTGCTGTAAAGAGTTTAAAATCAAAGAAGAGTGCCTGAGTGATCATGCCATCCTGGAGGCATCCTCTGAGATTGGATGGTGGAACACTGGCCCACGGTTGAAGCAAGAACTGGCCTCATACAGGGCGGGTAATATATTAATAAGATTTATTAGAGGGGGCCAAAAGTTAAACTTTAGCTTGGGGAGAACCACGAATAAATTGACAGATCAAGAATTATCTGGGCAGTGTAATCCAGACCAGTTCGTGGATTTGTTATGGAAAATAGGTCCTCCTGCCTTCGGGTCTCCGAAGTATATAGACACTCTTTTGATCTTCAAACCTTGGAGAAAAAGAGAGAAAGAAGAAGAAAGTTGAATGCCAAAATGTACCCCGCCATGCGAATTGAGGAGGCTAGGCTGATTAAGAATACATTTAGGAACTGGATGAGATCTCATACATTTTTGAGGCTACATAAAGATGGTGAGGACATGCTAAAAACTCTGTGCCTTAATATTTTGCGTAACTTCTGGACTCTGAGTAACAGGAAAGATATCCAAGCTCAGGATGCAATTATTCAGGAACAGTCTTGGGTCAACCACTTTGCTAAATTATATGGACCGCCCGACAACATGGAGCCCAAGATCTCTTTGAACACCTTGTGGATCCTTAGTTGCTCCTTAGAGGAGATTATAAACCTCATTATGAAATTGTCAGCATCACGCGCCCCTGGGCCAAATTGTTATGGGTCGGAGATGCCGCAGCGGATGGTCCCTATGGAAAGGTTAAAGTCACGCAACTGTTATCCATTCTGTCCTCTCCTAAATGGCACCTCGAACTTTGTACAACACTCTAGGTATTACATCGAGGTCGGAGACCGTAGCTCCTCCCCATAACCAGAAAGCTGAATATCAGTCCTGACTACCAACTACGCGTTGCTACTGTTTTTTTGGAAGCGGCGCTCTGTACGTTCGATCCAGTATCCCACCTTGCCTCTCACTCCGTATCCTCACTTACTAACCTTTTCTTCCCTTTGTGTGACTTTAGGAATCTTCCATTGTATGGCGGTTCGTTTCCAATCTATCCCATTTCTCCCAACCGCCGGACGCAAACATTTCAATCACACGGCTTTCTTCATTGTGATCCTGAGCCATCTCTCACCCCATTCCCTGGCATTTACAAATGTCCCGAACAGCATCTATCTACTGGTAGGTGTTATCCTTAAACATAGTACAAGGATAAATGAACTCGAATCCCTTGAAGTTGATATTAAGATAATCTTTCTCACATCTTACTCCTCCTCCTTGGACGAGATCGGTCCCGCCTTCTCTGCTCTAATCTGAGCCTTATGGGCTTTGGAAAAGAAGAGATAGGTAAACCTCTTTCTATATAAGGGCAGGATTGAGTTCTACATTTCTCTAATAATATTATCTTTCCTACAGTTCATAACCGGGGCCAACCACACGACTTCTACCAAATTCCAGTCCAAGGTACCACACCACTTGAAGACTACTTTTGAGACATCCAGATCGATGCACCCTAGCTTCACAGGGTTTTTTTCCCCTTTAGGGGTTTCCCTGGAATTCCCTCGCAGTGCCAGTTCTTCTGGTCCTGTGGAGAGAGTTGTAAGTAAACTTTATATCCGTCTATCCTACCCTGAAGATCAGGTTAGTGTTTTGTTCATTATTGCATGCGAAATGTTACTGTGAAGGTTTATCATAACGCCTGTTGAACTTAATGCCAAGGAAAGCAGTTGGGAACCCTCATTACGGAGGTTTCTAGACTAACACAAATGGCCTCCCGAATGCCATCCTGAAATCCAATCAGAGTCTTTAGGCAAGGGGGCTAAAAACTCTTTTTGATTATGTAATTGAATCACGAAAGATCCCTGACTCATGGAGAACTTCTGTGTAATTCCAATTTATAAGTATGGTGATCGCTTGGCGGCGTCTAATTACCACCCTATTTCCCTATTGGATGCGGATGGGAAAATATTTGGTGGCCTTTTCCTGAGAGATCTGGAGGATGGGGCCAAAACCAAGGGAATCATCTCTAAGTTTCAAACTGGTTTTATGAGAGGTTTATCCACCTCTCTTAACAATCTTGTCCTTCGCTGCTTGAGGTTCTGTAGTGAAGGATGGTAGACCTTTGTTTGGTGCCTGGGTGGATCTATCCCAGGCATTCCACACAATTAACCAAGATCATCTTTGGGGCAAATTGAAAAGCTGGGGCCTGCCGGATCATCTTTTGGCAATTTTGATAGAACTCCATCAGAATTCCACTCTACGTGTCAGACTATCTAAGTCTGGCAATTTATCTAAGTGTCATGATGCCTACCTCCAAGGAGCCAGAGCAGGCCCAGCTACCCCAGAGGCAGACATCATGTCCCAGAGGGAAGTCTCAGCAGCCCCAAGTAGGGGCCCTTTGGACTCAGTCCTGGCGCCTTTGGCGCCAGGCTCATATTGGACAACAGTCCTGGCGCCATAGGCGCCAGGCTCATAAAAGATGACTTTGTGTTTAAAGGTGCTTGGTGTAAACTTACCTGATGCAGACCATGCTGCAACATCCAGGCCATCTAGAGGACTACTTTATCTTTGGGGACTACTTAACCACACGGGTGTGGCCGGAGGAAGAATACATACCTGAGAGGAAGGATACATACCTGGAACTACTTTGAAGGCTATTTAAGCCACGCCCAAGCAGCAACTCACGCTTCGCGTTGTTCTGCATCTAGCAGCTGGACGCTCACCGTGTCTGCTCCTGCATCCTGACTTCTGCCACGCCCGCCAGCACCTTGGAACACCTGCAAAGGGAGAAGAGAAGAGAATAGGAGAAAGAAGAGTCCTTGCCTGCTAAATCCGCATTCCGGAGACATTTGGCTGACGATCCTGAAAAGGAAGACATTCATTTTAAAAGCACATCGCATCGATCGCTGCAGCGCCGCATTCCACTCACCTTTACTAGGCGCCTCCATGTTCATCAGCGACCATCTGGATCCGCAGCCACATTTCAGCGCCTAGGGAGAAAAAGACAAGAACAAAGGTAAGCTAGGGAAGAGAATAAGAAAACCTTAATTTGCCATCATAAGACTTACCTGTTGGGTCATTCCCACTTCATTTCGGGTCGGTGCCGCATCCTGGCATTTCCGGCCCCCGGCCCCTAAGGGGAAAAAAGAGACATCAGCGTTAGTGAGCGAATGCTAAGACATTACCTGAACGCTCATTAAAGTCTTACCTGATATCTACTGGAACTGCACCTCTCACTTCGGGTCGGTGCCATATCTCCGGCATTTCCGAACCCCGGCCCCTATGGGGAAAAAAGACACAAGCATTAGTGCATTAATGCAAGGACACTAAAGGAACCTCTCATCAAACAACTCACCTGAGTTTCCTTCGTCGGTTCCATTGCTCATCTCGGAATCTTTGTTCTGCACCTGAAATAGAGACAACGGACAATTATTATTTCGGGCTCATACTTATAAACAGAATTCTCACAGTACTTTACCGGGAAGGTCAAGCAAACTTGAACTCTCTACAATCCATGATCCAGTGAAGTAACTGGATTACAACGGACCCCTGCATCAGAAGCAGGATGGAGAGCTCGTCCTTTCAGACCCTAAGGTGAGACTTCACGGGGAATCGCAGAAGGGTTTCATGTAGGGTGAGAAGGGAGTGGGAGGCTTACACATTATTCCGCAGATCGTTAATACTCCCTTTTCACACACAGAAGGATATTTCTGCGAGTCAGACAAGCCAGATTTGAGGGTCCGGTCCTGTCCATCTTCCGAGTCCTGCGCTTCACCATAGAAGAGGTAACAGCACTCCAAACCAGGCCTGCGCCTCCGTGGGAGTCAGGTGAGCGTAACACTAAGTTAATTAGGATAGAAAGAGGTGTTCGTCAGGGTTGCCTGGTGGCCCCATTTCTCTTTAATTTGTATGTTTCAGATTTGTTTTGGTGGCTCCTAAATTTAGTAGTGGCAAGGCCAAAAATGGGAGAGACAAAGATATCTAGGTTAGCATAGATGACAATATTGTTATTCTGGATCATACTCAAATTGGCCTACAACGGCTTCTTAATGCTTTAAAGGAATATGCCAAACTAAACAGATTGATAATAAATCCAGATACATCCAGAGTAATGATATTTAAGCGTCCACTAGTGAAGACTAAACCCTTTGCTTTGTGGATCGACAAACATAGTAAAGGAGATCACCTATTTGGGCTCAAAGATCAGTGTCTGCCCATCTAAAGGGTAGCTAGTAAACACCGTGGACAGTAAGATCTTAAAATTGGGTTCCCAAATGATCAAGATTCATATGACATTTGTAAGTTCTCCATTTTCCCAATAATAAAATTCCTCATGGGTAAAGTGGTTCCGACCTTACTTTTCAGCCTGGAATGTAATATCTGCAGCTTTGACATTGACTGGGAAAAAATCGAGGCCAAACTATGGAAGAGAACTTCGATCCCTCTTAATTTGGTCCCGATGGTTTCTATTCGGTACGAACTGGGGTTAACATCTCTCCTAGCTTGGATAGGCTGGAGATGGGTCTAGCTGTACAGACTCATCTTAGATCCCCTTGTAAATCACTTTATGAAGATGTGGCGGTGCAATTAAAGAAAGGTCATAATACGTTTCTTAACTGCCTTAGAGGCAGGCGTATTGAGATCTTAGATAAAGCAGACTCTGAGTTAGATACCCTCATTCAAAACCCTCTGAAAGTAAAAGATCGTATTAAAACCTGGGACTGGATTAGAACAATTGATAAAACGAGAGCAGCTAAACTCGCTTGTTCGTTCTCATTACTCGACAAACCTAGATCATTTCTTCCCACTTACCTAAGAAAATCTCCTGACCCAAAAGTCAGGGCGGCCTTTAAGATTCAGATTGAATATCGCTCCGACGCTTGAAATCTTGCATGATGGAGATCGGAAAGCGTATGCCAGTGATATCTGTCAGAATTGTGAGATAGATAAAAAACAAACATTGAAACACTTGCTATCTGTCTGTACGGGGACGAAGGAAATAAGGCTTGTTAGATTGCAAGAATTTGTCCACAATGTTGAGTTTTTGGATGCTGGAATGTTCTGGGAAAGATTGGCCTCAGGCAACAAATTGTTTTTGACAGTAGAAGTGGTTAAGATTTTGAAAGTTTTAAATCTTATTGATAGTGATAATTCCAAATTGTGAGAATGATATACGTTTTCTTCAGTTTGTTTTTATCTTTTGTTTTTCTTTCTGTATATGATTTTCTTTTATTTGCTTTTAGGCTTTGTATTGATTGTTTTATCCAGTTAAATTTGTTTTTGGTTCTTTTTTTCTTTTTTTCCTTTTGTTGCCTATCTGTGTAAAAAGTCAAGAA
Source organism: Ambystoma mexicanum (assembly GCF_040938575.1). Lineage (NCBI taxonomy): Eukaryota > Metazoa > Chordata > Amphibia > Caudata > Ambystomatidae > Ambystoma > Ambystoma mexicanum. The sequence goes on along the minus strand of NC_090936.1, from coordinate 98,235,483 downwards.
GTTTCATTTTGGCTATATCACAATAAATAAATAAAAATTTAAAAAACTGAGGTGCTCATCGTCTGTTTGAAGTCCAAAAGTAAACAGTCTGTCCTCAGTCCAATTCTAAGCTACTCTGTCCCCACCACTAATAGAAAACAACAAATTACCAGGAGAATGACACCCTTCTCCTGCATAGGCGTCTTCAGCTTTAGTATGCAATCTTGAGACATCAGTTGGCTATCATGTAAAGTAATTGGTTTAGTTCTGGTATGGGACTTTTCCCAGTCCTGGTTTCTCCTACGTGTTCCCTGGCCTTTCCTCCTTAGCTTTGTTAGCTTTGGAAATCCTGGAAAAAGATCTCTCTTCAGCATCTCTAAACGTCTTTCTCTTCCTCGTTCCACTAAGCAGACTGATTCTCATTTGTATGGTTCTTATTCTCTCTGTTGCTAAGGTTCTTCAACTCTTTGTACATACGACAGTTGATATATTCCCTCTCTTCAGATTCACTGTCTTCCTCCTTACTATTCTAATTGTAGACCCAATAGTAATTATCTTGTACAGTACTTATATCACTGAGATAAGTAGAATTCGTTTCCCTATGGTTTTTCTCTTCTGACCACTCACTGGGACGAGTAGGCTGAGTCCCGGAGTGTATATCTTTGGGTTTATCTTTTATCTTTGGGTTACTTACTGGGACTTGTGAGAAACCTGAGGGTGTTCTCCCTGGTAGGCCCCAGGGATCCTTTATTCAGGGAGCCAGGGGATGGCCTTTGCGCTTTGATCCTGACCTTGGGGGTGGACAAGCGAGGGAGGATCACCTGGGCAAGAGGCCCTTGGGGACTGCAGAAGGAACACCCTTGGGTGATACGCGGTATCCTCTTTTCTGCGATACACCCCTGCCCGCAACCCCTCAGTATTTATAGAATATTGCCACCACAGTCCCATCCTACTTCAGTGCTTTCCTTTAAGAAAAGGCAGGAGAAAACCCATTCATCCACAACGATACATCTGTTCCCCCCTTTCTGACAATAACCTGCCCTCCTCTTCAGTAGAACACTACAAACCCATAATCCCTGATCTTTTGTAGACAAACATTTTTTTAAAATATTCAGCCAATTTTCTCCCAAAATCTGCAACTCACTACATTTCCCAGAATCCCCTTCATTCACACTGTCCTTCAAATACTGCGAAGAAGAGGAAGCAACAAGGAGGATTAAGGATTACCCATAGGAATCCTTGGGCCATTATCTCCTATGGATGACCACCATGTTGTCCCGCTAACTTTCTTTTTTTTTAAAAAACTTTTATTTATTCAGCTTGGTAGCACAGGTACAGGTGAGTAACAACAGAGCATATAGAATCAAAACAACGCAACCGTTACAGAATCATATAGTGAGTACAAAAAATCATCATATGCACATGGGAGGTACATGGGTCAGTACAAGGCCAGGTGGAAGACAAATCAAGAACCAACAGGGGATGAGCGAGAAGAAGGAGCTGGGGATGTAGGATCTGAATCGGTGTCCAGGGGGGACATAAATGAGCGAAACTTCAACCAAATATCTCTAGGTCTGGAGCGGGCGGGCTGTTGTATTGCCCAGGACTCTTCGGTATCGGAAGCCCACGTAACTGCCCTGAGCCACAGTGCGTGAGTAGGGGTAGTAGGCCGAAGCCAGCAAAGTAGAATTGCACGTACAGCTAGCAGCATACAGAGGCCAGCTAGTTTCCTGGAATCACGGTGGAGCTCGGGGAAGTCGTGGAATAGGCACTTCATTGGGGATGGGGAGATATGGTATTCAAGGATGGACGATACAGTGGCACACACTGCGCTCCAGAAGTGAGCGAGACGGGGACAGGACCAGATCATGTGGATATAATCAGCATCGTCATAGCCACATCTAGGGCACCTAGGGGAAGAGTCGTTCGAGATGCGATGTAGCCTGGTCAGGGTGTAGTGGTACCTGTGGAGTAACTTAAATTGAATTAATTTAAATCGGGAGTTGAAGGAGACCCCTTGGATACGTGTGCACATATGGGTCCAACGATCGTCGGTCATTTCCAGGCCGAGATCAGCTTCCCAGGAGCGCTTTAGTTTGGAGAATGCAGGGGGCGATCTGGTTTGAACCATGGTGTATAGCCTGGAAATTTTGCCCCTCATAGGGGAAGGTGAGGACAGTTCAGTGATTGCAGGCTCATCGGGTGGCAGTGCTGGGAAGCACGTGTACTTGTGTTTGAGGACTCTACGGAAGGATGAATATTGAAGCCACACAGAGGGTCTCTGTCTAAGGGATGGTGGGAGGTCAGGCCATTCAATGAAATTACCCCGCTCGAATATGTCACGGAGCAATTCATATCCCGCCTCAGCCCATGTGCGAACAACTGAGGGAGGGACTCGTGGATGTCCCGGTCACTGACCGATAGCTTTTCCAGTCTGACATGGGGAGGGGGGTCTGATATATTAAACCAATATGCAATGTACTGAAGTTGTGCCGCCAGCCAGTACTTGAGGAAGTCAGGAGCCCCAAAGCCGCCAACCTCCATCGGAGCGGCAAGGGTCTTAAGCTTAAGGCGGACCGCACCCGAGTGCCAGAGGAAGGTATTAAGGGTACGTGTCAATGCCTGAAAGAAGTAGGTTCCTGGTCATTGCGGGACATTAGCGAATCTGTACAAAAGTTGGGGGAGTACTACCATCTTCAGTACTCCTATCCTACCCGCCTGGATTTTTATCATAAGGTTTGCAAGGTATGCTTGATAATTCTCCTCCAAGACCCGTTTAGTGTGTCGTGACACCACTATGCCTAGATAAGTAAAGTCAGACTGGGCCCATGTGAATCCCAGGGTATCGGGAGGAGGGAGTGTGCTGGGAGTGAGCGGAAAAAGGGTTGATTTAGAGCAGTTCACCGTGAGACCAGAGATACGACCAAAGAGAACAATATCCTCTAGTATTGGGGCCAGGTTAATTTCGGGGGAACGAATGAAGAGGAGAGCATCATCAGCATATAGGGAGACTATATCCGAAGAACCGGCGGTGCGTAGGCCCCTATGTGCATGGTATTGGCGAAGCATATCCGCAAATGGCTCCATTGCCACAGCGAAGATTAAGGGAGAGAATGGGCAGCCCTGTCTGGTACCCCTAGCTATATGGAAGAGGGGGGAGCAACGGTCCTCAGTGCGGACTCTGGCAATGGGGTTGGAATAAAGTAGCCTGACCCAGGAGAGAAAGGAGGGGCCGAATTTGCATTTGTCGAGTACCCGCCAGAGATACCTCCACGAGACGGAGTCAAAAGCTTTCTGCATATCAAGTGTCGCGGCCACCGCATGGACACCCGGGCTCACTCTACTTATAATATTGAAAAGGCGCCTCAAATTCAGGGAGGTGGAGCGTCCCGGAATAAACCCCGCCTGGTCTGGATGAATGATATGTGGCATGAAGGGGGCAAGCCGTAAAGCGAGTAATTTTGCATAAATCTTGATGTCACAATTGATCAATGAGAGTGGGCGGTAAGAGCCGCACTGAGTGGGGGGTTTGCTGGGTTTTAGTAGAACGGTTATGGTGGCTTCACGAAGCGAGGGGGGAACTAGCCTACCTCCACCGACTCCTCCCAGAGAGCAACCAGGCGAGGGAGTAAGAGTGATTTGAAGTGCTTATAGAACTCGACAGGTATACCGTCTGAACCTGGGGATTTGCCTGATGGGAGGGAGTCTATGGCCTCTGAGAACTCCTCAGGGGTGAATGGGCTCTCGAGAGATCCGATGGTGTCAGGGGAAAGGACCGAGAGGGGAAGCTTATCGAGATAGGCGTCGATTTCTGATGTAGTGGCGGTGTCCGCGTGAGCATATAGGGATTGATAGAAAGAGAGGAATTCGGCGTTGATATCACCAGGTGAAGTGGCCAGGGTCCCGTCAGGTCTCTCAATTCCAGGAATGGGTGGGGCACCAAACTCACGGCGGAGAAGTCTAGCCAGGAGACGGCTTGGGCGTTCACCCTCACCATATTTCCTCGCATGTCCCGGGTTATCAAGAAACCTCAGCTTGCGGTCCGCAAGCGCACAGAAGGTATCCAACTCCGTGCCGATTAACGCAAGGATTTCAGGGGTTTGGTCTAATGTATATTGGGCCTCTAAAGCGGACAATGTGGCCTCGCTCTCGGCGATTTCCCTACGGATTGTTTTGAGGATACCGTTTTCCTTGGAAAGGGCAATGCCTCTGATGTAGGCCTTGAACGCCTCCCAGAGGGTGACCTGTGAAGATACAGAGTTGGCATTGATCTCGAAGAACTCCTCGATTACCGAATCCATCTCCGAGCTGAAGACCGGATCGAGGAGGGAGAGTGGTTTCATTCTCCAGTGTCTGGTTCGGTCACGGTCTGGGCCCCAGCACAGGGTGATAGTCACCGGCGAGTGGTCAGACAGAGTCCTGGGTAGGATCGCCAAGTCTGATACACTCCTTATGAGTATATCAGACACCAGCCATCTGTCAATCCGGGAAAAGGAATCGTGTACCGAGGAATAAAAGGAATAAGAGCGGGAGTCGGGATAGAGGAGCCTCCATGCGTCAACCAGGGCCAAGCGGGGAAGGGAGGAGAGTGTAGTATATGCAGCTCTGGAGAGTTGACGGGGTCGGGAACCAGATCTGTCAAGGTCCACATCGAATATCGTATTAAAATCGCCTCCCCAGAGAATCGGTACCAACGGGAAGCCATCAAGAAGAGTCGTAAGATGTATATAAAATTCGGGGTCTTCGATGTTGGGACCGTAGATATTTAGCAGGACCACTTCCCTATTCTGCAGGGTACCATGGAGTAACACGTATCTGCCCAGGGGGTCAATTGACGTAGCTATGGGGTTGAATTTAAGGCTCCTATGAATAAGGGTCATAACCCCACGGCTCTGCGTAGAGTAGGTGGTAAAATACCTTTGAGGACCCCATGTTTTTGCAAACTTTTCACAATACTCAGTGCATGCATGTGTCTCCTGAAGGAACAGGACTTTAGTCCCATGTCGCTCGGCCTGGAGCTGTAGTAGTCTCATTTTCTTGTAGTTTCCCAGCCCCCGTACGTTCCAGCTCATGAATGTCAAAGTTTCCTCACTCAACACTCCCGAGGTAGTCATATAAGAATACAGGTGGATGGAAAAGTGCCCCCCATGGTCGGTGCCCAGTGCGGTCAGATCTGTAATGGCATCGGGTCCATGGTGCTCTGAACTCTACCTTTTCTGCGAATACCAAGCCTTTTTTAACGTATAACCCCATTCCCCCCACCCCCTCCCGCATCCCTCCCCCAAACAGAGGGATGAACACCCCATAACCAAACAACCAAATCGAAAACAATGGCATCAACGCCTGGGGGGCCTGTGAACTGGCCTGGCGGCGATGCTCCGAACCATGAGGCGATTTTAGGATGAACATAATGCCCGACAATGATACCAAGTCCCACCCGGGGGTGGTCCCGCGGTGGGGGGGGGGGCAAGCATGGTCACCAGATACTGAACCAATGTAATGGGATCGTAAGAAGTAATTTCCCGATCAACTGGATCGAGATGATGTATAGGCTCAGCCACAGATACTGAATAACGTCAACAGGGGTGTAGACAGCATTGGGACCAAGGGGATTCCCCAGATTCCCGGGCAATCAAAAGAGCAGGGGACGCATGTGGGAAGTAACTGGGACGCATCGATGGGGAGCGGTCCGACTCATCGACCGCCCAACAGCTTGATCCCTTTGTAGTATGTTATTGAGACAGTGGACAAACAAAGGAGAGAAAAAGCAAAGATATTAACATTATATGTTTCAGATATGGTCGAGTCAGGACGGATGGGGAAACTCTCGATCCATGACGCTTTGTAGGTGCCACAAACTGGTAATGATGGCATGTTGCAAGTCTAGATAAGTTCTGAAACCGGCCCCAGAGGTATCTACTCAACAATTAGTCTATGTTGTGGTAAGCCTATGTCTCAGTGTGTGTTCTCACGCAATAGGGGAAAAGACATTAAGAGTGCATGTTGCGAGTACGATTCAGCCGGGGAAGTGCTCATCTATGAACCTGGAGGCCTCCTCAGGCAGCGTGAAAAAGTACACCCGGTTTGCATGCTCGATTCGCAGTTTGGCGGGATATAGCATAGCATATTTAACCTGGACCTCGCGCAGTCTCCTCTTCACCGCCAGGAAGGTCTTGCGCTCACACTGGACCGCCACCGAAAAGTCCGGATATAGGTGGATCCTGGCTGCGCCCAAGAGAAGGTCTCCCTTGATTCTCGCCGCTCTGAGGAGGGCATCGCGGTCGCGAAAATTTAGGACCCTGGCTATAATAGGCCGTGGTGGGGCACCTGGTCTGGGTTTCGCTGTGAGTGCACGGTGGGCTCTCTCGATTGCAAACTGTGGAGAAAGTTTTGGGGAGTCCAGGAGTCGGAGGAGCATGCCCTCCACGTAGTCCTCCATAGGTTCTTGTATACCATCCTCCGGTACCCCAATAATGCGGAGGATGTTGCGCCTCGAGCGAGACTCAAGGTCCTCGTTTTTCTTCTCTACCTCGGTAACGCGGGAGGATAGCGTGGAGACCTCCGCACGAAGGGAACCCAGGCCGTCCTCGGCGGCGCTCACCCGCGTCTCGATCTCGGTCACACGACCATCAGTTCTCTCCATATGTGCCTTAATAGAGGATATCGTGCCGTTCATGTCGTCCAGTTTGCTATGGATTGTGGTGAACCCCTCCCGGATGAAATCCATCATTTTCTGGGAATCGGACGGTTCCAGCTCTGGTGAAATGGATGGTTCTTGTGCAGGTGCCTCCGCCCCAGGGCCCGCGGGGGGCTTTGTAAACATATTGATGGAGGATTGTTTCTTGCCAGTTCGCCTCGTCATGACGCCGGTGAGAGATGAGCTTAAGTCCAGAAAACCAGACAGGAGAGCAAATGGGGCCCCAAGGGAAGCTAATGCGTGTTAGAGCCAGTGAACAGCAAGTGGTCCCAAGAAATCCGGTAGAGGGTCAGGGCCCAAGAGGCAATGTCCAGCAGGAGAGGCGGAGCCGGGTACTTGGGTGCTGGTGAAGTGAAGTAGTGGAGGGGTATATCCCTGTATGAGGCAGTAAAGCGGTCGGCTCCCAGTCTGGTAGGCGGAGGACGCCAAGGGCAGGTGGGGGGGGGCGGAGCCCTGGAACAGTGGCGCGGGCAGCTTTGGAAGTCAGTAGCCACAGCGCACCCAGGCGCAGCAGAAGGTCCAGCCGATGGGTGGCTCGGCAAGGGTAGACGCCTCAGGTTATCCCCGAGCCAATTTATAAGGCCGGTGAGACCCCCAACCACAGGCAAAAGGTCCGGGGGGAAACAAGGTACAGGTCCCCAGCGGGGATCTGCCGTTGGTGGTACAATGAAGTAGGTGGGTGCCGTGGCCTGGGGAAGGACCCAGCGGGGGTAGACCCTGAGCTGGCACACCAGGGGAGAGAGAGTAGAGTCGCCGTGACCAGCCAGCCCCGCGCGTAGCGCCCGCAACCAGCCACGAGGGCAGGGGTCCAGCACAGGTAGTCGGGTATTACAGAACCCACCGCGTATCAGGGGGCTCGAGCGCCGCCCAAGGCCTCCGGGATTGAGGAGGCATAGGTCCGGGTCAGCTGCCAGAGAGGCGAATGCTGTGGAGGTCGGGGCCCGGGACAACTCACCGCCCGGAGCCGGATCAATGGAGGCTCAATCATAGACAGCACGCCGCCCAGGATGGGGCAGCGGAGCAGAACGCTCTGGAATCCAGCGAAGGTCCCGTCTCACGAGGCGGAGGAAGAGGCCGCAGCGTAGGCCAGCTGCTCTCATATAAGGCGGGAGAGGGCGGCCGCGCAGGGCGAGTAGAGCGCCCCTCCCCCACAGTAGGCCGCGAGCCGCGGGACACAGGCGCGATCACCCGGAACCAAGAGCGGGGCCAGGGAAGCACCCGCTCCCGTCCCGCCCGCGATGGGCTGTAGCTCCGCAGCAGGAGCGGCTCCGTGGGCGGCGCTCGGGCAGCAGACGCCCGGTCCCACCAGCAGTCCCAATGATGGGTTGGTTGTTCGTGTCGCAAAGACAAACAGGAGAATTTCAGAAAAAAGGTGCCTCACGGAACGGAGCAGAGCATCAGGCGGCCATCTTCTTTGAGTGCAACAGCGCCCCCTCCCGCTAACTTTCAACCACTCACACCTGAATCCAATCACTACTCCCAGGAAGTATAATAGGTGGAGCAGGAGTTGGGGATGCTGGAAGGTGCACAAAGCCAGAGGAAGACCAGAAGAGTTGCAGAGACCCTGGGAGACCTGGAGGAGGAGAAAACCACCCTGACACTGGCCATATCCAGGAGAGACTGCACTGTGGGGAGGGAGCTGTATCTTCAGAAGGTAAGACCATGGGCATCTGGGGTTGATTGGCAGTACCCACAGCAGGACTCCTCCCGAGAGCCAGTCGGGTGAACCCAGGTCTCTGAGGGTCAGCAAAGAAGACCCTGAACATTATTGGTTTTTATTTTATTTATTTCTATTTTTTTACAAACTTTATTTCTCAAGAGTACACTTACAAAAGAGAGTATGCCACCTTTTATATCTGTTACATAAGCACTCACAAATTTAACTGTTACAACACCCTTCCCCGGCCCCCAATTCGCAATGTAATGTCCGGCATTTGACTAAGGCAACACAGCGATGTTCCGTGTGAAGAAGTGCATTGTGAATCATTTCATTTCTTTAAGGCACAACGTTCACAGGATAGAAATCTTGCGGAGGGAGTTAGGTTTAAAGTACATTTGTTCCCTATCATCCATAAACTCGTGGAATGACAACCATGTGTTCTGATATTTCGAAGGCGATCCATATGCCAATGCCGTTACCTTTTTCATGGCCATCACTCCCCATAGTCTCACCCACCTTCTGGCTACCACAGGCCCCTGTTCAGTTTTCCATGTTTGTGCTAGGTTGATTCTGGCCGAGCTCAACATATGGGTGATGAGGGCGGTTCTGTCCCCAGTATTTGCTTAGCTCCCCTCTACACCACCTCAGATGCATTTTGTACACCGCTTCTTTGATGGAGGCACATTTGGAGCCTTTTGTGGCTCTTTGCCATATTTGACTCCATACCTCTCCAGGCACTGGTTCCCCTATATCTTGCTCCCATTTCAGCATGTGTGGTAAATTCTCTTCAGGGTCCGCTCCACTCATCAGTCTATAGATGCTTGGCACCCCCTTTTTGGGAGTCCCTTCCTTCACCGTGAGTTCTAGGCCTACTGGGTCCCGGGTTGCCCCTTCCCGTGTTTTGGTGTTTGTAATCCAATGTCTGACTTGGGTATAATGTATTTGTTCCCTTTCTTGGATTTGAAATGTATCCCTGGATTCTGCGAATGCCAAGGTGTCCCCTCCATGTATAAGTCCCCCAATGCCAAGGGTTGCCCCCCTCCCCAATGTGTCCAGAAGCCAGGTTGCAGTCCCAGCGTGAAATCAGGGTCGTTTGCCACTGGCGTGAGGGGGCCTCCTCCTATCTTTACTCCTTTTCCTCGCACCGCCTTATCCCAGTACCATAGTGTGACCTTAGTTGTTTCTAAGAGTATTCCTCCCCTGGCTCTATATCTTGCTGGTAGGAATCACAGATTTTCCAGAGGGATCCTAGTTGCCTCCCTTTCTAGAGTAGTCCATCTATTTGGGTTTTCTCTAGGTGTCCATTGCAGCATCGGTGCCACTTGTGCAGCCCATAGATACCTACAGAACTCTGGTACCCCCAAACCCCCTAATGCTTGTGGCCTGTTCAAGACCCTTCTGGGAACCCAGGTTTTTTTCTTATTCCAAATGAAGGACATCACTTCCTTTTGCAAATTTTTGATCGCTGGGTTTGGGATACGTATTGGGAGTGCCCCCATGACATACAAGTACCTGGGGAGGAGGGACATCTTGACTGCAGTTATACGAGTGAGCCAGGATAACTCCTGCATGTCCCAGTGCTTAAGGTCCGCTATTAGCTTTTTCAGTAACCCCGGGACATTTGCTCCATAAAGCCTCCCATATTCGGGTGCTGCGTGTGCCCCTAGATATTTCATGGATCTCCGTTCCCATTTCAATGCAGAACGGCTTTCCCATTCTGTCACTTGATCTGGGTCTTCGGAAATGTTGAGGGCCTTGGATTTGGGATAATTAATATGGGACCCAGAGACTTTAGCAAAGCTATCCAGTAGTTTTATGGTTGCTGGGAGTGAGTGTGCTATTTCTTTCAGGAACATTAGGATATCATCTGCGTACAGTGCGATTTTCTGGGGGCCGCTTGTTCCCGCCTCCACGCCTTGGATTTCCTGATCTTCGCAGGCTTTCTGCGCTAGGGGCTCCATAGCCATTGCAAAGATCAATGAAGACAGTGGGCACCCTTGCCTCCTCCCTTTACATATCGGGATGCTCTCTGTGAGTTGGCCATTAAGCATTAGTCGTGTGGTGGGATTTTGGTAGTTAGCTAGAATCATATGGGTGAAAGTTGGCCCACACCCAAATTTCTCTAGGGTTAGTCGTAAGAATTCCCAGTTTAGACTATCGAAAGCTCTAGATGCGTCCAGGGCCAGCACCAAGAACCGCTGCCTTCTCCTTCGCCCCCATTCGATAGTATTTATGGCTCTACGGATGTTATCGTATGTGTGGCGCACTTTCACAAAGCCCGCCTAATCCGGGTGAATTATCTCCGGGAGAATGCTTGCCAGCCTCTGGGCCAGAATTGTGGAGTAGATTTTTGCATGCCCGTTCAATAGTGAAATGGTGTTACACCTTTGCACCGGTGGTCGCTTTGGCGACAGCATCGGGTGTACAACACAATGCATTCCTACTCACCCAAGATGGCGGACGCCTCTGAATCTGATTGTGAAGCTCCCGCTGCAGAGGTTGCACGTTGTTTTCCTTCACGCCGCGACGATCATGTGACTCCATATAACCCGACCAGGAAGTTAAGCAAATGCGTCGCTACTCTCCAGATCGGCGCTTCGTAAGTTCGTTCCTAGGGAATCTGTTTCATGTTCCGTCCTCCTATCTATAGTTTTCTGTATCTAACTAACTGTGCTCTCTGCCCTTTCCTCCATTAGGCCATTTTCCGTACTCCGTCCGCTCACCTCCTCTCCCCTAAGGTCCGCTTCCAACCTAAAGAGTGAGTCTTGAGGGTTTATAGTTCCCTTCAATCCTCTCCCCATTCTTAGCTCAAATACTAACATCCGCTTCGGGTTTCCGGAAACTCTCTCTCTTTCCTCGTAGGACTCACCCCCTTCTCGAAGACTTTACACAGACTTCTCGAATCTCTCAACTCCATACCCGGAGTAAGTTAACATAGCTATTCGTATCAACAACAGACGATCGAAAGTGGAGAAAACTTACCTCTCCTTTCTTCCGTCCAGGACCAGCTTCGTCTGCACCGGATCTTTTGAAGGGAAGCTGGCTGATTCATCCTGAAGGTCTACAGTATCCTGTCATTACAACACAGGGTTTTTCTTCCCCGGAGGGTTTTCCCTGGGGACTGTGGTTCCTCCTCAGCTGAAGCTAACGGCTGGGAGGGAGCAGGGTTTCCCGGGAAGCCTTCACTATCTGCCTTGTTGCTGGTACGGAGTCCGCCCGCTGCCCAGGTTAGTGAACTGCATAATTGTTCTGTCTCATATTGGACGCATTGTAATAGTTAGCGACGCCTAATATAAGGAAATATCCTATCACAGGCTCTTGTGCAGACGGTGGACTCCGATGGAGCAACAAATGCAACAATTGATGGCTGCTATGCAGTCTATGTCTCTGGAGATGCAATCCCTAAAACAAGACAATGCTCAGTTAAGACAACAGGTCGCTCGAGCGTTTTCAGAAACTCCTCCTTATGCCTTGCATACCGATAAGTATGACGGAAACCCGCACAAACTCAAGGAGTTCCTGGATAGTTGCCTGGTTCAGTTTACCTTCAAAGCACGTTTTTTCCCTTCTGATAAGGACAAAGTAGGTTATCTGATATCCCACTTGGCAGGCCCTGCATTGGCCTGGGCGACACCCTTAGTCACCTCAGAAAATGCCATTCTAGACTCATACCCAGCCTTTACTAACAGTTTGCGGTCTATGTTTAGTAGGCAGGAAATTTCAGTCTCTACTCAGGAGAAACTGCTAGATTTAAAACAGGGAAATAAAGATCTTATGAGTTACGTGACTCAATTTAAACAGCTATCAGCTGAAACAGGGTGGCCGGATGACGGTCTCCTCACGCTGTTTCGCAGAGGTCTTTCCGAGGAACTGAAAGATGAAGTCTCGAAGGTTCCTCGTCCCGCCAATTTAGCCGAGATGATTGCGCTCACCATGCAGATTGATTACCGTCTCCATGAACGCTTCCATGAGAAGAAGAGAGGGAAACCCTCTCAACTATTCTCCAGTTCTCCTTCCCCGGTTTCTCGATCCCAGAAACCCGACGAACCCATGCAAATAGGAGTGGCCAGAGGCCCTTTGTCAGAGGGCGAAAGAGAAAGACGGATGAGTCAGGGCCTATGTATGTACTGTGGGGCTTCATCTCACATGCTGAAGGATTGTCCCGTCGTCCCTCCTCGTCGGACAAGGAATCCGATGCGGGGAAACGCCAAGACCCTGTCGTAAGGGGAACCACGGCAGGAGGTCCTGAAAGGAGTTCCCCAAAGAGACTTGGTACTTCTCTTAAAGAGGACATTACGGAACACACTATGTTAGTACTTCCCCTGATCTTGAAATTACCAGACTTAGAGCTACGTGGGGTTCCGGCATTGATCGATTGCGGAGCAGCTGGCAACTTTATTGATGACCAATGGGCTGCGAAGCATGGAATCATTAGATCCGCCAAGACGTGTATAACACCCATTCAGGGGGTGGATGGTTGTCCCCTTAGTTCTGGACCCATTCGAGAACAGACTACTCCTCTTACATGCCTAATTTCAACCCACCAGGAGACGTTAGTTTTTGACCTGATAAAAACTGCTCATTTTCCCATTATTTTGGGCTTACCGTGGCTGCGAACCCATAATCCTTTTATAAACTGGAAGGCAGGAACTTTGTTTCTAGGTTCCGAATATTGTGTTTCCCATTGTCTTACTCAATCATCTGTTGGCATTCAAGCACCTTCCATGATGGTAGTACCAACCGAAGGCTCCTCGATTGGGATGGTCAGTCAGATCCCGAGGTGTCATCAACAATTTCAGTCCATATTTTCTCAGCCAGAATACCCTACATTACCTCCTCACCGTCGGGATGACTGTCATTTAGATTTGTTCCCTGATCAACCGATACCTTTTGGCCGAATGTACATCTTATCCCAACCGGAGAAAAAGGCTCTCAAAGACTACCTTCAGACTAATCTTCAAAACGGTCTTATAACTGAGTCCAAATCACCCGCCGGTGCTTCGTTATTCTTTATTCCCAAAAGGGATACAGAGGAACTACGGCCATGCATAGACTACCGAGGGCTCAATAAGGTCACCATCCCGGATAAGTATCCAATGCCGCTTATCCCAGACATTCTGGAAGCCGTTCAAGGGGCTTCGCTCTATACCAAGTTGGATTTACGAGGGGCATATCACTTGATTCGCATCGCCCCTGGCGACGAGTGGAAGACTGCCTTTCGGACCCCATTCGGTCACTACGAATATAGGGTGATGCCGTTTGGGTTGGCTAATGCTCCCGCTGTTTTTCAGCGCTTTATGGACCATCTATTCGCCGATGTACTCCTTCACTATGTAATCGTCTATTTGGATGATATTCTAGTCTTTTCACAGAAAATAGAGGAACACATCCGACATGTCAATTTGGTATTAGACCGACTTAAGGCCAACCAGCTGTATTGCAAACTGGCAAAATGCGAGTTCCACAGGAACCAAGTGACGTATCTTGGGTTCGTGCTGTCTGCCCAGGGGATTTCTATGGACCCTCGGAAGATCTCGGCTATATTAGATTGGCCTTCCCCTTCGAACGTCAAAGAGATCCAACGATTTTTGGGGTTCGCTAATTTTTATAGAAAATTCATCCCAGGATTCTCCGAGACCGTGCTTCCCATTACCAGTCTTCTGAAGAAGGGGAAGACTTTCGTTTGGGATGACCCTGCGCAGAAAGCCTTTTCGGAACTAAAGAATCTTTTCACGTCTGCTTCCGTTTTGCTCACCCCAGACCAGTCTCGACCATTCATTGTCGAGACTGATGCGTCTCACCATGCTCTAGGAGCAATTCTTTTGCAAAAGGACGAGTCAGGAGTAGAAGGACCAGTTGCTTATCTCTCCAAGACCTTCTCCTCCTCGGAAATAAATTATTCAGTCCTTGATAAAGAATTGCCGGCAATCAAGCGAGCCTTTGAGGAGTGGAGACATCTATTGCTGGGCTCGGCCTACCCGGTCGAGGTTCGAACCGACCATCACAACCTCAAAGTATTGCAACAAGCCCATACCACAAACAGTCGACAAGCTCGCTGGGCTCATTTTTTTCTACCGTTTCGGATAGAATTTACTTTCCTTCCCGGGAATCAAAACCTCCGAGCAGATGCGCTTTCAAGAAAGGATCCTCCTATCAAAAAGTTCCATTCTGAGCCTTTCTTTCCTAAAGCTACATTTCTGGCAACAGTGACTGATTTTCTACATATTGTCAGACAGGAAACGGCACGTCTAGATCCAATCTGCAGGAACTTACAAGAGACTCATTCGCTGACTCAGGAGAAGGGATACTACTTCTTTAAGGATCAGGTATTTATTCCGACCCCGACACTTCAGAAAGAAGTCCTGTTCATGTGTCATGACTCCAAGGCAGCCGGGCATCGAGGATATCAAAACACCCTTGAGCTGACTACTCGTCATTTTTGGTGGCCAGGGATAACCAAGGATGTCCAAGATTATGTATCAGCATGCACGGTTTGTCTACAGTCTAAGACTCCCAGGTATCCACCTTTTGGTTTACTCACCTGTATGCCAATTCCGGACAAGCCCTGGCAAGTCATTTCCACTGACTTCATTGTCGACCTTCCGTTGTCCTCGGGTTACACCACCGTTATGGTGACTATTGACTATTTCACGAAGATGGCCCATTTCATTCCTCTGCAAAAACTCCCTGGGGCTGCTCTTATGTCAAAGATATTTGTTTCAGAAATATTCTCTAGACACGGTCTTCCTAACACTATTGTGTCTGATCGGGGTCCCCAATATATCTCGCAATTTTGGAAGGGTATTTGTCAATCATTGGGAATCAATAGAGCCCTTAGCTCAGGATATCATCCCCAAACGAATGGGCAGACTGAGCGCCTAAACCAAACACTAGAGACATATTTGCGCTGTTTTGTTTCTGCGGCACAGGATGATTGGGGAGATCTCCTACCCTTGGCTGAATATGCATACAATAATGCCAGTCATTCGGCACTAAAGACCAGTCCTTTTTACTGTTCCTATGGTTTTCATCCATCCTTTGAACCGTCCATCTCTAAGTCCTCCGCCAATTGTCCTGGAATAGACAGTCTAGTCGATGGTATTCAGAAGGGTCAACAGCTCGCTCGAATAGCTCTGCAGGCCGCCCAAGATCGAGCCAAGAGGGCAGCTAATCGCCGTCGACTAGATCTGCCATCCCTTCAAGTCGGGGATACGGTCTGGTTATCAGCCCGGTTCCTCCCGAGACATCTGGTGCCGTCCAAGCTGTCGCCCAGATATTTTGGACCGTTTAAAGTGAAATCTTTTGTCGGTCCGGTGGCAGTCCGACTAGCGCTGCCTCCTTCCTGGGCCCGTCTTCATCCGGTCTTTCACGTCTCCCAGATCAAACTATCCGTGAAGGATAGATTTCAACGCACCCCTGCAGTTCGTCCTCCTCCGATGATGACTGATACGGGACCAGAGTATGAAGTGGCAGAAATTTGCGATTCCAGATATCACAGAGGCCGGTTGCAATTTCTTGTGGACTGGAAGGGCTATTCTCCTGCCGAACGGACTTGGGAATTGGCATCGGGGGTTCATGCTCCCTCGTTGGTTCGACGGTTTTTCAGGCGGCACCCCGGGAAGCCGGGTTATGCGCCTCGTAGGAGGGGGCATACTGTTACACCTTTGCACCGGTGGTCGCTTTGGCGACAGCATCGGGTGTACAACACAATGCATTCCTACTCACCCAAGATGGCGGACGCCTCTGAATCTGATTGTGAAGCTCCCGCTGCAGAGGTTGCACGTTGTTTTCCTTCACGCCGCGACGATCATGTGACTCCATATAACCCGACCAGGAAGTTAAGCAAATGCGTCGCTACTCTCCAGATCGGCGCTTCGTAAGTTCGTTCCTAGGGAATCTGTTTCATGTTCCGTCCTCCTATCTATAGTTTTCTGTATCTAACTAACTGTGCTCTCTGCCCTTTCCTCCATTAGGCCATTTTCCGTACTCCGTCCGCTCACCTCCTCTCCCCTAAGGTCCGCTTCCAACCTAAAGAGTGAGTCTTGAGGGTTTATAGTTCCCTTCAATCCTCTCCCCATTCTTAGCTCAAATACTAACATCCGCTTCGGGTTTCCGGAAACTCTCTCTCTTTCCTCGTAGGACTCACCCCCTTCTCGAAGACTTTACACAGACTTCTCGAATCTCTCAACTCCATACCCGGAGTAAGTTAACATAGCTATTCGTATCAACAACAGACGATCGAAAGTGGAGAAAACTTACCTCTCCTTTCTTCCGTCCAGGACCAGCTTCGTCTGCACCGGATCTTTTGAAGGGAAGCTGGCTGATTCATCCTGAAGGTCTACAGTATCCTGTCATTACAACACAGGGTTTTTCTTCCCCGGAGGGTTTTCCCTGGGGACTGTGGTTCCTCCTCAGCTGAAGCTAACGGCTGGGAGGGAGCAGGGTTTCCCGGGAAGCCTTCACTATCTGCCTTGTTGCTGGTACGGAGTCCGCCCGCTGCCCAGGTTAGTGAACTGCATAATTGTTCTGTCTCATATTGGACGCATTGTAATAAATGGGGCGATAGCTCGCACAGTCTGATGGGTCCCTATCCGGTTTCAATAGAACTACTGTGGTGGCTGGGCCCATATCCCAGGATATTTGCCCTGTGTCTCTTATATGATTAAACAATTTTGTGAAGGGACCTACCAGGGTGGATTTGAAAGTTTTATAGTATGCGTAACATTTCCATCTGGGCCGGGGGTTTATGCCCTTTCAGAGCACTTATTACCTTTCCCACTTCTTCCTTGGTTATGGGTGCTTCTAGCATTTGCCTATCCAATTCTGTGATCTGTGGCAGCGCCACCTGACACAGGAATGCTTCTTGCGCCTCCCTATCTAGTCCGTCCCACTTCAGGTTTTGTATATAGTATGAGTGCATAATCGCCCTTATTTCTTTTCCCCCCTCATTACGTTGCCTCCCTGATGTCTAAGTTGAGTGATGCGATTCCTGGTTTTCTGTTTTCTTAATTTAGCCGCAAGGAATATTTTTTTTATTTATTATTAGCAGATAGTTTATTACAAACTTCAGCTCATCAAATCCTTCTACTAAATAAGCCAGAGTAAAACAAACACAGCACATCAAGAAAGGAGAGATGAAAAGAAAAAGAAGACGCAGAGCAGCGCGCAGAATACAAATAAGGGTTAAAGCACTAAGTCATGCATCGTTCACATATCATTTAAATACAAACATTTTTACTCATGAGTTATAGTTTAGGCAAGGTTAGTTCTGGAGGCTAGCTCCGGGTCTCCTTTTACTTTGTTAGGTCCCAGGAATCGTTCAGAGAATATCAATTCCAGAAATGTAAGCAACTATCTCATCAGACTAATGTCAGTCCCTCCATAGAGACACTCCCACCAAATATCATTGTCTTTTCAGTAGGTCTTTCCCATGCGCTCATATAAAAGGAGTGTTCTCTGCATTCATAGTTCCGGACCAAAGAGAATCAAATGTTTTAAAGATTCAGGATGAGCCTTACACAGGCAACATCTGTCATGCTTTGAAATCCTGTATCTATACAGTCACTTTGGTGTGTAGAACATTTAGCTGAAATCTCAGGAACACATCCCTGTACTTGGCTTTTGGCAGTTTTCTCAGGTATTGTGGGATGATATTTGGTTGCCCACTGAGTAAATTGAGAGAGTATGGATCTTTGATTTGGATGATCTTTTTTCTTCAGTTTCATACCAATCGGCCGCCCACAAAGCCCTCTTAACCAGCAAGGGATTTCCACATAAGGTCTCAACTGACTGACCCAATTTGGATAATGTTTCCAGAAATATTTCTTTCCACTGGTTTAGAGGTCAGTTGAGCGTACCTTTTTCTCTCATCCTTATGATCTCGAATTGTGGCTGACACAACTGCAAAGAAAGTTTACGGAAAATCGATAAGGATGTCCATACGATTCATGCGTGTAGGGACAGTAGTCCTAGTTCATGTCTTACAATGGCCATTGGTATTGCATTAGGTAGCTTTAAGACCTTCTTCCAGAATTTACTTTCTAGTCTTTCCCAGCTTTGCCATGGTATACCCAATCCAGCCTTAGCCGCGTAGGTCAGTGACAGTACAACCTTTTGATTATAGAAGCTGAAGACTGGGAGCAACGGGAATTATCCTTTTTTTTCCCAATCATCATGCTTAGTGCGGCTAGTTGTTTTACTTTTAGAATCAGGCATGAAATCCAGGGTTTCTCGTACCCACTTGCGCAGATCATAATTCCTAGGTACTTGATTGAGCTAGCTGTTTTTATATTCTTTTCACCCAAAAAGCAGTTTGGATTTAAGGATTCCTCTTCCTTAAATTGGTGATCTCCAAAAATTCTGTCTTCCCAGTGTTGATCTTCAGTCCATTTTGTTCTTTGTATATCTGTAAGGCATACAGTTTTTTCTGGAGCCCAATAGGAGTTTGATCTATTTTATTTATTTATTTATTTTTATAAAACCTGCAGCTTGCAAGCTGTTATGAAACGCTCCGATCACAGAGGAGCTCCTGGTCATTCCTATAATTCTCGCCGTAGCACAAAGGGGTGCACCAATTCCGCAGTAGGGAACTCCCCACTGTTGGAGCGTTGGAGGTTGCCATGGAGATTGGCTTCCTCGTTACGCTCAAGCATTGCTTCCCGATCACGTGACACCGCTAGCCAATAAGGAAGCTCCTTGCCTTAGCCCTGTGCTTCTGATTGCAGCACTACGGAAGTTTTGTTTGTTTTTGCTGTTTCTTTCCTCGTTTCCTGTTACCGACTTTGCCTTTGTATTGCAGACTGTTTTTTGGATTGCCCACTGATCTACTGATTTCATGCTGCCGACCCCGCTTGCTCTTGGACTGCCTTGTTGTGTGCCTTTGCTGCTGTCTGCTCGGAACGTGTTGTGACCCGGATTTTCACACGGACCTTCTCTTGGATTTCGTTTTTTGTCCTTGTACTTCGCCTGCCTTTTGCTCACCTGGACTTGCTGCCCGGATTGATATTGGATTGTGTTCCGGTTTTGGTTCTTGGATTTAGTTCTGCCGCCTGATTGTTGGTAGCCCTTCATGTTTTACACACACAGTGACTAGAGACTACCAATAATGTGTGGCTTCCTGATAGGCATCCTCGTGCCGTTGGGTCCGGTGATCCCTTCTGGGACTTGTGACTGGATCACCCTAGCATCGGGCGTCCTCGTGCCATCCGGATAGGTTTTTGACTGCTACCAACATTCGGGCTTTACTTGGAATTCTTCTATTCTGCGGAACACTGGTAGGTCTTGTTTACTGTTCATCACGTCTGAGTTTATTTTTCTATGCATGTTCGTAGGGGGGCAGCACACTAATACTACACTTTTGAGTCCTTGGAATTGTGTTACATCAGTTCTTCTGTTCTTTGGTTGTTCTGGCATAACATTCATTGGGGTTCTTATTGTTTACCCCCTGTTGCAGTAGACATATTGGGCCTCAGCATCTGGACAACATTCTGCAGAACGTGTTGGTGTCACATCTAAGAAGTTGTTACGGCCATCGTCTGGTGTTCCTTTCTTCCTGCTAATTGACTCCTCTTTGTGTTCCAGCACTCATAGGGGTACATTGGTCAGAAGAACTCTTCGTCCACGCTACGTGAGCAAGAGTCTTGAGTGGCGGAGTTCTGACAAAATCAGAAGCCACATGGACGCCAGCGAGGCTTTGACGGGTATTATGCAACTGGTCGCTGATTTGCGAACAGAGATGCATGCAGCCCATACTGCCACAGAGCATCGCCTGGCTGAATTACAGGCAGCCATACCCCTGTCCGGTGCGACAGGCTCTGTTTCTGCAGAGGCATCCAAGTCTTGAACACCCTCTAGCACAGGTCAAGTCCCGGTGTATATGGCTGCACACTTCCCTCTGGCCCCTCCGGAACGGTTTAATGTAGACCCTCGACTGTTTCGGACTTTCTTAAATCAATGTCGATTCCATTTTTTGTGTCGTCCTAATTCATTTCCGGATGCCACCACGAAGGCTGCCTTTGTCCTGTCCCACCTAGGGGGCACAGCAGCAGCTTGGGCTAATCCCTTGGTTGAAGGGGGGAGCCAGTTGTTGTTTGACTGTGATGCCTTCATTGAGGCCATGAGCAGGGTCTTTGATACCAGATACAAGACTCAGTCCACAGACCTGGAATTGTTGAATCTGCAACAAGGGGATTCCTCCTTACTAGCTTATCTGGCCAAGTTCAACCAGCTGGTAGCTGAGTCTGCTTGGCCGGACGACAAGAGAGCCTTGTTGTTTTATAAGGGGCTCTTGGACTCTCTTAATGACACTTTGGCTACGGTGCCTGTGGTCCCTACAGGATTTTCTGAACTTCTTGATCTCGTTCTACAAATTGATGCCAGGAAATCTGAAAGAAAGGGGGAACAAAGAACCCAAGTCCCAATTCCTTTGACCCCGACTGCAGTTGGTTCTGGGACACCTGAGCCTATGCAAATTGGAGCCGTAAGGGGGCCCTTGACTGTAGCAGAAAGGGAACTATGCAGATCATCAGGCTTATGTTTCTATTGTGGCTCGGCTGATCATTTATTGTGTACTTGCCCAAAGAAACGCAAGAAACAGGGAAACGTGAGGGCTGAGCAATGAAAGGGGTCCTAATGCCGAGTCAACATACAATGGACCCTATGTCTTCGGTCTTTTCCGTTCCAGTTCAGTTATCGTTCCCTGGTAGTCCTCCTTGTTGTTTCCAGGTTGTATTGGATTCGGGAGCCAGAGGAAATTATATGGATTCTCAGTACGCTCTTGTATTGGGATACCGGTGATTCCTTAAGAAAGACCCGAACAAGTCAACGAAGTAGACGGAACTACTTTGATTTCTGGTCTGATCACAAAAAAAGCTGCAGGTTTGATAATGGTCATAGACAGTAATCACACTGAGACGATCCATTTCGATCTCATTGCAGCCCGCAGTATAAAGATATCCTTGGTCTAGCTTGGTTAACCTTACATAATCCCAGCATAGACTGGTGTTCAGGCCACCAGGATTTCTGCTCCGATTATTGTGGTACGGTCTGTCTGGAGGATGAACATGAACCATGTACTCCTTGTCAACCATTAATGACTGTAGCTCCTACAGTTGGTTTAGTCACCAATGTTATATTGCCTAGAGAATACATCACTTTCAGAGATGTATTTGATGTCAAAGATGCAGAAACTCTCCCTCTGCATCGACTGTAGGACTGCCCTATCGATCTAGTACCTGGGGCGGCGGTGCCATCTGGTCGTGTCTATTCCCTTACTGTTAAAGAGGACGCCATACTTAAGGAGTACATTGAGAAGTCTCTCAGTACCGGGTTCATTCGGCCTTCGCGTTCTCCAGCGGCTTCTCCTTTGGTTTTCGTACCTAAGAAGGAGGGAGACCTCAGACCCTGTATTGATTATCGCGCCTTGAATGCGGTTACGATACGCAACCAGTACCCCATTCCTTTGATCTCTGTCCTGTTGGACCAGTTGGGGTCCTCAGCAATTTTCACGAAATTAGACCTGAGAGGTGCTTACAACCTGATTAGGATACGTCAGGGACACTAGTGGAAAATGGCGTTCAAGACCCGCTATGGCCTATATGAATACTGCGTCATGCCATTTGGTTTATGTAACGCCCTTGCCACTTTCAAACACTTCATTAATGAAGTTTTCCGAGATATGCTGCATCGGTTTTTGGTGGTTTATCTTGATGACATCCTAATCTACTCGCCTTCCTTGGAGGCTCATATTGAGCATGTCTCTGCCATTTTACAACGACTACGGGACAAACATTTGTACGCCAAACTGGAGAAATGCCTTTTTCATGTTGATAGCGTGGAGTTCCTGGGCTATGAGATTGCCAATAAGGGTGTTCGCATGAGCCCTTCCAAGGTTAATGCCGTCCTAGATTGGCCGGTTCCACGTAATATCAAGTAATTACAGTCCTTTTTGGGGTTTCTCCAATTTTTATAGGAGATTCATTCGGGACTTCTCCAAAATTGTTTCCCCTCTAAAGGCTCTAACAAGCAGCAAGGTGAAGTTTGTTTGGGATACTACGGCACAGTCTGCCTTCAATACTTTCAAAAACACCTTCACTACAGCTCCGGTTCTCCAACACCCTGATCCGTCATTACCCTTCATTGTGGAAGCAGACGCTTCGGACGTAGCCCCGGGTGCCATTTTGTCTCAAGCCTGTGTAGACACCAATGAGTTTCACCCTGTAGCATTCCATGCTCGGAAAATGACCTCTTATGAGATGAATTACACCATCACCGAGAAGGAGCTATTGGCGGTTTGGGACGCCTTTTTGGTATGGCGTCACCACCTCCTGGGTACTCTGCAACCGTTACAGGTCTATACTGACCACAGAAATCTCTTGGCCTTGCAGTCCATCAAGTGCTCTACTGCCCGACATGCCCGATGGTATGAGTTCTTCTCGATGTTCCACTTTGTTATTACTTACCGTCCGGGTTCATTACATTCTAAAGTGGATGCTTTGTCTCGCCTGGTAGATGCTAAGAGCTCACGGTTGACTGACGGTAATCTCATTCTTCCCAGTCAAGTGGTTTGTGCTTGTGTCTTTCAACCAACCATGAAGGCGAATATTCAGGGGTGGGTCCGCTCAAAACCCATCAGAAATCCTTGAGCATAACATGGATGTGGTACAGCAGTTACCTTATGTAAAGGGAAGGATCTACTTACCCGACAAGAAGAACCCCGACAAGGCAGTACAATGGTGTCATGACTCCAAAGTAGCTGCCCATCCTGCTCCTAGGAAGACCCTAGATCTCTTGAAGCGATGGTGTTGGTGGCCATCGATGTCTCGGGATGTGTCTGTTTACGTTATGTCCTGTGCTGTTTGTGCACAGAGTAAGGGCATGCGTTCTAAACCTGTGGGTCTACTTCATCCTCTGCCAGTTCAAGATCGCCCCAGGTTGGTGTCTATGGATTTCATTGTCGACCTTCCTGTAGTTCGTGGTTATGACACTATATGGGTAATCGTGGATTACTTTTCTAAGATGTCCCTATTTGTTCCGTGTCGGGGGTTGCCCTCGGCTCCGTTAGTGGCTGATTTGTTTTTGCAAAATGTATTCAGGTTCTTTGGTTTACCAGAAATCATAGTTTCTGACAGGGGCAGCCAATTTACATCGCATTTCTGGCGTTCTCTGACGGGTTCTCTAGGCATAGAGGATCAGTATTCCAGTTCCTATCACCCTCAGACTGACGGACAAACGGAGCGCGTCAATGATACATTGGAACAATATCTGCGTTGCCTTATTCTTCAGCACCAGGAAAGCTGGTTGACCGTTCTGGTCATGGCAGAATTCGCCTATAATAACTCAGTTCATGCTTCTACTGCGGTTTGGCCCTTTTTTTGCCTTGAGTGGTCGTCATCCTCGCTCACTACCCATGCAACTGGGGGCTTCGTCTTCTAATCCTGCTGTTTCTGCAGGTACTCAGGATCTGACCAACTTCATGATGACATACGTAAACAGTTCTTGCACGCCCAAGATAGTATGAAGGCGGCAGCCGGCGCATGACGTACTCCAGCTCCGGAGTATCAGGTTGGGATAAAGGTGTGGTTGTCTACGAAGAACCTTCAGATACCTGGTTGCCGTGCTCTTTTGCCTTGTTTTGTGGGTCCTAATCGGATTTCTAGGGTGCTTAACCCAGTGGCTGTGCGGTTAGAGCTTCCAGTTCGGTGGGAAGTGCACCCAGTTTTCCATGTTTCATTAGACAAACCCTTCCATCCGGCTACAAGATTGTCACGTCGCCTGCTCCTATTTCAGTACAGGGTTCGGATGAATACGAGGTGAACTGTATCCTTGACACTAAGGTCAGGAGGGGTGTGCGTCTATATCTCGTGGACTGGAAGGGCTATGGTCCTGAGGATAGAACGTCGGAACCAGCTGATAAAATACACACCCCTATGCTCTGCTCATTTTTGGTCCTTCCGGAGGGGGAAGCAATCTTTGAGAAGGGGTACTGTTAACGCTCCGATCACAGAGGAGTCCCTGGTCTTTCCTATAATTCTCGCTGTAGCACGAAGGAGTGCACCAATTCCGCAGTAGGGAACTCCCAATCACACGTCTTTGTGACGGGGCGCTCCCGACTGTTGGAGCGTTGGAGGTTGCCATGGAGATTGGCTTCCTTGTTACGCTCAGGCATTGCTTCCCGATCACATGACACCGCTGGCCAATAAGGAAGCTTCTTGCCTTAGCCCGGTGCTTCTGATTGCAGCACTACGGAGGTTTCGTTTGTTCTTGCTGTTTCTTTCCTCGTTTCCTGTTGCCGACCTTGCCTTTGTATTGCGGACTGTTTTGGATTGCCCACTGATCTACTGATTTCACGCTGCTGACCCTGCTTGCTCTAGGACTGCCTTGTCTTGTGCCTTTGCTGCTGTCTGCTCGGAACGTGTTGTGACCCGGATTTTCACACAGATCTTCTATTGGATTTCGTTTTTGTCCTTGTACTTCGCCTGCCTATTGCTCACCTGGACTTGCTGCCCAGATTGATATTGGATTGTGTTCCGGTTTTGGTTCTTGGATTTAGATCTGCCGCCTGATTGTTGGTGGCCCTTCAAGATTTGCACACACAGTGACTAGAGATTGCCAATAGTGTGTGGCTTCCTGATAGGCGTCCTTGTGTCGTCGGGTCCGGTGATCCCTTCTGGGACTTGTGACTGGATCACCCTAGCATCAGGCGTCCTCGTGCCGTCGGGATAGGTTTTTGACTGCTACCAACAGTCGGGCTTTACTTGGAATTCTTCTATTCTGTGGAACACTGGTAGGTCTTGTTTACTGTTCATCACGTCTGAGTTTATTTTTCTATGCATGTTCGTAGGGGGGCAGTATACTAATACTACACTTT
Organism: Ambystoma mexicanum; assembly: GCF_040938575.1. NCBI lineage: Eukaryota > Metazoa > Chordata > Amphibia > Caudata > Ambystomatidae > Ambystoma > Ambystoma mexicanum. The sequence goes on along the minus strand of NC_090936.1, from coordinate 98,210,280 downwards.
TGAGTCCTTGGAATTGTGTTACATCAGTTCTTCTGTTCTTTGGTTGTTCTGGCATAAAATTCATTGGGCTTCTTATTGTTTACTCCCTGTTGCAGTAGACATATTAGGCCTCAGCATCTGGACAACATTCTGCAGAATGTATTGGTGTCACATCTAAGAAGTTGTTCCGGCCATCGTCTGGTGTTCCTTTCTTCCTGCTAATTGACTCCTCTGTGTGTTCTATCACTCATAGGGGTGCATTGATCAGAAGAACTCTTCGTCCACGCTACGTGAGCAAGAGTCTTGAGTGGAGGAGTTCTGAAACAAGCATCAGGGCACTGACATGAAGAAGTAGGGACAAAAACACATATAGTCACAGGACAGGGCGCTCAGTAAGTCATTGGGGGATCAGTTTCCTAAGACCGGTTTGTCATTTGAACAAATGTGTCTTGAGTTTTCTCCTAAAACTTGTGCATTTCTGTTCTAGTCTTAAAGAGATGGGTAGGTTGTTCCACATCATGGCTGCTTTAATATGGAAGGCTTTCCCAAGTCCATTAGCTTTTTTGAATCTGGCAATTTCGATTTGACCTTTTGAGTCCGATCTGAGTGCCTGTTTTGGAATGTTCGTGACCAGTTTGCTTTTCAGGTAGGATGGGGCAGTCCCATGGATGCATCTGTGTGTTAGTGTCAAGGCCTTAAATTCAATTCCTTCCTCAACGGCTAACCAGTGTAGATTCCTTCTATATTTGCTTATGTGTTCCTTTTTGGACTCCTTTTTTATAATCCTTAGTGCATTATTTTGGATAGTTTGGCATTTTTGGCGATATGACCCTTATTTGCTCCCAGCATGAGGGCATTGCCGTAATCCAGCCTTGATAGGATGGTGGCTGTGGCTATTGTTAGACAGTTGTCTTCACTCAGGTAGGGGCGGATTGACTTGAGGAGGCAAAGGTGGTATGCACAATTATTATTTAATTGGAGAACATGGGATTTGGCACTCTGAATCCATGAACATCCCTCATGTTTTTACTCTGTCTACCACCTTGATTTGGATGTTGTTTATGCGGAAGGATTGATATGAGCTGTTAAGTTTGGCTCTGGCATGGCTTAGACTGAAGACCATTAGCTCTGTTTTATTTGCATTTAGACATAGCCAGTTGTTATTCATCCAGTTCTCAATCGATTTGTAGACTTCTTCCACACTTGCGCTATCCTGTTCGTAGTCCCAGCTCAATTCCACCACCAGATGAGTGTTGTCGGTGTAGTTGGTGAAAAAGGCACCCAATTTGTCAAGGACCAGACATAAGAATCTTATGTATAGATTAAATAGTAGTGGAGACAGGCTGGCTCCTTGAGGCACGCCACAGCCAATTGTCTCCGTGAATGAAAAGTTGTTACCCAAATGAACCCCGGATTTTCTGTTTGACAGGAAGGAGTCTAGCCAATTAATTGCTTTAGGAAAGCAATTAACGAACTTCGCTAAAGCCGATTTGAGTTGATTATGGTCTAAGAGATTGAAGGCTGCGCTAAGGTCTAGCAGCATGAGAAGACCAGTGTTCACCTTTTCCACAATCCTTAGCATGTGTGACTGCAGGTCCAACATTGCGGTCTCAGTACTGTGAGCTGTGCGAAATCCGTATTGTTGACCATATGGTACATTATTGGAGTATACGTACGCTTGAAGTTGGATAGTTGCTATCCTGTCAAAAATTAGGTCATCGGCGTACAGTAGTCATCCCGCGGACATTCCATTGATCTTCGGAGGAGAGGTTCGTGGAGGGTCTAGAACGTCCTTCATATCCGTGATGTATATGTTAAAGAGGATTGGAGCCAGGGGGCAGCCTTGTTTTAGACCTAGGTAAGTTTTTATTTCTCTTGTCAAATTCCCAGCTTGGTCTAGTCTCATTTGCAGGGTTGTTCCAGTATGTAGATTGCTGCTATTAGGTCCTTCGGACATCCCATCGTTTTCATTTTGGCCCATAGCCTGTCTCTATCAACACTGTCGAATGCACATTGCATGTCAATACAGGCCATGTATAGGTTATTGTTCCCCTTTAGAGTCTTCATCTTAAGAAGGTTAATTAATAGTAAATTCAGCCCACATCACACATCACTGATAAAACCTGTTTGCCTTGGGTCATATGACTTTGACTTTGTCACCCAGTCTTGTTAGCAAGCCACCAGCAAAGATTTTGCCCAGTACATCCAGGAGGGCTATTGGTCTGTAGTTCTTAGGGTCTCCTCTATCATCCTTCTTGTAGATAGGGACAACCACTGCTCGCATCCAGGATGTCGGGACTCTTCCACAGCGGGCGATCCTTTTAAAAAGGATCAGACAGAACTCCGCCCAAGCTTCAGGAGCCTCTTTAAGCACAGCGTTCATTAGCCCGTCTGGACCAGGGGCCCTTGAGTTACTCGTTTTTGTTATAATACTTTGAATTTTTTCTTTGTCAAAGTAAATGAGGCATGGTTCTTTTGGCTTCAAATCTTCCTCCTTGTCTCCCACTTTTCTCCCAGCAGAAAGGGTTTCAAAGTGGTCAACCAATTTGCTGTCATGTATTGGATTTAGTTGGAGTTAGCCATTATCGATGTCTCTCCCATTTAATATTTGCAAGAGATTTCTCGTATTTTTTGAGTCGATGGCCCACATCATACATTCTGCGTCGTTTTGATAAAGGACAGCTCGATATGATATGACCCACTTCTTGTATTGCTGTTTCCTTCTTTTTGTTACCTCCCTCCTCAATGTAGGTGGGAGAGCCCTAAGGATTATAAGATCACGGTTCAGCAGACGTTTTTTGTAGGTCATTACAGGATCAGATACACGCTTACGTTTAAACATGGTTTTCGTTCCTTCAGTCTGGGTTCGTAGTCTACGTCTTAGTCCTCTGTCTGTTGCCAAGCTATTAATCTCTTTGTGAGTTGAGGAGCTTCATCTGGTTTAATACATAGTCTATTTTTTCCTGGTTCGACTGACAAAGTCTGCTTCCAGCTTTTTAACTTCGAGTGGCCCAGAAGAGGTTGACATCGTCTTGCGCACGTCAGTACCAGGAGATCATGATCACTATGTTTTGTAGGAATTACCTTCAGAGAGGATATTCTCAGGAAAATTGTAAATGCCACGAAAAAGTAGTCCATGTTTGCACTAGAGAATCTTAAGTGCGAGGTTGGGGCTCCCATCTGGTCCCCCTCAACCTGGCCGTTTACCATGAGAATCTCCCAAGAGACCGTTTCCGCCAGCCACTCCGGGCATCTCGTAATTTGTTTCCCTTCCTTTTTACTGATTCTCCAGAGTTTCTCGGGCTTAAGTGTAGGCAATCTATATTCAGATCACCACATATGATAATCCAATCGTTCCCCATCCATTTTCACATGAAGCAAGTCTATCCATTTCATAACACACTCGATGAAGGATCGATTTTCCTTTGTGTTGGGATTCCAGTATAATTTGAATACTGCCAAGTTTCTCTGTACTTCTTCCATACCATCCATTAACTTCATTATTATTATTTGCGTAAGAGGATTTGGGTGTATTACTCTTAGGACCTTACCAAGGAATGGTTATTTATGAATGTTAGTAGGCCTGAGCTAGATCTTCCCCTGGCCCCTTTTGTTGCTTTATTGAGATAGCCAGTATAGCCATCTAGCAGCGGTGTCTCCCTTAACCATGATTCCTGAAGGCATATTATGTCTAGTTTCACCAAGCCAGGATCAAGTGCCTGAAATAAATGGGTGAATCCTCTAGTATTCCATGATCCTATTTGTGCGTTCCAGGGCCGTTCCGTGCTGTGCTTTATTCATGGGGTATAATGCTAAGAGCTCTTGGCAACCAATCCCAAGATTGAACTACCTCCACTGCTGGCTCAATACAGCTCCCGTTGTTTTTCTCTTGGTTTGTTCGCCTGATAGTGAACACCAGGCGATCCGGGCCAGGTAGAGTGACCAGACTGGCTCTTTCAGGTTTGCTTGATCCACTATCTTCTGTATTCTGACCTTTGCTATGTTCTTGGGCTTCCTCCATTTACTTGAAATTTGAACAATCCCAGCATTTGGTAAATGGAGTTCTGCATTCTTTTAGGTTAACACCCAAAGCTTGCAGGTCATCAGCTGCCTTCACCAACAGAGTTGTTAGGGCTGAAGATCTCAGATGTAGACATACACAGTTGTTTTCGTGTTTGTTTAGGAAATAAACTATTCTGATAACTTTTGATTCCATTACACATAGTTGTGGTATGTGGAGAAATAGACTCATTATGTTGGTTTGATTCAGGATTAAACCATCATCTGCTTTAAGCACCCTCTCCAAGATCACTTTTCCAATGCAAAGTTATGCTTTTCCGATGAGTTAGACCTAATAGGTTGCTTCATAGTTGCCTGCCAGCTTTGTCTCCGATCTCTCCCATGATAATTCCCTGTTTCTAGACATCTATCCTTATGCGATTGTTCTAGCATTTTATTTATTAGTGATGACTGATGCCCTAGAGGGGCTGTCTGTTTAATGGTCATTCTAGACCGTTTCTCTTCCAAGGTTTCAAATGGAGTATCATTTGCAGGATGACTTTTTTTTGAGGTTTCTGAAGTTTTCTCTCTGGGTCAGCGAGGGTCTATTTCAAGTGATGGGGATCTGCAAGATCTAACCAGAGGTTTAAAGGACATCTTGGGTGACTTGAGGTCATCCATACTTCCTTTTCTGTTCTTTTTGAGGAAATAGGTTGAGCATTTGATATAGTTCTTAGGTTCCTTATAAAAATTCCTCGCTCCTATGCCTTTTGATGTTTTGCCAATAGGTGTGTTTTTGGGCATAGTCAGTAGTACATGTTTTGTTTTCCTTATTGCTTTGCTTTTTGGCCCTCCTTCCCAAAAAATGGGAAGTTATCTGTATTCGTCATTGTGGTCCTGGGGTCAACCCCACATCTACCTTGCTCAGTTATGGACAGCTCATGGCTGCAGCCATTAGTAGATGGTATGGGACTGGTAGCGTTTAAGTTGCCCCCTTCTTTTCTCGTTTTCCGCTCAATAGTACTGCCCAGTTGCGTCATGGGGAGCCAGTGGACTTTTGCAAGTTTTCTTGAGGATGGTTCCTACTGACTTCTGGAAAAGGCTCCTCTGCACCTATACTGAACGGACATGACTGTTCGTCCACTACAGTAGTTCCGTGGCCCTTAATTCCAACCTCCTGTTGTCTCATTGGTGTTATCCTGGGTACATCTTGAGATTTCATCAGTTTTATGGTATCCCAGAAGCACTCCAAAAAAGCCTTTTTGTGAACTCTAGCCTCCTCAATTAAATCGATCAGTGTTTTAAAAATCACCCACTCAGTCCCTTTTTCCTTTGCTCTTCTTTTTCGTGATGCTTCAATGTGCGATTCTATGAAGATGACCTTAGAGTTTATCAGGGCAAGGAGGGTGGATTGGTCCTTGAAGTGGTTGCTTACATTTTCATATAATTTCAGGAAAGGTGACAGGGTAATGGTGACCATTGATCCAATTGCGGCTTGTAGTGACGCGCATTGTTCTTCCCACCTACTGGGCTCCCTGTCCCTTTCTTTTGTGCATCTTCCATTTGACTTTTCTGCCCTTTGTTTCTATACAATGTTGTTCCCTCTACTTCCAGGTCAGAGTCTTGACTTGAGTCCTCACTTGAGCTTAGTGATTGTGCTCGTTGCTTCTGTAGTTCTTGCATGGTCCTCTCTTTTGACATCTCTCAGCCTGTCCATCATCTCAGACAGTTTTTCTCGTATGCCTGAGGCGGCCTTGGCTTCACTAATCGATTTTTGTTTTTTTGTATTGGAAGAGCACATAGGGTCAAAGTCTGTTCCTGCTTCCAATATGGATCTCTTTCTGGCCCTTTGCGGGTGGGTCACACTTAATTGCAGGGTGAGGCTGCCGATGTCTTTCGCGAGACGAGCTGCGAGGGGGCCACCGCCTGTGTTTAAATGCAGTTTCCCAGCCAGTTCTTGGATTTTGTTAGTCTCCAAGGTTTGACTTGAACACCGGGGTTGCCACATTAAGCTCTTCTGTGGCCTCGTTGCCATTGCCAGCAGGCTGCTCCTCAAAATATTGATGGATTTGGTTTTGGGGTGCTGGGGGGCACTCCCTGTTTCTCCAGCTGGATCAATCTGTTGAGGAGGGATCCTATCGGCTTCTTGGCCTTTTCCCTCTGCATTAGCTCTTTGTTGTTTTTCCTGTATTTGAGTGTGAAGTAAATGTGGGGTTAAAGCAGGTCTACATCTGCAAAGTCGTGTCATTCATTCTCCTGAGTCGATGCGGAATGTACTTTGAAGACGTTTTCGTCCTTCCTTTCCATTTGGTGTTTGACAGGTTGGGTTGTTGGGCAGGTTATTTCAGCTTGAAGTGCCAGTATATATATTTTAAAATTTGACAGCGATTTACTTCTTAATTTTGTCTCTACGCACTCTCCTGTTTTACCCATAGTGGCATTCTCCGAGGAGGGTGTGTTCATGTAGCCTCCTTTGGTTGAGGGATTTTTTGCGGTTGTGGGCGCAATGCCTTCATGGTTCTGGCAAATTCGAGGGTTACACCCCTTGTTCGAGGGTTGTCTGCTCTCCTCTCTTTCAGTTACTGCATGCAATTTGTTATTCACTGGTATTAATTTGACTATTACCTCACTCTGACGACCCAACTGGTCTTTATTTTGAGGGACCGTGTTAGCCAATTCCTCCGGGGTCCGGAACGCTTGCGTTTGAAATTGGTTTTGGTCACAAGCGTTGCTCCTTCCCTCAGATGTCCTTAGAACTAGTATTCGGGATTCAGGAGTGCCGCTGGACTCGGTTTGACCGCTGCTCTTCAAAAAGGTATGCAGTGGCACTAGCAGACCGATTGAGGGAGTGGTTTTCTAGGTCTACCCCTGGGGAGGAGGTCGGGGAAGAAGTCCACGGGGATTGCCGCAGGGGAGTGGGTTCAACGACAGAAGAATCTCACACAATTCTGCCCAGATTAGCAATTTTAGCAACTCTCTGGGCAAATAATGCAACACCACTCCTCCTGTTACCTGTGTTGATGTAAGTCCTTGCTTGGCTCTGGGCAGTGGTGTTGCTAGGTCAGGAATAAGTCTGGGGTTATGCTACGCTAATATTGAGACTGTTGGGACTCGGGCTAGCTATAGCCTTTTGGTTGTAGCTCCTGGGCTTCTATCTGGGCCTACAACCAAAAGACCCAGGGCTATAGCTCCCTTGGCCCCCCTCTAGCAACGCCTCTGGGTCCTTGATGGTCCGTCAGTCTCTCGCCTCACCTCCAGATTCGTGTCCACGATTCACCACCTCCACTCCACAAACACACTGACAACACACTGAGTCGGGAGTGGGGCATAAGTTAATTAAACTCCTCATTCTCAGTAACAGCAGCAATGAAAGGCAGACTATGGCACACCAACGCAGCAGCACCGCAACCAAGTGTTATCCCCTTTTATCTCCTGCAGCTCCCAATGCCATACAATTCTGTTTTGGGGAGCTGAGAAGTGGGAGCAATATCATGATAATGCATTCTGGGACTAGAAGTCCCAAAACCCTTTTTGTGGATTGTGAACTTTGAAAGGAGGCTTGAGCCCGGCTGAGGTAAGCCTTCTTGGTGAGAAGATTGTGAGCTTTGTAAGAGGGTCTGAGCCCGGCAGAGGGAGGCCCTTTGTGAACCTTGGCAGAGGGGTCTGAGCCTGGCAGAGGGAGACCCCTTGTGGACTTTTGGAGAACCTTTGGGAGCAGGGTCTGAACCCGGAAGAGGGAGGCCCTTTGTGAACCCTAAGAAGAGGTCAAGCCCGGGAGAGAGAGAGAGAGACCCTTGGGAACTTTGTGAGTGAAATTGTCACCAGAGACAGAGTGGTCTGGCGCCACGTGTGCGCTCATTTGAAGGTCTCTGTCTGGTGCCCCTCTCCTGAACAAGGAAGCCTGACTGGAGGCTTTAGGGAAAGCCTGACTGGGGGCTTAAGGGAAAGCCTGACTGGGGGCTAAGACCCAGACTTAGGTAAGGGAACGGCCTAAGGGGTCTAGAATGATTTTATGTTGAACTATGCTAAAATGGTAACGTGAACCCCATGGAGGGAAACCAGGAGAAAGCTAAGGGAAGTGAATCCTGCATTGTGGTAAAGCTAACTGAACTGTTATTTTGGCAAATGTGAACCCGGCTGAGGGATGCATGTGAATTAGGGTGAGCAGTAATACACCCGTGAACATTGTGATGACAAGTATGAACCCGACTGAGCGAGGCTAAACGTTAAGAGAAAGATCACAGCCCGGCTGAGGGGTATCCAAGGGTGAAGAGTAATCGCCTGACGTGAAGAAAAATAAAAGGAACTTTTGTTTTGTTGTTTATGGCACATCAGGCCCTCTGAAGCAAGAGACTTTGCATGAAAGAGACTTGAGTACAGAAAGCCCTTATATTGAGAAAGGGAACTATAACCTAGTTTCAGAGAGGTCCAGGAGTGTGCTGTGCTCAAGAGTGCCACCTTGTCCCATGCTAAAAACGTGGAAAAGGGAAACCCCGGCCATAAAATCCTGACTTATCATTTTGTGAACACTTCTTTCTTTTCTTGTGAACATTATCCCACACTATTTTGTAGCATAGCGGTAAGGATTGGCAATCTTTTATTTTTTTAGTATAGGCCCTTTTTAGTTGACTAAACTCCACTAGGACTGTATCATTATTATTTGATGCTCGTAGCTTTCTCCCATCTTAGATTTAGGTTTAGGTTTGGATTACCTTTATCGCACCCATTTTACAGTTTAATAAACACCCTTGACCCATGATCACTTGTGTCTCTTACTTTGATACCATGCTTTCCTTACAGACGAGTAGGCTGAGTCCCAGAGTGTTTGTTAGTCTTCTCAACTTCGGGTCACTATCTTGGATGAGTAGGCTGAGTCTGCAGTGTTCAGAGTAGGTTGACCGTATTCTTTATTGCTGTGTTCCCTCCCAGGTCTCCCATCGTCCCTGTTACCTTGTTTTCGAGGGGTGGCGTCAGCGGGCCTGTTCGCAGGAGCGGGACTTAATACGTTTTCAGGACAGCTTGGTTTCTCATTCTGTCTGCTTTGGATTCTTCTCAGCAGCTTCAAGGCTCTAACGGTCTCAGGATAGTTGTAGGACTCATCAGTCCACCCCTCGAGGGTCACGCCACCGCTCTTGCCTGCTCCTCCTTCTTGGGGTTTTGCTGCCCTCTGCTCGTCGGCCTCGGTCTTCTTCGAGGCTTCTGGCCAACAACACCTTCTGCCTTCCTCCCGATAGAGGATCCCTTGGTCTGCTGTTCTAGCAATTACTTTACTGATTCGAAACTCCTGGGCTTCCTTTCTCTCACTCTCTAAGAAAAGTCCTTCTTCCCTTTTCATTACAGGTTGCTGGGTCCTCCCCAGTGGAGAATCAGAGTCCATCCTCTCTGTTTGTTGAACTCTTCATTCTTGGTTCAATCTTCTTCATCACAGTACTATTGGGCCCAGACCAGGTAATCATTATTACTCTTTCATCATTCTTCTTCTTCATGGTGTTTGCAATATATTGTTCTTCAAGGAGAATCTTGAATCTTGTATTACAACAGCATACAGTGGTTTGGTTTAATGGTGTTCCCATGGTGTCACATGGAAGAGTTTCAGCGAGTTCCTCAGTGGAATGGGAGTCCCTGTCCCTCAGAGGGAGTCTCTCCCTGTGAGGTCCCACTTACTGCCACTCCTAGGGGGATCATTACGTAGCAGGCTCACATACCTAGCCTCATAAGGAAAGTCTCCCCACTGGGGAGAAGTGACTGAAACCCGTGATTCATCACAGTGTACGCTCTTGTCTCTCTGGCTTCTCTCGCTCTCTCACAGAGTAGACGTTATTTAAAGTACTCGTCTACGTGAATTGAATATATCGATTTAAATGGAAATGTTTTTCTTCTGTGATAATGATGCCTATCAAGTGTTTCCTTGTGCCATTCCTGGTGCTTAACAGTTTCTGGAATTATGGAGCATCTCATGTAAGCCATGGTGTGCACAGTTTTAGGGAGTTCCTCACAGGAACGGGAGTCCTTGTCTCATAAGAGGTAGTCTCTCCCGGTGAGGTCCCACTTGCCTCGACCCCTAGGGAGGGTGTCACAGACCGGGCTCACTTCCCTAGAATCACAGGAGTGTGGCGTTGGGGAGAAGGGACAAACGTCCGCGATTCATCACATCGTGCCTACATGGTAATTGGATAAACTGTTGTAAACCTTGTTTTGGATTTACCGAACAGTGACATTTCTTCAATCTCCTTGGCAGGTAATGCTGGATCCCGCCTAAACTCCACAGTCAAAGAGGACAGACACACCTGTAAGGGTGCAGAGGAAGGCAAATGCCACCGAGGTGGCATTTTGATTGTTTGATTGTTATAAACTTTATTGAAAGTAAAAAGGGGTTGGGGAAACTCCTACCTTTCCCTAAAGCCGACAGGGGGTCCCTGCCTCAGCCAAACTTACTAATGTCTCCGTCAGAATGTTCAAATAAAAATGTGTCGACAGTACTGTGTCAAACCTATTTCTGTCCCTTAGTCTTGTAACTAAGGATAATGTGAAAAGGGGATTCACTGTAGCTTCCAGGGTTCTGTGGAAAATAACCAAAGTTCCACGAGTAAAGATGCCCAAAAGAAGATTAAAACTAAAGTTCAGAAAGGTCTCCCCCCTCCTAACAGTTCTCAAAGTCTCAAACTTCCTGTTACACCAGCCAGGATGATCCCCTTCCACTGGTTTTTTACCATACCAAAGTTCTCCTGTGCCAGCAGGGTTGTCTTCCGGCCCCCTAGCTTCTTCCTTCTGTTTCATAAGCACCACAAGGATGCATTTCCTTTTCTTGCCTTCAAACAACATATCTCTTGCAGTCATCAATACTAGGGGGATGACTTCCTCCACCTAACCTTTCTCAGGCTTTCTTGCAATTCAGTTGTTCCCAGGGTTCCTGGGCAGATCATGACACCAGGGAAAGTGGCTTCCTTCCCCTGGCCTATCTACTGCTTCCACTACGTCTTCCACCATTCTCTAGGGGCCCCTGGCACCTCCCCGTCCATCCACATACCTTATCTCATGGTCCGCAATGGTCTTGGGTCTTCCTGGATGCCTGCTGTCTAGCGTGGAGTTTCCCCTTCTCTCTGTGTCCTACTCTGAACCATAGCCACTCAGCTCTGGCTGCCTTCCTCTGGTCGGTGTCATGCTTTCTCTCCACCCGTACTGACCCTCAGGGTTGTCAGGAGTTTCTCCTTCTTTGCTTGAATGACCTTTCTCCACTGGACTAGCTCCGCAGCAGCTTTCTCCCTTTTCGGTCTACATCTATGCTATGGCTCCTGCTGTTCCTCCTCAGAGGACCACTCTCTCTCTGGTTCCCCTGGTTCCCTGGTTCCCCCAGTGAGCGAGCCTACAGCTTCCCTTAGTTTCTTGCACACAGCTGGTGCCCAAGGTTTCCCCCCCCTTTCTGGGAGACAGACTGGTTCTCCTGGTTTCCCCAGAGTTCCCCACAGACTGCTGGGGTTCAGGGGCCCCCCTCTATCTGGGTAGTACAATGGTCCACAGCCCCTTCTGTTACAACACAGTGGTCCCTGCTCCCTGTTCCTCCTGGTTTTCCTCTTCTATTTCTACTCCCTTTGGACCAATGAACAACTGGCAACAACTATACTGCTCAAGATAGTTCCCAGGAGTACTCTTCATGCCTCTACTCCTCCTATTCGTCCCAGTACTTGTTCCACGTCTAGGCTGCTCATGTTCATTCTGTGGGGCACTCTGCATTGCTTCGTGCATCTTCTTTGTCCCAGTATGGATTAGTGTGCTGTGTCAGGAAGAGGATGGTTGGGATGTAGTGTGAACATGCTGCCGCCTTCTTGAAATATCATCACTGGAAGGGGCTCCTCCGAAGGAAAAAGGGGCGACATCCGAGCATTCGTCACACACGCTTTAGTTTCTGATGACGTACTTAAAACCTCAAGGAACTTTGTATCAGAGAGGAAGAATCCAACGTAGAGGCAAGCCTCTGGCAGAGAGATTTCCTGGAGGGGCAGAGCCATGCAAGACCGCAGAGCCAGCGGTAGCGTGGAGAGCGATGGGGACACTCACAAGACGCCAGAAGGCTGGTGTCCTGACTGACAAAGAAGCCTGTGTCAAGAAGGAGACAGGGACGGTAAAGCAACCATCTCACCTGGTGGCACAACCAGATGAGTCGTGGTGGTCCTGGGGCCCGCTAACCGACGGTGAGACTAGACTGCAGCAAAGACCCCGAAAAGCGAGCTCTGCACGAGAAATGTATTAGTTGCTGAGCCAAGCAGCCGAAGGGAAGTGAACACTTGCAAAGATGTAACACCACTGAGAGGGAGGAAGAGAGACATTTGAGGCTGGGAAAACTACAAAGGTTACGGGAGCTTGATAAACCCGGGCAGGCATACGTCCTACCTAGGTCGAGTCAAAGCAAGCCTGTTAGAGGGTCAGATGGCTTCGGAGAGTCCTCAGAAACCGAGAGACTTTAAGAATCGAGGCTGGGAAAGCGACAAGGCTTCTAGGAGAAGAGAAAAATGAAACAGGTGGACACCCATCCGAAAGCAAGATAAAGTAAGCCTATCAGAAGGCCACAGGGATTTGGGGAGCCTTGAGAAGCCAACAGACTTTCAGCTTCGAGGCTACTGAAGCCACAACGGTTACAGGAGCAGAGAAAACCTGAATGCGCAGATGCGCTACCAAGGCCCTTCTAAAGCAAGCTTAGCAGAGGGCCAGAGGACTTTGGAGAGTCCAGAGAAACTGAGAGACACTAACCTGCGAGGCTGTGAAAGCCACCAGGTTTACGGGAGCCAAGAAAACCCAAATGGGCAGACGCCCCACTGTGGTCAAAACAAAGTAAGCCTGTCAGAAGGCCAGAGGACTTTGGGAAGTCCAAGAGCCACAAAATATAATGAAGATACCCGCAGAGAGAGAAAGAACCTGGGATGTTCCAGTGCTTAAGTACAAAACAAGAAAATTGTACTGAACCAAGTCGAAATTGGTGGAATTGTATTAGGAAAGCCTTTTCTTCTTGAGGAAAGAGAATTGTAAAGAACTGAGATTTGACCTACAGAACCCGCAGAGAGGTTGTGAACAGTGTTCTGGGACATTGATGAACTTGCAAATGAGATCCAAATGATTGGGCCAGGCAGAAGCCATGGACAGAGGCTGTTTCTCTGGCCTCCTCCTTTTTGCTAAGTGGTAGGGCCAGTTAGCTGAAAAGGATTTGGATTCAGAATTATTTCTTTTGACTTTGACGAGCACCCTTTATTTTTAGTAGGCCAAACAGGAAACTTCCTTCATAGCAGTAGGGGTAGATAGGCGTTTTCTTTGTATTACAATAAAACATCCACTCAACATGGCAAACTGTAGTTCCGAGTCCTTTTCTGGTTTGCCTCAGCATACACTGGCAATGCAACGAGAGGCCGAACGCAACTAGCAACATTGGCTCATGTATATTACAGTGCACATTTAATTCTAGAGTATCATCCAATATATCCCTGTCATGTTTTATACAAACTACCCTTGAACTCTAACTAAAATCATTAAACAAGTAACATGCACGGTCTTCATTGGCGATATGTTAGCCTCTATGAGGTACCAAAAAAAGCTGAACAGTGATTAGCTGTATGATTGATCTTGCGGTTCCCTTGTGGGTCAATGGAGGTCTTCTTCATCACAGTATTGGGAAAGGGATCGCCTATTCTCCTTCATTCCAGTACTTTCTAGGGGAATGGTAGCGTGACCATAACTCATGACTTTATTAGAGATGGGGTTGTCGCAATGTGATCTAGGCTCAGGTAAATTATGGGGATACCACGTTCTCTCCAAATGGTTGTCCCCAATGTCATAAGAAGGGGTACCTCCTTTTGGAGAAGAGACAATGCCTTGTGCTTTGTCACAAAATGTATTACACCCAGCTGTAATTTGGGGGCAGGAAACGTGCGGCATTTAGATGGATTTTGTGGGTAGGAAATGTATTAAACCTAGCTGTAATTTGGGGGCAGGAAATGTGTTGTAATTAGTTTCACTGTGGGGACCGGAATTGTGTCGCACTTGGATGTATTTAGGGAAAGGAAATTTGTCGTACTTAGATGGATTTGGGGTGTAATAATGGCCTTGAAAACTCCAGATATATTCAGTAGATGAGGAGCCAGTACAACTCCCACTCAATGACGGAAATGGTCAACGTGAAAGGCAAAATCCAGCTTTAATGACATCCAAAATAAAGCAGGGACAACATACAAGCAATAGGTTTGCAGCTCTGAGAGCTCTCATACAAAACAGTACCTTATAAACCAAAAACATGTCATAATGATGACATCATACTAAAAAAACCTATGGGACGAGGGTATAGGTGTCAAATACGGAATCTTCTTCAATTTCACTTAATACCTCACCACCCTCCTCTTCACCTTTGCTTGTTGTAACTGACTTCTGGTGCTTCTTCTTCCCTTTGTCAGGATTTCTTTTTTAGTAGAGGTACGGCCTCCCATGGACGGAAGCCACTCTGCCGCCTGTACAAGCAGGTCCAGCAGAGGACCCCCTTCCGCGAGTGCCAGTAAGAGGAAAAAAAAAACAAAGGCACAAAAAAAACTCTTAGTTGGTTCGGCGTCTATGCTGCAGTTACGGTTGACTGAGTTTCTCTTGGAACTGTTCGGAAAGTCTTTGCAGTGAATCTTGCAGGGGCGACTCCGCAGGTAAGTCAAAGAATCCAACTGGTGTGACTTACACTCGTAATGCAGAGTGCGTCCGGTATAGAGACTGCAATGGAGCGGCGTAGCTGAACCAGAGGGCTGGTGATCCTGCTACTGAAAAGAGACACCGGGACAGAATGGCGGAGCGAACACCCAGGTAAGCAGGGGTGAAGGTAAACCAAAGAGAGATGAGGAGGAAATTCACATGGAAGGTAAGCACAGGCGGAAAAAAGGAATAGCGAGACCAAAACAGAGGTACAAGTCAAACCCGGAAATGGATACGGAACGCAAAACAAAAGAGGCCCCGCACAGGAGAGTAGCGGACCAGGAAGGAGAGAAAATACATAGAGCAGAGAGAATATCACTAGCGTATTAAACCAAAAGCGAAAGCAAAGAGGTTGCAACACGCCGAGCAGCGCAAAGGGGTGTGGCTAAATACCAAAGAGAGAAAAGACACAAAAGACTAGAGCGAGACACCAGGAAGTGGAAGAACAGTAGGTGGAACATTCTAATGGAGGCGCAGCCTCCAAGCGCTCCACAGCCGCCAAGAGGGCATGCGAGGGATACGCATGACAGTATGCTCCCTTCTTAAGACCGGACCATCAGATTTATCTGGAAATTGGCGATGAAATCGGCGAACCAATTTGGGGGCATGAAGATGAACAGGCTTCCAAGAGTCTTCTGAATGACCATATCCCTTCCAGTGAACCAGGTACTCTAACTGATCTTTCTGGTAACGGGAATCCAGGATAGCTGCTACTTCGTATTCCTCAGCTGATGTGTCCAACATGGGAGGGCAAGTAGGCAAGGATCAGTTATACTGATCATTCTTGTACTCCTTGAGTGGAGAGGAATGAAAGACCAGATGAATCCGCCTCAAATGATGGGGTAGTTGTAGCCGGTAGGCAACTGGATTTATCCGTTCCAGAATGGGAAATGGGCCAAGGAACCTTGGGGACAGCTTTGAGGGCCGAGGCAGATATTTAGTAGAAAGCCAGACATTCGTGCCCTTGTCCCAAGAGGGCGATGGTAGACGACGTAGATTGGCACGAACACTAGATCTACGCTGACTGTCCAGTAGACCTTCTTTAGCAATCCGATGGGCCTGAGATATATTAGCTATAACAGCATCCACCGATGGAACCTGGGAGAAAGAGGATACTTGAGTGGGCAAAAATCGTGGATGAAAACCGTAGAAACAGTAAAAAGGACTCAGGGTAGTCGCACTGTGCTGTGCGTTATTGTAGGCGAACTCGGCTGTTGGTAACAAAGCAACCCAGTTGTCCTGCTGATGGTTTATATAACAGCGTAGATACTGTTCAAGAGAGGCGTTCAGACATTCGGTCTGACCGTTAGTTTGAGGGTGGTAACCCGAGGACATGGCTCGTTCAATCCCAAGACCCTTGCACAGTTCTTTCCAGAAACGGGAAGCATACTGACTTCCGCGATCAGATATTATTTTGTCAGGTTACCCATGCAGACGAAAGATATCTCTGGTGAAGACAGAGGCCATTTTGGCCGCAGTAGGCAATCCTGAAAGCGGGGAGAAATGAGCCATCTTGGTAAAGGTATCCACGGTTACCATTATGCAGGTACAGCCATCAGAAGGAGGACGTTCCACAATAAAATCTGTAGTAAGTACGCCCCATGGTCTAGTAGGTGGAGGTTCTTGATGGAGTAACCCTACTGGACGCTGTAGATTGTATTTGGCAGAACAACAGATCGGACAGGTGCGAACATACTCAATGACTTCCTTAGAAAGATTAGGCCACCAGAACTGGCGTCGTATAAGGTCAAGAGTGTTGTGGGTGCCCGATGACTAGCCACTGGGTCGTCATGACACCACTTGAGAGCGGTTTGTCTGGACGCCAAGTCTGGTAGGAAGTGTCGCTGGTAGATGTACCATAGTCCATCCTTTTTTACCTTGATGTCCTATGCCCTTCCCTTGGGTTGAGACGGAAGACCACTTGTGGCAGGCCTAACTCTCTTCAGAAAGGAGGATATCTGACCGATTATCTTTTGGTGAGGAAACATAGATTCCGGTCTGTTATAATAATAATAATAATAATAATAATAATAATCCAAGGCAGAATCAAAAACAGGTATTCTCAACAGGGCGTCCGTTAAAATATTCTTGGTACCCGGTAAGTATGATAAAATGAAATCATACTGGGAAAAAAAAATTTGCCCACCGGGCTTGGCATGAGTTGACGCACTCCATCTGCTGTATTACCTGCAGATTCTTATGGTCGGTGCGAAGCAGAAAAGGGTGAGCAGCGCCCTGAAGAAGATGACGCCATTCTTCGCAAGCAGTTTTCATAGCTAACAATTCCTTTTCGATCACAGAATAATTGGTTTGACTGGGAGTAAGAGTCTTAGAAACGTAAGCCACAGGGTGCTCTATTCCTTCATATTCCTGTAATAGCACCGCACCTAATGCCGTGGCAGATGCGTCGGACTCGACAATAAAAGATCGTTCTTGATCGGGCTGGCGTAGGATAGGAGCGCTACAGAACAATTCCTTCATTCGATTAAAGGCCTCTTCTGCCTCATCTGTCCATGAGAACGGGGTGGCTGTCTTCTTTAATAGCGCTGTTATGGGTAGAACGGTAGTAGAAAACCCAGAGATGAACTTCGGGTAGAAATTGGTCAGCCCCAGAAAGTGCTGGATTTCTTTGACAGAACCGGGACTAGGCCATTTGAGAATGGCTTTGACCTTGCGAGGGTCCATCTCTATACCTGCTCCTGACAGCACAAAACCCAAATAAGGCACAGAAGTAGCGTAAAAAATCCACTTGTTGGATTGACCAAAAGATGATTGTCCTTTAACCGTTGCAGGACTTGTCGTAGATGCATATCATGCAGCGTTCGGGAGGTAGAGAAACAAGAATGTCATCCAAGTAAACAATGGTCTGGTGGAACAGGAGATCGGAGAACAATCGGTCCATGAACTGTTGGAAAATAGAGGGAGCATTAACCAGGCCGAAAGGCATCACACAATACTCATAATGCCCGAACGGGGTACGAAAGGCGGTCTTCCATTCGTCTCCCGAGCAGACTCGGAGAAGGTGGTATGATCTCTTCAGGTCAAGTTTGGAAAATATCACGGCTCCACGAACAGCCTCAAGTACATCTTTTATAAGAGGCATAGGGTACCGGTCTCGTATGGTGATGCGGTTGAAACCACGATAATCGATACAAGGCCTGAGCTCCTCCGTATACCTCTTGGGGACTTAGGTTGTCATGAAGGTACTGTCTAAGAACCTCTTTCTCCTTGAGTGAGAGAGAAAACATGCGACTAAATGGTATAAGGGCATCAGTTTCCAGTTCTATAGCGCAGTCCTCCAGTCGATGCAGAGGTAGTTCAAGTAGGTCTTTCTCCAGAAACACTTCGCTATACTCACATAGCTGAGTAGGAAGGGAATGGACTCCTATCGTCGAAGGCTGTGTAGTTGAAGCAGTGGTGGTCGTAACGGGATACTGATTGTCTGGGAGACAGGACTGAAGACAATGATCAGAACCAAAGGATAGAAGGTTGTTCCTCCAGTCTATGGTTGGATTGTGCTTGCGAAGCCAAGAGATATCTAAGATCACGGGAAAGTGGGCTGCCCGGATAAGGTCGAACTGTATGAACTCTGAGTGTTACATGATTGTCATGATGAGTTTGGTAGAAGTATGAATTATGAGACCAGAGCTTAATGGTTTGCCATCAACTCCTTCGACCTTCTGATCTTCTTCCTTTTCAATCCATTCTATGCCTGATTTGCTGGCCCAGATAATATCCATGAAACACCCGGCTGCCCCACAGTCGATAAGGGCCAGCACATTGACATTCTTTTGCTTGATCTCCAGTTTTATAGATACCACCATGAGACGGTTGTCTTCGGAAGGCATTATTGAAGTCACAGACATGGATACATCGGGACTGGGTAACTCCCCTCGGAAATGTGTCCCTACTGATTCCGAGGCGAGCGTTTCCCAGCCGTCGTGGTGGGACTTCGGGACAATCTCTCAAAAGATGCTTGTCGGATCCACAATACATACAGAGATTATGATCCCTGCGTCTCTTGCATTCATCTGTAGAAAGAGAGCCTCGAGTGATGCCGAATTGCATTGGTTCTTCTTTAGACTGCCTAGGTGAGGAGGGTGTAAGTAGTGGGGTTTCTGGCAGAAAGTGTGGACTGCGTCCTTTCCTCCGCTCGGACCGTCTCTCTAACAATCGAAAGTCTATTTGCTGGACTGTAGCAAGCAGGTCTGACAGCGTGGGAGGCCGAGAGACCCTGGCTAACTCATCTTTCAGCTCTTAACGCAAACCTCTGTGAAAAATGGTGTACTGGGCATTCTCGGCCCAGCCAGATTCTGCGGCCACCCGCATAAACGTGGAGATGTATGTCTGAAGATCTCTCTTTCCGTGTCGGATATCCAGCAATTCCTTGCTTGCGACTTGTGCAGTTTCTCTTCTTTCAAAAGCCTCCTTGAACTGGGCAGTAAAGTTGCCATAATCCTGTGGCAACGGACTGGCACTGGTCACCAGCGGGGTAGCCCAGGCCAGTGCGTTTCCAGTTAGATTGGAAATGAGGAAACCAATGCGTGCTTGGTCTGAAGCATAGGTCTGGGGTCGGAACGTAAAGTACATAAGGAACAAGTTACTTACCTGTAACTGTTGTTCTCCAGCATGGGTCTGGCATGGATTCACATGCTCATGAATATTCCCTGTCGTCAGGCTGGGAATCCTCGGTAAAGAAAAAATCAGTATCAGTTTCGTTTCTGATCTGTCTTTCGTAGTAGTAACCAATCACTGATCTCTGCGTCATACTGACCACAGCCAATGACTGCCCTCTACCTAAGCCCCGCCTCTGGCAGCCATCTTCAGATTTGGTAGCACGTGAAGTGGCAGTATGACCAAGTGAAGAGCCGCAGAGGGGTAGGCGGGAGGGTTCGCATGTGAATCCATGCCAGACCCATGCTGGAGAACAACAGTTACAGGTAAGTAACTTGTTCCTTCTCCAGCATGGGGTCTGGCATGGATTCACATGCTCATGAATATAAGAATAGATAGCAGTACAAACATGCACAGCCACGGGGGGTGGCAAAAGGCTCAACGTTAAGCAATACAAAAAACTCAACATTAAGCATCTCTTACCTCCTCACCAGGCTCACCTTAAGTGAACAGGTTGCGCAGCACTGCTTGGCCGACCCTGGACTCCTCCCTGGAATCCCGATCGACGCAGTAGAATTTCGTGAAGGTGTGCGTCGACCTCCACGTAGCAGCTCTGCAGATGTCCAGCAGGGGCACACCAGATAAGAACGCCGTAGTAGCAGCGATCGCTCTGGTCGAATGGGCTCTCGGACGGCCTGGCAGTGGTCGGTTAGCCAACCGGTGACAGTGCATGATGCAGCCGGAGAGCCATCTGGAAATAGAAGACTTCGAGAGAGCCTTCCCTTGATTCACAGGTCCAAAGTTCAGGAACAGCTGTGATGTCCTCCGGAAACTCTTCGTGCGGTCCACGTAGAACTTCAGCGCTCTAGCCACGTCCAGCGAGTGCAAAGTCCTCTCGGCCGGCGACGAAGGAGACGGGAAGAAAACAGGTAACACCAAGGGCTCGTTAAGATGGAAGTCCGACGGCACCTTGGGCATAAAGGAGGGGTGCGTCCTAAGCACCACCCTCGAGGCATGGAAAGTCAAGTACGGTGCTTTGCAGGATAGGGCCTGGATCTCTCCCACTCGTCGTGCGGAGGTAATGGCCACCAGGAACGCAGTCTTCCACGACACAAACTTCATAGGTGCGGAGTGCATCGGCTCGAATGGAGGCCCCATGAGCCTGGTCAGCACCACGTTAAGTTCCCACGCCGGGGCCGGGGCCTTCACCGGCGGGAACGACCGGAACAGTCCTTTCATAAACTCTTTTACCAGTCGATGGGACCACAGGGACGTCCGTCCTGTGGTTCTGGTATATCTGGAGATCGCCGCCAGATGAATCTTAATGGAGGCATGGGCTAGCCCCGCCTTTGCCAGCGATAGCAGGTACGGCAGCACTTGAGGGGCCGTAATCCGTAGGGGGTTGATCTTCTGTGCTCGGCACCAGATAGAGAACCTCTTCCACTTATGACCGTAGCATTTGAGAGTCGAGGACGCCCTGGCCTTTGCAAGAACCTCTCTGCAATCGGCCGGTATATCGTAGCCTCCAAACTCTAGCGCTGCAGGAGCCAGGCCTGCAGGTTCAGCGACGCCGGGTCGTGGTGGAAGATGGCACCTCCTTCTCTGGAGAGAAGGTCCGCGTCCGCCGACAGCTTGATGGGAGGGGACGTTGACAAGTCCAGAAGGTCCGGGAACCAGATCTGCCTCGGCCACGCCGGTGCGACGAGGATCATCCTGCACCGGGACCTCTTGAGCTGGCTGACGAGTCGAAGCAGCAACGGCAACGGTGGGAACGCATACAGGTATAGGCCGTCCCAGGGGAATGAGAACGCATCGCCCATGCTTCTCGGCTGGGGAAACCTGCTGGCGAACCTCTTGCACTTCGAGTTCGTCGCTGTTGCGAACAGGTCGATTTGGGGTTCGCCCCATCGTCGGAAGAGTAGATCCACCTGATCCTGGCACAGTTCCCACTCGTGACACGCGCGTAGCTCCCTGCTGAGCGAGTCGGCAATGGTGTTGCTTTCTCCTGCCAGGTGGAAGGGAACCAGGAACATCCCCAGGGCGACCGCCCAGTGCCACAGATCCTGTGCCTCCTTGGATAGGGCTGGGGATCTGGTGCCTCCCTGCTTCCGTATGTAAAACATTGTCGTGGTGTTGTCCGTGAAGATCCGCACCACCTTGCCCTTGAGCGACGGGAGGAACGATTTGAGAGCCCAGAACACGGCTCGGAGTTCCAGGACGTTGATGTGCAGGAGCCTCTCCTCCGGGAGCCAGAGGCCTCTTGCGTGGAGATCTCCGGTGTGGGCGCCCCAACCTTCCAGGGAGGCGTCCGTCGTCACCGTCTCCTGGTACGCCGGCGTCTGAAAGTCCTTGCCCGCCGTGAGGTGCGCTCGAACGCCCCACCACTGAATCGCCCGCCGGAACACCCCGTTGATGGGGACCCTGTCTTCGAAGGTGCCCGTCGCCTGCATCCAACGGGCGCCGAGAAATTCTTGAAGAGGGCGCATCCGTAGTCTGCAGAGGCGCACCAGGTAGATGCAAGAGGACATCATCCCCAGGAGGGACTTGATGGACCTCACCCTGGCCACGTCCGTGGCAAGCAGGCGTTGCACTTTGCCTAGAATGGTCTTCGTCCGTTCTTCCGACGGGGCCGCTAGGCGCCTCACTGTATCGAGCTTCGCTCCCAGAAACAGGGCCACCTGCGATGGCACCAGGTGGGACTTTGGGTAGTTTATGGCGAATCCCAGGTCTGTGAGTAGCTGGACGGTCCTCGCAGTGTGTTCGATGGCGAGTTCCCTCGTCCTTGAGCGGATGAGCCAGTCGTCCAGGTAGGGGTAGAGGTGAATCCCCTGCAGGCGCAGCCGCGCCGCCACTGGTGCTAGGCACTTGGTGAAGACCCTGGGGGCCGACTTCAATCCGAACGGCAGTGCTCTGAATTGGTAGTGGCGTCCCTGGACGACGAACCTGAGGAACTTTCGGTGACTTTTGAGGATGGGAACGTGGAAGTATGCATCCGCCAGGTCCAACGACGATAGAAAGTCGCCTTCCTCCAGCTGTCCCAGTACGTGCTGGAGGGTGACCATCCTTAACTTTTGTGATCTGATGTATTTGTTCAAATGACGAAGGTCCAGGATGGGGCGCCAGCCGCCCGTCTTCTTCCTGACGAGGAAGTACCTTGAGTATACCCCGGAGCCCCGGAGCCTCTTCGGGACAAGCTTGATGGCGCCTTTCCTGAGCATCGCCCTTACTTCCAACAGCAGTTGCGGGACGTGATTTTCCTTCCTGGCCACAGGTGGAACGTGAGGGCACTTCTTCAGGAATTCGATAGAGTGTCCTCTTGCCAGGGTATCCAGCACCCAACGGTCTGTGGAGATGGACTTCCACACGCCGACGAAGTTCGTCAGCCGGCCTCCCACCGGGGTGCTTCGGTGGGGGCCCGAGACCACGGCCGGTTCAGTCCTGCTTGGAGGTGGTGGCCTTGCCGCCCTGGCCACCTTGCCGATGGCGGCGAGGCGCTCCCTGCTTGCCGCGACCCCTGTAGGCCTCCTGAGACGAGGAGCGTGCCGCCTGGCGGTAGGACGACGAGCCACCGCTGGATCCCTTGGAGGCACCCTGTCTGCCTCCGGAGCTCCGAAAGGGCTGTCGTTGCTGAAGGGCTCCTAGGGCCGGGCCGTCTCCGTGTCCGTTTTTATGGCTTAGAGGGATTCGTCCACTGCCTTCCCGAACAAGTTGCTGCCGTCGAACGGCATGTCCAATACCCTGGTCTGGACGTCCTGACGGAAGTCGGTCGCCCGGAGCCAACCCCGTCGTCGTAGGCAAACACAGTTGCCCAGCTGGCAGAACCAATATCGGCAATATCGGTTGCCACCGTTATGGCGTGGTTCGACGCCACCTCGCCCTCTTGCAGTATTTCCAGAGCCTCGGACCTCTTGTCGTCCGGCAGGAAGTCCAATACGGGGGCCAGCTTAAAGGTCCCTGTCGTAACGGGCCACGATCGCCAGGGCGTTGGCCGCTTTGATCGTCGTCGTCGACGAAATGACCCGCCGCCCCATGGCGTCCAACTTCTTTCCCTCGCCGTCCGGCGGGGAATTCGACGTTGAGGCTCCTGACCCCGCCACTTTCTTCTTCGCCGCCGCCGAGACGACCGAGTCTGGTGTTGGCTGGGCCCTGAGGCACAGGGGAGCGGTTTCAGGGAACCCAGTACTTCTACTCGTACCGGTCCCGTTTGGCTGGTGCCGTGGAGGGGTTCTTGAGAACCGACAGGCCCTCCTCCCAGATGTCATCGATTAGGGGCACCGCGATGACCGTCTTCCTCTTGGCCTCCCGGCGCTGATAGAGGAAACCTTCCTTTTTCTGCTCCTCCGGGCAGAGCTGGAACAATTCGGATGCCCTGGCGATCATGGCGTGGAATGAGCCAATCTCGTCGGGCGGCGAGGCCCGTGCGACGGGAGACCCGTTCTGTCGTCGTCGCCCTCAGAACCCGTCGTCGAGCCCAACGCACCGTCATCTCCCGACTCGTGGGAGGATAAGGAGGGAACTGTAGGCCTTATGGGGGCGAGCAGAGGAGAGGGTTGGGTCCTCCGTCGTTTGTTCTGAGGCCTTCCCGACGGGCCAAGTTGCGGGTCATCCGGCCTGGGCCGTGGGAATCTCGTCCTTATCTCAGAGCATAAGGACTGGATGGCAGACAAAATGGCCGCCGAGCCATCCTGAGGCCTAGGATCCGGCTTCGCCGGAAGGGAAGGCCGCTCTTCCTCACCATCGTCATCTTCCTCGGTTATCTCCCGAGGATCTTCCTGACGGGATCGAACCTTCTCGAATTGGACTTCGAGGTTCCTCACGGCCTCGGTCAGTTCCTCCTCCGAGGCTGACTCCTTAGGTGCGTCCCGGGCCTTCTCCTTCGGGGGAGGGGTGACGCCTCGCTCCCCCTCTTCCGAGATCGGACGGGGCTTCTCCCGAAGCTTACCCGGGGTCTCGGACTTTCTCTTCCCCGAACCGGAGCGTTGGCTCGTGGTTGACGGTGCCGGGGAAGGTGCACCCTGCCTGGCGACCGAAGAGCCCGACCTTTGGGCGCTCCCGGAGCCAGCAGACTCGCCGCGCTTGGCCTGGTGTTGTCGCCGGGGTGCCCGCACAGGACTTAGAAGCCCGCTCGGACCCTTTCTTCTTCTCACCCGTCGAGCCCTTCTCCAACCAGCTTGCGAGACGGGATCGACGGTCCCTCATGGTCCGCTCCGACAAGTTCTTGCAGAACTGGCAGTCCTTCTCTACATGAGTCTTGTCCCCATGAAGACAGTAGAGGCATCGCGAATGTTTGTCTTCCTTAAACACATTCTGCAGCCCGCATCCAGGGCAGCTGCGAAACAGCTTGGGTCCGGGCGACAAACTCGCATCCTGGGCCATCTCGAAGTAGGCCGCGAATCTTCTGGAATCCTCCAAGAAGTTGATTCGACGAAATCTTCACCCTTGAGGGGCGTAGGAAAATCCCGCAACGGGTAGCCATTAACGGGAGTAGAAACGATGGACCTTGAGGCTCGATTAACCGAAAAAATGTGAAAAATCACCTGAAAAAGCGCGAAACACGCAGTAAAAGCTCGAGAGCTAAGCACGAGGACTCCCAACACTTGAACGTGCGGTAAAAATCTGAAGATGGCTGCCAGAGGCGGGGCTTAGGTAGAGGGCAGTCATTGGCTGTGGTCAGTATGACGCAGAGATCAGTGATTGGTTACTACTACGAAAGACAGATCAGAAACGAAACTGATACTGATTTTTTCTTTACCGAGGATTCCCAGCCTGACGACGGGGAATATTCATGAGCATGTGAATCCATGCCAGACCCCATGCTGGAGAATGCAGGCTTCCATGAATTCCTTAAACCAATGGGGTGAACTGTCATACTTCCCTGAGGCTAAGGGCATAGGAGGAAGTTCAAGCCGGGGGGTGTTTTTCTGTTGGTCACTAACTGTCGTAGGTTGGCATTTTTGGTTTTTACAGCCTGGAGCTCCTGAGATAAGGTCTGTACGGCATTCACCAGCTCCTGCAGCTGTTCGGCCGTTGCCATGGTAGGGGAGTCTTGGCGTTGCAAACTGTCAAATACGGAATCTTCTTCTTCAATTTCACTTAATACCTCACCACCCTCCTCCTCCCCTTTGCTTGTTGTAACTGACTTCTGGTGCTTCTTCTTCCCTTTGTCAGGATTTCTTTTTTTGTAGAGGTACGGCCTCCCATGGACGGAAGCCACTCTGCCGCCTGTACAAGCAGGTCCAGCAGAGGACCCCCTTCCGCGAGCGCCAGTAAGAGGACAAAAAGCAAAATGCACCAAAAAACCTCTTAGTTGGTTCGGCGTCTAAGCAGGTACGGTTGGCTGAGTTTCTCTTGGGACTGTTCAGAAAGTCTTTGCAGTGAATCTTGCAGGGGAGACTCCACAAGTAAGGCAAAGAATCCAAATGGTGTGACTTACATTCATAATGCAGAGTGCCTCCGGTATAGAGACTGCAATGAAGCGGCGTAGCTGAACCGGAAGGCTGGTGATCCTGCAGCAGAAAAGAGACACCGGGACAGAATGGCGGAGCGAACACCCAGGTAAGCAGGGGTGAAGGGAAACCAAGGAGTGACAAGGAGGAGGGGAGGAAATCCACACGGAAGGTAAGCAAAGGCAGAAAAAAGGAATAGCGAGAGACCAAAACAGATTACGAGTCATACCCGGAAAGGTATCCGGAACGCGAAACAAAAGAGGCCCCGCACAGGAGTGTTGCGGAACGGGAAGGACAGAAAATACATAGAGCAGAGAGAATATCACTAGCGTATTACCCCAAAAGTGAAAGCAAAGAGGTTGCAACACGCCGAGCAGCGCAAAGGGGAGTGGCTAAATACCAAAGAGAGAAAAGACACAAAAGACTAGAGCGAGACACCAGGAAGTGGAAGAACAGTAGGCGGAACATTCTAATGGCGGTGCAGCCTCCAAGCGCTCCACAGCCACCAAGAGGGCATGTGAGGGATACGCATGACAATAGGCTAGGGGAATTGACTGCATATAGACTCCTTATGTGTTAAACATTTGAGTGGGTTACACATATCTAATAGCTCTACCTGGAACCACCGCTAAATTGATAATAGTAAATACATGTAATCTCTCAAATAAATGATATATTGGCAGAACAGATGCTGGGGGGCCTAGCACTGAGGGTCCTGATTGGTTGGCATTCTACTGACTAACCTTGGACAACTGACAGGTTGCCAAAACATGAGCCAAAATGGGACTGGGGGTGGAGGTGTCCATTGACTGTCTTCTTTTCAATCGATATCTGCCCTTATTCCTAGATCATGAGCCAGAGTGATTCTGTAGTTGGCCTTGCATGGCACCTTGTGTGTGGGAATATGCGCAAGGAGTGAGGCAGGTGCCCTCTCCGTGTCTATTGCTAATGAATGGACTTTGTTCTTCAAGTTGGGTCACGTGTGATGAGACCACGTTTGGAATTATTTCACCCTGCATTTATGGTGATTTTAGCTCATTTTAATGTGAGTGCCATGGTTTCCACTAACACTAGGGACTTGCTTGATCCATTTCCTGTTAAATATTTTAGCTTATAATTATTCTGTATCTGGCCTTCAAAGACTGTTTGTTCTTTCAATATAAGAATATATGGCATGTGACTTGGGAAGAATTATCTTGTGGTCTCTCTGAAGCGTCCTGTCTTTCCCTATTTTCTCAGGAACGCTGGCTTGGTGTGCATAGCAATTAATCTGGCTGTGCACGAATATGTATTTCAGTGGATTCAGCATTTTGGGTTCTCATGAAGCCTTGAAGCTTTTCATTTACTGAAATGTGTGCTGCAGCTTTTATTTTGGAAAAGATGGCTTCTCAGTACTGTCCCGTTTCTACAAAGTCACATTGTTTCTATTGCATTCAGTTGGTTATGTTAGTATTCTTCATGTCTAAATGTATGCAATCAATGTTCTTCATGAATAAGTGCATATTTGACCTAGTGTTTGTTCTTCATTGTGAGTGCATATTTGCTTTGTGTCTAATGCATGCATATGTGTGGTTCCAGTGTGAGCTTGCTTAGTATCGCCATCTTTCGTTTAGATCACTGTGTTTCGATTCTGCTGTACCTCTCTGGGATATGGCTGGTACGGCCTTCTTAATGAGTAAAGGTTTTCGCCTGTGCAATGTAGTGTCAGAGGAGGGGCAGTAGCTATCGATGATGCAGTCATCTGTCTCTCAACATTCCCCCTCTGGTCGAGTCCTTAAGCACTCCCTCGTTCATAGGGTATTTTGGGGGTCCATATTTAGTCACCCCTCGCAGGTTGCCTCCACATTTTATGTGTTCATCCACACTCCAGGTTAGATAGCAGCACTCCCCATTGAAATTGCAATATACCCATCATCCAGTATAGTTACGAGAATCTTGGGGATAAGAACATTTTGATCCTGGAGGGGTAATAGGTTTTTCCCTTATGTGAACATGAGGTAGATCATCAGTGTGTGCATGTTCATGAACCTGGGCATTCAGATTTATCACTATTTCTATTCCAACTGCTCCTCTGGCAGCCTTTTTGCAATCACTTATTGCTATTCTTAAAACACAGAAGGTGAGTAGTATGAAGACTTCTATGGCTATTAATATTTTGTAATGCATTAGTCAACCAGGTGGGTATCCATGAGAACGCATTGCTGAAGCAATCATCATTTTCAGGTTCATTCTCCACCACCACCATCTTTGTGTGCAATTTTGTTAAAGTGGCTAATGCCTCTGTGAGGGTTCATTTTCCCCATTGTGGGCAAGTTGTACGTGCATCAAAAAAGCCCAATTTTTGTGCACACAGCACCCTACATGGGCGTTATCAAATCAAGGACATATCTGTTTGAGGGTCATGAGTCTTATGGCCCTCATTTCCTCCTGTATGGCATTAAACCCTTTCACGGTTGCATTTATTGTTTGTAGCAACTCCCATCTTGTTATTTGTAACCATTTTGCATTCGTTGATGCCTGCAAGCCAGGCGTAAAGAAGGACGTAAAGAGCACTGATGTCCTGCTGAACAGCTTATGCTAATCTGGTATGTCATCATAGGCTTCTACTGCTTTGGCTGATAACTAATGTTCCCTTTCACTGAGTTTGAGGGACCTTTTGCTTCTTAGGTGTGCATCCATTCAAGGGAAGTCTCTAATTTGTACTTTACTCTAGGGTACCACTAGAGAGCTGGTGTATTTATTGGTATTATGGAACATAGGCCTACCCAGTTCCAGGGCAATTGCATATAAGCTTTGGAGCCACATGCCCAATAGTGGTCCATTAATACTGCTGTTCCTACTTTCATGTCTGGTACATCAAAAATGCGTCGACACCCAGTGTTCCTTCCAACCTTTACTGTACCACTGTTTTGAGGCACAGGTCAAAACTTCTCAGGGGTAGTATCTGTACTGCCCCACCTTCATTATTGACCCATGTGAGTAACTTTGTTATCTTGGGCCATATGTCGAGACATGCTTTATTTGCATTTAGCACAACCTCTTCCCATTGCTCCAAGAGTGCTAGTGACTTGCACATCACCAATCCGTCGGTCCATCCATCTGGTGTGAGTACAGTCCCTTTTATTTGTAATTGGCCTCTTTCACAACATATTTCTTTCCCTTCCTTATCGCTGCACCGCAGCATTTTATTTTCTTCAGTTCTATTCCCTGCTCCATTTGTCTTGGATCGTATATATTCTATCACCTTGTGCTTTGTCTCAGCCTTTATCACTCATTTATGTACTTATCTTCCAGTGTGGATTTTGCTATATTCATCCATACTAGGGAACCCATCTGACCCCGAACGAAATTGCCTTCTAGACATACAAAGTTCAAGGTTAAGGTGTGCTAGGTAATGTGCTGTGTTCGCGGGTACTTCTGTTTCTATAAAAACTCTGGACGCGCTTATGGCATACAGAATAAGAGAGTACATTTAACAGCTCTCATTAGATGTCTCTCTCCCAACTCAGTTCACATGCCAATATCACACATTATTAGTTACTTGACCGGATTCAGTCATATATGTGTTCATGTGTTCAAAATCATCTGTCACACTTCGTTTCAGTCTCCACATCTGATTGGTTAATACAGGAAATTCTTGGGTAATCATTTCATTTACCATTGTGAAGGGAGTTACTTTGCTACATACTGGTCTGGCCACATTATATAGGTCCAACTCTCTCAGTGTCATTAAAATAATAAGAAAAAAAAACAGAATGTAAAGAATGTTGCTGTAAGCATTATTGCTCACGTGTCTACCTTCTGCAAATAACTAGGAGTATTATTTCTTCTAAGTGCCAAAAGTGAATATCTACCAAAATTTAAAAAAAATCAAATTGTTCTCCCCCAGAAAGTTCCTTTCTGTTTCTTCAAAAGTCCAGTGTTCACAGGAAAAATTGCATTAATAAGGCAAGGAACATTCTTTCAAAAATAAAATATGCTTTTATATTCACCAATAACACAGCAATGTTAATATCCCCACTCCTAGAGAAGGATAAGTGTTCACTAAATAAGATAAAGCAATACAAAATATAATTGTTAGAGGAAGCATTGGTTATACATATTTGTTTCTTCTATTTTTTCAAACTGTAAATGTCCCTTTCTATTTCGCACAGATATTCCTATAGAAATGTTTGCTCGTTCTTTTTGTGTCTCTAGGGAACTCAGCGTCCTTTTATTCTTCTTTCTGCTGATTAGCCCTTGCCATGGACCTTGTCTGGACTCTTCTTGTTTCTTTTTTACCTCCATGCTCTGGGGGTGAGGCAGGGGGCTCTCCTTTGAAGTGCTTGATGTCACTGAGGTGGATACAGGCTTGCCTTCCCTGGAGCTTCACTGCTGTCCAAGAAACCTCTTCCACCATGAAAAGTCAATTAAAGCGTGGTTGGTGCCACCTTCTACAGAAACCTTTTCAGAAGACTTTGTCCCCTGGGAATAACAGTACATGTTTTAGCAATGATACCAGATCAACTTGTTCAGTATCTTCATCAATCTTCTTCGATCCTCCCTGCCGTCAAATAATCATGCAACTCAGTAACTAATACAATAGATGCATTGTCTGCATCAGTTAAAGTTTGAGATGTAGAAGTTAAGGGGTGTGCGCATGCAGTGTCCCATCACCAGCTCATTTGGAGTCAGGTGAGGGTCTGAGCTGGGCTGATTGCCTTCCTTTAGTATTGTTTGCACGATGGAATCGAGCCAGCCTTTTTTCAGTGTCACTTTTAGTTCGGCAATGCGCTCCTTTAATGCTGCTGAAGTGTTCGCAAATACTGTTTGCTTGTGGGAGATAAGCGTAGGAAAATGTATGCTTAATACCCAACTGAATTGTGATATGTTCAAATATTTCATTTACATAATGTGGTCCATTATCGGATCAGAGTACTTTGCACACTCCCCACCTTGGAAATACCTCATGTACGAGGAAATTTGCAGCACATGTGGCATCAGGATATGTGCAAGGACCTGTTTCAACTATACATGGCTCTTCCCTGATCAGCCCAGGAATCAATATATATCAAACACAAAATGATCAAAATGATTCCAGATAAAGCTTGGCCAACTCAATGTTTCTCTATACAAATAGTTATGGTTTTAATCTGAACAATTAAAAAACATTCATACAAAACAATCAACGAAACAATGTTCCACAAGAGTGAAAATACAGTACATTACATGTACATTTAATTTGTAGTTCAAAATGTTGTACAGTCACAAAATACAACCCCTATTGCCAAACCTGGGCTATCTAAGTATATGTGCCTTTATTATTCAACTAATTCTGCAGTGTTTATATTTTGCACTGCTATGTTATCAGCTTGTTGATACAACAGTGTTTCGGCCTCATGAGCTGCTGAATGGTTCTCTTGTTACGACGGCCTTCATCAGGACAAAGGTGATTGTTCTCATCTCTCTCGTGTGAATTACTGTGTTCAGATATCTACGGTGCAAATATAAATACAAGAAGTGGATCTAAAGTTAAAAAAGGGGTCTTATCTGGATTTATTTTTCTCTAGCACTTATGCTCAAAATTCCTTTTTTAACCCTTATTGGGTCACATACCGTGCAATTTCATTTGGCCATGTGCGCATCTGGCTAGGTAGTAAGAGATTGTTGGCCTTGTTTGGCTGTGTTGTAACTGCAAAAAAATAACACTAAATGTCTAAACTCAGAGGGTCAGTGCCCTGCAAAAATATAATTGTTCATTTTATGTAATAGTTTAGAATAGACAATTACCTTATTCTTGTTTTTCATTTCAAAGGTTCCAGCAGGGCTTTACTCTGTGGGGCAATTTAGTGGGGTAATTATAAGCAGTATATGCATATTAATGGTAGCAACATTGTTATCTGCATTTATTGTTCTAGGTATCTGTAGCCGGAATAGTGTGATGAGCTTACCAGTGATTTACTGGCGTTTCTGTTCTAGCCCAGATTGTCCATGTTCTGGAAAAAATACATACACAGATATTGTCTCAGTTTCCAAGTGTCTAATGTACACTTAAAATCAATTAATGACGTTATGCTATCATGATCATGGCGAGCGGGTCTCTGTGCATCCTAAACCTGCTCACCAGGGTGCCGTTACAAGGTAGAATAAAATGCAAGCCATGTGCATCCTAATTCTTGTCCTTACACAGTGTGTAGTTAACTGCCGGCCCACGGTGCTGGAGCCAAAGGAATGGACCCTAGCGTGTGCTTTGCGGTCCTGTCTATACTGGTTACTATGGTAGTAAGGCTACTGTGAAAAGTACTACAACATAGGCCTACTTGGACTAGGTCCATGGTTTTTAAACGGTGAGCCATTGCAATATTAAATAGTGTGCACACAGTGTGGATCTAGGTTAATTCTCTTGCCTACTATATGAATAATCTCTGGGCTGCAGCGCTGGAGCCAGGGAACTGGACTCGGGCACGCGCTGGCGTTCATGTTTATACTAGTTGCCATAACAACTAGAGGAATCAAGGTTGGATGTGCAGTCAGCGGCCATATTGGACTGGTACCAATAACCAGAACTTGAATGGCTACAATGTTATTGGGGATGTTTAAACCTACACGCATAGGGATGATTGTAAGTATTGTTGCCACTGCCTAATCTCTCGCTATGGGCCATTACAGCGGAACATGTAAACGTGTGGAACCGTAAAGCAACACAAATCGCATTTACAATCGCATTTACAATCTTTACACACATGGGCAAGCAAGGTAAGTAGATTCTATCAACAAATAGCACTGTAGAGGGATACTCATCCTTCATGCAAGAGTACTAGTGGGCCCATCAATCCCACCTGTTTCATATTGCATATGCATATGTGTGATACAGATGTTCAATTGCACCTTTTGCTTCACAGTATGTAATTTTGTTTTCCAAAGTAGACATTTTCATCAGAAATACATTCTTGTGCATTCACATACTGAATCCCTGGAATGGAACATATTATTCCCTGGTCAGCAAATTATATTGTCATAGTCAGCTTGCTAATCAAATCCCTTCCCAATATGTTAACTGGTGTCTTGCAGGAATATAATAGTGGCATTGAAAGATCATGTTCTCCTATAGTGATAGGTATTTCGTCAGTAAACGGAACCATACTTGTCGCCCCAGAAAAACCTTGTGCATTCAAGGCAATGCTTGACAGTGGGTAATTTCCCTCTCTACAGGACCAAGACAACCCTAGTAAGGAGAATGTGTTTTCTCCCATGGTCATTCCAACCTTTGGTTCCTCTTGTGCGTCTGGTGTAACTGATAGGATAGAACACATCAAGTCTCTCTGTGGGCTGTCCTTTTGTGGGTATAAATCCAGTCATGTGCCGGTGAAAAGATTCACCCCACTACTGCCACACACCCAATTCTAGGTATGGATGCCTTCGGCAATATGTTTGCATTCCACAGCCCCACTGCATTCTGTTGTACAGGTGCTTTCATCTGCATCGGTATCTGCTGTGCCTGCACTGGAACTTGCTGTGTTTGCATTAGTGCTTGCTGTGTTTGCATTGGTGCTTGTTGCATTTGGGTTGGCATTCCTTGTTGTGCAGGTTTCAAAAAAGGTATCAGGCGCTCCTCTCCAGAAAGAACATGGCATGATAACCTGTTCTGAGATGAGAGTTTGCAGCACACGCTTTTTGCTCACTGTACCTTTCACAGATGGGAAATATCCATTTGCATATCAGTCTTTGTCCCGCTCACATGGGCAGTCCAGCACCGAAATGCTATGGCAATTCCTCTCTGAACAAGAGTACCAACAGCAAACCCATATACGTGTTTTAGACTTGTTGGGCCTCATCAGTGAGGTGAAGCTGTGCCCCTCTGAGCACAGTGAGCAGGGAGTCCATGTTTGGTTGCCCCCAGGTAACTCAGGGTGACCAACCCCAAGTTCCTTGCAAATATTTCAAAAAAGGTAGCAGGCGCTCCAGTCCAGAAAGAACATGGCATGATAACCTGTTCTGAGATGAGAGTTTGCAGCACACACTTTTTGTGTGGGTTGCATTTGTGGTGCTTATGTGTGATACTGCGTGTGATCTTGGGCATAACATTCAGGTGGCTCTGTGCTATATGGTGGGGGATATGTTTTCCACTCTTGGATCAGCGGCTTGCCAATTCGCTGCATCCCTCCTCTGCTTCTGCATATGCGTGAAATGTGCCCCATCTTACCACATCCAACATTGCTGTGTCTGTCCTCCAAACCTCCAAACCTCGGCTGTCCTCCATTAAATCCTCCTCCCTGTGGAGCCTAGATTCTGTACCCTCTACCTCTGGGTGGCCCCCCTCTCCCCTGTGGGAAATGATTATACCCTCCTCTTCCTGCGAAATTCCGTTAGCTGGTGGTTGTATCTGTTGTGCCACTTGTGTATGAAATCCTCCACTTGTCAATATTGCCCCTTCCACTGAGAACGTTGACATTTTTTCTGAACTAACTTTGCTTCCTCATCTCCCTGTCTTCAACTTTCTTTCTGTCCTTTTCTTTGTATAGTCGACAATGGTAAACGATTGTCAGCTGCATTTCTGCCCCTGGTTTCACTTCCATTACCACAATCTTTCTCAACTGTCTTTGCACTGGTTCGGACAGCCCCGGGCATAATATATGATAAAAAATTGATGTGTTTTTGTCCCACGGTTCTATTGTTTATAACTGTCATTTTTCCTGAATTTCCTAAATATACATTGCCAGATCTTCATCTGCTCTCATTTTGCACATCATAATAGTGCTCATATCTCATGAGTCTGGACACTAAACCCTAGGGGCCCTCCACACATTAGCTCGACAATTATTAAAGGGAGCTCTGTCATGGTCAGTGTTTTGTGCCGTCACTGCAGGATAGCCTGCTCGTGCCCAAATTTCATCTGATGTCTCCCCTATTGTGGCAGCTAGCAAGCTTTTTATGTCCTGTACTGCTAAAGTCATCAGAGCTGTCCTTCTCTCCAATTCATAAATCAATTTACCCGCTCCTGAGGTCAGTGTTGGAAGTTGACAAACCAAATGATTTTTATCCATTTGTGGCCATGGTACATATTGCAGTGCCCCTCCCCCTTTCTCTAATAAATGGAACTATGTAGACCCAGCGCCCTGTCTGAGCGCAGCCGCATCCTTCATTTTTGTCACTACGTATGTCATACTAATTTTCTTTCATCCTGGTAAATTTCTCAACCTATTTATGTATGGTGTTTTATCATCTGAACTGCCTAATCTCTTCTTAGGACGTTTAAGGTATTGTCTAGGCTCTGGCCTCCAAACTGGTTATTCCAAGTCTAGCCACGCTATCTCTCTTCCCAACCCCATACCTGCAGAATGGGCTTGTGCGGCTTCTTACTTTCCACTTTCCTCTCTTACTTTTTTTTATTTTGTATTATTTATTATAGTGTATTTGGTTAATTAAAACCTTAACCTATCTTTCTTCATCTTCAAACAAAGGGCCTCACTACACGGAAGGCGGTAAGGGTTAACGGTCACCGGTAATCCTACCGGTGACCGTTAACCCTTACCCCCTTACTACGAGTTCCCTTTGCGGGACCCGACTTTAACAGCTGGTTTTACCAGCCGTTAAAATAGGGCGCCGCAAAGGGACCTTTGTACTAATTACGGTACCGCAATTTCCAGTACCGTATTAGCGCCTTCCCCATTCCCATTATGCCCTATGGGAGCAAAAATGGGAATGGGGAAGGGCCTTGGTGAATGGGGAATTACCGCCCCCGCTCACCTTGGAGTAGGGCGGTAATTCCGCCATCCACCAAGGCGGACACGGTAAAATACCGGCGGCAACCATGGCGCTAATAGCGCCATGGTTACCGCCTACCGTTTAATGAGGCCCATAGTATCTTAACTCATCTACTTCATCATCCCCCCTGGCCTCAAAATCTAATCTCTAAGGGGACTCGGTATATGCATTTCACTCATCACCTCCTCCATTACATTTCTTCCCCCACTTTGCGAGGATCTTCTGCTCTCCATCATACTGCCAGCACCATCCCTTCTATTCCTGTACAAGTTACTAATCCTCCATCATATTGCCTCTCCTTCTGGAAGGGAATGCTGTCTAAGGATCTCATCTACCTTCTTGCAGCGTCTTTCTAAACGTATCGCTCTTCCTCGCTCTTCCTGTCTCCGTGTTCTTCTCTATGTCTGTGAGCATGCATGCCCTGATATTCTCAACAAAATAGTGTCCAATCTTTAGACACTCTGTCCCCTGCATACCACAAATGCTGAAAAACAGCCAAATGAATTCAAAATGAATACAAAGTTTAATATATCAAAAAATGCAATCAACAAAAACATGTACAACTTGTCCACCACTCTTGTGGTCTTAGTCTAAGGTAGTGACATTCTTTCATAACAAGTCCTTCATACTCTACACGTTTCGGGGTGTAGTACCCCTTCTTCAGGAGTGGACCTCTGTAGATATACAACAAAACGAGGACAAAATGTAATGTTATTAAACTCTTCACCTCCACACCATTCAATCAGTAATACACCATTAATTACAGGGCAACCTTCACCACAGGTATATTGCTTGATCTCAATGTATGGATTTTGTATCAATACCATATGTCCATTACCATACATACACCAATTGTTTGACATTCTCATCAGCTTATTTCCTCATCTTTCTCTGCTTCTTTCTATTTCTCGCTGTCTTCCCTTGTCCCTTTCTTTGTCCTTCTGTCTTTCTTGTTCTCTTTCTGCATCCCTTCGTATTTGCCCTTCTCTTCTTCTCATTTTCCATCCTTTTCTCTGTCGTCCTCTCGTTTCTTTTCTCTTTCCCTTTCTTCTTCGTATCTCTTTTCCCTCTTTCTCACTTCTCTTTCTTTTTCTTTTTTCTCTTCTTCTTTCTCCTGCTTTTCTCTTACTTCCTTTTCCCTTGCTTTACAATCATCCATGCCTCATCTAATTTGAGCATTATTTGTACCCATACCCACTAATTCGATGCAATAGCTGCCTCCTCCCTATCGTCCTGTCCATCTCCCTGTTTCTAAACCTCCTCCTAGCGGGGATCCTGTCGACCTCTCTCCGTTCATGTGTAATACTGCTCTCCATGGGTCACCTCATAGTTCTTCGGGCCACGGCAGAGAAACCTTGACAATCCGAATACACCTAGCCAACCATCACCTCTGCTACCATCTGTAATGATGGCCTGGAAAACCCCATATTTATACAGTAATCATGGAACTCAGACTCAATGACGAAAATAGTCAAAGTGAAAGGCAAAACTCAGATTTATTGACAAAATAAAGCAGGGACAGCATACATCAATAGGTTTGCAGCTCTCATACAAAACAGTACATTATAAACCAAAAACACATCATAGTGACATCATACTAAAAAAATGACAGGACGAGGGGATACGTTAGAGGAATTGAATACATATAGATTCCATGTGTGTTAAATATTTGATTGGGTTGCAAATATCTGATAGCTTCACCTGGAACCAATACATATCATACCTAAAATAAATGATTGGTTGGCACATCACATACTGGGCGGCCTAGCACTGAGGGTCCTGCGAGAAACCTGAGGGTATTCTCCCAGTAAGACCTTGAGAATCCCTTATTCATGTGGCCAGGACATGGCCATCGCTGTTGGATCCAGTTCATGGGGGTGGACCAGTGGGGGAGGATCACCTGGGTAGGGGAACCCGAGGTTATGCTTGAGGGAATACCCCAGGTGAGACGCAGTACCATCACGGGGAGGATGGTGAGGGGAATGAAGTCTCTGAAGCTTTTATAAGCTATTCCCGCTCATCATCTTTCCACCCATTGAATCTTCCTTACCCAAAAGTAAAGCCAACAATCCATACACATCTAGTAAACTTGTTAAGAACCACAACTCCCAGACTCCCACTTTCCTTGGTTCTTACCCAGATAAACCCAGACATTCTTTTCCACATTTCTCTAGTTATTCTGTCCCAAACACCCACTCTTCTCGGGTTGGGCACTGCCGTTCCCTTAATCCCTCTGGTTTATTTCACGATCCCAGTTAATCCTGTCTGCTTCAAGAACCCTACCAATCCCGTCTCTCTGAATTGTCACTTTCCGACCTACCAGGCTGCTCTGACAACTCACTATCATTCCCACAATCCATATTCAGGTCAAGATAAGAACACTGGTCATTCTTGTTTATCTCAAAAACCCTCCAAAACCTACATTTCCGAGATCACCCCAAACCCAAATACGAAAGCCATAATCCCATGCAACACCTCTTTCCCTCTAACCCTGTAGAATACTGTGACACTCCAACCCTCCCCTATT
This sequence comes from Ambystoma mexicanum, assembly GCF_040938575.1. Taxonomy (NCBI): domain Eukaryota; kingdom Metazoa; phylum Chordata; class Amphibia; order Caudata; family Ambystomatidae; genus Ambystoma; species Ambystoma mexicanum. Next base: position 98,172,258 of record NC_090936.1, on the reverse strand, counting down.
CTGACAAAAACACCTTTACACACCCAAGACAACTGATTAATGTAAGCCCTGTCTACTTGACATGTCCCAACCCCGGCATCAGGCAAAGTCAGGCAATTAACCTGAATCACACACACCTGATGGCCCTTTCCCTTCCTCACAGGTATAAAAGGTGGAGCCAGAGAGCGCAGTACGGGAAAGGCAAGCACAGCAGACAGCACAACGCCACATCTACGCAGGCGTGGCAGTTCAAGGGAAGCAGAAAGGCGGCAGGAATCGAGAGGGTGGCGAGAAGAGATGTGACCTTGCCCTTTTCATCCCAGACCTGCTGAACGTTTGTGGAAGAGAGCCTAAAACTGCAAACAATAGCACAAGTGTCTGGCAGCAGATATCAACGGTACACAGGGCAAGACTATGCCGATAAGCAGGCGCAAGGGAAGCTACCGCGCCCATGGTATCGGCCTTGGCTCAGGAAAGCCAAGCAGTTCATCACAACCGGTGAGTCGAGGGGAGAATCCATAAGAACCGGGCTGTGTTGAGTGAGAGAATTGCAAAGTGGCAAATTTGAACTAAGTTCAAGGAACTGGGAATTAACTGTAATAGTGTTAAGGGAAGACCGGTGGCAGAAGGAAATCAGACTCTGGTTGATCCCCATCTGAGAGAAACTACAGATACCAGCAGGCCACTGGAGGGCCAGCGGAATAGGTCAAAGTGGTCATACTGAGGGTCATGCTAAATCCCCGTACTATCGAAAGACTTTGATCTACAAACTGTTGAAAGGCAAGGGAAGTGAATCCTGCAAACATTGAACTGTGTAAAAGTAGAAGTGTGAAAGTAAAGAGGGTTCAGCGCCCAGAAGAGGGAGACCCAGGGGTGAGCCACTATCACCCTGATCGAGAGCCACAATAAACCCGGTGAAGGGAGGCTAAGAATCGAGAGGGGTCAGACCCCGGCAGAGGGGGATCCAAGGGTGAAAAGTCTCTACCCCAAAAGTGAAAGCAAAGTTATGAGACGGCAAGAGTGAACCTGAAGGACGGATGCCAGAGAAGAAGGGTCTGAGCCCGGCAGAGGGAGATCCAGAGGTGAAGCTAGCAGTCAAAAGGGGTCCGAGCCCGGCAGAGGGAGATCCAGGGGTGAAGCCATCACCCGAGTACCACCAGTCAAGAGAGGTCTGAGCCTGACAGAGGGAGATCCAGGGGTGAAGCTATCATCCAAACTTTAAGTAAGAAAATAACTGATATATAAATTGAGAAATACTATACGAAAAGGGTCAGCACCCAGAAGAGGGGGACCCAGGGGCGAACCCATCACCCAGCGAATAAGGCTAACAAACTTTCATTTGTTAAAGGAACTTTTGTTTTTGTTAGCCGAACACGACAGGCCTTCCAAGGCAAGAGACTTTCAAGTGAGACAAGACTTAGCCATCGACTATCCTGAAAGCTGCCATTAGAACTGTTGTCTAGTGCCGGAGAAGCCAGAGACAGTACTGAGTTCCAAGCTCCCATCTTAACCCATGCACAAAACGTGGCGAAGGGCGATACAGACTACCGCATCCTGACATATTATTTGAGAACACATCTTTCTTTTCTTGAGAACTATCCCACATCCTTTTTATGTGTTAGTTGTGAGGTTTGGCAAAAGGTTTCTTAGTATAGGCCCTTTTATTTGATACAACACCACTAGGAATGCCTTATTTTTCATTTGATGGTCGACGCTTGCTCCCATCTTAGAATTAGGGTTCAAACCTGCATACAGAATTAATTGTTCAATAAACACCCTTGAACTGTGATCACTTGTGTCTGTTTTACTTGTGCCACCATGAGTTCCTTACAGTCCTGATTGGTTAGCATTCTTTTATTGTATTTATTTTGCATTTTTAAAGCGCTCATACAGCCCGCATGCATCGAGGCGCAGTTACAGGAATTGTTCGTTTTTTAGTTGCATAATTGCTTTTATTTTGTTGTCTTAGTTGCGTATTTACAACAATGGACCACCCTTGGACAACTGACAGGTCGTCAAAGCATGAGCCCAATCGCCAGTAGGGGAAGAGAGGTCCATGGACTGTCTTCCTTTAAATTAAAAGACATATCATCCCTTATTCATAGGTCAATAGCCAGAGGGATTCCACTGTATTTGGCCTTTCATAGTGCCTCATGTCTGGGAATATGCACAAGGAGTAAGGTAGGTGCCCTATCTGTGTCTATTGCTAATTAATAGACATTGTTCTTCAAGTTGGGTCACGTGCAATAACGTTTGGAATTATTTCACCCTGCATTTATGGGGATTTTAACTCATTTTAATGTGAGTGTCATGGTTTCCACTACCACTAGGGACTTGCTTGATCCATTTCCTATGAAGTCTTTTATCTTATAATTATTCTGCACCTGGTCTTCCAAGACTGTTTTTTTTAAAAATTAATTTAAGAATATATGGCATGTGCCTTAGGAATTATTATCTTGTGTTCTCTCTGAGCAGTTCGGACCCTCCCTATTTTCTCAGTAATCTTGGCTTGGTGTGCATAGCTATTCGTCTCACTCTGCATTAATATGTATTTCAGTGAATTCTTAATTTTGGGTTCTCGTCTAGCCTTGAGGCCTTTCATTTACTCAAATGCGTGTTGCGGCTTCTATTTGAGAAAGGATGGCTTCTCAGTACTGTCGCGTTTCTATGTTATTAACTATATAGTCATATCGTTTATATTGCATTCAGCTTATATATGTTGCTAATGTTAGTATCCTTCATGTCTAAATGGTGCAATCATTATTCTTCATGTAGAAGTGTATATTTTACCTATTGTTCGTTCTTCATGGTGACTGCATATGTGCTTGGTGTCTAATGCATGCATATGTGGTTCCACTGTAAGCTTGCTTGTTCTCGCCATCTGCTTTGCTTTTGCTTCAGGCAAAACAAGTTATTGGACTCAGACAGGCAAGAAATCATACAGACTAATTGTTATACTAAAACAAATGGCTCGTTATAGGCCTTTTGTTCACACAATATATGTATATATGAACTTAGCATACATAAACAAACATACACTTAGATATATAGAAATATAGATATAGATTGCATCACCGTTAGTAAAGCTGTAGAAGACACCTTCCTCTTGGACACTCCGAAACTGCTTAGTCCCTGAGCAGGTAGGCAAAGAGATCCCTCGTGCTAACGGGGTCTGAGGCGGATAGTCCTCCATCTCAGTGAGACTGCATCACCCGGGGGTCCAAATTCTAACTAACATTTCCACAGAATGTCCTCTTCTTTATGGAGGCCTATCCCCACCCCTGTCAATTAGGTCTGCCCTCGGCCGAAGAGCAGAGCACAAGTGGAAGGGGCAGAGAGTGGAAAAAACCAGTCAGGAGTGGGAAAACCCAGTGCTTAGAAGAAGTTGTATAGATTAGCAGCTGTTTTGCATATGAAGAACTGTGAAGGCTAGCACATGTACTTCTCATATAATTCAATTGGGTAGGTTAGCTTGGAAGAATCTGTGAAGGGTAGTACATGTATTGCACTTAGAAGACATTGTTTAGGTTAGCAGATGTATTGCATATGAAGAACTGTGAAGGCTAGCGCATGTACTGCTCTAGAAGAAATTGGGAAGGTAGCTAATATATTGCACTCAGAAGAGCAACATAGGTTAGGCCGATTTGAAGGTGGGCACTGGGCAGCGTACTGCACTTAGATTACCCTGGGAGTGGGCACTTGTGTTGCACTTTATTATGTTAGCCTTCCCATTGCGCTCAAAGATATATGATGAAACCTATACATTGTACTTAGATGAGCCTATAACTTAGCCATGGTAACACAAAGATATATGCAAGTATCCTTGATATTGCACTTAGAAAATGCCTGAAGGTAGCCCATTATGGAACCTAGAAGATATACAGTAGAACTATAATGGTAACCTGGCTATTGCATTTAGAGAATCCTATGGTCCCAAGATCTTATGGTAGCCTGTCAGTCACGCCTAGAAGATGTACTAAGTTAGCCGGTCTAGTGCCCCTAGAAGACTTTGAGGATAGCCTGCGCATAGTGCCAAAAAGATCCTAGGAGGGTTCCTTCTCTTTTCACTCAGATGATCACACAGCAAGATCAAAGATAAACTCCATCTGAGCTTAAGGTATGCATTACGCACAACTTCGGTGGATTTCTGCCTGAGGCACGGCTACCCATCCACACACATTAGAACGCAGATACGTCTGTGACAAATTTGGTCTAGCTGGACACTTACGTCTTTGCCTCCTTATACCAGACTTGCCACAACACCTCTGCCATTCGAATACAGTGACAGCCTATGATAAATTCAGTCTAGCTGGACAAATAACGAGTCTCATGCACTAGCACACTCTTGTGACCTCCCTCAGCACCCACACACGTGTCTGACCTGTTATGTTGCTTACTGGAGCCTAGTCAGTCCACCTAATCCCTAATCTTGACCAAATGCACACACGCTTTCTAAACCTCTTTGAGAATTTCCCATAATCTGGACTGCGGTCCCTGAGGGCATTCCCACCACAAGCACGTTGAGACTATATTAATGGTAACCAGAGCTATATAAATGATGACTACAATTACAATTCAGCTTCTGGAAGAAGCAGATAGCTTATCAATGAACATCCTACAACTGGAGGAAGAATCCGAAGAATAACTGGTCCGTATCTTGTCCAGACAAAGTGAAAGAAAACCATGACAAGGAACCTGTAAAACCTATAAGAGACGGTGGGGAAACAGAAGCCCAAAGTAGCTTATAAAGGGTGGACGTGGAAACACTGGTGACTGTATTTTACTGTGGGCCGATCACACTTTACAGTTGGTGATTTCTAGGCCCAAATATATGGGAAAGTAAAACTACAAGTCCCAAAATGCAAACTGCTGTTGAACGAAGAGGCAGTGATGGGTGGAGGTGTCATGTGACAACTAAGCGACATTAAAAGACTTGTTGAAATGTAGACCCCTCTCGGAAGATCTTTCAGGGTGTATAATGTTATGAGTTAAATATTCCACCATTCCTTCGAGCCATGCCCGTATCACTCTGCAAACTGCTGTGATATGCAGCTCGGTATCTGCTGTGGCAAGCCAGAAGAAGGACTTGGACCAGAGGACATGTTGAAACTTAGTTTTATTTGAATTAAAAAGATAATGGGTCTCATTACAAGTTTGCTGGTCCAGGAACTACGGTACCGGTAAGCTTGCTGGTACCATAGGTCCTGGACCGGCAAATTACGAGTTGTGCTTGTGGGTGCCTTTCTGCCCGCCAGGTCGAATGGTGCCGGTGCATGTGGCTTCCCCATTCCCATTGAGCCCTACAGGGCTCAATGGGAATGGGGAAGAATTTTTTCTGGCGCCCTGGAATGGGCAATTACCAGGTCTCCCTGGGTTGTAATACCCTGGTAATTGGCCATTCCAGGGGGCTGAAAAAAAAGGACTCCGGGGGCAGCAGTGCCTATATTACAGGCACGGCTGTCCACCAGGGTCGCAATGAGGCCCAATGCCTCCCTGACCCTACTACTTAATGTGAGCTCCCTTCACAACTAAACTAAGGTGCTCGTCTATAGTAAAAAAAAAATAATAATCCTTGCTCCAAAACTATTCACTAAACTGGCCCTGACACTTAGCAAAGCGTACAAAAAAATAGGTTGAGTGTCCTGCATCTTGGTTCTTCTCAAAGGTATCTTTTGCTGTCCCAGGAATTCCTCTTGGTCATGGATCCAATGATTAGAAGTAAATAACAGTTCTTGTAAAAGAAAACAGTTCTTTCCAGTCTATCAAAAGTTCCTCAAAGTTTGAACAAAAAGTCTCAAGTTCCTTGAAAAACAAGATGCCCAAACGTACTTCGATCGACTGTCGGGAGCCTCAGTGCTACTTCTTGGTGTATTGCTAGTTGGCACTTTTTGTTGGACAGAGCGGCACCAATCGCAATATTCTACATATGACCCATGTTGATCGTAGTGGGAACAGAGGTTCATGACACTCCGCCTCGTTCCTCATCATTTGTGACACTTCAGCATCAAACAAAGTGCGGAGTAAAGTGCAGTTTGGGAAAGGTTGACTCCCACAATAAACATAACCCAAGTCCTTCTTCCAGAGCAATGGTGTGCATGTGTTTATCATGTTTAGTAAGCAGTCCTGCAAACCAGTGCGAAGGCTGTAACTTGTTGAGCAAAACACATTGGGCCTAATTGCGTGTGTGGTGGTCCGGAAACAAGGGTGCCAGTAAGCTTACCGGCACCCTTGTTTCTGGACTGCCACACTACAACTCTACCTGCAGGGGCCGCCGCGCCCAGCAGGTCTAACCCTGCCAGGCGCAATGTTCCTGGTAGCCAGAGTTGATATGGAAGCACTTGCACCATCAGGAACGGGGACTTACCGAATCACCCGCCTGACTTCCCGCTCCGTCGGGACTTGTAATGACCCGATGGCACCGAGAAGTCAGGCAGCAGATTCAGTGTTTCGAGGTCGGCGGCAACCTACCAGTGGGTTACCAGTGACCTAGTAATGAGGCCCATTAACAGAAACTTTGGGGGAAAAATGTCCTAAAAGAAGCTGATGAATTTATGCTTCTACTTTGATTTAAAACTTTTCCATGTGTTATATCCGATTTAAAATGTCTCTGCTTCATTTTACAGGTTATAAAATAGATGATGGCCTCCAGCTCATTCTTGTCTTCATACGTCAATACATTGTATGCAAAATATATGACAGTTACAAAAAATTAAACAAGGTCTCCACATTGACTTGGCATTCGAGAAACGCTGCACCTGGAGAAGTGCAATTAGCACTGCAGCACACATTTCACCAAAGCAAGAAACATGGAAAGCTATACAGACACGTTGCACCCATGCAAGTTCAATTAGCACTAGGGCAAAAATTGCTGTTGTGGAAAAAAACATATTCTTTGATTGTACTTTTTCATTTAGTACTAGTGCTAGGACTGGGGCAAACATTGCTTGCAATGGTGAAAAGTTTCTGTAATACCGCCCATACTTTGAATGCAACAGCCTCTTCCTGAACCTCCCTTCTTCTGCTCTGCGACCTCTGCAACTCATCCCGAACAGAACCGCAAGACTAATCCTTGGCCTCAAGCCCAGGGACCGCATCTCTCTGGCACTGAAATCCCTTCAGTGGCTCCCATGGCGCAAGGATCAAATTCAAGACCTGTTGCATTGTTCACAAGGCTTTCTGGAGCCCGAGACCCACCTATCTGCAACGCTCTGTACCTAAATACCGTCCCTCATGGGCCCTCCGCTCATCTCCCTCTAACCTTCTGCGAGTGAGCCAGTTCTCCAAGCAGAGATTTGGAGGGAGATCCTTATCCTCGGCAGGTGCCTCCCTCTGGAATACCCTCCCTGCCACCCTCTGTCTTCAGCCTGATCTTCTTAAATTCCGGAAACTCCTCAAGACCTTCCTCTTCTCCTCTTCCTTCTCTCTCTCTCTACTCTGCTATCTTAGTCTCAGCTTTTTCCCTCTCTCCCTCCTCCTCCAAACAGCATGCTACCTGGTCGCCGGGTGTACCTCAGAGTCTCCCTGGTCCCCGGTACCCCCACCAGTCCTCCCTCGCACTTGCCTCAGGGCCCTACACCGTACCCCACTCAATGCACTTGAAAAACCCAAGAGAGTGGCTCTCCCTGCACTTACCCCAGTCTCATCTGACCGGGTGTACTTGATCCTCCCCCTCCCTGTGACCCTTTGTGCACTTGCTCGATACGTACGCACTGCGCCGAAGATTGTATGTCGTTTCTCACTTGTCTTCACCCCTTATTGCACAGTATAAATCTGCAGAATCGCCGCCAGGCCTATTTGCTGTCCCCCAATCTTAAATGTACATTTTAGGCACATACTCTGCCTGTACAGACTATTATCGTCTCAGAATGTCAAGGGCTCTGAGCGACTGTTTGTTTTTTCCCCATGGTCCCAACCTCCTTGAGCGCTTTGAAACACTTGTCTGTGTTACTATGCAGTTCTATTTTGTGTATGGTTTATGGATAATTTGCTTCCGAATAAACTTAATATGAATGAATAAACAATGCCATACCATACCACACCAGTTTTGAACCAGGAACAAAGATTAGGAGTCGGACAAACATTGCCATGGTGCAAATATGATTTTAAAAAAAAATCTTCATTTGCGCAATTCATGTTTTAAATAGTGCTAATTGCATTTGGACAGGTGCAACGTTTCAATAACACTGTCTATACTTTAAATGCATATTTGCACCAGGGCCAAAGATTGATAGTCGTGCAAACATTGGCCTGGTGCAAAAATGCACTGAAAGAATATGTTTGCATTAGGGGAAAGTATTGTCCTGGTGCTCATTGTACTTGCACTTGTGCAACGTTTCTGTAATACTGCCCAATGTGTTTTAAATTGATTGATCTGCAGGTAAGCCAAAACACAAGCAGACTCTGATGGAACTGACTCACAATATACAGGACAAGCCTGGAAATGGCAGAAGGTATGAAAAGAAGAAACAGTAGGAAAGTGAGAGTGACAGTTAGGAAAGAGCTATTGCAACACCACACTGGCAGATGCGATTTGCACACAAGTTAACCTCAACTTCCTTTCACGAGCCAATGTCATATAACTGTTTACTTTCTAGCTTCTGTTGGTTTGAGTTCAGGGGTGGACTAAGAACCATAATTGGCACAGGAAATGTTTTTCTAAGTGCCCCATGTTACACTGTGCAAGCAAATGCAGCAGGCAGTACCGACTCCTCTAAGTAGGGGTGTGGGGGAGAATTCTTACCACAAGCCCCAAGAAAATGTCAAAAAAATATATAGATTGAAAAGTAGTTAAACATAACAGAAATGTGACATATAAGATGTGTTAAGAGTAAGGAAAAATATACAGTGAGCTTTGTAACAAATTGCTTCAAATTGTTGTGAGAGAGGAGAGAAGGACGGGGAAGAGGCTCATGGGAGAGAGGATAAGAGCATAGGAGCTCAGTACATGGGGGAAGAGCAGGCACTCGCCTCCCCCCTTGTTCTACAACCATGGGGACAGGAGTGTCACTTCGCACCAGTGGATATTTTGCGAACAAAAAACAAAAAAGGGCAGGGCTTCTGGCTCCCCTCCTGCTGGGCTCAGGTTTGATGAAGTGTTACCATGCATCCTGTAGAATTAGCAAGTGCTGCTCACTTTAAAGCTGTTTGTGGGTTTGGGAGAAGCGGGGGTTCCTAAAATAGAATTCTGGAGGAATCAAATAGAATAAGGCATGATCATATAAGTACCCACCCCCATTACCCTGCCATTGTGAGACACCATTTTCTGCTTACTATGGGTAAATGATCACTCCACTGTGCATGTCCCACTTAGAGCAGCTCTTCACACACTGCTTAGGAATGCCCGCTTTCACTGTTCACTCTTGTGACATATATCCATTTTGGCATAGCTAAGCGTGTTCTGTGCTCTCACCTTTCTTCTGAAAGGCGGCTTTAGCTGGCGGATGTTATCATATTACTAGACCTCTCGCCTGCCGCTAGGCGAGTGTGAAGCATTAGGGAGTACTCTCACATTGAAAAACTGCCCTGCTCTGTGCTGCTTTTACTGATAACACTAACAAGCGCAGCCGAATGCAGCTGGCATCGAAAGACTATACAATAAGGGGTTGTCTCAGTCAGCAATGAAAGTTGCAAGGTGTGAACTTGCCAAACTGTGACCACCCACCCTCCATTGACAGTGTTATGAGCAAACGTGCAGGTGCCCTTTAAGAGTATCCCTGCCAGAGGAGGAAGAGGAGGAGCCTTGGGGGACGAAGAGGCAGTTGTTAATAAAGTAAGTGGGTGAGCACTACACACCACGTCTCCTCATTATTTAGGCCCATTGGCCAAGCGTAACAACTGGCGACGAGGATAAAAGCTGCATGAGCAGTGGCCGCAACCCTGTCCGCTCGCTCCTTACACTGGCATGCCCACAATGGCAGCTGTCCTTCCCCACCGACTGAGGTACCTTCCATCAGGCTGAACACAGCATCCTGCGTCGCTGCGAGCCGTCCACTCGCTCCTTGATCCTGTGTGCCAAGCCTGGCAGACCTCCTTCTCCGCCGACGGCAACAGTGGTTCCTTTTGAGGCCGGGAAGCCTCCATCCTACATCGGGGGACACTCCCAACCCCAGGCACGACCAACTCATCTGCTAGTTCGCCACACTAAAGCAGAGCAGAACTGCGCTCAACGAGGGACCACCAGAGCAGCAGCCATGCAGAAGCCCCCGCTCACGAGGAAACCTGGCAACCAAAATAAAAAAAGGAATAGACAGTATAATTATCAACACGAACTGCAAATTCCAGTCCACATGATATGGACTGCGGCCATGACGCCACATTAGCTCCTCCCACGCTCACATGCACGGGGAAGTGAGACAGTGCAAGCGTCCAAAAAAGAAACGTCAAAACAGTAAAATAATAAAAATAAAAATGGCTGCCGTGCACAGTTACAAGCGACGCAAGCAGCGCCAGTGATTACCACCAGACCATAGCCTTCTCAAGAGCCACGCAGAAGTGATTAGGCCTCTGCCTGAGTGGGGGAGAGGAAAGCAAGCCCACCACTACCGCCAAGAAGGCCAGCCAACCACCGCCAGCATGGGTGACCAAGAAGGGGAGCAACAGGGAGGAGGTAGAGTGGCGCTTCTGAGGAAACCAGGCCCATTCAGCCTACAACCACAGCAAGACAAAGGCCCGAGATGGACCAAATGGGTCAAAGATTTTGACAGATTTATCAAAGCTGCAGGCGAGGATAAAACACCAGTCCTGAAGGACACTTTCACAAACCTCGCCGGTAAAGAAATAAAGAACATAATCAAGACGATACCGTCAGAAGAAAGGACCACCTATGATGACCTTGTGACTGCGCTAGACAAGAAACTGGTCATACAGCCAAATAGAGGCTATGAGAGGTACATGTTTAATCAATTCCACCAAGCCTCCCATGAGACAGTGGAAGAATTCATTACCCGCCTACCCCATAAACAAGTCCACTGTCAATTCTCGGCCTTCTCGGATGACGAAGCCAACTGCTCTGTGTTATTAAAGGCTGCACGTCGTCCGTCCTGCGGAAACAGCTCCTAAAGAAGCCCCTCACAATTGATGAAGTCATTGAGATGGCGAGAGTGCACGAAAGAGTGGAAATCCAGGGTTCTGCCATAGAAAAATGCAAGAAGAAGACACAGAAAAATGAATCAAATGCGGCACTCATGAGCACCAAAGGCACAGGAAGGGGGACGCACGACACCACAACCATGTGCAGAGGCTCGCCAAAAGAAGGGTATGCACAAACACGACCGAGCCGCTGCCAGCCAAGGCTCTGCTATCGTTGCGACCAGCATTTCCAGCACCCGGGGCCAAGCCCGGCGATGACCCAATGCTGCACGAGGTGTGCGAGAGAAGGACACTTCAGGCAGTCTGCCATGAAGGGAGGCCATTCTCTCCAGGCCAGCAGTCACAGACAACAGCCGCAAATTGACGGCAACCCTACAGACCAGACCAACAACAGCCACTGTGGTGACTGCCACAGTTCTACCCGCAACAGCCACAGATAATGATTAGAGCAATGGAACAAGAATCAGACTATGGGGAGCTCCAAGGCGATGACCAACCGCCACTGGCCAACTATTACCCGGACCATTACGCCTACTAGGCGACCCATATGCCTACTACGATGGATATGCTCAGGGTCAAGATCCTGAATACACAGACGAGTTTGTAAACCTGATGCAGGGGGAGCCCGGAGGCAGTGAAGGCCCGAAAGTCATAGTCCAAATGGAAGTGGAGATCCACTGATTCCTAGTAGACACTGGGGCCACAGTCAACATCATGGGGGAGCAGGAGTTCCTACTGACCGGGCAACTAGGAGACCTGACACCATCCAGAGCGAATATATTTCAGTGGGGGGCCAGCACACCGCTGCCGTCCCTCGGCCAATTCAGAAGGACACTCTCATATAAAGGGAAGATGACCAACACCATCATCCATGTACTCAGGAGCCCAGTCAGCGGCACATGCCTGCTTAGCTACCACTAGTTGAAAGAACTGGGCCTGACAGACGTCCAATTCCAAGACAACAATGTGGTCAAATGCAGCAGAGAGCGAGGGAGACGCCAACTCGTTTGCCAGATGAGTGGCTGCCTGATAGAAAAAGATACAATCGGAACCAAGTTTCTAGAACTGTTGTGAGGCGTGAGGAAGTAAAAAGACACAGTAATCAAGCTACACATCAACAACAACATCAAACCTGTCCCGCAACACCCAAGTAGTGTAGCGTTCCACCTGCAAGAGGCGGTGTCGCAAGAACTACAAAACCTATTGGCAAACGGCATCATTGAGCAGGCAACTGGCCCTACACAGTGGATCTCACTCCTACTCGTGGTACCCAAAAGAAGGTAACAAAATTTGACTGTGCGTCGACATGAGGGTAGCCAACAACGCCATAGAGAGAGAGACACCCAGGACCAAAGATGGAAGACATGATCGTATCGCTGAACTGTGCTTTGAATTCTCTAAGCTGGTTCTCAACCATGCGTAACACCAGTTGGAACTGCACCCCAAGTCCAGAGGAATCATGACATTCGCCACCCACAAGGGCCTTTTTCGCTATAAGAGGTTACATTTCAGGATCTCCTGTGCCGCCAATGTCTTTCAGAAGACTATCAGACACCTGCTACCCCAGATAAAATCAGCGTTCAACTACTCCGACGACATCCTGGTGTTCGGCATGTCCTAGGGCGAACACGGCCAGACCCTCCTGGATGTGTGCAAAATCCTACGGAATGCAGGGCTCATGCTAAATTATGAAAAGTGCAACATCAGCAAAGACCGGCTGCTGATATTGATGATGGGCACATTCTCCAGCAAAGGCATGCAGCCAGACCCAGAAAAAGTCTGCACCATCAGCGAGTTGCAATAGCCAACTCATGTGGGGGAAGTCAGATCATTCTTAGGGATGGCAGGATACTGCGCCCGGTACATACCGAGATATGCCATCACCAATGAGCCGGTGCAAAAACTACTACAGAAGGAGGAGTCTTTCCAGTGGGCATCAGAGTGCCAGAGGGCGTTTGACGCCATCAAGGCCGACCTCAGAAACGCAACACACCTCACTTACTTCAACCCGTACTGGCATACTGAGATAGTCATCGAAACAAGCCTGGTGGGCCTGGAGCCATTCTAGCGCAACGACAAGGGCCGGGAACACCTGCAAGCCTTGTGGTGGCATATGTCAGCAGATCGTTGTCCCAGACGGAGAGGGTGTACTCGCAGGCGGAAAAAGAGCCTGGCTGCGGTGTGGGCCTGCAAGTACTTTCACCACTTTGTGATCGGAAAAAGATTCACTCTTGTGACAGACCACCAGGCCCTCTTATCACTGTTCAGGAATCCAAAGACCAAAATGCTGCTGAGAATCGAGAGATGGGGCATCCGCCTCCAAGAATACCACTACACGATCAAACACAGACCTGGAGGAGACAACAACCCTGCTGACTATATCTCAAAACACCCAAACTCAATGAAACAACCACTATGGGAAGAGGATGCGGAATACCTCTACTATGTCATAGAACAGGCCATGTCACCAGCCCTCTCCATGGAGGACCTAACTCATGCGACGAACACGACCCCTCCATCAGTTGGGCAAATTAACTAATGATCTCCAATAAATGGAGAGACTACAAGCGGTCACTGCACCGGCACTATGGAGCAAACAAATGAGAGCTGGAGCGACTAGTCAAGGTGAGCGGGGAACTCGCTGAAACAGAACAAGGGATACTGCTGAGAGGGTTCCGCATCATGATCCCGTCATCCCTGAGGAGAGGGGCAGTAAAGCTCACACATGAAGGCCACCGAGGGGTGGAAGCGACCAAAAGACTACTCAGACGAACAGTCTGGTTCCCGCTCATGGGCACCATGGTGGAGGAGGTGGTCAAGTGCTGCCTGCCATGCCAGTGCGTAGCCATAAGCGACCAGCCACTCCCAATACAGCCAACGAAAATCCCTGACAACGTGAGCATGGGGTCGCAATGGACTTTTACAGCCCACTAGAGATAGGTAATCACCTGCTAGTAATCATAGACGAGTTCTCGAGATTCCCAATCATCAAGCGGACACCATCGACTGCAATCACCCAGGTGGTGGGAATCATAGACGAGGTCTTCAGCAAATGGGGAATCCCCAAGACAGTAAAGACAGACAACGGACCGCCGTTCAACGGGCAAGACTTCCACAGGCTGGCAAAATACCACAGGTTCACACACCAGAAGATAACCCTGCTGTGGCCCCAGGCTAATGCATGGCAGAGAGTTTCATGTTGTCCATTAAAAGAACCATCCAAAGGGCCAGGATCGAAGGGATGCCAACCCAGCAGCCCCTGTGCCTAATGCTACAACACTACAGAAACACGCCACACTCTGTGACAGGAGTGCCGCCGGGTGACTTGATGAGAGCGTATCATGCCAGAACGCAAATCCCTCAGGGAGCAGAAGAACACGAAGGCCGGTCGGAAGAAAGGGACCTTCTAGAAGCAGGGGTGAGAGAAAGAGATGTGAGAATGAAGGAAGCAGTCAAAACAAGGACCGAACAGGCGCAGAAGGTGCAGATGAAAGAGTTTGGGAAGGGGATGAAGTACTCATAAAACAAGTACAGAAGAAAACGGACGCCAGGTATGAGGATGTACCTTTCAGGATTACAGTTGTAAAAGGAACGATGGTCACAGTTGCCAACCTGCAGAAAGAAGTCACGAGGAACGCATCCTTTTTCAAACACCTCATGTCTGGGAAAGACTGTGACTTGGATAACACCAGTCCATATCTGGACAGCCAGCGCTGACTGAAAGAGAAGGCCCTGAAACAAGAACTCGCCAGAGTCGAGTCATGAAGGAGCCATGCCAGCTCAAAGAAATCTGACATGGACGTAAGGAGATGCGAAAGGGGGAGGTGTTATGAGGGAACGTGCAGGTGACCTTTAAGAGGGACCTTGCCAGAGGAGGAAGAGAAGGAACCTCAGGGGAGGAAGAGGTAGTTATTAATAAAGTAAGATGGTGAGCACTAGACATCAACTCTCCTCCTTGTTATTTGGGCCCATTGGCCAAGCGTAACAGACACTTATGTATTCCTGCGAGCATACGAGATATGGACCCATGAGGGAGGTGGGTTCACTTACGCCGAACATTGGTTATTTGTTTAGCTTGCTGCTTGACTAATAAAGTGTTCATCAAGCCACTGGAATTAAGAGTGGTCGTTATTTACCACTACTATCTGGTGCCTTAAGACATTGGTTCCCGCTGCTCTGCGGACAGAACTGGGCTGCTGGGCGCACTACCCAGTGATCCCCTGGGCCCAAGAAAGAACGATTTCTTCAGAGGTGGGAGCTGGCGGGAGCACCCGGAGGGGAGCAGACAGAGCAGGTGCAGAGGAAAGAGCCGATCAATAAATCGTGGATTGATGAGCACAGGTAACTGCATCAATGTAAAGTGATGTCATGTGCTGTGGTGTCCGAGACTGGTCAAAAATCTACATGTGGATTTTAAATATAAAATCTGTCTGGAGTGATAGGTGGAAAAGTACCCTGCCTAACAAAACTAGTTACCTGAAGTACGGAAAGTAAAGCAGTTGGCCACCACAGTAAAAGCAGCAGTAAGGGTTGACCTCAGATCTCTGCACTCTAAAACAACGTACTTTTATAAAGAAGTGAATGCATGTTGTCATTAAACCAAGTTTATTTTCACAATGACCATTGGGAGAGAGAGGCTAACCAACTACCTGGAGTAGGACCGGTGGCGGCTGATGAATTTTTTAACTGGTGGGGCATAAGTATATGTCCCAGCGACTGAGTGTAACGAGGGAGCCCGCACCAATAAATGCAGGCTCTGGGGAGTTCTCCCCCTGAGAATATTTTTAAAATAATGGGTTAAAATTGAGCAATTTAGAGCACACTTTTTAGAAAAATATGTTAAAAAGCCAAACAGTTGGCAATTGGCTTTGTAGAGTAACTCATGAAAAAATCCAATCGATGCAAGTCACAAAGAGTGCACAGGAGCATTTCCCCAACACATTTTCATGATGCCTTTTCGCACAATATGTGCCAGTATAAAACATTTTCACACTGGCTGTGCCCATACATTTCCATGCTGACTTCACCATTATACCCTAGTATTCCCATATAAGAACATACTCATGTTTGCTTTGCGCATAATGCCAGTGATGATATTGGGCCTCATCACAAGTCTGGCAGTAAATCGGCACAATTACCACCAGGCGCAAATAGCATTACCGCCGGGTCATGCGGCACAATCAGTGCAGTGACAACCTGGCCTGATAAGCGCTGGCAGAAATTGCATCACCGCCGGTCTGGAAGCATTGTGGCAGCCATTTTGAAAAACACAATCCATTGAATATCTCCACTTCCTGCAGCCATCCGGTCCTGTAAAGCTTCAAATATGTCCCAGGAGAGGCTACGAGGCAAGAGGGCTGAACATTTCCTCAGAATTCTACAACTTAGTGAGGGGGAGCTTGTGGTCCTCACAGATGAGGTATTGGCCCACTGTGAGGAGCTGTATGGAAGCAGGCAAAGGAAGAACAGTGGCCAGCAGCGGACAGCAATCTGGAATACCATCGCCCAGAAAGTCACAGCAGTATCCAGTGTACCCCATGATGGTGAGGACTGCCGCAAGCGGTGGAAAGACCTGAAGGTAAGGGTGCAGGGACTGCTGTTCCAACACCGCCTTGAGTCCCTGGCGACAGGAGGAGGCACTATCGAGCCACTCGTCCTCACTGCCTGGAAGGAAAAATGTAGCACGGTGCTGGACCTCAAGGGGATAAAGGGAGTCGGCAGTGCAGAGGCAGGAGCCAGCAGACAGGAGGCAGGAGGTGAGTGACCCCGGCCCCAACAAGTGCATGCACAAATGAAAACAAAACATAAGAAGTCCCAGAGGACAGTGACACAAGTCAGCAGACCCCGGAGCTGGGCATGCCGAAGGGCAGCATGACGGGGTGGCACATCAGCCACCCTCCACAGCAGCCATGGGGCAAGGCACCCCTGAGCATCACAACAGCGGGAAGGGCAGGCAAGTGAACCGAACAAATACCATGCACACCACACCCGTACTGGCGCACCCTGTGCCAGCGGATTGAGGTACGTGAGCGACCATGACACCATGCAGCAGTCACCCCAGCATGAAGCTGTCCCAGAAGGCCTGCCCCATAAGCCACAGGGAAGTGCATGTCCCACACACAGATATGTGCCCAACCTGCCAATCATCGTGCACCATAGTACAGACCTGCTGGCTGTGTAGCATTTTCCCATAGAGCCATGACAGTTACATGGAAAAGCCCCCCACCAATCCCACCATGTGAGTGCCACCCGTGCAGGTGATGTGGGGCTATGAAGGACCACAAGCATGCATGTCAGACATAAGCCGGCCCAGCACGGACACCCTGCCCTACCCAAACACAGGCCAATGACCAACAGGCCATGGGTCTCACACCCATCGCCACAAGCAACCCCATGATGGTGGTCCCACATCCATCGTCCCATGGCCAACCGTGCCAATTTACCTATATGTGTGGGTTCACACTCTGTACCATTGCAATTGTGTCCTGCATGCCTACACATATGGGGGAACCATACCTGATGACAGTTCCTATGTCCCCTGCAGGCACTCGCGCATCGCCAGAGACCTCGGAGGAGGAGGTAGCAGACCCATCAGAGAGTGGTTCTTCAAGGCCCTCAAGGTCTGCCACCACCACCCCACAAAGGTGCACATGATCCTCGCCTAGGCACACAGAATGCTGTGCTAGGCCTGTAGCCAGCAAGGCCAAGCCTGCAGGTAGTACTGCAGGCCCAGCACCAACACCAGCAGCAGTGCAGGCCAAGCTGCACCCACACCTGCAGCAGTATGCACGGACACAAAACCAACGCCTGTTGCCATTGCCACTGAGGAGCCACAGGGGGACACCAGCCCGGAGTCAACACCTGCAGAAGACCTACACTCCGCAGGAAGCCCTCCACAACACCAGTGCATAGTGACACCAGAGCCAAATGTGGACACTCCATCTTATGGCTCAATGGCATACAGCCCTGGCCAAGAGCAGAGCCCCCCAACCAGACTGTGTAGTCCATCTCGCAGCGTGCTGTTGCAAAGGCTGCATGACAAGGAGCGCAGACAGTGGGAGATGGAGAAGATTGGGCACACTGACTCTGCACACCTGCAGGGCATCAGGGAGAGTATCCAGGGGGCCACCCGCAGGGTTGTGCGGAAAAATGGTGCAGACAAGGGACGAGATGAGTGCAAACACATCCACCCTAACACTATATGCCACAAGCCATTCAGCAATATCACTCTCCAGGTCATACTGACCCACCAGCACTTGGATCCTGGAAGCATCAGACAGAGAAGACCCTGAAAAGAAAGTAGAATTGACAAATCTTTGTTTCCAGAGACATTTTATACTTCTTTTCCATTTCTCTGAGACTTAAGTTATAGTCCACTAGAAGCTTCCTTTTGTCAAGTTCAACACATATTTCAGGAGACATGGTAGAGGGGGATTCAAGCATCGGAGAAGGATAGGGGGGTGTACTACAAGCTTCTGCTATATCATCCTCCGCATAAGATTCTTCTTCATCCTCAGAGAAGTTTGGACTTATGTCCACATCTTCATCATCCTCACTCAAATCAATATTTTTAGTAGGTGATACAGATTTGTTGGAGAACAGTTGGTTGTCCCACATTCCAGCTTACTTCCTTCACAGTTGAGGCCATATTCTTTGCATAGTGTGAGTGACCATTATATTGGCCCTTCTGGGAAGGCCTCAGGCTTAATGTATTCTATGTTAACAGCTATGATTACTTTGCGGTATACTTTATTGGTCAAATCAACCTTGTGGATGGTTTTGCTGGACACAGATATCTCAAGAATCAATGTAATCCAACACTACACCAATCCCACTGCCTGTCACCAGAACTAGGTCATTTTGGTAGGACTTTATAAAACTATCCCCTTGGTATACAGAGCCCCAACTTCTAGTATAAGTCTGTATCACTCAGGTTTTGGTAGTATGACAGAGCAGCCAAGCTTATCTTAGGAAGGAGATGTGAGCTGTAGGTCAGTATAGAGAACCTGGAGTATACATAGGCCCAAAGAAACACTTACACACTTAGAGTTATGTACAAATAATGGTTTATTTTATATGTACACAGCCACATGGAATTCTTTAGAAAGGTAAGTACTATCATAAACAATAAGCACAATATAAAAACTAATAAAATACTTCTGTTAAGTAAACCACAGTATAAATTACATTTTATTTATTTACTTATTTGCATTTGGTTTATTAAAAACCTTTCAGGAATTTTATTTTTTACAACCACATCATTTCAAATTTAAAAGAAAAATATTCCAGTTACAGTTCATCATCTTAATCATTTCACAACTACGAAGTATCAAAAACAAAAACACAGTGCAATTTTCTACAACTTAGATCATTTCTACAATTAAATTTTCTTGAAAAATATTGAATCTAAAAATATTATAGTTGCTAAACCTAAATGAATATCCTCTCCACTGATTAAAATAATGCACCATTCCTCCAGGGAAAAGTGCCAAGTTGTGCAACAAAACTGCTGAGTTATGTCTTTCTTAAGGACGTTAATCCCGTATAGGGCAACAAGAGGTGCTGTAAGATTTCGCTCTGTTTTCTCCCAATACAGTGGCTACAGGTTAAGTCCTTTTCACCCTCCACTGCACGCGAAGCTAGCACCTCCCATGTCAATTATAGATTCATTCATACTCTTAGGAACTGACTTCTAAAAGAGCTGTTAGGAAATATACTTAAATATCTCGGCACAGAGCCGAATGATTTTGCTTCGTGCTTAAAGTGATAGACCATTTTACATTTTTTAGACTCTTCAAGGGTATTGATCCAGTCTTCTTTCCACATTTTATTCTTGCCCTTGTCAGGGATTGTCACTAGGTCGTCCCTTTTCATGCTTATTCTAGCCAGCGGGTCTTTACATGCCTTCCCCCACACAACCCAAATCCCATCTCTACCATTATAAAGGGCGGTTTTCAAGATTTGGAGTAAAGGTGGAGGGTTTCCCAATAGGCACTTCCATTATAATGCCAAAGATTTCCAGCAGCCCATGTCTTGTATTGACAGCAGGCCTATTTCGTACCTCACAATTCCACTCCATGCGTTAGAACTGCCACCACCTTTTGTTTGTAGAACTGAACTACTGGGAGTGTGGAGATGCAGGCACATTTTCTATGAAGTATTCACCCCTGGGATGCCAAGTTTTTCGCTCTTAATCTCAGCGCTTTCTCACTCTGTGCATCAACCCTGTTTGAGTTGACACATATACCCAAGTACCTAAAAGTCTCTACAAACTGAAGCGGCTCACCATACAACCGCCATGTAGCGTGCCTCCTCTTCCTTATGTGGGTAGACTGGAGAGTCATCACTTTAGATTTCGCAACATTGATTTCTAGACCATTTCTTTGAACATATTAGTTTAATTTATCAAGCTGGTGTTGCAATCTTATCAGCATCTGGTCCAAGCTGACCAGATCTTCGACGTAATGCATCCAGTTCAAGCGCTTTCCACCTATCAGAAGTGGAAAACATATGGCCTGTCCTACTGTGTCTCCCAAATCTGAGATGAAGAGATTGAATAATGCCGGCACCAATGGGCAGCCCTATTTAAAGCCCTTGAATATTGGTTGGTATTTCGTCTGACAGGCGCCTGGCAGAATCCAATCTCACGCTCAATGAGGTTGTTGAATACAAAGCATTAATAGCCTCAAGCAGATCCTTTGGGAACTCCCACCTTTAAATTTGTTACCATTAAGGTATTTAGTCAACACTGTCCAATGTTTAGGCTAGATCTAGGAAGGCCAGCTATATTTTTGCTTTTCTCTCCAATGGTAAGAAAGAAGATGTTTATGCTAGTCCCCATGCCTTTGACAAACCCGGCCGGAAAATTGTCACTATGTTTGGTCACCCTTATCCACTCAGTCAGGCTCCTCAACACCAGGGATGCAAAACATTTTCCCGCCATATCCAAAAGGGCAATAGGCCGATAGCTATTAGGATCAGACCTATTGTCCTTTTTGAATACTGGGATTATAATCGATGACCTCCAATACTGGGGTATGTCCCTGCTCTTTGCCACCTTGTTAAAGAGGAGCCACAGAAAATTGGTCCATAACTCCGGAGCTCGGGAGCCACTCGCTTTCTTAATTAGCTCCAAGATGTCTTCCTGTTCATATGGAATGGACCATTTTTGCCTATTTGATGGACCTCCCTAGTTTCAGGTGCTTCATGGCCCCTATAAAGGCATCCAAAGTGATCAACCCAAACTTTTTCTGCCACTTCGTTTGTCTGGAGGGCCACTTGCGGTGTGTCAACTTGATTTATTAACTCCCATATATTACCTATTCTCTTTTTGCATATTGCCTTTAGCACAGTTTCGGCATTATGTTGCATCATTACCGATTTTTGTGAGAGCACAGCCAGTTTTTGTATTGCTGTTTACTCTTTTTCAAAATTTAACAATATATAAGAGGAAACCGGTTGCCCCTCGCTATCACAATAATATAATTTAGGATTGCACATAGTCCTAGCTAGATACTCGGGAGGATAGCTCAGTGGCAACGTGCTCGCCTTGGAAGCAGGGGACATGGAGCAACACAGGTTCGATCCCTGGGTCCGCGCTTAGAAACCTCTGGGTAGTAAGCGCGTTATAAATAACCTATCATATCATATCATACTTAACCAGTCATCAGCATTGACAACAGCGCGTTTTTCATTATCAAAAATATATTTATTTTTTGTAAAAATCTTAGACAAATTGTGACATACACAAATACAAAAATCATATGTAAATACAGAGGACATATTTAGACAAATGTTCAACAAACATCAGCACTACAAGATTTTTGGTGTCCAGAAGTTAGTACGAGGTGATAGGTTTTTATCTAACTGAAAAACATCATCCTTTAAAAACAGTTTGACACATTTCATAATAGACGTAACACACCTAGTACATACAACAGAGAAAACTGAAAGATATTACAACCGACTCAAACCCTTTACATGGGCTTCCAATAAATCTATAATATGCAGGTGTGAATTGTTGTGGAAGGAGAACATTGTTTTATCCTTTCTGGAAAAAAGACTAGTCAGACAAAAAGTGGTTGTTCCCAGAATTTTTGGGAACTCCCGTCCCCTGCACACTAGCGATCTTCTGTGACAACAGAACAATAACTTGCTTGCAGTTTTGTAATTAATTCCATAAATCAAGTATGTATCATTTGTGAGTCTTTTATAGCAAAAAGAAACATTTCTTTAGACAAAGAGTTTTTCCAAAGTTTAAACTAGTTTATTATACATGATATAAAAAAGCGCCCAACGCGTTTTGAGTTATCCACTCTTCTTCAGGGGCAAAATACTAATGGGCTCGAGTTACGTATTGTAAAATATGAGCGGATGCATTAACTGAACTTACTTGTGAAAGTGTCTCGCGGAGGTCAGGATCGTCACAGTGCGTCCATCCAGCAGGGCGAGGATGTGTCTGCACTGTGAGAGCTGTATACAAATGCTGTATAGTCCTGTCCACACATGCGTTTGAGCGCGATGCAGGAAAGTGTATACGCATGCGTCCAAGTAGTAATTATTCATCACTATGTTAGTCAACCCATGCGCATGCGCCGAGACCGTACACAGTGAAACGGCTACAGTGCGCGTGCAGAAAAACTGCATTCAGGATTGGTAATGGCATTGTAATAGCCAGCAGGTGCGGAAAAATGGTATTCCAATAAGTTTTAATTTTTAGTGTACCATCATTCAGGGATCTTACGCATAATTTCGAACATGTCGAATTTCGAAGGACTAATTAGTGTGCGACGTATGTCATGATAGGAACCACTAGAATTCACTTGTTCATTACAAGGGAGATTATTTTAGATACTTGAATGACTGAGGAGATCCTGTAAAGGATAGAATCTACGGGATGTGATTCTGGAGTAAATTCACAATTATGAAACAGACGTTAAGAAGATGTTAGGTACAGATAATCATTCAGAATACATAAGTGGCAGATTGACACAAGGAGGATATATAGGCACAAATGAACAAGCAGGATATACAAGTGGCATATTTCCATACCCTTAATTTCCTGTTCCACAATGGATGCACAGTCTAATTTTTCAAAAACAATTTTGATGGTGGATTTTTTTTCCTACATTTGTTGCATAAATTATACACCACAGTACAAAAAAGACCTCCACGGGTTGTCATATCAAGAAACTTAAGATACATAGACCTTATACAAAAAGATCTACCCCTTTGAAAAGACACTTGGTGGGGTGGCTTACATGTAAGTAGGAATAGGGAAAGGGGACGAGAAAAGGTTTTAAAATATAACAGGTTTATAGAAAAGGTCCCAAATAAAAGTCTTCATTCATTCCCAGGGGAGTCAGAGAATCTAAGTAATGAATCCAGAAAAGTTCTCTGTGACAATATTTTCTGTAAATCTCCTCCTCTTGGGAGTGAGTGTACTACCTCAAGTATCACTACTCTCATTTGTGCTTCTGTGTGCTTATGGTCTTGGAAATGCCTAAACACTGGGGATTTGATGTTTTTGGTACGGATGTTTGATTTATGCTCCGTCCACCGTTCTTTTGCTTTTCTGGATGATTTCCCAACATAATATTTCCCACAGGGGCAACGTAAGGCATAAATAATGGTCAACTGGTATGTGTGCTAAATGGTTTTAAGCTCCAGTCTGAGTTCTGAATTTAAGAATGGTCAACTATTATGTGTATTAAATTGAGTTCAGCGCTAGCTCCAAAAACAAATGGTCTACGTAGGTTGAATAAGAGTCCCCTCATCCTGCTTGTACTAAACATGTTGTTTAAAATGTAGTTATTTGTGTTAATTATTGATTATGTTACCAAGTTTTGATTATTATGTTTCTGCTTTCTTTAGAAACGTAAGAAATTGAGCTAATCCCCCTGAAGTAGAGTGGATAAATCGAAACGCGTTGGGCGCTTTTTTATATTATGTATAATAAACTAGTTTAAACTTTGGAAAAACTCTTTGTCTAAAGAAATGTTTCTTTTTGCTATAAAAGACTCAAAAATGATACATACTTGATTTATGGAATTACTTACAAAACTGCAGGCAAGTTATTGTTCTGTTGTCACAGAAGATCGATATTGTGCAGGGGACAGGAGTTCCCAAAACCTTTGGGAACAACCACTTTTTGTCTTGTTGTTTCCAACCTAGTTGCCAGGGTTGGTTTTTCTCCCCCTGCACCTCAAATGTACCCTTTAAATCCTATACCCTTATCTAATCATCTACTTTTCCTCACTTCTATTCTACATAGGTGTGCCTATAGGTTCTACAACCTGTTCAAAAAGACTAGTCAGCCCATGATGTCTAATCAGATTTTGGTCAACACGTTGTGTTTCGGCCCTTCTGGTGGGATACGCTTTTCCTGATTGTTCTCAATTTGCTGGATTTGGTATTCAATCTGGTATACCCCTAGTTCTTTCAGCATGGAAACTATTAAACAAAAAAGACACAAAACTACTTAGAACTACGCTCTGAAATTCTCTGAAGACATTTTACTATGTCTCTACCATATGTACAACCTACTGACATCAATCTTGTTACGGAGAGTGCAGGGCAGACTTCCGATTTATTTGCAAATATTTCTGAGGAGGAAACAGAAACAACTGTCCAAACTTACAAATGCCATTATATGCTTTATATCTATATAGATTCATCTGTTGTTATAGAATTGCCTCCACATATATAGATGTTTTTGTTAAGATTGAAAGAGAATGTTCAACATGATGAGACACTCTCCTCACTCACCATTTGTATTATGTGTTATATCTTATATATGCATACCAGTCACCTTGTTGCTATACCCTAATATCCAGAACGTTTCAGGACAATGCAGTGTGTCCTGTCTGCATAATTCAACAGTCATATATTTATTATTCAGGCTACCCAAAAGTACCCAGCATTTTTAAATGTGAGCATAGGTAGTACATCTATTATCCTAATTGTTATTCACCCGAGTGCATGTCCCCATTTAGGTTTTTCACTTTAGGTCTTTTGGCATAGATCAGAAAATGTGAGAAAAAGTTAAGAGTGTGAAGAATCCACTTACCCACGTTCCCTCAAAACCAACTGCTTGCGCTGCAAACCCCTCACGTGGCAGAGTCAGCACTAGTTGAACAAGTTACTTTCTTACCTGGTAACGTTCTTTCGATGGGATGTTCCTCAGACGTATTCCACATCTTTGACATTGATTACCACAGCTGTGCTGCTTCGGAAAACTTTTTCGGTGTATGCGTCCTGCGTCAATGACGTTGATACGCTCCCTCTGGGACCTCCTCCGACGGCCAACGTCACCAGATGTAATATGTAGGACGCACGACGCCCGTAGCCTCAGTTGTAGTTTTTTCCCCCAGAACATGTGGCACCAATCCTCTACCAGCCTTACCACAGAAAGCCTTGTGGAAACAGAAGCTGCAATCGCAAAAGAAATTCTGTAGCGGGGCAGGTAGGGAGGGTACGATGTGGAATACGTTGGAGGAACATCCCATCGAAAGAACGTTACCAGGTAAGAAAGTAACTTGTTCTGCGAGGGGATTGTGTCCTCCGACGTAGTCCACATCTTTGACAGACTCCCAAAGCAGTACCAACATAAGGAGGTGGGAAAAGAATTTATAAATTTTAGAATGCCCAATCAAATTGCAGAATAGAGGATTGCCTTGCCAAAGGCCAAATCTTGCCCATGGAGAGAGTCCAGGGAATAATGTTTCACAAAAGTATGGACAGAGGCCCATGTGGCGGCTTCGCAAATATTGCGAATTGGAACACCCCTATGTTGTGCAGTGGAGGCAGCCATACCTCTACTAGAATGGACCCGTAAAACTACAGGAGGGTCCTTCCCCTCCAAACAACATTCAGATATCGTCAAAATGATCCATCTAGACAAGGTCAGCATAGAAACAGCATGACCTAAACGCCTTCCAGCGTAACCAATAAAGAGCTGATCGTCCACTATGACCCGGGACATCCGTGAGAGATAGAAACTCAAAGCTCTCTTAGGATCCAACCTATGCAGCCTCTCCTCTTCCTTACTAGGAGGTGAAGGAGGATAGAATGCCGGAAGAATTACCTTCTGGTTCAGATGGTATTCCGACACAACCTTCGGAAGAAAGGAAGGCCGTACCCTGAGAACAACCCTGTCCTTAGGGAACACAGTGAAGGGTGGTTTGGCTGAAAGTGCCTGCAACTCACTCACTCTGCGTGCGGAAGTAACCAAAACTAAAAATACAGTTTTAAAGGACAACAGTCTCAATGGACAAGAATGTAAGGGCTCAAACGGAGCTCCCATCAGGAACTTTAAAACCGAATTCAAATCCCATCCCGGCACCTGGAAAGGCGACGGTCGAAATACATGAGTTAGCCCTTTTAGAAAATGAGAAATCAAAGGAATTTTAAAATAAGAACATTCCCCAGACGAGCGCTTAAATATGGACAGCGCCGCCAGGTAACCCTTAATGGTACCCACATTCAGGCCCTTATGGGCTAAAGAAAGCAAAAAGACAAAACCAAAGGAATGGAACATTGAAAAGGATCCACATTCTGTCCCCTGCACCAGTCGCAGAACTTCCTCCAACAGCAACGGTACAGGGATTTCGTTGTGGGCCTTCTGGCCGAAAGCAACACCTCCATCACGTCTTCAGGGAGGTCCCAATCCTTATATCTCAGCCTTTCAGATGCCAAGCATGAAGGCTGAGAGACTTGACCTCTGGATGGAGAACTTGACGCCCCTCCTGTGAAAGCAGATCGTCTTGGTAGGGAAGACGACATGGACGGCAGATGGACATGTCTAGAAGGTCCGGGTACCACGCTCTCCTGGCCCATACCGGAGCAATGAGGATCATCCAGGAACCGAACCTCTGCAACCTCCGCAACACCTGCAGAATGACGGGGATTGGAGAGAACACGTACAGTAGTGGGAAGAACCACTTCACCACGAACGCGACCCTAAGGCTCCTCTTGGAGGAAATTCCCGCAAGCAGAATCTCTTGCACTTCCGGTTGACACTGGTGGTGAAGAGATCCACTTGTGGGGTTCCCCAAAGGGCGAAGGTCTCCAAAAGAACTTCCTGAGCCAGCTCACTCTCGTTAGAGACATTGCTCTGCCTGCTCAGAGCGTCCGCTGCCACGTTTTCGTCTCCGGCCAGATGAACTGCCGAGATCAAAATGTCCTGCTGGATGGCCCAGAACCAGAGCTGCATCGCCTCTCTGCACAGTGGGAGTGACCCTGCCCCCCCTTTTTGTTGAGGTAGTGCATGGCCACTGTATTGTCTGCCATAATCGGGACATTCTTCCCCCGCACAGATGGCAGAAAAGCCTTCAGGGCTAGCCTGACAGTCCGCAGCTCTAACAGACTGATGTGGAGTCTGGACTCCGACGGAGACCAACGACCGCTGGCTATCAGCTCGTTGGCATGAGCTCCCCAACCCGTGAGGAATGCATCCATCACGATCGTCACCTCCGGTCATGGTTGCCAAAACGGAGCCCCTTTGAACAGGTTTCCTTCGACGCCCACCACAGAAGGTCCTGGGCGGAATCTGAACATGGTCCGACATCCTGCCAGAGAATTGCGACCACTGCATCTTGAGTGCCCACTGCAGAGATCTCATCCGCAGCCTGGCCTCTGGCACCAGTAGAATGCAGGATGCCATGAGGCCGAGCAATCTCAAGAACTCGAACGCCGGGAGACTCTGGGCACGTTGAAATTTGTCCACCATCTGCAGAATGTGGTGAGCCCTCACCTGGGGAGGCGAACACTGCCCCAGGGATGTGTCTAGCACAGCCCTGATGTACTGGAGCCGCTGGGTAGGTGTCACATGAGACTTCTTTAAGTTGAGGGAGAAGCCCAGCTTGTGAAGGGAGTGGCAGGTGACGTACAGATGATCCAAGACTTGCTTGGGAGAGCGCACCCTGATCAACCAATCGTCCGGTTAGACATGAATCCCCCCTTTCCTGAGATGCGCTGCTACCACCACCATCAGCTTAGTGAAGACGGTCGGGCGGAGGTCAATCCGAACGGCAGGACCCAAAACTGAAAATGCGAGTCGCCAACCACGAACTTCAGGTACTTCCTGTGCTTGGGATGAATCGGCACATGAAAGTAAGCATCCTTGAGGTTGAGAGACACCAATCAGTCCTGAAGTTGAAGGGCCTGGAGGACTTGAGAGAGAGTTACCATCTTGAACTTGTCCTTCCTGAGGAGCTTGTTCAAACCACGCAAGTCCATGATGGGTCTCAATCCCCTGTCTTTTTTCGGGATAAAAAAATATGGGGAATACCATCCCTTGTTCCACTCCGCTACAGGCACCAGTTCTGTGGTGCCTTTCTCCAGCAGGGATTTGATTTCCTGCACAAGGAGCGGATCCGGACTCCTCAAAGAGAGCTTCCCCGGTGGATTGTCGTGAGGCCTCTGCCGGAAAGGAAGACAATAGCCATGGGCTATGATCTCCAGAACCCACACATCTGAAGTAATGGCACGCCATTCTACAAGATGCTGCGCCAGCCTTCCCCCAACCGGCGAACCATGGGACATGGCCTCATGACTGAGCGGAAGCAGCTGCGGCAGTGCCTGAGGGCAAAGAGGCAACTGCCCGAGCGGCCTTGGCACCTCGAGTACCCTGTTTTCCACCTCTGGTACTCCTACATTGGCCCCTTTGACTGTCAGCTCCCCTCGATCTACCAAAGGAAGAGTAGTATCGAAAGGAACCTCCCCTCCATTGCAGTCCCCTAGGACGAAAAGGCAGAGGTTGACGTACTGCAGCGCTCAACGACTTTGCTGCAGCTTTGGAGGTCTGCAACCTCTCAAGGATCTCGTCAGCCTTGCTGCCAAAAAGATGGACACCATCAAAGGGCATGTTGAGAAGCTGGGACTGTACATCAGGAGCAAATCCCGACTTCCACAACCACGCAAACCTGCGCATCACGGCGCTCGCCGCCATGGACCGGCTGACATAGTCTGCCACGTTGAGACCCGACTGAACGGATTCACACATGGCATCCTTGCCATCCTGAACGAGGGCAAGAAAACCATCACGTTCCTCCCCTTCGGGAATATGTTCAGCCACCAAAGATACACAATTCCACAGAGTGTGCGTGAATCTTGCAAGGGGACAAACAGAGTTGGCTGCTTTTAAAGCAATACCCCCAGAAGAGAAAACCTTCTTCGCCCAACCGTCAAAGCGTGTGTCGTCCCTAGCAGGAGGGATTGTAGGGTACGTCGCCTGCTTTGCTGGGGCAGTAGCCGCCTGTACCACCAAACTCTCCGGAGTGGGATGCGTGGACAAGTAGCAGGGGTCGCCACTGGCTGGACGGTATTTTTTCGGTAACGACTTATTTACTGCCGGAAGACTCTCTCTGGAGCAGTCCAAGCCGCCGCCACCCTTCTTTGTAAGGCCATATGAAATGGCAACACCGGGTCAGTGGGTGAACCTTGGTCAAGGATATCTGTCAGGTCATTCTGCAGAAAATCCACAGGTGGAGCAGACCACCCCAGATACTCCATCACCCTCGACATGAGGCGCCTGTACGAGGAGTCAGCATGTGTACCAGGCTCAGGCCAGCTAAACTCAACCTCCGGGGAGGTATCAAGACCACTTGCGTCATGTAAAGATTGACGAAGGTCTTCCAATTGGCTATGACCAGTCAACAGGTCATCAGGAACCTCAGGAGGCACCTCCTCCTTAGACCCTTCCTCAACCTCTGAAATGTACTCCAAGGGTTGGAACAAATCCACCCTGGGAGGATGAACGGAGTATGGGTCGAGTATAGGACGCACAGACTTGCTGAGCGCCTTCCTAGGAGCTTCCACATCTCTCCGGGGTACCTCCAGCAAAAATTCTTTAAAAGGCGTCGAGGGCGCCAATGAGAGTGGCGTCGATGTCGACTGAGGCGCCGACAACTTCGACAGCGGCTTTGAGGCCGGAGCCCCGAGCGTGTCCTTCGACGGCCTCGGCGCCGATGGCTTCCTGGGAGCCGGAACCTTGAGAAATTCCCTCGACGGACATGGCGCCGACGGTGTTGATGCCTTCTTTGAAGGCCTCACAGGCTCCAACGGTCTCAACGGCGTCGAGGACTGGGACCGTTGGAGCGGGCACGATGGCGATCCTCCTTGTCCGACCGGGACCTTGAAGGTTCCCGGTGATCGCGCCGACCGCCCGAGCCCAAAGGTGTGCCGGCGGTGGCTCTAGAGTATTCCGTGCCGGCTTCTCTCGAAGGCGTGGCCGGAACGGTGCCCTGCGACTCAAAAATCGTCATCATCTCCTTACGGAAGGCGTCCCATTCCGCCGGAGAGGATTGCTTGGTGGGACAAGCAAGCCGCCGTCTGGCGGAGTCCTCAGACGAGGACGGGGAAGGCGACCGATGATGGTGCTTTCGTGCATGCCTCGAAGAGGCCGAGGAATGGCGGGACCCACTCCTGTAACGAGACCCCCTGGACTTACGCCGACGCAGAGAGTCGCCCCTCGAATCGTCGGTCGAAAGTCCAGCGGACTTTGACTTACGGAGTTTGGAAACCCGACCCGGCGACAGCTTCTTCTTCCGCTCCCGCAAGGCCTTCAACGTCAAAGACTGGCATTCGTCGCAGTCATCAGTGGCGTGGCTTTCACCGAGGCACCAGAGGCAGACGTCGTGCGGGTCCATCAGAGACATCTTGGAAGCGCAGTCCCGACACTTCTTGAAGCCCGACTTCGGGGTAGCAGAAGACGAAGACATATTTTTGTTTAACACAACGATATTTGAAGAACCGATTCACAAGAGAGAACCGAGGCACGCCGAGATTTCGAAGCGAACACGTTCGCGGAAAAAACAGAACTGAGGCTACGGGCATTGTGCGTCCTACATATAACATCTGGTGATGTCGGCCGTCGGAGGAGGTCCTAGAGGGAGCGTATCAACGTCATTGACACAGGACGCCTACGCCGAAAAAGTTTTCCGAAGCAGCACAGCTGTGGTAATCACTGTCAAAGATGTGGAATACGTCAGAGGACACAATCCTCTCGAAATGAGTGTTTGACTCGAACTTCAAGGCAGAACGTGACAGAGGAACACAGCGGCCATCTTGGTGAGCTCGCTTCCACACAACTCTAGTATTGAGAGCGATGAGATTCCTGCATTTCCCATACTTATTATTTGTTCCTTGATGTGTAGTGCTTTGCATCCATCCTTGGATTTTGGGTACATGCATAAATTAACTGTAAATCGTGTTACATGTGCACAAACCAATCAGTGGAAACATGAATAAAAAACAAGAAGCAATATGCAGCGACCATTTTTACAGGGTGATTATCCACACCATGATTGCCTCTTACTCCAATTGTTAACATTACTCATAGTTGTAGATGACTTATAAAAGTCAGATACCATGTTTGACTACCTCCTCGGCCCTATTAGAGCAATGATGGAAACCGAAAATGAAAGCAAAGGACGTCACAGTAATAAATATGCTGGAGCTCCTCATTCAAAAAAGCTGCTTATGTCGGAGGCTTTTAAACCATACAGGCCCTGCATTTCTATTGCTGGAGATGATACTGCATCAGAGATTCAATGATGAAACTTAAAATTGAAAAAGGGGGGGCATGACAGTAAACATGAATCAAAGTAAGAAACAGAACGTAATCTGCTTCGGAGCGTGCTCACTCCCTGCCCTCCTTCTGTAGTTCTTTATGGGTTCAAGTCAGTAGTGAAATAATCATAAGTCGATAAACTTCAATCCAATATGCATCGTGGTGAGTCCACGTTCATACTTTTAATAATTGAGGCATGAAGTGTACCTGACTGTTCATTTATTAAAAGTATGAACATGGACTCGGCACAATACAGATTGGATTGAAGCTTATCGACGTATGATTATTTCACTATTGACTTGAACCCATAAGCAACTCCGGAAGGAGGGCAGGGAGTGAGCACACTCAGAAGCAGATTAAGTTCTGTTTCTTACTTTGATTCATGTTCACTGACCTTCTGGCAAGGCAACAGGGTGTGCTCCAATATATATTTTTGATTTATCACTTGATTTGATTGAATTTACAATAACATAGCTGTGCCCACCCTTAACCTCTTTGGGCATCACAGTAATACATATGCCAGGGCTCCTCATTCAAAAACTGCTTATGTCAGAGGTTTATAAACCATATGGGTGGTGTATCTCCCTGCTGATATTC
Organism: Ambystoma mexicanum; assembly: GCF_040938575.1. Lineage (NCBI taxonomy): Eukaryota > Metazoa > Chordata > Amphibia > Caudata > Ambystomatidae > Ambystoma > Ambystoma mexicanum. The sequence continues at coordinate 98,140,022 of NC_090936.1, read as the reverse complement.
TCTACTGAGGGAGATGTTACTACACTAGAGATTTGTACTGGAGGAGCAATACTGATTTCTCCAAAACAGGACTGATCTACTTAGCCTATGTTTAAAAAGCTCTCTTCATTTTAGTTTTTATCTTAAGCAGAACAGGGTGACAGCTTCATTGAATGGGCTTCTAACAGGATTGTGCACCTCAGTGAAACAATGCAAAAAAGGTGCTTAGTGCATGAATGATCCCTATTCTATGGTGGTATTCAGGCCGTTGTGCACTGTATCAAGTTTAAAGATCCATTTCTGTTCTGCTCTGTTCTGTTGCCCCCTCTAGGAGGAGTGTCAACTGTTTGAATTATAAACCAAAACATGTCTGCTGGTTTATGTTTCAATCTGGACAAATGTGCCACCATGGGCTTTTCAGCCACTTGATTTTTCAGGCAAGAACAGTGCTCACATATACGTTGTCTTATTTCACATTTTGTTTTCCCCACATAATTACCCACCCAAGGGCATTTTTTTCTGTATATTGCCCATTGTGTTTTACAATTGGTAAATGTTTCCAAACGCCAATTTAGGCCCTATAGATCTACCTGTTTGATGTCTGTTGTAAGGTTACAAATCGAGCACCAGCCACATTTAAAGTGCCTGACAATGGGAGGTAGATCCCATAGCGTAGTTTGATGTGAAGATTTTTGTTGAGGGTTCTCATATGTGTGTACTACCATCTCTTTAAGATTGACACGCCAGTTTCGTTCCCTGGTCCCAAAATCTATCATGGTTCCACCACATAGGTTTTTGATCTGCAAAGTTAGTGGTGCTACAGAGAGTGATGGGTGCCCAAACGCATATCTGCTTGAATGGGTGCCCCATCGCACTCTCCTCCCCCTTGCAGTGCCCTTGAGGCCAGTATGGTCAGATTCATGAAGTTGCAGGTGATTGCATCCCCACTGCATTGCAAGGAGCTACCTGGAGGTAAGATGATAAACAGTTTCATGGACGTCTGTGTCCTGAAGATGCATTATGGCTAAACTAGTGTAAAGAAGGGTGGACGATGTTGCTGAATCACCTGATTAAAAAGTAACATCTACAGACACTGCTGACAGATTCTGAGCCTACTTAAATGCCCCTTTCTGTCCACCTCTTCTTCCTCCTCCAGCTTCGTTCCTACCCTCTCCACCCTCTGTACCCTTAATTGCCCCCTGCGTCCGCCTCTTCCAGTTTCTGCTCCACCTGCCTCCACCAAACTCCCACATTATGGCCCAAGTGCCTATCATTCTTAAAGGGTGCTGGGCACTCTTATCGGGTTGCACCTCATTATGGGAAATATCTGCAGCCACCTTTTAGAGCTATATGGGGATTGTTTCTGTGGAATTAAGGCATCCAAATCAATGTATTACTTGTTTCCCATATGCGGAGCCGAGTATGCAGCTATGTGAGTGAACCTACTTTATTGCAACCGCCATTACGGAATTGCAACTGGCTGATGGATTGCCATGGAGCAAACCACCCTTACACATGCTGCTCTAACTCTAGCTGCTGGATCTGGTTACCTTGTGGAAGCCTTCACGAAGGAGCTTGCATGTTTCGCACAACTTGTATGTTATGTTAATAGATTTATACTATGCACCAAAAAAGGCCGCAGGCATACGTGCACTAAACTTTGACGTAGATGATCAAACACAACAATAACATATAGACAAACAGATGTGAATGGGCACAGAGGCGCCAACCAACACAGATCACATGCATTTATCTAAAAAGAAAGATTTTAAGCTTAGTTTTGAACAGGTCCAGCGATTTCACTTTGGTGAGGTCGGGTGGAATAGCGCACCATCCTCTAAGCACTACTGCAAAAAAGGCACCTTTGCTGACCTGGGTATGCTTAGATCTTGGCACTAACAGCAGGTTGGTGTGTGTCACTAGATCGAAGTGCTCTCAGCACAGGTTTTCTCCTTAGTGTTTCTGGTACGTACTCTGGGCTGATGATCCCTGACAGGCATTTGTGTGTTATTAGCAGCAGTCGATACTCTATTCTGGCATCAATAAGGAGCCAGTGTAATTTTATTCTTGCCTCCGATATATAGTCTCTTCTTTTCAGACCTCCAATTGCTCTAATTGCGCTATTTTGAATAACTTGTATAGTCTGGTACAGTCACCTTTGCATATGCTGACCAGAAGACTACTACAATAATCGATGTTTGTACTGATAATAACACTGGCTACTGTCTCACAGCTTTTTTTTTCGTAAGGTAAGGTTGTATCTGTGATAGTAGCTTTACATAGTACTCAGATGGGAAACCAGGCTATTGACCTGGGCTCACATATTTAGGTTTTGGCCAGATATATCCCCAATGTTTGCTTCTATACTACTATACTGGTAAGCACTGAAGTGGTGCTTTACTGACATTTATAATGTTTATTGTTCTGGGGTCTCTTATAGGGGCGCAGGTCAGTATGATACTAAAGAAATTATCCCTTAGCAAACATTAGGGCATGGTGTGCTGATCAGGTCAGCCCCGATGCAATGCACTTCCTCTGGGCCCAGCATCATGCTGCACATGGTTGCACCTAGCCCCTGTAACCACACCAGTCCCAACCCCAAAATACAGAGGGCTTTGGCACACTGGGAAGTTCCTTGTGATGGAAATAATAGTAGAAAGGGTAGCCAAACGTCTGCTTCACAATCCACATTTACTGGACATCAGAGACATTCCAAAGGTTGAAAGCATTCCTGAAGCATATAGCCAATATGTTCAGCTCCGAAACTGGGCTCCTGATGCTTTAGGGTGTCTGGAGCCTTATCAAAGAAGAATGCAGAGAACAAGACAAGGCAGTTGCCCCAAGAAGATGGGTGCAACTGTAACCTCTTTAGTGTCCTAGGCAGGCGTTTCCCCGTTTGCCTTAAGGTGGCATCCACTTTCCCCTCAGCAGAGGATGCCACCCACTCTGACAAGGTAGACAAGAGTCATTACAGCAATCAAAAAAGCCCATGCAGCATCTAATTCATCATCTGCACAGCCATCCTGATGGCCAAAACATCTATCATTCGGCAAAGGGGCGGGATGTCTCAATCCCTACAATTAGTGGCCCACAATATAATGTGATAGGAATAGTCCAACATTCTGTCACTCCAGGTCACATACATACGTAGAGTTGAGAATACCATAGAAGAAACCCACAGCCAAGTCTTCATCACCTCAGTGGAGAACTTCCTGAGGATTTCAACATGCAGGGCGAGCTACAACTGGTTGGAGGTTCCAGAGGTGGATCTCTCTATATCAAACCTAGTAACACTCCTACCGAAGTAGCTACCAGGGTTTCTGGATGCCCTACATTACAGTACCAATGCAAGTTCATCTTCATGGTCCACAACTCTCTCCTTTACACCACCCCTCATTTAGAGAGTACCGGCCAGAATGCAGAAAGAGGGTCCTCAGGACATCCAGGTGGCACCCCATCCGCTGCGGAAATATTGCTTCCACCTGATCTTTTTCAACTATCAGCAGGTTTCCTCCATTTGCATCTAGGTCAAGGCACAACACCCCCTCTACTCTTAGAGGGCCCCAGGTGATGACCTGACCAGTGAAAAATTAGACCTAGAAAGAAAGGGGCTCTCGCTGGAACCGGCATGAGGCATTCAAGAGTCCAGGTATTAGTTTACCCAACAAAGCCAAGGCCAGATACAAGCAATCCTTTGCAATCGGGTTTACCAGTTCCAATCCTGAAACACTAGCTCACAGCTCAATGAAATTGTTAGAGTTCATTCAGGAGGAGTCTAGATTGGGTCTTGCATCCTCCACTTTAAGGGTGCAGCTAAGAGTAATTATAGTGTTCAGGCTTCCAGGATCCTCATCACACCCATGGAGACCGTGGCTTCCCATCTTCTTAGGGAAATTAGGATAGCACAACCAAGATTCCGGTTTCCCTTTCCCATCTGGGATCTCCACCTGGTCCTGCAGGCTTTCTTCTCCTTCCTCCGGGCCCCTGGAAAGGATTCCTGCGAGCTTTACAAGTACCTCTTACTAGTCGCTGTTGGAGTCTGCCCGCAAACTGGGTGAGTGGGAGGGTTCTCCTACACACCCTTATCTTAGGTATGTACCAGAAGGCTTCATCCTTCTACCAGCCCTCTTTAAATGTAAGGTAATCTCTGCCTTACATAATCATGTGGGTCTTGTCATACCTAATCTTAACGTGTCTCAGGGAACAGCTGAAGCATTCCTGCCACCTAACCTGGTTGTGGGCAGAACAGTGCGAGTATTACTGGAATACACTGGAAGCACAAGGCAGTGCAAGCAGCCATTTGTTACCTTCTGTCATGGCTGCTGCGGTGACAAACAAACCACAGTAATTTTGAGTAGATTGATATAGACGGCTATTAGCATGGCATACAAGGCTGCCGGTTCCCCTTCCACAGGAACGTTGCAGGCTAGACCTGCTAGGAATATATCAGCCTGAATGGCAGCATTCAAGGGTGTTCCTTTGGGTGACATTTGCAGAACTGCTGCTTGTGTGACACTGGAGACTTTCATCAACCAGTAAAAACTGTCTATCGGGTTATCGCAGCAATCCTTTGGATCAGTGTTCTGTCGAGCACTAATGACAGACTACCACAATAAATGGGAGAAAAGGTTGAACTATTATTGTAGTGCAATACTCTAATATACTACTTTTCATGTCCTCATACAATAAGCACCGGGATGAGTAACAGGGACAAAGAGGTAATTCCAATATCACTTACTGTAAGTCTCATTAATGTAAGGCCTTCTAGACCTCATCTCAGAATGTTTTTCCTCTCGACGCAACCATGGGAGATATTGCTGAGGAGATGGGTGAGGAAGCTGTCCCCATTTTTTCAGTGACAGAGTTCGTCTGACTCAGGATAAGGATGTCTCATACGATAAGGACTGTTACGAGGAAGAGAAGGACTCAGAATAATGAGATCGACAGTAAGTAATTTGGGGATTAATTTAATTAAAAAGTTAAATGCATAGAGCAAGATCACGAGTTGAAACCTAGCAATGAAACAGCACACAAATCTAGTTTCAGTAGCATTGCAAAGTTAGTGTTATTTTGGTGGAAACTTCAACGCACAAGGGGATTCACATATTTAATAAGAATAAAGTGCATCTGCAAAAACTAAATACAAACATCCCACACATTAGCCCCAAAACACCTCACATATGCTGCCACAAAAATGAGTTGGTTAGTTACCCATCCTAATCTCAAAGAAAACCCAAAAAGCTGTTGGAGAACCCGTAAGGGTGAGCAAAACCCAGAAGAGAGGGTCTGGGAACCTGACAGAGTAGGGAGAAATTTGACACATACAAAAGCGCCAATGATACTTGGCAGGGGAGTATACCAAATATATCAGAAAGCGAAATGTAAGCCAGAAAGACGAGTCTGGGACTCGCACCCATATGAAGATTAGATCATTGGGAATCTTCATAGTCGCAGTACCTGGTTAGTGAACCAGGTTGCCTTGAGAGAAACTGAAAAGAAACCAGGGGAAATGAGTCATTCCCCATGTGCTTGTGAACACTATACCAAGCCAAGAGAAAGGAGACATTGGACCTCATTACGACCCTGGCGGTACAGTAACAACGGTGCCAGTAAGTTTACCGGCACCGTTGCTACAGTACCGCCATACTACGAGTTGTGCTTGCGGGTCTCGCTCTGCCCACCAGGTCGGACCTGGCGGGCAGTGCGGTACCTGCGAGCACAACTCGTCCGATGCACCGGCACAGTTATGAACGGTGCCGGTGCATCCAAGCTCCCCATTCCAATTCAGCCCTATGGGGCCGAATGAGGATGGGGAGGGAGTCCCTTATTACCGGCACCCAGCAATGGGGACGGACCGGGTCCACCAAAGTCGGAATCCCAACGTTCGTCCCCATTGAGGGGTGCCAGTAAAATCACGAGTTTGGCGGCAGCCGTGCCGGTTTTACCGGCACGGCTATCGCCAAACTCGTAATGAGGCCCATTCTCTTGGTACTTTGAAGAAACTAAAGAAAAACCAGTGGAAGGGAGTCATACTCCCTGGTGTTTGGGAACATTTTGGAAAGCCAAGAGAAGGAGAGATTCTTTTGGCATTGTGAGGACCCAACAACCTTTTTGTCTCAGGGTTGCACATCCTTTGGAAGTTTGTTTTTTCATCATTTTGAACTTTGTTTCACGAGTTGGGAAAGAAGTTTTAATCTCAGGTCCAGGCATTCTTCTGAACCAAAGAAGATCACCATTCCCCTTAGTTTGAGTTCCTAGTGTAAGGGTTGGAAATAGGTTTTGACACAACGGGGTACTTTTTTCTTTGGCCATCTTGACAGACTTCAAAGATTATTCTTTGAGGCAGGGAAACCCCTCTTATTATTAGGGATAGGTAGGTCTTCCGCAACCCTCATTTCTTTAATAAATGTTTGTAGCAATAATCATGCCACCACTGTGTCGGTCTCTTACTTCTGCACGCTTATATATGGTATCAGATGTGGGATCTGACCCAGTTGATAAAGACCGGGGAACCCCAGAACAAACAAACTGACCGGGCCTCGGCTCGCTCTATTGTCACGCCAGCATCAATTGGCTTTGCTCTCGAGTATCTTTACCTGATTATATAAGCTGGAAAACAAGAGTTGGTCCCCAAAGGGTTAGTCCTGCACCCCCCCACCCCGAACCCCACCAGGGTACTTAAATTACTCTTGTATTCAAAACAGGGCTGGCATGGAAATATGGCCTAGATGTAATAGCAGGGTTTATTGACCAGGATTATAGAGGGGATGTCAAAGTCCTGATTCAAAATAATTATAGTCATGCTTATAACTCTATCGTGAGAGAAGATTGCTCATACCCAAAGTTCTAGAGGTTGCAGAAACAGAGACTACTGAAAGGAGAACTAAAGGCGTTGGGGAAGCAGATAATGCGCCCAAACCCTCAACCTAGTAGGGGGGAGGAAATCTCATAAATAATCCCAGACCTAGCATTTGCTCCATGCAACAACCCCATCCTTGCAGAGGCTTTCCTTAAGGTTGCACCTGAACAGGAGGGTAGGGGGAAGGAGGGATCCTTTTCTTTCCATCAAACAGGGGCTATCATATAGAGGAGACACTGAAAGTAGTCCCCAGGAGTCAGAGAAGAATAGTCTTAGGAATTGCTTATGTTCATCTCACCTCTGCACACCTAGGTACAACCAAAACCCAAGGACAGATAGGAAGTTGGTTCTATTTGCCCAGGGTATATCTATCAAGCGTCAGGATTAGTTGTAAAAAAACCTCAGACTGACCTGTTGAAAATGCAGTAGTTGGAGGATGCTGCAGCAGTATTTCCCTGATGCCCGCATTCCTCTTTGCTTCTCTAGATGTAGTACAGGGAGTCGGAGGACGAAGGCTTCAGGGAAAACCCTCTGGGGGCTGGGGGGGACCCTGGCGTGTTCTTCTGACTGAAGCACTTTTCAATGTGTCTCTTCTGTAGCTGCTTTGCTTCTGTGCGAGAACAGGTGGGTGGAAGGGTCCGCAGGGATTCAGTCTTTCTCGTAGGTGCATGATGAGGGGATAAGGACCAGGACTGCGCGTTTTGCTGAAAAGAAGGTTGCAGACACGATCACAGGCAGTGTAGGTAATGCAGACCCCCATCCTCGCTGATGATCTCTAAAGGGTGGAAAAGAAGATATAGCCAAGTGAAGCCCAGGAAAGTCGAAAAGACAAGGTAAAGTCAAGAATCTTAGGTCTCGAATCCTAGGAGGCGTACACTTACGAAGTGTCTTTTGGAGAAAATAGGGATGCCCCGTCTCCATGGTAGCAAGAGACTAAGGGGCCGATTCATGGAACCAACGTGCGCCGAAAATCTAGGCGCAAGCATGCGCAAGCATGCGCAAGCGGAAAAAAACAGGCGCACGCGCACGCGTGCGATTCATGGAAGTCCCTGCGCGTGTTCACCGCGGGATGTGCGCCAAACCCGTGCATGGCGCACAAGTCACTGCAACATCGCGAAAGGCGTGCGCGACGGTGCGCGACGCGCACAGTGAAAGCGCACACAGCAGAAAGTGGGCGGGACATGGGGCGTAACGCGCGGAATGGGGAACAACACGCGAAAATAAGGGCGTAACTGGGGATGCACTGCACGGAAGCAGAGGTAACGCCCACACGCACACGAACCACACGTATTCATGGAATGGAATAGGGCAAACCCACGCACAGCCAAAGCCGCGCACAAGCTGAAACACGTCCGCCACACGAAGGCAGGCGGTAGAGTCCCAGCGCATCAAAAAAGTGGCGCCGCGGGAAGTAAAATACGCGATTGAGCGGGGTACGTGTATTCCGGGTGTGTGCGGGAAGTGACACACGCGATTAGGCCGGGTACGTGGATTCCAGGGGTGCGCGGGAAGTTCCACACGCGATTTGGCCGGGTACGTGGATTTCAGGAGTGCGCGGGAAGTTCCACACGCGATTTGGCCGGGTACGTGGATTCCAGGGGTGCGCGGGAAGTTCCACACGCGATTTGGCCGGGTACGTGGATTTCAGGAGTGCGCGGGAAGTTCCACACGCGATTTGGCCGGGTACGTGGATTCCAGGGGTGCGCGGGAAGTTCCACACGCGATTTGGCCGGGTACGTGGATTTCAGGGGTGCGCGGGAAGTTCCACACGCGAGTTGGCCGGGTACGTGGATTTCAGGGGTGCGCGGGAAGTTCCACACGCGATTGAGCGGGGTACGTGTATTTTGGGGGTGCGCGGGAAGTGACACACGCGATTTGGCCGGGTACGTGGATTCCAGGGGTGCGCGGGAAGTTCCACATGCGATTTGGCCGGGTACGTGGATTTCAGGGGTGCGCGGGAAGTTCCACACGCGAGTTGGCCGGGTACGTGGATTTCAGGGGTGCGCGGGAAGTTCCACACGCGATTGAGCGGGGTACGTGTATTTCGGGGGTGCGCGGGAAGTGACACACGCGATTTGGCCGGGTACGTGGATCCCAGGGGTGCGCGGGAAGTTCCACACGCGATTTGGCCGGGTACGTGGATTTCAGGAGTGCGCGGGAAGTTCCACACGCGAGTTGGCCGGGTACGTGGATTTCAGGGGTGCGCGGGAAGTTCCACACGCGATTGAGCGGGGTACGTGTATTCCGGGGGTGCGCGGGGAGCAGCACACGTGAATTGCACGTGTGGGTCCTCCCAGGTGTACCCTCTACACCCTCCACGGCCCCTGCAGGTGGCTCACACCACAGGGGCCTACCCAGCACATGTCCTGCAGGTACCCCATCCACCATGGCCATGCCCACCAGCCAACCCACATATCAACTAGCACTACTGCCCACCAACGCATGTCCCCCTGCACCCCCAGCCACCAGGGGCAGCCTCCAGCAGGCCCCCACCCATGTCTCCCCCCACCCCCACCCCCCACCAGTGCAGGGGCAGCCTCAAACAGGCCCCCACTCATGTCCCCCTGCACCCCCACCCCCTAGCATCCAGGGGCACCCTCCACCAGGCCCCCACTCATGTCTCCCACCACCCCCACCCCCCAGCATCCAGGGGCACCCTCCACCAGGCCCCCACTCATGTCCCCCTGCACCCCCACCCCCTAGCATCCAGGGGCACCCTCCACCTGGCCCCCACTCATGTCTCCCACCACCCCCACCCCCCAGCATCCAGGGGCACCCTCCACCAGGCCCCCACTCATGTCCCCCTGCACCCCCACCCCCTAGCATCCAGGGGCACCCTCCACCTGGCACCCACACATGTCTCCCACCACCCCCACCCCCCAGCAGTGCAGGGGCACCCTCCACCAGGCCCCCACACATGTCCCCCTGCACCCTCACCCCCCAGCATCCAGGGGCACCCTCCACCAGACCCCCACTCATGTCACCCATCACCCCCACCCACCAGCAGTGCAGGGCACCCTCCACCAGGCCCCCACACATGTCTCCCACCACCCCCACCCCCCAGCAGTGCAGGGGCACCCTCCACCTGGCACCCACACATGTCTCCCACCACCCCCACCCCCCAGCAGTGCAGGGGCACCCTCCACCAGGCCCCCACACATGTCCCCCTGCACCCTCACCCCCCAGCATCCAGGGGCACCCTCCACCAGACCCCCACTCATGTCACCCATCACCCCCACCCACCAGCAGTGCAGGGCACCCTCCACCAGGCCCCCACACATGTCTCCCACCACCCCCACCCCCCAGCAGTGCAGGGGCACCCTCCACCTGGCACCCACACATGTCTCCCACCACCCCCACCCCTCAGCAGTGCAGGGGCACCCTCCACCAGGCCCCCACACATGTCCCCCTGCACCCTCACCCCCCAGCATCCAGGGGCACCCTCCACCAGACCCCCACTCATGTCACCCATCACCCCCACCCACCAGCAGTGCAGGGCACCCTCCACCAGGCCCCCACACATGTCTCCCACCACCCCCACCCCCCAGCAGTGCAGGGGCACCCTCCACCTGGCACCCACACATGTCTCCCACCACCCCCACCCCCCAGCAGTGCAGGGGCACCCTCCACCAGGCCCCCACACATGTCCCCCTGCACCCTCACCCCCCAGCATCCAGGGGCACCCTCCACCAGACCCCCACTCATGTCACCCATCACCCCCACCCACCAGCAGTGCAGGGCACCCTCCACCAGGCCCCCACACATGTCTCCCACCACCCCCACCCCCCAGCAGTGCAGGGGCACCCTCCACCTGGCACCCACCCATGTCTCCCACCACCCCCAACCCCCAGCCAGCAGGGGCAGCCTCCAGCAGGCCCCCACCCATGTCCAACTCATGTTCCCCACCCAACATGTCATCACAGTCCAGATCCCTGGTCTCTATGGTCAGCCCCCAAATGCAAAACACCCACCCGAGTATTGCATCCACCCACTCATATTCTGCAATTACATCACAGAACACCAATTGCAAGTTCCAAAACAAACACATGTCCCTCACATACACCCAATGGGTGTCAGTGATTCTCTAAACACATAACATGAAATGCATGAAAACAATGAGACACCACACATTGAAGTGCAACAAATAAATAATGTATTAAAGGAAAGATGAATAGAAACAAAAATGAAGAAACAGAAATGTGAATGGAAAAAAATGAAAAGAAGCATGTCCGTTCAAAATAAAAAAAAAATTAAAGAATATAGAAATCCAAAGTAATGTAGTACAAAGTCAATGTCCACCAAACAAAATCCAATGTGAAAAAAAAATTATAAGCCATTGATCCATGGATAATGTCAAAAAAGAAAGTATGTACAAGTCCACAACTATGTACAATGCAAGAAGCCAGGGTCCATCATCCCAACAAAATAAAGGAAACCTAACTAACTACACTAACTAATAAAAAAAACTATATACAAAAATGTGGCCAATGTCCAAAAGGTCCAAATGAAATAAAAACAAAAATGAAACTTAACACTACCTACATAACTATGTACAAGGGCAGCGGGCTAGTTCCACGGCTCACTTCTGGATGTGCCGGGCCAGGGCATCATCGAACTCCTCCTCAATGTCCCGGAGGCGGTCCTCCTCCATGGCCCCGAGGGTCCGCAGGGCCGTCGACGTGTCCACCTCCAAAGCCCTGCGGATTGCTTCGAGGCACTCGACCCGCCTCAGGGCCCTCTGCATGGAGTTCTCCGCCCTGACCATTGAGAGCCGTGCCTCTTCCGCCCGCTGCCGCTCCGCATCTATGGCGTGGCCCAACCGCTGCCACACGGAAGACACTTTTTGTCCTGGGTCCTCCTGCCCTCCGGCCGATGCCTGCCCCTCCGATGTCGAAGGCCCCGAGCCTTCATGGCTCCCACCATGGTGCTGCTGCTGCTGTGCCTCTGCCCCTGCACTGCCTCCTGCTGCCTGCACATCCTCCGCCGGCTGGGGTGCAGTCGTTGACGTGGCCACCCCTGCTGGACGTCCGACTCCCGACTGCGGCAGGGATGCCTCCTCCACCAGCCTGGCCGCACCGTCAGAGGCAGCTCCACAGGGCACCCAGGTGACTGATGGGTGGGAAGATGGCACAGAGGACGACTGGCGCGTAGGGGGTCCAGCTGAGGAGGGGGTCGTGGCAAGCCCCATCAGACGGAGGAATCCGGCCTGGGTGACCTGTCCCAGCAGGCTGACGTGGTCAACGAGCCATTCGAGATGATGTGCAGTCTCTTCATGAAAAGACTGCAGGTCACCTCGCATGGCCCGTTGACGCAACGCCACTCCAGCCAGGACAGGCTCAACCCGGGCCTGGATAGCCACGTCCGCAGGCAGAGGAAGGCCAGTTGACGTCAGCTCATCCCCTGCCTGAAAACTGGTCTGGACATGGGCATCCCTGCTGGTGCAAGATGATGCAGGGACAGGATCAGGGACAGGATTGCACACAGGCACCTCCGCGGCGGCCTGTGCTGCCTCCTGTCCCTGGTCCTGCACTGCACCACTAGCACCAGTGGGATCCCCACCCCCAGACCCCGTCTCCGGTGCTTGCACGGCCTCCTCCTCCACCAAACCCCCCACCAACCTGGATGACTCTGTGCCATCTTCCCCCGTTGGGCCCTGTGGGGTCCCAGCTGCCCCTTCTGCTGCCGAGGAGTCCAACTGCAACCTCCGCCTCTTGGACCTCCCCCCGGCAGCTGCGGCCTGGGACGCGGCACCGGACTCCTCACTCCCCGACGAGATGACAACCTAGGAGGGGAGCCGGGCCTTGCGTCTCCGGCTGGCGGTGGGATCCCCGCCGCTGTGCTCCACAGCACCTTCTCCGCCCTCTTCATCAGTTGACGCTGCAGACAGGGAGAAAAAAAACACAGGCATCAGGGCACTGTACAATGGACACATACACACATGACAGTTGTACATGAGTGGCATTGGCAAACCTCAGACATGTCATCACAATCCCCAACACACATGTCATTACAACTTGCACACACGAGCCATACCACAGCCATGTTGCAACTGCCATCACCATCCATACACATACAACAGCATCAGCAGCCAAAGGTGAGCCAGACATCACATGCAACACAGGAAGTGCACCACACATGTACACACCAACCACCACACTTGCATGCATGTGTACACCTCTGCTAAGTGTCGCAGTGATCAGACGGGCATCCATGTCACATCTGCCAATCAGGCTTCCACATACCGCTGTCACATGCATCCATGTTGCATCACTGTTGCACCCTTGTCAAATACACACACATGCACATGTACACAGCGCTGATACAATCAGCTGAAAACAACATACATGCGTGACATCACGGACATGTCTACTCACATACACATTCATACAAACTTGTGTGCCCACACAACTGCATTTGGCATGCAAGCCCACACACACAGGCACCATCCATGTCTCACACATTACAGCCCTCGCATGTGTCAGCCCCACGGCCCTGTACACCCGCACCCATACTCGACCCCATACAAACAGATGTGCAACCTGCACACTACTGAACAATCACCACACGCACTGCTCACAATCAGGATGCATGTACACTCACCGCTCGACTCCAGACGGGTCTGCCTCTCAAGGACCTGGACGTGGAGCGCTGGGGATATGTGTTCCAGGACCCTCATCTGTTCTTCCGACAAGTGGCCCCGGCGCCCCTTGGCATCCGCTGCCTTCAAGAGGCGCCGGGCCTTGGTCAGGGTCCTGGACCTGAAGTCCTCCCAGCGCTTCTTGACATGTTGGAAGTCGCGGACTGCCACCCCCTCCGCGTTGATGGCAGTCACGATGTCAGTCCAGATCCGAGTCCGTCCTTCCTTGTCGGCGCGGCAACTTCCGAAGAGGGCATCATACTGCCCCAGGACTTGCTCCACCAGGACACCAACTTCGGTGGCACTGAAGCTGGTGCCTCTCTGCCTCTCTGGCCGGGGGTTGTCAGTGGTCACAGATGGAGTTTGCCCCGACATGACAACCCCAGAGGCAGGAGTGGGTGGGCAACTGGGTCCTGGGGCTGGGCTGTGGAGCGATGGAATCCCAGTCGGGAGTCTTTGGTTCCAGCAGGGGTGGTCGCACCAACAGCACCCCTGGCTGATGTGCAGGCAGCAAATGGCAGGGCACGTGGGCAGCAGGCAGTCAGGCAGCAGCAGATGGCAGGTGGGAGCGTGCTCGGGGCTCTGGGGGGCAGTAGTTCGGCCTTCTGGGCAGGAGCGTGGTCTTCCGTGTGCTTACGCGTGGCCAGCTTGATACGGAGTGATTTGGCACGTGAAAATTCTGCACGTCAGCGTGTAATTCGAGGAAAGGCCCTTAGCGCGTAAGCGCGTCTGCACGCATACGCATTTTCATTGGACCAAAGGCCCTCAGCGCGTGAGCGCGTCTGTGACGTGACGTGCGAGGGAGTATCCCTCATTGCACGTGATGACAGTACACACGTGGATCCCAACCAATCGCGTGTGAAAGTTCACGGGACCCCGGAACACACGTACCCCGGCCAATCGCGTGTGGAACTACCCGCGCACCCCGAAACACACGTACCCAGGCCAATCGCGTGTGGAACTACCCGCGCACCCCGAAACACACGTACCCAGGCCAATCGCGTGTACGCTCGCTCCCCTCCGATCACACGCGATGACACCCGAATACGGGAAACCAACGAGTCCGCCCACACGGAGGCGTCCCGCGCACAGCATAAAAGTGCGCGCAAACAACAAACGCGTATATACAGCGACGATGAATGCCCCATTTGTTGCTGCAGTGATTGTGGGACACCGCAGGAGGAGGAGAATAGCCAGGGCACGCATTTTTGCACCACGGACAGGCCTTTTTGGGATGCCTGACGACCAGGTCTACGGCAGGTATAGGTTTCCACCCCATATCATCCTAGACCTGGTCAGGGAGTGGGAAGATGACCTCACATCCCCCACCCTTTGCTCCCAAGCATTGAGCCCCTTGGAGAAGCTGCTCAATGTCTTGCATTTCTTGGCCACTGGGTCGTTTTCAGCGGACCACTGCCATAGTGGGGGGGGTCTCACAGGCCACGCAGTCACGCTGCCTACACCAGGTACTGGCAATCATGACAGCGCGCCCCTCAGTCCGCAGGCACATATACATGCCCAGAACACCCGCAGAAAGGCAGGCCGTTGTCCTGGATTTTTTCAGGGTGGCACACTTCCCCAAAGTGCTCGGTGCCATAGATTGCACCCATGTGGCCCTACGTCCACCTAGGGCCACTGAGCACATCTACCGAAACCGCAAGCACTGGCATTCCATCAATGTACAGGTGGTATGCGATGCAAAGGGAATCATCACCTCTGTGTATGCAAACTACCCTGGCTCCACCCATGACAGTTTCATATACAGAATGTCCGCCCTGAGCCGGGCCCTGGAAGCTGGGCAGCATGGCGACACATGGCTCCTAGGTGAGTACAAATGCCCTTGCACATGCATGCAAGTCACACACAGACAAATATACCAACCCTAATAATCTGAACAATTATCACCTCCCCAGGGGACAGTGCCTACCCTCTGAGCAACCACATGATGACGCCAATCCGGAACCCCACCACACCACCCCAGGTAAGATACAACGCTGCCCATATTGCAACCAGGGGCATAGTGGAGCGCACATTCGGAGTGCTCAAGTCACGTTTCCGCTCCCTTGACCGCTCTGGTGGGCAACTACTCTATGCACCAGCAGTTGTGTGCAGGATCATTGTGGCAGCATGTGTCCTGCACAATGTTGCAACACGGCAGGGCGTCCCGGTGGACATGGTGGTGCCCCCACATCCCCAACCACAGGCACAGGCGCTGCCCATGGGAGGGGACAGGGCACGTGGCGAGGTAGCCCGGACCCAGCTTGTGGCCACATTTTTCACCTAAACTCCAACCCCTGCGGAGTGCACACAGGCCTGGCACATACCAGGTGACAATCGATGATGACAAAGTGACAGTCAACTGTCACAACCCTACCACCCTGAGATAGTTGCCATGGAAGTGCCACATCGTCTGCATCCCTAGCTACTTAAACACAAGCTATCCTGTGCAACCAAAATGCACACATGACATGTGACATGACATGAGCCATACACAAGTATTACAAGGCACAATGAGGCAGGGGGGGGGGGAACAAGGGAACACAGAGAACGGTACTACTAGGCCAGGTGTCATTGTGATTGTGCAAGTGCAGGGGTAGGGGGAAGGAAAAAGTGCAAGGGTGGGGGGGAGTCCAGTACAGGGGAAGTAGGCCAAAAAATTATACATAGGTCGCCTGGTGGCAACTGCTAAGGTAAGTGCAGACGAGTGCTGGGAAGGGAGGGCTGTAGGGATAGAGAGACAGTACTGCAGTGCAGGGGTTGCCAGGGTGGCAGTGCAAGTGGACAGTGGCTGGGCCAGGGACCGAGGTTGGTGAGAGTGGCCCAGTTGCAGCTCCTGTGCAGTTCCAGTGAACAATTCTGCAAGGGAGAGGCAGAGAGTAAGCAGAAGCAAAGAGGAAGGTCTTGAGGTGCTTCCAGAACTGGAGATGGTTCCCCTCAAGTTCAAGTCAGGAAGTCTGTTCGAGGGGGAGGGCCCTGCTGCGGAGAGAAACCTACCCCCAGCTAGTTGCTCTGAGAAGCGGATGACCTGGACATGCAAGGTGTGCATCACACACACCTGCAAAACAGGCCATGGCCATCACTGTCATGTCAGTCAAACCCTCCCAAACATCAACATGACATGGCAAGCAATACCCATACACCGACCCAGTAACGATAAGGTACACATTTCCATGTCCTAAATGTACAGTGGCATCGGACAATGATGCCTGACCCGGAATCCGATGAAATGACAGACCAACAAAATGTCCCACCAAAAATAAGTCGATTCCTAATGCATTACAACAGTCGTAGACGTAACATCACAATGAATGCCTGGCTATATGCACATGATGCATTGCAAAATGAACACTGCAGCTCATGTGTGCAATGTCCTACTCCTGCATCACACTGCTCAGCGCACAGCACAGTGAACAGCCATTGCGTGTGATGCACACCCTGAGCATCACATCTAAGTGACAGACTACATCAAAAATCAAATTAGGCATGTACTCGAACCATAATCGGTCACAGAACATGTGCTGGCGGGACACAGTGGGCACCAGAAGGCAAACAGTGTACACGTGGATATGCAAGGGTGGGAGGACATGGAGTGCATCCGAGTGCAAGTGTGTGGTTCTGCAAGGACATGCACTCCACATATGCATGTGCACTCAAGTGACCATCAGTGTTCCCTACACATCACATGTGAACATCCACCATGTGTACACCCCAGCATGTCAAACCACTACTATCCCCTCGCACCTGAAAGGAAAACACAACACATGAACAGGCATTGATCAGCAGAACACAACATGTACATAGGACAACAACATTACAATGTCAGAGTTCCCATCACACTGCAGGGCAACGCAACTATCAACAACAACCCCCCCCCCCCTCGCAAATGACCATGACCCACTGAACAACTGCACCTGGGTCATGGAGCCTCCAACCCTCATTCCCACCTGGCCACAGGATCACCTTTACCCTTCGTGTCCATCTCCCACCTTGTGTGTAAAGAGATGCCTGAACCCTCAGAATCCACACTCATTTCCAAAATCACATAATCCAAGGCATGAAAAGGAACCCAAACACCCTCCAGTAGATGACTTGACATAGCAGTACGTCTCAAAGGCCAAGTACTACCACAATTATGCAACAACCAAGGTAGCACAGCAAAACAATGTCACGACAGGATGTGAGACATGTGTGGTACATGACATAGGATGATGCACCATGAATGGATGTGTACTGTCACAGATCCCCTGTACAGGCGCTGGAGTCTCATGAAACAACCACCCACACCATGTCCCGGGTGCCTGCAAGGTCAAACTCACACAGGCCCCTGAGATCCTGGTGGGGAAAGAGGTTCAGGGATATGCAGTCGGGACAGGTGTAGACACACTGGATGACTGGAATGCGTGGCAGGTGAGGGGAGTAGGAATGACACATGAAACCAGGGAATGCACGAAAATGTACAACCTGCATGAACACATGCACAATCCAAACAAACTTGGACATCATTGTCATGGCCTTCTGTAGTCCAGGCTCAGGAGTGGTACGAACCAACCACCCCCTCTAGGGTTTTGGCGCCTGCAAGTTCGGGGCTTACACAGGCATCCGCAACCCCAGTGGGGAAAGAGGGTCAGGGAACATTGCTTGGATAGGCATGGGAAGCAGGAACACCGGGTAGAGGGTACAGGTTTCGAAATTGCATAGGATCACGGGTGATTAGGGTAAGAAACATACCAAATAGGACCACACATACATCCATGCATCAGTACACTCCCCAGCAAGCCTATGCAGGGCAGTTTGTAAGAAAATACAACAAGACACTTAGCTCTGGTTTTGAGTGCTGGCCTCCTGCCTGCGCACTCTCAGGTCCGGTTACAGGAGCACTGCAATGCTGCAAAGAGAGACACAGTCAGCAACCTGTACGTGCCAATTACACAAAAACACAACACAAAACATGCCCCATAACAACATAGAACTCTACAAACAGACAATCTGTGCTCCATGCTTCGTACCCATATATAACATCACCCCTGTGACGGGTCATTCACAGTTAATGCAGTAAGTCAGCCGCTGGTGGGTGCGTGGCAAATGGAACACCAATGTGTCACAATTCACACAACATGCAATGTTCCCTGGGTAAGCAGACAGACCCATATGGCAAGCCATGACTACAGAGCAAGTTGCGTACCACCATGACCAAAACAAAGTTGCCAGTGCATTTATCATGAAGTACGTGGAATAGACATGCACTGCACCCGAGTATGTCCCTTGCTGTATGTCCCTGTGAGCTGCCCCTTTCCATGTCTTGGAAGGCTACATGGTTGATACAAGTGCCTCAATGAACCTTGGTGTACCGCAGGGTATGTGCCACTGCCCCCGCATGTGTCCCAGACAACCCTACTATCAACAGCCATCAGTCCACAAACACATCTGAGCTGCATTGTGTGCTTCAACACCAATATTTGTCTAAGCTCACCCTCAGTGCTGTGACTAAGCCTGCACGTGCAACTCGCCTGGTGCAAGCTTTGCTGTCTAGTGGCCCCCCTGTGATGCTCACCTTGCCTGGAACATGTCAGCAGTTCTAGGATGTGGGTCTGCAATCACTGTGGCTCTGCATGTGCACACATGTGCATGTGGGCACCAACAAACGGGTCAGGAATTACGTTGTCCAATGGGCCATGTCTGCTGGCAAAGGTGCTCTGGTGCCTCATCCCCCTGCAGGAAGTGCATGAAACACATGATTAATGCATCAAAGTGATCTGTGTGTGTCTCATCATGCATCTCATTACTTGACCATGTCAGAGAGTCACATCACAAATCACACCATCAGTCCGTCTTTCACCTCCAAAATGTGGAACACTATCTACAGCATGATTTGCAACAAGCACGTGTACAGGAAAGATATGAAACATAATACACAATGCATAGCAATCAATGTCCACATTAATCATGACACGCCCCATCTAGCAAAAGCTGAACAGTGGACAATTACACCTAAATCATCCCCACTAGGGGTGTCAACACAAGTCAAAAAGCACCAGACATGCCACAGATATGACAGTCCAAAGCCCTTGTGTAAAATTCTGTTACACCGAACCATCCTTGCGAGCCCATGGATAAGGGAGGCAGGAGTGGCATATGTGAGTCAAGGAACCCAAGCAGCAAACACATACACAAGACAACCATGAAGGGCCCAGCTGGAACAGACAGTGGATGCCTTCAAAAACCACAAGGCACCGCACTGTCACATGTAAGCACAATAGACTACAAATTTTAAACTAACTCAACTATTAACTAATTACACTAACTATGGAAAACCTACATTACCTATTTAAACTAACTATCAAACAGAAACTTAACTAACTAAACTAAAAGAAAAATCAAAAATGGCCACATACGACCCGGGGGGGAGGGGAGGCACCCAGGAGGGGGGAGGTACAGGGTGCTGCTCAACATCCACATGCGATGATGCTGAGCCAAAAAAAATACCTCCATGGGCTCAACGCCTGCACAGCACGACCTATGTGGGAGATAGATGGTCGTCCGAGTCTGGCTCATCCTGATAAGGAGGACGTGGCACAGTAGCCTGGCCACGCCTAGCCGCAGCTTGCCCCTCGTCGGCAGCAAGTCTGCCGGACAGGTGAGCCTGGTTCTGTGTGGCGATGTTACATAGGTCTGCATGCAGGACCTCACGTGATACACGTGCTTCCTCTTGCAAGGTAGCACGTGTAACACTGAGTTCCTCCTGCAAGGCCTGGCTGGACAACCGCTGCACCTCCCGGCAAGCCTGTAGCTCAGCCGAGATGGTGCGCTCAAGCTGTGCAAACCTCTCCTCTGCCTGCTGCCTCTGGGACATCATAAGGACACCCAGAGTGGATCTGAGGGAGGCATACTCCTCCCTCAGGGCATCCATGTGCGCCTCTGCGTGAGCAGCAATTGCTTGACGCAGAGACGACATTTCTGGCATGACAACACCATCCTCTGCATCCATTGCGTCATCACCTGAAAAATAGAGAGGAAAAGGTCAGTACACATGTCAGAAGCACACAACACACACACACACACCGACAGCAAAGGCATCTGGCAGACATGTGACACACAACATATGACCTTGCATGCATGCTGGGTCTACTTAGAATAGCTTCTGTGATCAGACCTGTTGAAAGGTGGCAGTTTGCATGGAAGTGGGTCTAAGCAGTGCAGAAAATGTGTACGCCACTCACTACCTACATGTACAAGCACTCCATGGTGTGTGCCAGGAAATGTGAAGGCAGTGCAATGTCAAAATCAGACATCACGTGCATTGTGTATTCAATGTGTACCATGTCTAGAAGGCAAGCACCCCTCCACCCCAGTACCAAAGCAGGGATGCCTAGCATGGTATCAAAAGGCTGACCATACACCTGTGTATTGACAAGCAGTGTTGACTGGCATCAACAGCTTAATGTGATTTCAATTACAACACTGCAAATGATGCTGGGACAGTGGGCAGGACACATGATGGAAGATCCGGAGGCCGGCCACGTGTGAAGAAGACACGACAAGAGTTGGACAGAGTCATTGGCCATTGAACAGGCTGAGGCCTGTGAGCCACACAGATTGTCAGAGCCTAAACATGTGTGCAACGCAGGACTGAGCCACAGTTGACATGGGGAGGCCGATGATATGGCAGGCAATGTATGTAACCAAGGACTCATATTACAGTGATCATCCAGTCAAGGACACATAGGGGCATGTGTGCAATGCACATGGAGCATGAAGGGGCACTCATGTCCCTGCGGGACATCTGACCCATGCACAGTACAAGTGGGATGCCCTGCATCGAGTACTAAGGCTGTACCACACGGCATATGTCTGGCAGTTTCTAAGCTGGATGTTAGCATCTACACAGGACACATGAACATGAAACTACACATTGGCAAGAATGTAGCAGACCAGTGCAAAGGTGGAACTGGGGCGCAGAGTGGCGGAGGAGGGGCAAGGGAGCATGGCCACATGGAGTCCCGCATGCAGGCAGAGGAGACACGCATGACGGTGGCATTGCATTACTTACACATCAGAACCATGTACAGGTCACATGTAGCAGCAATCATGCACAACACATCCCACAAGTGAAACACACACGTCCTCAACAACTACGCATCAACACTCACTGGACTGGGCATCAAAGTCCAGCATCTCTCCCACACCTTCGACCAATTCTGGTGGTATGAACTCCGCAACGAGAGCCTCATGCGGAGTGAGTTCTTCCTCCTCTGGTGCAGGCCCACCGCCAGTCACCAGAGTCAAGTTGTAATTTGAGGCACGCTTGGCCTTAGTGCTGCGCTTGATGTCATTCCAGCGCTTTTTGCACTCCTGCGCCGTGCGCACCTCATGGCCGAATGAACTGACATGTTCCGCCACATGCTTCCAGTGGGTGTCACGTTGGGCAGCCGTAGTCTGACTATTGGCACCCACTAGCATGTCACGGCTGTGTCCCCGCACGTAGTCCACGAGGAAGTCCAGTTCCTGCTTACAGAAAGGCTTCTTCCTCGACGTGCAGGAGGTCGTGGCTGTGTGTGGGGTCCCAGCCTGTGCTGCAGATGCAACCTTCCTCCTCTTGGACTGTGGCGCAGACCCTGGCTGGCTAATGCCACCCTGACCAGTATGGCCAGTGGGTTGGGTGGATTGAGCCGAGGGAGTGGCAGGTGGAGGGATGACCAAAGGCCTGACTTGTGTCAGTGGCAGCTGGGTGCCCACTAATGGACCCTGCGCAGCAACATCAGCTGTGGCAGGGTCATTGACCGCAACGGTCCTGGTTGGCAGACTCACAACCGGGGTGCTGTTGGGTGCATCTGCCCCTGCACTTGCCAACACCCGGCTGTTCGGGGCAGCAGATGACATGACTGCCCCAGGGACACGTGTCTTGGTCTGAGCAGCCCGGCCTGCCCCAATGGTTTCCCCCCTGGCCTGTTGGAGATCTACCAAGGGCTCTTCAAGTGCCAACGCAGCCTGCGCTGGCAGACCCTGAGCCTGGGTGGCGGTGTCCACAACTGCACCTGCAGCTACCGCTACCCTTGGGCCCGTGGCAGTCGATGAAACGGACTGCCGGGTCATACGGGTGCCAGTGCCAGATGCAGGAGCTGCATCCCCCTGAACCACAGGGGGTGGTGGCATGGCTGCACCAACACATGGCACAACATTGTGCTCAAGTGGCGCACCCCTGCCTCTTCCCCCTCTGTGGCTGCCCTGGACAGCCTGGAGTCCCCCTACTCCCTGGTCACCACGGCCACGTCCCCGACCACGCCCGCCACGAGGAGGACGCCCAGCTGAGGCGCCCCTCACCTTTGGTAGCCTCCCTACCATGGCACAGATGTAATAGTGCTGGCACAGATGGAGTGGTGCCAATGGGAGGTGTACAGCACAATTGACCTGGGCAATTGGGGTGAAGGGGGTGGGAAGCAAGATGTTAACAGCCCCCCTGCACCTGCAAGGCTGTATGTGACCCCGGTGATGTGTTGACGGGTCACGCAACGCTCAGGCACCCCAAAACTGCAGTAAAACCGTGCACGCAACCCTGCAGCCTACGTGCGTGGATTAAACCTCCCGCAGTACGCGGTGGCACCCAGTAACACGTATAACGCGTACGCGTGGGACACGCAGGCTACGATGACATCGAAAATGGGTGCGATACACAGGGGCACCCGCAGTGGGAAAAGGAGCGTTTGCGACTCACCGTCTGACTAGCGCGATGCAGAAAAACACGCGTAGCCAATACCCCCGCCAAAAGAAGAGATACGTCCTTGAGAGCTGTGAAGTAGATGGCGCGCGAAACGACTGGAAGCAGCAACACACGTCGGTCTCCACGAAAGGCACGTACAGCGAACAGCTGGGCCCGCTCACCTTTAACCCGTGCTGAGGGAAACGCACGCGCGCGTCACGTCACATGCGGACGTGCACTTTTTCACGTTTGATTACGCGCATTACACGCGGACGTGCAGTTTTTCACGCGCGCACGCTTATGCATGGACCCTTTCCTCCTATTACACGCGGACGTGCAGTTTTTCACGCGCGCTTACGCGCATTACACGCAGCGTGCAGATTTTTCACGTGCCTATTCACTCCGTATGAAGCTGGCCACGCGAAAACACACGGAAGACCACGCTCCTGCCCAGAAGGCCAATTCACTGGCCCCCAGTGCCCCAAGCAGCCTCCCACATGCCATCTGCTGCTGCCTGCCTGCCTGCCTGCTGCCACCGTGCCCTGCCATTTGGTGCCTGCACATCAGCCATCTGCAGGGCTCCAGTTGCTGTGTCCACCCCTGCTGGTACAGAAGAGTCCCGACTCAAATGACATCGCTCCACAGCCCAGCCCCAGGACCCAGTTGGTCACCCACTCCTGCCCCTGGGGTTGCCATGTCGAGCACATCCACATCTGACACCAGTGGCAACCCCCGGCCAGAGGGGCAGAGGGGCACCAGCTTCACTGCCACCGAAGTTGGTGTCCTGGTGGAGCATGTCCTGGGGCAGTATGATGCCCTCTTCGGATCGTCCCGCGCCAACAGGGAAGGACGGGAGAGGACGCGGAGGGGGTGGCAACCCGCACCATCCAGAAGGTCAAGAAGCGCTGGGAGGACTTGAGGTCCAGGACCCTCATGAAGGCCCGGCGCCTTGTGGAGGGAGGCCGGGGCAGCATGAGTTCCATCCAGTTGAGGGTCCTGGAACGCGCACACCCAGCGCTCCACAGCCAGGTCCTTGAGAGGGAGACCCGTCTGGAGTTGAGCGGTAAGTGGCCAAGCATTGCTGTGTGAGACAGGGCATGTTGCAGTGTGCTGGTTGTCTGATACTTGCCTGCATGTGTGACATAGGCCATGTACGCATGTATGTGTGCAGGGACATCATGGTAATGCATGTGCGACCTGTAATGTGTGAACCGCATGGTTGTTGCATGTGTTTGAATGTGACATGGGGAGCCCTGTGCAGATTGCACACATGACAGCATGGAAGTCTCTGTTCCTGGACATGGGTGGGGGCCTGGTGGAGGGTGCCCCTGGTGGCTGGGGGGTGGGGGTGCTGGGAGACATGAGTCGGACATGGGTGGGGGCCTGGTGGAGGCTGCCCCTGGTGGCTGGGGGGTGGGGGTGCTGGGAGACATGGGTGGGGGCCTGGTGGAGGCTGCCCCTGGTGGCTGGGGGGTGGGGGTGCTGGGAGACATGAGTCGGACATGGGTGGGGGCCTGGTGGAGGCTGCCCCTGGTGGCTGGGGGGTGGGGGTGCTGGGAGACATGGGTGGGGGCCTGGTGGAGGCTGCCCCTGGTGGCTGGGGGGGTGGGGGTGCTGGGAGACATGAGTCGGACATGGGTGGGGGCCTGGTGGAGGGTGCCCCTGGTGGCTGGGGGGGTGGGGGTGCTGGGAGACATGAGTCAGACATGGGTGGGGGCCTGGTGGAGGCTGCCCCTGGTGGCTGGGGGGTGGGGGTGCTGGGAGACATGGGTGGGGGCCTGGTGGAGGCTGCCCCTGGTGGCTGGTGGGTGGGGGTGGTGGGAGACATGGGTGGGGGCCTGGTGGAGGCTGCCCCTGGTGGCTGGGGGGTGGGGGTGCTGGGAGACATGGGTGGGGGCCTGGTGGAGGCTGCCCCTGCACTGCTGGGGGGTGGGGGTGCTGGGAGACATGGGTGGGGGCCTGGTGGAGGCTGCCCCTGGTGGCTGGTGGGTGGGGGTGCTGGGAGACATGGGTGGGGGCCTGGTGGAGGGTGCCCCTGGTGGCTGGGGGGTGGGGGTGCTGGGAGACATGGGTGGGGGCCTGGTGGAGGGTGCCCCTGGTGGCTGGGGGGTGGGGGTGCTGGGAGACATGGGTGGGGGCCTGGTGGAGGCTGCCCCTGGTGGCTGGGGGGGTGGGGGTGCTGGGAGACATGAGTCGGACATGGGTGGGGGCCTGGTGGAGGCTGCCCCTGGTGGCTGGGGGGTGGGGGTGCTGGGAGACATGGGTGGGGGCCTGGTGGAGGCTGCCCCTGGTGGCTGGGGGGTGGGGGTGCTGGGAGACATGAGTCGGACATGGGTGGGGGCCTGGTGGAGGCTGCCCCTGGTGGCTGGGGGGTGGGGGTGCTGGGAGACATGGGTGGGGGCCTGGTGGAGGCTGCCCCTGGTGGCTGGTGGGTGGGGGTGCTGGGAGACATGGGTGGGGGCCTGGTGGAGGGTGCCCCTGGTGGCTGGGGGGTGGGGGTGCTGGGAGACATGGGTGGGGGCCTGCTGGCAGGTGCCCCACAGTGCTGGGGGGTGGGGGTGCAAGGGGACATGTGGCTTGGCTGGGGGGCATGGCCATGGTGGATGGGCTGCCTGTGGGACATGACATGGGGTGCAGGGTAGTCCCCTGTGGTGTGGGATGCCTGCAGAGGTCGTGGAGGGGGTAGAGGGGAGACCTGGGAGGACCCACACTGCCAATTCACGTCTTGAACTTCCCGCACACCCACCACCCGCGCACCCCTGAAATCCACGTACCCAGGCCAATCGCGTGTAGTTTTTCTCGCGCACCCCTGAAATCCACGTACCCAGGCCTATCGCGTGTAGACTTTCTCGCGCACCCCTGAAATCCACGTACCCAGGCCAATCGCGTGTAGACTTTCTCGCGCACCCCTGAAATCCACGTACCCAGGCCAATCGCGTGTAGTCTTTCTCGCGCACCCCTGAAATCCACGTACCCAGGCCAATCGTGTGTAGACTTTCTCGCGCACCCCTGAAATCCACGTACCCAGGCCAATCGCGTGTAGTCTTTCTCGCGCACCCCTGAAATCCATGTACCCAGGCCAATCGCGTGTAGACTTTCTCGCGCACCCCTGAAATCCACGTACCCAGGCCAATCGCGTGTAGACTTTCTCGCGCACCCCTGAAATCCACGTACCCAGGCCAATCGCGTGTAGTCTTTCTCGCGCACCCCTGAAATCCACGTACCCAGGCCAATCGTGTGTAGACTTTCTCGCGCACCCCTGAAATCCACGTACCCAGGCCAATCGCGTGTAGTTTTTCTCGCGCACCCCTGAAATCCACGTACCCAGGCCTATCGCGTGTAGACTTTCTCGCGCACCCCTGAAATCCACGTACCCAGGCCAATCGCGTGTAGACTTTCTCGCGCACCCCTGAAATCCACGTACCCAGGCCAATCGCATGTAGTCTTTCTCGCGCACCCCTGAAATCCACGTACCCAGGCCAATCGTGTGTAGACTTTCTCGCGCACCCCTGAAATCCACGTACCCAGGCCAATCGCGTGTAGTCTTTCTCGCGCACCCCTGAAATCCACGTACCCAGGCCAATCGCGTGTAGACTTTCTCGCGCACCCCTGAAATCCACGTACCCAGGCCAATCGCGTGTAGACTTTCTCGCGCACCCCTGAAATACACGTACCCAGCCCAGCCGCGTATGGAAACACCCGCACACCCCTGGAATACACGCTCCCAGCTCTGCGTTTGCTGCTGCCCTTTGCGCTGGGTTGGGGATTTTGATGGCTTTTCCCTGCGCGAGAGGCGTTCTTGGAGGCGTAACTGGCGCTGCTGCAGGGTCGCTGCGCAACTGTGCGCCACGGCTGGTTTTGGTGGCTGGAATCCATGAATACGCTGTGCGCGGAAATGTATTTTAGCGCACGCGGCTGGCGCAGGGATTCGCACGCGCACCCTGTGCGCCAGCCGCGTGCGCCACTTGTGCGCTGAATTCTATGAATCGGCCCCTAAATACAGTTCCTGAAGCGGAATCCAATCAAGGGAGAGGTGCGTCTCTTAAGTTGCTCCTCTAGTGTGCAGCCGCTGTAACGGCACTCGGCACAACAGGCGCCATCTTTCAGGAAGTCTGCACTGCCTGGATGTGCTTCCAACGATGCCACGATGAATGCTGGCGAACCAAAGGGGTGACAATATGCAGATGTAAAGAACTTTATATCCATGTGTGCCTTATGTCAAAAGACTGCTCCTCATAATACTCCCCCAGTCCTCTTACAACCTTTACCGGTTATAGATGTTACCATATTGGAATGGACATTGTAGGACCCCTAGAAACGTCATAAATGGGAAACAAATACATACTGGTTATAGTAGATTATGCCACCCGCTACCCTGAGGGCCTGCCCTATGCATAACAACACCTTGCAGCAAATTCTTAAGCATCTCATCCCTTTTCTGTCTTCGGTAGGATTCCAAAAATAAAATTCTAACTGTCCAGGGCAACACCTTTATGAGCGAGATCATGAGTGAGGTCAAAAAATATTACAAATAAAGTCAATAAGGAATTCCGTATATCACCCACAAACGGATGGCCTGGTCAAACGGCACACTTAAAAGCGCTTTAAAAAAGTTGATGGAAGCCAATGGTAAAAACTTGGATGCAACGATTCCCCCTGGGCTTTATCTGCCATCCGTCAGGCCCCACAATCTTCCCTAGGGTTTTCAACGTTCAAACTTTTATATGTCAGAGATCCCAGAGATGTCTTAGACATGTTGTGTGAAACCTGGGAGGAGAGGGAGGAAGTCATCCTACCACTGTCACAAACCGCACAGCAAATTAAGGAACATCTGAACCTAGTCAGAGGTATAGGCCATGAACAATCTGAGTAAAGCCCAAGAACATCAGAAAATGCTAAATGACAAGAAGGCAGTTACCCTATACGATATTTTATTTATATCGCGCCCATACACAAGTGTTTCAGTGTTCGATCCTTTTCCATTGGCCAAAACGTACTTGCGTGACTTCCAACCTAAGAACACAAGATGCTATCTCAGTGGTACGGACCGTATGAAATCTTGGAAATAACTGGTCCCTGTAATTAACGAGTATCCCAACCCGATACAAGGATAAAAACCCAAGTCTATCATACAAATTTGCTTAACAAATGGAAGGAGGGGGCGTGGCCGGCCAGTGCAGCAAGGAGATGTGCTCCTGGTGAGCTAAGTGCCTCATACCCTGCTAGCCGTCACCTTTACCCTGCTGATGTGGGCATCACTTCCTTGGAGGGGGCTGACTGTGTTCCAGAAGATAGGGACAGCCAGTGACAAAGCGGAAGCCACCCCAAGCTACTATAACAGCCTATATAAACAGCAGTCATTTGCAGGCCTGCATCCCGGCGGACAAAAGGATTTGGGACACCCCAAAGCCACACATTCTGGAGAAGGAGCTGCTCATTGACCCTGGCCGGTGACAGAGGTGTCACAGAACCTCCCTGAGACAGTTTTAAATCGAGCCCTGGTGGAGACTGGTCCAGGAGTGAGAATGCAGAGGATACTGGACCATGGCCAAGCAGTGGGGAAGGGTAAGAGGCCTTTGGCTGGGGACATTAAGGCGCTACCACAAGGGTAGGAGGGGCCCAAGAAAGCCCCAGTGGTGGCCTCAGCCGAGGTGCACTCCCCAGCAGACAAGCAGCCTGTCCTGCAGGACCCTACAATGAGGCGGTCGGCTCTGCAGGCACTAGCAGACAAAATTACACGAGAAATTAGAGACAGCACAGCAACATTATCCAAAACCATCATGGAGCTGAGCAAGCAGGTGATCTCTGTCGAAAAGCGAATTGAGGAGGTGGAGACTGCATTATGCGAACAGTGCTACGAACAGGATCAGACCTCCAAGCGTCTCTGAGACTTGGAGCAACAGATGGAGCTGGACAAGCAGGTGGACACCGAGAACAGATAAAGGCGTAACAATATACGGCTGCGGGGGAATCCCCGAATCAGTGTCAGATGCAGAATAGGAGGCTTACGTATGCGCATTGTTCAGACAAATATTGGAAGCTCGGAAGGGGAAAAAAAATCATACTTGACTGCACGCACCAAGTCTATACAGGCTTCCAACAGGCTAAGAATGTGCTGCCGGATGTACTCACCAGGGTACACCTATAACAGGTGAAAGAAAGAATAATGGGGGTAGCACGGAGGCGGGACAAGATCAAGTTTCAGGAAGCCTCAATTACTCTATACCAAGATCTGATGCAAGTGACTTTGCAGAGGCGGAAGAGCCTGTGGCTGGTGACTGGCTGATGGCGCAAAAGTGCAATACTGCCCTGTGGGCTACGATTTGAAAACGGAGGGAAGCCTTATCATATAACAATGGAGGAGGAATCGACAGAGCTGTTGGAGGGGGAGGAACTGAGCCAGCGGGCTCACGAACTGGGAGAGAAACCGGAGGAGAAAGGCCAGTGAAAGAAAGAAGGTTGGAGGGCAGCAAGGCCGCATCCCAAAGGACAAGGTTGGGGTGAGCGGGCTTCACCGGACACCTGGAGGCATGCAGAGCTATGATGAGCTTGATTTGAGGTGGGGGGTGTATTGCATTGGGAGAGGGGCTGGTGGAACCAAAGGGAGGGGTTACGTCAGTGGTATTCAGGACATGGCTTTATTTTGTTCATTATAAATACTTGTTACATCTATTTCTGGTTTGGGAGAGGCGAGATTGAAAGATAGCTTAATGCCCACTAGCATTTATTGTGATTCATTTGTTGATGAATGGGGGTGATTCAAGGAGGTAGAGGAATTGCCCCGTGTGGGCTCAGGAAACGGTTTTAACCCGGGAAGAGGTGCATATCCTCGGGAGGGGAGAGTGGAGTTTCGTGCACAAACGAGGGGAGCGAGAGAGGTAGGGGGAGGGGCAGCATGTTGGAGGTGAGGGGGTCCATCACATGTTTTTTATTGGATCAATTGGCAGGGTGAGATATTACAGAAATATGGTGGTGGGCAGACTTATTTTGTGGCACAGGGGGAAGGCAAAAGGGAGGAACCTGAACAGTGATGGCTGAGTTGACAGTGGCTACCCTGAACATTCAGGGGTTAAACTCCCCCACCAAACGCAAATCCATACTTAGATGCTGTGGGAGTTGAAGGTCTCTATAGTTTTCTTGCAAGAGACCCATGTGTTGCTAGCTGATGAGACGGATGAGGCACACATCATATCCCCAGCAGGTCTATGCATCCATGGGGGAAAGAAGAGAGGGGTGGGTATATTGTTTTGGGGGTCAGCCGGGTTCACCAAACACTTTTTATACAGGGACCCAGAGGGTAGAGGTCCGATATTGAAGGGCTTGATCGTGAGCAAATTTATACCATGGTGGCGTTGTATGGCCCTAATGACGGCAGGATCAATTTGTTAAATCACTTGGGACACAGGTTCGGTGGGGTGGTGAAGGGCCAGATGGTGGTGGGAGGGGACTTCAATTGTGTGGTGGATCCACAAATGGATAAAACACTGGCCCGACCCATAACCATGACAGGCCTCAACAGCAGTTGGTGAGGTTTCTCAGGGAACTAGGGCTTATTGAAACCTGGAGGTTCTTTAGACCTGAAGCAGGGGGATTACACATATTGTTCTGTGGTCCAGAGGGGCTTTTCCAGGATTGATATGCTGATGGTATCGGTCTCCCTGGTTCCTTTGATTGTTTCAGTGGACATACGGTTGCGGTACGTCTCGGACCATTCTCCGGTCTTGTTACAAGTGGAGATGGGGTGGGGGTTATGATCAGAGAAAGCAAACCCTGGCGGCTCAATGACCTGGTGTTACGGGATAGCGCTCTCAGGGCCCACATAGAGGACACCACAGGGTATCATTTCTTGGAGAACAACACAAAGGGGATGGATTGGGGGCTGGTGTGGGATGCTGCAAAGGCTCTGTTTCGCGGAGAGCTCATTTAAAAAAACTGTGGCATTCTTACGGGCAGGAGAGGCAGTGCGTGTGTGGCACTAGAACTGGAGGTAGAAGCACTGGCAAGGGCCCACAAATGCAAAAATATATTGCGCTCTCTGCGGGAATTCCAAAAAGTCAGAGCCAAATTGGAAACACATGTGGCGGATAAATCCGTCCAGATGTTGCTCTAGACCAAGCAGTCTTATTACTGCAGTGGGAATAAGGACAACAGTTTTTTGGCAGCCAAGTTGCACAAACGGCAAAGTAGGAATTACATAGCGAATCTTCGGTCGGAGTCCAGGAACCTATGCGGGGAAGAGAGACAGAAGCAGCAGATCATGTAGGCCCACTATTGACAGCTGGTGGAGGCGAAGTGACTGGACCCCATAAATAGGAGGCCTTAATATGTCAGGCAGGGCTACCCAGGCTTTCGGAGGAAGACAGGGGGACGTTGGAGGGGAAGATCACAGCGGAGAACATGGATCAGGCTATTGACTCCCTTCCTCTTAACAAAACTCTGGGTCCAGATGGATTTGGGAATGGATTTTACAGGACCTTCAAACAATGGTTATTGGTGCCCTTGACAAGATTGTTCAACGGGATCTGGGAAAAGGGTCAGATATCCAAGGACATGTGTGTCTCTATCACCATACTGCTTCTCAAGCCCCAGAAGGAACCAGTAGAATGTGACAACTACCGTTCCATATCGTTGCTGAACAACAATGCAAATATTTATGAAATGGGACTGGCTCGGAGGCTGGCACGGGTCCTTCCACAGATTATCCATCCTGATCAGGCTGGGTTCATTGACAGCAGTCACATGCAGGACAATTAACTAGGCGGGTGGTTGACGTCATTGACTGGGGGACGCAAACAGTGCAGACATTTATAATCGCAGCGTTGGATGCGACACACCCTTTTGATTGTATGGGTTGTGGGCATCTCTGGATTACTCTGGAAGCCTTTGTTTGTGGCCCCATCTTTTCGCATATGGTATTAGCTAATTTTAGAACTCCCTCCATGAAGCAAGTGGTCAATGGGTGTTTCTCCGAGGAAATTGCAATAAGGCGGGGCATGCGACAGAAGTGCCCACTCGCGCCGTTGATATGTGCAATGGCCATGGAGCCACTTGCTAGTCTAATAAGGCCAGATGTGGGGCTCAAAGGAGTACAAGGGGACAGGAGCGAACACAAAAATCAACCCCTATGCTGACATGTTGTTATTCCTCTGGGGAAGCGCTCCGTCACTCAAGGGTGATGGGTGTATTTAGGGGACTTTGCTGCAGCATCAGGGTTTAGAATTAATTATACTAAATCCAAAACTTTGAATATAACAGAGGACCCGGAGGCAGTGGAGGGGTGGCGGGACGTGTTCCCGTTCCAGTGGGCGACTTGGAAGTCAAATCGTTGGGTATCACGCTGACCAAGATTAACTGTCGTTATACAGGGCTAATGTACCCACCCCGCCCTTGTGGGCGAAACTGAAGGGCAGCCTCCAGAGGTGGCATAAACAGGACCTCACGTGGTTCCCGCGCATAGCCGATCTTAAAATGACCCTGCTGCCAACATTTTTGTAGGTGGTGAGCTCCCGCCCACTTATGATACCAGTGCCTCAGATCCGGGCTCTGCAGAAGGAGATGTTCTCATTCATCTGGGTTAAGGAAGAAGCCCAGTGTTCCTAGAAAGGTCCTGATGAGGTTGGTACACACTGTGGTATTGGAGGTACCAGACATCAGCAGATATTTTCTGGTGGGACAGATGGCCCCTATGTTGTAATGGTCGGGACAAACGGGTTTAATGGGGTGGTGTGACCTGGGGCAATGTACCACTTCCATATCATTAGGAAACATGCCATTCCTTAGTGGCCAAGCCAGGTGGGCCAGATGGGTTCTGCTCCCTGCCACCAACTGTGCATTACGGCACTGGAATAAGGCGCTTAGGCGAAGAGGGATTTTAACAGGGCTAAGCCCATTTACACGGGTGAAACATAATCTAGATTTTAGCTTGGGCTGGTCCGAGGGGTTTTGGGAAGGGTGGTGGAATGGAGGTCACGATTTGGCATTAGCTGATTTGTTAAGGAGGACTTCCCCCCTCTCATTTGAGAAGATGAAGGTAAAATTCAGCTTGGACGATAGGTTAGACATTGGATTACACAAAGGGGAATCCGAGAGGCGGGTGGTAGAGCGCCCAGCGGGTTGGAGACATCGATCAAAGAAGGGGTGGTCAGGAGAAGGGTTTCGCACATATATAAGTTGCTGAAAGGGTCGACCACGGGGGACAGGCTCTTATACATGGAAGAGTGAGACAGGGACTTGGGGGAGGTTATCGTGCCTGAGGTTTGGAAACAAATATGGTGCAGGGCACACAAGGCATCTAAGTGTGCTACAATAAAGGAAGCTGCATACAAACTCTGCTTCAGATGGTATCTAACCCTACAGAGGCTACCTAGAATGCACCAGCAATACTCCCCCCCCCCTGTGTTGGAGGAAGTGTGGGGCGGCTGGGGGGCTGATGCACATGTGGTGGATCTGCCTAAAAGCCCAGTTATATTGAAAAGAGATTCTGGGGCATATTAAGGACATTACGGGGGCTCAGCTACCACATGCTCCTCTGGGAGCAGCGGAAGAAGGTGTATACGCAGCAAGTGGGTCGCGGGCTACTCTGCTCACGCATATGCTCATGGCGGCCAGAATGGTGGTGGCTCACCAGCTGAAAAATCTGCAGGGTGCAGGCGTGGCTCTGTGGTGGGTTCGACTGTATGGGGTATTATCCATTGAAAAGGTAGTCAGGCTGTCTCTGGGATCCTATCAGACGTACCTAAAAGTGTGGTCTCTGTTCTACGAATGGGTGAAAGATCAAGAGCACCATTTCCATAAGCCTTTTCTGTTAAAGAACCTTTCAATATTATAAAGAGCCCTGGGGCATTGATGTATGGGCATTAGGCGGCTCTGGGAGGAACTGACTCTAAACCCAAGGACATCATGCTAATCACTCATGCCACAGTGTTATGTTATGTTCTGCTGGTTCTTTAATTCAGCTGTTTTTCCTTATTTGTTTTTCATTTCCTGTTATTCAAAACATAAAACTTCAAGTTCCAGAATGGCTAATGTGCAGCAACATTAAGGACACTTGTGCTAATGTATGTAAGATGTATAATTGTACACTTTTTTCATCAATGTAACTACAATAATAAAGATAAGTTAACAACAAAAAAAAGAATGGAAGGAGGATCCGGTTGAATCATCCTCAGTGATAATGGCAGTCTCCTATCACCAGAGACTTATGGGTTAAATCTGGTTCCATTCGACGTCCCAACCATTCAAAAACAAGACATCCAATCCCTCTTAAATCAGTTTCCAGAGGTCTTCGATGAGCAACCTGGGACAGTTAAAGGCATATATCATCATACTTGCACACCATCAGGTATAATAATAGCCTTAAAACCTTACAGAATCCCCGAAGTCCAGAAAGATATCATTGCGCAAGAGGTAGAGAAGATGTTAGAAAATGACATTATAGAGCCTTCCTACACTCCATGGTCCTCGTCTCTAGTTGAAGTAGTCAAGCCTGCTCAGTCGTGGAGGTTCTGTATCAACTTTCAGAAACTCAATGTGTTCTCACAATTTGACGAATGCCCAATGCCCCGAATTGATTACCTCATTGACAGATTGGGTCCTTCCGTATATCTCTCCACGATAGATCTGACTAAAGGCTACTGGCAAGTTCCTTTAAATCCTGAAGAAAGAGAGAAAACAGCCTTCTCCACCCTGAATGGACTATTCAATTTTAAAGTCCTTGCATGCGATTGAACAGCGCCCCAGATCCCTTTCAAAAGATTCATGGATTGAATATCAAGACCATATCCAAGCATTTGTACGCCTATCTAGATGGCATAGCCATAAAAAGCAAGTAAAACAATGCAGGCATAATACAAACATCTGGCAAATACATCTATTAGTACATTATTGGGTGTCGCTGTCACAAGCATGCAGACCCAAATACTGTTTCTGCCCAATATCAATTGTAATATGGGGAGCAGGTGCAAGATGGGGATGGGAAGCAGGTGCACGTAGATCTAGGTCACCTGGCCTAAGCCCCGCCCACTTGGTGCCTTCCAGGTTGCCGCTCTTTTTCCCCACTTAGCAAGCCCCACCAACCTGGCGCCTTCCAGGTTGCTGCTCTTTTTCCCTACTTATGGAGCCCTCCAGCCTCTTTTCCTTTGCAGGTGGGGAGCAGGTGCTAGTGGATCTATGTCACCTGGCCTAAGCCCGGCCCACCTGGTGCCTTCCAGGTTGCTGCTTTTTTTCCCCACTTAGCAAGCCCCGCCCACCTGGTGCCTTCCTGGTTGCCACTCTTTTTCCCTACTTAAGGAGCCCTCCAGCCGCTTTTCTTTTGCAGATGGGGAGCAGGTGCAAGTGGATCTAAGTCACCTGGCGCTTTCCAGGTTGCCGCTCTAATTCCCCACTTAGCAAGCCTCACCCACCTGGTGCCTTCCTGGTTGCTGCTCTTTTCCCCTACTTAAGAAGCCCTCCAACCTCTTTTCCTTTGCAGCGGTGGAGCAGGTGCAAGTGGATCTAGGTCACCTGAACTAAGCAACACCCACCTTCTTAGCCCTACCTCTTCCTTCCTGCCCTTAACTCTTAGATCAAGGGTGTCTCTCACCCGGGCGTCCGAAGTGAAGGGCTGACAAGGAAAAGGGCAATTCCTGTTTGGACCTGGGTAGACGAAGCAAAGGGCAATTCCTGTTTGGACCTGGGTAGACGAAGAAAAGGGCAGTTCCTGTTTGGACCTGTTCGGATCAGGAGGACCCAGGGCCCGACTCCCTGCTTAGACAGCAGATGAGCATGCACCAACATGTGTTTATTCCCTCTGTCCCTTGTGCCCCCCACCATTCTCGCACACAGGTTTTGCCTGTTTTGCTTGATTCTTCTACCCTGCCCCCCCCACCCCCAGCCTACTTCTGCAGGAGTCTGTCCTGATACATTCTGGTTTCACCATCACCGTCTTGTGGGCAATGCTGGATTTGACTTGTATGGACTTCATTAATTCACTGTGCGTCACCCTTTCTCATGCTGGACTTCCTTTGCATCTTGTACTCATGGTGGCCCTGAATCATGCTGTTCCCATCTTCATCTTGTATCCTGGCTTGCACCATTATGTGTTACTACTGACTTCTGCAATTGTATTCGCTCTCCCCTTTTGCTTCTCCACTCTTTTTGACTGCTTACTCTCTGTTCTCTCCTCCTCTCCCTTTCCCCCTTTCCCCCCCTCTCTCTCCCCCCTCCCCTTAATTTCTTCTATGCACTTACTCTATCAGAATTGTCCCTGGACCTAGTATGATAGCAACCTCATCTGTCTCCTCCCCCTCCCCTTACTTGTTTTTTTCATCCTCCCCAAACTCCTCCAGCACTATCTGAAATGTCGTCAGGCCTAGTATGATAGTCGCTTGTTTTTTTCCTCCCCTACCTTTCTGCACCCCTCTCCCTCACCTTTTGTTTTTCTCCGGCTCTACCAGAAATTTCGTCAGTCTTAATGTGGTAGTCGCCTGTCTGTTTCCGTTTCCTTCCCGCTCTCCCCCTCCCTTCCTTATCTATGTCCTAGCTCTTGCACTATCTGAAATGTCGTCAGGCCGAGTACGATAGTTCATTTCACATCCTTACTGTTCATGGCCTGTAAGAATGTCATTGTATTTACCCTTGTTCAACCCTTGCCTTGAAGCGCTTTGAAACACATTGTGTATAGGCGCTATATAAATAAAATATCATATATATGATCAAATTGTGGAGCAAGGCTAACTACGCCAGCTAGAAATGAGTTATAGATCCAATTTCATTTTGTGGCATATTCCTTGAATAAAAGGCTCTGAAGTAAGGAGTTTGGTAAGTTTGGCTGTTAATTGATTGGTATTCCTTTGAAACTAATTGGAATGAAACAAAAATAAATTGGATATTAGGGCTACAAATCATGTATGCATTGGTGGATGCTCTATGTCCTGACCAATTCCATAAATCTTATACACCTTGGCAGGTGCATTTAGACCAATTGCTGATATCCAAACTTGATTCACTGAAAATAATTATTCTCTTTGGAACGTGATGCAAAGAAAACATTTAAAGAGTTCCTCCAAAGAAGAAATTAAAACAATTCTTCAGAAAAAGATTTAAATTCCTCAAAATTAAATTCCTCTACACGTATTTCACCACTGTAGCTTTGTGGCTCTTCAGGAGGGATTGAAAACAAATAACTATTCTCTACTTTAGAGACTTATTCAAAGATTTCCAGGGTGCATATAAAACATTTTATGACAAAAATGAAATAAGAAGGAGAATGTAATAAGTAGAAGTAAATAATAAGTGGAAGTAAATAATAATACAAAATGCCATGTTATGTGATCATCTAAGTAATGCCAACTCACCACATATTGCTCTTTTTGGAAAGGAAAAAGGAAAAGTGGGAATCCTCTGTGTTGGGTGGATGGCCCTGTTTGGAGAATAGCTGAGTGTCAGAACAAATCACACTGTCAATCAATAGCTGTCTGCGAGATGCAAAGTGAGGGCTAAGGAAATTAGATATAAGGGCAAGGTGAGCCCTGGAGAAAAAAGAGGTAACAGGTATATCTGGAAGGTTAACTCTCCAATTGTTGAATCAGACTGAATATGATAAACCAGTCACTCCTTCTAAACCATAGAATGCCGATCCTGCTGGATTCAGCATTCTAAAATGGCTGTCTAAATAAAAAAATGCTTGGGACATCATTGCATACGCGTACATGGATGCGATGTCA
The DNA here is from genome assembly GCF_040938575.1 of Ambystoma mexicanum. Classification (NCBI taxonomy): domain Eukaryota; kingdom Metazoa; phylum Chordata; class Amphibia; order Caudata; family Ambystomatidae; genus Ambystoma; species Ambystoma mexicanum. The sequence goes on along the minus strand of NC_090936.1, from coordinate 98,102,151 downwards.
CTGCAATTCTGCGCTACGCCGCCATTTTGAAATGCCATGAAAAACAGGCAAACAGTAGCTGATACCCATCATCTTGCAGTGCTGCGGAAAAACATGCTAAACAATAACTGAACCCTACATCCAAAAACGTGCCTAACAGACTACTGAGTCTAATGTAATAGAGTATTGAAATAGATTGAATGGACTTGTTTATAGAAGAGGTGTTGGAAGAGCACAACTTGATGAAAAATATGCTGCATGAGATTCAATGACCAATTGAAAGTTGTAAATAGTAAAAGTGAATAATGAATATCAATGTCTAATTGGCATGAGTCGTAGTTACAATTCAATGCCAAGAATGCTTTGGTGTAAGTGCTTAGCTAATCCCCAGACCTGTCGCTAAATGAATTTTAAGTCGCTGCTAATGTGTGACATGTTTAGAGACAAACCTATGTGTGATTCTTACAGAGGGTATACTCATAGATGCATGGGGATTGTGTGGCGGATGTCAGTGGTTAGCTAGAAGATAAAATGGGTAACAAGCAAGGGGACAGGAAAAGGTGTAGAATAAGAGGATTAAATCATAGGATTTTAAAGAGTTCATTGTCTTGATTCATGCCAGAGAAACAAGTGTCAATGTTACTGATCCACTTGGCTTCTTTCTGCCATAAGAGGTGTTCTCTGTTACCTCTTCTCGGAGGCATGTCCATTCTTTCAAGCCCTACGCAATGCAGGAGTTCCGGTCTCTCCTTGGAGTGTTCTGTGGTGAAGTGTACTGCTAATGGATATCAAGTATCTTTGTGATACAATAGGGCTTCATGTGCGTGCATTTGTGCTTTTCACATTCAGTGGTCACTTGGTTAGAGGACTGTTCACCTTTCAAATATGTTGCGGTGGATACCACTTGTTTGCAGTGATTTCTTTGCTGAGTCTGAGTATAATTAATCTAGTGCTTTAAAGGACGGGCCTCTTAGGTGTGCATTTATCCCATTCACCTTGATTGGTTTTATGACTAGAATAAAGCCGATTTGCAGTCCATACATCCCGAGATGCATACATTGAAGGACCTTTGTTTAGATATAGAAAGTGTTTGTGACGTCAGACGTTCGGGGTCTGATGTCACAAACGTTCTAGCATCATCAATAATATAAATACATTAAAATGCAGTGCCTTTCTGAACAAGTAGAACCGTGCTCCAGATGAGATTTTGAGGTGGTAGTATTTTACTCCCTATTTTTAAACTTTGAAAGTAAATGTGATTTGAAGAGAGTAAAACATGAGTTGTCTCCTTTGCAAGAGAGTAAAATGTATGCGACATCCAGCCAACGTGTTCAAACACTGTATGGAAATCATAACTATATGTCAGCTTTCAGAATTGTGACAGAATACACCTTTCATTATTTCTCCATCGTCTAGCCATTTGATCTCTCCTGTATATATTTAAATGTTGAACTCACAAAAACCTAGCCAATTACATAGTAAAGCAAACATGAATTGTATTGTGTGTTTTGAGGTTCGATAGCAGAATTGTCTTTTGATGTTTAATGAAAGTACTAATTTCCTGGAACTATTACTATCTAATGGTATGCCAATGTTATGATACGACAGTGCAGAGAGGCAAGGACCTCCATGCTAAATTCTAAACCTAATTTCATGGACAAATTGTTATTTATATAACGCTTTTGGCAAAGTGCTGTACATAGAACATATTTATCACAATCAGCACCAAACCGAAGTTGGTATTCCTTTATGCACCTCAAAAGGATGAAAGGCTGAGTTGGCCTTGCTGGGATTCAAACCTGCAACATACAGATCATGCACAGATAGCAGCAATGAGTGGCCAACTGGCTGAGCCATCTTATTGGCTAACATCCTTCAGAGGTCGGTAAACTGAGTATCGACTGAGGTATAATAAATCACAGTGCCTGGATGTTGGATGAACCATGCATGAAGTGCTACATAAAGTTAAATACCTATCTGGATTGTCAAAGGGATACGTTTTGCTGCGTTTCTATTTCAATTACAAATGTAATTTTCATATGTTTTTGAACAGCGCTTGCACTTCCTGGAGAGTCAGGTTTTGGGTGTTTTCATCGTTACCGTAGATTTCTTAGAATACCATTACTTCAAATGTGATTTCAGCTAATATATATCACAAAAAAAGATAAGGGAAATGGTATATGTGTAATGTATAATAGGTGAGGTGTATAAGTTAAGGTAGGTGGGGTGAGGAGGGCTGCGGGGGGTCTCCCCCCGCATTGAAAATAAATAAAAAAAGAAAAAAAGGAGATCTGGTTTTTCGGTGAAATCTCCAGTAGGAGAAATATATTCAAAGAAATCACAATCATACGTTTTAATTGTAGTCTTGAAGATTTGAGAGACTATAGCACCTGTGATTGGTGTACTGACACTCACTCACCCTTGAGCAAAGACTCTGCAGCCACTGACCATTTATAATAATGTACCCATTGACTCCAAGCTTGAATGGATGTAAACTAGACCGTGCATACGCATCATTTAGCACATTGCTTTTAGAATTGGATTGTAAATTAAATTATAATTGTAAAAATGATCTGCCTCCGCATGATCATGCACACAGCACAGGAACTCTGAAAAATATAATAGTGTAATAATGGTTTGCTTTCACTGAGGAAAAAGAGCTTAATTTGTTACAAAAGATGAATTCACAATTGCAACTTAGTTTTCCATCTTATTAATTATACAATCCTAAAATGCTAGGAAAATAAATATACACAGTGCTTCCGTTTGCTTCATGAGCATGTACACACTACACAGCAGAAGCTTAACAGAAATTCCTTTTATCACGACGTGCGGTTTCTTTTTTGATAGGCTTCAGAGAAAAGAATTCTGTTTCAGAGGCTTTTCTCCATGGCTTGCAATGACATGCATGTAGATAAAAATCAAACAAAGCGTTCTGGATTCTGTCAAGTAACCTGACAGTTGCACTGCCCTCTGCTCTAAACTTGTGCATAAATGTACGCAGGAAAATAATAAAGCGGTTGTATTTACAAGATATTCATGCGTACAAAGGCCAGGTACGACCCTTACCTGAAGGCCTGCGTGGAACACCACATTCTTTTCCGATTTTGCGGCATAACAGAGTGAAAGAGCACAGTTTCTAAACGTGAATGCCACATGTGATACTTTTATGAATACTTTTGCATTGAACAATGAAGGTTTAGGCTTGATACAAGCCGCTTCTGCAATATTTCAAGGGCTGTTGTATTAGAACAGCTCCGTTTTTTATTTGGCAAATAAATATTTGGATAGTTTTGGTTTTATATATGCTCTTAGGATTGGAGGCTTTGGCTGACGACATGCATTATTTTTAAGAGACAATAATTGGTTACTTTTGACAATATTAGTCAGAGGGATTACAAGGATTCGTCATTATGTATGTTTTCTTTCAGACTGAAGGAACGGCCGGATCATCAGCAAACCCCTAAAAAAAAGTGTTTGATTATTGATTGCTACTTACCAATCCTGAACGCAGGCGGTAAGGAAATAATTATTGTGACATGCTGGGTGTAATGCGGATGGTTAGGCATCTTAGAGAACAGGGCCTTGACATTAGGAATTCTTAGGTTCACTATGTGTTGATTCACAGGACATATCGCGTTCTTTTCGGATAACTTAACTACTCTCAAAAGGACTATTTTGGAAGTACTTTGATAACATTGTGTGCATCGAGCCGCATGCACAGAGGTAACTGGAGTACGTTGATATGTTAGCACCAATGGAGGGGGTGTATTATTAACATACCTTTTTATTAGACAATATCTACAATATATGCATTCCTATTGTTAAAGGGCATATTGGGAAAATAGTTTCCCTATTTTTTAACTTTTTTCTATTTTAAGTGTGCTATTGAAAGTGGAAGGCAATTTTGAGCAATTGCTCAGCCGCAATTTATGAAAGTTAATAGTTTTCACACCTTACATGGGCCATATAATTTGGAGCATGAGCAGTGTGTGGTCTATAAGGAACACAATAGAGACAGTTGAGAATTTTTTTATGGTGGTGGTTTTAGTGGCGTACCACAATCAAACAAATATTTAGGACACAGATGAGCACTGGTCTTGGTGGCTTTGTTTGCAAGTGCAAGTAAGCATTTGTAGTAAATAAAAAAAATGCACATACAAAACTAATATTAGTTATCTCCCTCCACCCCTTTAACCCATGATAGGTACCTGATGTATGTTATTCTGAATGCACATATGGATACAACGTTCTCTTTGAAATGTGAACCCATGTACATTTGGTAATGTATCAATTTATATTTGTCTTTTTATGTTCTTGATTTATGTTTTTGTACTGTTCTGTATTTTATTGGGATTTTTGTAGCCCTGAGGAAGACCTGCTGTTATAGGTTGAAACACGTGTAGGCTACCCATTAAAAAGAACAATTGTACTAACTAATAAGGTTTCATTGATGACTTCTCTGACTATAACTGCATATGGGAGAATCTGTATACAACATAGTTTTCCTTTTCATATTTCGACGTAATGTGGGCTTAGTGCTTTGGTCACGCGCCCTTGTGGGCTCCTGATATTTTGCATTAATTCCTTCATCATCCTCATCTAATTACTTTGGTTGTGGGAGTTGGAGTCCACTGATGTCACTTGATGCCTAATATCTGGAGAATCTCTTTCAATGATTCCATATGAAAGATCAGTTCTATATGAAGGGGAATAAGAAATGAAAAGGGTTTTCTTGGAGCTTTTATAGATGTATATTTGACCTAAAGGGTGTTGAGAAAAGATTTATTTTCCCTAAAGTGGGGAACAAACGTATGGTATTGGGTATGAGGGGGTCTTCCTCATTGGCAAATGGGGGCTGCCACATCTCATCCAATGAAGCTATGACATTTCCCTGGTAGTTGTCTCCTCCCATGTGATCTCCCTCATATAGCCATCCCCAGGGTCAGGATCAGGTAGCAGCTGCCGTCCCCTGGCCACATGGGAGGGGGTCACCCTCGGAGAACGGTGATAAGTCCATCGGATTCATCACATATTCTACTGGGATTTTCATATAAAGTATAATGAGATTGTGCAAACTAGAAACCCACTTGCATTTTCTAACTGGGAGTTTACCATGATTGTCAAATTAGGAGTTTAATGGAATTGCAACACAGGAACTGTACAGGGGTTTTCAAAAGTGCTATGGTTGAATAAACTTGGAATATATTGCCATAATCAAACCGGGAATATACAGGGATTTTGGCAACTGGGAATGTCAAACTAGGCCTTTCTGGGATCGGCACATTTGGAAAACAATGGTACTTTGAAAACTGAAAATAGAGGTGTTACCAACCAGGTAAACTAGAGAAACTTTGAAAAGCTGAATCAAACATTGTACATTTAACTAATGGTTTATAGTCCACAGTATTTTGTACTTTTGCAATATTTTACCTTTGTACTCAGATTATTTTGTTGCTTCTTTTTAGCTGTTGTACCAGCCTCCGAAAATGAATTTCTGATAAGGTTTGCACTTTATAAATGCCCTCAATAAAATTAAAATAATAAAATAAACTCGGAGCATATTCGGTTTGACAGAGAGAGATACATTGGGACAGTTCAAATGCAGACTAAACTGTGGTTGTCTGAAGATTTCTTTGGTGCTTTTTTTATTGCAGGCATGCACTGCTGGCTCTGAAAGCAGCACATTTATAGGTTCTGCTCAAACTGGAAACTAGCAATGCTGTGTGTAAGAGCGTGCCACACTTTAGTGTTTTCATGCGCAGTACGGCTTTGTTAGCGGGTATCGCGCATTGACATACACGTGCTGACACAGCATCACATCATCACGCAGAATTAAAAAAAAACAATGGATGGACGGGAACATGCCGGATGACAACAAACTGGCATCTTGGTGTTATTGGCGGTGGAGTCACTGGGGCACTCAATGAGGGCCTGCCCCTGCAGGACTATGTCCCCTCATAGCATCCAGTAGCAGAGAGGCCTCATCTAAGACCAAGAGTAGCGAGAGGTATGCCAATGCAGCACCAGGTGGAGGAGACTGCTTTGCCGCAATTCAACAGGACATCATAACTGGAGACAAAAGCAGGATGGCTGGGTCAGATGAAGATATGGCCCCTTTGACAGCACCTCCAATGCCCTGCACAGCAAGTAAGCCAGGAACATCTTCAATACTGTAAGGGTGCAGAAGAACGAGTCTAACACGCTGGTGGCATGTTTGTTGACAAAGACTTTATTTATAAAGTTACAGAAAAGAAAAATAAACGATCTTGCCCTTTCGCCCGGTGGGGTTGCCCTACCTCAACGAAAATACTAAGGACTCTGTCAGGATGTCCTGTAAAATAAAACGTCCACCATCCTGTGTCCAAACCTAATTTCATCCCTTACACTAACCAAGGAAAAACTGGGCATATTCTGGATCCAGAAGGCGGCCCGTATCGATCTCGATATAAATTCAAATGTTCATTTCTAGAAGAGGGGACACAATGAATGGTTCCATGTTTTAATATCCCCACAAAAATATTGCCATATAAAAATATTGCCATATTTTTGCGGCAATATTAAGGGATGTAACCTGCGGGGGACACCCTTGCAACACCTTCATTATTTTTAAATGAGCGGGGGACACCCCTGCTTCCACAAAAACCCAAAATATTGCCTATGGCCATTACAGAGGACCACATATATGGCGATATTTTTGGTGGGGATAATATGTAGTGATACCCAATGAATGATCTTTAGCTTGAAAGTTCTTGCTTTTAAACGTTCTTCCAAACGTAAACAAAACACAGCTTCCAAGTATCGGGGCAATCTCTTCCCCATCTCTTTTCACAGCTCACATGTGTAGTGTCACATCTAGTTCACTATTCTGTCAGACTTGGCTGTAGCTTTCCTTATCACAAAATCAAAACACAGTTCTCAACTATCAGGAGTGAAGTCCCTTCCCCTGTTCTTTCCTCTGCTTGCCAATATGGTGTCAAGTCAGGTGCACTATCCTGCCAGACTTGACAGTAGACTTTAAAGTTCCACCAAACGTCTAATCTTTTGGTCTTTCAAACGTTCACAAAACAAAGTTCCCAAGTATCAGGGGTGAAGTCTCTTCCCCTGTTCCTTCTCTTGCTCACAGTGGTTGCGTCAGGTCTGGCTCAGTATCCTGCCATACTTGATTATAGATTCCCTTATCACGAAACAAAACACAGTTCCCAAGTATCAGGGGTGAAGTCTCTTTCCCCCTGTTCTTTCTTCTGCTTGCCAACATGGTGTCAGGTCAGGTGCACTAACCTGCCAGACTAGACTTTAGAGTTCCACCAAATGTCTATTATTTTCAAAATGGGTCCTCAACCCCTTTATTTAGCTTCTTGTACCCTTCTTTCCCCATCACGTGGGTCTCAGACCCCTCTGGGCGGTCTTGAATCTCCACAACCTGTTCTGTGGCTCTGCTTAGGATTCCTCCAACATGCTTTGGGCCCTGTCTGTGTGCCTTTTCTGGTTTCTGTGTGTCCCTGACCACTGTGTGTGCTGCCCAGTTGTTTTTTTCAATAACGTGTTTATTGATTGATTCAAGTGCAACTGCATTTCGTTAACAAAGCATTGGTATAATCACAGTTTCGGTTTTACAGAAAGCTCAGCATTGTTCATCTATAAGTGTGCAGTTTACATCGGCTGTTAATCACACCTTGCTGTATCACACCTGATCTTTTAAACATGTTTAAGCCTTTTTAACAGTATATCCTTAACCAGTCCATCTTCTCACGTTTAAACCTAATGTCAATCCATACCGAACATCCATTAGTAGGAAAAGAAATACATTAAACAAGAATAATAGGCAAATATAACAATATAAATAAAAATAGAAACCAACAAAGTTCTCGTGTGGGTATACAACTAATTATAAACATAGTTCTGGGTAGTAGGTTTTGCACTGTGCAGCAATGAGAAAGATGACATCTCTTGTGGTTTGTGGTGAATGTTAGGGTTATCTGCAGACCTGGACAAATGCAATGAGTGGGGCCCAATCTGAGAAGTACCTCGTAGTGTCCCTTTCATTGCCGCCTCAATCCTAGACATCACAGCCACATACTAGACCTTTGCCCACCATTCATTCATGCCTGGAATGTTTTCTGATTTCCAGTGTTGTGCGATTGTCAGTCGCGCTGCGATTAAAAAGAAGGTAACCAATCTGGAGCTTCTAGCCATCAATTTATAGTGTCCCTGTGCATCCTCACTTCCCAGGACTAAACCCAGAGGATTACGTGATAGGTTGAATCCACAGATTTCTTTCATCTTGATGGCTATGGTCCGTCAAAACAGTTGTATTTGAGGGCACTCTCACCACATATGGAAGAAAGGCCCCCTGGGTCATTGTAATGCTTGAGCTAAAACATGGCGCTGGTGCGCAGTGTATTCTGGGGGCACTCAGAGCGATAATGGATATTTACTTCATGCCACGTGAAAAGCTGTACTTATTTCGCTGAGAGCTGAATTTACTTTGCTGAAGAAAACATGCTTTCCAAACCTGGTATGCAGTCAAGGACATTCTGCTGGGAAAGCTGGCTTTGTTATGTCTTGTTATGAGTTATGGGACTGTTTTCCGTGGCGCTTGTTCTTAGAGGAGGGAAGGGCTTTGCTCCTTGAGGTTACTGTCGGTTGATCCAGCTGGCAACCAATGGTTGCCCATCAATGCGCAAGTGCATTTGCCAGAAGGTTCGAGAATTTACATCCCCTTTTTAAGGAGTGCATATATGCGGAACCCCTCAATGGTCAGACAGGACAAGTACAAAGACCTCAGTCGGAGGGAGGACGCTTCCGTCCGGCATACCTGTGGGCCGGTGTGCTCTCGGCCTGGCTGTTATCAGGGTCTTCCAGCCGCTTCTGGCGAGATGAGGGATTCAGTTACACCCACGGTGATGTATTTTCTTTTGAATTCTCTGTCTTTTCTGTGATTTATTTCTGTGTTATCACTTGTTGCTTCCAAGGTTTGAATAAATAGCCGTATATATCCTCATTATTTTCTAAGAGTGCGTGTGGTTGTAAGTCATTGCGTCGTCTACCTGCGTTTAAAGTATTGGCTCTGCAATTGCACTGGTGATTAATGACTGTCCGTTCACTTTGGGCGAGCAATACATTTTTGGCGCTGTGAGCAGGGTTATTTGTGATGAATTGTTCCAGATAATAAAGAATCTGTTTGAACGCAGATAGGCTTTGTTTACATTGCAAGTGAAAGTAATTTGGCAGCGAGTGTTGAACTGTGTTAATCTTTTTTTTTGTGTGTGTGCGTCCCTGTGCGAGTGACTGCAGTGTGGAAAGGAAAAAATATATAGATATAAAGAGGTTTTGTACAGTATTGCAATGATGAATAGTTTGTTCAGGAAAAAGTGCGTTCCTGCTGGCAGTGAATGTTCTGATGTTATCATTCCAGGCTGGACTAAGAGCCCATATGATAAATTGGCCCAGGTGTGGGCATGCGGCGCGGGGCTAAGTGAAACATGGGATCAGGGATTGGGAGATGCTGATCCGGCTGATGTAATGTTGTGCTTACAACAAGTTTCAGTGGAAAGGGGAAGGGAATGCGCTGCGCTGGGTAGGCGGGGTTGGGTCCTCCTGCATTCCTATAGGAAAATACATCAAAGGAATTTGGAAATGAAAAATGAGATTTTGCGATTGGAAAGAGAGCTGGCTGCAGAAAGGCAGACTGCGTTAATGCAGCAGATTCAAATGAAACTTTTTAAAGATAAGGCTGACACATACCAGGCCGTGGCCGAGAGGGCAGCAGTCAGAGTAGCCCGGTATAAGTATAGGAAAAGACGGGGAGGGGTCAACCAAAGAAAGGTGGCAGCTGTAATCGCTACCGCCAGTGTGGACTGGGATCCGGATAATTGGGATGGTGACATTTTTGACTCAACCAGTCCAGAGAGTAGTTCAGCAAATGAGTCAGACCCCAAAACGGAAATTAAGCAGAAGACAGTGGTTGCTAAGCTAGTTAGAAGACAGCAAGCCTGACCCCACCCGCAGAATCCTGCAGGCGGGGTTGTGGATTTAACCATGCTGGAGGACTACACCTAGCAGGAGGTTAGGGAAACTATTACCCGTTTGAGGCAAAAATCAGGGGAACCTTTATTGACATGGATGTTGAGGTTGCTAGTTGGGGGCGCTGCGGGGTTGTTGGTAGATTCCACGGACTCACAGCGTTTTCTACCCTTGTCAACTGACACCAATGTACAGGAGGTCTTAAGGGCAAGAACGCCCCCTGATGAGAATGGTCACGATTCGCAGGTGTCTTTGTTGCACCTAGCAGCCCAAGCATGTAACCGTAAATACCCCATTACCACAGATTGGCCTAGCGAGGAAACAAAGTGGTATACTTTGAAAGAGGCAATTCAAAAGGTCAGAGAGCATGCTATGAAAGAGGCAATTCACGTAGATGCTCCAGGACACATGGGGGCCGTGCCGCTCTCAGTTTCAACTAGAAATATGGTGATCAGAACTGCACCGCCCGCATACAAAGTTATGACTTTGCTCGTAGGTATGACGGGCAAACCCACTGATGAGGTAGTGGATGCCATTCGGCAACTGGCAGATTTAGGGGAGTGGGACAAGAGTGATGACAAGCCACGGGAGAGAGAGGGGTGCAGTGAGAGAAGAACTGAAGGCAGGAGGCAAGATTGTAGAGACTCCCGAGTGTGCAGAAAAGACATGTTTTTGGCTTTGTTAAAAGATGGTGTGCCACGAGAAGAAATTGATGGCATTGAAACTAGGGTAATGTATGAATTATACAAAAAGAGAGGGCTTGCAGCCAAAGAGCACTATAAACAGGTAGTAACCAAGCCACAGGGGGACACCTCACCTTCCGCTCCTCCTGAGGAAGAACAAGAAGAAGGGTCTATGGGGACACCTTCCCCGTACCAGCCAACATACGCTGATTTGAGGAAGGTGGGGAGTGCAATGCTAGAGGCAGAGTCAAGTCACACTCATTCAAAATTTGACTAGGGTTACGGCCAAGCTCTGGCAGCGTCTGCTCGCATAAAAGTTGATAGGCGGCCCCATGTAAATGTTAAGATTTTATGGGGGGCAGGAAATACGCAAGGGGTGCGAGCATTGATAGACCCCGGGGCGGAGGCCTCTCTGATTCATGGCAATCCAGCACGATTCAAAGGCAGACAATTTACTATTACAGGTCTCGGGGGAAAGGAGACCCCCACAGTACAAACTGAAGTGGAGATGAAAATAGGCAATTTGAATAGGCAGAAATACCAAGGCCCTCATTACGACCCTGGCGGAAAGCAACTGACCTGACCGCCATAGCGTAAATAGCGTTTCCGCCATGGCACGACAGAGTAAAGTGCGGCTAATTCTGACCCATCGGGCACGAGCAGTACGCCTTGGCGGAAGTGCAAAGTCCGCGATGGCGGAAATGTCCCCAAAACGCCCCTCACCGCCGTCGTACGGCGACCTAGGTGCAATTCCGCCACCGGACATAGCGGTCACCGTAAAGAGCGGCAATCGGAAAATACGGTGACCGTAAATATACGGAAACGGAAGCAAAAACATGGTCCCGGAACGGGAAACAGCACGCCGTACACCTATAAAATCAGAACATTCACACAACCATTAAAAACACTACCCTGAGAGACATCCCAACCCGTCATCCACCCTAGTGAAACCAAAACAATGGGAAAAGTAGCGAAAAAAGCGTGCGACCGCAAGCGGCAGGTCCACTTCTCACGTGAGGAACTCACGGTGCTCACAGAGACCCTCCAGGAGAATGCTGCCGTCGTCTTCTCGACGCAAATGACCAGGACGGCACTTGCGAACAAGAAGGCCATATGGGCCCTGGTGGCACAGCGGGTAAGTGCGGTGGGGACCGCACCCCGCAACCCACAGCAATGCAGAAAGCGATGGGACGACTTGCGGATACGCGTACGGAGCATACTATCCGCCAACCGTAACATTGCCACAGCTACCGGGGGAGGATCGGAATCACCCATCAAGCTGACCCCCTGGGAAGAAATCTGTGCCTCCACCATTGGAATGGAGACCATAGAGGGAGTCGGAGGGATGGAGAAAGGAGTGCAGACATCCGAAGAATCAGGTAGGTGGCCCAAATAAAACTATGCTAAAACCACAATGTCCAATCATGTGAAGTACCATGTGTCCACATAGTGCAACAGAAACACATGTCCAGGAGAACGTCCACTTACATTGGCCTGATAGCGGACATTAAAAGTCAAATTAAATAAATAAATAATTAAAATTCCTAAAAACACCCTCTACACGTGCAGCAGGCACCCCCTAACTGCAGGCTGCAATACAACTGCACCCTCAATCCACACAAAAATGAAACCACCTCCAAGGCCCTGACCCAAATCACCCTCAGGTACCACCCCAATGCATGTGATACATTGCCATTCCAATTTCCACAGACCCATTAATAACGCTCGCACTCCTTTACTCCACCACAGGGTCCGATTCAAACGACGAGCTCCAGGACACCCCTACCAGCACACCTGCAAAGAGGGCCAAGACCAACGGCCAAAGACCCTCCACCTCAGCTGCACGCATCAAGACACGGCAGCAGCACAAATCAAGTGGCAGCACACAGGAGGGGACTTCAACAGGCACCCCAGCAGCCAGCATGGCCACAACACCACCACCACCACAGGCCCCCCCAATGGATGCCACAGAAGGCACTGCATCTGGTGGCAGCAGCACCATAGGTGACACTGCATTAATGGCAGCATGCTCCGACACAGAAAACGGTGATGTCGATGTACGATCCATCCATTACCTGTCTCAATCCCCCTGTTTGTTTCATCCCGTACAACATGAGGATACCACGCAGGGGCACTCACAAGACGACGACTGGCCATCCCCCACAAGCCCTGTGTCAAGGCAACATGAGGTGATCAGCCCCTCTGTGACACCACCGCAAATGGCCATGGCCCAGCAGAGGCAACAGTCCCTCGACCAGGTGATCGTGCAACAGCAGCAACTGGCCACGCTCCTCAAGGACCATGCTGATGAATGTGGGGGTACCAAGGCAGCCATAGAAACATGTACAGAGACACTAAGGGCAGAAATGGAGAGAAGCACCGAGAGCCTGAGAGTACAAATGGAGAAAAGCACCGAGAGCCTGAGAGTACAAATGGAGAGAAGCACCGAGAGCCTGAGGGGGGAACTGCATGCGACGTCCAAAGACGTATGTGCTGAACTTGCCGCTGTGCGCCGTGTGCTCACTGAGCTCTCACAAACCCTTAGGGACATGCATGGACGTGAGCAGGCAGAGACATCATCCGTTGCAAGTTCCGTCCAGGGCAGCCCCCAACGTAGATCTGGGAGGAACCTGCGCTCCACAGGCAGGGGTGCCCCTGATACCCAGAGAGGGGGCTTGCAATAGCGTCTGCCCACTGACAATGAGCATCCTTGGACACTGGTGTTCGGAGGGGAGGTAGGAGGGTGGAGGGGGTGTGTTGGGCTTACTTGGGTGGCGGGTCGATGGGGTGTGTAACACAATTTCACATTTGCTATAAACATTTCACAATCATCCAATGAGATGTGTGGACATTGATCTTTGTGTACGAGGCCATCTTAGGCGTACAGTTCATATTGTGCATGTTCCAGACACACACAGTGCCACAACTCCCGTGTCCATGTATCAACCACCAGGCGTGAGTGCTAGAAGCATGAATCTATGATAATCTGACGAATTTCACGGCCCTCCTGTGCCTCGCGGACTCCTTGAGGTTCTGCCACATCCCCACCCACATCATGACCATATTCTGGTGCTTGCAGTTCTGCGTCAGGGGGCATGGGCACATTTCTACGTATGCACATGTTGTGTAGCATGACACATGCCATGACCATCTTAGCAACCTTCTCATGGCGGTACAGGAGTGCCACGCCAGACCTGCTGAGGCAGCGGAAACGACCCTTCAGTAGGCCGAATGCCTGTTCTATGACTACACGGGTACGTGAGTGGGCATGGTTGTAGTCCTCCTCATGCTGGTCCTGTGGGTTCCGGAGTGGTGTAAGGAGCCATCTCTTCAGTGGATACCCGGCATCACCTGTATGTGGACAATAAAGGATGTTTGAGGAATGACATTGCTACGTAAGCACCCCCCCCCCTTCCTGGCAGGTCATTGCCGCATCACATACCCCACATTATCATGCATGAAATGAGACTCACCGAGTAGCCAGGATCTGTTCCCTGCATGTCGCTCCATGTAGCGTGGTATTGTAGAGTTCCGTAAGACCATGGAATCATGGGTTGATCCAGGAAATCGGGCACAACAATGTGTAATGATCCTGTTTGAGTCACACACCATTTGTACATTAAGAGAATGATATTGTTTTCGGTTGCGGTACTGGGCCTCCATGGCATGTGGGACAACCAATTCCACATGGGTGCAGTCGATGGCACCAATGCAACCCGGTATGCCGGCAAGTGCATGGAATCCCACTTTTGTGTTCGTAATTTCCTGCTCCGAGCGTGGTAGAGAGATGTAGTCGTCTGCGTGCTTCAGGAGGGCATCGAGCACTTGCAATAGTGTCCGTGACAACAGTGGCTGTGAAATGCCATGCAACTGTCCGACTGTGTGCTGGTAGGTGCCTGTGGCCAGGAAGTGGAGTACAGACACCACCTTCAGTAGGGGTGGGATGGCGGTGGGGCTATCTATCATGCTGACAAGGTCAGCGTGTGTCATGTCCACAATGGCGGTTATGGTGTCCCGGTCCAAACGGTAGAGGGTGTGGATCTGCTCATCAGTGAGGTTGAACGGATGTGCTCGGAGGCGTGGGATTGCGGGCTGCCTGCGTGGTGGTAGTGGCTGTGCTGGTGGGCCTTGCTGGCCCTGCCTTGCCCTCCTCCTGCGTCTCCTCTGTGCGGCCGGTTGTTGTAGTAGTTGGTGTTCGTCTTCTTCTTGAAGTTGGAGTACTTGCAGTGCTATCAGGTCCCCCAGGGCCAACATCGCAAGTCCTGCCGGTAGCATTTTGGAGTGGGTGTGGTTGTGGGAGGGGGTTGGGTGTGCAATTTATGTGTTTCCAAGCTGTATAGCCTCCACCTGTGGTGATTCATTCCACCTGTGCAAGCTGCAATCCCCTTTGGGCGAGCATGTCCCGCACACAACGCTGCAAATCGACGCATGGCATCTTGCTATTACAATCATGTATTTCATCCCGATGGCAGTGAGATTTTGCTTCATATGTTAATTCTGCTATGCTCCCATTGTTTCACATACTATCTTTGCAGTCGGGAACATACTTGTGAAGGGTCCGTGGAATGTAGTACTCGATTAACGGTGGACCCTCATGCAGCGCTGTACCGCGGTTCACCGACGGGCGGGGCGTCCCATTTTTGAGTGTAGCCAGTTGCCATTTTCACACACTGCCGCACTAAATGGATGGATTTGTGATTTCAAGCGGTCACAGATGCCTTTTCGACGTGATGTTGCAAATGAGGAATTCGAAGGACAGCGCTTTCGGTTTCCAGCTAGCGGCGAGGAGACGCCCACAGGTCTGACTGCAGATAGAAAGTTCTATTGTTTAATGTCCTTGGGACAGGGGCCATGCCGAGAATGCAATGATTGATATGAATAGTATGGGATGCGCAATAGCGTAGTGGAGGATAAGGCAGGACGTTCCCAAATACATGTTACTTCACAACACTAGAATTCCGGCCTGGGGCACAGTGGATTTTGCAGACTGCATTAAGCACAGATTCAATGGAAATTTCTAATGTTATGTGAGTAAATAATCAGGCGTTTTTATACCGGGATGACGGAATGATGTATGGATGCATGGACAGATGATTTAATAGAGAGTCTGCCATGTACATGGCTTTTTGGAATCTATCAACTTCCTCTGCGCTATGTGATGCAGGGCTGCCATAGTGGGACCATCGTCTATCTGCCCTTGTTGAACCCTCCCTGTCTCGACGCGCCTTCAAACACTTGTGTCTATGCACGTTACTAATCCCATCTAATGGCTTCTGTTTTAACAGACGCATGCACACAAACACTCGTTTGTAATAGTGTTTTCACCTCGATTTATATGGTTATGATTCGCAAGTGATTATTGGGTGCGAATAATCCTTTTGAGTGGGCTAGCATGCATATGGCTGTGGATTTAGTGTGATCTTTGAAGTGAGTAATTCAAATGGAGTTCAGATGCCCATACTATTCTTTTTCGTTTCATTTGGGTGACAGGTATCTCCTCCCCTTTTGCCGCTGCCATCTGTATGCCACTCCTGCAGATGGCTTTTACTCCCGACACCTGCTGCTTCGTGTTAATCAGTGGAGCACCATTACGATCTTATGGGACGATCGCCAATGGCCCACATGCCCTTACGCAGTACTAGTGGCTAGGAGCAACATTTCGAGCTTTCAGCTGGACTAGTGCCTACCTAATGGGACGGCCCTGCGGTTCTAGGCGCTTCCATGTTGCCTTTTTGAACGTGGATGTAGCCCCTGTGTACCATGGAGGAACAGGGCGTCACACAAGAAGAAGCTGGTCATTTATTGCGGATGCAGCCCACAATTATGAGATATGATTTGGAGTTCATGACCTAATAGCTGTATGGCCCGGGTGATTTTGTTGTGCATTAAATTTTGATCATGATATTGACCTTGTAGCGTTATTCTTTGCAAGTAATGTAGCATATTCCTATTTGTGGAGCGATGTATTGTGAGGAGATCTGCTTTGGGTTCGGCCTTCTGAGCATAGTTGCGTGGTACTGTACTGGGCGCGTTTGCCTACGAAGGCCAGTAAGGTCAGGGATAGGGGCTGCCATTATGACTGTTTTAATGATGTCATGCTCATGGGAGGGGGATTGGCTTTTGTGTAACAGATGCCGGTCAGCCAGGTGGATTGGTGGAATGATGTGATTTTCAGTATATGGCTGGTCACAGGTGCCTGTGTTTGCGTGCGTTTCTTGGAGGGAGACTGAGGTCATGTCCATTGGAATGGCTTCTGTATTCGTGCCATCTGTGCCCTGCTGCTCCCATTGGCCCCTCTTGAGATGTGCCTGGCTGCTCAGTCACTCTGCCAACTTGTGTGGTACATGCTTATGCTGCTGGTTGGTTTGTTTACTGGCAGGAGTACAGGGCTGGTGCAGTCTCACTCAGGATACTGCTTTGTATGTTGCCTTGCACTGGTGTCAAGCGATGGGGGGCCTGTTTTTGTTTGTCTCAGTTTTCAGTTCATGTTGCTGTACTTGGAGCTTCACATGCCTGTGCTGCATCAGTACGGCATGGTGCCATGGCTAATATGGATGGCCACTCACAAGGCACTTGGAGCCCCTACATTCATTTGTTTGTTGGCATGCATGGGTGACTTGTACATTTCACTGGTTGCATTGTTTGACTTCATTGCACCTACGAGGAGTTGTGCAATGTGGCCAGGGAGTGGTGTACAGGCACTCAGTAAGGCCTTTTACGGTTGGTTTGCGATGCCGTACTTATCACCATGGCGGAATGGTACTTTCCGCCATGCTTGATGGCGTTAGGTACATGTCCGCTAGGGTCAGAATTCCCGTACCGTTGCGCCATGGTGGTAATTACGGTTTCGCAGTGCGCGCGTGCGCGTACTTGGTGCAGTTAGCGTTGGCGTTCACTACGGTGTCGCTAATGGCATCGTACTTTACGGTGACGGGTCATAATCGCAACGGGCGGTATTCGATGGCTGTATTGCATTTCCGCCATCGTTTTTCGATTTCCGCCAGGGTCGTAATGAGGGCCCAAGTGTTGATTGTCCCGATACCTGAGTACATAATTGGCTTTGACATTCTGGAAGGGTTGACTTTTGGACTCGGAGGTAAAACGTACCAGTTTGGGGTGAGTGCATTGATCTGCACACCTATTACCGTAGGCAAACTGAAGATGCCCCCAGTGCAAGTGCCTGTGGCAACCAAGCGGGTATCACTGAAGCAATACCGCATTCCTGGGGGGCACAAGGACATTTCAGACACCATCAAAGGGTATGTGGAGGCGGGTGTGTAACGCCCTATCACTACCGCATGGAACAATCCTCTCTGGCCTATTAAAAAGGGGGATGGGTCTTGGAGGATGACGGTGGATTACCGTGAGTTGAATAAACACATTCCTCCCTTAGTGCCCGCGGTCCCAGATGCCATTACCTTGATTGAGAATGTCCAAAAGTTTGAGGGGACTTGGTATGCAGTGGTAGATTTAGCCAATGCATTTTTCTTTGTGCCAATTGCTGAAGAGTGCCAAGAGCAGTTTGCATTCTCTTTGAGCGGGCGTCAGTACACCTTTACAAGGTTACCTATGGGGTACATACATAGCCCGACTATCTGTCACCGGCTGGTGGCAGAGCACTTAGACAAGATCCCGTGTAAACCTGACATACAAATCTCTCACTACATTGATGATATTTTGATTCAGGGCAAGGATGAGCGCAGTGTACAAAACCAGTTAGAAGTCATTATGGAAGGATTGAAGAAGGAAGGGTGGGAGATTAACCCGAATAAAATTCAAGGTCCAGCTGAAACAGTGATAGTCCTAGGGATTCAGTCGCATAATGAGCATGGTGAAATGGTGCCGAAGGACCGACAGAAAATACTTGAGTTCACCACTCAAATTAACAAAAAGCAAGCTCAGTAGTTTATAGGGCTGTTTGGGTTTTGGAGACAGCACATTCCCCATTTAGGGCAGATACTGCCCCCCCCCTCCCTACTAAGTGACACAAAAGAAATATGAGTTTCTGTGTGGGGAAGAGCAGCAGAAAGCATTTGATTTGGCAAAAGACACCATGCAGCAGGTGCTTGATCTATGGCCATTGAAGGAAGGCGAAGTGGAAATGAATGTTTCTGTACAAGACAATTATGCTAACTGGAGTGTGGCAGAAACAGGACAGGAAACGTGTGCCATTGGGGTTCTGGAGTCGTAAGTTACCCGATGCTGGTAACTCATACAGTCCGTTTGAGAAGCAGTTGCTGGCATGTTATTGGGCCCTTGTTGATACCGAGCAAATGACGGTGGGCCATGATGTACTGATGAGGCCAGAAATACCGATTATGCAATGGGTACTGAGCTCTCCTAAAACACATAGAATAGGACATGCTCAAGAAGCCAGCATAATTAAATGGAAATGGTACATTCAAGACAGAGCCAAATCAGGGAAGGGGGGAGTTGCAAAATTACATGAGCAAGTAGCCCACATACCGCCCTCAGATTACATACCACCGGAAGTGCCTGAAAAACGCGAGTCTCCCGTGAAATGGGGAGTACCTTATGGTGATTTGACTGTGGAGCAGACAGAGCATGCCTGGTTCACGGATGGCTCAGCCCGATATGTGGGAACTGAGCGATACTGGAAAGCAGTGTCGTACAATCCCAAAACAAAAAAGATTTTGACAACGTCAGGGAAAGGGAAGAGCAGTCAGTTTGCAGAGCTTTACGGAGTTTACCAGGCATTGTAACAAGAGAACCCTGGTCGATGTCATTTGTACATGGATTCATGGTCAGTGGCGAATGGGTTGGCGGTGTGGTTGCAACCTGGCAAAAGAATGGGTGGAAGATTCATTCAAAAGAGTTGTGGGGAAAAGAACTGTGGCAAGATATTGCAGAAATGTTATCACAAAGTGAATTCACTGTGTATCATGTGGACGCGCATTGTGCTACAGACTCATTAGAACGTTGGTTTAATTCTGTTGCAGATGAACACACCAAGATTTCATCTGTGGATGTGGAGGCTCAGAAAGACGATTTGGAGGGTTTGGCCAAGTGGGCTCACCAGAAATGTGGGCACCTTGTAGAAAAGGCTACTATCAGGTGGGCACAAGCTCGAGGAATCAGTATTCCTTTAGAGGTAGTGAAAACTATCATTTTGCAATGTCCAGTGTACCAACACCAACAGCATAGGCCTATCCCTCAGATTGTTCGGGGTACATTGCGAAGAGGAAATCTACCAAGTCAAATTTGGCAGATTGATTATATCGGTCCCCTGCCAATCAATAAAGGTTGTCAGTATGCATGCACTATTGTGTATACATACTCAGGATACATGATGGTTTTGCCGTGCACGCGTGCCACACAACTGAACACCATTAGGTTGTTAGATCAGATCACATTGCATTACGGAGTGCCTTTGCAGATTCAAAGTGACAATGGGTCACACTTCAAAGGCAAATTGATACAGGAATATTGTCAGGAAAAGAGCATTGAGTGGCTCTACCATGTGCCTTATTACCCTGCCGCTTCAGGGCTGATTGAACGAATGAATGGGTTGTTGAAAGAACAGCTGCGCAAATGTGGAGATGGCAATTTGGCAGGCTGGCGTGATCGTGTGTTTGATGCGGTGCAAGTGCTAAACAATAGGCCTGTGAATGAGCATGAAACTCCTTTGATGCGGCTAATGACTCCTACTTTACAGATTTAACCCAATTCAGTCAGAGAAACCCTATTGTACTTTGAAATTACCCCGGGTTCTTTAGCTCCCTATCGGGCGACTCCAGAGTCAGCAGGGGTAGTCTTGCATTCCCATGAGGAAATCAGATTACACCCAGGAGGGATTGGGTATAGGAAGTGCACGGGAGAGGCGCAGTAGTGATGGTGTACACCAGTAATTGAAACAGGGATTGGAGTACAAATTCCCCCAGAGCATATGGGATGGATTGCCCCTAGATCTGGCCTAGCATTGAAGGGAGTTCAAGTGTTGGGAGGGGTAATTGATGCCGATTACCAAGGCGAGATCAAAGTCATCCTGATGAATAGTGGGGACCAATTGTTACCGATCCACAAGGGCGATCGGGTGGCCCAACTGATTATTATCCCCGTTAAGTTGTCCATGATTAAGGAGGGGGAGCCTCCTACTGTATTAACTATCCGTGGAGATTGTGGTTTTGGCTCTTCAGACAGTATGGTACCGGGTGCGAAGGTGTGGGTGGAAAGGCCAAGTGGCCCACCCGTGCCCGCAGATGTCATTGCATCAGGCAAAGACCAAGTCATTTTAGTAATGGAGCCCGGTAGAAAGAAATGGCAATATGTGCCCGCAGACAAATGTTACCTAAGAGAGTGATTTACAAAACTGATATCTCTTTTCTGGGTTTGCCTTATAGATCCTTTGTCTGGCTGGTGTAATTGTGGGACTAAATGGACTCCGTTCGGGAGAGTTAAACGGCAGGCTGCTACCAATGAAAAATGTCACATCTGTGCCAGCAATCAAAGAGAAACTGATAATGATGAGTAATGTGTCCAAAAGCAGCCCTATGCCGATGCCAAAAAGCCAGCCAGACTGAAGACATGGATTCATGAAATGCGGCAAACACGTCAGGCGCAAGTGAAAACAACATTGATGCCAGTTATGCGAGAGGCATCTTCAGGACGGCGAAAACATGCTCCCATGATCACCCAAACGGAGAATATGTGGACATACCTGGCACAACAGGTGCACAACATTACGCACTTTTGCCTTACTGACGTGCCCAATGCTGAAGCTTTACTGACTACGTGCTTAGTAGCAGTGCCGACGCCAGTTCCGGTTCTAAAGCATATTTTCGGCGTCACGCACAATGATTCTTTGGTTCAAGATTCCGATATCAGGCAATGATTTTCCGTCTATGAGTACTGCAGGTTTTGCCAGGAAACAGATCGCAAATGGAGAAATTTGACACGTATTATAACCTATAATATAACTCAAGGTGATGTGTGTTACCTTATGACATGCAATGCAAAAGAAATTGGCAAATGCCAACAGCTTAATATAACCAAACAGCAAAATCAAACTGTGTTCGAGAAACAATTGTGTTTGTGAGTTCCACGCACATGTACCAGTGTGAATAACACTATAGGCCTCATTACACGGATGGCGGTAAGGATTTACCGGTACCGGTAAAATACCGGTACCAGTAAATCCTTACCGCCTTACTACGAGGTCCCTTTGCGGGTTGGGGAATTTAATGCCTGCTTTTTGCAGGCGTTAAAATCCAACCCGCAAAGGGACCTCGGAGCTAATTACGGCACCGCAAAATTGCGGTGCCGTAATTAGCGCCTTCCCCATTCCCATAGAGCCCTATGGGGCAGAAATGGGAATGGGGAAGGGCAATGATGGAAGAGGGATTTACCGCCCCTCCAACCTTGGAATGGGGCGGTAAATCCCCTTTCCACCAAGGCGGTGCCGGTATTTTACCGGCATGAGCCATGGCGCTAATAGCGCCATGGCTCACCGCCTACCGTGTAATGAGGCCCTATGTCTTGTAATCATACAGCGATAGCTGCCAGTCATCTGAATCATGTGAAACTCCCAACAGGATGGCTCTTTTCATGTGGCAACATCACATACACTTATATTCCAGCTAACATTTCCGGAGGTCCATGTGCCTTAACTTGATTAGGACTAATGATGTTCCCTTTACACCCAGCGATATCTCAAGGCAAAAGGTCAACTTTTGAGTCTGTGGGTCTACCCCCCGATTGTGATTCACATGTGCATTTGCTATCAGAAGCTGAGGTTCTAGCATTAACCCTTTCATTAGTGGGAGTTTGGGGTTTAGTTGGTGGGGGTTACAAATCTTTGATCAAATTAGCATGTTTAGTAGTCAAAGGACTCAATCATACTTCTCAGGCATTAGAAGAGTTACTCCTTGATAGCAAAGTTATTAGAAAAGCAACTTTGCAAAACAGGGCTGCTGTTGATTATCTATTGCTAAAGCATAATTTAGGTTGTAATGCAGTTGAAGGTATGTGTTGTTTCAATCTAAGTGACCATTCACGATCCATTGAAAGTCATATTCGAGGTTTGAGGGATCTCATTTCTCAAGTGTCCCAAGATCATACTGGGAATTGGTGGGATTGGTTATTTTCATGGATTCCTGATATTGGGGGTACACTGCGTTACGCTTTTGCTTGTATTTGCATTATATTAGCTATCATAATAGCTTGTTGTTGTTGTATTCAATGCATTCCCAACTTAGTTTTAATATTTCGTCGGTTTCAGAGACCTGCTCCTCTGCCACTGGGCTATGGAAGATAAATATCCAAGGGTGGAATTGTTATGCTTGAGCTAAAACATGGCGCTGGTGCGCAGTGTATTCTGGGGGCACTCAGAGCCATAATGGATATTTACTTCATGCCGCAGTGAAAAGCTGTACTTATTTCGCTGAGAGCTGAATTTACTTTGCTGAAGAAAACATGCTTTCCAAACCTGGTATGCAGTCAAGGACATTCTGCTGGGAAGGCTGGCTTTGTTATGTCTGGTTATGAGTTATGGGACTGTTTTCCGTGGCGCTTGTTCTTAGAGGAGGGAAGCGATTTGCTCCTTGAGGTTACTGTCGGTTGACCCAGCTGGCAACCAACGGTTGCCCATCAATGCGCAAGTGCATTTGCCAGAAGGTTCGAGAAATTACCACCCCTTTTTGAGGAGTGCATATATGCGGAACCCCTCAACGGTCAGACAGGACAAGTACAAAGACCTCAGTCGGAGGGGGGACGCTTCCGTCCGGCATACCTGTCGGCTGTTGTGCTCTCGGCCTGGCTGTTATCGGGGTCTTCCAGCCGCTTCTGGCGAGATGAGGGATTCAGTTACGCCCATGGTGATGTATTTTCTTTTGAATTCCCTGTCTTTTCTGTGATTTATTTCTGTGTTATCACTTGTTGCTTCCAAGCTTTGAATAAATAGCCGTATAAGTGCTCATTATTTTCTAAGAGTGCGTATGGTTGTAAGTCATTGCGTTGTCTACCTGTGTTTAAAGTATTGGCTCTGCAATTGCACTGGTGATTAATGACTGTCCGTGCACTTTGGGCGAGCAATACAGTCATTGAACCACCAGCAGGAAAGGGGTGAGGTTGGGGTAATTCTATGTATACGCCCCAGAGCAAGATACGATCGAAATATTAATTTAAAGCAGTTTTCCCTGAGGTGTACCGCCTGGGATGATCTATTGGCCCTCGTCCAGATATTGTACCATGTAAGATCATCAATTGGTTTTCCCACATCCTTTTCCCAGTTAATCATATATGCATGTGGGGGTTTAAATCTGGACTTATTAAGCACTTTGTAAAGGGATGCTAGTTTGGCTATAGGGGGATCTCCAATGAACAGGTCCTCGAATGTTGTTGTCTCTCGCTTCCCTTGAGGTGCTATGTGTGATCGGTTGATCCAGTGGTGTATTTGCAAATATTCAAACCTGTCCCTTTCCTCCACCTGCCTGCTTGCACTCTTCGAAGGTGAGGGGGTGATCGTCTCTATACATTTGTCCATTCGTATGGAGACCTCCCTCTTTCCAGCACAGAAAATGTCTCGTATCCAGTCCCGGAGGCAATTGCTTATTGTCCCATAGACCGGTTTTAGGGGATGGAAATGTAGTCATTTTGTATTGACGTGCTGCTTTGTCCCAGTATTCTAGTGTGGCATTGAATGTAGGGAGGCCCTGATCCCGGTCTTACATATTTTAGGAGTAATTCAACAGGCTTCATGTAGAGGGGTTCCTGCAACATCTTGTTCAATGTTGACCCAGTGTTTGCCTCCCAATGTTTGGGATGTTATTTGACTCTCCAATACCGGTACTAACTAGTTGTGCTGCATCTAGATAGCTTTACACGTCTGGGACTGCTAGCCCCCCCCCCCCGTCTTTTTAGGCGCCATTACTGTGCGTCTGGCCACTCTTGGTCTCTGCTGGGCCCATATAAAGCTAAACAGCTGGGATTGCAGCTCTTTCAAAGGTGTTTTTGTGATCCAGACCGCCTGGAATACATATAAGAGTTACGGTAGTAAGGTCATTTTGATCACTGTCATCTTCCTAAACCATGAGATTTCGGTTCCCCCTCCAGTGTATCAAGTCTAGCTTGAGTCTGTTAAATAATGGGATGATATTTGCTGCGTAAAAGGTCTGTGTATTTGGCAGTTAGGTGTACTCCTAGGTATTCTAGAGTGTGTGGGACCCACGAGAGAGGAAAATCCTTCTTCAGTTGTACAACTGTGTCTGAGTGTTCTGTAACATTGGGAATTGTTGATTTTGTTAAATTAATTTTTAAGCCTGAGACCCAGGGGAAGCACTCCATCATTGAGATAATGGGTGGCAATGAAGTGGAGGAATTCAGCATGTAGAAGAGGAGATCGCCGGCATACAAGGCCAGTTTATGATGGTAACCCACTATTTCGAAACCTTTAAAGTCAGCGGAGGCTTGCACCTGGCAGGCCAGAGGTTCCATCGATGGGGCGAACACTAATGGAGATAGGGGGCATCCCTGGCAAGTCCCTATACGTAAGGGCACTGGGTCTGAGAGAATTCCATTTACTTTTATCCTGGTGGATGGTAGCGCAAAATTGGCCAGTATCAGCTTGCGGAAACGCTGGCCTAGTCTGAATGCCACGAGAACTTCAAATAGGTATGCCCAATCTACCCTATCAAACGCCTTCCCAGCATCGATAGGTAGTAAATCTATCTTCCTCTTATGTTTTTGCATCCAGGACAAGATGTCTATTGTGCGGCGTACACTGTCCTGCGCTTGACTTCCTGGTATAAACCCTGTCTGATCCGCTAATACCAAGTCTGGTATCACCTGGGCTAGTCTTGTGGCCAGTATTTCTGAGTAAATTCTGGAGTCATAGTTTAGTACTGCAATTGGTCGATAAGAGGAACACAGGGTAGGATCTTTATCTGTTTAGCTAGCCAATAGGGTCAGGTTAGTTTCTCCCATGGTGGGAGTGATAATGCCAGTTTCTGCAAAGGAGTTAAACAGGGATACCATATGAGGGACAAGAATTGTTTATAGAAGGCGGCTGTAAACCCGTTTGGGCTGGGCGCCTTGTTACCTGGAATGGTTCTAATGGCTTGTGTTATTTTTCCGCTGTTATTGGCCATCTAGGGCCTGTCTCTGGGCCTCGTTAATTTGGGGGGAGTTGTGCCTCCCTGATGAAAGCCTCCTGTTGAGGTCCTATGGGCGGGTCGGCTGTGAACAGTTTGGAATAGTACTGTGTTAGGGTCTGTGTTTTCTCTTGTTCTCTAGTCTGCACTTGTCCATTCCCATCTTGTAGGAATCCTATCACTGTACTATTCGGCTGTGCCTGCAGCTTATACGCTAATAGTCGGGATGCTTTATTAGAGGTACTAAAATTAAAATACTTTGTGTGAATTTGTTTGTGAGATGTCCCTGGCCCATAATGCCTTCAGCTCAGCTCTAGCCACTTGGAGCTGTCGGTATGTCTTCCTAGCCCCATCCCTCTTATATTGAGATTCCCATTTGGCCACCCGTTCCTTGGCCCGGTCCCTCTGAGTGGATAACATTTTTTTACGGGCAGTGGCGATGCTGATCAGTTCCCCTCATATTGTAGGTTTAAAGGCCTCCCAAACCCCTGTCAGTGGCACGTCCTCCGTGAGGCTGTCTGTAAAGTATTGCATAATCCATTTGGATATATCCATGCATATAACTTGATCAGTGAGCAATGAATCATTCTACTCCACCCCATCGCTTTCCTGCCCCCTAGCCCATAACCATCTAGATGTATTGTGATAGAGTGGTCTGAAACCAAAGCCTCCTCAATGGAGGCTTCTGAGATTCCGGGCATGAGGGAATGAGACACCAAGAAGAAATCAATCCTCGAGTAAGTCCGGTATACATAGGAGAAATGGGAATAATCTTGCTGTTGGGGGTGAAGATCATGCCATGCATCTACCAAGTTCAAATACGAAATAGCCTTCTTAAGGGGGGCTGCTTTGGTCATTTCTGCTGTTTGACATTGAGCCAGTTCTATCCACTGCGCTATCCAATACCAGATTAAAATATCCCCCATTATTAGCTTGCCCCTGCTGAAACTGCGTTATTCGGGAAAACAATTTTCTATAGAACTGGGCTTGCTGTTGATTCGGGCCATACACTAACACAATTGTAAGCTCATTCTCTGCTATACGAATGATCACCCCAATATATCTGCCTCCATCGTCTTTCAACACTTTTAACCTTTCAAAGTGTAGGGAACTTACTATCAGGATGGCGACCCCCGCTTTCTTAGTATTGGAGGATGCAAAATATTGGTGGGGGAACCAGCAGGATTTCATCCTGATCTTGTCAGGTGCTAACAAATGAGTTTCTTGGAGTAGCGCGATGTCCGCCTTAAGCTCAATTAATTTCGAAAGAACCCCTTTCCATTTTCTATGTGAGTTAAGCCCCTGGACATTTTTAGATACAATCTTTATGTCAGTAATAGATCACACCGGTATCTTGTGTATCTACCAACCATTCCGACATGCAGAGGGGCCGCCCTGTAAGCCAACCCTTTTGCGCTACCACTCTTTCTCAATTCCGAGCACTTTCCCTCGTGCATTGATCCCCAAAGTCCCTCTGAACCTTGAAACCTTTCCAGATGCCACTCTGGCTAAAACCACATTTCGAGAAGTAAAGATAGAAGAGATGAAAAGAAAAGTAAGAAAGAAAGTAATAATATAGTGCAGGAAGAACTGACCAAACTCCCTCGTATGGGGTCAACGTCAAGCACTTAGCTTGATTCAGGGCATGTGTCCTGTCGCCCTTTGAAAAATTAAAGCTGCTGAATAGTCAACCTGATGCTGCCTTAACAACAAAACTTCTCTGTCAGCAGCTTAACTTCCCCTGTGATTCGTGGTGCTAGAACTTTAACTGGGCATTACACCGGGCTCCCAAGAAGATGTGAGATGCGTTTGAGTCCTCAGCTCATCCCCCAGTCCGTTGTTTCTCCATTTCCACTGTGCTCTCTCTTGTCCATTGATGGCCTCCGACTGTCCCTATGCCTGCTTTTCCTCGATTTAAATTGTGTCCATGGAGCCATCAAGGATGTTGATGCCTGCTCTTCCGGTACATGTATCTCTGCTTCTGGGATTTATAGGGTTTCCACTGCTGCCTTAAGTGTTGTGATTGGTGTTGGGGTCCGTCTACTTGGAACAGAATCTGGAACGGATATCCCCACTTGTAACGTATTCCCTTTTCCGCAAACCATGTTGTCAGTGGCCTCATTTGTCGGCAATACTGTATAGTATCTTGAGAGATGTCTTGGAATAGCAGTATGTTTGCTCCTCGGAATACTAGGTCGCCCACTGCTCTGGCTTTCTGGAAGAGGAGATCCTTAATTTTGAAAAAATTGATACACACTAGCACGTCTGGAGTGAGATTCTGTCTCATCTGGTAGTTAGAAAACACTCGGTGCGTGTGGTCTAGTGTAAGATCTGCCGTCTCCTCCCCAAGTATTTCTCGCAAAAGGTCCTGCACATATACCTCCAACTCTCAGTCAGGGATATCCCTTGTTACTCCTGTAATTCTTATGTTGTTCCTATGGGAACGATTTTCAGCATCCTCGAGTTTCTCTTCAGCTGCCCGCCTATAGGTTTCCAGCGCTGCCACTCTTTGTTCGAGCTGGTCCTGGATTTGTTTGCGCTTACAAAAGGCCGATTCTAAGTCATCCAGTTCCGTTTCATTCTGTTGTACTGTATGGGACCGCTCTTGGAACACACTCTTAAGGTCTTTCGCTGTCGACGCCATCTCTTTCTGTAGCGATTGGAAAAGGCGCACAATATCCCCTTTAGTAGATGGCTGGGATTCCTCCTCTTGTGCTGAGGGTGGGTCATATGCGGGCTTCTGATGCTGAAGCATGTCTCTAATGGAGGCCCCCGATTTCTCCTTTCCTTGCCTGACTTCATCCTGCCCATAGGGGGGTTTGGATAGTGTCTTGTCAGCTGAGTCGGGGTGTAATATAGCAAGAAGCCACCAATGGAGGTCAAATTCTAATGGCGGGTGACTTAAACAGAGACTGCAATCTTGAGGCCTCATCGATCAATGACCTTAGGTCTGATCCTGCATGTTATACATCCAAGAGAGGAAGTCCCAAATTTCGAGGTGCTTTATGACTCACCTTCGCCAACATATGGGATTTGGAACTGATAGAAAATACGTTACCTACCTGGAAGGCTTGTGGTAGTTCATCTACATTAGATTATATGTTTGTGTCTTGTCAATTAACAAGAGACTGTTGAAATTTGAATTGAAAGATTCTCTGCACAGTGATCATGCAATGCTCAAAATATATTTTCAGTTCTCTCATCAGATTGATGGAAACGATTTTTGTGTAAAATTCCTACAGTGAATCCAAGTGGGAATAGAGTAAAATGGTCCAAAAACAAAATAGATGCATTCATGTTAACTCTGTTACACAATTTTGAATCTTCAAGATTTGAGATGAAAACGATAAGATACTCTGTTGAGACCTTTATACCCTACTTAAAATATATTGTAGGAAATCTGAAAGATAAGAAAGTATGTTTTTCCAAAACAAATTTAAATCAGACACAGAACTGACATTTTGATCCATGATCACAAAGTGTTGCTAAGGAAAGACATAAGAACTGTTAATAAGGTTGTTGTAGATCGTTTATTACGAACATCCAAAATTAAACTACTTAAGCAAACATTCAAAAATTGGCTAATATGGTATAGGGGATCACTATACCAGAGGGATAGTGAAAGGCTACTTTATGCTGTTAGAAGTAATAACTCTGCATGTTTTTGCGAAATTCTTAACAATATCGAATCTTCTCAACAAGCAGAGATTATCAATCCGATTAGTGAACAATCTTGGATTGAGCATTTCAGTAACCTCTATAAAAGTCAAGAGAATGCTGTTGTTGAAAGCAGGTATGATCCAACAATTTGGACCTTAGACATTACTTTGAAGACAATTTGTCGACTCATTGATCTCTCTAGAAAATCAGGGTGTGCAGGGCCAAACAATCTCTCCAACTCGATTTTTAAAATTAATAATCTTCTTTGGGCTAAAATTCTTTTTTCTCTATTTGATGACATACTTACAACAAATACTATACCTGTCTCTTGGAATGTCTCAATTGTACTTCCTATCTACAAAAAAGGTCTTCGGGTACTTCCGACAAGTTACAGACCGATTGCCATTACTGATGCAGATTCAAAAGCAATTTGCATCACTGGTGCTTATGCATATACAAAAGTGGATCAATGATAACAATATACTGAATACCAATCAGACAGGATTTAAAAAAGGCATTGGTATGGAATTTGAGGGCTTAATAATCAGCTCCTTACAGAGAGCCACCTTGATGAAAGATGCGTTACCTGTCTTTGTGGCATCAATTGATACGAGTATGGCGTTTGATTTGGTTGATAGGTCTACTTTATGGTGTATATTGTCTGAATTGGGAATGCCCAAAGAGCTATTAGAAATCATTATAGTGCTGTACTCTAATACATAAATGCAAGTTAGATTAAATACTGAGGGGCTTCTGTAAAAAAAAAAGATATTTCTAGTGGACTGAGACAGGGCTGTATGTTGGCTCCTACTCTGTTCAATCTTTACACCTCAGGAGCAGGGAAAGCTGTAAATGATAAGGGCCTGATCACCCCCCCAAGTTTGGAGGAGTTGTGTTGGGGTGGATTTCATACGCAGACGGCTTTTTACTAATGGATAGTTCTAAAGTAGGTCTTCAACGTATGAGCAAAAAATTATATACTTTTTTTGGAGACATCAAACTCAAATTTAACCCAT
Source organism: Ambystoma mexicanum (assembly GCF_040938575.1). Classification (NCBI taxonomy): domain Eukaryota; kingdom Metazoa; phylum Chordata; class Amphibia; order Caudata; family Ambystomatidae; genus Ambystoma; species Ambystoma mexicanum. Next base: position 98,071,680 of record NC_090936.1, on the reverse strand, counting down.
CCAAGACGTTAATTGTTCGATTGGGCAACAGAAATAAGGTACATGCTAATTTCGCCTGGCTCTGTGAAGGTAAACAAGTGAAACTACAGAATAGTTTTTGTTTTCTGGGGTATTCCTTTACAGGTACATGCTCAGTCACTACGGAAAAAACTCCTTAAAGTCGAAAGCAGAATCAGCACTTTGTCAGCTACGTATAGTCGAAGAAAATACAGTAAATACTCTATGGTCCCAGTACAAGAATTTTATCAAATGAAAGTAATCCCTCGATTATTGTATGGCCTAGAATTTAGTGCCTACAAATGTATGGATTATTTAAGAATCATAGAAAGCGTAATCTGGAAAGGGGTACTATTTTTTTTGCCAAAAAGTGTTCCAATCGAAGTAATAAGGTATTGTTAGACGATCCTCTGCACACCAGAACACTGTTAACATCTCCACAACACCTTCCTCGGGTTCCCACACGACTCCCTCCAGGGTTCGAGACTCACGTGATTTGGTTACCCCAAAGGACCGAAAGTTCCGTACCAGGTACAATTTACGTGCCCGGTTGCAGTCCTTCCTGCATTGGCAGTTGCCATGGAGAACATACAGCAGAAGGGGCGGCGGAACACCTCCGCGTCGATCGTTCATTTGCTCACGTGATTCAGAGCGGCGTTTCCCATGTGACCTTGGTGGACGTCACATGACCCAGAAGCGCACAGTATATAAAGCCTGATGCACGGAGCACTCATCGCTTCTCAGCTGTCTTCTGACCCTGTTTGGCGCTACGTTTGATACCTTTACCTTGATCTTGGAACTCTCACCTGGACTCCCTCGGATTATCCTTTTGTACCTTTGCTCGGAACTGCTTACCTATTGCTGAATCTCGACACGACCCCCACCTGTCTTCGGATCATCCCTTGGTACTTTGTTGGACTTCTACGCCATTGCCCTTTTGGGAACTCAAGTTATGCCTTCAGCTCTACAGGTGGCATATCCTGTATCCACGCTTGTCTGCGTTCCCTCTTGTTCTGGGGACCGCCTCTCATCTGAGTCTCGAACCTCCCTCCTAGGTTTCCCGGGTTTTCCAAACACCGGATAGGTAAGACTATTCAGATCCTTTGGTTCTTGTGCTATATTGTATTTGCCTGGTACTTAACCTCGTTCTTTTTGCCCTGGTACTTAACCTCGTTCTTTTTGCAGCAGCATCCGTGTTCCAGAGGTTCCGTGGATCCGGGAAGTAACATCTCCCACCTGTGGCCCCAAAGGTCGCACAGCGGGTTTCTTTTCGTTCCCCTGTGCGTCACTTGGGGACAGAGGTCTCAACGGTCTACACGACACTCAAGTCAGAACAGGTATGAAGTAGGACTTCAGTCCCTGAAGCCTTTGGTACTATGAGAAAATGTTTAATATCCAAACAAAACGATTTGTACGCTATAGCAGGGGCAAACAAAAGGGGAATCTTTTTGATGAAATTACAAATGTAATGCGCACTTTGATATCCACTCTGTAATTACCTTCATCTACTCTTTTAAGTAATCCTACCAAAGTAAAAGAAAATTTGTAAAAAGCTTTGATTGGAACACAAATAAATCAACCATTAACAATTCTAGAATTTACAACCAGGTTTGTTTCTTTTCGAAGTTTGAACCAGTTATCGAAGAATATCTAAATAAATACCTGAGTAAAAGTATACGTAATCAAACTATGAGATTCAGAATGAATGTGTTAAATACAAATGAGATCATTCGAATTAGAACCAAGGATACCTGCATTGAAAAATGGTGTAGATGCTGTAAAATTGCTGGTACTGAAGAAACACAGCAACATCTTTTATTTGTTTGTCCTTCTCTTCTTGCTCATAGTATTCTCTATTTTTCCCAATTCGTTCAATCAACTCACTTTGTTAATCAGGATCTACTATGGTTTCAAATGTTACATGGCAATAGAATGACTAAAAATAAGATTGACTGCGTTTAAAAAACATTTGTGGGTTACTGTAACTTTAATGTATTTCGTTTGGATAGATTGTAATGAAAAGGTGCCATGTTTCTTAAATTCATACTTTAAGTCATGTTCTCGATTAAAGGATTTTAACCTGTCGCATATTGAAATGGAATGGGCAATATATAAAGATGCAACCTGAAGGAAGTCTTTCGCTATTTTATCGTATTACTTGTATTAGATTGGTGATGTACGAGGAATAATTTGTTTTTCTTTTTCTTTATGCGTATGCTATGAAATATTTGTAGGCTATATAAAGGCTTCAGAAATGTAATGTTTGTCTGTTTGTAGGATTGGTTAAGGTTAGGTATAGATTGTTTTGTTTGTATCTTTTATTATGTGGCTTTTATTTCAATATTTGAGTGATATCTTGTAATTGTTATCTTTGATTATTTTGTAAAATAATTGTTATTTCTGATCATTTTGTAAAATTTTGATAAACTATAAACAAATAATAATAATAAACACAGTTATGACATTCTAATCTTCACCACGTCATAAAGCCATCATATGTCCCGACTGAGGGAAGCTCTATGTAGTATCATGGAGCATGGCTCACATTAAATGGCAATAAATGGGAATTCCTGCAAGACCGTCTTGAATTCTTCATCTTTGTCTGCCACAAGTCAAGAGTATACACCGACACTAAAATCAACAACATTAAATCTGCTACCGCACCGAACAATCAGAGATGCACAGCTTCCTCAGCATGGTAAACTATTGCGGATGATTTATCCTGCAGTTGGCAACCATATCCAAACCTGTGCGACGACCAACGAGAGCTTCTGAACCCTGGGATTGAGGTGCTTTTCAACAAGAGGCATGTGTAGCAACCAGAAATGACCATGTCATACTTTGACCCCCAGAATCCCAATCAACTCATTGTCGATGCCAGCCCACAGGGCCTAGGAGCAGTTTTGACAAGAGGACGGCGAATGACATAATTCTACTCATTGCTTTTGCAACCCATGCCTCGACTTCCCCAGAGTCTAGGTACTCGTAAATTGAGAAAGAGGCTACTGTTATCAATGAGGTTGGCTTCATTTTCATCTCTACCTGTATGGGAGACAATTCAAGGTGTTGACAGATCACAAACCTTTAATTCCGATTTCTAATGGATCGTCTCTGCTCCTTGCCCCACGCATCCAAAATTGAGCCTTTACCTCAAGAGGTTGAATTCTCCATCATACACCATCCTGGGGCCAACAATCCTGCAAACTATCTATCCAGTCATTAGAGCAACGACGCTCAGTGGGTCAAGGCTGCAGCGCGGCTGGAGGCTAATGCCAACATCATCACATAGCACCACCTTCTGAAAGCTCTGACTATCTGAAATTTGAGAAGCCTCCGAGCAGGCGTGCTTCTCATAGCTATCAAGGCAGTGCTGACATTGGGACGTTGAAATATGTTCTAAATTAGCACCTCCACAGGATGATGGCAGCTCAATGCCACCTCACCAGCCTATTCAGGAGGAAATTAGTTGTCAGTTTCCTCAGAGGGTGTATTGCTGAAAGGGTCGCCCATTGTGATAACTGCATAGCTAACCAACAGGGTTGGCACACACACGACATCAAGAAGTCCATAATACAATACAATAAGACAAGGTCTCGTTTGAGGGAAAAGATCTGGTTCCCGGGGCTGTAGCCTGCGGTTGAAGCAATTGCATTACGGTGCACCCCAAGTCAGCCAACAGAGCTAGCCAAGCCTCCAGCCCAGATTCAGTCAATGCCCTGAGGAGGGCAACCCTGGGAGAGTGCGACTGCAAACTTCGGATCGTTGCCCAGGAGGAGATGATTTGGTAGTGGTTGATGAGTTCTCACTATCCCGAAGTAGAGATTGTGTATTCCACTGCAGCATCAGCCGCCATCACGAAGATAGAAGCTAGAAAAACATCAAGAAAAAGACTTTTGGGCTTTTTTATTGTTGATTAGAAAGAGGAAGGGATGTAAGAGCAGGCCATGCTCTAGTAGTATGCGCGGTACCGCTATGTTAGTGCGTGCCGCATGCTGACATACACGCACACACGCATACATGTCGCCTCACCACGCTGAATAAATGAGATCACCCCGGCGCATAGGCAGGAACACTCCAGATTGTGGTGATATCAATGTAGGGGCCACAGCACCAGCTGGGCGCAGCATGGATGGTTGGGGGAGTACAAACAACACAGACACGCTGCTGGCTTTATCACTCCCGACTGTTCCGTTTTCACAAGTAGTCAGCCCTTTTATTACTTTTCCTTGTGTCCTGACGTTGCAATGTCAAAACGTCTCTGGGGCCTTTCCTCCACATACCACACCCCTCCCCAATTTACACGACAAATGAAAATAAAGTAAGTGGCATGAAACACTGTGGCAGTGACATCAGGTGGCATTGCCACTCAGGCTTACTGTTCGATGGTAGACACCATGCAGGACGAAACCTCTCAGTCTCATGGACACCTGCAGGTGTTCTCTGAGCACTTACTTTGATGCTGTGCCCTGTGGTCTGTGAGGGGATGGCGCTGCATGCTTGTGTTCAGGGCTGGCCATGCTTGAAGACTCCCTTGCTGGGCCAACGGTCTCTTCATTCCTTTCCTGGCTGCTAGACGGCTGTGGCGTCATCTGGGGGTTGGCCTGGCCTGCGGCTGGTGGCGCTGCTCGAGAGGGGCCTTCTTCCCACATGGTGTTCCTCGTTACCGACTTTTCTTCTCGTTGGGCTGTTACCATTCCGTGGTCCTTTTTTATGTCTACCCACGGGTTTGATTCATATGGGAGCACTAGCTTAGTCAGGGGCTCTCTGTTCTTCACCGGTACTCTGTCCCCTGGGGCGATGTCACTGCTGATGGCTCTCGAGGTGCGGCTTTCCCTTTCATTCCTGGCTCTCCTGTCTTCCTCTAGGTGCTCCTGGTCTGGCTCAGGGGCCGTCCAGCTGTTGTGTACTGGCAATCCTACTTGTGCTGGGAATCCAAATATTAGGGCAGCTGGGCTGACCTGGGTGGATGAGTGAGGTGTCTGCCAGTACATCCACAGGAACCAATAGACTTTGGCAACCACAGGTTCTGTTGCTCCTTCGCGATATGGATCACCTTGCTTACGATATGATGGTGTTGAACGTTTAGGTTGTCTAAAAAGTTCTGCAGCTCTCGCTCTTTGAACAGGAGCCCGTTGTCGCTTTTGACTCGGTTAGGTATGCCATGCGCCGCAACCATTTTCTCCAACGCTGTAATGACTCAGGCTGCATCTGTTGATCGGACTTGTTCGACTTTGGGGTATCTGCTGAACTCATCGATGGCGGCCAGCAGCTACGCCTCATTGTCTACTAAACACCCAATGTGGTGACCCCAGCGCCAGCTCGGCCAAGCATGGATGCTTGGGGGAGTACAAACGACACAGACGCACTGCTGGCTTTATCACTTCCAACTGTCCCGTTTTCGCGGGCAGTCGGGCCTTTTATTACTTATCCTTGCGTCCTGATGTTGCAACATCAGGACGCCTCTGGGACCTTTCATCCACGTACCACATACACACCACAAAGATGACAACGAACAGGCATCTTGGGGTCACTGGCAGTGGAGCCGCTGGACCGCATGGTGAGGGTCTGCCGCTGTAGGACTGTGTCTCCTGCTAGCATCCAGCAGCCCAGAGGCCCCACTTGAGACCAGGAGTAGTGAGAGGTACACCAACGCAGCTGCAGCTGGAGGGTGCTGCTTTGCCCCAATTCACCAGGGCATAAAATTGTGCTACCTTAATTCAAATATGCCTTCATAACAAAACAGAAAATAATATTTACAAACGCTATTTGATACCTTAAAGTGACATTGCCATTCTGATTCTAACATACCTTCAACCTCATACACCCCCCAAATTTAGCTAAGAGACACGATTTTTTTCCTTCTAAATTAAAAAAGATTTTTTTTTACTTTCTGCCTACTAAAACAATTCCAAACCCAGTGCAATACAATGGGAAAAAATATCCCGCTTTACATGGGAAAATCTCCCTCCCAGGTGCTGCAAAATGTTGCATGCATGCAACCTTTAAGTTCCCTGTGGAGGCGAAAACTGCAGATTTTACTTTCAGCGGGTGAAAGCCCATTGAAATCTAACAGTTAAGAGGCTTGGCGGCAGAGGCGTAGACAGAGTAGGGCCTGTGCGGGCAAGGCCCCCCCCCAAAATCTGTAAATGCCCACTCAGCAGCGCTGTGTGGGCATTTACAGATGTTAATGTCGCTGCGGTGGGCCCAACTACATTAGCTTTGACACTTGTTAGACAATCCTGGCTACGTCTCTGCTTGGCGGGTAAGTGGCGTGATTCCAGTGTGGCATGACACCCGCCAAAAGAGCGAGTGGAGAGCTAAGTCAACAGTGAAAGATGCTGCCCTGCCTCCAGCTAGTGGAAGCCACTGTAAGTTTGATCTCCAGAATCTAGACCAGACGTCCTGGTTTTGCAGGGACTGTCCCGGTATTTGGTGCTCTGTCCCAGTTTCTCAAGATTATGTTCCCATTGGAAACTGAACTGGTCCTGTTTTTTTGTAGTAGGTCTTTGTAGTTGGCAGGCAGGAATGCACTATCTCGCACAGAAGAAATGCTGCATTTTACAACTTAAGATAGTGTTAGTTTGTGATACATTAATTATACATGTTTCTTTGAACATTATCACTTAAACCCCCTTCTCCTCCAAAAGCTACTGAAGTGTAGTGCCTTGACAGCCACTTTCAAGAGTTAGTCCTACTTTTATTGTAGTTTCTCTGTGCCGGTTTTTTACTTTTTAAATCTGGTCACCCTGCCAGAATCCCAAAACACAAAATGAAGTTCGCAGCATGTTTTCTCTTTCCCGCCCTTGACTGTATTATTACGTTTCCTTGATTATAAAGCAGCATGCATGGCAGCTCACCTGGTCGGATTGCTGACAGACCAGACCGGTACATATTATAATGTTACCATTAGAACTGATGTCTGCGACCAGGCACATTCCATCCTTTTCAGACATTATAATTGTCTTGCAGTGTGTGGAGTCACAGCCGCCGGTGGTGTTTAATCCGCATTCGCTGCTGTGGGCTTTACTCATAGTCGTTTTCCCGCCCATAAACGCGGGCGCAAGTTCTTTCTTACACATCGTGCCGATGTTTTTAGTCAGGGACCGTATTTTGCGTTGATTTGCGTAATGACGAAATCCTACGATTGACACATTCTTTGCACGTTTCCTTTGGTACAGTGAATGTATACTTCCGGATCTGGGTGCTCCCTTATCCTCGGGTGACTCTTAAAGCTGCATAATCCAGTTCGGCCACAACGACATTTAATCATGCCGTTGTGCAAGCAGCCCTGCGGTTGTATTGGTGTATTGTTATAATTGTGGCGTCTAAGTGAAGTCTGCCTATTACCTTGGAGCTAGAGGAGGTGAGGATGACATCACGCAATGTGCAATAGCGTAACTCCATAAACAGTCTGGCATTTTGGAAACCCATAGTTACTCCAATGCCAGCTGATGTTTGCTTCCTTTCCTCTGCAGATGACGACTTAATATTGAAATAGGAGGGAGTTAGCAGCTGTGTGGTATTGTGGGGGCGGCGGCGGTCATGCAGTCAGCCTTACTGGTGCTTGGGGAGGGGGAGGGGGGGGGGCAGCACCATGCTGGTGTGCCAGGGTCACCCAGACTTATAGGTAGTTGCAGGGCAGGGCCCAGGAAGGCTGTGGGGCACAGCATAGATGCCGGAGCACCGTGGATGCTGATAACATTCTGGATGGTGGGTGCCTGAGCTGGACCCACAATACACGTGGGGACACATCCCCTTAAAAGTGTAATACACATAGGAGGGTCACACATCACACTCCTCCTTTTTCATAACGAACAAAACAAACGCTGCTGAGACATATATGATTCCCCCATTACAGAACCACAATACTTATCACATGGGAATTGTGGGGTAGACAGATAGTTGGATATGCCACTAACACATACATAGCTACCATGATAGTTACAGACGTAACAAATACTAACACACTCTAAACATACTCAGCGGGTGACAGTCGTCGTTGGTGAACCATCGGTGGAATTGTGGCAGTTCTACCACATTTTACAAAACCCTTTATTAACCTGGGGTACGGAACTGTAACCACTGAATGATGCCATTGTTAGCTGCTGGCACCATATAGAGCACACCTACTAACTGCGGGATCACAGCTTCACATCACCGTTCTTTACTGAGACCACTTTAAGCATGTAGCTAATATGCAGGCTCACATCATCAAAACACATGTTTACTGAGTCCTCTTTAAGCAATTGCGGGGCTGCATGAGACCAGTTTTCTTTCCATCAGTTTCCGTTCAGGAGTCACTGCCCCTGGTCCAAGTCCATTGATGGTACAGCCCGATGCCGGCAAAGCCGCATCTGGCGGGCATCAGGGGCCACATCGGCTTAATCCCTTGATGTTGGGAAGGCAGCGAGACGCAGGTAGCAGGGTGTCCAGGCTGCACCACGTTCAGGTTCACAGTCAGTCCCTTTTGATGTCGGGGCAGGGCAGCGAATTGCAGGTTGCAGGGCGTCTCAGCTGTACCACATGATTTTACCAGGGCATGGGGGGACAGGATATCACTCACCCCCTTTTCTTGGCCATGCTCCACCAATCAGGAGTGTCACTTTGTTACTGGGGCACAGGAGCATGCACAAGCATTTGCGTGGAGCTGCAACCCCTACCTTGCCCGTTGCACCACTTCTTGGTGGCAGGTACACAAGTTGTTGGCTCAGCTCAGGGGGCTGGGTGGTATCGCCCCCCCCCCAGGCCCACATTGGCTTGGTCCTTATATTGTATGGCAGGCAGGGTGACACTGGTGGCTGGGTGTCGGGTGGGCTACTTGCTCTTCCTGGAGCAGCACCAGCCACACACTCCCCCTCCCCCCGACCCCCATTTTCCCAGGGGTTGGCATACCTCATACCTGGCCCAGGGTGCAGGGTTAGCACCAGGATGGTATGGCAGGCAGGGGACATTAGTGGCACAGTGTCAAGGCCACCTGAAAGGGCAGGCAGGGTGACTTTAGTGGGAGGGTGTTTGGGACCACTTGCAGGACAGGCAAGGCGACACCAGCAACAGGGCACTAAGGCCACTTGCTCCATCGTTTTCTCCCCTAGGAAGGAGCATGCAGACAGTGGTAGAGTGACACTGGCAGCAGGGTGTTGGGTCACCTTCCTCATTCAGCTCCCACAGAGCTCTTCAAATGTCACCGCTGTGCAGCCCGGGATTTGCAGAGGGCCATATACATTTGTTTCCATTGCCCCGACATGGAGTGCTGCTCCAGTCACCTTGCTCCCATGTCAGGAACACAACTACAGCATCACGAGTGGCCACATCCGGAGGGTCCCATACATTTTATTTTTATTATAGCGCTGATATGCAGCGCTTCATTGTTTTCGCTCACCGCCGGCTGAGCACAGCATTCTTTTGGGGCTTCCTTTCATCCTTGCTCTGGCATGGAGCACTCCATTCCAATCACCGCTAGAGGCCCGGATATCATGTAGGGAGCTTCTCCTCCTCAAAATCTCAGACACCGGAGCACTTCGGATTTTCACGGCCACACAACCCAGGCTTTATGAAGGGGCTGCATGCTTGATTGTCATTGCTCCGACACGTATCAGCACATTTTATCACCGCCACTGGGCCCGGGATCAGTAGGAGCCATTCATCACTTTCACTGCCATGTAGCGCTGCTCTCTCTCCACTGCTAGCGGGCCAAGATCATTCAAGTGGGCGCTGTCATGGAGTTCTTTACTTTTTTTTTTTCATTTTAGTCCTACCGCAGCACAATAGCACTCACCGCCAGTGGCCTTGGCGGGCGAACGCGCCAACGTAGGAGGCATGGCGGGCGCCGCCCCTTAGTGGGGGTTGCCCAGCCAACCTCCTCCCCCTCCTCGGTTACCGGGGGGCGGGCTCCTTAAACAGGGAGAAAGTCCGCCCCCGGATGAAACAGGGAAGCTCGCCGGAAGAAGGGCGGGGCAGGGAACCGAGGGAGAGGGAGGCCATATAAAGGGTCGGGGCACAGCCAACACACTCTCTATCCCTCGGCACCTGCCCCAGCCCGAGAACGCAGCCAGCAGAGAGTCTTGGAGGAGTCACAGGTCGATCCCTCTAGCAAAGTACTGGCAGGCCCATAGGGGAATGCTCAGCCAACAGCTTAGATCCTACGGCGCCCAAGAGTAACAGACTCGGGGGAGGCCCTGGGGAAAAAAGGGGAGGGTTTAGGGGGCTTGGAAGCCATTCCAACCTCAAAAATGGGGGGGGGGTGGAAAGAAAAAATGGAAAAACAAGGTGAAAACAAAGGTCTACAAGGGAAGTTGCCTAAGAAACAGGTGGGGGGAGGGATAATGGAAGGAAGGATACAAAGGGGGATTTGGGGGGGGCAATGTTGGGCTCGAGGGGTGACAAGAGGGAACCAGGGGGGCACAAGGTTCAAGGAGGTGAAGAGGGGGGGCAAGCACAAGGCTGGGGGGCAAACAGATGGGGGTACTTGGGGGAAAATGAGAGAACAGGGAACTGTAGGGGGAGAAAGTTGGGGGGGGCCAATGCAAAAGAGCATGGCACCTCGAGAGGGGAAGAGCAATCCGGGGGGAGGGAAGGTTTAGGGCTAGGTTTACGGAACCTGACGGGGGTGAGGGCGCTGGGTAAAACCTTGGAGGAGGGCCCAGGGGGAGGGCACTGGGAGCACAGGTATTCAGGCGATGTCCTGCCCAGGGGACAGTAAGCCGGTATGGGGACACCTGGGGCCGAAGCTTGGAGGTAGGGCTAGGGTAGAAGTGGCACCGTTGGGGACGGGTGCACAGAGTAGTGTAGAAATGTGCACTAGGATAGCTGGACATCGCAACGCGATGACTGTATAGGCAGGTAGAAACATGTTAGTCGGCACCGGAAGGTGGTGTCGGCTAAGAATTAATATGTGATGTGGGGTAAGTGTTGTGTTGGGGCACCGAAAAGTGGTGTCTGTATAGGAACCTACGTAATAGCGAGGCACTGTGTGGCTGCCTGTTTTACCTAGAACTAGACATAGGACACTGTGCAGAGTGTCTGGGGGGGGGGGGGGGGGATTACTAACAGGTATCTTAGAGCAATGGGGGAAAAATGGCAAGAAGTGTGATACATGGGAACTGAAAATGTCAAGAAGTGTGAAACAAGGGAACATATTGAATGGCCATGGGTAGAGAGAAGTTGATAGCAAGGGCCGGGCTCAATCTGAGGCAAGGTGGACAAGGGATTCATACCTAGGTAGCCTCACACAGCGTAGAAAACCTGTGGTGTGGTGAATTACGGATCACCTGTAAAATAACTCCAAGACTTTATACAAATAAAGCTGCTGTGGCATTAACACTTCCAACCTTTACAAAATTGTCTGGCGTGTTCTTTCAGTTGGTTTCGAATTACTGGCTGATGCTGGCCGGTGCTGGGGGGGAGGGGGCCTGGCCCGAGCAGGGCAGGCTGCACGGGTCAAGGGAGGAGGGGGAGATGCGGCAATGGGATGCCCCCGCTAGGGATTTTGCATGAGCCCCCCGACTTGGAGCTTCATATTTAATCACCACCCCTGGGCCCGGGAATAGTGCCAGAGGTACATGGGCAACCACAGGTCTTCTTTCTTTTCACTTCGGATTGGAGCAATGATCAGCTACTGCCCGGTAGCCCAGGATCTTATGGCAGCTGCCGGCACAGCCACTACACGCATTGTCGGTGGCGCCTATGGAGGTGGGGGTGGGCACTCTCCTCCTTTCTTCTTGGGGGCTAATGCGGCAAGGGCGGTCGCTCCTATAACTTTCTTCTTCTGGCAGCATGCGCCGCAGGGGGGTTGCATGCTGGCTCCCTCCCTGGTTGCACAAGCACATGGGAGGATCCACCGGCAGGGCTCCTCCTCCGCAATGCGGCAAAGGCTGCCACTTCTCTTCTCTTTCCACTGGGGGTGCAGCACAACTCTTCTTCTTCTTCTTGCAGCAGGGGATGGGGGGCTGCACGGGCACCCTCTTGAATGAGGGCCATGGCCAGGGCAAAGTGTGCAAGGGCATCCCCTCCCTTCTGCACGGCGGTGACTGCAGCTCCTCCTCCTTTCTCCCTCCTCGTTCTTCCCAAGAGGAAGAAAAAAAAAATCAAGGACAGGAATGGAGGCGGACATTGCCATTATTGTGGGGCTGGCGGCGGTCACAGGGCCCAGCAACATTCTGGTGTGCCGGGGTCACCCAGACTTATAGGTAGTTGAAGGGCCCTGTAAGGCTGTGTGTCACAGCCTAGGTGCCGGAGCACCGTGAATGCCGGTAACATCCTGGATAGTGGGTGCCGGGGCTGGAACTAGGGCACGAGGCTGGTCTGGGGGGCGCAGACCAGCAGGGACCTGCAGGGTCGTGGTCACACAGCGCTGGGGGGCCCAGAACAGCAGGGACCTGCAGGGTTGTGGTCACACAGTGTAGGGCCTGCAGGCCCACAATGAGAGACAACAGGAGTTCCATAGCTGGAGTCTGCAGCCGTTCTGCTGCACGTGCCTGCAGGGCTCCTTTTATTAGCTTCATGGCCCATCTTAAAAGGGCAATACACGTGGGAGGGACACATCCCCTTAAAAAGGTAATATACATGGGAGGGTCACAGATCAAGTGTGGTATTTACATAAATAGCAACCATGCACTAAACAGAGGTCAATGAGAAGTACCCAAACAGAAGGTCAGTCATTTTGTGTACATTTCAATATAAAATGACAACACCTACAATTATAATCGTTTGTCATGGAACATTACACCAACGCCCATACTTCCTCGTCCCCTTCCATACACATGAAGACAGTCTGCCTTCCCCAATCTTTCTTCCATATATATTTTCCTCCCATTCTTCTGACCCCTCTCACCATCCCCAGAGCAGAGGATGGTCCACCTACCCACAATCTTCCTGTTTTAGTTGCTGCCATACAGTTAACACTACTATGGCTGGGGCCTATTGGGCTTGTCCTCTGCAACTCCTCATGCTCCCTCCACAGAACCAACACCCACGCTCTCTGCTGTAATTGGGGCATGGAAGGAGTATTTTATGGCGTGGCCCTGGTGACTAGGCAGGACCCCCGCAACCTCACACTAGGCTGCAGGCCTGGGGATCCTGATGGGCACCAAGCCACCTTATGCAACAGTGGCCCGCATTCTAGCAAAAACAGACCACTTCCAGGGAAATGTTCAAGGAGCGATGTGGGGGCGCCACATTTCCGGGTTCCATGTCCCTTTGGTGACAAAACCAGTAGCAGAGAGTCGGTCGGTGGGAGCCCAGCACAATCCGATGAAAACACATTGGTCAGGGATACAGGTCAGGTGGGGCATGCAGAGCCAATCAGAGATACAGTTCCTTAATGCACATATAAGTTGGGCTTCTCGTGTGGCTTCAGTTATATAGAATACAGAGTTTCACTATGGATGTATCCTTGTTTGGCCACTTGAGTACCCAGAAAGGGGTCTTCTTTCAGGAAGTGACAGGGGTAGTTCCGTGGTTTGTAGTTCTGGACGCACACTTCTTTTCCATCACCCTTCTCTTCCTATTCCCTTAATAGATATTGGGTCATAGATGACCAGGAGGGCGGGTCCTGGGGGGGACGGGGATAAACACTTACACATGGTTCAGAAGTAGGAATACAACATGCCTTTTGCCTACATGAATATGTAGTGAGTAAGCTGCCCTCATTCTGGTATTGCCACTGCAGCAATCCCTGTGCACCAAGCAGAGTCATTGTTATGGAGAAAGTGCTGTCTGGATTGAAGTTGGTATTAGAGATGTTACTTTGTCTCGGAAAACCAGAAGCAGGGGCATCAGTACTATGATTTGGCCGCCAAACCCATACAAGGGGGGAGGAGACTCTTCCCTCCTCGCTGGAAGTGACTACAGCCTTTCAAGTTAACCGGACACCCTCCAGGTCTCCTTGGGCAGGCCATAGATGGATAAGTGGATGGTTGTGGCCCATAGAACTAAGGGCACACACCTCACATTTCCCTTATTTTCTCCACTTCCATCTAAGGTATTATTCACTCCTTGGATGTGTTGTAGGATCCTTTCACACAGGTGAAGGTGAGACCAGGCAATGCAACATTACTGGATGTAAGGCACTGTCTTACAGACTTGGCACTTTATGGGGTGCAGGTAGTACTTCCGTTCTGGGCAGGTTTGTTATAAGGAAGGCATTCCTTTCAACCAGGAGCAGAACCGCCAGCTCCAGCATTCTCAATCCAAGTGGTCTTCTTGTTAGAGTTTCTGAGAAAGACCAAGGTTTCCTTTCCAATAGACAGGGCGTGTGTTCTGCATAAACATTCTGTCTTCTGCTAAGGCCGCTGTCAGTACTGATGGAAGAAAGACTAAATAAGTTTCTCATCAGGGATTCTATCCACATTGGGCACCCAGGACTTAACTTCATTTGATAAGAACGCTGTTCAGTTCATCCAAATTCACAGGGCCTGGGTTATTGAGCCACCATATTACAGGGTAAAAATCTCAACTAAAATAATACACTTCTTTTGACCAAAAGCCACCACACTCACCATTCCAGAGTGTACACTCGCAGACAAACCCCCTCCGCCCCCTTTCTGATTTGCAGTAGTCACACAAGAGAAAGTACTAGAAACCATACCCGCCCTAAAACCATCCAACTGTAAGAATGACACCTGTCCAGCGCACATAGTCAAACTCTGTGCACCTACGCCGACACCAGTTATCACAGATTTTATGAATGCCTCCCCACCAACTACCGTCCCATCACCACAGCCCCTTTCTTACTTAAAATTCTAGACCAGATACCCTACTCCCAAGTTCAGATATATATATATAGAACAACATCACCCGTTAGGTTCTAGACAATCTGGTTTTTAGACCAAAACTGACCACATCAGAGACTCAGTGAATCTAGCCATTCTCCTCCTCTTGGATCTCTCAGCAGCATTTGACCTCATTGATCAGGACACCCTCTGCCAGCACCTCAGCGCTCACTTCCACCTTTCGGCTGAAGCCACAACCTGGATTAACTCCTTCCTCAGTAACCACAACTCAAGGGTCTTCATTGGCAAGGCGGCTGCCGATCCCATTTTAGTACCCCTTGGTGTGCCCCCAAGGCTCATGCCTTTCCCCCACCACCCTCTACAATACCTATACTAAGCCACTCTTTGAACTGCTTGACTCCCTCGGACTCATCTACACTCAGTGCTCCAGATAAGATTTTGAGGTGGGAGTATTTTACTCCCTGTTTTTACAATTGGAGAGCAAATGCAATTTCAAGAGAGTACACATTAGTTTTCTCCCTTGAAATGTTCAGACATTTAGGGGATAAACCTTCAGTCTCTGCATTCAGCCAATGATAGAACTGGGGGTCTTAAGACATGATTGCAAACCTTGACTAACCAATCAACCAGTACAGAGATGGAAACTGAACCGTGGAGAGCGTGAGATGTGGTAAGCTGCACAGTGGAATGGTTCCTGCACCAAGTGTGTCAGAAGTCATGGAAATGCAGAGTGTGCAATAAAACACAATGGAAATATAGGGGTAAACGAATGATGGAGAGTACAGGCTGTAGAAAATACTAAATTAGCTTTGGTACGGTACCTGGGGAACACACATCTCCAGTGAGGGAGCCTCCCTAAGGTGATACAGGGTGGCCAAGCATCTCCTGTTACCTCTATGGCCACGGGTGCCTGGCTGTCCACTGAGCTTATACTTCTTCTGGAGCTCCTTTTGGCCAGTGTTCAAACTTGGCAACAATATATGGACATTGCATTATGGACTGTAAGAACACCAAGGATGCTGTTGCCCACTAAGGCCAGTATTTCCCAATGCAGGAACACCAGGGCTGCCTGAGCCCAATTACACCATTATTGACACTATAAAGGACACCCTGGTGAAAAGACATGGTATGTACCACCAACCTCACCCATCTCACTGTGTGAACACTTGTGCTGGATGTGCCACATAAGTCCTGCACGTTCTACCTACTGTAAGAAAACGTGTGCTGTGTGAGCCCAGTAATGCCGTTATTTGCCTCAGTAAGAACATGCATTCTGCCACCTTCCCTCAGTTTCTTCAGGCCCACATCAGACCTTTGCTACCACATGGGTGTCACCTTCCATAATCTACTGTCCTAAATTCAGGGTACTGCCCTTTCTGCACAACAAAAAATTCAATCTTCAGTTCCACTCTTGCAGCACATAGCCCTCTTTCACCCCTTTTGTTCCACACCATCGCTCCTCCCTTGAACCTTCTGGATTGGGGATGGAAGCCAGTGGCTGAAATGTTCGGGGGAGAAAAGACCAAATGTTATTTCTCCAAAAATATATTTTCGGTCTTCTCTCCCCTGAACATTTCAGCCTTTGCCCTTGCCCCCATCCCCTACTTACCTTGCGGCGGCACACTTCACTATGTGCCGCCAACTCGCTGTGTCTCTGCGACGCCCGTTCCCTTTCACTTCCGTGATTGGGAACTGGCGCCGCAGGGTCCTTTCCTTTTTTTTGTTTACTTTTTACAGGACCGGCTGCACTGGGACAACCCCACTAGCCCCACTCACAGTATAGTTAACAAGGGTGTGGGGGACACCCCCACAGCCCTTGCCCCCAAATGGGGAATTTAGTCAAACTTTTCAGCGGTTCTGAATTTTCGAACGGCCGAAATTTGGTCAAATCTCCCATGCAGGATTTTAAACAGTATTTTTGGACGTTTCCGCGCCTTCTCTAACATGCATCCTTGCACTTCACATCCTTTGCTCACACATACACCATCCTTCCACTAACACACTCACACACCCTTGCTCATTATCACACTTGTGCGAGGTCTCGCATATAGCCTCACATCTGCACACCCTTGCTTTCTATCACCTATGCTTTTCTTACACCCACACACCAGTTTACAGACCACTGCTTGCTAGAACAAATTGAGGTTTTGAAATCACTTGGACAAACAGGTTTAAAAATCTCAACGGCAGGGGATCAGCACACAAGATGACCGTCAGGCCTTGAGAGTGTCATGCACAGGAGGAGAGTAGCAGATCCGACTGCTGCGGCTCAGAGATCCTTTCAGATTCTGCTGGCATTCAAAGAAAAAAAAATGCTATTTAAATTCAGAGTGAAACGGCCAGGGCCCCGGCCGATTATTCAAAGCACCTAGGACATGCCACTGCGGGTTAACACAAAGAAAAGTTCCAGCAAGCTGATTATAGATGACGGTTGGTAACGCCTCAAACCCAGATCAGCATGTACTCCTTGACAGGCACCTGCTGCACAGAAGCTACATTTCAACTAGTTGAGGCAGTGAGACCGCAGTGCAGCCACAAATGTGTAATGCTTACAAGTACAATGTAAGAGGGTTGGGCACCAACAGGGCCGTGCATGCACTAGGCCAGTAACCTACCGTTAGAAAATGCTGCTCACGTGATAAGGCTCTGCTCATTTCTACGCAGCCAGCCAAGTCAAAAGGAATTTCAGGAGTGGCATTGCAGTCTGCTCACGTGTGCAAAAGTAATGGTCCATACTGCAGTGCCATCTACTGGCGGAAAGAGGACTTTTTAATAAAGAACTACAGTGACAATCCTGCGTCGTATGGAGTTAAAAGTAAAATGTACTGTATTTGCAACAATGAAATGCGTAAAAAGGCCTGATGCGCCCTTTTTCTGGAGGGCTGTCTGCACTAACTTTGCAAAGGACACACAAATCCTCATTCCCATCTCTGGAAACCACACCTGCGACTCAGTGACTATAAATAGAACATACAGTATCATATAAAATTGGATGGCCTCCCATAACCTCTGTCTAAATGATGACAAAACAGCTGCTCATTGTAGGCTCACCTTTCCAGCTTTTTAAAAAAAAAAACCTTGCGACTACTTTCTCCACCTTTTGCAGCTATGGCCCAACATAACGGTTCTTAAACATGATAAAACCCTGGGCACGCATCCTAAAGCAGAGCTATCCATGACCAGACATATCAATTCTCTTGCGTCAGCCACAGCCCATACCTCCAAACTCATATCCCTAATCAGACAATTTCTCTCCCCCAACAATTGCCTCACTCTCGCAGGAACTCTCCTCTTAAGCAAACTAGACTATTGCAATGTTCGACTCAATGGCATCACTGCAGCCGACCTGGGTAAACTTCAACTGCTCTAGAAAAAAGCATTACGCGCTGCTCTGGGCATAAACTGATCTGACCACATCTTTGCTACCAGACGAGAAGTTCATTGGCCACACACCACTGCACATACAAAGATGCCCCTCAATACCTCAGCAACATCATCACCATGAAACACCATGTGTGCTTCCTACGATCAGCTTTCCGCACCACTCTATGCATTCCTCGATCCAGAAAGAAGAGAGCATGCAGCGTCAGTTTCTGCGTCAAGGCATCCACCCTGTGGAACACTTTACCGCCGTATTTGTGAAATGAACGTTCTTGCACAACCTTCAAAAACGTTTAAAAACATGGTTGTTCAACAAATCTGCCAGTCTGTAACCCCACTTGCCAATTGTCAGTACCAACGCTGTGACACCCCTGGGTCTGGGCATTAGATGAATGTTATAAAAAGGGCTGCTCGCCAAGACATCCAATGCACAGTCTTGTACGGGTCCTTAAGAGGGGAATCGTAATGTCTCCAAAGTATCATTCAAAGTATGTAAAAATGTCATAGTATCTGAACTGAGAACCAACACTGCCAAATAACCAGTTCTATGGAATGGTTCCCACTCAGGAGGGTCTGCAATTATGTTTAGCTCACTGTACCTACCTCGGAGACGAAATAATCATTTGCATATCAGTCTGGTTCCGTCCCACGACGACAGTAAAGAAACAAAATGCTAGACAATTCTCCTCTGAACAAGAGTACCAACATCAACCAAAGTCATGCATTTGTCTTGTTGAGCATCAGGGAGGTGACGCTGTGCCTCTTTAAGCTCAACGAGCAAGGACCCACATCTGGACAACCGTTAGAAAAGTGTTCTAGCCCATGTTCAGGTACAATGTGTGAATTCCTCTACTGAGCATAAACACGGCCATATAACCTGTTCTATGGAATGAATGCAGCTCAAGAAGGTCTACAGCCATCTTTTAGCTCCCTATACCTTCCACAGAGGAGAACTATACATTTGCAGGTCAGTCCCATCCCATCCACAAGGCACTGCAGCAACAATACACTGGACGACTCGCATATGAGCAACAGTACCAACAGCAACACCAGACATGGTTCTGCTTTGTTGGGCGTCGGTGAAGTGAAGCTGTGCCTCTCTAAGCAGTCAGCCTGCAGTCTACATCTGAATTACCCTTAGTAGCTTGGGTTAAACCCCAACTTTTTGAAAATATGGAAAAATGTGGGAGCCCCACGACTGAGAACGAACACGACCAAACAACCTGTTCTATGAAGGGACAGTGGTCTTGCCAGAAATTCCTTAGTTCATCTAATTGGAGGGCTTTGGAAGCCTTCAGACACGCCCTTTTGCTCCTCTACCCCAGAGCAGCTACATGGTGACAAATGGGAACAGAAAATGCAACAGCTGGAACCTACAAAGGTTGCCTGGAAGGAACAGGGCCCTGCACACATGGCAAATCACCTTTTCTACAGGTTACTGGGTGGCGAGAGGCTCGTTTTGTCAGGTTAAACACCAGAGGGCATGGACATTAAGAGAACGGGCTTCTAGTAACAGTGCCTCTATGGCCACCTCTTCTTAACAATTCAGAGCCCCTGGTATCCTTCCCCCCCTAATTATTCCCGTTATTTGGGGGGTCTATTGCATGGTAGAAAAGGGCCTATCCTCCCACCGTCACTTTGCAGACCATCACCAATAGCCCTGTGTCCCCTGGATGGTTTTAACTGATGTCGCATCCTCATCTCTCAGATGGCAGCTGTCTGAGCTTTTAAGGGTTGCAGAGTTAGGTACCATCGCAAATATGTTTTCTAGACCGAGTTAGCTTCCTTCTTGCTCCAAGGCTAATCCCCCAACTGATGCTGAACCCATCCCTGGTGTTCATGATCTTGCTCAGACCCCCTTCAAACGTTTTCATCTGTCCCCTTCCCTCAAAGGCCATCCTCCTGATCACATTCCGTTCACCAGAGAGGGAGAGGAACTGAGACCTCTCCTTTTCATTGCCTTCATTTAGAATTCTGGCGACTGCCCCAACCAGTGACAGATGTAACAAATCCCTTACAAACACTCTTCCCTGCCTCAATAGGTCCTGCCCTGGATAGGCAAAAGTCCTACAAGGACACTGAGTATAGCACCCAAACATATTGGAGTGAGGGTTGAGGCATCTCTCAAGCTGCAAACTAACATTCTATAGGAAGGTAAAATGGGCGACTGTGGTCCTCAAATTTCAAGCAACTCTTCCTCTTAACAAAATGTGTGTGCCTCTGATAATCCTTCATCACCAGCTCATGTTAATGTCTGGAGTTTCCAGGTTGTCCCTTTACCTCATCTGCCAACTCGCAGATGAGGGTTTTGTTCCTCATGGGATATATTGTATCTATTTCAGAATGAGTGGGATTGACAGGCAAAGTTGCAAGCAAGGGAAATGGGAATGGTATGCAAATTACCAGGTTTAGGCTTGCAGGTAGGTTTGCCTTGTGAGGCCTTCTCCCCACAACTGACTCCACTAAGATCTCCTTCCAACCCCACAATGAGCCATTAGCACATCAAACCATGATGAAGCCCTCTTTAGCTCTATCACGCTCTTCCGCGTGAGCAACTTACTGGACCCAAAGCGCTGAACTCTATCAGATCTTAGGCTCTTCCTTATAGATAACCGGTAATTTATGAGGATGCAGTGGTTGACAGTGTGAAAAGCAGAGGAAAGACCAAGGAGGATCAGAACAGAAGGAGTGTTGGAGTCCAGATTAGAGAGTAGGTCTTCTCAGGTTTTCAGGAGAGCGGTTTCAGTGCACCTGACTGCACTGGAACCGGACTGTTGGTCATGGAGGAAGCCAGCCAATTCAGCATGGAGGGTCAGTTGGGAGATGATCAGCTGCTCTATGTGTTTGCCCAAGGTAGGGGTAGGTCAATAGTTAGCCAGGCAAGAGGGGTCAGCAGACAGCTTTTTTAGAAGAGGGTACACAAGAGAGTGCTTAAGGGGTTGAGGGAAAAAGTATGTGACAAAAGAGTGGTTGCCGAGGGCAGCCACGGCAGGGGCAAGAGTGTCAATGTTGTCCTTAATGGTTCTGGAGGAGCAGGGTAGCACCTGTTTAGAGGAGAGTTGGTGCAATGGGTGTCACGGAAGAGAGTATGTGGGGGGAAAGGGGGATTCAGAAGAGGAGGGAGACAATGACAGAGGAAAGGATGTCAAGAGTTTGAGGAAAAGTGGGTGGCCAAGGCCTGGGAGGGAGGGGGAAAAGAGGAGACTGCGGTAGGATTGGCGAGTTCTTTGCAGATCTTAAAGAGTTCAGCCATGTTATTTGTGGCTCCAGAGATACGAGCTTGGACATGAGCTCTTTCCTTGGGGCAGATGGAAAGACGGCATTGCCTTTGGAGTAGACAGCAGGCCAGTTTGTCAGGCGCTGAACTAGATAACTGCCATTTCCGCTTTGCACTTTCGTTTCAAAGCAGCTATGTCAGAGTCATACCAAAAGTTGCATTAGGAGAGGAAGGATAGGCTAGCTCAGGGGGGAGGAAGGATAGCTCAGGGGCACAGGAGGGAGTGGAGGGGGGGCAATGGACACACGCTTCATCGGTTGAATGGCAAGGAGACTGGCAGTGCGGAGGAAGAAGACTGGGGACAGGAGAGTTCTAGGAGGGGAGAGTGGTCGGACCAGGAGAGAAGGGTAGTGAGGGGGTTGGAGAGAGAGATGTCAGTCAAGATGAGGGCATCCAGGGTGCATCCTGCAGAGTGGGTTGGGCGAAAGGGGAGGATAGTGTGGGGAAGAGTGTTGTAGAGGTCACAGAAGAGAATGGTGGCACATCAGGTGAGTCCCGATGGATGTTGAAATCCCCAAGGAAGATAGCAGAAGGAGACAAGAAGAGAGGATGAGAAGTCGGCTAATTCAGAGAGGAAGAGGGAGGAAGGCCTGTAGATGGCAGCAAGAGTCACAAAGAAATAAGGGGAGCCAGCCTGCAGACTAGACTTTAAAAAGATTAGGATTGAGTGCGGATGATGGAGGCAGGAAACCACTCAGGGAAGATCAGAGCCACTCCACCGTCAGATCGGGGTGGTCTGGGGTTGTATATGATCTTGTAGCCCTCAGGAAGGAGAGAGTCAAAAGCAGTGACGGGGCTGGCCTTGAAACATGTTGCAGTGAGGGCAAGGACATCAAGGTCTTTAAGAAGGCGACAGATGTCAGAGGAGTTTTTAATGGCAGAGTGAGAATGACCCCCTTTAAAAGCTTTTCCCAGGGGTGGGGGAGGTAACAGGGGTGTGGGGCTACCCCTGGGGAGGGGATGGGAAGGAGGGATGGAGGGAGAAAGTGAGAAGTTGAAGGAGGAAGACGCCTGTCCAGAAGGAGAAGGTTGGGCTGAGAGCCCAGGGCCATGATAGTGCCATTGTGATAGACATTAATGGTGCATTTGGAAGATGCAAAGGGAGCCAAGGGCACTTCCCATCTAGTACCACCAGTAATGGGTGAAGAGGAAGGGTTGGGGGGAGTCAGAGCCACTTATGCAACAATAGAAACGCACATGGCAGCCAAGCAAATAGAAAACAATAGGGGGCGCTGCAAGTGCTAAGATTTACAGCTCATAGACAAGTTTGAAAATGTACCTAAATTCTGTTTTTGCACAAAGCACCCGAAAGCCCAAAAGCAGTAGGGGTGAGCGAACAGATCATACTATGCATCAACAAACATGAATGTGTAAGGGAGGAGAAAATGACTGCGTAGTGCAGGCAGATGAATCAGGAAGACATATATGACTAAATGGGCTCTCCCATGCAATGTATAACATTGTAATAGGAAATAACAGTACTTTGGCCTTGATGAAGACCTGTGTTGGCTGTCGATACAATTATTGATGCAAATAAAAGGAAGATCAAAAACTGTTTATAGAACTGATGTATATATTACATTTGGCCAACAAAATGCTATACATGGCTGAACTCCAGTAGTATCACAATAATCCATAAAACTGAACAAGTGCAGGATTGGCATAGGTAACACTTTCTTTATCATTCCACATCCAGGGGACGTTAGGACACCACCACCACCTATGGACCCGCAGCTTGACCAAATATCATAACATCCAAGTGCAGTTTGAGAAAGAGTTCTAGTGCCTTTCTTTAGTGAATATGCGATCTTGCACAGTTAGGGCTGAATATGTGGTTCAATGACGCCTCTTCTTACCAGTCAGAAGAAGCTTTCTTTTGGACATATTGTTCCCTTTTTAGATTTTAATGCACGATTTAAATTGGCTCGCCCATCGATGTGAAGGGTGCCCTCTAGCAAGGAGTGGTTATGCCAATTTTCCCAATCCTTTAAATATTTGCACATTCTGCCCTTATATTTGGTGTACATGTAATGCAATGACTAGCCCCTTGGTGACACAGGGACTTCTCTCGATTGTTCCATACCGATCTATGTGATCGCTGCGTCCTCCATAATTGCGACAGCCAAAAATGCAGACTTTTTTTATTTAACCCCCTTTACACCACATAGATATGCGTGAGGAGACCCCCCGCATATTACTATACCACATACCCCCCACATATATATGTGGTGTAAGGGGGGGTATAGCCCTGAAATGGACCAATGTGTCCTTTAGATTTTTAGACAGTTTAAGAAGCAAAGAGGGGTACTGGTGCCTTAGCCAGACATGAGCCCAATAGCAGGCAATACTTCCTGATAATTATTTTGATCTGGAAGGGGTTGGTGCTATAGGTCATGACGCACGACAGTCTATTCTCGGTCTTTCCCCAATAATAGGGTTCAAGCAGCGTTTCCCTTGGTGTGAAGCATGCTCTTTTCATAGAGTGAGAAATTCCGTTTTTTTGGATATCCCCTCTGCTTAAGGCAGAGTCTGAGGTTGTTTGGGTGTTGGTAATAGTCTTGCAAGGAGGTATAATTATGTCTTAGATGCCAAAACTGGCCAAAAGGAAGATTCTTCTTGAGGTTCCTGGGGTGGAAGCTTCAAAAGAGTTGAGGGTAGTGCTCCTATCTGTCATTTCTTTATATAGTGAACAGGACAAATGACCCCCTACAACCTTTATAACTAGATCCAAAATATGGATTTGTTCACAGACTCCACAGTGAACTTAATGGTTTGATTATATAAGTTCAGCCATTTGAGAAAAAAATCAGTAAGCATCTCCTCACTCCCTGTCCAAATGAAGATCATGTCATCGATATATCAGTACCAATTTGCAAACTTGGATGAAAACGGAAAGAGAGAACAGATTCTTTCTCAAACAATGACATGAACAGTATCGTTAGAGTGGGTGCAAAGACTGCGCCCATTGCTATACCTCTGATCTGAAAGAAGAATTGTTTTTCATCTTTAAAAGGATTATTGCGTAGCACTATGTACATCAGGTTAATAATGAACTCTCCTGGTGCACGCTCTGGTGTGCCACCATGGACCAAAAGCTTGGTCCTGCGGGATATTTGTGTAAAGTAATTTGATGTCCATGGTTACCAAAAGACTAGAGCTACTATTAAATTCAAGGCCTTCAAAAAGTTTGATGGTTGCAACTGTGACCTTGAATATGTTGGGGTTTATCTGCTAATAGGCTGCAGGAAAATATCCACACATGTACACAGTGTCTCCAAAATGGAGCCACAACCAGATATTATCGACAACAATCACAGTGTCTTTGAGCCAATGAGCAAAATGACTTCAACATAGCATTATGCTGCTATCATGTAATAATATCCCTGGAGATAATTGTGTGCTGCAAAATATCGTCCTTATAAATGCGCCCCTCGCTCTCCCCAGACATCGCCACCCCCCATCATTCATTTCTCACACAGGCTGTCACATCAAACGAAGAAATCCGCCTACATGAATGCACTTCAAAATCAGTTTATTTTCATATTTCTCTCACTTCGACCCATCAAATGTAAGAAATTCGCCCAAATGAATGCACTTTTGGAAGTAGTGCGATTCCATAAACTTTATTTTTGTCTTTATCACACATGCGCCTAAGTCTTTTTTCCATCTTATTTTCAAAACCGGATGCATTTCCGGCCCTTCTCAACTGCGACACGGTCAGAAACGCAACTAAAGTCAGTTCTAAAACGAAGGATCTGTGTAAACCTAACATGAACATAACTTTCTTTTTAACGTGAATCATTGCTGTTGTGTATGCAGCAATGTTATATTTATTATTTAACGACGTGAACCTTTGCCGACTGAACTGCTGCATTCACACAAAGAAACTTGTCTTCACTGGAGTATTACAGTGTTTTTCTTTTCAAATGGCCATAACGATCTTGTGTGAACAGAAAAGTTTTATTGAATTTTGAGGACATACAAGCACAATTAATTTTGTTCGCGTACCACTTCAAATGGAAAGTATCTGTGAGGAAAGTTCATTGCTGGATGCCTACGAACATCATGGAGTTGAATTCCTTGTTTTCAGTGAGTTTATGCATTTTTTACTTCATGGTTAATCTACGACTTATAATGTTAAATTAAAAGCCAGTCCTTGTAAGTACTGCATTGTCGTTATCTGCCCAAATTGACGCACTATTTCTTGTAGTCTTGCTGTCGTATCGCTGTGGGTTTTTCTGCTCTTTTGTTGATATTCCCCTGATACTGTTTGTGCAATCTTTGTTTCTTGAAATGCTTGCTCTTTTAAAATTGTTTCAATGAATTTCCATAGATTTGGGTGACAAATGCCCAGAGAATGCTGGAAAGAATTGTGCCATCCCTCCACTGAATTATTTGTTTTTGCATCATAATTCAGCGCGGCTTCGTAGCAGTTCCAGTAATTATGGTTAATTCGGGGTGTCCTTCATTGCCCTCCTCTGTTTAAACCGCCAATCCATGTCATTTCGAAATAATCCAGTATTTCATTCATATTTTCTTCATTTGCTTGGTAGAAGTCACAATTGGTAATTATTTCGTAATATGCACACACATGGTCTGTAGGCACAAACGCGAGAGCACACAGCAATTTAATATTAAAGGCGAACTCTGAATCTGTTGAGTATCTTGCTTGGCATCCACTTTTTTTAATCTCTTACCACACGCATTGTTTGAAGTGGAAGAAACAACCTTGGATGTCGATGTTGTGAAAGCATTCTTTGATTGCTTTTATTGCCTGCACTTCAAAATCCATCGCTGCCTTTTCAGATTATTCTCACCCAATTTCATGTTTCATTACTTGAAAAAATTCTCTGTACGTTTTAAATGTTTTCTCTGGTATAAGGCAAACAGTAAAGGACAGATTGTGTTTTTGATGTATCCGTATATTGTGTACACTTGTTTGAAAGGTTTAGGACATGTCTTGAATGTTCCATCGGCATGCCGTGTTTTGCTTAATTTTAGCAATGTCATATTTTCTTTAGTACCAAAAATCATCATTCGGCCTTCACTTTTCTCATTGTCATATATAAGGAAATATTGTCCATTCATGCTTTTTTGAATTCTTCAGGAATATTTATTTCACTGAATTCTTTGGGTGGCTTGGGCAGCCTGTCTCTTTCATTCCGTCTGAGGCATATTCTCCTTTTTAGCAATCCTACAGATGGTAACTTGGCAGCAACATGGAAAGGAATTCTGGAACATGTATTTCCTATCACGTTGCTTGCACTGGCTTCTGTTGTTAAAGCCATTTTTTTTAAGTTCATTTATTTGTTCTCTTGCCTCTATTTTGACAACATCAGGCTGTACTGCTCTCCACCGAAAAGTGCACGAAACACCCATAAATCATCAATGCAATTATGGAGCAAGTGCTTTGAACCACAAAAAACAGACACAATAACTCACAACCACGCACTCTTAGAAGATAAACCAGCTCTTTACGGCCATTTATTCAAAGCTTACAAATACATGGAAATAACTCATAAAAATAGTAAGGGCATACATCACAGAAATAGTAAAGAAGTCAAAAGGAAATACATCGCCGTGAGCGTAATAGAAGTCCTCATCTCGTCCAGAAGCGGCTGGAAGACCCCGGGGACAGCCAGGCCGAGAGTTCCACAGCTCACAGGAAGGCCAGACGTAAGCGTCCTTCTCTGGCTGAAGTCTCACCTGACCCCCTCCGTGCCTCCACATATATACAAAGTCCACAAAGGGGAGTTAATTCCCGAATATTCTGCAAATTGCACTTGCGCAGATGAGGAACAGCCGTCGGTTGCCAACTGGGTCAATCGAGAGCTCCCCTCAAGGAACGCAGGGCCTCCCTGCACTAAAAACACGCTCCACAGAGAACAGTAGCAAGCCATAACAGCGTTAGCTTTCCCAGCAGAAATGGCCTTGACTGCATAGCAGGTTCGGAAAAGCATGTTTGTCTCAGCACTGTGAATCTAACACTTCAGCAAAATGTGTGCAGCCTTTCACTGCGGTGTGAAGTAAATATCCAACATGGCTCCGAGCGCTCCCAGAATGCATTGCGCGCCCGCGCCATTTTGAACCAAGCATAAATCAAGCATAACACAGGCCCATGGTTGTGCTCAATTGTTTTTATGATGTTATCTTCATAAGTAATGGCTCATTCAGAGCATTTTTGTGTAAAATACAAAACACATTTCCACATAATTTTGGCATCTTTTTGCTTTTATTTTGTATATATGTAACCCTCATTCATTAACTGTTTGTTTCCCTTCTGTGAGATAATATATTCTGCCTTTTTTTCCATTTGGAAAATACTGAACATGAAAAAAAATGTATATATATAAAACCATGTTTCCCTAAATTAAAACCTTTCACATTACTATTTATATAAGACAGCGTCACCTTAATATGAATCTGCTTCTTGTTATGTCCAAGCATGCTCTTTGTCAGTTTCTTCCCCTAAAGTTTGTTGAGGTAACTGACACCAGAGCTGTTTTCTTTCACGCGTGGCTGCTCGCGCTCCGACAGGTTTCTTTGTACTCCAGACCTGCCTCGTGTTTACACTGCACAGTGGATGACAACCTCTCCCTTCACACGATTCTAATTGCGCAGTATAGGTCTTAAAATACTTCATTAACACAATGCTAGATGTACATTTGTTAGTTTAGACAAAACGAAATTTGCACGGCCAAATCACAGCGATATATTTTATTGGGGATATTATTTGAGGGATATTTTTATGGAACCATTATGCTTTGGTCTTTAAGGGTTTCCTTTGGTCCTGATGAAGGCGGAGTCAATTTACATGTCCGCCAAAACATATAGCCTAACGGTATCAACAGTAGATACTTCTGCAAGGCTGTATGGTCCTACTGAACAGGACTGTACAATACGTAGACCCCCGAAGTCCTTGATTTTGTCAATGGGACTTTCTTTGTGCGATGTTTGTATCTAGCTAGTTAGGAAGATTGTGACACTAATTTGCCATTCCTGCTACTAGTTGGCATTTATCTCCCTGACTGTTTGTATGTTTTTGTGTCTATAGTGAAGTATTAAGCATTTTTGCGTTGTCACACTGAGCAATCATTTGTTTCCATAGATGAAGAACGTGTTGCCAGATATCCTGACTTTGAAAATTCTAGTTGGGCTTAACAAAAAACTGTCCAACACATTGGAAACATGAGCACCAATGAAATGATTTGAATGTATGTCGCTTAAAAAGCTATTCCTGGAGGGAGCCCCTTTTTTGTATTCAACAGGATCACAGGACAGGATTGAATGGTAGATGATACTATAAGTGAACCTTCCTTGTTGCTCATGGGAATTTGTAAGGGGAAACACAGCTAGCGGTCTCTAAAGAAAAAAAGAACATTAAAAAAATATATATCTTTACTGACAATTGGCTTTCAAACTAACAACCTCTACACAAAGACTTGTAGCATAAAAGCATAGAGCAAACCTGTATGTAAAATATCAATTTCTTGTGTAAGATCTACACATTGCAGGCATAGAAGTTGACTCAGGAAGATTACCATTTACATTGTCACTACTAGCCTGCCTAAGTATAAGCTTTAGAATAGAAAAAATGGGCAGTAGTCTGCAGGCTAGCTGAAACATTTCAACACATCTGTAGTGTTAAAGGGAAGAGATTTAACCCTGTTGCTACACCATACCATTGGCTGCTGCAAACAAAGGATCACTGGAAGGAGGATGTGTTCACAATGGTGCAACCTCTACAAGCTGATCGGGAATGGAAGTTGGTTGGTGGCAGTTGTGCACCTCAACTGTAATAACATTTTACCCTCAACCTTGTACACTTCCTCAGCATTGCAATAGAAAAGAGTAATAGAAGCCCCCCCCCCCTCTAGCCCTGCGTCATCAGTGTACAAAATCCCTTCAGGAAACAGACTTCCGGTCACAGATCGCTAGGTACATCAAATCATTACAATCAATCAACAATGTCCCGGGAGGATAGCTAAGCAGCAACGTGCGCGCCTTGGAAGCAAGACGACATAAAGCAACACAGGTTCGATCCCGGGTCTGCGCTTAGAAACCTCTGGGTGTTTAAGCATGTTACAAATATGCAAATAAGACAAAAAAAACAAGAAAAAAACTATTACGCAACTAAAAAAAAAACAATTCCGGTAACAGTGCCTCGATGCCCACGGGATGTATGAGCGCTTTATAAATGCAAAATAAAATAAATAAATTACGCAGGATCTAGCACATCACCACCACCGTCAGGCAAAAGTGTGGTAGTGCTGCACATGTAAAAGTTTCTGAATGTGGCTACATGCACAATCTGCCAGAAAACTGTACCAAGGGAAGGCAGAGACCAATTTGGGTACCACATAAGCTGCAGAACCAATCACAGATACGGGAAGAAGTCAGAACATCTGAAGTGAAGTCTATACTTCCTCTGTTTCCAAGACTACACCTCTTCAACTTGGTCTATAGAATGCTAGATCATTATGCAAGAAATCATCTTCTGTTCTGGACATGTTTTTACGATCACAACTACAATTTGTATGCTTTACAGAAACTTGGTTCTCGCCCACTAACACTGCTATTCCTGCTTTACTGTCTACTTCTACGACATCTTTTTGTCATACCCCTCACCTTTCTTCTCGAGGTGGCGGCACTGGTTTCTTGTATCATTCTTCCTTCTCTATTGTTTCTCATAATTTAATTTTCTACATTTGAATTCTCCTACACTATTCTCTCAACTACTTTGTCTAGACCTTCAATTGAATTCTTCTTAATCTATCATCCTCCAGGTCCTGTTAACTCATTTTGTGAGGACATGGATACATTGCTTTCTTTCTTGCTCCCTACTACCGTCCCCCTTATTGTTCTAGATGACTTTATTCTACATCTCTCATCTACTCACTCAACTCTTCCATTTCTTTCTATTCTTGATTCTTACTTCCTTACTCCTCTTTCTTTCTCATATATATTGGGCTCCTGTTTAGATCTTATATTTACTTCTTCTGTAGTCCCATTCTCCTGTGTCTTCTCTCCCAGTCTATTTTATCGGACCATCACCTGCTCTTGTTTTCATTTTACTTACTTTTTTTACGTGGTGATCTATGCAAATTTAACAGAACTCTTTTCACATCTACAAGTATTTCTGAACTGGGATCTCAAGCTTCATTTTCTAATCTATCAGCTGATGAAGCTGCCTCCTCTCTTTCTTCTTCACTTACTCTGTCTCTTGATTCACTATATCCCTCTGCTCCTTTTCGCCCGTCAGAAACCTCCTCAACCCTGACTGTCTTCCCATCTCCGCGCTATGCACTGCGTTCTTCAGCGCTTAGAACGAGGTTGGCTTAAACTGAAGACACCAGAAAAATATACTTCATACGTTTCCCATCATACTTTGTATAATTGTCTTCTATCTACAAAACAATCTTATTTCTCTGATCTTCTTCACTCTCAATCTTCTCACCCTAGACACCTTGTCCAAACTCTCGACTGCTCTCATTACCTATTCCTGACCCTTCTATTAATTCTACTCTTACTGCCACAGATCTTGCACTCTACTTTACTACTAAAGACTCTTCATTTCGATCAGCTATTGTGTCCTCCCATGCTCAGGACAATTCTATGTCCTCTGTACCTATTCCTGAATCTCCAAAAGTAATCTTCTCTGGCTTTACTCCCATCACCAATGACGACACTCTTTGCCTTTGTGCTCACCCTGCTTCATCTCCTTTGGATCCCATACCATATGTACTTATACCTAAATCTATCCTTCTCTTGTATCCTACCTCACAATTCTATTTAATTCCCGTCTCTTCTTAGCTACTTTCCCTTTGTCATTTAAGCATGCCACCATCATTTTTATTTTGAACAAAACCTTCTGCTGATGTCTCTTCTGACTCTAATTTCAGTCCTCTCACCTCTGCCATCTCTCTCTAAAATCCTCAAACGGGTAGCTTACACTCAACTTTCTACTTTTGTTTCCCAAAATTCTATTCTTCCTTGTTTCCAGTCTGGGTTTCACCCTGGTTATTCTACTGAGACGGCTCTCCTCTCCGTTCTCTACTCATTACACTCTGCATGACACTCTAAACAAGCTTCTCTTCTCATACTTCTTGATCTTTCTGCCGCGTTCGATACTGTTGATCATACACTCTTGCTCTCTTCCTTTGGTTTTTCTGGTTCTATCCTCTCTTGGTTCAAATCTTATCTCGCTCAGAGAACTTTTTCAGTTTCTTGGGCTGGGGTCTCCTCTGAAACACACTCTCACTTGTGGCATTCCTGAAGGCTCTACCCTTGGTCCTTTTATTTTTTCCCCTCTACACTTCACTAGCTGGGATTTTCCTCTTTTGGGGTTTTACATAATTTCCATGATGATGACACAGCTTTTTCTCTTTCATTTGAGATCCAGCACAAACTTAGTGCCCGTTTAATGGCTATCCAATCATGGTTGTCCGATCACTTTCTTGTTCTTAATGCAGCAAAAACTGAGGTCATTTTCTTTCCTTCTAACTCGTCTTCTCTGGTTTCCTTATCTTCTTCAATTTCATTTCCGCCCACTCAGTTACCCATCTCATCAGTTGTGCGTAATCTTGGTCTTTTTCTCGATTCATATCTTTCTTTCACTCACATCTCACTTACTGCTTGCCCCTGTCGTTTTCACCTCTACAACATCCGGAAAGCCTTTTAAGGCAACAAAATTATTGGTGTCTGCTCTCATCTTTTCACAACCTTTCTATTGCTCTTCTGCACTTTTCAGGCTTCCAATTTCCCGCTTGGCTCCACTTATATCTGTATTTCATGCTTCCATTCGTGTTCTTGGTCTACTCGCTCCTCGTGACTATCTCTTGCTCTCTGGTTCAACCTGGTTGGCTTTCTTTTCATAAACAACTAAAATTTAATTTCTTATGTTTGGTGTTTAAAGCACTTTATGGTCTTGCTCCTCCCCATCTATCATTGCCCGTTTCATTTTATTTTCCTTCGCATCCTCTTCGGTCTGCTTTTCATTTCCGTCTGGTTATCCCCTCTCCTCTGTGTGCTCAATCTCGTTTCCGATCATTTTCTCCCCTCGCACCTTTGAATTGGAATACTCTCCCTCTGTCTCTGCAATCTATTACTCTTTACTCCTCCTTTCGAGCCTCCTTACGCTCTCACTTATTTTCATCTGGTTAGCAAGGTCCTATTGCAATTTTGAAATATTTGTCTTTCAAATATTGATCCTACTGTTTAATTGGTATGTAAAGCGCTTTGGTGTAAGGCGCTATATACAATAAAAATACAAGTGCATCCTACCCCATTCCATCAGACAAGCAGCATACCACCACCATTA
This sequence comes from Ambystoma mexicanum, assembly GCF_040938575.1. Lineage (NCBI taxonomy): Eukaryota > Metazoa > Chordata > Amphibia > Caudata > Ambystomatidae > Ambystoma > Ambystoma mexicanum. The sequence continues at coordinate 98,038,976 of NC_090936.1, read as the reverse complement.
CGAACAATTATCTTACCTGCATTGCATAGCAGCAATCTCCTATTGAGTCGTGGCAGTGTGTGAAAGAGTTTGGGTGTGGCCAAACATATCACAAGTCACACGGCAGACAGTACCTGCTCAGTGGTAACATGGCTTTTACTCTTTCCAATTGACCTCTGGCCCTACTCGTGAAAAACACGGGATACGAGCAGCTTATGGGAAAAGTTAATGAGCACTGGGAAGTTCCTGGCTGACTTTTTCAGTTCCATGTGATTATTCTGTATTTCAAAGGACGCGCACCAAAAAGACTGTCTTTTTTCAGCTGATTTTGTGCAGTGTTTAACACTTGGAATAATCACAATTTTTGAGGTTTTCACCCCACATCCCCACTTTCCTCCAGCACAGTCACACACAGACACAAACACAAGCACGCACCTGGACTTGCTCACCCGCCCCCTCCCTCTCACCCAAGAAACAATCATCCCGACCACCCAGCAAACACATTTACACTTGCCCCTTTCTCATCCATTCTACACACACTTCCCTTCAACGCCCACAACTTCCGTCTTCCGGTCCAGCCCAGCTACTCCCGTCAGCCCCTGTGCGCACTCGTGTGTCAGGGCTTGACAGTCCCATTTAGAAGCATCACTCAGAGCGGTCTGCGAGCGGCCTTTCTAAATAGATTTATTTAAATTTTCGCCTTTATTTCACTGTGCACCCCTTTTTTTTCCTCTCTTGGAGGTACCAAAATGAGAGGACTAGGTTATGGGGAGGCTGGTTATACAGGTAGCCCATGCACACGTGGAGCAGTGGTCAGAGCATGTCTTTCCTTTCTCTAACACCCAAGAGGGAGCGCAGAGAAAAGCAAGGAGCCAGCAGCTGTACACAACTCAGCACAAGGCAACCTTGTGCATTGAAGTTTTAAGAGGTGAAGCCCAGGTAGTTGGCATGTGGGACAATGTGTAGGAGGGGACAGCGCATTCACTAGGGCATCGCAACGTACATTTGCGCTTTGTTGCAGCAGACAATGGCTCCAATGTCCTTGCTGCCTGATGAATTGGCAAGCCCCTTTTTTTGCGCATGACTTCACCTAGGGGGGTCACACCCTTTATAAGCTTGTAAAGCAAGTGCCTGCTGTGGCCCAGAAGATCAGCTCATTTCAGCCGGGTTTACCATGGCAAAATTAAACCTGAAGACTTCAGTGGCCACCTGTCCAGACTTCACCATGCACAGGATCAGTGCAGTGCCATAAAAATAAAACACTGCGCTATAGATGTGGCATTTGTGACGCACATTGGTAGCAGCTGGTTTAGGTCTGCTTGGAGCAACAACCTTTTGAGAAGACCAATTGAATTGGCCATCACAAGGTGTCCCTTGAAGGGCTTTGCAGGTGATGCGGAACAGCTGGTGAGGGACTATCAACTTCGTGTGGTGATCCACGGGTAGCTGCATTGAAAAAGGTAACATGGAGTACCTGCTGGTTTCCTTTATGGGCCCACATTTCAAGGCAAAAGTGGTCACTTCATCTGTGCTGCAGCACTTGCAGATTAATGGGAGCAAGAATGTGTTTATTTATATGCTTATAGCGCGCCAAAAGCCCGCAGGCATCAGGCCACGTGAACACAAAACACCCTAAAAACGAACAACACATAATTACTGCAGGTGCTAACAGAAGATTCGCTGGCTAGGGTAAGCTCATTTAAAACATGTGAGTTTAAGAGTTTTCTAAAGAACAGGTCATCTTTTTTTGCACCCGGAGAGTATTGGGCAGTTTGTTCCAGTGTTGCACTGCCTGCACAGGGAAGGCTTTACCCATGCCATTTTCTCGACTAAAACGCGGCACATTCAGCCAGCCCTGATCTTCTGATATTAAAGACCACGATGGAATGTATCTGGAAAATTGTTTCTTGAAGTACATAGGGGCCGGGCCGGGCCGTGTAAACACCTATGAACTATAGTCATAGATTTAAATATAATTCTGTCCTCTATTCTCAAACAGTGCAATGATTTCCTTCCTTCCATTATGGGCTCTCTGTTCTTGATCCCTTTGATGATACGAACAGCATTATTTTCCATAACTTGACATCTCTCAATCTCTTTCTTTGTTGCCCCTAGCAGCAACGCATTGCCATAGTCCAATCGCGATAGGATGATGGCCCTGGCAATAGTAGCTGTAATTTCCTCATTTAGGAAGGGTCGGTGGCTTCATCAGGAATTTCCAGCTCACGACTGACCGGATTGACAGGCAATAAATCAACAAAACCTGTCTGCACGTGTTCGAGCAGTGAGAGCACAGGCTGCCAGTAGGAGATGCTGTAGGACCCCATTCGTCATGACCTGCACATCTTGAATACATAAGGGTCACCAACATTGAAAAACATCAGATCATCAGCTGCAAAGCTGCTTGAGGCCCATCTAGTGGGCACTTCACTTGGAAGAAGGAATGATGGCCTAGTACAGTATTGGTACAGCAAGCAATGCATCCAACCAGTAACACGTGTGTGCGCTGCTGTCACCAACTTGACCACCATTTCTCCCCCCCCCCGCCCCCAATTATGTAATCGGAGTGAACTTTTAGTGATGCAGGTGCCATTGCCTCCAACCCTAGGAGGAAACGCCTTGCAGTGCCACATGCTGAACAATTGACCATTACATTTTTTTGTTTTTTTAATTGAAGTCACTTCATTGTGGACGACTCTGGAAAATGTACCCAGAGCCAACACATAAGCCCAGATGAGGACTACCATTTAATACCATTACATGTCAGACACTGAAAAGTAGAGCTGTTTTTTTTGTGACGACACCTGCTATTGCCCATTTTGCTAGCACTGTGTTTTTAAATCCTATTATCACTTACAAAGCTTCTCTGGTTCGCCCAGAGTGCAGCCACTCACTAAAATTCACAAGCCCTCCCACAGATCGCCATCACTCTCACGCATATGACGAGTCTCGCGGAGGCCATTCTCTTAACCATGACTGCCACATTCTTTCTCCTATGCACAGCAACCTACAGGAAAGAAGGATGGCGCTGCTGCATGCACTCCTCCATGGTAACTGCAGCCACTGTGGAGTCCAGCTTACAGGCATGAGGCAGTGCAAGCAATGTGTGCCTACTTCCATACCTCAACTGGGCCAGGTATTCTGCCTAAATGCAGGCACTTTGCAGTTGCTGGTGCCAATGGCACAGATTGGGCAGGAAGGGTACGTGCAGGATTTTAAACAGATTGGCACAGCATGTCCAATGATGCTGTGGGACATATTAGCACCTGCATCCTCACCACCACTGGAGGGAGTTAGGGTGGTGGTAGGGTCACTAGTGTGGTCAAGGGGTGGGGCAAGGGACACATTTTCTCATTAAACTTCTTGCCACCAGTAAACGTGGTTTCGCATAGCCAGCCGCGTGGTATGGCCCTCGACTCTCTGCCCCCATTTCACTTCCTTCCACTGTGCAGAAGACTTCGCTCTCCTCCCTTTGATTGTCTCACCCATTGGCATGTCAAAGTACTCCCACACCCAGATCCATGTGGGCTATGTTGAGGGGGTAGAGGTCTCCACTCCCAAGACTCATGTGTTGCTCCTGACCCACCCACAATGGCATGTGCTGGGTAAGGCTCCCCCGAACCACCACCTCCTTGCCCCTCTCCTCTACCTCCCCCACTCGGGTAGGTCCACCACCTGTTGTGGCACTACCGCAGGATGGTCCTCCCTCTGATGTGCACCTCAACATGAGACTCTTCCTGGAGGCCCTCCTCATTCTCAGTTCCGTTGCCCTGCTGGGTGGAGACCAGTTACTCCTCAGCAATGATCCACACCCGGACAGGAACTATCCACAAACTCCCATTCCAGACTGTTTGCTGCAAATGCCCCTTCCTGCCATGGAAAACATGTCACCCAGATCCACCTGCAAGCCCTCCTGCTCCACCCTAGGTCCAGCCACAGAAGGACCTTCCATCAGTAATTGTAATTGGTTATTTATAACACGCTTCATACCCAGGGGTTTCTAAGCACGGACCAGGGGATCAAACCTGTGTTGCTCCACATTGTCTTGCTTCAAAGGCGAGCATGTTGCCCCTGAGCCATCCTCCCGTGGCTGTGCCTCCCTTGCCCCTATGCTTGGGTCTGTTCAAAGGGCCCTGCCTCCTCCTGCCAAGTTCACAGCAACACCCAGCAAAACGAGGTCTGTCCACAATTTCAGAAGTTATTAATCAGTATGTCAAGCATTTGTTGCAAACACAGTAACTAGAGTAGTATATAATGACACAAACAGTTGACCAACTGATTATTCCATTGAGGCTACATATCCAATGCAGCTGCTACAAACAGTCCGATTAGAAAGTGGCATCCAATCGCGGCAAGTACAATACTGCTGGATTTCTAACCTAAAGAAAGCTCAATTTCCTAAGCTACAGATAATCCCTCCAACAGAACGTATACAATAGTAGGCTATCCAAATGGGCAGGGGCAACAATCCAAGCAATTCCAGATGGCTGCCATTTTATTTTCCTTTTTGCAGCATTCCACCATTGATGTCATTGGACCCCCAGCATGTGTCTGTGTCCTGGGATCCTGGCTGACTTCAGGTGAGATCCTCTACCATAGCTTCACTCACCTGCACAACTCGCCTATTTTGTGGGTACTGGTCAGTCTCGAAGCTGCCAGTGCATGGACACCGTTTCAACCCATTTGGGTTTTCCTGCGTTTTCATTTTGCAACCCACGCCACATTAAGTGTAGTGTTACAGGGACACCTTGTCCCTTTCTTTGTGAGGTGCCTCGTGCAGGCAGTTGGCACTATGTGCACCGTCTATTTTACCTTGATAATGCCATTTTGAGTACTGTATAGCCACATATGGCTACCAGTCAGGGTTTAAGACCCGTCATTGGGCCATCTTCCTGCCCCTCCGGCCAGAAAACAAAATAAGGGCATGCACTTCGCAGGGTCCTGCCCAGGACACCCTGTCAGTGCTTTATGTGACTAGTTGAAAACAGGATTGGGACGTCTGGTCCCAATCCACATTTCTCCCAGTGGATGTAGGTTGCTGGACAGATGCGTGGTAACTAGTGGTCCATGACTGGACAGCCATTACCAGTTTGTATGGTGAAGATTCTTCCTCTTGGAGGGTTGGGGTAACCCTTAGATGGAATTTGGAAAAGAGGAGAGGGGCTGGAGCCATTCTGGAGGTCGCCCACTAGAGCCAAGAATCTGAAGACCCAGAGGACTGCAGGAGAAGCATGCAGCATTGCCAAAGACCACCACTGGGGATCTTTGGCTTCATCTCCAGTGAACAGAAGATTCATCAGTACCTTCCTCCACTGGACTGCTGCAATCAACCAGTCCTATGCCCTCCATCATTGTCCTGCCCTCTGTGGACTTTGAAAGTGCCCCACAATCATCCTGCGGGTTGCTCATTCACAGACCGTGCATCTCTGCTGCGACAGACACCGCGCAGAGTTGGAACGTGGGACTAGCAGATTGCCAGTTTACGTCTCTTTAGAATCATGGCCTGCATCAGCTGCTCTCCATCCTTAGGAAGGGTGTGCCTGGAGCCAGTTTTCTGCCACTCCCACGAGCAGAGCCTACTGACCGCAGAGCGGTGTTTCCTTGCTGCTTCACAGTCTGCTGTGTCGTGGGGTCCACCCTTGTGGGAATTGCAGCAGTCACTATCCCAGGTTGTATGGCCCATCCCCCTGCAAGAATACAACAGACCTGCAATCTGCACCGGAGATTGCAACAGCTGCTTAGCAAGAACTAAAACACCACCTAGTTCAGCCACTACACACACCAACCTGGACCTCCTGTAACATGGTCAACGACAGACGTCAGTCACTGGCCACGACAGGTAACATTGCTGGAGTCTGGAAGAGTTCAGAAAACAAAGCTTGTTGCTCGTATCGCTCGGTCAAGGTCAGTCAGGAGCCTTTGTGATTGCCTTTGTGGGGGCCGGCTGATGCCTGCCGGTGCCCAGTGATAAGCTATGAGCTGATAACTGGCCAATCAGGTAGCAGGGGCTTTAAGATGTTATGCAGAAGTTGAATGAAGTAAAGCAGTGGCCATCTTTGAAAAACAAACCTTGTGGGTTTCGAATATGGTAACTGCACAAATGGCACAGATTGTAGTCCAGCAACATCAAAAGGGCTGGTTCACGGAAAGTACAATGAACAAAGTGAGTTTGTAGCTGTAGCGCAAAGAATGAGCCGATACACAAGAGGGAACAGCTTATTAAGCCAGTAGGCTTACCTTGCTCCCAGGAGTGTGCCGGTGGAGTTAGGGTGCTGCTCCTGCAGCCCACGGGGGTCCAGAGCTCCTGCTCCGACCTCGATCTGCAACAGAAGGTGACCGGTCAATACGAGCAACGTGCAACGTGGTTAGAGCTCTTACAGCCTTCCCATCGCAACGCGTCCTGCCTGCATCCACGGTGAGATGTCCCTTTTGTTGCTATGAACTGCCATCTCAGTCCTAATACCTGCCTCACTACTGTTTTTGCTACACCCCCTCACCGCCCAGTCCTACACTCACCTTGTGCCTTAACCACCTCCGATTCCGAATCCCTACGGAGCTTAAAACTACAGGTGATGAACGCTACCATCTTGGCCTTGTGTACGAACTTCTAATCCGCGCCGCCTCTTAAATACTACTGTAGCATTAAGTATTATTACATGCAGTCGTTGCTTCCCACCTATGCTTTTAGGACATGTTGCCTTGTACGAGAACCATAATGTCGCAATAGTGAAACTATGCATTGCCTCCATGTCTCACACTATCTCAGCCTGCTGCTATGATTGCCTACGCACAAAATCAGCAATGAACACCATGCTGCACACATGCTGTTTATCGGGGCACTTGCCCAACATCACGTCTAGGCACTGACCAAACCAGCCTGTTCAACTGATCTCAGCATCTACCCAGGCACATGCCTAGCATCACTTCTTAAATGATTGTCTTGCTATACTTGTGCTGCTAATTTTGCATGTTCAGTCTACGACCAGATCTGCCTAATTGCAAATTATCAGCATTGTATCTCAGCTAACTATGCTAATTCCTGTCACGCCCTCACCAATTGTCACACTCAAACTGATTTAGCATAAATGGTTTACCCTCGCGCTTAATACCTTTACCGTTGGTTTTACCATTGGTTATTATAGTGCTATTGACATGCTTTGACCAGCTTTTAGACCAGACTTTTGTTGTTGCTATTGTTTCGGCATAAGTATCATTCTGTCTAGTTCAGCCTGCTATTGTACTGCCTAATATTCTCACCATGCAATAGTATTACTTTGCCTAGTATTGTAAAATCACATGTCTCGCCGCACTAGCACATTCAGTGTATAACCACCCACCTGGTCTGCTGCTGTGCATCTCTTACCCAAGATCTGTACTGCTACCCTCGTACACTATAACTCGGTGTTCAGCATTATCCCGAAAGGCCTATCTCTGCAGTGTTATCTTCATTATAGCCACTCTTCCTCTAACAGTCCACACCATCACTCCCTCCAATTTGCTACCCCCCGCCCCAATCAACAACCTTCCAGCCTGCTGCAATACCCTGGGTGCCACCTGTCCACTTTCCCCAGAGGAATGGATCCTTCGCTTCACTCGCCACCCACACCACTGGTCCGTTGCTCACTAACCATGAGGAATGCAAGACTAGGTTCTCGATTTTGTCACAAGATACCAAGTACCAGGACTGTCAACTCCCAGGTCCTCTCCTGTCCCACCACTGCACACACACCCATTACACTCCATATGCACCCCAGCCAATCTAAAGTTAGAAAGCCCGTTACCATCCCCTCACCTGACATTAAAGGAGCCCTTGTCAATGCTAGTTCCCTAGTAGCCCGCCCACTCACTATATTGCTGACTTCATCATCACTAACCAATTAGACTGTGTGGCCATATCAGAAAACTGGCTTAACAAAGCTACAGGCCCCTCTCTAGCGTTGGCCCATCCGGACAACTATACTATCATGAGAGCTGATAGATCATACGGGAAAGGGGGCGGCGTCGCATTTATAGCCAAAACACACTTGGCCTCAGAGCTCTCCAGCACACCATTACCTTCAACTGAGCTACTCCGTTACCACTCACACCCAACTGTACCCTACTCTTAATCTCATCTACCGGCCTCCCAGCCACATCTCCTCATTTGAGGAAGACTTCTCACACAAAACACCAAACCTGGTTCTCAGATCATCCTGCTAGGTGACCTGAACCTAGGCCTTCATAACTCTAAAGATATGAACGCCACTTCCCTTGAGAATACCCTCTCACAACTTGTTTCAAACTACGCATCACTGAACCCCACCCATGACAAAGGTAGAACTTTGGATTGGCTGGCAGACCACAACTGCTCCACCACTATCCTCAACAATGAACCATGTGCATGGTCCGACCAGCATTGTATCACCTTCTGCATTCAGGAAAAAAACTTGCCCCGATCCTGGCGCAACCACTGCTCCTCCACCATATCCAGGAACAAGCGCAACTTAACTCTGGACCACTTACTGCCCTTGCTACAGCCCATCTCCAATCTACCACCAAATACTGACAAGGACCCGACATACTTAGTCAAAAGGAACACCACCACAATGGAGCAGGCAATTAATAAGATTGCCCCATTAAAACTTTGAAAGGCCAAACCTACATCCAATCTAAATAAATGGTTTACCGCAGGCCTAAAATTGCTCTGCCAAAAAAAAAAGAAAAAAAAAAACGCAGCTGAAACCATTTGGAGAAAGTTTCCCTCCACCCCGGACAAAGAAAAATGTGTCAATGCGGCCACATCATCAGAACCAAAAACGAAATTTATAACGAAAGAATCCAAAACGCTAAATCAAGTACAAATGAACTTTTCACTATTCTTAGGTAGAGTCACAGGCTCCACCTACCAAAGCCTGTGTGAAAGATGCTGCATGGTGTGCTAATATTCAGGAGGCCCTCGCAGATAAAATAGCTCTATTACAAAATTAAAACGAAAACACTGCAAATAACACTGAACCTACAGCCACCAACCTCCACTATGCACAGCCTTCCACTTCTCGCCAGTTTCCATCGAGGAAGTTGAAAACATCATCCTTGGGATAAAACCTTCCAACTGTCGGGGTGACCTATGCCCAGCCTCATTCATCAAGGAGGGAGCAAGAGAATGAGCACCACTCATAACAACATTGGTAAACTCCTCCCTGATCACCTCAAAGAAGCTTGGGTCATGCTGCTTCTAAATAAAACTAACCTAGCCCCCAATATGCCCACCAATTATAGGCCCATTACTACGGTACCTTTCCTCTTAAAAATTCAAGACCGTGCTGCCTATAACCAAATCCAAAAACACCGGGAAGACAATAATCTACTAGGCCTCCGACAGTCCGGCTTCAGACCAAGAAACGGTACTGAGACAGCTCTCTTATATATCAAAACACAGCCTCATCCACGGCCTACACCAACAAACTCATAAATGCCTGCAAACCCTCCTTATCTACCAACAGCTGTATCACTCTAGCGAGAGCACTGATCGTCTCGAAGCTGGATTATTGTAATACCCTATTCCTTGGGTCATCCTCACAGAACTTAAACTCCACGTTCTTCGGAACAATGCCTTAAGAACGGCCCTAAACAACCCACACTCCAGTCATATCTCTTCCTTCAAAAGGGATGCACTTTGGTTACCCGTATGCAACAGAATTACACTACATCCACTAGTCATCACCCATAAATTCCTCTCCAACACGCCCCGAAAGACCTGACAGATAAATTTTCTAGACATTATTCCAACAGACCGACTAGATCCAACTACCGCAACCAACTTACCATCCCTAAATACAACTTTAAAACGGCAGGAGGCTCCAGCTCCCAGTGCTTGCGACCAAATGCTGGAACTACCTCCCTCCTGACATCAGAGCAGGACCCTCTTTTTGGTCTTTCAGTGCCAAGACAAAATCCTGGCTTCTCGCCTAAACACTCATCTAGCTTAGCCAACATAGCAAACACTCTTTTTACACAACTTAAAGTATTCATCTGCATAGACAAACTGTACTTTTTGTTAGGCGCCTGCACCTTTGGGCACTGCAATGACTGTATATTAACTGTAAATATGAATACCTCTGAATCCTGTATCTCCGTAAATACTTGTTCCTGTTCGTAAAGTGATCTGTAACCTACCTTGTACCTAAGTTTAAGCGCCCTGTTACCCATGGCTTTGGTGCACTATATAAATAAATAAACTAAAGCCGTCTAGTCAGACTTTACTTACACAAAACCGGACAACCTCATTGTATTTCACAGAAGTAGCCATAGCGATTCTGAATACCAAAGTGGTGGTTATTTCAGAAATAGGATTTCGGGTGCTAGAGTACGTACAACTCTTGTTAACCCAACCACCCACCATAGGGACTGCATTGGCATAAAGTCCACTGCATAAAACTACCTGTTCATACTCCCCCGAGTAACTCCTAATGTGGTGGAATTAGGAGTGCACCACTACAATGACTGTAAAACCTTGGTCCAAAAAGTGTGCTTTTTAAAATAAATGTTACTTAACTACTGGCGGAAGCAAAAACATGTGCAGCAGCCCTTTAAGACTTACTAACCCCCCCCCCCCCCACCCCTGCAACCGTCCACCAGGTACTTACCTGGTATTTGAGCCTTTAGGGGACCTCAGATGTACTTAGGTGCCATGGGAAGGACTGCTGAAGGCCAGTTGTATTATATCTGCTTTAACCACGTCTCACCCATTTCACTTGTCAGTTTTGCTTTGCCTTTGTTGAATTGCTAATTACTGTTAAGGTGTGGTGTAGTCACCATTTGAGATTACTTGGCGTATAGATCTATGCATTTGTGTGTCCGGCACCGGGTAATATATCGTTAATGTAAGGTGATGCCAAAATGGCACCAATTGTTTCATCAGCATTACACTAATTCATTGGATCCAAGCAGAGTTGCTATTATTACAAAGAAATGACATTTCTTTGACCTGCTCAAAAACATTTCAACAGATTATTTGACTTGCAAGAGCAAAATGAGCCACCATCAACAGAGTGCAAAGACAGGTTGGTGGGCCACAATGCGGAACTGGAGAGCTTTTCATGGACACAACGGATTGCACCAGGCTCACTCGGATCTTCACTGGTAATAGGGTTCCTAAAGAAATCCTCCACTGATGGCTCAGAGATGATGAACGGTCAACTAGTTGCAGGCTGCTTTGGATTTCTAATAGCGGTGCGCCAACCCTATTTTCATACTCTATCTTCTCCCTTGATCCTAGGTTCCCCGTTTCTAGGCCCATTTATCGCAAATTCAGCCCATACGCTTAATTTCAGGCTACGGACATGGTTTCTCAGAAGGGTCCAAAACAAAAGCTCAAGTCATGCATGGCAAACGCGAAGCACGGGTGCGTAGGGCTACCCTCTAAAAGCAATGGGTTTGTCAGAGTAGAGCTCCCAAACTGAGCCTAAGTCTGAGACAACGCTTACCCTAGAACCAGTTCCACAGCAGTTTGATTGAATGTGCACCTTACCCTGGTCCTCAGTTTCTTCTTTTCAACTCAGCACCCCTTCCATGCAGAACACCAACCGCACAGATTATACGGTCTGCAGCTCACTGGTCCCAATCATCCACACCGATGCTCGCTTGCACGAACAACACACTCCTACACGCTCCCTTTTTATGGCAGGAAATAGAGAACATCGCCCAGGTAGTGAAGCTGAAACCTGTTCCCCCAACGGTCCTGGAAGAACCGTTCAAGAATATATGCTGAAATCTCCCCGATTACGCTCCTTCATTCGAGTCAATGCTAAAAACACATACTCCCAGTTCACGTATGCCATTAATTTCTGTGTCAAACAAAGATCCATTGTTACCTTCATCACTAGCCCTGCCATCACACAACCTGTGATCAAATGGCAAGTCAGTAGCATGACCCACTCAACAGTACAGACCCGTCAGAAACCCCGATTATACACTACAATCACAATTACGTACAACACACAGAGGTAGGATATTAACAACATCTAATAGGTGGTCAGTCAAAAGGCTGAAAAAAAAATCTCGGAAAAAAAATTGCATTTTTTATTTATTTATATGTATTTGTGGGGTCAGGTAAGTAAAAAAAAGGGGTAAAATAAAAATAAAAATGAAAAAGGGGGGTTGGGGGGAACCCCCCCCCCCATTTCGAAAAAAAAACGTATTGAAAAAAAATTTGATTTTTTTTCTTTGAGATTTTTTGGTTCGACCTTTTTTTCAATATTTTTATTTTCAGTCTTTTCACTATGAACCCATCTAATAGTGCTACCTAGCACTCAAGCCCCACTGCAGCACCCCATTCTACTTTAATAAGCGAGGTGCAGTAGTGTCCGTGTCAATAGATTTGTTCCGATGATTCCACTTTCCTGCAACTTTTCAGGAAGGCCCAGTTATGAATGGAAAAGTAAACCCTTGCACTGGACCTGAAACAAGTGATAAAGGCAGTGTCGTGGCTCGCCATGATGTCCAAGGCACTGCACGACTGCTCAGACAGTCAACACCGCTAATCTAAAGCCATTTTAACAATTACATATGTGTCTGCTGCTCAGAAGGTATTTCAAGCCTGATACATTTTTTATCCATAATTTCTTATTATTCCAGATTTAAAATTGTGTCTGTCTGGTTTTCCTTGTGCGTCATACCACGTGATTGTTTATTTTGATGATAGAATAAATGGGGGGAAGGATGCTGTAATTAGTTATGAAAATGTTAGGGTATCTTGTAATGTTTATTCATTGTTGCCTTTGTTGATAGCTGTCCCAGACTTCTTCATATACATACCCCCCATTTCAATGCCTATTGTATTCCATTCTGTTAATATTGCACAATATGTAGGTTTACCAAAAAATAAATACAAGAAAAGGCAAAACACAACAGAAGCAAAGGCCTCAACAAGAGATGCAGCCACATGGTGTACACACAACTAATCTAACATTACACCTTCACCCTAGGTCTTCTCCAATAGTCTTCCATTGCATAGAGGAGGGGGGGGGGCGGAAGGGGGAATACAAATATAAACAAATATGTAGGCAGGAGAGATGATCCCAGGCCCTCATGTCAGAGGAATTTTTCTTTATCTCATGCATCCTGTAATCTACAAAACCATCCAGTTTATGATCAATCCAGTTAATACCAACAGATCTCCCCATACCAGTATCACATCAATCTAAACTTCCAAACACGGAATAGTTAGATTACTTTAAATTATTTGTATAGGGCAGCCTTGGACCCACAGGCATGAGGGCGCTGACAAAAAAAAAAAAAAAGTCGACCGTGAAAGAGCAAGAATGATGGGGGTTGATTGGTAGCCAGGCAGGGGTTCGCACCAGAAGCTCATATGGAGAAACCAAAGAAAGTTAAGACAAACAACCAAGTTTTTAACTTTTTTTTAAATGGTTCGAGCTTGATCTGGAATCTAGGATCGGGTGGAAGATCATTCCAGGCCTTGGGTACCGCCACTGAGAAAGCCCCCTTTTTTGCGTCTTACTGATTGACAAGTGATGTTCCTTTCAGCTCTAATTGGACCATAGGGCGCTCCTTTGTGGCCCAAACAGAAGGTGGCTTGAGGACACAGCCTATATTTTTTTTTAAACTATCCCCGCCTGATGAGGCACCGCAGGCATGATATGGGAGGATATCCACGAGAATAGACCCCCCTGAAGATCTAGTAATCCACTTTGGGGGGTAATGACCTGGTCAAATTGGAGAGAAAACAATTAACTATGACATGTGCACTTCAATGACAGGTATTTCACACTGTTGGATGGACACAGAAATATTAATACCCGAGATATTTCCCAGAAGGCAATGGAGAGTGGCCAACTACAACAAAGCAATAGATATAGCCAGAAGGAAGCTGAACAAAACAATCAGCGGGAGTTTGCAAGAGCAGGGGGCTAAACCCAATCAGGCACAGGCGTGATAACCAGGCCTCCAAATAAGGTTTGTATGAAGTCTTTGATGCATGAAAATCTTGTAAATACAACAGCTTTATTTTCCGTGTAAATTTACACACAAGTTTAGAGCAGAAGGTAGTGCAAATGTCAGGATCCTTGACAGAAACCAGAACGCCAATTTTGATTTCTATCTGCATGTATGTAATTGAAAGCCATGGTGAAAAGACTGAAACAGAATGTATTTCTCTGAAGCCTTTAAAAAAATAAAAAAAAAAGAAACTGCACACCGATAAAAGGAATGGTCTCTTTCAATTCAGCTCCTGCTGTGTTGTGTGTGTAGATGCTCATGGAGCAAACATAACCACTGTGCATATTTATTTTCCTAGCATTTTAGGATTGTATAATTAATAAGATGGAAAACTAAGCTGCAATTAAGAATTAATCTTTTGTATCAAGTTAGGTTTTTCTAGTGAAAGCAACCCAGTATTGCACAATTGTGAGTTCCTGTGCTGTGTGCATAATCATGCAGAGGCAGATCATTTTTACACCTACAATTTAATTAACACTCAAATTATTAAAACAGTGTGTAAAATCATGAGTATGCACGGTCTAGTTAACATCTATTCAACCTTGGAGTCAATGGGATACATTACTGTAAATGGTCAGTGGCAGCAGAGTCTTTGCTCAAGGGTGAGTGATTGACATTACACCAATCACAGATGATATAGCCTCTCAAAATCTTCAAGACAAATAAAACATCCAAAACCTGACTCTCCAGGAAGTGCAAGCGCTGTTCAAAAACAAATGAAAGTTACATTTGAAATCGAAAGAGAAATTCAGCAATAACCGTCCCTGTGATAATCAAGAAAGGTATTTAACGTTATGTAGCGCTTCATACATGGCTCGTCTTCTAGGCACTGTGATTAATATTCCTCATTCGATACTCTGCTTACCGACCACTGAAGGATGTTAGCTAATATGGTAGCTGGGCCGGTTGAGTGCTCGTTGCTGCGATCTGTAGGTTGCAGGTTTGAATCCCGGCCAGGCCAACTTAGCCTTTCATTCCTTCGAGGTTAATAAAGGAGTACCAAGTTCACTTTGGTGATAACTGTGATAAATATGTTTCATGTATAGCATTTGACCATGAGATTAGGTATAGAATTTAGAATTGAGTCCTTGCCTCTCTGCACTGTTTTATCATACCATTAGGTAGTAATAGCTCCAGGAAATGAGGACTTTCATTAAAAATCTAAAGACAATTCTGCTATCGAACCTCAAAAAACACAATACAATTCAGGTTTGCTTTACTATGTAATTGGCTAGGTTTTTGTATTTTCAACATTTAAATATATACTAGAGAGATCAAATGGCCAGACCTTAGAGAAATAATGAAAGGTGTATTATGTCACAATTGCAAAAGCTGCTGCATTGTGATGATTTCCATACCCTTTTTGCACACGTCGGCTGGATGTCACATACATGTTACTGTCTTGCAAGAGAAGTGTCATTTTTCCTCTCAAAGTTTAAAAATGGGGAGTAAAATGCTCCCACCTCAAAATCTTATCTGGAGCACTGGGGATAACACTCAGCAATCCGGATCTAGTCCACATTGAAGGGGTGCATTTATCTGTCAAAGAAATGGAGCCATTTTCAACAGGCATTCTCAATGCCTTAACAGAAAAAGGAAGCAAGTGAGGATACGGGGTGGGGGGAACCTGAGCGGCAGTAGAAACACTCAGGTGTGGTGGCAAGGTCAGGGTGGAAGCTGCCCTCAACCCAGAAAGAGAAGGAGCCAGCCAGAATTGTTTCAGGTCCCACCTTCCCGGACCTGGGACTTGGCAACTATAATCAGGAAAATCCTGGCGTAAGGGGCATCTCTCCTCCTGACCCTGAAGTGCACAAAAACACACATCTGGAGTTTGGTTCATAAATTATGATTAGAGTTTACGGCCTATAATTTTTCCATACTTTCTGACTCTGTGTGATGGTCTCGGGCGCTTACAAACTGCCTTCTACTACTCATCGTAAAGCAATCTTCTCCCCTGAGCCATACACTGTCCTGTGATGGGCGTCCAGGGTACAAAGTCTACTAGTGTATGGTATTTCCAGCTTAGTGTAAACTGAGACCAAGGGAGGAGCTCCCGTATCGCCATCTTGACCGCACCCCTCTGCTACATTTTACATCATAATTCAGGGCTAGGCTACTTCATTTCTTTTCATTTTCGTAAAGCTTAACCCCAATTCAGAGCACATAGCATTGTCTTTGTTTACATTTCCTTAACATTTAAAGCACTGGTCTCAAAGAAGACTAAAATCAAACTGCATCATCATCTTTTACCAACTGAATACTCATTCTCTTCTGAGTTTGCATTCAGTGAAACATAGATCCCACAAATTGTTTTTTAAGCACCGTAACTTGTCCTTGTCAAATGAAAAACGAGAAACATGCACACAATCGTCCTGTTTACAACCATATTTCGGTCTCACTCATATGACGACCCAGGCTATGAACTAACCAGAAAGTGGTTTGCTCACAGCCCATACTTGTTATCAGTCACATCCTTCCACCAAAATATCAACTAGCCAGCATCATGGACCTATCGCACACAGTGCTTGAAGGCAGCTCCTGACTTTTCTCCACAGTTGCAATATCTGCAAAATGGAATCTTCCCTTTTTCTCGTGGGTAATGGCGCAGTGTGATGTTTGTAGATACAGACCTATATTTGCATCTGTCTTGGGCCATCTTGATCATCAATGGCTCACTCAGGGACTCACAAATCACTCGAGTTCCTTACTCTTTGACTCACACCTCTCTATAACCCTCACTAAGACCTCTCCTGTTCGGAGGGTATCATGCAGCTACTTTGGAATACCAAACAAAGAAGCCCAGAAAGCATCAACCGCACAGCCTTACCTGCCAGCAAGAACAAAATGGTCAGACCACTCAATCGGCAGCAATCTACTCCAAAAACCATCCTAGTAGCTTGTCCATGTCCCGGTGGTACGTGCTCAGATATATGCATACTTTAACACAAGGGAAGAGTAAATTCATAAAGGAGCTAGAGCTCCCAAGGGATTGATGGTGAAACATGGCAAAAATGGAAGTTAATAAAACAAATCTTGAGTGTTCCAAAAAGTACATTTCCCAGGTATGGGATGAAGAAAATACCAGGAATGCAGGGGAAGAGATTAGAGAGAGGAGGGAAAGGCAAGGATGAAAAGGTGCACACAGGGTTTGAGCTATTTATTTTATAATGTAGGCTTTGGATGTCGGGTTTTGACATTCTCTGAAACAGGACACTGAACATAACCTGCTTTAGAACTACTTACCTTGCAATTTAAGTGAATGCCTACGTATGGATTCAGCTAACCATTCATGCTTACAGAGCAAGTTTTAGTCTGTTGCATAGCCTAGGACCAGCTGCAAGAGAGTAAGTTGATGCCCTGGCTGTAGTGCAAGTTTATCCAGGGTTAAACACCTTTTGTACGCTAGCTCCGAAATGTATAAAGGCTCTCCTTTGAATGAGGGAGAGCAGACCGTTAGAGAGGGCAGGTGGTTCCCATGGCAAAATTGGCAGCTATATAATAAAACCGGTGTCTGAGAATATAACTAAGATTCTGTTCCCCTGTGTCTGAGAATAAAATAAAGTTCCATTCCAGTGGTTTCATTTTTGCATTAAAGTTATTTTCTGAGAATAGGTGGGAATACAAATAAGTATTTTTCCACAATTAGCACCACCAGATGAGACCTCATTGCAGTAACGATCCAGTTGGACTAAACGTCCCACGGTCAGAGAAGAGGCAAAGGTGGGTGTCGGAAGTGGGGTTCACCGCAGCTTTACTTGCAGCCACACCTTCATTCACCAGCTGATGTCTTCGACACAATTGATCTCTGCAACCGAGGATCCCGGTCAGCGTGAAAAAAAAAGGAATTAACATTTCTGTTGAAGCACTGCAACAGAATACTGCAGAAAATGAGGTGAGCATGTTCCAGAATTATATTTAATGGTTTGATATTATGAAAATGTAATAATGTGTTCCCTGTGGAAAGCATACTGTTAATGAACCATAGGGAAATACGATTTGAAATATAACGAGTTTCTACGTAAACTTATTGCTAAAATGAACCATACGTTAATCCACTGTGTACACCGTTGAAATCATGGGATTGAGGATTCATGAAATGAGTATGCAAACTGCATTGATTGTGGCCACACTGTATTTAAAGTGGGACATTATCAAAGCAAATCTTGTGAACAGAAAAGAAAAGGGGAAACAATGTACAAATTAAGCGATCCAGATGGGATTAAAATGTTGTAAGAGTCAACAAGAAATAGAAAAACATGTGTCTACTCCACTGGAAGGAACGCCAGGATGGGAGCGAATGATTAAATAAGGCTTGGGGGGCAGTGTTTCTGCAAAAAGGGCATGAATAAACTGCCAACAACCCCGATTTGCAATTCCCAATTTATGGTTCTTTTGACCTAGAAAAAATAGGATATTAAAAAGGGAAGTGTTAACTGCTAAGGGTGACAAGGCTATCGGGCCCCTACAATGGGAAGTCTACAAGCAATGAAGATTTTTATAGGCAAAAATGTATGAAGGCAGCACAGATTAAAAAAACTTAAAATCACAATCTGAAAGAGATAAAGCGCACATTTGATGAGAAAAATAATTAAGGATTACGAAGGAGACAACAAAGCTTTAATAACAATGAAGGGTGTATATGTAGCGACGGCTTACCCCTCAGCCCCAACACCAGAATCAAAAAAGATCAAGGATGAGACGGATCCATTGTTAGAATATTTAATGGTAAAAAAAGGTCTCCTCCACCCACTATACAGTACCTGGTGATGAGGTAATCTCCTCGCCACATTGTGGCCGTAGGATTACAGCCCATGACAGACCCCGCAAAAAAGGTAGTGTTGTCTAGCTAAAACATTGCCTACTAGGAGTGGAACAGGCTAAAGTGTATGTGTCCCAGGAGCAAGATGCACTTTTATTTACAATAGTACAAAGGCTGGGCAAACATGTGGGAGCTGCATAAAACGTTAAACGTTAAGGAGGAAGTGTATCCCCTGCCAGAAAATTATGAGGTTGTAGACCAAGCAGTAAAGGAGCATAAACCTCAGACAAAATTCTGTCCCACAATAGTGGGAACATTTTTATTATGGATCATAAATGCCCCATGAAATTCTATGGTAACTCAAGAATTTCCAATGAGAGGTGCCTGGGTTTAATACGGAGAACCCGACTCACCAGGTCCATGTCCCTTGGAACCGTATGAGATTACTATCTTTTACCAAAGATTATCCAGATATTACACAAAATGCAGAACAGTGGTACACCCAGACAGATCGGGTACTTAAAACAAGTTCCCTCAGATTGGGAGATTATAGATCAGTTGTTCTCATGTACTCTGCCAGCACATATATGGCGCCAATGCAAAATGCAAGACAGTTTAGATCCTGTCATAAAGTGGGATGAGGTGACCGAGGCAGCAAATGAAAGGTGGAGTACTGGGAATTGTCCAAAGACAATCTTTCTTGCAGCATTGCTAATAACACGTATCCAGCAAGTGGTTCCCTGCAAGCAAATGCATTGGGACAAATTGACTGCTTGCAGACAGGAAGAAGGGGAGTCAGTTGAAAGATATTTTGCACAAAAAGAAGCATTTACCTCATTTAGTTGCATGGCCAGAAAGCTTTTTGTTCACATTTTATAGAGGGATTGTTGCTTCACCTACAGAAAGATATACAAACCTATGAGTCTACATGGCCAACTCAAACTGCTGCCCAGATTCCGACTATGGCTAGGTATTATGCCAATTAGCATGCTAATGATGAAGGGGAGAAGGAGAAGAAAATGGAGGAATTAAAAACCAGAGCACTAATGCAACAGCATACATATTTTCACCCTAGGCAAGGCAAGCAATATTCAGCTAGGAATCATTATGAAAAGGACTTTAGCACAATAGACTGCACAGTGTAGGGCCGGTCCAAAGTCCAAATATCTGATCCTGTACAGTTCAGTATACGTCTTAAAATGTGCATGGTTCAGCTTGTTGTCACTGATAAATGTGCTTTACATTTGTTGGGAATGGATTTGCTAAAAACGTTTGCATGCATCTCACCCCAGTTCCCTTGCCATGGACTGCTGCATACCTGTTTTTAGGTATGTCAATTTATGTTTGCACATGAAAAACAAGCCTGTGCAGTATATGTACCAACTCAACAGAAAGGAAAAAAACCAGATCATGTGCATATTTTTCCTTCTACATTGGACCCAGTGGCAAAAGCACTTCCAAATGGTTTACAGGCTGTAGTGGCTGCAGCCTTTTCAGTGAAACAGGCCGGTGCCATACTATTAAGACATCAAGTTACATTGTTTGTGCCACGTGCAATTGATGTTTTCGAATAAAACAAAACACAGCACATGAAAACATTTCAGGATGAAAAGATATGAGCTGACATTGTTGGTTTCAAATATTACCATGTAGCGTTGCGATACCCTAAATCCTGTTACTTGCTACCCCTCCCATAAAATGAATTAAAACGTTATGTTTTTAATGACCAAATTGCAAAGGCAATCATACAGTCCGTTGTATTACACATGTATATTACATACCGCCAGAAGAAATGTGCTGATAATATTCTTGAGATAGAGCAAACTTTTTAGGCTAAGGCCACCGAGTAAGACCCTCAAGGATGGAAACGGACTGAGAAATATGTAGATGGTTATTGGCTAAGAAATGTAAGATGAGGAAAAAAAAATGCAAATTACCAAATATGTATTCACATATAATGTTGTTCTATGCTTAGGGCCCATCATATGAAGGTGCAGAAGCAATGTGTAGGGTTGCTCACTACAAGTGGGGAGTAACTCTAAAACTTAAGATCAGCCATGGTTGCATATTTTAGAACCGTTTAGTATGCGTGTCTTGTAGCATTGGTGAGAGTTAGGAAGCCCAAAAGGAAACAAAGGGCATTATTTAGCAACCTTCTGAAGCATTACAGCCATAGTTTATTAAAGTTGCCTCCCTGGCAAAGAGAAATATGTTAATAGTAGGTTAGTGATAGTATGTAGGTTTAGCAAATAACCAGAAGCATTTGCCAGATAGAACAGTACTGCAGTGAGCATTGTTAATAATACAAGGTAGCATTTACCCCGATTTGGCCTGCCTTCTACTATATGCAGAAATAGCAATGTATAAAGTGTTAAATCCTGGCATCCAGGTCTTGGATGTTCTCTTCATGAGGTAGTCGTGGGCCGTCCCGCTACCAAAACATGTGTTCTATCCGCTGTTAACCAACTACTGTATGAGTTACCTAAACACTTGTTTATTCTCTGCAAACACAACATTGTCTGATCTGTCCGGTACTAATAAAAAAAAAAAAAAAAAAAATTAAAAAAAGATGCCCCTTCTGTTGAAACATTTGACATTTTTACAATTGCTGTTCTTCAAAAGACAATCTCCAATATCCAAGACGCTGGATGTGGATCTGCAAATGAAAAAAAGGAATTCCTTAACAACTATTGAAAGAGCAAGGCCACCATTAATAATAAGAACATTGCTATTTGCCGATTGTGGGGCATCTATGACAATCTGGTACAAGTGATAAGATCCATTGATGGAGGCTGAATGGGAATGTTTACTTGTTAATTAAGAACTACAGGACCATAACCAAATCTAGGTTTCCTATAACAGAGCAAAGCATGTTGCCAGTAAGGACGTAGTCTTATTTTTATCTCCATTAGCCCCGTGTATGCAGACTCACGTGATCGCGCTGCATGTTTTAAATGCAGCGTTACGATGTAGAGTTCGTTTTCTGCATTTCTTGGCATGGATGGTCTGGAAAGAAAGATCTGCAGTATCTTGCAGCTAAGAGGATGCTGTATTGGCTCAGTTTGAATTTGTCATACAGTTTCAGTGGTGTATGAGTTGTGCACTATATGAGGCGTGTACAGGATTATGATAAGGGCTCCATGTTAATAAAAGGGGGCTAGTTTGTTCAGGAAAATGTTCCGCATTCAGGGCTAATGAGTCAGATTTTCTTTCAGTTCTCGGAAAATGGCCTGGAACTCTATATCTATCTGCGACTACGCCGCTCCAACCCCGGTCTGGTCCAGATTAATTGACTTTTCCAATGGGATGCTATCCCCACATCTTTTACAATTGGGGTAAATAGTAATCTACCCCCCTAGACTTCAGCAACAATGGAGGACTGGAATCCTGATTATAGAGAGGACTTGTGTATAATAAATATGCATGTGGTCTCTTTACTCCTATTTGAATTGAACATTTCTGGTCTGTGAAAAAAATTAGAGATGAGATCTTTGGGGATGACACCTATGAAGCAACAACTTTTCCGAGTGCCTCCACTGAGAGTGCATAGTAAGCTTTTCATAACTATTAGTTGTTGGAGAATATGGGCTGGGGGCACACTTGGGCCCTTTTTGGGTGGCACGCACGGTCTCGCTGGCCTTTACTCCCTGCAACACGTAACAAATTTGAGGTTTGTTCCTTTCTTTTCTCTGGTGACTGGCTCCCTTTGGTATGGTTAGGAAATGTATGTAGACATACATTGTTGGCCGCTATAAACCTGGGTGATGGCACACTTTTTGGGAAGAAGTAGTTTGTTTTAATTTTGTATTCAAATAGAAGGACAAAAAATCCTAGTGTTTTTGTTCTTTTCTTCCCCTTTTTCTTATCTGTACATTTCTTATCTAAATATTTTAGATATGGATTTTAAAGGTTGTCTTTTATATGGCAGTAAAATGTATTGTATCCCATCCACAGAGCTCCATTTCCCTTGGGGTCCTGATGAAGGCAGTTTTACTTATCTTCTGCCGAAACGTCATTTCTACAATACCGTGTCAAGTTCATCAGCACGGTCCAACATCGATATTGGGGACATAGACCCGGGATGTGTTTTTGGGCTTCAATAATGGTGGTTATATTTAGATTATGTGGCACTGGAAAATTGAGGATGTTTTTGATTTATTAGATATATATAGAGCTAGTAAAACAGGATTCTGTGTTTTCCTTAATTGGATTATTCCATTGCGTCACCAATCCATGTGCCTATTAAATTTTATATTTTCACTTATTTACCAGATTGGGGATTTGTTCTCCTCGGTTTGCACATTTCACGCACAAATTTGTAAAAAGTGATATGATTGTAAATAATGTATTGCTAAATGCAAACTATGCGATTTGAGACATAGGTAATTAGTGAATTTATGAATGTTTTATTCACCTATATGTTTTGTTTTATCAGTAAAAATATAAACAGGATTAATAAGCATTTTTATGGTTGAAGTTGTAGGAGCCATGGCCAA
The DNA here is from genome assembly GCF_040938575.1 of Ambystoma mexicanum. Taxonomy (NCBI): domain Eukaryota; kingdom Metazoa; phylum Chordata; class Amphibia; order Caudata; family Ambystomatidae; genus Ambystoma; species Ambystoma mexicanum. Next base: position 98,015,744 of record NC_090936.1, on the reverse strand, counting down.
CGTAATAAATTATGAATAATTATATATAAACACAACTTCTTGTGTGCTGTTTTTGAGGCAAATCAGAAGCCCATTAAATATGGCCAGCTTTATGTAAAAACTAGGCTATTGAATCAGTTTTCTAAGTGGTTGATTTGGGGGACTCCCCTTTGTGTGTTACCATTAAAGACCAACTATGGTGAAAAGACGCTCCAACAAACGAGTGCTATGAGGTAAAGAGGGCTAAGAAGCAGCGTTGGCACACCATTGTCTGTAAGCATTACCTTTGAGCCGTTTGTGTGTTTCAGCTGTCCCACTGGAGCACCTGGTTCTGCAAGAAGGCCTAACCTTCCCCTACAAAAGGCAAATGGATGCATGGTGCAGAAGCTGATCAGTGTTCCCGGAAGGAATCAAGATCCAGAGAAGACATGTGCAGAGAGATCCAGAAGCCTAAAGGCACCACTGAATAAACCCGCTGCACGCGTAAGACCTGATAAAACCAGTATGAGAGGCCAGACCCCTTAACTGGAACTGTGAAAGCTGTCTTGAAAGAAATTATGAAGTCAGGCACTGGGTACCCACCAGCAACGCAAGTCCCTGTTCATATTCTATTTTTATGAATTTTTGTATAGCGCCAATACAGCTGCAGGCCTCAGGGGGCACTCACTTGACCAAAACTAACACAAAAAGCAGTGCAATAGGAGAGGGGGGGGGAGGGGTCGGAGAAAGTGCGAGTCCTAGAGTACTCCTCCATCAAACCGACGTGTTTGAGGCTTTTTTTAAAAAAATTGGTCGTTTGAGGACAACTGTTTCAGAGACTGTGGAAGATCATTCTAGACCCTTGGTGCCCAGGCATTAAAGTTCAGGCCTCCACATCTTTTTAAGGCAAATCTAGGCTGCATTAACAGTTACTTGTTGTTTGAGCGTAAGGCACGTCTCTGCAGTAGCCTCATAATATGAGCGGATGTAGCCTGGGGCGTCACCTGCTAAACATTTATACACCAGACTGGATGCTTTGAAGCAGATCCTCTGATGAAAGGGAGCCAAAGCAGCTTCCTGCGGCAGCAGTGATATGATCTCTGCGCATCAGTCCACACACAGCTCTAACTGCACCATTTTGAATGGTTTGCAGTCTCTTCACGTATGTTTGCAAAGAGCCAACCAGTAGCACGTTACAATAATCCAACCTGGAATTTATTGTTGATGTCGCTATTAGAGCCTTATTTTCTTCCGATACAGGCATATCTGCCAGAGTAGCTGGTTCATAAGCGCAGCAGGGACTCTGGTAGGCCACATGTTTGCTAAAGTTCAGGTTGCAATCAGAGATGACGCTTAGGGTTTTCACATAGTTGGAGACCGATATTTTAGTGCCCCCGATAGCAAAGGCTTCATATTGGGCATATAGTTTTTTCAGCTTTGCAGCACTCACAACAATCAGGATCGCTGTTTCCTTGTCATTAAGAGCGAGACAATTCTCCACCATCCACACCTTAACAGCATTGAAAACCTTGTTGATTTTTACTGCATCTGCTTCATAGGATCTAGTAAGCTCCAGAATGATCAGAGTATCATCCACATAATTGGCAAACTTAACACCCACGCCATTGAGCGATCAAATAAAGGCTTGGAATAGATGTTATAGAGCAGGGGCGAGACACAGGAACCCTGTGGCACTCCACAACTAAGTAAGGATTGCTGTGACTGGAAGTCCCCTCTAACCACCCTGGCCTTCCTTGGCATAAGAAAGGACCTGCACCAGTTTGCTGCTAACTTGGAGCAGTTACCGTCCTTGGCCAGCCAGTCCACCATCATATCATGATTTACTAAATCAAAGGCAGCGGACAGGTCTAGAAGCAGTAGCATAGCCACGCTACCATGATCCACAATTTCTGCTAGGCAGGATTTAACATCCACCAAAGCAGTTTCGGTTCTGGGTCTCTTCTTGAAGCCAGATTGACCACGGGCCAAAAATCCCTTCTCTTCAACATAGGCATTGTATTGTGTACAAGCGATCTTATCTATAAACTTTCAACAGAAAGGGAACATTGGTTATAGGTCGATAGTTGGCAGGCACATTGGGGTCTAGGCCCTCTTTCTTTAATAGTGGAGAGATCCAGGCCTCTGATAGATTCAAAGCCCAGTCCTTCCTGAAAAGAGCAATTTATAAAGGATGTAAAAGAAGGTGCAATGCCAGTGAAGTAATCTTTAAAATAGGAAGCTGGGAGAATGTCACCTTTACAAGATGTAGGTTTCATTTGGGCCACTATTCCTGAACTGTGACATGCTGAAACGCAAATACATCTGTCGCCTTATCTCCCCGAGTATTGCTGATCTCCGGGATTAAATCAATGCCGGAGAAATAATATTAGCTAGAGGGCATACCTGATGTTGGATGACTTTTTGAATAAAGCCATCATGGAGTCTTTGACACCATGCATCATTAATAGTTATGAACCAGTCATTGTGTCTGTGCTTAGGTTTCTCTATGTTGCTCCCAGTCAGGCTGCAACTCCAGACTAGGCAAAAAAAAATAAATAATTAAAACTGCGCTTTCTTCTAGATCTCAATTAAACACATCTACAAAAATTTTAATTGGTGATTTTTTTATCGAAGGGTTTAATTCTTCAACAAATTAGAGTAACTATTGTTGGGAAGGAGATGGTCCTGCCCCACCCCCCTCACCTTCCCCGCAGTAAACAGATAAGTGTAGGCCAAAGGGGGGTGGGAGCCACCGTGCACCGGTCCCGAGCCCTCCAGTCTCTTTCATGTAGATACACATCTGACCCCCTCACACTGACCATTCCAGAACCCCCATGGTAGAAAATCCTGTGCTGCAATATATTCACCTCAAAACGAACACGTCTGCATGCCTCACGTACCATCAGGTAGATCAAACCCATAGAGGGCATCACCTGGGAGTGAGGCCCTGGTATCGATGATGCCCTGAATGCAAAGGTCGGAAGGCCAATATATTAGCCCATCTTCTCCAAGTACCCCCATTCATGCAAGGATTTTATGTTCACCATTCTTCATGTTATCAGTTCCTGTTTAGCTTAGCTAGCCATGTTTCATATTTTTCCTGACCTTCACCACAGAGTAGCCCAGTTGACCCACATGCCATCTGACCGACTGGGAAGCAGCGGCCAATCACAGCCTGGTATCAGCTATAGAACAGGCTCTGCCATACAGGCCCATCAATCGACCTTGTAATTTTGTACCTTATAGTATGACATCATGCATGATGAAATATTCTCTCATAAGGAGCTGACTATATCGTTTGGCAGTGCTCTCTCGGGCAGCAGAGTTCTTTGCTTGCATATTTTAATTCATATAAAAGTTTGTTTATCCTTGCAACTCCTCTCTTGGTCTCATTCCCTTATGGGGTGTCGTTTTTCACTTTTCATTGCATGAAGACACGTGTATATGAGGGAGTGTGTCTTCATTTGGTGACCCCTTTGCGGGATTTCCTCGAGTTCCTGTAATTGCAGCGAGATCCAGGGCTTCTCCGGCAAGGCCACCCCCACCTACGGCTGACCAGTCCCCAATAACGCATACGCAGAAGAAAAAGGTTCTTGGGGGGTTCCGGCTTTGAGAATACTCTGCTGCTCGCGTGAGCCGGGTGCGGCACCAGGGAGAGGCCCAGATGTTGTGGATAGACCGCAAACTGAGGCTCTTGGAAGGGCACAAGAGTATAAATTGCTCCATATTCCTCAATCCCCGAAGTTTGCTCGTCCTTGCAGTGTGCTTGAAGGAACACGCAGTGATTCAGTGAGAGTGAGTGATAGAGTGAAAGAAAACGCTTTCCATTTTTACATGGCCATTTATTTTTTATTTTAAGAAGTAAAGAGGCGAAAAAAGAAAAGATATGGGAGCCTAGCTTCGAGAGAGGTTAGAAGGCAGCACGATGGTACACTGTCCAGACCAATGCAGAGGATAAATAAAAAGGAAAAAAAAGTAGGAGCCCCATATAATTAAGTAGTGGTTGTTGTTTTAGCTAATTGTTTTCAGTGTTCTTTTTGATATATGCATAGGAAGGGGCAGAAGTGATGTGCATGATTAAGATGTGAAAAGGTGAATATGCTATAAATAGGTGGACGGGCTAAATGTTTTTTGTTGCTCGGTTTTGGTCTGTTTTTATGGAGGTTTGTAAACTGTTCAATGTTTTTATAAAGATAGTGTATCAATAGAAGAGATAGACAGCATACAGTGTCATTAAGTGGACTGGGAAGGAGACCCAAATATAACCAAAGGTGGGAAGGCCCCTCGAGTATTGCGGGGCGGTAAACTGAAAGAGAGGACCACAATTATGGGGAAGAATACTCCACTGTCTCATATGTAAGCATCTGCCCCTGTACAGTGAACAAATTTAAAAGTATCATAATCAGTGGGTAACTGAAACAAAGGGGGAAGGACTATCGCATGCCTGGCCGGAGGATGGGTCCACATACTTGTCAGCCAAATATAAAGGGAAACTGCTCCAAAATAGAAGGGAAGTGCTAGATTTGTGGAGAATGTTTGCGGAGATGCCCGTCCCAATTAAAAGGGAGACAGGGGCAGAAACATTGGTAGAAGTAGGGGAGAATGGAAAAAAAAGCAGACATGGGAGAAGAAACCAAAGAAAATATATCCGTTGCTTACAAGGGCAGCAGAAGAATATACAATTCGGACATGTGTCCGGGAAAGTACACAAAATACACCTGGCACAGCCCCGCCCTATCACCCCATCAATCCCCAGCCCTGCCCACATTGGACAGCATTGGCTCTGTTACGAGCAACTCGGGGGGGGGGGGAGGGGTCTGAGGATGGCCCCCACCTCAAAGTGGGACCCCTACCGTACCTGAAGATTTACGGAAATCTGGAGACTTGCTATTTAGGATTGACAGTGGACCCATACGAACGGTACGAGTACAACAGGAAAGAGAAACAGATAGTTTGGGCTATGATACTGTGGCCTCAGTAAGCGATGATGAGTATTGGAGCGATTTTGTTGAAGCGGAAGAAGGTGCAGTGGGAGGGATAGAGCAGGTGCAGTGGGCCACCCCTATAGTGGGAGAGACATGGGAGGGGAGGTTACGAAACAGCATGGGAAGGATGGCATTGGCGAAAAAGAAAGTGACAGGGCCGAAGGGAGGAAAGTTGAAATCAAAATTGCAAATGCCCCTTATCCACAAGGGTGCAGGGTGGCCCCACTACGTACCATGGGCACAGATGGATAAGAATACACTCCTCAAATCCCTCCACCCACTGACTGCAGGCACAACAAAATGGATTTCCGCCTTTGAGAAAAACACTGCAGGGGTGCCCTTGGTTATAGGAGATATTAAAAGCATCTTGGTATCGGCAGTTGGAGATCAAGCAGACAAAGTGGTTGAAAGCTGGGTTTCCAGCAGTCACAATAAGTAATTACATTCATGATGGGGCATTGTTTAACAATGTTCGGGCACAAGTGTAGGATTCCCTGTGGAGAACCTTCCCAGATACCCCTGACTTACATTCCATAATGCAGTGCACTATGGGGGACGAGGAAGTTGCTACGCAGTTCATTGTTCAGGTGCAGGAAATGTGGTGCACGGAGACTGGCACCGCATGGGAGCAGGCCACCTCCCTATTTTATTTCATCAGAAAGCGAGGCCTCCGAAAGGAAGAACAGAATGCCCTTGACAAAATAGCAGGGATAGAAACCAAAGGTTGGCAGGAAATTCAGAGCATTATCGTACACCACTGTACAAGGATCAAAGAAAGAAAAAGAAAAAAATTCAGAGGAGATTAGCTGAAGAAGTGAAACTGTTGAAGACGAAGAAGGTGAAGGTCACGGCAGTCACAGCAGCTGGGAGAAGAGGGGGCAGGGGTGCCTCAGTGGCTACCAAAGCAAGGATGGCTGCTGTATGGACAGACAACAGACAGGAGCAGTGGGGATGAGAGCAACGATACACAGGACCCCGGTGGCAAGGAAAGCAACCACGAGGACGAGGTGGGTTCCAGGGGCAGAGAGGAGGGGGCTACAAGCTCAGAGGAGGGAATGCTGGGCAATGCCTGTCATGCGGGAGGTGGCACCACTTTTCATGGAGTGCCGAAGCAGACAAGGGGGTAACTATCAGTATAACCAACCCTATCAAGGTCCCACTCAATGTGGACACTCCTACCCAGGGACCCCATACAGAACATGTACAGAACATATGAGCAAGATGCACAGCCACACCATCCACCACCACCTGGCTACAACACTCCCCCACCTAATATGCAATCGCATCAAAACCGCCCCAACCAGATGACACCGTCACACCAATCCTTTTGCCACTACCGCAAACGGTGCACCGGCACCTTATCAAGGGGCGTGTGTACTCAGTGAAAATATTTTCTCTTGCCCTGGGACGGACACGCATCCCCACTAGCACAGCCAACAGAGCACTTGCGTGTACAGTCCTATCCACTACCTTCGATCCAGAAGAGGAATGACTGGTGGGGGTACAGATAGGGAACACATAGTTCATCTTCATGGTGGACTCTGGGGATGAGAAATCTTGCATATGTGAAGGTGATTTTCCGTTATCTGGCAAAAATCTCGACACGCAAGGGTTCTCTGGGGCTGTGGTCACGGTTCCTTATACTGAAGATTGGGATGTTAAGATAGGGTGGAAATAGTGCACGCACCTGTACTCTATTATGAAAGTTCTGTCAATTTGTTGGGACGAGACTTGCTCAGCAAGTTAGACATGACGATATAAATTTACCGACCGAGGAATTGTTTGTTCTACCCCAGGAATGTGCCCCTTCCGAGCAATACTGTTAATACACACTACAAGAAACTAATAAATCAAAGTCAGAGGAGTTCCAACAAATGCTGACTTGCTGGTTTATGGGATCCAAGTGCTAGCGAGGGCAGTGCCAGAACTAACACGAAAGGACTGGGGGGTACCCTCTGATTTTGTCTTCTGCCCCGTAGCGACCCCAGAGATAGTGCCCGGTACCATTCTCTCTAGATTTACAAGGAGTACAGGTGTCAGCTAAACAAATCGTCGCCATTGGCCTGGATATCCATGGGTGTGAATGGCATACGGTTCTGTGTATTGATCCAAATATACCATTGCAAGAATTGACAGATGAGGAATTGTTCACTGATGGGGAGATCATATTAGAAATATGCATCCGATGCGACATTGTGGTACAGGCTCAGTAGAGTGCCGAACGCCTTCATGACTCCTCAGCCCATCACCACCTTTCTGGGCGTAGATTTGCAACAAGTACCGCTGCATCTATGGACGACCAGTCCCCATGACGTGGGATAGTTAATAGAAGTAAGGCCAGTAAAGATCAAACTTAAACCAGGAGCAGTCTTGCCCAGGGTAAAACAATACCCCTTGTCTAGGGAAACAGAGGAAGGAATTAAAGAAAATATATGCACTATTACAGCAAGGCATTATGGTCCCCTCAAATTACCCATGCAATATCGCGGTGTACCCCATGAAGAAAGCAAAAGGGGAGTCGTGGCGTATGATCCAGGACCTTCGCCCACTCAATGATATTGTCCAAAAGGAGTTCTATTGTCCCGAATCCGCAATCCATTTTGTGCAGCATTCCAAAGGAGGACACCCACTTTACGGTGGTGGACCTGAAGAATGCATTTTTCTCAGTGCCCCTTGATTCTGAGTCACAGTACCTCACCGCCTTCACACAGGAGGGGAGTGATGGGAAGAGTATTAACATCTGCGTTTGCCCCCGGGGTACTGTGAGAGCCCAAGCATATTCAAAAGGATATTGCACAAAGGTCTCTGCAATATTCAAGTTCCGAGTACAGTCATTCAATATGTAGATCTTTTAGTGTGCAGCGAGAGTGAAGAAAATTGTCAAAAAGATTCCATTATCCTTCTCCAATTGCTTGCCCAAAAGGGGTGCAAGGTAGATGAAAAGAAATAGTACTGTAGGACTGAATTGCTGTACTTTGGCCAATTGATTTCAAAAGATGGTAAAAGAATAATACCCGATCAGGCTACAACAGTGCGTGCCTCAGCCAGACCATATACTGTAAATGACATGCAGAAGTTTCTCGGCATTTGCAATTACTATAGGGCATGGATACTAGACTATGCAGCATACACAAGGCCTCTGTTACAAGGTCTAAAAGAAGCGCAGAAAGACGGAACACAACATGGACCACTGAAATGCACACAGCGTTTGACAACTTGAAATAACTGAAGCACAGCTACGCAATTTGGGCTAGGAGCAGGAATTCTACCTGTTCTCACACTCAAATGGGACCCTAATGACAGCTGTATTGACACAAAAAACACCCTTGGGTCACAAGCCACTGGCATATTATAGTGGCACACTTGATTCTGTAATGCAATGTGATATCACTTGCGAACAGGCCCTTGCAGCTGCCGCCTTCACGATTGAAAAGAGCTCAACAATTTTCATGGGATGCTCAGTCACTGTTTTCGTGGAACACCCCCTATTTGCCATACTTGAAAGTTCAAAATCCACACCACCCAAAGGGCGTCTGCTTATGAAATCATCCTCTGAAGCCCCAATATTCATGTGTGCTGCAAAACATTAAACCTAGCCACGTTCCTCACAGAGCCATGCACTACACAAGGACATGACTGCGCAACCTACAAAGAAGGCGATGACATTCCTAAAGCAAGGGAGAATGCACTACAAGAAGGAGGTATACTTCGGAGATGGATCAGCATCCATATGCCAAGAAACTGGGGAAAACATGTTGGGCAGCAGTAGTAAGATTAGAAGATGGAGAAAACTAAGTACTGGTCCCAAAAAGTTGACCCATGCATTACTCTGCCCAAGCTGCAGAGCTAGTGGCATTAGTTGAGGCACTCCATGCTGCAAAAGGTTGCTCAGTTACAATATATTCAGATTCGGCATACGTGACCAATACAGTCATTGTTGGACTAACTCGATGGAGAAGGAGGGGGTTCAAGAGAGATGATGGAGCCCTGTGGCAACATGCAGAACTGTTAAATAAATTGATTGAAGCACTTGCAGAACCCCCAGTAGTGGCCCTGGCCAAATGCCAAGCACATACCCATAATAATGATGAAATATCTCCAGGTAATGCAGCTGCAAAGTAAGCAGCATATTTATCCACTCCCATAAACACAGAATTCATATTGGTAAGCAAACAAGACGACCCCAAAGCAGAGGGCTACAACTCACTACCTATTGCCCAAATTGTAGAGCTACAAAAAAGCACCACGTGTAGAGCAAGAGCTGTGGGCCAAACAAGGGTGCACCCAGTTGCCCACTGACATACTGTGGAGACAGGACACAACAGGAAAAGTGGTGATGCCTATAGAATTACTGCACATGGCATTTGAGCAATTGCACTTACCAGCACATAGTTCGAAACCGCACATAGCTGCTGATCTCCAAGAAGATTGATTCATACCAAATTTGCAGGAATATCTCAACAAAATGGTGATCGAATGTACATGTCAAGTATTTCATTCAGGAATTAATCTCAGAACACTCAGGGGAACATTGCTCCGCCCAATCGGACCTTTCCGTGAGCTGCATATTGACTACGCAGAGCTGGGAGTGAGAGATGCAATGGAGCAAGATATTGGATTGTGGTGGTCTGTCCCTTTTCGCACTGGGTGGAGGCAGGGCCCTGAATTCATTCTGCTTTTGCTAACAGCGTCCTTCCTTCAACACCCCTTGGATTCTGCACACAATTAACATTGATAAGCCTTTAATTTGTGCATTTTTACAGCGCTTGTAACGCTTCTCACAAATCATCCTCAATCGTGTTGGGCGGTGGGCAACTTGAAGATTGCACAAGAGCAATCTTTTTGAAGGATTTAAAATCGATTTTCTGGGTTTTCTTCATTTTCTGCTTCCATTCTACATTGCCTTCCACAGGTTTTTCGGCATTTCCAACATGGCCGACCTGAATAACTGCTGCTGCCTTTTGGCCTGGCCTGGCCCTGGCTCTCTCTCCCATTGGTTGCCGGGCCTAAATAGGCTAATCAGGGCAACTGGGAGGCGGGAGACTGCCCAGACCACTAAAGACCCACAACAAAGGCCCCCGTCTGCTCCCTGCCTTGAGTATTGCCACCTACTGATCTATTGTTTAGTTCCCTCCTTCTGGACTCACTCCTACCACCTTTGACTATCATGGTTCTTTCTGCTTATTTCTCCCATGTTGATTTGCAGTGCTTCTTAAAACCCTTTGCTAAAATCTGAACCCAAATTGGAAAGTCAAATTGTGCTGTTTTTGCTCCTGGTTTGAAAGCCAAATGTTGTTGCCCATTGACAACTTCTCTGTACTTTGCTTGTAAACTGTTGCTTCTCTGTAACTTGCCGGCCCAGTGATATCACCACTCTTTTGTTCCACTCTACCTGCCTTAGACCCTGCTGGTTCTCCCTCCTCTCCTCGTTACAACTCTCATGGCGCTTTCGGTTTCTCCCATCTTTTCCAACTGTTTCTCCATTGACTATCCTATCACAGCCCTGAAATCTCTCCACTGACTCCCAGTGGATGCAGGGATTAAATTCAAAACCCTCAGCCAACACCAAGGAGCTCTTTTGCATCCTCAGAACTGGAAAACCCAACTCCAGACACCACTCCAGTCAATTCCAGCAAAGAATAGTGTGCCACCATCCAAAATGCACATCTCAAAAATTGAACTGCTACAAAAAAAAAATCGCGACCAAAAGGAAAATATTAGCTGACAAAAGCACGCCCGAACCCATGCCCAACTGAACTGACAAGAAAACAAATACACTATTACTTCTTTTCGGTTACACAAGACACAGTATCAGACACCATTTCCAAACTAAAAGCTTCTAATTGTAGAGGGGATAACTTCCCTGCACACCTAGTTAAATAATGTGCCCCTACGCTCTACCATTATTACTAACTTCGTAAATGCTTCTTTCAATATGAATATAGTGCCAGTGAGTATAAAAGAAGCATAGGTAACCCCTATTCTGAAAAAACCCTCACTTGACGCCTCAACACCAACTAATCACCGGACAATAACCACGGTCCCTTTCCACCTCAAGATCATTGATAAAATAGCGTATGCCCAAATTCAAGCCCATCTAGAACAAAACCAGCTATTGGGAGCTAGACAATCAGGCTTTAGGCCCAACCACAACACAGACAGCGCTCTTTGACCTGAAAATTCAAATGGACACCATCAGAGACTGCGATAAACTTTGCATTCTGCTGTCGCTAGACCCATCAGTGGCATTAGATCTTGTGGATCACGATAAACTTTGTGCAACACCTGCAAACGACTTTAGCTTCTCTAATGATGGCACTCTTTGGGTGAAATCTATTCTAGCCGAACGCACAACCAGAGTTTCCATCGGTAAAAAGGCTGCGGATCCTATAAGCCCCCCATCGGGGTCCTACAAGGATCATGTCTCTCACCCACCTTATACAATGCGTATAGTAAGCTTCTGTTTTCTGTATTGGATGTTATGGGTGTCAGCTACACAAACTTTGCAGATGACACCCAGATCCTCATTCCAATCACAGGAAACTATGACCACAACACTATGATCATTAACAAAATATACGCAATAATTCAAAATTGGATGGCCCTGCAGCCTATGCCTCAACAATGAAAAAAACTAATTCTCATCGTGGACTCCCAAATCAAAATCATCGCCCTCCACTCAGACTATACCTCCATCAACATAGATGGTACCTTGATTCCAGTTTCAAAAAAAGTAAAAACTGTAGGAGTCTATTTAGACTCAACTATGACAAAACATGTGAAGGCGCCATCATCCTCCACATCCTATACCTCAAAGTTAATCGCTCTAAGTCGCCAATTGCTCTCTTCCACAAGCTGCATCACCCTTGCTAGGGCATTAATATTAACCAAACAGGACTATTTTAACATACTCTTCTTAGGAACAGCCAATACTACCATAAGCAAACTACAACTCATGCAAAATAAAGCATTACGAGCAGCCCTAGGACTAAAGAAATCAGATCATATTTCTATCATTAGGAGGGAGAATCACAGGTTACCCATTAAGGCTAGAATTATATTCAAAGCACTGTGTGTGACCCACAAATGCCACACTAAGAAAGCAACCATCTACATCAACAATCCAATAAGGAAAAAAGAACTCATTAGAACGCTCAGATCGAATAATAATGCTCTCCTTGCGACCCCGCACTTCAAAAGCTCCAGAGCTGACGGCAGCAGCTTCCAAGTCATGGCCCCTAAACACTGCAATACCCTTCCTGCAAGCATAAAGAATCATGCCAGCGATTTAAAAAAACTCCTAAAAACACGGTTGTTTAACCAATTTTAAGCAAGGAACACCCTTCAAGAAGTTAATATGATGATTACCATATGATGCACATGTTTATCATTGTTTGGAAATAATGCACACTATGTAACCTGTTTATGAAAATGTTGCTATATATGTACCTTAAACTGTTTGAATCATAACTATGATGTCTGTAACTACGCCGTGATACCCTAGGGTTTGGGCATATAATAAATAAAATAAATAGTCCACAAGGCTTTCTTGGGCCTGGGTCCAAAATACTTTCAGCTATCCCTCTGCAAATACCTCCCCCCTCGAGCTCTTTGCTCCTGTACCTCCAACTACCTCAGGGTCAGTCGTTTTTCAAAGAAACAAGCTCGGGGTAGATCTCAGTCTTCAGCTGGGGCCTCGCTCTGGAACAGCCTCCCTGCGACTCAAACTTGAGAAGAACCATCTCTGGTTTCAGGACGCACCTCAAGACCTTCCTCTTTGCACCTGCCTTCGCAGCCCCCTCTCCCGTGCTGATCTGTTCTCCCTCGGCACCATGCACCTGGCCTACCCTCATGTCTTCTGGGCCCAGGTACCTGCTCACCCTGCCACCCACCTGCACTGCCTCGGGGCTACCCCTCGCACTGGGGTCTGTATCTGTAGCCATACAGTCCCCCCCTTTTTTTTCTTCTTCCTGCACTTATCAGACATACCCCGTCTGCTGCCTTGCACCCAGAACTTGCCACTTGCTGGCTGCCCTACCACCACTGTTTGTTCCTTTATTAATTTAGTATTTATCCGTTTCTACTTTGCTCCGCACTTTCCACTTTAACCCCTTCCCTCTACGATGCACTTGCGCATTCTCAGTGTCACTGGGCCTAGTAAGATGGTTGTTATTTGTTCTCCCCGTTTCCCTCCCTTGCCTGGTCACGCTCTGAAACAATTGTGTACGAGCGTGATAGAAATAAAATGTCAATGATCTGTTCAAAGAAGTGACGTCATTACTGGGAATAAAACACAAAATGTGCTCAATTAACCACCCACAAGCAACAGAATGGTCGAAGAAGAAGAAAAGAGAAAAAAAAAAAAAAAAAAAAAAAAAAGACAGCCTCCTTAAAAGTAGATTGTCAAAACTATGCCACTCCTTTAAAAAAAAAAGAATTGGTGTACTGCTGGTCACTGGCACTGTTTTAACTACGCACACAGACCAGCAAAGACCACCACCTTTCTCCCCACAAAATAGTAATTGGCCGACGCATGCAAACGCCACTGTCACCAGTACAGAGAATGGCGGATAAACATGGAACAGCAGCAGTTCTAGGGGAGGAATTCAAAGAATATATCATCCAACTCACATGGGTGGTAAGGTGTACTATTAAACAAATTGCCCCACCGTTTACTGGAGAAAATGAGGCACACCACAACAGCAGCACCAGAGCCCAGCACAACCCCTGATGCCTGGGATATTAGTGTATGTGTGTAGTTTTGAGAGGAAGTGGAACTCGCCACGATTCCCCTGCCCTTACAAGGTAATTTACTGTACCCCCCATGGCTGTAAAGGTAAAGGGGTTAAGGTAATGGATCCACCACTCAGATGTCAGAAAAGGCACACACCAGTGTAGTTCCATCGACCCCGAACAGTGATGAGAAGGATACTGCAGTACCCTGACTTAAACAGCATGTAAGCAAAGCAGAAAAAAACATTGTAAATATGAAGAGTAAATATAGAGTATCAAACTTTATGATCCATCTACCTCTTTCTTTCCATCTCCCTGCTTCCTCGCTGTTATATCTCGTCCCATCTATAACTTAAGTAACTCCTGCCCTGTTTTTATTTCTTTTCTATAGGTGTAACAATGGAGCTTACACCACCAAATGTGAATGTGCAGTTAGATAGCAGTAGAAATAAAATGAGTGCCACTAGGGCATACAGTTATAATTGTGGCCATCTTTTTTTACAGCGACAATGCTTATATTGGGGATTTATTGGGGTGCTGCTTTTATCTGGGGTACCCATACAAAAGGAGGGGGGAAGAGGGTGAAGTCGGGAGGGAGCAGCAATGCATCTCTAAACTTGACAAGTATGTACAAAAATCTCACTAAAGTGACCCCTGTAATTGCATTATTGGCCTAAGAAAATGTACCAATGGTGAACAACAAAACTGAAAGCGCACCTCGTGTACTGAACGTTACGCTGCTGCCCCCCACCAGGTTACGACCCCTTTCAACACTGTTTACAAATCAACAAGTAACTGTACAACCTAGTGTATCACCTACCTCAGACTGAGTGAAATGTTTACCTTAATGTACATAAGCATGTCTAATATAACGATAAACACCCCCTCCTCAAAGAGGGACCACTCAGAAAATGTATATATAAATGTGACTACCAGACCACATATGCCCACATGTCCAATATGCAATATTTAAGGTCAACTATGCTGCTATCAAATGTAACACAACCAAGTCTAGCCTGTATAGTAGCACGTTTCTTCATTTGATATCTGAACACATGTATAGAGTATTGTGTGATAGAGAGGTGGTGCAAAGGTATAACAGAAAGCAGAAAAACTCTGGTGCGTAATGAAAAAGAAAAGGGATATACGCCCATACAAATAAGATACATACCATGGGTTGGGACTAGATAAAATGGAAGACCTTCGCCACCCAAGACAGTCCAATAGTTGGTACTCAGATATGAGCGCCACGGGAAGGCTAACTACTAATGGAAGCTGCTATGTATGTTCTTTGATACCCCATGCCTCAGGGGCGCCGAAGCTGTTAGTGCCGCCAGATGTTCCTTTATTAGACATAGGGTCTCATCCATCTTGCATTTTGCAGGATAAGGAACCCCCTTCCAAGCTGGAAGGTGTTCCTTATCCTGCATAATGCGAGATGGCCAGGCCCACACAGTAAAACTTTCTCTGTCACCAGACGAGAGGATTTGCAAAAACAGAACAAGCGTTGCGAAGTGCTTTAAAGAACCGTTCCTTGCAATAGAGGGACAAGTTTCGCTGAAGGAAGATGGCAAGACGCTACCTTTATGTGCAAGGTGAGGGGCTGCGTGGCCTCACTGATGAAAAACTTAACTTTGTGGAACAGTGTGCACATATATAGAATGAACATATCACAAAACTAACATGGATGTCAACATTCGACAAACCCATCAAAGTTTGAAAAAGAAACTTCTGGTCTATGCTTTTACAGCAAAAGAAAAGAGGTGGGAATCTAACAAAAATTGCAGCCGAACAATCATCCTCCCGGATCTTCGAAAAGGCGCAACTGCACTTATGACTATTACTGGGTGTGCAGCAAACAAGCATACTTGCAACTCCCTCCCTCTTGGAGGGGCTACTGTGCGCTTGTAATGCTGCATTCTGTGCTGCTGATTATACCTGAAGATCACCTAAAAGGGGGGGTTGCTGCTCGTCGACAGACATATGGCACCTCAGTCAACAAAGAACGCATTCACTGTGCAGCCCCCCCGTATTCTGCATACTGCCTGAAAATTAGCGACATTACCACCTGTTCTGGAAGAAATGCTCCAACTATACATCACAAGAGTCATCCGATCTCCTTGTACAAATACAAGCTCTTCAACTCCGCAGAGACATTTTTTGCATCGCTCGTGCCTAGCATCCAGATGAGAGCTAATGCCAAATGGCTCCAGATTGTCAGGTGGGAAGTAATCCAGCTGGCAAATGACAGAGGGAGGATTCAACGTCAAGGTGGAACTAAGACCACTATGGCTGATGATGATGAAAAACTGCTTTGTCCTCAACCTCCTCGCAGCAATGGAGGGCGGGGTTTGCCGAAAAATCGGGGAGTTCATGTTGCACATACGTACCTTCTTCCGACGCTGATAACGGCTATATGAGTAACACAAAAAAGGGAGGGGCGCCTGCTACCTTTTTTGTATATGAGGGAGTGTGCCTTCACTATACACAGAGCCAGCTTTAGGCATGGGCGCCCTGCCCCGGGCAGCCTCCTACCATGCAACCTCAGGGGGAGGGGCTGGGTGGTCTTTCAAGGGCTCCCCGAGCTGGCATGGTGAAGGTGCCCTATTAAAATGAAGTGTGCCACTCTCGTACTGGCACCGGCGCACCAGCACGAGAGTGGGGTGCTTGCCATTTCGATAGAGAGCTGCTGCTACACCAGCAGAGGGCAGAAAGGATGCACAACCACAAATGTGGCACTCCCTCCCCCGCCGCCTTGACTGGGGAAAGGAGAGGACACATTTAGTTTCACCATGGCCATTGCAGGGGCTAAACCCAGCCCAGACTATACAGTCGGTGAGGGGGGGGGGGGGGGATGAACCAAGGTTTAGGAATGAAAGCTTGCACAGTGCCATCATTATTTTCATGCGATCTGTAGGTCACTACTTCAGTTTCTTTCTTTACTCACTACCAATAAGTGCACAACTCAAAGAAAACAACCGTTACAAATAAAGTGTAAGCAATACAGCTGTAATGCCTTTTATTTTATAACCAAATATCCTTGAACACTTAAATAGTTCACCACACATTACAAGGTTAAAGACACGGGAGGTATGTACATAGTTCTCATGGGAGCGCTCGCTGCAAAACACCATATCCAAAAATCGAACATCTCGTAACCCTTCAAAAAGAGCGAGTAATACTGTATGTATGGCCACAGGTTCTTGTGCGTGCTTTCGATTCGACAATGAGCAGAGCCTAGTGGAGTTCCCTTCGGCAGTTCAGTGCTGCCTCCTGCTGCTTGGAGGTCTCGGGCGCAGTCTGCGCATGCACACCACTCCCTCCTGCTGCTAGTAGGACTCGGGCGCAGTCTGCGCATGCACACCACTCCCTCCTGCTGCTAGTAGGACTCGGGCGCAGTCTGCGCATGCACACCACTCCGTGTTTTCAGCTGGGACTGGGCAATGTCAGCCAGCGCACTCTGGATCTTCTCCAGCAGCATGTCGCCGCGATAAACCACCTCCTCAAGGCGGGAGGCTGCTTCGTGGTTCTCCTCTTCCAGCTGGTATAAACTTGCCGCCTAGGGAAAAATGTATACAAATGGTAAAATTAATGCTCAGAACTAGAAATAAATTTTCTGTTGGAAAAAAATAACTAATACTTCACCCAAAAGAAATGATTGTTCCACAGACTAGTGCAATGTATATATAACAAATATCTGGGAAAGAATGCATAGAAACTCCGATAACGAGAGCAATAGCCTCTCTAAAAAGACAACTCTTCACAATGGGCTTGTGGGTCGTCGCCAAATGCCCATCATAAACCAGCTTCGGCAAAGCCAACAGTTTGGGCTTCTGTATGTGTGTTCGGCATTTGGCACCATTATATGACCAGGTACTCGCACCATTTAGCTGCTACCATCGATGGGCAGTTAAAAACCACTATGGCAGTGCCTTTCCCAGGCTTAGACAAACACCTAAACTGTTGGCACGTTCCATTTAAGTGGCTATATTAAACAACGTGGTAACTGCTAATTTCCATTCCATACAAGCACTAATATTTAGTACATTTATAAAGTGCAATGTGGAAGGCTTGTCGAACTCCATCAAAAACCAGACGGTATTACCAAAGTGAAAAACATTAAACAGATTCATAGCACAGCTATAAGAGACGGGTCCATAGGTGGAGGAGACGTAGAAATTGCATGAGATTGAAGTCTCTGGATGCTGAATTTCTTAATTAAACAAATGTTAAAAATAAACAGAACAAAAATACTTTTTTTCATTCCACAAGTGGTTGAACTATGTGGCATAACCCAGATGACAAATGTTAAAAAAGTTAGATAACACAATGGCTTTAAGTGCAAAGTTATGTAATTAGAATAATGGCCAGGGTGGGTTCAATACAACAGCAATGCCAAACGCATGTGTTCAACTCGACGAATGCTACATTCCTGTGAGGAATTAACGATAACGTTAACTTACATTAACAGAAGTCCATATAGTTCAACATTACTATAAAACCACTCTCATACATAATGTGAGTGAAATGAAGAGTTTGAGTTTCATAAACTGTAGATAGTTGCAGACACAATTTATGAATTCATAAAGAAGACATTCTTAAAGGCAAAACAAACCTAAGATTTGCTACACATTTGGGACCATGTAATGGTTGGGAACCAAGAGGCTAAGAGGATATCTGAGAAAATAAAAAAAAAGGTAAAGAGCTAAAGATCTAGGGCTTCATTCAGAAAGCATTTTTGTGGCTCTGCACCCCAACTGTTCTTATCCCCCCCCTATGGAGTGTAGACTATCAAATAGCATATTTTAAAGCACAATATGCATAAAGGTGATGGAAATCTTTCTTGAAAGGAGCAGCTTTAAAGTTTTACTGCGTTTGTTCAAGTACATTTTTCTGAACAAACCCTAAAACTTTGACAGTTCGGGGAAGGGCTTCCCTCACCTCTCTGCCTAACAAAATGCAAGTGTGCACATCCGGTGGTGCACCTAGTCTAACATTTAGGCAGGGACTAACCCTCAAATGTTGGGAGAGGCGCTAACTTCAGAAACGGTGGAGGAGTGGCAAACTTACTTGTGGAGGGGCATCTAACTTCATTACTCATTGGAATGAGACTACTGTAGTGCAGCTTCAATGTTACAATCAGTTAACTCTCCACTTTAAGTCTGAAAACGCCCACTTCTTGCAGATCCTGAAGGTCCTAGAAAGTGTCCAAATGGCAGATGGTGTGCAATGAAAGACAATATCGTAGCATAACACGACATTGCAGAGTGTGGGGCAGTACTCTGGACGGCCCAAGCAACTTCAGTGGCTGAGAGCAACAGGGGAGAAAATGTAATGTTGTTTCAACCAGTTAGTCCGCTATACTAGAATCTCTGGTGCACTGACTGGCTGGTGAGACTATCTGCCTGTCAAATCAAGTGTTACGAGACTAGGAGAGGGTCAGTGCAGCAATAATGAAATTCTATATCACAGTATTGGAGCCGCTAGCAGAGTAGCAGCAGGGTACACCAATTTGTCCCTACACCTATTTAAAAAACTGTCCTATTGTAAGGGTGTAAATGTAATCACTTACAGGCATTCCAATTTTTGCAGTTGAAATCAGGGTGACATTACATTATTTACCCAGGAATACACACTTATGCTAAACATCGAAGGAGGGATTTTAACCCACTCTGCAATTTGGCAAGGCCACCCTCTTCCATGCTTTACTTGGAACAAATATTTACGTTTTCGGTGTCAAGACCTACAATAATACTGTCCTATAGCGTTTACTTTCAAGATGCACAAATTGCATAGTAAAGATTCATGACAACATGTAAATCCTTATAGCAGCATGTGGGCCAAAATAATATCAGTATACCTTTATTTTTCACATCCTGAATGGAAAACTAAGAATCAAAAGGCAAAATATTTACCCACTTTATTTTCAGCGTTTGAAGACAAAAAAATAAGCTGTGTCAAACTCACTTATGTTTGGAGATTTGTCACAAACCTCCAGCGTGTTATGTATGGTGTTATGAACATTCAACTAAGGACATCAAAGCAAACTTTACTTTTTAACATATAAAGCTATTAGACGTTATGGGTATGAACACATTTTCAAAGGTTGCTTTATTGTGTTGCTTGCTTTAAATGTCACAGATGTGCAAGGTGACTGGTGGTCCTTCAGTTGGAAATTCAGCATCATGCATAAGAAAGGCTATGCTGCTGATGACTAAAGAAATGTGTTGCCGAGTTCATTACTGCCAGGGATGCAGCCTGTGTGCTTCGGGGGGGGGGGGGGGGGGGGAAGAGAACTGCAACTCTGTGAAACGGGCAGTGCTTGATCATTCAAGCCGAGCAGATGATAGATTTGCCTCGGAAGAAACAAAATGCACCCACAAGCATATTCCCGATCCTTTGAACTGTTAAAGGGCACAGAAGACCCGCCCCTCAGCTAACATCAGAGGGGGGGTTGGGAGGGGGGGGGGGCTTCAGCCAGGTCAGCTCAATGACGTTGCGCGCCCGTTGGTCCTAGGCATTTGTTTTGGCCGACAGGCTTTATCACGGTGATTCTGGGCTTCCCTGGTGATCTCGCAGAAATTCTATGAAGATGAAATGCATGCGCTCTGCACAAAATGCCTGTGGATAAAGCCAGGGGGCGGCGCCACCCGCAGGAAGGCCTTGGAGGTCCACCACCTATTAGGGGACGCCCACCGGACGGGAGACCCCAGACTCAGCAAGGGGATGGGGGGGGCCTGTTTAGAGCACGCAAGGGGGTGGCAAGAGAAGGGGGTGGAGCATGGGAACAGTAAGTCAGGTGTGAGGGAATGGCCTGGGGTGATATGGGGAAGGGTCTAGGGCCACATAAAGAAGAGGGAGCAAGGGGAGTAGCCCTCGTTCCCAGCTGCAGACAAAAAGGGAGTAATAATTTTAAAAAAATAATAAGTATATACTTTTGTTTTTTAAATCACATATAATGTCGGACACATTGTTTTACTGTCTTGCAGAAGCCGCAGTGGAGTTACCTGGTGTGTGAAATGTGCTAGAACAGCCCAAAGGGTCGAGCAATTGGAAGGGATGGTGAAGGGGATCAGCAGTACACCCCCCCCCCGGGGGCACAATATCTTGGGGAGGCATGGGGATTAAGTGGCCAATTGGGGCAAAGAAAAGGGGGAATCTTGCTGTTGCAATCGCAGTAAGAGAAGGAAAACTGGCTATAAGGGCGGGGGGTGCAGTGGGATAAGGGGAAGGGTCGGAAAAGCCAGCCATGGCACAGGGAATGGGGACGAGATAACTTGCTGTTGCCAACAAAAGACAAGCCGGGGGTGTTTAGGGAGGCGACTGCTACCTGGACGACATTGCACCAATAGACTCCACAGGGGAATAGGCAGTACGCCCCCCGGGAGAGAAGTTCTTGGGGGGCATGGGGACGAGAACTTGCTGTTGCCAACAAAAGACAAAACGGGGCATTTAGGGAGGCAAGTGTTACCTGGACGACACAGTGCACCAATGGATTCCAGCTCAGTATATTTCTTGCGGCTGGGATCATCAACACGGATCACCTGTAAGCCAGCGCCTGCCAAAATAAAGCACTTGCAGCAGGTTGATCATCCTCAAAAATTGTGTGGTTGTGAGTTATTGGGGTCGAGAACAGGTGGCCAGAGGTTGGGTGAGGATCCGGAAGGGAGGGGGTCAGGCGGCCATGCATGGGGTGTCCCCACTAAGACTCTAGCCAGCACATTCTGATCTGTCATGTCTAGGAGGTTACGATGGAAATAGAAAATGCAGTGCCTGATCCATGGAAATGAGACTCTGCCTTTGGAAAGTCCATGATCGCTAGCAGACGCGCTTGGCGGTAACTCATTTCAACTAATTTCAAGGCACGCATTTAGAGTTTGCTCTACAACATTTCCTTTCACTTCAGACTATAGCAAAATGGGACAGCTGTGCACGTACACAAGGAGGCTCCAGATCATCCCTGAAGTTTCAGATTAGATAAAAGCATGTGCCAGACATTTTGGAAGTAAAACTGGCTGCCACAATACTAATGCTGGCAAAGAGTGCCAAAAGGGATATGGTTTGGGGGTGAGATGGGTGGGACTGGGAGGAAAATCCGATTTCACTTAGAGATGAGCGTTAAATGGGTGGGACACAGCCAAACAGCACAAATCCATACTAATACGTCAGCAGCATTGAAATGCATTGGAGAGCCTTATCCAAAGCCCCCATTTGAAGCTCTTATGTTAAAGCTCTTATTTAAAGACAATAGTTTTGGCTTAAAGATCGCGCTTTTAGCGCCACCTAATAGTCAAAACTAAAAATAGTGTATGTAGGCGTGTCTTTGCACAGCACAGTCCCAACAAGCTAAAAAAAAGCAGGTGGTAGTGTCGGCCAGACGCAAAGCCCACATCACATGTGGCAGAATACTTCACGAGTAGATGACAACTGTATCAACAAAACAAATGCAATTCCTTGAATTTGCTTTTGTGAATAGTACAAATCGGTGCAACTGTGTAACGTTGGTGCTTTTCCTGAATCTCAACATATGTCAGAATCTGAGGAAGTGTTATGCAGTGTTTAATTATAACATTTTCAGATGAGGTAAAGGCGTGGCATGGTGGGGTGGTTAACCACTCCTAAAACTTGTTATAATATACACATGCAGTTGTTACATTAGTTAAGCCTTGTGATCTTGGACCGAACTATGTATTTTGAGCACTTCTTGCTATACTAGAACATCCATTTACCAAATGATCACCAGGCCGCGCAACATCTTTGAGCTAAATCGGGCGAGTCACCCCCCCCCCCCACCCCTGAAATGTGAGCTAGGGGGCGGTGCTTTCGTGCTGATCTTGATCCTTTCAACTGTTAAAGGAACACTGTCCTGGGCGCATTTTGTTTCTTTGGAGGCAAATCTACAATTTGCTCGGCTCGGATGATCACGCACTGCCAGTTTCCCCCGAGTCATAGCGCAACCACCCCCACCCCACCCCCCGCCCCAAACCTCACGAGGCACAGGCTGCAACCACTGTCTTAATGAACTTCGTCACCAGCAGCATAGCCTTTCTTATACATGATGGTGAATTTCCAAATGAAAGACCACCAGTCACCTTGCACATCTGTGACAGTTAAAGCAAGCAACACAATAAAGCACCCTTTGAAATATGTGTTCATACCCATAACGTCTAATAGCTTGATATGCTAAAGAGTACATTTTGCTTTTATGTCCTTAGTTGAATGTTCTTAAAACCATAAATAACACGCTGGAGGTTTGTGACGAATCTCCAAACCCAAGTGAGTTTATTACACAACTTCTTGTATTGTGCATCTTAACGCTCTGAAAATAAAGTAACCAAGCAATTGCATATTCTTGTAATGCGCCCAGATACCTCTGGGTGTGTGGAGAGTTCAATAAATGAATAAACAAAGTGGGTTAATAGATATTTTGCCTTTTGCATCATAGTTTTACTTACAGGATGTGAAAAATAAAAGGTACTTATTTTGGCTCAACATGCTGCTATAAGGATTTACATGTTGTCATGATGTTTTAATATCCAATCTATGTATTTTGCAAGTAAACTACAGGACAGTATTATTGTAGGTCTTGACACACAAAACTTAAATATTTGTTCCAAGTAAAGCGTAGAAGAAGGTGGCTGTGCCTAAATTGCAGAATGGGTTAACATCCCTGCTTTGTGTTTAGCATACGTGTGTGATCCTGGGCAGATGATGTAATCTCACCCTGACTTCAACTGCAAACATTGGAGTGCTTACGTTTACACCGGTGGGACAGTTTTAATAAGTGTAGGGACACATTGGTGTACCCTGGTGTTCCTCTGCTAGTGGCTCTAATGCGGTCACAGAATTAATTGCATTACTGCTGCACTGGCCCTCAGCCAGGCTCGTACCACTTGATTTGACAGGCACACAGTCTCACCATCCAGTCAGTGCACCAGAGATTCTAGTTGAGCAGACTAACTGGGGTTGAATCAACAGTACATTTTCTCCCCTGTTGCTCCCAGCCACTGACGTTTCTTGGGCCGTCCAGAGTACTGCCCCACACTATGTTCACAGTACCCCTCTTAAGCAAGCCCTCTTATTCTGCAAGCTTTCAGCGCCTCAATGCCGTGGGCTGTAGTGCGCGTTACAAATACAAATAAATAAATGTTCAGTTATACTACGATAGAGTCATTCATTGCTCACCATCTGCCATTTTCACACTTTCTACGAGCTTCAGAATCTGCAAGAGATGGGGTAGGGAGGCTAAAGCAGTAGCAGAGGGACCAGGCCAAGATTGCTTTGTTACAACATTGATGTGTGCAGATCTTAAAAGATATGGCTCTGTACGGTGACCATTTTAGATATTTTGTCAGCGGTGTGGAGCAGTGGTTATGTGAATTTTAGGTAGCTAAAGGTACTGGTTTGTGCTATTGACAGAAAATGTAAGTGTTTTGCTTCTTGGTTTTGCCACCGACTCACCAGAGAGCCAAAGGACAAAGGTCCAACTTGCGAGGGAGCCAAGCACCAGAGGAGAGTTTACCAGAGCAGCCAAGGACCAGAGAGGCAACTGGCCTGAGAGGTTCACCGTTACCTTAGTTTTACTATATTCCATTTTTAATTTAGGCTGTAAACTGAAATTATTGAACTGGAGTACAATTAGGAGGGAGAGGACTTGTAAGGAGGGACACAGCTTGAGGGCGTTTTGTTATTTACCAGCCCACTGATTGCCCATGGCCAGGCTAATTCCTATGGCCAATCCCACCCACTACCCGCCCCTCCCAAAACACATCCTAATGGGATCTCTGAGGTAGTTTTATCAACCATTAGCCGTCCAAGGTTATTTCTAAGCAGCCTGCTGAGAGTTAAGGGCTTAATTACAGTTGTAAATGCGTGTAATAAAAAAGGCTCAACCAAGTATGCCTTCAGCCACTCGATTTAGATATGTTCCATGCACTGAACTCCTTTTAAAAACAAGCAATCCAAGACCAATAGTTTTGGGTTGAGGTATCAGAAAGGCTTTTGCCAGTTAATACCATTATATGCCTAGGTAATCACTCAATTTTCCAGCGGCTGTCATTTTATAGCAAGATAATACCATTATAGTACCATTATATCAGTGCCTATCTCATACTTGCACAAAAGCCCAAACTGTCACCTTTCCAAGTGCTTGTTTATTATTCCAGGCAATGATTAGTCTAGCCACAAAGCAACAAGACACACTCTAGATGGCAAACCAAAGTTCAAACCCCATCCGGCACAGTCCTACCCTCCGCCATCTCCCACCATCCCACTCCATCCTTTTCGGATGCAGAGTACCAGCAGTTCCTTTTTTCCACTTCTACCACTGTTCTGAATAAAGCACTTTTACACAAATAAACAACTTGGCACAGGCTGCAGCACAGGACTGTACTTGAACGTGCCTCCTCACTTGCAAACGGTTTTTAATCGAAGGTGGTGTAGTTTTGCAATCTAATGTAAGCTTTGTATGGAATTTAAAAGGCATTGTGATGTGCATCAGGAGTGACGTTGCAGACAGGCAGGTGCAGATCAGAAGCACAGAGTTTTGCGTAAAGATCTTCAATGGGTTTGGGGATACGTTATGAAATGCAGAGAAGCCGAGGTCTGATCCCTTGAAGTGCTTTGTAGAAACCTGATTTTCGTCAAGTATTTCACCTGCATTCATATGCATACATTTTTAGGCAATTAAAATCGGGACGTGGGGTTAGTACTTACATGCCAGGAGAGTGATTGGAAGGGAAGGGTGGACAGGAGACAGATCATTCTCACAGCAGTCCATAAGTGGGTGTTTTAGAATTAACTGCTTCTAACATTGCAGCTATAGTCCCATTACAATGCGTAAAGAAGTTAGATGCCCCTACATAAGTAAGTTTGCCCCTCCCCCACTGTCTCCCTACATTTGAAGGGTTAGGCCCTGCCTTAATTTTAGCCTAGGTGCACCCCTGGATGGGCGCACTTGCATTTTGTTAGGCAGAGAGGTGAGGGAAGCCTTTCCCGAAACTGGCGTTGTTAAGTTTTACTGTGTTTGTTCAGAAAAATGAACTTGAACAAACGCAGTAAAACTTGAAAGCTGCTACTGTCAAGAAAGACTTGCATCGCCTCTCTGAATATTGTACTTTAAAATATGCTATTTGATAGTTGGTCCCCAAACCACACCAGGGGTGGGAAGGGCGGGGGGTAGAACAGTGGTTGCGGAGCCTCCAAGTTTGCCCTGCTTATTTTCTGAAGTGGCCCCTCCCATCACTACTTAGCGGCCCTCCCCCAAAATGTAGGTTTCGATGCGCCTGACCACCACAAGGCACGAGCCGCATATGTGGCACACCAGGGCCTCATCCCCTTTCGCTGTTAGAACCGTGATTAGGATGATGCAGTGTCCTGGACACCACTCTCCCAGCACTGAGCATTAACTGAGCATTAGGACCTTGCAAATGCCTTATGTCTATGCACTTCAAAGGGTAGATCTGCGTCAGTTGTGAAAGGTAGCAAGCAGGGCCGGGCCTTAGTGCCTGCTGCGTCCTGGGCGAATTGGTGTTGCCCGCGCAACCCTGATCAATAGTGGGTGGGGGAGGGGTGGATGCGCACTTAAATATATATATATATATTTCCCCACTTCGGCACCTTTTGCAGGGGGTAATCACTGGAATAGGATGCTCATGCTAATTCAGGAGCGCTCCATTCCAATGAAAACCGTCTCACTCCTGCGTCAGAGAGGGGAGGTAATCATGTAATAGGGTGCTGATGCAAAAAATCAGCACCCCTGTTGTTATTAAATGCGCCCGCTGCCACGGGCGCATTTAATAGCAAAAAGGGGCTTGTTGCGCCTTCTCCCACTATGCCAGCTCGGGGGAGCCCTGGCAGGGCCTAATGGCGCACTGGGGGCATGGCGCCCCGGGTGGGTTCCGGCCCTGGTAGCAAGTCGAATAACGCTCACGCTCATGTTTGGGTGATTGAGCCAATGGGGTCATTGGCATCTACTTGGTTACCGAAAAGTGTCTAGTGTCGCCACAAAGCAACCCCTTTGAACTGTCATTTATTTTTCCCATTCTGTTACTTCCATTCAGCATGGGGAATCAATCTAAAATGTGCATGTTAGGTTGGTTTGGTATAGATTTTACCCAACGGGAGCTGAAAATATGTGTGATCAATCAAGGGCCAAAAGTGCAGGCTCAAATCTCAGCTTCACCACTTAGTGTGTGGCCTCCGGAAAATCGATTTCGCGTACTGTGCCTTACCCGTCAGAATTTGGGGTCTATAGAAATGGAGTTTAAAGTGTACGCTCTTCAGAAAGCCCAAACACAGTTTTAACAGACTACAGTGTTGTACCACTTATAAAATAAGTGACCGTTCAAAAGCACATTACAAGTTACTTGTATTTTGTTATTAAACTCTTGTAACGCAACGTCCCATGATGCACCACGGTCAACAATGGATGTCACTCGTTTTGTCAGCATTTCCTGGATTGACTCTTAGCGATGGGGCCCTGCGTTTCATTTGCTGCCAAGTGTCTCTCAAATCCTAAAACAAACATGATTTAATAACCTACCAAAGCGTGTTCTCTCAGCATCTCCCCTGTTACGTCCCATCTCCAGTTCTGAAACTCTCATGGAGCCCAAGCTCCTCAAATCACACCAACATTGAAGGTCCTAACAAAATATCCAAGATATTGATAAATGATGCAAAAGCATTCTTCAATCAGGTGCCTATAGCATCAAAAAGCTCAGAGCTAAAGCAGCAGCAAGAGAGGTGCTCTGAATTTGGATAATGCACCTATATAAAAGACACAACTCTAGTAAACAAAATGTACCTCCTCATTCAGGCATGGATGGCCTGCCACGGCCTCTGCGTAAATGACGACAAAACTGAGATATTGATCTTGGGTTCCGACTCCAACCTAGAAAAACTGAGTCCCAACTATCGCAATTTAAACATAGATGGTAACACAATCAAAGTGGCTACTGAGGTAAAAACTCTAGGCTTTTACCTCAATTCCACGTTATCTCTTAAAAAACAAGTTAACACCCTGGCATCATCCACAGCGTACACCTGTAAATTAATCAGTACCTGTAGACCTTACCTCTCTAAAACTAACTGCATCAAGCTAGCTAACGCATTAGTAATGTCCAAACTGGACTATTGCAATGCCCTCTATGCAGGTGCCAACAAATCCATTATAAATAAAATGCAAATACTTCAAAATAACGCTCTTAGAGCAAGCCCTGACATACCCCGCAGAGCACATATTTCTAACATCAGGAAAGACCACCACTGGCTTACAATCAGCGACAGAGTCCTGCTCAAGACACTATCGCTTACCCACAAAGGGCTCAACAACACAGCACCCCCTTACATCTCGGCCAGACTGCCCAGAAAATCATCCAGCTACCACACTAGGGCTACCAACCACTTCCTGCTAGAAACTCCTAGATTCAGACGATCCAAAGCGGGCGGAGCAAGCTTCCCCGTCAGAGCTGCCCAGGCTTGGAACACATTGCCCATTGCACTGAGAGCTAACCTACCCTACTCCAACTTCAGATGTAAGGTAAAAAATTGGCTCTGGTCCAACGACAACTAATTCTCGTGGTACCTAAAAGCCACAACACCCTTGTAACCCAGTCTAAGATGATTCTGCTCTCACCTTTTACCTTGTACACTCTCTCAATACTGTAACATGTTAGTTTTTCATTCCAACTGCCTGCACTGACATGTATGTACCGTATGTTTTTTATACTCTGTATGCAACCTAAGCTTAAGTAACCTTGTACCTGCTGCGCCCGGATACCCCTGGGTTTTGTGCGCATTATCAAATAATAAACATAAAGCTGTGCTTGTTTGATAATGATAATGTGTTCTTTATATAGTGCTTTCACCAAAGTGCTTTGCGTGGGACATACTTGCATACAATATCACCCAACCGAAGTTAGTACTCATTTATTGACCTCAGAAGGATGAAAAGCTGAGTTAGCCTCGACGGGTTTCGAACCCGTGACCTACAGATAGCAGCAGCCAACGCTACCTTACGGGCGAGCACAGGGCGGCTGTAAACGCATCTAAACCACTCTGCAGAGAAAAGGACTGATCTGGGATGGGGGTTGGGGGGGAGGGGTGCGGGTTATATTACAGGAGTGGGAGTTTGATACCTGGGCACTGCCCAACTCATGCTTTCTCAGAATTCCTAGCACTAGTCTTCTACCGTGAAAAGGGCAGATTGGATTGGTCTGTCCAGCCCGGCATCCATGAAGGAAAGTACAACGTTGGTGCATGGGTGGCATTAGCAACTCAACAAATGTTGGTGAATGCCTTGACTGACTGTTTTGAGGGTCAGATGAAAGCCTGCACTGCAGAGTAGGAGGTCTCTTGTGGAAGAACTAGAATAACTGGGCTGTATGAAGTATCCTGTGCTCGAACAAGAAAAGGTTCACGGCCAGTCTGTATCTGGGAACCATCATACTCCTTGGAGATTATGGCAAACTTCCCACACTCCAAGAACACGAGGCTGCTGGCATAGGTGGAATGTATTCCAATAAAACGATTGCACCAACTTTTTTAGTTCAGACACTATCGACCCCCAAAAATGAAGGAAACTGCATAGCCCAATCAATGGCTAAAGGGTGTAGCCTCTTCAGTCACACCAAAGTGGTACGAAATATTTTAATGGATTAAACGCTATTGCCTTTATTTGGTCTAGGAAACCAACAATAGGATATCCAACGGTTGCTGAATTGATGGACTTCTACAGTTAGAAAAATATAGCTTTAGAAGAAAAATACACCAAGCTGCACCTGAAGAGGGCTTTAATCAAGTTGACCGGGATAGGAGCATGAAGGATGGGCAGAGGCAGGAGTCTTGATTAAAGGAATGTATTAAAAGTTACTATAACGAGGTAAGATCAAGTTACGTACAAGTATTTTCTTATAGATCTATTAATGGATAGGGGACATTAACGCCGCCGTCGTTCTCAAACCGTCTTCTCTCCTCTGTATTCCATCGCATGAACACCACCAGCATTCTACTGCTGACAGTCTGACACAGCTCCATAATATACATACCCTATCCTCCACAAAGAACACCCCTCCAATTATGATTCAGCATAGTCTATTAAGTATCTGGGTGTCTGGTAGCTCCTGACAGCTCTTGATGTCCTCTGTGGCATATCTGTATTATCTGCCAAGGAACACAACTTCAGAGGTACTAAACCTTCCCTTGAAGATCCACCACCCACACTATTCCTTCCATCCGCAGAACTTCTCTCATGCACCAAATCTGCACTACCATTGTCCTCCTCCATCAAGACCATCACCCTCATTGTTCCACACCCTGCCATCACTGGTTCTCGCAGCATCCCGAAACACCTTCACAACCTCAATGGGTTTCGACCAGTGGCAACCATCCTCTCTCAACACAACCGGAACTTCGATTCTAACCCAGCAACCAACATGTGGCACCCTTCCTCTCCTGAACCTCCCATCACCATGCTCCATCTTGTTGGTAAACTGTCTTTCCCAAATGTTCCTACCAACGCCACTTAACTCCACCTTGCTGCCAGCCACAGCATTCATCCACTCTGAAAACAATTTAGTGTTTGCTTTTCTCCCCCTGCTCAGTTCAAAGAGTGAAACCCCCATGGTACTATGTGGCATGAATCTGTGAGCCACCACTGTCTTTCTCACCACTGCCTTCCAATTCTTCCCATTCGACCATGCCCATCCTATGGCATCCTTTATCACCCTATTGTACCTCTGAACTACCCATTGGTCTGCGGGTGATAAATGGCACCGACCCTATGAATAATAGAACTTTCTCCATTTCTCTAGATTTAAAATGACATCCATTATCCGTCAGTACTTCCTCAGGGTACCTTTTCCATTCACACAATTCCATGGCCCCTCTGGTATATCCCTTAGCACCATTGGATATTTATCCCCTACACACACTATCACTTCATGCAAAAGGATGCAGTTCCTGACATTCCTTTCTACCTGCAGGTCACATTGTGGCCACCAGTACGCATTCCTTATCCAATATTTTGTCTTCACTATTCCTTGATGTCACTAATGGCCAAGGTGTATGATCTTCTCTCTGAGATCCTCAGGAGACAACCACCTTGATTATGTAGTTCATCCCTGACGTTCCGGAATGCACCTGCTCCAGCTTCTTGCATCTCAACTTTAAGCCACTTTGTCTTACACTATTTTCATGACCATCAGTACTATAGCGTCATTTGACATTTCTTCATCGCATTCCTGCTTAGATACAGATGTACCCGTCAACTCACAAATCACTTCATGTTCATCACCTTGCTCACTCAGATCGCTATAGTTGGACAGCTTAGACAGACAATCTGCTGTGTAATTCTTCACACCAGGTATGTATACTATGGTAAAATTGAATTCTTGCAATCTGGACACCCATCTTCGAATCCTACCAGAAACTTCATCCAGGTCTTTCGTAGCAAAGCTTCCACTAACGGTTTATGATCCATGTGAATTTCAAATTCAATATCCCAGACAAAACGTCTGAATTTCTCAGTGGCCCATCTGCTGGCTAATGCCTCCGCCTAAATAAATCGCATATCATTTCTCTGCCCCTTTTGAGCAAGAGGGAGGCAAATGCTAGAACATACTCTCTCCCTCCATTAAACTGTATTGGGGTCGCCCCTAGACCCACATTGCTGGCATCCTTTGTAATAACTGTTAGTCTTCCCCTCAAATAATTCTGCAAAGATGGTGCTGCAGCCATGGCCTATTTTATGTATTCAAATTCAATTTCACACTCTCCATCCCTTGTGAACTTAATTTTCAACAGGCTTCTCAAACGTGTTGTATGGTGCGCAAAGTTCTGAATAAATGTAGAATAATACTCAGCCATGCCTAGGAAAGTCCTGAGTTGCTCTTTGCTCTTTGGTGTCACCATGTGCTTTATTGATTCTGCTAGTTCTTTCTTCAGCGATATGCCTTCTCCCGAAATTACATGCCCCAAATATTCAATCTCTTTCTGATTGATTTTTGATTTCTCCTTGTTTAGTACCATTCCCACTTCATGCAGCTTTCGGAGTACTCTTTCCAATCTTCGATCATGTTCTTCATTTTATGCATAAATTAAGATATCATCTTGAAAAAATAGGACTCCAGTTTTCCATATCTAAAATACTGTACATAATTTTCTGAAACACAGAAGCTGCTGAAATCAAACCAAATGGCATCATCCTATATTGATATAACCCTTCCGGAGTGATAAAGTCAGTCAAATGCCTCGATTCTCTATGGAATTTCACTTGGTGGTAAGCAGTCGTGAGGTCCAGTGTCAAAAATACCTTTGCTGACCCCACCGTCGAGATCAATTCTTGAATGTTGGGAATCGGGTGTCTCTCAGGGATTATACATTTATTGAGTTCGAAGATCAATACATACTCTGACTTTCCCAGAGCTGCTCTTGACCACAACTAAAGGAGATACCCATTCCAATGCATCAATCCTTTCTATGATCCCTTGCTCTTCCAATTTCTCCAATTCCATTTTTACTTCATCTCTGAGCACCAATGGTACATTGCGCAGTCTTTATGCCACCGGTTTTACATCCTGTTTAAGAATACGACCTTAAATATGTCTGCACTTATCTTCTCTGTGTTTGCTTCTGTGCTTTCAACCATGAACACAGATTCTATTGCATTCGGGTCTAGGCGAACCTTCATTAACTTCTGGTGTGCCCAACTGAGAAGTGAAGATCCTCCACTTTTTTGAAACGTAAATGTGAGCTTCTGCCTGTCTTTCCTTGAACATCAATCTTGCACTAGACCAACCTAACAGTTCAATCCTGGCACCTCCATATGCCCTTGGTCTAATGTCTACTTCATGCAAAAACTCTCGTCCACAACTTTTCCATACTCTCTGGAATGAGCGTATATCTCGCCCCTGAATCCACCATCATGACAATAGGATGGCCATTGACCATAATCGTCGTGCTTGGGCTGTCGACCACTTCGCAATCACCGGTCTCCATGAAGACACTTCATCATTTTATCCATTTCCGATCCAATTCATGCCTGCAGTGACACTCCTGCCTCTGCAGCACCTGGCAAATTGGCCTCTTCCTTTGCAATTCCTGCAGATGATCTTCAAGGATGGACACATAGGGCTGCTTGCCCAATGTAACGGACTGTTACACCTGTAACCAGTCCTGAAATTTGCTCGACCTCTTCCCCCCCTCTGTACTCATCCGCCACGACTTTGGTTTTCCCAATAACGGCTCCTATTCAAGTATTCTCCCTCTCGGGTATCCCCTCTTTCACTATTGCGCTTTCCATCAAATCTCATTCTCACATCCTTTTGATTGTTGGCACCCCTTCTTCCACCTTGGCTTTCTACAGCAGCTATAGCCTCCTCAGTACTTGGTCGTATGATGTTCACAGCTTCCTTCACTGAGAAATCCTTAACTCTGCCCTCCAGTGTCTTTACACACGTTTCCATATGCTCTACCTCTGACCATTTTCAACACAGCTTCTAACGACGGATCATCCTCTGCCTATAATTTCTCTCCAACTTTGCTACTGCTATATTCCAACATGAATTGATCTCTCGGTCTCTCCTCTAATTGCAAGTTCTGGTCAATTTCCTCAAAGCCGTGATGTACTGCTCAACACTTTCCCCTTCCTCTTGTACTCTCTTTCCAAATTTAGATCTCTCTAATATGGTGCTGATCTTTTCTCAGTGTTGTTCATCTTCTGAATAGCTTGTTTGTTCATGTCCCCACACTCTTCAGTTAAGAGATCTGGCAAATCTTCACACTTCTTGGCCAGCCGGTCCCAAGCAGTGCAATAATAGAGATTTCTTCTTCTCCACACTGTAGTTTGTGTCGCACACTACATTGGCGTAATGTTCGAATGTTTTGAGCCATCTCTTCCATGGTAGCGTAGGTTCTCCAAACTCTGGTAAGAACACTTGAGGAGCCGGAACACTGAATTGACATGTCTCCAGCACCACTGGTAGCCGTTATAATTTGACTAAAGAGGATCTGCCCCTGTGATGGGATCTCTCAATATCTAAATATTCTTGTACCTTGCCCCAACTTGATTTGATTGGTTCTAATTTATATACTGTCTTTATAAGAAAACAGTGTTTTTCCTCGTATATTTAAAATAACTTATAACATTTGTATGCATCACAATCATTAGGAGGATTGCGACGAAGAAGAGAATGATCATTCATATGCAATCTTCATTCACTACAATGCCAATGCCTGGCTCTTCAAATCAGATGTGAGGCATGTATGTTGTTCTCCAAGACTACGTAATGAAAGCGAGAGAAAAAAAAAAAATAAAAAAAAAATACAGGCACGCATGCGCGGTACAGTGTGCCTTTTAATCTGTACTGCGATCACACGTTGCTCGATCAGCTGTAGTGGGCACTGAAACACGCTGGGCTCCCTTCGCCGCAGCGCTCTCACCTGGCTTCAAGGGACCATCTGGATCCAGCCGGAGATCCTTCTCCAACGGCTCAGAGTCCTCGTTGCCACTGAAGTATGGGCAGAAGCAGGAGTCTTCATTAAGGGAATTTATTAAAGGGAATATTATGAGGTAAGATTAAGTTATGAGTATTTTCTTATAGATATATTAATGTATAGGGGACATGAACTCCACCGCCGTCTCCTGCTCTCCGTCGTTCTCCAACCGTCTTCTCTCCTCTGTATTCCATCACGTGAACTCCACCAGCATGCCACTGCTGACAGAGTCTGACACAGCTCCATACTACAGAGAACTGCTTAATATAGCTTAAGGAATATTATGGTTCTTTTTCAAAAAGTTGTCCTATGTCCCACCAGAATGAACATAAAGAACAAATACTGAACAAGGAACAAACCTACAAAATAAAAAAATGCAATAACCTTCCAATGAAGATTACCCATGCTATAGGGCAGGGAGTTTCTATTAAAGACACAGAGGCAAGCATTATGCTTAACTCTTTAATGCTACTTTTCACAGCAGCTTCTTAAAGTCTTCACTTTTGTTTTCAAATTGGTTATTTTACTATTTAAAAAAAATAATCCAATCAAACATAACTACCCCTACACGGG
This sequence comes from Ambystoma mexicanum, assembly GCF_040938575.1. Classification (NCBI taxonomy): domain Eukaryota; kingdom Metazoa; phylum Chordata; class Amphibia; order Caudata; family Ambystomatidae; genus Ambystoma; species Ambystoma mexicanum. The sequence continues at coordinate 97,981,002 of NC_090936.1, read as the reverse complement.
ACTACAAATCCCCTAGAGGTCCAGTGTACTGTATTTCTATGTCAATTTTCTTAAACTAATCATAAACCAGCACTCACCTTACGTCCCGTCCCGTCCCGTCCTCTTCCCCTTTCTTTAGTGATCCAACAGGTAACGGTTCAACTGATAAACTTCACTCCTAAAAGCCCTCTACATTGACTCTGTACCAATGCCGTAACCCGCTCCTGGTCCTTGAATAACAACTCCAACAACACACGCCATAGCTTTGAAGAAGCCGTCCTATCAGTTGCTCTTAAGATAAACTACGAAGCAACCATACACACCATTTGTAAGGTAATACACAGATAAGCCAAAGAAACCACATTACAATAGCATTAGCACACATTTTATGAACATCAATACAACCAATTTTCTCCCACGGTGCATATGTCAGGCAGGATAATGCTCGCCTCTGTCCTTAATAGCATCAAGACTCCCTGCACTATAGCAGTTTAATATTCCTTTATGTCAAGACCGGAAGCAAGCATTATGCTTGTTCAAAGCTATGTAAAAAAAAAGTCACTGCAGCCATAGTTGACACAGGCTTGAAATAGGTCTTAAACGTTGCTTCCGTGGCCCAGTCTGCAGACTTCAAAATATCATGCAGGGAATGCTCCTACCGCAAAGGCTTTGGACACCATTGCTCCCGGGACAGAATGGGCCCCAAAACCCTCCCAAATCTATACGACTTCTAACCCACCGGGCTATAGTGGCTGAAGCTACCGCGTGAAAAGGCTTCCTGCGCGCAAAGAGCAACTGGTGCACCCCTTGAGGTCTAGCCCCTGCAGTTGCTTTCTCATAATCTTTAATGCATCAAGACAAACAATTTGGGCTCATCCTAGAAATATAGATAAGAGATGATCGAGGAACCACTCTTAATTCTCCTAGCAATATGAAAGGCTATGCCTTCCGGGTAGAAGACCTTCCTGTTCACATCCAGCACCTTCACATCGGACACTCTCCTACATGAAGCTAAACACAGTAGCACGGCTAGCTTACTGGACAGACTATGTATAGATAACTGCTCATTGGCCGGCCATTCCTTAAAGAGCCAGAAAACCACTTCTAAATCCCAGACGACAGAGTACTTGGCCGCGTGGGATTTGCGCAATTTCTCCCCTCCCAAGAGTCCAACCATGGCCGAGGGTGCCCCTATTGGCACGTCATTAAATTTCACGTGACCAGCAGAAATAGCTGATCTATAAACTCCCAAGGTGCTGAAAGCACACGAATCCTGGAACAAATCTGCTAAAATATTTAGGACATCAACTACACGTGAAGAATCCGTATTAACGCATTGCCTTGTGCACCACTCTTCCCATTTACCAAAAGTGGCGTCATAGCTCCCCAAGAGTGGAGTCCGATGCAATCTCAAGCGACTCTTGAAAGGTCCCATTGTTGGCTCAAATTCTGTAAGCTAATAGCTGTACCACTCCTGCCTGCACTAGGGGGTGTTCCTTGGCGTCTGTGCATTCAACCTGGAGGTGAAAAGGTCTATGTCGAACGGCCCCCAGAGACCCCGTAACAGTAAGAACACTGGCCTGTGCAACCTCCAGTCGCTGGCATCCTCTAGGTACCCGGAGCCTGCAACCACATTTTGCTTTCCTGGGAGGTAATCCGCTGCTTTTGCTAGACCCAGCTAGAAAAGTGCATGCAGTGTGGGGCAGCAGGAGAAAGAGTGTGATGTGCCAAAAATGTGAAGTGGTGAAAAAATAAAGAGGTAGAACTAGCAAGCGGACGAGATGGTTATGGTGCGGCACGGTGCTGATCATATATATATATATATATGAGTTATGTATCTGAAATTGGTTTTTCAAAAGTCGACTTTCAAAGAAAAAGATCAAATGTTGGTTTACCGTTAGGGGTGTACCGAATAAAAGATTTAAGAATTTGTACGAATACCGAATAGTTGGCCAAGTATTCGTCAACAAATACGGAGCCGAATAGTTCTATTTTTAATAAAGTTATGTAGACAAGAAAAACACACTTTAAAATATGTACATCCATTTATTGCCTCTCTCTTCTTTATGGTCTACAGAGGTTCGTGTAAACCCTGAAAGGAATACATTATCAAAAAATTAGCTATTCAATAAGAGCAGAGTTTGTATTTTTGTGCATTCATGGGTGTCGTTTGTTGGACAGGAACCCACGTAACAGACTAGCCCAAAAGTATAGTATGCATGTATGCAATCACCGAGGGGAGACTGGGATGAGTCTACTTTTACTTTCAAAAGTTCCTTTTGTGCGTTTCCCATCTCTAGCTTTCTGGCTCCAGCAAGGAACTGAAACACAAAAGGAGTGATTACATCAATTAGCTGAATGCTGAAGTGCTACTGAAAGCAAACCTTTGGGATGTTAAAGCTTTCTACCTGTGGTACTGAGTGGGAATGAGGCATTTGAAAAAGGTCTTCACTATAGATAGTATTTTACTATGTTTTTTCGTGTGGGGAAGATGTGGGCAGAGTAAAAGACGACAGCTAAAAATATATAGAAAGTGCCGAGTCCTCAATGGTTCCCGGCTGACCCTATAGGGAAGGGACAGTGACGATTTCTCAGATCTTTAATAATCATGCTTATTGTACTTATTAGCTTCACTTGTGTTTCTACATTGTAAAATTGTATCTCCTAATTATTACACAAATATCCTTTTTTAACTCTAATGTTGGGAGGAATATTTCTGCTGCCACAGGGAATTTGTTTAACTTTTTTGATTAAACTCTCAATTCTTTGGATAGACATTATTTAGTAACATCCGTCACTTTAGTTGGAAGGCAGGAATTGTAACATAGGTTTCATTATTACAAGCACATCTGTGCTGCAGCAAATTTTCAAATGCGCTATCCTACTTGCTTCATAAAACTAGCCTGCAGGCTGCATACCGTTTTCTATACTGCAGGAACACAATCCCCCTGAGCTATTTTGCTCAATGTTTGGAACGTCCTGGATCTCCACAGAAGTTATATGCATCCACTTAATTCTATCACTTGGTTGGGAATTGGTAAATTGGAACCTGTAACTTTCAGATTACTCAAACTGGTGATCAGCAAATCATTAAGCACCTAAAGTAAAAAGCATTTACCAATAGCAACAGTGTAAACTATTGTTCCAGCTCCATGGGTTTCAACTGCAAAATACAGTGAAACCAGAGACATCTCATTACACGTTAAAAATATTGAACGTTTTGCTTCAGCTAACACCTCCCCAGCAAACTACCAGATTAAAGTCTGTCTGTCCAGCACATGAAAGGTTGAGACTTTCACACCCCTGCACGGGCTGCAGTCAATCAAATAAAGTGGCAGCATGTATTTAATGATCCTTAAGGGTTAACATGACATGCCTGCATGTTTACATGCACAGTCAAAGCATTACTTCATGTATTTTGTAGGGGAAACTAGTTAGTCTCACAGTGAAAATGAATTAAGTATTTGGCTGAAGCCTAATATCTAATTTTCAGCCGGAATTCGGCTGAATACTTGCACAAATCCGAATTTTGGTACATCCCCGTTTACCATAATTCAGCTATTTAAATCAAAATGTTGTCCTTCAAGCCTTCTCCTATGAGTCGACCGGTTTATACTACCCGGCAAGCTCTCAGCAGATTTTTTTTTTTTTTTAAAGCCAAAGAAGAAATTGAAATAAACCCACATCCAACTCCTTTCCACCATCCGGTCCACACAAATACCAAATAATCAGAATGGACAGGCCCATCAACAGAGGCGACGGTCTGGCCATCATAGCCAAGACTGACCTTGAGCTAAGACTATCTACCCAAACTTCTCTCAAATCCTGCAAACTCCTCACAGCCAAACTGCCAATTTCTAACTGTCGCACCTTAACCATCTATCTGATCTATAGGCCACCCGGCCCCGTTGGCTCTTTCGAGGCAGATTTATCCAGCCTTTTGGCTAACACTAAGGAAACCTCCCAAATACTATTACTAGGCGATCTGAATCTTGGTCTCAATGATCCTGATGACAAACCAGCACAAACCGTAGCCAATATGCTTGCTGAACACGGCCTAATCCAAAAAGTGCTCACCCCCACCCACAGCAAAGGTAGGACCTTGGACTGGATTGCCACACTGAACTGCGATACCACCATCTCCAAAACTACCCCTCAACACTGGACAGACCACCACCTCATCGACTTCACTCTCTCACTCCACAAAGAAGTCAATGGGAAAAAAATCATGGCACCACCACTGCCCACTAGAGCAAAGAAAAACATAACGCCTGACAACCTCCTACCACTACTGTTGCCAACCCTTAACGCTCTCCCCGACAACCTACACCCAGAGTGCCTAGTAGAAAGCTACAACAAGACATGACTAGACGCTATTGCCCCTCTAAAACTGCAAAAGAGTAAACAAGCCCACCTCAACAGATGGTTTACCCCCCCCCCTCTGAAAGAACTACGAATGCAAATAAGGAAACTAGAAACCCAATGGCGCAATACCCCCACAGAAGAGATCAAACTACAGCTTAAACAACTCCAACAACTACAAAAAAGAAATCCTACCAAAAAGAACCTCTTCAATGAAAGAATCAAAAACCCCAGCTCCAATACCAGGGAACTATTCGCAATCCTTAGAGAACTGGAATCCCCCATACCCCCTCCAGATAATATTACCAAAGACAAACAATGGTGCACCAGCATCCTAAACAACAAAATCAAAACTCTCCAAACAAAAATTGCACTAAAAAAAGACTCCATAACCATTAATGACTACTCACCACCTAGCATCCCTGCTAAAATAACTAACACACCAGGCCCAAACCTCTTCAGATTCGCTAAAATCTCCATACCAGAAACAGAAAAGGTCATCGCCTCTCTCAAACCCTCCAACTGCAAAGGCAACAACTGCCCACCCCAGATCTTAAAGGACGCAGCCAGGGACTTCGCTCCCTTCATAACCAAATTGATCAACGCATCCTTCTCCTCCAACACCATACCAAGCAACCTCAAACAATCCTGGGTTCTGCCACTCCTCAGGAAGCAAACCCTAGACCCCGCTATCCCCACCAACTACAGGCCCATTACCACGGTGCCATTCCCGCTAAAGATAATAGACAGAGTAGCATACTTACAAATCCAGCAATATCTAGAAACCAACAAACTCTTAGGTGCCCGCCAATCCGGATTCAGACCGCAACACGGCACAGAAACCGCCTTAATCAACCTCAAAACCCAAATTAATGAGATTAACGACCAAGGAAACACCGCCATGCTTCTCCTCCTTGATCTGTCGGCAGCCTTCGACCTGGTAGATCACACAGTCTTGTGCGAACACCTGGCCTCGGCTGCCCACTTCTCAAAAGAGGCCATAGCCTGGATCCAATCATTTTTGGACAATCGTACCATGAGAGTCTTCTAACTAGCTTCAGCAGACCACATCAAAATAACCTGCGGTGTCCCCCAAGGATCCTGCATCTCCCCCACCCTTTACAATATCTTTACCAAGCCCCTATTTGACAAGTTGGACAAACTGGGTGTCTCATACACTAGGCAGATGACACCCAGATTCTCATACCCCTTTCGGGCAACTTCGACTCCGATACGGCATTGGTATATTTTGTTTACCTCATCATTCAGGCATGGATGGCCACACACGGCCTATGCCTGAATGATGAGAAAACCGAAATACTGCCCTCGGATCCAACATCAACCTAAAAAAACTCAGTCCTGACTACAAGGCCTTCAACATAGACGGCAACACTATCACAGTCCCCAAAACAGTGAAAACTCTAGGCTTTCACCTTGACTCAGCCATGTCACTAAAAAAAAAGTGAACTCTTTAGCATCCTCTACCGCTTACACATGCAAGCTGATCAGAGCAAGTAGAGCATTCCTCTCCCAAGCTAGCTGCATTACCATCGCCAAAGCCTTAATGCTATCCAGGCTCGACTACTGCAATGCCATGTATCTAGGAGCCAACAAACACAACAAGCTCCAAACTCTGCAAAATAATGCCCTCAGGACAGCCCTTAACCTACCACACAAGGAACACATATCCAACAAAAGAAGAGAACACAAATGGCTCAAAATCTGCGACCGCATCTCACTCAAAACGGCATCACTCACCTTCAAATGCTTAAACAATGTTGCCCTCCATACCTGGCAACCAGAATAGTAAACAGAACCTCCACCAGACCCACGTGAATGACCAACGCTTACTGCCTACAGGTACCCAAATACAGACAGAATAAAACAGGCGGTAGCAGCTTCCCTGTCATGGCAGCCCAGCACTGGAATGCCCTCCCTCTCAACATCAGAGCTGACCAACCCCATTACAGTTTTAGGCATAACACCCTCGCCTGATTACGCTCCAACGATCCCCATGACTGAACAATGCCCCTCCACCTAGCCTTCCTCACTGTATATATGTATATAAGCTGACCTGCTAAATGTACAATACTGTATGTACATTTGTATATATGCCTAATTAACATACCCTGTAAATAATATAATGCTCTGCTCACCATTCAACTGTTTCCTACCCTGTAACCAAGTTCTTCTGTATACGTACTCTTCTGCTCTCTGTTGCGCCCTGTTACCTCTGGGTTTTGCGCGCTATATCAAATAAACAAACACTTCACCACCTTTGCATACTTATGGCACAAAATGGTTCACACAACCTTTCTCTTCATATCGGGCACTCACATTTATCTTTTTCCCAATCCAGATTTTCCTTGACCTCTGATTTTTTGCCCAGCCTCGATTTCTCCCTTACACCTTCAATGTATGAACTCCATGGATGTACGGAACTGTAAAATGAGACAAACTAAACAATGCCACTATTCTTTTTTCCACAAAACACGTGTGCCTGAAGCCTCCATACGGTGTTAAAATTGTTCAATTAAAGGGTTATTAAAAAAATGTAAAGGATTTAACTTTAAACTGAATTCAAAGATGCTTTTACATGAAAAAAATGTAATTTTAAGTGGTTTTCGGTTTGGTAGATCTATAGACATTTCAGTTTGGGTAGGAAAAAAATAAAAGTTAGAATTTGAAGAACAGGGGCTAAGGAGGAAACCGTTAAAAAAGGGATCCGTCTGTAAGGGGAATACATGCATAATATCTTTTATTGTGATTAGTTCATTTTGAACTTTACACAAAAGAAAAGCAAAAACATTTCATGAGGTAAGTACAATGCAATATAGAACGCAATTAATCCTCGAAATCGATAAAATCCATGAAAGCATTCGTAAAATGTGTTCAAAACTTTAAGTCAACCACTCAATACTGCAATTCTGTTAGTCCCAAAAGGATTCCTCCAGGACTGCCTTATATCTGTGAACCAGGCTCCCAGGATTACACATACATGGAGCCCATTTGCAGACACTCGGTCAGCACATGTGTGGCGGTTTTGGCTTCATACGGCAACCCACAGATGCGTCAAAAACGGTCCTTAGCAGCTAAGCCCATCTGTGGTTCTCAAACAGCCAGTACTGGTAATTGATTTGTCCGTAGCTGCAGTAGAAATTGCCTTACTGCTGGATATGGGCAAAATAAATAAGGGACCCGGGGGGGGGGGGGGTGTCGGTTGGGGGTCCTCCTATAACTATGCACCACATAGGACACTACCGCTTATCCCTTTAACTTCGAAAGGTGGACTTTGTTATTACAACAGTCCCACTTGCTAAATTGCCTCTCGAAGCACTTTTTCAGATGAATGTAAGGTGTACCTTTGCTGAAATCTGGAATCCAGTTGACATCGACAAAGAGGGTTTGTTCATGGTCTTATAATTGAAACCCCTGAATAGAGCTTCTCCGTCATAGCTCTTGCCCAAGCCTGACAGAAGTTTACAGGCAGCGCCAGATCTAGATTTTAAATACAGCAAGCCTCTGGCACAAAGCGACATTCCACTCAGCGAAACTAGCCCTAATGCTAGGCGTATATATTCTCTAGAACACGAGGGACCCAAACCCAGGAATGCGCAGCAAAAAGGAGCCCTCCAATTTATTCAGCCAAGAATAGTCCTGCATGACAAGGGCCTCAAGGCCGTAGAGTATTGCAGGTACAACATACTGCCTATACAGCATAAAGACACCAGTTGTAGAGTATCCGGCGCAGCTTTTAGCAAACTGGCAGGCTTGTAGGGCAGTTGCTTAGCTCGTCTGCTTTTGTTATTAATTATATGACTGTAATCAGAAGTGACATTTGTCTCTAGTCCCAAATATGGGTAAGACCGAACATAATCGATGGTTCCAAGCATGGTGTACATCCGTGTCCTATTGACCTTTTTCCTGGATACCAACATAATGCTAGTCTTCTCTAGATTATGGTCACCGTGTTGTTGGGCATAAACTGCAAGTTCATTTAGCATGTCCTTCCGGTGAAAGTGCAGTCAAACAGCACCAGAGCGTCCGCATACAACATACCCACCATAGGTTGTTTGCCTATTTTAGGGGTAATATTTGCTTTGCCAAGCAGACAGGAAATAAGGTTGGCTAGAAAGCAGGTTAAACAATAGGGGAGCCACTACCCACCCTTGTTTGACACCCCTGTTTAGGGGAATAGGTGATGTAACCATACCTTTGTTGTTCAACCTCACTCATGACCTGTTATCACTATGTAAAACAACCAGAAAATGTACGACCCAATCAGGACATCCCAGTTTCCTAAGCTTGGGCCAGAGTACATTCCGGTTCACCTGATGAAAGGCACTTTGGAAATCCACAAATGCAACAAACTGTGGTATCCATTGGGCTGACAAACGTGTGTGGTAAAAGCAGGGATGAGCTTTAAGAGATGGAAAGGAGGGAGCCTGCAGGTCAAACACAGTTTGTCGATTTATTGGAGTTGACATTTCTAGAAAAAGCAATAATAAGCCAACATTACACTGTCACTTTTGACAGTCTTAATTCAGGAGTTCTCATTTTATAAAGTCACATTTCAGGCATAATGCCCTAATCATTCAGGTCCCACTCTGAAGTGCAGTTGGGAACAAACAACGCCATGCCCGCTCTACAAGGAAGAGTGAGCAAGCCCTGGTGCATTTCCTTCCTCTTTGGGCTTTGTAAGAGAAGTGCAGCATGAGTCTATGGGAACATCGAGGACCAAATCTGGAGTCTCCCGAACACTTAATAAAAAAAATTGAAAACACAAAGGCAGATTTAAAAGCCGAATGTAGATTTTAGTCAATCCACGATCCCCTTTGGTATATGCATGACAGTTAAAGTATATGTTATCTCGTGTTAAACATACCTGTAGAGCTGCTGTCGATTCTTCACTAGGCAGTGAATCAATCAAAACATCAATATCCTTAGCCGTTCGGGCAATCAGGGCAGCAAAAAGCTGTGCATACTCTGCAATAAGGTTAGGGATTAAAGATTAATATGTCTAAAGGATGCAATATTTTTACATTTCAATTTTCTCCATAAATGGACATTTTTCATTATATTTTAGTTGTGAAAAAATTGATCACATCTAAACACTCAGCTAAACAGTTTAAGTTACTTATACATTTTCTCACATGGATTACACAATTTATAATGTGAATTGCGACATTTATCACAAATGATTTAACAAAAAGGCACGGACTAACAATCGCAGAAAAACAGCAACCCTTTCTCCCACCCTGGTCACTGCACATGAATTCATAAAATCAGTTGACTAAGCCAGATAAACAGAAAACATGCCAACATCGACACAGAGGTCAAAGTCTACGTTTGTGGAGTAAGGTTTGATGATATTATTTTTACTCTGAAGTGCAGTGCCCATGCCGGTCAATGACATGAACACACAGGGCTTGCAAAATCTACTAGCCCACTAACATCGGCGAGTAGTTTTTATGAAGGGCGAGTACCATTTGCATGATACTTGACCTTGCTGGCGAGTATGGGGATGTTAGAAACTTACTGCAATCACACTGTTTCAAATAAATGGCAAATATAAGTTTCACTGTGTATGCTTGACAGCACTGCACCAAATATGAAGTGTGCTTATGGCGAAATGCAACATTTTACAAAAAGCACTGGTAAATATTTTGTTACCAGTCAACTTGGGGCAAGTGCATTTCTCTTTGGTCGAGTATGAAAACTAATGAACTCGCCCTGCAGGTCTAGTCGAGATGCTAGACGAACATCTAGAGAAGCAGAGTAAGAACTTCTGCTAAGGACTGGATCAGAACCCAAACCCTCTGATCAGAAGACTCACTGCCACCACTGCAGACCCTTTCGACCGCTACCCGCGGCCCATCGTGGCAAAGACCCTGTAAAACCAGCCCTACTGTGACAAGTCCACACAGACCATGAAGCATTCTAACCAACGACTACATGCTCAACACGAGAAGATGGAGTAATGAGTTTCAAGCCTTCGTATCCGATAATCACTTCGGAGGCATAAAGAAGAGGGCTGCAGGTCTAGTGGGATTTTTAAGAATTTGCAAGGGCCGATGTGTATGTGGCAGTTTTGAATGTCGTTTTTTTAACACAGCTATTGCACCCAAAATAAAAATAGCCTTTTGCTTACTCAGAAAAGGTTTTTGATTGATCCACTGCATTATGGTTCTCCGGTTGGGCAGATGGCATGTTGCCCCATGTGCACAGACACATTCACCAAAAATGTCTGTGCCCAGAATTACAGCCATCTGTGAGTTAGACACAATGACATCAAAGGGGCCGGCACTTTCCAGCTTGTCCACGTGCCCAACCCCAAAACGACTGCAGTACTGGAAACTGCGAACCAGTGAAGGAGCTAATAAGAATGTTCACCAAGTGAGCAGCCAAGCCGAATATGGTATAGAAGGCGATTAAGAGGAAACAGGATCTAAACAATTAACCAGAAGGCCACCCACCCCTCCTTAATTCAAACGCATCTATTCCAATTTAAATCATATTCTTTCAGTCCTTTAAAGTTACTGCATCACCTAAAATAACAGCAGTGGCTGGATGTAAACTATTTTGCGGGCTTGTCCAAATAGATTTTAAATGTAAATCGGACATCTTTTTGTAACCCACACTTTGTGACTAGGAAATTCATAAACATTAAAAAGGTGAATTGTTTTATGTTCCACTAAAGAGGAGGTAGGAATAATATAAGCGCTCCTTCCTGTGGCACAAGTCTACTTATACAGATGTTATGAACATATACTTCAGACCTGTGTGGGTAGAAGAGCAGCTCCCATTTGTTCGTTTTCTATTTTTTGGGCAGTATTTTTTTAATTTTAGGCGGTAAATGTGGCGTGTACACTCACCTGTAGGGCTGATGTGGACAGTTACATACTGCCCTTGGTTTCAAATCAGACAGCCATCTTCTAGAAAAGAGCTACCAATTAGACCCACCATTGACTAACTGAGAAAGGCAACTATAGGGCACATTTTAGCTAACAGCGCCTTTTATTAAGTGGGTCAACCTAATTAAATAAAGCCTTTTCACTATTCACCATTTCAAAACAGGTTTCAAACTAGGAGTAATTTGGATATGAAAATGAAGAACAAGGTAATAGCTTGCTACAAAGAAAGATCGGTTTCAATTAGAATGGTTTGTTTAAATGAAAATTGCATTGAAGGTAAAATTAAATAAAAAGAAAAAAAAAGTCGGCCTGTTAAGGGTTAATCCCATAACAAAACCGCATAGAGGCTTGTACGAAAAGTAATACCCATAGGACTACAATATTGCCCTTGGGATACTTACTCCTTTTTAATGCAATATGGCAGCCCTCATTAGCTGCGCTTCCCTAGAACTTAATGTTCTGTGCAGCCTCTGAGCTTCTCAGAAAAAGTATGCTTTAAAACATTGCTTCTGGAATAAGGAAGGGTAATAACACCAATTTCACTATGTCCCATCGATCAGGTAGGAAACATGGGTCAACTTTATACAACTTCTAACATTCTAAAGGTTTGTAAATAGTATATACATGGGTGCGAAAAGAAACTTTTGAGTCAAATGTAATGATGCACGCTCTTCATCCCATAGAAGTAGAAAATCTCCCTGCCATTGAATCCAATGAGTAGAGGAACCCAGTGTGTAAGGAGGCAGGCTACATGGGGGGGGGGGGGGGGTGTGTGTACGTGTGTGTGTGTGTGTGTGTGTGTACACAGATGCAGTGAGCATCAATGGAAACCACAAGCGCAGCCTATGGAGATGGGTTTTCCAAGGGGATTCGCGAGTGGAGCCATTTTCAGTTTCAAAATCTGCGGCTGCCAGTGCCTCATGGAGTGGAAATATGCTGTTTCCACCTTGGATCGGCCATGAAACTAAGAAACACCGTCTCTGGCTACTGCAGTGCAACCCGTGCAGATAGGGGCACTGTGATCCCCACCCCTGGACACTAAGCACATCCACCGCAGAAGTGGCTTCTCTACAGCAATGGCCGCCTCACATGTGCTACAACAGCTGTTTACCCTCATTAGCCATGGGTCCTGCCAAATCCTGGCACGATTCAATTCTATAAGCAGCAACCTGGCAATGCTAATGTGGGAGCAGCAAGTGTATCACCGCACCCCAAACCTTCCATCCATCCCTCCCTCCCTCCCTCCCTCCCTCTCTCTCTCTCTCTCTCTCTCTCTCTCCCTCCCTCCCTCCCTCCCTCCCTGCAGGCCCCCTCTTTAGCGACAGCACTGCCAGATAACCCATCATTCCTAGATGTTCAAAGCCAGCAATTTCTTTACCGCTACGGGTGTTTGATTTGCGATTTTTATGTCAACATCTTGTATTGTCAATTTTCAATGTGCTACTTTTCTACTTGGGTGTCTGATTGCCGGTCACTCAGACGCAATGAACGCAAAGCACATGCTCCTTATAAGGTTTGGTTCTTTATGCAAGACATCTCTATTGCCTTTCCTATTCATCATAATCTAGTTTGTTTTTCCTTAATGGTAATGCAAATTACACCTTGCTCGTTTAAATATTCAGGTTTTGCAACATGTAATGCTGGTTTCCAAAAAAATAAAACAAAAAAAAGTTGTAATCTTTGCCAAAAAGATTGTTCCAGATGTCCAATAAATACAACTCATCAAAGAACACGTTGTTATGCTCATCTGATTCCATGCCACTCAATACACTCGTTCAGGACTTTTATATCACTGAATCAGAAAACGTGTTCTTTTCTTAAGCTTCCAAATCTGTACCCTTCTGTAAACGATATAGCTCTGTTCATGTGAACCTGTCATATGTATGTTCTCCATCTACAAAATGATATACTAATGGTGCATTCAGTGTTTTATTCTTTATGCACTTTTTATGCTCCGTGATCTTTCCTCCAACTATACTTTCTGTCTTTCCTATATACACCATTTCTTACAAGGATACCAAATTGGCATACACCACAATACTGCAATTACATTTAGTGAAAATCAATTTATTCTTCCTTGCAACATACATGCATTCTCAACACTGGACTTGCACTATTATTTTACAAAATAACTTGCATATATACTAGAGACGAAACCTTGGTTCCTTCAGGCTTACAGAACTGTAACCGTCAAATTTTGACTTTGTTTAGAAGTAAAACAAGCAGGGTCTTAGGGTTGTGTGACAAATCCGGACAATTCGTCCCTTCGCCCCAGAGGGAAGCCCCCCCCCCTTGAGGCTGGGTAGGTGAGACTGCTTTGCAAGACCCCTACAGGTCTGGGCAAGTGGGACCTACTCACTGGGAGAGACTCCCCTCTTGGGGGGAAAAGTGCTCCCATTCCAGAGCAGAACTTCCAGTCCAATCCACCTCATCTGCATATATGGGTGTGGAAAAGACTAATATCTCAGGCAACAACTATATTCCAAAGATCCTTCTTTAAATGCATTGACTGCAGGCAATGCTGAACAGAGTCGGAAAGCCATGGTCAGTGGACAGTCGATCCCATGGAGGAGACTACAGTAACCATGGCCACCCTCCTTACAGCCCCCCTGCCCCCCCAGCTCAACCAACAACTTCTCCCCAACCATCGACTAGTCTCCCAACAGGCGGACCTCCATGTCCTTCTAGATCCATTTCCAGAGGTCTTTTTCAGAACAACCTGAGGGTGCAGAATTTATTTAATTATATCCCGACCCCAGCAAACTGTAAATCTAAAGCCTTACAGAATCCCAGAGGCAAGGAGGACAATAAATGAGACTGAACTCCAGGAGATGCTCAAGACAAATATCATTGAGCCCTCCGAGTCGCCTTGGTTGTCTCCCTTATTCTAGTAGCCATGTTCTCAACCATAACCCCAACTCTGTGGCACTCACTCCAACACCCTCACCCCTCCCCCCATATGGGACACACCCAAGACTACATGACCTTCCGCAAAGCTCTAAAAACTTGGCTCTTTCCATAAATCCTACCAAGACCATCTAAGGCAACTGAGACCTGCAACCCGATGACAAATATTCAATGAGATGAGGAGCAACGACACAGCCGAAAATGCCTATTAAGTCACTAATACGTTTTCTCTGAAAACAGCAATCACAAATGCGCACATGAAATCCGGAGTACAGAGCTCATTAGATCAGAACTCTGCCCAGACACTCACCTCTCCTCTCACTATGCTCACTCTCTACTCTACACAATGCAATACACAATTATAGCGCAGCTACAACCCTCTATCAGTTCGGCCTAGGTGCTCACATACGAACAATACTCCATGAACACCTCAAAACTCTGATAAAACGCAGCTATACCCACACGATTCGGGCCTAGGTGCACACATAAGCGTCCTACACAGGCCTAACGCAGCCAAAACTCATTCTTTGTGACCTCCATTCCAGACTGCACACCTACAACCGATGTCAAATACCTCCACACCTAATGCTAGGGTGCAGCTACCATCAGGCGAACGCATCAGCTGCGCACATAATCAGTGCACCCAAGCACCATATTACACCCTACTCTCTCGACTGACCTGGACTACGGTGCGAGGGAGTTCAACCTACCAGTGCTTTGAGGTCATACCAATGATATATAGAGCACTATATAAATACCAAACAACATAGTGGACAAGTCTTGGAGATTTTGTATAGACTTTAGAGAACGAAATTCCATCTCCACCTTTAACAATTAACATAGGCCCAAAATTGACACGCTCATTGAGAAGCTTGGGGCCTTTAAATACATCTCCATGCTGGACCTACCCAAAGATTATTGGCAGGTGCCCCTGAATCCCACCGATAGGAGAGGAGGGGGGACTTTTTTCCACCCATGAAGGGCTCTTAATTTAAAAGGTAATGCCTTTTGGGTTGCACTGCTGCTCCTGCCACGTTCCAATGAATAATGGACAAATTGTAAGACCCTATTCTAGCTTCTCCGGAGCTCATTTAGATGACCTCATTATCCATTGTAAAACCTGACCTGGACACATTCATCATCATTATGTGATTCCAAGAGCCCTCCAGAGAGCAGGTTTCACAGCCAACCCAGAGAAATGTCACCAGGCCCAGTCAGCTGTAAAGTATCAGTTATTTTGTGGGAAACCGACTGATCCAACCCCAAATAGAATCGGTCAAAGCGGCACAAACAACACCTGTACCAAAAAGCAAAATAAGTATGTACTTTCCTTCGGTTGGCCAGCTACTACAGAAGGTTCATGCAAAATCTCACTGTAGCCACCCACCCTTACTGACAAACTCAAGAACTCCCAGCCACAAAAGCTTGTCTGGGAAGATAATCATTAAGTTTTGAAGGCCTCAAACAAATCCTGTGCCAAAACCCTGTCCTAAAAATGCCTGATTTCACTAGAAAATTATGTCTGCAGACAGATGTGTCTAAGGTCGGAATATGAGCCATGCGGTCCCAAAACCATGATGGCTTGGAACATCCCATTCTATACTCAAGACAGAAATTGTTCCCCAGGTGTATGCGACAGTAGAACTTGAAGCCCTAGCCATCAAATGGGCAATCCTAAACTTACAGTATTATCTTACCAGAAGAAGATTCCGACTTGTGACTGACCACTCTCTCGTAACCTGGATGAGTCTGAGAAAAGATTCTAATGTCGAAGTGAGAAGCTGGTTTTTAGATGTACAGCTAGTTTGTTTCACGGACGAACATCAAAAGAAGAAAGAACAAGCCAAATTGGATTTATTAAAGTAATTTTACACTTCTGAATCAAGGTGGAGCCTCTAATTTAATGGAGGCGTAGGTGATGAAACTGGACAAATCGTCCCTTCTCCCCATAGGGAAGCCACCCCCTTTGAGGCTAGGATGGTGAGCTCGCTTTGCAAGACCCTCACTACAGGTCTGGGCAGGTGGCACCTCACTGGGAGCGACTCCCCACTTGGGGACAAGGAATCTCAGTCCAGTCCACCTTGTCTGTATATATGGGTGTGGAAAATACTTATTTTCTGCAACGCCTATATTCTACAAAGAACCGTCTTTACATGAACTGGCTACAGGCAATGCTTAACACGGCCTGAACACCACGGTCAGCAAAGAACACTTTTCTGGTTATTCCTGTGACATGTATGATAGGAAACTCCCAAAAAAATAAAAAGAGAACCACGCAGAGGCGAGCCTTCACATCACTGATCTCCTGCAGGGGCCACAAGGGTCGGCTTTCTATCTAACTGAGGAGCAGAGGTCTGCAAAGGTGCAGAGATGGTAGTGCCCAAGTCTCATCTGGTGGCCAAGAACGAACGGCGGTGGGCCGGTGATGAATGACATAAATAGATTGTAGGAGGGAACCAGAGTCCCCAAGCTTCGCACACGTTGGACCGTAGCCACAGAGTCAAGTAGCAGCTGGGAAAGCCAACGAGGTCCCGGGAGCCTGAAATCCCCCCTCAATGGAGAGAATATCATAAACGAGGTACGAACATTGTGATTAACGGCTGGGAAAGAAATCAAGGTTACGGGAGCCTGAGAAACCAGAAAGGGCAAATACCCCATGAAAGGGGGACGAAGGAAGATCTACAAATACTTTGAATAAAGGTTGTAAAAGCAACAGAAGGTACAGAACTCTGACAGAACATGGTGGACAGCCACCCTATGTGAAACAAGTTGGGTGAAATAAAATAACCTGTATGAAGATAACGGGACTTAACGCCCTAAAGGAGGAAGTGTTTGTTTGTTTACAAAAAATCCTGGAGGAATGGAAATGTTCACAAGAGATTTTTTTATTTACAAGAGTGAAACCCATACCTTGATAAAAAAAAAAAGACTGGGAAGAATATCCTGTTGTGGCAAAAAGAAATTTGAAATCCATGAACACATCAAGTATAAATTGGACCAGGCAGATGCTCTACTGAGGCTATTGTACAAAGCCTCCCATTTCCCTTTTAGGAAGATGTAAGTGGTAGTGCCAGTTAATTGGATAGGATACAGACTCAAGAACTTTATTGTGGACTTTAGTTTTTGGTTTACTAGGTTGGGAGCTTACCTCATAGCGATAGGGTAAGTTAGGCTTTTTGGTTCTTTATTTTGATAAAACTCCTTCAAAATGACCTAATCGTCAGTGTCCTTATGCTTCACCACAGTTATTTGCCTTGTTTCAAAATCTTGCAGCTCTCCAAATTCACCTTTTTAATCGAATTTGATAAATATACAGAACTAACAGCATTTTAACTTTATGGCTATGTTAGTCTTTTTCATAAAACTGTTTTTTTTAATACACAAAAACTGACTAAAGAGAACATTATCCCGCATTTGTTTAGGATGAAGATTACTGTATAATGCAAGTGAATTATTACCAGTAGGTTTATGATCAGGCTTGACACAATGTGTTCTATGTATAATAAACACAAATACGATTGGCCAGGAAATCTGGCTCAAAATTGCTCACAGAAGACATTTTGTCTCGAGTCAGAAACCCTGCTAGGTCATATTTGGCAGGTTCCATGTAATTTCACCAACTGAGACCATTCCCCGCACCCCCTCCTCCCAGTCCCCCCCACCTTCCCCTCCGCTCCCACCCTCACCCCAAACACCTCCCCACCCCCTTTATACCTCTTAGCCCAAAGAAATACACATCATTTCGAAGTATTTCAAACTAATAGCATCAAAGTAAATTACTTTGAAGTGTTTGTTGTCAGTAAAACCATGTGATACCATTTGGAGCCTACCCAGATCATGACATCATGTATATGGCACTTTTAAAGTTTAATGTAGCTATTAAATAGATCACGCACATACGTTAACATTTCCACATATAGATTTACAACACAGGGGGCTAGGCTATGCCATGGAGTTAGTGATAAAAAGGGATCTAGGAACTTAAAATAGTTTTGTGGGTGCCACATCTGCACACCATAAATACAAAAGAATTGGGTGTTCCATGGCCTTCTCATTTGCAGTATAACAATTCTTCCAACATAAACATTTAACCAGATTGCAGAATCAACAGCATATAAAAAACACAATAGCGAAACCTACTAATAGATGAATGTTCAAATACAAATCCAACCCTTCAACTAATTTAATTCCATCTGTGCTATTTTGAACAAACAATTTAATGAACTTCACCAACTGTCTCAGATGTGCATCTCGCAAATTTAACAGTTCCATCACTGAATCCTGGAGGCCTTGCTAATAATTTACGTATATTCGGGAGGATCTACAATTTAGAAATCCTCCATTTCTTTTTAATTAGAAAAGCAGTTTCTCGTTTGCTAATCCAATTTCCATTTACAGCCTTCTCTACTTTATCTGCAAGCAATCAAAATGATTTGTACAGCTAAAGGGAGGTTGGCATGCAAGGAGGAACTATTGTCACAGATGCTAGCATGATGACTTTTGAATTGTGGCATGCATTTGTTCCTAATAAAGGTTGTGTTTTCTGTAAAACGTATAAAGACATTTTTAAAAATAATACATTTTTGTTTTACCCTCTGTAAGGAATCAGCAGTTAAGACTCTGACAGAGGGTCATTGTGATGGTTGATGTAGACTTCTATTATTAAAGAAAAAAAAAGAGGGTTGGAGAAAGACCTCTCTCGCCATAATGCTACGAGGGGTTTCCCTGCCTCAAAGAAACTAAAGGACGTCAGTGTCATAATGTAAAGAGTTCTCCGTCCTGTGTCCAAAAGCCTAACCTGACCCTTACATGCTAAACTCAAAATAAATTGCAAAGGGATATAGTCTCAACTGGCCATTTGGGGCTTTTTCTGCAGTTGCAACACAAACTTCCAAAAGGTGCAAAAACAAACAACTAATCAAAGTTCCACAATCCTCAGGAGGGGTCCCTTTGCCCAGAGTTTCTCAGATTAAATTCACACTCCAATTCTCAGAGGGTGTTTCCACTCAGTTCTTCAGGCACTTCATAATTTGCAAAAACAATAGTTTGAAAGATTCGATTCCTGCATTGGTTTCTTTGCCACAGTTTCCCATTTCCCGATCTAGGGCGTATGATTCCTCTTTCTCCTGGCTTTCCCACATTCAAAGTTATTTACTTTCAGTCTATTATATGTTTGGGTGCAGGTTTCAAACATGCAATCAATTCACCTGGTGTATTCTCCTCCAGGGGTTTGACTTTGCTTTTCCACAATATGCAGCGTTCAATGCATGGGGAATAATTTCCTTCCCCTGGATTTCACACACACTCAAGGGGGTTATCTTTCTCTCCTTGATTTTCACAATTTCACCAATACAGTTATTTTGCCCCCAGAAAATTTAATTTTCCAGTCCCGTGGGTATGGCGCCCCGCCCCCTGGAATTCACACACCAAAGGTGTCTTTCCAATTCTTGACTTAAAGTTTATTTGCAATTGGGTGCAGTTCCCAGACTCCCAACCACATAGCCTGGTATATTCTCCTGGCAGGACATTTGAACATCTCAATTTAAAGGATTCACCAACTTCAGGTGGGTTCCCTTCACCCGATTTACACTACTAAGTTTCCACTTAAATGGGGTATGCATCTTGTTGTGAGGTGTCAAAAGTAAGGACAACTTTATGAAGGGTTGTCAAAAGATGCAATTTTATTAACTCAAAAGGTTGGATCAATGCCTCACTATCCCTACCTTGACGAGGATTTCCGTGCCTAAAATAAAAGAAACAGTAACAAAAGGTCTCCGCCCCCCCCACACTTATACATACAGTAACTCGAAAAGGAAAAGCATAGGAGTTCAAAGGCAACAAAAATATAACAGTTAAGTTTACAATACGATAACAGTCTCTACTTGTAATCTGGCAAATTTCCCTTCACCAGATTCAAACAGGATTCTGTTCCACAGTACCAAAGAAATAGTGAAATCCTGTTTTGTTTGTAACAAAAGTTCCAACATAGTTTTGCGACTCCAACTTGACAAAGTTCCAACACTTGGGAATTGTTCAACAAAAGTACTCTCTTTGACTATAATAAGACTAAAAACAATCTTCTTAGCATAAACCAAGATTATTTCCTTAGTTCATCAGTATTAGCATAAAATTGTCTTTGTCAGGATGCTCCTGCAACAACATTAGTTCTGAAGATATAGAACACTTCTGCAGCAGTTTTATACAGCTCTTGCTTCAGCAACGAAAGTTTAGCAGGCCAATTTATCAACACCATTTCACAGCACTTAATCATCTTTGACCTGGTTTACTTCCATTCTTGTCCTACTACTTCAAAATGTGCTGATCGGGCATATTCCCCTGCCCGAACAGTATGCTACAAACACCAAGTGCCTCTGTGGTTAAGAGCATCTTACAACAACTTGGTAGTGCTTATTTATCAACATCAAGCTTTCAGCAATTCTTCGGGGAAGGCAATATACACATTGGTGGTCTTCAATCACTTCTGTGATTTCCAAAACCTCTAAATTACAGTCATCTCTTTCTAAACAGCCTTTACCAGAAAGCCAGCCTTCTTGCCACTTGTGTTTCCCTACTTCTTTATTAACCAAAGAGTGAAAAATGATATGGTCTTATTTTGCTTCTTCCTTGGCTGTGGCAATGTGGATTTATACTAGCTTGTATTAAGGGGGCTTCTTAAAACATGGGCAACACACTTTATAACCTTTGGGACTCTTTGGCCCCCTTCTGGCATTATATGTTGGTTTTAAATGGCCTTGCCTTTACTAACTCATGGCTTGGATAATGGTTGTTTGCATCAAGGTCTAGAAGTGTTGCCCCACCTTGTTGCTGGGTTTTAAATAAACGTGCATTCTTAAAGTCAGTCATTTTGTCGTACATAATATTTCCTGTTTTCTGCCAGTCCAGTATTCAAAATGGGCTTCTGTCTTAGGTTCACACATACGCAATTGCTTTCCAATATGAAAAAACATGCACCAAGCACGAGAACAGTCACAGAGCGCTCCGGTGTTGCAATCACTTGCAGAACTCACTGGGTAAGGCTTGCACATCCGTTTCTCTTGCTGCTCACTGGTCCTTTCGCTTTGTTAGGTAAGAAATAGCGCAGTCCAACTACACAAGACATCTCTTGGTAACACCTTTTAATATTAGGCACGTACTACACAAGTTGGTAGTGTGACTGAGCAGCAAGACTCATTTTAAGAGGGGTAAACTAAGCTGTACAATTAAATCAGTAAACACAAGAATCCAATTAAACACAAAATTATATAATAAATCATGTATTTATACACAAGGATATTTAAAGCATTCTTTAAAAAGCAGTAATTAGCTGTAACATTAATCCCAAGGTAGTATTCAATTCAAAAAGTGAACCATAAAGCAGGCAAGTAATTCTTTCGTATGTTATACATGTTCCAGCACCTGGAGGGGACTTCATTTGAGGTCAGTATATCATTTCCACAGTATCACATTTGCAATATTGAGTTTTCAAGGAAGGGAAGGTTAGGGTTAGATCAGAACAGAGCGATAAGTTATAAGAACAGTTTGATATTCCCAATGGGATGCAGGCAGTCAATTATCCCAGCATTAAAGTATTCAAGATTTAAAACATGTAAGGTAACAAGCACTGCCAAAGCCAATAGGTTCGGAAGGAGGGTAGGATTAAATCGCACTTCTAATAGGAAGCACCACAAATGGCAAAAGGATAATGTACCCCAAAACCCACAGTACCTTTGAAATGAAGTTGTTCCAGCTGGATCTCTTCATGATGCAATGCAGTAGACCACAGTTACTGGTCCTTGGCCGTGGCGACGAAAGGGAGGGGGGGGGTGACGTCTGGCGACCTTCCGCAGCAGTACTCGAGAGAGGGACTCAGCAGCAATGGATTTCTGTCGATTCAGTGTCTGTGTGATTTTGGCACCTTTTTCTCATCGCCAAAGAAGAACGAAAAGCTCTGGTTAGGATTTCCTCGATCCTGGACTCTGGTGAGAGGATTCTAGATGCAGATTTCTTGCTTCTCTAGGGTCATCTGGATGTCCACGAAGATCTGGCTGGATTCTGACTTCAGAAGACAATGCACTCACAGGTGGTCAAGGTACCCTAGACATTGGGCTTCTGCAGCCTTGGAAAGTGGCAAGTCGGGGGTTGTGCCAAAATAGTGCATCTCAAGGCTAGTTGGTACCACCAGCCTAAGGGAGGAAGTCATCCTTTACGGGTCTTCCCTGTCGATTCGAAAATGGGGTAGGCACAGCTGCAGTGCTTCACTGGGCACTTCGCGGACCAGGAGGGTGCTGCTTGTATCTTTTCTCATCTTCCGCTTCGGATGTGGTCCTCCAGTGGTAGACTTTGCTCTTAGTCCCAAAAACCTCGCTTTTTATGCAAGTTCCCATTCATTCAAAGGCCTAGGCTGTCAATCACAGCAGGGTGGCTTGTCCTTCAGGACAGCCATCCAATTGGAACTGGTTTCATTCAGGCACACCTGGAGACAAAGGACAGGGATGTTTCGGGACCCTCCCTAACTTCCTGCCTTTCCATCAAAGGCAAAATACACAAAGTACTCAAACCTGGTGCAAACAGAGTAAAAGCCCAGAAGAAACTAACAAGAAATGGCGAAAAAATAAGACAGGGACCATTTTGAGAAAATGGTCACCCGTGGGTGCAGCACTGCAGCAGAGTTATCAGCCTGCAGATACATGTCACTAGGTAATAAAATACAAACCACTGCCATTAGCTATTCAAGTGAGTTAGTGTAACAAAATGTTACATGGGGAATGGGTTAAAGGAATTACTATGTAAACCCCCACCCCAACATTCCACACAGGGTGGTGTGTGCTGGACCCATACAGTAAAGCTAACACAGGGCTCACCTTACTATTCTGGGTAACAGTAGTTCAAAGAAAATGCAGTTATTAAGAGAAGTCCAATGGACTTCTCAGTGGCACTGCAAAGAAGGCGCTGTGTGTCGCAATGCAAAAGCAGATGCCTATGGAGTTTACCAGATTACATAAAACAGTAAGGAACATAGAAAATCAGTCAGGAAAACACATGAGTGAGTGAGGAAAAGGTCCCACTCACCCAAGATTAAAAATTAAAAAGCCCCGAGTCCAGCAAAAGACCTGGGGGCCTCCAAGGGAATAGCCACAGGAATGAAAATTCTCCCCAACAAGCTTCTGCGGCTTCTCACGATCCATCAATCTGCTGGTTTCGTCGGCCGCCGCCCGCGCCACTATCACATTGAGCTTCCTTTGCTCTGGGGGCACGTCGGTGCCTGCTTGCTACCGGAGATAGCTGTGGGAAAAGGGAAGATTTCCAAACTGTCGCTTCCCACTGCGTAGTCTCTCCAAAACAGGTATGCAGGGGTCAAGCTTCCTTCTCCCGCTGCGCAACCTCTGCAATGTAGGCTTCTGGGAGGTAAAGACCCTCTTGGGACCGGTTACTACTCACTGCTCGACAGTGGTCCCAGCGCAGTCTTCCTCCTCCAGTATCTGCTTCTGTTGCACTGTGGAGCATTCACAACAACTCCAGCTACAACTGCTGTTCTGCTCCTTCTCACTAATGGCTTGCACCAGATGGGGGCTTTTTAAACCTTCCAGTCTCCCTCAAGTGTGGTCATTCCCATTAACAAGCTGCACTTTCCAGGGTTGTTCCTCTTTAGCCCAGTACTTTGGGAATCATGGGACTTCAAGTTCCCAATACAAAAATCTGTTTTTCTAATTTCTTCCATTTTGTAATAGGCCATTGGAAGGGTTACATGCAACACTTATCCTTGGCCTCAAGCCCAGAGACCGTATCTCTCCAGCCCTAAAGTCTCTACACTGGCTCCCAGGGACTGCAAAGATCAAGTTCAAGACCATTGTCCACAAAGCTTTCTTGGGTCCTGCACTACATCCAACGCTCCCTTCCAATATACCTTCCTTCTTAAGCCCTTCACCCAGCTACCTCCAACAAGGGTTAGATGCTTCTCCAGGCAGAGAGTGGGGGTAGATCTCTCACCTCTACAGGTGGCTCCTTCTGGAACGGTCTCTCTGCTCAAACTTGAGCCGCAACAACTGAAGCTCCAGAAAGAGCTCAATACATTCCTCTTTGCTGCTTTCACTCGCCTCCTCCCCTGCTGACCTACCCATCTGCTGTACCGACTGGTTGCTTGGCTACACTCAGTCTTACTGGGTACCCAGCTCTTTCTTGATCAGTCACCCTTGCACTGCCTCTGGGCCAACCACGCACTTGGGGGCTGTAACTGTAACCCCTACAGTCGCTTGTCCTCCTTGCACTACCCAGAGCTGCACTGCCCTGGATGCACCTACTCAGAGCATTGCTGCCCTGTTTTCCCCTCCCCTCTCCCCTGCAGTCCCCCCCCTTCCCCTTGCACTTCTCGTTCTCACACAATATGAATGACAAAGCCTAGTAAAATAGTTGTCTTGTCATCCCTATGTGCTCTTTAAGGAAGGCATGGCATCAACAGTAAGTGACCACAGTTCAACTGTGTTTATTGAACTTCAACAAGGGTGTGTGTCACACTTTGTGGGAAAGAGCACACATAGGCCAAATAACTTGTTCAACACAACTTTATTTAAAACTATATCTCTCTTGAAAAGGATACGTAAGCAGGAGGTCTTCTTCCAAGTACTAGAGGACTTCTTTTCAGTTTCATAATTAGGGAAAATGCAACCCAGGAGAACACCTCCTTCATGAATTGTAAATCTGTATGTCTAATGTTGAAAGTCACAACTTTTGTAAGTTCTCTCAATCAGGTAGAATCTATGTTTCAACCAGACTTCTTTCACCTATTACGCGTCCTCTTCAAAACTCTACACCTGTTCTCAGAGCCTAAATCCTTCTGTGTGATGAATTCTCCCTTCAAATTGTTCTTGCCTTGCAGATAATACGTTGAAAGGAGAGCAAAGAGTGATTGTTGTCAGTTTCTTATGCAACGTAGGAATTCTCCCCATAAACGTATAATCAACAGGATTCTTAAACAGCCTGTGGGACTAAACTGAAGCGGGAGGGCCCGTGAAATACGAGTCAATTCAGCATTGGTAACTACGTATCACTTTCAGTGCCAATGCATGTCAATTTCACCTTTGATGCAGCGAAGGCAGCGGAGACTCTCTCATAATGCTCTCCGGCTCCTCCTCTTCCGGCTTCCTTCACCCGGGAGCTAGACGTCAATTTCTACAACTGCGCTGGTCGAGTCAGCACAATGTGTCTAACTTTGACAGGACCCACCGCTTCAGTCACCTTCGTTACGCGGCTCTCAGCATATGTTTTCTTTGTAACAACGCCAGACCCCTCCTCTTCAGTCTCCGCTCGGCTTGCATCTCACCCTCTGCTAGACAGCTGATATTGCGGCTGGGAAGCAGCCGCTTTCTTTTTATATTTTCAACCAACTACACGCTTTGGCGCAACGGCGCAACATTTTCTCCCTTTTCGTCTGTTACAGTGGAGCTCCGTCAATAAGCCCACTCGTAACGGACATTTTCTTCCGCTCCACCTGGAAGCGTCTCCTAGCAGCAACAAAACAAACCCATTAAAGAAAAGCACCTGGCTACAGCTTGTATTATTGAAGTCTGTAGATCTCCATGACTCCAGAAAGCCCCGCCCACTTAACCTTTTATCTTCTTCCTGAGCTGCAACCTGTTTTGTTGGAGACCTCCTTAGGGGTAAATCCTTCAGTGTGATAAACGCCCATCTAATCCTAAATCTACAGATGGGAGCAAACTACAATAATCAAATAACGCAGTCCTAGCAGTGTATTTTCAAAATAAAAGGGCCTATACTAAGAAACGATTGCCAATCCTTACCTCCAAGCACAAAATGTGGGGGTAGGGTTTATGAAAACGAAGGGTTCACAAAATGATATGTCAGGATGTTCAGGCTGTTGGCCTCCCTTGCCCACGCTTTCAGCACGGAACAAGGCGGTTCCCTCGAGCGTAGCACCATCTCTGGCTTCTTCGGCACGAGGATACAGTTCAATCACTAGCATCAGGGCCTTCTGTGCCCAAGTCTCTTTAATTATAAAACTCTTGATTCAGAGGGCCTGATGTACCAAAAACAAACACACCGTTTGTTTCTTCTTACAAGAATCCAAAATCAGGTGATTCACTTCACCCTGGACCCCCTCAGCCAGGCTCAAATCCTTCCTCTTACAAAATTAGTCTCCCTCAGCCGGGTCCAGACAAATTTCAGTTAGTATTAACGATCAAAAACATTCGAATGTGCACAGGGTTTAGCTTGACCCACTGCAGGATCACGTCATTTCACAATTCCTTTTTACCTTTGCCACCTCTCAGAGACCTTCGAATGAGCACCCACATGGTGCCGGACCACTTTGTTTACGGTTTCTGTATTGGCTTCAAAAGTTCAGTCATGCATTTTAATTCGTCATGCCACTCGTCACATATGCTTCACACACTATTCTCTTCAGATTTCTCTATACCATGTTGCCGCTTGCAACCTTGGTTCTAACACAAACCGGTCTGGTACCAGTCTCCCTGACTCACCGGCTGTGCAGACTTCACTGGCGCTGCTTTGTTGTAGGAGCCAAGGACAGTACCACAGCGGCAAGCGCTCCTCCTCGCCCTGGTTATCGACCCGGGAGAGCCCCGGTTACCTCCAACACAATGCAGGTTTCTTCAGCTTTAGTTCCAGGTCTTAGGTTTTTTTATTCTCGAAGGCTCATGAAAGATATGGTCTCTCTGAAAAGGTCATGGGCACTTTCTTGCAACCCTCTCCGGTATTTGCCGTTTTTCTCCACGTATTAAACTGCCACCTTGGAATGGCTGCTTCCTCAGGTGCTTTGCCTTGCTCAGTGTGCTTTCGTGCTCTGCCTTTTGTCTGTGTGGGAGATTGTGATGGAAGTCAGGTGTGTACAATGATCCGTAATTGCCCGACTGCCTCACCACTGGGTGAAAACATGTCAGGTATACAGCTCGGCTGTCAGTCCATGGTCTCTCACAGTGAGCTGTCCGTGAGAAAGTGTTTGCGTCGGGAAGGGGGTGGGGGTGGGGGTGGGGGTGGGGTGGTTGTTGAATTCCTTAGTATCCAACCTGGTAGGATGTGGAAAAAGCGTTTGTTACAAGGACAGGGATTCTGCATCTTGCCATCCAGTGTTGCACTTCCACTCCCCGAAGACCAATCATCCAAGTGATCCACCCACACTGGTCCACCCCCAGGAACTGGATCCAAAAGCCAAGGCCATGTCCTGGCCACCTGGATGACAGATCCCGGGGACTAGCAGGTGAGACACCTTTAGGTTTCTCACACTTTCCTCCCTTGTCTTGTCGCGCCTAGAAACACGTGTACATGCGCATCATACATGACTTATATTTTTTGTTATTATGGTTTCTTTATTAAAGTTAATCTCTGTTTTTTATTCGTAAAATTACTGGAGGTCTTGAGAGGAGGGAAGTTGAACAAGGGGGTTCCCATTCCTCCCGACCTCCCCACCCCCTCATGTGATCCTCCTGCAGACCACCCCCCCACATGGTCAGGATCAAAAGAGTCTGCCTTTCCCTGGCCACATGAGAAAGGTCCCAGGCCGGGTTTACTGGGTGAACAATCTTGGATTCATCACAGTCCCCCCGTTTTCTCATAGTGGTTGCGAGTCCCCGACTCGCTGTGTTTTCATCAACATTCAAGTTTGCGGTTTCCTTTAATCTCAAACAGTGCGCAACCTTTCTCTTCTCCTTATTCATCTGTTGGGTCCACGACCCCCTCATACATATGCGTTATTCCCTTTAGCTGGCCTGGTGTTCCAGCCCTCTTGCTGACTTTCGCCCAGTTTATTAACTGTCTGCAGCAAATGCTTTGGAGCACTCTGGTGTCCCAAGCTCCCCTATTGGGCTCAACAGTCTTCATTGGCAGCCCCAGTCTCTCTTGCAGCCTTCTGTTCTGCCAGCAGTCCGCGTTCTGCCCTGGAAGACGCTACGCTCTTCTGTCCTCGCTGTGCCATCCAGGTCACTTGGCAGCTTCCTCTGCCTACGGCACCTGTGCAGCGGCCCTTCGCTCACAGAGCCTCTCTGCCTGTTACTTCCAGCCGATCTCCCTCTCCACTCGGTAAACTGCTTCTTCTCCATGTCCCGACCGGCTTCGGGAATGGTGCGTCTCCCCATTTCCTGTCTGTTGGGCCTTTCGAATATCCTTACATCGTCACATGCTCCCAACGACTAGAAAGCATGGTGTGCTTCTTCGCGGATGTGATCTTCATTGCTCGAGCCTCCTTCCTCATCCCAGTAGGGCTATGTGGATTTGTGTATATAGGTCTATCACTTTCAATGGGATGTTCTACATCACAGTATGCCATACAGAGATGGGAAGGTAATGGCTTGATATCACACCCTAAAGGTGGGGAGGGGGGGACATACCGCAAGTGGAAAGGGGGATACCATGTTCCCATCAGTGAGTCTACCTCCCTCCCATGAGGGCCGTCTCCGCCCCATTTGGTCTTCCCTCAGACAGTCACCCCCAGGGTCAGGATCAGGTAGTGGCTTCCTTTCCCTGGCCATATGGGATGAGCGTTTCCCCTGAGAGGGAGTGACATTGCTAAATGCATCAGACCACTCACAAATGGGTTTTACATAATGCATGCCATCCCTAACGAGCCAAACATTCAATATAATTAATTCCATTCATAATTACAATAGCTCCACCTTAATCTGGTTTATATATGATTTTCTCCGATTAAGAATTGCATACTTTACGCATTCTGAAAGACTTTTTTTAAATACATTTTATTGGTTTTCACAACACAAAACATAACCATCACACTCGTCATTTTCAGTTACAAGTTTTTTAGCGTACATTTGCATTTTATTTATTAATGTGTTCCCCCTTGCCCCCATTTTAACTCGAGCTTTCACCTCATTCTCCGGGCTTCCCTGATCTTGGGGTTAATCCCCTTCACCACTCTTGGGCGTGTCGCATTCACTGGAGTTGGCCCGGAAGGATCCCGACAGTGTGGCTACCATTTGTCGCCATGCTATCAGAGGTCCTACTTCATCATCCTCCCCCCCCCGTTAGCTGCCTTATGCCATGCTACCGTCTCGGCGTCTGCCCATTTCAGGAGTTCATTCCACCATACCTCTAATCTGGGTCTGCCGGCTGTTTTCCAGCTCATGGCCATTCTCCAATTGGCCAAAATGTAGGCCAGGTACTTGAGTTTGCATACGTGTTTCAGGTTGCGTGGTCTAGTAAATCCGCCCATCATGCACGCCCACACCGATTCCACATCTAGGTTGATTCCCTTTTCAGATGGTCATAGCTTGATGTCATCCCAAAATGTTCCCACCTCCGGGTACTCCCAGAACATATGGATTATCTCGGCATTAACCTCTCCGGGAAATTTTTGTACTTCTGCACTTCCTAACTAGGCAATCTTTCGAGGCGTCTTCTACGCCCTATGGGTAACATAACTGAATCTGCTGCAGCCTTGCATTCCTGGACACCTTTTTGTGGTATCTCTGAGCTCTTTCCCGCTGTCCATCTGGCATAGATTCTCTCGCCTCCTCCTCCCAGTCCTGTCTCAATTTGAACAATTCCTTACCCACTCTGGACATTACCAGTTCGTAGATCCGAGATGTCTCATGCCCTCCATCTGAGATGTCATTCATAGTTTCTATGGCGGTATCAGGTTGTTCTGCTAGTGCTCTTCGGGCCACGTTTCCTTCACCCGTTTGATTATTCTGGAATATGTAATATATTGCCCCATGTGTATCCCGGTTTCATCCACTATCGTTTGAAAGTCCAGTGCCTCCCCCTCTTGCCATATGTCTCCCAAGGTCGCTAGGCCTACCGGCTCCCAATATTTGCGGATCACTTTCCGCAGTTGCTCATCCACCCCTTGTAACGCCACCAGTGGCGCCTGCGGGGAGCATGGGGTCAAGTTTCCTATAGCTCGACACGCTTTTTGCCACATCTTCCACCCCAGTTCCAACAATCTCGATCGCCCATGCATCTCTGGTTTTGGCAGCCATATCAGTTCTTTAAGGGTCGCATTCGCCCCTCAACAGACTAGATTCTGCGGTCTCGTGTTCCGACAGCCACATATTGTAGCTGCGCTGGCATGTGGTACATCTCGAAGTTCGGCAGGTTTATACCCCCTCTATCATACGTATTCTGTAGGTTCCATAGGGCCACTCTATTTCTGGAGTTGTGCCACAGGAAGCCTCTACACAAGCTTTGGAGTTTGGTAAAGAATCGTTTAGGCGGAATGTGTGGGATATTCATGAAAGTGTAGTAGCTTAGGCAGGACCGCCATCTTGAGTAGGGCCGCCCTCCCCACCATGGCTAGGGGGAGCTTTGCCCAGAAACCCATGCTGTTCTTGATTCCTTCAACTGCTCTTTCTGTGTTATATTTGTGCTCGTCTGCTATTGTGTGATATATGTTGATCCCCAGGTATCTAAATGTTCTGGTTTGCCAGGCTATCTGCAAGATAGGTAGGTTCTCCTGCGGAACTTCTCTATACCTCCCCAGGGTGAACATACATGATTTATTTGGGGTTCACCGCTATGCCCGAGAGAGTCGCGTATTGCTCCATCACCTCCTCTGGGTATCGCAGGTATAGCAGCATATCATCCGCATACAATGATATCAAGTGCGGTTCCCCCCTTAGTGTGGACCCCTATTTCTTTATACTGCTGTCTCAGACAGATCGCTAGTGGCTCTAGGGCGAGGATGTACAGCATCAGGGACCACAGACAGCCCTGTCTCGTGCCTCTACTAAATTGCCATTTATCGCTCCTGTTTTGACCCTGGCTGTTGGGGAGCTATACACCATTTTCACCCATCGCGGGTACCCTTGTCCCATCCCGTATTCTTTCAAGGTCGCCATCATCCAAGGACACCTTACAGAATCGAAGGCTTTCACTGCATCCAGCAAAACTACTGCTATTTCACTTGGGTCACCCTCTGCCTGTTCCATAATGTGGTGGAGCCTACTGTGGTTAACAGATATGCTCCTGCCTGGGACATATCCGGTTTGATCAGGGTGTTTAGTTTATTTATTACCCACTTAAATCTATTCGCCAGAACTGACGTGAGCATTTTGCTGTCCTGGTTTAGCATGGACAGTGGTCTATACGATCCACAGTCTGTGCTTGGCTTGTCAGGTTTAAAGAGAGGAATAATTACCGCCTCCCTCAGATTCCGGCAGAATTCACTAGGGAGCCTGTCCGCCCCAGGGGCTTTGCTCGTGGGCAGGTGTATTCCCACCTTCTCTAATTCCTCTACTGTAGTGGGGGCATCCAGGTTCTCCCCATCTTCCTTGCTCAAATTTGGAAGTCCAATGTCTTCTAGCATCTCCCGCTCTGCCTTCTTTCCTGTATCTTCCTATAGGCGTTTATAGAATCTAAGGAATCCCTCGTTCACTCTCTCCTGGGTGTTCCAGACTTGGCCCTCTTCTCCAGTTATTGCTGTCCTTGGTGTCTCGTTCTTGAATAGCCAAGCAAGCAGCCTCCCTGGTTTGTCTCCCCCGTGTGTTGTCTCTCGATGCATTTTATTTTATAGTTCAGGTTGCATAATTTCTCCCATAGCCCAGCGCATGCCTTATGTAATTGGCTTACACGTTCGGCATCCTCCTATGAGGTGCCCCCATTTTCCAGAAATGCTTCTAGTGTCTTTTCTGTCTCCTGTAGCTCTCGCACTATCCCCCCTTGAAGCACTTTGGATTTGGATATGGCCGCTCCCCTCACCACCACCTTAAAGGCCTCCCACAGGGTGCCCTTGACTCCACGCTTCCTGTATTATTTTCAAAATACCTAATTATCTCCTCCCTTAAGTCCTCTCGGAATGCGGTGTCCTTCAGTGCCTCGGCTCAAAGCCTCCATTTTGGGATCCTGGCTCAGGTGCGGGGGGGGGGGGGGGGGGCACGTCATAACCAGAGGGGAATGGTCCGATAATATTCTCGCCTTATATTCTGAACCCGTCATTTCCCCCACCAGTTCTGGAGCAGCAAACGCGTAATCCAGTCTCGTGTACAGGTTGTGTGGGGCAGCATAGTGGGAGTATTGTCCATCATTCAGGTGTTGCTGCCTCCATATGTCTTCCAGCCCGAAATCTCTCAACAGGGCTTGTAGCGTTTTCGCTGCGGGGTGGCCTTATCTAGTTTCATGTCTGACCTGTCCATTTTGGGTTCAGCGTACAGTTGAAATCCCCCCCCCCCCCCCCCATATGACCGGTCCTCCTATGTGGGGACTGATCTTACTGTATAGGGTCTTAAAATAGGCCACTGTATCCTGGTTAGGTGCATATGTGTTTATAATACACAATTCTCTAGCAGCCCCCGAATCGCTACCATCCTCCCATTCGGCTCCACCGTGGCCTGTAGCATCTGGAAGGGCACATGTGGCGCCACCCAGATGATTACTGCCCTGGCGTATGCTTAGTACGTTGCTCCTACAGTAGTCCCTCTCCATTTTTTCTTTACCGCCTCTTGCTTCTCTTTAGTGAGGTGGATTTCTTGCAATAGGGCTATGTCCACTCTTTGCCTTCTCAGGTACATCATTACCTTGTTTCTCTTCAGATAGCCGTTGAGTCCTCTAACATTCCAAGTTACTATTCTAAGATCTCCCATTGTTGTCCGTATCCCGTCCCTCCTCCCTCCCTCCTTGTCCCCCACTCCAGTTGTACTTGGAGTGAATCATGCGCAGGGGCCCATGGGTGCAAGCTGGTTCCCCAACTACCCCTACTACCATAACCATATACACTGCCAAACCTCCCCAACACTCCTCCCTCCTCCTCCCTCCCAATCCCCAACTGTAGCCCAGCTCCATCCCTGGATCTTAGGCCTTCCCACATCTGGTCCTACCCTCTATATCGGTGCTAGGAACCCAGCAGGAGGTTGCCGCACTACTGGCAACCTAACTAATCGGTCTAGTGGGGTATGTATGTAGCTTCAATATTTTCTGCCCGCCACGTATACATCCCAACTTCTCCCAAATCTATGCGGAGCTATATTCAAGTCCCATTGTCATATATACAGCACCTCAGTGTCCCGGGCCGATTCTTCACTTCGACTCTGCTCTCGCGTTGCTCCTCTGCCTCCTGTGGACCATTATATGCGTCCAGCCAGTTCATGGCTTCTTCTGGGGACTCGTAAAACAATGCCTTGTTTTTATGAAAGACTGTTTCGCAGGATACATCAGCATGCATCTGAGGCCCACCTCCCGCATTCTCCTATTGACTGCTCCAAAGTATAGTCAGCGCCTTTGCACCTGAAGTGTGTAGTCCAGGTATGCCGTTATGGCCGCAGATGCTCTCCTTGTAGTGCCCCCTATGAGAAAATACTCCAGGATTCTTTCCCTATCCCGGTAATTCAGTATTTTAGTGATTGGCCTCGGCGGTGTGCCCAGGGCCGGTCTTCTTGACAGTACGCAGTGGGCTCTCTCCACTGCGAATCCTTGGGAGAGCGCCCCTCCCTCAATCTCTTGCAGCAACATGGTTTCTATATAGTCTGTGGGTTTTGAGCCTTCCTCGCCTTCCGGGAGCCCTACGATGCATACATTGTTCCTTCGGGCATGGCCTTCGGCCTCCGCAGCTCTGCTTTCCAAGTTACTCCTTGTTGGCGCAATATGTGAATCTCTGAGGCGTTCGGCTTGCAGGTGGTGGTGTTTGACTGGACTTCTTTTTCTACCCAACTTGTGCGTTCAGCTATCACTTTGACGTCTTGTCGCAATAGGTTGACGTCCACTTGTACAGCGTCTATCTTGAATTCAAGTGAGGTCTTTAGGTTTGCCATAGCTGCTTCCAGTTTAGTTTCCCACGTAACCTTTAAGTCTGCTTTGCCTCTAGGATCTGCCTTTCATTTCTCGTCGGTCCGTTATCCGTCTATGGGCTCCCCTCTTTGTTGCTGGTACCCTCCGGCGATTGGGACGTCCTGGTGAATTCGTCCATGGTGGGTTGCTTCCCTTTCGTTTTGGGAAGTTTGGATGCCATTTCAGCAACTGCTGGTGTGTTCTCCTCTGGTCTAATAGGGCTAGGTTTCAGTTGTGCGAGCTGCGCTGGCTCAGTGCCTCTTGGCTTTGTGTCGAGGGGCTGGTGGTTGCTCTAGTGACGGCCAGAGTGTCTGTCCAGGTGTTCCCACTTCAACATGGTGAAGCAGTCTTCTACACCTCAGTGGAGTTCTGACTCTTGCTTGTTGCTACTTGATGTCGGCCCAAGGTTGGCGTTCATTTGGCCCACGGCTGCAACGCTTGTTGTTTCAGTGCGGTGTCACCTGCGTAGGGGAGCCTTTGTATTAGCTCCTTGGTCGCTGCTGCTTACGCTTCGTTTCTGCAATTAGGGCTTCCCCTTCAGTGTCTACCATTGTCCGCCGGCCGCCAGCCCCCAGCCCCCAGCCCCCAGCCAGGTCACAGGTCTGCTGGCGTGCCCCCTTATCCATTGCTTCTCTGGGCCGACCTCCGTGCTGCATGGTGATTGCACATCACCTCGCTTCTCCTGGCCTCATTCCGGCTAGGCCCTTTATTCTAGGACAGTCATTTGGGTATGCTCCTTCAGAGGCCTAATAAGGCCAACACGGTATAGAGCCTTATTGGTAATGTTTGTGCCGCAGCTCCTGCGTGGTGTGCACTGCCTCCAGGCAAGCGCTTAGGACGCAACACTTAGACGAGTACGCGGGGCACGTACACCATAATGTGAGGTAGTCTCATGAAGGGGCCCGGGTCTTCAAGGTCCTGGTTTAGTTTGGGGGCCCACCGAACTGGCCTGCTCTTTGGGGCATGGGGGCACCGACTCACTTTCTATGCCAATGATTGCGGGTGGCTGGCAGGTTCAGGGTATTGAGTACCATAGGTATTGTTTGTGCAGTGTAGGGCTATGTCACTGCCAACCACTCCCTGGGGCCTGTGGTCATGTACAGTCCTTGCTTCCATTATGTTGGCCCTCCATGTGTTGCAAGGCTTCCTCACTGTGTGCTTTGATCTTCATTCAGTGTAATCCTGTGTTTGTGTTCTAATATCCATGCCTCTTAATCTGCTTTATTCTCTCCCCCCCCCCCATCCCCCTCCTATCCTGATGGGGGGGATGGGCCTTTCACTGTCCACTTGCGTTTGTTTTGGTGACGTCTCGCGCAGCTGTTGAAGTAGTCTTCCAGACTATGGACTATTATATCCATGCACTGCATACCCTCGCAAGACCTTGGTCGTCACAACTGGGGGCCTTTATAAGGGAACGTTCCGGGCTTGTCTCCGCTTCAGTTGGATTGGCCTCCGTTTCAGGGTTCTGTGCATGGTGGCCCTATTACATTTCCCAGGCAGGTGTTCCTTTATCGTTTTGTGTCCCGTCTATGGTGCCGATTCAACTTTTTTTTTCTTCCTTCCTTTTCGTTGCACAACACGTACAGTGAACTGCGATACCCTATAGCTACAGTCCTCTGCTGTGGTAACATGCGCACCGGGCCCCCCTGCTGCTGGCGTCACCTTAACCCTTTTTTGACCGTTCTTTGTCCGCACACCGGTCAGGGTATTATCATATCTGGGGAGTAGTCGCCA
Organism: Ambystoma mexicanum; assembly: GCF_040938575.1. Classification (NCBI taxonomy): domain Eukaryota; kingdom Metazoa; phylum Chordata; class Amphibia; order Caudata; family Ambystomatidae; genus Ambystoma; species Ambystoma mexicanum. The sequence goes on along the minus strand of NC_090936.1, from coordinate 97,945,363 downwards.
CTTTGCATGGGAGCTTGGCTATAGCTTCAGCACTCTATCATGGGTCGCACGCTGGTCCTCTTGATGCTGCCAAAGCTTTAAGCCCTTAGTCGTCCTTTCTTGCGCTCACACCGATCAGAGCCCTTTCATGTTGGGCGAGTAACCAGCTATTCCGCGAAGGATCTTGTTTGTAGCTTCAGCACTGCTACTATGTGTCGCAAGCTCATCTCCCCTTGATACTGCTGTGGCCTGAATCTTTTATTGTTTGTGCTTAACTAGCGCGCAGATCGGGGTCCGGGTCTGTAATCAGCTTCTCACGGGATTCTGCCTCGAGGGCAGTTCCTTTGTCAGGCATCCATCGCCATTTTGTTTACCTCAGCAGCCCAAATTCGGTAAGCCTTTCTCACTCGTAGTTCCTGTCCTGCGCTGTTTTCACAAAGGTGCAGTTCCTGTTGTGCTCCATGCATTCATGCAGCAGTGGGTGAAGTTATGTACGTTGCAGCTTGGTTTGAGCGTCCTTATTTTGAAGAATCATTAGAGGATCAGCAGAAGCTCGCAGGGACCACGTCCTACTTCATGGCCATTTAGCCACACCACCCGCATTCTGAAAGAGACTTATTTACATTTCCTCAATGGTTCCATTTCATTTATAACTATTTTCAAACACCAATATCTCAGGGCTATGTGTATGGACTAGAGGTGTAAAAGTTGGAGTGCGTAGTCCTGTATCATTGACTACATCATTTTCTCTTAATCATGAAAGAAATGTCTACAATGAACCTTTTGAGTAAACTGTTGAAATTCTAACCTGAATTGGAGTTTGTTATGCTTATTTGATGTTACAAAACAATCCTCTCTCGAGTACATTCCTTTTAGGGTGTGCTAGTTCATAGTCTGAGAGATGTACCCTTTCGTACAGTCATGGCCGAGTCTCCCGGTCTTTCCAGAAGAAATAAAAGAAAAAAAAAAAAGTTTAATTTCTAGTGCATCTATTCTTCGATTGACAAACCTACTGCGTCCTGGTGCTCCTTCTTGAGACAAATTGTTGTTGTGCGTATTCCCTCACTTTTTTATTCCTGCTAGAACCGTTATACATACTGTCATTACTGGAAATCTAACAAGTTTAGTGGAGCAAGCATGCAAATATTATGCTATGAGAGCAGCAAACAATAAGAGGAGCAAGCATTTAAAAATCAAGCAACGAGGAGTAAGCACTCAATGATATCTTGAATGAAGCAAATTCAAAACAAGAGCAGCAGTAACAAGGAATTAACTCCAAAACAAAAGTGGAGCCAGAATTTAAATACTAAGTCCTATTGAATTTATGCAATTCAATATCATCACAAAACTTGGCAAATTAGAAAGACCAACTCGAAGTGCCAAATTAAGAGAAGCGAATGTGAGGGGGAAAAACTCGAAAACAAGTGAAGCAAGAATTTGAATATCAAGCTTTATTGAATGAACACAATTCAACACTACAACAGAACTTGGAAAATTTAAATGAACGATTAGGGGTGACACGAAAAGCAGAACAAAACCATACGAGATTAAATATCAACAAAATTCCCACTGACCAAAGTCGTTAGGTAGGCCAAACACACCAGACTTTAAATTGTATTATAAGGCAGCCCAGCTGCGAGCGATGCTGGAACATCTTAGGGATGATCTTAGGACATACTGGACCTATGTTGAGGACGTTCAGGTCCACCCGTACAGAGTCAGGGACTTACTCTGCCCCCCCACCCCCCATGCTCCCTACCTTTGGTGACTAAATCCCATACAATCCTGTTGGTTCTCTGGGCGACATTGAAGCCGAATAGGGACAATAAACTCCTCTCATCTTGGCCTTCCCCACTTTCTTCCCTCTGGGTTCCCCCGCTTAACTTAGGGACCAGGGGGTTTCAGGAGACACAATCGTGGTCGGACCAGGGGGGTGGAAAGGGCTGCACAACTCTTCCACCAAGGTGGATTTATTGAGTTTGCTCCGTTGTCGGAGGCGTTGCCGGAAAGTCCAATCTCCATCTTTGACTACCTGCAGCTCAAGGGTATTCTCACCCAGGCCGGCTGGGTGGCGGCCCTATCCCGTCCTCTGACTCCCTTCGATAATGTTTTTGTGGAAGCTAAGTCCAGGAACAGATCTCTCTCCACGATTTACAATGTGATGGTCGCAGCTAACTTAGAGGGTAGGCAATCGTTTAAACGAGCATAGGAGGTGAGCCTAGGCGGTTTTTAGGGCAACGTTGGGGGGGGAGGGTGGAGTGCGGGGGGTTGTATACTGTAGCCATGGAGCATAACTTCAAGATTCTTCACTCTTGGCACCGGCCCCCCGCCACCTTATCCAAAATGTTTTCTAATGTGTCCCCAATGTGTCCTAGAGCGTGTGCTCTCCGTGGTACATTGTTCCATATGTGGTGGGAATGTCCGGTCATTCACGTCTATTGGCGGAGCTGCTTAGCTAGATTAAGGGCATTCTGGGAACAAGCCCCTCCCCTTCACCCCATGGAGATCCTTCTGGGCACTCCCAGGCCCGAGAACGAGGCGCTGCCCTTCTCTAGGGTGGCAGTGGCTATGTTAAGAGCTGGGAGAATAGCCTTGGCCCAGAAATGGGAACGTCCCCAGGCCCCCACGAAGGTAGAGTGGTTCAATAAACTACTGGCAATTTTTACATACGAGAAACTGGCCGCTATAGCCAATGATAACATGTCTTCTCTCTTACAGGAATGGACTGTTAAATGCTGACTGTGAAGCCCTGAAACTATAATTTTCCTGGGAACGGGGGGAGGCTCGAAGTGGGGGGAGGGTGGCTGGCGACAAGGCAAGTTGTGTGAACTATGGTGCTCCCCCGCTACCCCACTGGCGCGGATGTGTTACTGAAAAGTCTCACTATGTTTTATGCCTTTGCTCTATCCCTAGTGTGTCTTTTGCTTTCTGAATCCCGTGTAGCTCTTTGTTGGGGGATGCGGGGTTCGGGGATTAGGGGGAGGGAATGGGTTTAAAGTGTTTTCTTTGTTGGGAGTATTCTTTGATCAACGTCAGAAGTTCGCTGACGGAATTGTTCATTGTTGAAAAGCTTAATAAATACAAAGTGGAAAAAAACAAAATTCCCCACTTTCAATAAAAAGGTAATATGTGGTGTAACTAAATAGGACTTTGAAGTTTTTTTAAGCTCGTTTTCACATCCCTGGCCAGCCTCAGGACACTAGATTCCGATATTGGAGCCAAATTATTCACACCAATGATTCAACTTTGTATTTTGTTTCTTTAGGGACTCGCCAATTGCTGTCAAAGGCTAGAACAATTTAAATATCTAAACACCATGTACATCTCTGGAGTTCTCACTGAACAAAGGATAGGATCCTGAAACTAAGAAGCAGAGTCGAGGAAGCGCTGGTGACCCGCTGGAAGTTTTGGCACGCTGAGCCCGCTGTCGTACCGCTGCACCCCTCTGCATCTGGTCGTCCTAGAAGGTCTGCGAAGACGCTTTAACCCATTGGAATAGTCGGATGAACTATTCTCGGCACCTTCATCAAACCCTGCAAGTAAGCCTTCCCGAAGTGCCCCTGTGCCAACCAGTGGGCTGACCAGCTTGCGCAGGACCTTTGCTCAGATACCGCCGACATTTCGAGGAGGCTCTTGAAACTTGGTACATCACAAGCTGTGTTCACGGCACTCACAAATTTCACACACTTGCCAGGTCTGGAGTAAAGAGAGCGCCTGAACCAGAGTATACGCAGTAACCGTGTCGCCCAGCTGTGGTGACGAACTTCGAAAGTTCATTACAGCTGTGCCCTTCCGTTCCCTGAAGCCCGCTACAGCGGAACTGGCCTGATCCATCCACCAGGAGCGGAGAAATTGCCACTGTCCCGTTTGGGAATCAACGCTGTAACTTCGTCGCTGTAAGCTGCAGAGCCGCGAGATTGCCGCATTTGAACCTGCAACCGAAGTGGACTCAACTGCCGAAGTTTGGTCCGGAGTGCGCCGGGGGTCGGTAATTGCAACTATTACCGGTGGCCCCTAACGCTTCCATCCATTTTTACGCACGAGTGTCCCGAGGGCCCCTCTCCTTTCCATTGCTACTGCAAACTATTCCCAACTCTTGGAACCGTCTCTGCCCTCAAGGGGAGACTGCCCACGAATAGTGGGAACCTATTCTGCATCACCTCACTCACCTTCCCGAGCTGCTACAGCCCCTACAAAAGATCCTGTTTCGCCCATCTGCACTACCACATGTGCCAGCATCCCAAGTACATTTGAGCACTAGGCTCCCCTCATCTTAGGGATTGGACTGCCTTTCAGTTAGTCTTTAGGCAGTTCTGCATCAAAGACAATCCTATTTGCACTACCTGCTTCCTTCCCTTTTTAGGTTGTGGACCCCTTTCGTGCAAACCCTTTAGGCCCCTTTGGTCTGGTATATGTATTTTGATAGGATTGTATTGGCTTAGAAGTATTACTGTGATTATTATTGTGTGTTGAACCTCAAACGCCTTGAAATAAATTTATTTGTATTTTTACTATATATACACACCCCGCTGGAGTGATTTGCAAGTGTCCTTTACACTGTGTGCTCATTGAGGTCTTTCAGTCATCCTCACCCCTCCTGAGACCTAGTCTTGACCGCCACCAATGCTACCTTGATTGGTCTGGCTTGTCCAGAAGGTTACCCTGTTCCAAGAAACTAGGTTGGCCTTCTGACCCTCTGCCCACCAGGTCAGAGTTCAGAAATCTGTCTTAACAAAATGTAGAAGCAGAAATAAAGAAATACCCTAAAACAAATGGAACTATACTCATCCCAAAGCGTTCAAAGGCAATATCGGAATGCGAAGGGTAAACTAGGCCTAATTTGAACTAAACAGGTAGAAATAAAAGTCTACGGTATTTAAAGCAGAGAATATATGTTAAGGAAAACAAAGCAGATAGAACGTTAGCTAGACAATTAAAACAGAAAATAGCTTGCTAAGCAATTCAAGGGGTGGAAGATAAATCAGGGAACAAAGTAACGATGACAGAAGAAATCATAGCCCAGTTTCACACAATTTACTCCGCTCTATACAAGTCAGATACGCCAGATCAGATAGCACGAAAGATACTTGCAAACAATCCAGTTGAAGGAAATTTTGGAAGAGGATAGGGCAAATTTAGACAATATTACTCGAGAGGAGGTCTTATTATAGCTAACCTTCCAATAAATAAGGCGCCAGGACCAGACGGGTACATTGCTTCCTTTTATAAAAAGTTTCGAGCAACTTTGGCTCCAAAACTAGCTGGTCTTTAATTCTTTCATTAAAAGTGGCAAAATAACAGCTTCAATTGAAGAGGCTAAAATAATCCTAATTCCGAAGCCAGGGAAAGACCCTGCTAAATATGGATCGTATCATCGGATTGCGCTTATGAATATTGATGCAAAAATATATTAAAAAATTCTTGCAAACCTCCTTGAAGGCCTTATGCCCAGTCTTTTCCACCTTGACCAGACCGGTTTTTATAAAAGAGTGACAATCCCAAGACAATATACGTCAAACCTGTCATTTAATTGACAACGTTACTGAAAAACAGGATGCTGCGGTGTTACTATCAATAGACGCTGAAAAAGCATTAGTTAGCGTGAAGTGGTCTTTCTTATTCCATACCTTACGAGCTACGGGTTTTGGTCCCAAATATTTAACGATGATAAAGGACACTACTGCCAAGAGGGGCTTCAATGTGCTCCTGAGAGGCAGTTGGTGTCTGAATGGTTCTGTTGGTTAAACTTGGGAGTCAACTGCTCAGTGTCGGGGTTGGTTGCCTTTGTTGTAGAGCCAAGACGCATTACGATTATCGTCGAGCTGTGTTATTGGTGGCACCGTGCTCTTAAATGAGTGGCATACCTCAGCCAGACTGCTTATTAACTGACAGTTATCCTTTCAGGTTTCGCTTTGAAGAGGTATGAAACAGGGCTGTCCCCTTTCTTTTCTTTATGCATCACATTTAGAATCGCTAACACGACTCCGATAATCGGATCAAATAGGCATAATGTTTGGGGAGATATTAATAAGCTTATGGCATACACAGATAATATGATCCTCACAATCACTTTCTGGAGTATCTCATTACCTACAGCATTTGACCAAATGGAACAGTTTGGCAGAGTGACCGGCCTTACAATTAATATTACAAAATCCGAAATTTTGAACCTGGGACTTAAACATGCTGAACTTTCTAAAGCAAAGTAGCATTAGGGTGTTGGGAGTAAACATTACACACTCACTTGGGGAACTATATTTGGCCAACTTCTGCCCTTTATTAACAGTAATTCAGAAGCTTCTCCAGTCCTGGAGCCCTTAAATGGTTTATTGGCTCAGAAAGATTAATTTAATTAAAATGGTGATCTTACCTAAAGTGTTATACTTGTTTTATGCTCTCCTAATTCGATCATGTTTCCTTTTCCGTACGCTGCATAAAATATCCAAGTTTATATGTAAACGTTTGTCTTGGAAGCAAGGAAAAACAGATTTGAATCCCGATTCTGCGCTAGAAACCAATCTCTGGAATGTGTGTCATGTGAATATGTTTTACCGACATAATGCAATTACAATAGACAGATTAGCAATAACAAACGGAAAACGTTGGAGAATGGCGAAGAGGACGAAAGAGTGAAGAAGATGCAAATGGCCCCAAGAAAAGAATAAAAGTAACATTTAAATGTGATGAGAAAAACATCAGAACCCCCAGGCAAGCGGGTGAAAAGTTGGCATGGGAAACAGAAAAAGCAAGTTGGAGCTGGTTGGCAGGAGCCTTAATAGCGCAAACATCTAGCTAATGCCCAGATCAGGATCCAAGCCTCCTGATTATGGGCTCCTGGAATACTCGAGGCCACGCCCATCCGATTAAAACCTCTTCAAAAGGACCATGACGTTTGGATTTTGTCTGCTTACATGGAACATGGCTGTCCACGCTAACATGTGTAGAAGGGTTTGAATTAGCACTTAACCCTGCAATTAGGAAACTAAAAGATCGTACGATGGCCAGCCTAAATGCATGGATTAAGAAATCCTTCGCCCTATTTCAAGTTACAACTATAAAGCCAGACAATGAAACTCGGGACCTAGTTAAAGAAATTCACATAATTACATTTTATTGGCAGCATGAAGCGGCGATGGCATCTAGAAATTAGATCAAATATGCGAAATAATAGATGAGATGATGATCAAGGACCCACAACCAAGAATCATACTTTGCGGTGATATGAACATGGAAATCAAATGTGTGCCAAAGACAAAATAAAAAAGGACTCCCTGTGCAAAGAATGGCTCGAAGAAATGGACATCAGAAACATGTCCCCATTGAATGGAAACACACAGAGATAATCCCGCAAAAGAAGTTCAATAATTGACTATTACCTTTGTCTCAGAAAGATTGGCGAGTAAAATTTGCAAATTGGAAGTTATTAACACCACACAAAGTGACCATAACATCATGAGGCTAAGCATGAGGCGAGAATAAAAACTTCCGCAGGATAATGGAAGCATTCGCTGTCTGTGTAACCAGGACATAACAGACTGAGAATAAACGGTGCGAAAATAACAAATCTTACGAGCGATTTAGGTCTCAAGATTGCTAACAAAGAGAATGATTGCTTACAATATACCTCATTATTACAGAAATATAGGGGGGAGGGGGAATAATCGAGCCAGGAAAACAAGTTTCACTAAGCACATATACGACACAGCAATAGTGGAAAAGAAGAGTTACAGAGAAATACAAGATTACGTGGGGAAAAAGCAAGAAAAAAAACAAACGTGCGATATAAAAAGGTAATGAAGGCAAGGTATAGAAACTGGATGCGTGGACATAAAAAAACTCATGGAACAAGATGCAGAAAAAATAATGGAGACCATGAAAAATAAAAAACAAGGGACTTCTGGGCTATTAACGAGAGAGAAGCTCTGCAATGTGCAATACAGAACAACATGGTAAATGAGGCCTGCTGGACAGAACAATACTCGAACCTATTAAAAAAAACAAAGTATAATAGCTGAATGCTGAATTAGAGAGTTGGGACATCCCGATATTAAGAGAAGATATTCTATCAAATATTAAGCAGAACAGTTCATCCCGGGCCCCCGGATCAGACGGCCTAACAAACCAGATGTTAAAGGAGCACCCAAACGAATGGGCAGACTTTTGCAAAATACTCTTCAAACGAATACTGAAATTAAAGAAAATCCCTACATCATGGAAGGCCGCTATAATTGTGCCTATTTTTAAGAGGGGAATAATAACAGATCCTAATAATTATAGACCTATAGCGTTAATGGATGTGTTAGGAAAAGTTTTCACCACGCAACTCCTTCAGCACTTAACATCCAGGATCAAAACCACAGGCTCCTTCGACTTGCATCAAACAGGCTTTGTCAGGGGAGTAGGTTGTCGCCTGAACTTGCTAATTTTAAATTTACTGAAGATGGAAGCAATACGGAATGGTATCCCAGTCTATTTAGCATTCATGGACTTAACCCCATTAAAAGCGTGGGCTGATAGAGAGAAGTTGTGGGCAAAGATGGTGAAGATGAACTGTCCGCTCAGGTTGATCATGGCCATTAAAGGGTTGTATTCAGATACACAGATACAAATTTGCCTAGATCAGAATGGTACACTTTCACGTCAGATAACTTCACGTGGAGTCAAACAGGGCTGCCAGCTGTGTGCAACGCTCTTTAGCCTCTTCACTTGCGGATGTTGGAAACTCACTGGAAGAAGTTGTATCCTTTCCACCAAACATTAACGGCAATCAAATAAGCTGGATGATCTACGCAGACGACTTTGTCCTGCTAGAAAGGACCCCAATTGGTCTCCAGCGGAAATTGATAGCCCACCTTGATAAGAATGGCCTTGAGATCAATAAAGAAAACAGAAGTACTGCAACTAAAAAATCTTAAAGGGCAAAAAATACACAAGAAACTATTCCGATGGGAACTTGGAGGAAACATTGAATCTTGTCACTCAGGCCTCTTATCTGGGAGTGCTTATAAACTCGAACATCACAGATGAGCCAATGGCATTGAAAAGTAAAGTCAAGTGTAAAGCTCTTGCGATCCAAGGGGCCGTTCTTAACAAGAACTTTGGGAAATTCTCCCAAAATCCAGTGACAGAAATTTATAAATCCAAGTAATTCCTGTATTGATCCACAGAGCAGGAACCATGCTGGGCTGCCCCAATGAGCAATGGGCACAGTTTGAAAATATTTTTTGGAAGCAAATTCTACAGCTCCCTCAAAGCTTCCCCATGGCCTCTATCCGCTAAGAAATAGGCTTAACCTCAATTGATGCAAGGATAATGTGGAATACACTGGCCTTGTATAAAAAGGTTACTGGATGTGACAATCTACCACAGTTTAAAATTCTAAATACACCAGACCTAAGCAATCGAGACAGCGTTTTTGAAAAATTGATGCAAAACTGTGAAACATTTCTCGAGCAACTCAACACTGATAAAAACATGCTTGAGACTAACCCGGAAGCTGTAAAGGAAAAGCTCTGGGATCTCGATTGGACTGAAACGTGTGAGCGAAGAAACAACCATGTATGTATGAAGGCATACGCTCTGGAGACCAAAGCACTAAATAAATTGCCCGGATACTTGGAGAAATTCCCTTGTAGAACTCGTAGGAAGTTTTTCCTAAAATTCAGGCTCAACCAATTTGCTATCAAGGAGATACGAAATCTGAGATCCAAAAAGCAAGGATCGTGGATATACCATCTGTAGCTTTTGCATAAATACCGAAGAAACTTTAAAACATTTGACAATCGACTGCCCGAATCAAAGAAGCCTCAGAACAAAGCATCTTGGGGCAGAGTTCTGGAAATATAAAACAATGAGTAGTGAGGCGTGGTGGCATCATCTGCTAGAAGGAAAGGAAAAGAAGTTGCTGTTTGCCCTGACCTACTTCTTGGAGGACATGAGCAGGCTACTAGACAATGATGAAGTAGAAATCGCATGATTGGATCAGACGACAGAAAGTTACATATGTAAAAGAGACGGCGGACAGATATGAAATGTGACAGATGGGAAGCCCGGTGGTTGGACGTTCTTAGTTATTATTTCGCTATATCGTCCTCCTTTACGTTTCTCTTTTTTTTTGCTTCTATTACTTGTTTTTTCTCTTTTTAAAAAACATGTAACAAGCTGTATTAAAATATTTTTTCAAAAAAATAGACAGATTAGCCAAGGAAAATACGACATTCTACCTTGTTGCTTCATAATAAAGTTCAAAATGAATAATTGTAATTCAACCCAGTTCATGTCATGGGTTTCACCCTAAGTTAACAGGACGATCCAGACGTGGACCCCTTGCTCTCTGTTCTTAGAGAGGCAACAGTTTCACCTCACTGATGATGCCAAACAAGGCTGAAACACGTGTATGGGGTTACTGATGGTACTCTTGTACAGAGGAGAATTGCCTAGCATTTCGGCGTTGGACTGCCCCTGGGCAGGACAAAGGTGGATATGCGGGGAAATTTCTTCTCTGTGAAAGGGACAGTGAGCTAAAGACTTGGTAGAGTCTCTCCCAGGAGTTATTCACCCAAGAACAGGTCGTTGGGCTGTGTTCGTGCTGGTAGATTCCCAGACCCCCCCCCCCTTTGTTTTGCAGTTTATGAAAGGTTTAATTAAAAAATTTAAGAAAACTAAAAGACAAATGACACTGGATATGTATAGTAACTGCACTCTTGAAACTCTTTAAATATTTGCCAAAAAGGTCAATAGAATATTGCATAAGAATGACTCACTGTACTGCTCTTATAGATGCAAATTCTCAATTTCGCCCACAACTATTTTGAGTCACTCCTTACCTTCTGTTGGATTGGCAGGTTGGTCTTTGCTTAACGCTGTCTGAATGTTGGTGAACGAGGCTGGCGGGGCACACTGCTGCAGCACTCCAATGGCGTTACAAAACTGATCCGCAAGCTGATGAAAAAAAAAAAGAAAAATAATAATAGAGCTATGTTCAACGCAGGTAGCCCCAGGTGAAGCAAAGAACTTTGATGGAATGTGGGATTTTAGATTAAGCAACTTTTTTTAATGAAACATAGAAAAAAGATCAGAGGATTCGCCAGGCTTTAGGCCTTTCACAGATTGAGGAGTCCCATCCTGAAGACCGGGAATATTCAAAATATGTCAAAGTACTTTAAATACCAAGCTCATCTAACCATCTGTATTGTTTTTACAGACGATGCATCCCCAACTTTAGCCACGAGGGAGTGAAGGATCAGAACGATAAAGCAAGCGTGCTCCTAATCATACATACCGGCAACACACGGAAATTAAAGGAGCGTGTGCAACTACAAAAAAGACGACACAGGAGAAAGTCCTCATTGGATCGTCAAGGATTTACATACCTAAACAGAATTCAAAGCCAGGTTTAACTGGGGACGTAAGAGTTCACGCAAAACATTAACTCAGAAATATCATCAACTGTGCAGAACATGCCTCAACTAGGGAACCTATTGTGCAAGACATTTTATACATTTTGAGAAAGCTATTCAACCTGTGGACTACAGGGTTCGAATGAACAGAGCCGCAGTCAGCCTACCTAGCACTAATTTCAATGACTGGGCTTACTCTACCTGCAGACAGATAGTTGAAAAAAGTAGGCCATTTCCACATGGCGCAACATGGAGAGGTTACAAGATCAATTAATGTGAATGAGGGCAATTGATTTTATGTGGGCAAACATTATTTGGCAGAAAACCGAGAAACACAAAAATCAAACCATTTTTAACAAAGGGGGATGTTGCCATTAGTATCAAGATCTTCTGGTTACAAAGTAAGGACTTCATGCTTACCCTACATAACATTGCCTGCCGTTCCCCTCCTTGCCTAATCGTGTTAATTATAGCACTTCAAAACTTGTATTCTGTTTATTTCTAAGCATTCCCACATTTGCCAAATAAGAATTCAGTCTGGGAAAATCTTAAGTCCAAAATCACAATTTTTGCTCTATGGGTGGGATGGGGGGGGGGGGCGACATTTCGCTGAAGAGGGGCCATGGAACCCCTAAATGACATCACGGGACGGGATCATCCCTTTCAAAGACTATTCATTGAGGGCCTCTCACCCCCGTTTGGAACAACCCAGATTTCTCCCCGCGCGCGTTTGCAGCATGGAGAGAGGGATAGAAAAGCTGTGACAAATGTTAGAAGGTGGCTCCCCCATCTCGTTCGACCGGTGTAAAGAGAAGTTCAGGGTAGGGGAGGTCGAGAGGTTCCATTACGCCAAACTTCGGCATTGGGTCTCCCACAGAACGGTTAGGGAGAGCGGGCCCAGAGAGCCAACAGCGCTTGAGAGTTCTCTATTATCCACTGCTCCCAAGGGCAGAAGCTCAACACTCTACCGTCTGCTGGATAGAACGAACCCGGACAAAAAGGAGAAGTACATGCTAGACTGGGAGAGAGACCTAGGCCGAGAGATAGAGATCGAGGAATGGGGTAAGATCTGGTCCAGGCTACACAAGAGCACGCAATGTATCTCAAACAGGGAAGGAGGCTACAAATTCTGCTATAGATATTACATTATCCCAGCTCAGCTGAACAAAGCCAATCCTGAAATTCCCCCAAGCTGTTGGAGGGTGCATAGCCAAAGGCTCCTTATTCCACCAGGTGTGGTCTTGCCCAAAAGCCGAATCATACTGGAGGGAAGTGGCAGACCACATAAAAGCAATACCGGCCTAGCAATCCTGTGAAATCCTGGAATTGTGCTCCTGGGGGAAACAGGGGAGGGGAATTCCCATTATCTGGGCATTTATTGCAGCTATGCACACATCTCCTACTAGCCGCAAAGGTTGCAATGGCCAGGCTTTGGAAAAATGCGAACGGCCCCTCTGTCCCTCTATGGTGGTCGAAGTGGTGGGAAATTGTGGTGGCTGAAAAGGTAACAGCTATTCGGACTGGAAACCTGAACTATTTCTTGAACACTTGGGTGCCGTTCATGGACTACTCCATAAAATACCCATGTCTTACAAGAAGGCCCCCACCGACACGCTGGCTCCAATGAGAACTGAACTGGCAGAAAGGGGGACTTGAGGGACTTTGATCTGTGGGCAGAAGGCCCCGTGGGAAAGTGACTATTACGAGTGCCTCGACTATCTTAAGGCTTTCCTGGACGAGGGAGGCGATATCTGTCAAATTGTGTGTTGATGCAATATTCGACTGGCTACTATGGTAGGTTCCTTTGACGGCCCCATTCTAGCGCGAGGTTGCAGCAGGCCTCGACTGAAACTGCTTCTCAGAGGGTGGTCATTGTTCCCTCACAGGCCTCTACTTCTTCAGAGGCACGGTAATGCCTCAACAGCGGTCACTATATGTTGCATGTCCCTCAAAACTTTATAGCCCAAGACCCCTTACGACATGTACATATAACCAAGCAAACAGATGACCAAGTAGAATTGTTTGGAAATGAGTCTCCAAACCCCCAGAGTTTGCAGAGCTCAGAGAAAATAGATCTGAGCATTACCCGAGGAGAATCAAGGGAGGGGGCTCCTACATACCATGCTTCAACTCAACGGTCCCTAAACAACCCCAGACTCACCAAAGTGCAGGAGATGGAGACGCGCAGCATCGTGCACCACATCAGAGCAGTTTTCAAGAGGTCACCAAACTCTGCGCTGGCCATCATTGGAGATAATCGGAACCATCAATTACTTAATCTATTAGAAGGATGCAATAATTCAGATGCAATGAGAGGGATTAAGAAACCCTTGGAAGATGACCAGACTTGTAATTTCAAACTAAACCGAGGAACAACCTATCAGCCCACATTCAGGGAATATAAAAATGGGCTTGAGAAACGGGGAAGGCGAGAGCTAGAATCATGGAGAAGGCAGGCATGCATACTTGTGCTCCCTTTCCTAAAATTGGGAGTCGTAAAGGAGGGATAACGAGAACGAGTGGTGTCTGCAACAAGGGTGTATACATTTGAGAGAATCCAGAACAGAAGCAGTTCCCCCTGGCGATGCAGGAATGAAAGGTTAATCAGGGCGTTTGGAAACGCGGTCACCACCTCGATGGATTGAAGGTCTTCTGCCAGTGACTCCGCGATAAATGGGAGAGGGACTGAACCCCTGACAGGAGGGTTAAAGAATATGGTCTGCCTGACAAGGCCCTAATGGTAGAGTGTAGGGGTTGTGAGAATACTCATATCTCACACACTAAGAAACCTGAACCAATCCAATGTCTAAGTGAAACCCATCAAGCAATCTGTAGCGAACCAGAAGAAGGACATGGACTATAGTGGGCCATGATTCAATAGAGTTTATTCAAAATGAAAGAAGGCTGCCCTTCTGGCCCAAATGCTATGTGGGAAGTAACCTATCTTGTAAAACAAAACAGAGGGTCTTCGTCGGAGACCAATAGAAAAATAGAGTCTAAATCCTAGCTAACTGGGGGAAAAAAAAGAAAAAATAAAAAAAAAGTGAGGCTTCTGCCTGGCCCAATCATTTCGATTATTTATTTACAGTCTCAAAGTTCCTTTAGACTAGAATGACAGTTCACAGTTTTCATGTAGATGGTTGATTAAGTAGACAAACATTCGCTGTACGGTTTCCTCTTCCCGGTTGGAAAAGAAGGATTCTCCTTAGATTACTTTTCTCAGATATTTACAAGTGTTGAAATCCCTCCAGTGTCGCTTTTAACAGTTCTGTATGCCAAACCTTTGTGGCACTTTGACTTCCCAACGTCCTGTGGCTCTTTGCTGCATCTATTAAGTTGATTGCAGTATGCCTACCAATCAACTAAATAGACGTAGGGTGTCTGTCTGTTCGGGTGTGACAGGTTCTCGTAACCTAGTCGGCTTTTCCAGCCTTGCTGCAAAGTGTTTGAACTCCTTTCAATCAGTTTTATGAAGGACATATGCCTGTCCAGCTTCATCTGTTCCTCATACCTTTGTCAGCTGTCACAGCCTTAGTATAAAGCACGCTCATCTCTTTCGCTCAGTTTTACATAGGGAGTATGCCCATTCAGTCTCTCAGACTCTCGTACCTTTGTCAGCTTTACCAACCGTGGTTCTCTCCAGCAGTGATCATCCAGTCCCCGTAACCTCAACGGTTTTGCCAATCTTTGAACCCAACTTCATAGCCCTCGCTTGCGTTTTTGCTTCAGGAGCGTTTGCTTCCCAGTTAGTGCACGTCTTATCAGCAAAGGCACTTGCCGTTTGGAGCTCGGAGACCGGGTCTCCCTTTTTCACATCTGATCCAAGCATCTGTTGCCAGGCCCACCAGTCCTCTCGTCATCACATCACCAGTTGAACGGTTGGGTTTCCGACTCCATCTTTATCCTGGTCAGAGCCTCTCGCTTAGTCAGAAAACCAGCCTTTCAGCCTCTAGCTAGCGGGTGTCTCTTCCTCCATGCCACCACTGGTTCTGCAGGCTTGCGTGGATCCACACCTCCAGGACAGTCTCTACAGAGGCTCACCTCTGCATAGGGCTTACTCCTCCCTCGGTTGGAGACTCGCAGTCCACTCTGTCCATTTGTACATCATCAGAAACAAACAAAAGAAAGGTGACAGTCTTCTGTGATTATGCCATTGCGATGAAGATCAGCATTACTAGAAGGCAAAAGAGTGAAAGAAGGGTCCTTGTTTGTTATAGTCATCACAGAAGACCTCAAAGTCTTTCCAACTCCCATAAAGGCAAAAATTGTGTTTTGGAATGGGAGTTCCTTATCGGAATGGGAGTCATTGTCCCCAAGAGGGGAGTCCCTCCCAGTGAGGTCCCACTTGCCCAGACCCCTACGCAGGGTCTTGCTTAGCAGGCTGACCTCCCTAGCCTCAAAGGGGGTGGCTCCCCACTGGGACGTAAAGTGCAGATTTGTCACAAACCTCAAAGCCAAGGTCTAGCCAGGATCCATCCAACAACTTTACCCAAGCCAAGGTCTAGACAGGGCCCACTGTAAACCCTGAATCAAATCAAGGGCTTTTCAGAGGTCTACAGTGAATACTGGGGTATCCCAAGATCTGGGGAAAACTCGTTAGAATGAAGAGAAATTTAAGGACAAACAGGTGCATGTCAAAACTCTTGCAGGATGTACAAAGGGTTTGAAGAGCAGAAGAACGTGTGAGGTTTTGAATGAGCAAGGTGTAAATAAAGAGGCCAGTGGAATGAGACCAAACTGAGTAACTTCTACAAGAGTCTATCTAGAGGAATAAGTTATTAATTCTATTATATTACAGGATTTTAAAGAACCGGTTTGTGAGCTTTTAGTTCAGGCCAAATCCTGGAAACATTTATGTTCTTAGAAGAGGGTAGTCTCCTGTAGGCTAAGGTACGCATTAGGATTAGGTGATGGAACTTTGAGTTGATCCGATACATTTTTTGAAAGGCTGACTGTCTCTCCTTGAGACACCCTACTTTACAAAGACTTGCAAAAATAGGCTACCAAACATAGAATTTGGAAGCAAACCACCAAAGATGCACGACACCTGTAGGAAGAACAAGTTACTCTCTTACCTGATAATGTTCTTTCGATGGAATGGTCCGACGACGTATTCCATATCTATGACAGTAATCCCCGCAGCACAGCTGCAGTGATTACTGTCATAGATATGGAATATGTCGGAGGGCCCAATCCCCTCGAAACCTCACTTTAGGTTAATATAACTTAAAACACAGTTTACATTCTTACAGTATTTTCCCTTAGTATTAATGCAACTACTACATCAGAGGCCTACTTCATAAAACAAGCTGAAACCGTCTCAAACTTTGACACATGTATTATTACAAAGCCTACCACAATACTTCCCAAGCATAAATCAGTTTTAAAAAAATTAGTAGAGTTTGCTAATTAAAATGTTTTTGATTAGCAAACAGACCCATTTGATTGGCAATGTTGTACTAATATCGTTAATGTCACCAGTGCACCAAAGACATGAAATGAGCAACAATACAGGGATTCTGCAATTTTTTTTAAAAAGAAATTCTTGCCTAGCACTCCTACAGATACATTGGCACTTAAGAGTGGAGGAGATGATTACTGCTGCACTTTCCCTCCATTAGCACTTGAAGTGAACAGAGAAAAAGAGGATGAAGAGAGCACAGAGGGCAAGAGAGGAATGCAGGGCGAGCTGTGCTTTCATTGAAGAGGGCAACTTAAATAGCTAACTTTGCTACACATGTTATTTGATTAGCAAACCTACAGAATTGCATAGCAAATTGCTATGCAACACTGCTTATTTAATGCATTTCTTACTCATTTTACACAGCAAACTGCATTTGTCTTGGATTCAGGTTGACTGTTAGACAATTTGGCCTTCCTGTGTCCATATCCAATTATGCAGAATAATGATTGCATAGCCATATTTGTATTGCTTCATGCATTCAATTATTAACTACATTTTATTAATTGTTGCATACACAGATAGATTCGTTTTTTGTTGATATACCAAATCAAGTGTTGCATAGGCTGATGCATTTAGTTCTTTAAACTGATACTTCACCTGATTCATTTGTTACATTACACAGCTATTGCTATATAGCTAGAACCATAGCCATTGCAATCAAGGACATTTTTCTTATCACTTAACTCTTCCATAGCGAGGTCCTTTTGTTGGTTAATCCAGCTCGTGTATAGACAGACAATCTGTTACCTTATGCACCAAGTTATCAAAATGTTCACCATTTTGTACAGCTAGACTTATTTGCTGCCTGACCATTTTCATTGTAGCTAAACCAGCCTTGCTTGCATAGCAATATCACATTTTTAGCTCCACAAAGGGAGCCCAAGAGTTACCAAATGAACTCTCTCTCATAGGTAAATGAAACATCCTACCCAGGAATCCTCAACAGTTTACATTACAGAACCCTCCTATCCTCCAGTACACCTCATATAGTTAGACCATATCTTGTCTAAACCACAAAACAGTAACTTGACCAGAGATGAAGACAAGCATAAAAAGCCAAGAGTCCACTTCAGAATGCCTATAAAACAATCAATGTGGTGCAGAGTGGGGATATCGGAGGTAGCCCCATTTGCCACACAAAAACACCCTTGATAGGATTTAGCTCTAGATAACTCCTCAAACAACTTCCCAAAGAACAAAACTAACAACTCTCGCCAGCAACGCATTATGGGGCCAACTATTAACTAATACAAAACAAAGGAAGCCACAACAAACATCAAGCAAACCCTCTGCCGACTGCTAAATCTACACAAGTGGCAACAACTTTCAAAAGCACATCATTCCATGAGACACTATTGATCACGGCTTGCATCACAAAACACCCCTGGGTCATCCCGCACTGTAATCTGGGTGATCAAATGGGATCGCACCAAGACACTGCCCAGCAGTGTTTGGGGATGAAGGCAACAACCAAGAGTCATTAGATGACATTACACAATTATGATCAAACCAATCTACTACCAACTACATGAAGGAACTACAACCAGAAAATGCATTTCAGATGTTTCCTCATCAACACCCACTATCACCAAACACTCCTCCGACATCTATGGTCTTCTATGCAAGAAGACATTAGTCCTTCTCTTTATCACACAAATGTTGCTAATAGGTTCACTCAGCACCCGTACATGAACACCATTCTCATAGGCTACAAAATTAAATTTGTCAGTAGGACAGGCATTAGGATGAGGTAGAATTGCACTTGTTTGCAGAAACCCGATCAAAGTTCTAACTCCAATCTTCGATGTGATTAATGTGCTCTATCTCACACATGTACAACTTTGACCTTCCTTCTCAAATACAGATCATATGACTAAAACCCCTCCTTCACAGAAAAGCCGACTGACTTGGTTGCCAATGGAACATCAACATATCGCCATACTACAAGATTTCAACATCTGGATTAAAAAAATGTGCCGGCAATGTTTCTCTCCACAAATCTCAGCACGCTTCACCCAAAATACTGGTTAAAGAACCAATGCCCAAAACTGGACATAGATTGGGAGTTTTTTGCAACAAGAACTTCACCACCATCTCCTCCCCAGTCTGTTTACATTGAAGGGGCCCTTTTCTGTCCCATTCATCAACTACTCCAAGAAGCAGCTCTTGTGAAACTCTCCACAGGACCCCCAACACTAACAAGAACATGGAAAATGATCCAATGGTCACAAAGCTTGAAACACTGGAGGCATTCAAACCCCATAATACACCCAAACCTCAGAAGGACGCCAGATGACCAACACAACGACATGCACATCTATATTAGCACCTGGCATGGTCCTACAGTGCAGTGTGAGGACAACGTGGTTCTCAGGGTCTAAATAAAGAGTATTGGGGGATTTCCTGGCGTCTATCTGATCGAACAGCTGCAACCAAATGGCTCCCCACATACTTCATTCGATTACACGTACATCGCTGCTGTGCCTTCATCCCTGGTGTGGCAGCCAGTGCAGAGAGAATTTCTGATGGGGCCCTGAAGAAGCGCACTGATCACTCAATGCCAGCGAGTTCCTGCAAGTGCGTCTAGCCTAGAGAACATGGCTTGTATTTTTAGTGCTCTTGACCATGGCTAAGCTTTCTAGATGTATATTCTCATCCCTGCTGGTATGTACTGTCTGGACTGGTTGATTACCGGCTACCTTGGATCTGTTGCGAACACTGTAGTTTGCGCCTGTTGATGCAATTTATTAGACAGTGTTCATTTTATTTATTTTAAAAAAAAAACAGCTTTCCCTCTCTGATGTTTGTACCCTGCTCTGGTCCAACACTCTGAAGTCTCTTCAACAGCCCCGAACCTTCGCCCAGTCACTGCTTCAAACCTCCTGCAAGGTGGCCTAAGGCGGTTTCAGTACTAGGATTCTTTGGCTGAATTATATAGTGCCAGAGTCACCCAAAGATCTACTCTCAATCAAAACTACTTGAGGACTCGGGCTTGCTCCGTGTGCATGCACCGAGAACCCAAATGAGTTTCCCTTCAGTCTCTCACCCTGTGTTGGACACTCAGGAAATGTTCGCATTTTTGGCGATTAGTGGATGCTACCCAATTACTGAAACTCCCCACTTGTCATTTTAGTTGTGCTCTCCAACCGCCCTGCCAGCCCCTGCATTTCCCCTTTTTATTTTGCATACTCGTACCAGCCAGGGAGGTGGTTTCTGGCCTACATAAACTGGCTCCTCCTGAGCTGGTTTTCTAATGGGTGCACTTCACTTTGGGGTAAATCAGAAGGGTAGTAGGGGGCTAGTAGTTAAACCTATTCAGCACAGTCTAATCTTTTCTCCTCTTCTTCCTTGTGGTGTTCACATACTCCCGCTTACCTTTCTGGTCGGTATCCCTTCTGATGCGTGCCACACGTCAGGCAGAGGTTTCCGCTTTGGAAATCTGTTGGGTTAATTCCAGAGAGACACAATGTCTGGATCACGGCAACACCACCTTGGATATCGTAACACCAGAAAAGAGCTTTAAAACCGTCACCAACCGGTTTACCTCTGCCCTCCCCTCAGCACCCAAGCTGAATTGCATAAAAAAAAAAAGAAAATTGAAGTCATAAGCGCCAACTAATGGATGCCGTTCATCGGGCATCATCAGACGTTCACCATCCTTGACATTTACGCCGCCCCTGCTGGTTGTCGCCCGTTGTGAGAACCGAGGGGAGACGTGGGCCGTCAATGTTTGTATTATGTGATGCGAGGAGGTTTTTGAACCACTGATTTGTTGTCCATGCCAACTGGATCTTTAAACGGCTGTGTATGCTTTGCATCAGTGTTTAAATAAAGAATTTTATATAAAGTGTTGGGGGAAAAATAACAATGGAGTCTGGAAAAAATGCTACCTTCAAAGAGACTTCTCACATCATATTGCCACAGTAAAAAACGATCTGAAGAAATTCTTCAAAATAATGCAAGAATTCAAAACTAGTCTACCACTATGGGGGAGGAAGGATAGCTCAGGAGCAACGCGTTTGTCTTGGAAGCCAGACAACGCGGCGCAACAGATTCAAATCCCGATCCCCACACTTAGGAACCACTCCCTGGTATTAAGAATGTTATAAATGAATAATAAAATAAATAAAAATAACCTGAACTAGAAGATTATCACTTCAGCAACAAAACAAATCGAAGACCATATGGTCAGAATAAAACAGTCAAATATTGCCCATTCTCCAACATACCCTTAAAATCCCAAGAAGCAGGGATTCAGATCAATGAGAGGAACACATCTGACACCATGTCCCAAATCAAGTAATGCCGACATTGACTCAACCAGGGCACTCATCCATCTGGACATTTTTACTTTAATTTAACCAACAATTTTTCCATGTTTCACAAACAACCAAAGTAAAATGGAAACCACATGTGAACCATTGACAAAGTAAGCAAGTCAAAAATGGGTGGATAAAGAAAAGATAAGGAAACAATCATGAGGGTTTCCTTATCTAGAAACAATCTACACCCCAAACATATACCCCGTAGTTGAGGGAGTTTAATTCCCATGGGCCAGCTAAGTAAGGAGCGATTACGTTGTCCGGATTTTCAATTAATTGAAGGAACGATAGTTATAGCAGGGTTAAACAAGTCAGCAGTAAAAGGTCTGTAAATATCGCCTTTATTAGTTTGAGAATAATTTTCGAAGGCATCCCAAGCGGTAGAATTTTGCAAGGGTATTGTCCTTAGTTGTTCCTACTTTTTCATTGGCCCAGTTTTCCCCAGATTCTACACCACGGCAGAGCTTTACAGTGAACTTCAAGGTTTTTCCAAGCCTGGTCAATTGTTATCAATATTGCCCTAATACCAGCCATTCCGTATAGCCCGTCCAGATCTGCGTCACCGAATACCAATAACAGCAGATCTAAGGGGCGTTGTACCAATATCTCTTTGCAGAACTGTTATATACAAGGGACTAGCCACAGCAACTAAAGTACCTACATCTCTGCAATTCCTCCAGCATAAAAATGAATAAGTTAATTCTCTGAAGGCGTTGTGGGGTGTAATACCAATAGAAGAATGTTATAAGAACATTCCTTGGTGGTTATGCACATGTAGCTCATTTGAGCCATAGACTAGATTCACGCTAGGAGGCGGAGTAATCTGAATTGAAAAGATCCCTTTCCCTAGGTCTCGCATATCCCAGTTTTTCATCTACAACTGACCTCTCTAATAGCTTATCGGGTCAAAAGATATTTCCTTTACCACAAGTGTCAGTGATCGAAAATTCAAGGGGGTAGGTTGTCTGTTCCCTGCTTTTCGAACTATTGGATTGGAGAGCCAGTGACGGATTTGGCAATATCTGAACCCCTCAGTTTCTTCGAGTGCAAATTTCCTTTAGAATTCTTCAAATGAGATCATTAACCCCAGATTGTAGCAATCTGCTAATTTACCTGGAGAACCGGTTTAATCATTTCCTAAAGGTTGCTTGAAAGAGCCCTGTGGAAAAACTGGGTTTCCTAAAACAGGGATGAAGGGGCTGAGGCCTGGTGGGGGCAGGGGGGGGAGGGGGGAGGAAATCTCCCCATGTTTTCTGTGCTTTGTTGCAATAGCTCAAAGTGGTTTCTAGGAGTGTGCCTCGGAAAAAACAAGCATCCCAACCCCAGAAACAGGAGACTAGAAAGGAGGTATTGAGGTGGCACGTTGCTCAATGTTCGTCCATCCCTTAGGTACGGAAAGTCCAACTCCATAGAAAAATGTGTGCTAGTTTGGAAGCGTATAAAGATCTTCCAATGCTAGGGACACCGACACTTCTGAATGTCTGGAAAGGTATGATCTTGCAGGAGATTCTGGGGGCTTTATTTTTCCATATACATTATTTTGGGAGATGCAATGTGTGCTGGAATGGGATGGGATTTTAATGAGGAAACTACTAAAGGCATGTAGTCCGATTGGGATGCTGGAAGTGCCTTATGGAGGGACAGGGCTTCCCAGACCTTGTCCTGACAATTGTGTGTGTGTGTTTTCCTTGTTTTCTGCCACTGAGGTCCAGCCTGGACCTCTAGCAGTGCAGCTCTTCATTTCATCCTTTGGTGAACATGATACCATTATGTTACCCATGGACGGTTGTACACCCTTGCACCCCTTATGGGTTTTGGGCACCTGTGTGTTGCCCACAGAGCAGGGTATGGGCTGGTGGCAGCTACATGCGGACTTGGCAGTGGCTCAGAGTATCCTCCATTTTGGGATGCCCTGCCATAGAAATCAATGGAGTCCTGCACAAAGGCAAGATAGCCACTGTGGCCTCTTGGTTTCTATTGCTTTTTGTTTCCCAAACTCCTCGGAAGCCCCGACTCTGCTGCTTCCTCCCGACTGGCTGTTGGGTGGGAATACCATGTATGGCTCTGGGGCTACCCGTCATTGACTTAAGCCTTCCCAGGTGTTGTATTTTGTGGGTAGACCCTAGAGTGTGACCTGTGTGAATGGAGCTCGGAGTCGGCTCACATTCTCTGTTGTGGTTGTCTGGTTTGTATGTGACAACAACAAAGACAGCCCGACTGAAATGGACATGAATGTAGTGTGCCGAAAGGCTGGGTACTTGCCCCAAACCATATTCATTGTTATGGGTATCTGGGTGGAGTGAGTGGCTTGAATGCCTGTGAGTCCGATTGGCTGGCTGCCTGCATGCATGCATGCATGCATTCTGTGTGATTGGCTGAGCGCGGCTCAGCCAGAGTGAATGAGGAACGGATGTGTATCTGGAGACCACTCACTTACCAAATTGTTCATAGGCTGAAGTCGAAGCTGAAAGCTGTTCCTTGTAGCCCCAGCTGTAAGAGAAGTCTGCTGCTGCATTTCTTCAATGTAACCCAAAAGCTGTTGCGTCTCACAAGGACTGATCCAGAGAGGACCTGAAAGGAGACCTCTCCCCGAACTACAAGGGACCATTGTGCAAAGCTGCTACTCTTCATCGAAGCATCCTGGAAGCCAGTCCTGTGTAAGGGGTCTTCGAAGTCCAGAAGCGAAGTGCCGAACGTGTCGAGCCAGAGAAGTCCATTGGTGTCACCCAGGGTCCAGAGACGCATTTCGTGACTGCTGCAAGCCATTGCCATCTAGCACCCAGAAGAGGAGATACCCCGGTATAGTGCTACTGGACACCCTGAGCCATGCAAGTTCTAAACTGCCCCTTTTCATACGCAACCTGCTTTCCTTTCCTATTCTATGCTGTTACACCAAACGTAAGAATCCACCTGTGACCTGCCTATTTAAAACTGTCTAGAGTTAGTGCATCTATTACTGGATTTAAGTAATGTGTGGTGCCACAACTCTATTTGCCATTCTAAGTACAAAGTGTTATTATATACATTTGGTATAGGTAGCAAACCTTATTTTAGATAAGGAAGCTGTGTTATCACCTAATAGTGTGTGGACAGTCCTTTGTGGGAGCTTTGGGGAAATACTGTACTTAAGAACCTGCCTGCATCACCTCCTGAAGCGCCTAAGCATGGCTGCTCGTCCACGGTTACCAAATTGAGTGCCTTGCTGTTGTGTTCTGTGCCTTTACCCTATCATATACAGGGCAGAAGTGCAGATACCCCCTCTTTACAGTTATCTTGAGGGCATGTATTCTGCCAAGCGAGATGATGTCTAACAGAAGCCTTGTAACCAACGGGGTAATTCATAGAAATTTGCACGCGGCTGGCGCAGAGTGTGTGCGTGCGAATCTCTGCGCCAGCCGCGTGCGCTAAAATCCATTTCTGCGCACAGCATATTCATGGATTTTAGCTACCAAAACCAGCCGTGGCGCAGCGACCCTGCAGCAGCGCCAGTTACGCCCCCAAGAACGCCCCTCGCGCAGGGAAAAGCCATCAAAATCCCCAATCCAGCGCAAAGGGCTGCGCTAACCCTGTACCAGCACGGCAAGCAGGGAACGTGTATAACTGGGGTTCGCGGGAAGTCTCACACGCAATTGGAACCGGGTGTGTGTATTCCTGGGGTGCGCGGGAAGTTTCACACGCGATTTTGTTGTCAGAGGGGGGGTACGTGAATTTCGGGGGTGCGCGAGGAGTCCTACACGTGAATTGGCATTGTGGGTCCTCCCAGGTGTTCGCTCTACACCCTCCACGGCCCCTGCAGGCAGCCCACACCACAGGGCACTACCCTGCACCCCTGGTCATGTCCCGCAGGCAGCCCATCCACCATGGGCATGCCCCCCAGCCAAGCCACATGTCACCTTGCACTACTGGTCACCAAATCATGTTCCCTTGCACCCCCCAGGACTGAGGGGCACCTGCCAGCAGGCCCCCACTCATGTCCCCCTGCACCCCCCACCCCCACAGCATTGTGGGGCACCTGCCAGCAGGCCCCCACTCATGTCCCCTTGCGCCCCCACCCCCAGCAGTGAAATGCCGATCTCATGACAAACCAAAAGTCAACTATGTACATCAACGCATGTCCGTCACACACATACACTGGTTGGCATTGCTTGTGTAAACCCAATGAGCGAATCCCACACATGGAACTAAAAAAATGAAAATGTATTATGTACATAAAATCAAAAATGAAAGCATACCAAAATATGAAACATGAAATGAAAAGCATGTGAAGAAGATGATGAAAATGATAACCAATCAAAAAAAATTAGAAAGAAAAACAGTCCAAAGTCACCCTCCAACAACGCAAATCCAAAAGGAAATGTTAAAAAAAAAAAAAATCTCCATTGCTTCATGTTCATAATAAAAAAAAAAAAGAGAAATCAATCCATAGTCCAACTATTTACAATCCATTGTACGGAAAAAATAAATCCATTGCTCCATGTCCATAATGCAAACAAAAAAATAAATAAAAAAAATGAATACATGATGATACATCCATTGTCCAAGGATGTAAAGGGTCCATGATCCCAACCAAACAAATTAAACCTACCTAACAAACTACCTAAAAATATAACTATATACAAATGTGTGTGGCATTGTCCATTGACCACAAATAAAAGGAAAACAAAACCTAACTAAAAACTATTTACAGGGGCAGCGGGCTAGTCCGACGGCTCACTTTTGGATGTCCCGGGCCAGGGCATCATCAAACTCCTGCTCAATGTCCTGGAGGCTGTACTCTTCCATGGCCCTGAGGGTTCGCAGGGACGACGGCATGTTCTCCTCCAACTCCCTGCGAATTGCCTCGAGGCACTCGACCCGCCTCAGGGCCCTCCGCATGGAGTTCTACGCCCTGACCATTGTGAGCCATGCCTCTTCTGCCCGCTGCCGCTCCGCATCTATAGCATGGCCTAACCGCTGCCACACGGAAGACACTTCCAGTCCTGTGTCCTCCTGCCCTCTGGCCGATGCCTGCCCCTCCGATGTTGAAGGCCCCGAGCCATGATGGCTCCCACCTTGTTGCTGCTGCTGCTGTGCCTCTGCCCTGGCTCTTGCTGCCTGCACATCCTCCTCCGGCTGGGGTGCAGTTGTTGAGGTGGCCACCCCAGCTGGACGTCAGACTCCCGACTGTGGCAGGTATGTGTCCTCCACCAGCCTGGCCGCAGGGTCAGAGGCAGCACCACAGGGTACCCAGGCGATACATGGGTGGGAAGATGGCATGGAGGACTACTGGCGCTTAGGGGGTTCAGGTGAGATGGGGGGGTGGTCGCAAGGAGGTCCAGCACACGGAGGAATCCAGCACTGGTGACCCGTCCCAGCAGGTCAACGCGGTCAAAGAGGCTCCCAAGATGACGTGCAGTCTCTTCACGAAAAAACTGCACGTCACCTCGCATGCCCAGTTGACGCAACGCTATCCCGGCCAGGACAGGCTCAACACGGTCCTGGATAGCAACGTCAGGCAGGGAGAGGAAGGCCAGTTGTTGTGCGCTCATCCCCTCCATGAAAACGCGTCTGGACGTAGGCATCCCTGCTGGTGCCAGATGATGCAGTGACAGGATCAGGAACAGGATTGCACACAGGCACCTCGGCGGCAGCCTGTGCTGCCTCCTGTCCCTTGTCCTGCACTGCACCACTAGCACCAGTGGAATCCCCACCTCCAGACCCCGTGTGTATCCCTTCCACTGCCTCCTCCTCCACCAAACCCCCTACCAACCTGGATGACTCCATGCCATCTTCCTCCGTCGGACCCTGTGGGGTTTCAGCTAGCCCCTTCTGCTGCCGAGAAGTCCACCTCCAAACTCCGCCTCTTGGACCTACTCTTGGCAACTGCGGCCTGGGACGCGGCACCAGACTCCTCACTCCCTGACGAGATGACAATCTGGGAGGGGAGCCGGGCCTTGCATCTCCGGCTGGCGGGGCGATCCCTGCCGCTGTGCTCCACAGCACCCTCTCCGCCCTCT
Source organism: Ambystoma mexicanum (assembly GCF_040938575.1). Classification (NCBI taxonomy): domain Eukaryota; kingdom Metazoa; phylum Chordata; class Amphibia; order Caudata; family Ambystomatidae; genus Ambystoma; species Ambystoma mexicanum. The sequence continues at coordinate 97,918,203 of NC_090936.1, read as the reverse complement.
TCTTCAGTTGACGCTGCAGACAGGTAGAGATAAAACACGGGCATCAGGGCACTGTACAATGGACTGATACACACATGACAGTTGCACATGAGTGGCAATGTTACTTCAGACACGGCATCACACTCCATGAGACAGGTCATTTTAACTCACACACACGAACATTTCAACAGCAATATTGCACCAGGCAGCACCATCCATATACAGCCAAAGGTGAGCCTGACATCACATGAAACACAAGGAGTGCACTACACATGCACACACGCCACCCCACTTACATGCATGTCTACATCTCCTACAACTGTTGCAGTGATGAGATTGCCATACATGTCACATCTGCCATTCATCCTTCTACATATCAGTGTCACGTGCATCCATGTTGCATCACAGTTGCACACTAGTCAGATACACATACATGCACATGTACACAGTGCAGATACATGCATTATGAATCACCATCCATGCCACAACCATGCCAATGTACATACACAGAAATTCAAACGTGTGCTCCCACACCTGCATTTGCCCAGCATGCTTACCAACACATACACCATCAATGTGTCTCACAACTGAGAGGACTCGCATGTGGCAGCCTCACGCCCATGTTCATACACATCCCTACATGGCCCTACATAAACACATGTGCAACCTGCACACTACTGGCACACCAGGACACGCACTGCGTACTATCAACATGCATGTACACGTACCACTCGACCCCAGACGGGTCTGCCTCTCAAGGATCTGGACGTAGAGCGCTGGGCATATGCGTTCCAGGACCCTCATTTGATGGTTCGACAGCTGGCCCCGGCGCCCCTTGGCATCCGCTGGCTTAGCGAGGCACCGGGCCTTGTTAAGGGTCCTGGACCTGAAGTCCTCCCAGCGCTTCTTGACATGATGTAAGTCGCGGACTACCACCCCCTCCGCGTTGATGGCAGTCACGATGTCCATCCAGATCCTGGTCCGTCCTTCATTGGCGGCGCGCAAACTTCCAAAGAGGGCATCATACTGCCCCAGGACTTGCTCCACCAGGACACCAACTTCGGTGGCAGTGAAGCTGGTGGCCCTCTGCCTCTCTGGCTGGGGGTTGCCAGTGATGCCAGATGGTGTTGTGCTGGACATGGCAACCCCAGAGGCAGGAGTGGTTGGGCAACTGGGTCCTGGGGCTGGGCTGTGGAGCGATGGAATCCCAGTCAGGAGTCTTCGGTTCCAGCAGGGGTGGTCACAGCAACTACACCCCTGGCTGACGTGCAGGCAGCAAATGGCAGGGCACGTGGGAAGCAGGCAGTCAGGCAGCAGCATATGGCAGGTGGGAGCGTGCTCTGGGGGGGGCAGTAATTCGGCCTTCTGGGCAAGAGCGTAGTCTTCCGTGTGTTTTCGCGTGGCCAGCTTGATACGGAGTGATTTGGCACGTGAAAAAATTGCACGTCAGCCTGTAAACGACGAAAAAAAAAGGCCTTTAGTGCGTAAGTTAGATTACGCGCGCGGGCGTTTCCCTCATAGCACGTGATGACAGAGCACACGTGGAAAAACTGCACGTCCGAGTGTCATCGCGTGTAATTGGAGGAAAGCGCCCACGTACACGCGTATCTGCCGTGTACGTGTGGGCAAGTTTAAAAGCTACGTGTAGGACGCCATTTCCTTGTACGTGCTTTTCGTGGAGAGCGAGTGGGTGAAATCTGTACTTCTTGTCGGTTCACACGCGATTACTTCACAGCGTTCCTAGTTCGTACTCCGTTACCTCCGACAGCTCTTTTCTGAATTTTTGTTGGGCCTGTTTCAACAGAGTTCACTTCTTTTGTTCTGTCTCCTCAGACAGCGTACAATTCTTCTTTCGGCAGGTGTGTTGCCAATGCGCACACGCGCGTATTTCTAATGTTCTTTTTCCAGGCAGACGATGAGTCCCCGCACGTACTTCGCAACTGTGCTTGCCCCGTGTGTCCCGTTCCCCTTCAGAGGTCATTGTAAGCTGCGTGTATTACGCGTACGCTTAGTTTTGTGTTTCTGGGTGCCACAGCGTAGTGCGGGTTCATTTTTTCACGCACGTGGTCTACGAGGGGTTGCGTGCACGTTCATTTTTGATTTTGGGCTGCCTGTACGTTGCGTGACCCGTCATCTTCCCCCAGGGGTCACAGACAGCCTTGTTAGAGCACTAGGGTACGAATTCCATCTGGTATCCTACCCCTTTGACCCCCCAATTGCCCAGGACAATAGTTTACTGCAACTCCCATACGCACAACAACATCAGTGCAATGGTTGGGAAGTGACCAAGCAGTAAGGGAGGCAAAGGTGGCCGGCCGTCAAAAGGTGGGCATGGTGGGCGCGGTAGGGGACGTGGCCGGGATTTGCAGGAAGCCCCTATACCCCCCCCCCCCCCCCCCATGTGTGGAGAAACAATCGGGGACACCCATGCCCCCCCCCCCCATGGTTGAGGGAAACATGGCTGACACCATCCCAGCTCAGCCCCTGTTGGACCAGCCCATTGTGGCACCTGACCTGGCACAAGATGACTCCCTGGCTGACTTCCAGGTCAGCAAGTCTAGGCCACGTGTGGCGGTGCAAGTTGTCACCAAGCCACCTTGATCTGGGGCAGCTAGGTCATCTGCTGCCCCAAGTATGCAGGGTGGGGAGGCTGCAGGGGCAGCTGCAGCTCCTTCCGCCCCAGCTCTGACTCTCCCAGCCAGGACAGTGTCAGTCCAGGTCCATCAAACTGACGTTCCCCCTGCCAACATTACCCTGCAACCAATGCCTGCATCAAGACCTATGGTCATTGTGCATTCCCACACTCCTACTGCCCAGTCCACTGGTGATTCTGCCCCTACTGACCAGAGCGGCGTAAGCCACTCTGGCTCTGATCCACCTTTAAAGAAGAGGAAGAAGGGTGCTCTGGCACGACAGGCTGAGGCCCCAGACACGGCTACACACTCCGGTACCTCAAGGAAGCCTTGCTTTAATGATCCGCAACTTGATGCACTTGTGGCCTATGTGTCAGCACATAACCGCGAAATGGTGGTGACTGCAGGGTGCAAGACCACACCTGGTTAACGTAGGGCACACTGGCAGACCATCGCGGACCGCATAAGTGCCCGTGGATTTGTGAGGCGCACAGCTGATTGCTACAAGCGGTGGAATGACCTGAAACGCAAAGAAAAGAACAAGCTGGCCTCAAATCATGCCGCTACTTTGGTGACTGGCTTTGGGTCTCCACAAGAGGACAACGAACTCACTGAACATGAGTCTGTTGCTGGGGCCTTCGTCACAGAGGAACAGATCCAGGGTGTGGGAGAACTACCTGATTATAATGCATTGTCCGGTGAGTGCCCATGCATGTGTGTGTAATGCATGTGTATGTTGTTTGGGTGACGGGTTCTGATTGAGTGCCAGGTGAGGGTGTGTGCGCCTAAGTGGTATGGGTTCCCCATGTGCTTCATCCAAAACATTCAGCGGCCTTTGATTTGGGTGTGACAGTATCCCCTTCTGCCCACAGTAGTAATTTAGCGCAACATTACGGCAGTTGCCCTTGAAGTGGCATCTTGCAACAACATTGTTTGTATTTTTCAGTGTTCGTTCAGGCTGACTGTTTCAATTCTCCCACTTTTGCTACGCATTCCTCAGCCCTATTGTCACATTTGTGACATGCTTCTGTCATTGATGAACCCTACATTGGCCCACATGTGTTACCTTGTTAGGTGAATGATTTGACCATTCAGGCTGATTGAGTATTGGCCTGATCACATAAATTGTTGGGGCCCGTTTGAATATGGAACATGATAGTTGTTTCCTGTAATGTTGAAGTGCACAACCATTGGTGTGTACATCGGCCTGCAATCACTGTAATTTTGTACACTGAATGTGTTGCAGTGTGCAAGTCAATAGGCATAAAATCTGGTCCCGGTGCCCGCAGTGTTGTAATAGAATGGTGTTGTAGACCTCCTTGAACTCTAGCTGGAGGGGACTTACTTGTGCTATCCTCTCTGGGTTGTGACCTCCCTGCGGTTTCCCAGGCCTAGGGTCTTCCACCTCAGTTTCCGGAAATGTTCTCTCCAGATAGATGGGGTAATGGCAACGGAAGCACCGTTGCCGTAAGTTTCTTTGCTCCCACTTACAAACCCACTGAACAATTTTGGGTCTGCCCCCTCAGACCCCAATTCGTAGCCTCCTGGAGTTTCTGTGGCGAGCAAACTCATCCTTTTTGGTTTTTATGAGCTGTCTGCAGTGGGCTCTACGAGACCCAAGCTCAACCCAGTCCATATCTAAGCCATTCTTTAAACAGGTTAAAAGACCTAGCTTGGCTGTCCTGCACTCAGAATCATACCAGCGGACCCCTTTAATAGCGTGTTTTTTTTATTTTTCTTACATGTTTTAGTTACAAGGGGCATTCACTCTATTAGCTTCAGGTAATGCTGAACATCATCTGGCGGCCATAATAAAGATGGACACCACTATGTTTCTTTTGATCCCGTGCATAAGAGCAGCGTGGACTGCAAATGGAAGAGAGACTCCTATGGAGGGAAGAAAGTCATCACTATGCAGAGGCGAGTCTCTGTAGAGCAGATGTCCTGGAGGGTTGGAGCTACAGCAAGCCACGAAGCCAGCTGTGGCGTGGAAAAAGAGTGCCTGCTAGCTGGAGGAGCGCGTTCTGACAGAGGAAGTCTCTCCGGTCAGGAGAGGAACAGACCTGGAACAGACCTGGAAATAAAACAGTCTTCCGTGGTGGCATGACTACTGGAGAACAGTGGTGGGCCTGGCACCCGGCAAACCGATGCCAAGATCAGGGAAAAGAAAAAAAAGGGGTACCAGAGCTCCACACAGCAAGCGCCTTTGCTGAACAGTCGAATACAAACAGGGAAGCAAATGGTCCCAAAGCTAGGACACCAGGGGGAGTTATGAACTTCAGTTTCCAAGATTGCTGGAACCGACAAAGCTACGAGAATCTGAGAAAACGGAACGGGCACACGACCCAGGGAAAACAGAGTGAAAGAGAAAGAAAAAAAAAAAAAAAAAAGAAAAAAAAAAAGAAAAAAAAAAATGGGGTATCCAGGCATTGCTTCGAATGCCAAAGTTTCGAAAAAAATGCATTTTTATTGTAGGTATAGTTTTTTTTAGGGTAAATAAACATTTTTTTTAAAAAATGCATTTTTTCGATGCATTTTTTTTCCCGAAACTTTGCCATTCGAAATGTTTGCATTCGATGCAATCACTAGGAACCAAAAATTGTTATCATGGCTGGAGAAGCCACCAACAGTACAAGTGCTTAAGAGAACCGAACGGTCACACGTCCTATGTATCACCTGCACAAGGTCGGCCGGAAGGATTTGTTGCACGATTTGTTTATTTTTTTACATCCAGCATAAAGTGTGCAAAATATGCTGGCCTGCCCTGATGAGTTTTACTTTCATTGTTGGAGCACGCCCACTTCATCTTCCAAGGTTTGCAGCCCACATGGTGCTTCCTGGGCAGCACCTTCCAAGATGGCCACCCTCCTACCCAGAGCACTGGAGTGCCCTGCTGCCTGCCCCTCACCTCTGCTGACTGGTCCCTCGCCCTCCACTTCTTCTGGACCAATGGGGAACAGGCAGGCGAATAGCCACGAACAAAGGCCCACGAACAAAGGCCCACGAACAAAGGCCCACGAACAAAGGCCCACGTCTAGGCCTGGCTGGACAGATTGCCTCACCATCACCGCAGCACATCTCCCGAAGTCACTGTCACTTGGGGGCTGACTGACCCCTCGCACCAGGCACATCAGAACTTCTGGCACCGGTGAATATCGACTGGCGGATAGGCAGCTCACCTAATTTCGATTTCCTGTGACCTTTAAATCTGCAGTCACTTTTCGTTTTGATGCGTTGAAATGTGCCTTTGCTTAAAATTAAAATGTAGGTATTTCTACATCTGCAGCCACTTCGTTCTTGGTGTGCCTAATGTGCCTCTCCCTGCCACCCACTCTTCTCTCATACTATGTGTCTCTTGCACTTATTTGCTCTGTTCGTTTTGCCTTACCCCCCTCCATAGCTCTTGCATTATTGAAACTACCGTCAGAAACGTACAATAATTACGTCATATGTTGTAATCAGTTTGTATTCCTCCGGTGCCATGTAGTACCTCTAATCGCTTAGCACTTGCCCATTCAGAATGTTCCAATACCCATTAAGAACGTTTTCTCACCCTCAAAGCATTGGAGCCTTTTGAAATGCTTTAAGTGTATAGGCGCTATATAAAAGACCAATAAATAAATAAGATGGATGACTGAGCTTTATGCCAAGGCTGGCAAAGCCAACCAACGCCCCATGTGGAACAGAGTGAAAGGAGTATCAACACTCTGCAACAAGGCTAGCCAAGCCAACCAGGTAACGAGAGCCTGTAACGGAGTGGGCAGAAGCCCCAAGTTTATGAATTGGACTGAGAACCAATCACCCTGCCAAAGAGTCACAGGGCTTTGGGGAGTCCCAGTGCCAAAAGGGTGGGATACAGAAGTGTGTTTAAAATACTCCTGGAGGGATTTGACCACTGATACAAAATGTGGAGAAAAATACTATAAGAGAAAGGAAGACAGTACAGATTTGTGTTTTTAACCTTACCAATATATTTCAAAGGAACTTTGAGACACAGAATAAGTCGCAAACGAGTTGGGCCAGGCAGAAGTCCATTCTGAGGTTGTTGTGCAAGCCTCCCTTTTCCCCAAAAGTGTTAGGGCCAGTTAGTTCATTAGGATTTGGACTTCAGATTTCTTTACTTCAACAAGCACCCTTAGTTTTTGTTTTCGAAGGTAGGGAACTTCCCTCATAGCGATAGGGTCAGAGAGGCATTTTTCTTTTAATTTAAATAAACCACATTAAAACATAACCAACTGTAGCTAAGAGTCCTTCTTGTTCCCCACACCATACAGGAAACCATTCAGCAAGAGAGATCAACATTTCGATTCTTTCAACATGGATTGTTTCACGACTGGGCATTGTGAGCTACAAGTATGGAAACCACTCCCGCCTCCCCCCATTTCTTTCAGATTTGCTAGAGGCAGAAAATTGGGTTGAGAAGTCATTATAAAGCCACCATTCAGCTTTGGAAAGTAGGTGGATTTCTTGCAGGCAGATTATTTTGGCAGCTAGTTGATTTAACCCAAGATATTTCTATGTTTAAGCAGCGAGTGGAGTCCCTGCATGTTGCAGATTTATTACAATAGGATGGGCAATGTCAGTAGGGGTCCTTCAACGGAGTTCCATCTATATATATATGCTGCTTCGTATTAGCAGGAGTGTCTATTCGTGGCAGTCCCACTTTGGGAGAATAAAAAAAAAAAAAAACTTACAATTAAGCATGGAAAGCAACAAATATGTTTTAAGCATTACATTGAGCTGGAGGCAGGGGGAGAAATTTGCTCCCCACCATTTGGCTTTAAAAAAGGTACAATTAAAATGTAGAAACTCAAAACAGCCCATTGATACTCGCTACTCAGTCTCATGAGGTTTATGCAACCAAGAGCAGCGCTAACCAGTTTTAAAGGTATTGGGGCAGTAAGGCTGGAGGTTACAGGTGTACCTGAATTAAGTGAATTCAAGCAGTCGGAGAGGATGACATTTTTATTTTTCCAGCCCAGTTCCATACTTTGGGGGTTCCGATGGAAGGTGGCTTCCTGAGACATATTGGAAGAAGGGTTAATGAGTGTTCACTTCTTGTGGTACAGGATCAACCGTTTGAAAGTGAAATTTAGAGAGCATGGAAACAACAATGATATGCAATACCATTTTGTCCAAGCTAGGCAGGGACATCCCTAAATGAGCAATTTACTATTGTTTAGAGGGAGACATGCTGCAACAATAGTATTTTGGAATCTTTGCATGTATGGTCCTTAGCTCTGGCTAAATGCACCTTATAGTAATTTACTCCGGTTAAGACAGAGGTTATATGACTTTATTTCGCTGAAATGTGGCAAATACTAACAACGTGCTCTTCCTCTGGAAAAGGGCCTCTTTGAATAGGCCGTGGACAATGGTTTCCAAATCTTGGTCGTGAATCTGAGCGAATATGCAAATGTTGTTCATCCTACCTCTAGTTTCTGCCTCTTCTTGCTTCAATTGTAGTACCTCATTCGAGGATTCAATGGCTTGGACTCTAGGGCAATTCAGCCAGCTCATGCAATTGGCTGGAGGAAGTGTTTTCCAGTTAATCTATCTACTTTTTAACGGCGAACACTTGCGGTCTGTCACGCATGCCCTACACCATGACACCAGTGCCCCCCACATCTGCCCTCAGGCCACGCCACAAACCTGATTGTTTCCAGCAGGTTCGTAAGGGCTGTGAGCAGTCTCTCGGACCACAGTCCAGACTCCATCGTGGTTACCAGGATGTACAAGGTCAGCAACTCACCACGAATCCAGCTACGAAACTAAAATCGGCATTTGTGGCAGATCAGCTGCGGCCACGCTGGAAGTTGCCTTGGAGACTGGACGACACTTACACCACTGGTTTACATGGTCACGTGTTTCGGACTACATCAAGTGACCATGTTACAGAAGTAGTGGGATAAAAACGCCGGAAACATCGAACAAACGCTCATCAGCAGTGATACTTCTCAGCGTGCAGCGTTTGAACTACGTTACTACAGATTTCTGGACTTCGTCTCAGTTTCACAGACTCCCCTTGATTACCCCTCGGCTACAGCAACCTTCCCAGGCTTGATTAACTTAAACAGCTACAGACCTCGTACGGATCTCCAGACTACTCTACAAAGAACCTCCCTTCTGCATTTTTGGCTCTGTGTTTGACAAACTTTGGCTTCTGTTCTCTGGACTGCTTATGAACAATCCTTGTCTGTACCACGCACTCCTGTTTCCATCAGATATCAGGTGTTTGATCTTCTGGAACCTCACGAACTAACCTCCTGCACCAACCCAGTGGTGGGGAAAACTACCCAGGCATCTTGAGGGCTCTTCCCTTACTTAACTTTCCCAGCATATCCATTGGTAGGTGACAGTTTCAATTGGATTTGGCTATTGTACTCGTGATTGGTCTGCTAATCCCTTGTTTTCCGTTTCAGCCATCTGAGGACGGAGGCAATCATGGTCCAAGCAAGAAAACCAGTTGCGGCACACGGGGGGGGGGGGGGGGGACGGCACACACACACACACACCACACACCACACACCACACACACACACAACACCCCCCCCCCTAATTAGCAATAAAAGTACACGAGTAGCCAGAAAAACAAAAGATTATTACATGCAGCCTCAGCTGGGTATAACAGAAGCATCATTCAACGCGTCATTATTAATATTAAATGGCGGTTTTTATAGGCGTAAGTGACATCACAGCTTTAACAATGTTTCAAGATGCATGTAAATTATTATTCACCCGATTGGACAGTAGTTCTGTCCCCCTACAGAAATCTATGCAATATCTAGCCCTATTGGCATAACCTACACTTTGTGACCAAATCGGTAACCGCCTCTTAGTTCTGATCGAATACTCAGCTTATCAAAACTGCTTTGTTTTCATTGGTTGTTGTAGCTTATTGCAACAGATCTACCTATTGGTCATTTCACCAGGGTTCCATGGTGGGTTTCTTCACCTGCAGACAGTGTGGCAACAAAACCAAAAACCTTTCTCATGGAAAACAAATGTTGGCACCCTCTGCTCACAAATGACAGTTAATATTGCAGCTTTCTTTCAGAAGCAGGTTTCAACATCTGGGACATATTCTTCCTTTCTCCATCAGGGGAGCACGCAACCCACTGAGAAATACTTCTTGAATACTGCTCCAAGACTGTGTACACATCTTGAATGTGCATGTATGCGTGGGTGGTTATTGGTTCTTGTGAATATATTTGTTTAAGTGAGATAGCAAAATAGTTCATATATCCCTCACCCTTCCATGGTCCCCTACCACATTCCCAACATCAATGAAGCATCTCCTTGCTTCTGTTGTAATGAATCCTTTAATAGTCTTAGTCAAAAGTACCTGTGTTGCATGGTGCTAGTAACTTCAATCTTAAATGGGAATTTTCTGCCAGGGGACAATGCATCTCATACCCGATTAATTTCAACTGGTGCACACCTCAGCACACTGCCTCGCTCTCACCAATCTGTGGCCTGCAACATATAATTTTTAAATAATGTGTAACATTCTTGGATAGGATTTTAATAGTTTAAGGTTTGGGATCCTGCTGCACCCTTCACTTCCAACCAATCCCTGTGCGGCTTTTCGCATCTTCCCTCAAGGTTCTGACCTTGTCTCTAGTAGTGTCTGGGACAAGCAGGAATGAAGTGTACCACTGGAAATCTGAATGTTTCTCTGCAGCCTATTTTTCCAACTACTGCAAAAGGCTGCTTTTCAAAATGCATTAACTCCAGAAGCTACACACTGGCCTGTCAGAACATGTATTTCTATAGGTTCCCCACTATTTTCTATGACTGTTGTCCATTATACTTCTATGAACAGCTTTTCAGCTATAGGAAGTGCCATGTGCTCCTTCCTTTGCGTATGAATTTACCCTACTTTTATTGCACTGTTGCATAGTCATCCCCTACATTACTCTACACGCTTTGCACCCTCCATATGTTAAAAGCTTCAGATTTATATACTCTGCATTTCTTCATTGACTGCTCTCAGAAATTGGCCTATCCCTTCGTCAGCTTCGCATAAGACCTAAAAGTAGTGCACAATAGCAAAGTAGCTGGCTTTCTGTGTGGATCATATCACATGCTAAAGGAATTTCCAAAACGTGTACTTTCTCTCACGTTTGAGCCAATCAACAGGGTTGCAGCTTTTTGCGTTAGTTCGATAACACTGCTGAATTTCCTTTAAGTCCATCAGGAGATTTTGCCAGTCTAATTGTGACTGGGGCGTCTAACAATACATCCTTATCGAGGCTTATGAATTTCTGCTGAGGTTTGTGTCTCAGATCTTTTAGGATTCTCTGTACCTGTAGCCAGAGTAGGGTTAGGATATCTGTTGATTTATTCTTCTTGCTAGGTTTAGCAGGATTACTCGTCGAGGGGGTTAAGAAATTGTATGCCAATTACTTCACACTCTGAGGAACAACCATCAAAGTGGGCCTCCAACACCAAGGAAGACAATCCCTTGGTGCTGTATAAGGGGCCCAGTGTGTTGGTGATGCTGTTCTTTACTTCTACCAGACTGTTGATGTTCTACTGCATCTCTTCTTGAGCTTCATGGTTAGACGTGATGACAACTGGGACCGTAAAGCAAACTGTGCGTTCGCCATCTTCTGCTTCTAATGGGATGCTACTCTGCTTGGTTTTGTTTCGAAAGAAGGTACAGTTTGCTGAGCTTGATACACCAACTGGAGCATAATGACTGAAGGCCCAATTCACAACGCAAGGCCTCAACCGGGACGGCTTTTCACACTCCCAAAATGGATCTAAGAATTCTTCCCTTCAAGCCACCTAGCATGTTGTTCTGCCAGAAGCTCCAGACCATACATTATACCAGGGACTATGCTGGTGGTGTAAACAGCAAGAAAACCTTCCATATTATCCATGCCCCATTTTTTTTACAAATTGTTTTATCATAGACCATTTTCTCAGGACTTTATTTGTAACAATCTTCAAACATGGTGGAAGTGAGATGCGTACAGACGAGAAAGCCCAGGTATATGTAGCCATCCCCCATTTCTAGCGGTACATTATTTAATTTCCATACACATGGTCCTTTCCCCCTATTTTATTCCCTTCCCAATATCATGATCTTAGTCATGCTAATCACGGGTTTATTCTCAGTCGCACAACTCTATGCGTTTATTGAGCACTGGAACCCCATAGGTGTGCAGTCTACGAGTACAGTGTCGTCCGCGTACATTATACGCAGATCCAGCTCATTTCCTATTCTGGGAGGAGAATTACATATGTTTGCCATTTTCTCGTCCAAATCAGAGACATACAAGTTATATAACAAGGTGACAAAGCGCATCCCTGTTTCAGTCTGATGTTGGTGTTGCATGTGGACGAGTTTCCTCCCTCTTGGTTCAATCTCATTATTACTGAGGTGTCTTGGTATAAAGCTTTCACAAGATGGAGAAGCGAGGAGTCCAGTCCCCATTTCTGCAATTTTGCCCACAAGAGAGGTCGGGAGACTGCGTCAAAAACCTTTGTGTAGTTGGCATATCAGACATAAAGCCTGCGTCTAGAGGTAGCCATCTCTGCAACCATATATTGCAACGCACAGACACTGAATAGTGCTGTGCGATTTCCTGATTCCCATTTGGAATTTCTTAAGTCTAGTGCTGGTCGCAGCCCAGACACTGCTTTTTCAATAAGAATATTCTTTGTACAATGTTGCCACTTGCAACCTTCGTTTCCACACAGACCGGTTTGGTATCAATCTCCCCAACACACCGGCTGTGCCGACTTCAATGGTGCTGCTTTGTTGTAGGAGCCAAAGACAGTACCACAGTGCCAACGATTCGCCCAGTTTTGACTGCCGATGCGGGAGAGCCCCGGGTACCTCCGACACACAATGCAGGATACTTCAGCTTTGATTCCAGGTCTTAAGTTTCTCATTCTCGAAGGCTCATAAAGATTGAAAAGGTCAAGGGCACTTGTTTGTTTATTTGGTAATGCGCTCCGAGCCCGTGGGCATCTGGGCGCAGCAGTACAAGAGGACTCGAAACTTAGTTACAATGCCTGACACAGGCTAATTACAGAAAAACAGTGGTCACTTACAATAGGTGATACAATGCATAAAGAATAACAAGGGTTAAGCGCATAAGAATAACATTTTAACAGGTTGTGCCGTTTCCGCTAGGGTGAAGATCGTTGCATGTCGTTGCTGTGCAGCCATTTGATTGTCCTTGCAATCCTCCTGGTCTTGCCGTCTTCCACCTTGTATTAAACTGTCATCTTGGAACTGCTGTTTCCTCGTGGGCTTTGCCTTGCTCAGATTGTGCTTTTGTGCTCCGCCTTTTATCCATGTGTGGGGGGGGGGGGGAATGTGATGGAAGTCGTGTGTGTAATGATCAGTAATTGCCCGACCATTGCAGTGGCAAACCTCAGGTATACGCTCGGGTGTTAATCCACTTTCTTTCACAGTGTGCTGTCCGTGGGAATGTGTTAGTGTTGGAAAAGGTGGGGGTTGAATTCCCAAGTATCCTACCAGGTAGGACGGGGTAAAGGTGTTACAGGGACGGGGATACTGCATCTTACCATCCAGTGTCCCACTTCCACTCCCAGAAGACCCCTCATCCAGGTGATCCTCAGGCAATGGTCCACCCCCAAGTAATGGCTGTGTCCTACCACCTGAATGACAGATCCCAAAGGCACTAGCGAGTGAGACACCTTCAGGTGTCTCATAGTTCGATGAAGAGCGTAATGTGCCCCTAAATAGATCTCCAATTCTGGCCTTATTATCAGCAGTGCCTAAACCGAGCTTCATTGCATCTGCAGATTTAACATGTGTTCACCTGTTTGACAAAAATATTAAAAGGGAAATGCACAATCCACTTCTCTTCTAAGTTAATTGATAAACTGGTACATGAATATCAGAAAGATATCCTGCTATAAGGGTTTGAAAGCTATTATCCTCAACAAATAAGATTTGCATGAACACTTTACGTAGGAATTTGACCGTCACCTGTTATTTTGAAAACAATGGAGGGATGCATGTTAATAGAGACCAATCTTCATCAGGATGGGAATGGCTCACTGCTGCCCTCCTGACCATTTCAACTTCCAGATCAGTTTTCTAAATACAACCAGTTATCCATCTGAAGCTGGAACTCGCATAGTTAGAATTAATTTGTTCATGGCGATTTGTGAACTGCACTGGGCAAATAGGATATTGTATTATTGCAAGAGACTTGGTTGACTGTGTGCCCAGTGATGAGGGGTTTACTCTGAACATCAAACCTGCAACAACAAAAAACGCCATTCCAAGTGGGGGACCAACAGGAGGTCTCTTAACTGCTATAACGATTAGTAAGGTCGTTCCTTGCGCAATAGTCAGAAATTGTTGATTGTAATGAAAACATCTTACATATTTTGATACTAAAAATGTACTTCAACTGTCCGATCAGATATGAATTATCAAAATATTTTCAATTTCATCAATTAAAGTGGCAAACGCTCTACATTGAGAGTCCAATCATCATAGGTAGTGGCTGTTAGCAAAGATTCCCATTTATGTGTAATTTGCCCTCCAGTTGTGAACCCCCCCCCCCCCCAACTTTTTTCTGTTGTCTGACAAGCCTAGCCCTACTTGCCAGTGGAGCCCAGCCTCCATCTGTACTCCGCTGGGCTTTCGCTCACTTTGTTATGGGGAAACTGACATGCCCTTAAAGACAGCCAGCAATTCTGAATCGATGATTCAGTCTTGTTGTGCCAACCACAAACCTCAAAACTCTCCGATAGGTACATGATCGTATGCGTCCTGCAGGTCCAGGGACGCTAGGAAGTCCCAGTTCCTTATCAGGATTACCTTGTGTAGGCGCCCGATTTTCACCATTTGATTGGCCACATGCAGATTCTATCTCTTCAGGTATGGGATACATTTGTATTTCCTCAACGCTTTTGGCACAAGAAACACAAACTAAAATACTGAGGGGGAAGTGGAAGAGAGGGTGTCTGCGTGTACAGATGTGTGTGGACTTGGTGTGTACTGTGCTGGAAGGTGGTGGTTAAGGGGGGGGGGGACAAAAAAAAAATGAATGCTGTAATATCACATATAGCCACTGCCTGGCGAGAGCCTTTTACTCTCCTTGAAGAGGATAAAGCTTAGCCACGAACCTAGGGATGCAGACCTTCCCCAGGTCCTTGCAGTCCCATAAATCCCCATCCTTTACCTCCTGCAAATGAGGAAGGCCAGTCTTTCCTGACTATTGTACTTATTGTTCCTTTGCTAGTAAAGGCTTGGAAGGGCGCCCCTCGAGTTGGGCTTGCAACTGGTATAAATAACTATTGATTGCTATTCAAAGATGGTATATACTTCTCTTCATATTTTGGCAGTTTCATTAGATTTATAGCGATTGGAGTACAACCCGCTATTGTTGATTAGCTTGTACTGGAACTCTTTAAAATACTCCATTGGTGAGATAGTCGATGACATTGACAGATGCCTAGAATACGCATTCACACTTAATATCAAATTTGAAGTTATTGTCGGTGGGGACTTCAACGCTCTATGTAGGGAAAGCACAAAGTTAAAATAAAATGCTCACTCAAAGATTGAAATAGATGCAACAAAGAGGTGATAAATGGCGGGTATTTTTTAGCGATTGGGAAATATAATTTGTCCGATTTAATGAACCAACACTTGGATATACACAGAAAAGAGGTACAGCCAGCTCTATGATTGAGTCTGATTCGCTTATATCAACGATTGATAGAGTATACATAAAAGATTTTATAGGTAGTGATCACGCTCCTATAAAATTGTTATTGTCCATAAAATGTAATTCCCATGAGATTAATGATTTCTTGCGGGCAATAGAGCCCAAGCGAACGCAAATTTCAATTAGATGGAATCCGCTAATTTGTAGGAAATTAGTAGAAAAAGTCTCCTACGAGCTATATAGCAGGGATGACTTTAATTCACCAGAACTAAAAGATCCACAATATTGAGATAAAATAGTAGTTGTGGCTATAACAAATGCATTATCCGATCTCTTAAGTAACCAAAAATCTCCTATGAGCAAATCACGGCATCCATTCGACTTGGATATCAAATGTTTAAAATGAAAGAAAAATAGAGAATTAAGAAATCTAAAGAGAACATATTACAGAGACCCAATTTGTATATCTCAAAAATTGAATTTCTCAAATCTATGAGAATAAAATCAAAGTATTACATATGCACCAACACAATAACCATAATTGTGAGATTATCAGAGCTATTTGTAAGAACAACAGCAGATATGTATGGTCTGCAATTAAGAACAATCAATCTGTTAACGGTATGGATTCAAAAAATATCAAAGCCGAGATATGGAAGGCCGTCTTCAGTTCAAAGTATAAACTACCCTCACGTTTTGCTCTTAATAAGTACATAATTCCAGTTAGAATAACAATAAAGTTTAAGAGGTCGATTACTGATATCGAATGGGGCATTAGGAAATTATCCAATTCTAGGGCTGCTGGATCCGACTGCATTCCAACAAGCGTATACAAGGCAACCCCGAAATTTTGTGCTAGGATTCAGTAAGATTTTGATTTCAGGAGTCATTCCAGAATCATGAGCGACCGCTATTCTTATTACCATATTCAAAAAAGGAGACCCGCCAAGACCTGAGAATTAATCGGCCAATTTCACCGACTCATGCTGCAGCCATCTTAGTTCTGGTTGAAATGGACAAGTAACTGGTAATTCTCAATGCATATTCCAAATCTCAAATAGGATTTAGAAAGGATATGAGCACAACTTTGAACGCAACAATCATGGCCCATTTACTATCAGTTACCAAATCAAAAGAGCCTAGTACTCCATATATATAGCATCGATCGATATGGCGGCCGCTTTGATACGGTTGTGCGCAATCTGCTGTGTTTAAAGATGCATAAACTTGGTATTCCAGCTTATTTAATTAATTGGATCGCCAAATTCCATCAGAATACATCATTTAAGATTAGAATGACTAAGGAGGGCACATTAACCGAATCAGTCAGATCGTATTTGGGATTAAAACAAGGATGTAACTATGCAGCTACGCGGTTTAATTTATATTTAAGTGATTTAGACGAGATCTGGAATACCAATGACATATTTCCTGAACGTCTATATTTCTTGAAATTGAAATAGCGTTTGCAGATGATATTCTTTTCTTTGATATGACCCCAGCCGGTTTACAGAGAAAATTGCAAATGTTTTCCAAACATGCATTTCAGCATAGATGAATTAGGTTTCAAGTTAAAAACATTATATTTAATGCAGGTACAAAAATGAAAAGTTTTGTATGGAACTTTGACAGTAAAGTGATTAATCACCCCAATTAAGTTATTTACCTGGGGTATCGGTTGAGTAATCTCTCAATTATGAATAACTGGTTAGAATATTTACACTGCAAGGCTAGACCGCTTTTGAGTCAGATGAGGGTCATATTTGTAAAATATTGTACATTTTCTGATCCCACTATAGAATTTTGTGACCTTAAAGGTTGAACCCGTTTTATTGTATTCTTTGGATATTTGTCTGCACAATGTGAAAGGTCAGCTCAACTCACTACAGGGTAAAATGTTGAAATCAGCACTCCAATTGTCTACAGCTATTCCCAATTGTATTATCCATCACAAATTAGGTTTGATTTCTCTTGCATTTAGATGGGAATGGAGAGCTCTTGTAAATTATAGTAAAATTATGAATTCACGGATTTGAATAATATGATTAAAAGGTTGTAGCTCAAAGTTCCTTGATGGCATATGGTTCAAGAATGAAAGCAATTTGAGGAATTGGGCTGGAGTCAAATGGACCTTTATATGCGACCTTGTCATGTAAAATAAAAGCTCTTTGAACAAGATTGGAACGTGACGATCTATGAATTAGGAAAGTTGAAAAGACATACAAGGAATGTGCGAGTATCCGCGTAAAAGGGAAGGATGTTGTTTGTACTTATCAATATTTCCTTGTAATATTGCACATAGGCATTATCTGAGATTCAAACTGAATCAGTTACATACTTTAGAAAGGATTAAGCATTGGGGTCTCTTGAGAGGCTCTATCAAGAGGGTGAATTGTTGATTTTCAAACTGCACTGAACCCGAAGAGACCTTAAAACATCTGATTTTGGAGTGTCCGTTTTTTAAAAACGTTAGAACCACTTTGTTGATGCGATTGTTATTATCAACTATGTAGACTGTATGGAGACCTTGTGGAATAGAATGATGCTGGGGCAAGGTAAAGCATTAATCTTTGCTCTCGTTGCATTCACAAAGTTGATTGATGATGAATTATTACTATTATAATCAATGGGTACTTAATTTAGTTTTATCAATTGATGCGTTTTAGTATCTGTAATTATTGTGTTTTATGTGTCATTTTTGAGAATGAAATGTTTAAATGTGCAAAGACTTGAAATGTTATGGTATAATGAGATAATACTGGAAATTATTTTTGTAAAGGTTTATACTTTGAAACCCAAAACAAATTAAAATAAGCGGCCAGTCTTTAAGATGTATTTAAACTGGAAAGGAGGTAGTCTACTATGCCACCACCACCTTATCAACTGGCTCCTGCCCCTCGAAGCCCATATATTCTGCCACCTGCAAAAGTACTTTTCAACCAGACTCAGATCTTGCTCTTCTGGGTCCGAAGAGGAAGACTCCATTTACCTTCTTCCTGTAAAGCTTTATTGAAATCTGTAGCATCCACTTTTCAGATGTACCCTTAGCGACTTTCCTCGATCTATGAGGTCTCTTCCTTTCAGGGGAAGTTGATCTGGAATAGGAGGATTCCTCCAAGTGCTTTCGCATCCTCTTTTTGCATTTTGCAGACTGCAACACGGCTTGGAGCCTGTCTCCGGACACCCACTCATCTGAAACAACTTGCTTGAATAATACACCAGGACTGCAACAAGGGTTTACAGACCCCGCTTTTGTCTCTTAGCAATGCGTGAAAAGACTGCGTCATCATGTTGCAGCATGCACAAACAATACGCTGGTACTGCAGCAAGAATGGGAACCCCCGCTCGTCCCCTACCAACAAGCGAGCGTGCCTACGTTCAAATGCTGCGGGTCCCTGAGCCTAGCTCAAGATGGCCACCGATCTTACCGTAAATGCCCTGGAGTAGCAATTCTGTGTACAGGGCGAGATGCATGCCGCTACTGCTGCAGCCTGCAGGTGCTTTCTCTTGCTTAGTGCCCTCTGTCCAGGAGGGGCCCCTGAAGAGTTTACAGCCATCTGCAATCCAGCTCAGCAGGATACACAGACTGTCACATCCAGCTCAACCGGAGCCCTTCGCCCAGCAGGGGCCCAGGGAACCATTCAACCAAACACCCAGCCTGCCAGCCCAGCTGCTTACCTTCCTTGGGGGAAGCCTGGGACATTGCCCTTCAAAGCTCAACAAAGAGAGGATTGAATAGTAAGTAGCACAGCAACTCATCAGAGAACCTGCCTTTAGGCAGGAAATTTAAAAACAGAGGAATGCTGGGTGTTAAACTCTCATGAATGGGGGAGGGCCATGGAAAAGAGTTCCTGTCTGGGAGGCCTCATAAGTAAGTACTGGACGAGGAGGTAATGCTCATTCAGACCAGAAAGTATAGTCCCACAAAAAGTGTCCATTAGTATGAGAGAAAATAAAACGAATTATGCATCACAAGAATATGGTTGAAAATACCATTGTATCAAGAAGGTGGTTAATATTGCGGAAGGCGGATTCCAGGATGGCAAGCGAGTGGAGAGCACCGTAATCGATGCTCTCCCGAACCTCGGGGCCTTTACAGTTCCTTCAGCGCTTCAGTGCCCTCCCGAGGCATCAAAATAAGGACGTGGAGAAGTCTGAGCAGACAGGGGCTACCTAGCCCACCCCGGCCCCGAAGTAGAATGCGAGCTCCAGGAGTAACGAACACCACCGGACCCCAGAAGGTGGTCCTGTTGGCGCTGGATGCTGAGGAGGGAGCTGAACATGGCGACAGAGGTGGTGGATGTAGCCTTGCAGAGGTAAAGATGGGAGCGAAATACAGAAGAAATCTTCCAGTGAACAGACAAGCACCCTAGCTCACAGAAGCAGCAGTGCGAGGAACTGGCACTCTCCAGAAGCGGGAATAACAGCCCGGTATGGAGGCAGCCGTGGGTTGCCCCAGACGTGGGGGGGGGGTGGAATCGAAAGTCGGAAGGTACCGCACAGGACCCACAATCAGCCTGACAGACCGAGCGGAACGCTCAAAGCAGTAAGGAGTGGGAGAGGAAGAGCACTCCCCCCTCAGTCCCCCCAGACCCCACGGGTGCAGCAGCTGGCCTTGGACAAGGCAAAAGGGTGAGCGGCAGCGGAGGGACCCATGATTGGGTCTGGGGGGAAACCGGGAGTGACCTCAAGCGGAGGGCCCAAGCGGACAGTGGGGGGCACAGATTCCACTCTAGAGGAGGTGAGGAGTCCGGAGCAGGGACCCGAAGGGGTGTCCAACTCGAAAAAAAATAAATAAAAAAGGGCAGAGACCAGGTTACGACAGCGTTGAGTGGCCGGAGCACCACGTGAGGTAGCAGTAACCCTTAAAGGGGGACAACCAGAGAGGGAAAGGCCTAACTCAACCGCCTGGGCCTCTAGGGGAGAATCAGACATTTTAGCAGTACCCGGAGGTGGAGGAGAGGGGGTGGGGGGAGCAATAGATCCAAATAAAAGCACGGGGCGACTCAGCAAAGGCCCCCCCGCCCTCACCAACAAGCAAGTGAGCATAGGGTGGTGAACCCCTCCAGACAGGGCTACAATACTCCACACCATTACAGGCACTTGGAAGGAACAGGCGGAGAAAAAAAAAAAAAAAAAGTGCATCCTCACACAGCAAGTGAGAAGCGGAGAGTAGGCCCCCAACTGGCCGGAGGCAGGATAACAGAGTGAAAAACTACCTGCGAAAGACTGATAATGTCCAAGATCAGAGGGAAAGAACAGACCTTAACCCAGAAGGGCCCCAGAAAACCTATAGAGAGCAACCTCCAGAAAATGTGGAGCAAAGAAGCGACCTCCCCACAGGGAAACCTAACATGCCAGGAGCAAAGGGACCAGGGAGATCACCAAAAGAAGGAAGGACTAGAACAAGTGAAGCAAACAGGCCTTTGCTAACAGTGCGAGGAGTCGGACGTGAGCTCCCTCTGTGGACGCAGCTAATATCCTGAGTCTACTGCCTGTCTACCTAATCCTGCATATACCCTAAGCACACCAAATGAGAACGGATACCCTGGGGCACAAACAGGCCGAACAACAGAGAAAACTGCACACGCTAGGCGAAGCTGGAGGCAGGTAAAAATCAGCGAGGAATCGTCAACAGGGCGCCCAAGATGGCCGCGAGCTCTGCCTGACGTGAAGCGGTACACACAGTGCGAACGGAGCCAGATGACAACGCTGCGGGAGGAACCTGTCCGGCCCTGACATCAGCCGAGGCGGGGAGAGCCGGCACCCGGAGCACCGCCAAGGCATACCCTGGCCCCCTCAGCCATACCTCAACAAGACAGCAGCCTAAATGGAGGTCCTGAGGGACACCGGGCGCAAGCTCTGTGCCGCCCCCGGCAGAGGGGCCCGACCTGTGGGGTTCGGGGAGTGTGCCTCTCGGCAGCGTGTGGGTTCCGGGCAGTGCCACAGTGGAGCTCGTGGTGAGCCGACAGACCAGGCCCCCGCTGGCCTCTCCCCGTCGTGGTGCGGTCAGAGGTGGACCCACGGGTCAAGAGCAGGAAAAAGAAAAACTAAACAAAGGAAGCAACATATGGCTGCCCAGAGGGCCCTGCCGGTGAGTGCACCCCCGGGCCCATGGGTTCACAGTAACACACCGGCCTAACCTGGGGGCGCAACACGCCCACCCTGAACTGGCAGCACCGACACCAGGAGGGAAGGAAATGGACCCCGGCCAGCGGAGACCAAGTCCAGCACACCCACAGAGTGCTGCCCGCGACACACGTGGGAGGAGGGGCGTACATAAGGCCAGCACTACCCTCAAACCACAGAATTCCGCCACCCAGCCAACAAAGTGTGAACACCGCACCACAAACCAGCGTGTCAAACAAGTGCACAGACCTGAAGGCACAGCTCAGCACCCGGCGCAGGCCATAATTAGCAACAAAGGCCACGGCGCTGGGTGTAGCCGAGAGTACCCAGCGAACTCCATCTGGGAGCAACTTGGAGCTGACCACCAGTCCACATCCACTAACACTGGACCAAGTCATGGGAAAAATAAATAAAAATTAACAGAGCAAATAAATAAAGAACAAGCTGGTAAAATACAGCCCGGACCTGCCAGATCACTGCAACTGCAGCAAAAGTTGAGAAGAAACCATTATGTGGTAAACAGTGAGTGTTGGACTGCTACTATGCAGACTGCCTCCCATACGCAATACTACAAAGAACCCTCGCTGCCCAACACAGCGAGATTACCCCACGAGGCTCTGCAGACCATAGGGAAAACACCACCACGCACGTGGTGGGGAACAAAACATAAGAGCTTCGCTTGAACAAGTGCAACAACCGTGCAGCAAGCATGGGAAATGACAAACCAAAGAAACAATCTACTCAAAACAGGATCGATCAATACAAAACACCCTCTACACAAGCTCATGATCCCCAGGCCTCACCCTCTATGATAATGGAGCCAGACCACACGGTATCCCTAAAAGACGTCATGGCCGTAATAGCGGATTCCCGCTCATCCATGGAGCAAAAGATGGACGGGATAAGCATGGACGTCTCCCTCCTCAGACATGACCTGCAGAAACTAATGACGTGCACGGCGGAACAACGCATCTGCGACACCAAGGACGGGCTGCACAACATGCAACAATTGCACTGCGTCTCAACCAAACTTAAAACGCTGGAGGAAAGAAATGGAGAAGGGAGATTAAGGCGTAACATACGCATACTCGGCATACCTGAAAAAGCAGAAGGCTCCAGCGTAGTACTCTCTCGAACAATGGCTCATAGACCTTTTTGAACCGGACACCTTCTCCGAGTTCTTGTCCATTGAAAGAGCACACCGCATGCCGACAGGAAGACCGGTGCCCAGCGCTCCACCGCGCACCATAATAGCGAAACTCCTGAATTACAGGGACCATAACACGCCGTTACAACGGGCACGATCACCTTCAATGGCTCCAAAATTGCCTTCTTTCCCGACTATACAAGAGAGGTACAGAAGGCAAAGCAATCGTTTGACCCGCTGAGAAGACATGTAATACGCTGGGTGTCAAATACGGGCTGCTCTTCCCCACCAGCTCAAGATATACCATAAAGGAACCACGGTCCACTTCAACGACCCAAAGGAGGCATGGTGCTGGGCTGAGCAGCACATTGATGGAGACTGGTCGGCATCTCGAAGCAACAGGAACAGAAGCTCTAGGGTGCCTGTCAACCAGTGGTCAATACCAGCACAGTCGCCGAGACAGGACCCACCGGAAGACGTCAGGGGCTGACATTCAACACAAATCGTTGACAGGACCCTTCACACACAACAGTAAGTGTTAAACTGCAGGAGCCAGTGTCCCTCCTGTTGACCCGACGTCCTACAGTGGGCGAATCATGCTAACACAAGGCATCCACGGGAGAGAGACTTCCCCCATATTACAATACCTAGCGGGATCGAGGAGGGGCTTAAGAGCAGTCTGCCATATAAATGGCTCGAGAATCACAACCTACTTGGGTATAAAAGCTGACTAAAACAAAGGAGGAACTATTTGCAGTCAACTACACACCCCTACTAGAAGCAATTAGAAGTAAATTGGTGGACTGGGGCCCCCTATCAATAACCTGGATGGGTAGGATTAACGTGTTAAAGATAGTGGTTCTCCCATAGATGTATTAATGACTCTCCCCATTCAAGTCCCAACCTACTCCGAGCAGTTCAGAAAATATGGGAAGATTTATTTGGAATAATAAAAACTAAGGATTGCCAGGAGGGCGATGCTGTTACCGAGAAATAGATGGGGTATGGGGGAACCGGACCCAACAATTTATGTTAGGGCAGTTCAGATTAGGATACTGAGGGACTGGTTGAAAGAGGATCGGGGAAAATTTGGAGGGCAGTGCAGTAGTAAGAGGGAAACATTGAGGAGGTTCTGTGGAAACCAAAGGGAGATAGGCCCAAAATCCAAATAAAAATGTACTACAGTACAATACTGTCTGTGGGAGGAGACTCCTGGGATGAAGCCATTAAAAACGGGCACAAATTACCACATTCCCGTCACCATTTACCCCAATCTTTGATAATCCAGGGTTCACCCCAAGTCAAAGGGAAATGGGCTTTAGAGCGTGGCTGCTTTAAAGTTTGCAACATGTTCAGGGGAACAAAAATCAAAACGTTCCCCCAGTGCAAGGAGGACTTTGGGCTGGAAGAGTCGGAGATATTGATACTTCCAGAAAAGACATCAAAAGGGGCCGCTTCGCGAGATCGAACACCCCTTTGAGAAATATTTAACATCTGACTGGAGATAAACATATAGTGGGAGCAATACATGCTTTACTCAAACAGGGAGAGAAATCTATGGCTTATTGTGGGTGGGGGTGTAGCCAGTCAAGGCATAGAAACAAGGGACTGGCAGCAGTTGTGGGCCAACATACCAAAAATAAATATGGACAAACTTTATGTTCCAGTAACATCTAACCCCGGAGAAACTACCCACATTCTACCCCCTAGTGTCAAATCTCTGACAAAGACAATGCGGAAAGGTGGGCACCTGGAACCATTTTTGGTGGGAATGTCCTCACATCTAGGATTATTGGAGGCTAATAGGGGAGGCACTGAATCTGAAGGGAAGTGGTAACAGAGGTCTGTCTATTCTGGGCCGGGGGGGGCTTGAGGGGGGACAACCGTAAGAGCTTCCATCCAGAGCAGAGCGACACAAATTTATATAATTTTGTTAATGGCGGGGGCTTTGGGTGTAGCACAAAAATGGAAGGCAAAGGACCCTCCAACCGAATGTGATTGGGTGGGAAAAGTGTGGAATTTTGCTATACTGGAATGGGCCACCTACCCTTTGCAAGGAGCTCAACAAGACTCTGGAGGACTAGTCACGGGTCATGGGGTTGCTTCAAAAAGGGGAAAAGGGGAACTGGTGTCCGAGGAGGACGAAACTGTTAGGCCTGGTGGATTCCATTCAAGAGGCTAAGAGTCAATTGGCTTCAATAAGAGTTTCCCCATCGAAGGTCAGACTATTGGGGGGGAACAAACGGGGGGGTTGTAAAATTGTGTGTAAAAGTTGTGAAAACGTTAATAAAAACATATATAAAAAAATAATAATAAAAGATTTGCAGACGGCAATTGCATAACCCTTAGACTACTGAGGGCCGATTCAGTGGGACATTCAGAATAGGCCAAAATTACCGAAAATAAATTACCAACCCCACCAAAAGACATAAAAACACATACCACGAAAGTTCGAACTTTTGGTGGTATGTGTTTAAGGACTTATGGTGGGGTCAGTTAATAAACAAACAAACAAATAAATAAATACATAAATAAATAAAAATGACCCTGTGGTGCCAGTTGCGGATCACGGAAGTGAAAGGGAACTGGCGGCGCAGTGACACAGCGCATCTGAAGGAAAGGTAAGCAGAGGGGTGGGGGTGTGAGCGAGGGTGAGAGTTTGAATCTGTGTGATTTTCAATGGATACCTGCATGGGAAATGTCCGCAAAACAAAAATGTTTGTACATTTCCCATGCAGATATTTCTGTCGCGGGCCATTCCGCAATGGTAAAAATCACACAGATTCGGACATTCAATGCACCATATTAGGACAAAGAAAGAATGTGGTGTAGGAACATGAAAGACTCGGATTTTGCATATGCCCGATGTACAGCCCAACAACAGCCTTGGTAACCATCAGGAATGCATGGCAGGGACGGAGAGTCGATTCTCCTAGAACAGCAGTTAAACTACAGCACCAGGCGCCGTGAATATCTATTAAATAGGTTTGCTACATTTTCTAGGCATTGCCCAGACTACAGCACCACGTTCATAATTTACTGTAAACTTAAGGGCACTTTCGTAAATTAGAAAAGTGGTATGCTTAAGAAATGCACGCAGTTACACTGCTGCACATACTGCCGCCACAACAAGAGATTTTAGCAGCTTTTACAGCTCAAAAGCACCACATGTCCCCGTTAGTCTTTCCACCAACCCAAGAATAGTGGTGCTGAAAACGTTCTACACTGCTTTTAGCCCAAGCCCCGACTCTCCAAGGAGGTGAAATCAGACATGTTTGGCGGGTGACCTGTTAGAATAGTTTTCTAACCTCTGCTCTGGTGAACAGATGTTGAGGCAGGCCACCCTTGCTAGTGAAACAACTTCTGGTCAGATAAACTGATTCACTGTAACTTTGAGAGCAGTCAAGGCTAAGTCACAGGAGGAGTGGAGGTGATCTGAGGTCTCCGATGAGCACACAAAGTAAGACACCTGCATTACGGACCCCTCCAAATAACCACAGGTTCGGTGAGTGCCCACACCCAGCCGGCCAATGAGGAGATCTCCCCCACTCATGCACGCCAGCAGCAGTCGAATCTGGAACCACTCCGGCTCTCATGCCCTCCTGCACATCAGACATCCTGGCACCAGTCTGTCCGAGCCCACTTCCTGGGTAACCACACATGTGGCCTTCAGGACGACGCTAAAGACCCGGCTTTTGCGGGCCACTGCATGCCCAAATAAGGAATTCCCAGATCACAAAGACATGGGAGAAGGCCAACAGAAATAAATGGCTAAAAAAGGTGTAGACAAAAGACCTTGTGGCACGGACATGAAGGACACTTGCCACAAGTCATGAGCCAAACACGGTAAGCATGTTATGGCTGGGTAAAAAGTTATAAAAGTACCCGAAAAAGCTTCTACTGCCACCAGTGCACTCCCAGGCACATTGTCCATTCACAGAAAAATCCTTAGAGGATGACTAGCCAGCAAACATAAGGACCACATTCCACGGTACAGTAACTTTGCACAATGAAAAATTTACCAAAAGTGGCAACCAAGTTCAAAGACTAAGAGAAACAAAGTTTCTCAGTATTGACAGTATGATGGCCGTGTCAGTTTCCCCGTAGTCAAAAACCAGTGGAGTGCAGCTAAAGGCTGTGCTCCACTGGCAAAAGTCAGGTCAGGATAGTGAAACAAAAGCAAATTGTTTGGGAAGAGGGGGGGGGGGGGGCTTCTACAAATACAGAGGTAATTTACTCGTAAGAGAAATGTTCCCAAAAATGAACCAATCTGAATTCAAAAAGGAACCAGTGCTTTAAATGGGCAGGCTCTATCCAGCCCTCAGTACCTGCCTTTCCTTTTGTTTTTCCACACTGAGGGCCAGGACTTCTCCAGCCTTGCAGAGTACCGATTGCCAACTGTGCCATGTTGAAGTTGCGCTTTGTGTCAACAAAGCATTACAATAAAGGAGATTAGAGGTAGATAGCCCAGGCACAGGTGTGCCTGGGAGGGACTTTTGTCCACTTAGTGATGTGAATGAGGATAACGAAAGGAGGGGAGCACAAAGTAGCATGCAGTCTTAAAAATTCTAGAAGATGACATTACAGTGCATTTTCTTTCAACATGAATAACGTTTAAAAACTCACTTCTGTAAACTTTAAAAAATAAAGCTATAATCCAACTTTTGCTCAACATGTTTTTATAAACTATTTATATAAATGTCAGGTTAGCATTTTATGTATTGTGTACTTTTATGAATTGCTATATAACTTATTTTATCTTTTCAAATTCAAACCTTAACAAATACATGACCTACGTAACCTGGTCATGTGCACTTATTCTTAACTTTTTGCATGTTTATGATATGTTGTAACTTGCTCTAAGTTTCCGGCGCCCAGTTACCTCAGGGTTTGGCACGCAGTATAAAGAAACAAACATATATTAACAATAAATGGAAAGATATGTGGCAGAGTGCTTGAATCGCTGACTGGGGCCACCTCCTGGTTAAGCAAAGTGTGTGATCCTGGGCAAATCATTTAATTTCCCTGTGCCTCGCCTTCAAAAATTGGGAGTCTGATTAAATAAATCATCCTCAACAATGGGTCAGATTTAGGGAGTCAATTTCCAATATCACAGAGATTGCCATGTTTTAGCAACTGGTAAAAGCTTGCAGATTTCATGGTAATCCTTCACGTATATGCCTGAGGCCATGCGCGATCATGGCAGGAGGCATTTTCAGTTTTAAGACGACGTGCAAAGTTTCCATTGAATTTCCATGCATTTGTGTTCGCACTTCTGTTCCTCCCATTAAAGCACTGAAAGGAGCTAATGTTTTTTTACGGTTTGCCTTGGTGGTCGAGTTTATCGAAGCCCAAGAAAGACAGGTAATGTATGTAAAATAAATACATTCGTTCCTACAGTGTCATTTACTGGACCAATAAACACCTCACGGTGCCAGGGATCTCTTGTCCTAAACGTCCTCTGATGGACTCCTATGAGCCAGATACTGACAGCGAGGGCTCAGAAATGCTCCAGACACGGGTCGCTGCGCGGAGAAGGGAACATATCTGACATACGCCTGTCCACATGATTCTCAAACGTGAACATGTACACCTCTACCGATAAATACATTGTACCTCTCCCCTCGCCCTAACAACACCCTGCTCTGCAGGCATGACTCCCCAATTAAGCTGCTCAAATTCCCGAACAGCACTCACCGAGTTCACTGCATCTTGTAACTGGGTGAGCCGGTCAGCCATGATCCCTAAAGCAGCGATCACGCCGGTCGCAGCAGATGGCCAACTCCTAAGAACTCGCTAGTGTCTAGTTCCCATCAGAGAAACGGACCATAGCAACGCCCCGCCTACTCTTCTTCACGTGACTTTGGGCACGTTGCGTTACACACCGTGCCCTTAGCGTCCAACGTCGCCTTCTCCCTCATCTTGCGCGGGAACCGGAAAAGCTTCGGCTGCCATGCTGCAACCTGTACGTGCTATTAGGTGCCTGACATTTAAATTAGCATTTTCTTCGGGATACGGGAATGGAGATGAGGGATTGAAAAATTGCTTCTACTTTACACCGGTGGTGGTGGTGGTACTTTGGCTGCATCAAAAAAAGAGAGCGTGGGATGGTCTGAACAGATTGGTGGGGAGGTCTACAGTAATAATGTCTTATAGAGTTTACTTACAAAAAACACAAATTGCATAATAAAGCCACATGACTTATAGCAACATGTTTTTTGGTGCCTTATGCCCTTCCTGCCTTCACTTGCTAAGCGTACTGTTCTAAGGAGGAACTGGCATGATGTGGACATGTCTCACTTAGCATCGGCTGTCATGGCCAAATGTCCAAGTGACAGGCCAACTGAATTTTCCATCCTGTCTCAAGCACTTGTAAGTGCGGCCATTTAAATTAGCGCCACTTAAGGCTACATGAGATGCCGTCCCTACCAACCCTGGTTCTCAGCCGAGCTTAAAGCAGCCAAACTGGGGGTACGCAGTGCTTAAAGTGAGCTGGAGCCTGCCGGGGCCGGGCCCCGGTAGTCTCCAAAAAGTGGGACTGAGCCGGGGCCCTGCCCGGGCCCCCCATCCCACACAACATTGGCGGGATACATTATCACGCCGCAGCCGCGACGGGAGATGCGCCCGCCAGTTTAATTTCAGGTGAGCTGACAGAAGTGCCAGCCAGGCACAGCGTTACTGAGGCTGGCTGGCACTTCTGTCAGTCACTGTAACTTCCCTGATGACCCCTCATCTGAGGACCCCTCATTTGAGGGGTCATCAGGGAAGTTACAGTTCCCTTGTTTGCCCTCGCCAGGTCACTGACCCTCAGCGAACCTGCGGGCTCCATGATCTAATATGCAGATTAGATCACGGAGCCCGCGGGTTCGCAGAGGGTGAAAGGCGCCTCGAGCTCAGTGATCTATCTGCTCAGAGCAGATAGATCACAGAGCCCGAGGCGTCTATCTCCGTTGGCAAAGCTTTATAAAAGATGCCTTGAATTGTATATGTTTCAAGCCATCTTTTATAAATGTAGAAATATTTCTATGTTTATAAAAGACCGCTTGAAACGTGCACAATTCAAGGCATCTTTTATAAAACTTTGTCGATGGACAAAGCCACCTCGGGTTTTGTCCATCCTCAACGCTTTATAAAAGATGCCTTGAATTGTTTACGTTTCAAGCCGTCTTTTATAAATGTAGAAATATGTTATAAATGTATATGCTTATAAAAGATGGCTTGAAAAGTGCACAAACCATAGTAAGGTAAGCACACAAGTGTGCTTAAATTTCTATGATTTGTGCACTTTTCAAGCCACCTTTTTATAAACCTAGAAATACGAAACATTGGTATGTTTATAAGGCTTGAAAGGTACACAAACTATACTAGTGCGCATACAAATATATAAATGCTCACATACATTTATATATTTGTTTGCACACCTTACAATGATTTGCGCACGTTTTAGGCCACACCCACAATGGAAGCCACGCCCCCAAACGAGGGCCCCCCCCCCTCAATTTCTTACCCCACTTAAAGCAGTGGGGGTACGTCAAGCCGAGTTCAAATGATGCTCCTTGTTAGGCAGAATCCTGTGCAGTGCCCTTAGGGACCACTACACACAATTAAGACCGCAGGTGGCAATACATGTTTACCTTTGGTACAAGCCTGTACTACTAAGTTATAGTGGTAGCAGTAGCAGAGCAGCCAGGCTTATCTCAAGAGTATGTGAGCAGTAGCAGAGATTACACAAAGGGACCACAATTACTGAGACTGTCCTGACTTGCCGCGTAGTGAAGAGTAATGGGCCTCTGTCCACAAATCACCCACAGGGAAGTGTAAATAAACACCCTGTGCGAGCTTTGAGGCCACAGGTGGTTTGATGGTTCGCCGGATCTGATGACGCCAAGGACCCCAGAGGCTGTTGAAAGGAAGTTAAGATTAGCACAGGCAAACACAGTACTTTGGTATGAAGAAGTGTGCAATAATCTCTTACCTAAACCCAGCAGGGATGATACTGGGGTAGCTTGGGTCTGGTGCGAGGGAGTGCCGCAGATCCGGCCAGTCGTGTCCCAGATGGTCCGTACCGACTGTACCTGTGTTTCTGCCGTGACTTGAAAGGCAAGTGAAACCAAAACACGTAGAGCCAATGGCCGAAAATCGTAGAGTCAAAAAGGGGCAATCCGTAAACAATCCGTTAAGCAAAGCAAAGTGTCCAGAGTACCGAGATCCGTGCAGTTCCGAGCGACAAGATCGAGGAGTAGGCAGACCAGTCCGTGATTCATAAGCCAAAGTCCAAATCCAAAATATCCAAGTAACGTGATATCTGCAAGCGCCGAACAGTGTCGTGAAACAGCTGTGAAGCGGTGAGAAACTCGAACTTCCCGGTTTTTATGTGCATCGACTCCCGATCACGTGAGCGGTACTCTGGACACGTGATCGGGAAGTCGTCGCGGAACCAGGAAGTAATCGCGATCGGGTGTTCCATCCCGAGCGCAGTCTCCCTGGGAGTTGCCAATGGAAACGAGGCAACAAACCGGGCCAGCTTCTACGCACGACCCGCACTCGCTGGTGACAGCGACTCCCTCGCACCCTAAGTGAAGATATGTCTCGGGAGGTGGACGTCAACCCGGGGCGAGTAACAGTGTGTGCTGGGGTATTAATCAAAGGGGTGCATCGTGGCGAGACTGGTTTGTTGTGCATGACAAAGCCCCCCCTCAATGGCCCACGACCACGTGGGCAGGAAGGAAAGTCCCGGTGGAAACGTGAAACAAGTCTCGGGGCATGGACATCCCCAGCAGGGACCCAACAACGCTCCTCGGGGCCAAAACCCACCCAGTCCACGAGATACTGGAGTCCACCCCTAACCACACGAGAACCCAATATAGCAGAAACCTCATACTCCACTGAGTCACCCACTGTGATAGGGCCAGGCGTAGATCGGAGACGAGTAGGGGCCGGGCAAGGCTTCAACCAAGAGGTGTGGAAGACGGGGTGAATGCGCCAGGAGGCAGGGACTGAGAGGCGATAGGCCACAGGGTTGATCACAGCAGAAATCCTATATGGGCCCACAAAACGGGGAAGCAGCTTGCGACAACCAGGAAGCCTAAGGTGACGAGAAGAGAGCCAAACCCTGTCCCCCACGGCATAGGAAGGCGCCACTGCCCTCTTACGGTCCGCAGCAGCCTTCATTGATTCCCGGGCCTCCTGAAGATGAGCAAGTGTTTGGGCCTGAACGGCCGCCAAGTCACGGGTACAGGCGACAGCAGCCGGGTTGTCAGAGGGTGCCAGGTCTGGGATAGGGAAGGTGCGGGGGTGTTGACCATACAAAACATAAAAGGGAGAAGAGCCAGTGGAGGAATGTGCGGAATTGTTGTATGAGAACTCAGCGAGATGTAGCAAGCCCAGCCAGGATTGTTGGTGTTGCAGAATCAGACAACGCAAATACTGTTCCATGGCCTGGTTCACCCTCTCAGTCTGGCCGTCCGTCTCCGGGTGGTAAGCGGAGGAAAAGCGGGAATCGATACCCAGGAGAGCAGTGAGAGCACGCCAGAACCGAGAAGTGAATTGGGGCCCTCTATCCGAGATTATAATCGTGGGTAACCCAAAGAGACAAAAGACCGATTTGAAGAAGAGATCGGCCAAAGATGGGGCAGAAGGGATACCAGAACAAGGTATGAAGCGAGCCATTTTGGAAAACGAGTCGACCACCACCCATATGGTGTCGAATCCCTTGGTCCGGGGTAGGTCTGTTACGAAATCCATGGAAACCGTGTGCCAGGGTCTGGGGGGTACAGGTAACGGAAGCAGGAGCCCCACCGGACGCCCTCTGCGGTGCTTACACTGGGCGCATATAGCACAGGTGTTAACATACCCTTCTACGTCGTGTTTCATGGAGGGCCACCAACACCAACGTCTGAGAATGTCCAACTTGCGCTTTTGTCCGGGGTGACCATTGATAGCGCTATCGTGGGACCATTCCAGGGCGAGATTGCGAGCGTCGGTCGTAGGTAACCACAATCTGTTTTGGATATACGGCAACCCCTCATGAAACACCGGATCCCACTCGGTGACCTGATCAGGATGTAGCGAAACCCATGTGCGAATCGAGTCTAACAGAGACAAAGGAGGGGTGCAGAGACAAATGACATGTTGGTTTAGTAGGTTTTCTGGGAAAACAGGTAAGGACACCCCACCCGGAGAGCGAGACAAAGCGTCCGCCTTCCCACGGGAAAGCCCGGAACGATGTTTGATCTGGAAGTCAAAGGCCGCAAAGAATAAATGCCACCGCACCTGCCGACTGTTAATACACCTCAGCGAGGCCAGATCCTGGAGGTTGCGGTGGTCGGTGAACACCGTGACTGCGTGCCTTGCCCCCAACAAGTGATGCCGCCAGACTGAGAAAGCATCTTTGATGGCCAACAGTTCCTTCTCCGTGACGGTGTAATGTAGTTCCGTAGCAGAGAATTTTCGGGAATCAAACGCCACCGGATGCAACTGACCCGAAAGAGGGCATCGTGGGGACAAGACCGCCCCAAGAGCGAAAGAGGACGCATCAGCCTCCACAATGAACGGGAGTTCTGGGTCGGGATGTTTCAGGACAGGAGCAGTTGTAAACGCAGACTTCAGGGCATTAAAAGCCGCTTGGTGTACTTCCAACCAGACAAAAGGTGATTTGGGGCTGGTTAGGGCAGTAAGGGGAGCTACCAGAGACGAGAAGTCCTGGATGAAGCGTCTGTAGAAATTCGAGAACCCAAGGAAAGACTGCAGGGACTTGATGTTGCTGGGCTCCGGCCAGTCCAAAATCGCACGGACCTTGGACTGGTTCATGGCTAAACCCCCAGGGGTAATATGGAATCCCAGAAATTCAACGCTTTCAGTGTGGAACTGGCACTTCTCGGGTTTGGCGTAGAGCGAGTGTTGGCGGAGGCGGGACAGTACCTCGCGGACGTGCCCTATATGTTCTTTTATGTCCTGCGAGTATACCAGGATGTCGTCAAGGTATACTGCCACGCATACGTCCAACATATCGTGAAACACTTCGTTCATGAAACGTTGGAAAGTAGCAGGGGCGTTACAAAGCCCGAAGGGCATGACTACGTATTCAAACAATCCATAGCGAGTACAGAAGGCTGTCTTCCACTCGTCTCCGGAGCGGATTCTGACCAGGTTATAGGCCCCGTGGAGATCGAGTTTTGTGAAGATGGTAGCGTGACTTAACCTGTCCAGTAATGGGGCAATCAACGGTATTGGGTATCGATTTTTTATGGTGATTGAATTTAGTCGGCGGTAGTCCACACAAGGACGCAGATCGCCCTCCTTTTTAGGGACAAATAATATAGGGCTGGCAGCCGGAGAGGTGGAGGGACGTATATGACCGACCTTCAAGGCTATATGGATGTACTCCTTTAGTGCCTGTTCCTCCGAAGGAGATAAGGAGTAGATGCGTCCTGAGGGAATCGCGGAATCAGGGACTAGGTCAATGGGGCAGTCGTAGGATCGATGTGGTGGGAGCACCTCCGAGGAACCCTTGTCAAAGACCTCCCGGAAATCGCCGTATTCCGTAGGGATACCAACGGCAACTGCCCCCACTACATGAGGCTCCGGAGCCGCAGGGACATCCCCGTGCAGTGTGAGCTGCGCTATGGCCCCTAGGGCTCGTGGAGGTGATTCTGTGTCGTCAGGAGCGGTGAGACAAAAATTCTGACATGTCTCAGATTCAAAATGGACCTGCCCCGACTTCCAGTCAATCAAGGGATTGTGTAGATGCAACCAAGGAAGACCCAGGATGATTCCGAACGGTGGCATTGTAATCAGATCGAATGTGATGATTTCCTGATGCGTGTTTTGTATAATGAGGGAGATCGGGGCGGTTTGTTGCTTGATAGGGCCTGATATCAATGCTGTACCATCCACCGCTTGTACTGGCTCCGGATGTTGCTTGGTGATCAGAGGTAGGTTTAACGATCCGGCCAAGGTTATGTCGATGTAGTTGCCCGTGGCGCCTGAATCGATTTAAATCGATACAGCGTGGGCGGTATCGGGTGTAGGGGTAAGTGTGGCCTGTACTAACACTGGCCTGATCCTGCCAAAGGCGGGGTTCCTGTCCGGGGAAACGGAAGTACTGCTCGAGCCGATCCCCGGATCTAGGGTCGAGCACTCGGAAAAACCGGGTTCTTGAGCTTAGGGCGTCTGGGACATGACTTTACAAAATGGCCATTTAGGCCGCAGTAGAAACAAGCATGGTCGGTTCTCCTGCGATCCCTTTCTAGTTGCGTGATAGGACTGCGAATGCCACCTATTTGCATGGGTTCGATGCCTGTACCAGAGGAGGAGGAAGGCGAGGTGGCAATGGGGTTTCCTGTTTCAAACCGACGTTCGGAACGTCTGGCGTCGATTTGCAATGCGAGGTCCACTAACTCAGTGTGGGTCGTGGGCAAGGATGGGACAACGGCCATAGCGTCTTTCATGGTGTTATTGAGCCCCCTATAGAAAACGACTGCCCTTTTTGGTTCAGGCCAGGACGTTTCAGCGGCTAGCTGGTTGAAACGGGCAATGTATTCCAGGAGAGACCCCTTCCCTTGAGTTAGGTCTAACAATTTGAGGTCCCGAGATTGGGCTTTGTGACGTGTGTCGAACATACGGGACATTTCTGTGACTAGTAGCTCAAAGTCATACAGGACAGGGTTGTCGTTTTCCAACAAGGGGTTGGCCCATTCTGCCGCGGTGCCGGCCAGATGGGACAAGGCGAACGCCGCTTTAGTGGTGGCGTCAGGAAAAGCCTGAGGTCTACAGAGGAAATGTAATTTGCACTGATTTACAAAGGTACGAAACTTTCGGGGATCACCGTGGAACCTCTCTGGGGTGGCCAAGGGAAAAGGCGTGGGCATGAGTACTGGTAACTGAGGTGGTGCAGGGGTAATAGGAGGCTGGGGAACAATCGGCTGAGTAGTTGGGGGTTGTACTGCAGCAGCGGCCTCCCCGAACTCGGCATCAACGGGCAAAGGAAATCGTGTGCTTTGGATTAAGTCTAGCCTCTGGTGTATTGTAGCATTAGCGGCAACCATATCCGCTCTTAGCAGTGTGAGTGCCTGTACCAAGGCAGCCACGGGGTCCTCAGCCGTAGGCTCCATACTCTCCACGACGCAACGGCTTCACAGTCTGTCCTGACTTGCCGCGTAGTGAAGAGTAATGGGCCTCTGTCCACAAATCACCCACAGGGAAGTGTAAATAAACACCCTGTGCGAGCTTTGAGGCCACAGGTGGTTTGATGGTTCGCCGGATCTGATGACGCCAAGGACCCCAGAGGCTGTTGAAAGGAAGTTAAGATTAGCACAGGCAAACACAGTACTTTGGTATGAAGAAGTGTGCAATAATCTCTTACCTAAACCCAGCAGGGATGATACTGGGGTAACTTGGGTCTGGTGCGAGGGAGTGCCGCAGATCCGGCCAGTCGTGTCCCAGATGGTCGGTACCGACTGTACCTGTGTTTCTGCCATGACTTGAAAGGCAAGTGAAACCAAAACACGTAGAGCCAATGGCCGAAGATCGTAGAGTCAAAAAGGGACAATCCATAAACAATCCGTTAAGCAAAGCAAAGTGTCCAGAGTACCGAGATCCGTGCAGTTCCGAGCGACAAGATCGAGGAGTAGGCAGACTAGTCCGTGATTCATAAGCCAAAGTCCAAATCCAAAATATCCAAGTAACGTGATATCTGCAAGCGCCGAACAGTGTCGTGAAACAGCTGTGAAGCGGTGAGAAACTCAAACTTCCCGGTTTTTATGTGCGTCGACTCCCGATCACGTGAGCGTTACTCTGGACACGTGATCGGGAAGTCGTCGCGGAACCAGGAAGTAACCGCGATCGGGTGTTCCATCCCGAGCGCAGTCTCCATGGGAGTTGCCAATGGAAACGAGGCAACAAACCGGGCCAGCTTCTACGCACGACCCGCACTCGCTGGTGACAGCGACTCCCTCGCACCCTAAGTGAAGATATGTCTCGGGAGGTGGACGTCAATCCGGGGCGAGTAACAGTGTGTGCTGGGGTATCAATCAAAGAGGTGCATCGTGGCGAGACTGGTTTGTTGTGCATGACAGAGACTCAAGCAAACACTGACTCAAGGTTTCAGGTAAAAAATATAAGTACATTTATTTTTAAACCATCAGTTATAAACACAACACCTCTATTAAACTTTAAACAAAACCACACGTTAAATATACTACAACTAACCAATTCACTTTGTACAATATGTCTCAATGTAAGTACCCTGTGTTTGAATGAACCGGTGTTATGAACAAAACACGATACCGCGGATACGTTTGCGATCAATTTTTGACAGTTCGGTCTACTCAATAAACGCGTATCCGTGACATGAAATGCTACTGGGGAAAAGCACACTTAGCACCAGAGATACCCAGAGGGATTTGGAGGCAAAAATCACAGGCAATATTTTGGTTAGGCAGATATTATCGAGAAACACTCAGAAACAGGAGTTCAAAAGTCAAAGGGTCGGCGCCAGGTTTAAGTGACGCTGGAGACCTGTGCCGAAGATCACACCGTTAGACAGTTCACGATTCAGCGTAGCCCAAAAGTACTTGGATATTGTCAATGTTCAGAAGCAAAAGTTATATGAAGGAGGGAAGACAAGGACGAGCCTTGAGGATGAAGAAAAGGGATTCACCCAGTTTCCTCAAGTAGAGCACAGTACCTTATTCCAACGATGCAGCTGGTGCCCTGGCAGTTGTTCCTGTTGGTTTCCCACAGACCCATGATTCCTGGAGCTTCGTTGTGAAGGAGGACGTCTGAAGGGGATCTGCACCACACAGGGATGAAGCCGGCAGCAGCGACAATGAAAAAGGTGTGCTCCTTAAAAACAGGAGAGGCTCAGCAGGTGGCTATCCAGACCACTACAGCAGTGTGCATCGATTTCGACCACGGCAGAGATCTCTGGCTGAAGAAGATGAGCTGGTTATCCCCACCAGGTTCAAGGGAAGAAGACTCCGGACTGGATCTCCTCTTATTAGTTGAAGGGAAGATAGCTCAGGACTGCAGCAGGGCTTCATCGGGACGAGGTAGTTGCAGCAGCCGTCGTTCTCTCCGCTTCTCTTCAGTTCCTTGTAGTTCCAGAGGCGACTCTGACTTCTAGCCCAAGAGACCTGCCTTTTATGCGCAAAACCCCCATTCACACAGCCTGGCTGTCAATCACGCAGCAGGGGGGTTGTCCAGCCGGGACAACCACCTCAGCCAATCATGGCAAAGTGCGACTTGGGTTTCCTAGGATACCCTGTGCAGGGGGTGACTACACCCCTTCCTCACATTCAGTCTACCTAGACACCCAGACGCCAAGAGGAGGGCTTCTCTGCAGAAGGCAAACCTAATTTGCAGCGCAAAGTAAAACACAAGAAGGACTTTAACAAAAAGAAATGGCGAATAAACCCAACAGGAGCCAAAAGAAAGACAATTTGGTCAAGCGGGTTTATGTTCGAGGCTAATATAATAGCCAAGACCAGTACCACGTTTATCTAATATAATCATGGTAGTAAAGTTAGGGTAGATACCACTGCCACCAGCCAAGTCTAAATGTTAAAAGAGCGAAACAATGCTCAGGGAGGTACAGGCAGAAAAGGGGTACAGATTAGCCCTTTCCAGTACTCCATGTAAGATGGGGTGTACTGGGTCTGTGGTAAAAATGATATGTAAAGTAAATGGCAACTTTACCTTTCTCTGGGGGACAGTAGTCAGCCCCAGCAAAATGGAGTCAGATGGAAGTCTTAAAGACAACCCTGGGTTAGTACACTAAAGGTGCTATGTAACCCGTACAAGAACAGGGGCATCTGGAGTGGTGTGCTCCAGTGCACAAGATCACACAATGAGTAAGAAAAAGGATGTACACTCTTACCAGGTGGAAAAAATAAACTCCAGAAATCCAGCAAAGCTGCTGGGGGACTCACTAGGTGAGGGAAATTAGCCCTAGAAGGAGAATTCTCCCTAACACTCCTCTTATTGCCTCAGTGACAAAGCCAAATTTGGTTCTTTGTCTAAAAGCTACCACCTGGCCATTAAATCAGCTAAACAGCACTTCTTCACACATAGAATTGAAGCTGCTCTTAATCAATCGAATGAACTTTTCTCTGTTGTGAAATCCTTTTCATCGACTGCTCATTTTCTGCCTACCGCCCTGGCCTCTCAGCTGCATTGTGATGCTTTAGCTGACTTTTTTCACTCTAAAATCAAAAGCATATGGAGCAACATAGACCTATACCAATATGGCGATAACTTGAGAATCGACAATCTCGATCATCCTGCAATTGCCAGTTGGCCCACTTTCCTGGTGTTTACAGATGAGGCTGTTCTGACAGCCATTGCCTGTCATGAATCTGCAGCCCCATTTGATCCAGTTCCTTTATTTCTTTTAAAATACCTTTTGCCAGCGATCATCCCTCTGGTGAAGCAGGCTGTACATTTTTCTTTTAGTTTAGGATTTATTCCTAGAGAGCTTAAGCAGGCTACTGTGATCCCTCTTCTAAAGAAACTGTCTCTGGATGCTTCAATCCTCTCTAATTTTCGTCCAATCTCATTACTCCCTTTTTTTATGAAACGTCTTGAGGCGTTAATGTCTCCACTTCTGTCTGCCTTTCTGGAGTCTTCCCTTGTGCTTGACCCATTTCAGTCTGGGTTTCGTCCTGGGAGAGGTACTGAGAGTGTCTTAGTATCAGTAATGGATGACATGACCAGGCTGGTTGATGGGGATTAGGGGCCCTGATTCTTCTCGATCTAAATGCGGCCTTAGATACTGTTGACTGCTCTCCCCTCCTCTCCCTGTCTGCATCTTTGTCTATGGCATCACAAGTTAGTGCGGTATGTCAATCTGGGAATTTCCTATTGAGGGTTCTTCGTAAGATCCTACCTTTTCTTCCCTCTTCGGTTCGCCCTTTGGTGGTGGCCACTCTTATCTGCATTATGCTTGACTACTCTAATGCTCTCTACCTGGCTCAGCCGGCTGGTTTTATTCACCGTCTGCAATTGCAGCAGAACCTAGCTGCTCGGGCAGCCACAGCGACACCCTATGGTTCTCACATTAGTCCGGTGCTGCAACATCTGCATTGGCTTCTGGTGAAACAGAGAATAGCTTTTAAATCTCTTTGCCGGGTTCACTGGGCCTATTATCAGGCTGGTGCTGATTTCCTACGAGACAAGTTCCAACGTTATATTCCCTGTCAGACTCTGCATTCTCAAAATGGATCGTTTGGTCTAGTCCACAAATTCTGTCTCCAGCGAATTGGTGGCCAGGGCTTTTCTCTGGGGTGTCTAGTAGACTTTGGACTAACCTTCCACTTAAGTTAAGACTGACTGAGAAGCATTTTCGTTGACTGCTTAAAACTGTTCTTTTTGCTAAAACCCTGAATTGCAGCGGCTTTGCTGTGTTCGTTCTCATGCTAAAATGCCTTTGGGTGAACGTACACGCTATAAATATAGTTAACATAACATAACATGTTAAGCAAAAAGAATATCATTGTGGCTTGAATGTTCATATCCCGAATGGTAAAATATAAGTCCCAAAATGCAAGATAATGCCAACCTGAAAAATCTAGTTAACCCTACTGCATATATGCAGACCCTCCTGATTTAGGTGGGAAACTCGCGATTTTTAATTGAAAATTCAGACTATTTTGTGCTGTCTCCCACCTAAAATAATTATAACCACAATGCAATCTTATGGAAAAAATGTATTCTCTCGATTGCTGTGATGAAATCTCCCTCTCAGGGGCTCCCGGATGTTGGCATGTCTGCCACTGTGCTTTCAGTGATTGAAGACATGCAATGAAAGAAGTTGTGTAATAAACACAGATAAATATGCAGATTCTTTGTCCCAGACGTCCAGCTCGTTCATGATGTTGAAAACATTTGATTAGTGACTGAAAGCATCGTTCTTTTTTTTTGCATGTCTAGATAGTAGACATTATCAAACATCTTTACCTGGGCGCGTTGTGTTGCTCACTTTAACTATAACAGATTTGCAAGGTAACTGGTGTTTCGCAAGCTCTTTCAGTAGGAAATGTTCCATCATGCATATGAAAAGCTCTGCTACTGATAAACAAATGTTTTTGCAACCTGAGCACCTTAACAACCTGCAGGGCCACAGATGCTGAGTGTGTGTGTCTGCCTAGCTGTGACTTGGGAAGCTGGCAGTGCTTGAATGTTTGGCCTAAGTCGATTCTATATTTGGCTCAGGAGAAAGAAAAAGCATTAAGGATGTGTTTCTTGACCGGACTTCGTGGATGAATTGTCTATCAAGAAGGAAGAATATTTTGATATAAACATGGGGTCTGTCGATAGCCCCTTAGTCCTCTGGGAGGGTTGTAAGGCAACACTGAAGGGGGAGATGCTCCCAATGGTGGCAGCTAGACGCAAGAAGCACAGGGGCGCGGTGGAGGAGGCAGAGAGGGTGGTGCAACAGGCAGAAGAGGAGTTCCTAGCCTTCAGGGTTGCCAGAGGTGAAGCTGGCCTTGACTACGACACAGGAGAAACTGCAGAGTGTGGCCCTGGATAACACCAGGGACGTGCACTGGGCAAGGCGTAGTCAGATACATGAAGCATGGAATAAGGCGGGCAAAATGTTAGCCTGGCTGAAGAGAATGGACAGGGGGAGTGGGTACGTGCAGGCTATACAAGACGCTCAAGGGGAGAATTGACCGACGATGGAGACATCGCAAGCACCTTTGCCCATTTCTACGAGACACTTTATAATCCCTTGTTAGGGGGAGTAACTGTGGGGGAGCTGGTGTGTTGGATTCAGCGGCTCTTCCAGGTCCCACCGCTTAGCAGGCCATGGACTTGGAGGCAGATATATCCAAAGAAGAGATCTCCTCTGCACTGACGCAGCTGCAGACAGGTAAAGCGTCAGGACCTAACGGGTTCCTGGTGGAGGTATGGAAACGATTGGGGGAGCGGGTGGTTGGACGGCTACACCGCCTTTTCACGCAATGTAGGCTGAATGGTTGCCTCCCATTGGATCTCAGGAAGGCAAGCATAGTGGTCCTCTCGAAGCCTGGTAAACCGCCAGAGAAGTGTGCCTCTTACAGGCCGATTTCTTTGATAAATGGTGAGGCCAAGATCCTTGCTTGGGTCCTGGCTAATCGCCTACTAGGGGTAATTCATTCTCTGATTCACCCAGATCAATGTGGGTTTATGCCCCCCAGATCCACACGGATGAACCTGCGTAGGGTGCAATTCGCCATAGACCTGGCTGCTGAGATACCGTATTCGCTGGCTCTCCTAGACATTGGCTTGGAAAAAGCGTTTGACTCTGTGAGTTAGGATTCAAGCTGGGAGATCATGGGTCGCATGGGATTTGGAGGGAATTTCTTGGCTTGGGTCTGTCTGCCCTACACTTTGCCTGAGGCAACAATCAGAGTGAACAGGGTCTCTACTCGGACCTTCTCCCTCAGGCGGGACACGAGGCAGAGATGTCCTCTCTCCCCGCTGTTGTTTACACTGGCCATAGTGCTACTCACGATAAAACTTTGAGTAAGCCCAGACTGGGCAGTATTTAGATGGCCCTGGGGGGGGGAGGAAAGGGTCTAACTTCATGCAAACAATCTCCTAATTTATATGGGCAACCCAGGGATGTCATGTCCAGCAGTAGGCCGCATATTAACAGCATACCAAGGTTTTAGTGGGCTCAAAGTAAATTGGCAAAAATCGATCTTCTTTCCATCTTTACAGTACAGGAGGGTGAGGATGCAATTCCGGGGGATTGCCTGTACACAATTGCAACTTCGGGTTTTAAGTATTTGGGTATCCATCTGGGTCGGAATCTATCCGATTTCTCGCGAGTAAACCTCTCCCCTGTTGTAGACAGGTTCACACTGGTTCAGACACATTGGCAAACTCTCCCATTGACCTTGCTGGGCAAGGCGGCTCTCTTTAAAATGCTTCCACTTCCCAAGTTTCTTTATGTCCTGTGGAACGCCCGCTCCTAATTCATGGGCATGTCTTTATAGAGATTGAAGGATCTCTATGCGGACTACTCTGGGGGGGAAGCAACCACGGGTAGCATTAAGGACCTCGCGGTATGGGAAGGGGGTATAGGTCTGCCCAACCTTTGGGCCGCACAGTTGGGGGTAGCAAATGATTAGCTGCATGGGGACCCATCACTTCCTCACATTGTGATTGAGCATGGGCGGATGAAGAGATGGTCAACCAGACAGGTATTGTATGGGGGCAAGAAGCAGGGGGGTTCTGTAGGTATGATGCAACACACTAGTCAGGTATGGAAGGAGGCACATCAGGGCATTGGATGGGGGAGGTAGACGAACCCTGGATCAGCCCATCTGGCGTAATGCACACCTGACCGAATTGCTTAAAATCGGGTATTGTGGGCATTGGGATAGTCGTCCTAGCGGAAGTGGTATAGGAGGGCCGACTTTGCTCGTTTGAGACGTTGCAGGGATCACTCTGCACGATTTAGGTACGTGCAAATAGCGCATGCTACAGGTGCTCAGTTCTCCTCCTTGGCAGAAATGCCGAAGAGCTCACCCCTGGAGGCCAACTTGTTTTCAGCAGGCAACCCCTCCAATGTCACATCACAACTGTGGGGGTCATTCCGAGGTTGGTGCTAAGGGAAAAACGATGCCGGTAAAGGAATACCGGCATCGATTACCGCTATGGGATATTCTGACCTACCAGACCGCTATTAACGGCATCGTAAAGTACGGAGCCGTTAATACCGGTCTGGGCGCGACCCACCATGCTGGCATTAGCGGCATGCCGTAAACTGGAGTAGATCCCAAGTGAGGTGGAGATGCAAATAACGTCCTCATGAAGTCAGAAAAAGTGCTTACCGGCATGCCGTAAGTACCGGCATCGCCAACTTACCGTTAACTGCCCTGAGCAGTGTCCCCAACTGCAACAGGTGCACACAATCAGCACAGGTGGAGGCAATGGAGTCTGGCCCAGTACAAAAGGAGAACACCCACACCGCAGCCTTCCACACCAAGATGATTCCAATAGTAGTAACATTACTGGAGCTGGAGGACTTGCTTGCATTGCCACAACATCAACATCAACAACAACAGCAGCCACCACAGAGGAGACGCAGGAGGAGAAGGAGGTTGAAACAGGCCCAGCATGCCCCACCAGTGCAGCCACTGTTACCACACCGGCAGCCCCCAATCCCTCGCATTAGAGCCAGTCCTTTCAACCTAACCCCAGAGCAGATCCACACCCAGTACCGTCTGGACCGAGACACCATCACCACCATAGTGGACCTGATACACGACGACATAGTAAGCCTCATTGAAATAGGCACCGCCATCCACCCTCTACTGAAGGTAGTGTCTGTGCTCCACTTCCTTGCAACAGGCATCTACCAGCACACAGTGGGGCACATGCATGGCATATCTCAACCCTTTTTTCCAGGATACTGAACCAAGTGCTGGATGCCCTCCTGAAGCACACAAGGGACTACATATCCATACCACAGACTCCCCAGGAGATATTTGATACAGAAGTTGCCTTCCATGCACTGGCAGGCATGCCAAATTGTGTAGGTGCCCTTGACTGCACC
Source organism: Ambystoma mexicanum (assembly GCF_040938575.1). Taxonomy (NCBI): domain Eukaryota; kingdom Metazoa; phylum Chordata; class Amphibia; order Caudata; family Ambystomatidae; genus Ambystoma; species Ambystoma mexicanum. The sequence goes on along the minus strand of NC_090936.1, from coordinate 97,874,097 downwards.
CACGTGGAGTTGGTGGTCCCGCATGCCATGGAGGTGGTGTACCGCAACCGCAAGCAATACCACTCCATCAATGTTCAGATGGTATGCGACGCAAGCAAGATCATCACACATTGTTGTGCCTGATATCCAGGATCGACTCATGACTCTTTGGTCCTGCGGAACTCCACGCTACCACGCTTCATGGAGCGACATGCTGGACGACGTGTCTGGCTGCTTGGTAAGTAGCAGGACTGGCACATGGCATTGAAAAGGGGGGAGAGATGCACACACCATCATGCTGCCAATGTTGATGTGACTGCATAATGTGCACATCACCAAACATTGTGCCCAAAACCAGCACAAACTGACTGTACAAGACACACAAATCCCATATGAATTAAGTAAGGTCAACACCTATCACAACATGACTAACAGGAAACCACCCCACATCCCACAACACGTGCACCACCCATCAGCGACCCTCACCCTCCATAACGGATTCCTGCACCATGCAGTGCATATGCACCATGTTGCTGTCTCCAGCATATCACCACACAGGACAAGCATCCTAGGAGTGCATCAAACTGAACCTACTAGGGAATCCACTGTCCGGCACAGGGCCGGCACACTCACAGGAGTGCTGCATGTCACCATGGGAATGATCAATGCTGATTGGCCAATATTGCACAGACTACTGCCAACGCTCACCCTAAGTAAATCGCACAGGACACAACACCTCACTAATTTGACACTAACACAGCTGTATGCAAACACGATGCATGTGCAACAAGACGGCAGTGCACACCATGTATCATCTTGAAGATGCAACCCACACCATTATACCATGGCACAGGACACATGGAGGGACAGAAAATGGCGTCAATGCATCCAGGGACATGTGCATGCGGGCTACGATAACCTGCTGGCATGTGTGACTAGTACAGCTGTCCCTCATGATTCCCCTGATATTTACCTTCATTTTCCTCTCATAAAGGTGATAGTGGCTATCCCTTGAAGCCGTGGCTCCTCACCCCTGTCTGAAACCCACAGAACAGGCACGAGGAAGACTACAATCGTTCCCATACCCGTACCCGTGTGGTCATCGAGCAGACCTTTGGCCTGTTGAAGGCACGATTTCGCTGCCTCAGCTGGTCGGGTGGGGCACTCCTCTACAGGCATGAGAAGGTGACCAACATCATCATGGCATGTGTAATGCTGCACAATATGTGCATCCGCTGGAACGGGCCCCTACCCCCTGACATTGAACTGGTACCACCTGATGAAGATGAAGGGGAAGATGACGATGTGGCAGGACATCATCACGGTGCCGATGCACAGGAGGGACGTGCTGTGCACCAGTCAGTGATTGCACAATATTTCTGACACACATGTCAGCAGATGGTGACATGATGGTTGGACAGGGGGCACTGGGTGTGTGGGTACATGTACACTATGCACTGTAAATGATTAAGACACATGCGCATTGATGAATGTCCACTCAGGTCTTCTTTTTCAAACAACCGGTGTATTGAATGTAACAATATAAACGTAATTGACAAAACCCTCCACCACCCCCCCTTCCCCTACAACTCCCCCACACACCCTAACCCCCTCTCCATCCCCCCACAACTCCCCCACACAAGTCCCATTGAGTCCCCGAAGCCTACATGAGGCTGCCATAACATTCACTCGGCACTCCTTGAGTCAGGGGGTGGCATGTCCCGTCGGCACTGTGCACGGACCGACCTGCGGAGCGGGCTCGTTTGGGTGGAACTGCAGGACGATGTGGCCTCCTGCTGAGGTTGTGGGGCGGGATGACCTGCCTCCAAGGCATCCGTGATGCGCACTAGCACCTGCCTGAGGGCCGAGACCTCCTTGCAGAGGCGGCTGGTGTTGTCCGTAATGGACCGGCCTAGTGCAGCTAACTCTGTACGCCACTCCTCTCTGGCCTGACAGTTGTCCTGTACAAACTCACGAACGAGTGCAGTGAGCAGGTCAGTCCGTTGCGGCCCTGCGGGTGCACCTGTGGATGTGCTGGGAACCTGGCTGTCATGCCCAGCCTGCTCATCCTGCCCAACACTGAAAACTGGACTGAGATGTCCCTGGGTGTGGTCATGGCCGCACTGCTCTGGGGTGGTGGCGTTCCCGGTATCGATCGATGATACTTGGGGGGATGCAATTTGGGTTGGGGTATGGACCACATCCATAATGTCGTCCTCCATGGTGCCCCAGATGTCCTCCTGGCTGTCATCCACTGTCAGGGGTGCCGTGGCTGCCACCTCCCCAGCCACACTAGACTCCTCCGAATGGGGTGTCTCACAGGTGTCTCCAGGCAAGACAGTGGGTGGGGGTGGTGGTGGTGCTGTGCCCTCCACAGGCCTTGGTGGTACAGGTGCAATGTGTACCTGAGGTGGCTTGGTTGCTGCGACACGGCGCCCACTGGCTTGTCCCCTGGAGGTTGACGGCTGGTTGCTGTCCTCCTGGGACCTCTTCCTGGGTGTGGCCTGTGCAGGGGTGGCGTCCTGCTCATCGCTGTCATGGTCACTGCCTGTGGGGGTGGAAGAGAGGGACGGCATGAGTGATATGTTGATAGGCATCATAAATACATTGGGACAATTGCTCATCCACACAATTGTGGGTAATAGGCATTTGTGTTGGGAAGGGCATGTCATTTCATACATGGGTGGTTAATGCAGGCATATGTCGGCATCACTCATGTTGACCAGGAACAGTGCTGTCTGACATGCATACTATTTTGGTCATGCACGCTGTGTGCCTCGTGGAATTTCCTACTTTGTGTGGTATGTATCATGTACGATATTGCCTTGCAGCAGGCATCAGCATGTGTCACTGATGCTTTGGCCTACTTTACAGGGAGTGTGTGTGTGTGGCCGACCATGGCGTGACTCTTTGTACTGAAATTGGTGTTGACTTTCATCAGATTTGGCATAGCAGTGTTTACTTTGGACACTCACCTCCATCGCCAGATGTAGTGGCGCCACACTCCATCTCGCCTACACCTTCAATGGATTCCGTCCCAATCATGCTTGCGCAAGTGTCCCCCCACAGGGTGAGCTTTATGGGTGAACTAGGTCCTCCTCCAGTTTCCATGGCCTGGCTGCGATTGACGGATAATATGTTGCGCACCCTTAGGCGCAGGTCGTCCCATCGCTTACGGCAGTCTTTCACTGTGTGGGGTGTATTGCCCACTGCACTAACCTTCTGGGCAACAAGTGCACAGATCTCTTTTTTACGTAGCACTGCCTCTCTCCTCATGTTGCTGTAGAAGACTGTGCCTGCATGCTCGTGCAAAGTGTCCAGAAGCATCTGGAGCTCGTCCTGATTAAATCTTTCCTTTCTGAGGCGGGCAGATCCCTTCTTCATGGCCTTCGGTATTCTTGTCTTGTAGGAGGAAGTTTTCTGACGATCAGCAGTGTCCCAGGGGTCCTGTGTGCTGAGTATAGCAATGGATTGTGTTTTTAAGGATGGCCGCCGTGCTCCTTCCCGTTCCTGTGCAATGACGCTATTTCCGGTTCTGCTTATTAGCGGTGACCGTAAATAGCGGTGTCCGCTAATTACGGTCACCGCTATTTACAGTCACCGCTAATGACGCATTGAACTATGTCAGTAGTGTTATCTGCGCTTAGTTTGATGCTGGTAAGGGCTTTTTGGGAGCCTTTTGCGGCATGGCGCTTGGTACCTTACCGGCATGGCGCAAAGCTCGTGCCCGCGAAGTCGTAATAGTCCTCTATTAGCGGACTGGTGCCAGCACGGGCACGCTATTTGCGCCATGCCGGTAAGGGACGTTACTTACCTCCAAACTCGGAATGAGGGCCTGTATCAGATAATTACGGCGTTCAGTGCTGGGGAATTGACCTGCCTGAAGGAGAGATGGGAGCAGGATGTGGGGCTGATGGAACCGGAGGAGTGGGTGGAGGCCTTCATGTTCCTGAGGGAAGTGGGCATTGCAGCTAGTTTGCGGCTAATTCAATTTAAGATACTTCACAGGGTATATTATTCCCGTACAGCACTGGCTACATGGGGCATTGTGGGGAGTGGTGCATGTCATAGATGCGGAAGGGAGGGGGGCACCTTTTAAATATACTGTGGGAATGCACCAAGGTCCATGTTTTCTGGGGGAAATGTGTGCGAAGGCTGTCCGCATTGGTGGGGGTTCAGTTACCCCTGGAACTGAAATTAGCTCTGCTGGGGATATGGGAAGAAACTGGGTTCACAAAACACGTAAAGTCATTTTGGGCAGGACCAATGGAGCTCGCCAAGAGAATGGTTGCAGCATCCTGGGGCTCTGTGAAGCGCCCAAGATTGAGCCAGAAGACTGTGGAAGTGGACCAATGTACGTCCTTGAAGAAGAGCTTGTACTGGGTGAGGCGTTGTCCCCAGAAACTCTTGAAGATTTGGGGCAGATGGATGGGGAAGGGTTGAGGGAATGGGCCAGTCCCTTAGTTTCAACTCCAGGCATTTACGATGATGCAATTTTACCCGTGGACATCCTCTGTCCTGTTATGTTATTGTATTCATATTGTCCTTTGGAGACTGCTTCTATCGTGTGCAAAAGTACCTATGTTTATCATTGTTTTCTTTGTTTTAAAAAAAAAATATTTGTATTAAGATGTTGTATAATTTACAGGCATTTCGACTTCTTATACACATGAGCCAATGCTGCGTCTGTACCTTGCATAATTCCCCCCTCCCACCTCCCTAACTCACCCGTCAGCCTTGTCTTCTTTTATAGTCTTGTCCCACGCGCTGTTGTCTATGTCTAGTGTCTGCATTACTTAACCCTTTTCTGATGGCAATGATGTATTTGTATTCTTTGTATTCTCATTCCTTTTTTTAATCACTTGCTGAGGCCATTCATGTTTGTATCATTTTTCTACAGGAACTTAAGTCCCTATTCTGCTCATCTGGTCCCCTGCAGGCAGTGTCTTGCCAAACAGAGGTTTCAGCCAGCGTCCAATTGTGTAGGTCGCTTCACTATTCTAGTGCCATGAGGCTTCCGTGAGACTTCCAGTTCATTGCAATCCTACGTTTTGCTAAAATACACCAGGTCTTTCAGTTTGTTAACGTGCCACGCATGTTTCGGGCGTGGGAATATGCCCAGTAGGCAGGCTATAGGGCAGCGCATGTCCAATGTTATGTCTGCTTTAGTGTCAAACTGGAATAATTTGTTGTCGGATTCCTTGCCTTGCCCCTCCTCCTCACCTGAACGGCTGCTGCTACAAAACTGTTCGGCCTTCTTCCTTCCGCGACTACGATAATCTTTTTTATGTGCAGATATGGCCTACCTCGAGAAGACGCCACAATGGCCGCTTGACTACCAAGCAGGTCAGTGGCCTCCCTCCTGAGATAGCCAGGTAGGGGAAAAAGCCAGGCTTGACATAAAGAACCCCTAGTTCTGATGACTTGCAGATGCCGTGGGGAGACCTCCCCGGATCCTGGATGTATGAAGCAACTCAGTCAGGAACAGCGAGTAGTCCACAAGGATGGGCTTCCGGCTAGATTGGGTTGTTCAAGGTCTGGATGAGTAGATTCAGAGGCGCTGGCAAATAAACACCGGGTGTAAGGAACACATAATGTTCTGGACCCCGCCAGCTGGATGCACAATGAAGCCAAGAAGGCAGCAAGGGGGATGCGAGTCCGTAATCCCGGGAAGGAAGACTGGTAACAGGGAGGAGCCCAGCAGGGGAACCGCGAAGTAGACAGGAAGAGAATGAAGGCAAGGGAATCCCAAAGAAAGGCAAGAGTGCGAGAGCGCTTCTCGACAGAGCCGCCAGGGAGTGGGAGTGGACCGTGGGTGAGCGGAAGAGAAAGGGAGAAAGCCGCAGAGAGGCAAGGGAGAGAAAGCGTTCCACCAAGAAGCCACAGGGGAGAGGGAGCGGACCGTGGGTGAGCGAGAGAGGGAGAAAGCCACGGTGAGCCTCAGAGAGGCAGGAGAGAAAAAAGCTCAGCAGAGCTGTAAACTGGAAAACACAACAAGTAACTCAAAAGGCGAATGGACACAGGGTTGCAACGCGCTGACCAACAGGAAGGCAGGGAAGATAAAGCTCCCGGCTGTGGCCATGTTGGAAAAGACTAGACAGCTCAAAGCAGTGCGGGAGAAAGCGTGAAGGGAAAATCAATCGCGGCGAAACAACCAGTGATCCCAGACACGCCAGGTTTTGTAGCGGGTGTCATTTAGCTAACATTTGTGCTATGTCTTGCCAGTATTGCTGGATCTTCCCACAGGCCTAAAACATATATACCATATATCCGGGGGTTAAATATATGCCCTGTGTGTGACATACAATTGTATTAGCTGAAGTTTGCATTTCTAGACACTGTTTTGTGATCGGCTATCGCTCTTTTCCCTTCCTTGTCCATAATTGGTGACTGTAGTTTGTCATCCCCGTATTGATGCATTGTCTCCAGCTCACACAATGGTTGGGTCGTAATGAGCTCATACAGTGTTGACACTGCCTGGCCCTCTCCGATATATCATATAGTGTTTCTATCGCCTCATTCTGTACTAGCTCCCCAGCACCACCTTGCCACTTCTGTTTCAATTTCCTAAGTAAGGAGGCATGCAGTAAGTGTTGTCCTTTATGTAAACCTGGTTCTAAAGTGAGTGTGTGGAAGTCTGTTGGTTTCCCATCTCATACTAGGTCTCCTATTGTCGCCACCCCCAGTGGTTCCCCGTATTTCCTCAGCTTAATCCTGTTTTGAGTGTCCCCGCCTTCTTATGCCACTAGCGAGATACGTGGTGAGTAGGGTGCTTTATTTTTTAATAGCCGACACGCTTTGTCAACATATTTCGCGTAGTTAAAAGCACCCAGCCTGTCCCAATGTGTCACGCATTTGTGCTTCAGCCAGTTAGCTTCGCCAGCTTGGTCGTCTGAACTACCTACTTCTTTATCCTTTCTAATGCGGCTTCAGCTTTAGCTAAATCTTTCTTGATTGTGGTCTGCACACCCCCAGTCTCGGCTATTGCAATACCCCTAATCACCACCTTAAAAGCTTCCCATAGTGTGCCAGCGGATGACACGCTACGTGTGTTGTGTATGAAGTAGTCTTTAATACCTTCCCGGAACTCTGCATCTCTCAGGGATTCACTTCTGAGCTTCCAGGTCGGGATGCGTGCCCTGGCGGGAAAAACCCTCCATCCAACTATTAGCGGCGCGTGATCTGATAGCACATGCGCTTTGTATTCAGCGGTCGTAAACCCTTCAAAGGTCTCCACTCCTGTAAAGACATGGTCTAGTCTAGTGCATAATTCTGTTGGGGCTGTATAATGTGAGTATTCCCTAATCTCAGGGTGTACAGCCCTCCAAATGTCTACCAATTTGAACTCTTGCAGCAGGGTGTTTAGTGCTTTTGCTGCAGGGGTTGGGTGCACAAGCTTGTCATCTGACCTGTCTATCATCGAGTTTAATGTGCAATTGAAATCTCCTCCCCATATTAATGTGTTGGTTCTATATAAGCCGACCTGAGAGCGGAAATAGGCGGCAGTATGATGATGCAGGGCATAGGTATTGATAATGCACATTTCCCTGTTTTCTAAGAATCCCTGCATCATTTTCATCCTGCCCTCTCCATCTCAAACCGTCTTGAGGGCTTGGAAGGGGACAGATGGTGCTACCCACACCAACACCCCGTAGCATATGCCGAGTATGAGGAACCCAGTACTGTGCCTCTCAATTTTGTGGTCTGGTTTGTCTATTTCTGTTCAGTGAGTTACGTCTCCTGCAGGAGCACTATATCTATCTTTTGACCTCTCATATATGTCATAATCCTGTTCTTTTTATGTAGCTGTTAAGCCCCTAACATTCCAAGAGGCCATCTTAAGTTTCTCGGGCATATGTAAAATCGACAGTGTGGTTTCGTAATGTTACCATGTCCAACATGCGTTGTGTATGTGGGGACTTAGACTGAATCTCAACTAACCCTCTCAACTTCTAACCCTACCCTCCCAACCCTCCAACAGTTGCCCAGCTCTGTACCTTGTGCTCAGGCATACCCACTTCTCACTCCTTCCCTGTTAGCTTGTCCACTGCTGCCCAGAGTGTGCCGGGTGGATACGTAACTGCTAGTATCTGCCTACACAAACCTAACTCAGGTAAAGTTCGCTCCAGCAATGTGCTCCTGCTTCCTGGGAAGTACTGTTGTTGTTCCTGCTCACTTCACTATGTCATGCCAAATGTGTTACTTGTGCGTATCCCAACTAGCGCTCATGGTGGTCGACCATTCTTCGTTAAAACATGCTAGGCTCTTACAGAACTGTTGCGTCTGCTGTTCGATTATCCATTCCCATCAGGAAGATCTCACTGTCCATCTACTTGTGCACTTCTTCCGGGGTGTCAAAGAAAACCACTCAGCCGTTGCCTATGATCTTCATCCTCGCTGGATACAGCAACATGTATTTAAGATTAGCTTCTCGAAGTCTCTTCTTCACTGATGTGAAGTGCATCCTTTGTTTCTGTACCTGGAGGGTATAATCGGGGTACGCTTTAATAACCGCCAATACTTTCCGTTTCGTGCCGCCTTTCCTTAAGTGTTCTAGGATCTTTTCTCTGTCGTTATAGTTCAGTATCCTGGCTATAATTGGCCGCAGTGGGGGCCCCGGTGGTGGTTTTTTGGCCAAAGATCTGTGCGCCCGCTCAACTGTAAAACCTTGGGAGAGGGAGCCCGGGCCAATTTCTTGCAGCAGCATATTCTCGATGAAGTTTGTAGGGTTTGTGCCTTCTTCGCCTTTGGGGAGGCCTATGATTCTAATCTTGTTCCTTCTTGCTCGGCCTTCCTCATCTTCTACCCTCCAGGTTCCTCATTTGTTTCTATAAGATTTCTATGTCCACTGTGGATTCTTTCAAGCCTCCTGTATTTACTGTGACCTGCTTCTCCAGGGTCCCTGTATGTTCAGCCAATGCTCTGATGTCTTGCCTCAGCAGGTTCACATCTATGTTGATCGCATCCGCTTTAGCTTCTAGTGCACTTGTCAGGGCTGCTATAGCTGATAGCACTCGCTGGTCTTCGTTCACTTTTATCGACTCACCCTGTTGCGTGGAGTCTATTGGCGTAGCGCATGAGCTTGCAGGTTTCATGAACGTGTCCAACGTTGGCTGCTTGAATTTATTTTTGGGGGCGTTAACCGCCATATGTGCTGCTACTTTTGTTATGATATACTCCCTGCTGTTTGCTTGCTGCTGTCCTTTATGTACAAAACTACTTCAGCTACTGCTTGTCATACAGCCTGTTGCTTGGACACCAGCAGCGTGGTACAGATTCAGTGCACCTGCGTGGATTGCAGCTTATGTTATGGTGCCTTCGTTATTACGCATCAATGTGTGCTTTTGTAAAGAATGGCGGTTTGTTTCACGCTCCGTCAGCCTGCACCCAGGTGGCCTTAGGGTATGGCGAATATCTGCTGTATTGTGTCCCTCTAGGACCAGCGATGTCCCATGACCATGCTCTAACTGTGTGGCTGCTCGTGTTCAGGGCCGCACTAGCACACTCTGCATATTAGTACAGCCACTCTTCTGTGTTATTTGGGCCTAGCATGGGTGTTAGCGCATGTGCCCTCTGAAAGGTATTCCCCTCCAGGTATGCTCCGATGAGTTCACAGTAGAGCTCTGCTGCACTCTTCGTTTTGTAATGTTGCCCACGTTTGCAATGAGGGGTCTTCCAGTGGTCCGTCGTAGTGCAATAATTACCTCTGTGTCTTCTGGGTGTCGCTGCCTCCCCCACGTCAATTATGCACAGTGGTCTTAATTGCACCTTTTATCACTGTCTCACTAGTTCCAACCTCCCTCATGGTGCCGAGTCCTCACTAGCTTGTCTCCTCTACTTGGGGCTACATTCACTCGATATTACCGGAGACGGGTGACTCTGCCATAATTAAAGTGGCTGATGGTAGTGCTGAAGTTATCCTGACTGTGGCCACTGGTTTGCAGAACCGCTGCTCTTTTAATGCATCCCGGCTCTCCAGCCGTCCGCCACATGTGTCTGCACTATATTGAAACGTGCCTGCTGCTTCCTGTCGCCGCAGGCCCTCAGTAATCCGCGCTGTGTCGGGGTCTCTGGTGTAGAGTTCGCCATCCCGCACCACTCCGGAGTACCCTCTGGCACCTGCACGTATTATTATACGTGCTCGACACCAGTTACTGGGACATGCTCTCGGCTTCTCTCATCACCGCAGGCACGGTATTGCCTTCAATGCACCACAGGTACAACACGTCACTGTGTCCGTAGATCCCATGTGGGGCTGGAGGTCGTCTCAGTGTTCTTCATGTCCACCTGCACACTTTGCTGTAGTCTGGTATGTGCCCTTGTGTTAGGGAGAATTCTCTCTTTGGGCTGAATTTCCTAACCTAGTGAGTCCCCCAGCAGCTTTGCTGGATTTCTGGAGTTTGTTTTTTTTCCTCCTGCCAAGAGTGAGACTCTTTTCCTCCCACTCTTGGACATGATTAATGGTATTCCTTTGACTGGTAATGTGTTTTATGGGCTATGGGGTCCTTTACTCCATAGGGTCTCATGTGTTTTTTCTATGTGTGTTACACAGCACCCTCCGTGCAGTAACACAGGGGTGTCATAGTGACACCCCACCATAGACTCCATACCCTGGGACTGACTACTGTCTCCCAGTGCATGTAAAGTCACCATTGGCTTTACTAGTCTCAAATTATTAACAGAAACCAGTACAAACCATCATATTGTGGACGTACTGGTCGGGGCAATTCGATTGCCCCGGGGTCTGTTAGTCGAGGGGGCACGTCTCCGTCCCCCCTGATCGAATTCTGGCTGGTGGCAGTGGAAACTACTTTTTATATTCGACCGCAAATATTTTCCTATGGGATTTTCCCATTGTTCGAGGCTACCAACTTTAATTATTTAATTCTCATAGCCTCGAACATACCGCCGGTTTATTTAATTAATATTAATTCTCCGGTTGGTGTTTTTTGCCAAGACTCGATTCTAAAATGGCGTTTGTGTTCTCTTCTGTGACTCCAACCCAAGTCGAGCCCTTTGTTCCACTTTTTGGCAGGCTTCTCCACAGAAGCCTCCAAAAGTGGTGCCACTCTGGGTACCACAGGGGGTGTGGGAGGGGGTTTAGGCACCCTGGACCGAGTTACCTTGGTAACTCAGGTCGCACTCTTGTGTGATTGGCCCGGCCGGCTCACCACTTAGCATGTTTGAGTGACAGCTAGGCTGAGTGAATGGGGGTTTTCTGCATAAAAGCAGGGCTTTGGGGACTGGAACTTCAGAAGTCGCCACAGGACCTGAGAATCCGACGAGGGAGAAGCTGAGCCGACCTACCATGACGACACCACCGGTGGAGCCCTGCAGAACCGATTCACCACTTCCCGATGACAGAGAAGATCTCCCGGCTGGAAAGGCTTCTTCCCCTGACTGGTGGGCACAACCAGTTTACCTTTCTTTCTTCGCACCCCAGCCCGGTTTGTGGTCGAACTGCCCGTGCCAAGCACCCCCGCAGCTGGATAGCCACTCACCACTGAACCGCGAATCACCGGGCCGCTCCTTGTACCTGAGAAACTCAGCGGCTGGTTTCTTCCCTGGCAGTGCAACAGACTCCTGTCTTCCTCAACGACAAGACCCTCTCTTCCCCTGGACGAAGCACCAACTTGCATCCGCTGCCAGGAACAACTGCCCCCGCTGGAGCGTTCTCACCACTTTAAGGTACCGTGTCCGCCAGGCCTCCCTTTCTAAAGATTGCTACAAGGTAATAATAACCCCTTAACCTTCTGGACTGGGCTGGCCGCCTTGACCCTCTAACTGGTCCCTTTCTTTGGTCCAACTCCTTTTTGAACCTTTACAAGACTTTTGTGTACTGCAACCGTGTGACCTTGGACACATTTCGTTTGGATCCTCTGAAAGTGGATCCGGCCACGTGAACCCTAACTTCACGGTTTTACTTTGCCATCTTCTCTTGTTATGTTCTGATAAAAGTGTTGGGATCTGTTTCAACTTGTTCTCTGCCCTTCTCTCCCTTTTTAAAACGAACTATTAGAGTGCCATCTAGGTTAAGCGCTCACAGCTGTCTGAAAATAAGTGGGGCTTTACTTAAGACTTGTCTAATATTCTTTTAAGGGAGTGTATATCTTTTAGTGACCGTGTTTTTGAATTGCTTAAAATTAGTACCTGTGTGTTTTTCTAGATGTGGTTTTAAATAAATAATTATATCTCTTTTACAGCAAGCCCTGGTTAGCGTTTACTTGTTCTACTGTGTTCCCTTGACCTATTGTGAATACTCTGTATACTGCCTAACTCTTCTTGAGGGAAGTCTGACTGCTCAGCCACAGCTACCAAGTGAATCTGTGTGGTACAGACTGCTACCAAGTGGGTTTACTGCCAAACACCTGTAGTCCTAAATCTTTTGCAGTGGTCCCAGAGGGAACTGCACAGGTTTCTGCCTAACACCTTGTGCCGCACATGCTTCACTGCATGTTAGTACCCCGCATCCAGTCCTGCCACAGGGTCGGAGCGGATGACTTTGCTCCATCCACCATCTTAGATATGCTGATGGCCACACAGGCAGTCTTGTCAGCTGGATTGTGCTCCGCCTTGCTGCCTTCGAATGTCGGAGCACTTCACTCTTGTAGTCTGTGATGTTAGACGGAGAAAACAGCGCACTTGTGAGTCGCAAGTCGCGTTGGATCCATTGTTTTGGCACGGATCATATCAGATCAGGAAGGAGCTATGCTAGAAGCGTCCTCCCTGTTTTCTGTTTTATTGCAAAATCAATAAAAAGTTGTGATTTTTAAAAAAGGATGCGTTTTTTGAGCCTTTGAACTAGAGGTACGCTCTGTAAAAGGCAAACAAACTAGTAATATTACACTTCCAGCTCTTCTTTTTTACATTTTTTTTTTAAAAAGTTAATTATTTTCAATCAGATACATTGCAACACAATACTGAACTTCCCTTCCCCTGAACCTCCCCTACCCTGCCGGCCAGAAATAAGTCCATTCCTCTTAATCTTGGTGAGTCTATTCATGATTTCACAGAATATCCAAACTCCTTATCTTATGGGGGCACCATTGCAACATGTAGTCACTATGTAAGTATGATGATATCAGAGTTGATACCACGGAGGACACCTATGGGACAGACTAAAAGTACCCAGAGGCTCAACAAAAGGAGTTGGGGTAGGGGGGAGCAAGACCTAGGGGGAAAAGAAAAAAAGGAGTAAAACTCGGGGGTAGGGGTATTGGTTAAATTACGGTAACACAATAAGACTGAATGTAACTCAATTCTCTGTAAGATGTTTTTCTGTTGCACTTGTTATATGTGGAATACCTTTACCGCCGAAGAAAAATAAAACTGTTTTTTAAAAAAGTATGATAATATCATGCTCCAGCCCTGTCAGAATGCTTCATGGGCTCCTTGAGTCGTATGTTACCCATTCCAATGAGACAAATGACCAAACTTTCCGGAGCCACTCCTGGCTTGTCAGGGGCTGTCGAAAGGGCCGTGAAACCCCTTTTATGAATCTTTGAGTAGTCTTTATAAGTGGGATCCCACAGACCACACATCCACACCTGTTTACCAAGCAGTTCCGTCCCCTGATAGATTTCTCCCATCTGTGATTTCAATTCTCCCCCAGAAGGGCTGTAAAACGGGGCATTCCCACCAGATGTATGAGTAGTCTCCCACCGTGTCACAGCCTCTCCAACATTGGGCCGACACAGATGGATACATTGCACACAATCTTTCCGGAGAGTAGTGCCATAGCAGTATGATTTTATGCCACATTTCCCTCTGCTCGATCGAGCATTTTAGTCTCGGAACCAAACCCTGCAAATATCCTCAGTGTGCATCGGAAATAACATGCCCCAGTGTCTTTTCACATTTCTTCATATATTTCCAATGCACCTGAGGTGTGCAGTCGTTAATAAATCTATGCAATATAGAACGTAGCCTCTTCGTTCCCTGTGTGTGGTACTATATATAGTTCAAAGGGCGCCAGCTGTCATGTGGCAGCTGCCTTGATCTTCGGGTCAGTTAGCCAATGCTTTAATTGGTTATATTTAAACCTATATTTTTCCCCGCAACCCAAACTCCTGGGTACATTCCTCAAACGTTTGTAAATCCTGGCCCTGGAACATGTCCCGAATCTTAAGACACTCCACCCCCTTCCATTCCTCAAAGGCTCCTTTCCCCATACCCGGTGGGAGGTCTGGGTTCCCAAACAATGGTAGGAATAGTGAGGGAGACACTGATAGAGCCCCTCGCCCTACTGCTGTGTCCCAGATCTCCACCCCGCCCCAATTATTTCACTAATCCGGGTGTTGGGGTGTCTTGTCTTTTCTTCAGCCACAAAAATCCAGAGAAGGATGTTCCCACCACTGCTTTATCCTGTCTGGCCCGTATTTTCTGGTGAAAGTCTTAGGGACCGTATAGGTAGCGCTTGAAAGTTATATAGAAGCCTAGGTAATACCACCATTTTTATTGTCGTCACCCTCCCAACCCTAGAAATCACCAGAGCGGTCCATTTCTCTAGATCTGCTTGAATTTTTGTTAATTTTTTTTAATAAAAGTATTATTTATTTACATTTTATATACATAACAATATCAATTCAGGAAACCAGAACACAGAGTCAGGTTACAGAAATAATGTACATGAAAGCAGAAAACAACAATGCTGCATCAGCTGTTCTCCTTTCATTCGGAACAACCGTGTGTTCCAAGGAAATCCCTGCCGCGTGGAGAAGCCCCAAAATGGATGCCGTTGCCATGGAGGCATCCATATCAACAACTGCTGCCGCGCAGTTCACCGCCACAGGCCCAGGTTCCCATTTGCTGTGTCCGCCTGCCCGCCCCTCCCCTCCTGCTTTAAATGGAAGGGGAGAGGGCCGAGAGGCGAAGCCGATGAGAGAAAGCCAGGAGAAAAGGCCTCCTGTGCTCTTCGCTGCTCGTCTGCCGTTTGCCCAAAACCTATGCCGCACCCAGAAGGTAAGAAGCACTACCCTTGCAAGCTTCTCTCTAACCCATGCACCACCTCAAGGCGTTTCAGGTTGCGCGCACGTACTTTGCAAGCCGCCATCAGCTCACAGCCCATTCCCACGAGCACCCGTAATACACGGCTATGCTCACGTACTGTACAACCCTCTTTACTCGCTGATAAGGCCAGGCACCCCCGCAAAACCTCAAAGCCTGCATCCACTTCAAGCACTACCAACACAGCCACCAATAAAGTACTTAAGTTTTCGTACAATTATACCGCCTCCATAACCAAAGTGATTACAAATGTGTCCTCCACCTCTGAAAATGAGCTCCCCAGTGTAAAATCTGTGATGTGCGATTCTTCTACCACCATTTTGAATGCTAGTGTGCCAAATGCTATGCCACCTGTGTCCACCACCTCTGAAAATGAGCCCCCAGTGTAAAATCTGTGATGTGCAATTTTTCTACCACCATTTTGAATGCTAGTGTGCCAAATGCTATGCCACCTGTGTCCACCACCTCTGAAAATGAGCCCCCCAGTGTAAAATCTGGGTTGTGCATCTCCCCTAACACCCAGAGCTCAACCCCCCCCTCCACCAAACCCTCTCTCATCATGAACCCCCACCCAGCCACTACTGAACCCCACCTGAAATGCGCCATGATTAACACTGGGTCCATCAATGCCCACGCCCTAGACATCCACGACCTCCTAACCTCCCACGACCTAGATCTACTCATGATCTCAGAAACATGGCTACATGAGGCCTCCGGCCCGGCGCTCTCCCTCGCCCTACCGCCTGGCTATTCAATAACTAGACAAGATCGCCTCTCCAAAGGTGGAGGTGTAGCAATTATTGCCAGAGACTCCCTCTCTATCAGAAAGGTAGAGAAATCCCTGACCAACAATAACAGCGACTACCTCCAAGTCAAAATAACCCTCTCTGCCCAATGCACCATTACTGTGCACACTATCTACCGCACTCCAGGCCCAACAGGAGACTTCCAAGCCTCTCTCATCCACCTCCTCTCTGACAACCTCAAAAAACAGTCTAAAGCCATTCTCCTCGGGGATGTCAACGTAGGGCTCCGGGATAGTAAGGACGTAGCAGCCAAATCCCTTGAGTCTGCCCTCAATGCTCTAGGCTACAAGAACACCATCCGTAGCCCAACTCACACTCAGGGCAGAACGCTCGACTGGATAGCACAGCACAACTGCCCACTCATCATCACAGGTAACAATCCCACCCCGTGGTCTGACCACCACATCATCACCTTTAGCATCCTCACCACTAGCTCCCTTGCTGCCCCCTTACCTCAACCGCTCCCACCCTGCATCGCCAGAAGCTCCCGCCAGCTCACTAAGGAAAGGCTACTGCCCTTCCTCTAAGGCCCAGCCTTCAGACCACCTTTTTCATCAGACCCAGAAACACTTGCAACAACCTATGATACTGCCATCAAAGCAGCTATCAACTCCATCGCCCCTCTCAAACCTCGCAAATCCAAACCCACTACCCATTCCAACTCTTGGTTCACCCCTGAGCTCCTCACACTCCGCATCGAGAAAAAAGCTGCACTAACACAGTGGCAAACGTCCCACTCTGAAAAAGACAAGATGATCTTTAAAGCCCTATCCACCAAATACAAAAAGGCAATCACCCAACCAAAGGCCAAATCCTTTGAATCCAGAATCTCGGAAGGCCAATCTAGCACAAAAGAAATCTTCGCCATTTTCAGAGAGCTCGAGACACCCACTCCCGCCCCCCAGAATTTCACCAAAGACAAAGACTGGTGTGATGAAATACAACGGCCATGCAAACCAAATTAAGCCTCCTCAAAAGCAAAATACTAGCCACTAAACAAGCCCTACCCAGTATGCATATCCCTATCCCACCACCTGCCCCGGATCCCCCCTACCCTTCTCCTTCAAACCCATATAAGAAAAAGACATCATCAACATTATGAGGAACATCAAGCCCTCTAACTGCAAAGGTGATGCATGCCCAGCCTCCATTATCAAAGACTGCACGGAAGCGCTAGCTCCCTTCCTAACAGCCTTTGTGAATGCCTCCTTTACCACAGGGAAAGTCCCCGCCTCCCTCAAGGAAGCTTGGGTCCGTCCTCTTTTGAAAAAGCCAACTCTCGATCCCACCTCCCCCAACAACTACAGACCCATCACCACTGTCCCATTCCTCTTCAAAATATTGCACAAAGCAGCCTACCTGCAGGTCCAGCACTTCATTGAAGAGAACAAACTCCTTGGACTCCGCCAATCTGGCTTCCACCCTGGACACGGGACCGAAACCGCCCTACTTGACCTGAAAAACCAGATGGACGATGCTAGAGACATGGGTAAACCAGCACTTCTCCTACTCCTTGACCTATCCGTGGCCTTCGACCTCGTGGATCATGGCGTCCTATGCCACCACCTTTCCTCCACTGCCAAAATCTCCCCAGAGGCCACAGCATGGATCACCTCCTTACAAGGCAGAACCATGCAAGTATTCTCTGACCTAGCCGCAGCATTACCAACTATTATACTTTGTGGTGTACCCCAAGGTTCCTGTCTCTCCCCCACCCTGTACAACATCTTCACACAACCCCTCTTCCTCATCCTCGACGCTATGGGCATCTCATACACCAACTACGCCGACGACACTCAGATCCTCCTCACTCTCACAGGTAACTATGACACCGACTCCCTGACCCTCAACAACCTCTACAACACCATCCAAGCCTGGATGGCAGACAATGGACTATGCCTCAACTCTGACAAGACGGAACTCCTCCTGGTAGGTTCCCCCGACACGCTAAAAAATCTAGATGCCCAATTCAGCCACTTCACCATTGACTCCATTAAAATCCCGGTCTCCGATTCTGTCAAAACTCTGGGAGTCTACCTGGACTCCAGCCTATCCATGGATAGACAAGTCAACGCAATAGCATCCGCAGCTGCATATCATGCCAAACTTATCAACGCAATCAGACCCTTTCTCTCCAAAGAGAACTGCACCAACATAGCCAGAGCCATCACCGGCTCTAGGCTAGACTACTGCAACGTACTCTTTCTAGGAACCTCCAACAAAAACTTAGAGAGACTACAAGTAATACAGAACAATGCTCTCCGGGCAGCCCAAGGCATTGCTAAAAGAGAACACATCCCTGAAGCCAGAAAACTAGCCCCCTGGCTCCCAATAAAGGAGAGGATCGTATTCAAAGCCCTAACACTGACCCACAAGTGCATTCACTTCACTGCTCCAGCATACCTCTCTCAAAGGATCCACCCTGTCTCCACACCAGGCCAACCAGATCACCGTACACCAACATGCTCTCTGTGCCACTAGTAAAAGCGGGCGGATCCAGCTTCCCCTATCTCGCGCCCAGCCCACTCACTGGAATGCCCTACCTCCCACTATCCGTGGTGAGGACTCCCTCACCACCTTCCGCAAAACTCTGAAAACTACCCTCTTCACATAAGGCCCGACACATCAGCACGAACAGTTATCATATATGTTGTAATATACGACCAAATGCAATATTTGTAACAACAGTATGATTTCTTGTAGTATTCATAATGTGTCAACAATCACTGCCATGTGTACCATGTAACTAAGTTATTGCAAGTAACAGCGCCTCAATGCCCCTGGGCTGCTTGCGCGCTATATAAATATAAATAAATAAATAAATAAATAAACAAGTAAATATTAAACCATACCTAATCACAACCCACCCACCAAAGAAAAAAAGAAAAAAAAGCGACCTTGGATTCAGTACAAATCAACACACTTTCCCCAAATCCTGTCATACAAGGTCAGTTTGTTTTTCAGCTTATAGATCATCCTTTCCACCTTTGAAAGTTTGTGTGCATCTCCTCTATCCATTCGTCTGGTGTTGGAGCTATCTTAGGTTTCCATCCTCGAAGGACCAGACGTTTGCCCACTATAGCGCCCCTAAACAGTCATTTCTTTTGAGCTGAACTCAGTTCATGTAACTCTGTATCATCTCCGAGTATTAATAGTTTGCAATCCAGATCTAGACTCACACCAAAAACTTTAACACAGGCTTCACACACCTCTTCCCAAAATCCACAAACCCGTACACAACTCCACAACATGTGTTCCAAGGAGCCAACACCCTTACGTACCCAGCCCCAACATTCATCTGTATTTGACAGGCCTTTTTTTTCAGTTTTTCTGGACACCAATAAACTCGGTTCAGTATTTTAATTTGACGAGATCTCTCTCCCAAATTCACAGAACATAAAAGTACATTCCTGCATATATTGTGCCAGATCTCAGGTGAGATATCAAAATCAATCCTCCTACTCCACTCCTCTCCCAATTTGTCATTCCTGTGATTGTTTGCCACAAGCATTTTATACAATATGCTGGCTAGTCCACCCTCTCCCCCTTTAGTCTTAGCTAAAAAAAAATCCAGATCCAGAGTGTAAGTCCAATCAACATTACCAACCGATTTCTTTAAACGCCTATAGGCAGCTTCTGAAAACCCCCCCAATGTCCCACTTCTCTCTCACCTCATTCGCTGAAAGCCATCTACCATCCTTTCCGAGATCACTAATCCATCTAATTCCGCCTAGAAAAGTGTTCTAGCATTGTCCGTAATCTTATGGTTTAGCCAAATTGATGCCCGCTGACATTTAACAGCATCTGTCCCCAACAGCTCTAATAAATCACACCAATCAGTGCGCAGAAATCCTGTAACAATTGATTTACTACCACGCTCTTTTGAAAATGTAGATAACAGAGCCTCTGGACCAAGCGGTCCATAGGCATTCGACTCCGTAATCGCCCATGAATCTGGCACCTCGCTCAGAAAGGGAATGAATGATTGAGCAGAAAAGGCCAAGTGACACGCTCTAAAATTTGGAGCCCCAATCCGCCATCATCTACAGGAAATTGTAATTTCCAAATTTTAAACCTAGGAGATTTCCTATCCCAAATATATTCCTGCATTGTGCGCTCCAATTCCTTCCAGTACTGAATATTGATTTTCAAGGGTAACATGCCAGTAATTAATTTACCTTGGTGTCATGAACCATGGACATAGCCCCTTCTCGTCTTCCTGGTCCTGGTCCAGACGGAGAGTGTGCTCCTTGATACTTCCAACATGGGCGTGCCCAGTGCCGTGTTCCGTACTAGCCTGTACGTCGGACACGGCACGTTCTATAAATGGGCCACGCCCCCGCGCCTCCGCGCGTCTCAACGCTATCTCTAGGTAGTGTCTCGACGTGTGTGTGCTGCTCGGCATTACCCTTCCAAGTTCCTGGCCAACTCCCTTATTCTTTCTTCCCTTTTCCCCTGTTTTCAGTATCTCTTACCTTCTTCGATCCTCTTCCTGGACGTCCTGGAATACGCAACTTCCTGGAACTTTGAACGCTCGCGCTGGAGTCAGACTCGACTCTCGCGCACTTATACAAGTCTCGGTCCGGCCGGGAGAAGGAGTCCTCCGCGGAACACCACAAGAAGAGAACTCAGGTGAGCCGGGGGGAAACCTTTGACAGATTGAGACGCCAAACGATCAACACTGATACCGCTATGGAGAAAGCGGTCCAGGACCTCATGCGCGGCATGCAGGAGCTAACAACCGAGGTACAGAACTTAAAGGCAGAAAACGCAGCATTGAAACAATTAGTGCTGTCACGTGACTCTGCCAATAAGGAAAGCGTGATACTGGGTGGAGTGGTAGACAAATACGATGGCTCGCCAAAATCCTTACGTGGATTTCTGGATTCCTGCTTGGTGCATTTTACATTCAAGCCCTATTATTTTTCAACTTCCAGGGTCAAGGTGAGCTTCATAATCTCCCACCTTACAGGGAATGCGTTATCTTGGGCCAATCCCCTAGTGAACTCTGGAGACGTCCTCCTGGACGATTATGATGCATTTATTCAGGCGCTGAAGTCTATGTTTGACCGCCCCGAACAAGTGTTCAGCGCCCAGGAACGCCTACTTGATTTTCGGCAAGGATCCCAGGATATGCTAACGTTCGTTACCAGATTCAAACAGCTGGCAAAGGAGGCTGATTGGGGCCCTGAAGCGAGTTTCACCTTATTTCGCAGGGGTCTAAATGACGATATCAAGGATGAATTAGCCAGAGTGGCTCGCCCCAGTTAGTTTCAGGCTTTGGTAGATCTAGCCTTACAAATAGACTTTCGTACCCAGGAAAGAAGGGCTGAAAGGAAAAAGGCTAAGACTGCCTTTCAACGAATCCCTCCGGAGTCGACTGTAAAATCCGATCCTGTCTCAACCCCTAATAACGACTCCGAACCAATGCAAATAGGCACCTTTCGTGGGCCAATTACTTCACAAGAAAGGATGAGAAGAATTCACACCGGCCTGTGTATGTATTGTGCCTCAGACAAGCATCTCGTTAGAGAATGTCCTTTAGCCCCTCCACGGCGTTCGGGAAATGCCAGCTCCCGGTCCTAGATGGAGCGAGGTTTCGGGAGAAAGATGTGTGCTCCACATCAATCACATCCTTGAACTCTCCTGGACAGAATAACCTGGTGGTGCTACAGGCCTTTCTATCGCCCTCCAAGCACAAGACCTATCCCATGCTGGCCCTGGTGGACTGTGGAGCTATGGGAATTTTCATTGATCAAGACTGGGTTATCAGACATAAAATACCATATGAGTCACGGAACATTAAACAGCCGGTAGAAGCAACTGATGGGAGACCTCTCTCTTCAGAACTCTACAAACAAAAGAGGTCCGTCTCTCCATAAACCACCACCAAGAGCAGATTACATTCGACATCATCAAATCAGCCCATTACCCTATGGTTCTGGGTATGCCCTGGCTTCAAAGACATAATCCGTACATTAATTGGACAGCAGGGTCATTGTTTCTGGGCTCTGAGTTTTGTATGTCCCACTGTTTATCCCTGGATCTCTCATTAACACCAGCTATTGAACATTCAGGAGAGCAAAAAACCTCACTCATGGTTTCCAACATTGTACAAGTCCCAGAGGTCTACCAAGGATATACTGATGTCTTTTCGACTGCCATAGTCCAGGCTTTACCCCCTCACAGACCCGAAGATTGTGCCATTGAGACAGATCCCTCGGCAGTAATTCCCTTTGGCAGAATGTTTATCCTTTCAGAACCTGAGAAAAAGGCCCTCCGAGACTACCTGGACATCAATTTGGAAAATGGCACCATAAGACCCTCAAAATCTCCAGCGGGTGCCTCATTGTTCTTCGTTCCTAAGAAGGATTCCAAGGAACTCAGACCCTGCCTCGACTACCGTGGTCTAAATCAATGCACCCTCAAAGATCGGTACCCTCTGCCTCTGATTTCAGATATCCTGGAAGCTGTCAGTGGCGCCGTAATATTCACGAAGTTGGACCTCCAGGGTGCCTATCACTTAATCCGTATCCGGGAAGGGGACGAATGGAAGACCGCCTTTAGAACGCCCTTTGGTCACTTTGAATATCTAGTCATGCCCTTTGGATTAGCTAATGCCCCTGCAGTTTTTCAACGTTTCATGGATAGGGTGTTTTCTGACATGCTTTTTCTCTTTGTCATTGTCTATCTAGACGACATTTTGATTTATTCCAAGGTTCCCTTAAAACATGAAGAACATGTCATGGCGGTTCTACAACGGCTCTGTGAAAACAAGCTCTTGGTCAAACCTGAGAAATGTCTTTTTCACGTGACTTCAGTTCATTACCTTGGATTCATCCTCAGCCCCATAAGGAGTTGGAATGGACCCTTCAAAGGTAAAGGCCATACTGGCCTGGCCTGCTCCTACATCGGTGAAACAGGTTCAGTCTTTCTTGGGACTTGCTAACTTTTATCGAAAGTTCATTCCTACCTTTTCTGAGCTCGTCCAACCGATCGTTGCTCTGCTGAAGAAGGATGTTCCCTTCATCTGGTCATCTTCGCAGGAGAAGGCTTTTCAACGCTTGAAGACAAGATTCACACAATCCCCCGTCCTGGCTCAGCCTGACTTAGATGGCCCTTTCATAGTGGAAACGGATGCCTCCAACCATGCCATAGGAGCAGTCTTGAAACAGGTGCTTGAGGACAAGATGAACCATCCAGTGGCTTACCTCTCTAGAACCCTAACAACCAGCGAAACCCATTACTCCGTCCTGGAAAAGGAGCTGTTGGCAATACGCCAAGCCTTCACAGAATGGCGACATTTACTCCTGGGTGCTAGATATCCAGTCCAGGTCTGTACGGACCACCGAAATCTACAAATTCTCCAATCTATGGAGTGCAGGAACAGTCGTCAGGCGCTTTGGGCCTACTTCTTCGCCCAGTACCAATTCCAAATCACTCATGTTCCTGGATCACAAAACGTGATTGCGGACGCCTTGTCCCGGCGTCCTGACTATTTAACCACTGAAGATAGGACCTATCCTACAATGTTTCCCAACACAATCTTTATAGCTCAAGCGGTCACCCTCTTGGTAGAGATTCGAGCCAAAACCCAGTCCTCTGACCTCTGGAAGGACGTCTCTAGGAAGAATCCCTGGAACTTAAGAATCAAGGAAGGATACTTATTCAAGGACAATGCCTTGGTCATTCCCACACCGAAACTTCAACATAAAATAATAACTCTCTGCCATGATACTTTTCATTCTGGACATTGTGGTGTAACCAACACGCTCCGTCTTATACAAAGACAGTTTTGGTACAAGAGTACATCAAGACCTGTACTGTCTGCAGTCAGAATAAGCACGACAATAAGAGACCGGCGGGCCTTCTATTGCAACCTACACTGCCAACAAGACCATGGGAATGTATAGCTACAGACTTCATCGTGGAATTACCACCTTCCTGGGGTTACACAACCATCATGGTAACCATAGACTTGTTTACTCATATGGCACATTTCACGCCTCTCTATAAACTTCCTTCCTCTTCAGAGCTCGCAGGAATTTTCCTAGAACACATTTTCCGTCTTCATGGACTCCCTTCCAAGATCATATCGGACCGAGGACCGCAATATATTTCACAATTCTGGAAACATCTCCGTCGTGTTCTAGGGATTCAACGCGCTCTTTCATCTGGATATCACCCACAGACCAACGGGGCCACAGAACGTGTTAATCAAACCCTGGAGCAATATCTTCGTTGTTTCGCAACCAAGGTACAGGATGATTGGTCCCTCCTTATACCCTTGGCCGAATTTGCCTATAACAATTCAGATCACTCAGCGATCAACGTTAGCCCCTTTTATTGCAGTCAAGGTTTTCATCCCTCCGTGTTACCTTCAGTTCTACCACATCCAACTCCAGTACCTTCACTTAATTCCTGGATTGAAACTCTCCTCAACATCCACAAGGAAGCCAAGGAACAATTGGGAAAGGTCCAGATTTGCACTAAGCGATATGCTGATTCCAAAAGAAGACCAGCACCCTCCTATTCTATTGGTGACCAGGTCTGGTTGTCCTCGAAACTATTACCACGACATCTACGCCCTAACAAGTTAGCCCCCGATATTATGGTCCATTTTCCATAAAAGAAATCATCAATCCTGTTTCTTATCGGCTCAAGCTACCAGACTCCTGGAAGAGAATACATCCAGTTTTTCACACTTCTCTACTCAAACCCTACATCCACTCCACCCGGAAAACCGGCAGACCCAGTCCTGTGATTGTGGACAATCAGCTGGAATAAGAAGTATCCAGAATATGTGACTCCAGGTACAAACGGGGTCGGCTTCAATACCTGGTCGAGTGGAAAGGCTACCCTCCTAGCGAGAGAACATGGGAACCACTATCCAACCTAAACACCCCTCGATTGCTGAGAAGATTCCATCTCATACACCCTGGCAAGCCTGGTGGGACGGGGTTTCGGAGGAGGCATGCTGTCATGAACCATGGACATAGCCCCTTCTGGCCTTCCTGGTCCTGGTCCAGACGGAGAGTGTGCTCCTTGATACTTCCAACATGGCCGTGGCCAGTGCCGTGTTCCGTACTAGCCTGTACGTCGGACACGGCACGTTCTATAAATGGGCCACGCCCCCGCACCTCCGCGCGTCTCAACGCTATCTCTAGGTAGTGTCTCGACGTGTGTGTGCTGCTCGGCGTTACCCTTCCAAGTTCCTGGCCAACTCCCTTATTCTTTCTTCCCTTTTCCCCTGTTTCCAGTATCTCTTACCTTCTTCGATCCTCTTCCTGGACGTCCTGGAATACGCGACTTCCTGGAACTTTGAACGCTTGCGCTGGAGTCAGACTCGACTCGCGCGGACTTATACAAGTCTCGGTCCGGCCGGGAGAAGGAGTCCTCCGCGGAACGCCACAAGAAGAGAACTCAGGTGAGCCGGGGGGAAACCTTTGACACTTGGGAGCCAAATTCATCTTAAGGGCGTTAACCTTGCCCCAAAGCGACAGATTTAGGAGCGACCATCTTTCTAGATCCATCTTGAAGTCCTTACTAATCTCTTTCAGGTTTTCGCAAAACCATATTACTGACCGACGGCGTCAACCAGATACCCAAATAACGCATTCGGACATCACACCACCTAAAACCCAAGCCAGTGACTAAAGCTTTGTTACATCTATGATTGAGTGGCAAGACCTCTGATTTTAGCCAATTAACTTTGTAACCTGATGCTTCATGAAAGTTAGTCAGAATCTGCATCAAGCAAGGTAGAGAAACATCTAAATTTTGAAGGACTAGTAAAAGTTCATTAGCATAAAACCAAATTTTCTGCATGATTCTCCAACAGCTGACATCAAACATCGTAGGCTCACACTTGAGAGCAATAGCCAGCGGCTCGATCGCAAGTATGAACAAAAGCGGTGAAAAAGGACACCCCTGTCTGGTGCCACGCTCAAGACGAAAGGGTTCTGATTTAACACCATTCGTTTTCAAATCAGCCGTTGGTTTGGCATACAACAACTCAATCCATGAGATGAACTCATCTCCAATATTCATCTCCCTCAAAACTGTATATAAGTATTCCCAGTTCACTCTATTGAACGCCTTTTCAGCGTCAAGGGAAAAGACAGCAGCATCAATATCACAATCATTTGCTTTTTCCATTGTATGAATTAGTTTGCGAATGTTGCTGGAAGTGCGCCTATTTTTCATAAAACCAGTTTGCTTGTCACCAATCAATTTAGGAAGAAACTTTTCAATTCTCAATGCCAGAACCTTAGACAGGATTTTATTGTCAGTATTTATAAGGCTAATAGTGCGGTAGCTGGATGGCTGATTGCTGTCTTTGCCCTTTTAAAAAAAAACAGAGATTGAAGCATGACACGTACTCACAGGTAGCGCATTTTCAATTTTACTCGCCAAAATCATATCCTTCCATAATTCTAGAGCCGAATTTGGAAGTATTTTTATAAAACTCAACTGGGAGTCCGTCCGGGCTAGGTGATTTACCCGTATTCAACCTAGAAATAGCAGCTTTCAACTCATCAATTGACAGATCTGCACCTAGAAGAACACTCTCAGCACAAGAAATCTTTGAGATCACAAGATTCCCAAAAAATTCCCTCCTTTTTCCAGAAATGCCAGACTCGTTACGGTATAAGTCCATATACGATTTACGGAACACTGTATTTATCCGTTTGGGGTAAAATGTGATCCTACCATCAGAATCAGTGATTGAAGAGATAGCTGATTCAGAGCTTTTCTTTCTCAATCTATACAAAAGCCATCTGTCACATTTTTCACCCCTTTCGAAGTAAGCACACTGAGAATAGACTAGACTATGTTCTGCCTTCAACGATAAGATGTCCTCCATCTCCCTCTTTAGATTTGAGGGATTTTTTGGCTTCCTCAACCTCCTCACCTGAGATTGGAGCGTCCACTCTCTCGGGTTGCGTCTTGCAATCTGGGGAGTGCCGCTTTCTGCAGGTATTCTCTCTGCCCCCTCTGGTTTTTTGGTGGTGCGGTCATCACCTGTGCCAAGTGGCTTGCCGCCAACCATTGTCTTTCTGGTTTGGCGTACCCTGCGGATGTCGTAGCCCGATGATTGTATTGCTCATCTTCGTTTTAGTGAGTTTGGCCACCAGCAATTTGTTTGCCTTGTTGTTTTTTACGTAATAGAATTGCTTGGCTTTGGCCGGCCTAGTGTTGTAGTAGGTGGGTTTCCTGCAGAAATACAATTCTTGGGCCCAGTCTAGTGATATATGGCATCATTTACCTTCTCTTTATCTGGGTTCCCAGCCCTCGGACATTCCAGCTCAGCATAGTGATGTCGTCTTCCCTTGTTTTGGCCATCTCCCCGCTTGTTTGTATAGTTACGCTTAGTACATTCTGTCTTTGGCATGAGTATGTCTGTGTCAGATCTAGGTACCCGTGTGCTTTTTATTATAACTCCATATTTCCCCAATGTGTAACCCAACAAACTTGTCCTGTTTACCTCCCCCTCCCTCATAGTTACCTGAACTTTAACTGTGCCCCTTGACCCCTCCCCTGTCCTTCCCATAACTTGATGTGCACCTGCTACAGGGGGTACTGTAGCAAGATTTCGTCCGCGATTGTTAATATTCTTTTACTCCTGGCCAGTTCTGCTTGTTGTTGCTAGAACCTATTATGAACAGTGGATGTGCGCTCATCACTACTATCAACAGTTCAACTCTGAACATTAATCCTTATGGAGCACCCACGCGGGGGGGACCCTCGCCCCCTCTGCATTGTTCCTTCATCTTGATTTTTCTGTCGTTATGTATGCTTAACTTTAGGAGTCCTCCTCATTTGTTGGCAGATTTGTTGGTAAGGGGATATTAGCTTCTACGAAGTTCGCTGCCTTCTTGGGGAATTTAAAGAAGTAGGTTTTGTTCTGATATTGAAGCCTTAACCTGGCCGGGTATAACATTGCATAGGGAATGTGTCGTTCCCGCAGTAGCTTCTTAGCCCCGGTAAATAGACGTCGTTCATGCTGTACTGCCATTGTGTAGTCGGGAACTGGCCTCCAAATCTTCACACTTTATTTTGACCGTTCTCAGTTCCTTTACCATCATTGACACAGTGTTTTTTCTTTTTGTATTTTTTTATTGGTTTTCCACAAACAATCAACATAAAACAGCAACTTGCAGTGCATGTCATAACGTTCCAACATTTTACATTAATCGTTCAATGCCTACTGCCTATCCCTTGCCCTCCCCCCAACTCAAGCCTACTCCACTTCGCGATCCACATCTGCTTCTTCTAGAGGGATTTCTTTTTCTGTATCCTTGGCAGAGTCCCAATCTGATGAGCTGTCCTGGGTGGGCCCATACAGTGTAGCCACTAAGTGTTTCCAGGCCATCAGGATTACTGCTTGTTCCTCCCCTCCCTTATCTCCCGCTTCCTGCCATACTTCTGTTTCCGCTTCTGTCATTTCTGAAGGTCTCTCCACCAGACTTCTACTCTTGGTCTGTTACATGCCTTCCATCCCATGGCAATTCTACGCTTGGCTAGTATATATGCCAAGTCCTTTAACTTGCTTACATGTTTCAGATGGCGTGGTCCAGGGAACCCTCCTATCATACATGCCTGTTAAGACGGATTTCTGAACTCTGTCCTGGAGGCGCAGAGGTTCAGAAGGCCAGCCTAGTTTCTTGGAACAGGGTAACCTCTGGACAAGCCAGACCAATCAAGGTAGCGATCGCGGCGGTCAAGACTAGGTCTCAAGAGGGGTGAGGGTGACTGAAAGCCCGCAATGAGCACACAAAGCAAGGACACTTAAAAATACTCCAAACAGGTGTTATATTAAAAATATATACACATTTATTACAAGGCCTTTGTAACATTGACCGTAGCGAGAAATCACAATAAAACTCAAGTAAACCAACACATACCAAACCAATACAATATATATACAAATACAAACGAGTCTAACGAGTTAGACGCACGTCATGTGTAGACCACCTAGATGGGGAGGAAAACACGCAGTGCGAATAATAATTAGACTCAGTCCGCCTTCAGAGGCACCTAACTAAAAGGAAGTCCAAGCCCTACGAAGGGTGGAGCCTTGTGCTCAAAAGTACCTGCACACGCTGGTGCCAACGGGCAAAAAGGGGAGTCTCTTTGAGGGAATAAGGCAGTTTAGTTTCGGTGAACAAATGAAGATGAACAGAGCTCCGCAACTCAAGCGCAACCTCCACTGTGGGCAGTAGCAGAGCGCGAGTACGGAAAGGCATGCTGTTAGACACAGTGGGGAAAAGCTATGGGCTCCTGCAGGAGGGCGACCAGTTACTAGCTATGCTACTCACCGGTCCCCGATGCAAGCAGACCCAGGCTTCTCCGCGTCAGTTTCAGTGCTGGCAGGTTCAGATAGGAGCAGGGGACGTCTCGTCGTCGTATAGATTCCGCAGCAGCAGAAGTTGAGTTGGGGACGTCCCAAACGCAGTGAACCCGCACAGTTTGTTACCACAGCAGGGCAACGGAGCGGCCGTGTGTATTTCAGCCAAATGTACACTACTTACTTCAGACCTGGGAATGCCAAGTGTACGAATCGTGTGAGAGTGACAAGGACTCGTAATACAACACAACCTGACGGCGGTTACAGAGCAAGGCTCCTGGGTAGGCTGGTCAGTCTGCTGGATGGCCCAGAGACACTTCCGAAGGCTTACGTGCAGGAGATGGTGAAGATGCCGAGAATAGTTGTTCCCACTATTCCAAGGGGTCGAAGTACCAGTAAAGGCCTTCTCGTTCGGAGGTAGAAAGGGTTTCACAAAGCGACAGCAGTGCAGAGGAGCAGTCCTTCAGCGGGTCACCAGCGATTCCTCGGTTCAGCCTCGTGGTTGCAGGATACTTGGCTCCTGTATTCCTTTGCTCGTGAGAACTCAGGAGATCGACATGGTAGTGGCGTTTCCAGCCCCCTCTTATCCACGGTTCCCTTCGCGCCAAAACGGAGGGGACCCAATGGGAGATCCGCTCATAAAACACTCACACCATCTGTGGACCTTATCACGGACCACGGGGGTCCCAGGCATTCACACCACCCTAGACTCTCTGGCGCCCAGGATGTGTATTGGGACCAGACACCCCAGCCCCCATCCTGGAGGCACACACAGGCCTGTAGAAGCCTGCGAAAGCATCTGTGTTTCGCGGGAAAGTACATGCCCAAATAAGGAAGGCCCCGGGTCGGCTCGACCTGGGGGAGGTGAAGGGGGCAAGACGGTCAGCGGACAGGAAAAAGAGCCTCGTGGTCTGGTGATTTTGGGAGCCAGGCCACCATTTTGAGCTAAGCGCGAGAAACGGGCTTAAAACGCCAAAAGGAGCTCAAAAACACAAGAAACGATCGCTGCCACCAATCCCGTCCGTGATTCACTTGCACCGTTCATTTACAATCCAAAGAGAGTATCTAGGGCCTGTAGAAGACTAGAGACCCAAGAGAGCAGTAACTTAGCTTACAGTGCCCTGTTGTGCCATGTTGCGCGAAAGCTGCAACATGATAAAGAAACTACGGAAAACAGCGTTTCCCGGTACTGACTGTCTTAAGGGTATGTCAGTTTCCCCGTAAGAATGGAGCAAAAGCCCAGCGGAGTGCGGCAGAAGGCTGCACTCCTCTGGAAAAGTCTAGATCATGGTGAACACAACAGCAAAAAGTTTAGGGGTTGCCACATGGAAGGAAAATTACCCTCAATTAAGAAATATTTCCTAACAATGCCCACACCGATTCAACATTTAGCTTAATCCCTTTCTCATCTAGCCGGTTAGCTATTTCCGCCCAGAACTTTCCAATTTCCGGACATACCGAAAACATATGTGTCATCCCAGCGTTTTCCTCCCCACATTTGGGGCATGTTTGTCGTTCTGTATTCTTGAATTTGGCTATTCTTTGGGCAGTCATATATGCCCTGTGAGTTACATATAATTGTATTTGCTGCAACCTTGTGTTCCTGGACACTTTCTTGTGGTACCCTTGAGTCCGTTCCCACATTCCATCACTCATGGGTGCCCCGACTTCTTTTTCCCATTCATGTCTTAATTGTGCCACTTCCTTCCCCAACCTGGACATCAGTAGATCATATAGTCTGGAAATCTCATGCCCCCCCTTCTGCTATGTCATATATTGTTTCTTTTGCCATGTCTGGCTGCCCTTCTAGCGTTATTTCAGACCATGTCTCTCTGATCCGCCTTACCATTCTGTTATATGTGATATATTGCCCTGCATATAGTCCTGTTTCCTCCACCAGCCTCCTGAATTCTATTATCCCCCCCTCCTGCCATATGTCTCCCACTGTTGTGACCCCCACCAGTTCCCAATGCCTTCGAATCGTCTTCAGTAATTGTCCATCTTCTCCCATCAGTGCCCCTAACAGCACTTGCGGAGAACACGGGGTTGGGTTCTCCATAGCCTGACAAGCTTTACACCATAATTTTCATCCCTGTATCATCATCTCTGGGCGCCCTTTCAACTGTGATTTGGGTAGCCATATCACTTCTTTCAGAAAGAATGGAGCACACTCCAGTCTCAACAATCTCGATTCTAAGGTCGGGTCTTCTGATAACCATTTGGCTATGTATTGTAGTTGACTGGCCAAGTAATAGATCTCATAGTTAGGCAGTTTTATACCCCCTTTGTCATGCGTGTTCTGCAACTTCCAAAGGGCAGTTCTGTTCCTAGTTCCGTGCTGCTATGTAGCTTGATAAAAAACCGCCTTGGTATCAGGTATGGTATGTTTCCGAAAAAATGTAATAATCTCAGCAGTACTACCATCTTTAACAGCGCCCCTCTTCCCATCATTGCTAAGGGGAGCTTAGCCCAGAACCTCATACTGTTATCAATGTTCTTTACCACCTTTTCAGTGTTGTGCTGGTGTTCTGCTTCCACCGTATGATAAATGTCTATTCTTAGATATCTGAACGTGTTTATCTCCCATGGTATTGGTAAGACTGGCAATTGATCTCTTGGGACCCCTATATACCTCCCCAGAGGGAATATACATGATGTTTTAGGATTCACTGCAATGCCAGATAGCAACGCAAAGTGCTCCATCACTTCCAGGATAAATTGGAGGTTTTCCTCAGGCTATCTCAGGTAGAGCAGCATATCATCTGCATATAGCGAAACCAAGTGCTGTTCTTCCTTTATGCTGATCCCTATTACTCCATACTGCTGTCTCACGTATATCGCTAGAGGTTCTACTGCTAAGATATACAACATCGGAGACCACGGCATCCTTGTCTAGTGCCCCTGCTTGGTTGCCATCTCTCCGAAATGATAACTCCTGTCTTAGCTCTAGCTAGCGGTGCACTATATAGTAATTTAATCGATTTGAGGTATCTAGGTCCTATTCCATAGTTAGTCAAGGCTGCGCTCAGCCAGCGCCATTTGACGGAGTCGAAGGCTTTTATTGCATCAAGCGATACAATTGCAATCTCGCTCAAGTCTCCTTTCGTGTGCTCTATGACACGATGAAGGCGTCTAAGGTTATCGAATATGTTCCTGTACGGGACATATCCGGTCTGATCGGGTGTATCAGTTTGCCTATGACCCGCTTCATCCGATTTGCCAGCACCACTGTGAGCATTTTGCTGTCTTGGTTCAGCATCGATAGCTGCCTGTATGATCCGCAGTCCTTGCCTGGCTTGTTGGGTTTAGGGAGTGGTATGATTATTGCTTCTCTCAGGGATTCTGGTAACCACCCTATTTCAAATGCCTCATTTAACATTACCATCAGCGGGGGAAGCATCTCCTTTTTATAGATTTTATAAAACTCACTGGGGAGTCCATCCGCCCCCGGGGTCTTACTGGTGGGTAGTTGTACTACCACCGCTTCTAACTCTTCTAACATAATTGGGGCGTCTAGTTCTTCCCGCTCCTCTGCGCTTATTTTTGTTATACCTATGTCTTCCAATGTGTCCATCATCTCCTTGTAGTTGCTCCCCCCTTCATCCCCATATAGTTGTTTATAATATTCAAGGAACTCCCTGTTTACTCCCTCTTGGGTGTCCATTATTTGCCAATTTTCCCCCTCTATTGCTCTGATTGGTGGTCTGGGAGTCTCATTTTTATACAACCATGCCAGCATCCTCCCAGGTTTGTCTCCCCCGCATGCTGCCTCTCTATGTATTTTTTATAGTTTAAGTTACATAATCTCTCCCAGTGACTTGTGCATTCCTTTTGCAGTCGGCTTATGATTTCTGCTTCCTCCTTAGTGCTGCCTCCCCTGCTTAATACTGTCTCTAATTCAGTCTCTGCCTTTTGTAGTTCTTTGGTTATACCTCCCTGCAGCACTTTGGATTTGGCTATAGCTATTCCTCTCACCACCACTTTGAATGCCTCCCATAGTGTACCTGCCGACTCAACACTTCCAGTATTGTTTTCAAAGTAGCTTATAATTTCTTCTCTTAGGTCCTCCCTGAATATTATATCTTTTAGTGCTTCAGCTCTAAGCCGCCACGTTGGAATCCTGGCATATTAAAACCAATGGCGAGTGGTCCGATAGCACCCTTGCCTTATATTCTGTCTGTATTATTTCCGCCGTGATCTCCTGTGTAGTGAACATGTAATCTAGCATTGTGTACAAATTCTGTGGGGCAGAGTAATGAGAGTACTGTCTATCTTGCGGGTGTTGCTCTCTCCATGTGTCCTCTAGCCAGCAATCTGTCAGCAAGGTTTGCAGGGCTCTAGCCGCAATGGCGGGTCTATCTAGTCATTTATCTGACCTGTCTACCCTCGGGTCTAATGTACAGTTAAAATCACCACCCCATATCACCGCCTTCCCCAGGTACAGGCTCATTTTATCGTATAGGGTCTTAAAATATGTCAGTGTCTTGATTCGGGGCGTACGTGTTTATTATGGATATCTCTTTATTTTCCATGAGCCCCCGTATTGCCACCATCCTACCATCTGCTTCAATTGTGGACTGTAGCAACTGGAATGGGACATGCGGTGCCACCCGAGTGATCACCCCTCTGGCATAGGCTAAATATGTTGCGCCTATGACAGACCCTTTCCATTTCTTCCGGATCACCTCTAGCTTTTCTTTTGTGAGGCGAGTCTCCTGTATTAAGGCAATATCTACTTTCTGTCTTTTTAAGTACAGCATGACCTTGTTCCTTTTTTTAAGTAGCTGTTGAGCCCACTGACATTCCAAGAAATTACTTTACGGTCCCCCATCATCCAGCCACGTCCAGCCTTCCCATTGTGTCTCCTCTCCCCCCGCTGCTTGAAGCACCAGCGCTCGTGTACATAAGCTCGTTCCCCAACTTAAACGACGTCAACCCCCAACACTGCAACTCCCTCAACTTTTGTCCCTCCCCACCCTTCCCAGCCCCAACTCAACCCCCAACTTCTCACGTTCCCATCCCCCTCCCAACTGTTGCCCAACTTCATCCCTGGATCTCAGGCACCCCCGCATCTAGCCCTTTCATGGCTGTTGCCAGTACTTGGGACCCAGCAGGGAGATACCACCCTATCGGCGCACCTACTACTTCAACTATTGGGGATAGGTCACATATATCCTGCGTCTCCTATATTAAACTATAGATCGCCGCACTCTTGCATCTCATTTCTAATTAACTTGCTACTATATTCCAGTCCAACAAGTCCACATGGCGAGTGTGTATGTTAATTGGTTCCATATTTCCCAACGTGTCCCTTCACATTTCGCTGTTGTAATATTGCTCGCCCCCAACAATAACATGCATGACGTCGGGTCACTTATCCTGTCCATCTCGCTCCTGGTCATCTTCTGACTCTGGGCAGCCCTGTGTATCCAACCAGCATGCTGCCTCCTCCGGGGTTTCAAAAAAGTGAGCTTTGCCTTTGTGCAGGACCTTTAGTTTCGCCTGGTACAAAAGCATAAATTTGAGTCCGGCTTTTCACCGTCTTCTTTTCACTGCCACATAGCTGTAGCGCTGTCTCTGTACTAGCATGGTGTAATCCGGGAAAGCGGTGAACGTTGCTGATGCCCGAATTATTATTCCGCCTTTCCGAAACAATTCCAGGATCTTCTCCCTGTCTCTGTTGTTCAATATCTTTGCTATAATTGCGTGTGGAGGGGCCCCAGGTTGAGGCCTCCTTGTCAGGGCTCTATGCGCTCGTTCAATCGCAAACCCCTGGGAGAGTTTGCTAGCTCCTATTTCCTGAATTATCATATTCTCCACATAGTTCATGGGATCCGAGCCTTCTTCTCCTTCCGGCAGGCCCACCATGCGTATGTTATTGCGCCTTGCGCGCCCTTCCGCTTCCTCCGCTCGGTTTTCCAGGTTAGCCACTTGTTGCTTCAGTATATACAGAATATACTGTATATACAGAACACAGTTCCAACGCGTCTGATTGAAGTTGTGTTTCGGCTCTACTGCATTTGATTGCCTTTTGTCCTTTCGGAACAACCCAAATTTCCTGTGCTCCTGCTTTCCTTCTTGCTGTTGCTATGTTCCACCTCAAACTCCTCAGAGCCTCCCCGCTTCGCAGCCAATCAACTGTTACTCTCCTGCCTACCCGAACGCGGCACGGCACCGCCTTCTCTTTTGCCTGCTCCTTCTCTGCTTGGACACCACTACATACATCACGACCACGGTACGTCCCTGGTTTCCCAATTGCTTCCCCTGTATCTGCTCTGACGCTACTGATTTTTATATGAACCCAGAATGCCCTTGGATACTCTACGCCCAATCCCAATTTGGCATCAACGTTACCTCTCCTACACATTCTCCTACGTATAGGTATCTACCTCCTTTACCTTGCATCTCTTTTCCTTTTACACCTAACCTGAATCCTCTTGTTCCTTGTTTCTCAAACACCAAACACAGTGCAACATTTTCCTGTTATCAGATTCCCTGCTAACAACTTATACCCTCTAGATTGGATTCCAAGAAACATTTTCACAGGATTGGACGCTATGCTGATTTAACCTTTGATGAACACTTTAGTGCGTCCTCATTCCGTTGGGTTAGCCCTTATTAACATACTAACCTACCGGGGGGGGCGCTGTGGCGCACACAGAGAGATGGTCGTAATGTAAGCTTCACCTTTAAAACGAGCTGGGTCTGCCCGTAAATTGGTGGAGATAATCAGCAAGTACTCAAGAACATTAATGCAAACTGTGGTGTGGAACCGTGGCTCAGGGCGAAAGTTACATTGTGCGTCCACACACCCGTGAGCAACGTGGGAGCCCAGCCCTTCCTCACTGCGCCAGGCCACAAGCAGACTGGAGGACGGGATGCCTGAGTACTGGGGCCTGCTTTAGCACACTGAAAGGTCGCGGGCGCTCCGAACACCTTCGAGCGCCTGCAGATCCAACACTTCTGCCACAAGGAGACGAGATGGGACGCAGCACACACCAGTGATTCCCTCAGGAGCGACCGATAGAATGGTAGGGTGTGGGGGCGCGGGCTGTGGGAGTGATCGGCCCATTCTGACCCGGGGCCCCTCTGCATCCCGCGGTGTTCTGCTGGCCCCCCCTCCTTCAACCCAAACAAACTCCTCAGGATCGGGGGTTGTCTGCGGGCGGGTTAGCCACTGGCAGAGGAATGTGGCCCTGCCTGTGATGCCACCCGCACCATCATACGGCCGTAGCCGAAGGCCGGGACATACTAGAATCAAGCGTGAGTGGCAGGAACAGGAGCGTAGCCTGTCCTCCCCCCTTGCCCTCTACCCGTGCAGGGTGACTAATCCCAGATCCCACGGAAAAGAATAGTTGAAGGGGCATGGAGGAAATACGTGTCTTGCACTTCACTATCACGGACAATAAAGGCACCGCTCCCCAAGTTGAGCCTGCTGAGGTTGGCCCTCTTATCCAGTACCACTGAGGCTTCCACCACACCTGCAAAGACTACCACCCGGAGTAACACTAGGGTAAAAGAGGAGCCTCACAATAACATCATCGAGGCCCCCCACACATAAAACCTGCCCCACACACATAGGACAGTCCATAGGGACAGCATCGCCAACAGTAGCACCTGGGACAAACCTCTGCAGCAGCAACGCAGTAACAGCAGTGGTCAAAGAGTATAGTGGCCTCACTGGACGGAGGCAACCAGAAACGCCACCCCTCCAGCAACTGTTAGTTACATCCTCAGGACAGAGCACAAACATGAGGAAGGGAGACAACATCAAGGCGCAGTTAATCACCTCCTAAGACCGCTGGGCCCTGATACACCCTCGCTACCACCAGGGTCCGAAGACGGATAATACGCTGGCCTAAGAAGGGACTCACTGAGACCCAGCCAAGACTCATAGTGCATTGGTCTCACCCACAATAAACCACAATCGCTCAAAGCGGAAAGGAGGTTGACAACGCTCAACGAGAAAGTGCAGGTTATACAAGCACGGCGTGTGAGACGTTAAACACAAAGTCACACCGTATTGACCGGAGTAACAACCCCCCTCAACACCCCACTTCATCAAACACGTTGTGGAATATGAGACAGTCAGCGAGACCCAGGGGTGCTGCAACAGACCACACCGGAAAGAAACTCCTGCAAGGACAAGCCAAGGACAACCAAAAGACGATACCCAACGGCATCGGTCCAAAGAAGGGGAAAGGTACTGTAGAAAAATACACAACAGTGACAAAGAAGAGCACTGAGTCCACAATGTCTACAGAATCAATACCGTAAACACAACCAGCTACATCTGCACCCCTGCAATGGACCCGCAAGCAGTTTTCACAGCTATGCAACAAGGGTTCACCTCTCTCAATGAAAAACTGGACAGGATAACAGCCAACGTTGCTTCTATTAAAACTCAACTGGACAAGACCACGAACCACATCACGGAAGCCGTGACCGGTATCAGCAATACAGAGGACACGCTGGAAGTGTTAAAAAACACTGTGACAAGGGGTCGTGGCTTGGCAGCCATGGACTAGGCTGCTTTCTCTGTGAGCTCCTTGATCTGAAAGCTGATCCGGATATGCGCATGCAGTTTGAATACTAATTCCAGCACAAAAAGATGACCAGAACAATAGGAATACATGGAGTCTCAAATGTACGTTCCAGCAAGCAGATCGGAGCAGCACAATAAAAGTTATATAACTTTGTTGCCTCCGACGGATGCCGTGGTGATGGCAACAAAATGGCGGCGGCCTCAGAACAAAGGAGCCCTTTGATGTGAGGACCGCAAATGCTGCGAGCGCCGCTGAGGAAAGAGGAGCCGGCGTGTCCTTGTGAGTGTGGCCGATAGCTATGCAGCAGGGAACATACCCGGCGGAGACGGTGGAGGTGCACCGGTGCAGAGCCGCCCATATTGGGATACCGAAGCAACCGCTGGCGCATGGCACTGCCCTAGGGGCACCGGAGAAGGTGGCAGAGACTTCCCCAGAAGAAGCGCTGCACAAATGCGCTGCGGAAGACTGGCGATCTAACAACGAGGGCAAGAAACCCACATAAGCGGAGACAAACTCTGCGATTTCAAGCGGAGCTGAAGGACCACCAGCAGCTGGGCACAACGGACGAATACAGCGGAATGAACGCGACTGATGCGCAAATGGAACGAATATAAAGACGCACAGTGTGAATATTAGATTGAACCTCGATCGACCGTATTGTAAAGCGAAAAACACTGAAACGGAGCCACCGCCATCAAAAACTGTCACTAAACAAAGACAAGACACGGAAGGAGTAGATGTAGCCCTGATACAGTAGATGGAATATGACTCATTGCTGCAGCATCTCCCCCGAGACCCAACGCGTATCATATATAAGTGCGGTGAAACTGAAAAGTGGACCATGGGAGCAGAAACTAAGGTGAGGCACACTGAGCATGTGTAACATCACGGGGGGAGCGGACAGCGAAATTAAGCCCCTAACAGAGACGGCCAGGTGGTAAGCCTTGACGTATTAAAAGGCAACTACCAGAAGGTGGTGACAAATAGTAGGGCTGAAAAAATGTATGGAAGACATCCCGGGCGCAGTGAATGAGGAGCACTGGAAAGCCCAAAGTGCGCTGGATGTCTGCTCGGTGCAGGTGGCGCCACGAATTGCAATAGGGGTAACTGGACTTACGACTGGCCTGACCAACATAGACAGACTAGCGCCACATCCTGGATGGACTCAATGGGCACACAATAAACTGCTGGCACAGACAGCTGCCCGGGGAAGATCACACACAGGGACCACACAAGTAGGGTTCGTCGAGGTACGGAGCCAGAGCTTGAGCACTGGACCGCTGAAGTGCCAGGGCCCCCACTGCGGAAGTAAGGGCACGCAGATCTGAATGGATAGTGGATACAAAACGCGGCGGTCCATAGGTTGGACGGACCTACACGCCAAGCATTAAAAGTTAAAAAGGAGATATCTTCACCAAGAATCCCACATCTGTGAAGGCACGGCTGTGAATTGACACAGGAAACAACACACTGTCGTCTGGACGCAACAGTGAGCAGAAGAAGAGTGTGCCAGTGACGCCCAGTGAAATGGCTCTCAAGGGAAGCAAAGGCAAAGGCAAACAGCCAACAATGGACATATTTACCAAACCGCAGCAATCCCCAACCACGCCAGCACATGCCACGACCACTGCACAGGAAGAGACAATCTCGCCAAGAGACGACCATCGGATCCTCGCAGCCATCGCGGAACTAAAATCCTCGTGGGGGACTGTGATGGCAGAGCTGAAGGCGGCACTGGAACTTAAAATAGATGCAGTGGGGGTAGATGCCAACTTGCTGAGACAAGATGTGAGGGCGCTGGCAGAGCAGACAAGTGGCTTGGAGAGTGTTGTTAAAACAAACACGGACGTCCGCGCCACCAAGGCATTCTGGGTTCATATAACAATCAGTAGCGTCAGAGCAGATACGGAGGAAGCAATCGGGAAACCAGGGACGTACCGTGGTCGTGATGTATGTAGCGGTGTCCAAGCAGAGAAGGAGCAGGCAAAAGAGAAGTCGGTGCCGTGCCGTGTTCGGGTAGGCAGGAGAGCAACAGTTAATCGGCTGCGAAGCGGGGAGGCTCCGAGGAGTTTGAGGTGGAAGGTAGCAACAGCAAGAAGGAAAGCAGGAGCACAGGAAATTCGGGTTGTTCCGAAAGGAGAAAAGGCAATCAAATGCAGTAGAGCCGAAACACAACTTCAATCAGAAGCGCTGGAACTGTGTTCTGAGCAATGAATATAGCTCGGGAAGCGGTCAGGTGACCACGTAGTCCACGTTGTTGTATTGCTCTCCCCAGAGTGAACGGAAAATCACAAATCACCAATGCAATTACAGAGCAAATACTTTGAACGCAGAAAGACGCAATAACTCGCAACCACACACTCTTAGAAGATAATCAGCACTTATACGGCTATTTATTCAAAGCTTAGAAGCAACCAGTGATAACATAGAAATAACTCACAGAAGTAACATAGTCATAAATCACAGAAGAAGCAAAGAATTCAAAAGGAAATACATCACCATGAGCATAACTGGATTCCTCATCTCGCCCAGAAGCGGCTGGAAGACCCCGGGAACAGCCAGGCCGAGAGCACAACAGCTCACAGGAATGCCCGACGTAAGCGTCCTCCTCCGGCTGAAGTCTCACCTGACCACCACCGGGTTTCCGCATATATACACACTCCGGAAAGGGGAGGCAGTTCTCGAACCTTCTGGAAATGGCACTTGCGCAGTTGATGAGCAGCCATCGGTTGCCAGCTGGGTCAATCGACAGCCACCCTAAAGGAGCAGAGTGCCTCCCTCCTCTAAAAACACGCTCCACGGAATAACAGTAACAAACCATAACAAAGTTAGCTTTCCTAACAGAAATGTCCTTGACCGCATACCAGGTTTGGAAAGCATGTTTTCTCAGCACCGTGACTCTAACACTCAGCAGAATGTGTGCAGCTTTTCACTGCAGCATGAAGTAAATATCCATCATGGCTCCGAGCGCTCCCATAATGCACTGCGCACCAGCGCCATTTTAGTTCAAGTATAACAGTTGTTTCCCAGGCAACAGGACTCACCGGCAGGATACATGCATGCGCAACTGATCCATAATCAAACTCGTTACTTGGACAACGGGACGCAGCATGTTTTCTGCCGATTTACACAAAACTGTAATTGACGCCAGGGCAATTGCCACGGACACTTCCTAGGAAGGTGATTCCTGAGGAATCCACGCTGAGAGGCACACAGCCCCTGGCCAACCATGACAGTATCCCCTCGTAAAGGTTGGGACACACCCCGAGAGTCGTGAAAACAGGCAAGAATCTGGGGCGCATGAATGTTCTTGCTAGGTTCCCATGTCCTGTCCTCAGGACCGTAGCCCTTCCAGTCCACCAGTTAATAACGTTTGCCCCTCCCTATTTTGGTGACAAGAATAGTGCGAACCTCGTACTCATCAGCACTGTGCACTGGGACAGGAAAAACGGGTAGTGGGAAGACAAGGTTTTAGGAGGGAAACATGAAAGACCGGGTGGATGCGCCAATGAGGTGGTAAGTCCAGACGTACAGCCACAGGATTTATGCGATGGATGATGGAATATTGGCCAACATATCGCGTAGCGAAATCAGTTTGCCGGGGATATGTAGGTTCTTCGTGGCCAACCAGACCTTGGAACCAACCCTTTATGGAGAAGCCGGAAGACGATGCCGATCAGCGGATCTTTTACTCCCCTCCTGGGCTTGTAACAAATGATCTCTAACATCAGAATGTATGGCAGTCAGATCACGAATACAAGGGCTGACTGCCGGAATGTTGTCCCGCAAGGGCATGTCTAGGGGAATTGATCTTGGGTGTTGTCCATATAGGGGAAAAAACAGGGAGGAGCCGGTGGGAGAGTGTTTTGAGTTATTATAGGCGAATTCAGCCATTGGCAGAACTGAGAGCCAGTCAGTCTGCTACTGTAAACAAAGACAACTGAGGTACTGATCAAGAGTGGCATTTAATCTCTCCATTTGTCTGTCGGTTTGAGGGTGAAAGGCACTTGAATGCCTGTCTTCGATACCAAAAATGAGGTTAGGGTTTCCCAGAAGCGTGAAGTGAATTGGTAGCCCCGGTCTGAAACAACAATAGAGGGTAACCCAAAGAAACTGAAGATGTTCTTCAAATACAAATCTGCTGGTGTCGGCACAGAGGGGAGGCCAACACAATCATATGCCACGATTCATGTGATATAGAAAGAGGTAGTAGAAGACCCATGGGCCTACCGACCGGGTCTTTGCATTGGGCACATACCAAGCTTTATTTCACATAGTCCACAAAGTCCCTGGACATGTTCGGCCACCAACACCATCAACACAGTAGTTGCAGGGTCTTTTGTCTACCTGGATGCGTTGAGACCAGAGAATCATGAGACCACCAGGGTGGAAAGACGTGTCTCTTCTTTGGGCATGTATATATGTTGATGAGTGTAAGGATTGCCATGTACTACAGTGACTTCCAAGTCCTCCAAGAGCTCCGGGTTTAAACAAACCCATTCTTGGAGTTTACCTTTGAGTGTGGTGTGAGGGGTACATGCACAAACCACCTGTTGCAGCGACAGGACAGTGATATCCGTAGTACTTGATGGTGCAGCCTCCCCAGCCGAGAAAGGGCATTGGCCTTAGTATGTAGGGTGGCCGGTCTATAAGTGAGGGTGAAATCAAACAGAGAAAAAGAATTGTGCCAACAGGACTGTCTGGCATTGAGACATTTCAGGGATTTCAAGGCCAATAAGTTGCCGTGGTCAGTGTAAACCGTGACCGGATGAAGAGCACCCATCAAATGGTGTATCCACTCTGAAAAGGCATCCTTAATGGCCAAGAGTTCCCAGTCCATCACTGAGTAATTCCTTTCTGCAGGGGTGAGCTTACTTGAATAATACGCCACAGGGTGCGTTTTACTCGTGCTCGTGCTAGGGCACTGTTGAGATAAAACGGCTCCTAATGCTATGCTAGAAGCATCATCCTCAACCAGAAAAGGGTGTTGGGGATCGGGATGCTGCAAGACAGGTGTTGTAGTGAAGGCTGATTTGAGGGTGTCGAAGGCTTTCTTAGCCGTTGCACTGCAAGCGAATGTGACCTTGAGGCTGGTGAGAGCAGTAAATGGCGCCACACTGGTAGAAAAGGCATGGATAAAACATCTGTAAAAGTTAGCAAACCCTATAAAGGATTGTAGAGCTTTGCAGAAGCGGGAATCGTCCAGTCTAAGATGGCCTGGACTTTGGAGAGACACATCTGAACCCCTGCATCCGCAATGTTGTATCCCAGAAACTCCACTATGACCGTGAAATATGCATTTTTCTGCTTTTGCATATAAGCGGTTTTCCCGAAGTCTCTGGAGAACAGAGCAGTCATGCCACACATGGGCTTCGTAAGAATCAAAGTATATTAAGATGTCGTCCAGGTATACCACCACATACTGGTCTAACATGCAGGGGAAGCCAGTGGCCAGCTGTCTACCATCAGCGACTAGTAATAATTGTGCTATCTGCTGTACATTAAACTGATTGTGAAAGAAACTAGATTTGCACTGTGAAACCTAGGCCTTTCTTCCACTTGACAGGATTCTCAGACCTAGGTGTGTTTTCTGTGGTATTTAAAATTGCATTGTTTAAGTATTTAAAATTGCATTGTGAAACCTAGGCCTTTCTCCCACTTGACAGGATTCTCAGACCTATATGTGTTTTCTGTGGTATTGCATTGTGACCCAGTTGTATCTGTCTCCATTGTTTTTTTTTAAACTCTTTTTATTGACTTTTACAACATATTGAAAACGTTCCCCCAACATCCCCTCCCTATCCCCCCCACTTCGAGGCAACGATCATTCAGCTCCTGGTTTACTCTACTTCCGGACCCACACTCCATGTTTATTGTAGATCTAGCAGTCTTAGACGCTGCGGACACCACATCACCCTAAAATCGTCCTTGAGAAAAGTCTTGATTTCCCCCCACTCCGCAGCAAAGTTTTGTACCTTATTATTCATGGCGTACGTTGCACATTCCAGAGCTACTATTTCCCAGATCTTCCGTAGCCAATCTTGAATCATGGGGGCCTCCGAGCACTTCCATCTTTGGGCTATTACCATCATAGCCGCTAATGTTAGTATCAATTTTGCTTTCTCCCTCGCCCTGGGTTCCCCCACTCTTGTGGTTCCTCTAGTGCCTAGGAGGATCTGTACCGGCGTTCTTCTATCTCCCGGACCAAAAGCCTGTTCCTGCGCCCTCTGTACTTCCCCCCAGAAAGGTTCAATTATTGGAAATTTTCACCAAATGTGTTCCACTGTGCCAACCAACCCACAACCCCTCCAGCATCTCCCCGAAGTTTCTGGATAAATCTTAAGGAGGCGGGCCGGTGTATAGTGCCACCCAACCAATATCTTATACCAAACTTCTTGCAGTTGGGAAGCTTTTGCCAGTTTGGGTATTGTCCTCCACAGCCTCTCCCATTCTGCTCTGTCAATTTCCCTCCCCAGGACACGTTCCCATTTCTGCATTTATGCTAAGTGGTGGCCT
The DNA here is from genome assembly GCF_040938575.1 of Ambystoma mexicanum. Lineage (NCBI taxonomy): Eukaryota > Metazoa > Chordata > Amphibia > Caudata > Ambystomatidae > Ambystoma > Ambystoma mexicanum. The sequence continues at coordinate 97,829,893 of NC_090936.1, read as the reverse complement.
GCATTCGTGCTATCCAGAACCTTATACAGATTGGAGATTAGGTCCTTCGTTCCGTCATTGGACAGAAGAAAGCTTTTAAATTTTGTTGGCTCCCTAGTAGCTGCCGTTCTAACCCCAGGGTGCAACACCCAGTGTCGTATCTGTGCATACCTTAATCTTCCCGTCTACAGTCCTCAAACAATAGTATTTCCCCTCCTCAGAACATATCACTGAGCTTCCTGCAGCCTCCCTGCCCTGTCTCCATTGTTTAAATTACTTTTATAGTAGTTCTGTCTTTGGCTTTGCCTTCTCGCAAAGCTTTCATCCAGCAACTGTTCTACTATCGTCTGAGATCATGTCTTCTTGTTCAATTGTCTACTATTGTTGCTTCTCTTTTTGTCTCCCCTACTGCGCCCCTCCCTGTGTTCCTCCGCCCCCTCCTCTCACCCCTCCTCTTCTCTACCTACCTACTCTATGGTGCTCTCTGTCCCTCCTATCTTTTCTAATTGCTTCTCTATTGACTATCCTCTCTTCTCACTAAATCTGGTAGGAAGAAGTTTAAAAAGGACATCCTGGTTTCCAACCCAGGCCTCCTTATCGCTGACACCTATACCAGTGCCTCCTCCAGGCAAACCTTCACTGACATCCTCTTTGTCGTTCCCTCGCCAGACCTATGGACTCTTCAAATGGTCTCTGTGCTTTCTCCTTTCTCTACTTCTCCCATTAATGGTGGCACCCGGTGGGACGCCCTCCTGGCCTCCTTCCACTCCTCTAAGGTCATCATTAATGTTTACCTGAATGGTACCGTTTTGGTCCAAGGCCCTATGACCAACCTTCTCCTCTGTGATAGACACTTCCAACGCCTCATCAATTTCCTTTCTTCTCCTGCGGTCCCCTTCTGTCTCCACCTTGGCTTCCTTGCCCTCTCTTCCTTCCTTTTCTGCCCCCTTCTGGCTTCTTCTACACCTCTGCAGGGAATATCTCCGATTTGTACCCCTCTCCAGAAGACTTTCTAGGATGGCAACCTTCTCCATATTGCCACTCTCAACTCTCGCTCAGCTGTCAAACACTCCTCTGACATCTGCCGCCTCCTTGAAGAACTTGACCTCGAGATCCTCGGTCTTACTGAGACATGGTTCACGGCCAGCTCTGTCACAAGCTTTGACACTCTCCTTCCTGATGGCTACAAGATCCTCTCCGCGCCCAGGTCCAGTTGTTTCAGAGGGGGTGTAGCCCTGATCTTCTGTGAGTGGATTCCTGCCTCTGTCATTCCCACACAGGCCTACTCCTCTTTTGAATGCCTTGTCTGCATGCTCTCTCTCGCTCCTAGCCACTCCTTTACTGTGGCTACCATCTATCAGCCACCTGGGCAGGTCTCCTCCTTCCTCTCTGAGTGGGCAGACCTCTCCTCTTCCCTCCTGGTCTCGACCACTCAACTCCTCCTCCTTGGAGACTTTAAAATCCACCTGGATGCTTCATGTCCTTCCCCTGGACTCTTTCACGACCTCTGTGACTCTCTCTCTCTTTCTATTCTCCTCTCTGGCCCAACTCACTCTGCAGGGCACACTCTGGATGTTCTGATCTCTTCAGACTTTCCCCTTTCTATCCCTCTCACCACTCCTCTCTCCTGGAGTGATCACTTTCTCCTTTCCTCCCAGCTCACTCTCTCCACCCCTCAGGCCAAGCCAACCCCAGCACTGCCACCTACCTTCTCGGCTATCCGACCCATGAAGCGTGTGCCATTTGAGGCTTTCACTGCCACTTTCTCACCCCCCCTTTCCCCTTTCAGCTGACTCGCACCCTGACACAGCCCTCTCTATGCTCCACTCTGCTATATCTGATACTGTTGATGTTCTTGCCCCTGTCATGAGGATCCGCTTGAAGCCCAAAGCCAAGTGCAACTCCTGGTATGACTCAGACCTCATCACCCTTAAACGCAAGTGCAGGATGCCTGAGAGGAAATGGCGTGCTTCATGTACATTCTCTGACAAACTGCCCTGCCGCCTGCTCCAAAGGCAATACCGGCTCTCTGTCCGCACCAAGAAGAGAGCCCACATCCAAGCACGCTTTTCTCCGGCATCCAACAACTCGGCCAAACTACAAGGAGCTGGCCAATCCTGCTGCAGTCGCCACCTCTCCTGTCCCCTCCCAGGCCCTCTGCACAGCCCTGGCTTCTCATTTCATCTCTAAAACGCAGGACATCCTGTCCGCTCTCTCTGCCTCTCCTCCTCCCCTCTCTCCCTCTGGCCCTTCTGTGGCCACCACTCCTACTCAATTCTCTGCCCTTCCCCTGTTCTCACCTGACGAGGTTTCTAGACAAGTCCGATCTATGAAAGTCTCATCAAAACAGGTTCTCCCATGTTCCTCTAAAACCATCAAGGACCACATTGACACCCTGGCTCCTGCTTTAGCCGACTTCTGCAACCACTCCTTTGCCACTAGAGCTTTCCCTTCCCCTTTGAAGCACTCCCTCGTGCACCCTCTTCTTAAGAAACCCTCTGCCGACCCATCCTGCCCAGCTTACTATCGCCCAATCTCCATCACTCCTTTCACGGCAAACTGCTGGAAAAGCTGGCCATCTACCAGCTTTATCTACACACTGAATCAGTTGGCTGGCTCCATAATCATCAGTCTGGCTTCAGAGCTGCCAGAAGCAGGGAAACTGCTCTCCTGAACATCCATGAAGACCTGCGATCGAACCTCGATTCCAACACCCCTTGTGGTCTCATCTTACTTGATCTCTCTAGTGCCTTTGACACGGTCAACCATGCCATCCTGCTCAACCGTATCCGTGATAACCTGGGTATCACCGATCAGGCCCTGGCTTGGCTGACTTCTTTCCTCTATGATCGACACTCCCATGTCCAACTTGGGTCCTTCCTCTCCTCTAGCTCTATCTCTAACTGTGGTGTTCCCCAGGGGTCTAACCTCTCTCCCTGGCTGTTCAACCAATACCTGGCACTTCTTGCCCACCGCATTGCCGCTCTCTGCCCCAACTATCAGTGCTATGCGGATGACACTCAGCTCATTTTCAGGCTCCCTTCAGCCACCTCTTCTCCTTCTCTCATGTCTGACTGTCTGTCTGCTATCCAGGAGTGGTGTGCCACCAATGATCTCTGCCTTAATGCCAGTAAGACTGAGATTCTGCTCATCGGCACATCGGCTCCCTCCTTTCCTGTCACCCTCTGGCCGGCCTCTCTTGGCCCTCTCCCTGCTCTCACCTGTGAGGCTAAAAAACATGGGGTCATCTTCGACTCCACACTCTCCTTCTCTCCTCACATCTCTGATGTCTCTAAGAAATTATACTACCAGCTGCACCTCCTCAAAGGTATTCTTCATTTCCCCTCCTTCCGCCAGAAGCTCAATGTCTCCAGAGCTCTGGTTCTCCCTAGTCTGGACTATTGCAACAGCCTCTCTCTAAATCTACCTGCATATACAATCCGCCCTCTGCAACTCATCCAAATCAGGACTGCGAGATTTGTCCTTGGCCTGAAGCCCAGGGATCGTATCTCTCCAGGACTGAAATCTCTGCACTAGCTCCCAGTGGCTGTGAGGATTAAGTTCAAAACCCCCTGCATTGTCCATAAGGCCTTCTGGGACCTGGGGCCTCAATACCTTCCACTCTCTCTTCCTAAATATCTTCCTTCTCGAACCCTTCGCTCATCCGCCTCCAACTCCCTCAGGGAAGTCGCTTGTCCAAGCAATGAGTTGGTGGTAGATCTTTCTTTGGCTGGGGCCTCCCTCTGGAACAGCCTCCCTGGCTCACTGAAACTTGTGGAGAACCATCTCTGGTTCCGGAAGCACCTCAAGACCTTCCGCTTTACCTCTGCTTTCTCTCCTCCTCACCCCTGCTGAACTCCTGGCTGGAACTGAAATTGCACTGGTCACCTGGCTACCCTCTGTTCTCGGGCCCATGTCCCCTCCCCGCCAGTTGCACACCTACAACGCCCCCTTGGCAAGACCCCTGCAAACAGGGCTGTTCTATGTATCCCTACAGCCCCCACCAGCACCTGACACCTGATGTCTGTGCTTACCCCTGCACTTGCCACCACTTGGTTGCACCTCTTATTTATTGTTTTTTATTTATTACTGTTTTCCTATGTTCTGCACTGTCCCCTCCCTTTTCCCCTCGCACTTTTCCCTTTCCCCCTCCCCTGCACTTGCACAATCTCAATGTTACCTGGCCTAGTAGGATTGTTGTCTTTGTCTTCCCTTTGTTCCCCCTCCCTTGCCATGTCGCGCCTTGAAACACTTGTGTATAGGCACGTTATAAATGCCATATCATATCATACATCATTCATGAAATGTTGGAAAGTAGCTGGGGCATTGCTAAGTCCAAAGGGCATGACTCGGTACGCGAACAGACCATACTGCGTCTTGAAGGCGGTTTTCCACTCGTCCCCTCTGCGGATGCTGACTAAGTTATAAGCACCCCTTAGGTCCAGCTTGGTGAAGATGATGGAAGCCCTGAATGAACCAATAAAACGCAAATAAGGGGCAAAGGGTACTGATTCTTTATCGTCACTTCATTCAGAGCTCTGTAATCAATACAAGCCCTTAGGTCCCCTTCCTTTTTTAGTGACAAAAAACAAAGACGCAGAGGCCGGGGACTTGGAAGGCCATATAAAGGCTGTATCCAATGACTTGTCCAGGTACTCTTTCAGGACCTGGTCCTCATTCCTGGTGAGGGAATAAACCCGGGCTGTGGGTACTTTGGAACCATGAATGAGATCTATGGGGCAGTCATAGCTGCGGTGTGGTGGTTGCTTTTCAGCCCTCTTTTTGTCGAAGACATCAGAAAAAGGCAGGTATTCTTCAGGTAGATTGAAAACAGAAGCACTGAAGATTGCTCCGAAGCTTGAGACAGAATCCAATATTGCTACACTAGGTATTCTGGGAAACCCGGACGTATGGTCAAAACATGTAGCGTAACCAATGTATGACAGAAAGGTAACCTCCTGGGTTATCCAGTCAATATGAGGATTGTGGATTTTCAACCATGGGAGGCCCTATATTATCTTATAATGTGGAGCAGAGATGAGATCGAAAGAAATAGACTCCAAATGACCAAAGGCAGCAGACATCGGCATAAACAGGGTCTGTTCCGTTACTAGACCTGAGAGCAGTTCGGTTCCGTCTACTGCATTGACCGTTTCAAGTTGGGCTTCGGATGTGACAGGAGCACCAATCAGACGGGCGTATTCAATGTCCATATAATTGCCTGTGAGTCCCGAGTCTACCACAGCCTGGACCTGCAACTGGGTATGCAGTGACAATGCAAGTGACACTGGAACACGGACCAGTGCCTGATGAGTATCAACTTGGGAATCCAACAATTGAACACCCGACTGTAGGACTTACTTTACGGTCGGGTTTTTGACGTTTACCTACTTCCAAAAGGTTTTAACCGGGCAGTCCCCAAGCAAGTGATCAGACGAGGCACAATATATACACAAGTTGTTCTTGCGTCAGTGTTTCCTCTCAGCACTAGACAGAAGGCCACTGAGGACCCCCATTTGCATGGGCTCAGAACCATTGGAGTAGGGCTTAGTAGGGTCTGCTTTAGGTCCTACAGGTAACTTATTTCTTTTCTCACCTTTCTGTTCAGTTCTTCAGGCGTCAATTTGAAACACCAAATCGAGTAATTCTGGGAATCCCACTGGGACCACAGGGATCATGGAAAGGGAGTCTTTTAGCTCTTCAGACAGCCCTTTATAGAAAACCGCTGCCTTTTTTCCCTCAAGCCAGCTAGTCTCAGCGGCCAGCTGATTGAATTTGGCGAGGAACATCAGTAGTGTTAGGGATCCATGTTTTAAGCTCAGGAATTCAAGATCAGTAGCCTGAGTTTTGTACTGGGTGTCAAAGACCTGGTTCATGGAGGTTATGAGTGCATCACAGTCATACAGAAGATGACTGTTTGACTCCAAGAGCGGAATGGCCCAAGCCACGGCTGTTCTCCCTAAGTTGGAAAGGACAAAGGCTGCCTTGGTAGTTGAATCCGGAAAGCTAGCAGGACGACATAGAAAATGCAATTTACTGTTAAGATGTGCGTCCCGTGAGCGCTGCGTACCTGAGCTTCTTGGAGGGGTTCGAGGAGGAGTTGCCAGTCTGTCCGGTAGATGGATGAGGTGGCAAAGTGAAACGCAAGGAACCAGCCCCACTCCCACCTGTGCAACACAAGGTCGAAGGGTAACCGGCTCCCGACGCCATGGATGGGCACTTCCCTTATTAGCGTGACGTCAGGACAGTGCAAGCACTGACAGAGAAGGCCGGCAGCAGACTGATGATTTGCTGGACTCTGGTTATAGACCTTGTTCTTGAGCAGCTGAGAAGAGATGTCCAGTAGTAGGAATGACAGGCAAAGGACATGAGACCCCTATGCAGAGACTGCTGACAGGTAACAACTAGATTGGGTGACAGACTAGGGAATCCCAAAGGATTACTGATAAGGGACTCAGGATGCTCATGAACTGGGGTAGGCCAGAGGAAAGTGGGGGCATGGAAGCCTAGTGTAGCCAGGGAGGCAAGGAACCAGGACCCAAGAAGCCCGAGAATAGGGAAGACAGGAAGCAGGAAGACCAGTACCCCAGAAAGGCCAAGGAAGCAGGGAAGCACGGGCCCAAGGAGGGCAAGGCAAAAGAGCAGGAACCCAGAGGAATCCTAGGACCAAGAAGCAATGGTCCAAGGCAGAGCAAGAGGCAACAACAAATAGGTGAAGGCCAGGAGCGAAGCGGAGGGTCAGGAACCGAACCGCGTTGAGACGCATTCGGCTACCGATCCGGCCGCCAGATAAAGGCCATCACAAAAGCGAGGCTTGAGGCGCGAGGCTGCAATCCCTGACCCCGCATGCGGGCAGCCTCACGACGAGGCTTGGGAGATAAGCCCGAGCGCCGGAGCCCGAACTTGACGGCGCATGCACAGAAGGCCGAACGCAGCCAAACGCGCATGCGCAGACCGGGAAAAACATCAGCCATGGCAACGGAGGTCGTGAGGAAACACAGCCTCCAAAAACGGAACCAGGGATAAACCCTCCAGGATCGGCGGGTAGGTGTTCTAACACATACATTGATTGATAAATGTGCGGTCATTTCTGGCATCAGCCAAGAAGCGTTCAAGGGGGCCCAGAGGAAACTGTGTTGACATTAGGACTGGTACAGGATTTTGCACAGGAATGGGATAAGGCGGAACAGAGGGAGCAGAGTTGCCCCCCCCCGTAATCAGCGGCTGCCCCATGAGGAGGGTTTTCGAAAAAAGAATCAATAATCCTATGATGAAGGGCTGAATGTGCTGAAGTCATATCAGTCCTGAGGTCTGCTACTAATTGCAGCAGATTACACAACGTGTCGGCTGCATCCATGGCTTCTGATTCTGTTGTACTCACATACAGGATCAGGCACTGGGAACCAGTGAAGGTAGGAATCCAGCTGCTTGCCGCCAATACACGGCAAAAAACCCAGAAAGGGTCTCCTCAATTGAGGGCGACCTTCTCCCTAGAGACCGGACTCCACATATAACCAATAAGCAGTACAGTGGCTTGAACAAAAGAGCAATTGCGACCGCACACACCACGCTAGAATAAAAGAAGAGAACATGTTGTTAGATAAAGTAATGAAAGGCAAAAGGAAAGTATGCACAGAGACATCAATAACCTTAAAGGAAGGCAGGTAGATTTCCTATCAGGATTCCTGGGTTAGATAAGGTATGGTATGGTAACCAGAAAGGATTGGTAGGTTAATATGTTAACAGGGGCCAATCCGACAGAACGAGGACGCACTAAACAGTTCATCAAAGGCTAAACCAGCATAGCGTCCAACCCTGTAAAAATGTCTCTTGTAATCCAATCCAGAGGGTATAAATTGTTAGCGGGGAATCTGATGACAGAAAACGTTGCACTGTGTTTGGTGTTTAAGAAACAAGGAAAAAGAGGATTCAGGTTAGGGGTAGAAGAAAAAGAGATGCAAAGCACAGGAGGTAGATACCTATGCGTAGGAGAATGCATAGGAGAGGTAACATTGATGCCAAATTGGGATCAGGCGTAGAGTATCCAAGGGCATTTCCGGGTTCATATAACAATCAGTAGCGTAAAAGCAGATAAGGAGGAGGCAATCGGGAAACCAGGGATGTACCGTGGTTGTGATGTAGGTAGCAGTGTCCAAGCAGAGAAGGAGCAGGCAAAAGAGAAGTCGGGGCTGTGCCGTGGTCGGGTAGGCAGGAGAGTAACAGTTGATCAGCTGCGAAACGGAGAGGCTCTGAGGAGTCTGAGGTGGAACGTAGCAACAGCAAGACGTAAAGCAGGAGCACAGGAAATTTGGGTTGTTCCGAAAAGGACAAAAGGCAATCGAATGTAGTAGAACCGAAACACAACTTCAATCAGAAGCGTCAGAACTGTGTTGTGAGCAATGAATATAGCTGGGGAAGCAGTCAGGTGACCACTTAGTGCACATCGTTTCCAGGCAATAGGACTTGCCCAGCAGGATACACGCATAGGCAACTGATCCATAATCAAACTCATTGCCTGGACAACGGGACGCAACGCGTTCTCTGCCAATTTACAAGAAACTATGGTAGACGCATGGCAATTGTCACGGACGCATCCTAGTAAGGTGATTCCTGAGGAATCCACGCCGAGAGGCACACAGCCCCTGGCCAATCATGACAGTATCCCCTCGTAAAGGTCGGAACACACCCCGAGAGGCGTGAAAACGGGCAAGAATCTGGGGTGCATGAATGTTCTTGCTAGGTTCCCATGTCCTGTCCTCAGGACCGTAGCTCTTCCAGTCCACCAGGTAATAACGTTTGCCCCTCTGTAGTTTGGTGGCAAGAATAGTGCATACCTCGTACTCATCAGCACTGTGCACTGGGACAGGAGCAGGGCGCGCAGTCAAACGGGTAGTGGGAGGGCATGATTTTAGGAGGGACACATGAAAGACCGGGTGGATGTGCCAATGAGGTGGTAAGTCCAAACGTACAGCCACAGGATTTATGTGATGGATGGTGGAATATGGGCCAACATATCCTGGTAGCAATTTCCATTTACCCGGATATGTAGGTTCTTCGTGGCCAACCAGACCTTGGAACACACCTGATACAGAAGAGCCGGAAGACGATGCCAATCAGAAGATCTGTTATTCCTCTTCTGGGCTTGTAACAAATGATCTCTAACGTCAGAATGTATGGCTGTCAGATCGCGAATACAAGCACTGACTGCCGGAATGTTCTCTAGCAAGGCCAGATCTAGGGGAATTGATCTTGGGTGTTGTCCGTATAGGGCAAAGAACGGGGAGGAGCCGGTGGAAGAGTGTTTTGAGTTATTGTAGGCGAATTCAGCCGTTGGCAGAACTGAGAGCCAGTCAGTCTGGTACTGTAAACAAAGACACCAGAGGTACTGCTCTAGAGTGGTATTTAATCTCTCTGTTTGTCCGTTGATTTGAGAGTGAAAGGCACTCGAATACCTGTCTTCGATACCAAAGGATGAGTTTAGGGTTTTCCAGAAGTATGAAGTGAATTAGGAGCCCCTGTCCGAAACAATAATAGAGGGTAAGGCCAGCACAAGGTACAAAAACTGCTAGCTTAGTAAAATAATCAATGACCACCCAGATGGTGTCATAGCCCTGACTGGAGGTAATTCAACAATGAAATCCATCAAAATCATATGCCACTGTTTATATGTTATAGGAAGAGGTAGTAGAAGACCTGTGGGCCTACGGACCTGGCCTTTGCATTGGGCACATACCGAGCATGATTTCACATAGTCCACAACGTCCCTGGACATGTTCGGCCACCAACACCATCGACGCAGTAGTTGCATGGTCTTTTGTCTACACGGATGCGCTGAGACCAGAGAATCATGACACCACCAGGGTGGAAACACGTGTCTCTTCATTGGGCATGTATATACATTGATGAGTGTAAGGAATGCCATGTACTACAGTGACTTCCAAGTCCTCCAAGAGCTTTGGGTTTAAACAAACCCATTCTTGGAGTTTACCTTTGAGTGTGGTGTGAGGGGCACTTGCGCAAACCAGCTGTTTTGCGGTGACAGGTCTGTGATATCCCTAGTACCAGATGGTGCAGCCTTCCCCAGCCGTGAAAGGGCACTGGCCTTAGTATGTAGGGTGGCCGGTCTGTAAGCGAGGGTGAAATCGAACATAGAAAAAAAATGTGCCAACTGGACTTTCTGGCATTGAGACATTTCAGGGATTTTAAGGCCAACAAGTTGCGATGGTCAGTGTAAACCGTGACCGGATGAAGCGCACCCATCCAATGGTGTCTCCACTCTGAAAAGGCATCCTTAATCGCCAATAGTTTCCAGTCCGTCACTGACTAATTCCTTTCTGCAGGGGTGAGCTTACATGAATAATACGCCACAGGGTGCGTTTTACTCATGCTAGGGCACTGTTGAGATAAAACGGCTCCGAATGCTATGCTAGAAGCATCAGTCTCAACCAGAAAAGGGCATTGGGGATCGGGATGCTGCAAGACAGGAGCTGTAGTGAAGGCTGATTTGAGGGTGTCAAAGGTTTTCTGAGCCGTTGCACTCCAAACAAATGTGACCTTGGGGCTGGTGAGAGCAGGAAGTGGCGCCACAATGGTAGAAAAGGCATGGATAAAACTTCTGTAAAAGTTACCAAACCCTATAAAGGATTGTAGAGCTTTGAGAGAACCGTGTATAGGCCAGTCTAAGATGGCATGGACTTGGGTGAGACACATCTGGACCCCTGTATCCGTAATGTCGTATCCCAGAAACTCCACTCTATGAGCACGAAATATGCATTTTTCTGCTTTTGCATATAAGTGGTTTTCCCAAAATCTCTGGAGAACAGAGCAAACATGCCACACATGGGCTTTGTAAGAATTAGAGTATATTACGATGTTGTCCAGGTATACCACGATGTACTGGTCTAACATATCGTGGAATATATCATTCATGAAATGTTGGAAAGTAGCTGGGGCATTGCAAAGTCCATAGGGCATGACTCGGTACTCGAACAAACCATGCCGCGTCTTGAAGGTGGTTTTCCACTCGTCCCCTCTGCGGATGCGGACTAAGTTGTAAGCACCGCTTAGGTCCAGCTTGGTAAAGATGGTGGAAGCCCTGAATTGATCCAATAAAACAGAAATAAGGGGCAAAGCGTACTGATTCTTTATTGTCACTGCGTTCAGAGCCCTGTAATCAATACAAACCCTTAGGTCCCCTTCCTTTTTAGGGGCAAAGACGCAGAGGCCGGGGACGTGGGAGGCCGTATAAAGCCTGTATCCAATGACTTGTCCAGGTACTCTTTCAGGACTTAGTCCTCATTCATGGTGAGGGAATAAATCCGGGCTGTGGGTACTTTGGAACCAGGAATGAGATCTATTGGGCAGTCATATCTGTGGTGTGGTGGTAGCTTTTCACCCTTTATTTTTGTCAAAGACATCAAAGAAAGGCAGGTATTCTTCGGGCAGATTCAAAACAGAAGTACTGAAGATTGCTCCAATGCTTGAGGCAGAATCCAATATCGCTACGGTAGGTGTTCCTGGGAACCCGGATGTATGGTCAAAACATTTAGCGTTACAATGCTCTGACAGAAAGGTAATCTCCTGGGTTATCCAATCAATATGAGGATTGTGAATTTTCAACCAAGGGAGGCCCAATATTATCTTGTATTTTGGAGCAGAGATGACATCAAAAGAAATGGACTCCGAATGACCAAAGGCAGCAGACATCTGGATAAACAGGGTCTGTTCTGTTACCAGACCTGAGAGCAATTCGGTTCCGTCTACTTCATTGAGCATTTCGGGTTGGGCTTTGGACGTGACAGGAGCACCGATCTGACGGCGTATTCTATGTCCATTTAATTGCCTGTGGCTCCCGAGTCAACCACAGACTGTACCTGCACTGGGTATGCAGTGACAATGCAGGTGACTGTAGAGCTCACTTTACAGTCAGGTTTTGGCGTTTCCCTGCTTACTGAAGGGTTTGACCAGGCAGTCCCTAAGGTAGTGATCAGACGAGGCACAATACATTCACAAGTTGTTCTTGCGTCAGTGTTCCCTCTCAGCAGTAGACAGAAGGCCTCTGAGGGCCCCAATTTGCATGGGCTCAGAACCATTATACCAGGGCTTAGTAGGGTCTGCTCTAGGTCCTGCGGGTAACGTATTTCTTTTCTCGCCTCTCTGTTCAGTTCTTCTGGCGTCAATTTGAAAGACCAAATCGAATAATTCTGGGAATCCCACTGGGACCACAGGGATCACGGAAAGGGAGTCTTTTAGCTCTTAAGACAGCCCTTTATAGAAAACCGTTACCTTCTTTTCCTCAGGCATCCGGTCTCAGCGGCCAGCTGATTGAATTTGACGAGGAACGTCAGTAGGGGTAGGGATCCCTGTTTTAAGCTCAGGAATTCAAGATCAGTAGCCTGAGTTTTGTACCGGGTGTCAAAGACCTGGTTCATGGAGGATATGAGTGTATCACAGTCATACAGAAGATGACTGTTTGACTCCAAGAGCAGATTGGCCCAAGCCACGGCTGTTCCCCCTAAGTAGGAAAGGACAAAGGCCGCCTTGGTTGTTGAATCCAGAAAGCTAGCAGGACGACACAGAAAATGCAACTCACATTGATTGATAAATGTGCAGTAATTTCTGGGATCACCCAAGAAGCGTTCAGGGGGGGCCAGAGGAAATTGTGTTGACATTATGACTGGTACAGGATTTTGCACAGGAATGGGATAAGGAGGAACAGAGGGAGCAGAGTATCAGACTCAGAAGACTCTTCCCTCCCTTCCTCCTCACCTTGTTCTTCAGTATCGCTGTCTTGTGGGTCTATCTTCTTTCTTCTCCTGCTCTTCTTCTTCTCTCCTCCTTGTCGATCCTTTTTCTTTTCATGCAAATAAGGGCAAGCTCCTGTGGAGGCCCTGTTGTCGGGTTATAATATACCTAACAACGAGGATTCCCCGGGAGCAAGCCTCAGACAAGGAAAAAGCCTCCTGGCGGAAAGAAATGTGTGTTATTCCAGTTGCCTGAAGGGTTGCTATATCCGGATTAAGAGAGTTAATCTTCTTCAGTATGTAGAGTAGTGAGAACCAAACAAACTGGTGATCAGATGTTGTTAGTCCTAACGAGGTTCCATACAGGTCCGGAGACACAAGGAAGTAACGCACTGCCGTACCGGGGTGTCTCAAAGAAGGAGCGCGACGTAAACAAACCCAGGTAAGCAGCTACGATAAGAGGGAGAGAGAGCGAATCCAAGGCAACTGGTATTAGGAATACCGAATCCAAATGGTATACAAAAGAAACAGGGAGGAGAGACCAGAGTGACAAGGGGGGAGCCAAGGGAGTCGGGGTGAGACCCGGAGCTGGAAAACAAGAGAAGAGGGAGAAGGACAGCACCCGTAAGGACAGGAAGACAGGGGAGACCCAGCAAGTGGGAAAAGGTGAGAAGCGGCGGGCTGGAAGAAACGCAGTGACATTCAGATAACCATAAGATGGCAAAAGCACAGAGGGTTGGCTCCAAAGGTAGAAAGATACTAGCACCTTATCAACGTGAGGCGAAGGTTGCAACGCACTAGGCAGTGTTTCAGAAGGCAGTAAATACTTGCGGCCGCCATCTTGGAATAAAACACTAGACCGTTCAGACAGAACGGCAATAAACGTAATCAGCAATTCAATGGAGCCTCCAGCGGTTCCATAACTTTCAAGGGGGAAGTGTTGCATTATAGCCCTTCTTCCTCGAAGGGCCTCCTGATTTGCCAGGATGGAGTCTATGGAACCTTCTGATGAGAAGGGGAGCATGGATGTGTCTTCTCGGTTCCCATGTCTGTTCAGGTTCTGAGTAACCCTTCCAGTGTACCAAGTACTGCAGCACAACTCGTCGGTATCGGGAATGTATGAGGTGAGAGACTTCGTACTCCTCAAGGTCCAAGGGTGTAAACAACTTGGGTTTCAGGATGTTCTGACCATACAGATCTAGTTGGTATGTCTTGAGCAAAGAAGAACGGAATACAGGGTGTATCCTCTTCATTTTAGGTAGGTGTTAGTCGAAGACGAAAGACAACTGGGTTGATCCTGGCGGAAATGGGAAAAGGTCAGATGTATCTGGGGGAGAATTTCCCCATATGCACCCACTGAGGTAGGAATTTGGTAGGTATTCATACTCGAGTGCCCTCCTTCCACAGAGGGTTTGGAAGTCATTCTTTGTCCGCCCAAGTCTTGTAGCTCATTCTGCTGTCTTTCAACATCTCCTGGGCTTTTTTATGGGTGTCTCTGAGGGTGTCCAGTAGCTGTTCTATGGAAGGCAGCTTGGAAGGAGTCGCTGCAATGAGTAGAATGTGACAAAGGTGATACCCATAGGTACACACAAAAGGACTAATTTTAATGGGTGTATGATTAATGTTATTGTCGGCGAATTCCGCCATGGGGATGAATTTGCTCCACTCGTCTTGTTTCTAACTACAAAAACATCTTAGGTACTGCTCCAGGATGGAATTCAGCCTTTCAGTCTGCCCATTACTTTGTGGGTGACACCTTGAAGAAAGAGCACATTGGATTCCCATCTGTCGACATAGAGAGGCTCAGAACATGGAGGTAAACTGGAAACCGCGATCCTCCACTATGGTTTCGGGGAGACCATGTAACCCGACTATATCCTTCAAAAATGCTGCTGCTGTTTCAGGGGCTGGCGGAATACCACGTAGGGGTGTGAAATGAGCCAATTTGCTTAAAGAATCGACTGTCACCATAATGGCAGTGTGCCCCTTTGACGGGGGGATGTCCAGAATAAAATCAGCGGATATATATACCCAGAGTTAAGAAGTTGCTTGTTCTTGTTGCAGTAGGCTGACCAGTCTGGAGGAGAGGTATTTTCTGGAAGCACAATTGGGACACGAAGATATGTAGGCTTTAACGTCTCTGTCAAAGGTTGGCCACCAGAAGTGTCCAGAAAGGAGATCCTTTGTAGCCTTCTGGCCCTTATGACCTGCCATGGGAATATCGTGACACCAAAAGATGGCTAGTGTCTGTAGTCTTTCAGTCGGAAGATACAAGGCGTGTCCTCTTCTCCAGTTGATGTCTTCGAGTGTTGGGTATGGTGCTCTGGGGTAGACTGGATTGTACATCCTCTAGGAACGTGGCAATGTTAGGAACTCCTTACCAGCTAACAACAGCTTGGGTCCTTGGTAGAGTCCAGTGTCCTCTCCAAGACTACGAGGTAGAGCTTTGTCAGCAAATCCAAAGCAACTGGTATTAAGAATACTGAATCCAGGAGAGACCGGAGTAACAAGGGGGGAGCCTGGGCGAGACACAGAGCTGGAAAACAACAGAAGAGGGAGAAGAACAGCACCCGTAAGGACAGGAAGACAGGGGAGACCCAGGAAGTGGGAAAAGGTGAGAAACGGCGGTCGTGAAGGAAAGCCGTGAAATTCAGACAGCCACAAGATGGCAAAAGCACGGAGCGTTGGCTCCAAAGGTATAAAGATACCAGCGCCTTACCAACGTGGGACAAAGGTTGCAACGCACCGGGCAGTGTTTCAGAAGGCAGCAAATACTTGTGGCAGCCATCTTGGAATAAAACACTAGACCGTTCAGCCAGAACGGCAATAAACGAAATGGGCAATTCAATGGAGCCTCCATGTTACTCACCACACCAAGATTCGGAGGATTGAAGTGGTGGAACTCTCAGATCAACCAGTCTCGACCTCAGCTACCCTGATTAATAAGTTGGTTAGAATAGCAGAGCAGATACAGAGCCTAAAAGAACAATGCACAAGACAATAAGGAACTAACTACTGAGTTAACAAATCCCCTTGAATCCCTATGGAATGCACAACTGACCTGGAAGGAGATGGTTGAGGAGCCAAGAGGGAAATCCAGTTCCAAGGACACAACGACAGGAGAAAATAATAAACAGGAAGGTTAGTGAGGGAGGAAACACCCGAACGGCACGAGGGACGCACTAGATACGGGTTGGTGCAGGTAACTGGAAAGCGTCCTGAACTGCACTTGCAAACGTAAAAATACAAATCCAGCACAAATCCAGCACAATGTCCAAGGAGGGTAATTTCTTCACAGCGGGAGTAGGCAGTCTTTATCCAAGAAGCAAATCACAGGAAGTTATGACAATGAAAATACACTTACTGAAAGCAACTAGTGTCAGACGATGATTGTTATAATGTAGCCCTTGTGGAAGGAACCAAAAAGCTACAAAGCATAAGAAAACGACTACTAACAGCCGTCGGCAATCCAGGAAACGTTCTGAGTCGTAACAGCGTGTAGAACCAAAATCAGCTGGGCAATCCGTTAACAGTCCAAAGTGGAAGGCAAGGTCGAAAACCAGGAAATCTAAGCTGGAAGGTTTGAAGAAGGAATTAGCTTGAAGGCTAAAGACGTAAGAGAACGTGTAGACTACAATTAGCAGCACTGAGCCCCGAGCGGAACCGGATTAAGAAGGCAAAGGGCGGGGCATCGGTGTACGCATTGTGCGTAATGCGCGTGTCAGCTGACGCGGTCGATACTGATACCGACGTCCATACAGTCTCCATGGAAACCGATAACGCTGCCACAGCGATGTCTTTCCCCGGACGGTGTGAGCCGGTGTAACTGCCGAGGGAGGCTGGCGAGAACCGAGCTGTCGGAGCGTAACACTCCAGCGGTTCCATAACTTCCAAGGGGTAAGCATGACACAGAGCCCCCCCCCTGTAATCAGCGGCTGCCCCATGAGGAGGGCTTTCGTTTAGAGAATCCATCCTATGACGAAGAGCTGAATGTGCTGAAGGTCTGCTACTAATTGCAGCAGATTAGACAACCTGTCAGCGGCGCCCATGGCTTCTGATTCTTTTGTACTCACGTACAGGATTAGGCACTAGGAACCAGTGTAGGTAGGAATTCGGCTGCTTGCTGCCGATACACGCCAAAAACCCCAGAATGGGTCTCCTCAATTGAGGGCGACCTTTCTCCCTAGAGACCGGACTACACGTATAACCAATGTGCAGTACAGTGGCTAGAATGAAAGAGCGATTGCAACCGCACACACCAAGCTAGGAGAAAAGAAGAGAACAGGGTGTTAGATAAAGTAATGGAAGGCGAAAGGAAGTATGCACAGAGATATCACAAACCTTAATGGAAGGCAGGTGGCTCTTGGAAGTGTGGATTTCCTATCAGGATTCCTGGGCTAAATAAGGTATGGTAACCGGAAAGGACTGGTAAGTTAGTATGTTAATAGGGGCTAACCTGACGGAACGAGAACGCACTAAACAGTTCATCAAAGGTTAAATCAGCATAACGTCCAATCCTGTGAAAATGTCTCTTGTAATCCAATCCAGAGGGCATAAATTGTTAGCAAGGAGTCTGATAACAGGAAAATGTTGCACTGTGTTTGGTGTTTGAGAAACAACGAACAAGAGGATTCAGGTTAGGGGTAAAATGAAAAGAGATGCAAGGCACAGGAGGTAGATACCTATCCATAGGAGAATACGTAGGAGAGGTAACGTTGATGCCAAATTGGGATCGGGCGTAGAGTATCCAAGGACGTTCCGGGTTCATATAACAATCAGTAGCATCAGAGCAGATAAGGAGGAGGCAATTGGGAAACCAGTGATGTACCGTGGTCGTGATGTAGGTAGTGGTGTCCAAGCAGAGAAGGAGAAGGCAAAAGAGAAGTTGGGTGCCGTGACGTGGTCGGGTAGGCAGGAGAGTAACAGTTGATCGGCTGAAGAGCGAGGAGGCTCAGTGGCGTCTGAGGTGGAACGTAGTAACAGCAAGATGTAAAGCAGGGGCGCAGGAAATTAAGGGTGTTCTGAAAGGACAAAAGGCAATCGAATGTAGTAGAGCCGAAACACAAGTTCAATCAAAAGCGTCCGAACTGTGTTCTGAGCAATTAATATAGCTCGGGAAGTTGTCAGGTGAACACGTAGTCCACATCGTTTGCCAGGCAACAGGACTCGCCCAGCAGGATATGCGCATGCGCAACTGATCCATAATCAAACTCGTTGCCTGGACAACGGGACTCAACGCGTTCTCTGCCGATTTACACAAAACTGTGATAGACGCCACGGCAATTGCCACGGACGCGCCCTAGGAAGGTGATCCCTGTGTCACGTCTCTCCGGAGACGTTGGTCCCTGTGGCATCGTTGGTTCCATAGACGGATTTGGGCCATTTTTCCTTCCAAGATGGCCGCCGCAACGGAACGTGTGGGTCTAGACGATGCACAATCAAGCACTAAGGAAGCTCCACCCTCCTACTCGGGATTCAGTTTATCTGTTCCTGTCAGCAACGCGCGGACGCGTTGCTACTCTTCACTGACAACGCTACGTAAGTTCGCTTCTAGAACGCCTTGCTAATAAGCTTTTCTATATATTCATTCCTTCTAATTCTGTCCTTTGTTATTTCCTGCATTCAGACTCTGCTCGTCCACCCGGCTACCTTCCTGCGACTCAAGCCCTCACTCTCACACACCTGTTCACCGGCTTCGCTCCGGAAACCGACGAGCAGACTGCTAGAGGTTCTCTTGTCCTGGAGTTCGGTACGAAGGATAGTATTATCAGGGACTCCAAGATCCCGACAGTGAATCTAAATTGACACATTTCCTTCTATTTGCAATATTTAGGGAATCCGAGTTCAGTCTTCAAACCCGCTCACTCGGTGCATACTCCTGCCGTATGTTGTCACGGATGGCACTCTGTTAAGAGTGGCACAGGACACCCAGGAAGGGTTTGGGTGGTTGTACCGAAGTAAGGTGGACAGATAAGTACACACACAGCTGAAAGTAAAGAGAACGAAGAGTAGGCAAATGTAGCAAGGAAATAAGGTACAACAGAATGGATTCCCTCTTGGGGTGTATGCAGATATAGGAAAAGAGTATTCCACAGACCTTAGGAAAAACTCTAGCCTTCTGCACAGTTTGCTATAACAGAGGCCCACGCTGTTTGCTCATGGCTTGGAACAACAGCTATGGGTGCCTGTAACGCAGAAACGACACAAGGGAAGGGGCAGAGGTTGCCTGACGGAAACCAACAGACAAGCTCTGTACAAAGGTGTCTACAAACAGTACAAGAGAAGACACTAACAGACAAATCCAGGAAAAAGGAAATCGATAAGCAAACTAGCAGAAGGAAATGAAGGGAAAGCCGTATAACAGGATTGGAAAGGGATAAAGAACAGAGGGTTGGAAACAAGGAAGAAAGTAAGGAGCAGCAGTCAGGAAACAGGGGGACTGCAATAACTGAAAGTAAATAATTTAGGTGAACTGTTGTGGATAGCAGAGGACGGTAGGGTACAAGGTTGAGAGCTCAGAGGAGCAGGAAAGCAATGAGCAAGCCCAAAGGAGCAGGGCTGTAAGGAAGGGAGCCCAGAGGGAAAGGGCTGTAGGGCAGCCGAGTGAAGCAGGCTGCACGGCAAGGAGCCCAGAAGGCCCGGGCAGCAAGGAGTGAGCCCAGAGGAGCAGGGCCGCTGACTGTAGAAGGCTGCAAAGGACTGTAGAGGGCTGATAGGCTGAGAACCCAGCGGACAAAGGCTTTAGGTAGCAAGCAGCGGAGCGTGATCGGCTGCAAGGCAGGAAGCTCCGAAGACAAGGGCTGTTGGCAGCGGAGAGAAGCAAGCTGCGCGTCAAGAAGCCAGAAGGACCTGGCAGCAAGGAGTAAGCCCAGAGGAGCAGGGCCGATGATTGTAGCAGGCTGCAGAGGACTGTAGAGGACTACTAGGCTGGAAGCCTAGCGGACGAAGGCTGTAAGTTGAAGGCAGCAGAGCATGATCGGTTGCAAGGCAGGAGCCTGGAAGACAAAGGCGGAAGGTAGCAGCGGAAGCGTGATCGGCTGCAAGGCAGAAGCCCAGAGGGGCAAAGGCGGAGGCTGGAAAACAGCAGAGCGTGATCGGCCACAATGCAGAGAGCCCGGCAGGGCACTGGATCCAAAGCCGGACTGAGGAGGAACCGCATACAAAGATCCGTAGCTCGAAGCAAAAAGGTGCTGGAAGGACTCTTAATGCAAGAGACTGAGCCCCTGCAGGCAGCAGCTTTTATACCACCCTGCCCAGCACAGAGGCAGGCTAATTGGTCGCACCTGGATCAGCACACCTGCATACAATCTGCCTCCCCCCTCTCTGTTCCTGAGCTGGTGGAAGCAGAGCTGATCCATAGGGCTTCTGGGGATTGTAGTTCCGATGATGACAAATAGGAATAGCCAGGAATAGATAGTTATAGCCAAGTGCATTGTGGTAAGTGTAGTTTGTTGGGAAAAATAGAAAAGCACCAAATTCTCGCAAATGGAAAATAAGGTCCAAGAAGTGAATAGCGGTTGATCCAAGAGTTTTCTGTAGATAACTGAATAACAATTAGTCCATATTGATCGCCAATGTATGCGCCCACGGCGCAGGCATGACATATGTACTCCTATGCCCCTCTATCAGATCTTGCCAGGTAAATATTCCGTCACTATACACGTTCTGTTTTCTCTATATTCTGTTCTGTGCTAAAAAATTTCTGCACACAATAGGTGGTTACCGGAAGTCATCCCTTCCAGCGTGGTAAATCATCTAATCCTTTTTAAGGGTAACTCAATACATCCTTACCTTGAATTTCCTATCTCTTACTTACCCACACTTTACTTACCATTCTCTTCTGCTTCTTCCGTTAGACAGCTTTTCACCAGCTATTACCTGAACCTTCTCTGTCCAGATGACATCAATCCAGCAGCCGCCGACACAGGGTTTTATTCCCCAGAGGGTTTCCCTGAGGCCTTTCTTCTCCTCTAAACTTGTCTGGGAGGTGGAGGAAAGGGCTTAGGGAGGCTTTGGTATTCACCCCCCTGTTGGAAAGAATTCCTGGGTCAGAGAGAGAGAGAGGCGAGGAAGAAGACTATCAGTGAGTCCTTGGGGTTACCCTTCAGTTATTTAAATCTGTGTTCAGAAAATACATATATTACATCCTGAGGAATCCACGATGAAAGGCACACAGCCCCTGGCCAACCATGACAGCGGCAGAGAGGAAGTTGGGAGCATCGGGCGCACCCCCTGACAAACTGGCCTGCCGCAAGCTCCAAAGGCAGCACAGACTATCTGTCCTCTCTAAGAAGAGAGCCTACATACAAGCCAATGTCTCTGTGGCATCTAACAACTCAGCCGAACTTTTCAAAATCTGCAAGGAGCTAGTCAACCCTACTGCAGTCTCTACCTCTCCTGTTCCCTCCGAGGCCCTCCGACTTCTCATTTCACCACTAAAACTCAGCACATCTTGTTCTCTCTCTCTCTTCCTCTACCTCCTGTTCCTCCTCCTCTACCACTTCTTTCCCATCAGTGGCCGTTTCTCCTCCTACTTTCTCCTCCTTCCCCTTGTTTACCCCCTGACGATGTTTCTAGACAAGTCTGATCTATGAAAGTCTTGTCAAAGCAGGTTTTCCCCTGCTCATCCAGAACCATCAAGGACTACATTGACACGCTTGCTCCATCCTTGACCGATTTCTGCCATCACTCCTTTGCCACTGAACCTTCCCCGCCCCCACTAAGCACTCCCTTGTGCGACCCCTTCTTAAAAAGCCCTCTGACAATCCTTCCTCTCTGACTAACAATCGTCTGATTGAGGTAGCGCAATCCCTCATAGAAATAGGGCAAGATAGGTTTTTTCTTTTCTTTTGCTGTTGTATAAATAAAGGTCTATGCCAACAACCATGCCAGCACTGTGTCAGACGCATACTTCTGCACCCTTACATTGTTATAATGCAATGAATTAAAAGCACAGCAAAGGTTGTAGGGTACCTGGAGCTCTTCCAAAGTAGCTTTCTTGGGACGGTGTCAGAAGCCATCTGTAAGTCTATAAAAGCGAGATATATCACTTGGAACCTCAATTGCACAAACCTGAGCAGAATTAGATATAATCGGACAGCCTGGCCCATTGTAAATACCCCTTTGAGAAACCCTGCCTTGGCTATTCAGAGTATATTAAAAGTTCCTGTCCATTCTTCAAGTCGATGCAACAGAATGTTAGAATATATTTTGGCCAGAAAGCCAATTGGAGAAATTGGTCTATAGTTCGAAGATAGTTCTTGGTCACCCTTTCTGTATATCAGTATTATAGTTGCACCCCCCCTCCCAACTATGCGGGGGGAGTACTGACTACTAACCTCATTAAAAATCTTAGTTTTCACATTGCTCTTAAAAAAGTCTGATGGGATAAAATCAGGTCCAGGGGCTTTGCCACAATGTTGTGAGCAGATTGCCCTCTCAAGTTCAGATGGAGACTAAACTAGGCTATCGTTTGAGCCAGTTAAATACCTTAGTGTCTTCTGGCTATGTCTCTCAAGGGCTTTGAGTTCAAATGTGGAAGGGAATTTCTCAGTATAATACAAAGACTGGAAACAGTTGTGCCAGACATGGGGGGGATATTGGTTTGTGATTAATCTGATGTCATCACTCCTTTCCCTGAGATAGCCTCACTCCAGGTGGCCAGGGGACAGTGGCCGCTACCTGATCCTCACCCTGGGGGCGGCTATATGAGGGAGGACCACCTGGGGGGAGATGACGCTCAGGGAAATAACATGACATCATTGGGGAAACAAAAAGACAATGGGGAAAGTTTAAATGGTCCCGGGATTCTTCCCCAATACTTTGCTTGCGACTGCTTCTGAACTAAAGAATCCCGTTGCCACCATGCTGTTGACCCTTTAGGGAATGAAAACACAGTCCTTTATACCATTTCAGCACTACAATCAATCTCACATACACAAACACTTGATTAATTAGAAATCTTTATTAAATTAATATATATATATAAAAAGCTACAAATTCGTACCAATTTTTTAAAACACATTTGCAGAATAATTTCTGCCATTCAACAAAACTTTTTTTTCTTTTTGTTGCTTATTTCAATCGCCCTAAGTGAAATTCAGTCTAATATAAAGGATTCTATATTTCTGACTCTTAAAAAACAATTAAGAAAACCCTCCAGTGGAAATAATCACTCTCCCACTAACTATCTAAAATTAACAGAGACCCTGTGACATGTCAAACACTTCTGTCGAACACATCTAGTTTACAGGTTACTTTCTAAAGGCATCTAATGAAGGCAAATCCTCGTAAAAACAATCTCGAGGTTCTGTTTAAATCAATGATACAGTACTACGTGTTGTCATCTATACATCGCCATCAAACACCCGACATGTCTCGTTCTTTTTTCTACAGTATCTGCATTACAAGAACTTCAGGGGAAAAAAAACACAATTTTACGACAAAGGTTTTGACACTTTTAAACACTCTTCTCTGTGATGTCTCTTCATAAACCTTAGGGGAAAACAGCATGGAAAAACAGCCATTAATAATGCTGTTCACTATTAGGCACAACTAAACATAAAGGAGTAGAAAATCTCCTGTTGATGGCTCACTGTATTGTTATTTGTAGTTAACACCCTCAAATGGATCTGTAGACACGTCTTCAGAGTAGACTTCGATCTATGGGCACAAATACACCGATCAGCATCGGCCATACCTCTCGAGTTCTAATCCAACCAAAACCACAAATAGCCCTTATTTCTATGGTGCTAAAGCAGTTGAATTAAGACCTTATAACTTCTACCACTTAGAAAACAAAATGGGTTGCTCTTTCTCAATTTTACTGACACGTCAAGTCTTCACTCTTAACTAGGGTATAAAGAAACCCCAACCTATTACTCAATCCCATTATCACCCACCAAGTTGTCTTATTCTTGGGGACTAACCAGATGACTTAACACCATGTGTGTTGCCTCCAACAACCACCTTATAAGAACTCTGACTGTAGCCACCTAGGTACTTACTCTCACTGCAGATAGTGATATAACACCATCGTTTGTTAGCACCTTAGGTTGCTTCCGGTAGCAACTGAAAACAAACAACAAAAAAGCTTACCTTCTACTTGGAGGCGTGTAAGCACTCCCGTTATGCTGTAGTAGAAGGTTGTTCCTTATTCGGAATAGTGGCGTCTCGTGGCTCTACAGTTGTGGTCTCTCGGTAAAGGGTACCTTAACTCTGCACAGTACACGCCCGCACGATCGCTGAAACTATGTGCGGGAAAAAAAGGGGAAAAAAGATAAGGCGAAGGTGAAAAAGGGAACAAACATTTAAGTTTCCCTTCTAAGATGCCGTGCTCTACAGGGCCCGGGAGTACGCTTTGTAAAAGTAAAGGGAAAGAGCCCTATAGACGGAAAATAACTGAAGGCGTACGCCTCTCAGGTAGTGTTTCCATACTTACTCAAACGACATCTCGAGTACTCTGTCTCTTCCGTGTGCCTAGGTCACGTTACAGATCACCTGTTTACATGGTATGCCGTAATTATGGTATTTTATACCGGCAATTAGGTGCAGTCAGCTTGTCACAGTAACTGGCACAACGTGTGCGGAATTCAGATTGCATAAATAGAGACCAAACCGTGGGCGAAAGAATAAGGAAGCCTTCAGGTCAATTTACGTGTGGTACAATGTAAATGTAAAACAATTACAAATTGACCACAAACCAAAGGAACACACGTGCTGCCGCACTTATGGTCAAAAACTACCTATCTTTGGGGAAAGTCACATGCTCTCCATTTCCTTCTAGGGATATTGCCCCTATTTCACATGCCCTAATGGCATATTGTAACACTCTCCCTCAACCTATTACTAGATCACCTGTTAATTAATACTCCCCAACATCCCACAAAGAACAATATCCTAACAACTGGGATGAGGAAGAAGCCAGGATTAGTAATGATCACTCCCAATGAGGGCCAGGATCAACTTCCTCAACGTCATTTAAGAAACAGTCTTTAACAAATGAGATGAGAAAGAGCAGTGGAACAATAAAGATGACTAAGACCGGTAAACCAACACAAAGGCCTGGTCTTTGGAGACTATGCAATCATGCCGGTAAATTTAAAGCGGCGTATGCTACAGCAGGGACATCATTTCACCAAAATGCCAGGGATAGCGGAGGTGACAACTCATGTGCTTTGACCTCTTATGACATCACAGTAAGTGATGTCATTTGACCCCCCCCACCTCGAAGTGACATCATGGGAAGCGATGGAACACAACTGTTCGACCCCTTGACAAAACAGGAAGGGACATCACATATTGTTCCTAAGTACACTACGAAAAATATGGTTGCAATATCACTATAATGTCATATACATTTCATACAAGAATGGATCTCCATATGTATCGTTAATATCAGTGTGTATAGGCCCATATTACCAAATTACTGTGAATGCAAGCAGACGTCCAAGGCCAAATGATAATGATATGTTATTATATATAACTTACGCTTAAGCGCTTTATATAGATCAAATATACGTACACTATCACCCAATCTGTGTTGGTACTCATTTATCGACCTCAGAAGGGTGAAAGGCTCAGTAGAGGTGTTTAAGAACAGGCTAAATCAGTGACTCACCACCTGAAGTGTGCCTGGAAATAAACCTTTATGAGTCTGGCAATTATTGGATAGAATTCCATAAAGATAAATGATGTGTTATTCCTATTCTTTCTTATTTAGAGTCACTGCTCAAAGTGATACACTTGTGGAACACTGTTTTGTTTTTTAAGAGGCCTGAACAAGAAAGTCAGACACTCCAAAATTAAAGAGCCACATGCCACTGGCCACAGCCAAGGAGCTTACATTTAAAAAATTAAAAAATAAAAATTACTAAAAGTAAAAAAATATATATATCTTTTTTCTAGGGGTAGCAGGGGAGACCACAGGGGTAACAAGGGAGACCTCAGGGGTTGCAACTGCGACCCCTGGCGACCCCCAAATGACGTCCCTGCGCTACAGCTGACGGAGAGAAGGAGAGGAGAGAAGTGCCGACACTGGGCTGCACCACGACCTCTGTCGATGCCAAGAACCACGCTGAACGGAACCATGCTGTAGGAGTTGGTGTGAAACCGAGCCCAAGCATGGGAGAGAGAAGCCCAGGTGCAGACAGTTCGGCACCCAAGAACAGAAGGCAGCAGGCACCTACATGAGACAGGCATGGCATCAAGAGAGACACAGACTCAATTGTTATAGTTTCAAAACCTTTATTTACTATAATGCTGGGGTTGGTGTAATACCTAATTAGCCCTAACTCTAAAGGGATGGTTCCCTCAACTGAGTGCCATTGACGCCTGAAAGTCCAAAACCAAAATCCGTCTGTGTCTAAACCTAAGTTTGCCCTCATTCTCTGATCAAATGTGGTAGGAAGTCTCTTTAAAGAAAAATAGTGATTCAAAAATAAATATATACCAATGCTGGTTTCAGCTGGTCTTCTTACCAAGTGTGGCTTGGTTAATATCATCAAAGTTCAGCACAATCAAAAAGAGGTTGCTCGTTAGCTCTTCTCTACAAAGTTCTTGCACTCCGTTCAAACAACTCCCACCTGTCCTTTACTTTTGGGGCACTTGCACCCTTCTTTTTTACTTTTGAACCTTTTTGCTTCCTTTCCACTGGTGAGTGGTCTCTCCGGGCATATGGGATCGTGGTCAGGGTACTGCTCCTAAGACCCTGTGGGACCAGCACACGTCCCAAGAGAACAAGCCCTTTTCGGCAAACGGACATGGGCTGCCTTGCTTTGGCTCCCTGGAGACATGGCTCCCTAGCCACGCTGCAGCCCCTCACAAACACCAGGCCAGCCTCTCGGCACGCTGCTCTCCACCGGATCCTTCAGACTTCTCTCCCTTTAGCTCCCTGCTCCTTGGCTTCAAAGCTCCTATCTGGAATCGCAGCTCGCTCATTTGATTGTGCAAAACTACACCTTTTATACTTAAAACAGTAGTCAAGTGGAGTCAGTTGTGAGTAGTCAGTGTTAAATGCCTCACCCTGCCTGACTCTATTAATGGGACAATCTAATGGTAGTAGGTGGCAGTCTTCCCTCTGTTTCTCAGGGTATTTCTTACAGGTAATCCTCATTACTCTCGGTTGCCTCTTCTTCTTCCCAGTATTTGTCAGAAATGGGGAGGGGGAGAAGGAATGGGATTGGAAATAACACATGAAGGATGAGGAAGGGGTTTTTGATGGAAAATGAGGAGAGGGGGAACACCGTGTCTCGCCCTTAGATATTCTCCTTCCAATCCCTCGTGACCCTCCACTCAGGTGATCCTTCCTCGCTTGTCCACCCCACGGTCAGGATCCAAAAGCAATGGCCCTTCCCTGGCCACCTGAATGGAATATCCCGGGGAGTAGGTGGGAGTCATTTGTCAGGTTTCTCAAACCATGCACCGGAGAAAGGAACACGGCAAGAGCGCAGTGGCTGTCGGTAAACGCATGCCAAGCAAGCAAGTTGAGAAGACCCATAACAAAGAAACATAAGAAGCATCCAGTAAACCCAGGGAAGGCAGACGAGTTACCGGGTTGCCTGCGAGCGTATGCCACTCTGTGAGAATAATGCAGAAGATAGGGAACCGAAGTAAGGGATCATAAAGAGCAACCGGTAAGCCCAGGGAAGACAGATGGGTTAACGGGTTGCCTGACAAAGTGTACCGCTTCATAAGAATAAGACGAAAGATACAAAGGCAGGCTAATGTAGAAGTTAAAGTATTTGTAAATCAAACTACAAACGGGTTGTTGAACCCATATCTCAAAGGCAAGAGCGAAGTAAAAGGGAATGCTCTTGGAAAAGGGGCAAAGAACAATTTTACGAAAGAGGAAGAAAAGATTGAAAAGAACTGTGTGAAACAAGAGTGGATAAGCCAGAAGTGTGCTAATGTTGTTTCGTGAATAAAAAGAAAAACTCATAAAATAATGTCCTGGCATGAGGGAATACTAGGTAAAGCTGAGTGTTTATTAAATAAAGTCTTGGCAGGAGAGTGTACCAGGTGAAGCTGAATGGTTGTTAAATAAAGTCCTGGCAGGAAAGTACACCAGTTGAAGAGAACTATTTGAAATACTGTATGTGTGAAACCATATTGTATGGAGAAGCATTGTGGTATTATCATTAGAAATCCATTACTAATCTAGTTACTCATTGTAGTGAATCATTAGTAAACAGTTACCCATTTAGGGATTCAGTTATCCATCATACATTCTGATTAGTAGTGACATGAAGTAATGACATTAGACTATCCACTTATTATGTAGCCATTTGCATTTGCTATAGAGTGAGGCCTGTTATATTTGAAGTGCCTTGGTAGAGACTTGTAGAGATATGTTGTTATGTATTATGTATGCATTTAGAGACACGCATGAGTGTGCACTTAGAGTATGCATTGAGTCTGCATTATAGATAGTGCTTGGAACGAGTGAGTGCGTTAGGCACTACATAAGAGAATAGAAAGCATGAGGCCTATGGCATTCTGAAGCCACCCATTCAGAACAGAAGCGCCACTTGGTTCTGTGCAAAGTTGTTATGGTACACTGTGAAAGATTGGAATGCGTAAACAGTTTGGTTGTTCAGACAGAGATTAGACGTGACTCTTCTTCAAGTGGAGACACGGAGAAGGGCTGGTTTATCAGGCCTGCCTGGATGGTGTTCGCAGACAGAAAAGGTGGGGACCATGCAGGGAGTGCTTTGCCTCACGGAGAGACATGCAGAAGAGAGGGATTTCAGTGGAGTGAATAGAGAAATATGGGGAGATGGTAGGATAGTGTTTTGTAACACAGACAGGAGAAGGCCATGGTATAGATATGATGTACAAATATCACGATGACAAGAACACGCAGTAATTGAGAAGTAATATGCAGTGCATCACAGACTTTTAGGCACTACTCAGATTTAGAAATGCTGACAGATAGAAAGAGTGAATTTTAGCTTAGAGAGACATGTAACCATAGAGATGTATGTATGGCATTGAATAGTATAACCAGAGGTGAGGCTCTGAGATTTTGTGTGCTGCTCTCTGCTGGTCTGCTCTCTGAGATGGAGATGTAGATGGAGCTGACTCTGAGATCGAGGGAGTTTTGGATGGAGCTGCTCTCTGAGAGAGGAAGCTTGGGGAAGCATTCGGATGAGAGCTGATGAGATCGATCTGGCAGAGAGAGTTGGCAGGAAGACCAGACCACTGAGAGGAGAGGCCCTGACTGGCTGGTTGCAGAGTGGGAAGCTTTCACATGGCAAGAGGGGAGTATTGATCTGAATGAGAGACGTGCATGGGGAATTAGGACAGACACTCACACAAAGCTTTGGCTGGCATGATAGATAGGGTAATCAGACAGGGATTGTCTTAGACAGATAGTGAAGTGTGGTGTGGATTGGAGAGGAATGCTGAATGCTGACACTTGCCATATGTATGAATACACTGGATAAGTTGCTATTAGATTGCTCGCATTAGAAGTTATTGCATTGCATATTAGATCTACATCCAGAGCATAAAAGGTGCAAATTCGAGATTTGCATTGTATTAGTGTTTGCATCATACCTTGCTGTGCATGAATACATTTATTCTATTGTTATAATTGAAACTGACTTGTGTGTTTTCATTTTGTGTCCATTGTGCAATTTATTTCGTTTTGTGTCTATTCTTATGGTTATGGTAATAGCTTATGTTTGTGTGTCCATAGCATAGTCATTTAGCAGTAACACAGTGCACAAATCGCCCTGAGATACAAGAGCAGGGGGGGACAAAGTGATCCACACCCCCGAGGTAGATTTGGGGACTAACAAGCCCTAGCAGGGAATTATACCATGCAAACTCAAATGTGTGTACAGGTATAGACTAAAAAGAATTTCAAGGAAGACCCATGCCCTTGAGATTATGAACTGTTATGAATTTACAAAGTGAAAGGAGAATCCCTAGAAAGATGCATACCCTTAGGTCCTGAATTATATTAAAGGTAAAGAGAAACCTGGGCAAGGAAGCTATTTCCCCGCAAACTGTGAACACACCAAGAGGAGAGAGTGATCCTCTTGGGTTCAAAGGAACTTGACTATTCTTTATTTTGGATTTTACACATTAGTACAAGGAATCTGGGGCAGGGACCATTCCCTGGAACTGTGAACATTGTCCATTTGAAACCTTTTTCGTTGGATTTGAACTTTTATGTTGGATTGGAACATTTTGCACTTTTGAGAATCAGAAACAATACCCTTTGCTCCTTAGAGTTTGTTTTAGAGTGTGAGGGACAGTATAGGATTCCAGACACAGGACATATTTTTGCTTTGGACATCTTGACAAATGTAAGAAAGGCATGGTATCGAAGTAAGACAGACACAAATTACCACAGTTCAAGGGTGTTTATTGAACTTTCACAGAGGCATGAAAAACGGCTATCTAAACCTAAATCTACAGATGCGAGCCAGCTACGATCATCAAATAATAATAATAATTTAGTCCTAGTGGAGTCTTGTCAAAATAAAAGGGCCTATACTAAAACACCTATTGCCAATCCTTATTGCTACTTTACAAATAGTATGAGATAATGTTCATGAAAAAGAAAGAAGTGTTCACAAAATAATAAGTCAGGATGTTCGGGCCGTTGGTCTCCCTTCCCCATCTTTTCAGCATGGGGCAAGGCGGTTCACTCGAGCCAAGGCACACACTCTGGCTTCCTTGACACGAGAATACAGTTCCAATTCCAGCATCAGGGCCTTCTGTGCTCATGTCTCTGTTATGATGCCTGCTCCCGGGGAGCCGGTTCAAGCCCTGCGTCCCCAAAAGCGGACATCCAGTCCCCAAGGAAGGACCCAGCAACCCCATATAGGGGCCCTTTGGACAGTGTCCTGGCGCCTATGGCGCCAGGCTCATAAAAGACATCAGTCCTGGCGCCATAGGCGCCAGGCTCATTATGGAAGTGCTTGGGTGCACTTACCTGATGCAGACCATGCTGCAGGATCCCGGCCTCCTTGAGGCCTGTAAGGAACTACTTTACCTGTGGGACTAATTTACCATCCGGGCGTGGTCGGGGAAGGATACATACCTGATTGGAGGAAGGATACATACCTGGAACTTCTTCCAAGGCTATTTAAACCCCACCCGAACAGCCACACGTGCTTCGCGTTGTTCTGCATCTAGCAGCTGGACGCTCACCGTGTCTGCTCCTGCATCCTGACTTCTGCCACGCCTGCCAGCATCCTGGATCACCTGCAAAGGAAGAGAAGAAGAGAACAGAAGAAGGAAAAGTCCTTACCTGCTAAATCTGCATCCCGGAGACATCTCGCCGACAATCCTGAAAAGGAAGACTTTTATTTAAAAGCTCATTGCGTCGATCGCTGCAGCGCCGCATTCCACTCACCTTTACAGGGCGCCTCCATGTTCAGCAGCGATCATCCGGATTCGCAGTCATGCCCCAGCGCCTAGGGAGAAAAAGACCAGAACAAAAGGTGAGAGAGAGAAGGGAATAAGGAAAGCTAAATCTCCATGTTAAGACTTACCTGTTGATTCCATCACTCTTCATTTCGGGTCCGCGCCGCATCCTGGCATTTCCGGACCCCGGCCCCTAAGGGGAAAAAGAGACATCAGCGTTAATGAGTGAATGAAAAGACATTACCAAAAAACGCTCATTAAAGACTTACCTGATTTCTACAAGGATTTCACCTCTCATCTCGGGTCGGTGCATGTTCCCCGGCATTCCGTACCCCGGCCCCTATGGGGAAAAAGACACTAGCATTAGTACATTAATGCGTGGACACAAGGGGAACCTCTTATCAAAAAACTTACCTGGAAGCCAAGCAAGTTTGGTTCTCACCAATCCGAAAATCCAGTGAAGTAACTGGATACCAACGTGCCCCTGCATCAGAAGCAGGATGGAGAGCTCGTCCTTCCAGACCCTAAGGTGAGACGCTACGAGGAATCACAGAAGGGTTTCGAGGAGGGTGAGAGGGGAAAGTGGGAGGCTGATTGCATTACCCCGCAGAAAGTTAATCCCCTATTTTCGCCTACAGAAGGATACTTCTGCGAGCCAGACAAGCCAGATTTGGGGGCCCGGTCCAGTCCGTCTTCCGAACCCTGCGCATCACCTTAGAAGAGGTCACAGCAGCGCGAACCAGGCCAGCGCCTCCGTGGGAGTCAGGTGAGCGTTACAGTCTCTTTTCCATCGAAGGCTCTTGATTCGGAGGCCTGATGTACAAAACAAAAATAGAAAGTTATTTTCTCCTTATAATCATATGATTTGGGTGCCTCCCTGGATCCTCCTCAGCCGGGCTCAGATCCCTTTGTTTTAAGATTTCAAATATATTCCTCCTTGGATGACTCACGGTTCACCCCAGATCCCCCTCAGTTGGGCTCAGATTCCTTTATTCCTTCTTGGGTGACTCACGGTTCACTCTGAATACCCCTCAGTCGGGCTCAGATTCCTTCTTCACATTCAATTCAAACTGCAGTTCACTTTATACTTATTGAAGACTTTCGAATGTGCAGGTGGTTTAGCTCGACCTGTCGCAGGACCACTTAGATACAAAGTTCCTTTTTTACAATGCAGTTGCCATTCAGTTGGATACCTAACAGAGACCTTTGAATGAGCACCAACGTGGCACTGGACCACTCTATACCCGGTATCTGATTTGGCCTTTTTCAAAGTACATTCACTCCTTTAGTTTCCACTTTTTCGCGCCTCTCATCAAATGCGCTTCAAACACTGTCCTGAATTTCTTCATACAATGTTGTCGCTTGCAGCCTTGGTTCAAACACAAGTTAATTTCGTATATGTTTCTCTGACTCACCAGCTGTGCTGCTACTTCTTGCACAGTTTAAACAACTGCCCCGTGACTCCCTTTCCGGAACCAAGCCAGAAATCAGGGAAAAACCCAAAAGGGAAAAAACCCTGTGGTGTAGTGTTGACCCTTCCAATCCAGATGACAGGACAATCGCTGATAAGAGCAATAGCGAGAGGCAAGCAGCAGAGTTCGTAGTTTAGAATGTCCAAGAAGTCGAAGCCAAGGAGTAGCAGTGTCAGGGAAGTCGGAAGCTCCTTGTGGCAGTTCGAAGATATGGCACTGGATCCAGGAAGAGGGAGAAGGTAAGCAGCAAGCACAGCTCAGAGGAGCACAGCACAAAGAGAGTACAGGAAAATCCCCGAAATCAAGAGAGAGAGGGAAAGAGAGAGAGAGAGAGGCGGGTGCTGCCGGAAACAGAACCCGTCAGGAGATAAAGCACAGCAGTGTACCGCTCAGAGCAGCGGTAGAATAAATGAAGCGAAGAGTAGCATTCCGAGGAAAACAAGAACACAGGAGAACAGGGAAACCCTCTGGCAGATCCGAAGGCGGACGGCAGAGGATCAGAGCGAGGAAACCCGGAAACAGGAAAGCATCCAAAGTGGGTTGCAACGCAGCGTGAACTGGGAGGCGGGGAGTTAAATACTCCCAGTGGTGCTGCGCTACGTAACTGGGGCTGGAAGCAAGAACACAGAGAAGGGACTAAAACAACCTACCTCTGTGTCTCCAGCTCCAACGCGGAAGTATCCGCCAATTTTGGCTATGGCTGTGACGGCGGATGACACAGTAATACAGCAGCAATTGCTCCTCCCGGCCTGGGTTATCGACACAGGAGCCCCCCGAATACCTTTGATGCACAGTGTAGGTTTGTTCAGCTTCAGTTCTCGGTTTTAGGCTTCTCGCTTTCCAAGGCTTGTAAAGATAATGGTTTCTAGAGGTCAAGGGTACTTCCCTCCTTGCAACCCTCTCCGGTCTCGCCGCCCTTCTCCTCATGTTGAATCGCCACCTTAGAACTGCTGCTTCCTTGTGTGATTTTCCTCGCTCAGAGTGTGCTTTCATGCTCCGCCTTTTATCTGTGTGGGGAAGTGTGATGGGAGTCAGGTGTGAATAATGATTAGTAATTGCCTAACCTTGCTTGACCAGGGTGTTGGGACATGTCAGGTATATGGCTCTGGTGTTAGTCCATTGTCGTTCACAGTGAACTGTCTGTGAGAAAGTGTTTGTGTCGGAAAACGGGGGGTTGAGCTTCTAGGTATCCTACCTGGTTGGATGGGGAACATTTTTTACAGGAAAGGGGATACCTCGTCTCACCTTTCAGTCCCCAAAGGCCCCTCATTCAGGTGATCCTCCCGCACTGGTCCACCCTCAGGAATTGGATCCAATAGCGATGGCTGCATCCTGGCCACCTGGATGACAGATCCCCAAGGATTAGCAGGTGAGACACCTTCAGGTTTCTCACATACCCTTCCCCCATGTGATGTAGCCGCATCTGTTTCACAGAGGAACATGGAGAGGAAATCTACATTCCCCTGGTCCTTACCTCTTTGGTGTACCACAGTGAAACAGTAGGGTTGTAGGTCTACGAACCATCGCATGACTCCAGGGTTGAAGTCCTTGCATTGGCTAATCCAAACTAGTGGAATGGTCCGTGACGAGTGTCAACTTTCTTCCTAAGCGGTAGTATCTAAGGTGGATAATGGCCCACTTGACGGCAAGGGCCTCTAATTTCAGCACAGAGTAATCCGAACGGCATTACCTTATATTCAAACAAGCCCAGAGGGGTACGGAATGTTGTTTTCCATTTGTCTCCTTTGGCAATCCGTAGCAGATGGTATGCGTTTCAAAGATCAAGCTTGGTAAATACTCTAGCCCCTTGTACAGCCTCAATGATGTCAGTGATAAGGGGCATCGGATACCTGTCACGAATGGTAACCTTATTTAGGCCCCGGTAGTCTATACAGGGTCTAAGGTCGGCTGAGTCTCTTTTCTTTTTTTTTATAAATCTTTTTTTTATTTGTTTGTTAAACAAAGAACAAGAAGAAGAAAAAGAAGGGTAGCGCTTACAGCATGAGTACACAAAAGACATTAGGAGACCTATCATCGAGATCACAATAGATAGCAGTTGGCAACATATTCCTTGGCAGTTGTATGGTTCTGCGCGGGAGGGTGGGAGGGGGGACCGGGGTTCGAAATCGAAAATCCACACCCTCCACCCGGCAGCTGCGTAGGGCGTCGCCGCTGTCCCTTGTTTTGGTTTTTGCATTTATAGTTCCCATTTTCCCCATATTTTCTGAAATTTACGGGGGGCACCCCTTGCATTATAAATTCGCCTCTCCAGGGAGGCACATCTGTCCATTTCATTGGACCATCTGTCAATGGTTATCCTGTCCCCCGAGCCCCATGTGGCTGCCGTGAGTCTCTTTCCAGCACCAAGCGCTACTCCTAGAAACAGTCTTTCATATTTGTTAAGGTCAGTTTCGCCTCCTATACCCAGCAGGATAAGCTTAGGGTCTCTCGGGATTGTGGAGCCAAGTATTCTAGAGAGGCGGAGTAAACACGCAGTCCAAAACTCCTGCAGCACCCCACAATCCCATAACAAATGGTAGAAGGTGCCCTCCGCCCTTTTACATCGACTGCATTCTGCATTTACATCCCCACCCCAACTGGCCATTTGCGTTCTGGAGTAGTAGGACCTGTGCAGGATTCGTAGCTGAATCAGCCGGAGTTTGGCATCTATCCCTATTTCCCTCGGGGACATCAGGGCCTCCACCCACTCCTCCGCCTCTAGTGGGCCCAGGTCCTGTTCCCATTTAGCCCTGAGATTGTCAAGTTCCCTGGATCCAAAGGAGTTAATTGCCTGATAGAGGGTGGAGGTTACCTTGTGGGGGATGTGGTGTGGGAGTATGTTTGTTTCCAGGGGAGAGCAGGCGGGTACATCGGCCAGGTTCGGGAGTTGGGTATTAATAGCGTGCGTGAGCTGGAGGTATCTGAAGCGGTCCATGGGTGACAGCCCGTGTCTCGTTCGTAGGGTTTCAAAGTCCACCATTCGCCCCTCCTGGACTATGTCCGCCAGTGTGGTTATCCCTTTTCTCTCCCAGGTTTCGAAGTGGCCCATTTTTTGTATTTCGGGAAGGTGTGCATTACGCCAGAGGGGTTGGATCAGGGTTGGTCTGTCTGCCCAGCCTAAGTATCTGTGTATCTCCCTCCAAACTCGCTGTATGTGACGGGACCCGGTCGGCGCTGTTCTTAGGTTCCTTGGGCTGTCATATAGTACGTGCAGGGGGGATGGCGAGCCAGTGTCCCCTGTCTCCACACGGATATGTGGTAGCAGCGGGTCTCCGTGTAGCCATTCATTCGCCACTCCCGCTTGTGCCGCCCAATAATATGTGCGAATGTTGGGCAGTCCTATACCCCCGTCCCACACAGAGCGATAGAGTGTTTTCAGGGCAATGCGCGGCTGTTTTCCTCCCCAGAGAAGTGTGCATAGAGTCCGGTTTATATCTGTGAATATTGTGGTCGGGATGGGGAGCGGGGCATTTTGGAGGACGTACAGAAATCTCGGGAGTGCCAGCATCTTAAAAAGTGCCGCCCTCCCGAGTAATGAAAGTGGGAGGGAGTGCCAGTGGGCGACATCGTTCTCCAGTTTTCCCATTATCGGGTGTAGGTTCAGTTTGGGGAAGTCCTCCTGTGTTTTGTTGATTCGTATGCCTAGGTAGGTGAAGCCCAGAATTGAAACGGAGTATGGACAGGGATCTGGGATTGCTTCCTCCCCTCCCTGTACCGGGAAGTAGATTGTTTTCTGTGTGTTGACCCGTAGTCCCATGAAGTGTTGGTATTCCTCCAGGGTTCTAGTCACAATCGGGCAGGAGATTATTGGGTTACTCAGATATATCAAAAGGTCATCCGCGTACAGCGAGACCCGTTCCTCCCCGCCCCGCGGCCAGGCGAATCCTGTCCATCGTGCATCAGTTCTCAACCGGATTGCCAAAGGTTCAATGGCGAGGATAAACAACAGGGGAGAGAAGGGGCATCCCTGTCTAGTCCCCCTACTCAGCTGGAACGTGGAGGATGATTTCCCATTGACTCTTACAGAGGCCTCGGGGAGGGAGTAAAGGAGTTTAACCCATGACATGAAGTGTTGTCCAAAGCCCATGCGTTCCATTATGTCCCACAGGGCATCCCATCCCACTGTATCGAAAGCCTTCTCAAAGTCCACCGCCAGGAGGGCCAGTGGAGACCGGATCTCGCCAGCTCGGTCGAGGGCAATCTGAACCCTGCGGAGATTCATTCGAGTGGACTTGCCTGGCATGAATCCACATTGGTCTGGGTGAGTTAGAGATCCAATCACCCCCAGCAGTCTATTGGCGAGGACTCTGGCTAGCGCTTTTGCCTCCCCATTTATCAAGGAAATGGGCCTGTAGGAGGCGCAGTGCTCCGGGGGTTTCCCTGCTTTGGGGATCACCACTATTGTCGTTTTTCGGAGGTCTGGGGGGAGGGTGCCCAGTTCTCTGCTACGGAGGAACATGTCGTGCATGTGTTTCGTTGTCGTTGCGCTCAGTTTTTTCCAGATTTCTACGGGGAACCCGTTGGGGCCAGGGGTCTTCCCCGTCTGTAGTTGTGAAAGGGCTTCCCCTACCTCCTCTTCAGTGATGGCAGTGTCTAACTGCTCTGTCTGAAGTTCAGAAAGGCGGGGGATCGTGATCTCGTCCAGGAAGTTTGGGACGTACCTTGTGGGGTCTCGTATTTGTGGGGAGTATAGCTCTCTATAGTAGTCTGCGAATTCCCCCGCGATCTCAGTGTCCTCGGTTAATAAGTTCCCGCCCTGGGTTTGGATGGCCCGTACTTGTCCTTTGCTCCGCTCCCTACGTTCTAGCCAGGCTAGTGTTTTGGTAGCCTTGTCTCCTCTCTCGTATATATGGCTCCGGGCCAGCCAGTGGGCGGTTCGGGCATTATCTAAGGCCCTGTCTTTCAGGATTGTTTGGGCTGTTACCAAGGCCTCGTGTGCCTCCTGGGTTCCCTTTTCGAGGAATTGCTCCTCCCGCCTAGTTACCTGGGCTTCTGCCTCGGAGATTGCCTCGCTATGCTGTTTGCGGTGAGCTGCCACCAAGGATATTGCTTCCCCCCGTATGACGGTCTTGTATGCCTCCCACCTTGTTATTGGGCAGTCCACTGCCTCCACATTTAGGTCGAAATATTCCGATGTCTTATTTGCGAGCCCTTCCAGTATTTCGGGTATCCCTAAGTAATAGGTGTTTAGGCGCCAGGTGGGTTCTTGTTTTGTTGACAGGCCCTTGAGTTTTACCAATAGGGGGGAGTGGTCAGAGATTCCTCTCGCCAGGAATTCTGCGGACAGTAGGCGATGGCCCATATTCATTGGGGTGAGGATATAATCAAGTCTGGATAGGGACCGGTGTGCGTTGGAGTAGAACGAGTAGCCCCGGTCCATTGGGTGGGCTGCTCTCCATGTGTCAGATAGCCCCATAGCTTCTGCAAAGGTGTGGAGTCTGGTCGGGATGTCTACCGCTCTGCTACCCACGTGTGTTCTGTCCCGAGCTGTCTCCATGACCTCATTGAAATCCCCCCCTATCGCCCATGAGTCTGCCCGTTCTTCTAGTATTATGTCCTGGAGCTCGGTAAGGAGTTCCGTTGTAAGCGTGGGAGGTGCATACACTGCCACGAGGCCCCAAGTCTCCCCCTTCATTTCACCCAGTACCATCACAAACCTTCCCCGTGGGTCTGCTTTGACTTTCCTTGTGGTAAACGGAAATCTTTTGTGCAAGAGGATCATCACTCCCCTAGAGCCTCTGGAGAACCCAGCGAGGTATGTGTGTGGGTAATTTGTTTTCCTAAAGAGCCCACAGTTAGTACCGATCAGGTGGGTTTCTGTTATGAATGCAATGTCTGGGGAATGGCGGTTAAGGTATTGGAGTACCAGTTTGCGCTTTATGCCCGACCCCAGGCCGTTCACATTCCAAGTCAATAGGGATATCTGTTTCTTTTGTGTTATGTCAGCGTGGGATTTGGTTTGGTGTCACATGTTAGGATGCGGAGTGGTTCCCGTTTTCTTCTCTTGTCTGCCGTTCTAAGGTGTAATGGACGCCTGAGCCCTTCTGCCGTGCTTATTTGGTGATCTGTTTTGTGTACTTCATGTGCGAACTCTATAGCCCCAGCCTGTGAACCGTGGGTCCCGTCCGTGCAGGTGGATATGTGTTGGCCAGTGGGGGGGACTTGTCGGTCCCTCTCATATCTCGTATAAGGAATTCTGCGAACTTCTGTTTTGCAGCCCACTATTGCTGGTGGTTGTGACATGAGACCAATCCCTTCCTTCTCCAAAAACCCCAAACTCCCCCCACCCCGCACTTCCCCCCAACCTGAAGCACCTGTTCCCCTAACCATTTAAAACAACTAACGAGGCGAAAGCCCCAACTCAGAGGCGGGGGGGGGGGGTCAGAAGGACCCTACCCCGCAACTCGTGTGGTCCAAGATAACCACTGAACTTAAAGTAAAGCTAGCAGTGAAGAGTCCCCCTCCGGGGGCGAAGAGGTGGTGGCCGGCCAGGGCCGCCAGTCGGAGGGGTCTCTTGCTGTTTCCTTATTCCTGGCCCTCCGCAGCTGCCCATATTCAGGTGTGTCCCGTGTCTGTCGGGGGGCCGGGTTCTCCCGCTTCCTCGCGTGGTGGGGTGACCTGTCCAGTAGGGCGGTTGTTGTCTCCATCGTTCCTGCGGGGTGTGTTTCCATCCGGTCTATTCGGGCGTGGAGTAGAGAGGACCTGTGTTTCCAACCAGTCCCAGGCGTCGCGGGGAGTGTAGAACACTTGGACCTTGCCGTTGTGGTATACTTTGAATGTTGCCGGAAAGAAGAGTGCATATTTGATGCCCAGGGGTGACAGTTTCTTTTTGATGGAGTCGTAGGACTGTCGCGACTTCTGAACCTCCCTCGTGTAGTCGGGGAAGAGCCCGATTCGGTGACCATTGTAGGTGATGGGGCCGGTCGCCCTTGCCATGTGCAGTAGTGTGTCTCGGTCCCTGTAGTTCATGAGTTTTGCGATCACCGTTCGTGGGGGGGCCCCCGGAACTGGTCTGCCCGTCGGAACTCTGTGTGCTCTTTCTATTGAGAAGAATTTAGAGAGCTGCTTGGGAGCCATCAGGTCAGCTAGCCAGTGTTCCAGAAAGAGCTCCATAGAGGGCCCTTCCTCTTTCTCGGGAAGGCCGAGTATGCGGAGGTTGTTCCGACGGGACCTACCCTCACTATCTTCGGCTCTGTTTTCCAGTGTGGTGATTTTCCGTTCCATTTGCTCAAGGCGGCCTCCCAGGCTTTTAACCGTGTCCTCGGTGTCTGATATTCGTTGTTCTGCTTCCCCAACCCTGGTAGTGAGGTTCCTTAAGTCTTGCCTCACAAAGGACACCTCGGAGGCCAGCCCGTCTATTTTGGTCTCCACCGAGGTTCTGGAGTCGTTGATTGCTGCCATGATGTCAGTGAGAGACAGCGTTTGGGTCGCACCCCCCTTCATAGCCTCATTGTCCACCCCGCTAATTGGGTCCGGGAGAGCCGCCGGGGTGCTCATCGTGTATTTGTCTATTTTGTTTTGGGTCGCTCCCCGACGGGGCTGATCCTTCCCCATCCTGACTCTGTGGGGCGGTTCTGGGTGCGGGTGCGGGTGTGTCTCCTTGGGTTGAGGTTCCTTCCTGGGTTGCCTTATCGCTGTTTGCGCCGCGCTGCTTGGGCCCCCGTTGGGCCCTGGCCCGCCCAATCCGGTGCTATGTCCTGTATGGCCCAGCCTGGGCCTGTTTGTCGTGTGGTCCGGGGGGGGGGGAGATTATGCAGGCAGAGGGTGGTGTTGGACTTGTGTGCCGGGCTGGCAGGTCAGGCCTGGGGGGGGGGGGTACTCCTTCGTTTCTTCCCAGTGCGTAGCGGGTGCTTTTGGGTCGTCCGACCGTTGGTAGGGGGGGGCTCAGTTTGGAGCAGCCCCCTGGCAGGTCCGCTTCGGTCCGCCGGTAGTTTGACGCCTCCAAGGTCTCACCTCCCCCCCCCAAGCTGCCGCGCGTGCCTCCCCCGCAATCGATGTTCCCCCTCGACCCGGGCGGCCCGTGCTCAGCGGGGGCCGGGGAGGGAGAGCCTGCACGGTCGTCGGGGGGGGGGGGGAGGAGGCAGCTCCAGGCCCGGCGGGCGTCCCTCGGCACCGGTCCGGTGGCGACAGCAGCAGCGGAGGCCCGGGGGGGGGGGGGGAAGGTTCTCACCTCTCGCCCCGCCGGGCGATGATTCCGGTCCCACAGCAGCAGTCCCGCGGCCCCGGGGGGTGGACCCGCAGCGATCTTCAAAGTGCCCGATGTGTCCCTGGCGGAGCTGCGTTGGTCGCGGCTGGTGTTCCCGCCGGCTCGCTCGTGCGGCTTGCCTCGCGGCCCTGCGGCCCCGGCCGGGCTCTCACACGGTGCGGGAGGCTCAGGCAGGTCCGATTTTTCTCTGGATTTTTCGGAGGGGGTGCCAGTGCATTCCCCTACCGTGATCCGAGGTGTTGGTCAGCAAAAGGTTCGTGGAAACGGCAGGATTATGGAGGATTTAGGCGGCCCTGGCGGAGCGACGTGAAGCTAGGTCTTCATTCGGCGCCCCCTGGTGGCGGACTGAGTCTCTTTTCTTGATGAAAAATAAAGGAACTCCTGCAGGGGACTTTGAAGGTTGTATTAGGCCATTCTCCAAATTGGTATCTAAGTATTTCCGAAGAACCTGTTTCTCTGTCTGCGTGAGAGAGAACATCCGACCAAACGGAACCAGGGCATTGGGTTCCAGGTCGATGGTACAGTCCTCTGGCCGATGAGGCGGCAATTTGGCATGAAGGCACTCCTGAAACACCTCGG
The DNA here is from genome assembly GCF_040938575.1 of Ambystoma mexicanum. NCBI lineage: Eukaryota > Metazoa > Chordata > Amphibia > Caudata > Ambystomatidae > Ambystoma > Ambystoma mexicanum. The sequence goes on along the minus strand of NC_090936.1, from coordinate 97,788,533 downwards.
AAAACCCTGAGCAAAAACTGGGTAATGCATGGACTCCCACGTGGTTGTTGGAAAACATCTTAACCGGCTGTAGATCTCCCCGACTCTCCAACAGAAAACAGTTGGTTGCGCAATACGGGGAACTGAAACACAGCTGATTCTTGGCCCAGTTTATCAGTGGATTATGTCTACGGAGCCATCTGATGCCCAAAATAATGGGAAAATGGGCGTCCCTGATGGTGTCAAAACATAAGTCTTCCTTGTGTTGGTTTATCGTCAAGGAAAGTTCCTCCGTGGTATGGGTAATAGGACCAGAAGACAATGGTGACCCATCCACTCCTTCAACCTTCTGACCTTCTTTCCGTGGTATCCAGCAGAGACCCACCCTGTCTGCCCACAGGGTGTCAACGAAGTTACCCACCGCTCCACAATCCAGTAGAGCTAGGGTCTTTACTTGTCTGCTCTCTAGGTCAAGCTGTACAAGAATCACCATGAGTCTGGAGTCATCTTTAGACTCGGGAGAGGAAACTGAAAGAGAGACATAGGAACGATGAGAAATGTTGGGAGACCCCCGGTCGCTTGACCCTACTGACGCCGAGGGTATTCGTTTCCCGATCTCTTGTTTGGCAGTTCTGTGCAGTCCTTGAGACGGTGTTGGTCTGAACCGCAGTAGGCACATAGTCCTTTTTCTCTTCTGCGACGTCTTTCAGCAGCGTGCTCTGGTGGCGCTGATCTGCATTGGTTCTTCGGAAGAAGTAGCAATAGAGCGACCAGGGAGTGAGTGTACAGAGGGTTCTGGAGTATAACCAGGGCTTCTTTGTTTGCGACACTGCGCCCTTCTTTCCTGGAGACGATACTCTATGTGAAGAGCAGCCGCAAGCAGGTCTGAGAAAGTGGGTTTTCTTTTCTTTTCTGTGGAGCTCGCGCCTCTCATCACATTTGGTGAAGTGTGATGGCAGTCAGATGTGAGTAATGATTAGTAATTGCCTGAGCTTGCCTGACCAGGGTGTTGGAACATGTTAGGTATTTTGGTCTGGTGTTAGACTGTTGTTGCTCATGATGAACTGTCCGTGAGACAGTGCTTGTTTCGGAAAAGGGGGGTGGTTGAGCTTCTAGGTATACTACCTGGTCGGATGGGTAAAAGGTGTTACAGGTATAGGGATACCGCATCTCACCCTTCAGTGTCCCACTTCCACTCCCTTTAGACCGCTCATCCAGGTGATCCTCCCCCACTGGTCCACCCCTAGGAACTGGATCCAATAGGGATGGCCATGTCCTTGCCACCTGGATGACAGATCCCTGGGGACTAGCAGGTGAGACACTTTCAGGTTTCTCACACAAAGGTCAGACCCATTTGTTTTGGCTAAGGTATGGAAACATCTCTCAGATTAGGGATAGTGAGGCATTTTCCAACCCCCATTTGTTTTCATAAAAGTTTGTAACCAAAAACATTTCCGCGTCTTATTCCGGGCTCCTTACAGTTGGTTATACAATCACTATCTGGTCTCACTCTGGACCTAACAATATGGCAAAATTATTTGCCGTTATGTTAGCTGCATCTAAAAAGTAACTCAGAGAGCCTTGACACCCCTGTTCTTTAAATAAACACAAACACAAATTAAAAAGACATTGTCGGGGTATATTTTAAAGTTTGGTGTGTTTTGATGTTTAAGATGACACATTTGTTTTGGTGTTTCTGTTCTGCATTGGCTGGCATCTTTACACTGTTTTATAACTCCATAGGTAGAGGTGGCACACACATTGACATAATATACTTCCCATATCATTCTTCATTTTATTATTTATTTCGTTAGGGGTCAGGAATGAACCTCAGACAAAGTGGGTTCATGATTTTGGCCATTGACTTTTATTATTAAACAAAAATGGGTTTGGAAAATGCCTCTGTCCTAGGTATTTTCCCTATCAAAACAAACCGAATTGGTCAGTCCTTTGTCAGAATGTCTGAAACAACCGGTTCTGTGTCTAAGGTCCTTTTCTGACCATCACATTCTAAAATGAACTCTAGGATGAAAGTGAAATGTCTCTGGCCTTGAAAAGTGTAAAAATGTTCATAAGAAGAAATGTTTAACTCCAACACAAAAGTTCCTGGTAGATACATTTAACAGTTCAAAAGGGTAATTCCCTTCTCCTGGATTTATCTTCACTGAATAGCAGCCCCTGAGTTTCTTTGAATCAAAATAATTACCATACAAAGTAACTGGATTAACAATCTGAATCTTAGTGGACTGCCTGGTTTACTCTCCTGCCAGGCTTCTGCCACTCCTGGATATGTTTTACCCCCACTCCTTGATTATCTCTTGTTATATCTTTGTCAGTATTTTCTCATGTAATCTTATTTCATATATTGTCCAACTTGAATTTGCATGGCATACTCTCTTGCTGGGTTTGTCTTATATGTAAACACTTCTGACTTGTGAATGCCCACTATAATTCTCTTACCAGAGCTTCATTTGAATGCAAACCATCTATTCTCATATACTTGTTCTCATACACTTGTAACTTGAAATACCTGGTATACTCACCTGCCAGGACTTTCTTTACTTGCAAAACACTTGTTCACATATACTTGGTTTCATAAACTTGTAACTTGAAATGCCTGGGCTTTCGATATGCGTACTGCGCACATCTGCAAACTTGAGAGTCTCTTATTATTATACTGTTCTGTTTCTTTAAGACATATGGCACCCTTTTTTCCATCTCATTCATATAATTTACTTGTGTTTCCTTTTGTTACCATTGTCGGTATGCCCCGGTTTCCCCTCTTTCTTTGGGCGGACTCACCAGGTTACTGTAGCAGGAATTGGCTCTCCCATGGTCCACCTGCAGCGGCCTGTCAGCATTCCACTTGCTCCTTTCTGGTTCGCCCCCTCTGTGTTGTGGTTCCCGTGCTCCTTGCGGCTCTCGCTTGTCTGCTGTGCGTTCCCCTGGACACCAGTAGCACAGAGGCTGCTCTGCGGTATAGCTGCACGTCAGTTAGCCGTCCTTCCTGCTCTTGCATTCCTGTGGCTTACTGGACTCTGCAGTCTGCCTCCCTTGGTTCCTCTCATGAGCCGGTTGGCTCCATGGATCTCGCTTACACTTGACAGTATCTCAGTCAGCAACAAGCAGACAGCAGTTCTCTGGGATGGCTCTGCTCATCAGCTGATTTCTATGTTTAAATGTCCCACTTGCCAAAATCTGAACGCAACAACTAGAGTGCAGCATGTGTGCTTGGCCTTTCGTGATCTTCATTACTTGGCTCCTCTTCCTCATGGCAGAATTTCCAGCATTAGAAAAAGGAAAGTATGTTTGTGATAACTTCCAGGTAGAGTCTGAGGACGTGTCTTTAGTAGGTTTTAAGGGGGAGTTAGGAGAACTATGACAGCATGCCATTAAGGCATGAGAAATGGAAGGGACACCCTTAAAAGGAAAAGGGGAATACCATGTCTCATCCGATGATGTCGTGAGACTCTCCCATAAGTTGCCTCCCCCATGTGATCCGCCCTCATATAGCCACCCCCAGGGTCAGAATCAGGTAGCGGCTGCCATCCCAATGCCTCATGGGAATAAGCCGCTCCTGGGAAAGTAGTGATGACACCATTAGATTCATTACTGTTTTGCCTAGAGCGATGTGCGTAGGGCAGGGGTTTGCAACCTGCAACTCTTCTGCTCTGGGCTACAACTCCCATACTCTTAGTCCTGTCCCCTTTCCCTCCCTCTCTTGGGACACAACGAGGATGGGACCAGAGCCTGTTTCTGCTCAGTCCATACTGAGAATAGTAGAATAGTACCAGCATGGGCGCGCCCTGACTACGCCCTTGTGTGGCACCTCCCCTGTGCACTGCACCCTGTGTCGGATAGGACAGAGACAACCACTACAGCTGTGCCAAGTTGCGCATAAATTCTCTTTCTCTTCCCCATGTCACATACACATTGGGTGCAAGCACTGTGGGCTGTCCATGGAGCTTTCCTTCTACCGACCCGCATATTTAGTGTGATCCCATGCCTGGCACTCCAGTGAAGCTTGTGGTGCACTCTCGGGACACACTCTCATTCAGAGCCTTTCACTGTGGGGGGAGTTGGTGAGCCATCTCTGTGATCAAACATGATGACATCATTCATGTCAAAAGCCAAGTATCCAGGAGTGGTGTGCCGCCAATGACCTCTGCCTTAATGCCAGTAAGACTGAGATTTTACTAATGGGCACACCCAATCCCTCCTTCCCTGAAGCTCTTTGGCCGGCCTCTCTTGGCCCTCCTCCTGTTCCCACCCGCATGGCTAAAAACCTCGGGTCATCTTCGACTCCACACTCTCCTTCTCTCCTCACATCTCTAATGTCTCTAAGAAGTCACACTACCAGCTACACCTCCTCAGAGGTATTCTTCCTTTCCTCTCTTCCTCCAGAAGCTCACTGTCTCCAGAGCCCTGGTTCTCTCTAGACTGGACTATTGTAACAGCCTCTACCTAAATCTGCCTGCCTCTACTCTCCGCCCTCTGCAACTTATCCAGAACAGGACTGCGAGACTTGTCCTTGGCCTCAAGCCCAGGGATCGTATCTCTCCAGGACTGAAATCTCTGCATTGGCTCCCAGCGGCTGCGAGGATTAAGTTCATAACCCTCTGCATTGTCCACAAGACCTTCTGGGGCCTGGGGCCGCAATACCTTCAACTCTCACTTCCCAAATATCTTCCTTCTCGAGCTCTTCGCTCATCTGCCTCCAACTCCTTCAGGGTCAGTCACTTCTCCAAGCAACGAGTTGCTGGTAGATCTCTCTCTTTGGCAGGGGCCTCCCTCTGGAACAGCCTTCCTGTCTCCCTGAAACTTGAGGAGAACCATCTCCGTTTCCGGAAGCACCTCAAGACCCTCCTCTTTCCCCATGCGGGAGGGGTTGTATAGAGCTTATGCATCCAGCACCAGTATACCGGACTAAGGTCCTGGAAAAGGTTTGCATCATAACCTTGCTCAGTGCACCTGTGAGTCCCCAAGACCAGAGGAAGAAAGCTCCTGACTGTGCAGGCAGACACCCACCGCAGGCCCGTGCTGAGGAGTACATACACGGGAGGGAGCACGCTCCTCTCCATGTGGGCACAATGTTCGGACCCCGAACTAAGTTGCAAAGGCACGGGAGGGAAGACACGCCATCCAATGCCTGAGATGCCAGCCAACGAGCCCGCTGCCACCAGCTGTATCACAGGAGGGGAGGACACACCCTTTGCAGTGTCAAAGTGGGTCACTGTCACTTACCTTCCTAGATGCCACAGAACGGCACAAGAAATGAAAAAAACAGACATTCATCTGCCCCGTGCGCACACAGGTGGGCTTGTTGGGAGCTTTGGGTGGAGCAGATGTGCGGAGACCCAAACCAAACAGGCAAGACAGATGCCCGTCTCCTGGTGGTGGACTGGTTGGGAGTGGAGCCAGAGGAATCCCCTAATTCTGCTAAAACGGCACTGCGCATGCATGTAAAGAGGATGGGGAAACCATGAAGGAGACATGTTTTAGCCATGGAAGGACGCACAATGGCCAAGGGATCATATTCTCCACAAGTTTCAGTGCAAGGACTTGGCAGTCACTGAATTAATATTCTGGAGTTTGACCTTGGGTACGTAGTATAGAGACACCCAAGCAGGTATGCCGGCAAATTTGGAGGATTGCCTGATTACACTTTCATGCCCCTTACACATCTAACATTACATACTGTACTGTTTTACAATTCTTCAAATCTACCTTGGAAACACAATTCAATTTTCATAACATTTTAAGATCTATCCACCTGTACTCTTTTTCAGAACCATGGTGCACCGAACAGGTCTGACAGGCACCCATGCTATAGCAAACCATTCTTCCCATGCTGCATCCCTCCCTTCCTGTGTTCATATTAAGTTTCCAGTGGTGGAGCCAGGGTGGTGAAGGGGGGTCAATCACTCCTGGCTCCTCCTTGGTGACTGGTTCATCTCCCTTGCCTCCCGCAGGGCTCGCAATCTCAGCACCAGCTGTGATTTTCACAATTTAGTAGAAAAGAAATAATAAAGAGAACGCAGCACACCCACGTTGCTCCATGGCACAGTGCCGGCATTCTCTGGTCATTCTAGTCCTTCCGGGTGTACCAGTGCTGCATGCCTAATTTGGTCACGCCTGGCGCACGCTGCCCGTACACCTCTGCTGCTTGAGGATAAGAGAAGACCGAAGGTAAGTGTGTTTGAATGTAATGCATAGTGTGTGTGTGTAAGACTAGTTGTGTGAGTCTCTAGCTGTTCGTGTATGTGTTAGCATCAGAGTGTGTGTGCTTGTGTGTATCTGGGCATGAGTATTTGTATTTGTATTTATTAAATGTTATATAGCACTTTACGCCAAAGCGCTTTATATTACAACAACAAGATTACATTAGAAGCATGAGTATCAAACTAGAATCAAACAATCAAGAACAGTTTACAGCATAATTTGCTGAGGACTAAGAATAAGATAAAACATGAGTAAGAGTAAGAAGGAAGTGATAAGGAGCGGTCAGGAGGGAGGAGGAAGAAGATGAGATTTTAAGGAGGAGCGGAAGGAGGGGTAAGTGGAAATCGAGCGGATAAGGAGAGGTAGAGAGTTCCAATGTAGAGGGACAAGGAGCTGAAAGGATCGAAAGCGGGAAGGGGCACAGGGTGATGGTGGAACAGAGAGGAGGAAGAGGTCGGCAGAACGGAGAGGGTGAGAGGTGGTGTAGAATGAGAGGAGGGAGGAAAGGTAGGGAGATTTAACAACGAGGCAGAGAAAATTTAATTTAAGTTGTGAATGAAAGGGAAGCCAGCCAAGAGAAGAAAGCGAGGAGGAGATGCAATCTTGAAGGGTGTGAGTGCATGCGTTTGTATGGTGGAGTTCGGAGGTTGGTGGGCAGAGTAATACTGATTTCTGTTCAGTTTTCCTTCTACAGTGACTATAATTGGCATAATAAGTTGTGGCCTTACTCAGGCTTAAGCAAGTGATTTACAGTGACCATTACTGCCATAGATAGATGGTGGAGCAGTTTCATACACGTGATTTACAGTGACGATTACTGACATAGAGATTGTGGCCGCACCTGCAAGCAAAGGATCTACAGTGACCATTAGTGGCATTGATAGGTTGTGACCTGTGACCGCAGCATCTGCAAGAGAGGTACAATGACCAATAATGGCATTGATAGGTTGTGGTCGTAGTAGCCTCATGAAAATGGTGTAAAGTGCTCCAGTCTAGTGTATTGTTTGTGACTTGGCATTTATTGGATTTTGCTTATTTATTTGAAGAGCAGGAATTTCAATTTTAACAATTTCATGTGTTATCCCAGGGAACCACCTGTAAATTGTAAGGCTTTTTGCCGCATTTTCTCAAATATTGTGCTGCAAAATGCATCATTGCCGCACAATATAAACAAAATGGAGTTATTTGATCAATGTGAACCCCTCCCTCCCGAACCAACCTTATGTTCGGTCGCTTGCACTAATCTGATGTAATATTTAGGCTTCGCCACTAATGATTGGCTGTGAATCATGACATTTACTGGATTTTTTTCATGTCCTTCCCTAGAGATCAAATTGTAAATTATAAAATTATATAGCTTTATAACTCATTTTTCCTCAAAAATTGTGCTGCAAATTTCATCGAGGGAAATATCCCCCCTTAGTTATCTTTGGCTCCCTCCATATGCTCCATCACTCGTGCTAATTTGAGGAAATATGTAGGCCCCTCCACTGAAAACATTCACCACCCATGAGGGCACCCCAATTCCTCATTTAGAATCTGCATCCACTGGCCAGGGCCGGCCTTGAGGGCAGCAGCGCCCTGGGTGAATTGGCACCCCCCCTAACTCCCTGTGCGCCCCTGGTTTTCAGCGGGAGGGTCCAGGAGGGGGCACTTTATTTTTACCTACTCGCTCAGGGCGCGTCAGCACCCTATTGTCATTAAATCAGCCCGCTGCCGCGGGTGAATTTAATGACAATGAGGGGCCTGCCACGCCTTCTGCCACAACGCCAGCTCGGGGGAGCCCTTGAAAGACTCTCCCAAGCTGACGTGCTGGGGGGCAAATGGCACCTTTTGTCATTAAAGGCACCCATGGCGCAAGGCGCATTTAACAGCAAAAGGCTGCCTGCCGCGCCTTCTTCCACAACGCCAGCTCGGGGGAGCCCTTGAAAGACTCCCCTGAGCTGGCGTGGTGGGGGCTAATGGGGCACTGGGGGGCGTGGGGCCCTGGGCGGGCGACCGGCTCGCCCCCATTAAAGGCATGGTCTAGTAAAAAAATTTATTTCAAAAATAGATAGCCCACATTAAAAAAAAAATACTAGCATCCTCCGTTTTAAAACTTCCTATGTAAAATTTTGAGATATTTAAGCTCAAAAGCAAGCACAAGGGCGCCGCCATTTTGTGAAATGGAGGCCCTCCTGTGCTGGCTTGTGCGGCACTAATGAAGGAAAAGCCAGCCAGCTGTAGTAAATAAAGTCTACCGCTGGGTGGCTTTCCCTTCATTAGTGCCGGGACTCGGAGGACGCGGACCGGAGACCAGAGCAGGAAAGCTGCAGCTGAATCTCGGTAAGTGCTATTTATTTATTTTTACAAAAAATAAGCACTAGCTGCGTTTTTTTTTCTAAGTTTTCCGGGCTGGAGGAGCCCAGAAAACTTAGAAATAAAACCGCAGCTTTAAAAACGTTGTATTTATGTTTGCGGTCGCTTTTGAAGCGACCGCAAACATAAATACAACGTTATTGTGTTGGAAAACGCTGCGGTTTTAAAACCGCAGCGTTTTCCAACACAACCGTGTTGTGTCTGTCTGAATCTGCTTTACCATTTGGGGCTCTCGGGCTCCCCGGAGCCCGAGAGCCCCAAATGGTAAAGCTGATTCAGGCAGACACAACGCGGCGTTGCGGAAAACAACCGCGTTGTGTCTGCCTGAATCTGCTTTCCCATTTGGGGCTCTCGGGCTCCCCACGGGGAGCCCGAGAGCCCCAAATGGGAAATCAGCTGCAGGTAGAAACACTACGCGGCATGTAAACATAACCGCGTGTGTTTCTGCCTGCTGTGGCTTTCACTTTGGGTCTCCGGTGCTCACCGGAGACCGAAAGTGATAGCCACAGCAGGCAGAAACACATGCGGTTGTGTTGGAAAACGCTGCGGTTTTTCTTTCCAAGTTTCTCAGGCTCCTCCGAGCCGGAGGAGCCTGAGAAACTTGGAACGAAAAACTGCAGCGTTTTCCAACACAATAACGTTGTATTTATGTTTGCGGTCGCTTCAAAAGCGACCGCAAACATAAATACAACGTTTTTAAAGCTGCGGTTTTATTTCTAAGTTTTCCGGGCTCCTCCAGCCCAGAAAACTTAGAAAAAAAACCGCAGCTAGTGCTTATTTTTTGTAAAAAAAAATAAATGGCACTTACCGAGATTCAGCTGCAGCTTTCCTGCTCTGGTCTCCGGTCCGCGTCCTCCGAGTCCCGGCACTAATGAAGGGAAAGCCACCCGGCGGTAGACTTTGTTTACTACAGCTGGCTGGCTTTTCCTTCATTAGTGCCGCAAAAGCAAAAGCCAGCACAGGAGGGCCTCCATTTCACAAAATGGCGGCGCCCCTGTGCTTGCTTTTTCAAATTTTTAGCTTGAATAGCTCAAAATTTTACATAGGAAGTTTTAAAACGGAGGATGCTAGTATTTTTTTTTTAATGTGGCCTATCTATTTTTGAAATAAAAATTTTTACTAGACCATCCCTTTAAGGCTGGCTCTGCTCCTGGCAGCAAAAACTGCCACGGTCCCTTTCCCATCCTGTTATCTTCCTTTCACTCGTTTTCTTTCTTCCGGCAGACTACAATCTGGATACCCGTGGTGGGGATTCAATACACAACTCTATGGACAAGCCTAGGCGCTCTGTCTGATACTGCTAACATATGGGGCATTTTGGAATGGATGCTCTGGATTGGCTTGTATTACAGGATATTTTAGAAGCCACCCATTAAGACCAACGTGAGAAGTGTTTACATTTATGGCCAATATAGAGGCTGCCGCCTGAAAGGGGGAGGTTAGCATGGCATTGGAAATAACCCGAGCCTGCTTTGGGAAATCCACGTGGTCATTTACCGATGTTTCCTCAACCTCTGTAGCTTGCATACCCACCCTCCCAGAAAGCATTTGAAATACATTTGCTTGTTTATACATTGCGTCCACGTGTATACGAAATGGGTGGTGCAAAAAAAACCGGCACGCAGCATTGACATGTGAAACGTGCGAGACACGGGCTTCTGAGCGTTTTAAAATGCGTATATACCGCCTTAGGAATGTAATGAACGCGTGTGAAAAAAAAAGAACTTGTTGGAATTTAGATCAGTCGAACGAACTCTTGAGGAAACCTGCGAGAATCACGCTGTGGGAATGGGGCTATAGACACATTCTAAATAGTACTGAAACATATGTTGTAAAGGTGAAACTCCCGGACTACAGAAAGGGAAAAGTGCAAACATCACGCTCAAAGCGTGGGATGTGTTTGTGAATTTAAGACGGGTTCAAGCTCAGAGCTCAGATGGGGGGGCGTAGCCAGGATTGCCTAGCAAGTGGCTCCTGAAGCTAATGTGGTTGGGCCCACTGCAGTGGCATTAACATCTGTAAACGCCCACACAGCGATGCTGAGTGGGCATTTGCAGATTTTGGGTGGGTCTTGCCTGCTCAGGCCCTACCCTGTCTTCGCCTCTGCTGTGGAATGTGTTCTTTTGATCAACTTCTTCTGAATTTCATGTAATTAGTCTTGCCACCCAACTCCCCTCCCCCGCAGCTTCATTATGCCCACAAGTTGCCCTACTTCAGTATGACTAGCTTCAACACAGTGCTGATTTTTCACTTTTCAATCTGTGATTTGTGGTTCATCTTTGACAATGGAAAGAACATTCAATCACTCACGTAGGCAAGTAGCACAAACAAAAATAACAACGTGAGAGCGCTCATAGTTTCAGGTTGGGCATCTCATACCATTGATTCGCACTTGCCTAGTTAAATAATTTGGAGTGCCACAAAATGAATCCGACAACTCCTTGAAATGAAGTTGGGGCAAAATGAGGGTCATGTGGCGGTGCTTCTGATGACCTTGGGACCTCCAAGGTCACACGCACCACCAAGCACCCACACAGCCTCACCCTAACCTTGAAAGACGCGGACATAGCGGTGTGAAGTTAACCTCTTTAGTCTTGCTTTTCCTACTACCTCGTATTGCCTCTCCTTCCCTTCCTGCACCCCATATCCCGTTCAGTGCCTTGCCCTTTTCTAGTTGCCCCCATCATCTGACAGCTTCCCTAGGTTCATGATATCACAACATCCCACCTTTATAAACAATGAGTCCCTACTTATCCCATTTCCTCAATGAGTCTCTGTGGTCTAGTCCTCGCTCGCTGTGGTCTCTCAGTTCGGTCCTCTCTCACCATCTCTGAGGTGCACCTTACAGGCATCTCCCAAGTGTCACTTGCTGACTCTTCTCCATCTCCTTCTTAGGAAACATTAGAGTCCTCGAATCAGTGTTACTGTGTCCTGGTTCATTCGTCATCCTCCCGTCCATCCTTTTGAAGTGTGCGGAATTTCTTGTGACTTGACGACATCCGTCGTCAGCCATCAAGTCAGCCGGTATCCTTGACACCTTGGTGTGCGTTATTGTCATGGGTTCAGCTTGGAACGCTGTCAAGAAAGCATTGCATAGGCTGCTGGTCATGTGACCAAGCGCTGCCACTCAGTTGCTCCGCCCACCTCCAGTATTCACTACTTCCAAGCCTCTACTTAAGGACTGTAGGCCAGCTCCAGGCAGACAGTATTGAGTAGGCTGCTGGTCATGTAACCAGGCCCTGCCACTCAGTTGCTCCGCCCACCTCCAGTTTGCATGCCTTCCAATCTTCTACTTAAGGACTGTAAGCCAGGTCCAGGCAGACAGCATTGAGTAGGTTGCTGGTCACGTTACCAGTATTCCGGTCTCCCGGTCATAGATGCAGAAGAGTGTCCTTAGGATCCATAGAAGGGCCAGCCACTGCCAAGGTTACACGCCTCCCTCCCGAATATTTGACAGAAAAGTGAACAAATAAACACGGCAGGGGCGACATACTGGTTACATCCCTTTTCTTATCCCCAATTCGGATCACCAACACAGGAGCTGTGTAGGGTGACAAGGAGGAAGCATTTAGTCATCTGAATAAGGCGCCTGCTCATACAATGAAGTATTCAGACATTAACAGCACACGTTTACCTGTCCTCCTGTTGTGTATTCATGAACCATCCGTTGGGGTAATCCTGTTTGTAGCACAGGGTGGGTTCTATAACACATAGAAATGCAGTCAGGCAATGCACAGGGGCAAAGCGCTGGTCTTGGAAGCAAGACCACGTAGATCAACAGAGTTTCCAATCCCAGATCCTTGCTTAGAAATCAAACTCAGGTACGGTATTAGGCGCATTATAAAAAAACAATTAAATAAAATCAAATAAAGGAGCTAAACATGTAACATTAGGGAAGCACTCCTTCATAACTAGTCTGCCTGGAAAACCATGTGAACTAATCCACAACCTCTCATCGGGACCATAACTTTTCCAGTGCACCAGATGCTCAATGGAACCCCGTGACTGTCTGGAGTCCAAAGCTTGGCTGATTTAAAAGACACAAAACAAAGGGGGTTCTGGGAGTATCACTACCAGCGCGAACACAGCCCATTGACCGGTTCTTGGGTGGATGGACCCTGGGGGAGTCTCAACCAAGTCTTTAGCTCACTGTCCCTTTCACAGAGAAGAAATATTGCTGCATATCAGTCTTTGTCCTGCCCAGGGGCAGTCCAGCACCGAAATGCTAGGCAATTCTCCTCTGAACAAGAGTACCAACAGCAACCCCATACAAGTGTTTCAGCCTTGTTGGGGATCATCAGTGAGGTGGAGCTGTAACTCTCTGAGAAAGGGACAGTGAGCTAAAGTCTTGGTTGAGACTCTCCCGGGGGTCATCCACCCAAGAACAGGTCAATGGGCTGTGCTCGTGCTGCTAGAGCGACTCCCAGAACCCCCTTTGTTTTGCTGATTTAAAAGATATTGGACGAGCTCACAGCTAGTGGCTGGCTACCAGGATGAGGGGAGTAAAGCTGAAAGCACTGTACCGGTTTCAATAGGGAAGTTGTCATGCCTGCGCCATGGGCACACACATTGGCAACTATCATGGACAATTTGTTATTCATTTATCTACAGAATACTCTTGGAACAACTCCTATTTACACTTTGGTCCTAAATTCCCATTTGCGTGACTTTGGTGCTTTTTTATTTTACTCAACTAACTACATGTACCACAATGCACCTTGCAAGTACTATCATTTCCTGGCCATTCCCGTTCGTCAGCATTGCAACCACAATCCCCAGAAGCCCTAGGGATCAGTGCTGCTTCCACCATCTCATGACCAGAGTGGGAGGAGGCAGATTGTATTCAGGTGTGCTGCTCCAGGTGCTGCCAATTAGCCTGCCTCAGTACAGGGCAGGGTGGTATTTAAGCAGCTGCCTGCAGGAGCTCAGTCTCTTGCATTAAGAGTCCTTCCAGCACCTTTTTTTCCTTGAGCCACGAATTTTTGTATGCTGTTCCTGCTTTATCCTGTTTTTGATCCAGTGCCCTTCCGAGCTCCCTGCATTGCAGCCGATCATGCCCTGCTGTCTTCTACCTACAGCCTTTGTCCTCTGGGCTTCCTGCCTTGCAGCCTACTACAGTCCTCTGCAGCCCTCTACAGTCTGCGGCCCTGCTCCTCTGGGCTCACTCCTTGTTGCCCAGCTCTTCTGGGCTCCTTGCCTTGCAGCCTGCTTCACTCCGCTGCCTACAGCCCTTGTCCTCTGGGCTCACTCCTTGCTGCCCTGCTCTTCTGGGCTCCTTGCCTTACAGCCTGCTTCACTCCGCTGCCTACAGCCCTTGTCCTCTGGGCTCCCTGCCTTGCAGTCTGCTTCACTCCGCTGCCTACAGCCCCTATCTACTGGGCTCCCTGCCTTGCAGCCCTGCTCTTTTGGGCTTGCTGCCCTGCTCCTCTGGGCTCTCTGTCTGCCGTCTACTACAGCTCTCTGTCCTGCTCCTCTGGGCTCTCTGCCTTGCAGCCTACTACAGTCCTCTGCAGTTCACTACAGTTTACCTGCACTTTGTGCTATCCGTTATTGCAGCCCTCCTGTTTTCCTGGCTGCTGCTCCCTTGCTTTCTTCCTTGTTTTCACCCTCTGTTCCTGATCCCTGTCCTTCTCTTCCTTGAGTCCTCTGTCCTTCCCTTAAATTACCCATTTCAGTTATACTGCTTTTCCTTCATTTCTTTCTGCTAGTCTGCTCATCGACTTCCTTTTCCCTGGATATTTCTGTTCTTGTCTTCTCTTGTATCGTTTGTAGATCCCTTTGTACAGAGCTTGACTGTTGGTTTCCGGCAGGCAACCTCTGCCCCTTCCTTTGTCGCGTTTCAGTGTTACAGACACCCATAGCTGTTGTTCCCAGCCATGAGCATACAGCGTGGGCCTCTCTTATAGCAATCTGTGCAGAAGGCTGGAGTTTCCTAAGGTCCGTGGAACACTCTTTCCCATTTCTGCATACACCCCAAGAGGGAATCCAGTTTGTTTGTACCTTTTATTTTCCTGCTACACTTGCCCACTCTTTGTTCTGTTTGAACTTCCCGCTGTGTGTGTACTTATCTGTCACCTTACATCAGCACAACCACCCAAAACCTATCTGGGTGCCCTGTGCCACTTTTGACAGTGTGCCATCCTTGACAGAAGTATGGAAAACCAGATGCATTTTATAAGTCTGGGGTAACACAAGTTTCAGGGAAATATGATGTATTACTTTCAGTACTGAAAGAGGAACAATGTAACAGGGTTTGAGTTTGTGAGTGCAGGATGGAATCTGTATGTTTCGGGTAGATAACCATACCATATCCCCAATTTTGTAAACAGGAAGTGTATTCCTTATCATGTCAGCGAATCTCTTATAGGAAGTCTGTGCATGCTGCAAGTGTTTCCTTCCCCTATCAGTCCCTTCTTGCAAGTTCCTCATCAGTATTGTAGCTGAAGGCGCTTGTGAGACTGGTTGTATGGGTATAGGCAAAGAGCTTGGGTGGAAACTATAGAAAACATGAAAAGGGGTGTCTTGGAGGGACAAATGTACTGCATTGTTGTATGCGCATTGCACCAAGGGCAACAGTGACACCCAGTCTCCGGCATATTCGGTTACCTAACAATGAAGGTACTGCGCTAAGCTTTAATTCACTCTCTCTGTCTGCCCATCACTTTGAGGGTGGTAAGCTGAGGAGAAACCGAGGTCTATGTGTAGGAGTTGGCCAAGAGTTTTCCAAAAGAGCGAGAAAAACTGTGAACCTCTGTCTGTGACTATGACTCGAGGAAGGCCATGAAGTCGGAAAATATTATGGACAAAGGCATGTGCCAAGGAAGGCTCTGTGGGAATTTTAGGAAGAACTATAAAATGGCCCATCTTGGTAAATTAGTCAATGACTGTCAAAATCACGGTTTCGCTGCCACCAATGGTAAATCAGTAATAAAATCCATGGAACAATGCCATGGACCTTCAGGAATTGGCAAAGGTTGCAACAAGGCCATGGGTTTAAGACAGGATGTCTTGGCCACTGCACAGACTGAGCAACCATGAACGTAATCTGTCACGTCTTTCCTTAATGTATCCCACCACATTCTTCTCTCTAGTTTCATTTGTGTCTTATGGACTCCAAAATGTCCTGCACTGGGTGCATCATGACCAGACTTGAGTGCGTACATTTGACTTTCTTGTGTGGGTAACTAAAGAAACCTTGAATGATACAACAAGCTGTTCTGTTCGGTGTTATCAGGAGTTTGTTCTAAAAACCTTTTCCAGGAATCCTTGGTATAGAGATGCTGTAAGGTTTTTTCCCATCGTGGACGAGCAGGTTGGACAAACATGATGATTTTATCAGGTTTAAGAAACGGTAAACCTTCTTCCTTGGCTGGTTCATTACACATTCTAGATAATGCATCTGTCTTGGTGTTTAGATGTCTTGGTTTGTGTTGACAGTAAAATCAAAGCAGGAGAAGAAGTGTTTTTGCGGTTTTGTCTTTGGTTCACTGCTTTAGTGGTTTTTATGAAATTGAGATTGCTGTGATCAGTCACGACATTGATAGTATGTTTTTCAATTTTTTCAATTTTATTGTGCATTAAGTAAATTGTGTTTCAAAGCGCCCACAGGGCAACAGGGAGGGAACATGGGAATGAAAAGCAAATATAGAAATGAGAGATAGAGCTGGACCTACTAGACCTTGTGAGCATTCAGAATGTGCAAGTGCAGAGAGAAGGGATGAGGGAGTGGGTGGTAAGTGCTAGGTGTACCCTAAGATGGAAATGCTAGGGAGCAAGCAGCTGTTAAGTGACTAGGTGAGAGTGGTTAGCTGCCAATAAATAGGCGCAGGCCTATGGTGGCATAGGCCAGTGGGTGCCAAGGCAAGTGCTGTTAGCAGCTGGAAGCTGAAGACAATTGGGTGTGGGAGGCCAGGACCCAGGAGGACACATAAGGACCCTGGTCACCAATCTCAGCAACTGTGAGGTTTAGCAGAGGAGGGAGGAAGGGAGGGAGGAGGGGAAAAGGAAGGTCACGAGGAGCTTCCAGAATTTGGGAGATCCTGCTCAAGATGAAGAGGAAGGCGGAGGCTGTTCCATAGGAGTGAGCCTGCTGAGGAAAGAGATCGCCCATCAGCTCGCTGTTTGGCGAAACGCTTGACACAAAGAGAGTTGGTGCCGGAGGAACATAAAGATTTGGAGGGAGAGTATTTCGTGAGAGCCAGTTGTAGATATCATGGTCCCTGGCCCCAGAAAGCCTTATGGATTATGCAGAGGGATTTGAATTTGATCCTTGCAGTAACCAGGAGCCAATGGAGAGATTTTAGGGCTGGAGAGATGTGGCCCCTGGGCTTGAGGCTATTGCAGTAGTCTAGCCTAGAGAGACCAGAGCTTCTGTGGGAAAGTGAGGAAAAGAAGAATTTCTTTGAGGAGGTCGAGTTTGAAAGTGGGCCTTCTTGGCAAGGTTCTGAATGTGAGGGAGGAAGGAAAGAGAGAACTCGAAGATGACTTCTAGGTTTCTGGCTTCCGATGAAGGAGAAGGGGAGAGCCCATAGAAGATGGCCAGAGTGAGGGGAAGAAAGAGGGAGCAAGAGTCCCTAGAGGAAGGATCTCAGTCTTGCTGGTTGAGGCAGAGATCATTGGAAGTACACCAGGACTGGATGGCAGATAGTCAGTCAGGAATGATGGGGGAAGTAAGGAGAGGATCAGAGGGAAGTTTGAAGAAGAGTTGTCTGTCTTCATGACACTCGAAGTAGGAGGATAAGGTGGAAATGAGGTGTGCAAGCGGAGCAAGCTAGGGATTAAAGAGCAAGGGAGCAAGGTTGGAGCCCTGGGGGACGCTGCAGGTAGAGATTAGAGGTGGAGGAGGAGAAGGAGCCCAGAATTCCCTGTAACGGACCGTCATTGAGGAAGGAGGTCAGCCAGTCCAGAGCCTGCTCCAAAATACCTAGGGTATCATGGAGCCTTTTTATGAGGATGGAGTGGTGGACCGTATCAAATGCATAGGAGGGATCAAGTAGAATGAGAACAGCTGGAGAGTTGGAGTCAAGAGATGCAAGCAGTTCCTCACGGTTGTTCAGAAGAGCAGTTTCCGTGCCTCTGGATGTTCAGAATCCAGATTGATGGTCGTGTAGGCAACCAACAGGTAGGATGCTTAGCCCCTTCCAATAAATTATGTTAAATTAAGAAAGCTTCTTTAATGGCCAACATTTCTTTCGCGTTTGGAAACCTAACTGGGGTATTAAGCATGTTATAAGAAAGCCAATTAAATGAATAAATAAAGGCTAGGGCACCTAAGGCCCCTTCCAAAGCATAAGCTTCAACGTATAGGGTTAATCTGGTTCAGGTAGGTGTAGTACCGGACCAGATGTGAACAGTTCTTTGAGTGCTGTGACGATGCTTCTTCCCTTGTGCCTTCCTCCCCCACCTGCACACTCTCCTCACCTGAACTGTTGGTGTCGTCAGCCTCTTGGAGGCGTCACCGGGAAAGGTAGTCCCTTTCTTTTTTTGGATGTACGTGCTTGTCACGGAGAGAAGCCACAGTGACCGCTGGGGAACAGCTGTCCTGTGGCTCCCCTTCCGGAACCAAGCCGGAGTAAGGGAAAAAACCCAAGAGGGAAAAAAAACCCTTGACGGAATGTGTACTCTGGACGATGTCGATGTCCCAAAGCGTGGTGGCTGGATGCGGCAGGATGTTGCAAGGAGCCGACAACAGGTAGGCGACAGGAGTTAGTCAATACTGAAGTAGATGCCACCTGGTAATGCAGAAGTAGATGAACTCCTCCATTGTACAGAAATCTACGGGGGCTGAGAGCAGAGAGAGGGAAAAGAAACAGGGCACGAGAACCCGGAAATGGAAAACGGAGAGCAGGTAAGAGAAAGATGTCACAAGAACGAGGGAAGAGGAGAGAGCACGGGGTTGAACAAGGTAAAACCCCAGAGGAGAAAATATGGGGAAAAGAAAGAAAACAAAGCGCACGGCAGGGCGCCGAGAGCCGAGGAGCAGAAACAGAGAGAAGAACTGGAGAAGCACTAAGCTTCCAGGAACGTAAGGAAAAACGCTAGCCGATCTGAAGAGAGCTGCCAGACGTCAGGAGCGAGGAAACCCGGAACAGGAAGCATCCGGCGAGGGGTTGCAACGCAACGTACTGCCGGGGGGTGGAGATTAAATACCGCCGGAAGCGCTGCGTATGAGCTAATGGAGCCGCGGATGTGGACACAAAGAAGGGACTAAATCCCTTTACCTCTATTTCGCCAACTCCATCGCGGAAACATCCGCCATTCGCGGTTTCGTCCGTGACGGCGGATTACAAGTGCCTGGAAGGCACACTGGGTGCCAGGAGACCATGCGTAACGTGTTTCCTTTTTCAGAAGTCTAGTC
Source organism: Ambystoma mexicanum (assembly GCF_040938575.1). Taxonomy (NCBI): domain Eukaryota; kingdom Metazoa; phylum Chordata; class Amphibia; order Caudata; family Ambystomatidae; genus Ambystoma; species Ambystoma mexicanum. Next base: position 97,769,617 of record NC_090936.1, on the reverse strand, counting down.
AATGGGAGCAAGAGTGAGGAATATTGCGAAATAAACTGTCTACAAAAATTGGCAAACCCCAAGAATCTCTGTAGCTCCTTGACGGTTTTTGGTTCTGGCCATTTTAGTATAGTTTGGATCTTCTGCAGATCCATTTCTATACCCTGTGGAGACAGGATATATCCCAAATAGAAAAAACTAAAAAGGTAGCAGGTGCCCCTCTCTAGAAAGAACATGGCATGATAACCTGTTCTGTGGTTTTTTCCCAACTTTGAGAGTCCGCAGCCATCGCTTTTAGCTCACTGTACTTTTCGCAAAGCAGGAATTTCCATTTGCACTCCTGACTGCGGACTTTCAAAGTGGGTAAAAACCACAGAACAGGTTATCATGCCTTGTTCCTTCTAGAGAGGGATGCCTGCTACCTTTTTGTATATCCCAAATAGGCAATTCTTGTTTGATGGAAGCTACACTTGGAGATTTTAGCATACAACCGTTTTTTCCGATGACGTCTGAAGACTTCTCTTACATGTTCCATGTGCTCAATAAATGAGAATATTGTTGAGGTAGATGGCAACGTATACTTATTTATTTAATTTGTAGAGTTCGCATACAACCCGTAGGCATTGAGGCGCTGTTGCAAGTACAGAGTGCAAGTCAGGCTTAATGTAATACAGGCAGGGTTTCATACAAGCATATGGTGAGGAGGTATACAAAATGGCCGTAATTAAATAAAACATGCAGTATCATACATTAAATTGAGGGGCGGTTGCAAGTACAGAGTGCTATTCAGGCTTAAAGTAATACATGCATGGTTTCATACAGGCACATGGTGACAGGGCATAACCAAATGGCAGTTATCATAGGAGACATACAGAATTATACATTACATAGGTGTAAAACCTGATGGAAAATTATCCACAGAGAAGGCAGTTGGGCGGTGGGAAAGAGAGGTTCTTGACGAAAGGTGTGATGGGGGAAACAAGGTTTAGGTGAAAGGATGAGTTATTAGTGCTTTGCGGAAGATCCAGTAGGATTTCTCTGCTCTCGGAGTGGGTGGGAGGTTGTTCCAGAGCTTAGCATCAAGGTATGGGAAGCTTGAGCCTCCGGCTTTACATCTTTTAACTTTGGGCACAATAAGTCTAACTGTGTACAGGGTTCTAGTGAGTCTGGAAGAGTGGGCTTTGGCAATTCATTTGGGGGGTAAGGTGATGCTTTGTTGGACAGGCACGTATGGGTGGTGGAGAGGGTTTTCAAAATGATCTGCTCCTGGATGGGGAGCCAGTGTGCATCTCTTCTGGCTCTCAAGATGTGCTTTCTTTTATGGATGTTCAGGGCTGCTCTAAGGGCATTGTTCTGCATTACTTGAAGTTTGAGTACGTTTTTGGAAGAGGTACCATTGAAAAGGATGTTGCAATAATCAATCTTTGAGCCCCGTCCTCAGTCATCCTGCTATAATTTGGAACGCCTGATATTTTCAGACTCTTGGATGATCTGCAGACTGCCAACCCCTTTTGGCGTTGCTTAATGCACCACGTAGTGGATGTATCGATCCGAGATGGATGGTGCAGGGGTCACTGTACTCACCGGGTGTCTACCGGATGATCTTCTTTTCCAGGGCGATGGATTATGTTGAAGGAATAATCTTGCAGCCACAGTCCCCATTTTACGATACTCTGTGACATCCTTGCCTAAGGGCTGTTGTAGATGAACAACAGGGCATGGTGGTCTGTGAAAATGGTAAATTGTTTTCCATATAGGAACAGGTGGAAATGTTCGAACATGCCCAGACCACCACTAGCCCTTCTTTCTTGGCTTGGGAATATGCCTGCTCTATTTTAGATAGGCTCCTGCTTGCATAAGACATGATGTGTCTTCTTTGTGATGTATCTTCATCCACCTGTGCTAGTATTGCACCCAGGCCCAATGGGCTGGCGTCTACCATCAGTTTTGTTTCCTTTACCATGTCATAGTAGGCAATTTTGTCAGCCGATGATATGCGTTTCCGTATGAACTCGAATGCTTCCTGACACTCTTTGGACCATTGGAACGAGGCCCGTTTTGTGAGGGCTCTCAGGGGTTCGCTCATGGACACAATTGGGGTCATTACAAGGTAGGAGGTAACCATGCCGCTATTAGCGGCATGGCTACCCCCTTAATGTGCACCGGGTTCGGGTTCCTTGAATGAGGAATTACCGGGCCATTCCGACCTTGGAGGACCCGGTAATTCCTCATTCAAGGAAGCCATCCCCATTCGAGCCCCCATAGGGCTCAATTTGGAATGGGGAGGGTGCTAACAACAGGCCTGTTAATAACAGGCCCGTTGTTAGCACCCTGGTCTGCTCGCGGGACCCGCGAAGGGCGCCTAGTAAAACCAGGCGTCCTTAGCTGGTTCCCGTGAGCAGACTCGTAATGAGGCGGTAAGGGGTTGACGGCTCCGGCACCATTACCGGCTCCGTTAACCCCTTACCCCCAGGGTCGGAATGACCCCCAAAGACTTTAATGTATCTGGTGCAATAACTTGCAAGCCGGAGGAATGATCACAGTTCCGATGCATTGGTGGGCGGAAGTGTTTCATTGAGAGACGCCACTTTTTCCAGGTCTGGCCTCATTCCCTGCGCAGAGAAAATGTGCCCAAAGAATAGGAGTGTGCCCTTCCTGAACTTGCATTTCTCCTTATTCAGCATGAGGTTAGCCACTTCTAGGTCCATGCATACCCTCGCCAATCTGTTGTCATGCTGTTCTGTGTCCTTACCGAATACCAGGATGTTTTTCCAGTAGTTCAGGCAATTTGTGATGTTTTGTATGACGCTGTGCATCTCAGCCTGAAATATAGCTGCAGCTGACGACACCCCGAAACTGAGTCTTTTGTACCTGTATAAACCCATAAACCCAAATGGGTTACAAAGGTTGTGATGTACCTTGACTCTTCACTCAGCTCCAGCTGATGATAGCCCTTGTTTCAGTCCAACTTTGAGAATACTTGTGCCCCATTCAGTAAGTATATCATATCTGTGATGCAGGGTCCGTGATTGGTCCACGTATGGAGTGTGTGTTTGTGAGCAGATCTCCCATTGGGTCCTCGCCGTTTTGGCGCGAAGGGAACTTTGGATAAGAGGAGGCCGAAAACACCACTACTATGTCGATCCCCTGAGTTCTCACCGAACAAAGGATAGGATCCAAGTATCCTGCAACTACGAAGTAGAGTCGAGGAACTGCTGGTGACCCGCTAGAAGGTTTGGCACCCTGCACCCGCTGTTGTGCCGTGGGACCCATCTGCATCTGATCATCCTAGAAGGTCTGCGAAGACGCTTCGACCCATTATAGTGGGACCAACTATTCTCGGCACGGTCATCAAACCCTGCAAGTAAGCTCTCTCGGAAGTGTCCCTGGGCCAACCAGTGGACTGACCAGCTTACCCAGTTGCTTTGCTCTGTCACCGTTTGGAGGAGGCCCTCAAGACTTGGTATACTGCTAGCTCTGTGTTCCCGGCACCCTCACACCAATTTTCGTACACTTGACGTTCCCAGGTCTGAAGTGAGACGAGTGCACCAGGACCAGAGTAAATGCGGTTACTGTGTTGCCCTGCCACGGCAAAGACCTGTGCAAGTTCACTGCAGTTGTGACCCTCTTGCCCCTGAAGCCTGCTGCAGTGAAACTGGGCCGATTCCTCCACCTGGAGCAGAGAAATCGCCACTATCCCGTTTGGGAATCATCGCTGTATCTTAGGAACTGAAAGGTGCCGAGATGTCCTTTTTGCCGCATTCGAACCTGCCAGCGAAGTCGACTGAACTGGCAAAGTTTGGGTCTGCTTGCGTTGGGGACCGGTGAGTACTCCTTACCCCAACCGGTGGCCCCTAGCGCAAAGCCCATTTTTACGCACGAGCGGCCCTGGGGGTCCCTCTCCTTTCCACAGCTACTGGGAAATAGCGACCCCATCCCGCACTCTCAAACTGCCTCTGCCCTCAAGTGGAGGCCCTTCTTGAATAGGGGGAACTTGTTCTGCATCGTCTCATCCACCTTCCCGAGCTGCTAGAGACCCCTGAATAGACCCTGTTCTGGCCATTGGAACAACCGCGTGCGTTTGCATTGCAGGTACTATTGAGCACAAGGCTCCTCTCTTCTTAGGGCTTGGATTGGCTCTTAGTTAGGTGTACTGTCGATGTTGAACTAGGCCTAAAGACTATCTGCACTGCCTGTTTCCTTCCCATCTAGTTTGTCGACATATTTCGTGCATTTAACCCTTTAGACCCCAATGGCCTTGTATATATATTGTATTGAGGGTGATGTGTTGGTTTACTTAGTGTTACTGTGATTCTTTTGCTATGTCTATGTTACAAAGGCCTTGTAATAAATGTGTCTATATTTTTAATATAACACCTGTCTGGACTAATTTGTAAGCGTCCTTGCTCTGTGGGCTAATTGAGGTCCTTCAGTCACCCTCACCCCTCCTGAGACTCAGGGCCTCATTACAACTTTGGAGGTAGCCATGCCCTTAACAAGGGCATGGCTGCCTCCAAAATCATGTCTGGGTTCCCTGAATGGGGAAATACCAGGCCATTCCGACTTTGAAGGGCTCGGTATTTCCTCCTTCAGGGAACCCGGACCTGGTCCTTCCCCATTCCCATTCAAGCCCCGGTAGGGCTCAATGGGAATGAGGAGGGAGCTAACAACGGGCCCGTTAATAACGGGCCCATTGTTAGCTCCCTGGTCCCCTCGCGGGACCCGCTCTGGACGTCTAGTAAAACCAGACATCCAGAGCGGGTCCCGCGAGGGAACCGCGTAATAGGGTGGAATGGGATTAACGGCGCCGGCACTATTACCGGCGCCGTTAATCCCATTCCGCCCACCTCGTAATGAGGCCCGTCTTGACCGCCTGCCATAGCTACCCTGATTGGTCTGGCTTGTCCAGAGGTTACCCTGTTCCAAGAAACTAGGTTGGCCTTCTGAACCTCTGCCCCTCCAGGTCAGAGTTCAGAAATCCTTCTTAACAAGTTGGTGTACAGCTGTGGGATAGGAGTGAAGGTATCCATTGTTGCATACTAGTGAAGGCATTTCGAGTTATTCCTACCAGGACACATAGTGAATTGTTGCAGTATAACTGAAAAAGGCCATAGTCCTATCTATCAATATGGAAACAAGTACCTTGTTAACTTTGAATGCTTCTAAATCTGAAACATTGAGAAAGATGTGTACTGAGAGAGGTGTCTCTGCTCAAGGCACAAAAATGGAAATAATCCAAAGAATCATGGACTGGCAAGAAGCTCAGCTTAGTGCCATAGCTTCTGAGGACAATGCAGAAGGCGGTGTGGCTGCTCCCCCTGGCAGAACTGGTTGTTCTGCCGCTGCACTGATCCACAGAGACCATGAGGATTTGGAAGATGTAATGTCTAATGTTTCCTCTGCCAGTGCTGAAGGTGAGGCCATGCTTGAATTCAAGAAGTGAGAACTGCTGCTTAGGCAGAAGGAGCTTGCATTTAACATGACCAAACTGAAGATAGAGCAGGCAGAAAAACAGAAAGACAGGGATCACCAGTTTGAACTGGCCAAGCTTTAGGTTGCCAATGGATCCAAGGCTCCTGGACATAGGTCTGGGTCCTCCTCTCATGCAAGGTTTCCTAAGGATCTGCTCAGTGTGTATGAGGAAATGAATGGAATTATGGACTGGCTGAATACATTTGAGTATGCATGTGAGGTTCAACAAGTTGACAATGCTGATAAAATTGCCTGGTTACTTAGCAGACTGCCCCATTCTGGCTGCAGTACCTTTATGGAAATGTCAAAAGCTGAGAGCGCAGATTTTGCAATGTTGAAGCAAACTCTTATCTTAATGTTTGGAAAGACTCCTGCCCAATACTTAAAAAGATTTAGAGAGTACAAGAAAAAGGAAGGTGGTGCTTGGGTATCTTATGTAACTGAATCCTTAAAGAACTTGACTGGCTGGGTTGAAGGTTATAAGGTCTCTACCTTTGGAGGTATGATATGTCTTGTCATGCTGGAACATATTTTTGCATCTTCTTCCCCTGAGCTTAAGCAGCACTTGGCAGATTCAAAGGAGATAGATCCTAAGAAACTTGCCATAGCAGCAGATTTGTGGGTGCCACTGTGACGGTCTGAAGTCTGAGGAGGGGGCCGTGAGTGCTGAGGGGGCCGGGGAAAGCATGGAACCCACGTGGTGGGGAGGTGACTTAGGCATGGACAAAATCCTGAGACCTGACAAGTGTGACTTGCACGCTCCCCAACAGGGAATGGTGCCGGCATCGAGCGCTTGCTCACGCGGAGAGTAGTGAGTCACTCGAGCTGCTAGTAACAGGAACACAGCTGCGACCCGGACACGGGCGAACAATGAAGGAGGTGTCCAGCACCTGCTCTCTGCTTGGCGGGGAGGGGAACGTCCGGGTGCTGTTCGGACGGCACGCCGCAGCACAGCCACGGCTCGGGGAAGGGCAGAGAAACCGTATGAAATGCTGCACGAACGGAAATTGTCAATAAAGGCTGACACCCCCCACAACAAGGGAAATGTGATCATGGACATATGTGACTTCCATACCAGAGAGAACTATGGAAACACAAACCCCAGTACTTATCACAGTCCTCACCTCGCAGCACACGGGTGGAGTGCATCATGGCGACCGGCATCAAAGAAGGAAGGGGGTGGGGCTTGGGGGGGTTTATCAAGGCTTAATTGGGTAGAGAGCACTGATTGGCCCAGAGTTGACCAGCCCCTATATAAGCCAGATAGAGAAGAAGGACTGACAGTGAATTCTCCCCTTTTTTGCAGAACCGTATTGGAAGCGAAGAGACAGGAGCATCTTACCAGTGGGCTTACGAGGATTAAACCCAGGTTTATACCATATCCTCCAAGGAAGCCTCCAAGGACTTCAATACTGGCACTAACAAAGGAGAAGTTGGAAGCCTGACTGGGAAGATTTTTTATTTTTATTTTCTTCACCTTACTTGCTTTATTTAGTTTGTTCTTTAAAAGTCAATAAAGACTATTCTTTTGGTTACATCAAACTACCTTGCCGGAGTGGTCCATCACAGTCACATAGAGTGTCCCATAAAGACAAGACTCATCCTGGTAAGCAGGAGGAGGGGAAAAAGTCCAAAGATAAGGAGGTTGGGGAATCTGATAAAACTTCCTCCCAGAAGGGCCACAAAAGGAAAAATAGGAGTAAAACACAGGAGAACTCATATGGTAGTGGAGATCAGCCTCCAAAACAGAACTCTGGTTATAGTAAGCTTCCCTATGTAAACAGACCCAGTGGATCTTGTTTTGCTTGTGGAGCACCTGACCATGTGAAGGGGGATCCCAGATGTAAGGACAACACATTGGGGGTCCACTCTGCTAATCTGGCCTTCTCCTCCTATGCGGAAGAAGAGATTACAAGGGCATCCTTCTCCCCAGACTGCTTCCCTAGTGGGATAGAAGCTGAGGTAGTTTTAGTTTCTCTGGGTTCCTGGGAGCTTATGCTAGGATTCCAGATAATACCAAGAACTACTTTAAAGACAGTGGGCCTCATTACAACCCTGGCGTTAAGGGGTTAACGGTGCCGTAAAAGGCTGCGGCGCTGTTAAACCCTTAACGCCAGATTCACACTTTAACGCCTGCTTTTTGCAGGCGTTAAAGTCCAAGGCGCTAAGCGACCTTGGTGCTAATTACAGCACTGTAATTTACGGTGCCGTAATTAGCGCCTTCCCCATCCCCATTGAGCCCTATGGGGCAAAAATGGGAATGGGGAAGGGGCAATGGTGAATGGGGATTTACCGCCCCGCCAACTTTGGAATGGGGCGGTAAATCCGCCATCCACCATGGCGGAATCCGGCATGGACCATGGTGCTAATAGCTATTAGCACCATGGTCCTACGCCAGGGTTGTAATGAGGCCAAGTGTGCTGATCAATGGAGTAGATACTCCAGCTCTTAGGGGTAGTGGGTGTAGTCAAACTGTAGTGGATTCTACCTTGGTAGACCCAGAGGAAGTTGCCAGAGCTCCTCTGTTACCCACTAAGGTGGCTGATGGCCCACCTCTCATGTTCCCTGTAATACCTGTAAATCTTACTATAAATGGTACAGCAGTCAGAATTCCAGTGAGCATACAGAGGAGTGTCCCAGGAAAGGTCTTGCTGGGATATGATCTCGGAGCTTTAGGGCTTGTGGGAGATACAGCTGAAAGACCCTGCACAAGGTATCAAACAAGGGCAGCACTGGCCAAGACCAAATGCAATGCCCCAGCCAAAGGGAAAACCCAAGGCTGAAGGAGTAAGGAAATCAAAAAGAGGGAAAGAAAATATTCCCCCTAACTCACCTACCACTGAGGTGGAGGTAGTTGGTCAATCACCAGGTCCTGGCGAGGAGGTGGTGATACCAGAAGTATTTGACCCAAATGACCATCCTGAACTAAAAGACTTGTTAGTAGAAGGTGGTCCTGACAGGGAAGAATTTAGTAAGGGCCAACGCGAGTGCCCATCTCTGGAAGGCCTAAGGAGACAGGCCTGCTCCCAGCTTGAGGGTGAACCTCCTGGGAAGCACAGGATTTATTGGGAAGGTGGGCTCCTGTATAGTGAGCATACAGAGTCGACAGAAGGAGACCATAGGAGGTTGGTGGTTCCCCTTGCTGTAAGAACCATCCTCCTGCAGCTGGCGCATGAGTGCCCCTTGCTGCTCACCTTGGAATCAAGAGAACCAAGCAAAGGTTATCCATGCACTTCTACTGGCCCAAGATGGGGGTGCAAGTAGAAAGTCACTGCAGGAGTTGTGCCTCCTGCCAATTATCTGGTAAGAGTGGTTCAACAATCCAAGCTCCATTGGTACCACTCCCAGTTGTGGTGGTACCATTTGAGAGGGTAGGGATCGACATTGTTGGTCCCCTTAACCCCCAAACATCCTCGGGCAATAGGTTTATCCTGGTGCTGGTCGACCATGCCACCAGGTATCCTGAGGCCATCCTATTGAAAACTGTGACTGCCAAGTCAGTTGCAAAAGCTTTGTTTGGCATATTTACTAGGGTTGGCTTCCCTAAAGAAGTTGTGTCTGATTGTCACGACCCACATCCAAAAACCCCTCTGGCAAGCCCATGGGCCAGGAGAGGTCTTGGCTCAGGTCTCTAATAAACCTAGGCATCCACTGCCTAGGCCCTCTTGGAGCCAGTCCAGGCGCCTATGGCGCCAGACTCATACACAGTGAAGACATATGTTTGGGGAACTACTTTATTTTGAAGCTGCCAGCCAACATGGAGGCATCCACATAGCTTGGCTCCTAGGAACCAAGCTATGCGGTATAGTGTTTTGGGTGTGGTAGCCTAGGAACTACTTTACCTGGACTACTTTCTTGAAACTATTTAAACTACACTGGACTTGGATAACACGCTTCGCGTTACTTTGCAATCCTGCAACGTGACGTTCATCGTGTCCAGCTATACCCGCGAACCTCGGAGAACGCGAACCTCGGAGAAACAGCACCTGTAAGGAAACAAAAGGAACATTGTTAGCAGCAGCATCTTACCTGCAATTTTCATCTTTAGCGGCCCACAGTTCCTGTGAACAGCTTCCTAGGATCAGCACGCCTTCTGGACCGACGGATCTGCAAAAAGGAAAGAAACAAGGTATTAGAGACATTACAACATAATGAACTGTGCCGAAAAGCTTACCTAGCAGGTCGCCCAGCATCGCCTCGGAATTCCACACCCTGGGTGAACACCGCGATCTATGGGAAAAGAAAAGAAAACAGGTTAGCAAAGGCAAGGCATCACTGCGCTGCGCATAGCGCCTACTTACCGCATCATAGCGCTCATTACACGACATCATTTACCGGCAAGACCCAATTCAGCCAATGCACCACACTGGACTTCCGCACATCTAAGAAAGAGAAAGAGACATTATTAAATCAAGAAAGGCATGCAGGAATAACAACAATATACAACAGCAATAAGACCTACCTGAAAGACTTCAAACGTGCCGGCATCAGTGAAGTAACTAGATCGCATCCGCCCACAAAGGACAATGCGCCCTGCCAAGATGGCAGGACGGAGAGCACACCTGAATCAACAATAAGGTGAGGAGAGGCCCCAGAGGGGCTGAAGGCATACGGTGTGGTGGGAGGCTAATTACCCCAGTTGGCCAGTCTTGAACATAGCCCTCCTGTATTACAGGCAGAACCTCCCCCACTGACCACATCTGGGAACCGCAGAGAAGGATACCAGTGTCCATACGGCTGGGTGGCGCCCCCGTGGATACCAGGTGAGCGTAACACTGATAGAGGCAGCAACTTTATGTCCAAGTATATGCAGGCCATGTGGAAGGAATGTGGTGTCACCTATAAGTTTTCATCCACATACCACCAACAGACCAATGGTCTGGTTGAAAGGTTTAACAGAACCTTGAAAAGCATGATTGGGTTTCTGGAAGAACCTCAAAGAAGAAAATGGGATATTCTGTTACTATACTTACTGTTTGTCTACAGAGAAGTACCATAAGAGGGTGTTGGCTTCAGCCCCTTTGAACTTCTGTTTGGTCACCCTGTAAGGGGACCCTTAGCCATAGTCAAGGAGGGATGGGAGATGCCCACCCCCCATTACTACCAACATGGTGGACTATGTGCTAGGGCTCAGAAAAAGGATGGTACTCCTGAAGGGTCTGGCTAGTGAAAAGTTGAAGGCAGGGCAAGCTCTGGTGAAACACTAGTATGACCAGAAAGCTTCCCTCATCAATTTCACACCTGGTCAGCAAGTCCTGATCATGAATCCTATGAGGCCTAGAGCTTTACAGGACAAGTGGTCAGGCCCTTCCACAGTGGTGGAGTCACCGGGTTAGGTCAACTATTTAGTGGACCTTGGAAGGGCTGGTCAGGCTCCAAAAGTGTTCCATGTAACTAGACTGAAGGCTTTCATCCCAAGAGTTGAAATCGCTGCACTGCTGTTGGCTTCAGATGTTGAGGAAGAGGAGTCAGAACCTCTTCCTGACCTATTCCAAAGCAGTCCTTCAGACAGCTCCATTGAGCGTGTCCACGTGGCCCCTAACCTGACTTCTGATCAACAGGCTGAGGTAAAAAGTTTGCTTAGGCAATTTTCCCCCTTGTTTTCACAGTCCCCTGCTTTGACACCTTGGTGAAAACATAGCATTGACACAGGAGACAGTGTACCTACCAAATGTAGGGGATACAGAATGTCAGACAAAGTAAGGTCTTACATTAAGACAGAGGTAAAAAAAATGTTGGATCTTGGGGTGATTGAACCCTCCAGTAGTCCTTGGTTCATCCCAATGGTTTTAGTTCCAAAGGCAGGTACTTCTGAATTGAGGTTCTGTGTGGATTACAGGGCTCTGAATGCTGTCACCAAAACAGATGCACACCCCTTGCCTAGAACAGATAAGCTGATGGATACTTTGGGTGCCTCCAAGTACCTCAGCACGTTGGACCTCACTGCAGGCTATTGGCAAATAGCCCTTGCAGGTGTGATACAGTCTCTTTCAAGGACTGCATTTCTTGTTTGAAAAACAAACGTTTGTTTCCTCCATCCTCTTTCCAGCACTGCGAGCCACAAGAGGCTCTTGCTGTGAATCGCTCGCCTTCAGGAGGAGGCAGAGCTTGTCAGCGCTCACGTGGCGGATCACGTGACCCTTCAGCTTCATTTAACAGAGATCCAAGCACCCTCGCGGCGTTAAGCCCGACAGGGGAAAAGGCCGGTGACTGTTGTGCGGCTGTTTTGCGCTGGTGGCGCGTCAATTGGCGGATGTCGTGCGCAAAATCAGTCTGCGTCTGGCAATGACCTAGCCATAATGACTGCGCAAACAGGAAATGAAGGGCCGCACACAGGAAGAAAAAACATTCAACAACGTCGGATGCAAAATCCGTGGACTGCCCTAAAAGCCGACTCTACTCCAGTGGCCTCTAAGGTAAGCGTTGCTAAGCGTGCTCGTCAGCTAACTGAATCAACTACTTTTTCAGAACCCTTGCTTGACTTATCGTCGGCTTCATTACCTGCTCCTTCCTTGGAAACAAACAATATAAACTCGTCTCCACTCACTCAAGCATCCATGCTATGTTTGCCTGAAGGGAAGAGGGGTGAAAGAATTAAAGCTCCCTTACCTGGCAGCGATGCTGCCTTGTGCGCACAGGAACTTACGCTCCCGGAAGCTCATAGCCTCCAACTAGTGGGAAACGAAAATTCAAATCAATCAGTCCACGCAGAGGTTGATATCATTTCGGAAGAGTCCGTCGAGCCTAAAAACGATTATTTCGCCTGATGGCGTCACTGTGATTACTGAAATTCGACCTCCACGAAGCCTATTAACACTCTCTGACTTACTCTGCGTAATCTTAAGTCCTTCAGGATCATCTCCATTAACCAACTGCCGTCAAACAGAGCAAAATCAGATAACCTCAGAAACGGCAGATGAATTCTTCTCACCATTCGAATGTACGGATGCAGAGCTGATGGAAGCCTCTCAAGTAGACAACATTATTAAGAGCGCAGACTCCCCAGGTCAGAACACACTGGCTGTTAACTACACAAACAACGAAGATGCAGCCAGTTGCCACCCAACAATTGATAAACGGAATCATTATAAAGTCAAACCTGGTGGGAGTGAAATGATTAACTCCATAAACTCGGAAGGCTATGTAAGTCATCAGACTCCACAGATGCAGAGAAACATCACAATCCAAACAAAGCCGATTCCCATGGTGGCTCTCAATACGCTGCACATGCCTAAACTCCCTCAACCACGTACTCATCCAAATTCATCAATGGATTCCGCCCAGCGAAACAATCATCTGTTTGACACTGGCCCGGAAAAGCTGTCTCGCCATGTAAGTGATAGCCTACGTAATGCAAAAACGAATCGATTTCGAACAGATGCGACTTCGGCTGTTGGTGAAAACTTTCGAGGTCCTGCTGTTCACAGCATGAATGAAATTCACACGAACCTACGTGTACAATTGAGTCACAAAGACAATTCCAGCACACTGAGGATTGCAAACTCACGTGCGAAAATTGTTCAACCATCGAGCGATACTACAGTGCTGCCAGTTGTGAACACCTCGGGATTGAGTGATTTCCACTCTGAGTCCGCAAACCATTCACAGTCAAGCACAGCAGAAAAACCTGGTCCAAATTCTAAACCCAGTCTTTCGTCTGCTGCTGCGATGCAAATCTACAATAACGTTCTGGCCGCTTCCTCTACTGCATTACTACCATTCATAAAGATGTATGAATCGCTGCATGAAGCCTTTAAAGATCAGACTTCTCTAATAGTCACTTTGAAAGAAAAGATGGATACATTCGAAACTGTGACACACTTTTTACAGACTCAGCTATCTCATGAGGCAGAACAGATAATGCGTTGGCAAGAGCGGCTGAGTGACCTCGCCGCACGACATCATTGCCAAAATGACACTTTATCAGACGGCTTGCTCGAAGCTGTAAAGTGGATGCGCCATTCAACCTCAATGTTGGGCTCAAACTTGGAGCCAACTAAGATGCCTCCCATACCAGCAGCCGTCATTAATAATAAGCTCTTGCTCAAACCCATCGACTGCACGATTGATACCATGATATTGAATGATCGATCAAAAAAATTACAAGCATCATCCATCTCCTCTGCGATCAAGGTTCCAGATAAAGCTACCCATGGCCCAGCTGTCCAAATTGGAACAATAAATCTGGACGAAGATTCTCTTGACGCTATTTTAAATCCTACGCCAAAGCAACAAACAAACTGCAAAGCCTTATGTGCTCCTTCTTCGAAAGCTCCAGTTTTCTTTGGCATTTTTGACGGTCTAGCGAAATCAATTGAGGTTGCCCCAAAATCGGCTCATGAAATTCCACCTATAAAGGCGTCCCACGTGGTACCAGCAGGAAGAACAAAAGATCCAACAAATCGCCAACAGAAAATAAAGCAAAGAAAATTCATTAGAAATGTTATGCCCTCGACCAAAGCAGGCCTGATCTCTCGATCAGAGTTACCGATTCCTCGTGGCCAGAACGGTGCTCCCTCTGATGAAAATCTGGAACTAAAACATCCAAACACAGTGGCTCCTGCAAAAAAAGACAACGCCTTGAATCCGATCAAGAAAGCACTGTGAGCAAGTTGTCGGGGTCCGAGATCGACCTTGCCGACCTTTCAACATACTCAGATGACTCTCTTATTGACAAACCAACTGATCAAATTCATATGTTTCCTAAAACTTCTGGAGCTGATCCCTTGCCGAATTGTAACCCTGAAGCACAGAGAGATAGGTATTCGGATTCCAGATCGAAGTGCCTGGATCAAGGATCTAGAATACCTGCATTATTGAATCCCAAACAGACGAGACTCCAATCACATAGACAACCTCGATTCTCTTCACGAGTTAATTCTTCTGCAAACATTGGCCCAGGAAACGTACACTGTAAACTGCAATTACAAAATATACACCACGAAGATCGCGACCTAAATTTGAATCGCCTTAATGTGATGAAACTCTTTACTTGCATACCTTCTCTCCGCACTATCAGATCAGAAGACATTAGAATTGTGGAGTACGCCACCGAGAAATACTGTGACCAAGTCCTTCTACACATAACTTCTGCTTCAGTGAGGAACACCATCCTGAATGCTGCAGAAGACTTGTTAGTCTTTGGGTTCGACATCTCTGTCGAACCAACGAACGCTGGGTCCCACACGCCACCATCAAACCCCAGGAGTAGCTTCCAAGGAAATCACGAACAAAGATGTGCAGACCTGCGCAAAGCAATCTCAATCCCAAAAAACATAAGAGAATATTCCACGCAAGCTTCAAAAGGCGTAAATCGCCATGACACAGCACAGCGGCGCTAGCAATCAGTTATTCCATCTGAATGCAAGCGGGAATTTATATCTTGGAACAGCAGGGGATTCAATCACTTATTTAATAATTGTGATCTCCACTTGGAAAAAGTATTCATCATCTGTCTACAGGAGACATGGCTAAGCGACACGCCTATCAGGGATGGCTACGTATCCTTACTAAATCCAGCCATCAAAAACACATTGGGACGACCATCTTCTGGCCTATTGACATTGATTAAAATAAATCCGTGGTGGCGTCTTGTGGACTCATTCAACCCGAATCCATTTGTTCAAGGAACCCTGCTACAAACTGCCAATGAAAACCGTCTCGCAAGAAAACATTTGCTTGTTTTAAATGGATACTGGAATGCAAATAAAATCAGCACAAGGACCTTTATGAATACGGTTACCTCAATCATTGACAAGGCTCTTATGAACTACAAGAACTTATCAATCATATGTGCTGGCGATCTAAACTGCACTTGGTTTAACTATGACATTAGTTCTGGAAACTACAAACTGTTAACAGACGATGAGCTATCCACACGGAGCAATCAGTGGAGTCTTGCACTGGGAAACCGTAACTGTCAGATGGTAAATGGCAAAGTTCAAGGAGATCAACCACCACACTCAACCTGGTCAAACCATAAAGCACACTCAATAATTGATTACTTTTGGGTTTCTTACAATCTATTCGAGGGAGAGATGAGCCTGGCAATAACTGACACGCCTTTAAGAGACCACAATCTTCTTCGTTTAACTTGCTCTGTGGAATGGCACACTATTTGCGAACAATACACACCCACAATTTCTGTGAATACAGGAGGGAACCGTTTTAGGATTGACGCACCTAAAATCGAGCAAACGAGTCAAAAATGTCTCCATGAATCAGCTTTGTCGGTGAATTATGCTCCTCTACTATGTGATTTTGTCATAGCAAAAGCCCAGAACTGCAACTCAGGCATAAAACACAAACATCTAGCCTCCACGATGTTAATGCAAGCAAAAAAAGCCATGAGACGTGACATCCGTGCCTTAAAAAAAAACCAGACACAATATCAATAACAGCTCGATTATTCAAAACAAAATTCGCCAGCGTCGTCAGGAATATCGTAACTGGCTAAAATCTGAAAGACTCATAATCGAGCAAGACAAAGCTGAGGCCTTAATGAAAGAGTTGGTATCAAAGAACACCCGTGAAACCTGGGCAATTCTAAATTCAGGCAATGTTCAGCAAGCTTTTATGATGTCGAATGTAATTGACGCTGGAAAATGGGAACAACACTTCTCAAACATCGTTAGTGATTCACCTTCAAACACCTTGACAGCTCCGAAATCTGACCTGTCTTCATGGGATATATGCATCCGCAGGGATGACATAGTGATAGCAATTCGAGCCTTAAAAAGATTGCATGCAGCAGGCCCGGACTTAATATCGAACATGATGCTCAAGGAAAACAAGGCACAATGGGCCACTTTTATTGAATTGTTGTTCTGGCGACTGTCTACATCAATGTCGATTCCAGACTCCTGTCGAGAAGCAATCATTGTGCCAATATACAAAAAAGGCAATCGGGCCGATCCAACCAACTATCGCCCGATTGCCTTGCTGGACAATATAGGAAAAATCTTTGCCTCCTTTTTGCGCCAAATGTTAGCAGCATGGTCTGTGGCCAATAACATTCTCGACATTAGACAAACCAGATTCACAGGAGGTGTTGGCGTGGAAGTCAATGTAATACTACTGAATGTATTAAAACTGGAAACCCTCAAAGCAAAGAGCCATCTCTATTTGGCTTTTATTGATTTGCGAGGTGCCTTTGACAGCATCAATCGCGATAAGTTGTGGTGAAAATTAAGCAATTGGAATTGTCCCCGCAAATTAATCGACCCAATAAAAGCTTTACATTCACAAACTACTGTTCGCATCAGACTAAACGACCAAGGTGCTCTATCCGGGCAAATACCCACGTGTAAAGGAGTAAAACAAGGTTGTCCGCTGGCAGCCGAACTGTTTAAATTATTCATCTCCGACCTACCAGAGCATCGAAGAAATGTACGATGTTTTCCACCAAAATTAAATCATAATGAAATCGGATGCATTATTTACGCCGATGCCGTGGTTCTTCTCGATCGTACCCAAATAGGTCTTCAACAGCAGTTAGCGAACTTACAAGAGCACCTGAACATCAATGACCTGGCCCTAAATACTGAGAAGACAAAGATTGTCATAATTGGTCAAGGAGAATCTAAAAAACAGAAAGCCTTCACATGGAGAGTTGACGGAAAAAACCTTGGGGTAGTCAACTCCATCAGATACCTGGGGATCACGTTCAACAAGTCCCTACACGAACATCATTGGAAACTTGAAATTGAAAATCGAATAATAAAACTAACTATTCAAGCTCAGCTGTTAAACAAAAACTACGGCAAATTTACTCTTGCTCCCGTTTTAACCTTTTACACATTAAAGGTTGTCCCAGCAATCACTATTGGGTCAGAATCTGGATGGAACATTGACATCTCTTTCTAGCAGAAGCTGGAAGGGATTTTTTGGCGGCGAGTTTTGAGGCTCCCTCCATACATCTCGATGATCCAGCTACGATACGAACTGTCATTAAACTCACTCGACACTTGCGTTCTGTGGAAATCATTAATGGCACTACGCAAGATGAGCTTGACCCCTGTAGCACCAGCATTTCAAATTTTTCATTCATGCCCAGGATTGGGATCATCGTCGCTCCTAGAGGAGTGGAAGCAGAGGATGAACTCAACTCTAGCTACCGCCGATCTAAATTTGAATGACCTAATTATGCGTCCACAAGTAACAAAAAAGAAATTTGATCTTTGGTGCTGGACTCAGAATATCGACCACCATCTACGAATGTCGACCATGCTCGACTCAGGAATTGAAGCTCACAAGCTAAATGTGCCATGTTTATATCTAACAAACTGTCCTTCTCGCCATCATCGGGACCAATTTCTGAGATTCCGGCTAAATGCTTTAAAAACAAAAGAAATGCTGTGGCATTGACACATAAACGAAGGAAATGACAACATGTGTCGTTTTTGCAACAGCGAAACAGAAACAATTGAACATCTTCTAACAAAATGCAAGAACATTACATCAAATCGGATGAAGCACTTGAGTGGCTTTACTCCTGCGACAACAAGTAAGCGAGACTGGTGGTCCTACGCGTGTGCTGGGCACTGCATCAAATTGAGCTGCGCAGTAGTAGATTTCATGGATTCACTAAAGCTCGACAAAAAATGCTGATTGTCTAAAGATTGTGAGCCCATGTGGACATTAGACCCTTTGTTTTCTTCTCTTTTATGTATAAGGACTCTTGTGACCTAATGAGTTGACGATTTACAAGATGTAACAAAAGCTTGAAGCTCCAGTGTTACAATGGGCCTTCGGGCTGAAGTTTCAAAAATAAATAAATAAATAAATAAATAAATAAATAAATAAATAAATAGCCCTTGCAGAACATGCCAAGGAGAGGACATCTTTCTCAACGCCAGAGGGTCTTTACCAGTTCAGGGTAATGCCTTTTGGGTTGAAGAATGTCCCTTCCACTTTGCAGAGGCTTGTGAACCATGTGTTGAATGGGTTGGATGAATTCTGTCTTGCATATCTGGATGATATAGCAGTTTTCAGTGCCACCTGGGAAGACCATGTGAAACACCTTGTAATTGTGTTACAGGCTCTTCAGAAGTATGTGAAAACAGCAGGTGTCCACAACCTTTGTGGAACACTCCCGTCCCTTGCACACCCTGTAGTTGAAAAAACAACCAAATTCTCTTGTGTAATTTCAAAATAAAACTTTATAAAGGGATGATCTTGTCATCCGTGAGTTCTATACCCCAGTTAGGGTTAATTTAGACAAACAATAATTCAACATTCAATTTGTATCAATTCATAACCAACATATATAACATAAAGTAAACTGTTTTTTACAGTACATGGTACAAATGGTAACTATTTTTTAGTACAGTATGCTTTACGCGTTTCGGGGCGAATAGAACCCCGAAACGCGTAAAGCATACTGTACTTTGAAGACTTTGGCTCTGTCTACTAAGAAGCATTTAACACATCACATATTACTGTGAATGTTGGACTATGAGTTAAAATCAAGTACAAACTGTCTACTATAAGCCACATGAATTGTAAATGGAAGGTTTTGGTTGTCTGGACTACTTTATGTTATATATGTTGGTTATGAATTGATACAAATTGAATGTTGAATTATTGTTTGTCTAAATTAACCCTAACTGGGGTATAGAACTCACGGATGACAAGATCATCCCTTTATAAAGTTTTATTTTGAAATTACGCAAGAGAATTTGGTTGTTTTTTCAACTACAGGGTGTGCAAGGGACGGGAGTGTTCCACAAAGGTTGTGGACACCTGCTGTTTTCACATAGTTTGGTACAACCCAGTGTCAGGGTTGATATTCTCCCCTGCAACACGCTATACTTTTACTCAATTTAAATAAAAGGTGTGCGCTAGGCAAAATTGTTTTAGCTTTTTGACAGGCTCTTCAGAAGGCCCACTTGACCATAAAGGCCAGTAAGTGCCAGAATGGACAAGGATCAGTGGTCTACCTTGGACATGAAGTAGGTGGAGGGAGGATACAGCCTCTACCCACTAAAGTACAAGCAGTACAAGACTGGCCTACCCCCACTACACAGACCCAAGTGAGAGCCTTTTTGGGACTCACTGGGTACTGCAGAAATGTCATGGCAGACTATGGTACCATAGCTGTTCCTCTGACTGCTTTCACTACTCCAAAGAAACCCAAGAAGGTAACTTGGTCTGAAGAGTGTGAGAAGGCCTTAAATGGCTTAAAAGACTCCTTGTGCCAGGCCCCTGTTCTCAGGGCCCCCGATTACCAAATACCTTTTATTGTGCAGACAGATGCTGTCATGCACAACAAATCAGTTGCACAACCAGCACAACCACGCACCATATTGCTTGACACCCCGACACTCACTGCTAGACTCCCCGGGCCACAGTCCGCCTCCCAAGTCATTACTTCACCTATGGTGCGAGGGAGTCGTCATCACCGGCGGTTTCGGGCCGTGCGCAGAGGTCGGCCCGGTTTGTTGCCTCGTTTTCATTGGCAACTCCCGTGGAGGCTGCGTTCGGGCTTGAGCACCCGATCACGGTTACTTCCTGGGTTCGCGACGGTTCCCCGATCACGTGGTCAAGTTTCCGCTCACGTGACTGGGAACCGACGCACGTAAAAGCTGGGAAGTTCGAGTGGCTCACCGCTTCACAGCTGTTTCACAACTCTGTTTGGCGCTTTCAAGATTTTTTGTTGTTTGATTCATCGGATTTTGGACTCAGGCTTATGAACCACGGATTTGCTCTCTCTTGTTCCACGGATACTGTCACTCGGAACTCTGTACGGATTTTGGTACTTTGGACTCTTTTGCTACGCTCAACGGATTGCTTTTGGATTTTTCCCTTCTGGCTTTTGATCTTCCGACCATAGACTTCGTGATCAGTTTCAAGTTCCCTTCGGCTACAGAAGGGCTACATGCACCAGCCGGTACCTACCATCTAGAACACGGTTGTCCGGATCTTTGACGCTCCCTCGCATCTGACCCTAGGCACCCTAGCTCCCTTTCGCTAGATTTAGGTAAGAAAGTTATTGCACACTCTTTCATATCAAAGTACTGTGTTTGCCTGTGCTAACCTAACTTCCTTTTAACAGCCTCTGGGATCCTCAGCGTCATCAGATCCAGTGAATCACCAAAACCACCTGTGGCCTCAAAGCTCGCACAGGGAGTTCTTTAATTCTTCCTGTGGGTGATTTGTGGACAGAGGCCCCTTTATTCTTCACTACGCGGCAAGTCACGACAGACTGTGAAGCCGTTGTGTTGAGTATGGAGCCTGCAGCTGAGGATCCCGTGGCTGCCTTGGTACAGGCACTCACATTGCTAAGGGCGGATATGGGTGCAGCCACTGCTGCGATACACCAGAGGCTAGATTTGATCCAAAGTACACAACACCCTCTGCCTGCAGATGCTGAGTTCGGAGAGGCCACTGCCGCGGCTCAAAACCCACCTGTTCAGCCTATTGCTCCTCAGCCCCCTATTGTCCCTACAACACCTCAGTTGCCAGTCCTCATGCCCATGTCATTTCCCTTGGCCGCCCCGAAAGGTTCCACGGTGATCCTAGAAAGTTTCGTACATTTATAAACCAATGCAAACTACACTTTCTTTGCAGACCTCAGGCTTTCCCCGATGCCACCACAAAAGCGGCATTCACTTTGTCTCATTTGGCCGGCACTGCGGCAGCATGGGCTAACCCTCTGTTGGAAAGTAATAATCCTGTTCTATACGATTTTGAACTGCTGATCACAGAAATGTCTCGTGTGTTTGATACACGCCACAAAGCACAGTCCCGAGACCTCGAGCTGCTAGATTTGACTCAAGGAAAGGGATCCCTCATAGAATACATTGCTCGATTCAATCAGCTAACTGCTGAAACGTGATGGCCTGAACAAAAAAAGGCAGTTGTCTTCTATAGAGGGCTCAACAACACCATGAAAGACACTATGGCTGTCATCCCTTGCTTGCCCACGACTCGTCTTGAAACAGGAGTTCCCAATACCAATTTGCCTTCCTCCTCCTCTGACACAGGCGTCGAGCCCATGCAGATAGGTGGTATTCGTAGCCCTATCACACAAGTAGAGAGAGACCGCAGAAGAACTGACCATGCTTGTTTCTATTGCGGCCTGAATGGCCATTTTGTAAAGTCATGTCCTAGGCGCCCTAAGCTCAAGAATCCGGTTTTTCAGAATGCTCGACCTTAGATCCGGGGGCTGGCTCGAGCAATACTTCCCTTTCCCCGGACAGGTACCCCAACTTTGGTAGGATTAGACCAGTGTTAGTGCAAGCTACGATAAAACCAACACCCGATATTGTTCATGCTGTCTCAATTTATTTAGACTCAGGCGCCACCGGCAACTATGATGACATCAAACTGGCTGGGTCCTTAAATCTGCCTCTGATTACCAAGGAGCGTCCAGAGCCGGTACAGCGGATTTCAGGCCCAATCAAGCAACAGACTGCCCCAGTCACTCTAACTATTCAGAACACGCATCAGGAAGTTATCTCATTCGACCTGATTACTATGCCACAGTTTGGGATCATATTGGGTCTCCCATGGTTGCATCTACACAACCCTTTGATTGATTGGAAGTCTGGGCAGGTTCATTTCGAATCTGAAACATGTCAGAACTTTTGTCTCATTTCCCCTGACGACACTGTATCACCTCCACGAGCCCTAGGGGCCATAGCACAACTCACACTACACAAAGACGCTACTATGGCCATAGAGCCTCATGTGGTGGGGGCTGTTGCCACTGGTTTTCCTACAGAATACAAGGATTTCCATGAAGTATTTGATAAGGGTTCCTCGGAGGTACTCCCGCCACATCGTTCCTACGATTGCCCCATCGACTTGCTTCCTGATTCTGTGATTCCCTCAGGTCGTATCTATTCCTTGTCTCCCTCGGAGGAACAAGCTTTAAAGGAATACATACAGGTAGCCTTGAAAGTCGGTCATATACGTCCCTCCACCTCACCGGCGGCTAGCCCTATTTTTTTTGTCCCCAAGAAAGAGGGCGATCTACGTCCTTGTGTGGACTACCGTCGACTAAATTCTATTACCATCAAGAATCGGTATCCGATTCCTTTGATTACCCCATTATTGGACAGGTTAAGTCATGCCTCCATCTTCACAAAACTTGACCTCCGTGGGGCCTATAATCTGGTCAGAATTTGTTCCAGAGACGAGTGGAAAACGGCCTTCTGTACTCGCTACGGATTGTTTGAATATGTGGTCATGCCCTTCGGGCTTTGTAACGCCCCTGCTACCTTCCAACGTTTCATGAATGAGATCTTTCACGATTTGTTGGATGTGTTTGTAGCAGTATACTTGGATGACATCTTGATATACTCACAGAACATAAAGGACCACATATCACATGTCCGCGAGGTACTGTCCCGTCTCCGCCAACACTCACTCTATGTCAAACCTGAGAAGTGTCAGTTGCACACTGAAAGTGTGGAATTCCTGAGTTTCCATATCACCCCTGGGGGTCTGGCAATGAACCAGTCCAAGGTCCGTGCTGTCTTGGATTGGCCTAAGCCCTGTAATATTAAGGCCCTGCAATCTTTCCTTGGGTTCTCACATTTCTACAGGCGCTTCATCCAGGATTTCTCATCCCTTGTAGCTCCTCTCACTGCCCTGACCAGTCCCAAGTCCCCTTTTGTGTGGTTACAGGAACACCAAACCGCTTTTGACGCCCTGAAATTAGCATTTACCACAGCCCCCGTCCTGAAGCACCCGGACCCAGAACTCCCGTTCATTGTGGAGGCTGATGCTTCCTCCTTTGCCCTTGGTGCAGTTTTGTCCCAACGCTGGCCTTCCTCGGGTCAATTACACCCGATTGCGTTTCATTCTCGAAAGTTCTCTGCTACAGAGTTGCACTATACCGTCACGGAGAAGGAGCTGTTGGCCATCAAGGATGCCTTCCAGGTTTGGCGGCATCATCTGTTGGGGGCAAGGCACGCTGTCACTGTGTTCACCGACCACCGTAATCTTCAGGATTTGGCCTCACTAAAGTGTATTAACAGCCGACAGGTGCGGTGGCACTTGTTCTTTGCGGCCTTTGACTTTCAGATCAAACATAGGTCCGGTTTGTCCCATGGGAAGGCGGACGCGTTGTCCCGCTCTCCGGGTGGGGTATCCTTGCCTGTTTTCCCAGAAAATTTGTTAGACCAGCATGTCATTTGTATTTGCACCCCTCCTCTGCCTTTGTTGGATTTCATTCGCAAATGGGTTTCACTACCATCCTGATCAGGTTACTGAGTGGGATCCGGTGTTTCATGACGGGCTACCGTATATCCAAAACAGATTGTGGTTACCAACGACCGACGCTCGTAATCTTGCTTTGGAGTGGTCCCACGATAGCGCCATCAATGGTCATCCCGGACAAAGACGCACGTTGGACCTCCTCAGACGTTGGTGTTGGTGGCCCTCCATGAAACACGACGTAGAAGGATATGTTAACACCTGTGCAATATGCGCCCAGTGTAAACATCGCAGAGGGCGCCCGCTGGGGCTTTTGCTTCCTTTACCTATACCCTCCAGGCCCTGGCACACTGTATCCATGGATTTCGTAACAGATCTACCCCGAACCAAGGGATTTGATACCATTTGGGTAGTAGTCGACTCCTTTTCCAAAATGGCTCGATTCATTCCCTGTTCCGGTATCCCTTCAGCCCCGGCCTTGGCCGATCTTTTCTTCAAATCGGTCTTTTGTCTCTTTGGGTTACCCACAGTTATCATCTCAGATAGGGGTCCCCAGTTCACTTCTCGTTTCTGGTGAGCACTCACGGTCCTTCTAGGCATCGATTCCTGTTTCTCTTCCGCATATCATCCAGAAACGGACGGTCAGACTGAGAGGGTGAACCAAGCCATGGAGCAGTATTTGCGTTGTCTAGTGTTGCAACACCAACAGTCCTGGCTGAGTTTGCTACACCTCGCTGAGTTCTTCTACAATAATGCAACGCACTCCTCCACTGGCTCTTCTCCCTTTTATGTTTTGTATGGTCAACACCCTCGCACTTTGCCTATCCCAGACCTTGCACCTTCTGATAACCCTGCTGCTGCTGCCTGTACCCGCGACTTATCTGTCGTTCATGCTCAAACCCTTACTCACCTTCGGGAGGCCCAGGAGTCTACAAAGGCTGCAGCGGATCGGAAGAGGACAGTGGCACCTTCCTATGTTGTGGGGGACAGGGTTTGGCTCTCTTCTCGCCATCTCAAGCTTCCTGGTTGTCGCAAACTACTCCCTCGCTTTGTGGGTCCATATAGGATTTCCGCTGTAATAAATCCTGTGGCTTATCGCCTCTCGGTCCCTGCCTCCTGGCGCATACACCCTGTTTTTCACACCTCTTTGCTGAAACCTTGCCCGGCTCCTACCCGTCTTCGGTCTATGCCTGGTCCTGTTTCAGTGGGGGACTCGATGGAATACGAGGTTTCGGGTATATTGGGTTCCCGTATGATTCGGGGTGGTCTCCAGTACCTTGTGGATTGGGCAGGTTTTGGCCCCGAGGAGCGTTGTTGGGTCAGTGCGTGTGATGTCCATGCCCCTAGGCTTGTTTCACGTTTTCACTGGGATCATCCTTCTTGCCCACGTGGTCGTGGGCCATTGAGGGGGGGCTCTGTCATGCACAACAAATCAGTTGCACAACCAGCACAACCACGCACCATATTGCTTGACACCCCGACACACACTGCTAGACTCCCCGGGCCACAGTCCGCCTCCCAAGTCATTACTTCACCTATGGTGCGAGGGAGTCGTCATCACCGGCGGTTTCGGGCCGTGCGCAGAGGCCGGCCCGGTTTGTTGCCTCGTTTTCATTGGCAACTCCCGTGGAGGCTGCGTTTGGGCTTGAGCACCCGATCACGGTTACTTCCTGGGTTCGCGACGGTTCCCCGATCACGTGGTCAAGTTTCCGCTCACGTGACTGGGAACCGACGCACGTAAAAGCCGGGAAGTTCGAGTGGCTCACCGCTTCACAGCTGTTTCACAACTCTGTTTGACGCTTTCAAGATTTTTTGTTGTTTGATTCATCGGATTTTGGACTCAGGCTTACGAACCACGGATTTGCTCTCTCTTGTTCCACGGATACTGTCACTCGGAACTCTGTACGGATTTTGGTACTTTGGACTCTTTTGCTACGCTCAACGGATTGCTTTTGGATTTTTCCCTTCTGGCTTTTGATCTTCCGACCATAGACTTTGTGATCAGTTTCAAGTTCCCTTCGGCTACGGAAGGGCTACATGCACCAGCTGGTACCTACCATCTAGAACACGGTTGTCCGGATCTTTGACGCTCCCTCGCATCTGACCCTAGGCACCCTAGCTCCCTTTCGCTAGATTTAGGTAAGAAAGTTATTGCACACTCTTTCATATCAAAGTACTGTGTTTGCCTGTGCTAACCTAACTTCCTTTTAACAGCCTCTGGGATCCTCGGCGTCATCAGATCCAGTGAATCACCAAAACCACCTGTGGCCTCAAAGCTCGCACAGGGAGTTCTTTACTTCCTCCTGTGGGTGATTTGTGGACAGAGGCCTCTTTATTCTTCACTACGCGGCAAGTCACGACAGATGCCTCTGACACTGGGATAGGAGATGTACTATCACAGGTAGATGAGAAGGGTAAGGAACACCCTATTGGCCTCATTAGTCGCCAGCTTAAGGACAGAGAGCTCAGATGGTCCACAGTAGACAAATAATGTTTCTCTGTTCTGTGGGCCCTAAGAAAGCTGAGGCCCTACCTCTATGGGACCCACTTCACTGTGCAAACTGACCATAAGCCCTTAAAGTGGCTAATGAACATGAAAGGAGAGAATCCAAAGTTGCTTAGGTGGTCCATAAGTCTGCAAGGCTTTGACTTCACTATTGAGCAAAGGCCAGGTGTCCAACATAGCAATGCTGATGGGTTGTCCAGAATGTTTAACCGACCTGAACAAGAAACTCATCCAGGGGTGGATTAGTTCCCCCTGTCCTTAGTCTGGGAGGGGCGAGTGTTAGGAAAGATTTCATAATTGTATGTAATTTTCCCTACATGTGTCAACCCCCAAACTTTTTGCTGCTGTTTAGACACCATTGACTGACTTTGCCAGAGAAGCACAGCCTTTAGCTGCACTCCTCTGGGCTTTCGCTCACTTTTTATGGGGAAACTGACATGCCCTTAAGACAGTCAGTACTGGGAGACTTTGTATCCCTTAGTCCTTTCCTCATGTTGCAACTTTTGTGCAACATGTAACAAGTGTGCAATGTATCTTACCATACAGCACACGTGGGTCTATAGTCATTTCCAAAGGCCCTAGATACGACCTGCTCAGCACCTACATCACCGCAACACTCCTTAGCCGTTTTGGTGTCCTCAATGCGCACTGCCCAGTTCCCATACGCACGACACCGACCATGGCCTCCATTTAGAGTGACAATGCCCTCCATGACCGGCAACATTATCTTCATGAACTGCGCCCTGTAGACACCTTCACAGTACCAGCCGCCGATCACACATGGACTGGGACAGTCCTGGGCACTGCAAGTCCCAGAAATCACCGGAGCAAAGCACTTCCGGAAACAGATGGAGACGCTCCCGAAAACACGGCCCTCGACACTCCTGAAGGGTGACGCCCCTTGACGGCCGTATTCTTTTTTTTTTTCTTTTTCTCCGCCTATCAGGACAACTGGCATCCAGAATTGCCTCCCTGACCCTTAACAACATGGGCGGTACTCTGTCCTGTTGGGTGAACCCCAGCTCCTCTTGGGCACCAGGCGGAGCCACACCGTACACTGGCTTGACAAATGACGCGCAGGCCTTCATGGCAGTGCGGGTGCACAGAGCCGAACTGTAAACTCCTTCGGCTCCGGGGTTTGGGGACGCACCAGGGGGGGCGGTGTCCGGCCAGCTGCACCCCCCCACAGCAGCGATGGTAACCGTACCGTCCGTTTCAAATCCTCCTCTCCAGAGTCCTTGAAAGACTGCCCTGAG
The DNA here is from genome assembly GCF_040938575.1 of Ambystoma mexicanum. Taxonomy (NCBI): domain Eukaryota; kingdom Metazoa; phylum Chordata; class Amphibia; order Caudata; family Ambystomatidae; genus Ambystoma; species Ambystoma mexicanum. Next base: position 97,742,239 of record NC_090936.1, on the reverse strand, counting down.
CTGGCATGGCAACAGGAGGGCTAATGGCGCCCGAAAGCTCGACCTGGGTAGCCCTGCCCTAAGGCCGGCCCTGCCTTAAAGTGTTGAAAGTTCTTAATGTGTTCTTTGTTTGTAAATATTTTATTCTGGTTTTGTAAAAGAACAGCAAACATTACATCATAAGGCAGCGCTGTGCCCCCACAAGAAAGACATTCAATGGAAGTACATATAATATCATTGGGTCAGACAGCTGATAAACATAGGATGACACAATGAGTTGCTATGAACCAAAGCGGGAAAAACTTCTTGAGACAGAGAGTGAGAGATGTTTAACAGTTTATAGTAAATAATGTATGAACATTAATTTGCACACATCCAGTAAGGTAGCATTATAGATGCTCTGGAATAAATGTTTTAATGCTGCATGGGAACTGTAAGCGGCTGAGTTACTGTGTGTTGCAACACCCTAGCCTCTGGGATGCGGGCTTGAGACAGCCCCTTGGCGTTGGGCCTGCGTAGGGCTGCGTGTGAAGGTAGAAAGGGGTTAAGGAGTCAGGCGGAAGTGGGAGGCGGCTGGGCTTCACTGGCTGGCGGAGGAAGTTTAGATATGGACCCGAGCCGCCGCCGTGCCCCTGGGCTATCAGAGGTGGTGCCACCGTCGTCAGAGCACGGGTTACTTCTGTCATGAGAGCCCAGCTCCGTGGAGGACGCGCTGCCCGGGCTCCCTCTGTTCCCTGAGACCAGCCGGCGCTGGGCGCTTGTGCGAGAGGGTGGTGGTCCCCGTCATGCAGGGGGCTGCGGGTTGCCCGTGCCTCCGGCTCCTCCTGCTGCTGCTGTTGCTGTCAGGGCCCGTGGCCAGCACCGGAGCAGCGTCAGACCTCGGTGCAGGTGAGGAGAGGGCGCCGTCAGATTGCTGCACTGCAAACGTAAACAGCAGGTCACGTGTCGGCTTGTGACCAGGTGGCTGCGGGTAACACGTTGGTTTCCTTTTCTCAGAGCCATCATCGCCCTTATGCGGGGTAACCTGGTCAGCGGGGTTCCAACTGTGGCCGCCTGGCACAGCACACTGGTATTTAATTAAATCGAATTAACTAAAACGCTTCAAGCCAACGATTTTTACAAAAGGCTACAAAGTAATTCGTGGTCGTTATTGTGCATATTTTATTTTGGGTATAATATTGACATGTTAATCTTTAGCATTTAGTCCAATAAAAGCTATCGGAATCTGCATTTTGTGTGATAACCGACTCCGAACGCCCTGTCCCTTTTGGTGCTGCTTTCTCTTCTCTATCCCTGGGAAATTGTGATTGTCTCTCAGACGTGGATCAGGCGTTCCCTGCATGGTGGGGAGCAAACCTTCCGAGAAGGGACCCCTTGTTTTCCCCTCACCCATGCATAAAGACTGCACGGCGTGGAAACTAAGGCAAGTGTCCGGGTTTTCTTTATAAATCTGTACAGATGCTCTCCGTCTCTGGAAAAGGTTGAGGGCCCGTAGGACCTCACAGATGGTATTTCCCAGTAAATTCGACATGGAATGGCAGAAGCCAAGAAGTTATGGATGAAATACTTTGAATTAATCATAACCACACGTCATTGTTTGGGAACCTTTCCATCCTTCTAAAAAGTCAAGTTGCGACCTACTAGCTAGCCATATATAGATGGGCGCAGTATTTCTCAAAATCACTAGTGCACATTTTACATTTTACATTCTGCATTTGTCATAATTTGGCTTTCTGTGAGGTATTTCATTTTCCATCCTCTAATTCTGTAGTATTGACTAGTCTTCTTCGAATACCACAGATCCACTGTATGTATCACCCTTTTGTGATAGTCTCTCTCCTCTTCCCCTTACACATGTCTGTTTGACTTCACATGGTATGCAGAGATTAGTGAGCAGTGTTTGTTTTTTGAGTTTGGTGTGTAAACGTCATGGTAGAAAACAAATTACGCATTACTTCCTGACCCACCTGTGAATCTTTTCCGTCCGTATATCGATAAGAGTGTTTTTTTGAAATGTCTACTGCCACATTGCAGCTTTGAAAATTGGGTCTAGAGGGATATTGGCCAGAAACACAATTGTTGCGCATGCCCCCTTTGTAGAATGTGCCCTTGGTGTCAAAATCCTTTATACAAGTGTAGCTCAAATCTTTGCAACGTAGTCTTATTTGGCCATGCTGGATTTACCCTCATGGTGGCCTTATTGTCCTTGAACAAAGGAGATGAAAAACTGGCTTGTCTTTGTATCTGCTTGGCGTGGTCCATGTATTACACAACTGCTTTGTGTATATGTTTGCAATGACTGCTCTGCCCTAGTGGGCCTTGCAAATTCTAAAAAAAACACACTAGGCCTGTAGGGGGAGTTCCTTAGTTTTACATACTCGACTTAAGAGAAATGCGCTCGTCCCAAAGTGACAAAATATTTACCTGTGCTTTTTGTAAAATGGTGCATGTTGCCATAAGCACACTTTATATTTGGTGCTATGCTGCCAAGCATGCACAGTGAAACTTACATTTGCTGTAAATGGAAAATAAGTTTCTAACACCCCCCGCCCCCTACACGCCAGCAAGGTTGAGTAGCCTGCAAATGGTACTCACCCTTAATAAAAACTACTAGCCAATGCTAGTGGGCGAGTATATTTTGCAATACCCTGTCTAGACCATGGCTATTGATATAAAGCTTGCAACTCAGTCGACTGATCTACAATGAATTTAGAATTAAACATGTGTTCTTAAAACTACCTTGTCTTGGTGTATGGCAACGGAAGATTTGTTTTCTGATAGAGCCTATAGCTTAAGAATGCTCCTTACTGAGGCAATGTCATTGTAAAAGCTGCATTGTGAGTTTTAGAGAACGTTTATGGATTGGTGAAAATGGTGGCCAGTTAGTCTGTATACAACTGTTTAAATCCCTGTTAGGACCAATTGTATGTGTTGAACTCATTCTAGGAAGACTTTAACAGCTGATAGTTTACATCTTGAAACACTGTTGACATTGTGTACCAACAGGTGAAGCAGATAACTGACAACCTCTGACACTATGTTCTTCCAGAATATGTTAAAGGCATGTTGCCCACACCCAATCGCGATCTTTTTCGGTTTGTTCACATAGCATGTGTTAGGATTTCACTTCAGGGAAATAAGAAAAATGGTAAATAACCACAAGCGTGAGGCAACCCAAGGGTAAGTATTTAATTTCCTATTTGATTATGTTCGGATCATTCATCACCTGTTTCAGATGGTAACATAAAGCTTCTGCAACATGCCAGTGCAACAATTGCCTGCACATTTCCCAGCATGCCCACATTTAGTTGATCCTAAAGCCTATGTACTGGGTGTTAAGCTAGATGCTGGATAGCCTGGTGGCCATGTTTAAATGTGTTTACCTCCATTATTGTATGGAGTTCTAGGAAATGGCAGTGCCCTCGAATCTCATACATAGTTAGAATAACTGAATTAAAGTTGCGAACAAAAATATTGTATAGTTAAGCATGTAGCGGACAGTCTATTTGGGTGATGTAGCTGCACGCCTTGGCAGTAGGCCGCCTTTAATTTCATATGTAGCTTATTGTGGGCTGCGACATGTTGGCATTGGTGAAGGGGGAAGTTAATCTGGGGCAGTACGGCCATGTGTGTATGACTAGTTAGTATGTTGCTCAACCCGCATCTGCACAGCAGGGTTCATATTGCTTGGGAGCCATTTAGCTCTCGTTTCCTAGAAGAGCCTGGTTATCCTCACAGCAAAGTATGCCACCCTGTCTTTGGCCAAATGGTGCTATTCAAACCTACCTATGCGACATTAACTGCACGTTTGGGAATGTGTATCAAAGAGCTTTAGAACTCCTCTAGAGATCATTGAAAACCCATCGGGTCATATAATGGAGAATATCTTTAGTTGTAATATCTGGCAGTAAGCAGGGCAGTACACTAGGAATGTACCAGCTCCCGATTCCCCAGAACTTGCTCACGCTTCTTGGGTCATGCTAGATACCCATGAGCGGAGTACAGCTCTTGCTCAGTCTGTTGCGGTCCCTGCACACTACTTGATTTGTAACCCAATGTGGAGAGCCAACTATGAGGACAGGCCCCTGAAGCAGCTCGGCTACTTGTCATGCAGTAGTTTTTATTTTGTACCTTTTTTATTTGCATTGTGGTGAACGGAGGATAGCACAGGGGCCACGCGCTGGTCTTGGAATACCGGATTCGCTCTTAGAAACCAAACTCGGTTACGGTATTAGGCGTGTTATAAAAAAACAATTAAATAAACAAAATAAATGGTTAAAAGTTACATTTTGCAAAAAAAAGTTAAAGTAAGATGCAATATAAATCACATAGTTACCATACAGCATTCATATTTTCCTACAACAGGGAAAGACACATCATGAACATCTTCTAAGATAAAATCGATTACATGTAACCCATATAAATGAGGTATGCGCAAATCAGATCAGATTATAACAATAATTTCCTTTCAATTTACACCAATGTACTCCAGATATCCAACCGTATCTAAAACCAATGAGACTTGGTCCCCACTAAAAATTGACGGCCACACTCTATCCACTAGTCCCCACTCTTGCAGTAGCTCTGTACATCAAGACGTAAAAATGTCTAAGAAGGGTCAGACAAGGTCTAGTGGGTGCCTGTCCATGCCAGCCACTCATTGATTAAGGAGGCCCTGAAGAAGGACTTGTGAGATTCACATGAGGGTGCTACACAACAAGGTTGACTGGATGAGCTGCCATTGGATTGCGAGGAAAAATGCCATCTCCTACCGGGAACTTGTGGATGTCTTTTATACCTGTGAGAGTGCTGGTAAACTGACCCCTGTACCCAGGCCCACATTGCCCAGTCCCGCCAACAGTAAGGTATGCTCCTCTGCTGGGGTTTGGCTGTGAGGCGTAGCTAAATTAAGCCCGTGCAACTATTGCAGACAAGGAGTCCGGGGTGCACACAGAGCAGTGCCACCAAGACTGTTTAAATTGACAGTACACTACAGCCTGAGTTTTTCTTAGTTCACTTCTCTGACTCTTCTATGCTGGTCCGTTCTTAGAAGAACGTGCATGCAAACACGTGTGCCTGCCTGCCTTTTTTCTAAATGTTTAGATTGGGCCCGTTTGTCCAGAGCACTTTTAAAAGAAATGGTTTTTGTCTGGGCGTAACTTCAAGTTGTGCTTTGAGTTCCCCAAAAGTGTGTACTACGCAGTCCTAGTAAAGGGTCATAGCCTTGATCTGTATTTTGGCATCAGCAGCCCAACCTTTATGGCATGTTCATTATTCCTACTTTACAGAGTTACAATATTACTTTGTAAAGTCAAGTGTTACTAAAAGTCGGATTTCAACATGGCTCAATACTGCATGCCTCTAGCTGACCAGATTTTAAGCACCGTGTATAAGCGGAGCATAGTGGAATTTGCACAGAATCCAATAATAGACCGGGGGAACTTGGTTAAGAGCCCAGGTTTTCCTAACTCATAAAAAAAAATGTGGCACGGGTCACAGACCGGAAGTGGTCACTGTTTTATGCACATCCATGGAAGGGGTTACGTAGAGTGATTTGCCGTGGACTAACCATTTTGGTGGTATGAAGAAGCTGGAATTGGCACCATTTTTGATCTCTTATGTCAGTTTCTAGTCATTTTAATGGACCCCTAACCAGCCCTGATGAAGCATAAAGAACAAAACATGGGTATTAATTGCATATGCACATGATGTACATATTGCTGGTTTAACAGTGTTTTGTGTGCTTATGCTACCAGTGGGCCAGGTCAATGGAATAAGATTTTCCAACACTGTCCACCAACAAGAGGCTAGAAATAGAGTACATGGGAGGCAGTGCTGGAAATGGAAAAAATTCACTGGAGGAACTGTCACCTCTTTGGAGGGGTTGGTCGATAGGGAGACAGGGGCGGGGCCAAGGGTTGATGCCCCCCAGACAGTTTGTGCAACACAGTATCTCCTCGTAGAACCCAATCCTGGCAATTTGCATAAAAGCAAAGGGCATTATGGGAACATCGTATGTCCACAAGTTTAAATGTTAAAACATGTCTTTTAGTGATTTAGTAAAAACACCTTTTAAGCGAATAATGGACGCTTCTGTTTTGATTGGTCACAATATTCACCCTAAGAGATGTCTCTAAATTGCAGGACATTTATACCAGTTTGGACTGCTTGAACACTGTATGTGGCTTTGGCAGTCTCTTCTGAAATCTCTTTGAAGAGTGGGTATTTTGTGCATGGAATACTTGCGATAATACGGGTTCAGATCTGGTTGATGGTGTTCTGTGCTATCATCCGTTTGGAGGGAAACTGCTTTTGTGTCCATCCTGGATACTATACTGGTTTCCTTGTTTGCTACAGGCAGTGGAAGAAGGTCGTCACGAGGATTTTACAGGAAGCTGTGGTCCATGAGGGTTACATGCGGTGAGCATGTGACGATTCCTTGGGTCTTAACGTCGTCTTTGAAATGCGGGTCACATGCTTAAGTTCAGTTCGGGCCTCTTGCAGTAGAACATTACATCTGTGCGTGAGGCTACGGACGCATTCTAGGACGGTACTATTGAAAAATGTAACCATGGGTACCTCTAGGCGGATTTAGCTTCTCTGTGGGCGCAAAACTGCCACCTATTTCAGCACCTCATTTGTACGTGTGTTCCTATTTGGCGGTCATTTGCACACTTCTGAGCTCATGATGAAAAGTGTTGCAGATACTTTTCCAGCACCATCATTCTGAGGTGGGTGGAAACATTGGAGGGAAGATGTCCTGCTTTCCAGCAACAAGAGCTGCTCAAATCCCACGCTGTGGGGGAATTATGTGCTCCAGTGGCATTGCAAGCATTTCTTTAAAGACTGACACTTTTCTAATTTGGGAAAGTTTTTGCTTAAACTTTCATTAAACTAGAAAAGTGGTGCTGCAGTCTAAGAAAGGGGGAAGTCTGCAGTGGAGTTAAATGGCACCTCAGAGGTGTCGTATCTTAACTCCTTTTATTGGCGGGCTGCTGGGAGGAGAAACCCCTCCACGTGGCTGCCCTGCACTCCTCGTGGTTGCTAGGGCGGTTCTCAAGCCGTAAATCGGGCTCATGCTGAGGCTTTCATATCCCTGTACCACTATAGTGCAGTTAAGGAATGTGCTGTACCGGCTGGGAACCACACATTTCTATTTTTACACGGACCTCTGAATCCAGTCACGTGTATTGTATTTGTAGGCGTGATTGCCTGATTGCCTATGTATTTCATTGTTTGAAAAGTTCCTTGTTGAACTAATTCACTTTAAAAAAAAAAAAAAAATCTGTATACGTTTTGTGCTTTTTATTATGAAGGTCGCATAGAAATGCTGTAAATGCAATACTGATGGATTAAATTCCTAAACCACTTAACTTCACTGCTACGTGCCCCTAACGTGGCCTCGACATCACAACATTCCCAGGTTTTTTCTTCCTCCGAGCCTTATTTACATGAGTTAATTAATTTTAAAAATTAGTGTGTTGCAGTCGGGATGGTCGTCTTAAGGTGGGAGAAGGAAGGGGCGAGTGTGGGATAGTCCTTTTGTTGTTTGCAGTCCGTGTTTTTTGTCTTGAAAATATGGTAACCCTACGATTTTTCCCATTTCCAGTGCACTAGTTGCAAAGTATTGTGCCCAGCCGATGGGAATTAGTGTAGTTTGGTCAATTCGTGAAATGAAGAACTGAACAGAAAGTTCTTTGGGACAAGCAGGCTGCTTCCTCACTTCCTGTGCCGTTTGGTACCGATGTATAGAGCATATCCGCACAAACGTCACTACAGATTCAAGTGTTGGGCTGTGACAGGAAGGCTCTGGTCCAGGGTTATCCAACTCCAGGCCTCGAGGGCTGGAAACATGTTGGATTTTCAGGATATTCCTCATTGATATCAATGAGATAAATGTGCATACAATGATTTAAATGTATGAACATTTCTTCTCACACAGACCGAGTGAGGTGCAGTACAACATTTGGACCTGGACTCGGAATGAGTACAGTGCATTGTGGGAGGCTGTTACCAGTAGGAGTACAGCATGAGACGAGCATGGCTTCATATCTCTAGATTTGGTCCGAAGGGCCCACAATAATTCTGGAGAAATAGCCTTGCTCTAGCGCAGCGAGGAAAACTGGACCTACTTGGCATTGCCCAGACCATGACCAGGGAAGAATTGGAAAGGCAGAAAATTGTGCCAGGAGACCATATCTGCCCAAATGGCAGGTTGTCTGCCCTTGCTGTACATGCCTTGTCAGGCTCAGCCAACCCAAGAAGGATTTCAGTCATAGGATCGTTGGGAGGGGTCCGTTGTGTAGTTGTCTATCAGAAGATTCATGCAAACCGACAATGTACAAGTATTGGCAAGAACGGTCCAAGTGCACAGGAAGGCAACTGGTAATCAGTGCTACCGTGAGGAAGAGAAGGTGGGGCTTGCACAACAGAAATGGCGATAGAGCAAAGTCTATTGAAAAGGGCTCCCACTGCAGTACAAGGGGTGTGTGTGTGTGCCACATTAAACAGGCAAGATGTTTCCAGGTATTTAGAAAAAATTTGCAGTTTTGTTTCTGGGTACATTTCACAGATGTCCCAAAGATGGTTTGAAAGCATAGCATCTCTTAAAGCACTGGTGTGGTAGACCAGAAGTTGCAAAAAGTTAAGGGACATTGCTTGACGTTTCTGGCACACCCAACTAACAAATGATTTGCTAGTATTATTGTGTTGAAGGCTACTGAGGGCATTTAGGCTCCTTAACACCGGTTATGGCAAGGAGGGCAACAAACCCATCTAATTCAATGATCAAGCGGCATACAAGGGAATGAGTATGCAAACACTGACCTAGCAGTCCCTATGTGGGATGTGGCAAGTGGGGTATTAAGACATGACTTCAGACCAAGTGGTAGATTAAGATTTAGGACATGGCGCCAGCCTGCACTTGGCAAGGTTGAATCTCTTCAGGGCTGGCTCATGCCTCTATTCTTCCAGAATAAATAAAAATGGGGTCAATAACCGCTTTTAAAGGGTCTAGAAGTGGGTGGAATCCGCTGTACAAAAGTAAGCTGCTTGCCAGGCATTTCCTAATTTTTAGCAACTGGGGTTGTTTGAAGGTGTAATGGTTAAGGACACCAGTCTGCTGATGCGCTGCTGAGTTTCTTGCAGATGTTTGAGATGTTCTGGAGTGGCCCTTTCGGAGGAAATGGTTATCGGCGCAGGTGCTGCACTGCCTGGAAGGCTTTCCTCTCTGAGACGACCTGTGTTTGAGGGAAACTAGGGCATCTATTGCCATCAATGCAGGTGATTGTAGAGGACCGAGTTGCTATTGAACCTGGAAAAGGCTGAAGATCCATCTACTTGTTGGACCTTAGGCATCAGGCTGGACATGGAAAATATCGCAGCTCCCTTTGGATAAGCTGCACAGTAGGAAGGAGCTGGTCCAATGGGCACGAAGCAGAACATTGCTGGTCCACCTTGAGTTTGCTTGCCAATTGGTGGCAGAAGAGGGAGAGACATGGGACAAATATGGAATTTTTAATTAAGCAAGTGGATGAGGCACATCATTATAGAATCCTTGCAGACCAGGGAAGACTTGACGTTCAGAACATATAGGCAGACAAAGGGACCTTTTCAGAGAGTCGGGCTCAACTTGCATACAGATCGGAGGGATACAGAGAATCGAAGGGATCCGGTTATGTTCCCGTTACCAATAATTGAGACAATTGGCCCCAGTGACAATTTGTTTCAAATTTTGCTGGAGTAGCGTGTCATGGATAATAGCATTGTATTAGGAGCCCTCCGGGTTGAAATGGTTTGTGTATTGAGGAATGAGCCAGGATACTGAGCAAAAGATGAAGGATAAAGAGGAATGCAATCACTGTTAGGATATTAAAGGGGGATATTGGGTGCTTTGGGTCAGATTTAGGATTTGTGTTTTGGGGAACTTTATTCAGAAAACATTTGTGGGTCTCTTGATGGGGCTGTTAACTTGTACTCCGATGTAATAAGGTGAGGCAAAGGTTCAGTAACCACGTTTGAAGAGGTCAAAGACTGTCAAGAAAGGGGGGAGTGGAGGGGTTCAAATAAACAGAATTCCCGTAAGGCACCACATTGTAGAAATCAAATTACACATTTCTTTTTGCTTACATGAGCTAAACATCTATGGTAATGCAATATTGCCACACATCGTAAACGTGTACATATATTGGTGTCTGCGATTACAATCAATAAGTTATAATTGCATTTCAAAGTTTACATTAATAAAGGGGCGGGGGTGTTGGGCACACAGCACAGGCAATAAACATGACCTACATAAACAAGCTGGATGTCGATACATTGCGCAAATCTGACCTTGACCTCATCGTATGAGTAAACATTTACCAATTAATTACCCACCACTCAATAGTTTGTATCGGACTTGGAAGTGGAGGTCCCTGTAAAAAAGTAGATCGAAGCATCAGACCTTCTTAAGTCTCTCGACTAATAGGTCAAACATGGTCTACATGCATGTCATTGGATGGCATCCACTCAAGCTACACCTTCAGGACCTAGGTTGCATAAGCAGAACATAACCACCCAGTGTCCAAAGCTGTGGGAAGTTGGACAATTACACTGCAGGGAGCTGAAAGGAATAGGTGGCGCGGTTTATGGATTGTTTAGGGAAAGCACTGATGTATGTATTTCTGCAGAATAGGAATATGAGCCCTTGTGCGGGTAAGTTTTTGAAGGTATTAAGAAAGGGGATGGATGTTACAGGCTCGGATCCTAAGAGTTCTTGTACACTCACTTAGGGTGACCTCGGAAGGGTTTACCCTGAAAGGGAGGAGACTGTGTTGGGCATTTGGAGGTATCTTGGTCATGAGAGTTGCTGAGACAATTAATTAGTGGTGTCCTCCTTGTATAGATTTAGACAAATGGCTAAAAGCGAAGAAGAATTTGAGCATGGCCTCAGAATGCCTCAATTGAAGGACCGGTCTACATGGAAAGAGATCCTACAGTAAGCAGCTTGGGGTGAGTTAAGAGAAGATAACATGTTAAGAAGTAATTTGGGGAGTGTAAAACTCAAGACCAACATCTTAGGAATTCATGTAGGGGGGCTCTAGCATAGGAGTCTTGACTTGATCAAAGCTGTTCATGAGAAAGGAGTGAAAGAAATGTCAAATGCAGCGTTTATGTGGAGCTTTTCTCCCGACAGGTAGTGTGGGGATGGCAGAAAACCATTTGCCATAATAGCGCTCAAAAATTGGGTTCTTGGTTGGCAGATCACTTGGATATGAAGGTCTGTTTGCCCGAGTTGTATCAGCAGGACAGAGTACACTGATCATCCAGATGTCTTGCTAACATGTCGAGCACGCGCCTCCGACAGAGTGCAAGCCAGCACTTTCCAAGTTGGAACCCCAGCAGTGTCGAGTCGGCACTACATGTTCCATGGTCGATAAAGTAGTTTAGACCAGCTATATTCAGCACTTAGAAGCATGAGGGAACTAGCAACACTGTATAAATTGAATTATACATGTGATGGTAACATGGAATTCAAAATAAAAAGCACTATAGAACAGAACTAATGCATTTAAGATATATTTTTTTTCCTTTTCTAAAAGAATTGCTAATTGGAATTACAATTTGAAGACTCACCGCAACAAATTTAACTCTAAAGGTTGGCGCATTGGAGTAAAACTTTCTCATATCAACACATTTTCTAATGGTTTCTGTGTAGCAGCCACACAAGATTTTGAGTATTACTCATGCAAACAACATTCAAATAAACAGCAAAAAGAAATAATTTTGGAGAAAGCTGTCGCCAGGGACAAGCGTTTTTGGTTGCAAACTTCTTTTCAGTAAAATGGGGGAGGGTGGTTGAATGAGGACTGGGACCAAAGGAGCTGTTGCCATGTTTGCAATTACATGTCTTGCTATCAGTGCGCCAGATAAGATTTGGAAGTGCAAGTAATTCACACCCTATTTTTTTTTTTTAATTTTATTTTTTTAAGGTTGGGAGTGAAATGATAAAAGTCCAATTCCCAATGAGAGTGTTTTATGAGCGAGTAAAAATGCTTTAACTGGAAAATCAAAATGTGTTTGTATTATTCCTAGTTATTCATGGACATTGAGATACAGGTTTACGTCTTTCGATTAGGCAGTAATGACGGTTTCTTCCTGTGGTACTATGTGCACTGCTGGTCCAAACATATCCTGGAGCTGTGAGGGTGAAAGCAGGGGCACAAGGTTATACCTGTCTTTTTCCTACTTTTTGTTGGGAGTATTTGTGCTCCGTATTTTTATTTCTTGTATTTGCCATTTTTTAGGGAGTGAATGTTTCCGATGCACCCCTTATGTGTAGGGCTGCTTGCTATTTACTTGTTTCCCGGCCTGTCTGTCGCACAAGCAGTTAATCTATATGGCTGGTACTTGGAAGGTTGGCGGCTCTTGCCCATCCGCGGATGACAACATTCTGAAAATCTAATGTTTAGGTTTATAATTGTTGGCGATTAAACAAAAAAACTGTACCCTCCTTTCCTCAAAAACAGGATAGAGTTTTTAAATCAAACATCCTCAGACCGGAGGATAGAGGGCGCATTTCCGATACAGGCCCTGTAAAACCGGGAAGTCTGGACACCCTATTCCCTCTCCCCATTTTGTGCAGGGGGTAAGGCAGTGAGGAGTTGATGGGTGCCGATGGCGGGGCCAATCTCAAGGGATCCAGTCAAGACCAGCTGCAGGGTCACCTGTAGGCATGGCTGATTTCTGGCGATTTGCATGAATGTCATTTTGGGGACATAAGATTTAACACTTTATTTGAAATAAACCTGAGAGTGATTCAAGCATGAAACCCTTCTGAGCACATAATGCGAACTGTGCTTTTTGCTAGGTTCATCTGTCACAATAACCACATGTCTGTAAAAAGACCGATATTGTAATTTGGAGAGTGCTTATGGAAGGATGTGAGGCTTTGGCTGTTGTGTGCAGAGCTTCTGAATGAATCGCCCTGTCCCCCTCTGTGTCTCTTGAAGTGCTGTGAGACAGCTCAACAGCAGATCTTTGAGACCTCTTCCCCGGGAAGTTGCGGTAACAGGAGTGCAGCTTAGTCTTGTTGTGGCTCAGATCCACCCCTGTTCGCACGAACACTTGTTTTGTTAAATGCCGAGGGAGCTCCGTTGACACTTGCCTATAGTCCTGCCATTGTTTGCATACACGTGTATTTATGACAGTGTATGCCTTCTTGGTTGTTGGCTTATTAATAATTTGTACTTGTGTTTTTTTTATTTCCTTGTTGGCAAATAGTTTTCACGTCGTCAGTTTTACACTTATGTAAAGAGCTCTTAGTCGCAAATATTGATTTGTGGTTTGTATTTTTCCATGCCACGTTCTCAGTCGCTTATTGCAGATCCTCGTGGCCTTCTTTAGCTGAGCTTGTGAGTGACTCGTTTACAGGTTAGGAAAAGCTCAAGCACAATAAGCACTTTAATGAAAGGCGTTTGGCGCCCAGTTGTTTTTTCAAAGTGTCAGTCTTTTTATTCTTTGCACTGCAATGAACTCCTGAATGTCAGTCATCTCAAAGTGCTTAGAGTGAAGAACCGAGGCATAGGAAGTAGGGGGAGGGGGCTAGGGAGAGGGGGGTAGGAAGAGGGGTTAAATCAGACCAGGTGAGGGAGTTGCACAAGACTTCATAAAAAAAAAAAAAAGTGGAGCAGAGGGAGAGGCGGCCGAGGTGAACAGATCCGGGGCCTCAATGAAAGCCGGGCACAAGGAAAGGGAGGACCTGCATGAGCCAAGGGTACATACACCACAGCTTCCTCTTTTACATGAACATCATCCTGTTGGAACAGAACTTTATTTAGTACATTACATAATTTTTACATTTGAAAGGCAGGCCCCTCAATATGGCCTTTGATCTTCCTCAGGATTGCATTGCATGTACATCACTCCCTTCATCTTGCACACCCTCACTGCTGTTCCCTTGACAACAGGAGTATCCATCTGCTCATTCTCTCTGATCTTCTACTAACTACTGCTATCAACCACTCGTTCCTTCTTCCCATGCACCTCTTCCACCATGACTAGATGGTATCCTATTCATGTTCCTTCTTTCTCCACGATCCCCTATGCTCACTCTTTTGGGTCTTGAAAATCTTGACAATCCCTTAATGGTTTTCATGGGTAACATTATTCTGACCTTGTCTCCCTTTTGTATTCCAAGCATTTTGGCACCTGGTTTGTCATCTGTATACCTATTCTTTATCTTCTACTCTCTCGTAACTCTTTGCATTCCTTCTTCCCATTTGTATTGTCTTCCTTCATCTGACACATCCTCTGCTTGGTGTCCATCCTTTGTGTAAATGTCCCTGCTTTCATTGTCCCCATGTTTTGTCATTACGCTCTCCCCTCTGTGATAATGCTTCTCTTTCCCTAGTAATGCCTCACAGGCGTTATTTACATACATTTATTTTTAAATACAGGTCCTATTATGTATGATTTATAAACTATATATCAAATGTTGGGGACCTAGTAAGTAGAAGTTCTTTGCTGTCTGTGTTTCCTTGGTATGGCTTAAACATGCACACGCTCACCATGGCACTGGAAGGCTGAATTCTGAGCACTGCTGAGTCAATGATCGGTGTTGTGTCCTTCAGCACTCTGCCCAGAAGCACATACCTAGGTTTTTATTTTTTTGCTCTTTTCAGGGAGCTTTTGTTAAGGTGGAAAATTTGGATTTGACGTACAGCTCCTAAAATGTCGGGGTCTTCGCGAAGTAAGTAGAAGGGCTTTGCTGTCTGTTTGCATGGGCATGTCTTCCACATGCTGAGGCTTGAGTACCTTGAGTACATTCCAGACATAGCTCCTGGCCTAGGGAACACCTCTCTCCAGATCGCTCTCCTTTCGACGTTCCGTCGTATAGCATACTCCATTCATTCGTTTTGTCATTTGTATAGTGCCTTTCACTAAAATTACGGTCCCAACGCGCGCTGTTGGTCAACACCCTTGGATGGACCAAGTCAAACATTTGGGAGAATTGGGAGGTGCTATTATGCATGTGTGCATTTTGCCCAATAAAGTTATGCGAGGGTGGCCGAGACCCTGCTAGACACCCATGTCTGAATGGCATGTGGATGGGTGCAGCAGAGGTATACTATGTACTTAAGAAGGGTGGATTGTACTTAAGGAGATGATTATGTGGGAAGCTACAGTTTGAATTTTTGTCGCTTGTTCTTATGGCAGAGGTGTTGTGCAATAGTGTTTGTGTTATGTGATTGCAGGGTGTGGTGAATAAGCCTGTGGCTTCTGCTAAATTGTGAAGGGACAGTGTGCGAGAGGAGGAAATGGGCAAGCTCTACAAACCACAATGTCTACAACCACAATGTCTACATCCTGCACATCTATGTGCATGGAGCAGTGCTACGTTTCACAGACTTTCTAAGTGTTAAATGGATACATAATACTCGCCCTCTGAGAGGATCTTAGAGTGAGATTGCCATCTGTAGTTTCTTCTAGTGCGAACAAGGTCCCCTTTAATGTTTACATGCAGTGGCCCAACCGCCTGTGTCTTAGTTACATATAGTGCCGACTACGAGGGTGGGATCCGATGTGGCTGTCTTTCTCCCGGATGATCGGGGGGATTTTCCTAAGGTGCATTTTAAGTATGATGCAGTGGCCACCCTCCAGGCCCATATGAGTGCAATACCCGGCTCACTGTCGGGAGTCTTATGCACAATTTACTGAAATAGTTTCTTGAGTCCTTCATATGGGGTTGGCTGCACCCAAGGCAGAGCTTGAGGTGGCAGAGCACAGTGGAAGAGGGAGGGAAGGGATTGAGAGGGACAAGTGCTGGAAACCGCTTATGTGCAAGTAGTGGGCGTGGGCGAAAAGGGTGGTGTTTAGATGTGGGAGGGAACTGCCAGGTTTTGAGGGCTTTCCTGAAGGCCATGTCATCCTCTATAAGACAGTGTGATGGGGAGGGAGTTCCATAAGGTGGGTGCTTTGACTGAGAAACGGGCACCTCCTAATCTGGAGAACTTGAAAAGGGGGAGCTTGTTTTCAAGGAATTCTGGCCTTTCTTGTGCATGGCATGGTGGGTAATGCACATTTATTGAGGGGAGCATACCAAGTTAGTTGAATAGTCTGGAGTTTAAGTTTTAAGAATGTCCAGTAAGCAGTTTTGGCCCATAGTTGGGCTGGTAGGGCGTTCCAGAGTCTTGCGGCCAGCCATGGTTGAGAAGCCAGCACCTCAAGCCTTTGTGCACATGTAGTGTGGGATGATCAGATGGTCGCTCTGGTTGGTCTTGAAGTATGTTTGGTGCTTCTAGATGAAAGGTAGCGGGTGCAGTGTTCGCGAGGCAGCGGTGTTAATGGAGAGTATTTTGAAGTAGATTAGCCAGTGGGCGGCTTTTCTGTGGGCAGTTACATGGCCCCATTGGGTCAGGTTCAAGGCTGTTCGGATGGCATTATTCTGGATAATCTGGAGTTTATTGCTTTGAAAGAGGCCCATTGGCTGATGGGCAGCCAGTGAACTGTCCTGAGTGCGGAGGAGATGTGTTCTTTCAGGCAGAGTTGGTATGTAGGCGCGCATGGGTGGAGGGAGCTGGAATAGTCTAGGCACGAGTGGATGATGGCCATGATTACGGAAACTCTATGGGGGTAGTGAGAAACCTAAAGGTGTCACTCGCTAGTCCCCAGGGATCTGTCATACAGGTGGCACAGACACAGCCATCGCTTTTGGATCCAGTTCCTGGGGGTGGACCAACCCCCTCCGCCCCCTTCACAACACAAACACTATCTCACGGACAGCTCGCTATGAGAGAAAATGGACTGACGCCCGATCCGTATACCTGACATGTCCCAATACAATCCTCAGGCAGGGTCAGGCAATTACTGCCATTACACAGACACCTGACTGCAGTGGTCTAGATGTTGGAGCGAGAGTATTTTACTCCCAATTTTGTGAATTTGAGACTAAATCTAAATCTAAAATTTCTTCTCGAGAGTAAAAAGTGTCTAACTATCCACTTTGTGCGTAAAATTAGAACTTTGTTCGAAAACACAAAACCGCTGTATTTCAAAGTGGTTCTAACTATTTCATTGTGCCTAATTTTCCCCAGACAAGAACCTTGTAGATGCATACTATAAAGCTTCTTCTTCATGGCACCTCTTGGCACCGTGCACCTGGCCACCCTGTCTTTTGGGCCCAGGTACCTGCTCATCCTGCCACCCTCCCGCACTGCCTCCGGGCCACCCCTTGCACTGGGGTCTGTGTCTGTACCCATACAGCCCCCCCCTTTTCTTCCTGCACTTATCAGACCTACCCTGTCTGCTGCCTTAAACATAGCACTTGCAAATTGCTGGCTGCATTACCACTGTTTGTTGCCTTTATTATTTATTTATTGTTATTTATCTGTTTCTCCTTTGCTTCGCACTTTCCACCTCTCCCCCCCCCCTTCCATGCACTTTTCCCCTCCCCCTCTCCCGTGCACTTGCGCGTTCTCAATGTCACTGGGCCTAGTAAGATCGCTGTTTTGTTCTCTCCTGTTCCCCTCCCTTGCCTTGTCGCGCTCTGAAACACTTGTGTACGAGCGCAATAGAAATAAAATATCAATCAGTCAATGATGCTTGGGCACAAACTCTGTCAACCACACCATCCTGCTCAACCATCTGCGTGATAACCTGGGCATCACTGATCAGGCTCTGGCCTGTCTGACCTCTTTACTCTCTGACCGACCCTCCCAGGTCCAAGTGGGGTCCTTCCTATCATCTATCTTGCCCTCTACCTGTGGGGATCCCCAGGGGTCTAACCTCTCACCCTGGCTCTTCAACCAATACCTGGCAACTCTCACCCACTGCATTGCCATATTCTGCTCAAATTTCCAGTGCTACGCTGATGACACTAAACTCATTTTCCGTCTGCCCTCGGCCACCTCCTCTCCCTCTCTCATCTCGGACTGCCTTACTGCCATCCAAGATTAGTGTGCCATCAATGATCTTTGTCTGAATGCCAGCAAGACACAGATCCTCCTCATCGGCACACCATCCCCATCCTTCTCCCTAACCCTCTGGCCGGGCTCCTTTTGGCCCTCCTCCTACCCCTACCTGCGAGGCTAAGAACCTCAGGGTCATCTTTGACTCAACGCTTTCCTTCTCCGCCCATATCTCTGAGGTCTCTAAAAAGTCAAACCTCCTACTGCACCTCCTCAAAGGTACTCTGCCTTTCCTCTCCTTCCTTCCCTCAGCTCACTGTCTCCCAAGCTCCGATTCTCTCTAGGTTGGACTATTGTAACAGCCTCTTTCTAAATATACCTGCCTCTACTCTCCGTCCTCTGCAAGTTATCCAGAACAGGACTGCAAGACTTGTCCTTGGCCTCAAGCCCTGGGATCCTGGGATCGTATCTCTCCAGCTCTGAAATCTCTCCATTAGCTCCCAGTGGATGCAAGGATTAAATTCAAAACCCTCTGCCTTGTCCACCAGGCTTTCTGGGGCCTGGGTCCAAAATACCTTCAGCTATCCCTATGCAAATACCTCTCTAGCTCTTCTCTCCTCTACCTCTAACTCCCTCCGGGTCAATTGTTTTTCAAAGAAACAAGTTGGGGGTAGATCTCTATCTTTGGCTGGGGCCTCCCTCTGGAGCAGCCTCCCTACCAATCTAAAACTTGAGGAAAACCATATCCAAGACCATCCTCTTTGCTTCCGCCTTCGCTCCCCCTCTCCACTGCTGATCTGCTCTCTTGGCACTGTGCACCTGGCCACCCTCTGTCCCCTGGGCCCAGGTACCTTCTCCCCCTGCCACCCTCCTGCACTGCCTCCTGGCCACTCCTTGCACCGGGGCTGTATCTGTACCCTTATAGCCCCCCATATATTTCTTCTTTTTCTGCAACTATCAGACTTCCCAGTCTGCTGCCTTAAACACAGCACTTGCTTGCTGCACTACCACTGTTTATTGCCCCATTTTCTATTTATTTTTTATCTGCTCTCCTCTGCTACGCACTTTCCACTCTGCCCCTTCCATGCACTTTTTCCCTTTTCCCATGCACTTGTGCGTTCTCAATGTCACTTGGCCTAGTAAGATCGTTGTTGTGGTGTTCTCCCCTGTTCCCCTCCTTGGCCTAGTTGCGCTCTGAAACACTTGTGTACGAGCGCGATACAAATAAAATATTTCATCTAAGAGCTACTACAGATGCCAGCTAGTTAGATCCAGTGATTCATAAATCAAGTCCCTTACTCTACCAGCATCACTTCTGTGCCTCTCGGGCCTACTGCTGCTGCCTGTGACTTCCTGCTTGACAGCCACATGTTTTTGCTCCATCTCTCCTTCCCTTTGCTATTTTGTTTTCCCTCCTTCTCACTTTCTGACGCTCTGCCTCTCACCCTTAAGTGTTGCGATGCCACATTTTGTGGTCTGTTTCTGTCACTCTGGATCTCGCATCTCTGCATTCGATTGTTGCTTTTTCCCTTCTATATCTCACTGAATCGGTTGATATAACTCTTCCTCTCTCCTGTCATTACTCTGGCTTATCTGTTTTTTAATTTTCTCGGTTGTGGTTGCTACTCCTTTTGATGATCTTTCTTCACTTTTTTGTTATTGACCTACCCTTCTATAGTCTTGCTTTTCTATTTCCATCTATCCCCACCTGCTGTTGATCTGTTTCATTCTACTGTCTCCAAATGTCTTTTTCTCTGATTCTATCCCACACTCCTATTGTGTGTTTGTTGTCATTTTATTAACTCTGTTTGCCCTCTCACTTTCTTTGTTGCCCTATCATGTAGCTCATTGCTCTCTCTCTCTTCCTGTTGCTTGAATTCTTATTTTGGATTGCCTAGTATGTTCTCTGTCCCTTCACCCCCCCCCCCCCACTCCCCTTGCCGAACCTTTGTTCTTCTGTGTTGCGTTGGTTCAGAGTAGCTCTTCCTCTCCTTTTTTTGTTTGTCTTTTAACATAGCACCAATAAATATCCAAAAGACTGAAAATGTCTTTTCTGTTTTAAAAAATCTAATGCTGATTTACCATTGGGTGCTCCTTTTTAAATGTGTGTAAACCTTCCTTTGGCAATTAGACTGGGAAATTATAGAGTTGGAGGTTTGTCTGGCCAGATGTAGCACTTGCTTGAATGCAGATTATTTACCAGCACTTTATGCCATTGCAAGTACAAGAGCCCATATGAGATGTGTGTTCTGAGCCATTGCAGGTACAGCAGCCCCAATGAGATGTGTTCTGAGCAATCGCAGGTATAGCCGCCCTGATGATTTGTGATATGAGCCATTACAAATGGAGCATCCCGGATGAAATGTGTTCTGAATCACCAAACGTTTAGTACTCCTTTTGATAAATGGAAAAGTTAAGTCAACTGTTACAATTCAATGTTTCCTGCATTCAAAGTGCATATCTCTGATGCAGACTCATTAACTCGTCTATTAACAGGATTTTAACTAACGGGCTACACAATAATCTCTGCAGCAGGGTTATTCACCCACTGAGCTGCCTTTTCCAAAAGGCTGTTGACACTGAAAGACACAGGGTTAGGGCACTGGCAGTTTCATTTGAGGCTTGCCTGACATAAATGGCTTGTCAAAAGCTCTAAGCCTGTTTGGACTATCCTACATTAGTCAGGAGGTTCATAATGAAGCTTTGAAATGTGGTATATTTTTGGCAATGGGAGGTTGATGGGGAAGAGCTCACACACTGTTCTTGCTCTGTGATTTAGTACTCTGTACTGCAGTAAATGCCAGAACATATTTGTGCTTTCTTAAAGCCAGCTCTGTTAAGAAATGCAGGTGCTGTCCCAAAACACAGCTGTCCTGCTAAGAAATGAGGGGATGCTGCAATTAGCCTTGCTGTGAATATTTGACATTGTGCAATGACATGCGTTAGGTATAGCAGCTCTGTTGATAAATGTAGGCTACTCTGCCTGAATATATAGCAGTCCTGTTGAGAGATACAGGTACAATCTTTGTCAACGAAAATATATCGAACTGGGGTATCCAACCCAGCCCTTTAAGACGAGATAGACATACTTTGAGACAGATGGAGATGCAGAACATACTCAAACATCAATAATCAAGCTGACTCAGGAAGTTGGCAGAGTGCGACTGTTTTAATGTCAATTATCAAAAACAGGGAGTTACAGTGAACATCAGCGCGTTCGCTCGATCTTCTCACTCAATGCAACGCATTTAAAGAAAAAAAATACACTTTTATAATAAACTATTGACGTCTACCTACGTTGCAAACTACAAAAACCTACATGGAATGGTGATCGGCTTACAGGTAACATCTATGTATATGTTGCATACTTGTTAGGAAAGTGATTGGGTCTCTAACATCAGCTGGGGCAACTAAGCCCTCCCTTAGTCTGCCAGTCAATTAAGGATTTGAACTCATCCTTAAATGTTCTCTGCTGAAGAATGAGGGAGTAAAGCATACTCTGTCTTCTCGGTTTCGATACAGCTTGTCTTCGTATCTATTCTCATACAGCCATGTGACTGCAGACCATGTTTTTGAGTCTTTCTGTATTTAAAATCGCCCGTCCGATAGCACAGTGAGTAGAGCGCTCGCTTTGATATCTGTGCAGAGCCTGCTGTTGGAGGTTTGAATCCCGGCAGAGCCAAACTCAGCCTTTCATCCTTCCGAGGTTGATAAATGAGCACCACACACCGTGGGTAATGAGCAGTGCTCAGATACCTCAGGGTTCGTAGCGCTATATAAATTCTAAATTATTATTATTAAATAATATTAAATGAGGAACCTGACGTCTTTAATGTTCTCGCTTCTCACAAGACAGTAGTTCTGTTCTTTCACACGTTCTGTAACCAATGTGTGCACGTTCAGTCCCGAGGTGGCCTTGACTTCTTGGTGTTGAGCCAGCCAAGCCCTTCTTTGCTTCACCTCCATGGACTAGCTTCCAATTTTCGAACTGCGACACACTGAAAACCTTTCCTTTCACTGGATCTAGCTCTGCTGAAGTGTGTTGTGGAATCATCCAAAGTCAATAGGTTGGCGCATCACTGCAATCTAGTCACTACATAGCTAGCCTTTACTAATACTTTGTCTACTTGCGTCACTGCTTCTGTACAATTGTAAAACGACTTGATAACTTCATTATTTCTGTAGCATGAGCATCTTCATCTTGAGCCCTAAAATGTTGCTCATGCTTAGCATCTCCTTTTTTATTTCTATGGAATGCTTATAATCTTCTTATGTGTCATTTCTGATCTGTATGACGTCACCAGTCTGCTTTCTCGCTTGCTTTTCCCACTTCCTCTGGGATTTGTATTCAAATGGGCATAATATTGTCATGTATGCAAGTATGGCTTTCTCAATGGAAATCTTACTTCCAGGATTCTCTTTGGTATAGGTATTCTTACTGGCAATCCGCGTGCCTCACACTCTGGCTCCCAACATATAGGCAGCATTGGGGAGGAACTTTGGGTGGGGGTACTTGACTCAACCTCTACACTATACAGCACTGATTCTACCTGTATCCATTATACCTTCTTGCAGTGGGTGGTCCGAAAGGCAGTTAAAGCAGACCACATGCCTAGCTAAGCATTTGTTGTGCTTCTGTGATGAAGAATGAAATGCCCATGCTGCTGCAACTGCGCTGCCTTTATTAAAGCCAATTAAGCCGAAATGCAACCCTTGTTGAAGACCATTTCCTGTGTCCTAAAGCAAAGTGAAAAGCATGTTCATGATTCAAGATGCTTTAATAACACTGTGACCTGCAAAAAGCAGGCAGTTGAACAAAGTGAACAAAACTCAAATTCCCCTTTACATTACTCAAAGTATTACCTTGATAGAATAATTAACAGAGGAGAGTGTTAAAACAATGAAAGAGACCAGGACTCATCCCAGTTGCTTCTCTCAAGGAACTGTGTCGATTGCTTAAGTAGAGTGGATTTGCAAGCTACTACTGGCCAGGCTGTTGCCAGTGAGCTCCATGATTTCTGGGGGTGCTGCCATAAATAGCCCGTGTAAGTGGTACGCAAGGAAGAGTTCTGGCGTAAAAATGCCTGATACGCACCTTATTTGGAGGGCTGCTTGACTCCATTACACTTCCGCACGCGGGTAAAATGTGGAGCACAAGAGCACAATCTGAGCAGGGCAAAACACGAGAAAGACGGCGAAACAGAAGGGGAGTGCAAGGAGGGAAGTGCCCTTGACCTTTTCGACAAGGAACCGTTACCTTTGCGAAACCTCGAATGGAAAGCTTAAGACCCGGAAACAAGGCTGAAGAATCCTGCGTTGTGTTGGAGGTACCCAGGGCCCTCCCGCGTCGATAATAAAGGTGGGGAGAAACGCCTGCAGATGTGGTACTGTCCTTTGCTCCTACGCCAAAACAAAGCGGCGCCAGTGAATTCATCACATCCGGTGAGTTGGGGACACCGATACCAGACTGGTCTCAGTTGAAGCCAAGGTTGCAAGAGGCAACATTGTATGATAGCGCTGAAGCAAGCAGTGTATGAAACGCGTGTGATAACCAGTGCAAGTAAAATTTAACAGATGAGTGATTGAACTTTGAAACCAAGGTAGGATACCTTTGACAGTGTTTCGGCACCGCATGCATGCTCATTCGGAGGTCTGTTTAAGGTATCCAACTGAGAGGTGGCAAAAGCGAAAGAGTGGCAAAGGATTGTGAATCAAAGTGGTCCTGCAACGGGTCAAGCAAAATCCTGTGCATAATTGAAAGTCTATGATGATAATGCCAAGAAAGCTGATGACAAAATACATAAATGTTGGTCCGAGCCTGTTAAGATGGATGACCTGGCGGGCATAGGTTCAGGAGGACAGCCTAGTTTCTTGGAACAGGGTATCTTTCTGGACAAGCCAGACCAATCAAGATAATATTGGCGGCAGTCAAGAGTCTCGGGGGGGGGGGGAGGGGGTGAGGGTGACCGAAAGACCTCAATGAGCACACAGAGTAAAGGACACTACAAATCACTCCCGAACAGGTGTATCTATATATTAAAAATATAAGTACATTCATTAAGGCCTTTGAAGTTCAACACACAGTAATAATCAACAGTAATACTTTTTTAAACCAACACAATCCTACTAAAATACATATATACAAGATTTAAGTGGCCTAAAGGGTTAAATGCACAGAATGGGTCTACAACCTGCAAGGGAGGGAAATGGGTAGTGCAAATTATCTTTAGACAGCTCTGCAGTAGTCCCAATCCTAACTGAAAGGCAGTCCAGTCCCTAAGCAGAGAGGAGCCTATTGCTCAAATGTACTTGCAATGCTGGCGCACCACACGTGGTAATGCAGATGGACGTAAGCGGGGTCTTTTTCTGGGGCCTGTAGCAGCTCAGGAAGGTGGGTGAAGCAATGCAGAATAAGTTCCCACTATGCGTGGAGGGACTCCCCAAAAGGGCCGAGCAGGTTCCAAGAGTTGGGAATGGTATCAGTTGAAAGGGTGGCCCTCGTGGGACACTTGTGCGTAAAAATGGATGCATGCACTGGGGACCACCGGTAAGGGTTACAAGTACTTGCTGACCCCCGGCACACTTCGGTCCAAACTTTTGGCAGTTGAGTCCACTTCAGTTGCAGGTTCAAATGCGACAATTGTGCGGCTCTGCGGCGAAGGTACAGGGATGATTTCTCAACGGAACAGTGGTGATTTCTCACCTCCTGGTGGATGGATCAGGCGAGTTTCACTGCAGCAGGCTTCAGGGCAGAGGGGCACAGCAGCTAGGCACCTGCGAAGTTCATCACCACAGAATGGTGACACTTTAACAGCGTGTACTCTGGTTCGGGGGCTCTTTACTCCAGACCTGGGAATGCCAAGTGTACAGAATTCAGCGTGAGAGTGCAGTGAACACAGAACTTGCGATGTACCAAGTTTCAAGGGTCTCCGCGGTGTGCAAAGGGCCTGCACAAGCTGGTCAGCCCACTGGTTGGCCCAGGGACGCTTCTGAAAAGGCTTACTTGCAGTGGGCTTGGATCCTAATTACGGGTGTAACTGTATAAAGGATTAAGTTCTAATAACCGTCACCTGGTTCATACACTTTTACCGTATTGGTGGCTAGCTTGCTTTTGCGATTGGTTTGCATATGGAAGCTGCAGGAAAACAGCGTGGCTTCTCTTGCAGCCGAGCGCAGAGGCTGAATTTACCCTGCCTTCTTTCAACGGGAGCTTCGTGTGAAATGAACATCGCATCCTCATTGCCTGGGGCCTTGAGTGCCCAGAGTGCCCAAGTAGGCTTGTTATTTTTCTTAATGGTTTATTTTGAAATTGTAAACTGCGCTCCTTTAACGGCGCTTCCCATGGGCTGCACCCAAACTTCCCAGGACCTCCGGACGTGCTGAACAGTAAATCATCCCACAGATCAGATCACTGAGCCAGTATGGCATCTGCACTTGCTTGCAAAGTCTCGGGCCATCATGCAAAGGTATCGCGGGTGGAGACTGCAAGCCTCATGCTTGTTCAGGGAAAGGCAAGTTTAAAGTGTACATGCGTTTCTTTGTTTTATTCTCCAAGTCCAAAGTATTGTAGGTTTTGGCGAGTTGGTGCAGCCAGGAGGCCCGTCGCTCAGCAACCCCCTCTGTGAGTGTATAGTAACTCTGTTGCCCTGCATCAGCAGCACACATTCCAAGAGCTCTCTACATTGGTACCTCTGGGCGCTTGGGCTGCGCTGGCTGGGCAAAGGCCAGTGCTGTCCTACTGTTGTGCACACTACGACGGACTATACCCTACCTGGCCCCAATGCCTGGTGATTATAGCCTGCATCCATATCGTAGTACAGCAGCAGATTAGGCTATGGTCTGATGATGGCAGAGGAGTCTGCACACCCACAGGACTCGCATAAGGGAGATTTGCAAGACCCCAGCAGGCACACTGTAGTTAAAGGGAGATTTGGGATGGTCTTGGGGTTTTAAACTGTGCAGCAAGCTTCTTGACCAGTACACACGATTTGCCACGTCCGTCCGTGTGAGCCCTTTACCTGGCATATGTCTGCAGATTTTTACATTATCGAAGTGCAGCGGAGGCAACAGGGACAGTGTCGGGGCCTTTCAGACCTTTCGTTGAACGGACCCACGAGGGGGCCCATCAACGGCCTCATGTTACCAGTCAGCAGGTTTATAACACAGCAATATATTCCTTTCTAGATTTATTTCATTCTGGGGCTTTATATTTGCCGCCCTCCTTAAGGGCTGTTGGCTGAAGCACTTCCAGCTGTCCCTTCCTCCATGATGGGAAGAAGTGTCATCACTTCATTGTATTTTAACACCGGTTCCACCACTTGCTGACAAAAGGATTGCATAGCCTTTCAGGGGGCATTTAGTGTTTCAGCTCCCTTATGGCTGTCTCATGATAATCTACTATTATCGGCTGGATTGCTTTATCCCCATTACCGCAGGGTGCCTCAGACTGTTTTCCACTCTTAAGCAGGGCAGGGTCTCAACCACGATGTTGAAATGAGCCCCCAGAAATCTTCAGGCGGGCATGAAATCAACTTTATAAGCATTCAACAGGCTGTTGAAATAGCTTGCACCACTGGCCAGGGACTAAGGTCTCTGCCAAAATGACTGGGTTGCTTATAAGTGCCTAGGTGTTACATGCCCAGTGGGATGGGTATGATTTTAGAGGTTGGCGCTGGCCCGCTCCATGATCCGCCTAATACACCAGACCTATAATAAACTGCTGGGTAAGGCTTTGGCCATCTGACAAAAACATCATTCTAAACAATACCAATAGGAAAAAGGAAGCATGTGATGCCTTGAAACTGGCTTCATTCCAGAAAATCATTTAAAATGGCACGACAGAAATGGTGCGACGACGGTGGGTGTCTCTGGGCTCTTAACAAGCACAAGTCCATGTTTCGAAAGGGGGGGGTATGTGAGTGATCATGCAAACATTTAAAATGTTGTGCATGCACACTTCAGTGGCCCCCTTCGAGAGACATTATGGCTGATTGTCAGAAAACTTAAATTCCGAGTGGTTTTAGCAGTGGCATGCCTGCCTGACATGCGTAACTCTAATCCCTGCCCCCTGGGCTTCCAGTAGACCATCTTCAGGTTGCGGGGGCTGAACCTTCGAATGTTGGTAGAGGCGCCAACGTCAGATTGGAGTGAAGTTCAATGTTAAAAGCTTTTAACTCTCCCCTTGAGGAATTCTGTAAGAATGAGCCGTCTCCTGTCCCCTCCTATCCTTCCAGTCACTCCCCTGATATGATGATATAATTGGTTATTTATAACGTGCTTAATACCCAGAGGTTTCTAGCACGGGCCGGGGATCAAACCTGTGTTGCACAGTCTCCTCTTGCTTCCAAGGCGAGCACCTTGCCCTTGAGCTATCCTCCCGAGATATACAAGTGCTAACATCCCATCACCATTTCAATTGCCTAAAAATGTACGT
This sequence comes from Ambystoma mexicanum, assembly GCF_040938575.1. NCBI lineage: Eukaryota > Metazoa > Chordata > Amphibia > Caudata > Ambystomatidae > Ambystoma > Ambystoma mexicanum. The sequence continues at coordinate 97,714,939 of NC_090936.1, read as the reverse complement.
GTAGGAGCGCAGTTGCTAACGATGAGCTGCTTTACCTTAGTAACTTAGGGCCTTTGTTAACAGTACAGCCCCTGTACCATTTATGGTCTGATTCAGTCCTGCCTGCCAAGGGTCCTGTTGGTGAGCCAGGTCAAATTACCATAGCCCACAATTTCAGGGGGTGGGGTGACATGTTGGGAACTAAACCCCATTTTCTCAGTGGTCCGTGCGCTACTGTCTGCACTACTTTTTTCACCTGAATATTTACTTTGGTTGTAGCTGGGGTGTAGGGCCTCTTTACCCTGGTGATGAGCTGTCAAGAGTGGGTGATGCTTAGTCACACATTCAGCACAGAAAAATTAGATTTTAAAAGACTATTGCACTGAGTAAGCAATTTAGGCAGCTATCTTATTTGCAACAAAGACGGCATAACTGCTTTAATATAACAGCACAACATAGATTCAGAGTTAATGAACAATGCACACATGAGGGCATTTAAAAAACGTGTACCACGCCCCTGTACCCCACCTCAGAAAACCTTCAAAACCACTAACCCCCTCCACCTGGCGACCCTTAAGGCCCGCTCAGCCAACAAACACTCCTCTGACATCTTTCTCCTTCTTGAAAACATTGACCTCGCAATTCTCTCTTACCGAGCCTTCGTTCAGTGCCAGCTCTGTCACTGCCTTTGACTCCCTCATCCTTGATGGCTTCAAGTTATCTCCAAGCCTCAACCTCACTGCACAGACGGGGTGGTTGCCTTTATCTTCCCTGAGTGGGTTCCTGCTTCTATTTTACCTATCCAGACCTATTCTTCTTTTGAAAGCCTGGTTTGCAAGTTGGTCACCTCTTCCACCTCCACCGTGACCATTGCTACCACCTCTTGGCCTCCAGGTGCCGCCTCCCTATTCCTCTCTGAATGGGATGACTTCTGCTCATCTTTATTTTCTTCCACTTCTAACCTTCTCGGAACTGGGCGATTTCAACATTCAACTGGAATCCCCTGGCTCTGCAACCAATCTATTCACTGACCTCTGCTCCTCGCTTTCCCTCTCCATTCTCCCTTCTGGGCCAACCCACACAGCTGGACACACTCTGGATGCCCTCATACACTCTAACCTCTCTCTCCCACCACTAGTCTCCCCTCTCTCCTGGTCTGACCACTCTCTCCTCACATCTGGGTCCCATTGGCTCCCTGACTGCCCCCCTAAAAGTTGCACCAACCTGGCCCAGTGAAACGAGTGACCGGTGCCTGCCTTTGCCGCCACCTTCATCCCCCCACCTCTGACTCTACCACGACTCTGCTTTCAGCAAGCTCCATATTACCACCAACACTCTTGACATTCTTGCCCTAGTCTTGATACCCAACTTGCAGCCCTGAAACGAACATGCAGGGCAGCAGAACGGAAGTGGCTAACCTCGGGCTCATCTCTGACAAACTGGCCTGCTGCCTGCTCCAACGGCAATACAGACTTGCCATCCGTCCAAAGAAAAGAGCCCACATTCAAGTGCAGGTCTCTGGCGCATCCAATAACTCGGCTGAACTTTTCAAAATCTGCAGGGAACTAGCCATCCCCTCCGCAGTCTCCCCCCTCTCCTTTCCAGGCTCTCTGCAATGCACTGGCCTCACACTTTGCCACCATAAATCAGGACATTCTGACCTCCCTTTCTACACTCACAACCCATCTCACACCGCCCCCTCCTCACCACTCCCCCTAACCCCTCCTTCTCTCCTGTCACACCTGAGGAAGTTACCAGAGTGTCTGCTTCATGAAGGTCTCTTCTAAACAGGTCTCCCCTTGCTCATCCAGGACCATCAAGGATAACATTGGCTTGCTTGCCTCGGCTCTCGCTGAATTCTGTAATCACTCTCATCACTGGATCTTCCCCCTCCCCCTTAAGCACTCCCTTGTGCGTCCACTCCTGAAAAAACCTTCCTCTGACCCTACCTGTTCTACCAGCTATCGCCCTATCTCCATAACCCCCTTCCCTGGGAAGCTGCTTGAGAAGTTGGGCTTGCCCCAACTTAACTCTCACACTGAACTTGTTGGTGGCCTCCACGACCATCAATCTGGATTCCGAGCATCCAGAGGCACGTAAACTGCTCTTCTGAACTGCTGTGAAGAACTGCTCGCATCTCCGGACTCCAACTCCCAAGCTGTCCTTGCCCTTCTTGACCTCTCCTCTGCAATAGACACATTTACAATTCCATCCTCGTACAAAGGCTCCACGATACACTTGGTATCTCGGAACGGGTGGATTGGCTATCCTCTTTCCTCACTAACCGCTCTTCCCAAGTCACCCTGGCCCCTTCTCTTCTACTTCTATACCTGTGGTGTCCTCCAGGGTTGAATCTACCCCTGGCTCTTGAACATCTACCTTGCTCCCCTCCTCCTTCTTATCCAACTTCCTGTGTTACGCAGATGACACACCACTCTTCAGACTCCCTGCTGACCCTCTTTCACCCTCGATCATCCATGTCTGCCTATCTGCCATCCAGTCCTGGTGCGCCTCCAATGATCTCTGCCTCAACGCCTGAAAAACTGGGACCCCTGCTCCCGCTTTCTTCCCCTCACTCTGGCCGTCCTCCTTGGGCTTTAGCCCTGCTCCTTCAACTGAAGCCAGTAACCTTGGAGTCCTTCGACTCCTCTCTCCTTCCTCCTTACACTCAGGACATTGCCAAGAAATCCCACTATCGGCTCTTGCTTTTCAAAGGCATTCTAACTTTTCTCACTATCTGTCAGAGGCTCAATGTGACTCGAGCGCTAGTTCTCTCGGTTCCATGTAATAATGTCCCTGCAAAAATGTCCCTGTTTTTTTGCGTAGACATTATTACATTGAACATGCGGGGGACACCCCTGCAACCCCTGAATTGAGTATTTTTTTTTTTTTTTTACAAGTGGAGCAGGGGACTTCCCCTTACATAGTGTCACCATATATAATGTCGCCAATGGCTTTTCCCGGCGACATTATGTATGTGGACTTTATTACTTGATACTGTACTCTCTAGACTGGACTACTGTAATAGCCTCCTCCTGAATCTTCCTTCCTCCACTATTTGACCCCTTCAGTTTATCTAGACTAGGGCAGCGAGACTTGGCCTTAAGCCCAGGGACTGCATCTCTCCTGCACTACAGGTCTTCACTGGCTCCCGGTTGCTGCACAGGTTAAATTCAAATCCCTATTCATCATCCACCAGGCTGTCTGGGCCTGGGGACGATACTATCTTCAACTTCATCTCACTAAATACTCTCCCTCTAGACCACTTTGCTCTTTTGGCACCAACTCATTGCGTGTAAACCGTTTTGCAAAAAAAAAAAAGGGCAGGGGGCTCACTCATCACTTTCCTCTGCAGGCTCCATCCTTTGGAATAGCCCCCCCTCCCGCTGCACCTTGAGCAGGATCTTCTCAAATTCCGGAAGCTCTTTTAAGACTTTCCTCTTTTCCTCCTTCTCTCCTTTGCTAATCCCACAATTGCTGAATCTGTGTCCTTGGCCCTTATGCATCTTCAGGGCCTTGACCTCCCACACCAATTCTTCCAAGCCCCTGTCTACCCACAGCACTTCCCTCCACTCTGAAGACTCGCACTTACTCCTCCCGTGGCCCAGGCCGTGTAGCACTCAACATTCCTACCACCTCATCCATGGCACACCCACAAGCTCTGGCTTGCACATTCTGAATTCTAACAAGGCATAGAAGGTTCGTCCCTCTTCCGCCTCTGCTCTTAATATTGTGTTGTAATGTATTTCCCTCCCCTCCCACCATGTGGGCTCTTTGAAACAGTATATTCTAATTGTATAAGTGCCCAACAAGCAAACAATAAATAATGAAACGATTAGGAGATGGGGCGGTAGTTGGAGGGGAGGAGGGGGCTTTCCGGATTTCGAATCTGTAGGCTCTCGTGTGTCTCGCAAGATTGGCTTTGTTTTGGGGAAGGGGTTGGTCCACCAATGGCGTTCCAGGCGAAGGTTGAGGGTTTTGAGGGATTTGAGGCAAGGGCTGAACCACCTGGGGGAAGGACCTGTGCAGTGGCAAGGGGGTTTTGTGGGGGTTAAGGGTGATGGAGCTTCAGAGCCATTGGTTGAAAAGGTCTGGGGAGGGGGGCTCCTCCTTGGGGGGGAATGGGAATGGAGGTGTCTTGACTTGCCGCGTCGTGAAGAGTATATGGGCCTCTGTCCCCAAGTTCCCCACAGGGAGAGAGAAAACTACTCCCTGTGCGAGCCTTGAGGCCACAGGTGGTTGTTTTGCAGGATCGGATGCCGCCGAGGACCCCAGAGCTGTTGGAAGGAAGTCAGGAATTAGCACAAACAAGCACATTACTTTCAAACAATGTAACTGAATTCCAAAAAGGGCTTACCTAAATTCAATGGAAAGGGGCTAGGAACTCTGAGGCTATGGTGCAAGGGAGCGTCAGCAATCCATAAAGCCTAGCGCCAGAAAATCAGCGCTGGCTACACACCTGTGTGATCCTTTAAGTATTCGTGGTACTATGGTAATCGTGGAATACTTGGAGGCACCGTAGCAGTTCAAGGAAAAAACTCGAAGACAGTCCAAAAACAATCCAATGGTCAAATCCGGGCAGCGATGGGTAAGTGACAAAGCAGAGAAGTGGAATCTGAAACAATCTGTTAAGTTAGCCAAAAACCAAAGGTCCGTAAATCCGAGCAGAAACCAACAGTATCCAAGGAGCAAGAATAACCAGTCCGTAATCCGTAAGCTGAGGTCTTTATCCAAAGAATCCGAGACGTGATTCGAGAACGCCGAACAGTGTCGTGGAAAAAGCTTTGAAGCGGCGATTGATTCAAATGGCCCTTCTTTTATGTCTGCCGACTCCCGATCACGTGAGCGGAGCTCGGGGTACGTGATCGGGAAGTTGGCCCGAAACCAGGAAGTGGTTGCGATCGGCTGCTCCAGCCCGCTCGCAATCTCCATGGCAGTTGCCACTGGAAACGAGGGAACTAATGAAGTCGCCCTCTGACTGAGCCTTGGAACAATTGCTGATGACGCCTCCCCCGCACCACAGGTAGCGTGACATTATGAGGAGCTGACCGTGACTTGGGGAGTCTAGCTGTGCTGTGTCGGGGAATCCCCGGGGGTGAGAGCGCGAGTGCCCCTATCCCTATGAGCATGATTGTTATGCAGAGCGGTGTGCATGAGGGTAACTTTCCTACTGCGCATGACAGGAGGAGAGTAGGGAGGAGGTTAAATCCAGGTAGATGGTTACCTTGCTCTAGGGGGGATACTCTGGGAGACGGCAGAGGGTTGTGGGGAGGGAAGGCGGGGGCTAAGGAGAGGGATGTGGGCGGGCATCGGGGCTAAGAAAAGGATAGCAATGTGATCCGTCCAGATGAGGGGTTGTGTGCTACGGTATGAGATCATGTTGGACGTGCTGAACACTACGTCTAGGGTGTGACCTGCAATGTGGGCGGGGCCTGAAATGAATTGAGACAGATTGAGGGCTTGAAGGTTGTGAAGTAGATGACCAGTCATGGGGCTGGAGGGTGGGGGTGTCGAACCAGATCTTGTAGTCCCCTAAAGAGTGAGATTGGGATGAGATCAAGATGGCCAATAACGAGTTGCTGTCTGCGAAGCTTGTTATGGCCCAGGGGTCTGTAAAGGAGGAGGTAGCAGAGGTAGAAGGGAGAGGATTGGAAGTTGGCTAGCAGGGATTCGCATTCATTCTTGCAGGATTGGGCTAGGACAAGGGGGGGGGGTGAAGGAGGTTAGGGCGGTTAAGAGAGAGGGCATGGACAGAGTTGGGCAGAGGGGGTAGGGATATAGGAGAGGAGGAAGAAGTGGGGTTGAGGGTGTAGAGGGGGAAGATTGCTAGTAGGCTTGTGAGTGGAAGGTCTTTGTTCCTGGGCCAGCGGGAGGGTGCCGGGGGGGAGGGCTGTGGGTGAGGGTGGAGGGTCCAGGTGGAAGTTTTGGCCAAGGCTGTGCGGGCTGTGCAAGTACAGACAGCAGTGGATTGGGCAGTGAGAGAATGGAGGGATGGATGCCGGGGGAGCAGGGCCTAAAAAGTGTAGACAGACTTGGAGTCACCAATTGAAAAGAACCTTAAGCAAAAAAATGGTTGCTCTACAGAATTGGGCTGAAAATGGCTACCTTGCAAGATTAGTATGCATACAAATAAGGCTGACTAACTTACTTGTGCAAAATGTGGTTAACGCAGTTTGGCCAAGATGTAAGCTAAGTCTACCCTAGACCATTAGGCTAAGTGCAAAATATAGCTATTGAACACAAGTGGGCTAAAGGCTTAATATGGCTAACTAGTGTATAGGGGATAAATGCATGTTGACAAATGATATTGGGTATGAACAGTGGCGACTGCAGTAATGGCTGGACGCCCCACCACACTTACCTTATCAGTCGCTGTAGGCTGTCTGCATCAGACGTCTCGGGTGAACACAGGCAAACACGGATTAGAGCTGCTCAGTAGGGAACTGCCCTTTGCCTCTGGCCCTTAGCTGGGGGCTGCTTGAGCAGGGGCTGCCCTGGGAGGTTCTCATAAAAAGGTCACATAGGCCAATCCAGGGGCGGAATGGGAGGTGGGAGACTGGGAAAAGCAGGAAGCGGGCAGCAGGGAAGGGGAGAAGTGCAGAAAAGTGCTAAACAGAAAATAAGTAACAAAAAGAACTGAGTTCAGAGTGGAAATAGGCACATTAGAGAGCTTCACTTGCCCTAAGGCGTGCACAGGAAAAGTGTCACGGGGCTGCACCAAGGGGACTAGACCCTCTCTGATTTTGGTCTAGCCCAATCGGGGGGTGTGATGCAAAGTGTTCATATTATGCCTTCACAGCTGGGTTATTTAAGATGCTGGTAGCTGTGAGCACGCTCCCCAGAGTTCCACAATACATTCTGTCCATTTGTGTACACAGATCCTCCAACTTTTCCTTCCCTTGCCTTCCTGAGAATCTCATCTATGCTTCACCCACATCCCAACTTTGCTCATCCTACCACTACTGAATGTTCCACCATATTCCTCCTTTACCTCTGACGAGCAAAGCTCTTCCACTCCATAACTTATGGCAGAAGTCTGTATACAAGTTCCACATAACCTATCATATGCAGCATTTTTGTTATTGCTACACAGAGCTGACCACTCGCGCAAGGCTCTAAACTCAGTAACTCAGTAACTCTGTCAGTCCCCCTGCATTGTGTCTGACGTAAGTGATGCCTGGAGTCACTACATTACCCCCTTATGTCTAATAAATGTTCATTTCAGAACCTAACTCTTGTACCTTTTTATATAATCTTTCTTGCCTTGTGGGCCTCAAATCGCTTATTATTTGTCACTCCCTTGTTCTTCTTTGTGTGTCCCTCTTTGTGGCAATCTGTATCGCTTACGTAGTAAATTATAAATAGTCTGTGAGTTGGCGTCACGGACCTGGCCCTGGACTGGTTGACATCCTTGCTCTCTGACAGACCTTCTCAGGTTCAACTCGGCCCCATCCTCTCCTCCACAACTCTCCACCTGCGGTGTCCTTCAGGGCTTCATCCTCCCACTGGGGCTCTTCAACATCTACCTTGCCTCTCTGGCCAGTGGTCGAAGTGTACAAAAAGAAGTAGTGGAACTATGTTCCCTACTGGTCTGCACCGCTACCCACAAACCCCATCGCCATGCCCCCTTCCATGCACAATACAAACCCCAAAACACATGTGCCTGATGTTTAAGGGAACGTCCAGTGCAGTGCACTGAAAGTGCATGTTTCAACTTCTTCCTACACTTTTATTTCAAAACAACAAAACCGTTCCAGAACAGGTTCTTTTTCAAATAAAAGTATAGGAACGGTAAAACTTAATTAAAAGAAGTAGAGGAGCACCGCTCCTGCCCACTGTCTCTGATCCACCTTCTCTCCTCACTTCCAATGTTGTGGATCACTCGCTACTCTCCTTCAAGCTTCCCCCCCCACTTGCACTTCCTCTCTCATCCCGGACTACTTTTCTGGCATGGTGCACTGCTAACAAACCCTGCGTTAATGCTAGTAAGACTGAGGTCCTTCTCATTGGAACCCCTATGCCCTCCTTCCCTCCTACGCTCTGGCTGCCCTCCATGGATCCCCTCCCCACATCCTGCGAGGCAAAAAAAAAGGGTGTCGCCTTAGTCACCCCTCTCCTTCTTCCTCACATCGCAGGCCTTGCCAAGAATGCCCACTTTCAGCTGCACTTCCTGAGGCACTGGTCCTCTCTAAGCTGGACTACTGCAACAGCCTCTTCCTCAATCTACCTTTATCCTCCCTTGGCCCCCTTCAACTAATCCAGATTAGGACTGCAAGATTGATTCCTGTCCTCATGCCCAGGGACCACATTTCTTCAGCCCTAAAATCTCTCCACTGGCTCCTGGTGGCTGTGAGGATCAAGTTCAAGATCTGCATCATCCACAAGGCTTTCTGGGGACTAGGACTCTGCTACATCCAACTCCTTCTCCCTAAATACCTCCCTGCTAGCCCTTCGGTCTTCTAGCTCCAACTCTCTGCAGATCAGGCGTTTCTCCAAGCAGACAGTGGGGGTAGATCATGCTCTTTGGCTGGAGCCTCCCTCTGGAAAGGCCCCCCTCCCCCGCTCAGGCTTGAGCCGGATCTCCTCCAGTTCGGAAGCTTCTCAAGACCCTTGTTTTCTCTTCTTCCTTCTCTCTCCCTCCCTTGCTAATACCCCCCTCTGCCACATTGCCTGGCTGCCTGTACCCTTCTGAGTCCTACAGGGCACCAGGCCTTCCTCTACCCCAGCACGCTCCGGTCTGCCTGGACCCCCCCTTTCCCCTCCAACCTGCACGGGCCCCCTTTCCATGATATTAGCCTTTTCCACACCTGTCCCAGCACGTGTGGTCCTCACTTCCTGCATCCCATGGCACTTGGCCACCTGGCCTCTCCTTAGCACTTGCCTTGCACCGGGGGCCCACTTCATGCCCCTGCATTCATATGGCTCAATTTTCCTCCCACCCTAGCATATTTTCCCTTCCACCCTGACAGACACTCCACCCCTCACCTGCCCCCCACTCCGCCTCCACCCCTGCACTTCTTGTTCACTACACGTGCACGATCCGAATGACCAAAGACCTAGTAGGACCGTTGTTTTCTCATCTGCCCCCTCCCCACCCCTTTGTCTTGTGGCGCCCTAAAAACGCCATTTGACGTATAATAAAAAATGTTCTTAAAAATCTCGGTTTCTGATTTTCCTTTGTTCTGCTGATGGCATATCTTCTCCATTCTCTTCAGAGCATTTGTTTTCAGAACTGGCTTCACTTGCTCCCGTTGCTTGTGTACATTTTTCCTGTTTGCTTTCATGCAGTGCTGAGCCTTCCAGGTTCCGCTTATTCCCATCCATAGTCTCTGCACTGCTCTTTCACCTTGTGTACGTTTATCGGTGCAGTGTAGTGGGATCGTTTCCTTGACTTATGTGAGGGTATTTTCACATTCACCTTGTCCACCTTGCTGGAGGTCGTGACTTTGACTGCTTTTCCTGGATCATGGATTTCCTTTCTCCTCTGTTACGTATCATACCAGCTTTTACCATGTTGGGTTTTGGTTAACTGAAACCCATGTGCGAGATTATGGATCTCCCCTGCCCCCCCCACCCAGGAATGGAGATGTTCCTGTTTCACTGTTTGGCGTGGTCATGTGAGCCACTACTCCACTACAGTAGAGTCCACCCAGATATGCAGCGTGTATTATATCTATCTGTTCAGCCTCTCAACCTGTCCGTTTCGTTTTAAAGAGTATAGCATGGATTTCTTGTGCCTGATTTACTTTCTTCTGTTGTGAACTGATCCACATCCTTCACCTAGTATGTGAGGCTTCCTTGTCTCCTGAATATTTCCTTACGAATCCCAGTGTTCTCTTGTACATGCATTTTATTTACATCCATTTGGATGTAGAACCCATCAAGACATTAGTATGTCTGTTGCTGTTTCATCTAGAAACATGTGCAAGTCATGGGGAAGAGCAGGAGAAGAGGATAATGGAGGTGAATGCGGTCGTGTTTTTCCGCAGGACCTTTTCATTGTGGGAATAAAAGGAGGGATGAGGGGGCACTGGCTGATGAGCCACTGTCTTCTCGTGCAAGTGTTGTACCGCAAACAGGGCCTTGGTCGGACCATGTTAGTTACCAGTGATGAGCGTGTATAAGCCATGGCTCAATGTCGTGGCCACGGTCTTCGCCCAAGGTCCGTATGCTGCTTTATTTAGCCTAATTGTTGTAATGGAGACCATGGCAAGAGGTAAGATGGAGCATAATTTACAAAACCCTTGCAATTAAGCAAAAAATATTTAGTCAATAGACCGATTTATCGCAACAAAACCATTAAACTTAGGTGAGTGTGGGAAGTAATGTTAATGGAGCTTAACTTGTTGCTTGGCCTATGAGCACATAATTAAGATCACAAAAGGAATCCATAATGAGATCAGTGACATCAAGATAAACCTCTACCAGAGGGGCCTGGGGAAGATTTGGGTGTCTTGGAGTTAGTCACTAGACACGTCTGCTGAATTTCATGTGGTTTGTTGCCGTACATTGATGCATCTTACACTCAACTTGTTACCCATTCACACATATGTAAACCTTTTTATATTACCAAAACTGAACTTAACCACATTGAGGACCCATGTGCTACATTGGTCTTATAAAATTGTTGTCCTGCCTGGAACACATCTCACTTTGCTGCTCAACATTTGGAAGAGATGCTGGTGGGTTCTCTTTGCTATCGTTCTACTGTGCAGCAACCCGCTTGTCTCAATTCTGTTATCCCCTTGGGGCCACCAGTACTGTTTTCTATTCTTTGTTTTGGGAGAGTTACCCGTGTGTGTCTGGTGGCTGCACAGGGGATCATTACATTTCTCATCGCCATCCCTTTGAGCTATATCTCAGAATTCTGAATTCTTCCCTGTAATTGTGGAGTTCATTTTGTAGAATACTTTGTCCAGACCGTCTTTTCTTGGTGAAGTGGATCTAGTTTGAGCTGTTGGTGATGGTCTTTTAAGGCTTGACGGCTTGCTGGAATTCATCCATTCCGCCAATAACTGTTGCTACTCCGCCGCTTTTGTTCAGGTAATTCATTTTGGTCTTTCTGTCTGCAGCCTCAACAATCTGCTTGTCGTTTTTTGACTCCCTGGGTGTGCTGAATTTAGAAATTGTACTCCCGCTTTTTTCTATGCTAATCCCATCAACCTAGCTTTTTGGTTTCACATGTTTCTTGCTCACATGATCTCGACTAAAACCGTATGACTATCCACAGCAGCCTGAACATTCGCCCCGTATACATGCCATCTTTTTTTCGTTAAAGTATTGCCGATGTCTCAGTTAAAACTTTGAAGGCAAATACAACGGTGTACGCTTTTTTATCTGCTTGCATTTATGATGCCCCTATGTCAGACACCCTGCCCTCTACTGCTGTTGATTTAACTGTTAAATAGCTTTGATATGATTAAAGGCGTAGGTGGCTTGTCCATAACGGGTGACATGGCACCGATCCATCGCCCATTATGCATGAGCCAAGGCAGCCCATTGAAAATAGTGAGTGCTCCCTCGGGCAGAAGTGGCTAAGGTAGTGCATTTGCAAAGGCTTCAGTACCCCAGCCTGCACTCCCAATGGACTGTACAAGGCCTGGGGCGTTTTGCTCCTCCGCTTTGCATGGCACATTGGGGATGCAGGCTTTGGGTACTGCAGGGCTGAATGCATGTTGGAACCACTTCTGAGCAACCAGGAAACTCTGATTCTTGGTTCATGTTGCATTGGGGCCAAAGGACCATCTTGCCAGGCAGCATTTGGTGTCCAGGCCGTCTGAATGTAAGAAAATAAAAAGCACGCGTGCACGCCTCGAAGCATGTGCTTGCACATGAATGAGTGTATGCTTTATGAATACCTGGGCCGCCTTGTGTGCCAGAAGGGGAGTGGTACTCTTTGTGGGGTCTCTGTTTGGGTGGGCCTACATTGGTGCAGCCACCCTAGTTTTTTTTATTTTTTTTATTCTTTAGTGGCATGGCATGATCTTTTTACTGGCAAAGACAATGGGAGTATATTTTTTTATTATGAGGGAACACTGGCATAGATTTGCGGGGCATGCTGTTTTATAATATTACTGGTATGATGGGCTAAGCAAACTTGAATATTTGTATCTGACAATATTGGCATATGTTGGTGCAGCCAACATTGTGGGCAAAGGCATCATGAAAATGCTTCGCTGCACATGTGTATAAACAAATCCGTTTGTAAACTGCGTGGCGGAGTTCCAGGCTGAGTTGGAGGCGGTTACTAGCAGGACGCTGTGCGTGCAGGAGGCTGTTTTCATTGATAATTCCCTGTGAGCAGATTTGCAGGTGTAGCCAGTAGGTACTCAGGGAACCCGCGGAGCGAAGCGGAGTTCGAGGCTGAGTTGGACACAATTACTGGCATTTGCTGGGTTTAGGTAGTAAGTCTCATTTGGATTTTCAACTACCATGACTCTGTCCTTGACTCTGAATTGTCCTCAAATAAAGTCTGAATACTATTGGCTGGAGTATAATTATCGGCCGTGTGCCTGGGGACTGCAGGGGGTTCCCGTTCGGCTTCTCCCTTTGACCTAGGACCGGCGTGGCTCCAACGAGTATTTTTTTTTTTTTTGTTTTCCTTTCTGGCTGATAGTAGAAGGGTTAGCTAAGGTTACTATCCAGAGACTGCAGGGCACCCTTGTTTGGGGTTGCCCTTTGATTTGGAGAACACAGTGCGGTGCATCTTTGCTCTTGGGAGCTCGATTTGTTTGTGACTGGGGGAACTCGACGAGGCCATATTTCCCAAGTGCTTCCCTGGGATCATAACTGGTCGGTCCTATTGAAGTAAGCCCCATTCAATAGAATGAGGTCAGGGCTACAGAGCCAGGCTGGACAAGATCTACTAGCTGGCAGTGGCATTATCAGTGTAATTGAGAAACGGATGGGGGGCTTGGATATGCTGAACTCTATTACTGAGGGCCCCCCTCAGGTATCGATGACTTTGTGCACATTTTCGCCAGTGCCCTCCACCCCCTAAGTGATGCTGAGGCAGGGGGAGGGTCAAGCCAGGGGCCAAGCCCTGCCAGTTCTTCAACTGACACTAATCCCGGATGACCAGTTAAATCCTGGCTCCCCTCCTTCCACTCTGTTCGCCCAAGCCGATATCCATCTCTTCAGCAAGCGGACGTTGGCTAGCTCTGTAATGCATGTCTTTGGATCAGCATAAGACTCCTAGATCCACCCCGGGGTCCAGGCCCATCTCTGGACAATGGGTCATGGACCACTATTTTATCAAGGCTGCTACAACTAGCACAGCACTTAAATCATTCCCAGCTATGAAAGGTAAAGTGATGTTAGACCATTCGGTTATGAACTTGCATACTAATTTTTGTGGACTTTAGGATCTTATGGACATTAGCATCATTGAACTTGCCGATCAGGCGGAAGAACAAGAGGCAAACTATGATCTACTTGTGCGTAATCCAAGTGTGGTGCAATAAACATGCGATGCTTCACTACAGGATTCACCAACGGCTCTTGCTAACCTGCTTGACAGGTCCAACTTTGGACAGGAACAAGAGTGTCCTGCCCAATCTTAGGTTTCGGGGGCTTTTGGTGCTCAGTTATTCCTCGGCTTTACACCATACTTGGAGGAAGATTGATGAGCGTATTTGCCTGACTCACCCCACTGTATCCGCACTGAACATGGCCCAGAGTTAATTAGTTTCCTTGTACGACAATATTTGGGCAGAACTGAAATCCACTAATGGGTGTCCTGTCAAATGTTTGAATCAAAAGGATCGAATCACCTTTTGATCGACAGTAAAAGGACCGAAAAAAAGGATTGAATTTTTTTAAAATGTATTTATTCATATCTTTTTTTAGTTTAGCATGTATAAAAAACTTATTATAAAAGGAAAACAGGGGGCTGTGGGGGGAACCCCCCCTTCCCCCCATAGAAAAAAAATTCGATCCTTTTTTTTTACCTATAACCCCACTAATGCAGTGTTGGCAGAAGTCACTATTAAACTGGAGGAGATTGGGGCTGAAATAGTGTGGGAATGGTGGTCCAGGCATAAAAGTGGTGGGGGCGGAAACATCCGAGTCAGAGATTCTGTGGACATAATTTAAATTTCTGACAATGCCCCTGCAGAGGATTTTCCTAGTTATCCCACTTCTAATCTGGGTATTTGTATGAACCCAATCTCAACAAGTCCGCCCCCCTCCCCCACACACCCTTGGCTCTTTGGGGAGCCCACCAATTATTGATCTTACTAAAGAGTTCCCTTTGGGTGGGGGTGGGACCGCAGAGGTGGGGTGCATTTTTATTTTTATTTTTGTGGCTGCAACAGCTCTCGTGGCTCCTCCCTCATCCCCCAAATTAATGTTAAAAAAAGTTAAATTGGCTAAATGTAAACTGGGGGCCAGAAGGAAACGTATCTTTACTCTTAGAGCTGCCCATAGAACATTATTTCGCTCCAGGTTGTCCCCAGTCATAGAGCATGGAACATTGATTCTGGAGGCCCTAATCAAAGCCTTGTCTGTTGATTCCACGGCTCAAACAGATCCTAACCTCCTGGGTTGCCTGGGTGGGGCCGACTCTAGTGTAGCCCAGGTGGATTCTGCCTTTTTGGCTAAAGCCCCTATGAATATAGGTTATAGCGGGGACCACCTTCTGGGAATAGAATTGAAGGGCGGGGCGACTGACCTGGCGATTAAAGATCTGTTGGTACTGCCTCAACCCCCTAGGTCCTTGGGTGGGGGATCTGAGTCTGTGTCCAATTGGGGTTATTTCCGATCGGATTGAGTCCATCTGGGGTCCATGTGAGGGTGGGCGTCCACGTCAGCACCACCTTGTCAAAAACCCTGGGAAGGGAACTATTTGTCCCCATGTGGAATGTAGGGGAAGAAACAATATGAACAGATACCTATTTGGGAAAGAACAGTTGGTGCACCCAGTTTGATTGACATACCAAAGGACATGGGGGCGGGTAATCTTGGGGAAACCGCCTGCCATCACAAATACTGGTGTGGGTCCTATGAATCTCAGGTTGGGTTGTGGAAGTGGTAAGTCGAGGCTAGTGGACGTTCCACCAACTATCCCAGAGTAGCCTCGGGGTGAAGGACCTGCTTCAGCGACTGTTACCCTACCGTTTACGTCCTGAGGGATACCCCCTAATGAACAGCAATCAATAGCATGGGGGCCGCGTATGACTTCATTAAGCTCACAATTGGGTGATCCACCTAGTGTAAAAACTAGGGGAGCCTTGGGCCTGAGGTTGATGGACAAACGCATTAACCAGGGGCCCCAACAAATTAAAATGACTAGCATGCTAAGCCCTAATTACCCGATATGCCTCAATCGTTCAAACATTTTGTCCATTTTCTCTGAAATTGCCTCTCTGGCACTGGTGGCCTCGACTGACATCTGGAGAGTGGCCTTCCCTGAAAGAGATCATTTGGATAGCTGGATCATTCACCCGAATTCTCCCCTCGAGAAGGAGCTGATCCTCGCACAAAGTGAAGGCCTTCTTAAGCTAGGATTTGAAGTTGAACCAATGGATGTGGTGAAGGGGGAGGAGGGACCTTGCTCTAAAGGGGACAGGCAGAGTACTGTGCCCCCCAAGTGGCTACTGAGAATGTGGGCTCTGGGAATGGAAAAGGTGGTTGTAAAGAAATAGACTGGGCTACTATATTCTCCTCCTTGTGGCACTGGTCCCGTAAAGCACCAACTGGCATAGGCACCGCATGGGGTAATCTTTCGCCTTGCCTAAAATCCTGGAATAACCGGGGCAATACCCACCTTTTCCAACCCGCTCGGCCTAGACAACTTGAGACTAGCCAACTGTATATGTCTACAAGAAACATGGATGACCTCCATATCCATTTTGGATGGCTATAAGATCTCCCAATCGGCCAAGGAAAGTGCATGTGGGAGGCCTTCAGGGGTCATGCTTATTGCGATGGAAAACTCCTTGGGTCTGAGTGGACTAATCATTGATAACTTGCCATTTGGCGTCTTGGGGGTGGGTTTCTCCTCCGTAGATGGCATGGTAAACATCTTGGTTATCAACATATATTGGCACAAGGGTATCGCACAGGTGGATGCCTTTGTAGAGAAAGTGTCATATTATTGACTGGTCTGGGGGGTTCTCGAATGGGAGAATTATAGTGGTGGGTGACAATGCAGATTGTGAATTCCAGCATTCCCCTTGGGATCTTGATGGGATTCCCTACTGGTCAAACAGGGAAGCAACAGTTGTGGCGAATTTGGTATGTGTCTCTAGGGGGACGGGGCCTGCAGCCATTAGTGGGGAGGAAATCTGAACATCTTCAGGAAACTGATTGGCATACATGGCATAGGGGTAACAGTTCCTCCCTTCTGGACTATATCTACCTAGACACCTTCCTAATGAATCACTGCTTATCATTTGAAGTGTTGCTAATTGACTGGAGATCATTCTATCTTAACACCAACCTTCAACTTGATATTGAACTCCAGGGAATCCCGGCTTCAGCCCCTGGTAGTTGCCAATGTGGCTGGCAAAGCAGTGAGATGGACGGACATTAATATCTGCCATTTGAACCAAAAACTAAGGGATGCACTCCATTTATCCACTCTCGAGTGGAAACTAAATAACTTTAATGCGAGTGAGTTTCAGATGTTTATAGGTTCCTTGTCTCTGGGCTCTTCCCTAGGACTAGTATTGGGGGGGAAAGGACCTGCCAGACCTGCTGTTCTAATGGGGAGCTGAAACACAACCTCTAGCACCCTGATGCTCGGATGATGCTGGGGGTTCCGATTAATGCTGAGGTTAGTGCCTTCTGGCATCTAGTGAATGGACAGGATCCAAACTATGTAGTTGCCCAGCTCAACTCTATATTGGAGCAGGAATGGGTTGAGTTCTCGAAGAGGTACGCTGGCCTTTCAGATGGCGCTACTTTGGATCCCCCTTAGACATTATGCCATACACTCCCTGATTTCCCAATGCAAAAGATCTCGAGCCCGGGCCCTAATGGCCTAACTAATAACACGTTTAAGGCTGATCAAAACATCTGGGCGAACCTATTATATTTAGAATTTAAGGGCATCATTTCCACTGGGTTAACACCTGATTCCTGGAGTACGGCCCATGTGGTTCCCATCTTCAAGTGTGGAAGCCGGGTGGACCCAACTAATTATTGGCCTATCTCGCTCATTGACGCCAATTGTAAAATCTTCTTGGCATTCTTGCTCTCACATCCTGAAGAATGGGCTAGACTGGCCCATTCTCTTGACCAATTCCAGACTGGCTTTAGAAAGGGCCACTCTACTAATATCAACTGTCTTGTCCTCAGATGCTTGCAGGAAGAGGCTTGGAGGTCACTTAAGGGCTGTACATATATGGCCTCGATTGACCTATCAGCCACATTTGATTGTGTGGACCCGGGTGGGAAGTACGGGCTAAACTGGCCAAATGGGGCATGCCGGGGGGGGGGGGCTCTTGAGACCTATCAGTGGGGTTTATGAGAATTGTGGGATCCAAGTCTGTCTTAGTCAAAAGGGCGCTACCTACCGGAGAAGATCTTACCTGGGGTCGGACAGGGTTGTATTCTTGCTCCCTGGCTGTTCAACCAATATTTGTCGGATGTTGCGCTCCCCCTTGCGAAGGAAGGTTTAATTGCCCCCAAGATGGGCCAGGTGGAAATCATATGGCTTGCATATGCAGACGACCTCCTGATCTTTGATCTAACTAGGCTCGGTCTACAGCGGCTATTAAATAACTTTGCGAGTTACGCCAAAGATAATGGGCTCCTTATTAACCCTAACAAAACTAAAATCCTCACATTTAATGAAACGAGGGTGAAGACCATCAGGCATGCTGGTTTCATTGGAGGAATGCCTTTGAAACTCTCGGAAAGTGTCAGGGACTTGGGTTTTAACTTTGCTGCTCATAAAGGGTCTAAAATAGCCACTGAGGCCCTGCTTCATAAGGCAAAGCTTTTGGAATCTCAGATTGTCAAAATCGACCGTAAGTTCGGTAGATTCTCCCTTAAACCTGCCCTAATGTTTTTTGAGGGGAACATTGTACCGAAACTGAATTATGCCCTGGAACTAAAATCTGATGTGCACAAAACCTTGGACAAAATTGAGGGCAGAATTTGCAGGAGAATATCCAGTGTTACAAATGCAGTGCTGCGACCAGCTATACGGTTTGAATTGGGTATCACCTCCCTCTGGGTAAGGGTACAATGGGCCTGCTTGTCTTTATTCTCGAGAAAAAAAAATTATGGCCCCATTCCTGATTCTTTGTATCAATTAATGGGGAGAAACATCAACTTGCTATTTTTACCCGCGTCCTAGAGTCTGGCTCTTCTCCCCCCCTTCCCCCCCTTTTCTGGTCCGCTTTCTCCTGTTCCCGTCAATTCGCTTTGACCTTTCTAGAGGCCTCTATTTCCCATACTGTCTGAAGTATCCTTCATTAATGTGTGACCTTTCTGACTTGTGCAGAACACTCGGTTTGCCTAGTTATGTGATTTGCCCAGGCTGTTTGGGTCATCTGCGTCCCAGGCCTTGCTGTATGTTCCAGGGCCACCAGGAGCAGTATTCTCATGAGTCAGTAGAGATCTCATCTGTGTATGTGACCCTTTGGTCCCACAGTGTACCTTCAGTGCTTTGTTCTGGCATTGGGCACTAGAGGCCAATCATTCCCTTCTGGCATGCAGAATCCTGCTGTATCACTTCCCCGGGAACAATATTGTTGATTGTTCTTAACATTAGGCAATCCGTGTCGCCTGGTGTCTAGGTCCCAGCATGGAATGGAATCATTGATATCACGTTATTTGCTGTGCCCCTGGGATGCAAGGACCTATTCTAATGTTTTTGCTCTGTGGTGTTATCTTCTCATAGTGAATGTATCAATTTGCATAGTTTGATTTTGCTATTGCCATGGTAGGCTGGCTCTTTGGGGTTGCAGAGGTCCCCTCCAGGCCTCGGGCTGGAATTGGGGCTCTCACTTTGTCACAGTGGCAATGCTTTGACATGGTCGTCTACAACTGCACTGTGCAGTAACCTAAGACTCTTTTGATAGCTCCTGAAAATTCTGCTCTTTAAGCATTTTAATCTAGTTGTCCCCTTGATTGAATACGTTTCAGCTCATGTGTTATGTATAGTTTTTGGGAAGCTCGTTATTCCTAGCAAGTGTGTTGAGAGGGTTGAGGAATACTCCTATATGATGCAAGGTACTTATTAGTTGTCTGTCATTTAAAGTTGGCTTAAAGGGCCTTTATAGAGGTTTACTTGAAGCAGCAAGTGTACCTCTCGTGAGAATTGGTTATGAAAAGTTTTAGAATACTTATCCCCATTCCTTAAGTACGAACTCTTAAGCAGTTTAATATAACGGCAGTGTCAATTCAAGTCACTTTTTTATTTATGTAGCGCGCATGACCCAGTGGTATCTGGCCGCTTTTCATACATGGTAACATATACAGGGCATACAGATAGTGCAGAATTTATGGTACATGCATCGTAAAAATGGGAGCAAGGCTCAAAACAGGTAGCATTTGAAGTGTACACACGAGGAATGTCAACTAAAGAGGATAGAGGTAGATGGTTGATACTATGAGGAGAGTAAGGTTGAGGTAGGAAGAGATAGGAGGGTGTGAGCCAGAAGGTGGGTGCGGAAGGTGGTCAAGTAGGTCTAAGTGACTGTAAGTTATTTTCTGCTGAGTATCCAGGAGATGACTCTTCTCCTGAAGTTATCAAATACTTGTATAGCTCTGATGTTGGCAGGGAGGCAGTTCCAGAGTTTCGAGGCTAGAACCGGCAAACTTAAGCCACCATTTCTTTTTAGGTTGCATCTCGGCACCGTCAAACAGGTGTCCAAAGATCTGGTAATTCTTGTGGAGGATCTCCTGGTAAATATTTCAGAGATATAGGGGGGGGCTGTGTGGTTCAGCGCTTTGAAGGTGAGACATAGTGTTTTGATCAATCTTTTTGTTTATAGACAGCCACATCTTTCCTTGTGGCTGAGATGTGTATGTTTCCGGGTATTTGGAAATTAGTTATATAATTTAAGGAAGCTCTGGTTTTTTCATTTTCTTTTTTTTTTGTATAGAAGTGTATATATTCCAAAAAAGCATTTATTTTTTTAAATTATTTTTTAGAATTCTTTTTTTTAGTTCTAAAGGCCTGGTTTGAGCAAAGGACCGTACGCAAAGAACTCTGTGGATTGGCATGCCTGGAGTTCCACCCGGTTAAACATGCTATTAGGGTGAAGAACATAAATGGCTACCTCAAACGGCATAAATGCCAGGTAGAGTGCTCTGAATGGGAGCTTTAGTTCAATCGTCTATATAACGAATAACACTAGGTTTTGGAAGCTCATTAATGGAACCCAACAATTGGAGACATTAATGGCGTTTCAGAGCAGGCTTGGGTTACTCAATTTGAACAGACCTTTGGAGGGGGTGGAACGGAGAACTCTATGGCTGCCACTATTACTGTCTCTTCCTGAAAAGCCCTAGGGACTTTCATACTATGATCAGGATCAGCAAATTGTCACAGACTGCTGGCACTAACAGGATTTGTGATTTGTTGATTAGGACTGACCTGGAGCTCAGGGCCAAAACTTTGTACTGGTTGTTCCATTGGATCATGGTGACTCAGACTATTCCATCTTCCTGGCGAGACAGTATAATTGTTCCAGTCTTAAAAAAGGAAGCCACGCTGAACCAGTGAACTACCGATTTATTGGCGATGATGGACGTCCAAGATTTTTGCCAGAGTTTCTTAGAACAGCTGGGCGCATGTGCAGAGTTAAATAACATCATTCCATTTAATCAAACTGGGTTTAGGAAGGGATTTAACGCAACTATTAATGGTCTAGCTCTGTCCATCATTGTTCAGCAGGCCTGGTTGATCCGCAAAATTCCTGTGTATGCAGCCTTTGACTTTAGAGCAGCCCTTGGCACGATGCACGGTGGGAGGCTGTGGAGGAAGTTGCACAATTGGAATATTCCCGTAGGTCTGCTGAAAATGATTTCATTCCATTAACAAACTAGGGTAAGGGTTTTCCTTGACCAACATGGCGGGTTGACTAAATTGGATACGTACTCAGAACTGGTTAAAGCATGGGTGTATTCTTGCCCCCATGCTGTTTAACCTTTACCCGTCTGACTTGGGAAAGACCATTTCAAACCCTTCCCCTATTCCCCCTAAATGGGTAATATTCCATTGCAATGGATGAGTTACGCAGATGACCTGGTATTACTTGACCCCTGGCGGATTGCAGTCATTGAGTTATTTTAAAACATATTCTTTATTAAACACCATGAAAGTGAATATTAGTGAAACAAACTGTGATTTTGAGCACTTCGCATAAGCAGGTGAGAAGGTTGAATTGGCATGTGTACGGGGAGGCTATTGAAATCGTCTCTCAATATAAATATCTGGGAGTAAATCCGGACTCTAGACTCTGAAAATTAGGATGATTGCTGACCAGTGTTTTAGATTAGCTCTGTAGAATTCCCTTGCAATGCCACTCGGCCATTTTAGGAAAGTAATGAAGACCCTTTTATTCCAGCTAAGTAGGGATCAACTAATTGTCAACTTGGCAACTAAATCTAATGCTGCTGCGTTTATTGAATACATTCATGATCAGGAATTAGCTCTGAGATACATCTCCCATTTTCTTGGTAATTCTCAGGTTTGGGATAATCTCCGACTGAAACTCTGTAGTCTGAGTTAACAGGAGCTTGGCTAAAAATCCTGAGACAGCTTAGACACTGCCGCTTGTGCGGGGAGATGCAACTGGAAACAGTTGCACCTTTTGACTGGGAGTTCTTAATTACTGACGCTACGACAGTAGGCTTTGAGTTCAGCCGGTTTGGATGGGAATCTTAGAGGCTTATTGGAATTTATTTTTGAAGCTTGTATTATATTTCCAATTTTATGGAAAAGAATTGTGAACATTCTGGACGTTTTGGCCTAATGTGTTAATGTGGAGTGATCCATTTCAGATTTTTAGTATGTTTGTCCGTGGCTCCAACTTGGTTGGTTTTTATTACTGTGTGGTATTAAGTTGATTTGGTTTTATTAACTGTATAATACCGTAATAATAAACAAGATGGAGAGTAAGCCTAAAAGTGCCTGTGTGCTCTTAACACAGGACGATCAAGTGACCCTAAGGCACACGCTTGAATAATGAAGCAAGGTTAAAATACTGGTAACTAACATTTTTGCATGCCTTGTGTTATGCAGAAGAGGTCTCTTGTTGGATGATGAAGCTTGAAGATTAAATGTCTGGTAGAGAGAATTGCTGTGGCAGGTTATTGTTGGTCCCAAGCAAAGTGCTTTCTGCAAATTGAGGAAGTATGTCCCTGCTCGAGGGGGGAGAATGTTCTAGAAGTGCCCAGTATGTGCAACAAGTGCGCCCTATAACTTTTATGCATGGTTCGTGGGTGGGGAAAAATCCCTGCTGCTGATCATTGTAGGTGGATAAGGTAGAATTTGAGATCACCATGGGTAGTCGTTTGGACTATTTACAAGGCTTTGCACCAAAGCTTTTTTAGTCTTCCAACTTAAAGGTAGATCTAAGTATGTTTCGTCTGAATCATTCAGTAAATGTTTCTCAATACTGTGAAGTCCTGCTTGCTACCTAATAGGTCTTACATGAAGATTCATGGTGACCAGCAGCCCTTTCGTAAATAAAGAGAAGCATGCTATGGGTTAACAGGTTCCAAAAGTTGGGTGGACAAGTGGAGGCCGGATTTCCCTCTCCTAGATGGCTAATGTGTGTTAAGCAATGGGAACATGCTACATTTGATCAGCAGTTTGTGCAAGCCCAGCATTTTAGGTGTCAAGTAGCGATAGGTGGGTGTTTCGGGTCTTTTAGAGGGGGTCTGACCAGTCTACTGCTTCTCACTCTAACCTCATTTGCATGATCACCACCTGTCTTCATTTCATCGCCCTTGAAATGAACTGCAGCGTCTGCTACATCTAACATAAAAGATCTTTTTCATGGTCCTATTGGCTTTCAGAGGTACCAGTCCATCTCTTGAAAATTATCGGTTTCAAATAAACTAACTTGATTTCTCTAAATACAAATATGGAATTGATTGAGGTGTGTGTAACCCCCCCCCACCCTCCTTCCAACCACACAAACTAGTTTTTCCAAAGAACGGGTCGAGTATGATCACTTCATTTTAATATGCAACTTATCAATGGTATGCAGGGGTTTCAGCCAAGTGGTTTGTGTCCCTTCCATCACTAACTTTAGGGTTTTTTCCTGTCTTATTTGCATCCTGGCCTATCTTCCACTGCAAGTCGCATGAAATCTGCATCTGCTTTTAGGTGTGCTGCTCTATGTAGCTCACTTGGCTACCAGTGCAGGGGCCCTGTGAAGTGCCCCATTCGGTCCCAGGGGAATGCCCTTTCCTAGAAAGTGCCAAGGTACTAGGCTGGTTGCACCTGTACTTTTAGTTTGGCTGTAGTATGGTGTAGCCTTGATGGCGGTTTGCCCCTGAAATGGAGTTACACGGCAGCCAAATTGTCTAAGTCCTGCGGTGTGGCTGTTTCCTTTGTAGACCTTATTTTTCACCACAAACTGGCAAAGGTTCCTTTTAGTTTCTATGGGATTCACTTCTGACTAGGTGAGGGTTGCAAAGGCATCCCCATTAATATCCTTCTGGTCTTGTTAAAGTGTAGTTTGGATGTCTGCTAAAACTTTGCATCGATGGGTATGCGATGGCTGAAGTAGACCTAGCCCTGTGTAAATCAGTGGGGGGTACGGAGCCTTTCAACCAAACCTTCCTGTACCTACGTCATTTGGAGCTGAAGGATTGATCGACCTAGCTGGATGCTTGCTGATTCCGAAGCCATGAAAAGCAGAACTCTACTCTTCTGTCCTGGTCCAGTGTATTCCTTTGCTGGTCGAGACAACTGGATCTTGCCCTGCAGTGCTGTGCTCCCAAAAACGACATGGTCTACACCACTGGGACAGAGGTAGCAGTAGCTGCTGAGAATTGAAAGACTTTCTGCTGTTGTCATTTCCCGCTTGTCATGGGACATCCTGGTCTTTAACTTGGCAACTGTACTTCCCAGAGGGATGCTCCTGTGGCCTTTTACTTACATTGAATAAGTTCAGTGGTGAAGCAGTCGACCGCTTCGTGGGTCCTGTGAAGGGGTCTGGGGGGGAAGGGGGGTCTTCCAGGGTTGCTATCCTTTTTCGTCTAGCAATCTTGTGGGACTCTGCTTGTAGTCCATTCTGCATGATCCGGCTTTGAGAACAAAAGTAAATCCTGACACAGGATCAGGCCTCCAAACCTGGGTGTTCGGCTTCGTTCTGTTGTTGATCCTGTTCTCTAGGGTCTTCATGCTTCTCCTGCAGTTAGTCTCAAAGGCCCCTTGGATGGCAACTTTCACTGCATGGGGCTTTTTTCCATCTCTGCAATCCTAAAGGCATTTGGCCATTGAATTTCACTGAGGCTCTCCTCTGCCATTTATCTTCTGCCTGGAGGTTGATTCCTGCAGTGCCCTTTGGTAGTACAGATGTATTTTCACTGTATCTGGAACCTGCTTACTGAAGGTCACGTTAGTCTAACTACTTAAACAGCAAGTACAGTACTTTAACTACTAGTAAAATTGTGCTAACAGATTTGGTTGTGGATTTGAGGGATATAGGAGTTTTATATGCACATTCTATTTTTAGTACTTAAGTATTGTAGTGATTTTTCCAATGTACAACTTAATTCAGTATACTGTTGGACCTTCCTTTACTCTGGGCGGATGTGCGTAAGCGGTCTCCCCTGCTTGGGGTGAAAGCAGATTTCTGTCACTTACATTGTGAGTCTCGTTGGGAAAAACGGAAATAGCAGCACCGAACATCACTGCTGGTTGGTCTTCAGAAGCTCTCGCCAGTGGTCTGTAGAACATCTCCCTAACCTTGATAAATGCTTATCAGCTGACACTCTGCTCTTTACTGTTTAAGCCGTACGGTCTTGTAGTTTGCGCTATTCAGCCAAACTAAAATACTTCAGAAGATGCTGGGAACTAAACTCCTTATTGGGAATTATTTGTATTTTTCTTCATCTTCAAGACCTCCAGTGAGGGATGGTATGCAGTCTTTATAACAAATCCTTTATGTAGACATGCTTTTATATCAAAACTTTTATAACGAAAACACATTGAGAATATACATGTGGGTGGGATAAAGAGTTCAATCTTTTTGGAAAATGGTGGGGGTGAGTTTTTAGGGGTAGGAAACTGGGTTTGCCCCCCCCCCCTCTCAGAAAGTGTTTTTTCCCGTTATAAAAGTTTCAGTATAAAAGTGTTTGTTATTAAGACATGTAACCGTGAGGGATATCACCTATTCGGAAAACAATTCTCTAAAGTAAAATTACACTGGAGGCAGAACATACCTCCCCCTAATCCCCTCTATTTAAGCACAATTTGTGGCTACACAGACTTTGTATGTCCCCAGCTAAAATATCTGTCCATTCACTGAGCAGCTCCCACCATTTATTTATTCGAATTTATAAAGCGCCCAGCGGCCCGGAGGCATCGGGGCACTGTTACCGCATATTCACTTAGTACAGGTTAATTTTCAGAGCAGTGATACAGAATTAGAACAGATATTTACATAGGCAGTAATACAGGTTAAATGCATTGTGGGAGTAGTTTAGTTAAATAGATTAGTTATTAGCACCTTTCTGAAGACTGAGGGATTTTTCATGTCATAGGTTGGGCGGGAGTGCGTTCCAGGCTTTTGGGCTCTAGTACTTCAAAACTAGAACCTCCCACTTTGGCTCTGTTGAATAATGGGACTGATAGTAGGTGGGAGTATTGGTCCCGTCTTGGTCTGTGGTCCGGAGCATGGTGTATTCTTTCAGTCAAGTAGGCAGGGGTGATCTGGGCAATGCATTTGTGAGTGATTGTGAGGGTTTCGCGTTCTTTGATTGGGAGCCAGTGGGCATCTTTTCTCGCCTGTGAAATGTGTTCTCTTCTAGGGAAGCTAAGGGCGGCTCTGAGGGCGCTGTTTTGTGCTGTTTGCAGTTAATGTTCTTTGCAGAGTTGCCTAGGAGTAGGATGTTGCAGTAGTCCAGTTTTGCGGCAATAGTGGCTCTTGCAATGTTAAGGCAGTTAGTTGGCGATAGGTGAGGTTTTACTGCATTTATGATTTTTGTTGTTTGTAAGTGCGGCTGAAGATGAGATGGCACTGACTTGCATGTCCATTGATAAGGTGACGTCCAGGTATACCCCAAGCGTTTTCACTGCAGTGGAAGCTGTGATAACCGTATTCTCAATACTGAAGGAACTATACTTGGTCTATTTTTTTTTTTTTAAGGATTCTTTGGGGCCTTTCAGTAGGATTTCAGTTTTTTCCCCATTTATACAGAGACCATTGGCTGCAATCCAAGCCTGGTTGCGTGCATATGTGTTCTGGAGTGTGTTAAGGTCTTCTTCATAGTTCCCTGTAAGGGGAAGAAGAATTTGTGTGCTGTCGGCATACTTGGTAAAGGCTATGCCGAATTCTTCTAGGTCGCTGAACAGTGGGAGGGTGAATAGATTGTATAGAGTGGGGGAGGTACACTCTATGGGGGATTGAGTGGCTGAGGCCTGGTCGGAGGAGACCCTCATCGCTCAACCTTCTAAGAAGGCGGTTATCCAAGCGGTGGCTTCTGGGGAAAAGTGGGTGGTGTCAGTGAGATGTTTATACAGAATCATGTGGTCCACCAAGTCAAAGGCAAGATCCAAGAGTAGGAGGAGTGAGGATTTGCCTTTGTCCATGGCTTCGAGTAATTGATTATTGAGGTCCAGAAGGGCTGATTCTGTGCCACGACTAGGGCGGAAGCTGGATTGTCTTTTTCCTAGGATGTTGTGGGTTTCCAGGTAAGACTGAATCTGTAAGTAGGCACCCTTATCCAGGATTTTCAACAGGAAGGGCACGGTGGTAATTAGACGGTAGTTGTTAGGGGAGGCTCAAGCTTCCTTGATGGTGAGTGGGACGGTACTGTTGGCGAAGGAGAAGTTGATAAAGGTGGTGTCAAATGGGGCCAAGGCTGTAGTACAGTCCTTGATTAGATTGGCTGGGCATGTTTCCTTTACATAGCGACGTTTTGATGCGTTTCATGAACCGTAGGACTTCCAGGATTGTTACTTCTATGAATGTAAATGGTGTAGGTTTGTTTGTGCCATGTTGACTGTCTGCAGCTGGTGGGGTGGCCGGGGGCTTAGGTGTGGGTGGAGTAACTTTAGGCAGATTGTCAAATTGGGTCTTCATTTTGTTCTGGAGTGTTTTAATTTTGTTTAGCATGGTGTGTTGAATGTTACACCAGGTTTCGTTTTTCTCGGGTTGTGTGGGGGTAGGAGGGATGGTCAGTATGTGGTAGGTGTCTCTTGTGGTAGTCGAGGGTTTATTTTGCCAAGAGGTTAGTGCTGCTCTTTTAGCGGTTCGGGCATCAAGGAGTTCTTGCGTGAACCATGAGTTTACATGAAGAGTATGCCTGGCTTTTTTTCTTTTCCAGTGGAGCGATAGTGTCTAATACCTCTTTGAGAGTGAGTTATAGATTTCAACTAGTTCTGTGGGGTCATTGGATGTAGGGTGGGCGAGCGCAGAGGTTTCAGTGAGGAGGAGGATTCTTTCTGCGGTGAGTAGTTTCTTGGATATGGCCATGGTGGCTGGTGTGGGTGAATTTGGGTTCACTATTGGTTTTGAGGGTATGAAGAAGTGTAGTAAGTGGTGGTCAGTTCATGGGCGTGGGGTGTTGGAGCTGAGGTCGGCGGCACAGTTGTGATCCGCGATCCAATCTAGTATACGACCTTTGGTGTGGGTGGTGTGGGTCGCGTTGTTGATTAGTTGAGTGAAGCCTAAGTCTTGGAGAGCTGTGGTGAGGGCTTTGCCTTTCTTGTTTTTGGGGTCATGGAAGCCCAGATTATAGTCACCCAAGAGCATGACTATTGTGTACATTTTTAGGTTGGCTTCTAAGATATGAGTGATTTTGGGTTCGAAATCGTCGGTTGGGCCTGGAGGGCAGTAGACAATGTGGAGTGTTATGGTATCATTTGGCGAGGGTGAGGTTTTTACTGATAGCAAGTCAAAGTTGTCCGATTTGGTGGTTTTTAGTAGCCTAGCGTTAATAGATTCCCTGAGAATTAATGCTACCCCACCGCCTTTGCTGGAGGTTCTGTCTTGGCGCAGGATGATGTAGCCTGATGGTAGGGTTTAGCAGGTGGCTGGACCAGATGCTTTGTGTAGCCAGGTCTCGATGATGGCTAGGATGTCTAGATCTAAATCGGTAATGAGGTTGTGAATCTCTATGGCATGTGCTGGCAGGGAGCGTGCATTAATAAGTGCACATTGGAATGGAGTTTCCTTGTTTGTTTCTGGTTTGGTTTTAGTAGGGATGCTAGTAGGATTGCCCGTTTTGGAAGTACTAGGCATTAGGGTGGCTGTTCGTAATGGTGGGTGGTGAGGTTGTTTTACTGGGTGTGTTTTCGAGGTGGTTGAGCAGTGGGCAGATCTGGAGCCTAGTCTTTGATGTCTCACGTGAAGCTCCATGGGATGAGATTTAGATTGTGAGCTGTTGTGAGGCTTGGGTGACATGGTGCTATGAATCTGCTTGAGAGCTCGTAGTGCGGGAGTAGAATCTAATGTCTGTGTGCCTATGTGTAGTGCTGGTAGGAAGGGTGTGGGAGGTACGTTGTGGGAGTATGGGGGACATGATATGATATGGTGTAAGTGTTACTGAGTGGACAGGGGTGATATAGCTAGTAGCTAGGACTGTGTTCGACTCGACTGGTGGCTATCCACAAGGTAAGCAATGGGTAGTTAAGTGAGGGCAGCATACATTTTGAAATGGGCAGTAGCTGTTTGAATAAGGCGAGCAATGCACATTTCAACAGTGGCCAGCATACATTCGGTATAGGCAACAATTTATAAATAGGTGGCCAGTGAGCATATGTAAATGGGCAGCATGTTACAAAAGTGGGCAGCAACCAGTGAGAATGTAGGCAATTTTTCAACAGTGGGCGGCATACCTTTGGTATAGGCAAAATAATTCTTTAAGATGTCAGTATTTTTCCAATTTTCCTCCATAATACACAGAGGAACACTAATCATGCATGCATGATCATTCCCCGTCATGAATCTGTTCCACTCTTCTTCGGATGGAACTGTTTCCCAGCCAATAGCTGGGACTGCTTCCCTTCTCAACCCTGCTAATGCAGCACAATGATATAGCAGACGTTTGGTTGTTTGTATTTTGCCTTCTCCACACAGCCGACAAACCCTCAATGCTCTCGGGATCAAGTGTTCCCTTCCCTAAATCTTGCAACATTTCACTTAATCCTTAGTCCCAAATAAGGACGTTTTCCAGGAAGTCTTGTATGTAGGTAGTAGGTTGAGACCTTAATTGAACATAACATACAAACTCTGCCTAACTGTTCTTCGTTCCCAAATCCACCAGAGCTTGTTCAGCCCCGTGTTTGCAATTATCATTTTTAGGGCTGACTTGTAGACTCGTAATGGTTTGCTCAAGAGATCGTCTGGGGTCCTCTTCAACCATTTCTCTGCTGTATTGTAAATTCAGGCCATGATCCCTTGCATCTTAGCAGCCCGTGGTAAATATGCCTCCCAAATTAGGTTTAATAATGAACCTGTTGGGGCATTAATTAGTAGGCAATGAGGCATCCCACGGCCAGTTTTTGTTCCACCGGGAATAGATCAAATTCCAGCAGTAGCATCTCAAGCGGAACGGCTGGGTAAACGTAGTAGACTTTTAATCAGGCAGCGTTCCAGTTTAGTCAGTTCTCATTTTAATTACAGCCCACAATTTGAGTCCATATATAATCATCTGTAATACCTTTGCGTGGTAACGGTGGAGGATGGAGCCTATGAATTTGCCTTCTCTTTTCTGTTTGAATGATCAAATTCTCACAATTGTAGTTTAACTCTATAGTTTCACATAATGTAGCTGAGCCATGCTGGTCAATCTGTGGTCTAGATGGATTTCCAGATATTTGTAGGTAGTGACCACTTCTAGTTTGACTCCTATCTCCCAAGTGAATTTGGGTACATCCTTGGGGCTGGAAAATCATGACCTTTGTCTTGGAGATATTAATTGTCAAAGAGTTGTCATCCGCATAGATCTTTAATCTTCGTAGGGTTGATTGCCCTCCCGGAGTCAGGTTCATAATCTCCAAGTCGTCCCCATAACCAAGCCACTGGAGTTGATGCTCGCCCAGTTTTGGTGGAATAGCAGTCGCGTTAAGCAAGGCTGGACCCATGTCTGCAGTGTATAAATTGACAAATATTGGGACTGAGATACATCCCTGTTTCGGGCCCCTTGAGGTTGGTATTTAAGTGGTGTTGGTCCACCCTTACCATTGCCTGTGTCTGGATTATAGTAGCATCGGCATTTTTTAAGCAACCCCGGGCAGATGCCTAGGTTTTACAATTTGCACCACTGTCACGCTTACCTGAGCCTCTGCAGGAGCGATTAAGTCGACCGGCTCTTCCCTTGATTCCTATTTGCCCTCTACTGCTGGAAGGGGTATCTGCCAAGAAAGGTAACGTTTTAGAGGAGAGGAGTAGTCCAAAACACCCACCCTTCTATCCAGTAACAAGGAATGTTGCTCCCTCCCAACCAGGGGATGACTCACCTTTTTGTTTAACTAGGCGAGCTCTCCATCCTGCTCTTGCAGGAGTGCAATGTCTGGCATACGGAGGGAGTTGCTGGAGATGGCTGCCTATAACGGCTGTTGTTCAGGTATGTGTTCCGTTAAAGTTCAGGACCAGTTGCCTCACTGGTAGGTTTCCTTGTACCAGTGGTAAGTTCTGAAACTCAGTTAACTCACTGGGTTTGGTTTAACAGGTAAATTCTGGTAACAGGTAAGTTCAATCCCCAGTTACCTCACTGGGTTGTACAGAGTTCCTTGCGCTGCGTGATTTGCAGGCTAAATGCGGTGAGAGTACGGAGAGAATGTTTGCTGGGACTAAGCTTGTCTTCTTTCTCTCTCTTCTTAGGTCCGCTCCGTGGAGGTGCTGAAGTACTGGATGGAAGATAAGAAGCAGGACCAACAGCTGTTCCAGATGAAGACCGCACTTTGAAGGTGAGTGTCTGTAAGCGGTCTCAGAGCGGTATCTTAACGCGCTGCAGAAAGCGAAATAAAGTTCCGACACTGTCCGGTCTTAATCACCTGTTCTTGCTTTCTTTTTCAGGTACAGGTATGCTGTGTAAGCTGTGGGACGAAGACGAACAACTCTGGAGATGAACTCGTTATCGGCTGACGGTCTCAAAGTCCTCACAGGAATTCTGGACTGCAGGTAAGCAGAGAAGTCCACATGGGACTGCAGGTAAGCAGAGAAGTCCACATGGGACTGCAGGTAAGCAGAGAAGTCCACATGGGACTGCAGGTAAGCAGAGAAGTCCACATGGGACTGCAGGTAAGCGGAGAAGTCCGGGTAAGCGTTTGAACAGATTTCACACGAAGCGCGTGTTGATCCCTGGGCATGGCTTATATAGGCAACCACGCCCAGAGACTAGACCACACTGCTTGCTTTGTGCTGGAAACTCTTTTCCATGTTGGGGGAAGCAGGAAGTGGCAGTGATTGGATGATGGGGTTTCCCTGCTGACATACTCTAGTTTCTCAGGGCT
This sequence comes from Ambystoma mexicanum, assembly GCF_040938575.1. Lineage (NCBI taxonomy): Eukaryota > Metazoa > Chordata > Amphibia > Caudata > Ambystomatidae > Ambystoma > Ambystoma mexicanum. The sequence goes on along the minus strand of NC_090936.1, from coordinate 97,683,360 downwards.
TTATCCCATGCCACTCCTGATTGTCTCTTCCCCCTATCCCTATGAACAACACAGAAAGAGGGCCTACAAGTATGCCTCTGGCCCGTAACCATGACAACCAGTCTATTCCAATCGACTGTGTCGAAGGCTGCATGCAGGTCTATAAATGCAACATAGACCGCGGTGTTCCTCTTCCAGGATTGCTGTATTGTGCTGGTTAGGGCCAACAGCTTGAGGTTAGTGTTGATTTCCTACGAAATCCGGTTTGGAATATAGGTATTAAATTGAGGCTTTCCTCCCATTGTCAGTTCGTTCGCAAAAATGTTATTGAATATCTTCCCTGACATGAAATGTCATTCTAAACAGGAGTCCTAATTCTTTTTCTAGTTTAGAGCTCACCACCTCCTTGCCTGCCTTCTTTCCACATCTGCCCCGTAGTGTTTATCGCTTTTTAAAAAAAAAAAAAAAAAATCTCGTTACATGCTAAAATTGCCTTGGTCTGTTTTGAATGTTGTGGTAAATCAACACACACAGCACCAGATACGGAGGGGTAATGAGGTTCATTAGCTTGGTCGTGGCTGCGAATGTCACTCCTGCAGCATTGCTGCGGTCACTCCTTGGGAGTTTCACACAACGGTTTCTTACTGGCAATACAAAGCAAATGGAAAGATATATTAAAGAAGAGTTGTTCAATTGCATGCGATTAACCTGAAGTGTTTGGTGTGAAATGTTGGCCATCGCTTGGCCTGCTTCATATGTATTAGATGCAGGCTATTCACAAGAAGACTTATGATCACAAACTAGCGATGACTGTGAGAAGGTTGTGCAAGTGTGTGTGTGTGTGTGTGTGTGTGTGTGGCTTTGGCAGAGAAGTGTTCTATGTTGAAATCTCAACTGACAGACTGAAGCAATGCGATCTAAATTTGAGTAGTCGCCACAGTCTCTGATGCAGGGACTTTCAGAAAGATTTGCCATGCTGCTTTTGTACTTACCGTTTATAGTAGAGGGGCAATCGTGGTTTACTAGCCCACCTTGCATCTTTCTTTAAAGCATTTTGACCTTTACTTCATAAACCGTAAACAGGAACCTTTGAGAAAGTGACAGGATTGGCGCTTTTGACTTTCTTCAGCACTCCACTTATTTATAAATCAATTTGCTCCACAGCCTGTTAAAAGTTCTTGCTCACTCCCCATATGCATGTCATGGTGTAGGCTGCCTTCTCTTAACATCAACAAGTGAAGTGGCTATCCTTGGGTACATGTAAAACTGTTACATGTTTTCGGAGCGGACCACCTTTATGCTTGTGCCCAAATAAGTCCTTTTTTTCTCCTTTTCTTTCTGCTCCTTTTTTTCAATGAAGTCTTCATACTTCACTATAACAATCACTAAGGAATCATCCAAAATCTGTTCCTTTCTGTCCAGATGGCACATCCTAGTAGTGCAGTCTAGAAGCCCCTGCTGGAATGCCATAGGTGCTGTGATCATGAATCAAGAGTCTGGGGGAGCAATAAAAAGTGGCAGTGCAGCTTTTCAGGTGTTTGACTTATGAGCGAAAGGTGGCAAACATGACTTTATGAAGACTAAAGAAAGCCGGAGCACCAGAACCAGAGGGACATACAAAGTTGCAGCATTCAAACATATTCTCCTTATGAGTGGGAAGATATGCCTCCTATTAAGGCTGTGAATGTGGTAAGGAGCTTCTTGTTTTTGGGGGCAATAAGATGAATGCAGTCGCCATCTCTTGCAGGTCTAAACCTGTCCTTGTTACTAACCCCAGTCTCCCAGAGATTGATTGGACAAGCCGCAAGGAATTTGCTCATCTGTTTCAGGGATTTAAAGCGGCGATTGGCTGCACAATAAAATGCTGTGGAGGTGGATATATCAGAGAAAGTGTGTTGACTTTAGTAGTAGCAGCATCTTGCTATATTGTAGGAACATCATGCAGGACTGGGTTTGGAGGAGTCGAACACTGAAAACGGTGGTTGATTCTGACTGCACATTCCAAGAATCTGATGTAAATGACAATTGCAAGGTGGACTGAGGAGCAAATCATTCTTCAGAGGGAGACGCCATATAAGCCTAAAAATGGAAGGGGCAATATATATCTCCCAGCAAAGTTCCACTGAAGGCTGTAAACGCAATGTAGAATAAAATACGAAATGAATAATCATTATATACTGAAATGTATATAAAAGATTTTGGTGTCATTCGATAATACATTTTTTTCAGTATTTAACAAACCAAACCTACCACTTACCAAATTTCTGCCTGAATAGGAGTCCACTTCAGTTTATTACATAAAGTACAGTAGTGCAAATAAATACAATAAATCATCCTACTCATTGCACAGATGACCTTAAGAACACGCCAATTGTTTGTCTCAAGATTTAATTTTGTTTGTTGTGAAGGGTCTCGCTAACAACCATGCCTCTATCTAGCCTAGTGAAATACATTCCCTCCCAAACCCAGGCATCCCTCAATCCTGGGATTGTCACTAGAGATCATTAACTTTGATCTAAAAACCTGCCTAAGAGTGATGGCCATACAGGAAACTCCTTATCTAAATCATACTAATGGAACATTCTAGGTGGTGTCAGCTCAAAGTTTCAGAATGTGCTGTAACATAAATGTGTTTGCCTTCCAGACACTCTGGCCACACTGGTCTTATCCTTTCTGTGCTCTCACCCACATCCTTCCCGTGTCTGTCGCTCTCCCTCCTACTCCACCGACTGACTCTCTGAACAGTTAATCTGCAGGGAGAGCAATGTTTCTCGATCTTCCTGCACCCTCGGATCTTAACCTCTGCCACTCACTTGCTCCTTGCACGCACTGTCGCCTCCACACTGCTACTTTCCACACTACCACTACTCTCCAGACTACTACACTCCAACCACACCTTCTCCCACAGTTATCGTTTCACGCCATACTCTACTGTCATTAGCCCCATTAACACGCAAACCCAGATACCACTCTCCTGTCTACCAGTATCTCAACTTTGGACACTCCTTCAGAAAGTATTCAGGCTCCTCTACTCCATCTCCCTTCCACCTGCTCTTGGTCCTCCTCCCTTGACCTCACTTGAACAACACCCACCTTCCTGCTCTTGTCCCTTTTATTCTCCATCTTCCCCCTTTGGCTCTTTCCCTCTGTTGGTTCCCAGGCCAATCGCGGATTGTTCTCTCAGAAGGTGGTACAATCAAGGAAACATTAAAAGGCATTTTAAGCCACACCCCTTGAATGCAGATCTGCCTGTCTCCAGTAATGGCATCCCAGACAATTCAATGTCCGTTCATGTGGGCTTCCTTGCTAGCTAAGGTTTGGTGAAGGTGCTGCTCCACGCCCGCACGCAGTCATGTCCTTAAGCATGCAGTTTCAGCTCGAGTGTTCTGTGGTCTGATGTTAGCTTGTGTCAGAATGGTCAGTATTTTCTTCTTCCTCCACTGAGGACTCCGTTTCTCCCACCTCCCCTTCCACCTCACCTCTGTCTTTCCACCGAAGTGCAGGCTTTTGTCTTCCCTTGGGTCTGGTCTTCTCCTTTTTTTAATGTAGAGAGGGGTGACCGTGGAAGGACGCCACAGTGTCACCTAAAAGGTAACCTGTGGCTATCCTCCGCGGCCACCTGTTTGCGGGGAAAAAGCCGGTGGCACAAAAACCCCAATGAAGTTCACAAGAAGCGGAGTTGAAAAACGTGATCCAGGAGTTCTTGAAGCAGTTCCGTAAGGTGTATGCTACAGTCCGTCGTCCGATGGTAGAACAGGATGGAGAGTGGGACGGGAACCCCCGTTAAAAACTCCTCAAAGGTAATTAGTGGCATGAAGTCTCAACGAGGACAGATTCGAGGCAGCACAGGGATGAAGAAAGGCAGTCCGTGTACAGACGAGGGTCAGCAACTTGGGAGCCAAAACAATACACAGGTTGAGAGTGAGCAATCCAAAGCAGGCAAAGTCGGTACACGGGAATCCACACGAAGAAACGGGAGAGTAACAAGAAGGCGAAAAGAGCGAGCAGAAGAAACAGGAGACGGGCGGAAAGGGAGGAAGAAGAGAAGGAACGGTATGAGCAGGGATAGGGGCAGAGGAAAAGGCTAGGAAGGAAACGGTCGAGCAGGACTGAAAAAGGAAACAAAGGAGTGAAAAACTAGGAGCACTGGGAAGTAAGTGAAACGCAGGCTAACGCAGACGAACTGGAACACAGGACGTTGCAACGCAGCCGGAAGTGCAGAAAGAAAACAACCGCGTCGGACGTGCTGCAACAAAAGACTAGACCGGCACTCTGCGTTTTACAGAATGTGATGGCAACTGTAATGGAGGACGCTGTATCCAACGGTTCCACAGTAGCCAGGTACCAAAAGGTGTGACAGGTTGGCACAGGTCATGCCTGCCATTTCATCTGCTTTCTACCACTTTTTGTAGATCAGCTTGGTTTGGGCTGGGGTTGTCAATTTGGTCCCTGTAATGTGGTATGATCTTGCCCTGTACAAGCTACTGAATTCCTGATGCGTTGGCTTGCAGACTCCCCCCATGGCTAGTCTTGTGGGGGTTGCAAATTGTCACCATATTGGAATCCTTCACCTGGTGCTGCAAGAATGACGGTCTCTTCAACCCTTAATATCTCTAAAATATCATTCCTTACTACATTCAAACTTTGGCTTGGTCCACAGTGCTCTCAAATCTTAAATTTTCTGACCATCTGATTTCTGTAATTGTACTTTGTAGTTTGCACATTCCCAACGGAGCGGGTGAGGGGTGTCTGAACTGTCTTCACCGTTCTGTTTATGACATACATTTCTTTTTCATGCCCTCGAGGCTAGACAATTAGACCCCCATAAACTTGGAGGCAGAATGAAAAGATTGGATAAACTGGACCTAAATCTTTTTCAGTGACTCAGTGGAGTTCCTAAACAATGGAAAGTAACCAAGCATTGGAGATGACTCGTTGCTGTGGTAACCTGTCGAGGATCACATTGAGTTGCATAGCGGTGCAGATTTCGTAAGTCAGCAGTTCCTTGGAGTCCAAGAAGTCCTTCATGTTTCTTGTTTTTTGTCCTTTGTTGCCATAGGCCACTGGCTGTATCGTTTAATCTCCACCTCCGTCGTCCAGTGCTTTCTACCTCAGGCTATGCAGGAACAGCAGCAAGCGAATTTGAGAGTGCAGGGATCATGGTGGATTTGAAGCCAGCAGTTCTTGCCAGGAGTAAGCAGAAAATTTGGCCTTAAGATGCCCTTTATCTTTGCTTGTCCCTTGAGTCTAAAGTTAGGACTCGCAGGCATTACATTTGAGATCCGATTGAGCACCTGATTATGTTGGCTAAAGAGCTGGAGTTCTCCCTGTTTGTGTCCATCATAATAGGGAGCCTGCTGAATTCCTGTCACTACCTGGGGCCAGGACTAATACGCTGGCTTAGATTTATTAGAATGTGGCTAAATACCCCACCTATCTGGGATATTCCACAAAAGATCACCCAACTACACCAAATTGATGGCAAAAGACACCATTTAAAGTGTGGGCTTCTTTTAACGTGTGGACTATTTGTCCAAATGTGGGTCGCAAGGCAGACCAGTAGCATGTGTTCATTCTAAGAAATCAAAAACGGGGAGGGCGCTAGAGAGCCCAACCAAGATGGCGGCTCCCCTTTGAGACACCCCAACGTCAGGAAATGTCTCCTAAAGCTCCACTGATCATAACGTGGTACCTACGAAGTTGCAAAGAGCCTTCCTGACAAGTCGATTGCAGCATCGACGTCAGGTGGGAAACTACCTCGATCCGGACGGTGTTCCATCAGCCAGCCTGTAAGAGGAGCGTGCGCTGGGAGAACACCCACGTCCAAGGACAAATGAAGGGCATGCAGGGTGGTCCAATGCCAGCGGCACACGGAGGTGGTAGTGCGACCTAGGGACGTTCCTGACCGGGGAACCAGAACAATACTTCTGCAAGCACCCTCACGGTCACACTCCATGAAGAGTACAGCAATAGCCAACAACTAGATCTCAGAACCCCCAACGCAAGGAGTGGACCAGGACCGTGGCACTGGGCGGAGGCGACCACGGACGATACAAACAACCCAGAACTGCTTAGATCATCCAGCTCTGCATGGGGAAGAACCAGTGACCGCGAAAACCAGTGCATCCAAACAAGCAGCGACGACCGATGCTGCAGGACAGTCCTGACTGGAGCAGAGGCAGTAAGGAGCCTGCTCTGATCTTTGGCGTGTAAGCGTACCTCCACTCTGGATGAGGCAGTAGGGCTCCAAACGCCTACCAGAGAACACCCACACAGTGGACAAGGGCGGCGACAACCCTCCAGCAACATTCCTGTGAGTGCCGTAACAAGCATTCCAACAGAATACCCTGGTGACTGTCTGAGGGGGGGGGGATGAGCTGCGCCTGCCCTCCCTGCCCTATGTAGACTTCAAACCCGGAGGACACACTGCACACGAGATGGCGTGGGCCTCATGGCGGCTGCACAGGGCACGGTCCTCGGACGAACCCACGCCAGACAAGGCCAACACGACCACCGGTCGGCCGCCGCTCCCCCTGCAGAGTTCCTTAAGCCCACCCGGGCATGGCACTTGAGTCTGAATGAGGCCTGAAGCTTATCCTGGAACCCCCCTGTAACACGATACCAGAAGGTAGAGGCAACAATCGTACTGCACAGGACTGGTGTGACCCCCCCCTATGTATCGCAGAACAGCAGACCACACCACCCTCGGGGTTACCGCCAACAACCAAAATGAACGGCATGGCAAAAGAAGCCTGGGCGGCGGACCGAAGAGCAATCATACGCGGCCTCTAACAACCGTGTAGAGAAGAGGAGCAGGACATAAAGAATGCCCCTATAACGAGCAACTCAACCCTCATGCAGCGACTGGGCCACCGTTGAACATGAGCGAGGGTCCAACCAAGTTTCCACCTCCCCAAGCAAGACCCCAGCTGACTGTCTCACCCAAACCTGACTAGCCCTTCCTCCACACCTGGCAATAGTATCCCGGGCAGCGCCCTCCTGACGATGTAACTCACCAAGCAGTACCCACAGGGAGTGGTAACTCCACGAACAAGACCTGGGGGGCAGGGACACCCTGCATCCCTCTTCAAGACGCCTTGAGCAGACATACCGCCACAGTGAAGTCTCATCCGACAAGCGATTGAGAACATTCTGCAACCTGCCCCGAGACACCCCAGAAGGCCACATCTCCACAAGGGAACAAGAAAACCCTGAGGACCCGGCACGCACTGCAACCCCCTCTTAGCACTACCTTATGGTCTATACTGCCGGAGCATCCACAGGCGGGACCTTACCGGCGAACAGGGGCGTTGGTGCAGTCCTGAATTGCGAGGTTGTGGCCACGGCTGGCAGCAAGTTGACACAAATCCCTGTCTAGTCGCAACGAAAGCCCACAGACAAGCGCTCGCAACACCCCCACTACAGTGATGCAGCAGTTCCAACTTGACAAAATAACTACCTGGCTCGGGTGTTGCGAAAAGTACTGATTGATGGCCAAGCCAGATCCAGCTAATTGTTGCCCCCCATGACCAGGTCACGGAAAATTCGGCAAGCACTCCAACCACTACCAAGGAACATGGCAACGGATTAACTCCCGGCAAAAGGCAACACCAATCCCTCGCACCGTGAGGTCTTTCAGAGAACCAAGCCCGCCACCGGACCGGGAACAAGCGAACAAGGCGGACGGAGTGTCGAAATCACCATAGAAGTGTCACTGCTCCTTGGGTGTGAATGACGGGCTCTTCTATGCATTCGACTGAAGGAAATCAGTAGTAAATTCACCACCTGGCAAACTCATTTAAGAGCACGGTGCCACCAATAACACAGCTCGACGATAATCGTAATGCGTCTTGGCTCTACAACAAAGGCAACCAACCCCGACACTGAGCAGTTGACTCCCAAGTTTAACCAACAGAACCATTCAGACACCAACTGCCTCTCAGGAGCACATCCGAGCCCTTCTTGGTAATAGTGAACGAGCATGAGCAAATCAGATAAATCCCAGAGGAAGCTGAATTATGAACCCGGAGCCATTGTCAAGACCCCCAGGTCGTATCCAGTCAGTCCCCAGCGCCAATAATCGAACAAGAAATAGCCCAGGTCCCAACTGTTGACATCAGAGAAATTTTGCTTGATCTCAAAGCAGGCATTGGTAAACTGGACTCTAAACTCAACGCACTCTCATCAAAAGTCGACCTATTGCAGCACCGACTCGATAAACACGGAGATTGATTGGACACAGTGGAACAGAGGGTGTCGGACTTGGATGACAGTAACACTGCATTAGCAACCAGTATGCAGCATATCTGGGGGAAAGGAAAGTTTGTAGGGAAATGCGCTACACATGGGCCTGGCCACTGCCGACAGACCCCGCAGTCAAATTTCAATAGACAGCAGAAACATACACCACTAAAGCAGTACCTGGAAAAGATGTACACATCCTGAACAATCATAGAAAATCTCTAAACCATTCAAGTTTACGACATGGAACATTAGGGGGGCAACAACCCAGCTAAAACCAGGAAAGTTTCACAATACCTCAAGCGACACTACATAGACATCGCCTTTATACAAGAGACTCGCCTTCTTCCATCCTCGGAGAGCCGATGTGCTCCAGACTGGTGGTCCCACAGGTGGTACTCATCCTATTCATCGTATGCCATGGGGGTGGCCATACTGTTAAACAAGAAGGTAAAGTTCAGACTACTGTCAGTCGCTATAGATGAAGAGGGCAGATGGCTACTCATTCGGGGAGTACTGGAGGGCAGCAAGGTCGTCCTGGTGAACTCTTATGGAGCAAACACTTTTGATTGGGTGATGGCACACCTGGTAGGAACTGACACAGCCACAATCATATGGGGCGGAGACCTAAACACCACACTGGACCCCAATGGGACAAAATGCATGCTACCACCAACACTCCCTCCAAGGTGAGCCTTCCGGTTTGGGAAATTTGTAAGGCCTACGACCTGGTGGATGTGTGGAGACTTGGCCACAAAGACACCCTGGTTTTCACATTTCATTCCTGGGTTCACAATACCAGCTCACGGCTAGACTATTTACTGGTGTCTCGGGTGGGCGGATTCCAATGGGGGAGTGTCGGATACTCCCAAGAACACTCTCCGACCACTCCCCAGTCACTCTAGTGTGTGTCCCTGCACACGGCCGGAAGGGAAGACCCATTTGAAGATTTAAATCGGGGGCACTTCAAGATCAGGTGTTCGCCCAAGAACTCTGGGCTGAGATCACATCCTTCCTAGCCATCAATCAAGAATCTGTATCATCGAGCGGGACCCTATGGGAAATGCTAAAATCTAACTACGCTGATGACACCCAGATTCTCATCCCCTTCACGGGCGATTACACGGTAGACTTGAAATCCCTAAATGACATATACATAAAACTCAGGAACTCGACTTCATGGCCATCTCCGAGACCTGGCTGCACGCAGCTTCCGGCCCGGCACTCTCATTGGCCATCCCCACTGATTACTCAATCAGAGGTGATCGCACCTCAAGAGGTATAGGAATTGCTTTCATCGCTAGAAACTCATTAGGACTTAGAACCATCCCAAGCACTAAGGTGGAAACTGCAGAGTTACTCTGTCAAGCTCGGACTCACAGCTAACCAAACGGCTACCATCCACCTAAATACAGACCCCCCGATCCACCCACATCCTTTGTGGATGATATCTCTACTTTAGTACTCAACAATGCTAAATCCAACTCCCAAACCATCATTCTTGGCGACCTCAATCTAGGACACCAAGACCCTAATGATCCTGCGGCCGTTGTCCTAGCTAATACCTTAACAGATTTAGGTTTCACCCACCACGTACAGGAACCCACCCACATTAAAGGGCGGTCCCTTGACTGGCTTATTGGCACCAATTGCAATATTAGCGTAATCTCTAATGCCCCTTGCTTGTGGTCTGACCACCATGTCATCACTTTCAGCATCGAAGCAGCCCCACCACCCAGGCCTTTGGTCACCCCAGCCACCCTCACTAGAAATAAAAAACATTACGACAGAAGAACTACTCCCCCCTTATCCTTCCCACACTAAATAACGCTCCTGACACTTGCTCAGACCCCACCAACCTAGCCGACATGTATAACCAGTCACTGCTTGCAGCCATCAACTCTATCGCCCCGCTCAAACTGAGGAAACCCAAACAACGAGCACACCTTAACTCGTGGTTTACTCACCAGCTTAGAGTGTTACGCAAAGAGAAACGCACAGCAGAGTCACGCTGGAGAAGTCACCACTCCGATGCCCACAAGGACAGTCTTCTGATAGCCACCCTTAACTATAAAAAAGCTGTACTCCAGGCAAAAAAGATTCTTATAATAACCGCATTATGTCAGCCCAGTCCAATACTAAGGAACTCTTTAATATCCTTAAGGAACTCGAGACACCTGCAGCTCCCCCTGACTCTTGCGCCAAAGACAACACTTGGTGAACCAATATTCAGTCCGCACTCCTGGGTAAAATTGCTACCCTCCAATCTAAAATCAGGGGCAAACAGAAATCCCTACAGCTTGACCAACTACCGACCACACCTACACTTAATACACATTTAACCTATCCACATAAACCTTTATCTTTCTCCCCACTCACTACTCTCGAAGTAGAAAACATAAACAATTTAAAACCTTCCAATTGCCAAGGCGACCCCTGCCCAGCACCTATTATCAAGGAAGCGTCTCATGAGATAGCCCCGTTCATTACAGCATTCATAAATGCTTCTTTCAAGACTGGTATTGTCCCCGACAACCTAAAGGAAGCATGGGTTATCCCACTCAAAAAACCCTCCCTTGACCCTAATATCCCAACTAACTTCAGACCTATCACTACAGTCCCATTCCTGCTCAAGATCCTGGACCGCGCAGCCTACCTGCAGATTCAGGATTACCTCGAACTAAACAATCTCCTGGGCTTAAGACAATCAGGGTTCCGCCCTAAACATGGCACGGAGTCAGCTCTGATCGACTTGAAAACTCAGATGGAGTCACTGAAGGACAATGGGAAGCTAGCTCTTCTCCTTCTCCTCGATCTCTCCGCGGCTTTTGATCTGGTCATCCACCAAATACTCTGCCAGCATCTCAAATCCGCAGCCCACTTCTCCGACTCTGCCAATGCCTGGATCCACTCATTCCTGAGCAATAGATCCATGAGGGTCTTCTCACCGCTGGCATCAGCGGATCCCTCCCCTATTCACTGTGGCGTTCCTCAAGGCTCGTGTGTATCCCCTACGTTGTATAACGTATTCACCAAGCCCCTCTTCGATGTGCTTGACTATCTGGGTGTCTCCTACACTAACTACGCGGACGACACCCAGATACTCATCCCTATCGCAGGAGACTATACAGCTGACACCAAAGCCCTTAACGATGTTTACTCGGTCATCCAGGCCTGGATGGCACAGCACGAACTTTGCCTTAACGATGATAAGACTGAGCTCGTACTTTTAGGATCAAATCATCGGCTCAACAAACTAGACCAAACCTACAAGTCCTTCATTATTGACGGCAATGATATTAAAGTCTCCAAAGATACTAAGATGCTAGGGGTCTATCTTGACTCCTCGCTTTCTCTGAACAGACAAATGCATTTAGGTCAGCTTCGGCCTATACCTGCAAATGTATTACTGCCTGCAGACCCTTCCTAAATTCCACCAACTGTATCACACTCGCCAGAACTCTTGTTATAGCCAAAATTGACTACTGTAGTGCTCTCTACCTAGGGACCAGTCAGTCTAACCTTAATAAATTGCAAACTGTACAAAATAATGCCTCAAGGGCAGCCTTAAACATCCCGAGATGCTCTCATATCTCCTCCGTCAGATCGGACCTACCCTGGCTCCCGGTAAAAACAGTTAATTGCCCTGAAAACCCTAGCTTTGACTCACAAATGTCTGAGCAACAATGCCCCACCTTACCGGTCCGCTCGCTTCTCACGCCACACCTCCACTCGACCTACCAGAGCAGCCCAAACTCACAGCCTCATCGTGCCTAGATGCAAACTCCAAAAAGCTGGTGGGGTGAGCTTCCCCATCCTGGCCTCCAAACTCTGGAACACCTTGCCACACCTATCAGAATTGAACCATCATTCCACTCCTTCAAGAACAATGCTAAAACATCGCTGCTCTCTAAAGACTCATGAGACCTTGACACAGTCCAGACTCCATGTGGGGTACAGGACTGAATATACATTTTCTCTCTGCCTTGTCCCTGTATTATACGCTGTTAATGGTACTCTTCGGTACATGTATATATGCTGTATATTTTTGTAACTCACTGTAACTACTGCTTTTTGTAACATGTTTAAGAGTATGCACCCGGTTGCCCCTGGGCCTGGTTTTTTGAGCTTTATAAATAAAATAAAATCAAACCTTGTAATCCAAACCTGGATGGCTCAACATGAGCTCTGTCTTAATGACAAGACAGAGCTCCTCATCCTAGGTACACAGCAAAGACTTGACAAGCTGAACCCCATGTTCAGCTCCTTTTAATATTGACAGAAATTCCATAAAGGTTTCCAAAGATACCAAAACTCTAGGAATCTACCTCGATTCCAGGCTCTCCCTCCACAGACAAACTAATGCAGTTGCCGCCACCTACACCTGCAAGTTGATCACAGCATGTCGCCCTTTTCTTTCCACTCATAACTGTACTATCCTTTCTAGGACTCTGGTCATGTCCAAACTGGACTACTGCAATGCACTGTACCAAGGCACTAATCAAGGCAACCTAGACAAACTACAGATCATACAAAATACCGCCATCAGAGCAGCCCTCAATATCCCTAGATCAGCCCACATCTCGGAAATCAGGAAGAACCTTCATTGGTTGTCAGTCACCCAAAGGGTCTCACTAAAATCGCTTGCCCTGACCTACAAATGCATGAATAACCTGGCCCCTATCTATCTCTCTCCACGGTTCACGCAGTACACCCCAGCTCGATCTCTAAGATCTACCCTTAACCAGAGCCTACTGATCCCTAGATACAAGCTCCAAACAGCCGGTGGGTCAGGCTTCCCAGTTCTGGCAGCTAAATTGTGGAACTCTGTCCCCCTTACTATCAGAAACCTTCCTTCCCTGAATCTTTTCAAACACAAAGCCAAACGTTGGCTAGTCACATCTTATGACCGAGCCGCACTCTGAAAACGTGATGACCTATGTATTGCTGTTCAAATTACCAATGTGTTTGATTACTTTGTTCAACTTAATTGCTACCTGAAATGTTGTATTGCTATGTAACCACTGTTTCTAAGATGTGCCCGGTAGCCTCCGGGCCTGGTTTGCGCTATACAAATAAAATCAATACAAATACAAATGCTATATTAGAGGGATATATATGGCCAAAGAGAATGGGATATTGAGAATTATTCGAAGAGAACTCTCCGAAAATGAAACTCGGCTAAAAGAATTAGCGCGCACATACGCCGCTCTAAATGATTCTCTGAAATTAGCCCTCTTCAGAGAGGAATTAGACACGTTTAGAACCAATGCTGACCAAGAAGGCCAGTTCTTGGCACAGGGTCACTGAAGTCGGCAATATGGGAAGGCCAAAAGCCAGGAGCCCTCTTGGCAAGGCTGCTGGCTGGAGACAGAAAGCCCCCGCAAGTGGAATGCGTCCGTGATCCCCAGAGAAAATGAGTTTATACAGAAGATGAAATAGAGACATTTCGTGCCTTCTGTGACAACCTCTACAGTTCCAAATAAAGAATAACCCAGAAACTCTTTGGCAGTACTTGGACGAAACGGAAATGTACTGGGTGGAGGGAGATATGAGCGAGTCCTTAAACAAGCCGATCATGCTCGAAGAGGTATTGGCAGTAATAAAAGAACTGCCAGACACCAAAGCACCAAGCCCCCAATGGTCTAACAGGGGAATTCTATAAAGCATTTGCCCTGATCCTATTGTTAGTATACAAAGAGGCACTAGTGAACGGCTGTCTGCTCCCCCCCACCCCCACCACTACGAAAGGCAAACGTTCTCCTGCTCCATTAACGTAGACAATAAAATCCTCAACTCTCGACTACTTCCTCTGATGCCTGGACTAGTACTCGCAGACCAGGCAGGTTTTATTCCAGGACGTAATACGTCATTTGGAATCAGACGACTCTTTGGTATCATCGAAGCACTTGACCCATTGTCTTGGGCAGTGGCAGTCCGTTTGGATGCAGAAAAGGCCTTCAACTCAGTCAAATGGCCATACCTCTTTGCAGTATTAAAAAAAGTAGGCTTGGGGAACTACTTAGATCTGGTCTTGCTTCTCTACAAACATCCCCTAACCAATATTGTACTAGGGAAAGCAAAATCGACACACATAGAATTAAAGAGAAGGACTAGACAGGGCTGCCCCTTGTCTGCCCTGCTGTTCGCACTGACAATGGAGCCCCTAGCTGCGGGCCTCAGGGCCAGACGAATTGAAAAGGGTCTCTCCCTAGCCCCTCACAAACTGATACTATCCCTACATGCAGACGACTTGGCCTTTTTTTTTTTTTTCAGTGACCTGGTAGCGACCCTGAATCCAGTCATGAGAGAAGTACTCAAATTCTGGGCCTTCTCGGGGATAAAAATCAACCACACGAAATTGGTTCTAGGGGTTAAGGGGAATATAACCTAAGAATTTAAAGACAACTAGGAGTTCAGATGGGAATCCACAGGAGTCGGGTACCTGGGAATACTAATGTCCAGAAACCACGACAATCTTTTCTGTGATAACTACGGGAGGGTAATCAAAACACTGCGCGACAATCTGTAGGTGGAGACATCTACCACTCGCACTATGGGGCCGTGTCTCAATAGTAAAAATGGTTCTTGCCCAAATTGTTATACTTGTTCGTAAACATTCCACTACTGCTGTCAGGAAAATTCTTCCAACGTCTGCGCAGCCTAATCCTCGAGCCAGTATGGGCAGTCAAAGCAGCGAGGGTAGCCCATCCAACACTTATTCAACCAATAGCAAAAGGCAGACTAGCACTGCCTGACCTAGAACACTGTAACTGGGCGGCACATTCCCAATTCCTGGGACACTGGTACGCACCCACTTTATCCGACCACATGTCCAAATTGAACGGCCCCTGATAACCCCCAACCTGCTGCGAGAGGCCATTATAGGTGAAATCAATGTACCATCAAAACCCTGAACATACTGCAGTCTACATACGAGATATAGAAAACAATTGTATGGAAAAGCAATGCTAAGATTAGGTTCCCCTCCTTCTTCCGGCAAGATTCATCCCAGGGATACCACTCTCAGTATACCTCCAGTGGGCCAATAAACTACAGATAGACACACTAAATGACCTGTTTATAGACAGGAGTTTTTTAACATACCAGCAAGCACAAGAATGTGGAGCAGACTCAGCCCTGGATATATTTGTATAATTCTGACTCTGACATACACTCCAGACACTATTCCCTACATTTACGTTGGATGGCAACTCTTATATGGAGTGATCCAATCGCAGGGGGAAGGTAGGTTGGTGTCTGCCATCTATCACAAAGCAGCTAACCGCCCCAACGGCGAGATGGGAAAGAACACTTGGGCTCATGATACTATGGAAGATTGGCCATATACTATGGCATACGCAAAAGGTGTCCCTAAACTTGAGATACAAGCTCATACACTTCAATTTTATACATCGGGTGTATCACACGCCGGCCAGGCTGCACAGAAAACGTCCAACCATATCTGCAGCATGTGAGCAATGCGGTGCATCCCCAGCAGAATTCCTACACTTAGCCTGGGAATGTCCGACAATTAATTAATCACTGCTGGAAGGAAGTAATGGAAAAGATCTCTTCGATAACAGGAGAGCACCTTGAACGAAACCCTAAAGCAGCGATGCTAGGATACACCAAGAACTTACAAATCTCAGCGAGGAGATTGGCTGGCCTATTGCTGGTACTAGCATGTTGAAGGGTAGACATAACCGGGGGGGCGGGGAGAGTAGACCTCTCACATTGCAAATATGGCTGCAAGATGTAGTGTACTGCCAGGACATGGAGTCGAATTTCATCAAGACCCTGCTCCTAAAAGCAAGACCTTCGGACATATGGGGACCCTACATCAATCATTTACTAACGGCATCAGACTGAACTCTGCCATAGGGCTCACAATACCCTCTAAAGTGTCTGCAGAACCCTTTCTTTTTGAAAACTGCTTTGTTCAAACTTCTTATATCAACGCTTGACTGTTGTAAAACCTTATGCTTAATCTACGGGGGGTGGGAGGGCAGATACCACATGGCTCAATGTTGAAGTATGTTATTGTTATGATCAAAATGACTAAAATAAAGCTTTAAAAAAAATATCAAAAGCGGGCTCTGGATCGAGAGGTACCTAGATGAGATTGAATCCTTTCCATCAAAAGTTCTGTTAAAATGTATTTGGTATTTTACCACTTCTTAGTTTTACCTCCTAAAGAGGAGACTGTGCCGTCTTGAAAGACTGCTAAGGAGGATCATCTGCACTTTATGTTTATTTGCTGTACTTTTGAGAAACTAAGGGGGCAGTAGTACTGTTTTTTGTTCAGTGATAGAAATTCCTTCGTGATCGTTTTAATCAGTCGCTCCAGTTTCATTTTTGGATTATGATGTTGAAGGCTTGGGGAATGGGAAAACCATATGTAAGCCTCATCGCTCTAGTTTTTTGGTGGAAATTACCTAGCGGGTTGTTTAGCATTTATAGGCCTAGTCACTTAGTTTTTCCATATGTATGGAAATGGGTTGCAATGTGTTTAAATTGTTTTTAACAGATGTACTGTCTTAAGCTAATAATGGAAATTAAGAATCATTGTTTTTAGTGAGGGGCACTAAAGGTTGTGCCATGTTTTTGATAAGAGCTGTTTTTGAAGTAGTTTCTATTTTGGACACTTGATGTGCTATTTATGGTTTTGTGTATTAATCTTGCATATATTGGCATTCTTTGTGAATGCTACCTATACAACTTGTATTGATTCTTTTATTTAGAATGCATTTTCTAGAAGCTGGTGTTTCTGTAGAACATCTAGATCATCATTCCTTATTTTGCCATGTTTATGTTTTGTTTTTTTTTGTAAAATATTTTTGTGGCATTTAGTTTTTCAGCTTGAGCACCCCCGCCATATTTATATGCTGCAAATGTGGTTGTCTGCACATGCTGTATAAAAATGAAGTGCATTTCTCCCATGGCTCCTGATGGAACCCCTAGTGGAGTCTGAGACTTCCATAAGTGTTGAACAGTTTCTGAAGGTGTGAGGTGTGGAGGACTTCCTGGCAAAGTCTGGAGGCAATTACACTGAAAAGCTATTGTTTGCGGCAAGTACCCTTTCCTTGCTTTATTTTCTGGTATTTTCCAAAATGTTGTAGATGACGGTCAATGTTGGAACTTGCGGGGATGTCAATAGCAGAAGTGTTTTTTGTCTCAGTGATGAGGTGTTCAAGTAAGGATGCGCCTGTTTCCTGTATATAGATCCCCTATTCTCAAACCTGAATTCGGTTTCACACAGAGCTTTTTCACTTCTCTAAGAGGCTCCCTTGAGCAAGTGACCCCTAAACCGACAGCCATTTCACTTCCAGCCCGCACTTGGCAACCAATCACTTAAAGCGGTCTAGCTAAAAATTGCCCAATAACTGCATGCAATACCAACTGCAAAAGAGGGTCTATGTGAAATACCCCGCTATTTTTCATGCCATAATACAGGTGCTTACAGGCGGAGGCCTTCCTTACACTTTAAAGCCCAAAACTATACTCCTGTGCTTTTTACCCTTGGCCAAACCCAGCAGCTGTGAGGCGCCTGTTTCCCCCCACTAACGTTTTGGCAAAAAGAGTTTTATGGCACAGTGCATGTGATCTAGGATGGTTTATAAAGGTGGAGGCAAAACACAAACTAGTTCCAAAGGTAAAGGGCACATAGTGCCGTACATATGTTCGGGCTGCTGTGCGCTATATAAATGTTAAAATTAAATAAATAAGAAACCTAGAAAAACAATGAGTCCTAAATCACAATTAGAGAATGAGGGATAAGAGTAGAGACCAAACAGGATAGCAAGGAAAGAAAACCCAACCATGGCAGCTACAACAAAGACCAGTGAAGTAGAAAACATCCGCACAGGGTCTCCAGCTGCTTCATGCACACCATCCTCTTCCTCAGTAGCTTCCCGGAGAGGATGCCACAATCGCCTTCTGGGCCTCCGGATCCACAGGACAAATTACACCTCACCTTTTTCAGGTCCCCTTTACGTGAACAATGGACTGAACTGGAATCTATTAATGACACCTTCGAGCTGCTTGAACTATATAAATGACCCTTCATGTCATCATTGGAACTGTATGCACAAGTTATATACTACTTTTAACTTTATGTATACATTGCAGCTCTTAATTTTTTGTGAATTCATTATTTTGTATTCATAATATGTGGTACTTATGTATGTTTTATTCCATGTCCATTTCTCATATTCATTCTCACTTTGTTCAATTACATGGTATGTACAGAGTCGGCATTTACCTTACCCTAGTTGAAAGCAACACTGTTTTTAACATATTTGCAACAAGTATCCTTGGATGCTTCTAGTCCTGTCCTTGCTGCCATGTTTACATGCGGCTTAGCAGACATGAAGACGTCATGTGCGTAGTGACGCCATTGTGTTTTAAAGCCGGGTATTGTTAATGGCCTTTCTTCCTGCACTGATTCCGGAGTTGCATGGTGGCCTGCTACAGTTACAGCAAAACAAATACTAAGTTAAACCCTCGATACTCGGTTACTTACCAAATAAAGCCAACTTAGCATCAATATTTAATGGCACTTTTTTGCCACTCTAAACTGACTATTACGATTTTTACAGAATGAATGAAGTGTCTATCATGCCTGAATGAGATCTGTTTATTAAAACTTTTTTAGTATTTGTTTAGATGACACATTACTTACCCACGTTATTTCTAATTCTAGTACCTAGCTACAATCTGTTTAAATACTTTAAAGTAACATTTATTGTCAGGAATTTAGATTTGATTTGTAGCCATTATGTTTCATAGCCGTAAATGAGGATGGCATTGACTTCAATTTGAATTGTACCCACAAGAGGAGTTGGGCTATCTCATTGGAGGTAATGTACCGTCACATCCATTTGTCTGTCTGCATACTGTTCATATATTTACACGCTTGGGTTTTAGTGACTTATTATCTTCCACCTAGGGAGGATATTTGGTCCTGATATTTGGTCCTGATATTTGGTCCTGATATTTGGTCCTGATATTTGGTCCTGATATTTGGTCCTGATATTTGGTCCTGATATTTGAACTAATTTCCCAAAGTATTTAAACATCAGCCTAGACTCTATACCATCGAAAGAGGACTTTCTTAAAGTGTAATTGGGAATCCCCTTGGGGGCTCCGGGGCCTGGGAAGTGGACTTGCAATGATCTACTCCTGAAGGACAAAGGGCTGTCCCAGTCCCTTCTGGCTACCATTAAGGAGTTCTTTGTGATCAATGACGATGGGCAGGTGGGGGTGGCAGGGGTCTGGGAGGCATTTAAGGCTACAATCAGGGGGGTCCTAATAGGGATGGGTGCAGCGAGCAAACGGAAGAGGGGCAGGGAGGAGAAGCTTCTAAGACAAAATTGAGGCGATTCAACCGAGGGGCAAAATAAAGTCCCAAATGGCTCTGGGCAAGTGGGCTGAGCTCCAGCAATTAAAGGAGAAACTTGCCGCTCTTTTAGTAGAGGAAACTGTCCTTTCTCAAGCAAAGATGCATGGAGAAGGGAGAGAAAGCCAACAAAATTTTAGCCTGGAGGCTGCGAGAGCTTAGAAATAGAGTGGACTCTCGGGTCCTTCCAGGTGGGGCGAGTTGCGAGGATGATCCCGGGATTGCGTAGCAATGTCGCTTATCTTACGAGCGCCTGTACAGGACGGAATACAGTGGGGATGTAACGGATTTAGATAACTTCCTTGACTCAGTGCCAATCCCTTGTCTCCCACCCGAGAAATCAAACTCTCTGGATAGGCCACTCACCCCCCAGGAAGTGAGCGACACTATCAGCTCAATGAAGTTGGGCACGACCCCTGGGGACAATGGGTTCTCTGTCCATTCCTATAAATCCTTTCGCTCTGCCCTTGCCCCTTTCCTGTCCAAACTTTTTAACATAATCTTGGACAATGGCTCCCTCCCGCAATCTATGCTAACTGCCCGTATTGTGGTTATCCCTAAGAAAGGAAAAGATCTGAAGTGTTGTCAGTCCTACCGCCCGATCTCCCTTCTTAAAACAGACCGAAAGGTCTTGGCCAAGCTTCTGGCTAATAGACTGGCCCAGCATCTCCCCGCGTTGGTGCATGGTGACCAAGTGGGTTTCATCCCTGGGAGGCAAGGTGGGGATAATATCAGGAAATCGTTGGATCTGATGCAGGAAGTAGCTATTACAAACAAGGAGGCTTACCTCCTGTCATTGGACTCAGAAAAGGCCTTTGACCGGGTTGAGTGGATCTATATGAGCAAGGTCTTGCAGAAGATTGTTATAGGGGTTAATTTCTGCAGGTGGATAGCAGCATTATATAATGGGCCAACGGTCAGAGTGGCAGTAAACAATACGGTTTCAGCCTCGCTCTCGATCTCCAGGGGAATCCGGCAGGGCTGCCAGATTTCGCCCCTTCTCCACGCCCTTGCGATGGAGCCCCTGGCGATAGCTATAAGGCATCCAGGGATTACGGGGGTCCGATGTGGGGGTCTCGACTTTGAGCTTTCACTGTTTGCAGACGACGTACTGGCATATATAACTAACATTCATAGCTCTCTCCCAATTCTACTAGATCTGATTTGATTCTTATGGAGCCTTCTCCGGGCTGAAAATTAACTTAGGGAAGTCTTGTTTGATGCCAATGGGGAGAACCGATGTTGGGATTGAGGGGAGGGACTCGGTGAGAGGGATCAGAGTTGAGTGGAAGGTTACAACTTATCTGGGGGTTCTCCTCCCTGGGGAACTGTCCCCCCTCTACTATGTAAACTATCCTCCCATCGTCCACAAGATTAAGTCTGATCTACTTTGGTGGGCTCTCTTGACGCTCTCCTGGTTTGGGCGAATGGTCTCTATCAAGATGAATATTCTTACCCTGCTCTTCTACCTCTTTTCCTCCCTTCCTGTCGCAGTGCCAGACTTTCCTCAAGTCCCTAAGTTCGATGGTTCATTGCTTTGTTTGGAAGGGCAAGAAATCTAGGATTAAGCAGGAGACCCTGACGCTCCCAAGATCCTATGGGGGGGGGGGTTTGACTTCCCCGACTTCCGCCTCTATTATAAGGCTGCACAATTAAGGGTAATGTTGGAACATTCGAGAGGTATGAGAACCTACTGGTCCTATATCAAAGATGTCCACGCCCATCCCAGAAAAGTGCGGGACCTCCTGTGGGCCCCTAACAAGAACTTCCCAAGTAGCGTCAGGCATCCCATCTTGTCGGTCTTATGGGCGTTGTGGAGGGATGACGGGGATAATCTATCTCTCTCTACTTGGCCTTCTCCCCTTTCTTCCCTGTGGGGTCCCCCTCTTGACCTTGGCAAAAGGGGTTTTCGTGGAATGCAGGGGTGGTCCGATGCTGGCTTAGAGCGTGCAGCACAGCTCCTCCGTCAGGGTGCATTCATTAATTCTAACGACTTGGTGGAAGCCCTGGGGGACGCTCCGATGTCTATTTTAGACTATCTCCGAGTGAAGGGGATTCTGACCGATGCTCAATGGGTGGAGGACCTGGCCCATCCTCTTACCCCGTTAGAAAAAGCCATTGTAGAGTCCTCATCGAGGAGAGGGTCCCTGTCTAAATTCTACAACTCTCTAATCCTAGCGAACGTGGAGGGTAAGCGGGGCTTAAAGAAGCAGTGGGAGACTAGGGTGGGGAAGGAGGTGGATGAATCTACTTGGCTTACTATCTTTAAATCTCTTTTTTTCGGGTTCCTTCTACACGGCAGCTATGGAGCACAACTTTAAGGTACTTCACGCTTGGCACCTCTCGCCAGAGAGACTTGGGGGGGGCGGGGGGGAAATGTACCCAGGGGTGTCTCCTCTTTGTCCGAGGTAATGTGGCCAGCGCGGAATGTGGTTACATCTTTGGTGGGAGTGCCCTGCGATATAGGTGTATTGGTCAGAGCTGCTGGGCTAGATTAAGGAGATCTCTGGAGTTTACCTGCCTATGTGCCCCCTTGAACTTCTCTTTGGAGTCGCGGACTCAGAGGAAGTCTCGGACTCCCTGCCGAGGGTGGTACAGGCTATGTTGCGGGCAGGGAGGATAGCCCTGGCTCAGAAGTGGAAGTGTGCTTTGGCTCCCTCTAAGGAAGACTGGCTTGCCAAACTATGGACGATATTTACGCATGAAAAACTCACAGCCTTGACCCACGATACCATGAAGGCTTTTCTTCTAGATTGGACAGTAGTCTTGCTTAATGAGGATTGTGAATCAATGAGACTCTGAAGTCTGCTGTTTTGGGGTGAACTGTGCTTTGTGTATTCCTTCCAACAAAGGGTTCCTCTTCCTTATCTAGTTGAGTTAACCCAAGGTGTCAGCCTTTGGATCTGGCTTGGTCCCTCCTAGTGTTACTGACTCTCCTGCTCCCTTAGTTCGGTTGCTATTGCGCGGGGGGTTAGAGGGGTGTTAGTATTTTTTTTTTCCTTTTTTTTTTTCGTCGATTTTCAAATGTGACTTGTTGAAATGCATTGGTTATGTGGAAAATGTTTAATAAAATTGAAGTGGAAAAAAAGAAAGAGGACTTTCAATGCTACATATTTAAAGTCAAAATTGCCACGTCTCACTAGGTTTCCAGCAGGATTAAAAATAACACATTTGCTCTGACCACCAACTTGTTTTATTTTTCTTTCTCCAGCATTGGATCTTTCATGGATTCACATGCTTAGAATATTCCCCGTCGACAGACTGGGAACCCTCGGTACGCTTATAAAGCCGTGTCCCATAGGAAAACTTTTGTCACTTTTGTGTCCTATCAACGTCGTTTTGGGGCCACCCACGCACGCCCCACTAGGACGAAGCGGTATAAATGCCCCACCCCCGTAGCTCCCTTCAGATTTCAACCGTCTCCAAAGTAGTGGGAGCACCTCGTGTAGTCTACTATTTTGTCTAGGTTGTGCTGTTGGAGTTTTCCTCTGATGTCAGGAAAAGCGCTGTTCCGCCCGTGCGCTACATGCGGGTTGAAGGTGTACGAGGGGGACAGACCTATGGATTGCATATATTTTCTACACCCTCATCATTCGGCAGACAAGTGCGACATATGTAAGGGCTTCTCCCAGAAGACTCTTAAAGATTGAAGTCGAAGACTAGTGGCATGGTTAAACGATGGAGCGGGGGCATACTGCGCCGCTAGACATCGTCGGAACCCCCGGTGAAGAAATTACGACTGGCGGAGAAGGAATCATCGAGAAGCCATTCTAAAGAGTCTTCGTCGAAGAAAGCCTTATCATCCTCATCTTCGACGAAGAAAGACAGAAAAGAAAAATCGAAATCCTCCTCGGGCGATCATCATGGATCGACCTCGTCGAGATGCAGAGAAGCGTAGGTCGAGTTCAGAAAAGGTGGGAACGCCTCAAGGACCTACACAACCACCACCGTCGACGGCAGGGCAGTCGTCGACCACTTCTCTGCCACTGACACAATTGGTCTCGACCGTTCTTGGGCCGCAGACGGTGACGACGACTGGGCCAGCTTTAGCCTCAACGGAGATCCTGCAAGAGGCCTGGCGACCAGAAGTATTCGACCCAGTTTTGCCGGAGACCCTACTGCAGCAAGAGGCCTTGTCGGTGTCCTTGGGGAGATGAGGATGTGAGAGTAGCTGGCCCTGCAGACCTCTGGTTACGAGGGATTACCAGGCCTCTCTCTGGGAGCATTCCGGGGTCTACCACGTTACAGATGTTGCTGAAGACACTGAACGAGAGACTACCTCAGGCAACTCTGGCCAGGTCGGCCATCGACGAACTGGGCCCGTCTCGTCGGCCACCTCCATCGACCCCCACGGCAGTGCCAGCGGGTGGACACCTCTCAGCTCCATGCCACGAGGAAGGAGAGTTGATAGATTCGGACTCGGACAGTAGAGCCTTATCGGATGTCTCACTTTCCCTCTCCAGGGATCCAACCTGGGAGTCTGAAGTGGAATTAGAAACCCCGAAGAGCCCGGCTCAGCCGTCTCCCCCGAACGACATTGGGTCATTTCACACCATGATGGCCGAGGCTTGTACAGAATTCGGGTTGGCCCAGGAAGAGGAGAAAAAGGACTGTTTTCTTTTCGACCACATGGGAAAGAGGTCTGTGTTTTCAGTACCCATCCTGGATCATGTGTGGCAGGAGGGGTTGCAGACCATGTGCCACCCTTTCTCGGAACCGGCAATGAGGTCGCCTGGAGAATAAATGTAAGGCCCCAGAAGCTACCCCCAAGTGTCTCTCCTCCCAACCAACCCCTGACTCAGTGGTGTCGGCAGCGGCGGCGAGAAAGGCGAGGGCCCAGCACAAGTGCACAACCCCCCCGGAAAGTGCAGCCAGAAGACAGGATGCCTTTGGCAAAAAAGTGCTGTCGGTAGGTGCTACCACAGTGAAAGCGGCCAATTCTCTGGCCATAGTAGCCAGATACGACCGGGAGATGTGGCACCGACTGGCTCCTATGCTGGAGCATCTTCCGGAAGAACATCGTAAGGCGGCGATGTTACTGGTCAGGGAAGGTGAAGAGGCCTCCAATCGTGCCATACACATCGCGGTGGACCTTGCGGAATCGGGGTTTAAGCAGGTGAATAACGGTGTGGTTCTCCGAAGGCAAGCATGGCTGAAATGCACCAACTTTAGACCAGAGGTGCAATACAAGGTGCTGGATATGCCTTTTGAGGGAGACCTTCTGTTCGGCGAGAAGGTGGACGAGGCCCTGAAGGGCATGAAAGAGGACTCGGCGCGTTCCTTGGGGGCCCTCCAAAGTGGTCGAAGTTTCAGGTCTTTTCGTCCCTTTAGGGGAGCATCAGTAAACTCCAGATTCCCGGCATCGAGAGACAGATCCTTCATTAGGCCAGCATACCCCTCCCAGGGATACAGATGGGCTTCTCAAGCAGCAAAACGACACTGAGACTACCTGGCCCCCAAGAGGAGAACAGGTTATTTGTCGACGAGGGATAAGCACACTAAGGACCAGCAATGACGGGCATCGGAACGTTCTGGGAGGCAGGGTATCGTGCTACATCAACGAATGGGAGCAAATAACGGATCAATGGGTGTTGGACACTGTAAGATACAGACATTCCCTGCAATTCAAAAGCAACCCTCTGCACATTCCACCGGCGTTTGCAGCTCAACCCCATCTGAGCGTGTTGCAGCAGGAAGTAGCACTTGTGCTACAAAAAGGTGCTATAGAATTGGTTCCGTCGTCGCAGAGGGGTCAAGGAGTTTATTCCCGATACTTTGTGGTGAAAAAACCAAACGGAAAGTGGCGTCCCATTCTAGACCTGCGCGATCTAAACAAGTCGTTGAAAAGCCTAAAATTCAAGATGCTCACGCTCCAGGAAGTGATCCGGTCAGTTCAGGAAGGGGACTTTCTGGCGTCCCTGGACCTGCAGGACGTGTACTTCCACATACCGATGTGTCGGCGACACAAAGTTCCTAAGGTTTGTGGTGGGACGGACTCCCTACCAGTTCACAGTACTTCCTTTTGGGCTGAAATCCTCTCCCAGAACTTTCACGAAATGTTTGGCCCCGGTGGCGGCCTGGCTGAGAAGGCAAGGCCATCATGTATACCCGTATCTCGACGACTGGTTGGTGAGGGCGTCCTCCCCTATGTTGACTCACACAAGTTTGCAGGCCACCATGCACCTCTTACAACGGCTGGGGTTTGCGGTAAACTTCGAGAAATCCTTGTTAACGCCGTTGAGAAGCTTGGTGTTCCTGGCCGCACAATTCAAGACCCAGTCAGGGTTAGTGAAGCCATCCCTCGACAGAATCACCAAACTCAATCGATTGGCAGGTCAGCTGAAAATCAAAACCAGACTATCAGTGAGAAAATGTGTCAATTTTGGGCGCTATGGCGTCCCGCATTCCTCTGGTGGGCAACTGCCGCCTGTTCATGAAGCCGGTTCAAGAGTTTCTGGCAGACCGGTGGACGCAGGCCCAAGGTCTCTGGTCGGACAAACTGACCGTCGATGACGAGCTCCTGCTAGCTCTTCAGTGGTGGCAGAGCTTTCAGAATCTATCAAGAGGGGTACCCCTACAGGAGCTGGAGTTTCGTCTAACCATAGTGACGGACGCGTCCCCGACAGGCTGGGGAGCACACATGGGCACTTTACAAACGCAAGGTCCTTGGTCTCGGAGGGAATCTCTCCTGCACATCAACGTTCTGGAACTGAGCAGTGCGCTGGGCCCTGAAGTCTTTCCTGCTGCGCATCAGAGGGTCTATAGTGAGAATATTGACAGACAACACGACGGCGATGTTTTACTTGAGGAAGCAAGGGGGCACGCGATCCAGAACCCTTTCCACCGAGGCTCAGAAGGTGTGGCATTGGGCTCTGAAACACGATGTATCCATCGTAGCTCATCATCTTCCGGGAGTAAGGAACGAGCAAGCGGACTCACTCAGCAGAAAAATGGACCAAATTCACAAATGGGAGATAGACAGCGTTCAGTTGTCGAAGGTCTTTGAGAAATGGGGACGGCCTCCGCTGGATCTCTTTGCTACGAAGAGGAACAAGAAGTGCGAAATGTATGCCAGCAGGTGGCCAAAGGAAGGTTCTCTGGGGGAAGCATTCTCCTTCCCGTGGACGGATAAGTTCCTCTACGCCTTCCCTCCGTTCCCTCTTATATGGAGAACTCTGCAGTGGATACGCAGGTACAGGTGCCGGGCCATCCTAGTGGCACTGTGTTGGCCGTGGCAGCCGTGGTTTACCGACCTGCTTCACCTGTCAGTGGATCAACCAATAACGTTCCCGAAGGTTCCCAATCTCCTGTCGCGGGACGAAGGAACAGTGTGGCATCACAATCCAGACAGTCTCAATCTCAGCTTGGCTCCTGACTTTTCGGAATTTGGTGCCTTGAGCATTTCGTCAGACTGTCGGAGAATCCTGCAAGCAGCGCGGGCCCCTTCCACCAACAAGTCGTACGATGTAATTGGAGAAGGTTCTGTACGTGGTGTCAAGGAGAGCCGGGAGTGCAACCTCTAAGGGTAACTCCGGAACAGCTTCTGCCGTATCTGCTACACCTGGCGAAGAGCGGATTATCTTTTTCATCAATAAAGGTAGACCTGGCGGCCATCTCTAGGTTCACGAGGAGGAGGCAGTCGTCGCCCTTATTTAGTGACACGTTGGTGAAACACTTCATGAGGTGTTTGTTCCGGACGTTCCCTCCGGTTAAACGTTTTCCACCAACGTGGAGCCTTAATGTGGTGCTAGCAGGGTTAATGAAACCACCCTTTGAACCAATGGCCATATCCTCGATTAAGTTCTTGTCATGGAAAGTGTTTTTTCTAATAGCTATAACATCAGCTATCAGACGGATCTCGGAGTTGCAAGCTTTGGTCGTAGACCCGCCGTACCTAAGGTTTTTTTTAAGGACAAAGTGGTTCTGTCAACTAATCCTCATTTCATTCCAAAAGTTCCTACGGCTTATCATAAACACTCATCCATTGTCCTGCCCACCTTTTTCGCGACCCCCCTCATCGGCTGCGGAAAAAGTCCTACATACCATGGACGTAAATAGAGCTCTAAAATGTTACCTTCATCGGACTCAGCAACTTAGATCTACGCAACAACTCTTCGTTGCATATGGTCCTTTGGCGAAAGGAAAAGCAATTTCAAAGCGGGGCCTGGCCCGAGGGGTCTCGTGACGATTGCCTTCTGTCATTCCAAAGCAGGAAAACCGCTACAAGGGCAACTTCGTCATCGATGGCGTTGTGGGCAGGAATTCCGCTGACAGACATTTGCCAGGCGGCAACATGGTCAGTGCCTCACACAATTACCCGCCATTACTGCCTCGAACGGCAGCATGCGGACGAGATACAAATGGGAAGAGCAGTCTTACGCCATCTGTTTCAATAAGGTAAGCCCTTTTCAAGAAGGGTCTGTACTTATTTTGATATGTGTATGTGTATATATATTTACATTTGATATGTGCATGTGCTGTTGCGTATTTTTAAATTGGCATCTTACGTAAGCGTGGTTCGCTATACATATGCTTAGGAGGGTGCCGGATTGCATTCACACCTCCGCTTTTTCAGGATCACTGCTGTGCATTCTATTCTAAGCATGTGAATCCATGAAAGATCCAATGCTGGAGAAGGGAATAGTTTCTTACCTGTAACTCCATTTCTCCAGCATTGGTATCTTTCATGGATTCACATGCGCCCGCCAGCCTCCCCGGAATGCAATCGTCTTGTATAACTAGGTTTCACCCCATTCTGCTTTGGAGGGGTCGAAATCTGAAGGGAGCTGCGGGGGCTTGGCATTTATACCGCTACGTCCTAGTGGGGCATGCGTGGGCGGCCCCAAAACGACGTAGATGGGACACAATATGGGAAACGTACCAAGGGTTCCCAGTCTGTCGACGGGGAATATTCTAAGCATGTGAATCCATGAAAGATACCAATGCTGGAGAAATGGAGTTACAGGTAAACTATTCCCTTACTGCTTTCTTATTGCTTTTATATGTAATCGATGTATATTTGTAAAATAATGATGCAGTTCTGTATAAACATTGTATTAAATGTAAAGCTGAATTGGTGCTTGCCAGATTTCATAATTGCATAAATGACAAATTAAGTGAGGATTCATGAACTTTTTTTTAACAACTTTAACTTACACATTGCCACTACAGAATGCTAAAGTCAATGTTCCAAGCAACCTACAGTCATATAATATGATGCACCCGCAATTACCTGGCCGCAGGTGGCCTTTATACAGTTGTTTGCCCCTGGCCTTGCCCCTAGGTGCTCAGTCAGCCAAAACAGTTATCAAGCCACGCCGCTGGCTGAATCCGCCAGATATTAATTTTGCCGTTTCGCCATATATTTCTTGGACGTTTAGGCCCAGGGATAGGTGTAGTCCCTCTGCTGTGTTGCCCACGGCACATCATGGACCCAATCCGACCACGCAGGGGGGGGTCGGGGGGGGGGGGAGAGTTCCTCAATGTCCAACATTTCAGGATAGATCTCTATGCCAGTACTAAACCTAAGTTTAGCAGCTTACGATTGGTTACATGCATCTTCTCTTTGTAGCCCAGAATGCATTGTACATTTGAGGTGCAGTGGACGCCCCAGTATCGCGTCCAATGTCTCCTTGAACCCCCCCACCCCAGACAGCTAGCTCAGGGCAATCCCAGATCATATGTTATAGGTTGGCATCTGCACTTTTACATCGCGGACATTCCCCAGTGCCTAGGGGGCTAAACTTGGCAACTCGCGCAGGGGTGTAGTACAATCTATTGACCATCTTGAAGTGCACAAGAGGATGTCTCGTGTTCATAGACACTTCCTTTATCAATTGGCAATTACGTTCCCATTGTTCTTATCTCTACCCCCAAATCCGTTTCCCATTGTGCACGAACATCTGGACCCCTACTAGGTGACATTGACTGTGCCAGCCTACACAAGGCCGAGATAGTCGAAGCGAGTCAGTATGTCTAGTAAGAGTTGGTGTTTGTTAACTTGCATGTTCTCCTTAAGGCAAAGTTATTCTGTCAGAGCAGTGAATACATTGGGAAGTTGTGCTTTGTATCAGTTTAGGGGAGGACACTGCATCACAAGATTGCCTATAGCTTCACTGAGGCATGACCTATAGCTTCACTGAGGCATGAACTATCTACAAAATAAATATTATCTGGGTTTTGTATAGTTGGTCTGTTTCTGGCCTGTTTGAGATTCCAGGTAACAAATAGTCATGCGGTTCGCTGCTGCTGGACTTCACAAGGATTGAGAACGGGACAGCTACTCTGGGTGATGTGCACATTTACAGAATCCGTTCATACGTTGTAAGTTGGGATAGTGGATTGGTGCTGTTTTCGTGCATCCGTGAGGGAATCCCAAAACCAAGCCTTCATAGTAACACCGAGGCAGCAGCTGCTGAAGACAGTAGCAATGGGGTCTGGCGCAGTGCTCTATGCTAAGATGCGAGCTTATTGCTGTTTGTTAATGCAGCTTAAACCTATCCTTTTCATGAGGAGATGTGAATGATTTCTTTAATTGGGCAGACTCAACTAATTTAAAGTGGCCTTATGATGAGAAACATAATAGTTTGCAAGTGCAAATAAAAGCGATTTTATCAATTTCCCTGGCCTGTTCTGCTAGTTGTGAAGCATGCTGGCTATGCTCATTTTATTAAGACTGTTTAGACAAGCTCCATGGCCATAAGCAAATTAAGTGCAATCATTGGGTACAAAAAAGTAATTTTGAGATTTCCTGGGCTAGCTGACACTTGATGTGCCAGTTTTATATTTGCCCGATTCCAGCGGCATTGCTGTTCTACTTGTTGCATGAAGCAGTGCAGCTACTTTCTAAGGGGCTAAACGCAGTGTGAGTCCCAACTGATAAATTGGAGGTGTCCCTATTAACACTGCTCTGTGCCTATCCATGCACACTGTAAATGATTGTTATTGTAGTAGTGCTTGGTCATATGTCCACACCATGACCAAATTTAAAATTTTGAATTCAAATCTAAATGGCTATTTTGTTGTGGTTCAAAGTAAATTACCCATCATTCAGTGCCAGATTTGGCAACACAGCAATAATTCTGGGGTTCTATGCATGGTGATGTCAGTAATGGGTTATTACAGTGGTTGGATGTTCTGGTCTCAAACCTTCCACCTGGGTATTGGTACATTCCGCTTGTTTGGTACTATGTAGTTTGTGGTCTGTTTTATGACTCTATGGAGTGTCTGAAACATTCACCGTCTTTTTGATAAAGGATTGCAATTAAATAATTTCAATTAAATAATTCAAGCTTATGTGGTGTGCTCAGAATTTTTTTTTATTTTTTTTATTTACAAATATATACAGAAATATAACACTAACAGGTTGAACCTACAGAAGAAAATGTATATAAAAAACAAAGAAATCATTAAACACATTCCAGATCTTCTGATATGAAGATAACTTACATTTCATTTTGTGTATCAATTTTTCAGTCCTAGACAGACCATGCATTTCCTGGACCCATTCCTCAAAAGGAGGGATCCGATCCTTCCATCCTCGAAGAATTGGTCGCTTGGCTACAATAAAAGCTCTAAAAATCCATTTTTTAAGGGCAGAACTGACATCAGCCAACCCTAAGTCATCACCAAGAATCACCGTCCTAAAATCCGGGACAGACCCTCCACCCAAAATCCTGTCACACACATCACATACTCTATTCCAAAAATCTCTGACCCGCACACAATCCCATAGCATGTGTTCCAAAGACCCAACTTCCTGGATGCAACCCCAACAATCATCACTGTCAGTCATACCTCTTTTATGAAGTGTCTCAGGACACCAATACACGCAATTCAGAATCTTAATTTGCCGAGACCTTTCACTCTGATTCAGTGAACACAAGGAGACATTACCACACATATTCTGCCAGGCATCAACATCAATCTCGGACCCAATTCGCTCACTCCAAACTCTCCGCAAATTGTCATTACTCCGATAATGTGAAACTATAAGCCTACTGGCCAGACCTCCTTCCTTCCCATCAGAATCAGCCAGAAAAACATTCACATCGAAAGAGTCGGACCCGTCCCCCGTACCCACAGACCTCTTCAGGCGTCTATAAGCAGAATCCGATAAACCTTCAAAATTCCATCTCTCTCTCAGCTCACCAGCCGTCAACCACCTAACATCATTTCCCAAATCAGAGACCTGTTTAATACCCATCAAGAACCATCAGGCCAAAAAACTGTCCTGGAATCATCCCTAATCCTAGGATTCAGCCAGATAGAGGCACTCCTGCATTTAAAGGCATCATGACCTAGCAATGACAAGATTTCAATCCATGAGGTGCGTAAAAATGACGTAGTCAACTACCCCTGGAAAGTTTAGTATTAGTGGTCATCAAGGCACCAGGGTCCAATGGCTCATAGGCAGTCGACTCCGCTACCGCCCAGCTGTCCAATCCATCATTCAAAAACAGAACAAAAGAATGAGCAGAAAAGGCCAAATGGGAAGCCTTAAAATTCGGTACTCCTAAACCACCTAAATGGACTGGAAGCTGTAACTTCCAAAGACTAAGTCTCGGTGGTTTTCGGTCTCATAAAAATTCCTGAATAAGACGATCTAGATCTCTCCAGTAACGACTCTTAATTTGCAATGGAATCATGCTAGAAACAAAGTTAATCCTGGGTTTCAAATTAATTTTCAGGGCATTGACTTTACCCCACAAGGAAAGTTTAAGCAGCGATCATCTTTCCAAATCCATTTTACAATCCCGAATAACTACTCATGTTTTCATCAACCATAAGGGAGACAGGATATGTCAGCCATACTCCCAAATAGTGTAAGCGCACATCACACCATGCAAAACCCATGCCAGTGACCAGAGTCTTATCACATCTGTTCGACAGGGGCAATACTTCTGATTTCAAGCGGTTAATCTTGTAGCCTGAACAAACGTGAAAATCTGACAAAATCCTCATCAGACAGGGCAGGGATTCCTCCAAATTCTGCAGCACCAACAAGAGATCATCCGCATAAAGCCAAGCCTTTTTGCACAACACCCCAACAATTGACACCCTGTAAATCGGGTTCATTTTTGATGCAAACTGCTAAAGGTTCAATCGCTAGAATGAATAACAAAAAAGAGAAAGGACATCCTTGACGCGTGCCCCGTTCCAAACAAAAAGATTCTGAAACCACCCCATTAGTCTTAACGTCAGCAGTAGGATTGGCATATAGAAGAGCAACCCAGGAAACAAAATTCTCACCCATATTCATTCTCCGCAGTACCGATAACAAGTAATCCCAACTAACCCTGTCGAAAGCTTTCTCCGCATCAAGGGAAAGGACGGCGGCATCACAGCACATTCAATCTGCAATTTCCATGGTAATCAACAATCTCCTGATATTACTAGACGTATGCCGATTTTTCATGAATCCAGATTGTTCCTCGTCGATCAATGCAGGCAAAAACCGTACCAGGCGCATAGCAAGAACCTTGGCAAGAATCTTATCTGTATTAATAAGACTGATTGGACGATAACTAGCGGGCTGATTACTGTCCTTTCCTTTTTTCAAAAAGACTGAAATTGAGGCATGCCTAGTACTCTTGGGTAACGTCCCGTCCAACCTGCTAGAAACAAACATATCTCTCAAGAGCTCCAAGGCCGAGTTCGGGAGGATCCTATAGAACTCACAAGGGAGGCCATCGGGTCCCAGGGATCTACCCACATTCAGCCCTGAAATCGCACTTTTGATCTCATCAACCGTTATCACAGCACCAAGAAGCTCACGATCAGCTTCCCGAATCCTAGGCAAATTCAAATCTCCAAAATAATCCTCCCCCCTACCAGTTATACCAGCCTCATTACTATACAGATTGTCGTAGAAGTCACGAAAAACTGAGGTAATTTTGATTGGATCAAACGTAATTCTACCTTCCTGGTCAACCATACAAGCAATAGCAGTCTCCAACATATTTTTCCTCAACCGGTACGCCAGCCATCTGTCACAACGTTCACCTCTTTCGAAAGAAGTACACTTTGAATAGAACAAACTATGCTCCGCCCTCAGCGACAAAGTCTTCCATTTCTTTTTTTAATTTATTCAAAGTTGCCAATTTCACTGAGTCGGTAGGATCAAGCATCAGATCTCGAGAGTTCTCACCAAACCGTAGATCAATCACGCCTCTTACTCTCCTCCTTCCGTTTACCACTAGACGGCTCTAAACAAACACCACACATACAGCATTTGAATGCTTCCCACGTGGTCGCCACACTGATCTCCTCTGAGCGATTCTCCAAAACAAAATAGTTAGCTTCCGAAACAATCTGCTCCAAAATGTCATCATCCAATGAGATAGAGGTATTCAGCTTCCATGAGAAACTTCTTTTACATTGAAATTCAAGTCTCAAATGCATTTCAACAGGGGCATGATCACTCAATAAAATATTACCAATACCACTAGAGAATACTGTCCGATACATTCCCAGCAGTAAAAATCATGTATAGTCTAGAAAACACACCATGCGCACTAGAAAAGAAACTGTATTGACGTTTGTCCAGATTCTCCAGACGCCACGCATCTTTCAAATTGTGTTCCTCCAAGAGCGATCTGAGGGCTTGACGATGGTGCTCACAACGCAGCGCATGCCTGACCTGACTCCTATCCAACAAAGGATCAACTACAGTATTAAAGTCCCCACCAAGTAAAATATTAGAAGTATTCAAATCCAAAAGGGTCTGTGCCACCATTCTAAAAAAGGAGCCATCGTCTGTCGGAGCATATACATTGCAAAGCGTCAACAATTCCCCC
Organism: Ambystoma mexicanum; assembly: GCF_040938575.1. Lineage (NCBI taxonomy): Eukaryota > Metazoa > Chordata > Amphibia > Caudata > Ambystomatidae > Ambystoma > Ambystoma mexicanum. The sequence goes on along the minus strand of NC_090936.1, from coordinate 97,648,941 downwards.
TGAATCTCAACCAACAAGGCAATCATTCTACCATTCTTATCTGCACACTCTTAAAATTTTAATAGGCAGTTTCTTACAACAAAAAAATGGCCACGCCCCTTGACCTTGATGAAAAGGAAGATCCATAAGCAGAACCAACCCACTCCTTTTCCAACCTAGAAAGTTCATCCACCAAAATGAGTCTCCTGCAAAAAACAGATGTCAGCATGCATGCCCTGTAACATGTGAAACACTTTCTTTTTCTTTAGCAAATTGACCCCATTCACATTCCAAGAGACAACACACAGGTCACTGACTGTCCCACCTGTGCAAGGAGTCGTCATTATAACATGAAGGTCTGGAACATCAAAAGCAAAAAATAAAATAAAAAGAACTAGAAAAATGACATACACATGAATATGAACAAAAAACAAAAAGTAAAAAACTGAAAGAACAGATGAGACCAGAAAGTCTATTTAGCCCAAAAAACAATTGAAACAACATCCAGAACCATTCCCAGGACCTCTCCCAAGATGCAATCAAAACATACATCAATGCATCAAAATATATCCATTCCAAGGAAAAAACAAGAAAAGCGTATAAGTAAAACCCAAATACCAATAAGGTCAACCCCAAAAGCCCCGAAAGCCTCCATCCCCCAATAAAAACATAACATAAATGTTAAATAGGCAACAATCTAAAACAAGCTGTGGTATGGCACAACTAAACAGCAATACAAACATCACAGCATCAAATACCCAATTAAAGAACAAGGTGAGCCCCGTCCCACAACCAAAATTGAGCCGCCTCCCAAGGCAGAGTCGAAAACCTGTAAAATAAACCAGATTAAATCAATGACACTGCGATCCAGAGGGACCAATGAGCTTGCATGAATTCCCGGCACCATCCAGCCAGCATGGGAGAAATCCAACATTCTCCATTTGCAGTAACCAGCCATTAACATCCTGACAAGAATGAACTCAACTCTGAATAACCAATATTAGATGTTCTCCATTCCATTGCAAGCGCAATAAGTCCTCCATTTTTGCAGCGGCCTTAAGTTCCCTCCAGGAGTTTTGAGGGCTTTGATTCTCACTCGGTCCCTGCCACTCTCCGGCACATATTGCCATGCTAGACAACAAGGGGATTTGTGCCTCCTGTTCAGTCACAATTAGGAATGGCTTCTGCTGTATTATGTGGCATTCAGACAAGGCACAAAGCGGATAAGTACAGAAATTGCACTAAATGGCAGAAAAATCCACAGGGTAACTCGGGCTAATCCTACCTATAGAACCCATACCAAGTCATCCCCACCCTGCAGGACAAAAAACACAGAGGCTTTCTCTGAAAGTACCAACTGCCATCCCATTAGGTTAACCAGCGGCTTATGAAGCAAAACAGTCGAGCTCCCCTGCGGTGAATAGTACTTTCGGGCTCACACTGGGCAAAGGCTTATTCTACAGTTGCACGCGTTGTTATACAGCGATTCGTAATGGCCGCACAAGCTGAGATCAATCGGCACCCGCATTATCCATGCTGCCAGTTGAAACCCCCAGACAGCTCCGTGCACTCCCTCAACAGCCGTTGAACATACCTCACGGTGCCGGTGCCCGCGGACCTCCATGAACAGAGCATGATCCGCCAGCTACCATCACAACCCCATATCTGACGAGCACACAAAAAGGTGCGACCGGCTCCAGAAACGAAGCCATCTGTAAGGTCAGCTGACGGCGACGTTGCGTGTGCTTGCGGCAGACGTCACAGTAGCAAGATTCTTTTCTTGAATCAAGTCCGAGTCGACACAGAGCACGGACCAAGGCCGTGACGAAGAATCCCTCGTAAATCGGGCGACACAGCAATGCGAATTCCAAAGCATTTTTCGAATATTTGGCAACGTTAACTGTCCTCTGTAAATGGCACCATTTTAAAATGTACAAATATGCAGCAACATTATAAAAAGATAGTAAAACAAAATCCAAGAGTCATGAAGGAGGATGGGTGGATAGATGAGGGGCCATCAGCAAATCCAAAGTCATTCAGTGGTAGGAGAAAGCACAGAAAGGCCCCTCTTATGTTTCCAACCCAGCGCTTGCACAGAATCAGATGTGCTCTTATCACCATCAGGAAATACAATGGTGAAAACATTATTTCTACTGAGTAAGGCCCTTAGAGTAAGCTGCCTGGCCATTTCTTTAGCACCCTGAAATGATCATCTCAGGTGTAAAATTTCCTTAGGATAGTCAGGGTAAACAAAAACAGCTTTACCTTTTGAAAGAGGCATTCCCAACCAGTCTAGCAGCTTTCATCAGGCGCTCCTTTGACCCGAGATTCAAAAAGGAAACCAAGATATGCCTTGCTTTGTCACCCAGATGTTTACCAATCCTAAAGATGTTATCAATGTCTTCCAGCTTGATGATAGTGCAATGAAAACTGTCTTTAAAAACTTGATAAACCAAGGAAGGCTAATCTTCATCATCACCAGCAGAGTCCTCCACACCAACCAATCTGATGTTTCTTGCCCTGATCCTTAACTCCAAATCCAAGCACTGTTCTTTTTCTTTCTTCAAGTCAGACCTTAGATTATTGTAAGCCTGGAAGCTGCCTGCAATCTCAGAGCTCATAGTCGGAGAGGACTTTTCCAAATCAGTGACCCTGCCATCCAGCTGTCCAGTTTTCAAATTAAGCTCAGCCATAGTCAGCTTAATATCACTAACATCTTGGGCCACCCGAAGAATAGTCTTGTAGACATCTGAAAGGCTTGAGGTATCCTCCATTTCAGGAACCTGCTTGGATTTCTTTTGAGGCAGGGTTTTCTGCTTCACTATTCTTTTTCTTGGAACTCATTACAATTTCTTTATAAATATCTTCAGGGAGAGGTCCAGAGCAGTTGAGTTAAGCTGCTACTCCGCTGCCAGCCATTCTAGAATCTGTGCTCAGAATTATTTCCTTGCACCCACCCTTTCATCTAGCTACCGCAATGCTTTGTTTTCTGACTTTCCAAGTCTCCTGTTTATTGAGAAGCTGCCTTGTCAAGACTTTGACTAGAGCTGATAGGCTTGTGTATGACGTTTATGGTGTTAAGGAATTTTGGGAGAAGAGATTGGGCAATCGCTCAGGGGAACACTTTGGAGATATTCAGATATGCTGAAGATGGATAGTGTGCTTACATATTTACGTTGCTGAGTGCAGGGGTGATGTCGTCCAGTTACAAGTTTTGCTATACTTGGCTGGGTTCTATGTGATTTCATCAGAGATTTGCTCTAAATTCATCTAACTTTATCTTGAGTCATTTGGCCGCAGATATATGTAGGGGGGATACCCCTCCCAGTCCCACCTTAATTACCCTTACCCAACCGATACATATATTTACGGCCAAATTCAGCTGGAAAAAAAATGTGATGGATTTGGCTTCGACCAAATCTCCTGTGATGAAACCTCCCTATACACTTGGGCTCCATGGGAACAGATGTTTAACATTTGCTATGCTATACAGTGACACCCGTGTAATAGCCTGAACCCCCAAAGAAAATGGTTAATGCAGCAGAGAGTGGACAGTCAGCAGAGTTCCTAAAACTGGACAGTGTACACATGTGCACTTAGGTTTTGTACTGCATGAAATCACCTACTTATTAGTTCCAAAGCGCGTAGGCTTGTCCATGGCGTGGCTTACTGTGTCCCTGAAGTGGGCATCCAGACAATAGTCTACTGAGGAAAGAAAATCCGCAAGGAGACAGATCCTTGTGTAGCAGTTCCCTGAAAGATGGAGGTTGAGTGCACATAGATATTTCAAAGATCAGGATCAATAAAGGATAATGGGGAGAGGTCTGGGTGGATTAGGTGGGGTGGGGAATAGTCTTTTGCAGAAGTTAATGGAAGGGGGGCAACCTGTAGGGGCCCATTGGTTGAAGGCTTGCTTTTTGGTGCAGGTTAGCTTGCAGAGTAGAACGTGTTTTTATTATATTGTCTGTTTTTACTACGTTTATTACTGATAATTGTTCAAATACTTAAACAAGTTTTGTAAAGTAATTATTAGGTATGAGACATATTTACATACTCATGGTGCAATTACAGCGCATTTTGTACCAAAATATTTCCCTCCTATTTATGGTTTTCTAAAATTGAAAAATATTTTGAAGTCTGTACCCTAGTAAAGCCTTCTCTACCACAATAGACCTTTTTATTGTCAACAAATGCTTACATTTTGACACAGCCTAAAAAATGTAGTCTATTTGAAAAATCAACATGTAGGCACAATCTTGAGGCCTGGGCACAGACACTCAAATGTATGCTTTAATTGCATGCTCATATGGGACTCACTAGTTGCAATTAGAAGTCTGTCAAATCATAGCCGGTGAAATTAAATTGGTGAAATTCGCCTTTTAACTTCATTTTATCAGCAGAGCTGATTATTTCCCAATTGGTGGCTTTTTTTTTTTTTTTTTTGATTTTTCGATTATCAAATTTATGTGGTTTTTTGTGAAATTTCATTAATTTGCTCATGAAATTTCCTGTTTTAAAAAGTAATACCGCAGAGAAGGTGTTAGGGGGGAGGGAAGGTGGACAGAATTTCAGACTGGAAAAACACCAAAATGGCCAATTTTGCTCTGTGGGAATAGGCAAAGAAGCTAGTATTGAACCAGAATTTGCTCATTTCTAAGCAGCGCAAGTTGCAGCCCTTTGGCCACCCCTTGTTACAAGTTACTACATTTAAACTTGCCTTCAAAAATATGTCTTAATTTTACTTTTCTTTGGCATCAATCTTTGTAACTTCATATAGTGAACATGCACAGTTTAGATAGAGCCTTAAAAAGTAGTATTTGTTATTTTTTGATGATTGTGATTTTCCTTTCTTCACAGGTCTTCTAGAAGTTTCCGTTGGACAGTTTACAGAAGTGCTCCTGAATAAAACTGTTGCAACAGAAGCAGTATTACGGAACGTGGCCAGGAATGTGTCCTTCATTATTTTTGAACTCCATACGCATTACCTCAATGCCACAGTTTCCCTAAACAAGGTATGTTGCAAGACATGCTTCTTGAAAATTCATATGAAATTGAAAGTTAAGGAGGTAGAATAAAATGCAATTTTGTGAAACTCCTCCCATATCAAACTTGAATACTTATGTGTGAAGTGTTCCGCCACATGCAACCTGGATAGGCAAACTGTTTCCATGTTGTAGGTTATCACAGCAGATAAATAATTGGGATGCATATCTTGGAAAGAGACCCCTGTGGTTATGCTGGTTATTGTTCACCTTGATGTAAGATCTAATCCTTTTTTTGGTGGAAACTTGTCTGCTTGTTTTAACATCAAATTGAAATGTTTATTGACTCATAGAATGAATAGCTTTAGTTTGTCTTTTAGCAGCAAAACTGAATTGTACAGGAGGTTTTCTGTGGTATATTTGCTTTTGTCATTCTTTTCTGTGGCCATGTTTTAATTGCATCAATGTCCAAATGGAAAATACATGTCACTTAGTCAAGAATGTGCTACTGCGCAATGATGGTCACAAAAGTAAATGCTTACCTGCATTTGCCATTTCTGGAAAAGCTACCTTTTGTGCAGGTTGAGATGTAGAGCTAATGTTGACACAAGCATGATCGAAGACACGTTAGTTATTTTGTTGTAAATTAAAATTTGCGGCCTGTGCCATGGATTTCAAAAACGTGCAAGTTTGACTGTTTTTTGTAAAAAATGTCTTGATCTTCCAGTACTTGCGTCTTGGATTAGACTTTCTTTTCAAGAAATGGCTGTTCTTAATGCAGCTTTCTGCCATTTCTTGTCACCCTCATTTTCCTTTGACCAGCTACTTGGATTCTGTACAAAATAGGTCTGTGTAGGGCTTCACTTCTCTGCATCTAAAACAATGTTCTACTTGGGCTTGCTGAAATGTTAGCCCTTTTCTTGTGCACTCCTGACTGATGCTGTTGTCTAAGTCTAGTCAAGATTTTGTTAGTGCACTTTTCAAACTCTAGTGCTTAGCACCATTTGAAAAGTTCTTAAGCACCCCCTTTTTGGCAACTATGGGAACTGATATGAAGAGAAATCAACCTATCAAGATCTTGGGATCAAAACTGACATCTCCTGGATCTAGCCTACAGCTTTTAAGGCCCTCTATTGAGTGGATCTCCAATATAAATGTGATTGCGTTTCTCCAGGTAGCACAACAATCCCTGGCTTGGCTTTTAACCAGTCTAAGAAGCTTGTCAAAGGCCCTCATCTGGCCACTTTGGTCTGTTTATTTTCAAGTTCATGGTCCACTTTATACCTTTACCGCTCATCAAAAAACACCCTTCCCCTATACATTTGCAGTTCCACTTAATCCATGTATTAAAGAAATTACTTTCACTTCACTTTTATTGCTTTATTTCGACAAGTCATAAAAGCAGTTCACAGAAAAGTTAAAACACATTAGTTACATCGTCACAATCGCTTGGCTCATAATCACTTCACTAAAATTGCACAATCAGTGCTTTACCTTAAAACCAAATAAAAACAGATCAACATTATACAAACAATAGCAGCTCATACAGAAAAATGTATTTACCCCATAGCACTGTTCAGCAATTTAGCCTTCCTCATATACATTTTTCTTGCCCAGCTCAGATAACTCTTAGTGGCAAGCATCCAGGAAAATTGCCATAGCACCAGCTAGGGACCTACATCCACGGCTTAAGGACAGAGGCTTCGGGGAGCGCTTCCTCAGAGGCATGGTGGCCGGACAAGTGTAGCAAATGGTGATGTACCGTCTCTTCAGACTCTCCACAAAGGATACATGACGCTGAAACAGCAATATTCCATCTATGCCGAAATACAGCCGTCAGCAAGATTCCAATGTGGAACTTTAAATATAATTCTCTTTCCCACCTGGGCGAGACATAGTTCAGGTATTCTTCACAGCCCGTCCGCGTCTTGAGATATCCGGCAAGCTGCTCAGAAGCACTGGATCTTCCCAGGATGTCCTCCTGCGCCTTTGCCACTGCTGCGCTCTTGATTGCTTCCTTTGCAACCGGTGTGATGATTGAGGGAGTTGACCAGTAATCCTCCAAACCCAGATATCCTTTCACATGGGCAGCCCACTTTAAGGAGCTTCCCCCTTGCTAGGACAAAACATCTGTAACTGCCTCATTGTATTTACGAAGGTGAGGATTAGACCAGAGGCGAGCCCAGTAAAAGACCGGGCATAACTTACAGATCATCTCAAACCCCTCCAATCCAGTTTCCAAAAGCACTGGGATGTTCGGGCCTGAGTCAGCAATCCAAGGATTTCCTTCAGAAATGTTGTCTCAGCCACTGCAAGGGACTTGGTCTCCACATACCCCCAGAGTTCCGCCCCAAACATTGCTGCTTGGTGTGCTTGTGCTCTGTAGGCCTCCAGCGAGACCCGCACTTCCCCATGTTCGTTAGTGTATCTACTGAGGGCCCAGCTATATCTAGCCAAGGTGAGGTTGGCCTTCTTAACCTGCACTTTCCAACTGCACGATGCTGTAACTCCCAGACCTAGATAATCATAGGACTGAACCTGCTCAATTGCACCCCCCTCTACAAAGTGAGATGAGGGCTTGTGCTGCTTCTTGGAATTGGCATTGAAGATCATTGCCTTGGTTTTTGTGATATTCAAGTCAAGCCCATTCTTCTTTGCGAAAAACTCAAAAATCTCCAGTTGTTTGTACACACCAGCCGGCGTGAGAGAGGAGCACAGCATCCTCCGCAAACAACAATGCAGGGAACTTGTCGCCTGCTAGCAAAGGGGCGTCGGTCTGGGCGGCAAAAAACCTTCAAAACTTCATTAACAAAAATGCAGAGCAGCCTCGGCGCCAACACACATCCCTGGCGGACTCCCTTCTGTATAGCAATACTACGGGAAGTGCTTTCCTCTTGGCTCCAGCGGACCACTGCTGAGTTCTCTGTATAAAGACCCTGAATTGCTGAAAGCAGAGCGACAGGGATCCCAAGCTCCTCCAGGACCTTCCACAAATGTGCCTGTGGGACTGTATGAAAAGCTGTGCGGAGGTCCACAAACGCAGCATAGACGCGGACCTTTCTTGGAACAGAATACTTTACACAGATCAAGCGCAGCTGAAGACTTTGGTCTATCGTTCTCAGGCCCTCACAAAATCCTGCCTTGTGATGATCAATTACACTGGAGCTCAATACCCACTCATCCAAGTGGAACAAAAGAGACCTGGCGAATGTCTTCTCCCCCCCCCCCCTCCACACCCCCACACCCCTCAGCATCCAGCAAGGAAATTGGTCTAAAGTTGACATGGTCATTGCACGCACCCTTTTTCTGTATTGGGACTATTTCAGCCCCAGTCCAAGACTACTAAAATCAAACTAATCATTTAATGTGACTTCCAAGTGCTCTGGAAAAATTTAAAATGCATATAGTTATTCCTCAGTTAAGGATGGGAGCATGTTCTCGCATAGCTCTACGCATAATGTGACTGGTAAAGGAAAGGTAACTTAAATAAATAATGATGTAACAAGATGCAATAAAATGGATGTGGCTAATATAGCTAGGAATATCATTGTTGTACACAGACCCAGCAGAGCTAAATCTGATTGTAGTTCATTCATACTTTATTTCGATAGAAATTACCATAAAAGTCAATACAACAATACAAACAGTACAAGCACAGTAATATCAATCCTTGATAGAATTCAGAGCTGAAAAATTGTTAGATGTAATAAAACAAGAGGGAAGTGCAAGACAAGTATGTGTGTGCAATCAATCTCAATGCTCGGTAGACGGCTAGAAGAAAAAAGCTCCATCATGCAGGCAATCTGAATTCATCTACTACTTGGCCCTCTTTGCTACTATGGCTGAAATTATGCCAAGGAATGGACCGCACCAAAAATCAAATGAACAAAAGACAGGCAAGAAGAGCCTCCCTAATTCAGCTGGTAAATGTACCCCTTCTCCAAACCATCAGTAAAAACCAGCCCATGGCTAAAGTTGCGGCAGAGTCCTTGACTGATAAGCATAGGAACAGAGCCTCTGCAACTGCATGTCTTGAGAAATGAGAAGTTTTAAGGACCTCCTCCTTGGGTCACTATATTACGGGCACAGGATTGGAAAATTATATTTTGGTGACTGGTCTATTGCCCATCGAATATAGATGCTCCTTTAAAGGAGCAGGGCTTCCAATCGACCATATTGACCGAAAAAGGAAGTTGCCACTAACCCCAAATGCATTGATAATGGCTTTCGCTTGAGTATATAGGATTACACAAACCCATCCAAAAACACCAGATATGGGATGTTTGGATATTGCACTAGCAAGAATGCAAGAGGTGGGAGGTTGTGTTTTGGCATCTATTGCAGGTGAGGCAACCTCAGATCTTGAGAGAGATTGACAGTCACCCCCACCCGGGCTGTTATGCCCAAAAACCCTACAGAAGCTTTTGAAATGAATCCTATTTAATCAGCTGGAATATTGCTGGTCTAAAGAAACAATCACTTCACTTCCAAGAATCATGCCATGCAAGAACCAGAATGCATTCAGTTTTTTTAAAATAAAGTTGATTGCATAGCTGCTAGACTGAGGCCCTGTGAAGGCTTGTCAATCTGATCAACTCAAGATTGAAATTTTATATTTTTTCTACCCACACTCCTGGTATTCAGGTTTTGCTTTATCTCTAGTGTTTAATGTTTACAAGAGACCCAAAAGTATAGAAGGTATGTCGATTCTACCGAATTTGCTTTTCAAGTGGAGTGCAGATTCCTCGAAAGATGCAAAGGTATTAAGATAATTACGTGAGATCTTTGAACAGCTAATATTCATGAAGGAATAGTCAAAATAAGTGGATCAGCTGTTGACTACTCCAGAGCAAACTGCTCGTGAACCTAGGAGACAACAAAAGCTCACTAACTATGGAATAAATGAGTGTATAGAGCATGCAACATACTAGTAAAAGATGGACTAGCTGCCCAAACCCATAAGAAAGGTAACCTGAGTAACCATAATGACTAGGTATTAGTGGATCTACATGTTTGGCGTAAAATCAATAAATATGAAGTAGTCAAAAGACAGTGATCAAAATCCACTAATCCTGACAATGGGCAGAGTACAGCAGAGGTTGAATGGAGAATTAAATGCATTGATTATAATACTTGCCTAACTTTTGGATAAAGAGGTTGAACTTCCAAAATAGTACATTGATAACTTTCTTCCTTTTGGAAGTATTTTTTTTACGCATACCAAATGAGACCCTCAAAAGATTTTCGGTTCATGTGCATATTGATATTCATAGCAAAACTTTAGTCATTAAGGTTGTAGCTAAACGGGAAATTGGCAGATCTCGCTGATTTGAATTGGGGTGCGATGCAAGTAAGAACAAATTGATGTAACATTGCTGGCTTCAGAATCGTTTTTTTACGATGGATAGAGTACACAAGTTTGCTAAAAAAAAAGATTTTTGAGGAACAGTGTAATTCCATAAAGCAGTTGTTGTTGTTAAAGAATTCAAGCTATTTCTGGAGCATTTTGACATTGGGGTTTGAATTTGTGCTGGGCTATTAGACCTGCGTTTCGTAAAAAAATAATGATATGCTTATTTTAGTACATTATGCAAAGAAGTCATTTAAAATCCTAGGTTATCAGATGATAAATGTATAATTGAAATTCAGAAGCCTGACAAATAGTTTTTGTTCTTAGATTAGCTTACCTATTGCAAATGAAGTTCTCTAAAGCTCCACAACCAGATGCAAAGCCAGCTAAATTATTCAAAGACTAAAGTAGAGTTTGGGCTCTTGACTCCTCACTAATGAAGGTTATAATCTCAAAGTTTGTCTTCCTAACTAACCGCAGATCCTGATAATTAAAAAGGGGTGGGGTACATGTGGATTGTCACATGTGGTGGGGGTGTGCTAAGGTTTAGATTTATTGGGAGGAAGCACTTGGACAAAGGAGATTGATGGTGTTTCCTGGGAACAAACACTGCTACTTGTGCTGTTTGGGCCGGGAGGAGTTAGAGGGGGAAATACCAGTGTTTATCTCATTTGGCACACTGTTATTAGCGGCTAGATAATGCCCGACCATTCATTGGAAGAGGGTACTGTTGCATGGAAGAATGGAGTGGGTCAATACGGCAAAGAACATTTATGTAATGGAAAGGTTCACTGCAGCCATTCACGGGAGTGGGGGGAGAGAATGGATATGGAATGGAATGGAGTGGGGTTTGTATCAAGTTTATGCCCTCTTGAGGTCCTTGCTGTGAGAAAAGGGGTGACAAACTGTGGGATGCCGTCTGCCTGGAGGGGTGGGGTCCGGCTCTTCCCTGTCCATGAATGGAGCAACCGTCTAGTGATGGGCTGCATCACTTGGGATATGTTGATCTGCCAAAGATCTGCTTTTTACTTTCCCTTCCCGTAAGTGAAGTTTTCTGTTGCTATGGGTCATGAGGTTTTGTGGTTACCTGTGCGGGAGGCTTGGGGGGGTAGGGGGGATTTGGAAAAAGATGGGAGTTGGGAGTTCTGCTTTTATTCACTTGCTTTGCTATGATTTTGTTTGCTCCTTCTTTTGTTGTGAAAATCAGAATAAAAATTAGATTTATTTTAAAAAAGCAGTGTTGGTAGTAGCAGGACAATTATGTTTCGGAGAAGAAACTTAGTAAAGCTCTCCTGGAACGTCTAGAGACCTGGATCGCCAAGGCATATTAGGAGGGAAGTACCACAGAACAAGCTCTTACATTGAATCTACTTACTCAGCCAATGTACTTGGGGAGTAATGTTTATGCTGAATCTTTGTGCATTTAAGAACCACATTTGACCCGCTTAGACACTTCCAGAGGGCTCCTCTATGTGAATTGAAGATTCATTAGGCCTATTATGTATAGTAACGAGGCATTTGTAGTTTGATGGGGTATTGCTGGTGACAGAACCAAAGCTTTTGATAAGGAGATGGGAGTGCATGTTGGCCCCCTTCTCTAATCGGTATATATTTAGATGGCATTGCAAAGAAATTAACTGCCTTTTGAGATGTCCATTTCTTAAAGCTTAATCTTGCTGTCCATGAGTGACTGTCATTTCTAAAAGACTATTATTATTTTTTTTAAGTAGTTTGGTCCGAAGAACTATGTGCAGAAAATGGCTTGGGAATTGATGTAAAACAAAGGCAATGGTTTGTATAGGAAGGAAAGAGAAACAATATACTATATGCACAAAAGCATTGAAAGGCACAGTTATTGATAACATTCCAGAAGACCACCTATGGGCAGATACTTAGGAGGCCGATTTGTGTCCATATATTTCCATGCCATAATTACTATGGCTGAAAAGTCCCTCGACTAGCCTTGAAAAGGAAAGCTGGAATGAGCCACTTATTGCCCAATTGCTTCCATTTCTGTAGTATATAAAGTGTCCTGTAGGATGGTTTTGAGTAGAATTGGGGCCTTGATACAACATGGGACAGTTGATGGTGAAGGGGGTTTGGTGAATATTAGTTTTAGAACCATATAACAGTGCTTGATACACTCTGCTGCATATGAAAGTGAAATTGAGGCAGGGAAACGTGTGCATTTTGTGAATTTCAAGGCTTTGCTTGTTTCAGTAGATTGGGCGTGGCTGCAGGATCCTTTATGTAAGGAATGGTTGGATAAATGAATGCTGAACCTGCAAAGGCACTGCATGAGAACCGACAGAGGGTGTGTGTAGGCCCATCTGGAGAATGTAGTACATTTTTCTAATTGCTACAGATATTAGGTAAGTTTGTGTATTGTCGCCCACTCTTGTATGGTTTTGAAAATTAGTATTGTTTAGTTTCTAATGCACCACTTCACCATTGTAGTGCTCTCGAAGTGCGTAAACCTTGTCAGAGTTGAGAGCATTCAGTCCCTCCCAGGGAACACAGCCCTCTGGTCTGCTAGAAGGCATTGACTAGAAATAAGTGGAATAGAACAAGACATGTTGATTGTATGAAGAAAATTGAAATGGGGAGCTAAGAGAAAGCAGAAGGCAGCTTGAGAAAGTAAGTGGGAGGATGTCGGCATACATGTAAATAGTTCAAGAGTTATGTACATTTTGTAAGGGCAGGGAGATGCATATAGCGGGCTTCAAAATGTGTTCTTGCCAGTAATAACTGATCCACACCAAGCAAGAAACTGTGCACCACATGACCTAGAACCAAGGGGTGAGCAACTGTCCCTGCCCGGCTTAGAACTCGACATTTTTTCCCTTGTTAATAGTGACAGTTAATGTGCTACTCACAATTAAGTAATATGTATATTTGCTCCGCAAAGGCAACACCTCCAAAAAAACCTCTCCTAATCCCTTCAAAATAATGAAGGTCTGAAAATGTGATTGAAAGGTTTTCATTATAGCAAAGCAGAACGTGATTAAGAACCTCGATGGAAGCCCTCTGGATTGTGTTTGTGGACAAATGCGATTGGCCCTCGCAGAAATATTAAACCAGTTTGCTCTCCCCCACGTTCCCTCAACTCCCTCCCCAAAAAAGAAATGCAGGACTCTCTGAGCAGAAGAATCGCAGCAAGAATTATGAACCAACCTTACAGAAGTCGGTAACAAAGATGTAAAACAGAATAAAGGAAACATTTTTACCGAAGTTGCGCTGATTAGCTTCTGATACCTTACGTTCTGGGTTATTGCAGTCCCCCACGCTATCGGCATGCTCTGCTCCCTGTTCCTCTTGCTCTGGGTGCGTGCTGCTAGTCCACATGTAGTAAAAAGGCTTGCTTACTAAAGGTTATAGAAAGGTACAATTTACGCTCGCCACTAGCCATTAACCTAATGATCATTTACTCTAAATGAGGTGTAATCTATAGAAAGGAGATGGCAAGTTACTTTATTATGGTTGGCTAGTACCTTGCAACATACCCCAGATTATGGTAGATGTGCCGTAAATGGGCTGTGTAAAATTTCCATTGTAGTTTTTGGTGGTTTTAGCTAGAACAGAAAATGATCAGGCAAGGGAAATGAGCTTGGAGGGTTACTGTTGTGAAATCTCCCTATTAACAAGGATATCATACTGCCCCCCCCCAAATGAATACCTAGGAATTTCTTGGCGCATGACCAGTTTAACACTGTACCCTTGTATGGTTATTTGTTGTATGATTATTTGGGGGATCCGTTCTGCATCTGGATAATTGGCTCAGCAGGTTTCTAGAAAATCTTTGAACTGGCAGCTGGATATATACTCTGCTTTATCTGGGGGTGGAGGGGGAATTGGGTGAAGCCTCCCTATGAGTCCATAAAGTGAAGATAATCTGTCTACCCCGTATGAAAGTGAATTGGGAGTTTGTAATGAGATGCTGGACCATGGAGATGCCTGAACAAAACTCTTGTCTTTATTCAAAAATAAGGAAACTTAATGAAGAAAAAAAAAACAAATCTTCAGAAAAAGTTCTTCTTTTTTTCAGGATGGGCAAAAGGAGAAATCTCTTCTGGGGTCTTCCAGTATAAGGGTGAACTCTCTTGCTCTTTTTACTCCTAATCCTCGTAAGCCCAGCAGTGTTCAGGTGTTCTCCCTTCCGATTCCTGTCGGTTCTGAAAAGGCACGGAAAAGAACACTTTAGTCCTTATTTGGTTTCTGCATTAAATAGGGGCAGGGGCTGATTACCCAATCAGGATCAATCATACAATGAAAGTTACAAAAGCCCCCCCACCCCCCAAGCCCCTCCCCTTTCTTCTCTTGACCCGGTCCACCGTACTGCCTCGTCTTGCAGCTTCTGCGTTAGGAACCATGCGTCCCTTTTCTCTGTTGGACCAATGCCAGGTAGTCTGTTTTGACCCGTTATGGGTTTTTGAATATTCAATGCATGTAACTCGTGTTGGGCGAAGTTATTAACAGGTGTCGCATAAGTGGTCTTCATTTCCTCCCTGGAGCGAGCTTTGTAACCTTTATCCATTGGGATGGAATTTTCCCAGTCCTCTTCCCCATGTGTCTGCATCGGCTGTGCCCGGTTCCTTATAGGTCGGAGCAGCGGCCGTGTTGGGCTTCGGTGCTTCTTGTTCACGTGTCGGAGCAGCAGCCAGCCGTGTTAGGCTGCGGTGCTCCTTCTTGGCTTTCAACCCGGCCCGCTTCCTCACATTTCAGAGTGTCGGTCCATACCGGCAGTACTGTTCCTTCAGGCTTTCCATCTAACGAGGCGGTCAATTGGGTTATGGCGACCCCACCATTCGCCCTCGGGTGTATCTTGCTCCTGTTCGACACATGAGTAGCCCCTACATACACCCCCTGAAGATTCTAGCCGTTCAGGCCAATCTAAGCTCCTGGAGAGGTAGTCCGGAATGATCTGGAAAGCTGCAGGTTTGTGGATGGTTTGAAACCGGAATGCTTTTTGTGTGAGGAACAATCTTATTTGGTTGGAGTCTTTTTGTACTGCGAGCCATTGTAAAGGAGCATGGTCCGTAAAGACTGTAAAAGGTTGGCCTATCAAGTAATATCGTAAAGTCTCGAAGGCCCGTTTTATTTCAAGGCATTCTTTTTCGATAGTTGAGTAAGCAGTTTCATGTGGTAGGAGTTTTCGACTGATGAAAGCCACTGGGTGTAACTAGTCTTCACTCCCTTGTGATAAAACAGCACCCAGACCTGAACCTGATGCATCCGTCTGAACAAAGAAAGGTTGCTTGAAGTCGGGACAGTGTAACACAGGTAGTGCTTAGATAATGGCCTTGAGCTAGTTAAAGACTGCCTTAAGGTCCTCGCCCTGTAGTATGTCCCCTTTGTAACAGGTTCTCAGTGCATTGGTCAAAGGATTCGCGATGGTAGAAAACAGGGGTATAAAGCGGCGGTAGTATCCCACAAATTCCAAAAAGGCCTGGATTTGCTTTTTGTTGCTATGCATGGGCAGTCTCAATATTGCTTCTACCTTATCCAGTTGTGGTCTGATGACACCACCTCCTTTACGTAAGCGTGAGAGCGCATAGAAGACCAACAACATAAAACAAATAAGTGACATGTGCCAGAAAGGGGCTTCGCTTTGATAAATAAAACATGACAAGCATGGCATCTAGCAATATGACATGACAGTAGACTAGAAAGTCACAAATATGAGCATACCAGGGGCAAAGCGAGAAGATAGTACCAAGCAGCAAGGCACATTACAAAATCATATCAGTTAGAGGATCCTCTGGGAATATATTTACATAGTGTTTTAGGAAAGCAGGGAGGGAGCTACCCCACAACCCACCAAGACAAAGCCTGTATTGGGTTGAGTGCACCAGTGATTAAGGTCCAACCTGCGAAGAATCAGCAAATCAGACCGTCGAACTGCACCCCAACCTTTTCTCTGATGTAACCAGGCTAGTACTTCATTGCATAATGCTTGTTTAGACTTTGCCTTCCACCTTCGGGAGGTTATTAATAATTAAGTTCCTTTTATCCATAATGAAATCATGGGTGCTCTGGTCATTTGTTTTGGGCAATTGTGACTTTTCGAGATTGTATATTCCACAGAGAGACTGACTTATGTTTTTCACATACCAATAGAGGTCGTTTAGCTACTTGTGGACCAGACACAGGAGCCAGGGAGTGTGGAGATGCTGCCGGTGTTGAGCCTTTGAAGCATACATTAGGGGAATTGGCTCTTTCGTTGGTAGCTGAGGTTGGGCCCTTGGCCATTATGGGCTCCACACTAGGGAGCATAGTTTGTGAGGCATAGTCTGTCGACTCCCTTTGCAGGTTAACTTGGCAGGCAAAGTCCAATTTAGAAGGCTGTAATAAGACAGACGGACTAGGGTGTGAGACTATCAAAGGGACCTGACTCCAACTAGTCTAACGTAAGTCCACCACCCAATCATCCAGGGCATTCACCAGTACACCAAGGTCAAAAGTAGTAGTGCAAAGGAGAAGCTCTTTAGCATACTAGCCAGAAGCAGGGGCCGTTGTTCAAGTTGAGAGGACATCGCAGAGGAAGGGATTGACTCCACCGAGTCTGCATAATCCACAGCATCAGTTCCCTGCGTGAACCCTGTCAGATCTCCAACCAGATATCCCAGGTATCTTGTTTGTTGTGCTGCCAGGAGGGTCTTTTTGGGGCGTATATTAAGGCCATCCTTTTCAAGGGCAGCTACCACTAGTTTTAGATGCCGGAGATGTTCCTCCCAGTTTTTACTAAAGACAATGATGTCGTTTAGGTATGCCAAACTATATTGTTCATGCAGGGCTGAAACCAGGTTCATTACAGATTGAAATGTTGGAGGTGCCCCATGAAGGCCAAATGGGAGGACTGTGAAATGATATATAAACCAGAGGATGTGGAGAAGGCGATTTTCACTTTCTTATTGTCGGAGAGGGATTTGCCAATACCCTTTAAGGTCTATTGTACTGAAAAATTGGGCTGCATCCAACTTCGCCGGTAGTTCATCAATGCAAGGCATTGGATAGGCCTGGTATGTGGATATGGCATTCAGCTTTCTGTAGTCCATACAAAACCGTGTGGACTCATCCGGTTTCGGAACTAGGACAATGGGCGAAGACCAATGGCTGGTGGAAGGTTCTATGACCCCCAGTTGCAACATTTCATCCACTTCCACCTGAAAGGCAGCTCTTCGGGACTCTGGAAGTCTATACGGACATACTCTTACTGTCTGTGAGGGGTCGATTATTAATCGAATGTTCAACCAGCGTTGTTCTTCCCTGGAAAAAAAAGAACACATGTATTAATGGGGTGAGGTTCTCTTCTAGCTCTGTTTTCTCCTTGTCGGAGTTGAACTCCCCACACTCCCCACTGTACTGAGTGAAAGGCGGACTGGCTTGGTGTCATGATGCCTACCCCCGGGGACCCAGACCACGTCCAGCAACCCCGGAAGCAGGTATCAAGTTATCCTAAGCAAGCCCAACAACCCCTGCTGGGGCTATTTGGGTCCAGTCCTGGCGCCTATGGCGCCAGGCTCATATGGAGAGTCAGCCCTGGCGCCATAGGCGCCAGGCTCATAGATTAAAACTCACCTGATGCAGACCATGCTGCACACTTACCTGATGCAGACCATGCTGCAAGAGCTCCAAGCCGAAAGAGGCTTGGAAGGGACTACTTTACTTGGGGACTATTTTTTTTTTACTCGGGCGGGGCTGGGGAGGAATACTTACCTGGGACTACTTTGGAGGCTATTTAAACCACGCCCGAAGAGCAGCACACGCTTCGCGTTATTCTGCATCCAGCAGCGTAACGCTCACCGTGCCTGCAAGTCTGCATCCAGCCTTCTGCCACGCCCGCTTCGAGTTTGGAGCTCCTAGAAAAAGGGAGAAAGAAGGAGAAAAGGTTAGAACAAGACCAATACCTTTAATCCTCACCTGAATTCCCGCTCCATCGCGCCTTCGAGCTGGAAGAAAAGTTATTTTATGCGCGTTGCCTCGCCTGCTGCAGCGCCACGCTGAACTCACTGGCCTTCGCAGCATCTTCACATTCCACCACATCCTCCTGTATGTTCCCTCCTCACTCCGGCACCTAAGGAGAAGACAGGAACAGCAAGGTGAGCCAAGGGAATACACAGAGGAATATTAGTTACCCTCCCATAGACTTACCTGATTTTACCACCGGGGGTACTATTCCTCTTCACGGGTCGGCACAGCTTCCTCTGCATCTTCGCCGAACCCCCGGCCCCTAAGGGGAAACAAAAGGACAGCAAGGTGAAACAAAGGGACTAACAAGGGGAACCCTTCTCAACACAATAGACTTACCTGTCCCCAAGACTTCATACTTTCTCTCAGCGCCTGAATAAGGGAGAAAGCAACAGGTTACATATTGACATTATTTTATTGAACTGTGTTGGAAAATACAAATCCTTACCAGAATACTACCGGTTGCCACGAGGAACTCTTCATTAGGATCAAGCTGCAACCTGCAAGGAATCGGACAAGAGTGAAAAACAGGCATTTGAACTCAACTTTATACTTGCAGCGTCTTGCTGGGAATCTCGGAGTCAACATTGTTCTGGAACTCACCAATTCCTTTGAGACAGTGAAGCAACTGGTTATCAACGCACCCCTGCGCTCAATGCAGGATGGAGAGCTCATCTTTTCAAACCATCAGGTGAGACTATAAGAGGGGGACATCAAAGGTGATCTGTGGGGAGAACATCGGGGGTGGGGGGGATTTACGCTCAACTCCACGGGTGGTTAATCCCCTTTCTCCATTTGCAGAAGAATATTCCTACGGGCCAAGCAAACGAAGCTAGGTGGGCCAGTCCAGTCCGTCATCTTGGCCCTACGCGTCACATTGGTGGAGACCGCAGCTGTCCAGCTCCGATCGACGCCTCTGTTGGAGCCGGGTGAGCGTAACACGTGGGTCTACCAAGATATGTCTGTAATCTTGACGGTGATTGGTCGGATTCCTTCTATTCTTCTAAGGAGGTTTTTCCTTTCTGTCCAGCTGTTATACCAGGTGGTTCACTGGTCCGAGTACTGCCACTATTTTGTACAGCCCCCTCCACTGGGCTAGCATTTTGTTATGTGAGGTAGGGAGTAATATTAGCACTTTATCACCCACTTGGAAGGTGCGGGATCTAGTATGTCTGTTGTAATATTTCTCTTGTGCCATCTGAGACCTGCCCAGGTTTTCATGTGCCAGATCTCTTAGCTTAGTGCGTTGTGACCTTAAGTCCAAGGCATAGTTGGTAAGGGGCTTCTCTTCTTCCTGTTCTTCCCATTCACTTTTTGCTTTTTCTAATATAGTTCGGGGTCTGTGGCCAAACAGTTCGAATGGTGAAAAGCCTGTGGAAGACTAAGGGGTGGCTCTCAGCGCC
Source organism: Ambystoma mexicanum (assembly GCF_040938575.1). Lineage (NCBI taxonomy): Eukaryota > Metazoa > Chordata > Amphibia > Caudata > Ambystomatidae > Ambystoma > Ambystoma mexicanum. The sequence goes on along the minus strand of NC_090936.1, from coordinate 97,629,259 downwards.
ATGAGGATCCAAGGTATTACCCGTTCCTAGTCTTTTCCTGTGGGAGCTATCACTCTCCTGAGCATTTGTTTGATCGTTTTGTTATAACGTTCTGCAAGCCCATCCGTTTGGGGATGGTACACAGAAGTGCATATTTGCTTTATGCAAAGTTGCTGACAAACCCTTTGCATTATTCCAGAGACAAAATTCCTTCCCTGGTCTGTCCCAATTTCAGCAGATAGTCCCACCCTAGCAAAAAAAGGCATCAGTTGATTACACACTTGCGTGGAGCTTATTCCCCTCATTGGAAATGCCTCAGGGTACCTTGTGGTGTAAACCACTATGAACAATAAATATTGGTGCCCATAGCTGTTTGGCTCTAGAGGCCCAACTATGTCCATTCTGATTCTATAGAAGGGTTCCTTAATGAGGGGCATGGGTATCAAAGGAGCCCTTTGGGGTTTGGATGTGTTGGTCTCCTGGCAAGTGGGGCATTCCTCAAAATATTTAGCGATTTCCCGGTATACTCCTGGCCAGTAAAATCTCTTCAGAAGCTTTTCTTGTGTTTTTCCTCTTCTCAAATGACCTCCTGTAGCTTTGTTGTGGGCCAGTTTAAGCACAGTCGTTGTGAACCCGAGGGGAACCAACAATTTTTCTACTTCCTTCTTTGCTTGGTCAGTCGTCACTCTGTTTATAAGACCCTGGTGGGACCTAAACCATGGATACCCGGTTGTGCTGGGGGGGCTGTTTTGGGCTTGTTCTCTCACTTTTTGAGGTAGGGTCTGTCAACAATTCACTCTGGAAGGTTGGCTTTTTGTCTTCAGGTAGCCAATCTATCACTGATCTTCTGTTTTTCTGCCCAGTTTTCCTTTTCCATTCTTACTTCACTTCTACTCTTGCTGGGTTTCTTGATCTCTTTTGGCTTGATCTCAGTGAGGGAAAATGGAGCATTTCTTAGCCATTCTATATCAGGAACCGACCTACTCACTTTTCAAGAATGTGTGACTAACAGAACAGGGGCCGATAGGTGTGGCATTACGGCAACCTTCATCTTTGAACAAACCTCATTAACCTCTGTTAACATGCTTTTCAGGGTAAGTCTTAGTGTCTCCATGTACACACTTAATGGGTATTCAGTTTATCCCAACCATCCCGGCCCCACTTACTTCTGGGCGGCTGTCTGCTCGCTGCCCAGGAACTCCAGCCTTGGAGTTCATCAACTCGCACCTCCACTAGGTATGGTTCTCGTCTGCGTCGAAACTCCCGACCATAGGTTCGACCTTTGACTTCCTGGGTCAGAATCTAGCAATGTGCCCCCATTCGCCACAATTGAAACACTGGGGCTGACGATTCACGATGGGCCAGCTTGATCCTCTGGGTTCTGGCCGGAGAGTCTTTATTTCGGTGTTGGCCGTCCCCCTTGCTGGGCCGGGTTTGACTGGTTCTTGTGTAGTGGGCCGAGTACCACTAGCTTTCTGGAAGGCTGAGGCTATGTCAATTGCCTCAACCAATGACTGCTTGTGATGCTGGCGCATCCACATTGCATTGGCGTCGGAAGTGCCTCTATAAACTGTTCCAGCTCGATCTTCTCAGTCATTTCCGGTACTGTGCTTGTAGCAGGCTTGAGCCACTTTTCGGTTAAGTCGTGGAGTCTGTAGTAGAGATGTTGGGGTGTTTCTCCTGTACGCAGTTTTGTCTCTGTCTTACTCGATAAGCTTCCTCGTCTATGCCCATTCTTTCCAGGATGGTTCTCTATCTCTGCATAGGTGGAGTCGCGTTGGGTTTTGTTCAAGAGCTTGACCTTATAGCAATATCCGAGGCCTGGCTACATGCAGCCTCAGGCCCTGCACTCACTCGTGATACCACCCGATTACTCCATCATTAGATGTGACCGCAATACTGCACAATCTAGAGGAGGTGGGGTCGCCTTTATTCATAAAAATTCTCTTGGTCTGAGGGCTATACCTAATGTAAACATTGATTCCAGTTTGCTACTGTCGGTCAAACTACCACTCTCTCCCAATCAAACGGCTACCATACACCTTATCTACAGACCGCCTGGCCCTGAAACTTCCTTTATAGAGGAAATCACAACTTTACTCTTAGACAAATCTAAACCGCAAATCATCCTCATAGGGGATCTCAACTTGGGCCACCAAAATGGCAACAATCTCACAGCATTAGACTTTGCTGATACCTTAACTGACTTTGGATTCAGCCATCACATCCAATAACCTACCCATGTTAAAGGGAGGGCTCTTGACTGGTTAGCAGACGCTAACTGTAATGTTAGTCTACTATGCAACTCACCATGCGCATGGTCGGACCATCATATTACTTTTAACATTCATGCAGTCCTCCACCCACAATTGCGCCTGCCCTCCCAACTAGAAACAAGAGGGACATAACAAGAGATAAACTACTCCCTCTTATCCTTCCCACTCTTAATAAACCCATAGATACATGCTATGATCCATTGATCTTAGCTGATACCTACAATCACGCCATGCTAACAGCACTACATGTTATCGCTCCTATTAAACTTAAGAAACCAAAACAGCAGAGGCACCTGAACTCATGGTTTACGCCACAGCTAAGAGTGCACCGCAAAGCTAAACGTAGCGCCGAAACATGGTGGAAAAGCCATCCTTCTGATGCCCACAAGGACAGTCTCATCCTAGCCTCCCTGAATTACAAAGAGGCTATCTTCCAGGCTAAAAAGAGTCTTACAATAATCGCATTATGCAAGCAGACTCAAGCACTAAAGAACTATTCAAGATTCTAAAGGAACTTGAATCTCCCGCTATGCCCCTAGATACCTGCACCAAAGATAGTAAATGGTGTACAAACATACAGACCGCATTATTGGATTAAATTGCATCTCTCCAAGCTAAAAGTAAAGCCAAACAAAACTGCCTGCAAACAGAAACACAATAAAGTTCCCAAATGTGGGAACTCCCGTCCTCTGCACTCTATGTGGTTTTGTGAGGAGTCCTGGTATTTCATTATGTTTGGTTAATTATTTAGTCGTAATCTTATGTTTTTAAACACACACATGAAATTAATGTAACCTAAATAGGTAATTGCTTGGTAAAATATATCAATACACATTGACACAGTTAAATACTTTAGTACAAATCAAATATTTATTAGAGGCCCAACGCGTTTTGTGAAACAATTCACTTCTTCAGGGGCAATTTGCATAATTTTCATAAAGTAATCTGGAAAACCTAATATTAAAGCGAATAAGTATTAGTCCCAATAATCAATGTCAATTATAATTTACAGTATAATCTCAAGTAAAGAAAAACCATATGGTAGACCCGTATATATCATTTTCAAAACCTAAACAACCTCATTTGTGGACATAAGTCAGACAGTATAATGCTGAACATTTTTACATCAATGTGTTCTTAAAGATCAACAAGGTAATATTTCTGTAAACAAATTACCTATGGTAATTATTTCCATTAACCTCAAGTAGCTGGCTGCTCATCAAAGAGAAAAGCTGAAAGTATCCTCTATGCATGAGCTGTATTTGTAGTGTAGCCCTTAACAAAAAGCTGTTTAAAAAAAGAGTAAAACCCAGATAGTATGGTCAAAGAAGCGATATTCAATGTAGAACGAATAGATTGACTGATTAAGGTGGTGACTTACCACCTAGTAACTGGTAAAGAACTGAAGATAGTATGCTGAGATGATCTCCATTCACCATGGGTAATTCATCTTGTAGTTAATACCATTTCATCCATGTAGAAGCGACTGGCAATCGAAGAAATACCAGGTAAACCTACAAAGAATCCAAATATGTTTTTTACTAAAAGAAGTTCGAAAAAGATGTTCAAAAAAGAAATGTCAAACTAACTAGATACTAAATGGGTAAGGTTAGAAGAGTAAGAATCTGCTCAAGGTGTCAGCAAGGAAGTCTGTATATACTTACTGAAAAGTAGTCAGAGTAGGTGCAGCGGTGAAGGATGGATGCCCTCCCTTTCCAAGACTCACTACCTGGATGGTAGTATAGTTGTCCTTAAATACTCGCAAAAGGCGGCCTGACATCAGGCGTTGTGCGTCAGAAACGCGTGACGTCAGTGTAAACACTGTGACGTCATCGCGCGCATGCGCACTGTGTTGTTCGATAGAAATCTGATCGGACATTACAGAAATGTAAATATTATGAAATATAATGGTATAACAAATGGAAACAAAGATGAACAAGAGGTCTAATTTATTAACTGCATCTCAGGCGTTGTATGGGGTGACGTGTGTCGGAGATAAGTGACATCACGGTGTAAACACTGTGATGTTACATTGCGCTAAGTTACCTAGTGCATGCGCGCTGTGTTCAATGTTGTGCAACAGCTGAGCTAATGGAGTACGTACAAGTAAGCAATAATAAACATTTGTTTCAAAAGCAATGATCTTAAGAATGTTAAGACTGATATCAACATGTTTATTATTAAAAAAAATGATGTATAAAAATAATAAGACTGATCTTTAAAGTAGAGGAAATGAAATAATTAAAAATGATTAACACTGTGGACCATATAGAAATCTAATGGTCATCGATGTCATGGGCGCTACTCCCGAGGGGCCAGGACTGGCCCAGCGCCCTCGGAAGCAGACCCGTCTTCCACTACTCCGGACCCAGCAGACCCCTACAGGGGCCCTTTGGACCGTGTCCTGGCGCCTTTGGCGCCAGGCTCATGAAGGGTTTCAGTCCCGGCGCCATAGGCGCCGGGCTCATATTGATAAACAGTGTAATAATGCTTGGGTGGACTTACCTGAGGCAGACCATGCTGCATATTTACCCAGAACAATCCAGTCTGGTTGAAGTCCCCAGCCATCAGGGCTGGGAGGAACTATTCCCTCCATTCAGGAACTCTTTTCTTACCTGGGTGGAACCGGTGGAAGAACACACACTGGAAGCACTTCTCTGCTATTTAAACCACGCCCGATGGAAAACACGTGCTTCGCGTTATTCTGCAGCAGCAGCAGGACGCTCACCGAGTCGGCTCCTGCATTCCAGGTCCAGAGTCATCTTCAGCTTCCGCGCAGCAACCTGTGGATGAAGAAAGACACAGAACAATACTTACCAGATCCCGGAATCCAGTCACCGGCAAAACCTGCAAAGAATAAACATAAGGTTAGAAAAGTGCAACTCGCTCGCAGCCGCACCCGCTTACCTGATCCATCCGTGATTGCAACGGAGCTAACCGCGGCCTTCTCTTCGGCAGCTTCTCTGCACCTGAAAGGCAAAGGACATAATTAAAAAGGGGTTTGGGGTGAAGGCAGTCGCATTCATCTTAACTTATCAGTTTTTGCACGCGCAGAAGCGGCCGCATCAACCGCAGCATCCCGGCACCTGAAAACTAGAAAAAGGACATTATTAGAGGTGCCATTAAAAGCGGCCAACGAACATTATACTTACCTGCATCGGCACGTGCAGCGGCAACGGAAAACTACGCCCACAGCATCCCGAGGCCTGAAACAAAGGAAAAGGGACATTGAGGTGCCCATCTTTTAAAGCCTAAAGACTACAGTATACTTACAGGCATCCGCTTGTGCAGTAACGGCGGCATCGCTCTTCGGCATCCCAGCACCAGTGCCACAACTAAGGCCGCAAAAGACTTGAGCCTCAACACTGAACTCATCCAGTGACGTAACTGGAATCCATGCACCCCTGCACCAGACGCAGGATGGAGAGCTCAGCATTTATACGCCTAAGGTGAGAGCTCGCCGAGACAAGTAGAAAGCTAGGCTGTGGGAGAAACTGGCGATTGGTGGGAGAAGGAATCCCATCAAACGGTGATTAACCCTTTTTCTTCCACCTGCAGAAAACTTACCCTGCAAGTCAGACATTCGATAAGAGGAAGCCCAGTCCTGAGAGTCGTCCGAGCTCTACGCTTCTCAATTGAAGAAACGATAGCAGCCCAGCCGGGATCAGCGCCTCCGTGGGAATCGGGTGAGCGTTACAGAACGTGAAGCCCACCAATAACCTCCTACCCAGGCGCTATGGAAACTTCCGACACAGACCAACTGGCCCAGTTATTAGGGGAATTAAGAGCTGAAGTTCATGCTGCCCGCCAGGAAACTAATGCCCCTAGGAGGCAATTGATAATATCAAAAGAACGAACTGATGATCTCGCCAGACAGTTATTACAGACACAAGAGGGGCAAACCCCGCTACCTAATTCAGGAGGGAGCTATATCCCAGCGGCTTCAGCCAATCCTGTTCAAATCAACCTACCCGGAAATGTGCCATTGGCACCGCCTGAACGCTTCTCTGGTGACCCTAAAAGGTTTGCGGTGTTTATAAATCAATGCCGATTGCACTTTCTTTGTAGACCTGCAGCCTTTATGAGTGACCAGACTAAGGTAGCCTTTGTGTTTTCTTATCTTAGCGGCAGTGCCGCTGATTGGTCGATCCCTTTGGTTACACAGGATGACCCGATCCTTTGTGATTTCCCGACCTTCCAGGCAAATATGGAAAGACTTTTTGCAAGGCATTCCCAGGGGCAGGCCCTGGACAACGAACTCCTTTCCCTACGACAGGGCAATCAAGATCTTTTGGCCTACATTGCATCATTCAATAGGCTAATCGTGGAAACCAGATGGCCTGAGGACAAAAGAATCACGCTTTTTCACAGGGGTTTGCGTGGCGAACTCAAAGAGGTCCTTGCCCAGGTAGTGAATCCTCCTCAGGATTGTTCAGAGTACATTGATTTGGTGGTCCAATTGGATCACAGACTACAAAACAGAAAGGCGGATCGATCCAGGTTTGAAACACGAGTGTTCCCTAAGCCTCAAAGTCACACCAAAGGAGTTGAAGCCGTCGAACCAATGCAAATTGGGGTTGTAAAGGGTCCCCTAACCCAGAAAGAACGTGACAGGAGACGACAAATGCAACTATGTCTCTATTGTGGAAATTCAGGACATTTTCTTCGAGATTGCCCGGTGAAGCCACCTAAGAAGACAGTGGGAGCTTCTGATAAGAGTTCTGAAAAGCCTGAGCCGGGAAACGACCTCGCCCGACAAGTGTAGAGGTCCGCTTGCCGAGCGTAAAAACCAGTTCTTTGACCTCGCACTTCATAATTCCAATGGTCCTCGTAAAGCCAGAGCAACCGGATCGTTTGCATGCAATTAAGGCATATATTGATAGCGGAGCAGTTGGAAATTATGTGGACCGCGAATTGGCTTCCAGGATGAACTTACCTCTTTGTCCAAAGGTGGTTAAAGACGTCATTACCACGGTGGATGGGACGGAAATCGCCTCCGGACCAGTGACCCATACCACTACTGAAGTGACGATACTAGGCCAAGACGGGCATCGGGAGGTAATTGTGTTCGACGTGATCAAGGCTCCTCAATTCCAAGTAATTCTAGGGATTCCTTGGTTGGAGAAACACAATCCTCAGATTGATTGGCGAGCAAAGACGATAAAGTTCCCAGAGTGCACACCAACTTGTTATCCACGACCCAACATTGGCCTAGCGTCAGTAACGGCTGACGGTCCACAATTACCTCTAGAGTATCGAGAGTTCCAAGATGTTTTTCAAAAGGAACAGGCTAACACCTTGCCACCCCACAGATCATACGATTGTCAGATAGATTTGCTACCCGGTGCAACTCCCCCTTGCAGTAGGATTTACGCCCTTACCGAGCCTGAGAACCTTCATCTGCGACAGTATTTAGACCAGTACCTGGCCAATGGCTTTATCCGTCCGTCGAAGTCCTCTGCATCCTCGGCTCTGTTCTTCATACCAAAAAAAGGTGACCTCAGAACCTGTATAGATTATCGTGCTCTGAACCAGATAACAGTAAAAAACCGGTACCCCTTACCTCTGATCCCGGAACTCCTTGACCAGGTAAAAAACGCCTGTATTTATGCTAAGCTTGATCTCCGGGGAGCTTATCACTTGGTACGGGTCAAGGAAGGAGATGAATGGAAGACGGCCTTTCGCACTAAGTATGGGCTATTTGAATACCAAGTGATGCCCTTTGGACTATGCAATGCACCGGCCGCCTTCCAATATTTTATGAATGATGTCCTCAGAGAGCTCATTGATGTCTGCGTTGTCTACATAGATGACATTCTTGTGTACTCGTCTTCAGAAGCTGACCATCGAAATCATCTAAGGGCGGTCCTTGAAAAACTTCGCCAACATAAACTTTTTGCCAAGCTCGAAAAATGTGTTTTTCATGTCACTGAGGTCGAATTTTTGGGATTTATTCTGACACCCAAAGGAGTCCACATGGACTCGAGAAAAGTAGACGCTATCCTCAAATGGCCGTCTCCTACTTCCGTGAAAGGCGTTCAAAGCATGCTAGGCTTTGCCAATTTTTACCGTAGATTTATTCCAGATTGTTCACGAGTGGTACAACCCATCACCGCCCTCTTAAGAAAAAATAAACGCTTTGAATGGTCCGCAGAAGCAGAACAAGCCTTCCAAGAGCTAAAGGCTAAATTCACCTCGGCGCCAATACTGAAACACGCACGCCCGGACCTCCCTTACATCGTTGAAACCGACGCCTCCAGCTTAGCAATGGGAGCAGTCCTATCACAAAGAGATCCAGAGACTAACCAACTGCATCCTGTGGCATTCTGGTCTCGGAGTTCTCGGCGCCTGAGATCAACTACACCATCACAGACAAAGAGCTTCTAGCGATTAAATCGGCCTTTAAGGCATGGTGGCATTATCTCCTCGGGGCCAGACACACCGTCACAGTGATCACCGATCATTGAAATCTGCAGTATCTGAAAACCGCCAAGGCTCAATCCTCCAGACAGCTTCGATGGGCTCTATTCTTTGCTGAATTTGACTTTGTGATCACTTATCGCCCCGGCAACAAGAACGGCAAAGCGGATGCTCTTTCCTGAATTGGAATCTGAGATAACGTTGCCAATCCAGAACCTGTACCAATAATTCCTGAACAAAGGATCGTGGGTCTGATTTCTTCACAATCCATTGAGGATATTGAAGAAAAAACTAAACAACTTGTAACCTCACCCGACTTACTGAACTGGTTACAAAAAGGAAAAGATTTCACCGTAAGCAATGACTTGCCTTATTTCCAAGGACGATTGTTCCTACCACACGCCGATTTACAAAGACCGGTAATCTCCTGCTATCATGATTCATTAATTGAGGGTCACCCTGGCATTGCCAAAACCACAGAAAAGGTGAAGAGACACTTCTGGTGGCCTTCGTGGAGAAAAGACATAAAGGAATTTGTGATGTCCTGCGGTGTGTGCGCTCAAAACAAGGGTCAGAAGAAGAGGCCGGCTGGTCTTCTGCAACCATTAGACATCCCACCGTGTCTCTGGCATACCCTTTCCATGGACTTCATCACAGACTTACCCTCCTGTTCCGGGTACAACACCATTCTTGTTATTGTGGACCTGTTTTCTAAAATGGCCCACTTCATTCTGCTAAAAGGCTTACCTTCAGCATCAGTCCTAGCCAAAGTATTTCTTGAAAACATCGTCCGGCTACACGGCTTCCTGTCAGTACTAATCTCAGATAGGGGGAGCCAGTTTATTTCCCACTTTTGGCGTAGCTGTTGTCGATTAGCTCAAATCGATGTAAGACTTTCGACCAGCCATCATCCCCAGACCGACGGGCAAACCGAGAGAACAAACCAGACTCTCGAGCAATATTTACGATGCATGCTACAACAGTCGGAGAGTAACTGGAAGGACATCCTTTGGATAGCTGAATATGCTTACAACAATTCAGTTCATTCGGGTACCGGGAAGAGTCCCTTCTACATCTTGTATGGGATTCATCCTCGAACCTCCAACCTTGATCCACCTCAAGATCTTGGAACACCCGCCGTGGATCAATTGCACACCGTTATTACCCAAGCTTTTAAGGAAGCGACTGCACATCTACAACAAGCTAAAGAGAGGTACAACAAAGGAGCAGATCAACACCGAAGCAATGCCCCTCAATACCAGGTTGGGGATCAAGTCTGGCTGTCCACCAAACATTTATCGCTTAAAGGGCCTTGCATCTTCAACCCCAAATACCTGGGACCATATCCAATTACGGCTTTAATTAATCCAGTGGCCGTTAAATTAGAATTGCCAACCCATATGAGAATACATCCTGTATTTCACGGATCTCTTTTGAAACCCATGCAACCTGGAACCAGATTGACCAATCCTCCAGAGCCCATTCAAGTGAATGGGGAGCCCGAATGGGGAGCCCGAATTTGAAGTAAAAGACATTTTGGACTCTAAAATCATCAGATCGAAGCTATTCTACCTAATCGACTGGAAAGGCTACGGACCTCAGGAAAGGTCATGGGAACCCTATGACCACGTCCATGCTCCTCGTCTAGTCCAGAAATTTCACCGAACCTTTCCCGATAAACCAAAACCCCCGGGCAGGACAAGTTTGGGAGGGGCCTTCAGGGGGGGGGTGCTGTCATGGGCGCTACTCCCGAGGGGCCAGGACTGGCCCAGCGCCCTCGGAAGCAGACCCGTCTTCCACTACTCTGGACCCAGCAGACCCCTACAGGGGCCCTTTGGACCGTGTCCTGGCGCCTTTGGCGCCAGGCTCATGAAGGGTTTCAGTCCCGGCGCCATAGGCGCCGGCCTCATATTGATAAACAGTGTAACAATGCTTGGGTGGACTTACCTGAGGCAGACCATGCTGCATATTTACCCAGAACAATCCAGTCTGGTTGAAGTCCCCAGCCATCAGGGCTGGGAGGAACTATTCCCTCCATTCAGGAACTCTTTTCTTACCTGGGTGGAACCGGTGGAAGAACACACACTGGAAGCACTTCTCTGCTATTTAAACCACGCCCGATGGAAAACACGTGCTTCGCGTTATTCTGCAGCAGCAGCAGGACGCTCACCGAGTCGGCTCCTGCATTCCAGGTCCAGAGTCATCTTCAGCTTCCGCGCAGCAACCTGTGGATGAAGAAAGGCACAGAACAATACTTACCAGATCCCGGAATCCAGTCACCGGCAAAACCTGCAAAGAATAAAGATAAGGTTAGAAAAGTGCAACTCGCTCGCAGCCGCGCCCGCTTACCTGATCCATCCGTGATTGCAACGGAGCTAACCGCGGCCTTCTCTTCGGCAGCTTCTCTGCACCTGAAAGGCAAAGGACATAATTAAAAAGGGGTTCGGGTGAAGGCAGTCGCATTCATCTTAACTTACCAGTTTTTGCACGTGCAGAAGCGGCCGCATCAACCGCAGCATCCCGGCACCTGAAAACTAGAAAAAGGACATTATTAGAGGTGCCATTAAAAGCGGCCAACGAATATTATACTTGCGTGCATCGGCATGTGCAGCGGCAATGGAAAACTACGCCCACAGCATCCCGAGGCCTGAAACAAAGGAAAAGGTACATTATTGAGGTGCCCATCTTTTAAAGCCTAAAGACTACAGTATACTTACAGGCATCCGCTCGTGCAGTAACGGCGGCATCGCTCTTCGGCATCCCAGCACCATTGCCACAACTAAGGCCGCAAAAGACTTGAGCCTCAACACTGAACTCATCCAGTGACGTAACTGGAATCCACGCACCCCTGCACCAGACGCTGGATGGAGAGCTCAGCATTTATACGCCTAAGATGAGAGCTCGCCGAGACAAGTAGAAAGCTAGGCTGTGGGAGAAACTGGCGATTGGTGGGAGAAGGAATCCCATCAAACGGTGATTAACCCTTTTTCTTCCACCTGCAGAAAACTTACCCTGCAAGTCAGACATTCGATAAGAGGAAGCCCAGTCCTGAGAGTCGTCCGAGCTCTACGCTTCTCAATTGAAGAAACTATAGCGGCCCAGCCGGGATCAGCGCCTCCGTGGAAATCAGGTGAGTGTTACAATCGATAATTTTTTATCAGATCTAGTGTAATGTAGATGTTTGTTAATGGTCCCTTGGATAGGGATTACACTAACTACGCCATACAAGAACATATTAATAGATGTAAGAATCAGGTGATGTAAAAATATAGTCACAGATACAATAAAAGGTACTGTAAATGATAAATCTTGGCCAATGAAGCTGTCTCATTGAGAGCTCATATTCCTATTTACAAAAAATGTTTAAATTCCAACACATTTTTTGGACAGAAATCTATTTCATCACATTTTTAGATATAGAAGATTTTTAGGATCTGGTCAGATTTAACTTTAGAGTATGGCCTTCTTGTTATTAAAATTGAAAAGATGAATAGTAGACCTTAAGAAAACTTGACTTATAAGAAAGGACCCATATAGAAGTCTTCACTGAGTCCCAAAGGGGCCAATGAGTCCAGTTTATGAATCCAATATAGTTCTCTCTGTGCAAGCCGTTTTGCAAGGTCACCCCCTCTTGGTAACTGTTTCATAATTTCTAAGACCACCGATCTGATTTGGGAGATGTTATGCCGATTTTCATTAAAATGTCTAAAGACTGGAGATTTCTGGTTACATGTTTTTATGTTGGATTTATGCTCTGTGAGCCTTTCTTTGATTTTTTTTCTTGAGGTCTTGCCAACGTAATATTTGCCACAAGGGCATTTGAGAGCGTAGATAAGATTTTTACTCTCACAAGTAGCAAAATCCTTAAGTGGAATATTTTTACCGCTATTAGCGTGTCGGATATGATCACCTTTCAGAATGTTAGAACAGTGTTGGCAGTTCAAACGGGCAAAAGGTCCATGCTTCGTTTTAGTCAAAAATGTTTGCTGTTGACTTTTCAATTTTTCAGTTTTGATCAAGGAATCCCTGAAGTTTTTGCCCCTTTTAAAAGCTAGCATGGGAGGTTCTGGAAAAGTTTGAAATTTGTATCTGATTTGATGATGTCCCAATTATTCTGGATAATTTTTTTGATTTGGAAATCAAATATCAGGACTCCCCCACATTTGGGAACTTGATCTATTGTGTACATTTTTGCAACCGATATGCCAGGGTTGTTAGTTATCTCTTCCGCCCCTCAAAATAACTAATAAGCATTGTATAATCCAACTAATTATTTTTTCCTAATGAGTGCAGATTGATTTGTCTTTGTTTTTGCAAACGGATAAACCTCAGGTCACCTCCTCTAGCGCCTTCACTCATGCTACACCTATCACCAAACCTTTCTCCTTCTCTCCTCTTACTATTGAGGAAGTGGAAGATATCAACAAAATCCAACCATCCAACTGTCAAGGGGATTCTTGCCCTGCTCCTGTAATCAAGGAAGCTGCACATGATCTAGCCCCTTTTTATCACAGCCTTCATAAATGCATCCTTCAAAACAGGCACTGTCCCGGACAATCTTAAGGACGTCTGGGTCATCCCTTTGCTTAAACCATCACTAGACCCTAGTGTACCAACAAATTACAGACCTATTACCACGGTCCCTTTTCATTCTTAAAATACTAGATTGTGCGGCCTATCTCCAGATCCAGGAATATCTTGAAGTTAACAATATCCTTGGGTTGAGACAATCTGGCTTCGACCCTAGACATGGCACGGAAACGGCCTTGATCGATCTTAAAACACAAATCGAGGTCTTGAAAGATAATGGGAAAGTAGCCCTGTTATTACTACTTGATCTCTCTGCTGCCTTCGATTTGGTCAATCACCAAATCCTGTGCCAGCACCTTAGATCTGCCGCCCACTTTTCTGATTCTGCCACTGCTTGGATTAGTTCCGTTCTTTCCAACAGATCCATGCAGGTGTTTTCCCCTTCAGCCTCCGCTAACCCTGCTCCTATTCATTGCAGGGTCCCTCAAGGTTTTTGTGTGTCTCTTACACTCTACAGAGTGTTTACTAAACCTCTTTTAGATGTCCTTGACTATCTGGCTGTCTCATACACTAACTATGCTGACGACACCCAGATACTCATCCCCATCACAGGAGATTATACAGTTGAGACCAAGTACTTGAACGACATTTACCTGGTTATTCAGGCTTGGATGACCCAACATGAGCTCTGTCTTAATGATGAAAAGACTGAGCTCCTTATATTGGGTACCACTCAATGCCTCCATAAACGAGACCACTCATTTAAGGCCTTCATCATTGACGGTAAAGTCATAAAGGTATCTAAAGACACAAAAACATTAGTTATCTATCTTGATTCCACACTATCCCTGACTAGACAAACCAATGCAGTGAGGTTAGCCTCGGCCTACACCTGCAAACTGATCTCTGCCTGTCGACCCTTCCTGACCACTGCGAATCGTATCTCCCCGGCGAGAACTCTCATTATCTCTAATGCCCTCTATCTTGGTACTAGTCAATATCAACAAACTACAAATCGCACAAAACAAATGCCATCAGAGCGGCTTTAAATATTCCTAGAAACCAACACATCTCTGAATTCAGGTTTAATCTACATTGGCTTCCAGTCAAGCACAGAATCTCTCAAAATCTTGCCCTGACGCACAAGTTCTTAGCTAACAAGGCCCCTCCTTACTGATCTAATCGCCTTACCCTCCATACTTCTGCCCGCCCTTCGAGAGCGGCCCAAGTACATAGCCTTTCCTTGCCTCGATTTAAACGAGAAAAAGCTGGTGCTCTGAGCTTCCCTGTCTTGGCCACCAAACTTTGGAACTCCCTACCAAATGGCATTAGAACTGAGCCTTCCTTCCATTCTTTCAAGAATAAAACAAAATCCTGGCTCTTCGCACAAACTATCTGATTCAGCCTGTATGACTAGTCTGTTCATCCATAACTTTGTTAGAGATCTTGTATTATGGTCTCTGTGTATGAACTGTTTCTTTATGTATGTTGCCATATGGTCCATCCGGCTTATCTCTCTTTCTTGTTCTTTTGTATTACTTGCTTCTGTAACATCTGTTCAAGTTTATGCGCCCTGATGCCTGTGAGCCTGGTGTGCTTTACAAATAAAATATAAATGCTGCCTGGTATGCCCCTTGCATAGATCCTGTGAAAGGCTATGAAGTGACCCCATTTCTCCACTGGTCATTGTGAGCAGCATTGAAGTGAAAGCATAGCTCTCAACTCACACGCTTTTGGCGGGTGTCACCCGCCTTCTAAACAGCTGACTCACCCGCCAAGCCTCCTGCATGCCCATTCATTTCAATGGGCCTCTCACCCGCCAAAAATAAAATCGGGTGTTTTCACCCGCCTTTGTGACACAAATGGTTGAGAGCTATGTGAAAGTGATGTACAGATGTTAATTTCATATTTACACCCTGAAAGCAGCAAGAATATACATGATATACGACAATAATAAATCCAAATTACAGATTGTAACCGTTTAGAAGTTCAAATGCATTGCAATTTTGTAAACTGGTGCCATGAGTACAATCTTTTGTGAATTATTGGATGAGGTTGGAAGTGAAAAGGAGTATAAAATTATGCATTTGTTGGGAATGAAATGAACCTATCCCACCCCCTAGAGTCCCAAGCAGACACTTGTGATATGCCAGGGTGGCGTGCCAAGAGACCCTGCACGTACAGATTATGCTAATTGTAGATGTTTAAACTTGGTGCACGCATAGAAACAGGCACCCTTTTGTAGCTATGGCAGAAACATTGGGCCTGCATGGCAGCACAGTAGACACAGGCCGCAAACCTGATGAAGCCCAAGCGTTGATGAGAGAGACCTGCGCTGTTCAATTCCACAGAAACCCTCCTTTGTTATACAACTATTGCCAATACACTTTATCCCGCAAAAGGATGTATCCTGCAAGGCCATGAGACAGTGCTAGACGCCTTGCTGCACGTGTCGTCATAACCAGGCCAGAGTAAACATCTGGCCTGCCCCTCTCCCCAGACAACTACGAGCTATAGCCCCTACAACTGTCCAAGTCCCCAGACCCCTGAATTCCAAGATACCAGCTGACCCTAGGCCACTAACCATAAACCAGACGACCATAAATATCTAAAAGAATAGTCCCCTATCAGTACTCTACTATGGCATGATTTTGTAATGCAAGGTGTTCTCGGCAATGCTTTTGAGCACAAAATCATGGTTTCTTCATTGTGCGTTGAGAGAAGGCTGTGGTGAAGGCAACCTAAAGTCATAGTCTCTGCAGTCTGACTGGACCAAATCCCGAGTGTGACCCAACTTTGTATTTTTTTTCTTACCCTGATCCATTGTGCCAGCGAGTGCTGTGGTGCAAAGGGTCTAAGCCTGTGTGGACCAGCGGAAGTGGATATCTGAGTTGCCTGGCATACACAAGAACCATCGCAAACCTTGAACACTGTAATTCCCGAGTGGCCTGAATTTGGGCTTCCATTTTTCCAAAACATTTGCGCCAGTTATTGGCGTTCTCGCCCATTTTAATTGGGAAAGGAGTATTTGAGATGGCCTGTATGTGAGCTTGTGATTCCTCCAAGGCTCCAGATGTAAAATTGAGAAAGTGTACCCCCACATTTTCCAGATAGGAGTGAGTTGTTTTTTTGTTGCAGAGTAAAACCTGTAGCTCATTCCAGGCAGATGTATGTTTCAGGCAAGTTAACCTATTTTAATTTGTAAACTTGGCAATACTTGTTTTAAATTATAAATCTTCATCATAGCTAGCAGTTAGCTTTAAATTACTAGCATTTTCTATCAGACGGCACTACAGCAGAGACACAGTTAAACATGTTTTACTAAAGAAAAGCAGGCCTCCACTATACCTATAGCTGTAATGATGGGTTTCCCTAACTTCAAAGAAAACAAACTGGTGATCGTCATGTCGATCAAATTCCGTAAAACCTATTTTGTTATGTTCTAGCCCATATTACTAATAACCTAAACATAATATTTGCCCAAGTAAATTGGCTTCTGGTGACTGGTTTCTGACTGCACCCAATTGTCTGGTACTTTCTCTCTTTGCCTGCCATTGCAGTTCAAAGTTGTCCTTTTTAGTCTGCCTCTCCTTGCATCGGATCGCAATGCAAGCTTTATCAGTTCAAAAAGTTAATCTCCACGTTAGAGTAGTTGGTTCTCTACACCCGTTACTTGTTTGCAACAATATTGGCCAGTCCTGATTGATCTGCTGTTTACTTCCTTCTCTTCATCACCCCTGCTGGGCCTTTTAACCTCCTCTGGCTTTTCACATCTTTTACCCCAGGGTGGACTATTTGGCCCTTCAGATCTTCTGGATATGGTATGGTGTTCACCTCCTCATGAGGTATTCTGTAGCTTATCCTCGCCGCTCGCCATCCTGCCTCTCAGATCGCCTAGATGTATGGCTTTCCCACCATTGTGGGTTATTCAGAGTCTGCCCCTCATGAGTTGTCTGGCTTTTCAAGCCATCTGATTCTATGGTTGCATTCACCCCATGTCAGAGCCCGCTTGCCCTGTCTCCTTTTGGTGTTAAGCGATATGGGCTCAACTCACTTATCCCAATGGGGTAATTCCCCCTTGCTGTCAAGTACCTGATTCTGATGTTGCTGGGAACTGGATCTTGGTGGATGCACTGAACGGTTCAGATCCGACTTTGGTCTTTAGTGATCCAGAATTGTTGGACGCTGCAGGCACGGAAACAGAGCCAATCCCAAATCGCACCCCATGTGGGCCAAACACAGGATGGGCCCTTGGGGACTGACTCCCTAAACCACGGAGCAGCTTTCCAGAATTAATGTGAAGGGATGGCAGCAAGCGCTGTACCGAGCAGCAGCAGGTTATAATGATACTACCATCTGCTTTGTGAGCTTGCTTACCTGTTGCAAGTGCAGGGGTGACGGCCAGGAATCGCACAAGGAAAGAGACTGGTAGGGGGAACAGACAGGCCCAGGCAGGGGACGGCCAAGAATTCAGGATAAGAGGCAACCAAGGAGGTGGAAAGGGCAGGAGCAGAGCTGGGACCAAGGAGATTGCCCAGAGCAAGAGGAGAGGAGCGAGGGGTGTGGCCTGAGCGCATGCAGTGAGGACGTGACCGAGTAACGGTCCCACTGAGATCCTTATAGATTCTTGCGGTGACTAAATTCCAGTGATTGCATCTGCAGCAAACTATACTCCTGTTGGGGGTGAGGGGGGGGAAAGCCAACTGCTGGTTTACCAGCTTTTGTCTGACGTGAATCGGACCCGGCAAAGGGTCAAACTTTGGCCAAGAGCAGACTCCCCTCTGCATCCCAAGATGGTGGCCGCCATATGATGGGCGGCGACTGGTGGGGAAGCTGACCCTTTGGACCTTTGTGCACCTTGGATTCTGGAGGTCCTTCCTGGCTGTGTGTGTGGCGGCGACTGTCGTTGGGGAATTGGGAGTGTTGCACCGAGCGAACTCGGTGGCATCCGACTGGTGCAGCGGGGTGTGCATGCTACTCACCCCTGGCCGTATAGCGGAACAAAGATGCTCAGGACTGCCTGCTGAATGCTCCCTGCAGGGGGGACCAAATGGGGAGCTGATTGACCCCCACTGCAGTATATCGCTGCAGTACATCACGCAGTGGCTCTACGTAGCTGCTGATTTTGGTCCAGTCACACTGCTGAGTTACCCGACCCAGGACTGTCTGGGTGACTTTGGAAGCTAAGGTGTGTTGCTGGTTGCGGGGCTGGGGGGCATAGCTAGGCAGTTATGCTGTAGGGCGTCTTCCTCCCAGTGCCTGTGAAATCCGACAGATCCTGTTCAAGTGAGCAAATCCTGGTAACTAAATGCAACAAAAGCGTGCTGAGGGTCCCCTGAAGAGTTTCAGTACATGCGGGCGAAACCCTGGAGTAAAACGGAGACGGCCTTGTGTGAAACAGGATGGCAGGTACAAACACAAACTAAAACATGTCATAGCAGCGGCCACCAAGAACGTAGTTTGGCTTGCCCGGAAGACTGGGACACAGGAACGATAATGGGCTAGCAAGGTGGAGACCGGATCAAGATGACTGGGTCTCAGAGAATGGACGCCAGAGCTGCTCTACAGGCAATGCCATTTGTAGCAACATAGAAGGCGTACGGCACCACAGGATCGGGTGCTGTGCGCAAGGGGTTGCATCGTGCAGATGATCGAGGCTGCGCTGGAGGCGTACACAAAGTGAGTATGCGAATGATTAAGAGCCCCAGGGAGGAACTGCCTAGACACAGCAAGGGCACCGAGATGCAGGCTGCGATGGAAACGTAACACAAGCTGCACAGGCAAACGAGCCCACAGTCCCATTGTAGCTGGCTATCTAGGAACAGAGCTGCATGACAGTCCAGTGGTATACATGCGCAGGCCTAGAAACTGCACGAGTTGAAGGCACGATGGTGCATACACTACACCACTGCTAGCCCACATGCCATGGAGGATAAGATATTGAATGGCACTGCAGAAGTTGCCACTCACATTGGCTCGTGAAAGTCTGAGTAGGCACAGACAAGAGCGCACAGCCCTAGTAACAGCAGGGGGGGTGCATGTAGCGTGCTCCACAAGAAGTGGGTGACTAGTTACAGACCCGAACATCAACGTGGAGAGACGGGTGCACACAGCAACAGGGGATACAAACGGGGCCAATGAATAGCAGGGCCCCTCAAGGAACAGCCAGGAGCAGGCGGCACTGCCTCGAAATGTGTAGGAGATGCATGCTTAATAGGCAGAGGCCCCAAGGAGACGCAAATGCTGGTGTAGACTGTGAGGGGCGCGCAGGAGTGTGGGATGTATTAACCCACTTATGCTCTGCCCTGCGGCATCCCTGTGTTCTGATGGTGTCAGAATTATCAAAATGGCCGCAAAACCTTTGTGCGCGCCAAAACCTATGGCAATCGCGCTTTACAACACGAAAAGATGGCTGCCAAATCTACCATGCATGTTGTTGGTGGTGGAACGGAGAGCGCACTCCTGAAACATGTCACTGGGCTGCCCAACAAGTAGAAATGGAGCACAGAGGGAAAAGCGGTGCTTTGCTGAAAGAAATCCAAAATCTTGCTTTTAAATCCTTTTTCTTGGTTGCTGAAACTGCAGAATTTCGGTACAAAACAGCCTCAAGCATCCAATATTCTTGCTGGGTGCTACAAGTCACTTGGTTCAAGAAATCATTATGACCATATAATGTCTGAATTTGTCATCAAAACATTCACAGCAAAAATGTGCCTGCCTGTGAAATCTGTCAAAATCTGGGCGCAGTACCCTCGGCGCCCTGCATGACAGCTGTCAGTAGCTTGCATGATAGAATTTAAACTTGTACAACTGAAATCTAATGTCTGAAAACTAAGTGACCTGTTATTGAGAGTAACCTAGGTTGTAAATGTTTAATCGCATGGCTTAGAAGCTGGAATAAGTGTTCTAGCTGTTTGTTTTAAACCAAGAAAAAAGTGTAACCGAATGTCATTGAAATTAAGCCTGCCTAAAAGCAATCAAACCAGTCCAACAGCTTCCCCTCCATGCATCTCCCTTCTGCTTCACTGCACCAGGAAATCACACCTCTGTGATGATTAGATTAGGGGAGGAAAACTTGGGGCTGCAGGGGAAGGGGACAAATGACATCCTCTGGTTGAAAGGAAATGCGAAGTGTGAAGAGTCATAAATGGCCTCTCCCAGAAGGAACTGGGAGGAGACTGCTTCTCAGCTGCCAGGAGAAGAGGAGACGAACCACAATTTGTTGCTTAACAAAGGCCAAAAGCACATTTTTAAAAGACTGATAAATTACTGTGTAATATTGGGAAAAATATGTAAACTGTATATAGGATTGTTATAGAAATTGCAATGTATTGTACCAAAAGTAGATTTTATGTTCAAAGGGACAAGGAGGATTCTCTGACTCCTAAACCTACATCATGGTGACACCCTGTTTTCTCCTCCAATCAAGGGAGACAAGAGACTGCAGCCAATCGCCTAGCTAAGGGGCGCGCTTAGCATAAACCAGCACACACACCCTTTATCATAAGCATAAATGGAGACAGCTGACGACTTGGGAACACACATATTCACCCACTAACTGATTGCTGGCGGAGCACCCTGCTATATAACCATCCATCTTCATAGCTCCAGACTCCAGAAACTTGAAAACCAGAAAGGCCCATCATATAGCTGAACCACTTTCAGCTAGGCCTTAGAAATACCAGAACGAACCCCAGAAATCTAAGGGGAACATCAAAGAAACAGCCGGGCTGTGCTGTACTGCTTCCCTGCTGAAAATAATTCTTACCAGAACCAAAAGATCCGATCCAGTTTTTGTGCCGTGCTGTGACCAGAACCATTGCAGATAAGATCCAGTCCAGTTGTGCCGTGCGGTGTCTAGATCGCCTTGACGCTGCCAATCCCTGTCCAGAATCCCTGACGGACCAGAATCCTGACGGTTCCGTTTGAAACAGATCTATAGTGAGTATCTATAGAATAGGACTGTCACTAGAAAATGTACTGTCCATAGTTAATCCCTATCTTAACCCCA
Organism: Ambystoma mexicanum; assembly: GCF_040938575.1. Classification (NCBI taxonomy): domain Eukaryota; kingdom Metazoa; phylum Chordata; class Amphibia; order Caudata; family Ambystomatidae; genus Ambystoma; species Ambystoma mexicanum. The sequence goes on along the minus strand of NC_090936.1, from coordinate 97,608,043 downwards.
TCCCATCTTGCATTCAGAACCGGTAGTGTTAGGAGTATTTTTGAATTGTCAGAACTGTTCTTGCGCTAGGTTTCTCTTATCTGTTTTCTAAAATCATAAATCGATAGTGTTGTAAATAAATAAATTGAATCCCAGAAAGAAAGTGAGTATCCACCACGTGAAGGGTCCCTGGCCAGGACTGTGGAGATTCATGTGTGGCATTCTCTTTTTCTACTGTCATAATTTAGTATAAGAAATCCCATTTGTCTTTTAAAAGTGCATCCCTGTTTTCCCATTCTTGCGCCTATCTCAGAAAAATGACCTCCACTAAAACGTCCATAATTTCAATGTCTGATTGTAGCTAACATCCTCCGCTTTCCATAAAACCTAAAACCGCATCCCAAATCCATACGGTTCTCCCGTAATCGCGATTACCGCGCACGGTAAAGTTAGCCGCAAATTTTCATTTAGGGAATTTCAGACACGTGTAAAACAGCTTTTGATTGCTTCCGACCTCAATTTTAAGATTTCACATTGCTTATTAGTATTAAATCATTGCTAGTGTTTGTCTGCAACTATCTAATGTGGCGCCCATAAGAATGTAAACAATTTAAACCATATTTCAAGGCATAAATTAGTTTGCAAAAGTTGATTAGCAGAGTTTGCTAATTAATTAGCAAACCTACATATTTGATTAGCTATTTTGTACTAATATTTTGTAATGTCACCAGAAGTTATTTGTACCCAAGACATAAAAATAAATAGATATGATAAAAAGGCTCTGAAAACAAGATTTCAGTGCAAGACTCTGTGCAGCTGCTCCAGTCGGTTTTGCACAGGGTGGTGTCTGTATATTGTTTGACCCACGTGTTTGGCCCATCATTTGCTCTGCAAGTAGAAGTTCAAATGTTTCATGAGTGAAAAAGTTCACACTTTTAAAGGAAAGTCATAGCCTGAGACGAAGTATGTAGCATGGTGTTGCGGCAGGCAGGGTAATTGTCAACTTCAGGTGGAGAAGGTGGCTCTTGCCTGTGTTTTTCAATATAGCGTTAAATACCACTCTCGGAGGAGGGCAGGGCCGCTAATAACCTCACCCCCAAGCCAGATAGACCCAGGCACAGTGCTATACACCCATGAATGTGGTATTTATCACCATTCGGAGCCATCATCTGTGGTACTGAAACTTGTTTTATGGCCTTTGGTACTTTTAAGAGTGGAGGAGATTACTGCTGCAGTCTCTCGCCATTTAGACCATTTAAACTTGCAGTGAACAGGAAAAAAAGGTTGGGGAGACCCCTGAGGGCAAGAGAGAAATGTAGGTTGAGATGTGCTTTTATTGAACAGGGAAATTTAAATAGCAAGCTGTGCTACACAGGTATTAGTTTAATTAGCAAATCAACAGAACTCCATAGCAAATTGCTATGCAACACTACTTATTTTATGCCTTGTATTTAGTGTTTTACCCAATCCATTCCCAAGATAACTTTAAAACCATTTTGGACAGCCTGCTAATCAATTCTGTTTCTCTTGTGTTGCTGGGGGGAAATTGGGATTGATATATTGTTTGAATTCGCCATTCCTGAAACCTGTTCTCTCCTCCTATCTTTTTACATTGGCTTATTGGGGGGGGTTGAGGGGTGTGCAGGGGGAAAGAGTAATCACACTGCGATCTCTTCTGGACACACACACAAGTATTATTTCTGTGCTGAATTGCTTTGCTCACTATTAGTCCTTGTGCATTAAAGATTGCTTCGTGTTACATCACCCCATTGGTGATTATTGTGTACCCATTAAACATAGTATGATTAATTGTAACTACATAAATAAATATTTTAACTTTGCAAACCAGCCTGATTGCTGGTTCAGTGTGACTGGGGAGTAGGAAGGGGGGTTCCAAGAGAGGGGTGTGATGAGTGGTACATCGTTCAGAATAAAAACCTTTAGACACAAAATAAATAAGGATTTCAGTTGTGCATTACACGCTAGGCGTTGACTAAGGTGAAGTGCCAGATTGAAATCACTTACAGGATCAACACAGCGAGGTAGCAGCACTGTGGAACTCCACTGAAGTAGCCTGGGGCAGTAATTAGGCAGTCCCCAAGCTTGAGTGGGCACAGTCAGGAAGAAGACTAGATGGACGGGGCCCGAGAATTCACTCTACTGCAGAAGCGGCCAAAGCACGCCTGCTACCGTGGTGTAGCCTACCAATAAGTAGGGCAATATAGGGCTGCAGACGAGGTGGCCCTGCAAACGTGAGAGACAGCACTAGTGGCCCACCCAACCTGCAGGCCAATCTGGGTGTGACAGGAGCCCACCTCAGCGGAGAAAGCAGCTGTCGCAGTGGCAGCACACCACAACTGCAAGCCCTGGGGCTCAGAGCACAGCCAGATAGATGTAAACCTATTGAGGCAAGATGTCGCAGCATTAGCTGAAAGAACAATGACCTTCGAGAAACAAGTGGCGGAGAATGCAGGCGGCATTAAAGGCCATAGCAAAGACATCACAAAAGTCATTTTTTTTTTAACGTTCATTTGTCATTTATTTGTAAAGCGCAGCCAGGCCAGGGGACATAAGGGCGCGTAAGTTAGATCTGGCTACAGTTACAATAAAAAGCAGTCAACAGTGGTTACGTTACAGTTACAGAAGGTACAAACATAGTGTTGCAAGTGCGTACAAATATACAAAAATTACATGGTGTGCCGGCATCAGTCTAGCGTGCTAGGATCCGGAGGATAGGCTGTCGAGGAGTCCACATTGTGAAACCAACACCTCGTGTTGTGTTTGAATAGGTTGAATGAGGATTCTGCACGCAAGGGCGCGGGGATAGTGTTCCATAATTTGGAAGCTTGAACAGGGAAGCTAGCTCCACCTGAGTTATGAAGTTTGAATCGCGGTATAGTCATGGTATTAGTTTGTGCTGCCCTGAGTGGTCTTGAGGAGGTGTGGGGTGTAAGTTGGTTTGTAAGGTATGCTGGGGCAAGGTTGGCCCTGACTTTGTGTATGAGGGCCAATGATTTAAGAGCTATTCTGTGCTCGACGGGGAGCCAGCGTAGTTTACGTCTGGTCTCGGATATGTGTGCTTTTTTGAGGATGTTGAGGGCAGCCCTGAGGGTATTGTTTTGGACTACTTGCAATTTGTTGATGTTTTTGTGACTAGTGCCCATGTAAAGGGCGTTGCAGTAGTCTCATTTGGATAGGACTAGTGCTCTGGCATGAGTGATGCAATTGGGTGTGGAGATGAACGGTCTACATGCCGTGATCAGCTTGCAGGTGTATGCGGCTGAGGAGGCTACTGCATTGGTTTGTTTGTAGAAGGATAAGGTGGCATCAATGTAGATACCAAGAGTTTTAGTGTTATTTGACACAGGGATGAGGTTACCATCTATGGTAAAGGCTTTGAATGAGGGATTGAGATTTTTAAGTTTGGCATGAGTACCCAGGATGATTAACTCCGTTTTTTCATCATTGAGACACAGTCCATGGTGTGCCATCCATGCTTGTATTACCGAGTAGATTTCATTAAGGGTGGTACTGTCAGTTACGTAATCACCCGAGATAGGAACGAGTATCTGGGTGTCATCCGCGTAAATAGCATACGTGAATATATTGTAAAGTGTCGGGGACACGCAAGAGCCTTGCGGGACTCTACAAGGTACTGGTGAGGGTTCAGCAGAATCCATAGCAGAAAAGACCCTCATGGTTCTGTTCGCCAGGAAGGAGCTAATCCAAGCCGTGGCTGCGTCTGAAAAGTGTGCTGCAGATTTCAAGTGGTGACAGAGTGTTTGGTGGTTGACCAAGTCGAAAGCTGCTGACAGGTCAAGCAATAGAAGGAGTGTGAGTTTGCCATTGTCTTTCAGGATATGGATCTGAGTAGTAAGGTCTATTAGTGCAGTTTCCGTACCATGTCTTGGTCGGAAGCCTGATTGCCTAAGTCCTAGGAGGTTGTTTGATTCTAAGTAAGCCTGTATTTGTAAGTAGGCTGCTCTGTCTAATATTTTTAATAAGAACGGTACCGTCGTTATAGGCCTATAGTTAGACGGGTTGGCTGGGTCAAGAGTAGGTTTTTTAAGGAGAGGAATGACCCAGGCGTCTTTAAGGTTATCAGGTACTATTCCAGATTTAAATGAGGCATTAATGAGGTTGGTGATGAAAGGTGCTAGGTCGTGCGCGGCCGCTTTGATGATCGGGGCAGGGCAGACATCACCTTGGCAGTTCGAAGGTTTGAGTTTCCTGATGATGTTTTCCACTTCCCAAATAGAAAGGGGTGAAAAGTTGAAAGGTTTACAAGTTGATTTGAAAGTGGATGGTCTGTTAGGTAGTTGTGTATAGTCAGGGTCAGCTAGTAATAAGGATTTTTTTGCGTTAATTTTGGCTTGTAGGCGAGCTATTTTGTCTTATAAGGCCTTCTGAATATTGCTACACCATAATGTGTCAGTAATACATTTGTCAGTGGGGGCAATAGGGGATTCTAGTTCTTTCAGAATCTTGAAAAGTTCTTTAGTGTTCGATTCCGCTTGTGTGATCCTTTGGTTGTAGGTATCTTTTTTAGCATGCAATATGGCCTCTTTGTAACTGGAAGAGGCTAGGGTAAGCTCTATCTTATTGGATGCTGTGGGTTGTTTTTTCCAGTGAGCCTCGGCGGTTCTTTTAGTTTTGCGTAATTCTCTTAACTGCGGCGTGAACCAGGTGTTAAGGTGACGCTGTGGTTTAGGTTTCCGCAATTTTAAAGGGGCAATGGTGTTCAGTGCTTTGAGTATAGCCTGGTTGTAGATATCCACTAAGACTGTGGGGTCAACATCTGAATCGATATTATTCAGAATAGGGAGTAATATGGGTAGGAGATTGTCAGGGGTAATGTCTTATTTCTCGTGCAGGTGGCGGGGCGATGATGGGCAGCGCGGGGGGTAAATTGGCTTTGATAGCCAAGGTTAATTTGTGATGATCCGACCAGATGCAAGGGTCATTGGATAGGTCGATAGGACAGTTAAGGTGGGAGAGCCAGTCTAGTGTTCTGCCTTTGATATGAGTAGGTTTGTGGATAATGTGTGTATGACCGAGTTCGGATAAGGTGTTGGCTAGGTCATGGGCGTTAGTGTCCTTAGGATCGTTGAACCCGAGATTAAAGTCCCCAAGTAGGATGATTTGAGAGTTAGGTTTGGTGTTTATGGATATAAGTGATGCAATGTCCTCTATAAAAGAGGAAATGGGTCCTGGTGGGCGGTAAATAAGGTGCAATGATGCCGTGTGGGTGGGTGAGAGAGGGAGCTTAATTGATAGGGATTCAGCTGAGGGGATTTGAACGTCTTGGATGATTTTGATGTCGAAGGTATTTCTGAATATGAGGGCGAGTCCGCCTCCCTTCGTTTGGGTGGTATTTCTGTCAGATCTAATGATAGCATAACCATCAGGTATGGCGAGGGCCAAAGATGGGCCGGATGCAGCATTGAGCCATGTTTCTGTGACTGCGAGGAGATCAAGATTTTCATTAGTTATAAAGTCAGCTATATCAAGAGCATGGGCAGGAAGAGACCTAGCATTCACTAAGGCTGCTTTAATTAGTTTGTCTTTTTTGGGAGATTTTTCAAGTCGTATGTGTAGAGGGCTGTGGGCTAGGTAGTCTGAGTCGATGGGGAAGCTGACAAGGTTACTACGGACTATTAGTCTAGAGTTTCTGGTTAAGATGCTGGTGTGCTGAGAGTAAGGATAGGTCGGAGTACTAGTTCTGGAATTCAATCTAGTGTTTCTGTTCAATAGGCTGCTGGGGTAGTGAGGGCATATATGAGTAGGTGGTCTAGTTCTAGTATTCAATCTAGTGTTTCTAATAGCTGTGGTACAAGGTTGGTTAGGTGTTGGTCTAGTAGCAAAGTGGCGTATCCAGAGTGCTGGATCATCCAAATACGGGTTTGCAGATGTCATGGTACTGGGCCGCGAAGAGGGGGGGATGGTTACCGTATATAAGCTGGTAAATGTATCCTGAGTAGAATGAGGGTTGGGTTGGCTAGTCCAGTGTCTACTGTATGTATACAGGAGATGGATGAGAGTCGATAGGTACCAATACATGATGTGGGTGGCGTCACTAGTACTCGGGTAGCTGGGGACCTAATTAGCGACCTCGAGCATAACACTGATTAGTGAATTCAGTGTGGTCGGGGGGGTAGCCATGAGGGGCAACACAGCAGTGGATATGGTCAGTAGGTGACCAAGGGTGCGACACAGCAATCAATGTGGTCTGTAGGCGAGCATAGGGTGCAACACAAGAGTCAGTGTGGTCCGTAGGCGACCATAGGGTACAACACAACAATCAATGTGGTCTGTAGGCGAGCATAGGGTGCAACACAACAGCTGACCTAGAGGTGCAGCACAAGAGACAATGCGGTCTAACAAGGATCATGAGACACCAGCCTACATGGGGCACGGGAGGCAGTAATAGGTGTTGGCTGTGTTGTGAGACGGAGATAACTGGAGACAGCAAAAGTGAGCACTCTACACATACTAGGTGAACAGAGTGTGGAGTGGATGTGCCATGCAGAGATCAGAGACACATAGCAAACTCCATTAGAACCAGCGCATAGGTCTTACCAGATAGTTCCAAGTGGGGATTAATCCAGACGGTCAGAGCCTGCTCGAAGATAGATAGGCGGCGCGTGTGCAGTGTAAAGTAGGTTGCGTAGGGATGCCGAGGAATAAGGCAAAGAAAATAAGTGGAGCAGAGTCCAGCGCCGTGCCGTCGGGTGCGGACAGGGGCAGACAGGAAGGGCCTTTGAACTGCGGGCCTTCGGACGTGCAGGGCCAGCTTCCGCCTCCGGTCCTCACGTTGCGAGTAAATGCAAATGTGGTTGCTAGGCAACCAGAAGGAACGCAAGCAACGCATTCGTGTCGGCGGCCATTTTGGTCTCGGTCGCCTCGGGCTGAATCCAGGGATCCACTTCTGTCCCTGCGAGTTGTGAATGCACAGGGTGCAATCACAGTCAGGGAGGGGGGAGGAGGCCACGAGACGCGTGCCTCCAGGGGATCAGGTCAGCTGGGGTGCAATCAGGTCAGGCAATGGTGAGGATGCTGCTCCAGCAGCTCCGATCGAGCGCCGGAACGAAGAGCAGCCGTGAGGAGGTGCTGCAGGGCAAGTACAACAGCAAGTGTGAAACCTGGAGGGGCGAGTGGAGGATGCGAAGGCTGAGCTAGGAGAAACAACATTAGGATCGTTGGCCTTCCAGAAGGTGAGGAGGGGACAAATCCCACTAACTTTGTCAAAAATATCTACATGCAGGAGATTTGTCCAGGTGACCTCGCCCAAAGATTTACAGTGGATGGGGCACATGGGTCCCTAGCCTGGAAACTGACGGCAGGTGCCCCGCCGCAGCCATTATAGCCCACATACTGAACTATAAGGACGGGGAGAACATCTTAGAATATTTCAGCAAAGGCGGAACGATGGAGCGTTGGCACACATCACAGCATATCCTGACTACACCCTGCAGGTGCAAAAAGAGAGGATGCACTTTGCCTTTGTGAAGATGAGGCTCTGCGAATCTGAACTAAGATGCATGCTGCTATACCCGGCAAGACTTTGTCATGTGGAAGGGCCAAACAATGTTTTTTGATACGCCAGGAGAGGCGCACAAATGGATGCACTCCAAGAACCTACACGCAGGAACAGGAAGACCAGGGAAAAGCACAGTGGACACATAAAGAGCGCATCCCAATAAACGGGTAGAATGAGATGGAGCTGTGTCGTAAGAGTGGCAGGAGTTTTTTTTGTCAGAGCTGTACTTGACTACAGATCCAGGCAAACAGCAGGAGAGGACACAACGTGTACTCCGGAGAAGGAGCAGAAGTCGAGGGAGATCCTACGCCCAACACGGTTTAGTCTCACGGTTATGTATCTTCCCGCGGTGCACTCGGGACCAGTAGGAGGGAGCTGGGAAGGGAGAGAAGCGGGAATGCCTGAGCATGAGGCAACGAGCTGGGCAATTGTGGGTTGGAGGGATGTTAAAGACAAGCAGCCTACACAACTACACGAAGCAAACAAGAAGCGCGGAGCAGGGCCACAGAGAAGCAAGGGAAATGGCGATCATGGTTCGGGAGCTTGAAATAGTCACCTGGAATGTGAGGAGGCTCAGTAGTTGCATCAAAAGAAACAGGATTATGACCTATTTGCACACGCAAATGGTAGATAAAGCACTCTTGCAGGAAACTCACCTCACCCAAGAGAAACAAATTGCCCTTACCGGTAGGTCAAAGGGGACCACATTGGGCTTGTCGTACTCTGCGTATGCCAGAGCAGCACTGGTGTGGATAGCAACAATGGTACCTTTGAGTGTAGAAAACAGTAGCTGATAAGGAAGGCAAATCGATTATAGTGCATGGTCTTCTAGAAAAAAGGGAAGTGTGTATAGTCAATACCTATGCCCCTAATCAAGGTGCAGCTGCCTAGTTCTGATCACTGTGTAGCCAAATTTGGCCCTATAGAAATTGCACACTAATGCGGGGGGTAGACTTCAACTGTACACTGGACCCTGGCCTCGATAGGTCAGATGGGGAATACATGCATCCTGCCCCTCCAGCCAAGGCCTTCAATACCCTGTTACAAGCTTTCAACCTCCTAAACATCTGGAGAACCCTACACCCGTGGGCCTAAGGGTATTCCCACTACACAGCCCTGTTGGACTTGTATATGAGGTTACATTATGTTTTTAGAGGAACAGAAACCGCATGCGAATTCAGGACTGCAGATTGCTGTCCGAACACGCGGGGCGGGGAGGCTTGGGGGGGGGTCAGGGGGGGTTACAGCTCTGCAGGATGCCATGTTCCGGGAACAACTGAGGGATGGGGGCATCAAGGACTATTTTGAACATACCAGCAGTGTAGCATCAGCTGGGACCTTGTGAGAGGCCTTCAAGGTAGTGATTAGAGGGGCCGTTATAGCCAATGCTGGCTGCATACAGGCCACGATAGAAAGGGAGTTGAGAGCGGAGGCTGCATTAGAAGAAATAGACCACGCGACAGACAGGACTGCAGACAAGGCCTGTGAAACCACACAGCTGCAGCAGGAATGCCTGAAGTTTTGGGACAGGTTAGGCACCCTGAATTATGTGAAATACAAGCCGGGACGCTTGCTGGCCTGGCTGTGTAAAAGGGAAACGAAACGCACTAGGATGAAGGCCATCGAAAGGGGGGACGGCACAGTGCATAGGACAAAGGAAGGTATTTCTACAATATTCTAAAGCAATGTACGCAGAAAGCACCGAAACACAGCCCTCCGAGATAGATGAGGCTCTGGCCCAGATTAAACTTGCATGCCTAGATGAGGAAGCCAAGGCAAGGCTTGAAGCCCACATAATGGCTGTGGAATGTAAGCCACAAATAGAGGGTTACCTGCAGGCAAAACGCCGGGCACGGATGGATTGCCTAGTGAGGTTTACAAGGAATACAAGGCTGAAATAGTGCAGACATGGTTGGCCATGCTTAATGAAGCTTTGGAAAAGGGGGGGGCTCTCCCAGAGACGCTGAGAGTCCATTATTATACCACTGCTTAAACCAAACAAGCCAGATACCGACTGTGGGGTCATATAGACCACTGTCACTGTTAAATCAAGACGGCCAAATGCTCACAGCCCTACTCGCTAATAGAAAGAAGACAGTCATAGCTACATTAGTGCACCGTGACCAAACTGGATATTTGCCAGAGAGGAATATCACATGGAGCCTTCAGAGATTGCATCACATTATAGACCACACCAACGATGGCACAGAGAAATGTGCAGTAGTATCACTGCACGCTGTCCAAGCTTTCGATTCTGCTAGCCACTCTAAGGAAATTCGGCATGGGGCCTGCATATATCCGATGGATACGACTGTTTTATATAGCAGCCCGACAGCTAGAGTAAAAACGGGTAATCAAATCTCAGAGCAGTGGGAGTTACAAAAGGGCACAAGGCAGGGATGCCTATGGTCCCCTGTGCTGTTTACTAGCGCTAGAGCCACTGGCGGCATACCTACGGGAGGAATACAAGGAAGAGAGTATGCACGCACATGGCAAATGGCACTTCGACTCCTTCTATGCTGACAATATGCTGTTATTTCTGCGGCAACCGGAAACTAACCTTCAGTACATAATGGATATACTAGAGCGCTACTCAGAACCCTCAGGAATAACTATCAATAAACAAATCTAGCCTGTTCCTACTGGCGGGATATAGAGGCGAACCCAGGAACACATTACCGCTACTCCCGGTACGGTGGGAGATTGAAGCCTTTCGATATCTGGGGGTGAACATATACCATTAACCCAAAAACAAATATACACAATGTACTACGGGCAGTCAGCAAGATGGAGAAATCCATGGAATTTTGGGCGAAGCTGCCACTTTCATTGATGGGGGGGGGAGAACCACACTGTTGAAGATGGTGGTCCTTTGTCGGCTGCTCCATTAATTCAACAATGTCACCTATAATATTCCCAAGAGTTTATTTCATAGGCTGGATACAATATGCCGTCTGCTTTTATGGCCTAATAACAGAAGCAGGATAGCACTATAGAAGTTGGAGACCATACGATCAAGGAGGCATAAGTGCCTCAAACTTTAAGATGAACTTTGTACTGAGTCAGTTGCAGTTAGTCACAAGATGGTCAGATGAACCCACACAAGATGCCCCCCTACTGCAGCCTGTGTGCACTCTGTTCTTCCTAAAGGAAGAATTATGGATACAAGAGTCACACAGGCTATGCATACAAGAGTCACACAGGCCTAAACCCCCACTTCTGCTATGGCAGGCAAGGCCGTGTGGCACAGAACATGCAGCCTGTTGCGGAATGATGCTCCATACTCACCCCAAATCCCACTGGTAGCACTGAAGGCCAACGATCCGCAATTCAGGCTCAGTGTTCGGAAGTTTTGGGAGCCCCGAGGGGTGGCTATGATGGGGGATTTTGTCAAGGACTGGGAATTGGTGGCCTTGAACAAACTCACTGAGGAGACTGGGTTACATGAAGGTCAATACATTGCGTATGCCTCAGTCTGTAAAGCGATAACCCAGAAATGGCTGGCTACGAGGGGCGGATTAGGACAGAACGGGCTTTAGAAACACTGTATGACGCCTCAGAAAGAGGTCATGTATTGTCAAGACTGAGTTAATGAGCACCCAGCGCAAAGACAGCCTGCCGCAAACACGAAGCAAATGGTATAGGGATCTGGGAGAGCCAATTGTAGACGATGCATGGAGGTAAGCACTGGGCTACCACAAGAGGGTATCTAGAAACGCTATATTGCAACAAATACCAATATATGTGACCCACAGGAGGATAGCGAGATTTAATAAAGCAACCAAACAATATTGCCCCAAATGTGGATTGGTAGATGAGGACACGGTACACATGTTCTTGGCTTGTAGAGAGATCCAACACTATTGGGGGGGTGGGGGGGGCATAGCAGGCATGCTGTTAAAGGCAGGTATAACATTGGACATACAATCTCCCATGGCATGCCTGTTTGGACCCCTCCAACGCCCTAAACAGGCGAGGTAGTTGAACAAACTAAAAGACCTAGCATATGTGCTAGCGAAACGTAGGATAGCGATGAGCTAGAAGGCGCCCAAATGCCTGGAGACGCAGACAGGGTGGAAAGACCTTCAGAAATGGTTGCATGCCGAGACCGCAGTGCGGCAAGAGGCGACTCGATTGGGGAGTAACACCGACATAGAAGCTTGGTGGAGGCTGCTTCTACAAGAACTGTTTGCCACAGCACTATCGGGCCCGAGAGGCCAAGGGAAAACGAGCCATCAGAGGCTGACCATGGTAACTAGAAAGGTACACCAAGAAGGAGCGATGCAACGAACCTAGTAGTGTGAACTGTGTGGGATAGGCTGTTGGGGAGAGGTTGGGGGGAGAAACGGATGTAAAACATCTGCCGAAATGTACATGTAATCTAAGATAAGTCTAAGTTATACAAAATGTGAAGTGTGTTGCTGGCGGCATAACCCCTCACCCGGCTGCTGTTGCCAGTACATGTCCCATACACACACGCTGCACTACGGAGGGACGTGGTCCAGCAACACTGTGGTGGCTCGTCCCGTTTGAGTGCAGCAATGCTCTTCGCGGGCGAGTAAACGTGCATGGATAACCTTTGCTTGGTTCTCTTGATTCCATGGTGACCGGCAAGGGGCACTTCATGCGCCAGCTGCCTGAGGAAGGGTCTTACAGCAAGGGGAACCACCAACCTCCTATGGTCTCCTTCTGTAGACCCTGTAGGCTCACTGTACAGGAGCCCACTTTCCCAATAAATCCTATGTGTCCCAGGAGGTTCACCCTCTAGCTGAGCACAGGCCTGTCTACTTGGGCCTTCCAGAGATGGGCACTCACGTTGGCCTTTAGTGAATTCTTCTCTGTCAGGACCACCTTCTACTAACAAGTCTTTTAGTTCAGGATGGTCATTTGAATCAAATACGTCAGGCAACACCTCTACCTCGTCAGGTTTTGGTGTTTGACTAACTACCTCCAGCTCAGTGGTAGGCGAGTTAGGGGGAATATTCTTTCCCTCTTTTTCGGACTCCTTTAGCCTTGGGTTTTCCCTTTGGCTTGGGCACTGCAGTGGTCTTGGCCAGTGCTGCCCTTGTTTGAGACCTTGTGCAGGGACTTTCTGCTGTATCTCCCACTAGCCCTAAAGCTCTGAGATCATTTCCCAGCAAGCCCTTTCCTGGGACATCTCTCTGAATGCTCACTGGAATCCTGACTACTGTACCATTTATAGTAAGATTTACAGGTATTACTGGGAACTGGAGAGGTGGGATATGAGTCAACTTCGTGTTCATCAGAGGAGTTCTGGCAAAATCCTCTGGGTCTACCAAGGTAGAGTCCACTACAGTTAGACTACACCCACTATCCCTAAGAGCTGGAGTATCTACTCCATTGATCAGCACACTGTCTTTAAAGTAGTGGTTAGTATTGTCTGCAATCCTAGCATAAGCCTCTGAGACTTTTATTTATTTCTATTTTATTTATTTGTCACAGCGTGGTTACAGAAAGCTTTAGCATTAAACATACATTATGCATAAAATAACTGTGTACAGGAAATGAGAAGGATAACACACATTCAGGGGCTTTTTTTGAATGTTCAGTCGGTGGTCAAGGCTGTTAAAGATTAGCAAATCAATGTTCTAGTATTGGTTAAATAACCAGGTTTTGAGCATCTTCTTAAAGCCAGGGAGCGAAGTCTCTTTTTTGATGTTGAGAGGGATGGTGTTCCAGTGTTTGGGGGCTAGCATAATGAAGATGCTGCCCCCCGCTTTGGTAGTTTTGTAACGAGGGGGCACTAAGAGTAGGTTGTCATTGGATCTTAGCGTTCTTATGGATTCTTTTTTTCTGTAGGGCATTGTTGAGGTAGAATGGTGCTTTTTTGGCAAGACATTTGTGGGGGATGCAAAGTGTTTTAAAGATAATTCTAGATTTGATAGGTAACCAGTGGGCATCCTTCCTGGTCTTAGAGATGTGGTCAAACTATTTGTATCCCTAATGCGGCTCTTAGTACTTTATTTAGCATGAGCTGTAATATAGTGAGGTTGGAAATGGACTTTCCTAGCAATAGCACATTGCAGTAATCTAGTTTGGTTAGCACCAAGGCTCTGGCCAGGGTGAGGCAGTTTGTGGGGGTCAGAAATTGTCGTCTTAAAGAGATAAGCTTGGATGTATAGGCCGTGGATGAGGATAGCGTGTTGATGTGTTTGGTCATGGTGAGGTTGGCGTCTAGGTAGACGCCTAAGGTTTTCACTTGCTTTAAAACTGGGATCAGTGTGCCGTCTATATTGATGGTGGAGTAATCTGGGTGGAGGGCAGCTATTAGATGGGAAGCCTACGATGAGAACTTCAGCCTTTTCATCGTTGAGATAGAGTATTTAGTGCCATCCAGTTTTGGATGATGGCATATATTTTGTTGACCCAGGAACCCAGGGAAACTAAAACTATCTCGGAATCTATCCCACTGGGGAAGGAATCTGATGAGAAGGAGGCTCCTGTAATCTCTTCTTCATCATAGGAAGAGAAGACCATATTAGCAGAGTAGACCCCCAAGGTTTTTACCTTGCATCTGGGATCCCCCTTCACATGGTCACTTGCGCCACAAGCCACACAAGATCCACTGGGTCTGGTGACATAGGGAGGCTTACTGTGACCATAGTTCTGTTTTGGAGGATAACCTCCACTACCCTGTGAGTTTTCTTGCGATTTACCCTTTTTTTTTTTTTTGTGGCCCTTGTTTGGGAGGAAGTTTTATCAGATCCCCCACCCTCCTTATCTTTGGGCTTTTTCCCCTCCTCCCGCTTACCAGCAGGAGTATTGCACTTATGGGACACTCTGTGAGACCCACAAATCTGCTGCTGTGGCTAGCTTCTTAGGATAGATCTCCTTTGAATCTGCCAAATGCTGCTTAAGCTCAGGGTTAAAAGAAGCAAAAATATGTTCAAGCATAACAAGACAGATCATACCCTCAAAGGTGGAGACCTTTATAACCTTCAACCCAGCCAGTCAAGTTTTCTTAAGGACTCAGTTACATAAGACACCAAAGTACTTCCTTCCTTCCTTCTTTTTGTACTCTCTCAATCTCTTCGTATTGGGCAGGAGTCTTTCCAAACTTTAAGATGAGTTTGCTTCAACATTGCAAAATCTGCTCTCTCAGCTTTTGACATTTCCATAATGGCACTGCAGCCAGAATGGGGCAGTCTGCTAAGTAACCATGCAATCTTATCGGCATTATCAACCTGTTGAACTTCACATGCATACTCAAAAGTATTCAGCAGTTCATAATGTCATTCTTTTTTTCATACACACTGAGCAGATCTTTAGGAAACCTTGGATGAGAGGAGGCCCCAGCCCCTTTCCCAGTACCCTTAGATCCATTGGAAACTTGAAGCTTGGCCAGTTCCAACTGGTGATCCCTGTCCTTCTGTTTTTCTGCCTGCTCTATCGTCCACTTGGCCATGTTAAATTCAAGCTCCTTCTGCCTAAAAAGCAGCTCTTGCTTCTTGAATTCAAGCATGTCCTCTGCATCAGCACTGGCAGAGGAAACATTGGATATCACATCTAAATCCTCATGGGTCCCATGGGTAAGTGCAGCGACAGACTTGTCAGTTCTGCCAGTGAGAGAAGCTTCACCTTCTGCACTTCCCTCAGGAGCTATGGCACCAAGTTGTGACTCTTGCCATTCCATGATTCTTTGACTCATTTCCATGTTTGTGCCTTGAGAAGGTAAACCCCTCTCAGCACACACCTTTCTTAATGTTTCAGATTTAGAAGCATTTAAGGTTTGCAAGGTAATTGTTTCCATTTTGTTACATAGGTCTATGGCTTTTTTCAGTCATGGTACAACACTTCACTGTGTCCTGGGTAGGAATAACTCGACATACCTTCACTAGTGTGCAACACTGGATACCTTCAGTCCTATCCCACCGCTGTACACCAATTTGTTGAGATGGATTTCTAAACTCTGACCTGGTGGGCAGAGGTTCAGAAGGCAAGCCTAGTTTCTTGGAACAGGGTAACCTCTGGACAAGCTAGACCAATCAAGGTAGCTATGGTCTGCGGTCAAGACTAAGTCTCAGGAGGGGTGAGGGTAACTGAAGGACCTCAATGAGCACACAGAGCATGGACACTTACTCCCAGACAGGTGTATATATCAAAAATATAAACCCATTTATTACAAGGCCTTTGTAACTCAACACACAGTAAAAGAATCACAACAATACTATCAAACCAACACAATCAATACAAGATATATACAAGACCATTGGGGTCTAAAGGGTTAAATGCACAAAATATGTTCACATCCTAGAGGGGTAGGAAAATAGGCAGTGCAGATAGCCTTTAGTCTACCCTAAGAAGAGAGGAGCCTTATGCTCAATAGTACATGCAGTGCAGGTGCATGTGGTTGTTCCAGTGGGCAAAACAGGGTTTCTTCGGAGGTCTCTAGCAGCTCAGGAAGGTGGGTGAGGCAATAAAGAATAGATTCCCACTATTCGAGGAGGGCCTCCACTTGAAGGCAGAGGTGATTCCAAGGTTCTGGAATAATTTGCTAGTTCGCACTAGCAGTGGAAAGGAGAGGGGCCCCCAGGGCCACTTGTGCATAAAAATGGATGGAGGCACTAGGGGCCACCGGTTAGGGTTATGATGGTTTCTTATTTTTTCTTTCTTTTCTCTTCGTTTTTTAGGTCTTAATCTTTTTTCTTTTGATTTATCGTTTCTAGGTCTGTCTTGTATTTTGTTGAAATGTTCTGTAAGTTTATTGTATTTTTATTGTGGTAAATATGTAAAATGTTGATTTTTATATTTTGTCTATTTGATCCAAACAAAAAAAAAAACAACTTTGCCAGTCAAGTCCACTGTGGTTGTAGGTTCGAATGCGACATAAAGGACGTCTCTGCGGCTTTCAGTTCAGAAGATACAGCGATGATTCCCAAACGGGACAGTGGCGATTTCTCCGCTCCTGATGGATGGATGGATCAGGCCAGTTTCACTGCAGCAGCCTTCAGGAGTAAGAGGGTCACAAATGCAGCGCACCTGCAAAGATTGTTGCGTTGGCGGGGCAACACAGTAACTGCGTTTACTCCGATCCTGGCGCCCTCGTCTCACTTCAGACCTGGGAATGCCAAGTGTACGAAATTTGGTGTGCGGGTGCCGTGGACACAGAGCTAGCAGTATACCAAGTTTTGAGGGCCTCCTCAAAACGGCGGCAGACACACAGCAAAGGTCCTGCGTAAACTGGTCAGTTTACTGGTTGGCCCAGGGACACTTCAGAGAAGGCTTACTTGTAGGTTTTGATGAAGGTGCCGAGAATAGTTGCTCCCACTATTCTAATGGGTCGAAGCGTCTTAGCAGCCCTCCTAGGACAACCAGATGCAGAGGCTCAGGGTGCCCAACCTTCCAGCGGGTCACCAGCGGTTCCTCGACTCAGCTTCGTAGTTTCAGGATACTTGGATCCTATCCTTCGTTCAGTGAACTCCAGAGATGGACATGGTATGGGTGTTTCGGGCCTCCTCTTATCCAGAGTCTCCTTCGCGCCAAAACGAAGAGGACCCATGGGGAGATCTGCTCACAAACACACACTCCATACGTGGACCAATCATGGACCACAGTGGTCCCAGGCGATCACAGCACTCCAGACTCTCTGGCACCCAGGATGTGTATTGGGGACAGACCCCCCAGCCCACATCCTGGAGGCGCACACACAAGGCATGCAGAAGCCCACGAAAGCTTGATGGTTTGCAGGAAACTGCATGACCAAGGGACTCGACCTGGGGAAGGCAAAGGGGCAAGATGGCCAAACGACAGGACAAAGAACGTCGTGGCATGTCCATTTTGGAGCCAGGTCACCTATTTGTGCCAAACGCAGTAATCGCGGTTTAAATGGCAGGAAAAGGTTAAAATGGCAGGAAAAGGTAAGCTGCCACCATCCCTGTCCATGACACATCTGCACATCTCCTAAAAAGTCCTCCGAGAGTATCTAGGGTCTTTGGAAATGACTGAGACCCAAGGGCACTGTACTGTAAGGTACATTGTGCACTTGTTACATGTTGCAGAAAAGTTGCAACATTGGAAAAGGACTAAGGGAAACAAAGTCTCCCAGTACTGACTGTCTTAAAGGCATGTCAATTTCCCCATAGGAAGTGAGCGAAAGCCCAGAGGAGTGCAGCAAAAGGCTGTGCCCCCCTGGCAAAGTTGGACTAAAGTGTTTAAACAGCAGCAAAAAGTTTGGTGGTGAAAATTACATATAAAATGAAATCTTTCTCAACAGTGTGCTCCCACATTGTTGGAACACTTGCTGTGGCTGTCCTGCTGGATTACACCTGTGCATCTATGATCTGCACCTGAAGGTACACGGAGCCCCAACCCATGGCCTCCCTCTTTTTGAGCCCCTGCTAAGGGGTTTGACTTTGCTTACGGCCTGTAATTCTAACCCAAGACCTGCAGTTCTAAACCAAGACCTGCAACAATGTCCCCTACGAAAAATAAGGGGAAACCCACCATCATGCATCCATTTGCCAACCAGTGCAAGACCACGCCCCTACTCAAAGTTCCTGGAATGGACCAGCTTTCACACCCGGACACTGGCCACGACGGGCAAGATAACCTGGTCCTCACAGCGATTGCCTCTCTGCGGACCTCCCTGGAGAGAAAAATTGACGAGGTCAAGATTGATGTGCAGCTGCTCAGGCACAATGTAAGACAACTGGCGGAAAGGGTTTCATCTGCGGAACTGCTACTCAACGACACAGTGGCCCCTACTAAAGACTTAGTGGTGAGGGTCAAAACTGTAGAGGAGGAATTCCTCACTGGAGCAAAGAGCGGAGGAGGCAGAGGGCAGAGCACGACAAAACATAAGTGTGCTGGGTCTGCCGGAGGGGTCTGAGGGAGCGACACGACGACCTACTTTGAAAACCTGCTGCTACAAGAAATTGCTAAGATCCTCAACAGGGAGGGGGTTCTACGGTACTCCAGGGAAGGGGGCTAGATATCACGTGATGGCTCCAAAATTGCCATTTACCCAGATTGTAATCCTGCAATGCATAGAGATCGGAACTATTTTCTGCCTATTAAAGCCAGACTGCGACACTTAGTCCTCAAATATATGCTCCTATATCCTTCAAGGCTGAAGACATTCCACAATGGCAAATACTTCCTCGACAGCCCTGAAGCCTCAAATTTTGTGGATGGAACATAACCTGTCAGATGAAAAGGGCCCTGGCTCCTGACCATCTACATGTGAGGCATCGTTTTTCTCATCAACTATGATCTTTGAGAGCACTGGTTACCCTCTACGGCTTGAAGTGAATTTGTTCGAACTGTGGTGCAGATGCGGGACCTATGGCCAATTTGTAACTTTTATGGTCTGAACTGAGCCTAACCATTGGTGTTACTATCGGATCCCCCTGATTAACGCTGTTCTATTTAAAACTCAATCTTGCCGCTCATGTCCTGATTGTTTAGTGGGGGGGAAACCCAGTTACCCACTCCTAGTTTTACCCCCCTCTGTCCTCAGTTGACAATGGTGACTGGCCCGTTGCTAGTCCCGCTACCCGGTACACACTGGCCATCCCAATTCTTGGTAGTACCGGAATACCTGAACCATATGGTTTGTTAGGCAATGATTTAAGGTTTTGTTTGTATTATGCACTAGTTTATTCCATACACCATGGCTCACTGGGGGGCAATCATGCTTGTATAGGAGATTGCAGGGCTACTGTTGGGATAATCTTGGAATGTGATGGGTCTGAATTCCTATCTACGCAGGAATCTGGTGAAATCCTATCTGCAACGCAGGAACATCTCCATAGCTTTAATGCAAAAGACCCACCTACTACCGGTGAATAAAGAAGCTCTCCTGCGCCGCTGGGGAGGCACAGGCTATGGTGCCACATATTCCCTTGGATCAGCAGTTCACTACTTTTCCAACTACTGGAAGTTGTAAGCGATAAGGAGGGGAGGTATCGAATTATCGGGGATACGTACAACACAGTACTCATCTGTATTTGTAACTTATTTCCCGAATCACATGGCCCTGCCATATAGTCACACACTCTGTAATCTCATAGCGCCCGGACTAGAGGGGTTTGTCATCTGGAGGGGGCGACTTCAACTGTGCTAGGGACCCGATTATGGACGGATTCTCTGTTCCTCCCCACTTAACCCCTGGGTGGCCCTACCCAGCGTTGAAAACCCTAATTGCAACACTAACTGACCTAGACCTGACTGATATTTGGAGGGAACTGCACCCAATCACCAGGGGGTACTTTCTTTTTTTATTTTTACTCTGCTCCGCATAGACTCCACACTATTGAATGGATTTATTTATATCCCGCTCGTACACCTGTTTTAGAGTGCGGCAAGGGAGGGGAACAAGGGAGAACAAAACAATCTTACTAGGCCCAGAGACATTGAGAACGGGTAAGTGCATGGGAGAGGGAAAAGGTGAGAAGTGCAAGGAAGGGGGGTGCAGTGGAAAGTGCAGAGCAAAGGAAAAACAGATCAATAATAAATAACTAGGATTGATTACTTCTTCACTGGGACAGGACAGATAACCAAATTCTGTAGCACAAAATATTTGGGCTGCACCGTCGAACCACTCCCCACTGCTGATTGAATGGAACCTCACAAACCCAAGATCACCCATACCGACATAGTGCATGCCTAATGACGAGGTCTTCAGGAAATCATTGTCAGAATTCGTAACCATTTTCTTAGCCATTAATGTGGGTAGTGTTGAGAGCTGGTTCACCGTTTGGAAAGCCCTGAAGGTAGTGACCCGGGGTGAGGTCATAGCAAGGGTGGGGGGGGGGATCCACCGCTCGTTTTCGGAAGAGCTTGAGGGAATAGAGGAGGAGATCAGAACGCTTGAGTCCAAGCTGCTGGGTGACTGAAGAAAACCTGGCCCCGGGCCGTACCCAGTGTCATAAGGCTTGGAGAGACTCTAAGTTTGACCACACCATGCACGCACATGCAGAGGGGGACAAACCTGGAAGACTGCTTGCATGGCTTTGCAAACGTGAGCAGCCTAAACCTCCAACCACACTACTCCATGGAGATCCGAACTTACGATTAATGATATCTTTGCTGTGTACTATGCACGACTATACAGTCATTATGTTATCCCAGGGAGATACAGCAGAGGCTCTCTCGCTGATCCGGCTTCCCAGACTTGCGCCTGATCAGCAATCCCCCTTAGACCAACCTATCACCGTGGAGGAAGTACAGGAAGCAATCGCTTCTCTCTCCACTTGTAAAACACTGGGAAGTGATGGCCTCCCAGAGTTCTACAAGGCTTATAGCTCGACCCTGGCTCCAATGCTCCTGAAAGTCTACAACAAGGCCTTTGATAAAAGCGTGCTGCCGATTGGTGTGCGGGGGACCCTTGTTATACCATACTCATACCCAAGCCAGGAAAGCAATGGATAACTGTGGCCCATATCGCCCCCTTGCTATATTGAACTATAAAAAAATTCTCACGACGATCCTGGCAAAATGCCTTTGCAAGGTCATCGCTTCCCTAGTACATACAGACCAACAGGCTTTGTACCAGGTTGCAGCACTGCACTCAACCTCTGGCGGCTCCAACATGTTATCGATCAAACCAACTCCTGAGGAGAGCGATAATCGGTGGTGTCCCTGGATGCTGTCAAGGCCTTTGACTCTCTATACTGGAATGGTTGCTCGCGTCGCTGATTTGGGCTGTGCGACAGTTTTATAAGGTGGGTGACCTTATTATATACGTCTCGAATAGCCAGGGTGAAGTCTGGCAGATGGGTATCTCAGACTTGGAATATATGCCAAGGGACCTGCAGGGTTGCCCGCTTTCACCTATGTTGTATATAGTAGCCATGGAAACTATTGCAGCATTTCTGCGACAGGAGTATGTGGAGGCGGGTATCATGATAGGCGGACATAGACGCCCGGCGTCGCTATATACAGACAATGTATTACTTTTCCTTTGTGAACCATGACACAACCTCCCTATGATCCTTGATGTACTAGATGGCTTTGCAGAGCTATGCAGTATCTTTTAATGAGCAAAAGTCCTGCCTCTTTCCCTTGGGTGAACTACAATGAGTTGTTAAGACTGATTTACCCGACCTGGGCATCCTGTGGGTGGAGAAATCCTTCATATACCTGGGCGTGCAGATTAGTCACACAGCAGCAGACCCATGCATGCAATAAGCTCAGGGTGGTGGAGGGTCTGAAGAAATAAATGGCTTTCTGGTCCTGGCTACCGCTGTCACTGATGGCAGGGTTGCCATTGTCAAAATAACTGACAAAATAATAAATAAATCTAGAGAGAACAATGTCCACTACTATATAGGGGCAGCGTTCTTTGGCCTGCTAGACTCATTGAGCAGATATTTCCTATGGGCCTCAGGTCACCACAAGCTGTCCCTGTTTTTTACTTGCCCTACTAAGACGGGGCCTCGGCTACCTCACAAGGAGATGAACCACATCTCATGCAAAAATGCATAGACTGTGGATTCACAAGCAACTATGCTGATTCGAACTCATGTGGGGTCTGGTTAGGGCAAACAAGATATCTAGTTCTGCAACAAGAAAATCATGTTGCTCTATAATTCTGCTTACTGTTGAGTAGCCAATTACTGATCAATTAGAAAGCGAAGTTCAAGCAATCATGAATCAAATTAGCCACCCCAGTGATTCACTAGAGCAGGTCTCAAAAGGTGCACTTGACTAGCGATCATTTGCTCATGGGAAGTAAGAAATGGTGAGCTGTATGTGGAGAATTGAGGATGCAAGTGCATTTTCATGCTTTAACAGCTTGACATGTGCACCCCTGTCCTATTGTCAACAACTCTAGGGGTTGGGGGGGATCCTGGTTGGGGGACATTACACTAAGAATATAATTATGACCAACCTTATATCCAGCAGTTAATTGCCATTCCTGAAATTGAAAAATTCAGTCTGTTTAATCTTATTGAGTACTGACTTGTTGGGCAATTGATTTTGATTGATTTCGGATATTACCCACTGATATGACTACTCGGACATTCCAATACATTTTTACAGTAAGACTTCACCAGAATTGTTCTTGACATTTGGTGATGGTTTTCGCTGAATGGAGTGGACACTTGCACTTAAGATGGATATAACACACACTGTGTAGCTGGAATTACAAACATGTCAGGCAACATTAGACAGCCAGATATCATCTGGCAATCTTCCACTAAGGAAAAGCAACCAGGCAGTTTGGTATTCATTACTGCTTTCCCAAATATTTCCTCCTCCTAGGTGGTCTAAGGAAAGGCTGTCTTCCAGATTCTCACTCTGTGGCTGGATATATGAGGGAGGATCACCTGAGTGGAGGAGACTTGAGGAATGGAGATGAGGCACCCTTGGGCTTGACGTGGTATCCCCATTTCCCTTTTCCAATGAACCTCAGCTCTCCCAGGCCTTTGAGTACCATCAGTCTTTTCCCTATCCTTCCCATACATAATTTCCCAGTAGAGATCAATTGGGTACTGGGACGAGGAAGAGCCACCATAGAGCCATACCTCCTCTTTATAATGACTCTCACATACACGGACATCACTTTAATACTGAGACGAGGAAGAGGCATCACACACGGAAGAAAGACTGTTTGACACTCAGCGGTCTAGTCTTTGACATTGTTTTTTTGTAACTTCTTTTTATTGCAAAGTTTGGCATTTATAACAACAGTATTGACCATTACATATGAACCATCATACTGAGAGTCAGTATTAATTAAGTCTTGCGAGGGCCCCCAAAGTCTTTCTGACATTGTAATTGATGGCAGGACACAAGAGGAGAAGCGGAGACCCGGGGAGGCAGCAGCAGGGGAGTGAAAACCGTAGAGAAGCCACGTCGAGACTCAAGAGAAAGCAGGGAGAAGTGGAACCAGCATTGTGCAAAGCTGCAGAGATGCCAGGAGCAAGAGAAGCTCTCTGGGCGTTCATGGCTGCAGGTTCGTGACGACCTTGCTTACCAGTACTCCAGACAGGGCAGCAGGGTGAAACGAGGTTCTCTAGCACCATACTGTAATCTAGTCTACCACTCTGTAACCTGGTCTGTCTGTCTGTCACGTCCTATGCCTTCTGTTTGTCGCCATTACCACTCTGACCACGATGTAACCTGGTCCCAATTACGCATCAATCCTATGTACCTGCAATTGTAACAATTTCTCAATGCTTAAGCGCCCAGATACCTCAGGGTTAGATGCGCTCTATAAATAAACTAAACAGAAGACGGCCGACTGGAAAACGGTAAGTCTGCCCAGAAGGCAGGAGGACCCTGGGGCATGTCGAATTAACAGCAGAAGCTTGGAAAGTGCAGAGAGGCAAACTAGCATTGCCAAGAGTCAAACACTGGATAGGTTTCCTAGCAGGAGTGTGTACTGGGAAGCTTATACTGGTCTTTGTAAGTAAACGCTACAAGTGAATGGTGATAAAGCAAAATATAACAAAGTATTAAGGATATGTGAATGAACATTAAGTGAAGTCTCATTGAAAAGCTGAAACTGTGGCATGATGCATAAGAATCCAATCCAAGTAAGGTGGATCGGTTGCGTGACCTGTAATGGGTGGACGGTGTGGTCAAACCACTGCACTTAGACCGAGTGCATGCAGAGAAGCCACTTTTGTTATTGAATCAAAGAAGATATATGTGAGCCGAAATTAAGGAACTGAACTCTATAACTTTGTGAAAGGTGACTAAACCAGAAGAACTGAGGTGTGTCCCGGGATTTGTGTTTCGACCATTGAGGGTTCTGAAGAGAACCTTGAGAGACTTGAAAGCACAGGGAAGGAACCCTTATCTGATGACGTTAACTACTTGAACTTTGGGGAAGGGACAACCCTTTTCCATGCAAGGGCTGGAAGACGCTCTGAACTTTTAATTGAACACTTTATTTGATGCTGACATCCCTACACATTATATCCAGTTAGATGTGAGGGAAAGTATAGGTTTTGACAGACATTTGCTTTGGACTTCCTGACAGACTATCAGTAGGGAACACCCACCTATCATAGGGCAAGTTTGGCCTATTTACAACCCCAATTTTTGGTTAGTAAAAAGTTGTATCCCAAAACTACTCCATCTTTGTCTACTTCACAATGCTTTCACATTACATACTGTTGGAGCCAAACATGCGGCCTTGGCCTGGTACATGTAAGGGCAGCATAGGCCAGGACATGATCATTATGGTGATTCTAATGACCTTTATCTAGTCATGATTAGTCTTCAGGCAGTCTGGTTGCGGGTAGACCTTGCATTAGCGAGTTGTGTATGTGTATAATGATGAACACCAAACGTAAGTGCCATTAAACCTTTTTCTTTTTCTAGAATTGACATTACCATAGACTGCTATCCTATATCATCTGCAAGCTCACATGATCGGATCCACCATTCGATTTCTAGCTGGTTGCATTTCCTACCTTTTTCTATATCGGGATTAACTGATGTGTAAAGGTGTGCTGGCAACTCCGCTGTAAAGTAGCAAGAAACTGACCGTTTCCATTTGGAAATCCTTTAACTCACTCTGCCGCCCCCTGGAGAATTACTCCCTTTTCTGGTTGAAATGGATTGCTTGCCGGACTGGGTTAAACGTTGACCTGACAAAGTCTTAGAATGATTTAATCTGATTTATAACTCCCCTTGGTTTAAAAATAATCCTCTGAATCATGCTGAATCAGATTTTGCCTGCATTTAGGAACTTAAGGATAGGGATCGGAAAAGTCTCAGATCACATGTGGCATCGTGCAATGCAAAACCAATCATTTTCTTCTTTTTTTTTTAGACCTTTCCAGTCATCTGACACTTTGAAACATTGATCAGAGTGTGTTTTATTTAAAAAAATATACGATGAGACACTATGTAGGTTTTTTTTTTTAACATCCTAGAGAGATGGAAAATCAAATGTCCTTGGTTCGGGAGGTGCATAGCTATAAAGATGTACCTACTACCATGTTAGTCTTTCAGGCACTACCCATCAAAATTCCAATAAAGGCAATAAAAAAGTTGCATGCAGAAAGATGGGATTTTGTTTGGCAGAGTAAACCGCCCCAGAATATTGAAGATGGTTTTAACTAGCTCTAGACAGCACGGATGATATCATGCCAGATATTTATAAATCCCTGTTAGTGGCACAGTTGCCTTCAATCCTGGACTGGACAGACGCCCAGTTTAATTAAAAATGGAAGGAGATGAAACAATTTGATCTCACTGTCCCCCCTGCATCAGTTGCCATGGCTTCTACCTAAACATTGTCTGCCCAAACAATGCATGTGCCTCTACACAAGCAAATCTTTTATTGGCGCTTAAAATCTAATATTTCCTCCTACTCTTCTCCTATATTCCCTGGACGGGCACCCCCTTGTTGCATGGAAGGAAGGAGGCCTCAACACAGTTGTCCAACTATATGAAGAGGGTATACCGCTTACATTTGAGCAGTACAAGGCAGCATTTTCTTTTCAGGACACACACTGCTTTTGACACACACAACTGTTATTGCACCACAGATTAAGGGAGGAGGGAGTAGAGCGTTCTGGGCTTTTGGGAAATTAGTATTTTTTAATCTGTGAATGTGTAATCTATCTGATTCCGACTAAGGGCGACACCTTGAACTCTTTACCCATGTGAAGCGATGGAAGAAGGAACTTGGCTGTACAATTACCTAGGTGTTCTGGGAGCATGCAGAAAGGGTATCTAGATCCTTGATGTGCACAATTCTTATAAAATACTGTATCAATGGTATTTGACCCCTGAGAGATTACACACAATGTACCCCAATGTTTCATCACATTGCTGGAGGGGACGCAAGGAGATTGGATCCATGGTGCATATTTGGTGGCCTTGTGCTAAAATTAAGCCTGTTTGGGCAGAGATCATCAATATTGACAAAGTAAAGGGCATTCCCCTACCATTTGAACCCTCAGTAATTCCCTTAGGTGATCTAGATGGATAGGGGAGTTGTCACTTTGGGAGTAACGCATGCAAAACTGGCCAACCAGATGTTGATTTGCTATGCAGTTGGCTATAGCACACAATTGGAAATGAACGGAGGCTCACTTTTCACATATGAGGTGGTGTAGGAGGGTATGGCGTGTATGTGCTATAGAGAAGATCCCAGCAACACTTTCTGACAGATTAAATTCAATATGGTTTGGGAACAGTTTATATCATCAATGTAGAGGAGA
This sequence comes from Ambystoma mexicanum, assembly GCF_040938575.1. Lineage (NCBI taxonomy): Eukaryota > Metazoa > Chordata > Amphibia > Caudata > Ambystomatidae > Ambystoma > Ambystoma mexicanum. The sequence continues at coordinate 97,581,373 of NC_090936.1, read as the reverse complement.
ATTGCGCCCTAATACCATGCCAATGGAAAACCTTCTCTCCTGTGCAATGCACAAACAAATTGGCGGATTTACAATGACACATACTTTATGGCCCGGCAGGTGCACCATATAAACAATAGCAGTATGATGAACTGTCTTACTGTTCCCCAGTATGCTGTTCCACACCTTTTTCTGCTATGTTATATCAGGATTTTGGATTGTTTGGTTGTGAGTTGGACAATAGATCTTAAGAATCAATACAAATATTGTAAAACAAAATATATATACTATGAAATAAAATCCTTTGAATTTATAAAATGATCAAACGTTTTTCAACAATACGCAAGCTATTTAATTACCTGGCCAACTGTGGCGCAAAGCATTCAGACTAATTGGGGGCAGGTGGAGGGGCTCCACATTCAGTTTGCTTGCTTAATGGTATTTTAAATTGTGTTTTCGAAACTCATGAATCACGCCTTAACATGCATAAATCGCTTTCAAACCTGGTAAATCGTGAACGGTCAAAATGCTCTTCTTTCTAGTTACAATTAATGCTGTTTTTCTCAAAACGCTGTGGCTGAAACCCTTTAACCCCCATTTACAATGGGCCTCACAATCGGAGCAGTTTACAATGTCATGCCATCTTTTCAAATGGCCTATTCAACTCTGCCCCTCCTGGGCAAAAGGCATCACTTCGCAAAATGGAAGTGAACAGGCTTCAACCAGCTAGCTTCCAAACCACTGGTTCTGCCCCTTAAATTAACAGATGAAATGGCTTCTTTCCCAATTGTCGGCTGTTATTAAAGCGAATAAAAATGTAATTCTGTCAATCATTGATTATACTTGCACACTGCCCCTCCTTGGACAGCTGCCCTTCAACTCACTGATGCTTGTTATGGGGCTGTTATCGGAGCTGTCCCTGGGAAAATATTTCACAGTTACGCTTTGCTCTTTTACAAGCATCAGAAATCCAAAGTTAAACTAGAACCCTCGGTTTGTTAACTTTTGCAACCATCCTTGTATGGAATCGCATTGCGCGCTGCAGCAGTGAAGATTACCCCTGCTAATTGTGCAGGGAGTGTTGATGCTATTAAATACATGGAGGCGAGCATTATGCTTCAACTTTATTTGTGCTCTTCTGCAGTTTCAACAAAATATAACAGCAAATGTTCAAACACTCATTTGCTTTCTTTTTCCTTTAAAACTACATTTCCCCTTTTGCACAGTGCCTTCTGTAGTCCATCTTACTTCCTGTCTGTGCCCATCTGTCCCATCCTGACTCTATGCTCCTCTTCTTTGGTTGCTCTGAACTGATCCTGGATTCCACGTAACTGGCGTCCAACTGTCAACTGAACTTGAAGTCAACCTTTTCTCGTTTTGTAAGCTGCTGACTGCTTTGGTGTCTGCTGTTCCTTAGATAAGTCAGCTGTTTTTGCTTTGCTGGCTCGTATTGCTCGTTGAGCTGATCTGGTCATCTCCAGTTAGAGAGAACCTCAGTAAGGGTGGGCAATGCTTTCCCTATTCGACTTATTGGGGAATAAACTGACAGTGAATTGTAAACAATTATACAGTATGCAAATCTTGTTTGCTCTTGCATCACAGTGCATTGCTGGGCGGGATAGTAAATGTTTGTTTTAATGATTTATAAAGCACACCACACCCTGGGGTATCTGGGCGCATAAGTGATACTCGCTTCTTAGTCTTTAATAGAATCAAGACTCCCTGCACAATTGGCAGGGGTAATCTTCATGCTATGTCCAGAACGGAGGCAAGCATTACGTTTGTTCAAAGCTTTGCATCACTGCTCCTTCTACTGAAGTTATAGGTTTAAAATAAAATGTTTTAAATGAGCTGTTGGTTGACCAATCTGTCGCTTTCATAATGTCTACTAAAGTTCTGCCTGTTGAAAATGCGTTCCTTGCCATAGCTCCTCTCACTGAATGTGCTCCGAACTGTGTTAAATCTCTGCCTGTTTGATGCATATCAATGCGCATCCATCTGGCGATAGTCGCTGTCACAACTCCCCTGAATCATTTCCTACGCGCAATTGGCAATTGAGATACTCCTGCTGGGCGCAACTCCGCTGTCCTGGATTTGTATTTTTTAATTCACACCGCTACGCACAGTTTCGGTTGTGAGTGCAGATAGGGGTACGAGATTGACTAGGATAGGAGTATGTTTTAGCTCCTCTTGGTAGGGTGAAGGTAACTCCTTCTGGTCGGAACACTTTCTTACCTACATCTAGGGCCTTCACATCTGCTATTTGACGGCAGGATACCAGGCATAAAAGTATTTCTAGTTTCTCTGATAGCTAGGCCATGGTAGAGTATCTGTTTGCTGGCCAGGTCGTGAGGAACTGAAGAACCATATTCCCGTCCCAAAGGTATGTATACTTGGGTATTGGTGGTGTCTGGAACCTCGCTCCTTTTATAAGCCTGACCACTGCTCGATGTTCCCCTATCGGTACCCCGTCCACTAGCGAGTGGCCTGCTGATATCGCAGATACCTTCCTCTCAGAGGGGTGCTAGGAAGTTCAGCACTGCTACTACAGGGGCTGAAATGGGAGGAATAATTCGCTGTTTACACCACTTCTCCCATGTGCCCCATGCCGCGCCATAGCTCCGTGGACCAAGACTCTGCGATGAGTTGTGCAGCATGTCCCGAAATGCCTGGCAGGTCCACCTTCTCCTGATACCCTGCAATCCATTAGAGGGAGCATACCATTTGCTCTCAGAGGATGACACGACCCAGCTGGATCCATGAGCAGGTGTTCGTCTGACGTGAGAGTCTGCGGGAAATCCAAGGAAAGTTCCATCAGAACTGGAGACCAAACTTGCAATTTCCATATGGGTGCTACTATACTAATGTCATGTTCTCTCTGCGCACTTTCGCTAGCACTCTGCTCAGACTTATGAATGGAGGGAAGGCATAGTACAACTCCCTGTTCCAATTCTGTAGGAATGCATCTGTTCCTTGCCCGCCTGGGTCTAGCCTCCAGCTGAAGAATCTCTTCATGTGTGTTTAGTCTGGAGACAAATAGATCTGTGTGGATTGGACCCCACATCCAGTCCAGTTGCTGGAACTACACTCTGCTGAGGATCCAGTCGCTGGAGTCTGTCAGGTGGCGTGAGTTCCAATCTGCGACTGTGTTCAGGGTCCTTGGTAGGTACTGTGCTGTGACAGAGATCTCTGCCTGTAGGCAATAATGCCAGAAGTCTTTTGCTAATTCTGCTAGGAGTTTGGACTTCGTTCCTCCTAGGTGATTATGTATCGGACTGCTGAGATGTTGTCCATCTTCAGTAGTCTGCATCAGCTTACTCTCTTTGGTAAACGCTCTTATAGCAAAAGATCCAGCTAGCGGTTGTAGACAGTAGCTGTAATTCTTCAGTGCTCCAATTCACTCCTGTCTCTAGTTCGCCGCAGCATGCTCCCCAGCCTAATCTGCTGGCGTCTGATTCTTTTACTAGGTTTGAGCTATCTCCAAAGATGGCTCGCCTGTTCCAAGCGTCCATGTTCTGTAGCCATCACTGTAATTCTGTGTTGGATTCGTGGTCTAGTGGTATCAATCTCTGAAGCACTCTGTAATGCAGGTGCCTGGGAAAGATGGCTTGTATGGATGCTGCTAATAGCCCCACTACTCTCGCTAGTGTTCTTGACTAGAACCAGTTTGTCAAAGCATAACCTTCTTTCCCTCTTGATGTCTCTTAGCTTCCTTAGTGGGAGTTCTAAAGTATGTTTCCTGGTGTCTACTACGAAACCCAGGAAGTCGATCCTTCTCGTTGGAGACACATCAGATTTTTCTAAGTTCACCAGGAAGGCTAGCGATGTGAGCAGTTCTCTCAACCACATCGCAGTGTCTCTTCGCTGCTTGCCATCAGTACTATGCCATCCAGATACATAATCATTCAAATTCCCTTCTCTGACCACTGCTGCTACCGGCCTCATGAGCTTGCTAAATGCCCAAGTAGCCAACGCAAGCCCAAAAGGGCACTGTTCTGAATTGCCACAATCGCCCTTCCCAGTAAAAGGCTAGGAAAGGTCTGTTTCTCTGCTACGGGAATCGTCAGATATGCATCTTTTAAATCGATTCTCGTCAGCCAGTCATCCTTTCTTAGGGTAGCTCTCAATTGATAGCTGAGATTTTGAAATGCTTGTGCACTACCCAACTGTTAATTTCTTTGAGGTTTATGACTGGTCTTATTTTCTCTTTCCTGTGTACCAGAAACCTATTGCTGATCAATATCAGTTCCTGACTGCAGATCTTGATGGCTCTCTTGTAGAAGAGTTGTTTTAGTTCCTCTCGGAGAAGTGATTGCTCCTATACGGCCATTAGAATGGGGCCCAGCCATCCCTCTTGTTTCGGATATGCTATGAATTCCAGTTGCTTCCCTCTGACGATCTGCAGTGCCCATGCATCGTTGAACAGCACGCACCAATTGTGCCAAAACTACATCCCCCCCCCACCCCTTACTCGCAGGTAGACCCCAGATCTCACCTGTGCTCATTCCTTTGAAGCGTCCGGCTCCTCTGCCTCTGCATCCCCTGGGGAATCTCCCTCTAATTTGAGGGGTGGGAGGGGAAATGAGTCTTGCTTTCACGACTCCCAGAAGTGGGCCCTCTGGCCCTGAGATCTTCAGGTAGATGCGAAGCACCCGACTGGACGACCTCTGCATCGGCCGGTCCCTGAAAAAACCTGACCGGGGAACATTGTCTTAATGGAGGCATGCACCTTCTCTAGGGATGTGGAAGTTCCTATAAATCTCCCCATTTGTTAACCAAAGGTTTCGCCAAATAACAGCCCTTGTGCTGATTCTCCTGCCTCGTACGAGGTGAGGTTGCTTAGTTTGGCGTCTATCTGCAGTAGGAGTCCTCTCCTCCTCTCTGACGAAATCGCACAGTTTGCACTGCCTAGGAGACATACTGCTCGCTGTGCCCAATTTGCCAATGTGTCACACTCTGTCTTCACCTGTGTCCCTGGTGAGTTCTATGGTGCATAATCTTAGCTAAAGGTCCAGAGCGGTCAGTACTTTCTCCTGGAAACTCTTCCAGGCCCTGTCCATCCCTTTCTTGGGATCCTTTGCTGACTTGGTGATGAAAGCCAGCATCTTCGGGTCGACTCTGGGGCTTCTGCCACTTTGCCTGCTAGGTCCGGTCTTGGACTTTCTGCCCTCATGCACTACCTGGGCTCCTTGTCGAGGGCCTTGTGTAGCCTTTGCGCCATGTACATTGCCACTCGGGAGGGAGGGAGGGTGGGGGGAAGAGGGCTGCCACGCTGGTGATTTAGGGCATGTGATGTTCTCTGGACTGAACATGTCTGCCATATCGGAGTCTGGCACCTCCAAATGTTTCTCTTTGCGTTCCCTTTTGCCACCCTTAGGTGCTACCCAGTCTTCTGTCTGCTTACTCGCCTCCTTTTGTGAGGGGGTAGAGGCTCCCTGTGATTTTTCACCTGACTGTGTCGCCCATATGGTGGTCTTCCCATGGGTCGGGGGCCGGGCGGTATGACACTGCTGCCCTTTGGTAGGAAGGCTTCTTTTATTTTCCCAAAGGTGTCCGCTACCTCTGGAGGTCTTATGCTTCACCCCTTCTTTCTGACCTGGGGGAGTCGGCGAGGCTTTCCTCTTGCGGGTCGCGTTACTCCCCTGAGGGCTCTTATTGGCCCTCATGGACATGCTATCTGGCCTGTTTGAATGCCCTCTTTGGGCCTGTCCTAGGAGTGATTCCAGAGAGTCCAGTCTTTCTTGGATGGTCTTGCCCCTTCTGCCACTGCCTCTACCAATGAGATCCCCAACACTGTTTTGTAGTTAAGCGCTAGGTCCTGCGCTTGCTCCTAGTCTTCCCACGCATAATCTGACTGAGTAGTATAGTGCTGAGTGCCTTTGTACCGGAATTAACAGGTTGCTGTGCACGACCACTGCTCTGTTGGTTGTGTTAATGTTTGGCTCTCTAGCTTATTGTTTTTTCTTTTTTATACCTGCACCCTCTTGAACATGAGTAATCTTGCTGTATAATCTGATCCTAATTAGGGCTTCTGATAGCTGTTGTGGGCTGCTGCGCTGCTTCTAACTTGTGCCCGACGTATTCCGAGCTGGGCGCTGCCTCAGGCAGTTGCGGTAGATTAGGCTCCTACTTCCCGAGGGATGGCGCTGTTTCGCGTCTGTGCTCGCGCTCGGCACTCCTTTTGAAGGGACAGAGCGGCTTAATTCATTTTTGAACCCGGCAAGACAGAGCAGACCCCCGGGCGTGCTGGTGGTGTAGCACAGGTTCCTCTCGCTCACAACGGGTGGGCTAACGCTCCCTCACTACACTGCATGCGCCAACGCTTCTTCTGAGGGACATGATTGACTGCTTGTTAGCGCTGCTAGATGTTATGGAAATGCTGCATTTTAAATGCAGGTACGCTTGGGGCAGTGCTCTAGAAGCTGTGCTGAAGTGTGTGTGTGTGTGTGTGTGTGTGTGTATGTATGTGTGGTGTCGCCACTCATCTTGTTAAGAGGATAAGTCCTCTTTCTGTGTTTGTTGATCCGTGGGCTGCGACCCACGTGTTGGGAGGCGGGGTTACCGCCTGGGGCCAGTCCAGGATGGAGATCAGTCTAATAAAGACGTGTTGCACCCCAGCTGTCGGTGTCGGCCTCGTTACTGTATGGGTGAACGAGCGACTGATGATAGACTGTGAGGAGGTCCACGCTGTGAGATAATACACTGGCGACGAGGCGGACACGAGGTCCCACCGTGCCTGCCATCTCCGGTCCACCACGCTCGGGTGTACTGCTTGACACCACTAGAAGCGCGGGACCCTACCTGCTAAGGTCAGTTACTGTCGGTGGAGCGCAAAGTCTCCCCTCCAGCCTCCCCCCCGGCGCGAGTGCCTCTCGAGCCCCGACGCATTACAAGCCCGCGGGTGGATCAGCTGCGACGGCTCCCCGCATGGCGAATTTTCCGGGGCGGTGGAGAACGAAGTCTCCCGCCAACGGCAAGGTCTGAGAGGCCCGGCCCGCGCACACAAACACCAGCGAGCAGAGACTACCTGCTCGCGCATTCCGGGCGGTAGAGGAGCACTGGCCTCCCGCCAACGGCAACGAGTTAAGACGAGCGGTGGAGGCGCAGACCTCCCGCTCCAACAGGACACGCCAAGGGGCAAGTACGAACTCTCTCTCTCCCCCCCTCCCCCCCTCAAGACCCAACAAGGCACATTGCACACAAGGCCTCATAGGCCCGCCAACACGCGGCACAGCGCCCATCCCCCCCCTCCCACCATTTGGCGCTCAAATCTGCAGAACCAGGCAGGAACAGGCCCGCAAGCCGCTCACCAGCCAGCACAGCGCCCTCTGCTGGCACCAGGGCTCCACCGCGCCAAGGCAAAGAAACTCCCATCTAGCACACCCAAAGGATACGCCAGAGCAACGTTCAGCTCATGAGCAACTCAGAGGAAGAATCACTAACAGTCCCAGTGACTCCAGGCAATACAGGACACCGAAAAATGACAGCCTGTTAACTCAGCTGCCAGCAAATTTCGACCTCACTGACACCAGCACCCTTGAATCAAGGTGGCAGAGGTGGCTGAGAGACTTCGAAGTGTGCTTGAAAGCGGCAGGTACATTAGATCATGAACAGAAACTCAACCTCTTAAAGCAACATAGACACCTATACTAAGCTGAAAACAACACTCACGGAGTACTTTACACCGCACACAAATGTGGACTATGAACGACATGTGTTCCACACTACCAAACAAAATAAAGGCAAAACCATCGACGCATTCGTCATGAGACTCTGAGCAAAAATGAAACACTGTGATTTCAACAACTACTCCAATGAGGAGGCCCTCAGATTACAAATCATAGTGGGTTGTGAAAGCTGCGATTTCCGCAAATGACTGCTGCAGCAGCCTCGCACCCTAGATGAAATCCTGCGTCTGGCGCGATCTGATGCTGCCCTTGCCGCACAAGTTGAAGGTTTGGACGACATAAAGATCACCCATGGAAAGCACGAGAGCCTCAACAAACTTGAGGGGACGGCAAGAAACAGTGACCCTTTCTGTTACCGGTGTGGACATGAATACCCCCACAAAGGAACATGCCCCGCAATGGGTCAGAACTGCTCCGCGTGTGGCGGAGAAAACCACTACAAGGCCGTGTGTCTGATTTTTTCCGCAGCAAGATGAGAGGGGCGGGAAGAAACAACAAACCCGGGACAGAACCAGAGCAACACCAATTGGCACCCCACCACCACCGGGGATCATACCAGCCCCATGAACAAGGGCGCCACAAACACCACGACGAACAACCAGAGAGAAGGCACGACAGAAGAGAATGGAGGGAAAGCAAGACCCTACCTTCAAAAACAAGAAGACCCCGAAGGTATGTTCGATGCCTCATTGAACAATCAGTCTGACAGCGTGTCAAGTGCATCATCCGACGAGCGAACTCACCGAATGGACAGACCACAGGAAACACCATGGAAAAAGGGGTATCTGTACGCCCTAGGAAACAGCACGACAAAAGAACATAGCCCAATACTCAGAATACAGGTGAACCAGACGGCAGCTGAATTTCTAATTGACACAGGGGCAACAGTGAACGTGATTAGTGAGAAAGTCTATAAAAGCATACCCAACGCCCCTCACCTGTAACCAGCTCGAACACTTATTTTTCCATATGGTTCAAAGACCCCACTGGCTTGCAAAGGATTCTTCATGGCATCGTGTAGGTACAAAGAACATGAGAAAAGGAGCCCCATGCATGTGCTGGAAGCGGCCACTGAGAGCGGATGCATACTGAGATATCGAGCAGCCATAGAAATGGGACTAATTCACATACTGTATCGCCTCATGGTACACAAATATCTAGACCCCACAGCAAGCATAGACCAGGTCTTCCCAGCACTATTCAAAGGACTTGGCAAACTGAAGGATAGACAGATCAAACTCCACATTGACACCAGCGTCCCACCCATAGCCCAACACTACCGGGGAATCCCCATCAACATTCAAAAACAAGTTGAAAATGAACTGACAAAATTGTTGGAGGCGGACATCATTGAGCCGGCGGAAGGCCCCACCCCATGGGTCTCTCCCATTTATACCCGTGCCCAAAAGAGACTCCCAAGATGTGTGGACATGAGGAGACCAAATGAGGCCATCCTAAGGGAACGCCACCAAGCACCTAGAATAACCGACATGGTGCATCTCTTAAACGGGGCAACCGTGTTCTCAAAATTGGATCTCAACAAAGGGTACCACCAGCTGGAACTCTCCAAGAGCTCTCGATACAGAACAACTTTTGCTACCCACCTAGGACTCTTCCGTTACAAGCGACTAAGTTTTGGTGTGTCGTCCGCGGCTGAAATCTTTCAAGCAGAAATTCACAATGTCATCAAACACGTACCAAACTGCTTGAACTACAGTGACGACATTCTGGTATTCGGCCAAAATCAAGAGCAGCACGATGACACGCTGATGAGAGTGTGCATGGCCTTGGAAGACGCACGACTTGCACTAAACAAGGAGAAATGTGAATTTCGCAAGAAGACACTCCGTTTCTTTGGGCACATATTTTCTGAGAAGGGAATGACACCAGACCCTGAGAAAGTCAGTGCGCTCTGAGAAGCCAAGCCCCCGCCACCACCTCGGACCTCAGGTCATTCCTGGGCCTTGCAAGTTACTGCACCAGGTACATACAGATTTCGCCTCCATCAGCGAACCCCTCCGAGCACTCACCAAGCTCAACACAGACTTCATATGGTCATCCCAGTGCCAAGAGGTGTTTCAAGCTATCGAGGACCGCATCTCCGACGCCCGAAACATGGCATATTTCGACCCCCAAAAGAACCACAGAACTCATTGTCGACGCCAGTCCAGTCGGCCTAGGCGCCATTCTAACACAACTCGACGACAGAGAGGAAGGCGGAAAGCACATAATATCCTATGCCAGTCGAAGCCTCTCCAAAACAGAGCAAGCCTACTCTCAGGCGGAGAAGGACGGTCTGGCAGTAGTGTGGGCCTGCGAACATTTTCATTTGTTCCTGTATGGGAAACCTTTTGTGGTCGTGACGGACCATCAGGCCCTCATCTTCATCTATGGCAACCCTCAGGCAAAAATACCACCCCGGATCGCTCGATGGGCGCTTCGACTACAGGACTATCAATTTACCATCACACATAGACCCGGAAAAGAGCAGAACCCGGCAGATTTCCACTCGAGACATCCACAGGACACCGGTGGACAAGAACCATCCATAGCTGACCAGTACATAAAATGTCATCCACAGCAACACGCCGTAAGGACTTGACATGGATCACATAACTTGTGAGTCCAACACTGACCAAGGAATACAAGTTATTCTACGATGCCTAGAAACAGGGCGATGGAAACACGCCAAACAGATCCGAGAGACGGTGAGTGAAGACATCAAGCAGGACATCACATGTTTCCTAGCCGTGAAAGAGGAGCTTGCAAAGTCAGATGAAGGGCTACTGTTGAAGGGCACAAAGCTTGTGATACCGCGCAGCCTGCGGCAGAAGGTATTAGAACTCGCCCATGAAGGACACCGAGGGATCATATCCACCAAAAGGATGCTAAGGCAGAAAATATGGTTCCCGCAACTGGACATCTCAGTAGAGGAACTATTGCAAGACTGCCCCACCTGCGCTCTTGTAAAGCGCCACACAGCCCTGGAACCCCTGAACATGACCGCACTGCCCGAGGGAACCTGGGAGGAGATAACTGTTGATCACTTTGGACCCATAGAAGGGGGGGGGGGAATACATTCTGGTAGTCGTGGATGAATATTCAAGATACCCCGACCTACAGATAGTCCCGTCCACATCAGCACATCATACCATACCAGCCCTAGATCGGATGTTCGCAACATACGGAGTACCCAAGGTAGTAAAGTCCGACAATGGACCTCCGTTCACAGGGCAAGACTTCCAAAGGTTCGCAGAATACATGGGTTTTAGACACAGGAAAGTGACGCCTCTGTGGCCTCAAGCAAATGGAACAGTTGAGAGGTTCATGAGTAACATTAAACGCACCACCCAAATTGCTCGCATCACTGGAGAGCCCATTGAGAAGTTGCTATACCAACTCATGAGAGACTACAGAAATACGGCACACAGCACCACTGGAAAGACGCCATCAGAAGTGATGTTTGGGCGAACAATACGAACATGAATACCACTTGTGACCGTTGATAAGATCGATATGAAAAGGACACTGAAATGAGAAAGAAAGACATCCTCATGAAAAGGACAACCGATGCCACACGAAGAGCAAAAGCAAATGACTTGACACCCGGAGACATGGTAGTGGTTCGCCAACCGCAGCATAGGAAAAACATAGCCCCGTTCAGTGAGGAACCACTCATCAATGTCAAAAGGAAAGGATCACTCATCACAGCGGAGGGAGACCGTCGGTCCATAACGAGAAACTCATCTCACTTTAGACGGATGCCGAGAGCCCCAACTCTAGGTGACACAAACCTGAGAGAAGACTTCACCCAATGGGATGCTCCCTACGGAGACAGAGAAGACTCAGAAGGAGACATGGCCCCAGAGATCGGGCCAGACCCGTCGGCCAGAACAGAGTGTCGGCCAACGAGAAAGAAACCCCATCGCCTCATTGAGGAAATGAACTGAGCCGGACTTAAAGTTTAGTGACGAGAAGGTGTGGTGTCGCCACTCTCATCTTGTTAAGAGTATAAGTCCTCTTTCTGTGTTTGTTGATCCGTGGGCTGCGACCTGGTGTTGGGAGGCGGGGTTACCGCCCGGGGCCAGTCCAGGTTGGAGATCAGTCTAAAAGACGTGTTGCACCCCAGCTCCGGTGTCTGCCTCGTTACTGTATGGGTGAACGAGCGACTGATGATAGTGTGAGGAGGTCCACGCTGTGAGACATTACAGTATGTGTATGTATAATGTCTAGTTTACATATAGAGGCCCTACAGTAAGAGTAGTACTTTACTTGCTGAAGAGCAGGAAAAGAGGAGGAGCATAGTCCGGATGGGACAGATGGGCACAGACCGGAAGTGAGATGGACTACAGAAGTGACTGTGCATACAGGGAAATGTAGTTTCAAAGGAGAAAGAAAATGAGTATTTGAAGCATTTTTTGTTATATTTTGTTGAGACTGCTGAAGAGCACAAATAAAGAAGTTGAAGCATAATGCTCGCCTCCATTCCTGAATTAACATTCGTGCTCCGTCTGCAGGTGCCCTCTGCTTGCTCTAGTCTCGTGCCTGTTCTCAGACCCCTCTGGCCTCATGCCTGCCACCTGATTCTTGGCTCATCAGTAATGAAGACTGCTCTGGTCCCAGTAACAACAAAACTCTTTCACAAACTGCTTCTTGTATACAGTTTTTATGGCTAATGAGCTGGTGCCAAATTCAGCCTCTGTCATGTTAGTCTCCTATAGCCAGCGAGATGAAAAACATTTGACTAATCCCATTGAAGTAGAATGTGAATTATTGAACAGATGAATTTGGCACTGTCCAAATGCCTCTTGTTTTAATAATGCACACATTCGCGGTGTGACACTTAAAAACTCCTGAGAGTGGGTGGCGGGATCCCATGTACAATATACAAGGGCAGCATGGGCTGTGGTTACACGCCAAAGTAGTCTGCCTAGTTCTTAGAGGAGGTCTGAACTGGGACGTTGCGTAGTGTTTGTGAACACTATTGCTTCAGAAATGCATGCGCTTGCAGGTTATTCATGTAACAAACCTCAAACTAGTAGACATGGGAACAAGTATGATAACTTTCGCAGGGACATGGCAGGGAAATTTGAGGTTATAAGTAATGGCTAAATGTCTCTGTGGGATGAAAGTAGTCATTAATGTGTAATTCGTTAAATTAAGTAATCTTATGTGGTTGGTGCTGGTGTATGGTGGCTGCTCCATCTAATCTTTTCTAGTGAGAAACGTTGGGCTTGATTTGTCCAGCAAGGTACCAGCAAGAGTTGACCAGTACTGAGGGTTTGGGTTGATTTGCTGGTTTGGATCATTGTACATTTTCTAAAGAGTTTTACTCTTGGATTGTGCAGACGACATGAGGTTTGGTCTGGTTATTTCATTCTTGTAATGGTCATGTGGTAGCCCTTGCTAGGACTTTTGCATGCTCGTTTGCCATGGTGTGACTTTGATATTCTCCATGCATGTTCTAGATTCCATAACAAAGGTACGAGATCGGTCTCGTAGCAGGAGAGGAGGATTTCCATTGATTCAATGGATAGCAGTAGGTCCTCGATCATGCAAATTACCTATGCTACTTCAGCATTTACATAATGAAAAGTTGCACACCGCAAACAGTGTGCACGCATCTCATTCTTGCAATGCTATTGCCATGCAGTGATGCTTTTCCTTGAATATTGGTTCCTGGGAGGAGTGACCGTCTTTTTCTAAAATAAACCTAGTTCCACTGAGACAATTGATCTTCAAGAGCACTCTGCATGAACCTTGCTGGTTTTGCATTACAACCGTCACCCGTATTGAATATGGGCTTGAATTAACGCCTAATCTGTTTTCTAATGATGCGTTTTAGATTTATTTCACGTTGTAAAAATTGGACCCCCTTGGACTATGTTTGTTTGCACTTTATTTTGTAAAAACGACTTTGGTGGTTTCAAAAAGCAGTGGTGCCCGCTTTTAAGCACCGCAATGTCACAGAATGCGTTTGTTTCAGTAATCGTCCAGTATGATGCAAAATGCTTTTGTTCTGTACTAATTCAAACTTGAACGGACATTTTAGATTGGTTTGAGATTTCTAGTAATCTACATTATCCGGTTCGCCTACAAAATTGGCTGTGACATACAGACAGGTTGGTCCCCGATGGTGTATGCCCGCACCACCAGAAGCTTTTCAGAAATCCAAACAGGCACTCTGGTACTTGGAAAGTTTGCTTTATAGCTCTCTCAAAAAATAAATCCTGAATTGAACAAAAGAAATTGATCCATAATATGGTTAAGAATAAAAGTAAATTTGTGTTCGATTCAGTTCATGAACAAATATTCATTTTGTTTTTAGATTCCTAGTGCAAATGATTCGGCAGTTGGTGATGACACAGGATTACTCTCAATCCTGCGACCAAATCAGACTGTATGCACATGGTACCTTCAGTCAGAAGAGGTCAATCGACTAAAGGCCTTGGCTGTCACAATCCCGTATACTGAGAAAGGTAACCCTGTTTTCTTAAAATGCTTTACTCTTGATTAAGTGTAATTTTCACTTGCATGTAACTTTTGGAAACTGAGAATTCAGGGGCGTCCTAGTACTGGTGAGCCCCATTGACCCATGGAATGTTCAGATTTCTGTATTTATTTTTTTAAATAGAAATTTACTTTGCCTTTTTTTTAAAATGTTTGCGATGGTCAATAAATGTAGGGAGAAGCAGGTTATATTGAACTTGCTTTTTTCTGTAGGTAGCTGTAAGACTCATTACTTATTTTTAATTGAAAAACTCCATCAATGTTATGGGGGGGGGGACATCTGCCACGCCCCCGCACACTGACAATCATTGGAAGTTCACCACCAGTTCCGAGCCACTGAGCAATCCATTGTGGGTATGCAAGTAGCATTATTTGTAATTATGTGTAATCATGTAACTATGTAACCTAAGCTTTGCATATCCTGTACTGATGCGCCCTCTTACCCTTGGGTCTGGTGCGCCTTATAAGTGAATAAAGCAAACAAGCAAATTGGCTCAAATGCATGCTTTTATCTCCAGAAAATTGCATACTTGGGAGCCCTCTGTATTGTGTAGGTAAATCTCTGTATAAAATAGCACTACCTTTTCATAAGGCAAACGGACAACTGCATTTTTGAGCTTCTTCATTAATAATTTTATTCAAGGTTGAAAATATAGTAGGACCCCTGAAATCCAGAAATAAACTAGTGAGATTTTTTAAATAAGTAATACATGCTGGGCTGTCGATGTATAGAATTGAGGTAGCAAGTGTTCTCTTTTCATGGCTGGCTAGTAGCTTGCAACTTAAATACATGTCCCTGTTTTTAGAGCATTCCACACCATTTCAATTAAAGAATAACCTTGTGACGTGCCGCCAAAGCACATAAATAATAGGCCCTTGAAAAGATGTATGGCCCTTTTGGGCAGTTTTGCGTTGGCCCTCAATTGAAGAAAATAAATTCACATATCTGGGATGTTTCTTTTTCTTTTCCTACTACCCTGTGAGAACTGTCTGTGAATGTTTTGTGGTGTCATGAGCACTGAATGGCAGTGGATGAGTTGGTTTATCTTGCTAGCCATAATTGGTGAATATACATTTTTGGTTTGACCCATGTGGCAAGCTGCCACCATATGTGCCAAAACCACTGCTACAGAGAAGAGGGGTCTGGAACAAAGGATATCTGACATGGCAATTGCCAGACAATCCTGGCATGAAAAAGGAAAACCACAGTTGGTTATTTGCTGCATCTTTCTGGTACTTAAACCAATGAGTTGACCTCTTATATTGAGTTTGCTAATCGGTAGCTGTGCTTTCTTTAAATGAGCATTGCATGGTGATGCTTCCTTACTGTTGCTCTGTTTCTCTATTCAGAGCACAGTGCAACCCGGCAATGCCCCCGCAGACATGCAACAACTACTTTCTCCCTGATTCTGCATTCATGCTCGTCTAGCATCCCCCTCTTGTCAGGTGGTGCTGGCTTGTAGTGCCATTATACTGGATAGCCAGGTATCTCAGTCTCTAAAGAGGTTCCAAAGCTCTGTAAAGGGAAGCATTACAGTATTTCTAGTTTATCACAGAATGATTGCACTCTGCTCTAACAGAAATATCTCTGGCTCTACCAAATTTTAACAGGCCAAGCCAGAGGGAATTTGGGCTTCTCCGTAGAGGAACCACACCCATTTCCGAGGCTGACGAACAACACAAGTAGACATAAGAGCCCCAACTCGAATGCTTTGCACATTGGTTTCAAGAGGAAGTGTCTCAAGACCCAAGTACCTGTGGTGTGCATCACAGAAGAAACGGATTGCAAATTTGGCATCTCCATGGGGGTGCGAGTCTGCACAGCCACATCCCTGAGACTATGGGAGTGAACAGCAATTTGGGCCAATCTGGCAGCCACCAAAGAGCTCCACTCCCTGACCCAAATCATCTGCGCTCAGATACCGACCTGTATCTACAAGTAACTAGTCACATCCATATCATGGGGAAACCGATGCCAGTGCCAATGTTTATCATGCCAGTGCAGGTTCTTATAGAGAGAAATATCCCCCTTTAACCCCTGCTTCCAGGAGGTAACGGGTCAAACTGGTCACAGGAGTGGGGCATAAGTCGGTGGAGGTGGACCGGAGGGTAAGATTTAGAGGAATCAATCCTCTTATCCGAAGATGGGAGGCCTACCAGGCACTAATCCAGTGCCAGTCCTACCCCAGAGGATGACGGTTCATATTCCAATTTGCCCGTCAGTGCCAGCTTGTTCATGTCCAGCACCCATTTGCATCACCCCATTCATGCCTATGACTCCAAGTGCTATCCTAGTGTGCATCTCATCTGAACTACCCTGATGTTAGAGTACCAACAAGAGAAAATTGCAGCGCCCCACAGCATGGTATTTTCAAGTTTAACCAGAGATAGTCGGTGTAGAGAACACCTTTGGGATCATCACACTGGCCAAAAGCTTGCTCTGAACAGCCGGGGGGAAAAGCTTTCCAGGGAATAGCAAACTGATTGAGGAGCCGCAGCTCCTACCCAGTTCTCTAAAGCTGTGCATTGCACGCCATCTGCTGCCCACTCTGGAAGGGAACTGATGCGGGCCACAGAGTACCAGAAACATCAACCCCACCAAAATGAACTTTCCTTTATGCTGCCCAGACCAAACCCCACCCTATCATGAACTGGGACACTCTTAAGATGTCCTTACTGATGCCTGGTGCCCCTGGCAAGACAGTGTGTGGGGCTGCTAAAGTTTTTTTTTCCTGTTTAACACTTGGGTGTGGAAGGAAGCGCCAGATGGGCCATAGCTAGAGGAACAGTCGGGAAGTAGGGAGGGGCTTAAAAGAAGCTACAGGAAACTGGTAAGTGCTGGTGGTTCGGATGTGGTCAGGGGAGGTTGATGTGGCAAACAGACGGCAGGAGGAAGCATGGTGGTGGAGAAGATCGTGGAGGCAATTCTTGAAGCATGTTAGTCATTGGTTAGTGAGTGTAAGTGGTACTGCGTTTGAGTGTATGTGTAAGACTAATGCATGTGGTTGGGAGCTGAGTGAATGAAGTGCTTGTGAGTGAAAGGAGGGTTTGAGTAGGTGCAGCGAGTTGTAGTCATAGTGTAGAAAGTAGTAACTGCAAAGGGCGGAGGTGAGGCTTAGGAGCAAGACATCAGAAAGACAGGAAGATGTGGGGAGTTGAGAGGTGGGTGGAGCTGGAAGAAAGAGTAGTGCGAGAAGAACATAGAGTAGTGAGGGAGAGGGCTGAGTGGGCATGATGGAAAGGTGACGTCAGAGTGTAAAGCACATTTCAATATCTCTTTAGCATTGCTAACCACTAGATAGTTCAGGGATAGCCATAGGAAATCTCTAGGTGAGTTAAGACAGAAATGGCAATCTGCCTTTAGGTCTTTACCTCCAGTAGAAATGAGAACCTAGATTGCAGTCAATCAATATTCACTAACCTGGGAGTTGGGGATTCCTGGTTTATGGAGGAGGTGTTTTTCTAAACTAGAAGAGGGGGTAAGGGACGGCCTTGGGGCTGATTGAAATCTCAAAGATTTCTTGAACCTCCTGGGAGTGTTTTATCAGTACCTGTTATGTAGTCTTTTGAAGCATTGGAACCTGTGAGTTTGGGTTCTACCGGCTCTTGGCTAAACTCAGTCCGCAGTTACGGATTTGAGCACATCGATTGCCATTGAGGTGAGGTAACCCAACAACCAGTAGTTGCTCACATCCCAGGTTTTCTAATGCTATTTCCATGTAGCACATGCTGGACTTTGGTAAAGCAAAAGCTAGAAAAAAAATTAGGCGGTCCACCCATCTTTGATTGGCCCAGTAATACTGTAAGAACAAGAAGTTTGAAAATGTCCTCCGCATCAGAGCTGCAGATTCAAAGTACTGTCCCCTGTCCAATGCGTAACTCAACCGAAGTAGACCTTTTGTGGCAGCCCCTTTACTGCTACTGTGGTGGTAAATAAACAGACTGCTCATACCACACTATAAAGCATTGGAGAGAAGACCAGTGCAGCTTTCCCTTGGGCAACAGAATCCAAGAAAGTGTGAACCCCCATCTGCATTTCTTTGTTCACAATTGCTGGATTCTGATTTACTGGCTGAAAAAAGAACCACTTTTGATTTGGGGCGCAGTTTAACTCACTCTCCCAGTCATAGCACCTATTTTCAATGTACAGGTACATGTTGTCACATGTACAAACCCTTGGTAGTTGTGCTGTTCTCACCTGCACCTTCTATTCCACCTTATAGCATGTGTGCTGCAGACTTCACAAATAAGCATCATTCCATCCCGGAGTGCATCCTACTAACTCCCACCTGCCTATTCCTTCTCCACCCAAAGAAATTCTGTTATTTTTGCCTGTGTGTTTTTATATATGTGTTGTGGGTGGGTGTGTGTGTGTGTTGCCTTAGTGGTAATGGGTCATTATGGTTGCATGCTGGAGATGCAAGCTGAATTGCCTGGTGAGTGAGCTTAGGCCTACCTTGGCCTCCATCAAGCCACCCTAATGGCCACTAGCCTTAGCCTTCAACTTGGCACAGGGGCCACATTCCCCGGAACATGGAATTCAGCCATGTTAAAGGTCCTGAAGAGCCACCCAGAGTAGTCATTGAACCTGGCCCAGTGGACTCTTCAACCTCCTAGACAGTCCATGCTAGCAATAGCTGGTGGCCAGATTGAATGTACCTTGTCCCTGGTGACAGTTGCATAGCAATTTATTTAATGTTTTTCAGTAATTTGTAAAGAAACCATTGGATGGATTAACACATTTGCATAAGCACGTTTGCATTAAGCAAAATTGTGCCTAGAGCTTGAACCAATGTACGAATTTTCACCAAATTTGCAAGGCATTGGAGATTTCAGTTTGAGACCCCCTCTGTAAGTTTGTCCTCGTAGATGGAACCGCATGCAACTTACCCAAAATGTCTAGTGGGTCTATTTTTGGAAAGTTTCATGGAGTTTGAATATAAGCATCCAAAACAGCGCTCTTCCTTTTAGGGGTTGTAACTTGATCATAACAGTGTATACATCTATATAATATATATTCAGGTTAACCTTTAAGTTGAGTTCAAATTGTCCAATGAATTGCTACAACCAATGAAATTCAGCAGATGTGTGACATGACCAACAACTTTGAGTCGCCACCGTAAATGTCATCCATGATGTACTTTTGATGTCCTTGTTGGTCCCTGCTGTGATCTCATGTATGTGCTTGTGGGCTGAGCAACACTGAACACTCTGAGATAAGATTGTCACCCCTTCCTATATCCAATGAAGTGAATGGGTTTTGTTGTGATTTAATAGTGTCTTCTTAACTCTGTATTAATTATAAGGTGTTCACTGATTTCAAGGGTTTTGTTATGCAATGTCTTCAGCACCAAGGCCACTGCCCAATCTTCAACAATTAGTAGACTCTGGTCTACTAGCCATGGCAATCAGCCATGGTCGAAGGCTGTGGCCCTTATCCTCCTCGCTAGTGAACTCCATGGTCTCAATTGAAGATGTATTAAAGATATTTGTCCCGGGGGACCCTCCTTCCAATTTTGTAATCTTACTTTATGGATTTACAACAAACAATATCTGCAATGCTTTGTGCCAAACCTGTCCAGTAGATTTCGCGGTTGTTGGGCAGAATCCTGTGCAGTGCCCTTAGGGACCACTACACACAATTAAGACTACAGGTGGCAATACAAGTTTTAGCTTTGGTACAAGCCTGTACTACTATGTTAGTGGTAGCAGTAGCGGAGCAGCCAGGCTTATCTCAAGAGTATATGAGCAGCAACAGAGATTACACAAAGGGACCACAATTACTGTGATTCAAGCAAACACTGACTCAAGGTTTCGGGTAAAAAAATAGAAGTACATTTATTTTTAAACCATTTGTTATAAACACAACACTTCTATTAATTCAAAACCACACGTAAAATATACTACAACCAATCAATTCACTTTGGTACACTCTAACTCAAGGTAAGTATCCTGTTTTAACAGACCAGTGTTACGAAACAAAAGACATTACCGGGAATACACTTGCAATCATTTTTTGACAGTAATGACAGTTCGGTCTTACTAAAGAAACGCGTATCCGCGGCAAGAATTGTTACCGGGGCAAAAACACACTTAGCCAAAAGACAGCGAACAAAGAAGGCAAACCTGGTTTGTCGCGCAAAGTAAAACACAAGAAGGACTTTAACAAAAATAAATTGCGAATAATCGCGGTAGAAAACTTAAGGTAGATACCACTGCCACCAGCCAAGTCTAACTGTTAAGAGCGAAACAATGCTCTACGAGATACAGATAAAAAGGGATACGGAGTAACCCTTTCCAGTACTCCATGTAAGATGGGGCGTACTGGATCTGTGGTTAAATGACTAAAGTTAATGTAGTCAGCCCCAGAAATGGAGTCGGTGGGAAGTCTAAAAGACAACCCTGTCACTGCACTGAAGGTGCTGTGTAACACACAAAAGAAGGGGACTACTGAAGTGGTGTACTCCAGAGTTCACAATCACAAAAACAGGTAAAACACATGCCAAAACGTGGGTAAGAGTGGGGGAAAAGCTCACACTCTTAACAAGTGAAAAAAATAAACTCCAGAAATCCAGCAAAGCTGCTGGGGGACTCACTAGGTGAGGGAAATTAGCCATAAATGAGAATTATCCCTAACAGCGGTGTGCATGTAGAAAGCCACTTTTTCTCAATAGGGGCAGGGGGGGGGAATGGGAATAGGCCAAGAATATGGCATTTATAACGCGCCTATACTCAAGTGTTCCAAGGTGCGACGAGGCAAGGGAAGGGGAACAGAGGGAAGACAGACAACCATCTTACTAGGCCGGTGTCTTTCAGATTGCGCAAGTGCAGGGGAAGCGGGAAGGAGAAAAGTGTGGGGGGAAAAAGGGAGGACAGTGCAGTACATAGGAAAGATAGACTAAATAAACGCAATGAGTCAAGGTACGGCCAGATGAAGGCAAGTGCAAGGTTAAGTGCAGACATCAGGTGTAAAGTGTTGGTGGGGGACTGTAAGGATACAGAGAAACAGTCCCCAAATGCAGAGGTTGCCCGGGAAGCAGTGCAAGGGTGCATCTGGCAGGGGAGGGATCTGGGCTCGAGATTAGAGGGCAGCCAGGCAACCCGTGCAGTTTCAGTTAGTCAGTTCAGCAGGGGAGAGGCGGAGAGAAAGCAGAAGAAAATGGGAAGGTCTTGAGGTGCTTCCGGAACTGGAGATGACTCCAAGTTTCAGGGAGGCTGTTCAGAGGGAAGCCCGAGCCAAAGAAAGAGATCTACCACCAACTCGTTGCGACTGACCCTGAGGGAGTTGGAGGCGGATGAGCGAAGAGCCCGAGAAGGAAGGTATTAGGAAGAGAGTTGAAGGTATTGAGGCCCCAGAAGGCCTTGTGGACAATGCAGAGGGTTTTGAACTTAATCCTCGCCACCACTGGGACCCAGTGCAGGGATTTCAGTCCTGGAGAGATACGATCCCTGGATTTCAGTCCAAGGATAAGTCTTGCAGTCCTGTTCTGTTGATGAGTTGCAGAGGGCGGAGAGTGGAAGCGGGCAGATTTAGAAAGATGCTGTTGCAATAGTCCAGCCTAGAGGGAACTAGAGCTCTGGAGACAGTGAGCTTCTGGGGGAAGGAGAGGAAAGGAAGAATACCTCTGAGGAGGTGCAGCTGGTGGTGCGACTTCTTAGAGCGGTCAGAGATGTGAGGAGAGGAGAGGAGGGGAGTGTGGAGTCAAGGATGACCCCGAGGTTTTTAGCCCCGCACGTGGGAGCAGGAAGAGGGCCAAGAGAGGCCGGCCAGAGAGTGACAGGAAAGGAGGGAGCGGGTGTGCCGATGAGGAAAATCTCAGTTTTGCTGGCATTAAGGCAGAGATCATTGGTGGCACACCACTCCTGGATGGAAGAAAGGCAGTCAGAGATGAGAGTAGATGAGGTGGCTGAAGGTAGCCTGAAAATGAGCTGAGTCTCATCCGCATAGCACTGAAAATTGGGGCAAAGAGCGGCAATGCGGTAGGCAAGAAGTGCCAGGTATTGGTTGAACAGCCAGGGAGAGAGGTTAGACCCCTGGGGAACACCACAGGTAGAGCTGGAGGAGAGGAAGGACCCAAGTTCGACCTGGGAGGGTCGATGAGAGGAAAGAAGTCGGCCACGGTAGGGCCTGACTGGTGATACCCAGGTTGTCACGGAGATGGTTGTGCAGGATTGCATGGTTGACTGTGTCAAAGGCAGAAGAGGAATCAAGTAAGATGAGGACACGGGGGTGTTGGAATCAAGGTTGGAGAGCAGGTCTTCACTGATATTCAGGAGACTAGTTTCCGTGCTTCTGGCAGCTCTGGAGCCAGACTGATGGTCATGAGGACAACCAACAAATTTAGTGTGAAGATTAAGCTGGGAGATGGCCAGCTTTTCCAGAAAAATAGGACTTTGTTAAATATTCAAAAATAAGTAGAGAACAAACTATTCCCCTAAAATGTCCAGTTTGGGGCAGTGAAGGCGTTTATGGTGTGCCAGATCTCAAACCTAATTCTTTAGATTAGCATTTATTCTGCCGTTAAACCAAAGGATACTTATGTAATCTGCTTTTTTGTAGCACCTGACAAAAGGATGCAGATTCCATAGGAAACCCTTGTAAATGCGGACTGCGAAGCATAATTTACAGGCAGCCTTTACATTTTTCCAAAACTTAAGATTACAAATGAAGAGGCGATTTTGCGTGGGTTTACTTTTCGCATTTTAGCTCCCATTTGTAAATCTTTAAAATTGCAAGCGGGGACAAGTACTTGCGTCGGTGGACAACTACATGCATTTAACATTTGTTTTTTTTCGGCACCCGCTCCCTTTTTTTCGCCCATGTAATTACTGCTAGAATGGCCTGCATCGATTGGGGGGGCTGGGGGAAGAGGGGGAATGGCAGATTTCATTTTTGAGAAGTCTCAATTGCTGCAATACACCATGGTAGATGTTTTTGCACCAGGGACACATCTTTTGTTCAATTTTCGAAATTGCTGCTTGGATTTATAGCAAAACCACACCAAGGAATACATGCACTGCTGTGTGTCCAGCATGTTTGAACAGAGGGATGCTTTTTGGCAAATAAAAAGCAGCAGGCACAAAGGATTTTTCCAATGATTAATGCCATATTTGAAAACATTTAATGAATTTGCCTTAATTTCCAGTTTGAATGGGCCAGTGATAGTTTTATTGGTAATTTCTACTTGTATCATTTAAAGTTGGTAACAATAGATTTTTGTGAATGCAAATTGGTTTTAGCGTCACTAGAGGGCTGTGATTGCGGCCCAAAGAGATGTATCCAAGTCAACCCTGTAGATGTCGCATGGCCTTTTTTGTTCTCAATATTAACGCCTGGTGATTTTATTTTTTCTCATTGGCCAATGACAAAGGGTCACAGTTAAGATTGTCCCTGTTCCTACCTGCTGAATTTCATAGGTCATGTTGCAGTAAGTTGGCTCATCTTAGTTTTTTTTTTTTCATTGAATGTCAAGGATTTCTCAAGGCTGTGTCTTCGCAGTGGCCCTTCTCATCTCAAGAGTAAATAACCTGATCCACCAACAATGCCAATTGTCCATAAGTATCAATTAACCCAATCCCACCTGGCATGTCCACATTGTGTGGCTTAGGCTGAAAGACCAGGCCATGGTTGGGGTCCATATTCCCCTCACTAGTTAACCCAATCCTACAGGGCACAGCCAGAGGCGACAGCCTTTGGCAGTGGCCACTATCCTTGCCACAACTGGGCTTATAGTCCATGGGCCTTTGGCCATGGCCTTCATGTATGGCCAGTAGCCCAAGCTCGCCCTTTCCACTCTCCCGTGTTAACTCTCTTCCATGTTCACAATGTTGGAATTTTCCGGGGATTGTGGGTAATACATTCTGGTGCGATTTGCGCAAGACTGACCTCTGTGGATTCCCATGGGTGTCCTATTTTGGGAAATGCATGGGGTTCCCTGTTTTCCTTGCTGGCTTCGACACCCTGGTCCAAATCTGTAGGTTGCCCACATGAACAAAATGTGCTGTGCTGAAAGGCTTGGGGTTACCAGTGGGTTAGCCTTTTCCCTTTGCGGCCAGGTAGGTGCACCCATACATGTGAGGTACCTTTTTCATCGGGACACCTGTGGGAACGTGGGAAGTTATGACATCTGTTGTTGGCAACTTGTTTCTGTGGGTGGGCAGAGGGAAATGCCTCTGAAATTTTCTGGAAATAAACACAATTCTTAGACATTTCGCTCTTGCCCCCCACCGAACATGCCGCCAACAACACATAGCCTACCTTCCCGCATCCCCAGACGTGAACGGTACCCCACATGTGTGTGTTCACCATCCCGGGAGCAAAGGGAAAAGGCTAACCCACTGGTAACCCCAAGCTTTTCAGACGGTTGGAGGTGATGTCCCTGGTCTTGGACATCCATTTACCATATGGGTGTACCATCCTCTAAGCACAGTGGCAGCTCCAGGGTGCCCCAGCAGGATCCCCATTCCTCCCCGGAGGTGACATCTGTAACGTAGCACAGCCAGAGGTGCAGCCTAGGTTTGCAGACGGTCAACCCAGATGGGAGACATCCGCTCCCAGGGAAACACCAATGTTCTGCTGGCATGGGGGGCAGTATGTGGCCTGCCCCTGCAATTGTGTCCCAGCCCACCAAAATATCTGCTCAGACGGCCCATTCCCACCTACACAACCAACAATCCAGCCTCAGTCTCACCCACCCCACTGACAGTCAGCCCTAACCATAGAATAATAAAAACCAGTACTCGCATAACGTTGCAGCTCCTCGCGTAGACAAAGCTGTAAACAAAACAAACATTGTTACCTATGGTCACCCCAGCAACAACAAATCTACACTAATACTTTCCAATCATGCCCCCCTTGCAAGCCAAACCTGGTGGTCTACTGAACCTCACCCCCCCAAGTGAAAACACATTTGCCTCTTCCTAGGGGCAGAAATCTGCCCGCAGGGAGGGCTGCATGAGGTGCCCCCACACTCCAATTGAGGTGGGGGGAGAGGCCCACCCCAAAACGTCAGACAGGCCCCCCAATGGCTGGGGCACTAAGGTTCGGGCACCCTGGGGGCAGATTGGCACACCAAAGTGCCCATCTGCGCCAAAGGAAGTTTGGTAAACAAAATTGAAAATGGTAGGCTGCACTTTAGGGGGGGCTAAGGGACACCCTAAACAGATGGGGAATTTTCTAATATAAAGGGGGGTGCCCCCCAAACACCAAATGCAGGGGGGGCATCTCATGCAACCCTCCATGGGGTTAGATGCCCCATCCTAGGAGCAGATAACTGCCTGCAGGGAGGGCTGCATGACATGACCCCCAGGGGGCCCTAATCTGCATGCCCCATCCTTTGGGGGGCCTGCCCACACTTTCCTGGTCCCCCCCCCCCCAGTTGGATGGGGGCCATCTCACGTACTCCTGCCTGGGGAGAGAAATCTGCCCCAGGGAGGGTTGCAAGGGGTGCCTCCGATTCCACTTGAAGGAGAGGGCCACCACCGTTTCATATAAAAAAAAAAAGCCTGGTGGCTAGTGGGCCCCCATCCCTGTTTGGTTAGTCTTTTTTTTAAAAAGAAATGTGTTATTTATTTTAATTTTTTCCCCCCTCCATTTATCCCCTTCACTGGGGTCAGATGATAACCCATCTGCCACCCGGCATCTTCATACCTGTGGCCCTTACCTAATAAGCAGCCCCCCCCCCCCGCTTCAGAAACAGATTCCTGGTGGTCCAGTGGCATTGCTGGCCACGCATCGAGTGCTCTGCAATGCTTTCACACAAGGTGTCGTTGGAAAAGGGAGAATCTCCTCTTTCCAACACCTGCCTCGATCACCGGCTTGAAATACAGCCGGATTGTCATGATCTCTGCTTCCAAAAGGTCAGGGTTTTCCCAACTCCCTTGGAAGCAGATCCATAACCCAGGTTCCGAGTGCCAACCGGTCCCAATTGGGACCTTTTGGACCCAGTCCTGGCGCCAGTGGCACCAGGCTCATAAATATGCCCAGTCCCAGCGCTGGAAGCGCCGGGCTCATAATGCTTGGGTGGACTTACCTGCAGCAGACCATGCTGCCTGCTTGCCTGCCAGTTGAGCCTCTGATCCTCTTCTGTTTGGAACTACTTTTCCTGTTGGGTGGGGCAGGAGCCACTCCCTAGATTCAGAACACTGGAACTCTTCTGGAAAGCAGGAACTCTTTTCTTACCTAGGCGTGGCTGTGGAAGGAGACACCTAAGCACTACAGGAGGCTATTTAAACCACACCCGATGGATGAATCTTGCTTTGCGTTATTCTGCATCCTCTGCAGCAGAACGCTCATCGTGTCTTCTGCATCTGATCCTGGGCCTAAGGAAAAAGGCTTACCATCCTGAATCCAGTCTTCAGCAACACCTATAAAGACAAGAAAGAACAGGTTAGCATTACGGTCTTCAGTGACAGCTCTTCACTTCCCTGGTCCATCGGCTGTCACCAACGCCTCGCGCTGCATTCCGGCATCTGAAAGACAAAGGCTTACCTACTCTTCGTGCTCTCCGGAGGTCTTCACACTGCATTCCGGCATCTGAAAGACAAAAGCTTACCAACTCTTCGCACGCTCCGGAGGCCTTCGGCGCTGCATCCCGCATCTGAAAGACAAAACAAGGTGCGTTTAAAGACATTGGGGAACTTTAATACTCACGTGCCATTACTCCTTTCCACATCTAACCCAGTGGGTATTCCGGCACCCTGCAGCCGCTCCGAACTTGTACCTGCAAAATAAAAAGACAGTTAGAGCGCATCGTGAAGCAGGCAGCAAGCGCTTACTTACGTGCTTCCAGGCGCTTCTATTCATCACACGGGCTCCATCTTCAACTCACTTCAGCCCGTCATCCGCCATCGCCGGAACCCTGCAAAACAAGAAACATCATTACTAAAGACTTTAAAGACATTAGAATTACTCGAAACTTACCGTTCGTGCAGTAAACGACGGACAGCAGTCCTCTGAAGTCAAGAGGCCTGCTCCCCTTATCCAGTGAAGAAACTGGTTACAGCACCCTGCCCCGAGGCAGATGGAGAGCACGGCGTTCACTTACCTAAGGTGAGAGCGTTAACCTTTGGGGTTCTACAGGAGAAGAGAAAGGGAAGAAGAGAGAGACATTCAATAACCCAGTTCCTTAATCCCATATTTTCTATCTGCAGACATCTTACCCTTCAAGTCAGACATACAGTGCACAGAGGTCCAGCCCAAAGAGCCAGCCGTGTGTTACACATCACCTTTGCAGATACGGTATACGCCCAGTCAAGACCGGCGCCTCTACGGGAATCAGGTGAGCGTTACACGGATATCGAGGCAGAGAAAGGTGGACACTCGCCTTCTCTTTTCACTGCGGCAGCCGAAAATGGCTGTCGCAGTGAAAATACTTTGTTTCATGGTGGCGGGCATTGCGCACACAGACGTGAAACTGAAGGTAATCCAACCCCCAGGCAGTGAGGAGGGACCTCCCCTCACATAGCCCGGGGGTTGGATTACAGTCAGGGATCACACAAAACAAAGTGCCAAAAAGGACGAGGTATCTCGTCCTTGGCAACAGGGAGGGTAATCCCAAGGCCGAGATACCTCGTCCTTAAACTGTAATCCAACGCACTTAAGGGGTTAAACAACATTTTTGGCCCTTTTCTAGAGCAATTCTGCCCTATCGTCACCACCCTCCTCCATGGAGATTGTTTAATCTAGTGACATTTACCTATTTTATTTTTTATTTTTTTACAATGTTAATGGATTACTGTTTGTTTCCTGTTAAAACATGGACAGTTAAATTTAAAAAATGGATGCCAAGTTTTCTAATAGCCCGCAGGGAATAAGTGTGCAGGAGCCGCTCAACAAATCTCATTGTTTTTGGCCCTGGAGGGCTCCTGTATCTTGCTGCTGCCTGTGGCCACGACTCCTGCCTAAGTACTGCATATCAATCCCACAGGGCTGAAGCCAGCTGGGTTAAAGGGCGTAGTGGTTGCGCTCCCGCTGGGAGTTACGCTTCAGTTGGGAGAGTCTGCAAGCTTAGTCTGCTGCTCATTGCCTTCTGGCAGTTAGGTCAATATCTTGGAAGAAGTGGCTGTATTGGCATTGGCCACACATCTAAGTTACTGGGCAGACCTCTACTATATTACTGTCTTTTGATTGTGAAGCCTTGGAGAGCCTACATTTATGATGACTATATTAAGTGGGGCAAGAGGGGCAGACGGATTAGGACTGCCTCCTAAGCGGTCACGCGTCCCCTGCCTATCTCAACTAACCAGGAAAGCCAGCTTGTCAACCTTGGTTGGTCCTATCCACATGAACTAGGCCACTACAGTCCAGGACGGTATAGTGTACATCATGGTGAAGCGTAAGGCCAACCCTGCTGTCTCACATAGCCTCGGCGCCTTTAAACATGTTAAACCTATTCATGAGGTAAACAAACTAATTTCAGAGATTAAGGGTTTACTGACTGACATTAATGGAGGAGCCTTGGTGAATTGTAGTTCCAATTGTTATACAAGAGTCAGGACAGGCCCATTTGGATTTCATTGAGCTAGCAAATGAGGTCCCCAGCCCTAAACAAGAGGGCTCTGATGCCAAGATGTGTGAAGAAATTAAACGATAAAGGCCTGCTTGACAAATGTGTAGTGGAAAATAGCATCGGACATCAGCGGGGAGAATGCTGGGAGCGTGGTTGAAAAAAATCATTGAGATTCACTCTTTAAGATATGTACCCCAAGAGCGGCTTAATGATGACTTTGTTATTGATGTCAATGTAGATGCTAATGTTTTTTTGGCATCATCAACTAATGTAGTTGTGAAGGAGACTTATGGGGGGGTGGGATGAGATTATTGTGTTGATCTAATTAATTTTAGCAACCTCCTATGCCTGTACAAGTGGCCCCCAATATTAAATTACAAAATGGATTTTCCCACTTCTGAGGAAACCAGAAGAAGTAAGGAGGGAGCGACTGGCAGAACTGTTATTGGACAAATGTCTTCAATTGCTTGGAGAGAGGAAGAGGGTGTAAGGCCAGTAGAAGGCGTTGGAACCAGAGAAAAGGTTGAAAGGGGATGCACCTACTGGTCTTTTAGTTACACCCCAACACCAGAAGCAGCAAGTATAGGTATTTGTAGATTTAGGTCTAACATGGATTTTAGAGGAGATTGGTAACTTGAAAAATGTTGTGCTTAATCTGGTGAACATGGTTAATGAACAGGAGACCAACCTATTCAAGGCTAAGCTACTTGAGGCTCATAAGGAGCCTGTTTAAACATACAATTGCAACTCGCCTGTTATGGGTGAGAAAAGGATAACCACAAATGACTTGGCCCCACACCAAGCCAAAGGAAATGCGCATGCTGTTGATAGTAGTGGAATACTTAGGCAAGGGAGAGTAAACAACATGGTGAATGGGAAGGAGAGCACATTGAACATGAAGTTGGGGAACCAGCAAGCTGACCAAGTCAGTCAGCCATCTGTCATCCGCCCAATACATGTTCCTCAAAAGGTGCTATTTAATGTTAAAAGTTAAATCCCAGGTAGTTACCCCATCAGCGACCAGTTCGAGTCAAATAGGTTCAAAGAGAAGGCTACTAGCTATGTGCAACACCCCAAAACTAAGCACAGATATGAGACTGAGGCTACCCACAAAAATACAAGTATACATTGGATACAACACGTATGGGCATGTACCCCTGTCATAAGAGATTGTCCACTGTTCCAGAGGTGTTATGCTACATGGTCATAGGGATTACATCCAAATAACATGGAGGGACGGGGCCTTGGTGCAATAACTGTTGGCTATAGAGGCAAGATGTTATCCTCCAAGGGATACTCATCTCTCTGAGGTTGTCTCCCTATGGTGGATATTGTGGGGGGAGATGGTCAGGTGGGTATGGGGTCATTAAGAAGTGGGAAGGAGGTTATACAGAACTCTCTGGTGGCGGGCTGGAAGACTGATTCGTAAGAGGTCGGTTGACTCCCTACTCCCTTGGCCCCAGGAATATCTACGATGGAACTGGGTAATCAAAGGGGGATGATGTTGTTATTCTGGAATGCTACGGGCATCTAAAAGATCCAGGATGGCTTGAACTAATCCACGGGTGCGAGATAGTCTGCATAAAGGAAACCTGGGCCTTTACT
Source organism: Ambystoma mexicanum (assembly GCF_040938575.1). NCBI lineage: Eukaryota > Metazoa > Chordata > Amphibia > Caudata > Ambystomatidae > Ambystoma > Ambystoma mexicanum. Next base: position 97,551,081 of record NC_090936.1, on the reverse strand, counting down.
TGGATTGACATACAGGGGTACAAATCGTATAACAGCAGGGCACTCGAGGGCCCCAGGGGGAGGCCTTCAGTGGGGACTCCTTACTTTGATAGCTATCGATTCAGGATGGGTAACACAGTGAAGCCAGGATATTACACCAGACCTTCAATTGGTTATTGCTAGAAAAAGAAAGGAGGACCAGACTATGCTTGTTCAACTTGTATAACGGGGCAAATGGAAGCAACCCCATGAACGTTATTATTACTTCAAGAGTTTATAACCTCTTGGGACTCGATTCCATCAGCTAAGTTGCATGTGATTGTCAGGGGCAAGCTCGATCTCCAATTCGAACCACTAAGAGTTGCAGCAATTCAGGGATGATAACAACCAGGAGTGGGATATCCCTGAGCTAATGATAACCCCACCCAAACGGTCCCATAAATATGCTTTGGAGATGGCCAGAGTTTTGTATGGCTTAGACTGCAGGGCGTGTAACGGAAGGAGCAAGGGCGATTCATCAGGGGGATGCAAATACTTTTGGAGTGACTGTTCCTCGTGGATCACATATATCTGGATCCCACTACACAAATGGGACGAAGATGTCGTGACCATAAACTGCTACAATTGGTGCTTTAATTAGGTGGTAAGTGAGAAGCTCATCAGGGGCCATCTGCGCCATTAACGATCACGGAATGCATGTAGTTAAATGGAATTATATAGCTACTGCCGGTTTAAAACGACCCATTTATGCCGGTGCCTTCAATGATATTCCTTTTATTTGCAAGGCCCAATCTGGTGAGAGGGGAATTTTGGCATCATATGACCATATAGTAAAGAGCATAGCGCCGTATTTTATTAAAATGACAGTGGGGGACAAAAGGGAAGAGGAAAGAGAGTAGCCCCTGGTATGATGGAGAATTCAGAACATCCAAGAGATCATTGCTTAATTGTCTTTCCAATAATGGCCAGCTAAACCAGGGTGAATTACGTTTCTGTAGAAATTAATATAAGCCTATAATATGGGAGAAAAAGAAGGGTACTACTATCTTTAGTGGGAAGAACTAAAGGAGGCAGCTGTCGCGAGTTTCTAAAACCTTTTGGAAGCTTGTCTCGGACAACAAGAAAACCTACGACTAACTACATTCTGTTATCCCACCTGAAGACTTAGTCAATTTACTCAGCTGTATAGATGTAATCACACCCTGGAGGAAATAAGCAAATCGGGGAATGGGTTGGAGGGGTTGAAAAGCTCCAGTTCTACTATATCATCATCACTGAAAGAGTTGCATTGTGTAATCTCAAACGCAAAAAGCCACAAATCCTCTGGCCCTGATTGGATCCCTGTAGCTATGATGATGAACCAGATGTATGGGCACTGGTTCTTAACAATTGTTAAGTCCAAGCAAGTCAAAGAATCTTGGCTCAAGGCTCCGATTATCGCCTTTTTTATAAGGGCACAAAGGCCTAGCTTGAAACTATACGCCAATCTACTTGCTGGACAGAACAGGTAAATTATATGCCAAATTGATTTTAGATCATTTGCAACAATTTGTGAATTCAAACAACTTAATCTCTTATCTGCTTGCAGGTTTTTGTACAGTTTTGGGCACTGTAGACCAGTGCTTTCGGTTGTTTTTACTCCTCCAAAAATATACAACATTGAAAAGAATGCGGGTCTTTGCTGTGTTCGTGGACCTACAGACAGCTTTCAATTCCGTCCATGAACAATGGCTGGTCTTGATCAATACGGGATGTACCAGTGGAATTGGTAACTTTAATTTATCTGCCGTATAGCAAGAATGTATTGGTGGTAAGGTGGGGGAAATGCCGGAGAATGTACCGATGAATTTAAGGTAGAGGAGTGTGCTTATTCTGGCCCTTTTGGAAGAGTGTACGATTGGCAACCTTGACCCCCTGAACAACTGTGATCCGGGCATTATTTTTTGCAGATGACGCTGTATTATTGGCAACTTCCCCAATGGGGCTTAGGCGGAACTTGAATTGTTTCATTGATCATTATTCTTGCCTTGGTCTGAAACTAAATAAAACCAAAACAAAGGTTATGGTTTTCAGACCAACAAAAATGAAACCTGGTTTGTTTGACAATCAAAGGGGTTCAATTGGAACAAGTCCCCTATTATGATTATTTGGGAATTAGGTTTGCTGAAATTGGTACTTGGCCACTACAGACAAGCAAATCCAGGTCTGTTCTAGCTAGAAACAGTGGAGTAAGGATATTTTGTCAAACATGGTGAAAGGGCGGTTTCCCCAGCCCTAAACATCTATAAAATCCAATCTGTCCCTGGCGCTTTATATAGAGAACTGTGGGGGTACTGCAAAGGAGACCAACTCAAGAGTATCGAGAATACGTTTTTAAAGAACGTGTTGCTCCTCCTGAAGATTTTCCCGAATGCACCTTTGCAGCCATGAGAGAATCAAGCCTGCTATAAAGCTGTTAAATTGTGACACAGCAATTAACGGTTGCCTAAAATTAAAGCCAGGCGTTAATTATTTGTTTAAAAACTGAGCAAGGATTTGAGATATCTGGATCATATTGCCCCTACTTATGCACATAGATTGTTTTTGGAACTCAGAACAGGTACTTTAAAAACCACAATGTATGGAAAACTTAAAGTCGACCATCGCGAAGTTGTCGGCTTTGTAATTTGAGGATGGAGTCCTTAATGCACTTCTTGCTGTTTTGTGACAAGCTTGTTGTGTTAAGACAGTATTTGATACCACTATTTAGAAAAGCCAGTATTACTTGCCGAATGAAAGCCATAACATTATGCCAGTCCACCAATAACATTAATGATGTATATTTCGTAGCAAAATCTGTGCACCGAGCATGGTTACGGCAGAGCCTATTGGTTAATCACATAAAATAAGAAATGGGGGTAGAACTGCTGTAGTATTCACCGGTACTAATTGTCCATATAACGTTGTGAGCTTGATTTTATATTGTGAATTTTGCTTATTGTGTTTTAGAGGATTTTTATATCACAATTATTAGGTGCTCCTTCCTGTAAAAAGAAAATGAATTGTTTTTATAATTTAACGTGATGTATATTTTTAATCATGTAGTGTTTTATTTATGATGTTTGAATTTTGTAGTATGATTTGCTAATGACAAATGTCGAATAAAGCATATAGGATGATGCTAATAAATCGATCAGTCCTTTCAGCAATGTTTGTGGAAGTCACTGGGCACCCTGTTTGGTCGAGAGTTGTCCTGACACCAAATCAGGAAGAGTCGGCGAACATAACAGATCACTTTTTTAACCTACTTTTTTGCAAGTTTAGTGAAAAGCGGTTTAGCAGTTTCGGGCTGTAGGCATGACTTTTTTTACAGTGCAAGTTGAATTGAATTTCAGGAAGCTTTGGACCCCCTTTACCTTTGTCCTCCCCCACCCGACTTGATGAAACTGATCTGTTTGGTCAATTTATTTTATTTTTTGTTGTTTCGTTGAATAGTGCTAAAGTTATAAGCCACCCAAACAGTGCTTCCTCTGACAGTGTAATTTACCCATAGCTCCGGGGTTGATATCGCTGAGCCTGCTGTAGATAACACTCTCTCCATCATGGTCTCCATCTCCTTGAATATATCTTACTTTTACAAACAAACAAAAAAAACCTACCCACATTGGGGATAAGTTTATTGGCATCTATTCCAAAAAATTTGCTTAATCACAGTCATTGCACCCTGTACGTCTTACAAGTTAAGACCTATTTTGATCTCAAAGTTCTCCTTTGGCTATGGTGGTACTTCGGATTGAAATATATTGCCAGAGTGTTTGTTTTCTATAGTCCCTGCCTGCCAGGAGGGCCTGCCACCCCGAAATATCTGCTACCCAACCTTTAAGGTCTGGCACAGATCCCATGGGTAAGTGTGTATTTGCTTTATCCTGTTTTTTCATAAATCAGTTTATGCACCGAAGTCCACTGAATACTTGCATTCCCACAGCTTTAATAAACAGTATTTTGTAGATATCCTACTTAGTCTCTCTTACAAACAAGAAATCTGTTTCAAACAATAAAGTATCTGCTTCAGACTCTTAGCACATTCCCTTCCATAATAAGCAGAAATATTATGAGAAGCAGATTACAGAATACACATTTATCATCGGTTCCAATTTATTTAGGCTAGACACCGAAATTCTAGAAATGAATAGTCCCACTTTGTATTTTTAAACAGTTGCTTTTGTATCCATTCTTTTTCCCGTTTCCCCAGCTGTGCTTTTGTGTCGTCTTGGATTCTAGGCTTGCTTTTCTTCTGTGAAGCTCTGTATCAACAGACCTTGTCTATAATCTGTTGCCCATATGCCTAAAAAGCTCAGACCATAATCTAGCAGTTCATTTCCAAAAATGGAGTCCTTTCGTTAATAACTGAACCGAATTACTGAATCAGTGTAATACTAAAAGCCTGCCAAGTTGTATAGCGACAACTGAGCTGTGGTTCAAAGTGCAAGTGTCTAGCAAGAAGCAAACCTTTAGTCTTCATATTACACACTAAGCCGTCTAGGGCAGTCATTTATGCATTGGGCTTCTCCTGCGTAGGAGGAAGTAGCACAGCTTTTAGCTTTGAAGTTTATACTAGGCTCTAGCTTTGCTCTGTGTAGGTTTTAGCTATGAGTACCTACTCCACTCGCTGCAGCCATTGGTGAAGTACCATTTTACTACATCTTTTTTTTCACATCATTTTGTAGCTGGTGTGCACAGTCGGGAGTAGGTTAAAGAGGATTTGAGGCCAGAAATGTGAGAGTGGTAGGAGAGGGCAGTGAAAAGACCATTGCACTGAGTTGTACCAGATCCATCATTGTAGTTTTTGTCTTCACTGCGAGCAGAAGCGTACGCCCTACCACCTAGAGTCTGACTTATGAGGCCCTGGAGCAGCATTAGATCATTGAGAGGTACAGGTGGGCAGTGGCAGAAAATGGTTAGCTGAGTCCTCCCCTGCCTGTCCCAACTCCCCTCCCACCCCTTGCTGATTTGAGCCAGAACTAGATCAGTTGGAAGGTACAGTCTCTGCATCTCCAGTGGAGTAGAACGGAGTACGGTCTGTCTTCGGCTGGGGCCTCCCTCTGGAACAGCCTCCCTGCCACTCTGAAACTAGATCCATCTCTGGTTCCGGAAGCACCTCAGGACCTTCCTCTTTGCTTCCGTTTTTGCCCCTCCTCTCCCCTGCTGATCTCTCTCTCTCTCTCGGCGCTGATCTCTCTCTCGGCACTGTGCACCTGACCTACCCTCTGACTTCTGGGCCCCCTACCTGATCACCCTGCCACCTACCTGCACTGCCTCCAGGCAACACCTTGCACTGGGGTCTGTATCTGTAACCATACAGCCAATCCAACCCCCGCTCCCCCACACAGACACACCCTGTCGGGTGCCTTAAACCCATCACTTTGCTGGCTGCACTGCCACTGTTTGTTGCTTTTATTTATTATCTGTTTTTCCTCTGCTCAGCACTCTCCATTTCTCCCTCCATCCTTGCACTTTTCCCCCCTTTCCCTCTCCCATGCACTTGCGCGTTCTCAATGTCACTGGGCCTAGTAAGATCGTTGTTTGTGGTCTCCCTTGCGCTCTCTGAAACACTTGTGTACGAGCGCGATACAGATAAAATATCAATACTGTTGCTGCATGTTGCTGCGGGGATTGAAGGGTCACTAAGGGAAAGGTCACCGGGTCACCCCATTTCTTCAAACTGAGGTATGTGAATCCCTGCCCACGAAGGTTGGAGACTGGCTGGTGAGAGGTGAACCACGTGGTGGATGATCCTTGAGGCATCTACAGTTTTGAGCAGGATTCCATTACTTTTTCGAGTATATATTTAGCTCTGGTCGTTGTGGGCCTGGAACGGGTGGAAGGAAATCTCCCTCATTGACTGTTACATGGGGCAGTGCACTCGTGTCTCACTGGACTATGAACTACTCTAAGGGAAAGGAGCAAAGAGATGGCATGGACCAAGTAGGCCCAGGGACACAACAGGGCAAGCAGAGCAACATTCTATAAATGCTAGTCTTGCAACAACCCCCACACATCTCTAAGGTCACGAGTGGTGGAGATTATGAAGCACTGTACAGGAGTGATGCCATACCTGCCACTAAGGGAGATATTTCCATTATCCTCTGAGATTAAACGAGGGATTACATGTTCCACTGACTTTTCCAAAGCTTTGGGAGAAATGGGGAAAATAGTTTCGGGTTTAGAAGGGAGGGATTCAGAAGCGGGGACCAACTTGTGTGTTGAAGCAAATGATCAAGAAATTCCGGACACATCTGGTCCAGTTATAGGATGAACCGGTTTGCGGCTGCACTGAAATGCAATAATATGGTGGACAGCACTCGGTACATTAGATTCGGGTGCATCCCATTGAATAATCTTTAGAGGGACCTAGAGGGTGGTCCATGGGGACGCAGGTGTGGACTTGAGACAACACTCATTGGGTGTTCACAAAGTATTGCCAGTCGAAAGTATGCCAACATGCTCCACCTTTTTGCACCAAATAATGCATCATGGCTACAGTTCAGAGGGCAAAGCGTTTTCAGTTCTGCTAAACTAATCCAGTTGGTTCAAGATCTGGCCCCATGAACCATATATGTAAAAGGGTGAGACCTGCTGTTAGTATAAGGTGTATTTAGTTTAGTTTATTCATAGAGCGCCCCTAACCCTGGGGTATCTGGGCACTTATACTTGAAAAGGAAGCAGTGGTGTATGCTAAAGTGTGGTTGTTTCTGCCTATCCTGGGCCCTATGGTTGTGCTTTAGTGTTCTATGGTGGTTTTTCCTGTTGCCTGGCATAGTATCAGTTAATGTACCAGACTGCTTTGATCGGACTAGCAATCAATGAGGGGCTGGGTCCTGGGCCCCCATGTTTGGTTGCAAACAGATTGCACTGTATGTGTGTTTCCAGAGGGATTTTGAGGCTCCCCTCTTATGGGATTTATTTTCATTTTTTGTAGGATTTTGCGGTGGTTTGGTTTGAATTGTTCTTTTAGAATGCGCTTAATACCAGGGAACAGTTTCTAAGCGTGAGCCCGGGATTAGCACCTGTGTTACTAGGCAGTGTCTTGCTTCCAAGACGTTGCCCCTGAGCCATCCTCCCGGCCCAGCCAGTTCAACATTAGGATTTGTATGGGCACATCATGGAACAAATGGCCTGGTTGGAAGGTTGTGGGGGTGGGGAGTGATGTGGGGGGGGGTCTCTGCACTCTTTGCAAGCTTTTATATGCTTTCGAGCTCCTGAAGTCTCCCTGAAGTAAAGGCAGTAGAGTTGTAAGTAAAGGGCTGTCTTGCATTTTCATAACTGAGGAGCAAACCTGGCCCCGTTTGCAAGAAACATGAATTGCACTTTGACCAACATAGGCTTTGATCCCAGCTCTGCTGTGTCATTTTTGTGCCCCGCCGGACAGAACGTGATTAGCAATTTTGCAGGCTATCGAAATGTAGGTAAGAGACTAAGGTTGTTGTGGGGCCAGCTTGGTAGCTGTTTGGGGCTTCACACACACACACACACACACACCTAGGTGCCAAGTTATTTACTATGGCCTCAAAGTAAGGACTGAATGGTAGCAGGGAAAGTTCAATGGGCTGATGTCATTCCGAATTGAGCTTTGAAGGGGATTTAAATGTGCATTCAAATTTACCTAATGGATAAATCGAATCGAAAGTGGTGTTCTTTGGCCTAAAGATCTGTTGCTTTTTCAGATTTGAATCAATAATTAAGATCTTTTGTGTATGGTGGTATGCACTAAATGGCACATTAATGTGTAACCCCAAATCTACAAGAGCTAGTCCCGGATGCACTTTTTATTTTCTTTCTCTGGTGTCGTTCAGATACTCTTCTTTATTTATTTTTTTTAGGGACCCTACAATGGTAGATGGAAACACCTTACTACATATTCTGATAATGCCCAGGTTTCAGATCAATTTTGTGGGATGACTTTAAACCTGTTCTCACCGTTTACGTGACTAGATTTGCGGTGGCACGTTTGAAGGGGCCGTATCAAGTTGAGTTGGTTGAATTTGAAACCCAGAAGTATGGGATATGAGATTGTACAGAATGTTATGATGTCCCTCGAAGATGGGGCAGCATAATATCTGAGGACCTGATAATTTTTACTATTTCCATAAAAGCCAGTAATTTGATTGTGGACTTTGGAGCTGAAATGGGGACCATTTGTACAGGAGAAGCCAATATTATTGAATACATCATACCCTGGTTGTTAGGGTCTGTCATGAACTCTTGGACCTAATTGGACTTTTTTTCGGGTCTTCCATCGATTTTTATTTTTTTTTATTTATTATTTTTTTAATTTTTTTTTTTTTCTTGAGTCTGGGAATCCCTGGAGCTACGTGAGTGAAATTGCCCAGGTAATCCAATCGGCCCAGATGTTTCCGGAGATTTGGATTCCCCAAACAATGTCTTTTTAATAACATTTAAAACTCTCAATCAGTGATGGCTATGATTGGTGATTTTCTTTTTCTTGTCACTCTTACTGAAACAGGACAAAGATTCTCATCTGTCTAAGTCTTGCTGCCAAATTGTGGTTCTCAACTATGATGCTCATATTTATTCTAAAACTGGCCAATCGCCTGGCTACAAATCTGCCAGATCTTAACTAAGACTGGGTTTATTAATGGTAGGAAAACCCATTATGTGACCATACTAGTCATTAATGCTGTGAAATCACCTGCCGACAAGGGTCCCCGTTCGCCCTCCTTTTAGTCGACGAAGCAGTCAGCCAAGAGGATTTGTTTTGTTTTTTTACTCTGTAGATTTGGCTTTGTTCCCAAATTTTTCAGTTTATAGTAGCAAATATGACTCCAACCAAGCATCATTAATGGATCCATGTTAATACTCATTAAGAGATCCTATGAAACAAGACAGGTGTCCATTACCACAATTTATTGTGCTCTATGAAGCGGATGGCCCAGTGGATTAGGGAGAATGACTTGGCTATCAGAATACTAAACGCTCTCGGAGATGGCTTTTTGATAACTGTCCTATTGATAAGACACAACTGATTTTCTCCTAGGCTTTCTTCTAGAGTTGAAACACTAAAGGGTACGTTCAGGGTACAAGGTTAATTAAAATGTCTGGTTTAATAAACATTGTAACTACTGATGAAATCTGTGTGCTTGAGCAAGATGGGAGAAACATGGTCTCATGGACTTGGCTATTTTAACAAAATCTGCATCTTTGTAATAAACAGAACATTTCTGTGTTTTTGGCAAATCTGTCTCAGGATTCGAAGTGGAGAGTCTTGGAGATTTCTTGGATAGGTTTGGGTTGATGCCTTTTAAAATTGTTTTCCCCCCAGTGTGCTTTGTCTTTTTCTGTTCCAATGTGTTTCTCACACCCTGACCACCCATAGATTCTAGGGAAGTGTTCCATTGTATCTGGGGGAAGGGCATGCTTGGAGTATCCTCAAATGCCCTCCTTATACATCCAGTAAACTGGACAGGGGTTAGGATTCCACACATCCGGAGTTTCCTGGTGACCGCTCACTTTTTTCTACGGTATAGGCTGGCAGGATTCTTGTTTGCCAAAAACGGGGCATAGTCTAGAGCAGTCAAATCCTGTTCTTTTGGAATCCCTTTTGCGACGGCCTCAAGTCTTTACCGAATAGAGGTGTACGCTTCTTTGGTACTTTTTAAATGTCGAAAGGCAAAACCAGCCAAGAAACATAAAATAAGCCCCTGAATAGAAGTACCAGTCCTGAGCCTGCTTAGAAAACTGGCCAGCGGTCTGTCGCGTCTTAGTCTGGGAAACGTTAGAGGGTTGAAGACTTGACATTTGACTTCTACCTGGGAGGTGGTAATTTACTTCCTGTACTGTGCCACAGTTGCTTTGATCAAGGTATTTTAGAGGGCCTACCAAAAGAGGAGAATCCAGGGTTTGGTTCTGTCCACCAAATCTGAAGCAAGACCTGAGGATGATGGGTTTCCTTGCAAAATCTAAACCCCTGGCAGGAGGGAGAAAATGGTCTTCCTGAATTGGACCTTGAACAAAGGAACAGGATTTGGGGGGTCACTTGTAACCATTTAAGGGAATTGGGAGTGTACCGAATGTTCTACTTGGACAATCGAGGGGCCTAAACAATATAAGTCCCCACAAGAAATGGGAGTGGAAGGTATTGCCTAAGAAAACTTCCAGCATACTTTTTTTTTCTAGTTTCCTGAACTTTTTTTGTTGTTCCCACTTGGAGAATTCATGTGTTGCGTAGGGATAGCCAGGAGGCTAGAGGACTTCGAATAAGTTGGAACTTACTTGACACCGCTTTCGTTAATCGAAGAGGGCGTCTCTGGCGAGACCGACTTTTAAGAGTATGTTCAAGACATTATCACCCTGAGGAGCAGAGAACACCTTGAGAACCCCACTCTTATCCCATCCTTGCAGTAGTTTGAATGTTTCTAGAATGCTTCCCTTGTACCTATAAGTCTTCATTGAACCCAAGATCTTATATTGTGAATCTCAATAAAACATTGTGAAACTGCATTTGGAAAGTGCATGCTCATTGCTTATGCCTCCATACAATATGCAGGTGTATGCTCTTATGCATCCCAAACCTAAAAGCTTACCTTATTCCGTAAGGATGAGCTTAATTCATAAGTGCACCTTCTTGTTCATCTCCAAGGCTTTAAAACTCACTTCCTGATCCACCCTACTTCTCATTACATGTTCATACTATGTAACTGCCATGGATGACTTGCTTCACTTCTAGGTTATTTTTATTTTTAAATTTTTAACAACGCACAGACCCGAGGGTATCACAGCGTTAGGTACAGTAATAGTATGAGAACGAGGGGCATATGCCATTGGCTCCTCTTACCTTGATTGGAGGAGACGGGAAGCTGTTGCGCAAGACCTTCCGTTTCACCCGTTCAATGGCATGAAGGAAAGACTGACTTGTGCAACCTAAACAATGGGAGAGGAGCACTAACATTAATAAACCTAGCCTGCTTCCTACATTTTTCACGATCCACACCACTTGATTGTTTTGAAAATGTCAATTAGCCCGTTATGAGACTTGGTGATGAGTAAAAAAATGTTAGCTATCGATGGCACACACATGACGTGTGTATTACTTGATAGTGTGCACATCAGATCTTGGTTGACATGAAGCTGTAACGAGTGGCTTCCCAGCTACAAGGACATAGGTTTGGGGACAAGAGATGCATCAGGGCCTACCTACTGTTTGCAAGACCTAGAATGAGGGGCAGGGAAATATTGCATTGGTGTGGGTCAATGTAGTAGGATGGCTTTGTATGAACAGATCTGCATTCCACAGACTTGCTGGCAATAGAACGGCACAAAATTAAATGTTTCTTTACACGACTGCTCACATTAGTCCAATAGTCACACGGCTTAAAGGTATAGTCCAGTAAAAAATGTTATTTAAAAAAATAGATAGGCAACATTAAAAAAAAAAAATACTAGCACCTATGTAAAATTTTGAGCTATTCAAGCTCAAAATTCGCAAAAGCAAGCACATGGGCGCATCCATTTTGTGAAATGGATGCCCGCCTGTGCTGGCTTTTGCTTTTGCGACACTAATGAAGGAAAAGCCAGCCAGCTGTAGTAAACAAACGCGGTTGTGTTTCTGCCTAAATCTGCTTTCCCATTTGGGGCTCTCGGGGGGCCCCTGTCATGATGCCTGCTCCCGGGGAGCCGGTTCAAGCCCTAGGTCCCCGAAAGCGGACATCCAGTCCCCAAGGAAGGACCCAGCAACCCCATATTAGGGGCCCTTTGGACAGTGTCCTGGCACCTATGGCGCCAGGCTCATTATGGAAGTGCTTGGGTGTACTTACCTGATGCAGACCATGCTGCAGGATCCCGGCCTCCTTGAGGCCTGAAAGGAACTACTTTACCTGTGGGACTAATTTACCATCCGGGCTTGGTCGGGGAAGGATACATACCTGATTGGAGGAAGGATACATACCTGGAACTTCTTCCAAGGCTATTTAAACCCCACCCGAACAGCCACACGTGTTTCGCGTTGTTCTGCATCTAGCAGCTGGACGCTCACCGTGTCTGCTCCTGCAGCCTGACTTCTGCCACGCCTGCCAGCATCCTGGATCACCTGCAAAGGAAGAGAAGAAGAGAACAGAAGAAGGAAAAGTCCTTACCTGCTAAATCCGCATCCCGGAGACATCTCGCCGACCATCCTGAAAAGGAAGACTTTTATTTAAAAGCTCATCGCGTCGATCGCTGCAGCGCCGCATTCCACTCACCTTTACAGGGCGCCTCCATGTTCAGCGATCATCCGGATTCGCAGTCACGCCCCAGCGCCTAGGGAGAAAAAGACCAGAACAAAAGGTGAGAGAGAGAAGGGAATAAGGAAAGCTAAATCTCCATGTTAAGACTTACCTGTTGATTCATTCCCTCTTCATTTCGGGTCCGCGCCGCATCCTGGCATTTCCGGACCCCGGCTCCTAAGGGGAAAAAGACATCAGCGTTAATGAGCGAATGAAAAGACATTACCAAAAAACGCTCATTAAAGACTTACCTAATTTCTACAAGGATTTCACCTCTCATCTCGGGTCGGTGCCTGTTCCCCGGCATTCTGTACCCCGGCCTCTATGGGGAAAAAGACACTAGCATTAGTACATTAATGCATGGACACAAGGGGAATCTCTTATCAAAAAGCTTACCTCGAAGCCAAGCAAGTTTGGTTCACACCAATCCGAAAATCCAGTGAAGTAACTGGATACCAACGTGCCCCTGCATCAGAAGCAGGATGGAGAGCTCGTCCTTCCAGACCCTAAGAAGGATACTCCTGCGAGCCAGACAAGCCAGATTTGGGGGCCCGGTCCAGTCCGTCTTCCGAACCCTGCGCATCACCTTAGAAGAGGTCACAGCAGCGCGAAGCAGGCCAGCGCCTCCGTGGGAGTCAGGTGAGCGTTACAGCCCCCCGTGGGGAGCCCGAGAGCCCCAAATGGGAAATGCTAAATGCTGCAGTGTTTCTGCCTAAATCTGATTTCCCATTTGGGGCTCTCGGGCTCCCCACGGGGGGCCCCGAGAGCCCCAAATGGGAAATCAGTTGTAGGCAGAAACACAGAGAGAGGCATGTAAACGCAATCGCGTCGTGTTTCTGCCTGTCTTGGCTTTCACTTTGGGTCTCCGGAGACCCAAAGTGATAGCCACAGCAGGCAGAAACACAACACGGTTGTGTTTGAAAACGCTGCGGTTTTTCTTTCCGAGTTTCTCAGGCTCCTCCGAGCCGGAGGAGCCTGAGAAACTTAGAAAGAAAAACTGCAGCGTTTTCAAACACAACGTTGTATTTATGTTTGCGGTCGCTTCAAAAGCGACCGCAAACATAAATACGTTTTTAAAGCTGCGGTTTTATTTATAAGTTTTCCGGGCTCCTCCAGCCCGGAAAACTTAGAAAAAAAAACGCAGCTAGTGCTTATTTTTTAAAAAAAATAAATAGCACTTACCGAGATTCAGCTGCAGCTTTCCTGCTCTGGTCTCCGGTCCCCGTCCTCCGCGTACAGCACCAATGAAGGAAAAGCCACCCAGCGATAGCTTTTGTTTACTACAGCTGGCTGGCTTTTCCTTCATTAGTGCCGCAAAAGCAAAAGCCAGCACAGGCGGGCATCCATTTCACAAAATGGATGCGCCCATGTGCTTGCTTTTGCGAATTTTGAGCTTGAATAGCTCAAAATTTTACATAGGAAGTTTAAAAAAAAAAAAGTTCTAGTATTTTTTTTTTAATGTTGCCTATCTATTTTTTAAATAAAATGTTTTACTGGACTATCCCTTTAATTTCGGTATAGACTTGTAAATGCCAAACTAAGATATACAAATAAAGATGGAAATCTATTTGCGTGCCAGTTGTGGTTTGCATTCTAATAAAGGGGAGCCTTGGACTATGATCCGAGTAGGAGGCATACTTGCTCTGTATGTTTAACAATCTCCATAAACTCATGTTTAATGATTAGGCGATGGTTTCTTCTGCATGTAATCCCATGTTGTGCTGTTGACTGCCAAAGGCCATGTGAAAACGAGCCTTGAGAAATGTGTTATACAGCAAGGCATCCGACCCCTCCCCCAATGCCCTCACACACATCTTCCATGTTAGTGAACCAATATTTTTCCCTTCCACTCGCCCTTGCTCTTGTAAACAGAGGTAATGTGTATGGCTTCCCAAACCCATGCTAGCTTCCGCAATCTGGTTAAAATCCTTGGCATGACATTTGTAGAATAACTTAATAAAATGGTCATGATGCAGGGCAAAGCGGATGTGTCTGAGCGGGGTCCATGTGAGGGATAAAGCTGAAGTCTAGAGTCAAATAATAGAAAGTATTTCACATCTCGTGGCTTTAAAGTAAACCTGGTGTCTGCCTGGTTTAAATAGTGGTTAGATACTGTTCCTAATCGGTTTTGGAACCAAACAGTTATTAGAATATTGCCACTATAGCCTTATGGATCGACGAAGCAGTCACTATCGCTGGAAAATGACTAGTCACCCACTTTTCGCCCTGGGCCATAATTTGGGGAAGGGTTGTTATCCTAAGCGATTACCCCTTTCAAGGTCTATAAGCCTTTTCGCACATGGTAGTGGTAGCAATAGATGTTTTGGCATTTTGGTGGAGAAGAAAAAAATGTCTTTAATACTGGATAAAGGACATGGGCAACTTAAATGTGGTTTTATTTTGTAGTGTTGAAATAACATGGTTGTCCTCATATATTAAGCATTTTAATTGCAAACTTGATTGACCTGAAATGGATCTAACACGAGCTTGCGTTTCATGTAAAAGTAAACTTTTTTGCTAGAAGAAAGGAAAATAATGTTCACATGTTTTTAGCCTTCTTTCATGTGTTAAAAAGGGTCTTGCAGCAAAAGCCACTTCGATAATGTGGGCTTTTGTTCATACATGAATAAGGCTTTGTGGTGCACTGTGATGGTGTTATGTATACAGACACATTAAACAATGGAAATACTTAAGTTGCCTTCTCTTTTTTTTTTTTTTTTCATTGCAGATCCAGTCCCCGGAGGCTGCAATTTAGAGTTCAGTTTGGATACTGATCCTAATCTTTACCTGGAATATAATATATATGAAACGATCGTGAAATTTGCCCCAGCCAATTTGGGATCTGCCAGGTATGTGTCAGTAGAATATTCACATTTGCTTTTGGGAAATGGAAGGCTTGAGAGAGAAGCTGGCCTACAGAAAGGTGAGCAGCGTAGGATGTGTGCCCTCCAGCCAGTCTGTCTAATCTCAGTGCCCTAAATGTCATACAATTGAAACCTGCCCCACCCCCCCTTTTTTTTGTAGCACAGCTGGCTTTAAATGCTTGGGCATGGAACATGTGATTTTGAGGTGTAATACTTGACATCGAAGCGTTGGTGCACAACAGTTTTTAAGAAGTACCGCCCTTCCAGTAGTGACCCAGACTACCTCTCTAAACACCCCACTCAGAGTCTGGTGGTACAGGCAGCTACCGCAACCTCTAAGCAAGCAGCTTACCCTAACATCCCCCCAGATGCGGACGAGAAAAGAGTAGCTGGATGGGCAAGGAAGGTAGTTTCTCAAGGGAGTATGGCGCTCAAATCGGCCAACTCCACATGTGCCCATGCAAAATTTACATTCTATGGGACTGCACATCAATGGCGGCAGAGCACATTCCCGAGGGGGATGAAGGAGACGGGTTCCCAGCCACAATTAGAGATGGCAAAGAAGCAATGTGAGAGTCTCTTAAGTCAGGTGTGGATACTGCTGACCGCATCAGCAGGGCCATGGCTACTAGCACCGTTATACCCAGATTTGCATGGTTGAGAAAGTCAGACTTTGCACCGAATGTGCAATCCAGACTCCTCAACATGTCCTTTGACGGGGCTCACCATTTTGGCAACAAGGCTGATGAGGGCCTTGAGAAGTTGCAGACCTCAAAGGCGGCATCCAAATCTTTAGGTGCCGCTATTAGGCAGCCTCAGCCTTTTTGCCCTAGTGGACAGCCTTAGCAGGGTAGATTTTTCCACTACTACTCAGTTGAAAGAGCGAGGGGAATGGTTGGTCAGAGGCCAAAGAAAGTTTCCCGTGGTGGACGAGGGAGAGGTGCGAGGCCAGCTCAAGCAGGGGCATATTTCTCCAGCATGGGGTCTGGCATGGATTCACATGCTCATGAATATTCCCCGTCGTCAGGCTGGGAATCCTCGGTAAAGAAAAAATCTGTATCAGTTTCGTTTCTGATCTGTCTTTCTTAGTAGTAACCAATCGCTGATCTCTGGGTCATACTGCCCCCAGCCAATGACTGCCCTCTCCCTAAGCCCCGCCTCTGGCAGCCATCCTCAGATTTTTACCGCATGCTCAAGTGTTGGGAGTCCTCGTGTTTAGCTCTTTTTTACTGCGTTTTCACGCTTTTTTAGGAGACTTTCATTTTTTCGGTTTAATCGAGCCTCAAGGTCCACCGTTTCTACTTCCGATAATGGATACCCATTTCGGAATACTTCTACGCCCCTCAAGGGTGAAGTTTTCGTCGAGTTTACACTTCTTGGAGGATTCCGGAAGATCTGCGGCCTACCTCTACGGACATGGCCCAGGACAAGGTAAGCTCGACGCCCGGATCCAAGCTGTTCAGGAACTGCCCTGGATGCGGATTATATAACGTTTTCAAGGATGACGCGCATTCGCGATGTCTCTACTGCCTTCATGAGGACAAGACGCACGTGGAGAAAGACTGTGCTTTCTGCAAGAACCTTTCGGAAGGGACCAAACAAGACCATCGTTCCTGCCTCGCCACCTGGCTGGAGAAGGGCACAGCAGGTGAAAAGGCGAAGAAGTCTGAGCGGGCTTCTAAGTCCTGTGAGGGCGCCCCGGCGACGGGGGCCCAACAGAAGACCAAGCACCGCGAGTCCGCGGGCACCGGGAGCGCCGAAAGGTCGGGCTCTTCGGTTGCCAAGCAGGGCGCTACTTCCCCAGCACGTTCGACCACGAGCCAGCGCTCTGGTTCGGGGAAGAGGAAGTCCGAGAAGCTGGAGCGGACCCGGTCGATCTCGAAGGGGGAGCGAGGCGCTGACCCTCCCCACAAGGCGAAGGCCCAGGACACACTTAAGGTGGTGAGGGCTTTGATCCACCCGGCTAAGGCCTCTACCGAAGTGGTCGCTGCAACCCTGGCGGAGCCGGCAGAGACTACGCCAGTGGAAACTGCCTCTGGGCCCAGAGTATCCCTGCCACCGCAGAGGGAATCCTCTTTCCAGCCCATCGCTAAGACCCCCGTGAAGCCCCTGGCTGAAAAAGAGGGGGGGGGGGTGGCCATTACAGACTCGGTATCAGCCTCTGAGGAGGAACTGGTAGAAACCGAGAAGGGCCTCAACGAGAGGTTCATAAGCCTCAACGAGAAGTTCGAGAAGGTTCGATCCCAGGGGACGGTTCCCGCTGACGTGATCGAAGATAGCAACGATGAAGACGAACAGGGCCCAGTGGAGCAGCCATCCCGTCCGTCGCAGCCATTGCCCAAGCCCCAGGATAGCTCAGCGGCCATTTTATTGGCAATCTAATCCTTATGTACCGAGATAAGGACGAGATTACCACGCACCCCGACGGAGGAGCCAGAACCAGGACTGTCAGGAAGCCCTCCGAACAAGCGGAGGAGAGTCCATCCCGCTCCGCCCTTCGTACCTGCGAGACGGGGGACCCCTGATTTCCCCCCCCCCTTATCCGGACCCTAGAGAGGATACGGCGACGGATACAGCGACGGGGACGGACGATGACGGCGGCGATGACACCACGGACATCCCGTCATCACCACCCCCACCCCGCCCCGCGGGCATCGCCAGCCGACGAGGTTGGCTCTTTCCATGCCATGATAACCAGGGCATCCGAGCTCTTCCAGCTCTACCCTGATCAGAAAAAGGAGGGGTTTCTGTACCAATGACGAGAGGCCAAGAGGAAGATGGTCCTCGCGGTGCCTTTACTCGACAACATCTTGGACGAGGGGCTTGCTGTCCTCAAGAACCCTTCCACGACACCCGCCAAGAGGAACAGGTACAAGTAGAAGTACCGAGTCCCCGATGCTGCCCCCTTGTGCCTCAGGGCCCAGCCCACGCCGGACTCGGTCGTCTCGGCAGCGGCTAAGAAGGAGGCAGCGGGCGCGGCGGCTTCAATTTCCACTTCCCCGCCGGACAGCGAGGGCAAGAAGTTGGACTCTGTGGGACGACGAGTCATCTCGTCGGCAGCGCCAATTAAGGCGGCCAATCCCTTAGCGATCGTAGCCCGCTACGGGGCTCCGGAGTGTACTCAAGGTACTTCCTCGTCAGAAAGAAAACAGACGGTTGGCGCCCCATCCTGGACCTGCGTCGGTTAAACAAATACATCAAGGTGCAGAAATTCAGGATGATCACCCTCCAGCACGTGCTGGGACAGCTGGAGGAAGGCGACTTCCCATCGTCATTGGACCTGGAGGATGCCTACTTCCACATCCCCATTCTAAAAAGGCACCGGAAGTTCCTCAGGTTCGTGGTTCAGGGACGCCACTACCAATTCAGAGCCCTACCGTTGGGATTAAAGTTGGCACCCAGGGTTTTCACCAAGTGCCTGGCACCAGTGGCGGCGCGGCTGCGCCTGCAGGGGCTCCACGTCTACCCCTACCTGGACGACTGGCTAATCCGGGCAAGGACAAGGGAACTCGCCATCGAACATACGGCGAGGACCGTCCGGTTACGCACAGAGCTGGGGTTCGCCATCAACTACCCCAAATCCCACCTGGTTCCATCGCAAGTAGCACTGTTTCTGGGAGCGAAGCTCGATACAGTGGGGCAATTGGCCTCCCCTTCAGAGGAGAGGACCAAAACCATCCTGGGCAAGGTGCAGCGCCTGTTAGCCACGGACGTGGCCAGGGTGAGGTCCATCAAGTCCCTTCTCGGGATGATGTCCTCATGTATCTACCTTGTAACCCTTTGCAGGGGACTTTCAGGAGACTGTGACGACGGACGCCTCTCTGGAGGGTTGGGCCCACACCGGGGATCTCCACGCAAGAGGTCTGTGGCTCCCGGAGGAGAGGTCTCTCCACATCAACATCCTGGAGCTCTGAGCAGTGTTCTGGGCCCTCAAGACGTTCCTTCCGTCCCTCAAGGACAAAGTGGTGAGGATCTTCACCGACAACACCACCACGATGTTCTACATAAGGAAGCAGGGGGGCACCAGATCCCCAGCCCTATCCAAGGAGGCCCAGGATCTGTGGCACTGGAGTGGGAACTACGCCAGGATCAAGTGGATGGGCTCTTCCAACGATGGGGCAAGCCCCAGATCGACCTGTTCGCGACGGCGACGAACTCCAAGTGCCAGAGGTTCGCCAGCAGGTTCCCACAGCCGAGGAGCATGGGCGATGCTTTCTCGTTCCCTTGGGACGGCCTGTTTCTATACGCGTTCCCTCCGTTGCCGTTGCTGCTCCGCCTCATCAATCAGCTCAAGAAGTCCAGGTGTAGGATGATCCTCGTCGCACCGGCGTGGCCAAGGCAGCTCTGGTTCCCGGACTTTCTGGACTTGTCAACGTCCCCACCAGTCAAGCCACCGGCGGACGCGGATATTCTCTCCAGAGGAGGAGGCGCCATTCTCCATCACGACCCACAGTCGCTGAACTTGCAGGCCTGGCTCCTGTGGCACTAGAGTTTGGAGGGTACGATATACCGGCTGATTGCAGAGAGGTTCTTGCAAAGGCTAGGGCGTCCTCAACTCAAGTGTTACGGTCATAAATGGAAGAGGTTCTCTGTCTGGTGCCGTGCACAGAAGATTAACCCTCTGGGGATTACGGCCCCTCAAGTACTGCCGTACCTACTGTCGCTGGCCAAAGCTGGACTGGCTCACGCCTCCATCAAAATACATCTGGCTGCCATCTCCCGATATACCAGGACTACGGGACGGGCGTTCTCGTGGTCTCACCGCCTGGTGAAGGAATTTATGAAGGGACTATTCCGATCGTTCCCGCCGGTGAAGGCTCCTGCCCCGGCGTGGGAGCTTAATGTGGTGCTGACCAGGCTCATGGGGGGGGGGCCCCATTCGAGCCTATGCATTCGGCGCCTTTAAAGTTCCTGTCGTGGAAGACAGCGTTCCTCGTGGCCATCACCTCCGCACGACGAGTGGGAGATCCAGGCCCTATCTTGCAAGCCTCCATACTTGACTTTTCATGACACGAGGGTGGTGCTGAGGACGCACCCCTCCTTCATGCCCAAGGTGCCGTCGAACTTCCACCTCAACGAGCCTTTGGTGTTACCAGTTTTCGTCCCGTCGCCTTCGACGCCTGCCGAGAGGACTTTGCACTCGCTGGATGTATCTAAAGCACTGAAGTTCTACGTGGACCGCACAAAGAGTTTTCGGAAGACGTCACAGCTGTTTGTGAACTTTGGGTCTGTGAATCAAGGGAAGGCTCTCTCGAAGACTTCCATTTCCAGATGGCTCTCCGGCTCCATCATGTGCTGTCACCGGTTGGCAAACCGACCGCTGCCTGGCCGTCCGAGAGCCCATTCCACCAGAGCGATCGCAGCTACCACGGCGTTCCTATCTGGTGTGCCCCTGCTGGACATATGCAGGGCTGCTACGTGGAGGTCGACGCACACCTTCACGAAATTCTACTGCGTCGACCGGGATTCCAGGGAGGAGTCCAGGGTCGGCCAAGCAGTGCTGCGCAACCTGTTCGCCTGAGGTGAGCCTGGTGAGGAGGTAAGATGCTTGATGTTGAGTTGATGTGATGCTTAATGTTGAGCCTTTGCCACCTCCCGTGGTTGTGCATGTGTGTACTGCTATGTATTCTTTATTCATGAGCATGTGAATCCATGCCAGACCCCATGCTGGAGAAGGAACAAGTTACTTACCTGTAACTGTTGTTCTCCAGCATGGGTCTGGCATGGATTCACATGCGAACCCTCCCGCCTACCCCTCTGCGGCTCTTCACTTGGTCATACTGCCACTTCACGTGCTTCCAAATCTGAAGATGGCTGCCAGAGGCGGGGCTTAGGTAGAGGGCAGTCATTGGCTGTGGTCAGTATGACGCAGAGACCAGTGATTGGTTATTACTACGAAAGACAGATCAGAAACGAAACTGATACTGGTTTTTTCTTTACCGAGGATTCCCAGCCTGATGACGGGGAATATTCATGAGCATGTGAATCCATGCCAGACCCATGCTGGAGAACAACAGTTACAGGTAAGTAACTTGTTCCTTCCTTACCATCTGCCACTGCATCAGCCGCCTCAAACCCTCTGAAGTCTTGAGTCACAACTCACCAGTGGTGGGCAGACTGTCTCACCATCTTGAAGAATGGCGAGACATTACTTCGGATGCTTCGGCATTGGAAACCATAGCCCATGGGTACTGCCTTCATACAGAGACCTCCGAGCAATCCACCGGTGAGCTTTTCTTTAAGCATTCCAGATCCGCTCCTTGTGCAGGAAATTTGAACCCTGCTAGAGAAAGGTTCTATAGAGCCGGTGCCTGTAGCGGAGAGTAACAAGGGATGGTATTCTCCATATTTCCTAATGCCCAAGAAGGACGGAGGACTGAGGCCCATCTTGGATTTGACTAGTTCCTCAGGAAGGACAAGTTCGAGGTGGTCCCTCTTTCTCAGATCCTTCAGACCCTCCAACTCCAGGATTGGATGGTGTCATTGGACCTTCAGAATGCTTATTTATATGGACAAATCCATCTCGAGGACAGAAAATACCTGAGGTTTGCAGTTGGCGGTTCTCATTATCAATTTTGAGTTCTGCCATTCAGGCTGACCTCTGTCCCAAGGGTTTTTACCAAACTGATTACAGTTTGGCAGCGAGTCTCAAGAGAGGGGGGGATTCACGTCTCTACCTCTATCTGGATGATTGACTGATCAGGGCGCGTTCTCCCGAGCAAGCCTTGGATCATCTCAACGTCACCTGCCGCTATCTTTACAGACTGGGCTTCTTCCTCAATTACAAGAAGTACCATATGACACCTTCTCAAAAGCTCCAGTTCATCGGCGCTGTTCTGGATACATCCTTGGTAAAGAGTTTGCCACCCAAGGTGAGAGCTCAAGACTTCCACAGATGGTCAACACATTTCATCAAAGTGCCCAGCGTCTCCCGGCCTAAGATTTTTCTTTTTTGAGGTTGCTCAGCTTAATCACATCTGAATCTTTCTGGTGCCAGAGGCCCACCTAAGAATGAGATCCCTTCAATGGGCTCTCGGAACACAATGGTCCCAGTTCTCAGGAAAAAGGTCAGCCCTACTTCGGGTTTCAAACTGCATTGCACAGGATCTTCTCTGGTGGGCTTGTTAGGACAACTTTCTGAGGGAGAACCCTTTTGGCAATCAAGGCCAGAGATAACAGTAGTGACGGATGCCTCACTGATGGCCTGGGGAGCCCACACAAACGATCTGACAGCGGGGGTTGGTCTCCATCGGAGTCCAAACACATTAACCTTTTGTAGCTGAGGGCAATCAGACTAATACTGAAGGCCTTCCTGCCCTCTGTGCTGGGAAAGAATGTCCTGATAATGACGGACAACACAGTGGCCATGTACTATCTCAACAAGAGAGGTGGTGTAGGGTCACTACCACTGTGCAGAGAGGCAATGCAGCTCGGGTATTGGGCAATTCAAGAAGGAATCTCTTTATTGGCAGTTCACCTAGCTGGAGAAGAGAACACTGCGGCGGATGTTCTGAGCAGGCAGAGCAGTGTCTCACGAGTGGGAACTGGCTCAGGAAGTCCTTCAAGAGATCTTCACCCTTTGCGTAGCCCGTCAGGTGGATCTGTTCGCAGCCAGAAGTGCGAACGGTACTGCTCCAGGGAATTTCCTCCAAGAGGACATCCCGGGGATGCGTTCATAGTGCACTGGGAGTTTCCACTCCTGTAAGCGTTTCCTCCAGTCACTGTCACGTGATCAGGAGGTTGAGAAAGTTCGGGAAACACATGATCCTAATTGCCCTGCATTGGGCCAGGAGGACGTGGTACCCGGACATTCTGGACATGGCCATCTTCCCTCCAATACGTCTTGAACCGAGAGAGGACCTTCTCTCATGAGAGGAGGGT
This sequence comes from Ambystoma mexicanum, assembly GCF_040938575.1. Taxonomy (NCBI): domain Eukaryota; kingdom Metazoa; phylum Chordata; class Amphibia; order Caudata; family Ambystomatidae; genus Ambystoma; species Ambystoma mexicanum. The sequence continues at coordinate 97,528,100 of NC_090936.1, read as the reverse complement.
CAGGTTCTCCATCAAGAGGTCAAAACACTTGGCCTTCATGCATGGTTTCTGAGATGCTGGGATACAAGTATTGGGACCTCCCGGATGATATTGAGATTTTGCTTTCGGCCAGAAGGCCAGCAATAAAGTCTTTGTGCCGTTGGAACAAATTCTGCAACTGGTGCAGAGACAAGAATGTAGACCCTTTTCTTTGCAAAACACTGGAGGTGTTATCCTTTCTACTATCCATAGCTAATCTGGGGCTCCAGGTCAATACTATTAAGGTCTATTTGGTGGCGCTATCCATCTTTAAGCATTTGTCTGAAGAACGTTCATATTTCAAGATTCCACTGGTGACACAATTTTATAAAGGGGCTCACCAATGTGTTCCCTCCATCTCCTTTCCATTTTGTGACCTTAATCTGGTACTAGAATTTCTAATGTGTGCACCCTTTGAACCTTTACACTAATGCCAATTAAGTTTAACCTTTAAAACCATTCTCCTGGTAGCTCTAATTTCAGCCCGCAGAGTGAGTGAATTGCAGGCACTTTCATCCAAGCCACCCTTAACTATCTTCCACAAGGACAGGCTTGTTCTGAGGGTTAAGCCTTCATTCTTGTCCAAAATCATTTGATTTTCACATAGGGCAGAAAATGGTTTTACTTTTTCTATACCCACCTCATCCTTGTAAGGAGGAGGAGAGATTACACAGGGTGGACCCTCATAGAGCTCTGAGCTTTTATATATCTACGCTGTCAAAACTTTGCATTGACAATCAGCTTTTCATTGGCTATACAGGCCACAAGCCGGGTCAGCTGTTACGAAACTGACTTCATCCAGTTGGATCATTCTGGCGATTTCGAAATATTAGACTGGCAGGCAAGGATACTCCTGAAGGATTAAGGGCCCATTCCACCAGGGGCATGGCTACCTCTACAGCCCTGCAAAGGGGTGTACCCGATAGAGTATTTGTGAGGCAGCAACGTGGTCTACTATTCACACATTCACAAAATATTGCTACCTGGAGTCTTCCATTGGTCAGGATGGGCGCTTTGGAAAAGCTGTCTGGCATTCAGTTCATTAACACCTTTAGATGTGTACTCCTCCAGCAAATCCGGTCCGATAGCACAGCGAGTAGAGCACTCGCTTTGACATCTGTGCAGAGCCTGCTGAGGTTCGAATCCCGGCAGGGCCAAACTCAGCCTTTCATCCTTCCGAGGTCAATAAATGAGCACCACACACCGTGGGTAATAATAAGCAGCGCTCCGATACCTGAGGGTTCGTAGCGCTATATAAATGCTAAATTATTATCATTATTATTATTTATTCTGCTTTGGGAGTCTATCAAAGATGAGGAATACGTGGGAGGACACAATCCATTCGAAGAACAAGTTACTTACCCCTGGTAACGTTCATTCGACTGGATGTTCCTCCCATGTATTCCTCATTGCCCTGCCAACCTACCCCACAGTAGAATTTCCCATGCAATTACAGCTTTCGCTACTTCGTAGTTGAGTATGGTCAATCCCGAGGTTATGCTGGTACTTTTACTGTAAGAAACAGAACTGAAGCCAACAGCACTGCATGTGCTATATATGCCTTCGATGACGACATCCTTGAGGCAGAGATCTCAGAGGGACATAGTCGACTGTATAGCCCTCTGCCACAAAAAGAAATTCCAAAACAGCAGAAGCTAGATATCGAATATCAAATATGAGGAATACGTGGGAAGAACATCCAGTCGAAAGAACGTTACTTTCATCTACAGCCACACCTAAGAAGGTTTAGCCTGCCTAGTCTTTTGCAAAATAATGTAGGCACAGCAAGAGGCCATTCTTCACGACAGTTGACCAATAACATCAGTGTTAAATAGTCTTGCCATTTGTACAATGAAAGACTGCTTCTCCAATGCATCTATGGTCCTGGTGCTTTTAATAATCCCTGTCGAAGAAAATTCCCAAGTCAAATGCCTACTTTACATGGAGTATGATGCCATTGGTGTTTTGCTGGTTAGTAAAATTAATTTCTAGAGTTGCTGACTTGGGAAACATCCTCAGGGTACCACTTGCTGGTATACTGATTTTCCTTGATGGGTAATTGGATGTACTATTCTCCCAATCTTCTAATGTGTTAAGCAGTTAATGGGGAGGTAGGAACTGAAGTTAGAAGGGTGTTTATTAGTTTGTGCGACACTGACAAATCCCTTTGGGAGGCTGCGAGGCCTGATTGCCACAACGTGTTCATGTTTTTATTACAATCTTTCAGAGCTTGCTCTTAGATTCAGTATAATTTCCTTATCAGGCCTCTCTCAATGCCTTCTTATTCAAGTGGAACTTTAGTGCAAAACCACTTTTACTAAATTAGGCTATGGCATATTTAAGAATTTCTTGTATACCTCTTCATTTCTTTTTACACATTTTTGGAATGTAGGAAGTCTAACTTTCCTCTGAACTGGTCTCCCCTTTTTTTGCAACATTTGTCCAGTGGCATACTTTTGCAATCTGGAAGAAGCAGTACGTGGTGTTGCCCAAATTGAGGCAAAGCAATCAAAGATCTGTTACATTGAACTTTGGGGTTGATGTGGAATATAGAGGGAACTTCAGGAGCGAGTCTTCCAGCAAACCTGGTTATCAAAGGGATATCACTAAGGCAGACCTTTTGAACTCCGAATGGGTTCCATTGGGCCCAAAGCATTTGAACCATTAATCCCCAATTACTTTTTGGGGTTGGTGCCGTCAACAGAAAAATTTGAGCTGTCATCTAAATTTTAAATTACTGTTGAAAAAAAATGTTTTAGACCATTTAAGGTCAATAGTGGGTAGATTAATATTAGCCAATTGAGAGGATGTGCCTGTTTTATCAACATTTGTATTAAATCTTAGTTTGGATGATTGTCATGCCCGTTATCCACTATCCGACAATTGTGTAGAGCAGCCGGTTAACTTGCATATAACAAAGATTAATTTAAGGGGCCAGAAGGAGTGTCTTTTCAGCAATGAATGACACATTTTGGACAGTGTTTTCTTGATTTATATAAAAGGCGATTTCCGAGTTTGTCACATGCTAAAACAAAGCAATTATATCATTGTAGGTGTCTAATTGATGAACATCTATTGTGTGTTTTGTTAATGGTCGGATAGAGAAGGGAGTAAAAGGTAAGGGCAATGTAAAATGGAGGATGATTTTGGCTCTTTATTAAAGAGTAGTGGCACTGCAAATCCCTGCCCCGTAATATCCCTCTTGGTTTCAACAGTTGTGCGCAGTATCACGGCATGGTTCATCCCTATTTGATGTACACTAAATGAAGTGTATCCGAAATGAATATGGTGCAAATGCTGCCTTAGATTACAAATTTCACGCAGAAGCGTGTTTTCTGGGCCAGCATCTCCTTATTGGTTTGTGCTAAAGGACTTTTTGGAGTTGGCAGCAGTATTAATGTGTTGCCCATCTAAAAAGGAGGGATGAAGACTTTCTTCAGGAGTAGAGAACCAAAAAGGTGGTTTAGGAAATTTGAGCAATTCCTGCAATGCACTTTGGGAGGCTAGGGTTTCCTTGCATACACATTAGGGGACTGGGTTTGCACAGAGGGACTGAAACTATACATATTTGCTCTTGCGGTTTTCTACAGTGCTTTAGGCATAAATCATCTGCAGATACAACCATCAGAAATGCTTTTACGGTAGGTAATGTACATATGTCTCAGTATCAACATTTTCTTTGTTTTTTTGGTGTTTGTATTTTATTGAATTAAAGCGTCAGCTGAACCAGTCTTAATCAGTAACAGATGAGATTAGAGTTTCATTACACTGAACAAAAATATAGCAAAATAACCTTTTGTTCAGGATGTCGACATAACCGCACTCATTTGTTCAACATTCAAGCTGTAGTACACAACTCTCAAGTTCACAACTTTGTATTCCTTGTCACGGGGGCCTCTGCCATATATTGGTGCATAAAGACCGTCCTCCTGTCTCATGATCAAACCTTTCATCCGATTCAGCTGCGCAACCCAATTATATAGACTACATTTGAGACCCCTATGGCCCTCTTTACATTACCTATAGATTTGTTTAATAAAGCCACTTGGTCTTTTTTTCGGTTCTAGACAGCCTGAAATCCTACTGTTCATGCAACTTGCAACCCTGCCAATAAAAGGGGCTGCCCAAAAAATACTTTTTTGACAAGTCTTTTTGCCCAGGTTCACTCATCCATGTTTGGGATAATTGGGAAATTGGACAACTGTTTGATTTATCCTAGGTTTTGAGTTACACACAGTGGTAGCTCTAGAAATCGTTCCCAAAGTCCAGGACATCAAAGACTAGGCTGTTCAGCTTTTTCTCATTCAAACAATGACTGACCCAGTCCTTAATTGAGCACAGGCAAATAATTTTACGTTGGGCGCAGAAGGCTCTGCCAAATATGCTACTATATAATCGGCATACAATGCAAAACCAGAGATAATTCCTGCTCATGCTGTACCCTTTATGTATGTGAAGGAAGGATGCTTGCATGGAGGGAGGCTTGACAATTATTCATTGGCACGCATTAGCAATACCTGGTGTGTTTGAGGAAAGCTTGCCCCTGCCCCCCCCTCCCTGCCTGTACTATTCCTTTTCTGTAGGTGACAACCGTGCACTATTCTGGCTCCTGATGTACCCGTTATACATGGAAGTAAAGGTTTTACTGACCGTTATGCACCGATGGGCCTGGTCTATTGTATACATTTAAGTTGTGTATAAAGTGGTCATGTTCAGCCCCCTTCACCACTTATTGTGCTCATTCGCAGCCTAGATGTCATGATCTCTGCTTCCAAAAGGTCAGGGTTTTCCCAACTCCCTTGGAAGCAGATCCATAACCCAGGTTCCGAGTGCCAACCAGTCCCAATTGGGACCTTTTGGACCCAGTCCTGGCGCCAGTGGCACCAGGCTCATAAATATGCCCAGTCCCAGCGCTGGAAGCGCCGGGCTCATAATGCTTGGGTGGACTTACCTGCAGCAGACCATGCTGCTTACTTGCCTGCCAGTTGAGCCTCTGATCCTCTTCTGTTTGGAACTACTTTTCCTGTTGGGTGGGGCAGGAGCCACTCCCGAGGTTCAGAACACTGGAACTCTTCTGGAAAGCAGGAACTCTTTTCTTACCTAGGCGTGGCTGTGGAAGGAGGCACCTAAGCACTACAGGAGGCTATTTAAACCACACCCGATGGATGAATCTTGCTTTGTGTTATTCTGCATCCTCTGCAGCAGAACGCTCATCGTGTCTTCTGCATCTGATCCTGGGCCTAAGGAAAAAGGCTTACCATCCTGAATCCAGTCTTCAGCAACACCTATAAAGACAAGAAACAGGTTAGCATTACGGTCTTCAGTGACAGCTCTTCACTTACCTGGTCCATCGGCTGTCACCAACGCCTCGCGCTGCATTCCGACATCTGAAAGACAAAGGCTTACCTACTCTTCGTGCGCTCCGGAGGTCTTCACACTGCATTCCGGCATCTGAAAGACAAAAGCTTACCAACTCTTTGCACGCTCCGGAGGCCTTCGGCGCTGCATCCCGCATCTGAAAGACAAAACAAGGTGCGTTTAAAGACATTGGGGAACTTTAATACTCACGTGCCATTATTCCTTTCCACATCTAACCCAGTGGGTATTCCGGCACCCTGCAGCCGCTCCGAACTTGTACCTGCAAAATAAAAAGACAGTTAGAGCGCATCGTGAAGCAGGCAACAAGCGCTTACTTACGTTCTTCCAGGCGCTTCTATTCATCACACGGGCTCCATCTTCAACTCACTTCAGCCCGTCATCCACCATCGCCGGAACCCTGCAAAACAAGAGACATCATTACTAAAGACTTTAAAGACATTAGAATTACTCGAAACTTACCGTTCGTGCAGTAAACGACGGACAGCAGTCCTCTGAAGTCAAGAGGCCTGCTCCCCTTATCCAGTGAAGAAACTGGTTACAGCACCCTGCCCCGAGGCAGATGGAGAGCACGGCGTTCACTTACCTAAGGTGAGAGCGTTAACCTTCGGGGTTCTACAGGAGAAGAGAAAGGGAAGAAGAGAGAGACATTCAATAACCCAGTTCATTAATCCCATATTTTCTATCTGCAGACATCTTACCCTTCGAGTCAGACATACAGTGCCCAGAGGTCCAGCCCAAAGAGCCAGCCGTGTGTTACACATCACCTTTGAAGATACGGTATACGCCCAGTCAAGACCGGCGCCTCTACGGGAATCAGGTGAGCGTTACAGAACACAAAGCCTACCACAAAACTCCCGTCCAGGCGCTATGGAAACCTCGGATACCGACCAACTAGCCCAGTTACTTGGGGAACTAAGGGCAGAAGTGCATGCAGCCCGTCAGGAAACGAACGCTCTAAGAAGGGAACTGATTATTTCCAAGGAGCGAACAGATGATCTCGCTAGACAATTGCTACAGTCACAAGCCGGACAGACCCCGTTACCCGCATCTGGGGGAAATCTTCCTTCTACATCCTCTATGAATCCAGTGCAGATCAACCTACCTGGGAATGTACCTCTGGCTCCGCCCGAACGATTTTCTGGTGACCCAAAGAGGTTTGCAGTATTTATCAATCAGTGCCGGTTGCATTTCTTATGCCGGCCAGCAGCCTTTCCAACTGATCAAGCTAAAGTAGCTTTCGTGCTTTCGTACCTTAGTGGCAATGCGGCAGAGTGGTCGATCCCTCTAGTAAATCAAGATGATCCGGTCCTCCATGATTTTCAAGCTTTTCAGCTCAGTATGGAAAAACTGTTCGCAAGACATTCACAGGGGCAGGCCTTGGACAATGAGCTTCTTTCGTTGCGACAAGGTAATCAAGACCTTTTGGCTTATATTGCGTCTTTCAACAGACTGATAGTGGAAACTCAATGGCCTGAGGACAAAAGGATTACGCTGTTTTATAGAGGTCTACGTGGAGAGCTCAAAGATGTGTTAGCCCAAGTAGTGAATCCCCCACAAGATTGTTCGGACTATATAGACTTAGTCATTCAAATAGATCACAGACTGCAGAACAGGAAGGCCGATCATTCCAAGTTTGATGCTCGAGTATTTTCCAAACCGCCAACTCCTTCCAAAGGAGTAGACTCCGGGGAACCCATGCAAATAGGGGGTCTGAAAGGTCCTCTAACACAAAAGGAGTGGGAAAGGAGAAAACAGTTGCAATTATGCCTCTATTGCGGAAACTCAGGGCACTTTCTTCGAGACTGTCCGGTGAAACCTGCCAAGAAGGCAGTAGGAGCTGCAGTTACCAAAGTTACAAACTCTGAGCAGGGAAACGACCTCGCCCGACAAGAATAGAGGTCCTCTTGCCGAGCGTGAAAACCATTTCCGTGACCTCGCATTTCGTGATACCTATGGTCCTCATTAGCCCTGATAATCCGGATCGATTACATGCAATTGAAGCTTACGTCGACAGCGGTGCCATCGGCAATTATGTGGATCATGAAATGGTTTTGAGGATGAATCTAACTCTTTGTCCCAAGGCTGTAAAGGACGTCATTACTACGGTGGATGGTACGGAGATAGCCTCCGGGCCAGTAACGCATACCACTCAAGAAGTGACGCTAGTAAGTCAAGATGGACACCATGAGAAGATCGTGTTCGATGTGATCAAGGCCCCTCAGTTTCAGATTATTCTAGGAATACCTTGGTTAGAGAAACACAATCCTCTGATCGATTGGCGAGCAAGAACGGTCCAGTTTCCAGAATGTGTCTCTACTTGTCACCCTCCACCTGGTGTTGCACTGGCAGCAATTTCTTCAGAGACTCCCCAGTTACCTCCCGAATACCTAGAATACCAAGATGTTTTCCGGAAGGATCAGGCTAACTCTCTACCTCCTCATAGGTCTTATGACTGCCAGATAGACCTGATACCTGGATCTACTCCTCCTTGTAGTAGAATTTATGCCCTCACCGAGCCTGAGAACCTTCACCTTCGACAATACCTGGATCAATACCTGGCAAATGGGTTTATTCGTCCTTCCAAGTCCCCTGCTTCTTCAGCTTTGTTCTTCGTTCCAAAAAAGGAAGGAGATCTTAGAACTTGTATAGATTATCGCTCCCTGAACCAGATCACCGTTAAGAATAGATATCCGTTACCTTTGATCCCTGAACTCCTGGACCAAGTCAGAAAAGCATGCATATATACAAAGCTGGATCTTAGAGGAGCTTACCACTTGGTACGAGTAAAAGAGGGCGATGAATGGAAGACAGCCTTCCGCACCAAGTATGGGCTATTTGAATATCAGGTCATGCCCTTCGGACTTTGCAATGCCCCGGCCGCCTTTCAATATTTTATGAACGATGTCCTCAGAGAGCTCATAGATGTGTGTGTTGTTGTTTACATTGACGACATCCTCGTTTATTCTTCATCGGAATCTGAACATCGGAAACACGTGAAAATGGTCCTCGAAAGATTGCGTCAACACAAACTTTTCGCTAAGTTGGAAAAATGTGTTTTCAACGTGACTGAAGTTGAATTCTTGGGATTCATATTATCACCTGGCGGAGTGCGTATGGATTCAAAGAAGGTTGATGCAGTTCTCAAATGGCCATCACCATCCTCCGTAAAAGGTGTGCAAAGCATGTTAGGCTTTGCTAACTTTTACCGCAGGTTTATCCCCGAATTCTCTCGAATAGTCCAGCCCATCACTGCCTTGTTAAAGAAAAACAAACGTTTTGAATGGTGTACCGAGGCGGAACAAGCTTTCCAGGATTTGAAGACTAAATTTATCTCTGCACCAATCTTAAAACACCCTCGCCCCGAACTCCCCTACATCGTGGAAACTGATGCTTCAAGCCTTGCCATGGGGGCAGTTCTATCACAAAAGGACCCGGTAACCAATCAGTTGCATCCCGTGGCATTTTGGTCCCGCAAATTCTCCCCTCCTGAAATCAATTACACGATTACTGACCAGGAAGTTCTGGCTATCAAGTCTGCCTTTAAGGCTTGGCGGCATTATCTGCTGGGGGCCCGACACACCGTTACTGTGATTACGGATCACCGAAACCTGCAATATTTGAAAACCGCAAAAGCCCAATCCTCTAGACAACTCCGTTGGGCATTATTCTTTGCCGAGTTTGACTTCATAATTACCTATCGACCTGGTACAAAAAACGGTAAAGCTGATGCCCTTTCTCGGATGGGAGTGGAAGAACACTTGATCAACCCTAAACCTGTACCAATCATTCCCGAACAAAGAATTCTGGGTGTAATCGCCACACAATCCATAGAGGAAGTTAAGGATAAAGCCAGGCAACTTGTAACTCCAGCAGACATACAGAATTGGCATCTGCAGGGAAAGGACTTTGCAGTAAAAGACAACTTATTGTATTTCCAAGAACGATTATACCTACCCAGCACAGATTTACAGAAAAAAGTAATCTCTTGTTATCACGATTCATTAATAGAAGGACATCCCGGTATAGCCAAGACCTCAGAAAAGATCAAGCGCTACTTCTGGTGGCCGTCTTGGAAAAAAGATATCAGAGACTTTATAATGTCCTGTGGAGTATGCGCCCAAAACAAGAGTCCAAAGGAAAGACCAGCAGGCCTCTTACGCCCTATTGACATCCCACCTCGCCCTTGGCATACGCTTTCTATGGACTTCATCACCGATCTACCTCCATGCTCCGGATACAATACGATTCTAGTAATCGTGGACTTATTCTCCAAGATGGCGCATTTCATTCCGCTCAAAGGCTTGCCAACAGCAGCAACTCTGGCCCGAGAATTTCTCGAAAACATCGTCCGACTGCACGGTTTTCCTTCGGTTCTAATTTCGGATCGAGGTAGTCAATTTATTTCTCATTTTTGGCGAAGTTGCTGTCGGTCGGCTCAAATTGATGTGAGACTATCGACCAGTCACCACCCTCAGACCGACGGACAAACCGAGAGGACCAATCAAACTCTGGAACAGTATTTACGCTGCATGCTGCAACAAACTGAAAAAACTTGGAAAGACATCCTTTGGATAGCCGAATACACCTACAATAACTCTGTCCATTCGGGAACTGGGAAAACCCCGTTTTTTCTTTTGTACGGCAGTCACCCTCGAACCTCGGAGTTGGATCCCCTCCAAGATCTTGAAACACCAGCAGTAGACTACCTGCATTCTACAATCACCCAAGCCTTTAAGGAAGCTGTTTCTCACCTTCAAAGGGCTAAAGAACAATACAAGAAAGGAGCAGATCAACATCGGAAGGAAGCCCCTCAATATCAAGTAGGGGATCAAGTCTGGTTATCCACCAAATATCTACCTCTAAAAGGGCCACGCACATTCAACCCAAGATACCTTGGTCCCTATTCCATCACTACCATAGTAAACCCAGTAGCGGTCAAGTTGGACTTGCCCCCCGCACATGAAGATACATCCGGTCTTCCACGTCTCTCTATTAAAACCCGTGCAACCTCAAACCCGACTAACTAAATCTCCAAAACCTATCCTAGTTGATGGAGAACTCGAGTTTGAAGTCAAAAGCATTCTGGACTCCAAGATCTCCAAATCTAAACTATTTTACCTAATTGACTGGAAAGGCTACGGCCCCCAAGAGAGATCCTGGGAACCTGCTGAATATGTCCACGCTCCTCGCCTAATCAAAAGATTTCACCGAACATTTCCTGACAAGCCAAAACCCCCGGAGAAGCCCGGTTTGGGAGGGGCCTTGAGGGGGGGTACTGTCATGATCTCTGCTTCCAAAAGGTCAGGGTTTTCCCAACTCCCTTGGAAGCAGATCCATAACCCAGGTTCCGAGTGCCAACCAGTCCCAATTGGGACCTTTTGGACCCAGTCCTGGCGCCAGTGGCACCAGGCTCATAAATATGCCCAGTCCCAGCGCTGGAAGCGCCGGGCTCATAATGCTTGGGTGGACTTATCTGCAGCAGACCATGCTGCTTACTTGCCTGCCAGTTGAGCCTCTGATCCTCTTCTGTTTGGAACTACTTTTCCTGTTGGGTGGGGCAGGAGCCACTCCCGAGGTTCAGAACACTGGAACTCTTCTGGAAAGCAGGAACTCTTTTCTTACCTAGGCGTGGCTGTGGAAGGAGACACCTAAGCACTACAGGAGGCTATTTAAACCACACCCGATGGATGAATCTTGCTTTGTGTTATTCTGCATCCTCTGCAGCAGAACGCTCATCGTGTCTTCTGCATCTGATCCTGGGCCTAAGGAAAAAGGCTTACCATCCTGAATCCGGTCTTCAGCAACACCTATAAAGACCAGAAAGAACAGGTTAGCATTACGGTCTTCAGTGACAGCTCTTCACTTACCTGGTCCATCGGCTGTCACCAACGCCTCGCGCTGCATTCCGACATCTGAAAGACAAAGGCTTACCTACTCTTCGTGCGCTCCGGAGGTCTTCACACTGCATTCCGGCATCTGAAAGACAAAAGCTTACCTACTCTTCGCACGCTCCGGAGGTCTTCACACTGCATTCCGGCATCTGAAAGACAAAAGCTTACCAACTCTTCGCACGCTCCGGAGGCCTTCGGTGCTGCATCCCGCATCTGAAAGACAAAACAAGGTGCGTTTAAAGACATTGGGGAACTTTAATACTCACGTGCCATTACTCCTTTCCACATCTAACCCAGTGGGTATTCCGGCACCCTGCAGCCGCTCCGAACTTGTACCTGCAAAATAAAAAGACAGTTAGAGCGCATCGTGAAGCAGGCAACAAGCGCTTACTTACGTGCTTCCAGGCGCTTCTATTCATCACACGGGCTCCATCTTCAACTCACTTCAGCCCGTCATCCACCATCGCCGGAACCCTGCAAAACAAGAGACATCATTACTAAAGACTTTAAAGACATTAGAATTACTCGAAACTTACCGTTCGTGCAGTAAACGACGGACAGCAGTCCTCTGAAGTCAAGAGGCCTGCTCCCCTTATCCAGTGAAGAAACTGGTTACAGCACCCTGCCCCGAGGCAGATGGAGAGCACGGCGTTCACTTACCTAAGGTGAGAGCGTTAACCTTCGGGGTTCTACAGGAGAAGAGAAAGGGAAGAAGAGAGAGACATTCAATAACCCAGTTCATTAATCCCATATTTTCTATCTGCAGACATCTTACCCTTCGAGTCAGACATACAGTGCCCAGAGGTCCAGCCCAAAGAGCCAGCCGTGTGTTACACATCACCTTTGAAGATACGGTATACGCCCAGTCAAGACCGGCGCCTCTACGGGAATCAGGTGAGCGTTACACTAGATTAACTGTTGTACCAGTGGATGGATTGTTTTCCCTTTACTGTTGCATTACTGTTTTGCCCCACAGCACTGTATGAATAGTTTGCTCTACTTTGACTTAGTTTCATTGTTGCTCCGCTGTACTTTGCCCCTTAGCATCCTAAATATAGATTGTTTGCTCATGGTGTGAATTGTTTGCCCCACCACCACTTACTTTGCCTCCAAACACACTACATGCAGACCAACTATGCCACTTCCACCCAGCAATTTAAAATTCCTCACTGCATACATCAAACAGAACTCCTACCAACTTGTATACCACCGCCCGGCTAATGCCCCCTAGCACCCTGAGCACACAAGGCAGTTTTATGACCCTCTGCCCTTGACACAGCTGAATTAAACACACTGGCTCACAGTATCAAGGTACCTCCGAGCTGCACCCACCAACACAGAAGCAAATTACGCAAATGGCAGCAGTGTATTTAAATCCTAATAACATAACATGAGTTTTAAAGGGAAACATCCCAACATGTTGCCTTAATATTCATACCAGAGGTTTAATATCCATGTTGAAAAGCTGGAGGAGAGCATAAGGCACTCCGGCAGTTCCACTTGGGTCCGGAAATTCCAGTGATGGGATTCCAGTGATGGGTTGGACGTTAATAATCAGAGGCCCAGAGGCTCTTGTAAGATCCATGGAGAAGTGTAGTCTAACAAGTAAGGCCACCTGGAAACCCCATCCTTGATCTAGCAACCAATAGGCACCCCTGCCAAAGCCTTTGTCTGTAAAAGCACATGCAAAGGGGGGGTACGCCCATGTACAGCAAAATCTAAATTTGAGTGCTCTACTATGGACTTACCTCTAATATATCCATGCAGGTCCGGCCCAATGACCCCTTCAATAATCTCTGCCAGCCAATTGGCAATAACCTTTCTAAATATTTGGTCACTATTCAACAAGGAGATTGGCGGTAGAATTTGACTAAATGGCTATCTCTGCTTGTTCTTTGGGGGGGGGGTGGAGGGGTAGGAGGGGGGATGGAGAAGTGGAGAACATATTGACCTGTATGTGCCCTAGTTTGCCAAATATGTTGAGATATAAAGAGATGTGTAAGCGTTCATACTTCCGAGGATTTCCTGGTGTCGGAGGTAGAAAAAGGACTACTCTAGGAAAGACCTGGAATCGGAGGGTTTCAAGGGGCCACGAAAAGTGGAGTGCTGAGTAATAAAGGAAAGGGAATAGGAACATCTGGAGCAAAAATTCCCACACATGTCTTCTACATCTCCGACGGGAGACAATCCCACCTACCCCATCCAGCTTTCTGCACTAGAAGCTCCCTAACTTAAGTTCTGATCTCATCCTCTTATGGTGGAGCACTCCCCACAAGGTCACACTCTTGATGATTGGGGGAACTTCAGCTGATGGAGCAATTGCTCCATATTGCTCAGATGTACCTTTCCCTTCTATTGACACATTTGCATAAAACAAAGAAATCCACCCTAATTCTCTCCTTCCCCATTCCGTCTATAGCCTCAGCCCATACTTCCCAGGAGTCTAACAATGTTGTCCCCCCTCTCCATCTTTATTTATATACAGGAGGAACAATGCTCTTTTGGGGTCACAAAAGAACGTATGGTAGATAAGAAATCAGATTTGCGAGGAAGCAGTGAGCTGCAATAAGGGTGAGTTGGAGGGACATTCTTACCAGGTTGTGGAGGGGAGTAAATGGAACAGTCACAAGGGACAATACATAGGTGGACATACATAGGTTAAGGGCAGTGAACATTGGACATGTTTAAGTGCAGGTAGGTAGTATGGCCAGCTGCGCTTAGGATGGGACCGTGATGGGTGAGGTGCTAGAGTGGAGGCAGAGGAAGCGAGGGACCGAGGCAGGTTAGAGGTGAGGGAAAATGTTAGCTAGCATGCAGGTGAAATAGGTAGGTTAGGAGGCTAATTCTGAGTTGAGGTAGGCTTTTAGTTTGGTTTTAAACAAATCCATGTGGGCCGTTTCTCGGGTGTTCATGGCAAGAGCATTCCATGCAAGTGGAGCAAGAAGAGAAAGGGCGGAACTTCAGGGAGGGCAAAGAGCCACAAGGGTAGTCAAAGCAGAGCAGAGATTACGAGAAGGCTTCTAGAGTTGGATAGAGGAGCAGGAATCAAAATTGAGATTTGTTGTCTAGGAGCAAAAAGCGGCTCCTGGGCACCAGGCATAACCATTTAGGCAGGAGCTACCTCTGGAGAACCAGGAGCTAGTACAAAATGTGCAGCAAATCTTACTTTGGGCAAAATGCAAACTAACTTTTTGTCCATTTCATATTATCCAACATGCTCTAAATGCCCAAGTGTGCTATTTGTCTATTACATGCATTTCCAAACATACACACTATGGCAAAGCTCAGTTTCTCTGCAATCGCCTCACTACCACAGCAAACTTGTCTCTTGCAGCCACTGACTGGATCAGATCCTTCCTAACACAGATACTCTCGGGATCTTCATAGACCATCATGCTGCCTTACCCACGCCAGTAAACTGTGGCAACCCCAAGAACCCCTTTTCGATCACCTGGATGACCTGGGCATCTCCTACACCAGCTACACGGAAACCCAAATTCTCCCCCCCCCCCTCTACAGCTCTTACCACCAATACACTGCTACCATCAACTCAGTCTACATCATCCAAAACTGGATGGCAACACACATGCTATGCTTAAACGACGATAAAACCGAGATTCTCATTGTTGGATGCCCCACCACTCTCCGCAATTTGTATCCAGCCTACAAAACCTTCAACATTGACAGCAACCTAATTAATCCCCCTCTCACCCGCTGCCAAACCTCTGGGTATCGATCTGGACACATCACTCAATCCCTTGCGCCATGTTAACGCCATCTCCTTCGCTGCCACCCACACAGCCAGACTGATCAACACGAGTAAGCCTTTCCTCTGCATACCCAATCGCCTCACAATTGCCAGAGCCATCATGGGGGGCAAATTGGACCACTGCAATGCCCTCTTTGCTGGCACCTCGGAAGGCAACCTGAAAAAGCCACAAATCATCCAAAACGATGCCCTCGGAGCTGCCCTCGTCCTTACCAAACACACCCATGTCTCAGAAGCCAGAAAAGACACCCATTGGCTACTGATCCGAGAGCGAATCAACTTCAAGACCCTCTCCATCATTCAGTGCCTCTCAGAGACTGGACCGACCTACCTATCTCAGCGTGTGGAAAAATACACCCCCTCTTGCCCATTAAGATCCTCACAGGACCACTTGCTCAAAGTTCCCAGCTTCAACCGCCAAACTGCCGGCAGCTCAAACTTCCCTGTCGCCGCCAAGCTGTGGAGCCATCTCCCCATATTCTTGAGAATGGAACCCTCCTATGGACCTTTAGTAGAAACTTGAAAACCTGGCTTTTTGCCCAAGCTCCTCTGAGCCAAGACACTATCACTGTTGAACGTCTTGAACAGCTTGTTCTTTTCCCCAGTTTACCTTTACCCCCCCCCCCCCACAACACCCGTTCCCAAATGTAACTAGCGCCTAGATAGTTATATTTGGGAGGGTTCAGTGAGCTGCTACAAATGCAAAAATGAAATGCATATATGGCACCACTTGCCCCAGGAGTCAAAAGAAGCACCTGATAGCTGTTTGTTTCAAGCTAACCAGGCTCCCCTTGGCTATAACCAGAAGCTAAGTAGCTCCCTGTTCCTGGCAATTTCGAGCCCTGGAGGAGGATAGATGGTGGTGCCTTTCTGTGTATAGATTTGTGAACTAGGAGAAGAATTTAAATCTGGCCCTGTTTTGCATAGGTGTGAAGTGAGGTAATTCAGAGTCCTGATAGCAAAGTTAATCTTGTCGAGAGGACAGACAGCATAGTTGGGGAGACCAAAGAGGATGCTGGCACAATAGTCCACTTTAGAGAAGACAAGAGTGGTTAAGAGATGCTTGGTGGTGTTGAAAGGAAGGGGGTGCTTGATTTTCCTAATATTTAGGAGGTTGAGGCGAGCTGCTGTTGCAGTTTTGGAGATGAAAGTAGAGAAGGATCATGGCTGACACCTAGGTTTTTATTTGAAGGTGAGTAGGGGAGAGCGTCGGGTCGGAAATGGATTGGAAGAGATGAGAGCTTTTGTCAGGGAAAGAGCCCCTTTGTTTTGGTAGTTTAAGAAGCCATCCAATATTTAATGGCAGAGAGACAGTTGGAAATGTTGCCGGAAATCGGAGGAGAGTTCAGGAAAACATTTAGGTGTCGTCCGCAAACCCAGAGGAGGAGATTAGGGCCCCAAGAGAAGAGTCTAAAGAGCAACGGACCTGAGACACAGCCTTGTGGAACATCAACAGTTAGTGAGTTGAGATCTGGTGTTGCTCCTGGAGACAGAATTGGCGAGGTGGAATTCAATCCAGGCAAGGGCTCGATCACCAATTTCAAGAAGAAAGAGATCAGAGTGATCGACAGTGTTAAAGGCAGGAGAAGGGTCAAGAAGAATTAGGATAGAGGTTAGGTTGGAGTGCTTAGCAGAAGCTATGGAGTTACACATTCATGAGCAGTTTCCGTGAAGTGACCAGAGCGAAAACCTGCTTGAAGATCGTATCGAAAGTTGTGGATGTCTAAGAAATGAAGACTGTTGAACACCACCCTTTCAAGCACCGAGACACAGGGCAAACCAAGGTTTCTTAACCATGTGTGTGTTAACCATGTATGTGCAAAGTTGCTTTTCATCTTTTGAGAATGAATGGCCTCTAAGTTTGTACAATCTCCCAGCCCCTTTTTGTCTTTTTCTAATCTCCTGCTGCTCATGCTCACGTTGATGGATGGCTTGCCTGTTTACGTTTTGACGCACCAAAGTGCCTTGACACCTGTGAATTTTGACAAGTACTTTTTCACCTAAAAGCAATGTCTAAAGTAAAACATACCTAAATACTAACAAACATCAAATGAAATTGCAAAAGAACAGAGTGTGGAAGAATTATGAAAAGCAGAAGCCAAAAAGGAGAGAACTTGGTGCAAGATAACTGCCACAATGGCGCGGAACTGTATGCTCAAACACATTGGGTAAAATTGCTTGCAACCAATATGTTAATCCTTCCCAGTGAGTGATCAGATGTTTGAACAATGCCCTTTTAAATGTTAAGCCTTGTTACCACTGCTCTAGTGTTATCCAGAAGCTTTAAGATTCCCAGCCTACATTGCAAATGAGCATGTTTCTTTTCTAGAGGGGCTACCCCACCGTTGTGTGACGGCAACACTGGTCCAGACTCCAGGTGGCGGCTGCAATATGATGTCTATCAGTACTTTTTACCAGAGAATGACCTACAGGAAGCCGCGATCTTAAGTCACATGCAGAAGATGTCTCAGGTGCAGCCTGTGATGGCCAACGGTGTAAAGGTACATTTCAATTAGTCAGTTAATTGAAGGTATTCATCCGTTTTAAAACTTGACAAAGCACTGATTAAAGGTAAACTCTGGACCATTCTTTTTAGCCAGTCTCCTTACCCTGAACCCCAGAAAACAGAAATGGTCAGGGGCAGAAATGATTTGGAATTGCGAGTGATGAGGCAGGACCGTATTGTAAACCACGATTGTTGCCACTGTATTAGACTTTCTTTTGGGGGGTGTGCATATTTATAATGGGCGTACCCACTTACTCATAAAAACGGACCATGCTGCAGTAGTGTTCGCTCTTAGAGTATTCCTGTCATTGTTACTTCAACAAGGTTACCACATTCCTCCCACCCCAGCAAGAGCCCCTTGCACTGGTCATTGCTCATACCCAGAGTTGATTGGTTTTTACCCAGGTCGGTGGGCTTCCAGGGACAGTGACTCAAAAAGCAAGGCTTCTGGGTGAGTTCCCGGACAGCTGGTGCCTGGTTTACCTACCCCTCACCCTCGCATGTAATATACGCACTGAGGAACAGTAGCCTGTTTTCTGTGCCAGGCCATGGGCCTGACTTTTATACTTTGGTTACTCACATGTTTCTTTCCTGGTGGAGCTGCAAATCATTCCATGTTACTGGTCTGGCCATCTTCTGTTACTCTGTTGGACCAGCATCTGCCCTAGTCCACTTTGCACTCTTTGGCGATCTGCTCGCTCCTGCATTGGGATGAGTGTTCAGGATTTGGGAGCTCATCCAGCTATTAACCTGTGTGGTTTAGCCGGCATGAACGGCAAACCTCATGGGGTTGAAAGTTTCCCTTGGTAGCAGATGCCATTCTTTCTTTTCTTTGTAGCCTGGCCAGACAGACCTTCTCTTTTGCAGCTCGCCTGAGCAGAGCTTGAAAGATGAACAGAGCTTTGCCCTATAAAGGAATGGAGCCCACTACCCTCGCCTTCTGGTGGAATGTTAATTTGGTATCATACAAATGGCACTTCATGACGGACTTCACCTCATCTGAAGGCACACAGTTTGTACTCTGTATCAGGAGACCCTGTGTGTGCAAGTCGGGGCCCCATTTCCTTCAGTAGTTGCAGGAGGGCTTCCAGGTTCCCAAATCTTTGGTGTCTTGGGGTGTGCCTGTGGTGCATCATTAGAGGTCCTCTTAATGACTGTAAGGGAGGAAAGTTGTCTATACTTTTGACTACTTCAGCCCATCCCAGCTGCGGCAACCCCTGCTGGGAACCCTACATTAAGCATTGGGCCAGCCAATTTTATTCCCTAAAAACGGGAAACTATGGTCACATAGGAGCCTGCTTCCACCACGCCACTTTAGTGAACTGTACTGATGTAGCCACAGGAAGGCGCTGTGGCACGTCAACAAAGCCGAAATGGCTCATTCTACTCTAAAAATGTTTTGAAAAATTACATTTAGTTTGAAGCTAATGAAATGTGATGTTTAGTTGTGTATGGGCTGTGCGTGTTTTTATAGTGGTGATGTTGACCTTTTTATGGTACGTTTTTGTTTTGTTTCAGCTGGTCACTCTGGCATCCAATGACAGGACCATGGTATCCTTTGCTTCCATTCCTGGGCAAGGAGTCATTTACAACGTTGTTGTCCGGGATCCTCTTCTGAATACATCTGCTGCATATATTCCAGTGCACACGTATGTGTGCAGTTTCAATGCAACAATAGATAATTGCTTTACCCTAGGTAAGGACCACGCCGGGTTATATGCAGGAGCTGGGGGCGAGGGTGCCTTTACCCATCATACTGCAACTTGCTTGACACCTTTGTAGCAGGTGGTTGTCAGCCATTTACCATTTAGGTATGGAAAGAATACGCTCCACCCTGAATATGGTGGGGGTGTTTCAGAGTTTCGCAGTTCTGGTGAGTGTAATTGTGGTGCGAGATGGTTCCTGTAGGAGGGTTTGTGCAAGGTTCTGCACCCTGGTGTTTGTAGTGAGGAGGGCGAGCCTGTCTCGTATGATCCAGAGGGAAACCGGACAACTGAAGATAATTCACGGTGCAATGGTTCCAGGCATGGCAGCCGCAAGGGAAACCTACTCCTCTCCCTCGTAGTCCAATGCAAGGAGGAGGGCACGAAAGCACCAAAGGAACACCTGGTTTATACACTTGCAGTTCAGGCCCTTACCTTATTACTCCTTTGCCGACTTCAGGCATTCGTGTGCATCCTCCTTGCATGAATTTGCTGTGCTACTCATGTGGCGGCACGTTGAAGTGCGAAAGGGCATGCATGAAAGTGCAGTGTGTGTTGCAGGGAACACAGATGACATGCCACACTAGACCTCCTAATGCCCCAATATGTGCAAAGATGGTTCATTATATACACTTGCAAAGCGTGATGGGTAACGGCATATGAGAAAGATTGAGACTGGAAGACCTGTCCTTCATTCACAATCAAGGCGCTTCCCGTTCCCATTCAGGCCACTCGCATGACTATTGGTGTCTATGAAGTCAATGCTGTTCAGGCTTTTGTGATCTAGAGCCTGTTGCATATGTACTGAGATCTGGTTTGACCAGATCAATCGTCCAGCTTGGATCAATTACACAATGCGTTTTTTCCCCCAAATGAAGTAATGCTGCATGCATTACTTCAGTGCAGATGTTGGACCCATGTTCTCAGTTCCTCACTGTGGCTGCTTGTATAGTCCCACCAAAGTAGATTTTTGGCCATTGAAGGACAATGTTTTTTGCTAGACAGTTCGTATTGTCGCATAGCTATAATTTGAAATTTCATGTACTAACTTGATCTGCTTCTCTGTGAAGTGACAATTCATTACTTTGTCCTCATGGGTGATGTCTCACAATGGGGGCAAATTCAAATTGAATCGGGATGTAATGGTATTTATTTATTACTTTATAAAAACTTAATCTATACTCTGTTTAATGAAATTTTAAGTGGTTTTGAAGTTTTAATACTCATTAAAATGTTACAAAAAAGGTAGCAGGTACCCCTCTCTAGATGCAACATGACATGATAACCGGTTTGTTTTTTTTCCCCCATTTTGAGAGTCTGCAGCCATCGCTTTTTGCTCACTGAACTTTTTCACAAAGCAGGAATACCCATTTGCATATCAGTCTTTGTCCCGCTCACAAGGGCAGTTCAGCAGGTTATCATGCCATGTTCTTTCTAGAGGGGGGCGCCTGCTACCTCTTGTTACCCTGTCCATTTTCATAAAGCACTTGCCCAATTTCTGTAGCAAAAATGGTTAAATGACATTTATCATTTAAAATCTGCACGCAAAAGCCGTGAGTGCTAAAATAGTGTGCTTTATTTTTACATTGAAGCACAACCTTTTATATTGCAGGACTAATAGCATTCATGAAATATTTAAATGCCAGGTCAAATTAGTGTTTTTAAGGTTTTCATTTTTTTCCCTCCAATTTAGGAAGAGTTTCGACCAAAATATTTATGACGCTGTTGGCTGTTGCCGGTCTCTTCATTTGCTTCTTTGGACACCGGTTCTTGAAAACTGGTAAGGACTGCTGTTTTGAGTTAGTACAGGAACACCTATGTAAATAACTCTGAAGGAAAGGTGCTTCTGCTGCGCATGCGAGATCCTGATATTTCTAGCCACGCTTGTCTGCAGAAGATGTGCATTGTGTCCTCACAACTCCATGGTTGTACCTCACCAGTTGGTATATAGCAGTCCTGTACAGCAAGGAAAACTATAAAAGCAAGCTCGGAGGAGCAGACTGTAGGTAGGGTTATCAAAATAGTAAGTTTGCTTCAACCACCTTTGTCCTCCCTGATTGTAGAAGGTGATGTAAGGCAATTGTGCATGCATACTGTTTCCTGGACAGAAATTAGACTGGTACATTTCTTTGCAATAGTTTGTGGTAGTATAATGGGTATAAGGCCAAGGGTATGGGTAGGTAGGCAATGGGAAAGTGAGGAGTTGTGGCTTTGAGTGATCCTTCCGGGCCACCCTCCATTATAAGGAAACCTGCCACAAAGTAAATTAACATGCATTGGTCAAGTAGAACTCCTCGTAGCACCCACCATATACATCCACTCACCAGTTTCTCGTCAATTGACGCTTCTGGAACCCTCTAGGATGCCATCCACATGACTAACTTGGCATTTTATGAATCGGGAGAAAAGCGGATGCCACACAAACCTTAATTCTTAGGAAAATCTCTTTGATGCAGTCTTGGTACTTTGCTATTTGACCAACTGGCTTGAAACTCTTTTATGGTGCCAAGCTAATCTAGTTACTCCAGACTATCCCCATCCTTTTAATGAAATACAATATGGTTTAGGACATTGCATTGTGATTTAGTCTGCTGTGATCATCCCCATTGGCTAATGGATGTACAAATCACGTGACTCTGCTGAAGACCTGCAATTTAGTTTTGCCTTTTCAAAGTGCTTGATGATGGACTGTGCTTTTGTATCTACTGGAGCTGCTAATTTGAAAAGGATAGGCCTGCATTGCTACTCAACAACCTCCTAACCACTTTTGACACAATAGACCACCCCATCCTGATTCAGTGGCTAGAGGTTCGTGGTAGATTTTTACCCTTTGGCTTGGTCATTGAAGGACTTTCTGCTTTGCAGATCTTGAGCTGCTTTGTGTACCACCTGCCATTATTGTACTTGTCAACCATTTGCCCTGCTGTAACTTTTACTTCAATGATGAATACACTGTTCCACATTCTCTAGAATTACTTTGCTGGAGATCTGTTTTGAAAGCATTCAGAGAAACATATGAAATGCGGCCGGCTCTGGCACAAACCACTCAGGACAAAGCTGATCTTGTTTGCAGTGCTGCTGTAGTGAACCTTCTCCTCCGAGGATATGTTTTCGCTCTAAAAAGGTTTTTGACCAAAAAAGGAAACGTGGTCCTCTAAGTGTACGGCATCAATAACATTCTGCTGGTACAACACTACAGAGGGTGAAGGAGGCATCTGATGTCCACCTTGTTACCATATAAAGTAATGCACATAGGAGTCAATACCCTTCTCTTTCTCAATTTAATGTACGATCGTGCTGCTACCTGGGCCCAGTCAACCGTAGGAAAAAATACCAAATGGGTCTTTGCTGTGTTTCAAATCCTGCATCTGCAACGTGCCCACAATTATTGGTTTCTGAAAACTTATTTGAGATTGCAGTTAGTATTCTATCTGTGCCCTTATTTCCATACTTATGGATATCCTCTCCAAGGGCGTGGAAACCAGCATGTTGAGCAGCAGCATTTCAAATTAGAAAATCGTGCAGGGTGCATGCGCTTTAGCATGTACATTGCTGAAATGGGACCTCCCTGCCCTATCAGGCAATCTATTCCTCTTTTGGGCAGGAGCTGAGTGTGGCAGCGGACCTCTCAGGTGCCCAAAACCTTTTCTTCATCCAGTGAGTGTCTATTGTATGTATTTAGATGTGTAGAGCGCTTTGGCAATAACACTTCAACAATCAAAAAAAGAACACTACAAAATTCATGGAACTTGATAGAAATACACAATGGCAAATTTAAGAATGAGAAAAGGAATGGAGCAAATAAACCTTTTGAGTCCGAAAGAAATGCAGAAGAGAAGGAGGAAGAGCTAATGTGCAGTGGAAAAGGCGTTCCAATTCTTGAGGGCAAGGAGCGTGAAAACGAGATGAGGCACAGTGGGTGATTTAGGGACAGAAAGAAGGAAGAGTGACAGAGAATGTATAGACTTAGTGGGAGTATGGAAGGATATTAAAGAGCAGAGATAAACTGGGGGCAAGACCATGTAGCAACTTTTAATACAAAACGAAGAAAATTAAAGAAAAGATAAAGATCAAGAGACTAAAGAGGCGGAAAGTAGCATGGTAGGAAAGGGGAGGGGGGGAAGAGTACACGGATAGCAGAGTTGAACACCGGGCATAGGGTGTGTTAAGAGGAAGGAAGGTCAAGGGAAAGAACCAAATAGTTGAGCCGAGAAAAAACAAGAGTAGACAAAGAGCTTGGCGTACCCCAAAAGAGGTTTTAGAATACCCCTTTCAACAGGCTGCCATCTGCCATAGTTTGTGGACTCTGATGCCTCTGCCTAGACAACGTCCAGGCCCCTGGGTATATACACATTTTCCAGCCCAGCAGCTGTTCAGGTACGACTTCAGAAATGGTAGATGGTATTTCACTGGCTTTCCAAGCATGATCTTTGTCATTTTTTAGGAGTCTAAATTCTTAATTGTGGAGGCCCCTCTCTGCTGGATGACCTTTCCATGTGCTGCTTGGTCAGATGGGACTCCAGGGTATCTTCCTACACCATAAGGCACAGTCTACTGTGGCTTGCCCTGAGGTGCCATGTGTGCCCAAGCCAGATGCTTGCACCAAGGGGAGTGGGATCGGCTGACAACATATGTTCCAAGGAACTGCTTGGGTGCCCTTTTTTTTTTTTTTTAAACTTTGTTTTATTGGCATTTTCATAATATAACAAAAGGCGCAAGACATTTTCACAAATTGTGCAAGTAACAGGCCCAAAAATCCCCCCCTCACCCTCCCCAAACGCACCCACCCCCCCCAAAAAAAAAAAACTTAGTCCCCATAGAAACATTTTGCTGGGGAGCCGCTATGAAAGCTCCGAAAGTCTGGAGCTCAAGAAAGAGCGAGAGCGTTGACTACATGAATGGCTGATGAACTACCATCGTCCCCTGGGCCGTGGGCCCTGTCCACTCCTTGTTCCCCCTGAGGATCAATGCACATCCCAGCCCCATGTCTGCTGTACCCCGTACCAATTTGCTTGGAAAGAGCCCAAGTCATTGTTCATCATTGCCGTCAATTTATCCATCAGGAACATGTTTTTTACCTTTTTTAACCAGTCCTCCTTCGAAGGGGTCTCCAGGCTCTGCCATTTCTGGGCCAGTGCAACCCTTCCCGCCCTCAACATTGTTTCCCACATTCTAGGGTATCGGGGTATGTCCGTGTCCTCCGGGGGGAGGCCCAGCAGCATTGTCAGGGGGTTCTGGGGGAGAAGCTCTTCAGAAACTTCGGCGATCCAGCCCCTCACCTTCTCCCAGTATGCCTGAGCTTTCGGGCAGTGCCACCACATGTGCCCTCTCGTACCGACCTGGTCACATCCCCTTGGGCATGCGGGGGACACTCCCGTGTACATTTTAGCCAACTTCACTGGTTCTCTATGCCACCCCTGTAGGATCTTGAAGTTGTGTTCCATGTCCGCCGTGAATAAGTTCCCATGGAAGGCTATTTTAAATATTCTCGACCAGGCGTCCTCCGAGATCTCATCCCCCCGCTAAGTCATTCCAGAACGTGCGGAACCCCCTCCTCTCCCCTAAGTTAACCATGTTCAGTAGCCTATGCATCCCTGATACCGCACCCTTCCTGGAGGTTGCCGACTCCAGGAGTTTCTCGAAGGGGGTCAGCTGTCTTTTCAGGTTCTGGCCCGAGGCCTGGTCACATAGGATTCCCTTCAGGCGGATGTATTCAAATATGGAGAGGGACCCCTGACCGAGGGCGTCCCTCAGTTCCTCATATGGCCGGAATTCTCCTTCCCTAAACATCTGCCCCGCCCACTCCATTCCCAAGTCGGACCACGACTGGGCGTTGCGGAACCCCCTGCTTCCCAGTTTGAGGGGGTGACCCCAGAGTGATGACATCGGTGACGGCCACGATGTTAGGTGTGCCGTCTGGGGGCTTTCCCTCCAGATTGTCCAGAGGACTCCCAGGGTAGGTTGAGATTTTAGTCTGTTCGGGATGAACTTGCTAGGGGCCCACAGGAGGTCTCGAATCTTTGGTGGGTGAGCGTCCATGTCCTCCAGATATGACCAGTAAGTGCCCATCCCCTCCTTCATGTGTTCTAGGAGGACGCGCAGCTGGGCGGCCCGGAAATAAAGTTGAAAGTCTGGCAACCCTCCCTCCTCCCTCGGTAAGGTCAAGACCCTATTGGCGGTCCTCGGGGTCTTGCCCTGCCATATGAACTCCCAAATCGCATTCTGGAGGACTCTGAAGGTCCGGTCAGGGACTACAGTTGGGAGAGCGGTGAAAAGATATAGTAGTCGCGGGAGAATGTTCATTTTCACAGCCGTCATGCGGCCGTACCAGGACAGGATCATTGACCTCCACCTCCTTAAATCTGCAGTGACTCCTGACACAACGGGGTCGTAGTTAGCAGGGGCAAGATTGGCCAAGTCCCGGGTGAGGAGGACTCCCAGGTATCGAATGGAGGCCTTCCCCACCGTTATTCCTTCCAGGCTGGCAAGAGGTTCCAAGCCCGGGTCCCGGGTTCTCATGGGGAGCAGGACTGATTTGGACGCATTGATCCTGAGACCAGAGAAACGCCCAAAGGCAGTCATCAGGGAGAGGAGCGGGGGGAGCGAGGATCTCGGGTCTACCAAATAAGCCAGGATATCATCTGCGAACAGGGAAAGCTTAAATTCCACCTCCTCCCTCTTAATCCCCTTAATCTCTGAGTGAGTTCTGACTGCTATGGCCAGGGGTTCCATGGAGAGGACATAGATTAAAGGGGAGAGTGGGCATCCCTGCCTTGTCCCCCGCGAAAGGGGGAAGGGCTCCGACAACCCGCCATTGACTTGGACCCTGGCCCTAGGGGCCCTGTATAACGATACCACCCAATCCCTGATGTGTGGTCCAAAGCCCATTTTCTGGAGGGTAAGTTCCATGAATCTCCACTCCACCCTGTCGAACGCCTTTTCCGAATCTAGGGACTGGACGCTCGCGTCCAAATCTGACCTCTGGGCATAGTGCAACAGATCTATAGTCTTCCGGATGTTGTCTGAGCCCTGTCTCTCCCTAATGAACCCCACCTGTGGTCCAGCTTCGGCAAGACCCCCTCCAACCGCCCCCCAAGCACCTTGGCCAGAATCTTTACATCAACATTCAACAGGGAGATGGGTCAGTAGGAGGAGCATTCCCTAGGGTCCCTGCCGTCCTTTGGGAGCACCACAATAATTGCCTCCATCATGGAGTCCGGGAGGGACCCCCCCTCCAGCACCGCGTTGAACACTTTTACCAAGTGGGGGGAAAGGGTCGAGCGGAACCTTTTGTAAAAGTAAACCGAGTAACTGTCCTCGCCCGGGGAAGTGCCCGCCTTCATCCCTCTAATCGCGCGCTCCACCTCGTCCTCGGTCACAGGGCCCTCCAACCCCTCCGCCATCTCCCTGGTCAGGGCCGGGATATGGATTGAATTCAGGAACCCCACCATCTCCGCCTCCTCCCCATTATACTCAGACGAATATAGTTTCTCATAATATCAGCGGAAGGCCTCGCCAATGTGGGGCGTGTCATAGCCTACCTTTCCCGCCTCGTTCTTAACCGCTTTCACTAATCGGCTTCTCTGCACCTCCCTCAGTTTCCAAGCCAGAATCCTATCCGCTCTGTCCCCTTTTTCGTAGTACTTTTGTTTGACCAGTTGAAGACTCCTCTCCGTCTTGTGGAGAAGGAGATCCTTCAATTGGAGTCTATAGTCGTCCAGTGCGGTCACCTGATCGCGGTCTAGGCGAACCGTGGGAAGATCCCCAGGTTGGAGTGGGGCGATTTTCTCCCTGAGATACCTTTCCTGGGCCTCCCTTTCTCTTTTTTTCTGGGCTCCCATTTTGATCAAGATTCCCCGTAAGGTCGCCTTAAAGGCGTCCCAGAGGGTATGTGAACCCACCTCCCCGTTGTCATTGAGTTCAAAGAATTCCGTGATGGCCTCGAGGACCTCCTGGGCTAGGACTTCGTCCTTTAACAGGGAGTCGTTGCACTTCCATCTCCCTCTGCGTTCGTATAGACCTCCCCTTGCTATAGTGACTCGGACCAAGTCGTGGTCAGACCAGGGGACGGGGTCGACCCTGTGGCCCGAGGCAAATGGGTGTAGGGTCTCGTCCACCAGGATGTAGTCTATCCTGGAGAACGACGTGTGGATGGCTGAGTAATATGTAAAAGAGGGGGAGTCTGTTCTGGGGACGGGGATCGTGTCCAACAGACCCAGTTCTAGGTTGACTTTTTGAAAAGTGCGCGCCATGATCTCGTCCGCTACCCTGGAGGACTGCGGACCTGCACGTTTCCTGTCCAGGACGGGGTCCACAACCATGTTGAAGTCCCCCCCCACAACCACCGTGCCATGGATGAAGTACTTAAGTTTGTCCCCCACCTCCTCCCAGAATTGGGCTTGGCCTTCGTTTGGGGCATAGATGGCAGCTAGGGTCAGTGGGGCCCCCTGCAGGGACCCCCGCACCAGCAGGTAACGGCCCCCTGGGTCTTTCAGCGTGGCTTCATTCTCGAAGCCCACATGCTTCGCTACTAGGATGGCAACCCCTCTCTTTTTGCACTTGTGGGATGCACTATGAACCTCGCCAATTCCCCCTCCCTGCATTTTGGGCTCCTTCCCCCGTGGCCAGTGAGTCTCTTGCACGAAGATAAAATCCAGGTGTGCCCTTCTAAATTCCCTACAGACCAGGGACCTCTTGATGGGGGGTTTTTAAGCCACGAACATTAAGTGAGCCCACCCCCAGGGCGGGCAGCCCATCAGCCATGGTCTCTATGTTCCTCTCTCTCGGTCAACTTCTTCCCTGCGCTCTTCCCCGCATGCTCCGTTATATCAACTCTGTGTTCCCCTATTCCCCCCGCCCCCTCCCCCCGGGTGGGCCTAAGACAAAACCCCAACTGCCCCCCTTCCCCGAACAGTAACTGAACTTCCCCAACTCCCGTGTTCCCCCCAAGCCCCCGCCCCGGCGTCCAGCCAAGTAGTTCTGCCATCGCTGGCTTTTGGCCGAACCACCAGCCTGCCCACCTCGGCCAGGCAATCTGCATTAGAAGCTCATCTCCTTGAGCCCCCTAAGATCCCCCGCGGCTGTGACCTCTCTGCGAACCCCACCTACTTGCAGGTCGTAGGGACGTTGATAGTAGTGAATCCTCTGAATCTGCGTCCCTCCGACCAGGGCACACCAGGGTGCCCCCGTGCTCAGTCCTCGGAGTCGTTACGTTCTCCGTCCTTTGATGGGGAGGGGGTGTTCATTTTCCTGAATTTCCTCGCGCCGGTGCGCTTTCTCCTCTCGCCGGACGGTCCAGGGCCACCGGGTCTCCCGTGCTCCGGCCACGACGGGCCCCTCCGGGGGTTCGTGTCCACTGTATATTCTTGTATGGCTCCCCTTATGTCCTCTTCCGTGATCAGGGTCGATCTTTGGCCCATGTATTCGAAAGTCGGGGAGAAAGGGTAGCCCCATCTGTAGCGCACTCCCTTTTCCTTAAGCACCTGTGTAAGAGGGCGGCACATCCTACGCCTGGCCAGCGTGTAGGCGGAGAGGTCTTGGTATATGGAGACTTGGGCGTTGTTATAGGTGATTTCCCTAGCCTTTCTGGCCTCCTCCAACACCTTCGTCTTCTCCGAGTAGTAGTGGAACCAGACCAGAATCGACCGGGGGGCCCCGGCCCTGCCCCCCGCCCTGTGCACCCTGTCGAATGTTAGCTCAGTTGTCATTTCCTCTGCGAACAAGAGGGTGATGATGTCTCGTACTGCTCGGGTGACGTCCCTCTCCGTTTCCCCCTCCATTTCGGGCACCCCAAAGATTCTGAGGTTGTTCCTCCTTTCCCTGTTTTCGAAATCATCCATCTGCCGGGCCCTTTCCTCGTCCCTCTTCTCCAGGGCCTCCAGCCTCATGCTATATTGTACGTCTTGGACTGCTGTAGAGGATTGGTTGGATTCGACCTGTATCAGCCTGTCCTCAATCTTATCCACCCACTGGTCAATTTTTTCAAATTTCTGGGCAATGTCGGAGCGCATGTCCCTAATTTCCTGTAAGATCGAGGCGAAGCCCCTTTCCATTGCCGCCGAGGAGGGGGTAGCGTCCCCAGATTGGGCCATGGTCCCTTCGCGGTTTAAGCCTTTGTCACCTCTTACAACCTCCTGGAAGCGGTATCTCTGTAAGGCTTCCCTCCAGCTCATGTGGTGCTTTCATGTGTCCTGTCGTCCGGATCCCCGCGGCCCCGGCGGGGGGCGGGGGGTTCCCTGCTGGCCAGTCCTTCCAGTCCTTCCTTGCTTGGGTTGTGCACTCCTCAGATGTCCCGAATGGGGTGACACAGTCCGGGGGTGCGGGCACACGCCCACCTGTTCCCAGGCAGGGGCCTCACACCCTTTTCAAGCGCCTCATGGCAATCTGGGGCCTCCTCTGGTCTCCTTGAGGAGGGGAGGTGGTTGTTCAAGGGGGCCCGACCTTCCAGTCCAAGGGGGCCCTTCCCGCAGAGCCAGGGGGGGAAAGGATGTTGTGGCTCACGCCGCGGGTCTTGGGGGTGGGGGGGGCACCTCTGGCCGGGCACACGCCCCACCAGCGGCTGGCGGGGGCCTCGCACCCTGGTCACCCCCGCTTCAGGCCGTGCTGTCTCTGGGGGGGGTCCGGGGCCCCGGCCCGTAGTCCACACTTTTGGCCCTCTTGCTTCCACCCCGCCCGGGCTGCTCACCCGTGGGGGGGCGAGTCCCAGGCCCACCGGGGCTCCCCCAACTCTGCTGCGCTGGGCTCCGGCGGGCCGCGAACGCCTGCGTTGATGACTCCCGGGGGGGGGGACCGCTCCGCTCCTTCCTCTCACTCCCGGGGGGGGGAGGACTCCGAGTCCCCGGGGGCGCCGCTCCAGGCCCCCGGATGCCGCCTCCTCCGCTGCCCTGGGCTCCGGCGGGCCGTGAACGCCCGCGATGATGTCCCCCGGGGTGGGGGCCGCCCCGCTCCTTCCCCTCACTCCCGGGGGGGGTGGACGCCGAGCCCCCGGGTGCGCCGCTCCAGGCCCCCGGATGCCGCCGCCTCCTCGCCGCGCGGGCGGTCCCGGCGCGCTATGCTCTGGTTCGGGCTGGGGGGGGAGGGGAGGAAAGGACCGTCCCGCAGCCGCGTCCCCGAAGTCCCGGGGGCCCAGACCCCGACTGGGTCGCTCCCCGCACTCCGAGAGGGGGGGTTATTGAAGGGGGAGTGAGGGCTAGTCGGGCGGGGGTGCCATGTGCGCCCGGGGAGAGACCACCTCACTCGCAGTCCCGAGGCCGTTCCAGTCTGGTTGCGTCACCCTCCCAGGCGCCGCGGGTTGCGAACTCCGGCTCCCCGGGGAGCTCAAGCTCCGCTCTTTCGCTCGTTGAGGGGCCGGGGTGGGCGCCGAGTCGGGGTCTCAAGTTAAACTAGCGGGGGGGTCTCGGGGGAGGGGGGGGCTCAATCCCCTCGGATTCCCGGGCTTCGGCGGGAGCTGTGCACTCAGGCAGCCATTGCCTGTGCGCCCCCTGGTGGCCTCCTTGGGTGCAGTGGAGGCCGTGGTGGCCAGCTCTTTGCATTCCTGCAAAATGTACACTTTGATTATTGCCGGAGGGCTCATGCAAGTCTTGACTTTAGCTCAGGATATCTGACTCGAGCCACACTGCAAACAAGTCACACTCTGAGTTCACCCCTGAGGCATTTTGCCTTTGGAACCACACACATTTAATTTCCCAACAGGCATCCTTTCTGAGGTGCAGAAAGTGGTATCCGCCTTATGCGGCGGGTAAGGAGGGATACTGGGGTGTGGAGGAGGATGTGGGCGAAAGCTTTGTTGCTGGGGGCAGGGGTTTTGGGGGAAGAGAGTAACAGACTGATGGGAGACCAGGGATTGTGGGGTATCACTGCACAGTGTGTGGTAAATGGATTGGTGGGTGTGGGGGTTGGGAGAGAACAGGGTTTGTGGATGCCCCTACATTGGCGAAGGGCATGGAGTGGTAGCTGCACACATTGTTGTTCAGCAGTGCTAAAACTAGACCAGAGATACCTGCTCTCAGCAAAGTGGTATGTGGGAAAACTGATCCGTTAGTTCTACTGGATATGGGCCAACATTGCAGCAGACCTCCACAGCATTTATTTCTTTTTATTTAATGTGCAATTAGTAAGGCACTTATACTAGTAAATTGTCTTTCAAAGCACCAACAGGGGAGGTAACATGAGAGTAGATTTAGATAGAACACTGTTAGAGGCGTACCTACTAGGCCATGTGAGCATTCAGAATGTGCAAGTGCAGAGAGAGGAGTGGGCGGGGGGTGAGTGCTAGGTGTATCAAGTGGATAGTGCTAGGGAGTCCGCAGCTGTAAGTGCCTAGGTGGAGGGGGTCAACCACTAATAAATAGGTACGTGCAAGCCTGTGGTGGCACAGGCCAGTGGGTGCCAAGGCAAAGTGCTGGGAGGGGCGGAGGCTGTAGGCGATTGGTTGTGGGTAGCCAGGACCCAGGAGGACACATAAGGGGCCTGGTCACCAATCCCAGCAGCTGTGGTGTTTTGGCAGAGGGAGGGAGGGAGGAAGTGGAGGAGGAGGTGAAAAGGAAAGTCTTGAGGAGCTTCTGGAATTTGAAGAGATACGGCTCAAGAGGAAGGTGGGGGGGCTGTTCCATAGGAGGGAGCCTGCTGAATAAAGAGATTGGCCACCAGCACACTGTTTAGCAAAGCATGTAACACAGAGTTGGTGCTGAAGGAATGTAAAGATCTGGAGAGAGAGTATTTAGTGAGAGCAAGTTGCAGATAGCGTGGTCCCCATCCGCAGACAGCCTTTTGGATGATGCAGAGCGATTTGAATTTGATCCTTGCAGCAACCGGGAGCCAGTGGAGAGTGTTTAGCACTGGAGCGATGCAGTCCCTGGGCTTGAGGCCAAGGATAAGTCTTGCAGCTCTATTCTGCATTAGCTGGAGGGCTCGTAGAGAGGAAAAGGGTAGATAAGGAAAAGGCTACTGCAGTAGTCTTGTCTAGGGAAAACCAGAGCTTTGGAGACCTTGAGCTTCTGGCGGAAAGTGAGGAAAGGAAGAATTCATTTGAGGAGTTGGAGTTGAAAGTGGGACTTCTTGTCAAGGTCCAGAATGTGAGGGATGAAGGAGAGGAGTCGAAGATGACTTCCAAGTTTTCTGGCTTTGGATGAAGAAAGGGGAGATCCCATAGTAGATGGCCAGAGTTAGGGAGAGAAAGAGGGAGCAGGAGTCCTGATATGAAGGATCTCAGTCTTGCTGGCATTGAGGCAGAGATCATTGGTACACCAGGACTGGATTGCAGATACAGTCAGGGATGATAGATGAAGTGAGAAGAGGATCAGAGGGAAGTTTGAAGAAGAGTTGTTATCTGCATGACACTGGAAATTTGGGGAGAAGGTGGAAATAATGTGTGCAAGCAGGGCAAGATAGTTAAAGGGCCAGGCTGAAAGGTTGGAGTCCTGGTGGATGCTACATGTGGAGATTGAGGTGGGGGAGGAGAAAGAGCCCAGAATGACTTGAGATGGACGGTCACTGAGGAAGGCCAGCCCGTCCAGTGCCCGCTCTGAGATACCTAGGCTATCGTGGAGCCATTTTGAAGATGGGAATGGTTGACCATATCAAATGCATAGGAGAGCTAGAGTAGAATGAGAACAGCTGAAGAGTTAGAATCAAGAGATGCAAGCAGTTAGTTCCTCACAGGTGTTCAGAAGAGCAGTTTCTGTGCCTCTGGATCTTCGGAATGCAGATTGATGGTCGTGGAGGTAGGTTTTTTCTGGAGGGGGCACACAAGGGAGTGCTTGAGGGAGGAGGGGAAAGATCCAGAAGCAAGAGTGGTAGAGTGGTTGCAGAGATCCGCAAGTGCAGGAGCAAGAGAGCCAATATTGTCCTTAATGGTTCGGGAGGAGCAGGGGGAAACCTGTTTGGGGTAGACCTTCATGAAGCGAACAACTATAGTGACCTCATTAGGTGTGACAGGAGAGAAAGGCAGAGGGTGGAAGGTGGGCTATAGGAGGGAGCGGTGGTGTCAAGGGGAGGCGAGAGGGAAGCAAGGGTGCTCAGTATGTCCTTAGTTTTTGCAGTGACATGAGTGGCTAGTGCATTGCAGAGGGCCTGGGAGGGAAGAGGTGAGGTGGAGACTGCGGAAGGGTTGGCTAGGTCCCTGCAGATTTTCAAGCGTTCAGCTGTGTTGGATGCACCAGAGATACGAGTCTGGATGTGGGCTCTTTTCTTGGTGCAGATGGAAAGTCTGTATTGCCGTTGGAGCAGGCGGCAGGCTAGTTTGTCAGAGGGTGAGTTTGTTCTGCCACTTCCGTTCCACAGCTCTACAATTGCGTTTCAAAACTGCAAGTTTGGAGTCATACCAGGTGGCCTGCTTCGAGCCATGTTTCAGGCGGATCCTCATTACTGGGGCAAGAGTGTGGAGGGTGTTAGTAATGGCAAGATGGGGGTTGCTCAGAGTCAGAGTCAGAGGTTGAGCCAATAGTGGGGGGGATGAAGGTAGATGCAAAGGCAGCAGCTGACACTCGTTTCATTGGACGTATACCCATGAATGAGGTTGGCAGGGCTGGTGGAGGAGCGGTCAGGGGGCCGAGAGGACCCAGGTGCAGGAAGAGTGGTCTGACCAGGAGAATGGGGTGATCAGTGGGGGAAGAGAGTGAAAGATCAGTGTGGATGAGGGCATCACAAGTGTGTCCAGCTGAGTGGGTAGGACCAGAAGGAGGCAAGGAGGGAGAGCGAGGTGCGAAGGTCATGGAAGAGAGTGGGTGCCGTGATTGAGCAGTCAAGGTAGACGTTGAAATTGCCCACAAGGAGTTTAGAAGTGGTTGCACCGAGAGAGGGGGAGAAATCAGCCCATTCAGAGAGGAACAGGGTGGTAGAGCCAGGAGGCCTGTAGATGGTGACAGTGGTCAAAGAGGAGGAAGGAGAGATGACCAGCTTTCAGACCAGGCTCTCAAAGGAAGAACAGGGCTGGGTGGGTATGAAGGGGGGGAAAAGGGACCCACTCAAGGAAAATCGGAGCAACTCCACCACCAGCACTGTTAGAGCGAGACTTGGACATTATCTTATTGCCATCAGGGAAAAGGGAGTCAAAAGCAGTGACTGAGCTGGCATTGAACCACTTGTCTGTATTCAAATAAACTCTTACACTCAAAGTTTCTTGCATAAACAATTAATAATTGATCAGTCAGTTATAAAGCCTTCTTCAGAAGGTAGCAATACAATAGTAACACACAAATATACTTAAATACTGTACACTGAGTTTCTAGATCAGACAAGGCCCTTTTGGGATGCCCACAGACACAACCTACACCCACCAGTGACTTCAGTAATAAGGGTGCTGGGACATTAATACTTTACTGTTGCCATACAGAATACTCTTTAAAAAGTAAGTAAAAGGCAAAAATTATTAGAACACAAGAAATACTAATAGTCATAAGCAGGGCAAATACTTTCAGATAGCTTTGAAGAGTCATTCAATTCAATAGGCTAAGCCAAAGTCAATAGGCCAAAGTGTTTGTATATGTTGCAGCAGTTCAGGTAAGTAAATAGAAAAGGCTTTGCATAAGTTCTTAGGAGTCTTTGACAACAAGAAGAATCAAATGTAGGGCCACAAGCTGATTAGACTTGTGAGTTGCAGAAGTTACAAGCACTTCCAGAGTAAGAGGTAAATTCTCTTAGGCTAGTTTTACAGTACCTTAGTAAAGAAGAAAAAGATGCAGCTGAAGACTTATGTTCCTGTACAGCTCTGCAGATCTCGCTGTTCATGGGCCTCAGTCATGGGGACAAGAGGGGGGATGTCGGGGGACTCCTGCACTGTACTGGCACCGTCAAAGCTGCCAACCGGCAAACTTTACTTTCAGTGGCTGTTTCGCATTTCAGCTTCTTGCGGTACAGCAAATAGCAATAAGCTATCCTGGCAGTCAAGGTGGACTTTCCTCACATCTGAGGTCCCGCACTCAACTGAGGGGGGGTGTGGGGGGGGGGTTCAGGCTTGGTTAGTCCTACTTCGTACGAGTCCGGAGGATCTTCCAAAAGCTTTTCGGCCGGCTTACAAGCAACGCACACAATCTGGTATCCCTCTCCCTGGCTCTACGGTTTCCTGCAGCACTCTGAGGAAATGCAACCAGCTCTGAGATGGGTGTCCAGGTGGCCTACTTGGGAGTTGATTGGTCCCATCAACTCAAAGGGAGAAGACGTCCTTGCAGGGCTTCTCTGTCGATGCAAACTTGGCGATTCGGACCTGCAGCAGGGTTTCACCAGGCAAACCAACGGCTCAGGAGTTGCAGTAGCCGTCCTCTTCAAGCTCTTCGGTTCCTTCGTCCAGTGGTCGACTCTGTCTTCCAAGCCAAGAGACTCTCCTTTTATTCACTTCTCTCCCATTCATTCCAGCCTAGGTGCCACTCACCCAGCAGGGTGGCTGTCCTTGCCAGACAGTCAGCCAGCCAGCCAATCGCCACAGAGTGCATTTGGGTTGCCTAGGAGACTAAGCAGAGGGAGTTTCGAGCACCTCCCTCACTTCCTGCCTACCCCAGACACTCTGGAGCCAGAGGCGGGTTTCACTCCTGAAGCCCGCCAAAGGCGAATGAACAAAGAGGCCAAACCTAGTTTGGCGCGCAGAGAAACTCTAGAAGGACCTTTCCACAAAGACCTGGCGAAAAAAGACCGGGAACCATTTTAGCAATGATGGCTGGGCACCATCTTGAAAAACATGGCTCCCGCGATTTAACATTACCGGAGCTGCAAACAGTTCGCAGTCAGGGTAAATCGTAGTTTGTTCTAAAACTACTGCCACCAGCCATTCTGAGAGGAAAGGGTAACATGTGAATGCTACATGAGTAACTAGACACAGGGGATACTAAGTAACCCCTCCAGCACTCTATTGTAAGATAGTGTGCTGTGTCTAGAATTTTACAAGACTAAGTGAAGTCCATTTCACTCCACTGTTCTGGGGAACAATAGTTGATCCCAGAGAATGTATTTAAATCTTGGGAAATCTGAAAGAGTTCCCTGTGTCACTGCACTGAAGATGCTTTGTGACACATTTGTAAAAGATGCCTGTGGGGTTGGTTAGACTCCAGAACCAAAAAGAAATGGTGTATAAACTCACATCAAAATACACGAGAGATTGGGGGGAAAAAGGGTCCCACTCTCTCCAATTGAGTGAAAACATCAAATCCTCAAAATCCAGCAAAGTTGCTGAGGGTAGAGGGAATTGGCACATTTTTGAGGATTCTGCCTAACAGGGTACGGGCGTGTGGTACACCAGTCGGAGGGGGGGATTCAGAGAGTGGAGGAAGGAGTTGCAGTTATGGGAAGGAAGTTGATGATGGACGGCAGGTGCTGTTCAATGAGAAGGAGGTTGGGTTGAGGACCCTGAACCAAGATATTTTCAGTGTGATAAACATTAATGATGCACCTGTATGATGCGAAGTCTGGCAAGAGGACTTCCCATTTAGTGCCACCATTAATGGGAGATATGTGCAAGGAGAGTGTAGAGATGAGGAGTCCGTAGATCTGGGGAGGGGACAGAGAAAATTATATCAGTGAAGACCTGTCTGGAAGTTGCGCTGACATAGGTATCTGCGATGGGTAGGCTAGGGTTTGTGGTCAGGATGTCCTTTTGTTTTTTTTTGTTTTTTAATGCTTTGTTTCTTCCAGACGAGAGAGAGGGAGGATAGGTGATGGTGTAGCAGTTAGAGAAGATAAGGGAGATGGTGAGTTCCGTAGGGGCGGCAGAGGATAGTTGAAGGAAGGAGTGGCTACACAACACAGTTCTAGGACAGACTCCCCGGGTGACCTAGTAGTTGTAAAAGGACACAAAATGGAATGCAAAAAAGGGTGCAAAGATGTTAAAAAAAAAAAAAACATTTAAAAAAAAAAAAAAACACACCAGGATTTGAATTTCCAAAAAGGGACACAAATGCAATGAAACAAGAAGTTAAGTAGGTAAGGCAAGGAATGCAGAGTGATCTAGGCACAGCTTGGCTCAAAGTTGTTAGAGGAGGTAGTGTCAATGTTCAACCATCACTCACTGGAAGATCTGCAGAGTGCATGGAGATTCGGGGACCAAAGGTTGTGAGGTGGCAGGCTGTACACCAGGACGCTGCCCCATGCTGTGACGAGAGGGTAAAGATGCGGGCCCTCCTAGGCCCGGACAGGCACACAGGGCCTTAGTGGTGGGCCGGCTAAGCCTGCTGGCTTCCCTGATTGGGCCTCTTGTGTCCCTGGCCAGCCAATGGCAGTCAGTGTAGGGCTGGCTGGGGAGGCATTTGATGGCAGAAGATGGTGTCGGCCATCTTAAAGTAGGAGGCTCACAGTTAAATGAAACAGCCCAACTGGGCTATGGTGATGATTCACAAGCTGCACGTAGAATACATTAGTGCAAATCGCCTTGGAAATTGCGACACTTCACATGAGCATTTGTAACAAATTTCGGAAAGGATGGCAATGTGCCACAAATTACCTGCAATTTGCAGGCAGCCCAACTGGTTTACCTGCACATCAATGTGTATCTGATGTGATGAATCTTCAGAGGGCGGCCTCGCCACGAGGGGCCTCGCCAGTGGTGCTGCTGCTCACACAGTGCCAGGAAGAATAACATGTGAAGGTAAGACCGAGACCGGCGAGGAGGAATAGCTGGTGTCTTTCTCTGAGCCTTAGCCAGTGGGGTGCGCTTCTGGCCCTAAAGTGTTGGGCACTTATCCCCTTGTTTGTTTTTTGCATCCTGCATTCCTTTGGGAAGCAACTGCTGACTAGAGTTCTGGTTGAGCCTAGCTTCACCTTCACACACAGAACAGTTTGAGTCGTCTGCCCCCTTCCCAATGGATTTTAAAGAAAAGAAATCCTACACGGGTGACCCTATTCTGGGTGGAGGAGACTGGGCTTAACCATGTGCACTCTGAGCATTCCGGTGGAGGTTATACTAATACCCAGTGCAGTCCTTCCCTATAGGGCATTGGAAGAGCCATTGACCTCATGCAGTCATGAGCTCACCAATGAGGGACTTCTAAGGAGGGACTTCTTCAAGGACATCTGAGATTATGCCTTCTACACCACTTCCACCTACGCCTTTCAGCAAAGCGTCTTGCCTGACTCAATTTAGCCTCTTCTGGCTCCACAGGCATCTTTTGGTTTCAGCAGGCAGCGATCATAGTATCGCAGCCCCAACCTTATGCCATGGATGCACCATCCAACCTGAATGTTGGTCCACTAAAGGAGAGAGATTCTGGAGTACCTTCCCTCTGCCATTAAGCTCTTTAGTGAACAAACTAGTGTGGTGAAAGAATGTATGTTAGATGACCTAGTTTGATCTAATTTGAAGAAATGTAGTGTTGCTTTAAGAATGCGACCAATATAAATGCTGCAGTAATTGTTAGGCAAGGCCAATATATCATGTTTTGATCTCCTCGTGTCTTGTAGACTGCCCGTTGTAACTTCAACTCTTCCACTTAATGTGTAGACCTTTGTTGCATATAGTGCCCTCTTCATCCCCTTCCTGAATATGGCACTTGACCTGAGAGATTTAGGCGTTCTACTAAGACCAACCCAATGTGTGTACCCACCTTACAAGGTAGTCCTCTTCTAGGCTCTACCGTGTTTTCATTTAAAGACTTGGAAGCACAAATATGGAAAGCGAGGTGGAAAAATGGTTCAACCCCTTCTCCTCTTTGCCTTTTCTTGCCACTGTGCCGAGTGAGCTTTGGTTTGTTAATTGTGGTTTGTTCCCGGCCCCTGTAAATTGCATGTTCTCCCAGGTGTCTGGCAGTGACTTAACTTTATATGAACACCAATATTGGTGCAGTTTTAAATGGTTCAAGCACTCAAATTGCAAAACCAAACACTGATGGCTCCACACCATCATTTTTCAGCCTGACAATGCATTAAAGAAGGTCGGAAAGACCATATGCCCCACCACCAAAAGGGGCAGTCCAGCCTGAACTGCTAGGTCACATCCCTTCTGCACGAAACCACAAGCATCCCCAGAGTCCCTTGCCTGCTGAGCCTAGACACCCAAACTACTTCTCACTGATGAGGCTGAAACATGTCTGGGGATGCTTTTGGTCTTGTGTAGAAGGGATGTGTGACCAAGCAGTTCAGGCTGGACTTCCCCTTTTGGGGTGGGAACAAGCCTGATTTGCATACAGTCATCACCTCTTCTGTTTTGCTATATCCACATGCGCAGTAACACCACATCAAGGCCATACCATTATTACCAATCATCATTCACATTTTTCAGAATTTTCTCACACGTGAACTCGCACTAAAACACTGAGCCTCCACTGCACTAAAGCATCCGATGTTATAATTCCGATCCCCTGCTAATTGGTGTGCGGGTGATTCAGTGGGGGTGGGGAGGGATAGACTCATCACCCCCACCCACTTTTCCGACGGTCGTGAGCCCACTTGCTCAAACTCATGTTGATTGTGGCCTGGATGTACACTTGAAAGCAGGGTTGAGAGTTGAAGTCTGGCTGCATTTACAGCTTTCTGGAAAGACATGTGACCACTAATTCGCATACACAATGTACACACACCCTGCAGGAAGTGACATCGGAGGATGCAACGTCACAGCAATACAATGGCGGCACGCATTAGTAAATGGTGCGGGGGAGCTATACCTGGATTGGAAAATGTCACTTTGATTGGTAGTGTTTCATGGTGGGGCGTTCTGTAAAACCGTGGCAATATGCGTGCAAAATAACTAATTACAGGTGATGGTGATACCCAATAAGACTAGGAATGTTGACTGGCAATATGGTCAATTACCCTCTTCTATTCGCGTATCATATGCTAGCAATGCTACACTTCTTAGAGCTTGCATCATATTCTGCTGGGTCTGGCTATTTTATTTTGCATTTCTTTATTCATTTTAGTCCTACATTTACAAACTTTAAAACTGTATGTGGTTATGGCTCTTCTCTGTCGGTGACTTGCAATATACTTTATTCCGTGTGTAATGTGCATGTGCTCTGATTAAAAACACACCGCTGTTTCAAACGTGAATGACCTTTGGCAATTGAAACACCTGTTTTTCCGATGTGGGTATTATCAAGTTAAAACTCTCATTGGTCTGTTTTTTACATCGCTTGCATCCCAGATTTCACAGATGAGCTGGGTGTCTGTCTTGGGCCACCTCTCCAATATTCACATTAGCAAAGTCCCCAAGGTGCCCCCTGTCTCACTCCCACCCCCCCCCGATTTTGTGTGTTTCCTACACCCCTGTTTGCAGATTAGTTGACCACTCACAGCTCGAATCACACTCACTTGCAGAGGTGGGCGTCGGGTCTGCAAGCACCCTTTATAGCCGGGCGCACACCACGGTGCAGCTTGCTGGTGTCTGATGCTTTCTGTTGCCTCCCGCTCGCATTCTACTTACCGCTTGTGCTGTTTTCGGCTCATGTTGCACCCCCCCACCCACCCCATCGTCCAGCTTGGTGGTTTGCACTGTGCCCACAGGGGACCCTCCAGAATTAAACCGAGGCCAAAGCTTGCAGTGGCTGTTTCTTTCTACAGGAGCCTCAGAGAAAAATCAGCTTGGCCGCAATATGATATGATAGTTTATATAGTGCCTATACACAATGTGTTTCAAAGCGCTTCAAGGCAAGGGAGGGAACAAGGGAAAATACATGACATTCTTACAGGCCATGAACAGTGAAATGAACTATCGTACTCGGCCTGGCGACATTTCAGATAGTGCAAGAGCTAAGACATAGATAAGGAAGGGGGGGGGGGAGCGGGAAGGAAATGGAAACGGACAGATGACTAACGTACTAGGCCTGACAACATTTCTGGTAGAGCCGGAGAAAAACAGGAGGTGAGGGAGAGGTGTGCAGAAAGGTAGGGGAGGAACAAAACAAGCGACTATTATACTAGGCCTGACGACATTTCAGATAGTGCTGGGGGGGGGAGAGTAAAAAAACAGTAAGGGGAGGGGTGGAGGAGACAGACGAGGTTGCTATCATACTAGGTCCAGGGACAATTCTGATAAAGTAAATGCATAGAAGAAAGTAAGGATAGGAGATAGGAAATAGGAGAAGGGAAAGGAGGAGAGAACAGAGTTGGCAGTCAAACGAGTGGAGAAGCAAGAGGAGAGAGTGAATACAATGGCAGAAGTCAGTAGTAACACATAATGTTGCAAGCCAGGATAAAAGATGAAGATGGGAACAGCATGATTCAGGGCCACCAGTACAAGATGCGAAGGAAGTTCAGCATGAGAGTTGAGAAAGGGTGACGCACCGTGAATGAATGAAGTTCATAAAAGTCAAATCCAGCATTGGACACAAGACGGTGATGGTGAAACCAGAATTTATCATGACAGACTCCTGCAGAAGTAGGCTTGAGAGGGGTCAAGGGGAAGCAGGGTAGAAGAATCAAGCAAAACCGGCAACACCTGTGTGCGAGAATGGTGGGGGCACAAGGGAACATCACAGGGGGACAAAGGGGGTGGGGATGGCCTGTGGGGACAGAGGGAGTAACACATGTTCTCCAGCATTGGATCCTTCATGGATTCACATGCTTAGAATATTCCCCTTCAGTCTGGAACCCTCGGTATACTTATTAAGACGTTTTCCATTGGAAAAGATTCAACACTTCTGTGTCCCCTCTACGTTGTTTTGGGCCGCTTACGCATGACCCAACAGGACGTACAATATAAATAGCCCTGCCCCTGTGGCTCCCTTCAGATTTCAACCGTCTCCAGAGTAGCGGGAGCACCTCGTGTTTTCACTTCTTTCAAGGTTGAGCTTGTCTTTCTTTCCCAATATCTGGGAAGGCGTTATTCCGGCCATGTGCCACATGTGGACTGAAGAAAGGCTATGAAGGAGATGGGCACATGGATTGTCTGTATTGTCTTCACCCGCATCATTCGGCGGACAGCTGTGAGATTTGTAAGG
The DNA here is from genome assembly GCF_040938575.1 of Ambystoma mexicanum. Taxonomy (NCBI): domain Eukaryota; kingdom Metazoa; phylum Chordata; class Amphibia; order Caudata; family Ambystomatidae; genus Ambystoma; species Ambystoma mexicanum. The sequence continues at coordinate 97,485,981 of NC_090936.1, read as the reverse complement.
GATTTTCACGGAAAACCCTAAGAGACCGTAATGGGAGTTTGGTGACGTGGCTGAATGAAGGGGGGAGGACCGTGCCCTTCATCGGAGGTAGGATCTGCACACAGTTTGGCATTGAGGCCTAAATCTCTGATGGTTAATAGCCGCTCTGTATCTGCAGAGCCTCCGGCGAAGAAGCCACGTTCTACAGAGAAACGTCCCTCGCTAGAAAAACACCCGGCGAAAGAATCCTTTTCGTCATCGAAACCTGGTCGTGGAGAAGACCGCAAACAAGGAAAATCTCCCTCTTCATCTTCGTCAAAGAAGGATAGAAGAGATCCCATAAAGACCTCCTCCTCAGGGGACCATCACAGGTCTTCCTCGAGTAGAGACTCGACAAAGCATAGGTCTAGTGCAAAAAAGGCGGGATAGCCTAAAGAGGCTGCGTCACGACCGCCAATGTCGTCAACCGGAATCCCGTCGTCGACGGGTTCATTAACACCGGCGCAGGCAATACCTGCAGTGGCTTTGTCGACCCTGGCGGCGACGATTGAAGGGGCTCTGAAATCATTGTCGACTGTGAATCCAACAGAAGTTTGGCAGCTGTCCGTGTACGATGCGGTTTTGCCAGATACCCTATTGCAACAGGAATCAGTGTTCTCAATATCGTCTACGGAGGAAGACCGCAAACAAATTGCTTGTCCAACGGATCTGGGCTTGCAAGGCGTTGGCTCGTCGACGGGCTCGGGAATGCAAAGTGTCCCTGTTACATCGTCGTTGCTTAATCCTGAGTCGGTGTTATCCTTATAAGTGTTGACCACGCTGCAGTCTTTATTGAGCCAATTGGAGGCAAGGCGACCCCCCCCCCCCATTGGTACACCTCCAGCAGTACCGGCGACACCCGCCGATGACGAACCAGGATCCGCTCCGCGGTCAATGTCAACGACCGGGTTGCCGGCCTCCCGTCCAGTTAGCGAGGACCTCCCCTGCTCACACCGGGAAGAAGGGGATTTGCAAGATTCAGAGTCAGACCAAGGGTCTAGAGACACCTTTTCGGACATTTCGTCGTCCCCTTCGAGAGATCCTACATGGGAATCCGAGGAGGAGGTGGAAGCCCCTAGAAGCCCGGCTCAGCCGTCACTGCCAGATGACATCGGCTCTTTTCACGTGATGATGGGCAAAGCCTGTATTGAATTTGTTCTGACCCTAGAGGAAGAGAAGAAGGAATGCTTCTTATTTGACCATATGGGGAAGAGGCGGAAGTCGGTCTTCTCGATCCCCATTCTGGACCACGTCTGGCAAGAGGGCCTGCGAACCGTGCGTCATCCATTTTCGGAACCTGCAATCAAGGGCAGGTTGGAAAAGCAGTTCAAAGCTCCGGATTATACACCGAAATGTTTGACCGCACATCCCTCCCCGGAATCGGTAGTGTCGGCAGCGGCTGCCAGAAAAGTCAAATCTCAGCATAAATGTACAACACCCCCGGACAGTGAGGCTAGAAGGCAGGATGCTTTTGGAAAAAAGGTCTTGTCAGTAGGAGCAACGACAGTAAAAGCAGCTAACTCGCTGGCTGTCATGGCAAGATACGACAGGGAGGTGTGGCATTGTTTGGTCCCCATCGTGGAACACCTGCCTGAGGAGCACAGAAAAACAGCTATGTTACTGGTTCGTGAGGGGGAGGAGGCATCAAACCACTTGATCATTATCGCCGTGGACTTGGCCGAATCCCGTTTCAAGCAAATAAATAATGGAGTGGTTTTGAGAAGACCAGCCTGGCTGAAATGTACGAACTTTAGACCGGAAATCCAATATAAGGTGCTTGAAATGCCATGTGAGGGTGAGCAGTTGTTCGAAGAGAAGGTAGACGAGGCCCTTAAGGGCATGAAGGAAGATTCGGACACGGCAAGATCGCTCGGAGCCCTACCAAGTGGTAGAGCATTTCGGTCCTTTCGCCCTCTCCACGGAGCGTCGGGGAATTCCCGATTCGCGGCATTCAGGGACCGGAGTTTCAACAGGTCATCATACTCCTCCCAAGGTTACAGACGAGCTCTCCAAGCGGCTCGCAGAAGCCGAGACTTCCAGGCCTCTAGGAGAAGGGGAGGACAATCTTCGTCCACAAAGGCAAGCAGTCAAAGTCCCAACAATGATGAGTTTCAGGATGTCCTGGGAGGCAGTGTCCCGTCGCGTCGATGAGTGGGAAAGGATAACATCAGACCGTTGGATGTTGGACACTGCAAGACTGGGCCACTCTTTGCAGTTCAAGAAGGTACCATCTCATATTCCGCCTGTGTATTCGGCGCAACCCCATCTTCACATATTACAGCAGGAAGTGGAGCCTATGCTGCAAAAAGGGGCTATAGAATTTGTTCCGGTGGCCATGAGAGGTCTGGGAGTTTACTCCTGTTACTTCGTGGTCAAAAAACCCAAGGGCAAGTGGAGACCCATTCAGGACTTTCGGGCTCTCAACACTCTGCAACGCCTGAAGTTCAAAATGCTTACACTTCAGTAGATTATCCTGTCCATACAGCCAGGGGATTTGCTGGCGTTGTTAGACCTGCAAGACGCATATTTCCACATACCCATGCGTCGACAACACAGTTTCTAAGGTTCGTAGTCGGTCAGAGTCATTACCAATTTAAAGTGCTTCCATTCAGACTAAAATCGTCCCCCTAGACGTTCACAAAATGCTTGGCTCCAGTGGCAGCTTGGCTGCGAAGGAAAGGTCATCATGTTACCCTTACCTGGACGATTGGCTGGTAAGGGGTTTGTCGCCGGTAGGGGCACAAGCGAGCCTAGAAGCTACCATGCAACTTCTGCAGCAGTTAGGCTTTGCAGTCAACTTCAAGAAGTCCTGTTTGGGTCCCTCAAAGAGTTTGGTGTTTTTGGGAGCAGAATTCCAAACTCATTCAGGGCTAGTGAAACCGTCCGTGGAAAGGGTTCAAAAGCTCAAACAAAAGGCGAAGGAGTGGAAGGCTGGCACCAGAGTGTCGGTCAGGAAATACATGTCACTGCTAGGGGCCATGGCGTCGTGTATCCCATTAGTGAACAAGAGTTTCTGGCAGACCGATGGTCTCAAAGTCGCGTATTGTGGTGCGACAAGTTGAGCATCGTCAATGACCTCGTACAAGCGCTTCAGTGGTGGCAGTTCTCAGACAATCTAATGAGAGGAATGCCCCTGCAGGAACCAGATTTTCAGTTGACGGTGGTAACGGATACATCGCAGACAGGATGGGGAGCCCATCTGGGATCCCTACAGGTTCAAGGCCAATGGTCCCCAAAAGAGTCGACGCTTCACATCAACGTGCTGGAGTTAAGGGCGGTACGTTGGGCTCTTCATTTTTACCACGAATACGGGGATCAGTCGTAAGAATATTAACGGACAATACAACAACAATATTGTAACTCAGGAAACAAGGGGGCACTCGTTCCAGAACGCTCTCGAGCGAAGCTCAAGAGATATGGCTTTGGGCCCTGGAGCAAGAAATAAGCATAATGGCTTACCTTCTGCCAGAGGTACAAGCAGACTCTCTCAGCAGAGAGATGAATCAACTGCACGAGTGGGAGTTGAACGATAAACAACTGGCGAACATCTTCAAGAAGTGGGGGTCATCCTCCCCTGGACCTTTTCGCAACTCGAAGTGTGAACATTACGCAAGCAGATGGCCACAACCCGGCTCGCTGGGGGAGGCATTCTCCTTCCTGAGGACGGGCAGGTTCGCGTATGCATTCCCTCCGTTCCTGCTCATTCGACGGACTCTCCAGGGGGTTCAATAATACCCATGCCGGGCGATTCTAGTCGCTCCTTACTGGGCGAGACAGTCGTGCTTTTCAGACCTTTTCCAGCTGTCGATAAAGGAGCCAGTGAGGTTCCAGAAGATTCCGGACCTTCTATATCAAGACAAGGGAGCAGTTTGGCATCCAACCCAGGCGCTCTCAGCCTGACAGCCTGGCTCCTGTCTTCCCCGAGTTTGGGTCCCTGAACATTTCCTCAGATTGCTGCCTAATTTGAGGCACCGCGGGCTCCGTCCACGAATACTTCGCACGCATGTAAGTGGAAAAGATTCTGCGTGTGGTGCAGGGACCAACCGGGGGTGGACCCACTAAACATTGCGTCGGATCAAGTTCCTCCATATTTGTGTCATGATGCCTACCCCCTGGCATCCGGATCAAGCCCATCAGCCCCGGGAGCAGGCATCCAGATATTTAATAAAACCCCAGCAGCCCCGGCTGGTGGCTTTCTGGGTTCAGTCCTGGCGCCTTAGGCGCCAGGCTCATAGACTTTACTTACCTCATGCAGACCATGCTGCAAATGAATCCAAGCCAACGTGAGGCCTGGATGGGACTATTTTACTACAGGGACTATTTTTTACTCGGGTGTGGTTCTAGGGACTTCTTACCTGGAACTACTTTGGAGGCTATTTAAACCACGCCCGAACAGCAGCACATGCTTCGCGTTATTCTGCATCCAGCAGCGTAACGCTCACCATGCCTGCAGTCAGCATCCAGTCTTCAGCCACGCCCGTCTCGAATCCAGAGCTCCTAGCAATAGAATAAGGAAAGGTTAGAACACAGATATAATTTCAATCCTTACCTGAATTCCAGATCCATCACGTCTTCGAACTTGAAAAGGACATTATTCTACACGCGTCGCATCGCCAGCTGCATCGCCAGCTGCAGCGCCGCGCCATACTCACCATTCCTCACATCATTTTTCGATCCGGCGCAGCCTCCATCATTTTCTTTGCCGAATTCCACCATCTAGGGGACAAAAGAAACATAAGGCGAGCCGAGAGAGCCAACAAATACAACCTCTCCACCATAGACTTACCTGATTAACAACCAGAGGCATTATTCTGTAACAAACCGCAACTTCTTACGCCGCACCTGTAAGGAGAGAGAAACCAGCAATTTAAATACACGCATCTTTTACCGGACAGTGTTGGGTAATAGACTCTTACCTGAACACCATCAGCTGCCACAAGACAATCTTCCCTTGGGTCCAGCTGTAACACAAGAAAGGAATGTACAAGAGTGAACATCGGGCATATTGAACTCTTTGAACTTTATACTTACGGGTTTTCGCCTGGAACCTCAGTCGATATTCATCCGGAACTCTTCCAACGCCTTCAAACCAGTGAAATAACTGGTATCTACGCGCCCCTGGATTCCACGCAGGATGGAGAGCTCATTTAAAAACTTAAGGTGAGCTTACTGAAAGTGAATATCGGTGGTGATTAGTGGGAAGAACAGTGGGGTGCCACTACTAGAATCCACGGGTGGCTAAATCCCTTTCTCCACTTGCAGGAGAATACTTCTACCGGTCAAGCAGACGAGATTAGGCGGTCCAGTCTGTCATCTCAGCACTACGCTTCACGTTGGAGGAGGTCGCAGCTGTCCGGGTCCGATCGACACCCGTGTGGGAGCCAGGTGAGCGTAACAATTTTCTACACTTAGCGAAAAGAGGATTATCGTTCTCCTCCATAAAAGTTAATTTGGCAGCCATTTTAAGATTTACTTGTAAAAGGCATTCAACTTTGTTGTTCAGCGATCGACTGGCAAAGCATTTCCTGAGAGGCTTATTTCAGACCTTCCCTCCGACCAAGAACTTCCCTCCTAATTGGATTCTCAATTTGGTACAGGCAGGACTAATGAAGGCTCCTTTTGAGCCTATGCTGTTATCATCCTTAAACATTTTTGTCGTGGAAAATGGCTTTTTTAGTAGCCATTACGTCAGCAAGAAGACTGTCGGAGCTGCAGGCGTTGGTGATAGATGCCCCATACTTGCGTTATCTCAAGGACAAGGTGTGCTGGCAACCAACCCTCATTTCATACCAAAAGTTCCAACTGCATTTCACAAGCATTCTTCGATTGTGCTACCAACATTCTTCGCAGCGGCCTCTTTTGCGGAAAAAGCTCTCCATACCTTGGATGTCAAGAGCTTTACCCCTTCTTGGAAGGGAGATCAAACAACATCAGCAGGAAGAAGAATCATCATTCAGGGAGCCATACTTGCGTTATCTCAAGGACAAGGTGGTGCTGGCAACCAACCCTCATTTCATACCAAAAGTTCCAACTGCATTTCACAAGCATTCTTCGATTGTGCTATCAACATTCTTCGCAGCGGCCTCTTTTGTGGAAAAAGCTCTCCATACCTTGGATGTCAAGAGCTTTGAAGTTTTATCTCGGTCGTACTCAAGACTTTAGGCATACGAGACAACTGTTTGTAGCTTATGGGCATTCGGTAAAGGGAAAACCGATCTCCAAGCAAGGATTAGCCCGCTGAGTGTCGACTATCGCCTTCTGCCACTCTAAAGCAGGGAAATCTCTGGAAAGACGTCCAAAGGCCCACTCAACAATATCCACCTCGTCATCGGCGGCATTGTTGTCCGGAATCCCGCTGGTGGACATCTGTCAAGTGGCATCCTGGTCGGTGCCGCACACATTTACTCGGCATAATTGCCTAGAGCAACAGCATGCAGCGGATGTACAGATGGAGCGAGCAGTCCTGCGACACCTGTTTCAGTAAGGTGAGCCCCACAGAGGGGTGTATCCTCCTGTCAATGTACCATGATTGGGGTTACTGTCAATGTACCATGATGGGGGTTTTGTATTTCTAACTGCATGTGCAGCTCTGGTAATATTGGTTTGCATTGGACACCTCCAGATTAGGCATACTGCTATATAATCTAAGCATGTGAATCCATGAAAGATCCAATGCTGGATAAGGGAGTAGTTTCTTAACTGTAACTCCATTTCGAGGGGATTGGGTCCTCCGACGTATTCCATTTCTATGACATGTAATGACCACAGCTGTGCTGCTTTGGAAAATCTTCGGCGTCTGCATCGATGACGTTGATACGCCGCCCTCGAGGACCTCCTCCGACGGCCGACGTCACTGAATGTTATAAGTAGGGCGCACGAAGCCCATAGCCTCAGTTCCGTTTTTTCCGCAAACATGTTCGCTTCGGAGATCTCGATGCGCCTCGACTCTTTGAAGTTTCTGTTCCTTCTCGGTTCTTTGAACCTGTTCGTATTGTGAAGAATTTCTTCGTGAAGATGTCTACCTCGTCTTCCACCCCGCGTCCAGGGATTTAAGAAGTGCGGGGACTGTGGGTCCAAGATGTTGGTGACGGACTCGCATGACGCCTGCCTCTGGTGCCTCGGGGAGGCCCATGACACAGATGACTGTCAACTGCCAGCCGCTCACGTCCAAAGCCTTGCGGGAGCGCAAGAAGTTGTCGGTAGGTAAGGTGTCCAAGCCACGGAAGTCGAGGTCTGCAGGGCTTTCGACGGACGATTCGAGGGGCGACTCTCCGCATCGTCGTCGGAAGTCCATTGGGTCTTGGTCTCCGAGTCGGTCCTGCCTCTCCTGCCTCTTCGAGGCACTCCCGGAAGCGCCGTCATCGGTCGCCTTCCCCATCCTCATCCGAGGACTCCGCCCATCGGCGGGTCGCTTATCCCACCAAGCATGCAACGCCAGAGGAATGGGCTTCCTTCGGGAAGAAAATGTTAGCAGTTCTCGAATCGCAGGGCACTGGTCCGTCCGCGCCTCCAAGTGGGGTCGGTCGTGATCGGTCGAGAGACACCACTCGCACGCCTTCGGACTCGGGTGGTCGGCACAATTGACGGGAGAGGTCCCGCTCGGACAAGGGGAATCGTTCTCGTAATGTCCGTTCCAGGTCCCGGTCCTCGACGCGCTCGAGACCGTGTGCACCTGTGGTGTCTTCGAGGAAGACGTCGACGCCGGCGGCCCCGAGGTCGTCGACGGACTCTTTTGAGGCCCTGCCTCCGAAGAAGTCGTCGGCGCCTAGACTGTTGAGGGACACGCTCGGGGCTCCGGCCTCGAGGCCTGTGTCGACGCCGTCGATGATGTCGGCGCCGCGTTTGGTGTCGACGCCGATTCACTAGACGCCTTTTGAGGCTGTTTCGACGGGGGTACCCCGGGGCTCGGTGGAACTCCCTAGAAAGGCTTTGGCCAAGGTCAAGCATGGCTTTGTTCCACGTTCTGTGCCTTCTTACCGCCATCTTGAGTTTATTTCAGAGGTGGATGAGGGCTCTGATGATGGCATGGTTCCTGATGCGGTTCCAGAAGAGATTCTCTCGGGCCATAGCCAAATTGAGGACCTGCGGCAGTCCCTGCACGATGCCAGTGGGCTGGATACCTCTCCGGAGGTGGAGTTTTGTAGGCCTGAGCCTGGCACTCATGCCGACTCCTCGTACCGGCGCCTTATGTCTAGGGTCACCGAGTACTTGGGGTGGTCTGCTCCCCCAGGGGCTTTTCTTCAGGATGACCTTACGGATATCCTCGACCAAGGTCCACCAACTGACCCGGTACTGCCGTTCCATATGGCTCTACAGAGGAGGGTGGCGGCGGCTTGGACTGCTCCGGAGAGTCTCCCGGCAGTGGGCAAGTCTTTGCCGCAAAAATACCGCCCAGCCAGTAGCGACCCCTGCTACTTGACCAAACACCCCACTCCGGAGAGGTTGGTGCAGGCGGCTACGACCCCGGCAAAGCAGGCGTCGTATCCTACCATCCCTCCTGATAGGGACGACAAGCGTTTTGACAGCTGGGCACAAAGTGTTTTCTTCAGGGGGTATGGCACTTCAGGCGGCCAACTCCGTATGTGCCTTGTCACGTTTCACGCACTCTCTGTGGAACTGTTTCCTTAGCGGCTGAACATATTCCCGAAGGGGACGGTTTCCTTGCCATGGTTTAGGATGGCAAGGATGCCATGTGTGAGGCCGTTCAGTCTTGTTTGGACATGGCAGATTGCGTCAGCCGCTCCATGGCAGCGAGCACCGTGATACGCAGGTTTGCGTGGTTGCGGAAGTCGGGGTTTGCTCCTGATGAGCAGGCCCGGCTCCTCAACATGCCCTTTGACGGGGAATATCTTTTTGGCAGCAAGGCTGACGAGAGCCTTGAGAGGTTGCAGACCTCAAAAGCTGTAGCAAAGTCGTTGGGCGCTACTGTTCGCCAACCTCTGCCTTTTCGTCATAGGGGACAGCAATGGAGGGGAGGTTCCTTAGTTATTACTCGTCCTTTGGTAAAGCGAGAGGAGCTGCCAGTCAAAGGGGCCACCGTAGGAGTGCCAGAGGTGGAAAACCAGGTACTCAAGGTGCCAAGGCCGCTCGGGCTGTTTCCTCTTTGCCCTCGGGAAACGCTGCAGCCGCTTCAGCTCAGTCATGAGGCCATGTCCCATGGTTCGCCGGTTGGGGGAAGGCTGGTGCAGCATCTTGTAGAGTAGCATGCCATGACTTCAGATGTGTGGGTTCTGGAGATCATAACCCACGGCTACTGTCTTCCTTTCCGGCAGAGGCCTCAAGACAATCCACCGGGGAATCTCTCTTTGAAGAGTCCAGATCCGCTCCTTGCGTAGGAAATTCAATCCCTGCTGGAGAAAGGCACCATAGAACTGGTGCCTGTAGCGGAGAGGAACAAGGGATGGTATTCCCCTTATTTTTTGATTTCCAAGAAAGACGGGGGATTGAGACCCATCATGGACTTGCGCGGTTTGAACAGACTCCTCAGGAAGGACAATTTCAAGATGGTTACTCTCTCTCGTCCTCCAGGCCCTTCAACTTCAGGACTGGTTGGTGTCTCTCGACCTCAAGGACGCTTGTTTTCATGTGCCGATACATCCAAAGCACAAGAAGTACCTGAGGTTCGCGGTTGGCGACTCACACTTTCAGTTTCGGGTCCTGCCGTTCGGATTGACCTCCACCCGAGGGTCTTCACCACACTCATGGTAGTGGTGGCAGCGCACCTCAGTAAAGGGGGATTCACGTCTACCCCTACCTGGACGATTGATTGAAAAGGGCGCGCTCTCCCGAGCAAGTCCTGGATCATCTGTCAGCCCCTGCCACTCCCTCCACAAGCTGGGCTTCTCCCTCAACTTGAAGTCCCATTTGACACCATCTCAGAGGCTCCAGTACATCGGAGCAGTGCTCGACACGTCCCTGGGGCAGTGTTTTCCTCCCCAGGTGAGGGCTCATCACATTCAGCAGATGGTGCTCAAGTTTCAGCTTGCCCAGAGTCTCCGAGCGTTTGAGTTCTTGAGATTGCTCGGCCTCATGGAATCCTGCATTCTTCTGGTGCCAGAGGCCAGGTTGCGGATGAGATCTTTGCACTGGGCACTCAAGCTTCAATGGTCTGTCCTCCGGCAGGTTGTCGCACCTGTTCAGGTGCCGTCCTCGGTCGCCCAGGACCTTCTGTGGTGGGCCGTCGAAGACAATCTGATGAAGGAGGCTCCATTTTGGCTACCCTGGCTGGAGGTGACTATCGTGACGGACGCATTCCTCACAGGATGGGGAGCTCATGCCAACGAGTTGACAGTCAGCAGTCGTTGGTCTCTGTCGGAGTCCAGACTCCATATCAATCTGTTGGAGCTGAGGGCCGTCAGGCTAGCCCTGAAGGCTATTCTGCCGACTGTGCGAGGGAAGAATGTCCTGATCCTGACGGACAACACGGTGGCCATGCACTACCTCATCAAAAAGGGGGGGGGGGCAGGGTCACTTCTTCTGTGCAGGGAGGCGATGCAGCTCTGGTTCTGGGCAATCCAGCAGGAAGTTTCGATCTCGGCGGTTCATCTGGCTGGAGACGAAAATGAGACGGCGGACGCTCTGAGCAGGCAGAGCGCAATCTCTCACGAGTGGGAGTTGGCTCAGGAGATTCTCCTGGAGATTTTCGCCCTTTGGGGGACCCCTCAAGTGGATCTGTTTGCCTCCAGTGTCAACCAGAAGTGAGAGGTTCTGCACGCAGGAATTTCCTCCAAAAGGAGCCTTAGGAGACGCGTTCGTGGTGGAGTGGTCATTCCCACTGCTGTATGCGTTTCCTCCAGTCCCCGTCTTCCCGCAAGTACTGCAGAGGTTACGGAGGTTCGGTTCCCGGATGATCCTCATTGCTCCGACGTGGGCCCGGAGGACGTGGTACCCGGACCTTCTCGACTTGTCCATCTGCCCTCCATGTCGTCTTCCCTACCGAGACGATCTGCTCTCACGGGAGGGGGGTCAGGTTCTCCATCCAGAGGTCAGATCCCTCAACCTTCACGCTTGGTTTCTGAAAGGTTGAGGTATAAGGATTGGGACCTCCCTGAAGACGTGATGGAGGTGTTGCTCTCGGCCAGACGGCCCGCAACAAAGTCCCTGTACCATTGCCGTAAGTTCTGCGACTGGTGCAGGGTTAAGAATGTGGATCCTTTTGCATGTGACATTTCCATGGTTATGTCTTTTTTGCTTTCTTTGGCCCACAGGGGCTTGCAAGTGGGTACCGTTAAAGGTTACCTGGCGGCGCTGTCCATATTGAAGCGCTCGTCTGAAGAGTGTTCCTATTTTAAAATTCCTTTAATTTCTCAGTTTCTGAAAGGGCTCACTAATGTGTTGCCTCTGTCACCTTTCCAGGTGCCCGGTTGGGATTTGAACTTTGCGCTCAAGTTTCTGATGGGTGCTCCATTTGAGCCTTTGCATTCATGCCCTTTGAGACTGTTAACTCTTAAAACTGTATTTTTGGTTGCGGTCACTTCCGCTCGCAGAGTGAGTGAGTTGCAGGCACTTTCAGTTAAGCCACCCTTCACTGTGTTTCATAAGGACCGGGTTGTCCTTAGTGTTTGTCCTTCCTTTCTTCCGAAGGTGGCGTTGGAATTTCATTTACGCCAGAAGGTTGTTCTTCTGGCGTTTTATCCTCCTCCACATCCTGGTAAACAAGAGAGGCTCCATAGGCTCGATCCTAGGAGAGCGTTAAGCTTTTATATTTCACGCATGTCCCGGGTCAGAGTGGACGATCAACTCTTCATTGGTTATGCTGGAAAGTGTTTGGGACAAGCTGTGACGAAACAGACTTGATCTCGCTGGATTATTCTGGCTATTTCTGAGTGTTACTGCTTGGCGGGTAAGGACCCACCGGTCGGCTTGCGGGCCCATTCTACCAGGGGTATGGCTGCCTCTACTGCCCTACAGAGGGGTGTTCCTATTCGTAACATCTGTGATGCAGCCACCTGGGCTTCGGTACGTACTTTTGTACGTCACTAATCCCTCGATTCCATCTGTGGGCAGGATCCTTTACTCCGCAATTTGATTGGGCATTCTAAATTTCTGTTTTCTAAATTCTTTTCCCACCTCCTTGCATTGGCACTGCTTTGGGAGTCTGTCATAGATATGGAATATGTCGGAGGACCCAATCCCCTCAAAGAACAAGTTACTCTCTTACCTGGTAACGTTCTTTCGATGGGATGGTCCGACGACGTATTTCATATCGCTCCCTCCCTGCTACAGAATTTCTTATGCGATTGCAGCTTACGTTTCCGCAAGTCTTTGTGTGTCAGACTGGCAGAAGATTGGTGCCACACGTTCTGGGAAAAACTACAACTGAGGCTACGGTTGTCGTGCGTCCTACTTATAACATCCTGTGCCGTCGGAGGAGGTCCTCGAGGGCGGCGTACCGACGTCATCGACGCAGGACGCAGACGCTGAAGTTTTTCTGAAGCAGCACAGCTGTGGTGATTACTGTCATAGATATGGAATACGTCGTCAGACCATCCCATCGAAATAACGTTACCAGGTAAGAGTAACTTGTTCTTCTCCAGTGTTGGTATCTTTCATAGATTCACATGCACCCGCTGGCCTCCCCTGAATGCAAACTTTATATGCCCCTACTACTTTGGGGGTTAAAATCTGAAGGGGGCCGCGGGGGCGGGGCTATTTATACTGTACGTCCTATTGGGGCATGCGTAAGTGGCCCAAAACAACGCAGAAGGGACACAGAAGTGTTGCATTTTTTCCAATGGAAAACATCTTAATAAGTATACCGAGGGTTCCCAGCCTGACGACAGGGACTATTTTAAGCATGTGAATCGATGAAAGATACCAACGCTGGAGAAATGGAGTTATAGGTAAGAAACTACTCCCTTGGTGCATGCTTACCTGCTGTCTGAGCAAGGGGTCGGGCCCTGGGTCCTCCTGGTCCGAACAGGAATTGCCCTTTGCTTAGCCTGCCCTTTGCTTAGTCTGCCCTAAGAGCTAAGAAGGTGGGTGGTGCTTAGGCCAGGTGACCTAGATCCACTTGCACCTGCTCCCCCATCTGCAAAGGAAAAGAGGCTGGAGGGCTCCTTAAGTAGGGAAAAGGAGCGGCAAGCAGGAAGGCACCAGGTGGGCAGGACTTAGGCCAGGTGACCTAGATCCATTTGCACCTGCTCCCCAACTGCAAAGGAAAAGAGGCTGGAGGGCTCCTTAAGTAGGGAAAAGGAGCGGCAAGCAGGAAGGCACCAGGTGGGCGGGACTTGGGCCGGGTGACCTAGATCCATTTGCACCTGCTCCCCAACTGCAAAGGAAAAGAGGCTGGAGGGCTCCTTAAGTAGGGAAAAAGAGCGGCAAGCAGGAAGGCACCAGGTGGGCGGGACTTAGGCCAGGTGACCTAGATCCATTTGCACCTGCTCCCCAACTGCAAAGGAAAAGAGGCTGGAGGGCTCCTTAAGTAGGGAAAAGGAGCGGCAAGCAGGAAGGCACCAGGTGGGCGGGACTTGGGCCAGGTGACCTAGATCCATTTGCACCTGCTCCCCAACTGCAAAGGAAAAGAGGCTGGAGGGCTCCTTAAGTAGGGAAAAAGAGCGGCAAGCAGGAAGGCACCAGGTGGGCAGGGCTTGCTTAAGTGGTGCCGTGAAGTGCGTCGGTGATTGGCTTGGTAGGGTGTGGGAGGGATTATACTTTGGTTTGACATCTTCTCTAGATCCTGTCCCCTATGTGGGCGCTAAGCACCAGTACTTAATCCTTAATGGTAGCACGAACTTAAGCAACTTGTCTAAATAGTATTTAACATTCAGTAGCTCTGCCAGCTGCTTTGACTGCAATTCTTGCAATATTTGCTATTTTCACGTTGCTCAGAATGCCTACATTGCCCACAATGCCCTTGTTACCGCTTTCACCAAAACGAAAAATACTGACTGTGAAGAAAAATGCTGACAGCCCTCCATCGCCCGTTATTAGACGTGGGGAAGAATATGTTTAATCGTATTCAAGGAGCAGCAGGGGAGGCCCATGTACGGATTAGTGAAGTCTACTAATTCCTTGGCAATATGAACATCCCCGGTAAGCTTGGACTCCTGGGGGGGAAACCACAAGCATCCCACTATGGATAGGTCGTCCAGCGAGATAGAGATCTGAGCAACAGGGTCATGGGCACCCCAGGTGAGCTGATTGACAGGAACAATGAGGTTGCGGAGGCCGCAGAGGTCCATGAGGAGGGTACAGCCAACCTACTAGTGCTTGGAGACAAGTGCGACAGCATGTACAAGGCCCTGGAGAGACACTCCCCATTAGAAGCCATGGAAAGCTAACTATTGCAGGTGAATGACATCCCATCACTTGCCACAATTGGACTGCTCTCTACAGCCCGCCTAGCAGATATTACCGCAACCACTGGACTGACCCTCAATTAGCCTTCATTTACTTAATTTACCAAATGTGACATTACTGCCATCCCTGAGATTATGGGGTCTGTTGTAAATGCCAGGGGGTGGGGGGGAAAACCATTATCTGCAGATAACGGGATGAAAAACGGGCAGGAGGTCAATCAAATCAGTGTACTTGAGGGAAGGGTGGGCAAGGAGGTTTTTTGTAAGCTGGCCAATAATACCCCTGGGTATGCTCCCTTACAAGCAGAGCTAACCGGTGTCGCATTGGCCCTTTGGCTGCAATGGGGGACTTAACCTCTTGAGGAGCTAGACACAAATGGTCCCTCGATTGATGAAGATGCAGTTGAACCACACCAATGCAATATTATTGAACTACCTCAGGTCATTAACGATTGTGGACCTAATGTGTCCACTTCTGTGACACTGATACAAGATGAGAAATCTTCCCAGCAGTACCTACTTAGGGAAGATAATAGGGCCTCTAATGTTATGTATGTAACAGGGGACGACTGGGACACAATCCTAGTGAGCAAGTACACCCACATTGCAGTTGAACATGGAACACACAGTTCTTGTAATGGGGAAAGCATGTCTAGCTTTAAAGATTATGGGGGGCTAAGAAGGGGCACAACATTTCTCCACAGGGTAACCAAATTGCCACCCAATAAGCGTCAACCATGGAATGGACTGCTAAACAACTGTTTACACTGGCTCCGCACTGTGAGGGGCCGTGCTTTTGTGACCAGGGAGCATTAGTGAGTTGCCATAGAGTGCACAACGAGGGTGATGGTCTGTATGACTGTCAAATTGGAATTTCAGGACCTAAGAGTGGCCAATGGTGTATTTGATAGTACTAGGAGCCGAGGCCGGAATACAAACTGCACAATCGTAATCTGCCCCCGTTCCTACTTAAGCACCCCTTATTGTTTTGGTAACACTGCTGGCAATCCTGTTCTATCTGGTGCCAATATAATACCATTGGGTAAAAGGGTAAATGGCAACCGCAGTGGCTTCGAGCCTGACAGGCTCAGAACTGTTAAGTGAAGAAATGTAAGGGTTTCCCTATTTTTTTAAAACTTTTGAGCCCCATTGCAAATAGCAGGATTCGGAGATCGGGGGGGGTGGTGAGGTGTGGGGTGGGGGGGGGGCATAGTTAAAAAATAAAATGGAAACCAAGTACTCCTTCATGCAAGCCTACACAATGCTGTTACAGCCAGTGTAAATGAAAGGTTCTAATAATTAATTTCTTTGTGGGATCATGAGCAGCTAGTTATCTTATACAGAATGGGGGTGATGTCCTTGCTGGAGTCCCGGCGTGCAAGGCCCCACTAAGAGCCGTTGAGCACTCAGACTCACCACAGGACTAAAATGAGAAAAGAGCAGATCACCAGACCCGTCTTGGCCTCCATTTCCGAGAACACAAAGACACAGTTGCGTTTTGCCTAGCTGTACAAAATGGGCAATCTCTGGCTACCGCGGCAGCACCATAAACCACAACATCTCCATTGAAGAATCTTAGCTGCTAGAAGGGGCAAGAACCAGAAAACTGTCCCTTTCATCCCACAAACGTGCATTTTATACAGACACCTATGAGACTGCCCATCTCTTCTGCACTTACTGAAGACACTGCTCTTAAAGGAACGCCTTGTCAACTATTGATTTGTCATCCCCCACCCCAACATGTATCACCTTTTTTTTTCATCCCTGCTCTGGTTCTCGTATTTCTAATTCCCCTTTTTTGTGTAGAACTCTGTTGCTGCTTTCTATTTTGTGTTAAACTTCAATCTCCTATATGCATAGCCAGAAAAGACCCATTTAGGCATGATTGCTGGAAGTTGGCATGGTCTCCGTGCAGTGGCCTGCTTGGGAACCTTACCAAAGCTGCTCTCTAGTTGCTTTTGTGAATAAGATCCCATTCCTGAATGTCTTCACCCTCCATAGAGCTGCAAAATGGTTACAAAATCATTTAACATTTGCTTAATTCATGTTTTAATAGTAAAACATTAAAAGGCTATTTTCAAAATGCAATTGAAAGCTTTTTAGGAATCATTCCTCATAAATATAAAATCCTTCACAAATATCAAACTGGGTTGATATTGTATGGCTTTTTATATTTAATGCCGCAAAAACCTGGGTGTTAACTTGATGAGGTTTTCTAAACCTAACTGAAGCAGGCCATACAAACCTCATATACCACGAATTTGACAGTACAATAAGTACTCCCTCCATCTCCTCACGAACTGGTCCAAACATATTACAAATCACTTTTTACTGCTGAACAGTAGATGGTGCTGCTCAAGAGAATTTTATCAGAGATGCTCGTCTCCAAAAGATTGCAGAGGTTGAAATGAAGGGGCTCGAGGATCCCATTACAACTGAAGAAATCACCCAGGCAATCCACGGTCTTCCCACTTATAAAGCCCCAGGACCCAATGGCTTTACTGCTCTCTTCTATAAAAAGTTGAATATACTTGCACCCCAATTAGCATCCCTTTTCAACTCCTTGGATACATCGGTCCTAACCCTAATTGATGAACCGTCAAAGACCCTACACAATGCTCCTCTTATTGACCAATTGCAGTCCTTAATTACGATGTGTGCATTTACTCCACGATCTTAGCCACCCGACTGGGTTCTGTGATCCCGGTAGCTTTGGTGCAGATCAGACGGGGTTTGTTCCGGGTCGGCATACGCATGATAATATCCGAAGAACAATAGATGTAATAGCTTTAGCCATACTGTGTTAGAAAGCGATGGCTGTATTGTCGATCAACGCAGAGAAAGCGTTTGATTGGTGGATTGGGGTTATCTGACCAAGGTGCTACCAGGATTTGGTTTTGGGCCCAATTTTCTTTCTAGGGTGCTGGCAAATTGTACACTTCCATCTACCCGCATTAAATTAAACAGTGTATTATCTTACCCAATAAAGCTGGGAAGAGGCACGTGGCATGGATGCCTGTTATTCCCCCCTCCTCTTTGCATTATCCATGGAACCTCTTGCGAGGGTGGTTCGCTCCACAGAGTATACAAGGACTGGAGGTGTCTGGGTATCAACACAAGATTGCATTATATGGAGACAACCTGCTTTTTTATATGGTGGACACAGTAAAACACTTCGGAGGTCTCTGGACTTAAGATTAACTAAAAGAAATCCACCATACTTAATGTCTCGGAAACCGATAATGCTATACAACAATAAAAGGGTACCTTTTGATTTTGCATGGGTGACAAACTCCTTGAAATATGAGTCATTTTGACTGCCCGGTATGACCAATTGTACGTAGCGAATATCCTGACACTCTTGACATCAGCCAAACAGAACTTGGTAAAATGGGGGCGGATGGGAATTTCTTGGTTAGGCAGAATGACAGCGGTCAAGATGACGCTGTTGCCAAGGCTATTATACATTTTCCAAGCATTGCCCATCTAGAGCCCAGAGTGGTTCTCAAGAAGCTCCAGCCGCATATATTTAACTTTGTCTGGAGACATAGGCCCCCAAGTGGCTAGAAGAATGCTTTTGCCAGCAAAAGAGAGGGGAGGACTAGCAGTCCCGGATGTAGAAAGGTACCTGCACGCAGCACAAATCGCCCCAGTACTGCTAAGCCAAGCAACACAACACAATACCAAGCACTGGGCATCCATAGAACAATTTGCCTTAGGTGGTCCCATGCACAAATGGTGTTGGCATTCCATGAGAAACAGGAAAAACCATGGGAATGGGCTCCCAACCACCAAGTCAACATTTGGGTATTGGGATAAGGCAGCCCGCAGGTAGGGTACAGCTACCTTCCCATCCCCCCTCACAGGAATCTGGAATAATTGGGAATTCCTTCCTGGACAGGACACTAAGATCTACTCGCTGCATAGAGCGGGGGTCTGTTTAGGATTGGCCAATATTTGATAATGCGCTACCACTAGCATTTGAACAATGCAAACAAGCCTTTTTGGTATTCGACACTGACGGATACGGGTATATACAACTGTCATTGGCTTGCTAACGCAAAGCTGGCAGCTCAAGTTAAATGGGACACTGCCCAGTTTGAGGACCTATTTTGGGGACACCACGAAAGGCCTAGTATCATCCATCAATACATTTCTCAACTCACTCACCCACCACATGCATGGTCGGGGAAGGAAGAAATCTGGATAGATGAGCTGACCTGGTATAAAATATGGACTCGGCTGGGGAAATACTCTAATCAGTTCACATCAAGGAAAATGGTGTTAAGCTGTTTTTACAATGGTATTTGACCCTAGAATGCTTAAATAAAATGAACCCCCACATACCACCCACATGTTGGAGATGTAACTATGCTACAGGCACTTTTTTCCACTTCTGGTGGATGTGCCCAGTCGCACAGGGGTTTTGAAAGGAAGCTCAGATCAAAATAATTACCGGATTGGGCTTGGTAGCAGACCCTCTAGTGTTACTATTGGGTGATGAGGATCTGCAGGGTCATTACAATTTGGGGGCAAAGCAGTCTAAACTAATAACCCATTTTCTAGTTGCAGCGAAGATGGTCATAGCAAAGAATTGTAAGTCCCCACCAACCGCCCCCCCGGTTCGGATATTAAAGAATGGTGGTCCAGGATCTGGTATGTAGTGGCAATGCACAAAATAGGTGCGGCAGCTAGGTGGAATCTGCTCGATATCTCCAAGAATGGGCCCCCTCTTATTACTTATGTGATCCAGCATGATGGCTCTGGGATATATCACAAGCCCCATGAGATGACTTCCTTCTCACTGTTATAATATTCCTTATTTGTTTTATGCATTACAACCCACTGTACTTCCACACTCATATATGCTCTTAATGTTTGTTTGTCCTTTTGTGATGATTGCTGATGTGAAACTGGTAGTTTGATTTTAGTGATTTACGATCGAGATGTGCCTACATTACAGACAGTTATTGAGGCAATGATGCAATTCTTACACATGGATTTAATTTTGAGGTTACATTTATGAATGGCACATGCAATGGTGTTAGAATGTTGCTCTGCTTGATATCTCAATAACAATGTTAATGTGACAAACTGGTACAAACATACCACCATCTTTACCTTTGTCCCAAATAGCATACTGAAAATCTTTTAATAACCCAAAAATCCCACACTGCACCATTCCCTACTCACCAGTCCATTACTCACCAGTGACAAGTGCAAATGTGGCCTGCCATAGAGCAACCATTTTAATACTCTATGATTAAAGTAATGTGTGCAGAGTGGCCATAGCTAGTCCTCTCCTCTGTAAAATACTGTTCCTGGCCTCCCAGAGGGCAAATTAAACTTCCTTTACAAGATCACAAGGTGCTGAGTTCATAGTTCTCCAAAGCTTTGATGTAGGGTGCGGGAAAGAGGACAGGTGCATGTCCCTTGATAGGAGGGCAGAGGGTAAGTTGTCATTTTCTAACTAGCTGATGCATACAGACCTAAAAAGCAACATTTTTCACCTAAACAAAATAGGAGTGCTTTTATACATACAGTAACATGTCTGCTACCTTCCATTTGTATGATTACCCAGTAGAAACAAATCATGAAATTTGAAGGTGTGGTGAAAGGATTATAGCAGAAGGTGACCGTTCAGCATCCCTACCAATTACTGTGCCCAGGGCAGTGGTCCACCCACTGTCATCCTCCACAAACATGGAAGTAAATTATGAGTCTAATGCAACCACGCCTTAACTTCTTCCAGCCACACCACAGTTGATGAATCTGCCATGCTTGGCTTTTACTTCTGCAGAGGACCGCCTTTGCAAAGGGTTTTATCCATGTACAACGAGTTACACCAGTGTTTGCGCTCTCTCATGCTGCCTGCTACTGCAAGTTGACATTTCTACATAATTGTTATGCAGCTGTTGACACTTTTACATGAGGCGATTTGAAAAGGTCTGAAAATATCTATACATCGGACAGTCGGTGTGGCAATCCCCCAATGCCTTTGGATCACTTGGAGACTGGTGTAGTATTTCTAGCTTGTTTTTGGAATCTTTCAGATGGACCAACACTTACTGGGGAGTCCTGGATGTTTTGTAAACTTTGATAGGTAGCAATGTCTATTTTGGTGTAGAAATAGTCCTCGTTCAATAACTGTCCAGGCAAATATCTGCTGTTGCCAGTTATACCGAAGCTTGTCTGGGGTTGCCAAAGGTGACTTGTCAAAGGTATTGAGGCTGAACCAGTGGCCTACTGAATTATTGGTTGGTTTGGATACCCTGGAGGAGGGGTCTGCAACCTTTTGCCTCCTCTGTTACGGACTACAATTTATCAGCCTAAGCTGGCATACTCTGTTGCATGGGGAGTCGTAGTAAAAAAGTTTTGGAGATTCGCATTTTGCAGACCCCTTCTTTTACCCCTTCTTTTAGTGTAATACCATTCTAGATCAATAGGTTTGCATTTTCCCGCCCCTTCTATTTATTTAAGCTTTCATCCCAGGCTACTTAATAAGGGGCTGTAACAGGTTGGGCAAATGGTGTTTCGGCATGCTATGTGAACGACCATTTAGATGCAACACAGTCTTGGACTAGAGAAGGGATTTTCTCATTTTGTCAACATTAGGGGTTTGGTCTCATCCAATTATTGAAATCCATAGATTATTTTAGTGCACATGACCCCCATTATTTGTATGGTGTAACCAGTGATGCTCCTTAAAGATCACATTAGTTTTTTTATGCTCAATCTGTTGCACCATTTAGATGCTTGCTTTGTGTTGTAATATAAAGTGGGCTTTGAGTTCTTGAAAAGCAGATTAGTCATTCACATTGTTTTTGCTTTTCAGAATTTTTCTTCATGGGCTTCATAATAGTTGGCTTCCTGTTCTTTGTTCTTATAACCAGAGTAACTCAGCTCAATTATGATGGTAAGTGGAGGTTTTCTTTCTCATTACAAAGTTCTTTGGGGCAAACTCATAACTTCACTTGATTTTGTACGTCTGTTCAGCCCATGTTAGTTTTCCCTACTGCAAATGCACAATAATGTGCACCCACCACTTCTACCACAAGGTTCCTTTCACATTCACTCTTATAAAGTATACACACACGTTTGTTGTTACACCGTGTAGCATGCAGCCCCTTACACAATTGTTGATATATTTTGATCTTATTGGTATTTATGCCAACATTAGCATGGAAAAAGTAAGTGGTCTCCAGTATTAGTTTACCACTTTTACAGTGGCGTAGTGGCTTAGAAGGGGAATGAGGGTGTAAGTTGAGTGGAAAAGGTGGAGTACCCCTGTAGGGAGGAAACTGCACTCTGCGGCCATACTTATGCTGACGTTCAACGTGTGGCAGTTTCAGATCATATTTTCTGCCATTATGCCGTCTTCAGCTAAGCTGTTGGTGTGAAGTTAGGTGGAGTCCAGTCACAATTCACCATGTAATTGTTTTGTACAGTACACTTGCAGCGTACAATAGTTTTGTTTTTGGCTGGGTCACATTTGGAGAATCTTTATTTCACAATGCTGCAGTAGACGCCAACACTGTCCCCTAAAACAGAGTCTTCCTCCCTCACAAAACAGGCTTTGTTCGTATAGCTTTGTACTTTGATTGCATAGGAGTCAGTACAAAGTGGAATTTTCCATGACATCAAAGCAAAAGTGATATGTTTTTATAAGGGAGTTGTTTTAGCCTACCATGGCACCTAAGGTTGTATCAATGGTGGCTACACTAAACTTCCAGCTGCGAAGGGGTGTAACATAATTGGCTTTGAAGCGTGTCCTTGCAGATTGGCACAGGCAAAGAGGCATCCAGTAGATGGTCTCCATGAAGCTTCAGTGGGAATCGGTTCAGCTTTCAATTGTGCTTTTGTGGCAAAATATAGCATGCATTGAACATTTTGTTTTCTTTTCTCTAGACTTGACGTGCATCAGTCTAAGATGGTTTCCAACTCATTTGGGCCTTGTGTTGTGGCAAGTTACTTGTATTATACTTCAAATTATGTTTTACCTTGGTTACCCTCTGAGGCTTATTCAAAATGGCCACACACAATTCAAACATGCTGAATCGATATTTCCAAGTCGTTACTTTCTTTGCAAAAGTGCTCGGATACCGTCATGAACACCAGTTTCTCCTAAATCATTACTGTATTTGAAACACTTTTGCAAGGGCAGCTGAGGGCTCATTCTGAGAAGGAATACTCGGTATACCCCTATGTGGTCAGGACAAAGTACTGTGGAAGCTTCTAAAAATCCTTTCAATCCTACGAGACACCTGCACAAGGAGCAGCCTGTGCCAGTTTTCTTGGTGTAAAGTAGCTGAGGATTTCTGGATGTGAGATAGCCGATCTTACTTGATAAGTCAGTGTAGTGTAGCATTTGCAAACAATCTGGGCACATATTCATCCCTGGGCGGTCAAGATAGTATCCAGGGCCATGATTTTGTGAGACCATGGTGGGTGAGGCTACCTGCTCATATACCATTCGGAGTAAGTGTGTCAAGTATTATTGGCCACACTCTCCAAAACCTGGGGCAGCCTATAACTTTTTGGTTTAGTGTAATTCCTACTCTGTGGAGGAGAGCAGCCAGCAGTAGCGAATTGGCACACCATGGGAGCAACACCAGAGGAGACCCAGGATGGCCCCGAAAAACCCTGAACCACATTTCATGCAGGCAAGAATGATTTCCATAACCGCCCTCCTAATCACTCATCCAAGGGATGCCACCAGGAGGAAGGTGCAGGACAGTGTAGGGATGAAAGGGCCCATGGCTCAACCATTATGGCCAGCCATAGATCTTCAGCAGCCATCCACCTATGCCATGTGTCTTCAAGAATTCAGATAAGTAAGAAAGACGCATGGTCCCCCACTAATGTCCTCTTCCGCACAAGGGCTGACTAAGTCAGACCGCCATTTGTATCCAAAGGCAGCACAGTCTTTGGTGGTAGCCATTCAAGCGGACCCAAAAAACATTCAAGCACACATGCTCTCCCACACAGGATGCAGATTGGCGATGTCAGTCAGTCTAAACCAGCTTAAAACACAGAGTGAGGGTTGAGTAGAAAGGGGGTGGGGGATGCATTGAGCCCATGTCAGCACAATAGCCATTTTAGTTATGCCATGGGGTGCTCAGAGACAAAGGAATGACCAAAAGCAAAATGGCCGCACTACAGGACTTGGAAACTGCATTGGTATTCCAATAACCACCATATATGGGCATTGAGATAAAATTGTAGTAAGTGTCGACACCCATGGTATAGCAAAGACTAAAACTCTGCAACCTCCACTGTATAACACAGCACACTTTCCGAGTGACGGTGAGTCAAAATTGTTTGCTTAGAAAGCATCCCTGCACTGGTAGCTATTTGGGCTAGTAGGGCAGCACACCAGAAAAATGGCGGCTTTGACAGGGGACTTGAGTAGAAATCCTCCTGACAACAAAAATAGTAAAGAAACAGCAGCAGTCAGCAAAAAGAAAAGGTAGGGGGCCCACAAAATCGGTCACACAAACTTCAAAATATTGAATTTTGCCCAACACAAGGGGACACATACCTATTCTATCTTTTATTTAGAGATATTTGTGTGAGTTATGTGTAAGAGCCCACCCCATACATACACAATGCATAAGCGCCCCCATACTGCACCTACACCAAATGCACACTATGCCCCATTCTATGCTTTTAGCTACATGCTCCTAATGTACGTACATGCCCAGAGTGCATGTGCATTCACACTATTCATACCACCATGCAACATAAAACTGCCCACACTGCACTTCTGCTCCCACACTATACCTTCACAAAACATATTCATGTCCACCTAACCATTTCACAATGCCTGGCAAACGGGTGAGTAACTTGATGTGTGATTGCAATCCATTCCACTGAGGCCTGGGGGCATTTGGTGGCAATTACCTCCCATTCGGTGAGTACCTGGACATGTGATGGCAATCTTTGCTGCGGAGTACCAGGATATTTCATGAAAATGCAGAAGAGTTGTGAATACCTGCACTGGCAATGTTTATTAAACATAGCAATTTGGCCTCAGAGCTCAAAGGGTTACAAACAATGTAAGTAGGCAATCTCAGGATGAACGGATGACACGGGAGCACAAACTGTGTTACAGTATTCTGGTCAAGTCCCAGGCAAGCCATCGTGGGTACCCGGCCACCATGCTCTTACTTTACTTCACTTCCTATGTTTCTTATGAGCTGTCTCAGTAGCTCTTTAGAAGCCAATGTAATGTTGGGCATGTTTTAAGTCCACCCGAATTTTATTCCAGATAATTGGTCATTTGGCGGCCAATGATCTTTTAATGGTCAGTTTCATGATAATTTACTGAGGAAAACTTGAGGGTACTGGTGTGGGTTTGTAATGGGAAAGGCACAATTATGAATACTTGAGGAACTTCCTCCTGTAGCCCTTAACAGTTTTGCATAGTGTTTTTAAATTGGTTTGTCATCTGGAAGACATTTAAGGGATTTGAGAGCAGATGTTGCAAGTGCCTGGGGAATTTGATGGCAATATATAGAAGTGGTGGGGGTATTTGGGCACTTAATTGCAGTACCTAGGAATGGTGCATCTACCTGCTGTGAGGGGTCAGAAATGTGAGGTGGACCACATTGTGAAATTTTCTCAATGAAATGCCATTTTATTATAATAAAAGGTTGGCTGAACGCCTCACTATCACTACCTGGACTAGGATTTCCCTGCTTAAAATAAACTAAAGGAAACCCTCTAACAAAGGATATCTGCCCCTCACACTACATATAACAAATGAGGAATAAAATGCATGGCAGTTCAAAACAAAAATGATTGAAGTCACAATGCAACCACAGTCCTTTTTTATAACCTGGGCAAGCTCCCCTTCCCCATATTTAAATGTGTTTCTGCTTCACAGTTCAATAAAAGAACACAAGGAAATCCTGGTTTGCAACAAAGCACAATACAGTTCGATGTAACTTCAAGTTGTCCACAAAGTTCCGACACAGACAATATAAGGCACTTCCTCTTCCTTGAACAGGTTCTCATTTCATCAATCGCAACAATAGACTTGGTAAGGATAATTTTTGCCACACTGAAAACTTCTAAAGAAATGTAACTTCTTTGTAACAGCTCTACACCGTTCTTCCTTTAGCATCACAAACATAAATTGGCTGTCAGGACCACTTTATAGCACTTCTTGTGGGGGTAGATCTCACTCTCCTCTACAGGTGCCTCCCTCTGAAATGGCCTCCCCGCCCCACTCAAACTTGAGCCGACCACCTGAAGTTCCAGAAGCAGTTAGAATCTTTGCTCTTCTCCTCTGTTTTCTCTCTCCCTCCCCTGCTGACCTACCGGTCTGCTGAATTGACTGTTTGCTTGCTACCCTCAGTCTCAGTGGGTACCAGGCTCTTTCTTGATCAGTCACCCTTGCACTGCCTCCTGGGCCTACCATGCACTTGGGGGCTGTAACTGTAACCCTACAGTCCCTTGTTCTCCTTGCACTACTAAGAGCCGTGCTGCCATGGCTGCACTTGGAGCATTGCTGGACTGTTTTCCCCTCCCCTCCCCTCTCCTTTGCACTCCCTCCCCTCTCTTTCCCCTTGCACTTCTCTTTCTTGCACTTACACGATCTGAATGACACAAGGCCAAGTAAGATCAGTCTTCCCTCCCTTGTCTTGCTGCTTCTAGAAACACTTGTGTACAGGCGCGTTATAAATGAATTATCACATTCTTCAACTTCCACCTGGTCTGGTTCCATGCCAGGCCTACTTCTGCAAAGGTTTGCCATCCGGGTACACTCCCCTGCCGAACAGCATTTCACAACAAGTGCTTTTGTGGTTAAGGTCAACTGACAAGATGTTCACAACAACTTCGCAGTTTTCAATAAATTGCAACTTCAGAACTTTCAACACCTTTTCTGGGAAAAAAGATTCACACTGGTGCTCTTTAACACTCTTCTGTAATGATGCTCCTCTCCCTCTGGATATCTTTTCCCACAGGGGCAGCCCTTTTACCACTCTTGTTTCCCCACTACACAAGTAACCAATGACTGACTGGGATAAGGTCTCTTCCTGCTTCTCCCTGGGTTTTTGGCAATGTGTGTTTATCTCAGCGTGTACCATATGCTTTTCAAGATATGGGCAACAGGTTTCAGAGCTTATAGGCCCTGCATTAGCCACCTTCCGCTGTTGTCAATATTGTTTAGATTGTAGTTGCCTTGGCCTTAGTTTGTCTTGGCTTGGGCAATGCTTGTGGGTATTGACTCTGAACAAAGGTGTCCCCTTGGGTTGCTGCGTTTGCCACAGATTCACTCTTTTAAGGATACAGTCCTTTGTTTTTGCTATAATAGACCTCTGCTGCTTTTCCCTAGCTCGATATTCAAAATTGGGAATTTTCACACACGAGTGCTGCTTTTGCTGCTTTGCAAGAGCCTGCTCTTCAAAACCAACTTGGGAATTACTTTTACTTCTACCCGAGTGTTGCTCACTCACCGAACGCCTGCTTCTGACACGCGAGCGGGAACAGAGCACACCGGGGGGGTGGTCACTGCCTGCTTGTGAACTCACTGGGTAAGACGTGTCCCTCTGTTCCTCTTGCCGCTCACAGGACTTCTGCTGCTGTGGCTCCTCGTGACCCAGCAAACTGGTTCTGTTCACCTTTGCCCACACCACCTACTATTGGAGCACCTCTTGCTCCTGCGGCCCCATGGTGCATGCCAGCCACCGCAGACCACCTCAAGGCCCTCGGGTGCATGCCAGCAAGCAAGACGACACAGAGTGACACAGGTTCGATCCCTGAGTCCGTGCTTGGAAACCTCTGGGTATTAAGCACGTTATAAATAACCCATCATATCATAACCTTTAAAAACCTGGGAGGTGACTTTAGGCACGGAATTAGCGAGGAGTATGTAGGATTCATCACACTGCATATATGTTGGCAAGAAGTGGCATTGATGCAGGTACTTGGACCCACGAATCGCGTACCTGCAAAAGGTACTGATTACCGGAGTACATGATGGTATTGCCGGACACATGCTTATACAGTGCCTGTATAAAAGAAAACTTGGCATTGTCAGTGCTTGTTTTTTTCTTCTTGGTCCAAAGATTGTATATCAGGTTTTGGTGTATTCCCTGTTCAGTCAGTTTCCTATAAAGCATGAACACTGGTTTGAAAATAATCAATTGTATTGAAGATAATTGGTGACAACGAAGACCCTTTGGGAAACAATTTTGGTGGGGGAAGAGACAAACTCCCATTAGTGGGTGCAATGTCCCCAATTTAAGCACATGGAGCTAATTATTTGGTTAATTGTGTTGGAATCTACACATGTGGAACTGTCAGAACATTTGTCACTTTGTCCTCTGGAAATTGATCATGCGTAGCGTTTTGCAACATGGAGGAAAGATTTGTAGTCACTAATGTTATTTATCTTAAAAGTATGATTCTAACATGCCAGCACCCTTATTCCAGCAGTTCATGTGGAAAATTAAGTTACTGCCCTCAGCATACATTTCTGAATAAATGTACATATATATTCCAGTGAACAGTCACACACTGGAACTACTGTGATCCATTGAAACTATTTACATTCTCCAGCATGGGGTCTGGCATGGATTCACATGCTCATGAATATTCCCCGTCGGCTGGGAATCCTCGGTAAAAGAAAAGTTTCACTTTCACACTGTATTTCTACTGTAAACCAATCACTGTACTCTGGGTCATACTTCCCCCAGCCAATGACAGTCCTCTCTCTAAGCCCCACCTCGGGCAGCCATCTTCAGATTCTTACCGCACGTTCAAGTGTTTGGAGTCCTCGAGTTTTGCTCTGGGAGCTAATACTACAGTTTCTATTCTTGTCAAAAAAATAGCCTGTGTGCTCTTCTCTCCATCTGCCGACAGCTGGGACCCTTTTGTCTTGAATTTCAGCGCCCCTCAAGGGCAAAGATCGTTGAAGTTTCGTTGATATTTCCAGAAGGCCATCGGGCCTACTCCGCACCTCCAGCCTGACTGAAGACAAGAAGACAGGAAGATTGCTCTGCACCAGATGTGCACTACCAAACGCTTTTTTGGAGGACAAACCCCTTCAGTGCCTCTGCTGTCTTCAGCCGGACCACAAAGGAGAGTGCGAGGTCTGCCTCAGCTTCTCCAAGAAAATGATTGATCGACACAGGTGACTGGTGGTGTGACTAAACGCCAAGGCCTCTACACCATGCCCCAAGCAGGGTCATGCCTCACCAAGGACTGGCAGGTCCGAGGAGCGATCTTCTGTCCTTTGAGGGCGTCTCATCCGTGGGGGCCCAAGACCAGGCTAAGCATCGCGAGCCCGGTTCCATCGGGTTGCCACTCAAGCATGTCCCGCGATGGGCAAGGCGCGGTCAACGTCACCATCCGCCTCCATCGCCAGCGATCAAGCTTCTCAAAAAGGAAAGCGTCCAACCCGGCTAAGCTGCTGGAGAAGCCAGAGAAGCCCAGGGCGGAAGAAAAGGTGGCTGATCTGGCCAAGAAGGCCCAGGAAGTGCAGGAGAAATCCTTGTCAACGATTGAGCTGGTGGTGGGTGCTCTCTCTCAAAGGCCAAAGGGGCTGACCCTCAGAAAGAAACACCTGCTGTGCCCTGGGTGTCCCTGCCTCTGAGGCATGAGTCATCAGCAAGGGCGGTGGCAGCACCTGCTGGCACACCAGAGACAAGGATGTTGTCTCTGAGCCTGGCCTGACCCCTCAGGGTGCCACAGGAGGGCGGGGGAAATGAAGCACCAGGCCATGGGAGTTTCGTCCACAGACGGCGAGGACCTGGAGTCTGTACACGTTCCACAAGGACGTGGGGGGATGACCACAGTGGCAATGCCGATGGCGCAGGGCCAAGTGTTCTGACCACGCCAGCACAGCCGAGAGATGTATCCCTGGACATCCTATTGACCATACACACGGTGTCGGAAATCCAGAAAAGTATGCCGCAGGTCCAGTAACTGCGGCCCCCGATCAGCCATCAGCTAAAGAGGAAGCGTGATCTGCCGCCCCATATCAACATCTGGTTCAGGTCCCCTCCCCCCGGTAGACACGGGAACGGGCACGGCGATGACATGGGCACGGCGATGACATCGTCATGGTGGGCGGATCTCCACAACAGACTGCATCCCCACCGGATGAGGTTGGGTCGTTTTATTCCATGGTCGCCAAAGCTGAGCTTTTCCAACTTATGCCTGAGGAAACCAAGGAGGGTCTCCTGTATCAGAGGCGCAAGCCCAAGAGGAAAGACCGTCATAACGGTACCCCTCCTGGACGACGTGTGGGTGGAAGGTCTGGCCCTCTTGAAAAACTCTTACCCAGCCAAGTAGGATAGACTGGAGAAAAAGTACCGGGTCTGCACCTAAGTGTCTACGGTCACAATCATTGCTGGACTCAGTGGTTTCAGCAACCGCGAGGAAAAGGTTGTTAAACCCTTCCTCCTCAATCCCTCCAGACAATGAGGGGACGAAGTTGGACACCATGGGCGGAAGGTTATTTACACTGCAGCGTCGACCATCAAAGTGGCTAACGCACTGGCAATCCTTGTCGGGTACGACCAGGAACTGTGGTACAAGCTGGGCCCGATGCTGGAGTTACTTCCCGACAACAAAAGGATGGAGGTGGGAGGTGGCTTCAGACTATGCCATCACAGTGGCGCTAGACATTGCCGACACAGGGTTCTGGCAGATGGGGAACAGTGTCTGCCTCTGTCGTCAAGACTGGCTGAAGGCCACAAATTTCCACCAGGAGGTCCAGGAGAGGTTACTGGACATGCCCTTTGGTGATAACCTCTTTGGGAAGGCTGTCGATGAAGTCCTTGCAACCCATACAGAGACGGCCATGCCCTGGGCATTCTCCAGCAACACCACTCTTCCTTTCACGCCTCCAGAGGAAAGTCGACAAAAGGTTTCTCCTCCTCGTACCACCAGCCCACCAGGTCCACGACCCAGGATGCCTACAGAGGCCATTCCAAAGCCTACGATGGAGGTGGTCAGCGCCGTCCTCGCCCTTCAGACGGGACGCTGACCCCGAAGCAGGACTGAACCGGCCAAGACGTCTGGCCCCCACCCATGCACCCTGGTGGGAGGCCGGCTGACGGAATTCATAAGCGAGTGGGAGAAGATCTCCGACAGTTGGGTGCTGGGCGCTCTCACCCACAGACATACCCTGGAATTTCAGCACAGGTGTCCGTGGACCCCTCTGGTGGCCTGGAAGGAGCAACACATCCTTCAACTCTTTGAGGTGGTATGGGCCATGCTGCAAAAAGGGACGATGGAGCTGGTTCCACGGAAACTGAGTCTATTCCAGATACTTGTTAGTCAAAAAGAAAACGGGTGGCTTGAGGCCCATTCTGGACCTGCAACGTCTCAAGAACTTAGTCGCAAAAATTCAGGATGGTCACATTGTAGCACGGGCTCGGCCAACTGGAAGGAGTTCTTGACATTGTTGGACCCTGGATGATGCCTACTTCCACGTCCCCATTCACAAGAAGCACCGAAGTTCCTACGCTTCATGGTGCAGGGACAGCACTATCAGTTCAAGGCCCTCCCCTTTGACTTGAAGTCAGCCTCCAGGGTGTTCACAAAGTGCCTGTCACCGGTGGCGGGCCATCTGCGTATGCGGGGGATACACGTATACCCGTACCTGGACGACTGGCTCTCGGGCCAGTTCACAAGAGTTGGCCGTAGGAAACAGACGACCGTCCAGCTGCTGACAGATCTGGGATTCTTCATCAATTTTCTGAAGTCCTGTGCGACGCCATCGCAGAATGCGCTGTTCCGAGGGGCCAGACTCAATACAGTCTCCTGCCTAGCGTCGCCCTTGGAGAGGGTAGCGGCCATTCTGGGGAAAGCGCAATGACTGTGCCACGGTGCGGACCATCAAGTCGCTTCTCAGCAGGTCTTCTTGCATCTACTTTATCTGGCTCTGCAATCTCTTCACGCTCACTTGGTTCAGGTGTTTGGAAGCTTTGTGGACAAGGTCCTGTTCGACGAGGAGTTCTGTCAGGGAATACAGTGGTGGGGCATTCACTACAATGTCGCCCAGGCCAGAGGGTCCCAAAACCCCCACCCCATACCAGGAGACGGTCACCACGGATGCTTCCCTGGAAGGCTGGGGAGCCCACACCAGACGTCCGCATGCCAGAAGAAAGATCTTCACATCAATGTCCTGGAGCTGCTGGCAGTGTTCTGGGCCCTCAAGTCATTCCTTCCATCTCAGAAGGGCAAAGTGGCGAGGGTCTCCACGGACAACACCACCACAATGTTCTACATCAGTAAGCAGGGGGGGGGCTCTCGATCCCCAGCACTCTCCAAAGAGGCGTAGGACTTGTGGCACTGGCCTGTCAGACAAAAGCTGTTCCTCATCTTCTTTCACCTGGCAGGAGTCAATATTGCCGACTCCCTCAGCAGGGAGTTGTGCTCCTGCCACAAGTGGGAACTATGGCAGGACTGGGGGGAGGAGGGGACAGCATCTTCAGGTGTGGCAGGCCCAGATTGATCTGCTTGCGACGGCTGCAAACTCCAAAGGTCAGAAGTTTGCCAGCAGATTCCACCAACCGGGGAGAATGGTAGACACGTTATCCTTCCCGTGGGGGTGCCTGTTTCTGTACGCGTTCCCTCCGTTGCCTCTCCTGCTGAGTCATCAATCGACTCAAACCGTGCAGATGCAGGATAATACTCCTTGCCCCAGCGTGGCCGAGGCAGATTTGATACCAGGACCATCTCAGCCTGTCAGCGTTGCCTCTGGTCAAGCTGCCAGTGGTCGTGGATCTGCTCACCAGAGGAGGCGCAATCCTGCTTCATGACCCAGGATCGCTAAACTTGAGGGCTTGGCTCCTGCAGCCCTACAGTTTGGAGGATAAGAGTTGCCAGCAGACTGCAGGGAGGTCTTTGCGAAGGCCAGAGCATTTTCGACTTGGTGCTACAGTCCCAAGTGGCAACGTTTCGCTACATGGTTCCATTAGCAGAAGATCACCCTCTGAGGATCACGGCCCTGCAGATTTTTCTAAACTCGTTATCCTTCGCCAAGGCGGCATTGGCGCATGCCTCTGTCACGGTGCAT
Organism: Ambystoma mexicanum; assembly: GCF_040938575.1. Classification (NCBI taxonomy): domain Eukaryota; kingdom Metazoa; phylum Chordata; class Amphibia; order Caudata; family Ambystomatidae; genus Ambystoma; species Ambystoma mexicanum. The sequence continues at coordinate 97,453,623 of NC_090936.1, read as the reverse complement.
TTGGCGGCTATCTCCCGCTACATCAGGTCTCCAGGAAGATCTTCTCTTTGGTACGACCGTCTCGTCAAGGAGTTCCTCAAAGGACTGTTTCGATCTTTCCCACCGGTGAAGGCTCCTACCCCGGCTTGGGAACTCGATGTGGTGTTGACCAGGCTCATGGGGGAGGGAGGGGGGGCCTTTGAGCCTATGCATGAGGCCCCTCTCGTTCGTCTCATGGAAAACAGGTTTCCTTGTGGCCATCACCTCTACCAGGAGGGTGGGTGATCTCCAGGCCCTATCCTGCAAACATCCATATTTGACTTTCCTCGAATCGAGGCTGGTGTTGCAGACGCACCCCACCTTCATGTTGAAGGTTCCATCGGAATTGCACCTCAACGAGCCTTTGGTGTTGCCTGTGTTTTTTCCGAAGCCTTTGTCACCAGCTGAAAGGGCCTTGCACTCGCTGGACGTTGTTCATGCTCTGAAGTTCCATGTGGCAGGCATGAAGAGTTTTCAGAAGACTTCTCCAACTGCTTGTGAACTTTGGTCCTGTGAACCATGGGAAGGCCTTGTCCAAGGCTTCCATTTCAAGGTGGCTCTCTGGCTGCATCATGCACTGTTCTCGGTTGGCGAACAGACTGCTGCCCGAGAGCCCACTCCACCAGAGCGATCGCTGCCACAACGGCGTTCCTCTCTGGTGTGCTCCTGCTTGACATCTGCACGGCTGCTACGTGGATGTCCACGTACACCTTCACAAGATTCTACTTCATCGACTGGGATTCCAGGGAGGAGTCCACAGTCGGCCAAGCAGTGCTAGGCAACCTGTTCGCTTGAGGTGAGCCTGTTACGGAGGTAGGAATAATTGCTTCTGTTGAGCCTTGCCGCCTCCCTTGGTTGTGTAATGTTGTACTGCTATGCATTCTTTTGTTCATGAACATGTGAATCCATGGCAGACCCCATTCTGGAGAAGGAACATGTTGCTTAAGTGCAACTATTGTTCTCCAGCACGGGTCTGGCATGGATTCCCATGCAAACCCTCCCTCCTACCCCTCTGCGGGCTTCTTGGTCATACTGCCCATTTACATGCTTACCAAATCTAAAGATTGCTGCCAGTGGGGCTTAGTGAGAAGATTGTCATTAGCTTGGGGCAGTATGACCCAGAGTACAGCGATTGGTTTAGAGGATAAATACAGTTTGTAAGTGAAAGTGAAACTGGTTTTTCTTTTATTTTTCCCAGCCTGACTGGGAAAATCCATTAGCGTGTAAATCCATGCCAGGCCCATGCTGGATAACAATAGTTACAGGTAAGTAACTTTTTCCTTAACCAGTTATAAACATGACTTGATACTAAGCAGTTTTAGCTTCCAGAATATTCAAATTCTGTTGGTCTTGCCCTTGCTCTCCTCTTTGTACAGATCTGCCGCTGGCTAATTTGATGGTAATAGATTTGGCCACGTTACCACATTTTAATCAGCTGGTAATCTTATGCCTGTGCGTCTTCACTGCACATTGATTTGCCTTTTTCAAAGTAATTGCATGTAATGATTTAGAGACGTAATTTGTGATGGTTTCTGTTTTCTTTGCAGTGCGTTTGCTTCTGACTGCAGTATCGGGAGCAGCTGGAGGTATTCTGTTGGTGGCCTACTGGTGGCGATGTGGCTGTGTAGTGATGTGCTTACTGATTGTTGGTTTAGTGCTTGGGTTCCTCCTTGCAGCCATTGTCTTTTTTACACCTTTAGGTAAGTAATAATTCATTGATGACCTTGAAGCCATGTTTTATTTGTTTTACGGCTACTCAACCTTGACTTAAGCTTGTATGAACCAATGCCAATCAGTATGCCACATTAGTAAGAGGGGGGTGTGGTGAATGATGAGCTAATTTTTGATTGGATAAACTACCAGCTTTACCACTTGGAAAAGCTGGAAGTTTTATATTTGTATATTGTCTCCCTGTAGCATCCCCACAGCTATGTGCACCATCTACTTGCATTACCGGTATATCCTCATTAACAGGATAAGCCACTGGCTTCATTGCGAACACCTGTGTTTCCCAAATACCTTCTTGGCTGTTGCAACTGGCATTGCCCATAATGTTTTAGTGTTAATGACTTGCACTGTTCAATGTGCGCATGGCACTCCATAAATTGCTGCATGAAAGACAGCCACCTCCCAAGATGAGGCAATCCTCAGCAACACACTTGCATCACTAAATTTAGTGACATTATGCTGAAAGGTGACTTTGTTTTTTAGTATATCTGTATAGCGTGTTCTGGAACCATCTGGAAGTTAAGCTATTTTAAAACAAATCCTGACCAATCCTCAATTGACATTCCGACCCAGGAACTAATTGCTAGAAGCCCATTTGCTAGGTGCTATACCAGCTGTTATCAGTGTTAGGGACCACATTCAGAGCTAAAGTCGAGGGTATACGCAGGTGGACGGAGTCCACCCACTTTTTTCAGAGGGTGGACTCAGTCCCCCCATCTAAAATGAGAAACATTGAATGTCCACTTTGGATTTATGAATTAAAACCGACCTGGGGGATCGAACTGTATTCGTCAGGCTTGCAGGCTAGATGCTTCACCACTGCACCATATAACCTGATGAATAGTAAACAACTAAAGGTGAAATCGCATTTCGGTACTGCAAGTTCCAGTGAAAGCATTTGTATTGGTTCTTGGAGTTTAAAATATGCTCACTTTTTAACGTTTTGAAAAACACTATTAGAAGAAAATATCCTCTCTTGATTTGTGTGTGTTGATTTTATGAAAGGCAAATGCCATTCGTTCTGTGCAATTTGGGTGGTTATGCAAAGCCAATTTAATTAAATGTGCATTTTTTTATGCTAATTTCCGGCAACGTCACATGCCATTGCGTTTGTTGAGTCCTCCCACTTAAATTTTTAGGACTTGACCCCTGACCACATTACAGGCCATTGCTTCACTCTGTCCTTTAAGTTAGTCTCAAGTCTGAAACACATTGTTTATAGGTGCATTATAAATACTCAATATCAGCTGGCAAAGCACCTGGCCTTAAGGGTATTTTGCTCAAGCGAAATCCATTCATAAAAGTGAAAATGGGGGTTTGTGGCTTGGCGAAGCGCTGTTCCTTATACAATTCCACACCGTCTACCAATCTGCACCAAATTGTGCATAGTTACCTGTTGGGACACTCCGGACATTACTGGCTACATGACATTTGGACTCCCCACCACTTTCCCCGGATTTTAGCACCTTCACACATGAGGGTTGCCTGAAATTGGCAAAACATCAATGTGGTCGTAGAACGACCAGTCCTCCACCCTAGAATGCAGTTTCTGGGATATTTGCACCGCAACAAAATGCACCACGCCAGGGTTAGGAAATGGGTGGGGAGAGAGCACTGTAGGTCCCAGTATGCTGCAGCAGACCAACTCTCGCCTCCCCCAACGTCTGCTCCAGAGTATGTGCCCTGCCACACTCATCCATTCTCAGTGCAGTTTGCTTCAGAATGCAAAGCATATCAAGCAATAAGCTAATCGGAACAGGGACCTACAGGATCATTGATTTTTAACAATTGATTAGTGTTGACATGTCTACAGAACCAGTCCCGAACGGGTACATTTTGCTAGTATGCTAGATTTCTTCAAAGAAGTTTGAACTCAGTTTTGATATGCCATCCATATACAAGTGAGTAATTCTGATTTTCCATGAGATCCTGGTAGGAAGTCGTGGTTCTTTTGAAGACAGAAGTGAGTATTAAGCTTGCTCTCATTACACCAATGACTGCATTACAGCAGCAAAATGTGTACAAACTGCAATTCCCATGACTTCAGATGAAATCTATAGTTCACATTTTTAAATACGCATTAACAATCTAAAGCAGCTCTTTCCCCTTTTGTGTCTTTTCGCTGAGCTTTCCTTTGTTTTGGTGTGAGCCCACAGATTCTGCAACTCATCAAATGCCTGGAAGTTTACCTCTATTGAACAGCCCGTTGCAGGAAGGACTGTTCTTGAAGCAAAGGCTAAAATGGAGCTAAAAGTACACTTCTGAATGAAGAGAGGGAATTGTAAAGGCAACATCTGAAACAATTTCTTTAGAGTTGACATTGCATATTAAGCAGACTTGAGAAACGGGCTACTGTATTCACTGATTTACTTGCAAAGGAAGAATCCTCATTCAGATTCTCCCGAATATGAATCTGAGAAGGGATTAATGTCTGAAATATTGTCCACTTCCGTGCTGTGTGAAACTGAAGTACAAGCATTACATTTTTTTGTAATCTCAAAAACAATACTAGTCTGAAAAGCATCCTGGCACAGCCTTACAAAAACAGGAAGTAGAACATTCAAAATATTTTCTTAAGGCCCTGACCACCATACTCGGGAGGGGGGAGGGAGATATTGGTGGGGTGAGTGAATGGGGTGGGGGGTGTAGTCAATGTGATGAATCAAAGTAGTTTGTCACCTCTCCCCAAGGGGAGCCACCCCCTTTGGGGACTAGGCAGATGAGCCTGCTACACCCAGTGCCCCCTAGGGGACTGGGTAAGCGGGACCCCTCTGGAGGTGACTACCCCAGAATGTATGGGAAAACCCCAGAGGGAATTGAGTCACTGCCATGCTTTTTCGGTGGAATACTGTCTGCCACTGACTTCTCCAGTATGGCCCAGTGGAGAATGGGGGGGTTCTGAGTCAAGTGCACCTTCTCAGCGACTTGATTGTTGCAGAACTGAGGGTTTGTGTCGCAGCATTAAACTTTAGAGGGGTCAGTTGCTCATGTTCTCTCTCGCTGCCCAGGGCCTTGCTGTGGAAGACTAAAAGCATTCTCTAATAAATCCTAGGGACTCTGTGACAAATGCAAAGGAAAGTTTCCTTAGTGGCTAACTTGGCAACCCTTGTCTCACTGTCATCTATGCACTAACACATTCTTAAATGCTACATTTGTTTATGGATAACAACAATATATGTATAATCTGTGTCTATTCCATCAAGACATTTTGCAAACTGGTTGTCCGCCTACTGTGGCGGGTTGGAAGAAAGTATGATACGTTGAGGACATTCTAGACTATCTTTAATCAAATTATAAGAATAAGACCTGTCTGTTCCTATTTCTAAAGGGAATGCCCTACCCATCTAAAGGAACTTGCCAGGAAGTCCCAAGTAAACAGTCCTCCATCCAAACGAACTCCATTAAATCGTCCAGAGAATGTCTCTTCTCCTTCTCTTCTGATAGTCTCCTTATATACAGGTGTCTCTTTTATACAGATATTTCTTAACGTAATCAACTCTTGTAGTTCTTCTAAAATGCTCTTGGTTATTGTGCTTTTTGTGGTCCTATACTTGGAATACCTTTCCTTCAAATAGTTCCTCACTCTCTTGTCCTCGCTTATAGACACTTCCCAGTCTATTAATACAGAATTTCTTAATTTGGGCTTATCCTGATCCCTTCTCAGGCTTTCCTTGTCAAGGATTCTCTCTTGGGCTGTCTCCTTTATCTTGTCAGTTTTATTTCCCCTCTCGGGTTTCTTGGTTGGACTCTCTACAGTCCTCAACTCTGATGTCATAGGGTGTTTTTCCTTCCGCCCATGGTTGTTTCCAGTCTAGCGGCTCCCCACCTTGGTTGGTTAAATCTTAGATCTTTTTCACATTGATTTTTTTTAAAACATTTTTTAGTTTTCCAACATGTCAACCATACATCTCAATAAACCATAGTACGTATTTACACTCCCGTACGGTTTCATGTTGCACCCCCCCCTACTCCCAGCCTATAGCACACTTCAATCTTCCCCAGCCCGCTACTACAGACGTGTCCTCCGCTATATCCACATTAATGTTAACCAGTTTCTTCATCTCGTCAGGACTGGGACGAGTTTCTCTCTTCATATACCAGTCTTCCCCAACTGTTATTTGCTTTCTCAGGTTTTAACAGTTACAATTAGTCTTATATATACTCTCTCGTTCTTCGAACTGGGCTAAGTTTCTTCACACATATAATGGTTCCCTGGTGACCTCCCACTTTTTCCTGTTGCCCCTTGGTACCTCTCATTATGTGGGTCAAGGTTGACTGGCTCTGCTCTTGCTCCTTAAGCTTTCTCACTTCTCGCTAGTCTGTTTCACGTCCTCTGGTTCCTCAACATGTTTGTGCCGTACACTGGCGATTGGAAGCTATTCACGCTTCTCACCACAGTAGTCACTCTGTCATTATTTGGGCTTCCTGCCCACCACTATGCTAGCGTGGTCACAGCACCCCCAGGTACATCATTCCTTTCTTCTCCTAACACTTTCCTCACGGCTGTACACACCAACCCTTTTGTTGTCTCACACTTGCCTTCTTTGTAAATCGCAGGCTTCATGACCTGCCTCAGATATTTCTCCACAAGGTGCGCTGTCAGGAGCTTCCCCTGCTCATAGCACTCTTCCTCTCCCTTTTTTTCTGACTGGTCCCAGTTAAATATACATGTCTCGTTAAAGAGACATGTTCCTTTCATTTCCCATATTGGTTTCTTTATAAATTGCCACGGATGAAGGGGAGGGTTGGGGCCATTGTCTAGCTGGAGAAGGGGGCACATTGGGGGTTAATGCCACCATTTAAAACTAAATGGAAATGTTTTGTGGAGGTGGTGCAGGAGGGCCTGCATCCAAAAAGGACTACATTTTGTGGGGAGTGGAGGCTTATATACCTCCTTTTGGAGGATCTGCAACCTGGCTCTCCTGAAGGTTTGGACTACTACTCTCATGACCCGTTAAGCAGAGTCTATAGTAGGGGGTGGCAGGAGTTTAAGTCTAAATTGGGAGAGCCACAGGTTCCAGATGCCTTTCCTATCGTATGCTATTCAGGGGGGAAATAAATTGGACAGACTGCCCGTAGATGCTGCGTAGTGAGTTGCCTTTTCGACTTGGGATTTGTGGAGGTTTAAGTACTCTATTCAAATGCTGCAGTTATTGCACAAAAACTGCTTGTCCATATTGTGGGACTAATATCCTTTGCACCTATACTCAAAAGAGATGGCATTTTGTAAAAATGTTATGGTGATATTTAAACTCATTATACTCCTGTTCAAAGAAAACTGCATGCTTGAAAATTATAATACTTTTTTGAGTAGCGTGCAATCTTTAAGATTGTTGACTGTTCAACATTTTCCTTCTTTTCTCTTCTGGTGACTGCAAGAGAAATATTTGACTTTTTGGTTTGGGCATGACTTGTGAATCATCTTTTAATCAAACTCGGTACAGCTTTATTGACTATAGTGACCAGTTTATCTTCCCCGGATTGCTGGGGACTTGGCAATGCCCTGTCCTATCAAAGTGAATTTCAGCTTAGCAAAAGGGTCCGATACATCTTGTCTCATGTGCCTGGTGGTGCAGAGAAGTGTGCTTTCTTCCAGTTGATTCTTGGCCCCTTACCAGCCTTTCCATAGTATTGCACATTTTTGGCAGGGTATCCCTTCCTTTTGCTCTTGGTGCTGTGCCGGCTTGTTTGGCTTCTGTTCCGATGTTCCTCTGGCCATTTTGACACTACAATTCTAGAACACGGTTCAGTAGGAATGCTGCAAAATTAGGGCAGTAATAACCTGATTTATGGTAACGTTTGAGGGGGAAAAAATGTATTAGTCTGCAAAGTTTTGATCCTCAGGTCTGAGTGAAGCGAGGTCTCGGGGTCATTCATGACCCTGAATGCCCCCTGAGCTGGGCGTGACCGCTATTCACACCGCAGAGTTGCTTCTAGGGTACAAATAGTTTTAATGCACGTTCTTTTGTGATGGGGCAGTGTTAGATGGGGCTGTGTGGGTCTTATGCACGCCCACTCTCCTGTCAAAATAGATGGTCCCTTTTCTATTTATCATGGCAGCGGCAAAGTCATTTTTTTCTATTTATATTTGCCGTGGCCTAGCGCAGACAGAAAAGAGCATGGCAACCTATAGGGCTTGCAGGTAAGCCGGTGAGAGGTAGTGGGGTGTTGGCGATGTGGGGAGGAACTGGTAGCCATGGCGGTAATAAGATTGCGGCAACCGGGGCATAGGCATGGGTAGTTGGAGTAACTTGGGCGGGTACTGGCTGTTTCTGCCCATGTTTCAAGCCACCTCAGCACCCTTCCCAAGTTGCAAATGACTGTTAAGCAGCCATGCTGTGAGGACGTTAACTCTGAGAGCTCCCGGCGATCAGTAATCATCCTGGCCTGAGAAGTGGGTCCAAGCTTGCACAACCCCATAAAAAACATACTGTTGGACGGCATTGAGCACAATCGAGTGCAAAAAGAAATCTGCGGATGAAGCGGCTGCAGAGATAGGAGCAGCAAAAGAAAGAGCACCGCCGAGGACAAAGACTACAAAATGGCGGCCGCCGTGAGGAACGAAGGGAATAAAGCATAACACGGTGCTGAAAACGGGAGAGGCAGTGGGGACGTGAATCTAGTCATGGTGAGCGCGTTGCTGAATGCGCATACGAGCTGGCTCAAGCGCAGAATAAAAGCCATGTAGCGGGATCTGCGGCGGGACTGGAAAATACAAGCTGTAAAAACTGCCCGATGCAGAGGATACGATAGCAACAGAAGCTGCTGCAACGCAAAGGGCCCGACATCGGCAAAGTCATTGGGAAAAGACTACCAACTCTCAGGAGGCTGGGCAGAACTATATTCAAAATGAAAAGCGTACCGGCATATAACACGCATACTAAGGCCCTCCAAGGCAAAGAACGAAGCGCACGGCCTGACAAGGGAACATGCTTTATATAGATTAGCCCAACAAAGGAACATTGCGCTGATGCAGGCGCGTAATGTGCAAGAGCTAAACCGGAATACAGAAGCGAACAGGCTCTTGGCTGAAACAGATCAGTGGTTTTGTTTACGGTCCGCCCATGAGGGAAGCACAATATATGAATAACTGTAGCAGAGGATCCATATCAGCTGAGTCCGAGTCCCACGGTGGCCAGCTCCTTCCGCCTGTGTCAAAGTGAGTGAAAGTGACTCATGCCCAAAAGTAACCACTCTTCAGTGTGTACTATTTCCTGCTGTTTCCCTCGTGCCAGAGGGGAACAGAAAGTGATGATCATATGCCCGGCGGACATGTAAAGGCAAACGCACAGCCTGCCAACCGATTTACCCCCCCCCCGCCCCCCAAAAGCCGGGGGATGCTGAGAGCACTAAGACATACGCAGTGTTTCCGCAGTGGGAGCCGGAAAGTTGATGCCGCACAGTGGGACACCAACAAGCTGGTCCGGAGATGAGCAACGAGTTGCTACTAAGGCAACAGCAGGCATGAAATAGGCTCAGCAGGGATACTTCCTGCAAGAACAGCAAAGCTGACTCTGCACCTTGTGGGCCAGCTCCTGCCGGTGCCTGGCCCTACAGAACTGTTGGGACACAGGCAGCATCTCTGCCGCGAACGTCTGCGCACTGGTGCCGCACATAGTACTGCTGGGAGGACTTATTATGCAGCACAAATCAGAGAAGCGCCAACGACCTGCCAGAGACCTGTCCTGCCTCAATGCAGTCTGCACTGGGAGGCCTGCAGGCACATCAAGCGCAGAGGTACATGGGACCCATAGCGCTGGGGAGAAGAGGTAATTCTTGCAAGTCAGGCATTGTGTCATCACAAAGAGACATAACCCACAAAGTTCACGTGGCGCACTGAATGGGTTCAGCAACACGGTCGCTGTACGATACACACAGAAGTAATCACTGACATGGGCAGGGAGAGATACTCCTCCCCCTCAAGAAATAAGGGGCACAGGTCGAACTAGGATCCAGGAGGCGCTGCTATTGCGCCGCGGCCTGAGCGAGGACAGAAGGCAGGGGACCCTAGGAACGGAAATGACCACCTAAGCATTCAACACCTAGGAAGAAGCACCGTGCCCCTGGCCAACACAGTGCACACACCTCCAAACGGACCTTAATACCGGGCAGGCGGACACGTGTACAAATATCGGATACTTTGGCACTGGCTGCCTTGGGTTGCGACGCCCGGACACATCGCAATGGCATCTAAGCTAACTAAGACAAAGGGAAGCAATCCACGATGGAGGACTTTACAAAAATGCTACAAACAGAAGGAACCAGAACAAGGAGAGGAGTTTGCAGAGGGACACATCACCAGTACGCGGAGAGCAACAGATTCTAGAGGCTATCGCAAACTTGTAAGTCACATGGGAAACGAATCTGGAGGCAGCAATGACCACACTCGGAGCCACTTGAGTTCAAAATTGATGCAGTGCAAGTGGATGTTAACCTATTGAGACAAGATGTAAAGGCAATAGCGGAACGCACAGGCGCACTAGAGGAAGAAGTGAAATCAAATACAGCTGCCTGCACGGCGCACGCTCAGAGATCCACGTACTGCAGCAACAAGTGAGCAACCTGGAAAACAGGGCTGAGGAGGCCGAAGGACACGCTCGAAGGAACAATATACGTATTGTGGGACTCCAGGAGGGGGAGGAAGGATCTAACCCCACTGATTATATTGAGACCATGCTGCTGCAAGAAATAGGAGGGGCACTCACCCAAGGATTTGCGGTGGAGAGAGCGCATGGGGCCCTATCAAGGAGGCCCCCGCCAGAGCTTTACAGAGGCCGATCATTGCATGCTAATGTACCCAGAGTAGCTGAAGGTGTTCCACAGGAATCGAGCTATGTTTTTTGAGACCCCGGAAGAAGCGATGGAGTGGCTAGATGCACAGAACTGTCCGATGGGAACAGTTGATCTGAAGGAGAGCGGCACGGATTTGTGAAGCATTGGTTCCGGAGGCTGAGGTGCTGTATAAACTATGACATTGGGACTTGATTATAGACCTGTGATGCAGAAGTAGAGTGGGCAGAACATGATGTAGCACCGAGACGGGAGGTACACAGAACTCGTACTTGCACCCCATTAGATGGATTAGTTGGGTTACCAGTAGTGTGGTAACACCCTGCTCGGCTCCTAGTGCCGGCGCAGCCAGGACAGGACCAAATGCGGGGGGCGCCTGAGATCCATGGATGGAACTGGGCAACAGTTGGAGTTGGGAAGGGTGGGGGGCGGGATGGGAGTTGGGGAGTTTGCTGTGGAAATTGTTGGAACGAGCTTACACCCATGCGCTACTGCGCATGACACGAAAAACGATGAAAGGGGTGGGACAGGGTGTGGCTGAAGATGGGAGACCTCAAGATAGTAACCTGGAATGTCAGGGGGCTCAACAGTTACCTTAAGAGAAATAAGATTATGATGTACCTGAGAAGACAGAAGATAGATATTGCCCTATTACAGGAAACACCACCTCACGAAAGACAAACCACAGATGATAGGGGGCAAATGGAAGGGGACCACCATAGGGGCAACATATTCGGCTTACGCCAGGGGGGTAATCACTTGGATTGCACCCCATGTACCCTTTCAGTTAATACAAGCCAAAGTGGAATCGGACGGGAGGATGGTGGCAATAAGAGGACTGATAGAAAATAGAGAGGTGTGTATTATTAACACATATGCCCCCAACCAAGATACTGTAGCCTATTTCAAGACCCTGTATAGCAAAGTTAGCTCGTACCTGGGGGGGCACGGTTATATGGGGAGGTGACTTTAACTGCACAATAGACCCAGGGGTAGATGGATCTGACGAGACACTAGCCAAACCCACACCTGCCGCTAGGACCTTGAAGACCCTGCTGGGAGAACTTCAGCTCGAAGACCTATGGAGGATACAGCACCCGCGCGAGAGACATTATTCACACTATTCAGCCCCACAAAACCTGTACACTCAGTTAGATTACATGTTTGTTGCTTCAGAGATAGCTGGGGAGATAGTGCAGTCGGAATACAAAGCGAGGGTCCTCAGACCACTCGCCACTGATTTTAAAATGGCAATACCTACCCCCTAGAGCGAAGATCCCCACATGGCGACTCAGGGCTGAGGCACTGAAAGACACAGCATTCAGAGAGGACCTGTGAGAAGAGATTATTGAATACTTTGGAGAAAAAAAACACCAGAAATGTAGAATTGGCAGGCACTCTGTTGGAGGCATTTAAGGTGGTGGTAAGGGGAACAGCCATATCTAAATCCAGAAGGCTCCAGAGAGGTATAATTTGGGAACTACAGAAAGCCGAGGCTGAAATGGAAGCAATCATGAATAATGGGAATAGCTCCCCAGAGGCCGCTAAAGCCATGAGTAAACTACAGCAAGAGTGCGGGGAGCACTGGGAGAGGCTATGCAACCTAAATTATTAAAAATATGTGGAAAGGAAACATGTGGGCGGGGAAAAGCCAGGGAGGCTGCTGGCATGGCTATACAAAAATGAGACGCCCAGATCAGCTATCAGAGTGATAAAAGGGGAAAATGGGAAATTACTAGATACCCAAGAGGGCGTGAATGATGGGTTCCTTAAATTCTAACAACAATTGTACGGATATGTAGAAGGGGGGTGGGGGGGGGAATGGAACGAGATAGTGGAAACATTAGAAGATGTAGGCTTACCTAAGCTAAGTGTTGATTAGAGAGAGAACTTGGATGCCCCACTCACACTGGAAGAACTAGAAGCAGTGATGAAGCAATTACCTACTAGTAAGGCCCCGGGCGCTGACTGACTCCCCAGTGAGTTCTACAAAACCTATAAGACGGAAATGCTCCCCCCATTATTGGTCATGCTGAACGAGGCGCTAGAGACCGGCAGATTACCGGAATCCCTGAGAGAGGCAATCATTATTCTGCTCCTCAAGCCTAATGAGCCTTGTACGGAGTGTGGGTCGTATAGACCGCTATCCATGCTAAACCAAGATAGTAGGATTCTTACGGATGTGATGGCAAACAGATTGAGACAGGTCATAGGCAAGCTCATACATCTAGACCAGACTGGATACGTGCCTCATAGAAGCATATCCGACAACCTCAGAAGACTCCACTGCGTCATAGAACAAACAGAGGGGGATACGCAAGAAGTAGCGATTGTCTCACTAGATGCTGTAAAGGCCTTTGACTCAGTCAGATGGCCTTAGCTGATGGCTGCCTTAAAAGAACATGGAATAGGGCCTGGGTATCTAAAATGGGTAAAACTGATGAACATACATACAACACAGAGGGCGGTGGAAAAAAAGGGGAAGAAAAGCATGAGATTCTGGGGGAAACTCCCCTTGGCCATGATAGGGAGGGTGGCGCTGCTGAAGGTGGTGGTATTGCCCAGGCTGCTACACTTTTTTGTGAACATCCCCTATATGATCCCCAAGCGATTCTTTGTTAGACTGCAGAGCTTATGCAGGGGTTTCATTTGGCACAATACTAGGAATAGGATAGCCTTGTGGTAACTGCAGAACATTTACGAAAGAGAGGGCATAAAATTGCCTAACTTCGAGATGTACCACCTGGCCAGCCAACTACAGTATGTAGCAAAGTGGCTGTTGGAGGACCTCACAGCAGAGTCCAGATTGTTGAGGTCTGAGTGTGATCCGTTTTTTCTGAAAGAGTTAATTTGGGTGCCTAAATCAGAACTAAAGGGACGTTCGGGGCTGTTGGACCTGGGATGGAGGGTATGGTGAAAGGCTTGTCGGGCCATGGAAAACCCGACCCCGTGCTCTACGCAGGTGCTGCTAGTAGCATTGAAGGAAGTGGATGAGCAACTGAGGAAGACTATTCGCAAGCATTGGGAACCGGTGGGACTAGAGTGGTACGGGTGGTGAGAGAATCGTGGCCTGAAACTGTGTTGGAGGAACAACCCGACGAGGCTATAGAAACAATTTATGATGTCTCAGAAGGGGGAAACAAGGTCTCCCGAATTTACGAACTACTGATGTCCAGGGTGGGAACAGAGGTGACCCAGCTAAGACTGGATTGGGAGGAAGAAGCTGGGATACCCATGCATGATGGGCAATGGGAGAGGGCTCAGAGATAACGCAAGTGTCCAGGAACGCGAGGTTGCAGCAGATCCAACTATACGTAACTCATAGGGCATATATGACCCCCCCCAGAGGATTGCCGGCGGAAACAGTGGTATGGTATGAGACTGCCAATGGGGAGGAAGAGGGGGAAACAGAAACTCTGATGGCCTGGAGACACCTAGTAGCCACACTGTATGAGACTACCCAGGCTGTTTCAAGCGAGCAAGACTCCTCCCTGGATACAGAGGAGGAAGAACCTGTAGAAGAAACTAGGGCGGGGAGTGAGGGAGAGTAAGCTCGAGTTAAGGGGGGAGGTAAAGGGAGAACAGTGGCCATTTTATGATTGTTTGAGGTCTGATCTATTATGTGCATTGTTGGGTTTGTTTTGGTAGGTGGTTGTTGTAAAACCAATAAAAATTGTTTTTTAAACAACATGTGCGTGTTTGGAAAGTTGGACAAATATTTAGGTAGAGGAAGAAATGCGAATATTGCTTGGTGTGCATCTGCGCAAACATTTAGTTGGAAACATCTGACATTAGATATATTTCCTCATGCACCAAACGGAGGGTTTTCTAAATGATCCTTTCCTTCACTAGCAGCCAATGTGAGTGAGTAAATGCTGGTTTAATGAAACTTTTTAACCTTTAATGTTTGTGCAGCAAGGTTCTGTATTCCTTAAGTCACTCAATTTTCAGCTGACCACGGTAAAGTGAATTGCAGCAATCTATACAATTTAAGTGATGCCGATTATCAAGTTTTGTCGAGAGGATGAAAAACTATGGCTGGCCCTTGAGCTGAAAGAAAGAAGTTTGCGAAATGTTGAGCGCTGTGGAAATTGGGTACACCTTTACACCACATTTCCTCACTTGTAAACTAGGGCTACCATGCTTCCAAGCCCGGTGTCTGCTCTTGTTCAATTTGAAAAACATTCCAACCAAAATAAATAATTGAAATCCTCACTTATTGAATTAAATAAGAACCTTGTGAGAACTTTTTTAAAAAAATGTGTTTATACCTCAGCACAACGGAGAACACGTACATCAACATTCGTTTGCTACCCCATAAAATATATATAGAATGACATTACCCCCATCCCACCCCCGTTATCCCAAAGTGGGTCCCCTCTGTCTGATTGGGTCAGGCCAGGCTCTGTGTGTTCGCTGGTTGAATGGAGGGCTCTCGCGATCAAGCGCGGTTTGTGTCAGGGCTGGGTAGTTCTGGTCATAGTCCAACAGTGGTGTCCAGATGTCATAAAGCGGTGGAGAAGGCCCGCTTTGGCCACAGTGACCTTTTCTGCTATTAGGATATCCCAGATTTTGATCCACCAGAGGGTTGTCAAGGGGCCCTCTGCGGATTTCCAGGTGCGTGCTACCGTAATCTTGGCCGCCAGCAGGAGTTATCAGTGCTGCCCTCCGTCCTGTCCTTGAGTAGGAGTCTGGGGTCTGAATCCCTAGGAGGACCTGCTTGGGGATCAGTGGTATTGTTTGAGTGATATCTTTTATTGTGGCCAGGCATTGAGACCAGAACTCTTACCTTGGGGCATGTCCACCACATGTGAAAATAGGACCCTGGAAGACCGCAGCGGCGCCAGCATTGTGGGTCCAGAGCCTGCTGAAAGTGGTGAAGGCTGAAAGGGGGGGGGGCGGGGAGGAGTACCAGTGCAACAAGTTTGTGGGCGCATTCCCGGTTAGTGGTGTGAAGGGGAGCCCGTGTGCGTCCTTGTCCAGATGTCCGTCCAGGTATGGTCCTTTATGCTATGACCTAGTTCTACTTCCCACTGGGTGATGTAAGAGGGCTTGGCGTGGAAAAGGTCCTCCTGTAATAGTTTGTAGTGGGGGAGATCTTCCCCCGGGCTGGCAGGTCGTTTACTGTAAGTTCCAGTAGGGCTAGGGCCGCTGCTGCTCGACTCTGGGGGTGGGTGCACCAGTGCCTCAGTTGGGCATAGGTGAACCTGTCTGTTTCTGCTAGTTGGAAGGTTTCTTTGCATTGTTCGAAGGTGCAGGGAGCGTCCCCTTCAAAGAGTTGTCCCAGCGACTCGAGACCACCCGCCACCCAGTTTCCAAAGTTTCTTGGGCAGGAGCAGTTTCCAAAGTTTCTTGGGCAGGAGCCCGGGAAGAAAGCTGGGTTAAGGAAGATAGGGGAGAAGGAGCTGAGGTCCCCTGGGATGTTCTTGTGTCTGCGGGTCCAGTCCCGGGCCTTCATTAATTATTTTGTGGAGGACAGCATGTCTGGCCATGCTCAGCGTAGGGCGGAGGGGATAAACGATAAGAAGCGGAGAGGGAGAGAGGCGGACTTGTTCGATCTCTACCCAATTCGGGCGCCCCAGGACAATTCCCCAAGCCTGGAAGTGGGCCAGTTGTGCTGCGATTTGGTATTTGCGGAGGTCCGGTACACCTAGTCCGCCCAATTTCGAGCTGCTTTCTTGAAGTCGATTATATTCTGTTTGAAGCCTCTGCAGGGGGGAGAGCGGGATTGAGACAGGGAGAGAAGAGCAGGCGTAGAGGAACCGTGGGAGAAGATTCATCTTACATGCCATAATGCGCCCCAAGAGAGATTTCTTGTGACTGCCAGTGGGTAAGGTTCCTTTCCAGCTCTTCAAAGAGGGGCGGGGGAGTTTGTTTGGTATACTTTTGCTGGGCGGGTGGCGATCTGAACCCCTAAATATGGTATAGACTTGACACTCCACTGGAATGGGCTTTGTTGTTCTAGGGTTACCCTCTCGTCTGGGTTCAGTCCCACCCCTAGGGCCACCAATTTTCCAAAGTTGATTGCAAACCTTGCCACTCTCCCAAAGCCCTGGAACTCGGTTAAGGCCGTCTTCATGGAGGTTGCGATGTCGGTGATGGTCAGTAGCACGTCTTCTGCGTAGAGTGCAATTTTATGTTGAGTGGGGCCTATCTGCAGTCCTTTAATCCTGGGGTTCCGGCGAATCCGCTGGGCCAAGAGCTCCATGACTAGAGCGAAAAGCAGGGGGGACAGAGGACAGCCCTGTCTTGTTCCACATGTGAGTGAGATCGGGTCTGATAGGAGGCTGTTGACTCTCAGCCTGGGCTTGGGCGCTTGCTAGTTTGCTAGGACCATTCTTTGAAAGGTCAGGCCAAAGCTGAAGGCCTCAAGTGTGAGGCGTAGATAAGTCCAGTCAACATGGTTGCATCCAAGGCCAGCAGGGCTAGTTGTTGCGTTTCCTGGTTGGTGATTTCTATCAGGTCTAGGGCCCTCCGGATGATATCATTTGTCGACCTGTGGGTTATAAATCCCGTCTGGTCCGGATCTATGATGTTAGGGAGGATAGGTGCTAGGCTGTTGGCCAGGACCTATGGAGTATATTTAACATCCAGGTTTAGTAGTGAGATGCGTCTGTATGAGCTGACGTCCTCTGGATCTTTTCCGGGTTTGAGGATAAGGACTGTAGTGGATTCCTGCATGGTTGGAGTGACGGTCCCAGTGCCAGCAAATGAGTTAAAGAGTCGGGTTAATGGTCCCACCGTTGTGGCCGAAATAGTTTGAAAAACAGGGTGGAAAACCCTTCTGGGCCCGGGGATCTGGATTTCAGGCTTTTATTGCTTCCTCAACTTCCTCGCTTGTGGAGGGGACTTCAAGTTCCTCCCTAGTTGCTGGCGTCAGGGGTGGGGGGCAGCCTCTCAGACGTAAGCTTGCTGTTCGCTTGGATTCCCTGGGATCGCCGTCATTATTTCTGTTTGGTGGGCGGCTGCTAGACGTAGCTTCTCTCCTTCCGCGAATTGGGTCACTCCCTGTGGGTCACGGAGGTCTAGGATGGTGTTTCTTTTCTTCACTTTGGCCAGTTTGTTTACTAGCATCTTATTCGCTTTGTTGTTATTGACATAGTACCATTGTTTTGTCCTGGTTAATAAATTGGCTGTGGCCTCGGCGTAATGCGCGTCCAGTCTTTCTTGCCACCTGTAGGCACCTTATAAGTTTTCGGGGACCAGCCCTTCCGTTTATGGGTAGCTTCCGTGTCTTGGACCTCTGCTTCCAGGGTGGCGCAGGCCACCTGTTTTCGTTTATGGAAGGCTGCGCAATCAATTCCCCTCGGAGTACCGCTTTCATGGTGTCCCAGGTGTTGGCTGGCAAGGTGTCTTCGTCACGGTTTTCCATGAAGAAGTTTCGAATCGTTCTGGCAATGGAGTCTACTACCGCCATATCGCTCAGGATAGGGTCATAAAGGTTCCACTTGCGGCGAGGGGGCGGGGGGGGGGTCGGATTATGGGCTCACAAGGTTAATGTGACTGGAGCATGGTCTGAGAGGATCCAGGGGCAAATGGAGACGTCGTTCGTGAAGGCCAGAAGCTGGGGCGAGGCCAATAGCAAATCAATCCTGGAGAAAGTGCAGTGTACATATGAGTAGAAGTCCTTTTCTTCCGGGTACAACACTCTCCAGGTATTGATGTTTAGCGTCCAAAATAGGTGGAGCCATTCAGTTATTAGCTTTAAGTGCCTGAGGGATGGGGAGTGCGATCTGTCTTTAAAGGGGTCTGGGGCTCCATTAAAGTCACCCCCAGTGATGGCTTGCCCTTCAATGAACGGGAGGAGGGACTCCGCCACATCTCGATAGAATCCTTCCTGATGGTTATTCGGGGCGTAAGCTGAGATGAGGGTGTAGAGATGGCCAAAGATGATGCATTTAATTGCGATGAAGCGACCCTCCTGGCATCTTGGCGTATCCAGAATCCGTGGATTCAAGTCCTTCGCAAAGAGAATGGCAGTGCCTTTTTTTTTGGTGCCGTTGGATCCCAGATATTGTAGAGGGAAAGAACTGCTGCGTGGGCGGGAGAAGTCTGTCGGCACCAGGTGAGTCTGGTGCAGGAAAGCTACGGAGGATCCCTCATCTTGTAGCAATTGCAGGATAGACTTCCTCTTTGCGGGGGAGTTTAGGCCTCTGACGTTTAAAGTGGTAAACTTCAGTTTCCAGTGTGGGGGCAGGTCTTCAGTGTTGTCTCGCCGTGTGGAGGGGAGGGGGACAGGGTTAGCCATAGTCATGGGGGGTATGCTGCGTCGGGTTCTCCTTAGGCTGGGGGTTTTCAAGTGGCCTCCAACGGGAGGTGTAAACTTCCAATTTAGGCCTCCAACGGGGGGCCAACAGTGTGGCGAGGGGGACCGATTTTAATCCATCGGTGGGGCCCCTCACCACCCAGGGTGTCGATGGCCAACATGGTTGAAATTATCTCCAAGGGTAATATGACATCCACCTTGGAGGAGGGTATGCACCATATGGGGTCCGCGGCAAGCTCAAGGGAGCTTAAGTGGTTCCAACGCTATGTATTCTTCGGGGGTGTCCTTAATTGTCATTTGGGTTTGCGGCTTCTCTGCACTCTTGTCCAGGGGGCACGTCTCGGCTTGGAGGAGGTTGTGTCTGGGGCAGAGCTCGTTCGGCCAGGGGGGGGGGGGGACAACCCTGTGCCCCCAAGGGAGCCCAGGTGCAGGATTGATGCTGCATCATCGTGGTGGCTGATGGTTCAAGGGGTGTCATTGTGCGAGAATTGTAGTGCTGTGGGGAATAGCCACCGGTAGCGGATCTGCTGGTCTCGGAGGAAGAGCGCGTGTGGAAGGAGCATTCTACGCATCTGCAGAGTTAGAGGTCCTGGAAAATCTGGAGTGAGGAGCTCTGGAAAGATAGTTCATCGCGTGAGTGGCCTATTGTTGAAATGGCCTCCTTGGTGGTATAAAAGTGTACTCTTGTGATTAAGTCCGGAGGGGAGTCTGTGTCGGTTCCTCGATGTGGGCGCAGTCTGTGGGTACGATCAAGTAGGAGCTGAGCCTCGTCCAAGTTCGGCTGCAAAGACTGGAAGAAATTGCTTACGTACTCGGGGAGCTCCTTGTCAGGGATTGATGAGGGCACCCCTCGGAATGCGCAGGTTATTGCGTTGGTAGTGATTTTCCATATCTTCCTGTTTGAATTCAAGGATTTCGCTTCTGTCCATTAATGTCTGAATGGTGCGTTGCATATCCGTTAGTGAGTTGGACTGATGGAAGGCTAGTTCCTTGGCTTCCCCCACCCTGTGTTCGATGCTGCTGACCCGTTGCTCCGTTTGCTCTAGTTTTGCAGCGAGTTCCGTCATACAGGATCTAAATTCCGATTTGATGTCGGACATGAAGGCCTGGAGGTCTTCTTTGGTTGCAATGGTCCCTTTATCCTCGGTGGCCTTCTGGGGTGTAAGTTTGGTGAGATCTGTTTTCTTTCCTTTCTCCGGAGCCAGCAGCATGGTGGAGATGTCTGCAGATTTAGAGGGTTTCGGAGCTTTGGCCATGGCTCTGAGGTGAGGGGGCGACTCCTGGTGAGTTTGCCCGGTGTCAGCGTATAGGCCGGTGGGTAGGGCGGCAGATGAATCACTGGCAGTTTCGCAATCGCCGCCAAGAACCACGAGATCTAGGGATGGCAGTAGCAGGGGAGACAGAGTGGGCCAGGGCGCCTCAGGAAGTTAAGTGGGCAGGGTATGCTTCTCCACCTCCGAGGGGTAATGGTGTTGCCTTGATAGAGGACACGCGTGGCTTCCAGGAGTAAGGTGGCTACAGGCTCACGACTCGCCTTCTGCTGCAGGAATCCAGGGTGAGGGTGGTGGAGTCGGGCTCTTCCCAGCTGACGAGGGTGGAAGGTGGGCAGGGGCACCCCAGGAGGCTGAAGGAGGCATCAATGCCACTGTTGGGGGGGTGGGGGGGAGGTAGCGGCAGCAGCGGAGGTTCCAGGGGCCTCGGAGTCCAGGAGAGGGCTGGTGTGCTTAGGCAGGCAGGGGGGCTGTTCTAGTGGGCCCCAGGGAGGCAGGTAGCAATTCTGGCCGCAGCAGGGGCGACCCTGTGTTGGGGAGAGAGGAGGGTGGCACGTCTTCAGAGGGCCCTGGTGTGGAGCAGATGGGGCTTCAGCTGCAGTAACCAGAGCAATCCACATTCAGTGGAAGCTTTCGGGCGTTCACGACTGCGCCCCCCTCTCGGATGCCGAGATCGCATTCAGGCGGTGGCTAGGAGCCCTCCTCCAGGACGGCGCCCAGTGGTCACGGGATCACCACCCCAGCCTCTAGCGGGGAAGGCACAGCCGTTTCGCTGGCGGGACGTGTCGGCGCACAGGCAGGGGCAGCGGCAGGAGCAGCTCGGTCTCTGGCTCCGGGGGCGGGTGGGAGAAAGCCGCTGAGGGTTCCCTCGGTCTGAGGCCCAAGCGAGGAGGAGCCAGAGCGCCCCGGCTCTGGTAGCAGGTAAGTCTGGCTGGGGGTGCTGATATTGCGGTGCCCTTTCAGGGAGCCTCGCGGCGCCCCTTCAGGGAGCCTCGCAGCTCATGGGTCCGGAGCAGGCCGGGTCTCCAGGCAGCCCCCACCTGAGCGCCAGGTGCGGCTGAGGAGCAAGAGAAAGTAGGTGCTGTCAGTGCGCTCCGGAGGGGGTCCGCTTCACGAAGCAGGACCGAAGCTGAGGAGGAGCAGCCGGCGGGCTGCGGGAGTTAGGTCGTGGAGTTGTGGCCGCCATTTTGAGTTAAGGTGTGGGACACTGGTGGTGCGTTCCCTCGTTGTGTTTTTGGTGATCCTGAGAGCATTATACTCCCAAATTGCAGCGGTTGGTGCTCTCCATCTTCCGCAGCCTGATCCCATCATATTTGGACGGCGGGCATAGCAGGAACCAGCAAAACTTTAGTTGTTGCCGCGGACCCATGCGGAGGCCATCAAAGGAGCTGCCTCATTACTGGCGCTCCCGCCACGCCCCACCTTGTGAGAACTTTTCTGGTAGCAGCATCGTGTGGAAGCAAAGGCCGATTGTTACATGCTCTGCCCTAGATGTCTGCTTAAACGGTCCGCGACCTGAGAAATGGTGTTCCATTGGAATCCTGAGACTGAGATATTAGCAGTGGCAGCTGAGTTGGACTGAGACTGATCATCATGAGGCAATAACCCAACTTTGGATGGACTTCTCCCGATTCTTCACCATGGCAGAGGTTGCAAGATGGTTGCCACGTATGAGTAATTTACTGTAATGCTTGACCCGTGGATGTTGTAGCAGAGGTCCGGATGTGGTGAACCCTTCCCTCACCCAGGCATTTGGGGGCATTGCTGGAGACTTTGGTAGGCAGGTGGGCTGCAACTGTGTCTACGAAGCACTAACATTTGGATTCAGGGTGGCTTTTAACCATGTGCCCTGCTGTTGGGGCTCGCCAGGGTTCACTGGGAATCGGGCGCAGGTTCTAGCACACAGCTGGTGCTCCAGAGGTAGTGTTGGAGGGAGGTGAAACAACCCTGCTGATGGGTTTTTGGCACAGTGGTGGGGGTGGGACGCACAGTAAGGGTGCTGTGATTGCGGAACTCGGGGCACAGGGGATGTTGGCAGTTTTTCAGCATAGCTGTTGGTGTAAGGGTTGGCACAGTGGTGTGGGAAACCCACTAGCACAGACAGCTGTACTGTGAGGAGTGTGTCTGGAGAGATGCCCCTGCAATCTCTTGTAGTGAACTGGGAGCAGGCTGGGTGTAGGTACAGTCGTGAAAACTTTGAACGCTAGGAACATTACTACATTGAAGTGGCCAAGAAACTGAATATCTGATGGGAAGAATGCACGTGCACTAGGGTTATAGTGGATAGTTCACTGCCAGTGTGTCCATAAGTAGGCAAACCTTTAAGGTCAAGAAAGGCAGCCGGGGAAATTCGGTTGTTCATTCTGGTTGCAAACACTGCATCTGAAGGAAACTGACATTTATTTTGATTTTATTTATATACAGCAAGAAACAGTGCTCTTTTGATCACAAAAGAACGTACACTAGATATGAAATCAGATTTGATGGGAAGCAATGTGCTTCTTACAATGGGGGGATTTAGAGGGACATTCTGAACAGGTTGTGGAGGAATGTAAATGGAAGTCACTGCGTACACTACAAGGGTGGACTTGCATAGATTAAGGACAATCCGCAGACCTTTTTTTAAGTGCAGGAAGGCACTACAGCCAATTGTGTTGGGGATGTGGCCATGATGGATGAAGTGGTTGAGTGGAGGCAGAGAAAGTGAGAGACAGCGACGGGTAAGAGGCAACAGAATATTTTTAGATGAGGGTAATTCTGAGGCGAGGAGGTAGGTTTAAGTTGTGGATTAGAACAAATCATTGTGGACTGTTTCTCAGATATTCATGAGAAGAGAACTCCATGCAATTGGAGCTATAAGAGCAGAAGCGAGCGGAAGCTCAGGGAGGGTGAGGTGGCACAATGGTATTCAAAGAGGCAGAGTGGAGATTATGAGAAGGCTTGTAGAGTTGGATGGAGGACAGTAGATGCAGTGGTTCCATACTGTGGATAGATTTGTGAACCAGTAGAAGACATTTAAATCTGGCGCTGTTTTGCATAGCCAAGTTAAACTTGAGAGGACAGAAAGCATAGTAGGGGGAGACCAAGGAGGATTCTGGCACTCTAGTCTGTCATTGAACATGAGTGGTTAAGAGCTGCTTGGTCGGGTTGAAAGGAAAGAGGTGGTGCCTGCTTTTCCTAATATTTGGAAGGTAGAGGCAAGCCCCTGTTGCAGTATTGGGGATGAAAGTAGGGAAGGTGTGAGAAGGATCATAGGTGACGCAGAGGCTTCTAGCTGAAGGGCAGGGGAGTGTGTCGGGTGGGAACTGGATAGGCAGGGGAAGAGATGAGCATGTTTGGCAGTGAAGAAGAGCACCTCTGTGTTGGTTTAACATCAATGCAAAGCCATCCAATATGTATTGGCCGACTCAGTTGGAAACCCTCATAGAGCTCTGAGGATAGTTCAGGAAAACAGATGATGATGATTTGGGTGTCTGGACAGAGTTGATGCAAGAACCCAAATGATTAGTGCCCCTAAAGAAGATTCGTAAAGAAGGGACCCAAGACAGCCTTGTGAAACACCAACAGAGTGAGTTGAGATGTTGTTCCAGGAGACAAAGAATTGGCGAAGTGCTAGGTAGGTTTCAATCCAGACAAGGGCTCGATCGTGAATCCCAAGACAAAAGCATTAAGGAAATTCGAGTGATCGACTGTGTCAAAGGCAACAAACAGGTCAAAGAGAATTGGGATTGAGGATCGGTTGGAGCTTAGCAGAGGCTTTGGACTGGGTGATCAGCGGGAGATCCCTCCATGGGGGCTATCCTTCCAAACAGTGTAGTCCTACTAAGTCTCACTCCACCATTTCATAGGACTGAACCTCCAGAGAGCAAACCATTAAAAGGAAGGGGTGTGCGTGTATGTGTAAGGCTTGTGGATCTGCTTAGTATCACATGCTATACATAGGCCGACATCTAGTGGTAGTCGCTGAGTATTGATCACTTGTTTTCGAAATTCAAAGTCGACTGGGCGTGTTTGTAATACTATCCCTTGAGTGACGTGTAATGTACCCATGGTCCTTCATGCATCAAGGTCCCTCAGATAGTTTCTTTCCAACGTCGTAGTCTGTTGCTATTTGCAGAGTTTCTTGGCTAACACCATTTATTATTAAAAAGTTATTAAAACTATATTAACCATTTAAACCTTTGCTTGTTTATCATATCGACGACCATTATTCAGGGGCTTTCGACAAACCGCTCAATATCTCTTCCTTTGATGGGAGATCATCGCCTCTTGACATCACCAGACCCTAGCCTCTTGACATCACCAGACCCTAGGGGAAGTGGGGGTTGTCATATACACTTGCACAGAAAGAATGCCTTTTCTTTTTTCGCCCCTTTCCATTTATTGTTGTGCTGCCTTTTACACTAATAAAGGAAAACACACCATTTAAATTTTGCCTGTCTTGCAATCGTAAATACCCTTGCAAAGACACGCACTGTGTGCAATCATTGCCTTCCCAGAGATCACACTGAGAAACACTGTAAATCGTTTAAATGTTTTAAACCTAAAACATTAAAGAACCGTTGTACTGAGTGTTGGGGCGGGCCACGCCAAGCAGGCTGAGGCGTCCATTGATGTCCCATGCGTTAATCAGAATCCCTAGTGCCAGGCCACGCTTCCGATAAGTAGGCCGGCTGTCCTGTGATGGAGATCACACTCGGTGACAAAGGCACACATGCCCACCCCACTAAACGCACAACCCCATGCCATTCGACTACATCAGACAAGCACGGCCACACGGTGTAGAAAGAAAGCAGGAAAACCCTATCTAGCTGGAAGTGATCTTTGTCCTCTGGGCCCTCACCTACTCCATTGGGCTGAGCAAAGTAACACACTGTACCTAAAATAAATTGCTCTTTGCGCATGCCAGAAAAACAAGGGCTGAAACTTAAACACTTGACGCATGCCCACGCTACGTTGAAACTTAACTAAGTTTAAAACTTGTTTCGAAAACAATTTTAAAGCCAACTCCTACACAATCAACTGATTATTCCACACCCGTTGATATGTTGAAAGACATTCATTACACTGCTTCAACGTCTACCTTAACGGACGCTTTACGCTCTAAGGGAAAGGATCCCACAGATCTTTTTCAGTTTCAAGATGTCCACAGCTCTAGTCAGACTAGAGAGGTTTGAAATGACCATGGAAAGAATGTCAGCTGTTGACTTCATGGGCAGGCACCCTGGCCAATTTACAGACCCACAGGGGGAGGGCAACATCCTGCATAAACACAAAGGTTGCACTCTTTAAACCTGCCAGACACATCTTCAACTCAAAATGCCCCCTATGAATGGTCCAACACATCAGATGATACATCATTGATAACCAAAATCATGGTGACCAATGATCACAAGATGAGCAACTCGCACAAGATCATTATTATGACCCAGGCATGTATGTTTTGCCGTCAGCTGAAGGCAGCAGAGCATTTTAAAATTGGCACACAAGAAGCCCTGCAGGACACACTTTGTGGATGACAATTTAGGTAATAAAAGGTCAGTCACACAGTATATACCTTTACTACAGTCCTTAGAGGGACGTATTCAACCATCTTTTCTGGCTCCATCATTAACTGGAGCTGTTAACCCTAGGATCGTAAACTTTTAAGCTTGCTCCTACAGATTCCCTCTGTTAGGGAACAACTTAAACCTGACTCATTGGTTGTAACAACCACAACAAAGAGCAGGTACCCTGCTAACATGTGCAGAGTCACCCCGAGAGAGTAGAATCCTATACACACTAGGCAGAAAAATTACTGCATCAGCAGCGTACCAGACATGCATTGCAAACAATACCACCTTAGTGGCAAGCTATAACTGCCACCCATGGGACACAGTCTGACAACTTGATACACTTCCTGAGCCCTTAAAATCCCAGATTTGAAATCTGTCTGAAGGCAAACAGGTTGCCAACTTCATTCTCAAGAACAACTTGGATATAGCAGACAGTGCTGGGCCGATTATTGCAGAAGGTACACAATTAAAACGACACTCTTGGCTATGCCAATTAGGATTCAAATTAGAGACACAGACTACCTTGCTAAATATGGGTGCCGCAGAAAATTTAGGAAAAAAATCTGGCCAAAAATGCAGAATTTGGCGGTAAAAAGAAAATAAAACCATATTGTTGATCAAGGGGAGCAGGGGGACACCCGCACTCTCCTTGATCAACAATATGGTACTTAAGGGGTTGCGGGGGTGTCCCCGCCTCCATTAAAAGGAAAGCAGAGCAACATTTTTTTTTTGTTTAAACCAACCCTTTGGCAGAAGTACCACCCCTCATTGGGGAGGCGGAACTTGTGTCACAGGGAAGGTGCCATGCAGAGGAACAGCAGGTAAGTAGGAGCGGGAGGTACATTTTAAGGGTAGAGCAAACCGGGCTGGGGTCAGGTATGTGATTATTTCATTCTGGACTTTTCAAATTTTTGAATTCGAAATTTTTGCTAACTAAATCACATATATCCACTAAAAATGCTCATTGAGCCCAATGTTCTTTTCGGCAAAGCCGTTGATGCACTCGAGTGCAAGGGAAGAACTCCCATGCCTTTCCAGTAGGAGTTTGCATTTGTCAATTTACCCACGCATGGGAGGGAATCATTTTGGATCAGTGGGTGTTATACAGTGGCAGGGGTTACTCTTGAGTTTCTGGAGAAACCCCAACATCCACCAAGACACATGAGATGTCTCCACAGCATCAAAAAATCATACAAGAAGAACTCAAGCTTCTCCTTCAAAAATGCGCAATAGAGCTAGTTCAGTTCACCAGATAAACACGTGTATCCAGTGTACTTCCTAGTGCCAGAGAAGGATTTAACTATGTGCCCTGTGTTAGACCTGCATCCAGCAAACACATAATGTGAAACCGCAAATGTTTCGAATGACAACGCTGCAAGAGGTAATCCCTCTCTTAAAATAGGGGCATTACATGGCAACATTGGACATGAGAGATGCACACTTTGTTTCAATGCTGCCAGGGCACCGAAAGTACCTGCGCTTCATCAATGAAATACCCACTAGAAGTTGAAGATGCTCCCCTTCGGCATTTCATCAGTGCCATGGGTGTTCACCAAAGTACTAGCAGTGGTAGCATCACACCTGCAATTTAAAACCATCCTAGTGTATTGTTATCTAGACGACTGGCTCATTATAGGAGAAACATCACAGCTGTATCAAAAGAACACTCTGGCAACAATCAATATCTTGTTCCATTTGTGTTTCTCAATGAGAAAAAAGTAGTCTTGTCCCAGACAAGTAAAGCAATTTCCGGGAGCATTAATACAAACACAAGAGTGCTTTGCTTTTCCCTCAAACGAAAGAGCTCCGAACATTCTGTCCTAAGTACCTCATGTGGCTGGTCATCGAATAACAGTGCGCAAGGTAATGCGCCTGCTCGGGATGGTGGCTTCTTGCATGATCTACTCCCACACGCGCGTCTGTTCAAGCGCCTGGTGCAAGAGTGGCTAGCGAAACAATGGTCTCAGGCAAGCGGTCAGTGGGATGATTTAGTGGTTGTTTCACAACCTTGTTACAGGTTCTACTCTGTTGGTCCTTAGCGAATGTTAAAATGGAAACCCTTTTGCAACCCACCAGTGCAGGCTACGCTCAACAGACTACTCACTTGCAGGATGGAGAGCGCATTACCTTCATCACACTGCGCACAGTGAGTGGACGTCATCAACGGCAGAGAATCGCCTCAACCTACTAGAATTGCTAGTGGTCCTTAAAGCCCTGCAAGCATTGCAACATCACTTGGTGGAACAAATAGTTCTAGTCCTCACAAACAGTACCCCTGCCATGTTCTATCTCAACAAACAGGGGGACACACTCTCGAAAGTCTGTGCAGTTTAGCACAAATGATTTGGAAATGGGCTCTCCAATGCAACATTTTCCTATTGTCACAACACATTGCAGGGGAACACAACCCACAAGCTGACACTTTAAGCAGAAATCTACAGCTTCCCGCAGAACACCAGTGGCAAATTCACAGATATTTTACACAACCTTTTCCCAATGGGGGCATCCCCAGCTAGACAACACAGCAAAGCGCACAATGCCCAGACTTCTCATCCAGGTTTTCCCAACCAAAGTACAAGGGGAATGCCCTGTGTATGAGCTGGTATGGGAAATTTGCTTATGCTTTTCTACCAACACCTCCCCTCAACAAGATGGTGCACAAGATGCACCAGGAATAAGTCACTCTAATCCCAATAGCTCCGATGTGGGCTCAACATCCATGGTTTCCACACCTACTTAAACTGGCTGTGTGCAAACCAATCAAACGTCTGCATACATACAGCATGCTGTGCCAGCACAAGGGGACAACGTTCCATCCATACACCTAAACTCTGAATTTGGCAGCCTGATTAGAGTTTGGACATTTAAACATTCCACAAACGTGCATGTGCATCCTGAAAGAGGTACGGCAACCTAATACAAGACACTGCTACTTTAACAAATGGAAATGATTTGTCATTTAGTGTAGATAACGCACCGTCAATCCAATTGACTGTTCCCCTTCACATATAGTACACTATATGCTTTATCTTCTAGACTCAGTTCTAGTCTTTAATTCCCTTAAAAGTGCATTTAGCAGCACTCTGCTTACACTACATCACAAAGCAAAGTGTTGTAGTGGAAAGTTCCAGTAATCCATGATTTCTTGGAAGGAGTTGACTATACCCTTGAATTTCAAATCCACCTCCTGGGTGGGACCTAAATGTTGTGCTCGCAAAACTCATGGGTCCACCCTTTGAACCAATGCACAAAGCTAGTCTTCGACATTTAACTTATAAGACCTCTTTTCTTATGGCAATCAAGTCCGTAAGAAGGGTCAGTGAGATGCAAGCCCTCTCAGTCCAAGATCCTTTCGTTACTATTCACAAAGACAAGGTGGTTCTCAGAACCATCCTCGTTTTTCACCAAAATTCATCTCCAAGTCCCATGTTAACCAATCATCGAACTTCCAGCTCTTTTCCAAAACGCAACTAATTCCGCAGGAACAGGCCACCATATTCTAGATGTAAGGAGAGCAGTCTTGTATTACCTTAACCAGACTAAACCATATCGGAAAACAGATCGGCTCTGTTTCCATAGCAGCTGGTAGAGAAGGAGATCATGTCTGTATATTGGCTATCTCAAAATGGATTGTCTAATGCATCAAAGTTTGCTACTCGCTATCTAAAAATCTTTACCTTTCACACCAAAAGCTCACTCTACTTGAGGTACAAGTGCTACTCTGGATTTCATTGCAAATGTTCCATTCGATGCATTTTGCAAAGCAGCTACTGAGTTCCTTTCACATGTTTAAACAACTCTACTGTTTAGTTACTCTAAAGCAGATTCAAAGGTGGGTCATGCAGTATTAAGGCATCTATTTGCTGCTATACCTTCAAGCAACCCACCTCTTTCTCACTAATCTATGCTTAACATGTGATTCTAAGCAGACCCACAAGCCTAGGAAGGCATACATTACTTAACGTAATCCTATTTCTGATGCTTGTATCTGCTTCGATTCACATGCGCCCACCCTTCCTCCCCTCCTGTAGTTGAAGGTGCATAGATGTCCTTCACCTATATCTTTCTACTTTGACTTTCTTGGACTCAAGCAAACACTTCATGCTCCCTCATGTCAGAAACACAACAATCTGAGGTATCTCAACGCGTGAATGACCATGGGTACAATAAACATCACACACAGGATAGTTGCAGTGCTTAATTTGTAAGAAAATAAATGGCAGGTCCCAAATATTTTCTTGCACACCACTGACACATCGGGCAGGCATCTCCCAGCCCACAGACGCAACCTTGCCTGCCCCATCTACCAACAGAATTGGTGCTGCAAATACCACTGACTCATTGATGCTGATGGATGCATGAAGTGATTTACAGATGAAAATCGACATAACATTGCGTCTTAAAGTGTTTTAAAGAAACATTGTTAATATTTTGCTCTACCATCGTTGGCAAGTGGAACATTTGAACAATGTATCAATAGAAAATAGGAGCCAACATGTTTCTTTCTATGGCAAATTATTGGACGAATGCAGGCAAAATCATTACTGAACTAATGAACGTGCCTGTCAAACACTGCAGCAAGATAATCTTCCTTGTTTTGGCACTCATGCTAGGCACTCCTCATTGATATTGGCCTTTTCTATTACCTTTCCCTTGTGTTGTTGCTGCTGGCTGCTGACTGCCCTGTTCCCAACCCACTTTGCTGGTTATTACAGTTGAGAATTTGCAGCAATGTCGAGCAGGTTCATTGGAGCTGTGTGGCATAGTCCGCATCAGTACCCAACATTGTCACCTAACTCGGTTATTCATGAAAATGAATAAATGGCTTGCCCTGCCAACTTGGGTTATCAAGTTCGTGAATGACAATGAGCAAGCCCAGGATCAAGAGATCCAGGTCGGTGCGCAGTGTTTTTATGTTACTATGACTGACAATAATAGTTGCCAAAACACCACAAAATAATCAAGCTAGGATTATAAGTAAGTCCCGGGGCTGAGCCCTGCCAAGCCCCCCACCCCTCTCCCACAAATCACACTGTATAGTATTACAAACGCACCTAGTTAACGTCCCTTTTTCGAATTTTGAAAACCAGTCGTGCGGTACTCTGCGACTACCTCCTAGATGTCTGCCTATGCATAGTATGTGAATCCAAGCCGACACAAGCATCAGAAATATGATTACAGTAAGTAATGTATGCCATATACTTGGCTGGCATCAGAAGTGCTGACTATTGAGGCATAACCATCCTATAAGAAAATGCCTGGTTATCTGGAGTAGTGAGTTATATTGGGCCTGGGGGTGGACGTCCTGAAGGGCTGAAGAGTAAGGAAATCTGTCCAGTTGAACAAGATGGACCTATAACCATAGGACACATTGAGGAACACTGGCAATAAAACTGAACCAGATGCCATGACCAATGAGACCAGATGAACATGGGCAACTGTAAATCATACACCTAAAATCTCGTGTGGTAAATCTGTAATGGCAGATTATCTTTGCAGGGTAAATTCTGCAAAATGGGGGTGGAGATTTCCTTGTTCAAAGCAGATGTGAGATAAATGTGCAACACAATGGCAGCTGCAACAGAGCAAATTTCCACTCTTAAAGATGCAGTGGGTACTCTGACACAATTGGCTGAAGATCTAGAGGGCAAGGCAGAACAGCATGTATATAGCAGGCCTTCCAATGTTCTCGGTGTTAGATTTTTGGGTGGGAATGCTAGATAGATTGGAGGCGGTCTTGTCTATACGTTTTCCCAGGATGCCTATACAGGTGTTGCTTTTATCGGGTAGGGGGCGTTGTGCGGTTGCTCGTCAATATGGACAATGGATTGATAAAGCGCTTGTGGTTGCAGTGAAGCAAATACTAATAGTATGGAAGACGAGGAAGAAGCCTAGAGTAGAGAATTGGATTAATGATCTGTTAGTATTATCGAACTTTGAGCGGGTGATGTTTGTGAGGCAAGGAAAGGAAAGTAAATATCGAGCTCTTTGGAAGCCGTTTATGGATTTATATGGTGACTGTGTATCTGATGATTAGTTGTTCCTGTTGGATCCGACTACCTGATAATGTATATGTGCTTTAATTGAGGATTCTTTGTCAGTCTTGTTTTTGTTCTGTTTTGTGTGAGTCTGTGAGATGTCTGTATGTCTTTTGTGTTGTTCTGTGTTGGAATTTTCAAAATGTAAATTTGTTTAGGTATTTTATTTCAAGAAAGGTTAGTAATTGGTTTTGAAATGTATGATGTTTCAGTATTTATACATGCTTCGGATTACTTTTATTTCCTTACCTATTTAATGTAGAGTGTTATGTTTTTATACTCTATTGAACTTTTGGTTATGTATTTTTTGATTATTTGAAAATCTTGAAAATAAATGAATAAATAGAGCAATGGCTTATAGACAAATTTGGCTGCAAGGGTTTATCCCCCTTTTCAACCAGAAATGCCCATAGAATTCCAGCTAGTCCACCATTGACCAGCTTCCCCAAGAGTTACCATAGCTAGACGTTTTAATTTTAGAGGCTGGGATGATTGGCTAAAAAGGGCCGGGTGTGTGTTCCATAACTATGTCGAAGGCCTTCACTAGGGAAGTACATAAGCAAAGCCAGTCATTCAAATCAGGTGAGTGCTCTGAAAGAAGAGATATGTTGGCTGTTGCTTTTTACATCCAGGGATCTTGATTCATTAATGAGCCAGAAAATAACTGAAATGGATTGAAAGGAAATGCCCAGAAGTCCTCGCGTTGAGATAATCTACACTAAAGCAATGCCTCAGAAGGAGAGGGAGAACATCCCAGGAAGTGACCAGTGGGTAATCCATGGTAGAGATGGCTATGATGATTGTGGCAGCAGAAGGTGGAATGATTATTGAGCTTGCAGTGGCAGACACAAAACCACACTGACCTACCTGGTGAAACATGATTTGATTGAAGGTTAAATTGATTAGTATTGGATTTGGTGGATTAGAAGTTAACGCTGCACTCCTAGGATTTTCAGTCCTGTAAGGGGGCATTCTGTAACCTCAAAGGACATTGTCCCATGTAGTGGACCACATTTGGGTTTTGACTACTTAATGTTTGTTGGGTAACTGATCATTCTATTTGCCATAAAGTGGAGTGTTTGAGTGTGGTTAGAAGGGGCTTTGTTAATTTGAATTTCTGGTTTTAACATCCTAACACGTAACAGAATCCACATACTATGGTAAGAAATGGAGCTTGACAGCCATTGATTAAAGTTGTAGTTGTGCTCAAATGTTAGAGCCCCTCAGCTGAGAACAACCACAGCCAAATAACTTGTTCTTTAGGGTGGTTCAACTCAGGAGAGTCTACAATAATGTTTTAGCTCACTGCAACTTTCAGAGGAATATCTGTTTGCATATCTGCCTGGATTTCTCACAAGGACAGTACAGCAGCCATATGCTATGCAATTCTCTTGTGAACAGGAGTACCAGCAAACATGCTTTCGCCTTCTTTGGCCACCTCAGTGAGGTGATTGTGCCTATCCAAGCAGTGAGCAAGGTTCCACATCTTTATTGCCCTGTTTTCTACTTCTGAGCGTTATCAGTATGCAAGTGTATTATGTATAATACTTTTGCTTAGAGTGTAGTAGAAAACATGGGACTGGATTCTGCGGCAGCCTTGGATCCTAGATAAAATTACTTGTATCATCTTTCTACTCTTACCAATGGAAGTCTATATTGATAGTGTGTGCCACCAAGTATGTGGCATGTTTTAGAATCAAAAGTGAAAAAAGCCTTCACGGTTTACATAACTACACAATGCTCAGTGTTCCGTTTCACTGGAGTACTTCTTTTCCTCTCATTGATCTTACATGTGACCTTGAAAGTGTATTTTTCAGTTTACCATTGTGGGGTGTCTTTTGTGCTGACTATTTACTTATTGGATATTTGTTAGACACCGATACAACAAATGGTGTTTCAAGTAGCCACAAGACAAAAAAGGGGGACGGGGAACCAGGGAGAAAAATACAATAATGATCCTACCAGGCTTTGACATTCGGATCGTGCAAGTGCAGAACAAGGAGTGTGCGGGAGAGGGGGAGTGAGGGGGGTTGGAAGTGAAGTGCTGGTCTGCGCAAAAAGTGAAGTGCTAGGGTGCGAAGCGAAAGCAGGCTAAGAGGAGCAGGAGCAAGTGCTCAGCGGAGGCCAGGAAGGCAAGTGCCAGGGATTGCGGTAGTACAGGTCCACATGCTAAGTGTGAGAGAGGGGGGTGGACTGGGCGGGGTGGCCTGGAGCCTTGTAGAACTCCGAGGGGAAAAAGGCAGCCAGTCACTGCAGCAGAGGGAGGAGTTCGCAGGGTAAGGGGAGATCGAAGGAAGATGAGAAAAGGAGGGTCTTGAGGAGCATCTGGAACTTGAGATCCGGCTCAAGTCTGAGCGGGGCAGGGAGACCATTCCAGAGGGAGGCTCCTGCAGAGGAGAGAAATCTACTTAGAGAAGCGTCTAATCGGCAGAGAGTTGGAGCTAGCGGAATGAAGGGCTGTAGCAGGGAGGTATTTAGGGAGAGGGAGTCGGATGTAACTGGTTTTCAGGCCACAGCAACATTGTGGATGATGTAGAGGGTCTTGAATTTGATCCGATCAGCAACTGGGCGCCAGTGGAGAGGCATTAAGGCTGGCGAGATGAGGTCCCTGGGCTTGAGGCCGAGGATACGTCTTGCAGTCCTATTCTGGATCAGTTGAATGGGCAAAGGGAGGATAAAGGAAGATTGAGGAAGAGGCTGTTGCAGTAGTTAAGCCTAGAGAGGACCAGAGCTCTGGAGCCATTGTTTCTGGCGGAAGGTGAGAAAAGGGTGAATGCCTCTGAAGAAATGCAGTTGATAGTGGGCCTTCTTGGAAAGGTCTGCGATGTGAGGAGAGGAGTCGAAGATGACACCAAGGTTTTTTGCCTCACAGGAGGGTGAAGGGATGGGGCTCGGAGGGTAGCCAGAGGGTGAGAGGGAAGGTGGGAAGCTGCGGTCCTGATGACCAGGATCTCAGTCTTATTGGCATTAAGGAAAAGATAATTGGAAGCACACCAAGACTGAATGGCAGTCGGGGAGGAGGAGGAAGAAGAGGAGGCAGAACATGGAAGCTTGAAGGAGAGCTACGTGTCTGCATAACACTGGAAGTGGGGAGACTAGGAGATCAGGCCAAAGTGGTAAGGTAAATGTTGAAAAGCCACGATGAGGATAGAGCCTTGAGGGGCACCACAGGTGGAGAGACTGATTGGGGGGGGGGAGAGAAGGGGGGAGAAAAGGTCCCAGTTGAACCTTGGAAGGATTGTCCGAGAGGAAGGTCAACCAGTCCAGCCCCTTGATGCCAAGGGTGTCACGAAGCTGATTAGTCAAGGTGGCATGATTGACTGTGTCTTTGGCAGAGGAGAGATCCAGAAGGATGGGAACGGAAGAAGAGTTGGAATCTATTTGCGAGCAAGTCATCACAGGTGTTCAGTAGAGCGGTTTCCGTGCCTCTGGCTGCTCTGAAGCCAGGGACATTTTGGGAATAATTGTACCTTCTTACCTTCTGAAGTTCAGCCTGACTGCGCTGCTACATCTATCAAAGAGTTTAGGCTTTTCTTTTTGGCAGAACATTTTTCTACCGATCGGTTAGTTTCATAGCCCTCACTCAAAGATTGTACAAAAATCTCCTCAACAGTCATAAAAATTGTAGTTAAGTGCTTGAACAAGTGTCACTGGTGGGGAATCTTGACATAGAACACCAGTGGCACTTGTTCGTGAAACTAACATTTGGATAACTTGATAAACAATCCTTGGAGTAGTAACATTTGTACATTTTGTGTGCGTAGCATGTGCATCAAAATCAATATGCAGGAATCTGCATTTAACCGTACTCTAGTAATGCGTTACAGACAGTGTTATGTAGAGGACCAGCCACTGGGTTTATTAATCGCCATCAACGATGGACACTGACTACATTCACACTGGCCACTCATTAGCAATCGGGCCTTTAAATGGGGGCTGGCCAGTGGTAGCTCTTCGATACCCATGGGCCTGGCCAAAAGGCCGCCAAACCAGCCCATAAAGGGGACAAAGGTTTAACAGTTTTGATGGTACCATCCTGGAATTGGGCCATCTGTCAATGTTTGTTTTTAAATTTAAAATCCAGTGCACGGATTTGGGGAGATGGAGGGTGAATGTGACCCACTGGCAGAAAACCAGCTTCAACCAGCCTGTCAATGTGAATGCTTGCTTCTAACAGTTATAAAACAAAAAAGTATAATGGTTTGGAGATTTTGCAATGACACCTACGCCAGTTATTGAGCGTCCTGGGTGGGATCGAACACCCAAAGCTTTAGTTATCCACCACATGGATTGTGCCATAAAGATTGCCTATGCAACTGATTAGCAGGCCTGGAATACTGATCTGAGTAAAAGGTCCTTTGACATGCTTAGTCAGACAAAGATTTATATCTAGGGTGAATACCACACACAATTTCCCCCTACTGAAGTGGCATTTTTGCCATTGTCATTTTAGTCCTAGGTTTTATATCCGTGGGTCGCCTGTCATGGTTTATTTAAAGGTCTGGCCCCCTGATCATGTTTGCACTGCTTCTTGTCACTGACTAATCGCAGACTGCTCTGGCTGCAAGTTCAGGTCATCTGCCCTACACAAAAAAGGCTGCAGCTTAGGGGCATGTGATGGAAGTTTGTGGGCCTACAGTGTGGCAGGCTACAAAGGTGTTCAGTTAATGATTTGTTTTAAACAGGTTTGATCAACAATTGGTTGGAGAAACTGGGGAAGAAAAATGTTTGATCGTCCAACTGAGTGTTGGCTGAAGTTTTACATCCATGGGCTTTCAGATTTTCCGTAATTTTCTGCCACCATATTTTATGATTTGTGTAAAAAGCTCTGTAGCAGTGGTAAACTCGTCCAGGACCTGGGCCAACTGTTGATCATACACCCACCTTTCACATTCCCTCACACTTACCTTGAACGGACACTAGCATCAAGACACCACACAGCACCATATTTAGGCACTGATTAGGTGCAAGAATCAAGAAATGGCCAGGGAGCACTACTGCAGAGGTCTAACATCACGCCTGTCAAGGTCCTCCCTGACCTTGGAAGAGCTCAGACTTTAATGTCTGTTTCAGCAATGGACAGTGTAGGTAAATTACAAATGATAACTGTGCCACAGCCCTCATCCACAGATTTCCCCCATCCTTGCGTGACGCTGCCTATGATGTGGCAGAGCTTATTTATCCTTTAATGCCTGGGTCTCTGATCTACAGAAGCAGCCTACTCAAAGCCATTAACACCTACTTTCATTGGTAAATGGCTAATGGATGGATGGGACCTTCCCATAACCCGGTTTGATGCAAGTGAGACGCTATTTGGATTTGGTTTGGGGCTCCTGTGCACAACACCTCTGAACTAATTCGTAACCGGGCCTTTTGATTTGCAGCAATCTGGGAAAACTACCATTCCCTTTGGGTTTTGTGGACAGAGGAGGTGGAAATGCCTCCCGCCACCCTGTGGTCAGGTGGCCCGGCCCGTTTGTCATGGCCCTCTGAATGGTGTTGGCTGAGTCTGCTCCCAGTGAATCTGCCCATCAATGTGATTGCCTGCTTCTAACAGATGAGACTGAGCTCCCCCCTTAGTGTGAACATGAGGGGTTAATTCTTCCAGTAAAGCTTGCTTGCCTTCTCTCTGCTGTCAGCCAGAATACACAGACTAACCTGCAGCTTGTGGAGCCATGTGTCTGTAGACTTAAGAACACATAATGTTCTTGTAACTCCAGCCCAGAAATCTGGAGGGGGTTTTACAGAGCTATATGGCGAGTGATTGAAGAGACTATGGAAAGTTGGAGGTCCTTTTACTAGGGGTGGAGAGGGTGTTCCCCTTCTGGGTCAACATCCTAATGCAGGCATCGGTACCCAGCCCCATCTCAGTCGCAACTGATTAGTCACAACAGACAAATCAAGATGTTGTTCCCTCAGTAAAAGAATTTCAGTTTGCAATCTGTGTGTGCGCCCGCGTGTGTGCGTCTGCCTGCCTCTCGTCCCATGACATTTGTATTGTTGACTTGCTTGTGTTTTAGAAGCTGTTCTCTTTAGCTACAGTACACTGATGCATGTGCGTATGTTTCTTCAACATCCCAAGCTGGTTGTAGAATGTTTGAATTTAATGTAAATGCTTACATAATGATTTTTTAGATGTTATAGCTGACAAAGAACATTTTAGAAATTTTGTTGTCACATGGTCAAAGTTTGCATGTTATCCCAGTCGGAGAGTTCTAGTCAATTGAAACCCTGATTTCTACTATTCTTTTTCGTAGGCGATTACAGTACCTTCCATAATGATGATGTCTACTGGGTCACCTTCTCCTGCATAACTGTGCTGGTTCCAGTATTGCTACTTCCATGTCGAAGAATTGTAAGTATTTGTTTTGCATTCAAGAGTTTGCTCAATACAGACTTTGCTTTGAGCCAATGTTTTCTTTTTAAAAAGTTAATATCATTTAGACTTTTGTATGGAATGATTTGAATGCTTTTAGAGGATGAAGACCATGATGCACTTGATATATAGCATTACCAGATAAAAAAAAAGAAAAGAAATGGATAGCCCGCTGGTAGAATGTGGGAGTTATCAGGGACCAGAGGTCTGGCTCGCCACAAGCCTCTTCCAGCTGTAACCTAGCATCTGCAGACCTTTTCCTTATCACCACAGCACTGGGCTGCCTGGACTTCTGAGACATGGCACTGTGTATCGGACAGAGAAAAGGGACCTCCCCCATCGGCCCCTCCTCAGCCCCTCCACCTGCACTGAAACACTGGACTTAGGGTAACCCACCTGCCTCCCTGTTGGCCCCATTCCATAGCATTAGAAGATTAACAAATCTAAAAAAGTTAAAGCTGTGGGAGAAGTTGTAGTTGGGCCATCCATGGCCGTTGCAACCAGGCTGGCATGGGCTGGGAAGTTTCAGCAGTACTACTGCTCTTTATACAGTTCTCATCGCAACACCAGGGATATAACGAACATTATTTTACAGAGGTGACCATGCTAGCCTCTGCCTCCTTTGTTGAAACCAGGAAACATTTAGTTACTGAACCGTGCCAGAAATGGTGCCCAGAAAATGAACTGTCTCTACAAACACACTATATCCTCGCCTTCTAAGGATCTTTGGTATGGTCCGCTTGTTTTGCCCAGCCCTTATGCTCCTGGTTAATTTAGGCACCATCAACTACTAGGTCTTGTATTTAACAGGGTTCAAGACTGTTCACTGCATCATAATTATTTTGTGTTTATGAACACTGTTGTAGTTTGCGGTTTGTTTGGAACACCAGCAATTCACCTCTGAATGGATTTGACTGCTTGAGCATGTTAATGAATGGGAATATGTACCTGAATGCACTTTCTCTGTATTTATCCATCTACTTCATTTATGCTCACCTTGGTTTTTGGTGCCCTCATTGCTTTGCCTTGCAATCCCAATGAAGGCCTCAATGTGCTTCTTATTAGAACTCTTTGCATATGACAACCGGCTTCTCTATTGACAGATCTATGGAGGCGCAAGAAGATAATTGCCTAGAGTAGGGGTCTGCAACCTTTTGGCTCTCCAGATGTTTTGTACTACAACCCCCATCAGCCCTAGGCTGCATAGTCAATGGTGAGGGATAATGTCAGTCGTAGTCCAAATCATCTGGGGAGCCACAGGTTGCAGACCCCTGGCCTAACAAGGTTCTAGTTTGTGTGGAGGTACCAGCCTAATAGTTGAAGCTTAAATAGTCAATGTAAGTCAAATTGTTTTTTCATCCAGGACTGAAAAGATTGTACCATAAACTTGCTAAACTACCACTTAGCTGAGTCTTTAAGGGGCATCTAGACTAGATTAAATGCATTCAAACATATGAAAAACTAGGAAGATGAATGTCTGGTCAGTGGCAAAATGCAGAGTCAAGATACCTCCAACTTGAAGACCCCAGAAGTGTCCCAAAAGAGCAGAACTACAAGGACGTCTAACCATGAAGGCAATCTGTGCGGGCAGCTCTGTCCCTGTACTCTACCACCCCCCATTCTACTGGGAAAAACAATGGTTGGAATGATGCATGTAAAGAAAATGGTTGCAAATGTTTTCCCTCATAACTGAATGTTTTATATCACTCTCCCTGCCGGATTCCTCATGCTTCTCTGTATGAATATCTTAGTCAATGGCGTGCCACATGAAGAGCTCATTTGCATAAGAATGGAACAGATTAAACATGCTTTTAAACTCCTCACTTAAGTCCAAAACCAAAGTCCGTCTGTGTCTAAACCTACGCTTGCCCTCACTCAAAATGTGATCTCGGGTTTTCTTAGACAATTGATGGCTCGAAAAGAAACGTAAACCAAGACTGGTTTCAGGTAGCCTTACCAGTTTCAAAACTAGTTTAACTCAATTGTTGCCCTCAGAACCTTCCACTTAGGGCTCTTGCAGTAAGTCAAAAAAAAGGTCCAAATGTCTCAGCGTCTGTTGGGGATCCCTTCCCCAAACTTCAATCCTTAAAGTTCCAAACAAAAATAGTTTTTATCAGGCCTCTCAGAACCCTGGGGGAACCCTTCCCAAAGTTTAGGTGAAGAGGTCAAGCAGGACCTCCCAGCGAGTGCACCATAAATGGGAGGCGATGGGAGAGGGAAGGCCGACCATGTAGTGAGTCCATGGGTCAGGTGAGTTAACGAAGAAGAGGATGTCAGTGACAGTCTCTCTGGCGGAAACCGTGATATAGGTTTCTGCAATAGGAAGGCCTGGGTTTGGAGCCCAGAGTGTCCTTAAGTTTCTTCCGGCCAGATTTAGTGATAGGAGAAGAATAGAGGATTGTGAAACAGTTGGAGAAGATATGAGAGATAGATAGCGACATGGTAGGCAGAAGTGGGGGTGGAAAGACATTTGCCAGGCTGAAGCACTTATGCACTTGGAGGAGGGGGGAGACAGAGGGAGGAGCGCCTTGTGGTGGCACAAACAGCCACAAAGCACAACTTAAATCTATTATACAGCAGGGCTGGTGAAATGCAGCACACTAGACAGGCTAAATTTGACTTTAAAACAGGGCAGGTGACCCATTCAGTTACTGGCAGGGCTAGATAAGATGACGATCAGGTGAAAGTGAGAGTTAGCCAGACCTGTTGCAGACCGAAGGATTTGAGAAGCTAGTAAGAGGAGCTGATCCGCATAAGTGTTCAGGAGTCCATCTCTCACTGTTGGTCCGGGGAACATGGTGGTTTCCTTGCCCTCCATATGTGTAATGGGGGGGTGTGTAGGAGAGGACCCCCAGAGACCCAACAGACCTGGCCAGGCAGACGGGTAGCAGACTGGGGCCTTGGTCAATGCAGCTGGGGAAGCTGTACGTCCCGGATGGGAAAGTGATACATGGGTTGGATTTTAATACTTGAGACAATTTTATATAAAGGTTAACGCCACTCCTTTGAAGACTTGAGACTAAAATGTAATGTTTCTAGAGGTCCGTTTTTTGACTTTTATAAAACTGCGAGTGTTGGTGTGGCAACATTGGCCCGACTTTCCTGCAGATCCAGAAGTATTAGGAAACGCAGAAGAACATTCTTGTATGATATATTATCACATCTAGTATCTCACAATTTGTATTGATGCGGATTGTGATTTAAACGGGTATCCCCAAACACCTGCTGCAGACTGAAAATATGTCAAAATATTACATGGAACGTATGACATTGCAGAGAATTGGGTTTTGAACAGATTGTTCCACCAACTATACTAAATGTGGGGCTGGAGAAGCAGATTTTGTTCGCATGATTTGGATTTATCCCTCTTTGCAGAGGGTGTGGCAGATTGTAACTGGATATAAACATACAGGTTGGCATGATGGACATTAACTTCAAATATGTATCCTGGAACTTATTGGTTAGAAGGGAACAGACAGATTGGATGTTGAGGGGATTTATTTTGGTCCATTCAAAAAAATACTGATTGCACAATGATGAATAAACTCGTCTCCTACTTTTGAAAGATCGGAAATTTATGGGTTAACGGGTGGTGGTGGAGGAGAAGGCATTGTTTATGGAGTGAAAGTTTAGAGGAGATTGAAATATTTCGATAGATTTTGTTTTTATAGCATCCAAATTAGAGCACATTGCCGCTGAGGGTTGATTGATGAAAGTATGTTTGGTTATGTTGGCGAAATGGGATAATGGTGATATTATCTGCCCTTTGTAAATTTATACGTTAAGTGAATTATCCTGTTATTGAATGTTTATTTTGAAGCCTCAATCTGTATGATGTATGAAAAGAGGTTAGACCCTAAGGGACATCCTTTCTATCCTACTTTGCTTGGTCTGCGTCCTTTTAAGTCGAGACACATGTTTTGCTTTTTACATGATTTTCATTTTCAGATCTTGAATTCATGTGATTGTTGTATGCTTCTTGATGTATACCTGAAATGTTAATGATATTTTTTTTAAACTTACGCCATTATGGTTTTGGAGCACAAGCATGCTTGCAGCAGCAACATTGATATGAACTTTAAAGTGCTTGGAATCCCGTTTCAGCATAATTCATAGTTTTTTGCTGAGCTGTGTGATGCATCCGATGGAGTCATGCTAGTCAGTTACCTCCTCCCATGTGGCCAGGCGACAGAAGCCGCTACCTGACCCTGAGGGTGGCAGTATGAGTTAGGATCACATGGGGGGGCAGGAGGAGACATCCACCGGGGAGATATTCTGACTCCATCGGGTGAGACGCAGTATTCCCCCCCCTTTCCACTTTTAGGATGAATCCTCGATTTGCAACAATGTGGTGACTTCCCTCTTCCACCCATGTGGAAAGCTTTGGTCCCATCCCAAAAGCCAAGTCTCAACTAGCCGGCCTTGTAAAATTATGAGACACTTTTCCCAGCTTCACATACTCTTCTTCGAAACAGTTTGCCTTTAAAACGTATTGCAAACATGTATACAGTTTTCTCAGAAAGGGACTACCGTTTCCACAATCCCCACAACACTGAGACGAGGAAGAGGAGTAATGATGATCACTTCCCACTGTGTGCAGTCTAGTCCTTGCCCACATCCTATTGGTCAAAGCAATTATAAAAAGGAGGAAAGACTTTAAGTGTGCAAGATCCCTGGAGGACACGAATGCAGGAATCCTGCTGTGCTAAGATAAGAAAGGGGGAACCTTGCCTCCCATTTGCCTCTGGGGAGTTTAAAAGCACTGAAGTTATCGATGAAGGCAGTCTATCCCCCTCCAGGAAGAAGGGGAATCCCCGAGCATCAGTAGAACGCCCACAGTGTGCCTGACAGGAATCAGTTTTGAACTGGGATGCTGATTTTCCCCCTGGGACAGCCACTCCCCAGATTTGCATGAAAGGCTTGAATGGTGATTGGTGGGCTCAGACAGTTAAGACAGTTGTCTTGCATAGAAGGCGAGGGTCCTGGAGCTTAACCCTGAGATACCAAGAGGAATTGGGACATCCCAGCAGGTTCCAAGCAACCACCAGAGCCGTTGAGTAACCACTGATGACCCAACACTGAATTCAATCAACAGGAAGATCTCTTGAAGACTACTTCCTCCCCTGGACTGGGGGGCCTAACATGTCTCAAGACCACCTGCATTTTGTGCCATCCCACAAAGAGCTCTGACCATCCTGGGCTCGCAAACTCCCCACTTTGCGGTGCAACGTCTTGTGAAGCCCAGTTCTGGGCTGAAACCTTATGGGTATCCTTTTGGCCTGCAGTGACTTTTTTTTTCATTCCTAGACGTCCCCTGAGGTGAGTCGGGGACTGAGAACTGAAGAGAAGTATACCGGACCACAACTGTCGCTGAGCCAAAGCCTGTGAAGGGCTCCAACGCACCAGTGCCACGAAAATCCACTGGTGGGCGTCCCACTGCTCGAGTGCATCAGTCTGTTCTTTCCAAGGATCCTCTTTCAGCCACCCAGGCCAAGAAACCCGTACCAGGGATAATTCTCGCCACACCTTGGGGACCCAACCTGCTGCACCAAGTTCTTAATTGAAAAGGTACGGTCTCCAGCCTTGATCTTGCTGCGTTGTTCTTGGAGGGCTGCAGTTAAGCTGTTGCTTGCACCCCCTGAATCCCTGCAAACCTGAAGAAAACCTTCAGACTGTCTGCTGCTTACCTGCCTCTTTCCTCCTCTGCTCTTGGTGACTGGACCCCCCAGTACCTCCCTTGACTGAGATTCGCCTAGAATAGGGTTGGACTTTTTAAGATTGGCTGAGCACGTGTTAATTGAAGTTGCGAGAGTTGATTTAAAGTTTGCTTATTTGTTTCAGTCGTTTATATCACTTTTGTATTGATTTACATTGATGTAAAAGTGGGTGACCTTTTATTCTACAGTGATGTTACTGTGTGATTAGTATTTAAATGACTTATTTCTAAAGCTTTAGTGTATATACAATAAATTACTATTTTTATAGAAGTGCTAGAGTCAGCTTTTCTTTGAACTGATTGTACACTCTAAATAATGTGCCTCACTACAGGCCGCCTTCCTCCTAACCCTGGCTGCTCAGCCATTGCTACCAAACCTTTGGGTAGTTCAGGCTAAACCTAAGGGGTTCAACCCTGTCACCTAAGGTGGGCTTTTCCAAGTTCTGTCAGACAGCAACTTGTGTAAAATTCCTTAAGTGACAAACCTACAACATAGTAGACCATTGCGATCAACAGAAAGCTGCCTTATTCTAGCTCAAGCACTCATATTGTCCAAATTGGACTATTGTAACTGTCTGTATTTGGGTGCTAATAAGTGTGTGCTCAACAAATTACAAATAATGCAGAATAATGCACTTAGGGCTGCATTAAATATACCAGGAAGAGAGCACATTTCAGCAACAAGACATTACAAATTGCTCTCCATAAAGAAAAGATTGAGTTGAAAACTGTGTGTCTTACGTTCAAAGCACTGAACCATACAGCACCTCTTTACCTAACTGAATAATGTACTATTAGATCACCCACACAGGTCACCAGATCTACTAACGCATCCTGCCTGGTGATTCCGAGATTAGAAATTAAAAAAAGATTTGGAGGGAGCAGCTCCCCTGTCATACCAGCCCAATTGTGGAATACCCTCCCACCTGTACTTAATACGGCCCGTCTGTTCTCCAACTTCAGGAGAAATGTCATCTCTTGGTTACTTAGCAAGAACGAATAGTAATTAGAAGTTCTGATCTACAGTACATTAACTAATGATCTGTTCTCCCACTACTTGCACATACCTGCCTCTTCTGTCTGTTTCGTCTGTATTCTTGCCTTATGGAATTCTACTTATGTAACTGTAATTTAACTACATTGCCTATGTATGTATTTTACCTGTGACCAAATTGTAATTTGACTTCAATGCCTATGTCTGTAACAATTTACTTGTGACTAAAAAC
Source organism: Ambystoma mexicanum (assembly GCF_040938575.1). Taxonomy (NCBI): domain Eukaryota; kingdom Metazoa; phylum Chordata; class Amphibia; order Caudata; family Ambystomatidae; genus Ambystoma; species Ambystoma mexicanum. The sequence goes on along the minus strand of NC_090936.1, from coordinate 97,408,639 downwards.
GCCCAAATACCTCTGTCAGGTGTGCTATGGAAATAAATATACTACCACCAGGTCCATGCCAGCACTAGGACAGTAGCCTCCCATCCCTGTTGCTTTTGGGCACATGTTGCTTGCCACCTCCGTATGTTGCTTGGTGGCACACTTGTCACGGTCAGCATTGCACATGTAAAGCCTGTGCAGTGGTCTTGCGCCTGCAACTCATTGTGACATACAGCTTTGCTGTGGTAGGTGCCAGTGAAGGAATACACTTGAAGCGTCGCAGCCTTTCTTAGCTCACTGAAACTGAGTTAAAATGCTGCTGTAAGTGGCAATAGCTGCAGATCTTCTTGGAGTCTGACCCTATCACTCTGTGTTTTGATCGGGACATGACTTTTTTTCAGATGCCGGCATGTGGCCTTTCAGAAGATGAAGTATCGGAGGCTAGCTACAGTGCTCAGATCGGTGCTCTCCTGCTGTATGTGACACTTTACAGGCCAGACTGCATCATCTGTGTGTTGATTACCCTGCAGTTGGATATTCTGCAGTTTATTTTTAAACCTTCGCTTGTTTGAGGAAGCAGTGGTCAAAGGGTGTGTGCGTATGGTTGTTTGTGTGTGTGGGGGTGTGTGTGTGTGGTTGCAAGGGTGTGTAAGAAAAGCCTAGGTGTGATTTAGAGTAAGAGCACTCATCTGAAAGTTGTATACTAGAAAATACCTTATTTTCCACTTTCTCTTTTTTCCAGTTGAATATATTGACCTGCGTAATAGTTGGCTCTTACGTGGTGATATTAGCCATTGACGCTTATCTCTACACAAGCCTCACTTACATTACGCTCAACGTACTCAAGAGAGCCCTGAACAGTGATTTCAGCCGAGCCTTCACTAATGCGCCATTCCAGAAAAATGGTAAGTGTGCTCCTTCTAGTGGACATATGTATTGCTGTGATGTAGGTGTCTTATTCTGAAACAAGATCTTCAAAAGGAGCAGGCGAACCAACATCCAAAGAATTTTCCCTTTTAAAAGATAGGGGAGGGAGGGGTGGATGTTCGAAATGTTATATGTAAAATGTTGTAAAACCAATAAAAACATGTAGTCTTTGTCCTGCCAATGCTCTATTTGTTGTGGGTGCTCTCCCCCCCCCTCCCCACTACTGATCTGGTATCCTAATTTTCGAAAATGTCAGGCATGCTACTTGCATATCTCTGGTAGGATAATAAACTGAGATTAAACCTGAGACCCTTTATAAGGATGCAACAAAGTCCTATGTGGGTGGGTTTTATCAATTAATATAGATTTTGTAGGCCAGGGTCACTCCATAAGGGAACGTAATGCTGTTATAGCATTCAAGAAACACATGGAATGATCTTCATGAATGAAGACTTTCCAGCAGGCTAAGCCACTTCTATAACCATATGGATTAATTGTACTTTCAAGCAGGATATGGAGCAATACTATTCGCCATCTAAGCACATTAGTTCTCAAAACATTGGGCCACTGCGTTTCTGGTAAATCCTCCAGCCCCGAGTTTGGGCTGGATAGGAGAGCATTATATTCCCTACAATGGCACTGCATCTTCGTAGGCTTAGAGGTTGACAACCAAAATCCTACTTCTCCCCATATGAAGTGAGTTCTTTCGGAGGGTGGAAATGACGAGCGTGTCCAGTACTCTGGGATTCTTAGGATAGACATGCATGTTCTTTCATTGTAGCTCAATTTTCTGCTTGAGGAGAGGGTTGCTTGTGTCTCCTGTAATGGGGCCTAGGCTGTAGCCTGGCTGTGGAAAAAGGGGAAAAATTAAGGTGGCCAACCTCTATGGCTGTTCTGCCCTTGTGCTTTTGATCTTTTGTCCACGCTTCTTACTTTAGATGAAATTCATACTTTGGCTCAGCAGATCAAAACTGATGTCTCTAGTTGTTATTACAAAAGGTCATGTCAAGTTATAACCCTTCCTTTGGCTGCACATACCCATCATTCACGAAAAAACAGTGTTCCATTTGGCATTCTAGTTTTGTTTTATCGCAGGAATACACGACACATAATGATGCTTCCTTTCACGATGAATCACCCAATCAGTTACAGTTGGCCCAGATTCCTGGCTTTACCAGATATGTTGTGCGCCATATTTCTGGAACTGGTCCATATGTTTTGAAGAGTATCTCTCTGTTTCAGTGTTGCAATGCCAGTTGACAAACATCTGCAAGTTCCTCCAGGACTGCCATGCTGCCACAGGATTCCAGAATATTCACTCGACACCTTTGTCAAGGATTGGTCTTTCATGGATCGATCTCAGCTGGTTTTTCTGGCAGCCTTGCATGTCGCACAAAACAGACATACGTGGCTTACTTTATGCCAATGATTCTTTACACTATTATTGTGTACCCTCAAGCTTGCCCTCATCGGAAGAACACCCTATCCCTTCGTGGTGTGATGTAGCGCTGTGGCTCCGCCTATCGAATAGGGATAGGTAAGAGAAACTCGCCCTCCTGCTACAATGGATAGGAAGTCTGGAGTCCAGAGCAGCGCGACATTCCAAATCAGGAGCCTCGCTGCACACTCGAAGCAGCACACAGATTTGAAATAGCATCAACCCGTGGACCAAGGTATCGCCAAGGTATCACCCATGAGATCAACTAATGAGCGATTACGAGACCAACTAACATTAAAACACTTCTCTCTGAGAATTTCTGACTCTTTTCCACGCTGAATATGTGCAATTACCAGCACAAGTGAAAATACCAAGTGCACCGATGGTGGACGGGATGCACACACACGTAGAGTACGGATTAAAACCACACCTATACAGTGTGAACCAGAACATGCTGTGCCAGATCTGTTGGGCGAACAGATTTGGTCTACCCGAACGAAGTTAACAGGTCATGAAGAAGATGATGCATGAAAAGACAGATCATTGAAACCGGTCGACCATAAATCAAGATGTCCGAAAAATAAGGAGAACCAAAACCACCACAGTTAATTTGGGATACTGTAGTGTGGTTCATAGACTTAACATAGACTTAAAATCGTGGAGAATCCACCAAAAATGGCAAAAGGTTCTTCTCGGCAAAGTGTTTGTGGTGGAATAAGAATGATATACACACAATAGTGAGATGATGTACATACTCTTAAATCCCTCAAACGACATGGTTTTAAGGAAAATACCATTGTGGTGACCAGACCTACTCCACGGAGGGCAAATAAACTGTCATTTTGACATATAGACCCAGGCGGACTGTCTGATCACACAAGGAACGGAGTACAGGAGTATTGATCCAAAACTGCAACTTTTTAGCGAATCTGTGCTATGTATAGCCATAGCTGATAATTCTTTAGAAAGAAACTAACTCATTGTAGCAGGAGGGCGAGTTTCTCTTACCTATCCCTCTTAGGTCGGCAGAGCCACAGCACTACCTAGGGCTATATCACACCACGAAGGGGAGGGCAAGCGTGAGGGTACACAATAATAGTGTGAAGAATCATTGCCATAAAGTAAGCCACATATGTCCGTCGTTTTGTGTGATACGATGTACAATGTTAACAGGGACATGATATCCCAGTAATGAGGTGTAATGTTGCCAGAATAAGCATCCCTGTAGTGTTCTGTAGCCTTGCATGTCACACATGCAATTTCCCATTTGTTTCTTCGGACTGCAGTAGTAATGTTAAATATAATGGTTTAAGCGTTGATGACTTTTACTCTTATGCTTTCATCTATATTGGTTAATTGTGGACCATTAACCCAGCCATTTTTTGGTACTCCCCAGCACTCAGTGTGAATATTTCCCTGAGAAAGTTTCCATGCCGAGGCTGTAGAGTTGGCTCAGTCCTACACTCTGCCATCCAAGCGTCTTTGTATTATTCTATTTGTTTTGTATGTACTTTATTTCGATAAAATAACATAAAAGTCAATGATGCACAATAAAACATCCATTATAATAAACTCGAAAAGCAATATGTTTGAAACAAAAGGACTCCCCCCCCCCCCCCCCCCATCCTCCAAAAAACCAAAAAAATCGGGCATTCACTTTTTTTTTTTTTTTTAGATCCTTTTGGTTCGAAAGTATTGCATTCGATCCTTTTGTATTCAAACCTTTGACTATAAACCGTTGACCTCAGAAAGGACTTCTGACCTAATAGTAGTTTGTTTGGGCAGTTTAAAAATGGCTTTCATTCAGCATAATGAATTTGCAATGTTATGCCCTAAATGATGCACTTTTTTCTAGTATAGTTGCAATTTCTGTTTGGATGTTTTGTGCCCCTTCTCTGCTAATGCGGTTAACAATACAAACTTGTATTGTGGATGCGGCTCAAGAAGGTGATGCGATCAGTAGATCCATGTAATGAGCCTCCCAGTAATTTGTATCTAGATCCTTTTCTAAAATTTGGGAGTAAAGGTTTGGGGGTCAGTGTTGCTCTGTGGGAGGAGAGACCACATATCCTGAAGTAGGTAAAGGGGGGGATACATTGGCTTTCTGAGTGTATAGGAATAGAAGATGGCAGTGGAGAAGAATGCATAATCCAAATCTACCACCATGAAAGATGTAGCTGATGGTGGAATATGTGGAATCGTACCAAAATGTCTCCCTCACAATTACGACGGCCGAAAATGGTAACTTTTTTTTTACCCCCCCCCCTTACACCACATATATATGTGGGGTATAGAATATAATATTAATATGGGGGGGTGTGGGGGTCTCCCCCGAATATATATGGTGTAAAGGGATTTTTAAAAAAGTCGCCATTTTCGGCCGCCGCAATAATCGCATAGATCCGTATACATAACAATCTGGTTGCTGGATTAGAGACTATTGGCAATGCAGATAAAAGTCCTATTTTGTGCTTGTGTGTCTTGCACAAATTGCTATACATCCCTTGTTTTCTTAATGGGTAAAATAGGAGTATTGCATGGACTAGTTGTGGGGGGACGATTATACCCGGTCTCAAATGTGACTTAAATACCACTGAAAATTCTGCTTTGGCCTCCAGCTTTAATGCACTCTGGTGTTTTCTGGGTAGGGGTTTAGTATCAACTTGGATGCGCTGTTGTCAGCCTTGCATCATCCGCATTTCAACACCATAGCTTTGAGGTAGAGAAAAATGTGATCAGCTACACCAACATATCACAAAATACAAATTTTATTAGTCATCATATCATAAAAACACAAATGTTAAAAAAATCTTATAAAAACACATATAAAGTGCAAGTGACACAAAAAACTCTAGGGTAACAAATCAATTATAGCAGTTAGACATTAGTCTTTGACTACACTAGAGCACAACTCCTGTGGTACAGCTTCGTATGACCAGTACAGGAGGGGAAAAAATGTTTTGGCCAATAAAGACCCAAATACACAAACCAGATGTTTTAATAACTGGTGTAATGCCTCTACATGTTTCAGTTCTTATATTTTCATTCAAACTTTCTTCAGGAGGATTTGTTGTTAATCCATCACTTTTCTTATTTTCAAACATTATAGCACCTAAACATTTTGTAGTGCTCAAACCAAAGAGGTGTTGCTGAAAAACATTAAACAACCATGTGAGGATCGTTATTCACTATGGTAAAAACAGTTTCAATCTATCGAAGCGAGGAAACGGTGAAATAAATACTTCCATTACCTAGCATCAGAGTGGTAGTGGTACAGAGGAAGGCTAGAAATAATTCCGTCTTCAAGCAAATTCATGCATTTTTTATAATTTGCACTTATCTGTAAAACATAGATATAGATTGCATCAGAAAAACACTACTTATGTGGAGCCTCAAAAAACACCATCTGTTTAACACGTGCATATGCATCCCGTCTAGGACATGTGCCCGAAACATTTGATTGATTAAAATCATCTTGCAAAACTAGTAAAATACTAGAGAGGAAAAGATTAGCGGGGAATTCTGCACTAAACACAAAGTACAGAGGAAATCTGTACATAGCACAGGGTCTAAATAGACTAATCAAAGGTCATTAAGAGAACTCATCATGTACCCTATGGATCAAGAATTTCAGCTGCAGAGTTTACAGGAAATTTGAACAGGCATCAAGCTGGGGACGTGTGTAAAATACACTTGTCTGTCTGTGAGGGGCAGTGCCATGCCAAAAAGGCTCAAGTGCACTGGACGGGAAACAGAAAAAGAAAGGGAGAGGACCGAGTTAGGGATAGCAAAGAAACTCCATGTACGGGGTTCGCATCGAGAAAAAAATGCTAGCAAAGTTACAGCCCAATGCCACGTTCACAGGAGCACTCACCTTTGCTCGCGCTCGTAAATGAAAGCCTTAAGTGGATCAGCACGGGGCCAGCGTCCCTTGAAGAAATGTAGATGTCTGTAGAGCGAAGGAGCAGGCGTTCACAGCATGCAAGCCTTTCAGACCAGCACATTAGTTGTGCTCGAGTTTTAAAAGGGAGAAATTGCCAGGAGCGCTTGCGGGAGGACAACACACGGCACTATCCACCATTAGAGGGTGGTAGTACTGTGAAACGGGAAAAAAAGAGAAGGGGGAAGTCCCTTCTTAGTGATATTAACACGGCAATAGCCAGCGGGGACCCAACCCCTACTGGTAAACCGTGGAATAGCTTCAAAACAGTGAAATGTGCAGACGAGCCAAATACTGGAAAAAGAAACCCAAAGAAATGGCTCAACCAGTTACAATACGGCCAGGTACCTCAAAGGAGGGTGAAAAAGGCACACAGAGTCATGAATCAAGGGCCCCCTAGGTTAAAAGGAGGCAACATGATGGGGGGGGGGGCATTATTTAACTTTGTGCCACTCGATAGCATCATTAAGCCCATAGAGATCGCTACGGGTTTGAAAAATAAGTTGCTGTTCTTTTAGGAGGGGTTTCTGATTTTGGATGAAGAGGGTGTTGGCTTTGTCCACCTGAAACTCTCGCAGTTGTGTGTTTTCTCAACAAAGTTTTTAACCATTGGGGCTTGGAGTGTTTTATTCTTAATGCAACTCTTGTGTTCATTAATCCAAATTTTAATCTTAAGGTTGGTTTTGCCAATATAATGAAGACCACAGGGCCACATAACCATGTATACTACATGGTCAGTGTTGCAGTTTGAAAAAGATTTCTGGGTCCACATGATATTGCAACCTATGTCTATTTCTTGGCGTTTAGATGTAGTTTTACAGGCTAGACATTGGCCACAAGGATGGTGGCCTGTGACAGGGGGTAAGCCCCATAAGGTGGTAATGCTGGTAGCGGGTACTGATTGACTCAATGGAAACGGCTTTGACTAACGCGGTTCCCTATCGAGGCAGATTTCGTGTAAGCAAAAAGGGGCACAGAAGGGTCAGATTTAGTAGTTTTAAGCCCTTTCCATTGTTTCGAGATGATCTTACGTATAGCTAAACTGTGATTGGTAAGTGTTCACACACACTATTCTATCTTCAGGGCTTTTTTTAGGTTTGTCTTCCAGGAGGGCTTGTCTATTATTATTAAAAGCACGCTTCGCCGCTTTTTTGATCAAGCTCTTCGGATAGCCTCTATTCAGAAGTTTGGCTTTCAAGTGTTGGGCTTCTTTTTCATAGGACTCTTTACTTGAACTATTCCGCTTGAGCCTGAGAAATTGCCTGAATAGCCAGAATCGACATCTACAATTTACTCTTAGCCTCGAACAAGAGGCAACTAACTTTCTAGACCTGACCCTGTACCATGAAAATGGGCATATTGGCATCAGACCTTTCCACAAAGAAACAGAGAATTCTCTCCTACATTACCAATCCCATCACATTAAACACTTGAGAGAACTTGGCATTTGATACACGAAGACACTCTGTTTACTTATTTTTCCTGCTTGGGAACTACTAGCTTTTTTCCCTATATATTCACTTTAGCTTATGTTTCACCATCCACTTGATAGGTCCCATTAGAAGGATCATTCCACTGAACTATAATATGTTCTACGTTTTACTGTCTATTTTACAGGAAGGGGTGTATTCATTTACCTTCAGTTTCTCTCTCAAACATGGACCACATAATTCACCTTATAATGTTGCATGTATTACAACGCATAATGACATGTTACAACTAACGTCACCAAATTTTCTGAATTGTAAAATTGAATGTTATGAACAATCTATGAATTGTGCCTACAATATTTTCTTTACTAAATTTGTGTTTTTCCTTTTACATTAAGAGTCCAAGTTTGGCCTTATGAAGAAGAGGAGAACTTCCTCGAAACGCGTCGCTATTTAATTTGGACTCAATTTTTCCCTCAATTTGAGCTTCATCTATTGATTACATTTTGTTTCTATGCACTGTAAATAATTTCTCTCTGAACTATAATTCGAAGGGATTGTGTCCTCCGACGTATTCCTCATCTTAGATAGTTAGATATCTCCTTCCAGCTCTGCTGGCCTCGGAAAATGTTTTCTCTCTAGAGGGCGCTGCGCGTCGACGTCCTCCGAGTCGATGTCCCTCGACAGCCGCCGTATCGACGTCATCCTGCCTATAAAGGCCGCGCGCAGCGTCCGTTGCTCAGTTCCGTTTTTCCGCGCTTACTCAGTGCCTCGGAATACCGTTGCTCAGTTCTTGTCAGATTAATCCATATTTACCTCGAGTTATTCGATCCGTACTCGATGGCTTCCTCGTCGGAACCGACAACTCCTCGATCCGGCTTCAAAAAATGCCGAGATTGTGGGAAAAAGATGTCGCTGACTGACCCTCACAGAGTTTGTCTGTGGTGTTTGGGAGCTGAACACCATTGTTCGGAATGCGAGGACTGTATGTCCATGACAGCTAAGGCCCTGAAGGAGCATAGGGGGAAGCTGGAGAAAGGTAAGACTTTTAAAGCTTCTTCGTCGACGAAGTCGAGACACTCGTCTCCTCGTCACCATTCGCGCTCCAGGTCTCGGAGTGGGTCCCATCACTCCTCGAGATCGAAGCACTCGAAGAGGAGACGTCGAAGATCCCCTTCTCCGTCTTCCTCTTCCTCTGTTTCGCCAAAAAGAATCCCTTGCCCGACGAAACATAGTTCCCGGGCTGAATGGGAGGAATTCCGCAAAAATATGATGAGCGTCTTCGAGAAAGCGGCCTTGACCCCCTCGAAGACTGCCGAGAGCGATGCTCTGGTCGAAAGACCCGAAGGTCAAAAACGCAGCGAGTCGCAGTACCCGGCGAAGGAAACCTCTCGAGCGCGTCTCGAACCCTCGAGTAGGACTATGACCTCCAAACCTTCCTCGAAGGTTCCGTCCACGCCGTCGACGAGGGTTCCGTCGACGCCGAGGTCGGTGTCTTCGACGCCGTTGTCGAAGGGACCTTCGACACACGGGTCTGTCGACTCGACGCCAGCTTCGACACCGGCGTCGACGCCAAGAAAAGTCACGGTTACGACACACCCAGTGACTATCCCCAGGTCCTCGACGTCGATGGCGTCCAGATTGTCGAGTAGAATTCCAATTCTGTCGAGGTCTTCGAGGCCTCCGCCTTTGTTTTCGACGCCACGCTCGAAGCCTTCGACGTCGGCGTCGACGACATCGACGTTTTCGAGGCCGATAATGACAAGTTTGGCACCCTCTGCCTTGGAAATGGGATTTACTCCCTTTATGAGTTCAGAACAATTGAGAACTATGTCCTCAATTTTGGAAGAGGGAGAATTGTCTGAACAGGAAGACACATTTGAGTTGCAGGGACCTGTAACCCCAATTAGAGAGGAATTTTCCTCTGAAGAACGCAGGTTAAAGGATCTTCATGATTCCATACATGAGGCAAGTGGGTTAGACACTTCCCCTGAGGTGGAGTTTGCTAGGCCAGACCCGGGGGAGCATGCTGAAACCCCCTATAGAGCCTTAATGGCCAGGATCACAGAGTTCATGGGGTGGTCTGCACCTTCACAATCTTTCCAACAAGATGACCTCATGGAGGTTCATGTGGTGCCTTTTCATAAAGCTCTTCAGAGGAAGATCATGACAAACTGGGAAACCCCAGATGTCGTACCAGCAGTAAATAAAAAACTGTCTACAAAGTACAGGGTATCTTCTACAGACCCGGAGTTTTTGTCTAAACACCCATCCCCAGAAAGTCTGGTGGTAACAGGCAGCATCCTCTACCGATGGCAAGACGGCTTATCCTACCGTCCCACAGGACAGGGACGATAAAAAATATGATGCTATGGCAAAGAAAGTCTTTTCAGCATGTAGCATGGCGTTAAAATCTGTTAATGCTACCTGCACCCCTGCTAGGTTCAGCCATACACTTTGGGAGTGTGCTTCTACAGCGGCTGACTGCATCCCGGAGGGAGAAGAAAGGGATGCGTTCCTGAATATTATACAGGACGGTAAAGACGCTATGTGCGAATCCCTCCAGACGGGCATTGATTCGGCTGACAGTATCAGCAGAGCAATGGCGGCAAGTACATCAACCAGGAGATTCGCTTGGTTGAGAAAGTCTGGTTTTGCCCCAGATGTGCAAGCCAGGCTCTTGAACATGCCATTCGATGGCTCTTCTTTGTTCGGGAAAAAGGCGGATGACAGTTTAGAGAAACTGCAAACTTCAAAAGCAGCAGCTAAATCCCTAGGAGCTGCAATCCGTCAGACTCCCTTTCGTCCCACAGGAACCTCTGCGAGGGGCAAGTCCTTTCGCTTCTACTCTGCATTCGGAAGAGGTAGAGGACGTCCGGTTCAAAGGGGACAAAGAAGAACTACCCGAGGTGGACGGGGTAGATATTCAAAAGCCGCAGCAACAGCAGGTGCCTCTTTACCATCGGCATCTGCCGCCCCAAAACCACTCTGAGGACTTCCCTCAAAGGACACCTGTAGGAGGCAGGTTGACTCAACATCTGGCGGTATGGCAGGCTATCACGTCAGATGCTTGGGCATTGGAAACAGTTGCCCAAGGTTACTGCCTGCCTTTCCTACGTATACCTCAGAGTCATCCACCGGGGATCAGCTCTCAGAAAGCTCCAGATCCGCTCCTCTTGCAGGAAATTTTGGACCTGCTAGAGAAAGGTGCCATAAAACCGGTACCTGTAGCGGAGAGGAACAAGGGCTGGTACTCCCCTTACTTTCTCATTCCAAAGAAAGACGGAGGACTGAGACCCATCTTGGACTTGCGAGGATTGAACAAATTCCTCAGAAAAGACAAATTCAAGATGGTCACTCTTTCTCAGATCCTCCAGGCCCTTCAGTTCCAGGACTGGTTGGTATCTCTGGACCTTCAGGACGCTTATTTCCATGTGCCTATCCATCTCAAACACAGGAAATACCTGAGGTTCGCAATTGCCAACTCTCACTATCAATTTCGAGTGCTGCCATTTGGGCTGACCTCCACCCCGAGGGTCTTCACCAAGTTAATGTCGGTAGTGGCTGCAAGTCTAAGGAGGGAAGGGATTCACGTCTACCCCTACCTGGACGATTGGTTGATCAGGGCTGTTTCTTCGGAACAAGCTCAGATCCAGCTAAATCACGTGTGCCACTTCCTTCACAGACTGGGCTTCTCCCTCAATTTAAAGAAGTCACAAATGATACCATCGCAGAGACTCCAGTTCATAGGAGCGATCCTGGACACTTCCATGGGAAAAGCCTCGCCACCAGAGGTGAGGGCTCAAGATATTCTACAGATGGTTACCAAGTTCCAACATGCCCAACGTCTCCCAGCCTTTGACTTTTTGAGGTTGCTAGGCCTCATGGCATCCTGCATTTTCCTAGTGCCAGAGGCTCGCCTGAGAATGAGATCCCTCCAGTGGGCACTGAGGACTCAGTGGTCACAATTCTCAGGGAGAATGACAGATCTTCTTCAGGTTCCCGGCAGGGTGGCTCGAGACCTTCAGTGGTGGGCCTGTCAGGAGAACAGTTTTGGCAACCCTGGCCGGAGATAACAGTAGTCACGGATGCCTCACTCACGGGGTGGGGAGCCCACGCCAACGACTTGACCATCAGCGGTCGTTGGTCTCCATCGGAGTCCAGACTACATATCAACCTGTTAGAGCTGAGAGCCATCAGGCTTGCGCTGAAGGCGTTCCTGCCAGCTGTACAAGGGAAGAACGTCCTGATAATGACTGACAACACGGTGGCCATGCATTACCTCAACAAAAGAGGAGGCGTAGGATCACTACCCCTGTGCAGAGAGGCGATGCAGCTCTGGTTTTGGGCAATCCAAGAAGGAATCTCTCTATCGGCAGTTCACCTAGCCGGAGAGAAGAACTTGACAGCGGACGCTCTGAGCAGGCAGAGCACAGTCTCCCACGAGTGGGAACTAGCTCAGGAAGTCCTTCAAGAGATCTTCGCCCTTTGGAGAACCCCTCAGGTAGATCTGTTCGCCACCAGCCTAAACAGGAAATGCGACCTGTTCTGCTCAAGGGAATTTCCCCCGAGAGGAGCTCTGGGAGACGCGTTCATAGTGGACTGGGAGTTTCCGCTTCTGTACGCGTTCCCACCGGTCCCTGTCATTCCTCAAATGATCAGGAGGTTGAGAAGATTCCGGAGAACCATGATCCTAATTGCCCCGGATTGGGCCAGGAGAACGTGGCACCCGGACCTTCTAGACTTGTCCATCTGCCCTCCAATTCGACTTTCACTCAGAGAGAACCTACTCTCACAGAAGGGAGGTCAGGTTCTCCATCCAGACATCAAAACCCTCAACCTTCACGCTTGGCTTCTGAAAGGCTGAGGTACAAGGATTGGGACCTCCCTGATGATGTTATGGAGGTGTTGCTTTCGGCAAGGAGGCCAGCAACAAAGTCTTTATACCGCTGCAGTTGGAACAGATTTTGCAGCTGGTGTAGAGAACAGAATATCGACCCTTTTTCATGTGGTACACCAATGGTTTTGTCCTTCCTACTATATTTGGCAAATTCAGGCCTTCAAGTTGGCACCATTAAGGGCTATCTCGCAGCGCTATCCATCTTTAAGCGCACTGCGGAAGAACCATCCTTTTTCAAATTACCCTTGGTTATACAGTTTCTAAAGGGGTTAACCAATGTTTATCCCCCAAGACCATTCCAAGTTCCCCTATGGGATTTAAACTTAGTACTAACTTTCCTGATGGGCACACCTTTCGAACCGCTCCATTCTTGTTCGTTAAGATTCCTTACCCTTAAAACTGTTTTATTAATAGCACTTACATCTGCTAGAAGGGTGAGCGAATTACAAGCTCTTTCTTGTAAACCCCCTCACACAATATTTCACAAAGACAAAGTTGTCCTGCAAGTGAAGCCTAATTTCCTCCCAAAGGTGGTTTCTGAATTCCATATCACTCAGAAGATTACCATACCATCTTTCTATCCTCCTCCTCACCCGGGGAAAGAGGAAGAGAGGTTACACAGGCTAGACCCTAGGAGGGCTTTAAGTTTTCACATCAGTAGACTAGCCAGGATAAGACAGGCAGACCAGCTGTTTGTAGGTTACGCAGGTCACAAGCTGGGGTTACCAATAACTAAGCAGACCATTTCCAGATGGATCATTCTAGCCATTCTGGAATGTTATAAACTGGCAGGGAAAGAGCCCCCTCAAAACCTTAGGGCTCATTCGACCAGAGGTATTGCAGCTTCATCGGCCCTCAAAAGAGGTGTGCCGGTTAAAGACATCTGTGCGGCCGCTACATGGTCGTCTGTCCATACCGTTACACGTTTTTACAATTTGGATTCCTCCTCCAGTCAAGAGACTAGGTTTGGAAGGGCTGTACTGCATTCTATTCATCAATAGAAGACAGCGTGAAGTCAGTACTCCCTCCTCCAATAATAGAATACTGCTATGGGAGCCTATCTAAGATGAGGAATACGTCGGAGGACACAATCCCTTCGAAGAACAAGTTACTTCTTACCTTGTAACGTTCTTTCGACGGGATGTTCCTCCGACGTATTCCTCATCGACCCTCCCATCCATCCCCGCAGTTCTACTTCCCTTGTTGTTGCAGCTTACGCTCCTTCAGGGTGATTAGTTTAGTCCAGAAAGTATTATTGTGGGCTACAAAACGGAACTGAGCAACGGGCGCTGCGCACAGCCTTTATAGGCAGGATGACGTCGACGTCGATACGGCGGCTGTCGAGGGACATCGACTCGGAGGACGTCGACGCGCAGCGCCCTCTAGAGAGAACATTTTTTCCGAGGCCAGCAGAGCTGGAAGGAGATATCTAACTATCTAGGATGAGGAATACGTCGGAGGAACATCCCGTCAAAAGAACGTTACAAGGTAAGAAGTAACTTGTTCTTCTTGCTGAAAATAATATAGCTTGGCTATAAATATATATTTGTTTATCTCACACTTCTGTGTCTGACCATATTGGTTAGAAACAAAAATATGTACAATGCCTATAACTCAATTTGAACTGTATTGGATTAATCCAAACATTTGAAAGTGTGCAGGGGACGGGAGGGTTCCTAAGTTGAATCCTCCTTCCTTTTACAGTTTGTCGGGGTCTTGTGCCATGACCCCAGTTCCTCCTCTGCACCTAAAAATGTATTTAAAATAATCCACAAATTTCTTTAGTAAACTTACTTACCATAGGTGTGCACTTCTATCTAAACCCTTTGTTGTTCGTTGTTAGCCCTTCTACCATTGTAGGAGGGGGGAGGTCTTGATGCGAGTTGTTTGACTTTTGCAGGAACCCCTTTTTGTGCCCGCCAATGGTCCAGCGTTTCTGTAAGGACAGGAAGCAGGCGAAGAGCCCGAAACTCCCTGGTCCTTTGTATGCTGATGTGCCTGATTGGAACCAATTCCCCTTGGGGTTCTGACCGTCCTGAATGGACAGCCAACCGCCCCTTTCTGTGAACTGCAGGGAGTGTTTGCAGAGGATGAATGGGAAATCCTGATAAAAGGTGAGGTTCCTGTGGCAAAAGGCAAGTCGACCAATGGAACAGAAGACTACCAGAGACGCTGGCAAGCCCTTCCAGTAACCACTGCTGTCCTGACCCTGTTTTTTGAATGACCGAGGAGCTCTGAAGAGGACTCCTTCCCTTCGGCTGGTGGGACCAACTAGCCATAAAACGAGCTGCAGAAAGACCCATCCCCTGACAGGGCTGCAACTGCTAATACCAGGGGACCTTCAACCCAATTGCAGTGCATCGTCTTCCAGTGAAAATCCTCCAAGAACTTTGAGCTTCAGTTGAACCCCCAGAGGCAAAGTCCAAGTACCTG
The DNA here is from genome assembly GCF_040938575.1 of Ambystoma mexicanum. NCBI lineage: Eukaryota > Metazoa > Chordata > Amphibia > Caudata > Ambystomatidae > Ambystoma > Ambystoma mexicanum. Next base: position 97,393,592 of record NC_090936.1, on the reverse strand, counting down.
CACCAGAGTGCAGGACTGTAGAATCGAGGCGGATTGACCGGGCGGTAACCGTTCACTGTTGGAGCTTGTAAAAAGGCACCAAAACTGCAGACCAACGTGGGAGACCGAAGAATTCCTTACTGAGGGCCCTTTCTCACGACTGCTGCTGCGACATCCCTTACAGAGTCCCTCCTCTTTCGTCACCACGGCCAAGTAACAGGAGACGGGGCCCACCGCTGCTGCATAGGAAAAAATCCAGATGCATTTTCATCAATACTCCCAGGGTACTGTAGGGCTCAAAGTAGTACTTGCCTCAAACCAAATTGTCACACCAGTGTGACTGGCGTGTGAGATCTGGTGTTTGGGTGGTCACCCATACCCATTGCCCAGGTCTAAAGCTTGTGCATCCATAGATGGTCCTTTACAAGGTCCCTACTACATTTTGCTATTCCATTTAAGCATTCTACTTAAAAGTATCTGAAGTATCCTGTGGAACCTTGCCTTTTCTGCTGCCGCATAAGACTTTGCACCCTTCTGCCACTGACTTTGAAGAACTCTTGACTATTTAGGGAATGGACTGCTAAAGTATTGGCTTCATTGAAAAGTATTGCAAAATAATTGCTTTTGCTAGTGCTGAATAACCATTTTTCCTTACAATAGAACAATGTTTGTGTGACTGTTATCATTGAACAGTGTTCATTGCTGGTGTAAGCCACTAATATTGAAGCATCTTACCTGAAAGTGTTATGGTTTCCATTGTGTGTTAGTCTAAATAGTTTTTACTTACCTTTTGCCTTGTGTATATTTATTTATTATGTATTTATATAGTGCTTCTACACAGGTGACGTTACTTCCCTCCCCCACCCCCTTGAAGCGCTTTGAAGCCCAAGGAATACAGCAATCATTCTTAGGCCTTGAAGATTCCAAATGATATAAACAGAAAAACTAGCATACTAGGGCAACAACATTTCTCCTTGTGCAAGTACATGAGTGGTACAGTTAAGACCAAGTGGGAGGGGGGGGGGGCGACAGACTAACTGGTCTTACTATATTTAGGTCATGCATACGTACTGATGGAGGGGGGGGGCACAGAGTTTTGTCCAGCAGGGCCCTGAGTTAAGTGCACAGAGGCTGCTCAGCTCAAGGAGCGTAAGATGAAAGTGCAGTAATGTTGAACAAAGTGCAGCAGCCCGGAGGCAAGTGGAAAAGACTGGTGGGGAGTCTGGGACCTGTAGGCTCTGAAGGTGAACCAGTCAGCAAAAACTTAAGTTAGGGAGGAGAAGGAGGGTGGGGAGAAAGAAAGGAGGTTAGCGAGGGAGAGAGGAGGAGAAGGAGGAGGAGGAGGAGGAGGAGAAAGGGAAGTTCTTCAGGAGTTCCGGAAACTTAAGGTGCTCCGGCTCAAGACTGAGAGAAGCAGGGAGGCTGTTCCAGAGGGAAGCACCTGCAGAGAAGGATCTACCCCCAAATCTGTTTGTGAAAATGGCTCACCCGCAGAGAGTTGGAGGACGAGCAGAGGACTATAAAGGGAGAGTATTTAGGATGGCAACGTTGTAGCTAGTGCGGGCCCCAGCCCCAAAAATCCTTGTGGATTATGCAGAGGCTCTTGAACTTGATCAGCCACGGGGAGCCAGTGGAGTGATTTCAGCGCCGGAGAGATGCGGTCCCAGGGCTTGAGGCCAAGGTTCTGGGTGAGTTGTAGAGGAATAGTCCAGCCTAGAGAGAAGCAGGGCTCTCGAGGTGATGGAGGTGCAGTTGGTAGTTGGACTTTTTGGAGATGTCTGAGATATGAAGAGAGTGGAGTCGAAGACCGCAAGATCTTTTGCCTCATTGGTAAGTGAGGGTGCAGGGCCAAGGGAGGCAGGCCAGCGAGAAAGTGGAGGAAAGCGGGGGTAGGGAGCCCCAATAAGCTTTGAAACACATTGTGTATAGGCGCTATACAAATAATCAATTCAATGAGGAGGATCTCTGTCTAAAGTAAATGTATATTTTCCTATAACTAAAAGTGTGTGTTTCTTTGGGCTAATGTATTTACAGAGTTCATGTATTTACCTACGGCTCACATCCTCCTCCTAAGATAAGCCTTGCTGCTCTGCCATTCTACCAAACCTCTGGGTAGTACAGACTTGTAATAAGAGTTGGGGCCTGTATACCAAGGGATAGGTTTATAGAGTTTCACCTGTGGGTAGACTTTAGGAAAACTCGCCTAACTATACAAAAGGACTACGATAGCTTTTTCTCAATGTGTAAACGAAAAGCAGCAAACCGGCCTTGGGGCACGTGCAGATAGGCAGGTGTCATCGGCTCTCCAAGTTATTGAAGGAACTGCAATTATGATACTCCTTGTGTAGGCAACACTGTTGCTGATTATTCCCCCATCGCTTTCAGTGTTTGGGTGCAGGGCATCTACCCACAAAGAAGGGCAGCTTAATGGTGAGGCACCGGGTAAGTGGCCCCATGTAGAACACAACACTGTGCTAGATAACAAAGTGCACAGACCCATGCTGCCAGAATAGGAAAACCTCCAAGGTGAGCTTACTTTTCTGCTGTCCAGTTAGTGGTGGCACTGTACTCTTGACTCATGCTCATCCGTTCTTCTTAATGCACCCGCTTTCCTTTTTTCTAGCATTCATTTTAGCCCTCCTTTCTATTCAAAATCAGCGGTATATAGTCAATTACACCACCCATATTTTTGGGGGCAAAATCTTAGTGTTGCACACCTGGAGACGGCCTGTGGGCAGCAGCGGTGCGCGGTATAAATCAACATAACGTACAAGAGGCAGTTTTCCACCCGTTATGTAATTAAACAATGCAAAAAAGTCTACTTTGAAACTATTTGCCAATGAAAAGGAATTATGCTTGAGATACTAGTTTGTGGAAAAGTGCAACACATCAAGGCTAAACAAAATGCACATTACCACCACTTAGTCTCTAAGATTTCTTAATTCTTATAACACTTTGGCCTTAGAAATAACTATGCATGTTTCCTCTCTGTGATTTGTTATAAAAACTAACATTTCTGCTGGTATTCCCTTGCCTGCACTCACTGTGTTTGCACAAGTGCTCTAACCGCAAGCTACCGGGGGAGTGAACAAAATGCAAAAAATGCTTTTCCATCTGCCTTTTAAATAAAAAAATAAAAAAAGCTAGTAACAAACAACCCACTGTACATTTTCCACATGAAATATGCAGAAATGGTGCTCTTTTAGTAATGCAACTTTATTTTCTTTCGTAATTTTGAATTTTTATATTTGTAGTTTTCATATAATCTGGTCTATAAGCAGCAAAGTTTACAATGCATATTGAACAGTTTCATGTCAACCAGCAAAGCCCAGACCAGTCTGCATAGTTTGGTGTGAAACTGAAGTTTGTCTTCAACGCATTTATGCAGGAAGAGGCACACATTTGGGCGCTTGTAGGTGCTAATTTCTCAACCGAGTGCGCTTCCAATTTACACAGAAATGGGCTATTCCCACTAATTTTCACTCTGCTGCAGCGTGCAATCAAATACGTGCCAAATGTGCTGCTTTAAAAGAAAATGGGGACAAAAAAATACCTGCAGTCGGAGAAGCTCTGCTGGGACATGGCCGTAACATTTTTGTCAAAGCCCTTGATAGTCACCAACCTGGCTAAAAAAAATCCTTAATTTAGCAGACCCCCTGTGATTCACACTTTATAAACGTGATGTTCGTTTTTTTCAGGGACATGGATCTTTAACATTGTTTAGCACCAAAAGCGCTTCAAGGCTTGCTGCCCCAGTACCTTGAGCCACGGGGCATTAATTATTGGTGGGGCTCAAGCCAGAAGCACCCATATCACCTGGAAGTTATGGGTAAAAAATAGGTCTCAATACACCCAAGTCATAATGGACTTACTAAAAGGTACCGTCAAATTTGAAAATGTAGAGAAAATACATTTCGTGAGGCGTTTGACCCTAGGCTCTTCAAATGATTCTGGGAAAAAGCAATCAATCAGCCTTCCACATATTGTCATTAATGTTGTCAAATCCCCTGGCAGCCCCATGTTTTGCCCGCTTACTTTATCATTGCCATTCTATTCTGCATGAAGATCAGAATTTCCCAACCCTGGAGAAGCATTTGGGGAGGTATGCCTTAACCGAGGCTGACATTAGACATTGCTTGTGTTTGTTTTGGTCCATTGAAAGGGAAACTGTGACCCGAGTGTGTATTCTCTGGCCCTCTGCTAGGATCAAATTCACGGTTTGTCTCAAATATCCTTGCAGGCATTGTCACTTTATCGGTGAAGCTATCTTTAAGTAATTGAGAAAGTAAATTGAGTATATTGGTACTATGAAGAGAGAATTTAAAGCCTCAAAATGTCCGTTCTACTCCAATGACTGTATTTATTGGCCTTTCTTCTGAAAGCGCAACCACCGGCCTTCAAATTCAGAGAACAAAATATTTCTCCTGGAGGACTGAACCACCCAGGAAATTGAAGCGTGACATGTTAAATACCATAGAGTGGCTTGGTCTGCCCACACCTTCCAGGAAATTAATATGCATCCCACTTGAAGACAGTGAAAGTTTGCAATGGGTACAGTTGCTAAATATGGCAGAGCACAGAAAATGTACACATGGAAACACTGCCTTAGGTAGAAAAACCAGGGCACTCTACTACAGTTGTACTTCAAAAATGACTCAGGATATGGGATGAATGGGCTACCTAAAACACTATTTTAATTTTTTTTATGGTCTCTAACCTTAGCAAGTGGAGTATCTAGAAGTGCGAGAAATTTGAGCAAAGCAGGAGGGGGCGTTGTCTTGTCTGAAAAAGGCAAGATGGATTTCTAAAATCAGCCCTTGGTGGGAGGATTTGGGAGGCCACCCGTTTTATGGTAAATGGGGAAGACACGGGTTAGCCAAAACCCAATCAAGGTAATGTGTAAGAGCAGTCGAGGCTTAGTCTCAAGAAAAGCGAGTGGATTTAGGGCTACAATGAGTACACACAGAACACCAATAATTCAAGTTAGTCAGGGAGTATATACAATTATTCATTGGGTCTTTCTAAACACACCAAGCATAACACTATATCCAGTAAAAAGAATTCTAATCCAAAACCGTATCACATGCATACACATTCCCCTTTAGAGATAACCACCTATTAGTACTGAATAGAGAAGTAATTCAATGGAAGTAAAACAGTTGGAGTAATCACAACCCAGTTCCCTCCGTCTTATGAAGTCCAGACCTAAGATGTATGGAGCCTTCTGGCCAAAAGCTCACAAATTCCAATATGGTTTCTGAGTGGAAGCCATTACAGAACTGATGCAGTGGGCTGAGGTGACCTTAATGTGATATATGTATTTACTACAAAGGAGGTAAGTACCACACTTTATCCTGTTACAAAGGTAAGTCTTCATACTGGTCCTGACCCAGGTGCAACAATGAAGGCTCTGGTCAGAGGGAGTTTAGGGACAAGGGCTTTAAGATGGGTGGGGCAAGAAAGTTATGTTCAATTCCATTACCCCTCAACTCCCCCCGCGCCCCCACACACACACACACACACACCATCTGACTCCCATTTTTCTAGTTGACACTACTGCAGGTCTTCCAGAATTTCTGGGCATACAAACATTTGTCCATGGTTCAGGTGGGACGGCAGATGTCACTTTTCACGTTGGGAGATGGTGTGTTTCTCAGCAGACTGTTCATGGCACCTTCTTGATGAAGTCCCCCAAATGACAAAGATGCAGACCCTTCAGTACACCTCATTGGATTACGGAAGAATGGTTGCAGGGTGGGTCACCATGTCAGTCGGCAGCAGGAGATCTTCCAGCAATGACCAGAGGCACCCAAACCCAGCTGGCCTCGTCACGAGAAGGCTGAAATTGTGAGGTCAGGTGTCTTGTGGCCTAAGCTGAAGATCCTGTGAGCTCCAAGGCTCTGCTTGGAACAGTGAAAGCTGCAGTGCGGTAGCCCAAAACAGAACCAGTAAGTCCACTGGGTGGTCCAGGGACACCTTGGAAGGCTCCCAAGGCATGGATCCATTAGTAAGGGTTGAGACAGGTTGTTTCAACCAGTCCAAGGGTCGAAGCACCTGCCAAGGTTTGTGAGATCAGGCAGAAGAGCAGGGCTTCACCAGGATGAATGCTGGCGAGCTGCAGGAGTCGTCCTCTGGTCATCAGTGGGCTGCACTTCGTAGAAGGCTTGGTTCCAACGATGATTTATCTAATAGTAGCAGAAGCCTTCCTTATATCCAAGATTCAGGCTGGGGGCTAACCCAGCCCGCAAATGGGAAGGATCTGGAACATTCAAACAGCTCAGGGTTGTCCAATCATGGACAACCACGGGTCATCACATATGTCCAGCAACAGACCTTTGGACACCAGAGGATGTATGTGAACTGGGACCAAACACTCAGCTACCTCCTGGCACACACAATGGCCACTTGCGTGCCAAAGCAGCAGCTTTACCTATATTCTCTCCCACACTCTCTCTAAGCCTGAGAAGGCAGGAAGACCAAAGAACACACGAAAATCTTGTGGCATGCCATTTTAGGGGGCTGGCCACCTTTACAAGCAACACGCTGTAAATGCAAAAATGCCAGAGGAAAAATATCACAAAATTGTAGAATTCTCACAGCTGCCAATAGGTTGCCTTGGGCACATTGTCAAAGTAGCCAAAAGGCCAACTGGTAAAACGTTCTAAGGATACAAAGCATCCTAACTGCACTTCACTATAAGGTGAAGTACAAAGGTTAGAATACAAGAATTCTAAGACCAGGTATCTCAACACAGTTTTAAGGACTAGTCGGTGTACCCACAAGAATGAGCAAAGCAGGTGAGTGAAGTAAAGCAGATGACTTTACTGACCTCCCAAAAGTCAGAACAGGGTGCAAAAGTAGCAAAAAGGCTGGGGGTTGGAGGGGCGGTCCGAAAGGAATCTTTGCACATTTCCCTCCATAAAGAAAATCTTTCCTAACAAAGACATAATGTTCTGTTACTAGTATACAAATACTAATCTGATCATCCATCACCCACTCCTACTTGGAAGCAAACGTCTATCTATTAATTACCTGCACTGTGAAGAGCCCACTCTTAACACAGCATTGGTGGGCAAACTTACGATGGGGTTTTGGAAAATAAATTCTCCAGAACTTCGGGAAAAGGGAGTTTAATTGGTGGTAGAGAAAAATGATACTGTCCATTCTAATTGAGGCTGTTCAGGATTTAATGTACACTTCAGATCTCTTGTCCTCATCACCAATATCATCCATATATGCTATAAGTCGACCCATTATGGTTGCATTCATGGAAGAGGAAGATCTCCTTCAGTGTGCGAAGGGCGATCTGTCCATGGAGGGAGTAGAGTGCTGCCTCAACGGGACAAAAGTTGCAAAAATGTGGTTTTAAATATTTCCTTTTATGTAGTAATGTGAGGTGTTCACTTGGTATTGGGCTCTTGAAAAAAAGGGGCTGGGTATTAAGTACATGTTTTTTAAACATAGCTATCATCTTTTACTTACCTATTACTTGAATTAGTTGCAGGCAGATTCACATTTTTATTTATGTATAAAGCTGTGTGAAAACCCTGTTTGCTATGATGTAAACTAGAAAACATTTTCAAACCGGTTTATCTGAAATCCATTTGCGTTGACTAATTTTGCTTGATCAAACTCGTAGAAGATGGTAATTAAATAATTCAGGTCTGATTCCCAGAACTAATGTTTTGCTCCACCTGTCTTCTACCCTAGATTTCATCATTATTGCTCTGTGGATGATATTGATTGTCAGCGGGGCGATTTTTCAGCATCACCGAGAGAAGAACAAGCATCCTTTCCCCCCAAACCCGTACCAGGTGTGGAAGCGGGACCGAGAGCGCAGGAAAACTAACATCTTGGATCCCAGTCACCACGTCCCACCGCTGAAAGAGAGGCTGCACGGCTACCTCACGCAGTTCTTGGATATGTTCCAAAGACGACAGCCAACTGGGGAGAGAACACCACTACTGTTTAACTGAACACTTTTTTAAAAAAAAAATGAGTATTCCCAGGATATGTTGGCTGACTTTTCACAAGGGCCCTTCAAATTTCGGTTTTGAACTTTGACAGACCAAGTTATAGTGGCCCTCGAGATCTGTTATATGTTCTCTAAGTGAGATGGCAAACAATTTGTGAAATGGTTAAGGTTGGTGTGAAGAGATTTTTAAATCACTTGCGTCTGAAGAATCATGTTAACCTGTCAGACATGCCCTCAGGGATTTTTGCAATATTTGATAAGTTGTGATTTGAAAACCTTCTCCTTATGCTTCCTTTCTTACCCTACATGCACTAACCTCTCAAGCGGTTCACCAGATTCGTTAAAGTTGAGTGAAGGTTTTCTGAAAGTAACCTAATGAAATGTATTTCTGTGAGCAAGCAGGGCAGAATATGTGACTTTAATCATAAGAGCAACATTTGAAAGTGTGCTCCTGCTACTTGCTTCCCCTACATTTTGTGCATAGACGTGAGCAAAACTGTGTTCTAGTCTAGACTCCGGTGTTCGAGTCTGGCTTGCATGGAATTGCATCTGGGACCTACTCCTTCAATGTAGACATAGGTCACCACTTGCAAAACCTTACCTCTACATATTGGGGACCAATCTTGTCACTGCACTGGGGGGTGTCTACGTTTGCTGGGCTGCTGGTGCAATGAGGTGGGGAGGGATTGGACTGCCACAATTTGTAGAAAATCTTGCCACTTTAAGTTGCATGTTTTCCTGCTACTGTCATTTAATTCCTGTAACTTTCTTCAAAAGTTAAAAGGTTGATCGATCACTTGGAATGATCATGCTCTACTAGACCAGTGTTAAAAATACACTAAGCGAATACATTTACAACTAGATGACTTGTATTTTTGGCCGGTTTAATATTTGCACTAATTGACATTTGGGTCTGCTCATGTTGCACACACTTATTTCCTAGTTTACACCTTTTCTGAGGCACAGAGAAGAGATGGAGGCTGAACGCCTAAGACGTTTTCTTATTGTTTAGCCTTGATGTGTAGCACTTTTCCACCAAATAGTATCTCAAGAATAATTCCTTTCCATTGGCAAATAGTTCCAGTGCAGACGTTTTAGCACCGTTTTAGGACAGGACTGGTGGAAAACTGCATGTTCTTTGTACAAAAATATTTTGCCCCTCCCCCCCACACATACAGTTTTTGAAGGATTCAAACAGATAATCGAGTATGGTTAAAAATAATTGAGAACATATTTGAAACTCAAGGTGCATTAGTAATGTGTTTCAGATGGTCTATGGAAGCATGGCCCTTGGATTCAAGAGTGTGGCTTTAAGTGTCCTCCATAGTATGTTCCCCTTACTAGACCCACATTTACATCATAGCTGTTCTCAGGTGATGCATAACATTCCAGAAACATGCTTACGTGCTGCTGATAATGTCTTGCGGTTTAGTGATGCACCTTAACCTGATGTAATTTCTGACTGCTTGCATTTTTTATCATATAAAAGTGGCAAAACAGATGACGCAATTATGCAGAAATGGGGGGTCAATGCCAAACCTTTGCTTACAAAATTCACGTTTGTCGTATTTTTAAATAGCTAAAATCGCGTGAACAAAAAGCCATTGCATTTATATTTTGCCGATCTTGGCCTGCTTTAGTATCCGATTGTCTTGTCCAGTAGTCCAGCCCGATTTTGTATTTCTAAAGCAACTTCTATCTGTCCGCAGGAACACCTGGTTATTATACAAGTGAAAATTCACTATCCCGTCCCATCTAAATATTTAAAGAACAATTCAAGAACAAAAAATCTGCATAGATAAAGGTGCCAAAAACGGACATACTTCACAGCAACAAAGTAGTGTAAAACCTAATTATTCCAGTCATGAAAGACTTTCTTGTGTTGACTTTCCGATTTGATACATTGGTCATTTCCAGTAACACAGAATAACATGTCCCTGTACTGACGGGCATTGGGGGTGCCCCGCTACCCACAAGCATATTGTAAGCAATCCTCGGAACCTGCAATTTTAGTTTATTGGACATTTACGCTTGGTTCAATGTCTCAGTTTTGCTCATTCATCAAAAATGGGTATGAGGAATTTACAAAGAATCATGGTAAAGCAAATCGTCAAAATGGCGCCGCCACTCAGTGCGTCCGAATGTGGATGTTCTTGCACATTTCTTTTTCCCTTGATATCATTGCTATAGAAATGAGTTTTGTTTGTAGCTTTGACGTATCCTCCAGTTTGCGTTTACGTATGATATGGGTGTATGCATTGTTGTCTAAACCACTTTTTTCACATTGAACTTGCATTTCCTGTCTCATGTTGATAAATTGCCATTGGATGTAAGTTGGAGACCCCAAAAAGTCAAACTCTATACAAACATTTTTTGTATGCTAAATTTCATTTTTATATTAAAAATGTGAGTTTGACCACACAAACTTTGACTTTAGTTTGTTCATGTTCACTGTTCTGGCTCTTTACGCTTTGAAAGCTTCGTAGTTGTCGAGCACTCGGTGAAGAATGTTCCTAAAACGCTATTTAAAAAAAAGAATGTGCCCTGTTTTGTAGGCACTGCCATGGCATTAATAGGCACTGGTATGACTAATGAGGTAAGCAAACTGTGCATACGTGCTTGAAACGCTTTTCTTGTGCCCCACCATGGACTGAAACTTTCCTTACTTTAGTCACTGGTTGGTCCACAACCAAGAACTGACCAATCGCTTTCTTTTCTCGATTTGTATTTATGGTTCTGTGGAAGCACAGGTTGCCTTATTGAAAATCGGTTCCATTGTTCAGCATTTACGGGGTCCTCTGTGGTCTTTTGACGTTTGCTTTGTTCTGTCTCTGGGTCATATAGCGTTTGAACAAGCATTTGTAATGCGCCAAACACCTCCTGGATACCCTAGCGCTTCAGGTGACAATAAGGAGGTGGGGAGAGTGCCAGACCAAAAGGAAGATAATTTAAATGAGTTTCTTTTTTAAATGACTTTAATAAACAATAGTTTGTCAATTCTATGAATCTAAGTGGGCATGGAGTTCAAGAGCCCCGCCTCCTGGAATGAATGACACATGAACTTTTAAATGGGGGAAGAGCAGGGAGCACATTTGCTGAGTGTGTGCAATGAGAACTTCTTTTTGACCAGCTGGCGTGTGACCACCCATAGTATTTGATGCATCTACGTAAGGGCCTTGAAATGAACACTAGCATGAACTGGGAGCCAATGAAGTCTTAGTAGAACCAGCAAGGTGTGACCACGCTGGGTGGGTTGGTCACCATGCTGCCCATGGTATTGAGAAGTGCTTGCAGATGTTGACATTTGCGTTTACATGTGTCCCAAAAGAGCATGTTGCAGGAGTTTGGTTTACACCAATTACTGCTCAAGGAGCATCCGATATGGTATTGGCTTGAGATTACATTGACCATCTGGGTTCAGCATAATGCCTGGGGATTAAACTTGAAACACAGATCTCTGCTAGTTTAAAAAACTATTCAAAAAACGGATTATGGAAAATGGAGATTTAATCTCGGAGGATTAAAAATGTAAAACAAATGTTCATGCAGCCATATAGAAATGCATCCCAATCCTCGGCATCATTCTTGTTTGTTTAATCCAAAAATGAGAATGGGGAACACTGACACTTTGCTAAAAATAGCAAGCTTGCAGCACTGAGGTCTTCATGTTGTTGGTGTGGAAAATCTTATTGCAGTTTGTCCCTTCCCTCTCCACCTCTTCCTGCGCTCGCCCCTCCTCTCCTTTCCCTGGATTTGTTGACGGCACTTGCACGTTCCAAGTCGTCTCACCACCTAGTCCGAGGGTTTTGTTTTCTTTCCTTCTACCACCCTTATGCACTTTTTTTGCAAAGTAAGTTAAAAGGATACACTTGCTCTGTAGAATAGTTAATCAGTTTATTGCTAATCAGCACCACATCCGGTAATTAAAGGAGATGTTATGGAGAGTGTACTGGCTCCCACCACCCAGGCTACATCAACTGCCTGGGTCAGAACTCAAACTACACCCCAAGCCTGATAATATACAAAAAAAACAATCTTGTCCGGTTGTACAAACGACATTATCTGCTCAATATGGTGTCATCTCTACAGGTGCGGGCAAGTTACCTCCTCCTGTCGCTCCTATGGTGAGAGTTGAAGATCGTTTCAGTGCATTAAAAACTGCGGTGGACTCTTATTTACTCAATAGAATCTCAGAGGTGTTACCTAAAGCTCCACATGCCCTTGATCATTCCCCTTATATATACATAATCTCAATAACAATTCGCAAAATGAAGTCCTATCCCTCAAAAGCAGACCAGACAACTGTACAAAAACCATTCCACCTTTTTTTAATAGTCATCGCCCTCAAGATCTGCCTAAAGAAAAAAATAGGAGTAACACTGATTTACGTAATGGTGGTAGTAAACACTATATAAATGACGATAGTGTTGCATTTTCAAAGAAACTTAAACAGTTTCATACTTTAATTCTGAAATGTCGCGATGGGTCCTTCCCAAAGTACGATTTATGTCGTGCTAGTGTCTTCAATATATTTGGATATATAGAGGGATTGGAAGCCATTTCTTCATCAGATGTGGATCAAGTTGAGTTTCTCTGTGATAAGAATCTTTCCATCGTTAGACTCTGGATAAAGTCTGGTATTGTTCGTAATACATTATGGAACGCCAGAATGGATTTGTTTAATCTTAGCTTTTTGTTAGCTCAAGATCCAGCACGACAGCAATCTGAGGAGATTGATGGTAATAAATCTATTGTTGGCACTACTTCTGAACCTTCATGTGCCTGCAATTTATGTACTAATCAATCACCATTAGACCCCAGTGTTGTATCTAATACCCGTTCATAACCACGAGCAACTATCCCCACCAATAATCTTTCACTTGCTAGTTGGAACACTAGAGGTTACTCTCATCTGCAGTGGAGTTTAGCCAACGGGTTGAATAGTTATGACATCGTAGCTTTACAAGAAACGTGGTTAATAAATCCCCTATATGGGATGATCAGGAGATTAGTTTACTGCCAGCAGTCCATGGTGGTAAAGGTAGACCCACAGCTGGTCTGTTAGTAGCAGTGAAAGCGAGTAGGGGTCTGAAAATCTCCCCCTGGCAAGTCCCAAACAAATTCATGCAACTGGTTAAGATCTCAAGACATATGCACTTATTAATCTTTACAGAAATCCAGTGGGCATTACTGATAACAGCTTTTATGATGCTCTTTCCCTTATTTTCGAACATATCTCTGCCCAAAATAATGTCTCTGGAATATTGTTAATGGGTGATTTGAACCTCTCTTGCTTTCATTCGAACAAAAGGAACAAGAATCGTGAGGGTGCAAGATGGACCTCTTTATGGAAGATCATGGTTTAAAGATGGTAAATGGTGCGATCATAGGTGACATTCCCCCTATGAACACCTGGGAAAGAGGCACCTCAAAATCTACCATTGATTATATTTTCTTATCTAATACCATCTTCATGATTACCAGCACATTTGTTATAATTAAACAGACATCTAGTGATCACCACCTTTTAGCCTTATTCTGGGCGGTTGAAATTGGCGATCACTTGAAAATTGCACTTTACTATAAACAGACTGTATCTGTCAATAATGGCAGAAACAGTTTCAAATGGTCTGTCAATAAATTACTAGCTCTGAATGATGCTATTCTAAACAATCAAAGTTTACATAAGGCTGGTTCCTATATAGATGTCTTAAGCACCTTCGCGAATCTTTATCCTTTTTACAGTAAACCAGTTAAAAGACATGTTCATGGGTTTGATCTAGCTCTCTGTGAAAGAAAGAAAGTTTACAGAAGAGAGATCAGAAACTATCAGAAATTGCCCATGATTGATCGAATTAAAGCAGTTAAAATTAGCTCCTCGAGATATCGGAATTGGGTTTGAGCGAGGAGAGCTACCATGTACCAAATAGATGGCGAATACTTCTTGTCAGCTTGCCGTAGTAAAAATTCTGCCTTGGTCTGGGAGCTGTTGAATAAATGTAACACCTCATCCCAAGGTCATGTGCAGCTCAATAGCGTACCTGAATCGGTGTGGGTTACACATTTTTCAACCCTATACGACGATCCCATGATGAACTACTATAATTACAATAGCAACTCTGTAAATAGTTGGACCTTGCATTGTACAAGATTTACTATTCAAGCCTTTATTAAAGCTTCTTCATCGTCTAGAGCGGCAGGCTTGGATGGGCTTACCAATGTAATGCTCAAACAAAACATAATAAAATGGGCACTAATCTTGAACAACACTTCATCACATATTACAAACTAAAAATATCCCGCAATCATGGCGTTCTTCTGTGATCATTCCGACCTATAAAAAAGGTGATCGAATGAATCCCAAAAATTATCGTCCAATAACGTTACTAGACGTGCCAGGCAAAATTTTCTCCAGGCTGGTGCTAGGAGATTTTAATGCTTGGTCAAATAAAGTAAATCAACGAGACCCAGCACAAACTGGATTTGTGGCAGGTTTAGGTACTGGCGTCAATCTAATTGCTTTAAATGCCATAAAACAACAAGCAATTCATAAGAAACAAGCCAGATACTTTGCGTTCGTGGATCTTCACTCCGCCTTTGATTCAGTCTCAAGGCCAAAACTTATAGACAAGTTAATCAAAGCGGACTGCTCATCCACTCTTATTGACATTTTTACCCTCCATTCACAAACCAAGGTCTATGTAAGACTAAACTCTGAGGGTCTTCTATCAACCCCAATTCCAACGTTTAGAGGGCTGAAACAGGGGTGCATTTTAGCATCTGCCTTGTTCAATTTTTTCATTAATGATGTACGTTGCATTTTTAGCAAAGTAATCGCTGATGCTCCTAAATTGAATGATGTAAAAATTTGTGCCTTATGGTATGTGGACGATCTTGTTTTAGTATCAAAAACTCCCAGTGGTTTACGCAATCTCTTGTCAGCAGTATGTTCTTACTTCAAAGAAAATGAATTGGTAGTAAACACGGGTAAAACACAAATTATCTCGTATGTTGCTAAAGGTTTACGCAAACACTTGTTAAATTGGCAGATTGAGAGGACACCCCTAAAGATGGTACCAAATTACGTCTATTTGGGCCTTATCTTTGAGGGTTGTCCAATGTTAGACTCACATCTAAATAATATTAAGCAGAAGTTAACCACAGCAATCTGTCAGACACGAGTAATTGTTTCTAAATATGGCAAATTCTCCATCAAAGCTGCCATCACTTATTGGGACCAGAATGTTGTAGCAACCATTCTTTATGGTTTGGAAACACTAAATTTCCCCCCAGGGTTTCTCAATTTACTAGAAGCCAAGTTTTGGCGTGCAATCTTAAAATCTACCACAATGTATTCCTGGTGTGTTAATACAATATGCATTGGGACTAATTTCTTTAACTGCATTATATAACTGGCGCCTATGTGCCTTATTTCGCAAATGCTTATTATCCACACATGATAATTCTACATTATCAACCATCTCAAGTTACTTGCTTAACTCTACAGAAGTTTTTCCAAAATATTGGTCTACGAAAATATTAACAATCATGGTGCATGCGGACATATCACTTGATCTTCTTACGGTTCATCCGGAGCAAGCAAAGAAGGTGTATATGAAGGACTGGATTGATACCAGAACTCGGTGTCTAACTTATAAAGACTTTGATTCTACAATCTTTGGTCCCAAGCGTTTTAAAAACATTGCCTCTTATCTATGCTTGGCACCATCTGCTGCCTTAAGAACTGCCATTCTGGCCCACCCGTGAGGTTAAAACAAGAAGAAAACAAATCTCTTCTGACCTCAACTGGTGTAGGTTTTGTAAAAATGTACTGATTGTAGAAACTCTTCAACACCTAATATTGGACTGTCCAGCACTTAGCACTTTAAGAAGATTGCACTTTGTTAATCACTTTGCATATTTTGCACAACTTGATCCGAGAAATAGATGGGTCGCCTTGGCAGCCACTAAATGTATGAGTATAAGAATTGCAACGATTAATTTTTTACAGGACTTGAACTTGGAATGATGGTTTTACAGTATTCTGTGAATTTACATGGTTTTTTCTTATGTGGATTTTATGTTTATGAACTTTTCGATTCTGTATAAATTGAAAAAGTTGATGTAATTTCAACTATATTCAATAAAAAAATAAATAAAAAAAACACCCCACCCCACTCGGGCATTCAGGCATCCACGCTGATTCCACACTGACATCAGCACTCACCAGAGCATGCATACAGGAACCAGGACCAGACATAACACACTTCCCCCTCTTCCCTGCCTTCATGCAATATCACTTGCACGTTCCAAATGTTTCGAGACCTTTTAAGAGTGTATTGTTACTGTTTTATCCCCCCTCTTCCTTTCCACCACTGTCTTGATGCACCTTGAAACACAATTCTGCTCTATATAGTGCGCATTGCAAATAACCAATAAATAAAAACTATCTTTGTGAGATTAAAATATATGGCTGGGGATTTAACATTTTGGTCTTTACATAATATGCACGAAGGAGAAGATAATCAGTTTTCATTTGGCTCTGGCAGATCTCTCATCCAAGGCCCTCCAAGATTGAAAGCCATTTTCAGTAGGATTCGGTGTTGCCAACGTAGTTGTGAAAAGGTACTACTTCCCGAGCTAGTAGACCATGAAGTGGCTGGACATGGAGTGGATAGAGCCTTGCAGAACAGTTTATGGTGCCGACGTATGATTCATAGTTCTTCAACTTGACCGAGAAAACGCTAGTATGGAGAAAAGAATGGAACATATTTTTTGAATAACTTGATTTAGGTTTGGCTAGCACAATCCGAAACATCTCACTCATTAACTACCACCTGTACAATCATTGCAATAGTAACCATATAATCCAGGTACAGAGTTTATCACAAGTTATCCTGGTCTTTAACAAGGAAAGTCCAAAACTCCCTTCAAATGTCTTTTGGTCGGGACGAGATCAGTTGCATAGTTATGGGTCTTCATTCATTGACCGGTATTAATTCCCTCAGCCAGTCCCTCACATTCGGAGAATGCAAAGTCTTTCAATTTTGCGTAAAATACAACGCTTGGGTACCATGCATCCAATATTCAAAAAGGACTGTAAGCGCCGCTCTGAGCTCGCACCACACCCCGAATAGCAGCCCCATGATATGATGATTTATTTGTATCGCGCTCATACACAAGTTTTTCAGAGCGCGACAAGGCAAGGGAAAAACAACGATCTTATTAGGCACCGTGACATTGAGAACGCCCAAGTGCATGGGAAAAGGGGAAAAAGTGCATGGAAGGGGGAGAGTGGAAAGTGCTGAGGAGAACATATAAATAATAAATAAAAATAGAGGCAACAAACAGTGGTAGTGCAGCCAGCAAGTGCTGTGTTTACGGCAGCAGACTGGGTAAGTCTGATAAGTGCAGAAAAGAAGAAAATGGGGGTAGGTGGGACTGTATGGGTACAGATAAAGTTCCCAGTGCAAGGGGTGGCCAGGAGGCAGTACACAGGGTGAGCAGATAACTAGGCCCAGGGGACAGAGGGTGGCAGGGTGCACGGTGCCAAGAGGTAGCATATCAGCAGGGGAGAGGGGGGAGCGAAGGCAGAAGCAAAAAGGAAGGTCTTGAGGTGCTTACAGAACCGGAGATGGTTCTCAAGTTTTAGAGTGGCAGGGAGGCTGTTCCAGAGGGAGGACCCAGCCGAAGACGGAGATCTACCCCCAGCTTGTTTCTTTGTAAAACGACTGACCCTTAGGGAGTTAGAGGTAGAGGAGCGAAAAGCTCGAGAGGTGAGGCATTTGTGGAGGGATAGCTGAAGGTATTTTTGACCTAGGCCACAGAAAGCCTTGTGGACCATGCAGAGGGTTTTGAATTTAATCCTTGCATCCATTGGGAGCCAATGGAGAGATTTCAGAGCTGGAGAGATACAATCCCAGGGCTTGAGGCCAAGGACAAGTCTCACAGTCCTGTTCTGGATTCGTTGAATAGAGTAGAGGCAGGTAGATTTAGAAAGAGGCTGTTGCATATAGTTGACAGTTCCAGTAGTTTCTCAATTACAGCAGAGGCATCGTAGACTTCTTCCTAGAATTGTTGCAGCTAGAGCAAGACCACAACATGTGCACATACCCAGCATCTACACCCCCACACCTAGGGCAGCATCCATCATGTTCAGCATACAGTTTTCCCAACTTGTGTGGGGTATAATGCAGATTTTATGTTGAATTAGCTTGAATCTCAAATTCATTGATACATTCTTGGTGAACACACACATTCCACTACCCATCAGTTATATCAATCTCCTGCCCAATTCCCTTGAGTCTTACCCCCTATTAGCGGGCCCGTCCATAATTCATTTGTACACAGTGGCTAACAACCTGCAACAACCATAAGAGTTTGATATAAGGACGACCAGGGCATTCTCTGGAGTTTCAATCGGGAACTTTCCAATTTTTTCTGCATGGCATCCCTCAGTTAATAGTACTGAAGCAACTCTGTGGGTGTACCATTATGCTCAGCCCGCCAGGTGTGAGGTGTCAAAAATTGGCCCTCTGGAAACCAATCCCCCCCCCTTTGCTTGAATACCCATTCTGGTCCAATTGCCAAACTGTGCCTGAGCAGCCAGCCAGTATATTTCCATGTACAGGTTAGTAAACCCCCCACCGTCCACCTTGCAGGCTTTCGCCATGTCCTCCCATTTCTTCCTGGCCGCCACACAAAGCTGGAGATGTCACTGTCTAAAGTACTGTTTCCCCAGCCACAATGGCACTTTGACGAACATGTACAACAGTTTGGGCATCTGCACCATGTTAATCTATGCTAACTGCCTTGCCAGGGACATAAGCAATGTGAACCAAAGTTCAATTTTCGTATGAGCATACATAGCATGGGATGAGAAGTGGTCAGCTAGCAATATCCCTCTGTCTCTGGAGACTGACACCCAAGTATTTGAGCCTATCAGGTGACCAGTGCAGAGAGAACACTCCCTGGGGGTTTGGCGTGTTGTCTGTTAAGGGGAATGCCTCAGACTTCCCACAATTCATGGTGAATCCTGAATACTTGCCAATCCGATGGATATCCTGCATAATGGGATTTAAAATAGTATTTGGGCCTCTAACATACAATAACGCATCATAGGCGTACAGCAAAATGATCTCGGCTGGCCCGCTATTCCATCCCCCAGTATCCCATGGCGGTATCAGATCAAGTCTGCCATCAGCTTGATTGCCAGGGTGAAAAGTATAGGTGATGGCGGGCAGCCTTGGCGCATGCCCCCTACCCAGCGCAAATGGCTTAGAGTGTATCGCTTTGACCCATACAGTGACAGTTGGGGCCGACTACAACAGTTTGATATAGCTGATAAGGTGCTCCCCATGATTGTACTTGCATAGCACCTCGAACAGGAATGACCAGGACTCCATATCAAACGTTTTTTGTGCATCCAAAGCAACTGCAACTGTTTTAGGTGGGATGTGGGACATGCTATTATTGTGTTCCCTAACACTCACCCTAGCTGGAAGAACACCCTCTCCCTGAGTGATGTTAAATTGCCCTAGGTAGCGCTGTTGCAACGCCTATCTAAGAGGCATAGGTAAGGGGGAAGCTGACCCTAATACTACAATGAGTTGGTCACAACTAGAAATTCTTAAACGGTTTAGGATAATTTATCCCATACCGTATTCATCAGGTGATCAGGCAGTTCACGTGGGACTGTGTTTCTACAGAACAATATATTCGCCCTCTGTGAAGTATTCTTGATCAAGTCGATATCTTTTATAAAAACACAGTGAAGAGTGAAAGGCTAGTGCAGGTTGTCTCTCTACTTCAATATTATACAGATCTATTCTAATGGTTCTTCTCACTCGTACACGTTCTCAAAATCATTTAAAAGAGATACAGTAAATACAGAACAAGACTAGATATCCTAGATAATGGGCAGTAGTCTGTATTTTCATTGATTTTTCTCTGTGCCCCCTTTGGTTCGAGGGGTTGACTGGTTTCAATGACATCTGTTTTTCATACATCTTCGTCTGGACCGGTTTTTCTTAAATTTATGACACTTAATCAATTTGCCCATCAGATATGCCACAGCGTACTCTATGGGACAAAAATGAAAAGGTCAATAGTGACTTCACATGAGCCAGAATGGGTCGGGCATGTATTACTTTACGTGTGCTTATACACATAATATTAATTACTGTAGTTTGTACAAGGACATTTATCATGGACCCCCCCACACTCCCAAGTCTAGGTGTGTACCATTTCCATTTGTATTCCACTCTATATATACGCTGTAGGCAGGGTCTCACGGTGCATATGTTAAACTGTGGTTGCACTCTATTTTACCTGATATCCACTCTGTTCAGACATAGATGAAGTATGCGTTGGACAGAGTACTTCTAGTTTATAGATGACATTATTCGCTCTAGTTCTGAGCAAGATGGTTCCATTCTTTTTCACAAGATGATACTGATTTCCGCTCTGTTATGGCGTAATTAAAATGTGCAGTGGACAGAGTACTTCTGATGTGTTGGTGCCGGTGTCCGCTCCAGTTATGAGCTCGATTGTTTCACTGCTGATGCGAGCAGCGCGAGATTCTGCATTAGGCTCCTCGCTGCAGGAGAACTAGCATCATCCCATGAAAATACAGTGAAACGATCGAGCTCGTAACTTGAGCGGACACCGGCACCAACACATCAGAAGTACTCTGTCCGATGCACATTTCAATTACACCATAACTGAGCGGAAATCAGTATCATCTTGTGAAAAAGAATCGAACTATCTTGCTCAGAGCAAATAATGGCATCTATAAACTAGAAGTACTGCCCGATGCATGCTTCATCTACGTCTGAACAGTGTGGATATCAGGTAAAATAGAGAGTGCAACTGCAGTTTAATTCTGATGCTTGTTAATCTGCTTAGATTCACATGCTGTGCATATAGTCGGACATCCAGTGGTCACCGCAGAGTATTGTATCTTGTCTTTCGAGAATTGAAAGGGGATGTCGACATGGGCATGTCTAACACTATCCCTAACGTGACTTGTAGTGTACCCAAAATCCCTCACGCGTCGAGGTCCCTCGGATTGTTTTTTCCCACCCAGCATACTGGTCGCCTTATGCAGAGCTCGTCCAGTGACATTGCTAATTGTTCCATCGACCTTTGGTCGAATATATTATATTGTTATTCAAGATCACCCTAACCGTCCTTCCTATTGACGGCTGTTCCTGATCGCTGAAGCCTCTACGGACCTTCGACGGACAGTGATCCAATCGAATTGCCGACCACATGGGTCGGCCTTCTTGCCGGCCTGCACAGTAGGGTGAGGGGAGTCGGTTGGACATTTCTGTAAAGTCTGAGAATGCCTTTCCCTTTCCTCCCTATTTACTCTCCGGTCATCGTCACTTTTTATGGAGAGGACTCCCTTTAGGTTTTGCCCCGTTCGCAGAGGCAAATTTCCTTGGAGAGATGAGCATCTACGTTGTAACCATTGCTTGCCCCTTGATCACGACGAAAAAGGTTGTGCGGCTTGCAAGCTCCTACGTCCGAAGACATTGGAGGAGCACCGTGTCAAGCGGTGGGCGGCCTATGGGATGTCAAAGGCCGGGTCAAGTTCTCCCGCTGCCGCAACTGCCGATTGCGACGAGGGCATCAGTGACTAGCAAGCCTCTGACTCTGAGGTTGTTGACCTTTCAGCAGAGCACTCTCGCTCCACATCGTCTGTCCCTGGCCCCGCCAGGCACAGCTTAGGCACTGCTATGGGGACTGTACACCCCGGCGACAAAGACAAACACTCTCAACTCACTAAACACACAACCCCCGGCCAGTCTTCAACAAAGTTGAAGTGGGCCACAACACCAACGGGCACACCGGAAGTTTCGGCCGTGCCCGCCGACCGTTCGGATCGGCAGCCCTCCCCGCAACTGCAGATGTGCCTAGCGACTGGGCACTCTGAATTGAAGGGCGCTACCCCCAATATTCCAAGAACTGTCGAGACGCATCATAAGAAGGGGTCCACCAACAAGGCCCTGGTTCTGCCGAAGACTACACAACTGCAGGCGCAGGCTATGTGTCTCCCTTCTGCGGAGGATGTTATCGAAAGCATTGCGAGAATTGTTTTGCCAGATGCTCAGGAGCGTCAGTCAAAGGATTCGCCGACACCCACGGGAAACCCCAAGGATTTGTCGAGATCAAAAGATCGGCTAAAAGATATACTGCAATCCTAACAAAGCCTAAGGAGAAGCACAGGGACACGCAACCTCGGCTGGTTCCCCGGAAAGAGTTTACGGAAGGCGAAGAAAGTATTTCTTCAACGTTGATACAAAAATCTCGACATTTGGCATCAGAGGATCGTACACAAGCCTTTTCCACCTCTAGACCCCTCTGGGTCTTCTGTTTGGACTAGGGAAACATTTGAGGGTTGTATGGAGAGGCTTGAAAGGTTTGTAACCCTCTCAGAGCAATCAACCCCCAAAAGACCAAGGGAAGAGAGCCTTTTGCCCTCTGTGGCTAAATTTCAAAGTTTCTTTGATCCCTCTCAGGAGGAGGATGCGTACACTTAAGACCTCACTGAGGAGGAGGTCCCTGCAGACCCAAACACTCAGGATGATCCTTTCATTGACCCTGAGGATATGCATGACCCCATACAGGGGTGAGAAGAAAACCCTGATATGGGTTGACCCCCAGCCATGGCAGTCTCCTAATCCTTCACCAGATCCTGATGCCCTGTGTTTAGGTTCCCCCCAGAACACCCCCACTAGACATCCCTATCCAATTGACGATCAAATGACGTTCAACGCCATGTTGTGCCATGCAGCAGAACATTTCAAGATCCCCACCAATGAAGCTGTTCCTGAGGAGGGAGGACATTCTTAAAGAGAAACTGCCGGCCAGCCAGGCTATTCCTCTTCTAAACTCAATTAAAAAGCGTCTGGCTCCCTCATTAACACCTGCCCTCACAAAAGCAGTTAATCCAAGGATAGGATTATTTCTGCCTTCCTCCTCTGATTCCCTTTACATCAAAGGTCACTCCACTCCAGACTCACTGGTGGTGACCACTACCAGGAAAAGGGCTGGGGTTCCCCTGTCAACAGGGGAGGCACCCCTGATAAGGAGTAACTCTACTCCCTAGGAAAGAGGGTTGTGGCGGCGGCTTTTTCTACGCGCATTGCTAACAATACACTTTATTGGCCAGCTACGCAGACGCTCAATGAGCCATGTTACAGGAAAGCCTGCAGGAGGGTTCCTGAACCACTACAGACTCGTTTTCTGTCCACGGTAACCGAGAACAAACCAGTGCACTAAAGTATCCTCAAAAACACTGGCTGCTGCTGAGACAGCGGGTCGATCTTTGGCTCAGGGCACCCTCCTAAAAAGACATGCGTGGCTAAGAAACTCTGGGTTCAAACCAGAATCTCAAGCTTCACTCATAAATAAGCCATTGGAAGAGTCTAACCTATTTGGAAAAGCTCTCGAGACTGCAAAAAAGGAGCACAACACCCTTCAGACGCTGGATCAAATCACACAAAAGCCCTCCAACAAGGCGAGGAACTGGGTCCAGATGCCTTTTCCGTGGCCAACGTTTACATCAAAACCAGTACACCTCAGGAAATAATTGTTCCTCTCCACAAGGAACCAGCACCTAGACCGCCCAGTATCCCCAAAGAGGTCAGCGCTGTGGGAAAGGAAGGGGCTGGAACTCTACCCCCAGAGGCTCCCCGGTCTCAGGTTAAAAATGAGCCGCAGATCCAGGTCCCATGCCTCCCCGGTGGGGGGGGGGGGCGGCTAACATCGTTTCTTCAGGCATGGGAGGGGATAACTACAGACTAGTGGGTACAGAAGACCGTGGCTCACGGAGACTGTATAAAGTTATGCCGGTCCACAAAGTTCAGACCTCCACGCGCAATACTGACGCCAGACTGTCTGCGCGTCCGTCTTCCGGAAGTCGAGACAAAGGAAAAAGGAGCCATAGAGGTCGTGCCTTTCACAGGTAAACTAAGGTATTTTCAGTGTACTTCCTTGTACCCAAAAAGGATCACAATGCGCCCTGTATTAGATCTGCACCCAGCAAACAAATTTTTAAAGCCACAGAGGTTCTGCATGGTTACTCTACAGGAAGTAATTCCCCTGCCCTTGCAGGGGGATTTCATGGCAACATTGGACATGAAAGATGCATACTTTCATATTTGAATGTTGCCGGCACACAGAAAATACCTCAGATTCATGATACAAAATAAACATGATCAATTCAAGGTACAACCCTTCGGCATTGCCTCCACACCAAGGGTATTTACAAAGGTACTAGACAGTGGCGGCAGCACACCTGCGCAGGCAATCCATCCCCGTTTATCCTTACCTTGACGACTGGCTCATAACAGGGGACTCCTACAAAACATGTCTGTTAAATACCCAAGACACTATGGTACAACGTCCTTTCATCGCGGGATGTTTTTTCACAGGGTTTTTTACCGTGAATTTTTTAACAAAAAAAGAACCCATTGAATTTTTGGCGGGGTTATAAAGTTATATATATGGGATGTGGGTGTTTGGGAATAGATAAAAAATGTAAGGGAATGGGGGGTTTGCGGGGGACCCCCCCCCCACCCACAAATAATACAAATAAATCAATGGGTTTTTTTGTGTTAAATTCACGGTAAAAAAACCAGCGAAAAAACATCCTGTGATGAAATGACATGGAACCAACACTATAAACCTTCTGTTCAGCCTGGGATTCTCCATCAACAAGAAGAAATCCAGCTTAGACCCCAGTTAGGTCAAACAATTCCTAGGGGCTCTAATGCGAACAAATGACGGCCTCATCTTCCCCTTCGAGAGGGTCCAAAACATGCGGTTTCAAATCCCTCAATATGTAGCCAGTGGAGAGGTGATGGGGCGCAAAGCTATGAGACTTTTAGGAATGATGGCGTCATGCATTTATTTGGTTCCTCACATGCGCTTGCGCATGCGTCCAATGCAAGAGTGGCTCAATAGCCAGTGGCGTCAGGCCAGCAGACAATGGGATTTAGTGGTTGTCTTGCCGGCCCTTGTTCTCTCGCTGCGGTGGTGGTGGAGGGAAAACCTCCTAAAAGGGAAATCATTCACCATCCCCGCAGTGGAAGCCACTCTGACTACAGACTCTTCTCTCACAGGGTGGAGAACTCACCTGCTTCAACAGACCGCGCACAGCTTTTGGTCGTCAGACGTAGCATCCAACCACATAAACCTTTTAGAGCCATTAGCAGTTTTCAAAGCGCTAAAGACCTTTCAGACACAATTGCAGCGAAAGCCGGTCCTGATCCTCACGGACAGCACCATGGCCATGTATTATCTGTACAAACAGGGAGGCACTCTCTCTAGGGCTATCCAAACTGTTCCAGAACATTTGGAATTGGGCTGTCAAACACATGTTCCAGGGGAACTCAATCTTCTGGCAGACATACTCAGCAGAGATTTCCCACTATCCATGGAGTACGAATGGCAATTACACAAAGACATCATCTCCAACATTTTCGCAGAATGGGGCTTCCCAGATATCAACTTGTTCCCAACTCTGGAGAACGCTCAATGCCAAGATTACACCTCCACGTACCCCAAAACCGTTCCAAGGGGAACGGACTCTGGATCACATGGTCAGGGAAATTTGTGTACACTTTCCCCCAACTCCCCTACTCAACAAGATGGTGCACAAGATGCACCAGGAACCAGTCGCAATGATATTGGTGGCTCCCATGTGGGCCTGCCAACCCTGGTTCGCTCATCTGATGGAGATGTCCCTATCTCCTCCAATGAAACTGCCTTGCCCGTACAACATGTTATCGCAAGACAAGGGGGAGACACTTCAGCCATGATAGCAAACATTGAATTTAGCGGCCTGGCCGCTGAGGTCATAGAGTTTGGGCACTTGCAACCCCCTCAGAGCTGTATGGACATACTCGGGGAAGCAAGAAAACCTAACACACAATATTGCTATTCCAGTAAGTGGAAACATTTTGTGCAACTCTAAGAGCATCAACCCCATTGACTGCTCTCCTACACATCGTTTTGTACCAGACTCATTTACTTGACTCAGGCCTAGTCTTTAACTCGATAAAAGATCACTTAGCTGCTCTTTCAGCCTACACTACATCAGAACAAATGGTGTTGTGGTGGAAGATACCAGTTATTAAGGCTTTCATGGAGGGAGTAAAAATACTTCACCCTCTCATTTCTAACCCAGCTCCCGCATGGGACCTAAACGTGGTGTTGACTAGACTTATGGGGTCTCCTTTCAAGCCCATGCATAAAGCCAGTATCAAAGATCTCACCTACAAAACTGCCTCTTTAATAGCCATTACTTCCATTAGAAGAGTTGGTGAACTACAAGCGCTCTAAGTTCTAGACCCCTTTGTAACAGTTCACAGAGATGAGGTGGTTCTGTGCACTCACCCTAGGTTTGTGCCTAAATTCATTTCAAAGTTCCATGTGAAGCAATCCATAGAACTACCAACGTTCTTTCAGAAACCCTCAAACATGGGAGAAAGAAGCCTGCACACACTGGATGTACTCAGAGCAGTCATGTTTTACATGGACAGAACTCGACCACTAAGAAAAACAAATCTTGCTAAGAGAGAACTGCCCTTTAAGCCTAGAGCACATTCTACTTGAGGCACTGGGGCTTCCATAGCATTCATTGCAAATGGTCCCCTTGAGTCCATTTACAAAGCGGCAACCTGGAATTCTGTACACACCTGATGCCTGAGAAGCCCCTACTGGGGGGCTTGCGGAGCGGCATGAGAGTGCTGTGTATTCCTGCCGAGTGGAGGAAGGTCTGTGTTGGACACTGGTGGTGCGGCCTGTGGAGGCCCATCTGGGTGGATACTGGACATCGAGCAGCCGGGGTCCTGCAGCTGCGGGGCCCGAGAAGCCCATATAGTGAGGTGGGCTGGTGTGAAGGAGGTGTGCACCAGACTCCTGCCGAGCAATGAAAGAGCCGCAGCGGTTGCCGATGGCGCGACTGGCGCTGGGCCATCTGCGCGGGCATTGAGCGTCGGCTGGCCGGCCAGCTGTGTGCACCCGCCCATCAGAAGAGGATACACAAAGTCCTGACGGGGCCTGTCTGGGACAGTGCGTGGGCGGTGGAGCTCGACGGTTGCGGGGGGGAGGACAGTCAAGTGCCTCCCCCCCCCGATGAAATGGCTCTGGAGTGTATGGGAGCTGAGACATTGGAGCGGGATCCGAAGGGACCGGAGGTGCACCGTTGGTGGAGGAGGAGGAGGAGAGGTCTTGCTGGGGCTACTCGTGCTGCCCCCACTGGCCTGATCTGAGGGAACCCGCGGTGCGCAGTGAGTGGCCGTGCACGCAGTGCTGGCTGGCTGGAGGAGGCTCCGCTGTTTGGAAGCTGGGGCCGGCGTAGGCTTCCTGCTGCAGTTCGGGGGGGACCCACAGAGTGCTGGGAGAAGCAACGGCCTGTGGAGGTACTGGGGAGCGACAGCCGTCTTGGGATAGGGCTGTGGGTTCCCCTGCTTGGGGCAGACAACCCAGAAGTTGGCTTGGTCTTGGGCATACCTGGAGGTGACTGATAACGTGCTGGCTTCACTATACAGCGTGACTTACCTGATTGAAGGGGCCCCTAGGGGACCATCGCATATGGAAACAAGGCACAATCACCACACACAAACTGATACGACAGACACGAAGTTGTATTCCCAAAAGCTAGGGTTTATTGCAAAGCAAATAGTCTCAGTTGGCCAACTGGGTATCACGCCCGCAACGTGTGTCTCCAGACCCCAAGGGACGCAAGAGAGCGAGCATTGTACAACAGTTGCATATATACAAAATGGGGATCTCACAATCAGCAATGACATATTCAATACCGCCCATAATGTATTTCCTTTGAATTGGGTTCGATGATTGACAATTGTGACGAGTATGACACCTTCAGACATTTATTTAGCAACAGTTTGCAATGTCGTGAGCCCGCAGACACAATCTTTGTTTTAAGAACACACTGCTTCTGTTGTCTGCGAACAAGCTGTATGCAGGGGAGAGATACATTGCAGGCCTTGCTATCTCTTAGTTTCTATTTGTGTACTGGGGGTCAACTTGCTCTCCAAGCTCTACCGGGCTCAAGGAAGGGGGGGCTGCAAAGAAGAGCATAATTCAAACCATTAATTGTTTGTTTCTACCATTCTTACCACATGAGTGAGACTGGCTGGCACCTGTGTAATGATTAAATGCCTTCTTGCTCAGTTCCAAGGATTTGTGAGGGAGGGGGAACGGGCATTTCTGTCTGGGTCCCTGGCGTTATGTTTCAACAAGTATCTCGCGGCCTTGCTCTTGGCACGAAAAACAATATACTAGTGGAGCAGAATAAGCTTTCAGCAAAGCAGCTTAAACAGAAAAGCAAGAGGCGAAAGTTAAAAACAATATGGCGATTTCAATCACTTAAAAATGGGGACACTTTAGTCAACCTGATAGATGCGTATTTCTAATATCGGTACATGAGGCGGTTGGTTTCCGGCCAACAAAATATATTGCCTCCCTCATGGGGGGGTGCCTACTTTTTCTAGACTGACAAACCCTCCTTTTGGTCGTATGCCAAACGCCTCATTCATACATTGCATCCTCTTCCTACCAAGTATCTGATTCTGAATCGCCTACTACTAGTCTCCTCCTCGTTGTCATCAATATTGATTGTCATGAATTCTTTTACTGTCTTCAATTCATCATTTTCCCGAGTACAAAATCGTAGGGGAGGAGTCGCTTACAAATATGCAAAATGCTGATCCCACGATTTTGCAAACTCCCCCACGATCAACTAAGATTACATCAAGAGCCATCCTATTTTCGAGTGCCATCAATCTAACTCCTCTCTCCTCTGTCATATTGTATAATATATCTGTTGTCCCATTTATCATTTTTTCTGTTATTCTAGACCGTTTCTTATATTATAGGAGTTTATTGCTTGGCCCCAAAATGGTATGAATGATTTTGCTATGTCTTCCCCGATCAAACCTTCCTCATTTCGCCGTGGTCTTGACCTGGCCAATTTGGGTATATCTGCTGTTCTTGAAAGGAATACCCCTGGGAACAAAAGTCCCAAATAACAAGTACCGCCACAGTTTCTAGGTAACCAGGGATGCGCTTTTTCTCCACATATGAAATATGAGGGGCCACCTACATACACTGGCTCTACCTCTCTATCAAGGAATGGTTAAGCTCACCTGACTCCCACGGGGGCGTCGATCTGGACTGGCCCACTGTTGCTTCCACCAGAGTAACACGTAGAGCCGAGATGACAGACTGGACACACCCACTTAGCTTCCTCTGTTGGACTCGTACGAATATCTTTCTGCAATGGAGAAAGGGAATTGACCTCCCGTAATCTGAGCGTTAACCCGCCTTCCCACTCCCCTTGTCTGCCCACAGAACACTCCTGAAGTTCCCTCTGAATCTCACCTGAAGATTTGGAAAGATGAGCTCTCCATCCTGCGTCGAGCGCAGAGGCGCGTAGACGACCAGTTACTTCACTGGCGTGGAGGAATTGGTGAGTTCCAGTATTGACTCTAAGTCCAATTGTTCGTAAGAGTTCAAAAGTCTGATCTTCACTCTGCCAGATTCCTTGCAGGTTGCGGATTTAAACCACCAGAAGAGTTCCAAGTGGCAATAGGTAAGATCCTGGTAAGTCTATTGTGGTTCTCCCCTTTGGGGCCGGGGTACAGCGATGATGCAGAATTAACTGCGCCGACCCGAAATGAGGTGAGTACCCCCCTGTGGTAATCGGGTAAGTCTTTGGGGGTAATTGGTATTGTCCTTGTTTTCCCCTTAGGGGCCGGGGTGCGGCAGTGATGCAGAATTGACTACGCCGACCCGAGATGAGGCGAGTACCCCCCTGTGGTAAATCAGGTAAGTCTTTGGGGGTGGTTTGTATTGCCCTTGCTCACCTATCTGTTCTTGTCTCCCCCAGGTGTTGAAGAATGGCCTGGAGATGCTGGATTCGCGATGGAGTAAAGGAATGCAGCCCCGGTTGGTGAGTTCAGCGCAGCTCTGCGAGGTGCGTGGCAATACACCTGAGAAGGCTTCTCTCTTCCAGATCGACGATGTGCTGGATCAAGGATTCAGGTAAGGGTTTTGTTCTGTCCTCTTCTCCTCCTTTTCTTGTTCCAGGTGTTCCAGGGCTGAAGCAGGCGTGGCTGAAGACTGGAGCTGCTGAAGACATGGTGAGTGTTACGCTGCAGCAAGCAGAATAACGCGAAGCACGTGTGGCTGTCCGGGTGTGGCTTAAATAGCCTTGGAAGAAGTCCCAGGTAAGTATTCTTCCACAGCCCCACCCGAGAGGAAAGGAGTCACTCAGGTAAAGTAGTCCCTTTAAGCCTCATTTGGCTTGTGGCTTCGTGCAGCATGGTCTGCATCAGGTAGGTATGCAGCATGGTCTGCAACAGGTAAGATTTCTGTAATGAGCCTGGCGCCCATGGCGCCAGGACTGACTTTATTCTTATGAGCCTGGCGCCATAGGCGCCAGGACTGTAGCCAAAGAGCCCCTAACTGGGGTTTTTGGGCATGCTTCAAGTGGCATGATGCCTGCTTCCGGGGTTGCTGGGCCTGGTCTGGCTTTCCGGGGGCAGGCATTGTGACAGGAATGCTATATTCATGCATCTAGTAAATGTCCAAACCGAATAGGAACCCTTTTTTCTCCGGCGAGAGGGAACAAAGGGTGGACTGTAATTTACTGTATAGGAGGGGGGCACTGTATCTTTGTTTCCTTCTGGGTTCATATGAAACGTGATTACAGATGAGTTATAGGGCACAAATCTGTCTTGTGGCATCACTACTGGTATGATCAGGCGTGCTTTGTGAAATATAGAACAACCTACAGGTTTCATAATAATCTCTTCAAATTCATTCATATTTGTTCTATCTAATTGACCGGTTTCACTTTCGTTCCATTTCCCATACTATAATGCACTCGAGGATGCGTAACATGCAGAACTCAATGACGACGGCTGCACATACCAACCAATTCCCTTTCCACCATGCTGCGGCAAGTGGGCACATACCCAGCAATTATTTTCTCAATATTGAATGAGTCATATTCATTATTAGCAGTAATGTTATATTCCCATAACCTTCTGTGTGTCTTTCTTCCATCAGGGACAAAGTGTAAGTAATCGCATGGGCCGGGCTTTCAGTAGTGGAGATGTTTCTAGTGGGCAAGAACACTTCCAAGGGGTGTATTTCTTCTAAATACCATAATACCATTAGTCATTATTGGGGCTAATACACTCATCACACACATGACTATTAAGATCAGCATACAATTTTTCCGACAATTTCTTTTTTGTAACCGTCCAGTCCCTATATTTAACTCTTTATCAGCAGTGGTGCAGGAGGCGGCAAAAGCTGGTTCTGGCATTTTTCTCTCGCTGTTCTTCTCCAACTATGTTCGTCATGAATGTCTCTTCTTGTTGCACTCGTTCGAATGTCAGTAAGTTTGGAAAATGTCTACAGTTTATTCTGCCAGTTCTCAGCAGCCTGGATTGCTATACGTTGGGCAAGATTTCAGTGCATCTGCACATTGCTCAAACTCCAGAGCAGTTATCAATTGCCTTCGTACCATGTGAGCCCCTCTTGTCCGTAAGGGGTGATCTCCACATGGATTTTTTCTTTTAGCACCGAGGAGCCACGCTCTTGAGTTGTCCGATTAGCACAACCCTCACGCCGCTCTCCTCTAAGCCTCCGGTTCCTACTTCATCCGTGATAGGAAACGAAGGCAACAAAGATCAAAAGAAATGGAGATTTTATCACTCCTTTTTCCGAGGCCATAAATTATACTGCCTTGCTCCTGGTATTGTGTGATCGATGAATAGTGCGGACGCACTTCCAGACTCAAGCTCGGAGTCAGCCTGTGGCGCAAAGGCAGATGGTGGGCGCCAAAGTGGTACACGTTTTGTGTCAGCCAGCAGTGATGCAGATTCTGCTGGACAAAGTTGGGGCACTCTTTGCCTTTTCACCTTTATAGCAATTTTCCCTGGCTTAGTTCCAGGCTCAGACAGATCTTGTGACGAACTGGCAACAATTTCTTTTGTCTCTGGGGCTGCTGTCTCTTTCTGGTCGTCTTGATCAGGCAGTTTTCCAAACAGCGGTGGAACCTTTTTAGCATGCGTTGCATGTATCCACGCCTTTCTCCCGTCCATGCGGATTGCAGTCTGGGTTGTCAAAAGTATCTTGTAGGGTCCACGCCATCTAGGTGCAAGTGATGATTTCCTCTCGAAATTCTTCACTAGAACCCACTCTCCGGGTTCTAGTGAATGTCCCGGACCAGTGTACATGACAGGTAGAGCCTCCTGCACCTGCTGATGAATCAAACGCAATTTCTGAATTAAAAGTTCACAGTAAATGCTGAGCACAGGATATCTATCTCGTTTAGCCTCTTCGGCTGCGGTGCACACCAAACATTTGCCGACCTCCCCATCACTATCTCGTATTTGGAGAGCCCAGTTCTTGCCTGCACAGATGTGCGCATGCACAGTAATGCTAGCGAAATGCGTCCACCCATTTCAACTTGTTTCCTGCACAAATGTTACTTATTTTGGCCTTCAAAATGCCGTTGTGACGTTCAATAAGACCTGCACTCATGGGTGTCTGGAACAATGGAATCTCTTGTCAATCTGGAGACCTGCGCAAATTTGTAATATCACTGCGCCCACAAAATGCGGGCCATTGTCTGACCATATAACACGGGGCAGACCAAACCGGGAAAATTACTCCTTTAACATTACTTTCGCAGTGCTCATGGTGGTGCAGTCTTTTAATGGATATGCTTCCACCCACTTACTGAACGCACATACAAACACTAAAACATATTTCGAGTTTTGGCACCTCTCCATCGCTATGAAATCAAAATGGATTACCTCAAATGGCATAGAGGAAGGGGCGAAACTGCCTGTTGGAGTCACTGTTCCCTCCCAACATTGTGTTGTAGGCGCGTGATACAATTTTGGACCAGCCTTTCTGCATTTTTCTTTGTGTGTATTCTCCCATACTGTGGCTAGATGCTGGACTATCTTCTTAGCACAAATGTGTGTAGGGCTGTGGGCCATCGTGACCATTGCAGTTACATAGGAGTTGGGCAGCATCTATTTTTTACTCTTCTTGTCCACCCAGCAACCTTCTAGATCTAATTCTGCAGAGCCCTCAGCCCACCCTTTTATCTCGTCAGCAGTAGCTTCTGCCTGCATCTCTTTGACAGTGGCAATTCCATTTTCTATCATGCAGGGCACTTCCTCAAACTGTACTGTCAACATTTTAGTATTCAAATCAGTGGCAGTTTGCTTCGCAATTCTGTCTGCAAATGCGTTTCCCTCTCCCACTTTACATGTTACCTTTTTATGCGCCTCACTATTGCTAGGTGCTTTGGACACGTAAGTGCAGACAGTAACCGTACAAAGGGCCATGTTGAATTCTGGCTCCATGTGATGTCAAACTCCTCTCAGCTCAAAGTCGGCCAAAGTTATGAACCACGCCAAAGGAGTATTGGCTGTCAGTATATATGTTTACACTCAGATTCTCAGAAATCTCACAGGCTCTAGTCAAAGCTATTATCTCCGCAGCTTGTGCGGAGTTGTAAGGGATTCTTTTGGTTTCCACAATTCTTTTCAGTGTAGTGATAGCATAGGCAGCAGTTGATGTGCCATCAGGTAATTTAAAACAGGAGCCGTCACAAAACAGTTCTCCATCTGGCTCTTTCTGTGGGGTATCTGTTAAATCAATTCTTCCTTTCGTTTCTTCCTCAGTAACCATTAAACAATCATGGGGAGGTGATTCCTTCTCACCTAATTCTCCAATGGGCAATGGCATTAATTCTGCAGGATTCAAAGCGCTACACCTCATAATTTGGATGTGTGGTGGAAACAGGACAATTTCGTAACTAGTTAGTCTAGCAGATGCGAGGTGTTGCGTCTACGTTCTATTTAATAGAACGTCTATGGCATGTGGCACCATCAAAATTAAGGTGTGCCCCAGTACCATTCCTTTCGTTTGTTTCACTGACGCAGCAGCCGCTGCAACAGCTCGCAAACAACGTGGTAGTGCGTGCGCTACAGGGTCCAGCGCGGAAGAAAAATAGCCGCATGGCCTATTTCTTCCACCTTGTTCCTGTGTCAAACAGCCAACGCACAGCCTTCACTCTCGTGTTCAAACAATCTGAAATTTTTTTCATAATTTGGTGTGCCCAAAACTGGAGCAGAACACAATGCAGTTTTAAGCAGATCAAATGCTCTCTGACATTTTTCATTCCACTGCAAAGGCGTCACAGCATTCTTTTTTGTCAATGCTACCATTGGCTTCACAATCAATGCAAAATTCACAATCCACTGCCTGCAATAGGAAGCCATGCCTATTATAGCTCTGACTCCTTTCTGTGTTTTTGGAATAGGCATACCAGAAATACTGTCTATCCTTTCTGGCGTTAGTCTTCTCCCCTCTCTTGAAAGTAGGTAGCCCAAATAAGCCACCTCCTTTCGACAATATTGAAATTTCTTTAAGCTCGCTTTATGGCCATGCGCTGTTAAGTGTGACAAAAGCAAAACAGTACTTTTTTTTATAAATCTCTTCTGTATCAGCAGCAATTAATAGATCATCTATATATTGCAACAATACACATCCGGTCGGTAATTCTAGCATACCTAGTTTTTCTTTCAATGCCCTGCTGTAAATACTCGGGCTTTCTGTATAGCCCTGTGGAATGAGTGTGAATGTGAATGATCGTCCTCCTAACGTGAAGGCAAACACATATCTACTTTCCTTGTGTACTGGAATGCTGAAGAAGGCATTCTTCAAGTCTATAACACTAAAGTACTCTGCCGTGGCGGGAATCATTGTCAAAATCGTGGTGATGTCTGGGACCAATGGGAATTGAAGGTCAACTACTTTGTTTAATGCGTGCAGATCAATTATGAAACGATATGGTACCTCATTACCTCCTTTCTTGTATGCCGGGAGAATGGGGCTGTTACATGTACTGCCTGTAATCTCTCCGATTACCCCCAGTTTTACAAGATCTGAAACAATACTCTTCAATCCTTTCTCTCCTTCTGCTGAAATTTTATACTGTGGAATACGTGGTAGCGTTACTCCTTCTCTTAAAACAATCTTCACTGGCTCTATTTTCAAACATCCCACATCATTGTCATTCATCGCCCATATGCAAGTTGGCACTTTACTCAATTCTCCTGGCAAAGGTTTGGACAAAAATTCAGATACTGGTACATTCTGTGGCGAAATTGTCAAGAACACTCCATCAGGAGTGCAATGGATAACTGCACTCAGTTTTTTCAATACATTTAAACCCAAAAGATTTTCCCCACAATTTTCTGTTAAGAGAAATGGACAATATTCAGTGAATGGACCTAATGTTTCTGGTTGGGACACTGGATTGATTACCGGGGTACCTGCGAACCCTACTGAAATATGCTTTTGCCTTGACAGTGGTATCTCTGGATCCACGTGATGGTCTATCAAGCACTTTTGCGCCCCTGTATCTACGAGAAAGCTATGCTCTCTATTCCCGACTTTCATTTCTACGTAGGGTCCTTTATGATTCATGGGAAATAGGCACTGGTTCCGACCCATGTCCTGGGCCGTCCTATTGAGGGAACAACACATCATCCGATGTGTGATCACTACTATAATACGTATTTGGTTGAGTATCAAAAATGTTTCCGTCCCTCCCTCTGTTTCCATTTTGCGTGTTCTGTTGGCTCTGGTTTTGGCGGAAAGCATTCTGATTTTGAGCTTGGTTCTGATTCTGGGTAACATTTCCTTGATTATTTTGGTGCTGCTGCATATTGTTTCTATTCTGCCCATTCATTCCTGGGGGCCCCCTATGCTGTCTTCTCTGTCCATACCCATTTCTATTTTGTAAATTGGACATTGCGCTCGCCAGTGGCCTTCCTCCCTGCAGTACGCACACTGATTTACTCCCAGGGGCCCTCCATGCATATTCAAATTACTTCTGCCTTGCGCTCCCTCTTCCTCTATTGTGTCCTATCAGTTGCTGAAGTAGCACCCCAATCATCGTCGGTAGTGCTTTTCTTTTCATTGGTAAGGGGTGCTCATCAAATATCTCATGTATTTCCATTGTGGGAATGCTAGTATCTGTAATCCTCTCATATACACACTTTTTTAGTTTATCACCCGCTTGTCTTGATGACGGAAAAAATCGACACTGTACATAGGATATCGCCACCTCCCCCCTGTCTCTTCTTCTATCCTTTCCCTATACCCTGGCATACTAAACATTTCAGCATATGCATCATCAAGTTCATTCTTAAATTCAAAAAGCCTGTCTATGTTCCTTATTTCTTCATCTCTCTCTCTACATCGTGCCAACGCATTCAAATCCAACAACTGCTGTGGTGGTACCCTCCCAATCAACTGCTTCCATTTCCCCTTCAAATATTCCCCCATGCATTCCAACACTACCTGTCTTTCATTGTTCCTCCTGAAGTCATACATCGAAGCCAACGTCGACGTTTCATCATTCCCGTCTATAAACATCTCGGCCTGTTCTTGCAGCTCCCGCTTTCTCGCCTTACTAATCGCGCTACAAGTCACCCTAGTGCATTCACTTTGTCCCGTCCCCTCTCTCCTTTCAATGAGTTCAAGTATTGGGGGTGCGGATGGGACAGCGACAATCTCTTGGGAGGGAGGTACAGATGGGAAAACGGGATCGGGAAGTAACTGCTGCAGCGTTGGCTGGCTAATGGGAGGTGCTACTTGTGAGATATGTGGCTGTGCTGGGATCTGAACAATAGGGAGGGGCTGAGCAGCTGGAGGGGGCTGAGAAATAGTCACTAGTGCGGTCTTCTTGCTCTCTTGTTGAGCGCTCTCGCCTTGTTTCAGTTAATATCTTGCTTATCAACTCATCTGATGAATGCAATTCTTGTTGTGAATATATCTTATCTATACTCAGTTGATCATGTCTGTTTGATTTTCTCAAGCTATCATCCCACTCCTCCTCCTCCTTTTCTTTCGCTCTTTCTGCTTTCGACTTATGCCTGTGTGCATTTTTCTCTCTACTTTTCCAACGAAGCATAGCTTACTTTCTCCAGTCTCTAAGGATATCAAATGCTGCTGGGCGTGTTTTTTGTTTTTCAACAGTATTTTTTCCAAATAATCTATTCTCAATATCTCAAAACTCCCGCGATTCGGCCATTGTAAATTTTCTTCTTTTCTGGTTTGCCTATGCCAAATCTCACAAAACATTATCGCCCCTACACCATATTTCACATAAATCTCATACGCCGGCGACCCCACGAGTGGCGTGACCTGGCCAGTTTGCAAAGATTGTCTACCACAGTGGAAAAATCCTGCTAAGGTGGACAATACCCCAGGCATGTTTTAACCTTACCATCGGCTAATCCACCTTACACTGGGTGTTTGATTTTACAAAATCAACTCTCAACCAATATCAGGATTACTTTGAATCGGGGCACGACTCACCTGATCAATCAATTTGTCTTTCATAACGCGATTCGTCCGTATACTGACACAACCAATAATCGTCGTGTCTGCGTATCTTTGCTCACTCTGCCTCATTACGGGACCCTCTCCTCCTTGTTCTCTGGCCGGGCACGTCGATCAGGGATCAGCTGTGTACAGATCTGCAAAGGAGTCTCATCACTTTCACAGGGGCGCCCTGAACACCTCTTGATCCCGGCACGACGGTTCTTGCCGCCTTCCTCATTTTACAATGTACACGATGGAACAAGTGGGGGAGGGTCCCTATTTGGGCTCCATCTTGAAGGGGCCCCTAGGGGACCATTGCGTATGGAAACAAGGCACAATCACCACACACAAACTGATACGACAGACACAAGGTTGTATTCCCAAAAGCTAGGGTTTATTGCAAAGCAAATAGTCTCAGTTGGCCAACTGGGTCTCACGCCCTGCGACGTGTCTCCAGACCCTGAGGGACGCAAGAGAGAGAGCATTGTACAGTTAGATATATACAAAATGGGGATCTCACAATCAGCAATGACATATTCAATACCGGCCATAATGTATTTCCTTTGAATTAGGTTCGATGATTGACAATTGTGATGAGTATGACACCTTCAGACATTTATTTAGCAACAGTTTGCAATTTCATGAGCCTGCAGACGCAATTCTTTGTTTTAAGAATACACTGCTTCTGTTCTCTGCGAACAAGCTGCTGCAGGGGAGAGATACATTCCAGGCCTTGCTATCTCTTAGTTTCTATTTGTGTACTGGGGGTCAACTCGCTCTCCAAGCTCTACCGGGCTCAGGAAAGGGGAGGTCGCAAAGAAGAGCATAATTCAAACCATTAATTGTTTGTTTCTACCATTCTTACCACATGAGTGAGACTGGCTGGCACCTGTGTAATGATTAAATGCCTTCTTGCTAAGTTCCAAGGATTTGTGAGGGAGGGGACCGGGCATTTCTGTCTGAGTCGCCGGTGTTATGTTTCAACAAGTATCTCGCGGACTTGCTCTATGCACAAACAATAATATACTAGTGGAGCAGAATAAGCTTTCAGCAAAGCAGCTTAAACAGAAAAGCAAGAGGCAAAAGGTAAAAACAAAATGGCGATTTCAATCACTTCAAAATGGCCGCACTTTAGTCAAGCTGATTGATGCATATTTCTAATACCGGCACATGAGGCGGTTGGTTTCCGGCCAACAAAATACATTGGGCCTCATTATACGGATGGCGGTAAGGATTTACCGGTACCGGTAAAATACCAGTACCCGTAAATCCTTACTATGAGGTCCCTTTGCTGGTTGGGGGATTTAACGCCTGATTTTTGCAGGCGTTAAAAACCAACCCGCAAAGGGACCCAGGGAGCTAATTACGGTACCGCAATTTGCGGTACCGTAATTAGCGTCTTCCCCATTCCCATTGAGCCCTATGGGCCAAAAATGGGAATGGGGAAGGGCAATGGTGGAAGGGGGAATTACCGCCCCGCCAACCTTGAAATGGGGCGGTAATTCCCCTTTCCGCCAAGGCGGTGCCGGTATTTTACCGGCATGAACCATGGCGC
The DNA here is from genome assembly GCF_040938575.1 of Ambystoma mexicanum. Taxonomy (NCBI): domain Eukaryota; kingdom Metazoa; phylum Chordata; class Amphibia; order Caudata; family Ambystomatidae; genus Ambystoma; species Ambystoma mexicanum. Next base: position 97,354,614 of record NC_090936.1, on the reverse strand, counting down.
TAATAGAAGATATGCATTACTTACAGTTAAAAGCATTTCTGATTATTGTATCTGCTTAGATTCACATGCGCCTACCCTTCCTCCCCGCTCGGAAGGAAGAAACATAGACGTCTTACTACTTTCTCTCTTTTCTGTACTCACGATAGTCATAGGCCCTCATTACAACCCCTGCGCTAAACCATGGCGCTATTAGCACCATGGTTGGTGCCGGTTTTGTAACGAGTCCGCCATGGTGGAATGGGGAAATACCGCCGCATTCCAAAGTTGGCGGGGTGGTATTTCCCCATTTCACCATGGCCCTTCCCCATTCCCATTTTCGCCCCGTAGGGCTCAATGGGACTGGGGAAGGCGCTAAGTACGGTACCGCAAATTGCGGTACCGTAATTAGCACCGAGGTCCCTTTGCGGCACCCTACTTTAACGGCTGATAAAACCAGCCGTTAAGGTCGGGTCCCGCAAAGGGACCTCGTAATCAGGCATTAAGGGTTTAACGGCGCCAACACCTTTTACGGCGCCGTTAAACCCTTAACGCCATGGTCGTAATGACCCCCAAAGACTCCCTCATGGCAGAAAAAATACAATCGGAGGGACCTCAACTCGTGAGGGATTTTGGGTACACTACACGTCACGGATAGTGTTACAGACACGCCCATGTCGACCTCCTCTTTCGATTCTCGAAAGACAAGATGCAATACTCTGCAGTGACTACTGGATGTTGGACTATATGCACAGCATGCAAATCTAAGCAGATACAATCATCAGAAATGCTTTTACGGTCATATGCACCATGAAACCCCGCCTACAGCGGATAGAGGGGAATACAAATGGAAATGGGAGCGGTACACGCCTAGATTTGGGGGAAGGGGGGGTCCATGATGAATGTTCTTGTACAAACAGTAATTTATCGTGTGTATAAGCACACAAAGTAATATATGCCCTGACCCATTCTGGCTCATGAGAAGTCACCGTTGACGTTTTCATTTTTGTCCCATAGAGTACGCTATGCCATATCAGATGGGCGAATTGATTCAGTGCCATAAATTTAAGAAATCGGTCCTGACGAAGATGATGTATGAAAAAAAGATGTCATTGAAACCGGTCAACCAGACTTTGTAGATGTCCTTGAACCAAGGGGGGGACACAGAAAAATGTATGAAAATACCAACTACTGCCTATTATCTAGGATATTTAGGCTTGTTCTGTATCTCTTTTAAATGATTTTGAGAAAGTGTACGAGTGAGAAGAATAATCTGTTAGAACAATAGATCTGTATAACATTGAAGTAGAGAGACAACCTGCACTAGCCGTTCTCTCTTCACTGTGTTTTTATAAGATATCATCGACTTGATCAAGCATACTTCATGGAGGGCAAATAAATTGTTCTCTAGAAACACAGTCCCACGTGAACTGCCTGATCACCTGATGAACATGGTATGGGATAAATTATCCTGAACTGTTTTTAAGAATTTCTAGTGACCAACTAATTGTAGTATTAGGGTCAGCTTCCCTCTTACCTATCCCTCTTAGATAGGTGTTGCAACAGCGCTACTTAGGACAATTTAACATCACTCGGGGAGAGGGTTTCCTTCCAGCTAGGGTGAGTGTTAGGGAACACAAAAATAGTGCGAATAAGAATGATTGGCATAATGAAAGCCGCAACTGTTCTTTGTTTTGTGTGATACCATAATTGTAGATAACAGGAAAGGTAATGTACCCCATTTCGAGGTGTAATTTTAGGAAACATTAATATCCCTGTATTGTTTGCGAGATGTGGGACATAACATTAATCGCCCGAGATGCAGATTTGTGGATCTCCCGGTATAAAAACGGCCTGATCATGGTGTATTTATGAAGGCATCAAGGCTAAGGGACGATTTTCAATCACTTAAGCGTATATATTTTTGTGTCCATGTTTATAAGAGACAGCGGCCTATAAGAACCACATTCCTCCCTGGGCTTGCCAGGCTTCAACAATACTATAATTGCGGCTTCCCGGAGCGTTTCCGGCAGGTGTCCCGTCCGCACCCTTTCCTCCCACAGTGGAGGGCCAAGATCCCCATATTCAATACAAAATTCAGCCGTGAACCCGGCCGGGCCTGGGGATTTATTTCTCGGCAGGTTTCTAATAACCAGTAGGATTTCATCCGCCGTGAAGGGAGTATTTATCTCCTCTTTAGCATGGTCAGAGAGCAGAAACATTGAGATGCATCAGTAGAGTGAAAATGCTTTACTCCTGTGGGTATCTTTTTATGCTTTTCTAGATAGGAAAGTACATTTATTTTTCAGACGTATTGTGTACCATTTCTAAACTGAAATACATTAAAGTTGTTTGTTTACAACAGTACTTGTTGGTGAAAGGCTGGAGTCGGAGCATGGGAGTGTAGAAAGATTTGCATGTGTGTAAACAAAAAACTATGTTTAGCAAGAAGCCCATTGATCTATTAATTAAAGATGAAGCATAAGGTTTCTGGGTATAAGAGAAAAGCAATTGTGTGCTCCAGGGAAAGACCACATGAAATTCTGGTTTGCCCCAGATGTGCTCCTTACAATTGATGGGCTTCCCTTCTATTTTTTTGGTCATTTTATTGGCAGCCTTTATTCATGTTTGCTTTTAAAAATAAGTTACGATTACAAAATCCAACTCTTTGCTATTGAGTTCAGATGTGATTTGCTTGACTATCTCCCAAACCCTGTGAATAATTGTCGTTCAATGTGATCAGAGTGCTGTTTAGGAGCACATGGAATAGTGTTCTTAATAGGATTTAGAACTCTTTTGCCTGTATGTTAAGACCCAGTAAATACAAAGGACATAGCTTCAAGTTACACACTTATTAAATCATACACAAGCAAGTCATAATTGCAGTGGATACAGGAATTCAGTGTTCAGCTTTTTTGATTGAACATTTAAGGGACATGCTTGCAGGTTCACAATGCTGAATCCAAAAAGTTGGGTGAATTGGATTGGTCCTGCTAAGTGTCAAATTTTGTCTAAAGTGCAGTCCTTCTTTAAAAGATGAAAATGTACTGAAACACACCAGCACATTACACAGCGTAAGTTATGATCCAGGCTACAATCTTTGCAGTTAAAGTAGCATGCCTAAGTGGTGTTTGCTGTCCCAGGATTATCAAACTGACAATTCTAGTTTTAGGTGTGGCATGATGACAGCGTCTTGCTAGGAGTGAAGAGAAACTTTATGAATAGCGCGGAGGAAATATGTACTTCCCTTACATAGTACCCCAGTATACCGTTGAGCACGCACTGTAAACTGCCATGCTTCAACCACTACTTCTTGCTTGCGAGGCGGTAGATTGTACTGCGTATGTCTTTGCCATAAAAGCTCTTTGAAGGCAAGTATTCCCACACACTAGGCACAGTTCTCGCTTCGGACAGGTTTCCCTTTTGGCATATACCAACAGGTTTTAGGCTCTCGCTTTCTTAGGGAAAGCAGCATTGGTAGGAGGAACTTGTATTGCAAGCACTCACACCCACCTCGGAGTGTGTGAATCTTTAAGGAGCATATTCACCTTAACTAAGTATGTTGCGCTATGCTGTCCTCCCTCGTAACACTAACTAGCATGGCAAGCTGGCATCAAAGGCTTGTATAAAGAGGGATTGTTCTGTTTGCGCTAATGTTTCAAGGCAAGACATTGCCCTGTTACGACCACCCCTTCCATTGAAATGCATGTTGTCTTTTGGGTATTGGAGTGTGGTGCAGGAGGGTGTGGTGGGGGGGGGGGGGTCACTTGTGCCAGTCTTGTGCTGCCATTGGTTCTGTTTTGTTATTACTAATAAATTGTTCAATCATGAATGGTCATTTCTTTGCCACAGTTGCCATATGCAACCAGGGGAAAGAAAAACCCTAATTCCATGATCCCAACCAGCTTGGATATGTATGGTTTTTAAAACCGAACAATGAGTTAACCTGTGCCACTGGAAAGGGAGGGGAGGGAATCTTAGATACGTAGGTATTTTATTTATTTTATTGGGCCTTTATAAGGCACTTGTACAACAAGAAAGTGTTTCAAAGTGCCACAAGGCAAAAGAGAACTGAGCAAGGGAACAAATAATCGGTACAAATGACAATGAATAAATCATAAAAACAGCAGTCCTACTAGGCCTTGTGACATTTGGAGTGTGTTGGGGTGCCAAAGGTGCCTGTTGCGGAGGCAACAGGTAAGTGCAAGGGCAGAGACATCCCAAGTAAAGAGGGAGGTCAACTACCCACAGGTAAGTGCAGGCATAAGACAAACACCCAACAGGCTTGTGTGGGCCCAAAGGCCAGTGCAAGGGGGGGGGGGGGTGCTGGTGGAGATTGGTCAGATGACCAGGGCCCTATTGGACTCTAGAGGTACCAGGCTGCCAATCACAGTGACTGTTGGTTAGAACGGGAGGAAAAGAGGGAAGGTGGAGGAGAATAGAAACGTCTGGAGTTGTTTGCGGAACTTGGCGATCCAATTCAAGAGAGAGACTGTTCCAGAGGAGGGAGCCAGCTGAGGAGAGATATCTGCCCCCAGCTCTCTGCTTGGAAAGGTTTTTAACCAGCATAGCGTTGGAGCAAGAGGATCGAAGAGATCTTGAAGGGGAGTATTTAGTAAGCGAGAGCTGCAGATAGTGCTGTCTCAGGCCCCACAAAGCCTTATGGATGATGCAGATGGTCCTGAATGTGATCCTTGCAGCAGGTGGGAGCCAGTGGAGAGATTCTAGGGCTGGAGAGATACGGTCCTTGGTCTTGAGGCCAAGGATAAGTCTTGCAGCCCATAGAAGATGGCCAGAGTGCAGGGGGGTGAGTGGGGGAACAGGTGTTCTGAAAGGAAGAATCTGTCTTACTGGCATTTTTTTTTTATTGTGTTTAGTTTGTCTTAGAAAAAAAACCTTTACAATTTACAGCACAATTTCAATTATACAAAAGAATTAAAAAGAATTTCATTCACATTTACAAATTTTTATTCAATAATAAAACATATTATACATATAAAACGTTTTTTGTTGTTGCAAGGAACAACTACTTTGCTTAGAGAATATTAAGCATTTTGAATGACCATCAAGCACATTTTAGACGATGGCAAGCAATATCTGTTCTTTTACCACTTCAAGAATTTTCGTTAGTCTGATAACCAGATTAATACTATTTCCCCACAGACATTTATTCCACAAATTGATCCTGGATAATTCTGATCCTGAGTACCAATGACTCCCAAATTCCTTGATTCTTAACAGCTCAAAGTTAGAACAAAATATCACCAGATGTTTCAAGGTCTTTATCATACCTGGGACACCACAAAATCGACAGTCACTACTTTGAACTCTGAACTTTTCCTTATAACTAGTCCAATTATGTACACGATCATGGGTAGAAAATTGATTTAATCTGAAACGTAAATATAAACCCCTTTCAGCCAAACCAGGAAATTGGAGAATATATCTGGGTAGATCACCCAATTTCCTTCTAAAACGTGTGTATTCTTTCTAAGCTTCATATCTGCCAATACGATCTGACTGAAGACACCAGTTCAGCAGTTGAAATTTATGCTTATTGGAAGGTAGGCAAGCTATAAGATCTTTTTTAAATACCGCAATCAATCAAATTCTAGTATCTCATCCATTTTTTTAACGAATTTGGATAATGCAGGTATCGACTCTGAAGCCATCATAATTTTCAAGTCTTCATATAGCACATTTTTAGGAGGGGATAGCATCTTACTGTAATTATTCAGCAACCTCCAATTTCGTTTGGCTGAAAGCAGTAAGAGACCCAGTTTGTGCTGAATTATATCATTGGGGATTGAATTTGCCAGTCCCAACACCTTTTTCCATAATTGTCCCTGAGCAGTGTCTAACAGAACATTGATATCTAAGATACAGATATCAAAATTATACAAAATGCATGGTTCGATTTTTAACAAGTAAAATTGAATAATTGGGAGTATTGAGAATGTGCAATATTTGCGATAAATGATACACATCTGGGCAGTCAATGGCTTCAATATTTCACCTAACAACTCTTTCCACCACTTCTTTGAATTCTGATCGGTTAAGGTGTAACTCTGATATCTTGTCCCCCTAACTACCTGAAGATCCACCATGCAAATAGACCAATTACATTTTTGTATTTTTTTCTTTCCATCAGAAAAAATTAAAATCTGCGATTTTGCCTGGTTTACCTTGAAATTAAGGGATTCAGCAAATTCATAAAAATAATTCAATTTGTTCTGCAGTCTCGACGGGGTTCTGTCAAACAGCAGATCATCTGCAAAACTGATGCAATTTAGTTTAAGGTGGGTTAAACATGCAGGATAAGTTGTTATATCCTTCCAATTCCGATCTAAATCCATAAGGTATAGATTTAACAGGACCACTGCTAATGAGCAACCTTGTTGTAACTCAACCTTGTTGTAACTCAATTTCAGTTTGGATAGACTCTGTTAATGTACCAATTGTATTCAAACGGACCCTATAATAGGTATTTGAGTGAAATAATGCAATTAATGCTACTAAATGCACTGGGATTCCACTTCGAATCATTTTGTTCGATAATATTTCTCTTATCACAGTGTCAAACGCTGCACTCAAGTCGGGTGCAGCCATATATACTGACCCTGCATCCTTTCGTTTTGTTTGACACTGCAGTAGAGATAAAATAGTAGCATTCAGTGAACAGCCCATATATTTCCGGAACCCTATTTGATATTTAGACAGGATATTATTGTTATAAAGAAAGTCTTCTAGTTCTTTTAGGATTAGTTGCAAAAAGACCTTAGAAGCTGCATCAGTCATTGCAATTAATCTGAAGTTCGAAGCATCGCTGACACTGCCCTTTTTATAAATGGGGACAATAATTGCTGAACACCAGGATCGGGGAATACATTTGGTAGCAAAGATAGTGTCAAATTTAATTTTTAGGATCCATGCCCATAAATACAGATCCATTTTTATTAAACAGGGAGGGATCCCATCAGGGCCAGATGCTTTGGAGTCCTTTAGTTTAGCAATTGCTTTGACAATATCCTCCATAGACCAGGAACAAAACTCTAGAATTCATTCTGAATAGTCACAAGTGTGTTCCATGGAGAATGACTGTGGACACTCGAATTTCTTGGTAATAAAATGGACCCAAGCATGTAACGCTCACCTGATTCCCACGGAGGTGCTGGTCTAGGCAGGAAGGTGTCTGTGACTCGAAAGGTGATGTGCAGGACTCGATTGGCTTCTGGCGCTGAGCCTCTTCGCACTGTGTGTCGAACTCAAAGGGTGAGATTTCTGCAGGTGAAAGAATATATGGGGTTAAAGATCTGGGCAATTGAGTGTCCTTCTCTCTCTCCCTCTGTCTTCTAAGCTTCTCCGTAGAGCCCCCAGGTCAACGTGCTCACCTTAGATAGGTGAATGCTGGACTCTGCATCTGCGTCTGGTGCAGGGTGCCGTTGCCAGTTATTTCACTGGGTGAAACGTAGGCCTCTTAACATCAGAGGATCGCAACCGCCGTTAACAGCACGAGCGGTGAGTTTCCGGACACCTTTTCGTCCAAATAGTCTTTAGGTGCGTGGACACGTAAGTATTGAACAGGGCTCGGAATAATACTTTCTTCTATTTGTTTTGCAGGGCTCTTGTGTTAGAAGATGGAATGAAGAGCGCCAAAGCCTTGGAAAGAAGCGCTTGGAAATGCGTAAGTAAATGCAAGCGCTTTAACTCTCTTTCCTTCACAGCTGTGAGTTCGTGCTGAAGAGATGCTGGAAAACGCCGGAGTAGTTGCAGGCGCTTTATTGTGGCGAGCGCGATGGGCGTAAGTAAATACCTGTCTAATGTCTCTTCTTTTGTCTTTCAGATGCTGGGTTGCAGCTTTGAAAACATCTGGGATTCGCGGATTGCCGGTGAGTAATAACTATGCTTTTGTCTCCACAGGCGGAGGTGTAGCGTGAAGAAATGGTCGCTGCCGATGGACCAGGTAAGGAATGCGTTGCATGTGAAGTCGCCGTGCTAACCTGTTGTTTCTTGTCTTTTACAGGTGCTGCTGAAGACTGGATACTGGAATGGTAAGTATTGTTCTTGCAGGTACAGGATCGGAAGAAGAAAGCTGGAACAGACTCGGTGAGCGTTCTGCTGCAGATGCAGAATAACGCGAAGCACGCTTCATCAATCGGGTGTGGTTTAAATAGCCTAGGAGTGATGAGGCGTCTTCCTCCATGGCCCCGCCTAGGTAAGAAAAGAGTTCCTGTTCCAGAAGAGTTCCAGTGTTGTATCCAGGGTGTGGAGCTTGCCCCACCCAGGTAAGAAAATAGTTCCGGCTTACAGAGGATTCCTATGTAGCTGGTAAGTAAGCAGCATGGTCTGCTGCAGGTAAGTCCACCCAAGCATCTTCACACATATTATGAGCCCGGCGCTTCCAGTGCCGGGACCGATGGCTTTGATGAGCCTGGTGCCACCGGCGCCAGGACACGGTCCAAAAGGTCCCAGTGGGGACCGGCTGGTGCCTAGGCTTAGGGGCCTGCTTCCAAGGACGTTGGGCTGGTCCTGGCTCCTTGGAAGCAGTGATCATGACAGCACCCCCCCCCCCCCCCCCCCTCAAGGCCCCTCCTAAGCGTGTCTTCTCCGGGGGTTTTGGCTTGTCGGGGTGATTCAGATGGAATTTCTTGACCAGACGAGGTGCGTGGACATATTCTGAGGGTTCCCAAGACCTTTCCTGGGGGCCGTATCCTTTCCAATCAACCAGGTAATATAATTTAGATTTGGAGATTTTGGAGTCTAGGATGTTCTTTACTTCGAATTCAAGTTCTCCTTCTACCAAAACAGGTTCTGGGAGTTCAGTCAATCGGGTTTCTGGTTGTACTGGTTTTAATAAGGAGACATGAAATACTGGATGTATTTTCATATGCGCAGGTAATTCCAATTTGACAGCCACCGGATTAACTATGGCAGAGATGAGATAGGGTCCAAGGTATCTCGGGATGAAGGTGCGGGGTCCTTTTAGAGGCAGGTGCTTAGTGGATAACCAGACCTGGTCTCCTACTGCGTAGTGAGGGGCCTCCTTACGGTGTCGATCTGCTCCTTTTTTGAATTGAGCTTTAGCTCTTTGCAGATGGGCAGTGGCTTCCTTAAAAGCACGAGTGATCTCCGAGTGCAAGTGATCCACAGCAGGTGTTTCGAATTCTTGGGGAGGATCCAGGTTATAGGTTCTAGGATGGTGTCCGTATAATAGGAAGAAGGGAGTCTTCCCGGTTCCAGAATGAGTCAAATTGTTGTAAGCGTATTCAGCGATCCAAAGAATATCCTTCCAAGGGTTTTCAGTTTGTTGGAGCATGCAACGTAGATATTGCTCTAGAGTCTGATTTGTCCTCTCGGTTTGTCCGTCAGTTTGGGGATGGTGACTGGTTGAAAGTCTTACATCAATTTGGGCTAGACGACAGCAACTTCGCCAAAAGTGGGAGATGAATTGACTTCCCCTATCGGAGACCAAAACCGAGGGAAAACCGTGTAACCGAACGATGTTTTCTAAGAATTCTCGGGCCAATATTGAAGCTGAAGGTAGGCCCTTCAGGGGAATGAAGTGAGCCATCTTCGAGAATAGATCCACGACTACTAAAATGGTATTATACCCTGAGCATGGAGGTAAGTCCGTGATGAAATCCATGGACAGGGTATGCCATGGACAGGGAGGGATGTCTAATGGGTGTAATAGGCCGGCTGGTTTCTCCTTCTGACTTTTATTCTGGGCACACACACCGCAGGAGATTACAAAGTCTCTAATATCCCTCTTCCATGATGGCCACCAGAAATGTCTTTTGATCTTTTCCATGGTTTTGGTAATGCCAGGGTGACCCTCCATTAGAGAGTCGTGATAACAGGAGATTACTTGTTTTTGTATTTTCTCACAGGGCAAGTACAATCGTCCTCGGAAATATGGTAGGTCTTGATCCACTGAGAATTCTTTTCTCTTTAATTGCCAGTCCTGCAAATCGGCCGGGGTTAGGAGTGATTTGACTGTAGTCTTGATGTCTTCAAAGGATTGAGCGCTGACCAAACCCAAAATCCTTTGTTCTGGGATTATGGGTATTGGTTCTGGATTGGTCAAATGTTCATCTACTCCCATCCGGGAGAGAGCATCTGCCTTTCCGTTTTTACTGCCTGGTCGATAAGTAATTATAAAGTCAAACTCAGCCAGAAACAGAGCCCAGCGAAGCTGTCTGGAAGACTGAGCTTTGGCCGTCTTTAGATATTGTAAATTGCGGTGGTCAGTCATTACGGTGACTGTGTGTCTGGCTCCCAAAAGATAATGCCGCCAGGCTTTAAAGGCCGATCTGATAGCTAAAAGTTCCTTGTCTGTAATTGAATAGTTGATCTCGGGAGCCGAGAATTTGCGGGACCAAAAGGCTACAGGATGTAATTGGTGTGTGACCGGATCTCTTTGTGATAAAACTGCCCCCATAGCAAGACTAGAAGCATCCGTTTCCACGATGTAGGGGAGTTCTGGGCGAGGATGTTTTAGAACAGGTGCAGAAATGAATTTAGCTTTTAAGTCCTGAAAAGATTGTTCTGCTTCAGTAGACCACTCAAAACGTTTGTTCTTCTTTAACAGAGCAGTGATGGGCTGGACTATCCGAGAGAATTCAGGAATGAATCTGCGGTAAAAGTTAGCGAAGCCTAACATGCTTTGAACTCCTTTTACAGAGGTTGGTGATGGCCACTTAATGATTGCATAGACTTTCTTTGAATCCATATGGACTCCGTTAGGTGACCATATGAATCCCAGGAACTCCACTTCAGTTATGTTGAAAACGCATTTTTCAAGCTTAGCAAAAAGGTTATGTTGACGCAATCTCTCGAGAACCTCTTTGACGTGTCTCTGGTGTTCCTCTTCAGATGATGAATATACGAGGATGTCATCAATGTAGACAACAACACACACATCTATGAGTTCTCTAAGGACATCGTGCATAAAATACTGGAAAGCGGCAGGAGCGTTACAAAGTCCAAAGGGCATTACTTGATATTCGAACAGCCCATACTTGGTGCGGAATGCCGTCTTCCATTCATCGCCCTCTTTTATTCGTACCAAGTGGTAGGCTCCTCTGAGATCCAACTTTGTATAAATACATGCGTCTTTGACTTGGTCCAGGAGTTCAGGGATCAAAGGTAACGGGTATCTGTTTTTAACGGTGATTTGATTCAGGGCGCGGTAATCTATGCAAGTCCTAAGGTCTCCTTCCTTTTTCGGAACGAAGAACAAAGCCGAGGAAGCTGGAGATTTTGAAGGACGGATAAACCCGTTAGCTAGGTATTGGTCCAGATATTGTCTGAGGTGAAGATTCTCTGGCTCGGTGAGGGCATAAATCCTACTGCAAGGAGGAGTTGTTCCGGGTATCAGGTCTATTTGACAGTCGTAGGACCTATGAGGAGGCAGGGTGTTAGCTTGGTCCTTCCGAAAGACGTCTTGGAATTCCTGGTATTCGGGAGGTAATTTGGGAACCTCGGAAGAGATCGCTGCCAGTGAAACATCAGGCCGAGGATAACAAGTGGTAAAACATTCTGGAAACTGAACCGTCTTTGCTCGCCAATCGATCTGAGGATTGTGCTTCTCTAACCAAGGAATTCCCAGAATGATCTGGAACCGAGGGGCCTTGATCACATCGAACACGATTTTCTCCCGGTGTCCATCTTGGCTCACTAACGTCACTTCTTGGGTGGCATGCGTTACTGGTCCGGAGGCTATCTCCGTGCCATCCACTGTAGTAATGACGTCTTTTACTGCCTTAGGGACAAGAGGTAGATTCATCCTTGATACCATTTCACGGTCCACATAATTACCGATTGCTCCGCTGTCGATGTAAGCTTCAATTGCATGCAAACGATCCGGATGTTCTGGGCTAATGAGGACCATAGGCACCACGAAATGCGAGGTCACGGGACAGATTTTAACGCTCGGCAAGAGGACCTCTACACGTGTCGGGCTAGGTCGTTTCCCTGCTCAGAATTTTGGGTACAGGTATCTGCGACTCCTACAGCCTTCTTAGCTGGTTTTACTGGGCAGTCTCGAAGAAAGTGCCCCGAGTTTCCGCAATAGAGGCATAATTGCAGCTGTCTTCTTCTATCCCGCTCCTTTTGCGTTAAAGGTCCTTTCATGCCCCCTAATTGCATGGGTTCCACGGTGTCGGCTCCCCTAGTAGAGTTCTGTGGTTTAGAAAATATTCGGGTATCAAATTTGGAACGATCAGCCTTCCTGTTCTGTAATCTGTGGTCCAATTGGACAACTAAGTCAATATAGTCTGAGCATTCTTGTGGAGGATTCACAATTTGAGCTAACACATCCTTGAGCTCTCCACGCAGGCCTCTGTAGAAAAGCGTTATTCTTTTATCCTCCGGCCATTGAGTTTCCACTATAAGTCTGTTGAATGAGGCAATATAAGTCAAGAGGTCTTGATTACCCTGTCGTAACGAAAGGAGTTCATTGTCCAAGGCCTGCCCTTGGGCATGTCTTGCGAACAGTTTCTCCATGCTGGACTGGAAGGCCTGAAAATCATGAAGGACCGGATCATCCTGAGTGACCAAAGGGATCGACCAATCTGCGGCACTGCCACTGAGATAAGAAAGCACGAAAGCCACCTTGGTCTGGTCTGTTGGAAAGGCAGCTGGGCGACATAAGAAGTGTAGGCGGCACTGGTTGATAAACACTGCAAATTTCTTTGGGTCACCAGAAAAGCGTTCGGGTGGAGCCAAAGGCACATTACCGGGTAGATTGATTTGCACTGGATTTGAGGATGCTGAAGGATAACTTACTCCTGGAGCGGGCAAAGGAGTCTGTCCTGCCTGCGTTTGTAGTAATTGCCTAGCGAGGTCCTCCGTTCGCTCCTTGGATATTATCAGCTCTCTTCTCAAAGAGTTCGTTTCTTGACGCGCTGCATGTACCTCTGCTCTTAGTTCCCCCAGCAACCGGGCCAGTTGGTCTGTGTCCGAGGTTTCCATTGCGCCTGGGTAGGAGTTTTGTGGTGGGCTTCGCGTTCTGTAACGCTCACCTGATTCCCACGGAGGCGCTGGTCTAGGCAGGAAGGTGTCTGTGACTCGAAAGGTGATGTGCAGGACTCGATTGGCTTCTGGGGGCTGAGCCTCTTCGCACTGTGTGTCGAACTCGAAGGGTGAGATTTCTGCAGGTGAAAGAATATATGGGGTTAAAGATCTGGGCAATTGAGTCTCTCTCTCTCTCTCTCTCTCTCTCTCTCTCTCTCTCTCTCTCTCTCTCTCTCTCTCTCTCTCTCTCTCTCTCTCTCTCTCTCTCTCTCTCTCTCTCTCTCTCTCTCTCTCTCTCTCTCTCTCTCTCTCTCTCTCTCTCTCTCTCTCTCTCTCTCCCCCCCCCCCCCCCAAGCTTCTCCGTAGAGCCCCCAGGTCAACGTGCTCACCTTAGATAGGTGAATGCTGGACTCTCCATCTGCGTCTGGTGCAGGGTGCCGTTGCCAGTTATTTCACTGGGTGAAACGTAGGCCTCTTAACATCAGAGGATCGCAACCGCCGTTAACAGCACGAGCGGTGAGTTTCCGGACACCTTTTCGTCCAAATAGTCTTTAGGTGCGTGGACACGTAAGTATTGAACAGGGCTCGGAATAATACTTTCTTCTATTTGTTTTGCAGGGCTCTTGTGTTAGAAGATGGAATGAAGAGCGCCAAAGCCTTGGAAAGAAGCGCTTGGAAATGCGTAAGTAAATGCAAGCGCTTTAACTCTCTTTCCTTCACAGCTGTGAGTTCGTGCTGAAGAGATGCTGGAAAACGCCGGAGTAGTTGCAGGCGCTTTATTGTGGCGAGCGCGATGGGCGTAAGTAAATACCTGTCTAATGTCTCTTCTTTTGTCTTTCAGATGCTGGGTTGCAGCTTTGAAAACATCTGGGATTCGCGGATTGCCGGTGAGTAATAACTATGCTTTTGTCTCCACAGGCGGAGGTGTAGCGTGAAGAAATGGTCGCTGCCGATGGACCAGGTAAGGAATGCGTTGCATGTGAAGTCGCCGTGCTAACCTGTTGTTTCTTGTCTTTTACAGGTGCTGCTGAAGACTGGATACTGGAATGGTAAGTATTGTTCTTGCAGGTACAGGATCGGAAGAAGAAAGCTGGAACAGACTCGGTGAGCGTTCTGCTGCAGATGCAGAATAACGCGAAGCACGCTTCATCAATCGGGTGTGGTTTAAATAGCCTAGGAGTGATGAGGCGTCTTCCTCCATGGCCCCGCCTAGGTAAGAAAAGAGTTCCTGTTCCAGAAGAGTTCCAGTGTTGTATCCAGGGTGTGGAGCTTGCCCCACCCAGGTAAGAAAATAGTTCCGGCTTACAGAGGATTCCTATGTAGCTGGTAAGTAAGCAGCATGGTCTGCTGCAGGTAAGTCCACCCAAGCATCTTCACACATATTATGAGCCCGGCGCTTCCAGTGCCGGGACCGATGGCTTTGATGAGCCTGGTGCCACCGGCGCCAGGACACGGTCCAAAAGGTCCCAGTGGGGACCGGCTGGTGCCTAGGCTTAGGGGCCTGCTTCCAAGGACGTTGGGCTGGTCCTGGCTCCTTGGAAGCAGTGATCATGACAGCACCCCCCCCCCCCCCTCAAGGCCCCTCCTAAGCGTGTCTTCTCCGGGGGTTTTGGCTAGTCGGGGTGATTCAGATGGAATTTCTTGACCAGACGAGGTGCGTGGACATATTCTGAGGGTTCCCAAGACCTTTCCTGGGGGCCGTATCCTTTCCAATCAACCAGGTAATATAATTTAGATTTGGAGATTTTGGAGTCTAGGATGTTCTTTACTTCGAATTCAAGTTCTCCTTCTACCAAAACAGGTTCTGGGAGTTCAGTCAATCGGGTTTCTGGTTGTACTGGTTTTAATAAGGAGACATGAAATACTGGATGTATTTTCATATGCGCAGGTAATTCCAATTTGACAGCCACCGGATTAACTATGGCAGAGATGAGATAGGGTCCAAGGTATCTCGGGATGAAGGTGCGGGGTCCTTTTAGAGGCAGGTGCTTAGTGGATAACCAGACCTGGTCTCCTACTGCGTAGTGAGGGGCCTCCTTACGGTGTCGATCTGCTCCTTTTTTGAATTGAGCTTTAGCTCTTTGCAGATGGGCAGTGGCTTCCTTAAAAGCACGAGTGATCTCCGAGTGCAAGTGATCCACAGCAGGTGTTTCGAATTCTTGGGGAGGATCCAGGTTAGAGGTTCTAGGATGGTGTCCGTATAATAGGAAGAAGGGAGTCTTCCCGGTTCCAGAATGAGTCAAATTGTTGTAAGCGTATTCAGCGATCCAAAGAATATCCTTCCAAGGGTTTTCAGTTTGTTGGAGCATGCAACGTAGATATTGCTCTAGAGTCTGATTTGTCCTCTCGGTTTGTCCGTCAGTTTGGGGATGGTGACTGGTTGAAAGTCTTACATCAATTTGGGCTAGACGACAGCAACTTCGCCAAAAGTGGGAGATGAATTGACTTCCCCTATCGGAGACCAAAACCGAGGGAAAACCGTGTAACCGAACGATGTTTTCTAAGAATTCTCGGGCCAATATTGAAGCTGAAGGTAGGCCCTTCAGGGGAATGAAGTGAGCCATCTTCGAGAATAGATCCACGACTACTAAAATGGTATTATACCCTGAGCATGGAGGTAAGTCCGTGATGAAATCCATGGACAGGGTATGCCATGGACAGGGAGGGATGTCTAATGGGTGTAATAGGCCGGCTGGTTTCTCCTTCTGACTTTTATTCTGGGCACACACACCACAGGAGATTACAAAGTCTCTAATATCCCTCTTCCATGATGGCCACCAGAAATGTCTTTTGATCTTTTCCATGGTTTTGGTAATGCCAGGGTGACCCTCCATTAGAGAGTCGTGATAACAGGAGATTACTTGTTTTTGTATTTTCTCACAGGGCAAGTACAATCGTCCTCGGAAATATGGTAGGTCTTGATCCACTGAGAATTCTTTTCTCTTTAATTGCCAGTCCTGCAAATCGGCCGGGGTTAGGAGTGATTTGACTGTAGTCTTGATGTCTTCAAAGGATTGAGCGCTGACCAAACCCAAAATCCTTTGTTCTGGGATTATGGGTATTGGTTCTGGATTGGTCAAATGTTCATCTACTCCCATCCGGGAGAGAGCATCTGCCTTTCCGTTTTTACTGCCTGGTCGATAAGTAATTATAAAGTCAAACTCAGCCAGAAACAGAGCCCAGCGAAGCTGTCTGGAAGACTGAGCTTTGGCCGTCTTTAGATATTGTAAATTGCGGTGGTCAGTCATTACGGTGACTGTGTGTCTGGCTCCCAAAAGATAATGCCGCCAGGCTTTAAAGGCCGATCTGATAGCTAAAAGTTCCTTGTCTGTAATTGAATAGTTGATCTCGGGAGCCGAGAATTTGCGGGACCAAAAGGCTACAGGATGTAATTGGTGTGTGACCGGATCTCTTTGTGATAAAACTGCCCCCATAGCAAGACTAGAAGCATCCGTTTCCACGATGTAGGGGAGTTCTGGGCGAGGATGTTTTAGAACAGGTGCAGAAATGAATTTAGCTTTTAAGTCCTGAAAAGATTGTTCTGCTTCAGTAGACCACTCAAAACGTTTGTTCTTCTTTAACAGAGCAGTGATGGGCTGGACTATCCGAGAGAATTCAGGAATGAATCTGCGGTAAAAGTTAGCGAAGCCTAACATGCTTTGAACTCCTTTTACAGAGGTTGGTGATGGCCACTTAATGATTGCATAGACTTTCTTTGAATCCATATGGACTCCGTTAGGTGACCATATGAATCCCAGGAACTCCACTTCAGTTATGTTGAAAACGCATTTTTCAAGCTTAGCAAAAAGGTTATGTTGACGCAATCTCTCGAGAACCTCTTTGACGTGTCTCTGGTGTTCCTCTTCAGATGATGAATATACGAGGATGTCATCAATGTAGACAACAACACACACATCTATGAGTTCTCTAAGGACATCGTGCATAAAATACTGGAAAGCGGCAGGAGCGTTACAAAGTCCAAAGGGCATTACTTGATATTCGAACAGCCCATACTTGGTGCGGAATGCCGTCTTCCATTCATCGCCCTCTTTTATTCGTACCAAGTGGTAGGCTCCTCTGAGATCCAACTTTGTATAAATACATGCGTCTTTGACTTGGTCCAGGAGTTCAGGGATCAAAGGTAACGGGTATCTGTTTTTAACGGTGATTTGATTCAGGGCGCGGTAATCTATGCAAGTCCTAAGGTCTCCTTCCTTTTTCGGAACGAAGAACAAAGCCGAGGAAGCTGGAGATTTTGAAGGACGGATAAACCCGTTAGCTAGGTATTGGTCCAGATATTGTCTGAGGTGAAGATTCTCTGGCTCGGTGAGGGCATAAATCCTACTGCAAGGAGGAGTTGTTCCGGGTATCAGGTCTATTTGACAGTCGTAGGACCTATGAGGAGGCAGGGTGTTAGCTTGGTCCTTCCGAAAGACGTCTTGGAATTCCTGGTATTCGGGAGGTAATTTGGGAACCTCGGAAGAGATCGCTGCCAGTGAAACATCAGGCCGAGGATAACAAGTGGTAAAACATTCTGGAAACTGAACCGTCTTTGCTCGCCAATCGATCTGAGGATTGTGCTTCTCTAACCAAGGAATTCCCAGAATGATCTGGAACCGAGGGGCCTTGATCACATCGAACACGATTTTCTCCCGGTGTCCATCTTGGCTCACTAACGTCACTTCTTGGGTGGCATGCGTTACTGGTCCGGAGGCTATCTCCGTGCCATCCACTGTAGTAATGACGTCTTTTACTGCCTTAGGGACAAGAGGTAGATTCATCCTTGATACCATTTCACGGTCCACATAATTACCGATTGCTCCGCTGTCGATGTAAGCTTCAATTGCATGCAAACGATCCGGATGTTCTGGGCTAATGAGGACCATAGGCACCACGAAATGCGAGGTCACGGGACAGATTTTAACGCTCGGCAAGAGGACCTCTACACGTGTCGGGCTAGGTCGTTTCCCTGCTCAGAATTTTGGGTACAGGTATCTGCGACTCCTACAGCCTTCTTAGCTGGTTTTACTGGGCAGTCTCGAAGAAAGTGCCCCGAGTTTCCGCAATAGAGGCATAATTGCAGCTGTCTTCTTCTTTCCCGCTCCTTTTGCGTTAAAGGTCCTTTCATGCCCCCTAATTGCATGGGTTCCACGGTGTCGGCTCCCCTAGTAGAGTTCTGTGGTTTAGAAAATATTCGGGTATCAAATTTGGAACGATCAGCCTTCCTGTTCTGTAATCTGTGGTCCAATTGGACAACTAAGTCAATATAGTCTGAGCATTCTTGTGGAGGATTCACAATTTGAGCTAACACATCCTTGAGCTCTCCACGCAGGCCTCTGTAGAAAAGCGTTATTCTTTTATCCTCCGGCCATTGAGTTTCCACTATAAGTCTGTTGAATGAGGCAATATAAGTCAAGAGGTCTTGATTACCCTGTCGTAACGAAAGGAGTTCATTGTCCAAGGCCTGCGTGTAAATACTATGATCTGGTTCTTATTTTCCCCGTCAGAAAGATAAATCAGATCCAATAACACTGTTGGTCTATCCCCTCCCTCACGGGGGCAGATTTCTGCTTTGGAGATATAAAGTTCACCATCCCATCACTACTTCCACAAATGATACATTCCTTAATTACCTCTATCAAGCTGTATTTGCTGAATAACAATACCAACAGCACCTTCAGATTCCAAAACTAAGTTATTCAATTTGGTATCCGATCGAACATTTTTGGCCACTGGTACAGCTGCCATTTCAGCAAAAGATTTTGCTTCCACGTTTACCATTCTCATATCTCCAGGGGTTTGTGTCATATTATCCACCATGGATACACCATTCGTTTGGCCCACTACTAGTGCAGACACAGCTTCACAGTTAAATCACAGTCCCTCCACTTTGTTCATTTTGCATAGGTCTGTCATTGTTGCACTTAAGTTCCCCAATTCACAATGCGTCTGCTCGTGACCCTTGTCTAGCAGATTGAGAATTCTTGATAAGACCAGAAAATCAGTCCCAAAACCAGGGACTTCACGAGCACAAAGATCAATTTCTTTCTCTTGACTAGCATATTCGAGACCATCCTCTCTAGCGAGGATTCCTGTTTGTTCAAATTGGTTAATCTGTTCATTGAGATTAATAAATGGGTTTTTTTGGGCTGGGGGATCGGTGGTATAAACAAGGTGCTTGTTCTCGTGATTAAATTCACTTGGTCTTTTGTTATTATACAAGTCAGCATCAGTACTACCACCTGAGAATGAGTAAAAACCTCTTCTTCTGTACTGGAAGACTAAACATATGAACATCTTCTCTTCCAAGCGCTCGTTTGGACACAGGGGTAGATGGCCCCAAAGAGAATCTCATCCTCTTTCCTACTTCAGCTTCCAGTTTTGAGCAATCATTCAATCCACCCATATTGATTTCATTATTCCCTTCAAGTCCACCTTTTTACTCAACCACTCCTCATTTTCAACATCTGTCTGAATTGTAATGTCAGGAATGGCGAGGTCCTTTACTTCCTTAACATTGTATTTGATAGGGGATGATACTAGATTTATGGGTGTCCTTCCTTTATGTGCTCAACTTTGTTAACAACCAAGGTTCCCTCACCCTCTCCATTCATACTCAGACTGAGGTATCGAAACCGAACTGAATTCACTACATTCAAAGTTTACAACCTCATCTTGTGATGTTGACTGGTTTACCAGCTGTTCACTTGGGAACCTCAGCATTTCCACATGACTCAGTACCCCCGTAAGTTTCCTTCCACTCCTAAGCCATTTGACCATATTGACCATCACACACCCAATAAATCGAGAGAAGGTTCAACAAAAATAACGTCATCATCTGTTATTTTCACTTTTTAAAGCAACAATATCACTACAGTTCTTAAAGCAGTAGAATTACTATAGCAGCCTCCTAATAAAGTCCACAAAACATTAACAATATTCAGAAAAGAACCCCAGTTTGTGCTTTCAAAACCACCTTAGTCCCTTCCAAAAACACTTACGATGGCACTTCCGATGCGTGCGCCCCTCACTAATTATGGACAGCCAGGAGCGAACGTTGGCGGGTGGGTGAGCAGAGCCAAAAGGAAAGCTGTAATCGGAGAAAAATAGACTCAGGTAAGCAACACGAGAACTATAAATCAAGTACCGCGAGCCGCGCTGAGCCACTAGGTACTAACACAAAGTCCATAAAATGTTCATTTACTTGGGCAATGAAGTCCAATGCCATGTTACGGCAGGGAGTAACCAAATAGCTGCTTCTTGCAGACAGCGATGTTTCCACTGAGCAAAAGACAAGAGTCTGCTCCAGCCTAACAGCCACTTCCGATGCTGACATTAAGACAGAGATCATTGGAAGTGCGCCATGACCGGATAGCAGACAGGCAGTCAGGGATGATGGGGGTGGAGGAGGAAGAAGAGGTGGAGGGGAGCTTTAAGAAGAGCTGTGCATCATCTACGTAACACAAGGTGAAGAGAGAAGGCAGAGATTAGGTGAGCAAGAGGATCAGGGTAGATGTTGAAGAACCAAGGTGAGAGGATAGAGCCTTGTGGAACACCACAAGTTGAGGGAGAGGTGGAGGAGGAGAAGGAGCCCAAGATCACCTGGGAGGGGTGGTCAGTGAGGAAGGAAGTCAACCAATCCAGTGCCTGGTGTGAGATGCCAAGGCTATCTTGGAGCCATTTATGAGGATAGAATGGTTGACCGTGTCTAAGGCGGAAGAGAGGGCAAAGGGAATGCAAACAATGGGCGAGTTAGTTAAGATTTGAGAGCAGTTCTTCACGGGTGTTCAGCAGAACAGTTTCCATGCCTCTGGATGCTCTGAATCCAGATTGATGGTTATGTACACAACCAACAAGCTCAGTGTGTTGGGTCATTTGGGGGAAGACCAACTTCTCCAGAAGTTTCCCAAGGAAGGTGTAGTTGGGGATAGGGCGGTAGTTGGCTGGGCACGAGGGGTCGGCAGAGGGCTTTTTAAAAAATGTTGAAGCGTGTGCACAAGGGAGTGCTGGAGCGGAAAGGAAAGAGCTAGAGTGGTTGCAGGAGTCCATGAGAGCTGGTGTCCTTGATGGTTCTGGAAGAAGAGGGAGACAACTGTTTGGATGAGACCTTCATAGACTACTCTAGTGACCTCATCTGCTGAGAGGAGAGAGTGAGTGGGGGAGAGGCCAAGGGAGGCGGGTGGTCAGGGAGGAGGGGAAGGAAGAGAGCAAGAGGTCAGAATATCCTGTGCTTTGGAGGAAAGGTGGGTGGCCAGTGCAGTACAGAGGGCCTGGGAAGGAATAGGTGAGGTAGAGACTGCAGATGGATTGGCTATTTCTTGCTGAGTTCAGCCATGTTAGTGGCTCCAGAGATGCAGGCATGGATGTGGACCCTCTTTTTGGAGCAGGTTGGGAGACGGTATTGCCTTTGCAGCAGGTGACAGGCCAGTTTGTCAGAGGATGAGCCCGAGGTGTGCCACTTCCGCTCAGCAGCTCTACATTTGCACTTCAGAGCAGAGTCGTACCAACTGTTATGCTTGGAGGCAGGTTTCAGCTGGATCCTCACGACAGGGGCAAGAGTGTTAGTAATAGTGAGATGAAGATTGCCAAGGACAGAGTCAGTGGGAGAGGCAATAGGGGGGATGAGGGTAGAGGCAAATGCAGCAACTGACACTCGCGTCATTGGTCGGATGACCGTGAAGGAGGCTGGCAGTGCTGGGGGAGGCTCGATCAGGGGGCTGAGTGGTCCCAAGTGGCAAGAGAGAGTGTGGTCAGACCAGGAGGGGGGGGTTGGAGGACGGAAGATCATTGTCAATGGTCGCATCAAGAGTGTGTCCGGCAGAGTGAGTAGGTCTGGAAGGGAGAATAGTGAGGGAGGGAGGTACAGATATCACATAAGAGTGTGGAGGCCGAGACGTTGGAGTTGAGGTGGATGTTGAAGTCTTCAAGGAGGAGTTTAGAGGTAGAAGTTGGGAGAGGGGAGGAAAAGTTGGCCCATTCAGATAGTAAGAGAGACAGGACCAGGGGGCTGATGGATAGTGGCAACGTAGAGAGAGGGTGTTGGAGAGATGCCAAGTTTGCAGACGAGGCTTTCAAAGGAGGAGTAAGGCTGGGTGGGTATGAGAGAGGTAGGGACCCACTCAGGCAAGATCAGGGCTACTCCACCACCAGATCGGTTGGCTCTAGGCTTGGAGATGATTTTGTAGCCATCAGGGAGGAGGGAGTCAAAGGCAGTGACTGAGCTAGCATGGAACGATGGCTCTGTGAGAGCAAGAAAATGGTGATCCATGTTTTCAAAAAGGAGGCAGATGTCAGAAGAATGTTTGACAACAGATCGAGCTTTCAGAGTGTCTAAGTGGAGTAGCCCTGAGTAGTCAAGCAGTGAAAAGTCCCAGCCTCCGAACGGGGCATGGGCTTCTACTCCAGAATTTTCACCATAGAGAAGAACCACCAGGCTGGCCTGAGAGTTGTATTGGACCTTTCCACCCTGAACCTTTCTTTTCTGCTTCAAAAGTTCAAGATGGTTACCCCAGCACTTATTGCAGAGACACTGTGCAAGGGAGACTGGATGTGCTCCCTGGATCTGAAGGACGCATACCTGCACGTCCTGATTTGACAGCCCCATCGATCCTTCCTGAGGTTCTGGATCATGGGCTTTCTTTTTCAATGCAAGGTTCTCCCCTTTGGCCTCAATTCAGCCCCCAGGATCTTTACAAGGCTTATGAATGCAGTGGCAGCCCTTCTCAGGGCCCAGGGGCACCATGTATATCCATCCCTAGATGACTGACTCGTCAGGGCGAGATCTCCGGAGGCGGTCCAGCACACCTCCTCTTTCCTCATGACGACACAAATTGGTATTTTCCATCAATCTCAAGAAGTCCCAGCTGGAGCCAACGCAGAGCCTGGGTTTTCGGGGACTCATCTGGGATACAAGCTCAGAGTTTTTCCCTTGGAAGACAGGATTGCAGCCATCAAGAAGGCCACAAGCCATTTTCTCACCAGAGAAGTGACCTCAGCTTGGTGGTACCAGCACCTGCTGGGCCTAATGGCGGCATTTCTTCTGGCAGATCCTTACACAATGCTCAAAATGAGAACATTGCAGTTGCACTTCGTGGCCTTATGGAATCAGCAGCGGGGTTCCTAGGCAGATGTCAGTATGCCTCCAGTTCTCCACCGGGACCTGGCTTGGTGGAGCACGGACTGCAATCTGAGGATAGGCAGACCATTCAGTCAAACAACCCCACAGGTTACCATCACCACAGACTCTTCTCTGGAGGGCTGGGGAGCTACCCTGGACAACCACAGCGGCCATAGAGTTTGGTCCTTTTAGGAACAGAAGGCACATAAATGATCCTCATTCAGAGGGCCAACTCCACCAGCATGTATTATATCAATAAGCAGGGTGGCACCAGGTCCTCCCCTCTATGCGCTCTGGTGGTCAGCATGTGGGAATGGGCCATGGGGAATGACACACTTGACAGCAATCCACCTCCCGGGGGAATCAAACCTCGAGGCGGACAGGCTCAGCAGGTTGGGCGAGTACGATTACGAATGCCAATTGAACAATCCGGTCCTCCAGGGGATCTTCAGCAGATGGGGTTATCCACAGGTGGACCTCTTCGCCACATTGTACAACCGGAAGTGCCCTCAGTCCGCATCCTGGCAGGGTCAGGGTCCCGGTTCCCTGGAAGATGTGTTTGATACAGTGGAACAGAATGAACGCATATGCGTTCCCACCCACTCCCATGGTACACAAGGTGATCTGCAAGATAATGGAGTCCCGGCACCTTAGTCATTCTGCTAGTTCCTTGGTGGCCGGCGAGGCCATGGTTCTCGGAGCTGCTCAGCTTGTCGGGCCAACTTCAGTTTCACCGCCCACTGGCCCAGCTCATCTACTGTTCCAGCAGGGTGGAAGGGTCAACCACTCCGCCCACAGAAGTTAGTGCTTGCAGCGTGGTTCCCGAACAGGTCACATTAAAGTGCCTTTACCAGGCTAACCTGGACATCATACAGGGTGCCAGGAGCTATGCTACCAGGAGCCAGTACAAAAGCAAGGGGACTAGGTTTTGCCACTGGGCGGAGTCAAGGAGTTCGATCCTCTCACATGCTCATTGGGCGATGTACTCAGGAGTGCAAATCGACACATGCTGCACCTATTTGGCGGCCATCGGAGCCTTTCGGAACTCGGAGGAGGTATTTTCATCCTCCAACCCGGTGGTGAAAAGACATTTTGGCGGGCCTCACCAGGCTCTACCCGCCTATCACGAAGCCACACCCTGTGTGGGACCTTAATGTAGTGTTTGGCACCTTGGCGCACAAACCTTTCGAACCAATGGTGGTCAGGCTGGTCACCATCAAGACAGCCTTCCTGGGTGAGTCCCTAAAGCTCCCGGGACCGCCACACAAATCCTGTTCAAACAGCCTGCTATCCATGGTGTTACTGCTGCAAAATAACCCTGCTGAGAGCCACACACCTAGTGACCAGACGAACTGAAAACGAAGCCCGGAGCCTTCCACGTAACTGAGTTAAATTGCCAAGAAAGTTTCGTAGCGGTGTCGGCGAGCGAAAAGCAAGCTGGCCGTGGTCCACGTCCGGAGCCTTTGAGGCTGTGTAAGGGGGAGACGTGCCACATGAAGCGCCTGTGATGCGGCCTCCACCGTACCGGAGAAGGCTACAAGAAAGAACCTCCACGGGTGATCGTGTTGACCGCTGCCTGTCCCCGCCCGTGTGATACCCTGTACACATCTGCACCACTAGCGGGTGTTTGGCGACGGCGAACTGGGCCTTGGAGGTGGGTGCATGGGACCTGATCGAAGGCACACTGGAAAGGAGCTGCGCCGCCAACATCGTAGTGCCCGCACGGCCTGTGGTACAGCATGGGACAGGCGCAGACCTGCGACTGCCTCCGGACGTGAGATCCGGTGGCGCTGCGGTCCGGGAAGGTGCGGCGGGGCAAGCCCCATCTGGAGAACACGCGGTAAAGATCGGTGGGCCGCGGCTGGGCACGGCCTACACTTGCTGTGGAGCAACATCCATCGTGGCAACAACCCGCTGCACACAGCGTAAACGACCCTCCGCGTTGACTGTTATCAGCCGAGCACATGATGGGCAAAGATAAAGCCAGAAAGACAGTTACCCAAAGCAGAATCGATCAATACACTACAACACCAGCTGCGGCCTCCTCTGACCAAGAGCAGCTGCACAAAATGACGGAGGCTGAAAGCTCCATAGCCCTTAAGGATATCATGGCTGCAATAGCAGAATCGCGGGCATCCATGGAGCAAAAATGGATGCAATTAGCATGGAAGTCTTCCTTCTCCGGCATCACCTGCAAAAATTGACATCACGCACAGGGGAAGCTGAACAGCGCATTTCTGGAGCAGAAGACGGGCTACGAAACATGGAACAGCGTATGACCCAGGCCATGTCACGCATCAAAACATTGGTGAGCGAGTCGATGAGGGAGAGGGTCAATCTAGGCGCAACAATGTCTGCATACTGGGCCTGTCAGAAAAAGCGGTAGGGCCGTGCATGGAAATATTCTTAGAACAATGGCTCTCTGACCTGTTCGAACCCAAATCATTCTCAACATTTTTCTCCATTGAACGGGCCCACCTACACCTACACCTACACCTACACCAGGCTTACCACCGCATACGGTGATTGCAAAACTGTTGAATTACAGGGATTGTGATGCATTACTGCAAATGGCCCGCACGAAGGGAACGATCGCACACAACGGTTCTCGCATCGCCTTCTTTCCAGACAACACTAGGGAGGTCCAGAGGGCACGTCAATCCTTTGACCAACTCAAGAAACGCCTCCAAACCAAGAACGTGAAATATGGCCTTCTCTTCCCAGCGCAGCTTAAAATATACCACCAAGGCACTACGGTGCATTTTACAGATCCAAAGGACACATGGAGATGGGTAGAACAACACATTGAAGGCGACTGGGGGGTAGCGAGATCGAGAAACAACCGCAGGCCCAGACCACCGCCCGAGTGGGGATTGCCTGCCCTGCCACCAATAGAACGAGATCTGGACCCACCGCTGCCGCCGGTAGAAGATCGCTGAAGGCACAAAACAGAAAAAGGTACCATCCTAATCTGCCGGGAACCCATTTATAGCATTCTGTTAGCTCAACAAAAGACACATCACGCAGTTCTGAGCCCCATGTATAGACTTAAGTTTGAGCAGTCCAGGGGATAGGGAAAGTTCCCCCAGGACACCCCCCCCTCCAGACACTCAGACATTCCAGTCTATTGTGAGCTTATGTTTTAGAGTGAGCAGGTTGTCAATTTGACAGCTGCTAAATGTTGTTCGGGCGACAGAAACTTCAAGTTGGGTGGACTGTAGGGTGGGGGGGTATGTTAGGTTTTCTTTTTTAGTTCTGTTATTTATGGGTCTACCGAGCAAGGCACAACTCCTCAAAGGGGGGAAAACACACAATGACAACACAAGCATGGCCCCACTGGGGATAACGTATCCCGTAAGCGACCCCCTGTGCTCCCTCATGTTTGCACAGTCGACAGCAGTAGCCAGATGGCACGAGTCACTCATGGTGCATGTTATGATGTGTGACACTCCCACCCCAAGTTGTCATGGCCTCACATAGCAACACTACTAGAACGCTCCGGTTCATGACATGGAATGTCAATGGGCTAGGTACCCTTATAAAGAGACGTTTGGTCATGCAATTCCTAAACGGACACAAGCCAGATGCAGTATTCCTAACCGAAACGCACTTATCAGGCACAGAATGCAATCTGTTTAAGCGCACAAATTATCGAACTGCAATACACGCTGGCTTCACTAGGGGCTCAAGGGGCGTGCTCATACTAATACATAGTATTATGCCAACTATGCCAAGGAAAGAAATTGGATTACCAAAAAAGAATTTGAATTCCTGACCAACAACCAAGGGAGGGTACCTACCATCTATGCCCTCCCCAAGATTCACAAGAATAGCGTTAACCCACCCGGCCGACCGGCCGACCCTATCTGGGTGTGGTTCGATCCTTGAACCAGTTTGTAAATTCATAGATTTCTTTCTGAAACCCATGAGTGTCCTGACCCACACATTTATCAGACACCACCCACACCATCCAAACCTTCGAAGACCTACCTTTTGATCCGACATTACACTTGCTAGTAACTATGGACATCAAATCCTTGTATGCAAGCATACCGCAAGGTGAGGCAACTGAGTGTATGAGGAGACAATTGATTAAATATGACCTCCAGAACAGAGTCACAGTTCCTTTCATTATCGAGTTACTATCACTGGCCCTTAGCAAAAACTATTTCGATTTTGACGGTCAGTTCTATCTCCAGACAAAAGGAACGTCAATGGGCGTGATCTTTGCGCCGAGTCTAGCTGTCCTCTTTATGTCAGAGTTTGAGGAGATTAACATTCTTGCTGAAAACAACCCATTCAAAAGTCGGATACACCAATGGAAGAGATACATTGACAACTTTCTCTTCATATGGGAGGGCACAAAAGATACTCTTGACAACTTTATAGTGTGGTTCAATAATGTGAACACCGATATTCAATTCACTATGGAATCCAGTGAGATTATGGTTAACTTCCTGAATTTGGAAATAAGACACAAAGAAGGAAGGATAAAATGTAACCTTTTTCGCAAACCAAGCGATAGAAACACTCTTCTCCATTTTTCCAGGGACCACCAAAGACATCTTAGAGAGAACCTTCTGTTGGGTCAGTTTTTAAGAATCAGAAGAAATTGTACTGACATTGAAGATTTTTATCAACATGCACAGGATCTAGATAACGGATTGACCCAGAGAGGATATCCACGTCACATAATCTCCAGATCTAAAAAACGTGCCAGATTCTATAATAGGGAGGCCCTACTGACACCTGTAATAAAAACCCCGGACTCCAAAACTAGGACCATCTGTGTTATCACACACAGGACCCATTCCCAAAAAATACGAAAACTAATTTCCAAATACTGGCCTCTGACTCGACTTTGCCTCCAGGATGAGCCAGTGCCCAGATTTGCCTACAAATATGGCAACAACTTAAGGGATCACTTTGTTCACTCCAGATTTGTTAAACCGGCACCTAGAGTGGGCCTATGGAATCTGACGAGTGCTGTGGGCCATTTCGCGTGCGGTAACTGCACAGCCTGTACATTTACAAGAAAGACAAAAGAGTTTGTGGTAAATGGAAGACCATGGACCCTTCGCAATCTTACGAATTGCAAAAGCAAACAAGTGGTGTATGTGATAGAGTGCTCTTGTGGCCTCAGATATGTGGGCCAGACGATGCGTGCAGCCCACATCAGAATCTGCGAACATCGTTCCAGAATTCGGTGATAAGCACCCCTTGTAAGCCACTATGTAGAATTTCACCATTCAGTTGACATCACCTGGTGGATTGTAGACATAGTTGTTCACTCCTCAAATGCCCTCGCGAGTCTCTTAGCAAAAGAAGCCCGATGGATTCACCGGCTTGACTCGTTTTGCAATGGCCTTAATGAAGAATTCATACCTCCTGTATGACTCCCCTGGCTTTCTGTACATGCGTACAGTTCTAATCTTGCCCACTGACCAAGCCTTCGCTCTCCTTTGGTCTATTACCATCCTCCTTGACCTGCCCTGGAGAGGATGTTGCTCTTTTTGCCTTTTTTCAGTCTCTCCCTAGCACACTGACTTGCTGTCTATCACAGCAGCTATATGGCTCTTTTCCCATGAGGGCTGCAATCACATTTGAGGCAGGCGCCCCTTTGGCTGATTTGCCCTTTGACCTGCTCTATCTCCCTTAGCGCCCCGGTGTCTGAAACATCCTCGCCCCCTTTGCTTGGAGCTTGGTTACCATTCTCCGTGATTTCCTCAGTTGGTTTTCACTCACCTCAGCTGTTCATCTCGCGCAGGCTCTACTGCGACATTCTCCACAGCATGACGCAGCATTTTTTCTTCTTCCTGCTGCCCCCATTCTTAAGGTATTGGTCATTACCTATACCTAAGGGACTGTTGCCCTTCTGACTCTTTTCAGTACCACCCTAGTATACTGACTCGCTGTCTATCATAGCAACAGCACGGCCCGTTTGCTCACCAGGGCCGTTTTTACTTTTGAGGCAGGAGTCCCGCCTCCTGCGCCATTGGCTCTCTCGCCCCACGATACGCTCCACTACTTTTCGAGATCTGGCACCTGACACACCCCCGCTCCCTCTGTTTGGAGCCAGGTTGCCATGACTACCTTCCTGTGACTTGCAAGCTGGCTTTAACCAGCTTCAGCTGCCCGTCTCGCGAAGGCTTTACTGCAGTTTTCTCCGCAGCATGACGCAGCAACTTTCTCCCAGTTGCCCGCTCCAGATACGGTAGCTTTTCCAGACAAGCGACTGCTGTTCTGTGAATGCACAGGTAAGCGCCCCTGGTCCACTCCCCCCCCCCCTTTTTTTTTTACATGCCACTTAGGGCCCCCGCCTTCATGGCAGGGCCAGATGCCACTTTCATTAGATGGTCTTCTACCATTACACACTTGAACAAATCATTCTGTCTGTAAATTTTATCCCCCCCTTTCTGGTCTATTTTGTCTTTCCACAGCACTACCTGTGCCGACAGATTTGATATGTGCTTCTCAGCCCGCCCCTGACTGCCCTATCTCCGGTCCAGTCTTTCCAGTCCAGCCCCATCTGGTACCTGTTCACCAGGTATACATTTTAACCTTTTGGTTTATGTGCACCCTATCATTTTAACAAATAATATTTTACTTTAGCTCATTGGTGCGTTTCACACGCGCCACACTTTACCCGCACTAGCATCTGCTCCCCCCTTTTCATTCGTGATTTGTGGTGCTGGACCCCTCGAGCAATTGTCTGTCAGCTCTTCGCTCTTTCCTACACATCTTTTTTTACCATTCTTTCTGACATCAACCACATTAATCGGTGCTCATCCTTATCAGGCACTTTGATGTTTTGCTTGTTTTTAGCCACACATTAATACTTCGCTTGTAGGTTTCTTTTGGATTTGCCTACCCCGTGATCCTTTCCCACAGACCTGAGGTCCCTCTTTTTCTCTCTATTCTTTCCCCCACAGTTGCTGTACTCCCTGTTCAGCATTCTGGAGCATTGGCCCAGGTCTTGTCCAACTGACTGCAACTATGAAGTAATGCAAGAATCCTAATATACCTGGAAAGTAGCACCACGGATTCTCCCTGTTCTCAATGTATACACAGGGTGAGTGATCCGTGTACTTATGACAGCAGTTAAAAGAATGCGATATTCCTCAGAATCTGTCCAAGAGAGTACTGTTTGTACAAACCATGTCCCACTCTTCTCTGCCCCCTTTAGGGAGAAACTATTATACTACATAATTCCTGCCCTCAGGAAGGCCTCAACTACCGATGCCCGTTTGGCACGCTGAAACTTGTTATCCATGTGTTTTGTTCCCTTCTTGTTTAGAAGAAGCTTTGGGAACAAGTCTATGATATTTCCTACACGTCGGCAGATAACCATATAAATCCTGTTGATTGAATAATCTCTCTTTTATCTACTAGGGTAATTGTTTATACACCCTGGGAGTACCTAGTCTGTAGGAAGAATTTACTTCCTGCTAGGTTATTCTCATTAAGTAAATCATTGAAAACTACAAAACTGTTCCTAGATGAATTTATGTATATATGATGAATGTTATGTTTTATGTCTTTTTCTTTTGTTTAATATTCTTATTTAACTTGTGTAACAAGCTATTTGAATAACAAAATATGTTCTGAATAATACATTTATTGCTTGTACTCTTAAGAACTTTTTCTTTGGTGTCCTCGTTCGTGACTTTCTTTGAAAGCACATACCTTGTTCTATTATGGAGATTCAACCAAAATAATTAACAGAAATTAGGACTGTCTTTAGCGTGGGTAGCTCTTTTGGTTTTTGTTTGAAAATACTAATACACAAAACACTCCCGGCTCCATTTATCCAGCATAACTCAGGACACATGTGGCAGATATGTATACATCACAGGGACACTATGGGAACAATCCATTGCAATGCTGGCAATCTACGTACCACCGACCATGCTAACCCCATTGCTCACTGATATCTAACCCCTGATCACCGGGGACACATCTGAAATTATGATTATGGGAGGTGACTTTAGCGAGGTCATGGACATAGAAATGGACCGCACACATGTCCGAGGCAGAAACCCCAGCATACGCACCAAACTGGCCACCTTTGTCAATGCCTTGGGCCTAAGGGATGTTTGGAGAGAGCTGTAGCCCGATAGCAGGGAATACTCCTTCCACTCTGGAGCACATGCCTCGCTTTCGAGATTAGACTACTTTTTTCTCCCTCTGGTGGACATACACAAGGCTAACAGGGCATGCCTACACCCTAGGTGAATCTCGGATCACTCCCCCCTGTCGTTCGATCTCCTCACCTCCAGACCGACTCCCCACCACCCCCCTGTGGTGGTGTCTCAATAACTACTACCTGGGCTTCCCGGATCTAGTGGAACAAATCGAAACAGCCACAAAATCCTACTTTGAAACAAACAAAGGAACGGTAGAAGACCCAGGAGTGCTATGGGAAGCATACAAGTCAGTGTTGAGAGGAGAAATCATCTCCTGGACCACTGCCCATAAATAGGCACACCTTGCTACTCCTCTACACGAGGCCGAGAGACAGGTAAAACATGCGGAAGAGAACCATCTGTCGCAGGATCGGCCCGAAACACAACGGGCACTCTTGCTCGCTCAGAAGCGTCTCCAAAATATAGCCCTAGATAATGCCAGACAAGCGCACAGAGCAATGCGCGCTAGGGTTTATGAAACCGGAGACAAGGCCAGCAAGATGCTCGCCTGGTTGGAGCGGAGGGACGAGGGGCACAGTCAAGTTAGACGGCTCAGCCGGAAGAATCTGACCCTCTGCTAACAGATCAGGAAATAGTGGGTGGCTTTGCCACCTTTTACGCTGACCTCTACAAAACACCTGCCTCCCCTCCAGAGAATACGATTCTAGCGGAAGTCACTCTCCCCACCCTGAACAACGAAGAACGGGAACTCCTCGAAAAAGAGATCTCGGAAGAAGAAATCGTGGCAGCCATGTCGGGGCTTCAATCAGGGAAGACACCAGGCCCAAACGGCTTCCCAGTGGAACTGTGGAAGAAAATAGGCCCAGGGGAGCTAGCCCCACATATGTTACGCATGTACCAAAGTGCCCGTGACCAGGGCTCTCTAGCTCCCGACCTTAGAGAAGCCACCATAATAGTGATTCCCAAAGCAGGCAAACCCCCCGACAAATGTACCTCCTATAGACCCATCTCTCTCATAAACAGCGAAACCAAGATCCTTGCGAAGGTGCTAGCTGACCGATTACAACAGGTCAACCCGTCTCTAATTCATCCAGATCAATGCAGCTTCATGGCACAAAGATCAACCCGCATGAATATCCACAGACTACACTCGGCCCTGGAGAGAAGAGGCACCCTCCAGAGCCCCCTCGCCGTATTTGCCATTGACTTTGAAAAAGCATTCGACTCAGTCTATTGGGAGGCGATTTGGGAAATAATGCACCGCATGGGTTTTGGGCCTCACTTCACGAACTGGGTCAAACTCCTTTACAGACTTCCAAGGGCCACGGTGAGGGTGAACGGCTGGAATTCAGACCCCTTTGTACTAGGTAGAGGAACCAGACAGGGCTGCCCCTTGTCGGCAATGATCTGTGCCCTAGCGATTGAACCCCTTGCAGTACTGCTGCGTACCACAGACGTGGAGCGGCTTTCACTGGGCAGATGACTGGGAAGATAGAGTCTCATTGTATGCAGACGACCTGCTGATATATTTAAAAGACCCGATTAACTCCTGTGCCGTAGTGACACGCTTGTTACAAAGATACGGCTCCTTTAGCGGACTGCGTGTTAACTGGACTAAGTCCATACTATTCCCACTGGGTAAGGTGACGAAACAATACCAACAAACGGCCCTTACCATATTGAACTGACACAATTCAGATTCCTGGGTATACAAATTACAAAAGACCTTAGGGAATATACACCCACAAACATGTACCCGATCATAACACGGTTTGCTGAAGATGTCCACCACTGGGTCTCCCTACCATTAACCCTACATTGCAGAGCAGCCCTTTTCAAAATGATGGCCCTCCCACGCTTCATGTATATATTGCAAAATGCCCCACTACATGTCCCATGGCGCGAATTCCACAAAATTGACTGTATCCTACGAAAACTGCTATGGAGTGGAGGACAGCCACGCATAGCACTTGCCACGCTCCAAAGATCGATATGGGAGGGGGGCTATAGGTCTCCCCAGACTACAAACATACTACTGGGCCAGCCAAATGGCGATTGTGAATGACATGCTGCACGGGGACACAACACTACCACATATCAGAGTGATAATCACAAGCGACTCCACCAAACCCCCCCTGGAACACTTATATCGAGAGGTGGGCCGAGTGACCCCCTCCAACCATGCTAACGCACATACCAAGAGTTTGGGCAGAAACACACAAATATGTGCATTGGGGGAACAAACTAACACCCATACAACCGCTGTGGAATAACAGGAACCTCCCAGAAGTAAGCAAACTCCCCAGATGGCCCAATTGGACACTGCATGGGATAGCAAAAATTGGAGATGTGATACGGGAGGGTGAAGTGATTCCATTCGACACCTTGGTGTCCCGCTTCCCCCCCCCCAGAACAATACCACTATACACAGTTAAACCACACACTGTTAACCCACCTTCCTGCCATGTGCGATTTGCCTGAATACACACCGATGGAACGTAATGTAGTTTCCGAACAAATTAAACATAATGTCACCTCTGTCATGTATAACGCCATCACCTCTTTCGCCACAACTGAACTGGCAAGTCTAAAGGCCAAATGGGAGCAGGAGGTGGGGGTAATCCAGGCGGAGGAGTGGATAACCGCTCTAATGTACCCCCGGGAGATAGCGATTTCATCTAGATTTAGACTCATACAGCTTAAAATCCTCCACCGAGTCTACTACCCAAGAGTGACACTCTTCCGCTGGGGCAGGATATTGGACTCAAACTGTTTGCGCTGTAAACGTGAAGAAGGTACCTTCTTCCATATTTTATGGGTGTGCGAGCATATTCAACGCTACTGGGCAAGCATGTTGCAATGAACTGTCAAAAATTCTAGGTAAAACATTCACCAGGCAACCAAAGCTTTTGCTGCTGGGGATAGAGGACGAAATTGAACTGACAAGATACGAAAAACTATTCATGTCAACTGCCACAGCAGTAACGAAGAGGAACATAGCACAATTATGGGGCTCGGAGGTGGCACCCACCCTCGAACAATGGGCCACGGTTATAGACATTTGTATTGCAATGGAGTACAGAGTTTAGGCTGCGAGAGGCTACCCTGGAAAAGCAAAGAGGATCTAGCAGAAATGGGAGGACTATCGATAACGTGTCCCTCTCCTACCAGATGACCGGAGTCTGTGAATACGTGTCAACTGTGCAGAGACTATTGTGCCGATACACGCCATAGATGTTTGCTCTTGTTTTACAATGACCCCTTCTTTTTCCTTTCCCTCTTTTTGCAGTTAGTTGTGAATGTTGTGTTTGGAGAGCTTCTTATACGGCTCTCCCAGTTGTTTTAATGTTTATTTAACCTTGTATGAAAATTCAATAAAATGTTTGATCCAAAAAAAAGACAGCCTTCCTGGTGGGTCTTGCGTCTGCACTCAGGGTCAGTGAAATTCCGGCATTAGTTGCTTCAGAACCTTACACTACTTTTCACAGAGAC
Organism: Ambystoma mexicanum; assembly: GCF_040938575.1. Taxonomy (NCBI): domain Eukaryota; kingdom Metazoa; phylum Chordata; class Amphibia; order Caudata; family Ambystomatidae; genus Ambystoma; species Ambystoma mexicanum. The sequence goes on along the minus strand of NC_090936.1, from coordinate 97,319,865 downwards.
AAGGTGGTCCTTAGAATGTACCTCACGTTCTTGCCTAAAGTGGTCTCTTTGTTCCATCTAAATGAGGATATAGCGTTACCTACCTTCTTCGAGGACCCTAAGGATGATGCTCGTAGGGTTTTGCACTGTGTGGATGACGGGCGTGCCCTGAAATTCTATCTGGACAGGACCAAGAGCTTCCGCAATTCGGAGGCTCTCTTCATCATCTCCTGGCAGTTGTGTTCCAGAGGCATGTACCGTGGCAGGTCATCAGGCGGGTTGCCACATGGGCCACCCCTTCGGCCTTCTGCAAACACTACTGTTTGGATGGCGGCTTGAGGTAAGACGCAGTATTTGGACAGGCAGTACTTAAGAACTTTTTTTCTTAAGCAGGGTCACCGCTCCACCCTGGGGCTACATTCAGTAGTAATCGCCCATACAGTATGGAGGAAAGGGGACGGGATGTAGGAGTAATTATAAGTTACTCACCATAGTGACTAACGTACTCCTAGTCCATAGTCCCCTTTCCTCCATATGTCCCAACATCCTCCCCCGTACCCACTAATAAAACTGGTGTCATTGGGAAATGGTAATATTGTAGACGCGTCAATGGGGACTGTGGAGTGGTGCCGGTGGGTGGAGTTGGAGGAAGCACATGCTCCCAGGGCCATGCCTCTTAATTTAAGGGGGAAGAAGATTTTTTCTAGGTACTAGTGAGGGACACCCATACAGTATGGAGGAAAGGACTATGGACTAGGAGTACGTTAGTCACTACGGTGAGTAACTTATCATTTTTACTGTGAGCCCAATACTGAAGAGGTTCGACACCAGGTATGAATAAGAACTGGAATTAGAGAATAACACAAATAAGAAAAAAAGGGTAGTATAAACTGTAAAACACTTGTATTTAACAAACACATAACCAGCTCAAGGAAATATACTTGGCTCAATGTGGCTGGTCCCTTTCTGGGATGCACTACAGAAAATATTTTAATGCGTCTCATATTGGGCCTGTCCGCATGATGCAAGATGTCCCCCAGGCTGATCCCAGAGCAAGCTTGGCGCTACTCCTGGGAAAATATTCACGGGTGTGGTAGGGATTAGGGAAGGGCCAAGCAAGCACCCCACAGGTGCCGACGCGCTGCAAACACCTGGATTTCGCTTCTACAGTCGGGCACAGAGTGCATAAATAAGAAAGCCCACATATTGTGGCTACTGTGGCAAACCAGGAGGAGGAGTTGGACTAAGTAAGCACTGGCACGTTGACGGCTGTTTAAGAAAAACGTCTTTCTAGCCCTACCACTAGGAGGGAAGTGTCCAGTCTAACAAACTAAAAGTAATGGTGCTTATAAAATGTTCCAAAAGAGAGAGTCCTTCATTCAAATCCTATTCAGCTAACTGGCCCTACCACTTAAGAACACTTAACAAAAAGGAGGAGGCTGGAGCAATATCCTGTGTCCCTGGCGGTTGCATGGCCCAAGGGTTTAGAAGCCTTCTGTTTGGGGAGAGATCCAAAGAAAATCTTGTCAAGTTCTGGTTCTTGCCTGAAGAAGGTTTTAAAGAAAAGTTCATCAAACTTCATCAATTCCTTGCAATACAGTCCTCAGCCTATGTAGATTCTGTATGCCAAATTTCCTTTTCTGAGGAAAGAAGTTTTTTTTTTTTTTTTAACACCACTCCACCATTTCCCACTTGGTGCCTGAACGTATCGTCTGGTTTTCAAACATTTTAACCTTACAGGTTCTGTCTCTTCCCAGTGCTGTTCACAAGCCGCCTTTTTTCAGGACTCTCCAAAGTCCTTGGATCCTCAATCAGGCTTGCTTTAGCAGGGCCTTGATACAGAGTCTGCTTGTGTGGGTTTTGTGGGCTCCCGTAACCCTTGTGGCTTCTCTAAGCACATGTTGCGAATTCCTCTGGCCCTTCGATAGGCTTGCACTGTCTCTATTTGGGTTCATCTGGCTCCTGTAACACTTGTGGATTTCCCACCCTTGGATATCAAAGGTTTGCAGGGCTCCCCAAAGCCCTCTGGCCCTCCGGTAGGCTTACTTTATCTTTATTCCGGTTTATCAGGCTCCCGTAACATGTGTGGCATTTCAACCCTCGCCCCTCTCCTTAGCGGTACCTCTTAGAGAGCATTCACTTACCTTCCGCTGCTTGGCAGCTAATGCACCTCTCGTGCAGCGCTTGGGGATTTGGTCTCTCCACTGAACTCTGGTCGCTGCATCAGTTTCTGGGCCCCAGGCCCACCACAGATTCCATGTGGCCACGCCACGAGGTGAGACAGTTGCTTTTCTGTCCTTGTCCCCTTCTTGACCCACACCTTTTTGCCGGTCAGGACGCCAGCCTTCCAGTATCTTGCGAGTGGCTTGCTCGCTCTCCATGGTACTACCAGCTTTGTGGTGTTGCGTGGCTCCATCCCTCCAGGCCGTCTTCCCACCAGTGACTCGACTCTGCGTAGGATTCTCTCTTCTAGATTCAAAGTTCATTGTGGTTTTATGTACGTCATCCGATACAAAGAGGGTATATCGCTGTTCTTTGACTGTGGAGGTCAGGTGAGATCCAGCATTACCTGAAGACAAAGCGATTGAGGCAATGTCAGTATTCTGTAGATTCAAAACAGAAATAAGTCTTTCAAATTCTCATGTAGGCAGGCAGTGTACTCTGGATCAGGAGTTCCTTATTGTAATGGTAGTCCTTGTCCCCGAAAGGGGAGTCATTCCCAGTGAGGTCCCTCTTGCAGACTCCTATGGAGGGTCTTGTTGAGCAGGCTCACATCTGCAGCCTCAAAGGGGGTTGTTCCCCTTTGTGGCGAAGGGATGAATTGGCCAGATTCTTCACACTACACATGGCATATTCTATGGAGGTGTGTTAATCATTACCCGTGTATTTACATTCCAAGTATATTGTATGCGTTTTTTAGATCTTGGGAGAGCTTTGTCTGGTTGCAATCCATGCATGCTGCATGTGGGGAATTGGACTTGCCCCTAGTCAAAGCATTTTGTGCATGTCTCGGGGGCAATGTGCTTGCCTTGGAGACAAAACACGGAGCAACACAGGTTTGATCCCTGGGTCTGCACTTAGGAACCTCTGGGTATTAAGCACGTTATTAATAACCTATCATATTATATTATGTGTGTATTGTTTCGTTTGGAACAAAAACAGGTGTGTTTTTTGGTTGTGTCCCGACCTCTTCCATATGTATTGTGCTTGCGCACACATTTAGAGCCTAGGTATGTGCATCCTGCCCAGCGGTATGCACAATCTGAGCACCTTTTGTGTGCTCACTTACATTATATGTATGTGTTCTGCACACTTGTATTCAGCGAGGCTTGTATGCTCATACATCTGTTCTGAGTAGTGTGTCTGTGTGTATGCTTATACAAGGTGTCTTGTATGTACTTGTAGATGTCAGAATGTGACACACCAATGTGTGAGAGATTCTGGCATCGGGGGTTGTGTGGCCGTTTGCCTGATGTGCATGAGGAGTGTGTAAATAAACAGTTCTTCGGTGCAGATCTGGAGTGCATTGCATGCGCATACTGCCACATAGTGCTGATGGTGGGCTTCATATGGGTTTGAAGGGGCATGCATGGTCTGCAAATGTGCATATTGACTGAATTCTGGACCTAGAGTGCTGGCCTGCATTATATATTTTAATTTTATTTTCAGAAGTAACTTTGTTTGGCTGATCCAAATGTCAAAATTCGTGGTGTGTGTACCAAATCAAAGAAGTATTCTCAACTCTCTAGTGTTGCTACCACAATCCTTTTATATATATATATATATTCTCTCTCCCCCCCCCCTCCCCTTCCAGCAGGCAATACACACAGGGAGAACGGGTGCACTCAGTCCTTTGAAATATAACGTTAAATTACTCCTACGTCTCAATGTGCTGCTTGCATGGCCCTCTCCACGCATGTTGTGACCAAACAATATATAGAATTAAACATGTGCATACATTGGCGGAGCCTGCAATCACAAGAAGCTAATGGACTTGCATCCAACTTCAAAGAAAGAGCCATATGTACTTTAGCAAGGATTCAAATGTAGTGTAAGCCACACAATTACCCTTTGTAACTTCAAGAACCAAGTTATTAATTGGATTTGTTTTGTGATTTTGCATAATATCTCCAATATAATTAAAGGGAATTGTAATCCAAGAGGAGGATTAACTCAAATGCAGCTCAATGTGGTTTAATGTATCACTATCCTCTGGAGCTAAGAATTCCGATTAATAGTAAAAGGAACCTTTTTTTTTATCCCTGCCTTATTTAAAAAGATGACAAATTCTATAGATAAGTCATATAGCCAAATTGAGTCCACAAATAGGCCAAACTACATTTGGATTAACAGTTTTTAAATCCAACACATAAGGGTCCTCTCCCAGGTTCAAAGGTTCCCCCTGACTTTCATAGTCTCCAAGGTACTGGCTCAGGGTCTCAAATGGCTGGCCTCTTTTTGACAGGACCACCTCTAGCACTCCATGTAGCTCATATAGAAGTCCCTTTGTCTGTTCCATTAGTTGTAAAGTGGTTGGAGCTCAACGGTGTGCAGTCATAATGTCGACATCAATAATGTCGACAGTCAAAATGTCGACAAATTAATGTCGAAAATCAATAATTTATTTATTTAATGCGTTACAGTTTAACTAATAAACTTTACACATGAATAGCAATAGAATTCATTAATAAGATTAACGTTACACAGCTAAAATTTAACATTCTTAATAAAATAAAATATCTATAAATATAAATATCTATAAGTGAATAAATAAATACATAGATGATGAATTATTAAGTCTATCTATCTATCTAGACTAAGCACAGTCAATCATTCTAATACCTCATAGTTAATCCAGACACACATACCCAAAAACCCAATATCCTAAAGGATCTATAAAACGACCAAGGTCATCCTGCAACAACCCTATTGGGAATCGCATCATAGCTTCACCATAATTGGCAATATTAACAATGAACCGGAGATATGGATCCAATCTCCGTACTAAGACGGAAATACCGCTAATTCAAATCCTAATACCCAGCTTTCCCTCTATGACCAGCCAGGTATTATATAAAGCAGTAAAAATGTGAATATTTTCAGCATTTATGCAGTGATGCCAAAATAATGCCTTAGGGATTGTAGCAAAATCGTGTATATATTTTCCCATATGATAATGTATTGTATTTGTCATACTTCTACATTGGGTCAGGACATGTCTTGCAGTCTCAGGTACCTTATTAATTTTGCACAATCTGCAGGTCCTTGATGTCAATGGCAATCGGTCTCTCCTGCCCGTGACCCAAAGGGTCGGGAGTTGGCCCAATCTTAGAAGTAGTACAAAACGTCGCAATCTTCTGCCCGGGCACAGATTAAGGTATTCTTGTGGTCTCATATAGGTATACAGCCTGAATTTAACGAATTCATAGCTTTTCAGTGTGCTAAGGTGGGCAAAATTTTCCAACCAATCCCACATATCGATACGCTTGTCCAAGGCTCTCTGGACTTGCCGGGTGTAATCCCCTGCACAATGATTCCATCCTATGTCAGTAAGATATTTTAACATTATATAAGCAGGGGATAGAGTATTTTGTTTTATATACAATTCCTTGTCCACAGCAGTTAGTATGGAATTTGTTGTACCACAACACATTTTGATAAAGAACCCTAGTCTCTTTTTCATCACAGTGGCTTTTAGTGATGGTATGCCCAGTTCTAGTCGCAAGATGGCCATTGGAATTCCAGGGGACAACCCCAAGACCCTCCGCCAGAATTTACCTTCTAGAACTTGTAGCCAACTGAGATCAAGGTCAAATAGAGCCTCTAGACCGTAAGTTATCATGGGAGTAAAAACCTGCACATATAGTTGACGAGTGCCCCATAGAGTGAAACCTCCTTGCTTGTTCGTAAAGTTCGCGACCAGCGATGTAACCTGAGCTGCTCGCGTCGTCCGAATATGTTTACACATGGAATAGTCCCCACTCACTTCGAAGTCGATGCCCATATAACGATAATGAGGGGCATAGGGAATTATGTTCTTACCCACCATGAGGCTAACACGTGATACTCTTTTGTTGGTGAAACGCAATACCCTAGTCTTGTCTAAATTGATGACTAGACCATTTTGTTTCACATAATCCCACAGAGCAGTAGCCGATCTACGTAGGCCACTGATTGTATGGTCAAAAATGACCAAATCATCTGCGTAGGCCAGAACAGTACATGACAATTCTCCTATTTTAGGTGGGCAATTTGAGGCGGCCTTTATGGCCGCTGGTATGTCATAGACATACAAGTTATATACCAGGGGGGCCGTGACACAACCCTGTTTCACCCCCCTGTTCTGGAGCACTTTGTCGGTCAGGTGTCCTTCCTGATCTAGTTTCAGTCTGACTGACGTGTTGTGATGGAGCAATTTAAGATAATACAGGATGCCTACAGGGCACCCTAGACCATTAAGTTTAATCCACAGAAGATCCCTAGGAATGGTGTCAAACGCTGCTTTGAAATCAATATATAAGGCATAAAGAGGTGGTGCACCTTTGCTGCGCGCTTTGGTTCTCAACAGGTTCATGACCATTAAGTTGTGACTCGTTGAGTAGCCTTTCCTAAATCCACACTGGAAAATGGACAAAATGTTTGCCCTCTCAACCCATGCTTGTAATTCATCAAGTAGTAAAGAGGCAAACAGTTTGCCCGTTGTGTCCAGCATGGAAAGGAGCCGATAATTAGTGGGATCTAGGCGATTACCTTTTTTAAACACAGGTATCAGTACTGCAGTTTGCCATGAACTTGGAATTTGCCCCTGTGCCATTATCTTTTTAAATAGTATTGCTAATAGGCTTGCCCAAAACTCGGGTTGTTTTTTCATAACTATATTGGCTAAGCCATTCGGTCCTGGGGCTCTGGATGATTTAAGCATCTTTATCTTGGAGATTATGGCCGTATAAGAAATATCAAAAGCCGGAAGGGGGGCCAAAGTTATCTGAGGGCCCGGTTTGTCATGGAATAATTTTGAGTTACGGGCAAGTAAAAACTCCACCCATGACTCAGCTTTAATTGGATTGACCATTTGCTTCTTCTGGGACTCCCTAGTTTCCCCCAGCAGTGCCCATATACTACGGGAGTCTTTTGAACAGATCGTATGGACTAATCTCTGGTAAGCCCGGGTATTAGCAGTCGATTTAATGTTTTTGATAATAGATCGATATTTATTTTTAATTTTCCTAGCTGCAACTCGTAATATATCCGACGGTCCTAGCTTTTTTTTGGTCATACGTAGTTCCCGTCTCAAATCCCTTTTAGCATCTCTGATCTTATTATTATAGGAGCAGGGGCCGCCCTCCGGTCTATACATGCTACTGGGCAGGACCGAAGCATGTGTATGAGAGAAGGCTTTTATCCAATTTTCGATGGATTCAATAGACATGGATTGGAAGCTAGGTAGATTTGACCATTTGTCCCATTCGAGTGCCATTGCAGCCTGATTAATATTTTTAATCGACCATCTAATACACGAGCCTGATTTGTTCACATGAACTATGCCCATATTGCACTTGTCGGGAGCTCTCAGTTGTAAGTTTAGTGTACAGTGGAGAGCTGAATGATCACTCCATTTATTTGGGGATACGAACATGTCTTCTACCAAAAGGAGCATATTAGGGCACATGAAAATGTAATCCAGGGTGCTACTATATAGCCCATTGGACCAAGTGTATTTCCCTGGGAAATCACTATTCGTGTATCCATTCAACATTTCCAAATCCCATTCGTTGAACAGCCTACACCAACGAGGTCCTTCACTGTCTGTTTTATTATGGATTAATAGATGTTTCTCTCTTAACTTGGGATTTTGGGGGTTTTTTCCTGTCACAGCAGGGATACGACAATTAAAGTCGCCCACGACTATCACTGCTTGATTACCTGGCAAGACAGACCAAGAAGCCAGTAATTCATGCAGTGCGTCTTGGATAGATTCACTAGCTCCCATGCGCGGGGGATTGTATATATTTATTAACAAAACCCTCCCCTTGTCTACTTGTGCTCCATATTCGACCTCCACTGCCAGCATGTTATCACACTCATTACAGTGTATCTGCCTCGAGGGCAGAGAGCTGATCACACCTATCAAGAGCCCTCCAAACGGTCTACCTTTGTCTCCCTTCTTAGCATAAGATTGATAATTCACATAACCATCAAGTAATAAGATATCCATTGCCCAAGTCTCCTGTAGGCATATCAAACTGTGTTTTACTATAAAATTGACCGACCCCTCAAGAGACAATAAATGCGCAAAACCTCTCGTGTTCCAAGATAACAAAGTTAGCATTCAATGTTTAGGTATGACCTCAGGTATAGATTCAGCGAGCCATTTTAAGACCAGCTGGACGTCAGCAACCTCCACTTTCCTTCCTTTAGGTATCCAAGGACACTCTACTGATGTATCCGGCCCGTTTATAACTGCAAGTTCGATACTTGGGTCGGCTTCGTCCAAGACTGCATCCACCTCGATGTCGACAGCCCTCAGATCTTCACGATGTTTCCTGAGCATCAGTGCGGTGGATAGAAATTTGCAGTGGATTGCAGACACACAGGAGTTAGGGCCTTTTAAAGGTTCCACAAACAGAAAATCCTCTGACTTCAAAACGCGTAGTTCGGGGACCGAATGCAGCCGAATTAAAAATTCTGAACGTGGCAGCCATCCATGTTCCCAGGATTTATACAGATTTTTGATCAGACAGATTCTGTTCCCTGCGAGTTCTAGTCCTTCCTTAGTAGGTCTACCAGTAGAGGTGCTCGGGCTAGACGGGGCTGGTACAGGTTGAAGTACCAAGTCGGGATGCCTGGGCCGAGTTTCCTCTACCTCATGGAGGTCAGCCTCGAATCGTTCCCATACATCTACCTGGTCCTCAACTTCCTCTACAGTCGGGATTCTTTCTGCTTCATCTGTTAAATCCACCGTCACCGATTGATCATGTTTGGACGGTGAGACTGGGTACGGGTCTTGTTGAGGGATAAGCCAACTGCAGAGGCGACCTTCACCAGAGCTCAGCTTTTTATTAGCTCTGGCTGCCCTTTTTTTTGCCTTTTTTGAGCGCCCCCCAGTATGCGACATCTTGTCTTCTTTAGTTCCTTGGGGCATATTTACCTTGTTTTTTTGTGCTTTCTTAGCCATCTTACGTTGTTTACGGGAATAGAAGACTGACTCATTCAAGTCCTCATTTCCCAAGTCTTTATCAGGTATCGTATTTATTTCCACAGCGATACCTATGGCCTCCGATAGGTTAATCTCCGCTTCTTCTTCATAATTCTTTTCTTCAGTTTGTGGTTTGGGCAATGGATTAGTGTTTGTAAGTATTCGACCCGTCATTTGGAGCAGAATTTTAAGTGCAAATTGCAGGGAGGCCACTGAGGATTGGATCTCGGCCAGTTCCTTAGCTCCAGGGAACAAGGTAGAGAGATTTCCTTCATCGACCTCTGGGCCGTCTTCCATAGACACCATCACTAAATTAGGGGAGGCTGACAGTCGGCCCAGAGGTACCTCATGTCCTATGAAGTTATCAACAGACGTCATAGAGATATTCTCCGGTCGCATACCTGTGTTTTCCAATGGCCTAAGAATGTGGGGAGTCATCCCACGCTGGATACTTAAACACAGGTCTAGCAATGAGTTATTGTCTATATCGTCAAAGTTAGTGGAACTCATAAGATCGCCTCCCTTATCATCTGTTGTGGCAGGATCTTCGATGGTCGTGGAGTTGCTTTCTAATGGAGGAAGAGGGACGAAGAAACCAGTTATGGCTCCCTGTCCCATAGGGATAGATGAAGAGGATTTCCCCTTGCTCTTTGTTTTGGCTTTTATCATCACATCATTCGTCAGGGGTGACTTCTCCACATGTTTCTTTGCCTTACGGAGATTGTATTTACTTTGTGTTGTTTTCTTCTCTGGCGCCATTCAGATTATTACAAAAGTCGAGGTGCCTATAAACTGAACAATATTCTAAATTTGGCTACCCCCGAATCAAATCCGGGTTGCGACTGCACCCCAATCAAAGCCAGATTACAGCAGGTGCCCTGAACTGGTTTTAGCAATCTGGCAAGGCGCATCAAATACGTGGCCCCCCTCAGAAAAGCCCTCAGGCAGTAGTTAAGCACGCAGGATATAGCCTCCCCTATAAAACTCCTCACTCCTCACCAAGTGGTGGGAACACCGTGGGGTTGAGCCGAGAGAGGGAAACTAGGTGTAAAAGTAAGAGGAGTCGAAAAACAGGGGGGGGGGAGGGGGGGTAAAAAGAGGAAGGGTTTGCTTAAAATAAATAAATGTCACTTAGTAAGCTTAGTAATATAATTACTATAAACGATGTGACTCCCTCAGCGACCTCCGCGACCTCACTCCTACTCAAATTACCCACCGCAGCTCCACTACATAAGGAGTCGCTCTTCCTTCCTGCGGCCTACGGCCCCGACCAGCGGCGCGTTTGGAATGCGTCCAGATCACCAAAGCCTGCACACACAAGACGCTCCGTGGGTCCAGCGCCTCCCGTGCGTTCAGCCGTTCCTCCTCCTGTGGGCGATGCTGTGCCGCCGCAGCCGCTGCACACCCCTCCGAGGCAGGCTAACGCGACGTTCGAACGAGGGACGCAGGGCAACAGAGACCAGCGCAGGCGGGCTCACTTCCTATCGAGGAAAGGACCCAAAGAACGGTCTTCCGTGCCGCGTCCTCGCGTCCTCGCGTCCTCGCGTCCTCAACTCAAGCCGCACCTCTTACAATCGTGCCAAGACAAACAGCGATTGAGGCCGCCTCCGAGTAAAAATCATTCAATCAATAATGTCGACATACAAAAATGTCGACATTTTACATTAATGTCGACATTTTTTCGAAATGTTGTATAAATAAATAAATATATATTTATTGTTATGTTGTATGTGTTGAGTATGAGGGGTGGGGGGTGGCAGGGGGTATTGGGTGAGAGGGGTTGGGGGGGACATCCCCATAGTAAATGATATTCTTTTTATTTATTTGTTTATTTATTTATTGAATAATAAATAAATAAATAAATATATAATTACTATGTGTTGGGAATGAGGGTGAGAGGGTGGTTGGGGGGGGTGTGGGGGGGTGTCAGGGGGGTGTTGGGTGAGGGGGTGTTGGGGGGGGACCCCCCCCATAGTAAATTAGACTCTTTTTGGTTATTTATTTATTGAAAAAATAAATAAATAATTAGATTGTGTTGAGTATGAGGGGTGAGAGGGTGGTTAGGGGGTGTGGTGGGGTGGCAGGGGGGTGTTGGGTGAGGGGGGGTTGGGGGGGGGACCCCCCCATAGTAAATGATACTTTTTGTTGGTTATTTATTTATTGAAAAAATAAATAAATAAATATATAAATAATTAGAATGTGTTGCATATGAGGGGTGGGAGGGTGGTGGTGTGGGGTGGTTGCAGGAGGGTGTTGGGTGAGGTGTTGATAGTGTTAAGGGTTTATAGTCATATTGTCGAAAAAAAAATGTCGACATTTTTTTTTCGACATTATGACTTTTTACATTAAAAGTATAGAATGTCGACATTATTATTTTCGACATTATTTTTTCGACATTTTTGTCTGTCGACATTTTTTTGTCGACATTATGACTATAAACCGAGCTCAACCATAGGAGAGCCCCACATTGGTGTGTCATCCCACGTTTCCACAGGAGGGCTGAGGGGGGCATTATTCTTGCATCTCAGAGTCCTCATTTTATCGTTCCCACTTCTCCAAAATCTCTCCTCCTTTCCTGCTCCTCAATACAATGCCACCTGCTCGTTCCTACTCAAACTGAGGGGTCAAACCCTTTGGACCAGTGACCCCGCCTGGGCCAAAATTCCCTCCGTGTTGATCTGCATCTTACTAGCTTCCACCTCACTAAACTCCTGCTCTTCTCACGCCAACCATCTCCCGATGTTCTGCTCCAATGTCCAGCTGCTGGCTTTCACCAGCAGCTGACCTAACCTTTGCCCTCCCTCCCGCTGTCTTTCCATTTCATCTGGATACCTGTTTTCTCCCATCAGCTCCAACCTGCTGCCTTCTCCAAAAGCCTTCCACAACTTCGTTCAAAAACCACTGACTTGCTCCAAACTCCTGCCATAAGCGCATTCTCCAAACACCCACACAATTATGTATTTAGGGGTGCTGTTTTAATTCTGTGGACTCCTCTTCACTTTGTTAACCCCGTTTTTGCACGTGCTGTGCACGATGATTTATCCTGCTTCATTTCATCAATTAGAACACGTGCATTTTATTTATTTACAGATGTGGTGGACTAGAGAAACTGCGGCTTTAAAGAGCCAGTATGCCACTTTAAATGCCCTATTGAACCCTGCATGTGTCGCCATCTGCTGACGCAACAGAGCAGCAAGACAATTGCTCAGTGTCACACGTGATTTGCTGTTCTCCCCATTTGTAAGGAAGCATGACCCTGTATCTTTCGAAGCCTCATTCAGGGAGGTTCATAGACATTACCGCCTAGAGCCACTGGTAATTTCAAAGCCAGAGTACCAGTGTTCTCTGTTTCCAACCTGGGACTGTCCCATGTCCAATGATGGGGACTAAATAGGGGTGGCCAGGAGGCCTCCCCATATAGCCGCTGAGACCACCTGCAAGGAGATTGTAACAGTTCCAGAAGAGTGTCTTCACGTGCCGTGTGATCAAGCAGAGTATCTTGCAACAATGTGGTATTTATAGAGCGCTCACAGCTTGGCCCGCTTTTTAAGAAATAAGAGACATCAAATAGTAAAGAAATCAATTATTGGCAAAAATGACATACACCAGCCTGAATGAAGGGTCACTCATTTCCAAGTAATAATCCTCAAATGTAGCAGTGTACTCACATTGCCTGCAACACCTATCAGAATAAGAGGGACTCAGTGGGCTGAACGCGCCCCCAAAACAAGTGACATGCTACTGAGAGGTGGTATGTGGGTGAGTCATGGAGTGACGCGCTCTCAAAGTCCTTCAATTATTCGAAATCCAGCCTGCCCGAATAGAACAACACTCCAACCGGAAAGTAAGGGGATGGAAAGGATACTGCTTCTTACCAGCTGAAAACAAGTCTCCAAACTAGCATCTTCCTGGTATCCAAGGGAACAATGCAATTGGGGCTTTTTTCTCCTTTACAGCATGCCTGGCCGAAGAACCGCTCTACGGATGTTGCAGAAAGAACCACCAAAATTAAGGATGCAGAAACCTGGTATGCAAACTGTCCCCCGGTTTGTTACGCCAAGCATGAGAAAAGAAACACTGGCATATGCACCCAGGGATGGCTTGGCATGAGTTATGAAGCTCCATTAGGTTCATGTTTTGATACTGTGGCGTGTTAGAAGAAGAACACGCACTCTGATTTTCCATCTCACTGCTGATGTTTATTAAACAGTGAAACTCCCATCTTTCCCTATGCTAAGGGTGTTCCTTACCTCGCAAAGCTAACTAAGGTGCTGGTCCAAATCAAGTTCAGTCCTCTGTCCAAACTAATATATCCTAACACTACCGCTATGCGAACCAAAACACAGGAGAATGACTCCCTCCTCCTGTGAGGTGCTCCTTCACCAAGTTCAGTAAAGTATCCATAGGTAGTTCATGGTAACTGCTTTTATCAAATCACACAGTTCTGATAATGGGTTCTTCAAGCTCTCCACCATCTCTCACTCAATTACTCGTTCTTTCCTTCTTGTCCTATTCTAGTTGAAATTATTCCTTTCCTTCCACAGGACAAGTGTTCCTTTCTCTTCTTTCAGATTTAAGATTTTCCCTTTACTCAATGTCCACTCTTTTTCTTGTCTGCTATGAGTTTAACTGTTGCAGTAATGATTCCTTTGTTCACTCTTAACACTTTATATCTACTGGGACGAGTATGAGTGTTCCAGTATTGATTCTCACTCTCCTTGTGTACTCTTGACAATTCATCTCAAACGGGATGAGCATTCCAGTAATTATCTTCGGTCTCCTTGTTACCTGGATTGTTCAGGGATAACGTCACAGAGATTTCTAGTAGGCTGGGACCCTCTCCTTCACTTGTCAGGTTTGGTTCTGGTGTCTTTGCGCCTTCTTCGGTTGGTTTGCTCCACAATACCTTAATGGAAGTGGTGTGTTGTTCACGGATCTCCAGGTCCACAGCTACTTGCTTGTGGTCACGCCGCCACTTATCTCTCGCTCAGGAACTGGATGCCCTGAATCCACCTCTGTCTCTCGCGTCTCCTATCCCCTCCCACGCCACACTCAGGCTTTTCTCTCATCGGACCCCGAACATCCAGGTTTCCTTCAGTGTGCCTCTGCCAGCTGATTTACTGATTCAAAACTCACGGTTCTCTCTTCCTCAAGGTCTGTGCCTCCAAGTTCTATGACACTGCTGTGGGACTTTCCTGGCACAGTGTCAAAGGCCTTCTCGGTTTGCTTTATACTCTTCCAGTGGTTTCAGTACCATATAAGTGTTCCTTCGCGGGTTCAATGAGAGTGTTTGGCTGACAATAACATTCTAGTTTGTTCTTCATATCTTCTGTCAGTAGATGTTTTTGACGATGGGTTAGTGATATGTTGTTTAGAGAGTTCCTCATAAGAACGGGAGGCCATATCCCCAGAGGAGTCTCCTACCCCGGTGAGGTCCTACTTGCCTCTACTGCTAAGGAGGGCATTGATAGCGGGCGCACCTGCCTAGCCTCACAGGGAAAGGCTCTGCCCTGGGGAGAAGAGACATGTGGCCTCATTACACGGTAGGCGGTAAGGGTTAACGGTCACCGGTAATGGTACCGGTGACCGTTAACCCTTACCGCCTTACTACGAGGTCCCTTAGCGGGTTGGTACTGTAACGCCTGCTTTTAGCAGGCTTTAAAAACCAACCTGCTAAGGGACCTTGGTGCTAATTACGGCACCGCAAATTTGCGGTACCGTAATTAGCACCTTCCCCATTCCCATTATGCCCTATGGGGCAAAAATGGGGAAGGGCAATGGTGGAAGGGGGAATTACCGCCCCGCCAACCTTGGAATAGGGCGGTAATTCCCCTTTCCACCAAGGCGGTGCCGGTATTTTACCGGCATGGACCAAGGTGCTAATAGCACCTTGGTCCACCGCCTACCGTGTAATGAGGCCCTGAATCCCATGATTTGTCACAATCCATTCCCATTATTAAGACCCTCCCTCCCCATTTTACGACTTGGCGGGAATAGATTACACAGCAAAGCATTAATGGGCTGAAGGTACAGAATATAGCTAGAGGTTTCAAGCAAATAGGTTTCGCAACACTTCCTGGCCAAAGTAAATATCTGGTCTGGAAGAAACATCTAGAGAATAGTGCTTGCAGAAGACACAAGGATTAGTTGCTTGACAGATCTCAGAGGTAGGTGCATGCCTTTGGAAAGCTACTGTTGTTTATGTGGACTGTGCTTGTTTTTCCCTGGATGGGGAAGACCATGCAAGCTGTATAGCAGGTTTCTGGCAAATGTGGCCTTGGCCTCCTTAAGGCCGGGTGAAAGTGACAAAAGGGTGAGACACACAGTCTAGTTCTTTCCAAAATCATCAACATTCTGGCGCCATTCATATTGCAGAGGGCTTCGAACAGCGGGAAAACTGCAGATGGCTGAAAACAGGTGAATGTGTTAATATCCCTCAAAAATATCGCCATACAAGAATGGTGCCATATTTTTGCGGTGATATTGACACATTAAACCTGCAGAGGGACCCCTGCAACCCTGTATTATTTTAAAGGGACCAGGGGACACCCCGACTCCCATTTACCCCAAAAATGATCCCCACCAATAATATCACCTCTGGCTGTTCCTGGCGACCATATATATGGCGATTTTATTGGTGGCGATAA
The DNA here is from genome assembly GCF_040938575.1 of Ambystoma mexicanum. Taxonomy (NCBI): domain Eukaryota; kingdom Metazoa; phylum Chordata; class Amphibia; order Caudata; family Ambystomatidae; genus Ambystoma; species Ambystoma mexicanum. The sequence goes on along the minus strand of NC_090936.1, from coordinate 97,304,043 downwards.
TATTACCTGATACCATATTTTCTGGATCAAACCCAAGCAATACAGCACTCTGGTGAAGAAGAGAACTGTTGTCACAACTTCCTTGACAGCATGAAGGAAGTCTGTAAAGCCTGCAACTCTCTCCTAGCAGAGGTTACCAAGAAGGTGGTCTCCCAAAGGAGGGGATCAAGGTCACATAAAGCCATAAGCTCAAATGATTATCAAGAAATCCAAAACAAAATTCAAGAACCACTGAAATAAAGGGATTCTGAAAAGGGGAGAGGGTTGGGGAGTAAAAAGGGAGGGAGGCACCCAGTGACATCTAATGCCCTCGTCTGAATGGAAAGATGTTCAGCCTTGTAGGACATAATAGCCAAAGGATAATGTTTATTACAGTTAATTTCAAAGCCATTACTGCTTAAATGAGACATTAGACAAAACATTCTAGAGCTCAATGAGAGAAGTGCCTCCACTTGAGTTTGTAAGGTTTCCTGGTTGACTCATGTTGTGGCAGAGGATCTGAATGCTGGTATCAGAAATCACCTCACCCGTGCCATCTCCTCCAAGGGGGGAGAAGTGCCACCCGTTCTCCTGGGATACACAGACGATTCTGGAAGACACTGTTGGATGCCAGTAGATTAGACAACCAGAACTAGCATGGCCAGTTCAGGGCAGTCATATTGTTTTCACACAGTGCCTGAACTGCCTCTAGATTCTGTGGATCAACAGAGGCCTAGAGAAGCCTGCCCAGTCAATTCATTAGCAAGGTACCACCTACGCAATTTCAAATGTTCCCCATGTGTGACCAGTAGGACTGACTTCCTGTTGATTCTTGCAGCATATTGATCAGTCTAAGGGGCATGCCGGAGAGAAAGGCTAGGCAGCAGTTGACGGAGGGAGAGCCACATACTAAGAGCACATGAATAAACACAAAAAGTAATTATTTGCTTGGTTACCCTTTTGGAATGTTCTTTTTAACTTCTATGTTTTATGTTGTTTTTATGGAATTCTAAATTGAGTCATTCATTAGGCTTTCTCCTACCCAACCTGTTGAACAGGAAGAAAATACTTCATTGCTGACAGCATGACCTTCAGTTCAAGCACATGTATGTGCTTTGCTTGCCCCATACAAACCAAAGACCTTATGCACCAGGAGAGTACCGCAGTGAGCCAGATAAATCTAAGAGTAAAGAGTCAGAAAGGAGACCACGAGACAGTGCCCCTCGAGCCCACAAAGGAAGAGCCTGTACCAGTTGTGGAAAAACAAACCTCTAGCAGCTTGTGCCGAGCCCAGATGCTGATCCCAGTGACTTTGCCGCCAGCACTTGTTCACCCACATCCTGAGCTTTACAAAGAGCACTACATAAATACAAGAGGCAAGGAGGTCCAGAATATTTTGAAAAACGAGATGGTCTTGACCATTGCTCAACTGATAAACCTTGATTAATTCCCTGATGGCGATAACCTCCTCTAGAGGGAGGTAACGCTATCCCCAGCCAAGTGTCAGGAATTGTATCTAGAAACTGCATTCTGTGCACTGTAGAAAAGTGCTACCTTTTCGGATTCGCTGAAAAACCTAAACTAGCGTCAGACATCTGAACATACTCCAAAATTAGAATCCTTGAACGCGAGAGAAGACCAGGCAACGGCACTTATGGCAGATGTATACTAATTGACCTTTTCACAATTGACCTCGGGAGAAGTGACCTAATTTAAAAGGTCAATTAGGACATATATACGGGGGAAAACTCCCGCAACCCCCTACCCAATCCAAAACCCCCCGCAACCCCCTTATATTATTCATAATCCAAAACCAACCCAATACATATATAAAATAACTAAAATAATATAAAGGTCAATTGTGCAGAAGGTCAATTAGGACCACTATAATTAGGTCAATTAGGACAAAAGGTCAATTGTAAAAGATCAATTTGGGTAATACCCTTATGGCATTGTATTGTCAACCTTAGGAACGTCTGATGGCCATTTCTGATGGGGATTTCAAATGGGCATCCTTAAGACCAAGAGATGTCAAACAGCACCCCTTGTTTGGGGTGGTCGATAATGGTCTAAGGGGAAAGAAGGGTTTGTGTTGCACGTGCCATATTGGTGACTGGGGTGATGGCAGTGTTGGTGTGGTGTATCTAGTGTACTTAATAAGAAGGGGATGAGTCTTACTATTAGTGTTACTTTGTGCATACAAAGTTGATACATTTTAGATTTGCACATGCATAACAACATAATTATATGATATGGCATTTAGAACGCGCTTATATACAAGTGTTTCAAGGCGCGGCAAGGGAGGGGGAACAGAGGGGAGACAGACAACGATCCTACTAGGCCAGGTGTCATTCAGATCGCACAAGTGCATGGGAAGGGGAAAGTGCAGTACATCGGAAAATAGACTAATTTACAAGTAAAGTACGGCCACCAGGTGGCAAGAGTAAGCGCAGACATCAGGTATCAAGTGCTGGTAGTGGGACTGTAGGGATACAGAAAACAGTCCCAAGTGCAGGGGTTGCCAGGAAGGCAGTGCAGATGTGTGTGACTGGCGGTGGGTGGGGGGAGGGCCTGGGCCCAACATCAGAGGGTGGCCAGGTAACCAGTGCAGTTTCAGCCAGGAGGTCAGCAGGGGAGAGGAGGAGAAAAGGCAGAATCATGGAGAAAGCTTTTGAGGTGTTTCCGGAACCGGAGATGATTCTCCTCAAGTGTCAGGGAGGCTGTTCCAGAAGGAGGCCCCAGCCGAAGAAAGAGATCTACCACCAACTTGTTGCTTGACAAGTCTGCTATACAATATGAACACAATGGAGTTGTGTGGTGTAGCAACTAAAGATGGGAAGTGAGGCGTTTCATATGTGCATGCGAGAAAGGATATTTGCAGATAGGGAAGCCAACGTGAGGGGATGTGGTCGGCTTGAACATGCATGCACAGACATACATACACAGGGTCTTCAGGGAGATGTGTTTGGGACAGTTGGGGAACAGGGGGTACATGGTGAATACACACATCTATGTAGCATGGGTCCCCTCATAGCTGGGGGTTGTGTAGGCCGCAGAAACCTTGGGTGGCGAGATAAACCTTGTGCAATCGGGGAAGCTGGTTGATCAAGGTTAAAGGCTGGGGGAAGGCAGCCAACTGTATTCAGGCAGCTACACGAACATCAAATGGTCAACAGCAGCCAGGGTCGGGTTTTATGACTTGGTGCTATTGTGGAGAGGAAATGTAATCTTTGTAAGTACATGGGAGTATGTTATTGTGTCCAGCGAAGTCCCGCCACCTGGTAGAGTCGACTTGGGGCCAAGCAATAAACCCAGTGCAAGAGGTGCTTAAGGGTAGAGTGGACAAGTCAGTTATGGGTTTCGATCAGGGTCTCAGGAATGACCAGGATGTGGCCAGAGGCCATGCGTGCTGAAATGGTACTAAGGGATTAGAGTGAAATGAGAACGCCAGCAAGTCTGGGTGGATAAGGTGCTTTTCGTCAGTTCAAAGGTAACTTGTTTGTTTCTCTCCCTCCTCGTATTGGTGAAGTATCCTTTGTAAAGCCATGTGCATCACGACCGGGGATAGCGGTCCCTGACCAGATGGGACATGTAATAAACGATTGTTGTGCATGAATATGTAACCATGTCATTTCATGACTTACTACGGAAAGATCCCAGAGGGGGGTGTGCTGTAAATATAAAATGATGTAAATGTAGGTCGATGGAATATGGTGGTTAAATAAATGTATCCAATGAGCGCGTGGGAACTGAGGGGGATTAGATTTCTTTGTATAGGGTTAACCAATCACGTTTGGGGAGGGAATTACTTTGTAACAAAATATGTGTTGCAATAATGTATAATATTTTCATGGTTCAAGGAGAATCGGGTTAGTCTGACTTCTGCCGTCACTTTCTTCCTTTGGTTTTACAGGTTCCATTTTGTCTTAGTTTCACTCCTATTTATCTAATCAACATTTTCTGTCTCCTGGGCGGGCAAGTCCTCTGTCTTTCTCACTTTCCCACGGGGTAACTCAAGGGTCGGTCTTAGGCCCCTTTCTCTTCCCTTTGTACACATCTTATCTTGCAGCAATTATTTCCTCTTTTGGCCTATCTTATCACTTTTACACTGATGACACTCAACTGTTTCTATCATTTTCTTCTTTTTCTCCTGAAATTCATCACACTCTTTCGGCTTGCTTAGTTGCTATTAAATCTTGGATGTCTTCCCACTTTCTTACTCTTAATGCTGGGAACACTGAAGTACTGTTCTTTCCTGTTAACACACTTCCGTTCATCTTCTACCTTCTTTCATATCTTTTCCTCGTAAGCTCCCAATCTCATCTACAGCTCGTAATCTTGGTCTTTACTTTGACTCAAATCTCTCCTTTTCTCATCACATTTCTCTAACCTCTCGCTCCTGTCGTTTTCATCTTCACAACATCCGTAAGTCTCATTTGTTTCTCACATTTGAAGCATCTAAACTTTTAATCTCCTCTTTAATCTTTTCGTGACTTTTTTTACTATTCTGTTTGGGCTTTCTAATTCTCATCTTGCTCCTCCTAGATCAGGATTTCATTCTTCTATTAGTCTGTGTCTTCTCACATATCGGATTTCTATTTCTTCCTCTCTTGCAGCATGCAGCTGGCTGCCTTTTCATTCTCCAATTAAATTTGCTGTCTTGTTTTCAAGTTTCTCCATGGTCTTGCCCCTACCTGCCTAGCTGCACTAATATCTTTTTACATTCCCTCTTGCTCTCTACGGTCTTCTTCTCAGTTCCGACTTTTGGCTACTCCTCCTCCCTGCGCTCAGTCTCATTTTCGATCTTTTGAACTTCTTGTCCCCCTTCACTGGAATGCTCTTCCACTTTCTCTTTGTTCTTTCTTGGTCTACTCTCTTCCGTGGTTCTCTAAAATCTCATCTACTTCAACATTCCTGGATTTAACCACTTATTCATTTTTATTATACTGTTTCTAATGTTTATGTTCAGCGCTTTGGCTTAAGGCGCAAAATAAAAGACAAAATACTCTACGGTGTCACCTAGCCCCTCCCGGCCGTTTGTACAATGAACTTGCTTTGCAGACAAACATGCACTTGCTTCTTACAAAGTGGGCTTGTTTTGGGTACAGAGATCGGAGGTGCACACACTCTTGAAAAGAACCTGGAATCTTAGCCACATGGTAGTTTTCCAACCAGAGATACAGATTTAGGAATGACAAATCTGGGAATTATGCCCCCTGATTTGTGGGGTGATTCCTAAACACTTTGGTGTTCCAGGACCTCCTCAACAGAATCAAGTGAGAAGTTTCAGAATCTTTAGGAGTTTGGGGGTCAACCTCATGGGGACATGAAGGTTGACTGGAGCATCAGAGTAGCCTCTTCTGTCAATGCTGGCTGTGACGTCTTGAACTGAAGGCGTGCATGCGAGAGCCTTGCTGTGGCCCATGCATGCGCGGTGTGAATAAAGATGGTCCGTGCGGCAGTTGCCGCCGGGACCTATAAGGCACAGACGTGTTCCTCATTGCTTCAGTGAGTGTGTGCATGTGTATGCGAGTACGGGGCGACGCGAGGCACGGGTTCGCCCATCACATTGGCGACGAGGACGGGTGTGGCAAGGGAGACATTCCGACACACGCAGGCGTGTCAACGGCAGATTTCTTCCCCTAACACACCATGGACCCGACACGAGTGATGGCGGCCATTTGCAATTTCACGCGTGAGGCAGTAGCGGCCCGCAAGGGTGCTCGTGCGCTGCCCACGTGCTGAAGAAGATACAAATCTTCAATTTTGGAACCCCTGTGGTTCTCCTACCCAGAGGAACGCGGAGAAGACCTGTGAGGAGGGGCTCTTCACGATGGAGCGTTGGAGAGGCCTTTGAAGCCACATCTTGGTGCAAGTGGCAGGTGACAAGGCTGATGCACACCAGGGCAGTGCAGTACCTCCCCATTGATGGCAACAATGACATCGCTGAACCTCTCTGCCCCACTCTCTACCTTTCCGCACTCTTAATGATGAGGAAAAGATGCTTAGAATGATTAAGTGCTCAGAAACGATGGTTTGAGAAGGTATCTGGCATAAGATTTAGCAAGGTCAACCAAGTTAGTGCTACAGGCTTGCTTTTGGAGTGAAAGACCGTTTTGTAGATACACCAAACTTGGTCTTGGCCAGCTGCCTAGTGTGATCAATCATGTGGAGTCATCACTAAACCCCAGCCTAAAGTCTCCTCCCATGTGGCCAGGAGAAGGCAGCAGCTTTCTGACCCTGGGGGTGGTATCATGAGGGAGGATCACATGGGAGGAGACGACTGTCAGGGGCAAGGGGTGACTCCGTTAGGAGAGACACAGTATTCATCCTCTTCTGAGGATGAGATTATCTAAATGCCTAAATTTCTAATTACCTGCTGTCACTGTACGGTTCCCTCTTCCAGGACTACCCAAAGTATAGAACATGAAGACCCTTTTTCCAAACATGGAAATGGTATCATGAGGGATCAGGAAGCTAATATTACAACTTCTAGCTGTTATGATTATGCCTTATATCAAGGTCCTAAACCCAAGGGTAAAATACCAACACCTTTAACAATCTCACTCAAGTCTGAGCACTCTGTTACCCAATTAGATTGGGCTAACTAACAATAAAACAAACAAGAACATTGTGGACTTCAAGTCCCGTAATGCCCATAGTATCGAAACAAGGAAGAGGTGCTCAGAGTTACTGGAATGTTAGTAGCACTCTAGTTGTTTAAATAGCAAATGCCAGAGTGGGACCTTTAAAATCTTAAAGGACTTTCAGGTGCGAGAGCAGCATGAGCAGGGGGAATCACAAGCTGATGGGGTCCTATTGATGGCTGCAGGACGCTGTGTAGGAGCTGCGGTAGATATCGGGAGACATAGTCATGCAGAGTGAGCAGCAGGAAGTGGTCCTGAAGGAAGTCACGCCTTGTAGGAAGAGTAGCTTTCAACAGGTTGTGAATTGTTCCAGTATTGAATTTACACTGAATAGTGAACAGAGCTGTGAGAGCTTCACTGAAGGTCTGCAGGCATGGTGACAGACCAAACAGAGTTGGCAGAATCCCTGAAGAGACCCGGAGCCACACCAGTGAATCAGGAGGAGACACCAAGGCATACCAGTGGGTTGGCCTGAAGCAGGTGACCCCAGGGCGCTCCGAAGGAGAACGCTATGTGAGAATGCTTATTTTGAATACCGAACAATTGAATTGATGCAAACTGGGCACAGCTTTCCTAATGAGGGATTCCAAATAGGGGACCATTGTAACCTGCATTTCCAGAGAAAAGTGAGACTAAGGCAACATGGGTGCAACTCTCCTAATGAGGGATTCTAAATAGGGGGCTATTGTGACCCGCATTGCCAAAGCCAGAGAAGATTGAAATACAGGCAAATTGGGCCCAATTCTCCTAACCAGGGAAGCTAATTAGGAGACTATTGTAACCTGCATTGTCAAGTCAGTAGAAGAGTGATAATTGTAACCCACATGGCCATCAAGAGAAGTAGTTGTTGGTTCAAATCTTCTCATTTATGATTCTAGTGTGGAGAGTTTGAAACAAGGCTTACCACAGAGTACACGTTGCAGTAGTAGATGTTTTATCCTGGCAGGTGAGTAAACCAGGAAAGGGACCAATTGTAGTTAGCCCTGGCAGGCGAGTATAGCAGGAAGAAGACGATTTAAAAGTACTGTGGTTGTGGTAAAAGGTTGTGGTGGAAAACAAGTGTTCATTCCATGAACTTGTCTTGTTGAAATTTAACTGTGGCATTTCAGAAAGTAATTGTTGAACCATCCTGACTAAAGTTTAAAGAAGTATGATGTGCTAACAAGTGTTTTGCCTTTTGAGAAAATAACACTTGCATTTAATTTATCAATGTATGTTTGAAGGAAAAGACATTGCTTTTACCAAGCAGGTGGTGTTTGGAGACGATCAAGTAGGACGTGTAAAAATGAACAATTGCTTTGATTTGTAAACAAGCCGCTGGAAGGGATATTCATTTTGCCAAGTGAAAGGATATATTGAATGGAAAATATTTTGTAGGCTACTTTGAATAGAACTTTGTTATTACCCAGAACTTTTGAAACTGAACTTGGTTCCAGATATTCCTGAATTGATCCAGGGGAAGGCAATCCAACCGTGGTCACAGGGATTACTGTTTATGACTTTTGAGTCTTATTTGACATGTTATATTGTGGAATGTAAGACAGCCAAACCTTGTATAATTTTGTGTGCATATTAATGTGAGGGTCAGACAGTTTTTGGACACCATGTCATTTTTCTTTAGCCTTAGTTTGTTAGGCGGGGACATCCTTGTTAAGTTAGGGACAGATAAGAGTTTCTCAGCCCTTTTGATTTCATAAAATGGCAAGTTGTGAGAAAACTATACCTTTGTGTCCGACTCGCATTTCTGACCCCTCACACTAGACATGTAAGTCTTGAAGGCTTGCGAAAAGTGAAACGATGGAGCATACTCCTTAGCTAAGGTAGATAAGGAAACAAGAACCTAAATATTTAAAGTCAATCCTGCACTATTTGAAGAACTCCTCTGTGTTGGGGCAAACATTATTTTCACAATCCATACTTTCTTTCAGTAATCATCCACCATTAATTCAGAACATTATGCAACATTTACAATTTCAATCACAAAGCTAAACAAAGCTAAGACCATCAGAACAATACGATTTAGTAAAAATTTGCCAAATAAGAAATACAAGCAATCTAAGCGACCTTTAGAAAGGCACTTTTTCTAATAAAATCAGTTAAATCTAGTTTGGTGCTTTCGATCACACAGAGCTAGACTCAAAAGTTATCACTATGCAAATTATGCTTTTGCTTAGGTTCATGGAAGTAAATACCGTCCTGAGGTTTCATTGGCCCATGTCCCTGAATATTGGGGAAACGCCCCCTTTTCCTCAAATCTTTATAAAGCTTGCAGAACAGAAGAATCTGTAAGGTGCCATCCCCATATCCTAATGGCCAGCACTAAGATGAATATTCATTTCGTTTCCTTTTCTCCAAATTGAGTTTTAAAGGGAGCATAACCAATCTTGTTTTTATGTATATGCATCTGTTTGGCTAGTGAATACATGGAAATGCCCACTAGGACTCTCGAGCACTACATGTGCCACATACACCCTTATGCTTTTTTTTTTTTTTAAAACTTTTATTTTTATTCAGCTTGGTAGAACAGATACAGGTGAGCAACAAGAGCATGTAAAATCAAACAACTTAATACAACACAGTCTCATAGAACAGGTCGAGGGGCTCGACTCGCCAGCAATGGGGAGTAGCAGGACAGTGCAAGACCCGGTAAGGGGCCATTCAGGGGAGGGCTGGGGGTCAACAAGAGGAAGGCACTGGGGATGTAGGACCTGAATCAGTGTCGGGGGGAGACATAAATAATCGGAACTTCAACCAGATGTCTCTGGGTCTAGAGCAGGCGGGCTGTTGTACCGCCCAAGATTCCTCCGTATCGGAAGCCCAAGTGACCGCTCTAAGCCACTTTGCATGTGTCGGAATGGTAGGTCGAAGCCAGCAGAGTAGTATCGCCCGAACAGCCAGAAGCATACAGAGGCCAGCCAGTCTCCTAGAATCTTGGTGGAGGTCGGGAAAGTCATGGAACAAGCATTTCATTGGGTTAGGGGGGACAGGGTGGTCGAGTATCGACGAGACAGTGGAGCAAACAGCGTCCCAAAATTGGGTGAGGCGGGGGCATGACCATATCATGTGAAAGTAGCCAGCTCCATCAAAGCCACATCTAGGACATCTAGGGGAGGAATTATTCGACATACGGTGTAGTCTGGCTGGGGTATAATGGTACCTGTGGAGTAGCTTAAATTGAATTAGTTTAAATCGGGAGTTAAATGAGACCCTCTGGATACGTGAGCACATATGGGACCATCGGTCTTCGGTGACTTCCACCCCAAGGTCAGACTCCCAAGCATGCTTTAGTTTAGAGAATGAAGGGGGCGATCTGGATTGTACCAAGGTGTATAGTCTGGAAGTTTTTCCCCTCATTGGGTAAGGAGAGGTCAATTCAGTGATCGCCAGCTCATCAGGCGGTAGTGCTGGGAAGCACTGGTACTTATGTTTGAGGACTCTACGGAGGGATGAATATTGAAGCCATACCGAAGGACGCTGTCTGAGGGGCGAAGGGAGGTCAGGCCATTCTATGAAATTGCCATCTACAAATATGTCTCGGAGCAATTCAAATCCTGCCCCAGCCCATGTGCGAACAACCGAGGGGGGAACCTGTGGGATTCCCGGGAGAAAGTTCCAGATCGGGAAGTTACCATGAAAGGGATGGGTGGTGCCCAATAATTGCCAAGTTTTGGATAAAGCCAGAGATGTGCACCGCACCGGGTCCAATGAGCCCGATTCCATTGGGATAGGTGCGATCACCAGGGATCTAATATCGCGGTCACCAACCGACAGTCTTTCTAGCCTGACATGGGGGGGGGGTCGGATACGTTGAACCAATGTGCAATGTGTTGAAGCTGGGCTGCTAGCCAGTACTTGAGAAAGTCGGGTGCACCGAACCCACCCAACTCCATCGGAGAGGCCAGCGTCTTGTACTTAAGGCGGACCGCCACGGAGTGCCAGAGGAGGGTGTTGAGGATCCGTGTTAATGACTGAAAGAACTCGACTCCCGGCCATTGTGGGATATTGGCGAATCTATACAATAGCTGAGGGAGTACCACCATCTTCAGTATTCCCACCCTCCCTGCCAGTGAAATAGGGAGGTTGTTCCAACCCCGAACTTTTTGCGTGAGATTTGTGAGGTATACTAGATAGTTCTTCTCGAGAACCCGATCAATGTGTCGCGACACCACTACACCCAAGTATGTAACCTCAGATTGGGCCCACGTGAATCCAAACGTATCGGGAGGGGGGAGTGTGCTGGGGGTGAGCGGGAAAAGAGTTGATTTAGCGCAGTTAACCGTCAGGCCAGAAATACTACCGAAGAGGACAACATCCTCCAAAATTGGGGCAAGGTTGAACTCAGGAGACCGAATAAAAAGTAAAGCGTCGTCAGCATATAGGGAAACTATATCTGAGACCCCGGCGGTGCGTAGACCTCTATGGGAGTGGAAATGGCGGAGCATGTCCGCGAACGGTTCCATCGCCACTGCAAAAATTAATGGAGAAAAGGGACAACCCTGTCTAGTACCCCTAGCTATTTGGAAGGGAGAAGAGCAGCGGTCCTCGGTGCGGACTCTGGCCACTGGATTTGAGTATAGAAGCTTGACACAGGACAGGAACGTGGAACCGAATTTGCATTTATCAAGTACACGCCAGAGATAACTCCATGAAACGGAATCAAAGGCTTTTTGCATATCGAGTGTGGCGGCCACGGCGTGGACGTCCGGGCTCACCCTACTTATAATATTGAAAAGGCACCTCAGACTTAAGGAGGTAGAGCGTCCCGGAATAAACCCCGCCTGGTCAGGATGAATGATATGTGGCATGAAGGGGGCCAGGCGTAAAGCCATTAATTTAGCATAAATCTTGACGTCGCAATTGATTAACGATAGTGGACGGTAAGAACCGCATTGAGTGGGGGGTTTGCCCGGTTTTAACAGGACTGTGATAGTGGCTTCGCGGAGCGTGGGTGGGAGCTGACCCGCCATCAACGATTCCTCCCAGAGCGCGACCAATTGAGGGAGTAGCAAGGTCTTAAACCGTTTATAGAATTCAACCGGTATTCCGTCAGATCCCGGGGATTTGCCTGATGAGAGGGAGTCTATGGCCTCCGAGAGTTCCAAGGAAGTAAATGGGCTCTCAAGGGCCTCGATGGTATCGGGGGAGAGAACCAAGAGGGGAAGCCCGTCCAGAAAGGCGTCTATTTCAGCTATGGTGGCTGTATCTGAGTTAGCATACAGGGATTGATAAAAGGAGAGGAATTCGGAATTAATATCGCCGGGGGAAGTGGCTAGGGATCCATCAGGTCTCTCAATGCCAGGAATGGGTGGGGAACCAAACTCGCGGCGGAGAAGCCTAGCCAGGAGACGAGACGGGCGTTCACCCTCACCATATCTCCTTGCCAGCCCAGGGTTATCGAGAAATCTCTGTTCGCGATCCGCAAGAGCGCGGAACGTGTCTAGCTCCGTGCCGATCGAGGCAAGGGTCTCAGAAGTTTGTTTCAGTGAATATTGGGCCTCCAGCTCGGACAGTGTGGCCTCGCTCTCGGCGATCTCCCTACGGATAGTTCTAAGGATGCCATTTTCTTTAGAGAGGGCGATGCCTCTGATGTAGGCCTTAAAAGCTTCCCAGAGGGTGGCTTGTGATGAGACGGAACCGGAGTTGATCTCAAAGAACTCCTCAATTGCCGATTCCAATTCCGAACTGAAGACCGGGTCGAGGAGTGAGAGTGGCTTCATCCTCCAGTTCCTGGTACGGACCTGATCCGAGCCCCAGGATAGGGTAATAGTTACTGGTGAGTGGTCGGAGAGAGTCCTGGGGAGAATCGACATGTTTGAGATGCTTTTTATGAATGTATCAGAGACTAGCCATCTATCAATGCGGGAAAAGGAATCATGCACCGAGGAATAGAAGGAGAAGGTGCGGGAATCGGGGTGAAGAAGCCTCCATGCATCAAACAGGGCCAGGCGGGGAAGCGAAGACAGTGTAGCATATGCGGCCTTGGTAAGGTGACGAGGGCGAGAACCAGATCTATCGAGATCCACATCCAATATTGTGTTAAAGTCGCCCCCCCAGAGAATGGGCACCAACGGGAAACCATCAAGAAGGGACGCGAGATGTGTGAAAAATTCGGGATCATCGATATTGGGGCCGTAGATATTTAGTAGGATCACTTCCCTATTCTGTAATATGCCATGAAGCAGAACGAATCGGCCCAGGGGGTCTATTGTCGTGGCTATGGGGTTATATCTGATACTCTTATGAATTAGGGTCATCACCCCCCAGCTTTGTGTGGAATAGGAGGTATAGTACCTCTGTGGTCCCCATCCTTTGGCGAACTTCTCACAGTGCTCAGTTACAGCATGTGTCTCCTGAAGAAACAGGATCTTAGACCCATGTCGTTCGGCCTGAAGCTGTAGTAGCCTCATTTTCTTGAAGTTCCCCAGCCCCCGCACGTTCCAACTCAGGAATGTAAGGGTTTCCTCACCCGACATCCTCGAAGTAGACATGGAAAAAAACAGGTGGATGGAACAGTGCCCCCCATAAGTGGACCCCATTGCTGTCAGGGCCGTAGTGACATAGATCCCCTGGTGCTCTGAACTCTACCTTCACCGTAATTACCAAGCCTTTTTTAACGTTAACTCCCCTACCACCCACCCCCTCCCACATCCCTCCCCCAATCGGAGAGATGAAAACCCCATAGGTAACAAACCAAATACAACACAATGGCATCAACGCCTGGGGGGCCTGTGAGTCGGCCTGACGGCGGAGCTCCGCACCTTGAGGCAATTTGAGGATTAACATAATGCCTGGGAATAAAGGCGTGAGACATGTGGGGATGTCCCCGCGGGGGAGGGGAGGCAGGCATGATCGTAAATAATGAACCAATTTAACAAGATTGTATGTAGGAGTCATCCGAACAGCTTGTATGGGATGGTGTGTGTGTTTAGACCCGATATTGGAAACAAGGGGTTACTTTGGAGATTCACAACCCACACCAACAGCTGCATCTCATAGAGAAAAAACAAAGTCAAGCATATTTTCAGAACGGTGTCCACAGGACGAGGTAGGTGGTATCTCCCCGGCCCAGGGCCCCTGCAGTAATGCAACCAGGATTGACGGCACGTTGTGGGACCAACCGAGTCCTGGGTTAGGGCTATGTGGTGCCGATTCCACAACAAGAGCATTACGCGCTTTACCAAAAGTGCAGTATGTGGGCCAACGAACCAAGACCCAAGCAAAAGCAGGGATTAATGCAAGTATGGTTTAACCGGGAAAGTGTTCATCCATGAACTTAGAGGCTTCCTCCGGTAGCGTGAAGAAATATACTCGGTTTGCATGTTCAATCCGGAGTTTGGCGGGGTATAACATAGCATACTTGACCTGGAGGTCGCGTAATCGTCTCTTCACCGCCAGGAAGGATTTGCGCTCGCGCTGGACCGCCATCGAAAAGTCCGGGTATAAGTGGATTCTGGCTGAGCCCAACAAGAGGTCTCCCTTGATTCTCGCCGCCCTGAGAAGGGTATCCCGGTCACGAAAATTTAAGACCCTGGCTATTATAGGGCGAGGAGGAGCGCCAGGTCTGGGCTTCGCTGTAAGTGCACGGTGGGCTCTCTCGATTGCAAATTGTGTGGAGAGTTTTGGGGAATCGAGGAGTCGGAGGAGCATGTTCTCCACGTAGTCTTCCATGGGTTCTTGTATGCCATCCTCCGGAACCCCGATTATACGGAGGTTGTTGCGCCTTGAGCGAGACTCGAGGTCCTCATTCTTCTTCTCCACCTCTTTCAAGCGTGTGGATAACGTGGAGACCTCCGCCCGGAGTGAGCCCAGGCCATCTTCAGCGGTACTCATACGTGATTCGATCTCAGTCACACGACCATCCGTCCTCTCCATGTGTGCCTTGATGGAGGATATCGTACCATTCATGTCGTCTAGTTTACTGTGTATTGTGGTGAACCCTTCACGGATGAATTCCATCATTTTCTGAGATTCTGATGGTTCCGGTTCATGTGCTGTGGATGGTTCCTGTGAGAGCGTCTCAGCACCATTTCCCCCCGAAGGCTTAGCAAACATGTTGATAGAGGATTGCTTCTTTCCCGTCCTCGTTGACATGATGTCGGCAAGAGTTGAAACCAGGTCCGGAGCGGTAGGGAAGGGTGAGGGACGCCGGGAAGGAGCACCAGAAATGTGACAGGAGATGCGGTGTTGTCGCAGGTCAAGGGCAGGAGTGTCGTCCAGGCCAGCCGCTGTGCGTAATGGCCAGTGATCCACAAGTGTACCTCCGGGACCCTGAGGAGGCTAGGGCCAGGGGGACCAGCAAGAGAACCAGGAGTAGCCCCCGGCAGCCGCCGAGCTGCGGGAAGACCGCCAGGCGGCCAGCCCTCTAGTCGACCCGTGAAGAAACCAACTGTAGGTAGGAGCAGGCACCTCCCGCCGTCCCCCGGCCAGTTTATGGTGCAGGTTAATGGGCCCGGGGAACGGGGCAGCCGGGGAGGGCAACAGGATGCAGTCAAAATGTGGATTCTGCCCCAGGCTAGGTGCTGCGCACACGCGCATGAGAGGGAGTCCAGCGGGGATAATGCGTACCTCAGGAGCGGTTCCACTCCGACGGAGGCCGCCTGCCAGTCTGGTGCAATCCGCGGAGACCAGGGACCCACTCGCCGCCCGGAGCCGGTCTGAATCGGCACACCGCCCAGGACGGGGCGGCGGAGCAACCGCTCTCGGCTCCGATGAAGGTCCAGCGCCCGTCAGCCGCTCTCCCGAAGGGCCGTAGTAGGCGGGTGCGCAGGGCGGGAAGAACGCCCCTCCCCCAACGGGAGGCCGCGAGCCGCGGGACTCGGACGAGACTCCCTGGAGCCCCGCAGAGGATCGGAGGAAGCACCCGCTCCCGCTCAACCCGCAGGGGCCAAAAGCTCGGCGGTAAGTGAAATCCGGAGGACAGGATGAAAACAGCAGGGTCCCCGACACACCAGCCTTCCCCTCCGTGGCTTAGGTGGTGAAACGCCAAAGCAAACAGGATGATTATGAGAAAAGGAGCGCCTCGCGGAACGGAGCTGTTCAGAAGGCGGCCATCTTCATCGAGCGCAACAGCGCCCCCCCACCCTTATGCTTTTTGAGTGGATTCTGACCAATGTTGATTTGATCAAGTTTCCAGTGCCAGCCTAACACGAAGCTGGCATTTGCCAGAATCATGGTGGACTCACTGAGTAAAATAAGGCAAAGCCTTGTTCTATCAAAGCATTTTGCATGTTTCTTAGCCAGCCAATCGTATTAACAGTTGGTGCATGCAGTTTTCTCACCAATGCACCAAATAGTGTGCTTTCTTGCTTAAGCCACAAGTTGACCCAGAAACTCAGTACTAATAATGTAATACTATATCTTCCAACAGAACTGAGGATGGGTTCCCAATGGCCAGTTTAATTTCCTCGGGTACATCCAACAGAATTATTTAAACAAAATGCATTTGCCCTACTTTTGATACTCCTGCCCCGGAGCCCCCATACTGCTGCCCCACAATTCCTCTGGGCGAGGGATTTAGCTATATATACACCTAAAGCTGCGTGAACCAAGGGCACTCCTAGCTTCTAACACAACAATTAGAATGCCTGGTTAAATCTTTTTGACTAAGCCATATCAGGAGCCCATGATGAATTGGTAGCAAACCCCCTAAATAAATCTAATATCATGAGCACTCTAAATTACTTCCACTTATACATTTTAAACCAATGACTTGAGCTTCCGTAATCAACACTTTCTATTTGTTTACATTAATTGGAGGCCAAGAAGAGAAGGAGAGTTCCAAAATGTCTTCCTGATGCCTCCACAGGGAGACATTGCCCCCACCACTCCCAACATAGATACCTCCGCCCCACCAACCGCACGGTATGGAAACCAGGAGCAGGGCTCATCGGAGATAAGAGGAGATTCTTCAGTCTTCAATATTTCGAATAAGATTTAGATCAAAGAAGAAGCAGCAGTTTTGCAATTGGGGCTTTCTTTTGTACCCATGTGTAGTGGCTCGAAGAAGAACTGTGAAATTGAACTAAGACAATTTTTTCTGAAGATTCGTTTGCAGGACTTCTTTGAAGACCATACAAATTCTGATCCTGAAACTGCTCCTTCCAGCTTAAGTCCACATTTACTCCTAGCAGCAACATGATCTCAAAAGATGTTATCACATTTGAAAAAGTAATCTTAACGAGTTTTGATGCCATTCTCAGGGACAGGGCATCTCCTTTGGACTTCAACTTTGGACAGAGACGCAAAAAGATGTTGCATCATTTACAAAATGACAACAGCATTGGATTTAAAAGTGCAGACAAAAAAGGGGGAGTGGTCATCATGGATAGCAATGTCTATGACAATGAGGCTTATAGAATTCTTCATTCAGCAGATCCGACTGACCATTCAAGCCCAGATCGCAGAGATTTCCATGTCAGGCAAAGAGGCGGGGTTCCTTACCAATAAGGAATCTTAATTTTTTAAACAGCTGCAATCCCAGGACACCTCTTTTTTACATCTTGCCCAAGGTACACAAAGACCTGGCCAAACTACCCGGCAGACCTATTGTGTCTTAGTGGCACAGTTCTTGAACCAGTGGGGAAGTTCATTGACTATTTCCTCAAACCACTGGCATCTCCTACCCATTCATTTCTTGCCAACACCATTGATATGATTAACATTATTGAAGGTTTTCCCTTCGAATCAAACTACAATCTCCTGGTCACTCTGGATGTGGAATCTTTGTATTCATATACACCTCAGGGGGTGGCAATAAAACAGAGCTGCATTTGGTTTTGATTGATTTTATTTTGGAACTGTTAGAAGTAGCTTTATACCAAAACTTCTAATGTTTTAAAAGTACATTTTTCATCCAAACAAAAGGCACAGCGATGGCAGCCTCTTTTGCCCCTAACTTGGCCTACTTGTGCATGGCCTAATTTGAAAGCTGTTTATCTTAACTTCCAACAATCCTTATTTTGCAGAGTTCCGTCTATATAAAAGCTATATAGATGACATTCTGATCATGTGGGACGTTATAGAGGCGAACGACGATACTTTATTTAGGTCAACAGTATCAATCTTAGATTCACCATGTGTAAAGACAAAGAATGTATTTCCTTTCTAGACCTGACATCAAAGTGATAGACGGAACATTGGGCACCAGTCTCTATAGAAAGCCAACAGATCGAAATACCATCTTACATCACCAAAGTTACCACCCAA
This sequence comes from Ambystoma mexicanum, assembly GCF_040938575.1. NCBI lineage: Eukaryota > Metazoa > Chordata > Amphibia > Caudata > Ambystomatidae > Ambystoma > Ambystoma mexicanum. The sequence goes on along the minus strand of NC_090936.1, from coordinate 97,286,212 downwards.
AGGCCCTAACGGATAATATACCTTTCGGACAGTTTCTCTGTGTGAGAAGAAATTGTACCCTAGTACAGGACTACAGAAAAGAAGCAGATATTGTATTTAATAGGTTCCTGGACAGGGGCTATCCCAGGCATGCACTCAAAAAATGCAGAAAAAGAGCTAGGACTGTATGTGTAACAGCTTTCAGTCCACAGAGCAATACATTGAAAAAATGGATTCTCAAGAATTGGCATATCCCCCAACTTAATTATCAAGAGTTGGAACCCCCCTTATTTGCCTTCAAAAAAGGAAAAGGAAAATATCTCAAACAGCATTTAGTGTCGGCGGATAGCTGTCTTGCCAAACGTTCAACCAATTTGAGAGCACTAATGGGATTGCAACCTGTCCAGGAACCCTACCCTTGTGGGAGTTGTGTAATTTGCACATTTACTTTGAAAACACTGAATTTTGAAGTGAATCACAGATTGGCACCTTAAGCTGTAATGTGGGGCATTTTATTCTGTGTCCCTGCAAAAAAGCATATGTAGGGAAAACCACAAGACAAGTGAAAGTGAGGATCATTGAACATCGGTCCAAAATCAGGACTAAAACTATGGTTGCTCCGCTTGTGGAACATTTTGTGTCGATGGGCCATAGTAATGATGACATCAAATGGTGGGTTGGTGACAAAATCCAGGGAACCAATATCAGTGAAATAGAATACAACTTATCCAGAAAAGAACAGTTCTGGCTGTACAAACTTGACACATTTTGCTCTGGACTAAACCAGCAAAAAGAATGGCAGCCTCCGGACATATAAATTTGCACTAAGTGCTCATGTCCTGGTAGGCCTTGCCATCATATAGCAAAGTTTCTTGGGACTAGGAGTCCATTCCCAGAGCCTGTCCATTGGTTTCCCTCTGGTGCTCTTTTTCATAAACTCATTAATCATTTAAATACATTTTGATGTGGCCTCCCTCCCTCTGTATACCACCGGGGGAGGCATCATTGACTTTTGAACCCCCGTATCTTGGTCCCTCCTTCAATTTTGGGAGTTGTGGGCTCTTATGCTCCCATTTGGGCAGGTCATTTGTGGCAAAGAGATGGGCACTTCAGCGTCCCTTACTCAATTGGGACACCAAGGGCACAGCTCCCATGTGTGCTGTGTTCATTCATTTATGCAAGTCCTTGCATGCCAGGATGGCAATGTATATGCGGAAGTTTCCCTCCGGGTCCTGCCATTGCAGAGCTCCGAGATGCCGTCAGGCCACCGCCATAGCGACGGTCCGGCAGCGTCCACCACATTTATCAACTATGTTATTCTCATGGTGCTGCACCAGTGGTCACGTTGCTCCATGACCTCAGCGGCAGTTTCCTGCTTTCCATTAATAGCTCAGCTGCAGTGGTACACCACAAAGCGCTCTTCATAAGAGCACCAAATGGTGATGCATCCCACGCTACATTGTGACAAGGTGCCATATTTTCGGGTATGTGATCAAGGTACCAGCACATCCTTTTCATTCATTATTTTCACGTGTTTCTAACTTAAGGTGCTGTATTCACGATAAAATCATTTTGAAACACAAAGGATTGTACTAAGAATACTAGTGATTCATTTAGCGCAACGACCCTCTCTGTTGCGTTTGCTTTCATTTCTGTGTTCCTTTTCTTCTATGTGACACACAGGCGCAATGAGCATGGGTCGTTTGTAAACGGGACCTCTGTGCCCTCCCAGGCCGTGAGTAATGGTTTAACCTTTTTTTAGTCACACAGCTAAGCTAAGTATCAACAACATGCCAGATTAACCCGCAGGGGTGTTTGTTTTCTGGGTATTGTTTTTATAGGTTTCTACTGTTGATCAGGCAACTACACCAACATCATACCATGCACACTCTTCACCAATTTGAAGTAAGTGCACCTTCTGGTTCATTTGTAACTTATGTTGACACAACGGTTATTTTACTTATAATTTTTTTTAAATTTTGTTTTAGAAACAGCAATCCAGACCTGATGAAACTAGCCCGCAATAGGGTTATATTTGAAACTAGGAAGAAAGGGAAGTGCTGTACCCCTTTACTTCGAGCTCAAGCATGTTTGATTGAAGACAATCATCGTGATTTAGATTGTCTTGCCTAGTAGACTCAAAGTTATTCTTTCCTCTGTTAGTTCGCCTTCTCCTTGCCATCATGTCCTCCTAATGTTACACTATGGTTGACAGTCATGTAATTATGGTCTCCTTCTGATGTGGAATTCTATTCATTAAATTAAACTGCGATTCAAGAGGGGCATCTGCTCTTGAACCTGATTGAACATGAAGGGAAGCTGCTGTTCTAGCCTTCACTTTGATTTTTACTCCCTATTCTTTCACACTCTAATGCTTTTCTACTTCGATCTTTCGTTTGATATATTGGTATATGCATTAAATTTGTGTTTTTTAACTTGTATGTGTCAAAGCCAGCATAATGTGGCTACATTTAAATTATTAAAAATGATACACATCATTTGACCTTCCTTCCCCCTCCTTGTTGTATTGAAATGTAAGAAAAGAAGACCAGGTTAATGCCTGCTTATCTTTGACAATCTTAAATCCATATACAAAACAAAAATGAAAGCCCTTAACAAGACTAGTGCATGCTCAGAATTTACCAGCAGTACCCCCATCATCTGCAATCCATCTTTCGGCAAATTGAGGTACATCGACATTTTCCATTATTAAAGACCTCTCCAGCCCATTTCTGTACATAAATTAAGCAGGCCCAAGACACATCCTTGCTGGACCCAATGAACAACTCGAACCTTAGTGGCATTACTATTTCTGCCAAATCCCACATGAACACTACTACCCTCATGCATGAAAGAAGTCTGTCGAACAACTAACTTCGTAAGCATTTCCCAGAGTTTTTGCCTATATACCATGTTGAACACTTTACTAAGGTCCAGGAAGCCAATGACAATCACCCCACCCCCCACCCCCCGCTGCCCGCATGCGTTCTGTACTAGCAGGCTTAAGGTTACATACTAAGATATAGTGTACTTTCCTTTCTGAAACACTGCCCAACAGCGGGAGATGAGATTATCCAAAGAAGCAAATTCATCGAATTGTCTATGGAGTACTCATCCAAAGATTTTAGCATGCAGGTTTAGTTAAGGTATCTGTGTAACATGCTGGGTCACTAATTTCCCCATTTCTGAACGTCTAGATATGGTATGATATGGCATTTGTAACGCGCCTATACACAAGTGTTTCAAGACGCGACGAGGCAGGGAGGGGGGGGAACAAGGGGAAGACAGACAACGATCTTACTAGGCCAGGTGTCATTTAGATCGCGCAAGTGCAGGGGTAGGGGGAAGGGAAAAGTGCAAGAGGAAGGGGAGGGGGGAAGTACAAGGTAAGTAGAATAAAATAAATAAATAGGGCCAGCTGGTGGCAAGTACAAGGCAAGTGCTGGGAAGGGGGGGCTGTAGGGATACAGAGACAGTCCCGCAGTGCAGGGGTTGCCAGGGAGGAAGTGCAAGTGGAGAGTGGCTGGGCCCAGAACCGAGGTCGGTGAGAGTGGCCCAGTTGCAGAATTTAGCAGGGGAGAAGGAGAGAGAAAGCAGAAGCAAAGAGGAAGGTTTTGAGGTGCTTCCGGAACCGGAGATGGTTCCCCTCAAGTTTCAGGGAGGCAGGAAGGCTGTCCCAGAGGGAGGCCCCTGCCGCGGAGAGAGATCTACCCCCAGCTCGTTGCTTCGAGAAGCGGCTGACCCTGAGGGAGTTGGAGACGGATGAGCGAAGGGCTCGGTTAGGAAGATATTTAGGAAGAGAGAGTTGAAGGTATTTAGGCCCCAGGCGGCCTTGTGGACAATGCAGAGGGTTTTGAACTTAATCCTCGCAGCCACTGGGAGCCAGTGTAGAGATTTCAGTCCTGGAGAGATACGGTCCCTGGGCTTGAGGCCAAGGACAAGTCTCGCAGTTCTGTTCTGGATGAGTTGCAGAGGGCGGAGAGTGGAGGCAGGCAGATTAAGATAGAGGCTGTTACAGTAGTCCAGCTTCGAGAGAACCAGGGCTCGGGAGACAGTGAGCTTCTGGGGGAAGGAGAAGAAGGGAAGAATACCTCTGAGGAGGTGCAGCTGGTAGTGTGACTTCTTAGAGACGTCCAATATATGAGGAGAGAAGGAGAGTGTGGAGTCAAAGATGACCCCAAGGTTTTTTGCCTTGCAGGTAGGAGCAGGAAGAGGGCCAAGAGAGGTGGCCAGAGAGCTGCAGGGAAGGAGGGAGTGGGTGAGCCGATGAGTAGAATCTCAGTCTTACTGGCATTAAGGCAGAGGTCATTGGCGGCACACCATTCCTGGATAGCAGACAGACAGTCAGAGATGAGGGAAGGAGAGGAGGAGGCCGAGGGTAGTCTGAAAATGAGCTGGGTATCGTCCGCATAGCACTGAAAGTTGGGGCAGAGTGATGCGGTGGGCAAGGAGTGCCAGATACTGGTTGAACAGCCAGGGAGAGAGATTAGATCCCTGGGGGACACCACAGGTGGAGAAACAGATGTCAGAGAGGAAGGGCCCCAGTTGGACCTGGGAGGGTCGATTGGAAAGGAAAGAGGTCAGCCACGCCAGAGCCTGACCAGTGATACCCAGGTTATCACGGAGACGGTTGAGCAGGAAGGCATGGTTGACAGTGTCAAAGGCAGAAGAGAGATCGGGCAGAATGAGAACACATGGAGTGTTGGAGTCGAGGTTCAAGAGCAGGTCCTCACGGATGTTCAGGAGAGCGGTTTCCGTGCTTCTGGCAGCTCTGAAGCCAGATTGATGGTCATAAAGACTACCAACAGATTCAGCATGGAGGTTAAGCTGGGAGATGGCCAGTTTCTCTAGGAGCTTGCCCAGGAAGGGAGTGATGGAGATTGGGCGATAGTTAGCCGGGCAGGAGGGGTCGGAAGAGGGTTTCTTAAGAAGAGGGTGCACAAGGGAGTGCTTAAGAGGGGATGGGAAGACTCCAGAGGTGAAGGAGTGGTTGCAAAAGTCAGCCAGGGCAGGAGCCAGGGAGTCGATGTGGTCATTGATAGTTTTGGAGGAACAGGGGTGAACCTGTTTAGATGAGACTTTCATAGATCGGACTTGTCTGGAAACCTCGTCAGCAGAAAAAAGGGGAAAGGCAGAGGAGGGGTAGCTGCAAAAGGGCCAGAAGAAGAGCCAGGAAGAGAGGGAGAGAGGTGATAGGAGGAGAGTGAGGACAGGATGTCCTGAGTTTTAGAGATGAAGTGAGAGGCCAGTGCAGTGCAGAGGGCCTGGGAGGGGACAGGAGAGGTAGAGACTGCAGCAGGGTTGGCAAGCTCCTTGCAGATTTTAAAGAGTTCGGCCAAGTTGTTAGATGCCGCAGAGATGCGGGCTTGGATAAGGGCTTTCTTCTTGGTGAGAACTGAGAGACAGTATTGCCTTTGGAGCAGGCGGCAGGCCAGTTTGTCAGAGGATGAACATGAAGCACGCCATTTCCTCTGTGCCACCCTGTACTTGCGTTTCAGGGTGACGAGATCCGAGTCATACCAGGAGTTACATTTGGCTTTGGGCTTTAGGTGGATTCTCATGACGGGGGCAAGGATATCAAGAGTATCAGATATAGCAGAGTGGAGCATGGAGAGGGCTGTGTCAGGGTGGGAGTCAGCCAAAGGGGAAGGGGGGTCGAGAAGGTGGCAGCGAAAGCCTCAACTGACACGCGCTTCATGGGTCGGATGACCAAGAAGGTGGGTGGCAGTGATGAGGGTGGCTTTGCCTGTGGGGTAGGGAGGGTGAGGTGGGAGGATAGGAGAAAGTGATCACTCCAGGAGAGAGGAGTGGAGAGAGGGATGGAGAGGGGAAGGTCAGAAGAGATCAGAGCATCAAGAGTGTGCCCTGCAGAATGAGTAGGCCCAGACAGGAGAATAGAGAGTGAGAGAGAGTCACAGAGGTCACGAAAGAGTCCAGAGGGGGGACAGGAGGCATCCAGGTGGATGTTGAAGTCACCAACAAAGAGGAGTTGAGTGGTTGAGGAGGAGAGGTCAGCCCACTCAGAGAGGAAGGAGGACATTTGACCAGGTGGCCGATAGATAGTAGCCACACTAAGGGAATGGCTAGGAGAGAGAGAGAGTCGGCAGACAAGACATTCAAAAGAGGAGTAGGTCTGCGTAGGAGTGACAGTGTCAGGAATCCACTCAGGGAAGATAAGGGCTACACCTCCCCCTGCATGGTTGGGCCTGGGCACGGAGAGGATCTTGCAACCGTCAGGTAGGAGTGTGTCAAAGCTGGTAACAGAGCTGGCTGTGAACCATGTCTCAGTGAGACCGAGGACATCAAGGTCCAGTTCCTCAAGAAGGCGACAGATATCAGTGGAATGTTTGATGGCAGAGCGAGAGTTAAGAGTGGCAATGTGGAGAATACGGCCGGAATCTCCCATGTAGCACTTAATGCTTTAAAGACTTTCAGAAGACTCACTGCTATATCAATCTTTCTGTTTTTTGCTAGATCTGTTGCAGTATGATCAGGACTAGGAGCCTTCCCATTTTCACTTAATGTATGGCCCTCTTAACTACAGTTAATTCAACTATCAGAGGCCCTTTCCTACATAGTAATATGGGGTCAGGTTTGCCTTTTGCATATGGTGTCCTTGACTCTTCGTACAGGCTTGAAAAATGATTGTACCGGGGGGGCGCTGTTGAGCAGCCAAGGAAAATGGCTGCTTAGCTCGAGAGCTCCGTCGCAGTCCACCGTTATCCTCTTCGCATCGGCGCTGATCCGGACTGGCAGCTGCAGCAATTGCTGCGATTTTGATGCAGGAACCGTCCTCGACACGCACCCGAAATCCCGGGCTGAATCGGTGCCTGGGGACCGCGCGGCCGCCGCAGGAGAGCGACCTCCCCCACGGCCTTGCCGCGGCTGTTGCGGCCCGGCGCCTGTCACTTGTGCGCCGCCCATCGGGCCCATCTGAGGCCTCCCCTGCCGCGGGGACTGTTCGCTGAGGTGGCCGTGGACCGATCCCTGGCTGGAGCTGGGGCGACTGATCTGCCTGTGCGCGGCGGCCGGGGGCCCCCTGCCCCCCCCACACGGGCACCGCCTCCCGGCCTGATCCCCTGGACCCTGCGGGCTTCGCCGCTGCCGGCTGCGGCCTCGAGTGCTCCGCTGTGGGAACCGCCGGCGACACCGTCTGGGGGGCGCCTTGGGGGACGCTGCCCGCCTCCCCCGGAACCATCGAGATCACGCCAGCGGATGACCGCCTGACAACGGACCTGGTCCCCAGACGTCTCCTGGGAGGCGGCGGTCTCGCCCGCCTACGGGCTGGAAGGTGGGTGCTTGGCGCTACGCCGGGGGCCCCCCCCCTCTGCTCCCGTGGGTGCGGACCCCACACCATCGGCCTGATTCGCCCGTTGTGGGGCTGTCCACACACGGGCTGGGACCTCTACGGCCCCCCTATACCTCGACTTGCCGCTAGAACTGGGCCCACTCCTACGCCCCAGCCACACACCTCACTGCGAGCTACCGCTCCCGGGATTCGGCAGCGGGCTGGCTAACCTCACGGCGCCACCTGAGTGCACAGTACCCCACTCATTTGTTGCCGCCCGCTCAAGACTACGCCACCTTCCTACCACCATATCCCGCCTTCTCTTCCCAGTCGCCGCACTACCAACCTCTGCGACCCTACAACGCCTACAATCTGCTACCGCTGACCAGCTGCCACCCCCCACGTGTCGCCCCATCCTTGACTCGGCCGGGTGGAAGAGATCCCCTACCTTGGCCATGTCCAGCAGAGCACGGGGTGCTAATAAAGTGGGCGCTATGGACAAGTTCGCCAAAGCGGCGCTTAGGACGGACCTGGCGTCCTCCTCTGCGACACAGGAAGATAGCGAGCCCCCCCTGGACCCCCCGCACCCGGATCTGACCACCTTGATGGAGTCCATGGCGAAAAACTTTGCATCCTTCCACGAAAAGCTGGATGACATCAATGCTAGTGTGGCCTCCCTACGGGCTAAGGTGGACCAACATGGGACCAGGATAACTGAAACGGAACAGAGGATAGGGGCCAGCGAGGACCATATTCATACTCTCCAAAACACAGTCACTGAGCTCGTCCACGATATGAAACAGGTCAAAGCCAAGAATGACGACTTAGAATCTAGATCTCGGCGGAACAACATTCGCATAGTGGGGGTTCCCGAGTCTGCAATAAAGGGTCGCATGGAGTTGGCGGTTGAGCAGCTCATTAGAGATCTCCTCGGCAATCCTGAGTTTTCACCATTCTTTACAGTCAAGAGAGCGCACCGCTCCCTGGCGCCCCGCCCTAAGCCAGGCGACTTCCCCAGACCGATCATCGCAAAGCTACTGAGCTACAAAGACAGGGACCATATACTCCGTCTGGCCAGAGAGAAGGGGGAGCTAAGATTGGAATCACAAATTGTCAGGATCTTTCTGGACTTTTCGGTAGGAGTACAAATGGGGAGGCGCCGATTTGGCGGGGTGAAGAAGATGCTCAGAGAAAGGAAAATTGAATACTCTATGCTTTTCCCTGCCCGTATGAAATTCATCCACCGCAACAAGAGCTATTTATTCACGGTCCCTGATGAAGCGGTTAAGTTTATAGAAGCACAGATTCCAATGCCAAACCCCCCGGAGGAACCAATTGGCGAGGACTGAGACTACCACCCCTGTGCTCATGGGTGAACCTCTTGTGCCCCGGGCTACCGAGGTCTGCCCATCTGTGAACTGGTGCTGGCCCTCTCCCGACTTCCTTCTGGGCGGCCTGCCTCGGCCCATGGTCCTGGGTCTAACATTGCATCTCCTCCGGGAGGTACCTGCTTGCATCTTCGGTCCCCAGCCCCACAATCCGTGCCTGTGGGCCGGGAGCTGGACCATACTGCCATACACTGTCCTTGCTGGCCCTAATTTTGTCCTTGCAATCTCGAACAACATGGTTTATCCTCCTGCTTGTAACCCCCGCCGTACTGGTCGGGAAATATTGTAAACTGTAACGATGCTTTATCATGCAATGATAGCACAAAGGTGGTCTAGACGGCAGCAGCAGCCCCCACTGCAGCTGCAATGCCGCTTAAGGCGAGGGTTATGTCACCAAGCCCCTGTTGGGCTATGTTTTTGGCGCTGCCGAGTTGGGGATGGCACGCAGGTTGGTTTGCGGGCGGGTGTCGAAGCACTGCTAGTTGCTACTGGGCGGTGAGGGTGGGGGGTGGGACAGTTGGGGTTTGCTTTATTCAAAAAGGCAGGATGGTCTCGACGGACGCGGCTGGGTGGTGGATCTACTTCATTCTAGCGCTCCTGGTGGGTGTGGTAGTCAGATCCCGCATTTGGGATGTCCCGTAACTCCCTGGTATGGCCATTAGAGTGCTGACCTGGAATGTACGGGGTCTGACCAACTTTACTAAGTCCCGTAGGATAACGGCGTACGCACAGAGACATGGGATCAAAGTGCTCCTATTGCAGGAAACTCACGCTCAGAAACTCCTGTCATCGAACCTCGCACAGACCTGGGGTCCAAACAGATACTACACTCAGTATTCCACCCAGTCCAGGGGAGTACTTACCCTTATACACAAGGCTGTTGCGTTCACACTTCACACATCCCACATTGACCCAGAAGGTAGATATGTGATCCTGCACTGCACCTTGGCTGGTGACGAATGCCTGCTTGTGAACTTGTATGCCCCCAACATTGACTCCCCGGAGTTTATAGACACGATATCTGCCATTCTCACGAAATACATCGATGTCCCTATCATATGGGGCGGGGACATGAACCTCATACTTGATGCAGCCTTGGACAGGACGGCCACTGCCCGTAGACCCATGTCCCGTGCGGCTAAACGGCTTCAAACTCATATGGGCTCCCTCAACTTGATCGATGCCTGGAGGGCACTTCACCCCCGAGAGAGGGACTACACCTTTTACTCTACGGTACACGATAGTTCCTCGAGGATAGATCTCTTCCTCCTGTCGGGTGACCACATGGGCAGGGTTTCGGATGTCAGGATCCTTCCGCGCACGCTCTCTGATCACTCCCCAGTGCTCCTACAGATCCAACTTGGTAGAGCCCCTGAAGCCCGCCCTGCATGGCGCTTCAAATCCGACGCCCTGTCAGATATAGTCTTTAAGGCTGAGATCCTTGCAGACATAGCCTTGTTTTTCGAAAACAACAACGCCTGCGACACGTCCGAGGGGACCAGGTGGGAGGCATTCAAAGTTTATATCAGAGGAATGTGCATCTCCAGGGAGGCAGGGGTCCTCAAGGCCATAAGGCAGGCGCTGAACGACTCCGAAACTAAGCTTAAAAACCTAGAAAGAGATTACGCCTCTAGTCCAGCGCCTGCGACCCTAGCGAAGATTAGAACGGAGCTGGAACGGTTTGAAGTGCACGCCCTGAGTGAGGTGAGATACTATGCCCACCCCACTGCGGCCCGAAAGTATGGTGAGGGGGACAGGCCGGGCAGGACCCTTGCTAAACTGGTGCGATCTGAGGGAGGTAAAACCCGGATTGATAGTGTTATCGACGAGAGGGGCGTGAGGCACTGGTCGGACCAAGCCATCCTCGACACTTTTACTGGCTTTTACGCCAACTTATACGGACCCCAACCAGCGCACTCATCCCATGACTTAGATGACCTATTGGAGTCTATTCCTATGACCCTGATCTCCCAAAACACCAAAGAACTCCTTGACGCCCCGTTCTCCCTAGAGGAGATAGTTCAAGTAATCTCAGATCTTCCAAAGGGCAAGGCCCCGGGTCCCGATGGGCTCACAGCTGAGTTCTACCAAGAGCATGTTGCCATGCTAGCGCCCATACTCCACGGGGTCTGGACGGAATCACTACGTGCACTCACCCTCCCTCCCTCCCTAAGAGAGGCATTGATCACCGTCCTCCCCAAGCCCGGGAAACCCCCAGACGAATGTAGTTCCTATAGGCCCCTGTCGCTTATCAATACCGACACGAAGATTTTTGCCAAAATAATTGCCAATAGGTTTCTCCTGTCCATGCCCTACCTGGTCCATGCCGACCAAAGCAGATTTGTCCCTGGTCGCTCCACGGCACTCAACATCCGGCGCCTCTTTAATGTCCTGTCCAGAATCGATCCAAATGCCGACGCAGTGGCAGTCACATTAGATGCCCAAAAGGCATTTGACATGGTCTCATGGCAATATCTATGGGCAGTGTTGGAGAAAATGGGGATAGGCCCGAACATGATCTCCTACATAAAGTTGCTATACACAAGGCCATCGGCGAGGGTCCTCATCAACTCCGTCCCCTCCTCCCCCTTCGAACTACACAGAGGTACACGCCAGGGCTACCCGTTCTCCCCCATCCTCTTTGCGCTGTCCATTGAACCCATGGCTGATCACGTTAGGAACCGCCACACCTGGAAGGGCGTACGCTTGCAGGATTCACCGGAAATCATCTCACTATATGCGGACGATGTACTCCTTTACGTCAGACAGCCCTCCACACACCTTGACCCTATCATTCGTGACATAACCAAAATAGGAACGTACTCGGGCTTTACTATAAACTACTCCAAATCCGAAATCTTCCCCCTGACTAAAACAACTCAGCAACCGTCCTGTGAGTTCCCCCTGCGCTGGTCCCCGGGCGGAATTAAATATCTCGGAGTGCAAGTGTCATTAGCTAAAACATCCCTGTTGGCAGGCAATTACACAGCCACGGCTCAGCTCATCGAATCCAAGCTGCTTAAGTGGCGCAACCTGCCGCTATCCCTGGCGGGCAGGCTCTCCCTAATTAAAATGATCGCGGTACCCAAGCTCCTATACATATTCGCCAACGTGCCGGTATGGCCAGGCAAGCAGTACTTCAAGAACCTCCACACAGCGTTTGCTCAATTCCTATGGCATTCAGGAGCAGTCCGCAAGAAGTGGCTACACATGGCCCTGCCTTACGAAAGAGGGGGCTTCACTGCCCCCGATTTGACTCTCTACTGGAATGCTGCACAGGCCCAACACGCCACCCACTGGTACACACACCCAAATCCGCCCCCACATGTCAAATTAGAGAAAATGGCTGGTGATGGCACCCACGCCATGACTTTACTGTTACACTATACATACCGTACTGGTGCCCCATCGGACCCAGTGGCCACCACGATTAGGGCGTGGAACCATATCCTCCCCTCCACTCGGGAGCAGCGTCCGTATTACAAGTGGCGCCCCCTATGGCGGTTTCCTGGCCTTCCTCCGACACATGATCGACTTCTCTCTCGGCGGTGGGAGGACCTGGGATATCGGGCCCTAACAGATCTTTACCACGATGGCACATTTATCACTCCCCAAACATGGCGCTCAGGACACCCCAGCTCAGCACTGGACCTGTTGCAGTACTACAGGTTGAGAGCAGCGGTACGGGCGATGTGGCCCTCCTTCCCTGATGAGCCCCCAGACTCCCCTGAACTCCAATATATAGCTAACTCCTCAGGCTGTAGGGGTATAATTTCCTCCCTGTATAAAATGCAGCTGGACAAACTGGGGAACATGGCCCCAGACTCACGTCGAGCATGGGCGGAGGAACTAGACACAGAGATCACCGACGCAATCTGGAGCAAAATGTGTGCACATACGCGCAAAGTCTCACTCAATGCCAGGTTCCTCTGCATGCAATACAAACTTCTCAATAGGCTCTACTACACGCCACATAGAGTGGCAAAATTCGCACCCAACTCGAAACACACATGCCCAAGATGCAGAGCACCTGAGGCAGACCATGGTCATATGTTCTGGTCCTGCGCTGCGCTCAACACGTTTTGGGTTGAGATTACAGAAGCGCTATCGGAGATAATTGGTTCCCCAATTGCGTTGACCCCACTAGCCTTGCTGTTTGGTATTTGGACGGGGGAGGACGAGAGGAAAATGTCGAAATTCTTAAATGTGGGTGCTATTGTTGCAAAAAAATGTATACTGCAATGCTGGAAGCGCCATAACCCCCCATCCTTCAACATGTGGCTGAGGGCCCTCACGTGGGTACAAACATGTGAAGAGGAGTACATCGGATCCCTGCCCACCCCCTCCCGCCCCAGGAATGTTTGGTCAGAATTTCGCAGTTACTTAAATAATAAGAACAGGGCTGAATGGACCTCCACCCCCTCACCTGCCCAACCGGACTAAAAATGAGGCACGCCCCGTCCGAGCTACTCCACATTATCCCCCCCGCTTTTATGTACTGTTGATACTATCTGTTTTGCTATGCATTTATGTGCTGTCGTGTTGTTCGCTTTCCTACATGCTATCCATGCTGTATCTGTCTTGACTTCCTGCCAATAAACAAAAGTTCAAAAAAAAAATGATTGTACCATTAAGCAGCACACACTCCACTATCTACACATTCACTTGTTCCAACCCTTCCTGCAACATTTGTCCAGACGTTTTTCAGATTTTGTGCAATCGCGCCTCAAGGAATGCTCCCCACATTTTCTTTGATGGCAGAGTTTTGCACTCTTTCAGCACCCTTCTAGATATCCTTTTGGCCAGCTTATGATTGATACAGTTTGTACAGTCTTTCAAAACCTTCAGTGGCATCACCTTTGCCTCCCTGCAGGTTTTATCAAACTCTCCTATGCACCTCCCATTTTCGAAAGAACTGCAGGTTTAAAATGCAACCATGAAAAGTGGCAAAAGTGAAAACCCTGCCCATGTGCCGAAACCTGTAATAACCCATGCTCTGATGTGCAACCATTCTAGTTTTCAAGCCCAAACTTTAAAAAAATGAAGACATCCACAACAAACTCATTAACATGCCAGGTTTCTTGTAGTGCAATAATATCTGCCTTCCTATTCCACACCGACTGGTCATTCTCTAACCCCCACCCCTCTTTTGCTTACAATGCCACACATTTTACATAATATGAATACGTCATTCACCAAAGTTTTCATTCTTGAGATATCGGAAGCACAAGTTGCACACCTCATGAGTCACAATTCTTTTTATCCAGCCATCAGCTGCTTTCATATGGCTCCTTGATTCCAACCATGCCTCTTATGTTGCATCATATCAATGTGTAACCCAGTGGCTGTTTTTCCTAGTATCAATTCATCATTCATCTGGCACTTCCCTTGGAAGTCTTGTTGGATGAGAGAAACCAAAGCGTGCTTTAGTCAATCGAAATCTTCGAGAGTACTCAAAATGTATCTGTTTTCCAACAGAACGCCTCAGTTTCCACCCCACTGTTCTTGCACAGGACTATGAGATCAGTAAGGAGGCCACTTCCAATTTCATTTAGGACATTTGATTAGTTCCACCAGTTGACCTTGCCACTGCTCCTAATTCCGCCAAAACTGCAATACTGATCTTAAATGAAAAAATATTCAAGAGGGCGTAGTATTATATTCTCCCTATAAATAATTTCATACTGAGAATATAAGATCTTCTTGGCAAGTAGAGTTCCTTAATGTTAGGAACACATGTTCACTTTTTGTTCTTACCCATTTTGCCCTTCTTTCCATCAACAAGTCCTGTGGGTTCAAGGGCCCTCCTAATCTTCTAGTGTAAAGCCAGTAGGATGATTTATGGATCGAGGAAAATGTGTGCTCATGCATGCTTGACCGAAGTGGTGGAACATTTAGAGTGTCTGAAAATGAATTTTATATGTATTAATATATGTACCATGTCTATTTCAAAAATTACTTCATATTAAAGTTTATATATTTTTTCAAAATGCAAATTAACTACTAAGAGAAGTAGTAACTGTTGACATTCCTTTTTCCTACCTTCCTTATATTGTAAATTTTCAGTTCTTTCCATACTTAAGGTAGGAGTCCATGCGAGTGGACCTTTGGGATCTCCCCCTAGTTTTCTCACAGGAACACCTGTCATGACAACAACCAGCGGACCCGCTTCCAGAGAGTTGCAAAAAGGCAGGTACAAAGCATTCTCCTGTGCATCACACTTCAGATATGTATGGCATATCATTACAACCCCCTGGCACATGCCCTGGGTCTGTGTCCATGGCCCTACCTATGTAAAGCTGATCATGGGAAGTTGTGTTCACTAGCTTCAAAAGGAAAATGTTACGCCTTCCGAGGCAGTAGATTTAAAAGGGTGTCATCTCTTTCAGGATTTGTGCCGAACTAAACATAACACAGGCACTACTCGCATGCCTTCAATACAGGTCCAGGATCCGAAGACCTTTTTAGCATCAGCAGGCCCTGCTCGGCCATCTAAGGCGTGAGAAACCTGGAAGCAGAGAATTCAGCAGACTGATTGTACCACCATACCACTGGACCCTCTTCAGAAGGCTGAGTCCGACTCAAGCATTTAGGCTTCCAGAGAAGAAATCATCCTTACATCAAATTTTTGTATAAAGCCCCAACCTCAGTTGTTCCTGGGGGCAAGGCCCAAAGCATCCAAGACTTTGTCATGCCTATGAATTGCACATTAGGCAGTCTTCTACAGAGGAGTTGGTGTCAAGTGTATCTGCTCCCTTGGGTTAGTCCTCAGCCACATTTAATGCCAGAGCTGCAGGAGAAAGGACAGAGTATTCCTGGGGACTGGCTCATGGTGCGGACTGTGGAATGGCTGAGCAGATCCTCCCCTCAACTTGTCCGCCAAGAAGTTGGATGACAAAATGTTCAGGTTATCAGATTAAGACTAGGAAGATGTCAAGGTACCATACCTCCTCCTCTGATGAGCAATGGAAGGGACATGAAAGTGGGGCAAGGGGGCAAAAGTGTACATACAAGGGTTGGGCGCGACCTCTGGAAAATCTAGGCTTCAACACTTTAGTAGCTGCTACAAGGTTACAAAACAACACAGGCCATGAACACTGAATGCTGGTTAAAACTAATTTGGTCCTGTTAGTATAAAGGGAGACTGCTCCAGGACCAGTAAAAATAAAGCAGAGGCCTGCCTGGGGAGTCTCCAGAAAAGAATACATGACCATGTGGGCTAAAATCTCATCCCCTGGGAACAAACAGAACCAACAGAGGGATGGTGCTTATTGGACTATACTTGTCCTTTAGATGACTATTCATTGCAGACAAAGACTCTGGTACCAGATGGTTAAATCTGGTATGCTTGGAGTCACTTTTACTCTTGTGGCTTTTCCCGTACTTGTCTTGGATGAAGCTCTCACTTTATCCTTATGGACTTTTGACACCAGAGCCTCTGTTATCGGCTTTATGAAGGGAGCCATGTCCAACTTCCAAAGGAGGAACCAATGGGATTGGCAGGAGCATGATCTACTTCAGGGCTGGCAAGACCTCTGCAGAGTGAAGCTTACAGTGCCTGTCTTTGCTATAGTCATAACATTGTCTGGACTAAAAAGGGGTTTTGCCCTCGAAAGCCTATGTGTTACCTGTGTGCTAGAAGGCCTGGAATGCACAGTCCCTGAATGGCTCCCTGGAAGCCCACACACTGGGGGAGTGCTTGCCCATCGCTTACTGTACTTCCCCCTGTGATATCATGGTCTAGCCCCCCTGGGCAACCATGCACCGGACTTAGACAATCTTAGACAATCTCCTAGGGAGGTGTGGATCACTATACCCCTTCTGCTTTCGTATCTCATGGCCTATGTGCACTGGGTTACTCCTATTTTACACCTAACACCACACACCTATCTTACTCCTATGGACACAATAACATAAGACAAAGAAAACACATGAATCGATTCAATTATAACAATAGAATACATTTATTTATGCATAACAAGGCATGATGCAAGCATTACCAAATCTATGTACATCTCAACTTTGCATCTTTTATGCTTCTGCTGCAAATCAACCATGCAATAACTATAAGCCTTACAGGTTTCTAATGCAAGCCTGTGATTTTAATGCAGTCTAATGCAAGCATCAGCATTCCTCTCCAATCCACACCATACTTCACACTCACTCTCTAAGACAATCCCTGTCTGGTTTCCCCTTTCCCAAAACCAAAGCTCTTTGTGAGTATCTGTTCTAATTTACCTTATTTTGCAATGATGACATTGTAATATATTAAACCGTGCCCTTATGTACTCATGTTGTAGGTTATCACCGTTATAGTGGAACCTCACTGAATTAGAGTGCTCCTATGTAGATTAAAATGGCACGCCTCTCGTTGTTCATGTGGCAAGTAGCTATTCAATGGCTAGTGCTTAACTTGTGCCCACGTGTGAAAAATGCAACCGGCATGCAAAATCTTAAAAGACACCCGTGCAAAACCTATCAGCGTATGTTCCATTCCTCATCCATCGGTGCTGGTTTTACTGACCTGCATAGAATTCTAAACACTGTTTGCGGCGAAAGTTGGATTAGCTGTCGAACAAAAGTAAATGCTGTAATGTACAGACAAATTCCGTATTACAGTACGTGTAACAAAACTGTCATAATGTCGTCCTTAACCCTGTTTCGGGCAATGCCGGTTTAATCCAATGTGCTGCATGTACCGAGCGGCTCGGAAACGTAGCGAAGGAGCGCGGTTACAAATCTTAACTCACCTGTAGTCATGCTGATGTAAGGTCGTATGTTGAAAAAGATTGGTTTTGGAAAAGCTGGCAGCCATCTTTAAATTAAGAGATAGCCGGTGATCACTAAGTGAAACTGCTGCATCGTTCATCTTAACAATAAGAACGATTCATTAAAGTGGGTGGAAAACATACAGTTTGGTTTGTTAACATTCTCACTTAAAAGCATATAATATCAAACCCCCAGCGCTTCGCAATCTGAAAGAGCAAGAAATAATGTACTTGTTATGTCATGTGGCGAGTGAAATACCTGACGTGATATGGGCACTCTAATCTCAAGGTAGAATTCAGATTCATTTTCTAACAACATAGTTATCGTTTATAATTGTTCTCCAGCATTGGATCTTTCATAGATACAAAATGCCTAGCACCAGTGGCTGCAAAACTCAGGAGGACACGAACAGAAGTCTTTCCATATCTGCACGACTGGTTGATAAGAGCGAGTTCCGACGCAAGCGCGCGCTTGGCGGTTTCAAGGACAACAAATCTCCTAAGAGGGTTAGGTTTCACCATAAATGAAGCGAAGTCCTGTCCAATTCCCAGCAAGACAGTTTCTTTCCTGGGAGCCGATCTCGATACCAACATTCCCACAGTGAGACCGTCGGCAGAAAGAGCATCAGCAATTCCCCACTTGACTTCTTTTTTCTTAAAGAGAGAAAAGACATTGGTGCGCTCTTAGCTGTCCCTCCTGGGCATGATGTCCTCATGTATATTCCTCATACCAAATTGCAGGCTTTGATTGAGGCCCGTTCAAGAGGCACTGGACCACCAATGGAAACAAGCCCTCGGTTCGTGGGAGGACATCGTCCAGATTCCTACGTCTCTGCACAGGGCTCTTGGATGGTGGAACACTCCGCAGAACCTTTTACAGGGAATGCTGTTTCAGGCACCAACGTCGACCGTTCTCTTGAGGACGGACGTGTCTCTTTCGGGTTGGGGCACTCACCTTGCAGACCTACAAACCAAGGGCTCCTGGTCACCCCAAGAGTCACAACTCCACATCAACGTGTTGGAACTCAGGGCCATTCGGTGGGCACTGAAAGCTTTCCTTCCGGTAGTAGCGGGGCAGGTACTCACTGTACAGACAGACAACACAACCTCCATGCACTACACAAACAAGCAAGGAGGCACGAGGTCAGAGATCTTGTCTCAAGAAGCTCAACTACTATGGGCATGGGCCCTGCACCACAGAGTCCAAATCAAGGCGGAACATCTTCGGGGAGTGCACAATGTCCCAGCGGACAAGCTGAGCAGGGACTACTCGTCTTCTCACTAATGGGAGCTGGACGAGAAGGAAGCACAACAGATTTTCGCCTTATGGGGCCATCCACATCTCGATCTTTTTGCCAAAAAAGCCAACAAGAAATGCAAAAGGTTCGCATCCAGGTACCCAGAGAGTCAGTCAGTAGGAGACGCGTTCTCAGTGGATTGGACGGGGAAATTCCTATATGCCGTTCCTCCCTTTACCCTCATCTCCAGGATACTACGCAGACAGAGAGCAGAAATGTTCTATGATCCTAATTGCACCGGACTGGGCACGGCAGGTCTGGTACTCGACCCTACAGCACCTGTCCCGATGGCCCCCGATTCGCCTCAAGGCGCATCAGTATCTATTGACGCAGCAGAACCGCAAAGTCCTCCATCAAGATCCAGCGAGCCTGTCTCTCAAGGCCTGGTTCCTGAGCAGCGCAAACTGATGAATCTCAATCTGCCTGCGGAATGCTTAGATATACCAGTGACTACCTCCAACTTAAACTCTCCACCTCCCACCACTGCACCATTACACTCCATCTGGTCTACAGGCCACCCGGCCCCATAGGAGAATTCCAATCCACTATCACCCACCTCCTGGCAGACAACCTAAAGAAATCCACCAAAGCGATCCTCCTCGGTGATGTCAACCTTGGTCTTAATGACCCCAAGGACCCTGCCTCCAAAGCACTCAACTCAGCCCTTGAAACTCTAGGCTTCTCCAACACTGTCACAGACCCTACCCACTCATTGGGCAGGACACTTGACTGGATTGCTCAGCACAACTGCCCTCTAACAATCACTGGCAACTCCCCCTCCCCATGGTCTGACCACCACATCATTACCTTCAACATCCCCACCTACGCCCCCCCCACCCCAACCCCCCCATCCTCTACCACCCGCCCTCACCAGAAGCGCTCGCCTCCTTACGAAAGAAAGACTTCTACCATTCCTCCAGGGTCCTGCCTTCAGACCTCCCTTCTCCAATAACCCAGAAACCCTGGCGCAAAATTACAATAAGGCTATATCAGCAGCAATCAACTCCATTGCTCCTCTCAAACCCCGAAAGTCAAAACCAACAAGCCACTCCAACACCTGGTTCACCCCAGACCTACTTAAACTCCGGATGAACAAACGCGCTGCCCTTAAGCGCTGGCAATCCTCCCAAGATGACAAAGATAAACTTGACTTCAAAACCCGCTCAAAGGAATACAAAAAAGCCATCATCCTAGCAAAAGCCAAATCATTTGAAACTAGAATCTCCGAAGCCAACTCCAACACCAAAGAAATGTTCTCCATATTCAGGGAACTTGAAACCCCTATCCCTACACCCCAGAACTTCACTAAAGACAAAGCCTGGTGTGACGGCATCCAAACTGCCATGCGCAACAAACTAGACCTCCTTCAAGCCAAAATCTTGAACTCCAGACTCTCTTCCCACCCCCCCCACTCCCGCCCCCTCCCCCTCTCCAGAGGCCACCCCCACCTTCTCCTTCAAAACCATCCAAGAGAAAGACATCATCACCCTAATGAAAGGAATCAAACCCTCCAACTGCAAAGGAGACCCCTGCCCCGCCACCATCATCAAGGACTGTGCAGAGTCCCTCGCCCCATTTATCACAGCTTTTGTAAACGCATCCTTCACCACAGGCATTGTACCCTCCTCCCTCAAGGAAGCCTGGGTCAGGCCACTCATAAAAAAAACCACACTTGACCCCACCTCTCCCAACAACTACAGACCCATCACCACCGTCCCCTTCCTTCTTAAAATTCTGGACAAAGCAGCCTACCTGCAAGTCCAACACTTCATCGAAGAGAAACAACTCCTAGGCCTGAGACAATCTGGTTTCCGCCCAAAACACGGAACCGAGAACGCCTTACTGGATTTAAAAAACCAGATGGACGATGCCAGAGACATGGGCAAACCTGTCCTGCTCCTCCTCCTCGATCTCTCTGCTGCGTTTGACCTCGTGGACCACGACGTCTTATGCCACCACCTAACCTCCACTGCTAACTTCTCAGCCCACGCTAGTGCCTGGATCACCTCCTTCCTACATGGAAGGACCATGCAGGTCTTCTCTGATCTAGCTACGGCATCCCCAACCATTATGCTGTGTTGTGTCCCTCAAGGCTCCTGCCTCTCTCCTACCCTCTACAACATATTCACTCGCCCTCTCTTCCTCATCCTCGACGCCATGGGGATCTCGTACACAAATTACGCGGACGACACGCAGATCCTCGTAACCCTGACAGGTGACTATGAGACTGATTCCAAGGCTCTTAACACCATCTATAACGCAATCCAAACTTGGATGGCCGCCAACAGCCTCTGTCTCAACTCTGACAAAACTGAAATCCTACTTGTAGGCTCCCCTGACACTCTTAAAAAACTTGACGCTCAATTCTCCCACTTCACCATTGACTCTATCACCATTCCAGTATCTGAGTCAGTGAAAACCCTAGGCGTCTACCTGGACTCCAATTTGTCCATGACTAGACAGGTGAATGCCATTGCCTCCTCAGCTGCCTACCAGGCCAAACTCCTCAATGCAGTTAGACCCTACCTCTCCAGCGACACCTGCACAAACATAGCTAGGGCTATCACTGGATCTCGGCTGGACTACTGTAACGTCCTCTTCCTAGGGACCTCCACTAAAAACCTTGAGAAACTGCAAGTTACTCAAAACAACGCCTTACGCGCAGCACAAGGCATCTCCAAAAGAGAACATATATCTACTGCAAGAAGAGCCTCCCACTGGCTACCTATAAAAGAGAGGATCATCTTCAAAACCTTGACCCTCACCCACAAATGTATCCACTCTGCAGCCCCAGCCTACCTTGCACAAAGGATCCACCCGGCCATATCCGCAAGACCAACCAGGACCCCTTATACCAACCTACTCACGGTACCCATGATAAAAAAAATCAAGAGCAGGGGGTTCTAGCTTCCCCTACCTTGCGGCTCTACACTGGAATGCCCTCCCCACTGCCCTGCGAGCGGAACCTTCCCTGACCACCTTCCGCAAAACCTTGAAAACCACCCTGTTTGCTTGATTCCCTACCGTCTATCACCTACACTCGCCACATGTATACCTGACCTTTTGTACGCCTCCATGCATAATATCTGTTACACCTAAATGTCAATGCCAAATGATGTAACCTATGCATAATGTAACTAAGCTGTCTGCAAGTAACAGCGCCAAAATGCCCCCGGGCTGCCTGCGCGCTATACAAATGTAAAAAATAAAATAAAATAAATATAATCAGGGCCCCAAGGGCGCCTTCTACACGCATCACTTACACTAGGAAATCGACTCGTTTTTCCAAGTGGTGCGACACATATGCTAATGATCCCCTCACAGCTTCGGTTGAGCAAGTACTTCCCTACTTATTACACCTAGCCAAAGCAGGTCTTTGGCTGTCTTCAATCAAGGTCCACCTGTCAGCCATTACGGCATACACGACGGCCCCTGAGACGCAGTCCTTACGTTCCCTTCTGGCCGTTAAGGTCTTCCTTAAAGGACTTCTGCGAACATACCCGCCTACGCCCATGCCAGTCCCAACCTGGAGCTTGAACACGGTGCCAAAAGTCCTCATGGAGTCTCCTTACGAGCCCATCCACAAGTGCGACAAAGTTCTTGTCATGGAAAATGGCTTTCTTAATAGACATTACTTCGGCCAGGAGGATCAGTGAGTTACAAGCCATGTCGTTTTAAGACCACACCCTAAGTTCCTTCCGAAGGTAGTATCGGAAATGACGCTCACAGAACACATTGTCTTACCAACTTCCTTCCAGAATCATTCTTCGGAAGCAGAATGAACATTGCATTCTCTGGACATAGCAAGAGTTTTAAAGTTTTATTTGCAAAGGACTAGAGAGTTCCGTTCTTCAAATAGGCTCTTCATCGCCTTCTCTGGCCATAGAAAGGGCCAGCATATTTCCAAACGTCTGGCGCACTGCGTCTCCTCTTGCATCACCCACTGCCATCAGATGAAAGGCGACCCCCTTTCCAAACCACCGTCAGTGCACTCCACCAGAGGGAGAGCAGCATCAACCACATTCCACGCAGGGGTGGCCCTGAAAGACATATGCAGAGCCACCACATGGAGCACTCTGCACATGTTCGCTAAACACTACTGCCCGGTTGAAGACATCAACAAAGAAACTGCAGTTGGACAGGCAGTGCTCCGCCATTTGATCAGAAATATGTTTTTTCTGCATTTATGCATATATGTATATGATGGTGGCATGTTTTAATTGCTTGGTATTCTATTCAAGCATCCAAATCTATGAAAGATCCAATGCTGGAGAAGTCTTAGTCACTTACCTGTAACTGTATTTTTCCAGCATTGGTATCTTTCATAGATTCACATGTGCCCACCCGCCTCCCCTGAGAGGCTGCTCCTACGATCAGCATCCATCATACTGTAGTCTCTACAGTTCAAAATCTGAAGATGACTGCCGGGTGCGGAGCTTAAGCCCTGCCACCTCATTGGTTGGGGCCATAAAGGACCAAAGTGAGGTGGAGGGACTACATAATAGAATAGCTCATAGGCCATAATGGGCTATGTACATGCGTTGCTATGTAGCAATGTGTGTATATTAAAAAAATGCTTAATTATTTTTATCACAGAGAATTCCCAGTCTGACGACGGGGAATAATCAAGCATCTGAATCTATGAAAGATACCAATGCTGGAGAAATACAGTTTACATTCTATTGTGGGCCATGTTCTGTATCTTTTTTGCGATGAGTTCACTCAAAGTGGTTGTCTATGTGGAGATATGGAGCTCTAGATGCATTTAGGGTCTGTATGATGAACCCATGATTTTGGAGGATGATAACGCTGTAATGAGTGTGGGATAAAATGAAAGTAAAATAAAATGGAGGAAATCATGTATATTTGTACAGAAATTATGTCCAGGGGTTATAGCAACCAATTTTCCTGATGATAAACACAATAAAACGTTTCCAATATCTATAAACCTGAACATTAGAATCACAACCAGGTATTTTGTAAGATAGCACATGTTTAAAGAGTAATTCTATATTCTCCAAAGGTATTTTATCTAGCTCTGTGTAATGTATCCTTCCTCTTAAATACTGCTCACAGGAAACAGTTGCGGTCCCAATCCTCGTTCATGCCATTGGGGAGGGAGAGTCGAGCCAGTCTCTCCAATAAGCCACATGTTGTGCTCTTTTCTTCTTTGTGCTTTGTTGTGTGTTCCGCGACTGGATGACTTCCAGTATCTGGAATTTCAATTTTTATGCTGTGTTCTTTTTCTCCAAAATGTCTTGCTACTGCCGACAGGACGTTTTTGTTCCTAATGTAGGATTTGTGCTGTTCATTCTTATACAGTACACCACATTTTCTGTGAGACAAGTAGTGCAACATCGAAGTTGAATCTTCTCTCCTGTACGTGGATGAAATACACATTCACCTCTGATAATATTATTACAGTGTCACAAATAAGAAATGAGACAGTTCCTGGTGTTCTACTTTTTCCATGTTTGGTGCCACTTGTGTTGACCAACAAGTTCCTCAGTTTGTTACTGCGTTGGTATGCAAATACTGGAGGCTTAGGGAATAGATTTTTGGTTATGGTATCACTAGTTAAAATGTTCGATGCAATTCCAAGAATGCGGCCGGCGCAGGAGGATGTGTCTGAGTGTCTCTCCCCACTTGGCCGCGTAACATAAGCTCATCATCAAGGGGTTTCGGGCGAGCCTAAAACCACAAGTCGAGAAACCAGCTGGCGTACCAACGTTACATGGGAGCAAGACAATCTTTGCAGCGGGAGCGCTGACCCCGATGCCAAGCCCTGGCGGAGGACTGAGCGGCACAGCAGGACAGCCACGCATCGTCAGACCCCGTGGCACGGGCCCATCATGCCGGAGGATTGGAGCACAGGTGACCCGCCTCCCAGCAAGGAACGCCTGTATGGAGGGGCACCCGAAGTGGGGGCAAGGGAAGATGCTGACGGGGTGACGAGTCAGAGACCGCTCTGCCCTTCAGGCGGACGCCCCCGACCGCAGCATCCACACCACCAGGGGTGACCAGCGGGAGACGCGGTGGGCGCCCGCAACCACCCCGGCATTGGAGCAGCTCCAGGCGGGGTGGCGGACTGCCTTCCCCCTCACAACCTGCCCGTACCGAATCATGAAACAAGCAACGAGGTGAGGCCTGGGCTCACAGACGACCACATCGGCCCAGCGAGGAAGGGTGCAGGCAGCGGCGGCTCTCGGGCACTCACTGTGGAGCAAACAATCGCAGGCGGTGATAGCACCCAGACGACACATCAAGGCGGCCGCACGCGCCACCATCCGCCTCTGGGAATTAGTGCACATCTTCTGGGGCGCTCCTGCAGCAGACCGACAGCAGAGGCGGCTGGAAATCGATGCCCGACAGACTCACCGTATAACTCTGAGGTGAGAACATTCATCAGCATATGTTAACTACAAGGATACTCAGTGGGAGAGAACTTTATAACTACCAAATAGCCAGCTGCCACAAAGCAGGGGTTGGATCACATCAAAGGGTCAGGGGGCCCCTCCTTCACCTTGCATCGCAGCCACACCAGGTGCCTACTCTCAACAGGCGACACTCCCAGAAACAAATTCACTAACCCCCCCAGGGAAGGCTGCAATCTAGACAGTGAGCTATCTGTACGAAATAGAGCCGCCCAGGGTGAAAGCTCTCCCATACACAAACTGCCAAAACTATTAAGAAGGCGGGCTCTTAGGGTATCCTCCACAAAAGACTCACTCCGGCCCCCCGCGTACCCCTCAACCCAGCTGGCAGGCTCTGTACTGCGCACTAATGTCTAAATCGAGGGCGAAGACTCCCACGCAGTCCCCCCTCAAAGAAAATAAGGCAGAAATCTAAGGCAGCTTTGGGGCGCACAGGAAGACTCCAGCTCCAAGACGGAGGAGTTCCCCCCAATATGCCTCAATCCAACTCAGAACAACATGAATGAGGGCGCGATGAATAAAGAGGACATACAAAACTGCTTCCAGGAGCTGCAGTTCCAATAATCAGCTCAGTACATGAAACAATTCAAAATCCTCAGGGATGAAAGGAAACAGTCTATTCAAGAGGTTAAGCAGGATGTAGCCAAATTGGAGGAGAGGACGGACATTGTGGAGAGAAAGCTCCAGCAGGTGGAGGAGGACTCCCAGAAATCGGATGAAACTCTGGACAGGATAGCCCAATCAACCATGTACTTGGAGCAGCAGTGCGAGGACCTGGAAAATAGGTCAAGAAGATCTAATATTAGGATTAAAAACCTGCCGGAATCCATAGAAGACTCAGACCTGATGACGGTGACGCAGTTATTCGCCGAGGTACTGGCTGACAACACGGAACCAAGGGTGGCGATTGATCGACTCCACAGTGTGGGCCCCAAAATGGCTGCAGAACCAGGAATGAGACCCCTGGGATGTTCTGGCAGCGGTAACCTCCTATGTGCAATAGGAACAGATACTCTAGAAGGCCAGACATGCCCTCCCCCCCCCCACGAGTGTAAATGACTAGGAGGTGCACCTATATCAAGACCTAGCTCAGTCCACTCTTCTTAAGAGATGGAGGATGGGCCCAGTGGTCTGCTACCTGACGTCAATCCAGGTGAAGGACAAGTGTACGTTTCCCTTCGGCCTCCTGTTTACCTGGGGAGGGGCCCAGCACAGGATCATGACCTGTGAAGAAGGTGAAAGGATTTTGGGATTACCGAGTGGAGCTGAGACTACACCACCCAAGCCCCAGAGCAGGATTCTGGGCCCGAATCGGCAGGCCAGCTGGACGACAGTGCAAAAGAAAGGCAGAGAGAGGAGGATGAAGTAGAACCTGCGGCAACCCGAGACACCCCGAGATTGGAATAAGTAAAACAGTCACCCCTCAACGAACAGACTGTGGGAGACAAAGAAGCAGACTCACCCGAACGGCAATCAGCAGGCCGGGGAGAAAAGTTAAAGTGACACGACTGGAATCTACAGTGGGGTTTAGGACTCTCCACGAAGAGTTAATGTGGGGAAGTAAGGACCGGGAGCTCTGGACAACTCGAACCAGGGAAAGTAGTAACCCGTCTCCAACCTCATGGGATCAAGTGGGAAGAAACTGGGAGGGTATACAGGGATGGAACTAAGACGCCATACACGCATGGCCACGAACATAACAGAGAAACGAGGGCGACACTCAGCGCTCGGATTACGGATTAACTGTGGATAGGACGACTATGGCTCTAGTGACAGTACTCTCGCAGAATGTCAGGGGCATGAATACCCCTACGAAGAGGGCCAAACTGAAAAGACAAGCCTGGAAACAGAATCGGACATTCTATTGTATCAAGACACGCACATAAAAAGAAGTGAGACATCCCGGATCCAAGTAAAAGGGGCTAAACACGTCTTTCAGTCAAATGTGGAGGGAAAGAGGGCGGGGGTCCATATTGCTGTGAAGGACACACTGAAGGTACAGATCCAGGACCAGAGATCCGACAAGGAAGGGAGATATGTATTTTTGAATGACACACTGGAAGGGAGATGCGCAACCCTGGCATCCATGTACGCCCCGAATGCAGGACAAGAATCCTTCATACTTGACATGCTGGGAGCGTTTGAAGAGTTTACGACAGGAGACAGATTAGGGGGAGACTTTAACATAGCATGAAACCCCACTCAAGATAGGAGCACCAAAACCAATAGTGACCCCAAAGCCCCCTCTGGGGCACTGAGGAAAGCGTTCAAAACTCTCTCCCTCCACGACATATGGCGGGCGAAGAACAGGGAGAGGCAGGGCTGCACTACTCCCACATATAACACGCTCTCGAGAATAGACTATATATGGGCATCTACGGATCTAATCGGGAAAATCAAGGAGGTAGAGGTAGGCCCGATCTCCTTCTCGGACCATGCCCCAATTGTAGTGTCTATAGCCCTCAACAACAGGGGAGGTCGTGTGTGGTCCTGGAGATTCCCGACCGAGCTTCTGAAAGATAAAAAAATAGTTGAAGAAATTCAAGAAAAAAATTGATACCTACTTCACCGAAAACGACACAGGGCGGACCCCGCAGGGGATCGTGTGGGATGCTTTCAAGGCGGTCCTGAGACGCGAATTGATAGCTTTGAAAGCTAGGAGGGACAAACAAATGGTGCAGTGGGAACTAGACCTGGAGCTTAAACTGCGAGAGGTGCAGAAAGAGGCGGCAGATAACCCTAGTAGAGCTAAGAAGCGGGCCATGCAACACATTCAGGGTCAATTGGAACTCCTGCAGACGAGGAAAGCAGAAAAGTCACTGATGAGGACAAAACAGAGGTACTACATATTAGCCAACAAGGCGGACAAGCTGCTCGACCGACAACTTCGAGAGACAGTACACAAGAGGACAATTCTTATGCTAACGGACTCCAACGGTGACTGCAAAACTACGGATGGCGAAATGGGAGAGATTATGAGAAGTTTCTTCCAAGACTTATATCCTACTGGAAATCCAAACGAGGCAGAGTAGAAGAAATATCTCCAGAATATAACACTGCCCCAATTGTTGGGGGAAGCCCGGGAGACCTTAGATCAAGATATCCAACCGGAGGAAATGTTAAAGGTCATCAAACAACTTCCAAAAAACAAAGCGCCGGGACCAGACGGCTACACTGAGGCTTTTTACAAAAAATGTCAAACCTCGCTAGTCCCCAGACTTACAGCACTCTTCAATACCTTTAAGTCTCAGGGAAACATCACGCCCTCCATGAATGAGGCAAAATTGGTACTATTCCCAAAGCCAGGTAAAGACCCTACCCCCTCCCAGGATCGTATAGACCAATTGTCCTGATAAAAATGGATGCAAAACTCTTTACCAAAATCCTTGCTAACAGACTGACTGAGCACCTAGCCTCCCTGGTGGACGCGGACCAGGCAGGTTTCGTCCCTACAAGACAAACAGCGGACAACACAAGGAGAGTTTGCCACCTAATAGAAAAGGCATAACGCACAAACACCAGAGCAATATTAGTTACATTGGATGCCGAAAAAGCATTCGAACGAATCAAATGGACAACTCTTTCATACGATGGAGTGCATGGGCTTTGGGGAGTCCCACATGCGGATGATAATGTCCAACTATAATAACCCTACAATGAGAATCTCAATTAATGGCTTCCTGTCACAAGGTGTCGCCCAGACGAGAGGAACAAGACAGGGATGCCCACTATCTCCCCTCCTATATGCCCTATTTCTAGCGAGGATACGTCTACTGCACCAGATCAAGGAAATTCAGATGGGCAGACTGGAACATAAAACTATGGCTTTCGCCGATGACAGGTTGTTAGCCCTAACAGACCCGGACCAATTCCTACACGCGCTGACCCCAATGTATACACTTATTATTATTACCTGGAAACAAGCAGGCTGCACAAAGATCTGTGACATGTATAAAGACCGGTCACTCAGATCCTTCAGTGAGTGTGTCCATGAACTAGGAGTAGCAAGGGCAGAGAGTTATCAGCATGCACAACTAACCCACTGGCTTTCATCCCAGACCAATAGGGAGGCGGGAACAAGGGATCTCACGAAATTTGAAACCTACATGACAACAGACTCAGGTACCCATAGACTAATATCAAACCTATACACACACCTGAACGTGCAAGGGGAGGAAGTCCAATGGAAGTACATGAAGAAGTGGGAAAGGACATTGGGGGATTCAATACCGCGGTCCTACTGGTGGGGCGGCATGACGAAATATTTCCAAACTGACGAGATCAATTCATCTTAGGGAAATGTGGCAAAAGGTCTTGCTGCAATGGCACTTTACACCAGAGAGAATACAAGCAATATACCCCAACACAGATGGACAATGTTGGTGGGGCCGTCACCAGCAAGGAGACTGGAAGCACATATGGAGGACATGTCCAGCCATTGCAAGTTTCTTGAAGGAAGTCAAGGCCCAAGCGGGAAAAATGGTCAGAGGGGTTGAGACTTTAGAGGAAATGGTATGGCTGGCGGGCTTTGGAACCCAAAACAAAAGACATACACCAGACGCCAGCGGAAAGTTATTACGGTCCTTGTGATAGCTGCATGGCTAACTATAGCTCAGTGCTGGAAACAACAGGTGCCTCCAACACACCTTCAATGGCTCAGGAAATTTGGCATTTCGTCACTATGGCGTGGATGACCTACACATTACAGGGTATCCCTGAAGACTTCCAAATGCATTGGGGCCCCCATACTGCAATATTTGCAGAGCGATTACATGCTACAGTGGTGCCCTTACAGAATTTGTATCCTGAATATTTCTTTGAATCTCAAAACTGTACCGAATGCCCGTGACCACGCGGCCTGCCAATGCCGTCCAGAGTTCCAAGGGAACAAGGAGGGAGGGAGGGGGGGAGGGATTGTTTGAAGTTGAAGAATGTTCCATATGTTAAAAATAATAAAAAGATCTTTAAAAAAAAAAATATATATATATATATATATATATATATATGTTCCAATGCTTGGTAATGCACCAATTTAGTTGTTGGCTCTGCACTAAAAATTTTGATACGACTACAATTGGTGGCGATTCTTTGGGCCCTTTAGCTTGTAGCAGAGACTCCCTTGTCCGTACCACTAGTCTGGTTCTAGCAGTCATCAGGTCTTTCTCCAGGTCACCCGTTGCTCAGTTTCTTGCATAATTTAGAGAGTTCTGTATCACACTTTTCTGGGTTGCTCACAATCAGTTTGATCCGCAACATATGTCCATATGGTAGATTTTTCTGTGCGTTTTGAGGATGAAAACTTAACCGGTGTAATAGGTTGTTTCTGTCTGTTGGTTTGGTGAAGAAGGTAGTGGAGATAATGTTATCTTGTACATTGATTGGGGGGCGTGGCTACGAGGGCCATGTAGGAGGACGTGATCTGGAGGAGCTCCGAGATCCTGAAATGATCCGGGCATAAGAGTGCGCAGCGACGGGCCAACGACTGCTGAAAAAACACATGTCAGCGTGTGAATGATTGGACCACGCTTGGCGAACTTTTGGAAGGTGTAGGAAGAACGGCGGCTGAGTTCTGTGTGGATAAGATAAGCGCCGGAGACAAAAGACGATACAAAATGGCCGACCAATGTCCGGAACAAAAGAAGGACCAGGCCGCACGGTGATCGAGCGAAAGAGGCGTACTGGGTGTGCATTTGTCACTTTTGCAGAATACAGGTCCTCTGGGTCATGTCTAATAGAACGGTGAGGCCGAAGGCGAAGCAGCCCACCCTGGACGACTTTGTTAAGACTTCCCCTGGTCAAGAAAATACCAAGAGCAAGGATAAGTTGCCTACAAGCAGCATGACGGCAACGGGCACTAACCAAGAAGTCCTAGCTGCGATTGCAGACTTAAAGGTGGCCTAGGAAGCCAAACTCGAACTGGCCGTCACTGAGCTGAAAACGGCACTGGACCTTAAGGTCGGAGAGGTGCAGGAGGAAGTTAATCTACTCCGGCAGGACGTCAGGGCCTTGGCGCAGTGCACGGAGACCCTTGAGAAGGAAGTGAGCCCGAATACTGCGGATTGTGCCTCCCATAAGGCCGAATTGCATGCCCTGATAGAGAGTGGGCAACTTGGAGAGCAGAGCGGAGGCGGACGGACGCGCCCGACGAAACAACATCCGCATCATGGGCCTGCCGGAGGGATTGGAGGGCCACGATCCCACGGAGTTAATCGAGTCCATGCTACTGCAAGAGATACCCGTAGGAGCCCTATCTCAAGGATTTGCGGTGGAACGGGCACATAGAGCTCTAACAAGGAGGCCGCCGCCAGGAAACCCGCCTAGGCCGGTGATAGCCAAAATTCTTAATTACCGGGATCGAGAGAGGATATTGGAACACTTCCGCAAGGGAGGAACGATTATACGAGGAGCTGCAAACATCACAGCCTACCCGGACTATACCCTGTCTGTGCAGCGTAGCCGCATGAACTATGGGACGGTAAAGCGGAGACAGAGAGGCGGGCCACAAGTACATGTTGCTGTATCCGGCAAAATTGAAAGTTATACATAAACACAAAACTTTGTTTTTTGAAACCCCGGGGGATGCTGTGGGATGGCTCGATGCGCAGGGATGTCCCCAGGAGTCTGAAGTTCGGACAGAGAAAGAGCATGGAAGAGATGAGTAATGCACGAGGAGGGTGCCACAAGATGGCGCGGCACGGACCCATGGGACTTGAATATAGTCAATTGCGCAGCCTTCAGTAGAGAAGGTCAGGCTGTTACACTAGATATTATGAGCACCGTAATTATTATTGAATTAATGGGAGCCTTGCAGAGCGGATCTTTTTACCCCACAGTAATCTTAGTTAAGTGGCCATTAGGGTGACTTCACCCTACTGAGCTCTGGGCATTGTTTGGTGCTTGCAGGGCGAGATGTGGGGGTGCCTGAGTTCCGAGAACGAAGCTGGGCAACAGTTGGGGTGTGTGGTGTGGGGGAAGGGACGGGTGGAGGGTGGGGACGAAAGTGGGGAAGTTGTTGTGTACATAGTTATGGGTAGTTTGAGCTTGTACAAGAAACTACAAGTAAAGGTGGAGAGCTGTATCTGTATCACGTGGGCAAAAGGGATTCGCTACACGGAAGGGAAGAGGACACTCATGAGCTATGGGGGACCTTAAGATCATAACATGGAATGTCAGGGGACTCTACAGTTACTTAAAGAGAAACAAAGTCATGATGTACTTGAAAAGAAAGAAGATTGATATTGCGTTGTTGCAGGAAACACATCAGACCCGGCAGAAACTGGAACTGGTGGGGAAGAAGTGGAGAGGTACTGTAGTAGGCTCTCCGTATTCTGCTACGCAAGGGGAGTGCTGGTCTGGGTGGCACCGCACGTTCCGCTCCAACTTACACAAGAGGTGGTAGACACGGAGGGGAGGTTGGTCATATTAAAGGCTTTGGTGGAGAATAGAGAGGTGTGCATTATAAATACGTATGCCCCCAACCAAAATACTGCGGCATATTTTAGAACCCTGTGTACTCATCTGGGCACGTGTATGGGAGGAGCGGTTATTTGGGGAGGGGATTTCAACTGCGTGCTCAACCCCAAGGCAGACAGATCCGATGATAGGATTGATAGGCCCACCCCAGCAGCCAGGGTATTGCAGACATTACTCGACGACTTCGGGCAGGCAGATGTTTGGAGGCTGAAACACCCCAATGAAACAGTACTCGCATTACTCAGCCCCGCAACAACTGCATACGAGACTTGATTATTTTTTTGCCACGCCAGATGTGGTGATAGAGACCACCCAAATAGACTACAGAGCGAGGGTCCTGTCGGTCCACTCGCCTCTGGTTCTGGGCTGGCAGTACTGCGCCCCAGGGCGCGGATACCGACGTGGCACCTCTGGGCGGAGGCGCTCCGGGACCCGGTCTTCAGGGAAGATATCAGAGATGCGATCACACAGCACTTTGAGGAAAACACAGGCAGGCTCTGGGAAGCCTTTAAGGTGGTATTGCGGGGAGCTGCTATTGCTAAATCAAAGGGCCTACAGGGTGGGGTCCTAACGGAGTTAGAGAAAGCGGAAGTGAAGTTGGAACGGGAAAGCAACAGGGCAGGAGGGGATGCGGAACTTGTACTCGAACTATAGCAGCGTTGTGCAGAGCTTTGGGAAAGGCTCTGCAACCTTAACTATAAGAAGTATGTAGAGAGGCAACATGCAGGTGGGGATAAAACTGGCCGCTTGTTGGCCTGGTTATATAAGAGCGAAACCCCTAGGCCCCCGATTAGGACGATAACTAGAGAAGACGGGGAGGTAGTTGACACCCAAGAGGGAGTCAACGAGGCATTCTTAAGACTATTATAGGACATTATATGAAGACAGAAGAGGGGACAATCGAGAGGAGATAAGAGAAACTCTAAAAGACATGAATTTACCTAAGATTAGTGCTGAAGAAAGGGAGGAGTTGGACGCACCGATTACCTTAGAGGAATTGGAGGAGGTGGTGAAGCAGCTGCCCACCTGTAAGACCCCGGGCGCGGACGGATTCCCTGGCCTGTTTTATAAAACATATAGAGAGGAAGTACTCCCCCCTATGCTAGAGATGCTCAATGAGTCTTTTGAGATGGGCTGGCTGCCGGAATCGCTTAGAGAAGCGTTAATTGTGCCGCTTCCTAAGCCCAACAAGCCAGGGCATAGCTGCGGCTCCTATAGGCCTTTGTCAATGTTGAACCAGGATACCAAGATATTGACGGCGGTCCTGGCCAATAGGCTATGTAGAGTTATTAGCAAACTGATACACCCGGACCAGACAGGTGATGTCCCCATCAGAAATATAACCCATAACGATAGGCGACTCCACCGGGTGATTGAAGAGGGGAACAGGAACGAGGGGGAAATGGTGGTTGTGTCCCTAGATGCAGTCAAAGCTTTTGACTCAGTGAGGTGGCCATGGTTGCTGGAGGCCCTGAGGGAATACGGGATGGGGCCGGGCTATGTTAGGTGGGCAAAATTACTATACAGTGAGCCACTGGCCAGGGTGCGTGCAGGATCGGTTATATCCGAGAGATGGCAATTTAGCAGGGGCACCAGACAAGGGTGCCCCTGGTCCCCTATGTTATACATTCTAGCCCTGGAGCCCCTGGCAGTGTACCTCAGACAACAATATGACATGATCGGTATTGAGGTAGGGGGAGAGAAACATCTAATATCCTTGTATGCTGACGATTTGCTACTATACCTGAAATATCCGGAGGAAAATCTTCAATATATTCTAGAGGTTATGGAAAGGTATGCAGAACTGTCCGGCATAGCGGTGAACCCCCAAAAATCGAGCATGTTCCCAATGGGGAGCTACAGAGGAACCCCTCTGGAGCGGTTGCCAGTGTTGTCTGTACCATGGGCGGTTGATTCCTTCCGCTACCTCGGAATAGAGGTGTATCACACGGTAGAGGAGGAACACTTGCATAATACCGGGGTGGCTGTGGGAAAAATCCGAACAAGTATGAAGTTTTGGGAGAAGTTGCCGCTGGCGATGATGGGACGGAGGGCGATGCTCAAAATGGTGGTCCTGCCCAGGCTGTTACATTTCTTCAGTAATATACCGTACTTGATACCCAAAAAGTTTTTTGTCAAACTGAATAGCATGTGCAGAGACTTCCTATGGCATGGCACTCGAAATAGAGTGGCGCTATGGAAGCTGCAGAACTTCTATGATAGAGGGGGCATTAAGCTGCCAAGTTTTGAGGCCTATTATGTGGCTGGTCAGTTGCAATATGTTACCAAATGGCTTTCTGATGAGGAAACTCCTGAACTTAGGCTGTTTGGACAGGACTGCACTCCGTTTTACCTAAAGGAGATTATCTGGTTGCCTAGACTTGAAATGAAAGAACGCCCGGGTATGATGTTGCTTGGGTGGAAGATGTGGCATAGAGTATGCAGACTGATGGAGAACCCGTACCCGTGTTCCCCACAAGTGCCGCTAGTGGCCTTAGCAGGGGAAGACAACCAACTAATAATGATAATCAGGACCTATTGGGAATCGGTCGGGTTGGTCACATTGGGAGATGTATGGCAAGAGGGGATCATTAAGGATTTCGAAGAACTGGGGGAAGAGGCAGGCTTTCACAAAGGCCAATATGTCACGTATCTTAGGCTAGTGCAGATTATTCGTAAAACCTGGCCAGAGACTGTACTGGCGGAGGAGCCAGACGCCATTATGGGTACAATATATGAAATATCAGAAGGAGGGCACGAGATCTCTAGATTGTATGAGATGGTGATGACCCGGATGGGGAAGGATTTGATGCATTTGAGGCTGGACTGGGAAGCGGAGGTGGGGGCACAGATGACCGATGGGATGTGGGAGCGTGCTATGGGATACCACAAGAAGGTGTCCAGAAACGCCAGATTGCAACAAATACAGTTATACATAACGCTTAGAGCCTATATGACCCCGAAGAGAATATCTAAGTTTGTAAATACAGGAAGACAAGCATGCCCAAAATGCGATAAAGACGACGCTGATATCACACACATGTTCTGGTATTGCCCAGTGATTGAAGGTTTTTGGGGGGAAGTGGCCCAAAAACTAGCGGATAAAGGGGTCACGCTCAACATAGATACGGCCTGGGCCTGCCTGTTGGGAGGGTTTCCCAGACCACGGAATACTAAACATGTTGGGAAACTGAGGGACCTGGCATATGTGCTTGCAAAAAGAAGGATTGCCATGGGCTGGAAGCAGTGCCACAAGCCACGGGTTGAGGTATGGTGGCGGGATTTGCAAAAATGGGCGGAGGCTGAAACGGTAGTATGGCAGGAGGCATGTACCAAGTGCGGGGAAGAAGAAGTGGGTAACCTGATGGCATGGAGCGAGTTAATAACAGGACTGTTTGGCACAATAATGGATTCTGCAGCTTTGGAAGGAAGCGATACCCGGCCACACGCAGCAGATACAGAATGAGAAACGCATACAAGCTCTTGAGGGGGGGAGGGATTGGGGGAGCAGTAGCGTGCATTCATTGATGTTCATGTGTCTGTCGCAAATAATGCTGCTAGTTTGGTTTGTATTGTTTATTTGTTTTTAAAATAATAAAAACTTTAAAAAAAAAAATCTTGTACATTGATTTGGACATCGAGAAAATGAATGTCTGGATTGCCAATTTCGCAAGTAAATTGAATCCTTGGGTCTATTGAGTTGATGTACAGTAAGAATTGGTTCAGTAATGCTCGATTACCATGCCAAACCCCAACAATACTGTCAATGTATCGTGTCATGTTTTAATGTATTTAGACAATTCATGATACCCAGCATGTTGGTCATCTCAAATCAATACATAAAGTAATTTACGTATACTGGGGCAATGGTGGCCCCCATGGCCATTCCTGATGTCTGTAGATAGAATTCTGTCTCACGTTGGAAGTATGAATTCTGTGCAATCAATTTTAGGAGAGTTATAATACATTCTTAAGGATCTCCTCTCGCTTCTTCTTGTAAGAGGAGCCACTCACCTGCCCCCTGCCCAAGATTATGTGGGATGCTTGTGTATAGGCTACTAACATTAATTGTGACGAGAATATCTTCTAACAGCTCAATGCAATCAATTATTTGCAAGCAGTGGGTGCTATCCTTGACGTAGGTAATAGTTTATTGTATTATAGGTTGCAAAAAATGGTCGACATAAGAGCCTAGTGGTTGAAGAATACCGCCTGTGGCTGCAACTATAGGGCACCCTGGAGGATGAATCATGTTTTTGTGTATTTTGGGTAGTAGATAAAAATGGGGAATTTTGGTGTTGAGTGTGGAAAGAAACATTTTGCGCCTCCTTAATCTGCTGGTCTAATAATGGTCTAATTATGATTGTTTCATCTGCATATAGTGTTTTGATTAAAGATAGTTCTCCTCTGCTGAGGTTGTTGTACTTAGGTTTGCCAGAACTGAGTTTTTTAAAGGTCAAATAATAAAAAAAAATCTAAAATCCCTATGGAGGGTACACTGATGGGTGCTGTGAAGGTACCTTTTGGTTTAAGCTCTATGCATGTAGGTTCTTGAGTATCTCAATGTGTTTGAGGAACGCGGAAAAAGTAGTAGAACACCAGGAACCTTCCCATGTCTTAATTGTGGCAACTGTAATAACATTATCAAAGGCGAATGTGTATTTCATCCACGTACAGGAGAGAAGATTCAATTTGGATGCCACGCTACTTGTCTCATAGAAAATGTGGTGTACTGTATAAGATCCCCTTGTGGCATCTACTACATAGGAGAAACAGGGAGAAAGTTACAGGTAAGAATGAATGTCCACAAATCCTGCATTAGGAACAAAAACGTCCTGTCAGCAGTAGCAAGACATTTTGGAGAAAAAGGACACAGCATAACACAATTGAAATTCCAGGTACTGGAAGTCATCCAGTCGCGGAAAACACAACAAAGCACAAAGAAGAAAAGAGCACATTGTGAGGCATATTGGGTAGACACGCCTCTCTCCCTCCCTCTCTCTCCTCCCTCCCCCTCCAATGGGATGAACGAGGATTGGGGCCTCAACTGTTTCCTGTCAGCAGTATTTAAAATGAAGTGTACATTACACAGAGCTAGATAAAATACCTTTGGAGAATCATAGACTTACTTGTGGTATTGTACAAAATCCCTGTGATTCTAACGTTCAGGTTTATAGATATTGGAAATGTTTTATTGTGTTGATCATCAAGAAAATTTGTGGATAACAACTCTGGACATAATTTCTTTACCAATATACATGATTTACTCAATTTTATTTTATCCCACACTCATTAGAGAGTAACCATCCTCCAAAATCATGCGTTCATCACACAGATCCTAAATGCGTCTAGAGCTCGATATCTCCAAATAGACAACCACGTCGCGTGAACTCCTAGCAAAAAGATCCAGCACATGGCCCACAATAGAATATAGGAATAATCTTATACGTATAGAGCCAGGAAACAATTATAACCAATGATAACTACGTCGTTCGAGAATGAATCTGAATTCTACCTTGAGATTAGAGTGCCCATTCGACTGCAGGTATTTCACGCCACATGACATGATTAGTACATTTGTTCTTACTATTTCAGATTTCGAAGAGCTAGAGGTTTGATATATGCTTTTAAGTGAGAATGTTAACAAACCAAACTGTACATTTTCCACCCACTTAAATTAATCGTTCGTATCATTATAATTAACTATGCAGCAGTTTCACTTTGTGATCACTGGCTATCTCTTCATTTAAAGATGGCTGCCAGCTTTTCCATCCACCATCTTTTTCACCATACAACCATACATCACCATGACTACCGGTGAGTTTACATTTCCAACAGCACTCCTTCGCTGTGTATCCTGAGCCGCTCGGTACATGCAGCACATTGGATTAAACCGGCATTGCCCGTCACAGGGGTAAGGACAACATTATAACAGTTTCGTTACACGTATTGTAATACAGGATTTGTCCGTACATTACAGCATTTACCTTTGTTCTACAGCTAATCAGACTTTTGCGGCACACAGTGTTTAGAATTCTATGCAGGTCAGTAAAACCAGCACAGATGGATGAGGAATGGAACATATGCTACTAGGTTTTGTACGGGTGTCTTAAGATTTTGCATGCCGGTTGCATTTTTTCCACAGGTGGGCACGAGTTAAGCACTAGCCATTGAATAGCTACTTAGCACATGAACGACGAGAGGCATGCCATTTTAAAGGTACATATGAGCACCCTAATTCAATGAGGTTCAGCTATAATGAGGAGAACAAAACATGGGTACACAAGGGCAGGGTTTAATATATGGCATAATGGCAAAATTGCTAAATAAGGTCAACACTGCAATGATGATACACTACATTAATAGGTTTGCTCTGTTCTCTTACATGACGTCTCTGTTGTGTATGCCACGTGGCCTACTGTGGGTTTTGAATCCTTGACTTTGCCAACTCATATGGGTATTGATTATGACATTTTTATTTATTTATTTGAATTTGTAAAGCACACTGCAGCCCAAAGGCATCAAGGCGCTGTTGCAGGAAGATGTCTTAGTTACAGGAGTATGCAGGCGTGCTTGTGGGTTAAAAGGAGCATGACCTATGCATAATGTAACAGAAGGTAGGTAACATGATTCATAACTTAAAAACAGCAACAGGTTACATTACATGGGAGATGGGTTACAGAAGAAAGGCAGGGTGCAGACACCCAGGAGGCCGGTTTATACAAACAACCATGTTTTAATGGCTTTACTGAAGGCTGTTTGTGAGTCAATGCATCTTAGGTGAGTTGGTAGGGAGTTCCATTGTGATGCGGAGATTAAAGGGAAGTCTTAGTTACTTACCTATACATTTATTTTTCCAGCATTGGTGTCTTTCATAGATTCACATGCTTGAATATTCCCCGTCGTCAGACTGGGAATCCTCTGTGATAAATTATATAAAAACCTTTGAATGTAGATACTCCATTGTGGCTTATGAGCCACTCCATTGTGTAGTCCCTCCATCTCATTTTGGTCCTTTATGGCCCCAGCCAATGAGGTGGCAGGGCTTAAGCTCCGCCCCAGGCAGCCATCTTCAGATTTTGAACTGTAGGAACCACAGTATGATGGGTGCTGAGCATAGGAGCAGTCTCTCAGGGGAGGTGAGTGGGCGCATGTGAATCTATGAAAGATACCAATGCTGGAGAAATTACAGTTACAGGTAAGTAACTAAGACTTCTCCAGCATTGGATCTTTCATAGATTCAGATGCTTGAATAGAATACCAAGCAGATAGATGCAGGAAACAATATTTCTGACAAACCTTTACCATGCAGCAACACAAAGGTTACATACTCTGGGAAAGGCGGGAAAATAGGCTGGTCCTACCTTATGCAAAGAGGTGGCAGAGCACTGCCTGTCCAACTGCAGATTCTTTGTTGGCATCTTCTGCTAGGCAGTAGTGCTTAACAAACGTGTGCAGAGTGCTCCAGGTAGCGGCTCTGCAGATGTCCTTCAAGGGAACCCCTGCGTGAAACGCTTCTAATGCCGCTATTCCTCTAGTGGAGTGTGCTGAAGGCGGTTTGGAGATGGGGGTCGCCCTTCAATTGATGACAATTGGTAACGCACAATGAGACCAAACTTGCCAGACTTTGTTTGGAGATATGTTGTCCTTTCGTGAGGCCCGCGGAGGCAATGAATAGTCTGTTAGATAGCGGAAATCTTTAGTTCTCTGCAAGTAGAATTTCAAAACCCTAGACCAATCTAGGGAATGTAAAGCTCTTTCCGCCTCGGAGGTATGGTTCGGGAAGAAAGATGGCAGAACAACGCGCTCTGTGAGTGTCATTTCTGATCAGACCTTGGGCAGAAATTTTGGGTGTGTCCTCAAAATGACACGGTCTTGCTGAAACAAAGTAAAAGGAGGTTCTGAAGACGAGGCTTGTAATTCACTGATCCTCCTGGCCGAAGTCATGGCTAGCAGAAAAGCTGTTTTCCAAGAAAAGAATTTTATTTCACATCTGTGAATGGGCTTGAAAGGGGGTTCCATGAGAGCTGTTAGCACAGTATTCAGGCTCCAGGAAGGAAGTGATGAGGGCGAAGGAAGACAAGTACACATCAACCCTTTCAGAAAGATCTTGATGGCCGGAAGAGAGCAATGACTGCGTTTCTGGAGTCGTCGTGTACGCCGATATGGCCGACAGGTGAACTTTGATGGATAGGGAGAGACCTGCCTTAGCCAAATGTAATAAATAAGGTAGTATCTGTTTTACCGAAGCTGTAAGTGGGTTGATGGTCAATGTTTCACATCAAATAGAAAAGTGGATCAATTTCCACACGTTGGTGATCCTTGTTGAGGGGGCTGTAGAGGCCCCGATTATGTCCCAGCAGTCCACTAGCAGGTTCAAGTTCATGAGTTTGCGCTGCTTTGGAACCGGCCTTGAGGGAGAGGCTCACTGGGTCGTGGTGGAGGACTTTGTGGTTCTGCTGAGTCAAGAGGTATTGATGAGCCTGGAGGCGAATTGGAGGCCACTGGGATAGATGTTGCAGAGTCGGGTACCAGATCTGTCGCGCCCAGTCCGGCGCTATTAGGATCATGGAGCAATCCTGCTCCTTCATTCTGCGCAGAACTCTGGCTATGAGTGGAATGGGTGGAAAGGCATAAAGGAACTTCCCTGTCCAGTCCACCAAGAATGTATCTCCTGCTGATTGATGTTCTGTGTACCTTAAGGTGAATGCTTGACATTTCCTGTTGATCCTGGTGGCAAAAAGGTTGATCTGTGGCTGGCCCCATACAGAGAAAATCTGTTGAACTTCCTTTTCGTCTAGCTCCGTTTCCTTACCCTGCTTGTGTATAAGAATCACCTTTGCTTCCTCCATAGACCGTGGCAAAACCCCCGTTACCCATATGTGATTGAATAGTCTAGTAAGATGGGGGATTAAAGTTTCCTTGTGTAACTTATAGAATTCGGCTAGGAAACCATCCAGGCCCGGGGCTTTATTGGCAGCCAGGGAAGAGAACGCCTTTCTAACTTCGTCCGTGGTTATTTCCCCTTCCAACTGTTCCATCTGTTCATTCGTTATAGAGCTGAGCTTGACCCTCTCCAAGTATCCCTCATGCGCGCTAGCATCCGGGTCGCTGGAGGAGTATAGGTCTGTGTAGAACTTGCAGAACTCCCTCTCGATGTCACTGTTGGAGCTGTATGTCTGATCCCCCTCTCCTTTAATTTTCAAAATCGTTCTCTCCCAGTCTTCCCCAGAGAATCCTGGCTAACAGGCGATCTGTTTTATTCGCCTTAACATATTTCTGTCGCAAGCAGAGGAGACTCCTTTCCGCTTCCCTAGAGTGGATGAGATTCAGCTGGGCCCTAAGTGTACGGACCTCTCTTTCAATGGGCCTCGTTTGTTTTTCAGCCATCCTAGCCATTGCCTCCTTAAGCCTATTTACCAGCCGCTCTTCCTCCAGTCGCATTTCCTCCTTGCTTTAAATCACCATTATCTTCCCCCTTATCGTAGCTTTGAGGGCGTCCCAACATATCTCCGGCATGGTGTCCTCCCAGCTATTATAAGTGACGAACTCTTCAAGCTCTTGTTCCACCTCCTTAACCAGAATAGGGTCCTTAAAGAGAGTCGCAGGATACCTCCATCTCCACAGACCCGGGGGCCCATTTGGTCTAGTGATCGTTAGTAGGATAGGAGCGTGGTCAGACACCACGATAGGACCGAATGTGATGTCTTTTATATTCCCTAAGAGGGAAATAGACACCCAGGCGTAATCTATATGTGAATGTGTTCTGTGTGCATGCGAGTAAAACGTATATCCTGGGACATCTGGCCGAGATTCCCTCCACGTGTCGACTAGCGCCAAATCTCTCATTTATGCTTTTAGATCCCCAGAGGGCCCACCCTGCGAACCCCAAAGCACCCTACTCCTATCCCTGTGGGGCTCCCAGGCCATAATGAAATCCCCTGTTAATATGCTACTGCCCTTTGCGAACTTGCTCAATTTAGTGAGGGTTTTCGTATTGAATGGGTCCTGGCCCGTGTTGGGTGCATATATTGTTGCAACAGTGTAGATCTCTCCCATGCCCTCCAGTATTACCGCCAAATACCTACCCTGAGAGTCCCACTGAGTGGCCTTGACCGTGAAGTCTACCCCGTCCCGCACAGCAATGACCACCCCCCCTTTTTAGTGGCTTGGGTGGCCTGTAGAAGCTGAGAGTATCCCCCATATTCTAATTCTATGGGAGTCTTGGGTCCAAATATGATTTTCCTGCAACGCGACTACCTGGGGGCTTCTCCATCCGCAAAAACCTCTCCACTTTCTGTCTTTTATGAGGGGAGTTTAACCCATTAACATTCAGAGACGGTAGCTTCAGCTGCCCGATTTCAGATGGTAATACTAAATTGGACAAGCATCCTCATTTCCTCTCAAACTGGGCCTCAGATGATTGCTGGAGTTGGGACCCCATTATCTGAGTTGGAACATTGCTCGGCAGTTACGACCTGCTGGATCAGTAACACCACCCCCCGGTTCCCCCTTCCCTGATCCCCATAAACTCCCCCTGGACGAGCTCAACTGGCAATCTGCCACCCCCGCATCGAACCTACGAGAGCAGAGCTCAGACATTCTCCCAGTCTTAAACAACGCAGGACTACCCCATCCCATTCCAAGAAGTTCACCCCTTCCCTCTCCGCCTCCACCCCTCAATGCAGTGACCGCCAAGACGGTGCCGGCTTCTTCTCTCGCAAGTGCCCACCCCTGACTTGCCCTGTTAGCATTGATCTCAGCTGGAAGGGCAGGATCGCCAGAGGCCCCCAGCTGTGCACTCCCTCCCCCAGATGTAGTGACTTTCTCTGCATTGCGTCCGGCCTGTGGGTTGTGTAGTAAAAGTAAACCAGCTGCTATGTTTACTAAGCACTTTATTGTGTCATGTGAAGACAGCTAACAAAGACCCCCAGCATAACCATCAGCCAGGGCCAAACTGTCAAAGCTTAAGGAATAACAAAGTAAGCATCTAAGCATTCCAGAATAGTTTGCATCACAGCCCATTCTGGAATGAGCCTACCTCACTCAGCAATAGTCTTTTCCCTTTGTAAATAATACAGTGCATAATCCTGTCATTTATACAACACCCCCGTCCCCTATACAAAAAAAAAATGAAATAACTACCATTATAAAATAAACAGAAGCAAAAACAAACAACGATATATACCTATACACACAGATGGCATGTGTCTATTTCTTTAACTTTGCAACTCTCGACATATTCCAGATTTGTCCACTTTCCAACCCCACAGCATTTCTGTAGACCCGTACAACTCTAACAGGGTCAGTATATAGGGGTTCCCCTTTCCTTGAGACCACAGCTTTTCTTATCCGAACCCAATCTACAACTTCAAATACAGTTCTTTTTCTTGGATGTTTTTCATTGACACTTTTTACCCACTTGTCTTTACGAGCATCCATCCTTTTCCCCACAACATCCACAGCCACATCTGT
Source organism: Ambystoma mexicanum (assembly GCF_040938575.1). Lineage (NCBI taxonomy): Eukaryota > Metazoa > Chordata > Amphibia > Caudata > Ambystomatidae > Ambystoma > Ambystoma mexicanum. The sequence goes on along the minus strand of NC_090936.1, from coordinate 97,242,109 downwards.
TTCTCTTGCTCTGCCCAACCAAGCTGGCGACACTAAAGTATTTGCCCTTCGACCTCTCATAAGTTCAAAGAGGCTCACTCCTGTTGCAAAACCTGGAGCCATCCGCAATGCATACAATCGTTCTCACAGCCACTCGCCTGTCCAGACCACATGCATTTGCTCCTCGGATAGCTTCCATGATACGACGATTGACTCTTTCGACCATACCATTTCCTTGAGGGTAATATAACTGAGTTCTTTTGTGGTGAATACCACATTTTTCAAGATATTCTAGAAATATCTTCCCCACAAACTGCGGACCGTTATCTGTGAGAATACTTCTGGGCAGACCTTCCCTCTCAAACACACACTCCAGAAATTCTATAACCTGCTGACATGTTACTTCTCTCATGATCTTGAACTCAGACCAACTCGAAAAAGTGTCAACCAGGACAAGAATAAACCTACCTTGACCTGCACCCATGTCAACTGGCCCCAAAACATCCATTGCTAAATCCTGTCACACACCATCAGGCACCTTAGACTTAGCCATCGGCTGAGATACCGCCAATAAATTCTTTCCCGATTTGACACAATCAACGCATGCAACAACAACTTTTTCAATCTCGCGGTCGATCCCTGGCCACCAGTAGTCTGCTTTTACCACCTCTTTGGTCTTACACACTCCTATATGTCCCTGATGGGCAGATCTCATCAACCTTTCCCTCAAACATCCTGGAACCACCAATCTGTCCCACCGATATAATAATCCCTCCTTCACAGACAATTCACCTCTCATCTCCCATAACTATCTTTCCTCACCACACAGTAATCTCTTCTCTGGCCATTCCTCTTTCACAAAAGCCATGATGCGTTTCCACATCTCGTCCGATTCCAATACCCAAATCCATTCTCGTCTTTGTATAATGCCCTCCACTGTGGCAAATAGCATATCATTTTCACCACTTGTTTTGGCACCTATTTCCCCCCACTATTATACTAGCATCATACCCACCTAGTATAAAAGCAGAAAGACCTTCTATTTTAATCATGCAAGAACTACAGTTATCACAACCTTGCACGACTTCTGACAGAAATAGTAGACTCTGCGCAAGACTGTCTAAATTGTATGAACCGCCTGTCAGAACATTAGCACCTAGGAACAATAGATCCCATCCTTTACCTGTCACCGATACCCATAAAGCCAAAGGCAACCTACCTCAAACAACACAGAGCTCATCTCCAGCTGGCTCACCCTGCCATACTCTCAAAGGAGCCTTAATAAATGCTAGATCCCTGGTCGCCCATGCCATTGAGATATCGGAGATTATACAGCTAGAACAACTAGACCTATTAGCAGTCACTGAATCCTGGCTGCACGCCGCTGCAGGCCCAGCACTGTCATCAGCTATCCCTAAAGACTACACCATCCTAAGATCAGACAGAACTGAGGCACGAGGAGGAGGCATTGCACTGATTGCAAAAGACAACCTACCAATCAGACTTATACCTCACCTGGATACTAACTCCTGTGAGAACTTATCAGCCAAACTTAACCTAAATAGTACTCAAACTCTTACAATTCATCCAATATACAGGCCACCAAACTCTATTGGAACTTTCGAAGATGATTCATCTAATATCATATCAAATAATTTAAAAAATTCCTCTCAAGCCATTCTACTAGGAGACTTTAACTTAGGATACAACGACCCAAAAGATACACATGCATCTACTGTGGCAAATATCCTCACAGAACAAGGTTTCACCCAAAAAGTACTCGACCCTTCACATTCAAAAGGAAGAACCCTGGATTGGATAGCGGACTATAACTGTAATGCGACTATCTCTTCCAACTCACCTGTGATATGGTCAGACCACCATCTTATAATTTTCACCCTCAACACTGGTAAAACTATTGCCCTGCCTGCTGTACCAGCTCCCCCAGTCCCTACTCGCAATAAAAAAAACTCACTTGTGACAAACTACTCCCTTCATCTTACCCACCCTGAATGCCCTCTCAGAAAACCTGGGACCAGATGCCCTGATCAAAGAATTTAACAATATTATGACCACTTCCCTAGATACAATAGCGCCACTTAAACTCAGAAAAAGTAAACCCAAGGCTCACCTCAACTCTTGGTACACTCCCTATTTAAAAACCCTTCGCACTAAAAAAAGATCTTGCCAGTCTCTATGGAAATCTCATCCATCCGAAGAAAATAAAACGAATCTGAGCGCCATTTCTGCCCTCTACAAAAAAGAAATTCTCCTAGCCAAACGCGAATCGTACAACACAAGAATAGCCCAAGCTAACTCTAGCACTAAGGAACTCTTTTTTATCCTCAAAGAACTTGAAGCACCTATACCTATACCTGACAACTGCATTAAGGATAAACCTTGGTGCTCGAATATCCAACAAGCATTGACAGGCAAAGTCGCGACCCTTCAAATAAAAATTAATAATAAAAAAGCCTCACCATCACCCAACTTGCCCAATAATACTACCTCAACCAGTCCCACTATCTCTGACACATTACCTCGATTCAAATTCTCAAAAGTTACTATTCTCGAAACAGAAAAGACAATACTCTCACTCAAACCCTCTAATTGTCATGGTGATTAATGCCCTGCCCAACTCATAAAGGACACAGCCAGAGAACGGTCACCTTTTATCACCAAATTGATTAACGCATCATTCAGGACTAACTCCATCCCCACTAACCTTAAGGAATCCTGGGTGCTCCCCCTACTAAAGAAACAAACTTTAGACCCTCTAATTGCCACCAATTACCTACCCATTACCACGGTACCATTCTTTCTGAAAATCATAGATAAAATGGCTTATCTACAAATTCAAAAACATTTGGAATCTAATCATTTGCTAGGATCTAGACAATCAGGCTTCCAGCCTCAACACGGGACTGAAACTGCGCTAATTGACTTGAAGGCCCAGATGGATGACCTCAGGGACAAGGGTGACCTAGCTCTGCTCTTGGACTTATTGGCCGCCTTCGACCTGCTCGATCACCAGGTCCTGTGCAGCCATCTGGACTCGGCAGCACACTTCTCCCCAGAAGCCATTGCTTGGATACAATCCTTTCTCAGTGACCGTACCATGAGAGTATTCTCCCCCATTGCATCAGCTGACCCTATCCCTATCACGTGCCATGTTCCCCAGGGTTCTCGTGTCTCGCCCACCTTATATAACAGCTTCACTAAGCCCCTTTTCGATGATTTGGATCATCTGGTATCACCTACACTAACTATGCAGATGATACGCAGATCCTCCTACCAATTACTGGTGATTATGAAAAGGATTTGGCCTTGGTGAATAAGGGTTACCTCATCATCCAGGCATGGATGGCCTCCCATGGACTATGCCTGAATAATGACAAGACAGAGATCATCATCCTGGGTACACAATCTTCTCTCAAAAAACTAAGTCCAAAATATTCTGCCTTCAGCGTCGACAATAACATTATCACAACTGCTAAGGATGTAAAAACATTAGGGTTTTACTTGGATTCTGCCTTAACCTTTAACAAACAGGTAAATACGCTGGCCTCGGCCACAGCCTACACATGCAAATTAATCAGAGCCGGCAGAGCCTTCCTCTCCAACAACAGCTGTATCACCCTTGCTAGGGCTCTCATATTATCAAGACTTGATTACTGTAATGCTATGTACATTGGGGCGAGCAAGCAAACCACCAAAAGAATCTAACTCCTGCCAAATAACACCCTTAGAGCTGTGCTTGCAATTGCCAAGAGAGATTATATTTCTGACACCAGAAGAGCTAATAACTGGCTGTCCACAATGGACAAAATAAAACTTAAAGTCGCTTCCCTTACTCATAAATGTGTAAACAAAGTAGCCCCTTGCTATCTTGTGGATAGAATCATTACTAAACCTGAGACAAGATTAACCAGACATTCCAATACTAACTGCCTCTTGACCCCTAGATTCAAACTTGCCAGAGTGGGAGGAAACAGCTTCCAGGTTAAGGCTACCCAACTATGGAATTCACTCCCCACTCCACTCAGACTAGAACCATCATACACAAAATTTCGCCACAACCTTATAAAAATGCTCAAAGATTCTGAAGGCTAAGTGAGAATCTGGCCTTAGTCCATTCTACCAGCATTTACCTTCCATTACTTCGGACTTCTCTCGGTATGCCCATTGTAAAATCTTGTATAAAGCTCATTGTATATATATTCTTTGTGCAATCACCTGTAAAAATGTGTTTACTGTAATAATGTTTTTTGACTTTATATAATAACACTACAACTGTAATGTCTTCTTATGTACGTACAACCAAGCTGTGAGTAAACTTTTGCGATGCACCCGACTACCTTCGGGTTTGGTGCACAATACAAGTAATAAACTAACCTAAACCTTCTTGACATTCAGAATCTTCCAATTTTATCCTAGAAGCATGGTCTGCTTGCACATTCTCCCTACCCGCAATGACCTCTATGGTAAATTTGTGGCACTGTAATCTCGTCACCCAATACGGTACTCTCCTCGAGACTTTGTCGAGTCCTTTACTTTCAAATATCGATTTCAGTGGCTTATGGTCTGTCCTTAATATGAAATCCTGACCCCACACAAAATTCTTTAATTTCTCTATTCCCCAATGGCACGCCAGGGCCTCTTTTTCCAAAACAGAATAATGGAGTTCCGAACCTTTCAACATGCAAGAGGCGTGCACTACCACCTGCTCTGAGCCTTCAACATCAGGCTGTAACATAACACCTATACCCGTGTCGCTGGCGTCAACAGAAATAATAGTCTTCTTCCTTGTGTCAAACATCGCTAAAGGTTTTGCCATATCTATTTCTCTTTATATTCCTTCAAATTCTTTTGCACACTCCCTATTCCAGTCAAAGTCTACGCCCTTCCTCAATAGCGCTCTTAGATTAGTGACGCTGTCAGCATAGATCTCAACAAATCGATGATAAAACTCAATGGTACCCAAGAATGACCTTAATTCTGCTTTGTTCTTTGGCGGTTGGGTTCTCATGATGGAATCTACCAAATTCCTTTTTGGTTTAACAACTCGAGACATAAAAACACACTTTTCTCCCCGCAATGTTATACCTCTTGTTCTGAAAATTCTCAGGACCACATCAAGCCTTTCTTTCACCTCATCTTCATCCTTTCCACAAATGAGGACATCGTCGAAAACACCATACTCCACTGACATCCTTTAACAACTTGTCCAAAACCTTTTGGAACAAAGAAGATGCTGAAATCAATCCAAAAGGCATCCGCTTAAATTGATATATCCCATCATATGTGATAAACGCAGTCAGTTTGCGGGATCCAATATCCAAACCGATCTGATGGTAAGCACTTGCGAAATCTAGTTTCGTAAATACTTTAGCATTCCCCATCCTACTCAATTCTCCCATGTTAGGAAGCGGGTGTCGGTCTGCCACAACACATCGATTGAGCTCCCTTAAGTCAACACAAATTCTCAAATCCACATTGCTTTTCTTCACCACAACCAGTGGAGAAATCCATTCCACCGCTTTGACGGGCTCAATGATGCCCTCTTTTTCTAGCTTACACAGTTCCTCACGCACAGCCTTCCGCATTGACAGAGGCAATGGTCTGAGTTTAGCTGCAACTGGTTTACTTCCCTCTTTCAGGACGATCTTGTGAACCTGAACCATCCCTCTAAGACACCCCACATTTTTACTAAAAACCTCGGGGTATTTTACAATAATTTCATGACCTTTAGCTATGTTTCCATGCGACCCTGGTATATTAGGTATATAAAGTACTTGTTCCTCACTATTGGGATCCAATTTAATGCACAACCCTCTCTGCTCCCTCCATCCAAGCAAAGGCTTGCCTTTTCTGGTAACATAAATTCTTCCATGAGTCACTCTACCTTTAAACTTAAACTCAGCATTGCAACATCCTAAGATATCAATTTTGTCACCATTGTACCCCCCAGGAATCTTATCCGAAGGAAACAAATCTTTCATAGACCCACCTACCACATTCTCAAATACCATTCTGGACATCGTGATTTTTGAGCATGACTCTGCTAACATTTTTACTAGATGTCCATTCACTTCTATCCAGGCAGAAGGATGTTCACATTCATCAGAACCAGTGCACCGTACCATGTGCACAGTAACAATTTCATTCTCACTCAAATCTCCCTCCTCAGACGATGCATCATCGTACTCTTCAATCAAGAGAGTTCCCTTCCTACCACCAATTCGATAGTTCCTACAACAGTTTTCAAAATAGCCCCATTTCTTACAAATGCTACAATTGGCACGCCTTCCTGGACAAATGGGAGATGTAGACAAGTGGCGTGCACTACCACATCGAAAGCACAACCTATAACCCCTTTTTACATTGACCTGCATGCCATCTTTCTGGGTACGTCTATTTCCTTGATCACTACCCCCACCTTTACTTTGAACATTTTCATAACGTTTACTCGGTCTGACCTTATGCTTCTTTTTTTCTTTTGGAACAACACTCCGTTTGTCTCCCACTTTTAAGACCTCAGTGGTATGAGATAGCTTACACTCTTTAACTGAAAGTTTCACCACATATTCCAATGTATGCTCGATTCTTTTTGCAATACTTATAACCTCTTCTAAATTGGGATCATCTTTCAACCAAATCTCTTCACGAATCTTATCATTGGAACAATGAAGCATAAACTGATCCCTTATGTGTTCATCTAAACTACCACCAAATTTACAATGCAGGGGCAAATGCCTTAAAGCCGTAATGTAGTCTTCAACAGATTCTCCCTCGTGTTGAAACCTCATGCCAAAATGGTATCGTTCTAGCACAGTACTGGTCTTAGATTCAAAGTGTTTGTCTAATTTAGCCAAAGCTTCATCAAACTCGTTCGATCCCACTTCCAAGTCTAGTTCAGCAATGTCGGGAAGAGTGTCATATATCCTCTGACCCTCATATCCAAGGAAGTGCATCAACATAGCCACCTTACGTTACACAGACATCCCATTCCCCCAGGTGGCTTTGACATGGTGCAAGAAGCCCTTTTTCCAGGGGGCCCATTTTATCCTGGGTGGTCCCGGGTTGGGCATGAATACTTGTGGACCAGGAACGCTGGAAAGTGCCATAATCACGAACTTCACTCCACCAATATGATAAATTAAATCCAATATGAGTGCAACACACGTCAATAAGAAACAAACTCTTCTACCACTGGGTGCAGTCACTACTGCAATATTTTTCAGAGGAGAAAAAAAATAACAAAATAAAACAAACAAAAAGATTTACCACTTCCTGTATGTCCTGTATGAAAATCCTGGCATATCCATATGACTTTGCAGGGGTTACATGACTTCACCCAAATACAAACTCACTTGCTGCAAACAAATACTACCGATGACCGCCTTCCCTAATGGGCCCTGGGCGGATGGCAATCCTCACCTGCTTTCAAACACCATCAAAAGAAAATGATCGGTGAGCAACTGTGTTCACCCGAAGACTGCGGATTCACTGCTATCTCCGCAGTGCTTGCCCGATTCGGGGCGCACGTGACGGGCAGGGACAATGTCGTGTGCTGTGTTTACTCACACAGCGCGGAGTCACAACCGTCTCCGCTGGGTTGCCTGGCTGGTGCACATGACTTGGCCTCGTGACGGGCGCGCAGCGCGTCACGCGCCGCTCGGGAGGTGCAGCTTAAAGGAAAAGAGGAGATGCTTCAATCTTACGAAGCACTCCCACGCATGATCCTTCTGTACCTTCAGGGCAGTAGGCTGGCAACACTGCTTGGTAGTTGGTAGCGACTTGAATAGACGCCACGTTGGGACCGTTCAGAACGGTATCTTCAACACCTACAGTGTAATCCCTCACATGAAGCCTGGAGCTGCAGGACACAAAGGCAAATCAGCGCGACCGCTATCCTGACATTGGTTATCCACTTCGATGCGGCGCTGGACAGAAATGTTGTCTTCTCACGACCTGCTGTTGCTGGGGGTCTTGTCATGGTACAAGCATCCATGGGAGCAGGGTGCACTGCCTAGGAGCCTCCATCCCATCCTCGTCGCCATTGTAGTAAAAGTAAACCAGCCGGTATGTTTACTAAGCACTTTATTGTGTCATGTGAAGACAGCTAACAAAGACCCCCAGCATAACCATCAGCCAGGGCCAAACTGTCAAAGCTTAAGGAATAACAAAGTAAGCATCTAAGCATTCCAGAATGGTTTACATCACAGCCCATTCTGGAATGAGCTTACCTCACTCAGCAATAGTCTTTTACCTTTGTAAATAGTACAGTGCAGAATCCTGTCATTTATACAACAGGTAGGCCTGCTTCGCCAGGCGCCTAGACCGTAATTTGATCCAATCCCGTGATTTGAATGTTTTACGGCGGGCCTCTGTCTCGACCGGCCCCAGTGATTGTTGGTCTTCTATACAACATAGCTCCAGGCCTTGTTCACAGGTTATCTTGTGCTGCTTGCCCTGCCAAGTGAATGCCAGACCAAACGGATGAGACCATCTATATCTAACTTGCTGTGCCCTCAGATGTTTCAAGACTGGGCTCATTCGCCTTCATTTAGCTAAAGTCACCTGTGCCAGATCTTGATAAAGAAAGATCTCTGAACCATTGTGAGTGATGCTGCCCGCTTTTCTGGCCTTCCACATAATCGTCTCCTTAGTAACAGCTATGGAAGGCTACCAAGACGTCCCTTGGTCTAGCGCCGGGTTTGGCCCGGGGAGCCCCCACCCTGTGGATTCTGTCAAACTGAAGGTCCAGGCCCGACTCTTCCTCCAGCAGGTCCGTGAAAATATTTTTAAGGGTTTGCGTGAGGTCATGGGCCTGGATAGTTTCCGGAAGGGCTTTAACCCGGATATTGATCCGCCTGGAGCGATTCTCCAACTCCTCAGCTTGCAGCTCTAAATTCTGAGTTGCCACAGCTAGGGTCTCCAGCAAATTTTCCGTCTTCCGAGCATCTTCCGTCATCTCTTGAATGGCCTTTTTATTGATATCCACTCTCTCCTCCACTTTATTAATGTCTTGTTTGATTTCCCTGAGTCCTTCCACTTAATCCTCCCTCAGGGTATCCATCTGCCTTTGGCCTGCCGCAGTAATTTTGTCGACCATTTCACCCAAAAATTGTTTAAGCATTGCATGTGTAACCAATGCATCTTGGGAGGTCTGGATGGAGACTTGCTAGCTATATCTCAAACGGCCGAATATCTGCAAGCTAGTACAAATAGCACACTAAAACCTAGAATAATTGAATAATATCACCCGACCTCTTGGAACCTTGAGTACAAGACCACTCACAGCCAGTGAAACAGCGGAACTTATAAAGTCCGATAGACTGTAAATTGCTCTTGAGACTACACCTAACAGCTCGTACTAATCATGAGTGCACCCACTCCTCCAGAGTCCGTCAGAAATGACTGCCATAATCTGCCCCACTCCCCGATCTACCTTCCCTCCCACCCCCCCTCCTTTGCACTCTCTACCACTCGCCTCTCCAAACACCAAGCCAGAGGGGCACGATGGCGAGCCAACCACCCTAAGAACACTCCTCCCACGAACATCACCACCGATCAGTCCACGTTAACCATGCCCGCTCCCCTCACTATCACAGCGACCACACCCTGTCCACAAACCCCCACAGCCTCCGCTCCCCGTACACACCATTTCCCCTCCCTAAAAACTGCACGCCTAACCTTTGAAAGAACCGATGCTGCATCCCTCTCCCCCCTGACCCCCCCTTCCCTCTCCCACACTCCAATCGCAATAAAGAAACTAAAGAGGAACCGTACCTGGTCCCCCTCAATCTCAGCACTCCTCCCCTCCCGTGTCGACCCGCAACTTCTGTACCCCAATCTCCTCCTTCCCACGTAGCTTCACCCTGCCTGAAACCCCTCTCCCTCGACTTCTCATCAACTACAACTGAAAATCCTAACCACCCCGAACCAAACCCGAGCACCCCAACTCACACAGCCACACATCCCCGCCCGAAACCCGCAAACTCCGCTGCTTGCCCACTATTCCCATCGATCATTTCCCACCGTGCCCCTCCCCAACTTCCTCTCTCTCTGCCACCACCACCACCACCATCCGCTCCGAGACCAACCTCGCCTCCCGATGTGAACTGCATCCTATTTAATGCCCGTTCCGTAGCAAAAAACAGATACTGCATCTTTGACCTCCTCGCCTTGGACAAACCAGATCTGGTTTTCATGACCGAATCTTGGTTCTCGGACGATTTCGTCCCAATCGTCAGTGAAGCCTTTCCCCCCCCAAATACTCACTCATCCAACTGAACCGTCCTTCTAGAGGAGGAGGAATAGCATTCGTCTTCAAGTCTCTCTTCCACGCCTCAATCATCGACAACCAACCTTCCATTCCATCCTGCAAATCTTTCCTCGTTAGCCTATCCCTCTCCCCGTCGCTCTCACACAGCTTCCTAATAATCTACAGAGACCCCCTGGCTACGATAGACATTTCGCAAACAACCTCTGCGACTCTATTGCCACCCTTCAACTAAACCACCCCAACCTCACCCTTCTTGGAGACTTCAACATATGGCTCGACATTCCCACCAACCCTATGACACACTCTCTGGTTGACGGTTTGGACGCAATTAACCTCCAACCCCACACAAACGGCCCGACTCACTATAAAGGACACACTCTTGATGCCATATTTAGCTCCAACACCCCGATTCATTTAAAGCCCACCACCCCTATCCTCTGGTCCGATCACTTCATACTCTCGTACAACCATTCACTCACCCGACCGCCTTCCCGTACTCGAATCTGAACCTCTGAACCTACGCAAATGCTGTAAAAAACTAATAATCGTCCCGGACCTAGCCGACGCACTCCTCCAGTCTCCACCACCTACCTGCCTACTCAACAAACAACTAACCCCTGATGCCTTTGACTCATGGCTCAATGCATCTCTGACGCGGCTCACACCCCCTGGCAAACCATCAACCCGCTGTGGCCTCTTCCCCAGATGGTTCACTCCTGAGTTGAAGATCACTAAACAACTATATAAATACCTAGAACGCAAATGGCAGAAAGACAAAACCCAGGTGAATAGGGCCACCTTGGCCTGTCACCTTTACCAGTACAAGGCCGAAATCCGGAAAGCAAAAAAAGCCCACAACTCCCGAATCCAAAACTGCAAAAACCCCAAGCAAAGAACTCCACAAAATCATCTCCGAATTCACCCATCCGGCTTGCAACACGACCCTCCCGACTCCCTCACAATCTCTGTGCGACTCACTCTCCCTCCACTTTTTCACCACAGCTCTTGAAAGAACAAAGACTCTAGCCACCAACCTTGCTCTCTTACATTCTCCAAGCAATTCTCCCCCCATACCGGCCACCTCACCAGATGCGACCATTAGGCAAACATTTGAATCCTTTCGTCCAATATCACCAGAGCAATTTCTAAAACTTCTATCTGCCCGCAAACCATCAGGCTCGCCACTGGACCCTTGCCCAGCCACAACCCTCAAAGAAATGTTCACTTCCATCTGCGCAGGTGAACATGCAAGATCCATTATAAATGCCTCCCTCTCCTCTGGTATCTTTCCCGACGCATTCAAAACGGCCTATGTCAAACCTCTAATTAAAAAACCTTCCCTCGACCCTCTCGAGCCAAAAAAAAAACGCCCCATCTCAAACACCAGATTGCTTGCCAAACTCATAGACCGAACGGACTACTCCCAACTAAATGCCTTTCTCGAAGCCAACAATCTCCTAGACCCTGCTCAATCAGGTTTCAGAGCCCGTCACGGAACTGAAACCACACTAACCTCAATTTGGGATGACCTTAAAATGACTGCAGACTCCGCGGGATGCGCGGCGCAAATCCTTCTTGACCTATCCGCCGCCTTCGACACAATCAATCACTCAATCCTCCTAGACCGTCTCCACTCCCTAGGAATTTGTGGAACCGCTCTTAAATGGATAGCCTCATTCCTCAAGGATCGGTACCAAATAACGATACTCTCCCAAGCCCGACCAGTTGACACGGGAGTCCCACAAGGAGCGTGCCTATCCGCCCTCCTGTTCAATCTATACCTGATCACCCTCCCACCAATAATTTGCTCGCACAACATCCTGTGCTACAACTACACCGACGACACCCAACTAATTCTGAAACTCCTGAACTCAAATCCCAACTGCCGATCTGACCTGGCCTCCTGCCTCCTCGACATAGAACTCTGGATGACCCAAAGCCACCTCCTGTTAAACCCCTCCAAAACGGAAATCATGGTATGTGGCAACATGGAACTTCTTCCACATCCACTACCCTGGCCATCCGCCATAGGCGAACCTCCGACCCCCTCCAACTCAGTTTAAAATCTTGGATGCACCCTTGACTCTGACCTAACACTCTCACGCCAAGTCAACAACGTCTCAAAGTCCTGCCACTTCCACCTTAAAACCCTTAGGCACATCTTTCCATATCTCTCCTTTCCCAACAGACTCTCTGCGGTCCAATCAATCGTTATATCAAGACTGGACTATGCAAACCCCCTCTGCCTCGGAGTCCACGCATACCAACTGAATAAACTCCAAAGGGCACAAAACGCGGCAGCCAAATTGCTTCTTGCGCTTGGCCCAAGAGACCACATCTCCCCAGCCCTTTAAACGCTGCACTGGCTTCCAGTAGCCAAAAGGGTGACTTTCAAAACCTTGTGCATCTCGCATCGAGCACTGCAGAAAACCAGACCTCAAGATCTCCAAGACAAGGTAAAACCCTACAACCCCCACGCACCTCAAGATCAAGCTCAGCCGGCCTTCTAGTCATTCCAAAGACAAACTCAATCAGGTTAGGCGGATCATCTTTCTCAGCCTTGGCTCCCACGCTATGGAACTCACTCCAACCCCACATCCGCCAGACTGAGGACTTAATGTCTTTCCGCAAACTGCTGAAAACCTGGCTCTTCCCCTAAAACCAACACATACCAAACTAACCCTAACAGACCGACAGCAACTCAATGACACCAATCCATCAAAGCACCGGATGCGAGAATCTGACAGCAACCCCCAATGTAAACTAGAAGGGCAAACTTAATTAAATTAATAAAGTAGATCAAGCAGTGAAATGGTTAAGAATAAATCATACGGGAACAGGAAAGAGATTTAAACTCCCGAAATGGATAGAATACATGCGGAGCGGTGAAAGCGGGCGGTTCAAGCTTCCCCAACATGGCAGCCACGCTGTGGAACTCCCTTCCCCCGTCCATCAGGGGAATTGACTCCCATGCAACCTTCAGCAAGGCCATCAAAACTAGACTGTCTAAAACAACCTTTGCTATGCATTCTGTAACATGATTTTGACAATGTAACTCATGAAAATGTCCGTTGTGAACCGTAACTATTCTCTGTTTTCAAGTCTCTGCTGGGGCCGCATTCTTGTAAACCTGAATCAAGCCTCTCTAAGCCATCTCATAGCGCCTTAATGCCCGAGGGCTACAGTGCGCTTTACAAATGCAAATAAATAAATAACATGTTGAGTGGATAAGTGTGTAGAGCAGGCTGGGTGTGTAGAACGGACAAGCGTGTAGAGCGGATGAGCGCGTAATACAGGGAAGCGAGTAGACCGCAGTAGTGTGTAAAACAGATGAATGTCCAGAATGGATGAGCGTAAACGGGATAAGTGTGTAGAAAAGACGAGTATGTGAACCTGATGAATATGTAGTGCACATCAATATGAATAACGCATGAATATGGAAGTGCGGAGAGTGTGTAGACCTAGCGAATGTACAAAGCGGATGAGCGTAGAGCGGACGAGTGCACAGAGCGGAAGAGCGGATAGAACGGATAGACCGGATGAGTGGATAGACCTGACGAATGGATAGTATGGATGAGTGGACGGAAATGATGAGAGGATAGAACGGTTGAGAGGATGAGTGGACAGGGCTGATGAGGATGAGTAGATAGGGCAGATGAGAGGATGAGTAAATAGGGCAGATGAGAGGATGAGCAAATAGGGCAGATGAGGATGAGTAAATAGGGCAGATGAGAGGATGAGTAAATAGGGCGGATGAGAGGATAAGTAGATAGGGAGAATGAGTGGATAGAGTGGATGACTGGATAGAGTTGATGAGTGGATAGTGTGGATGAGAGGATGGAACGGTGGAGAGGATGGGTGGATATGGCGGATAGGTCAATGAGAGTATAGAACGGTTGAGAGGATGAGTGGATAGGGTGAATGAGAGGATGAGTAGATAGGACGGATGACAGGATGAGTAGATAGGGCGGATGAGTGGATAGAGCGGATGAGAGGATGAGTAGAAAGGGCGGATGAGTGGATATGGAGTGGATGAGTGGATGAGAGGATGGAACAGTTGAGAGGATCGGTGGATAGGTCGGATGAGTGGATTGAGTGGATAGAGTGAATGAGAAGGTAGAACGGATGAGAGAATGAGTGGATAGGGTTGATGAGTGGATAGGGCAGATGAGTGGATGTGTGGATAAGGCGGATGAGTGTTAGATCTTATGAGTGGATAAGAATACAGAGTGAATGAGTGTATAGAACAGATGAAGGTTTAGAACAGATGAGTGTAGAGGTGAATATATAGGACAGGATAGTGCTATTGAATGCGTGAAAGGCACGAGTGCTTAAAACAGACGAGTACGGGGAGCAAAAGGAGCGCAGGAGTCAGATAAGTGTGTAGAGAGGATGAGTGCGTACTGGGGATGAGTGCGTACTGGGGACGAGTGCGTACTGGGGACGAGTGCGTAGGGGGGGATGAGTGCGTAGAGGGGACGAGTGCGTAGTGGGGAACGAGTGCGTAGTGGGGAACGAGTGCGTAGTGGGGAACGAGTGCGTAGTGGGGGCGAGTGCGTAGAGGGGGCGAGTGCGTAGAGGGGGCGAGTGCGTAGAGGGGGCGAGTGCGTAGAGGGGGCGAGTGCATAGAGGGGGCGAGTGCGTAGAGGAGCATGCGATGAATATAGTATGACTTAGATTGCAGAGAATGTCTGAAAGGGCATATAACTCATCTTATCTCACCACCACGCTTACTCTCTCCTTCCATCACCACTCAACTAGAACACAGAGATACTATGACACCATTCGGTATAACTGTTCTCATACCAACACTCGCCGCTAACTCCACATCATTCTAAGTAATCACTGCTGGTTACACACCCCCCAGTCAGGCGTTCTCCTCAGGCCTAACGCAGCCACATCCAATCTGGACAAATCCTGCCAGAACAAACACATATTCCTGACCTCTCCACCTGCACACCTATCGCTAGAAAGCAGCTATCACACGGATCCTGCACGAGCTGCACACATAACCGGTGCTCACACGCACCCTTTTTTGACCATCTCTACTCCCTCTACTGATATGAACTTCGGTTCCCAAGGGCGTTCAACCTACCAGCGCCTTCAGACCATACCAAATGGTATATAAGGCGCTATATAAATGCAAAATAACAATAACTTGCATCGCCCCCCCTGACCCTCTCTCCCCTGGAAGGTCCCCCTCCTTTTCAGGCTTCCGGGACCAAAGTCCAGCAAGTGCCCCCTCCTGGGACTTTTTCAGGCTCTTCACCCCTGAGGAGGGGTCTTTAACTTTATTCCTGGACATTATAGAGGTTACTCCAATGCAGTCCAGCAAGTTGTGGGGGGGGGGGATCTCTACCTCCGGGTACAAAAGCCTGCTCCCTCTTCTGGAGAGCCCGCTGAAGGCGCAATGGTACAACTCTTCCTCTGAGCCCAAGCCCGATCAAGCCTCCAGGCTGGGCCCTGTGAGTCAGGCTAGCTCTCCTCACGTGCGGTGGGTGGTGGCGCCCACAGCTGAGCCAAATAAAAAAAATAAAAATAAAAAAAAATCGTGGCCCCCTTAGTCTGAAGGACATCCCAACCTGCGAGCCCCGGAGCAGTCTTTTCCCCGTTCGTCACTTTGGGGGGGCCTGGAGAGGCCTGTGTCATCCTACCACCGCCTGCTGCCGCCCTCCGCCACAGGCCGCTCTCCAGAACCCCCCCTCCTCCATTGCGCCTTACTTGAAGCCGGCCTGTCCGGTGATGCAGAGGTGACCCCCTCTGAGTGGCTCCTCTGGTCCCTGAGCACACAGGCCGCCCTCCTCTGCTGGGGGCCGCACTTCGCCTCAGGCCGTTGCTCACCAAGAGCCGCCAGGGCCGCACCGCTCCAACTGCACAGATCGGCCGTATCCAAAAGGCCCGCTGATCTTCTCCTTCCTTCTGCTGGGGACACCCCGCCGCCGCCCGCGATACCTCAGCGGGCGGCAGCATGGTGGTCCCGCTGGTGATCCGCTGTGCCCAGGGAATCATGGCCGCAGAGGACCCTCGCTCATCGACAGGAACCAGTAGGGGATAATTTGCCGCACCGCCACGCCGCACCACCACTGCAAGCGGTCACGGCTCCCCTCAGTGAAATAACCCAGGCAGTTTTTTCGCCCCCGCCAGCCAGCAATTCCGGGCACACCTGCCCTCCGTTTCGCCGCCCGGGAAGTAGGAGAACCAAAACCAGCTGGGGGTAGTTAGTTAGCTAGCTAATTAGTCTTCAGGGGGCACCATCAGGGCCTGAGCGGTTCAGGGAGCTCGGGCGTCGTGGTGTTTACAAGCTGGTGGCCATCTTGGAACCAGAGCTGTGATTCTTGGTCTGACCAAGCCCCTTCTGTCTGAAGGTCCGCCAAGTGTGCCCCCCCATCCCAAAAGGGACGCGTCTGTTCTTAAGAGAAGAGTGGATGTTGGTTCCTGGAATGGCATCCCTTGGAGCAGGTTCGTGGAGTGTTCCACCATCGAAGTGCCTTGTGCACTGCCATCGGTATCTGGACCAAATCTTCCCATGAACCCTTGGCTTGTTTCCATTGGTGGTCCAGGGCCTCCTGGATCGGTCTCATGCGAAGTCTGCAGTTTGGTATGAGAAATATACATGAAGACATCATGCCCAGGAGGGATTTGAAAGAACGTACCGTGGTTGTCTTTTTTTTCTAGGAACAATGTCGTCGAGCGGAGGATGGCTGTTACTCTGTCCGCCGATGGTCTTACCCTGGGAATGGTGGTGTTGAACTCGGCTCCCAGAGAAAGAACCTTCCTGCTGGGTACTGGGCAGGATTTTATGGTTTTTATTGAAAAACCTAACCCTTTTAGGAGTTTTATCGTTTGACACTGCCAATTGAGCTTGACTGAGGGAGCGTGCCCTTATCAACTAGTTGTCCAAATATGGAAAGACCTCCATTCCCAACCTTCTGAGGTTCGCAGCTACGGGCGGCAAACACTTGGTGAATACCCTTGGTGCTGATTTTAGCCCGAACGGGAGTACCCGGTTTTGGAAATGTCGGTCTCCTATAGCAAACCTGAGGAACTGTCTGTGGGCAGGATGAATAGGAATGTGGAAGTATGCGTCTTCTAAGTCCAGAGTGGCTAGGAAGTCGTTTCTGTTCAGCCATGGTAAGACGCATTTCAGGGATATCATTTTGAATTTGATGCGTTTGATGTATGTATTTGTTGAGTGCCCTTAGGTCCAATAGGGGCTTCCAATGACCGTTTTCCTTTCTGATTACAAAGAAGCAGGAGTAGGAACTTTTTTCTTTCTGCGAATATGGGACTGGCTCTATAGCTGCTTTGTGCAGTACATTTTGAACTTCTGCCATGACGTTCTGCAGCATGTGAACTTTGTGAGGAGTGGCGGCAAGGGATGAGGATGGTCTAGGAATTCTATGGTGTATCCCCTGCGGACCACCTGTAATACCCTCTTGTCTGAGGTTATCCAATTCCAGCGTTGAAAAAACTGGCTTACCCTTCCCCCCACAGGTGTTTGGCATAGAGGGGGAAGAATCGAATGGTCAGTTCTGTTTATTATGGGACTTTCCTTGGTAAGAGCCACACCTTCCTCTCTGGGAATACCTGTTGGCAGATTGACATCTGTTGCCTTGGAATGCGTTACCCTGTGACTTCTGACCATAGGAGGGACGTGCATATCCTCTGTCTTTTGACACTGCACCTGGAAAGGGCCGAAAGGACCTGCAGTCTTTATCTTTATCCTTCAAGGAACTGATGGCTCGAGCTGTATCTGTGTGCGTTTTAATTCCTTTAAGATGGCCATCTATCTTTTTGCCAAATAAGTCTTGTCCATCGAAGGGCATGTCCAAAATGTGTGCCTGTAACTCAGGCCTGAAATTTGTGGCCTTCATCCATGCCCGTCTCCTTAACACCGTGCCATGGGCCATTTGTCTGAAACCTGATTCAGAAACATCAACAGCCGCGTCGATCATTTGGTCTGAAGTGGCTTCTCCGTCCGCAATGATGGACCTGGCTTCTTCCTGTAAATCTGCTGCAGATGTTTGGTCAGCTGGGACATGCAAAGCCAAAGCTTGTGGTCAAACCTGGCTGTCATGGCTAATGGGTTGCACGCTCGGATAGTGAGATGCAGAGGAAGACACCTTTCTACCCATGGCTTCCGGCTCACGAGCTTCCTTGTCTGGTGGTGCTGATGGGTTGGCTAATTTCTTTCTAGCCACTACTGTGATGACTGAGTCTGGCTTCGTATGACCCCTTAAACAAAGCGGAGCAGAGTCAGGTGCCTTGTACTTCTTTTCAGGTCTTGAAACTAAAGCAGGTATGGATAAGGGTGTGGCCAGTATCTTTGACCCAGACTCCCATATGGTGTCGAGAAGAGGAATGGTGGTAACCGTTCTTCTGCGCTTGTCTCTGTGCTCGTAGAGCACCAACTTCTTTTCCTCCGAAGAAACTTGTATTTTGAACAAGTCCGCAGCTTTCTGGGTTTCTCCACAATATATTCATCCCATTCACTGGGGGCATCCGGTTCCTGCATAATCTCTCCTTACTCCGGATCCGAAAAATCCCTCAATGGGTCCTCTTGCCAATCAGATACCAAGACAGATGAAGGTACTGTAGTTGGGTCTCGAACTGGTGATCGAGATCTATGAGGTGATGCTGGAGAGGGGACTCTTGTCGGTGAAGCACTGAGTGTTCTGCTCCTGGATCTACGTGGAGGCTCAGGTGATTGTGCCCTTTTCTGCGGTCTACTCCTGGAAGGGGAGTGTCTGGGTGTGCTATGCCAAGGTGAAGCGTCTCTCAGGGGTGTTTCCTTAGGTACAGAAGACCTATTTTGCGCCTGTTAAACTCTGATGATTGTTTGCATTGATGCCATGAGCACCGTGTCATAATGATCAGTCAAGGAGGGCTGTTTCTTTAGGAATGAGGGAAGGTTGCTCACCATGCATTTCCGTGTCCGAGAACTCGTCCTGAAGAATGATGTCAGGAATTTCTGTCATCTCTTTTAAAGGGGACAGTTGTGCTCCAACTGGCTCAGGTGCAACTGGAATTGGAAACGCTGGTCCCAAAGACTTGTGAAGACTGCTGACACTGGATGATTTATCTGCAATGTCCGCAAATGGTGTTGTGGGTTCTATTTCTTCAGAAGACACCAAATTTTTTGGGGTCATCGACGGTGGTTCCGTAGACGAAGACTTTGCAGACGGTTGACCCGTCCATGAGAGCTTCGACAACAAATGATGTGCTTCCTTCGACGGTGGCTTGGTCGACGGTGCGTCACGGATTTTGCTGCCGCTCGTGGACGGCTCTGGACGACTGCCCCCACACCTCCCGATTTTTTGAAAACACCTCCTTACCTTTGGAGGTGGTTTTTTCTTCAGGATGACGTGATTTGTGTTGTCCGTGTCCAAGGAAGGCATAGAAGAAGTGGCTTCCAACTTTCCTTTAGCCTTATGAGAGGGAGAGGAACTCCTTTCCACTGAAGAGGCGCTTCTTTAAGAAGTTTGTCTTTCAGATGGCTTGGTAGACGATACAGGAGCTGTTTTGGCAAACTCCTCGTCAGAGGACAGACCTTTGACTTCTAGATGTAAAAGAAGTTTCATGTGTCTGTCCTGCATGGGTTTGGTGGAGAAAGTCTTGCAAATGCCACATTTGTTGATATCATGTGGATCCTTCATGTAGACCAGTTTCTTTTTGCACCTTGTGCAGTCCCTGAACAGGGAAGGCTTCTTGGCAGGCTGAAGCTCAGCCATTCTGAGGAGAACTTTCACTCGACGAAAAAAAGTACCAGCAAAAACGTTTCTCAGAGTCCAAAGACTCAGAATAGCAAGCCCCTAAGGAGGGGAAAACGGTAGAATATATTAGAAAATATATACTACACACCAAAGGTGAAAGGATATATATATATTTTTTAATCTGTTTATTTTAAAAACAAGGCAAGGTAACAAGTTTACAGCAAGTGCAACACACAGCATAACATTTATTTCTTCCTGAACACTTGTGCTTCAGATTGTCCGCCTCGTTTTATGTATCTCCATTCAGGTGGGGTCGTAGTCCCCCAGAACTCGCTGGGCGCCAGTGGGCTTAAAGGTCAGGGGGGGAATCTCTGGTCATATTCCAGCACTGGGGCCCAAATATTCTGAAAGCGACTGAGGATTCTGGATTTTGACGCTGTCACCTTTTTGGCAATCAGGATGTCCCATAGTTTTCCCCACCATTGGAACATCGAGGGGCCCTCCGGGGCATTCCAGAAGCAGGCAATCACTATTTTCCCTGCCAGGAGGCATTGGGTTAGTAGTTTAGCTTTGTTTCCCGAGCGCGGGTATGTCCCCGGGCTCGGGGTCCCCAGGAGAACGGGCCCAGGGTCGAGTGGGAGTGGGGTCTGGGTGATTTGTTCGATGACCGTCAGGCATTGTTTCCAAAACTGTTGGGCCTTCGGGCATGCCCACCACATGTGGAAGAAGGAGCCTGGTCGGCCGCATTCCCTCAAACAAAGGGGGTCAAGGGAGTTGTTCATCTCGTGGAGCCTGTGCGGAGAGTAGTACCAGCGCAGTAAGATTTTGTACGTGCATTCTCTATTGGTGACGCAGGTAGATGCTGCATGAGTTTGTGACCAGATGTCCACCCAGGCTTGGCCATCCAATGGGCCTCCTAGGTCTGCTTCCCACTGAGCCATAGCCCGGGTCCTTGTGGTCAGGAAGTCTTCCGAAAAGCGTCTGTATAGAGTAGATATTCTGCCTCGAGATGGGAGGTCCTTGAGAGTTAGTTCAAGGGCTGTGAGGGGGCGTGTAGCCGCTCTAAGGGTCTGCAGGTGTGAGTACCAGTGGCGTAGCTGAAAGTATGTGAACCTGTCCCTCTTATGAAGTTGGAACCGCTCCTTACATTTCTCAAGTGTGCATGGGAGGGCGCCCTCATATAGTTGGTCTAGGGTTTCAAGGCCTCCCTCGATCCAGTTCTGAAAGTTTAGCGGGTGCGTCCCGGGTGAGAAGGTTGGGCTGTGGAAACCTGGGGATAGGGGGCCCAGTCCTCTTGGGACCCCCTTACGTTTTAGCGCCCAGTCCCAGGAGGCCAGGGTATGTTTGGTTGCCAGTAGAAGGCCCTCCCCGTGTTCTCTAAGGGCTGGTGGGATGTGCGGGAGAAATCTGAGGGGGAGTGGGAGTCGTGCCTGCTCAAGTTCCACCCATCTTGGGCGATCTGAGGCTATTTTCCAGGCGCGGACGTGAGCTAGTTGTGCTGCTGCCCTATAGGTCTGCAGGTCGGGGACACCCAGGCCCCCCCAAGTCTGGCATCCCCCGTTAGTGTCTTTTGGGGGATTCTGGCTTTTTTGCCTTTCCAGATGAACCAGAGCATCATCTTCTGCAGCTTATTTAGGTCAGATGTTGGGATTGCCACCGGGAGGGATGAACAGGCGTAGAGGAATCTTGGTAAGAGGTTCTTGCAGGCCGTTATACAGCCCATTAGGGAGATTTCCTGGGATGCCCAGCGTTTCAAGTCGTCTTCGAAATCCTTGAAAAGCTTGGGGAAATTGGCTTGAAATGTATCCTTCGGGTTTGCCGGAATCTGGACCCCTAGGTAGGGGATGGACTTTCTCTTCCACGTAATCGGGCACATTGGAGTCAGAGCTTCCCGCTCCTCCGGGGAGAGACCTATGCTTAGGGCCACTGATTTGGAGAAGTTAATGGCGAAGCCAGTGACCTTGCCTTAGTTGGCTATTTCAGCTAGGGCATGTTGTAATGATGTTCAAGGTTCCGAGATTGTGAGCAGCACATCATCTGCATATAGGGCGATTTTGTGCTGCGACCGACTGGAGTGAAGGCCCTTGATATGGGTGTTCTGTCTGATCTTTTGGGCAAATGGCTCCATAGTGAGCGCAAACAATAATGGGGATAAGGGGCAGCCTTGTCTGGTCTCGCAGGTCAGGGCGATCGGGGAGGAGAGGGAACCATTGATCCTAAGGAGGGGTTTTGGTGCTTTGCAGTTAGCCAGGACCATTGTCTGAAATGTCGGGCCAAATCCAAGGGCCTCCAACGTAAGCTGCATGAAGGACCAGTCCACCTTGTCAAAGGCTTTGGTGGCGTCGAGAGCCATCAGCGCCAGCCCTTGGGAGTTGCGCCTGGCTAGGTCAGGTTCAAGGTTCTGCGAACCTTATCACCTGCAGATCAATTCAGGATAAAACATGTTTGGTCTGTGTGAATCAGCTCAGGTAGCACGCGGGCAAGGCGGTTAGCCAAGATTTTGGAATATAGGTTGGCGTCGATATTTAGGAGGGCTATCGGCCTATAGGAGGCCGGGTCTCACGGGTCTTTCCCTGGCTTAGGCAGAAGGATCGTAGTGGATTCTTGCATTGAAGGGGTGAACGTCCCTGTTTCCCTGAAGGAATTGAAGAGTGCTACCAAGGGGGGGGGGGTCTGTTGGGGTTTGAAGATTTTGTAAAATCTTGTGGAGAAGTAGTCGGGCCTGGGGCCCAGGATTTGAGGGACTTAATAGCTTCATCAACCTCCTCATCTGTACTCGGGGCCTGTAGGCTTTCTCTAGGCGAGTCGTGCAGGTGGGGTAGGGCCGCCTTCCGTAAGTACTCCCTTTGTTTGCTCCGGTTCCGGGGGAGGGGGGGGTGCTGCCATTACCTGGGACAGGTGTTCTGCTGCCAAGTGCAGTTTTTCTGATTCCGCAGATTGAATTGTCCCCTGTGTGTCTCGGAGGCCAACGATGGTGCTGGTACGTTTTGCTTTAGCTAGTTTGGCTACCAGCAGCTTGTAAGCCTTGTTGTTCTTGGGGTAGTAGAATTGTTTGGCTTTGGCCATAAGGTGGGCTGTATGCTCGGCATAGTGAGCCTCTGGTTTTTTTCCTGGCAATGCGGATGGCTCGCTGTGTCCTGGGGGACCAGCCTAGGTGAAAGGAATTTTGAAAGCGCAGAGAGCTGGAGGATTCCTTCTGTTTGATAGACTGTGGTGAAAAATCTGAAGATGGCTGCCTGGACCGGAGCTTAAGCCCTGCCACCTCATTGGTTTGGGCCATAAAGGACCAAAATGAGGTGGAGGGACTACACAATGGAGTGGCTCATAAACCACAATGGAGTATCTACATGCATTCTCTAGGGGAGAAGGGATGTATATTAAAATTATTATTTTTTTTTTTAAATAATTCATTTTTATCAATGAGGATTCCCAGTCTGACAGGGAATATTCAAGTATCTGAATCTGTGAAAGATCCAATGCTGGAGAAGCTAGAACCTCCCGCGGGGGACCTCAGGGTTTTAAGAACAATGAATAGGCAGGTATTGTGGGTCTGTCCGAGTGGGATTTTGCAAATCTCTGGGATTGATACCGGGGTGCAGTGACATGATGGTTTGATATTGTGGCGCTCACATTATGAACTTGCTAATGGTTGCAATTTTGTTTATGAATTTAGCATGACTGATTGACATGTATCAAATTAGATTTGTAGACCCTGATGAA
This sequence comes from Ambystoma mexicanum, assembly GCF_040938575.1. Classification (NCBI taxonomy): domain Eukaryota; kingdom Metazoa; phylum Chordata; class Amphibia; order Caudata; family Ambystomatidae; genus Ambystoma; species Ambystoma mexicanum. Next base: position 97,218,406 of record NC_090936.1, on the reverse strand, counting down.
CATGTGATGTCTGAAATGCATTGGCAAGATCAACATCTGCGCTATTGTTTAAGAAATTAAATCTTATAAAAACTCACCTACTGTGCATCAGATTTCTTAGAACAATTATGGAATCTATTTAACCTTTCACAAGACGATCTATACTATCAACTAAACCACATAGTGGATTTTAGGGTGTGCATCCCACACTGAAGGCTACATAGCCTAGGTCTCCATATTTATCTTCACATTTAGTGTGCCCAGTACGGAGGCACCGTATCGTGGGTCTGCACCCCTCAAAATTTAAAATGTATGATCGTTAGTTCCCAGTAGAATAGTCTACAAGCCGAAAATTGAGAAACGCTGTGCCAGCTCACTACTCTGATCGCTTTTATATCTCCCACATATTAACACAACAATCATTAATAGTGGCGAATATAACAACCTGGGGATGCCAAAAATGCTTGCCAGAGAAAGATGTGCTTTTTCAGCTTGAAGCATATTGTATTGAGCCCTTACCAACTTGATAGCCACGTTGCATGAATGAGAACCCAAGTCTCTTGTGTTACGTTTAATTGTCTGACTACCATTCGGGTATAGATGTGGTCTGTTAACAATAAACCATTACAGTTCATGCATGCATTCAGGGATAAGATTTGGGAATGAGTCGGACACGAGTCCTCTGAGCTGATGTATGCTTTTTTCACATACTATTGGTCTGTTTTTCTTTTTTAACTATTGCTTAGCCACATTGTTGGATTGGCATGAATGTCACTAGTGCAAGGTACACTGAATTATTGTAATGCATGCAAGAATGAGCTTCTGGAACTGTTATTAACTTTGCAGGGGGTGGCTTCAGAAATTAAGGGTACTGTCGATCTCTCAGCTGCATTCGACACAGTCAACCACAACATGCAAATAAAAAGAAATGAAGACATGGGGCTCACTGACCAGCATTGCTCTGGATCAAATCATTCATAGCCGAAAGGACAAAATCTGGTTAAAGCCCTTCAAATCCACGCCACAAGGTTCCTCCTGTTGAGTACCACAACGCTCCTCACTAGCCCCGCTTCTTTTCAACATCTACATGACATCACTAATCAACCTCATCAAAAGGCATGGATTAACCTGCTATAACTACGCAAACGATACACAAATCATCTTCAAATTCAGGGACATACAAGAAGAGAATGCACCCTAGGAGAGCGTCTCAAGGAGCTCTGCCAATGGATGAATATTAACAAACTCAAAATCAATCCTGACTAAACTGAAATCATGATTACACAGGCAGACAGGGGGAACGACCAGCACATACCATGGCCAATAGGGCTGGGAAATCAACCGACGCCATCCAAAGCTGAAAAAACCTTGGAATTCTCATGGATAACGAGTTAACACTTGAACCCCAAGAGAAGGCAATAATCCGCAAATGCTTCTTCCTCCTACAAATTATAAAAAAAAAATATTCTACCATTCCACTCCTTCACACCACTGGCCATCATATCCCTCATGTTCAGGATTGATTATACTAACAGCATATACCTCAGAATGCCAGGATATCTAATGAGGAAACTACAACAAACACAAAACGAGGCAGCCCGACTCCCCAAACACAAAAGATATCACATCACACCAGTGCTCAGGATGCTACATTGGCTCCCGGTCAATAAGAGCATCTCCTTCAAAGCCCTATGCAGAACACATAGAGCAATACACGGCCAGGGAGCAGATTTTATCCAAAGGGAATCCTCCATCTACAAACTAGCTAGAACCCTGAGATCCTGCAATGACATCCGTCTTGAACCCAAATGGTAACGGAAGAAAATACTGGGTGGCTAAGCATTCTCCTGCTTAGCCGCAAATCTATGGAACTCAATTCCGAGGGAAATTCGAACCGTGGAGGACCATACAAAATTCAGGAAACGGTTGAAAACATGGCTCTTCAACTCTGAACACAACGAAGCCGACTGAACAATGTCCACACACCACCCGATCAACCAAACACAGGAAAAAAGAGAAGTAACCAGGAAAAACAAGATTGGAGCATAGGACCGGAAAGAAGCACCCCTGTCCCCACCGCCCCCCCGCCTAAATACAGACCTCGCCATTAAATTTGATAGACAATATGTAAAATTCTAAAGGAAATCCAACATATGATTTGGATTGGTCAATTATAAAAGGATAACTTTGCGGTTTACAATAAACAACATTTTCTCATTTGGATCCCGGAAGAACTATTACTTTCTCTTTCTTTGAAGTTTGATGCATGCCCATAGGGTTAATGTGAGTGTTCTCGGATATCTGCACAACATGCTTATTTTTATAAACATCACTTTCAGTGGCAATGAACTATTGTCCCTGTTGGATCCAGGCTAGAGCCACTATGGTGCTCTCTAGTGGCCGCTTCTTCCAAAATGGAGCCTGCTTCAGGAACCATTTCATAAAGACAAGGAATCTTTGGAAAATTGCATTGAACTTTACCTCAGATAGTGCTTCTAAAGATAAGAATACTGCGATACTGGAAATGAAAGGAGGAAATATGTATGTCCCTGTTAATCAGCAGGCGGGAGGCGTATTTGAGGATGCACCAAATCCTTTTATTCAGAACAAAAAAAAAAAAAAAAAAACTTTAAATGCAGTTTTCAACACAAGCACGATTTTCGTTTTTTCAAGGAAGCACTTCCTTCACTTTCCTGAACAAGGCCTTAAATCAGGGTTGGTGCTGTGACAGGGGTTAAGGCCAAATTAATGTAAAGAAAGAAAAAAAAACAGACGTCTTTTAAATGTCCTTGCCTTTTATTGTGGGCTTCTTTTTCCTCCTAAGGCACTCACTAAGCGTTGCTTCAGACTTCCTATCTGAAGTTCAAAAAAAAAAAAAGATGTCCATTCCGGTAACCTTTTCTTTCCTTGGTTCCGTGGGTTAAAGTAAACAGTCCATAAATCAATGCCCGTGTCGTCTAACAGCCAGCATTTATCCCGGCCAAATGGTGCTTTTCAAGTAAGCCCCTGTCAGAGGGACTCTGCGTTTTTCTGCGGCGAGAGTTCGCGCATACGGACTTCTTGCATGCCTGTGGCTCTGGCAATCCGTATGCCCAGTTAAAACCTGCTGCCTCCTCCTTCCATTTCTCCTTGCACTCGCCTTCTCCCTGGATAAAGAAAGAACAGACAGCCTCTCTGAATCCACGCATGCGTTAAAAATGCTGTCCTCCCCTCCCCTCCCAAGTCCAGGTGTGTTCAATCTTTCCGTGCTCTCATGAATCAACCCCACCCTTTCCTCGCTTTTCTCTCTGGGCTCTCCCACCTGACCTCCCTGGTTATTATTGGATTCCACCCGCCCTCCTGATATTCTGTCCATTCTGAATGCCTTTCTTCTGCTGAGGTAATAAGGTAGGTGAAGGTCACTATGCATTTTGGAACTAAGTGATTTGGCAGCTTTTCTTCGTGATTCAGCATAGTGCATTGTGGGAGAAGTAGTTTTCTGACATGTAGTCTCTGTAGATTTTATTTTGGAATCTCCTGGCAGAGTGGGTTTTTTCATTATGTGCGGCATGTTTTCACCGTCCATGACTGCAGGTACAGGGTGTTCTGTTAACTTTATGTTGGTGAGTGGGCTAGATGTCCCGCCACTGTTCAAATTAGGTGACTCCGGGGGTGTATCCTCACAGTCCCTTGAGGAAGTTTGGCATTAAAATATTTTGGAGAAGCTTAGTATTAACCTTTTAGTTGCGTGGTTTAAATATAAAACTCACTAAGGAATGTTGCTTCAAAGGTTCATGTCAATATTTAGAAGTATCTGCAGAATTGATACTCCCTCCCTCACCCCCAAGTTAGAAGAAAATAAGCCTAATAAGACTTGCTGAGGAATTTGCTTCTCACTTTACTAACAGCAAAAAAAGCGATCTATGAAAAATGGTTATCCCTCATTTTCGCTTGTGAGGTTTATTGGACATCAAGGGATCTTCCTTTAAAGTTTCACATGATTTTTTATTTGCTTTTTTACATGGTTCAAATAACTGGTTCTCTTGGGTGTACCCCACATTCAGGACAGTATAACCACCCTTTAGCTCACTGCACTGCACCCTTCTCAGAGAAGAAATATCAACTTGCATATCAGTCTGCGACAACCCAGTGGGGCAGTCCAGCACCGAAAGGCAACACCTCCAGGTGGTGTATGTGGGAACACACTGGAGCAAACGAAATAAAACCCACAGCCACCCAATCAGGCAGAATCACTTGCTATAGCACAATACAATGTGTTATGTAGGTGGCAGGGAGGGATCCCCTACAATGGAAGCCCAAGGAGGAATAGTTTAAAGAACAAACACAGTAACATCTGAGGAAAATTAGGAGGGGCACTGCGTGGGAGGTGAGCTGGCGGCTTACTTTAAGGTCACACTGCAAACCCCTCACTATGCTTGTGAATCCTGTGCCGTGCTACCAACGGCTAAAAAAGCCTGATAGTGGAGTTCAATTGAGGAGCAACTGGCAACTGCAACCATTAGGAAGCAAACCGCACATGGCTGGGGTGGCGTCAGAAAGAAGGAGGAAGACGCTATAGTTTCTGCAGCCTGAAAGGCACAGTCGGAAGGAAATCCTACCCGGATTAACTGAAAGGTCCCAACGGCATGGGGGCCATCCTTGTATAGGAAGAATCATCACAGTGTCCCCAAGGCAAGCCCCTGTAACAAGAGGGCTGGGGTGCTTAAAAAACCCCCGAGACCGCGATCTGGATGTTTTCAATGTCTGACAATTATGAGCTCTCGGTTTAGGGAACTGGACTGAGGAGGTTTGTTAATTTAGTATACACCGATGCACCAGATGTAGTTGCTCCTTTCAGCCGATGTTAGTTATAAACATTGGTCTTTTTGTGTTTTAGTCTTGGAATGAGCAGTTCAACAAGGGCAGAAGAGAGCTACCATACAAGGGGAAGGTCTGGACATACCAAACCTGCAAAAGAGACCCAGAGAAGAACACCTGTATGGTCAGTTTTATCCTGAGGTCCGCCTCTTTCTATACCCCACTAAGAGGGCTGTCCTTAGTTTAGGATACACCTGATTTTGTGGTCTTATGAACGATAACTGATTCACTTGCGAGTACCTGAAACCACTAAACTCGAACTGCACTTCGAAAGACTTTTTAAGCATTTACTCAGAAGACCACCACTACTTTAATGCAATGACGGGTGCCTAACAGTGGGACAAGGGGACAATGTGATGCTTGGGGGAATGAATGAACATACTTTTTATAATATTGTGCAGCATAATAAATAGTTTTTATACATTTATGACAATCTCCATGAGATTGATCGTAGTAAGTCATTCACAAAATACATAAAATAGCTATCAGATGGTTGAAAGGAAGCTAATCTTTCTGACAAACAAAATCAAGTCAAGTACAGGGTAATATGACAATGTCTCCATTTAACTTTATTGATAAAATACATTTGCTGTACATTATACATTCCCAGCCATAGATTTATTTCAAGCATCTGGATTAAAAAAATAATGGGCATATGATGGAATTTCTTTTGAAATGTACACAAAAAGTGAAAAAGTTCTCAAAAACCTTTATACATTTACACAGTTCTTTGAGAGAACAATACACAAACAATACACAAAGAAATGTACTCCTCAAACCCAAGAAGATATAAATAAAATACTTTATATTTACAGGCTAAGTACCATCAAAGCATTGGCTTACAAAATAAAATAAAATGAATGCCCCAAAGACTGTTCTGTTGTACAGACAACTGAAATGATTCCTTTTGAGAGTTTTAGTCACTAAACAGTTGACAATGGTAGTTTTCTCACGATTTTCAAAAACTGAAATCAGTCAAAATATTTGAAACGTTTGGAAAATTGACACGTTAATCATAGCAAGTTGTCTAAAACTTAGAATATAGTGGCTTTGTTTAAGAAGCAGTACTGTGAGAGGGTAACATGGAAGGTACAGAATAGATCGCAACATTGTTACATTAAAGTCACTATTCTGGTCTTCCTATCTTGCTATCAACAAATCGCCTAAAAACAGATCTGGGACGGACTTCTAAATTTAAACAAGCACAAACTATGGTAGATACAATGTACAAATGGAATCTTTGCACATCATTACATTATTTCTATTGTGCCGTGTGATATTAGAAATAGGATTATGTTGGTGATATTTGGAGGGGGGGGGGAGCTGCCTACACATTGGCTTGTATGGGTAAACCCCTTCTGGCTTACACTCATGGTTGGACCAATCCCTTTAAGGGAGCAAACATCAATCAAGGCCAGATGGTGTTCACCTAAATGAACCATGTGTTCTCCAGGCCATTTGAACTGGTAACCACAAAGAGTCCTTTTTCTAGTGATTGGACTAAGACGACTCCAACATTACTTTCCAAGATCACAGGGATTGCTCAATAGTACAGTACACCTTCTACCCCAAAGTGCTGTGGGAAGTAAATCACACCCTTAGCACTATGTTCCCAGTCGGAAGGATGCAACATACATGTTTCATGTACTTAATGAAAACATTTAGCAGTGCAGCTCAATTTTTGCTACAGTGAAAGGGTTAAGGTTAAATATTTCAATCACTGTAGTAGTTAAGGGTTAATGGAATTAAGATAGCTGGATTGAACTTTGTGATCATTAAACTGTACTTAAAATAATTATTTGAAAAATTAAGCGTTTTTTTAAAGGACTAATAGGTCTGCACAGGAGGCACTTCTATGCAGAATTCATTTTTTTGGAACATTTAAGTAAACACAAGTTACTCTTTTGTGAACAGCAGTAGGTTTGTAAAAAGGTCTTACTTAGCCCCAGAACAGAGCCATGGATTTTACTTCCATTGGAAAGTATTTTAGTCATTTGTTCACAATCCTTTTCTTGTTCTGTAAAATGGTTAATGCCACTCAGAGCTATATATAAAGGATCCAAAATAGACTAGACATGCAGTGCATGCTTGAACACAAGTGCAGTGAAGGCTAGTCTATCAATGATAATTTGTATCAACCCTTTATTCTCTCATAAAAAGGATTTTCCTAAATTCGTTTTCTCACAGAATAAAATGGCAAGGCTCATGTCTGGGGCTCATTAAGATATGTTCACCCCTATTACTATTTTCTATGGTAGAATCATTAAAAAATAAAATATGCATGGAGTGCCCTTAAACAGAAAAATATATGGATATAGAGAGACTATGAGATGATGCTTTAGAACAGAATCGACCAACATTACATTGGGGGAAAATGTTGGTACTCACTATTCTTGATCATCTCAGGACAGCCAGATTTTCTCAGATCTTCCAGCCCACTACGGTATGCAAGAAATACCCAATAGAAATGGACAATGGTGGATCTTCTGTGTTATTCCGAGACAATGGTTTCTTGGCAATAACTCCAATAGAAAGCAAGGCACTTCAGTAATTTCTAAACAATTTGGCAGTACTTTCTATGTAGTTCCATGCCATGAACTATTGAAAGCTGGTCCTTTATGTAACCTTAGGTTTGCAATGTTAACTTATTTGAAAGCAAACCTTTTGAAAGAAGTGCTCAACTACCTACTCTATGAGGGTCCTATCACAATGTACACTGAAAATAGCCTAAATCACACCCTGCATTCTTATATCAAGGATGCAGATTCTTGGCCCCAATTATTTATAGTTTTAGAACTTCTGTAGGCTTCCACAACTTAGGATTCCTGCCAGTCTGATGTCTACAGCAAGCAACCAATTGCCTGACACTATTCACTTGCATACAAAAATAAACAGGTTGTATTTATCAGTTTTTCCTCTCAGAGGTCAGGGAATATATATTTACAATCAGAAAGGTCAGTAGTCTAATATTGTTCAACTAACAAATTATACCACAATCTGTTCCGAAACGTTGCCAGTGTATCAAATCTCCAGCCACTTGAAAGTCTACATGCCTGAGTGGGCAAGTAGGGCAGTTGCTCTACATGCCAAAGGAACAATGGCTGGATAACGGATTTCTATCCAGGATATGCATGAATTTGTTCTGCTTTAATATCTCCAACTATACTGGTACACCTGCAGCTATACCAAATGGAAGTTTGGGAGTACTATTGAGGTTTCAAGTCGGTCACAAACACGCCTATGGCGAACACCAGCAACGAACACGGATCACAATTTTATTTCTCTGAACCTTCGTAAACTGGTGCAGCATTTAGCAACGGCTTTGCTGCGGAACCACGATCTGCTTTGCTGTTGGGATTAACACAAGCTCGGCTTTCCACTTCTGTGACAGTCCTCAGCTTTTCCTTAGGCTCAGATCATTGCTTGTCACTAGTGTAGAAAGAGATGTACTTTCAGATGTATCATCTTTCTTAAGATTCAGGAATGATTCTCTTGTGATCTGAAGGACTTCCCTTAATGTTTTGTTCTCTTGCTGAAAGAGAAGAATAGATATATACTGATATTACAGCAGTTTAGAATGTGAACCATGAGCTGCAAAAAGAAAGGTTACACCTAGTGTCAAGACATTAACTAAACCAAGTCACAATGTTCAATATCTCCACCAAAGGCACATTACTGAAACATTGAAAAGCCACAAGCAAAAGGTTTCCCTTCCAAATCCTAAAAATACAAGCAACCAGCTAATGAATGTACAAGTAGTTTGAATACCTTGGCGCTCAGGCTCAGGTAACGATCAGCAATAATAAAAAACAAACTGAAAATTATTTGTGCGCCAAGCTTACAAAGAAATCATTGGTTTCTAAAGTATTTTAGAAATGCCATTTCATAGATTCTTATACTTTGAATATTCACCATTAGCAGGCTGGGGGTCCATTGGGAAATAAATAACAGCACCTTTTAAAAGATTAGCCCATCCACATAACATTCTGTTTTTTTGCCCCACCAACCTCAAGGAATTGGCTTCAAGCACTGTCCTGGAGTCCACTTCAGATTGTTGCAGGATGGTACGTAGTTTATGCATAGCCAAACTGTACTGCCTCACCGAGGAGCAAGGTGGGAGGTGTAATTCAGCATACCGAATACAACATCAATGGAAATAGTATTACAAACACTGCTAAAACGGGGATACGCATTAGCACCGGTCAAGCAATTTTAAAATGGACAGAGGCAAAAAGTAAAATGCGCAACTATAAATGTGGTCTTGCTGCAAGTCAGAAGGTAGCAATGGATTATGCCAGGCCACGTTTAATATGTTGGCTCACAGCTTTTGGGTCTATTGAACGCCTCTCCAGAAGCTGTCAAATTATAGTCAGCAATAGCACCCTGGGAATAAAAAAAGAAAATGTTTACACCCAGCACCATTAAGAAACAGAGGCTGCAAATGATGCAGTAGTCTCTCGGCATTGCCCATAATATTCTAGGATTCACCACTTTAACTCTGAGGTGAGGATTCTCCATGTTTGTTTTGATAACAGTGCAGAAACTGGGGGTATTGGTTCCTGTAGTCAAACGTGCATGATTAAAATCCAGACAACATGTAATGTGGTTAAGCATGTGCTATCATTTTCACTTGCTTTGATAGACACGCAAGCAAAATCCGACATATTTCTTTGAAGATTGCCGTTGGGCATGAGTCTGCCGGGGGAGCCAGCTTTCCGGCTGAAGGACAAACTAGTTCTGGAAAACGCAATAGAGCGCTGCGAGCTGGATGTTTGCATGGTCTCTTGGGTTGGAAGGCATGTGGTGGTAAACTGTCCTGGTTAGGAAGCAGGATAGAGAGTTTGGCAGAGCTAGAGTTATAGGTCTCCATGGATTTATTATAAAAATGATCAGTGCTACAGGGGGATTGTGTTGAGGTGTATTAAAAGAGGAGGTAGAGATGTTGAAATCAGTAATACCTTTAAATCTATGCCTGATGGTTTTGTTGGCATTGCATACTTTAGACTTACAATGCTGGAGCCGGTTCTCATAGGGCATCCAGTTTCTTGTTCAGTTTGATTGCCACATGTGCTCAAGGACATGGTTTGAAGTTTTAAATTTGGGTTTACACTATCTGGCCGCTTGTCTTTTTCTGTTGTTGGTGAATGATCTAAGGGGACCTAGTGCTACAAAGCCACTCAAAAGCCAATGGTTCATGGCTGTGATGGAACCAGTGTATGTGATGTACAAGAATATAAGATAAACCAGTCCTCTGCGCTCAAAATGTCGATTAATCTGATAAAATTTAAACAATTTGTAAATCACAAACAGTTGAATTTAATTATCGTAGCATCAGTCATACAGTATTGAGCCAAGGCTGCTACTTGAAGTGTTCCAATATTAAAGTAAGGCTAATTCTTTACAGGGTGTGTTAATGGATGGACTATTTGACATACTTTCTTCTTTTCTTCTTCAAGAACCCAGAATTTCCAATTGCATTCTAATATTCTATTTGCATGATGGATCTGTTCTTGCTCCAAACTAGATTAGTAGCTGGATTCTGTAATCAAGACACACGGGACGCCGAAGATGATTCTTAAAAGAACATCCTTTAAAGAATCAAGCTACTAATCTACTGAGCAAGAACAGACCCACCAGGAAGAGTATGCTGGGCTTCTCTTGGATTATTTGGTCAGATATGGTGGTGATTTATGGATACCAATCTGCCATTACTTAGGATTCCTGGTTAGTAAGGCTATGATAGAAGGTCTTGTTTGAATTGATGCTGGTCAGGGGCTTGGTAGGTGTATTGTAAGGCGAGTGATTAGGTTAGCTGGTGGGGAGTTCAGTGGTTGCTGGTGCAGAAAAGTTGTTTGGAATGAACAAAAAAAGGTGGGGGAACTGGGATTTCAGTGGGTATGGGATGAGCAGTAATTAAGAGGGTAAGAGGTCAGAAGGAGTTATCTTTTCTGCAATGAAGGAGGCAGAGGGATGGAGAAATAGCACATGATTTGCAACTGTAAAGTCTTATCCATTTCGTGACAAATGCTATGCATAGTCTGCTATTGGGGAGAATTCTCAGAAATGTGCTAATTCCCTTCTACTTTCGAGACTTCCAGCTCTTTTTGCTGGACTTTAGGACTTTTAATTTTTATCCTGGAGAAATAGACCGTTTTCCTTTGCTCACATGTATTTTTCATTGATTTGAATACTGTTTCTTTTGACTTTGCAGTCTAACAAACTCCATAGACATCTTTTTAATTGTGACACACTGCACCTTCAGTGCAGTGGCACAGGGAAGTCTCTCAGATTTCCCAAAGGATTAAATACCTTCTCTTGGTTAAACTGTCTTTCCAAGAGCAGTGAAGTGAAATTGACTTTACTTACATTTGTAACTTTCTAGGCCCATCGCACACTATCTTACAATAGGGTGCTAGAGGGGTTACTTAGTATCCCCTTTGTCTGGTTTCTCATGTATCATTTTTAGGTCACCCTTTCTACAATTAATGGCTGGTGGCAGTGGTTTACTTTTTCCTACCATTGTGTGTTTCTACCGCAGGCTGCAATTGCAGCTGCAGCAAAGCACCCATGGGTGCACATTTTGTCAAAATGGCCCTGGTCTTCTTTTTTCGCCATTTCTTGTTGGAGAGGTCCTTCTTTGGGTTTACTCTGCGCACCACACAAGCTTTGGTCCCTTTGTTTGTTTTGTCTTTAGCAGGATTCACTGGTGAAGCCCACCTCTCGCTCCAGCGTGTCTGGCAGGGCAGGAAGTGAGGGAGTTGCCAGAAACTCCCTGTGCTTAGTCCCCTTGGTTATAAGAATGCACCCAAAGGTGATTGGCTAGCTGGCTGTCCTTGGAGGACCGCCCCCCCTGCTGTGCGAGTTACAGCTAGCTGTCAATGCATGGGAGAAAGCTGCATAAAAGGCAAGGTCTTTTGCTTGGAAGGCAGAATCGACCACTGGACGAAGGAATCCGAAGAAGAACTTGGAAGAGATGCTTGCTGCAACTCCTGGGGCATTGGTTTGCCTGGTGAAGACCTGCTGCATTGCTGAAGCTCCAAACTTTGTCTCGACTAGAGAAGCCCTGCAAAGGAGGACTCCTCCCCTTGGGTTGGTGGGACCAATCGACCCCAAGACAAACTCAGCTGGAAATCCTCTCAAGACTAACTGTACTTCCTTTGCTGCTGCAGGAACCTATTGCCAGGGAGAGGAACACCAGAATCAAGTGTTTATGTCGAACCGAGCTCCAGGAAGATCCTCCGGATTCCGTGGAAGCAGGACTGATCAATCCTGAGCCACAACAGAGTGCTGGACCCCAGATGGGGATAAAGTCCTTAAAGAATCCAAGAACCGCAGTGGTGCTATTCGCGAGAAGCTGAAACCGTGAAGTGCAGCTGATCTGAAGTTTGCCCATTGCTGCGGCGGACCTTCAATTAGTAGTGCAGGAGTACCCCAGACATCTTCCGTCTTGTCCACACGACTGAGGACCAGGAACATCAGGATCTGCCATACTACAACTGGAACAGAAGCCAGCTGGAACCAATTTCTTCAGACCTAAGGTACTGTAAACTAAGGGGTACCTACCTCTTGGTGTGTAGCCTTGGGTAGCTCTCAGTTGAGACTTGTCTTGGTTGCTTTTGCAGAGTTGCTTGCAGCTTTGCCCTTCACGAGCCTCCCAGCTTGTGGCTCAACAGTGATTTAATTTTATACACAGATTTCTAAAACATTGTGCAAGCCTTTTTACTTACCTTCAAGAAATGCCTCAGCTCACCTAGACTTTTTCTCATTTGACATTGGCTGTCCTGGCTCCTTGAAAGACTAACCTCTGACTTTGTGCTTTAAGTATCCATCCAAAAAGTCACACATTGTATAACTTGTGTAGCTGGGAAAGGGTTAATTTACTTTGCATTGGGGGGGGGAGGGGGTTCAAAAGTACTTACCTGCTAAAGATTATTTGTTAACCATTGTTTTATTCCCTAACCTTTTCCTTTTCACACCGAAATCAGTATTGCTCTAAATGTATCAGTGATATATTAATGTACACAGTGTCCTAGTTATTTGTCACCGCAGGGTGTAGGAAGCATCTGTGTGCCATCCCAAATGGTTATCTACTGATTTATTGAAACTGAGTGTGTATTTCTGAAGTATATTTTTGTGCTATCTATTTGCTCCCCTGTTTATTCAACTGACTGTTAAATTAATAAATAATTGTTTAATCAAGAAACCTTGAGTGTAAGAGTTTATTTGGATACTTGTCACTGTGAAACTATGTTGCAACCCTACAGCTAACATTGACCCCTCTTGAGATAAGACTGGCTGCTCAATCACTAACAACGTGTGTAGTACTTGCTTATACAAAAGGTTGGGTTAACTATTGCCAAGAGGACAAGGCTGGTCCAGTCTCCCACAGGGTACTGCATACAATCTTGCCTAACATCTGCAATCTAGTGGTTGGACTGGAATATTAAAATGTGTTCACTACAAAGAATAAGCTAGGTGTCGACAGGTGTGTTCCTGGTATTCTACCCCTATATTATGTGTACAGATACCCACTTTACTCTTAGTCGCACTTATATTTATTGTTTTCCATCTGGTTTGAAATAATGAGGAAGGCTGTGTGCACCCTAATTTCATAAAGAACAATGCAAGTACTGTACTTTACACCGCCCCAGCAAAGAAATGGTAAACTATATGCACACAGTATTCAGTCATTTGTACATTTACACACATTTTCCCACCCCCTCTACTTCAGACCAGGTGGGAGGACAAGATTTGAATAACATTAAATACAATTCTGGGATATTAAAACTCACCACTTTACGGCATCCTTTCAATGTCTTCGTTCTAACTCCAACCCATTAACAGTATATGGGAGTTTAGTATTTGTCCAATGTATGGTGTATTATTTGCAACAAGTCTATACTTCTCCACATCTTGAATATTTGATAACTGGTGTTGTGTTACCACTTGTGTGCCTGCAGAAAATGATGGTGCAGCCACCTGCTAGACAATGGTCTATCCCAGTAACATGTTGGGCTTGTAGGCTTGTAGGAAAATCGTTCTTTGTATGCACCAATGGAAAGTGTCTGGGAGTGCATCTTAGTGGTAATTATTACTTGAATCAACTGACATGAAAATGGGCGTCTTTGGCTGATATTTTGTTTGTTGCACCACCTTTGTACCAGGGCTACCAATACATCTTCCCAATCTTCAGTTTCCTGTGACAATTACATGCTACACCATTGTTGAAACTCTTTTACATGCAATCTCTTGTGTAGCACAAACCATATGCAGGATGCCATAATTCCTAGCAGTCTCATTACACTTATTGTGAGGTTGTGTGATGGCTGACAAAGGAAAGTGGTCTTATACAGCGCCCATCGGCTAAAGATGTTGGTCTCACTGTGGATGGCTCTAAGATATTTGGGCAGGGGGTGTTTGTAGGATAGCTGGAAAGGCAAATGCAGAAATACCTGCAGTGTTTAGGCGTGCAGGTCGGATGAACCAGTTACCTGTATGCCATTATGAGAACTATGTTCATCGTGATGGGTATGGATGGGTGCTGATGAGACATTATTGCACGGCTCAGATTGCTAGGCCTCAACTGAGTGAGCAACTGTTGATAAAGGAAGAGTAGCATTCAAGTCTGATTGCCCTATACCTGGCGAGTCATCCGACTGGAGTGTGTGAAGTGTAGGGTTACAGGAAATTTGTTGGTGGAGATGGGGTTAAAGGAGCAGAGGGTTGGGTATTGTTGCTTATTCATGTTTATCTGAAGATTTCTGGGAGTTCAGTGATGTGTATCCGGATCCACAAATCAGCGGGTGGAAATCTAGGGGATTTCATTTGAAGGTTTCCAGGTAGTTTTTGAGGTGTTCCAAATTGAATCTATTCCTATGGAGCGCTGAGGAGCTGGGTTGTGAGTTCTCCCTATTAGCAGGATGAAAAGGGTTTCTCTACCACTGTTAAGAATTGGTGCAGTCACACTGTGGGAGACTACACAGCACTTATCTGTTTGGTATTAGGTAACCCACCTTTTGGTATAGGTCTGTACTACACAAGTTGGTAGTGTGACTGACCAGCCAGGCCTATCTTAAGAGGGGTAAATGTGAGCGGTACAAATGAAATCCGTAAATACAAGTAGCCAAGTAACACTTACTCTCAAGGTTTCAGTTATAAACAGTTTATTTAACATACATTTTTAAATGAGCATTCATTAAAAAGGCAATTTGTGTAACAATGTAAATATACTTTAAAATCACTTCAGAATTAAAACAAGTTAGTGGATAATCTTTGGATATGCTTCTTACACAATTCCTACGCCCTGGGGTGACTTCCATCACAAGGACAGTAATAGCATTTATGTGTCATACTAGTATACTTTGCAGATTCTGAGGTTGCAGAAAGGGAAGGGAAGGAAAAAAGGTTAGACAGTTTCTCAGTATATGTGAGGTCAACTAAATCTTCCAAAGAAATCTAGATAAGCCTTTCTTAGGGAGAATTCTCTCTTTAGGCTGAATTTCCTAACCTAGTGAGTCCCCCAGCAGCTTTGCTGGATTTCTGGAGTTTGTTTTTTTCTCCTGCCAAGAGTGAGACTTTTTCTCCCACTCTTGGACATGATTTATGGTGTTCCTTTGACTGTTAATGTGTTTTATGAGCTATGGGGTCCTTTACTCCATAGGGTCTCATGTGTTTTTACTATGTGTGTTACACAGCACCCTCCGTGCAGTGACACCCCACCATAGACTCCATACCCTGGGACTGACTACTGTCTCCCACGGCATGTAAAGTCACCATTGGCTTTACTAGTCCCAAATTATTAACAGAAACCGGTACAAACCATCATATTTTGGACATACTGGTCGGGGCAATTCGATTGCCCCGGGGTCTGTTAGTCGAGGGGGCACGTCTCCGTCCCCCCTGATCGAGTTTTGGCTGGTGGCAGTGGATACTACTTTTTATATTCGACCGCAAATATATTCCTATGGGATTTTCCCATTGTTCGAGGCTACCAACTTTAATTATTTAATTCTCATAGCCTCGGACATACCGCCGGTTTATTTAATTAATATTAATTTGCCAGTTGGTATTTTTTGCCAGGACTCGATTCTAAAATGGCGTTTGTGTTCTCTTCTGTGACTCCAACCCAAGTCGAGCCCTTTGTTCCACTTTCTGGTGGGCTTCTCCACAGAAGCCTCCAAAAGTGGTGCCACTCTGTCTGGGTACCACAAGAGCTGTGGGAAGGGGTCTAGGCACCCTGGACCGAGTTACCTTGGTAACTCAAGTCACACTCTTGTGTGATTGGCCCAAGTGGTGAGCCGGCCGGCTCACCACTTAGCATGTTTGATTGACAGCTAGGCTGAGTGAATGGGGGTGTGCTGCATAAAAGCAGGGCTTTGGGGACTGGAACTTCAAAAGTCGCCACAGGACCTGAGAATCCGACGAGGGAGATGCTGAGCCGACCTACCACGACGACACCACCGGTGGAGCCCTGCGGAACCGACTCGCCACTTCCCGACGACAGAGAAGATCTCCCGGCTGGAGAGGCTTCTTCCCCTGACTGGTGTGCACAACCAGTTTACCTTCTTTTCCTAGCATCCCAGGACGTCTTGTGGTCGAATTGCCCGTGCCAAGCATCCCGGCAACCGGATAGCCACTTACCACTGGACCGCGAATAAAAGGACCGCTCCTTTTACCTGAGAACTCCGCGGCTGGTTTCTTTCCTGGCAGTGCAACGGACTCCTGTCTTCCTCCCCGACGAGATCCTCTCTTCCCCCGGACGAAGCACCGACTTGCATCCGCTGCCAGGAACAACTGCCCCCGCTGCAGTATTCTCAACACTTTAAGGTACCGTGTCCGCCAGGCTTCCCTTTCTAAAGATTGCTACAAGGTAATAATAATCCCTTAACCTTCTGGACTGGGCTGGCTGCCTTGACCATCTAATGGGTCCCTTTCTTTGGTCCAACTCTTTTTTGAACCCTTTCAAGACTTTTGTGCACTGCAACTGTGTGACCTGGGACACATTTCGTTCTGATCCTCAAAGTGGATCCGGCCTTCTGAACTCTAACTTCACGGTTTTACTTTGCCTTCCTCTCTTGTTGTGTGTTTGTGAAAGTGTTGGGATCTGTTTCAAATTATACTCTGCCTTTCCCTCCCTTTTTAAAACGAATTATTAGAGTGCCATCTGCGTTAAGCGCTCACCACTGTCTGAAAATAAGTGGGGCTTTACTTAAGAATTGTCTAATTTTCTTTTAAGGGAGTGTATATCTTTTAGTGACCATGTTTTTGAACTGCTTAACATTAGTGCCTGTGTGTTTTACTAGATGTGGTTTTAAATAAATAATTATATCTCTTTTACACCAAGCTCTGGTCAGTGTTTACTTGTTCTACTGTGCTCTTTTGACCTATTGTGAATACTCTGTATACTGCCTAACTCTTCTTGAGGGAAGTCTGACTGCTCAGCCACAGCTACCAAGTGAATCTGTGTGGTACAGACTGCTACCAAGTGGGTTTACTGCCAAACACCTGTAGTCTTAAATCTTTTGCAGTGGTCCCAGAGGGAACTGCAAAGGTTTCTGCCTAACACTTTCCCAGCAGTAACAATTACAACAAGTTACCGCCTATGAGGGACAAACTGGATCAAAGTCAATGGACTAGAAGAGTCTTCAGGGAGCCAGGACAGCCAAAGTCATTTGGAACACAGTCTATGGATCTGATGCACTACTTAGATCAAAGTCATGCACAAAATGAGAGTTTGTTAGAGAAAAAAAAAAATCACTTGTAGGGTCACAAGCTGCCAGTGAAAGGAAAGTTGGAATCAACTCTACGGGTCGGTACTCGGGAGGTCGCCGGCAGCTACAGGCTCTTTTTGGTTAAGAGCACTTTGCGGTTTCAGCACTTAGCAAACAGCACCTTTGCAGATCTTGGCCACCGGTTGGACTCTCTTCACTCCCTCAGTCCTGCAATCTGGTGAGGGGACTCTGGATCTTGAGTTCCTGCTTCTGGAGGTTCCTTAGGGGACTCCTGGAGCTTCTAGACTGATTTGTTCCACAGCAGACGTTGCACTTTACTACGGAAACTCGACCCCTGGCATTCGGCTTCCGATGCAACGGAGAGGCACAGCAAGTCAGAGATGGTGGTCCAGTGGAGTTTGTCTCTGAGTTAGTTGGTCCCACTAACCCAAGGAGAGAAGTCGCAGCGAAGGAGCTTCTCTGTCAAGGTGAAAAAGAGTTCAGCACAGCAGCAAGGCTTCACTGGGCAATTCAAAGGTTTAGGAGGTTGCAGCGAGCTTCGTTCATGGTTTCTTTGTTGGGTGTTTCTCCTGGTGGTCCACTCTGCCAGTAGTCCCAAAACCCTTGTCTTTTAAGCAGGTTTCTTCCATTCATGCACAGCCTATGCTGTCCATCACTCAGCAGGGTGGCTGTCCTAAAAGGCCAGCGAGCCAGCCAGCCAGCCAGCCAGCCAGCCAATCAGGACTAGTTGCATTCAGGCATTCACAGAGACAAAGGACAGGGGAGTTTCGGGACCCTCCCTCACATACTGTCCTATCAGACAGACTGGAGCCAGAGGCTGGCTTCAGGGCTGAAGTGGCCAAAGGTAAGACAAACAAAGGGCTTAAACCTGTCCCAATGCACAGAGTGAAACCCAAGAAAGACCTCACAAACAGAAAATGGCGAGAAAATAAGACAGGGGCCATTTGGACACATTTTGAAGGTTCAGCCTGCAGTAGAAAAGCACAATGGTAGGAAAAAGTAAATCACTGACACCAGCCATTTAAAGTAGTGAGGGTAACACAAATCTTACATGAGAATGTAGGATAAGGGGCTACTAGGTAACCCCCAGCACTCAACATAAAATGGTGTGTACTGGATCTACAAAGAGAAAAGTTAAGTAAAGTCAATTTCACATTACTATTCTTGGGAACTGTATTTCACAAAAGAAAATGTATTTAAACCTTGTAAGCAATCTAAAGGATTTCTCAGTGACACTGCACTGAAGGTGCTGTGCATCACCATTCAAAAAGCAGATGCCCATGGAGTTTGCCAAGACTCCAAAAACAGTGAAAAATCTAAAAATACAAAAACAGGTAAAAACACGAGTGTGAGAAAAATGTCTCACTCACTCCATGGTTAAAATTAAAAAGTCCCGAGTCCAGCAAAAGATCTGGGGCTCTCAAGTTGAAGGGACTTCGCACAGAAATGAGAATTCTCCATAACACTCACAAAAGAGAATTCTCCATAACACTCACAAAAGCGGAGTGACGGCAAATGATGGCAAAAAGACATGTATTCTTTCCTCGGAAGAGAAGGCAATGCTTCGCCTATGTATAGTTGCTAAGAAAGCTCTGAAAAAACAAATTTAAAATAAATCTTTCTAAAAAACACTTCAGGAAAACACAATCTGTAAATAGTCCCCAGAATTTAGGCATAAAGTGGGTTTTAAAAAAAATGTTTTTAGAGTATAGCTTTTTCAATTTTAAACCCTGCCTTAATTCGGTTATTTGGAGCGTATTGATCAATTGGTATGGTTAGTGGTGCAGGGAGATATCGGACTTGCATTTTAAATATGTTTTAACCTTCCTTATGGAGTGTACGGCAGGTAATCAGTTTTCCCATTAATTTCTTTAGTTTTCTTTTTACAACTTAGTGCAACACTAGCAGGAACATCTGAATAATCTTTGGGTGCACTAACATGACCCCACATTTTTATCGTGAGGTTGCCATTTTACCACCATGGTAGCCCAAAATGACTGAACTTCTTGTTTTAAACCCTCCCTTTGTTTTTCCTTCTTTGTTGGCCTTTTTCCTCCTGGCCAGGATTGGAAGAGGGTTGTGAGGGCAGAATTCCATTTTTGGGGGTCCTGCTGTGACATTTTATGACATCCCTAAACTTCTTTAATTGGTCTTTCTTGGATCTTTGACCGTACATTTGAGGTGACATGGAATCTACTGAAGTCCCCCTGCCAATGCAACCCTTTTTGATGGGCTTTCCTTTAGTAGTCAATATGCGTCTTAGCACATGGAGGCTTTTTAAGCACCCTATTTAGGCTGTAAGTTAATGATCACCCTACAATGGTGTTGTGGAATACATTGGTCGAAGTGCACATCTATTTGTCGGGACTACCAAGAGCGCAGCCTGTTTTACCAAATTAATTGCCCAATGTACCAGTATGGTTTACCATTGGTGTACCAGTTCATTTTTTTGTCCTACTCATTGCTGTGCCATCCATTGTAAAATGTCTGTTGTGCACACATAGGCTCACTCTGAGACCCCACCCTGCACTCTTGTTGGAATCTGAACTTATTTAGACGGATCCCCTGACCCAAACAGCGAACTGTGTGGGTGAACTAGAGTGCTATATATATATATTTTAGGACCAGGCTTGCAAATACTGGCTTAAGCACTGGTTTCTTTGTCTCTTGCTCCAGTTTTGCATTTTGGCTGCAAAGTGTCATTTCCTGTGCTGTTCATTGTTCTCCATGCTGGCTGTATTGGATGTTCCATGCTGGGACTATATGGGTCCTTTCTGCATTGCTTTCTTAGGCTTCGAGGTGGGCTGACAGTCATCCAGAAGGGTAGTGGGACACTATTACTCTGCTCCTCAGGTCACTGCCACAACTGCCCCAGTCGTGGGACCATTTAATGCTGATGGTTGCACAGTTTTGCCCTTTGAGCAGTATGGTTGCACTTAGTCCGTTTTCTCAGTTTTCCAGGTACCTTCCTAGTTACTTCTGCTCCTGGCAGTTGTCATTTTCCTGGCAAGGCACATTATCAATCTTTTGGGTCGTCACTGATCAGCAAGGTCCTGTGTACTGGATCCTGAATCTTGCCCTGTGGAAGAAGTCTTCTGCTTACCAGATTTCTCATTATTCCATATCCAAGTCCTTTAGCACCAGGAGTACAGGGCCTCAGTGTCATTAGTTCGAATTTCCAATCCGGTGTTCTCTGGGTCCTGGAGTGGTGGGGCTTTACAAGCCCCCTATGCTGTAAATCGCCACAGGGAGGGAATGGGACAGTGAGGTTGAGTGCTGAGGAGCATCAGAGGGAGTCAGATGGTGAGAAAACAGATACAGACACAGACAGGTACTGAGGAGCAAGACCATTGATAGCTTTGTAAAGTAGAAGGAACTAGAAAATAGTTTTGCATTGAGAGCCAACCAGCACGTTGCCAATAGGTAAGGATCTGGGTAGGTTATAGAGTGTGGGTAGCAAAGGTGAGGACTTAGTCTAGAGGTAGGAAATGGTAGATCGGAAGGCCAAGGAGCAGGCTTGAGCAGTAGTGAAGTTTGCGAAGCATGAAAGTGGATATTAGAGTTTTCCTAGAGTGCTTCGGAATAAACGGACACCTTTTCCAAATGTTGAAGGTTAATACAAGCAGCAGAGGCAGTGCTAGTGATGAATTGCTGCATTTGTTTGTTGCTATCAAAGCGGACCTCGCGATTGTGAGCCTTGGCTGAGGGGCAGGAAGGTGAGAGCGAGAGAGTGGAGGGATGGCATTGGAAGGCGAAAGAAAGAGGACTTCCATTTTTGAAGAGTTTAGCATGAGGTAGCGGAGGGCCATCCAGTGCTGAATTGCAGTGAGACAGTTTGTAATCCGTTCTGCGATGGCTGGTGTGAAGGAGGGAAAAGGAGAAATAGTTGCATGTCATCAGCAAAAAAGGTGACGGTGAAAGCCAAAAGCGGAGCTAAGTCTTCCTGAGGCAGATGTATAGTTAAAATCTCTTGGAACGACCTTCAAGGTAAGAGATAATCCAGGCAAGAGCAGATCTATGAAACCCAAGGTCTTTATGAGTGAGGAGAGGGGAGTAATACAGGAAAGTGATTCAGACTAAATCTTTGACCATTTGGGGAGCAAAGGGGTCTATAGGAGCTTAAGATGGGTTGGCGCTGATAGTTGGGTGCTAATTCAACAGGAGAGGTAGGGGAAGAGCAGTTGAGAGTAGCAGAGGTAGGGGGAGAGGTGGTGGACAGGAGGGATGGGGAGTTAGGAATAGGAAGGCTGAGAGTCATTAGCAGAAACGGAGGAGGCTATAGCTATTGGCTTTGGAGGCATGAACAAAGACTGGAGGGTAGATGATGGTTTGCCGGGGTGATTATGAAGGGAGAATAAGGTTTGCGAAGGAGGAGGATTTGGCAAAGTCCAGTGCAGAAGGACAGCATGGGAATTTTTGGAGTATAGGGTTTCATAATTTGCACCAGCGTAGTAGGTCACAGCCCATGTTTGTTTTGAGGATCTGTATTTCAGAGGTTATCCCAGGCTTAAGACGGGTAGGTGTGAATGTACGAGCAGCATAGTGTTGGTCGAATGGAGTTATAAGTGCACTGTGAACGTCAGAGAGATGTCCTTTCATCATCACGGAAAAGGACAACAAAGTCTCATCTGACTTTTCGCTTACCCAGCAATGAGGTGAGATAAGTAGGAGTTGGAGAGGTCAGAGGAGGAAAGTGAGTTAGAGAGAAAGACAAGGGGCCTCATAACAACCCTGCCGGTCTGGAAAAAACGGTGGCGGTAAAACCACTGCCACCGTTGTTTTCGGACCGGCTGATTAAGAGTCCTGCAGGCGTGAGGTGTCACTATACACCACCCGCCTGCAGGAGGAGATGGAAACACCGGCTCTGTCATATACAGAACCAGTATTTCCATGGTCCCCATCATGGGAATGGGGATTTACAGAATTCCGCCTCCGGAATTACTGGGTCACCGGGGTTGTAATGCCCCAGTGATTCCGGCAATCACGGAGGCGGAATGGTATCACGGGTTGCAAAAGAAAGTGACTCCCTGTGAAGGGTCAGACCAAAGAGGAAGGAGTTGAGCACCAGGGGGTTGGTGGAGAGCCAGAACAGTGAGTGGGGTAGAGGGGATCAGTTGAATCGTGGCTTATTTAAAAGATGCACATTTGATGTCAGACGTGGGTAGAGGTGCAGTGTTGTGGGTTGTTAGGCAAGATTGTATGCAGTAGCCTTTGGCTGCACTACAACAACCCTAACCTCCTGGCAATAGGAACCCAACCTTTGGTATAAGTCTGTACTTCAGAGGTTGGTAGCGTGATGAGCAGCCAGGTTTATCTTGAGAGGTCAATGTGAGCAGTAGGGAAGTTACACAGATTCACAGTGACAAGAATTCAAATAAACTCTTACACACAAGGTTTCTTGATTACACAATTACTTTATTTAACAGTCAGTTTAAGTAAGCCTTCTTCAGAAGGGGCAATACAATAGTAACACACAAATACACTCCAAACTACACCCTCTTTGTTTCTCTTAATCAGAAAGTACCCATTAGGGATGGCACACAGACACTTCCTACGCCCTCAGGGGACTTAAATAGCTAGGACACCGTGGGCATTACTATACTACTGCTGCATTTAGAACAATACTTGGAATATGTCAAAGAAGAGGGTTATTAGAACACAACAAGAGATCACACCCATACTCTGAAGCAGGTAAATACTTTTGTTAACCCCCAATGCAAAGTAAGTTAACCCCTTCCTGGAAGGAAGACAAAACAAAGCCAGAGGGAAGAAAAGTCATTCAGGGAGCCAGACCAGGCAAAAGTCAATAGGACAACAGTCTAGGTGAGGTGAAGCAATTCTTGCATGTAGGTAAATCTCTTGCACAATGTTTTAGAAGTCTTTGTAGAAAAGAAGAAATCAAAGCAGGGCCACAAGCTGATAGCAACTCTACAGAAGTAACCAAGACAAGTCTCCACCAAGAACAAATGAGGTTACATGACAAGAGGCACGTTCTTAGACTTTACAGTACTTTTGGTTAGAAGAAATGGTTCCAGCTGGCTTCAGTTCCTGTGCAGCTCTGCAGATCCTGTGTTACTGGGCCTCCGTCGTGGGGACAAGAGGGAGGACGTCTGGAGGGCTCCGGCACTGCAACGGGACGGACAGCGACAGAAAATGACCAACTTCTATTCAGTGGCACTTTGCGGTTTCAGCTCCTCGCGTCTCAGCAAATGGCACCACTGCAGACTCTTGGCTGTTGAGATGGGCTTTCCTTGCATCTGGGGTCCAGCTCAGGCTTGGTCAGCCTGCTTCCTGGGAGTCGGGAGAATCTTCCTGGAGCTCTTGGCAAACTTAAAAGCGACGCACACAATCTGGTGTTCCTCTCCCTGGCTCTTCGGTTCCAGCAGCAACTGCAGTGGAAATGCAATCACCTTTGAGAGGATCTCCAGACGGGCTTACTTTGGAGTTGATTGGTCCCACCAACTCAAGGGGATAAGTCGTCCCTGCTGGGCTTCTCTAGTCGAGACTAATTTGGAGCTTCAGCACAGCAGTAGGGCTTCACCGGGCAAACCAACGGTCCAGGAGTTGCAGCAGGCGTCTCTTCCAAGTTCTTCTTCAGATTCCTTCGTCCAGTGGTCGACTCTGCCTTCCAAGCCAAAAAGCCTTGCCTTTTATGCAGGTTTCTCCCATTCATTCCAGCCTAGCTGCCAGTCAAACAGCAGGGTGGCTGTCCTTGGCGCACAGCCAACCGGCCAATCACCTTTGGGTTCATTCCTGTAACCAAGGGTAGTAAGCACAGGGAGTTCCGGGCACCTCCCTCACTTCTTGCTCCCGCTAGACATACTGGAGCCAGAGGCGGGCTTCACTCGTAAATCCCGCCAAAGACAAAACGACCAAAGGGACCAAACCTGGGTTGGCGTGCAGAGTAAATCTCAAGGACCTTTCCACAAAGAAATGGTGAAGAAAAAAAAAAAAAGACTGGGGCCATTTTGACAAAAATTGCACTCTTGGGTGCTCTACTGCAGCTGCAAACGCAGCCCGCAGTAAAAGCACACCACGGTAGCTAATAGTAAACCACTGCCACCAGCCAGTAATCGAGGAAAGGGTAACAAAAAAAATGTTACATGAGAAACTAGACAAAGGGGATACTAAGTAACCCCTCCAGCACCCTATTGTAAGATAGTGTGTGATGGGCCTAGAAAGTTACAATGGAAGTAAAATAAATTTCACTTTACTGCTCTTGGAAACAGCAGTTTATCCAATAAAAGGTATTTAAACCTTTGGGAAATCTGAAAGACTTCCTTGTGCCACTGCACTGAAGGTGCTGTGTGGTACAATGTAAAAGATGATGCCTATGGAGTTTGACAGACTCAACAACCAAAAGAAACAGTGCTCAAGTCATAGCAAGAATACATGAGTGGCAAAAAGGGTCTCACTCTCTCCAGGTAAAAAATGTAAGCCCTCAAATTCCAGCAACGGTGCTGGGGGTCTCTAAGGTAGAGAAGAAGCACATTTCAGAGAATTCTCCTTACCATGGGTCTAGAAGGAACTCTACACCACCACCACCACCCTGCCCAACAGGTCGGGAGTGGGAAAAGGTAGTTGAGTGTTTAGAGCTGCAAGTGTAATAGCGTTGTGAGGGGAGATCCAGGTTCTGCGATAGCAAGAAGTGAAAGCTGAGGGTGCTGAGAGTTGAAATGATTAGTGATGTAGGGAGACTTGTGCATTTCAGAGCCAAGTGAAAGAGTGATAGGAGGTGGGTGAGAGAATAAGGCAGTGAGCAGTAGGTGAGGGGGGATAGATGACAGATATTGGGAGCACTGAAGTGTCCTATTTGAGGGGTACGAGTGCAGGGAGAATCGAAATGGGAAGGCCAGGGAGGTGCAAGGATAGGAGAGAAGGGGAAGATGGAATAGAAGGAGGAACGGACCAAAGTCGAGATACATGATTAAGAGTAGAAGAAATAGACAAGTGACGATGAAGAAAGGGTGCATCCCAAGAGAGGGGACCTGGGTGATCAGAAAGAAGCGGTGGATGGTTAGTTGAGCAGCTGGTTTAAGTTCTGAATTGGGCTAGACTGGAGCTATAGGTAACCAGAAGACGAGCAAGGTTATTTTTATTAGTGTGTTATAGCCATTTACTTTTCACACATCAAATGTACATAAAACAAAGGAAGATTGTTAAAACTACATTCGAAAATTTAATTTAAAAAAGGAGCATTTGCGACCTAACATTAGACCTACATTCTTTTTACATTTTTGGGAAAGTAAAGAAAAGCAGTATTATTAGAACATATAAAAATGAACCAAGATAAGCATTATACCAGGTGCAAAACAACCTGGGCACAAAGGATTAACTACAGGTCAAAAAACATGCAAATGCCATCGGGTTAGAGGGGAGGGGAGGCAAGAGGACACCAAGTAGGATTTGGATGGGATCTAGGGCCTGAGTTTGCAACACAAAGCCTTTCTGTAGCCTCGTCTATAGCTGCAAATAGCCGACATCTCAAAGCAAACAGCGTCACAGAAACACTGTTGTGGGGTGCGGGGGGAATGGGAGAGGGAAGGGGAGATGTGGAGGACATCTGGAAAGTGGGGGAGCCAACCTTTTTTTACCCAGTGTTTTCCCTCTCAGCATTCACGGCTATAAAACAGTGGCCATCTGTAGTCCATACACTGGAAATAAGAATCCGTGACTCCCATCCATGCAGTAACCGGGACCGACCAGACTTCGCTTCCAAGCGAGGAAAGTGCCAGCCCGCTCAGAATAATATGAGTATTTGCTCAGGATGTGGCAAGAGGTTGCAATCCTGGACACTGGTGCAGTTATTTTCCTCCGATTGTGGCTGCTTTTCAGGGCACAAGTACAGGACACATGTGCATGGACAGCGCAACATCTTTTCAGAGGATGGAAGCAACCCAGCATATTTATTGGAACATTTCCTCTCAGGTTATTTTTCTGGTGTTATTACTTTTTTTAAAGTCCAATCCTATTTTGTCTTGCGCACTTTCTTCTAAGGGGAAATTCAATTGAACTACATTTGTATATTTCACTTTAAGATATATGTTCACTTACTGTGCATATATTCATGGGTGCCAGCTTTTGATTTTCGCCGTGGGGGCATATGTTATTCTTGCAGCCGGTCATTTTTTTCTTCCTTTTCCGTGCTGCTTAAATGAGGTTAGTTGCGTCATGCAATGCGCCACAACAGTCACCAAGAGACTGGCCATAAATCAATGGGCTTGTAGCATGCTGCTTAAGCAAAATGTGTGATCCTTAGCAAATCATTTTTGTGTTTAACTCTTTTTATTGATATTCTCAGGAAAAGAAATTACATAAAACAGCAGTAGAGTCATAGCACTCAACATCACAGAGAACAATGGGCAAAATTGCAGACTACAAACTTGTACTTCGGCCTAACTGGTTTACTTTAAGCTTGTACCCTGTCCCCTCCCTCCCCTTTGTCCATAGCAGGTTTCGCTCTTAGTTCCCGGATTACGGATCACCTGCCTTGGAGGGCAGGCACAGTCCTTGATATATTGTAGAAATGCTCCCCACTTGCTGAAGAATGACACAGATACACTGTGCAGCGCGTTAGTCATTGTTCACAAATAAGTAATCTCCACATGGCGCTTATCCAATCGACCAGAGTGGGGGTTTGTGTGGGCTTCCATCGAGCTGCAATTGGATTCCTGGCAGTTGGTAGCATCAACCTAATCTGCTGTAACAACTTCCCTTGGTTGCTTGTTATTTTAACTTGGCGCGGGGACCACCAGCCCAACAGACAAAGCTCAGCGGTGGATTGCAGTGGGATGCCCATTATCAGTGCCAGACACCACTTCCCAGTAGGACCGCAGATTTGGACATTGCAACCAAATGCGTATATAGTTACCCCGCAGCGCCACAACTAAGCCAACACTCGTTGGATCTCATGTGTGCCTCCATCACCGGGCAGATGTACTACCTTGCGAACATTTTATAGTTCTGCTCAGCACACTGAGCACTAATAGTCCTCTTCCTTGCCCCCAGCCATAATACAACCCATTGATCTCAATCTACATCAGACCCAGATCTTTGTGCCATCCTTCACTGTAGGAGGGACGCCTGGCTAGTATCTGTGCGTTAAGGCAACAATATATCTGATATCAGTCCTGATGATCCTCCTTGGGTGAAGATCAGTTTTTCAAAAGGTGGTGAGGGCTCTTACTGCAACCCTTTTATTGTCCCCCTGCATCACCCAGCGCAGCAGTTGCAAATATGTAAAACCTGCACCTTCCGAAAAACCTAAAGGCGTCTTTACATTCAGGGAACAACCTAATGTTATCCCCTCAAACACGCGAGCAATGTGATCACATTACATCACATCACATCATCCCTCCTGCCAGGACCGAAAAGCGTTGTTCCCATATGCCGGAGTGTAGCTATTGTTGTGGCAGATTGGGGTGGCTGAGAATGAAGTTCGATCTAACCTTTCTGCATTTGCATCCCATATGTTGAATACAGTGGATGTAAATGGTAATTCATATAGACAAATGGGACGATCCTGGCGTGGGACTTACAGCATATAACGTAGAGGACGTATGCTACATACTGTTCAACCTGTTTCCATGGCTTAGCAGACTGCGGATCTACCCACTTACGGAGGACCCACAGCAGGTTTGCTCGAAAACATCTCTAGGAGGTTAGGGAGTGCTAGCTGCCCCACCTTGTCTTGGCCTGCAGGGCATAGAGGCAACAATTGTGGGAGGTCTGTTTTTCCAAACGAAAGAGCTAATGTCCTTTTGGAGGTTTTCTAATGTCTTTCTGGGGATCCTATGGGTGGTGTCTGAAACCGGTACAAAGGTTTCGGCAGGACAGTCATTTTAATAGCCGCTATTCTGCCCACCACCATAGAGGGCTCCTGCGAACCCCATTTGGATAAGTAGTTCCTGATCTCTCTTGAGGCCCGCAGGTAGTATGTTTCATATAAGCCACTCACCCGCGCTGTAAAGTACACACCCTAGATACTGATGGTCCTATCTGCCCTCTTAAACGGGGAAATCTCAGTTATGCCCTGGAGCTCCACAACACCCAAGGAAATGTTTAACGCATCACATTGGTCGAGATTTACTTTGAACCCAGAGACGGCCCTGTACCTCTCAAGGAGCTCGAGTACTTGAGCGAGTGAGTCAGTTGGTTTTGAGAATGCGAAAAGAATGCTATTTGCATACAGCACTATTTTGTACTCCACACCAACGTATCTAATCCCATGAATTCCCTTCTCGCTCCTGACTAACTCCGCTAATGGTTCAACTGACAATACGAAGAGTAGAGGAGACAGCAGATGTGAAGCTAGATTTCTAAACTCTGACCTGTTGGACAGAAGCTTAGGAGGCCATCCTCTGTTTAGTGAAAAAGGGGAATCTTCTGGACAAGCCAGACCAATTTAGGTAGCTTGGCAGGAAGTCAAGACTAAGTGTCAGGAGGGGTGAGATTGATTGGAAGCCCACAATGAGCACACACAGCAAAGAACCACAAATTACTCTTAGACAAGTGTATATGAAAAACATATTTGTCGGCCGGACCAATAGACACAAGTAACTTTAGCAATGCGAAAACAGTTATCAGACAATATCCTTATACTATACAATATATATACATATACACACACATTAAGTTTCCTAATGCACTACAGTGGTCAAATCTAGCCACAACCTGTAACGGTGAGGGTTGAATTACACAGTTATAGCAATAGGCAATTCTTCCGAGTTCGTTCCCTAACTTTCGAGTTCAGTTTGTGCTCAACAGTACAGTTGTGCGTAAAAACGCACGATTGCGCAGATGAAGCAAAAAGCGGGTCTTCTTGGGAGGGCTGTAGTAAGTCAAGAAGGGGCTTGAGGTGATGAAGAATTGGTTCCCACTATTGGAGTAGGCCCTGCCCTTGATGGCAAATCAGTGTTCAACTGGCGAAAATAGCTAGGGAGCGCAGGCTAACCCAGCCAAGTTTAAATATCTTTTAAAGGAATACTCATGCGTAAAAGGTACTGGTTGTGCCAGGGGGCCACTGATAAGTGATTTATTTAGAAATGTTTTTATTGCCATTTTGGTATTAGCAATGGTGCATACATCGAACACGCGGCGTCCGTCTTTTCCAGTTTACAATTTGAATGCCTTTTATATTAAACAAGAAACAAAATAATCAACTTCAGCAGTCTTCACTTCAAGGGCAATATTAAATACAGGCTCAGTCCTTAGGGTACAAATGTTCAGGACACAGCCCAGACCATCAGTTCCTTTTGGCCTGGCTTCCCAACCAGGCGCCATCTCTTGGTGGGCTTGTGAACGCTCATGGGGGTTTGTCGTCTGAATGTCCCAGATCAGTGTTTTCCAGGATTTGTAGGTGGCACTAGAGTTGGTCTCACATCTTTTCACCATGCTGTCCCACACCCTCGTTTCCACCTCCCCCAGTATTCAAACTCGTTGTGCCAGCATGTAAATTGCGGGCCTCTGGTTGGTTTCCACGCCACAACGATACATCTTTTGACCAGTAAGCATGCCAGGTCCATAAACTTTGTAATATGCTTAAATTTGCCATCCCTGGGATATGCCCCCAGCAAACATTGCTTTGGGTTCCATGCATACCATAAATCCCTGCTGTACTGCAGGCGTTTTTTATCCACCCGCACAATCCTTGCACATGTATACATCCCCAGAAAATGTGCATTAGATCTGCTTCATCCGTGCCACACCAGGGGCACTTCGGCTGCGTGATGCTATTGAATTTAGCCACCCTGAGTGGGGTCATATAGGTACAATACAGTATGTTCATCTGAATTAATCTAAAGCGGGAATTTCTAGACACTTGCAGTAATATGCATTCCCATTCTTGGCCACCGATAAGTGATATCACATATGCGGGCAGCGTTACGCACTCTCTCGATTCGGGACAGAGGAGCTAGGCCTGCGAAAGTTGGTGGGAGAATACACGGGACCACACGCAAGCAATGTCCCAAGTCTTGGGTTGGCACTGGAGACAGCTGCGGTTCTGCGGTATACCCTGAGGTAGAGCTGGACAGTTCATTGGATGGCCCAGGAACACTTATGAAGGGGCTAGTTCGATGGATAAGCAGAGGGCACCAAGAGTAGTTTTTCCCACTACCCAAAAGGGTTGAAGCGCCTTAGCAGGCCGTCTTGATCGAAGGGGGAGGGTGTCAAAACCAGCCAAAGTATCTCTGGTGGGTTCACAAGTCAATTTCTTCATGCAGGAGGCCTGGCTTCTTTTGTAGTTCAGTGAGAACTCAAGTGATACACCTGGAATGGATGCAGACCCCCTTCTCTTATCCAAGATTAGCTTCACGCCAAAATCGAGGACTTCCAATTGAAGATCTGCTTTCTTGCAGGCATCGCAGTTGTGGAACGATCACGGTCCACGGTGGTCTCAGTCATTCAGTTACACTAGACATCCTGGCACCAGTAGTGTGGGGATTGGGATCAGACAGTCCCAACCCGCTTCCTGGACACGCACGTGACAGGCAGCCTGTGTAAGAGATCAGTTTTTGCGGGAGGCTGCATGCCCAAATAAGGAAAACCCGGGTTACTCGACCTGGGTGAAGGCAAGGGACAAAATGGCCATGGGGCAGAACAAAAGACGTTGTGGCTCAGCCATTTTCGGACATGGCCACATTCTTGAACCAAACGCGGTAAATGAGGTATGCATCAGTAAAACATAAGAAGTGACTGCTGCCACCAGTTCGTCCCAGGCACATTCGTACAATCACCCAAACAAATCCTTCGCCCATAAAACGAAAAGGAACCGCGCATGGTACTGGAAGGTACAGTGTGCACTGTTAAAAAGTTACCAAGAAATGGCAACATAGTACTACAGTCTGAAGGACGTATCAGTTTCCACATAACAAGTGAGCAAATGCCCAGGGGAGTTCAGCTGAAGGCTGGGCTCCACTGGAAAAAGTCAGGATAGGAAAGCCAAACAAATTCAAAAAGTTTGGAAGGTCCATAAGTGGAGGGAAAATTGCACATAAATGAACAGCGGACATCCCTGCTGTGTCCCTCTGCTCACTTGAAAGCCCTGTGATAGCTGTCCATGGACTCCTGTCTCCTGGAGGTAGCCCCATTCGACCCGGACTAAAGCCTTTTTGTCATCCAGCGCTACCAGCATGGTGTTTTTTTTATTTTTATGTGCAATATCAAATTCACAACCGGAGAGTCGTCCGACGCTAATCTCTGAGCCGCGAATCCAGATTGGCCTGTTGACACCAGGGAGGGGAGCACCCGATTGAACCTGGCCATTAGTATTTTAGCATGGTTTTCAGTCAGTGTTAAGTAGCGCTAGAGGTGATAGGATGCGCATTGGGTCGGTTCTTTGCCCTCCTTGGGGATCACTGTGATCCTCGCTTCCTCCATAGTTTTTGGGACAGAGCCCCCCCTTTCATATCACATTAAATAACATGTGAAGCGGTCCCAGCAATTCCCCAGCATAGTTCTTCTAGAAATCTGGTTTAAACCCACCAGGCCCTGGCGCCTTTTGTAGTTTAAGGGAACTGATGGCCTTCAGAATCTCCTCCTTCGTTTTCTCCCCATTTAGCCCCTCTCTGCG
This sequence comes from Ambystoma mexicanum, assembly GCF_040938575.1. NCBI lineage: Eukaryota > Metazoa > Chordata > Amphibia > Caudata > Ambystomatidae > Ambystoma > Ambystoma mexicanum. The sequence continues at coordinate 97,186,267 of NC_090936.1, read as the reverse complement.
CTGTTGTCAGTTTCAGGAAGATTGCAGTTATTCGGGAAGGCTACTATATTTTCAGTTTTGGTGTGAAGCTTTTTTTTTTTTTAAATAAAAGTCAAATATCTTCTTCTCTTGTTCTGGATCGGCCAGAACCCTCTCCCCTACCCCCAAACAGATTGCAGCTTTCGCACCCCACTCTTATCTGAACGCACTTCCAGGTTAGCAATTCGCTTGCATTGCTACTGTGCTCATAATGGAGCTGCTTTGTTTTTAAGAGGGTGAATTCGGTTTTGTTTCCCCCCCCAATCAGATTGACCAGACTCCTGATTGCCTGAAGTTTCTTGTAGATCTTTTGCGAACCAGTGTCCCTGTATTTCCCTTCATATTCGGTCAATTGCACCAGCAGGGTCTGTAGTTCTAACGCCTGTGTCTTCCGGAGGCCCCCCCTTGAGATAGTCACGCCTCTAATATATGCTTTAAAGTCTCACACCGCGTCACCTTTGTCTCCCCTGAGTGTTCTCCTGGAAAAAGAATGGATGTACTAAGTCTCCAGTAGGAGGTCTTGTGTTCTCTCGGTCACAGATCCCAAGTTATTATGACGGGGGCATGATCGGAGTGGGTAATTGTACCAATCTCTGCAAACTTCACCTACGATATGCCGCTCCACCACGAAACAGTCCAGCCTGTAATGAACCTTGTGCATTAGCGGATCAAATGAAATATCACGCCCCCTGGGATTCAGGCGTCCCCGGCAATCCACTAGCCCTGCCTCTTCAAACCCTCTAAGGAATGCTTTAGATGGTTGTGTCGCTTCCATACATGTGCCTCTCGAAATATCCCAGTTAGGGTCAATGGTCAGGTTAAGGTCCCCGACCAGTACCATCTCCACCGATGCAAAGCCTACCAAACCTTGTAATACAACACAACAGAATTAATTTTGGCCTAGTTTGCAGTGTATATTGAGGCTATGGTAAGAAGCGCTCCATCAAACCACCCTTCCATGAAGAGGTACCTCCCATGCTTGTCCGATTTTGTTTTCACTAAATGAAATTGGACTCATTTGTGCACTAGCATGCAGGCCCCCTTAGCCTTGTTCTTGGTGCAAGCAAAAAATTGGTATGGATAGTTTTTCGGGTGGAGTCTGCGGTATCTTTGCAGGTGTGTTTCCTGCACACATGCTACATCTATTATTAGGGGAAAGAGCTCCTGGAACAACCTGCCTCTCTTATGAGGGGTATTCAGGGCCCTCACATAAGCCACGACTTTAAATACCATTGCCCCAACTTTTAATCCGCTGGTTTTAGCTGTGATCCATTCACCTGGCATTCTTCATCCTCCCTCTCATGAAACTGTGCTGCGTCTATGGACGCCCCCCAACCCACACCCCTAACACAAAGGTGAACACTGAGGTGATGTAGGCCATGGTTAGTGGAGCCTTAATGTGGCTAAATATACAGTGGGCACAGTCGAAAGCTTTGAACATGGCTAGTGGCCCCTTCATGTGCTAAACTATAGAGTAGGCATGGCCAAAGGCCGTGGGCACTGGCCATATCCGGTTAGTGTGTAATCTAAATCAGAGATTCCATCCGTGATGTCATATATGACGTAATTAGGGATCTCATCAGGGGTGTAAAGTTAAGGTGGCTTTAGCTGAATGTCAGGGGATTTTTGCATTACGTTCTCTCCCTGCAACTAAGTTTTTTCCTTGAGATAGATATATGGTATACATTACCCACCTTAATCGTATTTCTGATGCCTGTACCTGCTTAGATTCACATGCTATACACAGGCCGACAACTAGTGATAGTCGTGGAGTATTGCAGGACTTGTTTTTGAAGCTCAAAAGGGAAGTCGACTGGGCAGGTTTGTAATACTATCCCTAGTGTGACGTCTACTGTACTGTACGTCGTGTTGGTGGAAAGTGGAAGCAAATTTCCTTGACCAACTCATCCACAGGGTGTTCTCCTTGGATCCTAGTTGGGGAAGCCTGGGTGCCAAGTCTGGGCATTGTGCGGTTTGCTTTGTTGTGAACAAGCATAGAAGTGGATGCCCCATTGGGCAAAGATATCGCTTAGAATATCTTTGTGTATTTGCCACTTGTGTTCTGCAGGTAGTTGTTACTTCTGCTCAGTGTGTCTGCCAATGAATAGTGTTCCCCTGGAAAGTGTTATGACACTAGGAATATGCTTTGTTTAAGTGACCTCTTCCAAATCTTTTGGGATAACTTAGATAAACTAAGAGTGTGTGAGTACTAGCACTGTTTGCCCTACTAGATACTGTTGAAAAGCTTACAGGCCTTGGAGGAAGGCTTGCAGTTCTAGTATGTTTATGTGCTTTTTTTGGTGTTGTCTGTGTCAACAGGCCATGTGCAGCATGATGAAGGTAGTGAGCGCCCCAATCTGAGAGTGAGGAGTATGTTGTGAGAGTGGCTTGAACTGGTGGGTTTGCAAAAAGGTTTCCCTTTTAATAAGTTGTCTTTTGTCCACCATCGAAGAGCTTTTAATAAGGTTTGCGAAACAACCACTAAATCCTCCCAATGACCGCTTGCGAGAGACCATTGTTTTGCTAGCCACTCCTGCATCAGGCGCCTGCAAAGCCATGCGTGTGGAACTAGATAAATACATGAAGCCATCACCACAAGCAGGCGCATTTCCTTGCGCACGGTTATCTGATAACCGGCTATGTAGTGAGGTACTTGAAATAGCAGGTTTTGCACTCTCTCGTTTGAGGGGAAGGCTAATTCCTCTTTGGTCATTACAATTGTTCCCAGGAATGGTTTGACTTGGAACTAAACCATTTTTTTTCTCATTGATGGAGAACCCCATTTCGAACAACAGATTGACTGTCCATTGGGTGTTGCATTTGCAAATTTGTGACGCCTCCCGTGTTATGAGCCAGTCGTCCAGATAAGGGTACACTGGGATAGATTCTCAGTGTAGGTGTGCTGCTACTATTACTAATACCTTCGTGACTACCCTTGGCGCTGATTAAATGCCAAAGCGGAAGACTTTGAATTGGTAAAGATCCCTTGCGATTTTGAAACACAGGTATTTTCTGTGCGCTGGCAGCATTGAAATAGGAAAGCATTCATCTTTCATAGCCAATGTTGCCATGAAATCCCCCTGTTTTAACAGAGGGATTACCTCCTGTAGCGTTGTCATGTGCATGTGTGAGGTTTGACATAGGTGTTGGCTGGACGCAAATCTAGTGCAGGGCGCATAGTTAAGTCTTTCTTTGGAACAATGAAGTACGTTGAATTTGTTTACCTGGTTTGCTGGGACTAGTTCGATTAAGCAGGGAATGTATTTCCTCTAGAAGAATGAGCTTGTCCAGTGGTGACGTTTTGAAAGATAGTTTCAGGGTTTTTCTAGAAAGTCGCAGTAATCCCCTCCCACAGTGGATAATACCCACTGATCGGATGTGATCCCCTCCCATGCGTGGGTAAATTGGCAAATGCAGCCTACGACTGGAGTTGCATGGGAGGGAGCTAGTATGTGGACATCATTGCGTGGAGGCAAGGGAGCATCTGGTGGTGGAGGCTCTACCTTTACTTTTATACCCTCTTTGAAAGTTGGACTGGAAACTAGTCGACTGTCCCCATGTGTTGCCCCAGGGTGAGGATTGGCCTGGTCTATATGGTCCTCAATCAAAACATTTTCACTGGACCGAAAAGAAAAGATCAATTTAGAATGACCGCTCTGTGACCGCACAAAGCGGTCATTCTAAATCGAGCTGTCGCCCCTGCCGCACTGCGTGCGGGGCTGTCAGGTGAGTGTGTGTGCCTGTGTGAGTGTTTTTGTGTACCTATGTGGGTGGATTTGGTGTGTGTTGGGCTGGCAACAGGTGCAGGGGGGTTCGGGGTGGGGAAAGGATGTCATATTGCTGCATTTAAAAGCCAACACACAAACGGCGAAAATAAAAAATAATTGTGTTCGGTCTTTTGATACGATAAGTCATTTATAACGCTCCTGTACACAAGTGTTTCTAGGCATGCTTAGATACAGTACTATCACATAGATCGTGGGTAACCTTGCCCACGAAAGGAGCGTTGGGTGTTGAACAACCCTCGCTGGATGAAAGGCTGATTTGTTATTTGGCCTAAAGATTTCAGAGTCTCATGCTCTTCCATTGCACTCTTTAGTGCATTAACCGCCTGGTCAAATAATACATTAGGCTCCATAGGCATATTTAAAAGCATGGCCATGGGTTTCCAGTTTGAAACCTGACCGTCGTAGTCAGGCTTGTCATTTGATCAGGGTGCCTTCCACTATAATGTGTCCAGCATCTGCTGCATCTAGAGTCTTTTTTAGGATGCAGCTGGCGACTTGTTTACCCAATGAAATGGTTTTAATGAGCAGAGAACAAGGCTGAAACACGTGTATGGGGTTTCTGTTGGTACTATTGTTCAGAAGGGAATTGCCATAGCATTTCGGTGCTGGACTGCCCATGTGGGCGGGACACAGACTGATATGCAAATGAATATTTCCCATCTGTGAAAGGTACAGTGAGCAAAAAGCAGATGGCTGCAAACTCTCAGTGGTTAAAAACCACTGAACATGCTATCATGCCGTGTTCTTTCGAGAGGGGGGAGCCTGCTACCTTCTTTGTATTATTGTGTTAGTTCTTCTGCCGTGATAGGGGAGTCTAGGTCGCTTATAGCCTCATCGTCTAGTCTAGGGAGTTGTATCTCGTTTAACACTTCTCCCATTTCTGAATGATTGGTTATGGTTCCTTCTTGATATAGGGTGCGATAGAAGCTTCGGAATACTGCACTGATTCCCTGTTGGGTATTACATGTGGTGCCCTGCTGTGTAAGGATTGAGAAGATGGGTGAAGGTTGTTCTTCCCTCTTATATAGCCAGACTAGCAGCCTGCCTGGTTTGTCCCCCTCTGCGTGTTGTCACTCTATGTGTTTGTTGTAGCTATACTTGCCCAGTCTATCCCAGCAGTCAAGGCACTTCTGACGCACAGCCATTCCCTTTGTCTTCTTGGTTCAAGTGGGATTGTGTACGTTTTTCCGGTGCCTTGTAGAGATGCAAGTTCTCTACAAATTGTGGCTTGGATGCTACCTGATCTACTAGCAATTGCGGTGCCTCCAATAACCACTTTTAGGGCTTCCCAAAGAGTGCCCGCAATGTAAACACTGCCATCATTTTGTAGGAAATATTCTGTAACGCTATCTTTAATATGCTCTCGGAAAGGGGTGTCTTGTAGGGCTTTGCTCGTTTTCCACGTTGGAATCGGGGGGCCTCAGGGGTGCATTTTGCCATTTCAGTAACAAAGGGGCATAGTCCGGTAGAACGGTACTTTTGTATTCTGCCATTGTTAGTTCGTCTGACCACAAAAGTGATGGGTGGAAGGTTTTGAATGAATCTAAACCACTGGCAATTGCTCTGGGCAACCTTCCACACCACCATTTTTTAGCCCCTCTGCGCCATTGCAAAAGGGGACCAGCCATGTGCAAATCAGTCAGCAGCTGCTGCCACCGAAGGGAGCAGCCCAGCCTGAACTGCTAGGTCAGGTCTCCTCTGCACAGAAAATCATTTTTATTGTTAATTCGTCTAACAGTTCATTACCCACAAAAAAGTTTAACAAGCCGGATTCGTACAGCGTGTGGAGTAGAGGTATGAGAGTAGTGTCTAGCGTTTGGGTGGTGTTCTCCAAATGTCGACTACGTCAAACGCAGTCAAAAGTGTCTGCAGGGATCTGTCTGCTGGGTTGGGTTTCTACATTTTCGGTGCTTCGATTCACATGCTATGCATAGTCCGACATCTAGCGTAAGTCGCTTAGTATTACAAGATTAGTTATCGAAACTCTAAAACGTATATCGACAGGGCATGTTAGTAATACTATCCCTAGTGGGACATGTACTGCACCCATGGTCTTTCACGCGTCGAGGTCCCTTAGATTGATTGTGTCTGACATGAGGTTGCATGAAGTGTAGAGTGAGTACAGATGTAATAAAGCAGAATCAGTGATAGCCCAGATAACATCCAGAAGGGGAGGAAGGGTAGGCACATGTGAATCTAAGCAGATACAAGAACCGGAAATACAATTACGGTGAGTAATTTATCCCCTCTGGAGCTTGAAGATCTGCTCAGATCACATGCTCTGCATCGATTAGCAAGCAGTATCTGGAGAAGGAGGTGGGAAATTAGAAGGTACAGCAGCAAAGATGTTTTAGGACCGCTTGTCACACCTGCTTTAGAGTGTGTGGCAATGCAATAGTGCTGTGTCAACGTATGGATGGAACTCCATGTAGCAGCCTTGCAAATGGCGTCTAGAGGAACGTTTGCAATGAAAGCTAAGGTAGCTCCTGAACCTCTGGTAGAGGAAGCCATGGGGGTTAAAGGTAAGACTTTCTGGGAAAGGGAGTAGCAGCTGTATGCACTTTCATCCATCTGGAGATGGCGTTCTTGGATATGGGATTGTCTTCTCTTCCAGGTGCTATGGAAACAAAGAGTTGGTCTGTTTTCCTTACAGGTTTAGTTTTGTACACATAGTACAAGACCGCCTTCTGTACATCAAGTGTATGGAGGCTTCTTTCTGCTGAGTTAGATGGATTTTGAAAGTAGTTAGGGAGTTCTGTGGATTAACATGGAACTTTGAAATGAATTTAGGTGAGAACCTAGGATGTGTTCCGAGGACAACCTGATCCTTGTGTATTATGAAGAAAGGGTCTTGTATGGACAAAGCCTGTAGCTCACCCACTCGTCTTATAGAGGTATGTTTTAGACTGGCCTTGTGCATAGGCTCAAAGGGTGGACCCATGAGCTTGGAGAGCACAACAATGAGATCCTAACCCGGGGGAGGGTTGGACATTGAGGGTATAGCCCCTTTACCCCTTCCATGAATGCCTTAATGACAGGAACTTTCCACCAGGACACCTTGTTCTGTGAAGTGGTGTAAACAGACAGGGCTTCCAGATGCACTTTAATAGAATTAAATACTAGGCCGGAATCTAGTAGGTAAAGCATGTAGTGTAGAATGTTACCTGGAGAACATTCTATTGGGTTTAGTGATTGTGACGTGCACCATATCACAATCTCTTCCATTTATTGAATAGCAATGTCTGGTGTTGGGTTTCCGTGCCTCGTTTAGGATATCCATACAACTTTGTGGAAGCTTCAAGTGCCCATATTCTATGACTTCAGGAGCCAAGCTACCAAGCTCATAGACTGAGGGCACGGGTGGAGGGATGCTCCCTTGTGTTGTGTTAGCATGTTGTACGGGCACGGGAGCTTGATTGGGTCGCACATCGCCAGTTTGAGCAGATGTGGAAACGAAGGTTGTCTCGCCCACATAGGGGCAACCAGGATTAGAGTTACATGTTCCTGGTGCATCTTGTGTACTATTTTGCTCAGGAGTGGTGTCGGGGGGGGAAGGGGGGTACAGAGTGCGGAGGGGGGGGGGGGGGGGTACATGAGCGTAAGCAACTTTCCCTTACGACTTCATCCACAGGGCGTTCTCCTTGGACCCTGGTTGGGGAAACCTGGACGTGAAGTCTGGGCATTGTGCGTTTAGGCTTGTGGCAAACAAGTCTAACGGGAGGTGACCCCATTGTCAGAATATTGTGTCTAGGATATCTGTTGAGTTGTCACCATTGTTCTTCTGGTAGAGATGGTTTGTTTAGAGTGTCTGCCAGAGAATTCAGTTCCCCTGGAACATGTTGAGATGTTAGAAACATGTTTCGCTTGGGTGCCCACTTGCATATTGTTTGGATAACTTGGACCAACCGAGTGTGTGCCTCCTTGCTTGTTTAGGTAGAACATGGCAGGACTGCACTGTTTGCCCTGCAAGGTGCTGCTGAAAGGCTTGTAGTCCCCCCATTTTAGGAGTGGGATTACCTCTTGGTGCGTGGTCATGCAAAACCTTTGGGGATTGATATATTTGTTTGCAGGGGGCAGATCTAATACTGGGCGCATGGAAAGGTCCTTCTTTGGCACAAGGAAGTAGGTTTAATAAATACCCTTGTTTACCTGGTTTGCTTGGACGATCTCTATGGCATCTTTCTCTAGTAGTGCCTTTACTTCTTCCAACAGTATGCAGTTTTTTTCTTCTGTTGACATTTTCCTGTTTCTTGGTGGGAGGTAGGGTGGTTTTTGTAACAACTCGATACAGTACCCGCCTGCCACGACGTAATCCCCTCCGATGCGTGGGTGAAGTGGGAAATTCCGCCTCCTACTCGAGTGGCATGGGAGGCGACATGAAGCGGTGCGTCACTGTTTGGGAGGGGTGGAACCTCTCCCAGCTGAGGCTCTGACCCCTCCTCTGCCTCTTTGAAAATTGGAAGAGGAACCTTGAACTTGGGATTGGCCCCAAGACGAGGACTGTTCGCCCTGAGTGCAACCTGAGGAACGTTGAACACCCGGACCCCGAAACCTTCTAGAGTTTGAGGAGCCCTGTTGAACAAAAGGCTTCTTTGTGAACTGGCCAAGGGATTCCAGAGTGTTGTATACTTTCTAAGCACTCTTAAAAGGTGTCTTCAAGTGCCTTCCCGAATAATACATTAGGCTCCACTGGCATGTGTAGAAGGGTTGCCTTAGTCGAACTTAAACCCAGATTGTCTGAGCCAGGCTTGGCGCTTGATGAGCGTACCCCCTGCTATGATGCGTCCTGCATCATCTGTAGCATCAAGGCTATTTTTCAGGATGCAGTTTGATCTCTGCTTGCCTTCTGTAATAGTCATTAACAATTGAGCCTTTAGAGGTTCCAGGACGGCTTCGATTTGGCGTTCCAAGTCATCCCATTTGTGGCAGCCGTAACTAGCTAAAAGCATAGTGTTGGCGATTCTGGTCTGGTATGCCGTAGAGGAGGGGACCTTTCTCCCGAAAGCATATACGTTTTGCTTTCCTTGTCTGGTGGGGCCTCAGCTGATGCCAGGGGAGTGCCTGCCCTCTTTCTGTCGGTGGTGACCACTAATACATCTGGTTTAAGCTGACCCCTAATACACAGGGGATCAGTGGGCACCGCTCTGAATAGTTTTCCGATTCTGGGGTTGAACCCCCACCCCCTCCCCCCTGTGAGACTAGGCACGAGTAGGGATGGCTGGATAAGTCTTTGAACAGACTGCAGGAGTGGAATAAACTGGGTGGCAGACTTTTTGTCCCCCGAATGTCTTCCACGAAGTCTGTCGTCCTGTGCTTCCTGAGTGTAGAAATTGGTCTTGGTCTCCACTATGACAGTCCCCTTGAAACCCTGTGTCTTGCGACCCTGAGGGGTCGTCATAGTGCAAGTCCTGAGAGGGGTCTTGGTAGGTCGAGGACAGGGTGCCTAAAGCAGAGGAGCTAGGCTGTGACTCAAGACAAGACTTTTTGGCAGGGGGCTGCTGTGCTGAGGCCCCTGTCTGTGAGGCATCTTTAAGGGATGACAGTTGTCTGGGTGTTTGGCCATAAAGGCCACAAAACTTGGCACCCTCAAGATTTTATTGAAATGTTCAGGTGTGTTAGGGAGAATTCTCAGAAATGTGCTAATTCCCTTCAACCTTAGAGACCCCCAGCTCTTTTGCTGGACTTTAGGATTTTTCATCGCATGTAATTTTAATGTGATTTAATTTGTGTTCTTTTTAACTTTGGAGTCTGACAAACTCCATAGGCATCATCTTTACATTGTGTCACACAGCACCTTCATTGCAGTGGCACAGGGAAGTCTCCTAGATTTCCCAAAGGTTTAGATACCTTATCTTGGATAAACTACGGTTTCCAAGAGCAGTGAAGTGAAATTGACTTAATTTACATTTTTGTAACTTTCTTGACCCAGCACACACTATTTTACAATAGGGTGCTGGAAGGGCTACTTAGTACCCCCTTGGTCTAGTTTCTCATGTAACATTTGTGTTACCTTTCCTAATTAACAGCTGGTGGCAGTGGTTTAATTTTTACTACCATTGTGGGTTGTTCGACCGCGAGTTCCATACATCCGTTCGCAGCCACGGTAAGGCACCCTTTAGGGAGAAATCTCAGAAATGTGCTAATTACCTCGACCCCCAGCCACTTCCAACATTGTAGTATGCACCTTTTGGTGACAATAGCACTTACATTTAAAAATGTTGACTTTTTTTGGCATTTTCCCTAGCCCATATTCCGAACAACAAGGCTAATGGGTCCAGGTCTACTGGGGACCCAATTATCTCAGAGCGCTTTTGTCACTTCCATCCAAAACTAATTTAGCGCAGTACAGGACCAAAACATATGTATATGATCTGCCTCTTCAGATTTACATTTCGGGCATGTACGAGTCGGGGTGTGCGTGAATTTCACTACTCTGTGCGGTGTATAATAAAGCCTGTTGAGGAGTTTATATTGTATGCACCGGAGTCTGGCACTAAGGGAGACTTTACGCGTGTGTGCACACATTTAGCTCCAAGTCCCTTCAGTGATATCCGTTTCAAGCTCCCTGGCCCATGCTTCCCGTGGTTTGAGGGATATATCCTCTAGTTTTCCCTATTGTATTTTATACAGAGATGATATTATGCCCCTGCTCCCTGTGGAGTTGCTATTTCTTGAAGTTCTGGTGAGTCTGCGGGCTCGTCTGGGTAGGAGGGCCACAGTACCCTGACCGCCGCGCTTAGGCTGAAATATTGTAGTAGCTCAAGAGCTGAGTTGGAGTGTTCGGGTCTCCATGTTTGAGGGGTGATAAATTTACCATCAGGGTATAGGTCAGTCAGGGCTCGGTATTCCAGGTCCTCCCAATGTCGCAAGAAATGTTGGTCGTATGTGGGAGAAAGTCCAGGAAATTGCCATATGGGAAGCCATTTATAGTATGGGCAATGCTCTTGTTTAGAGTGTAAAATACTATTCCATGCTCTGATCGTAGTGGCCACAGGGTCTGACGGGGCGTTTGTCTGGAATGTGCGGTGTAGTAATAAGGTCACAATGTTGGTCCCGTCACCTGCCAGTTTCTCCAACTTGACGTGATGGGGCGGGTTCAGGTGTGTGTGGCGTGTTGGGCCTGTGCCGCGTTCCAGTATAGTGTTAGGTCTGGGCCTGTGAAACCCCCTTTATCATAGGGTAGGGTCATATGTTGCCACTTTTTGCGGATAGCTCCGGAGTGCCAGAGAAATTGGGCGCACGCAGAGTGGAGCCTCTTGAAATATTGCTTCCCGGGCCACACTGGTACATTGGCAAATATGTAGAGGAGCTTGGGGACCGCGATCATTTTTATTAGGGACAGTCTGCCCTCAAGGGGCAGTGGGAGGTTGCGCCATTTGAGCATCTAAGATTCGAGGAGCTGTGCCGTTGTCGCGTAGTTGTCCGCCAGCAGGGAAGCTTTGGTTAGTGACACTTGCACTCCAAGGTACCCGATGCCACCCGGGGACCATCGTAGGGGGAACTCGCATGACGGTTGCGGAGTAGCTTTAGTGAGAGGGAATATTTCCGATTTAGAGTAGTTGATGGTGAAACCAGAGTATGTGCCTATTTTAGTTATGTCTCGGATGATCGGGTCTAGGTATGTGGAGGGGTTTCTGATGCATAGGAGTCCATCATCAGCGTACAATGAGATGATTTCCGGTGTGTCCTGTAGGCGGATACCTTTGCAGGTGTGACGGTCCCGGACGTGGTCTGCCATGGGTTTGATGGCGAGCGCAAAGAGGATGGGGGAGAATGGACATCCCTGACGGGTACCCCTATGTAACGCAAAGGGAGAGGAGACAGAGTTGATTAGCACCCTGCCTAATGGTCCTGTATATAGTAGTTTAATATAGGAGATCATATTAGGTCCTACTCTCATTCTCCCCAACACGGCCCATAGGTATTGCCATGAGACCATGTCGAATGCTTTCTGGGTGTCTAGTGTGACAGCCACTGCGTCTGCCTTCGGATCAATTCTGGACATCACATTGAATAGACGGCGGATATTAAGTGCAGTGGAGCGGCCAGGAACGAAACCACTTTGGTCCGCGTGGACTAGATGGGGCATGAATGGGAGGAACCTGTTAGCAATTATCTTAGCAAAGATTTTCATATCTGTGTTGATGAGCGATAAGGGCCCGTAGGACCCACATTCGTCTGGGGCTTTCCCTGGTTTGGGGAGGACAGTTATTAGGGCTTCCCTTAAGGGAGGGAGGGAGGATGGTTAACTGGAGTGATTCGGTCCAAACCCCGTACAATATGGGAGCTAAAATGGCAACATGTTCCTGGTAGAACCCAGATGTTAGCCCATCGGGGCCCGGGACCTTGTTCTTTGGGAGGTCTGAAATTACATGGACTATCTCATCTTAGGTGAATGGGGCATCGAGCTGTTCCTTGGTGTTCTGGGAGAGGAGGGTCATAGGAATGTGTTCTAGCAGGTCGTCCAAGTCATGGGCTGTGTGTTCAGGCTGGGGGCCGCATAGATTGGCATAAAAGCTAGCAAAGGTGTCAATGATGGCTTGATCTGACCAGTGTCTTAAGCCCTGTTCATCTATGATGCCATCTATTCGGGTCCTACCCCCCCCTCCACGTGCACCAATTTAGCCAGGGTTCTTCCAGGCCTGTGTCCCTCCCCATACCTTCAGGCAGCCAAGGGGCGAGCATAGTATCGCACCTCGCTCAGGGCACAAGACTCAAACAGTTCTAGTTCGGTTCTAATCTTTGCTAGGGTTGCCGGAGGTGGTGTAGCAATGTACTCTTGTTCTAGGGTTTTGAGCTTGGTTTCGGAGTTGTTTAAGGCCTGCCTTATGGCTTTGAGGCCACCCGCCTTCCTCGAGATACACATCCCTCTTATGTATACTTTGAATGCCTACCAGCGGGTCCCTTCGGGCGCGTCAAGCGTATTGTTATTCTCAAAGAACGTGTTTATGTCCGTTAGGATCTCAGCTTTAAAGAGGTCAGATAGAGCGTGAGATTTAAAGCGCCAGGCAGGACGAGCCGCCAGTGTTACCCAGTTGGATCTGTAGCAGGACAGGGGAGTGATCAGAGAACGTGCATGCGAGGATCCGGACATCCGAAACCCTACCCACCCGGCTCTCCGACAGGAGAAACATATCTATTCTTGAGGAATTATCGTGTACCGTTGAATAGAAAGTATAGTCTCTTTCTTGGGGATGTAGCGTTCTCCACACATCGTGTAGATTTAGGGAACTCATGTATGAATGGAGTCGCTTGGCAGCTCGAGTTGTGACCCTGCGGGTAGTGTTTGTTCTATCCAGGACGTTGTCAAGTATGAGATTCATGTCTCCCCCCCCCCCCCATATGATGGGGACTTCCACATATCTCATGAGGATGGCGGTCACTGCATCAATAAATTCAGGAGAATCAGTGTTGGGCGCGTACGAGTTAACAAGCAAGCATTCTTCATTAGCTAGCGTGCAGTGGAGAATCACATATCTGCCTTCTGTGTCGATGGATGTGTGGAGTGTGAATTTTACCGACTTATGAATAAGGGTAAGGACTCCCCTGGCTGGTGTGGAGTATTGGGTGTAGAATCTGTTCTGGCCCCAGATCTGTGCTAGGTTTGATGATAGGAGTTTCAGAGCGTGTGTTTCCTGCAATAGGAGTACCTTGTGCAAAAGGCCGTGATCCTACAGGACTTTGTGAAATTCGTCAATCCCCAAACGTTCCATGTCATCATTTTAATGGTCATGCTGACAGTTTATGGGACATCCCAAGTATAGAATCTGTCTCGGTCTACCGCCGTGTGCACTGTGATGGCGTGGGAACGCCTCTCTTCAAGACCAGTCATCACCATCCCGCCATTTTTTGTGTAACATTCCCCAACTTCCCCACCCCCCTCCCTCACCGCCCGGTACAAACTAGCAGTGTGATAGTACCCACTCCCGGAGCAACCAACTGAGTGCCATCCCCAACTCGGCGACGCTTGACCAATAGCCCAACCGGGGCTTAAACAAACACTCCACCTTAGAAGGCTTTGCAGCTGCAGTGGGGGCTGCCGCTGCCGTCTGACCCACATTTGTTAATGCATATTATAATAAACATCAGTAATTCTTGATCGGCTGATGAAACTTATGTTACGAGAAAAGGACAAACATGCTCTTAGATAACGAGATATAAACAGATACTGCCATAGGCCGGCGTACAACAGTAGGGCTTAGCTTTCGGAATCCGGGCTCCGTGTATGGTGTTATAGTAAGGTCAAGTAGGGATGTATCCCCTTGCTAAAGTTGTGCTCTTCATATGTTGATGTTTGGGCTATGTTAGGTTCAAAGTAGGATGGAGAAGGGGGGGGCCGACACCCCAACGGGGTAGGGGGGCAGCCCCAAAATTGGCCACGGCCGATGGGGTCTACAAAAGGGGGCTGGGAGCCCTGTTATTAGTCGTCGTCCATAGGTTCCTCCGGGGGATCCCTTAGTGGGATTTGTGCCTCAATGAATTGGACCGCCTCGTCGGGACCGTAAAAAAGTAAAGTTTGTTGCGGTGGGTAAATGTCAGGTGAGCCGGGAAGAGCATTGGGTACTCAATTTTCCTGTCTCTTATTTTTTTCACACCACCAAATTGACGGCGCTCCATCTGCACCCCCACTGAGAAGTCAGGGAAGATCCTGATGATTTGTGAGTCCAGCCTTAGTTCCCCTTTCTCTCTGGCCAGGCGGAGTATGTGATCTCGGTCCTTGTAACTTAGCAGTTTTGCAATTATTGGTCTGGGGGAAGTCTCCTGGTTTGGGCCAGGGTGCCAGCGAGCAATGCGCCCTTTCAACTGTGAAGAATGGTGAGAGAGCTCAGGGTTTTCAAGGAGGTCTTTAAGAAGTTGTTCGAACGCGAGTTCCATACGTCCTTTCAGCGCAGATTCGGGAACCCCCACAATGCGAATGTTATTTATTCGCGACCTCGATTCGAGGTCATCGCACTTAGCTTTGACCTGCTTCATGTCACGGACGAGCTCAGGAACTGCGTTTTGTAGGGTATGAACATTGTCCTCATTGGTTCCTTTTCTTTGCTCCGCCTCGGTGATCCTGGCCCCATGTTGGTCTAGTTTAGCTCTTAAGGAGGCTACATTCGCGTTGATATCATCTAGCTTTTCATGGAAAGCTGCAAAGTTTTTGGCCATGGACTCATCATTGCGGTCAAGTCTGGAGGCGGGGGGTCCGGCAGGACATCGCCATCTTCATGTGTTGCAGAGGATGACGCTTGGTCCACCCTGGGTGCTGCCTTGGTGAACCTATCCATGGCGCCCATCTTGCTAGCACCTCACGATCTGTTGGATATTGCTGTGGTGGGGAGCAGCGCCCAAGTTGACGGGCTTGGTGGTGGCCGCAGGCCGGGAGTCCCTTATGGGGGTAGCGACAGGCCAGTGGTTACAGCTTGTAGACAGCTGTAGTTTGGTGGAACTGGTTTTTGCCCCGAAAGGTTGGAGGAGGCCAGTCCTGGCTGGGCAGGGATAGCGAAGAAGCCGCAGGGACAGAATAGGCAGACAGGCTGTATAGAGGTGGGCTCCTCCGGAGCTTCGTGGCAGCCGCAGGCACAGTGGGTGGAGGGGTCTGGGCGGAGTCAGGTGGGCTCCTGTGTGGCTAGTGTCGCTTCCAGGTGTGTTTGGGCCAGCTGGGCGGCGTGCTGTTAGTGGGTTGGATGGGGGGCTCTACCAGGCTGAAGAGGTGATGCTGCACTCAGCGATGTACGTAGATCAAGTGGGGTGTTTCCTCCTTTAATGGCCCCCTGAGAGTCACAGTTCTGCCGTGGGAGAGTCCTAGCACATGGATATGAGGAGCCCACTGAAGCGAGGGAGGCCGCGGGCTAAGTCAATTTGGGATCATGAAGGGTGGCCGCACGGCCCGCTATTTCGAGAGTGGCCAAGGGAGTAGTACAATGGTAGGCTCCAGCGGGTGGTGTGCGGGGGACTCGGTCACAGTGGGTGGAGAGGGCTTGGGGGAGCAAGGCGGGCCCCCGTGTAGGCAGTCTCTCTTTTGTTATGTCCGGGCTCGCTTGACGCCGTGCAAGAAACAGGGTGGGTAGGGGGGGCCCAACGGGATGCAGCAGCAGGGTATAGTCAGGCCCTCAACACCCACCTAATAGCCTTTAGGGCAGCTGGGCCCATGTGTCCTCCGGCGTGAGAGGGCACCCCCAGAGGGGCAGCACCCCCTTCAATGGGGTGGGCCCAGATCAAGGGATGTGGGGGCGGTAGCTGGTCGCAGGGTCGTGCCACGGTCCTACAGAAGAGGGATGCGATGATGGCCGCGTGTTTCCCCGGCCGGAGAGCGCCACAGGGGGGCCCCACCGGCCACAGGTCTGTGTGCACGGGGAGCCACGGGGGGGGGGGGGGGTGCACCTCCCACACCCCGCAGTCGCTGCAGGTCGCTGCTGCCCGAGTATATGAGGTGCTGGGATGGGAGAGCAGCCCCGCCCGCGCGGTGTCAGCGAGTCTTCTGGGACACGCACACTGAGTAGTGCGGCGCTGCGCAGCACAACCAGGCCCACGCTTCACCAGGCCCGGGCCGCGTTTATGGATGGGCGCGGGGGGGCTCCAGACCAACCCGTGGATGCGAGAATTCACCAGCTTGGCCGTCTGGTTGTGGCGGCCGTCGGAGCGGTGCCGCCGGGCCGCCCCACCGCAAGCCCACAGCAGGGGTGGTGGGCGACCAGGGGTGGCCCGCCCCAGCGCCCAAAAGCAGGAGACCAGATCTCCCCTACCAGGAAGCACCACAGGACACTCGTGGCTGGTGGCGTATGGGGAGCTGGCAAGGCTCAGCACAGCACACACCATCTTACAATAGCGTTGCAGCTCCCTAGGGCTGCCACCCTAGAGTGCTGGAGGGTTATCTAGTATGCCCTTTGTCTAGCTTCTCATGTAACATTTTTATGTTACCCTTTTCTCACCGAATGGCTGGTGGCAGTGGTTTCGTTTTAACTACCGTGATGTGCATTTACCACGGGCTGCATTTGCAGCTGTCGTAAAGCACCAAAGGGTGCCATTTTAGTCAAAAGGGCCCCGGTCTTTTTTCGCCATTTCTTTGTGGAAAGGTCCTTCTTGAGATTTACTCTGTGCGCCAAACCAGGTTTGGTCCCATTGTTCGCTTTGCCTTTGGCGGGATTCACAAGTGAAGCCCGCCTCTGGCTCCAGGGTGTCTGGGGTGGGCAGGAAGAGAAGGAGGTGCCCGAAACTCCCTGTGCTTAATCTCCTAGGAGACCCAAATGCACTCTGTGGTGATTGGCCAGCTTACTGTCCGGCAAGGAAAGCCACCCTGCTGGGTGACTGACAGCATGGCTGGAAAGAATGGGAGAAAACTGAATAAAAGGCAAGGCTTTTGGCTTGGAAGGCATAGTCGACCACTGGACGAAGGAACCGAAGAAGAACTTGAAGAGGACACCTGCTGCAACTCCTGGACCGCTGGCTTGCCAGGTGAAGCCCTGCTGCTGTGCTCATACTCCAGATTTGTATCGACGGAGAAGCCCCTGCAAGGACGACTTCTCCCCTTGAGTTGGTGGGACCAATTCACTCCAAAGTAAGCCACCTGGACACCCGCCTCGGAGCTCGTTGAATTTCCACAGAGTTGCTGCTGGAAACCGTATAGCCAGGGAGAGGAACACCAGATTGTGGACGTTGCTTTTAAGCTGGTCTAGGGCTCCAGGAAGATTGTCCAGACTCCCAGGAACCATGGCTGACCAAGCCTGAGCCCCCACAACAGAGTGCAGGACCCCAGAAGCAAGGAAAGCCCATCTCGACAGCTGCTAGGAACCGCAGTGTTGCTATTTTCGGTAGAGGTGAGGAGCTGAAACACTAAACAGCCACTGATTTTAAGATTGCCGGTTGCGAGCAGTGACCGTCCCATTGCAGTGCAGGAGTCTCCAGAAGTCCTCCCTCTTGACCCATTGACTGACGCCCAGGAACAGTGAGTTCTGCAGAGCTGCTCAGGAACAGAATTCAACTGCTGCACTTTTTCTTCATTACAAAGGTACTGTAAAAAGTCTGAGAGAACTTACCTCTTGCTGTAGAGTTGCATGCCTCTTCTACTACTCACAAGTCTTACGGCTTGTGGCCCTACATTTGATTATTCTTTTCTTCAAAGACTTCTAAAACATTGTGCAAAGACTTTTCTACTTACCTACCAGAAGTGCTTCACCCTATAGAAGACTTTTGCCCATTGACTTTGGCTTAGCCTGTTGTACTGAATGACTCTCCTCGGGGGATCGAAAAGTATTTGCCTGCTTAAGAATATTTGTGGTCTCTTGTTGTTCTAATAACCTTTTCCTTTTACCAACTTCGAAGAGTATTCCAAATACCATCATTAAGATATTAATGTCCCCAGCAACCAACCTATTGAAGTTACCTGTGGGTGTAGGTTGTGTCGGTGGGCCATCCCAAAAGGGTCTTTACTGATTTAGAAACTAAGAGTGTACCGTAATGAAGTGTATTTGTGTGTTACTTTTGTGTTGCTCCCTTCGGAAGAAGGCTTATTCTAACTGACAGATACATTAATAATGGTTTATTCAAGAACCCTTGTGTGTAAGAGTTTATTTGAATACTTCTCACTGTGAATCTGTGCAATTCCCCTACAGCTCACATTGACCCCTCTTGAGATGAGCCTGGCTGCTCAACAACTGTGTAGTACAAGCTTATACCAAAGGTTTGGTTTCCTATACCTGTAGTCAGAGTTGTTGTAGTGTTCCCAAATGGTACTGCATATAAACTTTGCCCAACAGCACTCATGGGTGCCCAAAATGGCCCCAGTCTTTTTTCGCCATTTCTTGTCTGGAAGGTCCTTCTTGAGATTTACTCTTTGCGCCAAACCAGGTTTCATCCCTTTGTTCATTTCGTCTTTGGCAGGATTCACGAGTAAAGCCCGCCCCTGGCTCCAGTAGGTCTGGCAGGGGAAGGAAGTGAGGGAGGTGCCCGAAACACTCTGCTTAATCCCTTTGGTTACAGGAATGCACCCAAAGGCGATTGGCCGGCTGGCTGTCTGGCAAGGACAGCCACCCTGCTGTGTGATTGACAGCTCGGCTGGAATGAATGGGAGAAACCTGCATAAAAGGCGAGGCTTTGTGGCTTGGAAAGCAGAGTCGACCACTGGACGAAGGAATCCGAAGAGGAACTTGGAAAAGACACCTGCTGCAAATCCTGGACCGTTTGTTTGCCCGGTGAAGCCCTGCTGAAGCTCCGAATTCGCCTCGACTAGAGAAGCCCTGTAAGGACGACTTCTCCCTTTGATTTGGTGGGACCAATCAACTCCTGGACATCTTCTCTAAGCTGGTTGCATTTCCACTGCTGCTGCTGTTGGTGGTATCGAAGAGCCAGGGAGAGAAACACCAGATTGTGTGTATTGCTTTTAAGTTGGACCGAAGCACTAGGAAGATCCTCCAGACTTCCCTGATGCAGGACTGACCAGGCCTGAGCCACCTCAACAGAGTGCTGGACCCCAGAAGCAAGTAAAGTCTGAAGTGGTATCCGAGAACCGCAGTGTTGCCATTTGCGGTCAGACGCGAGGAGCTGAATCACCAAACAACCACTGAATTGAAGTTTGCCCATGCTGGTGCTGACCTACCCATTGCTGAGCAGGAGTCCCCAGACGTCCTCAGTCTTGTCCCCACGACTGAGGCTCAGGAACAACTGTATCTGCAGAGCTGTACAGGAACAGAAGCCAGCTGGAACCATTTCTTCTAACCAGAGGTACTGTCTAAGAGAACTTAACTCTTGCTGTGTAGCCTTACTTGCTCTCAGTTGAGACCTGTCTTGGTTACCTTGCAGAGTTGCCAACACTTTGCCCCTCACAAGCCTCCCAGCGTGTGGCCCTTCAAGTGTTCGGTTTTCTACAAACATTTCTAAAATATTGTGCAAGAAGTTTTACCTACCTGCAAAGAAGATCTTCAGCTCCCTTAGATATTGTGCAATTGACATTGGCTGTCCTGGCTCCCCGAGAGACTCTTCTCACCTTTGACTCTGTGTTTTATCTTTTCCACAGGAAAGGGTTAAACTTATTTGACATTGGAAGACGTATTTACCAGTTTGTGAATTATTTGTTCACCTTTGTTTTAGTCCTCTGTTCTAGCTTTTACCCCAAACTAAGTATTGCTCTAAATGTACTAGTGATAAATCAATGTCCACAGTGCCCTAGCTATTTAAGTCACCTGAGGGTGTAGGAAGTGTATGTGCCATCCCCAATGGGTATTAACTAATCTTAGAGAAACTAAGAGTGTGGTTTGAAGTGTATTTGAATTGTTGCATATATTGCTCCCTTCTGAAGAAGGCTTTACAGCTGACTGTGAAAAATGTATTGTTTTATCAAGAAACCTTGAGTTTAAGTGTTTATTTAGAGAACGGACACTGTGGAACTCTGTGTCACAACATTACTGCTCACACTGACCCCTCTTGAGATAAGCCTGGCTGCTCGACCATACTACCAGCCTGTGTAGTTCAGACTTATACCAAAGGTTGGGTCCCTATTGGCAGGAGGCCAAGGTTTTTGAAGTGCACCCAAAGGGTACTGCATATAGTCTTGCCTAACAAGCTCTATAGTCATATTAAGGTGGTAAGCCTGACATGATAGGGGTGGCTTGGGAGGGAGTTTGGTCTTTGTGGTGCATAGCCCCCGATTGTGTGTTTACGGGAGTTGGGTGGAATTGCAGCATGTGTGCCAAAGGCGTCAAAATGTGTGATTTTCTTTTTGCCAACCTTGCTTTAAGCAGGGAAGCACTGAGCGTTTCTTAATTAACGCCTGCGTTTTTGAAGTTTTCTTAGGGGACGCCGAAACACCATTTGCCGCCTGTTGCTCTGCGCCCGAAAGGAGGGCCTTTTTGTGTGCGGTGCCCGAACCGACCTTCTGTTTTGTTTTGGATACCAGTCATGGGGCGAAAGCATACACGATGGCCCAGCGGACAGTGAAGAACCTGAGGCTCTCTCCGTGGACAACGTGTGGGCTTAGACGCTACTGTCGAAAGCGAGTCATGGGGTAGGTTTTAGTGTCTTTGCGCTTGTGTGTGCTCTGGTCGCTGGGGGTCTTCTCCATTACAGAGCCGCCGGTCTGCTTCTTGTTGTCGGTGGCCCGCACATGGGGTTCCAACTAACCCCGCTCACCTTCGACATCACGCATGACCCCGATACTGCCCTTGCTGGAGTCTTCCGCCACGTCGATGGAAGCCTTGGCCTGCACAGCATGAGTGGCCCAGTGTTTAGTGCGCTAATCCTTTAAGGTTTTTGGACGAAAAAGGTTTGCAAGCTTTTTCGGTTTGATCCCTCGGGAGACCGTAACTGCGCACTCAGTGCGTGTCCTTCCACAGGAATTTTCGGTGGCCAGGTAGAGCAAAATTTAAAGAGCGTTTTGTCCATTGTTTTTTTAAAAGGGCAGATTGGCGTGAAAAAGGGATGACTGAATATACATTCTCTAAAGAGGTCATTATGAAGAACCTCCCACCTTTCTCCATACTGTCTTGTGTAGTCTGCGTCTGGTCAGGTCGTCGATAGTGATGTTGTTTGTAGAAAGCCGTCGAGCAGTCTGTTGGCTGTGCGGCAAAGTGAACAATAGGAAAGTCTACAAGTAAACTTTCCAACTAATTAAAAGACATCAGCCTGGAAGAGAATTCTGCATTTGTGATCAAATTCGATGGCGGAAAAATACAATCTGTGGGACTTTGATGAGTGAAGGACCATGGATACAGTACAAGTCACACTAGGGATAGTATTATTAACACCCTGTTGATGCGTTTCGAAAACAAATCTTGTAATACTCCGCGACTTCCACTAGATCGGCCTATGCATAGCATGTGAATCTAAGCAGACCCAAGCATCAGAAATAAGATTACGATGAGATGTAGATAGATTTCACAGCCAGCGGTAGCGCCCGTGTAGTTATGATTAAGTTGCTAAACTCATAAAAAGAGCACTTTTTCGGCAGTTTATAACTTCTCTCCCCCTGGACAAATCCTCAAAAGTATATGGGCGGCTCTGACATTTTTTTTTTGCCAAGTGGGGTGACATTTTGTGCGGAGGGTGGGGTGGAGTTATAGGGGGCTTCCCAAATTTTGACAGAAGTATCCGCGGACAGAAGGGTCATTGGATCGCAGAACGGCGTGGTGTCAGAGAAGTTTGGATGCGGCTGGTGGTTGGCTGGAGGGAAGCGTGCTGTGCGTCAAAACTTTTTGGGAAAGCCGCCATGGTGTATCAGAGGACAGTGCGGCGGCGGCAGGGACTGCAAAATGTACCGTACGAATTGTGTCGATGGCCATAAAGGAAGGAATGGCTGGGGGAGTGAGAAGTACTTCATGTGACATACGTAGGCTATTTTCTGTGGTGATTGGAGGCAGCTGTAGTAACGGTCCCTTCGTTTCTGCCGGCAACCTGTTTGCAGGGAACTGTTTTCGTGGTGAGTGGTGGCAACTCATTTGCAGATGAGGAGTGAATTGCAAATGAGATAAGTTGGGTGGGAGCGCGGATGGCGGTGTGCTGCAGATCGAAAGCCGTAGTTGGACACATGGAGGCATGCATGGGTGAATGAAGGTGCAGTGGGTCTGCAGAAGGATTATACTACTGGGTGCATGTGCGAAGGCCGTAGCCCGTAGGGCATGCACTGAGGAGGGTAGGGCTGCATCATACACACCCCAGGAAGGCATGTTTCAGTCTGCATCCGGTACAGGGTGGTGCTTGCAAAGTGCGGTGTGTGCCGATTGGTTGCAGTAGCGTTAGTGCCGCAAACTGATTGTGTGTAGGTTGGCAGTGACACAGTACTTTGTGAATGGCTGTGGGTAGAGGTGGTGGAGGATGTGGTATGTTTGTGCATTCTGGTAAGTGCGACCTATGTTCGTGATCGCGTGTTTTATTATGTGGGGGAGTTGAGGTGAAGTGCTGCTACCTACGTGTGGTGCGTTTGTGCAAAATGGTAACTGCCCACGTGGCCATCATGTTAACCTTTGCCATTTGCTGCTGCCTAGCGCCATGGCATTGTACAGGTTGGGTAGGAGTGTTGGTGGCAGTGGTGTCTATGTGGATTGTCACAGAAGCTGACATGAGACGTGCCTCGTGGCATTATGTTGGCATGAGTGTGTTCAAGGCCTACACTATTGGATGCATGGCCAATTAGGAGTTTAGGGCCTGGTTCATACGAAGGGGCATTACCATTTTCTCACAATACTGTGTCGCGAGGGTGGTCGACAGAGAGACGCACCATGCTCATCGTCGGTGATATCTTTGTGCGCCATCTGCACAGGTGTTGCATGCAAAGAAGCATTGCTGGTAATTTCGGGTTGGAAGGAGTGGACGCTTTCGGGGACTGTCAGGGTGACTGCAGTTTCGGCGGGATGGTTCGCCTTTGCAGATATGTGGCGTCCGTCACGAACGTGGACTGTGTCATGGTGCACTATGGAAGTGCACATTTGGGTTACATGTTGTGTGGACGATTAATCCGTCTACTGGTGAGGTTGCTGAACACTGATGCATATTTTCCCTACTGCCAAGGTGGTTTCCTCATGCATCACACCAAGAGCAGTGTGGGTCCATGGCGGTGTAATTTGTCCCCAGCCAGCGGTCGGAAGGTGTGTTATAAACAGATGTATGCGTCGGTTTATGCAGATTTCTGGCATGTTCTCCACCCAATATAAGATCATGAGGTCACAAAATAAGCAGTGGTTCCGTAGAAATGGCATTTATTTGAGCGCCATTGGCAATGTTTTCTCGCACTGTGCAAGCAGCATTGACCAGAATGTTGTAAAAATGTGAGGACAGGCAAACAGAAACGCATACAAAGAGAAAAGACACAAAAATGTGCTTGCATGCATGTAAAAAAATAAAATAAATAAACCTTCACACATATACGCTGGAAGACTGAATCCCCTGCCTAGTTTCATATTGTTTACCACCCGCCCCGCACCTTCACTATCACGAAAAGGTAGTGGATTACGCAGTACATTCAAGATAGCACATGCCACATCCTGGGTGGCCATGTGGATGTTTGTGGATGGAGAAATCGTGCATACTTTTATTGAACTTTGCAGTGGACGTGCTTTGGAATGGCACGATATTTGTACTGTGATTGTGTAACTGTACATTTCAAGTGTTACACAGCAGTGACAGTGTTCAATGTTGGAGCCCTTAATGCAATCGGTGGATGCATGTGTGCCCGTTTACCAGTAACCTAATGAGGTACAGCTGCAGAGAAGATAGTGCAAAGGGAAGGAGGGTTATACCAGTTTTACAGGGGTGCAGCTCACACGCTACTTTGGGAGGTCACATGGCAAAATCTGCCCTTTACACCACCTTACTCAATTGTCATGGAAGTGTGGGGATTAGCCAATCAAGTAGAGTGGGTGTGGTTAACATGAAGGGGAGGTGAAACGGTAGCACATTATACTCTGCGTACTGAGGGTGGCTGAAGACACCATAATCTAACCCCTCCAAACAAAGTCAGTACACTAAACAAAGGAAAGTGGATACTCCCTTGTAGACAGTGTGATTTATCTGCTCAAATCTTTGACCATTACAGGTAACTTTAGAAGCAGCAGTATGTGGTTTTGGTGGAAAAATGAAGTTTGAAACCTTTATTCTAAAATGAATATCCCCCAAATACATTTTGAGACAGGATCATCAAATCTTGATGTACTGTGCTTAACAATGGCATATGTTTATGATTAAATGTCAATGATCATTTCATTTAGAACACTCGCTTACCTCAAGTTGGAAAATTCGTTCCTGTTCTTTACACGCTTGTTGTTCATCAATTTCAATGGCTTTCCTCATTACTGCTGTCATTTCATTAATCTTATCGACATGGAGTTGCAATTCCTGGGCAAAGAAAAAGTGTATGAATTACTATCAATTCAATATTAGTTGTACATTTTACTAAACAGGAAATTCACCAGAAGCCGCATTCAAGCAACACTTAAAAGATTGTGTGAATGAAAACACATTTCAATAAGTTATTCAAAAGCTTCTTTCTTACACAAGTCTGTAAAAGGCTTTAAAAACGAACTGCAGGCCCCCAAACGGACCATCTTTTTCATCAGATAGGACTGCAATTATTTAAGCGTTTGGTGCAAATGAAAAAATTGCATACCTCTATTCTAATTGACAATACATGCATTCCTCCAGTTCAGGGATCTGCAACCTGTGGCTCTACAAATGTTTTGAACTCCTACTCCCCACCCCAGATGAAAGCGGGCAGCACAGCAACTGTGGTTATGGGATCACCGAAGCTGCCATTTATTCTTCAAACTAGTTAAATAGGTTCAGTCCTAAGTCATAGGATCTGTCTACAAAAATTAGTTCACATAAAGAAAGCTAAGTAGGAAGAATACTAAGCAATTCTCCACTGACAAATTGAACGTCAAGTCTCAAAATGATTTCAAAATATGCAGGGGTATGTTTACAGCACTATTAAAGTTTAAAGCCACGATGGAGAGATCCACCTTTGTTGGACTGTGAATCAGTTCTACGTCATTTCATTGACGCCCATTTTTACGACTGGTGTTTTGCTGCAGAATTTTTGCCAAAAAAAAGTTTCAAAATGTCTCACATTTTTGGGGAGGGGATTCCCCCAAGCCCCTGTCATTTACCCTTTTTTTCATTCCAGACCCCCCCCCCAACCCTTTATATGCCCTTGCCCACCCCCGCCATCAAGAAAAAAATTGAAACTTTTTGCCAAAAATGCAGCTGCAAAACACCAGTCACAAAAATGGGTGCCGATTAAAGAACGCTATACCCTGTGAATCAAAGGGTGTTGTCTTACTATGAGATAACGAGAGGCTCAAAAGCAGGAATGACGAAGAGCTTGTTCGTCTTGTCTGCATAATTTTAAACGTTCTTGAACAGTTAAAATTACCTTTACAGTGATGTGTGCTCCTAGTGCCTCATTATCACCAGTGAGACTTGCACCACCATGCGGCATACGTAGAAACTGTCCGCTATTAAAATGCTATTTCACACAAATATCTGTTGCCAGAGATTAGCTATTTCTTGGCATGGGTTTCATTGGACAGCTCAAAAGGAGCAGGGGAATATTTGGTCATTAGGCTATTAACGATTGCTGGTTTCCCCCCGAAACATTTCAAAGTGCAATTCCCAGGCAATACTTCACTTTGTTGTTCTTTCTCAGATTCCTGGGAGGGCCATGGTTAAGAATGGCGAAAGGTAGCACACAGGAAGTCGACTTAGGGATGCCAGTGACTGAGAACTAAGATTTGCGCTTGAGGCATGAGCAAGATGGGGAGGAAGAATCGGACATACATACTCGAGATACGAGCTGGTGGCAAGCAACCTGAATTAAAAGCAAGCCAATCTATGGATTGTCAAAGGAGGACAATGTGGGAAATCTTCAATATGTAGCTATGTAGTGCTAGAGAATGCACTGCCTTATATATGTTATTTCTTAGCATGACAACTTTTTAAAAACATTTTTTTGGGCGAAAACAAACTTTTGTCTACCTTTGCCCAATCCTACTAGAGGTACGTTGAGAAGTATGGAAAAGAATCACTCTTCTTAGTGGTAATGTGCCATTGTGCCAAGTCAATCATCAAAAGGGGTAACTCAAGATCCAATTTGAGTTGCATCTTTCAAAGAACATTATGTTCTTACTACAGGAGGGACGGTTTACTCCTGAACACAGAGAAATACTGCACTGGGGATTCCACAATATTTGTGGGAGATGACTGGCAATGAACTCCAGCAAGACAATTAAATGTGCCATAGTGAGTTAAACGGGTTTATAGAGTTGTTCTACAATAAGGGCAACATGTGTTAAACCGCATTCAACAATTTTGTAATTAAACCGCTTCTGCTCAATTTCAATGAGTGTAGGTCTCTCTGGAATATGGCAACTGGGTGGATTGACAAATATACAGAAACACTTAATTTCGGGTCAAGTTTCTGCTCAACTTGGATTGATGTTTTGAATATCCCTCTGCCCCAAACCCTACAACTTCACTAACAGATACAATCTGTAAAATTAAAATGGTTTACATTCACTGGGGTCTAACACCACTTAATACAAGTAATTTTGCCTTTTTGCTCAGTGTTAAAAGTAACTCGCACATTGTTGGTTCATTTCTATTTAGTATATGGAGTTCTGTGAAGCTCCATTAATGAACGAATACATCTTTATTTCGGATAAATACAATTCATAAAAGATTCAGCAATTAGATACACATACTAAGTTCAAAAACATAAAATGTATTCACTATGGTCGCCTCTGGAGAACAATTGGACATTTAACAGTGCTACAACGTACCATAAATATACATAATTTATAAACAGTACTTTGATACACATTAAAATCCTAATCTCAAATTACAATATTTCTTAAGTGCAAAAATGCTAACCATGGTTTACAGAAAAAACAAATGTTAATACACTCCAATTTTTAAAAAAGATGTGTTTAAACACATACCCAAACAACACAATATACTACACTATATACTACACTAATCTTAGTAACTAAACAGATTTTTTTAAAAGGTGCTTGTTAACACAGCCCAATAATAATAGCTAAGTGTTTGTGCCTAAACAACCAATGCCCGATTTAATATTAATTTCAGTCATCTTATTCTTTTGTCTCCAAGCAGTTGTAATAAATGGGAGAGGAAGCAGCATTTAACAAGAAATGTAAAGCTTGACTATGCTGCGTAAAACCCCTGCCTTTCAGTGAGGGTACCAAATACCTATTCCTAACATGATCATACTCTGGACAAAAGAAAAGAAGTGTGCTATAGCTTCAAGGTCAGCCTGGCACGTTGGACATTGTGGGCCTCATTACACGGACGGCGGTAAGGGTTAACGGTCACCATTAATGGTAACAGTGACCGTTAACCCTTACCGCCGTACTACGAGGTCCCTTTGCGGGTTGGGGAATTTAACGCCTGCTTTTTGCAGGCGTTAAAACCCAACCCGCAAAGGGACCTTGGTGCTAATTACGGCACCGCAAATTTGCGGTACCGTAATTAGCACCATCCCCATTCCCATTATGCCCTATGGGGCAAAAATGGGAATGGGGAAGGGCAATGGTGGAAGGGGGAATTACTGCCCCACCAACCTTGGAGTAGGGCGGTAATTCCCCTTTCCGCCAAGGCGGTGCCGGTAATTTACCGGCATGGACCAAGGTGCTACTAGCACCTTGGTCCACCGCCTACCGTGTGATGAGGTCCTAAGCCTCAAAACATCACCCTGATCTTCTATTTAAAAAATTGCCCAACAATAGGCACTCAAACCAAGCTCTTGTAATAGGAAGTCCTTTGTGATTTGTTGTTTGACCAAGTAAGATGCTCATTAATATTGTTACTTGACGAGGCCATTTGCTGGTTTAAGCAGCTCCAAAGATTCTCTCTTCTATAACCCATTCTTTCAGTCCTTTTTTAACAATATGGCATGCACTTCTATTTATTAGGACTATCAAAAAGATTGACAGCATCAACATTACCCAAAATCTTCCTTATGTAGGTCAGCCACCCAATCTTGTTCATATCCTTTTTACCCAACAGATTTTTTTGTTTGTTTAACATATAGACAGTTAGTACGGCCTTTGAGTTAGACCATACTCGAAGCCACAGGAAGGTAGGTTTCAGTTCCAACATGTTCTCAATTAAACTCAAGCCACCTCCCTATGTACTGCAAAATGTTGTGCCGAACTCGGGAGAGCTAAGATTAAAAAAAATTAAAATAAAATTGGTTTTCCTCTTAGCATCATTTTTAGATCGGCAAAGCCTCATATGGCGGTCCCACATTTAGCAGCACCTAAAGTTCAAACACTATATATTTTTTTTAATATTATTTAAAGGTTGCTGCTTACGTTGCTTGATAAACCTAACAAGTCCCCCAATCGATTGTTTCATAAGTGAGAACACTTTATATAATGAGCCTCTCCTGTAAATCTCTCATTAAAACGAATACCAAGATATTCAAACTGGGTCACTCTAGAGATCACCTTCGTTTCACACCATATCATAGGGGATTTGCGGTTCCTCTTTTTACCACAGCACACCATGACCACAGACTTAGAGTTCACTTAGAAATCCAGGTCTCTCGTACAAGAAGTACATTTATTAACCAGACCCTGGAGGGTTCTCTGTGTTCTGGCAATGAGGGGCGCGTCATCGGCCTACATTTTTGCTGGAAACAACAGCCCTATCTTTTGAACATCTACGTTACACTCAATCAATTTTTCTAATAGGTTGTCAATATACAGGTAGAACAACAAATGCACCAATACACACTCCTGTCTAACCCCTGAACTAATCCCAAACCATGAAGTACAATGCCCTCCAATTCCTGTTCAGGTGCATGCCTCATTACTATTGTGTACAATCTTTTAAATATCCAATATAGGTGGGCAATTGTAGGACCCAAGCACGTACCATCATTTGTTCCGATTAACTTTATCAAAAGGCCCTGCTCAGGTCCATAAAGGCGAGGTAGATGGGTAATAAGGAATGAGCAATAATCAGGTAAAGATTAAAACCTTGCTCATAGAGCTCAACTTGGGTCTAAATCTTAATTGGATTGGCGACAGAATGGCTTGTTAAAACTAGCATTAAAATATACAGTGGGCGGTACGATTGAGGGCTTTTCCTGCATTATTTTAAAAAAAATGGGGTCAATAACTCTTGCCCAGTCACTGGTATTATTTTGGATTCCAATATAGCATACATAATGGTCAATATTGGACTCCAGACATCAATACCATCTTGAGAATAGTCGACGGTGCCCCCCCCGCCCCATCTGTGCCTGGTTCCTTCTTGGACCACATTTATAGCAAACACACTCAACACAACTACCTCCTCTGTCTAATCTTTATAGACATAACTGAAGTGCTATACCCATTTATTATCCAGGATACTTGACTCCAATCCAGACAGCTGTTTTTTATGGTTTGGGCCACTATTTACTGCCTGCCAAAAATGTTGAAAATCTCCATCTTGGGTCACTTACTCTAGTTTCTCCCAAGCCCATTGATCCAAAGCTGCATTCCGCTTTCTAATCCGGCATTTGTCATGTGCTCTAGCCGGTACAATCTCTCCTCTACTATTTACTGCTGCAGATATCGGTTACATTTAACACCATTGCCAATAATTACTTCATGACTTATTATTCAGCCAAGTATGCCAAATGAATATACTAACTGTGGTAAAAGCTCTTCCCCAAGCAGTCTAATCTAGGCTTGTTGGGAGATGTGGGATATTATCACCTATTGAGTGCAGTGGATATCATATTGTGGTGATGGGTTTGTACTTTTTAATTGTGTACTTCTGGACTAGCTACAATAGAAACCAAGAATGACAGTTGGGAACACGTCCTTCAGCAGAGGAATCCACTATCTCTGGTGAACTCACAGATAACAACTAGAACCACTTTAAGGTAAAAGGCTCATCGGATTTTAAGACTAAACAGACTATTGCATCTTCTATAAGCATGTGGAAGAATCGGTTATGTCATTTTCCACACCTTTTTTGCATTATCATTCTCAAGCAATGCTGACACGAGTGGCGAGTGGTATGGGGTGGTAAAAGCCAAATACTGGAGTCAACAAGTCCAAGTGCAGCAAGGATCTTTAACAAGGTTGTCGTATCGTTTCACGCAGAACCGTCTGCCAATCTCATTATAGATATTAGCACCATGAAAAGAAGGTGCTAAGGGCTTCTTTCATAAAAGTGATAGGACCTTCACGTGCCAATCAGCACACACACAGTCTATGTTTTATAACAAAGAATGCTATTTCAAAAATGTGGCCACAAAAATGGCAGAGGTGCTTTGTGTGGAGCCTTTTTTCCATTCCAGGTCCATGGTGTCAATGCTAGGATAGCTACACTGGAGGTAGGAGATTAGACTTTGTCAAGGTGGTGAAGCAGATGGAAGGTGTCGGAATCGAGTGGAGGTTGAGTCTATTTGTATTGTGGGCATACACCAGCTGGTTAAGTCTGATCCGAGCAATCTTATTGGATGCTCACAAAATATGGTGGTAAATTTGAACGCAAATCAGTTTATACCCTGCATAGATGTGAGCTGAAATGTGGGAACAGTTGGGAGGCGCCTACTACAGAATGTATTGGAAAGGTCATCAGCCCAGCCCTATTGGCGGATTGAAGAACTGGCAGCTCTTTCAATCATTTGCATCACAGGAGACTTCACACATTTGAAAAATGTATTCAGTGCATCATTCAAAGATGTCTATGGAAAAGCAGGGGGAACGGGAGGAGTTGCTTGTGCAAAGGAAACAAATTCCCATTTCACGGATAAACTAGGTCAAACATGAGGCAATTAGACCTGCAAGCATTTCAGAAGGGTAATTCCTAGCAGAAAAATGTGCAATGTTCTAGCAGGGATGTCATTTCACCAGAAACTCATGGGTAGCAGAAGTGACATCACATGACCCTTGACCTCTGACATCACCAGAGCAATGTCATTTGACCCCACCCCCAAATGACATCATGGGAAGTGATAGCGCACAGCCTTCCACCCCTTGACAAAACAGGAAGTGACATCCCATAGTATTGTTCCTCAGTACACTACGAAAAATATGGTTCTACTATTACAGTATTATGATATCCATTTCATACAAGAATGGATCACCATATGTAGCTTTAATATCAGTGTGTATAGCCCATATTACCAAATTACTGTGAATGTAAGCAGACGTCCAACACAACAACCTGGACTATTGTACATCACTTGGGCTAAACTGTAAACGGAGCATCTAGACAAACCCTAAACCCCTAAATGCAGATATCCAGTGCCAGCCAAGTGTCTGTCCACAGACTGGAAACTGCAACAACTAGCACCAGTCCAACCAGAAGAGTATTGGAGGCTGTACCACTTCATGCTTTTACATTTTCTTGTAAATAGTGCACTTTAATCTATTTCACAGCAACCCACTCCTGCCGGTCACCCAGAGCCTGAATATCCCCCAACCGTTTTCACCACGGGCACCCCACCATTCACTGCGAGTAGCTTAGGGCACTCCATCAACAGCTTTAAATGTCGGGCACCCGCTCCCGCCCCCAACACCTTACACCGCCAAAGCCTTGCTCCAACACCTTCTTGTTTACACATTGCCACCCTCCAGCAACTTAAGTCTCCAGCATTCTCCAACACCTTTAACCTCAAGCAAACTAGCAACTTCCATAACCCTCTTTCAGCTCCCCAACAATGTGAGTCTCAATTACCCTCCTCAAACATCTTATATATGCATTCAATGCATTTCAACTCTCTTACAATACATTACGTCTCAAACACTCTCTCCCAACATCTGCAAGTCACTAGTGCAACATCTTAAGTCTCCAGTACCGGCCTCAATAACATTGAGACTCAAGCATACAGCTCATACCCAGAGCTGTGCCGGCGGTTATAAATGATTTGAACCCTCCCAGCCTCCACATTTCTGTTTTGTTTATTTGTTAAGTAACCCACTGTTTTATTTGTTAGATGTGAGATAGAGGGGAAGGATGTATAGACGGGAAGGATATGTTGTATGTAGGTCACAGTAATTGCAGTTTTTTAAATAATTTAAAAATGTAAACAGCAGCAGCTCCATGACATCATCCCTAGAAAAGGACTATTTTAATATTTTCTTTGGTCCTTTATATATTGCTTAATGCCAGCCTGCTCCAGCTTCTAAGCACTGGTACCAGAACTGATCCCATGTTGCACTGCATCCGCTTGTTCCCAAAGCAAGTGCGTTGTCTCTGAGCTATCCTTCCAAATCTATATTTATTTTGCTTGCGGAAACAACAGATGGTTTCCTTCAAACGGGAGAGGGCAACCTGGTGTAAATTAATTATCTCACCTGCATTTACATACAGTGTGCCTGTGATGCAGGTCTGGCAGATCTGGATCAGGTCACACAGTGCCCAGGCAGGATTGGTGGCAGAAGCCACTGGGGAACACCCCTCTCACCACAGGCCCAGTGGCTCACTGGATGCGCAAAGCAGATGAGAAACACTGATGAGGTTTGCGTTCATGATGTGCTGTCAGTGAGTACTGCAGGCTGCTCTTACCCATTCCCAGCTATCTAGACCTAGCCTCCATACCCCTCCTGTTGCTACAGTGCTGGGTATGAGCTGCACAGACAGCCCCGCCTCTGAACCCAACCATTCAGGCATGCTTCACTAATGGCCTGCCAACCTGTTAGTGATGGAGACTTCATGGTTTTCCCTGCATTCCTGTTAATTCTCCAGCTAACAAGATCTAGATACCAGGTGAAAAAAGCTGTGGCACATTTAGCTGCATTTGAAACCGCCCTTTTCAGGTGTAACACATCTGCTCTTGGCACTGCCTCTTGGTCCTGTGGTCCAGGGGGCCACAGGGACAGGTCTAGGAGTAGTAGAGGGTAAGCCAGGGGTAGAAAATGCTACCCCTGGCAACCCCCAAATGATGTCCCTGTGTTCTAGGAAGCATAATTCCTAATTATGTGGGAAGACAGCTTGTGAACTCTGAAGTGCCACTAATGGAGGCCTTTTCAGCAAGAATCAAGAGGGAACAGTACACTTTCACGTGGACCAAAACATGGTTTCTACAGTCTCCCAGTGAAAGATGGAAACTTCAGTATGCAAGCATGCTCCTTTAATGAAGGATTTTACCTTGCAGCAGAGGAACTATTTTGAAAGCCTTTAGATTGGAACAGGCTGCAAAGCTGGCCTTTCCTGAGGTCAAAAGTCATGAAATTCTAATAGCACACAAATGATCTTTAGAAACCTTACTGTACCGGAGGGACACACTCGGGGGGACCTAGAAATAATGTTCCATACAAATGAGAAAGTAAAATAGACAATATCCACAGGTACCCGGCTTTTACACAATGTGGCAGTAGGTGCGACAGGTCAGTACAAAGAAAAAAAAAACTGCCATTGTTTCTGGATTGAAGGAATGCGCGCAGTGATGGATAAACCTCCCCTTTTCTGTGCCCTTTTCAATCCGTCATCAGGACACAAAGTACCACTAAGGTGTAAAGATGCTTCAGAACACTTCCAGCACATATTGTATATACAGAATACTAAAAAGGAAAAATCAGAAATAAAATATTAAAAACCTGACCTTTCTTGAGACTATTACTTTGTACTGAGCTGAGCACTGTTTTTACCAACCTTTTTGTTTCTTTAGTAGTGTGTAAAGCTCAAATCTTTCAGGAGCATCATTTAAAGCGACCTTCAAGTTATTAATGTAGTGTCAAATCTATAATACAAGAGAATGAAATTCACCTTTTGTGTTTCTGCACACGTTGTTCATCTCCATATGTAACTTATTTTAACCCCAAGGGCTAACTTCTAGTTGCTATTCAACCACATTTACCTGAAAAAACGATTATTTTATAAATCCAAATTGTGGCTTTTTACTGTGGCGAAACTGTGCAGCACGGCTACCCGTTTTGGAACGGTTGTGTCTCGATCTAAACACAACTGAAAAGGGAGAGAGACAACAATGTACGTATCTCTTCTCTAGCCATCTTTATCTGCAGCAGCAGTACTTTCTTTATAGCAATACGCAGTATCCTCAAATGGTAAATAGTTGCATTTACTTACAATTACCTGTCATCCCTGCAAAGCCGTAAGCCAAATCTTCGGATCAAGAATGAAATTTCAGCCATTGGAGAAAGGCTATCTGCGACGCCTTTTAAGCGTGATTTTATCATGTGATCCCACTGGTATCGACAAACACTAGACCAACGGCGTAATTTTTAAGCACATTTCCTGTTCATCAGTTTTACAGGCAAAAGCACCATATTGGTCAAATGCCATTTATAAACAATTTTAAGGAGTCTTTGTGGAAGTTATTTCCTTTACGTCAATCCTAGATTTAGAAACACCAGATTACACCTAGGGCCGCAAAAAATGACGAGGACTGGTAATTGCAATACAGAAACCCAAAGATATATACCAATTGAATTTCAGTGAATGCCATCCTACGTGGAATATCACTTCATTGGGTATATGTTTATGCAGATTTTATTTGAATAACTCTTTAGATGATTTTAGACTATGGGCATACATATTTACATATTTATACTGGTTCATTAACAATCATTTAGATTCCAAAAGGGTGCACTAATGGATAAAAAGGTTCCATTCAATCGAAACATAAAGGCCATATTTCTTTTTTTACAGTGTCCAAGTTGAAAATCAATTTTTGCTCCAACTTTCTCAGTGCAAGGTCTTTATCTCCTCCCCGGGGGTGATGTTTTATTGTTTGTATTATGAACTAGAAGATGTCCGTGTGGCTATGTTTGGCCTCTTTAAAATGAGCCACCAGGGGTTTGTCTGCTACCCCACTTCTTCACACATGACCGATGTTCACAGATGCGTTGGTGGATGGCCCTTTTCGCTTTACCTATATATAATAGTCCACACAGGCATTTAATGCCATAAATGGCCCATCCACTAGCCCCCTAAAAAATGAGGACCCCACTGCTCCAATAGTACTTTCTCCCCATACAAACGTTACCCCATGCCATGCGATATCCCTTAAATCCATTGTGAAGGGAGCGATATCAAAAGCTAAAGAAAGGCTAGGTATTTAAATATGGCTTCCCCAAGCAATGCAAGGTAATGTAGACTGTATAAGTTTGGTTAATACGTTAGCAAAAAGGTATTGGGATCTAACTTTGGAGACTGTGCTAGAAGCTGTTGCAACGAGCAAAAAGCAGCACTAAATCTGTGACTATTAGGGCAAGTTACTACATGTTTCAAGAGTTCATGTAGTTTTGAAGGGACCAGGAGTGCTCGTCGTGGCTAGTTGGTCAACTGAAACAACCTGCAAGTACTACAACATTTCCTGCTTCTACTGTGCGCGTCATTATCCTTTTGTTCAGGTGATGACCTCACTGCATCTCCCCCTCTTCTTTTAATAGTTGAGTTCCAAGCACAGTTCCTGCCCTGCAATATGTGTTCACCTAAGCTAGAACCAAAAGGAACTGCTGGAACTCATTCGGCTGAAGTTTTGGGAAAGCATGAAAGTATGAGTTGGAGGACTTCTGAGTGACACGAGAAGCGGGCTTAAGCAGGATCATGGAAAGCCATTGATTGTTCTCCATGTCCAAACAGAACAGTAGACATACCTCTGTGAGCCTATATTATGGACAAAACTAAAGAAGAAAACAATATGAACCTTAATTGTAGGAAGGCAATATGTAGCTCTGTGCGGTGTGCTCGCAGTGTGTTTGGCGACGCTGTGAGGCGAGGTTCTGCACGAGTGAGCTCTGTATTTCTCTACTGCTGAAGGACTGCTCTCCTGTCGGTATCACTACATATTATCCCCACCAATAATATCGCCGTGTATATATGGTCGTCTGGAATGGCCATAGGCGATATTTTTTGGGGGGATAATTTTTGGGGTTTTTCGGAGCGGCGGTTGCGGGGGTGCCCCCCGCTCCTTTAAAAATAATGTGGGGGAGTCCCCCGCAGGTTACATGCCTTAATACCGCTGCAAGAATATGGCGATATTTTTGTATGGTGTATCTTTGCGGGGATATTAACACATGGAACCCTTCTGTCCTCTCTCCATTTCCTGGAATCTACAGACATCAGAAACAAATACACTGCGCATGCACGGTGTGCTCGCAGTGCGTTTGGCTAGCAGCGAACAGGGACGTGACACAGCGGCTCCCTAGGTAAGAGTCCAACCCTGCCTCTCTCCGCCTTGCTGCCACGCCAGAATTCGCTGTCTTATCATCTATCCACGAGCCGTCTTCGCTCGGAGCGGATGGTTTGATTATTTGTTACAGCCCTACTTCTGCTCTTGCACTACTTTCAAGTCAGAGCCTGCATTGTTAATATGCACCAAGGAAACTAAATACTGGCTCCTGAGCACTCAATAAATGATTATTGTCTCTTTCTACTCAACGCATTGCTGCTGAAGTGATCTTGTCTCGATAGATATTAGCGACAATACCCTTGCTAGCAACTCCTTCTGGTGACTGTGGAACTTGTTCTTTGAGCCGGTAGGGGGATACCGGAGGTGCCTTACTGGGATTTACCATCAGTCCCTGGCTGCAATTACTCAATTGGTGACTGCAGATCAGGTATCTTTGGGCCTTCTGAGTAAACTGCATCTCTAGTGGCGACTGTGGGGTTTTCTCTTCGAGCCACTAGAGAGAGAGCTGTAAGGCAGTAATGCGGACCACTTTAAAGCTGCTACCCTAAAATAGAGTTAGCAACTATGAAACTCTTTAGTAAACTGAAAGCAAGTAGAAAGAATGGAACAGATAATGATATTACCAGAGAAACAAGCACTTAGACTGCGACGATCAAAGAAAATAAGATCACTGACTTTTTTCCTGGAGAATCGGTGGTGGTTGAAATCCATGAGGAACCAGCAAGGCTTGTAGGGGCTTCTAGTGAAGCCGCATCTATATCGTCGGAATTCGACAACAATAACTCTTTGCTTAATTTGTGCTATTGCCTTCAAGGGCAGATTTCTAACTTGGAGTATATGCGCGCAGCTGATGGTACAACAGGTGGTGATGCTGTGCCTAACAGGGACCCTAGTATTCATATTGATACTCCGGACAACATTATTGTACCTGTCCCTGATAGACTATCGTGCTCTCCTCGACTAATTGGCTTGGCGGATTGTTCGAATGGCTCCTATTTAGAAAATAAAGAGCATTTGTCTCCTTTGGACAATCCAATAAATTGTATATGTAGCTCTAAGTTTAAAGATATGGAAGCTCATAATATTGCTACTAGCTTTGCACTGAACATTTTGTTGAAATTATCCCATAATATTGTTTGTCTAGTGGAAAAGAATTTGGTGATATTAAAAACCATATCTAAGGGAAATGCTGTGACACCTTTGGCCCTACCACCAAAGGGTCTACCTCTACTGGTCTGGGAGGGGTATCCCCTACAATCCTTGAATCCACATTGGTGGAGATTTTGGGCGGGAACGAAGGTGATGGAAATTACCAGCATCATATGTCCAAAAGAGAAAAGCGAAGGAAACAGAAACTTAGTTCTGATTTGAAGGTAAATCTGCCTCTAGAGGCTGTGGCTGGCTCTGCAATTGATCCTCCTGAAATTCCCTCAAAGCAACTGCCTTTAAAGTGGGTGAGAAAGAGTCGCCAGGCGAGCAAAAAGACATGCTCTAAAAACTGGTAATCTTACAACCTGGCTTCTTGGGTCATTGCTTAAAAAGGGTAAGACTACTGTGCCCATTAAGGCCACATTGGTATAGGCTGAGGAGTCAAGTACTAGCTCTACAGAGCAGTGGGATTCCACGATTGAAAGTACTATAATTTCTGTTAAAACTCCTGCTCAAAGCCCCTAAGCCCATG
The DNA here is from genome assembly GCF_040938575.1 of Ambystoma mexicanum. NCBI lineage: Eukaryota > Metazoa > Chordata > Amphibia > Caudata > Ambystomatidae > Ambystoma > Ambystoma mexicanum. The sequence continues at coordinate 97,148,190 of NC_090936.1, read as the reverse complement.
AGTCGATTGCCTTCCAGTTCAGCCTCTAACTTAAAGGCGACTAGGGATTGTGGCCTAAAAACTAGTGATCACAACTGGTCTCTCCCTAAGAAATCATTTACAATCTCCTCTGCTCAGAACAAACAAAAAAAGCCAATAAACATAAGTAGGCTTCTTGAGATACTCCATTCTCAACTTCATTGAGGATTGGGAAAAGCAGTGATTTTAGGTTCATGGAGCAATGCTCCCATGCAATTACTAAAGTACACTGTTTTTCTGAGGCGGTGGTCTCCCTTATTAGAAATTTCAAATCTGACCTAAAAAGGAATGGCTATGAAGTGGATGTTGGACACCGGTCTAAAAAATAAAAAGGGACAAATGGGTGGGGAATACAAATAATAATTCTCTGCAGTGTTCAAAACCTAAAAGTTGAAGTGGGAATGGCTATGTTCATTTCTGCCACCAATAAACAATCAAAACTGAGGAGAGTCAACTATAATCTCCCGGAACACTCGTGGCCATAGTCATCTTTTTGGTCCTGCAGGATTCTATGGTTCACTAGTAGAGGCAGAACATTATTTCTTACAGGAGACTTGGTTTCTCCACACCGCCCTATTTGATGGTTCTACTGCATATTTCAATCATCCTAAGAAGGGAGAAAGGGGTAGGCCATTTGGCGGACTAGCCATCTTGGTCAGAAATAACATCTGCTCCTCTGAAAGTATTCAAATGAATAGTAACCTGAATCTGCTGATGGTTGAAATATTGCTAGAGGGTGAGCTTAACATTCTTCTGCCCAACACATATGATCCCCCTGGTGATTGATGCAGTGTGGACATTCAATGGAACCTATTCCAATGTATTACCAATAGATATGCTGATGGGGATATGAATGTTATATTGGGGTGACCTTAATGTGAATAATTTGGCTTCTTAGCACGGTATGCATAGGGATGACTCCTTTTGTGAGGGTAATGTAAAAATGGAAAGGGGGAAGATTTTTCGTGATGCTGAATTACATGCAGCAAATGGTTTTGGAAACCCGAAAACATGGTGGTCGAATGGGATTTATTCTTCTACCATTGACTATGTGTACCCCAGTGTAAGGCAAGATTGTAAGCAGTATCCTTTGGGTGCACTACAATAACCTTGACCTCCTGGCAATAGGGACACAACCTTTGGTAAAAGTCTGAACTACACAGGTTGGTAGTGTGGCTGAGCAGCCAGCCTTATCTCAAGAGGGGTCAATGTGAGCAGTAATGTTGTGACACAGAGTTTCACAGTACAGTTATTCAAATACACACTTACACTTGAGGTTTCTTGATGAAAACAATTAGTAATTTATTTCACAGTCAGTTGTATAAGCCTTCTTCAGAAGAGATCAATATATATGTAACAATTAAAATACACTTCAAAACACACTTAGTTTCTCTAAATCAGAGGATACCCATTGGGGTGGCACACAGACACTTCCTATCCTACACCCTCAAATGACTTAAATAGCTAGGACACTGTGGATATCGATTTATCACTGGTACATTTATAGCAATACTGAGTTTGGTTTAAAAGATAGACTAGAGGAAGGTTAACAAATAATGTGTAAACCGGTAAGTACTTTTGAAACCTTCCAACGTTCAGTAAATTAAGCCCTTCATGGGGAAAAGATAAAACACAGAGTCAGAGGTAAGAAGAGTCACTCAGGGAGCCAGGGCAGCCAAGGTTAATTGCACAATGTCAAGAGGAGCTGAAGATCTTCTTTGCAGGTAGGTAAAAAATCTTGCACTATGTTTGTATAAATGTTTGTAGAAAAAAAGAACACTTGACGGGCCACAAACTGTGAGCCTTGTGAGGGGCAAAGCTTTAGCAACTTTGCAAGGTAACCAAGACAGATCTCAACTGAGAGCAAGCAAGGCTGCACAACAAGAGCTAAGTTCTCTTAGACTTTACAGTACCTCTGGTTAGAATAAATGATTCCAGCTGGCTTCCGTTCCTGTACAGCTCTGCAGATCCTGTTGTTCCTGAGACTCAGTCGTGGGGACAAGAGGAAGGGCAACTGGGGACTCCTGCTCTGCAATGGGAAGGTCAGCGGCAGCAATGGGCAAACTTCAATTCAGCAGTCCTTTAGTGTTTCAGCTCCTCACGTCTGACAGCAAATAGCAATACTGTGGTTCTCGGATATCACTTCAGACTGTCCTTGCTTCTGGGGTCCAGCACTCGGTTGAGGTGGCTCAGGCTTGGTCAGTCCTGCATCAGGGAAGTCCAGAGGATCTTCCTCGCGCTCGGGTCCAACTTAAAAGCAACGCACACAATTTGGTGTTCCTCTCCCTGGCCATTCGGTTTCCAGCAGCAGTCGCAGTGGAAATACAACCAGCTACGAGAGGATGTCAAGGCGGGCTTACTTTGGAGTTGATTGGTCCCACCAACTCAAAGGGAGAAGTCGTCCTTGCAGGGCTTCTCTAGTCGAGGCGAATTCGGAGCTTCAGCACAGCAGCAGGGCTTCACAGGGGCAAACCAACGGCTCAGGAGTTGCAGCAGGCATCTCCTCCAAGTTCTTCTTCAGATACCTTCATCCAGTGGTCGAATCTGCCTTCCAAGCCAAAAAGCCTTGCCTTTTATGCAGATTTCTCTCATTCATTCCAGCCTAGCTGTCAATCACACAGCAGGGTGGCTATCCTTGCCGAACAGCCAGCCGGCCAATCACCTTTGTGTGCATTTCTGTAACCAAGGGGATTAAGCAAAGGGAGTTTCAGGCACCTCCCTCACTTCCTGCCCCCGCCAGATATGCTGGAGCCAGAGGCGGGCTTCACTCGTGAATACTGCCAAACACAAAACAAACAAAGGGACCAAACCTGGTTTGGCGAGCTGAGTAAATCTCAGAAGGAACTTTCCAACAAGAAATGTCGAAAAAAGAAGAACGGGGCCCATTTTGACAAAATGGGCACCCATGGGTGCCTTACTGCAGCTGCAATTGCAACCCATGGTAAAAACAAACAATGGTAGTAAAAAGTAAACCGCTGCCACCAGCTGTTAATTGTAGAAAGGGTAACATAAAATTGTTACATAAGAAACTAGACAAAGGGGATACTAAGTAACCCCTACAACACCCTATTGTAAGATAGTGTGTGATGGGTCTAGAAATTTACAAAATGTAAGTAAAGTCAATTTCACTTCACTGCTCTTGGAAACAGTAGTTTCACCCAGAGAAGGTATTTAAACCTTTGGGAAATCTAAGAGACTTCCCTGTGTCAATACACTGAAGGTGCTGTGTGACAATGCAAAGATGATGCCTATGGAGTTCGTCAGACTCCACAGTTAAAAACACAATAAACCACATTCAAATTACATGAGAGGTAAAAAGTCCTAAAGTCCAGCAAAAGAGCTGGGGGTCTCTAAGCTAGAAGGGAATTAACACATTTCTGAGAATTCTCCCTAACACTCAGTGACAGACTTTTTGGCCTTTTGACCCAATTCGATATCCTACCCAACTCCTTTAGAGATCACTCTATGTTGACCTGTACTTTAGCCCTAAAAACTGAGGAAGTAAATTTATGATAACATTGGGGAAGAGGTTACGGTCGCGAAGGGTAATCGGCTGGGTTGGACAGATCAGAACTTGGCCAAAGCCAATATTTGGAGTAGGAATTTTCATCTTGATGAATTTGCCAAGTGTCCTGTTGAAGAGATCATTGGCTGGATTACTATCTGCATGGTATGATGCCAATAGGGAGGAAGCTCCCTCCCCTTCATTCCGCCCTATACCAGGTTTCCCTTTTTCATAAGATGATCTGTCTGGAAAAGAAAAAAATGCATAACGCTTTAAAAATCTTAGCACATACCACCATCTCCCCATAACACCTTAATCTGGAGAAGCGCAAGATTAAGAATACTTATAGGAATTGGCTACACATCTACAGAGCCTCCAACAATAATGCAAATTAGCAAAATATGGTGAAAATTCTCCTGGCAGGCGATACCAAAACATTCTGGGCTAATTATAGGACTGTGACCAATAAAGGTAACCATGAGCTTGTCTGCTGCATTGACAGTGAAATCTGGGTCAAATTCCTCGCTGAGAAATTCAAAGGTAAAGTGGTAAGCGTTGTAAAAATAAAAAATAAAAAAAAGAAAATAAAAGAAAAACTATAACCTCATAATAAACCGCGATGATATTGGGGCCATCATTAAGAAATTAAAAATATCAAGAGCCCCAGGCCTGGATGGTCTGTGTAATACAAAAAAAAAAAAACACATCAATAACCTCATAATAAACCATGATGATATTGGGGCCATCACTAAGAAATTAAAAATATCAAAAGCCGCAGGCCCGGATGGTCTGTGTAATACAAATATTCTTGTAATCATTTTTAGAAAAATAATAAGACACTAGGATTATACCCAAGTCATGGAAAACAGCAATCACCATCCCACACAACGAAGCTGACCCCACTTATCAAGCACCACCGTGAGCCATTTGCATTGGATACAATGTCTAAGACTCTTGTTAATGTGTCACTCACACGTATGAATGAAATTACCGCTATTTGCAATTCTTCTACCACTGCCTTGCTACCTAATGATGCAAATGCCACTTTATCTGTGTCTATGACCCCAGAAAACATGCCCCCCACTGGTTTGAATGAAATTACCGCTATTTGCAATTCTTCTACCACTGCCTTGCTACCTAATGATGCAAATGCCACTTTATCTGTGTCTATGACCCCAGAAAACATGCCCCCCACTGGTTTGAATGAAATTACCGCTATTTGCAATTCTTCTACCACTGCCTTGCTACCTAATGATGCAAATGCCACTTTATCTGTGTCTATGACCCCAGAAAACATGCCCCCCACTGGTTTGAATGAAATTACCGCTATTTGCAATTCTTCTACCACTGCCTTGCTACCTAATGATGCAAATGCCACTTTATCTGTGTCTATGACCCCAGAAAACATGCCCCCCACTGGTTTGAATGAAATTACCGCTATTTGCAATTCTTCTACCACTGCCTTGCTACCTAATGATGCAAATGCCACTTTATCTGTGTCTATGACCCCAGAAAACATGCCCCCCCACTGGTTGGAATGAAATTACCGCTATTTGCAATTCTTCTACCACTGCCTTGCTACCTAATGATGCAAATGCCACTTTATCTGTGTCTATGACCCCAGGAAACATGCCTCCCACCGGTTCGGATAGGCCACCCCCGACCATCAATGTCACCCCTGAACCGCACCTCAAATGTGCCCTCATCAACGCCCGCTCCATCAATGCGCATGCACTAGACATCCACGACCTTATTACCACCCTAGATCTAGATCTTCTAATGGTCACCGAAACTTGGCTACATGAAGCCTCAGGCCCCGCCCTATCCCTCGCTCTCCCACCTGGCTATGCCATCACGAGACAAGATCGCATGACCACTGGAGGCGGTGTCGCACTCATAGCCAAAGACTCAATCACCATCAGAAGGGCTGACAAAACTATCAACAATAACAGCGACTACCTTCAATTAAAACTCACCATCTCGCACCAATGCACCATCACCCTACACCTCATCTATCGACCACCAGGCCCCCCTTGGAGACTTCCAGGCCTCCATCACCCACCTCCTGGCGGACAACCTCAAAAAGTCTTCCAAAGCCATTCTCCTTGGAGACATCAACCTTGGCCTGAATGACGCCAAAGACCCTACAGCCAAAGCACTTGACACAGCTCTAGCCACCCTAGGATTCGTCAACACCATCAACAACCCCACACACGCCCTAGGCAGATCACTAGACTGGATCGCCCACCACAATTGCCCCATCACAGTCACGGGCAACACCCCCACCCCATGGTCCGACCACCACACCATCACCTTTAACATCCCCACCACTACAACCACATCCCACCCCCCTCCTCCCTTGCCTCCTGCCCTTACAAGGAGTGCCCGTCAACTGACCAAAGAAAGACTCCTACCCTTCTTACAGGGACCTGCCTTCACAGCCCCATTCTCCAACGACCCGGAAACTCTGGCAAAAAATTATGATACGGCCATCACAGCAGCAATCAATACCATCGCCCCACTTAAACTTCGGAAAACCAAACCCACTAGACACGCTAATGCGTGGTTCACCCAAGACCTTCTAAAACTACGCTCCGACAAACGGGCAGCATTAGCTCTTTGGCAAACATCACGGGATGAGAAAGACAAACTCAACTTCAAATCCCTTGCAATTAATTACAAGAAAGCCATCATTAAAGCCAAAGCTAAATCCTTCGAAGAGAGAATTGCTGAGGCCAAGTCGAACACCAAGGAAATGTTCGCCATTTTCAGGGAACTTGAGAACCCCACACCCACCCCCCAAAACTTCACTAAGGACAAAGAATGGTGTGACAACATCCAAACAGCCATGCGCAATAAGATCAGCTCTCTCCAAGCCAAAATCTTGAACACCAAACTAACACTCTCCACCCACACTACACCCTCCCCACCACCACTGCCCCCATCACCCACTGAGGCCCCACCCACCTTCTTGTTTAAAACCATCCAAGAAAACGACATGATCAACATTATGAAAAACATAAAACCCTCCAATTGCAAAGGCGACCCCTGTCCTGCCTCCATCATCAAAGACTGCGCAGACACCTTAGCCCCTTTTCTAACAGCCTTCGTCAACGCCTCCTTCACCACTGGGAGAGTCCCCGCCTGCCTAAAGGAAGCATGGGTCCGACCCCTCATAAAGAAACCCACACTTGACCCCACCTCCCCTAATAACTACCGCCCCATCACCACTGTCCCTTTCCTCCTCAGGATTCTAGACAAAGCAGCCTACCTGCAGGTCCAGCACTTCCTCGAAGAACAGAACCTCCTTGGACTGAGACAATCCGGCTTTCGCCCTAGGCATGGGACAGAGACCGCCCTACTCGACCTAAAAAACCAAATGGACGACGCAAGGGACCAAGGCAAACCTGTCTTGCTCCTTCTCCTGGATCTGTCGGCAGCTTTTGATCTTGTAGACCACGACATCCTCTGCCACCACCTCTCCTCCACAGCCAACTTCTCTCAAGAAGCCATTACATGGATCACCTCCTTCCTCCAAGGCAGGACCATGCAGGTCTTCTCTGACCTAGCCACTGCATCACCCTCTATCATGCTATGTGGGGTGCCCCAAGGCTCCTGCCTCTCCCCCACCCTCTACAACATCTTCACCCGCCCCCTCTTCCTCATCCTTGACGCCATGGGCATCTCTTACACCAACTACGCCGACGACACACAGATCCTTCTCACTCTGACAGGCGACTATGACACGGACTCTGCTACCCTCAACAACATCTACAACACAATTCAAATGTGGATGGCTATCAACGGCCTCTGCCTTAACTCCGACAAAACTGAGCTCCTACTCGTAGGCTCCCCTGACACCATCAAGAAACTTGACGCTCAGTTCAGCCATTTCACCATTGACTCAATCACGGTCCCAGTACTTGACACGGTAAAAACACTAGGCGTCTACTTAGACTCCAATCTATCCATGATCAGACAAGTAAACGCCATTGCCTCCTCGGCCGCTTACCATGCAAAACTCCTTAACGCAATCAGACCTTATCTGTCAAAAGACACCTGCACTAACATAGCCAGGGCCATAACCGGCTCGCGACTTGATTACTGCAATATTCTTTTCCTTGGGACCTCCAACAAAAATCTTGAGAAGCTCCAAGTAATACAAAACAGTGCCCTACGCGCTGCACAAGGCATTGCCAAGAGAGAGCACATCACCGCTGCCAGAAAAGCTTCCCACTGGCTCCCCATAAAGGAGAGGATCCTATTCAAGGCTCTAAGCATCACCCACAAATGTGTCCATCTTGCCGCCCCAATGTACCTTTCGCAGAGGATCCACCTGGTCTCCTCCACAAGACCCACTAGATCACCCTATGCCAGCATGCTCTCAGTACCCAGGGTAAAAAGGACCAGAGCAGGGGGCTCCAGTTTCCCGTACCTCGCTGCCGTACACTGGAACACCCTCCCTAGCTCCCTGCGCTCTGAACCCTCCCTGACCGCCTTTCGGAAAACCCTGAAAACGACCCTGTTCATCTAACAATTACATGGCCTAGCCCTCATAATTGTATTGTATGATGTATTATGTGATATATCTGATCACAGGTCACTGCCTTACTGTAACCCAAGGCACAACCTGCTCACATTGTAACTAAGTCTTCCTTGCAAGTAACAGTGCCACAATGCCCCTGGGCTGCCTGCGCGCTATATAAATTTAATAAATAAATAAATAAATAAATAAATGGTCAGCGTAACCTGCCAGAGAATTATCGTCTGTTGGCCCTTACAGATGTGCCTAGCAAAATATTCTACACATTCATTCTACAGGAAATCAACTTTTGGATATCCCAAAATAACATTCTGTATCGAGCCCAAATGGGGTTCCGCAAGGGATGTGCAACCAATGAGAATATCCTTCTGGTAAACACACTCATTGAATAGGCCAAATGTTCCTCTGACTTACCACTGTACATTCTGTTTGTGGACTTCATCCGCATTTGATACAGTGAACAGAAGTAAGCTTTGGGCAAAACTTGAATGTATGGGTATGCCAGCTCATCTTTTATATATTTGCAAGATAATGTATGAAGAAAATAATACACGGGTCAGGCTCAATAATTCTGGTCTCATGTCCGATCAGATTGCTCTAAGAATGGGGGTACGGCAGGGCTGTGCACTGGCCCCAATGTTCTTCATTTTTTTAATGGCTGACTTTGGGGATATCTTCATTGAAAAACTAAATGCTTTCTATAAGGTTGGTAGCAGCAAAGTAGGCTGGATCAGCTATGCTGATGACCTCATCATATTTGACAATACCTACAATGGAATTTGACATAGTGCCAAGTGCCTCTCAAGAAGCCTGGCTAGTTGTTTTCTTCAGGGTCTCCTGTTCGACAACAATCAGCAAGCCATCTTGGATATTCCTCCAAGCTTCCAGTATTCTCATGGAGCTTTCACTCCTCTCCTGGATTTGATTTACAGGAGACTTCCTTTGAGGCAAGGGGAGCACAAGCATACCAATATATCTCCTCTAGGATTCTCCCTCCTGCATTTTCCCCACCCTTTTTACAGTTATTCCTAGATTAACCTCCCATTGGTTAGTTCCTAGTCACATTTGAAATACATTTGGTTGGTTAGTCCTTCTGGAGCCTCGGAGAGGAATATAAAGCGTTTGTGATGCATGGCACAAACTTGGAAGATACGGTTTCCCGCAGTACAGTTCTGTAATGTTCAATGTGCCCTATGTGCTGCTGGCGAGTGAGGAGCTGTGGGCATCTCAGCGCAATGGATGCTTTCGTCCCGCTCACGTTATGAGTTCTTTTCCCTCACTGGTTCGCGAACACAAGGTTTGTGGAATTAATTTGCATGTGATGTGGATGTCCTTTGCAAGATGTCCTGGTAACTGGTACTCATTCCTGTTAGTTCGTAAAAATTCCAGTATGCTGGCAGCAATGGCCTTTTGCAAAGAGTCTAGGTTGCTCTAGTCCTAAGGTTTACAATCTTTCAACGTGGCTTTCGGGGGGATACTACTGCACCTCTGGGGGAGGGGATGGAGGGAAGAGAGATGAATACATTCCTCCCAAACAACCCTATAGGAAGCACACCAGCCAGCACCGGAATGAAAAGCAGATTCAATCTCCATGTCAGCACCGGGATAGTCACACAGACATGGGGATTGCAGGGTCTAAATCAGTCTTTTAGTGGCAAATTACATGGACGAAACGATGGAGAGGGGCTATGGGAAGCTAAAGACAAGATAGGAAAACTACACTGCCAAATGGCATAGAGCTTATTCTTGCCAAAACCTAATTGCATAAATGTTACAAAAAGAAGCCCAATCAGTAGGCTAGTATCAAGAAGCATTTGGCCAAATACAAAACACTTTTTTAATAAAATCACCATTCAACGTGTGCTCCAGTGTCAATTCTGTTTTTCTTATTCCTTTCAGTGTAGTTTAGCTGAAGCATTACGGCCCAAAGCATTATGAACAAACATAATTGTGGTTTGAATTTCTAAATGTGCATTTCTTAAATAACATTTTGAACGAGAATCAATGTTTTACAAATGTCAGCTTTAACTGTTCGGCTTACATTTGGTAATTAAAGTAGTCAGTAGAAGGTATAAATATGGATTTAAAGCCAAAAGCATGGTATGTTTGTACTTGCAACTATCAAAGTGGCAAGCAAATCAAGCAGCAGTAAGGCACATGTATGTTGACTAATGGGAAGTGCAATGCAATATTTGTTGGAGATGTTCTGCAGTAGCTAAGTAACTGCTTAAAATAGGATCAGGTTTCAGTCAAGTGGCTTAAGCATGCAACAGTTCAAAATAACATGGTATAGCAGTAATAATTACCGTGGAATGTTGATCTTTTAACTTCAGAATTATACCTGCATCATCCTTTTTGCTGGCCATTAGCAACCTGAACATCTGTTCTCTGTACTTGCTCATGATGAGTTCTAGAGCAGACTGATGCTCTTCAAGAGAGGTTCGTAATTCTGTTAAAGAACAAAAAGGACATTTTTACAAAGGCTTAAATAAGTCAGTTTAAATTCTTTGGGAGTAGAACCGTTTAGAGAATACGCAAATACTATGATAAAATGCAGACAAGTGTGGATTGACCAAGTAAACATTTTGACTTCTAGGCTATTCAGCCTTCACGTCCCTCTTACTCTTGACCTTTTTATCTCCACCACTCTCCTCTCCACTTACCTCCCTAGCCATCCATTTGTGCCTCCAGTGCCCATCTTTCCATCCAAAAAATGTTGTCTCACCCCTCGCTTTTTACACTGGCCTCAAAACCTCACCTTTCTTGCACTCAATTTTTCTCTTATCGACCTTACTTTTATCTTTCCCCACCTTTCCACTTCTAGTCTCTTATTCCCTTTTTATTGGCTTCACTCCAAGTAGTCTAATCTTTAGCCAGTCTCGTCTTTTTTGTTTTGTTTTGGACCAATGTGGCTGGAATAACCCTTTGTGTGGACAGTGACATTTTAAAAATCCAGTGTGAATAAGTAATGTAGGGAGCATCATACCAGGCAGGGTTACTGAAGCATGTATCTTTGCTGCAGCAAAGCTAGATGAAGCTATGAGCTCATGCGTGGCCATGATCTTTTACAATCATCCAACCCCTCTGCCCTTTCCCCAGTGTTACGTAGATAATCCCCTTCACATGCAAGTCACTCAGCACTTTTTGCTGGACTACTGAATTTGTGGTCTGTTTCCCCTGAGTGAGTGGGACATTTTTTCCACACTCATTCATTCTTTTACCCAATACTTTTGAGCTCCTTTTTATACCCGTTTCTTAGAGAAATGCTTTTCTCCAAGTTTGATGGCATCGGTCTTGGACATTTGCAGCACACAGCACTTTCTGTGCAGTGTTGCTGGGTACCCCTTGGGCTTCCCTTTTTATTTTCTGTTATTTCTCTTGTGGGAAACCATGTTCCAGAGGGCAGGGGGATATTTAGTATCCTTCCTACCTTTTATATTGGGAGATCTGCACACCCTCATCTTATGTGGAGTGCTGAGCAGTTACACTGTATCCCCTTTCTCACTGCTTGTGTAGCTTTATGGTTAGAGTGACAAGCTAATTTGAATGGCTGGTGGCATTGGTTTTATCCTACCTACTTTTGTGCAATGTTTACTCCCAGGTTATACTGACAGCCGCAGTAGTGCACAGATGGGTCACCATTGACCCAAAATGGTGACACTGTTCTTTTTTCGCCCATTGTCCCTTCTTGGCCCTTCATCTGCCGTGCAGGGCGCGGTAGGTCCTAGTTTGACTATTGTCTCGGCCGGATCCCTTTGTGAAGCCTATCATGGCGCCAATGTGTCTGTGGACAGGAAACGGGCAGGCCCAGTTCTAGTCCCAAAGGGTGTGGTTCCCCCTTGGCGAGAGATGAAGATCTCCCTGGAAGCGGGCAGCGAGGCGGGCTGTTTCCTGCTGTCTGTGGGGGTAACAATTGACCCGGAAAAGTTGAGAAGTTAAAAGGATCTGAGATGCCCCTTTATTTTATCCTGCCAAATAGTTTTTTGCATAATAATCTGCTCAGCAGTGTGATAATTTTGACTTCCTGTGTGAGCGGCGAGCAGGAGAAGCCTCAGAAGACAGTGTAGCCCTGCTGTTGTCAGGCTTGTTGTTGCCTGGGAGACGTGAAGCTGTGGAGTTGTCTCCTCAAAGCACTTAGGTTTTCGCCAGTTTTCTTGCCAGTGACGGAACAGGTTGGTTTGGCTAATTAGGAACCTCGGCAAAGCCTGTTCTTGTTTGCTTGCAACTTGCTGCTTCTTGTGTGGGGGTTGGGGATCTGGGGGGGGGGCGGAGTTCCCGGGAGCTTGCCATAGAGCTCCTTGTTATGCGCAAGACATTAGCTGCCTGATGTCACTTGACGCTTGTGGGACCCTCTTGTGTACCTGGATTGTAATGAACTTCGAGAGCCGACTGTGAAGGAGGAGTCGGCACTAGGATCAGGAAAACGTCCAAGGTACAAACAGCTCTTATTTACAGAAAACAGATAGGAGGGGGGGGGGGGCAGGGAGGGAGTCAAACTTTGGTTGCCCCTTGAAACAGTCAGGTGTGCCCCCCTAGTCTTTATCTTTCCGGGTACCAGTGTTGACCCCTGCATTGGGGTAACGCCACGATTGCGGTTGTGATAATTGTCAGCAGCAGAAAATATTACTTATAAATGTGCCGATTGAGTTCCTCAGTCATAGTTTTATATTGGGCATTTTTTATCTTGGGTATTTGTACATTTTTTACTATTTATAGAATATTTTTATCTTAAAAAAGTATTTTATTATATTGAATTTGATCTAAACATTTTAGCCATGGTATATATTAACCGTTTTTAGTGGAGTGCCAGACCTGTTCAGGCATTTTTTGGCCATGGTGACATTTTTGCACTTTACATTTCTCGACCCAGTGATTTCTGTATTTATATATAAACGTAGGAATTATTCCTCCTAATACATTATTGAAACAACCCCCATTATGGCTAAATAGAAGGCAAAAGTAGCTTTATCACCAGGCTCTAGCAGAACTAAATTACTAGGTTGTTCAAACACACACATGAGGTGAACTCTTGAATTCTGAAAATACAAGGTTTCCTTTATGAAATTGATGGCAAAAAATAAAAAATAAATAAAAGGATGCGCCATCTATAATAGAAGGCAATCAGGAGGGAATATTAAGGTGGTAAAGAGGAGATCTATTCTGACCAGTCGAGATCTCTGCTGATTAAAAGCATATTAGCCCCTGAAGAATCATTACAACTGGGAGCTAGTATTACGAACCGAATAGTTGAGGCCGGGGAAGGAGAAATAGAAAATGGCCCTATAAAAGACTAGAGTCACGATTGAGATGAACCCCATATTTTGCCTTTCAAATACATTTTGAGGGGTTGTAAAAGAGGGGTTAAAAACTGGAAAAGGTTCCTTTAATAAAGGGAAAGGAAGGTCTTCCTTGAATCAGGAAAGGTATATAGATATCTGGAACAGGCGTGGCACAAATAACGGTTATGGGAAATAAACCCCAGGAAACATCTAGCTCAAACATAAATAAATGCAGTGAAATAGGAACCCAGACATCCATCACTTATCAAACAGGAGGTCTCTCAGTGAAAAGAGCAAATCAGTTTAATGAGGAAATGCATGAGGTCATTTATAACCTAATAGAACGTTAAATAGGTCCCCTTTTGACAGGTCTATTTACGCTCCTGGGACTTAGTGTAAGGGATCCTGGGAATTGATCCAAGAACTTACCCCCCCATCCCCTGATAGAGTGAGATAGTTTTAAACTCAGCAGAATCCTATAATTCTGTAGAGGGTCGGTCTCAGGCCCGACAGGGAAGAAGTACAGATGAGGAGGGGGTAAGGAGACAGATACCAGGTCCAGGGAGAGAGAGTATAACTCTAAAGAGACCCGTCTCTCAGGGGATTGGAGTGCTGTTGGTTGACTGACTGGTGTCCCTGACTGGTGTCACAATATCCGATCTTGCCCTTTTATCCTGGAATGTTGCCGGATTGGCCACATACTTTTGGATGACACAGAATGGTGTTCCTTTGTACGTGGGTACCAGGTGATTCTGTTACAGGAGACGTGGGCATGTGCACCAGTCCAACTACAAGGTTACAAAACTTAGTGTCCCTGCAGTAAAAGGAACCAAAGGAAGGCCAAGTGGGGTGGATGTTAACCTAGGATGGCAGATCATCAGTTAGACAACTAATAGTTTGGATTTACAGTTCCTTCTGGTGAACACTGGGGAGGGAAAAGTTTTGAAATGCCTCAATATTTATAATAGGCCCTCTGGTCAGAATAAAAGGGAAACTGTGGAGACGCTACAGGGGATAGTTGATTCTAGGATTTTCGGGAGGCCAGAAAACAATTATTCTGGCAGGGGATTTTAATTTAAAAATTGAGCCGGAAGGGCTACTTGAGGGATTATGGGCAGGCTAGGATACTGTGTGGGACATTCTAGCATCAGTGGTAGCCCCACCCTCTTGCGATTCATATGGCCCGTGTCTGGTATAATATGTACTTAAGGGCATGGAATCGGTGATTCCAGAATGATCAACCGGCACCGAAAACATTTAGGGGAACCATGGAGATTTGCTAATAGATTATATTCTAATTTTGGGCAATGATTGTGCCTGGGTTAGTGACTTCAGGGATTGGATTCAAACTGAAAGTGACCACTACACTTGAACAATCAGAATTAATTGAGGCTGGTTGCTAGGCAAGATTGTGTGCAGTACCCTTTGCGAGACTACAGCAACCTTGACCTCCTGGCAATAGGAACCCAACCTTTTGTATAAGTCTGTAATACACAGGTTGGTAGTGTGACTGAGCAGCCAGGCTCATCTCAAGAGGGGACAATGTGAGCAGTAGGGCTTTTTACAAAGGGATTCACAGTGGCAAGTATTCCAAAAAACTCTTACAATCAAGGTTTCTTAATTAAACAATTATTAATTTAACAGTCAGGTCAATAAGCCTTCCTCAGAAGGCAGCAATATGAAAGCCACACTCAAATACACTACAAAATACACTTAGTTTCTCTAAATCAGCAAGCACCCATTTGGGATGGCACACAGATGATTCCTTCACCCTGAGGTGGCTTAACTAAGTAGGACACTGTGGACATTAATACATCACTGGTACATTTAGAGCAATACCGAGTTGGTGTCAAAGAAAAGGGTTTGGGAATAAAACAAAAGGTTACACAACTATTCTGAAGCAGGGAAGTACTTTTTAACCCCCAATGCAAAGTAAATGAACCCTTTCCTGGAGGAGAGGTAAAACACAAAGTCAGAGGTAAGAAGAGTCTTTCAGGGAGCCAGGTCAGCCAATGTCAATTGAGCAAAAGTCTAGGTGAACTAAGTACTTCTTGTAGGTAAGAGTCTTGCACAATGTTTTAGAAGTCTTTGTAGAAATAAAGAATCACAGAAGGGCCACAAGCTGGTAGGCTTGTGAAGGGCAAAGCTGCAAGCATCCCTGCAAAAGCAACCAAGACAAGTCTCAAATGAGAACAAGCAAGGCTACACAACAAGAGGTAAGTCCCCTTAGTGTTACAGTACCTTTGGTTATAAGAATTGGTTGCAGCTGGCTTCTGTTCTTGTACAGATCTGCAGATCCAGTTGTTCCTGGGCCTCAGTCGTGGGGACAAGACGGAGCGCGTCTGGGGACTCCTGTACTGCAATGGGGCGGCAGCAATGGGCAAACTTCAATTCAGCTGCACTTCGCGGTTTCAGCTCCTCGTGTCTATAGCAAATAGCAACACTGCGGTTCTTGGATACCACTTCAGACTTTCCTTGCATCTGGGGTCCAGCACTCTGTTGTGGTGGCTCAGGCTTGGTCAGTCCTGCTTCCTGGGAGTCCGGAGGATCTTCCCGGAGCTGGAGTCCGACTTAAAGACACTCACTCAATTCTGGTGTTCCTCTCCCTGACACTTCGGTTCCTGCAGCGGCAATGGAAGTACAGCCAGCCCGAGAGGATTTTTAGATGAGCTCGTCTTGGGGTCAACTGGTCCCAACAACCCAAGGGGATTAGTCGTCGTTTGCAGGTCTTCTCTAGTCGAGGTGAATTCAGAGCTTCAGCACAGCAGCAGGGCTTCACCGGGCAAACCAACGGTAAAGGAGTTACAGCAGGCGTCTCTTCCAAGTTCTTTTTTGGATTCCTTCGTCCAGTGGTCGACTGCCTTCCCAAAAAAAAGCCTCGCCTTTTATGCAGGTTTCTCCCATTCATTCGCAGCCTAGCTGTCAACCACACAGCAGGGTGGCTGTCCTCCAAGGACAGCCATCCGGCCAATCACCTTTGAGTGCATTCCTGTAACCAAGGGGATTAAGCAAAGGGAGTTTCAGGCACCTCCCTCACTTCCTGCCCCTGCCAGACTTACTCGTCAATCCCGCCAAAGACAAAACAAACAAAGGGACCAAACCTGGTTTGGCGCACAGAGTAAATCTCAAGTAGGACCTTTCCAACAAGAAATGGTGAAAAGACATGACCAGGGCCATTTTTACCAAATGGGCACCCATGGGCGTCTTACTGCAGCTGCAATTGCAGCCCACGGTAAAAACACACAATGGTAGTAAAAAGTAAACCACTGCCACCAGCCATTCACTGTAGAAAGGGCAACAAACATTTTACATGAGTAACTAGACAAAGGGGATACTAAGTAACCTCTCCAGCACCCTATTGCAAGATAGTGTGTGCTGGGTCTAGAAAGTTCACAGTAGTTTCACCAAGAGAAGGTATTTAAACCTTTGTGAAATGTAAGAGACTTCCCTGTGCCACTCCACTGAAGGTGCTGTGCATCACAATGTAAAGATGATGCCTATGGAGTTTGTCAGACTCTAAGCTCAAAAGAAACTGAGTCCAAATCACAGAAAAATAAAAGAGTGTGGAAAAGGTGTCACTCTCTCCAGGTTAGAAATTAAAAGTCCTCAAGTCCAGCAAAAGAGTTGGGGTCTCAAAGGTAGACGGGAATTAGCACATTTCTGAGAATTCTCCCCAACACTGGTTGGGCACAGGAAATGCAAAGGAATCGTCTCAGATGCATTTTGTGGGGCATGCTCGTAAACGAAAATGGGCTAATTTGATGGTCCAGGATACTAAGCCTGTTATTTACAGAGCCATGCTGGACAATCTGGAATCAGCAGAGAAGGATCTATACATGTTGGGATACTGAGCGAGTTTGAGAAACTCAAGGATAATTTGATAGTACATAACATTGCCAGCGGTGGTAGTAAAGCAAGACTGGTATGACCATGCAGGGAGGCAAAGAAAAACAAATCATGTTTTGTCTTAATATAGGCCCTGGGATAAACAGAGCAAAACTTTGTTATTCGAGATCTGAATATAAAAGTATAATTAGAACAAAGAAAAGAGAATTTACTCAGGACCAATGGAGTGTCCTTTATAATGCCCTTGAGAGTGGGAATAATGTACAATTTTGGAGGCAGGTTTAATACGGAGTTGAAGGAGGACTGTAGATTTCACTGCAGCATTACTGTAGATGAATGGCAAACACACTTTTGCAACCTGTACAAAAATCGTTGAGGAGGGCCCTATTGGCCTTGAAGAGCAACAAGGTCCCACCACTGATGATGTAGCCCTTGATTTTATCTGTAAAAAGAGGAGATAGTGCTGCGAGCACAAAACATTGGAAAGGCACTTGGCCACGAGTATATCCCCTCAGATCAGTTTTAGAAATAAGGTAGGAGTATGGGCCCCGATTCTGTGCAAAGTTGATTCAATCATGGCATTGCAGGGTTCGGAATTAAAATTCAATGAGCGGAAGCTAAAACCAGCTCCTGGGTGTCACGCATCACCTAGTAGGCTGGAGCTGCTGCTGGGGAACCACGAGCGAGTACCAGCACACTGCAAATCTAATGTCCAAATGAGATGCACACTAACTTTATGCCCAGTTTGTAGGATTCATTATGTTTACATGTGTACTAGATGTGCCCTAATTCTTCGTTATAAGCATTCTCAAATACTCAAAGTTCATGTATGCATTATTATAATTAGGATTACTTATTAAGCGCAACATGCCCACAGGCTTCAGTGTACATGTTTGTAAGGCACCAAATTGGCCAGGGGAGCCAAAAGCACCCAGTAGCTGTTGGTTTTAAGCTAAACATGTACTCTTAGGCTACAAGCAGGAGCTAAATAGCTCCCAACTCCACTCAATTTCGAACCCTGCATGGTACAAGGTGCTTCCCTCCTGGCAAAGATCAGTTATTATTTCCAGTATATGAAAAGGCCATAGAGAAAACCCTGCCAAATACTGTCCTATATTGTTACTGGATGGAGCCGGGAAAATATTTGCAAAAATACTTACAGAATTGGGTACATTCGAACAACGCGATTACTGATCCCCAGGAGGGTTTTAGAAAAAAATAGGGGACCATTGATCAGTGTTTTATGTTGCACCTGCTGATCCAGCAGCATGTGGTACTCCGGAAGAACAAGTTAC
Organism: Ambystoma mexicanum; assembly: GCF_040938575.1. Classification (NCBI taxonomy): domain Eukaryota; kingdom Metazoa; phylum Chordata; class Amphibia; order Caudata; family Ambystomatidae; genus Ambystoma; species Ambystoma mexicanum. Next base: position 97,129,704 of record NC_090936.1, on the reverse strand, counting down.
TTTCTTACCTGGTAACGTTCTTTCGATGGGATGGTCCGACGACGTATTCCATATCTATGACATGTAATCACCACAGCTGTGCTGCTTCGGAAACTTTTTCCGGCGTCTGCGTCCTGCGTCGATCACGTCGATGCGCCGTCGTCGAGGACCTCCTCCGACGTCATCCGATGTGATAAGTAGGACGCACGACGCCCGTAGCCTCAGTTGTAGTTTTTTCCCCCCAGAACGTGTGACATTAGTCAACTGCCAGTCAGACACAAAGCCTTGCGGAACGTAAGCTGCAATCGCAAAAGAATTTCTGCAGCGGGGAAGGCAGGGCGGGAGCGATATGGAATACGTCGTCGGACCATCCCATCGAAAGAACGTTACCAGGTAAGAAAGTAACTTGTTCTTCGAGGGGATTGGGTCCTCCGACGTATTCCATATCTATGACAGACTCCCAAAGCAGTACCAGAGCAAGGAGGAGGGAAAGAATTTAGAATCAAAATTTAGAATAGCCAATCAAATAGCAGAGCAAAGGACCGCCTTGCCAAAGGCCATATCCTGTCCTCGGATGGAATCGAGGGAATAGTGACGTACAAATGTATGTACTGAAGCCCAGGTGGCTGCATCACAGATGTTGCGAATAGGAACACCCCTCTGCAGGGCAGTAGATGCAGCCATACCCCTGGTAGAATGGGCCCGCAAGCCAGCCGGTGGGTCCTTACCCGCCAAGCGGTAACACTCCGAGATGGCCAAAATAATCCAGCGAGACAAAGTCTGTTTCGTCACAGCTTGCCCCAAACGCTTTCCAGCGTAACCAATAAAGAGTTGATCGTCTCCTCTGACCCGGGACATGCGTGAAACATAAAAGCTTAAAGCTCTCCTAGGATCAAGCCTATGGAGCCTCTCCTCTTCCTTACCAGGATGCGGAGGAGGATAGAATGCCAGAAGAACAACCTTCTGGGCCAAATGAAATTCTGTCACTACCTTCGGAAGAAAAGAAGGACAAACTCCAAGGACAACCCTGTCCTTGTGAAATACAGTGAAGGGTGGCTTAACTGAAAGTGCCTGTAACTCACTCACTCTGCGAGCGGAAGTAACCGCGACTAAAAACCTAGTTTTCAGAGTTAACAGCCTCAAAGGGCAAGAATGTAAAGGCTCAAACGGAGCACCCATAAGAACTTAAGAACAAGGTTTAAATCCCAACCGGGCACCAGGAAAGGTGACGGAGGGAACATATTAGTGAGCCCTTTCAGAAACTGTGAAATTAAAAGGGATTTTAAAGTAAGAACACTCTTCAGATGAGAGCTTAAAGATGGACAGCGCCGCCAGGTAACCTTTAAATGGTACCCACTTGCAAGCCCCTGGTGGCCAAAGAAAGTAAAAAGGACAGAACCATGGGGATGTCGCATGCAAAAGGATCCACATTCTGAACTCTGCACCAGTCGCAGAACTTACGCCAACGGCAACGCTACAGAGACTTTGTTGCTGGCCTTCGGGCCGAAAGCAACACCTCCATCACGTCTTCAGGGAGGTCCCAATCCTTATACTTCAACCTTTCAGAAGCCAAGCGTGAAGGTTGAGGGATCTGACCTCTGGATGGAGAACCTGACCCCCCTCCCGTGAGAGCAGATCGTCTCGGTAGGGAAGACGACGTGGAGGGCAGATGGACAAGTCGAGAAGGTCCGGGTACCACGTCCTCCGAGCCCACGCCGGGGCAATGAGGATCATCCGGGAACCGAACTTCCGTAACCTCCGCAGCACTTGTGGGATGACGGGGACTGGAGGAAACACGTACAGCAGCGGGAATGACCACTCCACCACGAACACGTCTCCTAAGGCTCCTTTTGGAGGAAATTCCCGCAAGCAAAACCTTTCGCACTTCCGGTTGACACTGGAGGCGAAGAGATCCACTTGAGGGGTCCCCCAAAGGGCGAAGATCTCCAGGAGAATCTCCTGAGCCAACTCCCACTCGTGAGAGATCGCGCTCTGCCTGCTCAGAGCGTCCGCCATCACGTTTTCGTCTCCGGCCAGATGAACTGCCGAGATCGAAACTTCCTGCTGGATGGCCCAGAACTCGAGCTGCATCGCCTCCCTGCACAGAGGAAGTGACCCTGCCCCCCCCTTTTTGTTGAGGTAGTGCATGGCCACTGTGTTGTCCGTCAGGATCAGGACACTCTTTCCACGCACAGTCGGCAGAAAAGCCTTCAGGGCTAGCCTAACGGCCCTCAGCTCCAACAGATTGATATGGAGTCTGGAAACCGACGGAGACCAACGACCGCTGACTGTCAGCCCGTTGGCATGAGCTCCCCATCCCGTGAGGGATGCATCCGTCACGACCGTCACCTCCGGCCAGGGAAGCCAAAATGGAGCCCCCTTCATCAAGTTTCCTTAGACGGCCCACCACAGAAGGTCCCGGGCGACCGAGGGCGGCACCTGAACCGGGTCTGACATCCTGCCGGAGGACTGCGACCATTGCGTCTTGAGTGCCCACTGCAAAGATCTCATCCGCAGGCGAGCCTAAGGGCACCAGAAGAATGCAGGATGCCATGAGGCCGAGCAACCTCAAGAACTCGAACGCTGGGAGCGTCTGGGCATGCTGAAACACTTGTGCACCATCTGCTGAATGTGAAGAGCCCTCACCTGGGGAGGAAAGCACTGCCCCAGGGAAGTGTCGAGCACTGCTCCGATGTACTGGAGCCGCTGTGTTGGCGTCAAATGGGACTTCTTTAAATTGAGGGAGAAGCCCAGCCTGTGAAGGGAGTGGCAGGTGACTGACAGATGATCCAGGACTTGCTCGGGAGAGCTCCCCCTGATCAACCAATCGTCCAGGTAGGGGTAGACATGAATCCCCCCTTGCCTGGGATGCGCTGCCACCACCACCATCAGCTTGGTGAAAACCCTCGGGCGGAGGTCAATCCGAACGGCAGGACCCGAAACTGAAAGTGCGAGTCACCAGCCGCGAACCTCAGGTACTTCTTGTGCTTGGGATGGATCGGCACATGGAAGTAAGCATCCTTGAGGTCGAGTGACACCAACCAGTCCTGAAGCTGAAGGACCTGGAGGACTTGAGAGAGAGTAACCATCTTGAACTTGTCCTTCCTGAGGAGTTTGTTCAAACCGCGCAAGTCCATGATGGGTCTCAATCCCCCGTCTTCCTTTGAAATCAAAAAATAAGGGGAATACCATCCCTTGTTCCTCTCTGCTACAGGCACCAGTTCTATGGCGCCTTTCTCCAGCAGGGCTTGAATTTCCTGCGCAAGGAGCGGATCCGGACTCTGCAAAGAGGTTCCCCGGTGGATTGTCGCGAGGCCTGTGTCGAAAGGGAAGACAGTAGCCGTGGGTTATGATCTCCAGAACCCACACATCTGAAGTAATGGCTTGCCACTGTACAAGATGCTGCACCAGCCTTCCCCCAACCGGCGAACCATGGGACATGGCCTCATGACTGAGTGGGAGCGGCTGCGGCGTTACCTGAGGGCAAAGAGGCAACTGCCCGAGCGGCCTTGGCACCACGGGTACCCTGTCGTCCACCTCTGGTACCCCTGCGTTGGCCTCTTTGACTGCCAGCTCCTCTCGCTTTACTGAAGGACGAGTAATAGCGAAAGGAACCACCCCTCCACTGCTGTCCCCTAGGACGAAAAGGCAGAGGTTGGCGAACTGCAGCGCCCAACGACTTCGCTGCAGCTTTTGAGGGCTGCAACCTCTCAAGGCTCTCGTCAGCCTTGCTGCCAAAAAGGTGTTCACCGTCAAAGGGCATGTTGAGGAGCCGGGACTGCACATCAGGAGCAAACCCCGACTTCCCCAACCACGCAAACCTGCGTATCACGGTGCTCGCCGCCATGGACCTACTGACGCATTCAGCTAAGTCCAAACCCGACTGAACGGACTCACACATGGCATCCTTACCATCCTGGACCATAGCAAGGAAACCATCCCGTTCGTCCCCTTCGGGAATATGTTCAGCCGCTAACGCAACACAGTTCCACAGAGTGTGTGTGAAACGAGACAAGGCGCAAATGGAGTTGGCTGCCTGAAGCGCCATACCACCAGAAGAAAACACTTTCTTCGCCCAGCCATCAAAACGTTTGTCGTCCCTATCAGGAGAGATGGTAGGGTATGACGCCTGCTTTGCCGGGGCCGTGGCCGCCTGCACCACCAAACTCTCCGGAGTGGGGTGCCTGGTCAAGTAGCAGGGGTCGCTACTGGCTGGACGGTATTTTCGCGACAAGGATCTGCCCACTGCCGGGAGACTCTCCGGAGCAGTCCAAGCCGCCGCCGCCCTTCTCTGTAAAGCCATATGGAACGGCAGTACCGGGTCAGTTGGGGGACCAACATCAAGGATGTCCGTTAGATCATCCTGCACAAACTCCCCTGGGGGAGCAGACCATCCCAAGTACTCAGAAACCCTAGCCATAAGGCGCCGGTACGAGGAATCGGTATGAGAGCCAGGGTCAGGCCTACAAAACTCCACCTCCGGAGAGGTGTCCAGTCCACTGGCATCATGCAGTGACTGCCTCAAATCGTCAAACTGACTATGGCCTGAGACAATTTCATCTGGAACCTGACTAGGCACCAGGCCATCAGAATCCTCATCCGCCACTGAAATATATTCTAGGTGGCGAAAAGAAGGCATCCGAGAGTGCTTGCTCTTAACCAGAGCCTTCCTAGGGGGTTCCCCCGTGCCACGGGGTACCTCCGACACGAAAGGCGTCGAGCGAATCGGCGCCGGCGTCGAGAGAACAGGCATCGGCGCCGAGAGGATCGGCGTCGACGTCAGATGCAGCGCCGCCAGCATCGGCGGCGTCGACACAGCCCTCGAAGCCAGAGCCCCGAGCGTGTCCTTCGACGACCTGAGCATCGACGGCTTCGACGACTTCCTCGGAGCCTCGAGAAAGCCTGTCGACGCCCTCGACGCCTCAGACGTCGATGTCTTCCTCGAAGACCTCACAGGTGCACACGGTCTCGAACGCGTCGAGGACCGGGACCGGGTACGTCGAGAACGAGTCTCCTTGTCCGAACGGGACCTCTCCCGTGACTCGTGCCAACCACTCTTGCGAGCGGTGTCTCTCGACCTCTCACGACCGACCCCACTCGGGGGAGCGGACGGCTTAGTACCCTGCGACTCAAGAATCGCCAGCATTTTCTTCCCGAAGGAAGCCCATTCCTCTGGCGTCGCACGGCTGGTGGGGTAAGCGACGTGCCGGGCAGAGTCCTCCGAAGAGGACCTGGAAGACGACCGGCGTCGGCGCTTCCGAGAATGCCTCGAAGAGGCTGAGGAGTGGCGAGACCGACTCCTAGGAGACCCACGAGACTTCCGACGATGACGTGGAGAGTCACCCCTCGAATCATCAGTCGAAAGCCCCGCAGACCTCGACTTCCGGGGCTTAGACACCCGACCTACCGACAACTTCTTCTTACGTTCGCGTAAGGCTTTGGACGTGAGCGACTGGCAGTCGATAGTCATCTGTGTCGTGGGCCTCCCCGAGGCACCAGAGGCAGGCGTCGTGCGAGTCCGTCACCGACATCTTGGACCCACACTCCCCGCACTTCTAGAAGCCCGGACGCGGGGTCGAAGACATCTTCACACGAAGGATTTTCACAAAACGAACAGGTTCGAAGAACCGAGAAGAACAGAACTCCAAAAAGAGTCTAGGCGTTAACCGAGATTCACGAAGCAACACGCTCACGGAAAAAACGGAACTGAGGCTACGGGCGTCGTGCGTCCTACTTATCACATCGGATGACGTCGGACATCGGAGGAGGTCCTCGACGACGGCGCATCGACGTCATCGACGCAGGACGCAGACGCCGAAAAAAGTTTCCGAAGCAGCACAGCTGTGGTGATCACATGTCATAGATATGGAATACGTCGGAGGATCCAATCCCCTCGAAATGGAAATTATACGCCATGCTTTTAAATCTACGCACAGCTTTTGATTTAGTTTCTAGAGAACTTCTACTGAACATTTTTTAAGAAGAAACGCTCCCCTTCCTTTGGCCTCGATAGTGAGGACGCTCAAGAAAAACTCTGGATATGGCCGTGAGCTCGAGGAGATCAAAAAAGGAGTCAGACCTGGTTAATATAAGAAATTATATACACTAGAATGAGAATGCCAGGACTGCCCTAAAATGTCCTGCACTCTTTTATGCTGACTATGCAGTCATACTCTCTACTACGCCCCAAGGGTTGAAACAAACATTGAGCATTTTTATGACAAGAGCAAAGAACTGTTGTTTTAGCTTAAGACAGAGGAAACTAAGTACTGGCTTTTAAACCGAAATGTGTTAAAAGTAGCCACCGCCACCTGACTATCGAGGCGAATGGTGTTTCCCTTTAGCAGGTTGGGTTCTTCGACTACCTGGGAGTCTGGTTCCACAAGATCGATGGATGGATTCCCGAGATGGAAAAGTCGAGAATAAGATTGGAGAAATACAGTGGGGCAATAAGACACTTTTACATATGATATGCAAGTGGATCAGTGTCTCCAGCTCTCCAAACTTTATGAAAACCAGGCACTCTCTGCAGCCCTTTAGGAATCAGAATTATGGGGGCATGTTGCTCTAGAGAAACTAGATATTTGTGAATGCAGGTTTTTTTTTTTTTTTAAATTGCCATACTTCCCGAAAGTGCCCCATCGGCATTGCTATATTTAGAACTTGAGGTTATAGCAGTATCGACCCTGTTGACTCTCGAACCGGTCCTGTATTGGTTGAAACTATGGCAGAATGCGGGGCTGGAGAGCTACCGTGAAGCGCTGATGTATTTAATGACACTGCAGGTAAGAAAAAAGCAGGGTTGGGTGCTCCATGTTAAGTATACATTGTATGCACTTTATGTGGGCAAGCTTTTGCGTGCGAGGTGAAATCGCATAGCTTATTCCAATCAATAGGTTAGGGATTTGAAAAAAATGAGTTAAAGACAGATCAAGGGCCCAACTAGTAGCAAAAGCCCAGACTCTTTAGACTGGGAGAGAATACATTGAAATGGCTTATTCCAGAGCTATTTAAATGTAATCAACCCAGCATTTAAGAGACCCTTGTATTTACAGATTAGGCTGGGAATACTTCAGCTAGCCTCATTTAAAAAATCATGGAATAATGCAAGGGATTGGGGAGGGCGGGTGGGGGGGAGCTGGGGAATGTCCCATGTGTGGGACAACATCTGAAACCACAATCCACTTTCTATTATTTTGCCCTAGTACAACATCTCTACGGAAACTAAACTTGAGACAGTCCTGAGGGCGGCAGGAGTTCGCTCTGTAGTGGAAACAGTATGGCTCCTCAGCAAACAATGTCTCTCTCTGTTGTCTTTGCGACAACGCGTTCTACACAAGGCCTGGCAGGGATCTGAAATGGACTTGGAATTTGAGTGCTTTATTCTCTGTTCCCATATTTTGTTACACATTTATAAATTAATTGTAAGAATGTGGTTTGAGTCTTGCGAGCAAAGCTTTCCTCTGCCTTTTTATTTCCCCTGCGGTTCTAAACTTAATTTTATGTGTATACCTTTATATATCTACGTATTGTAATTTATCCTACAAGAAATGTTTTAAGGTATGATGCCCAACTTTAAGATCATGTCCTGAGGCGGCGAGCAAAACTCTTCTCTGCGTTTTTTATTAAGTCTTTTTATCCCAGGTGCCTCAAAACTAAATTTGTAATTTTACTAATAATTCTATGATGAATGATGAATGTATATCTGTTACTTGAAGTTTTTACAAACGAGTACAAGTTTTTGACGATGATCTCCCTGCATTAGTCATACAACCAAGAAATAACTGTGCAGCCAATCCCCTTTCCAGGAGTGGCCACAGCATTTAGTATCATCACAATCTACCACTTACCTAGATTCATAGCTCCAGATTATCTGCAGGATGGACATTCAAATTGCCCTAAAAAATGCACAACATTTTTTTAATCAAGGAGTCATCTTTTGGTGGAGATTACTAGCTATTCGTGCAGAATATGTTCCACTTATTTTGCATGAAAATTGTGTGACCCTACAAAGTAACATCCCCACCGTACCAACTATTTGGCAAAACGGTGTCCACAATACAGGTTCATTCAAGGTACGATTTTAGATTACAGCAAAAGGCTTTCAATATGAGCTTTTCTTCACAAGAACTCCAGAACGGTTTAAAGTAAATCTAACCACAAAGAAGGTTGCTATTCCCTTAACCTTCAGCACTTCCAACAGAAAGTAGCATTCTTAGTGGCAATAAACAAGTCAAAGAAAAGTAAGCGAGATAGAGGCACTATGTGCTCATTAATCTTATGTTCTAGTAGTCTCTAAATGAAACGGAACATCTTGACTTTTAGCATCATTGGATTGATGGCAGAACAGTGTTGGAAGAGCCTTGGCTGTGTGGTGAAGTTCGTTTAGGCCTAGTGAAATAAAGTGTCATCACACTGTATAGATGTAGGCAGGTGGTTTATTCATTAACAGGTTTTGGCCACCGGATCGGTCAGTCCCCAACAGCAAATGCCTACTCCAACATTCCAAAGAATCTCTTCTCCTGCAGTCTACGTTCTGTGTTCTACAGCCTTGCTGATGAGGATGTGGAACACAGAACTATCCTATACTTCACACATAAGATATTACACACCTCCCTTCCTTACACATCAAAACAGTGACATTGAAACTGTGCCTGTTATTCCTAAATTAACACAAAATTAAAATGATAACATGACACCCTGTGAAAGATGCTACTAACACCGGAAACTTGCTATACTAACAGAAGTTGCTGAACATGAAATACTACATTATACCAGATCCTATAAAATTACATACAATAAAATGTATAACTTGAGCATTGACTGGTGTAACACCGGATGGCACAAAAGTAGAAGAAATAAAAGTGGGTAGTTAACTCACATAACCCCTCAAATAGGAAGGTTTCCCACAAATGCGTTTTGCACGTTTAACCACTTCCTCGTGCATTACATTTCCCTTTTCTCTTGTGTTGTTCCTTCCATGGTTTATATTTCTATTACTTTCCTCAACACTCTTGTACGAATGATTACTACTCTAACAGACTACGTTGACATTTCACACCCTACCATCTGCTACCTTCACAGAACCATGAACTCTCTCCATCACTCGTATAGGCTCTGACCACTTTGGATGTCCACCTGCAGACACTTGGGGAAGCTTAATGCGAACCCAATCCCCCTGCTTTTACTTTACACACTTTTACAGGCTTCCTGACATCAAAATGGGATTTGTTCCTTACTTGCGTGTGGACTTTTTTATCCCCAACATCTCTAAAGTCAATGTCTCTTATTTCAGCTCTGCCTAACAAGGAGGGACAAACCCTTGTATTTGGTTTCCTACCCCTCAGCACCTCAAATGGCGATATACCCATGGTGGTATGCAGGGTAAATGTATGTGCCACAATGGCTTCTTCCACTGCCTTTTTCCAATCACCATTTCTTGCTAGAGCCCCTCTGATACTGTTCTTTATAACTTTGTTAAACCTCCCGACAATTCCATTAGTTTGGGACGATATATAGAACTGGTTTTATGCTCAATCCCATTTTCTCTGAGAAATGACTTCATCTCCTCAGATACCAACTGTACACCATTATCTGTAATAATCCTGGTGGGATAACCTTGCCTTTTAAAAATGACATCTAAAAATGAAATATCTTGTGAGCAAATATTTTTTACCCATTGGACTTCCACCCATCTGGATAGAATGTCAATGACCACCATACGAACTTCACGGTTCCTTCACTTCTCACTGGACCCACACTGTCGAAACCAAACACGTTCCCAAGGCATGCTGGGTAACGACACAACAGACATTGGTTCTTGTCTAGAAATGTACCCCTTGGCAGAATCGTAACACACGCAACATTCCCTTACAAGCCTCTACACCTCCAAATCTATGCCAGGCCACTAAAAAGCTTGTTTGACAAGTTGTTTGGTCTTTGTCATGTGACAGCTCCAATATTTCTTTTCTCACTCCCATGGGTGGAAAAACTTTGTCACCTCTCATAACAATTTTCTTTTTGTATGCAACTCATCAAATATGTGTCTAACACCTCCAGGGATCTCTCCTTTCCTGATCTCCTTGCCTTTTACACCACTCAACAGTAACTCTTTTGCTTTCCTTAACACCTCATCGGATGACATGGCTTGCAACCATTCCTCTTCTGAAATCTCTTCCTGATTGACATTAACTATTTGTTCATCATCGCCCTCATCATCAATACTGTCAATTACATTGGTTAATCTAGATAAACAATCAGCAGACTTGTTCTTGACACCGGGAACATACTCTACCTCCCAGTTATATTCTTGAAACCAGCGACCCATTTTCTAATCCCAGAAGAAACTTTGTCTAATCCCTTTATCATAAGAATTCCCTTAAGTGGTTTGTGATCTGAACTCACCACAAACTTAGTACCCCAAATAAATGTCTGAAACTTCTCAATAGACCACTTTACAGCCAACAACTCCTTCTCAATTGTAGAATAGTTGCATTCCGCTGCCCTCAACACTCTTGATATAAATGCGATGGGACATTCCACACCCCTTTCAGTCTGTGACAATACGGCCCCCAACCCACGATTACTGGCATCAGTAGTAATGATGCTTTTCTGGTTAGGATTAACTGCTTTCAAGGTAGGATCATTGTTCAACTCCATTTTGATCTTCCCAAACTCACATTCACACTGTTCATTACACTCATTTCACATTTTTTTCACCAATTTTCTCATATTAAATTAAAAGGTCTTACTCACTAGAACAGGAATTAATTTGGCATAAAACTCTGCCATTCCCAAAAATGAAACCAATTTTTCTTTACTAGTGGGACTGGGAAAGTAAACAATATTGTTTACTAATTCAATCTTTGGTCTGATGCCTTTGTCTGAAATTTCATGACCTAAATATTGTATACTACTCTATTGAACTTGCATTTGTCCCTACTACTGGTAAGACCAGCCTCTCTAAAAGTGTCTAAAACTCTGAGAATCCTACGGTCATGTTTTTCTTGGTTCCTCCCATACACCAGTACATCATCCTGGAAACATAAGACACCCTCCATATGATGGAATAGCTGATACATTATTCTTTGAAAAACAGCTGCAGCAGAAACTAGACCAAAAGGCATCCTTTTACACTGAAATAAACCTTCTGTCATGATGAAAGCTGCAAGATTTCTGGAACTGGGATGCAGTTTTATCTGGTGATGGGCAGACCTTAGATCTAAAGTGCTCATTATCTTGGCATCTTTGATTGTGCCCAACATCTCGGTTATGTTGGGCAATGGATGTCTGTCTGGAATAATGCACTTATTTACACATCTGAGGTCTATACAGTCTCAGTTTTCCATTTGGCTTGTGTACAAGGACCAAAGGAGAAACCCATTCTGATGCTTCAATCAATTCTTTCTATAACTCCCTGTGCTTCCATTTTCTTTAATTCCCCCATTTACTAAAGACCTGATGGTCAAGAGGAACAGGTCTAACTTGTTGGACTACTGGAACTATTATTTTTATTCAAATTTTATGATTGAAGTTCTTCAAAGTACCCAGTTCCTCACGGAATGCTGTTCCAGTAAAGTAGGTAGAATTTCTTGTTCCACGGCGTATACAGCCTCCTCAGCAGTGGGATCAAGCTTTATTTTGAGTCTCCTCTGGTGTGACTAACTGAGCAGTGGTAGTCTTTTTGAAACGTAGACTTTTCCTTTTGCCACTAGATCCTTGAATGTCATTACTGACCAAAACCACCCTTCTAACTCAATTCATTTGGCTCATCACATAGTTCATCAATAAATTCTGTGTTTTCTTGTTTTGTCCTGCAACAAACCGTGAGATGTCCCTTCCCATTACATCTCTTGCATACTTCCTTGATTGCAGGACAATTTTCACTACTCGCCAGATGGTTGGTACCATTACATCGGTAACATTTCCTTCGGGGTTGAAACTCTTTTTCTTTAAACCTTGTCATTTTCTTCTGTACATACATCAGATTCTTTCCAAATTGTTTTTTCTTGACTGTATTCCTGTTTTGAATAGACAGAACATCTGGGTCCTGCAATGTCTCTTGTTGTCAGTCTGTTCTTTTCTCTAGTTCTCTCACACATTTGTTTGTATGTTCAACTTCTTTCGTAACTCTAATAACTTCCTCTAGCGATGGAGTACCTTTTGACCATAATGCTTTCCCTTACCTTGCCGTCAAAACATTCCAGCATGAATTGGTCTCGTAATCTTTCATCCAAATTTATTCCAAATTCACATGAGGTTGCTAACCCTGCAGGTAATTGATCAATTGTTCCACTGTTTCTCCAGGCTCTTGTTTCCGTTTACCAAAATGATATCTCTCAAGAAGAATACTGACTGATTTCTCATAATGCAGATCAAGCATTTTAACACAATTTTCATACTCGGAGTCCTACTGACTGTTCTTCTGAGAGAGTAGGAAGATTCTCAAACTGTTCCTGTCCGTAGTTACCCAGACAATGTATTAAAATACATTTCTTCCTCTCATTTGCATAGTTCATGCCGTGAGCAGCAAGTACATATTGTTCAAAACGTTTCTTCCATTTTTTCCAGGGTATTACATCTCCTTTAGCGTCTAAGAAATAGTGTGGACGTGGTATTCCCTGCATGCTTGCGAAATCAATCCAATTGCTTATTGCAGAAGAGGAGGACTACACTTATTCATTCTGGGTAGTTGTTGTAACGCTCACCTGACTCCCACGGAGGCGCTGGCCTGGTTCGCGCTGCTGTGACCTCTTCTAAAGTGATGCGCAGGGTTCGGAAGACGGACTGGACCGGGCCCCCAAATCTGGCTTGTCTGGCTCGCAGAAGTATCCTTCTGTAGGCGAAAATAGGGGATTAACTGTCTGCGGGGTAATGCAATCGGCCTCCCACTTTCCCCTCTCACCCTCCTCGAAACCCTTCTGCGATTCCTCGTAGCGTCTCACCTTAGGGTCTGGAAGGACGAGCTCTCCATCCTGCTTCTGATGCAGGGGCGCGTTGGTATCCAGTTACTTCACTGGATTTTCGAATTGGTGAGAACCAAACTTGCTTGGCTTCCAGGTAAGTTTTTTTGATAAGAGGTTCCCCTTATGTCCATGCATTAATGTACTAATGCTAGTGTCTTTTTCCCCATAGGGGCCGGGGTACGTAATGCCGGGGAACAGGCACCGACCCGAGATGAGAGGTGAAATCCTTGTAGAAATCAGGTAAGTCTTTAATGAGCGTTTTTTGGTAATGTCTTTTCATTCGCTCATTAACGCTGATGTCTCTTTTTCCCCTTAGGGGCCGGAAATGCCAGGATGCGGCGCGGACCCGAAATGGAGAGGGAATGAATCAACAAGTAAGTCTTAACATGGAGATTTAGCTTTCCTTATTCCCTTCTCTCTCTCACCTTTTGTTCTGGTCTTTTTCTCCCTAGGCGCTGGGGCGTGACTGCGAATCCGGATGATCGCTGCTGAACATGGAGGCGCCCTGTAAAGGTGAGTGGAATGCGGCGCTGCAGCGATCGACGCAATGAGCTTTTAAATAAAAGTCTTCCTTTTCAGGATTGTCGGCGTGATGTCTCCAGGATGCGGTTTTAGCAGGTAAGGACTTTTCCTTCTTCTGTTCTCTTCTTCTCTTCCTTTGCAGGTGATCCAGGATGCTGGCAGGCGTGGCAGAAGTCAGGATGCAGGAGCAGACACGGTGAGCGTCCAGCTGCTAGATGCAGAACAACGCGAAGCACGTGTGGCTGTTCGGGTGGGGTTTAAATAGCCTTAGAAGAAGTTCCAGGTATGTATCCTTCCTCCAATCAGGTATGTATCCTTCCCCGACCACGCCGGATGGTAAATTAGTCGCACAGGTAAAGTAGTTCCTTTCAGGCCTCAAGGAGGCCGGGATCCTGCAGCATGGTCTGCATCAGGTAAGTGCACCCAAGCACTCCCATAATGAGCCTGGCGCCTATGGCGCCAGGACACTGCCCAAAGGGCCCCTATATGGGGTTGCTGGGTCCTTCCTTGGGGACTGGATGTCCGCTTTTGGGGATGCAGGGCTTGAACCGGCTCCCCGGGAGCGGGCATCATGACAGTTGTGCTCTTGTTTATTTCTCTTGTTTATGTTATTGTTGCAGGGTTCTTTCTTCTTGTTGCTGCTGGGCTGTTGGTTTAATTGGGCTGTGTTTATGTAGGGTTTGTTATTGCAATACCTGGTTGATTGGTCACTTGGTCTGTAATTTGTCCCAAAATGTGATCAGTCACGTGATGGTATTGCTATAAATTTGTATGCATAAAAGCGTTCAATTTCTCTGTGTAGATGCTGTTGTCACAGCACTTAGGTAAGTAGTTTATAAATGCGGTTGCTGAAGACCACGGTTTGTTTCAACTGATATCCTTATTGAAAGAGTAATGTAAATTTTGCTTGCTTAGTATTATCATGAGACAGTTACATTTCATTTGGTCCCATAGCCGCGTTGCCTCTTGATTGCGTGAGACAGGTACACTTCATTCAGTTTCGTAGCTGCGTTGCTAGGTAACCGATACACATTAGGCCTTCAAACAAAATGCACGTTGCTCTATATTTCTTTAGGTCCTTTACTCCGACGCTTTACGTTGCGCGTCTTATCTCACTGCAGGTTCAATTGTATACATAAGTGGCTCGCGCTGTGGAACACTGTGTGTCGGTGAGAATTTCTGTTTTGAAAGACGCGGTTTCGAATAATGCGGTCTGACGGAGTTACCCACAACTTTAATAATATCTTGACTTTGTATAAATAAACGCTGCGGCACGGCCTCAGAGTGACCGCCGATGTTCCCAACTATGTGCGGCATACATTGAAATTAAAATGTCTCATAGCCAGTGGAAGCATGCGCGCTTGACTCTTATGCTACGCTTTGCATTGTCACTTGCGGCTTACTGTTAGTGTCTTACTGTCATGGACACTTTGAAATCACAGTTCACGCTCTCTTCTCTTGCAATCTACGTTCTAAGTTCTACAGCCTTGCTGATGATGAGGTGGAACACATAACCATCCTATACTTCACACATAAGATAATACACCCAGCTCAACTCCTTTTTACATGGGGCTCCCTCATGGATGAGGTTAAAGGGTCCACCTGCAATAAGGCACACAAGCTACTTGAATGCGTACTCTTGTAACAAATTCTGCCTGCTGGTGCATGCCGTGGGTGCAGATTTATTTTCTCCCCTTTTCAGTTTCTATTGTAATCTTTTAACACCATGTCATTAGTGTGTATATAACGTCACTTCATGACAGCCCTGAAGACCTTTCCTTTTCAGCCGATGTGTATGAACTATTGCAGGGACCAAAACGTGCACTCGCCATTGGCTAGTGATAACTGACCCATGTTGAGTAGGAAACTGTGTGCTGTGTGTAGAATGGAGGTAGCGAGTGATTGATGGCTCGCTAGTAGCTTGCAACTTGAGATTCTTACCCTTGGATTACTACAATGTCCAATTTATTGGTGTACAGTAGTTTTCCCTGTTTTCACTCTTCTCTGGACTACTTGCATTGATTAATCAGAAAGAAAATGAAAGCTGCCAAGTTAGCCCTGGTATGGGAGAGACACCATCAATGTCACAGGATGTGAAATGCTACAAACTGATGGAAAAATGCAGCCAGGGGTAAAGCAGGAATAGGCAATCCTGGTAGACGTCCGGATGGGAGCCTTCCAGAAGGAACCAGGACATGTGATCAACAAGGTAAAGACCTCTGTGTCAACAACAGACTTGCTGGTACACCAGCATGAACTGGACAGGGGAGGGAGACCTCCTCCCTCGGACTAGTCATTACGCTTAATTTTTCACAAGGTACACTATGCTTTCGGTTGCGTCACCAGGGCTTGATCAACAAATGCGTAGGTCTGGTGGGTGGGTCAGGTTGTTGCACGATTGTTACGGTAGATTAAGCATGTAGCCCTGTTGATCGTTCTGCAAAACAAAGCAGTCTGTTTTTGCTACTTCACAAGAACGATTGTGGGTGCTCTATTTCTCCGACAATAGAAATGTGCCTGCACTTACCTCTAGGAGGGCCGGGAGGTGCACCAGTACAGAGGTGTGACTTCACCAGAACTATCGACTCTTAGTCTATAGTCTTCTTTTCACCAAACTTTAGGGACAATTCATCCTGCATGCAATAAAAGGTCCTTTTTTGAGCAAAGACAGGTGCATGCACAACCTCAGCCCACCTCTCCAAACGTTGCTCTAGGCTTCGCCGCTCAAATACATTTTTGCCTGCCTAGGCTGTACTTACTTACTACGTTTCAGAGTGGGAGGATGGCGATGTATGGAGGAATAGGGACTATGGAGAAACACGTTAGACATCCCAATTAGTAACTTTTCATTACTCCTAAATCCTGTCGCCTTTTTTTCCATATTATTGGGTGATTCCACAGCACTGAATACAGTCAGAAGGATGACCCTGGAAAGGACTTCGACAAACAAATTCTGTGTAGCATTGCCCGGTCAAACTTTGCATCTGCTCTGAACGTCCATCCAAGCCGTGATGCTTGCAGAATGCTTACAAAGGCCCAAATGGCTTGTTTTGCAACAATAGAATAGGACGCTTGAAAGCCACTCATGCACGGACAAAAAGCCCTTCAGGAAGGTCAAGATTTGAAACCGAGTAACAATCTACAAAGTCCCTCTCCAAAGCTTGAAAGACTTCTTTCCTGTCCATGTTAAAACTGGAGGCCCGGATGCACACCAAAGCACTGCTAGACACTTTGTCGAGCAGTGACGACCGGCAAATTTTAAAGTTTTTTGCTGTATCGGGGCATCCCAAAGGTCATGACCTGGAGATATCCCAGATGGCACCCCACTCCAGGCAGCAGTGAGCCGTGGTAATGGTCACAAAAGGGGTAGTCTTTTCGAAGAGGACTCTTTCCTGAAAACTGTTTCAAAACCACCACAGAAGATTGAGGGAAATTTTCAGCAGTATACAAGATGTTGGACTAAGGGTCCACAGGCTGCAACCGTGTGACTCTAAAATTCTGTGCTCAAGGCGTCTTTATTTGGGCAATAAGAATAATCGAGACACAGTATGTCATAAACCACCAGGACGATATTGATGTCTATCTAGGAATGTCATGGCTCGAATACCTGAAACCATGTGACGTCCAAAAGATCATGCCAAGTTAGGGTACCACCACAAGCCTACGTGAATCAGCTCCTAAGTGGCCAAACAATTGACTAAGTGAAACAACTGATGAAGGAGTTAACACTGGTCCCATTTAGTGAGTCTCAAAATGAAGAACTAGTACACATTTAACGCAATTCCACAGGGGCGAGGCTTGCATCACTGCATACCACTTAAAAATAAACAATTGACTGCCAACTAATGTTTAGACATAAGGTATACAGCGAGTTGTTAGAAACAGTGCTCCCCTACAACTATTTAACCAAATAGTTGGTCTCTATTTTATCAATTAATCAAACCAGCAGCACCTGTTCTAAAGAGGCTGTAACACAGCAATCACATATAAACCTATCAATCAAAAACCATTGTTCTTGGCGCGCTCTGTTAATAAAACATAGTCACCTGTATAAGCTGTATCTAACAGTTTTATTTTGTGCTTTAAAAAGTGCATTTACAGTGTCCCCTGACAAGTGCATTTGTGGGTACATTATATTGATGATTAGCTGATATACCCCAGTGTTGCCCGCGCTTTTATTCCCTCATACGTAGTTAACTCTGCACAATTTGGTGCAGATTGGTGAACCGTTGTGGAATTGTGTAGGGAACATATGTGAAGCCACAAACCCAAACCCACATTTTCACTTTTGCTGAAATCCGAGGAAAGGGGTGCGGTATCCAGGTGTCATGTATCCAGTAATGCCCGGGCGGTCCCAACAGGTGACTGCACAATTTCATGCAGATTGGTGAAACAGTGTGCAATTGTATAGGGAAGATACGCAAAGCCACAAATCCACACATTTTCACTTTTAGATATAAAGATAGATATTCTGCTAATTTGGAACGGAATTGAGGATGAGCTAATCTTATATAACAATGAGATATGCACCAGGACTTTCAGAAAAGAAACGGAGTTGAATGCTGCCCTACATTCAGGTAGTTGCCACTAAAAAAGCATGATTGAAAACATTCCAAATGGAGAATTATTACGAGGAAAACGGAATTGCAGTAGGGAAACAATACTATCAGAATGAAACCAGTATTATCAAAAAAAGATTTTTGGAAAGAGGCTTCTCTACTAAAAATACCAGAAGCCAAAAGACGAGCAGATAGTCTGGATAGAACATAATTTCTCACCCCAAATGTGAAGTTAGATAAGAACGTTAACAAGACCAGGAGAATTACCAGATTTGCAAAAAACAATGGGATCTATACAATTTTCAAGAAACATTAGCCCATTTTTCTTGTAGAAGATGAAGATCTGAGGAATAACATCTCAGAGAACAGAATTTGTTTCCACAAAAGAACCAGCTTTGAAGACCAAAATTAGTCCCAGTTTCATGAGTAACAAAAAAACATGTTCAAACAGGTGTGCTAACTGGACTTAACTGTTCAATGTGCAAGCATGCTCTAAGCAACATATTACCAAGGGTAATCTGAGTGTGTTAATCCAAAACCTGATTGTCACATGAAATTCATTTTTTATACTGTTGTACGTGCATGCAACAAATTGTATGTGGGGTTAACTATTCCTGAAGATTCAGGATAAGGGAACACCCGACCATGACAAATATTTCAGACCAGAGACTACCATTACAAGAGTATTGGGCACATGAACATCAAATGGACAGCAAATCACAGATAAAAGTTTATTGGCGATACCAAATAATGACCGATGGGGTGATTGAAAATTGATCCAGAGACAGGAAGAGGCTAGACTGATGTGCAGTCTCAGAAGTACGACCCAAGGCCTCAACAAGGACAATGAACTGCAGGTTTTTCTGCAATTAAGTGACACTAATGTGAAGATTGGACCGAGATAAGGTGCATCCATACAATCACAATAAGGGCATGGACAGATCTATTTCAATATGTACTGCCACAACACTGCAGGATAATAATGGCCTTATAATGCCATATAGACACGGAACAATGCACGGTGCACATGAAGTTGGAACTTATATAACAGGGTCAATCACTCATTCCTACCTTGGAATGATTCAGTAATGTATAACATAGCAATTATGATATGAGCACAACAAAATACGTGTATACATGTGCCAGAATATGGGCATCAGGATTGTGAAATGAATACTGTTTTGGCTCACCTCCAGGTTACGCATTTATTGTATTAAACGGTCTACTGAATACAGGTTAAGGAGTAAAGAGTGTTTCAAATACACCTATACACGGAAAGTATAAATGGGACAGAAAGGTTGGTTCATTGCCTAAAATTTCGTCAAGATAAATGAGGGGTTAAAATGTTGCTCAGTGTACTGCAGCCGTCAATGTTCCAGTACTCCCAGCCTGTATCTATATGGGACTAATGTAGACTGCCTATGTGTTTTTTTTTTTTTAACACACATGAATTGGTAAAAGCGATTTTGCATTTGAAAATTTGAAATTGACCAAACAAGTGTTTCCAGTTACTCGCGTGCAGAGGTACAATCGATGTAGAACAAATAGGACACTTGTTAGAAAACATTTGTAACAAATACATATTTACACTCCTTACGACACACATACATGGTTTTATGAGAAGGCGACATGCGTTATCAATTGAGCAAAGGCAATGCTGTACGCACACTTATAGGATTGCTTCATTTCAAGTAAACATAATGTCACACGAATATGATATCACGCCATGCAGATCATGACGTGATATAATTATCACTTTCAAAAATGGCAGCGATCCACCACATGAAACGCAGCCCCATTTTTGAAATAACCAATGTATTTCATACATACAGGTAAGAACTTGGGGCGTGGATATTGCGTTTCGCAATAAACCTGTACTACTCCACCCTAGCAGTGTTTGGGTATTGACAAAGTTATATCTGTACCCGCAGAAAATGAGGTCAGATATTACTCACCCAGCTCGAATATTGCAAAGCACATGCAATGTGTGCCTGACCAAAACTGTCATTGGGATTTCTTTGAAAACTGTAAGATACTGGATTTACAAGCTATGCATGTCTAGCAGTCATCATATCCTTAGACAGAACAATTATATAAAGTCATTAGAAGAATAATACAAAAAGGCTTTTGTTTGTAGGTAAACATACCAATATGAATCAAGGAGTTGTTTGGATACAAAGGAGTGAATGCGATATTGATGACACTTCATGATTAAAAAAAAATAATAATTTAATTTTTTTTTAATTATTTTAACCAACAACAAACAAGTCCAGCAGTGCATGTCACAGATATTAAGCATCACATACATTTCCATAAAATGGCCACTGTTCTCCCTGTACCCTCCCCCCCTTAACTCAAGCTTACTTTCCATCGCTTTCCATTTTAGTTCCTTCTAGAGATTCTTCCTCGTCTGTATTACCAGAGGAGTCCTGATCATCTAGGCGTCCTTGGGTGGACCCGTTCAGTGTGGCTACTAGGTGTCTCCAGGCCATTAGGGTTTTCCTCCTCCCCTCCTCTGTTGGCCGCCTCATACCACACCACTGTTTCGCGTCCGCCCATTTCTGGAGATCATGCCACCACACCTCTATTTTGGGTCTATGGATCGCCTTCCAGCCCATAACAATTCTATGCTTGGCCAGTATATAGGCCAGGTCCTTCAGTTTGCTCACGTGTCTCAGGTTGCGAGGCCTTACAAAGCCGCCCACCATACAAGCCCATACAGATTCCACATCCAACCGAATCCCTTCCTCAGTTAACCGGTGGGTGACTTCGCCCCAGAATTTCCGAATCTCCTGGCATGCCCAGAACATATGTACCATCCCCGCGTTCATCCCCCACATTTAGGGCACGATTGTGTTTGTGTTCTTAAATCTGGCGACTCTCTGGAAGGGGGGGGGGGGTCATGAACGCTCTATGAGTTACGTACAGTTGGATCTGCTGCAACCTCACATTTCTGGACACCTTTTTGTGATATATTTGGGCCCTTTCCCATAGCCCATCATGCACAGGCGCCCCCACTTCATCCTCCCAATCCCGTCTCAACTGGGTCAACTCCTTTCCCACCCTAGACATCAAGAGTTCATAAATTCGGGAGACTTCATGTCCTCCTTCCAAAATATCATACATTGTTTCTACAGCTTCGTCGGGCTGATCCGCAAGCACTGATTCAGGCCATGACTCTCTCACCCTCTGTACCTCTCTGGTATAAGTAATATATTGCCCCGGGTGTAGTCCAATTTCATCTACTAGTTCTACAAATTCCATTGCTTTCCCTTCTTTCCATAGGTCTCCCAATGTAGCTATACCAACCGGTTCCCAATGCTTGCAAATCATCTTCCTTTGTTGCTCGTCCACAACCACCAATGCCACCAGTGGCATCTGCGCGGAACATGTGGTCGTGTTCTCCATACCCCAGCAAGCTCTACGCCAGACCCCCCCCCCACCCTAGTACCAACAGCCTTCAAACGCCCCCTCAATTCTGGTTTAGGCACCCATATCATCTCTTTCAAGAAAAACAGGGCGCATTCAGATCTTAATAATCTGGACTCCGCTGTGGGGTCTTCCGTCAGCCACTTCGCCAGATACTGTAGTTGGCTGGCCAGGTGGTAGAAAAGTTGGGCAGTTTTATACCCCCTCTATCATACGCGTTTTTCAATTTCCATAAGGCTATCCTGTTCCTGGTGTTGTGCCAGATAAAGCCTCTGCATAGGCTTTGTAATTTACCAAAGAAACGCTTGGGTATCATAAAGGGGACATTCACAAAAAAGTGTAGTAGCCTGGGCAGTGCGACCATCTTCAACAGCGCCACCCTCCCTACCATGGCCAGGGGGAGCTTCACCCAGAATCTCATGCTATTCTCCAAATGTGTTACTGCCCTCTCCGTGTTATATGTATGTTCATCTTCCACTTTGTGATAAATGTCTACCAATACTTGTCACCATTTCCTCAGTGGACTGTGTCACCCTGTCAGCAACCTAGACTACTCACTGCAAAGAACAAGGATACCCAAGCTGTACATACCACTCTGCCTACCAAATGCTTGCAATTTTGAAAGTAGATTGTGGCTACTACATGTATGTTAAACTGGAAACATTCTGTATGTAACCCTCATACGATAACGAAGATATATGCAACTTCCGCCATGACACCCAAGGGTTTGGGCGTGTAACCAAATGTAACAAATAAATAATACATAAATAAAGTATCTAAAAGGTTCTCGTCTCCTAGGGTATTTGTAATACTGGTAGGTTCTCCTGCGGGATCCCTGTATTACCCAGAGGGAACAGGTTCGATTTCGTGGGATTAACTGCGATCCCAGAGAGCGACGCAAATCGCTCCATTACTTCCAAGATGTATTGCAGATTCTTCTCTAGATATCTCAGGTATAGCAGTATATCATCGTCATACAGTGATCTGAGATGTGGTCCCCCCTTCGTATAAATTTCCACCGTTTCATTTTGTTGTCTCAAATAGATCGCCAGGGGTTCTAAATGCGAGGATGTACAGCATCGGGGACCAGGGGCAGCCCAGTCAGGTGCCCCTACTAAGCTGCCATTTATCCGAAATAGTAGCCCCCGTCTTGACCCTAGCTAGTGGGGAGCTGTACATCAATTTAACCCATTTTAGGTACCCGGGCCCTATTCCGTACTCTTTCAGGGCTGCCATCAGCCAAGGCCATCTGACTGAGTCAAAGGCCTTCACCAGATCTAGTGAGGCAATTGCTACTTCTTGCGTGTCTCCTTCTGATTGTTCTATGACATGGTGAAGCCTTCTAAGATTGTCAGATATGCTTCTATGTGGCACATATCCAGTCTGATCCGGATGTATGAGTTTATCTATGACCTGCCTCAGTCTGTTTGCCAGCACCGCCGTAAGAATCTTGCTATCCTGATTTGGCATGGATAGCGGTCTGAATGACCCGCAATCCGTGCTAGGTTTGTTGGGCTTGAGGAGCGGGATAATGATTGCCTCTCTAAGGGATTCCGGCAATCTCCCTGCCTCCCATGCCTCATTTAGCATATCCAGTAAGGGGGGGAGGGGGGATGGGGGGAGCACCTACGTCCCGTACATTTTGTAAAACTCATTAGGGAGTCCATCAGCTCCCGGGGTCTAGCAGGTAGGTAGCTGCTTGACTACTGCTTCCAATTCCTCCAGTGTGATTGGGGCATCTAGGTTGGCTCTCACTCTTCCTCACTCAGCTTCGGTAAGCCTATATCCTTTAATGTTTCGACTATCTCGCTCCATTCCCCCCTCCCCCCTTTTATATCTCCATACAATTGTTGGTAGAACTCGAGGAACCCATTATTCACTCCCTCTTGGGTGTCTAGTATTTGGCCATTTGTCCTTTTTATTGCTCCGATGGCTTGTCTGGGCATCTCTTTTTTATATAGCCATGCCGGCCTCCCTGGCTTGTCCCCTCCCGCATGTTGCCTTTCCGTGTACTTCTTATAGTTTAAGTTACATAGCCTCTCCCAGTGTCCCCCACATGCCTGCTGTAATTTACTAATGGCTTCGGCAACCTCCGGGGAGCTGTCCCCCTTATTCATGATTGCTTCTAATCCCACTTCGGCTTTATGTAGTTCTCAGATTATTCTGCCTTGGAGCCCTTTGGATTTTGATATGGCTGACCCCCTCACCACCACCTTAAACGCCTCCCACAGAGGGCCCGCCGAGTCTACAATTCCAGTGTTCTTTTCAAAGTATTCTACGATATCCTCCCTAAGGTCCTCTCTGAACACTATCTTTCAGTGCCTCAGCTCTGAGCCGCCATGTGGGGATCTTAGCTCTGGGGGGCAAATGTTGCCATATTAAGATCAGTGGGGAGTGGTCTAAGAGGACCCTCGCTTTGTATTCCGCCAACACTATCTTCCCAGTCATCTCAGTAGAAAGTAACATATAATCCAGCCTTGTGTACAAGTTTTGTGGAGCCGCGTAGTGCGAGTAATGTCTATTTTGTGGGTGATGCAATCTCCATATGTCTTCTAGTTGAGGGTCGCCCACCAGGTTCCTCAGTGTTTTGGCAGCGGGGTGGGTTTATTTCCCATCCGATCTATCCATCCCTGGGTCCAGCGTACAGTTAAAGTCACCCCTCCCCCCATATAACTACTACTCCCAGGTACAGGCTGACTTTGCCATACAGGGTCTTGAAATAAGCAACAGTATCTTGGTTGGGGGCATATGTGTTGATAATGCACACCTCTTTATTTTCAATGAATCCCCTTATCACCACCATCCTCCCGTCTGAATCCTCTGTGGACTGTATTAGCTGAAAAGGTACATGCGGAGCAATCCAGGTAATTACCCCCCCTAGCGTATGTTGAATATGTTGCCCCAATTGGGGTCCCCTTCCATTTTCCCCTCATCAACTCCCGTTTGTCCTTCATGAGGTGGGTTTCTTGTAATAGAGCTAGATCTACCTTCTGCCTCCTCAAGTACATCATAATATTGTTGCTTTTAAAATAACTGTTGAGCCCTCTAACATTCCAGGTTACTATCTTAAGGTCTCCCATTTTCAGCCGTATCCTGTCCCCCCTCTATCCCTTCTCATCATTCGCGTCACGCGCAATAGCGCATGGGTGTAAGCTCGTACCCCAAGTAATTCCACTGCAAATCCCCCAACACTCCTCCTGCCGCCCGCCCTCCCTGTCCCCAACTGTTGCCCATTCTCCATCTTTGGATCTCAGGCGACCCTGCATTTGGTCCCATCTCGGCTTTCCGGTACTAGGAACTCAGCAGGAGGTTACCACCCTATCTAAACTAACTATTGGGGTGTGATAGTGGGTCCGTTGTATCTCCTGCACTCGTGCCTCATTATATTAAGTACGCCCGCATTCTTTAACTTACGACCTGACTCTTCTCCCAGTGTATATGCTCATTCTTATATTCTAGTCCCAATGTCATGGTTATACAGCACCTCAGCTACTGGAACCACTGCTTCACTTCTCTGTTCCGTCCTCCTTCTGCGTGTCTATCCCAGAAGGGCAATTCTGTCCATCCAGCCACTCCGTCGCATCCTCCGGGGTGTCGAAAAAAAGGGCCCTGTTCTTGTGAAACTCAGTTTTGCCAGGTACATCAGCATGTACTTAAAGCCCGCCTCTCGCAACCTCTTCTTCACTGTCCCATAGTTCAGCCACCTTCTCTGCACTAGGAGAGTGTAGTCCGGGTATGCTGAAATAGGCACAGATGCCCTTAGTATTGTGCCCCCTTTTCGGAAGAATTCCAGGATCTTCTCCCTGTGTGAGTAGTTTAAAAGGTTGGCAATTATCGGTCTCAGTGGGGCTCCCGGCGGAGGCTTCCTTGTCAGGGATCTATGCGCTCTTTCCACTGCAAACCCCTAGGTGAGTGCCCCCTTCCCTCTATTTCTTGCAATAGCATGGTCTCAATGTAATCAGTGGGGATTGGTCCCTCTTCTCCCTCCGGGAGCCCCACGATGCGCATGTTGTTTTTTCAGGCTTGTCCTTCCGCTTCCTCTGCTCTGTATTCCAGGTTGTTCACTTGTTGCCGTAGTATGTGGATCTCCGAGGCAAGTGATGTGCAGGCAGCTGTGCTTAAGTATGCTTCCTTCTCCAGCTCGCCTAAGCGCTCTGCTATTTTCTTTACGTCTTGTCTCAGTAGGTTAACATCCTCCAATTTTCAGGTCCGCAATCGCGTCCCGGATCTGTTGATCATTTCGTGCTGGTACCGTGTGTCTGTTTGCGGGTTCTTTTCTCTTTTTCTGCCTCCATCGGAGGGCTGAGGTGTTTTTGTGAATTCCTCCATTGTTGGTGGTTTCCCTTTTGTTCTGTGTACCTTGGACGCCATCCTAGTATCACCTTGTGTGGAGCTCACCGTTGTTGCGGACCGTCTAGTGCACAGATCTATTGGAAGTTGCCACCAGGGCATGCTAGATGCAGGATACGTCTTCAGATGTCAGTGTGCCGTCGGATGCTCTGGTTAGCTGTATGGGCCCAGGATCTGCAGTCTCTTGCCGTGCCTCTTGGGCTTGGTATTGGGCTCTGCGCCTCCTTTATCTGGGTTATTCCTCTCAAGTTATTTTAGCTATTGGTGGTTGTGTGCTCTATGAAGTCATTCTGTGCACTTCTCGTGCTTAATTGGCACTGGGCTGTGCCTATTTTAGCTGGGCCCTGTGCGCTCATATGGGCATTGCAGGCTCCCCCTCGCCCCCCAGGGGAGCTCCTCACAGTCTTGATACAGGGCGTTACTCAGTCTGCCTCTTTGCCATGCTCCGTTGGTCAGACCAGAGGTTTCTACAGCCTAGTGATCAGGTGTATGTCTGCATGCTGACCTGTAGGTCCAGTGCCCGCCGTGTCATCTTGGCCAGGCTTCTGTGCAAATCTTGAACCAGCGTGCAATTACTTTCCAGTTGCTGTTTCATGCCGGAAACCAGGCTATGTTGTGCATTAGCTCCTCTTTTATCACATGCAAGCCTATTCTTCAATACCTGCAACTGTCAATTTCGTTTGTGATGGAAGGAATACTCTTTTCTGTAATGCCTGTTATTACGACACAACAGTCATTCACTGCAACATCGACCTCTTTTAGGTCCAAAAGGATTCCACTGTACTAATGACTGTTTGCACCTCGCATGAATGCGGTTGGGCCGCCCACCCAATTCTGTGGTCCTGCTGCCTTACTGGGTGTGTCTGCGGAGCTCCGAGCCTCCAATTCCCGTGTCCATGAAGAACACGCTCCAATGCACTTACATTCCACACTGATTACCGCAGGCATCCCCCCCCACGACTGTCATCATAAGTCTGATCTCGAACTGTAAAACAGCTGTGGCAGTTCGCTGCCCCTCACTTAGCCTTAGAGATCTGGCTGGCCTTTTCTGTGTGCGCGGCGTGCTTTAAGTTCGCTCACTTTTCTTCGTCCTCGTTCTGCAGCTCTGTGTGGCTTCCTGGCTTTCCACATGAGCGGGCTTCACTTTATGCCTAGTACCCTACCAGTCAGGGTCTGCCCAGTTCTTCTCCGCAGTCATCTGTGATCCGCTGCGGGAATGATAGTTGCGCAGAGGTCCTTTCAATTATTACCCTCGAGCCTCTTCACTGGCGACTTGCTGTAAAGAGCATGTTTCGTTCTGATGGCGTACACGTTCCACCGCCGGGGCTCCGCATACTGCAGCTCAAGTCTGTTCCGGGCCTGCAATGGTATGTGACCCCCACCGGCTCAGCGGTGTGCACCATGTTCATTTTAGCAGCAGGCGCCCACTATACTGCTCACGCTACCATCCGATCCCTGCATGGATCACCACAGTCCTTTGTTCTACATGCTAAGACGGCCGCCATTTTCTTCAGAAGTCGCCGCAGTCCGCGCTTGCTACATTTTGTATCGTAACTTTTTGCCATGGCCCGGTCCTTGACAAAAGCCTTCCAGCTGTTCCACATGATTTCACCCAGCTTGCAATGTCTTCTTATGGCTCATGCATCAGTTTAGGCATATGTATGCCACAGGATCTTGACAGGATCAGCAGGAGACAGTCCACCCCACGTCCTATCTCATGGCTGCTTAGCCAAGCCCCCTATGACACTTCATGATTGATTACACTTTTTGCTCAGAAGGGAACTGTAAGGTGAACACTATGCCATTAACTAGACACATGTAACAGCACTTTGGTCAGAGTACAACTGAGTAATGACACGGTTTTTGCATATTGATGCATACATTAGGCAGTAAAGGCAAAGCGAAATCGGGCATTGCTATAGCAGTTTTGCTCATTTCATTGTAGCTTACTTTTGACTTGCCAAAAGACGTTGAGGGAGATACATATCCAAATGAACAAGTTCTGATAGATAGGTAAGAACATGGGCATCCACAATAATATTAATCAGATCACACAAACTCACTATTCAGGAGCAGCACTGGTCAAATATGGTTGCACAGCTTTCTAAATACAATAATTACACACAGTGACACAGTGGTTGCTGGGCACTGGGTGTTACTGGTGTTTTCTGGGCAATTTAACAGCACGGTATGTATTTAGATATTTAAAATAAATTGTTGGGCATTTGGACTTTGCACAGGTTATTTCTTGCTTTTCTCTCTCCTCGCCCCCTTTTTCTGTTACCCTTCTATCTTTAGAGCACATGCGCTTAGGTGGATTTTGTGTGCATCAATCATTTGAATCAAAACTACAATTCAAATGGACTATGTATAATGTTTTGAGCTTATGTTGCGATACCTGTAAGAGGAGCAGGTATTTGCCCTAGACAAAGCCCATAAGTGGTGAGAAATTAGCACATGCACCAGTGGGTGAATCTTGGCTTTAGGGTAGGGCACAAGGTGAATGTTCCATAGCATCAAGAGACCGTGTAAATAACCTTTAAAAACACAAAATAAATCTGTTATATATAGCTTACATAGTTGACTTCAGTTTTATTAACAAATCATACCAAGACCAATGTTTTTTTATTCTAATGTTTAGAATTATTTCAAAAGATATGGCATTCTCTGGCCACACAAGTAGCCCTATCTGGGCAGTTGCAGAGCTTCTGAAGGTGGAATAATTTAATAATAGTAAGTAAGCGGAGAAATGACAGGACATCATAATCTTTCACAGTCTACAACACTTAAAGCAGTTCTGGATGGTTCATGGAATATTAGACTTTTTTTCTGCCTAATATAGCCTAATTGTAAAAGAGATACATGTACTCCAAAAGAACACACCAAGTAGTCACTGTTTGATAGACAAGTGCAGGCAGATTAAGTGAAAGCAATGACTGCTCCAGACAGGAGAGTGAATGAGTATATACATTCACAGACCCATGCTATTTCAGGAAGGTCCTATTGAAGAGTTAGGGATATATGCTGTACTGTGGTGGACATTAGGAAAAAAAGCATATGGGTTCACACTAGCTGCAGCTCCTATTGTATTAATCAGCACATTAAAGGTGACAGGCTTTAAATAATTGGGGACTTACCTAAACCTATTTTACCCTGGGCACTCCTGGAAGGTTTGGGGACTGAAAGGGTCAAATTAAAGTGTTTCTGGCATTGGTAAAGCAGTATTTGTAAAAGCAGTTTCAGCTTGCTACTAGAGCAGTGGGTGCAAGTATGTCAACAAATTGTATTTTGCTGCGTAACTTAGACCAGCATTTCTGGTAATTCTACATCCAAATGCATTATCACGATGCTCCAGGTAGTATGAAGATATGTAGAAAAGCTTCAAAGAAAGCTGCTTGCGATATACCAACATTTATGGGAATGGTTTACAAGACTCACCTTTATTCTCTTGCTGTAAAACCCGGATCTGCCGGTTTTCTTGTTGGATTCCTAACACTAGAGTAGACCTTGGACGATGTCTTGCCACCTCATTAAGCTCTTGAATTTCTTCTTGGTACTGGTAACCAAGAGAGAAAAAATAAGTGTAAACATCTAAAAGGCTGTATAGTAAGTACAAGGATGTTTAAACAAAGTCCCACATGATTAGTGGTAGGTTGCAACCTCCATGAAATTGGTTTGAATATATTGTGTCACACAAAGGTAATTCTATCTATTTCACTTATTAAATCAGGAAAACATATGGCACATTTAGCAAAATGGCTCAGAGTGCACAATTAGTCTTAAATTAGAAGGAAAACTATGAGGAAAACTAAACTATCAACCAAACGTAATAAAACATGTTTTTATTGTAACATTTGGCTCAGAAAATTGCAAATGGAAGGGAAAGAAACATTACTTTGCTGTAATCTTAGTTCTCCAGCAAACTTCCTCTACACAATTTATAAACAGTAAAAATGTGCATCCAAAAGGAGAAACCAATTGCTGTACATTACTTACAAGTTCATTCTTTTTATTAGTGATATTTAGGTTTAAAGTCTCAAGCTCTAATACTTTTCATTGCATTTGAAGGTTATAAGCCGTTCTACATACATGTTTAGGATAAAGCCATTATAGATATATTTAGGATAAATTGTGCACAATTTCTTGTGAAATATACCAAAGCACTCAGATTGTTACCATTGATTCTAGACGTGGGCACTTCCTTGCATTTACCTCACATAGATCATCCAATTATCTGAAAATAAAGAGAGTGTAAAGACTCATCCCCAACACATATCGTGCAATTGCACTTGGTGCTTTTCCAAGGCTTGTGCTTTTTTGTATTAATATGTTAAGTAACCCATTTGTGATAGCATCATATCTACAAAAGAAAAAGTTACAACGTAGTGACCAATGTACTCCCATAGTCCCCTTTTCTCCACTTTTGTGGGATATTCCGTCCTTCGCGATGTGACTGGGGCACTTTTTTGGTAGAATCCCCACCAAAATATTTTTTTATTTTTAAAACAGGGCCAAGCATTAAGCTTGAATCCACAGCTCTGCGTCCAACATCCCGATTAAATATCATCCCCTCATTCAGCACGACAGAACGAAGCGAGACAAGTGCTCCATTACTTATAGCAGCAAAATTAAATCAGCGGACTTTCAGAACCAACACCTAAAAACGTAGATTGGGCAGCTGAGGTCCGCGGCATGTGCAGATGCCGGAGATCCTGAGCAGTGTTGGCAGCCAGGTGGGTGCTGGGGCACCCAAGCGGATGGGGTCTGAAAGATGCTCCTGAAGGTAAGGCGGGTGACACGTTTTGCAGGGAATGTGCCAGAACAGCCGAATATTGGGGGACATGGTCCCATAGGGGCTTTTTGTGTCTCTTGAGGACTTTTCCCATAAGTTGAGGTGGGGAGAGAGTGTCCCCCTTCGGGTGCTGCAGTACTATCGAATGAAGGCGGCGTTCCGTAGACAATGGCCCTCTTTTCCTAGTATGCCAGAGACACCTGAGTGCAATTGTGAACGCAGATGGAACTAGGTGCAGTGTGTCCAGATTATACAGCCTACTTCAGATTCACCTTAAGTCGAGAAACAGGAGAGCTAAATGGGAAGGATTTGAGGTTAACATTGGAGGAGGATAAATGGAGTAGATGTCTGTTGACAAAAACAGGCTCATTCAATGCAGGTCTCCGGCTGCAACAGTTTAAGATACTTAACCATTTACTCTATTACTCTGGGGCGATTGGCTACATTTTCCCCAGGTGCGAGCGGAGACTGTGGGAAATGCGGCAAAATACAGGCTGACTCATTCCACATGTATTGGAAGTGCCACCCGATCCAAACATTCTGGGGCAAAATGCAGGTATAGCGGATGCAATGTTGCATATCCCACCATCACTAAGCCGCTTAAATACTTGCAAGGGGATGTTGGTAAGTCTCAGTTGCTACATGTCTCTACTTTAACACTGCACGTGCTAGAGCAAAGAAATGTACACATAAGCACTGGAAATCAAAATATGCCCCTAGCAGTGAGGAATGGTTGCGTGATTGGGCATTCACTAATGAAAGGGAGGAGGGATAGGTGCTCACTACCACAGCTACATGTAGGCCCAAAGACATTTGGAATATGCTCAGACTATACTTGGCAGATGCCAGCTCTGATGGGGCGGGTGGATGGGCAACGCCTCATAATGAGCTGGTCAATGGAATGTGTACTGTAATTCTTTGTGACTGTACCAAATTGGCTAGTTTTGCATATCGATATCTTGTCATGGTGTGAAAACAAGAACACACTGTACTGCCGTACATGCCGCTTGTTGTTAAGACTGTCTTATAAAGGGTAAGAAAATGGATTAAACTCATCTAATTAAAAGAGGTTTCTGAGGACCGCTTGACCAAACTGAGCATCAGCTTTAGAGCAGAGGTCGAGACAAGGTTTGTACAACGCTGACAGGGAAGCTCAAGTGGCCACCTTGGCGATGGTTTCCCAGGGAACGTACTTCCGGAAAGCCACATAGGCTGCTTCACCCTGCACTAGATGTGCGTAAATGCCTTTGAAGACCTGCAGGCCTTGTACTATGTGGGCTTCCGTGATGCAGTAAACAACCCAGTGGGAAATTGTGGCCTTGAGGCCTGGGTTCCTTTTTTGGCATTTCCAATGTCACAAAAAGGTAAGAGGTTATAAAGTCTTTTGTCCCATCAAGATAGAACTTGAGAGCTCTCCCTACATCTGTATGTAGGACCTGTTCGGCATCCGATGAGGGGTCACCAAAAAACACAAGGTGATCAGATTAGTTCATATGTATTAGGCAAGATTGTATGCAGTACCCTTTGGGTGCACTACAGCAACCCTGACCTCCTGTTAATAGGAACCCAACCATTGGTATAAGTCTGCACTACACAGGTTGGTAGCATGTTGAGCAGCCAGACTTATCTCAAGAGGGGTAAACGTGAGCTGTAGGGGAGTTACACAGAGATTCACAGTGACAAGTATTCAAATAAACTTACACACAAGGTTTCTTGAATAAACAATTATTCGTTTATCAGTCTGTTAGAGTAAGCCTTCTTCAGAAGGGAGCAATTTAAAAGCAACACACAAATACACTCCAAAACTACACACTTAGTTCTAAATCAGTTAAGACCCTTATGGGATGGCCCACAGACACTACCTACACCCTCAGGAGACTTCAATAGTTAGGGTGATGGGGACATTAATATCACTGTTGCATTTAGAATATTATTGAGAGGAGTGTCAAAAGAAGAGAGGTTTCAGGATAGACAAGTATTCACACAATTATTCTTAAGCAGGTAAGTACTTTCAAAATAAACCCCCAATGTAAAGTCAGTTAACCCCTTCCTGGAAGGAGACAACACATACGCAGAGGAGAGAAGAGTCATTCAGGGAGCCAGGCCAGCCAATGTTAAGTTAGCAAAAGTCAAGGAGAACTGAAGCACTTCTTGCAGGTAAGTAAAAAAGTCTTGCACAATGTTTTAGAAGTCTTGGTGGAATAGAAGAAATCAAAGTAGTGCCACAAGTGGATTAGGCTTGTGAAGTAAAGAAGCGGTTAGCAACTCTACAGATGCAACCAAGACAAGTCTCCAAGGAGGATAAGAGAGGTTACACAACAAGAGGTATGTTCTCTTAGACTGTTCAGGACCTTTAGGATGAAGAAAAGGGCAGCAGATGGCTTCTGTTCCTGTGCAGCTCTGCAGATCCTGGTGTTCCTGGGCCTCAGTCGTGTGGACAAGATGGAGGACTTGTGCTGACTAATGTACTGCAATGGATGGTCACCGACCGCAACCGGCAATCTTCAAACAAGTGGCACTTCAGTGTTTCAGCTCCTCGCGTCTACCACAAATCGCAACACTGCAGTTCCTGGCTGTCAAGATGGGCTTTCCTCGCATCTCAGGTCCAGCACTCTGTTGAGGTGGCTTAAGCTCAGTCCATCCTGCTTCCTGGGAGTCCGGAGGATCTTCCTGGAGCTCTTGGCCAGCTTAAAAGCAACGCACATAATCAGATGTTCCTCTCCCTGGCTATTCGGTTCCAGTAGCAACTGCAGTGGAATTTCAACCAGCTCCGAGAGGATGTCTTACTAGCTTACTTTGGAGTTGATTGGTCCCACGAACTCAAGGAGAGAAGTCGTCCTTTCAGGGCTTCTCTAGTCGTAACGAAAGTGGAGTTTCAGCACAGCAGCAGGGCTTCACCGGGAAAAACCAATGGTCCAGGTTTTGCAGCAGGCGTCTGTTAGGAAAGATTTCTTAATTGTGGGTAATTTTCCTTCCATGTGGCAACCCCTAAACTTTTTGCTGTTGTTTTCACCATGATCTAGACTTTGCGAGAGAAGTGCAGCCTTCTGCCGCACTCCTCTGGGCTTTCGCTCCATTCTTACGTGGAAACTGACATGCCCTTAAGACAGTCAGTACCAGGAAACGTTGTTTTCCGTAGTTTCTTTATCATGTTGCAGCTTTCGTGCAACATGGCACAAGAGGGCACTGTAAGCTAAGTTACTGCTCTCTTGGGTCTCTAGTCTTCTACAGGCCCTAGATACTCTCTTTGGATTGTAAATGAACGGTGCAAGTGAATCACGGACGGGATTGGTGGCAGCGATCGTTTGTGTTTTTTAGCTCCTTTTGGCGTTTTAAGCGCGTTTCTCGCGCTTAGCCCAAAATGGTGGCCTCGCTCCCAAAATGGCCAGACCACGAGGCTCTTTGTCCTGTCCGCTGACCGTCTTGCCCCCTTCACCTCCTCCAGGTCGAGCCGACCCGGGGCCTTCCTTATTTGGGCATGTACTTTCCCGCAAAACACAGATGCTTTCGCGGGCTTCTACAGGCCTTGTGTGTGCCTCCAGGATGGGGGCTGGGATGTCTGGTCCCAATACACATCCTGGGCATCAGAGAATCTAGGGTGGTGTGAATGCCTGGGACCCCCGTGGTCCGTGATAGGTCCACATATGGTGCAAGTGTTTTATGAGCAGATCTCCCATTGGGTCCCCTCCGTTTTGGCGCGAAGGGAACCGTGGATAAGAGGGGGCTGGAAACGCCACTACCATGTCGATCTCCTGAGTTCTCACGAACAAAGGAATACAGGAGCCAAGTATCCTGCAACCACGAGGCTGAACCGAGGAATCGCTGGTGACCCGCTGAAGGACTGCTCCTCTGCACTGCTGTCGCTTTGTGAAACCCTTTCTACCTCGGCTCGAACGAGAAGGCCTGTACTGGTACTTCGACCCTTGGAATAGTGGGAACAACTATTCTCGGCATCTTCACCATCTCCTGCACGTAAGCCTTCGGAAGTGTCTCTGGGCTCCAGCAGACTGACCAGCCTACCCAGGAGTCTTGCTCTGTAACCGCCGTCAGGTTGTGTTGTATTACGAGTCCTTGTCACTCTCACACGATTTGTACACTTGGCATTCCCAGGCCTGAAGTGAGTAGTGTACATTTGGGTGAAATACACCCGGCCGCTCCGTTGCCCTGCTGTGGTAAACTGTGCGGGTTCACTTCGTTTGGGACATCCTCAACTCAACTTCTGCTGCTGCGGAATCTACACGACGTTGCGACGTCCCCTGCTCGTATCTGAACCTGCCAGCACTGAAACTGACACGGAGAAGCCTGGGTCTGCCTGCATCGGGGACTGGCGAGTAGCATCGCTAGGAACTGGTCGCCCTCCTGCAGGAGCCCATAGCTTTTCCCCGCTGTGTCTAACAGCACGCCTTTCCGTACTCACTCTCTGCTTCTGCCCCCAGTGGAGACTGTGCTTGAGTCGCGGAGCTCTGTTCATCTTCAATTTTTCATCGAACTAAACTGCCTGATTCCCTCGAAGAGACTCCCCTTTTTGCCCATTGGCACCAGCGTGTGCAGGTACTTTTGAGCACAAGGCTCCACTCTTCGTAGGGCTTGGACTTCCTTTTAGTTAGGTGCCTCTGAAGGCGGACCGAGTCCAATTATTATTCGCACTGCCCGTTTTCCTCCCCATCTAGGTGGTCTACACATTTCGTGTGTCTAACTCGTTAGTATTTGTATATATATTGTATTGGTTTGGTATGTGTTGGGTTACTAGAGTTTTATTGTGATTTCTCGCTACGGTCAATTTAACAAAGGCCTTGTAATAAATGTGTATACATTTTTAATATAACACCTGCTTGGAGTAATTTGTAAGTGTCGTTGCTTTGTGTGCTCATTGTGGGCTTTCAGTCACCCTCACCCCTCTTGAGACCTAGTCTTGACCGCCGCGATCGCTACCCTGATTGGTCTGGCTTGTCCGGAGGTTACCCTGTTCCAAGAAACTAGGCTGGCCTTCTGAAGCTCTGCCCCTCCAGGACAGAGTTCAGAAATCCGTCAGCATCCTCTTCAAGTTCTTCTTCGGATTCCTTCGTACAGTGGTCGATTGTCTTCCAAGCCAAAAAGCCGTGTCTTTTATGCAAGTTTCTTTCATTCATTCATTCATTCATTCCAGCCTAGCTGTCAGTCACCCAGCAGGGTGGCTGTCCTTGCCGGACAGCCAGCCAGCCAATCACCTCAGAGTGCATTCCTGTCTCATAGGATACTAAGCACAGGGAGATTGGGCACCTCCCTCGCTTCCTGCCCCGCCAGACACCCTGGAGCCAGAGGCGGGCTTCACTCATGAATCCCGCCAAAGACAAAACGAACACAGTGACCAAACCTGGTTTGGCACGCTGAGTAAATCTCAAGAAGGACCTTTCCACAAAGCTGCTTTACTCTGCCTTTCCCCTTTTCTCAGCTGACAAAGTTTTGAGACAAGTCCGATCTATGAAAGTCACGGCAAAACAGGTTCACCCCTGTTCCTCCAAAACCATCAAGGACCACAGAGACTCCCTGGCTCCTGCCCTGGCAGACTTCTGCAACCACTCCTTCGCCACTGGAGTCTTCCCATCCCTCCTGCAGCACTCCCTTGTGCAACCCCTTCTTAAGAAACCCTCTGCCAATCCCTCCTGCCTGGCCAAATATCGCCCAATCTTTATCACTTCCTTCCTGGGCAAACTCCTTCAAAAACTGGCCATCTCCCAGCTTAGTCTCCACACTGAATCTGTTGGCTGTCTACAAGACCATCAGTCTGGCTTCAGAGCTGCCAGAAGCACGGAAACTGCTCTCCAGAACATCTGTGAAGACCTTCTCTCCAACCTTGATTCGAACACCCTATGTTCTCATCTTGCTTGGTCTCTCTTCTGCCTTTGACACAGTCAACCATGCCATCCTACTCAAATGTCTGTGATAACCTTGGTATCACCGGTCAGGCCCTGGCGTGGCTGACTGCTTTCCTCTCTGACCGACCCTCCCAGGTCCAACTCAGGCCCTTCCTCAACTCAGGCCCTTCCTCTCCACTATCTTTTTCTCTACTTGTGGTGTCCCCCTTAGGTCTAACCTCTCTCCCCGGCTGTTCAACCTATACCTGGCACTTCTTGCCCACCGCATTGCTGCTCTCTGCCCTAACTTTCAGTGCTATGCGGATGACGCTCAGCTCATTTTCAGGCTACCCTCGGCCACCTCCTCTCCATCTCTCATCTCTGACTGTCTGCTATCCAGGAGTGGTGTGCCGCCAATGACCTCTGCCTTAATGGCAGTAAGTCTGAGATTCTCCTCATCGCCACACCCGCTCACTCCTTTCCTGTCACTCTCTGGCCGGCCTCTCTTGCCCCCCCCCCTCCTGCTCCAACCTGTGAGGCTAAAAACCTCAGGGTCCTCTTTCACTCCTCACATCTCTGACGTCTCTAAGAAGTCACACTACCAGCTGCACCTCCTCAGAGGTATTTTACCTTTCCTCTCCTTCCCCCAGAAGCTCACTGTCTCCAGAGCTCTGGTTCTCTCTAGGCTGGACTACTGCAACAGCCTCTTTCTAAATCTGCCTTCCTCTACAACTCATCCAGCACAGGACCGCGAGACTTGTCCTTAGCCTTAAACCCAGGGATCGTATCTCTCCAGCACTGACATCTTTGCACTGGCTCCCAGTGGCTGCGACGATCAAGTTCAAAAACCTCTGCATTGTCCATAGGCCTTCTGGGGCCTGGGGCCTCAATACCTTCAACTCTCTCTTCCTAAATATCTTATTTCTCGTACTCTTCGCTCATTCGCCTCCATCTCCCTCAGGGTCAGTTGCTTCTCCAAGCAACGAGTTGGTGGTAGATCTCTTTCTTCAGCCGGGGCTTCCCTCTGAACAGCCTCCCTGAAACTTGAGAACCATCTCCGGTTCCAGAAGCACCTCAAAACGTTTCTCTTTGCTTTTGCCTTTTCTCCTCCTCTCCCCTGCTGACCTCCTGGCTGACTCGGAAACTGCCCTGGTTACCTGGCCGCCCTCTGATCCTGGGCCCAGGACCCTCCCCTGCCAGTCACACACACACCTGCAATGCCTGCCTGGCATCCCCCGCACATGGGGACTGTTTCTGTATCCCCTTCAGTCCCACTTCCAGCACTTGCCACCCGATGTCTGCACTCACCTTTGCACTTGCCACCTGCTGGCCGTTACTTAACTTATTGTTATTATTCTATTCCCATGTACTGCACTGGCCCCATCCCCCTCCCTGGCCCACCCCCCGCACTTTACCTCCTTCCCCCATCCCATGTACTTGCGGGATCTGAATGACACCTGGCCCAGTAGGATTGTTGTCTGTCCTCCCTTTGTTCCCCCTCCCTTGCCTCGTCGCGCCTTGAAACACTTGTGTATAGGCACGTTATAAATGCCATATCATATATACTACAGCTGTGAACACAGCCTGTGGTAAATGCACACCACGGTAGTTAAAAGTAAACCACTGCCACCAGCCATTAATTGAGGAAAGGGTAACATGAAAATGTTAAATGAGAAGCCAAAGGGGATACCAAGTAACCCCTCCAGCACCCTATTGTAAGGTAGTGTGTGCTGGGTCTAGAAAGTTATAATGTAAGCAAATTTCACTCCACTGTTCTTTGAAACAGTCGTTTATCCAAGAGAAGGTATTTAAACCTTGGGACATCTATAAGACTTCCCTGTGCCACTGCACTGAAGGTGCTGTGTGACACAATGTAAAAACATGATGCCTATGGAGTTGGACAGACTCCACAACCAAAAGAAACAGAGTTCAAAATCACATTTTAATACACGAGAGAGTGGGAAAGGGGGTCTCACTCTCTCCAGGTAAAAAATATAAGTCCTCAAAATCCAGCAAGGTTGCTACGGGTCTCTAACGCAGAGAGAAACTAGCATATTTCTGAGAATTCTCCCTGACAATATGAAGCTCCGAAATAATTTTAGGGAGAAAAGACGGGTGTATGCGCAGCACCACTTTATCCCTAAGAATCACAAAGGCTTCTTCATTGCAGAGGGCCTGCAGCTCACCAAATATTTTTGCTGAAGTGATGCAATCAGGAAGGCCACATTTATGATGAGCAATTTGCTTTACAACCATCGCTATGGGCTTAAACTGCTTATGGCAGAGCTCGTTGAGCACTACAAGCTCCCATCTTGTCGAAGGAGCGATGGCAATAGGAAAAAGATGTAGCAGCTACACTACAAGAGGTAAGTTCTTAGACTTTACAGTACCTTTGGTTAGAAGAAATGGTTCCAGCTGGCTTTTGTTCCTGTACAGCTCTGCAGATCCTGGTGTTCCTGGGCCTCAGTTATGGGGGAAAGTGGAAGGACGTCTAGGGACTCCTGCACTGCAATGGGAAGGTCAGTGGCAGCAATGGAGAAACTTCAATTCAGTGGCACTTTGTTTCAGCTCCTCTTGTCTGACAGCAAATAGCAACACTGTGGTTCTCGGATATCACTTCAGACTTTCCTCGCATCTGGGGTCCAGCACTCTGTTGAGGTTGCTCAGGCTTGGTCAGTCCTGCTTCAGGGAAGTCCGGAGGATCTTCCTGGCGCTTGGATCAGACTTAAAAGCGATCCACTTGATTTGGTGTTCCTCTCCCTGGCACTTCGGTTCCAGTAGCGGCAGCAGTGGAAGTACAGCCAGCTTTGAGAGGATGTCCAAACAAGTTCACTTTGAAGTTAGTTGGTCTCACCAACTCAAAAGGGAGAAGTTGTCCTTGCAGGGCTTCTCTAGTCGAGGTGAATTCTGAGCTCCAGCACAGGAGCAGGACTTCAGACAAACCAACGGTCCAGGAGTTGCAGCAGGCGTCTCTTCCAAGTTCTTCTTCGGATTCCTTTGTCCAGTGGTTGACTCTGCCCGCCAAGCCAAAAAGCCTTGCCTTTTATGCAGGTTTCTCCCATTCATTCCAGCCTAGTTGTCAATCACACAGCAGGGTAGCTGTCCTTGCCGGACGGCCAGCCAGCCAGCCAGCCAGCCAGCCAGCCAGCCAGCCAGCCAGCCAATCACCTTTGGGTGCATTCCTGTAACCAAGGGGATTAAGCACAGGGAGTTTCGGGCACCTCCCTCATTTCCTGCCCTTGCCAGACATAGTGCAGCCAGAGGCGGGCTTCACTTGTGTATCCTGCCAAAGATAAAACAAACAAAGGGACCAAACCTGGTTTGGCGCATAGAGTAAATCGCAAGAAGAACCTTTCCAACAAGAAATGGCGAAAAAAGAAGACCAGGGCCACTTTGACAAAATGGGCACCCGTGGGTGCTTTACTGCAGCTACGAACGCAGCCCACTGTAAAAACTCCCAATGGTAGTTTAAAGTAAACCACTGCCACCAGCCATTAATTGTAGAAAGGGTACCAAAAAGGTTACAGGAGAAACTACACAAAAGGGGATACTAAGTATCCCCTCCAGCAACCTATTGTAAGATGGTGTGTGCTGGGTCTAGACAATTACAAATGTAAGTAAAGTTCATTTCACTTTACTGCTTTTGGAAACAGTAGTTTATCCAAGAGAAGGTATTTAAACCTTGGGGAAATCTGTAACACTTCCCTGTGCCACAGTATGTGTCACATTGTAAAAAAGATGATGCCTATGGAGTTGTCAGACTCCATAACCAAAAGAAACAGTGTTCAAATCACAGTAGAATACATGAGAGTGGGCATAAGGTCTCATTCTCTCCAGGTTAAGCATTTAAAAAGTCCTAGAGTCCAGAAAAGTGATGGGGGTCTCTAAGGTAGAGAGGCATTAGCACATTTCTGAGAATTCTTCCCAACAATTTCTTAAAACACAAATATTTCAAAAATATTATAAAAAACACCCTATTATAAGTAAATCTGAGAAGAAATGCATTTCACTATTAACCATTAGTGCAAACCAGCAGATGCAAAGAGAAATTTCTACTTCAAAGCGCATATGGGGTTTGTGTAAAGTGCTGCAAGTGCATTCATCATTCTGAAGCAACATCTAATTCTATAAGTGTCCGTAATGCGGGACGACATCCACAATTCTGCAAGCAACATACTAGTTCATCCTATGTAGACCGATCTATTTCCACACTAGTCAATGTACGTCGCCTAAAATACATGAATAAGGCATGTGTCGGGTAAGGAGTCCCTCCTCTGATATTTTATATGAGTGCATATTTTATTTCCTTTTAGAACGGGTTGCCGTTCTGGAGTTTGACTGGGCGCTTCATACTTTTCACTCATCACTGCCTTCCGCGCATATGTTTTAATTGTGTACTACTTACTTTGTTTCCTTGTATGCGGTTTTTCGGCAGCAGAGGGTGCTTGGCCTCCTAGGGGCTCTGAGGCTCGAATTCAGTGGGACAAGTCCTCTTTTGCTCTCTCACTACAGGAACCTAGTCCTTCCTCTCTGCTTACATGCAGATTGAGAGGGCGGGCTACATTCATAACATGTGTATATATAGACGAGGCATTCCTCGACTGCGCAGCGGTCGAGCACAGCGAGATAGGGTTTGTCGCGCCCAGGTTGCGCTTAAGTTAAGCCAGTCTGTGCCTGTCCGGGCCAAGGACGGGCCGGAGGGTGGAAATAGGTTAGCCCCATCTTGCTCTGTCCTACTCAGCCTAGCACCTTTGCCGACCAATTTCCCTGCTGGCTGGAATATTGTCCGGGCAGGTACTCCAAAGCTTAACGAGATGTATGGACCTCTACTATTCATTTCTTTATTAAACATTAGGTCCCTTCCGGCCGACGCAGCCTCGATCCGTGTACCATTAGACGTTCCCCATACCTGCTTTCTCCAACTGAAACCTGGATGAATGATTCATCAGCGCCGGTATGTATCCAAAGCTGGATAGGATCGCTCCACATCATGGAGGGTGCCTAGCTGCCATCTATAGATCATTGCTTGAGGCCACGATTCTGGCACTCACCAGTACAGTGCCCATGGAGGCGCTATTGGTGAGAATTGAGATATTTGCTTCCTGCTCTGTGCACTTCCCGCTTGTCTATAGAGCACTGGGTCCACCTACATCTTTTCTCACACCTTGCCCCCATTTGGTCGCCGACCTATACTCTCGCTTCTCCTCTCTGATTATTCTTGGTGACTTTAACCTTAGATTCTGCCACCCCCAGTGCCGGCATCTACTCTATTCGTTGACAGTCTCACAGATCTCGGCTTCCAGCTGCTGGTTAACGTACCTACGGATATCTTAGGCAGTACACTTGATCTTGTATTTGCAACAGAAAAAAAAAAAATAACAACGTTTTGGTTGAGCCTGTGCTGTGGTCTGATCACTTCTTAGTTTTTCCTTAAGCGTCCCTCTCCTTGTTCTAGTTTCAGTCTCCCATAAATTCCTCGCCGGAATTGCCGCCGAATGAACCTTGCCTCTTTGAAGGCAATTGTGGCTGAAGACTGCCTACAGGCTTCCCAAGTACATCTTGAGTACCATACTAAATCTTTCTTGACAGCAGCCAACCTTGTTGCTCCTTCCCTACCCATCACCCAGTGTAATCGACCGTCAGAACCTAGGTTTTCCAACGACCTTAGGGCTGCCCTTATTTTATTTAACT
Organism: Ambystoma mexicanum; assembly: GCF_040938575.1. Lineage (NCBI taxonomy): Eukaryota > Metazoa > Chordata > Amphibia > Caudata > Ambystomatidae > Ambystoma > Ambystoma mexicanum. The sequence goes on along the minus strand of NC_090936.1, from coordinate 97,087,583 downwards.
CAAAAAGTCGTTTGGGCCCTCAATCATTCTAGGGAGCTTTTCTCTGTTGTGTGGATGACCACATTATCCTTGGCTGCGGAGGGTACTGCATCGCTAGTGCCAAATCAAGAGCTTTGTGATTCACTCTTGCTCTTCTTTATCACAAAAATGTATAGCATCAGTCTAAAGATCAGCTCTGCCGTCTCCTTGTGTCCATTACAGGTGCCTGTTACCACAGAACTGGTACAAATGTGGTCTTTCTTCCCAGTGTTCACTACTGATATGGTTGGCAAGGCCATCGGTCAGCTAAAATCTGTGGCCCCTTCTGACAATATTCCCCTATACATTATTAAGGCTATCTCCCCGGGGCTCATCACCTGGATCACACAAGCTGTTAATGTCTCATGTCAGACCAGTTATATGAAACAAGCAGATGTCACCCCCTTGTTGAAGAGACCCTCCCTCGACCCTGCTCTTCCAGCTAGCTTGCGCCCCATCTCACTCCTCCCTTTTTAATGAAATTGTTTTATTCTCTCCTCGCCTTCCTTTTTGGAGACTGAGAGTGTTCTCGGTCCCTTTCAGTCTGGCTTTTGCCGTGGGCAGGGCACTGAGTGTGCTGGTCACGGTTCAGGACGATCTGACCATGCTGGTTGACAGGGAGGAGGGGGCAGGGAGAGTTGATTCTGCTGGATCTTCTACTCTAATATCTCGCATGGTTAAGATTGGTCTGACGGGTTCAGTTCCTGCCTGGTTCAACTCTTTTTTGTGGCGGACCCTCTCCCTTACCCCTTTCTTCTCAGATTTATCTCATATTGTCTGTGGTGTCGCCAATGCTGTTTAACATTTATATGCAGCCTCTTCCTCATCTGCTCTTTTGGCTTCCAATGATATGCCTATGCTGACGACCCCCAGACCCTGGTCCGTCTAGATCATGACTGGGCTGAGGTGTTGTCACGCCTTAGTCTCTGCCTGGCAGCCGTTGGGAATTGGATGAATTAGAATTGGCTAAAGCTCAATGGCGACAAGACGGAGGTCCTTGTGATGCCGGCCTTCTGAGGATTCTCAGGAAGGTCCTTCCTCTGTTCCCCACTGAAGGTTCGGCCACCGGTGGTCACTGCTCTGGTATTAAGTAGCATTGACTATTGTAATGAGCTCTAACTTGGCCAGCCTAAGAGCCTGATCCATCGACTTCAGCTATTGCAGAACTTGGCGGCTAGAGTGGCTACGAACATCCCCTATGGGAATCATTAACGCCTGTGCTCCACTCTCTTCACAGCCTTTTCATGGTCTCGGTGCTAGTCATCTCCAGGACACATTTCTCCATTACTGGCCCACTCGTGCTCTTCGTTCTGGTTCAGCTTGTCTGCTCACAGTTCCTTCCTCCAGTCACGTTATGGTTTAAGATCGTGATTTCTCAGTAGCAGCAGCGAAATTGTGGAATGCGCTGCCTGCTTCTACCCGTCAACCATTTGCAATTTAGACACCTCTTGAAAACCCTTCTGTTTTAAATTAGTTTCCCTGTCTTACCTCCACTTATCCTAGCGCCATGATACCCTTGGGGGACAGTGCGCTTTACTAGTTCTGTAAAAAAAAAAAAAAAAAGTGTAACCGACAATGAAATCTATTGTCTGCAGAATCAGTTAACAAGTTTGCCCAAAGGGAAATTCTTCCCATGTATCAGTACATTTACAAGGATGTTTTTTAATAAAACTTAAGTCGACACTCAGTGTGTCGCCCATTGGCAAAGATCCTACGGTGCTCTTTTATTTCCATGTAGGCCTTCATTAGGACTCGCTAGTCATGGCGAAAATCAATCACAGTTCTACCCTAACAGTGTTTGGATCGTGTTGTAAAAGGCGAAAAACAAAATCTATATTTCCTATCAGGTGCAAGGTATAAAAACTAGGTCCAATTCCTTAGTACACAATAGTCAGAACCACCACCAACCTTAATAATCCTTTTATTGTGCTAAGGAGATAGGTCCGTGGGCCACCAGAGGAAGGGTATTGGTCCTCCACTTGCTTGTTCATGCGAAACCTCGACTGCGTTGGTGACAGTGGACAATAACGTCTTCAGCAGGCCTCATAAATTCTTAAAAATGACACTGGTCCAGCAGGTCTAGTGCCTTAGTTTTTAATACCCACCCCAACAAATGCACTTGCCCCATAATTAGTGGTTACAAGAAAATGTACAAGTGCTTTCTGTGAAATTGTACCTCACAATGCTCCCTCCTTTGGTGAGCCTTTCGGGCGCGGTTTGAGTGATGCAGTGTGGCTGCAGATCCCCTTTTACACACCCACAGTGGCTCGAAAGCCAACTCTCTGCCACTCATTTGGAAAGTGCTCCGCTAATGCCTCCCATGTCAGTGGCACGCGTGGCACATTTAGCATTAATCTTAGTGACACTATAGTGATGAGTACTCCCATCCCACTTGGAATGTTCCCTTCTGTACCGCCCTGCCTCACACTAAACTGATATTCCAATGAATTTAGCTTAGTGGTACAGCACCTCCACTTTAGAGTAGTTACTTTATTTTAGTAGTTCATTACTGCTTCTTTGCGGAGAGACCGCTGTAATTGTAATGGGACAGAACCAGAACTTGAAATGGACTGCCATACTTAATGACTGTGCTAACCGTTTTCAGTGCATCTTTGTCTTGTGCTACAACAATTCTCAACAGCGCAGTTATGCTTTCAGTGGCACAGTATAAACTTCTTAAAAGATCTATTATACTGTGCGGGCGACATTATGCACAATGCTCTACACTTGCACACAACAACTGCAGGTTTTTTCAGAGGTACGTTGTGCACAGTGTCTGCAGCACTGTACAAGGGAACACTTCTGAGGGTATATCCTGACATACTGGGTATACTCACCTTTAAACTGTTGTACACTAGTGTGCAGCAAAGTCCTTATCCGAACATACAACACTGAAGTGCAGCAGAAAGTGAGGGCCAGATTTTGAGCTCCATGTAAAATAAGGTGTCATTCCCTGATGGAACACCACTTGTTATTTGCTCCTTATTATCAACCTATATTTATATAGATACAGAATGTGGAACAAATGAGAAGTGTTGTTCCATCAGGGAATGCCACTTTTCTTATTTTACATGGAGTTCAAAATCAAGCCCAAAATAGGATACATTGAGTGCACTCCACTCGTGTGGCATGGGAGTGTGCAGGCATACATATTGTGCCACCAGGGTATGCAGTGTTGTACCTTATGTGTTGCAGAGGGTGACCCAGTGTGAGAAACCGGAGGGTATTCTCCCAAGCAGACTGAGAATCTCTTATTCAGGTGGCCAGGGAAGGGCTGGCGTTCTTAGATCCCAAACCTCGGGGTGGACGAGCAAGGTAGGATTACCTGGGTAGAGGAACCCGGGTTATGGTCCGGGGAATGCCACAGGTGAGGCGCGGTATTATACCAGAGAAAGATGAGGAACATGAGGTCCTTGAGGCATTTATAGGCTGTACCAACTCAACCTCCCCTCCACCCAATGAACCTCCTTTACCAGAATCCAACATCCCCTCAACATCTGGTAAATCCATTAGAAACCTGAAACCATATCACCCAGAATCCCTGTTTCCTACCTGAATACTCCCTAACATTCTTCTTCACGTCCCTCCGACTATTCTTTCCCAAACTCCCAGTATACCTTGATAAAACACTACCATTCCCATAATCCCCCCTTTAAATCTCACCTTTCTGAGTTGACTAACCAGCCCCTTCCTTAACATCTCCCCATTCTACCGCGTAGGATATCTAGAAACTCTACCACCTCCCAACATGAACACTTTTTTACACTGTGACAAATAACTGACTAATACCAAAACGGTTTACCTCACATGTCCCAAACCAAGGGCCAGGCAGAGTAAAAAAAAAAAAAAAAAAAAAAAAAAAAAAAAAAAAAACACACCCGACAGCCCTTTCCTTTCCCCACAGGGATAAAAGTCAGAGCACAAGAGCACACTACGAGCAAGACAAATGGCACGACGAGACAGCTATCCCAGGGCGGAGGAGAAAGGCAGCGACAACCGAAGGGGCAGCAAGGAGAGAAGCGACCTTGCCCTTTCCAATACAGACCCTTGCAGAAGAGATCAACGGTACACAAAAGCCCTCCTACAATGATGAGCATTGCTACCGCGGTACCGTCCTTTACTCCAGAGACAAGAAAAGCCAAGCGGTTCATCACTGCTGGTGAGTCGAGTGGAGAACCAATAAGAAACCGAACTGTGTTGAACGAAAACGGCAAATTAAGCGAAGTTCAGAGAACTAAGTATTTTAGCCGAAAACCAGCTGCAGAGGGTTCCGGCACCACGTGATTGCTCACTCAAGAGACTCCAGTTGATTCCCCTTTTCGCTGAAACTATGGATATCAGAAGGCCTTAGGAGAGCCGCCAGGAAACGGTCAAAATGGTCATACAGGGGTGTAGCAAAAACCCCTGTATAGGCGAAAGTCTTTGACCAACAAACGATTGGAAACCTAATGGAAGCGAATCCTGCATAGTGGGAAAGTAGAATGAAGTAGAAGGAACTGCGAGGCTGGCCAACGTGAACCCGACGGAAGGATGCCTGCAAAGCAGGGCAAAGCATGAGGCCGCAATTACCATTGTGATGACAAGAGTGAACCCGACAGGGGGGATGTCCACAGTGGACTGCCTAAAAGGACATTAAAACTAGTGAGTGTAACAGGTGACATTTTTGGGAATAAAAACCGTAGTGAACCCGACAGAGGCAAACATTCGAGAAGTGTCTGAGCCTGGAAGAGTGGGATCCAGGAGTGAAAAACGATCACCCAACGATGCATGAATATAGCAGATGTAATCTTGTGAATACAAGCCAAAGTGAACCAGACGGAGTGAGGCTAATATTCTAGAGGGGTTTGAACACGGAAGGGGAGACCCAGGGGTGAAGAATCATGGTTTGTTATTTTGAACATATCAGGCCCTCAGAAACAAGAGATTTAACCACCAAAGGTCCGGATATCGCTAGGAACATTTTGTGGATCTGAGCCCGGAAGAGAGGGATCCACGGGTGAAAAGTCATCACTCAATGTCATATGCATAGGACCTTTTTGTTTGTTATTTTAAACTGATCAGGTCCTCAAAGGCAAGATACTTTTTGTAGAAAAGAGATGTACCCAACGAAGGTCCCGATACCGGGTGAACGGAACTGTAGTCCCATGCTGGGAAAGTGTAACGCTCACCTGGTTCCCACGGAGGCGCGGCGTCGAAGGCGCAGAACTCTGAAGATGGACAGGAAGGGCCCCTCTATTCTGGCTTCCCTGGCTCGTTGGATACCCTCCTGTGCGTGAAAAGGGAGTATTACCAACTGTGGAACAATGCTCAAGCCTCCCACTCCCTTCCAACCCTCCACGATACCTCCTCCACGATTCCCCGTGAAGCCTCACCTTAGGGTTTGGAAGGATGAGCTCTCCATCCTGCTTCTGATGCAGGGGCGCGTTGAAACCCAGTTACTTCACTGGATTGAGGATTGATGGGAGTTCAGGTAAGCTTGACTGTTCAGGTAAGGCGCTGTAAAAGTTCTGTTCAAAAGTTCAAGCTTAATAATAATGTTCGTTGTCTAATTGCAGCAAGCGCTAATGCTTATGTCTTTTTCCCCTTAGGGGCCGGGGTTCGGAGTGCCGGAGATATGGCGCCGACCCGAAGTGAAACAGTTCTGGATGAGCGCTCAGGTAATGTCTTTGCATTCGCTCATTCAATGTCTTTGTCTTTTTTCCCCATAGGGGCCGGGGTCCGGAGATGCCAGGAAGCGGCAGGACCCGAAATGCAGTGGGAATAATCCAACAGGTAAGACTTAAAAGGAAACTGAGCTTTCCTTATTCCTTTTCTCCCTCTCACCTTTGTTCTTGTCTTTTTTCCTCTAGGCGCCGGGGTGTAGCTGAATCCGGAAGATCGCTGCTGAAGATGGAAGCGCCTTGCAAAGGTGAGTAAAATGCAGCGCTGCAGCGATCGAAACGAAATGCCTTTAAAATGATGTCTTCCTTTTCAGGGCCGTTGGAGAAATGACTCCGGGATGCAGATTTAGCAGGTAAGGGCTTTTCTTCTCCCATTCTCTTCCTTTCTCCCCTTGCAGGTGTTCCAGGGTGCTGGCAGGCGTGGCTGAAGTCAGGATGCAGGAGCTGACACGGTGAGCGTCCAGCTGCTAGGTGCAGAACAACGCGAAGCATGTGTGGCTGTTCGGGTGGGGTTTAAATAGCCTTGGAAGAAGTTCCTGGTATGTATCCTTCCACCAATCAGGTATGTATCCTTCCCCGACCACACCCGGGTGGTGAAGTAGTCCTACAGGTTAAGTAGTCCCATTCAGGCCTCAAGAGGGCCTGGATGAAGCAGCAAGGTCTGCATCAGGTAAGTGTGCACCCAAGCACTTAAACACATATCCTCTTCTATGAGCCTGGCGCCTAAGGCGCCAGGACTGGGGTCCGCTATGAGCCTGGCGCCTAAGGCGCCAGGACGGAGTCCAAAGGGCCCCGACTTGGGCCCGCTGAGACTTCCCTGGGGAAAATGATGTCTGCCTCTTGGGTTGCTGGGCCCGGCCTGGCTCCTTAGAGGTAGGCATCATGACAGAAAGCTTGAGCGTGTGCCCAGGAGTCCCTCCTTGTCCTGTGCTCAAAACATGGGTACGGGAGACCGCTCCAGCTACCACATCCTGACTTATTTGTGAACACTTCTTTCTTTCTTGTGAACCCTATCCCACACTCTTTTTGTATTTAGTTTTAAGGATTGGCAATCGTTTTTCCTTAGTATAGGCCCTTTTATTTGACAAGACGCATAAGGACTGCCTTATTATTTGATGGTCGTAGCTTGCTCCCATCTTAGTTATAGGTTAGGCATTTTTCCAACCTACCTATACAGTTTAATAAACACCCTTGAACTGTGATGACTTGTGTCTGTCTTTACTGTTGCCACAATGGGTTCCTTATACCAGGCATACAATGTTAGCTCAGAATGTACCCATGCATAAAACTGTATACTGGATGGGTTTATAGTGTGCCCAGTCCGTACTGACATATAGCAGAAGATTAAACCAGGCAGACTGAGCAGAGAGTACACAGTGGGTTGTACGAGGCTGCAGTGGGGGCGTGGAGTGTGCTACTAGTGCTACTAGTTTACCTACCCAGTTCTGTACCCAGGAGCATTTGCCTTGTGCAATGCTGCAAATTGAAGTGGAGTGGTATACACACGCGCATACACTCTCTCCCCCCTCCTCCCGACAGTAATTATTTTGAAAAAATAAAATTATATAAGGAGTTGTGGGTTAAAGGATGGTGAGGGTTTCACAGTGTAGGGGAAGCGAGAATTGGCAGAAGGACCACCCCCCCACAAATAAAAAATAAAAAGTCAGTAATTTGTCGAAGTAATTACTTGGAACTGAATTACTTCGAAGTAATTACTTTTTGGAAAAAAAATTACATGGAACCTTGAATTACAGTATTAAGGTGGACTAAAATACACTGGCTGTACCACCTTGTGCACTGTAAAACAAGTATGATCCGAGGCAAATTACTTCATCTAAATGAGCCTCAGTGACCTTATCTGTCAGAATTTGGAGCGCTTAGGAACTGACCAAACACAATATGGAGCCCTTTCCCAATATCTGGACATTTACATATTGAAAAATAGATCAAACCTAGTCTTTTTTTAAGCTGTTTTATACTTTGCACACATAGGTTTTTAATACTCATCTATTTTACTCCCTATTTTCGAAAGTTGGGAGCTAAAATTTGGTACTACATATACTACTGGTTCAAACCTATCCATGTAGCTGCGAGGATGAAAGCGTGGGTGCAAGATTCTACATGTCTTTTTCCTATTTTTTGTTGTGAGTATTTTTACTCCCCATTTTTATTTTTTGGGAGTATTTAGCAAATTTTAGAGAGTGAAAGTGGCCGATACACCCTTTATCTGTAGGGCTGCTCTCATCAGTTCCAGTACACCTCAATAGAAGATTACGTTTCTCCAGAGTCTCCTTTATTGGAAATCAAATGTTACCATGGACTGCAAATACTATATTTCATACGACTTCGTTATTTACCAAAATATTCAAAGTTAGCTTTAAAGAAAATGCATGAAAAGGTCAAAGAGGTGTGCATTATTTTCAGTTTATAATTTACCGTCTAGGAGGTTCTTTATTCATTTTATTTTCAAACAATGAAATTACATTTTTGTGTTTAGATTCATGCAAAGCCAAATACTTTTACAAACTGGAGATCAGATGACAGATCAGATGACACTCAAATCATCTACAAAATCAAAAGACACTCAACCCTAATCCACTGTCTAAAAGAAGTCTTTAACTGGATGAACGGCAACAACTTGAAAGTCAACCCAGGAAAGACAGAAATCATGATTATATCCAAAAACCAAGAGACCACCACCTACATTCCATGGCCAATGGAAATGGGAACCACACCAACACCACCTAAGGTAGTAAAACATCTGGGTGTCCTGATGGACAACACCCAAACCTTAAAACCACAAATGCAATAACCAAGAAATGCTTCTTCCTCCTACACACAGCAAGAAGAATCTTTCCTCTCCTTCACCCACAAAACATTCACAATCGTCGCCCTCATCATGTCAAGAATTGGCTATGCAAACAACCTCTATCTCAGGATACCGGAATATCTCCTGAAGCAACAACAATGGATCCAAAATACAGCAGCCAGACTGCTCCTCAAACTATCCAGAAGAGTCCACATCAATCCAGCCCTAAAAACACTGCATTGGCTCCCAGTCAAACATTGCATCACCTTCAAAACAATGTGCATAACACACAGGGCAATCAGCAGACAAGGAGCCGAATTCCTACAAAAGAAAATAATTTACAAGCCAACCAGACTCCTCAGATCGAGCAACAACTACCGACCGCAAAACACCCCAAGCCCAGCCAACGTACCTACCGGGCTGAGGCCGCTGACAGCATATCACTGCTCTCTTGCACTTTTCCAGCTTACTCCCACTAACTCACCCCCCCTTCCCTTTTTCAGAGCCGCCAGGGGACCACTCCGGTGGTGATAGTGCACGGTACAAATATCCTTTAACTTCAGTACTATGAACAAAAACCCTCAATGCTTTATCCAACTGAGCAGTAAAGCCATTTCAATTTCTTATTTTAACAGTTTTTTTAAAGGTGCCATTAAAAATCAAACATACCGTAAATTAAAACTTTCATCAACTCCAAATGTTTGACTACAGCCCCCCATTAAACCTCCCCTGTCTACCAGCGTAACCCCTTCTCCCCCATAGGTATCAATGAAGCAGTTGACCGAAACTATAAAAGAAAATATACACCACGGAAATGCAACAAATTAGCTATCAGGAATGTTGGTGGATTATTCAAGAACAAATAGAGAGGGTTCTCAAAAGAGTACAGGAAGATATTCAATTACATTCAGTTTTCATAGGGTCCAGAAAAGATACCCCAAGTTCAACAAATTGATCTTCTCGGGTCCTAGTCAGATGCGGTTACTCTCCATATCTCAAATGGAGCACATTTTTTGTGACCAGACAGCAGTGTTATGGGCTTCTTGAAAGATTCTAGTTTCAAAGGATAACCAATTTGGCCGTCACCAGTAACTGATAAATCAATAACCCTTGACGAGATCTTAGAAGACATTGAGGGAGCTCTGCTCCCAGAATCATATTGCATGTTCGGGTATATCTAAACCAGTTATGTCCTTGTTTATGGATCTCACATAGGAGTCTAAAGACACAATTTTGGTGATTTCCAAAAAATGTAGACGAGGGATGCTGTAAGACCACATTAGCGCCAGCATCAATCCTATTTGTAATGGGAACTTTCATGCGTTTTATTTGGGGTAAGTATCATCCATGCATAATATTTTCTATTGAGCCTGCTATTTGTGTATATGGAGGTCACCACTCTAGCATAGATTTCCCCTAGTCCCCACTATAGGCCTTCGTCAGTAGTTATTAAGCTAGTGGTTACTCTGGAGAGATGCGTGGCCAGGTATGGTAATCTCGCTTAACAGAATAGATCATTTAGATATTAAGCGTTTCACAGGGGCCTCTTTCTGAAATAAAAGTCTTCCCACAAGGTGCATTTCCTAGTAGGACTCTTTCTTAGATCGGTGCAATACCGAATTCCAAACTTGTGTGAAAGCATCACGAAGTAGACAGACAACCGAGTAAAGCTTGGGTGTCAAACTTTTATTAACACAAAAAAGAAGGTTAGAAAAAGGCCCAAACTATGCTAATGTGGGATTTCCCTACCTAACAAAGTCTTAGTTACTTACCTGTAACTGTATTTCTCCAGCATTGGTATCTTTCATAGATTCACATGCTTGAATATTCCCCGTCGTCAGACTGGGAATCCTCGGTGATAAATTTAATAATAAATTATTATTTATTTATTTTTAAATATATACACATTGCTACCTAGCAGTGCATGTACATAGCCCATTATGGCCTATGAGCCATTTCATTGTGTAGTCCCTCCATCTCACTTTGGTCCTTTATGGCCCCAGCCAATGAGGTGGCAGGGCTTAAGCTCCGCCCCCGGCAGCCATCTTTAGATTTTGAACCGTAGAGATTACAGTATGATGGATGCCGAGCCTAGAAGCAGCCTCTCAGGGGCTGGTCCTACCTTATACAAAGAGATGGCGGAGCACTGCCTGTCCAACTGCAGCTTCTTTGCTGGTATCTTCAGCCAGGCAGTAGTGTTTGGCGAAAGTATGCAGAGTGCTCCACGTGGCGGCTCTGCATATGTCCTTCAATGCCACCCCTGCGTGGAATGCTGTTGACGCCGCCCTTCCTCTGGTGGAGTGCGCAGACGGCGGTCTAGTTAAAGGGTCGCCTTTCAACTGATGGAAGTGGGTGATGCAGGACGATACCCAGCGTGCCAGACTTTGTTTAGATATATGCTGACCCTTGGTACGGCCAGAGAAAGAAATGAATAGCCGGTTTGAGGAGCGGAACTCCTTGGTTCTTTGCAAGTAAAACTTCAACACTCTAGCAACGTCTAGAGAATGTAATGTTCTTTCCGCTTCAGAAGCGTGATTCTGGAAGAAGGTTGGTAAAACAATGCGCTCAGTGAACGACATCTCCGAAAGTACCTTGGGGAGGAACTTCGGGTGAGGCCTTAAGATGACGCGGTCCTTCTGGAACAAAGTAAACGGGGGTTCAGAAGACAAAGCTTGTAACTCACTGATCCTTCTGGCTGATGTGATGGCTATCAGGAAAGATGTCTTCCAGGACAAGAATTTCATTTCGCATCTGTGAATGGGTTCGAAGGGAGGTTGCATGAGGGCTGTTAAGACGGTGTTGAGGCTCCATTCTGGAACTGGTGTAGGTGTAGGCGGATAAGTACGCATCAGTCCTTTCAGGAAGATTTTAACCGCTGGTAAGGAAAGTAAGGTTTGCGTCTCCGCAGTTACTGTGTAAGCCGCTATGGCTGACAGATGGACCTTGATAGAGGACAGTGAGAGCCCTGACTTAGCCAGGTGCAACAAGTAGGGCAGAATCTGATTAACCGAGGCCGTGAGGGGATCGATTGCAGAGGTCTTGCACCATTTGGAAAACCTGGTCCATTTCCTGGTGTAGGTGACTTGCGTGGACGGGGCTCTAGCGGCCCTGATGATATCCCAGCATTCCGATGGTAACTTTAGGTGCATCAGTTTGCGCTGCTCAGGAACCATGCTTTGAGAGACAGGCTCCTCGGGTCGTGGTGGAGGACCTTGCGGTTCTGTTGCGTCAGTAGATATTGATGCGTCTTGAGACGAATCGGGGTTTGACAGGATAGGTGCCTCAGCGTCGGGTACCAGACTTGCCGTGCCCAATCCGGGGCAATTAGAATCAAAGAACAATCCTGTTCTTTTACCCTGCGAAGTACCCTCGACATGAGGGGAATGGGTGGGAAGGCATAGAGGAACTTCCCCAACCAATTCACTGAGAACGCGTCTCCCAGTGATTGGTGCTCCGGGTATCTTGAAGCAAATCTCTTGCATTTTTTGTTGTTCCTGGTGGCAAAAAGGTCGATCTGCGGATGGCCCCATAAGGCAAATATCTGTTGGGTTTCTTTTTCGTCCAGCTCCCACTCGTGGGACGCTGAGTATTCTCTGCTTAGCCTGTCCGCTAGGACATTGTCCACTCCTGGAAGATGCTCTGCCCTGATCTGCACCCCGTAGTGCAAGGCCCATGCCCAAAGCTGTTGGGCTTCTTGCGACAGGATCTGTGACCTCGTGCCTCCCTGCTTGTTTGTATAGTGCATGGAGGTCGTGTTGTCTGTCTGGACTGTAAGAACTTGGCCAGCTATAACCGGTAGGAAGGCTTTCAGCGCCAACCTTACGGCCCTGAGCTCTAACACGTTGATGTGGAGCTGGGACTCTTGTGTCGACCAAGAGCCCTTGGTTTGGAGGCCCGCAAGATGAGCGCCCCAACCTGATAAGGAAGCGTCCGTCCTCAGCAGAAGGGTCGATGTCGGTGCTTGAAACGGCATCCCCTGCAGAAGATTCCTCGGAACATTCCACCATCGAAGGGCCTTGTGCAACGTTGATGGAATCTGGACAATGTCTTCCCAGCCTCCGAAAGCTTGTTTCCATTGGTGGTCCAGAGCTTCCTGCACAGGTCTCATGCGAAGCCTGCAGTTCGGTATGAGGAATATGCATGATGACATCATGCCCAATAGGGATTTGTAAGAGCGTACGGATGTTGTCTCTTTCTGTAGGAAGTTTGAAGTTGAGCGTAGAATCGCTGCTATTCTTTCTGCGGATGGCCTCACTCTGGGAATGCTGGTATCGAGTTTGGCTCCCAGGAAGAGAGCTACCTTGCTGGGAATAGGGCAGGATTTTGTCTGGTTTATGGAGAAACCTAACTCTTTTAGGAGGTTGACAGTCCTCGACACTGCCGAGCAAGCCTCGCAGCAGAACTTGGCTTTATCAGCCAATCGTCCAGGTATGGAAAAACGTCCGTTCCTGCCCTCCTGAGACTTGCTGCTACCGGCGCCAAGCATTTTGTGAAAACTCTTGGAGCCGATTTTAGCCCGAACGGGAGCACTCGAAACTGAAAGTGAAGCTCTCCCACCGTGAACCTGAGGAACTGCCTGTGCGCTGGATGGATCGGTATATGGAAGTATGCGTCCTCCAAGTCTAAAGTGGCTAAGAAGTCGTGCTTGTTTAACCAAGGTAGCACCCCTTGTAAAGCTACCATTTTGAATGTTATGCACTTGATAAATTTGTTGAGTGCCCTCAGGTCCAAGATGGGTCTCCATTGACCGTTTTTCTTTCTGACGAGGAAGAATCGGGAGTAGAAACCTTTTCCCCTCTGAGAATAAGGGACTGGTTCTACTGCTGCCTTCTGGAGCAGTTTTTGCACTTCGGACATGACCTGTGTTAGCATATGCACCCTGCGAGATGTTGGAGGCAGGGAAGGAGGTTGGTCGAGAAATTCTAAGGTGTGACCCTTTTGGATCACCTGTAACACCCATTTGTCCGATGTAATTGATTGCCAGCGCTGGAATAACTGGCTCACCCTTCCCCCCACCGGGATGTGGTGAAGAGGGGAAAAACATTGGTCGTCAGTTTTGTTTGCCTTGTGACTTCCCTTGGGCGGAGCCACGTCTGCCTCTATGGGCATATCTGTTGGATGAATGATATTTATTGTCTTGGTACGTGCCGCCTTGTGCTTTTTGACCATACGCGGAACGACCGTATCCTCTGAACTTGGAAGATGAGCCTCTAAAGGGACGAAAAGACCGATGGTCCTTACTTTTGTCCTTTAAAGAACTGATGGCTCTGGCTGTGTCCGTGTCTGTCTTGATTCCCTTCAGATGATCGTCTATCTTCTTTCCAAAGAGATCTTGTCCGTCAAACGGCATGTCTAATATCTGCGCCTGTACTTCAGGTCTAAAGTTAGTAGCCTTCATCCAGGCTTGCCTTCTGAGCACTGTGCCGTGCGCCATCTGCCTGAAGCCTGATTCGGCCACATCAACCGCTGCGTCGATCATGTGATCCGATGTTGCTTCACCATCCGCGATTATCGATTTTGCCTCCTCCTGGAGCTCTGGTGGTAATTGTGTCGCCAATTTAGACATGCGGAGCCAAAGCTCACGATCGAACCTTGCGGTCATGGCCAGCGCATTGCCCGCTCTGATTGTAAGCGATGCAGAAGAGGATACTTTCCTGCCCATGGCTTCCAGTTTACGTCCGTCCTTATCCGGTGGTGCCGACAACGGTGAGGAGGGGTTGGCGAGTTTCTTTCTGGCCGCCACTGTGATAACCGAGTCTGGTTTCGTATGACCTCTCAAACAAAGAGGTGCCGAATCCGGAGCTTTATATTTCTTTTCTGGCCTGGACACCAGCGCCGGAGTCGATAAGGGTGTGGATAGGATCTTGGATCCGGAATCCCAGATGGTATCGAGGAGAGGAATTGTGGTAACTGTCCTCCTTCGTTTGTCCCTGTGCTCATAGAGCACTGATTTCCTTTCCTCAGAAGAAACCTGAATTTTAAACAATTCAGCGGCTTTACCTATAATGGTGTGGAAAGAGACGAGATCATCCAGCGGTGAGGCCTTGCCCGGCGAGTCTCTCCTCCTTGGCTTCTCGACTACGTAGTCATCCCACTCACTGGATGCGTCTGGCTCCTGTGTTATTTCTCCTTCTTCTGGTTCCGAGAATTCTCTAAAAGGATCCTCCTGCCAGTCTGATACCGAAATGGTGGACGGTACCATAGTGGGGTCCACATCCGGAGATCGCGGTCTGCGCGACGACTGTGGCGACGGGACTCTTGTAGGTGAAGCACTGTGGCTGCTGCTCCTTGGTCTTCGAGCAGGTTCCGGTGATCCCATCCGTTTTTGCGGTCTACTCCTGTGAGGAGAACAACCAGATGTGCCTGGAATCGGAGAAGACTCTCTAGGAATAATTCCTGATTCTATGGGATCAATCGGAATTTGCTTCTCCTTTTGCCGCCTGTAAAATTCTTCTACAATCCTCTGCACGGATAACATGAGTATCGGGTCATGAGGGTATTTGGATTCTCCCGTGGACGGTTGCCAAGGAGGGCTGTATTGTTTAGTTAAGGGACCGGTGGACTCTTCCATCACTTCCGCATCAGAGAATTCTTCCTGAAGAATTACATCCGGAAGTTCTGTCATGTGACCCAAAGGTGAAAATTGCTGTACCAGTGGTTCAGTTTCAGTATTCTTCTCAATGACATTGCTTTCAATGACAGGAGTTTCAAATGTGGAAGGCCGCAATTCCTCCGTAATTTGCGGTGCTATCTTCGTCAACAAACATCCCGTATGAGATTTCGTCGACGACTGAGATTTTCCCGTCGACGAGGGCTTCGCCGTCGACGACTGAGCTTTTGCCGTCGACGAGAGCTTCGTTGACGAATGTGGAATGCGTTTCGTGGACGACTGCGTCATGGATGAATGCTTCGTGGACGAGTGGTGTTTGCTCGTCGACGATTGCTTCGCGGTCGACGTGTCCGATGACGATGATCTTATTGTCGACGATGTCTTAAGCGTGGTCGTCGTCGTTGCTGGTTTCGTCGACAGTATGGCCGATGACGGGCCTTTACCTTTCCCTTCATTCGTGGGCGGTTTCCCCGCCGACGACTGCCCCCCCCGTTTTTTGCAAACTCCTCCTTACCTCTGGAGGCAGATTTTGCAGACTTCTTCTGGCTTGGTAAGTCAACTGGAGGCAGAAAGGGTATCAATTCCAGCTTCCTCTTTTTGTACTTGGGAGAGGAACTCCTTTCCACTGAAGAGGCCCTTCTCTTAGAAGTTTGTCTCTCAGATGGAGTGCTGGATTGGACAGGAGCTGTTCTGACAGACTCTTCGTCCGAAGATTGATCCCTGGATTCCAGGTAAGAAAGGAGTCTTCTATGCCTGTCATGAAGGGTCTTGGTGGAAAAAGTTCTACAAATCTCGCATTTTTTAATGTCATGTGGGTACAGACAATAAATGCAATGCTCGTGGGGGTCTTTGTTGTAAACCAATTTCTTTTTGTACCTCGTGCAGTCCCTGAACAGGGAAGGCTTCCTGACAGCCTGAGGTGCCTCCATTTCTGAAGAGAAGTTCAGTCGACGATTTTGAGAGGAAAACAACAAGTTTTGTCTCCCAGGTTAATTGGAAACAAAGCCCCTGAGAAGGGGAACAAAATGGAATATATTTACTAAATATATTCCACACAAAAGTAGAAAGAATTTGAAAAAACTCAGAGAGCATGAGGATTCCCTGTGTCTGTTAGACTGCGGTGAAAAATCTAAAGATGGCTGCCGGGGGCAGAGCTTAAGCCCTGCCACCTCATTGGCTGGGGCCATAAAGGACCAAAGTGAGGTGGAGGGACTACACAATGAAATGGCTCATAGGCCATAATGGGCTATGTACATGCACTGCTAGGTAGCAATGTGTATATATTTAAAAAAAAAAAAAAAAAAAATTATTATTAAATTTATCACAGAGGATTCCCAGTCTGACGACGGGGAATATTCAAGCATCTGAATCTATGAAAGATCCAATGCTGGAGAACTAATGATAGATTGTCAAGAGGCCCAAAGCAAATGTCCGTCTGTGTCAAAACCTATACTTGCCCTCACATCTACTAGTATATAAAGTGTAGGGATGTCAGCATCAAAATGAGAAGTATTCAAATAAATGTTCAAAGCCTCTTCCAGCTCTAGGTTGGAAAAGGGGGTTTCCCTTCCCCAAGAGTCAGGATAGTTCAGTTTTTAAAGAAGGGTTTCCCTTCCCCACGCTTTCAAGTCTCTCAATGTTCCAAAACACAATTCTTCAGGATATTTCACAGCTGTTCCGGCCGAGTTGCCTTTCATCAATTTAAAAACATTTCACAAAGTTTATTTCATAAATTTCAGATCACAGTTTTCCTTGATCTTCAATCACAAGCTTGTAAGTGAGTCATGTGACTTTTCCTTTAGATGGGTGTACTCTGCTTAGGCGCAGTTGTCTGACACCATGGTCCACCCATTATGGGTCACATACCGACAAACTTGATTGCTTCTTCTTTACAGTTACACTTCCACTGTTTCAGCTTCACAGTGGTATTTGATTTAGCCTCTTGGCGCTTTCTCAAAATATGTTTGGCCACCATTCACTTGTTATTCTTTCAAATATTCTCAGAGCTTTTGCAACTGCTCATTCTTTCAAGATACACAATCCCCACTTGCCAAAGCTTATTCTCTTCAGTTTACACAGTTCAACTGCTTTCACTCCAATTGGTATATAAACACTTGCTTTTGTTCGGTTTTCAAAAGATTTCATTTCAATCAGTCACACTGAACAAACATCAAATCCCAGTTTACTCTCCTGCTGGGAATATTCATAAGTTTAAAGACTCTGTTTTCCAGGCACCTTCATGGCCGGTTCATTTTCATCTCGTTTGCAATTCACTATTCAAACAATTATTTCATAAATATTTCTTAGCAGCTTCAGATTAGAGTACTTGTCAACAGTGTTTATTGCAAGCAGGACCAGCATTCATATTGCTGAAATCGTCCCTCGCGAGATAGAGATCCTACCTGCAGTAACCACGCAGTCCGCCTCACAGCGTCCTTGAGTCATTCAGGCATCTTTGACTCTGCAGGTGCTGTCCTCCGTGCCGGCAGGCTCTCTACGGCAGTCGCTGCTCATGGCTCGCCTCTCAAACAGACTCTCCGCCGCCTCGGTTGTACAGAAAGAG
This sequence comes from Ambystoma mexicanum, assembly GCF_040938575.1. Taxonomy (NCBI): domain Eukaryota; kingdom Metazoa; phylum Chordata; class Amphibia; order Caudata; family Ambystomatidae; genus Ambystoma; species Ambystoma mexicanum. The sequence continues at coordinate 97,069,923 of NC_090936.1, read as the reverse complement.
AGTCTCCCTGACTCCAGGAGGTAGGCAGACCAACTCTGTTACCGGAGACCTTAAGAACGTGCCCGCCACAATCCGCTCCCACTGTAATGACTATGCAGCTCGTACGCACTTCAAGCACACGTCTCCCTGGCCTCACCTCTGGCTTCTCCTGCAAGCGTACCACAGGCAATCTCATTAGCCTCACCTGAGTGGGCCATTTATACCACCCCGTGGACCTCGGGTGCAGGCACGGTTCCTTTCCTGCATACCGGTTTTAGTACTCGGCATCCCTCTTCCTCGTCCCAGTACGAGAGTGGCGTTTGTGCATGTCTGAGTTTAAAAAAGAGAGGATGTATGGCTCTGAGTTGTCTCTTTCTCGTCTCAGTGCAGGACTAGTGTGTATTGTGAAAGGGCTTTCTGGCAAAATAGAAAAGGGATTGATAATACCCTACAAAGGCTTGGGGGATATTTGACTCCTTATAAAAGTGAAACTGTGAATACTGTGTCCCCACTCAAGGGTGCCTCATCCCCACTCCCCAAGTTCCCTCCACCCAGGTGATCATCCCTCACATATTCACCCCTGGGGTCAGGATCCAAAAGAAACCGCCTTGCCTTGTCCACCTTGGAGGAGGATATATTGGCGAGAGTAGTGAGGACGCCCTCAGATTCCACATACCTGACAAAGAAAACTGTCCGTTTCCCCAAAGTGAAAGCCTTCTTTTGCACTGCTCATAGGATTTTATTGTCCCTTCCAATAATAAATCAATCACTTACTTTCGAACAACCCTTCAGGGCCCAGTTACCTTTCTGTTCTGGTGTAAAAGCCAAGGAATTTCAACATTCTTTTCACATCATGTTTATTCAGCCCTGCACAGACAACCAGAAACCATATGGTCCATTTAGTCCAGCGAGTTTTGAACATTTGGCATTTCTGCTTGACTGACGTGCATAGCTCCGCAGATCTGATTTCAACATGCCTTGTGGCTATTCCAACGCCTACCCCGATTTAAAAAAAGTTATTCTGAGTCTTGCATAATTATTCTGTGGTTGAGCATTCAGATATCCAGAATTCTTTTTCTGTATATGAATATTGTAAGTTCTGTGCTGACACTATCCACAAATGGAGAAACATGACCCGCATCTTGACATCGCTCCTGAAGAGATCTGTTACCAAATGACTTGTGATCCGTCCTACATTGGAAAGTGTCAACTAAAGCTTGACGAGAATGGGAAAAGGACTGATTTTGAGCAACAGTTGTTTACAACATCTATAAATGTTTGTATTGACGTTTCAAACGATATGGTATGCAACTTTACCATTTCCACTGCTCGCCACCTGAACCATATAAAACCACCCAGTGGTTAGTTATTTTCCTGTGGGAACTTCACTTACTCATACATTCCTGCTAATATTTCTGGTGGCCCATGTGCTTTGGCACGTCTTGGTTTAATGATGTACCCTTGGAGACCTGTAATTGGTTGTTCTGTAGGTGCTGATTCATATACTTCCCCTTCGCCAGACTGCAATTCTGAAGTATATTTACTCTCTGAAACAGAAGTGTTAGCGTTAGCCATTTCCATTATCGGAATTTGGGGCTTAGCAGCTGGGGGATATAAAACCATGATTAAACTAGCCTGTATGGTGATTAAAGAGCTTAATGAAACCTCACAAGCTTTGACTGAACTGTTGCTAGACAATAGACATTTTAGGAAAGCTATTTTACAAAACAGAGAAGCTATAGATCATCTATTTTAAAAGCATAATTTTGGTTGTGAAACTATGGAAGGAATGTGTTGTTTCAACCTGGGAGACCATTCACGATCTATTGAAAAACATATTAAAAGGTATAAAGGATTTAGTTGCCAGAGTTACACAAGGTCAAGACGTGGATTGGTGGGAAAACTTGTTTGCATGATTTCCTGAGGCACTGCGTACTACATTGATTGGATTTTTGGTATTGTTGTGGTAGTGATTTGTTTTTGTTGATGTGCTTTGTGTATTCCTAATTTCTGGAGAATGATCAGACGATTTTGGGTGTCCCCTTCATGCCCGTTGGGTTATGGTAGTTGATTGTCCAAGGGGTGGAGTCTAATGCTTATGGGAAATACGAGCTGAAACAACATGGCGTTGGTGCGCAGCCATTTTGGATACTCATCTCCCTTCACCGCAGTAAAATCCTGCGTCTCTGCGGGCTGGGTAAAATGAACAAGTATTTCAGTAGCGAAAGTAGAGCAAGGTCATATAACTACATAAATATTGTTGCTGAGTGGTCTAACTGTGGAGAGTAGTTATTGTATTGTCCACTGAAGGACGAATACGTGGAAGGAGGTGGAGCGTTCTGCAGGTGCATGATAAGGGGTTCTGGGAATGAATGCAAAAAGAGGGGCACTGGGTTTTTCCACTCCTGACTTTTTTTCCACTCTCTGCCCCTTCCACTTGTGATCTGCTCTTCGGCCCAGGGTCGTCAAAACTGAGAAGGGCTGGGACATGCCCCCAACAAGAGAAGAGGGTATTCTGTGGAAGGCAGTTAGAACTTGGACCCCCCCCCCCCCTGGGTGATGCAATCTCGCTGAGAGGGAGGGCACTCCGTCTCAGACCCAGTTAGTACGAGTGATCTCTGTTCGCCTACCTGCTCTGGGACCAAGCAGTGTTGTAGTGGATAAGATGAAGGTGTCTTCTGCTTCCTTGCTAACGGTGATGCCATATTTCTATATATCTGAGTATATGTTTGTTTTTGTATGGAGATATACAAGTAAACTCGGAATAGGTAATCTCCCTCAATTTTTGTTAACGGTGGGTGGGGGGGTCAGAGTTTCGGAACGGGAGAACACAATTCAATACACTATACAAAAATGAGACTCCCGACTACCACACTCATTGTCAAAACAGGTTGGGCTAGTGATATAGAATGTCGTATTAATTAATACCTTCCCATTCGATAAAACAATCACACATATATACAAACCATTTTTGTTTTGGAACTACCAAATACAGTGGACTACCACAGGTTATTCACACGAGAGAAACCACATCGCTTATAGATACTCGAGCACACACTGAAAATCATCATTGATAAATGAGTCCATTATAAATTCATTGTTAAGACAAATTTAGAAAAAATTAAAACAAGGAGAAAAGCAGAGCATACAAATGTAAATTACAATTCATCACTGCATGATCAGCTTAGTCCATTTCATGTACGGGGTTAGTTAAATAAATGAACTGACTTCATTCACTTAAGCAGTATAACGATACGCGACTTCAATTTTTAGTGAGTCGGTTGTCAAATGTGACATGTTTCGGCCCTTCTGGAGATTAAGGCACCATCTCTAGTGTCTCTACACCCAATGATTTTTCGGCCTTCTTCAGGACAGAATTTCTTTTAGAGCAGATGGAAAACCTCTTTCATATACCCAAACAGGTTAGCACAATATCCTGAATGGACATTAGCTCCAAAACCGGCTCAATCATAGCCGTGACAGGTCATATTTTCTTATATTCTTATTTCTTTGCGCCGGGTGTTCACAGGTCAACCCTTGGTCATTCACAGCACCCAACCTATATTAGGAACTTGAGTCTGTGTTACGGGACTTGTGCTCCAACGTTGTTAATTAGGCGCCCAATGGTGCATTCATTTACCCTTCAAAACGCCACACTTTTCATATCTTAGGGTGACCTCCTAAACAATTGCCTCCTTATGCAAACTCCTCGGCGCCAACAGGGGAAACAGCATCCAAAAGGTTGCGTTTCTCTCGTGTGAACAACATGTGGTAGTCCACTGTATTTTGTAGTTCCAAAACAAAAATGGTTTGATGGAGATATATAATACATTACTCAACGTAATCCTATTTCTGATGCTTGCATCTGCTTAGATTCACATGCTTTGCATAGGCCGACATCTAGTGGAAGCTGCGGAGTATTACAGTTGTTGTTTTCTAAACTCAAAATGGGATGTCGACCGGGCATGCCAGTAATACTATTCCTAGTGCGACGTCCTCTGTGCCCATGGTCCTTCATGCATCGAGGTCCCTCAGATTGTTATTTTTCTGACATGAGGTGTAGCGCGTGGTAGCGCGAGTACAGTCGTATCCAAGGAGATACATATTAGACAAGCTCATAAGCATCTGTGCGCCTTCTCTCCGAGGGGAGGAGCGCATGTGAATCTAAGCAGATACAAGCATTAGAAATAGGATTACGGTGAGTAATGCATCCCTTCTGAGGCTTGTGGAATCTGCTTAGATCACATGCGCTGCATAGATTAGCGAGCAGTGTTAGGAGAACGTGGTGGGATGTGAGAAGGTTCATGTGTGAAGAGGTGTCTTAGAACCACTTGTCCCACCTGTGTATCTGTCTTGGAACGAGTGTCAATGCAGTAACGCTGAGCGAAAGTGTGTACTGAGCTCCATGTAGCTGCTTTGCAAATTTGTGTCTAGAGGGACATTTGCAATGAAAGCCAGAGTGGCTCCTGTGCTCCTTGTGGAGTGAGCTCTGGGCACGAAAGGCAGTGTCTTGTTTGATAGGGAATAGCACAATTGTATACATCTGACTATCCACCGGGAGATGGCATTCTTTGAAATGCGATCTCCTTCTCTGCCTGGTGCTATGGAGACAAACGGTTGGTCTGTTTTTCTTAGCGTCTGGTCTTGTTAACATAGTAAAGGACAGCCCTCCTCACATCTAGCGTGTCGAGTTTTACCTCAGCTGAGCTGGTGGGGTTCTGAAAGAAAGCCAGGAGCTCAATAGACTGGTTTACATGAAATTTAGAGATGAACTTAAGGGAGAACCTAGGTTTTGAGTACGTAAAACCAGCTTGCCCTGGTGTATGATCAAGAAAGGATCCTGCACTGACAATGCTTGTATTTCACCAACTCTTCTTATGGAAGTAATAACCACTAATAAGGCAGTTTTGTAAGTCAGGGGTTTGAGACTAGACGTATGCATCGGCTCGAAGGGGGGGGGGGGGGTCGCATGAGCTTAGCGAGTACAACATTGAGATCCCATCCTGGCGACGGGTTTGAAATTGGAGGGTTGAGTCCCTTTACTCCCTCCATGAATCTTTGATGACAGGTACCTTTCACCATGAGACCCAATTGACAAGGCCGCCAGGTGGACCCCTTAAAGAGTTGAATACTAACCCCGAATCTAGCAAGTAGATCATATAAGTTAGAATGTGGTAGGAGTACATTCTATGGGGTTCATTTGTTTAGACCGGCACCAAATCACAAATCTCCTCCACTTGTCAAAATAACAGTGCCTAGTGTTAGGCTTTCTTGATTCCTTCAAGATCTCCATACACCTCTGCGGAAGGTTAAGATGTCCAAACTCTATGACTTCAGGAGCCATGATGCAAAGTTCATTGAGTGAGCTTGAGGGAGCACTGTTAGTCCCCCGTGCTAAGTGAGCAGATTGTACAGGTACAGGAGCTTGATGGGATAGCACATCGCTAGTTTGTGCAGATGTGGATACCAAGGTTGTCTCGCCCACTTAGGAGCAACTAGGATGAGTGTCCCTTGTTCCCTGTGGATCTTGTTCGCCACCTCCCTCATGAGAGGTGGGGGGAAAGGGGGGCGTAAGCAAATTTTCCTGACCAGTTCATCCATAGAGCGTTCCCCTTGGAGCCTGGCTGGGGGAACCTGGACGCGAAGTCTGGGCTTTGACTGTTTTCGCTTGTAGCGAACAAGTCTATTGTGGGGAAACCCTATTGAGAGAAGAGGTGTTCTACGCCCCCTGTGTGTAGTTGCCATTCATGTTCCTTTTGTAGGGGATCTCTGCTCAGTGAATCTGCCAGAGAGTGGAGTTCCCCTGGAACGTGCTGTGACGATGGGAATATCTTCTGTTCGAGTGCCCATTTCCAATTTTGTTGCTCAAGCCTGGACAGATTGAAGGACGTATGCCCACCTGTTTGTTGATGTAAAACGTTGCTGTAGTGTTGTCTGTCAGGACTTGCACAAATTGGTGCCTGAAGGGCTTTGAATACTGCCAGTAGTTCCAGCAGATTGATGTGGTTCTGTGCGGTCGCATGAGACCATAGACCCTGAGCTGTGTGGTGAAGATATGAGCCCCCCACCCGGCAAGTGAGGCGTCTGTCGTGACAATCGCTTGTACTTCCAGATCGTAAAAGAGTTTCCCCTTCAACAGATTTTCTCTTGTCCACGAGCGAAGATTTTGTACTAGTGTTGGTGAAGCAACCACTAGATTGTCCCGCTGACCACTTGCCTGAGACCACTGTTTCGCCAACCACTCCTGCATGGGTCACAGGCGCGCGTGTGGGACCAGGTAAATGTAAGATGCCATCATGCCTAGCAGACGAATAGCTTTGCGCACCCTTGTGTGCCAGCTGGCCTGATAATGCAGTATTTGAAGTATTATGTTTTGGACCCTTTCCTCTGACGGAAAGACCAACCCCTCTTGTGTGTTTATAACACCTCCTAGGAACTGTTTGGTAGTATTGGCACTAGGCTTGATTTTTTTCTCGTTGATGGAGAAGCCCAACTGAAAGAGAAGGTTGATAGTTCTTTGAATATTTTGCCTGCAAATTAAGGGAGACTCCCCTGTAATCAGCCAGTCGTCCAGGTAAGGGTACACTGTGGTTGCCTCCCTGCGCAGTTGTGCTGCCACAATCGCCAGTACCTTGGTGAATACCCTTGGAGCAGCTGCTATTCCGAAGGGCAGCACCTTGAATTGGTAGTGCTGGTTCGCTATCTCAAGAATTTTTTTTGCGCTGGGAACATTGAAAAATAGGCATCTTTCATATCCAGTGTTGCCATGTAATACTTTTTTTTTTAGCAGAGGGATTACCTCTTGTAGCGTAGTCATGCAGAAATTTTGTGGCTTGACATATTTGTTTGCAGAGCGTAAATCAATACTGGGCGCATTGTTAGATCTTTCTTTGGCACAAGAAAGTACGTTGAATAAATACCCTTGTTTACCTGGTTGGCCGGGACTATTTCTATGGCGCATTTTTGGAGAAGCGTGACTATTTCTTCGAGGAGGATGCGCTGGTCTTCTTTGGAGTGGGTTTTCTCGCATGGGGGGTGTTTCCGTGGTTGCTCGAGGAGCTCTATACAATATCCGCCCGCTATGCTGGACAGCACCCAATTGTCTGAGGTGATTCCTTCCCATGCTTGTGTGAAGTTGGAAATGCGCCCTCCTACTGGGGAGGCATGAGAGAGCATGTGAAGCACGGGATATCACCGTTTGGGGTGGGGCATCACCTCTGCAGGAGGGACGCCTTCATCGACCGCGTGTTCTGCGCGGTCCTCTCTGGTAATTCTGAGAGGCTAGGCCTCGATTGTTCCCCCATGCTGTTCCCCGATTTTGGTTATGGCTGGAACCACTCTGGGAAAATTGTACGCATGAGCGATGAAAATTGCTGTTTCCCCTTTGGCCAGGAGGTTTATTGGTCAATTGGTCCAATGATTTCAGTATGTCATATTCTTCCTTGGCTGTCTTCAAGGCGTCCTCGACGGCCTTGCCAAAGAGTACATTGGTCTCGACGGGCAGGTTAATGAGAGTGGCTTGCGTCTCTGGCTTAAACCCGGATTGGCGTAACCAACCGTGACGCTTAATAATGGTTCCCTCAGCTATGATTCTGCCGGTGTTGTCTGCGGCGTCAAGACTGCTTTTTAGAAAGCAGCTTCAAACCGCCCTTCCTTCTGAAACCACCACTGCTAATTTGAGACTTGAGGTTCCGGGGCTGAGGAGAGTAAAGCTGAGACCTCATCCCATTTATGCCAATTGAAACTGGCTAATAAAGTAAAGTAGATTTATTAGCTATTCTGGTCTGGAATGCAGCGGAAGAGGCAACCTTCTTGCCCATTGTGTATTTACCAGGTTACTCACCGTAGTGACCACCTTACTCCTAGTCCATAGTCCCCTTTCCTCCATACTTATGGGACATCTCTACGTCCTGTGGGACGGGACCAGAGCACTTTGTAAAAAGCATCCACATTTTTTCAAAAAATGTGTCCTTCCTCTTTCTTGAGCGGGGCCGGGCACGCGGCCGTAACCCCGCCCATCTTGGCTCCGCCCCGCGCATCGCCCATCAGTCCTTTTCTATCGCCAGGTCAAAGACCGATTAGCAATAACAAAGGAACCTTATTAGAGGGGACGGCAAGCGGGCGTATGGAGGAAAGGGGACTATGGACTAGGAGTAAGGTGGTCACTACGGTGAGTAACCTGGTAATACTCCTACGTCCCGTCCCCTTTCCTCCATACTTATGGGAGATTCCCAAGCACTCCTTACAGGAATTACGGGTGGATGGAAATACCCCTCACTGAAACAGGTTCTTCAGCAGAGCATGACCAAACTGAGCGTCAGCCCTTGAGCTCATGTCGAGACAATAATGCTTACAGAAAGCCGATGGGGAGGCCCAAGTAGCTGCCCTAGCGATGGACTCCGAGGGGGCATATTTCTGAAAAGCAACCGCGGCTGCCTTGCCCCGCACCAGGTGTGCAAGAATACCCTTAGGAGGTTTCAGCCCTTGGACAGTGAAAGACTACGTGATGCAGGTGGCGATCCACCTAGAAATAGTTGCCTTAGACGCCTGCTTGCCCTGAGGGTTACCGAAGGTCACAAAAAGTTGAGAAGAACTCCTAAGTTCGGAAGTCCTGTCCAGGTAGAATTTGAGAGCTCTTCGGACATCAAGACAGTGTAGAACCCTCTCAGCCTCAGAGGCAGGGTTCAGAAAAAAGACTGGTAGGGAAATAGACTGATTCAGATGGAATTCAGTCACAACCTTCGGCAGAAAAGCCGGGTTTGTCCGAAGGACTACCTTGTCCTTGTGAAAGACCAAGAACGGGTGCTACACCGACAATGCCTGGAGCTCACTTACTCTCCTTGCTGACGTAACTGCGACCAAAAAGGACACTTTCCAGGACAAGTACTTGAGGTCCACAGTAGCCATTGCTTCAAAGGGTTTATAGCACAGCGCCGTCAGGACCACATTAAGGTCCCACGGCGGGTGCGGATTACGAACCGGAGGGTAGAGGCGTGTCAAGCCAGCAAAATGCCTCTTCACCACTGGGTTAGTCAGGGAATAAGAACACTGGTCTGTAGAAAGATGAGCGGAAACCGCTGAGAGATAAGTCTTGCATGACAGAACATGAACCCCTGACTCTGCTAGGGAGGACACGAAGGACAGCACCGTGTCAATCGTGGCCACCCTCGGATCCAACTTCTTCTCCAAACACCAATGACAGAATCTGAGCCATTTATTCCTGTATTAGGATCTGGTCGAGGGTTTCCTGGCTGCCTGGATAATACTCATGTTATCTGTTAGGAAAGATTTCTTAATTGTGGATAATTTTCCTTCCATGTGGCAACCCCTAAACTTTTTGCTGTTGTTTTCACCATGATCTAGACTTTGCCAGAGAAGTGCAGCCTTCTGCCGCACTCCTCTGGGCTTTCGCTCCATTCTTACGGGGAAACTGACATGCCCTTAAGACAGTCAGTGCCGGGAAACGCTGTTTTCCGTAGTTTCTTTATCATGTTGCAGCTTTCGTGCAACATGACACAAGAGAGCACTGGAAGCTAAGTTACTGCTCTCTTGGGTCTCTAGTCTTCTACAGGCCCTAGATACTCTCTTTGGATTGTAAATGATTGGTGCAAGTGAATCACGGACGGGAATGGTGGCAGCAATCGTTTGTGTTTTTGAGCTCCTTTTGGCGTTTTAAGCGCGTTTCTCATGCTTAGCCCAAAATGGTGGCCTGGCTCCCAAAATGGCCAGACCACGAGGCTCATTTGTCCTGTCCACTGACCGTCTTGCCCCCTTCACCTTCCCCAGGTCGAGCCGACCCGGGGCCATCCTTATTTGGGCATGTACTTTCCCACGAAACACAGATGCTTTCACGGGCTTCTACAGGCCTTGTGTGTGCCTCCAGGATGTGGGCTGGGATGTCTGGTCCCAATACACATCCTGGGTGCCAGAGAGTCTAGTGAGGTATGAATGCCTGGGACCACCGTGGTCCGCGATAGGTCCACGTATGGTGTGAGTGTTTGATGAGCGGATCTCCCATTGGGTCCCCTCCGTTTTGGCGCGAAGGGAACCGTGGATAAGAGGGGGCTGGAAACGCCACTACCATGTCGATCTCCTGAGTTCTCACGAACAAAGGAATACAGGAGCCAAGTATCCTGCAACCACGAGGCTGAACCGAGGAATCGCTGGTGACCCGCAGAAGGACTGCTCCTCTGCACTGCTGTCGCTTTGTGAAACCCTTTCTACCTCTGATCGAACCAGAAGGCCTGTACTGGTACTTCGACCCTTGGAATAGCGGGGACAGCTATTCTCGGCATCTTCACCATCTCCTGCACGTAAGCCTTCGGAAGTGTCTCTGGGCCATCCAGCAGACTGACCAGCCTACCCAGGAGTCATGCTCTGTAACCGCCGCCAGGTTGTGTTGTGTTTCGAGTCCTTGTCACTCTCACACGATTCGTACACTTGGCATTCCCAGGTCTGAAGTGAGTAGTGTACATTTGGCTGAGATACACACGGCTGCTCCGTTGCCCTGCTGTGGTAACAAACTGTGCGGGTTCACTGCGTTTGGGACGCCCTCAACTCAACTCTGCTGCTGCAGAATCTACATGACGACGAGACGTCCCCTGCTCCCCTGAACCTGCCAGCACTGAAACTGACGCGGAGAAGCCTGGGTCTGCTTGCATCGGGGACCGGTGAGTAGCATAGCTAGGAACTGGTCGCCCTCCTGCAGGAGCCCATAGCTTTTTCCTGATGTGTCAAACAGCACGCCTTTCCGTACTCGCGCTCTGCTTCTGCCCACAGTGGAGGCTGCGCTTGAGTCGCGGAGCTCTGTTCATCTTCAATTGTTCATCGAACTAAACTGCCTGATTCCCTCAAAGAGACTCCCCTTTTTGCCCGTTGGCACCAGCGTGTGCAGGTACTTTTGAGCACAAGGCTCCACTCTTCGTAGGGCTTGGACTTCCTTTTAGTTAGGTGCCTCTGAAGGCGGACTGGGTATAATTATTATTTCGCACTGCCCGTTTTCCTCCCCTTCTAGGTGGACTAAACATTTCGTGCGTCTAACTCTTTAGAATCGTTTGTATTTGTATATATTGTATTGGTTTGGTATGTGTTGGTTTACTAGAGTTTTATTGTGATTTCTCGCTACGGTCATTGTTGCAAAGGCCTTGGAATAAATGTGTATATATTTTTAATAGAACACCTGTTTGGAGTAATTTGTAAGTGTCCTTGCTTTGTGTGCTCATTGCGGGCTTTCAGTCACCCTCACCCCTCTTGAGGCCTAGTCTTGACCGCCGCGATCGCTACCCTGATTGGTCTGGGTTGTCCAGAGGTTACCCTGTTCCAGTTAATTAGGCTGGCCTTCTGAACCTCTGCGCCTCCAGGCCAGAGTTCAGAAATCCGTCTTAACATTATCCGCAGACAAATTCAGATGCTCTAAAGACTTGAACTCTGGCACCATGCCGCCAAGCTGAGCGATTGAGGGGAGGGGTGCCACAGCTGCTGTTCCCCTTGGTGAAGAAGATCGGGAGTTACTGGTAACCTGATCGGCGGATACACCAATAGGTGTTGAAGCTCCGAGAACCAAAAACTGGCCGGCCACCACGGGGCTATGAGCAGAAGGGAACAGTTCACCGAATTCTTCAACCTCCAAATTGCCCGGTGAACCAGAGGCAGAGGCGGGAAGGCGTAAGCTCTCATGTTGTGCCATGGAATCTCGAGAGCATCCCCCAGAGAGGAGGCTCCCAGCCCCCCAGAGAGGAGGCATACTGAGGAAGCTTCTCGTTTACCGCGGTCGCGAAGAGGTCCACCTCCGGTGTGCCCCAACGTGAGAAAATCCATGAGAGGACCTCCGCCTTCAACTCCCACTCGTAGCGGACCACTGTCCGCAAGCTGAGGGCATCCGCTGTGACATTCAGCTGGCCCGGGATGTGTACTGCAAGCAGCCAGACACCATGAAGCACGGCCCACTCCCATATCTGGATAGACAGGTCCACGGAGAGGGTGAGGGGTGGGGGGCGGGAGGGGGGGTTGAGACTTCGTTCCCCCTTGTTTGTTGATATAATACATTGACACCACATTGTCCGTGCGTATGCGGACCACCTTGTTGGCAATGAGCGGTCTGTACACCTTGAGCGCCAGAAAAATTGCCAAAAGCTCCAAATGATTTATGTGCAGGAGCTTGTCCTGAAGCGACCAGAGGTCCGAGACCTGAAGAAGATCTAACGTCGCACCCCACCCCAGAAGGGAGGAGTCCGTCGAGATCATCACCATGGGGGCCGGGTCCTGAAACCCCGCGCCCACCGACAGGTTGCTGAGAGATGACCACCAGTCCAGGTCCACTCTCATGGAATCTGGAATCATTATCCGCTTGGAATCCGGGTCTACAGCCTGACGCCAGAACTCCGAAGAGCCATTTGGGTCCGTCTCATCTTGAGACGAGCAAGAGGAAGAGCCAGCACGCACGAGGCCATGAGGCCCAGAAGCCTCTGGAACCACCAGGCCGACATGCTCTGCGACTGCACAAACATCTGACACGTTGCTGACAGATCTGCCATTCTGTCCCCGGTGCAGTCGATCGTGTTCCAGCAAAAACCCAGGAAAATCAGGTCCTGCAAGACCGTCATGGAAGATTTCCGCCAGTTCACAGACAGCCCAAGATGGAACAGGAGCTGAAGGAGAGACTGGAGATTGCCCGCTGCTGCTAGCGGACAAGGGCTTCGTAAAAGCCAGTCGTCCAAATACGGATACACATGGATACCCTGGAGACGAAGATAGGCGGCAATCACCGACATCTTCGTAAAGACGCGCGGCGCCGAGCTGAGGCCAAAAGGAAGCACTTGAAACTTTAAGTGCTCCTCTCCCAAAGAGAAGCAGAGATATCTCCTGTGTGGGTTCCAAACCAGGATATGCATGTACGCGTCCTGAAGGTCCACAACACTGAGCCAGTCGCCCGCCTGCAAGGAGGAGCGTATCTGGCTGGGCGTAATCATCTTGAATTTCTCTTGGGGTAGGAAAAGATTGAACTGGGAAAGGTCTAGGATGGTGCGCAGGCCAGCCTGGCTGGGTTTGGGCACCGTAAACAGCCGGGAGTAGAAGCCCTCCCCTCGCTCCCCGAGGGGAACGGGTTCCACAGCTCTGAGGTCCAGAAGTTTCTGAACCTCGGCTTTGAGGGAGGGAGAGCTCGACAGCTGAAAAGGAGGGTTGCGGGGTGGGGTAGGGGGTAGAGGTGTAGAGGTAAGCGGAAGCCCACTCGAGCGACTGACAAGACCCATCTGTCTTCTGTGATGGTCTGCCACGCCTCCCAATGAGACGCAATGCGTCCTCCCACCAGGGTCTTGTGCGAGCGCAGAACTCACATTTAATAGGTTTATCGGTGGCGGTGCCACCTTAACCTGAGGAGGAGGCTGAGGAGCGGGAGAAAACCTGCGTCCGTTGTTGCCTACGACGGTTATTCCCCGCAGTGGTATCCACTCTACGAGATTTGCAGTCGAGGAAGCCCCTAAAGCCAGAGGAGGGTCGACTTTTTGACAACGGTCTCTGGGTTTTGAAAGGAGCCTTAACCAAGACAGACAATGACTTGGCTGTCTGCGTGCTATTCTTCGTCTTGGTGAGCTCTACATCTGTTGTAGAATGAAAGAGCTCCTTCCCATCAAACGGAAGGTCCAACACCGTGTGCTGCACTTCTTTTGAAAACTTGGTGGCATGCAGCCACGCCTGCCGTGAGGTATCAACTGCCAGCATAAGGCCCCGAGCCGAGGTGTCTACATGATGAGCCGCAGCCTCCAGGAGATCCTGGGCCAAGACCCTGGTGTCGGATAGGCCACCCTTTAAGTCTTCCAACTTCTCGACTGGGATGTGCCCCTCAAACTCCGACAGACCTTTCCACATCCGCATGTTAGCTCCTGCTAATATCAAATCAGCATTGGCCTGCCTGAGCTGCAAGGCTGAGTTGGCAAAGACTTTCCTCCCTAGGGAGTGACGGAGCTTGTCCTCCTTACCCAGGACCTGAGTAGCCGTCGTGGAAGAGGATGCTGCAGGTCTGGATTACAAAGTGGCCTCAGCCACCACTGTGGAGGAGGGAGGCGGACAAGACGACAGGGCCACCTCTTCCGAGGATCCGAGGAATGTAGCCTGTACCTCGCGTCAATTTTCTTATTGACAGAGAGTCCCGAGTGTGGCTGTTCCCAGACTCTTCGGACCTCGGCCAGAACGTCCTTCTGCAGGAATAGGCCGGTACGCTCCAAGGGAGACAGAGTGAACGCCCCAGAAAGCACAACCTGCTGAGGAGGGGGGTGCCTCAGGCACCGGAACATCTAAGAAACTCATCATGTCCAGTACCCGGTGATGAAAGGCTCTGATCGAGCAGGGAAGGTCCTCGTTGTCCAGATCGCCTTGAGGGTCATCCGACAGGTCAGGATCCTGCTGAGCCGTGTCAGGCACTGCCTTGTCCACTGAGGACAACGGAGGCACAGGCGGAAGAGCCGGGGGAGGCACCACGGGCAAGGGAGGCGCCGGCGGAACCACTGGAGGAACGGGTGGACAAATCTCCTTGAAAAGCCCTTTGAAATATTCCCTCATGGGGTCGGTGCGCATAAGCGCCTGAAATTTACCGAAAAAGGCGTCCTCAGGAGATTGTTTTGGAACCTGAGGAGGCCTCTCATGGAGGTGGACAAATCCAGGGACGTAACGGGGGAAGGCTGACACACCGGCCCCTCCACCGACGTATCCACATAAATCAAGGGTGCCTCCCCCGCGGGCAACAAAACATTGTGCGGAAGAGGCATCCGGGCGTTCCAATCATAAACCGGCCGGTAAGGATGTGCACAAGGGACCTTAGGTTCACCAAAGGGACAGAGCCCTACATCAGAGGCCAATGGCGTAGTTGTAGGGGTAGCACCTAAAATGGGCGCCGTGGTCGTGGCGGGAACGGGCGTCATTTTGTCCTCATCTGAGGGGAATTGCGGCACGTGAGGAAGTGAGGCAGGGGTCCCAGTCGATGGATCAGGGGTCTTAATCTTAGCCTTAACATAAGGAACCTCTGCAGAGCCGGTACTATGAGGCCTGGAATGTTTTTGAGACATACCAACCGCCAAATTAGCCTTCGAAGGAAGGACCTCGGCACTGCCGGTAAAAGAAGAACTTTGCTTCTTTGCCCCCTCAACAGGTCTGGTGTCACCACAAGAGCGGGAACGGTGAGCAACCGCTTTCACCGGCAAGGCCTTGTCTGGCCTCTCAGAACTGTTGGTAGCTTTAGCCTCTGAACGAGGGACCCCGGACCCAAGCCCGGTAACACCCTTATCTGCATGGGCCTCGAACATCCGTTCGGTAACAAGCTCAGCCAAGGCCTTAGGGCGCACCCCAGTGTTTTTGAGGGATGCCGACAGAGAGGCCTCAGAGCGAGCTCCGGTACCCCACGATTCAGTAGAACTGGGTCTACAAACAGCCCCCAGAGGAGGGGCCTCGGAGCGTACTCCGGTGTTCACAGGCCCCTTACGGAGACCCTCGGAGAAAACTCTGGTAGAATTATTAGGCCCAACGGGCATCTCAGAGCGAACCCCAGTGACAAAAGCGATCAACGCCCCTCCCGGACCGAGAGGAACCCAGAAAGGTATCCCCCGGCCAGGGTGCTCTGAAAAGTAAAAACTTACCGGGCGTTTTTTCTTCTCCTCGATGAACGCCTGAAAATGTGAAGGAGGAGTTGGTCGGAACACCTCCTCCCACCGCTCCAACCGACGTTGAAGTGCCCGGACCGAAAGGGAGTCACAGTAAAAACAGGAGTCCGAACGGTGTTCCGGACCCAAACACTCTAAACAAAGAGGATGGAGATCCGCCCTCGCAAAGCGACGGTGACACGATGAACAATCTGGAAAGTCTAACTTGAAAGACATAGACAGGCTAATAAACGAACGTTAGCGAGAGCCAGAGAGGAAAAAAGGGAAGAACATTTTCCAAAGATGCAAGTGCGTCCGGCCCCGATCGAGCGGAGAAAAGGAACGATGGGCGATGCACGGGGCGGGGCCAAGATGGGCGGGGTTACGGCCGCGTGCCGGGCCCGCGCAAGAAAGAGAGGAAGGACCCATTTTGGGAAAAAATGTGGATGCTTTTTACAAAGTGCTCCGGTCCCGTCCCACAGGACGGAGAGATGTCCCATAAGTATGAAGGAAAGGGGACGGGACGTAGGCGTAAGCCTTCTACTTTCCTTGTCAGGAGGAGCCTCAGAGGAGGCCAGGGGAGTATCTGCTCTCTTCTTTGTCATAGTAACGACGAGCGAGTCAGGCTTTAGCTGACCCCGGATGTACAGCGGGTGAGATGGGGCAGGCCTGAAATGTTTTTCTATGCTGGGGTTCACCGCTCGCGTCTGATTTGGTGTTTCTAGCGAGGGTTGTACCTTTCGCTGGACAGACTTTAGTAGGGGAATAAATTGAGACACAGCCTTTTCATCTCCCAAGATCTCGTCAACGAAAATCTTGTCCTGCGGATCTTCTTGAGTAGATATTTGGAAGTGCTCTGCCGCTTTAATGAGTACTTCATTTAGAAGAGGCTGATTATCTATGGGCGAGTCTACAACAGGGGGGGTCCTTATCAACTGGGGAGTCGATGTTGTACATGTCCGTATCTGGATCGTTCTCATTATCCCCATAATAAGGGACTGCGGCCTCTTGACTATAGAGGTCTTCATGATCAATGTCTGGGTCATATAGTTCAATGATAGTGGGATCTTGCACTGGCTCACCGGGGCCAGACCTTTTAGCAGGGGATTTAACAGGGTTTTGAGACCCAGAGGCCGCTGTTGTGGGAGGGGTGGAGTGAAAACTTGTGAAATAGCTAGGGTCTTTTTCATAAAAATTAGCATTCTTCTCATAACCCTATCTATATCTTCAGCTGACCATTGGACAGAACTAGGAACGACTATAGGTTGAGGTAGGAGACCTAAATCTTCTGCAGTGGGTGGGATTAAAGTAGACGGTGTAGCCTTTTTCTTAAAGGCTGAAGGGAATCCTGTGCCTGAGGTTCCTTACTTTTGTGAGGGGACCTAGCCTTCTGTGATTTATCCCTATGAGGGGTCTTAGAAGAACTCTTCTTAGACTCCTTTGATTTAGCAAGGCCTTCTGGGATGTGTTTTTTTACTAAATGGGCTTGTCCGCCTGTATGGGCTTTTTTACCGCTATAGACGCAGAACGTCGAATTTCGGCCACGGTCAGATCTGAAAGTCTCGTCAGCTGACTCACGATCTTCGGGAATGTCTTTATCCACGACGTCTGTTCGGTCTTTCGACAGTCGGGCGCGTCATGTGGCGATCTCCATCTGGAGTGCCCAGAGGACAACGATTCAATAGACCTCTCCCTAGACGTCATGCGCTGCCGTTTGCTCGACACGTGTGTCGAGTCTCCATGGTGGGTTGTGTGTTTGGTGGAGGGGGTAGTTGTAGCGCTTCTGCCGCCGGGTGTTTGTCCCCAACGAGGCCGCCGGCCTGTCTGCTGGGGTCGGGGGCCTGCACTTGAGAAACCGGAGTAACCCCGTTGCCGGATATCGCAGCGTTGCTGCCGTCGCGGAAGGTCCCTTCAACTTCCATGGCCTTGTGCTGCCTGGTGTGTTGGCCCCAGCGTTTAGTTAAGCGGTCCTTCAATGTCTTGGGTTTGAAGAGTCTACACGCTCGGCAGGTACCCTCGACGTGGTCCCATGGGAGACAAAAGGTTACACACAAGGTGTTTGTCGACCCAAAGGAACTTCTTGTTGCACTTGGGGCACAATTTAAAGGGGGTCCTATCCATAACGGAATGACACAGTAGCTAGGCGAATGTAGTGTATGAAAAAGGGTATATACATTCTAAAATGCCCCCCCCCCCATCTCTCTACTGTGTGGGGCGAAGCACGGAGCAGCCTTCCAAAGCCGGAACGGATCCACCGATGGTCGTTTCTCATTCTTCCCCGCCGGAGTGTCTCGATAGTGGGGAAAACTTAAGTATAAGGGTTCTCCTCACGTGGCCAATCAAAGACAAAACAGCATAGGCTCAAAGGGAGCACCCATGAGCTTTGCAAGTACTACAATGAGGTCCCAGCCTGGTGGTGGGTTTGATATAGGAGGGTGGACTCCGTTTACTCCCTCCGTGAATGCCTTAATAACAGGGATCTTACACTATGACATCTTACTCTGAGTGGTGGTGTATGCAGATAGAGCCGCTAGGAGGACCTTTATTTTTGTTAAACACTAACCCAGAGTCCAATAAGTAAAGCATGTAATGAAGAATGTGTGATGGAGTACATTCTATTGGATTTATTTGATTTGACTGGCACCAAATTACAAATCTTCTCCACTTGTCAAAATAACAGTGTCTGGTTTACTTACCTCCTTGAGGATTTCCATACACCTTTGAGGTACATTTAGATGTCCAAACTCTATGACTTCAGGAGCCATGCTGGCAAGTTCAAAGAGTGAGGTTGAGGGTGTAATGTTGTCCCCCCCATTCTGGGAAAGCAAGTTGAAAGGGGACGGGAGCTTGATTGGGTCGCACATCTCCAGTTTGCGCAGATGTGGATACCAAGGTTGTCTCTCCCACATAGGAGCAACTTGGATTCATGTTATCTGTTCCTTGTGAATCTTTATCACCACTTTGCTCATTAGTGGAGTTGGGGGAAAAGCGTAGGCAAATTTCCCTGACCAACTCATCCACAGGGCGTTCTCTTTGGAGTCTGATTGGGGAAACCTGGACGCGAAGTCTGGGCATTGTCAGTTTTCTCTTGTTGCGAACAAGTCTAGTAAGGGGTAGCCCCACTGTGTGAAAATATGTTCTACAACATTTTTGTTGAGTTGCCACTGGTGCTCTTCTGGTAGTGGATCTCTGCTTAGAGAATTCGCTAGTGTGTTGAGTTCCCCTGGAACATGTTGGGAAGTTAGGAGCATGCCCCGTCTGAGTGCCCATTTCCATATTTTCTGTGCTAGCCTGGACACATTTGGAGTGTGTGTGCCCCCCTGTGGTTTATATAGAATATTGCAGTGGTGCTGTCTGTGAGAATGTGTACTGACTGATTTGTCAGATGTGCTTCGAAGGCTTGGAACACGTTTGTGTACTGCTAGCTGTTCCAGCAGGTTGATGCAATTCTGTGCTGTGATTTGAGTCCACAAACCATGTGCTGTGAGATGAAGGTGATGTCACAATCGCTTGCACCGCTGGGTCTTATGGAAGTGGTTTCCCTTCAACAGATTCTCCTTTGTACACCAGCGTAGAGCTTGTACTAGTGTTGGCGAAAGAACCACTAGATCGTCCCACTGACCGCTTGCCTGAGACCATTGTATCGGACACATGCGTAATCATGCGTGTGGGACATGGTGAATACAAGATGCCATCATCCCGAGCAAGCGCATTGCTTTACGTACAGTTATCTGGAGACCAGCTACATACAGAGGTATTTGCAGCACTATGTTTTGTACTCTTTCCATTGATGGAAAGACTAGACCTTCCTCTGTTTTTATGACGGCTCCCAAGAACTGTTTGGTCTTGTTTGGTACAAGGCTTGACTTTCGCGTTGATGGAGAAACCCAATTGGAAAAGAAGGTTGATTGGTCTTTGGGTATTTTGCTTGCAGATTTGTGGGGTTTCCCCTGTGATCAGCCAGTCGTCCAGGTACGGGTACACTTAGACTGACTCCCTGCGTAGGAGCGCCACTACCACCGCTGGTACCTTGGTAATACCCTTGGAGCGGATGCTATGCCGAAGGGTAGCACCTTGAATTGGTAGTGCTAGTTTGCAATCTTGAAACGCAAGAATATTCGGTGCCCTGGGAACATTGAAAGATGAAAATAAGCATCTTTCATATCCAAGGTTGCCATATGGGTCCCTCGCTTTAGCAGTGGGATTAATTCCTGGAGCGTGGTCATGCAGAATTTTTAGGTGTTTGCAGGACGCAGATTTAATACAGGGCGCATTGAATTCTTTTTTTGGGCACAAGGAAGTACATTCAATAGATATGCTTGTTTACCTAGTTCGCCGGGACGATTTTGACGGCGTCCTTTAATAGCAGCGCTGCCACCTCTTCCAGCAGGATGCGCTGTTCTTTTGAGGTGGTTCACCGTCTAGTGGATTGTAGGCGGGTCGCTGTAGCAGCTTATACAATAACCGCCTGCCATGGTTGAAAGCACCGACCTGGAGGAGATTTCCTCTCATACGTGGGTGAAGTGCGTTATGCGTCCTCCTACTGGAGTGGCATGGGAGGGGACCTGAAGCGGGTGGTCATTGTTTGTGGGGAAAGGAGCCACCTCTAGAAGAGGAGGATCTGCCCCTACCGCAAGATCTTCTCTGGCCTCTCCGGAAGCCTTGTGAGGACTGGCCCTGTGGTGAGCCCCAGGACAAACTCAGACCCTGGTTGTACCCAGACCCTCTTTCTGAATGTTGTCCCCTAAAGCGATGAAAAATATAGCCTCCTCTTTGACCCTGAGGGTTTATTGATAAGTTGGCCTAGTGACTTTAAAGTATCGTACTCTACTTTGGCCCTTTTGAGTGCATCTGCTACTGTCTTGCCCAACAAGACATTTGGTTCGATCGGCATGTTGAGAGTAGCCTGTGTCTCGAGTTTAAAGCTTGACTGGCATAGCCATGCGTGGAGTTTAATAAGCGTGCCCTCTGCAACAATCCTCCCCGCATTGTCAACTGCATCTAGATTATATTTGAGGATGCAGTTAGCAACAGCTTTCACTTCAGACACAGCGAGAGCGAGTTGAGATTTAAGGGGCTCTGGGGCTGAGGCTATTAGTTTGGCTACTTCGTCCAACTTGTGGCAGTTATAGCGGGCCAGCAAGGTGGTGTTGGCAATCCTCGCCCGATAGGCTGCCGAAGTGGCGACTTTCCTACCGAAAGTGTAGATCTTTTTGCTTTCTTTAGAGGGGGGTGCCTCTGACGATGCAAAAGGTGTTCCCGCTCTTTTCCTCGTGGTGGTAACCACCAATGAGTCTGGTTTTAATTGACCCCTGATGCAAAGGGGAGTCAGCGGGGGCTGGTCCAAAGACCTTTTCAATGCACAGGTTTACCACTTGTGTGAAGTTTGGGGTTAGCAAAGAGGGTTGGATTCGACTTTGTACAGTCTGCAGTATTGGAATGAATTGGGTTGCCGATTTCTTGTCTCCCAAGATGTTTGACAAAATCTTTGCCTATTTGGGTTTCCTTTGTCTCTATTTGGAAATGATGAACTGCCTTTAGGCACATATTATACTTGAGCTGGTCGACGACCGGCGAGTCTGCTACTGGTGGGTGTGTATGATCTGGCGACTGTATTACGTAGACTTCTTCCTCATCGTCGTCATAAAATGGGTCTCTATGTCCCCCTGGTCTTCAGAGTCTGTGTATGCTCCAGTGTCCTGCAAGCTTTGATTGGGGTCATAGTATGAAAGCTACCCTGGGTCCTGTTGAGGGGTGGCTTGTAAGGTGTCTGTTCATGCTCTGGCGAGGGGTTGAGTACGTGCGGGCCCACTAGCTGGTGGCGTGGCTTGGAGATTCTCTAAAACCTATGGGTGGCTGTCGAAGAAATTGGCCAAAGAGGACATGCGTCTCATGACCCTATCTATTTCTTCTGCAGATTACCGGGAAGAACTTCAAACAGCAGGTGATGGAATGGGAGATGGGGGGAGCTGTGTCGTGGGCAGGTTGACTCTTGTGCCTCATAGCCCCAATATAGTTCCTTCCCCCTGGGTCATAGTATCCTTTTCCCTAGAGGATTTGTGGACCTTCGACTTACGTCGTTTCGAAGGTTGACCCTTCAGGAGTGTGTCCGGGACATGTTTTTTTAATGAGTTCAGATAATTTCGAGGTCAGAGGGGATTTCGCAGGGGCCTTCGACGGATCTCTCGACTGTCGCTCCTCTGCATGCGAACGGCCATCACCATGTCTTTCGACGGTCGGTTTTCAGCATTAGTTTTGTACACTGCATCCATACCGGACTTTTCTCTCAATTTCGGGGGCCTGTCGTGAGTCGAACGCGAGCACTCATGCCCAGAGCACAGGGAACTGGTGAACCTATCCCTTGACGCCGTATGTGCCTTTCGGTCGGCGTTGAAGTCGACATGTGGCCTTTGGTTGTGTGTTTAGTGTGGGTATGTCTGTGCTAGTGCCGCTGGGTGTTGTCCCCGTAACAGAGCCGCTGGCCTGCCTGATGGGGCGTTACGCTCAACTGGTCTCTGCGGAGGCGTTGGAGCACAGTTGCAGCCCTCCCTGGAGTTAGATCATCCCCTTCTGGTTTCGTTCCCTGCGGATCAGCTGTGGGCGGTGACAATCGGTGGCACTGTCCTGCGTGGATATGGGAAAAAGTGTATGCGCTGATAGGGAACTGTGGAGGATCCCAAAACCTTCGACCAAAAGGTGCGATTTCAGTGGGCACGTACCGGCCCATAAGGCTCACCTGGTAAGTGAGCATGATGAGCTCTCTGCCCTGCTACTTCCGACAGGGGCGCTTGTTAATGGAATCGAGTTCCTTCACCGATTCCTGTGTAATAGTCCAGTCCAGCTGCGACTAAGCTCCTCTTTCTGCTTTCTCTCAATGTCTTGATGTTATTGCTCTCAATGTTGTTGTTTTTCACTGAATAATGTTCCTCTCTGTTTTCCCTCAAATAGATGGAAATGCAGCCCAACTACGGCTGTGGAGGCACGGAACGCAGGTGAGTGGAAGATGATGCAACCGCAATGTCCGGCAGCAGGTGAGTGAAGGTTTTAGGGAAGGCGCATGGTTTAATGGCAGCGTGCCCTTAACGAAATGTCTGTTAAATGTCTAACCTTGTCTTTTGCAGGTGCCGAAAGTTCAGATGGAGTGCGTCGTGCCGCAGTGCCCCGATGATGCTGTCTGCGTTCCGAGAAATTTGCAGGTGAACCGCAGTGCCAGGAAGAAGCGAACAGGTGAGAGCAGGATCCTCCGGATCGCAAGTATGAATGTAGTTGGCAGGATCTCTCCAGGTAAGTTGAATCCCAGGCGACGGTGAGCGTTACGCTGCACGGAGGTGCAGAATAAAGCAAAACGTGTGCCTTGGGATTGGGCTGTTTTTTTTTTTTATAGCCGAGCTCTTAAGGTCACACCACTTGGCTCAGTCCTTCGTGCCACAGCCTGCCACTCCTAGAAGTTGCACATGCAGATACAGATGGAGGCCACAACCGGACTAATTACACACAAGTAAGATGTTCTTGAGAGTATTCCTGCCGATAATAAAAGAGTTCCATTCCAAGCACTTCTGCCCATACTGAAAATGTCTTGTTTAAGTTCTTCCATAAGCCTGGCACCAGGACTGCATCCAACCAGGCCCCCCCCCCCATGTATAAACGGCCCAAAGGGACGTGTGTGAACCATGATGCCCCCTGCTCCCTCCACTTGATGGTGCCGCTCCTGTGATCCTGGGCAAGTGGCCATGACATGGGGTCGGGGGCTTGCACGTGGGTATCCGATGGATCCCATTCGCCATTGTCGTCACTGAAGACGCCGATGCTGCCGTCACTGGAGGCACCCTCCACATCCATACGGCCTCGGCTTGCATGGTGTGGTGGGCCCAGAGCGTAGTTTTATGGTCCTTTAAAGTCTTGCGCTTGAAGAGCTTGCAAGATTTGCAGTGGCCCTCGTTATGGTCCCTTGGAAAGCAAAAAGGTTGCACACCCGGTGCGAGTCCTTTCAAGGAAACTTTAAATGGTGCGTTCCCCATCTTTTGTGAGGAAGGCAGCTTGGCGAATAAAGTGGGAAGAAGGGGGAAAAATGCATTTTCTTAGGGTAGCCAAGTTATGAACTAGCCCCCCCTCTCCCTACTGTGAGGGCCGAGGGCCGGAGCGGCCTTCCGAGGCCGTCTCGAAAGTTTATCGATGCAAGTTCTGCAGTCGATGAAGGTAGTCCTTGAAGCCGTTCCCGAAGGTATTGTAGTTGAACGGTGTGGATTCCCACGGGGTCTTCTTTTCAGAAATGCATGGGGTTACCAGTTTTCCTTGGTGGCTGAGACACCCCAGGCCCAAATCTGTAGGTTGTCTCCCCAAACCCTTAGGGGGATAGCAGTGGTTTACCTTTTCCTTTTGCGCCCAGGTAGACGCACCCACACATGTGAGGTAATGTTTGTCAGGCCACCTGTGGGAACGCGGCAAAGTAGGACATGTGCATGTTTCAGTGGTTTTTTGGAGGTGGGATAGGTCTGAAAATTGTGGACTTTGCCGGGGCTTGTGGGTAATAAATTCAAGGGCGATTCGCGCAAGTCAGACCTCTGCAGATTCCCACGGGTATCTTCTTTTCAGAAATGCATGGGGTTCTCCGTTTTCCTTGGTGGCTGCGACACCTCAAGCCTAAATCTGTGGGTTGTCCACAAAGCCAAATCCAGTCTTCCCTAGGGCATTTGATATACCAGTGGTGTGGCCTTAAGCCTAAATCTGTGGGTTGTCCACAAAGCCAAATCCAGTCTTCCCTAGGGCATTTGATATACCAGTGGTGTGGCCTTCTTCCTTTGCACCCAGGTAGGTGCACCCCCAAATGTGAGGTACCGTTTTCATCGGGAAACCTGCAGGAATGTGGGAAGTTGGACATGTGTGGTTTTCTTTTGGTTTCCATACATTTGCAACTGCACTTTGTTACACATCCCTTTCATTTCCCAAATGTGACCTACATGTAGTCGCTGCTTTACGCACTGTACGCTTTTGTTCTTATCTGTACAAGTCACCCACCCTTCAAAATTTCTGCCTGTGCCCTTTCAAAAAATGTATGCTTGCCATTCCTCACCACATTGGTTTTCCTTATTTACACATGCTAAGTAAGTCTGTTTAGGCCATCAACATAAAAATCCTGTGTACCAATCCGTTTTTGGTTTGTGGTATTGCTCGTTTTGTGAAACATTACAAAAAATGTGCGATTTCCTAACTGAAAGAGTCGGGGGAATGTAGTGGGGCATTGCTTTTCTCAATATTCACAGAAGCCATTACCTTACAGGTCCAGCCATGTCCAGCACAACTTTTTAAATCTGTCATTTTTCCAATTTTCCCCCAAACTATGGGAATTTTAACTACATAGTTGTTGCCTGACCTGCGCAAATCACCCCTTCCTAAACTTGGAATTTTGTCTACTTTTCAGAAATGTATACCTGTGTATTCCCATTCAGCTTTCCTATCCTCCTCTTCCATTTGGTCCACACGTCCTATTGGAAAAAAAGGGTCAAATTGCCTACCACTCACAAAACTGATGGTAACCTTATAAAAATATGTTTTTTTGGTTTCCACTCAATCTGTTCTTGAAAGCCTGGAAAACGGTGACTTCAGCACAGCAGACTATTTGTTCCCAGCTCTTACAAGGAAAAGACCACATGCTTCTTTGTACATCATTTTATTGACATTTTCTGAAAAAACAAATTTGCTCCCTTTTATTTTCTCTCATCCCCATACAGCAAACTAGGATTACTTGGTCGCATTACGACTGCCTACATGTGGCAAGAAAAGGGATCAAATTTGGACGAGAGATCACATATAACAAAAAAGTTACAAGGGATTGAATGGCGACATTACAAAATCAGCAAACAAAAGGGCTTGGCAAGGGGGTGGAGTAAGGGGGCGGGGGGACCATTGGCAGTTAAGCGGTTAAGCAGCTGCCTGCAGGAGCACAGCGCTCTTGCAGGAAGTTCGCTCCCAGCCCATTGTGACTCAGAGTTCTGCCGCTTCCTGTTGCTGCCAGAACCCGATCCTGTTACTGTGCTCCCTGCCTTGCAGCCGTGCTACTCTCCCCTGCTCCTCTGCGCTCCCTGCACCCTTGATCCCCTGCTTGCAGTCTTCTGTCCCCTGTCTGCAGCCCCTTGCTCTCTACCACCTGTTATCTTGTTCCCTGCCTGTAGATCCTTGTTCTATGCTCATAGTCCGCGTCACTTGGCTTTAGCTTCCAAGGATTCCAGTCCTGCATTTCCTTGTCATCAGTCTGCAGTCCTACCCTTGTTATTCCAGTCCAGACTTTCAGCTCCTTGAATTCCATGTTACCAGTCTGCTGTTCATGCCTGGTTTTCCTAGTCCACAGTTTCAGTCCGGAGTTCTTGTTCCTGGTGTATAGTTCAGTCTGCTGTTGCTCGATTCCGGTCCTTATTTTCTAGTCTGCAGTTCGTCTCCTGAACCATTGCACTTAGATGCTTTTCCACTTTCTTTTCCACTTTCATTCCTGGTCTCTGTCCTGAACCTGGCTTACGTTGATTGCCTATTTTTGCCTAGATATTTCTGTTACCTTTCTTGTCCTCACTCGTACTCCTGTTATTGCTTTGTTCAGAGTTTGGCTGCTCGGCGTATAGGGGACTTTTCCTAAAGTTACTGGTAGTAAGACTTTAGTAAACTATCACAGTGGTTTGTAGAGATCAGTCTGTACTAACACAGGACCTTGGTAGAGTGGCAGAGCAGTCAGGCTCATCTTGAGAGAATATGAGCAGTAGGTAAGTACACTGAACCTTGGTTAGACATGCACACCAAAGAAACACTAGAATCACTTTAAACGTTTAGACTGAAACACTTCGGAATACACTTATTACGCGCACATGCGGTTTCTAACAGTTCATATGGTAATACATTTACTTTGCAAACACATAGTAAAGTCACGTTAACGGAGGAAAATGGTTAGTTAGTGTAACATTAGCCTGGTTCTACAGACGGTTTCTTCACACAGCAAGTCCTTTAAGACCAAAAACGCAACCCTAGCTACAGGCAGTTCAGAGAGGGCTCAAAGTCTTGACAAGCAGCAGAATACGAAGAGTTTCAGAGGATTTCTTCCAGTCTCTAGTGTTATAGAACCAGCAAGTTAACAACTAACAAGGGAGACCTGTAAAAGGACTCAAAGGGAGACAAGCAGCAGCATGAGTCGGAAGTAAGACTGGGTGACTCTGGACACCTCTAGGTGCACTCCACACTCTGGAGCGACTTCTTGGATTCAGGTAAGCAATACCTTTTTCTCCACAGTACCTTAGGGTAAAAGAAAATGTTTGCGCTGGGTGGTCCGCGACATTCCATCCATGGGCCCAACCTCCGGGTTTCCTTGGTCTGATGACTGAAGGCAGGACAATGGATGGGATCTCTCAGTAGCAGTCTCGACTGAGGACCTGTGGCACGACTTTCAGCAACTTCCGGTTTTGGCACCTTTTCTACAGCACCAACAAAAGGACACAGATCGTATGGTCAATCTTCTTAGCTTCCTGCAGTCCCGCGCTCTGTGGAGGGGGTCTGGGCAAGTTAGATTGGCTCTCTGGAGTGTCCGTACGGGTTGAGCAAAGATTTGGACGCAGTGAGCCTTTCCACAACAATGCACTCTAAAAGCACTCTAAATGGGCAGTAGGTCTCCTGTGTTGGGGTTCTGCAGCTCCGGAAACTCCTAGGACCTCGGGAGATGGCTGAATTCAAAGTTAGTCCTGGGAGTGGTTGTTCCCAAAAGCCGAAAGGGAAGGAGTCGTCCTCTTCGGAGCTCCTCTGTACCAGAAAACAGGGTTAGGACAGCAGTGGTTGCTTTGCGGTGTTGCAAAGGGTCTGCAGGCGTCTCTGGTCATCTTCGGTTACCTCAGCTTGCAGTGGTCGACTTGCTTTTCACTCCAGAAGCCTCATCTTTTATACAGTTCCAGCACACACTCCTCTGCAAATCTCCCTCAGGTATTTACAGAAAGTGGCGTTTAGCTGTCTGATCAGACCAGCCAGATGCCCTGTGGGAGCTGGTCCTATACAGGCACTCACCAGACAAAGGACAGGAGAGGGGAGTGGAAGAGTCTTCCCCCACTTACTGCCTCTCCAGACACTGTGGCAAAACACACACTGACCTCCCCCTACCAGAATGGTAGAAGGGCTAACAAAGAACAAACAACCTAGTAATCGTGAAAAAAGAAGTGAGGCCCCAAGATGGAACTTGGGTACCCCTATTGTGCACTACCGAGGCTGTGGACATAGTAGGTAGAACATGTCCACTTCCACCAGCCATCCCTTTGGCACGCCGCCGAAGGTGGTGCGTGCCAATCTCTCAGACTATAGAGTTTTTGGGAGAGATACCAAGTATCACTATCCTTAAGAACAGTAGTTCTTAAGGGTATAGAAAAATAATCTTCAAAAGGAGAATCCTAAGGGTCCCCAGCAACACTGCCCATAAGGAGCTGTGCGCTGCAGTAGTAAAAACACTGATGTCGAAGATCTATGTAGCAGACAGGACAGGTAGAATCCAAAGAATAGAGTTCCAAAAGACTGAGTCCACAAGAATGAACGAGTGGACAGAGGCTCCACTCATTCAGGATTGAAACAAAAGGGTCCATAAGTCCAGCAAAAAGTGCTGGGGGTCTCACTAGGAGATGGGATGAAGCATAAAAATGATAAATATCCCCAACACCGAGGTTCTGCCCCTTCCTTCATCTCATTTTACTTGTCTATAGTGAATTTGTTGCGTTCTGTTCCCTCAGAGGGCATCCGCTGTAGCTTCCAGCTGTACCCATACTGGCTTGTCTCGTAAGTATACTCGTTTGTGCCCTCGGGTCCAGACACAGACGTCACTCTTGCTGCCCCCTTCAATGGGCTTGCAGGGTGTGGTGTCTGTAAAAGTAACTTACCCAGAGGCATTGAGCTTCCCTTATATCTGTGGGTAGTCTCTAGTCCAACCTGTGTATACATCACTAGTGGGATTCCTCATTGTTTCTCCAGTGCATGGTTCCCATCCCTTCTTGTTCACCATTGAGGCCTGCCCTTTCTTCCTGTTCCGTTCTGAATTACCTTCTCTATTATTCCTTCTTGTTTAGCCTCCTACTGTATGAGCTTGCCTGTCCCCATACATCAGTACAGCCCCCCACACCTACCAGGGTGCCCTTTGTAACCCCCCAACAACATTGTGTATAACCACTGATTGAAGAAACATCCTGAATGGTTTTCTACCTCCCCAAGTGTAATCGGAAAGAAGTTGTGTCCTCTTAATCCCTAAGAAAATAATATCAATTTAAATAAATCAACATCATTGGTCGAAAATAAACACAGAAAAAGTGGTTCTGCTCCAAGTGGACGCCTAATGCCAAAAACAGTTTATAAACTATTTCAATGTTATTGTCCACTATTTGTACTACCCTTTAATACATCAAGATATGTTGTGTTCCAAAATAAAAGCCTCCAACCTTAAACCAAACCTTAAGAATAAGCATCCAAGTTAATCCTACCAAAAAATGTTGTATCCATGTCCAAGCTAGAAATCAATAGCGTCCAAATGCTGTGTTCAATCAATTTTTTTCACTGATGCCAACACTTGACAACCGTTTCAAAGAAAACAAAGTGAATTGTATTGATGTAAAGTTTGTGGCAAGAATGGTTGTGCCTTTTCTTTGAATCCGAAAATGGAAGATAATGTATATCTTTGTATTGAAAAGGACAGTACTCTTGTCTAGAACGTTTATTCAGATGTTTTCTACATATTGATGTTTGTACCCAGTGTGTATGTAAACATTAGCGAAATAGGTTACGTTCATTGTTCGTAAGACAAACTTCCTGTATTTACATGGAAAATTGAAGGCAACTTCGCCAGCACTGAAAGTTAAGGGACCACCTTTAACTTCTTGATTTATTATTTTATACGAAATAGAATTCAGATTAAACACAGATCGTTTCTTGTTCCAGATTCTGCGTCAGGATGGTCATACTAGGGATGTTAAGTAAGGGGCACTTCTCCTTAAAAGAACCAACATTAGAAATGTACATATATTCCATAGACTGAGGTTTTTACACAAGCAATGGTTAAGAGTTAGAGGAACTGCAGGAAACTGTCGGATTTGGGTGTAAATGTCAAACTAGCTGATAAAATGAGTGCTATTGGAAGCATGTTTATGTTTTAATATAGGAGAAGAACTGGTAAGGTAAGCGCTTACTCTGCAGAGTCACTGCAACAATGTACTGTAGGCAGGGATGATCAATCATTGCCGAGGTCCCATTAATGGGGATAGATTAAAATAAAAAAAATCTTGTTTGCAGTGGTAGTAATACATTTTTTTTTTTTAAATAAAAAAACTCAATCACCTGAAAGATATTTACAAGAGCACAATATTGGGTTAAACCAAATGTTAAGACATTTTGAAACATTTCAAATGTTAAGACATTTTGAAACATTTAAAACGAATAAAACTCATCTTCCAAACAAACCTGCTTCATTGCTTCCACTCTTTTGTTGAGGGCTGTGGTTTGTTCAATAAGAAACTCTGCAGCACTGTCATGGTCTCTTAAACGCTCCACTAGGGCTTTAGCATCAGCCAGGGCTTTTTCAATCGTACAACTCATTCCTATGAAAATTAAAGCAAAAAACTTCTTTAATAAAAATACAAACGTAGACAGAAGACTAAACTTAGATTGCGTTGCCCAAACCATAAAATATTCCATTGGCATGTTTGGCTTAAAGCTGTTTACATTACCTGAAACACTAAATGTAAATAAGATGTACATGTATGTACGTCTACTAACATGAATCCCATCAATCTGCAACCAATACAACACTGATGATAAACTAAAATGTAAAGAACAAATGTTCACCAAGTTGCAGATTTAATGCAACAAAGGCTTCCAATCTTTTCTGAATCGAGCAGATATTTTTTTTTAAAATTATTTGGATGAAAAAAAAGACTATGCATACTGTTTTTGATAACAGCTACAAAAGCACTACAGGCAGGGAATTGTGAAGATTGCGAACACATGGTTGGAGGCAAAACCTCCTACGATAGAATGCAGGACCTTTGTGGCAGTGCGAAGGGGGAAAATGCACAGCCATAATGCTAAATCAGCAAAGGCTACTTCCATGCGACCTCGGAGGTGGCACCGGTCTGTTTGGACCACAATGGCACATGGTACATGCACCACGATGCTATATTTTGGGATTGACCACAAACGGCACCCCAGCACGCCGCAAACGCTCTGACATAAAAAGTCAGGACGCAGCAGAGGCAAGAAGGCATCTGGGATTGAGGCACCCGACAGTTGATCACCGGCTATAACTCCGGTAAGAAGCTGCCACTTATTGAATCCCAACTCTTCTTGTAGACTCTCTCTAGTGGTTGTCCTTACCGTTCCTTGATTCCATCTTCTACCCGTTACCCTCTTTATTGCCCCCTTCTCCTGGTGTTCCTCTTGCTGCTCCGCTTCTGTGATTTCCCATTTGCGCTGCTACTGATAGCTGCAGCCGAGGCTTCCGCCTGCTGCGGATACTTACCCTCTAGTTCCTGCATTTCACTAGTATCCATCTCTTCAGCTCCAGCTTTCGTTAAGTCTTCACTACCTGCCGATAGTTATCATAGGTTTTTCTTCCCCAAAAGGACTTTCGTTTGGGTGCTACGAGTCATCAAATCTCAGCTACCAGTAAAGGTATGTGCAATCGCTGACAGCTAAAAGAAAATTTAGAGATTATACTCCTAACAAACCTTAAAAATCCAGAATAAAAACAAAATTGCTGAAAGTCCCAAGACACAGCAAATAACACTAGCAATTGTCACATCTAAGACTGGAGTAGAAGTTACAAGTTGGATTCTATCCTCATGCTCAGGGACATCCATGTTAAAGGAAATGACAGACTAAGCATCTTTATTGTCCTCCAAAACATAACCAAACATGGCATGCTTGTGAGTAAAGATGGACAGAGGGTATATCTAATATTATCTAATGCAGACCCTTACAGACGAGAAGGATAAGATAGGCAAGCATGGACAACATGTGGCTCTACAGATGTGTTGGACTACAACTCCCAGGATTTCTCCATTCTGCCTGCTGGCTATTGAAAACATCTAGAGAAACAAAGTTTGCAGACCCCTTTCTCCTCAACCCCCTGAGCTAGACACCGATCAATGGATAAGATCCGCCAATCCATAGAGACATTAAATGGAAATAAGTTCCAGAAGTCACACTCCTTCAACGGTGCCTTCTAAAGATATATGTAGGGAATCTGATTGAACCTTTGATGGCACAGTTCAAATCCTTTATGGGGATGGGCAAGTGGATCCATCCAATGGAAAATACTGCTGTGAGAGATGGACAGGCCAAGCAAGAACCCCAAACTCTGCTTGACATAGGCCTGTACCTCCGATTAACCAACACACACTGTTGACAAAGATTGGCTTTCAGGATAGACCAGAATCCAATTGTGATGATTCGAATGTTTTGAGTTAATCATGAAGCTCATTCTAGTTGAGAGCATTTTATAAAGGAAATAAACAAAAAAAAAAGGTAACTGAAATACGGAAATGTTTTTGTAATAATTATTTCTTTGCACCTTGTAAGTCATGCATATTAAAAAATGCATTTTTACTTCGATCAAGGCAGTTAAAATAGTTGTTTCTTCCTGTGGTACTACTGGTCCAAAAATATCCATTGAGCTGTGACGATGAAAGCAGGGTCGCAAGATTCTATATGTCTTTTCCCATTTTCTTTTGGGAGTATTTTTACTCCCTACTTTTAGACTTTGGGAGTATTTGGCAATTGTTAGGGAGTAAAGGTGGCCGATACACCCCTCAATTGTAGGGCTGGTTGAACCTATAAAGCATGCGTACATCACATTGTGGTTCCTTGGCACTAATTCAAAAAGGGCAGAAGAAGGGAGCACACCAAGGAGTTAATGTTTGGAAGCAGAGGAGAACATCCAGGTTTCAGAGCACCTGAAAGTATGACGGGAGACCATGAGGTTAAGATCGGAAGGGAGTACCAAGGGAAGGGACAAGAGCTGAGAAGGAGCATCCACAGGTAGGAGGGCTGTGGAATAGAGGTACGGTCAGCAAGCAGAGCGAGAATAGAGAAAAACAATTGATGCTTCAGAACAGGGGAAGTCAATAAGTCGGGACTTCTGAAAAAGGATGCAGACAGCCTTGAATTCTGTGACTGGAAGTCAGTGGAGCTTAAACAAATAGGGAGTGAGTTAGGTATGGGGTAGAGGCTAAAGATCAAAGACGCTGCAGAATTTCTGAACAACTTTATGTTTGTGAAGGAGAAAGGCCAAGAAGCCAAGGAAGAGAGAAACGTCTAAACGGACCACAATAAAGGCAGAGGCAGCGGAAATGCAAGAAGAGAGGTTAAGAAAAGGAACAATATGGTGGAGAAGATGAAGATAAATGTCAAGAATAAAAAAGAGGTGAACATGGAGTATTTGAGAAACCAAATGGATTGCTAGGTTCTCGGCAGAGGCAGCAAGAAGGAGGCACAGCCCTGTAGGGATGAACAGTAATGTGGATTCTAAGCGTCCAGATAGGGGAGTGCTCCAGGAAAGGTATAACCGCGAAGCAGGAAGAAGTGGACCAAGCCTCTTTGTCAACAGGGATGAGGAATTGACCATCAGTATAGTTGTAGATGGTAACTCCAAAAGAGGGAAAGGTGTTTGGCAAGCAGTTCAACATATAAGATGAAGAAAAGAGTGGAAGAATAACCTTAAGGAACAATGCAGTTGAGGGGAAGGCGGGAGGAAGCAAAGGTTGGCATAGAGACCATCTGGGAGCGGTAGGAAAGAAATCAACAAACAGCAATGCCTCAGAGAAGGGTACCATAGTCAACTGGGTTGAAGGCGGCAGAGAGCCAACAGCATGACACTGATCATCGCACCAGAGTCTGTTTCTTGCCGGGTGCAATGAAAGGGCTTTTTCAATCGTACAACTCATTCCTATGAAAATGAAAGCTACACACTTCTTTAATAAAAATACAAACGTTAACAGAAGACTAAACTTTCAGATTGTGTTGCCCAAAGCATAAAATATTCCATTGGCATGGTTGGACTGTGATGAATCCTCCAGAATGATCACTGCTACCCCGTCTAAAGTCTTTTCCCATGTGGCCCAGGGAAGGCGATTACTTCCTGATCCTGACTCTGTGGGTGGTAATATGAGGGAGGATAACATGGGAGGAGATGGCTGTAAGGGAGTTGTGATGACTTCTGTAGGAGAGATGTGGTATTCTTCTTTATATGAAGAGGAAAAACCCATAATGCCTAAATACCCGATGACATCATGTCATTTTGCAAATCCTTCCCATGATAAAACCAATATGAAAAACCTCCCCAGCGGTATAACATTTACCCCTCAGATATGCATGGTTTACATTCAACATCGCTGGATTATAAAGATTCTCATCTAGATAGGATTTCTGAGCAAAACATCAATACACATAATGTTCACATAACCTCTCCTGATTCTGTCAATCTCTATTCCAACAGAAATGTCACAGAATATTGTCTTGCGAAGCCTAGAACAATTAGGGACTCCAATTCGCAACAACTGGGGTACTGAGACAAAGAAGAACAAGGAGTCAATTAGGAGGAAATGGGACTTTAAGCGTGAAGTGCAGTTTAGTTGTCCAAAACTAAATCTGCTGCACGGGACATTTAAATCCGAAGGATACCTACAGCTGGAGGATCGAGAAGGAAGCAAGGAGAGAGGCTGCAGAGTATGCGCTGCAAGAAGCGAGACCCCCTAGTAGAGGCCAAAGTAGAAGAGCATTGAAAGTTTGCCTGTAGCAGGTTGGCAGCCTTCCAAACCGGAGAAGAGACTGAGGTACTGAAAAGGTGAACGAAGCACGGCTCGGTCAGGGGAGACAAGGCCCTGTAGAGTCACGCAGGTTACGGCGGCGAAGGAAGCAAATGCTGACGCGGGAACAAAAAGGTACCTCTGCTTTGATGGAGAAGCCGGCCTTGACTCTTGCAGCAACAGCACAGTATACCGGTGAGTCAGCCTGAGTGTGAGGCACCCCGGGACGTGGAAAAGCAACGTCATATTTGAAGGATATATTTGAATACCGACCGAAGCAAATTAAAAAAGATGAGGCAAACATGGTACAATTCTCCTGGAATGAGATGTCAGTTGGAGGAAACTTAGAACCTGCATTGCCATAAGCCAAAAGGCATTGTGAGAGATAAAGAGACAAAGGTTGTGCAGTTCTCC
The DNA here is from genome assembly GCF_040938575.1 of Ambystoma mexicanum. NCBI lineage: Eukaryota > Metazoa > Chordata > Amphibia > Caudata > Ambystomatidae > Ambystoma > Ambystoma mexicanum. The sequence goes on along the minus strand of NC_090936.1, from coordinate 97,035,104 downwards.
GTACAAGAAGATGTCAGTTGGGGGAAATCTGGAACAAGCATTGGCAAAAGCCAAGAGAGACTGAAAGAAAGGTTGACAGATGGAGTTTGAACAACCCCTCAGGAACTCAATGGCGGAAATTTGTGCAAGTAGCCACTGAAGTCCAACAAGTTGTGTTATTGAAGGAACAGGATTGTGTAATAACTAAAGTGGAATGAAGCTTACAGAAAAACTTGTTCAGGTAAGGATCCTTTTTGGAAAGAGAGACCTGGAAGTAGGCTATACCGGGAAATATGTGCGAGTCAAAAAGGAGATATTTCCACAGGAGAGTAAACCAGGATATGAAAGGATTAAAATTAGAAATTCCTGTCAGGAGTATACCAGGAGAGGACACTGTGTAAAAGAGAAACTTTATTGTTATAAACTGTGTTTTGTGAAAGACATTTGGGTTTGCCATCCTGAGAAAAGTGCTCTGTGGAAAAGATATGCTTTTTGCTATTCTGATAACAGTATTCTATGGATGAGACATTTTTGCTTTGCTAATCCAAGCAAGACTTTGTAAAAGACAGTTTTCATTTGAACAGAACATTGTTGGAACAACATATTTCCAATAAGCATCCTGAATTGGTTCAAGGCAAGGGAGCCAACTCCTGAATAGAAGGATTGCTTTGTTGGACATTTACCCTACACAATTATTAGGGTTAGATATAATTTAGACACACGGTCAACTTGCTTTGATTGTAGTTTTGTAGGTAGGAACATTCTCATTAAGATAGGGAAAGTTTATTCCCACCCTTTTCGTTTTAATAAACATGGTAAATGTTAAGAACCCTACAACAATGTGTCCATCCTTTCTGATCCCCAACAAGGACACGATGGCTGATTTTTGAGAGAACCAAACCAAGTGAAAGGGTGGCATTGACAGGGAACTACTTGGCAGATCATGCTAGGGAAAAGCATAAGGATTTTTATGGGGCATGGGTAACTCGAGCCTAAAAACGTAATGTAGGAGAATACTGGTATTGAGAACATGCTCCGTTCCGCGGCTCCCAGACATGGCCAAAGACAGACCGTACCTGGGAGCCATGGGACAAAACATCCGGCAGCAAACCCCATAGACCATTCAACATCCCACACTTGCTTAACAGGCTGAAAATCCACTCACCAGAGTCACATCACTCTCCGAGAACACAGGAGGAGCCTTGACTGGAGACTTGCCAGACTCTTGTATCCAAAACAGAGGCTCGCCAGACAAACCACCTAAACCCCGAACCAGAAGTCCAGAAGACTTCTACCAGTTAACCTGTAATAACAAGCTAGAAGATGCTTGACTCAATGTCTTTGCTATGGCTAGATCACAGAGACTCCACCACTTCATGCGATCCAACATCAGAGAGAAGTTATTATTTCAGGGCCAGTAAAGAAGACATAGGGTCTTCATATATAGACATTTACTTTATTTCTGTTTACAGTGATATTCTGAACAGGTAGAAGAGGGGACTTTAAGGAGTGCAGTTACAACTCCTTGCATTACAGAATAATGCAGCGTTAGCACTACTCCTTCTAAGGGGTGAGATTACGCCTCATATTGATTCACAAGGCCACACAAAGATTCTATCAAGGCCTGGTCTGCCTTCAACATTGCTAAGACCAATACTTGTTTTTATTGTCCCTTCATGATGTGTCCCCATACATATTAAATATTGTTAGGGAGAAATCTTTGTTTAGGCTGAATTTCCTAACCTAGTGAGTCCCCCAGCAGCTTTGCTGGATTTCTGGAGTTTGTTTTTTTCTCCTGCCAAGAGTGAGACTCTTTTTCTCCCACTCTTAGACATGATTTGTGGTGTTCCTTTCACTGTTAATGTGTTTTATGGGCTATGGGGTCCTTTACTCCATAGGGTCTCATGTGTTTTTACGATGTGCGTTACACAGCACCCTCCGTGCAGTGACACAGGGGTGTCATAGTGACACCCCACCATAGACTCCATACCCTGGGACTGACTACTGTCTCCCAGGGCATGTAAAGTCACCATTTGCTTTACTAGTCCCAAATTATGAACAGAAACCAGTACAAACCATCATATTGTGGACGTACTGGTTGGGGCAATTCGATTGCCCTGGGGTCTGTTAGTCGAGGGGGTACGTCTCTGCCCCTCCTGATCGAGTTTTGGCTGGTGGCAGTGGATACTACTTTTTATATTCGACCGCGAATATATCTCTATGGGATTTTCCCATTGTTCGAGGCTACCAACTTTAATTATTTAATTCTCATAGCCTCGAACATACCGCCGGTTTATTTATTTAATATTAATTCGCCATTTGGTATTTTTTGCCAGAACTCGATTCTAAAATGGCGTTTGTGTTCTCTTCTGTGACTCCAACCCAAGTCAAGCCCTTTGTTCCACTTTTTGGCGAGCTTCTCCACAGAAGCCTCCAGAAGTGGTGCCACTCTGTCTGGGTACCACAGGAGGTGTGGGAGGGGGGTTTAGGCACCCTGGACTGAGTTACCTTGGTAACTCAAGTCACACTCTTGTGTGATTGGCCCAAGTGGTGAGCCGGCCGGCTCACCACTTAGCATGTTTGATTGACAGCTAGGCTGAGTGAATGGGGGTGTGCTGCATAAAAGCAGGGCTTTTGGGTCTGGAACTTCAGAAGTCGCCACAGGACCTGAGAATCCGACGAGGGAGAAGCTGAGCCGACCTGCTACGACGACACCACCGGTGGAGCCCTGCGGAACCGACACAACACTTCCTGACGACAGAGAAGATCTCCCGGCTGGAGAGTCTTCTTCCCCTGACTGGTGGGCACAACCAGTTTACCTTCTTTTCCTCGCATCCCAGGACTTCTTGAGGTCGAATTGCCCGTGCCAAGCACCCCGGCAACCGGATAGCCACTTACCACTGGACCGCGAATAAAAGGACTGCTCCTTTTTAACTGAGAACTCCGCGGCTGGTTTCTTCCCTGGCAGTGCAACGGACTCCTGTCTTCCTCCCCAACGAGATCCTCTCTTCCCCCGGACAAAGCACCGACTTGCATCTGCTGCCAGGAACAACTGCCCCCGCTGGAGTATTCGCACCACTTTAAGGTACCGTGTCCGCCAGGCCTCCCTTTCTAAAGATTGCTACAAGGTAATAATAATCCCTTAACCTTCTGGACTGGACGCCTTGACCATCTAACTGGTACCTTTCTTTTGGTCCAGCTTTTTCTGAACCTTTGAGACTTCTGTGCACTTTTCAACCGTGTGACTTTGGACACATTTCGTTCTGATCCTCTTAAAGTGGATCCGGCTTTCTGAACTCCAACTTCATTCACGGTTTGACTCTGCCTTCCTCTCTTGATGTGTTCTTTTGAAAGTGTTGGGATCTGTTTCAATTTATGCTCTGCCTTTCTCTCCCTTTTAGACCGAATTATTAGAGTGCCATCTGCGTTAAGCGCTCACCGCTGTCTGAAAATAAGTGGGGCTTTACTTAAGACTTGTCTAATATTCTTTTAAGGAAGTGTATATCTTTTAGTGACCGTGTTTTTGAACTGCTTAATCTTAGTGCCTGTGTGTTTTATTAGATGTGGTTTTAAATAAATAATTATCTCTCTTTTACACCAAGCTCTGGTCAGCGTTTGCTTGTTCTACTGTGTTCTTGTGACCTATTGTGAATACTCTGTATACTGCCTAACTCTTCTTGAGGGAAGTCTGACTGCTCAGCCACAGCTACCAAGTGAATCTGTGTGATACAGACTGCTACCAAGTGGGTTTACTGCCAAACACCTGTAGTCTTAAATCTTTTGCAGTCGTCCCAGAGGGAACTGCACAGGTTTCTGCCTAACAAATATACCTACCAATTATTATCCTGTTCCCATCCTCTGCCTGGTGGGCTTCCTGACCCTCCATCCACAGAAGATGCCCCCAAGCCACTTCTACGCTGCTCTTACCATTATCACAGGCAGACAAACCGGGGCTAGCCAGTGATCATTGCGAATATATAAAAGCAAGGGTCAAACTACCTTGTTGGTTTAGCCATAATCTTCCGGCACCGATCTTCATGTGTAAACGCGAAGTCAGGTACTAGCAATTGACTTCAATGGGAGGGATGGCAGTAAAGTTAGGAGTGGGAGAGTAGAGGGGATAGGAGGACAGAAAAGAAGACAGGACGAAGAGGTGAGGCTAGCCCAGATGTCAGCAACTTTGTTAAAAGGTGAGACAGCTGCAGGGGGGAGAAGACTTCATGAAGGATCCAGAAAGGTTTCACTTGTACAAGGAGCAGCTTAGATGAAGAAAAATAGGTGCATTTTGCAGAGGCGATTAACCTATTATTCACAGGCATCGTTCTGGACAAACTTTTATACCACTGTTTTTTTAATCCAGTTTGCCTTGTTGCAAAATGGAAAGTGCAATATGCAAATTAGCTCTGGCAATGCTGCCTACAGAGGTAGTCCATCTCAAAATACTAGGCTACCCCACTGCACAAGAAAACAAGCAACCAGATATATTTCAGCTTTATTGGTCCTCCCCCGTGAGGGGCCGCTTGGCTCCCTGTGCCACAGCATGCAATGGACACATGTCTGGGCAGGAAAGACCCAAAAAGACTGGGGGAAAAAACTGAACTGGGAGAGTTGACCGAATTTTGGCCGTATGAAAATTACGACCAAGTTTCCCATGCGTTTGTATTACAGTGAATAGGGGCAGCGGGCATTGCAGGGGTGTCCCCCGCTCCCGTCTCAAGGTTATTATTTTTTTTTTTTTAAAAAGGCAAAACGGACACTGCAGTGCCGGTTCCCATACACACAAGTGAAGGGAACCGGCGTCGCAGAGGGATGCTTGAGATAACGGCACTGTCGCCCACAGAATTAGGGGGTGGGGTTCAAGGGTATAGTCTGAAATGTTTGGGGGACAGAAAACCGAAAGTTATTTTTGGTAAAATAACTTCAGACTTTTCTCCTTCGAACATTTCAGCTTCGGTGTAATCACAGTAAATCCTCTGGGCATACCATCTCTCACCTAGGAAAAGAAACTAAAAACCAAAAGAAGTGCAGGTGGTTTTGAATTAACCATAAACACCATGAGGCCCATAGCAATGACTATCACAATGCCATAAAGGTGATAAGAACAATCCTTTTGGAAACGAAAAGGGAAAAGAAAAATGCACCCCTTAACTAGACCAGGTCTGCATTCTGTGAACTGAGGTGAATTTGAAGAAGTTAAAGTATAAATTGTCACAATCCAAATTACTTGTTACTTTCCCAGATAAACCTATAAATGTGAAAATACCACTTCTATATAAGTGTTGCATTTCTTAGGGGCTTACAGCACAATGCTGAATTCTGTCTCATACCCTCCCGTTTACCCTGTAGTCTCACATCTCCTTTGGAGAGTGTCACAGCAGATCAGCTCAGAAAATGCACCTGGTTGAGCCTTGCTTTGTCCCAGTTGACACAGCTTGATAGTTTGAGTAAGACTAAAAAGAGAAAGTAAAACACTACCAAGCTGGTTAGCATTCCTTTAGTCAGTCATCTGCAATTTCTATACAGCCTAATTTCTGTGGTGGCTTTGATGTAGTGATTAACTTAGCCAACCATCAAGTACATTGCAGAAAAGATCTATGTCCAATTTGTTCCCAAACTGTATGTGTTTAGTTCAGATACTGTCTTGAAGCTATCATATACATAGCAATATAAAATGTGCCATTCAACAGTGACATGAATATCACCAGAATCAAAAAAACTGCAGTATTAAAAACGCCAATTCTTTTATCTTGTTTGTATTGGAGAGGAGACATAGCGGCAGGAATTATGTAAGAGGGTGATCATTTTGGAGATGGCAACAGTAGTAAACCTGTAGACTCAAGAGTACATCTTGACCAGAAATACAGCCAATCCTTGGGTTTTACCGGTCCATAAGAACCAAAAAAGCACACAAGGCTTCCTGCATAAACTATACCAAAAGGATACACACGCAAAAATCAGGATATTAACAACTGTTTTTTCAAGACCTTAAAATGAAAATATTTTTAACACATTTGTCATTTGATAAATCCCAATAGTACTTTAACTTGAAAGGAAAATTAAAGCTACAAAAAATAGTCATGTTTATTGTCCTACTTACTGACGCTACATCAGGACACAATGAATTCTCAGCTTGGCCTCTCAGATCCAAACTATTGCTCCCATGATAGTTACTTCACTTTAATCTGCTTTCAAAAATGGAGTTCCTTCGACTGTCATTCATTTGCTTACTCAAACTTGTGTATGGTTTGTGCCCTAGCACTCTCCTTTGCATAATTTTATTTTTAAGCCTATTTAAACTGATGATTCTCTAATAATGAAGGTGTGCACTTCAACACAAACTTATGAGAAAACTGCATCCATTACAGCGCCCATTACTGAGGAAATTGAGCATTTACTAAAATACTGTGGAAAGTATCCTTGTAATACAAGCTTTTAAGAAACTAGGGTCCAGATTAAAAATCTAAATACGGAAAAAGGGAATGGGGATTGCCTGGGAGTCTGAGAGTCTGAGAAGCCCTACAGGTATTTGTGAAAAATAGTCTGAGCTTTGGATCTAGATTTGTGAACAAATTTTAATGTGAATATGAATGATGTGCCACAGTCAGGTCTGACTGCTCTAACAATCTCTATGGCCAATTCCAAAACCTCTAATAACAAGCCTCACTTAAAAGAACTATGTTAGCTAAATAGGTAGTAAGATGGAGAAAATGGGAGTTTGAAATGTTACCATATCTACAGAGATTCATAATCCAACTAAGGAAATAGTGATCTTGCAGGAAAGAAATTAGGAGGTTTTTGTGAAGAAGGATTTGATCAGTGACCAATGGATTTTCTGCCCAAGCAATGGATCAACAACCAGTTATATCATCCCAGTTTTTGTATAGCTTGTTAAATAGTTGTCACAAAGAGGTAGATATTATGATGATTGAAAGGCACGCAAATATATCTACCTGTTCTACCTCGATGGACAAGTGTACATGTAGCAGATTATTAGCATACACATCTTACAACAGGACAAGGACATGCTGAATTTTTTTTAAAAAAAAGAAAAAAATTAGCTGAACACAGAATTCTAGGATGATACCATCAGGCACGATCGAGAATAAAAACAAGATATAATGGAGACAAAAAAAAGAACTCAAGCTGCCACTTTTCAGAAATGTTGAGCCTTGTAGGGAAAGGACATACACTCACATGCTCCTGTAGATTTAGCCATCGAAGAAAACCACACCATGTACCAATACAACTCCATAAAAAGCTCAGTAACCAAAAATGACAATCATTTTAAGATACAGTTTAATTCTAATGGTAAAGAATTCATAAGGAGTGAGGTAGGATACAAATGCATGAATCAAAGGGAAGCGCAAGATTAGTGTATAAGGTGGGGGGGTTCGTACGTTAGCAGAGGGCTCATTTGAAACAGAGGATCCACTGCATTAGACATATCAGTTGTTGGTGTGACATTCTGGAATGCATGTGTATAAAAGACCCAGTCAATCCCCAATTTGATATGGCAGGGATTTTGTTTAAGAATATATTTTTAGCAGACTGTCTTATCCATATAAATAAATACATTTCCTTACCTCCCACTGGTCATCTATACAGTTACATTCTCTGTTGTTTTTATGTCCAGAATAAACAGTTTCTGGCCCAAAAGGAGCGGAATTGAAGGGTATAATGAAGATGTAATACTCTTAGTTGGACCCATGTGTTATACTCCTTTCATAGTCCCTCTGGCTATGGGAATTAAGGTTGGAGCTCCAAGGGAGAAGAATCATTAAGAGTAGTTTCCTAGAATATTGCTTGTCTGATGGGTACTGACTGGTTGGTCTTCATTAGGCAAGATAAGATCATACGGCTAAAAGAAATGTGGTGCAAGGGCAATATCCATCTACAAGGCTTGGTTTCTTACTTCAAACAGGCACTAAAGTGCAACTAAGTTGGGGGGAGGGGGCAGTGAGTGGTTATCGACTGATAGCAGATTTGAATGCCACATTAGCAGAATGATCCTTTTTTTAATCAATCATCAGTGTCTTATATTGAAATTTTAGTATGGAAACATGTGACATTATTGAACATCTATTTGCACCCTACCCTACCCTACAGATGGAGAAACCTCTTGGAAAAGTTGCTTAGTTTTTTTTTAATGCATTCTTCCAACTCCCGGTATTAATGACTGCAGGGGATTTTAACATCCTCTTTTTGACTCCATTGCAAAGGCGCAAGAGCTCTAAAAAGAATAACACAATATGGAATAGACTTTGTTCTACCGTACCCGATCAAATAAGCCAATAAAATGGCTCATCCTCGCAGGCAATTTCTTTAGATTTATTTTTTTTACGACAGCTTTTGTTCATGTTATGGCCACAGGGAGGACGATCATCCAGTGTTGCCTACTTTTTGTGCACAGGGATGGAGTATTTATATCCATTTCATTTTAGTTAATTTAGTTTGCTGGAGGCTAAAATTTAGCTATCCCATTTATAGAAAGTGACAATGACCCTGTTTTGATATTGTGATGGTTGGGGTGGGAAAATGCAATGAAAGAAAGTACGCATTAATCAGGGAGCAAAATTTGATATTTGACTCTTAGCAGGAAAGAAATTGAGTGATGTGTGTATGTGTAGAATTGAGGTGGTTAGTTACTTTGTATGGCTGGCTGGCTAGTAGCTTGCAACTTAAAATGTGGACCCCTGCATTAATCGTTGCTCTAGGCATCTACAAACAAGAACATTAGATGGTCATAGCTTTAAAGTTAATTTGATATTCCGAGATCTGATCATATGCCAAGCTTTTTCCCCATTTTAACATCGGTCTGTTCTTTTCACTCTTAACCCCATTACTGATTTAATATTCTCTTGATAAAGCATTACATCTTTTGTAACTTTACCGGTTGACAGGTTAATGGCGGTCGGCCTTCCAGATAAGTGTCAAAGGCCCATTTAGACATTAATGTCTTGTAAATGCGACACTTTTACAAGTGTCCATGCTTATTTGCAGAGTAGTGTAGACCAGCGCAAAGGGCACGTTACTCGACAGAAACCAGGACGGAACAAGTTACTTACCTGTAACTGTTGTTCTCCAGCATGGGTCTGGCATGGATTCACATGCTCATGAATATTCCCCGTCGTCCAGCTGGGAATCCTCGGTATAGAAAAAAATCAGTATCAGTTTAGTTTCTGATCTGTCTTTCTTAGTAGTAACCAATCACTGATCTCTGGGTCATACTGCCTCCAGCCAATGACTGCCCTCTCCCTAAGCCCCGCCTCTGGCAGCCATCCTCAGATTTGGTAGCACGCCAAGTGGCAGTATGACCAAGTGAAGAGCCGCAGAGGGTTAGGTGGGAGGGTTTGCATGTGAATCCATGCCAGACCCATGCTGGAGAACAACAGTTACAGGTAAGTAACATGTTCCTTCTCCAGCATGGGGTCTGGCATGGATTCACATGCTCATGAATAAAAGAATACATAGCAGTACACACATTCACAACCACGGGAGGTGGCAACAGGCTCAACATTAAGCAATCCAACAACTCAACATTAAGCATCTCTTACCTCCTCACCAGGCTCACCTTAAGCGAACAGGTTCCGCAGCACTGCTTGTCCGACCCTGGACTCCTCCCTGGAGTTCCGATCGACGCAGTAGAATCTTGTGAAGGTGTGCATCAACCTCCACGTAGCAGCCCTGCAGATGTCCAGCAGGGGCACACCAGACAGGAACGCTGTGGTAGCAGCGATCGCTCTGGTCGAATGGGCTCTCGGACAGCGGTCGGTTTGCCAACCGGTGACAATGCATGATGCAGCCGGAGAGCCATCTGGAAATGAAGTCTTCGAGATAGCGTTCCCTTGATTCACAGACCCAAAGTTCACAAATAGTTGTGACGTCTTCCGAAAACTCATTGTGCGGTCCACGTAGAACTTCAGTGCTCTAGCTACATCCAGCGAGTGCAAAGTCCTCTCGGCCGGCGTCGAAGGAGACGGGAAGAAAACTGGTAACACCAAGGGCTCGTTGAGGTGGAAGTCTGACGGCACCTTGGGCATGAAGGAGGGGTGCGTCCTCAGCACCACCCTCGTGTCATGAAAAGTCAAGTATGGAGGCTTGCAAGATAGGGCCTGAATCTCTCCCACTCGTCGTGCAGAGGTGATGGCCACGAGGAACGCTGTCTTCCATGACAGGAACTTCAAAGGCGCCGAATGCATAGGCTCGAATGGGGCTCCCATGAGCTTGGTCAGCACCACATTAAGCGCCCACGCAGGGGCAGGGGCCTTCACCGGCGGGAATGATCGGAATAGTCCCTTCATAAATTCCTTTACCAGGCGATGAGACCACAAGGACGCCCGTCCCGTAGTCCTGGTATATCGGGAGATGGCAGCCAGATGTATTTTTATGGAGGCGTGAGCCAGTCCAGCTTTGGCCAGCGACAGCAGGTACGGCAGCACCTGAGGGGCCGTAATCCGCAGAGGGTTAATCTTCTGTGCACTGCACCAGACAGAGAACCTCTTCCATTTATGACTGCAACACTTGAGAGTTGAGGACGCCCTGGCCTTTACAAGAACCTCTCTGCAATCAGCCGGGATATCGTACCCTCCAAACTCTAGTGCTGCAGGAGCCAGGCCTGCAAGTTCAGCGACTGTGGGTCGTGGTGTAGAATAGCGCCTCCTTCTCTGGAGAGAAGATCCGTGTCCGCCGGCAGCCTGACTGGCGGGAACATTGACAAGACCAGAAGGTCCGAGAACCAGACCTGCCTCGGCCACGCCGGTGCGACGCAGATCATCCTGCACCTGGACTTCTTGAGCTGGCTGATGAGGTGGAGCAGCAACGGCAATGGAGGGAACGCGTATAGAAACAGGCCGTCCCAAGGGAACGAGAAAGCATCGCCCATGCTCCTCGGCTGTGGGAACCTGCTGGCAAACCTCTGGCACTTGGAATTCGTCGCGAACAGGTCGATCTGGGGTTTGCCCCACCGTCGGAAGAGTCGATCCACTTTATCCTGGCGCAGTTCCCACTCGTGGCACGAGCGCAGCTCCCTACTGAGTGAGTCGGCGATGGTGTTTTTTATTCCTGCTAGGTGGAAGGGAACCAGAAACATCCCCTGGGCGACGGCCCAGTGCCACAGATCCTGGGCCTCCTTGGATAGGGCTGGGGATCTGGTGCCCCCCTGCTTCCGTATGTAGAACATTGTGGTGGTGTTGTCGGTGAAGACCCTCACCACTTTGTCCTTGAGGGACGGGAGGAACGACTTGAGCGCCCAGAACACTGCACGGAGCTCCAAGAGGTTGATGTGAAGAGACCTCTCCTCCGGGAGCCAAAGGCCTCTTGCGTGGAGATCTCTGGTGTGGGCCCCCCAACCCTCCAGAGAGGCGTCCGTAGTCACCGTCTCCTGAAACGCCGGGGTTTGAAAGTCCGTGCCCGTCGTGAGGTGAGCCTGGCTGCCCCACCATAGGATCGCCCAACGGAACTCCTTGTCGAGGGGGATCCTGTCCTCGAAGCAGCCCCTCGCCTGAAACCAGCGGACGTCGAGGAACTCCTGTAGCGGACGCATCCGAAGTCTGCAAAGGGGTACAAGGTAGATGCATGAGGACATCATCCCGAGAAGGGACTTGATGGACCTCACCCTGGCCACCTCCGTGGCTAACAGGCGCCGTACTTTGCCCAGGATGGTCTTGGTCCTCTCCTCTGAAGGGGAGGCCAATTGCTCCACTGTATCGAGCTTCGCCCCCAAAAACATTGCTACTTGCGATGGAACGAGGTGGGATTTGGGGTAGTTGGAGAACCCCAGTTCCGTGAGCAACCGGACGGTCCTTGCTATATGATCGACAGTGAGTTCCCTTGACCTTGTCCGGATTAGCCAGTCGTCCAGGTAGGGGTAGACGTGGAACCCCTGCAGGCGCAGCCGCGCCGCCACTGGTGCCAAGCACTTGGTGAAAACCCTGGGGTGCCGACTTTAATCCGAACAGTAGGGCTCTGAATTGGTAGTGGCGTCCTTGAACCACGAACCTGAGGTACTTCCTGTGCCTTTTTAGAATGGGGATGTGGAAGTAAGCATCCTCCAGGTCCAGCGACGATAGGAAGTCGCCTTCCTCCAGCTGTCCCAGCACGTGCTGGAGGGTGACCATCCTGACTTTCTGCGCCTTGATGTATTTGTTTAACCGACGCAGGTCTAGGATGGGGCGCCAACCGCCTGTCTTCTTTCTGACGAGGAAGTACCTTGAGTACACTCCGGAGCCCCGGAGAGTCCTGGGGACGAGCTCGATGGTACCTTTCTTCAGCATCACCTTTACTTCCAACAGCAGTTGAGGGACGGGATTCTCCTTCCTGGCCACAGGAGGAATGCAAGGGCACTTCTTTTGGAATTCCAGCGAGTGCCCGTTGGCCAGGGTGTCCAGCACCCAACGGTCGGTGGAGATGGACTCCCACACGCTGACGAACTTCGTCAGCCGGCCTCCCAACGCGGTGCTTCGGTGGGGACCCAACGGCACGGCCGGGTCAGTCTTGTTTGGAGGAGGCCTTGCCGCCTTGACGACGGCGGGATGCCCCTTGCTTGCCGCAACCTCTGTAGGCCTCCTGGGAAGAGGAGGGGGCCGCCTGGCAGTAAGCAGAGGAGCCACCGCTGGATCCTTTTGAGGCACCCTGTCTGCCTCCGGGGCTCTGAAAGGGCCATCGCTGCTGAAGCACCCCAAGGGCCCGGGCCGTCTCCGAGTCGGTCTTGATGGCCTGTAGAGACTCATCCACCGCCTTACCAAAGAGGTTGTTGCTGTTGAACGACATGTCCAACACTCTTGTCTGGACGTCCTGGCGAAAGTCTGTCGCCTTGAGCCATCCCCGTCGTCGGAGGCAAACTCCGTTGCCCAGTTGGCGAAATCCGGTATCAGCGATGTCCGTCGCCACCATTATGGTGTGATCCGACACCACCTCGCCCTCCTGCAGAATTTCTAGGGCCTCCGCCCTTTTGTCATCAAGCAGGAAATCTAGCAGGGGAGCTATCTTGAACCAGAGCTCCCTGTCGTAGCGGGCCACGATCGCTAAGGCATTGGCCGCCTTAATCGTCAAGATGACTCGTCGTCCAATAGAGTCCAACTTCTTGCCCTCGCTGTCCGGCAAGGAAGTGGAAGTTGAAGCCGCCGTGCCCGCTGCCTTCTTCTTAGCCGCTGCCGAGACGACCGAGTCCAGCGTGGGCTGGGCTCCGAGGCACAAGGGGGAGGCATCGGGGACTCGGTACTTCTTCTCGTACCTGTCCCTCTTGGCGGGTGTCGTGGCAGGGTTCTTGAGGAAAGCAAGCCCCTCGTCCCAGATGTCATCGAGTAAAGCCACCGTGAGGACAGTCTTCCTCTTAGCCTCTCGTCGTTGGTACAGAAACCCCTCCTTTTTCTGTTCTTCACAGCAGAGCTGGAAGAGCTCGGATGCCCTGGTTATCATGGCTTAGAAAGAGCCAACCTCGTCGGCTGGGGACGCCCGCAGGGCGGGGGTGACGACGGGATGTCTGCTGTGTCATCGCCGCTGTCATCGTCCGTCCCCGTCGCCGTATCCTCTCCCGGCGAGGGGGATGAGGGGTCCACCGGTCTCGCAAGCACGAAGGGCAGAGCGGGGTGGACTCTCCTCCGCTTGTTCGGAGGGCTTCCCGACGGGCCTGGTTCTGGCTCCTCCGTCGGGGTGCGTGGTAATCTCGTCCTTATCTAGGTACATAAGGATTGGATTGCCAACAAAATGGCCGCCGAGCTATCCTGGGGCTTGGGCAATGGCTGCGACGGACGGGATGGCCGCTCCTTGGGCCCTGTTCGTCGTCGCCATCTTCGATCACATCAGCAGGGACCGTGCCCCGAGAACAAACCTTTTCGAACCTCTCGTTGAGGTTTCTGAACCTCTCGTTGAGGCCTATGGACCTTTTGTTGAGGCCCTTCTCGGTCTCCACCAGTTCCTCCTCAGAGGCCGATTCCGAGTCTATAATGGCCACCGGCCCCCTCCCCCTCTTTCAGCCGGGGGCTTCACGGGGGTCTTAGCGATGGGCAGCGATGCCTCCGCTGCGGCAGGGATACTCTGGGTCCAGAGGCCATTTCCATTGGCGTAGTCTCAGCCGGCTCTGCCAGGGTCGCAGCGACCACTTCGGTAGAGGCCTTAGCCGGGTGGATCAGAGCCCTCACCACCTTAGGTGCGTCCTGGGCCTTTGCCTTGGGAGGGGGAGGGTCAACGCCTCGCTCCCCCTTCGAGATCGACCGGGTCCGCTCCAGCGGCCTACCCGGGTTCTCTGACTTCCTCTTCCCCGAACCAGAGCGCTGGAAGTAGCACCCTGCTTGGCAACCGAAGAGCCCGACCTTGCGGCGCTCCCGGAGCCCGCGGACTCGCGGTGCTTGGCCTTCTGTTGGGCCCCCGTCGCCGGGACGCCCTCAAAAGACTTAGAAGCCCGTTCAGACTTCTTCTTCGCCTTCTCACTTGCTGTGCCCTTCTCCAGCCAGGTGGCGAGATCTTGTTTGGTCCGTTCCGAAAGGTTTTTGCAGAACGCACAGTCCTTCTCCACGTGCGTCTTGTCCCCATGGAGGCAGTAGAGGGATCGCGAATGCTCATCCTCCTTAAAAACGTTATGTAATCAGCATCCAGGGCAGTTCCTGAACAGCTTGGATCCGGGCGTCGAGCTCCCCTTGTACTGGGCCATGTCCGTTGAGGTAGGCCGCAGATCTTCCGGAATCCTCCAAGAAGTGTAAACTCGATGAAAACTTCACCCTTAAGTGGCGTAGAAGAATTCCGAAACGGGTCCCCGTTATCGGAAGTAGAAACGGTGGAGCTTGAGGCTCGATTAAACCGAAAAAATATTAGAAATTCTCCTGAAAAAGCGTGAAAACGCAGTAAAAAACTTGAGAGCTAAACACGAGGACTCCCAACACTTGAGCGTGCGGTAAAAATCTGAGTATGGCTGCCAGAGGCGGGGCTTAGGGAGAGGGCAGTCATTGGCTGGGGGCAGTATGACCCAGGGACCAGTGATTGGTTACTACTAAGAAAGACAGATCAGAAACGAAACTGATACTGATACTGATTTTTTCTTTACCGAGGATTCCCAGCCTGATGATGTGGAATATTCATGAGCATGTGAATCCATGCCAGACCCCATGCTGCAGAAACATCTTTTCATTTTTATCTGCCTGGGTGACAACGCAGGCAATGTAGGAGGTGTCTGAAAATTTGTATTGGTTCTCTGAATTGTGTGCAATGAAAAGAAGCAGCACACAGTGCAATAAGGAATCTTCTTTCTGTTCAGCTTCTGCTCATGGAGAGAACAGAACCATTATGCATGCATAGTTATGCTCCTGCTCCTTTAAGACCATACTATGAATAAGATGGAAAACTTATTAGAAGTGAAATGTGTCAATTGCAACAAAAAAAAACTTTGTTCTTTAAATGAATGCTTTCAGTTCCCAAAGGTATTGTTATGCGTTTGTGTTCATGTATCATTAAGATGCAGATATGTGGTGTGTGTATACAAATACATAGGGGAATCTTTTCTACAAATGAAATACATTGTTTGAAGCAGATATATTTGCTAAACAACTGCTGTTTCTAATATTTTAATTAATTTTCAAGTATAGGCATATTTTGGTAGTCGGTCGCATACTTCTTATAGTCTTCCGTAGAAGGCAAATCATTTTTCTTTTAACAATTTAATCTACTCCAGGTGCAATGCCTAGTACAAACACCAATTGAACCTTTACTTGGAGTCAATCCAGTAAACGGTACTATAATTGGTAAACAGCAGCAGGGCCGTTGTTCAAGCTGACCCAACAGGAGCCGCAATAAAATTCAAATATTGGAAACTATGGAAAATATAACACTCTACTATCCAGCCAATGCAAGTGCTGCTGTTCCAACACAACCATTCATAAAACGTTACAGTGACATGTGCAACTGAAATAGAAACTAACAAAACATCTCCTTGTAGTAATCATCAAGACGGGCATGCAAAGTTTCTACAAATTCTAAGCACTATGATTATTAGTAACTCAATCAATAGTCAGTTTACCGACTTCTGAAGGATGAAAGGCCAACTCTGTCCAGCAACCAGTTGACAATAAGATTAGATATAGAATGTAGCATCGAACACTTTCCTCTGCACTACCAGAATAGTGGCATGTAATTAAATAGTACTAGCTATGGGAAATGGTGGGTTTTCAATAATTCTACAAACATGATTTGTTATCAAACCGCAAAATCACATAAAAGAAGCAGCGTTTCCTTTACTTTGCAATTTGCCAGGTTTGGTAATGGTCTTACAAACTGACAGAATATACATGGAAGAGATCAAATGTGCAGTAGTTTGCAGAGGAATAATAAAAGTTGTACGGAGGGACTTAACCTCCCATTTTGCAGCATTCTTATTACTAAATCCAAGGTGTGTCCGTGTTGCTAACTAACTTCGTTCTGTACGATTATGCCCTTTTGCTGATGTTGACTAGAAATTGTGGACTTGTTTTTGGAAACGTTGAAGGACATGCCTTACTCCGATAATATGGGTTGCAATTATGATTTACTAAACTCATACTAGGTAGAGCTTTTTTGGATACTGAAGCAGAGTAATCCTTCATCTTTGAACTAGGAACAACCAGTCCTAGGAGTTCCATCTGTGAGGAGCTTGCACTGCGTATGCCCGATCCATTACAGTTCTATATGGGTGTGGCCCCCACTGCTGTAGATATGCTGTACAAGGGAAACTTTATCGCTGAGGGCCATACTGGGCAAATTCTTTGCGAAGGAGTTAAGACTTCTGAAACCTATGCTGTTCCAGCTCCGAGTACAGCTTGCAATGCTGGAGGCGCTTATTTTACCTGTTCAATCTGGGGCTGCTACGCTGCTCAAGTGCATGCAGTTTCTACTCTATGTGAGTGCAGTTTGCAAGGCTTTGACTCCCAAATTATCTAATCTGTTTGTGGTCATCTTGCCCTTTTGAGACCCCTAACAATCTTGCTCTATTAAAGGAAAGCATGATCTACTAAGGTCTACGTCATAACTTTTGTATATAGGCCTGCAGCCTATGTTATACCTGGTCTACATCAGGGGGGGCTTGCGTTGCAGAGACCCAGGCCTCGCCTGTTCAATGTGTGGGAATGTTCTACCCTCGCTTTACCCATCACTGATCCACCGGCTCTACACGATGAACGCTTGCATTGCGGTTACGCTGATTCGCCTGTTCCTTTTGACTGAAGTGAGCCTGCACTCCTCCTACTAAAGTGGACTTCTTCTGTGTGATTGGATTGACACATTCAAAAATCTTATACTGCCGTTGAAGCAATTCTCTGCATACAACGGAAGCTCACGTGTTATCAGTGATCTATTCCACTTTTGAGATGGTGCTGCCGCACCCTGTGCTTTATCTGTTAGTTGTGAGGGAAATGTTCACTTCTGCCACATCTTGATGACTGCCGCATGATAAGGATTTCCACACCCTTTTAACTTTCTGCATGCGTCGGCTGGATGGCACATACCTTTTACTCTTTTGTGAAGGAGGAACGCCAATTTTTCTTCCTCGAAATTTGCATTCACTCTCAAAGTATAGAAATAGGGCGTAAAATACTCCCACCACCAAATCTTATCTGGAGCACCGATGGTGACCAATGCAAAGAGATGAACCTGGTTTCATGACAAATCAAATTAAGTATCATTCAGGCTTTAAAAAGTGGTACCCTTCAGAAAAGAGATATATTTAATAAGAATTTATAAGTTTGTCGTGAAAGATTTAACCCCTTCAGTGCCAGGGACGCGCTATCTCGTCCTTGGAATTACTTCTGCAGTGCCAAGGACAAGATAGCTCGTCCTTTTTGGCACTCTGTTTTGAGCGATCCCTGTAAAGCAGGAACAAGTGTGCAGGCCCCCCCAAAGGATGGGGCCTGCAGGTTAGGGCCCCCCTGGGGGCAGATGGCTGATCATCTGCCGCCAGGGAAGGGGGCAAAATGAAGAAAGAAAAAAAAGGGAATTTTGGGTGGGAGTTGGGGGGGGGGGGATCACTAGCCACCAGGGATTTATTTTACAGAAATGGGGGGTGGCCAACGCCCCCTCACCCCAAGGGGAAATGGGGGCACCCCTTGTAGCCCTCCCTGGGGGCAGATATCTGCTCCTAGGAAGGGGCATCTGCCCCCGGGGAGGGCTGAATGAGATGCCCCCCCTGCATTTGGTGTGGGGAGGAGAGGGTCACCCCCCCCCATTACATTAGAAAATTCCCCAGCGGTGTGGGGTGCCTCTCAGCCCCCGCTAAAGTGTAGTGTACCATTTTGAATTATTTTGTTAACGAAACTTGCCTTGGCGCAGAGGGGCACATTGGTGTGCCAATCTGGCCCCGGGGTGCCCAAATCTTACTGCCCACCCACTGGCGGGCCTGTCGCACAATTTCTGGTGGCCCTCTCCCCCCACCCCAAATGGAAGGGGGGTGTACCTCACACAGCCGTTTGTAGGAGGCCCAGGGAGGCCTGCATGAGGTGCCCCCGCCACCCATTTGGGGTGAAGGGGGAAGAGGGCCCCCAAAAATTGTGGAACAGTCCCTCCAGTGGGCGGGGCAGTAAGGTGTGGGCACCCCGGGGGTCAGATTGGCACACCAATGTGCCCCTCTGCACCAAGGGGAGTTGGGTTACCAAAGGAAAATGGTGGAACGCATTTTAGGGGGGGGCATTGGGGCACCCCAAAGGGACTGGGAATTTTCTAATGGGATGGGGTGTTGACCCCCCCCCGCAATGGCGTGGGTGCCATGTCATGCAGCCCTCCCTGGGACCAGATATCTGCTCCTAGAAAGGGACGCCTGAGTCCAGGGAGGAGTGCAGGACAGCCCCCACTTATCTGCCCCCAGGGAGGGCTACATGAGATGTGCTGCCCCTCCAATTGGGGTGGGGTGGTGAGGTGCACCTCCCTTCACATTAGAAAATTCCCCAGTGGTGGAGGGTGCCCCTCAGCCCCCGCTAAAGGGCAGCCTGCCATTTTGAATTATTATCTTTGTTTACTAAACTTGACTTGGCGCAGAGGGGCACATTGGTGTGCCAGTCTTGCCCGGGGGGGCCCAAACCTTACTGCCCCACCCACTGGGGGGGCTGCCCAAAATGCCACTCCTCCCTGAACTCAGACGTCCCTTCCTAGGAGCAGATATCTGGTCCCAGGGAGGGCTGCATGACATGGCACCCACTCCATTGCTAAACTTATTTCGGTGGGTGGCCAGAGCGAAATATCTGAGAATTGTCTTTATTTCCAGCCAATTTCAGAGACATTTCCCTCTGTCCACTCACCGAAACACGTTGCCAACAACAGATGTCATACCTTCCCGCGTTCCCACAGGTGTCCCGACGAAAACAGTACCTCACATGTGTGGGTGCACCTACCGGGGTGCAAAAGAAAAAGGGTAACCCACTGGTAACCCCAAGCCTTTCGCCACACCACATTTTGTTCATGTGGGCAACCTACAGATTTGGGCCTAGGGTGTCGAAGCCAGCAAGGAAAACAGGGAACCCCATGCATTTCCGAAAAGAGGACACCCGTGGGAATGCACAGAGGTCTGACTTGCGCACAGCGGCCCAGAATTTATTACCCAGAACCCCAGACAAAGTGAACATTGTGTTTTTCCCCCACCAAATATCACACTTTGTCAGTGATTGTGGCTAGTAAAAACTGGAGCAAATTGCGCAAGGCAGACCTCTGTCGATTGTCATGGGTGTCCTCTTTTCAGAAATGCATGGGGAAGAAGGGCATTTGGTTTTTTAATAGAGGTTGGTGGTTTCAATGTTCACTAAGGGTGGAAATTCACTATCTGAAACGAATTGCCCAGGAGACCAGTGCCCACCTGTGTTAGGAAAGATTTCACAATTGTATGTAATTTTCCCTCCATGTATACACACACCACCAAACTTTTTGCTGCTGTTTAGACACCATAGACACTTTCCCAGAGAAGCACAGCCTTCACCTGCACTCCTCTGGGCTTTCTATGGGGAAAATGACATGCCCTTAAGACAGTCAGTACTGGGAGACTGTTTCCCTTAGTCCTTTTTGCATGTTGCAACTTTTCTGCAACATGTAAGAAGTAGACAATGTACCTTCCAGTACAGTGTACTTGGGTCTGTAGTCATTTTCCAAAGGCCCTAGATACTCCCGATTGACTTTTTGTGAGATGTACAGATGTGTCATGGACAGGGCTGGTGGAAGCTATTTTTTCACATTATTTGTAACCCTTTTCTGCCATGTTAACCGTGTTTGGCACGAAAAGGTGGCCTGGCTCCAAAATGGCCATGCCACGAGGTTCTTTGTCCTGTCCTTTGGCCATTTTGCCCCTTCACCTTCCCCAGGTCGAGTCGACCCGGGGCAGTCCTTATTTGGACATGCAGTTTCCCGCAAAACGCCAAGCTTTTGCGGGCTCCTGCATGCCTTGTGTGTGCGCCGCCAGGATGTGAGCTGGGGCGTTTGTCTCCAATACACATCCTGGGTGCCAGAGAGTGTGGAGTGCTGTGAATGACTGGGACCACTGTGGTCCATGATTGGTCCACGTATGGAGTGTGTGTTTGTGAGCAGATCTCCCATTGGGTCCTCTCCGTTTTGGCGCAAAGGGAACTTTGGATAAGAGGAGGCTGAAAACACCCATACCATGTTGATCTCTGGAGTTCTCACTGAACGAAGGATAGGATCCAAGTATCCTGAAACTATGAAGCTGAGTTGAGGAACAACTGGTGACTCGCTGGAAGGTTTGGCACCCTGAGCCCGCTGTCGTCCCGTGGGACCCCTCTGCATCTTGTCGTCCTAGAAGGTCTGCGAAGACGCTTCGACCCATTGGAATAGTGGGACCAACTATTCTCGGCACCTTCATCAAAATCTGCAAGTGAGCTATCTCGGAAGTGTCCCTTGGCCAACCAGTGGACTGACCAGCTTACCCAGTTGCTTTACTCTGTCACTGCCGCTGTTTCGAGGAGGCCCTCCAAACTGGGTATACTGCTAGCTCTGTGTCCACGGCACCCTCACACCAAATTTCGTACACCTGTCTCCCTTCAGACCTGGGAGCGCCAAGTGTGCCGGGACCGGAGCATATGCGGTTACCGTGTTGCCCTGCCGCGGCAACAACCTTTGCACGTACGCTGCATTGTGACCCTCTTGCCCCTGAAGCTTGCTGCAGTGAAACCAAGTCGATCCATCCACCCAGAGCGGAGAAATCGCCACTGTCCCGTTTGGGAATCCTCACTGTATCTCAGGAACTGAAAGCCGCAGAGACGTCCTTTTTGTCGCGTTCAAACCTGCAAGCGAAGTGGACTGAACTGGGGAAGTTTGGGTCCGAGAGCACCTGGGACTGGCGAGTGCTTCCAACACTAACTAGTGACCCCTAGCGCCAGGTCCCCTTTTTACGCACGAGTGGCCCCTGAGGGTCCCTCTCCTTTCCACTGCTAGTGCAAACTAGCGACTCCATCCCACACTCTGGAACTGCCTCTGCCTTCAAGTGGAGGTACTCCCTGAATAGTGGGACTTTATTCCTCATAGCCTCATCCACCTTCCTGAGCTGCTAGAGACCCTGTCTTGCCCATTGGAACAACCGCATGCGCTTGCATTGCATGTACTATTGAGCACAAGGCTCCTCTCTTCTTAGGGCTTGGACTGCCTCTTAGGTGTGTTGCTGACGTCGAAGGGCCCTACCTGCACTGCCAGTTTCCTTCCCATCTAGGTTGTCGACATATTTCATGCATTTAACCCTTTAGACCCTGAGGGACTTGTATATATATTGTATTGATTGTGTTGGTTTACTTAGTATTGCTGTGATTCTTTTGCTATGGTCTGAGTTACAAAGGCCTTGTAATAAATGTATCTATATTTTTGATATAGCACCTGTCTGGGAGTAATTTGTAGGTGTCCTTGCTTTGTGTGCTCATTGAGGTCCTTCAGTCACCCTCACCCCTCCTGAGACTTAGTCTTGACCGCCGCCATAGCTACCTTGATTGGTCTGGCTTGTCCAGAGGTTAAAGTTACCCTGTTCCAAGAAACTAGACTGGCCTTCTGAACCTCTGCCCACCAGGTCAGAGTTCAGAAATCCATCTTAACATCTTAATACATCTAATGCATGTCTCTGGCAGCAGACCCCTTCAAAAAAGTTAAGCAGGAACAGGTAAGAGATATCCCTCCTTTGACTTTTGTAACGTTGGGCGAGGAAGGTTACACACTAGGTGTTTGAATGTGAAACACTAGCAACCCAAACAGCAAAGTACAACAGTCCAAAATAACGGAATGTCTAATCAGATTCTAAAAACATATCAGGGTGCAAAAGTTGCTAGCTACTAGCCAGCCAAAAAACAAAAAAAGTCTGTTGTCAACTCAATTCTATACATACACACAGAACACCATTTCTTACTTGCCAAGAGGCAAGTATTGCAAGCTAATGGCTAGTAGCGAGTGCAAATTGTGCAGAGTGTGTGTGTGTGTATTATATATATTTAATACACACACACACAATGCACAATGTGCACTTGCTACTAAGCATTAGCTTACGATATTTGACTTTTAGCAAATATACACAGAAACACACATTTTTATGAAAACAAACCATATGCAAAAGTAACATAACATTACACAAAACCCACCCCTGTGGAAAAAGCACAGACTATGCAATAGATCCAACGATATGCTCTCTGATGAAATAGGGGTGAAAGGCGATAAATAACCACAATGTTTGTAAAAGAATTAAGGGTAACCCAACCAGTCTCTAAAGCACAAAGATGGGCTGGGGGTGGCAATTAGATGTCAATGGTAGTTAGCTGTCAATGTTTTCTCACTGCTCAACAGCATCGAACCAGGCTTCTTAGTGGTGTGCCAGCAGTACAAATCAGGGTCAGATGTGGAGAGTCGCAGTGATCCAGACTGTGAGTAGGCGTTGAGTCGGGTTTCAAAGTTTCATGCGGGCGGGCTGCTGGTTCAAGCAGAGGCAATGACACGCTCAGCTGGTCCCGTAGCGAACTGGTTCAAGGACGCATCAACAGTAGTCTGAAGAGGTTCAAGTGCTAAAGGCAACACCACAAGTTCCTTTGGTTTGAAGGCACTTCAACGTGGTCGAAAAGCATGAGACCAGCTGCTTGACTTCTCTCCCAAACACCTGCAGGGGTCCTACACCTCCAGTGAGGTCCTGGGTACTGGTGTAGATGGCAGAGCGGCAGGGCTTGCTCCAGCAGCATGTCACCCCCAATGTGCCCTTAGGATGGGAAGCAGCGCTTGCCTCCGCCTTGGATCACCTGCCTTCACCTCACAAGCGGAGGATTTTGGAAGTGACTGCTTTCCCAGCAGGTCCAACACATTCTTCATAAAGGATTGAAGTCCAGAGATTAATCCATCTCTTCTAGGATCAAAAGTCCACAGGCGATTGGTTATGAGCAAGCCTGCTTTAAGGCGTTCTATCCCCGAGACATGACTCAGTAGGTCGTACGAGACCAAAGAAAACAAACACAGGGGATCAATTAGCCATTTTAATAAAGTCTAAAAATCAATGTGAGTAATTCAACCTAGACTTTGCCTTCACGTATTCCAAGGACATGTAAACTATTATGCAAAAGTATCCCTTGACAAAGAGACTGTATAACCTGCATACAATATATACATACAAACATTGCATTCAATACATGATTATTCATGACAAATGAATTCAAATGTTATATATTTTCTGTTTCTACAGTGATTTGTAAAACATAACGACACTAATTCACGTTCAATAAGCCAAGTATAACACAATGTATATACACACAACTTTACATGTCATAGCAAAAAAATGAAATTTTAAAAAAGGGCAAATACTAATGCCCCGTGTCGGAAAAACTCTTCAGAAGCTGGTGCCAGATAGTATGCAACGAAGGCCTAGGATATGGTGACCAGGGTTTCAACGGGAAGAAAACCTGGTTTCAAGTGATCTCTTCAGAGCCATTGAACACATTCACTACAATCAACCACATGAAATACGAAAGAACTCAGGAAAATAAAAATTCAAACATGTTACCCAACGTAGGGCCCGATTCACAGACGCCTTTTATAATGGCACAATCCCATTGAAAAATGCTCCGATATTAAGATGAAGGGCCCGATTCACAATGAAAACTGTAGGCCTATTTGCTCCTTGCATAGCCCACATTGGACACAATGGAAGCATACACAGAAGCTACATACAGACTGCAACCCTGCGGACAAACCAACCGCACTAGTGGGAGATGCGCACTGTACAAATACAAACACAGCAACAGGTTATTTCAGATTTTGGCCCTCCTCGCCCAAAATACATGCTTACTGTCGTAACTGAAACAGTCTTCCTTGGTTTCCAGCTTTTTGGTCGTGTACCCTGCTAACACCGTTTTGTTGTGCAGAACTACCATATAATTCAGCAGCACTCGACCAGCATGGACAACATCGACTCATCCGAAAAACGACCTGTAGACAAGAGACTAGTAACCGGCTTCCTTTTCTCTTTCTAGGTTCAACGGGCACATTCGATTTGTTCCCCGCAAGAAAGTCTACTGCTAACGCCTACCTATTTGACAGGAACGTGGGGTCCGGCTTTTGTTGCACGGTTTACCTCCAGCTGCTGGCCGATATCTTTAACATCTAACTAACATGCTAATGCTTGCGGTAGGGGAGAAAGTGATCACTAGGAGTTTTGTGGAATTATTTAAACAAAAACCTGCCGGTGACTCCGTATTACTTTTGGGCTACACAATAACGTTCATATTTATATATATCAGGTGGAATTATTTGAAAGATTCACGCATTTAAACCATTATTACAACTAAGTGAAAGCAGCGTGAAGTTCAATATTAAAAAAGCAACTTAATCTTGTGCTTGCTGGCTCAACAACGAAACAGTACTACAGACAATATGCAAGTTTGCCTCATGTACTAAAAAGTTAGCAGACGCCCACGCCACTCCCACCAACTAAAGCCGACATATCTAAAAACATGCCCGTACTCATGAAAAACGTGCCCGGCCATGCCCCCCCCCCCCCTTCAAAAAAATGTTGCTTTCGAATAACTAAAGCACACAGAAAAACTATTTCAAAATATGCTTGTAAAAATAGTGCAAACAAAATTAACTGGCGATCTAAGGAATGCGCTGACTGAAAACCAAGGAGCAATACTACAGAAGCAGGAAACTTAATATTGCTCCTCCCTTGTTAAAAGGGAGGATCGAATTACTTGCCAATGCCGCCGTTGCGAGCGGATTTTGCTCAAGGAGGAATCCCGTATTTCTGCATGACTGAAATGAGTCATCTACCTCGGTGTAAAGATACAGCACAAACAACCATCTGTCGCAACCAACGAGTAGAAAAACGGTTCTTAGCGCTTAAGGGGACACGTGGGTGCGATGACGGTGCGTGGCCAGCCAGAAAGGAAGGAACTGGCGAGGCTTATCGCGCCTCCAACAGGGCCTCGGTGCTCAGGAGGAGAGTTCTGAACTCTTTGCTGAATAGCGTTCAGAGCGCAGTTTGCATCGAGGCGTGATCTGGTGCACGCAGAAGTGTTGTGGGCAATGCAGACGCGCTAAGCCAAGCCACTTCCTGCAGCTTATGGTCCTACCTGCACGTTACTTTCAAGTGGCAGGAAACGGACCTAGAATCGATCTCACCGATCGAGACAGAAAGCCGAGTGGCATTTAGAACCGACATCCACACACGAGGTTTCTTATAGACGTTTGTATCCCTCCAGAACCTCATTTAGGCTTCTCCGTCACAAGCCAAAAAAGCAGTCTGGCCCAATAGATAGTGTACATCACTACAAATAAATGGGTGGACGAGGCCTTGAAACATCTGCGTCAAGGACCCAGAATATTCCAGCACTAACCACAGAGAACTCCAGGATTCCCACATAGTCTTCCCTCCTCTAGAAGGGGATTTAAAACTTCCTCCAAGTGGCTATTTAAGCCAGCAAGCGCCACCATTCTTCCATCGGGCATTCAGCCCGCCCCCTCTCCATCCCCTGCCCAAACTAGTTTTCTGTGCAGAGGGGAGTCTAGTTGGTCAAGTTGTTCATCCACCACATTAATTAATTACTTTTAACTACAAATCATTTCCAATTTTCTGCTATTTAAGCTATGCAGATGTTTTTTTCTTTCTGGGTGGAGCGGCGTATCACAAAGAAACAAATGTTAAACAAAAAAATAGTTTCTTTCCTAAGAATGCTCAGGTTAAAGGTTAACTAACAAAAGAAAGTTTCTGAAGCAGTTTCTTCTCTCTGTGGTCTTGTCCAGTTTTGACTTCAGTCACTCATAAAATGCCGAGTACCACAGCTTGTCCTAGCTCTCCTCTACTCCCCCATTTCTCTTGCCTTTTTTGCCCCCCTTCCCGCTCTCCTCCTTCCATCTCATTGCACGGGAGAAGGTCTCTAAAGTAGCCAGCTCTATGAAAGTCTCTTCCAAACAGGTTGCCCATGCTCTTCCAGAACTATCAAGGACAACATCTCCTCTCTAGCCCCTGCCTGGGCGAATTTCTGTAACCACTCCTTTGCCATTGGCTCTTTCCCACTACCCCTCAAGCACTCCCTTGTGCGCCCCTGACCCCTTCCTGCCCAACTCCTTCACCCCTTTCCTTGACAAACTCCTAGAGAAGTTGGTCATCCCCAAACTGATCCACCACACTGAATCTGCGGGCTATCTCCACGATCAGCAGTCTGGCTTCAGAGCATCCAGAGGCACGCAACCTGCTCTCCTGAACTGGATTCCAACCCTCCCTCTGTTCTCATCCACCTCGATCTTTCCTCTGCCTTTGACACAGTCAATCATGCCACCCTCATAAATAGTCTCTGCGATACCCTTAGCATCACAGACCGGGCACTGGCTTGGCTCACCTCCTTCGTATTTAACCGACCTTCCCAGATGGAACTGGACCCTTTCCTCTCCTCCACCGCACTCTACCTGCGGCGTCCCTCTGGGCTCTATCCAATCGCCGTGGCGCTTCAATATCTACCTTGCACCTCTGCCCACTTGATCTCCACCTCCTCTCCTCACTTCCATTGTTATGCAGATGAGACAGCTCTCCTTAAAGCTTCCCTCCTTTTCCTCGCTCATACCAGATTGCTTGACTGCTATTCAGGCATGGTGCACGGCTAAAGATCTCTGCCTTAATGCCATTAAGAACGAGACCCTTCTCATTGGGACACCTGCTGTCAGTTTCCCTCCCACTTTCTGGCTGCCCTCCTTGGGGCCCCTCCCCTCGTTGTGAGGCTTAAACCCTTATGGTCATCTTCAACTCCATCTCATTCTCCACTCACATCACGAACCTTGCCAAGAAGACAAACTTTCAGCTCCACTTCCCCAGAGGCATTCTCCCTTTCCTCGCCTTCCCCCAAAAGCTGAAAGTCTCCAGGGCAATGGATCTCTAGGCTGGACAGCCTCTTCCTCAATCTGCCACTTTTCTCTCCTCGCCCCCTCCAACTAATCCAGAATAGGACTGCAAGACTAATCCTTGGCCTCAAGCCCAGGGACCGCATCTCTCCACTCGCTCCTGGTAGCTGCAAGGATCAAATGCACGACCCTCTGCATCATCCACAAGGCTTCCTGGGGCCTCGGACCCAGCTACATCCAACTCTCTCTCCCTAAATACCTCCCGGCTAGAGCTCTTTGGTACTCTAGCTCAAACACTCTGCAGATGAGATGTTTCTCCAAGCAGAGGGGGGGGGGGAAAGGAAGGTGGGGGGGGGTATAGCTTTATCTTCGGCAGCAGCTTTCCTCTGGAATGGCCTCCCTGCCTCTCTCAGACTTGAGCCGGATCTCCTTAAGTTCCGGAAGTGCCTCAAGACCCTGCTTTTCTCTACTTCCTTCCCATTCTCCCTCCCTTGCTAATGCTGCCCGCTGTCCACTCTGACTGGCGGCCTGGTCCCTTATGAGGCTTACAGGGCACCGGCCCCTTCATCCAGTCTACTTCAGCACCCACCCAACCTAGCACTGCCCGCCCCACCCATTGACTATACTGGAGGGCTGGCACCCCTCCGGAGTCCAGTCCACCCCCGTCCCCCGCACTGGACCTCCTAACCCTGGGCCCTCCATCCCTATGCCGCCCCCCCACCTTACTCCTAAGGCAAGTGTTTCAGAGACTTCACAAGGGACATGCACGAGTTTCTAGCTGAGCAGCAGCAGTCTCTACACACTTTCTCATGGGGGCTGTTTGTTATCTATGGTCCACAGTAAACGTTGCCCTCCATCGACAGCGGTTTTGTTTAGTGTCCCTCATTTAAAGTTAATTGCCTGGCACTCCATTGCTTCCATCATAATGCACCAGTGATTGCCTTGTGGATTTCAGCCACAGTCCCTCTTTACTAGCATGCCTGGAAATTCTACGTCCTATGGAGGTGGCATGAAAGGTCATAAAATAGGGCAGACATTTAGGGTTTCCACATGTTTGGCATAGGACCGTGGCACTATAAGTGTGGGGAGGGGTGCGGCGAGGCATTCAAGATGGCACCGCAGAGATTCTATCTTTCAGTAATTGCAATTCGTCAGCAGGGTTTTCAAACACTAACAAAGTAGCTCTGATGATTAAAATTGGTTAATATGGCGTAATCATACTTTGTTCTGAAATTGGATTGAAAAGTCCCTGCACATTTCTAAAAAGTTGCAGTGGCAAAGCAGCGGTTTATCAACAGCAAAGGAAGAATTTAATTTGTTACAAAAAACAGCAGCAACATTTGCGTGAGCAATCGTTAGTAAACCCTGGTCGGAATGTCAGTGCTTAGGGATTTCCTCTAAGAGCACAATGATGGAATACATATCTGCACGAGAAGAGAGAGGGGCATGTTAGCTTTAGGTACTAACAATCAAAAAGTTTTGAGATTACAACTCAATTGAAAAGCAGAAGGTTGGCCAATCGAGTAGCAAACTGGGATAGGTACAAGATTGAAAGGGTTTGGGCAAAGAAAGTAACAGTGTAAAAGTGGCCAACTCCTTTTGTTATTCAGTCCTACATCTTGTTGCCGCTTAGCTTTTTTCAGGCTGCAGTGGCTCGCTGTTGGTATGAAAAGCTGGAGCAGTCGGCGCCTACGACAGAAGGAGACTTATTTTTAAAATAGAGGTTTTAACAAGGTTGGTGGGTACACTGTGGGTGGAAATTCGATATCAGAAACTCATTGCTCAGGAGACAAGTGCCCAACTGCTATTGCAGCTGAACAGCCAACTACTCTGGCAGCAGACCTCATGAAAAAGGTGAAGCAGGCACAGGTAAGAGATATACCTCCTTCAACTTTTGCTGTAACTGGGGGCATAGGAAGGTTATACTGTTAAGAGGGGTGAGAACATGAAGCTCTAGCAACCCAAACAGCAAAGAACAGTCCGAAACAAAGGAATGTCCGATCAAGGTTCTAGAAATTTATCAGGGGGCAAAAGTTGCAAGCTACTAGCCCGTCATTAAATAAAACAAAAGGACTGTTGCCAACTCCATTCCATACACAGCACACCATTGCTTACTTGCCAAGAGTAAAATATCGCAAGCTAATGACTTGTAGAATGCAAATTGTGCACCCTGTATATACACACACAAATTTATTAAAACACACCATATGCAAAAGTAACATTAACGTTACAAAAAGCCCACCCCTGTGGAAAAAAACACAGACTATGCAAGAGATTGAAAGATACACTATGCGTATTGAAATAAGGGTGAAGGCAAAAGCAATCAATGTTTGTAAAGGATATTTTCTTGTTCGAGAAAAGGCATTGAGGGCGACCAAAGCAGTCTCTAGTGTCCAAGAGGATGGGCTGGGGTGAGGGGTGTGGTGGGGGGGATGGAACGGGGGGGGGGGGTGTACAGTTAGCAGTCAATAATTAGTTCTTGCTTTTCAACAGTGTCGAGCCGCGATTCTTAGTGCTGTGCGAGCAGTACAAATCAGGTTCAGATGCAGCGAGTCACAGTGATCAGGCGTTGTCGGGTTTGGCGGTACAAACTTCACAGGTGCAGGCTGCTGGCTCAAGCCAAGACAATGGGCCTCATTACGACTTTAGAGGTAGCCATGGCGCTATTAGCGCCATGGCTGCCTTCAAAATAGTGTCCGGGTCCGGTCTGGTGGAGAGGGGACTTACCGGGACATTCCACCCTAGGCAGACCCAGTAAGTCCCCATTCCAAATGCCATTCCCCATTCCCATTTGAGCCCCCATAGGGCTCAATGGGAAGGCGGTAATAACAGGCCCACTAATTGCGGGCCTGTTATTAGCTCCAAGGTCCCTTAACGGGTCCCATAAAGAACGTGTGGTCAGACCACACATCCTTTGCGGTTCCCGCTAAGGGACCTTGGAATTGGGTGGTAAGGGATTACCGGCACCGGTCTCCTTACCGGTGCCCAGCATCCCTTACCGCCAACCTCAGAATGAGGCCCTATGACACGATCAGCTGGTGCCATAGTGAACTGGTTCAAGGACGCATCAACAGTTGTCCCAAAAGGTTGAATTAGTGCCAAAGGCAGCACCATAAGTTCCTTTGGTTTGAATGCAGTCTAAATGCATGAGACCAGCTGCTTGGCTTCTTCAGATGCTTTGAGCCCAATGCCAGGGTCTCAGGAACAACACCTGGGAGAATCAAACACCTTCAGTGAGGTCCCGGGAACTGGTGTAGCTGGCAGAGAGGCAGGCCTTGCTCCAGCAGCAGGTCACCCCTCCAATGTGCCATGGGAATGCTTAGGAAGCAGAGCTTGCCTCTGCCGTGGATCACTTGCCTTCACCTCACAAGCGGAGGACTTTGGAAGGGGCTGCTTTCCCAGCAGGTCCAACACATTCTTCTTAAAGGATTGAAGTCCAGAGATGAATCCTTCTTTTATAGTCAAATGCCCACAGGTGATTGGTTAAAGCAAACCTACTTTAAAAAGGCGTCTAATCCCCATCCCCGAGACATGTGGTTTGTGCCTTCTGACACCATACCCAAAATTCTTTGTGCTAAAGGAAGTGGAGGGGACAGGAAGGAAGGAAAGGTAAAGAGATAAATAAGATGGTGGAACCCTCCTCCATCTTTGCCGATTCTCTTCTGTCTACACTAACCCCACCCCCTTGTCCGACCCATAGCATCAAAGTCCCTTCGGTATGCAACACCCTCATAACACCAAATAACACACCATTACAGTAGACCCGACCGAGGGAGGAAAAAAGCCAATCAGGACTGTAAATTAGGCATACCAATTAACTCTCAAGGATTTTCCTGGCTGAATCGACAAGCACCACAACATATCTTCAAAATTTCAGAAATCTTTGACAAAACAGATGCAGAAGCAAAGGAATTGTTCCTTAGACATCGACAAACTATAGGGACAACATGTCTCCACAAACATCTACCTCTTTGAACAACTGGAAGCAGCCTCAAAAAAATAAAAAAAAGTTAGCAAAATGGTGGGAAATCAAAACAATGAAAATGTATCTAGAGGTAGGGAGGATACCTTGTGGTTTAAGGATTTGCATTTTCCTTCATTTGAAGAAGAGGACTCTACAGCATTACAAGATTGGGAAGCTCTGCTTACAAAAACATCAAAGCATAAGATTATCAGAATAATCAACCAGGCGGCATTAGTCCACAAAAAAAACAATTGAGAAAATCAGAGTTAAAATTAAAGATAGACCAGCTTAATCTTCCAGAATAAACTTTCAAGAATTACCAGATTTTAGATGAATCCTTAACTGTAGAACTTAAAATTAAGAAACAACGAACCTTCATTAGAGACGAAATAGACTACACAATAGGAAGAGTTTACACCTTTCAAAGAAAATATGATACAAGAAGTAGTCACAAAGCAAAAGCAAAAACCAACTTAGCCAAAAATTCTGGAAAACCAAGACAATCATCAGACAAGGAGACAAATAGTGAATCGGAAAAAAGATGACAAACTGAAGAACCTAGTATTTCTACAGATACTCAAGAATGCTTTTCTTTTTTAGAAGAGTTTCTACGGCACATAAGAAGTACACAACTAAACCCCAACAGCAATCTTCAACCAACATAGGAATGGGACAACATACAAAAACAAATACTTCAACAATATTTGCTTATGCAAGAGGGGAAAGCGAGGAGGAACAAAGAAAAAAAAGGAGGAAATCAACCAGGCATGCTAACCAGGTCGCAAAGACGAGGGAACCGATGAACTTCATCCTCAATTTACTTGACTACCCAATCGATCCTACACTATCAACAATACTAAACAAAGGACTAACGTTTAGCCCCACCAAAACAGCAGACTACTTCCACACACAAGTGGATCTATATAAATGTTGTAGGAGACTTAAGCTAAAAAAAATACTTCAAAGACAACATTCAAAACAAAGAAGACTAAGTCATCTCAACACTAACAGTAGAAATTGTTGAAAACACAATTTACTGAATCTTAATGAGGAAGAAGAATCCTACACAACAGAATTGTTTTTTGAAGAACACGCAATAAATCAATTTCAAACTGAGGAGACCAAGCTCAAACCGAAATCAAAATTCACACCAACATTACCAGAGAATAATGTCATAGAGGTCTTTCAAAAGGCTGTGTCTAAGGATCTCAGAGAAAATTACCTAAAAAACAAAAAAGTAATACTCCACTTCAATCTATCCCTCAAAGAAAAACGGGCAATTGCTAAATCTTCAAACAATCAAAATATAGTATTTGAAAGAAGGCAAGAAAAATCTTCATGATTGCAATTGTTATCAAGAACAACCCACTACCTGAGCTACAACCAAAATGGCACAATATGAGCGAAGACTGGCATGACATAGGATTTCTAACAGATGAGGAATTTGCTCATATGGACATCACACAATCAGTGATGGCCATCTTTTATTTCCTACCCAAACTACATAAGAAGTACAACAATTTCCACCTTGTCGCCCCATCAACAATGGGATAGGTTCCGTTATAGGTAGAATCTCCCAATTCATAGACTTACATTTACAACCATTAACAACAGGTCTGGCACCTTTCCTAAGGGATACGAAACACGTAATACAACAGCTGTAACAGATCCCCTGGGAAAAGGCATGTCCATTTGTGACTTTGGATGTAGTTTCATTGTACACAAGTATTGAACACACCAAAGGATTGGAAAGTACAGAATTCTTTCTCAAGACCAGATCAGTCTCTTTTCTAAATCAAAACAAAATGATTCTGGAAATGTTACAATTTGTTCCAGACAACATCTTCACATTTCACAAAGTGATTTATTGTCAAAAACAGGGAATGGCCATGGGCGCCAAATTACGCAAACTTGTTCATGGGCCACTATGAATTGAATCATACATGGCAACATAAAGCGTGCAATGAAGGAAAAAACATGGTTTATTGGGGTAGATATATAGACGATGTGCTCACGATCTGGAACAGAGAGCAAATAGACCTATTGGACTATGTTTATTGCCCAAATGAGAACAACTACTATATAAAACTTAGAGAAGCATAGCACAAATACAATAGAATTCTCTGATTTACAACTGTACATTGCTGGAGACAAAATCCACACTGATTCATACTGGCGGTCAACAGTATCCTTCACGCACAAAGTAACGATGTGCAACATCTCATCAAGAATATACGCTACGGAGAACTTTTGAGGGTCAAAAGAAATTGCAAAACTGAAGAGATATTTCAAAAACATGCCAAGATGCTACAAGACAAATTCAGACAAAGAGGCTATGAACAAGAAAATCTGGACAGAGCAAAATTTAGAGCCGTTAGAATCCCAAGGAGCAGCCTACTCACCAACATAGAGAAAAGACCAAATAAAATGACTTAAGTTAACTTCATCACTACATATAGCAGCAACTCATACATCACAAAAAGCATATTGAAAAAACATTGGAATATCCTTAAGACAGTCAATACTATCAATAGACATTTGGAAGATAATCCAACTATCATCTTTCAGAAAGCCCTGACGTTGAACCAACAAGTCAGCCCAAGTTTTCTAAAACCTGAACCCACAAGTACACAAAGTAGCTTTCTGAATATACCACCACCAACAGGAACGTTCAAATGTGGAAACTGTAAAATATTCCCACATATGCTTAATGGAACAAATAAACAAATCCTACCAAATGGAAAGAATATATTAATCAACCAGTTCATCAACTGCAACAGCACATTTGTTATATATGGTATTATGTGTGTATGCAACAGAATGTATATTGGCAGTACAATAAGCTCTAAAAACTAGAATGATGGAACACATGCGAGCAATCAAAAATGGAGACCTCAGATAACAGTTGGCTACACACTTTTGTTCAGAACACCAAATGACTCAGATGGAAGAAATTAAGGTTTTGGCACTAGAGAAAGTTAAACTCCCTGAAAGGGGAGGCAACAGAGAGCTTCTCCTACGTAAAAGAGAAGTAAAGTGGATCCGTTTTATAGACACTTGCCAGACAGGTCTGAATTCAGAACATGAGATGGCATACTGGCCATGAACTAATATGACCGTGTACGACGTTTGAACTTAAGAAAGGAGGAACAATGTCTGTCACAGGCTTCACCTCCTTACTCCATGGCACAGCTTGATATTTTCTATTCTACGTCTCTTTGCCTAAATTGATGTCATTAGATAGACAATTATACTTTGAAACATTGTATACAGCAAAAACATAATGTATGCATCATAGATCATTTGAAATGTGTTCCGCAAAGTCGATGTTCCACACATATCAAAGTCAAATTTGGGGTCAAGATAAAGAAACCCACTCTTTATTTACGTTAATTTTCCATTCTTTTCTCAAATTGGCCCACACAACACCACCGCAAGTGCTAAAATGTAACAATAATAATGAGAGTTGTAATTGATGCAACATGTCTCTTTGTTGACATTGAATGAGACTAAAAAATATCTTCAATTGATCCCAATATCGGTCTGATAATAAGAAATACAGAATATCTGTTTGAAACTAAACAAAAAAAATACAGCCACAATATTTCTTCAGGATAAACTAGAACACCTATCAGGAATAATTAAAAAAAAAAGTAACCGCAGCATTCCAAATGGCTGCATTAAGTTTAAAAACATAACAAAAACATCATCACGTTGACGTACGTGATGACGCCACTCCGCTGCCACATAAAAGCGGAAGAGAAATAGCTAGGAGATCACAACGAGGATCGGGCGCTGTGAGCGGAAGACAATCGCACCTTCCCAATGCAGATTCAAATGCAAGGTAAGGAACAGGTCCCTGTCTAACAAGGGAGTTTCTCTAATGACAAGCAGTCCCCGCTTCTCAAATTCAGCACTTTAGCTCAGAAGGGATCCATCCTCAGACCTGAACCTAATGTAACTTTGGGCGATCCACAGTAATTGGAATCACTTAGCCTGCAAGTTTTCTTGATCTATGAGCAAACACTGAAATTAGCACAGTGACTATGATTCACACTACAAGTTTCCTCAAAGTATATGGGGAAATCAGCAATTGTATTAATTAGAATACTTACAAGAACTTATATGTACTTTATAGGCAACTGACCACAGAAGACCAAATTCAATCTAAAAAGAAAAAGAAACACCCGCCCCACCTCCTTTCGATCTCTAAAGAGACCAAAATACTTACGGTGAGTATCTAAAGCAATTGGTGATTAGTGTATTAAAGCATTTCTGAAGAAGAGATTTTATACATCATAATACACCTTTTCTTCCCTTTTTAGCTTTTGCTTTACTATCTTGTTTGGTGATGTCCACTACCTTCTACAACAGACTCTCCTCTGATGAACCATGACAACCACGTGTTGAGAGATGTATATTGTGTCTTGTTTAATAAGGATGTATCAAGATACTACAAAACAATTGTGAGATACATATCAGGAGTCTGTAAAAAAAAAAGAAATACTGTATGAAAATAATACAAGCTTGAAAACAAAATTATATGACAAAAATACAATATGGACAAATGAAACTACAAATTATATGACAATTTAATACAATACGGATTAAGAAATAATTTGGAAAATACAGAATAAATAAGAACATTATCAAACAAATGTGTATGTGATTAATCAAGACAAATCAAGCATTACAATAGTTAGCGCACAGTCTAAACGCACAACCCCTAATCAAGCATAAGTATCAAATATTGTTATGGTTTCTAAGAGTGCAAGACGTGCTGATAACAGTCGAATCATAACACAAAAGCACACCATTAGAGTGACTCGCCTGAGGGAGGAAAAAAGCCTATTGTGACTGTAAATTAGGTATACAAATAAACACTCTGGTGTGAGGCTAGTCCTTTTGTATAGTATGTGCCCTTTGATGTTGGTTTCCAGGGAAAATAACTGCGGGGTGGGGGGGGGGGGAAGAGGAGGGGTCTAGGGGTCCGCTGTTTCCCTGCAACAAGATGTTACCCCGGCCTTACAAAGGATCAAGGGAGAGGCACAGCCATTCTGTCCATTGCCCCGCTAAAGGCAAAACCAGGCTGCCTGGCCAGAAAACATACAATCCATCCACAGCTGGCCTTGCCTCACAGTGATGACACATGTATACAATAAACAAAAAGGGGTGATAGCTGGAATGTTTAAAATGAATTAACCACTGGCATTGCTCTAGGCAGCCCTCCAGAGCATCGTTCTTCGTCTGCCAAGCCATTACAAAAGGAAAAAGACAGTATAATCAGGCTTTGTCCAACCCCAAAAGGGGCAGTACAGCCCAAACTCCTTTGTCACACCAGTCCACAAACATCCCCAAACATGTTTCGGCCTTCTTGTAATGGCTTGGCATGCGAAAAGCGAAATTAGCAATGCAATAGCACACATGCATTTCAAAGCGTGGTCAATTGTGCATTCTGCAAATTACACTGCACCACAAGGTGAAACGTTTTTATTCTTCAGAAAGCTTACTGCACCCAGATATGTGATTGCTGAATGCACAGACAAAAAAAAAATAATTATAATACTAATACTTTGCTCACATTTAGCGGCACTGTACATTTCATTCACATTATAAACTGCAAGCCTGTGTCAAACAATGACCAAAATCAGGTGCCTACCACAGACAATTATGGGTGTTAAGAAACCATGACGTTGCAAAGCAGCACCAGTGCCTCAACTGTGCCGAAACCATGGTTCATGCATCTCGTCTACGCCTTACGGTCATGCCTTGAAGAAGAAAGAGCATTCTATGCATAGACGGAACAGTAAAACCCCAATGCCTAAGCTTACCTTCCGTAGGCATTGGGGGTTGCCATGGCGACGTTGGTTTCCCATTTCCAAAACGTCACGCGTACTCGCACGTCAGATGCGTGTTGATCATGTGACCGGTCATTCATAAAACACAAACAAAAAAGGACCTAGGCTAATTAGCTTTTGGTGTGGGCCGCACACTCTTAATACCCACTTCGGGTTAAACAATTATTTAATGCTTGTGTATAAAGTTCAGTCCAACTGTGACCTTTTCAACATTATTTTATTCTTCCAAAAGGTGTTTTGTAATTTCAAAAACTAAAGTTGTTGGTTCAACTTCACCAATTAGGCTAGTTCTGAGGCTGGGGCAAACAGAAACCCCTTGGCTAATGCATTTCGGAACAATTCCTTCTTCAGAGCCGGGTTATTTATTTCCTACTTATATAGTAGTGTTTGCATTTCAAAAAAGCATTTAAAAAACATCATTTCAGTTAATGAGTTTCAAACACATCCATATAGGACAGAACAAAGGCCGTCTTGGTGGTTGAGTCTGGTAATGAAGTTGGACGGCACAAGAAATGTAAACGACATTGATTGATGAATGTCCGGAACGTCTTGGGGTCACCAAGGAAACGGTCCGGCGGAGCTTGGGGAAACTGTGCAGCCATATAAACTGGCACATTGCCCCGACTGGTGGAGGGACCACCGGAAACAGAAACCAAAGCAGGGTTTTGGGCCGAAGCCCCTGCACCACATGCCAGCACCATGTCAGCACGTAAATCTGCGACCAACTGAACCAAAGAGGCCAGTGGGTCACTTGTGGCGTCCATCATGCAGCTTCTGAATATGTTAGAATCACCAGAGGTGTTCTGCTTGGGAGTGGAACTTGTGTAGCCGACAAGTTATTTTTGTCAATGTAACTCTCAGGAGTATCAAAACAGATCAATTGACTAAAAGATGGATGGACACCACAGGATTCAGCTGGTTGTAAAGGAAAACACACGGTTAGGACCACACAAGCAATAGCAAATAAACGTAACTGAAGGCCAGAGTAAATACCTTGTGAATTACGAGAATTGCTTAGCCAAAAGAACCCAGT
Source organism: Ambystoma mexicanum (assembly GCF_040938575.1). NCBI lineage: Eukaryota > Metazoa > Chordata > Amphibia > Caudata > Ambystomatidae > Ambystoma > Ambystoma mexicanum. The sequence continues at coordinate 96,996,976 of NC_090936.1, read as the reverse complement.
TCTTGTTTCCAAATGGGGCGTATCCCAAGTTCAGAGATTCTTACCAGATTATAAGCACACCCCAAGTCCAGTCCAGAAGTACCCAATTAATCCAACAACACTGATAAAAGTGGTATTGGATATTGGTTACGTATCGTGACCACGTTTGGTTCACGGTAATCAATACATGGCCGCAGATCCCACTCCTTCTTTGGCACAATAAATAGTGGGGGGGATGCTGCTGGGGAACGAGAAGGACGTATGAACCCTTTCTCTAGTGCTTTGTCCAAATACTCCTTGAGCACAATGTTTCCTTTCTGTGTGAGGGAATAAATACGCCCTGATGGAATCTTGGCGCCCTCCACCAGATCGATAGGGCAATCATACGGGTGATGGGGTGGGATAACCTTAGCCCCCACCTTCGTCAAAAACATCTTTGTAGTCTTCATCTTCTTTAGATAGAGCAGAGTCCATGTTATGCTCGATTTAAAAAGGCGCGGGTGCGCAATGCATTCTGGGAGCGCTCGGAGCCATATTGGATATTTACTTCATACCGCAGTGAAACGCTGCACACATTTTGCTGAGTGTTAGATTCACAGTGCTGAGACAAATATGCTTTTGCAAACCTGGTATGCGGTCAAGGCCATTTCTGCTGGGAAAGCTAACGTTGTTATGGCTTGCTACTGTTCTCTGTGAAGCGTGTTTTTAGAGAAGGGAGGCACTGCGCTTCCTGGGGGGAGCTCTCGATTGACCCAGCTGGTAACCGACAGCTATTCCTCAACTGCAAGTGCAATTTCCAGAATGTTCGAGAATTAACTCCCCTTTGTGGAGTGTATATATATGTGGAAGCCCGGAGGGGGTCAGGTGAGACTTCAGCCAGAGAAGGACGTTTACGTCTGGCCTTCCTGTGAGCTGTGGTACTCTCGGCATGGCTGTTCCCGGGGTCTTCCAGCCGTTTCTGGACGAGATGAGGAACTCCGTTACGCTCACGGTGATGTATTTCTTTTTGACTTCTTGACTTCTTCTGTGACCTATGTCCTTATTATTTTTGTGAGTTATTTCTATGTACTTGTAATCTTTGAATAAATAGCCGTAAGGAGCTGATTAGCTTCTAAAGAGTGCGTGGCTGTGAGTTATTGTGTCTGTCTGTTTATGGTTTGAAGTATTTGCACTATAATTGCATTGGCGATTTATGGTTGTTCCGTGCACTTTTTGGGGAAGAGCAATACAGTCCACCAACCACCATAGCAGAATCCATTAACATGACGTTCCAGGTTTCAATACCCATTTTTGGTGTGTCCTGTGGCCAGGCCTCTCCCATAGTCTTAAGCGAGCCTGCATCCCGATTCCGGTTTCTCCGGCCCAGGCCTGTGCTGTCCCCCCCAACTCCCAATCGAAGATCTCCTTTTTTCCTTCTTTAATGTCCTTCTGTACTGGTGTCGCCTGCAACCTCAGACTGGGGATATTTTTCTGGCCTTGCTTCATTTGATTATTGTCAATTCCGTCGCCACTGGCGCCTTGACATCTTCTTTGTATGCTGCTTCCTCCACTTCTCATGCCTTTCACCAACCAACCAAGTAACTGACTAACTATAACTAGTAAACAAAACACCCAGCCACCCTCCCCCTGCTCGGGCACCGCTGCTTCTCTTGCACTGCCCACCTAGGTGGGGCAGGCCCGCCGCAGCGTTATGCCTTAGAACCGACATCTGAACTAGTAGAACTCTTTGGGCTTTTGTGTCCTGTCATCCTCTGCAGCAGAAACAATGCTTGTTGTTCCATTATTTATATTCCTTCTGGCTTGCATGCCATCTGTGGTGTTGGTACATTCTTTCCCCATGTTGGGTTCACACGTGTTGTCACTGGGGTAGGTTCCCGTCATTATTGGCATTTCTGGGTCTCCGTTGAGGGATACCCTGTTGGTCTATCCACTCGTGGGCATTTGCCATCGTCTCAAAGAAGTACAATCTGCCTTCTCATATCACCTTCAGTTTGGCAGAGTACAGCAGCATGCAACGTATGCCCACTGCTCTGAGGCATTCCTTGGTTGGGCCAAAGCGCGCCCGTTGTCTCTGGACCAGGACAGTGTAGTCCAGGTAGATTGTTATTCTAGAGGAGTTCCTGGTTATCATCCCCCTTTCTCTTGAAAACGTCAATATTTCATGATCATTGATCTCAGGGAGGGGGTTCCGGTTTCCTGGTCAGGGCCTTGAGGGCTCTCTCCACCGCGAAGCCCTGGGTCAGTACCCCTGCCCCGATCTCCTACAACAGCAGATATTTGACTTAATTTGTGGGGTCTCTGCCCTCTTGTCCTTCTGGCACTCCAAGAAGCCGGATATTATTCCTTCGGGCCCTCCCTTCTGCATCTTCCACCCTATGTCCAAGGATCTTCTCCCGTTGGAATAAATCTGACATTTGGGTCTGGGTGGTAGCGACATCAGTGGCGTTTTGCTGTACCTGCTGTTCCGCCGTACTCACTCGGTCTGCCAGTGTCCTTACATCTTGCCGGAGGAGGCTCATATCCACCATAACCCTATCCAGCTTATTTTTCCAGGGACGCCTTTAGGGCTGCTATAGCTTTCAGTATTGGGCCCTCACTTCCTCCTCCCACTTGCTGTGCAGAGCTAGCCAAAGCCATATTTGTGTCTGATGGGGTGGGTTTGGCAAAAGATTTGATGCTAGTTTGTTTGCCTTGTCCTCCTTTTGATTTATTTGGCATTCTTCTGTTTGAGGCGTTATGCGTCGTCCTGCCCAGTCCGATACCCTTCAAGGTTGCTCCCTGGGCTTTTCTTCCTGGTGCGCGCAGATTTATTTTGAGGCTCGTGTGTTCGATGCCCTCCTTTCGTTGAGATATGTTGTTCCTCGCTTAAATCCCTTCTTGTTCACTCAGTGTTCCGGAGAACCGCGGGCCGACCTCTGTACCCCACTCCCTCCTGCGCCGTTACGCCAAGGCGGTGGGTGGGTTCTGTCCTCCCATGTATTTACGTTGGTGTGGGGGGCGTCTGGCTGATGTTATGTCCCTCCGCTGCCCTGATGACCCTTTGCGGTTATATTTGTAGCATGTTTTTAATACGGTCTGTTCTGGCTGGGAGGCACTACTCCTTCTCACTTCTTCTTGGGCCCAGAGGGCCAGTCCACGTACCGCTGTATAGTTCCCTGCCCTAGAGTTGCGCCTATTTTAGGCCTTGGTTTGTGGCTCTGCGCGAGAGGCAGAAGTCCGTAAAGTGCTTTGTACTATAGTCCGTTGGATTAGGCAGCTCAACCTGCCTTTATGTCAGTTCTGGCAGACCTAATAGGTTGGGCCTCCCTGCATGTTAAGTTCGCTGTATATCCAGCTCGTTTCAGGTCTGCTGTCCCGAGTTTCATCTTCTTGTTCGGATATCTGCTATATTGCTCAGCGGGTGGCTTGTGCTCTCCCACGCCAACCAGTCATTGCTGTAATTTTTGGGGCTTGTGTTCATAGGGATCTAGGTCCCAGGCCGTGGGGGTCTGCTGTATCCCCGTTCGCTATGCCTACACACCCCCTCTGATCTCTATTCCCTTCTGGTAGCTTTAGCAGTCTGGGGGGGGCGGGTTGCAGGTGGCCGGGCATGGCACAGCTGTGGTCCTGCTGCAGTGCGGGTTGTGGCAGAGGTTAGACCCCCCCCTCTGGCACCTGCCGGTTTTATCTCTTGTCCCCCTTTGCTGTATGCCACGTACCTGTGGTCCGTATGCGGGGCAGCAGATGCCCACCGACTTCAGAGGTCTGTTGCGTCGTGGATGTCTTCACCCCGTCCCAGGTCGGATGTGCTGGCCTCTCTTTCAGGCGGCTACGGGTGCAAGCCCGCTCTTTTTTGCGAGGTTCCCAGGCTCCGGTGCTGATCATCTTCCTCCAGTAGCCCAATCCGCCAGTTGTGCCGGTGGGCCACTGCGTGTTTGGCCTCACTGTCTCATTGCTGCGTTCTTGTGGCCTTTAGGGACCATTGTGTGGGGCCTCTTCAGGGTCAGTGTTATGCCGCTGTGCAAACGTACTGGGCTGGCTATACCGTACGCTGGGCGCGCTGCTCTCTGTCCGTCCGGGAGTTCTCTCTGGGTTCTTCCGATTCGGCCACTCTTGTCTTTCGGCTGTGCTGCGATATGGGGTTATCGCCCCCCACATGTGCTCCAGCCTCACCGAGCCGCACAGCCCATGTCACGGCCAGTCCTCGGCCCACAGGCAGCCAACCAGTTTTGGGACTCTCGCTGGCTCGCACCAGGTCGCTCCATGTGCTGCCGGCTTCTCGATCAGAAGGAGGGAGGGGATGGGTTCCACCTTGCACTGCCTCAGCTCACCGGCCCCTCTCTGCATCCACTTCGTTGTCTCTTGGGTGCCTCTTGCGCTCTTCCCGTGGACCATGCGGCTCCATCAGTGCACCACCGGCTATCCGCATCCCCATCAGGCCGGCAGAGTTGGATTGTTGTGTGCCACCTTCCAGGGTGCTCCCCCACGGCTTCACTGGTTGCAGCCTGTATTTTGTCCTCATCGGCTCTGGCACTTGCTTACTGGCTGCTGTTCACCACACTCGCCAGCAGCTGTCCGTCATCTTGGCGGCCGCTCCCCGGGTCTTCTCCGTCGTCATGTGACCATTTCGCGCTCTCCCAAGCGGCGGGCATCCACCCAGTGCACGTTCCAACACCTTGCCATCATTTTTGTTCGCGTTTCAATAAATATCAGGCCAGTTTTTGCCCTCTCGTCTTCAGGATCACGGAGGAGCTCCAAAAAGTAGCTGCTCAGCATGGCCACCAAGCCACACCCCCCGCTTAGTGGTTCTACTTATTTGGAATAGGTCTGCTTCACTTGAAAACAGGCACTGTATATCCCTCCAAGGCACTATCAATATTCTCAGTATGCGCTTTCTTGGGTTCCTTAGTTTTTTCGTTTGGCACATTACACTCTGCGTTATGCTTTTCATGTGTGGTTTAGCCTTGTCGTCGTCAGCAGTCTTACTCCCTTTCTTCTCAACCATAACATTCTGCATGTCTTACTCTTGCAAGGGCTTTCTTGTAGCACATGCAGCTATTAGAGGTTTGTTAACATCAACCCTTCTCATCTCATTGGCAGCACTAGGGCCGGTTACCAATGGGAGAGATTTGGCACTGCTCACCACACCCTCCACAACCGTACATTCAGACGTCCCAATGTTTAGTTGCAGGTTATCTTCACTGACAATTCATTTGTCAGTGTGTGAAATTGTTCTCCTGGTATACATGGCAGTTTAAGATACTGCCTTTTTTCTAAATATTGTTTCTATGTATCCTTACTCTCACGTGGGGAGTTTTCATTCGATAGGTCACTGCCTGTATCTAATGTGTCGCAGTCTAACCCATGTCCTTGTGTTTGTTGGTGCGCTGTTCCCTTACCGGTTTCCTCTCTCGATTGATACATTTATGCAATAAAAGGGATCGTAGGTTTATTTTGTTCTACAGGTGATCACATTTTTTCTAGTAAAGAGGTTAGTAGATTTTCAAATGCATTAAACATATCATTGGAGCGTTTGCTCAGGTGGCTTACATTACTCATGTCACCCCCGTAGGGTTCTTCAGTATATTGTATTTTAGAGTATGTTACATTTTTTGGTCACAGGGTGCATTACTTATTTTGTTAAGCATGGAGGGTACCACCACTTGACATACAGGTCTCGCCAGTTCACCCAGCATTACCTCAGACACATTCTCACTATCAAGGCCATAATAATGTGGTGTAGATGTTGAAATATCCTACACTGTCACCGTATTACACCAATGTTGTTTCAGTTGATATCGTATTCACTGCTCTATTTGACCTATTTCCGTAAAATTCTCATCACCATAACTGGAGTTGACAGTTTTATTCTCGCACATTATAGGGTCACTGATTATTTACATTTGCGAGCCCTTGAGGTACAATTGTCTCAGCAGTGTTCTCAACAGAGTACTCAACAATACACATTGAGCGCTCCTCTGCCCCATCAGATTCTACATGGATCTGTGCTTAAGCCACCCATTTCAGCTCTGAATTCACATGCATATCATTCACATTATTCTCTTTTCCCTCCACGTGTGTTTCATCAGTTATAGCAACTTCAGCAATTGGGTATGTTCCTGGTGAACCATCAAACAAGACTGGTCAGATATATTCATTTATTTTGGGTTTAGAGCCTGCGAAGGACTAATGGCACAGCTAATTAGCTTCGTGCCCAGATAACTCAGAGACCTATTTAGATCGTCTACGATCTCTTCCACAGTGCATTCTTCTTGTATGCTAAGCATACTTAAAGTGCTTAAACCGCTCATTTTGGGAAAATAGGTGGCAATTGTCTTAGCTTTCGCTACAGTTGGGGGTTTGGAGATCATTTTTTGGACGCACGTTCTACTGCAACATCGCAATATTCTAGGTTCCTGATGCTGCATGCACAAGTCTAAGGCTATTGGTTCAGTGGTAGGATGAATATCGGGAGACTGATTCTCATTCAGAGGATGTGGAATGGCCATTACACCTGTATGCTCACAGTGAGGAGCTACACACGCCCCCCACCCCCTCCCCAAGGTGGCGGATACATTTATGGGCGCCACTCTTCCGATTCCGCTTACTGGATGCGACAGCCCAAATATACTATGCAAGGCACCAAAAAATAAAAAAATAAAATAATCGAGCACTACTTCTGGAGAAAAAGCACGACATCAAATAAATTCCAGCGATTTAGGGTTTCGCCCATACAACAAAAATGGCAATACAGTTGTGCCTACTTGATTTGTCGGCCCAGGTTACCCTGGTGATCGTGATGCGGACTGCCGGACAAGATGGGCGTCCAAATGGGACATGGATGGCCATCTTAAGTCAGTGGTCTGTTTACCTATCAAAATTGTAGATTCACAGAATAGCGCAATCTGTGTTATGAGAAGTGTCATGTCTGAGGTACAGCACAATTATTTAAATTGGACAGTGATTTGAATTGCATAACCTCATGGGGATGAAAATGTCCAGAGCAATGTGGCCTTAGTGCCGGTTCTATATTAGTAGAGGACATGCGGATCATAGCAGATAACTCAAGTTTGCTATAAAATCCAAAATTCATGTTTGGTCTGATCCTCACCTGTGCTCATAATAGTATGAGGATCATGTCTTGTGCGACACTCTGTTACCGGGTCCATCTTGCATACATATTATTGGCTAATAAACCGGCAGTAACGGATAAATTGGCTTCAGTTGTGTCTAAAACCCCATCTATGTGGTGATGTAGCTGTCATTATGGATCATTAGTGGTGGTCTACTGGCCGCTACTGTATGGGACTATGCTTTATGTTAATCATAATGACAGTGCGTCCTCGTGAAGGATAATTGGCAATTAACATATTCTTACATACAAGCCATCTGGTCATCTCATCTAGGTCAAGTAGCCTTTTGGTATCAACCAATGGCTAGTTTGATTATTTTTACAATTTGTTTTGTTTGTAATTTTGAATATAGGCGCAGCATCCAATTGTGTTTGTAAGCTCTCAGGCTGCACCAAGCTGGATACAAAAGTGAAGAAATATATACAGACACTGGGGTGGATGCGCTCCAAATAAAGTTATTTTTGTGGTTATTTCTTTAGGTTTGAATCAAATAGCATTTTTTTTGTTTTTAGTCAAACTTTGTCACTGTAAAATGGTAAAAATGTTTGCTTATGCTGTTGCGTTGAAAATGTGTTACCACTTCAAAAGGTTGTCAAAAAAGGAGTTGATTCGTCCTCCAAAATATCAATGATTACATATAAAGAGTTTTCCTTAACCCAATTTGTCCGTTTCTATTTAATAGAAGCCATTTTTTTCCATTCACCAGTTCCTACAAATGAATTTGTATAATAAGTGTTCTTTTGCTTGTGAATACTGAGTTTGAAACAAATTATGCTATTAAGATCTTATTTCTGAAGTTCTCATTCCCTTACCTGGATTTCACCTTTACAAAATTTTATGAACGCGTTTTGCTGTGTTGGAACTTGATCTAATGTTATAAAATGGCACACGTGTGTCCAAACGGTCGATTCAGTATGCCTTTTGCTCCCTCTTCTTCATATCTTGATTATGATCCTGTTTCCCAATTACTTCTAACACTTGAAATTTTAGTTGTGCCACGCTGTGGTTCTTTTCCGTAAAGTCTCTTGCTACGGATGAGGTCAAGTATTTGTTTCTAATGCATGACTTGTGCTCATTCACACATATCCAAATTTTCCATTCCCGGTTCCCCAACATAGTATATGCCGGGCATCTTATGCAGTACACAGTGTAAAAGTGTCAGAGACTGATTTTTTTTTCTCCTGTACGTGGGTGCGAAACTATGCCACCTTGAATTATATTGTTGTAATTGCTGCAGTTGAGGCAAGGAAAGGTTCTTAGTCTACTGTTCCTTTTGACGTTCCTTCTTTCTTCCCTTGTGTTGACCAACTAGTGGGTGCTTCCGGCTTAGTTTTAGTTTGTAGGAGTCTCTGCCATGCTCTTATGTCACTTGGCAGTCGCGCTTTGCAAATCTTCATCTGGATATCCTCGGCCTTGGCGTTTTTTTATTCAGTTTATCCAGTTCAATTTTACACTCACCTGCGTCGCAAATTATTCTTTTCAATCTATGCATTTGTCATTATGGCAAGTTTCCCAAAGTATTTTGTGGGTGAAAGCTCATGCTGTGCAGCAAATTATTTAGGTCTGTTGGTTTAGTGAATAAGGATGTCGTAATCTGTAAATTGGTAACTTTGACATCAAGGTAGTGGATTCCTGATTCGCCTACTTCTGCTGTGAATTAAATTCTCCGATCTATGGTATTGATGTATGTCAAAAATGGCATCAGCATTTCCTTACTCCCATGTCATGCCAAAGATGTCACCCATGTCTTAATGCTGCCCTTCTATTGTAGGTTATGTAAGATATGGGTTTTCTCGAATTGGTGCATGAAGCAGTAGGCATATTCCATGGTGGCTCCCATAGCTGTTGCTGATGTTGGTAGGTAGAATTCATATTTGAAGTAAGAGCTGACAGAGATAAATACCAGTAATGTCAAAATAAACTTTCGCTGCTCTGATTTCTCCTTCCTGAAGTAGAAGCCATTCCATGGCTTCTTGTCCCAAGTCACGTGGAATGCTGGTGTAAAGACTGCTTACATCTATGGTAAACAGGATGTCATTGCTCGTCAGGCTGATCTTATCCAAAATGTTGAGAAAGTGCATAGGTGCTTGTTTTCTGGATAAGTGGCTGTAAAAAGTAATCGATGCATGTTCCTAATGGCTGTAGAACTCGACCTGTTGCTGCAACTATTGGTCGATCTGGTGTGTGTTAGGCTTTTGTGGATTTTGGGAATCAGGTAAAATTTGGAATTTGAGGTAGTTTGGTCTGTAAGAATGCTTTGGTCTTATATGAGATGAATCCTATTTGGTCTGCTTTCAGTAATACTTCTTCCAAATCCCTTATAATGACATTAGTTGGATTGTGGTCAATCTTGGCATATACTATGTCGTTGCTCAGTTGTCTGCATTTTTTTTATAATCTTCGGTATTAAGAAGAACAAGTGCTCCTCCTTCTACGGCTGGTTTTATGGTGATACTTTCATCTATGCAGAGTGTTCGAATGAGGGACATATCTCCTCTGCTCAAGTTATTGCTCCTAGGTTTCCAAAAATGTACCCTTCTCAGATCGGCAAGCACCATTTTTTAGAATACTTCAATGGCTGGTACGTTGATGCGTGCCAAAGTTGCTTTTAGGTTTAAATTCTACAAATTCTGTTGGTTGGGTCCATATTATTCTCTTGAGGAGGTACTTCTCCGAAAAACACATTGAGCTTCAGTTTCCTAACCAGTTTTATAACTCCAATTTAGTGTTGAACATGCTTGTACTGTAAGTGGGAACACATTTCAAACCTTTTTGTAGTGTGTTGCTTTGTTTGATTAGCGTCCCATTTGAAAGATTCACAACTAGGTTTGTTGCATTTGGAACCTTGTCATCATTCCCTGGCTTCTTCCTTTTCCCCCTCCTCGTTCTTTACCCCCTTTGGCCACTTCCTAAAAAAGGTCTCTAGCTGCCTGCTTCACTTGTGCTGGTTTGTCCTGTTCCTGTATTTGTCGATTCTGCGTTCTGCGCTGGTGTTGGAAGGGTAGTTTCACCTCTAGTTGAATCAGTATCAGAGTTGCTGTTGTCCAAGGTCGGGTTATTTGTCCTTGGAGGGTGGAATTGATATCGGCCCATGTATACACTTCGTGGTTTAGGTAATCATATTTATCACGGCAAAACTTCCAGATTTTTCTTGCTTCTAAATCTGTTTTATATCCTTCTAGGTGATTATTAAACATCAGCCAAGATGTCAGTGAATGTTAATGTCTCTGCATCCGTCAGTCCAGTGATTTCTAAGGATAGTTTGTTGATTTCCTTCTCAAGGGTCTCCAAATTTACAGAAAGTTCTTCAATTGTTAACAATATCAGATCAAGTGCACACTTGTTTAGGATCCATTTCCATTTATTTTTTTTACAAAACTCCCTTGTTCTCTTTACATAATGTTGGTCTGAGAGAGATACTAAGACCTTGAGGTATTCTTTGTGCTCTTTAGTACCGGCCTACGGTTATCGCATGTAATTTCCTGCTGATTGATTTCAGTATGATGTATTTGAGTTGTTTGATCCTTTTCTGAGGATCTGTGTGTTGTGCGCACTGGTGTGTTTCCTTAATCAGCCTCAGTATCGCGTTTGCTATTGGTTGAAAAACCGAGTGCTGTAGCTCTAAGTCCTGTGAGATGTTCTTTTTCGTCAGATGACATGGTAGCATGCCTCCACCCACAGGAATCACACGGAAGTGTTAAAGTCAATGTCAAGTGGGTGAGTGGGCACTGCTTTTTTTGTATTCAATATATAGAAATCTACACAGTTGTAAGTTTTGTTTCCAAATTGTGCGAGGGGTGCAGCCCACTAAATAGTGCCACTGTGTGTGAATAGGACTGTGTGTGGACCGCATACCCCATTAACCGAAAAGGGTTTGTTTTCTGTGCGGTTGAACCAGGGTCTAAACAGGTATTATCCTCCAATGCGTGCAAGTCTGAACTTTAGCCTATGAAGGTGTTCCTACGATAGGACAGATGTGAATAGGAGTGTAATGCTGTACCTGGCCATATATAGGTGTCTCTGGAAGACATTCGTTAATGAATACTGGGTGCACACTTGGGACACTTGGGTCATCACTCTAAACAACCTAAAATTGCCCTCCAAGCCCCAGCCACCCAATACCCCTCTACCCACCCCAAAAAAAGAAATGTGTGGTGCCTCCGCTGACAATTCAAGACAAAGGCGCCACCAAGTGATCCAAACACTGATCCGGTAGCACCCTACTCATAATTATATCCAAGCAGGACCCCATCCCACCCCATCCCACATCTATTAAGTATGTACAGCAAAACTCCAGTCCAGTAGTATCGCAGTATTACTTCCTACAACAACATCCCGAACCTTAGTGTGCCTCATCCACAACCAGCATTCCACCCCATACAGAAGAGTACCTTGTCACCTAAGGAGTTAGGTCCCAACAGAGACATTTCACCCATGCAGCCACCAGCGTAAAAACAGAACTCTTGCAGCCGTATATAATACCCTAGTATAGCTTCAAATATCATTTACAAACTCCAGCTCTTAGTTCACCTCTCAGCCAAACCACACTGAACCACTGTACAGCAGACCCCAGTTCTGAAGCATCAAAATGCCATTCACGCAGCTGCCTGGAAGCCGCACGCACGATGCCAGTAGAACCGTCTTCCTTAGCACCTGCGTTACCCAGCTGCAACAGAGTGCATATGCTCCGCACTCTACTCCCAGCTCCACTGGGGCCGGAGGCCGCTCGGATTCTGCTTTTCAGTTCCGAGAGGTCACAGGGCCATCCGCAATCAGCACCCCACCTCGCATCCCAAGCTCCTGTCAGTTCACAAACAGCCCGTACACCCACCGGCTGTGACAACATCATGCAATGAAGTGAAAAACATTGAAGACGGAATAGTCCAGTATCTATCACCTCTCTATGTAGCAATACCGCTGAGGAATAAACCGCCTCTTCGACTCGAGGAGACACCCCTTCTGTTATTAATCACTTAACTGGCTGCTGCCTTCAACACTTCTTGCATCAAGAGGACAGGCCATCGTGTAATGGGAAGAGTTAGGTTTGTCCTTTGCAGTAACTTGAGGTATTTTAGATGGTGTGGCAATGTCTCCTTTAAGGCTGTGAGCCAGGACCACGTCATGGTGGGCTCCCAATAAAAGGAGACTCCTGCCAGCACATGCGACAGTACAGTGGCCAGGGCTTTAAGTGGGCCGGGGCTAGCTGGGGCTGAACCCCGGCAGTTTCCACAGAGGGCTCCCGAGCCGGGGCCCACCCCTGACTATGCCCAGCCTTGTTGCGGCTTGAGGCAGCCAGTGTAGCTGCTGCACAGTTACATAAGCTGCTTGCACTTCAGATTAGGACAAAATAAAAAAATAAAAAGAGTCAACACATTTTCTTTTTTCTAAACCCAAGTACCGACACCTGCAAGCAGCAGGTGTACCCATGCAGTGCAGGCTGCCCGATGTCTATGTACTCAAACAGGAGGATGGATGTCCAAGTCAAAAAGCAAGATCTTCCTGGAGTCATTTGGTGACTTCATCCTAGAGTCATCCACGGCTAGTTCAGGAAGATCATCAGAAACCATCCTGAGGTATGTGCATAGGCTGAAATATTTAAATGAGAGGACTCAGAACCATCACAGAAACTACTCCAGGATGAGTTCTGATTACTTCCAGTGATCTTGTATTACTCCAGGATGACCCCATGAAAACTTCAGGATGGGTGAGGATGACTCCAGGGGGACCCCATGACAACTTCAGGATGGGTGGGGGTGGGGAGGTGGATTACTCCAGGATGACCCCATAACTCCAGGATGGGTTGGGGGGGGGTGGGGGGGGTGCGATTACTCCAGGATGACCCCGTGGCAACTTTAGGATGGGTTTGGAATTCTGAACGATTATGGGCAGACAACTTCAGGAGGAGTTATTTCATGTTGCATCCAAACGATTTAGGAAAAGGGTTTTGATTCCTTGTGTGTAACATGGGTGGTATTACTATAGGGCAAGTCTAATTAGACTTATGGATAGTTTACTGGCAAACCTCAAGGGAATTTGCCTTCACTTTCCATCTTTGCTAGAGCACTCAAATGTCATTAACTAAGTTCGCTGATTTAGTATACAAAACTACAAATCCACCCCACAATGTCACGAACCAAACTGAACTTCCTCATTTCTTACCTCTAGCTAACATGGCATCACACCCAATAAATTCCTACAATTACAAATCACTGCACTAAAATACACACTTTCAAGGAGCCAAACAGAATCCGTTAAAGGTCTACCTGCATGACAGACTGCTAATCACTTCACCCCAGTATCACTATGAGCAGCTAGCAATTAGTTTGACCATTCACCACACCCAAGAAAACACTAGCTGACCCCCAACAGAAATGAATAGCACAAAAACATGTACCATTTACAAGTTGGTATCAACCTACAAATTCACCAGATCAACTGTATAGTTCTACACACAAGAGCACTTGCATCTCCAGTTTCAAAGAGCAGCGTGTGAGCTACAATTATGTTGTCGATTAGTAGCAGGGGCTGAGGTAGCAACCAAACTCAGTTGTGGGGCTGTTCCAATTCCATTGTTTTTAAAGACCGTAATCTGAATGATTGAGCAGCTGTGTGGGAACATGTAGGTGTCACTTCAATGTCTAAACAGGCATGACCGTCATACTGTAACAAGGACACACTGTTGAGAAGACGTGGTGATAGAGTTGTGCTGGTCAAATTAAACCTGTCTGACAAAACATTTGTAGCATACAATTGACTGTTACTTTATAGTCCAATATTTTGCAGTTGTTGCGCAGCTACATCTTTGGGGACTGCAACATAACACAGAGACATCTGCCGATTTACGGCTGTATCTTTCAATTGTCCAGGTGAAGTAACCCTAAAATGTTACTGCCTTTCACGCCCAGGTCAGAAAGCTCCCGATACTGCGCCAGTCCTTGGAGACACAAAGCTGCTGAAAAATCCAGAAAAGCAAGAAAATAGCTCAAAGCTCCACAACATCTAACGAGAATCAACTGGTCCCATCATTGGAGGAAAAAAACTAAAAACAACCATCACCATAAAAAGTATTCACTCCAGATCATCATAAACAATGATTAAAAAAAAAAAAAAGGATATTTTCAAAATTAATGACAGTGATCACTAGCCCTAGCAAGCATTCAATAACATTTACAGGCAAACTTTCTTCAATTAACTGCGGAGGTGAAATGGTTGGAAAAAACAAACTGCATTGAAGGGGCAATAAAAACCCTCCGGGAACCTCATCAACCTATATAGAGAATGTGACATAAGTAGAACTAGAACATGCAGTAATCCAGAGTCCCTGAAACTTATATTTGTATATATGAAATCAAGTAGCGATTTCCCCAAAGTGTTGAACTTAAACTAAACGTAGACGGAGGACAGCGTGAGTCATGGAGGGAATTAGAACACTGCCCCCGCGCACAAAGGCTGGCACAACTAGTCATACTGTGAATTGAAAAGGCAATGGAAAACAGGGGTAAACAAGCCCTCTATAGGTTCTTTAAAATGAATGGTGTAAAAGCAGTACAACAGCTCTGCCTCACTGGTATAGCTTCCGTAACTTCAAAAGAATTACAATACAAAATGACAGTCTTTGAATGCCAGACAGTTTGCTTTTTATGGGGAGGAGGTCAGCTTTACAGAACCTCTTTAGGGGTGCTTTGACCTTGAACTGAACTTGAGAACTGGTTATCTGGCCGGTACACTTTTCACAATACACAAATCTCAAACTGATGCATACTGTAAACAATCTTCCCCAGTTTGAACGAGGTGGAACAGGGAAGGGTGGGGGCCCGAGAGACTCCTTTAATGCAATTCATTTGCTGGACAATTAAGGGATGCACCTAGTTGGCTGGTGTTCAATGGCTTAAGGGAAAGCAACAATCTGCTTGCAAGCATCGTTAGGAGAAATAAATAGATGGGGGGGGCATCTGTCCACTGTTGTTAGAAGAGCCTTTTTCTCTCTTCTTAATGAGAGCTTGGATGGGCAATATCTGCAACCATTCTTTGCGTGCAGAATCACAACAGCAAATCTAATTTGGAGCTTTTGTAAAGTAAAGCCCAAAGCGCCCTGTACCAACAGAAGCAGGAAGGCAGGAATCAAAGAGGGCATTTAAACCATCCCCAGCCTGAGATTACAGCTATCCCCAGCCTGAGATTACAGCTGGCGGTGTGTGCAGCACACCCCGTACCACACAGCGGCTCAAACAGTCTGCCACACACTTCAAAACTTAGCCAGCCTTCATGCCAACCAAACACCGCTTCAGAATCAAGCAATATTGAAGATGCTGCGAAAGTCACACGCTTTCCACAACAATCCCCACACAAGGGAAATCAATGCCAGCGGGCGTCTGGGCAATTTATTGAAAATTACAAGCACTGTGCCCTTCATATACAATAGACACATACTCACAGGGGCTATCCGACACTGGAATGTTCTTAAGCAGACAACCAAGTCAAATCTTGTGTATTGGTTGGCCTGTGTGACTCTTTCCTTCACAGTAAAGCACTGGAACGATTTCACTCGTACCCACTAAAAGGTGTGGTCATGTGTATGAGTTGTATATGCACCGCAACATACACATAGCAATGTCGCACAAAGGGTGCCACAAGCACGTGGATAATGGACCACTTTAAAAAGTAAAAAAGCAACCAGGGATTTTGCAAAGGTTTGTTTAGTACATGAAACTCCCTCCGTTCAAGCCCACATGGGCACGGTCCCCTAGGGACCGGGGAGGGTCCAAGTGCTCTTCCAAACTAGTAATCAAAATTAACATTAAGTGGTGCCAGCAAGATAGCAATTAGTTTTTTTTGCCTTTTTTAAAAAAAAAATATGTTTTTCTTGATAACAAGATAGTCACTCTAGAGCAGTGGTCTTCAAACATGTTTGACCCCGAGCCCCCCTAAGAAAAATGTACCTGGCTTGGGTCCCCCTATACACATGGACTCCAAAATGTTAATCAGTTGCGGTTATCACCAGCTAGTATAGAATGGTGCTCCAAATGGAGGTGTGCGTGCCAAACACCAAATTCTTTCAAAATCATTGCTTGCAATAACTCAAATAGATAAGAGGGCAAATATTTGTAAACACAGCATTCAGATTTTTTTTGATACATAGGACTGGACTAAAATTAGTGTTGGATATTTATTTCCTACAGTAACGTTTCACTTTGCGCGCGCCTGTCCTGCCTACAGTTCGTATGCCCTGTGGAGGTGCTGGAGCCCTCCCATACTGCAGGAGCAGTGCCCGAAGTCCCATAGGAGTCCTGGGGGCGGCTTCTAGCCCAAAGATAGGCCTTGAGGCTTACCCAGCTGCTTATTTCACAATTGCAGCTTTTTTCCATGGACCCCGCCAAAATTGAAATTCCACTGCGGAATTATACCCATGTGCGCCCGTAGCCCCAATGAGCATCAACTTGGTTCCTAAATCAAGATTTCTTAATTTAAAGTGCATTTCTGCATACTGCCGCCATTTCCTGGCATGAGGACATGGTACTCTAAAATGGCTGATCCCTGCAACACAATTCAATCCTCTACCTAACTTCCTATCCCTGCTAAGAAAAGCGACGCAATTGTGTAATTTGCCCTCCTTGGGAGCCTATCCCGAGCCAGCAGGCGAACGCCGGCCCACCTGCTAAGGCACAAAGCCTGTCGTGCACATGTCTGGTGCCTTTCGAGCCAAGAGCCCTACACTTTTTCCACTAAGCCCCTGCCCCCCTGCTAGCCCCTCCAACCCACAGGATCTCCAGTCATGCCGATTAACATCGTCATGCTGCCGACGCCATCATTTTGAATATGCTGAACTGGTAAGCACCACTGCAGACCACGCCTGAGACATTGAACTCTTAAGTGCTTTTATCAGTGCACGTTGATCCTACCTTCCGGTATTTGATACATACCTGTATATCTGTAAACATTCTAACCTGCCATAAATTGTGCATTACTTGCAAACCCTGTTATTGCTACTATGTCATTCCTATCTCTTTCCTTTGACTACTGCTGCCCTACCTAGCCTTGTGTCAGCTGTTGTGCCTACTATACCAGCCTAGCCCTATGTTAGTTGTTGTGCCCTACTGCACTAGCCTAGCGCTGTGTCAGCTGTTGTGCCTACTATGCCAGCCTAGCCCTATGTTAGTTGTTGTGCCCTACTGAACCAGCCTAGCCCTGTGTCAGCTGTTGTGCCTACTATACCAGCCTAGCCCTATGTTAGTTGTTGTGCCCTACTGCAGTAGCCTAGCCCTGTGTTAGTTGTTGTGCCCGACTACACCAGTCTGGCCCTACGCTATCTGATATGCCCTAACTTTAGGCCACTGTGCATTATTGCTCTTGATACCCACTGTGTTTACTCCCGTTCTATGTCACTTTAGTCTACTATGCAGTTTAGCCCAATTAGGAGCCTTTTTGAAGTCTACTGTGTTAATATTTTAACCCTGCTAGCCTTATACACGTGCCATATAGTGACTGAAAATAGCTTAGCCTACTGTGCACACTTGCATCTGGACGTTTACTCTTCACTTCACTGTGCCTTCACAGGTTATCGCCTACACAAATTATGCAGACGATAACCAAATTCTCCTACCTCTTACTGGAGAGTATTCCTTGGACATGGCTTTGGTGAATAGAATTTATGGCATTGTTCAGGCATGGATGGCCACCCATGGACTATGCCTGAACGATGATACAGTTTATCATCCTAGGCACTATGGCTCACCTAGCTAAATTAAGTCCGGGTTATGCCCACTTCACCATTGATGGTAATGACATCAAAGTAGCTAAGGAGGTGAAGATCCTAGGTTTCTACCTAGATGCCACCCTTAACTTTACTAAACAAGTCAACTCCTATATGTGTACATTAATCAGAGCAGGCAAACAATTTCTCTCCACTAACATTTGCCTAATTCTCTCTAGAGCCCTCATACTCTCTAAATTGGACTATTGTAATGCCCTTTATATGCGTGCGAATAAACATATCCAAAAAATACAGGTACGAATAACGCCTTGAGAGCAGCACTGAAGATTAATAGAAAGGAACACATTTCCTCCACCAGGAGAAAATACAACTCGCCATCTACCTTCGACAAAATTTAACTCAAAATTGCCACCCTGACCTATAAATGTCTAAATAATAAAGCACCACCATATCTAAACGGACAGGAGTATCAGAAAAACATCCCACAGACCGACCAGAACAGCCAATTCCCACTGCCTCCTAGTACCACACTTCAAACTATCCACCATTGGGGGACACAGCTTCCCAGTCAAGGCAGCCCAACTGTGGAACTCCTTGCCTAAGAGAATATCAATACTTTGCCAAATTTAGACAGATAATGTTTGTCTGGCTGAAAGAAAACAACAAGTAAATTGCCATGCCATACATAGCCATACCACAACTGCCTCTACTTCGTAGATGCCAGCTCTAGTATTTACTAACCATTTACTTGACTGTTAATACTCTTCCTAAGTGTACATTCTTCTGTACATTAATTCGTTTTACTATGTTTTAGTCCACATTGGACACCTACTCTGCATTTAGTCTCTCATGTAAATTACACTGTCTCTGATGTACTTCATCTACCTATGTAACTAAGCTGAACGTATTCTTGTCTTGCGCCCCGATGCCCCACGGTCTGGTGCGCACTATAAAAAAAAAAAATAAACAAAAAAAACAAACAAACTTGCAAGTTGGACAGTGGCATACTGGAGAACTAGTGTGAAGGGTGGGCCTGTCTTTCAGCCCAGCCTGTCACTATTGGGTTCAATTTTTGCCATAGCCAATCACAGCTTTTCTTCCAGCTTTGACCGATATTTAGTCTTTAGGCTGCAAGTCCTGAGAATCCAATCTCGCAAAGGTACGAGGTGTACGAGGTGCTGAAAGCCACTGTACATCGACTGCACATTTGGATGAAGTTGGAAACTGCATTGCGCCAGGATGCAGAAAAGATGCTTATGCACATAAGATCAAAGAATATAGTGGAAATTTGGTCCACAATAAACAATTTAGATGCACCGCAGGATGGCCTGCTGATGAATCCCATTACAGCAGTTACATGGATCTCTTATTGCTCAAAATACTTTGATCCAAAAGAAGAGTTAAAATCAAGACCCCAAAGAACATTAACCACCTGGGAATACTTTAAAACATCACTCTAGACGACGTTCAAAGGATTATCACAAACTTGAAAAATTCCAGAGCGTCGGGTCCAGATGGGATGACTAATGCCCACCTGAAAGAGAACCCGGTTCAATGGTCAAAATTCCTGATGACTTTATTTAAACATATCCTGGCTACTCGACAAGTCCTGCTGACATGGAAAAAATCTGTAACTATCCCAATTTACAAAAAAGGGGCTACGCTCTGATCCAATCAACTACCACCCATCATGCTTTTGGAGGCAACGGGGAAGGTGTTTGCAGCGCTCCTGTTAAAGAACTTGTGGAATCTGATAAAATGAGGAGCCTGGAATTGTTATTGTTAGACTCATCATTAGAATCATTAGAGAATCATAAGACCCATTGGAAAGAATCAGTACTCTTTGTTACAGAACCACTACCCATTATTACCCATTGATAGAGAATCATTACTTATTGTTAACCAGTATTATTCCTTTAGGCATGATTGCATCATGGTTAGTTATCCATTATTGCATCCAGTTCCGAGTAGTACATTGCTGAAGTAGCATTATTATATTATCCACATATTAGACTGCCACCTTTGTATGCATTTGCATTTTGCTTATAGATTGACATGTTATGCATTTGAAGAGAGAAATAGTCCCTGTTGTATGAAGGGTTTGCTTAAAATGTTATTGCATTATGCATTAGAATGTAGCGCTTAGGCTGAGAGAGAAGTATTGTTTGCTATGAGAGAGAACGAAGTAGGCCTGGGAATGACACACTGTCGTATTTGAAACGACATGAAGAGCCATTTAGAATGTATGCTTTGTAGTTATGCACGGAGAGACACCATGTATGTTGAGTGTGCACTTAGAATTTGCATTATGCTTTGGGGATAGTGCTTGGTATTGTTTGAATGTGTTAGGCACTATATTCATAAACGTTAGAAAGCTATTTGGCTGGCATTTGAATCCATTTCTGATGGAGACACACAGAAGTTGTTTGCACTGGGCTCAGTGCGAAGATTGTTTTGAGTTATCAGTGTACCAGGAATTTGTAAACAGTTTTGGTTGATAAGAGGTCGCCTTTGTCCGAGTGGAGATGGCCTGGCTAATCAGCATTGCTGGTGTGCCGCAGAGACAACGAAGGTGGGGGCATGAGCGACATGGGGAGAGAGGAGTGAAGCCTTTTCACACAAGGAGTTGCTTTGAAAACGGGCACCAAGACAAGCTGAGAGTCTGTTGGAGGATGCAGTTAGATACAGATGGAGCTCGTTCGAGTTAATTGCTAATGGAGTTTGGATGGATACAGTCCTGAGAATGAGGGAGAGATGTCTTGGTGCAGCAGAATCCGATGACTTTGGGGCAGAGAGATTGTCAGAAGCAGTCGTGTGACCAGATTTTAAGGGGCCTGCCACCACTGACTGACTGCAGAGAGTAGCGGGAAGAGGAGAGATCTGGCTTGACAAATACAGAGCTGGAGAGGAGAGATATGCACAAGCAAATGAGAAGTATGGTTCATGGCTAGACAAACTGATTGATTACATTTAGTGGGGTGGCTTTGCTGATGGGTTTGGGAAGGACATGGCATCTGAAGGGGAGGTGCCTGAGCCAAAATGCATGGGGATGGCCACGGATGCATCCCTGTCCACCCCCGCAGAATTATGCCTACGATTAGAATGTGACACCATCTAGTTGTTGATCAGAAACTCACACAAAGAGCTTTGGGTTTGGCTGAAAGTGGAGATCAGACAGGGATTGTCTTAAGAGGGTGAGTGTGAAGCATGGTGTGGATTGGAGAGGTTCGATTCTGTATGAAGGAGAGGATTGCTGGATGTTTGAGGCTTGCATTAGACTGCATTAGAAACACAGGCTTATATTAGACTGCATTAGAATCACAGTTCGCCACACAGGCTAGCATTACATACTTGCATTAGGAACCTGAAAGGCTTATAGTTATTGCATGGTAGATTTGCACCAGAGGCATAAAAGGTACAAATTCAGTATTGGCTAGAGTTTTAGCATTGTTTGAATTATGCTTTGGTATTAGCATAAATAAATGTATTCCATTGTTATAAATTGAATCGATTCATGCGTTTTGTGTCTTGTGATTTGTGTCCACAGTAGTAAGATAGGAGTATGTTGGAATGTTGTTAGGCGTAAGTTAGGAGTAACACAGTGCACATAGGGCCTGAGATATGAAGGTATGGGGGGTATAGGCCACCCCCCCACCAAGGGGATTGTCAAAGATTGTCTGAGACTGGAGCATGCTTGCCCAGGTGGGCAAGACGATGGTTAGGGGGTTTGTTTTCCAGACTAACTTAGCCAATTTGTGTTCGGTTTCAGGCAAGCAGGATGAATGGCAAGCAGGTTTCATCAAGGAGGTGAGTATGGACCTCAATGTCTTTATCATCAACACCTTGAAGGCTCAAGTAGAAAGAAGCAAATCCCAAAAACTCTACATGGCCTTCATAGATTTCTCTTAGGCTTTTGACACTGTATACCAGAGATAATTGTGGGATAAACTACAGAACTGGGGATGCCCAAACAAAATCTTAGAGCCAATACAAGTTCACTTAGTACCAAGATCCATCTAAACAAGGTGCCGGGAATCTGTGAACACACTGCAAACCCCCACTTGAGCCTACAACACCTTAGTTTTTACATTTCAAGCTTTCAGAAATTGTACATGCCTCCAAAAATTTAAAATGGCAAACACCACATGGAAAGATTTCCAACAAACCATGTTAAAGGCTGGGGAAAAATAATTTTTAAGAAAGGCCCCAAAAGATTGAAACAAAGGCAAACACCACCTGCAAAGACGTGAACAGCTTGGAGGAAATAAAACTCCCCAAAAATGGGTCAGAAATAATAGTTGGAACACCATATTGATACAAGTCTCAGAAGACTCCCTAAGTTCTAGCTTGAGTTTTTTTTTCTTTTTTTAAGTGTGGTCCTGCACTAGGCCACAGATGTGGTAAACCACACCTGGATGCACATTGCACAACGCTAATATAAACCTTCAGCGCTACTACTTAACCAATGGTACATACCTGCCTGCGTGACTGGGTCAAGTACTTCATTTGATTTTTCTTGCTGAGACACAGGTGGTTATGTTGACACAAGGACGCTTGGAGCGATGCTGCTGCAATGAAAACAAAACAGTCAAAGATACAAGGATCTACCTGAGACGTCAAAATGAAGACTAGATGAGCAGGGGTTAAAACCAGCTCTCGCTGTTAGGTAGCTGATGCCCAACGCGGGGAAACCAGGAGAGTACACAGTGCACTGTAAATGCAACTACCACATGAGACGTGAACTTTCAGTACTGCCCCAAACTGGACATGAGAAAGGAACAGTCTCAGAAATAGGTTTGAAATCCCCAGATTGTGACTCCTAACTATACATTTAAAATTGCCCCACCATCACCCACAGCAAAATACTGTTATAAAAAAAAAAAGGTCGGTGTTGGGTAAGAATTGGTGCAGTCACACTGCGTGAAACTACACAACACTTATCTGCTTGGTATTAGGTAACCGACCTTATGATATAGGTCTGTACTAGACAAGTTGGTAGTGTGACTCAGCAGCCAGGCCTATATCAAGAGGGGTACATTTCAGCTGTGCAAATGAAACCCGTAAATACAAGTAGCCAAGTAACACTTTACACTCAAGGTTTCAGTTATAAATAATTATTTAATTAACGTCAATTTTTAAATAAGCATTCTTTAAAAGGCAGTTTGTGTAAAAATGTAAATATACATTAAAATTACTTTTCAGAATTAAAACAAGTTAGTGGATAATCTTTGGCTATGCTTCTTACACCGTGATGTGACTTCAATCAAAAGGACAGTAATGTCATTTATATATCACACTAGTATAATTTGCAGATTCTGAAGTTGCAGAAAGGAAAGGAAGGAAAAAGGTTAGACAGTTTCTCAGTATATGTGAGGAAAACTAAATCTTCCAATGCAATATAGATAAGCCTTTCACAGTAGTAACAGTATACAACAAGCTACCAACTATGAGGGAACAACAGTATCAAAGTCAATGGACTAGAAGAGTCTTCTGGGAGACAGGGCAGCCAAAGCCATTTGGGACATAGTCTATGGATCTGATGCACTTCTTAGATCAAAGTCTTGCAAAGTTAGAGCATTTGTTAGAAACATCACTTGTAGGGTCACAAGCTGTTAAGCCTGAGAAAAGAGAATTGGAACCAACTCTAAAATGCAAGTCAATGCAATTCCTAACTGAGAAGAGAGTGGCTAAAAGGCAATATGGTAAGTACCCCAAGCCTAAACAGTATATGGTTTGAAGAAGACTGGTCCAGCTGGATTCTGTCTTTGTACAGCAGTGCAGACCCTTGTTCCTGAGCCTTAGTCGTGGGGACAAGAGGGAGGACACCTGGAGGGCTCCTGCGGCGGGTCGGTACTTGGGAGGTCGTCGGCAGCTGCGGGCTCTTTTCGGTTCAGCAGCACTTGCTGTTTCAGCGCTTAGCAAACAGCACTGTTGCAGATCTTGGACACAGGTTGGACTCTCTTCGCTCCGTCTGTCCTACACTCTGGATCTGGAGGTCCTGCTTCTGGAGAGCCCTTAGGCTCCTAACCGGATTCGTTCCGCGGCAGACGTTGCACTCGACTACAGACACTAGACCACTGGCATTGGGCTTCCAATGCAACTGAGAGGCACAGAAAGTCGGGGATGGTGGTTCAGTGGAGTACGTCTCATGGTTAGTTGGTCCCAATAACCCAAGGGGAGAAGTTGTTCCAGAGGAGCTTCTCTGTCAAGGTGGAAAAGAAAAGAAGAAAAAAAAGAAAAATAAAGAGTTCAGCACAGCCGTAGGGCTTCACCGGGCTATTCAGAGGCCCAGGAGCTTGCAGCAAGTTTCGTTCACGGTTTCTTCGTCGGGCGTTTCTCCCAGTGGTCGAATGCCCGTAGTCCCAACACAATCGACTTTTAAGCAGGTTTTTTCCATTCATGCACAGCCTAGGCTGTCACACAGCAGGGTGGCTGTCCTAGTTGCATTCAGGCGTTCCTAGAGACAAAGGACAGGGGAGTTTCGGGACACTCCCTCACATCATGTCCTCGCAGAAACACTGGAGCCAGGGGGAGGCACAAAGCGCTCAAACCTGTCTCAACGCACAGAGTAAAACCCAAGAAAGACCTCACAAACAGAAAATGGCGAAAAAAAGAAGCCCGGGCCATTTTGACAAAATGGTCACCCATGGGCACTGTACTGCAGCAGAGGGTTCAGCCTGTGGTAGAAAAGCACAATGGTAGGAACCAGTGAACCACTGCCACCAGCCATTTAAAGTAGTGAGGGCAACACAAAAATGTTACATGAAAATGTAGGATAAGGGGCTACTAGGTAACCCCCCAGCACTCCACATAAGATGGGGTGTGCTGGACCTACAAAGAGAAAGTCAATTTCACTTTACGGTTCTTGGGAACTGTAGTTAACACAAGAAAAAGATATTTAAACCTCCTGAGAAATCTATAGGATTTCTCACCCTCCCCATATAAAAAGATGCCGCCTATGGAGTTTGTCAGACTCCAAAAACAGTGAAAAAACAATCCAAATCAGGTAAAAAATAAAAAAATACACGAGAGTGAGAAAAAAGGTCTCACTCACTCCAGGGTGAACATTAAAACGTTCCAAGTCCAGAAAAAGAGCTGGGAGTCTCTAAGGTTGAACGGAATAAGCACAGAACTGAGCATCCTCCCCAACAGTTGGCAAGTCCTACTACAGATGTCATGATTTTTTTATGACGTCAATACTGCTGAGGACTTTCCTGTCCTAGATGGAAGGATAGAGCCAATATGTATTCCTGCAATTGAAAAAGTACAATAAAAATAAAAAATATATACATACATATACACACACATTCATATATAAGTAACATATGGACAGTAGCAATATTTGCGCACTACACTTTGCCAGTCACCGCACATCCTCCCCTGCACCCAAAAAGGGACCTAGGGTGCAGAGTCCTAACGGGAAATCTACAAAGTTCCCTATAGGCCAGTCAACCCCAGCTGACAGAGAGCAGTCAGAGCACATACCTGAAAACGTCACTTATACTCAGTCACACAGACAAAACATGATAGAGCATCAGCTTGTTACAGTTTACCCTTTCTATTCACTGCCTCGGATAGTTGAGAAGTCCAGCCTGCTGGCATTCCAATCAGTTATCTACATAGAATCCAATACGGTAGCGCTCATCCCACCCGGCTAACTTTCGGAAACATCGAGAAACAGCCATTTAACTCACTGCGGTTCGGTGAAAGCGCTGAAGTAGCAGCAGACTCTGCGCAGCTGCCATGCCCGACAGGAGGGCCCCTGGCTTCTCTGCAACATATGGTACCCCATGCAGGCGAAGGCCTGGCAACCACAGCAGGAAAATATACATTAACTTCTGCCTTTAAATCACTTCTACAACAGTGGTGCAACCTAAGTACTGTTGGTAATGTAGTGATTTTAGTACATAAAGGGATGCATAAACTCACTCTATAGTAGATGGCTACCAGGGTTCAGTTTGACAGACCGTTGCTGAGACGTTATGTATGCAAAATATAATTATGTGCATTGATATTGTTGCTGTTTCTTTTAATGTGTTTAAGGTTGAATTTAACCAAAACAATAAAAACAAAAAAAATATGCAAAACTTGTTAATCAAATGACTTTTTGCACCTACATAAAAAAAGGAAGTGCTATAAAATGTATTTGGCCAAGGGATGGGTTGGGGTATTTCTGCCTCTGTAGTGAAAACCAAAAGTTGGCACCCATAAACCCAGTTTAATTTCCTAATAACTGCTGTCAGCACAACGTAAGCATTTATTTGTGATTAACCAGTTTGATAAACATAACATCTTTATAAATATAAAATGTGATAAAAATTACAAAGCAAGGGGCACACAAATTATAAAGTATTGGTGTGGTGCTCAAAACGTTGCAAACAAAACTAGTTAACGCCAGTTTCAGCCGCATTTTTGAGTTTGGAAATGAATTTTTTCCTATGAACGTATAAAATGCACCTTTGAACAACGTGTCCAGCATGTAGAATGCATGCTTTCAACAGTGATCCCCCACCGCCGCCACAGTGATGCTCGTGGCCTATTGATTCCTGTGGTGTCCCTTTCAGGACAAAAGAAAATAATGCGCAAGTGACTACTGGGGAAAGGAGCACTGAAGATTAGGTCACCGACCGTGCGACAGCACCACTGGCAGAAAAATAACAATTTGGCACCCCCCGCCGCGCCCTTGGTCAATTGGAGATGGGTGAGGGGGGTGGAGGAGCCAAATGTTTATTGTTAGTGGTTCAATGGAAGAAGGCAACCTTTTGAAATTAAATGCGCGAGCTTTTTAGAAAAGACACCACTGCGGCTCCAAGTAGTGACACGTTAAGGATTTGTTCCAAGATAAATATACAATATAAATTAATGGACCGCGAACCTCCTCTTGCAGGTCCCTCCTCCTACTGACCAGTTTCACCTTCGACATTCCGTTAAAGGATATCAATAGTACATTCCAAAGGAACATTCTACCGCAAGGTTCTCCCATAACAATAATACGGTGCTCCGGCACCCTATTAAGATGATCATCTCCCCACACCCGTACCGGAGCAAGGAGTTCATCACTGGAATAGGGCGCTGATGCATCAGCGCCCTATTCTAATGAAAACCGCCCGCATCGAACCGGGGAGGTAATTATCTCAAAAGGATGCCAGCGCCCTATTGTTAAATGCACCCGCAAGGACATTTAATTTTAAAAAAGGACACTTCTCCCACCACACCAGCTCCAGGTAGCTGTTGAAAGGCTCCCCTGAGCTGGTGCCCTGGGGAGTTGTGGCACACCAGGTGGTCGCCCGGCCCGCCCCAAGGACAGCCCTGGTCACCGAGACCCTTGCTTCCCTCAGCGAAGCAGGGGGCTTGGTAAAGCCTGGTCATGGCTGAGGCAGGCTGGGTCCCGAGATCCGGTCAGACATCTGATGCCGGATCTCGGCTCCGGCCAGAGGCGTCCCATCGACCAGAGGAGGGGGATGAGGCAGAGGGGCAGCCAAAGCAGGGGGGGGGGGGCGGTGTTGTATGGAGCCCAGCAATCTGCCGTGGCCTCCAAGATGGGGGCACAGAAGGAGAGGGGTGCCAGCATTGCAATGATCCGGCTCCCCTGCTCGCCTCCTCTACCCATGCGTTTGCCTTTGTGGATTTGCAAGGGGAGAGGGGAAAAGCAGCATCCCTTACCAAGCAAGAAGACACTGGCGGCACCAGCAGGCAGCGACAATGCATCAGGGCGCGCAATCCAAGTGCACCGACTGAGCATGTGCATGGGGGGGGGGGGGGGGGTGTCAAAAAAAAAAATCACAAAATCACACGCCGCACTGATTGAAGACCTACAGTATGGCTATTTTTAAGCCGAAATACTCCATTGTCATACTTGGCAACATTCTGTGACCAAAAAGATGTAGGATTTTCAAGTTTCAAAAATAATAATTCGCATAACAATGACATCACAGGAAAATACAAAACATATGTTGGCACCATTGAAGCATTCTAAAATACACAACCCATCAAACAGCACAACATGAAAAGATGTTCAAATGTTAAAGATTTATAATTCTGAATCGCAAGTAAACACCAAATTTAATTACACAGAAGGTAATCACAGAGACCTGGTAGGAAACGTTTTCCACTGCTCTGTAGCAGCAGCCTGGGCAATACATATGTATTCCTGCAGTGCAAGTTGAAGACTGAATTACATAGAGATTGATACCCCCCTCAGACTGATAGGCAGATGCTGTGTGATGGTGTTACGCTCTGCCAGTTGCCTTCACCTGTGGTTCACCTAAGGGTAGTGGATCGGTCTGATCCCAATCAAAATAATCCTCCAGCCCTCCTCCTGATCCGCCAGAGCGCCTGGGGACCAATTCCGTTGGTGACAGTGCGCTATATAAATACCTTTAATATAACAAACTACTAGCCGCACAGACAAATTAATGTGTTGCATGCTTTGTCCTGCATCCTGCCTTAGAGTCACATAAATCAACTGCCACTGTAAAAAGCGGTAGGATCTGTCACCCAAATCTGTAGGTGGTAGGACTGCTTAAAAAGCAGTAGCCTACTGCCTAAATCTGTAGGGTTGGCAAGTATGCATTGTTATCTTCTTGCTGGCAAGACTACATAGGAGTCTGCATTTTCACTGTATGCTAACATAGTATAAATGAACATGCAGGCACCTAGTCAGTGAGAAAATGCAGGAACTCTGTCCTATCCAGACAGACAGCAGAAGAAATGCCCTGGGGGAGGAAGGGGTGAAATCAAGAAAGACATCTTGTGGTACAAAAATACTCTGGCAGGTAGAGCTCATTGCACTGCCTGGCAGCACTGACAGGTAAAGTTAGGCACATCTCCTTGCAATGTTCAAACCAAGGAGACGCACAAAGATCCGCTGTGGCTGCAACCAAAATCAAAATAGGAAAAAATAAACCCACCGGCACTTCCGAGCCTTATAAATACACAAGAAAAAAAAAATACCTGCCCTTACACTGCATAGAACGGTCTTTCCTCCGTGATTCTCTTCCGAAGTACGTAGACGTCCCACGTGAAAACGTCACGACGACTTAACAGAAATACGTGCAATACGTCCAGATAGGGTAAAGGCATTTTAGAAACTGTCGGCAAACTTTTAAACATACACACAATGCTATCGGTTCTCATACGGACTTTAAATGTTTGATTGATAGTGAAAGCAATATAAGGCCTTCCTTTAAGAGACGCTCATGTCCTGGTTCCAGGCAACATCAGGTGAGTGCGTGCGACCCGTTTCTTGTAGTGAATGTTCTATGCATTTCTTTTAGCATCCGTTAACTTACAGGTTCTCACCCCTTTGTTGTTATATTGGAGAGGGGAGCACTTTTGCAACCCCTAGAAATGCACGTTGAAGCTGCAATTCGTTGTATTGTACTTATCACATCTTGGAATTAAACATGGTAAGTACGGGACTTTCTAGACCTCTGGTTTTGAGATTACACAGGGCAGCCTGTTGTTGTTGGTGTAGTAGATATAGAGTATCTGCTCCGAAGTTCATTTACGGTACAGTTCAGGCTCTGGAAGCTGGCAGGCGCTACACAGACCCTGCTCTGGTGTAAGTGACTACATATATAATAATACCTGCGCAGCCTAATGCTCGCAGACGCAGTGACTGCTGTGCAGTCACTACATATATAATAATACCTGCACAGCCTAATGCTCGCAGACGGAGTGACTGCAGTGCAGCTATGTCACTGCAGGCGCTACACAGACCCTGCTCTGGTGTAAGTGATTACATATATAATAATACCTGCGCAGGCTAATGCTCGCGGACGCAGTGACTGCTGTGCAGCTACTACATATATAATAATACCTGCGCAGCCTAATGCTCGCAGACGCAGTGACTGCTGTGCAGCCACTACATATATAATAATACCTGCGCAGCCTAATGCTCGCAGACGCAGTGACTGCCGTGCAGCTATGTCACTGCAGGCGCTACACAGACCCTGCTCTGGTGTAAGTGATTACATATATAATAATACCTGCGCAGGCTAATGCTTGCAGACGCAGTGACTGCTGTGCAGCTACTACATATATAATAATATCTCCGCAGGCTAATGCTCGCAGACGCAGTAACTGCTGTGCAGCTATGTCACTACAGGCTCTACACAGACCCTGCTCTGGTGTGACTACATATATAATAATACCTGCGCAGGCTAATGCTCGCAGACGCAGTGACTGCAGTGCAGCTATATCACTGCAGGCGCTACACAGACCCTGCTCTGGTGTAAGTGACTACATATATAATAATACCTGCGCAGCCTAATGCTCGCAGACGCAGTGACTGCTGTGCAGCTACTACATATATAATAATACCTGCACAGCCTAATGCTCGCAGACGCAGTGACTGCTGTGCAGCTACTACATATATAATAATACCTGCGCAGGCTAATGCTCGCGGACGCAGTGACTGCTGTGCAGCTACTACATATATAATAATACCTGCGCAGCCTAATGCTCGCAGACGCAGTGACTGCTGTGCAGCCACTACATATATAATAATACCTGCGCAGCCTAATGCTCGCAGACGCAGTGACTGCCGTGCAGCTATGTCACTGCAGGCGCTACACAGACCCTGCTCTGGTGTAAGTGATTACATATATAATAATA
This sequence comes from Ambystoma mexicanum, assembly GCF_040938575.1. Classification (NCBI taxonomy): domain Eukaryota; kingdom Metazoa; phylum Chordata; class Amphibia; order Caudata; family Ambystomatidae; genus Ambystoma; species Ambystoma mexicanum. The sequence goes on along the minus strand of NC_090936.1, from coordinate 96,966,556 downwards.
CCTGCGCAGGCTAATGCTCGCAGACGCAGTGACTGCTGTGCAGCTACTACATATATAATAATACCTCCGCAGGCTAATGCTCGCAGACGCAGTAACTGCTGTGCAGCTATGTCACTACAGGCTCTACACAGACCCTGCTCTGGTGTGACTACATATATAATAATACCTGCGCAGGCTAATGCTCGCAGACGCAGTGACTGCAGTGCAGCTATATCACTGCAGGCGCTACACAGACCCTGCTCTGGTGTAAGTGATTACATATATAATAATACCTGCGCAGGCTAATGCTCGCAGACGCAGTGACTGCTGTGCAGCGACTACATATATAATAATACCTGCGCAGCCTAATGCTCGCAGACGCAGTGACTGCTGTGCAGCTACTACATATATAATAATACCTGCGCAGGCTAATGCTCGCAGATGCAGTGACTGCTGTGCAGCTATGTCACTACAGGCTCTACACAGACCCTGCTCTGGTGTAAGTGACTACATATATAATAACACCTGCGCAGCCTAATGCTCGCAGACACAGTGACTGCTGTGCAGCTACTACATATATAATAATACCTGCACAGGCTAATGCTCGCAGACGCAGTGACTGCTGTGCAGCTACTACATATATAATAATACCTGCGCAGGCTAATGCTCGCAGACGCAGTGACTGCTGTGCAGCGCAGGCTAATGCTCGCAGACGCAGTGACTGCTGTGCAGCTACTACATATATAATAATACCTGCGCAGGCTAATGCTCGCAGATGCAGTGACTGCTGTGCAGCGCAGGCTAATGCTCGCAGACGCAGTGACTGCTGTGCAGCGACTACATATATAATAATACCTGCGCAGGCTAATGCTCACAGACGCAGTGACTGCTGTGCAGCCACTACATATATAATAATACCTGCGCAGGCTAATGCTCGCAGACGCAGTGACTGCTGTGCAGCGACTACTTATATAATAATACCTGCGCAGGCTAATGCTCCCAGACGCAGTGACTGCTGTGCAGCTACTACATATATAATACATGCGCAGGCTAATGCTCGCAGACGCAGTGACTGCTGTGCAGCTATGTCACTGCAGCCGCTACACAGACCCTGCTCTGGTGTAAGTGACTACATATACAATAATACATGCGCAGGCTAATGCTCGCAGACGCAGTGACTGCTGTGCAGCTACTACATATATAATAATACCTGCGCAGGCTAATGCTCGCAGATGCAGTGACTGCTGTGCAGCTACTACATATATAATAATACCTGATATATAATAATACCTGCGCAGGCTAATGCTTGCAGACGCAGTGACTGCTGTGCAGCTATGTCACTACAGGTGCTACACAGACCCTGCTCTGGTGTAAGTGACTACATATATAATAATACCTGCACGGGCTATTGCTTGCAGGCGCGGTGACTGCTGTGCAGCCACTACACAGACCCTGCCCTGGTATAAGTGGCTACATATATAATACCTGCGCAGGCTAATGCTCGCAGACACAGTGACTGCTGTGCAGCTACTACACAGACCCAGCTCTGGTGTAAGTGACTACATATATAATAATACCTGTGCAGGCTAACGATTACAGACGGGTACTGACTCTAGTTCCAGGGCTTACTCTGAAAGTAATGATTCCCCAGTGCTAATGGCTGTATAGCTTTGGGTCTAGTGACCTTTCTGTGGATAATTACTGCACGCACAGTGTCTGTTATAGGTCTAATGGCTGCAGACACAGAACCAACACCCGATGATGTTAAAGGCCCATCATCACATCCTTTGGCTGGAGCGAGTGAGTGCAGACACAATACCTGCTCTGGAGCTAATGGCTTCCGATACAGTACGTCGTACCTGCTCATCAGCTACATCTGACAATACCTGCCCTGGGGCAAATAATTACAGACGCAGGACCAGACCTGGGACACCGATTCCAGACATAGTACCTGTCAATCTGTTACATATGACTGAATACCTGCCCTGGGGCTTATAACTACAGACGCAATACCTGCTCTGCACAGTACGTACTTTGGGGCTAACGATTCCAGTCACCGTATCTGCTCTGGAGCTAATGTTATTTAACAAATACTGGTTCATTAGCAAATCTGGGGATAATGACTGCAGAAACAGCAAACACCCCATGCACCCTTTCCTTCTCGTGTGTCCTTTCTCATTCCTAATTCACCTCTGAAACCTCGAATCAATTTCTCTGAAATTAATGCATAAAGAAGTGATCAGTAGGGATAAACCATCGTACCACGATTTTCAAAACGTGTTTGGTGCAACTGATGGGATGCTCCTTCACTTGCGCCCAAAAGGTGGTGAACCGTGCACAAAGGACATTTAAGCCTGGATATCGTAGTTGTGCACATTGAGGTGCTCTTTTCCCACCAAATGCACAACTGCGCAAGGCAGAGGCTGTAAAAGGGGTTTGGGGCTTTTTCAAGTAAATCCCGATTTTCAAAAGAGGTGCACTTTTCAAAGCACAGGGGGAAAAAAACATTTCCCTGTGCCTATTTTGAACAGGTGCAGGCGGATATAAAATGTAGGGGTAGGTCACTTATGATCCTCTCATGCAATGAGTGAGTGTATGCTGTGTGTGTGTGTAACCGAGTGGATGTTGAGTCATTCCCGGGAGGATAGCTCAGCAGCAACGTGCTCGCTTGGAAACAAGACGACACGAAGGAACACAGGTTCGATCCCCGGGTCCGCGCTTAGAAACCTCTGGGTAGTAAGCGTGTTATAAATAAGCAACTAAGACATATTCCTCTAACGGCTTCTCGATGCCCCCGGGCTGTGTGAGCGGTTTAAAAAATGCAAATAAATAAATAATGTGGGTGTGTTTGTGCTGCGCCAAGGAGCTGATTTTGGCTGGTGAGGGCAGTACAGTAACAATGCACTTAAAAAAAATAAAAATTAAAAAAAAAACATTTTTTTGGCATTTTCAACAGTAACCCCCATCCCCATCCCTTCTTGCCCCCACCTTCTCCCCTCTTGCCCCCTTGATCCCAACACATGTAACGAACAACGCACCCAGTCCTGTCCCCCTACCACGAAGTCCATAAACTATGTAGATGGCTCCCGGTCCCAAGTTTCTGTAAGTGGCCAGCTCTCTCGCCAGCCGTTGTATGGGCCCTTGCACTGTCTGAGAACCCCCCCCCCTAGTCCTCGACTCCCCTCGAAAATTCAGACATATCTCCTCCCATCTTCCTGTGAACCTGCCCTCGCCAAGTGGAGCGACTACTCGCACCAGCCCCAGCAATCTCATTTTCCTCGGGCACCATGAGGCCTGCGGGTCCTGCTGCAGGTGATGCAGGGCAATGTCCCAGTCTGAGAGAAACCTTTGGTGATCCCCTTGAATCGAATAGGTCACCCACTCCAGTGGCACAAAGTTCTACATTTTACTAACCCATTCGTGTTCTGTGAGGGCAGCCTTTTGTTTCCATTTGTGGGCCACCACAAGCCTTACCGCCACTATCAGGATGATGTATGTCTTTCTTTGTATTTTCGAGGGTAGATTTTCCAGAGCTCCACCCATTCCCAGGATGGCCAGCCCTGTGTTGTGTGGCATCAGAATCCCAAAAATACTATTAATTGCTGCACAGGTCATGTCCCAATAAGCCTGTATGACTGGGCATTCCCACCAGATATGCTTCCACATTCCCAGTTCGCCACATCCCCTCCAGCAGGGTGCTGAATGTATGTATTTTTTCTGGGATGAGATGCCATTGGACTGGTATCTTAACCCACATCGCGTGAATCTGGATGGCCTGCGTGAGCTTGGGGAATATCTGCCCATAACTGAGTCCAAACTTCCCCTCCAGCGGCTGCCCCATTGCAGTTTCCCACTGCTCCATATAGTGCCATGCCTGGCTCCTTGCCCCTTCTGCTATAATCCCATATAACGCTCCTACCAAATGCCTGTTCCCGTGTCTATTGTTATGAACCGTTCAAAGGGCGTCTGTGTTTGTATCTACTATTGATACCTTGCCTTCCTTACAGGTTCCACTTGCCCATACCCCTAGGGAGAGTCTTGCTGAGCGGTCTCTCCACCCAAACCCCTAGGGAGAGTCTTGCTGAGCGGTCTCTCCTCCCTAGCCTCGATAGGGGTGTCTCCCCTTCTGGGAAGAAGGGAAGAATAGCCCAGATTCGTCACAACTCTCAGAATCATTCACTGGAACTCTGATGAGAATACAGTATATTACAAAGTTCTCTGCCATAGATGTGAAGGCTCCAAGAGTGGCAAGCTCTACTTCCTGCCCATCCCAAATGCACATTTGGGGTCACCAACTGGCTCAAACGTGGCTTATGCAATTGGTGCGTCGGTCCCTGCTCACTAGAGGTGGCAGGACACAGCATGTGCTGTACACCATCCTGGCAGGCAGGTGCAGAAAGAAAGGACTTGCCTGGCCTGTGTAGCCACTGGAGAGGGCCCCCCAGCAAACCAGATGTCAAGGAAAATCTCTGGGCCCAGATTCTGGTATGGAACTGCCTGTCGGATACACTAACCCGAACCTTGCCTGCATGTTCCAAGCTTCTTTGTACCATGATGCGTTGCTGCTTGTGAACTTTACTGTGTTGGACTCAGTTGCCAGCTCACCAACGGACTCCTCTGTTAGCGCTCTGAATCCTCACTTGACACAGTTGAGCTACAAGAACAAGACAAAAAGGTAATCGTAGTACTGATTCCAAGATGGCGGCCGGCGGAGGAGGACGTGCATGAGCGTCTCTCCCCACCTGACAGCATTAAACAGCAACGTAAAGAAGCAACGTGGAGACTTCATCACACCTTCAAGATAATTGAAGTGGGACAGAGGAACCACCCACCGGAGACAGCAGCGACGGAGAGTACCCAGCGGAAGGGAGGAAACTGTGGGAGGCAGCCCACAGGGCGATATAGAGACAGCGAGACCTGGGCAGCTCGACGAAGGAGGAGTCTCACGCGAAGAAGGGAAGGAGTGAAGCCGGGTGAGCAATCCAGGTCCCGCAGAGGCAGTGAAAAGGATAAAGCCTGGCAGGCCCTAACCAAAGCTGGAAGCAGGGCAAACCAGGAGCAGCGGAGAAGGAGGAGGGACAGAAGAGCGGAAGGTGCGTGCCTCCTCAGCCCCCTTCCTCCAAGGGAAGACAAGACCATGAAACCGGAGAGAGCGGGAAGCCGGCGAGGAGACTCCCAGGGCGGGCCGGAGCCATGAAGCAAACGAAGCGCTGCCTACAACGAGAGACAGAGGAGGCAGACCCCACCCCCCTTACCCCAGACAGGACAACCCCTGAGCAGAAGACGTGGGAGAATGGCAAGGTTTGCCGGTACAGAAGAGGAGGTGAGGGGAAGTGCGGGAGAGCACCGCAGGAGACTGAATAAATAAGAGTGAAAGACACAGGCCAGAGGAGTGGGTGAAATAAGGGAGTGGAGGCAACAACCCTATATTCTGGCAGACCGGGAGGGAGCAAAAAAGGGGTAAAAGTGGAGACGGGAGGGAGCAAAAAAGGGGTGAAAGTGGAGAAGGGATTATCGGGCCCATCAGTTCACACAGTGAACAAGCTCCCAGGCAAGACAAGATCCAGGTATACGACAGCTCCCACGAAGGGGGACAGAAACCAAAACCAGCCCCCAACGGCAAGTAAAGCAGGAACAATGGCAAGCAAGGAGGAAATGCAGGGCTGGTTTAAAGGATTTCAAACCAATTCATGTCATCCTTCCAATCTCAGTTCAACACACTGTCGAAATGAAGCACTCTCTGCAGGAAATACGAACATATTTGGCCAAGCTAGAAGAGGGAACAGGGACACACAGAAAACCTATAACAGTGGACCACAGAGCACGCCTTGCCCAAAATCTTGAGATCCAATGCGAGGACCTAGGAAATTGCTCAAGGTGGCCTAACGTACAAATAAAAAAGATGTAGAGGACAACGATCTGAAAGGGATAACGCAACAATTATTCGCAGACCTACTGGTGGTGGACAAGGAGGAACCAATTCAAATGGACCGAATCCACTGTGTAGGACCAAAGAGGTCAAGGAGGCCGGGCTCCTGCCCAAGAGACGTGCTAGTGGCAATGTCATCCTACAGTCAGAACTAATTCTGTGGAAAGCACACCAGGCAGGACAAGTGAGGATCAACGGAGATGAGGTATTTTTATACCAAGACTTAGCACAAACAACACTTCAAAAAAGGAGATGCATGGGGCCATTGGTGCAATTCTTGGCAACAAAGATCAAGTACAAATGGACATTCCCGTTTGGCCTCCTGTTCATATGGGAGGGACAGAACCACAGAATAACATGTGCGGAAGGCAAGCAGATCCTAAACCTGCATAGTGAGGAAGAAGTATCCACAGGTCAAAGGCGAGGTGGAATAGCAAGCCTCAGAAAACCATGGCAATGGAAAACCATCCCAAGAAAAGGGGAAGGTGGAGGCAAAACGTGAAAAAGATAAAAGGGAACAAGAGAATAAACACTCTGGATGGGAAGGACATGAGATGGGAGGAAAGATGAACACGAGAACCCTGGAAGAGGGCAAGGCAATGACACGTTCGTATTCCTCCCCTACTTTAGGGGAGGGGAGGAATGGGTCTTATCTTGGAAATTCAAGTGGGTTTTAGGACTCCCCATGCAGTTATCTCTGGGAAGAAAAAGGGGCAGGTGCAACAGACCCTCTGTTAGAGCACACATAGGAAACTTGACCCTCCACAGGGAGTCGGGAAGGGGGGAGGGGAGGAGTTGATGAGGGGAGTTCTGGTTGATGAGTTTAAAAAAAAAGGGCATGGGGGGACGGGAGAGAAGGGAGGGCACCAGAGGGGGAAACTGCCACAATAGGAGGAGCAAAACAAGGGGAGGAAAGAGACAGATACAGGATGAAGGATTTTAAAGTAGTAACATTTAATGTCGGGGGGGCTGAACACCCCTGTCGAAAGAAAGTGGAACACCACATCAGGGGAAAGATTTTACATACTTATGTTCCAGGAAACGCATATTAAAAAACAGGACAAAGGGAAGCTCAAATTAAAAAGCTTTACTCAAATTACCAAGCTAACACTGGAGAGGCAGGGCTACTGAATGCACTACACAATAGACTGGGGGCACAGATCAAGGCCTTCGAATCAGACAATGAGGGTAGATATGTATTACTAAATGCAGAAATAGGGGGCCAGATGCTGACGCTTGCATCAATATATGCCCCGAATACGGGCCAGGACGGATACATGTGGGAAAGCAAATCTCACCTAGAAACGTTTTCCAAGGGGGAGATAATTTTGGCTGGGGACTTTAACTTAGCCTGGGACCCAGGGCAGGACAGGAGTGGGACTAGTACTGTGGGATCACACTCCCCCCCCCCCCCCCGACCCTCCCTCACCCAAAGCACTTAAATGAAAGATGACCACGCTGGCACTACATGACATCTGGAGGGTCGAAAGGGGACAGGTACGAGAGGTTACTCACTATTCCCATGTCCACACAACAATGTCATGGATAGACTACATTTGGGCTTCTACAGGACTAGTAGGGAAGGTGAAAGAAACACAATCTGGGTCTGTCTCCCTATCGGACCACGCCCCCTTATGGATTACCTTGAGGGTGGGGAAAACTAAGGGAGGATTATGGCAGTGGACATTTCCCGACAACCTATATGACCCAATATAAGGCGAAGTAATAAGGGAAAGGATACAACAATATTTTATAGAAAATGACTCGGAGGGGGTCTCACAGGACACAATCTGGGATGCCTTTTAAGGCAGTGATGAAGGGGTACTTAATATCTCTAAAGGCGGGGAAGTAGAAGACAGTGGGAAAAAGAATTGGAAACAAAATTAAGTGACGCACAAAAAGAAATGGTGAAATACCCTAGTATTAAGCTAAAGAAAGCACTGAGACACATCCAGGGCCAGCTAGAAACATTAAGGATAAGGAAAGCCGAGACCGTACTATTGCATCTAAAGCAGTGGCACTACGTGAAGGCCAACAAACCAGACAGACACCTAGCTAGACAACTGAGGGGGAAAAAGGGGGTCACAAACGATCATGAAACTTCAGAATAGGCAGGAGCAGACGATAAATAAAGATTTGGGGGAAATCTTTAGGGACTTCTACCAGGAACTATACACATCAGATACAAGGCATAAAATAAGCAGTGTCGCATAGCAATTTGCTATGCAATTCTGTAGGTTTGTAATCAAATGGGCACTTGTGTAGCAAAGTTAGCTATTTAAGTTGCCCTCTTCTATTTGTATTTCTATTTTATATATTTGTATTGTGCACAAGGCCCGAGGGCAACCGGGTGCATTATTTAGTTAGAGGCAGGTTATAGTCAAAGTATATACATTAAAATATACATGTTACATAATCGAAGGTATGCAGGTTACACAGGCTGAGCATAATACAGAGGGAAGAAATAATACAATAGGCATATGATGCTAAGATTAATGATACAGTCAAGTTCATACATAGTCGTGGGTGGACAGCCAAGCTTTGGCATTACGCTTGAAGGCAGGGAAAGCTGGTTCAGCTCTGAGTGGGTTGGGTAGTGTGTCCCACAACTTGGCTGCGAGGACCGGGAAGCTGCGACCTCCTGATTTTTGGAGGTTGAAGCGTGGGATGACAAGGCAGTTAGAGTAAGCACTTCTGAGAGGTCTCGCAGCTGAGTGGGATGTGGACCTGTTAGATATGTAGCTGGGAGCTTGGTTATTGATGCTTTTGTGAGTACCAGAGCTTTGAGAGAGACTCTTTGGGTAACTGAGAACCAATGAAGGTTCCGTCTGTATTCGGAGATGTGTGAAGTCCTGTGGATGTTAAGGGCTGCTCTAATAGCATTGTTTTGGGTAATTTGGAGTTTTCTGATATTGCATTGGTTGGTACCCGGATAAAGGGCATTGCAGTAATCCATTTTGGAGAGGACCAGAGTCCTGGATAGAGTTGTACAGTTGGCTGGAGACAGAAAGGGGCGGCAGGCTGTGATTGGCTTGCATGTGTAGGATGTGGCTGAGGAGACTGCATTGGTTTGTCTGGATAAGGAGAGGGTGGAATCAAGGTAAATACCTAGTGTCTTGGTGTCCTTGGCCACTTTGATCGAATTACCATCGATGGTGAAGGACTTGAATAAAGAGTCAAGTTTACTGAGTTTTCGGGGTAGGCCTAAGATCAGGAGCTCCGTCTTCTTCTTGTTTAGGCATAGTTCATACTGCACCATCCAGGCCTGGATGACTTGATAAATGGCGTTGATAGCTAAGGAGTCAGTTTTGTGATCACCTGTAATAGGAATAAGTATTTGGGTGTTGTCAGCGTAATTTGTGTACGTGACACCCATGCGGTCCAGGATGTCAAATAGGGGTTTTGTGAAGACATTGTAGAGTGTTGGGGACACACATGAACCTTGGGGGTCTCCAAAAGTGATAGGGTAAGGACCCTCATGGATCTATTGTCCATGAAGGAAGTAATACAGGCTGTAGCTTTCTCCGAGAAGTTAGCAGCAGTTTTGAGGTGGTGGCATAGGATTTGATGATTGACTAAGTCAAATGCTGCAGATAGGTTTAATAAGAGTAAGACAGCCAATTTTCCCTTGTCCTTTAGATCTTCAATTTGCGTTTTTAGGTCTAATGGTGCTGTTTCTGTGCCATGGCGAGGGCGGAAGCCCGATTGCCTTAGAGCCAGGAGGTTGTTGGTTTCGAGATAATCTTGGATCTGCAGGTATGCCGCTCGATCAAGAATTTTTAAAAGAAATGGCACCGTGGTGATAGGTCTGTAATTGGTGGGAGTGTTGGCGTCCAGGGTTGGTTTTTTAAGAAGAGGAATAACCTCAAGGATGCCTGGGTTATCGGGGATGATCCCCGACCTGAAGGAGGCGTTTATGAGTGTGGTAATGAAGGGCGCCAGGTTGTGTGAGGCCTCCTTGATGATAGTGGCAGGGCAGGAGTCTCCCTGACAATTAGTGGGTTTAAGGCTGTAAATGATGTGTTCAACTTCAGAGGTAGAGAGGGGTGAGAAGCAGAAAGGTTGCAGGGATACAATATTGGGTTGTACATAGCCTGGGAGGCAAGCTGTGATATAAGTGAGTGCAGGCTGTTTTTTTCTAATTAATTTTAGTTTGGAGCATGGAGATTTTTCCCAAGAGAGCCTCTTGGATGTTTGTACACCAAGTGCTGTCTTTGGAGCAAGTGTCCGGCAGAGTGGCAGGGGATTCCAGTTCCTTTAAGATTTGAAATAGCTCCTTGGTGTTGGATTGGGCAAGTTCAATGCGTTTATTATATGTCTCTTTTTTTAGCAGACAGTATGGCTTCTTTGTAATTTAGGGTAGCTAGCGCCATTCTTGCTTTATTTGATTCCGTAGGGTGGCTTCTCCAGCGAGTTTCAAAGGTCCTTTTTTCCTTACGTAAGGTTCTCAGCTGAGGCGTGAACCAGGAGTTAAGGTGAGCCCTGGGTTTAGGTTTACGTAATTTGGAGGGAGCGATGTGATCAAGTGCTTTTAGCATAGTCTGATTGTAAGCGTCAACCAAGACAGTGGGGTCCGAGCATGTAGAGGAAATATGATTTGAGGGCAGGGAGGATGAGTGGGATCAGTTTGGCACAAGTTATGTTGCGCTTGTTCCTGGTGGATGTGGCAGGTGCTATGTTAGGGATGGCATGGATGGTTTTAGTGGGTATGCTAAAGGTGATGAGGTGATGTCAGCTATCAAATCTAGGATTCTGCCCTTAGAGTGAGTATGTGAGTTAACACGTTGTGTGAAGCCTAGGCTGAGTAGTAGGCTATTGACATCATGGGAAAACGCATCGTTAGGGTCGAGGAGGCCTAAAACGATGATTTGAGAAGTAGTCTTGGTGTTTTCAGACAGGGTGTGGGCGAGATCCTTAGTAAAGATGGATATGGGGCCAGGGGGTCTGTATATAATGTGGACAGTGATGGTGTGGTTGGGGAGATGGCAAGCTTAGCTGTAAGGGATTCTGCTGATTTGAATTGGCAAGGAGTGGAAAGTCGGAGATTTATTGCGGTTTTATAAATAATAGCTATACCTCTTCCTTTGGTTTGGACGGTGTTGCGGTCACTTCTGATGATAGTGTAGCCTTCGGGGATTGCAAGGGATAGCCGGGGTCCTGAGGCCGCATGGAGCCAGGTTTCAGTGATGGCTATAATGTCCAGGTCATGAGTAGTGATAAGATTGGCCATGTCAAGGGCATGGGCAGAGAGAGACCTGGAATTAATCAATGCTGCTTTGATACTTGTTGAAGGTTGCGAGGTGGGAGGTAGGGTACACGAGTCAGGGGTGGGGTCCAACAAAGGTGTGTTTGTAGAGGGTGTGGGAGCATAGTATTGGGTGGCTGCTGTGAGCTTGATGTCGGTTGATTTGGCTTACTGGGCATTGGTAGAGCGGTGGTAGGAGAAGTGAGGCGGTCTGGACCCTAGTCTAGAGTTTCTCAGTGCAACAGTACAAGGTTGGTTAGGTGTAGGCTTCCTGGCGAAGTGTTGTAGCCAGAGAGCCGGATGGTTGAGGTAAGGGTTAGCCAGAGGGGCGTCCATGGTTGAGTAGGAAGGTAGTTGATGGTGTACATTGTCAGGGGTACCAATGAGGCGTTGTACGTGCACGGTAGAGTGCGTGTTAAATATATGTTGTGAGGCGCAGAAGGATGACAGTACGGTGTGCGTGTAGTTCTGTGATGGTGCTACTGAGGCTACTATGGGAGTTTTAATGCAAGATAGTGCTGAGTCTAGATGTGCTAAAAGATTGATTAGGAGGCTGAAGGCAAGTTGACGGTAGGTGAGTGCTGCACTCTGGAAATGCATAGTAGCGGGAGAGTAGGCAACAGGTTGTAAGTCGCTCATGATGGGTGCACCAGAGAGTGCAATGCAGTGTCAAATTCAAAAATGCAATGCAAATGGTCAACATAGCGGTTCTGGGCAATCGCACAGTGGGCGTACTGCAGGCAGATAACCATACAGTGCTGTAAGGAATTCACTGGTAATGCGAAAAGGTCACAGCCGATCTAGGCGGCGGGGCAATCACTTAGTGTGCGATCCGCAGGCACGTAATGAAGCAATGCCGTAGGTGGCCGTCTAACGACCCAAACTCAAGAGTGAGTTTACTAGTTTGAAAAGCATACACTGGCTATAGAGGATTTAGAGGGATACACAATCCATGCTATGGACTTGCGAGACAATAAACATCAGGTTAGGCACAAAGCGCTGTATGGAAAGATAAAGAAGGCATTTATAGTGTGAGAGGATACAGAAGTCCAGTTTCAGGCAGTGCATATAGCTTGCATACGTTAATGCGGAAGCCACAGTCAGCTTGGGAGCTGTGAGGGAAAGGCCCTGGCAGAGTGGGCTAGTACTGTAGTACAGCAAACTGGATACACCAGACTATGCTTGGGACACAAGTGGGTTATGGTTACATTGTCATGGGGATATGAATAGACACGCTGGGTTCAGAGGACAGTAAAATGCAGGACATTACAATGCAATCGAGTCAGCGTGGGTTGCAAAGTACAGTATTGTGGGAACCGGTGCATTCAATTACAGATGGTAGGCACGATAGTACACAATGCGCACAAGTGCGTGCGGAGCTTACCCGCTAATCGAGGTCACAATGATGAGGCGAAGCTACGGGCTATGAGCGTGATCTAGAAGGGCTCTTTAGATGGGGTGGGGGTAGAAATGGGCAGGGGTTCCGGCCTTGGCTTCAGGCAGATCTCAGGACAGGTCCTAGCCTTACACTCATGGGCCTTCCAAGGAGTGGGCCGGCTCGTGCCTACCGGCAGCGGATTGGCAGAGATGAAGGATGAAGCAGCCAATCGCGTTGTAGCGACGCCGAGAAACGAAGCTAGGCTGCGGATGCAGCCAGAAAGTGTCGGTCGGCCATCTTGGTCTGGTCCGGGACACGTGGTGTGCGATGGTTTCGGGCTGCACACAGGCCGATTGCAAGGTGCAAATGCAATGGTATGGGAGGTGCTGCCAAATGGCTTGAGGCGTTCTAATACGCTAGGGATTACCGTGCAAATCGCACTAAGAATAATCTCCAGCAATTGAACTCATATGGAATGAGGTGAAGCCCGCTGGCTTACCACAGTATGGTTGAAGAAGCTGCAGGATGCAGAAGCACTGCTCCAGTAGTGTAGGGGAGCTCCTGCTCCTTCACTAGCCTCCCGGTCAAGATTGCAGCTCGCCCTGCATTCCTCTCTCGTCCTCGGTGCTCTCTTCAATCTCTTTTTCTGTGTTCACAAGTGCTAATGGAGAAAAAGTGCAGCAGTAATCATCTGCTTCACTAGTGCCAAAGGCATGTGTGGGAGTGCTATGCAAGAATGTCTTTCTTTTTCAAATAATTGCAAACCAGAAATAATCGGGGTTAAGCTTTTACTTAAGCATTCAATATCCTGTCTGGCAAAGACCCCTTCTATGTTTAAACTTTATATTTAAAAAAAGACCATTCCATTCCTAAAATGTAAGTTGTTACATAATGCATAATTACAGTATTGGTACTGTAAAACACTGCATCATCTCTCGAGTAAAGTTTAGGTTAGTGTTCTAAATTTCATAGTGTCAACTACAAATCATTTTGTTGGGGAAGATGCATCATATTGGTGTCCGGACATTTCGTTGAAAGACATTTCGTCGAAAGCCATTTGGTCGACGGAATTTGGTTTTTCGACCAAATGGTTTCGACCAAATGTCCTGTCGACCATTTGTTTTCGACGAAATGTCTGGTAGCCATCATATTGACAAGTGAACACTTTTGAAAATGTACATGATCACATGATTAAATGCTTTTGATGGCAAACCTAGTTCCGTAAACGGCAGGCTGAATACATCTTGCAACTGATGCTCCCATGAGCTAACCCATACTCCTTGACATTCTATCTAATCGCCCTGTTGCTTACATAACGAATACACTATGCAAACTAGATGCGTATGCAAAGTAGTGATCAATAGTTCCATCCAGTCTGTACCTCTACAGATCTACTTCAATACCAAACACTGTAGTTGGCCTCCTGAGCTCGCTTTGCTTTATGATTATATCATATATGGCAACTTGCAGGAGACAGCTGGCCAAACTGTTTTCAGAGCCTTTTTATCTTATGTTTTTGTGTCCATTGATGCAGCTAACCTTCTACGTTTTACAGACACTCATCCAAGGCTCGCAAAGTCTTTTCGCCCACTCGCATAGTCAAGTGGATTTTATGAAGGGCGAGAGAGGTTTGAAACTTTTATTTAACATTTACTTTGCAGTAAATATCAAATAAAATGTCAAAGGTTTTACTGGGCATAGCGCTATCTGGGTGGCAGCAGTGTTCTGAACATAAAGTGGGTTTGTAGTGACATGCACCGTTTTACAGAAATTACATTTTAAATTTGTTATCCTGCGCTGCTTTGGCTAGAGTGCATTTCTCTTAGGTTGAATAAGTAAACTAAGTTACCCGACCTGCAGGTCTTGCTGAAGACTTTGCAAGGCCTGGCTCCTATCAATAATTCCAGCGGTATGCAAAACTGCTGTATTTTTGCTCATTTCATTGGGCACAAATAACTTCTGGTGACATTAAAAATATTAGTAAAAAATGTGGACAAAATTGCTAATCAAATGGGTCTGTTTGCTAATCAAAAAAGATTTAATCAGCAAACTCTGCTAATCAATTTTAGAAACCTAATTTATGCCTTGAGATAACCCATCAAAGGAGAAGCAAATAGAAAATCTAAAAAGGCTCCCTATCTCACAAATAACTGAAGAATAACGAGTAGATCTCGAGGGAGAAATAGGGTAGAGGAAGTTCAACAAGCCATAAGGGAATTGCCAAAAAATGAAGCGCCAGATCCTGATGGATACACGGCGATCTTCTGCAAGAAATATAGTAGTATTCTGTCCCAACTTCTCACAAAACTGTATAATACATTCCAAACAAACAAAAACATCACGCCATCAATGAAACAAGCAGAGCTAATGGTGTTCCATAAACAAGGCAAAGACCTGGCAATACCAGGATCATACAGACCAATAGCGCTGATAAATCTAAATGCCAAAATATACACTAAAAACGTGCTAATAGACTAATGCACCTCTTACCGAAAAATAATAGACCAAGACCAATAAATACGACTTCAGTCCAGCCAGGCAAACCTTTGAAAATATTCGCAGAATCTGTCGCCTCATAGAAAAAACGGGAATAACGCACAACCCAGCGATCCTTGTTTCACTCGATGCAGAAAAAGCATTCGACAGGGTTGAGTGGACTATGCTATTTAGAACGATAAAACAAATGGGGTTTGGGAGGAAATATATTAACATGAGAAGAGCAAACTATGCAACGCCATCATTGCACATAGCGTTCAATGTCATCGTGACGGACAAAGTTAACATGGGAAGGGGAACTAAACAAGGCTCCACTCTACTCTACGCCATATACTTAGATTCGCTATTATCAAGGATAAGAGAATAAACCATAAACCAATCTGTAGGGAGTAGAAATGGCAGGGGAATCCCATAAAATCATAGCATTCGCAGATTATATGATAGTTGCCCTATCGCACCCGCAACAATCATTACCGACCCTACTGAAAGAATTAGAAGACTTCGGGGATATCTCAAGACTAAAAATAAACAAACAAAAATCAGAAATGCTGAACCTATTTGAAAACCTGGAAATAATAAATAGATTAGAGCGGACGACACAACTAAAACAGGCTAAAGAGGGCGTTAAATACCTAGGCATAACCCTCACAAAAAAAGTAGATTGGTTATTCAGAGCAAACTATCCCTACCTACTAAAACATCAGAACAGATATGACAAAAAGGAACCTGTTAATTGTAAAATGGGAGGGATGCCTGACGAAAATAAAAATGGTGACGCTGCCAAGAGTACTGTACTACTTCCAAGCGCTACCAATCAAAGTCCGAAAATCTTTCTTTAACTCCCTGAATAAAGCAGTAAACGCCTACATATGAAAGAAGGGTAGCAATGACGAGGAATCGCCCAAAATGACCAGACAAAATCATTGAATGCGTGATTTGGCTGAATTTCAGCCGTTCTAAAATTACGAACCGCAGAAAAGTTCGACCAGATCACGATCACGCATTCGGTGCTGAGGTTTGCGGGGGTGTCCCCCCGCACCGTTGCTCCCTATATTGTGAGTAGGGGTTGCAGGGTTGTATCCCACAGCCATCCAAAAAAAAGGGCTGTGGGGCTGTCCCCACTCCCTTGCTCACTATATTGTGGGCGTGGGTGTCCCCCGCAGCCATCCAAAAAAAGGGCTGTGGGGGTGTCCCCCACACCCTTGCTCACTATATTGTGAGCAGGGATTGCCCCCGCAGCTGTCCCGGGGGGAGGGGCGAAAGAAAAGGACCCTGCAGCGTCGGTACCCGATCACGGAAAAAATACAGCACTGGTTGAATAAAATATGCAACTTTGTGGCGCTGGAATAGGTAAAATACAAAATTCAAGGAGACCAAAGGAGATTCAAGAAGGAATGGGGCCCAGTTTTGTCTTATCTAAAAAAGTGACTACATGCCACAATGGTTCCCCACACAAAATAAGAATACTGGATATCCTATGCACCCAATCAAACAAAGCAACAGACAAAACCTCTGGTGGGGAGGGGGTTTGGGGGGTGCATTATTATTTATATGGTTAATGTTTCATGTATGCCAAATTGAATTCAAATATTTTATTTAAAAAAGGTATTAGTAGTGCTCCTGTCTGCTTGGCCTGCCTTTGAGGGCCTTAGTGAATTTTAAGACTGCCCTGTACCTTTTTCCAAAGACATTTTTTGAATGATATTGCTGCTCAAATGTCGTTTCTCTTACCCCTTTCTACAAGATCCAGAGTGCACTTTTCAAGTCTGCATTCTCTTCAGCCTTTCCAACAAGGTGGATGTTTCGTGTTTTTAGCTGTTCATTTGTAGTTTGAATAAAGGCCCTATTTTTGGACAACTTCGATTGGACAATCCTTTAGTTTGGATTAATTGTACTAAGGCTATTTGGGTTGCTACTTTTACAAGCTCACATTCGCTTCTAAAGAGTATAGCCTATCCTCGGCCCACACTACCAAAAGCGGGGAAAGAGGTATACTGTGAAGGTTGTTTATTGTTAACCTTTTTATTGGGATCACTCACTGCTCTAGATAAGATTTGGAAGTGGGAGTATTTTACTCCCTCTTTTTTAAAGTTGGGAGAAGAATGACTTTTAGGGAGTAAAAATGTAAGTCCAATTCCCAATGTGAGCGTTTTATAAGCGAGTAAAAAAGTTTTAACTGAAAAATTGAAATGTTCTTGTAACATTTATTTCTTTGCACCTAGTTATTCATGTTCATTAAAAGATGCATGTTTAGAGGCTAATCGGCCAATTATAATAGTAGTTTCTTCCTGTGGTACTACTTGCACGACTGCTCCAAACATATCCATGGAGCTGTGAGGGTGAAAGCTGGGGCGCAAGATTCTACATGTCTTTTTTCCCATTTTCTGGTGAGAGTATTTTTACTCCTTATTTTTATTTTTTTGGGAGTATTTGCCAATTTTTAGTGAGTAAAAATGGCCGACACACCCCTTATCTGTAGGGCTGTGTTCACTGTTGGTGTAGAAATAGTGTAAGGCTGAGTAGGCGTTTTAGCTCCTGCAGAGGATCAGTCGTTAACACCGGCGCCCGGCTGTTGGGATCTGGTGCACAGTTCGCTTAAATTGAGGCTAATCTGTGCATGAATTTTGAACTAGGGAGGGGTTAGTGCAGGGCTCAAGTCGAGGGTACACGCGGGGGGATGGAGTCTACCCACTTTATTCAGAGGGTGGACTCAGTCCCCCCACCTAAAATGAGAAACATTGAATGACCTCTTTGAATTTATGAATTAAAGGTGACCTCGGGAACAAACCGCACTCGTCAGGTTTGTAGGCTGGAGACTTCGCCACTTCACTATATAACCTGATGAAAAGTAACAACCAACTAAAGGTGAAATGTTGCATTTCAGTACTGCAAGTCCCAAGGAAAACATTTGTATTGGTTCTTGGAGTTTAAAACATGCACACCTTTTAATGTTTTCAAAAACCCTATTAGAGGAAAATATCCTCTCTTGGTTTTGTGTGTGGGTTGATTTTATGAAAGGCAAATGCCATTTGTCCCGTGCAATTTGGGGGGTTATGCAAAGCCAATTTAATGAAATGTGTATATTTCACCTTGATATGCACATTTTTGGTGACGTCGCATCCAATTGCGTTTGTTGAGGAGTCCCCCCACTTTCATTTTTAGGAGTTGATCCCTGGGTTAGTGTACGCTTTGGACTACAGAATGCACACTCTGTGTTTTTGCCAGCTATATGTTGCATGCATGGATTAAGAAGCTGAAATTACAAATTACTTTCCAGTAGTTGGTCTGAATCATTAAGAAGTACTAATTCAGTCTATAGAGGTTGCACATAACTGACTTACTTTAAAAACAGACGGCTAAAGGGTGAGTTTGGGTTACTATCAGTAACCTATTTGTAATAAAATAGATTTTTTCATGTATAAATCTGTATTAAATCAGACTGGTTAATGCCAATATGAAACAAAAGTATTAGTTCATCAAAACAGTTGGCGTCCTAGTGGCATTGTCTCTTTGATTGCTATTTATATTGTACCATGATGGGTTTAAATGTTTTCACCCACAAATTTAGCCCCTTGTCAATCCCATGTTTTCTTCTTTTTTTTTTTTTTTCTTTTTAAATGTATGTATTTCTTTTTTAACTTAGCGGAAAATGAAGGTCTTCTCGGAGGCTCATAAAACAGTTTTTGTGGTGGATCACTGCCCCTATATGGCAGAATCTTGCAGGCAACATGTGGAGTTCGACATGCTCACCAAGAACCGGACACAGGGAATTATACCTCTGGCCCCCATCTCTAAATCGCTCTGGACTTGTGCTGTGGAATCGTCCATGGAGTACTGCAGAATTATGTATGATATATTTCCTTTTAAGAAGCAGGTATGGACTCGCGTTCCCCGAGCATGACATTTTGACATTGTTTCTGGTGAGACTGTGGTTGTACAATCTAGAATGTAATGTAGATTTGTAGTGTTTTCAGTGTAACTAGAGCCTTTAAGCACTACACCTTTGTTTGTATTGGTTTGTGTCACACTTGTTTCATTTACGTTGCCTGCCATGTGATTTTTAAAATAGGATGTTGTGAGATAGAGCTTTAGATTTCTAGGCCTGTGTCTAGACATACACGCAAATTTATGCAGCGACTCGTAACATAGGGGAAAAAAAATCCTTTCACGTTTTCCTTTTTTACTTTTGTTTTCTTTTTTTTTTTAAATACATTTTAATTACGGTTTCTAAAATAAAAAGACAATACATCTGTTTTCCTCTACATTTGATATCGAAAATTCATCAAATCTGACAAGCGACTGACCTGGTCAGATGTAAAAACTCATACAAAATTTGGCAAGTTGTATAATCCTTTTGATGTCCAAAATCAAGGCTGAAAAATGTTTTTTCTGCCTTGGGGTTTTCCATACACCCACAAAAACATACACAGCACAAAATGGTCCACTTCAGTGTTTGGCATTGACCTAGTCCTCACGCTGAACTGGTGTACATTGATAACGGATCACAAATCTGGTCATCCAAACTCGACAAATAACTTAGTTTAAAAAAAGGCATAGTATATATAGCTGTCCACATGCAGCAAGAGCATTGTGGAAATCCTACACGCTTTTTCAGGGATCAAAATAAATAAAGATTTGTTGAGCAGGAGCCAAAAGCAAATCCTGGGTTTTCTGCATAACCCAGTAAACGGAAGCTACTCTGGGGAAGCAGGAGGGAGTGCATCGCGGATTGCAACTCTAGCTTACACAATACATGTTAAACTATGACCTGTCGTCCGTTATATATGACCCTGTGTGGTTTACACTTCTTCTAGGATTCTCATAATTTTCTTTTAGGCACATTCCCAAACACTAAGAATGAATGTGACGGAGGTATGTTTCTATGGCACCAAATCGTCTGGCAATTCAAAACTAGCTCTTTGCAGCTGTTGGTGTCTATCTAGGCTGGGAGTAGGAGCTAAATAGCTCATGACAATTTTGAACCCTGCTTTTACATATAATGCGTGCAAATAACTGCCCATTACCAGTGTGTTATTAAATTTAGCAAAATAGCGTATACTCCAGGCAACTGCATACAAGATAGGATCACACTATGAACAACAATACATACAAAAAACATGTGTAATGTAATTCATCACAATAGCCATAGTTGGCAAGCACTGACTCCACTCCTCCATCAGTATATTGGTACACACACTTCACAAGGAGCCACAGACAGCACAAGAGCTACAGACGACCGACACAAACAAAATGCACATGCCATACACCCATACTAATTACACAGGTCTAGAGTGACCAAGCGTTGTGTTCGCAAATGAGGCATGCCAACATAAAGGCACACCCTCACCAACAATAACCCACATGGCGCAAATTGAGGCACCCCTTTTGGTGCATAATATGATGGACAGCAGAAGGTAGGCCATCAGCAGTGTTGTGGACTCA
The DNA here is from genome assembly GCF_040938575.1 of Ambystoma mexicanum. Taxonomy (NCBI): domain Eukaryota; kingdom Metazoa; phylum Chordata; class Amphibia; order Caudata; family Ambystomatidae; genus Ambystoma; species Ambystoma mexicanum. The sequence goes on along the minus strand of NC_090936.1, from coordinate 96,946,087 downwards.
GTTTTTAATATTGAACAGTACAATGGCCATAAGCTATACGCCAGAACAATACACATAGCATGTGCACAGAATTTGTATGCGTGTAATGTCGGAAAACAATGGAGACCTCTAAACCCAGATAAAGGCCACAGCCAACATGCTGTCACAACAAGACCATCAGAAGGCACCAAATTGCATTCAAAATGAACAGTGAAACACTACAATAAAAAACACTCTTTCCAAAGCTACCACAATGTACTGTTTACAACTGTTGGCAATTTCAATGTTGAGGGACAAACACTCAGTACAAATTATGTAATTCCCTTATAGTCCATCCGGTATCTGTACACATGATCGAATGGAAAAATTCGTAAGGAGAAATTACCAAATTGTTTTACCTACATTTTTCAAAAGTTTGGTTTGTTTTTGTACAAATATAGGTGTCGGGTGGGGAAGGGTATTAGTTAAGGTAGGTGGTTGAGGGTGGATTGCGGGTGTGGGGAATCCCCCCACATTATTAAAAAAAAACAAAAAAAATCGGTCATTTTTCCTATGATCTTTTTCTTTTTTTTTTTTTTCCTTTCGATCATTTTATGGACATCTCAGATTTACCCTTAACTCTGACTTCACCATAACTTTTTTCATATATTAAGTCGCTCACATCCATGCATGTTAGAGTGAGTATACATTGACCTAAAGTGTGGTGGAATGCTATGGTAGACTAGGACAATGGGAAAGCCAGCTACCAAAGTATAATGTGCACATATATATATGCAATTCCTCCTCTTCAGTGTAACTCTGTTCCATGTTCAAATTATCTTTCAAGGCACTGTATATGATATGGGGCATCAACAGAAAACAAAGGAGTCATAAGTGGAGCTTGTCACTCTTAACTGCGTGTTGAGTTGTATGTATTGTTTTAACTGAGCATGTGCCTTGCCAAACGGCTGAAGGCGCTCTGTGCAATAAATCAGATGTCGGGAAGGAATGGGTTAACTTCAATGAGTAGGGAATTGTGCCATAAACAATAAAGGACTCTTTGCGAAAGGTGCACAGATGGGGAAAATGCAAGATGTCTTCAAGGTCTATAGAGCTTCCCTAGTTTCCTAATCCATTATACAGTCTCTGGGATGGAGAGATATAGTGCTGAGCCCACTTCTTGACTTGCACAGCCTTAGGGATGTAACTCTCAGCTTGCTTCTTGACTCCTCTTACTGGTAATCTCCTACCCCCTTCCCCCCACACCCTCCCTTGCCTTAGGGGGTGTGTCAGGCACAGATATTCTCAGCCTCTAGCTATGGGGTGCTCTCCTGGGTTTGCATCAGTACCTTCAACATGATTTTAGCAGGCAGTATCTCTTCCCTCTTGCTTAAGGGTTTTGTAAACCTGTGATTTTGTAATCCACTAGGCCTGATTCGCCTTCCTAGACCAAAGTTTCCTGGTCAGTGCTTGATTCTGTAAGTGTGTTGGCTCTCTTGTGCTCTGGTCTCTCCCAGTGTCTGAGATCTGGCCCTAAGGAAGTTGTTTGCCATTTCTCTCTGTTCTCCCTGAGTGTCTGACTCTCTCTTTGCCCCCCCCCCACCCACCGTCTCCTCTCTCCTCTCTTTGCAGCCTAGTCTGTGACTGACCTCCAGGGCTTTGTTATTTTATAGTGCTTCTGATTATTTGGTCTAGTCTGCAATTATTCTGATTGGGGTTTTCCCGTGTTTGCAACCCAGATGTTTTCATCATTCTATTGGTTCCCTGATGAGTATTTCCCTGTTAGAAGTTCATCACAATTAGCATTGTGGTGGCTGAAGGTTCAACATACCTACCTGCCATTTTGATGTCAGCTGGAAGTTGTGGATCAGCCACGAGGATCGATGTATTCCTGGTGTCTAACTAGCTGTCTGCGGCTGCTTGGAGAATCTGCAAGAAACACTGCCCCCAGTGTGCGTTTGCACAGGAAGGAGCAGCATCTCCCCTGGAGGCGCTGCAAACCTCTCCTTCCGCAACTACAGCGTCTCTCAGATTGGGCCCTTGATGAGAACCTATGTGGGCATGGTAAATCACTCACTAGTGTACGGTGGCTTGACATGCAGGTAGGTTCCTTTCCCCGAGGGACTACCCATTTGAACACTTTTCTTAAGTATTTGTTCAGATGACAAGAAACCTAAGGGTCTAGAATTTGGGTTATTTTTCCTAGGGCCCGGGTAGAGTGGCTGGTAACCCAGAAAATTAAAGGACACGTTGTGGAGGGTTTACCTGTGAACTCAGACTGTGGGATTGTGGACTGTGGGACTGTGAGAACCCCTACGAAGGGGTTCTCGGCTTTGGGGGACTGTGCAAAGGCCAGGACAATGATGAACTTGGTTCAGAGTTGGTCCTCTGGGAAATCTACTATATGCGTCCTCTAGATAGTGCTTCACATGGCTAGTGGGAATCCCTGGTCTCCAAAGCCATTCCAAGCCACAAGGGAGGTTTGCCTAGAATTGAAGTGTTTAAGTATACACTGATACATCAGTCACAAACATTTCTTCCTACTCCCCTTTGCATGCTATTCTTTCACTCTTTTATGATGCTAAATCTCAATATTTCCAATCTTTGATTACCCCTCAATCGTTTCTCCCCGTCAGCTAATTTCTTCTTTGTATACATTATTAGCTGTTCCTCCTGCTGAGCCTGCTCTTTATTCTTCCATTAACTCTGAGGATTTTGCATCCACTGATATTAGAACTTTCTTTGATGTGAATACTCCTTCTACTTCCAACGCCAATGCCTCTCACTTGCCTATTTACTGCTCTGTCTTCTTTGTCTTTGGTTATTAAATCTGATTTTGTGCCACTCATTGCCTAGTCTAATCCTTCGGCCGCTCTTTCTGATCTGCTTCCTTGATTAAATCTGCTTTTCCTTCTCTGTTGTCCTGTTTAGCTGTTATTTTCAATGCCTCTTTTCAATCTGCTGTAATTCCTGCCGCCTTTTATAAAAAGGCTACATGAAGTCCTCTTTCGAAAAAGCCCAACCTTGAATGTTTCGGATCTTTCCATTGGCCTTTCTCTCTTGTCTTCCTCATCTCTCAAATGTTTTTGAGCAGTTGGTTTATCAACAACCATTCAGTTATCTTGTCTTGCGCCAGTTGTTTCCACATTTCAATTGGGTTTCATCTGGGACAATCAATTTTGCTTGCACATTATTATAAACTTTCATTTTAGTCCTACTAGACTTGAATTGCATTCATTTTTTATAGTCTCACTATATTTCTGGTTCTTTTCTTTCATTACCCTCTTCTAATTTATCGAATGGCCCATTTGTAGTTTCTTGGAAGGGTCAATGTTCCTCTTCTAGGACTCTTTCATTCGGTGTACCTCGGAGTTCCATTTTAGGTCCTTTCCTTGTTTTCTCAGTATACCACACCCATTGCTTCTTTAGTTACTGTGTTTCGGTTCTCTACATGCCATTACGCTGACAATACCCACAATTTATTTTCTTTTACTTCTGTGCTTCATCAGCATTTATAAGCTGGTCTTCTTGCAGTTAGACAAGAATATCTAATCATTTTTTTTTATTCTTAATCCAATGAAAACTGAGATTCTTGTCTTTCCTGCTTCTGCTCCTAGATCCACCTCCTATGGCCATCACTTTTCCGGCTCCCTCTTCCTATTTCTTCTCACGGCCGTAACTTTGGTTTTTATTTTTAGCATGTTCTCCTGTCGGGACTAAATTGTGGCTGTTGCACATATCAGCTTTATTATATTTGGAAAATGTGAGTATTTACTTACTTTTTCTGGTACTAAATGACTTCATGCTCTTGTTCTCATCGCGTCTTAACTATTGCTGTTCTTTGTATGTAGGTGTACCCTGTTAGGTTACCCTGCCTCTTTGCTCTTTTCTACATTCTGCTGTTGCAGCTCCCTTTTGTCTTGATTATTCAACCTCTATTTCTCCTAATTTATCTCAACTCACATTGCACTCTATTCGCTCTTGCTTTCACTTCAGTTTCTTATGCATAGTATTCAAGTGCGTTTAAGCATTAGCCCCTGGCTGGACCAGCAATCTGATTTCCCTTAATAATCTCTCTTGCTTTCTTCACTCTGTCTCTCATTTTCTTCTCTATACTTCTTGTGCTTCTTCTATTTTGTTCTTATCGGCTGCTAGCTTCCGAATGTGGAATGCACTTCCTCTTCCTCATCTTCTTTATCTCTGTCAGGAAAAACACCCTAAAATCTTGAATTTCTTCATCTGGTAAACATGTTGCCTATTGTGACAAATCCAGGGAATTCCTCCCTTTTCCCCAAGGGACAGACACATCCTTTGAGACTAGTGAGGGGAGCCGCTATGCTTAACACCCCTTAGGGGAGAGGGCAAGAGGAATCACACTGGGTCTGACTCCCCCCCCCTCAGTGAATAAGGAGTCCTCAGAAAGGGGTTGTGCTTGTCCTTCCTTCCTTGAAACATCCAATGTGTCCGCTGGCTATAAGGGGATTCCAAGGAACGCCATCACAAGACGGAAGGTACTAGCTGTTCTGTGGAGCAGGGAGGAGGGTGAGAGGTCCGGGAAATACCCCACGTGTGGTGAGAATCCTGAAAGCCCTTGGAAGGGCAACCACCAGATGACCCCAAGAAGGGGTGAGGGACGCAATACCCGCCGGCGGGATAAAAGCCAGCCAACCACAGGAAGGGGTGAAACATACAAAGCCCCATGTCAAGGTGAGAAACCCAAGAACACTTTGCAGAGTGAAAGCATATTGGCCACAAGACTGAATTAGTAATCCGCAAACCCAACCCTGGGTGAAAGAAGCCATACTACAGAGTCAAGGACTTGCCATCCCAGCATTAAAGACAAAGAATGCTATCCACGAAAAACCAGAGCGTCATGGAAAACATTATTGTACGAACCTTGAACTATCCCGCCAAGCGCAAGCCTGGAAGACTATAGTTGGACGGTTCGGGGTTCGTCAGAAGCCAGCCACCACTTCAGCCATTGAAGGAACCACACTATAGAAGTCCGGTTCTGGACAACCTTATGTTAGACTTCTTGTATTAGTGGTAGGGTCAGTACTTAGATTAGGCGTTTGGGACAGAGGACGTTATTCTGTTTGTAGGACTTATGGACGAGCACCAGTTCTTCTTCTTTCTTTTTTTAGATGGGGCCAAGATCTGCATTATCACTCACTGTGGTTATAATAGGCCTTGTTCTTAAGTTCAATACAACTGTACTGTTTTGCCATGACTTCTTGTCCGCCTGCTGAATACTTGTGATTTTGAATGTCACTCTCTGACCATTTCCTTGTTCATCTTTAGCCATACCATATTGGTATTGATATTGGTTCCTCAATTTATTACTGTGGCTTTTACTACGATTTTATGAAGTGCTTGGATAAAGGTACTGTATAAATAATTTCAAATAAATACGTGCTCAATGCAACTCAAAGCTAATAATACTTAAGTTCCATAGCAACAACACTCTATATTCTCTACCAATTAATTAAACCACATGCCTCCACTAGGCAGACTGTGTAATTTGCCTTCAAGCCATCCACCGAAGCCCAGGGTGGCCATCCACCCAAGAACAAGTCAGTGGTCTGTGTTCGTGCTGGTAGAGGGACTCCCAGAACCCCCCCTTGTTTTGCATATTAAGTATCTTTGGGTATCACCCTAAGTTACCAGGGGAATCAAGACGTGGATCCCTTGCTCACTGTTCTTAGAGAGGCACATCTCCACCTCACTACTGAGGCCGAAACGCGTGTCTGGGGTTGCTGTTGGTACTCTTGTTCAGAGGAGAATTGCCTAGCATTTCGGTGCTGGACTGCCCTTGGGCAGGACAGAGACTGATATGCAGGGATATTTCTCCTCTGTGAAAGGGACAGTGAGCTAAAGACTTGGTTGAGACTCTCGCAGGGGTCATCCACCCAAGAACAGGTAAATGTGCCATGTTCGTGCCGGTAAAGGGACTCCCAGAACCCCCCTTGACCTACTGAATGGCCACTGCTTTGTAAAAAGGAACTTTTGTATCGAAGTGGTCCTGCGACGGATCAAGCTGAACCCTGTGCACATTTGAAAGTCTTCGATAAGTATGAAGTGAACTGCAATTGCCCCAAGCCCGGCAGAGGGAGACTACTTGAAAGTGGAAAAGGGATCTGAGCCCTGCGGGTATCCACGGTAAACCGTGAGTCACCTGAGAAGGAATCATTTTGGAGCCTTAAAATAAATGGTTCTGAGTGCGGAAGAGGGGGATCCATCGTAATAGAAAAGGGATCGGAGCCCGGCTGAGGGGGATCCAGAGAGAGACACACGAATCGCATAATTAAAACTCTCTGTTTTTGTTTTGCGCATCAGGCCCTCTGAGTCAAGAGACTTTGATGAGCAAAGAGACTTGAGCACACAAGGGTTTGATGCTGGAAATGGAACTGTATCTTTGTGTCGAGGAAGCCAGAGTTTGTGCTTGGCTCAAGTGAACTGCCTTGCCCCGTGCTGAAAACGTGGGGAAGGGAGGCCAGTGGCCCAAACATCCTGAATTATCATTTTGTAAACACTGCTTTCTTTTGCATCACATTCCCCCACACTATTAGTAAGTTAGCGGTAAGGATTGGCAATACGTTTTTAAGCATAGGCCCTTTTATTTTGCGAAGACTACACTAGGACTGCATTGATAATATTTGATGGTCGTAGCTTGCTCCCATCTGTAGATTTAGGCTTAGATAGGTGTTTTTCACCCCCTTTTGAAAGTTCAATGAACGCCCTTGAACTGTGGTCACTTGTGTCTGTCTTACTTTGATACCATGCCTTCCTTACATTCCCAAGTCTGGGGATTATCAGTAAGGATAATATCTTTCTATTGCCTAATTAACTAACTGAGCCAAAGACTCAAAAATTTGAATGGCAGGTGGGCCGTGAACATCTTTGCAGTGTGCTGTTTTGAATTGAAATCTGGGCAGCTTGGCATTCTCCATGAATAGCTTGAATTGATTAGTGTTTAGAGGCCACCTCTATGCACAAATGCACCTAGTCACTAACCAGATCAAATGCTTTCACCTGTCTCTCTCTAATCACATTTTCAACTTACAATAAAGTAACGTAAGTACTCTTATGTAGTGCCCCGCTGCTAATGATGGTGGCCTCGCTACACAAGGCTCTATAAAAGAAAGCGGGTTAGTGGGATAGTATGGAAGGCAGGAGCATGATCCTGTAGTATTGATGAGGCAGCTCAGCAGCACCCATTCCCACTGTGTCAGTCTGGATTCTTTTATGCTCAGAGTGTGGGACATGTGCAAAACCCCATGCACACTGCAGCCTGGTGGCTGCTGATATCTCCACCAACATGCTGACCATTGCAGAGCCAAGGAGAGAACCCTCTGTAAAACTCCATATCACCTCTACCCCACCCCACACTGCAATCTTCCAGGTCTATAGCTCTAACGCTATATGGCTTCTCCCATTTGGTTAGAGTAGTCCCAGGCAGCATAGTCCATGGTGAGGCATCATGGGTATCGTCATCCAGAACCTCTGGATAGCCACAGGTTGCAGACCCTTGTGTTAGACAGATAAAACAGCGTCACCACCATAAAACATCTACAAACGTATCAATACGTATGACTCTGGTGCTTCTGGACTGCACACATCATCAATACTTGATTTGTACGAGTCTCTCTACTCCCACTAGGCCTCCTTCTGCTCCCTTTCTCTTCCACAGCCTGAGGCAAAGAAACAGGCAAAATGGCACTGGGAGCTGGCTATATGATACCACTTCACATTGCATTACATCAATAAATGCGCAGGAACACCCCACTGGACAGCTATGACCATGATCTGCAGAGACAAACGTACATGTTTGGCTGCATCTCTGCCAAGTACGACCCTAGACTGGTCATCTTGCACCACTGCATGAGCCGCCCACGGAAGCTATTTGTAAAGGACATTTTAAGTAGATTTCATTATGCACAATTAATCAGGAGTTTGGGCAATATAATGGGGTTGCTCTCGTATCTTTCAATTTCTTGGGTAAACATTTTGGCCATGCATATAGATATTTACCCTTTTGATGACATTTCCATGGCCGCTTTAATGAGTAACGGAAACTCCTATAGAGTCATAGCGGAATGTCCTCCTCGTTCGCTACAGAAGTTCTCTAATCCTAATTTCCATTTCGAATGAGTGAGAAACTAAATCACCTAACGGGCATCTGAAAGATGAGGCCATTAGACAGATGATAAAATCCATCTATACTTTTATACAGGGCATTCCTCTCCTGAACATGTACTTTAAAAAAGTAATCCTTTATGCAGAATATTGTGAAACGGTCTACTATTGATCTCATAGTTTTTAAATGAGTATGCATTCTGCCTAGATAATTGCCGAAAAGAATGTCCTTCAAAGCTTTGCTAGATGTCAAATGTTTGCTGTTTTGTTGCTTGGCTAAAATAACAAGCACTTATCATTTTGATTTCTAGGTGAACTTCATTGTCAGTGATTCTGGCTCGCACATTTTAAATTCCTGGGTACAAGAAGAGCAAAGCTTGCAAGAGGTATGATCTGTATTTCATTTTTTACAGTAAGTTGCAGTTTTGCTGTAATGCTTTTGTAAGTTTGCCTACTGATAAACGCAATCAAAATTGGGAACCACTTGGAGCTAATGGCTTCCCAAGTGAATTCTACAAAGAGTTCTGAACATTTCCAGCCTTCTGTAAAATGGCGAGTGACTTCTATTGAACAGTACCTCTTCATAGATCTTTATAAACATGTGCACATTATTGTTTTCACCAAGAAGGGTAGGGCCCCTTAGCCTGCGCAAGTGGCTCTTATCCTTAACTAATTGCAACGTCAATTTATTATCAAGAATTTGGAGCATCAGATTGGAAACCATCATGACGTAGCTAATGTATAAGAAACAGGTTAGCCATGTATTCTGTGACGAATCTACTCACTCAGGGAAAAGACAGCCTGTCATTGCTATGGGTCGCTGCATGACAGAGCCTGTGCACACTTTCAAAAATCACACAGAATGAGGAGTTAAGGGTGGGCTGATGGCCCATTGCGATAATTCTCAAAGTCCCAAATCATTCTTGCATAGTCAAGGGAGAGGAAGGGGGAAAGAGGCAGGGGGAGGGGAGAAGAACGTGGAAGGGTGGGGAGAGGAACAAAAAAATTGTGTCTCAAGCAAAGTCGATCAAGGATGCATTTTGCGAACAGGTCTCGAAACGATGACTGGAACATTAATTGCGTGCTGAGAAATTAAGTCTCAGATCCCACTTCACGACAAATAAAGGCATTAAGAGCCAAAAGAGAATTTGTGTGTATTGGCTATAGATAGAGAACATTTATCTTTTAATGCACTCTGCAAAATGTACTACATTAAGGCCATGTCTGAACTTTTTTGAGATAACCAACCCTGATCTGTTTTTTTATTTTTGTCATTTTTGTAATGCCCAGACTCAAGGGTATCACTGTGTTTAGTACTGAAGCAAATACATCACATGAGATCAAACAAAGGCAAGGAATGACAACAGTTGTTACTCGTATTTGTCAAAGATCCAGGTCTTGTACGTAAGTACGTCTTTTCAAAATTGAAGTATAGCTGAGGTTTAGTTCATTAGTAACAAGAAAGTGTATTCCCAGTCTACCATTTAAATATCAAAGTATACTGCACTTTGGGAATCAGTACAAATCGATACTAATAATCATTTCAGAAGGAAAATCCAAATGCACAAGAAATTAAGTTTGAACAGTCTATTGCAAGGACTTCAAATTTTGAACTAAAAAACAAACCCTTACAATACGCGCTCGAAACGGAACACTAGATTTAGTAATAATCAAGACTGGAAAATTCCCAAGAGACACTCTGCGAATACTGGAAGCTTGGAGCTAAACGTGGCAGTGCAGACATGAGAGGATAACTCTGGGGCAACGTGCTAGCCTTTGGAAGCAAGACGACACGGAGCAACACAGGTTCGATCCCCGGGTCTCCGCTTAGAAACCTCTAGATATTAAGCATGTTATAAATAACCAATCATATCCCAGAAGGATTACAACAGACAAAAGCATAAAACCTGATGGAGGACATTAAACGATCCAAAAAGGAGACTGACTGAAGTTGTGGTAACCTCTTGGATCCTGTGAGAGTGATTGAAGGAGAACTGTCCAACTGGTCACTCGGTTACATGCATTTTCATTTAAAGATACTAAGGGAGGTAGAACAATGGTAACAGCCACACTAGAGAGTGGTTTTTAGACCTGCTCCAGATTTGAAAAGGCAAAATTGACCTACAGATTTTGTGATCCTTAATATAGACCCTATTGTATTGAAAGGTATTACAAAATGGTATCATTATATCTAACTACTTAGTGCTGGTAATGAATGATGCAGCATTTTATACATCTTACTCTTTTTATATTACAATGAGTTTTGTTATGCAAATATTGTATCAGTTAAAAACTGCTTTTCAGGGTCCAAGAAGAACCGAGTCCTCAGAGCTCTGGCCTCTGGTTTACACTTAAGGCCCATTTGGCGGTGAGACGAGGCTGACCTCCATGACAAATGGAGTGACAAACTTTAACTTTGTGGCCATTCTAAATGTGTCCCTGATTTGTTCTAATTCTTTCTTAAGTTCTAAAGCACTTAGAATTGATGTCACACTTGTTTGTAAGGCACCAGTTGGTCTCTCTTGGTACCTCCTGCTTTCAAGCTAGCCAAGCTCTCCTAGGCTAGAAGCAGGAGCTAAATAGCTCCCAGGAAATTCGAACGCTGCAGTATTTCTAGTCCCTATTTTTGTTCTTGGGGAGTATTTGGCTTGTTTTAGTTGGTGAAGGGGACTGGTACACAGTTATCTGTAGGGCTGTTGACATGCTTGGATTTTGAATATTAGGCCTTGTAAATAAACTCGACCTGGAATGGTGCTGTGATTGGAAAACATGCTGAACTCTATAGTTTGAAGTCATGATGACCAATTGTCATACTTTCTGCTCTTCCCCGCAGTTAATGGCCGCCTTGGCTGCCGTAGGACCTCCAAATCCACGCGCTGATCCAGAATGCTGCAGTATATTGCATGGCCTTGTAGCAGCAGTGGAGTCCCTCTGCAAAATTACAGACTACCAGCACGAAGCCCGTACAATGTTGATGGAAAATGCTGAACGTGTTGGAAACCGAGGACGTATCATTTGTCTCACGAATGCTAAAAGGTGCTTTTTTTTAATTTCATTTAAAATTCTTTTCCATTCATGGTTTGTTATAGTAGGCTGATTGTTTATACCCACAGTTTAACAATTTGTGTCCAACATCGAAAATTTAAATCCTCTATTTTTCGGATTTATTATTTTAGTCCTTTTACATATAAAAATGTCCTTTTTGCTAATGTCCTAATTGCTTGAACTTTTGAAAATATGCAGTGTTATTTACCCTATGTTGATTATGAATATAAGTCTTCATCAATGAGGTCTTAGAAGGACATGTGGCATGCCGTTCGCAATGGAGACCCATGCTACCTGATAACTGCAAGCAAGATGGCGGAGTGAGTCCCTGATGGCCTACCAATGTCAATCACTGGCCTGGGTGAGACAATTCAAATGCTTGTGTGGCCCTACAGAGATGAGAAGGGGCAGCTCCGGTATAGCCAGCCCAAAAGACGATAAACTGGTTTGACTTGCAAACCGGTCCCATGGTTTAAAGCCAAGGATTCATTTGAACACAAGATTGGGTGGGAGCCACAGAGCTAGTAACCCTCCTGATTGATGGGTGAAGTAAGACACACCTGGACTGAATGAACAATGTTCTTTGCCTTATATTGTGTTCCATCTTTACCTTCAGAATCATGTTTCTGTCAGATTAGATGACTCGCATGTTAGAAAAGTGCTATTATTCCTCTCTGCCTAGTCTGCTACTTGCTATGGCCAGATATTTCAATATTTTAGTAATCTGTTATTTCGGGGAATACTGTGGAAGTGATTTGAATGACCATTTGCCAGACCCATTCCACTTCTCCCTGAATTCTGATAATGCATTTGGCAGGGTCAGCTGGCGATTCTGGTGGAGGTTCTAAGGGATGTAAGCTTTGGATAGAGATGGATATGAACACAGTACTCCGACCCATTGGGGGAGCGTTCCGGTCAGTGGTTACATTCTGATATTTGTCAATTTAGAAGGGCAACAAGACAGGGGTTTCCCCCCCCCTATGCCCTTGTCGTCCCCCCTTGGAATGGCACCTTTTGCCGAAGCCATTGTGGAAAATGTGACAGGTGACAAAATATCCCAGGAACCTGTAGGGGTCAACTTTCCCACCACTGTGGGTGAGATTTCAGAAAGATGGTGAGAAGTGGGCAAAGTTGTTGCTGTAGAGGATGAAGAGGCTTACCACATTACAAGAAATATCCACCCTGGTGTATTATTTTGATTTCATATGCTCCCTGTTGGAGTCCCAGAAAGCAGCTTTACAGACTCAAATTCCTCTGGAATGTTAAAGAATCGCCTTTCAATCTCTGGTGCTTTCCAAGGAGGAGGTTGGGGGTTCCTATAAGTGGATCAGTCTTATATTGGGATGATGGTGGAACACAACAATGGGTCTTTTTGCAGAATAAGCTATTTGCTTAGTAACAGGGATGGGGGTGGTATTTATGGTACCCAACAGTTAGTGGCAGGTTTTTCGCAAAGGTCGATGTGAAATCTACAATTGTAAAGACACCATTTTAGCCACAACAAAACACTTTCTAAAGGATTGGTCCTGTTCAGTCTGACAACCCTTTAGTAAACCTGGTTAACCATATGCGCCTTTACAAGACAAATGTGCACGCTTATTCACCCGTGATTGTTAAGTTTTATTTCTTCAAAAGTACTGTCTGAAACAGCACTTAGAAATGCCCACCTTGGGTGAACAGTGTTACACTACTTGGGGTCCAGTCTGTACCGCACAAGGGTTTGTTAGAATTGTGAGCAGCCACGCCTAATCTAAGGATGGAGGAGGGCTGTAGTGAGGTACAAAGAATTGAAGCATAGTCCAAGAAAACGCTGATCCACTTAGAAGTTATCTAAAAAAAAAATGTTTTTATTGATTATATACGCCAAGGCACTTTGTTACAATTTTCAAGTCAAGTAAAGACTATAACAATAGAAGAACACTTGTAATATTATTTAGATCGCAAAGCACAGTTGCCACATTAGAATCGCTTTTTCAATAACAAATCACATAGTAATAGCATCTGAAACCTACACGCAAACTTTTCCTAACTAAGATAACTTTTAGTAACTTTGTTGCAGCCTGTCCTAAAGAGTCCAACCCTATCTTGTGAGAGTCTCGCAATGTTCAGGAAGGACACTGGACCACCAGTGACTAGGGGTTGAGCAAGAAAGGCGGGAAAACCGAGTACAAGGTTCAGAGTGGCGAGTCCAACAGGATCACTTCTGGGTTTGCACGGAAGTACACGCTAGGGTTTTACATGCCAAGGAAATTAGGATGTTTCCTTGAAAGATTTCTCCAAGGCCCAATGCCCTAAGGCAGGGTTAGAATACAATGGGTTGTCCACCCCAATGTAACTCTTTGGAGACCTGGAGAGGTGCGAGATACAAGCCATCTGCAGCCCCAGGATCACAGGATTAAGCAAGCGGACTCAAGGTAAGTGTACCAGGAGAAGGGCAGTACCTTCAAGTGAAGAAACTGTTGCTGCAGGACCGTTCTACTGGTTAGGCGACAGCCAGTCCAGTCACAGGTATCTCTGTCTTGTCGACAGAAGAAAGGGACTTCGCTGGATCTGGCGACAGCTCTTGTGCAGATGGATGCCTAGCAAAGTATCTTTGCGGTTCTGGCTTGTTGGTGCCTTTTTCAGGCTTGAATTGAAGGATAGTTGTTGTAGCGGTAGACTCTCCTTAGTTTCTTGGTCCTCGTCTCTGGTGAGGGGAGTTTGGGTTGCTGGCTTAAGTCACTGCAGGCTTACGAGGATGCCCACAAAGTTCCAGGCGAAACCATGCTTTAGGCGATGATGCACAGCGATGCAGCACGGGCCACTGGGTATTGATGAAGTGCAGGCCGTGGAGGTTGCAGTCCTTCCATAGATGGCGCAAATTGTAGTTTGTTTTGGGACTGGTTAGGCCCACCAGTCCAAGGGAGAAATTTGTTGTGTTCGGACCTTCCCTGTTGGAAGTGGAAGTCGGGACAGCAGTGGTTACTCAGCAGTCACTGGCAGTCGCTGGCGGCGTCCTTCTTGGTGGTTCTTCAGAACCTTCTGTTCCAGTGGTCTACTCTGAGTTTCAGCTCCAAGACCGTGGAATTCATCCAGGAACATCGACTGAGTCCACCAGTCGTTGACCCATGCACCATTCATACTTGGTGGGGGGGGGGGAGGAAGGTGGTGAGGGGGGGAAGGGGGAGAAGGTGGGGGGGGGCAGGAAGGTGGTGAGGGGGGGAAGGGGGGGAAGGTGGAGGGGGTTGACCAATAGGGACAGGCAGCCTCCAAGTCTGAGCTGGTTTCAGTCTGTCACACTGCAGGACAAAGGACAGGGATGTTTCGGTCACCTCACACATTTCCTGTCTTGCCAGTCACTTGGAGAAGCTTTGCGGTCTTATCTTGGGAAGCATGATGAAGACAAAGGGACCAGAGAATCCTCCCCCACGCAGAAAGGTAGGAGAATACATTAGAAAGGACAAGTCTTCTTGTTCAGGGCTTAAAGTACAGCCACCATTTTGGGTAAATGGTGTCTCTTGTGCCCCCTACCGCAGCTGCAAAGACAGCCTGCGACACAAGTCCCCAAAAAGTCGTGCAAAAAGGTAAACTGCCACCAGCTTGATCAGAGTGCTTGTCACAGTAACCAAAATGTTCTTGGAGAGGCGAGAAAAGGGATACAATGTCTCCCCTCAGCCCTCCACATAAGGCGTGGTGTGCTGATCTCTCAAAATAACACAGGTAGGATTAAGAGGATCCCCCTGCCCTGGTAACTACAAGAATTAGTCGGGAAAATGAAGAAACGCGTAAGGGGAAGCTCTGGGAGCTCCCAGCAACACTGCACAGAAAGTGATGCATGCTGCTTTAGTAAAATGTGGATGCCAGACACGTTGGAGGACAATAAAACTCCAAAAAGCAGTAAAAGGTGTTCCCAAAAGCAGAGTAAAAGTGGGTGTGGTAAAAGGTTCCCACTCACTAAGGAGAACTAGTCAAAAATCCAGGAGTCCAGCAAAATGTGCTGGGGGACTCACAGATGGAAAGAATTTCACACAAAAAGGGAAATCTTCTCTAACACTGTCTTTTTGTGAGAAGCAGTTTGCAACATGTACAAATAGAGAATCTACTGACTTTGAGAGGGGTTTATTATTGCAAATCTCTATGATGTGCTTCTTGTACGTCGCCCTGTTTGTGTATTTACGGGTATTGTACGTTTTGTCCGACTATAAAAGTCCGACCCCCACCAAAAGACCTAAAACAAACAACACGGAATGTACGGACTACCAAAAGTCCAAACTTTCTGTGGTGTGTGTTTTAGGTCTTTTGGTGGGGTCAGACTTGGGGCTGGGGGGTTGTCCCCCGCAACTCCTCGGTCACTAGAGTGAGCGGGGTTTGCGGGGGACAACCCCCCAGCCAAATGCAGGAAAATACTATATAGTATAGTGAGCAGGGTGTTGCGGGTGACACGCCCGCAGCACACCCAAAAAAATAAACGGGGGCTGCGGTGGTGGCCCCTGCAACACCCCGCTTGCTATACTTTATAGTGTAGTGAGCAGGGGTTGCGGGGGGAAACCCCTGCTGTTCCTGAAAAAGAAAAAAGAAAAGAACCATGCAGCGCCGGTTCCCGATCACGGAAGTGAAAGGGAACTGGCGCCGCAGGGACACAGCACGAAGGAAAGGTAAGTAGGGTTTGGTTATGTTGGGGGTGGGGGTGTGTTGGGGGTGTGTTGTGGGTGGTGGTGTGGGTATGTAGGGGTTTTGAATGCGTGTTTGCATGGGAAATGTGCGAACCTTTTGTGGTTCGCACATTTCTCATGCAAACCTTTCCGTCGCTGACCTTTCCGCGATGGAAAAATCACGCAGATCCTATTTATGTAGTGGGGTTTTGAAATCTGCGAAATTGCTGCTTCTGGGTTCAGTGAACCTGGGTTTTGGGGGTGGAGGGGAATGGGGGCAGGGAGAGTGGAGAGGAGATTCACACCTAAGCATGCAGTCAGCCGGGGGCACCTGGGCATATCATGAGTATTAATGATCAGTCTTATTTCAAACAATATAGATTTGATGTTTTATAGGCCAAAGTTTTACCACAAAAGCTTTAGAGAATAGGAAGGTATTTAGTGCCTTCCTGAACTTGAGGTGGCCTTCCTCAAGTCTCCAATTCTTCAGGAGGCTGTTCCGCATCTCATTGGCAGGCTGTGGAGTGTCTTCAGCACAGGGAAGATGTGTTTGTTTCTTTAACCCCAGCATCTTATGAGTTGTGCAGTTGTGAATGTCTGGTAAATGCATGATGATATTGGGGTATCTTTGTAGGTGCTGTAACAATAACCAAGTTGTGTGAGGACTATATTATGAAAGGGTTTATCTTGGGAGCTTTCCTCACTAATTTCAAAAATCAAATATTTTTGTTATATCCCGCTTCATGTCGGATTCCAGCCTCCAAGCGATGGACCGGGTATGGAACCTGTGATGCTCCATATTGTCTTGTTTACAAGACGTGGACCTTGCTCCTGAGCTAGCCTGCCAGCCTGATTTAAACTCCTTTTTATTGAAAGTAATATAAGCGTGACTAATCGGTCCTAAGTTAAAAGGTCCAGAGGTGTCCATGCATCCCTCAAACAATGTCAGTCTACCAGTGGTACCTAGCCATAACCATGAGCTACCTGCAGGTGCTCCATAGTGGGGAGCTGCACAGGTCCCCCTCAATCGCTAGGGCTGTGCCTTGCCTTGACTGACACTGTTTCTAACTCTGACGAACGCATCTGGCCAGAGTTATGTGGCCGGAAACCCCTCTGTGTTACTTGTTGGCAGTTTCAGGGAACTCTTTACCCCAGTCAGTGCTATGGGCAACGTTGGCATGGGGAGCTGCACAGGATTCGCCTGTACAATTGGAATCTTTTAACCCCTGCCACCCACAGGGTACTGCATTTTGTGGAGTGCGTCATAGCATTAGAAAAGGACCCACAAGACTACATCTGCAGGAATGTATCTCTCGGATGAAAAAGGGGAGAATGCTCACTTAAAGCAGATATCGACAGAAAGAACAAGAGTACAGAACACCTACATGCAGACCTAACCAAGCAGGCCTGAATATTCTCAGTCTGAGTAAGTGAAGAAATGCATGGCGCACCTGTGATGGAACCTAAGTAGCCAAATTTAGCACACACTCAAGGGTACCTGCCCGCCTTCCTGAAAATGGCGGGCCGGCATTTAAACTGTGGACATGAAGCATGGGGGCAAGCAAATGACTGAGCCCCTCCAGTCAATCAGTCTGAAGCAAGGTGGATCTAGAAAAGGCCAATCATCAAGTAGAAATGGAGGGTCTGTGAAGAACCCTATATGAGGCCTAAGGATCAGAAGGGACGAGGTCGTGAAGCAAGAGGTTTGAAAAGAGATTGCTGCAAAGTAGCAGCTGATAGCAGAGAATAAAGAGGAAGGGATTGCCAAGAGAAGCGGAGCAAGAGCGGAAGTGCAACACAGATGTCCCTGCACACTGAGGCTGCCAGTGGGCTGAAGCGCCTGCAGAGTAACCCAAGAGAAGAGACGTATGAAGGTGGCTGGAGGCAAGGGACAAGGCTGTGTGGACACACCACAAGCAAGCTTCCCAGAGTGGAACTCTATTGAGGGTCCTGATAAAGGCTACCAGTGGTTGTAATTCCATTGCCATTAGTGGAAAGGGTATTCTATCCCTTGGACTACAGTGGGTGGGGGAGGGGGGTTCCTTTGCAGATATTCCTTATGGTCACCTGGGTAACTAGGTAAATGGTTAAGCGCTTTGGATTAAGGCGCTATATAAATAAGACATCATTATCATTAACTAAATCCCCTGACCAGCATGAAGTGGGCCAGACACCATCCACTTGGTGGGGATTACAAATAGTGAGCAGGGTGCTATACCCTTACATAAAGAATGTGTGGCAAGACAGCAGCAAGGTCCTTTATACCTGCGACTGTAATCGGAAGTCAGACTGTGCTGTGTTTTGAAGAACCTGCGGGAGACCAGTATGCCCAGTCAATGGAAACCTGGACGCTTGGATGTGTCAATTATCCTGAAGCCTTGGACTGTGTGGGTGATCTTCACACGGTTGCAGGCAGACAACTGAACATGACGTAACATTTAGATTAAAACTACGTTTTATGAGCAAGAATTGATTGTGTTCCATTGGGGATGGGGACCCATGGCAGTTAAAAGGTTAATAGCTCTGTATAATCCTTATCCAGAGCTCTGTGTGAACAATCATTGTTTTAACTGTAGCTCGCCCCCCTTCCTTGCCCAGAGAGGCAAATCATTAAGGTCTGGGAACGGTATTCCAATTTTTTTCTGTTTACCATTCCTCTACTTTTTTCAGCCATATTCACCGTTCTTTAAAGAGGATTTCTCCATTCATGTCCCTGAGCAAGTGTAAAGTTGTAATAGGAGCCTTAGATACTAGTCCCTTAGACTAATGCAATGCCCCCGCTGCGAGACCTTGTGACATGTTGCACTAGGCTTCCTTGCCTTCTCCCCTGCCAAGACCTCAGTTGCACTACTTTTTTCGGTACACTTCTACCACTGGGGAGAGTGCTCCATTGGTGCCAGAACAAAGTCACTGCCAGCCATTGCAACTAAGGAAAGCAGACCGGCAAACCATTCCCATACTATTACTTCAATGAAACAGAAACCCCATGGATGCCAGTATTCTAGAATTACTGGTATAAGCCTAAATGCTCAATTATTGACTGTACCACTGAAATACCAGCCAGATACAAACACTAGCTCCCTTCGTCTATAATCTATAAAACATAGTCTGTGGGCATTTAGAGGAAACACAAATTCACATAAAATAACTACTTGGAAGAGAAACTGAAGAAAGGAGAAAGCGGGAGGAGGCGGTTGTCCTTCCAGAGAGCAGAAGCGAGAAGGACAGAAAGGTTAAATTATGTTACTGCTGCGGTGTGAGAGGGCTAGTCCGGGGAAAGAAGAGGAAAGCTGGACTGTCGTTCAGATGTATTATCTGCAAGTCTACCTGGACAGTTCTATTCCTTGAGGGTTGATTGAAAATTGATGGCATTTCTCTTCACACAAGATCAACTACAGATTTTTTATTTACATTTTTTAATATCTATTGGCCATTGTTTGCTATGTTTTCATTGGTTCTACAAGGCACATACTTCAAATCCGGTTGTGTTTTTCACTGCAGAGGAAGTGTGTTCCTGGGTAGCTTATCAGACCCTGAAGTCTTGGATGATTTCACTGCTCCCTTTTCATAACCGGCTGTAATAGCTATGACATTTTGGCCGATCTATTTGAATGTGGCATAATATACCCCATTTGGCTCTATTTTTTTAATTCAACTTTCTTGGGGAAGTTCACACCCAAGTTGCTTTTTTCGACTGGGCACGTTTTCACAATTCCAGTGGTTTGGGTGAAATGACACAAGCGGGTAATTGGGACCCAATTATGGCTGAGGGTGAAATGACACAAGTGGGTAATTGGGACTCAATTGTGGCAACAAGTCCCAATCATTTTGGGCCTTAAATCTTGCCCTCTTGCTAGCAGTCTGCGCTGGAAAAGCTTGCACTTAATATCAAATGATTTTGATCCTTAGCCTGCTAGTTTGCCTTATCGTAGCCAATCCACTAACTTGCCAGAGTACTGGCTGTATGGAAAAGTCCTAAGTCACATTACCACGGTGCACACTGAAATGCCACCAATGCACTGTTCCAGTGTACTTTTCAACAATGCACTGTATAATTGGGGGGCATGTTAGTGTAGCCCTTTAAGTTGGTAATTGGAAAAGGTGTCCTGCTTAATGCTGGCTAAAATCATTGTTTTATTTCTTTTTTAGTGACAGCCATGTGCGGATGTTAGAGGACTGTGTTAACGAGACGATCCTTGAGCATAATAAGCTTGCGGCTGGTTCTGATCAGTAAGTGTTCAGATCACTTAAACTGTTTAAAAGTGTTGTTTGGCATACCCGAAGCTCTTTTGAATGTAGTTTAATTCAAGTTCCACTGGCCGTCCATGTAAATTCCCTTCAGTGTCAATCTGTCCTGTGCCTGTGACTTTGTATTGACCCAAAATATAGATTCGAATGGATTGTGTTCTCCCACGTATTCCTCATCTTTGATATTCAATATCTAACTTCAGCTGCTTCTAAAACTTTTTTTGGCAGAGGGTGCTGTGTGTCGATTAAGTCGACACAATGTCGCTCGAGGTCCTTCGTTTTGAGGATGATGTATTCAAAAGTATACATAGCACACGCAATGCCTGTTGTATTCAATTCCATTTTTCCAAGTAAGCTTACACTTCAAAAACTACGGCGCGCTTCAATAATTTAATTTGTGAAAAAGATACAAATATGTCCTCATCTTTCACACCATCTACTCCGAAGAGTGGCGTCGGGACTGTGGTTCCAAGATGTCGATAACCGATCTGCATTAAGTATGCTTGTGGTGTCTTGGTGTGGAGCACAAGACTTCTGCCTCCTCGAAATGTCAATCGATGACCAAAAAAGCTCTGAAGGAGCATAAATGGAAATTGGCGGTAGGTACAAACCCCAACAAATATCTGTCGGAGAAACCGTCTTCTGACGATGTGAGAGTTGACTCTCCTGGAAGAAAGAAGACAAAAAGGTCCAGGTCGAAGAGTGGCTACCACCACTTCTCGTCATCTAAGTCAAACAGGAGGCACCATAAATTGCCCACTTCGACGTCCTCGTCTAACTCCTCTTTTGAGAGAGCTATATCCTGTCCCACTAAGGCCTGCACTCCTGCCGAATGGGTAGCATTCAGGTTAGAAATGCTGAACATTTTTGAAAAGCAAAAACCCTCGACAAGCCATGCTCCTACTGTGCCTTCTAAAGCCGGCAAGGAAACGGCGTGAGCCAAATCCTGCACGCTCTTGAGCCTGGGACGAAGGCCAGATCCACATCTAGGGCCATTGAGGCCTCGAGACAATTGGGAATCATCGAAGGATCCTTCGAGTCGCAAGTAAAAAAAAAAAAGTCGAGGTCCTCGACACCCTGCGCCATCGACGCCAGCAGACCCATCAACACCGATGGCGCCATCAAAACCTTTGGTGCCTTCGAAATTGAAAACCTCTTTGTCGAAGACATTGACGACTTCTCGAGCGTTGAGTTCAAAGTTAGTGAAACCTTTGACACCCTTACCAGAGAAACCTAGAAAGGGTTATCTTAAATCACTAACCTCTATTTATGATGACAATGAGCCATCAGATAGTGATGTGCCATTTGGGTTACAGTATGGTACACCAAATCTCCCTGATGGCTTTATATCGGAGGAATCCAGGCTAAAGGAACTTTATGAACATTTACAAACTTGGAGTGGGGACTTCACCAGAATTAGAATTTGGTAAGCCTGTGTCTGATGAACATGCAGATGATCATAAAGGCAGTTGATGTCTAAGGTTGTAGGTTACCTGGGATGGAGCAGACCCGCTCTCCCCTTCGAGCAGGATGATCTAACAGACATCCTTGATAAAGGTTTGCAAAAGGATGCCATTTTACCATTCCACATTGCTCTTCAAAAAAGGGTGAGGGCCAATTGGTGCCGGCAGCTACTGCAACCTCAAAACAAGCAGCTTATCCAACCCCTCTCGAGCACAGCCTTAGAAGCCAGCCGACAGATCCGGAGAGGCACTGCTGGAGCAGTGCCTCATCCCAGCAAGTCTCGGAGTGCACCAGGTAAGCCCAGGCATCCTTGCTGGGTTCCCTGTGCACCCCCCCCGCTTTTCCGAAATATCGCGCCTGCAACGCGAGCGCTCTTCACAATTTCGAAGAAGCTGCCTAAATTGCATGATGCACTGAATGCAGCATCAGTGCACCATCCATGCCTGCCAGCGCTCCCTCGCCACCATTACAGCCCACGAGGAGCCGATTCTTCAAAGATGGCTGCCCTTGCCTCGTCTTGACTGCCTGACTCCCTACCAAGGACCTGCCTGCAACCGGATTGGCTGGCCTAGCGCCGTAGCCAATCCCTGATCACCGGCAGGCGAAGCCGGCCCACATGCACCAAGGCCCACTGTTACAAGGCCAGCACCTGTTTGGTTCCTGTTTGTGCCTGTGTCTGCCGTCAGCCAGACCGCCCACCTGCAACATACAAGGTAACCTAAGTACCTATAGCCATGACTTTGCCACACATACGTTCTCACAAATGATCTTTTAAACAGACTATTCAATGCTGTTACCACAAGTAAAAATAAACACTAGGCTACCTCCCAGCTACTGGTTCTTAAACCACCTAAGTAGCATGTGCCTCTCTACTGCTTACCGGTCACCTGTAGACTTATTTGCTAAAATCGAATTTAGGTGCCCCACTGCCTATGCACCCTGCTTGTGACCTTTGGTTTTGTGCCTAACTGCTAAAATCGAATTTAGGTGCCCCACTGCCTATGCACCCTGCTTGTGACCTTTGGTTTTGTGCCTAACTGCTAAAATCGAATTTAGGTGCCCCACTGCCTATGCACCCTGCTTGTGACCTTTGGTTTTGTGCCTAACTGCTAAAATCGAATTTAGGTGCCCCACTGCCTATGCACCCTGCTTGTGACCTTTGGTTTTGTGCCTAACTGCTAAAATCGAATTTAGGTGCCCCACTGCCTATGCACCCTGCTTGTGACCTTTGGTTTTGTGCCTAACTGCTAAAATCGAATTTAGGTGCCCCACTGCCTATGCACCCTGCTTGTGACCTTTGGTTTTGTGCCTAACTGCTAAAATCGAATTTAGGTGCCCCACTGCCTATGCACCCTGCTTGTGACCTTTGGTTTTGTGCCTAACTGCTAAAATCGAATTTAGGTGCCCCACTGCCTATGCACCCTGCTTGTGACCTTTGGTTTTGTGCCTAACTGCTAAAATCGAATTTAGGTGCCCCACTGCCTATGCACCCTGCTTGTGACCTTTGGTTTTGTGCCTAACTGCTAAAATCGAATTTAGGTGCCCCACTGCCTATGCACCCTGCTTGTGACCTTTGGTTTTGTGCCTAACTGCTAAAATCGAATTTAGGTGCCCCACTGCCTATGCACCCTGCTTGTGACCTTTGGTTTTGTGCCTAACTGCTAAAATCGAATTTAGGTGCCCCACTGCCTATGCACCCCGCTAGCAACACAGGCTTTGTCTGCCTGCGCTGGACTATTGTACCCAGCCCACGTGCCTAAATAGTCCATCAAACCATATCACTGACTACTCAGACCCTACGAATATAATGCTGGCGCTCCTTACCATTATCATGTTCCCCTATTGTTTAGTCCCCAATGCCACACCATGCACAAGAGATCATCTCATCAAGGTTGGCGAAGGACTAGTTAGACTAGGCTGTCCACGCCACTTCCCCATCCCCTGCCCCACCCCCTTCCTCCCCACACACCCCCCTTTCCCCATACCATCCCCTCAGACCCACATTACACCCACCTCCACTAAAAATGGAGTAAACCTAGACCACCCGTGTCTTAGTCCTAACCCGAACCCGGCCATATACAATCACACCACACCTATCAGCACTCATGATACGACCACACCCATCTTGGGTAATGAAAGACTCAATAGACTCATGTCTAGAACTAAAATGCCCCTACTACCCACCCCACTTACTACCATACCCAATACACCTACCAAACTAAACACCACGCCCATTAATCTCCAACACAAAAGCCTCCACAACGCACCACTCAAACACCCATCCAATAACAAAACCACTGATTCTTCCACCATCTTAGACAACACACCACCCCCTGCCCCCTCCTCCACCCTCAAAAGCGCACTCATCAATGCCCGCTCATTAGGTGCCCATGCCATAGACATCCATGACCTTATTGAGGACCAACACCTTGACATGCTGGTGGTCACTGAAACCTGGCTCCATCCAGCAGCAGGACCATCTCTAGCCCTTGCTATTCCCCCTGGATTCAGCATCTTTAGAACAGACAGGTCAAACACCCAAGGAGGTGGAGTTGCAATAATAGCCAAAACCACTCTGGAAATCAGAGCTAGCCCAATAGAACAGATACAAGGCTATGAACTCCTTCTAGTGAAGTACACCTCCAACCCCAAAACTACCACCAATTTGCTAGTGGTATACAGATCACCCAACAAAAATACACACCCTGACTTGGACATACCGCTACTCCTAACGCCCCTCATCAAGCCTAAAACTAAATGCATAGTCCTCGGTGACTTTAATCTAGGTTACGACGACCCCCTGGACTCAGAAGCGTCTACATTCTATACAGCCATGTCAGAAATGCACTTCGCACAACTGATAGATAAACCTACCCACTCAAAAGGAAGAACCCTAGACTGGCTTCT
Source organism: Ambystoma mexicanum (assembly GCF_040938575.1). Taxonomy (NCBI): domain Eukaryota; kingdom Metazoa; phylum Chordata; class Amphibia; order Caudata; family Ambystomatidae; genus Ambystoma; species Ambystoma mexicanum. The sequence goes on along the minus strand of NC_090936.1, from coordinate 96,921,698 downwards.
CACGCTCAACTCTCCAATCACCATTGACTCCATCATCCCAGTCAATTGGTCAGACCACTATGTAATTAACTTCACCATAGATAATGACAGTACAGAGCACATCACCCCTAAAAAACCAGAAGCATTCGAAACTAGAAATATCAAAAAACTCTCCTCCGACAAACTCACTCCTGTCCTGAGTGCTGCCCTTGCCCTTACGGTTTCAGGCACTAACAACCCTTCCTATCTAGCTGAACAATACCAACAATGCCTTACCCAAACTATTGACCTACTTGCTCCCATCACCACCAAAACCCGTAGACCTGACAAACGTTCCTGTTTTTGGTTTAATGAGGAACTTGTAGCCTTAAGACGCACTAAAAGATCTCTTGAACATCTCCATAAGAAAACAATACCCCAGAATCGGCACTAGCCTTCGCTGAAGCTAACAAAATATATAAATCAGCTATAATCTCTCAAAAAGCCAATGCCTTCAACCTCCGCATTACTAATGCGTCCTCCGACAGCAAAGAACTGTTTACCATCCTTAGAGAGCTTGAAAACCCCTGTCAAACTTCAGCACCTTCTAACGCTAGCAAAGACTGGTGCACCACTATACAAAGCGCACTCTCATCTAAAATTCTCCTACTACAAAACAAAATTGATAATAAAAAAACGCTCCTAGCTGACAAAACTCCACCCACTATATCAACGACTACACCAAATGCCACTACTGGCCCCCCATTCCAATTTACACCAGTGTCCAACAAAGAAGTACTTGACACCATAATGAAACTCAAAGCTTCCAACTGCAAAGAAGACCAATTCCCCTCCCATCTAGTAAAACTCTGTGCCCCCACCCTCACACCCATAATTACCGAATTCATCAATGCCTCTTTCCTCACAAACACAGTCCCCACCAGTATTAAAAAAGCCTGGGTGACACCTCTCCTAAAAAAACCAACCCTGGACCCCTCAATACCCACTAATTACCGACCTATTACAACGGTCCCATTTCTCCTAAAAATAATTGACAAAATAGCCTATTGCCAAATTCAGAACCATTTGGAACAACATCAACTATTAGGAGACCGCCAGTCAGGATTCCGCCCCAACCATAGCACAGAGACAGCCCTCCTTGATCTGAAGATCCAAATGGATGCCACTAAAGAAGCAGGCAAACTCTGTCTGCTGATGCTCCTGGACCTCTCAGCGGCCTTCGACTTGGTCGACCACGACAAACTCTGCAACACTCTAGCAAACAACTTCAACCTAGCTCAGAGCGCTACCAACTGGATCAAATCATTCTTGGCTGATAGGACCTCCAGAGTGTCCATCGGCAAAGAATCAGCAGACCCAATGCCTGTCCCAGCAGGTGTGCCGCAAGGCTCCTGCCTATCCCCCACACTGTATAATGCCTACACCAAGCTATTATTTGCAGCCCTGGATGCCATGGGTGTCATCTATACTAACTTCGCCGATGACACCCAAATCCTCATTCCTCTCTCAGGCAATCACAAACAAGACTCCCTTTTGGTTAACCAAATCTACTCACTTATCCAAAACTGGATGGCCAATAACAGCCTTTGTCTCAATGACGATAAAACAGAGCTCCTCATACTAGGCTCTTCCAGCAAAATCAACACCCTTGAGCCTGCCTTCAAATCATTCACCATCGATGGAACCACAATCCCTGTTCTTCAACAAGTCAAGACCCTGGGCGTCTACTTAGACGCAACACTATCCATGACTAAACAAGTAAACACATTAGCCTCGTCCACCTCCTACACCTCCAAACTCATCTCCCTTAGCCGTAAATTCCTCTCAGCCAAAAACTGTGTTACACTAGCCAGAGCACTCATACTGTCTAAGCTAGACTATTGTAACATCCTCTTCCTGGGCACGTCCAAAACCAACTTAGCTAAACTCCAACTCATGCAGAACAAAGCCCTTAGAGCAGCCTTAGGCATCAAAAAATCTGAACACATTTCCAACACCAGAAGAGACCACCACTGGCTCCCCATCCAAGCCAGAATTCTATTTAAAACCCTGAGCATCACCTACAAATGCAAGACAAACAAAGCACCCAAATACCTCAACAATACAGTCACAATGAAGCCCCAGACTAGACTTCTCAGGTCCAACAAAAACTCATACCTCGAAACCCCCAGATACAAAAGAGAGAAAGCAGGGGGTAGTAGCTTCAAAACACTGGCACCTAGACACTGGAACGCGCTACCTACCCACATTATGAACGAAACCTCCTACCCTAAATTCAAAAGCTTCCTGAAGACTTGGCTCTTCAATAAGTTCTAACTGAATTAGGGCACTAATCCGCTCCAATTAACTGTACATATCTGACTGCTTTGCATTTTGCTGTATATTCTTGACTGCCTCGCATATTATTGTATATTACTGACTGTTATTCCTGTGTTTTCCTCTGTGTACTCTCTAAGATTGCATTCCCCCGTTGTCTGTAACTACGCCGTGATACCCCCGGGTCTGGGCGTATAACAAATGTAATAAATAAATAAATAAATAAATAAATAAACCATCCCACCGGATAGGGATGACAAAAGTGTTGATGCATGGGCAAGAAAAGTATTTTCTGAAGTTTTTATTTATTCTATGGGTCTGCATTTCTATGGCGGCTCAGCATATTCCTGAAGGGCAGGAAAGACTGTTTCTTGACCATTGTTAGGGACGGCAAGGAAGCCATGTAAAAGTCTCTTTAGTCTGTTTTTTTATCAGCAGAGCCATGGCGGCAAGCACCGTAATTTGCAGATTTGGGTGGTTAAGGAAATCTGAATTTGCCCCAGATGTGCAGTCTAGACCCCTTAACATGCCTTTTGATGGGTCTCACCTTTTTGGCAGCAAGGCTGACGAAAGTCTTGAAGCTGCAGACCTCGAAAGCGGCAGCCAAATCTTTGGGTGCCACTATTGGACAGCCTCAGCCTTTTCTCCCCAGTGGACCTCCTTGGAGGGGTAGATCCTTTTGCTGCTACTCCTCAGTTGAAGAGCGAGAGGAATGGCTGGTCAAAGAGGCCAAAGAAGATTCCCTCATGGTGGACGAGGGAGAGGTGCAAAGCTCGCTCAAGCAGGGCCATCTTTACCAACAGCCACTGCTTCAGCCGCCTGAAAACCTCTGAGGTCTTGAGTCACGAAACCCCAGTGAGAGGCAGACTGTCACAGCATCTGAAAGAATGGCAAGACATTACTTTGGATGCTTGGGTATTAGAAACCATAGCCCAAGGTTACTGCCTTCCCTTAATTCAGAGACCTCAGAACCATCAAGCGAGGAGCCATTCTTTGAGGGTTCCAGATCCGCTCCTTGTACAGGAAATTTTGACCCTGCTAGAGAAAGGTGGTATAGAACCGGTACCTGTAGCTGAGTGGAACAAAGGGTGGTACTCTCCATATTTCCTAATCCCCAAGAAGGACGGAGGACTGAGGCCCATCTTGGACTTCAGATACTTGAACAAGTTCTTCAGGAAGGACAAGTTCAAGATGGTCACACTTTCTCAGATCCTTCAGGTCCTCCAACTCCAGGATTGGATGGTGTCATTGGACCTTCAGGATGCTTATTTTCATGTGACAATCCATCTCAAGCATAGGAAGTACCTGAGGTTCACCATTGGTGGTTCTCATTATTAGTTTTGAGTTCTGCCATTCGGGCTAACCTCCGCCCGAGGGTTTTCACCAAACTGATGGCGGTGGTGCCAGCGAGTCTCAGGAGAGGGGGGATTCATGTCAACCCCTACCTGGACGATTGGCTGATCAGGGCGTGTTCTCCAGAACAAGTCTGGGATCATCTCAACGTTGTCTGCCACTCTTTACAGACTGGGATGCTTCCTCCATTACAATAAGTCCCATATGACACCATCTCAAAAAACTCCAGTTCAGAGGGGCGTACTGGATACATCCTTAGGAAAGCACTCGCCACCCGAGGTGAGGGCTCAAGACATTCTACTAATGGGCTTCAAGTTTCAGAGTGCCCAGCGTCTCCAGGCCTTTGACTTTTTGAAGTTGCTCAGCCTAATGGCATCCTGCATTTTTCTGGTGCCTGACGCCCGCCTGAGAATGAGATCCCTTCAATTGGCTCTCAGGACACAATGGTCTAGGTTCTCGGGCAACATGTTAGACCTACTACAGGTTCTAAGCAGGGTTGCACAGGATCTTCTCTGGTGGGCCAGAGAGGACAATATTCTGAAGGGAGAAGCTTTTTGGCAACCATGGCCGGAGATGACAGTAGTGATGAACGCCTCACTCACAAGGTGAGGAGCCCACCCCAACTATCTGACAATCAGCAGTTGTTGGTCTCCATCGGAGTCCAAAGTACAAATCCTACCTCCACTCACCATTCTCATCCTGATTGCCTATCCTCCCCTCTCCTTTTTCACCTTTTCTCCCCCCCCTGGGGTCTTGTATGCCTGCCTGTTGTATCCCCCCCCCCTCTGTTGCATGCATGTGATGTCTGAATGCCTGCCTGTTGTATTTTGCCCCCCTGTTGCATGCATGTATGCCTGCCTGTTGTATTTCGCTGTCCCCCCTGCTGTATGTATGTGATGCCTGTATGTTTGAATCCTTCATCGTGCTGTCCCCTCCTCTCCCCCTCCCCTTACTATGCACTTACTCCACCAGAAATGTTGTCTGACTCAGTACGATAGTAGATGTTTGTTTCCTCCCCCTCACTCTCTTGTTTTCCTCCCCCTCCAGCACTACCTGAAATGTTGCCAGGTGTAGTATGATAGTCGCTACTCTGTTTTCATTTCCTACCCCCCTTCGATCCCCTCCTTTTCATTGTCAAAGCTCTTGCACTATTTGAAATGTCGCCAGGCCTAGTACAGTAGTTAATTTCACATTCTTAATGTGTCAAGGACTTGTTAGAATGTCATTGTATTTTCTCTTGTTCCCTCCCTTGACTTAAAGCACTTTGAAACACATCTGTGTATAGGCGCTATACAAATAAACTATCATTCATTCATCAATCGTTTGGAGCTGAGAGCAATCAGGCTTGCGCTGAAGGCCTTTCTGCCCTCTGTGCATGGAAAGAATGTCCTAATAATGACGGACAACACAGTGGCCATGTACTACCTCAACAAAAGAGGAGGTGTAGGGTCACTACCACTGTGCAGAGAGGCAATGCAGCTCTGGTACTGGGCAATTCAAGAAGGAATCTCCCTATCGGCAGTTCACTTAAGAACACGGTGGCGGATGCTCTTAGCAGGCAGAGCAGTCTCCCACGATTGGGAACAAGCTCAGGATGTCCTTCAAGAGATCTTCACCCTTTGGTGAATCTCTCAAGTGGATCATGTCCATCTGCCCTCAATACATTTTGCACAAAGAGAGGACCTTCTCTCGCGAGAGGAGGGTCGGGATTCTCCATCCAGAGGTCAAGACTCTCAGCCTTCACGCATGGTTTCTGAGAGGCTGAGATACAAGGATTGGAACAGATTTGGCTTTCGGCCAGAAGGCAAGCAAGTCCTTGTACTGCTGCTGTTGGAGCAAATTCTGCAGATGGTTCAGGGACAAGAATGTAGACCCTTTACTATGCAAAACACCAGAGTTGTTATCTTTTCTACTGTACCTAGCCAATCTGGGGCTCCAGGTTGGAACAATTGAAGGCTATTTGGTGGCGCTATCCATCTTTAAGCGCTCGTCTGAAGAAACTTAATATTTTAAGATCCCACTGGTGATATCATTTCTGAAGGGATTCACCAATGTGTACCTCCATCTCCTTTTCAGGTTCCATTTTGAGACCTTAATCTGGTATTAAAATGTCTTATGTGTGCACCATTTGAAGCTCTACATTCATGTCCATTAAGGTTACTAACGTACAAGACCATTCTATTGGTAGCACCAACTTCAGCCCATAGAGTGAGGCACTATCATCTAAACCACCCTTTACAGTTTTCCACAAGGACAAAGTCGTCCTGAGGGTTAAGCCTTCATTTTTGCCTGAGATAATTTCAGATTTTCTTGTAGGACAAATGATTGTGTTACCCACTTTCTACCCTCCATCTCATCCTGGCAAGGAAGAAGAGAGATTGCACAGATTAGATCCACGTAGACCTTTAAGCTTCTACATTTCTAGATTGTCCAAACTTGGTCCATGATCAACTTTTTATAGATTATGGGTCAGGCTGTAACAAATCAAACATTATCCAGATGGATTATTCTAGCAATTTCAGAATGCTACAGGCTGGTGGGCAAAGATCCTCCAGACGACTTGAGGGGCCTATCCACTAGGGGCATGGCTATCTCTTCAGCTCTGCAAAGAGGTGTTCCGCTTAAAAACATTTGTATGGCGGCCTACAATACACACATTCACAAAGAATTACTGCTTTGATTCCCTGAGTCAGGATGGAAGCTTTGGAAGAGCTGCCCTCCATTCTGTTCATGGAAACCATTGATAAATGCTTACTCCCTCCACCAAAACAAACACTGCTTTGGGAGTGTATCAAAGATGAGGCATACGTGGGAGGACACAATCCATTCGAAGAACAAGTTACTTAACCCTGGTAACATTCTTTCGGCTGGATGTTCCTCCCACGTATTCCTCATCGCCCTGCCAGCCTACTCCGCAGTAGAATTTCCCATGCTATTACAGCTTTTGCTCCTTCAAAGCCGAGTACGGTCAAACCTGCATTGATCTGGGTAGTTCTACCGAAAGGAAAAAACAGAACTGAAGCCAACTGGTGCTGCGCATGCTATATATATATATATATATATATATATATATATATATATATATATATATATATATATATATATATATATATATATATATATATATATATATATATATATATATGGGACAGGGAGTCAACTGCATCAACGCACAGCACCCTCTGCCAAAAAAAAAAGACAAAAAAAGCCAAAGCTGGATATTTAATATCAAAGATGAGGAATACGTGGGAGGAACATCCAGTCAAAAGAATGTTACCAGGGCTAAGTAACTTGTTCTTCTCATCTCTTTAATTCTGGTGCCATTATCAGGAATGAAGAAATAAGCTCTAAAATATTTAGTTGTTTCAGAAATGCCACTATGTGCCTCTCAGAGTATTCTTCTGTCCTTCAACTGTCATTTTTAAAGTGCTGTTATCGTTGCTACCATAAAAAGGATGTTTTATAAGCAAAATAATTCCTTTGATATTTGGGTTTTACTTTGGGTCTGTGATTAGTTTTTTTTGTGGCTGTTTCAGTGATTAGTTCTCTAATCCTGATTGTGTTTTTTTACTTTATTTATTGAATAAGATTCGTCTTGTTTTTGCTTTCTACACAGCTATATTATTTTATTTCTTTTGCACCTTGAATTCTCCATTAGAAGTCCACAAGTGCCACACACAACATATAACTGTTTTCCAACCGTAATGCTTTACAGTGCAATCGCCAACCACTTTCTCGCTTATGTCCTCTTCTAAATAGTAATTGTTGCCTATTTAGCAGCTCTGCACCTGTTCACCCATGTATGTAATACTTTTTGTTTTTTTGGGAAAGATGTTTCATTTGAAAAGAGAAATGTATGGCAATGACATGGGGTAAAGGTTATATAAATAAATGATCAAGATTGAACTGAGTGTAAGCAAAGGTAGCACTTAAAACCAGGCATATGCATTAAGCTAAATATACATATCAAAAGTGGTACCAACCTGGGCCTCGCTTATGATGCGCTTTGTGGGGAGAAGACTTCTAATATGTTTCAAAGGGAGAATATGTATTATTTATCGCTTATCTTCTCCTTTAAGTGTATCTGTCTCATACCCTGCGAGAAGTCCAAAGCTCTGTTCTGTTCCGTTACAAGGGTCGACATTGAGATTCATGGAGCAGGAGTTGGAAGCACCTCTTGGGTGTAAGGAGTTTCCTCTTAACCAGAAGCTATTGAAATTGCATGAATTAGTTGAGAACTGGTATACTTAATGGGGGAGAGGGGCTATAAATAAATGATTGTCCAAGAAGAAAAACAAATGTAGAGGTGGAAAAATATACTTTGGGTTAGCGAGAGATGCACACGTTAAAACAGCCACTCAAATGTCTGGAAGATGGTAGAAGGTGCCGGCCTCCCCAAACTGTGGCATGAATCAAAAAGTACAGACCTAATGAGCGCCGCTTTGTATTGCTAGATCGCTCTCTTTTACTCTGTACCAGGATGTTGATTCCACTTAGTCTCTTGCCATGTTGCTTTACATTTCATTGTACACTTCCATTTTACATTTCTTCTCAGTTTTACTTCTGTCTTGCAGCTACCTCTCTATTAATCATTACCCATCTTTGCGATTACATCAATAACTCTGCCACTAAATCTATTTGTTAACTGCACCTCTCTTTATTCGCACAACATTTTTATCTCTACTGCCACCTCTTTCTCTGCTGCCACCTCACTCTTTCTGCTGCAGAATGAGGAGCTAATACAAAGAGTGCCATAAAACTAAATTCCACATGGGTTGCAAACTAGAACTGTGTCTCCAGACATATGACACATTATGCTTTAAATGTCTTCTGTAGGTTTCCAAGTGCACCATCTATGTAAATTCCTAGACACACAGGTATATTTGTGTGGCACCGGTTACCTTGAGGAGCCAAAAGTAGCTCCTGGTAGCTATTGTTGTCAAGCCAACAAAGCCAGGAGTTTAAAAGCTCCCAGCAATTTTGATGCCTGTGTTATGTTCAGAGATTTGTAGAGCACATTATTACCACTTGTGGTTTCTTAACTTGGATATTGGGAAGACCTTTCAAAAACCCAAGGAGGAAGTTTGGGGTGCAAATTAATCTTCGAGTCAGACTAAAATCCAATCGGATGACATTTAGCCTATGTTTTATTTTTGCGATTTTGCTCAAAGGAAGAAGGGTTCACTTTCCAGAGAGATGGGACCAGATGGGTGGGATGGGACCAAAACTCTTGAAACCTCACCTGGGATTTATTGAATAAGTAATGAAATAGTGTGTCCAATAGAAAGTTGCCTTTATGATGTAGCTTGTACACATCCTTTAATAACTACTTTGGGAATGTTCTAGAGAATGATCAGTTGGGCGAAGGTACCAGAGCATATTTACAAAGGTTGGTCCATTAGTCAACTTACTGTGCCTGTTCATGCGTTAGCCTAGGCGAAAAGGGTCACTGCTATTCAACGCCTTTGCTGCATGAAAGGTTTATAGTTGTGTCACACTGAACGGTTGGAGGGCTGATAACCTGTACTAACTGCAGCATTGTGTCTCTCAGCCTCATGCAGATTCAGAAGTGTGAACTTATCCTGATCCACACTTACCCTGTTGGCGAGGATAGCCTTGTTTCAGATCGTCCCAAAAAGGAGGTGGGTAGCTCTCCAAGCGTTTTTTTTTCTTAACTGTTAAGGACTTCTTCTTGCCCCACACATTTTCAACATATTTGGGAACTAGATGACGCAGTAAGTACGCTGTGCCACTTTATGACGCAAAAGACAAAGACTTTGCAAAGATTTCTATTAAAGGGTGATGGAACAATATATGTGATGTAAATAGAATTGAGAAATGTAATGCCAACTCTCCCTCGTTCTCTGTTAAACATGATCAAAATGGCGTTATCTGTTATTTCCCCTCTCCTCCTTTTTGTTTCATTATTACCGGTTTTTAATGGCTATTGATTATCACATTTGCATTTATATGTTCTAGCCACAGTATGTATTTGCCTGCTAATTGTCATTAAGACTGTTCATCTATAATTTGTGCTTCAATATAATAAAACTTTACAAACTAAAAAAATGATTTTAAGGCCCTAAAAAGTTGCTGTCTGCAGCTTCTGCGACTCCTCCATTTTTATGGGCTCAGTTAAGATTCGTACGCTGTATTCCTGGCTGTCATTTAACAAACGCTTCAATTCATAGTTTTCCTCAGTTTCTGGTAGGTGTAAGGCACTTTTTAAGATGCAAGTCTTGCCATAAAGTGAGTTGTGGTCACCTTTGATGGCAACAAGTTTAGTGTCTGGGTTTCTCTTTCTGAGCGAGAGTTGATTGCAGCAGTTTAGGTCCTAAAGAGGGTAGTATTGGGTGGTATGGTGCCCAGCCATCGCACAGATGTGCTGCTAGCACTGGGTCCAAACCCAGGTTTATTCCACAGCAAGTATTTGAAGTACAATGACTTGATGCAGGGTAGAAAGACCATTGTAATGAGAATGCTTGTATTGAACTTTCAAATACTGAAGCTCTTTCAAGGCCAACGTTTTTCAGATCACTCTTAAAATAAACTCTGGTGAACATGATTCACACTCCTGGCCTCCAAAGCACTCCAAGGCTTGATTTAGTATTTCAATCAACAAAATATTAAGCACCACTAGAAGCAATACTGCTGCTCTTATATTACTTTTACTAGTGATATTGTTCCTTTAACTGTAGTACCTTTTCTATCGGTAGTATTGATATGATATGGATATGATATGGCATTTGTAATGCGCCTATACACAAGTGTTTCAAGGCGCGACGAGGCAAGGAAGGAGGAGCAGAGGGAGGACAGACTGCGTTCTTACTAGTCCAAGTGACATTGAGATCGTTCAAGTGCGGGGGAGGGGAAAAGTGCCAGGGGAAAGGGGAAGGGGGCAGTGCTGTACATGAGATCAAAACAATAACAAGAAGTGTGGCCAGCAGGTACAAAGGTAAGTGCAGACAGCATGTGTCCAAAAGTGCAAGTAGGGGACAGTAGGGTTACAGATACAGACCCAAGTGCAAGGGTTGCCGGGAAGCAGTGCAGGTGTGGAACTGGGCAGGCAGGGACCTGGGCCCGAAATCGGAGGATAGCCAGGTGACCAGTGCAGTATCGGACAGGAAATCAGTAGGGGAGAGGAAGAGAGCAGGCAGAAGCAAAGACGAAGGTCTTGAGGTGCTTCCAGAACCAGAGATGGTTCTCCTCAAGTTTCAGAGGCAGGGAGGCTGTTCCAGAGGGAGGCCCCAGCAGAAGAAAGAGATCTACCACCAACTTGTTGCTTGGAGAAGCGACTGACCCTGAGGGAGTTGGAGGAGCAAAGAGCTCTAGTAGGAAGGTATTTGTGAAGAGAGAGTTGGAGGTATTGAGGACCTAGGTGCCAGAAAGCCTTGTGGACAATGCAGAGGGTCTTAAACTTAATCCTTGCAGCCACTGGGAGCCAATGCTTAGATTTCCGTGCTGGAGAGATACGATCCCTGGGCTTGAGGCCACGGACAAGTGTTGCAGTCCTGTTCTGGATGATTTGCAGAGGGTGGAGAGTAGAAGCAGGCAGATATAGAAAGAGGCTGTTGCAGTAGTCCAGTCTAGAGATAACCAGAGCTCTAGAGACATGAGCTTCTGGGGGAAGGAGAGGAAAGGAAGAATACCTCTGAGGAGGTGCAGTTGGTAGTTTGATGTCAGAGATGTGGGGTGAAAATGAGTGTGGAGTCGAAGATGACCCGGAGGTTCTTAGACTCACAGGTGGGAGCAGGAAGAGTGCCAAGGGAGGAGGCCAGAGAGTGACAGGAGAGGAGGGTGCAGGTGTCCCAATGAGGAGAATCTCTGTTTTACTGCCATTAAGGCAGAGATAGTTGGCAGCACACCACTCCAAGAGAAGAGGTGACAGAGGAGAGCCTGAAAATGAGCTGGGTGTCATCCGCATAGCACTGAAAGTTGGAGCAGAGAGTGGCAATGATACCTGAACAGCCAGGGAGAGAGGTTAGGTCTCTGGGGAACACCACAGGTAGAGAGTGAGATGGAGGAAAGGAAGGATCCAAGTTGGACCTGGGAGGGTCGATCAGAGAGGAACGAGGCCAGCCAGGCCAGGGCCTGATCGGTGACACCCAGGTTATCACAGAGACAATTGAGCAGGATGCCATGGTTGACCGTGTCAAAGGCAGAAGAGAGTTCGAGTAAGAAGAGGACAGAGGGGAGATTAGAATCAAGGTTAGAGAGCAGGACTTCACAGATGTTCAGGAGAGCATTGTCCGTGCTTCTAGCTGCTTTGAAGCCAGACTGATGGTCATGGAGATAGCCAACAGATTCAGTGTGAAGATTAAGCTGGGAGATGGCCAGTTTTTCCAGGGGTTTGCTCAGGAAAGGAGTGATGGAGATCGGGCGATAGTTAGCCGGGCAGGAGGGGTCGGCTGAGGGTTTCTTGAGAGAAGGTTGCACAAGAGAGTGCTTCGGGGGGGAAGGGAAGGCCCCAGTGGTGAAAGAGTGGTTGCAGAAGTCAGCGAGGGCAGCAGTGAGGTTGTCAATGTGGTCCTTGATGGTTTTGGAAGAACAGGGAAGAACCTGTTTAGACAAGAGTTTAATAGATCAGACTTGTCTAGAAACCTCGTCAGGGGAGAACAAAGGAAAGGAAGAGAAAGGGGGAGGAGAGGTGGCCACAGGGGTGCTGGACGTAGAGGAGAGAGTAGAGTGAGGAGGAGAGGACAAGAGACTGGACAGGATGTCCTGGGTTTTGGAGATTAAATGAGAAGCCAGGGCCGTGCAGAGGGCCTCGGTGGGGACAGTGGATGTAGAGACTGCAGCAGGATTGGCCAGCTCCTTGCAGATTTTAGAGTTCAGCCGAGTTGTTAGAAGCCCCAGAGACTCGTGCTTGGATGTGGGCTCTCTTCTTAGTACAGGCAGAGAGACAGTATTGCCTTTGGAGCAGGCGTTAGGCCAGTTTGGCAGAGGATGCAGAAGAAGCTAGTCATTTCCTCTCAGCCACCCTGCACTTGCTTTTCAAGGGTGACGAGGCAAGAGTAATACCAGGTTTTGCACTTGGCTTTGGGCTTCAAGCAGATCCTCATAACTGGGGCAAGAACATCAAGAGTATCGGAGATAGACGAGTGGGCAATGGAAAAGGCTGCGTCAGTATGTGTGTCAGCCAGAGGAAGAGTAGGAGGGGGAGAGAAAGTGGCGGTGAAAGCTTCAACTGACACACGCTTCATGGGTCGGATGACCGCGAAGGTAGGTGGCAGTGCTGGAGTTGGCTTAGCCTGAGTGGTAGAGAGGGAGAGATGGGAAGAAAGGAGAAAGTGATCACTCCAGGAGAGAGGAATGGTGAGGGGGAGGTCTGAGGAGATCAGAACATCCAGAGTGTGCCCTGCAGGGAGAGGCGGGCCAGAGGGGAGAATAGAGGGAGAGAGAGAGATTCGCAGAGGTCACGAAAGAGTCCAGAGGAGGGACTGGAAGCATCCAGGTGGATGTTAAAGTCTCCAAGAAGGAGTTGAGTACTGCTGCTAGAAGTAAAAGTGCTATTGCTGTCCACGCTCCTACAATTCAGAAAAGAATTCAAGACCCACCTCTTTAAGAAGTCTGTCCTCCTCTACACCTAGGCCATCACGTCTTCCATCGCACATCCCGACTCGCTAGACACTGCCCGCCCCTCTCCTCCTCCCGGTATAGCTGTAACCCTCCTTTGTATCCTATCCTCTGATGTATATCTGTTCTGTTATTCCCTCTGAAAAGCGCTCCGTAATGCATCTGGAAACTAGGTTCACGCTAAAAAAATACCACTGTACCTAAAAGGAGCCTAACGCAGCTGAAAAATGCTAATTTAGTCTGTATATAGGACACCTAAACACACAAACTAACAAATCTAGCATTTGCCAAAAGTGTGAGAGCTCTTCTGAGAAGGAGCAATGCCAAATGACACATGCTATGGAATGTTAACCCAATGTCTGAAATGTATGCAAGTTTCTAATAGCTCTAGAAATATGTTTTGAAAAAAGATTAAATATGATGACAGTGGGAGGCCACCAGGGGGCATATGACAGGCAGCTGCTAGCCGTGTCGGCTCCCAAGCCTGGGGCCGAAAAGGGAGTTTGAGCTCCCCTTTTCCCCCGGGTACTGGTGCACCCCCGCTCCCCGAGGAGCCGAAGGTCAGGAGCACCCCCTGTCCAGATCTGGAGGCAATTGGATGCCAGACGGCTACGTTAGCCAAGCCGGCACACCAAGCAGGAACAGAGCCTTCAGACGAGCACTGAGCCAGGGAGAGCAGTGCACTGGAGCCTTTCAGCAAAATCTGGAGCCCCCATGCCCCCCCCCCCCCAGGAATCAGGACGAAAAGCGGATTGGGGACAAAGAGGTCCTGCTGGGTCCCTGGCGAGTGGCGAGTTCGGGTGACCGAATGTAGGAGGACCTGCGGTGGCCTTCCTGGTTGGGGGAGTGCAGCCTGCCCACCCTGCAGGGGGAAAATATTGGCGCACTACAGCACCCAAGTAAAGAGGTGGCAGGCGGCCACGTCACATGAAGAGGAGCTGGAGAGGCCCCTCAGTGGGGAAGACCAGGCAGAGGCCTACAGTGCGCCCAGCAAACCAAAAGGAAACAACCTGGGGAGAACGACACAGGTGGAGAGACCACCCACAAGGTCATAGGAAGAGGTGCAGACCAGACAAGTAGTGAATCCAGGGGGAGGCACAGCACCGAGAGCGCGAGGAATGAGTGGGGGAGTTGTCTGTCCCCCGGGTTCGCCCAGGTGCGTGTGCCCACCTCGCCGGTCACTGTGTCCCCCACCAGCCGCTGAAAGCAACTGATCTGGTGCTCCTAGGGAGACTACTGAGAATCCCCTCTTGCCCCTCATGAAAGACCACTGGAGGGGCAAAGACCACCTGACAGCCCCCCAAAGGCGACGAGGGGATGACCCCCTCTGGAAGGTGGAGGGGCGTGTGCCTGCTGTGTCACGTATGCCAGGGGCCCTCCACGGTCCACTACTTGTAGTGTGGAGGAGACAGAGGTATGGGTGGCCCCTGAGGTGAAGTGGAGAGGCGCTGAGTGGCTAGTTTACAAAGACCCAAACTCGGGGAGCCCCCCCAAGAAGGCGACGGCGATCAAGTGGGGAAAGTGAAGGGGATAAGACAGGTCACACATTGGGTCCCCTGGGATCGATCACGGGTGTGTGCCCTCCTCCCCGCACCACGAGACAGCATACCTCCGGAAGGTGTGAGGGAGAAGGCCGAGGGGGAGCCTGGTGTCCCGAACGCTCAAGTCAATCTTCCCAAGAATGCACAGCCCCAGGAACAGGTTTCTAGGATATCACTGATTGTCGGTTCGGTCACAGAGAAGGCCAGGATCCGTAGGGTTCATCACAAGGGGCAGAAGGTTGTTGGGAGGAGGCAGATTGGCGACTAATAGACAGTAGGCAAGGGGAAAGGTAAGAGTGAGCATGTCAAGATGGGGTCTAAATCCAACAGGGCATCTGCAAGGAGCCATTCCTAATTCAATTAGGACTTACCAAGTGGATAGTGTAGAGAGAGTTAGGAAGCCCCTGCGGGAGTGCAGGGAGATGTTTTTCAGACTTCCTCACCACTAGCAGAAGATAGAACTAGACAGTAGGTGTCAATCTTCTGCATCTACTAACATGGGGTAACGGATGCCTGCGTTTCAGTTGGAGGTTTCATTCTAGATGAGAGAGAGAGGAACGTTCAAAGGCCCCACTAAACTTTCAATTAAAACCCTTCAACCACCTCTGAGACATTGGGAGTGATTATTGGGCCATCTGTGATATTAGGGAGACACTTTGTCCTTTGAATCAGGACAAGAGATATGTTTCCTCAGCCATGACCCAGACAATCTGGCCACAAGCTATACCTCAGTCCCCAAAGGTAGATCACTATTTTGTGTACCTACATTATAACACTTTCAAAAAATAAAACATGGACACATTTGCGAAACCATGCTTTTGGGTCCTTGCAAATGCGCCTTGCACAGGTTTGCTGCAAATCCATGCAGGTTTTATTTTTTGAAAAGTGTCAAAATGTATGTACAGAAAATAGTGATTTAACTTAGCCCCCGAATTGACAAAATCCCACCAAACTTTGTAAAAACATTCAAAGTTGGGTCTAGAATATTTTTACAAATGTATACGCACATTCGTCAAACAGCACCAAATTTATAAGCAGTTCAAACATTTTGGACCCCCCTCTAATTTTATCCCCTCTTGGCAAAACCGCAACAAATTTTGCAGAAGTATTCGAAGTTCGGTCTAAAACGATATTGCAATATTTCATATTGTTTCATTGAATTGCGCCAAAGTTATAAGCCATCCATACACTGGTTATCCCTGATCTTATAATGCAGAAATATGCATAGATGTCCTCTAAATTTTGTCAAGTTCGTGAACATACCAGCAATGCCTCCGAACTTCTGAGATGTTTGCAGACTTTGAAAAGCTGCCTGATTTTTGGCTTTTTACGGCCATATACCATCCCATCCTCATCACCTCTCACTTCCCTAGAGATTGTTTCATTAGATTGACAAGTGTAATCTACTGTTCTGATAAGTCATTTATAACATGCCTGTAAACAAATGTTTCTAGGCGCGACAAGGGAGGGAGGACAGAGGGAGGAACATAACAAACTATCTTACTAGGCCTTGTGTCATTCAGATCGTGCAAGTGCGATAATGTAAAGTGCAGGGGAGAGGGGGGAGAGGGAGAAGGGGGGGTTGCCAGGGAGAGGGAGAGGGAAAGCGCAATCAGGGCTGAATTGCTCTGAGTAACTGCAGCCAGGGGAGCGCGGCTCTGGTGCAAGGAGGCAGGGGACTGTAAGGTTACAGTTACAGCCCCTAAGTGCGCAGTAGGCCCAGAGGCAATGCAGGGGCGACTGGTCATGGTGGAGCCTGGTACCCAGTGAGACTCTGACGGTCGCCAGGTCACCAGTCAGCGTAGCAGACAGGGAGGCCATTCCAGAAGGAGGCACGTGCAGAGGAGAGAAACCTACCCCACACTCTCTGCTTGGAGAGAGTGGAGTGTAAGATGATGCCAAGGTTTTTTGCCTTGCAGGAAGGCAAAGGAAGAGGTCCCAACAAGGGCAGCCAGGGAGAGCGGGAGCAGGGGTCCCAATGAGAAGGATCTCTGCTTCACTGGCATGAAGGCAGAAATCGTTGGAGGCACACCAATCCTGAATCAATAGTCTGTAATGAGCGAGAGAGGAGAGGAGGCTGAGGGGAGCTGAGTGTTGTCAGCATAACACTGAAAGTTAGATGATAATATTAATGTATTCAATATGTTTTTACTGCGATGTTCGCTAACTACAGCACAATACCAAATCCAACATGGCGTCCGTTTCAGTGGTTTTGACGCAACTCACATTTTTTAATTGACCAATCATCATGCGCCTACAGTGTTCGAGAATGTCACGCTGCTTTGTGATTGATCCAGAGGCATCCGCGCATAACGAAACCGGAAATGAGTCAGCGGCCTGGATGCATAAAGCACTAGTTTTTGGCCATTTGTTTTTTTTAAAACTACTGGACGGATATACACCACATTATCACTTTCAGGACCAAGCCATCGCTCCTTGCACAAGTTTGGTGCAAATCCATCCAGCGGTTTGTGCTGTAGGCGTGAGCAAACATTCTTTTCCATGTCTGAGGATTTCAAAGGTTTTGCCCCCCTGTAACTTTACCCCCCCTCCCCCTGACGAAAACCCTTCCAAACCTCGCAAAATCGTTCAGAGGTGGCCATAAACTTTTTTTGCAAAATTTGGTGAGGATTCCTCGAACTGCGCTAAAGCTATAAACTGCCCGAAAACTTCTCTTTCTATGGGTTGAGCCACTTAACCATAACTACATGGTCACTTCCTGCAAGCCGTGTAATATATGTATAACGTTGTGTATAATGTTTAGCATAATGCTCTAATCCAGCTGATGATCGCATAGTTACATGCCTGGAAGAGCTTGTCACGTGATGCCTACAACTCAGACAATGCGGCTCGTCAGGTGATGACTCTCTGCGTTGAGCACCTAGAAATTCTGCCTACACACTACCTCTATACTGCCTGCACGCTTCCACAGTGCTACTCACCTTGTGCTGTCCCTATCACCACTGTGCCTACCACGACTTGCATCGCGCAGCAGATGCTGCCTCTTTTGGAGGGCCATGAAGGCTCCCAGGGGCCTCTTGGTGGCTGCCCGGTTCGGATGCATACCGGTAGAGACCCTGCGCCTGGATGACGGGGTGGTGGGGGTGCATTATCTCATATGACCACATCTCTGGCTCGCCAGATATATCCGACGCGATTCTGCTGCCCATGATGTGAGCCATGTGCACTGTACATTGAGGCCTTGAGGACTGCTGGGTGGCACCCCGAGATGGCCCGTCTTTACTCTGGGGAGAACCTCCCCAGCTCCTTGGGACTGTGCACTGGAGCACGGAATGTGTGCTTTCCCTGTGGGGCTTGTCTTTGTCATCTGCTGACCCTGACTCTCATCTCCACTCATTCTCTTCTGCTGACCTTCTGTCCTGACTCTTGTCTAAGCCACACTCTGGAACTGCTTGCCACTGCCTACTCGCCTGGTGGTCCTCCGTCCCTCCTGAACTGCTTGCTTCAATATAAGACTTCTTGTTGGGCACTCTCCCACTTCAGCATAAGACTTCTTGGTCATCTACCTTCCTCGTTCGGCTGCTGGGCCCCCTGGTGAGTCGTGCCGTGCCTATGCAGTTCTCTCTTCTATCCCTTTACTCCCCTCTCTTCCATCCTCCTGGCATTTTCCATCCCTCACATCTACTCTTAACTGCTATTCTATCACATATCCTCCCTCCCTCTCTCACAAAGTCTGGAAGAAAAAAGTTTAAAAAATATCTCCTGACTTCTAATCCTGGTTTTCCTATTGCAGGTACCTATGTCAGGGCATCCGCCACACAGAATGTCACTGATATCCTCTTTTCTGTCCCCTCTCCAGACCTATGAACTCCTCACCTGATCGCCACTGTCTCCCCCTTTCTCTTCCTCACCCATTAATGGTGGCACTAGATGGAAAGTACTCTTGGCCGGCTTCTCATCGTCCAGGTGCATCATTAATGTCTATCACAATGGTACTATCATGGCTCAGGGCCCTCAACCCAATCTCCTCCTCTTTGACTGGCGCCTGCCAGCTCTCATCAACTACCTTCTCACTCCTGCTATGCCTCTGTCCTCTCTCTCCCCCACACCACCTTCTCCTCCAGATGGGCATACCTCACCCAGTACCCACCTTGGAAAACCTTCAAACGAGGTGACCAGCTTCACTTGTCCACGCTTAATGCTCGCTGCGATGTCAAACATTCTTCTGACATCTGCCTCCTCTTTTAAGACTTCCTCGCCCTCACAAGACGTGATTCAATGCCAGCTCAAAAAATTGCTTTTGACTGCCTCCTCCCTCATGGCTACAAGATCATCTCTAAGCCTCGTCCCAGCCGTCCTGGTGGTGGAGTAGCCTTGATCTTCCCTGAGTGGGTCCCTTCTTCCCTCATACCCACTCAGCACTACTCCTCCTTGGAAAGCCTTGTCTGCAAGCTTGGCATCTCTCCTGCTTCTTCACTGACCATTGCCATAGAGAGAGCTACAGGCCCCCTGGCCCTACCTTGCCTTTCCTATCAGAGTGGGCCAATTTGTCCTTCTCGCTCCTGACTTCTACATCTCCTCCTCGTGGGTGATTTCAACATCCACCTCGACTCTTCAGTCACGGTCTCCACCCTTTTTTGGGACCTCTGCACCTCTCCTTCACTATTCTCCCCTCTGGTCCTACCCACTCGGCTGGACACACTCTTGATGCCTTCATCCATGCTGATCTTCTGCTCTCCAACCCTCTCTCCACCCTGCTTTCCTGGTCTGACCACTCCCTCCTCTCCTCCCACCTGGGACCTCTCGGCCCTCTGACCGAACCTCCCCCAGCTCTGCCAGCCTTGTTTGTGTGCATCAGTCTTATGAAACTAGTGTCAGTTGCTGCATTTGCTTCCTCCTTCACTCGCCTCCCCGCTGACTTACCCACTGTCTCTGCTCTCAACAATCTCCATCTCGCTATCACTAACACTCTCGACATTCTTGCCCCCGTCATGAAGATCCACCTGAAACCTGTCACCAAGCGTAACAATTGGTACAATTCTGATCTAGCAGCCCTGAAACACAAGTGCAGAGTTGCGGAACAGAATTCGCAGACCTCAAGCTCATCCTCTGATAAACTGACCTGTTGTTTACTCCAAAGGCAATATCATCTCTCCATTCACTCCAAGAAGAGGCCTCACATACAGACCCATGTTCTGGAGCTTCTAAAAACACAGCTGAACTCTTCAAAATCTGCAAGGAACTAGCCAATCCATCTGTAGGCTCTACCTCACCTCTTCCTTCCCAGTGCCTCTGCAATGCATTAGCCACCCACTTCACTGCTAAAACTCAAGACATCCTGACTTCTCTCTCTTCTTCCCCTTCCCCATCCCTCCTCCCGTCCCCCTGCAACCCTTGACCTCTCCTCCTCCCCAACCGCTCTCTCCTCCATCTTTCCCATCATATCGTAGAAGATCGCTAGAGTGGTCCGCTCTATGAAGTTCTCATCCAAACAGGTCTCCCCCCTGTTTTTCCAGAACTATTAAGGACCATATCTGTTCCATTACCCCAGCACTAGCTGATTTCTGCAACCACTCTTGCTTCTGGGGCTTTCCCTTCCTCTCTCAATTACCCCTTTGTGTACCCCCTCCTGAAAAAGACTTCTGCAGACCCCTTGTGTCTGGCTAGCTACTGCCCCATCTCTATCACGCCCGTCCTTGAGAAACTCCTGGAGAAGTTGGTCTCCCCCCCCCCCCAAACTGACCCAGCATACTGAGCTTATTGGTTGTTTGCACAAAAATCAATCTGGGTTTCGAGCATCCAGAGGCACAGAAACTGCTCTCCTGAACACCCGTGAAGAACTGCTTGCATCTCTTAATTCTAACTTGCCCGCTGTTTTCATTCTACGCGAACTCTCCTCTATCTTTGACACAGTCAACCCCTCCATCCTTATAAAGCAGCTCCATGATACCATTGGTATCTTGGGCTGGGCACTGGACTGGTTGACCTCCTTCCTCTCGGGCTGTCCCTCACAGGAGATCCTGGGTTCCTTCTCACCCACCTCTATCTCGATTTGTAGCATTACCCAGGTCTCTATCCTCTCGCATTGGCTCTTTAACATCTATATCTCCCCTCTCGCTCACTTGTTCTCCACCTTCTCCCTTCATTTCCAGTGTTATGCAGATGAAACCCAACTCCTCTTCAAACTTTTTACTGCTTCTCTTCCTACATCCTCTATCATTCCTGAGTGCCTTTCCGCTATCCAGTCTTACCCCTAATTATCTCTGTTTCAATGCCAGTAAGACTGAGATCCTTCCTATCAGGACTCCTGTTCCCTCCTTCCTCCATTCACTCTTGCCACCCTCTATGGGTCCCCCCCCCCCTCCGTCCCTTTCCTCTGAAGCAAGAAACCTTGAAATCATCTTTGACTCCTCTCTTTCATTACTCACATCTTGAACCTTGCCAAGAAGGCCCATTTACAACTTCACCTCCTCATACGCATTCTCCCTTTCCTCGCCTTTCCCCGGAACCTCAAAGTCTCCAGAGCTCTGGTACACTCCAGGCCTGGAATATTGCAACAGCCTCTTCCTTAATCTACCTTCCTCTTCTCTCCGCCCCCTCCAACTAATCCAAACAGGGCTGTGAGACTTATCCTTGGCCTGAAGCCCAGGGACTGTATCTCTTCAGCCCTAAAACCTCTCCACTGGCTCCCTGTTGCTGCAAGGATCACATTTAAATCCCTCTGTATCATCCATAAGGCTTTCTGGGGCGAGGGACCACACTATCTGCAACTCGCTCTCACCAAACACTCTCCTTTCATATCCCTCCGATCCTCTGGCTCCAACTCTCTGCTTGTCAAGTGCTTCTCTAAGCGGGCGGCTGCTCTCTTTTCTCGGCTGGCTCCCTCATCTGGAACAGCCTCCCCTTTTTCTCTACGCCTTGAGCCGGATCTACTCATCAATTTCTGCTCTTTTACTCTTGTAAAGATTCAGTGGCTTCAGGATCATTGGGGGACACAGGTACTTTGTTGTTCCATATGCCCCTCTCTTTTATCTTAACAGTGGGCTTCACCAAGCAGTTAAGACTCAATGTTGGCCCCTTACAGGCTCAAGCAGACTAGGCCTGTAGTTCCTGCATCTTTGGAGACATTTTGTAATTCCTTCAAATCCCTGATCAAGCTGATCTGTACTTGTTAGGTCAATATTTCCTTTTTTTAAAACAACTTTGGGAGCTGTAGCCAGACTAGTTCAAGGTATATGGACAAGTGGTCTAAACTAAGTCTGAAGAGCTGGTGAGCTTGTAAGGGGTTCGGAATGAGCACACACAGTGAAAAGTCCGGGAACACACTTAGACAATCCTTTATAAAAATATTTATTTATGGCCATAAAACACTATGAAACATGACTACTAACAGATAATATTATCACACAACACTAAATAAAAGACACATGTACAATCACTGGAGTAGGGCAAAATATTTATAAAACTTGTATAAAGGAAGTTTGGTGTTGGTATGCAGCACCACAGGTCCACAGCAGCACAATATTAACTTTAGAAGTCCATCCCTAAGCTGTATGGGGCCTTGTGCCCAAAAGTTCATCAAAGTTCCATACAGTTTGGTGAGGATGGAAACAATGAGTGTAGTGGTTCTGGGGTCCAAAGAAGAGTTCCAAGTGGTAGAGGACAAGTTGTTCTAACTGACCAAAGTGTCCCCAACTTTCAGAGTGCTTGCAAAGCCAAACTGTTAAAAAGTTATCAAACATTTAAAAGGGAGAGATGGGAGTTCAGGTAAGTATTGTTACAACCCACCCCCCATACTCCCATTCTTCTTGGGACTTGCCACGTCTCCTAAATCGGGTCTGAGGTCACTTTTCCCGCCGTCGGCTTCAGCCCTTGATGCCCAGGCACTGCAGGTTTAAGTAGTTCTCTGGTTGGTACAGATGCCGGTGCAAAGTCTTCCGGTTGGAAAATGCAACAGAACTTGATGCAGGCCCCCTCTCTGCACTGGAATGGATGCAGGAAAGCAGTTTCGGACGATAAGCACCGATGCACGACGATGCAGGAGGATTAACTTTTGGCAGTCAGACTCCGCCTCCTATCTCGGTTCCCTTTGATGCTGTAACCATGAAATTTGGCAGAAGTGAGTCTTGTAGCATAGGATGCCGCTCCCCCGGATTCCAAGCCTCCCTTGGAGCAGCGATGTCTGCAGCATGGTAGTCGAAGCTCTGAGCTGGTCAGCCACTGGGTGGTCCAGGGGCACTTCCAAAGTCTCTTCTTCGCAGGCCTCCGAGCTGATTTAGAGAATGGATGTTCAAATGGATTGTATCCTCCCACGTATTCCTCATCTTTTGATAAGTCTTTTCACCTTCAACTGCTTTGGCAAAAAATGTTTTCGACAGGCTGTGCTGTGCACCGATCATGTGGACTCGATGTCCCTTGAAGACCTCCGGTCGACATCATCAGTATAAGTAGCATGTGGAGAGCCTGTTGGCTTCACTTCTGTTTTTCCGAGCATTCGTTTAGAAGAATTACAACGCGCTTCGGTTCTTCACTGACCGTTGATGGAATTTAATTATGAATGTCTTCATCGGCTCCATTGACGCCTAAGACGGGTTTCAAGAAGTGTCAAGATTGTGGGGCACAGATGCCGATCACCGACCCCCACCGCATATGTCTGTGGTGTCTCGGCACGGAACATCACACTTCGGAGTGTAATTCCTGCCGTGCGATGACCAACGAAGCTCTAAGGGAGCATAAAGGTGTAAACTAGTGGTGGTTAGGACCCCCCTCAAAGTCTCAGAGTATTTCAAAGATGAGAAAATCCAACGAGTCGGGAGAATCTCCACCTCGAAAAAAATCCAAACTATCTCGATCAAGGAGTCAGAGACAGGGAGAAAGTAAAAATACCTGTTTCATTCCCCCCGTCCTCTGTAGGAATACATTGGGCATAAGTCCTGGCCCCAAAATCGCTTTGACCTGACCTTTGTTGGTGCAACCATGGTTAAGGATCCTTCCCTGAGCCTATCCTAGTGTGTTGGATTGAGTTGAGCATTTTATATAAATCGCAAGAAAAGCAATGCTTTTTTGGTACACAAATGCTTACAGAATTTACCATTTATTAAAAGGGCAAAGGACATGGGTCCTTTACAATGACGCAAGTGAATGTGACTTGAAGACTAGATGTTGCAGGGGAAGGTGGAAAGGGACGAGGACAGGACTGAATGACATAGGAACGGGATGGTGTAGAAAGTGCTGAATTAAGGATGGATAAGTGGCCAAAAAGTGCTGTAGGGTTATCCATGAAGGGTACGGTGAGTACTTACCTGAGATTTAGAACCTTCATCTTACTTTGCAACGCTTTTATTAATCAAAACTACTGGCACTGTTATTCCTACAAAAACTTGCCTGAAGAAGTACATGCTTAGGAACTGGAGACATTTCGGCAGAATGCCCCAAACCAATCTTAGGGTTGGACTTTATAATCTGGGAAGTTGTTTTGTGTTTATTCTACAGAGTTCTGTCTATTCTATGCATCTGACTACTCACCTGTGTTGCACTGGTAATTGATGTGTGTGCAATTCTATTTTTGTTACGGGTGGATATTTGTATATAAGTTTTATAAGGGTTTTGTGTGACAATATTTACCTGGTATTTTTATCTGCTTTGGCTTAATACTTAATTGGATTTCCATATACTGACCTTCCTAACTGGAATTACTGGTATTGCTCTGTGTGGACTTATTGTAGCCCTAGACCACTCTCTCAAACTTCCTGAGACTAAGCCTGGACCGCTCTATCTCACCTTGATATGGGTTTGGCTAACCTCTGTGTCTGCCCTGTTCCCCATAATAGGGTGGCCTCCCAAAATCCTCCCACCAGTGCTGATTTTGTAAACTCAATTTAGGTGATGTACTGGGTACCCTACCAACAGCTCCTTATATATGTACAATACCATGCTATCTACTGGTTTTGATTGCATAGTGTGGTAAAAGCCGTTGTAAAGTCCATCTTGGATGGAGATGTTGGAATGCTGTAAAGCAAAAGTGCACTGTTTAATGTTTTCGTAATTTCAGCTACTGTCTGTAGTGTAAAGAAGAAATGGTGCAAGTGATCTAGAAGTTCCACCTAAATCTTGCTTATTCCAAAATGTGTCGTCCTTCTGTGATGTAATTCTTTTGAACTGCCATGTTTTCATAATGGGGGGGGGGATATGTGGCTGTCGCCTAATCCCCTCCTATGCCCTAACCATTACAAAGTCCAAGGTTTACAGTGTGTCAAGAAATGTCCACTCCTGCCGGTGAAATTTGCATTACATTTTGCTTGTTGTATCAGTTGATAAATGTGGAAAGTGGCGTAGCTAAGCAAAGAAATGTCAGTTTTAAATTTTCTCCACTTAAATAAGTTTCCCTTTCTGCTAGATTCCTGTGCGTTGAGTCTATCCTTTTACAATTTTCAGCTCTCTCCAGTTTTAACCAGTGAAGTACACAGCGTCCGAGCAGGTCGCCATCTTGCCACCAAACTCAATATCTTGGTACAGCAGCACTTTGACTTGGCTTCAACCACAATCACAAACATCCCTATGAAGGTACAGTGTGGCTTCCTCTTGTGCTTTGATGCCCAAATGTTGCGTCATCTTCGCAAACATTTTTAGATTTTGGTATTTGTTTTATTTTACATGGTTTTCCTCATCATAATCATATTTTCTGTTTTGCTAGCCCACATTCAATGTCAGTGACCAGGTCAGTACATACATTTTAAGAAAAAAGGGAAACTGCTTATGATGAAAAGGACGAGCAACGTAAATGCTGAATTGTACCATTCCTAGTGTAGATCTAGCAGTTCATGCTTTATTACAGACTTGTTCATTCATTTTGCTTCCATTTTTTGTCTGCAATTCCTTTCCTGTAGTTAACTAGCTTACCCTCACCCTGTGCGTTGTCATGTTATTGTAGAACTTTGCTTCTTCTGTATCATATTCTTGCCAATCCAAACTGTTGCTTAAATGATGTACTTACAAAAGTATAGTAAACTAGATTTATCATTGCTATTGAAATGTGTGCAAGGGGAAGAAGGGCAGCCACTGGTATGGGGCACACACGCATTTTTTACTGCAAGGACTTGCTTCGTTGTCTCAAAACAATCCGAAGACAAACGTCTTGTGGGTTTGACACAGACAACTTTAAGTCGACATGAGCTTGGTTACACATTTTGCCTACTTTAATATTGCCTCATTAGTAGCTTCTCTTCTAAATTCCACATCAAGATAGCTGTGAGCACTATTTATTGTTTTTGCCTGACCATTCTCTTCTTTGGAGATGCTAGTATAATTGCACTTTAAAAACATTTCAGTACTTGCTGATTTCATGATATCTCTTGCAATCTTAAGTGATCCATATTGCGAAAACACTGGATAAATGACGCATCAATGCAAATTCTCCCCTCATCAAAAATGAATGTTTCATTCTGCAGATCTAATTGTGCAAATTGTATTACCGGGGAGTCTAGTGGACCAGATATCACTCTTTCCTACTGACTTCACGCACCACGCCATTCTCTGTGGCTTTGGTTATTGGCTATAGCAACCAGACATGCCCTACTTACTATCTTAACTAAATTCTGAAGATCTCAAAGCATCTGTCCCTCCTTATTAAAAAGATAACTTTCCTTGATGCTGCATTCCATGCCAGTATCCATTTGCTAATCCATCCGCCCTACTGCTGATGTGCGATGATCACTGGCCAATGAGATGGGAAAATAATCACTCCTCTAGCATGCACCAAACAAAAGGGCCACTAAACTAATCACTGAAAACTCGCCTGTGGAAATTGTTGAGACGCCACACTGGCCGAATCCTTGGCTCAATATCCTTTGTGTTGGTTTTATATGGTCAAACTAAACTATGATGGGCTTCTTAACAAGCTGCCCAGTTGAACTCCGAAATATGTAGATGGTCCACCGTCCCTTACAAACTGTCAAACCACTAACAAAAAGATAACAAAATAAAATCCCATCCATGTGATAATCCTGGTAATGAAGGGACTCTGAGAGAAAATGATGGCATAAAGATATTCATGAAGACATGGTCTGCTTTATCAGCCTTTAGAAAGAGCAGTTTAGCCATGCATATTGTCGACAGTGAGTGTTGGTGGTTCTATATTTCAAGAAATTGTGAGCAATTCATTTTGTTTACCTGCATCAGGGACACCGGGTGATTCTCAGTCAATTGAAATGGGGAAGAGAAATGTGGCTGTCGAATCTGATCCTTTTTTTTTTTTTTTTTTTTTTGAGACCATGTAAAATCCTTATTTGTGAGAATATTTGTGAGAATAGAACATATTACTTGCATGATAGCATACCAACGACCGACACCACCAAAAGAATACTTTCAGAACGTTTACAATTTCCACAATCTTACTGCTGTAAGAATGGACCTTATTGTCACCCTGTCCCTCTATAAGAATATTGGCAGACTCTTTTAATGAAAGTGTTGCGAAGATGCATGCAGCAATCCTCTAGTTTGGCGGGGTTCATGGACTTTGCATCCTCACCTCATCAGTGGCTGACTTTAATGTTCATCTGACTTAGACTCAGAACCAACTGTTTTCCCTTTTCACACATTCTTCAAACGGTTGCCTTTATTTCTCTTTTTTGCATAAGAACAAATAGCTTGTCCAAACATATATTACTAACTGGAACTATACCAACTACATTTAAAGTTTTGTGTTGTCACCCTGTCTGCTTAAAAAGAAAAAAAGAAAACTCACAATAATATTTAGCACATGGAAAATTGGCATTGCTTTTTAAACCAGCCTTTTCTCTCCATATTATTTGGAAGAGTTGTGAATATTGATTGATATATTCTTCACGATAAGGGCCAGACTGGTTGTGGGTCCCATCGAGGCACAGAGTATGTCGTTTTCTCAATAACGGATGTTCTGAGAAAGAAGATTTAAAGCAATGGTGTTTGTGAGCTAATGTTGCTTGACCTTTCAGGAACCTCAAACACAACACACTACTCTCGTCTAAAGGCAATAAGCATCTGTGGCGGAGTTTTAATTTGACTCCTTCTTAGGTGAGAATTATGGGATTGGTCAGTGCCACTGTACCAGTCCCACGCTCTAGGCTGCCTTTGCAGGGTTCCTCAAGGCTCCCCACTGACTTTTTAATGTTTACTTACTACTGATGGTTATTATTTTCCAAAATCTGATATGTCCAAAGCGATACACTTCTGAATGTTATTGAGCATATTGTTTCTTGTTGACCTGCTTAAGAAAAACAAATTGGAACGAAAATGTGAAATAGAGGACTTATGGACAAATATTGGCTGCGGTTTGTTGCTGTCAAGTGAGGAGTTTTTATTTTAAGAAATAATTGCTAGTCATGAAGGCTACATTGGTAAGACTGTGAACACTGTACAAAAGTGGATGCAGTTAGTCTGGCTGAAGATGAAACAAATGTGTACATTTGAAAAAGTTGACTTTGGTTCTAACGGCACAACCATTCGCAACACATTTTGAAATTTCTTCCTGCAAAAGGACATATCCATCTTCAATATCTATCGACTTTACTCTTGTTTTGTCACATTTATCGCTTCTTATTCTTCCCTTTTTAATTTAGTCACCAATAAGGTCAAAAACTCATTTTGGGAATTAACTACCACTGCTTCCAAACAAACCTGCCCAAACCAGCCTGGCCATGCATAAGTTGACCTCCTTTTAGTGGCATACAGAAATGTCCAAAGACTAATTATAGCATTAGTACTCGTACAGATGTTGTCTTGACCTTTTGGGATGAAATTCAATGTTTGTTGTACGTTTTTCTTTTTTTTTAAAGTTCAATTCATCCATCCCAAACTGATAATGATATCTAGGGCTTCATCCAGTTTTTCCAAATCTATATCCATAAAGATACTTTTTCAGTCTTGAGATGCATATCTCAACACACAATCTTTCGGCAATTGACACGTACTGCTATGAATGGGGTCTCAAATTAACATTGTCGCAATAACTGGATCTAATACTTTTTTTAATTGAAAAAGAATACAAGTAATTCAAATGCCTTTTTTTCTTTTTTCTCTTTTTTTTTTAAACGGCACAAAGCCAACTCCCTTTGTAAGGTGGAATGTGATTTC
Source organism: Ambystoma mexicanum (assembly GCF_040938575.1). Classification (NCBI taxonomy): domain Eukaryota; kingdom Metazoa; phylum Chordata; class Amphibia; order Caudata; family Ambystomatidae; genus Ambystoma; species Ambystoma mexicanum. The sequence continues at coordinate 96,892,863 of NC_090936.1, read as the reverse complement.
CCCTGGTCTCCCAACCACCGTTCTCCACGTACCCCCACTTGTTATCACAAAAAGCCCCTGCCCTGTAATCCCCATGGCTTAATTCCTGAATGTAGATCTAAGTCTTTTGAGATTCTGACTTCACCTAGAAACATGTCAAGATTGGGGAGCCGACCTAGGAACCCACACCGTTTTTGTATGTTGCACAAAGTCTCTTTGAGCTATAACATTTGCAATATTTCCGTTAGTTGTATGATATGCCTAATGTTTAACACCCGCTCTATTTGAAAATGCTCTGCTGCATAATTTGACCTAGATGAATCAGAGCACTGAAATGATTTCATGCATTCATTGTGTAGCCATTTTCTTTAGATTCTGGCACATCAGATGAGTTACATTTTTTTGGCATTACAAAAGACTCTAATAAGCAATTTGAAGCTACTTGTAGTTCCCAAGAGCACATTCACCTCTTAGTCCTCCAAATGTTTTTGTGTTCCGTTGGGCACATTTCCCATTTTGAAGAGCTGTAATCTTGAAAAGATGAAAACTGAACATGGTGGGGACCATGTCTAACACAATTGGGCAAAAAGGGTCTATCTCAGTTTGCTTATTTGGAGTCCAGTATTATATATGTTTAGCCTTTCCCAAAATCTCTCTCGCATCCGTTGCTTTCTCATTATCTATCAGTCACAATGCTCCCTTCTCTCCGTCTCTTCTTCATAGTTTACCCTCTGCCTCTACCCCTTCTCTTTATTTTTTTTTATGTTTTTCTTTCCTTGTCACGACTTGCACCACTCCAACCCATGCATGCAGATTATGTAGTAATAAAGGATGAGTTCCCACTGGGGGTTGGGACCCTTCTGTTGTTCGAATGGCACTTTTTATCGTAACTGAAGAAAAATGTGTTGTGAATTTCTGTGTTGTCTCAAATGTCCAGCCCTCTGGAGCCCCAACTAGAACAAGATTTCACAATAACCCTACGTAAGACATGGAGTGGACATAACTCTTGACAATCGACCTTTGAGACCCCTGCTCCAGAAGGTTACTTATGTGTGCCATTCTGATATTTTGTTATTAGAAAGATGTCAGTTGAAAACAAACAGTTGCTCATGGGAACATTTTTAGCTGCAGGTTACTTGGTTGTGTTAAATCTTTGTTCATTTTATCTAAAGGAAGAACAACATGCTAACACATCAGCAAACTATGACGTGGAGCTTCTTCATCACAAAGAGGCACATGTGGACTTCACAAAAAGTGGTAAGTTGGAGATGGCTGAATTTACGTGCACAGTATCTTGTGTTTGAAGGGGGTTTTTGGCTCAATATCTGGCCTCACCAATTGGAAAGTATACAGGGAGAACTTGTAACAGTATCCAGACCATGAAGTTGGTCCCAGCTCTAATGCTTGTCCAGTACAACCAAGCTGGAGTTTAGTAAAAAATACGAGGACTAAACTTTGATTGCAGCAACTTCTCTGGATGGTAAAGTCATGGTATATCAGGGAACACATTCTAGGGATCCCCAACACACAAGAATTATGGAGGTCCACCAAACTATTGGAATCTCATGTATATTTCTCTCAAAAGTGTGAAATGGGAATCTGATGCTACTGCTCGGTTAAATATTCTAAGTATACAGCCTGTGGGAAGTCGGACTCGGGAGAGGGACCAGGTGGCATTTTGGGACCAGGTGGCATTTTGGTTGATTTGTTTCTTTATTTCAATACCATAACAATCTCTTTCTATGGGTCTTGGCCCTTTTCTTAAGAAAAGAAAGTAGTTTAAAAGAGTGCTCATCAGGATGTCCTATAAAATAACCTCAATCCACCATCCAGAAACCTAATCTAGCCCTATTCCGGTTCCTACCACTATAAACAGAAAATATCCTAACTTAAACAAAGATACTATGAGGGCCTTTTGCCCAATGATAGAATGGTGTCTGGTTTCTGACCCCACCGTTCAGTTTCTGTATCGAAACAGAGCCCAGGCCCCTTGAACTATTCCAGTAAACGGGCACCAAAATGTCTCTTCCTCCTTTCCCTTTTTCGATTGTGAATGCCTCTTTTGGTCAGTGTCTCTCTCTTGTTCACTCTTCTTTTCCCCCTCTCTCTCTCTCTCCTCCTCACTCTCCCTCTCTCTTTCTCTCTCTCTCTTTCTCTCTCTCTTTTTCTCTCTCACACACGCTCACACTCTCGCTCTCTTTCTCTCACACTCTCATATTCACTAGACACTTTGTATCAATCCCGGGGCGTCCGTCACCCTTGAAAATACTTTGGCTTGTAAGTCCACTTAAGGTAGTCCCCTGGACCTGTCCTCCATTGAGCCTAGCAGTATTTTCTGTATTCTGTTCCCTCCTGTTGAGGGGGGCCCTCCTTCGGTTTTGGTTCTCTTCAGCCCACCTTGGAGCCTGGTTACTCTTGCTTTGGGGTAGTTTGGTTTTAGCCCCACCATGAGGTCTGTCCTGGCCTTTCTGCCTTCTTCCCGACTTCCGGGAGCAACTGCGTACCTTCTGCTTTCAGGCGATACTCCTTTTTTTGGCTGGCTGATGTGGTCTTCTCCTCCGCATCTGCTAGAGTTGATTCTTGCTTGTTGCTGTCTCCATGCGGGTCTTTAGCAGCAGTTCCACACCTTGCTGTGACTTGGCCGATACAGCGTCTTCCACTCAGGCTTGTGCACTGCGCCTCTCTGGTCTTTGCATCGTCTGGTTTGCCGAGCGCTCTGCGGGCTTCACCATGGAACCGCGCCGGGTGCACGCTCGCTCGCTTCCTTCAGCCACATCTCCCAGTAGGAGGTTTCTCCTATGGAACTACGCAGGCTTCCCTCTACCCTTCCACTAATACCTATGGGATCTCCTCCTTTCACGTAACGAGGGAGTGGGCTTCTCTCTCGTTCGTCCATATTGATGACAGTGCCTGAATATGGTTATAAACCATATCAGTAATTTGGTATAAAATTCATTGATGTCTCAAGAGAACATGATGTGGTCACGCATGGGTGCTTATCATTCTGCACAATTCTCTCTGCTGCAACATGTAAGGCCCCTAGTGAACAACTGCACAGAATCTGGTTACATTGTAGATAGTTTTGTGGATAGATAAGTGTTCATTCTCAAGCCACTAATGTTGCTTAAATCAAACAATTTTGAAATGCCTGCCTTGTATCATCGATTCACTGTATAGCTCAAGAGGAATAACACTTGTCTTATGCTGTCATCACCTTAAGTGTAGGCCAAGCTATTATTCACCCCCCTTTATCAATTCTTTCAATTCAGGTAAAAGGCGCATGACATAGATGTAATGCAATGGACTGTTAAGAATAGCTACTGTTAGGACGGCATATTTTCAGATGATCATGGCCTTTGCGATTGATCTCTTTAACAAAAGGTCTTCCTTTTGTTACTGAGCCGACTTCTGCTGAGTCGCTTACAGATCTCCTTGCCTGGCCCCTCCAACATCTCTTGCACTTGCAGTCTCCTTTGATGCCAATTCAACCTGGCATGGATCCTGCTACCAAGAAGGAATGGGGGGGAGAAAGACATTGAAGATGCTGCTCTATTGAAAAAAAGATCTTCTTTGCTGTTATGGATGATGAGATGGTGTGGATGGGGCTTCAATCAGTAAGAGCCTTCGTCCATCAAAACGAGTGCCTCCGCTCCGGTACTACCACCTTGGCCCAGTCAGATCACTCATTCCATTTTAAGCATTTGTGCTTTAGGCTCAATCCACCTGGCTTTCATTGATCTTTTACTTTACTTTAAGACATTTATATAGCGCAGCCATGAACCCGAGGGTGTGAGGGCACTACAAGACACAGACAACGAATAACAAATAGAAGAGTCTGGGTTGCAGAGCCATTGCGGAGAAGAGAGTTTATAGTTGTCTCAGAATCAATTAGTTGAACAAGTATGTCTTTAGGCTCTTCTTAAACAATTCAAGGGAGTCAATGGATCTCATATGTAGAGGAAGAGCATTCCAAGCCCTAGGTCCATTGAAGAAAAAGGCTGAATTAGCTGCTCTGACAGTGTGGCACATTGGTTCGGCCAAAGAGTGCTGATTATTTGACCTTAGTATTCGCACATTGTTTTTTGTGGATAGCAGCAGTTGTAAGTATCCAGGCATGTTTCCTGATCTGCACTTATGTATAATAGTCAGAGTTCGGAATAGGAATCTAGAGGTCACTGGCAAACAATGTATCTCACGTCTTGCTGGTGTGACATGGTCTCTAAATTTAAGATTCATAACAGCTCTGACAGCCCCATTTTGGCATACCTGCAGCCTATAACAATCAGATTTACTGATGCCGATGAGTAGGCTAGAGCAGTAGTCTATTTTAGAACCTACTATTGCTCTCGCAATAGTCTCAGCGTTCTCCTGTGAGATCAATGGCCTTAGATGTGCTAACTATTTGATGTAATATGCACATGAGGATACAAGACTGCTGACATGTTGTTTCATAGTCATATGTTGATCGAAAGTTACTCCAATGGTTTTCACCTTTTTTAGGGGTTTAATAGATTCTCCTCCCAATTGGAAGTTCTCATACTTTGGCCCCATTCTGTTAATGGTATGTGGTGAGCCTATAACAAGTAGTTCTGTTTTTGATTTATTCAGTGCCAATTTGAGGACCATCCAGGCCTCAATGAGAGTGAAGACTCTGTTAATAGCTAATTCATCTTCCCTGTGACAGCCAGTAAGCCCTAGGTAGCATAATTAGTAAAAATTATGTTCTCAGAATCGAGCATTGCAAACAAGGGGGCTGTAGAAATATTGTAGAAGCAGGGAGATGTACAAACACCCTGTGGGACACCACAAGTTGTTACAATAGGTTCCGATTCTGCATTGCCGCAGAAGACTCTACTTTCTAGATTATTAAGGAAAGACAATACCCATTTGCAGGCCAAAGATGAAAAATTAGCCACTGCGCACAACCTGGTGGCCATGATGTCATGGTCCACCAGGTCGAAAGCCGCAGAAAGGTCGAGCAGCATAAGCAGGGGTGCTTCCTTGTCCATACGGACCATCAATTTAGATTTGAGTTCAAGTAATGCAGTCTCAGTGCCGTACCCAACCCGAAATCCAGACTGATGGTCCTTTAAGATGGGATGTGCCTTTAGGTGTTCTGCAATTTGAATGTAGGCCACACGGTCAAGAATCTTGAGTAGGAACGCTGTATTTGTGATGGGTCGATAATTATTTGGCATATCAACTGAAAGCCCTGGTTTCTTCAGGATTGGCATGACCCATGATTGCTTAAGTTCCTGAGGGACAGAACCGGTGGATATGGAAGTATTTACAAATTGACAAATAGAAGAAATTAAGGAAGGGGCACATGTCTTAATTATCATGGTACTAGATCTGTTAAGTGCATTTGTTTCTGTGGAGAGACAAGCTTTCGATGAACCTTTTAGGCTTAGGCCTAGGCCTACCAAGTGGAATGCATTTTAATAACTGGGTTGCCACAAGGCATGGCTGTGGAGCTGAATTAACCCCCTCATTTAATTCCAATAGAGGAGTGCGCTGAAGAGGCATGTTGGCGCTGTTACTCTTTTCACTGTGCAGAAATGCCTTCGGTCAGCTAGGGCTGCCTGTGCTCCTGTCAGAGAGGCACAGCTTCACCTCGCTGATGAGTCCCAACAAGGCTGAAACACCTGTATGTGGATGCTGTTGGTACTCTTGTTCAGAGAGAAATTGCCATAGCATTTCGGTGCTGGACTGCCCATGTGGGCGGGACAAAGACTGATATGCAAATGGATATTTCCCATCTGTGAAAGGTTCAGTGAGCAAAAAGCGTGTGCGGGAAACTCTCATCTTAGAACAGGTTATCATGCCATGTTCTTTCTGGAGAGGAGCGCCTGCTACCTTTTTTTGCAACAGTGACATAGTGTTGATGGCAAGGTCTGTCCTTGCAGGCAGTGATCACAATGTATCCAGAGCACATGGGAGAGATGGACCAATGAGTTCATCCTTCCTATTCCTCAATTATGTATTTGAGTACGCGCTTGTAGCATTTCGGCAGATTGGACTGGTGGTGCAAAGGTAGACAAGTGTCCCCAGTACAATTGTTTGGGTATTCTTTTTTTAGTAAGGCTGATTAGGTCCCAAATCTGATGAAACAGCCTCAAGATGTGGAGCAGGGTAATGGTGCCATCTTGAGATGTTCCACCCAACTTGGAAGGTTACCTACTGCACCCATCTCATATCTATTCTGGTAAATCTAGTTTTGGCCATTCTTGGAACTGTAGTTTAAAGGCGATGGCCCCAATAAACCACAAACAGTAAATCGTGTTTTTTTTAAATGCCTGCTGTGGGTTCACAGGTCCACTACATCATACACCATACATGATGAATGTAACCTTTCCTATATTTAGGATAACAATGCAAGGAAGGCCTAATATTCCCAATCAACTTGATCTAAACTGTGCTAATCACAAAAGGTATATTACTTGAACTGTTGCAGAGCGAGTAGATTAAACTGACACATTGGCTACAATTTGTGAAATATCTCCTAAAAAGATTACAATTGATTGCATGGTTTAACGACCAAGCTTCAGTAGAATGCCCGAATCATTGCACAAGTTCAGTGAAGGAGCAGCTTTTTTGTCACTGCTTCCTAATATTTTTACTTGTTTCTCTGTGGACATGCTTTTGCATCAAGCACTGGATATAAGGTAAGGTGGTATGAAGATGGATTTCTAGAATCTGGCCTGGTGGACAGATTTTAGGCGGCCCCCTTATTTATGGGGAACAGGGGGCTCGGAGTTCAAAACCAAATCAAAGTAGCAATGGAGAGCAGTCAAGGCTTACTCTTGTGAGAGGCAGGTCAGAGGCCCTCAATGAGTCCACGCAGAATAGCACACAATAAATAAATTTAGAAAGTCAGTTATAAAAATAGTTCTTTATTGTGGGCCTTTAGAACATACTGAAAAATGAAACTTAGCAGGTACTACTATCACATAATACAATTGTATCCAATTATCATTTGATTCACTTAATAGGCATCAGCTAATAACTTATCAAGCAAAGCAGGTAAGCACTGTTGATGCAGTAAAGTAATGGGAATCTGCGGTAATGACAAACCTCAGGAGGCAGAAGGTACTTTCAAACGGGTTCCTTTTTATTTAAGATGAAACAGGTAGGTGACTTGGTTAAGGGGCAGAGCCTGAGATGGGACGCACTGGCACCCACTGTTGGGGAGATTTATCATTTGTATGCGTTATCCCCTTCTCCTAGTGAGACCCCCAACACTTTTTGCTGGACTTCTTTCAATCCTGAATGAGTGGAGTCTTTTTCCACTCATTCATTCTTGTGGGCTCTGTCCTTTGGAACTCTGTTCTTTATATTCTACCTGTACTATGCAGTTAGTCTGCTCCATAGCTCTTAAAGACCTCTGTGTTTTTACTACTGCAGCACACAGCTCCTTATAGGCAGTGTTGCGGGGGACCCTTGGGGTCCTCCTTAAAGATTATTTTTCTGTATTCTCAAGTAACTGCAGTTCTTAAGGATAGAGAGATGCTTACTATCTCTCCCAAAACTCTATAGTTTGAGAGATTGACTCACACCAGCTTCATTGGAGTGCCAAAGGGATACCTAGTATCCCCCTTCTCTCTACACTTTATAGTCACATGGACGATCTCCTAGTTATGGCTGGTGGCAGTGGACGTGTTCTACCAACTATTGTGTAATTTCTGTACCACAGACTGTCTGTGGCCCTGGTAATGCACAATGGAGGCATCCAAGTACCAACTTGGGACCTCCCTTCTTTTTTTGCCATTACTAGTGTGGTTGTTATTTGTTAGCCCTTCTACCATTCTGGGAGGGGGGAGGTCAATGTGTGTGTTTTGCCTTTGGTGGGAACCCTTGGGTACCCCCGACTAGGCTCCAGAGTGTCTGGGCAGGCAGGAAGTGGTGGAGGAGTCTTCCACCCCCCTGTCCTTTGTCTGCTAGAGTGCCTGAATAGGACCAGCTCCCACAGGGAGTCTAGCTGTCCTGATTGGACAGCCAAACGCCCCTTTCTGTAAAATGCTGAGAGAGATTGCAGAGGAGTGTGCGCTGGAGCTGTATAAAAGGTGAGGCTTCTGGAGTGAAAAGCAAGTCAACCACTGGAAGCTAAAGTAACCGAAGAAGATGCCTGCAGACCCTTTGCAACACCATGAGGCGACCACTGCTTTCCTGACCCTATATTCTGTGAAACAGAGGAGCGCCGAAGAGGAAGACTGCTTCCCTTTGGCTGGTGGGAACAACCAGTCCCAAGACTAACCTTGGCTTGAGCCATCTCCCGAGGTCCTAGCAGTTTCCAGAGCTGCAGAACCCCAATACCAGATGACCTGCTGCCCATTTCAAGTGCATCATCGTGAAAAGGCAGAATCATCAATATCTTTACTGAGACACTCTAGCGTTCCAATCCAACTCGCCCTTACCCCCTCACCAGTGTGGCACTGCAGGAAGTGAAGACAATTGACCGGGAAATCTTTGTCCTTTGTTGATGCTGCAGAAAAGGCGCCAAAACCAGAGTGAAGCAAGAAATTGTTGAAAGTCGTGCCACAGGTCCTCCCTCGAGACTGCTGCTGAGAGATCCCGTCCATTGTCCTGCCTTCAGTAATCAGACCAAAGAATGCAGTGATCGGGGCCAGAGCTGCAACATTACGGAGCATCCAGCACAAACATTTACTTCAAACCTAAGGTACTGTGGGGAAGAAAGTATTGCTTACCTGATACCAATAAGTCACGCAAGAGCATTGGAGTGCACATAGAGGTGTCCAGGGTCACCCCCTCTTACCTCTGATTCAGGCCGCTGTTTGTGTCCCTTTGAGTCCTTTTACACATCTCCCTTGTTAGTTTTTAACTTGTTTCTATGACACTGGAGCCTGGAAGAAATCCTCAGGACTTCTTTGTATTCTGCTTCTTGTCAGGACTTTGAACCCTCTCTGAACTGGCTGTTGCTAGGGTTGTGTTTTTGGACTTGAGCCTTGCTGTGTGAAGAAACCCTCCTTAGAACCTTGAACCAAGCTAATGTTACACTAACTAATCATTTCCCTCCCTTAAAGTGACACTTCTATATGTGTTTTCAGAGTGAATTTATTCCCATATGAACTGTTAAAAACCGCAGGTGCGCGTAATAGCCAATCATATGATATGATATGGCATTTATAACACGCCTATACACAAGTGTTCAAGACGCGATGAGGCAAGGGAGGGGGGATCAGAGGGAAGACCGACAACGATCTTACTAGGCCAGGTGTCATTCAGATTGTGCAAGTGCATGAACAAGAACATTGTCTTTTCCCTTTCTAACGTTGCTACAAATGTAACCGCAAACAAACGCAAAAGTGAAAGTGTCCTTTGAAGTGTATTATCAAATTATCAAGTATTCAGAAGTGTTCTAGTGTAAACGTCTAAAGTATTTAAAGTGTGTGTGTGTGTGTGTGTGTGTGTGTGTGTGTATATATTTTATTTTATTTTTATTTATTTAACATTTATAAAGCGCTCACACAGCCCGCAGGCATCGAGGCGCTGTTACAGGGATTGTTTTGTTTTTTTCTTAGTTGCGTATTTATAACGCGCTTAAACACCCAGAGGTTTTTAAGCGCGGACCCGGGGATCGAACCTGTTGTTGCTTCGTGTCGTCCTGCTTCCAAGACGCGCACGCTGCCGCTGAGCTATCCTCCCGGGACAATATATATAGTATAATTTTATATGAATTATAAGTGTAAGAATTTCTTTGGTGTGCATGTCTATCAAAGGTTCAGTGTACTTACCTACAGCTCACATCTTCCTCTTAAGATAAGCCTGACTGCTCTGCCACTCTACCAAGGTCCTGAGTTAGTACAGACTGATACAAAGAGTTGGTGATCTACAAACCACTGGGATAGCTTACTAAAGTCTTACTACCAGTAAGGACTTTAGGAAAACTTCCCCAACACCCACCACCGAGGCTAGCTGCCCGAGCTGGAACGCTTGTTACAGCTACATTCCAGGCATTCGTGAACATTTTGTGAATGGTCAGCAATGAGAGGCGCACACAAAGTTAAAGTATTTTCAATACTTGCCATGTTTAGAAAAATAAAAAGGGTTTGTAAAAAGGCCTATCTTTCCCCAACCAAAGAACATAATCCCTTCCTACAAAACCAAAATAAGTTGACCTTGTGTCCAATTTCATCTATCCCCTCGCACTAACTTACAAAGCAAGCACACCGGTCTATTTATCATCACTTGAATTAGTTTGTGCAAAACCTCACATATATACAGTTTCAACAAAACAACCATTGTCTAGGTTCTGTTTCCCTTCCCTGAACTGTTTCTGGAAAGGAAATCCCTAAACACTCTGTTTAATCAAAGTTCCCTTTTTGAGATAATGAAAGTGTCTATTCCCTGGATATTTTCCTTAAGATGACAAAATGTTACCATTAGGGTTGAAATATAGTCTCCTATACTTTGCAGGATGGTTTAAATCAAAATTGTTCACTTCCAACAAGAGCAGCCTTCAAGATGGCTAAGCAAAAGTGCCAATTTCAACTAAGTTCACTAGAATAACACTTCTTGTTCTCCGTTTGTTTTCTATAGATCCCCTGGTGTTCTCTACCCCAAAGAAAGTTTGACCATGTGCTTTGGATATTCTGGTTTACTCTCCTGCCAGAAATAGCCCCCTTTTTGACTCAACAGATCCCCAGGTGTACTCTCCCGCCAGGTATCTTTTCAAAAAGGTAGCAGTGTCTTTCAAGTCTTGGCAATGCTAGTTTCAATTTTCCCCTAACCAGCACAGTTCTTGCCTCTTTCTTTCTCTCTTAATCTTGTGGTTTAAGGCAATGCTGGTTCCAAGATTTCCCCAACTGAACTGTTAGGGAAGTTGTACCATATTTTCCCTCTTTCTTTCTCTTGACAATATCCTTTTACTCAATATTTTGAAAAGTTCACTTTCATGTCCACGCACCCATCGAACGCCCCGGGGTCACCAACACTAAATGGCCAACTCACTGGTTTTCCTTGGTGTCTCTGACCCGTGGATTGCGGCATATCGGAGTTCTGCTTTGGGTATGACTTCCCCTTTCGGGTTCTCTCGATGCCCTCACAGTCCCTCATCAACACGGATACTGCGTTGCTTCACAGCAGCGCTGGAAACTACCTGCCTGCGGTCGCCAGCACCTCCGCAGTCCCCGTCTGGAATCTGTTACCCTTCCTCTAGTTTCCTGCCACCCCGGTTCCAGAATGAAGAGAGGCAGTCCGGGAGCACCTTGTCTCTTCACTCTGGTGCACTCCCACATGTCTGCTCTTCTCAGCGGCTCTGCTTTCGGCTGTGCTCGCTCTGCAGTCTAACCTGGCTTCTCCTCTTTCTCGTTCCAGGTCCTTTCTTGCAGAACTTCATTTGCGCTCTCTCTCTCTCTTGGCCTTGCTCCTTTTCTCTCACGTGTTTCTCCTTTTTAAAAGTCTTGCGCTGACACCAACTAGAACTTACGATACTATTGTTCATGCTGGTAATCCTCATGAACTCTTTACTGCCCTTCTTTGTCCCAGTACTTAGAGAATTCTGGGAGTTGGAGTCCCAAAGATGACAATAGCATTCTAAGTCCTGTTGTTTACATTGTTACCTACATTGCAACCGTTGTTAACATCAGATGTCAAAGAAGTTTGAAAGAGGTCATTCATGTGTAAGGAGGAATCAAGTTCTGCTTAAAGTGTTTAACAGTAGTTATTAAGACTTCAGTAGTAAATGGTTCTGCATTATGGCAGCAGGCCATAAGAAACTTTGGAATTATAGTTTATTCATTATCAAGAAAAGAATACCATGTCTCCCCCATCACAGTCACCAACTCCCCCTGATGGCCATCTCCTCCCATATGATCCACCCTCAGAATACCACCCACAGGGTCAGGCTCAGGTAGCAGCTGCCTTCGCCTGGCCACTATGAGAAACCTGAAGATGTCTCACCCACTAGTCCCAGGGGATCTGTCATCCAGGTGGCCAAGACATGGCCATTACTTTTGGATGCAGTTCCTGTAGGTGGACCAGTGCTGGAGGATCACCTGGGTGAGGGGTCTTGGGGGAGTGAGTGGTAGTGGGACACTGAATGGAGAGACGCTGTATCCACTTCCTTTTAACACCTTTACCCCATCTTACCAGGTAGGATATTTAGGAACTTTAACCCACCCCCCTTTCCCGAAACGAACACTTTCTTACGGACAGCCCGCGATAAGGGAAAACAGACTAACACCCGAGCTGTATACCTGACGTGTCCCATTATAATGGTCAGGCGGGGTCAGGCAATTACGGACCATCACACGTACACCTCACTTCCATTACACTACTCAACACGGATAAAAGGCGGAGCACGAAAGCACACTCTGAGCGAGGCAAAGCACACGAGGAAACAGCAGTTCCAAGATGGCAGTCTAACACAAGGAGAAAGACGGCAAAACAGATGGGGATCGCAAGGTGGGAAGTGCCCTTCACCTTTTCAACAAGTAACCGTCCCTTTCCTGAAATCTCGTATAGAAGCATTGTGTGTCGGAGGTAACAGGGTCCCTACTCTTCAGCTGCCTTGGTACTGTCCTTGGCTCTACAAACAAAGCAATGACTCTGCAAAATCAACACAGCCAGTGAGTTGAGGAGACCGATACAAGACTGGTCTGTGTTGAAGCCAAGGTTGCGAGTGGCAACATGGTATGGTGAGTGCTGGAATGAACATTGTTTGAAACGAGAGTAAAGTTGAGTTACAGATGAGTGATTGAACTTTGAAACCGAGATACAATACCTTTGACAGAGTAGGCCGGCAGCGCATGGGTGCTAATTAGAAGCTCTCTGTAAGGTATCCAGCTGAGAGGTGGCAAAAGTGATATTGAAAGCAAAGAATTGTGAATCGCAGTGGTCCTGCGACAGATCAAGCAAAATCCTGTGCACTATCGAAAATCTTCGATGTTGATATAGTAAAGAAAGTTAATGGCCGCAGGCCTATTTGCTGTATCTCAACTGTTACATTTATTTTGTATGTGCTTACTCTGCCTGTGCAGACTATTATCATCTCAGAATGTCAAGGGCTCTGAGCGACTGTTTTTTCCCCATGTTCCCACCCTCCTTGAGCGCTTTGAAACACTTTTTAATGTGTGTAGGCGCTATATAGATAAATAATACAATACAATACAATAGCAAAGTAGATAAAGTTGGTCCGAGCCCGGCTGAGGGAGATCAATTGAAAACAGATCTAAACTCAGCGCAGGTGGATCCACAGTTTGAGCCCGAACAAGGGAGACCAAATTGTGAACATTGTGGGAAGAGGGGTCTGAACCTGAAGGAGGGGGGATCCAGGTCCTAGTCCGAACGAGGGAGACCAAATTGTGAACTTTGTGAAAAAAGAAGTCGGAGCCTGAAGGAGGGGGGGGGATTCATGGTCCGAACCCAAACGAGGGAGACCAAACTGTATATTGTGAGAATTTGTGCATGTGAAATCCTGAGGACATATCATTTCTTGAACACTTTTCTTTTACATAACATTTGTTTCCCACATGATTTGTATTTAGAAGTAAGGATTGGCAATAGGTTTCTTAGTATAGGCCCTTTTATTTTGACAGACTTCACTAGGACTGTGTTATTATTTGATGGTCGTATTTTGCTCCCATCTTGAGATTTAGAATTAGATGGGCGTTTTTCAAACCCGATTGAAGTTCAATAAACACCCTTGAACTGTGGTACCTTGTGTCCATCTTACTGTTGATACCATGCCTTCCTTACACCACATAGGAGGAGATATTAGGCCGGGGCTCAGTGATGACTTTCACAGGATTCATCTCAATTCTCACTGTGACATCATTCACTCACAGATGCAAGGAAACGGGATATAACGCCACCTCCCTTCTTTTAACAACAAAAGTATGTATCTTAATCATGTACACGCAGCCTCCCAGCACTCCCTCTCCATCCCTCTGACCACTCCTCTCTCCTGGAGGGATCACTCTCTCCTCTCCTCCCTTTCTACCCCGCAGGCCAAGCCAACCCAAACACTGCCACCTACCTTCTCAGACATCAAGCGTGTATCAGTTAAGGCCTTCGCCACAACCTTCTTCCCCCTCTCCGCCTCTGGTTGACTTGCATCCTGATACAGCACTTTCCATGCTCTACTGTTCTATCCCTGATACTCTTGCTGTTCTTGTCCCTGTCATGAGGATCTGTTTGAAGCCCAAAGCCAAGTGCAACTCTTGGTACAGCTCTGACCTACCCACCCTTAAACGTAAGTGCAGGGTGGCTGAGAGGAAAGGGAAGGCTTCTTGCTCATCCTCTGACAAACTGGCCTGCCGCCTGCTTCAAAGGCATTACCGGCTCTATCCGCACTAAGAGAGACGACATCCAAGCCTGCGTCTCTGCGGCATTGAACAACTCGGCCAAACTCTTTAAAATCTGCAAGAAGCTGGCCAACCCTGCTGCAGTCTCTACCTCTCCTGTCACCTCCCATGCCCTTTGAACAGCCCTTGCCTCCCACTTCATCTCTAAAACACAGGACATCCTGTCCACCCTCTCTTCCCCTCCCCCTCTTCACCCTCCTCCTTCTGTGAACTCTGGCCCTCCTGCAGTCGCCTCACCTCTTTCTCTTTCTTTCCTCCTCTGACGCGATTTCAAGAGAAGTCCAATCTATGAAACCCTTCTTGCCCTGCAAACTATCGGCCGATCTCCGCCACTCCTTTCCTGGGAAAACTCTTGGAAAAGCTGGCCATCTCGCAGCTTAACCTTCACTCTAATGCTGTCGCTCTGATGCTGTCGGTTGCCTCCACAACCATCAGTCTGGCTTTAGAGCTGCAAGAAGTAGGGAAACTGCTCTCCTGAACATCCGTGAAAACCTACTCTCAACCTTCATTCTAACATCCCTTCTGTCCTCATCTTACTCGATCTCTCGTCTGCCTTTGACACGGTCAGCCATACCATCCTGCTCAACCATTTCTGTGACAACCTGAGTATCACCAATCAGGCTCTGGCCTGGCTGACTTCTTTCCTCTTTGATCGACCCTCACAGGTCCAACTTGGGTTCTTCCTTTCCTCTATCTCCCTCTCCACCTGTGGTGTTCCCTAGGCGTCTAAGCTTGCACCCTTGCTTTTCAACCATTACCTGGCAACTCTCGCCCATTGCATTGCCTCTCTCTGCTCCAATTTTCAGTGCTTTGTGGATGACACTCGACTCATCTTCAGGCTTCCCTCAGCCACCTCTTCTCCTTCTCTCATCTCAGATTGCCTGTCTGCCATTCAGGAGTGGTGTGCCGCCAATGATCTCTGTCTTGCTGGCATTAAGGCAGAGATACTCATCATCGGCACACCTTCACCCTCCTTTCCTGTCACTCTCTGGCCATCCTCCCTTGGCCCTCCTCCTACCCCCGCCTCTGAGGTTAAGAACCTCGGGGTCATCTTCGACATCACACTTTCTTTTTCTGCCCACATCTCCGATGTTTCTAAAAAGTTAAACTTCCTACTGCACCTCCTCAGAGGTACACTGCCTTTCCTCTGCTTCTCCCAGAAGCTCAGTCTCTCGAGCCCTGGTTCTCTCCAGGTTGGATTACTACAATAACATTTCTAAATCTACCTGCTTCTACTCTCTGCCATTTGCTACTCATCCAGAGGCCAAGGACTGCGAGACTTGTCCTTGGCCTAAAGCCCTGGGATCGTTTCTCTCCAGCGCTGAAATCTCTTCATTGGCTCTGAGTGACTGCAAGCATTAAATTCAAGACCCTTTGCATTATCCACAAGGCTTTCTGGGGCCTGGGTCCAAAATACCTTCAACTCTCCCTCCGTAAATACCTTACTTCTCGAGCTCTTCGCACCTCCACCTCCATCTCCCTCGGGGTCCGTCGCTTCTCAAAGAAACGAGCTGGGGGTTGATCTGTCTTCGGCTACAGCCCCCCTCTGGCACAGCCTCCCTGTGACTCTAAAAACTTGAGGAGAGCCATCTCCGGTTCCAGAAGCACCTGAAACCTTCCTCTTTGCTTCTGCCTTCTCTCCTCTCCCCTGCCGATCTGTTCTGCTTTGGCATCATGCACCTGGTTACCCTCTGTTTTCGGGCCCAGGTACTTTCCCACCCTGCCACTCACCCGCACTGCCTCCTGGCAACCCTTGCACTTGGGTCTGTATCTGTAATCCTACAGTCCCCCCTCTTTCTCTGCACTTCTCAGACACCCCATGTCTGAGCCTTAAACCTAGCACTTGCCACTTGTTGGCTGCACTTCCACTTGTTGTTTTTATTCATTTATTTAGCACGTTCCATTTCTCCCCTCCCCCTGCACTTTCCCCTTCCCCCCTCCCTTGCACTTGCATGTTCTCCAGTCACTGGGCCTAGTCAGATTGTTGTTTTGTTCTCCCTTGTTCCCCTCCCTTGCCTCGTCGTGCTCTGAAACACTTGTGTATGAGCGCGATACAACGAAAATATCAATATCAATAGCACTCAAAACCAACCATTGATGGCATTCCAGAAATACGTTACAAAGGTCCTGAAACAACCCAAGAAAACAAGACGCCGCCGCCCGTCCTGGACTGTCATCCTGGACCTTGATCCTGCCATGTCCAAGCACAAACCCGCCACATCCAATGCGCTAATGACACCACAAATCTCAATCAACTGAACAGAAACCAAACTATTCCTACCTGGGTCTGCCACCCCCCAAGTCATGGGACTGCCACTCCCGAGCACACAACCACTTTCAAGAGGGACACACCCTGACAATATGACCTACGATACAAGAGCCAGAAACAAATGGCTGAGGGATCTGCCAGGTACAAAGATGAATAAAGGCACAGTCCGACAGCACGAAATCCACAACTCCTCTATAACTTACTTCCAAAGGGGTAAAACACACACAAGTGGAAAACACCACTCCACCCATGCCCCCAACATTCACCACCACCCACACCTTCCCCTTGTTAATAAAAAAAAAAAAAGTGCAGCATGGGGAAGAAAACGAACACACACCAAAGCATACAGGTGAGATTAAGAAATGCCACACAAAGAACCACTCACTAGAACGCCAAACCGCAACTTCTCATCCTGAACCACTGGCCAGACAGCCAAGGATCCAATCAGTTCACACTGAGTGACAAAAGCAACCAACAATATTCTCTTCACTGTGCAGGCACACTCTATGAGAATGGTCTCCCACAAACCAGACTACCAGTTAGTACCAACAATGTTCCTACCACGGGAGAGAAACCTACTTCAACCAGGCACAGAGGCAAACATTTTTACTTTCAGGGCTATCTGCAATATCGGGCCTTTCACACACAGTCGCCAAGATCAGAAATGGTTGAGGAAGAGCAAAAGCAAAAAGGGAGAGAAAAAAAAAAGAATTCCAAGCAGGGTTCAAATCAAATTACAGCTGCAGTCAACTGTCAGCAAACCGACTATAAATTGGACATGGCAGTCTAGCTGACTGGACAAGCGTTACTTAATTTTTTAAAATAAACTAAACTCAGCCCTGAACTCACTGCAGGACACCAAAAATATTCTAACCAACCAGAGGTGTACCTGCAGACAGTACCTGCAAAAAAATAAACCCAGAACTCCAAAACCTTTTTCCGAAGAAAAATGCAGAAGTTGTAAAATCCACACAACAATAATACAAGTGTGGGTGGTGTCCCAACCAAACACTAAACATCCGCTCAACACACAGGATCCTGACAAACATAATACACATGTGCAAAAACCGCTGAATGGTAATGACAAAACCCCAACTCCCTTACCTGCACATCACTCACATAAGCCTGAACAACCCTTGACCATCCGCTAGTTAGCAGAAGGCCTACTATAATCACAACATACACACAATGAGCCGGTTTAATACTGACCCACGCTTGGATGAGTACATCCAATGCTTAGACAAACCATGCACCCATACAAAAGCCAACTATCGGACTAATGGAGAAGGTCCAAGCAACAACTCATTTCCAGTAACTTAAAATTCTTAAAGATGTAAGGAGCTTAATAAAATTAGAACGCTGGGAATTATCAAAGGGATGCAGGAGATTGAGGGGTAAAGACCAAGGAAGAGGAGCCCATAGTGATCAAAGCTGCATTAGTGAATGCTCAATCTGCGGTGGCACACGTGGTGGAAGTGGGGGAACTGATTAAGGGATATAATCTTGAGCTCCTTTTATTGAAAGAAACCTGGTTCACAGAGGGAGCACAATCCATTTAACATAAATGAGTTCCTGAGAACTATGATATCCAGACAATCAATAGAGTACATAAGAGAGAGGGGGGGTTTGCAATAGTGTGTACACATTGCGCATATGGATGAGCTAGATTGGGTGGACGAAGTGCAGATGGGGGATTTTACCATAACACTGTCCCATTTAAGGTCAGTAAAAGTGATGTTTGATTATAGACCACCGGGTCCAGCAGGTATATTTTTGGAGAAATTGGATCTGTATTTAACGTCGGCCGGGAGTAAATGCAAAGAGCTCTTGTGTTTAGGCGATTGGTACAACTGGTTGGAGAGCACTTGACATCCAGACTCGGCTGAATTAGCTGAGATTCTGGATAATCATGTTCTGGAGATTATTGCCAGGGCAACGTCGCATAATAAAGGCCATTGCCTGGATCTTGTAGCAGCAAGAGGAAAGTCTGTATGATTCTCAGAGATGCTCCCTATACTATGGTCGGACCATTGCGTATAACTATTTGGGCTGTCAGAAAAAAAAGGTGCAATAAGGAGGAGGAAGGGAGAGTAATCAAGTGTGGATGCTTAAAATAGAGGACCTGGCTAAAATCCCAGCAGAAGTACAGGCAGGGTTAGCAGGCATTAAAGCCATGCTCCCGTGTGATGAAATCTTTAATACTGGAATGGGTATCTTGGAGGCTATATGTCACAATTATGCCCCTTTTTAAAAGTGAAAGAAACCAAGAAATCCAAACCTTGGTCTGGTCCTGCCGTGGCCGTGCTGCATAAACGGGTGCCAGTGGATAACCTTTGGAGCGTCACCAGACTGAGTAGCGATGCAGTCAGAGCTAAGGGGGTTCTAAAATCTTATAAGGTGGCCTTGTTTCAAACAGAGACATCCTACATAAGGAGATTAAGCAGGCGGGGAATCAAGCGAGGGAGGCGTTCACTGTGGTTTCCAGATTTGTTAGCCCAGTCTGCACCGCAGCATGGCTTGCCCCCTCAATGGACTAAACAAATTAGTTTAATCATTTTTCTAAGGAAAAAATTGTGACTATCCAGAAGAGCATTGCCAGTGGGAGGGGCACAGAGAATTGGGGCGATTCCATAAAAGATGACACATGGGAGAAAGAGGCGGTGAAAGAGGGTTTCCGCTTTATGAAAGTGAATGAGGAAGTGATACTCCCTGATTCGTCAATTGAAGCCAATTAATGACTTTTGCATTGCCGACATGTACTGCCAAGCGATTGGCGGCTAATGTTACACCATTTACAATGATATTGGTGAACAAGTCATTGCTGGAGGGCCGGGTCCCTAATGCTCTGTTGGGGAGAATTCTCAGAAATGTGCCAATTCCCTTCTACCTTAGAGACCCCCAGCTCTTTTTGCTGGACTTTAGGACTTTTAATTTCTAACCTGGAGAGAGTGAGACCTTTTTCCCACTCTCGTGTATTTTTCTGTGATTTGGACTCTGTGTTTCTTTTGACTTTGGAGCCTGACAAACTCCATAGGCATAATCTTTACATTGTGACACACAGCACCTTCAGTGCTGTGGCACAGGGAAGTCTCTTAGATTTCCCAAAGGTTTAAATACCTTCTCTTGGTAAAACTACTGTTGCCAAGAGCAGTGAAGTGAAATTGACTTTACTTACATTTTGTATCTTTCTAGACCCAGCTCACACTATCTTACAATAGGGTGCTGGAGGGGTTACTTAGTATCCCCTTCGTCTAGTTTCTCATGTAACATTTTTCTGTTACCCTTTCTACAATGAATGGCTGGTGGCAGTGGTTTACTTTTTACTACCTTTTGTGTGTTTTTACCGCAGGCTGCAATTGCAGCTGCAGTAAGAAACCCACGGGTGCCCATTTTGTCAAATTTGCTACCCAGGCTGGGTGAGTGACAGCTAGGCTGGAATGAAAGGGAGAAAACTGTTTTAAAAGGCGAGTTTCTTGGACTGGAAAGCAGAGTCGACCACTGGAACGAAAGAACCGAAGACGAGCTGGAAGAGGACGGCTGCTGCAACTCCTGGACCGTTGGTTTGCCCTGTGAAGCCCTGCTGCAGGTCCGAATTGCCAAGTTCATCTCGACAGAGAAGCCCCTTCAAGGAAGACTTCTTCCTTTGAGTTGGTGGGACCAATCAACTCGTAAGCCACCTGGATACCATTATCGGAGCTGGTTAGGTTTAACCAGGGGGAAGGACATCAGCTTGTGTGCTTGAAGACAGCTACTCGAACCGAAGATCTTCCATTTGCCAGCTTGTTTGACCAGTCCCCGCGCAGTGTAGGAGTCCCCCGACGTCCTCTGTCTTGTCCCCACGACCGAGGCTCAGGAACAGCGAGATCTGCAGGAACCTATGTCCTCAGCTGCATCTTTATCTTCACATTAAGGTACTGTGCCGACCCAATTCAGAGAACTTACCTCTCACAGGGAAATTCGTGGAACTTTCCCAACTTGCAGGCTTAATCAGCCTGTGACCCAACATGATTCTTTTTCATACAAACTACCTATGAGAACATTGGCAACAACGTTACAAGAACTGTTCTTTCCTATCAAAGACACTAGCCCATTGACTTTGGCCTAGGCCTATTGAACTGAATCAAGTCCTCTAGTGAACTGAAACTATTTGCACTGCCGAAGAAAGTATTTGTGATCCACTCTATTAACTTATGCCTTTTACCCTCATTCAAAGTAACTGAAATGCCATTTTGCTCCTATTTCAGGTGAGCCTAATTTACTCACAAACTTATTGGTTTGGTAATGAAGTATGTTTGTTTGTAATATTAAGTTGCCTCCTTCTAGTGGTGAATGTTTTCTAAATGACTGTGTAATAAATTAATAAGTGTTTTACCAAGAAACCTTGAGAGTAAGTGTTTACTTGAACCACTGTGATTGTAAGACCTCTGTGTAACATCCTTGTACTGCTCACATTCCCTCTTGAGACAAGCCTGGCTGCTCAGCCCGCTACCAAAAACTGTGTAGTACAGACTTATACCAAATGTTAATGTTAAAGGACATTTGTACTGCGCACTAATACCACCGGAGGGGTCCCCTGGCGTTCTGGCGGCTCTGAAAGAGGAGGGGCGGTTGCGTTAGTGGGAGGAAGCAGGAAAAGTGCAAGAGAGCAGCGATGTGTAGCTGACGGCCTCAGCCCGGATGGGTCCGTTCGCTGGGCCTGGGATGTTTCCGGCCGGTAGTCGTTATGTACTGTTGTGCAAGGCTATGTGTGTTTTTGTTTTGTAATTGCGATGTAGTGAAGTTTGTGCGGTTTGTTGTGCTGTAGGTTTTGGTTGTGTTTGGTTTGGAGTTTGAGAGGTGTATGCAGAAAGGGAAATTGTTAGTAGGGTTGGTTAGTTTGCGTCTCGATCCTGAATTGATACGCTCGGCTTGCGTAGTCTCCCCTGATGCGGTTCTGTCCTGATCTGGGTCCGACTGGCATACAGGTTCCTTACTCCTCTGGCCCCCACCTCAAACATGCTGTCTTATCCTCCCTTCATACTCCCGTGGCCAGTGTACCTGCCAATGACAACCTCACAGGTATTGGGGTGATTGCCAATATCTTGATAATACAACACCACTGTGGTACCTGGCGGTAATTAAGGTTGGTTTTGCTTACAACTGTAGTCCTAATTGTATGTGGTTCTCCCAGAGGGTACTGCATGCAATTCTGCCTAACACTACATAATGCCTGCCTTATCTCTTGTACAAAAAGTGTGAAAAGGAGAACATGTATGTGTTAGGGAGAATTCTCAGACATGTGCTAATTCCTCTCTACCTTAGAGACCCCCAGCACTTTTGCTGGACTCTAGGACTTTTAAATTTGAACCTGGAGAGAGTGAGACCTTTTTCCCCACTCTCTCATGTATTTTTATGTGATTTGAACTCTGTATCTTTGGAGTCTGTCAAACTCCATAGGCATCTTTTTGCATTGTCACACAGCACCTTAAGTGCAGTGATATGGGAATTCTTCTAGATTTCCCAAGGTTTAAATACCTTACTCTTGGATAAACTACTTTTTCCAAGGGCACTAAAGTAAAATTGACTTTACTTCCCATTGTAACTTTCTAGACCCAGCACACACTATCTTACAATAGGGTGCTGGAGGGGTTACTTAGTAGCTCCTTTGTCTAGCTTCTCATGTAACATTTTTTATGTTACCCTTTACACAATTAATGGCTGGTGGCAGTGGTTACTTTTTACTACCGTGTTGTGTTTTTACCGCGGGCTGCATTTGCAGCCACAGTGAAGCACCCAGTCTTCTTTTTTCGCCATTTCTTGTTGTTTTGGTCCTTGAGATTTACTCTGCGCACCAAACCATGTTTGGTCCCTTTGTTTATTTTGTCTTTGGCAGGCTTCACAAGTGAAACCCGCCTCCTGGCTCCAAAGTGTGTGGTGGAGGCAGGAAGTGAGGGAGGTACCCGATCCCTGTGCTTAGTCTCCTAGGAGACAGGAATGTACTCCTAGGTGATTGGTCGGCTGGCTGTCCGGGAAGGACAGCCACCCTGCTTGGTGACTGACAGCTAGGCTGGAATGAATGGGAGCGAGCTGCATAAAAGGTGAGGCTTTTGGCTTGGAAGTCAGAGTCGACCACTGGAAGAAGGAATCCGAAGAAGAACTTGAAGAGGACACCTGCTGCTACTCCTGGACCGTTGGTTTGCCCGGTGAAGCCCTGCTGCTATGCTGAAGCTCCAAATTCATTTCAACAGAGAAACCCTGCAAAGACAACTTCTCCCCTTGAGTTGCTGAGACCAATCAACTCCAAAGTAAGCCACCTGGACATCCTCTCGGAGCTGGTTGAATTTCCATTGCAGTCACTGCTGGAACAGAATTTAAGTTGACCAAGAGCTCCAGGAAGATCCTCCGGACTCCCAGGAAGCAGGATTGGCCGAGCCGGAGCCACCTCAACAGAGTGCTGGACCCCAGAAGCCAGGAAAGCCCATCTCGACAGCCAGGAACCACAGTTCTGCTGTTTGCGGTAGTCACGAGAAGCTGAAACACCGAAGTGCCACTTGTTTGAAGTTTTGCCTATTGCCATTGGTGACCATCCCTTTGTGGTGCAGGAGTCCCCAGAAGTCCTCCCTCCTGTCCCACGACTGAGGGCCAGGAACAACAGGATCTGCAGAGCTGCACAGGAACCAAGGTCATCTACTGCATTTTTCTTCAACCTAAAGGTACTGTGAAGTCTGAGAGACCTTACCTCTCATTGTAGATTTCCTTGCCCTTCTACTTCACACGTCACCCGGCTTGTGGCCCCACATTTGATTCTTCTTTTTCACCAAAGACTTCTAAAAACATTGTGCAAAGACTTTTACTCACCTGCAAGAAGTGCTTTAGTCCACATAGCCAATGTCAATTTGCCCATTGACATTGGCTTAGCCTGGTTCCCTGAATGACGCTTCTCTCCTCAGTTATTGTGTTGCACCTAGCCTTCCAGGAAGGGGGTTAACTTACTCTGCATTGGGGGGTGGGGTCCAAAAGTATTTGCCTGCTTTAAGGAGCATTTGTGATCTCTCGTTTGTTCTAATAACCCTTTTCTTTTGGCACTCTCAAAGCCTACTCTGAATGTACATGTTAATGTCCACAGTGCCTAGATATTTAAGTCACCTAAGGGTGTAGGAACTGTCTGTGTGCCATCACCATTGGGTCTTTACTGATTCTCAGAAACCTAAGAGTGTGTATTTCTGGAGTGTATTTGAGTGTTGCTTTTATATTGCTCCTTCTGAAGGCTTGTTTAAATGACTGGTAAATAAATTAATAATTGTTTTGATCAAGAAACCTTGAGTATCAGTGTTTGTTTGAATACTTGTCACTGTGACTCTCTGTGTAACTTCACTACTGCTCACATTGGCCCCTCTTGAGATAGCCTGGCTGCTAGGCCACACTACCAACGTGTGTAGTACAGACTTATACCAAAGGTTGGGTCCCTATTGCCAGGAGGCTGAGGTCTTTGTAGTGCACCCAAAGGGTACTACCCCAAATCTTTATGTAACGCCAGTTACCTGCGGAGTACCACAAGGTTCATGTGTGGCTCCTACTTTGTACAACATATTTGCAAAGCCGCTGTTTGACCGCCTTGATGAACTGGGCGTCTCGTATATAACTACACTGACGACACTCAGTTCTGCATACATATCACAGGAGACCACACCAATGGTACCCCCACCCTCAACGCCATTTAACAAACTGTATAGGCTTGGATGGCACATCACGACCTGTGCCTCAATGACGAGAAGACTGAGTTGCTCCTCATTGGCTCTCAACTCAGACTTGCCAAACTTAGCCTGGCATTTCAATCCTTCAACATTGATGGCAACACCATTTCAGTCTCCAGCCATGTCAAAACCTTATGCTTTTGCCTAGATTAGTCCCTCACTCTAGCAAAATAAGTTAATGCCACTACCTCTGCCACTTCCTACACCTGCAAATTGATCAACGCCTGCAGGCCTTTCCTCTCGCCCAACAGTTGCATCTTGCTGGCAAGAGCATTCGTGCTAACCAGACTTGACTATTGCAATGCATTATACACTGGCACCTCAATGTACAACATCAACAAATTACAAGTCCTCCAAAACAATGCCATTAGAGCAGCGTTTAACATTCCGAGATCAGCACACATCTCAGAACTCAAACTCCACTGGTTAGCCCCTGCCTACCAAGCCGACAAAATAGCTAAAACCCAATCAGCCCGAACCACCAGAGCAGCCTACAAGCACTTCCTGGTCACACCGGAATTCAAGCTCCAAAAAGCGGGCGGCAGCAGCTTCCCCGCGATGACGTGTAAACTGTGGAATTAACTTCCCATTCATCTCAGAGCCGAGGATTCCTTCTGGATCCTTCGCAAACATCTTAAAACACATCTCTTCACACACCAACTGCACAACCAACACTAATCACCTTGATATCCTTGATATATGTGGATTTGAATGCATGACTGTAACCCTATGTAAAAATTGTAAGTTTCTTATGTAAGCAAGCACACAGATGCCCAAGGACTTGGCACGCTTTACAAGCAATAAGAAGATATATTGAAACTACAATTCAGGGTAAGGGGAAGTCCCTGAAAATAATGAACTCTGATTTAAAGTGTTAGTTCCTGGAATAATCTCCTGCCAGGACACTAAGTGGAAGGAAATGATAAACTGTGTATGAAAATAAATAAAGGAAGACCATACCCCTTTACAAGTAATGAATACTGTAATTGTAATCCTGGGGAAGGGTTAAACCCCCGAAGGTCTTGAAGTTTTTTCTTTTAATGGAATTGGTACAATGTCCTCGCAGGAGAGTATACCAGGTGAATAGTGAAACTAATGGTGAACTGTATACATTGAATAGAACTGAGAATGTGATAGGAGCCAAGAGTAGTAAGCCTCTCCTGAAATTCATGGAATTTTGATTAGTATATTTACTCCTTTTTTTAACTTTCCTTTGAACTGCTGGAGAATTGCTGCAGGTGGCAGCTAAAGAGACTTCGCTCTTTTCACATTATATTAGGTTCAGCGTGTGAGGATCAGGTTAGCATTCTGGACCCAGAACGGAGGACTTGTATTATTTTAGACATTCTGACATTAACCTTAGTTTTGTTAAGGCTGTCCTCATCCCCCTTTCTGCTTTTTCGTTTATAAAAGTCTATAGCAACTAAAATAATGCTTTTGTGTCCAACTCTTACTCTTGAGTCCTCACACCTCCATCTCGCAGCCTCTTCTGCTGCAGGTGCTCAGACACTGTACCTTCTTTCCAGCCTCTTGCTACGGTGCTGACAGCCTCTGGCCTGCTCCCTTCTCGGATGTCATCTGCTTTGTTCCCGACCCGCTTCAGGTACAGTGGATCAGCTTCACTGCAATCTAATCTTCTTTGCGGTGCCAGCCTTTTGAATGTCCCAGCACCTCTCGGATACTTTCAACGAGTACAGGGAGCCTCTAGTTCAGTGCTCTGCATTACTCCTGCGATCTTTCTCGTCTCAATCTTTCCATAAGGAGAATGTAAGAAAGCCTCATAGTCAGTACTGAGTAGGAGAACAGGGTCGATGTCGCAATATGCAATACAGGTTGGGGGATTTAAAGAGTGACTGTCATATCCTGAGTGGAAAGGGGGATACCTGGTTCATGCCCGTGAGTCTCCTTCCCTCCCATGAAGATTATCTCCCCCCCCCCCCACCAACCCCCATGTGATCCTCCCTCAGGCAACCACCCCCAGGGTCAGGATCAGGTAGCGGCATCCTTTCCTTGGCCACATGGGAAGAGAGGTTCCCCAGAGAGGGAGTGTTGACATCACGAGACTCGCCACAGAAGACGCCCACGAGTATATAGACAAGGGTTAAAATACCACAAATAATGACCCAATCCCTTCAGTTAATTCTCTTCCCGGAAAACTGCATGGAATCATTAAATCACGGGGTACACTCAATTTGACTATTTCAGCCATTATCAATCGTAAACTCTGTCAAGGTGGGTATTGCTCATTTTAATTTTCCAGAAGTATCACTACTGTAAGCCAAGTTATTGTTTTGCTTTATTCCTTCTGTTTCATATTGTGCTGTCTTGGCTAACTATCTCTCACCCCTTTGTCTGTGGCTTTATGGTGATTTTATAGAACTGAGAGACCGAAACATTTTACAGAGTACTGCACAATGCTGGAGGAATGAGAGATTACAGAAGCCATGAGGCTGCCTGTGCTGCCAATTGTTGATCCTCTTGGCGGTGAAACTCTGCCTCTCCATGCCCCAGAGGACCTACTAAAGGCTTTTCCTCTATTCCTCTATTCAGAGTGACTAGCTGAAACCTCAGTCTGTGTGCTCTGCTTAAGCTTCCTGTGGCACTCGCTGTACCTGAAGTGAGATCCTCTGCTGCCTACTGGAACTCAAGTGGCGTTGTTGCTGACTCCTCCTCATGAGATGGTCCTGCACCCTGTCCTGAAGTCCTTTGCCTGCACCAGAGCTGCATAACACCCAAACTGAGTGTCGGCATTTTGCTTCTTTGCTGCTGATGTCATGCCCTCATTTATGGGTCGCCTGAAAAGGCTCATCCAGCATTTCTTCAATAGCTTTATTTACCCACTCATCACCTAGGACCTTGCTTTCAGACCCTGCAACTGAAACTAAATCCCACTGACACAACCAACCTCTGATGCTCTGACTCCTGAGCTTCGACACTGAGCATTTTGGGCCATATCCCTAATGCCTGCTTCTTACCTCCAATTAATTGCTGGCTCTCAAGTTCTGGATCTGGAGGTTTTACTTCAGTCCTTCTCTAAGGTGCCTCCGGCTTGGCTCCATTCCTGTAACTCCTTCTCTGAGCTTCTGGTCATCCCAACTGGGTCTGAAATTCTTCTGCTGGGATCCGCTAGCCTTGCCAGATTGAAGTTTGCTTCATCTGCAGCTCCTGTGACACAATGGAAATACTTGCCTTCTCATGATAATTGTAAGCTGCCTAAAGACATTTTCCCAAAAAACTCTATAAATACACTTTTGAAATGTCGCTTACAGGTGAAACTGTATCCAACTCATCTTTAGATAGGGGTTTGGCATATTTTGGGACACTTCTCATGTTTAACTTCTTACCTTCACCCCTGAAAGACTTGTTTACTTTTTCAATATTTCTTGCACTATAAAGCTCCTAAATTAGTGCGTCTGTCACTCTCCCATAACACTGTATGCTGCCAATTTAACTTGTGATATATTTGGCTTAGACACCTTATTTTTTTTGTTATTATACTACGTATTTGTAAGTACTTTCCTGACCTGTAGATTTTTCTTGTTGCTTGACCCTATAATGGAGTATATTTTCCAGTAAATGTACTTTGTAGACTTACCTTTTATTGTGTGTTGTTG
Source organism: Ambystoma mexicanum (assembly GCF_040938575.1). NCBI lineage: Eukaryota > Metazoa > Chordata > Amphibia > Caudata > Ambystomatidae > Ambystoma > Ambystoma mexicanum. Next base: position 96,864,944 of record NC_090936.1, on the reverse strand, counting down.
TGTGACCAGTGGACAGCACTCTTTCTCCCCTCTTGGGAGTGATGCCAGGCTGCTCAATCCCAGAAACCATTGTGAGAATTACTTTGTGGAAACCCTGCACGTGCCCTTCAGGTTTGTCTTTAGAAGTCCTCATCATCGGTCTTCAAAAAGAGATGGCAACATGGAACATTGTCCCAATGTTTGTTTATTCATTTTGTATGGCGCGCCAAACCCAAAGGTAACTGGGCGCTACAGAGAACAGAAAAGAAGATTGCTTTAAAGCTTAGTTACAAGGCACAATATAAATATGAAACATTACATCACGATAAATCAGATAAAGAATATACATATGTACAGTCAGCTTGATAGGTATTGATTGATACATGGTTAATCTTGGGGGTCATTGGAGTGTAGCCATGTGAGAATATTCTGTCGAAAGTTGTAGTAGGACTGGTCTGTTCTGATGTCAAGTGGGAGAGCATTCCAGCATTGGGCTGCCTTAACTGGGAAGCTGCTGCTGCCTGTTTTTTTTTTTTAGTCTAAATTTGGGTATCTGTAGGCAGTAGGAGATGGCAGTTCTGGTGGGGCGAGTGGATGTTTTTCTCACTATTCTTGCTGCCAGGGTGGGGGGGGGGAGAGTTGCATTGTTAAGACATTTAAAGGTAAGTGATGCTGTCTTAAGTGAGATTTTGTCGCAAATTTTGAGCCATTTATGTTTTCTTCTAATGTTAGAGATGTGTTCTTTGGAGGGTAAGTTGAGGGCAGTTCTAAGGGCATTGTTTTGCAATGTTTGAATTTTGTCAATGATGTATTTGTTGGCTCCCAGGTACAGAGCATTGCAATAGACAGGTTTGGAGAGTATTAGGGCATTGGCAATGATGATGCAGCTGGCTTCGGTGAGGAAAGCTCTACTTGCCCTAATGAGCTTGCACGTGAAGGACGTGGAAGATGCTAAGGAGTTAACTTGTTTCTTTAGTGTTAGGGCCGAGTCAAGGTGAAAGCCTAGTGTTTTCACTGTTTTGGCAACTGTGATTATATTGCCATCAATGTTAAAGGCTGAATAGTTGGGGCTGAGTTTTTTTAAGTTGGCAGCGGATCCGAGGAGCAGGATTTCGGTTTTATCATTCAGGCATAGTCCATGTGTGGCCATCCATGCCTGAATGATGATATATATTTTTTTTACCAAGGCCGTATCGGAGTCGAAATTGCCCGAAAGAGGAATGAGGACCTGAGTGTCGTGTGCATAATTTGTGTAGGTGACACCCAGTCTGTCCGATTTGTCAAATAGGGACTTGGTAAAGATATTGTATAGAGTTGGCGAGACGCAAGAACCTTGGGGTACACCGCAAGTTATTTTGATAGGGTCTGCTGATGCCAATGTGGAGAAAACTCTCATTGGGCGGTTGTCCAAAAATGATTGGATCCAGGCTATGGCCTCGTATGAAAAGTGGGCAGCCGATGCCAGGTGTTAGCACAGGACTGCGTGATCCACCAGGTGAAAGGCTGTCGACAGATCAAGGAGGAGTAGCATGGCGGTGTTTCCCCTGTCAATGAGTTCGTCAATCTGTACTTTAAGATCAATTAAGGCTGTTTCTGTGCAGTGCTGCAGTCTGAATCCTGATTGGCGGGTACCTAGGAGTTGGTTAATTTCAAGATAGTGCTGGTTTTGTAGGTATGCTACTCTGTCTATTATCTTGAGAAGGAATGGTACCGTGGTGATAGGCCTGTAGTTAGTTTGAATAGTGGGGTCTAGAGTTTGCTCAATGTTACCAGAACTAGGGAGTTGTGGATCCTAATAAAAGCAAACTTCCAATAACCATATTGTCATCAAGATTAAAAACCAAAGCCATTTATAGAACACAACATTGATGTGCACCCGGTAAAGACATGGGTTATTTCTGCAGTTTTTGTTATCCACGTATACATTTATCCTTCAGGATAAGCAACTTTATTTTTCTTCCGTTGCTGTATTTTCAGGAGAACATCTTGCACATCAATCTTTTGTTCAGGTTCTGTTTTCTATGCTCTCCCGGTTTCCTTAATGGACAAGAACCTGATTATTAATCTTTCCACCTTCCCTGGATATTCTCTCCAGCATTGGGCCTGGTGAAGTCTTCGCTAGGGAAGGGGTTGTACTGGTCATTGTTCCTTTCAGCAATGCCTCAACTGACATGTGTACAACATCTTTGGCTTGGGGATTTTGGTCTTAGGTGGGACCTCGGAGCTTGATTATCCTGCTGTGCCATAATGAGTGGTTTGAATTTCACAATCCGGTCTGCTTAGCAATGAGATGAAGGATAGCAGTATGTTGACCCTGCAAGCTGCCTCTGGAATACTGTGGTAAATTACTTCACTTTTCAACAGGCCCAGATGAGTCGGCAGCACCCCTCCACCCCCCCAGCTCTCTGGCCCAGTTTGTGTAAGATATAAACGGAGAACCCTTTGAGCTGTTCCCAACAAAAAAGAGACCCTTTCGTAGTGGGGCAACACTTTTTTTTTTTTTGTATAGTTTGGACATAAACAGCAAACATTTACAATTTTCTCTCTATACAAACAGTATACTTATTTTTTTACATACACATAAAAACCATAACAAACATAAGACACTAAAAATACCAATTGAACTATAATTTGGTTCAACAAGGTACCACAAAAAAATAATCATTAAATTGTCACTTGCCTTATACTGACATATAATATATATTTCTCAAATGTTGCTATATCATACAAAAATAGGAGCGAGCACGTCTTCTGTGTGCACCCCCATAAATCATACAAGTTCTGAAAGTACAACCAAGCATTATAGTAAATACATATAATGCTACCAGTTCATGATGATAAACATACATAGATTGTGTTGAGGCCTATTACATTCCGTCATTTTACACACTTCAAGGAATTGCATCCGTCCCAAAAAATCCTCAACCAACAAAAGAAAAGGTTTTTGTTTTTTAACATAAAACTGAACTATACAAAACACATATTGGCCTTGTTCAACAGCTCTTCAATTTTGAACAGAAGTCTCGCCAGCGCCACTATGAGACGGATGCTGTCACCCCATAGACATTTTTCCCAAAATGAAATGCGTGCACAATAGGTTGCAATGGGATAATAGGTGCCCAGGAGAATGTGTCTATGTAATTCAAAAAATGGACAAAAGACCACTAGATGCTTGAGAGTTTCACACTGATCACCATTTAAACAAAAAGAACAATTTATTTCACTGACATCACAAGAAACCTTATGCCACGATGATATGCGTTAAAGCGTGTGCAGTTTATTGAGCTTAAATCTCAGATAAATTGAGCGAATCTTATCACATGGACATGTGATTAGATAAGCGGCTCGCAAATCTATGATTTTATAAGCATAATTAGCGTCAATGGCTGTGATCCAGTCCATCTCATAAAGTTTACGTTTAACCTTCGGAAGGCCCAACACGAGATCATCTATAGGCACGTTTATATGAGATGGAATGTGATTTCTTCAGGCAACAAATTTCACCATAGAAGGGAGATTCCCATCTAACATGAGTGTGTGTAGATCTTGGAAGAGAGAATTGCGAGAAGGTGACAAAATATTCACATACATAGTCGGTTTGCGCCACTCCCATCTAGGAGCACATCAACCTATTTCGTGTTGAATAATGGAATTCGGCACAGATGGCGCCAATCCTAAGGTGCCTTTCCACAATTGTTCCTGCACACTATTTAGGAGATTGTCTATGTCTAATAAACAGCTGTCCAACCCAAAAATTGGTTCTGCTTTCAGAAGATGGAAATTAATAAGCGGAACCAATGAAAACTTGCAATACTTGCGAAAGATTATTTTCATCACAGATGCCAAAGGGCAGACTTTGGTTTTTAGTAGGTTGGCCCATGATTTGATGGAATTAGCATCTGATAAACAATATCCCAAATATTGTAGGGCAGAGGTGCGCTCGAGTCGGCAATGTGCCAATGGTAAGATTTAATCTGCTTTTTATTGCTAAATATGACAATTTTTGATATGTCAGAGTTAGCTTTTAAGTTGTATTGCGTTTCATATACCCGAAAGCGATTCAATTTGTGTTGGAGTCCATAAGGAGTCCTGTCCAACAGGATTATATCATCTGCAAAACAAATCTAGTGGAGTCTCATCTCACCGAGTCTGGCTGGGTACATAGAGGTGTCCAACCATAAGATATCCATGTCACAGAGGTAAAGATTGAATAAGGTGGCGGCCAAGTAACAACCCTAACAACCCTGTTTTACACCAGTCATAGTGACAATCGGGGGAGTGAGAGCGCTGCTGCAAGTGACTCTAACCTGAAAGGTGGTGTTTGCATAAAGGAGTGCAATTAATTGGACTAACCTGGGTGGAACCCCATAGCAAGTAACTTCAACCATAGCAGCTGTTAAATGACCTTATCAAAGGCACTTGAAAGATCTAATGCCGCAATATAAATGGGCCCAGTGTTGTTTACTTTGGATTTCACCAGAAGATGGGCTATGATGGTAGCGTTGAGAGACGTGCCCATGTCCTTTGGAAAACCAGTTTGGTAATTGGAATAGATATTGTTTTCGACAATTAAAGATTTGAGCTTTTTTTTAGTAATAAAATGGCGAATACTTTTGCGGCTGTGTCCATAAGCGCTATCAGGCGATAATTAGCTGGATCCTGTGGGTCACCTTTTTTATATATATATATATATATATATATATATATATATATATATATATATATATATATATGAATGATCACTGCATTGCGCCAAGAAGGAGGAATGGTACAGCATAAGATGTTATTGAATTTAGTAAACAAAATGGCAGCCCAAATGGAAGGATCGGATTTCATAATACTTGAGGGAATCCCATCCGGACCTGCAGCTTTAGAAGATTTTAAATTTTGAATGGCACTAGAGACGTCCTCCATGTTGAAAAAAATAGACTCTACATTGCACCTGAAAAATCAGAATCAAGATTAGAAAATGCCAGGCCTAATTCATACTTGTCTGCAATATGGGACAAGTATGGGATGAAATGGATGCAGCCAGTTCATATTGCTTATCATGCTGTTTGCCGTTCAGAAACATCCAGATGTTACGAGTGTCGTTTTTAACAATCAACGACGGCATACGTTGATTTATGGCTAAATGCAAGTGGTGTTTAATCATTTTAATGTGATTGTGATATTTCCAAAGAATCTTGTGTTTCGCTACGGTAAAGCTTGCAGCATCCATAATCATACATTTAAGGGACCTGATGGCACAATATTTAACATTTTTTAAAGTAGCTGAATGCATTGTTTGCTCAGATCTCACACGTATCGAGAGTGCCTTAAGATGCTTTTGTATAACGTAATTATTCCATTCCTCTTTTACGGGACGCGTTGAGTACCAGTGCATTACCATTATAAACTCTCCAAAGACCCTATTAAGCAAATAAGTCAGTTCCCTGCATAACCTGGGAGTCTATCTCACAGATGTGCAAGGACGATCAACCTGAACAAATTCCAGAGATGGATCTACCGTCAGTGGAGCCGTCTTCTCAAAAAGATGTAATAGAATAGGAACATGATCACTATATTGGGAGTGTAAAATACCAGCTGATTACACCACTGGCAATAGGGCACTCGAGACAAAAAAAATAATCAATAAGAGGAGGAATCGTCCCTTGACCAAGAACCAGGATAGATATCGAGATTAAATTTAACCACATGCAGATTCCATTGTAGGAGGTATCTCACCCAATCAACTCCCCTTCTCACCAGCAAAGGTTGATGTTTAAAATTTGGCCTGTTCCTCTGAGTGGAAAAGCAGAAGTGCGGACCAAATTGCAGTCACCTCCCATAATAATGTGGTAGTCCGGATTCTCCAAATAAGCTGCTGTCAATACAGAATCCAGGATGTCAAGGAACTTGTCCATTGACTTAGCTACATGGTTGAAGTAAATACATATAAGTAGCAGAGGATCCTGAAAATTAGAAATATCATATTCAATTACTAAGATCTCGTTGGAAGAAGAGATCAAACAAGAGGTGTAATTGATGAAGTTATTGAGCAGAATAGCTAAGCCACCAATTGGGCGACCTAGGTTACTGTGTACAGCAGGTGTACAAAAAGTCGTAAACTCATCAGTAATGAGATGCTGAGTGCACATAGATTCTTGTAAAAAGAAAATCGTAGCGTACGCCTCGTCATTATTCGTGGCGAGCCATGCCCTGAGATTTTTTAGCCCACAACAGTTCCAAGATGCAATCTTAAGCACCAATTGACTAGGACTGTTTAGCTGATCTGGACATTTCAGTTATGGATGATGGTAGGGGTGCTAACCATGTAATGTTAGATGCTGCACCAACTAGAGAGGAGATCTGCGTAATCAAGTGGCCAATCTGGGAGGAAAAGTTGCCATTAATGGTGCCATTTTGCAAGGTTGTCTCCATGACTTCCAAAGGTTCCTCCAAAAAGATCTTGGCCTCTTCAATAGTTTGAAATGGGCACTGCAATAGTCCATGCATTGCAAAATCCCCCCTATGATCCCATAACAATTTTAGAATAATCACTGATTGGGGTGCACAAATCATTCGGAAGTTATTGTGGTTTGCAATTCTGATCCACTCAATATCATCTGAGATCAGATTCCGTAATTGTGGATTCCCTTTAAACATATTGAAAATGTAAGATCTATTTAAGCGTTGAGGACCATTAAACTTCGGGTCACTCTTACACCCCAGAATAAACATTGAATCCCTGTGGCAATTCCCCTCCCTGTCCAATAGAAACTATCCCTTTCCAGATCACAGTTTCAGTTATTACCTGTGGAGATTCTGTAAAATGCTTTGGGGGTTCAGTTTGGACAGATGGCATAGGCATCAACTGAGCTTTTGGTGTGGGGGTGACATGATTTTGCTTCACCATTACTGGAATGGAGTCCTTTGTGACACCAACAATGGGTACCTCAATCTTTTCTCCGCGCCCAGAGTGACCACCTGTAGATTTATTGGCCACCAAAGGATAATATTTAAACGGATGTCCTTGAGAACTGAGCGCATGCACCACATCGGGATTGGTCGTTACATTGCACGCAGATGTTTTAGAAGCAGGGATAGAGCTTTTTTTAAGGTAAAACTTTACCCTGTATTCCTACCGAGTCGAGATTATGCACCATCTTCGATTCTTCATTGAGTTGATTCAGATTGATTTGAGCATCACATGCGGACACATTTGATGCAAGGGGAATACTTGTTTTCTGTTCCATATTTTTTATGTGATTGTTTTTTGGTTTTTGTCTTGTGAGTATCATGGGGTACAAGATTTTTTTTGTAATGGTCCGTTTTAAAGCTCTTGCCTGAGCTCGTCTCATTTTACGTGAAAACACGAACTGGGTTGAATCAGAGGAAGCTTGATCAGAAAGAGCGTCCTTTGATTCACCAACCTGCACCTCTGTAGTGGCAATGTCTACAATTATACCAGTAGGGGTATTGTCTTGACCCAAATCATTTTGCTCTATAATAGCTATTAACGGGGAAGGATTATTTGGACAGTCGCCTTGAATAAACACATGCTGCGTGGATCTACCGCCCTAGGATGTTGTGTAACTAAATAGCGAAAAACATCATCCAATTTAAGAGAATTTAGTTGGATAGCTTTCAATAGTGAAGAGCCAGACTCCATGTCTACAGGAGAAGTTTTGCTGGCCCCAACAACAGCCTTTGCATAGGAACGTAAAGCAGGATCCTCCTCTAACACAACCTCAGATGTTGGTGTAAATTTATTGCAACCATCCGACAAGGTTGGAGTCAGAATTTTCAAAATAGCAGAGTCGAATAGTCTCATTTTCGCTGATTGACATATAACATGAGTAGTCTTAAGTCCCTCTAGCTTACTGGATTTTCATAGAAAACTCTGCAATCATTGATTTTACATTATTAAGATGTACATGGGTCAGATCATGCCCTTTGTCTAGTAGGTTGAGAATACCTTAAGTCAGTAGGTTCAACAACAGGGGTCACAGGTTGATTTGATTTGTCATTATGATGGACAGAACCATCAACGCCCTTTAGGTTTGCATATTGATCAATCACATCTCCATCTGATGAACCAAATGTCTGATTATTCCTAATTGGGATCACAGAATGGCCTGACTGCAGATCATTGGGAGAGCTGGTTGGGGGCCGACCCCCTATTGGAGTAAACTGGACAGAATGAACCTTTCAATGATCACACGTATCTTCATTGCGCATGTTATGTAAACATATACTCTTGACTTCTGACGAGAGGAATACTGCGGGTGATGTTGGGTAAATGGATATGCAGCAGAGTTTACCGCATTCATTAAGAATCGTTGGTGCCAATATTGAGAGATTTGGTTAGTAAAGGCTTCATCGATACCAAGCATATCCCCAATGGATGCAGCACCCACTGAAAGATTTGCATGACAGTACTGCTGCTTATTTTTTAATTCAGTAAGCAACCGTAATGGGGGCTTCCATACGGGTGTAATCATAAGATTGGGACACATACAGTCATTAGGTTCAACTGCCAAAGATTGTTGGCTATATGGAACCGTGTGTGTATCCATTGCGCGTTCGCCTTGACTGGTAACATACTCGGGCGGAGCCGCAATCTCCTCCGAGGAGTCGTGTAGTTGAATGGGGGCAGTATTGTTAAGGTCAACATGAGCCTTTGTTTTTGAAAGATGTTTCCCACTGCTTAAGCTGCCCACCATCCTGAAACTGTGCATGCGTAAGTTCCTACGTAGTATCTCGCTCTGCTAATAATACAATACGCCAGGTGCTATATCCAGTCTAGGATTTCACTACTTATTGTAAAGACAAAATGCACTCGGCGTGTTAATTTGAGAATCAGAGCGCTTACGATCGAACAAAACCACTAAATATGCAATTCAAAATATAACCACTGCTGAGGGCTTCTACTAACCCGCCACCATCACTCTCCTACCAACAGCCAGGACACTTTCGACGACACTTCCGATGCGCGCGCGAGATGCGTATGCACCTGAATATTTATGCAGTGGGTGGAGGTAAGAGGCAGGTCAGCAGGAGGAGCTGCAACACTACATTGTGGTAAAATGGCTGCGTTGTCACTAGACGTGTTCACCAGGGCAATGCAGCATTATTTAGCCTGGATACCCAGACAAGAGAACAGTCCGAATACTCCTTTGTGTCAGACCACCTACAGCCCTTGACGTATGCACATGATCAACCCAAAGCAGCATGCATAGACCACCGATGGCACTGCTCGGACACAAGCAGATATGCAGCTCTTGGGCTCACTTCTGTGGGACTGCTGCCCTCCACCACTGCTTTCCATCGTGCCTCAAATCGGGCCAGCTCACCATTCATCTGCAGATCTCTCGTCTTCATATCCAAAGCACCGCGCTGGCAAACCCACAGGGCTGTGTGTTCCACAAATCGGCTTATCATCTCTGCCTTCAGCCCCACCCTCTGATCTTTTCAACCCTTGCACAACCATCCTTTCACAAGCCAATTTATGCTACCTCAGTGTTTGGTTAAGAGTAGAGGAGAGCAGCCTTTCTGGCTCGGTTCGCGAGCCTCCCCCTGTACCCAATCCTATGGCATCAAATAATAAACTGGTTACATCAGAACCTGCCTTTCTTATTGAGATTGCTTCAATCGCACACAAAAGCAAGTTGCAGTCTGTGCTCTATGTTGTTCCAGCCTGACACGCTAGCCTGCAAGTGCTCTTTACAAACCTTCCTGGTCGGGAAGAGCAGAAGAAAGGACTCCTTTTGACCCTGAAACCCTAGACAAGATCTCCCAGCAACCACAGAACCAAGGAAGCGACCCATGGTTCTCCCTGCTTCTCCAAACCACCTTAACACGGTTTGGGCGCCCTCTATGCCATCCAAACTGCTGCAAGGAAACTGCTGGATTCCGCGCCAACCTAAATGCTCGACTGCCTTTGCAACTCTGTTATGCTCGACAACAATGTTTTGGCACCTGAGACCACATGAGTCTTTTAGCGTCCCCAACTCGACACTGCCTGCCTGGTTACCAGTGTACTCGAGCTCCAAGATATCGCTGCTGCAATAGCAAGATGCTATGTTGAGCAGGCCAAGCCTGCTTGCTGCCAAAGGCTTCTCTGCTTCTCTGCAGCAGAGTCTTGAAGCTCTTCTAATCCGGCATCGCCTTCCATTTCCCAGCATATTCGACCCGCAAGCAGAGGTTGCAGCTGATCTTTGCCGCATTGTTGGACCCTGTCGGGGCAGGTCCTGGACTCTACTCCGGCTTGGCACTGAAAGCACACAGACTACTGATTTGACACCGAAAAGCCTGGCGTGACACTGTGGAGCCACGAAAGACCAGCACCAAAGGTATCTGACGTTCCCCCCCCCCCTGCTCACCTTTAAAGGACCCTGGTGATTTTTAAGGCGCCTTCTTAAAGACATATTCAATAACTTTGACATTTCCCTGCTGTTTACAAACGCAGAATGCCCCTTTGTTTCAAATTCTGCAGTCTGATTTTTTTTTTTGTTTTTGCACAGATGGGTCCCTAGTGTTTTGCAGTAGTTGGCATTTTTTATTAGTTTAATTAAAGACACTATTGTGGTAGAACCTAGGTTTAACATTCTTTCATTTTGCATTACCGTTCTACTGATTGGCTTGCTTCAGTGTCATGTAACATCTCTCTTGAAAAGTATAGCCCGTCCTCTGCCCATGGTAGCAAAAGCTGCAAATGAGGTATACCGATCCGGCTGTGCCCGTTTCATTTTTATGATTGGGATTACTGCTGGTTTAGTAGTAGTGTGGGTCTGACTACACACGTTAGCCACTACTTATCCCTGTACTTCTTTTCGGCAGTCGTCATTTCCTCACAAGCAAGATGAGCCTCCTATAAATGACCACCTTGCAAGACCGGTGTTGGTCATAGCTATAGTTTGCATATGTCCTTTTCATTTGTGCACTGTAGTTCATAGTTAGCCAGTTTCAGAAGTGACTACTGTGTCCGGCAGCTGGTGTAAGTGACACCCATGAACCGGAATTGTGGGACTTTCACCTGCAGCACTTTCTCCTTTTAATTCCATGGCAGCATCAGTCTCCCAATCTCTCCTTCCACCACTGCAGCCTTGCTCATCATCTTGCTTCGAGTTTGAAGGGAGCCATCCACAAGCTACTTCTGAGTCTGAATCTATCGCTCACTACTTACGTCTCGGGCTGTGCCAGATCGCAGCATGTGCAGGTAGCTTACCTACTATAGCAAAAGCTAAACTTGTTTGTTGGCCAAATGGGGCTTCATTCTCATTTTTTGAAGGATTTGAGAATACTTAGCGTTGCCAAGTCCTGATCTATTGAACCTTTTGTTAGGTCAAGTTTATATGCAGTACCCTCTGGGAACACTACAAACAACTATGACTACAGGTATAGGCAACCCAACCTTTGATATAAGCTTGTACTACACAGTTTTGGTAGTGTGTTGAGGAGCCAGGCTTATCTCAATAGGGGTAAATGTGAGCTGTAGTGGAGTTACACAAAGATTCACAGTTGCAGGTATTCAAATAAACTCTTACACTCAAGGTTTCTTGCATAAACAATTATTAATGTATCAGTCAGTTATAAAGCCTTCTTTAGAAGGCAGCAATATACTAGGAAATGAAATGAAATTATATTTTATTCATATCGCGCTCGTACACAAGTGTTTCAGAGCGCGACCAGGCAAAGGGAGGGGAATGGGGGAGAACAAAAACAGCAATCTTACTAGGCCAAGTGACCTTGAGAACATGCAAGTGCATGGGAAGGGGAAAAGCAGAAAAAGTGCATGGAAGGGAAAGTGGAAAGTGCGGAACAGTGGAGAGAACAGAATAAATAAAAATAAAGGTGGTAGTGCAGCCAGCAAGTGGCAAGTGCTAGGTTAAGCAGATAGGGTATATCTTTTAAGTGTAGAAGAGAAGTCGGTGTGCGACTGTATGGGTATAGATACAGACCCCGGTGCAGGGCGTGGCCAGGAGGCAGTGCAGGAGGGTGGCAGGGTGAGCAGGTACCTGTGCCCGAAGCACAGAGGGTGGCCAGGTGAACGGTGCAGAGAGAGAAAACAGATCAGCAGGGGAGAAAAGGGGAAAAGGCAGAAGCGAAGAGGGAGGTCTTGAGATGCTTCTGGAACCAGAGGTGGTTCTCCTCAAGTTTCAAGGTGGCAGGGAGGCTGTTCTAAATGGAGACCCCAGCCGAAGACAGAGATCTACCCCCAGCACGTTTCTTTGAAAAACGACTGACCCTGAGAGAGGTAGAGGAGCTAAGGGCTCGAGAGGGGAGGTATTTACGGAGGGATAGTTGAAGGTATTTGGGACCCAGGTCCCAAAAAGCCTTGTGGACAATGCAGAGTGTTTTAAATTTACTCCATGCATCCACTGAGAGCCAATGAAGGGAATTTGGAGCTGGAGAGATACGATCCAGGGCTTGAGCCCAAGGACAAGTCTCGCAGTCCTGTTCTGGATTAGTTGAAGAGTGCAGAGAGTGGAGGCAGGTAGATTTAGAAAGAGGCTGTTAGTAGTCCAACCTAGAGAGAACCAGAGCTTGAGAGACAATAAGCTTCTGGGAAAGGAGAAGAAATGCAGAGTACCTCTGAGGAGGTGTAGTAAGAAGTTTGATTTTTTAGAGATGTCAGAGATGTGTGCAGAGAAAGAGATTCTGGAGTCAAAGATGACACCAAGGTTTTTGGCCTCGCAAGTAGGGGTAGGAGGAGGGCCAAGGGAGGCCGGCCAGCCAGAGAATGAGGGGAAAGGATGGTGCAGGTGTACCAATGAGGAGGATTTGTCTTGGTGGCATTTAGACAAAGATTGTTGGCGGCACACCAATTTTGAATGGCGATTAGGCAATCAGAGATGAGGGAAGGAGAGGAGGTAGCTGAAGGAAGCCTGAAAATGAGTTGTGTGTCAATCAGCATAGCACTGGAAATCAGAGCAGAAAAAGGAAATGCAGTAGGCGAGAGTTGCCAGGTATTGTTTGAAAAGCCAGGGCGAGAGGTTAGACCCCTGAGTAACACACAAATACACTTCAATACTGTACTTTTTAAGTGTCTGAACCAGATTCTTTTGGGATGACCCAGAGACACAACCTACACCCACAGGTGACTTCAATAACTAGGGTGCTGGGGACATTAATACCTTACTGTTGGCATTCAGAATACTTTTAGAAATTGGTAAAAGGCAAAGGTTATTAGAACACAAGAGATTACAAATATTCTTAAGTAGGCAAATACTTTTAGATCCCCCAAGAAGAGTGTTATGCTCACCTGGTTCCCACGGGGGCGTCGACCGGAACTGGGCCGCTGTTACTTCCACCAGCGTGACGTGTAGCGCCGAGATGACTGACTGGACTGGCCCGCTCAGCCTAGTTTGTCTGGCTCGCAAGAATATTCTTCTGCAAAGGAGAAGAGGAATTAACCACCCGTAGAATTGAGTGTCAACCCACCTTCCCCACTCCCGTTGTCTTCCCACTGATCACTCTTAATGTCCCCTCCTTAGTCTCACCTGATGGTTTGGAAGGATGAGCTCTCCATCCTGCGTCGACCGCAGGGGCGCGTTGATGACCAGTTACTTCACTGGCGTAGAGGAATTGGTGAGTTCCAGTATTGACTCTAAAGTCCAATTGTTCATAAGAGTTCAAATGTCTGCTCTTCACTCTGTCCGATTCTTTGCAAGTTGCCGATTAATCCACTCGAAGATTTACAAATGGCACTCGGTAAGATTCAGGTAAGTCTATTGTGTTTTTCCCCTTAGGGGCCGGGGTACGGCGATGAAGCAGAGTCGACTGCGCCGACCCGAAATGAGGTGAGTACCTCCCGTGGTAAATCAGGTAAGTCCTTGGGGGTAGCTTGTATGGCCTTAGAGAGTTCCCTTGCTCACCTTGCTGTCTTTGTCTCCTTAGGTGTCGGAGGGCGGCCACGAGATGGAGAGAGCGTGATGGAATGCTGAAGTACCGCCAAGCAGGTGAGTTCAGCGCGGCGCCGTAGGAATGCAAAGCGATGCTTCAAAGACTTCTGTCTTTCAGTTCCGTGGCGAAATGGATCAGGATCCAGGTAAGGATTAAAGTTAAAACTCCTGTTCTAACCTTTATCCTTTTTGTCTTCTTGTTTCAGGAGTCCCAGGACTGAAGCGGGCGTGGCTGAAGACTGGAGCTGCTGAAAACACGGTGAGCGTTACACTGCAGCAAGCAGAATAACGCGAAGCACGTGTGGCTGTCCGGGCGTGGTTTAAATAGCCTTGGAAGAAGATCCAGGTAAGTATTCTTTCACAGCCCCACCCAAGTAACAAAATAGTCCCTTCAGTAAAATAGTCCCTCCTAAGCCTCATTTTGGCTTGAGTCTTCAAGCAGCATGGTCTGCCTCAGGTGAGTATGCAGCATGGTCTGCTTCAGGTAAGTTATCAATAATGAGCCTGGCGCCCATGGCGCCAGGACTGACTTTATCTTTATGAGCCTGGCGCCATAGGTGCCAGGACTGTACCCAAACAGCCCCTAACTGGGGCTTTTGAGCATGCTCCAAGTGGCATGATGCCTGCTTCCGGGGCTGCTGGGCCTGGTCTGGTCTTCCGGGGGCAGGCATCATGACAAAGAGTCATACAATTCAATAGGCTAAGCCAAAGTCAATGGGCAAAAGTCTTGTATAGGAAGAAGCACTTCTGGTAAATAAATGGAAAAGTCTTTGCAGAAGTTCTTCGAAGTCTTTGATGAAAAGAAGAATGAAATGAGGGCCACAAGCTGAATAGGCTTGTGATTTGTAGAAGTTTCAAAGCAACTCTACAGTAAGAGGTACGTTCTCTTTAGCTTGTTTTAAAGTACCTGGAAATTAAGAAAAGATGCAACTGATGACTTCTGTTCCTGTGCAGCTCTGCAGATCTCACTTTTCCTGGGCCTCAGTCATAGGGACAAGAGGGAGGACGTCAGGGGTGGAGGGGGGTAGTGGGGGAGACTCCTGCAATGCACTGGGAGTGTTAAAACTGGCAACCGGCAAACTTCACTTTCAGTGGCTGTTCAGTGTTTCAGCTCCTTGCGTCTACTGCAAATAGCAACACTGGGGTTCCTGGCTGTTGAGGTAAACCTTCCTTGCTTCTGTGGCCCCGCACTCTGTTGGGGAGTGTTAGGCAGAAACCTGTGCAGTTCCCTTAGGGACCACTGCAGAAAGTTTAAGACTACAGGTGTTGGCAGTAAACCCAATTGGTAGCAGTCTGCACCACCCAGATTTACCTGGTAGCTGTGGCTGAGCAGTCAGACCTCTCTCAAGAAGAGTTGGGCAGTATATAGAGTATACACATTAGGTACAAAAATACAGTAGCACAAGCAAACACTGACCAGAGCTCGGGTGTAAAAGTATGTATTTATTTAAAAACACACTTGTAAAAATACACTGGCACTAATATGTCAAGCAAGTTCAAACAGTCACTAGAAATATATACACCTCCCTGATTAATTATTTGACAAGTCTTAGGAAAAGAACACCACTTATTATCAATACAGAGGTGAGCGCTTAACCAAGATGGCACTCCAATAATTATTTAAAAAGGGAGGGAAAAGGCAGAATTAGGAAAGCACACAATACCAACACTTTTAAAAGAACCACAGCAAGTCAAGAAAGGCAGAGTCTACTGTAGAGAAAGAAAGTTCATAGGCCAGGCCCACTCTTGGAGAGAGCAAGGCGGAATGTGCCCAATATCACACAGTTGAAGTACACTTTAAAAGTCTTTGCAGATAGTTCAAAAAAGAGTTGGATCAGTTCAGAAAAGTTAGTTAACAGGTCCCAGGTCACCCCAGGATAGAGAGTCAAGGATTTACGGGAAACCTTGAACAGTCTGTTGCAAGGGAGACCAGGCGGGACACAGTACCTGAAATGGTGAGAAAGCTCCAGCGAGGGCAGTTGTTCCTGGCAGCGGGTGCAAGTCGGTGCTTCGTCCAGGGGAAGAAAAGATCTCGACGTGGAGGAAAGCTGGAGGTCGTTGCACTGCCAGGGAAGAAACCAGCCATGGAGTTTCCTGGTTAAAAGGTACTACGCTTTTATTCGCGGTAGTGGTGTGAAGCGTGGCTATCCGGCCGCCGGGGTGCTTGGCACGGTTGATTCGACCACGAGACGATCCAGGAAGGCGAAAAGAGGGCGAACTGGTTAACCCCACCAGTTCAAAGGAAGAAAACTTTCCAGGAAGAAGATCTTCTCTGTCGTTGGGAAGTGGTGAGTCGGTTCAGCAAGGCTCCACCGGTGGTGTCGTCGTTGCAGGTCAGCTCAGCTTCTCCCTCTTCGGATTCTTTAGGTCCTGTGGTGACTTCTGAAGTTCCAGTCCCCAAAGCCCTGCTTTTATGCAGAAAACCTCCATTCATCAGTCCTAGCTGTCACTCAAACATGCTAAGTGGTGAGCCGGGCGGCTCACCACTGGGCCAATCACACAAGAGTGCGACTTGAGTTGCCGAGGCAACTCAGTCCAGGGTGCCTATTCCCCCCCTCCCACACATCCTGTAGACCCAGACAGAGTGGCAGCACTTTTGGAGGCTTCTGTGCAGAAGCCCGCCAAAAGTGGAACAAAGGGCTCGACTTGGGTTGGAGTTACAATGCCGAACACAAACGCCATTTTAAAACCGAGTCCTGGCAAAAAGACCCAACCGGGGAATAAATATTAAATAAATAACCCGGCGGTATCATTAACATTGCACCAAAAAAGTGGTGTGTTTAAAATGAACGGGAAAATCCCATAGGAAATATTCCGGTGGAATATTTCGTGTGGTAACCACTGCCACCAGCCAGAAACTCGGCGAGGGGGGACTGCACAGTTCCCCCCTCGAACAACAGACCCAGGGGCAATCTAATTACCGCTACCAATACTTCCACAATATGATGGTTTGTACTGGTTCTGTTGACAATTTAAGACTAGTAAAGTCAATGGTGACTTTACATGCCCTGGGAGACGGTAGTCACTCCCAGGGTATGGAGTCTATGTTTGGGGGGTCACTATGACACCCCTGTGTTACTGCACTGAGGGTGCTGTGTAACACACATACCAAAAACACATGAAGCCCAATGGAGTAAAAGACCCCATAGCCCATAAAACACATTACAACGTCAAAGGACATTCTCAAATCATGCCTAAGAGTGTGCTACTCACCATGCCGAAATAGGCCCAAGATGTGGAGGAGTGACCTTGGAGATGATGGTGGTACAAGAATCGATATTCAGCCTTCCATCCCAGTTCCCCTGAGTACAAGACTCAGGCTTCCTCAAAGAGGGGCTCTTTTCTACAACATACCTCTCTGCTGTTTCAGTTGGGACAGACAGAGGTGTCAATTGAATAAAAGAGCGGGGAGAACACACACCGCCAATACCAATGCTGCAAAGGAATACAAAGATATTCGACAGTGTTGAAATTAAACCAAGTATTCAGAACAGTTGTATTTTACGGGAAACTACTTAGGTAAGTATTGGAGTGGAGCTTCCCCGGGGTGGATCTACAAAAAATATGAATAAACACGAGTGGGATAATTCTAAAGAGCCTTCCTAAAGTATCAATCCCACCGAAATATCGAACCAATAACAACTAACCTGAATAAGGATATTTTGAGGAAATTAGTCCATGAAACAGAAGACAACGAAAGGAGAAAATAACAAACAGGAATGTTAGTATAGGGTAGTAGCCCCGAACGGCACGAGGGTCGCACTAGTGCCGGGTTGGTGCAGTTTCAGCAGAGCGTTTATATGCACTTGAAGACAAGTTCACAATATAGTCACTCAATGTCCCAGAATCCAACAAAAGACAAATATCCAAACAAGGCCGTGGAGAGAAATAATAGCAGAGACGGGATTTGTCAATTATAAGTATGTACCTGAGCGCACACGCATCCAGAGTAGGCGTAGAAAGTTCCAAATTGTTGACAGCAAGTCCTCTGCGAGGAAGGCTTTGTGGTTCCGTGTCCAGAAGCGGCTAGCTGGAATGTAGAACCGCAAGAGACAGCAGTAAGCCGAATCCAATAACGTTCCGGGTCAAAAACCAGACGAGCACGACAGGAATAAAGAAGGAGGCAAGCCAATCTAGAAGTCAGGCAAGGGTCAAAACCAGGAAAGCAGATAAGGAATTAGTGTGGTGGAGACACGAAGTAGTAACGGACGTAACAGCTGTAGCTTGTAATGCTAATTAGCAGCAACGAGCCCCTTGAAAGACGGTGGTTTTAAAGTCGTATGGGGGCGTGTCTTGCCGTACGTCTTCCACGTACAGGATGTGTCAGCTGACACGGAGTCCGTCGTAGTTTGTACAGGCGCCATGGCAACCTCTATCTGGTCCACAGAGGAGCTTGTAAAGAAGTCGTATTCTGCAAGGAAGCCCGCAGGGAAGCCGGAAGTGTAACAGCGTGGGAAAAAAAGAGTCTCACTCTTAGCAGGAGAAAAATATAAACCCCAAAAATCCAGCAAAGCTGCTGGGGGACTCACTAGGTTTGGGAAATTAGCCTGCACAGAGAATTCTCCCTAACAGGGAGACTCAGGCATGGTCAGTCCTGCTTCCTGGGAGTCCAAAGGATCTCCCAAAAGCTCTAGGCCAGCTTAAAAGCAACGCACACAATCTTGTGTTCCTCTCCCTGGTTTTACGGTTTCCAGCAACAACTCTGTGAAAATTCAACCAGCTCTGAGATAGATGTCCAGGTGGCTTACTTTGGAGTTGATTGTCCCAGCAACTGAAGGGGAGAAGTCGTCCTTGCAGGTTCTTCTCTGTCGATGCGAATTTGGTGATTTGGCACTGCAGCAGAGCTTCACCGGGCAAGCCAACGGTCCAGGAGTTGCATCAGGCGTCCTATTCAAGCTCTTCTTCGGTTCCTTCGTCCAGTGGTCGACTCTGCCTTCCAAGTCAAAAGACTCGCCTTTTATTCAGTTCTCTCCCATTCATTCCAGCCTAGCTGTCACTCACCCAGCAGGGTGGCTGTCCTTGCCGGACAGTCAGCCAGCCAATTACCACAAAGTGCATTTGGGTCTCCTAGGAGACTAAGCACAGGCTGTTTCGGGCACCTCCCTGTTACACTTTGGGCTTCCCTGCGGGCTTCCTTGCAGAATACGACTTCTTTACAAGCTCCTCTGTGGACCAGATACAGGTTGCCATGGCGCCTGTACAAACTACGACGGATTCCCGTGTCAGCTGATACGTCCTGTACGTGGAAGACGTACGGCAAGACACGCCCCCATATGGCTTTAAAACCACCGTCTTTCAAGGGGCTCGTTGCAGCTAATTAGCGTTACAAGCTACAGCGGTTACGTCCGTTACTACTTTGTGTCTCCACCACACAAATTCCTTATCTGCTTTCCTGGTTTTGACCCTTGCCTGACTTCTGGATTGGCTTGCCGCCTCCTTTATTCCTGTCGTGCTCGTCTGGTTTTTGACCCGGAACGTTATTGGATTCGGCTTCCTGCTGTCTCTTGCGATACTACATTCCAGCTAGCCGCTTCTGGACACGGAACCACAAAGTCTTCCTCGCAGAGGACTTGCTGTCAACAATTTGGAACTTTCTACACCTACTCTGGACGCGTGTGTGCTCAGGTACATACTTATAATTGACAAATCCCGTCTCTGCTATTATTTCTCTCCACGGCCTTGTTTGGATATTTGTCTTTTGTTGGATTCTGGGACATTGAGTGACTATATTGTGAACTTGTCTTTAAATGCATATAAACGCTCTGCTGAAACTGCACCAACCCGGTACTATTGCGACCCTCGTGCCGTTCGGGGCTACTTCCCTATACTAACATTCCTGTTTATTTTCTCCTTTCGTTGTCTTCTGTTTTATGGACTACTTTCCTCAAAATATCCTTATTCAGGTTAGTTGTTATTGGTTCGATATTTAGGTGGGATTGATACTTTAGGAAGGCTCTTTAAAATTATCCCACTCATTGTGTTTATTTATATTTTTTGTAGATCCACCCCGGGGAAGCTCCACTCCAATACTTACCTAGGTAGTTTCCCGTAAAATACAACTGTTCTGATTACTTGGTTTAATTTCAACACTGTCTAATATCTTTGTATTCCTTTGCAGCATTGGTATTGGTGGTGTGTGTTCTCCCTGCTCTTTTATTCAATTGACACCTCTGTCTGTCCCAACTGAAACAGCAAGAGGTACGTTGTAGAAAAGAGCCACTCTTTGAGGAAGCCTGAGTCTTGTACTCAGGGGAGCTGGGATGGAAGGCTGAATATCGATTCTTGTACCACCATCATCTCCAAGGTCACTCCTCCACATCTTGGGCCTATTTCGGAGTGGTGAGTAACACTCCCTCACTTCCTGCTCCACCCAGACACTCTGGAGCCAGAGGCGGGTTTCACTCCTGAAGCCCGCTAAAGGCGAAATGAACAAAGAGACCAAACCTGGTTTGGCGCGCAGAGAAAATCTCTAGAAGGACCTTTCCACAAAGAACTGGCGAAAAAAGAGGATCGGGGATCATTTTATCAAAAATGGCCCAGCGGCTTTTTGAAAAAGATGTCTCCCGCGGGTGTTTTACCGGAGTCGCGAACGCAGCCCGCAGTAAACATATACCATGGTAGTTCAAACGTAGCCACTGCCACCAGCCATTCAGTGAGGAAAGGGTAACATAAAAATGTTACATGGGAAGCTAGACAAAGGGGATACTAAGTAACCCCTCCAGCATTCTATCGTAAGATAGTGTGTGGTGGGTCTTGAAATTTACAAAGGTAAGTAAAGTCAATTTCACTTTACTGCTCTGGGAAACAGTAGCTTATCCCAGAAAAGGTATTTAAACCTTTGGGGAATCTGGAAGACTTCCCTGGGTCACTGTACTGAAGGTGCCTGGTGATACAATGTAAAAGATGGTACCTATGGAGTTTGTCAGACTCCAAAACCAAAAGAAACCAAGGTAAAATTCACATTAAAATACATGATAGAGTTGGGGAAAAAGGGTCTTGCTCTCTCCAAGTTAAATAAAACAAGTCCTCGAAATCCTGCAAAGTTGCTGGGGGTCTCTAAGGTGAAGGGAATTAGCATATTTCTGAGAATTCTCCCTTACACCTTTGTCTTTGGTCTGGCTTATTCATTGAATAGATCATTTGACCTTTTGCTTGCCGTTCGTAATATTCTTTTCATGGCCTGTATAGTTGGAGAGCTCTGTGGTCTTGTACATGTTCCACCTGAGCCACTTCTCATTAAAACCTATTTGCTTTGCCTGGCCTTTTGGTGTGAGTTTCACATGCTTCCATTTAACTAAAGCATTCCTTCTTTAGTCTAGGGATGCGGGGCATTTGTTGGATGCAACATGATGCCATGATGCTGCATCAGGCTTAGCAATTGGATACTAAGCAGGCGTTTAAGCAAAAAAATAAATTACTAACTGAAACCTAGCAGGCTGCTTAGCTATTAACTCAAGACAACCAGAGAATTCTGGATCGAGAGTCCAGTTTTTATGATATTGTGGAACATTGATTGGAGACCACACTAAACCAGTAGGACACAAAGGTACTTACAAACTACTGCACGTTCCAACAGTGGATATGTGATTGATAATAATCTACTGCAAGGGGTATGCTTTCTAGTTACATTGTCACTTTATTTAAATTTTTTTATTTATTGGCATTTGTATGGCGCCTATACAGAAGTGTTTCCAGGTTCCACAAGGCAAGAAGGGGGTACGGGGACATGGCAAAATCTAAAACTGTTATATTGGCCTTGTGACAATCCTACCATGCAAATGCATGACATGGTGAGAAGTGTGAGGGGAAGAGGGAGAAGTGCAACAGTGGGAGCCCCACGGGTGAGGGCGGGTTATGTGCTATTCAGTCCAGGGCAGCAAGTGCCAAGGGAAAGGGGAGGGGCGGGGAAGTTAGTGGACAGGAGGACTGGGTTGGGATAGTTCGGGGAAGGATGCCCTATAGCAAGTGCTGGCATAGGAAACTGGCAGGGACTGGTAGGGGGATGGTCTGGTCCCTTCATGACTCTGAAAGGACCAAGCCCCAGTCGCAGCGGCAGGTGGAGAGTTTAGCACGGGAGGGGGAGAGGGAAGGAAGAGGAGAAAAGGATGGTCTTGAGAAGTTTCCAGAACTTAAGAAGATCCGACTCTAGTCTGAGGGGGCGAGGGAGGCTGTTCCAGAGGGAGGTGCCAGCTGAAGAGAGGGATCTACCTCCCACTCTCTGCATAGAGAAACATTTGACCTGCAGAGAGTTGGAGCCAGAGGATCGAAGGATTCTAGCTGGGTGGTATTTCCGGAGGGAAGCTGAATGTAGAAAGGTCTTCGGCCCAAGACAGCCTTGTGGATGATGCATATGGTTTTGAATTTGATCCTTGCAGTCACTGGAGCCAGTGGAGAGATTTTAAGGCTGGAGAGATGCGGTCCCTGGGCTTGAGGCCAATAATAATTCTTGCAGTCCTATTGAGGATTAGTTGGAGGGGGTGAAGAGAGGAAAGAGGAAGGTTTAGGAAAAGGCTGTTGCAGTAGTAAAGCATTGAGAGAACTAGGGCTCTGGAGACATTGAGCTTCTGGAGGAAGATGAGGAAAGGTAGAATGCCTCCGAGGAGATTGTTGTAAATTGGACTTCTTGGCAAGGTCTGTGATGTGTGGAGAGGAGAGAGAGGAGTCAAAGGTAATCCCAAGGTTTTTTGCCTCTCAAGTGGGTGAGGGGAGGGGACGAGTCCCAAGGAATCTGGCTAGAGAGTGAGGGGGAAGCAAGGAGCAGGCATCCCAATAAGAAGGATCTCTGTCTTGCTGGCGTTGAGGCAGAGATCCATGCCTGAATAGCAGTCGGGCACAAAGTAAGAAGAGGAGGAGGAGGAGGATTAGGAGGAGCTGTGTGTCATCTGCATAACACTGGAAGTGAGGAGAGTATGTGGAGTTCAGAGGGCCCAAGTAGATGTTGAAGAACCATGGCGATAGGATACAACCCTGAGGGACGCCACAGGTAGAGAGTAAGGTGGGAGGGAGAGAAAATGACCCATTTGAACTTTGGAGGGTCTGTTAGAGAGGAAAGAGGTAAGCCACGCCAGTGCCCTCTCCGTGATGCCTAGGGTATCATGGAGACAGTTTGAGGATGGAGTGGTTGACGGTGTCAAAAGCAGAGGAGAGATCGAGGAGGATCAGGACAGAAGCAGAGTTGGAATCCAGATTAGAGTATGTCTTCTCTGGTATTCAGGAGAGCAGTTTCAGTGCCATTTCGGTGTGAAGGAACAGTTGGGGGATGACCAGCTTCTCCATGAGTTTGCCCAAGAAAGAGGTGATGGCGATAGGTTGATAGATTGCCGGGCGCGAGGGGGGCAGCAGTTGGATTTTTTTAGGAGAGGGTGCACTAGGGAGTGCTTGAGGCAAATAACCTGTGGCAAAAGAGTGGTTGCAGAGGTCAGCCAAGGCAGGGTCGAGAGTGTCGATGTTGTCTTTGATGGTTCTGGAGGAGTATGGGAGCACCTGTTTAGAGGAGACTTTCATAGAGCAGACAACTCTAGAGCTCTCCTCTGGTGCAATGGGAGAGAGGGAGGTGAGTATGGTGGGTGGGGGGGTCCAATGAGGTGAAACAAGGGGGTGGAGGGAGGGAGTGGTAGGGAGCAGATGACAGAGAGGACAGGATGTCAAGAGCTTTTGAGGAAAAGCGAGGCCAGTGCAGAGCAGAAGGCCTGGGAGGGAGGAGAAGAGGAGGCTGCGGTAGGATTGGCGAGTTCCTTGACAATATTAAAGAGTTCAGCTGGGTTAGTGGCTCCAGAGATGCAAGCTTGGACATGAGATCTTTCTCTGAGCAGATGGAAAGATGGTATTGCCTTTGGAAAAGGCAGCAGGCCAGTTTGTCAGGAGATGAGCTAGATGACTGCCACTTCTATTCTGCCCCTATGCACTTGCGTTTTTAAAGCGTCTAAGTTAGAGTCGTAGCAAGAGTTGCATTTGGAGGCAGACGTCATGCAGATCATCATGACTGGGGCAAGGATGCCCTGGGTATTAGTGATAGAGGAATGGAAGTTAGTTGGGACAGAGTCAGGGGAGAGTCCATTGCAGGGGACTGGGGCGGGATGAAGGAAGAAGCAAAGGCAGTTACTAACACACGCTTCATCGGTCGAATGATTGAGAAGGGGACAGGCAGTGTGGGTGCAGGAGACTTTGGGCAGGGAAGGTCAAGAGGACGGAGTGGTTGGACCAGGAAAAAGAGGTATTGAGGGGGGTGGAAAGGGGAATGTCTGACAAAATGAGACCATCCAGAGTGTGGCCTGCAGAGTGGGTTGGGTCAGAGGGGAGGATAGTGAGGGAGGGAGTGTTTCAGAGGTTGCGGAAGAGAGCAGAGGCCACCTCATGAGATTTCGAGATGGATGTTGAAGTCCGAAAGGAAGTTCAATTTGGGGGAGGAGGCCAGAAGAGAGAAGGAGAGGTTGGCCCATTCTGAGAGGAAAAGAGAGTAAGGACCGGGGGCAGGGGGGTCTGTAGATGGTAGCGATAGTCACAGGGAAAGATGGGGAGACATTCAACCTGCAGATAGGCTTTCAAAGGAAGAGTAGGATTGAGTGGGGATGATGGCGGCAGGAATCCACTCATGGAAGATCGGGCCACTCCACTGCCAGATCGGGAGGGTCTGGGGTTGAATAAGAGTGTCAAAAACAGTGACTGAACTGGTCTTGAACCATGTCTCAGTAAGGGTGAGGGCATCAAGGTCTTCAAAGAGGTGACCAATGTTGGAGGAGTGTTTAATGGCAGAGCAAGAATTGAGGGTAGCTAAGTGAAGGTGGTGTCCCCCTGTAAATGATTTGCGAGGTGGGGGGGACAAGGGTGCGGTGCTACCCCACGGCGGCGCGAATAGGGGGGATGTGGGAAGGAGAGGTGGAAGACACAGGATGGAAATTGGAAAGGGAAGGAAGATGCCTGTCCAGAAGGAGGAGATGGTTGGGCTTAGAGCCCTGGGCGATGATAGTGCCATTGTGATGGACATTAATGGTGCGTCTGGAAGATGAGAAGCGAGCAAAGAGCACTCCCCATCTAGTACCACCAGTAATGGTTGAGGAGGAGAAGGGGGAGAGGAAAGAGACCATATGAGGGGTCCATAGGTTAGCTGAAGCAAGAACAAAGAGGATTTCAGTGATGGTTTGTCTGGAGGAAGCATTGCTGTAGGAGTCCGCAATGGGCATGCCGGGTTAAAAGCACACACCCCTCTGGACTTCGGTTTACTGAACTGCCTCTTTTTTTGATTGTGTTTGTTTCTGATAGCCATGATTTTCCATATGCAGCTATGCACAGTCTTTTAAAGGAATCTTCTAAAATAGGTTCCATCTACTGGGGGGAATAGTGTTTAGTAGATGGTGACTTATGTTTTGGAAAAGGTGTTCCTGGTGGGTGTTCGGTTCCACGGTCAGGCGCACTGTACTCTTCATCTCTTAAAAGCTATACTCTGTGCATGCATTGGAGGTCACATTTAATGTAAGCGAATGGTGGCATAGCTGAACAGCTAATCAATGTATTGCATGGGGGCTTTAACACAATGCTGCTGCTGGGGTTGGCTAGCACTTTAGGATTGCGCTATCGCCACCCTCACTGAAGTTGGGGTGAAAAGATTGCTGAGCTCCGTTGAGGCACCTGGTAATTGTACAAAAGTGAGTAACTTGCGCCAGAAATAATGCATATTGTTACTGAACAATTCGGCTTTAAATAACCCCAAACAATGAAAGTGACTTTGTATGTTGTAAGATATCTATCCTCGGAACGCAATGGCATTCCACAAATATGCATTTGAAAACTAAATATAATTTTTCCTTTCTTTTAAAGACATTCTGATTGTCGTTGCAGCTGGAGATCATGTCGGAAGCAGCAATGGCAGAGAAGGAGGCTTGAAGGAAACTGTAACATTAAAATGGTGCACACCCAGAACGAACAGTGTAGGTGAGTGTTAGGTAAGAATTGATGCAGTCACACTGTGTGAGACTACGCAACACTTATCTTCTTCATATTAGCTAACCCACCTTTTTGGTATATGTCTGTACTACACAAGTTGATAGGCGGACTGAACAAGCAGGCCTATCTCAAGAGGGGTAAATGTGAGCTGTAGAGCTGTACAAATGAAATCTGTAAATACAAGTATCCAAGTAACACTTAAACTCAAGGTTTCTGTTACAAATAGTTATTTATTTATTTAACATCAATTTTTAAATAAGCATTCTTTAAAAAGGCGATTCATGTAACAATGCAAATATATTTAAAAATTACTTTTCAGAATCAAAACAAGTTAGTGGATAACATTTGGCCTTCCATCATACACAATTCCTACACCCTGAGGGGACTTCAATCACAAGGACAGTAATGGCATTTATATATCACACTAGTATACTTTGCAGATTCTGAGGTTGCAGAAAGGAAAGGTTAGGGAAGGAAAAAGGTTACAGTTTCTCAGTACAACTAAATCTTCCAATGAAATCTAGATAAGCCTTTCCCAGCAGTAACCATCTACAACAAGCTACCACCTATGAGGTACAAACAGTATGAAAGTAAATGGACTACAACAGTTTTCAGGGAGCCAGGACAACCTAAGTCAATTGGGACACAGTCTGTGGATCTGATGCACTTCTTAGATCAAAGACTTGCACAAAGTTAGAGAGTCTTTTAGAAAAATCACTTGTAGGGTCACAAGCTGTTAAGCCTGTGAGGAGGGGAGTTGGAATCAACTCTAAAAGGTAAGCCACTGCAATTCCCAAATGAGAAGAGCGTGGCTAAAAGGCAATATGGCAAGTACCCCAAGCCTAAACAGTACCTATGGTTTGAAGAAGAATTGTCCAGCTGGATTCTGTTTTGCTACATGGTGCATACCCTTGTTCATGGGCCTCCGTCGTGGGGACAAGAGGGAGGACGTCTGGCGGGCTCCTGCAGCAGTACTTTGGAGGCTGT
This sequence comes from Ambystoma mexicanum, assembly GCF_040938575.1. Taxonomy (NCBI): domain Eukaryota; kingdom Metazoa; phylum Chordata; class Amphibia; order Caudata; family Ambystomatidae; genus Ambystoma; species Ambystoma mexicanum. The sequence continues at coordinate 96,838,149 of NC_090936.1, read as the reverse complement.
CGGCAGCTGTGGGCTCTTTTCAGTTCAGCAGCACTTAGCAAACAGCACCGTTACGGATCTCTGATACCGTTTGGGATTCCTTCAATCCTTGGGTCCTGCACTCTAGTGAGGGGACTCGGGGTCTGGAGGTCCTGCTTCTGGAGTGTCCTTAGGAGACTCCTGGAGCTTCTAGCAGGATTTGTTACCGCTTCAGACGTTTCACTCGACTCCGGATACTCCACTCCTGGCATTGGGCTTCCGAAGCAATGGAGAGGCAGAGCAAGTTGGGAGTGATGGTCGAGTGGAGTTCGTCTCAGGGTTAGTTGGTTCCACTTACCCAAGGGGCAAAGTCTTTCCATCCGGAGCTTCTCTGTCTAGGTGAAAAAGGAATTAGGCACAGCAGCAGGGCTTCACCGGGCAATTCAAAGGTCCAGGAGGTTGCAGCAGGCTTCATTCATAGATTCTTCATGTTTTTCTCCCAGTGGTCGACTCTGCCTCTAGTCCCAAAACTCTTACCTTTTAAGCAGGTTTCTTCCATTCATGCACAGCCTAGGCTGTCGATCACACAGCAGGGTGGCTGGCCTGAAAGGACAGCCAGCCAGCTAATTAGGACTGGTTGTGTTCAGGCATCCATAGAGACGAAGCACAGCAGAGTTTCGGGAACCTCCCTCACATCATGTCCTTCCAGACACACTGGAGCCAGAGGTGGGCTTCAGCCCTTAAGCCTATCAAAGGCAAGACAAACAAAGGGCTCAACCCTGTCTCAACGCACAGAGTAAAGCCCAAGAAATACCTCACATCCAGAAAATGGTGAAAAAAGATTAGGGCCATTTTGATAAAATGGTCACCCATGGGTGCTGTACTGCAACTGAGGGTTCAGCCTGCGGTAGAAAAAGCACAATGGTAGGAAAAACTAAACCACTGACACCAGCCATTTAAAGTAGTGAGGGTAACATAAAAACTGTTACACGAGGGTAGGATACAGGGCTACTAGGTAACCACCCAGCACTCCACATAAGATGGTGTGTGCTGGACCTACAAGAGAAAAGGTAAGTAAAGTTAATTTCACTTACTATTCTTGGGAACTGTAGTTCACGCAAGAAAACGTATTTAAACCTTATGAGAAATCTAAAGAATTTCTCAGTGATACTGCACTGAAGGTGCTGGGTGTCACCATACAAAAAGTAGATGCCTCTGGAGTTTGTTAGACTCCAAAAACAGTGAGAACACAAAATCCAAATTGGGTAAAAACACATGAGTGAGAAAAGGGTCTCACTCCAGGGTTAAAATTAAAAAAGCCCCAAGTCCAGCAAAAGGACTGCAGGTCTCTAAGTGGGAGGAATTAAGCACTAAAATGAAAATTCTCCCTAACAAAGTGATCACATAGAACACTGTGCCCTGCATCCCCATAACCGCCTCCCCCCTATCAACTTACCTTTTCGGCAGCACACCGTGAATGTGCTGCCGTCTCTCCTCCGACCCTGCAGCGTCAGTTCTCAGCCACTAACATGGGTCTGAACTGGTGTCACAGGGTTCTTTTTTTTTCTTTTTTAACTTGTTTTTTCTTATCCCCCACTACCGTCTAACCCCCACTAGACCGACAGAGGGGAGCAGTGGACACTGCCGCTCCCATTAGTGGGTGTAGTGGGAGCCGCCATGTTATTACCGTGCAAAGGCGTAGTAATTAGCACATCGCAGTGTTCGGAGCAACATTTTTGTATTCCCTTTTTAACCTGTATGTCGCAGATATGGACACCGTGATACGATCCTGCGGTAACATTTCTCTCCGAACTGGGGATGAGAGTATACCCTGGATGGCATACGCTGATGGTGCCCTCTTGTTAGATCGCAGTCATCGGCCTCCAACTATCTTTGAACAACTTGGCAAGCTATGCCGCCGGGAACTGTATGAGAATCAATCTAAAAAAACAAAGGTAATGATCATTGGCAAACCACCAAGAAAACACAAGAGCTTTATTTGGAGGTTAGGGAAGGAATCCCTTCAGTGACGTGCGTTGTACCCACAATCCCTCACGCGTCGAGGTCCCTCAGATTGTTTTTTTCCGCCCAGCTTCTGGTCGCCTTACGCGGAGCTCCTAGAGAGACATTGCAAATACTTACTACGGACCTCGGTCCTTAATTATACTTATTATATTGTTAAAGATCCCTCCCCTCGACGTTAGCTGTGAAGCTGTTTCTCCGCCGAGCAAGTTTTCGACGGAGGGGAAGAGACGGAGGAGATCCTTCGGCGCTGCCGAACACGTGGCCTGGCCTCGCCGGCCAACATACAGTAGGGAGAGTGGGGGTTCGAACTTTTATCTTCTCTTTGAGAATGTCTTTCTTTCTCACCTATCTTTCCCTTGGGGTTGTTATCACCAGTTATTATTGCCTCAGCTATGGAGAGGACACCTTTTAAGTTTTGCCCACGCTGTAGGGGCAAATACACTTGGAAGGACAAACACAAGCTCTGTAATCGTTGCTTGCCCCTCGATCATAAGGAGGACAGCTGCGCGGCCTGTAAGCTCTTGAAACCAAGAACTCTTAAAGAACGAAAAGTTAAGAGGTGGGCGGACTACGCTATGTCGAAGTCAGTTTCCTCACCCGCCGCCGCTGTTACAGAAAGTGACGAGGAGGGTGATAACTCGACGTCCGTTACGGAAGTCATTAACCCCCAGAAGGAGCGCTTGCGCTCCTCGACGTCCGTCCCCGGCCCCGACGGGCTCGGCTCACACCCTGCTTATGGGGATGAACACCCCGGCGACAAGGACGCACATAGACCCCATAGGCCTAAGCACACAACCCACGGCTCTTCTTCGTCGAAGACGAAGGATCCATCAGCGCCGAAGGGGACGCAGGGCACTCCGGCATCTACCTCAGACCGTAAGGGTCTCAAGCCCCACCCACAAACGCAGCCGCGACCAGCGATTGGGCTTTCATCAAACACGGGCGCTACCTCAAAATCATCCGACGTAACGCTCCATAGAGCGGCCGTCGAGGAACAACGCGTAACGCAGGCAACGTCGACACCAGAGCCCTCTACTGGCAAACTCGTTGTCGAGAGCCTGGCGAGAATTGTTTCCGAAGACAAACGTAAGCGGACGACGAAACAAACGTCGAATACCGCACAAAAAGCTATGGAAACGCCGAAAAAGCGCAATAGTAGCCAGGAACTGCCCCCTTCATCTAAGGGCAATTCTGAACTACCGGAGGGCTTTTCAGAGGGCGACGGAAACCTTTCTTCGACGTTGTGGAAGCGTTCTAAGCGTTTTGAAGGTGAACACACTGATTTCCCCCCTCTAGACTATTCAGGGGTCCCCCATGAGACCCTTGAAAGACTCCATTCTTGTATGGAGAAAATGGAAAGGTTTTTGGGAAGCCAAAACCCACCAACACCCAAAAGACCAAGAGAATGGCCCCAGGATGACCCTAGGGTCAAGATTCCTAGGCTGGTTCCCCCTTCTACAGACGTATATGACCTCACTGAAGAGGAGCAATACCTCCAGGAAGATGAGGAGTGTTTGGGTGGAGAGGAAGAACATGAGGAAGAGGGGTTTGAAGAAGATCCTTACACTAGTGCAGGAGCTTTTGAAGAAGATACAGCTACCTCGCAGCCCTGGCAATCCCCATCAGTGCAGCCTTGGCAATCCCCATCAGTGCACTCAGACCCTGATGTCTTTCACCCTTCTGCTCCCAAGGATTCACCTATTGGAAACACCTCTCCCATAGATGACCAACCTTCACTTAATGCACTATTGCGCAAGGCAGCAGCGCATTTTGAAATAGACACAGGGGAGACTCTTCCTGACATAGACTTTGTAGAGAAAGTTATTAAAGAAAAAGCCCCTGTTAGTCAGTCTATTCCGCTCCTGGCTTCTATAAAGAGAAGAATAACTCCTTCCCTTTCCAATCCTGCCTTAGTCAGAGGGGTCAACCCTCGGATAGAAAAGCTCTTCAGCCCTTCGTCCTCTGACCCTTTGTACATCAGAGGACATTCTATTCCGGACTCCCTCGTAGTTACTAATACAAGAAAAAGAGCAGGGGTACCACTATCCACTAGTGAGGCACCACTACTAAGCTCAAGAAGCTCTATGCACTTGGGAAGAGAATCACAACCTCTGCAGCCTTCTCAACTAGGATTGCAAATAACAATTCCCTACTAGCTAGCTACGCAGATGCACAGTGGAGCAAGCTGCGCAGCGAAGCAGAGGACGCACCAGAACCCCTGCGTTCACGCCTGTTAGCTATAATCTCAGAGGGAACTATTGTAAACCAGGGCATCGTAAAGAACTCCTTGGATGCTGCAGAGACGGCTGGCCGTTCCCTGGTTCAGGGAATGCTTCTCAAACGCCATGTCTGGCTGCGCATTTAGGACTGGTTGTGTTCAGGCATCCATAGAGACGAAGCACAGCAGAGTTTCGGGAACCTCCCTCACATCATGTCCTTCCAGACACACTGGAGCCAGAGGTGGGCTTCAGCCCTTAAGCCTGGATTTAAGCCGGAAACCCAGGCTTCCCTGATAAATGAGCCCATAGAACAAACACATTTGTTTGGGAAAGCAGTTGATGAGGCCCTAGAACATGCGAAGAAAGAGTTTGATACCATCAAGACTCTTGACCAAATTTCTGTAACGCTCACCTGATTCCCGTAGAGGCGCCGGTCTTGACTGGGCGTATACCGTATCTTCAAAGGTGATGTGTAACACACGGCTGGCTCTTTGGGCTGGACCTCTGTGCACTGTATGGCTGACTCGAAGGGTAAGATGTCTGCAGATAGAAAATATGGGATTAAGGAACTGGGTTATTGAATGTCTCTCTCTTCTTCCCTTTCTCTTCTCCTGTAGAACCCCAAAGGTTAACGCTCTCACCTTAGGTAAGTGAACGCCGTGCTCTCCATCTGCCTCGGGGCAGGGTGCTGTAACCAGTTTCTTCACTGGATAAGGGGAGCAGGCCTCTTGACTTCAGAGGACTGCTGTCCGTCGTTTACTGCACGAACGGTAAGTTTCGAGTAATTCTAATGTCTTTAAAGTCTTTAGTAATGATGTTTCTTGTTTTGCAGGGTTCCGGCGATGGCGGATGACGGGCTGAAGTGAGTTGAAGATGGAGCCCGTGTGATGAATAGAAGCGCCTGGAAGCACGTAAGTAAGCGCTTGTTGCCTGCTTCACGATGCGCTCTAACTGTCTTTTTATTTTGCAGGTACAAGTTCGGAGCGGCTGCAGGGTGCCGGAATACCCACTGGGTTAGATGTGGAAAGGAGTAATGGCACGTGAGTATTAAAGTTCCCCAATGTCTTTAAACGCACCTTGTTTTGTCTTTCAGATGCGGGATGCAGCGCCGAAGGCCTCCGGAGCGTGCGAAGAGTTGGTAAGCTTTTGTCTTTCAGATGCCGGAATGCAGTGTGAAGACCTCCGGAGCGCACGAAGAGTAGGTAAGCCTTTGTCTTTCAGATGCCGGAATGCAGTGCGAGGCGTTGGTGACAGCCGATGGACCAGGTAATTGTAGAGCTGTCACTGAAGACCCTAATGCTAACCTGTTCTTTCTTGTCTTTATAGGTGTCGCTGAAGACTGGATTCAGGATGGTAAGCCTTTTTCCTTAGGCCCAGGATCAGATGCAGAAGACACGATGAGCGTTCTGCTGCAGAGGATGCAGAATAACGCAAAGCAAGATTCATCCATCGGGTGTGGTTTAAATAGCCTCCTGTAGTGCTTAGGTGTCTCCTTCCACAGCCACGCCTAGGTAAGAAAAGAGTTCCTGCTTTCCAGAAGAGTTCCAGTGTTCTGAATCTAGGGAGTGGCTCCTGCCCCACCCAACAGGAAAAGTAGTTCCAAACAGAAGAGGATCAGAGGCTCAACTGGCAGGCAAGTACGCAGCATGGTCTGCTGCAGGTAAGTCCACCCAAGCATTATGAGCCCGGCGCTTCCAGCGCTGGGACTGGGCATATTTATGAGCCTGGTGCCACTGGCGCCAGGACTGGGTCCAAAAGGTCCCAATTGGGACTGGTTGGCACTCGGAACCTGGGTTATGGATCTGCTTCCAAGGGAGTTGGGAAAACCCTGACCTTTTGGAAGCAGAGATCATGACAATTTCTAGGCCCCCTAACAGACGCAGCTATGGCAATAGACGCTCCTTTCGTGGCCAACGCCAGCAGCAAAAGCAACAGCAATTTTACTCTGCTACCAACTGGCCCTCTAACCAGGGTAACAACACCCAGTTCAGTCAGAGGCTAACGCCGTGGCAAAGGAAGAGGTTGCGGCTCCAGCCCCAAAGGTTCCACGCCCAATACCAACAAATGACCCGAAGATTCGGGTCCCCTCCCATGCATCACCGGTCGGGGGCCGGCTAACATCGTTCCTTTCAGCATGGGAGGGAATATCGTCAGACCGCTGGGTATTATCCACCATAGTCCACGGATACTGCATCGAATTCAACGGTTCCCCGAAGTACAGACCCCCACGGAACCGACGCATGACACCGGAACACCTCACCATTCTTCTTCAAGAAGTAGAAGAGCTACTGAAAAAAGAGGCTATAGAGGCTGCCCCCCTATCTCAGGTAACAGAAGGTATTTATTCAGTGTACTTCCTTGTACCCAAAAAGGACTTAACCATGCGCCCTGTATTAGATCTGCACCCAGCGAACAAGTTTGTCAAACCCCAAATGTTTCGTATGGTGACCTTGCAGGAAGTAATCCCACTGTTATCACAAGGGGATTACATGACAACACTAGACATGAAAGATGCATACTTTCATATTTTGATGTTGCCAGCGCACAGAAAATACCTCAGGTTCAAGATAGAGAACAAACACTACCAGTTCAGAGTACTACCCTTCGGGATAGCATCTGCACCAAGGGTATTCACGAAAGTACTGGCAGTGGCAGCGGCCCACCTGCGCAGGTTATCCATCCCGGTATACCCTTACCTCGACGACTGGCTCATAACAGGGGATTCTTACGAAACATGCTTCTCCAATACCCAAAAAAACGTAGACCTTTTGTCCCAACTGGGCTTCTCCATCAACGAAAAGAAGTCCAGCTTAGACCCCAGCCAAATCAAACGATTCTTAGGGGCTCTAAGGACGGCCTCGTCTTCCCCTCCAACGAGAGGGTCCAAAACATGGTATTTCAGATCCCCCTTTATGTGGCAGGTCGAGAGGTGACGGTACGCAAAGCAATGCGCTTGCTAGGGATGATGGCGTCATGTATTTATTTGGTACCTCACGCGCGCCTGCGCATGCGCGCAATGCAAGAGTGGCTCTACAGCCAGTGGTGTCAGGCCAGCGGACAATGGGACGATCTAGTGGTGGTCTCGCAGGCCTTGGTTCTCTCGCTACGGTGGTGGACAAAAGAAAACCTGTTATTAGGGAAAACTTTTGCCACACCCGCAGTGGAAGCCACTCTAACCACAGACGCATCCCTTACAGGATGGGGGGCTCACCTATCCCATCAGACTGCTCACGGAGGGTGGACTCCGAGCTTAGCATCCAAGCATATAAATCTGCTGGAACTACTAGCGGTGTTCAAAGCACTGAAAGCCTTTCAGGAACACCTACAAGGAAAGACAGTGATGGTCCTCACAGACAGCACCACAGCCATGTACTACCTCAACAAGCAAGGGGGCACTCACTCTCCAGGACTGTCCAAGCTGTCCCAGAATATATGGAAGTGGGCTCTCAAACTGCTCTCCTACTATCACAACATGTACCAGGGGAACTCAATCTGCTAGCAGACAAACTCAGCAGAGACTTCCCCCTGCCCGAAGAGTACGAATGGCAATTGCACGAAGACATCGTCTTAGACGTCTTCACGCAATGGGGGTTCCCGGAAATAGACCTGTTCGCAACTCTGGAGAACTCACAATGCCAAAGTTACGCCTCCAGGTACCCCCAGAACCAGTCCAAGGGGAACGGTTGTCGATTCAATGGTCAGGGAAATTTGTTTACGCCTTTCCCCCGACTCCCCTTCTCAACAAAGTGGTGCACAAGATGCACCAGGAGCAGGTTACCATGATACTAGTGGCCCCAATGTGGGCCCGGCAGCCATGGTTCGCTCACTTGATGGAGATGTCCCTATCTCCCCCAGTGAAACTTCCCTGCCCGTACAACATGCTGTCACAGGACAAGGGCAGGACACTGCATCCATGCCCTCAGACCATGAACTTAGCAGCCTGGCTCCTGAGATCATAGAATTTGGACATTTACAACTCCCGCAGAGATGTATGGACATCCTCAGGGAAGCCAGAAAACCTAATACTCGCCACTGCTATTCTAGCAAGTGGAAAAGATTTGTCATCTGGTGTAGAGGTAAGAGCATCAACCCGGTTGTCTGCTCTCCCACTAACATTGTTCTGTACTTGACCCATTTACTGGATTCAGGTCTAGTCTTCAATTCCATTAAAGTCCACCTAGCGGCACTTTCTGCATACACCACTTCCCAACTTAAAGTGTTGTGGTGGAAGATACCAGTTATCAAGGCCTCCATGGGAGGGGGTAAAGAGAATACACCCTCCGATAGCTAACCCAGCTCCCGGATGGGACTTAAATGTGGTACTTTCTAGACTCATGGGCCCTCCTTTCGAACCCATGCACAAGGCAACACTTAAAGACCTCACTCTTAAGACTGCTTTCCTAATAGCTATCACCTCCATTAGGAGAGTAAGTGAACTACAGGCTCTTTCTGTACTAGACCCCTTCGTAACAGTTCACAAGGATAAGGTGGTTCTATGCACACACCCAAGGTTTGCACCAAAATTCATCTCGAAATTTCATGTAAACCAGTCAATAGAACTACCAACATTCTTTCAAAACCCTTCCAGCCTGGGAGAAAAAAGTCTGCATACACTAGATGCACGCAGAGCTGTCATGTTCTACATGGAAAGAACCAGACCACTGAGAAAGACTAATCAGTTCTTTGTCTCTGTGGCAGCAGGAAGAGAAGGAGATGCAGTTTCAAAGTCCACTATATCTAGATGGATTGTTCAATGCATCACTCTCTGTTACACTCTTGCTAAGAGAGAACTACCCTTCAAGCCAAGAGCACATTCCACTCGAGGCACTGGGGCTTCCATAGCGTTCATTGCAAATGTTCCCCTTGAGTCCATCTGCAAAGCGGCTACCTGGAGTTCTGTGCACACCTTTACAAAACACTACTGTCTAGATGCACACTCTAGATCTGACTCCCAGGTGGGACAGGCAGTATTAAGACATCTTTTCTCTACTGTTCCTTCTCATAACCCACCGCCAACTCCGGGTACTGCTCGCTAGTCTATGCACAGCATGTGATTCTAAGCAGATTAACAAACATCAGAAGACAATGCATTACTTACCGTAAAAGCATTTCTGATGGTTGTATCTGCTTAGATTCACATGCGCCCACCCTTCCTCCCCGCTCGGATGGAAGGAACATAGACATCCTTTTCTATATTTCTCTCTTTTCTGTACTCACTCACGTCTAGAAGGCTCCCTCAGGGCAGAAAAATACAAACAGAGGGACCTCGACGCGTGAGTGATTAAGGGTACAACGCACGTCACTATAGGGATAGTGTTACAGACGCACCTTGTCGACGTCCCCTTTTTCGACTACGAAAAACAAAATGCAATACTCCGCAGTGACCATTGGATGTCGGACCTATGCACAGCATGTGAATCTAAGCAGATACAACCATCAGAAATGCTTTTACGGAAAGTAATGCCTTGTCATATCTTGGTATTCCAATTAAGGTTGCCCAAATCCAACATTCGAGGAGAACTTTGTTTCACTCGGTTACCCAGAAATGGGTGCTCATAGGGAGTTTCATTACCAGTAAAGGGGACATAATATAGGTGGTTACTTGGCAATGTAGAAGTCCAGTAGTATCCCAAGCATTTTTTAGGGTTAGAACTATTATCCATGCGACTAGTCTCCTGGCTAGATCGGATTGAGGGAAGACTGTCAAGATCCATCCTGGGTGTACCCAGGGCAATGCCTGTGGAATCCTTGAGATGCGAGCTAGGGGTGACATTCCTGGTAGCTCTTAGGTTGATTTATGTTTTTATGCCAAGATTGTCTGGGCTCAGAAGGGTACAAAGTCTTTATTGGGTATATTGGCAAGGGGGACCGAGAATGGTTGTAAGAGCACCCTTTACTGCGATCTGGAATCCTCAGTGAAAACCCACCTTAATGCAATTTGCTTAGACATGATTCCTTGACATGAAAGCTTTATTTCATGTATACATTAATTAAAGGTAAAAATGAAGGTGTGGGACCGCACAAATAATATTTCAAAACGCAGCCAAAAAAGAAATACATGGAATTCTCTACCGAAAGTTTTGTGCTGGACCATCCATGTACCTATTTGGCCAATTCTTGTCCGGTGCATTTAAGACGCTTTATCCTACATACCTGTGAGTATATAGGTGCTTTGCAGAGCAATGAGTGTGACGCGCGATTGTGCCGCTTGCATGGCAATGAGATTGAGTCCGAGAAACATATTTTAGTAGAATGCCAGGTCCTGCAGGAACAATATTGGACGGGATATGGGAAATTGGTATCTGATCCAGAATAGTGTACTGACCAATTCTGGAGTGCAGTTTACTCAGCAGAAGCCCTGGGTATCATGGCAGTTTGTGCTCTCAAAATTGAATGCATAACAGACAATTGTGTGGCGTAGGTGGTATCCTTATATTGGTTCTTAGTAGAAATCGGGTTGTACTGAAATATCGGCCTTGGACAAGGACATAATTTGATTTGTATAATGTTTTCATGAAATGTAGATTACGGTGAATTTCGTGGTGGGGAAAATGAATTAAGAAGATGCCGTTTTTGTGTGTAACAGTATGATGATGCTTTTGTGGGTAATGTGAAAGTTATGTCTCTTTGTATTTTATCTACTTTTGTAAATAGTGCAAAGGTTTTCTTAGAAAAACCAGAAGCACTGATTAATTAAATAACAATAAAGTGAGCACAAGGACACCGGTGTGAAGCTGAAGGCTTCACTTCCCTCTAAAAAGTCAGGTCCGGTTCAAAAACAAAAGAAAAATGTTTGGGGGTGCTGTGAGAAACCTGAAGGTGTCTCCCTAGCTAGTCCCCAGGGATCTGTTATCCAGGTGGCCAGGACACGGCCATGGCTATTGGATCTAGTTCCTGCGAGTGGACCAGTGAGGGAGGATCACCTGGTTGGGGGGTCCTCGGGGAGTGGGACACCGTCGGGTGGGATGCGGTATCCCCCTTCTTTCAACACCTTTTTCCAATCCTACTATGTAGGACATTCAAAACCAATGCCCCACCCCTTTCCTACATGAACACTTTCGCACGACACACCAGAGAACGGACTAACACCAGAGCCGTTTACCTGACATGTCCCAATACAAGGGTCTGGCAAAGTCGGGCAATTGAACCGAATCACACACCTGACGGCCTTTTTCCTTCCCCACAGGGATAAAAGGTGGAGCAAGAGAGCACAGTACAAGCAAGGCAGACTGCACGACGAGACAGCTATCCCGACCCGGACGTTCAAGAGGAGAAGAAAGGCGGCAAATATCGAGAGGCTGACGAGGAGAGACAACCTTGCCCTTTTCCCTGCAGACCCGCGAAGACCGAGGACAATATCCCAAGTGTGCTGCAACAGATGTCAACAGCACACGGAGTGTGTTGACGATAAGCCGGAGAGAGGGAGACTCCTGCTACCGTGGTACTGGCCTTGACTCCAGTTACGAAGAAAGCCAGTACGAGGAAAGCCAAGCGGTTCCTCACAACCAGAGAGTCGAGGGGAGATCCCACTTTACCCTGTGCTCAAAATGTGGGGAAGGGAGACCCAAACTACTGCATCCTGACATATTATTTGTGAACACTTCTTTCTTTTCTTGAAAACCACCCCACACCCTTTTTTGTATTAGTTGTAAGTTTTGGCAATAGGTTTCTTAGTATAGGCCCTTTTTGTTTGACACAACGCCACTATGACTGTCTTATTTTCATTTGATGGTCGACATTTGCTCCCATTTTAGATTTAGGTTTAAATTGGGTGTTTTTCCAACCTACGTACAGTTTAATAATCACCCTTGAACTGTGATCACTTGTGTGTGTCTTTACTGTTGCCACCACAAGTTCCTTACATGTGGTGTTAGAAGTGGAATGTGACTCAATTGAAACAAATTGGGGAACCCTACAATTTCAAACACTTAGTCAGAGAGCCTCTAACCCTTCCATCGTCACCAAGGAATCAATAGGGTTTGAGATCTGTTGCAGTAGAGAAACTATTATCCCCCATGGGAAAAGAGGAATGATTCCTACAGACTTGGTTTTGATACCCCCTCTTGGGTGCTACATACGGTTAGCACCAAAATCTGGCTTAGCATGGAAGTTCGGGGTACATGTCTTAGCGGGCGTTATTGACCCCGACTTCCGGGGAGACGTGAAGGTTCTCTTACAGAATCATGGCAAAGTCCCTTTTGAGGTACGCCAAGGAGATCAAATTGCGCAGGAGATTGTGGAAAGGGCTCTGTTCCCTCAATTAAAGAATTTTGAACCAGATGAAACAGAAACAAGTAACTTAGGCTTTGGGGAAGTTGATGCATCGCTTAACATCAAAGAAAGAAAAGGAGAAGAACCCGCCATCTATCCCGATTTAGCTTTTGCCCAGCGAAATGATCCAGCCCTCTATGAAGCTTTTTTACAAACAATTCCAGAAGAGGAAGGCATAAAGAAGAGAAGACCCTTTTTCATAAAACTTGGGTTACTTTACAGAAGAGAAACCTCAGTAGAAGTTTATATAAAAACCCAACTAGTAACATATAAGCCACCGAAAGGTCGTGCTAGAGATTGCACATTCCCATCTCGCAGGAGGGCATTTGGGACACATTAAAACCGAGGCACTTGTAACTGGAAAGTTTTACTGGCCAGGTATCCAAGCCGATACAAAAACTTTTATACAAACCTGCAAAATATGTCGAAAGACCAGCCCCCACATCCCAGAACCTGCCCCTCTGAGCCCGCTGCCGATCATAGAAGTCCCCATCTCTAGAATTGGTATGGACATAATAGGATCTTTAGAAACATCTAAATTGGGCAACAAGTATGTCCTAGTAATCGTGGATTATGCAACCCGATATCCTGAGGCATTCCCAATGCGAAATAATACCACTCAGCAGATTGTAAAACATCTTTTACCGTATTTCTCTAGGGTCGGGATTCTCAAAGAAATACTAATCGACCAAGGTTCGAATTTTATGAGTAAGCTTATGGCCGAAGTAATGGAGCTACTCCACATTACGACCTTACGAACTTCTGTGTACCATCCTCAAACTGATGGTCTAGTAGAAAGATTCAAGAAGAACCAGAAACTAATTCTACAGAAATTGGTAGACAAGGATGGGAAAGACTGTGCTGGAATGATCCCATGGGCACTTTTTGCAGTGAGGAAACCCCCTCACCTCCCCCCCCTGAGTTCCCACAGGTTTCTCTCCCTTTGAGCTACTCTATGGAAGAGACCTGAGGCATGTCCTGGACATGCTCCAGGAAACCTGGGAAGAATAAGAGGAGTCTCCCATTCCAATATCACAAACCGCCACTAGAATGTGAGAACACATGAAGTTGGTTCAGGACTTAGTTTGTACTCGTATGGGAAAGGCCCAGAGCCAACAAAAGGCCAATTATGATAAACAAGTACATTTGAGATCTTTTTCTATTGGACAAAAAGTACTAGTCCTTTTTTTTTTTTTTTGAAATTTCAGTTTTATTGTTTTTTACAGGTAAAACAGAGACACTGCTTTTATGCAAGCATGCGCGCGGAAAAAGAACATATAACCTGGAAAAAAAGAAACCAAATAAGAGTATGGCATGTGATATACTGGTAACAGCAAAATGAGAACATCACAAACATCAATCACCCCCTCCCTTTCAGTTGCGTCCCGGATGTGAATAGGGACATTTCTCCTGTTACATATAAAGTTCTTTACAGAGTTCGAATGGCAACAGTAGGCACGAGTGTTCGATAAAAATGAAAACAACATGATATTTATACAGGCATCAGATAAGTCTATGAGATCAAACTAAGGCATTACACACACCAATTTTCATGTAATATATTGTGCACGGAAGTCAGCCCATTCGGTTTCGACGGAGGTACCATGTCCGTGTAGAGCAGCGGTCAAACTCTCCATTCTGAAGATGTTTTGTGCGACATTCACCCATTCCGTCTTAGTGGGGAGGGATGGTCTTTTCCATGCCATTGTGAGGCAAGCTCTTGCAGCCAGCAGTAGACCCAAGATCAACTCAGGGGCTTTTAGGATCATTTCGTCTTCCTCAATTAAGCCGAAGAGGACCAGTAGGGGATGTTTCTCTCTATCCTCATCATCTAGATCTTTTATCCAACTGAGGACTTCGTCCCAATAAGCCTGTACCTTGTTACAGCCCCACCACATGTGCCAATAATTCGCGTCTTGGCCACAGCCCCTCCGGCATTGCGGGTTGACCCCTTGATACATTTTAGCAAGTCTGAGCGGGTCATACTGCCACCTGTGGAGGAGTTTGAGCGCATGAAGTTTATATTGACATGATATTGATGATTTGGCTGTCTGCCTGCACATGCGCAGCCACAACTCGTCGTGCAGGGGTCTGCGTAGGTCTGTTTCCCATTTGTTCCTCAGTTTGGTTGAGGGGGCTATATTGGTTGTTATCAGGGCGTTATACATGGCGCTTATCAAACCTCTGGAGCCCGTCCAGGTGTCCAGAATTTTTTCAAAAGGCGTGAGGTCCCTCTGCAGCTGGTCCTTCCACTTCTCTCGTGACATCACCCCTTTTATTTTTAAATATTGGAAAACTGATAGAGGACCTATATTGAGTGCCTCCTCGAGTTCTTGTATGGTTATGAAAGCCTTATTTCTCCACAATTGGCCTGCCCGCTCTAGGCCGGCTTCATACCAAGATTGGTAGCTTAGTGGTTCGGATATGTCATTACATATTCCCAGGACCCAAAGATGTCCTAGGGGAGAGGGCCAGGTTGTAATCCCTTTCATATCCTTATTTGGTTTCCAGATTGACCAAATGGTCCCCGAGTATCGGGTGATTTCTGATACTGTTTCGCAGTTGGGGTCCAGGAACCCATATCCATTCGCCAACAGTATACGGACGAAGATGAAAATTGTCCAGAGCTATCCAATGTGAGTCCGTCTGCTGTCTCAGGTGAGGGATTAATATTCGCAGCTGAGCCGCTCTGTAGTATGATTCCAAGTTCGGGAGGCCCACTCCCGCGTCATCTTTCCTGAGATACAGAAGGGATTTGGGGACTCTCGGTTTTTTACCTTGCCACAGGAAAGCCAACAGGGACTTCGTCATTTCAGTGAAGAATTCTTTAGGCATCTTTATAGGGAGCATCTGAAACAGGTATAGGATCTTAGGGAGAATTACCATTTTAATGGCGTTTAGGCGCCCCAAGCATGAGATTGTGAGTTTGGCCCAATTTTTCATATCGTTTTGCAATGTTAGTGACATGGGAGGGAAGTTAGCTTGGTACAAAGTATCGAGATCTCGGGTGACGTTGATGCCCAAGTATTGCAGGGTGGTCAGGCTCACTTTCATTCCTAGTGGGGCGAATCTTTCCACTTCATCGTCTCTGCTCTTGTCAAGCGGGAGCAGGATTGATTTCCCAGTGTTGATTTTCAGGCCTGCCATCTGTCCATATTCTTCAATAATATTTATAGCTGCCGGGATAGATTCGAGCGGGTAGGTGAGATGAAGCAATATATCGTCGGCATAGAGACCCAACTCATATTCCTGGTCTCCGACTCTGATCCCCCGGACCCCGGTGTCCCGTGTTAGCCGTTGTGCCAAAGGTTTGAGAGAGAGGACAAACAGGATGGCGGGCAGTGGGCATCCCTGCCTCGTTCCTCTTTCCAGGGGGAACCATCTGGAATAGCCACCATTGACAGAGACTGATGTTTGCGGGGATGAATATAAAGCTTTTATAGCAAGGCGGAGCCTCGGGCCAAGTCCCACCTCGATGAGTACCTTTTCTAGAAAGTCCCAATCCACCCTGTCAAAGGCCTTCTCGGCGTCCAGTGACAAGAGGGTGGGGTCCCCCGGCATGCCCCGTGCTTCGTGTATCAGATGGAGTGTTTTCCTCATGGTGTCTGCCCCTTGTCTTTGGATCACAAAGCCAACCTGATCCGGATTCACCAGTCGCGGCAAATGGGCTTCTATTTGGGCTGCTATGACCCTTGCGTATATTTTGGCGTCTATATTCAAAAGCGATATGGGACGATATGATTCACATAATTTCGGGTCTCTGCCTTCTTTTGGAATAACCGTTAGCAGTGCTTGTGCGAAGGAGGGGGGCACTTTGCCTGTTTCAAAGATTTCGTTAAAGAGCGTTGTTAAGAAGAGGACAACGTACGCGGTGAATGACTTATAGAAGCCAGGAGTGAATCCATCATCTCCTGGAGACTTCCCTGCTTTGAGTCTCTTGATAGCGTCGGCGACTTCTTCTTCACTTACAGGGACATCGAGCACCTCCGATTCAGCGCGTGACAACGATGGTAGTTTGACGTCTTTGAGGTAATCTTCTATGGCACCTGGCGGAGATGGCGGGTCACAAGTGTACAAGTCTTCGTAGAAAAAAGCGAACGCCTCCTGAATCCCTTGGGGTGAGGTTTCGGTGGTGTCTAGGAGTGTGCCGTCCATTCTCTCTATTACGTTCACCCACCTCTCAGCTCTCTGTGCGCGTAGTCTTGCTGCTAGAAGAGCATCAGCCTTGTCACCTTTTTCATAAAATGTTTGCTTTAAATACTGTAGGGTTTGGGTAATTTTGCCGACTTCCAGTATTTTTAGTTCTTCTCTGAGTTCCCTGGCTTCATTGATGTATTTCGCTCTTTCATGTTGGTTTGATTGTGCCTGCTTCTCTACTGCGCTCAATTTCTGTCTGATATTTTCTTCGATCAAGGTTCGCTCTCTCTTTTTGCGGGCCCCCTCTCTAATAAGAATACCCCTCCATGTTGCTTTTGCTGCCTCCCATACCGAAGTTTTTGAAATCTCCCCAGTGTCATTGGAGACGAAGAATCGTTTAATTTCGTTTTCAAATTCATCTCTAAACGCTGTGTCTTTCCACAGAGAGTCGTTGCACCTCCATTTTGTGTTTTGGGGGATGTGCGTCACCCATCGTATCTCTGTCATAACCATATTGTGATCTGACCACGAGATCGGACATATTTCTGCAGCAAAGGTTTCTCGTAGTAGGTTTTCAGACAGGAACAAGTAATCAATTCGTGTGAGGGTTCCATGAGGAATGGAGCAGAAGGTGAAGCCGCTGTCTGTGGGGTGGAGATGACGCCAACTGTCAGTTAGCCCAAATGTTGAGAGCGCTGCTTTCATTTCGGTGTCCTCAGCTGGCCGTGGTGGTTTGAGTGTGTCTGTTTCACTTTGTCTGTCTAGGGCGGGGTCCATCCACATATTGAAGTCTCCTCCAAGGATCGTTTGCCCTTTTGCCATATTAAACACTTTTTCAATTGCTTTGTGGAGAAAACTCTTTTGGCCCTGGTTGGGAGCATATACCGTGGCCAGAGTGACAGACACGTTCTGTATGAGCCCTGTAATGATTGCCATTCTTCCCTCTGTGTCCACCCATGAGCTTTGGACCGACATGCGTAGGTTCTTACGAATTAATATCCCCACTCCTGCCTTTTTTGTTATACCGGAGCTCCATAGGGTATAGCCAATAGGTCTACCTGGGATTGCCCTCTCTTGTCCTCTCGGGTAGTGTGTCTCTTGGATGAATAAGTTGTCAATCTTGGAGCGCTTAAATTCTCTTGCAACCAAGGAACGCTTCGTAGGGGAGTTTAGGCCTTTAACGTTCAGTGTGCCTATGCGTAGTTGATCAATGTTATGTGTGGTTGCCATCAGGGCTTACTAATGAAGATTTCGCTACTCTCTGTGCCTGTCGTGTTGACTCTGTGGACCCTTGTAGCCATGTGGTCGAAGTGTGCTCCTTGCCAAACTGAGTAAGTGCTCTTAGGTCGACACCTGTTTGCAAATGTATCCTGCGTTCTGTAAAAGGAACCTGTAAAAGTCCAACTTTTCTACCCCAAACCCCCTCCCACCCACCAAGAACAGAGTGGCCCATTGTAGGGTCACCCCTAAACATTCCCTCCCGCAGCGTCCAATGCAGTTGGGTTGACCTCACCCAACCGTTATCGAACCACCAGTGTGAACCGCACAACAATCGGTCCGTTCTCAATAAAAACACATCATAACTTAAACTTTCGAGCCCCCCAATCAAGTCATTCGATGCCTGAGGGCAAGAGGCCTCCTCCATTACCGGCCAACAGAATCTCGAAAATGGCCCTTTCCGCCCAGGTGTAGTCGAGATCTTAAACATTTCCCCCCCTTGATCCCACCCTGTACCTCAATTCGCATGACTCCGCCCTCCAACCTCTTACTTGGGTCCAGCTTGGGAGTCAGCGTAGTAGAAGTGTCACCCGATTCGCTTCTGTCGTTCGAGTTGCCTCTTCGTAGTGGATGATCAAAATAGTGGAGAAGTCAATGTTCCATGTCTGATGAGGCGTTCATCCTCCTAAATTTCCTGGAACCCTGCATTCTCCGTCTTCGAGGGCCTTTAGTTTGCCAAGTTTCTTCAGCATTCTTCTTTGTTGGGATGGGAGTTCCATCTGCTTGGGGGCCTAGTAATTCAGTAACGGCGTTGGAAATGTCTCTTTCGGAGGTGAGTTTGATCTTCGTGCCGTCCCATTCGAATGTTAGTTAGAATGGGTAGCCCCACCGATATCTGGCACCTTTATCCTTGAGAAATTTGGTAATTGGTTGGCATTTCCTTCGCAGCGCTAGTGTAAGGGAGGACAGGTCCTGGAAAATTGTGATGCGTGACCCTTCCAGGGAAATCTGCGATGCAAGCCTGGCTTTATCTAGAATCCGGGCTCTATCTGCATAATTGTGGAACCGGGCCAGGATGGACCTCAGGCTACCCGGTTTACCTCCGGCTCTGTGGATCCTGTCAATTTTGGGTTCATCTATTCCATCGTCTTCAAACAGAAGTTTCAGAATGTCAAGTAGGGTTTTTTTGAGGTGTGTCTCTGATTCTCCGTCCACCTCAGGAACACCAAAGACACGTATATTGTTCCGACGCTCTCTATTTTCTAAATCATCGACTTTTAGCGGGAGTTCCTCCTCCCTGCCCTCAATTTCCATAAGGCGGTGGTCGACCTGCATTTCATGGATGCCTGAGGAGGTCTGATTGTGCTCAACCTCCTCGATTCTTTCCTCCATCTTGTCAATTCTGCTTGTGATCTTGTCAATCTTATTGCCTATGTCTGCTCTCATCCCTTTCATTTCCGAAAGGAGGTCGTCGATGTCACCCCTGGTCAGTGCAGCCTCTGGATTTTTGGAGGCCATGGTAGAGATTCGCGCAGGGGCGGTGCTTCAGAGAACTGATTATACTGCAATTTGGCCAATTGCTGTTTAAAGTCCATAGATCTAAAGTGGGCCAGTAATCCATTAAGCAGGGCCCCAATAGTGCTGGAACGAGTCTGTAGCGAGCTAGAGGGGCGGCAGAGGGAACTCTAAGTCGCCGTGTGGATTTCTGGGTGCAGGGTTTGTAGCTCCTTACCTCGGTCACTGTGTGCGCAATGAGTGGGTTGCCTGATTAACAGGAGTAGGAGAGACTCATTGCTTTGATGTCCACATTAAGCGTGTGAGGGGTCCACCTACTGACGTGGTTTGGCTGTCAGTATTGGGTGAAGCAAGATGTCCAGCGTAATCGAGGAGGGCACACGCCCCAAGGTTTGGGGGCCCAACCCTCAGCTTGCCAGTTGTCACAGTAACTGGGCGAACCTACCATGCTATGTGGCCCTATGTAGATGAGTCAGTCCCGTAGTTCTGGGTTGCTTTTTCAATTTTCCCCCACGGATGTCTATTAGAGGCATTGTCCCTGGTCCTGCAGTCTGCGACGCAAATTGCCGAGCTGGCCGCCCTCCTAGCAAATGTTTTGCTGTGCACTCACCGGAGTGACCCGTTACTGTTGGAAGGGGTGGTCGCCCTTTTTCGTCTCTGATCTCATGGGGATCTGCGGCTCTGCGGGGCTACCCCGCCCCAACCGCGGCCGTCCGCACCGCACTGTTGAGAGGGCGTAGGGCGGTCTTTCGATCTCCCAAATCCGGGGACCATCCGCGGCTCATCCGCCGGAGGTGAGAGCCGCCCCGCTGCAGATTTGTAGGTCCCCGTACCGCTGCAGCCCACACGAGCCGTGCGCAGACGGGGCCTCCCCGCAGACCGGGAGCGCACCTCCGTGCACCGTCGGTGCTCCAATGTCCACGGCTTTCTCTGCCGATCCGCCGTTCGAAACTGTGCAGGGGGGGAAGGCGCAGTATGTGCACTGTGCTGCTGCCGCTTCCAGCCACTCGAAGCTGCCTGTATTTGGAAGCAAGGCCTCCGCAGAGCTCCTGCTAGGCGGGGCCTACGCTGGGCTCCACGCTTTCGTTTTGTTTCAATGTGGAAACGGGGGAGCACTTCAGTTGATCGGTGCGGGGCGAAAACTCCACCGATTTGCTCCGGGTTTTTTGCCACTGGCGGGGGGCACCTTCCCAAAGCCTCGCCTCGAGTCTCAGCTGTGGGGGGGTCCTAGAAGTGGGGGCTCAGACCTCTCGCAGGACCTCTGATGAGCGAGCTCAGACGGAGCACGACATCACCCGTGCGCCTCCTGGTGGCCAGTCGTACTAGTCCTTTTAACCACTTCAAAGAACAAACTTGTTTCCAAGTGGCACAGACCTTATGAGGTAATATAATGAATGGGAATGTGCATGCATCAAATAGCCCAACCAGACCGAAAACAAGTCCACTTATATCACATCAAGCTCTTAAAAGAGTGGAAGGAGAACCAGTCAGCCACCCATGCCAAAGTACTAGCCTGCCTGCCTGGTTCCTGAAGATATAGATGACTTAATTCCTTCTGAGTTCTCTATCCAACAAGGAGAATATCTAAAAGATGTAGTACTCTCATTCTCTGATGTATTCTCAGAAAAACCAGGAAGAGTAAAAGGTACCTAACATTATATTCTAAGCCATAAAGGCAAAGTAGTTCATATACAACCCTATCATCTACCAGAGGCACGTAAACAGATGTTGAAGGCGTATATCATTCAGGCCTCCTCAAATCTATGGTCCTCTCCTATCGTTTTGGTCACTAAACCTGACCGTTCCTGGAGATTCTGCATAGACTTCCATCAAGTTAATGCCATACCAGACTTCGATGCCTATCCCATGCCATGCATCAATGACCTAATAGATAAACTCGCAATAGCTACCTTTCTATCCACCCTAGATTTAACAAAGGGGTACTGATACATCACTGTATATGGGCCAGATAAGGAAAAAACTGCATTTTCTACACCCCGTTAGGCAGAATCATATGCAGTACCCTTTGGGAACACCACACACAATTAAGACCACAAGTGACAGTACATATTCACCTTTGGTACAAGCCTGTACTACACAGTAAAGTGGTAGCAATGGCTGAGCAGCCAGACTTATCTCAAGAGTAGAGTGAGTAGTATCAGAAGTTAGACAAAGGAAAGTAATTTCTATGGTTCAAACAAACACTGACTCAAGGTTTCTGAGTAAAAGAATATACATTTATTTACACCATCAATTGTAAAACGGTTCACTAGGTAAAGCAGCAAAAAATCACAATCTTAATACACTACACAAAACCCAATGAATTCTGGACAAGTTAAGCTCAAAATGAAGTATGAGCAAAATGGCACTCCAGTAATTTAAAAAGGGAGGGAAAGACAAGGTTATTCAAAATCAAGCAGCACCTACAAGTAAGTAGGAAGGGCATTCTAGAAAAGGCTTACTACAATGAGGATTCAAATCAATAGGCCTGGGCCAATGTTAATGGTTCAGAGTCTTTGCAGAGGATCACACAGTTCAGAGTAGTTTGCGGTTAAGTCTTTACCAAGAGTTCGAAACAAAGTTGGTCGGAAGAAAAGTTACTTAATAGTAGAGAAGAACAAGCCCTTGGATTGGCGAAAGATTTAAAACACTTTCACCGTGGTCAGACGGAATGAACAACTGGGTTTCAACAGTACCTTAGAAGAAGAATGCTGTAGCTGAGGCAGAAGTTCCTGGCAGATCCTGCAGGCTCACGGTTCCTGAAGCGACTGTCAGACTGACGCAAAGGAGGAAGACTGGAGGGTCCTGCACTGCCCAGTGAAGAAACCAGCAGCAGAGCAAAGTGACAAATGAAAGGTGCACTCCTTAAAACCCAAACTGGGTCCGGTCTTCCTGGCTATCCGGTTCACTGCAGCGATGCACAGCAAATTCAACCTGGGGAGGGAGGCCTTGCTTGGTGTTTGGCAAACTGGTTCGTCCCACCAGCTCAAGGGAAGAATATTCCTTGCAGATCTTCTCTGTCGTCAAATTTTAGAAGATTCGGTTTAGATTAGGCGTTTTTCCAACCTGCATACAGTTTAATAAACACCCTTGAACTGTGATCACTTGTGTCTGTCTTTACTGTTTCCACGATGAGTTCCTTACAGTGCAGAGAAATATGGATGGAAAGTTGCTAAAAGAGAAATCTTACATAACAGGTATACAGGCTCCTACCCAGACACTCTTAATGTTGGGTTCATCCTTGCATTGAGATATGCCACACATACTGGTCTTTTCTGGGATTGTATAGCCCTTGAAACGACTAGGCTGGCAGAACCTTAACCATATATGGCACATCTGTTTTGCAAACATATGTCCATAGGAATAAGGTTTGGCTGCTTGACATCAGAGGGGATTTTGCATAGGGACGTCTTGTAGGCTCATCCCCAGAGTGCAGCTGCACATGGTGCTCTGTGAAATTGATAAAATGCAGCCACCAACAGGAGACTGTTCATAATCGGCTATGTGAAGTTGCTCGCATGGGAGAGGAAACTGGGTATTGTGGCGGGTCAGAAGGACACAGACTAGGTTCTTCCATTTGTATGGTATTCTTTATTAAAGTAAAGAGAAGAAAACTCCTAACGTTCCCTAAACTGTGGGTTTTCCCTACCTAACCAAAACTAACTAGGGTGCTTGTCGGGTGTCAGTAATTCCAAAAGGAAGATCTGTCCAATGTCCAAAACTAATCTAACCTGACCCTACCAATATCCCTTACCAGATCCAGAGAGTGTTGGGAGCGGCTGTTTCACATTGCAGCTTGACACATGTTTTAGTTTGTTGCAGGGTCCTTTTTCTCTAACCTAACCTTGGGCACACTTGCACGGCACGGCTTGCCATGGTTCTCTGTAGCTGTGGTCTCGCCATCCTGCCCCTCGGCTCCCACGGGTTTCCAGTGGCATCAGTGTTTTAGGGCTAGCTCCCTGCCTGGGGAATGGCTCCTTCAGTGCCATGAGCCTTTATCCGTATTGCTAGCCTGGGTGAGGATGGGTGTGGCCAGATAAAAGAGCCACAGTGGGACGGCATGGATTGAGGTGAAGTGTACAAAGGGTGTGAGAGGGAGGGGTGAGGCTGAGGTTCGGATGTTCTTGGCTTAAACGGCTGCAGTTCTCCTCTATTGCCGAGAGATAGGAAGACGGCGCGGTGCAGATGGTCGGTGTAACTCGGTCTTTCGATCACTCCGCGATGAAACATAGACCAGCATAGCTTGGCAGGGAGAGGAGAGGGCCTGCATCCCGTATCCTGCTAATCATCTGTGACTAGCGAAATCCTTGACAGTGTGGCGATAGCGGATAAGTGCAGTTTGGCATTCTGGCTACTGGTGAATTGGTGATTTGCTCTTCACGCTTCTCAGGGAATTTTGTACGTTTAATATGAAATCAATAAAGCCACACACTTATGCCTTGCGCAGCAAGCCGGAGCACCCTAGCAAGAGTTTGGAGCCCTGTGTGGTCTACTCCTCTTTTCTAATGGCCCGGGCGCTTCCTCAAAGAAGGGGAAAAAGGACAAAGCTGAGGCAGTCACCGGCGCACAGTCTAAGATCACTGGTTTCTTTGCTGCAGCTACTGTTCCAGTAACACCTTCAGGGGCACTTTCTTCGGCCCCTCAGGTCAATTTGCTCGCCCCTCCTCGCAAAGTCATCACCCGTTGCCCAACCTTTGATAACAATTCTCTGTTGAACATTTGTCTTGATCTCCAGAGAGTCGTTGGAAGCCACAGTACCTCCCACTATCAACCCTATCCCCTCACAACCTTATGACCATTTTATTACCACAAATCTCTGTCTCACCAGATTTTCATTGGATTGTATCCGTCAGTGACTCTGACAGCATATTTAGTTCCAGTGTTTACTTTGTTGGCGAGGAAATGTCTGCCCCGAGTTTAAATGCGCTGGCAGTAACTGTTGATGCAATTTTCGGCCTATGCTCAAATATGGCCAGGAACAGTTGGAGCTAAAAACCCTTCTAGCCCGAGTGGTGGACATTATTCAACTCCATTACTGCAGCCGCGCCCTGTAGATAGATTGCCACCAATGCCGGACCTTATAGGCGCTTTAGAGGTTCGTGTCAACACTCTTTGTGATTCGATATATAATCCTTTAAGGGCGTCCCATTAGGGCACAAGACCCTCTTATTTCACCCATCCTATCTAGGGGGGGGGCTGCTCTTGGAGAGTCTGGGGCCCTGCGAAGGGCTTGTAAGAATGGATGTGGACAGGGGAAAAAACTGGCACCTCCAGTAGAGCGATGCAATAATGAACAGTCTGCCGTGGAGGGTGTCTTCACAACTGCGGCAGAGGTGCCTATTGTTGTTTGCCAGTCTTGTTCCATTTGCCCTAGTTTTTTTAATGCAACTTTTTATTGTTTTGAAATAAAAACCATTGCTTAACAAACAAACATGTGCCATTGCTTGGTTAAATATCCTCAGAAGTGTCAATTAAATCGATCACAGCGGCAGCGGGAAGATCGTTATAGTGACAAATCAGCCTGTGCCAGGGAACCAGTAAAAACGGAAATCAATGGGACCATACCTCAGCCCTCCCCCACCATCCAACCCCACACCTAATGGAATTTCTGGGGAGAGCCCTTTGCATTATATAATGTCTTCTCAAGTGACCCATGTTAGGCAACGTTTGTATGCAGTACCCTTTGGGACCACTACACACAACAAGGACTACAGGTGTAAGCAAAACCAACCTTTGGTATAAGTCTGTACTACACAGTTTTGTGGTAGCGTTGCTGAGCAGCCAGGCTTATCTCAAGAGGGAATGTGAGCTGTAAGGATGTTACACAGAGGTCTACAATCACAAGTGTTCAAATAAACTCTTACACTCAAGGTTTCTTGATAAAACACTTATTAATTTATTTCACAGTCAGTTATAAAACATTCAGTAGAAGGAGGCAATCTATATCGCACAAAAATATACTTCAATACTTTACACTACCAGGTTCTGAGGCATTTACACTACTTTGAAGGAGAAGCAAAATAGCATTCAGAGCATTAAAAGTAGGAGCAAAAAGGCACAGGTTAATAAAAATAATATTAGTTACTCTTAGACAGTGCAAATAGTTGCAGTTCACCAGTGGAGTCAATTCAATGCAATAGTTTAGGCCAAAGTCAATGGGCTAATGTCTTATATAGGATAAAACAGTTCTGGTAGTTAAACGGAAAAGTCTTTGCCACGGTTCTCAGAAGAGGTTTGTAAAAGAAAGATTCATATGCTGGGTCACAAGCTGACTAGGCCTGCAAGTTGCCAAAGTTTCAAGCACTTTCGCAGTGAGAGGTAAGTTCTCTCGGTCGGGTTTTCACAGTACCTTACAAAGAAGAAAAAGATGCAGCTGAAGACGTCTGTTTCTGGCAGTTCCTGCAGATCTCACTGTTCCTGAGCCTCAGTCGTGGGGACAAGAGGGAGGACGTCAGGGGACTCCTGCACTGCACGGGGACTGGTCGCAAAGCTGGCAAAGACAAATCTTCAATTCTGGTAGCTGTAGACAAGCACACAAACTGGTGTCCCTCTCCCTGGTTATTCGGTTTCCTGCAGCACTCTGAGGAAAATGAAACCAGCTCCGAGAATGATATACAGGTGGCTTACGGGTCGAGTTGATTCATCCCACCAACTCAAAGGGAGAAGTCATCCTTGAAGGGCTTCTCTGTCGAGATGAACTTGGCGATTCGGACCTACAGCAGGGCTTCACCGGGCAAACCAACGGTCTAGGAGTTGCAGCAGCCATCCTCTTCCAGCTCGTCTTCGGTTCTTTCGTACCAGTGGTCGACTCTGCCTTCCAAGCCAAGAGACTAGCCTTTTATCCAGTTTCCTCCCATTCATTCCAGCCTAGCTGACACTCACCCAGCAGGGTGGCTGTCCTTGCCGGACAGTCAGCCAGCCAGCCAATCACGCCGGAGTGCATTTGGGTCTCCTAGGAGACTAAGCACAGGGAGTTTCAGACACCTCCCTCACTTTCTGCCCACCCCAGACACTCAGGCGCCAGAGGCGGTTTTCAGTCCTGAAGCCCACCAAAGGCGTAGGAACAAAGGGACCAAACCTGGTTTGGCGCGCAGAGACAAGCTCTAGAAGGACCTTTCCAAAAAGAAATGGTGAAAAAAGACCAGGTCCTGCGATTTAACGCTAACAGTGTTCGAGGTCAGGAAAAATCATGATAGTTTGTTGTAAAACCACTGCCACCAGCCATTTCGAGAGGAAAGTGTAACATTTGACTGCTACATGAGCTTCTAGACATAGGGCATACTAAGTAACCCCTCCAGCACCCTATTGTAAGAGGGTGTGCTGGGTCTAGGAATTTGAAAAGACTAGTAACGTCAATTTCACTTTACTTTCTCTGGGAAACAGTTTATCCCAGAGAAGGTATTTAAACCTTGGGACAGCCTGAAAGGCTTCCTGTGACACTGCACTGAGGGTGCGGTGTGGCACAAATAACAAGAGGATGCTTATGGAGTTGCCTAAAACTCCATAACCAAAAGAAATAAACGCAGAAAACAAACAGAATAAAAAAGTTTAAAGCCCCAAAGTTTAGCAAAAGGTGGGAGGAATTGGCACATTATGAGAATTCTCCCTAACAACACACACCTGTCAACCTCAGTGGACCAACGACTGAGTCTTGGGTGATCAGTCGTTTTGGTAGCATGTTGAGCAGCCAGGCTTATCTCTAGAGGGGTCAATGTGAGCTGTAGTGGAGTTACACAGAGATTTACAGTTACAAGTATTCAAATAAACTCTTACACTCAAGGTTTCTTGAATAAACAATTATTCATTTATTTATCGGTCAGTTAGAATAAGCCTTCTTCAGAAGGGAGCAATATTATAGTAACACTCAAATACCCTTCATGAAATACACACTCTTTATATCTCTAAATGAGTAGATACCCTTTTGAGATGGCCCACAGACACTACCTACACCCTCAGGTTACTTCAATTGCTAGGGTGCTGGGACATTAATGTATCACTGTTGCATTTAGGATCATATGGTAATAAGTCAAAAGGAAAAGATTATTTAGAACATACAAGAGACCACAAATATTCTTAAGCAGGCAAATACTTTTGGATCCCCCCAGAAAGAGTCATTCAGTATAATAGGCTAAGCCAAAGTCAATGGGCAAAAGTCCTATATAGGATGAAGCACCTCTGGTAAGTAAATTGAAAAGTCTTTGCACAATATTTTAGAAGTCTTTGAAGAAAGAACAATCAAACGTAGGGCCACAAGCTGGTTAGACATGTGAGTGGTAGAAGATGCAAGCAACTCTACAGCAAGAGGTAAGTTCTCTCAGACTTTGTACGGCACCTTTAAAATGAAGAAAAGATGCAGCAGATGACTCCTGTTCATGTGCAGCTCTGCAGGTCTCACTGTTCCTGGGCCTCAGTTGTGGGAAAAAGAGTGAGGACGTCAGGAGACTCCTGCAATGCACTCGGGCAGTCAAAACTCGCAACCAGCAAACTTCACTTTCAGTGGCTGTTCAGTGTTTCAGCTCCTTGCGTCTACCGCAAATAGCAACACCGCGGTTCCTGTCTGTCGAGATGGACTTTCCTTGCTTCTGCGGTCCCGCATTCTGTTGAGGGGGCTCCGGCTCGGTTAGTCCTGCTTCCTGGCCTCCGGAGGTTCTTTCTGGAGATCTTGGCCAGCTTAAAAGCAACGCACACAATCTGGTGTTCCTCTCCCTGGTTGTATGGTTTCCAGCAGCAACTCTGGAAATTCAACCATTTCCAAGAAGGATGTCCAGATGGCTTACTTTGGAGTTGAATGGTCCCACCAACTCAAGGGGAGAAGTCGTCCTTGAGGGGCTTCTCTGTCGATGCAAACTTTGCGTTGCAGTAGGGATTCACTGGGCAAACCAACGGTCCAGGAGTTGCAGCAGGTGTCCTCTTCAAGTTCTTCTTTGGTTCCTTCGTCCAGTGGTCGACTCTGCCTTCCAAGCCAAAATACTAGCCTTTTATTCAGTTCTCTCCCTTTCATTCCAGCCTGGCTGTCACTCTCCCAGCAGGGTGGCTGTCCTTGCTGGACACTCTGGAGCCAGAGGCGGGCTTCACTCATGAATCCCACCAAACACAAAGCGAACAATGGGGCCAAACCTGGGAATAGGGAGTGGAGCGTTTTGCAGCACATATAGAAACCTGGGGGGGGCGTGAACATTTTAAAGAGACACTTCACCCAATAAGGTCAGCAGGAGGGATTGCCAGTGAGGCACATCAGAGGAGAATCTGTCCATTACTGGATACAGGTTTGGTTACAGAAAATCTGAGGGGCTCAGACTCGCATGGATGCCAAGATACGTAATACAGGAAACTGAAACCAGATGAGGACAATTTTGGGGGATAGCTCCGTCCCCTCCCTGTAGTGGGAAGAGCACAGACTTTTGCCAGTTCACCTTAAAGGGATAGTCCAGCAAAAAATGTTATTTAAAAAATAGATGGGCAACATTAAAAAAAAAAAATACTAGCACTTCTTTTTTTTAAACTTCCTATGTAAAATTTTGAGCTCAAAATTCGCAAAAGCAAGCACATGGGCGCATCCATTTTGTGAAATGGATGCCCGCCTGTGCTGGCTTTTTCTTTTGCGGCACTAATGAAGGAAAAGCCAGCCAGCTGTAGTAAACAAAAGCTACCGCTGGGTGGCTTTTCCTTCATTGGTGCTGTACGCGGAGGACGGGGACCGGAGACCAGAGCAGGAAAGCTGCAGCTGAATCTCGGTAAGTGCTATTTATTTATTTTTTTCAAATAAGCACTACCTGCGTTTTTTTTTCTGTTTTTCGTGCTGGAGGAGCCCAGAAAACTTAGAAATAAAACCGCTGCTTTAAAAACGTTGTATTTATGTTTGCGGTCGCTTTTGAAGCAACCGCAAACATAAATACAACGTTGTGTTTGAAAACGCTGCGGTTTTTCTTTCCAAGTTTCTCAGGCTCCTCCGGCTCGGAGGAGCCTGAGAAACTCAGAAAGAAAAACCGCAGCGTTTTCAAACACAACCGAGTTGTGTTTCTGCCTGCTGTGGCTATCACTTTGGTCTCCGGTGCTGAGCCAAGGCAGGCAGAAACACAACGCGGTTGTGTTTCTGCCTAAATCTGCTTTCCCATTTGGGGCTCGGTTGTGTTTCTGCCTAAATCCCATTTGGGGCTCCCGAGAGCCCCAATGGGAAAGCAGATTTAGGCAGAAACACTGCAGCATTTAGCATTTCCCATTTGGGGCTCGCGGGGGGGGCCGTGGGGAGCACGAGAACCCCAAATGGGAAATCAGCTGTAGGCAGAAACACTGCGGCATGTAAACACAACCGTGTGTTTCCGTCTGCTGTGGCTATCACTTTGGGTCTCCGGTGCGACCGCAAACATAAATACGTTTTTAAAGCTGCGGTTTTATTTCTAAGTTTTCCGGGCTCCTCCAGCCCGGAAAACTTAGAAAAAAAAACGCAGCTAGGTGTTATTTTTAAAAATAAATGAATAGCACTTACCGAGATTCAGCTGCAGCTTTCCTGCTCTGGTCTCCGGTCCCCGTCCTCCGCGTACAGCACCAATGAAGGAAAAGCCACCCAGCGGTAGCTTTTGTTTACTACAGCTGGCTGGCTTTTCCTTCATTAGTGCCGCAAAAGCCAAAACAGGCGGGCATCCATTTCACAAAATGGATGCGCCCATGTGCTTGCTTTTGCGAATTTTGAGCTTGAATTGCTCCAAATTTTACATAGGAAGTTTAAAAAAAAAAGTGCTAGTATTTTTTTTTTTTTAATGTTGCCTATCTATTTTTTAAATAACATTTTTTGCTGGACTATCCCTTTAAGCCTGCTGAACCCCTGGTATTCCGCCGAAATGGTGGTCATGGCTTGGTAGGCAAGATTGTATGGAGTGCCCCGTGGGAGACTGCACCAGGCTTATCCTCTTGGCAATAGTTAACCCAACCGTTGGTATAAGCATGTACTACACAAGTTGGTAGAGTTACTGAGCAGCCAGGCTTATCTCAAGAGGGGTCAATGTGAGCTGTAGGGTTATTACACAGAGATTCACAGTGACAAGTACCCAAACCAACACTTACACTCAAGGATTCTTGATTAAACAATTATTTATTAATTTAAGTCAGTTGAATAAGCCTCCTTTAGAAGGGAGCAAATATATGTAACACAAAAATATACTTCAAAATACACACTCTGTTTCTGTAAATCAATAGATAGCC
Source organism: Ambystoma mexicanum (assembly GCF_040938575.1). Classification (NCBI taxonomy): domain Eukaryota; kingdom Metazoa; phylum Chordata; class Amphibia; order Caudata; family Ambystomatidae; genus Ambystoma; species Ambystoma mexicanum. The sequence continues at coordinate 96,807,607 of NC_090936.1, read as the reverse complement.
AATTGGGATGGCACACAGACACTTCCTACACCCTGCAGTGACTTAATTAACTAGGACACTGTGGACATTAATATATCACTGGTACATTTACAGCAATACTGAGTTTGGTGTCAAAGAAAAGGTTTTAGGGAATAAAAGAAAGGTTAACAAATATTCTTAAGCAGGTAAGTACTTTTGAACCCTCCAATGCAAAGTCAATTAACCCTTTCGTGGGGGAAAGGTCAAGCAAAAAGTCAGAGGTAAGAAGAGTCTTTCAGGGAGCCAGGACAGCCAATGTTAATGAAGCAAAAGTCTATGTGAGCTGAAGCACTCCTTGCAGGTAAGTAAAAAGTTTTGCACAATCTTTTTAGAAGTATTTGTAGAAATTGAAATCATTGTAGGGCCACAAGCTTGGAGGCATGTGGGGGGCAAAGGTGCAAGCAACTCTGCAAAAGCAACCAAGACAAGTCTCAACTGAGAGCTAGCAAGGCTACACGATGAGAGATCAGCAACCCCTTAGTTTTACAGTACCTTTGGTTTGAAGAAATTGGTTCCAGCTGGCTTCTGTTCCTGTGTAGGTCTGCAGATCCTGTTGTTCCTGGGCCTCAGTCGTGGCAACAAGAGGGAGTACGTCCGGGGACTCCTGCACTACGAATTGAAGGTCGGCGGCAGCAATGGGCAAAATTCAGATCAGCGCACTTCACGGTCTCAGCTTCTCGCGACCCTCGCAAATAGCACCACTGCGGTTCTCTGATACCTTAATGGACTTTCCTCGCATCTGGGGTCCAGCACTCTGTTGAGGTGGCTCAGGCTTGGTCAGCTCTGTTTCATCGGAGTCCAGAGGATCTTCCTGTAGCTCGGGTCCGACTTAAAGGCTCACTCAATACTGGTGTTCCTTTCCCTGGAAATCGGTTCCTGCAGCAGCAATGGAAGTACAGCCAGCTCTGAGAGGATTTCCAGAGGAGCTTGTTTTGGGGCCGATGGGTCCCACCAACCCAAGGGGAGAAGTTGTCCTCTGCAGGGCTTCTCTAGACCGAGGCAAATTCTGAGCTTGAGCACTGCAGCAGGGCTTCACTGGGCAAAGCAACGGTCTCGGAGGTGCAGCAGGCATTTCTTCCAAGTTCTTCTTCGAAGTCCTTAGTCCAGTGGTCGACTCTGCCTTCCAAGCAAAAAACATTGCCTTTTATGCAGGTTTCTCCCATTCATTTGCAGCCTAGCTGTTAATCGCATAGCAGGGTGGTTTTCCTCCAAGGACAGCCAGATAGCCAATCACCTTTTGGGTGCATTCCTGTAACCAAGGGGATTAAGCACAGGGAGTTTCGGGCACCTCCCTAACTTTCTGCCCCTGCCAGACACGCTGGAGCCAGAGGCGGGCTTCACTGGTGAATCCCACCAAAGACAAAACGAACAAAGGGACCAAACCTGGTTTGGCGCGCAGAGTAAATCTCAAGATGGACCTTTCCAACAAGAAATGGCGAAAAAAGAAGACCGGAGCCATTTTGACAAAATGGGCACCCATGAGTGTCTTATGCAGCTTTCAGTAGAAACACCCAATGGTAGTAACCACTGCCACCAGCCATTAATTGTAGAAAGGGTAACATAAAAATGTTAAATGAGAAACTAGACAAAGGGGATACTAAGTAACCCCTCCAGCACCCTATTGTAAGATAGTGTGAGCTGGGTCTAGAAAGGCACAAAAAGTAAGTAAAGTCAATTTCCCTTCACTGCTCTTGGCAACAGTAGTTTCACCAAGAGAAGGTATTTAAACCTTTGGGAAATCTAAGAGACTTCCCTGTGTCACTGCACTGAAGGTGCTGTGCATCACAATGTAAATATGATTCCTATGTCAGACTCCAAAGTCAAAAAAAACAGAGTCCAAATCACAGAAAAATGCATGAGAGAGTGGGAAAAAAGGTCTCTCTCTCTCCAGGTTAGAAATTTAAGTCTTAAAGTCCAGCAAAAAGAACTGGGAGTCTAATTCTCTCCCTAACAGTACTCTATGGAATAATGCTGCTCGTGCTATATATCATTATTGTAGGCCACAATCTCTAACCCATCCTACCATCATTTTCAGCTGATACATGCTAGGCACCTTACCATAATTCCTCAAGAATCGAAACTTCCTGCCCGACAGCTAGTCCAAGATGTAGCCAGACTAGTTGCTAGTCTCTGATGCTGGATTGCTATTTCTCATACTCCAGACAAACTCCACTAGTTTCCCACTCGCTTTCAGATGCAGAGCATTTGCAATATCCACACAGATGCTTGGCCAGCAAACACATATTCCTCCGATGAATAATTCTTCTACCTGCCATTTGCAAAGAGACTAACACACTCTATAAGTTGCTCTTTAGTGAAGTCCTCCCTTACCCTGGAATTTCCTCTCTTTTTGCTGGTTTGTAAATGCCAAACCTAAACTAATAATGTCATCAAAAAGCCTTATTTCTGCTTCAAGTCATGCAAAGCATTACAGTGTACAGCATGTTCCTAAGTTAAATACAACAATCTATTTCAAACAACCGATATAATTAGGAATAATACTTTACAATACCATTAAAAACAAAAAAAAACAATTGGGCCACCAGCCTTGGCCGTTCAGTGCAGGAACCAACTAGGAGCTCTGCAAGTTGCCTCTACTCCTCCCCCACAACTCTTCTACCTAAGGCCCATTCCAGCACCGTATACGTTGTAAATGTTTGGAACTTGTTTTGCCTATGCTTCTGTACCCAATTTATACCTTGGTGTTGCATTGAGCCACTATCTGCATGGAAATGGTGTTGAATAAAAATATAAATTAAAACCTTATTTACATGTATGTTATTTGGAATACAGCGCCACAGCCTGAGTGTAGAGGTCAGAGAGGATTTAGTTTGTGTGTCCTCGCTTTCCAGCGAATGTTAAGAAGGTTCAATGAGACGAGAGGTTTACTTGCCCTTGAACGAAATGTTACACAGATAATCGTGTGACTAGTAAAAAAAATCTATGTACAAAGTTTACATGTCCTTACTTTCCTATTAGATGGAAAGGTGTGTTCGAGGGAGAGAGGGTTTGAGCACAATAAAGAAGACTCTAAAGTGATTTTGCGGCAATGTAAACACACTTTGGAATCAAGTGATTATGCATCCGGGGATTTCACACAGCTCTTATAATCTGCAAGGCATTATCACTGAAACTGCTAAATTAAAAATAATCCCATATCGGTGATGGCTCAGAAAGAAAAGCGTAAATCTTAGTTTCGAAAAAGGTATGCTTTATAGATGCCACCAAAGTTCCTTACTTTCAAGTTTGAAATGGTTCGAGGTCCCTGAAACAGTGGATACAGATCAGATGTTTTACCAGGGCTGAGTTGAGTGATCGATGGGTATCCAGTAATATTGTCCCCGTATATAATGTTGCCATACATGTAGTCGCCGGGAAACTGCATAGGCAACAATATATATGGGGACAATATGTGGGGTAAATGGGAACAGGAGTTGCAGGGGTGTCCCCGCATGTTCCTTATGATGATAATGTCTCCGCAAAAAAACTGCACCATTCTCGCATGGCGACATTGTATACAGGGACAGTATCACATGGAACCAATCAATGTATTTGAAGCTAGGTTTCAGTACTGCAGCCATCTCCACTCTGAACCTTGAATGATATGTGGGATGTGTTGGTGGAAATATGAAAAGGAAACCTATGATGTCTAACATGTAAAGCAAAGGGGATACAATGGATGTTCAGTAATGCAGTCAAATGACTAGAACCATCTTCAAAATATAAATATTTGTGTCTGCCCAAAGATGGGGGATCTTATCGATGATCCTTTATCAGCTTGAGTTTATGCAAGGATCCAAAACCGTTGTCGGGCATAGATGGATGTTAACGGCACCAGTGATGCATGATTATGAAACTCGTTTGCCGCTATTATTCTAAGCTTTGTAGTTTGTGTTTATGGTGCTAACTGATTGAATTCGTTTTGGTGTTTTTTTCCCCCCTACAGAATTGCACTACTGCACAGGAGCATTCCGAATCTCACCAGTTGATGTAAATAGTAGACCATCTTCCTGTCTTACAAACTTTCTTTTAAATGGTAATTTTTACAATATTATTTATTGGGTCTTTTCTCAACAATTCTGCTACATTGCATCCAACATTTCGTTTTTTGTTGAAGAAAAATATGAGCGTGTTAAGCTGTGAAAGTGTGCATGCATGTGTTATGATTTCAAGATTTTGTCATGGAACATATTTGCCTTGGATGTTATCAAGAGATTATAGCACTTCACTTTTTGTGAAATAACTATCACTTCACTCCTTGGAGGTCAAGACTTTCAGTTAGATTCTGCGTTAAGACTGCAGGCTCATATTATCCTCTTTCTTTGCAACATAAAACTGATCTCAACTGCGCCACCAATACAAATACTGTGGAGCGACCACCTCATCATACCATTCGTGTTCCAACTACCAGCCAAAGCTCCAAACAGCACCAAAAGTGCCCGCGCTCTGGAAAAGAAACTGGAATACCATCATAAATAGTAACCTAAAAGAACAACTGGAATCCTCGAAACCATCAACCGCAAAGTATAGACGAAACAGCAGACCTGATCCAGAAATATATCACTGAGACAATAGGCGGCAGCATCTCCCCGGAAAACCCCATTATCCCATCACAAAACAAAGCAGTGGCAAGATGGTTTACAACCCACCTCAATACAATGAAAAAAGCAACCCAGCAACTTGAATGGAGGAAAAACTACGACAGGCGAAAAGAAGAAACTATTAAAAACAAATCCAAGCATTCAAAAAGGAAATTCTCAAAGCCAAAAAATAAATACTACAACGTCCAAATTGCAAAAGCCACCAACACCCAGAAATCCCTATTTAACATCGTAAATGAAATGAGAAACCCATCGGGATGCAACAACACACTGGCACCTTCATAAATGTGATGACCTTGCAGACCACTTTAAAAATAAAATCACTGTCATACATCGGATCATACAAAGCAGACCAATCAACCAGACAGTGCACCATGCCCCACCTACCCTGAAACCACAGAACAAGCTGCAAAGCTTCACCCAAGTATCAGAGAGATTCGTCAAGCTAGTGAAACATAACAAAACAGGCTCTACAATGGACCCCTGCCCTCCAGATATCTATAAATCAATCCGTACACAGGGCACGCTAGCCTCTCCAGAAGGCCTTATTGGGAAATTCTCCCCCTTCTGGACAGCCTTTTCCTCCTCCAGACCCTTCTGCCTCTTCTCTATGGACTAGGCAGAGGTTTGAGCAATACATGGACAAAATGGCTCAGTTCATTGACTTTTCAGACTGTTATATTACACCCACAAGACCCAGGGAGGAGGATTCCTTCTCCATTTCCTACAAATTGCAGAAACTAGGGATTCGTCACCTGTTGACGACCAGATGTTGTTAAATGCCATTTTAAAAGCAGCCGATCATTTTCAAATTGCAACTCATGAAGCTTCTCTAGACTCAGACTTCGTAGAGGATATCCTAAAGGAAAAGGCGCCGACTAGTCAAGCCATCCCCTTACTAAACTCTAAAAGCCCCTACCTTGTTGTCCCCATCTCTTACACAGGCGGTCAACCACCGGGTTGAGAATTTATTCTGCCCATTACCTTCGGACCCCCCCTCTACATCAGGGGTCATGCTACACCGGACTCCTTGGTGAATACTACCGCTCAGAAGAGGGCAGTGGCTCTAGTGTCCTCGGCTGAAGCCCCTCCGGACAAAGACTGTAAAAAGCTTTATGTCCTGGGTAAGCGGGATACCGCCTCTGCGGCCTACTTCACAAGGATCGCAAATAACATCACTCTCCTGGCAAGTTACAGTGATGTCCAATGGACCCTCGTTCAGGATGGTCTTCAAAATGTTCCAGAGCCCACCCGATCAGCTTGCTGGTGGTTGTGGAGAAAGGCAGAGAAGTAACACATAACCTACCGAAGAACACGCTGGACTCGGCTGAGACCGCTGGACGCACCCTAGCTCAGGGGACCTTACTTCAAAGACATGCCTGGTTGAAAAACTCTGGCTTTAAACCAGAAACTCAAGCCTCTCTAATCAACAAGCCAGTGGAGGACTCCAACCTTTTGGGAAAGTTTTTGATGACGGCCTAGAGATGGCAAAGAAAGAACACGAAACACTAAAGTCACTTTGCCAGATCATGGCTAAACCCTTCAACCAGCATGAAGGCTTTAACTCACGCCGGCTCTTTCGTGGCCAATCCTTTTCCCGCTCTCCCCAAGGACAATGCGGCTCAGGGAATACCTCCTGGTCCTCCGGCCAAAGCTCCTCTCGTAGCATCCAATATCAACAAAGAGGCCCTCGTAGGACCAAGGGTAGAGGCCGGACCTTTACTCCTAGAGGCTCCCCAGCATCCACCTCAAAGTGACTCGCCGGTTCAGGTCCTCCCCAGCTTCCCCAGTCGGGGGGTCGCTTGTCATTCATACACGCCTGGGAGGGGATCACTTCAAACCAGTGGGTACTAAAGACCGTTGCCGACGGGTACAGTATCGAGTTTCTCCGAACACCTTGAAACGACTCACAGAGAAGCAGATGCGTGTCGCCAGAACATCGGAGTATCCTGCCGTAAGAAGTTCAGATCCTGATGGAAAAAAAGGGCACCATAGAAGTCGTCCCCCCTTCTCCAAGTAAACAAGGGTCTTTATTCAGTGTACTTTCTTGTACCCAAAAAGCAACTCACCATGTGCCCCGCGAACAAGTATGTCAAACCTCAAAAGTTCAGGATAACAACACTGCAGGAGGTAATCCCACTGCTGCAGCAGGGGGATTACATGGCCACATTGGACATGAAAGATGCATACTTTCACATTGCAATGTTGCCAGCGCGCAGAAAGTACCTCCGGTTCAGGATAGAGGACACCCACTATCAGTTCAAGGTTCTCCCCTTTGGCATTGCCTTAGCACCACAGGTATTCACAAAGGTACTGGCGGTTGTAGCTGCTCACCTGCGCAGGCAGTCCATTCCAGTCTATCTTTACCTCAATGACTGGCTCATAATGGGGGGATTTGTACGGAACATGCCAAACATGTCTCCTCTTCAACCTAGGATTCTGTATCAACGAGAAAAAATCCAGTCTAGACCCCAATCAAATCAAACAGTTTCTGGGGGCTTTAATCCGGCCAAAGACAGCCTCGTCTTTTCCTCCAACAAGAGGATTCAAATCGTGCTGTTCCCGGATCCCTCACTATGTAGCCAGTCACCAGGTGACCGTACGCAAAACCATGCAACTGTTTGGGATGATGGCTTCCTACATCTACCTAGTGCCTCACGCTCATCTGCGCATGTGCCCCATGCAATTGTGGCCATCGAACCAATGAGGCCAACGGGATGATCTAGTGGTTGTGTCGGCAGCCCTCGTTCAGTCTCCGCAGTGGTGGTCAAGGGAAAAAACTTTCTGCAGGGAAAACCTTCACCAACCCTGCAGTAGAAGCCACTCTCACCACAGACACATCTCTGGGTGGGGGGGGGGCTCACCTCCTTCAACAGACTGTGCACAGCGTGTGGTCTCCAGCAGTAGCATCCAATCACATCAACCTGTTGGCCCTGAAGGCCTTCCAGACAAACCTCCAGGGTAAAACAGTTCTAGTCCTCACAGACAAGTACTACTTAAACAAACACGGGGCACTCACTCTATAGGGCTGTCCAAACTGTCCCAGAACATATCGAAGTGGGCTCTCAAACACATGTTTCTACTTCCACAGCCTGTTCCAGGGGAACTCAATCTTCTGGCAGACTTACTCAGCAGAGACTTCCCCCTACCCGTAGTGCACAAGTGACGGCTACAGGAGGACATTTTACTCTACGTCTTTGCAGAATGGGACTTCCCAGAGACCGATTTATTCGCCACTCTGGAGAACGCCCAATGCCCAGATTACGCCTCCACGTACTCTCGGAACCGCTCCAAGGGGAACAGTCTTTAGATAAAATTGTCTGGGAAATCTGTCTGCATGTCCTCCGACCCCGCCCACCCCTTCACCCCAGAGTCCCCTGCACAACAGAATAGTGTACAAGATGCACCAAGAACCAGTCACAATGATCCTGGTGGCCCCTATGTGGGCCAACCAACCTTGGTTCTCCCATCTCATGGCAATGTCCATCTCCCCTCCCAGGAGACTGCCGTGCCCGTGCAACATGCTGTCTCATTACCAGGGGGAATCGCTACATCCATGCCCTCAAACTCTAAATTTAGCTGCCTGGCTCCTGAGCTAATAATTTGGGCACGTCCAGCTCCCTCAAAGATGCATGGACATACTCTGAGAAGCTCGGAAACCTGCCACCAGGCATTGCTACTTCAGCAAATGGAAGCGATTTGTCATCTGGTGTAATGGCAATGGGCATCAATCATATTGAATGCTTACCTAAAGATATCGTCTCTTACCGAACTCACCTGTTAGATTCAGGACTGGTTTTCAATTATCTTAAACTCCACTTAGCCACGCTTTCGGCGTACACAACGTCCCAGACCAAGGTTTCATGGTGGAAAATTCCTGTAATTAAATCCTTTATGGAAGAGGTAAAGAGACTTCATCCCCCTATCTCCAACCCAGCTCCCGGATGGGACCTGAATGTTGTTCTTCCCAAACTGATGGGCCCTCCCTTTAAACCAATATACAAAGCTAGCCTTAAAGCACTCACTTACAAGACCTCCTTCCTAGTGGCGATCACCTCTATAAGGAGAGTTAGTGAACTGTCGGCCCTTCCAATTCAGGACCCCTTCGTTATGATTCACAAAGACAGGGTGGTTTTGCGCATACACCCCCGCTTTGCGCCTAAATTTATCTCAAAGTTCCATGTTAACTACCCACCTTTTCCCAAAACACCACTAATGTGACGGAAAGAAGCCTCCACACACTACATGTGAGGAGCAGTAATTTACTATCTGGAAAAGACAAAGCCACTAAGGAAAACAAACCAGTTCTTCGGATCAGTGGCAGCTGGTAGAGAAGGGGACCCTGTCTCTAAATCAGCAATTTCCAAGTGGATCGTAAAATGCATCATAATGTGTTATACTCTTGCCAAAAGAGATCTACCCTTCATGCCAGAGCACGCTCTACTCTGGGCACAGGGGCTACCATAGGATTCATTGCGAATGTTCCTCTAGATTCTATTTGCAAAGCAGCAACCTGGAGTTCTATACACACCTTTACACAACACTACTGCCTCGATACTCACTCTAGGTCTGACTCTCAGGTGGGACAAGCAGTGCTAAAACATCTCTTTGCTACTGTTCCTTCACACATCCCACTACCATCTCTGGGTACTGCTCGCTGGTCTATGCACAGCATGCGATTCCAAGCAGATCCACAAGCATCAGATGACAGGTATTACTCACTGTAATAGCATTTGTGATGATTGTATTTGCTTAGATTCACATGTGCCCACCCTTCTTTCCGTAGTGGAGTAGAAGGAACATAGATCTCGAACACCTTCTCTCCTGTACTCGCTCACCCTGACTATAAGGCTCTCTCACGGCAGAAAAAACACAACCAGAGGGACCTCGACACGTGAGGGATTTTGGGTACACCACACTTCACGTTAGGGATAGTGTTACAGTCACGCCCATATCGATGTATCATTTCGATTTTTGAAAGAAGGATGCAATACTCTGCAATTTCCACTAGATGTCGGACTATATACACAGCATGTGAATCTAAGCAGATACAATCATCAGAAATGCTATTACAGTGAGTAATGCATGTCAAATTTTGGCTCTGCCACCTCATCTGGATTTCTGCTTTTTTCAGTTTTGTGTAGGCAGTGGGGTTCTGTGTACTGGATAGTCTAGCGTACAGGGGGAGTTTCTTGTCCTCTATAACTCCAGGAGTGTCTTTACTTCTGGTGGATGAGACCCTATTTGGCCTTGCATTTTCTTCTGCTCCTTCAGTAAGTACAAGCCTGTCTAATGGATTGATCTTTGAGAGTGCAAAGGTCAATAATTTGTCACTCTGGATCATTGTAAATGCTGGTACAGGTACATCTAAAGTTTACTTGATAAGACTACAATAGCATTTTATCATGGCAATGCGGATGCCGGAGAAAAAAGATTTTGTATGCAAAACGTCCTGTGTTGACTGACATGGAATGTTTTTTTACAGCTTAACACAGGACAAACACAAGTTCCCCTTTCTCACGTAACGGAAGGTTTCACAGTCAAACTTTCATTTTAAAGTACCCTAACCTTACATAGTTTGATAGCCTTTATGATTGTGTTTTCGATGCACTAATGCAGGCCAGCTCGGATGTACCGAGAATTAATGGGAATTTGTATGTGGTTTTGGCCTATGCCGATGACGTGATCCCGATTGCTCATACGCCACGGGCCCTGCAGGACCTTGTCATGGCATATACAGATTTTTATGACATCATTAGATCTCAAAGTTAATGCCGCTAAGTCGACTGTAATGACTTGTCATATTTCAAGAATAAGTCCATAGATGGCACCAATGTTGACAAATGGTGTAATAAACCCAAGAGTTCAGATTTTTGATTACCTGGGGATACGTTTTATCTCTAATTTTAAACCAGGGACACACATTGGTGTCCGGTTTAAACAAGCACTTGGAGAAGTGGGGGTTGGGAGGGGCAAGGGGCTACGGAAATGTATGTCAATTTCTAGCACTAGGCCACCAGATTCGATAGATGATTTATGTCGGTAACGCAAAGGCAGTAGCCAAAAATTGAGCTTCGTTAGGGGGCTGTGGTGATGTGTAGAATATTCAAGTTGCTGAGAATTCTTTCTTAAAATGAATTCTCGGCCTTCCACAATCTGCCCCAAACTATGGGGATCACACTGATCTAGGTATGTCATTTTGGGTGATGAAATGGTGCTGGAACCATTCTTGCACTGGCTCAGACTTTAGACCAACCCTAAGGCCGGGGTAACACATTCCCATATCAAGCATTTGTTAGATAAGGGGGGTGTTGGTTGCCCCTTGTATCAAGTAAGGAAGCTGCTGGCATAACCGAATGCTGAGCACTATTTGAATAACCTTACGCTCATTACTTGAGCTGTAGTTGCACATCTCAAGCATCCGTTGTTTTCAATGTCCAGAGACTACAGAGAAACGTCTGATGTCATGCACAATTTATTTATAGTTGGCAAATAATCCTGCAGAAAGACATCTCCCGACTCAAGCCATATTCAATTAACTTCCTACGAGTTAAACGCTATCTCGTTGGTGAGGTGGCAGGGAGGGAAAGGGTACACCCCTTCTGTACGATGCTGAGGAGGATACTCTGCATTTTGTACTTTTCTGCTCAGTGATTAAAGATATTAGAGCTAGAACGCTAGTCCCAATTTTGATAGACAGTTTGTGCAATGCCGACCTGCATTCTTACATTTACTATGGGCAGAGAACCCATGGGTGATCTGGTCGCTGATGTTTTTAAGACAAGCCCTTGCCAGAAAAACATTTGTGTTGTCCGTTTAATGGCTGATTTATTCTGTGTAAGTCTCAATTAACTTGGATGGTACACATGTATGATTGTTTGAAAGTAATGGGAACTAATTGTGAGGGAAAGTATTTTAGCATATTAGTAATTGATATATGATGAATCATTTATAGCACGCCTGTTTCTAGGCACAACAAGACAAGGTAGGGAGGAAGAAACAAAAGATCTTACTAGGCCTTGTCATTCAGATCGTACAAGTGCAGGGGGGGTTAGGGGGAGCGAGGAGAGTGCCTTCAGGGCAGCAGTAGCTCACAGTAAATGCAGCCAGCTTAGGGAAGTGCATAAAAGATGGGGGTGGCAGGGACTATATGGTTAGATACAGCCCCTAAGTGAGTGTAGGCCTGGAGGCAGTGCAGGTGCTACAGATTGTGTAGGAAGCTTGGTGCCCATTAAGTTCAGAGGGTAGCCAGGCAAACAACTAGCGCGACAGACGGGTGGTTAGCAAGGGGGAACAAGAGAGAAAGCAGAAGCAAAAAGGAAGGTCGTGAGCTGCTTCCGGAACCTGATGATGGTCCTGCTCGAATTTGTGAGGGGCATGGAGGCCTTTCCAGAGGGAGGCCCCTAAAGAGGAGTGATCTCTACCTCCAACTCTCTGGAGAAGCATCTGATCCTCCGAGTTGGAGATGGCTGAGCGAAGGGCTCAAGAAGGAAGATGTTTAGGAAGAGAGAGTTGGATGTAAAGCGGGCCCTGGCCCCAGACAGTCTTGTGGACAATGGGGACTGTCTTGATTGGATCCCTGCAGCCACCAGGAGCCAGTGGAGAGATTTCAGGGCTGGAGAGATATGATCCCTGGGCTTGAGGCAAGGACAAGTCTTGCAGTCCTGTTCTGGATTAGTTGCAGAGGGCAGAGAGTAGAGGAAGCAGGTTGAGAGGCAGGCTGGAGGAAAGTGAGAAAGGGAACAGTACCTCTGAGGAGGTGCAGTTGATAGTGGGACTTCTTTGAGAGATCCGTGATATGATTGCAGAAGGAGAGAGTGGAGCCGAAGATGACCCCCAAGATTTTTTGCCTCGCATGAAGGCGCGGGCAGAGGGCCCAAGGTGGGGGGCCAGAGCGAGAGGGAAAGCGGGATTAGGGGTCCCAATTAGGAGGATCTCAGTCTTGCTGGCATTGAGGCAGAGATTGTTGCAGGCACACCATTCCTGAATTGTGGATACAGTAAGGAATGAGCGAGATAGGAGAGGAGGCAGATGGGAGCCTGAAAGAGAGCTGAGTGTCATCCGCATAACACTGAAAGTTAGAGGAAATTGTAGTGGCCACGTAGAGGTTGAAAAGTCAGGCAGAGAGGTTGGAGCACTGGGGAGCACCACATGTGGAGAGAGAGGTGGTGGAGAAAAAGGACCCCAGTTGGACCTGAGAGGGACAGTCCAGGAGAAAGGAAGTCAACCAGGCAAGGGCCCCATCTGATGCCCAGGTTCTCATGGAGCCGATTGATCAGGATGGCATGGTTGATCGTGTTGAAAGCAGAGGAAAGATCAAGGAGAATGAGGATGGAGGGAAGGCTAGAATCCAGATTAATGAGCAGGTCCTCAACGATGTTCAGGAGAGCATTTTCCATGCCCTAGCTGCAATGAAGCCAGACTGATGGTTATGGAGACAACCAACAGATTCAGTGTGGAGGGTGAGCTGGGAGATGGCAAACGTTTCCAAGAGTTTGCCAAAAGAAAGGAGTGATAGAGATCAGGCGGTAGTTTGCAGGACAGGAAGGATCGGCAGATGGTTTCTTCAGGCGGGAGTGCACAAGGGAGTGCCTAATTGGGCTTCGGGCAGATTCTCATGACCGGGCAAGGACATTGATAGTGTTAGAGATAGAAAGATGCAGGCTAGAGAGGGCTGTCTTAGAGTGTATGTCAACCACAGGAGGAGGAGGATAGAAAGTAGCAGCAAAGGCCTCCACTGAGGATGAGCGGGATGACTGATAAGGTAGGCGGCAAGAGATGTATAGGAATTCAGGTGGCTGTTGAGGTCTCCGAGGAGGAGACGTTGAGATGGTGGCCACAGTCAGAGAGAGGCCAGAAGAGATAGATCACCTGCAGTCCAGGCATTCAAAGGTGAAGTAGGTCTGCGTAGGGATTACAGGCAGGGAGCCAATCAGGAAAGTTCAAGGCTAGTCCACCTCTGGGATGGTTGGTTCTGGGTTCGGAGAGGATCTTGTAGCCCTCAGGGAGGAGAGTGCCAAAACCCTTGACAGAGCTGGCTATGAACCATGCGTCCGTGAGAGCAAGGACAGCAAGGACATCTAGGTCAAGTTCTTCAAGGAGGTGACGGATATCAGAGAATTGTGTGGCACAGGAGAACCGAGAGTTGAGAGTAGCGACGTGGAGCAGGTTGCCACATTTGAAAGACTTTGTGGAGTATTACAGGCTTGTGTTGCACCCTACGGAGGTGGTAAAGGGGCCAGAGGGTGGGCAGAGGGGTGGGCAGAGGAGGAAGAGAAGGGTGCCAGAGGTGTAGCGGAAGGACTAGTAGGAGAAGGGAGGAAGTTGATACGACAATCAAGAAGGAGGTTGGGCTGAAGGCCCTGAACCGAGACTGTGCCATTCAGATAGACATTAATGATGGATTTGGAGGAGTAGGGTGATGCCAAGAGGACATCACACCTACTGCCACCATTAATGGTCGAGGAGGAAAGTGGAGAGGGAACAGAGAGCATATGAAGGGTCCATAGGTCAGGAGAGGGAACGACAAAGAGGATGTCTGAGAGTCTGTCTTGAGGAAGCACTGTTTTAGATATCGACAATAGGAAGGCCTGGGTTGGAGACTAGCCTGTCCCTCTTGAGCTTCTTCCTTCCAGACTTAGTGAGTGGGATAGGGTAGGAGATAGAGTAGTGGTTAGAGAAAACAGGAGAAACTGAGAGCTTCATAAGGGGTGCAAAGGAGGTAGGTGGAGGGAAGAGACGCACAGCCCTGTGCCACACAAATCAGTGTGCAGCGGGGGAGTTGGAGGGGGCCAGTGTCACATCAAGGAAGACACAGGAGAGAAACAAATAACTTGCAGCAATGCATGGAACACCTTGCGGAGGGGGCTCTAGGTGGGAAGGCTAGAGAGACCCAGTGACAGTGCCACAGTTACCGAGTGCGAACACCCAGGATCAACTATCCTAGAATGGGGGAGAATACAACACACCCAGATTCAACTTATCAGATAAATGTCACGTCGTGTTTGTATGATTTTAACGCTTGTGCATTGATTATAATTTCATATATTCATTTTGTACCTATGCACAGGCACGTTTGAGATTAATGATATTGTTTTAAAGTTGTGAGGAAAGAGTATATTTGCTGATATGCATTTGCACTTTACATTGTGATTAATCTTTGTGTTTGTGTTAGTCCTACGTGTATTCATGAATTTTATGCTTTAATGGCTAAATTGCAGAAATAAAGCTGTTTGATTATTTTCTCATTGCGATTACACAATCTTAAAATGTTCTGCTCCTCATGAAATCCCTTTCCCTTGATATATAATCTTCATACTCTAGTCAATGCTAGAGTCAGAGGAGGAAGAGAGTGAAATTCTTTAGACCAAAAACTACTTGAGACTACCCTGATATGTTGAATCGACTAAAAGGGTTGAGCCTACTGAAGATATACTCTGCAATTAGAAAACTCAACCCTAATTGCATGTGCCTTGTGCATCCGGGGACAATATTTGATTAGAGTTTATTTATACTGTACAGATGTTTGGTCATTCATATTTTGTCCAGGCTAAATTTTGCACATTTATGCACCTTGATTTTCTCCTAGGAAACCCTGAGCCTCTGTAAAATAAGCATGGCAAAACGTAGTTGTGCATTGCAAATTAAAACCAAGCATCTACTTTGAAGAGGTCAATTATATGTATGTACACTGCCAAAGGTGTGTCCATTCAAATGTATTCTAACGAATGTGCATGTTTTGCTTTTTCATAAATTACTCACAAAGTGTTTCAATCGCAACAGGTCGTTCTGTTTTGTTGGAGCAGCCACGCAAATCAGGATCCAAAGTTATAAGCCACATGCTCAGTAGCCACGGAGGAGAAATTTTCCTGCATGTCCTGAGCACTTCGCGTTCGATTCTAGAAGAACCGCCATCTATCAGTGAAGGTTGTGGAGGAAGAGTCACAGACTATAGGATCACAGTAAGATTGACCTTTTAAAATGTAAACCTTTGGTTTTGTGATTTACCTATAATAAGTGATTCGTAATCTGAAGCATTGATAGAGACAAAGGTGTTTGTTGTTGCAAACTCTGCTGCTTGGCGCCGATGCGAGGATGCAGCGTAGCCACTCTGTATTGTAATGCAATTTACTTTTGTCTTGCAAGTGGTGGATATCATTTGAATATCTATTATGATCCAGGATGGATTATGGACCATCCGAAATTTAAAGCTGTATCCATACAATGAATTCATAGCCACCAAAAAACAACAATATGAACAACAGGAACTAAATCCACCTTAAGAACCCAACAAATGTTCCTGGTACGGTTTCCATTGTGCAAATATAAAGTAGGTGTTAATGGACTTGATCCCCTGTTTTTTCCCTTAAATTCACTTAAATTGTTGACATTTGTTTTTGACATTTATCTGCCAAGTCCCCTTAATTTGTCACTAGGGTTTTGCATCCTTCATTTTAAAGTCTTGCTTAATGACACCACCTTCCCCCATAGTTTAATAAGTGTTTTTGTGGAGCCGAATTGAAAATATTTTCTGGCTCACATTGAATTCTATGAAGGAGTTTCGAAAAATAACCCGTTCATCTAAGAATGTTTTACCCTAGAGAAATGACAATTAGTGCTTGGCAACGCATTTTATTCCAAGCAGAAATGAAATTGCCACCCATCTGCTTCCCAGAGAGAATAGTCTGCAATTCAGCTGCCTTATTCTTGCTTATGGAATAGAATCCTTCTTTTATACATCTTGCGCAATTTCTTTGATTCATGTGGGCACACATACATTTTTATTACTATATGTGTGTTAGGGCAGACTTCTATTTTGGGGGTTCTGTTTGATTTTTAGGGGACCCATAAACCTTTTGCTTTTTCCTTTTTTGTTTTTCTAATATCTTTAATCTTATTTTTGTAGTCTGCTGAAGTCCACTTCTACTGCAACTCTTTGTTCTATATTGTCATATGGTAGGCCATACGGCTTCTTAGAAAAAACGATGCATTTATCAGCACCCATTTTGAAAAGAGGTCAAATCACCTGTGGGCAGACCTCTCCTCCCTCCTGGCCTCAACCACTCAACTCTTCCTCCTTGGTGACTTCAACATACATCTCCATTCTCCCTGTTCCTCTTCTGTGCTCTTTCGAGACCTCTGCAATTCTGTCAGGCTTGTCTTGCAAGGAAGTACCCTCCTGAACCTCCTCCTCGCCTTGTCCTTCTAAAGTGCTGTCCTTAAGTTCTCTTGGGTTCTTCTTTCGAGACCTTCTTGTGTCTGGGTCCCTTCTTTCTTTAGGCTTCTTGTCCTTTTTGTCGTGTTAATAAGGTCTGGCTCCCTTGGAGGCCACCGTGACTGGTAATCTACCGAGTGCTGGGGGGCTCTAAGGAGACAAACCCCAGACCCGGGAAAAATCCGGAATGGCAACATAAAACTCTGGAGGACATAGTGTTGGTTGGAATACTGGTCCCAAATGCGAAGTGACGAGTAATCCTTGATGGTCTGGAGCAGTTCAATGTATTCGAAGGAAGAAAGACTCGATAGCTCCAACAAGCTGAGTGAGGATGACTGGAATCGGCCCCTGCTCGAGCCGATCCAGATCCGTCTTGAACAGGGCTGACCAGCAATGAACTCAGAAAGGTAACCGTGCGGAACAGGAGACAGGGGAAGATCAGGCCGGATAGGGCGGCCGATAGCCCAGACCCAGAAGAGCGAACGAACGGAGATCGGAAGCAAAGGAAAAGTCGCTGCACTGCCGTCGAGAAGAGATCTCAATGCAAACGAAGGAAGGCAAGTCAGACGGAGAGGAAAGATAGGTAAGCACAGAAAGGCAAAGAGAAGGAAAAGATACAGACGGAGAGGTGTAGCCGTACAGTAAGAGAGATTGCTGTCGGAAGAAGTACAGATAAGGCTGCGTTCGGAGTAACACAGAAGACAGCACAGAAATGAACAAGAACACACAAATATACTCACGAACACAATAAGAAAAAAGGGAGACACAGCAGATGGCCAAGAGTAACCGTAAGGTGGAGAAATCAGTAGTGAAAGCACAATGTAGCGTGGAACATCGGAAATGACGATCCAACGCACTGTTCAGGAATAAACTGAGCATAGACATCCACAGGGCGACCATATTGGATGAGGACTAGACGGACACACTATATAAATCGCGCTCTGAGGTCAATGTTTCCACCTCTGCCACAGCTTCCAGGGGTGAAGCCTGACAGATTCCCTCTCCCTTTCTATCCTCCCCTCTGGCCTGACTTACTCTGCAGGACACACACTTGATGTCTTGATCTCCTCTGGCCTCCCCCTCTCCATCTCTAAGACCACTCCTCTCTCCTGGAGTGACCACTTTCTCCTCTCCTCTAATCTCTCCCTCTCTCCCCCCCCCAAGCCAAGCCTAGCCCAACACTGCCACCTACCTTCTCTGACATCCAGCCCATGAAGTGTGTGTCAGTTGAGGCTGTCGCTGCCACCTTCTCTTCCCCCCCATCCCCCTTCACCTCTGGCTGACTCACACCCAGACACAGCCCTGTTCCTGCTCTACTCTTCTGTTTCTGATACTCTTGATGCTCCTGTCATGAGGATCTGTTTGAAGTCCAAAGCCAAGTGCAATTCCTGGTATGACTCCGACCTAACTGCACTTAAACGGAAGTGTAGGGCAGCTGAGAGGAAATGGAGGGCTTCTTGTTCATCCTCTGACAAACTGGTCTGTTGTCTGCTCCAAAGATAATACCGACTCTCTGTCCTCACCAAGAAGAGAGTCCACATTTAAGCCTGTGTCTCTACGGCATCTAGCAATTTGGCCGAACTCTGTAAAATCTGCAAGGAGCTGGCCAACCCTGCTGCAGTCTCTACCCCTCCTGTCACCTCACAGGCTCTTTGCAATGCCCTTGCCTCTCACTTTATCTCAAAAACCCAGGACATCCTGTCCACCCTCTCCTCCCATCCCCCTTCTCTCCCCTCCCCATCTGTGCTTGCTGACCCTCCTTCAGCCACCCCCCACCCTCTTTCTCATCCTTTCCTCTGTTCTCCCCTGATGAGGTCGCTAGACAAGTTCGATCTATGAAAACCTCGCCAAAATGGGTTCATCCCTGTTACTCTAAAACAATCAAGGACCACATTGATAGCCTCGCTGTGGCCCTTGCCAATTTTTGCAACCTCTCCTTTGCCTCAGGGTCCTTCTCCTCCCCTCTGAAGCACTCTCTTGTGCATCCACTTCGAGGGGATTGGGTCCACCGACGTATTCCATATCTATGACAGTAATCACCACAGCTGTGCTGCTTCGGAAAATCTTTCTGCGTCCTGCGTCGATGACGTCGATACGCCGCCCTCGAGGACCTCCTCCGACGGCCAACGTCACTGGATGTTATAAGTAGGACGCACGAAGCCCGTAGCCTCAGTTCGGTTTTTTCAGCGACCGTGTTCGATTCGGAGATCTCGGCGTGCCTCGACTGTTTGGAGTTCTGTTCTTTATCGGTTCTTTATGTTAGTTTGTGAAGTTGTCCTTCGTAATATGTCTACCCCGAGTCCGGGCTTTAAGAAGTACGGGGACTGCGGCTCCAAGATGTTGGTGACGGACTCGCACAACACCTGCCTCTGGTGCCTCAGTGTTATGCTTGAACTAAAATGGCACTGGTGCACAGTGCATTCTGGGAGCGCTCGGAGCCATGATGGATATTTACGTCATGCCGCAGTGATAAGCTGCATGCATTTTGCTGAGTGTTAGATTCACGGTGCTGAAGAAAACATGCTTTCCAAACCTGGTATGCAGTCAAGGATATTTCTGCTGGGAAAGCTAACTTTGTTATGTCTAGTTATGAGCTATGGGACTGTTTTTCTTGGTGCTTGTTTTTAGAGGAGGGAGGTACTCTGCTCCTTGAGGGTACTGTCGGTTGACCCAGCTGGCAACCAACGGCTGCTCATCAATGCGCAAGTGCGTTGCCAGAAGGTTCGAGAAATCGACACCCCTTTTCGGAGTGTGCATATATGCGGAACCCCGGGGGTGGTCAGGTGAAACTCCAGCCGGAGGAGGACGCTTTCGTCCGGCATTTCTGTGAGCTGTTGTTCTCTTGGCCTGGCTGTTATTGGGGTCTTCCAGCCGCTTCCGGCGAGATGAGGAATCCAGTTACGCTCATGGTGATGTATTTCCTTTTGAATCCTTTGCTTCTTCTGTGATTTATGTCTGTTTCTTCTGTGAGTTATTTCTATGTTATCACTGGTTGCTTCTAAGCTTTGAATAAATAGCCGTATAAGTGCTCATTATTCTCTAAGAGTGTGTGGTTGCAAGTTATTGAGTCTTTCTGCGTTCAAAGTATTGGCTCTGTAATTGCATTGGTGATTTATGATTTTCCGTGCACTCTGGGAGAGCAATACACTCGGGGAGGCCCATGACACGGATGATTGTGTCGACTGCCAGTCGCATATGTCCAAAGCCTTGCGGGAGCGCAAGAAGAAACTGTTGGTAGGTAAGGTGTCCAAGCCACGGAAGTCGAGGTCTGCGGGGCTTTCGACAGATGATTCGAGGGGCGACTCTCCGCATCGTTGACAGAAGTCCAGTGGGTCTTGGTCCCGGAGTAGGTCCCACCACTCCTCTGCCTCTTAGAGGCACTCTTGGAAGCGCCGTCATCAATCGCCTTCCCCGTCCTCATCCGAGTACTCTGCCCGTCGGCGGGTCACTTATCCCACCAAGCATGCGACGCCGCAGGAATGGGCTTCCTTCGGGAAGAAAATGTTAGCGATTCTCGAATCACATGGCACTGGTCCATCCGTGCCTTCGAGTGGGGTCGGTCGTGATCGGTCGAGAGACACCGCTCGCATGCCTTCGGGCTCGGGTGGTCGGCACGATTCGCTGGAAAGGTCCTGCACGCACAAGGGGAATCGTTCTCGTCATGCCCGTTCCAGGTCCCGGTCCTCGACGCGCTTGAGACCGTGTGCACCTGTGGTGTCTTCGAGGACGACGTCAACGCCTGTGGCGCCGAGGTCATCGACGGACTCTTTCGAGGCTCTGCCTCCGAAGAAGTCGTCTACGCCATGGGCGCCCAGGCCGTCGAAGGACACGTTCGGGGCTCCGCCCTCGAGGCCTGTGTCGACGCTGTCGCCGCCGCGTTCGGCGTCAACGCCGATTCACTCGATGCCTTTCGAGGCTGTTTCGACGGGGGTGCCCCGGGGCATGGTGAAACCCCCTAGAAAGGCTCTGGCCAAGGTCAAGTATGGCTTTGTTCCACATTCTGTGCCTTCTTACCGCCATCTTGAATTTATTTCGGAGGTGGATGAGGGCTCTGATGGTGGCATGGTTCCTGATACGGTGCCAGATGAGATTCTCTCGGGCCATAGTCAAATTGAGGACCTGCGTCAGTCCCTGCACGACGCCAGTGGTCTGGACACCTCTCCGGAGGTGGAGTTTTGTAGGCCTGAGCCTGGCACTCATGCCGACTCCTCGTACCGGCGCCTTATGTCTAGGGTCACCGGGTACTTGGGGTGGTCTGCTCCCCCAGGGGATTTTCTTCAGGATGACCTTACGGATATCCTTGACCACGGTCCGCCAACTGACCCGGTACTGCCGTTCCATATGGCTCTACAGAGGAGGGAGGCGGCGGCGGCTTGGACTGCTGCGGAGAGTCTCCCGGCAGTGCGCAAGTCTTTGCCGCGAAAATCGCGCCCAGCCAGTAGCGACCCTTGCTACTTGACCAAGCACCCCACTCCGGAGAGTTTGGTGGTGCAGGCGGCTACGGCCCCGACAAAGCAGGCGTCGTATCCTACCATCCCTCCTGATAGCGACGACAAGCGTTTTGACGGTTGGGCGAAGAAAGTGTTTTCTTCAAGGGGTATGACGCTTCAGGCGGCCAACTCCGTATGTGCCTTGTCTCGTTTCACGCACACTCTGTGGAACTGGTTTTCCTTAGCGGCTGAATATATTCCCGAAGGGGACGAACGGGATGGTTTCCTTGCTATGGTCCAAGATGGCAAGGATGCCATGTGTGAGGCCGTTCAGTCGGGTTTGGACATGGCAGATTGCGTCAGCCGGTCCATGGCGGCGAGCACTGTAATACGCAGGTTTGCGTGGTTGCGGAAGTCGGGTTTGCTCATGATGTGCAGGCCAGGCTCCTCAACATGTCCTTTGACAGGGAACATCTTTTTTGGCAGCAAGGCTGACTAGAGCCTTGAGAGGTTGCAGACATCCAAAGCTGCAGCGAAGTCGTTGGGCGCTGCAGTTCGACAACCTCTGCCTTTTCGTCCTAGGGGACAGCAATGGAGGGAAGGTTCCTTTCGTTATTACTCATCCTTTGGTAAAGCGAGAGGAGCTGCCAGTCAAAGGGGCCACCGTAGGAGTGCCAGAGGTGGAAAACATGGCCCATGGTTCGCCGGTTGGGGGAAGGCAGGCACAGCATCTTGTAGAGTGGTGTGCCATTACTTCAGATGTTCTAGAGATCATAGCCCAGGGCTACTGTCTTCCTTTCCAGCAGAGGCCTCGCGACAATCCACCGGGGAATCTCTCTTTGAAGCGTCTGGATCCGCTCCTTGCGCAGGAAATTCAATCCCTGCTGGAGAAAGGTGCCATAGAACTGGTGCTTGTAGCGGAGAGGAACAAGGGATGGTATTCCCCTTATTTTTTGATTTCCAAGAAAGACAGGGGTTTGAGACCCATCATGGACTTGCGCGGTTTGAACAAACTCCTCCGGAAGGACAAGTTCAAGATGGTTACTCTCTCTCAAGTCCTCCAGGCCCTTCAACTTCAGGACTGGTTGGTGTTTCTCGACCTCAAGGATGCTTATTTTCATGTGCCGATCCATCCAAAGCACAAGAAGTACCTGAGGTTTGCGGTTGGCGACCCGCACTTTCAGTTTCGGGTCCTGCTGTTCGGATTCACCTCCGCCCCGAGGGTTTTCACCAAGCTCATGGTAGTGGTGGCAGCGCATCTCAGGAAAGGGGGGATTCACGTCTACCCCTACCTGGACGATTGGTTGATCAGAGCGCTCTCCCGAGCAAGCCCTGGATTATCAGTCACCTGCCACTCCCTCCACAAGCTGGGCTTCTCCCTCAACTTAAAGAAGTCCCATTTGACACCAACTCAGAGGCTCCAGTACATCAGAGCAGTGCTCGACACGTCCCTGGGGCAGTGTTTTCCCTCCCCAGGTGAGGGCTCATCACATTCAGCAGATGGTGCACAAGTTTCAGCTTGCCCAGAGTCTCCCCGCGTTGGAGTTCTTGAGATTGCTCGGCCTCATGGCATCCTGCATTCTTCTGGTGCCAGAGGCCAGGTTGCGGATGATATCTTTGCAATGGGCACTCAAGCTCCAGTGGTCTCAGTCCTCCGGCAGGATGTCGGACCCTGTTCAGGTGCCGTCCTCGGTCGCCCATGACCTTCTGTGGTGGGCCGTCAAAGCCAATCTGATGAAGGGGGCTCCATTTTGGCTACCCTGGCCAGAGGTGACGATCGTGACGGACACATCCCTCACAGGATGGGGAGCTCATGCCAACGAGTTGACAGTCGGCGGTCGTTGGTCTCCTTCGGAGTCCAGACTCCATATCAATCTGTTGGAGTTGAGGGCCGTCAGGCTAGACCTGAAGGCTTTTCTGCCGACTGTGCGAGGGAAGAATGTCCTGATCCTGATGGACAACACGGTGGCCATGCACTACCTCAACAAAAAGGGGGGGGGGGGATCTGGGCAATCCAGCAGGAAGTTTTGATCTCAGCAGTTCATCTGGCCGGAGACGAAAACGGGACGGCGAATGCCTTGAGCAGGCAGAGCGCGATCTCTCACGAGTGGGAGTTGGCTCAGGAGATTCTCCTGGAGATCTTCTCCCTTTGGGGAACCCCTCAAGTGGATCGCTTCGCCTCCAGTGTCAACCGGAAGTGCGAAAGGTTCTGCTCGCGGGAATTTCCTCCAAAAGGAGCCTTCGGAGATGCGTTCGTGGTGGAGTGGTCATTCCCACTGCTGTACGCGTTTCCTCCAGTCCCAGTCATCCTGCAAGTGCTGCGCAGGTTACGAAGGTTCGGTTCCCGGATGATTCTCATTGCTGCGGCGTGGGCCCAGAGGACGTGGTACCTGGACCTTCTCGACTAGTCCATCTGACCTCCACGTCGTCTTCCCTACCGAGACGATCTGCTCTCACGGGAGGGGTTCTCCATCCGGAGGTCAGATCCCTCAACCTTCACGCTTGGTTACTGAAAGGTTGAGGTATAAAGATTGGGACCTCCCTGAAGACGTGATGGAGGTGTTGCTTTCGGCCAGAAGGTCCGCAACAAAGTCCCTGTACAGTGGCCGTTGGAGAAAGTTATGCGACTGGTGCAGGGTTAAGAATGTGGATCCTTTTGCATGTGACATTCCTGTGGTTCTGTCTTTTTTGCTTTCTTTAGCCCACAGGGCCTTGCAAGTGGGTACTGTTAAAGGTTACATGGCGGCGCTGTCCATATTTAAGCGCTCGTCTGAAGAGTGTTCTTATTTTAAAATTCCTTTAATTTCTAAAGGGCTCACTAATGTGTTCCCTCCGTCAACTTTCCAGGTGCCCGGTTGGGATTTGAACCTTGTCCTAAAATTTCTGATGGGTGCTCCGTTTGAGACTTTGCATTCTTGCCCTTTGAGACTGTTAACTCTTAAAACTGTATTTTTGGTTGCGGTCACTTCAGCTCGCAGAGTGAGTGAGTTACAGGCACTTTCAGTTAAGCCACCCTTCACTGTATTTCAGAAGGACAGGGTTGTCCTTAGAGTTCGTCCTTCCTTTCTTCCGAAGGTGGTGTCGGAATTTCATTTAGGCCAGAAGGTTATTCTTCCGGCATTTCATCCTCCTGCACATCCTGGCAAGGAAGAGGAGAGGCTCCATAGGCTCTATCCTAGGAGAGCTTTAAGCTTTTATATTTCATGCATGTCCCGGGTCATAGTGGACTATCAACTCTTCATTGGTTACGCTGGAAAGTGTTTGGGACAAGCTGTGACTAAGCAGACTTTGTCTCGCTGGATTATTCTGGCTATTTCTGAGTGTTACCGCTTGGCGGGTAAGGACCCGCCGGTAGGCTTGCGGGCCCATTCTACCAGGGGTATGGCTGCCTCTACTGCCCTACAAGGGGTGTTCCTATTCGTAACATCTGTGACGCAGCCACCTGGGCTTCGGTCCATACTTTTGTACGTCACTACTCCCTCGATTCCATCCGTGGGCAGGATCTGGCCTTTGGCAAGGTGGTCCTTTGCTCCGCAATTTGATTGGGCATTCTAAATTTCTTGTTCTAAATTCTTTTCCCACCTCCTTGCATTGGTACTGCTTTGGGAGTCTGTCATAGATATGGAATATGTCGGAGGACCCAATCCCCTCAAAGAACAAGTTACTCTCTTACCTAGTAACGTTCTTTCGATGGGATGGTCCGACGACGTATTCCATATCGCTCCCTCCCTGCCTTCCCTGCTACAGAATTTCTTATGCGGTTGCAGCTTCCGTTTCCGCAAGGCTTTGTGGGGTCAGGCTGGCAGAAGACTGATGCCACACGTTCTGGGGGAAAAAACTACAACTGAGGCTACGGGCGCCGTGCATCCTACTTATAACATCCAGTGACGTCGGCCGTCGGAGGAGGTCCTCGAGGGCGGCGTATCGACTTCATCGACGCAGAAAGATTTTCCGAAGCAGCACAGCTGTGGTGATTACTGTCATAGTTATGGAATACCTCGTCGGACCATCCCATCGAAAGAACGTTACCAGTTAAGAGAGTAACTTGTTCTTCTCAAGAAACCCACAGCTGATAATTCTTGTACGGCTAACTATGGCCCAATTTCCATTACTCTCTTTCTTGGTAAACTCCTGGAAAAGCTGGCCATCTCTCAGCTTAACCTTCATTCCTTTTTTTTGGCTCTCTCCATGACCACCAGTCTGGCTTTCTGAGCTGCCAGAAGCACGGAAACCGCTCTCCTGAACATCCATGAAGACCTCCTCTCCATCCTTGACTCCAACATTCCCTCTGTCCTCATCCTACTCAATATCTCTTCTGCCTTTGACAATGTCAAACATACTACCCTGCTCAACCGTCTCCGTGATAACCTGGGTATCACCGATCAGGCTCTGGCCTGGCTGACCTCTTTCCTCTCTGACCGACCCGCCTAGGTCCAACTTGAGTCCTTCCTATCATCTATCTCCCTCTCTACCTGTGGTGTTCCCCAGGGGTCTAACCTCTCAACCTGGCTTTTCAACCAATACTTGGCAACTCTCGCCCAATGCATTGCCATTTTCTGCTCAAATTTCCAGTGCTACGCTGATGACACTCAACTCATTTTCAAGCTGCCCTCAGCCACTTCCTCTCCTTCTCTCATCTCTGATTGCCTAACTGCCATTCAAGACTGGTGTGGCACCAATGAACTTTGTCTAAATGGCAACAAGACTGAGATCCTCCTCATCGGTACATCTTCACCATCCTTTCCCCTCACTCTGTGGCTGACCTCCCTGGGTCCTCCTCCTACCCCTACCCGCGAGGCTAAGAACCTCTGTGTCCTCTTTGACTCCACACTTTCCTTATACACCCACATCTCTGATGTCTCTAAAAAGTCAAACTTCCTACTGCACCTCCTCAGAGGTACTCTGCCTTTCCTCTCCTTCCCCCAGAAGCTCAGTGTCTCACAAGCTCTGGTTCTCTCTAGGTTGGACTATTGTAACAGCCTCTTTCTAAATCTTTACTGCCTCTAATCTCTGCCCTTTACAACTAATCCAGAAGAGGACTACAAGACGTGTCCTTGGCCTCAAGCCCTGGGATCGTATCTCTCCAGCTCTGAAATCCCTTCATTGGCTCCCAGTGGATGTAAGGATTAAATTCAAAACCCTCTGCATTGCCACAAGGCTTTCTGGGGCCTGGGTCCAAAATACCTTCAGCTATCCCTCCGCAAATACCTCCCCTCTCGTGCTCTTCGCTCCTCTACCTCTAACTCCCTCAGGGTCAATTGTTTTTTAAAAAAAACGAGCTGGGGGTAGAGCTCTGTCTTCGGCTGGGGCCTCCCTTTGGAACAGCCTCTCTGAAACATAAGGATAACCATCTCCGGTTCCTGAAACACCTCAAGACCTTCCTTTTTCCGTCTGCCTTCCCCCCCCGCTCTCCCCTGCTGATCTGTTTCTCTCTCTGCACCGTGCACCTGGCCACCCACTGTCCTCTGGGCCCAGGTACCTGCTCACTCTGCCACCCTCCCGCACCGCCTTGGGGCCACCCCTTGCATTGGGGTCTGTATCTGTACCCATATAGTCCCCCAACCCCCTTCTTTTCTTTTTGCACTTACCAGACATACCCGGTCTGCTGCCTTAAACCCAGCACTTGCCACTTGCTTGCTGCACTACCACCGTTTATTGCCTTTAATTTGTATTTTATTTATTTATTATTATGCATCTGTTTCTCCACTTCTCCGCACTTTCCACTTCTGCCCCCTTCCATGCACTTTTCCCCTCCGAAGCACTTGCGTGTTCTCAATGTCACTGGGCATAGTAAGATCGTTGATTTGTTCTCCCCTTTTCCCCTCCCTTGCCTTGTCGCGCTCTCAAACACTTGTGTACGAGCACGATATAAAATATCAATATCCCTAGAGTTATTAGATCATCCTACACTAGTGTTGTGGAGTAGGCTGGTATCAGCTGTAATTTAGTTTTGGCCTACCAGGGGTGCAGTGGATTTTACTGCATTAGTAGACTAATGAAACTGTGTAGCAGCCATTGGGAAACAAATGCATGTTTATAAGTCCTATTTTATTTTGTGCCATCGTTTTGTGTGTTGAAACTGAGGCAGGCCTAAAATAACTTGTGCTTATTTGGGCTCGCTCTAAGTCCAGCCCAGCATCCTCTTTAGTGGTAGGGACTGGTTCATATTGTCCCTTACCCAGACAGCCCAATACGCAAGAGGTATTGGTGAACCCAAGTGTTTGTTTAGGGTCAGCGTGATTGGCTGACTCCAAAACCTTTGTGAATCTGCCTGGTATGTGATTGGGTGTCTGGCTTAGGCTAGGAGTGAATGTATATACCTAAAGGGAGGCCCTGTGCATTCCTCTGTTTGTATCCTTTGTCCTTGGCTCTGAATTCTTCTTTTGACAGATGGGTGTCCTTCCTGGGCTGTTCCTCATCCTCCTCACTGAATGCCAGTGCTGGGACTGTTCATAGGCTGTATTACCACTATCTTCTTGTTTTAACCTCCTTGTCTTATAGCCATGAGGTAGGAAACCTCTGCTGACCAGAGAGGTAATGGGACACCACTGCCCTGCCTCTGCTCTTCATCTAGCAGTCTTGGGTCGCCTCCACTTTTGACCTAGTCATGGGACCAATTTCTGCTAGCTCTCTGATGTGTTTTGCTCTTCGAGCCTTCCGGATCCACTTGGTCGGGTTTTGCGGTCTTCCTGGTGCTTTTCTCATAATTTCTTCTGCTGCTGGCTGGTGGGCCACATACCTGGTAAGGCCAATAATACTTGTTGTGGGTCGTCTGGATAGTCGTTGGCTCAGGCAGGGTGCAAGTCCCTGGGTACAAGATCCTGTAACTCGACCTGTGGAGGAAGCTTTGTACTTGAGTTGTTTCGTCGTCCCTGATCCAAGTCGCTGAATCTGGCTCCATGAGTATTTACCCTTGCATCCTGGGCTGCTTGGTTATTATTTGGCTTTTTTAATCGGGCATCCCCCTGGGTCCAGTAGTAATTGGTTTCTGCAGGTCCTCCTCTACCACTTTTCATCATTAACTTTCATTGGCCCGAATACTGCTTTGCTCTCCTCTCTTACTGGAGCTCTTTCTGGGGGGGTTCATATCTGATGTCCTATGGGGGCTGCGGTTTCTACACCTGTGGGATAGGTCTCAGACATGGTTGACTTTACCCTGTAACTGCAGCACTGTCTATTGGATTGGTCCCATTGATTCCTACCGGGAACTTTTAACAACCTTTTTAAACTCCACTAAAATCACTTTGGGAGGAACTTTACTGAACACTGATTCTTTTCATGGATCCCCTTATGCCCCCGGAGTTTTCATCCAAGACCTAGAATTGGAGTGTCTGCCACTGTTTCTAATATGTGTTTGTGTATCACTAGATTACACTCCTGCCTATTTTTTTTTTTTTTTTTTTTATTTGTATATAATTGTATTACAATTTTTACAAATTCTGTCCAAATTTTTATATCCTTGTTTCCTGTTTTCCTTTGGGACTGTCCTGGAATTTTCTGTTCAATGGGATGTTTGAAAGCTCTCTGTTATTTCTTTTTCGTCCAGCTTCAATTTTTCCAAGAAGGTCGCTGTGGCCACCGTCAAAGATGCGGAATTGCCGCACATTAGCATATTCCACCAGGTTTCTTCGTTTGCCGTTTGATACAGATCTTTGAGTGGTTTGAGATGGATAGTTCGCATGGTTGCCGTTCCTGCGCAGTGAAGAAGAAGATGGCGTAGTGTTTCGGTTTCCCTCTGCTCACAATATCTACAGTTTTTGGTTGTCGACTGTTTTCTTCGAAAGAGAATCTCATTGGTTTTCAATATGTTTAGCCTTGCTCTCAAGAAAGTTGTTCTCAGTCGTTTGTCTGGGAACTTTTTTAGGTAATTTCTGACTTCATCTACTTTTTGGGTGTTCATAGTGTCATGTGTTGTAATTGTGAGTTCTTCTGTCTTATCTAAAGTCTCAATCCAGTCTTGTATTTTCAGTTTTTTCTTTACTTTTTCCGGGATCCGTTCTATTTCCCATTCAGAACATCCAATTTTTTCCGCTTGTTCCAATAGTCTGCTGTACCAACTTGATAGCATTGGGTTTGTTTCACTCTTCATCTCTTGATATATTATCTCCAGTATTTTAGGACGCGGCTGCCTTATGATTTTACCCAGGAATAGGAGACTGTTTCTTGTTACCAAAGATTCCAATGATTGGAGACTCAATTCGCATCGAATGATTGTCGCAGAAGTGGAATTTGGAAGATGTAGTACTCTCCGCCAAAAAATACCTTCTAATTTAGCCCACAATGATTTTGGCAGGTATAGCATGGCCTCGGCTCCATAGGTCAAAGTTGGACCTACCTTTGCTCTATAGAAGTTTATTAATTATGCACATCTTGAGAAGCTTCAAAAATATAAATTTATTCATTATATGCTTTATACATTTAAACAAATGCAGCCATACTTATCTCTTTGCCCCTCTAGTAGGCTTAGACGATTCCTACTCCTTTTGAGGGTTGATAATCTACCGCTGCGAACCAACAAAAGCAAATATAATGGTTTAATCTCTGCAGAAAGATACTGCAGACTTTGTAAGAATAAAGGATGTCAAGAAACTGCTCAGCATGTTCTCTCTAGATGTGTAAATATGATGGACTCTTATTTAGTAAATTTTAGCAATTTTGTACATGATGCGGAGTACATCAGGGATCCTGCCTTCTGGCAACGCCTCATGAACACTCAGAGTATTCAGCTGCAGATTGCCACCTTTAGAGTATGGTCAGAAATTGAAAGAACCTTGAAGATATCTATATGAATTAGTTAAACAGCAGGCTGATGATTATGACTATGGAAGTGGCCTACGGTCACTGCTATACGTGTCTTATTACTCGAATCATATGCAATTGCTACTAAGTTTGAATGATTTGAAAAATTGTAAGTGTAAAAAGTCCAAATTATGTTTGAGTTTAATAATATTTTCTTTTTCTTTTCTTTTTATATTCTCTTTTAATATGTAATATGCAATATGATGAATTTGTATATTTATCAGTATGTGTAAAGTTTAAATATAAACTGTAACACATTATTAATAAATTAAATTAAATTAATGGGAGGATTGAAAATTTCCCAAATTTTCTGTCCAAGGATATTGCCTGAGCTGCTAACATTTTTGTTTTGGAGATCAGATGCTCTTGCATAGATATTTCAATTTTGCTCGACGATAGTTTTACCCCTAAGTAGGTACAGCTTTTCACTATTTCCAGTGGCTCCGAGTTTGCGAACCATTTCTTTTTTTTTTTTGTTCTCGCAGGTTTTTCTAAGATCAGGATTTTTGTTTTAGATGTATTAAGTTCCAAGTCGTTTTTAGTCAGGTAGGCTGTGAGGCTGTCTATTTGTCTCTGTAGACCAATTGCTGTTTGATCTAGCAATAAGATGTCGTCTGCATACAGCAATCTTGTCACTTTTGAGTCGCCTATTTGAGGAGGAAATGATCTGGTGTCATTTTCGGGATCTGCAATGTCCGCCATGTAGGCCTTATATAGTGCCGGTGCCAGGGGGCAGCCTTGTTTCACCCCTCTGTTTGTTTTTATATTTTCCGACAACAAGCCTGCTTCATTGAGTCGAATTTTGATCGATGTTCCACTATATAGCGCTTTTACTTGAGCGAGAATGGCTGATGGACATTTTTGTTTCTCCAGTTTTTTCCATAGTTTTTTTCTGTTTACACGATCAAAAGCTTGCACCAGATCAATTGAAGCAATGAATATTGGTGGTTGCCCCTCGAAGACCTTTGATTTTAGTATGCTGGTCAGCATAATATTTACCGACGTTCCCAGGTTCTTCTCGAATCCTGATTGAAAGGGGTCAGTTGTTTTTGCCTCTTTTTGCCATATCTGAAGTTCGTCCAACAACAATGATCCGTAAAGTTTGCCGAGTACATCTAGAAGTGCAATTGGCCTGTAGTTTCTCGGATCGTCTCTTGGGCCCTTTTTGTAAATTGGGACGATGTTTGCAGTCTTCCATGTCTCCGGAATAGTTCTAGCCTATTTAAATGTGCTAAATTACTTTGGATAATTGTTGGTTACTTTTGTAGCAAACTTTGCTATGTGCTAGAGGTTGTTGGGATTACTTTGATAATTCATGCGTTGGCATGACTTGGTGAAACAATGTTTTACTTTTCTCTGTGGTTCCCTTTATATGGCCCACCCTTTAGCCTTATATGGACTGTATGTACCATCAGGTATTGGACATACATTTAGCTTAGGAGTGGACAGGTCTGTCTAAAACCGTTTACTGTTTTTATACGTACTGTGTCTTGCTAAAGCACTATACACTGTAGCTTTTACTTTTACTTTAGTTTATTTGTAATGCGCATCCATGAACCCTGAGGCAAGAGGGCGCAGACAGACAGAGATAAAAAAACATAGAGTAAAAGGGAAACCGCTGAGAAGAAAGACTGAGAGCTAGGGGGCCCAGGTTAGGGCTCCATGCCCTGGTCAGTGAAATAACAAGTTCTTAAGATCTTTCTTGAAGAAGGGGTGGGAGTAGTGGGCTCGGAATGAAGGCGGCAGTGAGTTCCATGTCAACGGAGCAGCACTGAAAACAATCTCCCGTCTGTGCCTTCCTGGTTCTTCATCTCGGCAAGAAAAGATGGTTCTGATTATTCGACCTCAGAATTCTACAGTTAGGTTTTTCCCTAATATAGTCTTGCAGGTAGGGGGGCATAATCCCCAATCTACATTTAAAGGTTATAACTGCAAGTCTAAAAGTAATACGTGCGTCCACTGGGAGCCAATGCAGTGAGCATCTAGCCTCCGAGACATGGGCATGATGGGTAAGCCCAATAACAACTATTACTGCACCATTTTATACTACTTGGAGTCTGTTAATAGCTGCTTTGCTGACTCCTACAGGAAGGCTACTGCAGTAGTACATTTTTGCTCCTATTATTGCTCGTGCAATTGATACTGCATTAGCTTGTGAGATGTACGAACGGAGGTGAGCCAGTAGTTTGACGTAATAAATAGCTGCTGATACTGTATTCCCCTCGTGGGATTTCATATTTAGCAGCTGGGAGAGGAGAGGAGAGGAGAGGAGAGGAGAGGAGAGGAGAGGAGAGGAGAGGGAGAGAGAGAGAGAGAGAGAGAGAGAGAGAGAGAGAATATAGGAAATTGATTAAGATACCGAGCTATCTGCAAATAGGCAACATGGTCTAACATTTTGAGGAGGAAGGGGGTATTTGTTATGAGTTTGTAGTTTAATGGGTTATCTTGAGCCTGTCTGGTTATTTCAATATGGGGGTAATTCATGCCTGCTTCAAATCATCTGGTACTATACCTGAGTCGAGGGATGAGTTAATGAATTTAAATATCGCCTCCAAAAGTGTAGGTGGACAAGTCTTAATGATGAGAGAAGAGCATGGATCACTCTTGCATTTGGTGGCCTTAAGTTGTGTGATCACCTTAAGTTCCTCCACTGAGATAGGGCAAAAAATAAAGACGGGGATGGAAGGGTCTCTGACAAAGGATTTAGGCTCAACAGTGCTGAGATTTGCGGCCAGGAGGGCTTTTTAGAGGTAATGCCATCTTGAATGTCCGTAAGTTTTGGTAACATGGCATTTTGGATTTGCTGACACCAGTTTGAGTCTTTTGTGATTGTAGAGGCCAGGGGCTGCTGGTAATCTCTTGCTATTTCAAGATTTTAACCAACTCTATCGAATCTGAGATTGTGTGGGAGATCCTTAAATTATGGAAGTTCTTTTTGGCTACTACTATGGCAGATGTATAGTTTTTAGAGGCCCTTTTATAGGCCACCAGGGCTATGGGATTTGGATTTGACCGAGGAAGATTTTAAGTTTTGAAGTTTGGGGGAAAACCAGGGTTTGCTTTTTTTCCCCTCGATTTTTTTCTTTTTTGACTTAGTGGAGCCAATGAGTTCGCCACATGCTCGAGAGTGGCTGTGAGACCAGAGGACAGGGAATCTGGCGAGCCTAGTTCTGCTAAGGCGGGTATATGCTCCAGAAGGGGTTCAATTTTCTCTACAGTCAGCTGTTTCATTGGAAATGGTACTGTAAAAGAAAAATGCACAAAAGCATGGTCTGACCAAGGGCAGAGGGACGTCTGGATATCGTGGCAGTACACATTGGTAGTAGAGATCCAATACAATGTCTGACCAATATGTGGGTTGGAGCTATTAGGGATAATTCTCTGTAAGGCTAATTTCCCAAACCTAGTGAGTCCCCCAGCAGCTTTGCTGGATTTTTGGGTTTTATTTTTTTCTCTCCTGCTAAGAGTGAGATTCTTTTGCTCCGACTCTTAGACATGATTTGAGATGTTCCTTTAACTTTCCATGTGTTTTATGGGCTATGGAGTCTTTTACTCCATAGGGTCTCATGTGTTTTTTGATGGGGGTTACACAGCACCCTCCGTGCCGTAACCCAGGGGTGTCGTAGCGAGCCCCCACCATAGATTCCATTCCCTGGGACTGACTACTGTCTCCCAGGGCATGTAAAGTCACCATTGGCTTTACTAGTCCCAAATTAATTAACAGAAACCAGTACAAACCATCATATTGTGAACGTACTGGTCGGGGTAATTCGATTGCCCCGGGGTCTGTTGTTCGAGGGGGCACGTCTCCGTCCCCCCTGATCGAGTTTTGGCTGGTGGCAGTGGATACTACTTTTTATATTCGACCGCGAATATATCTCTATGGGATTTTCCCATTGTTTGAGGCTGCCAACTTTAATTATTTAATTCTTATAGCCTCGAACATACCGCTGGTTTATTTATTTAATATTAATTCACCGG
This sequence comes from Ambystoma mexicanum, assembly GCF_040938575.1. Taxonomy (NCBI): domain Eukaryota; kingdom Metazoa; phylum Chordata; class Amphibia; order Caudata; family Ambystomatidae; genus Ambystoma; species Ambystoma mexicanum. Next base: position 96,773,564 of record NC_090936.1, on the reverse strand, counting down.
TTGGTATTTTTTGCCAGAACTCGATTCTAAAATGGCGTTTGTGTTCTCTTCTGTGACTCCAACCCAAGTCGAGCACTTTGTTCCACTTTTTGGCGGGCTTCTCCACAGAAGCCTCCAAAAGTGGTGCCACTCTGTCTGGGTACCACTGGGGGTGCGGGAGGGGGTTTAGGCACCCTGGACTGAGTTACCTTGGTAACTCAAGCCGCACTCTTGTGTGATTGGCCCAAGTGGTGAGCCGGCCGGCTCGCCACTTAGCATGTTTGATTGACAGCTAGGCTGAGTGAATGGGGTTGTGCTGCATAAAAGCAGGGCTTTGGGGACTGGAACTTCAGAAGTCGCCACAGGACCTAAGAATCCGAGGAGGGAGAAGCTGAGCCAGCCTGCAACGATGGCACCACCGGTGGAGCCCTGCTGAACCGTCTCACCACTTTTCCCAACGACAGAGGAGATCTCCAACCCGGAGAGTCTTCTTCCTTCGACTGGTGGGGATAACCAGTCTACCTTCTTTTCGCATTCCTGGAGCATCTCGTGGCCGCCTTGCCTGTGCCAAGCACCCCAGCAACCGGGATACCACGTTTTCACCACTACCGCAAACCGAAAGGGTAGTACCTTTGTACCGGAGAACTCCGCGGCTGGTTTCTTCCCTGGCAGTGCAACGACCGTCATCTTTCCTCCACGAGATCTTCTCTTCCTCTGGACGATGCTGCGACTTGCAGCCGCTGCCAGGAACAACTGCCCCCGCTGGAGGATCCTCTCCATTTAAGGTACCGTGTTCCGCCTGGCTTCCCTTGCAACCGATCGAACGGGGTGTATTGTCTCTCGAACCTGGGTTAGCCTGGGACACCTTAGCTAACTTTTCTGCACTGAACTAAATCTTTTTCGAACTACCTCCACAAACTTCAAAGACTCTGTGTAACTGTCTGATCTTGGGCATCTTCCGCCTGGCTCCCTTGAAAGTGGGCCTGGCACCTAAACTTCCTTGCTCATCAGTAGACTGTGCCTTCCTAACTTGCTGTGGTTCTTTAAAAAGTGTTTAGTGTGTATGCTTTCATAATTCTGCTTTTCCCTCCCTTTTTATTTAACTTGTTGGAGTGCCATCGAACGTTAAGCGCTCACCTCTGTCTGGAAATAAGTGGTGTTAACTAAGACTTTTCCGACAAGTAATCAGGGATGTACATATGATAATAGTGATATTGTTTTGAACTTATCTTACCAATTTAGTGCTAGTGTGTTTTATAAGTGTGTGTTAAATAAATAATGATGTACTTTTACACCCACGCTCTGGTCAGTGTTTGCTTGTGCTACTGTATTTCTGTACCTATTTTGTATGCTCTGTATACTGCCTAACTCTTCTTGAGGGAAGTCTGACTGCTCAGCGACAGCTACCAAGTGAATCTGTGTGGTACAGACTGCTACCAAGTGGGTTTACTGCCAACACCTGTAGTCTTAAATCTTTTGCAGTGGTCCCTAAGGGAACTGCACAGGTTTCTGCCTAACAGTTGATTACAGGCTCCTTATATAACAAATAATTGTTTGTTCTAAGTACGTCAGCAGAAGGATTTAGATTAGTCACCATGCGTTTTGCTTCACTGAGTTTCTGATTCAAAATATCTTCTATAAGTGTGCTTATGTCGGCACTATTTAATTGTGGCAATTTTGCCGCATTAGGACTAGACATCTCACGATCAACAATTGTTTTTTTTGTGTGTATTATTGTCTATTGTCTTTTCCTGTACTTGCACAGTATTAAATACTTGGGAGTCATCTAGTCTGCCTTCTAAACAGCGTTCACTAGTGCTGTTCGTACTATGCACATAGCTTTTTTGTGTATCCATCGTATTAGAATTCTTGCTTTTTACTTCGTTAAATTTTTGTTTCAATAGATCTTCAATAATTGAGCTTATAGCTTCACCATTGAGTTTAGAATCTTTCCTGACAATGTTATTCAGAGCCTCCTTTGGTATCATTACACCATTTATTGTTACTTTGCTAGTATCTTCATTTACTATGGAGTTACTGCATTTAGATTTAACCTCTGATTCCATAGATTTATTTTCAATTATCATTGCAGAAGGGCCAATTGATACGTTTACACTTTTATATCCATGTGGAATGTCATTTCTATTTTCAGTGTTAGAGACCAGCTGAATGTTGGTTACCATGGCTTCCGAATTAATTTTATTAATTGGAGTGTTTGGTCTGGATGAAGCCTCTGGATTTTTGAAGATGTCAAAGATATCTTGCACACCTCTTTCAAGCGCACGTAGATTACTATCTATCCTTTCTGAGGTAGCTTTATTCTTCATTACCTCAGAAAGCATAGATGTCCCCTCGCTGTGCCCAGGACGGGGGGGATAAACCATTCTCATCAATGATACCATTCACATTTTTAGTAGATGTCTCATTAGTGACAGTAACGCTGTTCTTACTTAGGACTTGTACGTTCTTATTTTTATTTGTTGTTTGGCATTCTGGCCATACTTCGCGTATATCCATATTTCTCAGGAATTTACGCGAGGTCACATTACTAGCCTTTGTAATTTTAGCCTGTTTTTTCCTTTGGTTTTTCTCTTTTCTTTTCAATATTTTCTCAACAAATGTTGAGTTTTCATCGTCGCTTATCACAGTCACACCACCATTTTCCACGTTGTCAACTCAGATACATCTAGTGCTCGTGTTATATTCGCTTCAGGAATGGTGTGTGTTGGGTCTTTTGTTACATACACGTTTGTTGTTGATTCATTTATTTTTAGGGACTCGCTTGTCAATGTGTCATTGTACTTATCTTCACTGACTGCTCTGTTGGGATTAATTGACGAGCCCTTGGAAGCATGCATATAAGTTTGCTTGTTTACTGTGGTCACTTCACGTGTTTTATTCATCAAATCGTTGATGAGTTCAGGTAAAGCTATAAATGCCATCACCATTTCCTTTAGTAAATTTGTGTGTATTTTCAATTCCGCCAAAATTAGTGAGTGTTTCTCTGTATTTAAAGACTCTACATCAACTTCAGTGTTTACATTACCAATCGGACGCTCAATCACAGCTTCAGAAATCATGCTCTTATCTAAATGCTGTGACATAGCTAGCAGAGATGTGTGTTATAGCTATTAGGCTGTTGGCCTACAAAGAACCAAATATGAGTGCCAGCTTGTCTTTTGTTTTGGGGTCTTTTAGTGCAATGCCTAGTAAACCAAGCTCTGGAGTCAGTATATTACTTTTCTGGTCAAACTTTCAATTTCCTAGGCCAAAGGGCTACTATTATGGGGCATGACCAGGGCATGTGTTTTTAAGGTGGCCTTATAGGGTCAGTATTTTTGGAAGGAGCCATATTTGAACCCATCACTTTTGCAAAGAGCTGCAGGATTAAAGCTATTTTAGTAAAGGATGCTGTTTTGTGGTTGTTTGAACCTAGTGTAGCAAGACTTTTGTGAGCTATGCCCGCTTCTGAACGGAGGTGAAGTGCTAGGCTGGTATATAATAATCCTCAGGAAGATAGCTCAGGGGCAACATGCTCGCCTTGGAAGCAAGACGACACGGAGCAATACAGGTTCGATTCCCCCCGGATCCACGCTTAGAAACCTCTGGGTATTAAGCGGATTATAAATAACCAATCATATCATATATCCTCTGGATAAGTGACTGGGGAGTATGGGGGACACCACCCAGAGTGTCCTTATTTACTATGTTGGAGTCTGGCCTTCAAACCATCAATGTGCTTTTGTGGGCGATTGAAAGTGTGCAGTACTTTTGTAGATAAATTTCTGTTTTCATGGTGAATCAGCTTGTACTGAATGCAAAGCATTCGATGGTTTCTCTCGACACCTCAGTACGAGTTATTGGGTTTGTATCAGAAAGGACCAGGCGATTAAGTCCTCTAATTTACTGCATTAATTGCAGAAGAAGAGCTATCTTTCTTCTTTGTTCATGAATGACTGATCCTGCGAGGAGAGCCTGGTTCTAAAACCTAGATGACTACTACTAGGAGGAAGAGGGAGAGGGAGAGGGAAAGAAAGAGAATATGCTAAGGTCTCCATTCCGGGAATAGAATAGCAGTGCTTGCATGCCGAGTGTTCACCTAGACCACTCAAGTACTGAGAGATTACCAGGCTACAGAATCACTGGTGGGAATCCGTACTCAAAGAGTTCTGTAGGAATTACCTGAATCCAGAGCAGTGGCGATTTGGGCACTAGCTCGCAAACAGATTAATGTTACATTTGACTGAGAGCTGGGAGTAAGATAGAAAAACTGCTCACAGTCCACCTCCAGTACAGACGATCTGTAAAGACCAAGACACACAGAAAGGACCTGAGGGGGCGATGACGGGCGAGACCCTGCAAGAGAGTACAAGGACTACAGTAAGAGAGGCCAAGGAGAAGAAATGCCTTATGGGAGTTGTGCTGAAAACACTCTAAAGACCTGATGCTGTGGCACTAACAAAGTCCAGTGAAACAGACAAGAACTACGTGGTGGGAATAGAATAGTGGTCCAGACACCTGTGACAGTCGCATGTGAGTAGATGAAGGAAGGGGTGCACCAGAGTGAGAGCCGGAAACACCTCCTGCACACCCCAGAGGCAATATAGAGGAGGGTCCCACAGAGCCCTGCTCCCGCACCAAGCATTTTCGCTCAACCCACATAGACACACCCAGAGATGTTTGAAAACCAGAGACCCAAGCGATTTAGGAGCCATGACTGCAAGCTTGGCATAAATGGCTGTGTGGAAAAGGCACAAGAGCGCATTGCCCACGAACAGCACCACAGATACGCTCGCAAACTCACCAGTTGTTCTTGGTAGTGTAATCACTGGAGGAAGATGCTGATGGAGAAGGTGCAGAAAAGCCTAGAGACAAACAGGCAAGCGTGGGTAAGACAAGGTAGAGCTGGCAGGCTGCCCTCATTGAGCTATGGAGCTGTAACAAATAACCCAAAAGGTGCTGGGTGGCAGATGAATAGGTCATCCATAGCTTCTGCCCCTCCCCTGCATCCGTACCGCAAAGGTGAGCGACGCTACTCACTGAGACAGCCGTTCCACCTTTATACTCCTACCGTTACAGAAGGGGCTGGGGACAATGTGAGCTAAAAATGGCTAAAGCATTTAAACTAATATTGTTGCAGTAGAAAAGCATGCATTAGACACAAAGCATGCATGCACTCGACATGAAAAACACGTACAATAGGTAATGTATGCATTTAGACGTGAAGAAAATTAACATACATGGCTATAAACCATGAACGATGAGGGCTTCACACCCGTGCTCCGCTCCTGCACCAAGTCCCTCAGGTTCCATGTCGACAAACACCTCTACTTCAAGACAAACATAGCTAAGAAAACTCAGCTTGTTATCAGCGCTCCCTCCTGTGAAAAGTTAAGCCCTTCCTCCCTCTGGACAGCTTTATTTATTTATTTGTTAATTGGATTGGCAAGTAGCGCCCAGACCCGGAGGTTTCACAGCGCTAGGAGAAGGATACAGATCATACAGGTAGATGATGCAGTTGAGGCACAATGAAGCTTTTACAGCAAGTTGGTTAAAGATATTTGTTGAAGAGAAGTTTTTACATGTTTCCAGAAGAGTGAGAAGGAATGTTCTTCTTTGGTGCAAAGTGGCACAGCATTCCACAGGGTGGGGGAAATGGTGGTGAAACTGGAGCCTCCTGCTCTCTTTTATGAGAATCTGGGGATGTGGAGGAGATGCGTATTTTGCGGGTGGTGGATTTTTTTGGTGATGCGATTGGTAAGGTGGGGGGGCAGTGTTGTGTAGGCAGCGGTGGGTGACTGCGAGGAGTTTGAATTTGATACGCGCTTTGACAGGGTGCCAGTGCGCCTCGAATCTGATTTGTGAAATGTGGTTGCAGCGTTTTAGGCCCCAGACTGCTCTGAGTGTGTTATTTTGGACCAGTTGGAGTTTGTTATTGGCCGACGTTCCTGCTAGGATGGCATTGCAATAGTCCAGTTTGCTGCCAATGATAGCCCTGGCTAGGGTGAGGCAGTTGCTGGTAGTGAGGAATTGCCTGGAGAGGTTTGAGTTTAGTGGAGTAAGCAGCTGATAAGGCGATGGCTTTATCATGTTTTTGCATATTTAGTTCTGCGTCATGGTAGACTCTGAGTGTTTTGAGATGGGGAGAGGGGGTGGGTACTGGGGTGATGTTCCCATCGATACAGAAGGACCTGTAGGCAGGATCTAGGTGTTTAAGGTGGTGAGGCAAGCCAACAATGAGAAGCTTAGTCTTAACATCATTCAGGCAAAGATGGGGTTTTGCCATCCAGGCCTGGATGATGCTGTAAATGTGGGTATTTGTCTATAGTCTAGATTGTGATTGCCGGTGATTTTGACAAGGACTTGAGTATTGTCAGCAAAGTTAGTGTAGGGTATATTAAGGGTGTCTAGGTGGTCAAATAAGGGTTTGGTGTACATATTGTACAGTGTGGGGAATAGGCATGATCTTTGAGGAACACCATGGAGGATGGGGATGGGATCCCCTGCTTCCAGACCCACAAACCCTCTGCAGGAGCATCCTAAAAGGAAGGACTCAATCCAGCTGGTCGCTTCAGGAGAGAGGTTGAAGGTGGTGGTTAGATTATGGCACAGGATCGAGTGATCCATGATATCAAAAGCTGCAGAGGGATCAAATAGGAGGAGGATGTCAATCTCTCCAGTATCTCTGATGTGGTCTAGTTGGATCTTGAGATCAAGGATGGCGGATTCAGCGCTGTGTCTTGGTCTGAAGCCAGATTGACTGATACCCAGAAGATTATGGGTTTCAAGATGAGTTTGGAGTTGGGAGTAGGCAGTAGGAGTGGTGTGACCCAGGCTTATTTGATGGAGCTTGGGATTGGGTTAGTTTTGAAGGAGGCATTGATGAAGTTAGCAATGGTGGGGGCAAGCGGTTCAGCACACATTTTGACGATGTGTGCGGGGCATGTGTCTCGAGAGCAGCTAGAGGCTTTCAGGTGTTGGATGGTGGTGAGGACCTCAGCTGCAGAGAATTGGAATGGTGTGGTCGTGAAGGTGAAGGTGGAGGGGGTTCGTGTGGAGGGGGGGCATAAGGGGAAGGATGGACTTTTTGAGTATTGTTTTTTTCTCTGAGTTTGTGGATTCTGGAGTCAAGGGCAGACTGGATAAGAGTGCACCAGGATTTGTCTTTAGCAAAGGTGTCTATAGGTGGGGTTGGGTTTTCGCGCTCCTTGAGGATATTAAAGAGCTCTCTGGTGTTAGAGCTTGCTTCAGTGATTCTAACATTGTAAATGTTGGCTTTAGTAGCATAGATGGCTGTTTTGTAGGTGTTAACAGAGAAGTGATAGTCTGTTTTGTTAGCAGGGGTGGGATTCTTGCGCCAAAGGTGTTCCAGGGCGCATTTTTGCTTGAGGAAGGTGGCTAATTCGTCTGTAAACCAGTTGAGAGGGTTTCTTTTCTTGCGGGTGGAGGTTTTTCAGGGGGCATGTTCATCTAAGGCGTTGAGTAGTGCTGAGTTGTAGGTTATGAGTATGTCTTCGGGGTTGGTGCTGGCCGGTACTGCCTCAAGAGAGGAGAGGCGAGTAAGTTGTTCGCCAGTCAGTTTGCGTGTGTGTCTGGCTTTAATCGGGGGTAGGTTGTCCTCAGCTACGTGTTTGGTTGTGGGTGGTGGTTAGGGTGAAGCAGATTAGAGAGTGTCTGACCAAGGAAGAAAGTTGATGGAGGTGACTTGGAGGGCATTGTTGGAGGAGAGTAACCAGTCCAGGTTCCTTCCTTTTTCGTGGGTAGGGGAGAGAACCATTTTAAACTTAATTTCCTCAAGGGTTGTGTTGAGAGCAGTGGCTTTAAGGTTTGTGGGGTCTCTAAAACCTAGGTAGAAGTCACCTAGGAGTATAAATTTGGTTTAAGGTTTCAGAAGGGGTGCGATGAGGAAGAGGATATCAGTTTCGGGCGAGCTAATGTGTGAGGGTTGGCGGTAGAGTAGTAGGATGTTTATAGTGGTTTGGGGCGAGGATTCAATATTGGCAAGATGGAGTTCATAACCTGGGAGGGTTTGGATGGGGGAGGCTCGAATGGGGTGCTGGATCTGGATTTGGAGAGGATGACAACTCCGGCCTCCTATTCTGCTTTGGTGGTCAGCTCGCAGGATATAGCCGGTGGGTAGTGCAAGCGATAGGAGGGGTCCTGCTGCATCATGGAGCCAGGATTCTGTTCTAGCCAGTATCTCCAGATTGTTGGCTAGTATGATGTTGTGGATGTCCGAGGTGTGGGCACCGATGGATCGTTTATTTACAAGCGCACATGTAAGGGGAATGGGTGTAAGTGGTAGGAGGGTAGGGGAGATGGTGGGCGGACTAGCTGTGATTTTGATGAGTGGCGATGGTAGTGTGTGTAGGTTGAGGGTTGGTGGTAGTTGAGCTATGGGCAGGTGAGTGGGGTTGCTCTAGAGAGTTCTCAGGCCGATGGTGTTTGGTCTTGTGTGGGACCAGTCTTGAGCAAAGTTTAAGTAGACGTGCTACTCCCAGGCAGGGTCTTGTGAGGGGGTTGGTAGGGAGTGGCATAGGTGTGGTTGGTATGGGGCTGGGAATGGTGGTAGGCTGGTGTTGAAGGGGTAAGGAGGTTTGGAAGGTGCTGTGGGAAGTGTTTTATGTGGTCTGTTGGTGGGGATCTGTGGTCCTACTTGAATAGTCGATTGGTGTGTGGGGATGGCTGAAGCTTGAGGGATGTGTGTGTCTTTTCTGTGTTGGAAGGGGGAGCCAATCCAGGATAGGGCCCATAGCCAAGGGACGGGTGGAGGGTGTGAGGTGATATCCAACAGGCTGGGATGTTGTGGGGGGCTGGTGGAGGTGGCTTTGCTTACGGAAGGGGGTACAGGAGGTGGGACTCGTCCTGGGGAGTTGTGTGTGGTTTGGATACGTTGAGGCGTGGAGGCAATGTGGGTGGGACCCAGAGTGGTCGTCATATTGTATGTCAGTTGGGCAGTGGTATATGATAGCAGGTCTACATTAACATTTTGCAGGGGGAACCATATTGCTAAATGGAAAAACATGTGCAGAACCATACTACGAGGGAACAACATTTGCAGGATTAATGGGCTATTGTGCAACATGCGCAGAACCATACTGCAAGGGAACAACATTGGCAGGGTTAATTGGCAATTGAGCAACATAATCCATAATTAGAGAACACTAGTCATTCATTAGAAGCAAACAAAGATAGGACACCTGCCATACTCCTTAAACGCACACATAGCCATGAGGCGACACACAAAGCCAAATACAAAGGGATTGCCTCCGGCCTGAGAATGAGGGATAGTAACTTTTAATTGAAGGAAGAACGTTCCATGGGCCTCTCTTCCCCCTACCTTGTCTGGCTCATATCCTGATGACCTGTCAAGTTTCCAAGGTTGGCAAGCAATGTGCCAACCTATCGAAATCCCTAGAGACATGCCACCCATTTGTATTTGTATTTTATTTATTTATAAAGCACACCAGGCACAAGGGCCAGGCCCGAGGGCATCCGGGCCCATCAAGTAGTATGCCAACGAACCCCTTTCCGTGAAGATGATGTAGTTTAATGTTTATCAATATTGGGGCGTTTCCAGGTGGAGCCATCAGATATGTGTAACCCAATGAAAAAGTTTTACACTTATGTAATCTATATGCAGCCCAACCACAGCTGTAACACAGGTCATCCCGAACTCCAGGGCGTTTGGAGGTGATGTCCCTGGCCTTGAACATCACTTTACCATGTGGGTGTACCATCCCCAAGCACAGCGGCAGCTCCAGGGAACCCCGGCAGGGTCCCCTTCCCTCCCCCGAGGGAAATTCTGTAACACAGCCCAGCCAGCGCTTCAGGATGGTCGGGGGTGATGTCCCCTTGGGCAGCTGTCTCCGATGTGATTTGACTATCCCCAAGCCCAGCAGCGGGTGCAGGGAGGCCCGGCAGGGTTCCTGACCTTTCGCGGAGGGAAAAGCTGTAACGCAACCCAGCCCGTGCTCCAGGGTGGCAGGGGGCTGTATCCCTGGCCTTGGGCGGCTGACTCCCATGTGGGTATAACGTCCCCAAGCCCAGCGTTGGTTCCAGGGAGGCCTGTGACATTCCACGTCCTTTCCCAGAGGGAGAAGCTGTAACGCAGGCCAGCCAGAGCTCCAGGAAAGTCGGGGGTAATGTCCCTGGCCTTGGTTGGCTGTCTCCCATGTGGGAAGACCATCCCCAAGTGTAGCAGCAGTCTCCCCGACCTTTCCCGGAGGTAAATTCTGTAACGTATCCCAGCCGGACTTCCAGGATGGTCGGGGGTGATGTCCCTGTCCCTGGCCTTGGGCACCCGTCTCCCATGTGGGTCGACAATCCCCAAGCCGAGCAGTGGTTGCAGGGAGCCCCGGCAGTGTCCCCGACCTTTCAGTATTTTCCAGGTGTGAATTGTCTGAAGTTTTTGTCCTAAATTTGGGACTTTGCTTGGGCTTGTGGGTAATGCGCGAATTGTACCAGAACGTAAGTCAGACCTCTGTGGATTCCCACGGGTGTCTTCTTTTCTGAAATGCATGGCGTTCCATGTTTTCCTTGGTGGCTGCGACACCCCAGGCCTAAATCTGTAGGTTGGCTCCCCAAACTCTTTGGGGGATAGCAGTCCTTTAGCCTTTTCCCCTTGCGCCAGGTATGTGCATCCACACATGTGAGGTACCGTTTTCGTCGCGACACCTGTGGGAACGCGGGAAGGTAGGACTTGGTGTTGCCGGTGTGTTTCGGTGGGTGGGCAGAGTGAAATGTCTGAAAATTGTGGAGTTTTTTGCCAAATTTCAGAGTTTGCTGGGGATTGTGGGTAATACATTCTAGGTCGAATCACGCAAGTCAGATCTCTGCGGATTCCCACAGGTGTCATCCTTTCAGAAATGCATGGGGTTCCATGTTTTCCTTGCTGGCTTCAACACCCTAGGCCCAAATCTGTAGGTTGTCCACAAGAGCAAATTCCCGCAAAATCTGCTCTGCCAAAACACTTGGGGTTAGCAGTGGTTTGGCCTTTTCCCTTTGCACCCAGGTTGGTGCACCCACACATGTGAGGTACCGTTTTTGTTGGGACACCTGTTGGAATGCTTGAAGGTAGGACATTTGTTGTGTTGCCTGGTTTTCATAACATTCTCGAACATTTGCTGCTGCACTTTGTCACAGAACCCCTTCATTTCCCAAATGTGACCTACATTTAGTCGCTGCTTTAGGCACTATACACTTTTGTAACCTGCACAAGTGACGTACCCTGCAAAAAGTCTGCCTGTGCTCTTTCAAAACATGTATGCTTGCCCTTCCTCACCACATTTGTTTTCTTTACTTACACATGCTAAGTACGTCTGTTTAGGCCGTAAGCATAAAAAACCTGTCTACCCATGGCTTAGTTTTTGGCTTGTGGTACTGCTTGTTTTGTGAAACATTACGGAAAATGTGTGATTTCCTAACTGGAAGAGTCGTGGGAATGTAGCAGGGCATTGCTTTTCTCAAAATTCACAGAAGCCATGCCGTACTTGTCCAACCATGTCCACCACATCATTTTTTTCTGTCATTTTCCCGATTTTTTATTTATTTATTTTCAAACTATGGAATTTCTTCCTGCATAGTTGTTGCCTGACCTGCGCAAATCACCCCTTCCTAAACCTGGAATTTTGTCTACTTTTCAGAAATGTATGCCTTTGTCTTCCCATTGAGCTTTCCTACCCTCCTCTTCCAATCCGTCCACGCATGTCCTATTGGAAAAAAGGGCAAAATCGCCTACCTCTTACAAAACGGCTGGTAACCATATATATCAAAATGTTTTTTGGGTTTCCACACAACCTGTTCTCGAAAGCCTGGAAAATGGCGAATTCAGCACAGCAAACCATTTGTTCCTAGCTCTTACAAGGAAAACAACACAGGCTTCTTTGTACATCATTTTATTGTCATTTTCTGAAAAAACCCAACATTTTCTCCCTTTTTGGTTATTTTCTCTGACCCCCCTACAGCAAACTAGGATTCCTTGGTGGTGTTATGACCACCTACATGTGGGAAACATTGGGCCACATTTGGCAGAGAAATCTCATGTAACAAAAAATTTACAAGGGATTGAATGGCGACATACCAAAATCACCAAAAAAGGCCTTGGCAAAGGGGTTGGGGGGGGGGGCCCTTGGCAGTTAAGGGTTAAGGCGTAGTGTTGTATTTTTATCATTTTTGTTATATATAGTGTGATGGTACTTATTTACCCTGCTTTCTTGTATTGAAATAAACCCTTTATTTTGACAATATATAGTATATCAGTGTTTCGTTGGACCATATGTGTACTACAATTTCTTTGTACTGATTCTACAACCCTCTCTCCCTCCTAAGATAAGCCTGTCTGCTCTGTCTACGCTGTCAATATAATACAGACAGAACCCCAAGAATTCACCATACTAGTACAAACTTATCTCTACTGTGTGGGATAGACCGAATATATGTAAGCAATAAGAAGGGATGGGGATTAACAATTTTGAAATGTTGTAGTGACTAACTCTTTTTCCATGCTATTGTTCAGTGCTAAAGAAATTGACCCAGTAGTGAGAAACTAAAATCTCATATTCAATTTTATTTCATTAATTATCCTAATTCAACATAGTACATATCTAAAACATAACTGTAAAAGACTAACTAAGACCACCCACAGAATGGCTTTCAAATACAAAAAGCCAAACACAAAATACATCTACACATAACTTACAACACACTCTTAAAAAGACATTGTACAAATACACCATAGGACAAACAATTGCATATTAATCCAATTCATGTATCCATATTTAAAGAACCCAACATGTTTCTGTCCCTAGCACCAAATCGGTTGGACATGCGTCAGGGGCTGTCCTCTGTATAGCCTTAGTACGCTTTGATTCTTGTATCTTGGGTGAGGTTCTCATAAAGATACTTTCTAAAATTGTGATGTTCACGAAACGTCAACTGTCAATTCATTTACAATATCAATTCATATATAAACAATGATGATCAAAACCATTTGTTTCATCATTGTGCAAGTTTGTGAGAACACAAACATAATATGAAAGGGTACTAGTCTTTATGCATGGTAAACGCCCATGTAGTTGAATCATTAATTTGACTGTCCTACCTAATAGGAGCCACACTACATCAAAGCCTCCAACTGGCCTCTGAGATACACTGCAAAATACATAGCACACACAGGGAAACTGATCAAACCTATACTTGTTAAAAAAAAACAACATACAGTACTCAATTAGTACACACATCCAACCCAAAGGTCTATAACCACAGTTATAGTTATATTATCATCCATCTCATACCTTTTCCTGAAGGTGAAAAGATCACCGTCATCATGATGGAGAATCCAATTTTAAATATCACACAGGTAAAAAAACCAGGTAAGCGTCATGCTCTAGATGAATAGAGTTGGAAAAGAGAAAGAATTCTCTCTTAGAACATGCTTCAGACCATATTTACCTGTCACCATATCTCAAAACCAACCCAATCTAAGCGGTCCTGTAATGTATACCGCAATTGTCACCAACACTATAGTGCTGAACCCTCATAAAGGCACTCTACACACACACTCCTCTATGTGGTCTTTCTGACTTAAAGCGCAATTACAACAGACACCTCCTTATTAAGCTCACATCAGGGCGCACTTCATAAAAGCACCCAGTAGTGGGTTCCCACGTGGTGCTGTTACAAAGCAGACACATTTAAATTTCTTATGCTTGTATGGTTACCAATGCCAGAAACAGAAGTCTCCCCTTCAATAGTTCGGTGAAAAAACCCAAAAAGCATATTCCAACGTGGACGGAGTGTACACCAAACCTTACCACCCGTCTATGGCAGGGGGGGGTCATTTATCTACATTCTGACTTCTGTGTGAAAAGAGAAGACAGAGCACTTCTCCTATTCTCATTCATTTGTAATACCTGAAGTACATGACGGCCATCTTATACAAGCCATGTAACAATAGTTCTTACAAGTACAAATTGTATGTCGGTTGACAGTAATGTGATATTCGTATTATCAACATACTAACTTACACCCATTGGGGAAACCCAAACATGTTTTTACAAATTGAGCGAACAAATTGGAAAACATTCTTGGTATACAATAACAGTTTCATTGCGGCAGTTAAATAATGTCACAATGTATGGCACACACTTAATACAGCGTACACATATTTGTGCCTATTTAACATATTAAATGTTATATGATGTTTTCTCTTTTAACACTATTGCAACCATATATTTCAAATGGATTGTGTCCTCCCACATGTTCCTCATCTTTGATATTAGATATCCAGCTTCAGCTGCTTTGTTTTTTTTCAGCAGAGGGTGCTGTGCATCGATGCGGTCGACTCGATGTCCCTCAAGGGCCTCAGTCACGAGGATAATGTCATCAAAGGCATATATAGCACACACACCGCCCGTTGGCTTCAGTTCTGTTTTTCCACGAATGCTATAGTTTCGAGAAATACAGGACGCTTCATTACTTCATACGTGAGTTTGTCTTCGTCGTCGACGCAGACTACCCCGAAGACCGGGTTCAAGAAGTGTCAAGATTATGATTGGAAATTGTCATTGACTGATCCACACCATATATGTTTATGGTGTCTCGGAGTGGAGCATAAGACCTCGAACTGCTCCAAGAGCCAGTCGATTACCGGAAAGGCCATGAAGGAGCGAAAGTGGAAATTGGCAGTAGGTCAAAACCCCAAATTTTCTACCCCCACCAATAAATCTTCGACCGACGCGTCGAGAGGCGACTCTCCTCAGGGGAAGAAAGTTAAGAGATCAAGGAATGGCTTCCACCACTCCTCGTCGTTATCGAAGAAGTCCAAGAAGAGGAACCATAGGTCGTTTTTCCTCTTCATTTTAGGACCCTTCCCCTAAGAGTTCCCCTAAGAGAGTATCATGCCCACAAAGAAATCCACGCCGGCCGAATGAGAAGCTTTTAGAACCTTCCAAAGAAGCTGGTAAGGAAAGGGCTTGACCTAAATCCTGCGTGCCCTCGAGCCCGGGACGAAGGCCTGATCCTCATCGAGAGCCGTCGAGCCCTCAATGCGATGACGTATCATCGAAGGATTCATTGAGCCAAAAGCATAAGTCGAGGTAGTCAACACCATCAACACCAGCCAGACCATCGACGTCACCTTTGACGCCAAAGGGATCAACGCCAGCTATGCCATCACTGCTAGCTGCGCCATCGACGTTGAGCACCCCATCAAAACCTATGGTGCCTTTAAAAAAAAAAAGGTTTTGAGTCTCCTCTAACATCGAATCCACTATTCATCAAACTCTTGAGGCCTGAAAAAACATATGTGCCTTTACCAAGGAAGGACTCAATATATGAGGAGAATAAACCCTCAGACAACGATGCTCCATTTGGCCTCCAATTTGGCACGCCAAATGTGTCAAAGTTTAATTTATGAGGAATCAAGGTTGCAGACGGCCAGTGGGGTGGACACCTCACCTGAGCTAGAGTTTGTAAGACCAGAGGCAGGGAAGCAAGCTGATGCATCATATAGACAGCTTATGTCCAAAGTCGTGGACTATATAGGGTGGAGTAGGGCTCTGTTAGCATTTGAACAGGATGATCTGACGGACATCCTGGATAAGGGTCCTCAGTAAGATCATATATAACCTTTCCACATTGTTCTCCAAAAAAGGGTGGTGGCTAATTGGGAGATGCCAGAAACCAATCCGTCTGTGAATAAAAATTTGACCAAGTAGTACCGCCCTTCCAGTAGTGACCCTGACTACCTGTCTAAACACCCCACTCTAGAGCGTCTGGTTGTACAGGCAGCTACTGCAACTTCTAAGCAAGCAGCTTACCGTACCATCCCTCCAGGTAGGGACAACAAAAGAGTGTGGCTGGGCAAGGAAGGTATTTTCTGCAGGGAGTATGGCGCTCAAATCTGCCAACTCCACATGTGCCCTTGCAAAATTTACTTTCACTACATTCACTCTATGGGACTGCATTTCCATAGTGGCAGAGCCCATTCCTGAGGGGGATGAAAGAGACGGTTCTTAACCATAATTGGAGACAGCAAAGAATCCGTGTGTGAGTCTCTTCAGTCAGGTTTGGATTCTGCTGCCTGCATCAGCAGAGCCATGGCTACTAGCACCATTATACGCAGATTTGAGTGGTTGAGAAAGTTGGGTTTTGCACCCGATGTGCAATCCATACTCCTCAACATGCCCTTTGACTTGTCACCTTTTTGGCAACAAGGCTGACGAAAGCCTTGAGAAGTTGCAGACCTCTAAGGCGGCAGCTAAATCTTTAGGTGCCGCTATTAGGCAGCCTCAGCCTTAACACCCTAGTGGACAGACTTGGAGGGGTAGATCTTTACGCTACTACTCCTCAGTTAGAAAAGCGAGAGAAATGGCTGGTCAAAAAGGCCAAAGAAAGTTCCCTCGTGGTGGATGAGGGAGAGGTCTCCAGGGAATTTCCCCCAAGAGGAGCTCTACCGGACGCATTCATAGTGGACTAGGAGTTACCACTCCTGTACGCGTTTCCTCCAGTCCCCGTCATTCCTCATGTGATCAGGAGGTTGAGAAAGTTTGGGAAACACATGATCCTAATTGTCCTGGATTGGGCCAGGAGGACGTGGTACCCAGACCTTCTGACCATGTCCATCTGTCCTCCAATATGCCTTCCACTAAGAGAGGACCTTCTCTAGCGAGAGAAGGGTTTGGTTCTACATCCAGAGATCAAAACACTCTGCCTTCACGCATGGTTTCTGAGAGGTTGAGATACAAGGTTTGGAACCTCCCGGAGGACGTAATGGATATTTTGCTTTCGGCCAGAAGGCCAGCTACAAAGTCTTTGTACTGTTGCCATTGGGACACATTCTGCAACTGGTGCAGAGACAAGAATGTAGACCCTTTTCTGTGTAAAATACCTGAGGTGTTATCCTTTCTACTATCCTTAGGCAATCTGGGGCTCCAGGTTGGAACTATTAAGGGCTGTTTAGCGGCGCTGTCTATTTTGAATCGCTCGTCTGAAGAATGTTCATATTTCAAGATTCCACTGATGATGCAATTTCTAAAGGGGCTCACCAATGCGCCCCCCCCCACTCCTTCCATCTCCTTTCCAGGTTCCAATTTCAGACCTTAAGCTGGTACTAAAATCTCTAATGTGTGCACCCCTTGGAGGTCCTAGCCATGAGGATTTTATGTGGGTCATTCTTAAGAAGATACATGTTTCCAATAAGGAAGAACCCAATTGAAAACTTCTCAATCTTGAGCAAAACATTATTTTAAATACCCAAAGTCATGTGCTCGGATTAAACGAAGAGGTTGAATGGCATAATGTCAGGTCTACTTAGTTGGACCTAGGGACTTTACTCTCATGGCAGAGGATACAGTGGCTGTGCACAATTAGTGTTGGTCTGCTGATACTTTACAGTAAACAAACAAACTGGTAGCCTCATAGAAAAATATGTTTGCAATAGTGTTAAAAGAGGAAACGTCATATAACATTTAATATGTTAAATAGGAAGGAATATGTGTACACTGCATTATAATCATGTGTGTGCCATACATTGTGGCATTATTTAACTGCCACAATGAAACTGTTGTTGTATACCAAGAATGTTTTAAAATGTATGTTCGCTCAATTTGTAAAAACATATTTGGGTTTGTAAGTTAGTATGTTGGATAATACGAATATCACAATACTGTCAACCAACATAAAATGTGTACTTGTAAGAACTATAGTTACATGGCTTGTATAAGATGGCCGCCGTATACTGCAGGTATTACACATGAACGAGAATAGTAGGTCTGTCTTCTCTTTTCACATGAAAACCAGAAGGTAGATAAATAAGCCTCACACCATAGATGGGTTGTAACGTTTGGAGTACACGCGGTCTGCGTTGGGATATACTTTTTGGTTTTGCCGTACTATTGAAGGTGAGACTTCTGTTTCTGGCATTGGTAACCATACGACATACAAGCCTAAGAAATGTGAACATGTCTGCTTTGTAACAGCACCACGTGGGATCCCACTATTGGAGGCTTTCATGTAGTGCGCCCTGAACTGTTCTCCAGGGCCTAAGGACATCTGAGAGAGTAATAAAGTGAAAGATTAAAGCCGATGGTGGTCACCACCTCCATCCCATGGACCATAGCCTGATGGGACTTCAAGACATGCAGATCTCCTACGGCGGGAGGGTGTGATAATGATACAGGATGACAATCCACACACAGGACAGCTATGGAAGAAATCCACTGAATATATAGAAGTGCAGAAGTAGTTGTTTGCCGCTGTCCATGGCAGAACGGCCCTGGAGTCTTGGTGCCTTCAGGAATTCTGGGTAAATTTGTTTGAGCCATTCAGGGTGGTACAGCCTGAACCACAAACCACTGTAGAGCTAAAGGAACTTGGACCCGGGACCTTCTGAACCTCTGCCATGTTGTGGAAATGTATCCATGTGATGTAACCACTCCCGGTTTGGCTTTCACTCTCACAGTGAGGACACCCAAGGACCAGACTCTAGGGATGTTGCATAGAACATTAAAATCCCACTCGAACCCTCAGTAGGATGTTAAGAAGCTCCTAGAATCATACACCATTATTCCTTCCCTGTCTGTTCCATACACCTTCTACCTGCCTCTTAGCTTGTTCACATTAAAATGTTTACTTTGAAAATGGAGCAAAGAGAAAATAGTACTCTCTGATGCTGCTCTAAGTGTTGAGGCTGATTTGTTCTTGACGCCTGGATAAAACGAAAAGTGAAGAACCTTACATGAATTATCCCTGAAATTATTATTAGGATATTTATTGAGCACTGACTTACCTTCAGGAAGCAGCTGAGCATTTTACAAAGCATAGGGGGAAAGTTATGGTGTGAGAAGCAGAGATGCAAGGGAGTGTGGAGCGAACAGCTGAGGAGGGGGGTGGCAGGCAATTTGGAAGGAAGGGATCTACAAGCAAACGGGTGGAAACTGTGCAGGGCTTGGGGGAGCAGATCACACACTCTTCGATGAGGTGGGCAGTGCAGGATGTGTGGGCTGAAATGATCATTGTTTGGAAAGAGTGCATCATCTTCCTGCCAGGCGACATACATGAAAAGGAACGTTTATTTTTATGTTTGCTAAACTTGATTATTAGGGGAATTGATTGATTGATATGATGAATATGGTATTTGACACGCAGCACTATTTTTAAAGGGAAAGTTTCCTGGGGTCTGGATTGGTCCAAGACTGGGATGGAACGTGTATATTGTAATTACCCAGAGGACACTAATTAAGACACATTTTCTTTTTTGTGATATGTTACTGTTATAAAGCAGCTAACCTCTAAGTTTTTGACTTTAGTAAACTGTATCTCCACATGGAGAGTGCATTTCAGGCGTGATGCGCAGAATTCTTTTGACAGGCTTTCTATAACTACTGTTTTCCACCACTAGCTGCAATGTCACTATCTTTTTATTGTTTTCTTATCCATAGGATTTTGGAGAGTTCATGAGGGAAAACAGGTTGGCACCGTTCTTGGAGCCACGCTGTAAGGTGAATGGAAATATGGAAATTCCATTGGATCGAGCTAAAGATCAGTTGGAGAAATATACGCGCTACTGGCCTATGATTATTTCACAGACCACCATCTTCAACATGCAAGCGGTAAAGGGATTTGTACTCAGTCAACCATCTTTGTTTCATTTTTGTTTTTAGTTTTAGTGTAAGCTGTTAAGCTGCATGAAGTGAAGGAAAAAAGTAGAAAGAACATACTCGTAAGGTCTTTTTTGAAAAACTACTCCTTTGGATGACTTTTTGCCTACTCTGCTGCTGCTGCTTCCATAATTGCTACAACACTGCAGTGTGTTGCAAGATTCACAGCTTGCACATTTTATAGAACACTCCAGCACTGAAACTGTATAAAGTAATTCTGGCAGTTGGCATAGCAATAAGCGGGTCAAATCACCATCGCTGCAAGACTCTGTTCTCATGCATGGCCCAGTCCACTAAGTGATTCATTTCAACTAAACCCATCTACCATTTCAATATTAAACAAACATTCCGAGAATGTTCGTTCATAATAAATACTTAGCATCATAGAGAGAGAATTATATAAGATACATTACAGTGCCTTGAGGCCTGTGGGCAAAATGGCAGTATATAAGAAAAATATAGATAGATACGTTCATAAAAGGGCTACATTATGGTAAAAAGTGAAAGAGGCAAAATACGAAAAGCTTTCCTTATATCATACATGCTCCCTCCGCTGTAATGCCTTATGCTGCAAAAGTGAATTGTGCAAAGACGAGCAACGCAGAGGCCACAACTGATTCCATACAAACACATTAACTGATAGTTTTGGATTGTATACCAAAGCTTTCTGTGTATACTATAAATTAACACTTCACTGGTATTGACCTAAGAGCCACCCCCTGAGATTTTAACTGCTATTTTTAAATCAGAAAATGTAAATCCTTTCTTTATTTATGAACTAAAGCATTGCATGAGACAAAGGTTTTCCAAGCCCCCTGCCTTACAATGGCACAAACAAAGATTTGGCAAAGTGGGGATAGTAAATGTGACACTGCTTTGCATGCATCGTTTCTTCAGGGTGAAATTGAGCGGCATGGATATCCTCAAAGTGCTGATTTGACTGCGAGTTGTCTGGGTACAGCAAACCACCACTGCCACCAAGGCTTTGTTTTTTTAATTTAAACTGATTTATTTGCATTTCAAAAAACAATACACAAAATACCATTATAACATCTCAATATCTAATTTTTATGAAGTGGAAAGAAACTACATAATGTGCTCCGGACCAGGGAGGCCTAGGGGTCCCTGACCTCCAGAAATACCAAATGGCGGTGCAGATAACGCATACCAGGGCTTGGACTATAACGTCAGGGCGCCCCAAATGGATGGACATAGAGCAGTCCAGATTACCCCTCCCATTGCGCTTTCTTCTACACTTGCCAACCGCGCTGCGCCGGACATGGCCAGCTATACTATCCTCAACCAAGCAAACGTTGAAGGCGTGGGATTGGGCCCGCAAATCCAGAGGTATTCCGAGAGCTCTGGGCCCCTCAGCCCCAGTCTTCCACAATCCGGCGTTCTCTCCGGGAGCTCACCCCACTAACTTCAAGAACTGGATCGCCGGAGGCCTCTCCTCCCTAAGCCAACTATTTGAGGGAACTCAGCCGCTGGCATTCGCCCAATGCAAAAGTACGTTTAACCTAGCAGAGTCAGACAGGTTCACATACTGCCAAATCAGACACTGGTGCACACACCCCCAGACGCGAGAAGCGGCCACCCGGACCCTGGATGCCTTGGAATTAACAGTAGCGGACCCCCCTCCCGAGGGCGGATCTCGACGCTGCATCGACTATTCCAGGAGAACCTCCTGTCCAATAGAGCGACATATATGGCGCAGTGGGAAAAGGACCTAGGGCACTCAATCCAGGATCAAGACTGGACCGATATCTGGGCCCGCACGCACTCATCGTCCTCCTGCATCACCAACCGGGAATGTGCATATAAACTGCTCATGAGATGGTATTTCCCACCGCTACAACTACACCACTTCAACCAGTCGCTGGACCCACAGTGCTGGCGTCGGTGCGGCTCGCCAGGCTCCTACCTACACATGTGGTGGTCATGCCCGGTGGTGAAGGTCTTCTGGTCCCAATGTATAGCGACCATCACAGACATAACCCAAATTTCGCTGCCACTGGAACCGGAGCCGCTACTGCTGGGGACCCCGATCCCAGACACCTACCCGAAAACGGGCGCATCCGCGGCCCTCATTACGCAATTACTCCTAGCCGCTAAAATCACAATAGCCCGGACATGGAAGACTCCGGAGGGCCCCCTAACGGTGCTATGGTGGCTGAAAATCTGGGACATCTTCATCGCTGAGAAAGTGATGGCAGCAAACAGAGGCCGCCTCCATCGTTTCACAAACATTTGGTCGCCTGTGATAGACTATGACTCACGCTTCCCGGCTCTGACATACAAACCGCGCCTGATGCAACAGGCCCAGCAGGCGGCGGACAGGGAACGGTCCCAGCTGATGGAGGAGCAGGCCCTGGAGGATAGCCAAACCCAGGATTTGAGGGCGTAAGCCGGGAGAGGAAGGAGGAAGGCAAACCGAGGTAGGAAGAGACAGGAGCGAATGAGTCAGGAATCGGACCTTATAGGGGAAAAAAGACAGTCCACGGTAGACGCCCGAGACTAAGAGGTGGGGTTGGGTGTTGGGATATAAATAAGCGTATAATAATGCCGAGATAAAGTGTTGAACTGACATTTTAATGCATTCTCCTTATGCCAACCGAAAAATAAACAAGTTAAAAAAAAATAAATAAACAATCCACCAAATGCCAAGGACTGCAGTGTATGAAATATATAATTAAAATATCCATATAAATATAAAAATGTAGACTTATCGGAGTGGTCTCATCTAATTCATCTTCTAAGATAGTTTTTTTAACCCATGTTTAGGAAACCGCTCCAGAGTTTATCAAACAACATTCCTTTTTTTTTACAAGTTCAACTAAACTTTTTCAGATTGAGTACATTTCTGACATCCACAAGTCTTTTGTTGGTGCCTCAATCGATTTCCAGCTGCGTAGGATTAACTTTTTTGCTGTCAGCAATTCCTTCAAAATCCAAGATGCTTGATGATATGACGGATCTTCCAGATCTGTATCTTCTCCCAGAATCATTGTTTCAAAACTAAATTCTCTTTCGTCGTTCACTTCTGTGATCCCAGACCAAAAAGATCTTACTGTGTGACACTCCCAGAGCATATGTTTAAGAGTACCTCTCGAGTGACTACATCCCCAGCATGCATCAGTTGGATTCAGCCCTTGGCTATATAAGCGATCTGGAGTCCAGAAGATTGTTTAAAATGTTAACTTGTCTTGTTTGTTCACCAATGTTCATAGACATCCTTGGGATATTTTTACATAGTGCTTCCCATCGTTGAGGTGTCATCTCTTCCTCCAGACATAACGACCACGATTGCAACAACCGGTCATTTCTTTTTTGAAGATACATGTAAATGATATACCTTTTGAAGCCGTATGATCTTGACCTCCTATGGATTTCATCAAGTTCAACAGATCGGATGAGCCAAGATTTTCCAGATTCACAGCAGAGCTGAGTTTCCTGTAGTCTCCATATCGACAACCTCTAATGTCAAATTTTGCCTTTAAGCTTTGAAATGAGCTTTAATCTTTAAAATGATACCTTTTTCAAATAGGTTATCTATTGTCTCAATCCAAGTCATAGACCAGTCAGCCCAGAATATAGTTTTATTTCGATCACAGGATTAAACCAAATCGATGAAGAGCCCATCAGTCCTGGCAACATATTGAGGGAAGTGGCTATTCCATGCCATGTTAATCTCAAGAAATCAGTAAATGTAGACCTTGTGCCCCAACCTTTACTTTTTGTGGATAGGAGAGCCGATGGGTGTAGCTGGCTAGCCAAACCAGTCTCGGCGACAGCCCATTCATCTAGTTCTTCGCCAATGAATGGCAGGAAGTGTCTTGCTGTGAAAGCCTGATAGTACCTTTAAAAATTAGGGATAATCAAACCTCATTTTTCATTGTGGAGTTGCAATTCGCAGAGCTTCAATCTTGGCTTTTTGTATTCCCAAAGGAATGATTGGATCATAGGCAAGCTCTTTTAGCAAAGACTTCTGAACTGGAAGTGGAATCATGCTCATGACATGCATTATTTTAGGAGCCGCTATTATCTTCATTGCATTTACCCTTCCTCCCACTGACAAGTTTAGGGAGTCCCACCGTTGGAGATCTGTGGCCAGTTTATCCAGTGACAACCACAGGTTAACTTTCATCGTATCATCCAGGTCTGGATGTTGATAAATCATGTACTACAAGTAGAAGGTCATCTACATAAAGCCAAAGTTTGTGTGTAAATCCATTAAAATTAACTCCTGAAATCATCTCCTCTGATCTAATAGCCACTGCCGGCGGTTCCAAGGAGATCACAAAAAGTAAGGGGTGACAATGGTCAACCTTGTCTTGTTCCACGATGTAATTTGAATTTGGATGAGATCTTTCCATTAGTTGTCACCTCTGCCGATGGGCTCGAGTAGAGCAATTTCACAGAACTCATGAATTCAGGACCAAAATTCACTCTTTCCATTGTCTTAAATAGAAAATCCCATCTTACTCGATCAAATGCCTTTTCTGCACCCAAAGACAGGGCCACTGATTCCATTCCTTGTTTTTTTTATTCCGATATTGAGTTTCCTCATGTTTATTGCTGAGATTCTACCTTTTATAAACCCAGTTTGATTTGGGTGAATTAACGTTAATACATTCTCTGTCCGGAATGCCGGGATCTTTGAAAGGATTTTACAATCCGAATTAATCACACTGATCAGTCTATAGCTGCCCGCATTTAGAGGGGGTCTTCCAGGCTTCAAAATTAATGAAATTGTAGCATGTCTTAGTGTGGGAGATAGCCTGCCTTTATTTCTACAACGCCGAAAGGTGTCTTTAAGCAAACTCAAAACCTCTCAGTGCATTTCTCTGTAAAATTCAGCAGGCAAACCATCCCGTCCCGGACATTACCCTACATTCAATCCAAACTCTTATCTCATCCATCGTTATCTCTCTTCCCAATTCCAAAGATGAGCGTTCTAGCGACTGATTCAGCAGATATGTGTCTATCTGTATAGAATTAGGGATTTGTGACTCTTTGTATAGATTTTCATAGTATTCTCTAAAGACATCGGGATTATGACACACAACCTCCCTGTCTTTCAATCTCTCCAATTGCTCTTTCTTCTGCTCTCACACGCAAACAATGAGCCAGTAATCGACCACAGATTTGTTGATCCAAATTAGGCAAAGGTTGCAATTCCATTCTGTCTAGGCAAACCTGTAGCTCAGGTTGATGGAGATGGTTTACACAGATGCTGGGAGACTTGGGAAATTCCCTCACGCTGTAGTGCAAACGTGGTCTAGAGCCTTTCTCATAGCCTCTGTAGCACTAACCTGAATACCACTGGGCCATATGAGCTGCAAGAGATATCAGGATGACTATGAAATGCCCACTCTCGTCCCCAAGTAGTGTACTAGTGGAAGGTTGAGGATTTCTCTTTTGAAGGCCAGAAAAGCTATGCAGTTATCCCGGCTGTGCTGCCGGGTCCCACCCGAGAAAGGTCTGCCTCATTCCTAAGGCGCTCTGTCAGCCATGCCTGTAAATCTTCGCAGTCTTCAGCAAGTTGCTTGTGCTCCGTGTACAGATTTAGGCACACTCAACATAAACAATCGCCATACAGATGCTTAGTTCTGGGAAGACGATAGATGAGCGAGATTGCATTATAGAAATTCCTAAAAATCTCCAGTCATGGATGAATCCTGTTCATGGTGTCATGGAGTTTGACAAGTGTAGGGGCGATAAAACTTCTTGGCCAATGTAGATGGGACAATTTATTTTGTCCCAGTTTTAATGCTCAGTGCCATAAACATAAAGGTGTGTACATTATACAAAACTCACAGATGCTAAAGAAACTGATAAACATATTAATTCAAAATGTTAAAGCTGCCACCAACGTACTGGTTTAGGAAACTCAACAGTGTCCAGTAAAGAAATCCTAAGGGCCTCTGCATCCTGTGTGTTAAGGAGTACATTTCCCTCATATAGGCCACAACTGTACAGAACAATTTAAAAAAGAATTTGATAGTGGATGCTGGGTTCTCACATTGCCTGATAAATAACACACTCTTCACTGTTAGTGAGTATAATGCTAAGTTGCAGTCACTGTACAGCAACATGTCGTGAGAAATAATTACACTAAAACATGAGCATGGTTTTACCATGTCCAAAATGTGTTTTTGGTTTAGGCTACTATTGGAATAATCTGCAATGTTTGGTTACTGCAGATTTGCATGCCACAAAGCGCTTGGTTTCTTCACTAGTCTTTTCTTGACTTTTCCACTACTCTGTTCTACTTTTTGGTCTTCCTTGCTCTCGCCTAGCCCCTCTTAGATCAATCTATCATTCCTCCATTCGCTCACTTTGCTTACTTTCCCATCGTGACTCAATCTCCTCTTCTCTTGACTCTCTTGGATGGCTTTCCTTTCATTCTCAGCTCAAATTCAATTTCCTCTGTTTAGTATTCAAATCTCTTTATGGTCTTGCTCCCGATTACCTTGCTTCTCTTCTCTCATTCTATTCTCCTCCTCAGCCTCTCCGCTCTGATTGACTCTCCCTACTTACTGTTCCTCGTGCCCCTTGTGCACAATCTCGCTTTTGATCTTTCTAACTGCTTGCCCCTCTCCACTGGAATCTCCTTCCTGTCTCTCTGTTCTATAACCTCCTATTTTCTGTTTTGCTCCTTCTTAAAAAGTCACTAACGTCAGTCACCTGTCTGATTGTTACTGCCTGATCTTGAACACAATTGTCTATGCTGATTTCATTGTACTGCTGATAGTTATTTTATATAGCGCTTTGGTAAAAAGCGCTAGATAAAAAATAACACAAATACAAAATACAATATAAAGAGATTGGGAGGATAAAAATATCCCCCATGACATATAATAAAAAAGGAAGCCCAAAGGGCTCCGAGCAACACGGCACAGAGTGTACTGTGAGATGCTAAAGTCAAAAGACAGATGCCATAAAACTTGAAGGAAAGTAAAACTCAGAGAAAAGTGTATAAATCCCAAAAGATAGCGTAAACTAATGAGCGAGTGTGGAAAAGGGTTCCCACGCACTCATGCGAACAGACCAAATATTCAGTAGTCCAGCAAAAAGTGCTGGGCCACTCGCTTGTAAGACGAGATTGTGCATAAAAATGAAAATCTACTCAACAGTTTCTATACTGTGTTTCTGATTTGTAATATGGGCATCTGCCTGCTATTACTGAAAGCTTATATGGGAATGTCTTTCCAGTGACCAGTATGAATACATCTAGCATTCCTGATCCACCTCTATCTGAACAATTCTCAACTGTCAGCATACCATGCAAATCGCAGTGCTGTGCGATATAAATCCCAGTAACCTTACGTAACATGTTTATTATAACAGTCTATTTCATGTAGCAATTCCCACTGAATTCCTATCCCTTTCCTTCATCTGGACTTTTCTGTACAGGTTGTTCCACTCGCCAGCCTCATTGTGAAAGAAGGTTTGACAGATGAGGATGTTCTAAACTGTCAAAAAACAATATACAATCTTGTCGATATGGAGAGAAAGAATGACCCGCTGCCAATTTCCACATTAGGTACCAGAGGAAAAGGGCCGAAAAGGTGAGAAATTACCATTTGTGTATGCTTCTTCAATCACAGTGAATGGCCACTTCTTATGCATCGCTCCTTCCCTTGAAAACAACATGAGAAACGCCCATCACTTAAATGTACATACTCTACATATTGGCTAGAAGTAGTGGAGGCAGCTTTTGATGCGGGGGGGAAATAATAGGGTGTCAGTGGGAGGCTGTGGGGGTGCACTGGGCGCGGAGGGGGGGGGGGGAGTCTCCCCCCTTCACTCCCTGGCTCTGCCAGTGCTGATAGCATGAAACCCAACTGTATACAATGTACGAGCACCTTTTTTAAGACTCTGATGGTTCCTCTTGGTGCTCTTGGATTGCAATATGGTTGCGTTCATCGTTAAGGGACTGAGATCATCAGGATTGATGCAGGGCATAGTTGATGGACGCTGCTGTTCTACTGCTTGACTAGTCATCTACATACCTTCAAAAGGCATATTAAGCGTAAAAGACGGACTGCTATCATCCGGGTTCTATGTCCCTCTCAAATGTATTAGGCCCTGAGACAGGCCTGTTAGGCAGAAACCTGTGCAGTTCCCTCTGGGACCACTGCAAAAGATTTAAGACTACAGGTGTTTGGCACTAAACCCACTTGGAAGCAGTCTGTACCACACAGATTCACTTGGTAGCTGTGGCTGAGAGTCAGACTTCCCTCAAGAAGAGTTAGGCAGTATGTAGAGTATACACAATAGGTACAGAGATACAGTAGCACAAGCAAACACTGACCAGAGCTTTGGTGTAAAAGTATATAATTATTTATTTAAAGACACACTTGTAGATTGCACTAGCACAAAGAGGTAAGTAAATTCAGCACACAGTCACTATTATATATATATACAACCCTAATTACTTATTAGACAAGTCTTAATGAGAAACACCACTTATTTTCAGACAGAGGTGAGCGCTTAACATAAGATGGCACTCTAATAAGTTATAAAAAAAAAAGGGAGGGAAAAAGGCAGAGTTATGGAAGCACACAAGTTTCAATACTTTTACAAGAACCACAGTAAGGCAGGGTAGGCAGAGTTCTACTGGAGAGCAAGGAAGTCAATTGCAAGGCCCACTCTTGGAGAGAGCAAGCAGATGGGGTCCAGGTTCACACAGTGGGGATATGCCCAAAGAGTCTTGTAGATAGTTCGCACAAAAAGGATGAAATTAAAGTCAGGAAAAGTTAGCTAGGTTGTCCCAGGCCAGCCCAGGTTAGAAAGTCGAGGCTTTACTGTCACCCCGAACGATCTGTCGCAAGGGAAGCCAGGCGGAACACAGTACCTTAAGTGTGAAGGAAGCTCCAGCGGGGGCAGTTGTTCTTGGCAGCGGGTGCAAGTCAGTGTTTTGTCCAGAGAAAGAGGAGGTCTCGCCGTGGAGGAAAGATGAAGGTCGTTGCACTGCCAGGGAAGAAACCAGCCGCAGAGTTCTTCGGTTAAAAGGTACTACCCTTCTCTTCGCGGTAGTGGTAAACCGTGGTATTCCAGTAGCTGGGGTGCTTGGCACGGGCAAGGCGGCCACGAGATGCTCCAGGAAGGTGAAAAGAAGGCAAAACTGGTTATCCCCACTAGTCAAAGGAAGAAGACTCTCCGGACTGGAGATCTCTTCTGTCGTCGGGAAAAGTGGTGAGACGGTTTGGCAGGGCTCCACCGGTGGTGTCGTCGTTGCAGGTCGGCTCAGCTTCTCCCTCCTCGGATTCTTAGGTCCTGTGGCGACTTCTGATGTTCCAGTCCCAAAAGCCCTGTTTTTATGCAGCAAACCCCCATTCATTCAGCCTAGCTGTCAATCAAACATGCTAAGTGGTGAGCCGGCCGGCTCACCACTTGGGCTAATCACACAAGAGTGCGACTTGAGTTACCAAGGTAACTCAGTCCAGGGTGCCTAAACCCCCTCCCATACCCCCTGTGGTACCTAGACAGAGTGGCACCACTTTTGGAGGCTTCTGTGGAGAAACCTGCCAAAAAGTGGAACAAAGGGCTCGACTTGGGTTGGAGTCACAGACAAGAACACAAACGCCATTTTAGAATCGAGTTCTGGCAAAAAATACCAACCGGTGAATTAATATGAAATAAATAAACCGGCGGTATGTTCGAGGCTATAAGAATTAAATAATTAAAGTTGGTAGCCTCGAACAATGGGAAAATCCCATAGAGATATTTTCGCGGTCGAATATAAAAAGTAGTATCCACTGCCACCAGCCAAAACTCGATCAGGGGGGACGGAGACGTGCCCCCTCGAACAACAGACCCTGGGGCAATCGAATTGCCCCGACCAGTATGTCCACAATATGATGGTCTGTACTGGTTTCTGTTCATAATTTGGGACTAGTAAAGCCAATGGTGACTTTACATGCCCTGGGAGACAGTAGTCAGTCCCAGGGTATGGAGTCTATGTTGGGGGGTCGCTACAACACCCCTGGGTTACGGCACGGAGGGTGCTGTGTAACCCACATCAAAAACACATGAGACCCTATGGAATAAAAGACTCCATAGCCCATAAAACACATGGAAAGATAAAGGAACACCTCAAATCATGTCTAAGAGTGGGAGTAAAAGAGTCTCACTCTTAGCAGGAGAAAAAAATAAACCCCAAAAATCCAGCAAAGCTGCTGGGGGACTAACTAGGTTTGGGAAATTAGCCTTTACAGAGAATTCTCCCTAACAAGGCCTAACATATTGACTAATTGAAGAGCGGGAGAGTCCCTTTGTGAAAGAGTTGATTATATGGTACGACGTCCTTTCATCGCAGGATGTAATTCCGCTGGGTTTTTCTCTACGGATATTTTAACAAAAAACTCATTGAATTTTTTAGGGGGGTTAGAAAAATATATGTATGGGGTATGGGTGTTCGGGAATAGATACAAAATTAAAGGGGATGGGGGCTTCGGCGGGGATCCCCCGAAAAATAAAATAAATAAAAATTCAATTGAGTTTTTTCATTCAAATTTCAGCTGAGAAAAACCCTGCAAAATTTTATCCCACAATTAAATGACATGGAACCGGCTATAAAGTCAGTGACAGAGCAGTGGGATAGAAAGCCACAGTAGTGATGTGGCAAGATCAAGCTGGGACCATCTGAGGAGCAGTAAGCTATGCTGTTCATGCTAGACACATGTGGGCAAGCTGCTGGTCCCAGAACCAGTGTCGAGAGATGCTACCAAACAAAGCGTGAAGCCGCTGCTTAGAGGTTACCAGCCAACACAGGCTACAGAGACGCGTCAGTGGTCCACATCACACAGCGTACCTGTGAACTGCTGAAGGCTAGAGATTAGTTTGTGAGTAAATGCCCGAGCACACACTGGTATGCTGCAGGAAGTAGGCTGCTACTTGACCGTATTAGAGTTTGTGGAGTATATTCTGATGAGACATGGTGAGTGTGAAATGAATACTGAAGCGCTGAAACACCATGCAGGGTGTTGGATGACGTACATCATTAGTTGGTTGATAACTCTGGGAGAGTCCTATCTGTGATAAGATTCTAGAAAGCCTGCCTTGGATGAACACAGGGGACACCCCTTTAGCCTGAACTACCCAAAGGATTAGTAGCTATGGCTGAGCAGCCAAGCTTAGTCTAGGAGGGATGAGGGCTGTAGTGAGGCACACAATACTTGTACTGGATAAAGAGATAAAAAAGGGTTCCCAATGTCCGAGTAAAAGAATGAGTGATAGTGGAAAAAGATTCCCACTCACTCAGGAGAATGAGTCTAACAATCCAATAGTGAAGCACAAAATGCTGAGGGACTCACAAAGTGGGGAGAATTTCACTTAAGAAGGAACATCTACCAACAACTTTCCTCCTCACCCCCAGACTAAGGGACTCTGTTGTTCCACTCAGTTAAATCTATGGCAGCGTTCATCTGCAGTTTTGGTCTGGGACCTTGGTCTATTTCTTCATGGTGAAGCCTTAACAGGCTATAGGACCCACGCCAATCTTTTGGAAGGTTCCTCTTTTTAATGGCAGGGATCTGATTTAAGGGACCCTCAGGGATCTTTATTTTCTTAGTATCTATAGTAGGATTTTTCACAGGGCCCTCAGTATAGGGTTGTATTAATTCAGAGTGGTCTCCAGAACTTGAGACCCTAGGCCTCACATGAATCCTGTCCAATCCTTTTGTAGGACCAGGTTGGGTCACCGGCTTCTGGCCAGGAGGTCTAGTTGAGTAACTAATTTTAGTCTTCCTATGGGGTTTGGTAAGCTGTTCAGGCCTATACACTAAAGCTTGTAACTTTTAAGTAAGGTAGGTACTATCACACAGTAGCATTAAACACACAATACATCTGCAATATCAAAAGGATAAAAGATACTTGAACACTTTTAAGGTAACAAAAAAGTGGTAGAAATATCTCAAATAGCTATGTAAACTGTAGACCAACTGGTATACTTTAGTTAACTCCTGCCTAACCAAATCTTAGGAAGTCCTGCCCTATTCTAAGTGAGTCTCAGAGTCAGTGGGGGCACCGGGTATCCAGTGTCAGAGGACAAAAGAAGAAAAGCAAGTGAGAGGCAAACGAGGCAGAGTCTATGAAGGGTTCTTCAAGTTTTGAGGTAAGTAGCAAACAGTTTCTTTGGTAAAGAGCACAATGGGCTGTCCATCCCAATACAGCTCAATGTAGACCTCGGATGGGATTCAAGTAACAGCCTAACTGCAACCCTCCGAAGCACAGGAACAAAAATGCAGGCCCAGTTAAGTACTAGGGTCTGAACAGTACCTTAGCGGTGAAGAAGCTTAAGTAGCAGGATGGTTCCCAAGGGAAGACCCCGGTTCGGGCTTCTTGGTGACTGTAGAAAAGAACTTGCAATGGATCTGAAGGTTGCTCTCAAGTAGTTGGATGCCCAGCTGTTAGGCAAGATTGTATGCAGTACCCCTTGGTGCACTACAACAACCCAGACCTCCTGGCAATAGGAACCCAACCTTTGGTATAAGCTTGTACTACACAGGTTGGTAGCGTGTTGAGCAGCCAGGCTAATCTCAAGAGGGGTCAATGTGAGCTGTAGGGGAGTTACACAGAGATTCACAGTGACAAGTATTCAAATAAACACACAAACGGTTTCTTGAATAAACAATTATTATTTATCGGTCAGAATAAGCCTTCTTCAGAAGGGAACAATATAACAGTAACACACCACAAATAAACTTAAAAAATACACACTCTTAATATTTCTAAATCAGTAAGTACCCTTTTGGGAGGGCCCACAGACACTACCTACACCATCAGGTGACTTCAATAGTTAGGGTGCTGGGGACATTAATATATCACTGTTGCATTTAGAATCAGATGTAAGTGTGTGTCAAAGGGAGAGGTTATTATGACACAACAAGAGATCTCACAAATATTTCTCAAAGCAGGTAAGAACTTTTGTAAATCCCCCAATGCAAAGTTAGTTAACCCTTTCCTGGAAGGAAGACCAAACACATTCACAGAGGGAAGAAGAGCCATTCAGGGAGCCAGGCTAAGCCAAAGTCAATTGGCCAAAAGTCTAGGTGAAACTGAAGCACTTCCCAGAGGTAGGTAAAAGTATTGCACAACATTTTAAAAGTCTTTGTACATAGAGGAATTCAAAGTAGGGCCACAAGCTGTTTAGGCTTGTGAAGTAAAGAAGCTGCAAGCAACTCTACAGAGCAACCCCAACAAGTCTCACCAACAGAGAACAAGTGCAGTTACACGATAAGAAGGAAGTTCTCTTAGACTGTACAGTACCTTTAGGTTGACGAAAAATGCAGCAGATGACTTCTGTTCCTGTGCAGCTCTGCAGATCCTGGTGTTCCTGGGCCTCAGTCGTGGGGACAAGAGAGGGGACTTCTGGGAACACCTGAACTGCAATGGGATGTTACTGACCGCAACCAGCAATCTTCAAACAAGTGGCACTTCGGTATTTCAGCTCCTCGCGTCTACCACAAATAGCAACACTGCGGTTTCTGGATGTCGAGATGGACTTTCCTTGCATCTGGGGTCCAGCACTCTGTTGAGGTGGCTCAGGCTCGGTCAGTCCTGCTTCCTGGGAGTCCGGAGGGTCTTCCTGGAGCTCTTGGCCAGCTTAAAAGCAATGCACACAATCTGGTGTTCCTTTCCCTGGCGTTTTAGTTTCCAGCACCAACTCCGTGGAAATTCAACCAGCTCTGAGAGGATGTCCAGGTGACTTTCTTTGGAGTTGATTGGTCCCACCAACTCAAGGGGAGAAGTCGTCTTTGCAGGGGCTTCTCTGTCGATACGGATTTGAAGTTTCAGCACAGCAGCAGGGCTTCACCAGGCAAACCAACGTTCCAGGAGTTGCAGCAGGTGTCCTCTTCAAGTTCTTCTTCGATTCCTTCGTCCAGTTGTCGACTCTGCCTTCCAAGCCAAAAAGCCTTGCCTTTTATGCAGGTCTCACCCATTAATTCCAGCCTAGCTGTCAGTCACACAGCAGGGTGGCTGTCCGTGCCGGACAGTCAGCCGGCCAATCACCACACAGTGCATTTAGGTCTCCCAGAGACTAAGCATAGGGAGTTTCAGGCACCTCCCTCACTTCCTGCCCCCACCAGACACCCTGGAGCCAGAGGCGGGCTTCACTCGTGAATCCCGTCAAAGGCAAAGCCAACAAAAATCTCAAGAAAAACCTTTCCACAAAGAAATGGCGAAAAAAGAAGACTGGGGCCAGTCTGACAAAAATGGCATCCTTGGGTGCTTTACTGCAGCTGCAACGGCAGCCTGCGGTAAAACCACACCACAGTAATTACAAGTAAACCACTGCCACCAGCCATTCAGTGAGGAAAAGGTAACATAAAAATGTTACATGAGAAACTAGACAAAGGGGATACTAAGTAACCCCTCCAGCACCCTATTGTATGATAGTGGGTTCTTTGGTCTAGAAAGTTACAATTGTAAGTAAAGTCAATTTCACTTCACTGCTCTTGGAAACAGTAGTTTATCCAAGAGAAGGTATTTTAACCTTGGGGAAATCTGAAAGACTTCCCTGGGTCACTGCACTGAAGGTGCTGTGTGACACAATGTAAAAGATGATGCCTATGGAGTTTGTCAGACTCCACAACCAAAAGAAACAGAGTTCAAAAATCACATTAAAATACATGAGAGAGTGGGGGGAAAAGGGTCTCGTTCTCTACAGGTAAAAAAATCAAGTCCTCAAAATCCAGCAAAGTTGTTGGGGGTCTCTAAGGTAGAGAGGCATTAGCACATTTCTGAGAATTATCCCTAACACCAGCAGAAGATCTTTGCAGCACTGGCTTGCTGGCGCCTTTTTCAAGGCTCGGTTGAAGGATGATTGTTGTGCGGTAGACTTTGCTCCCATTCTCTGTCCTTGTCTCGGCTCGGGGGACTTTCAGGAGCGTGATCCAGCCCCTATAATTCCAGGAGGATGCCTGTAAAGGTTTGGATGAAACCACACTTCGGTTGAGGTTGCACTGCAAAATGGCACAGGATCAAGGGTTTTGGTAGATTGCGGCCGTGGATGTTGCAGCTCTTCCACGAAGGTGGCAAAATGAAGTTAGTCTTGGAACTTGTTAGGCCCACCAGTCCAGGGGAGGAAGTTGTCCGATTCAGGGCTTCATTGTCTCTCAGAAGTTGATTTTGGGACTGCAGCGGTTGCTCAGATGGCTTTGGCAGTCGCTGGAAGTGGCTGCTGATGTCCTTCTTCGGATCTTCAGTTCCAGTGGTCGACTGTTACGTTCTGCTCAAGGACCCTCGTCTTTAATGCAGGAAAACTGGCTGAGCCCACCAATCACCAGACATGCATTCATTGAACTTGGGGTGGGGGGGGGGTTGCTATCCAATGCGGACATCCAGCCTCCCAGCACAAACTGGTCGCAGACAGGCACACTGCAGGACAAAGACCAGAGTAGTTTTTCGTCTCCCCCCTTCCTGCCCTTTCAGGCACTCTGATTGCCTTGGCAGGCTTTCCAAGGGAAGCCCGCCAAAGACTAAAGACCCATCAAGACCTTCCCCACCCACCCAGGCAGGTACAAGAAAGCTCAAGTTAAGAAGTCATCATGAACAAGATTTTAAAAAGTACAGCCACAATTTTAGGCAATGGTGACCCTAGTGTCCCTTGTCTCAACTGCAATAGCAGCCTGAGACAATAGTCCACAAAAAGTAATGCAAAAAGGTACACTTCCACCAGCCTGCCAGACAAACCTGTAACAGTAACTAAAGGTTACTGGAACACTGAGAAAAGGGAGGCCATTTTTCCCCTCAGAACTTCCCATAAGATGGGGACATTGGGGCCACCCCCTAAGTTTGAATGAACGCCTGTCTGTTGATTGGTGGGCTCTGCCAGTTTGCAAGCATCTTGTGCTGCCTTTAACACTGACAGCTTTTAGAACCGCTGTCAAGCTGTCTACTTGACCTATCGCCTGCCTGCCGTCCAGCTGTTTTCAAGGCTGATGCCATTGAAGAACCGCATCATTGGACCTCTTTGCGGTGACGCACCCAATTTGTGATACCAACTTGTTTCATCATCTGCACAGTCTTCATCTGATTCTAGTCGCACTGCTACAGGACCATACTTCCTCACTGGACCATCTTGAGCTGACTCGACTGTTCAACACCCATGATCTTTTGGCTACAATAGACTCAAAACCTCTCCACGTGCCTAGAACCCTGGCTGGACACTGTTGAGCCCCAAGCATAACCATTAAAGGTATTTCAAGTAGTCTTTTCTCCCTGGCCTGCCTTAAAGGGCCCTAGAGACTAGTAAGATCCCACTCTCTACCCTTATAAAGACCTAGTCCATGAGCTTCAGCATGCTGCTGAAATGGCCTAATTCTCTGCTAATTCCTAGAGCAATAGTCCCTTCATCTCGCCCTCCCCCTCATGGGTAGACGGTTACACAGCTTTGTTTTACTGGCTCAATAAAGGGTATCCTTCATTTCGAACGGATTGTGTCCTCCCACATAGTCCTCATCTTATATTTCCATATCCAGCTTCAGCTGCTTCGGAAATTCTTTCCAGCAGAGGGCTCTGTGCGTCGATGTCGATGTTCCTATCCCTGTTAGATAGGCGGTACACCATCGGCTGCCTAGGGAGAGATCCCATATAAGGATAGGTACAGTGTGTTCTTCCAGTAGGGATATTCTGTATGATTGTGCAAGAGAAACTTTGCTGTCCAATTGTCCTCTGATACCGTTCTTTTGTGGTAAAACGTTTGACTGTAACGGTTGGATAGTATGAAAGACTTATGGTCTGTAGTAAATTTAGCCCAAGGTATGTACCGCTGCTATTAGACAAACACAAAACCTCCCCACTGGTGCACCTTGCGGGGGGGTTGATCCTTTCACTTTTAGTCCTCAGTTGGAACGGAGAGGGGACTGTCCAATCAAAGATGTCAGAAAAGATTTCCCTGTGGTCGATGGGGAAGAGATAATAGAACCTCCCAGGCAACAGCTACTTTACCATCAGCCACTGCTCTCGCCGCCACAAAACCTCTCACAGGTCATAGTTCAGAAGACCCCAGTGGGAGGCAGACTCTCAGTGCATCTGAAAGAATGGTGAGGCATTACTTCAGATGCATGGGCATTGGAAACAGTTGACCTGAGTTATTGCCTTCCCTTCTAAAAAAAGCATCAGTCTTCCACCGGGGAACAGCTCTTTCAAAGTTCCAAATCTGCTCCTTATGCAGGAAATCTTGACCCTGCTAGAGAAAGGTGCTATAGAACCAGTACCTGTAGCCGAGAAGAACAAGGGTTGGTACTCCTCGTACTTCCTAATTCCCAAGAAGAACGGAGGATTGAGACCCATTTTGAACGTAAGAGACTTAAACAAATTCCTCAGGAACAAAAAGTTCAAAATGGTTACCCTTTCTCAGATACTTCAGGCTCTCCAACTTCAGGACTGGATGGTATCATTCGACCTTCAGGATGCTTACTTTCATGTGACAATCCATCACAAACACAGACAGTACCTGAGGTTCACAGTTGGCGGTTCTCATTATCAGTTTCGAGTTCTGCCATTTGGGCTGACCTACGCCTGAGGGTTATCACCAAGTGTATAGTGGTGGTGGCAGTGAGTCTCAGGAGAGGGGAGGATTCACGTCTACCCTTGCCTGGATGATTCGCTGATCAGGGCCTGTTCCCCCGAACAGGCCCTGGAACATCTCTGCTCCACCTGTCACTCCCTTCATTAAATCCCACATGATACCATTTCAAAAGCCCTAGGTAAGTGCTCAAGACATTCTGCAGATGGTCACCAAATTCCAGAGTGCCCAGCGTCTCCCGGCCTTCGAATTTGAGGTTGCTCGGCCTCATGGCTTCCTGCATTTTTCAGGTGCCAGAGGCGCGCCTGAGCATGAGATCTCTCCAGTGGGCTCTCAGGACTCAATGGGCTCAATTCTCAGGCAGGATGTCAGATCCCCTTCAGTTTCCAAACAGAGTTGCTCATGATCTCCTGTGGTGGGCCTGCAAGGATAACATTTTAAAGGGAGAACCTTTTTGGCAGCTATGGCCGGAGATAAAGTAGTAGTAATGGACTCCTCACTCACAGGGTGGGGAGCACATACCAATGATCTGACAAACAGCGGTTGTTGGTATCCATAGGAGTCCAAACTACATATTAACTGTTTCGAGCTCAGGGCAATCAGACTAGTGATGAAGGCCTTCCTGCCTTCTGAACAGGGAAAGAATGTCTTGATAATGACAGACAATACAATGGCCATGTACTACCTCAACAAGGGGGGTGGTGTAGGGTCACTACCACTGTGCAGAGAAGCAATCCAGCTCTGGTACTGGGCAATTCAAGAAGGAATCTCCCCATTGGCAGTTCACCTGGCATCAGTGGAGAATACGGCGGTGGATGCTCTGAGCAGGCAGAACAGTCTTCCATGAGTGGGAACTAGCTCAGGAAGTCCTTGGAGATCTTCACCCTTTGGGGAACCCCCCAAGTGGACCTGTTCACGAACAGTGTCAACTGGAAGTGCGAGTGGTACTGCTCAAGGGAATTTCCTCTAAGAGGAGCTCTAGGAGATATGTTCATAGTGGACTCGGAGTTTCCACTCCTGTACATGTTTTCTCCAATCCAGTCATTCCTCAAGTCGTCAGGAGGTTGAGGATATCCATGATCCTTATTGCTCTGGCAGCGCTCCCTATTTCTAAGCGGTCTATCTTCAAGATCCCACATGTGAGGACTGACAAATACATTTTTCCCAGTCCCATTTCAAGTCCCAACTTGGTGTTCAGACTTCTAATGTGTGCTCCTTTTCGGCCTCTCCATACCTGCCCGTTAAGGTTATTAACTTTAAAGACCATCTTTTTAGTGGCCATTGCATCAGCCCGAAGAGTGAGTGAACTTCAGGCCTGGTCCTGAAAGCCTCCTTATACCATCTTCTATACCAGGTTAAGCCGACCTTCTTACCTAAAATTGTGTCTGAGTTCCATTTAAAAGGAAGACGAGAGGTTACACAGTCTTGATCCAAGGCGTGCACTGATATTTTACATCTCCAGGATGTCTAACATAAGACATGACGACAAACGTTTTGTAGGTTACACAGGCCACAAGTAATTTCAAAACAAATGGCAATTTCAAAACAAACTTTGTCAAGATGGATCATTTTAGGAATATCTGAATGCTACAGATTAGCAGGAAAGGATTCCCCGGAGGGTCTTGGAGCTCATTCTACTAGGGGCATGGCTACCTCCACTGCATTACAGAGCGGTGTCCCAATTAAAGATATTTGTGCGGCAGCCAAATGGTCGTTTGTACACACTTTTAACAAACCTTATAATCTGGTCTCTTCCTCAAGCTGGGAAGGTTCATTTGGAAGGGCAGTACTACAGTCTGTGCACACATACCTATGAAGGAAATCTTAAAATTATTATGAGTCTAAAAATGATGACTCCCTCGTCCAGGAATACATTCACTGCTTTGGGAATATCATAAAATGAGGAATATGTTGGACGACACAATCCATTCGAAGAACAAGTTACTTATCCATGTAAATGTTCTTTCGACTGGATGTTCCTCATCGCCCCTCCCAGCCTGCCGTGCAGTAGAATTTTCTATGCAATTGCAGTCTTCACTCTTTCAGGAGGAGTAATTGTCGGGTGCAGGATATTCTATACATGTTTTAAAAATGGAACTGAAGCCAACGGTCGATGCACGCAATTTATACCATCAATAACGTCAACATTGAGATGGAGGACTCCGAGCGACACCGAGTCGACAGACATCGACGCGCACCGCCCTCTGCTGGAAAAAATGTCAGATGCAGCTTAAGCTGGATATGTAAATATCATAAAATGAGGAATACGTGGGAGGAACATCCAGTTGAGAGAATGTTACCATGTGTAAGTAACTTGTTCTTCCCTGTCGCAATTTTACAGCAGGGCGCTTCAGTGCAGTGAAAGGGGGATGGTAGAAATTAAAAACGGGAGGGCTGAGGCTTACAAGAGGGAGTTGGGGATATGAGAGGCTGGCCTCCCCTAAAAGAAAATACTGTGGCATAACAATACGCTGAAACGGCTGGTACAGGCATCTCACACAGATCTCGATACAGAACTATGCAGCTTGCTAGGCGCATGTGACTGTACATTTTCGGTTGCCAGAGATAAACTACAGAACATTATCACATTGATGATACAAAGAATAGGGTTCGAGGGGATTGGGTCCTCCGACGTATTCCATATCTTTGACAGTAATCCCCACAGCTGTGCTGCTTCGGAAAATTTCCTGCGTCGATGCGCCGTCCCCGAGGACCTCATCCGATGGCCGACGTCACCCGATGTGGTAAGTAGGACGCACGACGGCGTAGCCTCAGTTCCGTTTTTTCCACGAACGTGTTCGCTTCGTGAATCTCGGTACGCCTCGACTCTTTGGAGTTTCTGTTGTATTCTTCTCGGTTCTTTGAACCTGTTCAATTTTTGTGAAAAAGCCTGTTCGTGACGATGTCTACCTCGTCTTCAACCCCGCCTCCGGGCTTCAAGAAATGCAGGGACTGTGGGTCCAAGATGTCGGTAACGGACTTGCACAACGCCTGCCTCTGGTGCCTCGGGGAGGCCCACGACACGGACGACAGTGTCGACTGTCAGTCGCTCACGGCCAAGGCCTTGCGGGAGCGCAAGAAGAAGTTGTCGGTAGGTAGGGTGTCTAAGCCCTGGAAGTCGAGGTCTGTGGGGCTTTCGACGGATGATTCGAGAGGCGACTCTCCGCGTCATCGTCGGAGGTCCAGCGGGTCTCCTTCTAGGAGTCGGTCTCGCCACTCCTCTGCCTCTTCGAGGCATTCCCGGAAGCGCCGGCATCGGTCGCCTTCCCGGTCCTCTTCCGAGGACTATGCCCATCGGGGGGCCGCTTATCCCACCATGCAAGTGACACCGGAGGAATGGGCTTCCTTCGAGAAGAAGATGTTAGCGATTCTCGAATCGCAGGGCACCAGTCCGTCCGCGCCTCCGAGTGGGGTCGGTCATGATCGGTCGAGAGACACCGCTCGCACGCCTTCGGGCTCGGGTGGTCGGCATGGTTCACGGGAGAGGTCCCGCTCGAACAAGGACCCGCTCGGAGCTCTGGCTTCGAGGCCTGTGTCGATGCCGCCGATGCTGGTGGCGCTGCGGCTGACGTCGACGCTGATTCGCTCGACGCCGATTCTCTCGCCGCCGACTCGTTCGGCGCCCTTGACGCCTTTCAAGGCGGTGGTGTCGGAGGGGCCACGTGGCACGGGGGTAGCCCCTAGAAAGGCTCTGGCTAAGGTCAGGCATAGCTTTGGTCCCCAGGTGTCTTCCTTTCACCGCCTGGAGTACATTTCAGAGGGTGATGAGGGCTTGGTTCCGGTGCCAGATAAGCTTCTCTCGGGCCATAGCCAATTTGATGACCTAAGGCAGTCACTGCATGATGCCAGTGGACTGGACACCTCTCTGGAGGTGGAGTTTTGTAGGCCTGAGCCTGGCACTCATGCCGATTCTTCATACCAGCGCCTTATGTCTCGGGTCACCGAGCACTTGGGATGGTCGGCTCCCCCAGGGGAGTTTGTTCAGGATGATCTCACAGACATCCTCGATCTTGGTCCCCCCACTGACACGGTACTGCCGTTTCATATGGCTCTGCAGAGAAGGGTGGCGGCGGCTTGGACTGCTCCGGAGAGTCTCCCGGCAGTGGGCAAGTCTTTGTCGCGAAAATACCGTCCAGCCAGTAGCGACCCCTGCTACTTGTCCAGGCACCCCACTCCAGAGAGTTTGGTGGTGCAGGCGGCTACGGCCCCAGCAAAGCAGGCGTCGTATCCTACCATCCCTCCGGATAGGGATGACAAACGATTTGATGGCTGGGCGAAGAAAGGGTTTTCTTCAGGGGGTATGGCGCTTCAGGCGGCCAACTCCGTATGTGCCTTGTCTCATTTCACACACACTCTGTGGAACTGTGTTGCATTAGCGGCTGAACATATTCCCGAAGAGGACAAACGGGATGGTTTCCTTGCTATGGTTCAGGATGACAAGGATGCCATGTGTGAGGCCGTTCAGTCGGGTTTGGACATGGCAGATTGTGTCAGCCGGTCCATGGCGGCGAGCACCGTAATACGCAGGTTTGCGTGGTTGCGGAAGTCGGGGTTCACTCCTGATGTGCATTCCCGGCTCCTCAACATGCCCTTTGACAGTGAACATCTTTTTGGCAGCAAGGCTGACGAGAGACTTGAGAGGTTGCAGACCGCCAAAGCTGGAGCCAAGTCGTTGGGCGCTGCAGTTCGACAACCTCCGCCTTTTTGTCCTAGGGGACAACAATGGAGGGGAGGTTCCTTTCGCTATTACTCGTCCTTCAGTAAAGCGAGAGGAGCTGTCAGTCAAAGAGGCCACCATAAGAGTGCCAGAGGTGGAAAACAGGGTACTCGAGGTGCCAAGGCCGCTCGGGCAGTTGCCTCTTTGCCCTCAGGCAACGTCGCAGCCGCTACTACTCAGTCATGAGGCCAGGTCCCATGGTTCGCTGGCGCAGCATCTTGTAGAGTGTCGTGCCATTACTTCAGATGTGTGGGTTCTGGAGATCATAACCCACGGCTACCGTCTTCCCTTTCGGCAGAGGCCTCACGACAATCCACCTGGGAACCTCTCTTTGAAGAGTCCGGATCCGCTCCTTGCGCAGAAAATTCAAGCCCTGCTGGAGAAAGGCGCCATGGAACTGGTGCCTGTAGCAGAGAGGAACAAGGGATGGTATTCCCCTTATTTTTTGATTTCGAAGAAAGACGGGGGATTGAGACCCATAATGGACTTGCACGGTTTGAACAAACTCCTCCGGAAGGACAAGTTCAAGATGGTTACTCTCTCTCAAGTCCTCCAGGCCCTTCAGCTTCAGGACTGGTTGGTGTCACTCGACTTCAAGGACGCTTACTTCCATGTGCCGATCCATCCCAAGCACAAGAAGTACCTGAGGTTCGCGGTTGGCGACTCGCACTTTCAGTTTCGGGTCCTGCCGTTCGGATTGACCTCCGCCCCAAGGGTTTTCACCAAGCTCATGGTGGTGGTGGCAGTGCATCTCAGGAAAGTGGGGATTCACGTCTACCCCTACCTGGACGATTGGTTGATCAGGGGGAGCTCTCCCGAGCAAGTCCTGGATCATCTGTCCGTCACCTGCCACTCCCTTTACAAGCTGGGCTTCTCCCTCAATTTAAAGAAGTCCCATTTGATGCCAACACAGCCGCTCCAGTACATCGGAGCAGTGCTTGACACATCCTGGGGCTGTGTTTTCCTCCCCAGGTGAGGGCTCTTCACATTCAGCAGATGGTGCACAAGTTTCAACTTGCCCAGATGCTCCCGCCGTTCGAGTTCTTGAGGTTGCTCGGCCTCATGGCATCCTGCATTCTTCTGGTGCCAGAGGCTCGTCTGCGGATGAGATCTTTGCAGTGGGCACTCAAGATGCAGTGGTCGCAGTCTTCCGGCAGGATGTCGGACCCTGTTCAGGTGCCGCCCTCGGTCGCCCAGGACCTTCTGTGGTGGGCCGTCGAAGGCAATCTGATGAAGGGGGCTCCGTTTTGGCTTCCCTGGCCGGAGGTGACTATCGTGACGGACGCATCCCTCACGGGATGGGGAGCTCATGCCAACAAGTTGACAGTCAGCGGTCGTTGGTCTCCGTCGGAGTCCAGACTCCATATAAATCTGTTGGAGCTGAGGGCCGTCAGGCTAACCCTGAAGGCTTTTCTGCAGACTGTGCGAGGAAAGAGTGTCCTGATTCTAACGGACAACACGGTGGCCATGCACTACCTCAACAAAAAGGGGGGCAGGGTTACTTCCTCTGTGCAGGGAGGCGATGCAGCTCGAGTTCTGGACCATCCAGCAGGAAGTTTCGATCTCGGCTGTTCATCTGGCCCGAGACGGCGGACGCTCTGAGCAGGCAGAGCACGATCTCTCATGAGTGGGAGCTGGATCAGGAGATTCTCCTGGAGATCTTCGCCCTTTGGGGACCCCTCAAGTGGATCTGTTCGCCTCCAGTGTCAACCGGAAGTACGAAAGGTTCTGCTCGCGGACATTTCCTCCAAAAGGAGCCTTAGGAGACGCGTTCGTGGTGGAGTGGTCATTCACACTGCTGTATGCGTTTCCTCCAGTCCCCGTCATCCCGCAAGTACTGCAGAGGTTACGGAGGTTCGGTTCCCGGATGATCCTCATTGCTCCGGCGTGGGCCCGGAGGACGTGGTACCCGGACCTTCTCGACTTGTCCATCTGCTCTCCACGTCGTCTTCCCTACCAAGACGATCTACTCTCACGGGAGGGGGGTCCGGTTCTCCATCCAGAGGTCTGATCCCTCAACCTTCACGCTTGGCTTCTGAAAGGTTGAGGTATAAGGATTGGGACCTCCCTGAAGACGTGTCGGAGGTGTTGCTCTCGGCCAGACGGCAGGCAACAAAGTCTCTGTACCGTTGCCGTTGGCGTAAATTCTGCGACTGGTGCAGAGTTAAGAATGTGGATCCTTTTTGAGTGTGACATTTCCATGGTTCTGTCTTTTTTGCTTTCCTTGGCCCACAGGGGCTTGCAAGTGGGTACCATTAAAGGTTACCTGGCGGCGCTGTCCATATTTAAGCGCTCGTCTGAAGAATGTTCCTATTTTAAGATTCCTTTAATGTCTCAATTTTTGAAAGGGCTCACTAATTTGTTCCCTCCGTCACCTTTTATGGTGCCCGGTTGGGATTTGAACCTTGTTCTTAAGTTTCTTATGGGTGCCCCGTTTGAACCTTTGCATTCTTGCCCTTTGAGACTGTTAGCTCTTAAAACTGTGTTTTTGGTTGTGGTTACTTCCGCTCGCAGAGTGAGTGAGTTACAGGCACTTTCAGTTATGCCACCCTGCACTGTGTTTCATAAGGACAGGGTTGTCCTTCGAGTTCGTCTGTCCTTTCTTCCGAAGGTGGTTTCGGAATTTCATTTGGGCCAGAAGGTTGTTCTTCCGGCATTCTATCCTCCTCCGCATCCTGGTAAGGAAGAGGAGAGGCCCCATAGGCTTGATCTTAGGAGAGCGTTGAGCTTTTATATTTCACGCATGTCCCAGGTCAGAGTGGACGATCAACTCTTCATTGGTTACGCTTGAAAGCGTTTG
This sequence comes from Ambystoma mexicanum, assembly GCF_040938575.1. Classification (NCBI taxonomy): domain Eukaryota; kingdom Metazoa; phylum Chordata; class Amphibia; order Caudata; family Ambystomatidae; genus Ambystoma; species Ambystoma mexicanum. Next base: position 96,728,865 of record NC_090936.1, on the reverse strand, counting down.
GGACAAGCTGTGACGAAACAGACTTTGTCTCGTTGGATTGTTTTGGTTATCTCCGAGTGTTACCGCTTGACGGGTAAGGACCCACCGGCTGGCTTGCGGGCCCATTCTACCAGGGGTATGGCTGCATCTACTGCCCTACAGAGGGGTGTTCCTATTCGTAACATCTGTGATGCAGCCACCTGGGCTTCAGTACATACATTTGTACGTCACTACTCCCTCGATTCCATCTGAGGACAGGATTTGGCCTTTGGCAAGGCAGTCCTTTATTCCGCAGTTTGATTGGGCATGCTAAATTTGTCTTCTAAATTCTTTTCCCACCTCCTTGCTTTGGTACTGCTTTGGGAGTCTGTCAAAGATATGGAATACGTCGGAGGACCCAATCCCCTGAAGAACAAGTTACTCTTACCTGGTAACGTTCTTTTGATGGGATGGTCCGACGACGTACTCCATATCGCTCGCTCCCTACCTTCCCCGCTGCAGAATTTCTTATGTGATTGCAGCTTACGTTTCCGCAAAGCCTTGTGTATCTGACTGGCAGAAGACTGGTGTCACACGTTCTGGGGGAAAAAACTACAACTGAGGCTACGGGCGTCGTGCGTCCTACTTATCACATCGGGTGACGTCGGCCGTCGGAGGAGGTCCTCAGGGACGGCGCATCGACATCATTGACGCAGGACGCAGATGCCGAAAATTGTCCGAAACAGCACAGCTGTGGTGATTACTGTCAAAGATATGGAATACGTCGTCGGACCATCCCATCGAAAGAACGTTACCAGGTAAGAGAGTAACTTGTTCTTCTATGTCATTACAACTAAGTAAATTACTTGGTGGTAATTTACTTCATTGCAATCACTTAACATTTATTTTCCGTATTTTTTATTTTTGTTTGGAGGTTTCCCCCCTGCTCCCTCTTAACCTTCATTACCACCCCAACCCCCATCCCATTTTACCCTTCAAATACACGTACCAAATTCAAAGTAATTAAAAACGTTTGCAACGAAGTAAATTACCATGGAGTAATTTACTTTGTTGAAACATTGGGAGAACAAAGAATAGTATAAAATGGAATACTTAAGCAAACACTTCCACTAAGGCCATGGCGTTACACTTGGCTGAATAAAATGATCGGTATGCAGAGAGGTGGCGTTAATCGCGTCAACAGCAGAAGCAATATACCTCAAGACTCATTTGCGGTATGCTGTGCGCCACTGTAATCTTCTCAGTCAATCCCAAACTGCCTTCTTCCCAGCTCCTGCATGTTCAGGCACCCACAATAGGTCCTCCCTGCATCAACACAATAGTCCAGATAAGGCACCTAGCGCTCTGATATTTACACAGGATGTCCGTTTGGAATTCTATGGGGCACAAACTATTATTTCAAGGAAGGTAGCTATCATTTCTAGTATGGTCAATAGATTCATGCCTGCTTTGACCTTTCCAATGCCATCCCCATGTTGTCCCAAGTGCTGGCACCATAGAAAATGTAAGTGGGGTTCCCAAGGTGTTGGTGGTTGTGGGGCGGCCCAAAATGTACTGCCCTCCCCACCCACATTTGGTCCATTTATATATGTTTGTGGCAAAATGGGATCACCTTTTATGTTGTGTGTATATATACATCCCAAGGGCCTTCAAAGGGTTTAAAACGACTTTAAATTATTCAGCACTGTATAGCATTTTGTATGTTCACTGGCAATGCAGACTTCTACTCTTGGTTGGGTGGCATAGGAGCAGTTTGGTAATTACTACGGTGTCCATGAATAATCTTGAAATTATATACTTGTGCTTTGTTGAAGACCATTTTATCTTAAGTATTTATGTAATTTGAGGTCTGCAGCTCCTCTGTTTTTTTTATGAAGGGACGAACAATACCGAATAATGTGGAACGAACTAGAGACACTTGTGAGAGCCCACATCAACAATTCTGAAAGACACCAGCGCGTCTTAGAATGTGTACTGGCGTGTAGAAGCAAACCACCCGAAGAGGAGGAGCGCAAGAAGCGTGGTAGGAAGAGGGAAGACAAAGAAGACAAGACTGAAAAAGTAGTAAAAGACTTGGAGCCCGAAAAGCTGTGGCAGGAATCCGAAAGGTACATTTCTTTCAAAAAGATGAAGCATCTTAACGTGATATCACTGTCCTCACTTAAAGTTAAAATGTGTTATTCAATTGTTATTCTCAAATCAAAGGAGCAGTAGGGGATTCTGGTGGGAAGTGTATTTTGTGATGCATTTGATTATTTTGTCATTGTATAAACTGGAAAAACCTGGTGTAACTTTAAGGATATACTTGATATGATATGGCATTTATAACACCTATACACAAGTGTTTCAAGGCACGACGCGGCAAGGCAGGGGGAACAAAGGGAGGACAGACAATGATCCTACTAGGCCAGGTATCATTCAGATCGAGCAAGTACATAGGATGGGGGAAGGGGGAAAGTGCAGGGGGGGGATGTGGCAGGGGGAAAGGACAGTGCATTACATCGGAATAGAATAATAACATTAAGTAAAAGTAACGGCCAGCAGGTGGCAAGTGCAAAGGTAAGTGCAGACATCAGCTATCAAGTGCTGGTGGGGGGACTGTAGGGATACAGAATGTTACTTTGGATACAGGGATACTTGATAGTAAATGGTTGTGGACCAAAGACAGTACTGAAATATCATGATTGTGTTTTGCAAGTAAATTGATTTGTATGGTCTCATCTCTCTCCATACTTCTTTTCTCATCACCTACCTGGCTCTGTCTTCCATACTTGCCTTTTCTCCTTCTGCAACTGACAAACTAGCACTAATTCTCAGCTCTGCAAACCCATCCTGGGGTCCTCTACCCTCTCGCATCCCAATAACTGGTGCCCTTAACCTGCCTACAGCTTTATTCACCCTTCAACCCATCTCTGAGCTCTGGGATTTTTTATGCATGCATCCATGTGCCCACCATCTTAGCTGTCCTGAAGAAACCAACAGCTGATCATAGTAACCCTATCAACTTGTATCCCTTCCCCATTCTACAAGGTTCTTGAGCATGCAGTCTTCAACTGTATTGCCTCTTAATTGTAATCAAACACACTCTTTGACCCCCTCCTCCTTTTATTTCATAGTAGACACTCCACAGAAATGGCATTTGCACCTTCCCCATGTCGGCACACCACTCTGACCTCTTGTCCATCCTCATCCTTCTCAACCTCCCTACAGCCTATGATAGTTATTCACCCCTCTCCCCTCTGAACCCCCTCAAGCCTGGGCTTCAAGCCTTTAATGGGTTGCCTCCTACCCAGCCATTTGCCCTTTGCCAGCTCCTGGAATAATGGCATCCATTTCCTTCCATTGAGAGCCCTTTAAAGGGTTGGCCTTTGCCACACGCTGTCTTAGCAAACCCATCTTCTCCTTTGGTTAGTCTTGGCATATTGTTGCTGATGATATGCATTTCTTTTGCTATGTCCCTCCTTTACCACTCTTGCATCACCATCTGTCTCTCTGCCACTCATTGAATTGTGCTAGACTGCCTAATGATCAGCTTCTCCAAGACCGAAGTATTGCCCTCCTAACTCTAACCCCATTCCCCCTATGCCCTCCATACTTCCCTTCCTCTGATCATCTCATGTCATTCCCCAAAGCTTACATCCCGACTTAAGGGGTCCCCTTTGGCAGTGACCTCAAACTTGATCAGTTCCTTGCAGCCAGGCTTAACCTCCCGAATCCACAGAATGTGCCCCTCCTCACCTATCACACATGTAAGACCCGAATTGCAGCCTGGTGCTTAGAAGTCTAGACTACGACTCCGGCCTTTTCACAAAGCGCTCCCCTCTACTCGATCCTTCCCCATGCTTAGCAAAGTACTACACTGCCACCCATCTATAAACTCTCGAGTTTCCCTTCGACCCCTGCTCACTGCCTCCATGCAGGGTTGTTCCCTCTTTCAATGACTTGTTCTGGTATTTAAATGTATTCATGAGCTGGTCAAAACGCACCTCTCAACCTGAAAGAATATCTTCTGCTATTCTCACTTGTGGTAAGATCACAAGTTAGGCTACTGTGTGTGGAATGGGTGGGCCATCGCCTACATGTAAGGGGTGTCCCTCTGGGCTTCCATCCCATCTCTAACTTCCTATGTTGGGTTTCTCGTAATGCCCCAAGAACCCCATGGGCTGCATGTCTGGTACCTCCTAGAGGCCTGAGACCCCATTGTGGCAAAGGGAAATATGATTAGAGTGTGCCTGCAAATCTGGGGCTCTGCAAATCACATTGTCATTAACAAGTGTCATTTGAGCGGATTGGGTCCTCTGATGTATTCCATATCTATGACAGTAATCACCACAGCTGTGCTGCTTTGGAAAATCTTTCGGCGTCTGCGTCCTGCGTTGATGAGGTCAATGCGCTGTCACGTCGATACGCTGTTGAGCCGACGTCACCGGATGTTATAAGTAGGACGCACGATGCCCGTAGCCTCAGTTCTGTTTTTTCGACGAACGTGTTTGCTTCAGAGATCTCGGCGCGCCTCGGTTCTACCGAATCCTGTTCTTTCGGTTCTTCAAACATTTTCGTTTGTGTATTGAAATGATGTCTTTGGCTTCTTCCACCCCGCGGTCAGGTTTTAAGAAGTTTCGGGTGTGCGGGTCCAAGATGTCGTTGACTGACACGCACGACGCTTGCCTCTGGTGCCTCGGGGAGAACCACGATACGGATGACTGTGTCGACTGCCAGTCGCTTAAGTCTAAGGCCTTGTGGGAGCGTAAGAAGAAGCTGTCAGTGGGTAAGGTGGCCAAGCCTCGGAAGTCGCGAACCACTGGACTTTCGATGGATGATTCAAGGGGCGACTCTCCGCATCATTGTCGTGAGTCTGGGGGGGTCTCGGTCCAGGAGTCGGTCTCGCCATTCCTCTGCCTCTTCGAGGCACTCACGGAAGCGCCGTCACAGGTCGCCTTCCTCATCCGAGGACTGCGCCCCTCGGCGGATTGCTTGTCCCAACAAGCATGCCACTCTGGAGGAATGGGATTCCTTCCGAAAGGAGATGATGGCGATTTTTCAATCGTAGGGCTCCGGTGGTCCGCGCCGTCGAAGGATGCCGGCCGTGACCATACTAGAGACACCTCTCGTACGCCTTTGAGGCTTGAGCAGTCATTGCGACCACCGGGCGCCTTCGAGGTCCCGGTCGGACAAGGATGGTCACTCTAGACATGCCCGTTCCAGGTCCCGGTCCTCGACGCCCTCGAGACCGTGTGAGCCTGTGAAGTCTTCGAGGAAGGCATCAACGCCTTCCGCGCCAAAGTCGTCGAGGGATTCTCTCAAGGCTCCGCCTCCGAGGAAGTCGTCAATGCCATCGGCGCCCAGGCTGTCGAAGGACACTCTCGGGGCTCTGCCCTCGAGGCCTGTGTCGACGCCTTCGAAGTTGTCTGCGCCTTGCTCGACGCCGATTCCCTCGATGCCTTTCGAGGCTACTTTGTCGGAGGTACCCCGTGGCACGGTGGAACCCCCCCCGAAAGGCTCTGGCCAAGGCTAAGAATGTCTTTGTCCCTTTTTCTGTGCCCTCTTTCCAACCTGTGGATTATATTTCTGAGGGGGATGAGGGATCTGAGGAAGGTTTGGTGCCTGAGGAGGTGTCTGACGAGATTTTGTCTGGTCACAGCCAGATTGAAAACCTGCGTCAGTCACTGCACGACGCCAGTGGTCTGGACACCTCCGGAGGTGGAGTTCTGTCGGCCTGAGCCTGGCACCCATGCCGAGTCCTCGTACCGGTGCCTTATGTCGAGGGTCACAGAATACTTGGGGTCGTCTGCGCCACCTGTGGATTTTCTGCAGGATGACCTGACGGACATCCTCAACCAAGGTCCTCCAACTTACCGGGTACTGCCATTCCATATGGCTTTGCAAAGAAGGGGGGGCTGCAGCTTGGACTGCTCCAGAGAGTCTCCCGGCAGTGAGCAAGTCTTTGCCCCGAAAATGACGCCCAGCCAGTAGTGACCCCTGCTACTTGACCACGCACACCACTCCGCAGAGTTTGGTGGTGCAGGCGGCCACGGCCCCAGCAAAGCAGGCGTCGTACCCTACCATCCCTCCTGATGGGGACGACAAGCGTTTTGATGGCAGGGCGAAGAAAGTGTTTTCTTCAGGGGGTATGGCTTTACAAGCAGCCAACTCCGTGTGTGCCTTGTCACGTTTCACGCACACTCTGTGGAACTGTATTTCCTTGGCGGCTGAACATATTCCCTAGGGGAGGAACGGGATGGTTTTCTTGCTATTGTATAGGATGGCAAGGATGCCATGTGTGAGGCCGTTCAGTCGGGTTTGGACATGGCAGATTGTGTCAGCCGGTCCATGGCGGCGAGCACCGTAATACGCAGGTTTGCGTGGTTGCGGAAGTCGGGGTTTGCTCCTGATGTGCAGGCCTCAACTCCTCAACATCCCTTTGATGGTAAACATCTTTTTGGCAGCAACGCTGACGACAGCCTTGAGAGGTTGCAGACCTCCAAAGCTGCAGCCTTTTCATCCTAGGGGACAGCAATGGAGGGGAGTTTCCTTTCGATATTACTCATCCTTTAGTAAATCGAGAGGAGCCGCAAGTCAAAGGGTCCACCGTAGGAGTGCCAGAAGTGGAAAACAGGGTACTCGAGGTGCCAACGCCGCTCAGGCAGTTGCCTCTTTGCCCTCAGGCACTGCCTCAGCCGCTTCAGCTCAGTCATGAGGCCATGTCCCATGGTTCGCCGGTTGGGGGAAGGCTGGCGCAGCATCTTGTAGTGTGGTGTGCCATTACTTCAGATGTATGGGTTCTGGAGATCATAGCCCATGGCTACTGTCTTCCTTTCTGGCAGAGGCCTCACGGCAATCCACCAGGGAATCTCTCTTTTGAAGAGTCCGGATCCGCTCCTTGCAGGAAATTCAATCCCTGCTGGAGAAAGGCACCATAGAACTGGTGCCTGTACCGGAGAGGAACAAGGAATGGTATTCCCCTTATTTTTTGATTTCGAACAAAGACTGGGGATTGAGACCCATCATGGACTTGCGCGGTTTGAACAAGCTCCTCAGGAAGGACAAGTTCAAGATGGTTACTCTTTCTCAAGTCCTCTAGGCCCTTCAACTTCAGGACTGGTTGGTGTCTCTCAACGCTTATTTTCATGTGCCGATTTCACTTTCCGGTCCTGCCGTTCGGATTGACCTCCGCCCCGAGGGTCTTCACCAAGCTCATGGTGGTGGTGGCAGCGTATCTCAGGAAAGTGGGGATTCACGTCTACCCCTACCTGGACGATTGGTTGATCAGGGCGCGCTCACCCAAGCAAGTCCTGGATCATCTGTCCGTCACCTGCCACTTCCTTCACAAGCTGGGCTTCTCCCTCAACTTAAAGAAGTCCCATTTGACGCCAACCCAGTGGCTCCAGTACATCGGAGCAGTGCTCGACACATCCCTGGGGCTGTGTTTCCCTCCCCAGGTGAGGGCTCTTCACATTCAGCAGATGGTGCACAAGTTTCAACTTGCCCAGACGCTCCCGGCGTTCGAGTTCTTGAGGTGGCTCGGCCTCATGGCATCCTTCATTCTTCTGGTGCCAGAGGCCAGGTTGCGGAGGAGATCTCTGCAATGGGCCCTCAAGCTCCAGTGGTCGCAGTCCTCCGGCAGGATGTCGGACCCCGTTCAGGTGCTGCCCTCGGTCGCCCAGGACCTTCGGTGGTGGGCCGTCGAAGGCAATCTGATGAGGGGGGCTCCATTTTGGCTGCCCTAGCTGGAGATGACGATCGTGACGGACGCATCCCTCACGGGATGGGGAGCTCATGCCAACGACTCCATATCAATCTGTTGGAGCTGCGGGCCGTCATGCTTGCCCTGAAGGCCTTTCTGCCGACTGTGCGAGGGAAGAATGTCCTGATTCTGACGGACAACACAGTGGACATGCACTACCTCAACAAAAGGGGGGGGGCAGGGTCACTTCCTCTGTGCAGCGAGGTGATGCAGCTTGGGTTCTGGGCCATCCAGCAGGAAGTTTCGATCTCGGCAGTTCATCTGGCCGGAGACGAAAATGAGACGGCGGGCGCTCTGAGCAGGCAGAGCGCGATCTCTCACGAGAGGGAGCTGGCTCAGGAGGTTCTCCTGGAGATCTTCGCCCTTTGGGGGACCCCTCAAGTGGATCTTTTCGCCTCCAGTGTCAACCGGAAGTGCGAAAGGTTCTGCTCGCGGGAATTTCCTCCAAAAGGAGCCTTAGGAGACGCGTTCATGGTTGAGTGGTCCTTCCCACAGCTGTACGCGTTTCCTCCAGTCCCTGTCATTCCGCAAGGGCTGCGGAGGTTACGGAGGTTCGGTTCCCGGATGATCCTCATTGCTCCGGCTTGGGCCCGGAGGACGTGGTACCCGGACCTTCTCGAATTGTCCATCTGCCCTCCACGTCGTCTTCCCTACCGAGACAATCTGCTCTCACGGGAGGGGGGGGGGGGGTCAGGTTCTCCATCAAGAGGTCAGGTCCCTCAACCTTCATGCTTGGCTTCTGAAAGGTTGAGGTACAAGGATTGGGACCTCCCTGAAGACGTGATGGAGGTGTTGCTTTCGGGCAGACGGCCGGCGACTAAGTCCCTGTACCGTTGCCGTTGGAGAAAGTTCTGCGACTGGTGCAGGGTTCAGAATGTGGATCCTTTTTCATGTGACATTCCTGTGCTTCTGTCTTTTTTGCTTTCGTTGGCCCACAGGGGCCTGCAAGTGGGTACTGTTAAAGGTTACCTGGCGGCGCTGTCTATATTTAAGCACTCGTCGGAGGAGTGTTCCTATTTCAAAATTCCTTTAATTTCTTAGTTTCTCAAAGGACTCACTAATGTGTTTCCGCCTTCACCTTTTCAGGTGCCTGGTTGGGAATTGAACCTTGTTCTGAAATTCCTTAAGGGTGCTCCGTTTGAGCCTTTACATTCTTGTCCTTTGAGGCTGTTAACCCTTAAAACTGTGTTTTTAGTTGCGGTCACTTCCTCTCGCAGAGTGAGTGAGTTGCAGGCACTTTCAGTTAAGCCACCTTTCACTGTGTTTCATAAGGACAGGGTTGTCCTTGGAGTTCGTCCTTCCTTTCTTCCGAAGGTCGTGTCGGAATTTCATTTAAGCCAGAAGCTTGTTCTTCCGGCATTTTATCCTCCTCCACATCCTGGTAAGGAAGAGGAGAGGCTCCATAGATTGGATCCTAGAAGAGCTTTATGTTTCTACATTTCACGCATGTCCCGGTTCAGAGTGGACGATCAGCTCTTTATTTGTCACGCTGGAAGGCGTTTGGCACAAGCTGTGACTAAGCAGACTTTGTCTAGATGGATTATCTTGGCAATTTCTGAACGTTACCGCCTGGCGGGTAAGGACCCTCCGGTAGGCTTACGGGCCCATTCTACTAGGGGTATGGCTGCCTCTACTGCCCAGCAGAGGGGTGTTCCTATTTGTAACATCTGCGAAGCAGCCCCAAGGGCTTCGGTCCATACTTTTGTAAGACACTACTCCCTAGATTCTATCCATGGGCAGGATCTGGCCTTTGGCAAGGCGGTCCTTTACTCTGCAATTTGATTGGGCATTCTAAATTCTTTTTCCCTCCTCCATACGTTGGTACTGCTTTGGGAGTCTGTCATAGATATGGAATACGCCAGAGGACCCAATCCCCTCGAAGAACAAGTTACTCTCGTACCTGGTAACGGTTTTTCGATGGGATGGTCTGACAACGTATTCCATATCGCTCCCTCCCTACCTGCCCCGCTACAGAATTTCTTATGCGATTGCAGCTTACGTTTCCGCAAGGCTTTCTGTGGTCATACTGGCAGTGGTTTGGTGCCACACGTTCTGGGGAAAAAACTACAACTGAGGCTACGGCCGTCGTGCGTCCTACTTATAACATCTGCTGACGTTGGCTCGACGGAGGCCCTCGAGGACGGCGTATCGACGCAGGACGCAGACGCCGAAAGATTTTCCGAAGCAGCACAGCTGTGGTGATTACTGTCATAGATATGGAGTACGTCGTCGGACCATCCCATCGAAAGAACGTTACCAAGTAAGAGAGTAACTTGTTCTTCTGCAGCGACTTCTAGGTCTGTGAGCACAGTTTATTTTGAGTGGTGTCAAAATATACCCTGCGCTAAACCGTGGGCACTCGCGGCCATTCGGGAGAAACGAGAGACCATACACAGCATGAATTAGTCAGCAGCATACCCCAATGGTACCATCATGCATAGAGTTGAGTGGCCAATGAGAAACTCCACCTGACGCCAAGATGGTGGCTGGCAATTAGGTAACCGTGTTGCCAATGGTCCGTACGCTGCGCAAGCCCAGATGGGAAAAATTAAAGTCTAGAGAGTTAGTCACCAAGCAAAATGCTGCTTCTAACCCGATCACAGCTGCCATGCATCTCAAAATTACATTGCCAATGATGATCTTGCTATATTATGAAAGGAGAACTAGCCACAGAGAAAATGTAGGACTTGGGAGATGGTTGGAGAGCATGGCGAGAGGTGATTGGCGTGACGAGAGGATGTGAGCGGTGGAAGAGGGAAGAGGTTGGATTGAAGGAAGGGAGAGACATTGAATTAATGTAGGAAGTGAAGCACAGAGAATGAGAGAGACCGAGTCGGGGGAAGACACAGGACGAGTGAGGGGGGGAGACACAGAGCAAGTGAAGGGGGAAAAACCAGGGAGGGTGAGGGGGAGACACCAGGGAGGGTGAGGGGGAGACACCAGGGAGGGTGAGGGGGAGACAACAGGGAGCGTGAGGGGGAGACATGGGCTCCTTTTTGGGATTTCTTTTTGGAGTTTGGCATTCCTCCACTTTTTAAGCAATTACATTTTAATGGAACACCACACAGAACCTTCTGTGCAGTGTTGTCAGTAGCTCCTAAAGCTACTCCTTAATTATTTCCTTGTTTCCCTGACTAACCCTTGCAGTTACCAGGGCATGGGAATACTTTTTATCCTTCCTACGTTTTCTTTTGGGAGAGCAGCACACACCACGTTATGCGAGGGGATACAGAGAGTCCCTTTTCTCGCCTCCCCATTAACATTTCGTTACTGTGACAGGCCCATCTGTTCAGGCTGGTGGCAGTGTACCTTCTACACAATACTTTCTTGTACTTTTTATCGCAGCACAGATAAGGTACACCATATACCACACCACATACCTAAAAACTTAGGCCTTGTTTTTGAATCCCTGACCAAGATGGCTTGTCCTTTCTGATCCCTTCTTCTACCATGCTAGGTGGGAGAGAGACCCTTTGTCTTTGCCGGGCTTCACATGGAATCCTGCAAAGGTTCCCTGAGGGCCTGGCAGACAGGCAGTGAGGGAGGTCCCCCTGCCTCTCGCCCTGCAGTGTGCCTGGTTGAAACCAGTTCAGACTGGGATGCTCGCTGTCCCCATTGAACAGCCACCCCCAATTTTTGAATGCTTCATGGGACATGATTGGTGGACTCGGCCAGTGTTCCTGGATAAATTCTGAGGCCCTGGAGAAGAAACCGAGAGTCCATCACTGGAACAAGAACATTCCCATGAGGCGGACAAATGATGTCGCCAGAACTTCCAATGACTGCCAGAGCCTGTTGAGTCACAGCTGCTGTCCGGACCTAATCAGTGCAATCGACTGGGAAGATCTGAAGAAGACTACCTCCTCCCATAGACTGTTGGGCCTAATCAGTCTTGAAACAAGCTACCATTTGTGCCCTTACCAGAAGAGCTGCGACCACCAGGGCCTGCAAACCTCAAATACCTGGGGCCCTGTGCTGCATCGCTACGCAACGTCTCTGGAAGCACGGTTTCGCCTGAAACTTTGTGGGCATCCTTCCAAGCTTGCACCAACTCGAGCCATCTCCAAAGAGCCCCCTCACCAGAGGCGAGGTGTGAGAAAATGAGTATAGTTGACCGCCATAACAGTCTGTCCGCCGAGCCTGCAAAAGGCACCAACAAGTAGTCACCTGGAAGAACCGCAGCTGGACGTTGGCCTGCACGAGTGCTGTCGCAAGATCCACCAAAGTCACCTTCTCCAAGTCATCAAGCCCGAAGAGCAGAAGACCGGATCTGATGTCGCCTCTGCTTGAACCGTCCTACAGCAACTTTTTCATTGCAAGGTACTGTTCATCCCTGGTACAACCTACCTGAGGCCTGCTTCTTTGATCCTGTAGTTCTGGGGGCTTCAGATATCTTGCTACCCCCCCCCCCAGGTTGGGGAGACAACCCTTTGTAAAACCTCCTGCCCTTGGACACTGGTGCTTGGGGCAACTACTCAGGAGGTCATCCAAACCTCCCTGCACACATTTGTAACCACCAATTTACTTACCTGCAACTCAAGGGGATCCCACCTGGACCCTGGTACTCTGAATACTGTGTTTTGCTTCTTCCCGCCATTGTCTAGCCAGCCTTCAACCCCTGGTGGATCAGTGGCCCATCTGAACGTTGAGGGACTCCTACTAGATGGGGGTGACTATTAAGACAGAATTGGGTTGAAGTTATGAAAAGTACATTTTTTTAAATTAAAATGTTTTTAGTACACATGGTACTTTTACATTATGTCACAAATAAAATTCCATTTTCAATACCACAACAAAGAAAGAAGAAGAAGAAAAAAGAAAATACACACACTACAAATTCAGGAACTAAGCAATTAAATCATCTAAAACGATTACAGCCCTTCTTAGTACCAATTAATGGGTAAAACATTGTCAGTCCAGCACTGCATTCAAGGATTGCCATGGGTACAATGAGCCTTTTCCTATGCCCTTAGTACTACAGATAAGCAGGGGGTTTTGTAAATTATCCCCGGCACCCCCTGAAGTAAGTTGCCCCAAATATCTCAACCTCAGCATGTACTGCCTTTATCACCTCCTCCAATCCCTCAAAAGTTAGAATCAGGAATTTCACCAATGCCAATGTGAGAGAGAGATGAGAATAAAAAGTTATTAAGAGTTTGGATATATGTTTCAGATTGGTTTATTATGCGATTTGTTACCGTCCAAGCTACAAAGGGTATTGCAAGTGAGCGTATACTGTATATATGTTGATTACAAGTACTTACCTGAACTTAGAATTGCAACAGTAAACCTTAGAGTATAGAGGTGTCTATCTGTTATATAACTCCTTAGTGTGTAAGTGTTTTCGTGAACCAGGGTATGCTCTGAGGTCTTTGTACCTAACTACAGCCCTCCTCCCTCCTTAGACTAAGCCTGGCTGCTCGCCACTCTACCATACCCTTGGGTAATTCAGGCTGATCCTAAAATGTGTAGCCCTGTTCACTCATGGTGGGCTTTAGTGACTTTTGTAAAAACAAAAACTAACATAAAGGAAGTAATGAAAGAGAAAATTGTTGTAGATGGAAAGGAGACAGAAGGCTTTTGCGAGGCAGATGATGAAGAGGTGGGGAGCCCACAGTATAGTATGGAGGAGTAGAAAAGGAATGAGGTGGGGAAGAAGGTGAGGTGTACAAGCAATTGGAAGAGGGTAGATAAGACCTTAAGGGGGATGGCAGGGGTGTGAGTCTTGGTACAGCTCTAAGTTAAGAGTGGGATTTCTTGAGACCAAACATAAGGGGAAAAGGCTAATAATAATAATTCTTTAATGTGATATAGTATGGAAAATAAATTCATACTTTACACATATATCAATAGACATAAAAAATGAAAATTATACATATAAAATCATACATCTAGACTCGTCCTACTAATGTGTAACACCAAATGCACAGCAAATCTATAGTCTAAAATCCAAACAAGAGGGGAGGGAATTGGGGTAAAGGGTCAGAATAATCATAATTGCTGAAATAGGCTTCATATTGTTCAAGGTTAGTATTTGGACAGCTATGTCAAGTATAAGTGTCTCTACGACTCGTTACCCAAAAGTCAATGGTGGAGTTTGCTCATTTTTCCATTACATATTCTATCTGTTGCCAGACGTTATACAGGGCTATGAAAAGATGCATGTTCGATGTATTAGTACAATAACGCCAGCACATAATTTTGGGTATTGATAATGGATCATGCACAAATTCTCCCAGATAGCGGACAATAGTCTTCTTGATTGCTCTGCATTGCGTTAATACATGTCTTGTCGTCTCCAGACATACAGGAGATTTGCACACTCGGCAAGTTCGTTCTGCTGCAGGTATGTTTTCCCTTACACCTATTCTGGATAGGTTGGGCAGTTGTTCCAGTCTGAATAAGATGATGAAACGGTGGAGTCTTCTAGTAGGACATAGGAGAAGATAGTCCTGAGGTTTCATGAACTTGTATATTCTGTAGGGCACAAAGTGGTAGGATTTGAGGGATTCCAAGTGGGCAAAGTTCTCTAACCAATCCCATAGGTCTATCTTTTTCCTCAAGGCATTTAGCATATCTTTGGTGACAGTTGCCTCTCTGTATATCCAGCCAATTTCGTTGAGAAATTTACCCATATCTTTGTATAGAGATGCAGTGGTAGATTTTTTGTCTAATTCCTGATGGAGTGTCCCTAATAGGGCGTTAGGGGAACCACTTGTCATTTTGAGGTAGAAACCAGCTCTTTTTTTAAGTACCATAGCCCTGAGTGAGGGAAGACCCAGCTCCAGTCTTATCAAGGCCATAGGCACCCCCGGTGGTAGTCCCAGCATACGTCGCCAGAACTTTCCTTCCAGTACTTGTAACCATGCCAAATTCATCGTCAGCAGTGACTCAAGGCCATAAATGACCATTGGTGCGAATACTTGCATGTAGAGATGGCGAGTTCCCCACAGAGTGAAGCCCCCTTGCTTGTTGGTGAAGGATGCTATAAGCGAGATCACTTGGAGAGCCCTGCTGTTCCTATCCTGTTTGCAGAGTGTGTAATCACCTAAGGGCTCAATCTCCACTCCGAGGTAGCGATAAGAAGGGGCATACCCAATTATCTGTTCATGTACTATCAGATTCACACGCGTTGTTCTTTTCTTGGTGAATCTTAATACATTGGTCTTCTGCAAGTTAATGGTCAAGCCATTGAGCTTGGCATATTCCCAGAGGATATGTGCAGAACGTCTGAGACCGCCAATAGTATTGTCTAGTACTACCAGATCGTCTGCATATGCCAAGACCACGCATTTTTCTCCACCAAGTTAGGAGGACAATTATTTGCCTCCGCAAGTGTCGCAGGAATATCATGTACATACAGATTAAATATGAGGGGGGCTGTTACGCAGCCTTGCTTCACCCCTCTATTTTGGGTAATCTTCTGGGTAGAGTGCCCCTCCGAATTAAGTCGTAGGCTCACCATGGTATCTCGATGAAGTAGTTTGAGAAAGTATAACAGACCTATGGGGCAACCCAATGCTTCTAGTTTATTCCAAAGCCTGGCTCTAGGGATTGAATCAAAAGCTGCCTTGAAATCAATAAATAGAGCATATAATGGAGGCTGATCCTTGCTGAGTGCTCTCGTGCGTAGAATATCCATTACTAGAAGATTATGTGCAGTCGAGAACTCCCGTCTGAAGCCACATTGAAATCTGCAGAGTATTTGCTTGTCTTCCACCCATTTATGCAGTTCGCTGAGTAGCAGGGAAGCAAAAAGTTTGCCCGACACATCCAGCATCGATAGTAGTCTATAGTTGTTAGGGTCAGTGCGGTTACCTTTTTTGTGCACTGGGATCAGGATCGCCGTTTGCCAGGTTCGAGGGATTTCTCCCCCTGCAAAAACCTTGTTGAAGAGTACAGAGAATAGTTCTGCCCAGAAAGCCGGGTTGTTTTTTACCACCACGTTTGCTAGCCCATTAGGGCCGGGAGCTCTGGAGGACTTGAGAGTCACAATTTTGTTGGATATTGCCTCCAGAGAAATATCGAATAATTGGGACATTGGAGGTTTTTCCATGGTCCAATTTGCCGACCCCTCTTCTTCCATATTACGGTCTAGAAGACATTTTTCCCAGTCTTCCTTGTTTATTGGGTTAGTTGTTGTGCCTTTGACCTTGGTTCTATTCTCATTTAGTAACGCCCATATGCTTCTCGAATTTCTGGAGCAGATAGTTTTGACCAAACGTTGGTAGCCAATATTCTTCTCTATCGCTTTGATACCTCTCACCTCTGACCTATAACAGTTTCTGATTGTTCTTATTTTCTGTTGATGTCGAATTACCGTGATGTTCTGATCTTTTAGGCTGCGTATCTTTCTTCTCATTTCTCTTTTAGCATCTCTGATTTTCCCATTAAAGGGAAGGGGCACTTTTCCCTCTTGTGTAACATAAATCTTTTCGGTTGCTGCATGAAGGCCTGAGAATTTGGATATCCACTCTTCAATTTCGTTGGCGGTCATAGTGTGAAAGTCTCGTCCATTATCCTCCAGGGCGCCCTTTAATGATTCTGAAGCCGCTCTGATCTTCTTTTCAGACCAGACTATTCTGGTTCCTGTGCAGTTAGCTGCAATACTTCCAATGTTTATCTTGGGAGTGTCAGGCACCTGAGTCCTGAATGAGCACAGTACTGCCGCATGATCGCTCCAGCTGTTGGGCTTTACCCGCATATCAGCCACTCTTGTCTGCATAAGGGGGCACATGAATACATAGTCCAGAGTACTCCAAGAAGAACCGTTGGTCCAAGTGTGTGTCCCCGGGCTATCACTCATGGTGCGGCCGTTAATCATAGCCAAGTCCCAGGCCTCAAATAATTGCAACCAGCCCAGGCCTTCCTTTTCTCTTTTCCCATGGGTCATCTTGCATCTAGTACTCAGGGCAGGATTGGTAGATATGCTAGTTTTATCTTCCATATGACAGTTAAAGTCCCCCACTACCATCACTGCGGTGTTGTTTAATCCTAGTAACCAGGACGACATTAGATCTTGTATAGCTTCTTGCAAGGACTCTCTTATACCTGCACCAGGAGGGTTGTAGAGGTTAATAAGCAGTAGCTTACCCCTTCCCTCTTCTTGAGGGTACATCACTTCTACTGCCAGTAAATGGTCCTCCGCTCCGCAACGGATTTTCTGTGACCTCAAGGTATTAGAGATTCCCGTAAGGAGACCCCCAAAAGGGCGTCCTATACTTCCCCTCTGTGCCAGTGATTGATGAACAACATATCCATCCAAGAGAAGGGGTTCCCGAGCCCAAGTCTCTTGTAAGCAGATGAAGGTATGTTGGAGCAAAAGATCAGACGAACCCTCTGCCCTCAATAGGTGGGAGAAGCCTCTTCAATTCCAGGATAGCAATGATAGGCTTCAGTGCTTATGCACCAACTGCGGTAGTGACTCCAGTAAGGCCTTGATTGCCTGTTGTACTTCTGCTAATAGTGGATTCTCCTCTGTCATCTGACTGGGGGCATTCTCAGCGTTCACTATTTCAATAGGGGTTACTGGGATTGCTGACAGGTCTTTCTCTTGTAGATCCACATCTATAGCAATGTCTACTGCTTTCAGCTCTTCCTTATGTTCTCTTAAGAGTGATGCAGTGTTCAAGAACACACAGTGGAGGGCGGAGACGTTGGGATTCGGGCCCGTTAAAGGCTCGATGAATAAGAAATCCTCTGATTTTAATACACGAAGCTGAGGTATATGGTATAGCCTAGTCAATAACTCCGATCGTGCCAGCCAGGAGTGGCTGTCCCTAGGATATAAGTTCTTTATAAGGCAGATACGATTCATGTGGCTGCCCAAGGCCTCCTTCGTTTTCTCTACGAGTAAAGGTTCTGATGGTTCTCTTACTGGGGTCTCAGGCAGCGTTATCATACTTAGTTCGCATTCTATTTCAGTGATCTCTCCAGTAGTAAGGTCAGGCTCCTCCTCATTTTGTTTCTCTTTGGGTTTCAACCAATCTTCCAAAGGGCCTTTTTTCCCTGCCATCCTCGCAGCTGCTGTCATCATCCTTTTCCGGGCTTTTTTGGATCGGGTTTCGATCACGGGGCCATTACTCCCCGTATGAGGCACCAGGCCTACTTTGGGAGGCTTATTTTTGCGAGCCTTTTTTGCCAGTCTTTGCTGTTTCCGTGTAAGCGGGGCCTGTAAACTATCATTCTGCTCCCCATCTATTTCCTCAACGGGGACTTCTTCATTCGAGATATTAGGCTCCGGTTCCTCCATACCCACACTCGCCTCTCTCTCATCTGTCTTTTCTTCCATCTCCTTGGCAATTTGTAGAGCCTCTACTAAATTTTCTTCCACGTCCTCTTTCGGTGAGTTCTTCATTTCTAATGCCAAAGCAATGGCATCGGAGTTTGCCAAGATGCGGCCTGTCATCTGCAGTAGTATTTTTAGGGCAAATTGGAGGGCCCCCACCGACGTTTGTAGCTCAGCAAGTTGAATAGGACCGGCTACCGATCCCTTATCCCCCATAGTCTCCTCGTCCGGCTCGTCCTCCATCGAGACCATTACCAAATTTGGGGAGGCGGAAAGGCGTTCACGGTAACCTGCCGCGTTCTGCTCCTCCATTGTACTGTTGCTGCTGTTGTCATTCTGGGTCGGGGTGCCACTAGAGATGGTCTGTGGGGTAAGTGGTTGCATTCCCCTCTGTATTGTGAGGCACAGGTCCAAGAGAGAGTTGTTGTCAATGTCGTCATAATTTGAGGAGTTGATAGACTGGCTTACTCTGGACACTTGAGCCTGCTCCTCATTCAGCGCAGGTTCTTCATCTATTATGGTAGAGTTTATCTTAGGGGGTGGATTCACCGGGAAAAACTCTGTGATGGCACCATACACTACTGGGAGCACATATTTAGTGTTCTTCCTGCATGTGGACCCTTTTTTTCGGCTCCATGGGCTCTTTCTGGGCTTTTGCTTGTGCCTTGTTCCTTAAGTTATAGATTGAGTGCAAGGGTCTTTTCCCCCGCTGCATGCCTAATATGCAGGCCCTTCCACCCCAATGGTCACTTCATTTACTTATACCTTGCTAAGCTCACTGCTAAACTCAATGCCTCAACACTGCCTAAACCTTTCGCCGGAGGTGTAAGTTCCAGTGTTGTGCACTGAGTACTGCAAAGGCTTCTTTGAGCTTTTCTTTACTCGTAGCCCTCTTTCTTCCCCCGGATTTCACCAATTCCTTAGCTAGGAGGTTGTCCCCGCGCCAGGGGAAAATCACTGTGCTCACGGGCCACAGTTTACGCGGGTCGCCCTGCCGAGCGCTAAAACGCTCACCCGCTTCGTCTGAGTACCCGGTGCCGTGTTCCCAGTGCTCACTGGCACTGCGCGGGCTACAGCCGTCCCAGCCCTCCTTATGGTACACTAACTCGTGAGTCCGCGCTGCCCAGGGACCAAGGCAGCCCACAGTACTTACTTGTCCCACGGTGTCTTACGGTGTACCCACGGACCACGTATCCGTCCGCCCCTCAGAGCACAGATTCACATGGCTCGCTTGCTCACACGCTCGCCTCGTCTCGCCTCGTTTGCTTAGAGGAAGGGACCCACACAAGTGTCAAGCCGCACCTCTTCCTCTGCCACTTCCACGTCTCTGAGGCCGCTTCCGACAAAATGCTCTCTCTTTAGTTCGTGATCTAGGCTAAAGTACCCTCGGGTTCAACTGAATATGCAATGTGGCCAATCCCTGTTGGGTGACGAAAGGGTGCCTGGCGGTGGTGCCTGGTAATGGAGTGCAGGAGAGTGAACTGAAGTGCCGGAGGACCACTGCGCCACGCAAAACAAAAAGGCAAAAAAAGTGTTATGAGCACTATAAGACCCCAGACTGTGACTATTTGAATCACATGGGACGTGGTCCTGTGCTAATGGAAAAGGAAGGAATGAGCATGGCCGTCCTAAAGGAATGTAAGCATTCATTTCGGTGCCAGATTGATTGCTATACTATTTCCAGTGTCATGACTGTGTCTTCAGCCAAACCTAATCACTTTTATGATCAGAATAAAACCAGTAGTGAACTTAGTTAGCTTCGAATTTCAAGTCATCTGTTGATTCCTCAACTGGACCTCCTCATTCCACCCCCACCCGTACCAACTCACTCGGATCCCATCCCCTTCGCCTCTTTCATTCTCCAGCCTCAAAACCACTGGCACTCCCTACCCAGACCTTGGGTGCATCCCACACACACAAGTTTCAAGTCTGCACTAAAAGAGAACCTCTGTTTTGATGGGGTGCCAGAGTTATGCATGGGTATCCCTCATCCTCCCTGGCCCTCCTTGGCCACCAAACTGTCTCTCAACCGCATCTAATGTACATTGCTTAATTCTACACTGTACATCAGTCTTGTGTCCAGACACACTCCCTTCTTCCCAACCTTCTTGGAAACCTGCCCTGCAGCAGCATCTTTTTGAAGCATGCTACCTTTACTTATTTTAAGGGAAGGCTTGGTATCATCAATGAAGATCGACACAAATGAGACACAGTTCAAGGGTGTTCATTGAATTTTAAAGGGTTGGTTGAACGCTTATCTAATCCTAAATCTAAGGATGGGAGCAAGGTACAACCATCAAATAATAAGGCAGTCGAGTCTGTCAAAATACAAGGGCCTATACAAAACCTATTGCCAATCCTTACTTCGAAATACAAATTTGTGTGGGTGTGTCGGTGCGTGGGTGGGTGGGAGGGAGGGAGGGAGGGACAGAGGGAGAGAGAGAGAGGTGTGTGCAGCTGGTGTAGTTGTTGGATGATAGCTGCTTCTTAGCGATAGGTCTGGTGCTGAGGAAATCAGTTGGATGTGTTCAGTCTGGTTGATGGACACCCAGACTGGGTTCTGGCTGCGTTAGGCCTGAGGAACGCCTAAGCTAGCCGGAATGTGCTTCAGCTTGCTGTGTTTTATTAGGGTGATGAGGTGATCATGGAGTTGTGCTGTCCAGGAAGGCTCTAAAATCAAACCATGCTGGGTCTGAAGGTTTGGATATAAATCTGAGTAAAAGGCATCAAACTGTTTATTCATTGGTTCAGTAGAAGTGTAGATCCCGCCGATCTGCCCCCAGAGATTCACCTATAGTATGGAGAATGTGAGAAGAAGGGACTTATCACCCCTGCTCAAAAAAGGTTTGTCTAATTTAGTAAGTAGTTTGTCTGTTCGGACCGTTTGTATTCATGCGTGACCATGGGCATCTAGAAGTGCTTCCATTGAAGTTCCTTCTGAAATAAATCAACACATCTGTCTGGATTCTCATTGCACAGCTTCATGACATAATACTGGGCTGGGCTGCAGGTAGGGTGGTTTGGGGACAAACGTGTAAGAGCCTGGATGGTGGTATATCCAATCATTTAGTATTTTGATGACAGCGGGGGTGGGCAGGGTTTGATATAAGGTGTTCCAGTGGGTGTATTTTACTCCCTATTTTGTAGGTTTGGAGTCTATGGGCCTCATTACGAGAATGGAGGAAATGAAAAAAGGAAGGCGGAATGCAAATACCGGCAACGTTAACGGGTCTGGGGCATTACGACCCGACAACCCGCCAATACCGCCTCCGCCCGTACCGTGCCCCTTCATACCGGCTTGCCCGCGTACACGCACCCCTTCGCAGAGGAAATACCGGGATGCCGGTAATAGGAGGACATTGCAACTCACACAGGCATGCAATTACCGGCATCCCAAAGGAAGTAATTGGGGCCTGCACAATGGCGGCCATACAGGAATTGCGGACCACCCGTTAACAGCAATCTGCAATCAAGGCTACTTCCACAGGTGCACACAATCGCCACAGGTGGAGTCAATGGAGCCTGTCCCAGTGTAAAAGGAGTACACCCACACACCACACCCCTTCCTACACCAAAATGATACCACTAGCTGTTGCAATCATGGGGCTGGAGGACATGCCTATACTGCTACAACTACACCAACAACAGCAACTACAACAACTAAAGCCACAGCAACAGGCAGCACAGAGGAGACGCAGGAGGAGGAGGTGGTTGAGACAGGGCCACCAATTGCCATCAGTGCAACCAGTAGTACCTCATAGGCAGCCACCAATCTCTCGCATCAGACCCAGTCCATTCATTCTAACCCCTGAGCAGATCCACACCCTGTACCGGTTGGACCGGGACACCATCACCACCATAGTGGACATGATGCACAGCGACATAGTCAGCCTCATAGAAATACGCACTGCCATCCCCCCGCTAATAAAAGTGGTGTCTGTGCTCCACTTCATGGCCACAGGCACCTACCAGCACAAAGTGGGCCAGCTGCATGGCATTTCACAACCACTATTTTCACGCATG
The DNA here is from genome assembly GCF_040938575.1 of Ambystoma mexicanum. NCBI lineage: Eukaryota > Metazoa > Chordata > Amphibia > Caudata > Ambystomatidae > Ambystoma > Ambystoma mexicanum. The sequence goes on along the minus strand of NC_090936.1, from coordinate 96,706,831 downwards.
CTGACCCAAGTGCTGGATGCCCTCCTGATGCACGCTAGCACCCACATATCCCTACCACGGACTGCCCAGGAGATGGCCGACACCAAAGTAGGCTTCCATGCACTGGCAGGAATGCCCAATTGTGTTGGTGCCCTCGAATGCACCCATGTAGAATTGGTAGTCCCCCATGCCGTAGAGGCGGTGTACCGCAATCGCAAGCAATACTACTCCATCAATATGCAGATGTTATATGACTCCAGCAAGATCATCACACATTGCTGCGCCCGATATCCCGGATCGACACATGATGCCATGGTGCTGCGTAACTCCACGCTACCCCTTCACATGGAGCGACATACTGGACCACTTGCCTGACTGCTTGGTGAGTTGCCTGACTGGCCCATGGCAGTGAATCGGGGTTGTGATGTGTTGTGATGCATACTCCACCTGAGTGGGAATGGGGGGATGCATACTCCACCTGGGTGGGAATGGCTGGTGAGTGGAGAATGCACGCAGAGCTAAACACTCCTGACCTGAACCTCCCAACCCGAACATTACACATCACTGGCACACATTGGACCAGTGCCGTATATCAATGACAACATGTAAGACGCACAACCTGGCCACCATGGGTATGTCAAGCAATGCATGACTGAACATGATTGAAACTGTGCCAATGTCGCTAGTCTGACCATGCACAGTGTAGTATACACAGCAAAAATGTGAGGCAAACATTGTCCTGCAACCACAGTACATCCACATCAGCATGCAAGAATTGACCCTGCATCATCTGTACAACGCCATCCAGACTACCACACCATATTGCAGTATAGAATGCATCTAAATAATATTTGTGCATACGTACAGGGACATGTGCATGTCGACAGCAAATAGCTGCGGCCATGGCTGTGAATCCTGAAGGTGGCAGCTCAGAGTGACTCACATAGACCTATTTGTATTCGCTTGCAGGTGATGGAGGATATCCCTTGAAGCCGTGGCTACTTACCCCTGTGCGGAACCCGCAGAACAGGCATGAAGAGGAGTACAATCGTGTTCATACCCGTACCCGTGTTGTGATTGAGCAGACCTTTGGCCTGCTGAAGGCGCGGTTCCGCTGCCTAAGAAGGTCTGGTGGAGCACTCATTTATAGGCCTGAGAAGGTGGCAAAGATCACGATGGCCTGTGTCATAATGCACAACGTGCGTCCGGAAAAATGTACCACTGCCACCTGACATTGACATGCATGCACCGGGTGAGGATTATGAGGATGAAGATGGAGGAGAAGCAGCACCCCTGCCAGTACGTGATGCACAAGATGGCCGTGCAGTACGCCAATCACTGATTGGCGAATACTTCTAACCCACAGGGATGTCGATGGATATGTGTCGGTGACAAATTGTACACTGGGTCCATGTGGACATGCACATAGGGAATGTGGGGAGGTGGGCACTGTGCACTGCCATGAATTAAAAGGATACACACAAAATTAACAATGTCCAGGCATTGAATGATTTTTCTCACAACAGGTTTATTTATATCAACTACAGAAATGTGCTACCCCCTCCCACAACACCAAAACTACCCATAACCCCCAATGAAGTCCCAAAACCCCCCAATGAAATCCCCCTAATACACCCATTCACCACCAACACCGTCTGACCCACTCCCATTGTTCTCCCACACTATTTTCTTGATTTCTTGTTGTCCGGGGGCAGCATTTCTGAGTGCCTCGCACTCCGTCTTGTTGGACGCACAGGGCTGGAGGGTGCAGAGGAAGCGGGTGTGGAGGATGGGGGTGTGGTGGATGCGGTGGAAGCCGTGGTCATTTGCACAGCTGGTGCGGGTTGTGCCTGCTGCATATGCAGGATACAGGTGAGGACCTGCGTGACGGCCCCCAGACTGTTTCGCATCATCAGCGCTGAGGCATTGACGGCAGCTGTATTCGCCGCTATCGCCTGTGCTATCTCACGCCTAGTGTCCTCCCCCTCCGCAACATATTGTCGGACGAGGTCCAACATTGAGTCCTGTCTAGCCTCCACCCTTGCTAGCCGTGCCTCAAGGTTGGTGGTGGGAGCAGCAGTGGTTGAGGGTGCTGCCACCGGGCCTGCATTTGCAGTGCTGTCCTCGGGGAGGGTGCTGAGGTCCGAGTCGTGTAGTAAATGATATGCACTGCTGCTGGTGGGTGAGGGCTTAGTGTGGTGTTGGGGGGGGGGGTGGACACGGGGCTTGGGGAGTGTGGACATGCCACAAGGGTTAGTCCATCCTCGTCCACATACTCCTCCACTAAAGTTTCAATGTCACTCAAGTGGCTGCTGCCTCGCCCACCGAACTTGTTGCTGCTGACATTGTGCCACTGGCCTCGCCTTCCACTGGTATTGCCAGCTCTGTGGTCCTGGTGTCAGGCGTTGATGTGGGGCCCTCATCTGCGGCCGTGGCCTGGGCACTCGGCCTGGGCTTCGGTGTGGCCTGCGAGGCTGCTACAGAGGTGGTCTTGCCTGTGGGAGTAGTCTTGTGCTGGGACGTGGATGCCCTTGTGGCTGTTTCCTCACTGGCATCCTCTCCAACGGTGCCTGGGGGGGTAGAAGAGATGCAGGGCATCAGTGATGGTTTTACATGCAAGATGCATTATATGGTGCTGTGGAGAATTTCATTTATCATGAATTCATATCTTACAGGTGTGTCACACAGGGTAGTATGAAGGGGCCATTTTGGCATGTGCCATGATATCTCAGTGCAGGAATGCTGCATGGCAGGTGGCATGCCGTTGTATTGGGCTTTGTGTGATGTATCACATGGGCACGGTCCGTGTGTGTTGGTAATGGGATTGGCACTCAGCATGCATTTCAGTGTGGCAAGGTTTGGGCCTCCATCTGGACAAGGATATGTTGATGTGTGTGTTGGGCCATGCATTGCCTTGCCTAGGTTCTCTTCCGCATCACTTGTGCTACGTCATGATTTTCCCCACGGGATCTGCAGAGTCACTCACTTCCATCTGCAGATGTTGCGGCACCCGTCTCCATCTCCCCTAATCCCTCGATTGACTCCATCTGTATGAAGGTACTGCGCGTCTCCTCCCAGCGTGTAAGTTTTGTGGGTGAGTGGGGACCCCCGCCTGTGGCCATGGCTTCCTTCCTATTGCTGGCCAGGATGTTCCGTACCCTGAGGCGGAGGTCATCCCACCTTTTTTTTTACAGTCCTTGACTGTCCGTGGGGTAGTGCCGACTGCCGAGACCTTGCGGGCTACCTCCTCCCAGATCTCCTTTTTATGTTGTTGCACCTCCGTTTTCAGGTTGTGCTGGTTGATCTCCTCAGCATGGGCAGCTAGGGTGTTCGCCAGCATGGTCAGTTCTTCGTCTGAAAAACGCTTTTTGCTCAGGCGGGGGTTCGATTTTCTGGTAGCCTTGGACATTTTCAATAGATGGGGCCTGGTCTCTCCTCTGTAACAGTGGTGGTTTGTGAGGATTGCAATGGATTGTGTTTTGAAAGATGGCCGCCGGCGCATTTCCCGTGCCGACGCAATGACGTTACTTCCCGGTCCGGTATTACGAGCCCGGTATTAGCATGATGTTATTGCCGGGTTGATATTAAGGGGTGCCTCCGAGGCGGTATCTGCGGGTCCCGTGATGGGGCTATCGGGGGGGGTTGGAGGACCTTTAGCGCCATGGCGGTATGGCCATTACCGGCATGGGGGTTTGCGCATGCTCTTAATCACCCGCTATTAGTGGCATCATACGAGCACGGACCCGCTAGTTCCTCCATGCCGGTAATGACCCCGTTTTTACCACGCTTCTTGTAATGAGGCCCTATGAATTTTCAGTGAGTAAAAAAAGTAATTCCCATTCCCAATAGGAGCAGGTTTTTAGGTGATCTGACGAATCTAGCAACATCGTCTCTGATTCCCTGGAGGGAAGCTTCTCTTACGTGGCTAGGGAAAGGCGAAAGCTACCTGACTCTGACCCTGGGGGTGGCTATCTGCAGGAGGACCACGTAGTGGAGGACAACTCCAGTGAGGCAGAACAATGCTGGATCCAAATAATCCTTCAGCTGTAATTCTTAAATACACCCATGAACCGTTACAACATTTCTGTATGGCTTATTGCAATGTAGATGGAGGATTCCCAGGTTCTCATAACGAACAACCTTATGTACCTTCCCCCTCCCTTTATAGTACTGAGACGAGGAAGAGGAATGGAGTAATGAGGATGACCAGAAGTGATAAACCAGTGCTACGTTGTAATCTTAGGAAAATGCTAACCAGTGTCGAGTAGTTTAAAACTGACACAGCACAAGAGGGGAGAGGAAGAGACTGCAGCTGAATCCGACTGTTCTGATGCTGGTTGGGACACCGAAGCAGAGCAGACTGCAGGACGCGACACAGAGGCTGGCTAGCATGGCGTGCTGAGAGAAGTATTCTGATGTCGGAATCGGCCGTTCCAGGCAGTGCGGCTTGACGCAGATAACAGGTCTGATGCGCTGTGCTGGACCGTAGTTGTGGCGTTGGAGCTCTGTGTGTGTGGGGCCTGTGTGCAGAGCACTGGACGCTGAGCTTCTTGGCTTGGGGGGGCCCCTCTCTATGTGCGAGCTGCTACTGGGCTGGGTTGCCATGCCGGGCTGGGTTGCTCTGCTGTTGTGGGGCCGTATGGAGTGGCGGCCAGAAGGTCTGGTGAGTTGCCGGCAGCTCTCCTGCAGGGTACCTGTTGAGTCCTGCCTACTTTTTCCTTCCTGGTGAGAGGCGCCATACCGCTGCTGCTTGTAAGTACTGTCATTGGAGATTTTTGCTTCTTGTAGAGCCTTGTATTACTTCTAGTGGGGCTTGTAATCTGTACCATTCTTAAATTTCCGTTTTGACATTGTCTTGACCAGACAGGGTACCTTATCTGAAATGGTAACTCCCCATAGAACTCTGTTAGCCGAGTTAAGAACTGGTAGTGCTCATAGGCGAAGGCGCCTCCCTAAAACTGAATTAAGCCCTCCCAAGGGTGAAACTAGAGGAGTCGCATCAGAAGAGGCTATCGGGCAGGATGAGGATTTGATGGACTCTTGCCAACGGGTGGCCGAGTTACCAACTGTCCTGGCCTCTAGTACTGAACTGCTATCTCAGGTGCCTGTTATGTCACCCTAGCTTTGTCCCGAGAGTGGTGAGATCAGAAGTTCTCCCCCGTCTGAAATCCAGTTTCAAATATGGGCCATTCTGCTGAGTTGGATTTACTTTCTACTCAATGGCAGCTATAGAAGGAATGTATTGCTGCTGATTTTTTTCAATGCCGAAACCATCATGATTTTTGCCTATGACTGGGCATGTTGGACCAAGTTGCTACCTTAGTAGGGCCTACTGTGGTAGACAACTCCTGTCAGATGGATACAGCTGGGCCGGCTGACATGGTTAATGCTAGCCGCAAAACCTCCATGCAGGTTTTGACTGTGCATTGATTGAGGATAAAACTGCCCACATTGATCCTCATGCTATGAATATCCTAAAGCCGTCGGTTTCTGAAAATATGATGCAGTGCTTTCCTATACCTATACCACCGCTTACTGGAACACTCACTGTTGGATATGTCATGGAAGTTTGTCTGCAGTAGGTACAGACCTGGGCCTGCCCCTTTTTTCTGCGGCCATTAGTACTGGGATTAAAAACAAAACTGGCCCCTTGGGGACTGCTTGCCTCAGTAAATCTGGAATGCCACATATTGGTGATGAGTCTGAGAAAGAACTAGCACTGGATCCTAGAAATCTTGTTATCACCAACGTCATGCTACCTTCCAGATCGGATCCGATAGAGGCCCTTAGAAACAAGGTGATGGCTTGGTTTTGTGGTAGAACTGGACCTGGGATTGTCAGAAGTTCTGATTTGAAATTCCTAGTCCGGATTAAGCTGGACAAAAGGTGTACGTAAACCAATAGAGACTGTGTAATCATCGGGTGCAGCAATAGTAATCTCCCTCTTTTTCTGGCAAATTGTAATAACTTAATTAACGTGCCCTCAGGCCTGAAACTGATTTTGGATCGCTGATAGGTTTTCTGTTCTATTGTTGTAGTTTACTTTTGTGTCTGCCTGTGCGCACTGATGCACATGGGCAAGTTGCGCAATATAAGAAATACAATACAAGTTTGCCGCTCTATTGTCACAAGCAGCTGGAGCCTCCAGAAGCAGAGGAAGGCAAAGCGGGTACCAAGCAGCCAACGGGACGCACTCCAGTCAGTGGGCCGAGTGCAGAGAAGACAAAGACCTGAGGAACGCTGAAACAGCCAGTGAAGACTGGTAAAACCAGGGAGAGTGAATGGGACACCGGGCGCTTCAAGGCAAATACTGCGTACCGATGACACTGCGAGAGAGCCTAAGCGAAGGAACTGAAATAATTGATACAAATGCAAGCATTGTTAAAGGGTCGGTGACCCAATACTTGAAAGACATTATTTCCTGGATAAAGGAGAGAGTGAATGGAGAACTTAAAAGCCCTTGCAGGATAGTGAACCAGGCAAACAGTGAGGGTGTCTGGGACCTGCACCCATGAGAGAACAGAAAAAGCCCTGGCAGGAAAGCAAACTAGGCAGTGTGCGAGTCTGGGACCCACACCCAAGTGCAACACCTTGGCAGGAGAGTAAATCGGGGGTAAGAGAAGCAAGAGAACTCTGGGTGTAGAAACTCCATCCTGAAATTGTGAAACGGTGATAACCAGTACAAAAGGGAAGAACATACCCCTTTTGAGGATAGTTAACAAAGTAGCAATACCCTGGCAGGAGGGTACACCAGGGTAGGGAAAAGGATTGAGAAAGCTCAGGGGTCAAAACCCATCCTTGAAATTGTGAAACAGTGACAATCAAATGGAGAAGGGGAGAACCATACCCCTTTAAAGCTAATGGAGATCCAGAGAATGAGAAATTGAATATATTTTAAAGAACGGTGTGTTGAAAGGACACTCAAGGGAAGAGCCTTTTCCCCTTGAACAAACTGGAACTGTGATAAAGTGACTCACTCACCAGAAGAAATCTAGGGGAAGGCAAGACCCCTTTCCGGTGGTGGATCTTTATTCCTTTTTTTCTGCACCTTTAAAACTGTGTTTGGAACTTTGAAAGAAAGCTTCAAACATATCGCTTACAGAAATCCCCAAGTTGCACGTTATATTGAGTTTAGTGTGAAAGGGTCAGTTCAGTTTTTTTTTTGGCACAGAACAGAGGACACTCTTTGGTTTAACATCCTGACACAGGCGTTCCTTCGTGTTGTTGAGGCAGGGAACCCCTCTTAGGATTAGGCATGGATAGGATTTCGAGGGGATTGGGTCCTCCGACGTATTCCATATCTATGACATGTAATCACCACAGCTGTGCTGCTTCGGAAACTTTTTTCGGCGTCCTGCGTCGATGACGTCGATGCGCCGTCGTCGAGGGCCTCCTCCGACGTCCGACGTCATCCGATGTGATAAGTAGGACGCACGACGCCCGTAGCCTCAGTTCCGTTTTTTCCGCGAACGTGTTGCTTCGTGATTCTCGGTTCACGCCTCGACTCTTTGGAGTTCTGTTCTTCTCGGTTCTTCGAACCTGTTCGTTTTGTGCAAATCCTTCGTGTGAAGATGTCTTCTACTTCGTCTTCGACCCCGCGTCCGGGTTTCAAGAAGTGCGGGGAGTGTGGGTCCAAGATGTCGGTGACGGACTCGCACGACGCCTGCCTCTGGTGCCTCGGGAAGGCCCACGACACGGATGACTATCGACTGCCAGTCGCTCACGTCCAAAGCCTTACGCGAACGTAAGAAGAAGTTGTCGGTAGGTCGGGTGTCCAAGCCCAGGAAGTCGAAGTCTGCGGGGCTTTCGACGGATGATTCGAGGGGTGACTCTCCGCGTCATCGTCGGAAGTCTCGTGGGTCTCCTTCTAGGAGTCGGTCTCGCCACTCCTCAGCCTCTTCGAGGCGTTCTCGAAGCGCCGACACCGGTCGTCTTCCAGGTCCTCCTCGGAGGTCTCTGCCCGGCAAGTCGCTTACCCCACCAGCTGTGCGACGCCGGAGGAATGGGCTTCCTTCGGGAAGAAAATGCTGGCGATTCTTGAGTCGCAGGGTACTAAGCCATCCGCGCCCCCGAGTGGGGTCGGTCGTGTGAGGTCGAGAGACACCGCTCGCATGAGTGGTCGGCACGAGTCACGGGAGAGGTCCCGTTCGGACAAGGAGACTCGTTCTCGCCGTACCCGTTCCAGGTCCCGGTCCTCGACGCGTTCGAGACCGTGTGCACCTGTGAAGTCTTCGAGGAAGACATCGACGTCTGAGGCGTCGAGGGCGTCGACAGGCTTTCTCGAGGCTCCGGCTTCGAGGAAGTCGTCGAGGCCGTCGACACTCGGGTCGTCGAGGGACACGCTCGGGGCTCCGGCCTCGAGGGCTGTGTCGACGCCGCCGATGCTGGAGGCGCTGCGTCTGACGTCGACGCCGATTTCCTCGGCGCCGATCCTCTCGGCGCCGATGCCGGTTCTCTCGACGCCGGCGCCGATTTGCTCGACGCCATCGACGCCTTTCGTGTCGGAGGTACCCCGTGGCACGGGAGAACCCCCTAGGAAGGCTCTGGTTAAGAGCAAGCACTCTCGGGTGCCTTCTTTTCGCCACCTGGACTATATTTCAGAGGCGGATGAGGATTCTGATGGCCTGGTTCCTAGTCAGGTTCCAGATGAAATTGTCTCGGGCCATAGTCAGTTTGACGATTTGAGACAGTCACTGCATGATGCCAGTGGACTGGACACCTCTCCGGAGGTGGAGTTTTGTAGGCCTGAGCCTGGCTCTCATGCCGATTCCTCGTACCGGCGCCTTATGGCTAGGGTTTCTGAGTACTTGGGATGGTCTGCTCCCCCAGGGGAGTTTGTGCAGGATGATCTGACGGACATCCTTGATGTTGGTCCCCCAACTGACCCGGTACTGCCGTTCCATATGGCTTTACAGAGAAGGGTGGCGGCGGCTTGGACTGCTCCAGAGAGTCTTCCGGCGGTGGGCAGATCCTTGTCGCGAAAATACCGTCCAGCCAGTAGCGACCCCTGCTACTTGACCAGGCACCCCACTCCGGAGAGTTTGGTGGTGCAGGCGGCCACGGCCCCGGCAAAGCAGGCGTCGTACCCTACCATCCCTCCTGATAGGGACGACAAACGTTTTGATGGCTGGGCGAAGAAAGTGTTTTCTTCTGGTGGTATGGCGCTTCAGGCGGCCAACTCCATTTGTGCCTTGTCTCGTTTCACACACACTCTGTGGAACTGTGTTGCGTTGGCGGCTGAACATATTCCCGAAGGGGACGAACGGGATGGTTTCCTTGCTATGGTCCAGGATGGTAAGGATGCCATGTGTGAGTCCGTTCAGTCGGGTTTGGATTTAGCTGAATGCGTCAGTAGGTCCATGGCGGCGAGCACCGTGATACGCAGGTTTGCGTGGTTGCGGAAGTCGGGGTTTGCTCCTGATGTGCAGTCCCGGCTCCTCAACATGCCCTTTGACGGTGAACACCTTTTTGGCAGCAAGGCTGACGAGAGCCTTGAGAGGTTGCAGACCTCAAAAGCTGCAGCAAAGTCGTTGGGCGCTGCAGTTCGCCAACCTCCGCCTTTTCGTCCTAGGGGACAGCAGTGGAGGGGTGGTTCCTTTCACTATTACTCATCCTTCAGTAAAGCGAGAGGAGCTGGCAGTCAAAGAGGCCATCGCAGGGGTACCAGAGGTGGACGACAGGGTACCCGTGGTGCCAAGGCCGCTCGGGCAGTTGCCTCTTTGCCCTCAGGTAACGCCGCAGCCGCTCCCACTCAGTCGTGAGGCCATGTCCCATGGTTCGCCGGTTGGGGGAAGGCTGGCGCAGCATCTTGTAGAGTGGCAAGCCATTACTTCAGATGTGTGGGTTCTGGAGATCATAACCCACGGCTACTGTCTTCCCTTTCGGCACAGGCCTCGCGACAATCCACCGGGGAACCTCTCTTTGCAGAGTCCGGATCCGCTCCTTGCGCAGGAAATTCAAGCCCTGCTGGAGAAAGGCGCCATAGAACTGGTGCCTGTAGCGGAGAGGAACAAGGGATGGTATTCCCCTTATTTTTTGATTTCGAAGAAAGACGGGGGATTGAGACCCATCATGGACTTGCGCGGTTTGAACAAACTCCTCAGGAAGGACAAGTTCAAGATGGTTACTCTCTCTCAAGTCCTCCAGGCCCTTCAGCTTCAGGACTGGTTGGTGTCACTCGACCTCAAGGATGCTTACTTCCATGTGCCGATCCATCCCAAGCACAAGAAGTACCTGAGGTTCGCGGTTGGCGACTCGCACTTTCAGTTTCGGGTCCTGCCGTTCGGATTGACCTCCGCCCCGAGGGTTTTCACCAAGCTCATGGTGGTGGTGGCAGCGCATCTCAGGCAAGGGGGGATTCACGTCTACCCCTACCTGGACGATTGGTTGATCAGGGGGAGCTCTCCCGAGCAAGTCCTGGATCATCTGTCCGTCACCTGCCGCTCCCTTCACAGGCTGGGCTTCTCCCTCAATTTAAAGAAGTCCCATTTGACGCCAACACAGCGGCTCCAGTACATCGGAGCGGTGCTCGACACTTCCCTGGGGCAGTGTTTTCCTCCCCAGGTGAGGGCTCTTCACATTCAGCAGATGGTGCACAAGTTTCAGCATGCCCAGACGCTCCCTGCGTTCGAGTTCTTGAGGTTGCTCGGCCTCATGGCATCCTGCATTCTTCTGGTGCCAGAGGCTCGCCTGCGGATGAGATCTTTGCAGTGGGCACTCAAGACGCAATGGTCGCAGTCCTCCGGCAGGATGTCGGACCCGGTTCAGGTGCCGCCCTCGGTCGCCCGGGATCTTCTGTGGTGGGCCGTCGAAGGCAACTTGATGAAGGGGGCTCCATTTTGGCTTCCCTGGCCGGAGGTGACGATCGTGACGGATGCATCCCTCACGGGATGGGGAGCTCATGCCAACGGGCTGACAGTCAGCGGTCGTTGGTCTCCGTCGGAATCCAGACTCCATATCAATCTTTTGGAGCTGAGGGCCATCAGGCTAGCCCTGAAGGCTTTTCTGCCGACTGTGCGAGGAAAGAGTGTCCTGATCCTGACAGACAATACAGTGGCCATGCACTACCTCAACAAAAAGGGGGGGGCAGGGTCACTTCCTCTGTGCAGGGAGGCGATGCAGCTCGAGTTCTGGGCCATCCAGCAGGAAGTTTCGATCTCGGCAGTTCATCTGGCCGGAGACGAGAACGTGACGGCGGACGCTCTGAGCAGGCAGAGCGCAATCTCTCACGAGTGGGAGGTGGCTCAGGAGATTCTCCTGGAGATCTTCGCCCTTTGGGGGACCCCTCAAGTGGATCTGTTCGCCTCCAGTGTCAACCGGAAGTGCGAAAGGTTTTGCTCGCGGGAATTTCCTCCAAAAGGAGCCTTAGGAGACGCGTTCGTGGTGGAGTGGTCATTCCCGCTGCTGTACGCGTTTCCTCCAGTCCCCGTCATCCCGCAAGTGCTGCAGAGGTTACGGAAGTTCGGTTCCCGGATGATCCTCATTGCCCCGGCGTGGGCTCGGAGGACGTGGTACCCGGACCTTCTCGACTTATCCATCTGCCCTCCACGCCGTCTTCCCTACCGAGACGATCTGCTCTCACGGGAGGGGGGTCAGGTTCTCCATCCAGAGGTCAGATCCCTCAACCTTCAAGCTTGGCTTATGAAAGGTTGAGGTATAAGGATTGGGACCTCCCTGAGGACGTGATGGAGGTGTTGCTTTCGGCCCGAAGGCCAGCAACAAAGTCTCTGTACCGTTGCCGTTGGCGTAAGTTCTGCGACTGGTGCAGAGTTCAGAATGTGGATCCTTTTGCATGTGACATCCCCATGGTTCTGTCCTTTTTACTTTCTTTGGCCCACAGGGGCTTGCAAGTGGGTACCGTTAAAGGTTACCTGGCGGCGCTGTCCATCTTTAAGCGCTCGTCTGAAGAGTGTTCTTACTTTAAAATCCCTTTGATTTCACAGTTTCTGAAAGGGCTCACTAATGTGTTCCCTCCGTCACCTTTCCTGGTGCCCGGTTGGGATTTAAACCTTGTTCTTAAGTTTCTTATGGGTGCTCCGTTTGAGCCTTTACATTCTTGCCCTTTGAGGCTGTCAACTCTGAAAACTGTGTTTTTAGTTGCGGTTACTTCCGCTCGCAGAGTGAGTGAGTTACAGGCACTTTCAGTTAAGCCTCCCTTCACTGTATTTCACAAGGACAGGGTTGTCCTTAGAGTTCGTCCTTCTTTTCTTCCGAAGGTAGTGACGGAATTTCATTTGGCCCAGAAGGTTGTTCTTCCGGCATTCTATCCTCCTCCGCATCCTGGTAAGGAAAAAGAGAGGCTCCATAGGCTTGATCCTAGGAGAGCTTTAAGCTTTTATGTTTCACGCATGTCCCGGGTCAGAGTGGACGATCAACTCTTTATTGGTTACGCTGGAAAGCATTTGGGGCAAGCTGTGACGAAACAGACTTTGTCTCGCTGGATTATTTTGGCCATCTCGGAGTGCTACCGCTTGGCGGGTAAGGACCCACCGGCTGGCTTGCGGGCCCATTCTACCAGGGGTATGGCTGCGTCTACTGCCCTGCAGAGGGGTGTTCCTATTCGCAACATCTGTGATGCAGCCACCTGGGCTTCAGTACATACATTTGTACGTCACTATTCCCTCGATTCCATCCGAGCACAGGATCTGGCCTTTGGCAAGGCGGTCCTTTGCTCTGCTATTTGATTGGCTATTCTAAATCTTGATTCTAAATTCTTTCCCTCCTCCTTGCTCTGGTACTGCTTTGGGAGTCTGTCATAGATATGGAATACGTCGGAGGACCCAATCCCCTCGAAGAACAAGTTACTTTCTTACCTGGTAACGTTCTTTCGATGGGATGGTCCGACGACGTATTCCATATCGCTCCCGCCCTGCCTTCCCCGCTGCAGAATTTCTTTTGCGATTGCAGCTTACGTTCCGCAAGGCTTTGTGTCTGACTGGCAGTTGACTAGTGTCACACGTTCTGGGGGAAAAAACTACAACTGAGGCTACGGGCGTCGTGCGTCCTACTTATCATATCGGATGACGTCGGAGGAGGCCCTCGACGACGGCGCATCGACGTCATCGACGCAGGACGCAGACGCCGAAAAAAGTTTCCGAAGCAGCACAGCAGTGGTGATTACATGTCATAGATATGGAATACGTCGTCGGACCATCCCATCGAAAGAACGTTACCAGGTAAGAAAGTAACTTGTTCTTCTCCCAACCCCTCTTATTATTTTGTAATAAATAAGTCTGTAACCAACACTTAACATGCCTCTGTGTCCGAGTCTTAGTCTTGATCCCTTACAGCGAGTACAAGTTTATTTTAACTCTAAAACAGCTAAATTCGGTTATCTTTGCAGCTAATAATTCCTGCAAATGAAAAGTTGCATTTTTAATGTGAAGTACCTCTTCTGCTCAGGCAGTAATATTATTAGAGCCCTTTACTATGGTAATGCTTTGCTGCTACCACTGATACGAACATGGCCGTGGAGCTCTGTGGGTGGAAACATGGCAGCAGGCACAATGTCCTCTCTTGCCTGTTTTTGTTGCAGTATTTTTACTTCCCATTTCTTTTTTTGGGGAATATTTGCCTGCTTTTAGGGAGTGAAAGTGGCCACGGCGTCTATTATTATCTGTAGGGCTGTTGTAGAATATCTGGGGGTATGACTAGTTGCAAAATGAATCCAAATAGAATTCTAGAGCACAGTGACAATATAGCTCCTTAAGGAACTTCCAGGGCATATGAAGTAAGTAGGCTCTACAAAGGCATCCTATTGGAGAAACCTTAATTTAAGTGGTTACATGGTGACATTCATCACAAATTGTGCTCTTGTACTTCTATGGGTCCGCCCATTTTCATAGGCCTATTAGGAGGGTCCAAGCAAGGTGTCACCATTTATTCTGTACAGTGCATTGCCTCTGCGTTGTCGTTTTACTTCAGATTGTCTCGAAGGCAGGTGGGCCATGTGTAGGGTTCACATCCTGCTGCGCTGGAGTTCCTTGTAATTTTCTGCAAGAGGAGCATGTGCAAGGTCGTTCTGGTGCAAGTAGGCTATGATCTTAAAAGGCCTATCAAACATACAGCAAGATTGGTTATACCACACAAGAATGACCACTGAGTTCTCCTGGTAGAATTTCAACTGCAAGCCTTGGAGGGGGTGAAACCTTACTGAAGTCTCTTCTTTGGCATGACACCCACAGTGAGTGATCATTGAGAAGCGATAAAACTGCATTGCTAATCTGGACGTGTCGCACTTGCTATAGGCTCTCCTGGTCAATTCTGTGTAACTTTTTTCAAGTACTTTTTGTATCGCTGCATATTAGTCGCTGATATTTTATAGGATAATCCTGCTCTGTAGGGGCCATTTTCTTCCTATGTTGGGGCATCTGTTTGTCGGTATACACATAATTTGCCTGTTTATGTAGTCCATATGTCCACAACAATTTGTTCAAAACCAAACTAAAATCCTACCCCTAAACTCAGAGCTACCCTCTTAACCTACCACTTCATCTGCCTTTTCACTAACATTTTTCCTACGCCTATAATCTGCCTCTTTCCCTCGCTTTCTCTGCCTCCACTCTAGCACTTCATCCATCATGGTCATATCCCTAAAACAGCTGGCCGTACGGCCTACCTTCACCTAAAAATGTCTAATGTTGGTTGTCCCTAATCTATGTATGGCCACTTATGTATTGTCCCCAGTGACTGTTCCATTTACTGCCCTCCACAACCTGGCCAAAATGTCCCTCAAACTCACCCCATTGTAAGAAGCTTACTGCTTCCCATCAAATATGATATCTTATCTATTGTACGTTCTTTTGTGATCAAAAGAGCATTGTTCCTCTCTGTATATAAAGAAATCTATCTCTGATGCTTGTGACTCTGCTTAAAATCACATGCTGTGCATATAGTCCGACATCTAGTGGTAATCGCACCGTATTGCATCTTTCTTTCGACGATCGAAAAGGAACGTTAACATGGGCGTGAATGTAACACTATCCCATATGTGACGTGTAGTGCACCCAAAATCCTTCACGCTTTGAATCCGGACTATAAACTGGAGCACCCCTTCTTGTGGGTTTCTACAATAAATGGAGCACACACCTTCTATCATAAATGCAGATTTCAAAGTAAGCATGGAGTGTACAATTTTCTTAACTAACCGTGTATATGCTTTTTTAAAGGTTAAAAGTATCATTGGAGCGTGAAAAGGAAGAGTTGGTAGAAGCGGAAATCATAAAAGATTCTCCAGATTCCCCCGAGCCGCCCAATAAAAAGCCTCTGGTGACAGTGGAAGAATTACCTCCAGTGGAAAAAGCAAAAGGTATGCAAACCATACAGGAAAATACTTTCTGAAAAATAGGGAAGGAATGGCCTCAGGCATCATTATTTTTGTAAAATGACCAAATGGGAAACCAAACTTTACATTTTTGTAATGTTAACATTATTTGAGCACTTCAGTCATACCAGAAACATGTAATAACTGCGAAATGTAGCACTTGTTCAATATTTGCATTACTATTTACACTTTATGTATAAAAGTAAACTCAATAATTAGTTGGACAAATGTTGGAAAACGAACTTGGCGAACCATACTGATTGCAGAAATACTCATGTGTTGGTCTGGCTAGAGAGAGCTTTAGCTGTATATTCGGGGCTCTGGTATGAAGGTATCTCCCCTGATGCAAATCGAGTGCATTGTGGTGAATGCTCTGTTAGAGCAGCAGCCATTATTTAGGCGCATGAGGAGCTGTCTAAGCTGGGGAAGGTATTTGTGAGTGATGCTTTTAGAAACCTGTTTTATTTCCCAGCGGCTTAGTATATTGTGTTTCAGTTTTGTGCTGCATTAACTTTTGTTTGATAATTATTTTGTGATTGTTGTTGTTGTGTGCATATTGGATTCGGAGCCTAGTTTATAAACCTTCACAATGCTCTCAGTCCATCAATGCTGCCTGCCATTCTATACATTGAGAAAAGATTGTCTACCGTGGAGATTTGGGAACCCAGAAGGGTAAGGGCGTTGCTAGTCTCATGTCACTACCAGTGTGAAAATGGGACATCCTGCTCTATTTGTTGTCGTAAAATGCTCAGGTTAAAACTATGAGAAATCAGTTTTATTGTATATTTGTTAATACTCCTGTAGTCCTACCTTCATCCTTAGCTTCCAGAAACCTTTCAGTGAAAGCGCATAGCTGTATCTGCAAGCCCTGCATGATTAGGAGCGAAAATGCATTTCAACAGCAACAGATGCTTGAACGATTAAACTTTATTGAAAGAATGCAAAATAGACAAAATACCATGAGGTGGTAGAGGTTAACAAAATATCAGTAACACCCTTAGGTGAATCTCATCTTCTTTGGCTTTCCTGGACACCTAGATTAAACAGGGGAAAGTCGGTTCCATTTAGCAATCGTTTAGGAAGGCCGGGCATGACGGACTGGTATGACCAGCGTTTTCCATAGCACATTAATGTTCACTTTCACTTGGCGGTAGAGATCTGCATCTCTATGAACATATAGGCTTCATGGCAAGTACTCCGACTGTCGGTCCTCTATCAGAATCAGATCAGACCTAATCGCTGTTCTTTTCATGCCAGTGTCTTGGAGGGCTGTTGCAAAGACTCCCTGCGCTCTTACCCAGATATGCAATTGAGCGTCTGCCTCTCCAGTGGTACATACTGTCCAGGCATCCTGTTCTGCTTCTACTTTGTCTTCTGGAAATACATCGCCCACGTATTTTGGGTCAGGGTCCTCTTCTGAAAGCTTGGGTCCCATCACCGAGGCCATGGATACGGGTCAACTGGCTTGATTTGTCGCTAGGGTTTTCCAACAGGCAAAACACTGGATTGGTTTGGGTCGTGTGACAGGACTTTTGAATTGGGAGGAGGGAGGCAGAATTAAGGATGACAGCGAAAAATAGAACTATGCAGTATAAACCATGAAAACGTTTAATATTTAGTGAATTGAGCATTAGACATGTTGCATTTTGCACTTTATCAAGAGATCAGAGACAGTGTGTGGTACAGAGACAGTGAACTGGTGGCCTAAGATTAGTGTTTAAACTTTAAACTAAGATAGCTGCTGGGGGCACTGCACACAAACCGGGAGCGGAGCCTGATGAAAGTTGCTCAAATTAGGCACTTAAACACGCTACCAGTCCTCATGCGATTGTGTGAGTAAACCCAAGGCTAAATAATTCTATTCGGTACTGGGTGAAGTGGTCCCCCAGTGCAAGATCTTGGAGGGGGCTCAGGGGGGGATCAGTGCAAGATCTTGGAGGGGACAGGTAATGGCAGAATAGCGCAATATCCATTGATGGCAGAATCCAGCCATACCAAGAAAGGCACGCGTTTGTTTCTTAGTGTTTAGGGATTTACAGGATAGAGAAATTGCGGGAAGAGAAGTGGTGTTTACCTTGCATGTCCCAGATAATGGACAAACATACTGCAGTTACAATGTGTCTGTTTGTTAGCTTTGTGACCACATAAAGCAGGCACAGTCAGTGAGCAAAGGGAGTGTGTTAGGGAATAGGGTGCTTGTGGCGGTTCAACCACATATTGGATAAGCATGGAACCATCCTTTAATGTAATGTTTAGGTTCTAATCAAGCATTTGGGAGAAAACGGTTGGGCTCTCCTTACATATCCGATGGGAGGTGTGCTGTACTTCAGCTGTGACCACAATAGGAAACGGCAAATATAAAGTGGAAATATGCACGCATGGGAATGCTAAAGAAAGCAGAGCGCAAATGGGCAACAATGAAATGCAAAGGGGACGGAGGAAAGTTGGTAAAACGGCAACATTATCCACATGTACATTTTGTACAAAATGGTAGTTATATTTGCCAGGTTTCTTGATGGGGGGTATTTCATGTGGTCTTAGCCTCAACAAGAATACCCTCTTATAAGAGGGAATCTATGACAGTTTTGTTGATATCCTCCTCCGCTTTCTTTGAACCCCAAGGTCCCTCTTCTCCCAATCCCTTTGAAAGTCATACATACATGTACCGCCGAACAGGCTGAGCTTAATTTGGGTGTAGTTGGAAGACTAAAGCTTTTTATGAACCGGACAAGCCCTTGCCACAGGCCACATAATCTCTTTGTAACTCTGGGTAGTCTTTCGCGTGGACTCAGAGTGGCAAAGGTAGCCATTGACAGATGGACTGTATCGTGCATTCCGAAAGTGTACAATTAGCATAGCCATCCTGTTTGTGAGCGATTATGTGCTCAGTACACAAGTTCTAAGTCCACAGCTGTCATGTTCCAAATACATGTGCCCATTACTGACACGTGAAGGGTGGCCATGTGTGTTTACGCCAATGTGTTTTGTAAGTTATAATCCCTGGATGTTTCTTCTGGCCAGGGGTTGTGATCTAACTTATTTTCTTGAAGCAAGCTGGCACATACTCACCTTTTTCCTAGGGATTTCTTTGTGTAATCAATCAGAAATTTGTTTTGGAATGAGGAAGATGTGGACGTACGAGGAGTCAAATCTAACCTTGATGGTGATGCAGGCGCTCTTAGTTTGCTGCTCTCCCTTCTTCAGTACTCCAATTCATCCATCCTCTTGTGTATTTCTTGGCACCTGCTGCCAGTTATATGGGGGGAGGGGCACTTTAAGATGCATGCATACTGGGGCAATTCGAAGTTCTGTCCCTGCATTGTGCAGTATCTTTAGAGCGACTTATTTCTCTAGCCCTGCAGCAGGCTCATGCTTCCTAACATGTTCTGATGTAGGGTAGCTGCAGACTAAGCACCTAACTTACCTTGAAGGTCATTGTATATGAGCCCTTTAAAGGAACATCGTTATTGTAGACATTTTAGAAGGCATATTAAGTCCACTTTCTATGTTGTTGTGGTTTTAATCAAGATTTGTTTTTACTGCTAGGGCCCATGTCTTTGCTGTCCCTATGGAGCAGCAGGATTAATACTGTCCACTCCAAGAAACACCAAGAGTTTGCTGGCCGCCTGAATTCTGTCAACAACAGAGCTGAGTTATATCAGAATCTGAAAGAAGAAAATGGGTATGTATTTTTTCAACATGTATCTTTAGTTAAGCCATCATGGTTACATTTGAGTGAAATGGGCATCAGTTAAAATACTCATTCCAAAAACAAAAAAGCCTGCACCACTTTTCCGTTGCCCAGGGAGCCAAACCTATCTAGTTCTTTGCGACGGTTTTCCTTGCAAAAGTGGTATAAGCCAAAGAAGACCTCCACCGTGGGATAAATCACCTGTTAATGCATCAAATGTTCCTCAAAGCTGGTTTTTCGTGTTATGCCTGCTTAATCTTTATGATCTGTCACTTTTTGTCCTCAGTCAAAATTAACTTTTTCTTTTATTTCGTGTTTGCAAAACTTACCTTTACATGCTAAAGTTATTTTTATTTTTTTTAAAATCCAGTCGCCACGGTGCATTTCATTTTGATATTTCACAGTAATTGACCGTAAATGAGAATAGATCAAAAATCCGAGCAGGAAGCAACGCCAAGCCCACCAATGGTAAGGATATACACCAGTGAAACAGCCAGTAGTTGTCCAACCAGGGACAACTACTGTTTTCCCAGCCGCCCAAGTAGCAGACATTCTGGCACCATTATTACAGTCCTACCCTCCTTCCTGGGCCACACTAAAGGCTCAGTACCACGCAAAGCAGCAGCTTCCCCAGTCAAATGCATGACCTTTATAAGGACTTTCCTTACCTAAGAAGGCCAAACTAGAACATAGCCAAAGAACAAGCGAAAACCTTGTGGCACAAACATTTTAGGGCACTAGCCACGGTTATTTATTTATTTATTTATTTTTATATTTGTATAGCGCACATACAGCTCTTGGGCATCGCGGCACTGTTACTTGTGAGCAGCTTAGTTCCAGATAGAAAAACATTTGCACGTGGGTTAGAAATACATTACATACAGTTGTAGAACATATATTGGAGCGTCCTAGACTTGTGGGAGTATATTGACCTTCGCTGGGGTGTGGTCTGTGCTTATCAGAAAAGCAGTGTTTTCACCGCTTTGCAGAATGCCAGATGTGAGTTTTCTCCAAGAAGGGGTGGTGGTAAGGCGTTCCACTGCAGAGCTGCGAGGTAAGGGAAACGTGTGCCTCCTGCTCTGGTTCTCTTGATTTTAGGTACTGTGAGCATGTTTGCATAGGGTGCTCTAGTCGGTCTTGTGGAGGAGATGGGGTGAATTCTTTCTGAAAGGATCGGGGGAGGCAGTTTGCTGGAGCCATACACGGTAAAAGTTAATGTCTGCACCAGAAAAAATGCATAACAGTCGAAATGTAACTGCTGCCACTAGTTTATCTTTAGGCACATATAAAAGTAACCAAACGTCCCATGTGTAAAAAGCTATGGGGACCCAAAAGTATCCGCGCTGCACTGTAAGGTGCTGTGTGCAATGTAAAAATACAAGAATGCAAAAGAGAAACAAAGTTTCCCAGTACTGATAGTCTGAAATATTGATCAGTTTCCCCATGACAAATTAGCAAATGGCAAGGGAAGTGAAGCTGAAGGCTTTACTTCCCTTCAAAAAGTCAGGAAGGGATCAAAAACGGAGCAAAAAGAATGGGATACACTCTATTGTTTTCTGCAGTGTATATTAGGTTTTCCGCACAAAGTCTGTGATTATATTGTGGCTTCCTATAAAAGAGAGATAGCCCCAATTATTTTATTTCACTTTTCTATTGAAGTCCTCAAGCTGCGCACCGTTATAGTGAGCTGCGTGCAGTCATCGCCGCTCTATTCGCGTTGCAGATCTTGCTAAGCACTCCCTATTTTCACGTGTTAAGTGTCCTGCATTGAGTCCAAAGTAGTGTTGTGGCTTCCAATGAGGGGAGATGATCCCAATTCCTATACTTCTCTACCCGGTATGAGGTTTTAAGTAGCGCACCGCTGTGTTGCACTGCAAGCAGCCACCGGCACTCTATTCACTCTGAAAGGCTCATAAGCATAGAAGGAGGGGGAGAGAAGCGCCATCATGGTTGGGCCACACAGCGTCGCTATTTTGCAGCAAAAGTACCTTCTATTCCGTTATATGCATCCAGTGAAGTCTCTGGATTCCACGCCCCTCCTGTCTCACAGCACTATTAGGCAGCTGTCACGGAGTCTCCGCACTTCAGGGGGTTGGCCGGGCAGGATTTATAACTCAGTTGCTGTTACTTTCTTTCCTCGCTTGGTCTGCCTCTTCACATATCATTGTACCATTCAAAGCCCCGTTCTGTCCCTCATGATATCGCGTAATTACGCTGCAGGCACCTCGCCCGTAGAGCCGCTGCGGATAGAAAAAAGCAAACCGCTGAAGAACGGCTGTATATATCGTCACTAGCGGCTGCCGTTAGTTTTCTGCTCAGTATCACATTAGCATGCTCTCTGATATCGATACGAGGCGTCTTGCACAGGAGTTTCAGAGATAAGCAGCCATCTTGCAGCTGCTAAACCGCGCCCCCTGGTATGTATTCTTTCTTAAACAATGTGCCACTCTGCAGGTGAATCTCTGCTTAATGTTTAACCTCATGATGGGATTTACTTGTGGACTGCTGCATCTGTGTTTTCTCAAGGTTAGTGTTCAGTGAGATCTCTGTGGTTGCCATCACTTGAACTAGGCCAGGTGAACTACATGTTAAGTAATGATTATTGGTATTTGTATAGTGCACACTGAACACTTGTTTGGCTTTGGATTACTGTTCACTTGTCTAGAGGGTTGTAGGGCACAGACTGGCTGTGTGGGGCAAGGGTGCATTGTTGAAATGTGTTTCGGATGTGAGGACCTGAGGTGCGTTCCAATCAGGATTCTAGATTCTTGTTACTGTATCTAGTGCACACCTGTCTATGCAGCAAAGTTGCTAAGTGCGTGATGGAGACCGCTGTGGTACTTGAACTTGACTGAACTTGACTGATCTTGCAGGGGTTGCTTGGCATGAGCTAGACTGAGTTCTTGACTAGCATGCCTGGTGACAAGAGTTGTGCATTGATTGTAGAGGTAGATTGCTGCTGATGGTAAGGCGTACAGGGCCTGCGCAACTTAGTCAGATTGTAACTGTTGAAACGCTGAATGTCTTTATCAGTACTTGAATGTCCGAGCATTTGTTTAACTGCTCTATTGAAATAAGTTATGTGCAGAAGGGTTGTCCATTGTACTAACATAGCTAAGAAAGAATGCACTCAGTGTCTTCTTGCACAGTACACCATCGGGAAGCTAGGGTACTTCATTCAGTAACACTGTAGCTAATTTATCACCACCATTATAAAGAGAGGGGAAAGGGCAACTGCTGGGAGGTCAAATTGCTATAAGGGTATATTAAGAGAATATCTGTGCCTAGGTATCCATTAGAAGAACAAAAAAAAGTAGCTTCCTTTTTTTCCTACCTCTTCAGTCCTTCCGAGGTTTCTAATAACTTACCTTATTTCCTTGTTCTTATACTATGCTGCGTATCCATGTCCTCTGTGGTACCGCAAACTGACAAGGTGTGGGGCTGGTGCGTGTGCAAAAAAACCTAATCCCTTTGACATCTGCTGCTTCCTGCTAGCAACACAAGCGGTCTGGAACCATTATTGGAGATATTTCAGGAGGAGATCAATCTGCAGAAAGACTGTCTCCATTGGGATATATTTTATTCCGATAAGCCATTCGTTATACAATTGGACCCACTCAGCTACTGTAATTGTGGCAGTTTGATGATCCGCCTTTATCGCTCAATTGCCGTCTCATTATAAAGGTCCTAAATTATGGTGCGTCCGTAGGAAGAGATTGCAATGTGTTCAGTCGGCGGACCAGAATACTGGACATCAAAAACGAAATTATTTTTTGCAGAGGAGTATTGGCACTCAGTATTTATAAACACTTGTGACAAAGGATTTGTGGGATATTCTCCTGTCACATAAAGGAGCACATCAAGGGTCGTCTTAAATGGAACACAGGTAAAGCCTCCCAACACTAATCTTGTCCAGTAAAGATTCTTGGTTTTATGTCTTTTGCATGCTTTTTGAAGGCCGCACAAAAAAAAGAGAGATTTATTTCGGTCGATTTTGTGCAGACTGCAAAAAGCCGGAAAAAGCACATAGGTACACAATACTAAAGGATGTCGGTTTCAATTTACTTTTGCCCCTTCCTCATTAAGTCTGAAACGCCCAGCCTTTGAATTAGACACATTATACACTGCACACACTCAAGTGCTCTACCCACCGACCAGCAATAAAGATATACATTGTGCTGTCTTTTGGGCTTACAAGAAGCAATCATTGGTTGGCTTTTTTAGATTTTTGCACACAGTGAGTAAGTACACTCTTGGAAACTGGGCTGCCTGAAGTATACAATTCTGCCCATGTATAATCACAGGAAAACAAAATCCCAGGTACATTCGGATTAGCTGTGTGAGTTAAAATACTCCCTACCTCTAACAGGTAGTACCCAACCCACTAGCAGACAAATATGAGAAGCAACTGTAGATGTGTGAAAGTATGAGTTGCTACGGGTGGTTTCGAGAGAAGCATGTTAAGCTTTTGTTAATTTTAGGAGAACAGAAAGAAACATGCTTTAGAAATGAATGTCTAAAGTGGCATTCAAATGCACTAATCTATTTTCCTCACGGTAGGCATGGCAAGCGATCAGTAAAAATTGGTGTAGTAAAGTAGGTGTAGTTATCTGGTTAGTACCGAGGGAAATGCTGGGTATGGCTTTTATCACTTGGCTCGAGATTCTGATATCCAGCTGAAAAGCTTCACTGATCGATAGCAGTTGCTAAGTAGCCTCCAGAAATGTACTGGGAAAAATAGCCACGCTGATTATTACTTCGCTATGCCAGTGTTTTAATGACAATGTTCATTTGCATTTTCAGTCATATGTTACCAAAAAGCGGTTTCCTTTTTACATAGTTAATGGATTGCACACCAAAAAAAACGGGAGCCTAATTAATGAATTCATATTTTATAACGCTCTTAATACCAGAGACCAGTCTTTAAGTGCAGGACCGGGATTCAAACCTGAGTTGCTCTGCATTGTCTTGCTTCCAAGGCAAAACAAGTTGCCCTGAGCTATCCTTCCGGCCGTAGAGCCTACATTTGTGAATTTGCAGGTCAGAAAAATGAGGGATGAGCACACTGCTACAATTGGTTACTTCTTGTATACCTATATTGGGAAATTACAGAGTGAAAATAGTATGCCATGCCGGCAGAGTAATCTTTGGCGTTCCGGATACACTTCAAAAACCTTTCTAAGAGATTTTGCCGGACCGTATTTAACCTTGCAAAATGTAAATCTTTAACCTGGAGGTTGCTTCCTGTATCATCTGTGCAGAGCACATTTCACACACATTAAAAATGAATGTAGGAATAACAAACAGTTCTCCCTTTTTGGTGCGCAATGATATTTTTTACTTTACACTTACTGAATTATTTTTGTATATTTGCAAAAAGGTCAAACAAATGTATAAAGTAATCGCTTTTTAAATTTTCTTTTAGGGTGGAAACCACAGAAAATGGAAAGGCCAGTAGACAATGAAAAATGTGTTGCAAAAATATTGTACAGAGAACATCTTGGTTGTGCTTCACTATATTTGTATAGGTACATTGTTTGAGATGGTTTTTACAGTTTTTGAATTCTTAGCAACCGTTAACTCTTTTAATAAATGTAATAATTCTAAAAGCATTGTTTAAATGAATTGCAATAAATTATGTTTTCACAACACTGACCTGCCTCATTAAGGAATACAAGATATGTTCTCCTTAGCCAATGTAAGATTGTAATGGCCATATAGGTAAATTGCTAAATCATATTTTAAATTAGTATACACACATTTCTTCCACAAGTGTGTTAAACGGGGAAGTGGCAATACACTCAAAAACCAAAAAGGGATACAGGCTACCCCTTCCTTTTCCACATATTATGTTCAATAAAACGATGGTTAAATAATCCACTGCTTCTAACCAGGAATCTGTTAAAAAATCATATTTAATCATAACCTTTATAAATTACATATTGTACCCAGAAAGCATTGACGAAAATGGATGCAACCCTTTGTCGACTCTCATGGACACCCCAGTGTGTTATTCTAAGAAAGACTCAGAAAGACCTGCCGTGCAGAGCGGCACCCGCGAGCAGAACTCGTAATGTGGTGGCATGGCAACAACGGTGCCGGTAGCACTACCGGTGCCGTGGTTGCCTTACCGCCACTATCGTAATGAGGCCCATTGCCACTATTTGCATAAGAATGTGAGAAATCTCCAACCCAATCAAAATGGCATTAATGGGGGTGCTAGATGGTTTGCCGGCCAGTAATGGCCCAGTACTGTGTCTTAACCCAAGCGCGGGCTATGGGAAATGACGGGCCAGAAAAACTCCCCTACATGACAATTCAGGCCATGAGAGCGACGTGCCGAAATCCAGGTTTTTAAAATATTTATTTTTAAGGTAAAATTAGTTTTTTCATAGTCTGGATGTACCACCATCTCAAGTGGGTGGCAAGGGGGAGGGGGTCGTAGTGCAGAGGGGTGCTGATGTGAGGGTACAAACCGGGGAGGGAAGGCACAAGGGAATGGCAACCTGCAGGCAAAGGGCTGGCATGCAGCATGGGCTTTGTATATTCAACGTGACTTGCCACCTGGTAGGCTGGCACTTCTACAACAGTTGCTAATTCCCTTTTCACCACAGTATAAATGCTGAACCCAGTGTGCCAAAAACGCCAAATAAATTGGCACCTAAACGTTGGGAAATATTTCAGTGAGACTCAGTCCTAGAACTAAACGGAGGATCGACCAAATCTGAATTCTCTTAACCCATAAATGCTTTGGACGATTAATACATTGATACTTTACCCCCACCCCCTCCCTTCATCCCCTAATGATCAGAGTCAGAGGCACATGCATGTGTTGTAGGCCTGATTTTGCTGACCTGTTGTCTTAATGGTGAAAGGACAGATCCTTACATTCTGCCCGACTAGTTTGTCCAAACATTGTACACCCTACTTTGGAAGGTAGAGTGTACCTAGAGACCATCTCACTACTATCCCTCTGTACACTACCAAGTTTTGCACTGATCCCCCATGGAGTAAAGACTAAGCTTTTTGTGATGGGCTGTGTCTGGTTTTAAAAAAAAAATAGTTTACTTGCTTTTTACTAACAGACACATCTAACATCTTGAATGGGGGGTTGGGGGTGTTGTGTCCAAATTATGAATCAATAGCATTCCATTAATAATTGGTTTTTAATGAGGACTGTTTTTCCAAGAGACATTTACAAAGTAACGCACTGTAACCAGGGAAATGCCACAAGTCAGCAGCAATGTGTACTGTGGATGGTGAAGCAGGTGGCACTTTCGGGCCGGGGGGATAAGCTAGGGGGACAAAACCTAGCGATGGGACAATGCAGGGGTATGTGAATGTTCTACTATCTGTATGTACACTGAAGGTAGTGGCAAGGGGTTCATTGGACAGGGCAGGTAGAGCCAACTTAAGTGTATGAATGCTAGTGATGC
This sequence comes from Ambystoma mexicanum, assembly GCF_040938575.1. NCBI lineage: Eukaryota > Metazoa > Chordata > Amphibia > Caudata > Ambystomatidae > Ambystoma > Ambystoma mexicanum. The sequence goes on along the minus strand of NC_090936.1, from coordinate 96,680,403 downwards.
TTGTGATCTCGGGCAGTGGGGGGTTAAGCGTTCCAGTGTTGAAGCCTGGAGGGACCAGGCTCTGAACAATATGCATGGGGGGCGCGAGGGACAAAGAAATTGTGGTGGGTGCTAGATCAAAGGGTAGAGCAGCAGAAAGAGGGTTGGGGGAGTAGATTTGAGGACCAGCAGCAGGAATATTGAGGGAGACTGGTTGTGCATAGAGAGCCAACAAACAGTGTGGGTTTGGGGGTGGGAGGGAGGAAGAGTAAGAGGGTAGCATGGAAGGTGATAATGATGTGCGTTGCAAAGTTAAAGATTTTGTTGAACAGGGCAAAGGAAGTAGGGCTTAAGGCCCACAAGGAGGCTTGAGCATCTAGTCCCCAAGTACTGCAGTAGAGATGAGGTTTTAATGAAATGCTAGGTGAGAAAGGGGTGCATCTCCCTGTAGTAGGTTTAGCCTGGCAGTAGTGGCAGTCAGGAGGATACAGTGTTTACACTTCAGATTTCTGCTAAAGACAATCCCAAGACTAAACCTTGCAGGAAGGTGCGATGTGGTCAGGGAGAAAGAGTATTTAGAAGGTGATGTGGGGGGACATAGTAGGGGGCATTCTAGGCAGGGATAATACAGTATTTCCATCTTCCAAGTATTTAACCGTAAGAAAGCAAAGTGGCATATGGCAGAGACAAGGTCATGGAGCCCAAAGGAGAGGTCCAGGTTCAAGACAGCAAAGAAGTAGATCCTAGTGTCATAGGCAAATGGGTAATAGGATATTCCAAAAGTGAGGGTGTTCACATTTTAGGAAAGAGAGAAGAAATAGAGCATGTTGGTCGCCATGGCTTGGATGGGAGAGTTTTCAAGGGTTCAAATGGAGAGAAGAGATTAGGTTGGTGAAGAGGACTTGGCTGCATCCAGTGCTGGAAAGACCTTTGGGGGCTAGGAATGTATGGTGTGGGTGGTTGCACCAGCAGCAAAAGTGTAGAGACAAGATGGGTTTTACCCTGTCTTATCTCAGGGGTGATACCATGTGTGGGCAGTATAGTGGAGTTCAAATTGGGAATTGAGTGCCACTACATTGCCACTACACACTGGTGAAATTGATGCACTTGAGGAGACAGGGTCAGGAATGGAGCCAGGTCAGGTTTGAGCTCATGCTTGGAAGTGAAAGGGTGGGTAGGACTCTCTGAGGAAGAGGAACAGACGTGTTAAAGTGTAGGAAGTGCGTCATCAGTTTGGTGCGATGGAGTGGGAGGATAAAATGGTGAGGCCGAGTTGCCTTGAACACAAATAGGTGATTTATGGAGTGAGGTCAGAAATAAGAGTAAAGTTAAAGTTGCAGAAGGGTGGTGATTTTCAGGTGATTGATGTCACCTGTGAGGTGATGGGGACATTTGTTTGAAGAGAGTACAAAAGTCGGCCATGGTCATGGACAAACTAGTTCAGGCAGTCTCGGGGGGAGGGGGGCCTTGCAAACTAGTAGGAAACTGAGAGGGATTTGGGTGTCTGTGGGTTTAAGGGAGACCATAAGAAGTTGGAGTGAGGGCAGGTAGGGGTTCATTCACAAGAGAGAGCGAAAAGGAGGAGTCTGAGAGGTGGGCGTCCATTGTTCCAGTATCATGGGGAGAATGCAGGTTTCAGTGACGCCCATGAATGCATTTTCGGAGTTGTGAAAGTTAAAGTACACACAATGAACTTGCCAAAGAAAGGAAGAGGGAGTCACTTTATTGCATTGGAGTGGAATGACCTCCAGCATGTCTTTCTAAACTAAAAGCAGCAACAAATCCACTCCAAATCTCAACATACACCTCACTCCAACAAATAATGGCAAATACTCATGAGCTTGTTATGATAAACATTCAAAAGTGTACTGGGTGCTTTGAAACAAAACAGATGTCCAACACTGGGGACTGAATGACCAATAACAGTTTCTGGGCTAACATTCAAATGTTATGTTATTGTGCATTTGTATAGTGCCTTAGAGACCATTGGCTTGATCTCAAAGCGCTGTGGGTTGAACGCCCTTGGGGACCAAAGTCTACGTCAGTTGAGAGGTAGGGTAGCATATAGTGCTTGGGTGCACTCGGTATGTGTGCAGCCAGTGCGGTTTGCGCGCAGGTAGCCGCATTCTAATGCTGGGTACAGTGCAGTGGTTGTGAGAGATCAGTGGAATGTGTGCAGCAAGGTAGTTGGCCTCCGAGTCTGCATTCTGGCGGCTGTAGGGGCTATGGAAGAGATTGTGTGTGCAACTAGGCTGATTTTATTTCATGGAGCATAGCTGTGTTCTTTTGTTTGTTGGTGTAAAATGGAGAGTGAGCATATCGGTAGGAGTGGGAGGCCCCTCTTCCTTGTTACTCTCCGAAACCTGATGAGCTGGCCCTGTCTGTCCAGGTGGTTCGCGGTAGTGGATCTCCGAGAGAGATTCTCTGGCTGGTGCGGAGTATTTTGTGTTTGCCCGGTCAGAGGGCCCTTGTTTCTGAGGCTTTGTTGTAGGTGTCGAAGGGCTCATTTTCCGTGTCCCTGGTCATAGTGTATGGCGGGTGGCTGGTAACTCCTGACAAGTTTGTGGTTACAGGTGTGGCACTCTATCGCAACAACGTTGTCCTATCGAGAACTGGGGTGCTAGAGAAGTGATTGGATGGAGGCCGTAGTGCATAAATCTCAGGACAGTCCAACCAAGCATAGTTGCTATAGCGCCTTGGGTGAGGCCATTCTTAGCCTTCTCCTCCTTCCTTGGTAGGCCAGGGTTGCCGGACTTGAGCATATACCGCCTTATGTACCTGATAGGTGACATGATCGGGCCCAATCGTAATGTTTGAAACAGTGCTATGAGGCTCTGCAGTACTGGCTCTGTGTGTTGATTCCCAGGTAGGCAGAGCTTGACACCGGGTTAACAGGAAACTGGGCCAAACGTAGTTGGCTGACAGGGGAGCCTTCAATGGTGGCTTTGCTTGTTAATTCCCACATGGGTAAAGTTTGACAAGGAGTCTGCGGATAGGTTTGTATGACAGTGGTTGGCATCTCCTGGAGTGATGGGGCCGTCCTTCCTTATTGGAAGATGATGATTAAGCTCAGTTATGGGTGCTGTTGAGCTCTAGTTTCCAGGTTGATATAATATATAGACAGACCTCTCCTGTTCTTAGAGCGTGGGGCATGTCTGGTCAGGTGACAGTTAGGTTTGGAGTCGTGGGCAATGGGATTGGGAGCGCTGAGGGGGGCACGGCCAACTTGTTGGCACAAGGGGGCGTCTGGGCCATTGTAGTCGAGCCAGGATGCAGAGAGCCAACAGCTACATAGCCCAGAGCCTGCTGGTATTTTGAACCGGCTTTTGTGGTCCGGCTGTTCTTACTTTTTGAGATGATGCCATTCTAGCCGAATTCTGACCATTGCTAGAGGGTTTGGGGGCCCTAGGCGGTCCCTTTCATGGTTTACGGAAAAGGTCAGGTTTTCAATGCTTTATGGAAGTCCACGTAGTCCTGGTTGTGTCGAATGTGGGGAGGCTGTGAGTTCTACAGTGTTGGTGCCAAGGTAGAGTAGGCGGACCCTCCAATCCTTGCTGAATTGGAGGCTGGTATCACCGAGCATGAGGGCTGTGCTTGACCTTAGGGCACGTTTTGGGAGGTAGGGCATAATCTTCTCTTGTAGGTATGCCGGCCCGGCCTTGTGCACTGCTCGTGGATGATGCATAGGATTTTGAAAGTGGCTCATTCGTCCGATAGGGAGCCAGTGAAGGGTGCGGAGAACATGTGAGATGCGATCCATTCTTCCCAGTGCAAGAAGGAGTCTGGCGGCCGCGTTTTGGACTCTTTGAAAACTATTCACTGAGCATCAGCCAGCCCATAAGACTGCTTTTCAAGTGGTCTCCCTACAAGGTGCATCTGGATTACAGTCAGGAAGGAATAGGGAAATGGCTGCCAGTAAACTGAGGCAAAGAGACACCGGACTGTTTCAGCCAGTTGCAAGGGCTAGGGTGGGGAGAGTAAAAAAGCCAGAAACAAACGAGGACTACACCACAAAGGCTGCATACACTAGATGCAGACCAGCTCAGTAAATGGAGTGGGAAGCAATACAAAATAAACCGCACAGAAAACCTAGCAAGGCCGAAAACAATTGCAAAGAACACACTAATCCCTCCTAATGGTCTCTACAAACCAATAGCCAACGTGTGTTTCCAGCTTGGCTCTTCCTCAGGGCTGGGCTTCAATTGATCAATAGCATAGAACATGAATTCTGTACATAATCACAAACAATCATAATACAATTGTATGGCAGACAAACGAAAAAGAGAAAAAAAATGTTCATGAATGATGGAGCTCTTGCTCAAGAGTCCTACATAAATACAGGACGCACATAACATTTTTGATTGCATTTAGAGTGACTGAAAGTGATAGCCTGAAAACCTTCAATAAATAATTGCTCTGAGTTTTGTGAAATACAAATGAGCGGTTTGAGTATACTCCTGGGACCAATTCCATGCTATCATCTCGTACCATATATTGATTGTGAAATGTTGGATGCAGTGTACAGGGGCAAGTGTTAATAAAGCAGAAGAGTAATGGTCCTAAGAATTCCCCCGAGGTCATGGATAGTGGCAAACTATGACTTACGTGCGCTAGTCTATCTGGGTGGTGAGCTAGTTGAATAATGAGAACCCCCCACATATATAGTTGGGTCATACCTGGATCCTTATTCCTGGTATTTTGAGAAACCTAGCCCTAAATAGAAAAGATTTTGCAGTTTAATGTTTGGAGCAATTTGATACTTGCGCATTGTTAGGCCAAAGTGGAATCTGGAGTTAAGGTGATTGAGATAAAGAGGTGTGGGAGGAGTGGGGGGTGGGGGGGGCTTTGTTTGCTCTGGAACAGAATCACCTCTGGTCAATTCTCTAGTTTTGTATACATTTTAGTGGGAGCTCATGGGAAAGCTCAAATCCTGACCCATTTTCTGAACCCCTAGAGATAAAAGCATATGCAGGTTGCGGCACCGTCTCCTATTCAAATCCAAAGCCTGCAGCTCCCGGCATTTCACGTCTTAAGCAGCATAGATAAGTTCCGAATCAACTAACAGCAAAGATGGACCACTCGTTTGATTGGGAGGCGTCCTGTAGTGATGGGTGCCATATTGAAATGGCATCAATATGTGTCTGTGACCACCCGATCAAAGGGATTCTTTACTGAGAACTGAGTCTTCTGATAACTGAAGCCAAAGTTATCATGAATTTTTCATATTATACTTATATTCATGCGTGATACTAAGTTCGCCTGATCTAGTAATATCGATATGGTAATATATTCCAATGCTGTATAAGGGGATCCAAGTTCATTTGTACAAATGAGTGAACTGAAGGTCCATAAATTATTTGAAAACAAGTTTGGATTTTGGGTCATATTCTGCTGAGCTGAGTGTTTACGACCAACGGACAGCAAAAAGGGATCACTCGCTTGGTTTAGTGTGGTCCTGGATTAATGAGCACCATATTGGAATGGCGTTTCCTCATATCTGGAATGCACTTTCATAAATAGTTTTAAATGAGCTGACTCTTGTAGTAACTATACAATGCCATGGTTATTATAAATACTAATAAATCATGATTTCAGTAATTCTTGATGGACATTGATAGTGTATACTGAGATATTTACTCTGGGAGTAAACGGTTAGTGGTGTGTGTGTGTGTGTGTAACAGAAGAATATGTGCCTTCCCTACTTTTATAGTAGCACTATTGTTGGAATGGAAAGGAGTCTGTCCCACCCCCACTAGGCGCTTTAGAGTGAGGCGAATCCCATAAGTAGCCGTGCGATGTACTAGGGGTAAAGGTCCGTGTAAGAAACCCGGCGCGGATACAATATCGCGGTAATTATAGCTGCATAGACTTAGTGCGCACATCTAAAGAGATACCATTTATTTTTGTTATGGAAGATACATGTAGACTTACATGGCTGCGCAGTAAAGGTAGGCCTGGCGGAGAAACCTGACCAGGCCCAAACGCTGAGGACAGATGAGCCTACGCTGCTAATTCTCACAGAAACGCCCCTTTGTCCCTTAACTATTGCAATTACTCATTATCGCAGAAAGGAATGTGCCCTGCAAGGCCATGAGACAGTGCTAGGCTCCTCACAGCACGTTCATCACAGCCAGGCCAACAGCAGACCTCTAACCCCACCCAACCCACCAGGAGTAATGGCACCCACCACTGATGCAGTCCAAGAACCGCTGTATTCCACAATTCTAAATGACCCCAGGCCACCAGCGATAAAAAACGATGGTCATAACAGATCTGAACATGCACAACCATTTCACCTCTTCCCATAAATACACCCTTTGTAGTACGAGGTACAGAGAGGGATACATTATAGATCAAAACGAGGGTGCAAGCCTTGGGTGCGATAGACTGAACACAGAATGTGTGGGTTAGCGTGATTGTGTGCCTCCCCTCCCCTGATGCCAGTTCCCGAGCCTCCCAGGTGCATGCCATAATGATGTCGTATCAGAATTAGTGTACAATAAGTAGTCTTGGAACAGCAACATGTGAAGAGTCTGACCTTCAGTCCCTGGAGAGATGAGCCCAGCTGACGCAGGTGAGAACAGGCCGACGGCAGAGACTGGAACCAATCGTAGCCTGGCATCCCCTATGGAGCAGGACCTTGTATGTGGTCTCACCAATCGGCTGTGCACGTTTTAGACCCTATGAATGACGTCCTTAATGACGCTGTGGACTCTTGTAATGTACTGTTTATGATGATTCAGGCAGAACGTTCTCAAGCAGCAGAGTCCTCTGCTGATACCTTTACCTTTTGTACAGTTAAACTTTGTTATCCTTGCAAGCAATCTCTTGGCCTTTTTCCCTAGAAGGTTGTATTATTTCTGGCGTGAGCGTAAACGGACTTGCCTTCATTATGTAATGAGAACCATTGTCCACCATGTTAAATTGGTGGGCTGTGGCCATGTATACGTGAATTCCTTTGCCACTGTATTGGTTGTGTGGGAGATTGTCAAGAATATGAACAGGAAATATGTCCCTACAGAGGGGTGAAAGATAATGTGTCCTAATAAAGTTTTGTGCATTTGCCTGGTTTATAACACGTGGTCGTGCTCTGCTATACTCGCAGCTCCCAGTGCAAAGTTAGATACACCAACAGTTGAAGCCAACAATGAGCAGAATTTGGCAACACTCCTATACTAAAGTCTGAGTTATCGGTCTTACATTTTGAGCAACATTCTATTGCTTTGATGTATGTAATCATAGAAGAAGACAATCTTAAAATGTTTAGACAGTTCAAACAATCCCAATTAACATATTTAACAGAGAACCCAAAGGGTTGAAGGCTGCATATAGCTTAGTGCTAGTACACAGTAAGTTCATATGCTCATATTCTTAAGCATTGTTCCAATTCAGATTCACAAAGTGTACCTATGAACAAGTAAAATACACTGCCACGAATTGCGAGAAAGCAATACATGTTGCCTGATCTCTAACATTAAGGATTGATGAATACATGTAATTCATGGTCTGTGTTTAGACCCTTTTTTAATTTGATTGTATTTAACATTTTTTTTTGTTTTTTTTTGTTGATGGCTTGCTTTTCAAAGAGGAGTCTTGCCTCTTTTTGTCTCACGGCACTGAGCCTGTTATCTAATTCCTCGGTTGAATTTCTTAACACCAAAGAATCTTATCTCATATATATCCTGACTCTGATGTTCCATAAACCAATGATTGGTTAATGGATTCTGAGTTTTCATGGCAGAGGTATTCACGTATCCTGAAACGCAGCTCATGTTTAGTGCTGCCTATGTGCACATTTTGCACACACAAATTATGCAGTATACAACATAGCTAGATTTACAATTCAGAAACCCTTGTACATGAATGATTTTATTGTTGTATACCACATGTTTGGTGGTCTTGTTCAAAGCAAAACTACAGAAAGTACACATTCCACATTTGAAAAACCCATAAGGTTTTGGTAGCCATGGGACTGGAATTCTATCGCTGGCATAGTTAAAAGTAAACTGGGACTAATAAAATTGCCCCCGTTTTGGGATTTGGTGAGACCCATGGTCGTTTTATCAGTGATGTAATTGAAGGTCTCTGTCTAGATTGAGAACATTACAGTATTTTAAAAAGTATGTTGTATTTCTCCTGATTTTGTCCAGAAAAGAGGTCACAAAGTGAACAAGCTGGTTTCTAGTTGTTCTTGGTTTTTGGTGTTAACATTTTTTTTGTCTGTTGCTTTTGCTCAAAGCATTGCTGCCTCTATGTTTTTGGAATGGTAACCCCTGGCCTTGAATCTGTCTTTGATAGTGTTGAACTCATTATCTAAGTCGTGTGTGTTGCTGCAAATACGTGTAGCGCGTAGCATTTCCCCTTTGGGTATGTTTTGAATTGCACTGCTCTTGCGTCCATTTTGTGCATGGAGAACAGAGTTAACATCACTCTGTTTCCTAAATGTTTTGATAACAATAAGGTTATCCAGCATGGGGCCTGGGATAGATTCACGTGCTTATGAATATTCCCCATCGTCAGGCTGGGTTTCCTCGGTAAAAGGAAAAACTGTTTCACTTTAAAACTGTTATTTCTCCTCTACACCAATCACTGTCCTCTGGGTCATACTATTTTTTTTTTTCACTGAATTCAGTGTTGGCTGTGTGCGTTTGGAAGCTGCCATTAGAGTGATTTAATCCCTCTGAGTGTACAGATTGATACTTTACGGCTTGACTGTGTGGATTTCTCCTTTGCAAACACGTTGATTGCTGCTTTGCTTGTTACAGTCTTGATCCCTACATCTGTGAAGGTGTGGCGATACTTTAGCGGACTATGACGCTTTTGTGAAGTAGTGGTCTCTCATTTGGCGAGAAACCAGCGAATTTGTCATCCTGTGACGCGCTTTGAAGTTTCACCATTTAAAGGCTCGGAGGTTCTTTCCTTCCTTTGCCTGTATAGAAGTTTGAATCTACCCTTTCAGCACGGTGTTGAAGAGATTAGTGGATGCTTTTTTTAAAAAAAATTCCCCTGAAGAATGTTCGCCCGAACTGGGCAGTGAAGAACAGAAACATGTTGGGATGGTTGTTGTTTTAGAGACACATTGAGATTTTTTTGTGTTATGTTATGTGATATCTTTTGTGTCATGCAAATAAGTGAACTTTGTATTTCATGTTTTAGTAACTGTTTTTTAGTGTTTAGTACACTGTGTTAGGTGAGGGTAGTGTTTTATGTTTAAATTCAGTTCGAATTATTTGAATAAAAATTTGTTATACACATTTTTTAATCAATCATAGCAGACGGTCCATTTTGTCAGGACTAGTGATGCCGGAAAACCTTAGAGTTCCTGTGTAAAGGGGGTTGGATGTAAGTAAAACAAGACGTGTTATCTTACTCTTTATTGTATTATACATATTGATATCCCTGTCAGTAGAGTAGGATGTTATTATAGGGACTGTTTATACCTATTTGAACATACTACTCTGGGTCATACTGCCACATCCACTGACAGTCCTCTCCCTAAGCCCTTCCCCTGGCAGCCATCTTCCGATTTTCACTGCACGCTTCAGTGTTGGGAGTTCCTGAGTTGCTCTCTGAGCTATTTGTATTTGTTTTTCAACGAGAAAAGTTCATTTTTTGTTGGAAAGAGCCTGTGCGCTCTTTCCTTCATCTGTTGACAGCGGGGACCCGTTGTCGGTGAAGTTCCGTGCCAGGATTCATCAAAGATTCTCGAAGACCAACTTCGGCCTACTTTGTGCCCTCCGACCATGACAGAGAAGGAGGGAAGGTCCCACTTCAGGCCCTGCACCAAATGTGGGCTACGGAATGTGTTTGTGGAGGACAAGCACCTACAATGCCTCTACTGCCTGCATCCGGCCATGAGGAGATGGAGTGTGAGATATGCCTCGGGTTCTCTAAGAAAACTACGAAGGACAGGCATAGTAGGCTGGCGGCATGGCTTAACACCAAGGCGTCTGACCTGTGCTCCGACCAGGACAGCCCAGTCCGACGAGCGGTCTTCTAAGTCCTTTGAGGGCGCCTCATCCGTGGGGGCCCAAGATAAGGCCAAGATACGCAAGTCCAAGTCCACCGGGTTCGCCGTGGAATCAGCTCCCAAAGTGGATAGGGCGTGATCAGCATCACCTTCCGCCTCCATTGCCAGCCTACCATCAAGTCCCTCTTCACAGAGGAAGTAATCTACCCTGGCCAAGCTATGGGAGAAATCTGAGAAGGTGCAGACAGAGGAGAAGGCCGCACAGCTCACGCAGGCTCAACCGGCACAGACAAAGACCTTGTTGGCGACTCCATCGACTGCTACTACTACCAAAGCAGCCAAGGGTGCTTATCCTACAAGAGTGTCTCCCACGGCACATAAGTGTCCCTGCCCCCATGGCGCGACACCACTGCAGAGTCTTTGGCAAGGTCTGCAGGTACGCCAGAAGGGGTGAAGAGACGGGCACAGGTCCCGGTTCAGAACCCTCAAGAAGGAAAAGGGGGGGCAAGGAGGCCCAGAAACAGCCCTCCCAGGTCGTCTCCCATTCCATGGAGGTCTCTTCCACGGACGACGAAGATCAGGAGTCCATGTATATGGTCCACGAGCATGATGACCAGGAGGATGACGACGGCGCAGAGCCTAGTTTCCCTGTTTTGCCTTCTGAGCTGAAGCACATTTTCTTGGATATTCTGGCGACTCTCCACACCTTGGTGTCAGAGATCCAGATGAGAATGCCTCGGGCAGCGTTACTTGTGGTCCCCGGTCAGCCTACCCAAAAGAAGAGGAAGTGTCATCTGACACCCCCAAATCAAATATCCTCGACAGTGTCAGGACACAACTCCCCCAGCAGACCCAGACACTGGTACGGGAATGGATATGGCCACAACGACGGATGACAACAAAGACATTGTCGCAGCGGACTGTGAGTCGCCACATTTGGATGCCTTGCATATGGTTTCCCCACCAGATGAGGTGGGTTTGTTCCAATCCATGATAGCCAGGGCCTCCGAGCTATTCCAGCTGGTGCCTGAGGAAACCAAAAAGGAGGGCTTCTTGTATAAAAGGCAAGATGCCAAGAGGAAGACTATAATGGCAGTGCCTTTTCTGGACGATATTTGGGAAGAGGGTGTAGCCCTCATGAAGAACCCTTGCACAGCTCCAGCCAAGCCGGATAGGCTGGTAAAGAAGTATAGGGTGCTGAACTCTGCACCCAAATGACTGAGGTCGCAACCATCGCCAGACTGTGGTGTCAGCAGCCGCGAGGAAACTGTAGACTAACCCGTCCTCGTCGTCTTCCGTCCCTCCGGACAGTGAGGGGAAAAGGATGGAAGCATTGGGGAAGAAAGTGATTTACACCTCAGCATCTACAATCAAGGTGACAAATGCACTGGCGATCCTAGCCCGGTACGACAGGGAGTTGTGGTACAAACTAGGACTGCTCCTGGAGTTCCTCCCCGACGATCGGACCACGCCATCACGGTGGCAGTGGATGTCGCAGACACAGGGTTGCGGCAGATGGGAAACGGTGTCTGCCTTCATCGACAGGGATAGATGAAGGCCCCTAATGTCAGGAGGTCCCAGCGAAGGTGCTGGACATGCCCTTCGATGGGGAAAATGTATTTGGAAAGGCCGTCGACGAGTCCCTCCAGGCCATCAAAGTGGATAAGCAGACAGCCTGCTCCCTCAGCACCCTCCAACAGCACCGCTCGTCGGCTTTGGGCTCCTCCAGGGAAAAATAGAGCAGGTCATCGAAAGGGTTCTCTACATCGTGCAGACAGCTTTCCCGATCCTCAACGCAAGGAGGCCTACGGGAGTGGAGGACAGTGTCCCTGTCAGGATGCCGGTGCCCAAGCAAGCCTGAACCGGCCAAGACGTCAAGCCCCCACTAATGCACCCCTGTGGGTGGCCGGCTGACTAGGTTTGTCAGCCAGTGGAGAAAGATCACCACCAACAGATTGGGTGTTGGATGCTCTCGCCCAAGGGCACACCTTGGAGTTCCAACGCAGGTGTCCTCATATTCCGCCGGTTTTCTGGCAGGAGCAGCACATCACTCAGCTTCTGGAAGAGGTATGAGCCATGCTACGAAAAGGGGCGATAGAGCTAGTTCCCTAATGGCTCTGGGGCTCCAGAGTTTATTTCAGATTCTTTCTAGTCAGAAAAAAGACAGGGGGCTGGAGGCCCATCTTGGACCTGCGACATCTGAACAAATGATTAAAGTCCCAGAAAATCAGGATGGTCACCTTGCAGCACTTGCTCGGCCAACTGGAAAAAGGAGACTTCTTGACGACGTTGGACCTGGATGACGCATAGTTCCACATCCCCATTCACAAGAAACATCGGAAATGTCAACGTTTCATGGTGCAGGGCCAGAACTACCAGTTGAAGACCCTACCATTGGCTTGAAGTCGGCCCCAAGAATATTCACGAAGTGCCTAGCACCAGTGGTGGCCCAGCTACATCTAAGGAGCACACATGTATACCCATACCTAGACGACTGGCAGATTCGTGCCCGCTCGCGGGAGCTGGCTGACGAGCACACAAAGGCGACCATCTAACTATTGACAGATCTGGGATTCTCTCTCATCTCTCCAAAGTCCTGCTTAACGCCCATCGCAGAACATGCTGTTCCTAGGTGCCAGACTCAACACAGTGTCTTGCCTTGCGTCTCCCTCCGAAGAGAGGCTAGCAGCCATTCAAGGAAAAGCGCAACTGCTGGATTTGTGTTTGGCCCTGGCAGAATTGTTCCTGGCGGAATCGACCGTAGTCCATTTCGCCAGAAATATAATTTTACTGCGGCCAAACTCAGCAAATCTGTGTCCCCTCATCCCCCCAATACACCCCCCACCACTTATCTTTTCCACGTCCGCTGTCTCTCCTGACCCTGCAGCGTCAGTTCTGTCCCTTTAACGCGGGTCGGGTCTGCCGCTGCAGGGTCCCCTTTTCTTGTTTTTTTTTTCTTTTTTTGTCCCCCGCCTCCAATCCTCAGGAAGCGGGGGACATCCCCACAACCCCCCACCCCCCAAGGCCAAAAATAGTCAATATGGGGAGCTCCCCATGTTCAGTATTTATTACACAATTTGATCAAATTGATTGAATGGTACTGGCCAAATTCATTCAAATGTACCATTCGATCAATAATATTCAATCAAATTGGCTAGTACCACAACGACTATCCTCGGCAAAGACGGCCACGGTGCGGGTCATCAAGTCGTTACTGGGCATGATGTCGTCCTGCATCTACCTCGTCCGCCTATGCAGATTGCAGATGCAACCCCTACAAGAATTCCTGGATGCCCGTTGGATACAGGTGTCCAGAAGTTTCACTGACAAGATCCCCGTCAACGAGGAGTTCCGACAACCAATAGAGTAGTGAGGGTCCGCTCTCCATCGCCCAAGGCACAGGATTTCAAATCCACCCATACCAGAAGACGGTCACCATGGATGCCTCCCTGGAAGTTTGGGGAGCGCACACCAGATGTCTTCAAGCCAGAGGCCTATGACTGCCGGAGAAGGATCTCCATATCAACATCCTGCCGCTACGGGCAGTGTTCTGGGCCCTCAAATCATTCCTAGCGTCTCTGAAAGGCAAGGTGGTGAGGATATTCATGGGCAAAGCCACCACCATGTTCTATATCAGGAAGCCGGGGGCACTCGATCCCCGGCACTCTCCAAGGAGGCCCAGCACTTGTAGCACTGGGCTGTCGGACAGGGGATATTCCTCGTCCCTCTTCACCTCACGGGAGTCAAGGACACCATTGCAGACTCCCTCAGCAGGGCACTCCTCTCCTGCCGCGAGTGGGTGATTCGTCAGGATCAGGTGGACTCCCTGATCACCGAATGTGGCAGACCCCAGATAGATCTGTTTGCAACGGCGACAAACTCTAAATGCCAGAAAATCTGCAGCAGGTTCCACCAGACGAGGAGCTTGGGGACACGTTCTCCTTCCTGTGGGAAGGACTGTTTCTTTATGCGTTCCCCCATTCACTCTCCTGGTACGAGTCATCAACACACTCAGACAGTGCCAATGCAAGATGCTACTCATTGCCCCCGGTGTGGCTGAGGCAGTTTGGTACCCGGCCCTTCAAAGCCCATCAGCAGCGCCTCCAGTTAAGTTGCCGGTGGTTCCGGATCTTCTCACCAGAGAGCGAGGCGCAATCCTTCATCATGACGCGGGATTGCTTAACCTGAAGGCTTGGGTCCTGCAGCCTTAGAGTTTGGAGGTTATGAGTTACCAGCGGATTGCAAAGAGGTCCTTGCCAAGGCCAGGGTGTTGTTGACCTTAAAGTGCTACAGCCATAAGTGGAAGCGTTCTGCTATGTGGAGTCGGTCGTAGAGGATTACCCCTCTGAGGGTCACGGGTACACAGATCCCTCCATACTTGCTATCCTTGGCAAAGGCTGGTCTGGCACACACCTCCAAGGTGCATCTGGCGGCTATCTCCTGCTACACCAGATCCCCAAGAAGATCCTTGCTGTGGTCCCACAGACTTGCCAAGGAGTTTCTCAAAGGACTTTTCCGATCTTTCCTGCCGGTGAAGGCTCCTTCCCCGGCGTTGTAACTCAACGTGGTTCTGACAAAGCTCATGGGAGATCCCTTCGAGCCTATGCATCAGGCCCCACTCACGGTTCTTTCTTGGAAGACGGCTTTCCTTGTGGCCAACACCTCTGACAGACGTGTTGGGGAGATCCAGACCCTATCCTGCAAGCAACCGTACCTGACATTCCACGAATCAAGGGTGGTACTTCATACACACCGGTCTTTTATGCTGAAGGTTCTGTCGGAATTCCACTTCAGCAAGCCTTTGGTGTTAGCGGTTTTCTTCCCAAAACATTTGTCGCCGGCGGAAAGAGCCTTGCACTCGCTGGACGTTGCTCATGCCCTGAAGTTGTATGTGACACGCACAAAGAGTTTTCAGAAGACTTCACAACTGTTTGTGAACTTTGGTCCTGTGAACCATGGGAAGGCCTTGTCCAAGGCTTCCATTTCAAGGTGGATCTCTGGCTGCATCACGCACTGTCAACGGTTGGCAAACCGACTGCTGCCCGGCCGTCCGACATCCCACTCCACCAGAGCGATCGATGCAACAATGGCGTTCCTGTCTGGTGTGCCCCTGCCGGACATGTGCAGGGCTGCTACGTGGAGGTCCACGCACATCTTCACAAAGTTCTACTGCATCGACTGGGATTCCAAGGAGGAGTCCAGAGTCGGTCAAGCAGTGCTACACAACCTCTTCACTTGAGGTGAGCCTGTTCCAGAGATAAGAGTTAATTGCTTCTGTTGATACTTGTCACCTCCTGGGGTTGTGTAATGTTGTACTGCTATGTATTCATTATTCGTGAAGGTTTACGTTAGTTACCTGTAACTATTGTTCTCCAGCATGGGTCTGGCATGGATTCACATGCGAACCATCCCTCTGACCTCCCTGCGGCTCTTCTTGGTCATGCTGCCACTTCACATGCTTACCAAATCTGAAAATGACTGACAGGGGAGGGGCTCAGGGAGAGGATTGTCATTGGATGGGGGAAGTATGATCTAGAGGACAGTGATTGGTTTAGACCAGAAATACAGTTTTAAAGTGAAAGGGAAACAGTTTTTTCTTTTACTGAGGATTCCCAGTCTGACGATCAGGAATATTCATGAGCATTCCAGACCCATGCTGGAGAAAAATAGTTACAAGTAAGTAACTTAAACCTTATTGTTGATACTGATTTCCAGATCCAAGAAAGTGATACTGTTTTTACTGGAGGTGCATGTAAATTCAATTGCAAATCGATTTTCATTGAGTTTTTGCTACCAGTCCACATGACAAAAATGTTGTCTATGCATATTTTCAGAACCATCTGGGCTGGGAGCTGGTGCATGTGATTCGAATTCCCCCATAAATAAGTTTGCCAAAGTTGGAGCAAATTTGGCTTGCATTGCTACTCACTTCTTTTGAGTGAAGTTTTGCCAGTTGAATAGAAAATTCTTGTGGTTTAGTGCAAAATCTAACATTTCCACAATCATTTCACCAAACTGGTAGTGTGA
Organism: Ambystoma mexicanum; assembly: GCF_040938575.1. NCBI lineage: Eukaryota > Metazoa > Chordata > Amphibia > Caudata > Ambystomatidae > Ambystoma > Ambystoma mexicanum. The sequence continues at coordinate 96,664,427 of NC_090936.1, read as the reverse complement.
CGCTGATTTCCCTTTTAGCCAAAATTGGACTGTTGCCAAGGCAAGGTCATGCTGAATACAGGGTTAGAAGGCCTTAACATCAAAAGTTACCAAATAGTAATATTCATGCCACGTAAGAGTTTTCAGAATATTCATTGAGTCCCTAGTGAAGGCTTCTAATTTAAATACTTGCTGCCGTAAGTGTGTATCAATGAATTTTGATAGCGGTTCTGTAACCCAACTGATGCCGGACACAATGGGCCTCATCTCTGGAATTCGTCAAAATGGTTTGTGCACTTTGGACAGGAAATAAATGGTGGATGTTCTGCCCAGAGTGTTTAACAGACACTCTTTCTTGTCTTCATTCAGAATTCCATATTTTAAATGTTTTATTTCTTTATTGATTTTATCTTTTGTGTCAGGAATTTCTTATGCATTATCGTTTCCAGCATCTCTTACATACATATAACACTTCTCCTTCACCCTCCCCACTCCCTAACCCCAGTTCAAACTGTAACTGTGAACACGGCTCATGTCACTCGAATGGTCTAGGCTGTTCCAGTCAGTGGTATATTAGCACTTATGAAGAAATCATGGCTATTTTTCTTCATATTAATTGCTTCTCTTCATCTCTTCCATGTTCCTGATCTCAGGGCCCAGGTTCTCATGGGGGTTCTTTGTCGCGTGAGGTGAACAGGTCATGTACAAGTGCATTCCATGCTATTATATCGTCTGCGCTTTCCCTTCTGCACTGTTAGTCCTTCATGCCACACTGCAGTCTCTGCCATGGACCATCTTTTCAGGTCTTCCCACCATCTATCTATGTTTGGACCTTCTCGAGCCTTCCATGCCATCGATATTCTCCTTTTTGCCAATACCCAGGCTAGATCTATAATTTTTCTCATTATCTTATATTTCTTGGGATGTCTCTATACCCGATGGAGGTATGCTTCTGATGTCCATTCCTGCCCCGTTATCCCTCATTTCTTCAATCTTGCTTCTATTTCCTGCGAGTACTCCCGGGCTACTTGGCAGGACCAGAACATGTGTCCCATATTTGCTTTTTCTTCCCTGGATCTTAGACAACTCTTTGCCTCCACTCTTGGGAATCGGGATATCTGCTGGGGCGTCATGTATGCCCTGTGAAGTGTGTAGTATTGGGTCAATTTTAGTCTAGTGTTTCTTGAAACCTTCTTGGAGTATAGCATCGCTTTTAACCATTCTTTTTCTGTAATCTCTCTACTGATCGCTGTTTCCCATTCGCTTTTCCCTTTGTTTGGGTCTTTAGGTAGTGAATCTAGCAATCCCTGATATAGTCTAGAGACTGCATGCTCTCCCTTTGATATATCATATAACAGTCCCAGCACCAAATTGTCTTCCTCTAGATTCGGGAAGTCTACCCATGTTTTCTTCAATGTGTGTATTATTGCAGAGTATGTTATGAATTGGCCCTTGTGGACCCCATATGCTCCCTCCAGGTCCTGAAATGTTAGTAACTTTTTGGAGTAGAGATCTCTATGGTTGTTAAGCCTCTTTCTTCCTTGTACATCCTGCTCTGGGCTAAATGTTCTCTATTGACTCCATGTAGGGGTGCCAATGGGATCAGGGGGGAGTAGGGTTCATCTAGTTTCACTACCTTTTTGGTTCTGGTCCATATCTGTCTGCCTAACTGCAGCAGTTTCGGCGGGTCTACTATTGTTTTCCTAAGCCATAATGCTTCTTTTAGGGGGTACGGCGCTATACTGTAACTCATCAGGGTGTGATCTCTGAGTCTGCCAACCATCCTGCTACATGCTGAAGTTGACCTGCCAGGTATTAGTGTTCAAAGTGTGGGAGACGTAGCGGCCCCTTCCATATAATCCCTACACAGGAGGTCGAGAGCGACTTTCCTTCTGCCGCCTCCCCGGATGAAACTGCCCAGCATCGAGGTTAGGTCCCTGAAGAAGGTCCTGGCTATGAGATACTGTATATTTACAAAGTGGTACTATAGGCGGGGGAGGGCTACCATTTTCAAAAGGGCTATTCTACCCATTACAACGAGAGGCAGCTTCTCCCAGAACTTAATTAAGGCCTCCAGACTAGATTTCACCTTTAGTGTGTTGTGTTTGTATGTGTCTCTCATATGGTGGATATTAACTTCTAAGTATCGAAAGGTATGACCCTTCCATTGCAGTTCTAGGCGTGGTAGTTCTCCCTTTTCAGTCCCCACCCACCCCGCAAGTGGGAAGAGACAGGATTTCGTCTTGCTAATCAAAATTTCTGACAGTATTGCGAAGTTCTGTGGCACTTCAAGATGCCTCTAAATTGTCTTCTGGGTGTTTTATGTATAGCAGCATATCGTCCGCATAGAGGGATATCACGTGTAGTACCCAGTCAACCTGGAGTCCTGTGTCCTTGAAGATGTTCCTCATATATATTGCTAGGGGTTCTAGTGCTAAGATGTATATGGGTGACAAGGGACAGCCCTGTTTAGTGCCTCTATGAATTGGGAACTGTTCTGAGATGTGTTTGCCAGTGCGCACTCTCGCAGTCGGACTTCAGTAGAGCATGCAAATCCACCTCATAAAGTTGTTGCCTATGCCAAAGCTTTTCAGGGATGCAAACAGCCACTCCCATCTAACTGAGTCGAACGCTTTGACGGCATCTAGGGCCACCACCACACAGCCATCAGGCCAGTTTCGTGTTCTATATATAACTGCCTGGATCCTGCTCAGAGTTTCGTTGTGGCTCTGCCTGGGACATAACCTGTTTTATCTGGATGTTTTAATGTTGTGGTCACTTTAACTCTCTCTGCTAGCACAGCTGTAAGGATTTTGGTGTCCTGATTAATCAATGCTATCGGCCTGTAGGATTTGCATGGTCTCTTATCTTTGCCTGGCTTCAGGATCGGAAGTATGACAGATTATTCCATGCTATCAGGCAGTTTCCGTTTCCCATATGCCTCTTCAAGAGTTGAGAGTAGTTGTGGGGCAATTAGATCTGTAAACCCTCTATACATTTCTGCCGGGAGGCCATCACCTCCCAGGGTTTTGCCAGTTGGTAGCATAACTATTACTTCTCTTATCTTCTCTGGCGTGATTGGTGCCTCTAACATTTCCCTCTGCTCAACTGTCACAGTAGGCAGGCGTATATCTGCTAGGGTTTCTATTGCTAGGGTTTCTATTACCTCTCTCTAATGTCGCTGGTGTCTTCGTAAAGGTTGCGATAGAAGGACCTGAAGAACTGATTTATCTCCTTCTACGATCTCCAACTTCCTCAGCATTCATCGGTTATCTCCTTTCTAGTACCTGTGCCTCTGCTGAACCAAGCTAGTAGTCTACCTGGCTTATCTCCCTGCCCGTGTAGTTTTTCGGAGTATTTTGCATAGCTATAATTACCTAATCTTTCCCAGTGCTTCAAGCATTCTCGTCTAAGTTCTATGAGTCTTTCTTCTACTCCTGTCCCTATGATCCGGGTCCCGCTAGCTTTTTTTTATCTTAGCTTCCGCATCTGCAATTGGTTGTTCCAACGCTTTTTGTACTCCGCCCACTTTAGCTATTGCCGTGCCCCTTATCAGTACCTTAAAGCCATCGCATATGGTCTGCATTTCCTTGACGCTACCCAGATTATGACTGAAGTACTATTCCACCTGCTATTCTAGATCTTCTCTAAATACACTGTCAGAGGGTTTCTACTCTGTTTCCATGTGGGTATCGGAGCAGGATGATTAGAGAGTATCCACTCTACTAGTGGTGGGTGCTCTGAGAGCGTCCTTCCCTCATATGAGGCTCCAACGATGTTACACAGCTGCTCTTCCCCTGTGAGGACATAATCTATTCTTGTGTATAGTTTATGTGCGCTCGAGTAGAACGAGAATTCTCTCTTCTTTCTATGCGTCCATCTCCAGATCTCTTGTAGTTCTAGTTCCTTTATTAGCGTATTCAGGGCCTTGGTCAGGGGGGGGACAGGAATCGGGCACCATTGTCTGACCTATCTAGGCCCAGGTCTAGTGTACAGTCGAATTCCTCTCCCCAAATCCATGTCATACCCCTATAAGGGGTCAGTCTGGTGTATAGGGAGCGGAAGAAGGCTGCTGCATTGTGATTGGGCGCATACGTGTTGATCAGGCAGACTTCCCTCTTATCAAGGAATCCATGTACCAATACAATTGGTACTGCCGGGTCAGTTTGTTCCTCTATCTGCAGAAAAGGCACCCTGGGGGGCCATCCAAATGAGTACTTCTCTTGCATAATTAGGATATTTTAAACCAAGCCCTTTCCTCATCCATTTTCTCAATTTCTGAGATTGCTTTGCTGGTGTAAAATGTGTCTCCTGTAATAGGGCTATATGGATCACCTTGCGATGTAGCTATGTCACCACTCTCACCCTTTTGACAGTTATTTAGTCCTCGCACATTCCATGTGGCAATCGTGAGTGTTTCAGCCATTGAATTTACCTACACCTTCCTCCTCTTCCTCAACTTCCAGGGGGAACTTCCTCTGGTGTCTCTTTCGTACCACTAGCTTGTGGGTTCTTGTCTTGTTTCTCACCTCATGAGTATTGAAGCCGTGTTGTAACTTGCGTGAACTAACCACAACATAAACTATAACACAGACTTTAACATATCGCACACCGGGATTTTCCCATAGTGGCCCACCCACCAGTTGTTCCCACCACATCTCGGGATTCGGTGGTCGAGTACCATAGTGTACTCCAACTGCTTCATAGTTGAGGGTATGAGCAGGAGCTCCTGGGCCCGCTAGGTAAGAGGACAAGTTGCAGTGATGCGGTTACCTGTCGTCGTGTCCCTTGCGGTAGGTGTTGGCCTAGGGCCTGTCGGTCTGAGCTGAGTCTTGTCAACCAAGTTCCTGGGTTCCCCTCCATTGCTTCCATATCTGGGTCGTGGAGGCAGTGTCTAATGTCCAACATTCATATTTTGGTTTTCCTATGCCCGTTGGCATTTACAGAGTCTTCTTTACTTTCTGGGAGCTGTTTCATAGTATGCTCATCCATCCAGCAATTCACTTCATCTGGGGTTTCAAAGAGGAGGGATTTTACTCTACGGATTATCTTTAACTTGGCAGGGTATAGGAGCATATATTTAATGCCTTGACGTCTGAGTCTTTCCTTTGTCAGTACGAATTGGCTTCTTTTCCTCTGCACTTAAATTGTGTAATCAAGGTATATTGCTAGCAGTGTGGACTCTCGACAGATCTCTCCTCCTGACCTGGAGTAAGCTAAGATCTTCTCTTTATCCCAGTAGTTTAAGATTTTTGCAATGATAGGCTGAGAGGGGCGCCTGGTGGGTGGGGTGGTTCCTCGTGAGCGCTCTGTGAGCCCTCTCCACTGTGAACCCCTGCGATAGGTCTCTGGGCCCCATTTCCTGAAGGAGCATGTTTTCGACATAGGTCGTAGGGTCTCTACCTTCTGTCCCCTCAGGCAACCCCAAGATTCAAATGTTGCTTCTCCTCGCCCTTCCTTCTGCATCCTCTGCTCTGTCTTGTAGCATCCAGACTCTCTCTCAGATCCTGAACTGTTTCCTGTAACGCTTTTGTGGAGACCAAAGTTCTGCCAGCTTCCTTTCTGTTTCACCAACCCTGCCGGCTAAATTGCATACGTCTTGCCTCAATAGGCCAACATCAAATTTCACTTCTCCTATGTGGGTATCCATGGATGTACTCAGGGCTGCATTTGCCTCCAGGATTTTGTCTGAGTTATACCGCTGGGGATCTTGGTCAGTGCCTTGCAGCCATCCATCTGCAGTCCCAGGGTCTGTTCTCTGGTCACTTAATTTTAGCAAAGGTCTCCAACGTGGTCTGTTTCTGCTAAGCAGCCATCTTTTTTACTCCCTCTCTCCGGCATCTGGATTGCTTATGATTGAGCAGTACTCTTGTGTTCTGGGCGAGAGGATTTCCCCCCTAGGTATATTGGTAAATTTCTGCCTATTTATGAGCTTTGTATTTATTTTCCCACTTTCAATTAGTGTCTGATCCGAGTGCGGCCGGTTGGCGCACTATATCACTGGCTAGGCTCCTTATTGTTTTTGCAGTGTGTTTTATCAGGGCTTCTCTGCAGCAGTGTGGGAATAACTGATAGGATCTCCTTTGTGGCAGCACACTACTATTTTCCCCATCAGGTTCTGTATGTATCACAGTGATTCAGGCCCTGCCTCCTATCATAAGGGCTCCGTTATTGCTCATAGCTCCCCAGGGCTAGAAGGATGTCTTGGGGAGGTTGAAACGGGTGTATAGATTCTGAGCTGCCAGACCACTTCAAAGTCCTGCTCTTGCTCCTGGGACATTTGGGAAAGCATTGGAGGGAGGTGATAGTAGACCAACAGTGTCCGGGCTACTGGAATCCAGCATACTGGGCAATGGGAGACCTCCACTTTGATGTTGTGCCCCCAATTACAGCCACTCCCCTGCTGGCAGGGCAGCAGTGGTGCGCAGGCCGGGTGTGTGTGTGATCTCTGCCCCTGCTGGAGCTCACTTCTCGCCCGTTGCTGCGCCCGCGGGTGTCTGTGTACCTCCTACCTCTGTGTAGGCAGTGTTGTCCATGGGCTCTGGCTCCGTATCCTTAATCCCCACAAGGACGTCTCTGAAGTGCTGACCTCTCTCGGATACCTCTCGCAGTGCTTCTCCTTCTAGTAGAATCATGCCTGCCATTTTGGGAGCGTCTCTTACTGCTCGAGCGCGGTCAATTTCTCTGCTGCTGGGCGGCCGATCTCTTCCAGAAATACTGCAGTGTGCACCACAGCTGCCCGCCGACAAGGTAGCACTGCTTGCAAGTATTTGTCAAGTATTTATAACACGAAAAATATCAGTTATAGCAGGTTCAGGTGGGGAGCTCTCCCAGAACACTTCCTGCTTACATCTCAGCTGGCCATGCCCCCTACTCAGAATTCCTTTGTTGAACCTTTTCTCAATCAATCTGAACATTTCTTTCTGAAGTAGTTGAGTAGGATCAGATTCCAGCTTGGAATAACAGTTTGAAGGTGTTTTTTTCGGCAGCAGTGTAGTCTGTGGTCGTCATAGCTACTATATTTCCCCCCTAACCCCTTGTCTGCGGGTTTGATAACTATGTTCTTATTTCCCTTGATACTTGTGAATGCTTATCTTTCTTCTGTAGTAAGGTTATCAGAATAGTATATTTAATTTATTTTTTGCATTTGGAAAGCACCTAAGCCCACGGGCATCAAGGAGCTGTTGTGGAACCAGTTAACCACAAAGAAGAAACTTCAAGGAAGTACTTTTCAGAGATAGTTAAAAGTACATACTTTCTCTTACCCAACAAACCTAGTTTATGCCTTGGTTTGATCAGTGTTTTTAGGCGAAAAGCCACATTTTTAGGGCTTTTCTGAAGGCTCAGTATGATTCCTATGCTCTTAGTGAGGGTTGAAGGGAGTTCCATTGATTTGCTGCCAACCTAGGGAAGCTAGTGCCTCCTCCTCTAGCTCTTTTAAATTTCAGTAGAGCAAGGCGGTGAGCGTGGAATTACCTTACCGGTCTGATGGCGTTGGTGCTCACATTTTGTGATCCGGGTACTCCGGAACCGAGTTCAAAAGGCATGTGCGAGTGATAGTGAGCGTTTTGAAAATAATCCTTTCTCGGATAGCCAGTGAGCTTCCCTTCTTGCTGCACTGATGTGATCTCTTTTCGAGATGTTGAGTGCTGAGCGTAAGGCATTGTTTTGGATTACATCCATTTTACTAATGTTTTGTTTGGAGGTGCCTGCAAAGAGGACATTGCAGTAATCGAGCCTTGCACCGATGACCGCTCGAGCGATGGTGAGGTAACTTGTGGGTGTGACGAATTGTCTGGCCGCATAGATAACTTTGGAAGTGTAGGCAGCTGAAGAGGCGACAGCATTCACTTGTTTGGTGAGGGAGAAGGTGGCATCCAGGTGAACGGTAAGTGTTTTCACTGATGCCGAAACAGGGATCTGTATCACATCAATCATGAAGGATGTTGTTACACTTCAGGCTTCCCCGCGGACCTCCTTGCAGAGTACGACTTCCTTACAAGCTCCTCTATGGACCAGATACAGGCTACCATGGCGTCTGTACGGACTTCGACGGACTCCGGGTCAGCTGACACATCTTGTACGTGGAAGACGTACGCAAGACACGCCCCTCTTACGACTATAAAAGCAACGTCTTCCAAGGGGCATGTTGCTGCTAATTAGCGTTATCAGCTACTTGCGGTTTCGTCCGTTTCCTCTTTGTGTCTTCCTACACACGATTCCTCTTCTGAACTCCTGGTGTTGACCTTTTGCCTGACTACTGGATTGCCTCGTCTCCTCCCTTATTCCTGTCGTGCTCGTCTGGTTGTTTTGACTCGGAACGTTACTGGATCCTGCTCCCGTCTGCGGCACTTCATTCCTGGTTGCCGCCTCTGCACTCGGAACCAAATTACTGTCTACTATCTGGATCTAATCTACAGCTACTCGGGATACATGTGTGCTCAGGTACAGACTTAATTGGCTATGCCCATTTCCGCAACTGTTTATCTCCACAACTTGTCTGGATATTAGTCTTCTGTTGGATTCTGGGACATTGAGTGACTTTCATGTGAGATTGCCCTCAAGTGCATATAAACGCTCTCCTGAAAACTGCACCAACCCGGCACTAGTGAGACCCTCGTGCCGTCCGGGGCTACTTCCCTATACTAACATCCCTGTTTGTTATTTTCTCCTGTCGTCTTCTGTTCCAGGATCCCTTTCCTCATTATATTCTTATTCAGGTTAGTTGTTATCGATTTTATATATATATATATATATATATATATATAGTTGGGCCCGATATTGAATTAGACCATTTCCACTCATTTTTGTGTTATTCCTTATAGATCCACCCCGGGGAAGCTCCACTCCAATGTCTATCTGGGTAGTTGTCCATTTAATTCAACTGTTCTAATCACTTGCATTAACCTCAACACTGTCTAATATCTTTGTATTCCTTTGCAGCATTGTTATTGGCGGTGTGTGTTCTCCCTGCTCTTTTATTCAATTGACACCTCTGTCTGTCCCAACTGAAACAGCAGAGAGGTACATTGTGGAAAAGAGCCCCTCTTTGAGGAAGCCCGAGTCTTGTACTCGGGGGAGCTGGGATGGAAGGCTGAATATCGATTCTTGTACCACCACCATCTCCAAGGTCACTTCTCTGCATCTTCGGCCTATTTCGGAGTGGTGAGTAACAGATGTGAATTGGGGGTTAAGCTTCTATAGCATTGCTGGTGATCCCACCAGCAAGATCTCCGTCTTGTCATTAAGGCATATATGGTTTGTGGCTATCCAGGCCTGGATTGTCGAGTAGATTGTGTTGCTAGTACGGAAGTCACCATCATAGGTGCCTGACGAGGGGAGGAAGATTTGGGTGTCATCGGAAAAGTTGGTGTAGGCTATGCCGATAGCATCCAGGAGGTCGAAGAAGAGTTTGGTTAATATGTTAGACTGTGGAACAGGTGGGGCATTTGGAGTTTGAGAAGACTCATGGATCATCCTTCAAGAAATGAGGTAACCCAGGTCGTATCTTCCTGGGAGAAGTTGGCGGCAGCCGTAAGGTAGTGACAAAGTTTTATGGTCCACAAAGTCAAGGGCAGACGATAGATCGAGGAGAAGGAAAAGGGCCAGCTTTCCTTCATCTCTGAAATTGTTAAGCCGGTTTTTCAAATCTAACAGTGCTGATTCTGTGCTGTGTCGTGGCTGGAAGCCTGATTGGCGCTTTACCAGCATCTGGTTGGTTTCCAAGAAGTGTTGTATTTGGTTGTAGGCTGCCCTATCCAGGGTCTTTAGTAGGAAGGGGACGGTTGTAATCGGATCGTAGTGGTTAGGTGCAGATGGGTCTAGGGTGTTCTTTTGGGGTTTTTTTTAGTAATGGGAGGACCCAAGATTCTTTTAGGCTGGCGGGGACCAGGCTTGATTTGAAGCATTGATGAATCGTGTAATGAACGGGACTAGGGCTTCTTTGATGATCGTAGCAGGGCAGATTTCCACATTACGTCTTCAAGGCTTTACATTTCAAAGTATATTGGAGGTTTCTCCTTCCAAGACTTCTCTAAAGTGAGAGGATTAGTGGTGAGAGGTGGGGAATAGAGATTGTTTTGATTGACGCTGGTTTTCATGAATATTTTCTGCTGTAAGTAGTTTATTTTTGTCCTCCTAGCATTCTGAATGCTTGAACACCACATCTCACCTTTTGTGATTGTTGTAGGGGGCTGATGGTGTTTCCAACTCCCTAAGTATTTGAATTTGTGATTCTAGTGTTGTAGGCAGCAGATTTAGCTGCAATGGTGGCCTGCTTATATTCTCTAGCAGTTTTATTGAAATCATCATTGGGAGTGTTGGATGGGGCCTTTTTCTAGGTGGCTACTTCCAGGTGTTTTTTTGGTAAATAGAGCCTGGAGGTTGGGGGTGAACAGGGAGTTGTGTCCTGCCAGGTTAGCCTTACGGGTAGCTAGCCTTACATGGGGCTATCGTTTTCACTGCCCTAGTCAGGGTATTCAGGTAAATGTTTGCAAGGACACTTGGGTCTGCCGAGTCTAGGTTTTCAGGTAGGAGTGGTGTGAGATGAGAGGTAGTCTTTGGTCATCTTCTGGGCGCGTTGAGACCAGCTGTGAGGCAATGCCAACGGAGCATGAGAAGGCAGTTTTGGGGCGGTCTGAGGGGCAGTGGGGTGAAGGTCAAGATGTAATGATCTGACCAAGGGCTAGGGGAGTTGGAGGAGATGGCGATCTGGTTATTGAGGTTGGCTACCCAATCCCGGTCCTACCTTTGTTGTGAGTCAGGGCTGTTATGCAGTGTTTGCAGCCAAAGGCTGAGAGTGCATTTGCTGTGGCGTTCGGGTCCGAAAGGTCATTAAGACCTAGGCTCAGATCCCTTAGTAGTATGGTTCTACAGGTAGGCTTAATGTTATCTCCCACAGTATGGAGGAGGTCCTCTTCGAAGGAGGCAGATGGACCAGGTGGGCTGTAGATAATATGGATAGTAAGGGAGTCTGTGGGGGGAGGACAAGAGCGTGACTGAGCGAAGATCACAATTCCCCTCCATAGAGGTGCTGGAAGGTCTTATTGAAGGGAGTCTTTAAAAATGAATGCAATGCCTCCACCTGTAGCGTCAGGCCTGTGGCTTCTGAGGATAGCAAAGCTATCGGGTATTGTTAAAGACAGGCCTCGGCCAGAGGCTTGATGGAGCCAGGTTTTGGTAATGGCAAGCAGGTCCAAGTCTTGGGAAGGGATCAAGTCATTTATGTCTCGGGCGTGAGCTGAGATACATGTAGCATTTATGAGGGCTCCTCTTAAGAGGGGTAGGGGCCTCGTGTTAGGGAGAATTCTCTGTTTAGGCTGAATTTCCTAACCTAGTGAGTCCCCCAGCAGCTTTGCTGGATTTTTGGGGTTTATTTTTTTCTCCTGCCAAGAGTGAGACTCTTTTACCCTCACTCTTGGACATGATTTGAGTGTGTTTCTTTGAATCTAGATGTGTTTAATGGGGTCTTTTACTCTATAGGGCTTCATGTGTTTTTGTGATGTGTGTTACACAGCACCCTCAGTGCAGTAACACAGGGGTGTCATAGTGACCCCCACAGTATAGACTCCATACCCTGGGACTGACTACTGTCTCCCAGGGCATGTAAAGTCACCATTGACTTTACTAGTCTTAAATTCTGAACAGAACCAGTACAAACCATCATATTGTGGACGTACTGGCTGGGGCAATTCAATTGCCCCGGGGTCTGTTAGTCGAGGGGGCACGTCTCCGTCCCCCCCTGATCGAGTTTTGGCTGGTGGCAGTGGATACTACTTTTTATATTCAACCGCGAATATTTTCCTATGGGATTTCCCATTGTTTTAGGCTACTATCTTTATTTAATTATTTACGGTAGCCTCGAACATACCGCCGGTTTATTTAATTAATATTAATTCTCCGGTTGGTATTTTTTGCCAAAATTTTATCCTAAAATGGCGTTTGTGTTCTCTTCTGTGACTCCAACCCAAGTCGAGCCCTTTGTTCCACTTTTTGGCAGGCTTCTCCACAGAAGCCCTCCAAAGTGGTGCCACTCTGTCTGGGGTACTTAGGAGGGGTGAGGGGGATTTAGGCACCCTGGACTGAGTTGCCCAGGCAACTCAAGTCGCACTCCGTCCTGACTGGCTCAAGTGGTGAGCTGGCCGGCTCACCACTTAGCATGTTTGAGTGACAGCTAGGCTGAGTGAATGGGGGTTTTCTGCATAAAAGCAGGGCTTTGGGGACTGGAACTTCAGAAGTCGCCACAGGACCTAAGAATCCGACGAGGGAGAAGCTGAGCCAACCTACCACGATGCCACCACCGGTGGAGCCCTGCTGGACCGTCTCACCACTTTTCCCAACGACAGAGGAGATCTCCCGCCGGAGAGTCTTCTTCCTTTGACTGGTGGGGATAACCAGTTTCACCGTCTTTTCACCTTCCCAATGTACCACGTGGCCGCCTTGCCTGTGCCAAGCACCCCGGCAACCGGGATACCACGTTTTACCACGACCGCGAAACAAAGGTACCACCTTTAACCGGAAAACTCTGCGGCTGGTTTCTTCCCTGGCAGTGCAACGACCTTAATCTTTCCTCCAAGTCGAGATCTTCCCTTCCCCTGGACGACGACGCGACTTGCACCCACTGCCAGGAACAACTGCCACCGCTGGAGGATCCTTCCCACTTAAGGTACCGTGTCCCGCCTGGCTTCCCTTGCTACCGACTGTACGGGGTAGATTTAGCCCCCAGCTTTCGAACCTGGGTTAGCCTGGGGCACCCTGGCTAAACTTTCCTAAGCCTCTCTAAACTCTTTTTGAACTCTCTGCAAGACTTTCTAAGCCTAGTGTAACTGTGTGATCTTGGGCGCATTTGTGCTCTGCTCTCTCTAAGAGTGGGCCCAGCCTTTGGACTTTGGCTCACCAGTGACTTTTGCTCTTCTGCCTTGCTAACAGTGTTCCTGAATCTTAGAGTGGTGTACCTTTCCATATTCTGTCTTTTTCCCTCCCTTTCTCACAAACTTATTGGAGTGCCATCTAGTTAAGCGCTCCCCTCTGTATGAAAATAAGTGGTGTTTTACTGAGACTTATCTGATAAGGAAAAAGGGGTGTATATATTACAATAGTAACTGTGTTTAGAATATTTTACAACAAGAGTGCTGGAGTGTTTCAAACAGTGTGTTTTTAAATAAATAATTATATACTTTGATACCAAAGCTCTGGTTAGTGTTTGCTTGTATTATTGTGTCTGAGTGCCTTTTGTGTATACTTTGCATACTGCCTAACTCTTCTTGAGGGAAGTCTCACTGCTCAGCCACAGCTACCAGGTAAATCTGGGTGGTACAGACTGCTACCAAGTGGGTTTACTGCTAACACCTGTAGCCCTAAATCTTTTGCAGTGTTCCCTAAGGGAACTGCACAGGTTTCTGCCTAACACCTCGCTACCAGATAGGTAGTATTAGGAGCAAGGGCAGAGGGATCCCGGTGTACCCTAGTGTTGGAACTAGTGATTTTACTGATAGTAGTGGCATTGGTTGTTTGTCTACTATTATGCTCCTGGAGAGCTGGCTAATGTTGGTGGATCTGGTGACCTGGGTATTGTTATGAACATCTGTAGTAGGCTGTATTTTTTATTAGTTACTAATGGGGTCACTGGTGGGCTGTCTGCTTCTTGTTGGCCTGTAGCCCACTGCAGGCTTGATCCTCGTCATCCTAACTTCTGATGTAAAGCACGTCCATACGCCTAGCTTAAAGTTTCTACTTGAGGTAGTGGCTGGTAGGCAGTGTGGGATCGACCTGGCTGCTCAGATGCAGAGCCTGCTGTTTCTGGCTTGTGTGGTTGCTGGGACCGTAGCACTCACTACAATATGGGGTGGCAGGGGTCCTGCCCACTGCTGGGAACATAGGTTTGGGCACAATGATAAAGTTGGTGCAACCAGTGAGGGTCATGAGCTGAGGATGTGGTGGTGCTAGGCTTGGAATGAGCTGGGACATGGTAGGGGTGTGCCCATAGGCTGACGCCACATTCTCTGAGTCAAGGGTGGCTTTGCCTGGAATGCTTAATGTTAATTTATTTGCACCTGGGGGAGGGGGCAGCAGAGGCCCGTAAGAGTTATGTAGAGGTTACAGATTCCGAATTCCAACTAGGGCAGAATTTCATCTTGCAAAAGAGGTATGATAGCGTGTGAGTCTCTGGTGTGAGACAGTACTGTCAATTCATACAAAACAAAAAGGGGTTTGAATTCAGCACTGCATAGTAGCAAATACTATAGCAAAGTGCACCACGCCATAGTATAGCATGGACTGAGTTGCAATGAAATGTAGTACTAACCATAACTTACCATTAACACCCTAATCTACTAATGTCTAACACATTACTAATATTAAAGGGAGCTCAGTCCATAGCTCATTGGTGCAAACTGGCCCACTTTAGTAGATTGCAAGCATCAGCTTGCGCAATGTTGCTTGGAAAATAAACGTACAAAAGCTGCTTTTGCAATGGAGATGTGAGTGGGGAATTTGCTGTTGGAAATAGTTCATTGTTTAAAGCTTCTAGAGAAGGAAGGACATGTTTCAATTAGACCATCCGCTCGCTGAGCTGAATTCTGTGCAAAGGTGAAAGGAGGCAAACACGTGGTGGCATCCTAGAACTTTCCAAAAGGTTTGGCTTCCAGGGGAGGTGTCTGATTGGCATGTGACATCACTGTGAGAGGCAGGGACATTGTATGCCTTCTGTAGGGAGCTATACACTGAAAGGAGGAGTGTTGGCAGAGTTTAAAAGGTGCAATCCGAGAAAGGTTTTTTTTTCTTTGTCTGCTACGATAGAGGAAGGATGGTGGAAGAGAGAGGGGACACAGATCAAGCTGCTTGTGACTGAGGCCTTTCCTGCAGAGAAAAAGGTGGGTGCTCGGAGGGTGAGACAGCCAAACTGTGACCCGGGGCACACAGAGCCTGTCCTTAAACAGTTCAGCAAACTTTTTTTTTTTTTTTTTAGCTGAGCATTCCAGTACTAAGTAAGGGGCATGTTTTTGTGACTGCCAAAAAATTACACTGATCATTCAAAAAGGATAAAATAGGCATAAGGGTTCCTATTTTATGTTCTGCATTTTCCTGTGCAAAGTAGCTGTCTGCTAAAAGAAATAAGTTGCCAAGAGCAGCAGCTATCTCAAGGACATTTAAATAAAAAAAAAAGAGCGTGTGTGCTCTGCCAAAGTTAGGAGGAGAGGGCTGCTGTATTTTCACTGGGCTGGCAGAGGTACATTTTCACGTGGGTAAGAGCACAGAAAATGTTCTAGAAATTGCTTCCTTTTTGACAGTTTATGAAACCATCATGTGTCAGTAAACAAGTGTACATTTCTTTGCTATCAGCTCGCCTACAATGTTCAATGATGCCATGTCATGTTTTCCTGTTTGTGGTTTGTTCTGATCGTGCAGACAATCTATAAAGCATCTCATGAAATAAAGGCTGTGCATGGCTTTTTACTGTGCAACACATTATTTCTGTGAGGTGTAAAGAGCCGTGTTTGGTAAATCTCATGTTCAAAAACATTTTTCATTCTGAGTAATCATACTGATCATACCAATGCAATACGAATAAGGTGGAAAAATGGTGTCCCAAGTCCTGTTGTTGCCCCAGCAAGTGATCCCAAAGTGAGTCTATTCCGTTTTTATTGGCAAGCTAGTGTGTTCAAGGTGCTAATTTTGCACCAGATAGGGGGAAGCATCTACCAACTGCAGGAGTAAAAAAGATGCACAGTGTGGGGGTGGCTACACAGAGAATAACACTGATACTCTCAGCCACAGACACACTGTATAAAGAGCTCACTGGGGAATGGTAGGGGCTAACGATACACTGGATTTAAACTTGGTCCAAAACATTGTTCTATGATTATTAACAAAAGGGGGTGGGAGTGACCAAAATAGCACAATCACAAATACCCGGGCTGGATCTGGGAACTTTTCAATTAAAAACATGCGACCATAACGACAGGAATGTGCAAAGTGGGAAGGAAGAGGCTCAGTTTACTCATCAAAGGGGAATTAAGATAGCCGGAACTGGGCACCCTACACGGTAGCAGGGAGGGTGGTTCTGTACCAGTGTGGCAGTCACATGACTGCCGATCGGCAGGCAACAGTGGGAAAGGAACATTGAATGGCGTGCCGTTACTGCAAGGACCAATCAGACGGTAAATTCCTAAGCTCTGACGAAGGAGCAAGCCCTCGAAGGATCTTCCACAGAGTCCACGAAGGTCATTATCTAACAGGTATTGTGTGAATGTCCTCTTTCCCACCAGATGCAGGTTGTCTTGTGGCCTGTTCTCAATGGTGCTGACCAATGGCAGTGTATTAAAGTTCCGTCGGTCAGCACACATGTTGCTTCATTAATAACAAGCTGTTCCGGGGTAGGTTGTGAATAAAATGTGGTACCACATCGGGAGTTGAGGTGATGGAAAACTATTGAACTGTTTGCTCTAATGACGCTTTCACTAATTAATGTAACTATTGAGGAGGTGGAGATTGCAAACCAATGAAATCCCTGGGAAGCACAGAAAGAAACAAATCCTCCAACTTCCAAGTGTTTCTCCTGACTTCCGATTATTGTATTTATTGTTATAAAACTGCTGTACACAGTGCATTTAGATGTCTGCCTCTTGATCAGAGCTAATCCACTGTTCCGTTTTATTTTTGCTCACTCAGCTGTAATAAACAGTGTTGCTTCTTCCCCGGTTTGTGCTCCATTTTTTTGAGTATGTGGTTTTTATTATGCATTAACTAGTGGACCCCTGACTACACTAGGAAAACTCACAACATACCCTACAACCATAAATACCCTACAAATGTATGGTGAATTGGCCCGCGAAGGTGGGGTGCATAGCATACCCATGTTGTGTTGTGCTAGGTGAACTTTTAACTTTGCTTACTTGGTTCTTCTCCTACCTGAAGTGCATTGTGTGTGAAGCGGTGGTGATTGTGCTGGGTGCATACTAAGTTTCTCTGCATTGTTTTACTGCCATTGGGTCCCAGCATGTCAGAAATAGAAGCTGAGTTTACTGATCTGTCTAGTTATCTGGAGACAAAATTATTTGCTTTAGCAAACTGGTCATCTGAGAATGTATTCATTTGGCGAGATAGAATCAACAGTGAAGTGGAAAAGGAAAATCCCAGTGAGATATTTGTAAAAGGGGGCATTTTGCAAACGTGTCTCTTACAGGCTGCAGACTGGAAACAAGATGTTGATTGTCCTTTCTGTTTATGTGCCAAACTGTGGTTCACTTTACATAAACTCATTAAGTTGCGGGAAAAAGATGTTGATGTGATTGCTGGATTACAGTGTGACTTGGCCGCAGAGCGCGAACAAATGTTACAAGTGCAAGCTGAGTTGAAACCTAGAGTTCGATTTGCAACTACAAGCCAAATTTGATGTCAGTACACAATTGAGTCAGAGAGAGAAACCGTTTTCAGAGAGTGAGGAGTAACTGTGCACTTAAAAACCATTTTAGATAGTGTCTGGAATGATAGGGACATAGCAATTGCGGAAATTCAGACACTCAGGAAGGCTGGGAGTGAAAAGGCCAAGGAATTGCAAATGTTAGAAGATTACATTTTTAGACTTATGTATGAAAATGATAGGGGGGGGGTTCAAACAGCTGATCATTACAAAACGCAAGCCACAGAAATACAGGAAGAATTTGTTAATTTGAGAAGCGAGAATTCTGCCCTTTACAGTCAAACCTAGGACCTCCAGGCTCAGTGCGGGGTGGTAAGAAAGGAATTCAGTCAAAAGGGTTCTAAGTGAAGAGGTTGTTTTAAAAAGGAAAAACAACCTCCTACAAACAATTTAGAAAGACCGCTCCATGACAGCACAGAGCAGTCTTTCTAAATCGAACTGTCTGCTCCTGTGATGTACACGAGTGCGCGCAAGGGCTGACAGGCACGCCAGGACCAGGAAGTGGTGTCTAGGGAGAAGGGGGTAAGTGTGTTGGGTGTTAGTGTATGTTTTAAAATTGGAGAAGTCTTGGGTAAGGAGGGGTGCAGAGTGATGGCCAAACAGCCAAATGAAAGTGCAGACTGTCACAGGAGTGATCTTGTACGCAGTGACAATAAGTGACTAGTTAGTCATACTTGCCATGATGAGAACACAGATGACCATGAATTACCTTTGAATTAAAACATTGAGTTGCTTGGTGATTTAGAACCAAGAAAACAAACGATGAGTGAGGTAGGGAACAAATACACACAAAAAGAGAGTGTGGTTTAACTTGGATTTATGAGGATTAGGAAAGGAAAAATGGACAAGAAAAACCAAAAGACTATCAAGTCAGAAGGCAATTAAAAAAAGAATGTGCACTCTGAAAATGAGATATGACATCAGACAAATGATGGTGCTTGACAGAATGGATCATTGCAGGATTAATGGTACACTGAATATCTCAGCAATGGTAAATTAAAGAAAGAAACAAGTGACCATTTACCTTTGATAATCAAAATACTGTTCATACTTCCACAGAAATTAAAATGTCCCAAGAGACAGGTGCAGGTCAGTCACTTGAATATTTTGAGCCACAGATGTTCCAGGAATCAGAAATGGCAGGTACCATACAAAATGTAGGTAAGTGTCACACACCAGAAACTGACATGCTGCCACGACACTTGTGAAAATATAGGTTCACTAGGTTCCATAATGGAGGTCAGTAGGTCAGTGGAACGGACGCAGGCAATGAGAAAAAACAGTAGAGGAATGGGGGGAAGACAAATGATGGTCTCAATACGGGGGGGCAGTCAGTGGCTGCGCTCCAAACAGGTTCTGAGTCCAACAAAGAGAGATTGGCATAAAGGGGGTATAATGTGTCATTTCATATGCTCCTTTGCCTAGCAAGAAGCCAGGCAGGCCTAAGGAACGTAAGCCCGGAAATCAGTAACATTTCACATTTCCTATGTGTGCTTGAAGAATGCAAGGATAGATATTCTGCCCTTATTACTATTGAAGAGAGGTGCAATGCATTGACAATGAGTGAGACAGGTGCCCAGGCAACAATGATGTCAAAGAAACTAATGCAGAGTATACATGAAGGAAAATACCCACAGGACATGCTGATATTGAGACGGTATGAAGGCCCTGTGCATAACTTCAATGGAGAAGAAATACCGGTGGAGGGTGTCACTGAAGTTGACATCAAGATAGGGAGACGTAGGATGAGACAGGAAGTAGTGGTCACGTTTCTGTGTAATGTTGCCAGGTTTTGGTGACTTGGCTATCAAAATGTGTTCCCCAAATATTCTAGGAGGGGTATAATTATAATATCGCATCAAGTCCTGGAATATTTGGGGAAAGTGTTTGATAGTCTGAAGGGTGCATCATTAATGCATTTACTTTTTTAAAGTCTCCAACCTGATGACTTTTTTTAAAGTGACATTATTACCCGATATGGTGGTCACACCCATTGATGATACCATTCCTTATAGGAACACATTACCTGAGGAGACTGTCGCCTCTTATTGATGGGGTATTGTGGTCTTTAGTAATAAAAAAAACTGAAACCTAAAAAGGTAATGAGCCAGAGTAACATAACAGTGAAAATGAATATCACACCATTGCTAGATCAGAAAGTGCAGTGGAGGTGTATTTTCAAAATGGCTGTGTGCCAAGTGTCACTGTCATTCTCATGTGCCAGAGTGAAGTGCAAGGGGAAAAGAAAAAAACAATCTGTCAAGAGTTTTTTGGACCCCAAGAAAAATTAGCAGACACAGATTGGTGAAAACATATTGCGTTTTTTTTCTAAATGAGGAGAGTTGCAAACCAAACATTACTGCAGAGTCAGATCAGGAACAATATATTTCCACCAGAGATACACCCGGAAGACAGGCAGGCCTGGGTCCCAGTGCATATGAATGGGCACCACAAATGATTGAAGCTGTGCTGGCCCTAGAGCAGGAGAAGAGTTTCATTGATGAAATATGTTTAAACAAATGTTTGACAGCGCGGAAATACCAAGTTCTAAAATAAAAAAATCAACAAATCTTTGGGCTGGGCAACCCTGAATTTGGGCAAAGAATTGTGGATAGGTGCTTGTTGAAATTCACAATTGGCTCCAAAAGCATTCATCACAATGTTTTGATTCTAAGTGTAACCAAAAATAAATTCTATTTGGGAAATGACATTGTGCACAGAATGTGTATGATTTAGATTTCTTGAACCAAAAGGCTTGGTCTAGGATGGGTGGCATGGCACCCGAATTTGAAAACAAAAGACAAGCATATCATTGTGGCCAAATGATGCCATATGCAGTTGTGCTTCAGGTAAAAAAAAAAGGATGTCACCAGACCATTTGCAATAGCATTAAAGTACAGAAAGGGACAACAGATGAAAGGGCCTAATGCATGTGTGTGCCTCAATGAATCCATAAGACAGCAAGGGCTAGAATGTGAATATACACCATTGGTAGAGATCGGGGATGGCCGCCGTCATATACTGGTGAATAACGGGGGATGCCAGAACATTCATTTGGAAGAAAATAGAGCATTAGGAATTGCAGTACAGGAATCCCACTACACTGCTGATGTTAAATACCCAAATGATCAGGAATATCCCTGAAAGCTATGTAACTTCACAGTGTGAATTGCCTGAGTCATTTGATTGTAAGCCAAAGGGGATTTTCAGGATACCGTCTTTTTGCCCCTACGAACCAAAAGATGTGATATGTCGTCCTCAGGATAACTGCATCCTATTTCAAGTGGGAGAATCTGAAAGAAGAGCCGGAAGGTGAAATACAGCACATTGAGATGAAGGTTAATGTTCCAAGATAGGGTGGCAGCTCTCCAAAGAGACACTGTAACACAATTAGAGGAAAGTACAGAGGTCCCTCCTTTGGAGGCCTTCCCAGAATTCTATAAAATGGTAGCAGAGCAAATTCAAGCTGCAGAATGTTGCACAAATGAAGAGGAAAAAGAACAATGAAGAATGTATTAAACGTTTTACAGCGTTCAAGGAGGTATTTGCCAACAACGCCTATGATTGGGGACTGACTGATTTGCAGGTTGCCACACTACCAGAAGGGTATGGTAGGGAACCAGTATGTGTGTGACAATATAGTAGGGAACCAGTATGTGTGTGACAATATAGCTTACCCTTGGCCTGTCTGGAGTCCCTAGCAGAAATAATAAAAAATGTGGAATCCAGAGGCATCATTAGGCCTATCCACAGTACTTAAAATACTCCCATTTTAGGAGTGCCAAAGCACAATGGCCATTGGTGTGTGAGTGCAGACTTGAGAATTAAACAAGAGGGTACCTGTTTCAAGGTGGCCACTTCCATTTATTGATCTGGATCTTGCACAAGTTCAGGGGGTCAAAGATTTTTGCCACTCTGGATCTTGCAGCAGGGTACTGGTCTGTGCCACTTGCTGAAGACATAAAATCTGTTTGCCTTCTCATTTAATCGATTACAGTATGCATGGGCCCAGACCGCCTTTGTCTATATCAATAGTGAAAGTGAGTTTAGGATATTCCTAAGTAAAGCATTCCGAGATGCAGCTGAGAGAGGAACTGTGTGTGATGTATGTGGATGATGTGCTAATCAAAAATGAAGACTTACAAAGTGACTTCAATGAAGTTAGACATGTGCTTGGTCAGTTGCAAAGAGCTGGAGCAAAAGTGTCTTTACAGAAAGCACAGTGGTGCAGAAAGTGGGTGAACTTTCTAGAGCATGACGTAACAGAGCATGGGTTGAATCCACCAAAGAAAAGGGTGGAAGTTATTCAGAAACTAAAAGATCCTTCCAATTTGAAAGGCCTAAAATGTTTGTTAGGAATGACAAGTTACAACAGGAAATTAATTGAAGATTATGCAAATCACACAACCTTCGACTAAATTACTGAAGCAAGGGGTACCATGGATATGGGGAAAGGAACAAAGTGAGGCAGTAACCAATTTAAAGGGATGTTTTATGAAAGCTGCACGTTTAGCGTATCCAATAAAGAATCAAGACTTCTTCATAGAGATAGGTTTCACAGATCAATGTATGTCAGCAGCCCTGTACGAAAAACACAATGCAAATAACAAGACCATTGCGTAAGCCAGTAAGCCATTGTCAAAGGTAGAAACCAAATTTAGCAAATGAGAAAAGGCACTTTTGACCACTGTCTGGGCATTACAACATATCCACCCCATTATTCAAGGGGAACGGGTGATTGTTTCAATGAGTCACAAGCCTCTACAATTTTTACAAAGTAAAAGGACTAGATCAGGGAATTTGGCCCAGTCAAGAATCACAGCATGACATTGGCGTTGCAGCGATACCCAGTGGAAGTGAGGTATGGGCAGAATAAAAAGAGCCCAGTTGCTCAAGGGCTCGCAGACTTACATGATTGTGCAGCTGAAAACACACAGCTAGAAACTGTAATGCTTATCTGGGGACTCTGTGGAAGCGCCCGGACTCCTGCCATGTGACTCGCACCACTTGCCACCCCAAGCTAGTGTAGATGTACTGTGACCCTCCCACAGACTTGAGGAGGAAGGGATGGAGATGAGGATGATGGCTGGATGGTTCCCTGGGGATGCGTAGTTGGATGGAGTTTTGCCGGAGATGGGTGCCTACAACCAAAATACAGCTATCAGCACTGGCGTTAGGGCTTTCCTCATCTCTAAACTCCCCGATCCTGATTCCCTCTCCTCAGGAGACTGGACATACGTGTGGATAGACTAAGGAGGCACGTGAAGAATTCTGGGCATCTGTGGCCAGTTACATCACTGGCGTATGCTTGTCCAGGCTGGCTGTGACTTGCCAGATGCTGTATTGTCTTTCACTCCTTATTGTCTTGCTTGTCTGTCTATCAGTGTTTTGTGCTGTTCCTGGCTTCCTCTCTATGGTCTTTCTTGTTACTTGTGAGGTGCTCCTATGTATGCCCTTATTGTTATTACCAAGTGTTGTCCTTACTGCTTGCTTACTTTGACTCTGTCCCTCACTCACTAAATAAGGCTCCAGAATGCTGTGATCAGGTAAGGTTGAAGCGCTGCTGACTGAAGGCTCCAGTATGGTGGGATCGTGCAAGTTGCTGAAGCGCTGCTGAGCGGCAAGGGCTGCAGAAGTTAGAAGCTCCAAAATACTGGAATCCACATGGAAGCGGGGCTCGTGGTAAGCGTCCGCTGCATCAAATAGTACAACACAAAGCAGTGAGAGGAGCCTTGGGCGTGGTATAAATAGGAGGAGTAATGCATGCTTAGCGCAAGACTCCCATTGAATAATCATGCGTCTCCGGACAGCCATGTTGGAAATCTGGCCTACTACAAACACGTTTTGAAATGAACAGTTAAGGGCAACAATGGGCATGTCAGTGCCAAAGGCGCATAAGAACGGTCCAACTCCCTCTTACTTGGTGGATCTTGAGAGATTGCCCTGGTACAGGTGTATGGGTACTGATGTGGCCCCGGGTGCAACTGTGGTTAAAAGTGGGCTCAGGGATGTGGGGGTTGTTGTGACCCAGACCAGCATGACAGTATCTCCCCCCCTAACCCCCCCCCCCCCAAGGTCCCTCTCAAGGCGCTGTGTTGGGGGCCCCGGTTTGTAGGGTGATCTTGATGAAACCTGGCCACTAATCTTGATGCATGTAAATTGGTAGCTAGTTCCCAGAACCTGTCTAAGGCGCTGTATCCCTTCCAATCAATGTGATATTATAATGTGTGTCGAACCCGCTTGGCATCTAGAATGTTGTGCACTTCATACTCAGGCTCGTTCTCATCGGACTGTATAGGAGGTGGTGGTTGTATGGTGCTACGGGTTCCAGGCTGCAATGGTTTTAGTACGGAGACCTGGAACACCGGATGGATGCATAATGAGGCTGGTAGAGCCAGTTTCATCGCCACTGGGTTGATTAGTGCAGTGATGGAGTAGGGCCCAATGTACCTGGGGTGGAACATTTGGGGACCCTTTATGTGAATGTGCTTGGTGGCCAACAATACCTTCTCCCCAACTTGAAATGCAGGGACTTCCCCTTGCCTTCTGTCAGCAAACCTTTTATAGGAGTCCTTAGCTCCCTGTACATGTGTAGTGGCTTGTTTCAGGGTTTGATTGATCGTGTAGTGTTGTGATTTCCATGGCTTCCGGAGGGACGGATACTGAAGTGCTCGGATGCCTGCCATGTAATAAATAAAATGGGGTAAACCCAGTTGAACTATGCAGGGTGTTCTTGTAGGCGTATTCCGCTACTTTGTCAGTGTGCGAAAGCATGCAGCGAAGGTACTGTTCAAGAGTTTGATTGGTCCTCTCAGTTTGCCCGTCTGTTTCTGCATGATGGCTGGTTGACAAAGGTATCTCGATTAAAGCAGTTGCACAGCACTGCTTCCAAGCCCGTAAAACAAACTGGCTTCCCTGGTCTGAGATCACAGCGGACGGAAATCCATGTAACCTAATCACTTGTTTCAGGAATGTATGGGCAAGGGTGCTGCCTGTGGGGAGTCCTTTGAGTGCAACGAAGTGGGTCATTTTTGACAGAAGGTCTACCGCTACCAGGATGGTATTAAACCCATTACAGGGTGGGAGGTCTGTGATAAAATCAAGGGACACCGTATGCCAAGGAGTGGGAGTTACAGGTCGCGGATGGAGTAAACCTTGCGGTTTATTCTTCAGTGTTTTGTGCTGAGCACATATGTTGCATGTTTGAACATAGAGCACTGTGTCCTTTCACCATGAAGGCCACCAGTAGTAGTGTTTCACCTTAGCTAGTGTTTTAGTAATTCCTGGATGGCCTTCCATCAATGTATTGTGATCATTCTGTAAAATCAGTGTTTGCTGATACTCATCTGGTAGGTACAATCGGTTATGGTGGCAAGGGAGCCCTGCTCGGCTTTCATGTTGTGGGTCCTTAGCAACCCACGTTTTTAGTGCTGCTCGCGTCAAGATATCAAATCCATCAAGCAGCATATGAAGGATACCAGAAACTCACTGTGCAGGAGGTTAATCTGCAAGGATGCTGTGAAAAGAGTCCATCTGAGACCTAGTACATATGTAATTTCAAAACAGACTGCCCCCCAAAACTTGCCCAGTCCTTGCAACCATTAACAAACAGGATTAATATATGCAACAAGGTTCTGAAGTGGACAATGAGGAAAAGAAGGCCACCAAATTCCCTAATGATACATTAAAGTTCCTAATACTAAATACTACATACATGTATTAAACTCCCCCTTCCCCTAGACCAAGACCAAACCTGCAAAACCTCCAGAACAAAGTCTGGTCCATTTCCCAAATCACACAATCAGCGAAACGGTTGACTAACTTATTAGAGCCAAAAAGACAATTCGATAGGATGCCATGGAATGGATTTTAACAGGACTTGGCACTAGGACCTTGGAAGAATGAAAGACATTTCATAATGCGCAACGCAACCTAAAATACCAAGACATTTGGTATACCTTGGGCTCCTTCAACCCCTCCACTAGTTAGTTTAAATTTATTTGGGATTAATGATAAAATATTTCAAGTGACCGCTCTGAGGGAAACTGCTATGACCTCAGAGTAGTATGGCCCTAGAAGCATATAGACCGCTGAGCACACCAGAACTAGGAGAGGAGTGGATAAACAAGACAGTCTCCCAACACTTCAGAATCTACTGCTGCGGCTCTGTCCGAGCAGATGAAATGCTTCCTTTTCGCCATTTCCTATTCACTTTTTTTTACATGACAACGGATCCTCAATATGTCAACCATTTTTACTGCGTTTGCAGTAGAGAGCTCTTGGTTCTGCTGTATGTGAAAGACAAGAACTGCACTTCTGACACTGTAGCTCACACACAGCTACTTCGCAAGCTATTACCCCCTAACTAGTCAATTAGTATGCTTAAAGTCCTCTGCTAGAACGTGAATGGGGTAAACATGACAATTCAGCATATAGAAAATTCTGCACCATGTACACAAGCTACAGGCTGATGTAGTACTTCTACAAGAGATGCCTCTTTCTGTGGAAGAAAATATTACATTGGAAGGCGACTGCTGGGCCACATTTTCAATAGTTGTGCCCGTGTCCATAAAACAGTGCGGCACTGCAGCATTGAGCCAACATCAGGTCTATCTAGAGCAGGCAAGGTTACCGTAGGGATTATCTGGAAAGGTGGGAACCCAGCTTTTGGCTATAAATTCCACCCATGGTCCCAACCAATTTGATAGTTCCTTTCAGATCACACATGTGATCTTGTCATTGGAGGGGATTTGACAACATCGATAGATCCTTCTCAGCTCAGTTTTAAGTTGTTAGTGTTCAATCTAAAGGGCTCCTACATTTTTGCAAAAAATTCTATAAATGGGGGCACTATCAACCAAAATGCAGCGTGCCAAAAAAAAGCATACACTAAAGCGTGGTATACTAGTGAGTATGATCTATGATATGATCTAATATACTGGGCCATAAGTAGTTAGAAGTGTTAACTGCAGTGTTTGTTATGCTAAAGAGCAGGGGAGCACCTCAGGAGGGTCCCCAATAGCCAAACTTGGGAAAAGGCAAACATGGTACAACAACCAGAGCTGGCTTAGGATGAAGAATAATGACAAACATTTTTTATTTTTTAAACAGAGATCTCCCCCCCTGCATGAACCTCATAGCGGCCAAACTCGCACATTAAAAAAAGTTGCAATGATTGTGGATTAATGTAAAATACCCCATTGGAGGTAAAGAAAAGCATTTTTTCTATGAAATCATGCAATTCACACAGGCCCGATGATATAGTTGCTGATCCATATAAAAACAAACACAACCAAACATATGGAGCCCTTTATTATGTAATACATTCAATGCAATATTAATGAGAAAGCTATTCCAAATACATGGGATTGCGCAATAATCTATCAAATTTTCTGGGAAGGGGATATGAGGGACCCCATGTGTCCAAGACCCATTTCCCTGCTAGACGCACCTTTTAAATATGTGGGAAATTGTTCCAAACAAGATTGGATTAATTAAAAAGTATTCTCGGAAGCATAATATGGCTTCAGCAAAAACTGAATCACAATCTGAGTTTCTGTATCTGCATGACGGCAGAATCGATTTTTTTATCTAAGAGGAAACATTTTATGCAGCCTTCCTGGATTTAAGAATGGCCTTTGATTCCGTCAATTGTTTCAAGTTATAGCCTATCCTAAAACAGATGGGTATTGCACCCCCAAAACACTTGTCAGTATTCATGAACCAAAATATAGCTGAGAGTAGATGATATTGGCAATACCACACTCCCTTTTCCTTTTACATGTGGTGTAAGACTGGGCTGCAAATCAGCACTGGTTCTTTCCAATTTGTACATTAATGGGCTGGCAGCTAAACTCCATAGCTTGGAGGTTGACGTCCCGCAAGTTATGGAATAGAGTCCCCATGCTTTGGAATGCTGAAAATAGTGTACTGTTGGCCAGAAATCCAAGATCTTCGCAGCTTCTAATTGACGCATAAACCGAATGTATGAAGTCTCTCGATTTATTGGTTAACATGGTAAAATCCGCTACGTTATGCTTTTCTAGTAGTGGAAGATCAAACAGGAATTTGATTTCATTCAAGTAATACCCCGATTCCCAGGGTTTCTTATGAATATTTAGGTTCTAATGTTCTGCTAATCTCAATCCAACCCCACCCATATTCCTAAATAGGCCACAAAATTGAAGCTAGTCGCAAGATAAATTTTTAAATTTGCCCATAATTACAATTCAGAGCCAATTGATTTAATGTTAGAAATTTACCAAGTGAAGGCTCATGCAGTTGCTATGTCAGATAATGGTATTTTTGCGTTTGGGTGGAGCAAGGAACACCAAGTTATGCAAAATGCTTTTACTAAAAGACTTAGTCCTCCCACATTCTGCTGCTCTGAAAGAGCTAAATTTGCCTTTTATTGGCGATGCATTGGAATCCGCACCAACTTTATTATGGTTATGGACTTATAACAATTCTAAAGCTTTGCTCCTCACCAAGAAAATTCTGTGTTACATTTGTAGTAGTGATCGGTCACTACTAGCTTTAAAATCCAGTGACTAAGAGGTTGATAAAGACCTCAGGAAAGTATCGAGTAGTGTTGCTGAAAATCTGGTTGTACGTGTGGAAGTTAGTGTTTGAAAGAAAATATTTGAATCAAAATGTTGGCAACAATCGGCACTGCTGTTTAATGTCCCCCCCAAAGGAAAACAATGTTTTTTAATAACTAGATTGTGTTTGAATTGTCTAAACCTGAATATAAAGGGCAGGTGATTGTGGCAACAAAAAAAACAATAGCTGTTGAAAGACATGCTCTTTTTGTCAAAACATTTTTACGAAACACTTTGCCATTTTTTGTTTGGATGTCCCACATATTCAGTTCCAAGGAAACTTTAAATCATGCCTCTCTTGTTAAAATAAGGTTTTCACAACTGGCAACCGTCTCTTACTCATCTTTTGAGTGCTAACTGAAGAAACTGCATGGGCGCTAAAGACATTCTTTTGTAAGGCTTTTAAAATAAGAGAAGAAACTATTAGTCAATCTTTTTTATTGAAATATTGATTAGACCTTAAATTCATCAAGTGTCATTGCAAGTGGTAACATAGTTAATCTCACAACTATGAATAAATGGTCAAGACCGATGTCTTCTGCAATTCATCAGTTACATCGATTTCGGCAGCATTTGCGAGGAGATAAAGTTCATAGTTTGTCGCTGCAATTATAACAACAATTAGTTTCTTAATCAAACATCAAAATTTCATTTTAACATTTTTATAATTCATCAAGTATATCAAATTTCATAAACATCCTCTGGGAATAGGGTAAGGACGCTTAACAACTAGCAGGACTCAAAACTAGGGAAAGTAGGGCAGAGGAAGAAGAAAAGAAAAAAAAAAGGAAACAGCCTCCCCAAAGTTACCAACAGTTCATCGCAAAGCCCTGTGAGGGGCCGTGTCTCTCGTTACCAGATGACCATTTCATAGTTACTTTCGCCGTGCCAACTGCGTGTCAGGGCTGGCAAAGGTACTTAATCTCGGCTGGAAAAACATATGTTCCCTTTCAGCAACGTGGTCTAGAAATGTGCCCCATATGTTTGAGAATTTGGGTGTCTGGCCTTCTATTGCAGCTGTTAATTTGTCTACTCCCAGAAGTTCCCAAACCTTTACCCATCAGTATGTTATGAGGGGGCCTTCTATTTCCTTCCAAAATCGAGCTTGTGTAAGGCAGGCCGCCATGAGAAATTGAGTGAACAGTCGGGCAATAGGGCCAGAACGGGGGTAACACCCATCATCTGGTGAATCGCCTAACAGCATTACTGGCGGGTCCATGGGGGAGTAGGATTCCGCATAGGTCTTTAATCTTTGACCTAATCTCCAGCCAGTAAGTTTGGATGACCGGACAGTGCCACCACAGGTGAGACAAGTCTCCCTTCGCCCCGCCAACACGTAGCCGGATATTCTGGGTTTATCGCATGTAGCCTCTGCGGTGAGAAGTACCAACGATAGCAGATCTTAAGTGCACATTCCTTCACAGACGTGCATCTAGAGGACCCGTGTGCTCTGTCCCAGATTCTTTGCCATGTTTCTAGGGGTATCTCCATTCCTAGTTCTCTCTCCCATGCCATCATATACGGGAGTTTGTCTTCTGGGACGTTTTCTAGGAGGCGATAAATTGCTACTCTATGTAAACGTTGGCCTTCCGCAACCGTTAGCTCTAGGCCTGAGGGGGGTCTGGTGGCACCCTTTTTGATGGTCGGGTTGGTAACCTGTGCCGTAATTGTATGTATTTGAACCGCTCGGTCTCAGGGAGGCCAGAATTTTCTTTGCATTGGACAAAGGTCAGTGGGGTATTGTTATCATAGAGCTTGTGCAGTCTCGGGTCCTTCACTTGTCCAGTTTCGATAGGAGTTAACCTGGAGCCCAGGAGTAAACGCCAGGTTCTGTGTGATTGGTGATAGGGGTCCTAGTCCTGGGGAGAGCCCCCTTAGTTTATACTGCCTATCCCAACAGCGGAGAGTTGTCCTCGTAGTTGGGAGGAGGAGCTTCTGGGAGGCCTGCACTTCACGCAGGAAGAAGGGTTGGTGAGAGAGGGGCGCTCCAGCGAACAATTGCTCAATGTTCTGATACTTGGGGGTCGAGGGGGTCGGCTGGGTTGGTCCAACTCAGGATGGGGGCAATTTGGGTTGCCCAGTAATATCTCACTATAGATGGGAGTCCGCCCAACTGTTTGCCCCGAGTGAGGATCTTGCGCTGAATTCTAGGCGTTTTCCGCTGCCATATAAAACGGCTTATCTCTTTCTGCAGGTTTAATAGGTCTCGCTCCGAGATGAACACAGGGAGCGCCTGCAGCGTGTAAAGAAGCCTAGGGAGCAAGGTCATTTTGACTGCGCTTATGCGCTTTAACCACGATATCTCCTGAAGGGCCCACTTCTGTAAAGATTCTTTGGTGTCTTTTAATAGGGGGGGGGGGATTTTGGCTTTCCATAGGCCCGAATAGGTCGGGATCAGATGCACCCCAAGATACATAATGTTAGAGCTTTCCCATCTGAGGGAGTAGGTGTTATGTAAGGCTTTTAACACATGTGGTGGTTCCGATAAGTTCAGGCCTATCGATTTTGTCATGTTTATCGTGAATCCCGATATCCCTGCAAAATGGTCAAGCAGGCCCATAAGCTGAGGGACGGAGGCCTGGGCGTCTCTCAAGAAACAGTGCACATTATCTGCATAAAGTGCGACTTTGTGACATTGGTCTTCCAACTCAAACCCCAGAATGTCAGAGTGAAGTCGGAGATGTTGGGCCAGGGGTTCCATTGCTAGCGCAAAGGCCAGCGGTGATAGGGGACACCCTTGTCTGGTTCCCTTATTGAGGGGTATCTGGGGTGTCCACCGAGAGTTGACTCGTATTCGGGTGGAGGGGATTCGGAAGTTTGATAGTACCAGTTTAGAAAATTGTGGGCCAAAGCCCTTCAGGACCAATTGTATTCCCAGGACATGCTATCAAATGCTCTATGCGCATCTAAAGATAGCAGGGATAGAGGGCCCAGAAGTGATGGGACCAGGGCTATCAAGTCAATCACTCCGCGAATGTTGTCATGAGCAGATCGCCCCTGGATAAAACCCGTTTGATCCCTATCTATTAGTGTTGGTAAAATCTCCCCCAGCCGCTGCGCTATAATCTTGCTATATAGCTTAGCTTCCGTATTGAGCAAGGCTATGGGCCGGTAAAATGAGCATTCTGCTGGGTCCTTCCCTGACTTTAGGATTAGGGTTGTGTTCGATTCTGCCATGGACTGTGTAACAGTACCTGTTTCCCAGCATACGTTGAATAACTTTGTGAGATGCGGTGTGAGGTCTTTACAGAAGGTTTTGTAAAATTTGTTTGTGAAGCCATCCGGGCTCGGAGCCTTGCTAATAGGGAGTGATTTAATAGCTAATAACACTTCCTCTGAGGATATTGGGTCTTCTAAGGGTTCTCGAAGGGCTTGAGGCAATTGTGGCAAAGTTGCCGTATTTATAAAGTCTTTAGTGGACTGCGAGTCTCCTCTATGTGGGGCTGCCTGTTCCCTGAAAAATTCCTCAACAATAAGACATTTCCCCTCTTCAGAGTTAGTGCCCTTTCCTCGTTTATCCCGCAGGAGGTCTATCCTATTCTGTCATGTCTGTTTCCCTAGCTTAGCTGCTAGCAATTTGTTAGCTTTGTTTCCTTTGGTGTAGAAAAATTGTTTAGTGCACATCATACAGTAGGCCGCTTTCCCCATGTGGTGTGCCTCAAGTGCTTTTTTAGCCATACGCAGGTCCCTTAAAGAGCGCTGTGAAGGTTTCTTTTTGTGTGCCTCCTCTAGTCTACGGGCGTCCCCCTCCAACTGTTCTTGAAGTAGTCTCCTAGCCTTTCCCAGTTGTGCAGCTTGCTCTATAAAGTGCCCTCTGATCATCGCTTTACCAGCGTCCCAGACCGTGCTCCAGCTCACATCATCGGTGGCGTTCTCACTGAAGTAAAGGTTCATGGATTCCCTAATGTGAGAACAGATCACCGGGTCTTCTAAGAGGAAGTCGTTTAGCCTCCAAGTAGGTCTCGTCTGGGGAGTAGCTCGGGGGGGGGCGGGGGGGGGGCTATAATTAATAGTACTGGAGAGTGGTCTGCAAGCGCCTCCGGGAGGATATCCACTTCCTCCACCTCCCGGATAAGCGAGTCGGATATAAAGAACATATCCAGTCTGGAGGAACCCCCATGGTCAGCTGAAAAGTATGTATAGTCCCTCTCATCTTGATGACAGTACCTCCAAACTTCAATCAGGGAATGTTCTTTAAGTAGGGAGGTAAGGGCCCTGAAGTTATTCCTGTCATTGAGTGTTGATAGAAGGGTCTTATCAACCAGGGGGTTAACCACCGCGTTAAAATCCCCGCCCATAATCACTTCCCCTTCTGCATGTTCAAAGAAGGCTTTCGACAATTTCATAAAAAACAGGTCTTGCTTAGTGTTGGGGGCATATATAGCGACCAGTGTGACTTTGCAACCATCCAGCAGGGCGTTGACCAACAGAAACCTCCCCTCATCTCGTACCACCCCTATGGTTTTTAGGGAAATCCCCCTGCGTACTAGGATGGCAACCCATTAAGGCGGAATTCGTCTTCCGGTCGCAAGTGAGTCTCCTAAAGAAATAAAAATGATGCATCCAAGGACCCTCATCTATGGAAGAGTGCTTTCCGTTTCAGGGGGGAGTTCAGGCCTTGCACATTAAGGGAGATACATCTATAACTCGGGGTTGCCATATTCTAGTCGCATGAGCCTTCTCTTCAAGTAACCTCCCCCAGAATTGCCAATGGCGAAGCATCCAGCCGGAGAGTTCATTGTATTGTGACCTGTAGGAGGTCCTTGGTGAAGGGGGTAGCAATACAAACTAAACAGCTTCTGGTAAATTAAAAAAAGAAATAATAATCAAAGTGACAGCAGACAAAACAAAATAAGCAAGTTGTTTCCATCCCAGAATGTACTATTCCTGCACCCAGAGTTACCTTTAACCAGGTGTGAAGTATGAGGCGCCATCCACTCAGGCGCCCAAGCCGATTATCATGTGGAAATTTCCAACGCCCCCAAGTACAGCCAAACAAAGCATACAGTGGTGGCAGGGAGCTGTGAAACTTACAAATTTATGTTAGGACAGTCAATTTCCCCCCCCCCCAATCTTTCGGTCCGAGATTGAGGATAGTGTACCGCTGGGAGCAACCAACGAGGAAGAGGAAACTACAACTTCAGAGGATCGAGAACCCCAAGTTGGCCACATGGGGTCCAATTTGACCAAGAAGAGTCAGTGGCGCAGTAGAGTCTGTCGGGGTGACCTTGTCCTCCCAAAACAGATCTTTAAATGCAGTATAAACAGGTCAGGTGGCCCCCCAATCTTCCTGTTCTCCCGGTTTAAGGGCTGCTGTCCCCTCAGGGATAGAGATTACCTTCTCTGGGCAAGGTTCCTGACACAGATTCGTCGCGGATTGGCGACGCCACCAAATGTTCCCTCTGCCGATTCTGATTTTTGGCAAGGAGTGTGGATTGGACCCATCTGTGTTCCGAGCATGCTGATTTAACTCCGTTATCCGATGCTTCCAGCATCAAGGCTCTTGCTTCTTCTTTGGAGGAGATTCTTTGGAAGACCAGCTAACAAGGAAATTCCCAGCGATAGCGGACTTTCTGGGTTCTCAGCCAGGAGCTTACCTTTTGTAGACGCCGTCTGCATGCTAACGTGTAGGGGGCCAGGTCTTGGAAGAGTTGGACCTTCGCGCCTTGGAAATGTATTTTATCCGAGGCCCTGGCTGCCGCCATGATAGTTTCTTTCTGGCAAGAAAAGTGTACTTGCGTGAGCACGTCTGATGACAGGTTCCTTTTGAGCTGGGCAGAGGGAGTATACCCGGAGGGTTCTGCCTAGCTGTAGGTCTTCATTTGGCGAAAGGTCAAGCAGGGATCTGAACAATGGCTCCACATATTCGGTTAAGCCTTGATCGGGGATCTGACGGGGACACTGCGGAGGCGTACATTATTCCGTCTCGACCTATTTTCCAAGTCGGCTTCCTTTGCCCATATGTCTTCTAAGTGTTCCTCAATGATCTTCACCCTTTCTGTTAGGGCCTCACTGTTATGGGCTTGTTCACATATTGTGTTTTCCAGGTCGTTAATCCTGGATTCTATCCCGCCAAGGTGGGAAGTAAGGTCTGCAAGGGACTGGGCCAAAGAGTCTTTGGAGGTCTTGATCTCTTCTTTAATCTCTTGGGTAATGTCTCGTTTGAATGATCTGAGCATTCGCTCCAACTCCTCCTTGGACATCGCCATGGTTTGGGCCAGATTGAGAGACGGCACTTGGTGGATCTCAGCCGTGATCGTGCATGTGGGGGGCGGGTCCACAGGTTGTGGTCTGTATACCGGGTCCCTTCTTTTTTTATCCCTGTTTTGGGCATTCCTTGGGATGGTTGTTGCGATCTTTTACGTCTGACCCCAATGCAGGTGGAGGAGCGTGGGGCACCAAATATGTAGGACAAGCTTCTGCTGTTTTGGTATAGAATGCGCAGATAGGGTAGATTTATTCCGGGCCCTTGGGAGGTCCCTTAGGGTTGCTGCAGTGTCGATGTTTCTTTCAATATAGGAGGGGTCCCATCTTCTCCCCCCCGGGTGAAATTGCGTTCACCAGGGTTCAATAATGCTGCCCCCAGTAGTGCCCCAGCTCGTGGGTGTCAGGCGTGCATCGTCGGTCGGGGTCCTCCTTTTGCGGCGCCCCCGCACCTCACCATCACGGGCCCCCGTGTCTCCATCTCAGAGCAGGCATTCCCCAGGATTCGGCGTGTGTCACTCTGCGCAGCGGACTCCAGTGGGACCGAGCCCCGTCCCAGACTGGCCCGCCCAAGACTCCGCTGTTCAATCGCTCGAGACCTGGCCGATTCAGAAGTAGGGCCGATCCACCGGGCTCAGCATTTATCTTGTGCGCCGCCCCGATCGGACTCCCAGGGACGGCGCTGTGCTGTGGACCCAGCAGAGCAGAGTCCCCAGCTTGCTCCGGTCGGCCAGAGGCTCCGCAGCCCTGGCCGCCTCAATGGGAGGGCCGCCCCGCTCTCAGGCAGGCCGCCAAACAGACTCCGTCCACGGCATCGGCCCCTCCCCCTCCACCGGGCTCACCGTCAGAGAAGTGTCCCGGCCCCACCGGGCTGCCGCGCTCTCATGAAGGTCCTGGCGGAGGTGGTGGGAAGCCCCCGCTGTGTTGTGTCCCCGATTTCTCAGGGTGGGAGCGCCCCGGCCCGCGTTTGGCAGAGTCAGTGACCCCCTTACTCAAAGCTCTCCTGGGATGGCGCTAGCCGCCATTTTCTTCCCCGTTGCCGCCGGAGCTCGCAACGGGCTTCATGTGGTGCGATTTTATCCACAAATGTATCCGCTGCGTCAGTGTCTCATCATACGCCCCTGATGCAGGAAATCAGACAGGAACATTCCGTTTTAAGGTGCTAAAATTACGTGGATTGGGCACCTTACAGCGGAGCTGAAGGGAAGCACTGCTGCATGGCGAGCTGCCTAGCCATGCACCCCCATGAAAGTCAATTCTCATCACTGAATCTTTACTCTAATACGTTATACAAAATATAGTATTTTTATTTTTTAATTATATTTTATGATCAATTAATGATTAATCACGTTAAGAATGGAGAGACATTTGTGTGATGATTTTAATGTATTAATTATGATAATGATTTATGCATTTTGAATGCATTTTAATAGGTCTGGTTTCCTGAAATAAAGTAAACAAACTCGAAATAAGTTGTCACAAACAAAACAAGTTTAAATCGCATCATGCCAGTGACATTAGTACTCACATTTTAGGATTTAAAAACTAAAAATGATGGGTGTAACACAGGGGAGGATTCCCAAAGCGTGTTTAATACAAAATAAGTTTGGGGGTGGTTCTGCTCACTCTGCACTGACCGTTGAATTGTTTTGGTATTGTGGACTTTCGCTGCCCCAGGTGCAAATATTGACTGATGTACTTGTGTGCAGTACCTTCTAAACAGAACGGGTACCTTCTAAACAGAACACGGTACGCCATCAGGTTAGGGATCCCATTAACACTGAGCTCCGTGAAACATCAGGCTCCAGCAAACTAACAATTAATGCACATACCGAGCTCACACTAGTTCAGAGTGGTAGGATATTATAAGAATAAGTGCCCACTTTTTACAATAAAGGGATTTTTCTATATTCTTTAACGTTTCGTGGGATAATATTTTAGGGAACTGTGGCGCACACAGGTACACAATTCAATGTTTTAATAAAGTTCACGGCAAAAAGAAATGCACATTGGATGTGTAATGTTTAACTGAGCAAGTTTGCATTTAGAAGCTATGCAGTCGAGCTACACTTTTTTCCCTTGATCCTATGCCCTGTTCTTCAGTACTTTCAACTTTCCGTTCTCACTTTCTTGGCTGGTTCTGGTAGGGGCACATCAGCATGGAAAGACTTGTTTCGGCTCTACCTGGGCTACAGCAAAGGAGTGCTTGATAGTTGCAACACAAAGAACCTCTTTGCGCACACCTGACCGAGCGAGATCTGCAGCTTCGATCTGTTCCAAAAGCTATTTTCTCAGTTAATCCCCATTTGCTGAAGCTCCAACCCAGGGATCCAGAGACCACTATAGCATCTCAGAGATTCCAGCAGGAAAAACAAATAGCTAAAGTAGCACTTGTAGGAGACCAAACCAGCCATTAAAAAGGCCGGCTTCTGAAGTAGCCCGTAGCCAAATGATTAAACAAATGCTGAACACGTCTTTTAATAAACCCATCACATTTTATTGCAATGCTTCACAATGAGGTGCAGATACAAGCAAACAGCTAACATTTGTAAATCATATTACTGAATGTGGTATGTTACACAACAGAAGACAACATTTGTAAACTAGTTCACTCCAAGGCCATCATTTCATCTCTACTTTAAAGAAGTGCAAGGATAAAATATTTGGAGAATGGTTAAGTGGTGGAGACCATGAAAACAGATACCCTAGCACTGCACTTGGTTAAGAAACCCAACTATGTTCAGTGAATTTAATTCATAACCCACTTACCACCACATGATTATGTACGCTGCACTGTACAGACATCTAAACAAACATGTGGTTAAAAAAATACATTCACTTTTTGCTCAACCTGTGACATAGTACATGTGCAAACTATTATTAGGAGTAACAATTTAATGGTCTGAAAAGTTTGGCAAAGCCAATTTAAAAAATAATATTTGGCTAGATGTCACTAGACCATCAGAAGCGGTACTTCAAAAACAAACATTGAAAACAAACTGACAAAATTCTTGTTTTTCGTTCAACGGGGCACATTTGTCCAATAAGGTTTTTCTACAAACTCTTAATCTGACTGGAAGATCTTTAGCAAAAACGATTGATCCTGCATGTCATTATCCTTGATGGTGATCAAATAATATTTGCATATCTCCCCAAAAAGTGTCTACACGTTCAATTTGTAAATGAATGACACAAAACTGTTCAAGATATGCAATCGCTGTGCAGAACAAGGACGTTTTGCTGTGCCACACACAAAGCTGTTGGGGGCCGCATTTCCCCATAATCCAATGTGCAACAATGGGCTAGGGTCAGAACAACCCACTACAAAAATAAAAAAGAAATTCAAAACAAAAACAAAAAAACACTGGATGCCTTATACAAACATGTGTCAGGATACAACAACTGGAACACAATTTGAACATTCAAGAGTCTGTACTTGTGAGCACCCCAAAAGGCGAAAGTGTCGAGAATCAGGTCAGGTTTGGATAGAAAAGCTATGTATAATACACACAATTGTATGTTTTGTTTGCATCGAGTAAAAATGAGTTTCTGCCACTTGATACGCCAAATTTGGAAGAGAACACAGAAAAATAAGGCTGTAGCATGCACGCAGTGCACTTTGTCCATGTATTTCACCTTCATCTGCTACCAGGGCAAGCAGCTGCTATCATTGCAGGTGCTCATGGTGGCATCTCAAATTTTGGCTAACCTTACAAGTAACCAGAACCTTGTTGAGAATGGTAGTTTGTGTTTATTATCTGAATAGCTCCCAGAAACATAGAAAACAGAGGGGCAGGACGACCAGCATCCTTTAATGTAACATTAAATCCAGAGCAATTTTATTGATTTTTGAAAGGTCCAAAAAAGAAATTGAAACTTTCAAAAAAATGTTTCCAAGGAAAATAAATAATCCCCCTCTTTCCCCCCAAATTCAGCTCAAAAGGTTCCATACGGTGCTGATGGTGATAGCCCATGAAGAGTTCCGTTACATAGTGCACTCCGCCACGAGCATCTTGCATGCTGTGGGCCCATCCCCGTGAACTCATGCTTACGTTTCTCTTAAAGGGATTACATGTTCCTTAGGAGCAGTGGCCTGGACCAGACAAGAGAAGAGAAAATGGGACTTGAATGCACTTCGACAAAGCAAGCGATGGGCAGCAAAGGTTCTGAATAGCTCAGTTACCTGGATACGATAAGTAACATCGTTCTGCATATTTAGATAATATTACAAGGACTGATGATGGAGAACTTCAAACCAGATTTTGCTTAAATCCATTGCCACTACATAGCACTAGGGCCAAATGGACATGAGCCCCAGTAGGTGAGCAGGGAATTATGAAGTTGTGGAAATTGTTATCCCGAAATTAGGGCTCACTTCCTCTTATTTTGTCCATGGTATAACCTTGAAAGAAAAAAGTAGCTTATCCTGCAGTGCTTAAATTAAATTGCTTTATCATTTCAATTCTCACAAAGATCAAAAATGCGTGCAAGGTTATTGATATTGAAAAGGCGCTCGTGGCAAACTACATCGCATAGAAAAGAAATGCATTTTGGCGGTTTCGTGGAGACATTTTATTCAAAGCACATTTTGATAATGACTCCTGTTTTTTTGCAAAGAAGTTACTCTTGATGGTATGGAAATCACTGGCTAGCTCTAGGGTGGAGATCATACAGGCTAGAGCGAATTACTGTTCAATGCTGGCGAAGAGGAAACTAAAGCTTGAAGTGGAAGCATGGGAAGAATTTCTGGAGGCTTCAAGGTCTAGTAACTCAAAAGCATTTTGGGCATTTGTGAATGGGGGACGGTCCTATAAAAACACAGAAATATCAAGGGGTACCGATGTGGAAGCAGCAGTGTGGGTGGAGTATTTTGCATCCCTGTTTGGAGATAGAGCATCATTGGAGACATCCAGAAGTAATCTCACCACATTGCGCTTTAGGTTAGAGGATGTCTCTTTAGCCATTAAATCACAGACACGTAATCGGGCCACTGGCCCTGATGCAATCCCTTTTAATCGGTTCTGTGACAAACTTGATTTATGGGCTCCTGTGCCGACTATAGCGTTCAATACCTACTTAGACTCTGGCCATTTTCCACCTTCTTGAAGTCTGCTATTATCTTCCCTATCTTTAAAAAGGGGCATCCCAACGTCGTATACACCTATTTCTCTACTTGGTACCTCATTTTAAATATTTGGTAGGGTGCTCTTGGGGTATATAGAATCCTGGCTAACAGAGGGTGCAATGCTCTCAGACAGTTTGGTTTTCGTCCTGGTGTAGGAACCATGGAACAGAGTTTGAATTTGTTTCTGCTAATATCTAATTCTGTCTTCTGTGGGGGTGAGAGGGGGCAGTGTATCTTGCATTTATGGATCTGAGCACGATCTTCGACAAAGTGGAGGGATCAAAATTGTCTGCCATGCTCAGGTCCATGGCATGCCCAGAGGGAATTAGGATTTTGCTGCGAGAACTCCACAGGGAGAACCGTGCGTGCGTGCGTGCGTGCGTGCGTGGTGGATCTGGGGGCCATTGCACTGCATGCTTTGATGTGGGGTGCGGAGTCTGTCAGGGGTGTATTTTGGCACACAGTTTGGTAACCCTTTGTATCAATGGGTTTATGGAAGCCCTGGTAGTTACCGGGGTGGACTATCCGAGCCTGGGGGGCAGGGCCTTTCCGGTTCTGCCTTACCATGACGATACAACCCCAAAAGCCGTTCAGATTTTGATATATGCCAATGCGACTTTTGAATAACCTGGGGCTAAAAATCAATGCGTCAAAATCA
This sequence comes from Ambystoma mexicanum, assembly GCF_040938575.1. Lineage (NCBI taxonomy): Eukaryota > Metazoa > Chordata > Amphibia > Caudata > Ambystomatidae > Ambystoma > Ambystoma mexicanum. The sequence continues at coordinate 96,624,441 of NC_090936.1, read as the reverse complement.
GCGGTAATGGGGTGCGGAGGAAGGAAAGATTGGTGAAAATGCGCCCTATGGTTTGTAATGGGGACATCACACCCAGAGTGAAAGAATACTATTTTTTGGGCATCAGATTCTCTGAGCCGGTCACGGGTTGAGCACATGTTAATAAACAATCTTTGACGATGCGCCAATATGGAATTTCATGCTTTTTGTCCCGTTGTCAGGGGCAACCCCTGGACCTGGTTTAAAGAAAATCTATGTTGCGCATGACCAAGGCTGCAACACTATATGGTGTACCATTGTGGGGCTACACGAAAGTATCAGGGAGGTACAGGTTAAGGACAATAGGTTTTTTACAAGGCTGTTGGGACTGCCCGGGAGCCACTGCTCGTGTCTCAGTCTACAGGGAACTGGGAATGGATTTCTGAGAGGACCAATGGCCGTTGGCTCAGATCATTTTTTTTTTAATGCCATTTTATTATCAGGACCCTCATGGATAGGGAAAAAAATGGCATCAAATTCCCTGGCTACCATTTATTGGTGAGTTCCTGTCCAGACGTAATATTCAGGTCCTTTCACCACCAGTTAACTTGCTGACTTCTGGGCAACTGTGCTCTTATAAGTGTATTTTGAACCTGGTAGTGAAGGATAAAAGGGACTTTATGGAAATCACGCAAGCCAGATTAGATTGTCTACAGCTATGGGGAAATATGGCAAAGTGGCCCGGGGACCCCGATATACTAAGCTGTCCAGCTTGTGGGGCGGACAGAAAGGATTTGAAGCACCCAATACTGTTTTGTCCAGCGTATAATGCTATTAGAAAGTCTACCATTTTACCGCTCCTAAGGGAAATTAACATTTGCTCTCACAGGTCGGCCTTAGTATTTGTTCTGGCCGCGGACTCTGTACTGACAGCTTGGGAGTTTTTGTCCTTTTTTAAAAGAGCTATGTACCAGAGAAAGTGAATTTTGTCTGAAATGATGATTCGTTTTATGCTACTGGGCTTTTCTTTGTTTAACAAAACTGCTTTTTATAATTATTGATTCCGGGGTGAATTTGAAAGATGGATATTGTGGTTTTATAACTGATGAGCTGGATATTTTTTATATTTTTTGTGTAACTGCTTTTTCTCTTTCATTGATTGATGTACTTATCCGAATAAACATTAACTGACTGGAGACATTATATTCATATAACACTTTGTCATTGATTTTATCAATGGTTTTATATAATTGCAGATCTTCATTGTTATAAAATAAAAAAAGTTGTAAAGCTTCCTAAGAGTTGGTCGCTTCATTTGCGACACCAAGTATGAGGTATGTTCAAATCTCAGAGGGTGTTCAACCTTTTCTGGTATTGGGGCAACAGGGAAGAATAAGGAAAGAGAACAAGCAGTAAACCAAAAAAATGAATGGATGAAAGGAGGAGAGCTACCACTGTGGACAGGTTCATCGCTACAGGAGGCCTTCTGGAAAGGGTAAATAAGTGTTGCTGATCATACCAGGCATGGAAAAGTTTTTTAAAAAGTAGAACATATCCATTGCAACTTGTTTCACAGGAGCTTTGGAGGCGGCCAAAAAAATGTAAACCTTTATTGCAATAGAAGAATTTGAAATACTTTGTTTTAAATGTGCTTACCAGTGGTGAAAATATGAAGAGAATTAACCTACATACCACACTGACCCAATTAACATGTTTATAGAAAGTGGTTATTAATGTAAGGCAACTATTAAATAGCATGTATCCATAATACTTTAAATACTAATGTCTCCTCGCTATCCTGAAATATAAGCATCTCCAAGTTGGCATTTAATTTAAAACAGCAAAATAACAGATCTCTTTGCATATGGCTATTTACATTATCTTTGCTAGAACATATTTGGTAAACTATATGGCATTCCTCATATGTGTTTCTGATGACGAACACCTACACATTATCAGCACACATGCATACACGTACTGGAAAGGTCCAGCGTATAATATGTCTGGAATTTTAAGGCGAGAAAGGATCCTAGACAAACACAGGCTTTTAAAGAGGAAACATAAAGCTGAAGTTCTTGTAACAGATTTCTGCTGCAGAATGAGTCCTGGTAGTGTCCAAACTCCATTCCCTTTTTGACAGTATTGTACTCCGCCTGGGCGAGTATCCGGACGAAAAAGTCGCTTCAGTAATGCCTCGATTTAGAGTGTTGAATAAGCCACTGTAATGTTATGTCTGAAATACAATTTGGATCAAATTAAATGATAAACATGCAACATTTTTAAAAAGCAACAGTCACAATTTGTAACATGCACAACCTACATGATACATTAATGATCCAATGTTTTCCTGTTCAGTACATCTTTGGGGGATTACAAAATTTGAGATGTAAAAGAGCTTTGAAGCATGTGCAATAATACACCCTAAAAATTGAACGGTGCTAACATACTACTTTAAAGCAAAACTATAAACAGCCATAGGTTAATGTATGTAGTTAACTGCATGTTCATCAATACGCAGCCTCTAAAGCCTCGAGATGCACTGGTGAATAAACTGTATGAATGCTAGAAAAGGGGGCCAAGTAACAACTATAACCCGTGTTAGCAAAGAGTCTTGATATGGGAAGGGCTCGCAGGCAACAGATCACGGAGGCTTCAGTACTTCTTGCCGCTGCAATTTACGATCAAGAGGAGTTCCAAAGGCACGCACCCATGGACATGAACTTCATTCATTCATTCATTCATTCAACAAACGTTTCCACGTGAAACCTACAGAGTTCAAACGCCCATCGCATGACAGTCTTTACTAATCCGGAACTGGTTATTAGAGCAATACCTCTCCTTGTACAGTATGAGCAAAAGTGAGCACACCTCTAGATGACGGAGGAGCCTTAATCTTCGTCCAGAGATTTCCTCATTTTGCATCCCTCGCCCACCTTCTCTGCTCTGCATTAGTGATGCAATTGTCTTGTGCCCACACTACCAAGCCTTGCACCTCGACCTCTTACACCTCTTTCCCTCATTAAATCCTAACCCTGTATTACAAGCCCTTGAGATGAGACCCGCAGAGACAACATTGCTGGGGTCAAATCTACTTTGGCCTGGGATTCCCCTACTTTGCAACCACTGCCAACCCTCTCCTAGCATCCTCTGTATTTTTGCCCTGCCATTGGTTGAGCTAGGATCCCATCTGATCACCCCTCCCCCCCCCAAAGCCCACTACAAAACAAGACCCCTCAGGGGTTTGAAAGCTCATCCACAACTGAGACCTGCTGCCAGCCCTCTGGCAAACAGCACCATTCAGCATGCTAGATACTCTGCCATTGCCCTTATGATCTCTGCACCCTGAACATCTGCATATGGGTTTTCCTCCTCAATGCTTGTCCTGTATGCTGCTTTTTAGTGCAGCTCCTAGCCTGCAACTCTGTGACATTTGCTTCTGCTGGCATCATCACGAGACTTGCTCTCAAATACACGCTTGCTCCTTGATTGCAGCCTTTTTATATGTGACCAGATTACACATGTACAAAATGTGTGCCGTGAACACTTATTCATATTCCGCTTCAAGCTGGATTCCAGCCTCAAAGCCCGGGACCGGGTTTCAAACCATTGTGGCTCTGCCTCTTTTGTCCAATGCCTGGCTAATGAGATTTTCACCTTGATTGCAACTTTGACATTTGCTCTTTAATTTTACCCTTTTCCTGGAGCAGCCCTATGAAGTTTCTACTCTTTAGGTTTATCCGTAGATTTGCTCCTTGACTGGACCCAATGTGATGTTCTCTGTGAACCCTGCCTATTAGCTTTGCTCCTTGATACACCCTTATGATAGTTACTTCTTAACACCATTTTGGCATTTGCTCCCTCTAAATAATTGCTATTTTATTGAGCCCTTAACGTGGCTCATGAGATTTCTTTGACTGCACTTTTCTGAAATCTCTCCCTAAATGATGCCACTCGGTTTGAAGCAGTTATTTAGTCGTGGTCACCCCCCAATGAGTGTTAATCCTCAATGTTACAATAAGAGTTCTGTTCCATTTCGACCCTAGCGATGATTTCACCCTTTCTCCAGCATAAGGTCTGGCATGGATTCACATGCTCATGAATATTCCGTCATTCGGCTGCAAATCAAACATTTTTTTTTTAAAGTGTTTCAATTTCACTTTAAAACTATTTCTTCTCTAAACCAATCGCTATCCTCTGGGTCATACTGCCCCCAACCAATGACAGTCCTCTCCCTAAGCTCCGCCCCTGATGGCCATCTTCAGTGTTGGGAGCCCTTTTAGTGCTCTCCAAGCTTTTTTCTTATATTTCACATTGATAAAAAGTTTGTTGACCGATTTTGAATGAATCATTCGACCGGAGGTCGACTACCAGTAGCGCCGACCCGTTGTCGGTGAAGATCAAGCTTCATCGAGGATCTTCATCAGAAGGCCCAGACTTGGGCCTACTTCATGCCTTTTTCACCATGACCAAGGAGAAGAGATGCCCCTCTTCAAACTCTGCGTGAAACGTGGACTAAGAAATGATTTTGTGGAGGATCGACCTCACAAATGTCTTTACTGCCTGCATCCGGACCATGATGAGGGCATGCGAGGTTGCAGGTTGGCGGCATGGTTAAAGTCGGGTAAGGCCCCTGAGACTTGGCCTCTGGGCATGAACAGGCTCCCTCCAGGGCCAGCCGGCCCCATGATCGAACTCCCTCGGATAAGAGATTGAGGTCCTTTGAGGACGCCCCACCTGCGTATGTCCAAAAGAAGGCAAGGCCGTAGGCCATGGATCCCACTAGGTTTGCCACTGTTGCGCGTCGCAGCAGGGAAGGATGAGATCACCATCAACACAACATCCACAGTGAACGTCCCAGCAAGAGTTACGCACTGGAAGAGCAAGTCCTTGACCCCTTCGAAACTACATGCATCGTTGACAGAGAAGACAAAGGAAAAGTCCATGGAGGGCCCCTCTATCGCCACTGCCGCCTCATTCAAGTTAAAACAACAACCGAGTCATCAACGGCCACGACCACGGTTGTTGTCATGTCGAGGGTGCCATCGACTGCCTCATCAATGACCACTACTATGTCGAAGGGAGGGCAGTCTGTGAAAGTGGTGCCCACAGCGGCAGCTGCTCCGCAGGTGTCATTACCGGCAAGGCAGATTACTGCCGCAGCTACGACGCTGCCACCCAGAAAAGGGGCAGAAGCCTCTCCCACTCAGAAGACTCAGGAAAGGAGCAGCACCCTGATGCCCCCTAAAAGGGCTGCAGAAGTGGGAGCTGAACCAAGTGTGCCAGGACAAATTTATACTAGCTCTGATGAGGTGACTACCTTCCAGAGGGCTACTATTCAGACTATGAAGGTGCTTTGCTTCGGAATGAGCCCCATCGGCCCAGAGCCTCCACCGCCCATTCCGACTGCACCCAACCCCTGGGATGTTTCGTGGGACATTCTGACCATGTTGGTAACAAATTCAGCAGAGACTGCCTCCCACACCGAGCCCTGCTCTGTCTGCAAGTCCTCCAAGACCACGTAAACACAAGTCCAAGGACCCTTCTGATCCAGGGCGCCAATCAACACCACCTCCACCTTGGGATTTCACCCCAATGGGGGATTCTGCCATGGACACAGGCACAGATACGGTGGCTAGGCCACAAACCGTGCAAGTTCAGGAGAAGGACCATCACGTAACTCCCGTTGATGGACGATATCTGGAGGGGAAGGCCTAGCGGTGCTGAAGAACCCAAGCACCGCCCAAGCGGGACATGCTCGAGAAAGTATAGAGTACCAGACTCGGTCCCCAAGTGCCTGAGGTCCCAGCCTTAACCGGATTCTGTGCTCTCAGCTGCTGCCAGGAAACATTCTGCAAATCCATCATCCTCGTCCGCGGTACCCCGGACCACGAGGGAAAGAAACTGGATGCTATGGGCAAGAGAATTATCTATAAGGCAGCCAGCACCATTAAAGCTGCGAACGCACTGGCCTTTTTGTCACGCTATGACCGGGAGCTTTGGTACAAGCTGGGCCCGATTCTTGACTTCCTACCTGACAAGAAGGCAGAAGCTCTTGAGCTGTTCCAGGAGTGGAGTAGTGGGAGGTGGCCTCTGACCACGCCATCACAGTGGCCATGGACATCGCCGACAATGGATTCCGTCAGATGGGAAATTGAGCGTCTCTTCATCGGCTTGGATGGCTGAAAGCCACCAACTTCATGCTGGATATTCAGTCGAAGGTGTTGGACATGCCATTCGATGGGGAGAACCTGTTCGGCAAGGCGGTCGACAAGTCTCTTCAGCTCATCAAGACAGACACAGAGAGGGCACGTTTGCTGGGTACCCTGCTGCAACGTCGGTCATTCTTTCGTTCCTCAAGGGGAAAACCTGGCAGGTCCTCCAAGGGCTGCACCACCCCTTATCGGCAGCCTTCGCGTTCTACGACGCAGGAGGTATACAGAGGCCGCTCACAGGCATACAGCAATGGAGGACAGTGCCGGCACCTCCCGCAGGGCAGGACCCCGGCACCTAAGCAGGTCTGAACCAGCCGTGGATTTGGGCCCCCACTCGTTCACCCCAGTGAGAGGCCATCACCACTGCCAGATGGGTGCTGGATGCTCTTGGACAGTGGCACACATTGGCGTTCCTGCACAGGTGTCCCTGTACCCCCCCCCCTTGTAATGCGCCAAGAACAACATGCAGCACAGCTACTACAGGAGGTCCAAGCCATGTTAAAGGGGGCGATAGAACTCATCCACCAGCACCTCCGGGTGTACTCCAGATACTTTCTGGTTTGAAAGAAGACAGGCGGGTGGAGGCCGATACTGGACCTACGATGCCTCAATAAGTACCCGAAGGCCCAGAAGTTCAGGATGGTTACGTTACAGCATGTACTCGGCCAGCTGGAGCAAGGCGACTTCCTAGGGTCTCTGGACTTGGAGGACGCATACTTCCACATCCTCATCCATCGGAAGCACTGCAAGTTCCTGCGGTTCTTGGTCCAGGGATGGCATTATCAGTTCATGGTGCTTCCCTTTGACCTGAAAACAGCCTGAGGGTCTTCACAGAGTGCCTGGCTCCGGTGGCAGGACATCTCAAGGTCATCCACGGCTACCCTTACCTGGACGATTGGCTGAGCCGATCCTGCTCCCATGCTCTGGCGAGCCAGCACACGGCAAGGACCGCCCGTCTGCCGACAGATCTGGGATTCTCCATAAATTATCCAAAGTAGGAGCCGTTGCAGAACGCGCTGTTTCTGAGGGCACGACTCACAGTGGCTCGTCTTGCGGCTCCCTCAGAAGAGAGGGTGGTAGCTATCCCAAGGAAGGTGCAGGGCCCGTCATCGGCATGGTCAGCTACGGTGGGAGCCGTCAAGTCGCTGTTGGGCATGATGCCTTCCTGCATCAACCTTGTCCACCTTTGCAGATGAGGCCTCTCCAGGAGTTTCTGGATGCGAGATGGCTGCATGTCTTGGGATCCTGGATAGACAAGACCTCCCTCAACGAGGAGTTCAAAGGAGCAATACAGTGGTGGGGTGTACGCCATCATCTCACGCGAGGAGCCCCATTCCAAGTCCCTCCTTATCAGGAGACAGTCACCACGGATGCTTCCCTGAAAGATTGGGGAGCTCATACCGGACAGTTGCATACCAGAGGCCGCTGTCTGCCAAAATAAAAGACCCTTCACATCAACTTCCTGGAGCTTCGGGCCCTCTTCTGGGCCCTCAAGTCATTCCTGCCATCAATGAGGATCTTCACAGACAACACCACCACCATGTTCTACATCTGGAAGCAGGGCAGGACGCGCTCTCCGGCCCTCTCCAGAGAGGCCCAGGATCTGTGGCACTGGGCCATATGACAGTACATGTTTCTTGTCCCCCTTCACCCAGCGGGCATCAAAAACCCCATTGCAGACTCGCTCATCAGGGAGCTATGTTCTTGCCACGAGTGGGAGCTTTGCCAGAAGCAGGTAGATCTTCTATTCTGTGAATGGGGTCAACTCTAGATCGAAATCTTCGGCCAGCAGCGAATTCCAAGTGTCAGAAATTCACCAGCAGGTTCCCACAGCCAAGGAGCATGGGGTATGCATTCTCGTTCCCTTGGGAACTGTCCCTATACGCTTTTCCTCCATTGCCACTTCTGCTATGAGTGACCAGCACACTAAGACAGTGTCACTGCAAGATGATACTCGTAGCCCAGTCATTGCCGCGGCAAATCTGGTATCGAGATCAGTTAAGTGTTGGCGGCTCCGTCCATCAAGATGACACTACTGCCAGACCATCTGTCCAGAGAGGGAACATGGCTTGGCACTTGCGGCCCTAGAGTTTGGACAATATGTTTTACCTGAAGAATGTAAGGACATCCTCGCCAAGGCCTCTTCAAAGTTGACTTTCTACCCCATAAGTGGAAGCGTTTCTCAGTGTGGTGCCGGGCTCAGAAGATCAACCCCCTGCACGTCAGAGCCCTGCAGCTATTACCATACCTGCTTTCCTTGGCCAAGGATGGACTGGCTTTTGCCCGAGCAAGGTGCACCTGGAAACCATATCCTGCTACACTAGGGCGCCGGGCAAGCCTTCTCTGTGGTCTCAAGACTCTTCAGCAAGGGAAACTTCAGGACAGTTCAGCCGCTGAAGGTTCCCGCCCCGGCATGGAAACTGAATGTGGTTTTGACTAAGCTTATAGGGGTGCCTTTCAGGCCGATGCATCAGGCCCCTCAAGTTCCTATGGTGGAAGACGGTGTTCCTTGTAGAGATTACCTCGGACAGGCTGGTCAGGGAGATCCAGGCACTCATGCAAATGGCCGTACCTGTCCTTCCACGCTTCAAGGGTGGTACTGCATACACACCCTACCTTTATGTAGAAGGTGCCATCGGAGTTATGATACATGATAAGCCATTTATAACGCGCTTGTACACAAGTGTTTCTAGGCGCGAAACAAGCCTTTGGTGTTACCAGTCTTCCAAAATCTGTCGTCTCCGGCGGAGAGGCCCTTGCATTCGCTGGACATTGTTCGTGCCTTGAAGTTCTAAGTGGCACGCACAAAGAGCTTTCGCAAGGCTTCTCATCTGTTCGTCAATTTTGGACCTGTGAATCACGGAAAGGCCTGGTCAAAGGCTTCCATCTCCAGGTGGCTCTCCGGCTGCATCATGCACCGTCATCGGCTGGCTGACAGACCTGTTCCAGGCTGGCTGAAAGCCCATTCCACCAACAACGGCATTGCTCTCTGGTGTGCTCCTGCAGGGCTTCTACGTGGAGGTCCATGCACACCTTCACGAGGTTCTACTGCATCAACCGGGATTCCAGGGAGGAGTGCCAAGTCTGCCAGGCGGTACTACGCAACCTGTTCATTTGAGGCGAGTCTGTCCAGGGGTGACTTATTGCTTCTGTTGAGCCTTGCCACCTCCGGTAGGTGTTTCGATGTACTGTTGTGTAATCATTATTCATGAGCTTGTGAATCCATGACAGACCCCATACAGGAGAAGGTTTAAGTTAATTATCTGTAACTATTGTTCTCCAGCATGGGTCTGGCATGGATTCACAAGCAGACCCTCCCTCCTTCCCCTCTGTGGCTCTTCTTGGTACATACTGCCACTTTACATGTTTACCAAATCTGAAGATGGCCACCAGGGGTGGAGCTTAGGGAGAGGACTGTCATTGGTTGGGGGCAGTATTACCCAGAGGACAGTGACTGGTTTACAGAAGAAATTTAAAGTGTAACTGTTTTTTCTTTTACTGAGGATTCCTAGCCTGACGGGGAATATTCAGGAGCATGTGAATCCATGCCAGACCCATGCTGGAAATCAATAGTTACAGGTAAGTAACTTAAACCTTACTGCACCCTGGCGTACTTGCTTCTTGAATGCACTCTTGCAATACCTGCTCTTGGAATGCACCCTTGCGCCACCACCCATAAATGCTGCTTTTGAGATGTCCTCGTTAATGCACCCTATCACTTGCTAATCCTTGTGATATTTGCTCCGCTACTGCAGCCTTGCCATAATGGTTTCCAGAATGCTGTTTAAACTTGCTTGTTGGTAGCAAAAATACAATATGCTTCTTTAGTGCCGTCTTTTAACATAGATCCCTTGATTGCTACCTCAGAGTTCCACGCCACATAAGCCCATATCTGTACCCACATTATAGTTACTGTGGTCCTTGATGGCAGCCAATATGTCTCATATTGTCTGGGGTTTGATCACCCAGATCAAACCGAGAACCATCAGCACAGTGTAGCATTGAAGCTTTCCTTTACACCCTACAACTAATAAATGGCATCCACACATCCTGTATATTACTGTGCGACTGCCAGGTGCAGGAACTCCTCGGCTGGAACAGCTGACCTCCATGTCTGCTGGATTACACGGTTCTATGTGAAAATGTCTCCTGGGAAAAAAGGTGCCAGGTAGAAGATTCTTTTTCCCCTATAGCCCCAGTATATTGTATGGTAGTATTTACTATTCTAACTGCAGTCCTAGAATATTTGGGGGAAGTGCTTGATTTTCTTGGGAGTGCACATTTGGGGACACCAATTGCCCCCTGGTGATCTTTTCCCAGGCAACTATCACTGGATACTAATTAAGAAAACAGGAACCTTCATACTCTCAATCCATGAGCTTCATGACTATAAGGAACCATAAAGATAGGGGTGCTTTTCCTGGTACATGTTTACTAATTGTGAGGCTGAGGCTGCATCTCATTTGGGCTGGTGACTGCCGAGTGTATTACCCTTTGAGCTGGCACACACCACTCCCCCTTGCTGCTATTAAAAAAAAAAAAGATAAAAAGGAAAATCAAGGCTGAGGCAGTACTTCAGGCGACGTCACCTAGAAACAGGCATTGTGAACTTGTCTGAATCCATGACAAGAGGTAGTAGAATTAGAGCAAATGACAATTGAGGGTCATTCTGAAATAAATGGTAATCATTGCCCTGCTATGTGGAAATTAACACCGGCAGAACGCCAAATAATGACTATTGCTAATCCCAAAAGAAATGATTATTTACTGTAGCACCACATCAATGAGCGGTTCAAATCATTATTCCAAATCACATGTAAATTATTGTGTTCAACTGACTTCTATTGAAGAAAAGACTGAACACACTTGATACTATATATTAGCACCCTGGCAGGAAAAGGGGGCGGGGGAAAAAAATAATTTAAAAAACCATATAAAAAAAAGAAAATCGATCCTGGGGCCTACCAGCAAATAAGTAAGCTCACAACTGGGTCGAAAAACATGGCTAGAACTGTCGGGGAAGCCAACACCCTACTCCACATCACACCCACAGGGTGACAGAAGTACTCTGTGACAAACATAGGGTGCTTAAAAAGCAACCACACCCCTGAAACGAGAGTGTGAGTGTGTGTCCAGCTTGTGCTAAATCCACTCAGGATATAGTTTAACACCTTCAGATTGGCAGATTTAGCCATCAAATGTGTTTTCCGGACCAAAAGAGTGCATTTACAATGTTCCGAGAGTATTGAAATAGAATTATTGAACAAAAGCTGGACACACGAAGAAGGGGGAGAGGTTTTGATATTGTATTTCCATGGGAGATGGAAAGCAGCTTAATTGTTGCCCCCATCCATCTCCCATGTAGTTTTCCACTTTCATTATATCACTGGAACATCCATTGCACACGAATGCCTACAAGAAAACCTACACAGTAAGGTTTAAGGTTCTTCCTGATGGATTAATCCTTCCTTTCACAGATTCCTCATCCTAGAAACACCCTCCAGGTACAAGACTAGCTTCAGATACACTCTGAGAAACCAGGGGGAGTCACTACGGCTCTCAGTTGGCACCCATAATGCCACATGTGACCATGGGTGGTATAGTGAGACTGCTGCACCCCGCTAATTTATCCATGCATTGAAAATCTGAACTACTGAGCTGCAGGGGGTTCTGAACAAGGGCAGTGAACATGGCAGTGGAGAAAGTTGCCCTCCCCCAGACTCTTTGCATCCCTTGCTGTTGAATGCAGGAGTCACTACATAACCACCATCATCCCACAATTGGGTGACCTAAGCAATCTGCCTGGCAGTGGTGGGGGAGGAAGCCTACTCCATAGACGCTGCAGAGCACTTGCTGTTGAAAGGAGGATTCACTACATAACCAACATCATCCGCAAAGCGGCGGAGAATGGCAGACGAGGGAAGTCATCATGGCAGTCCATGTGAGGGTTGTGTCTGCATTTAAATAACTGTGCTACCTTGAACCATGTAACATTGTAAAATGTTCTGGCCAAGCTTCTTTCTCCAGCAATGGATCTTTCATCGATTCACATGCTTTGAATATTCCCTGTCAGACTGGAATCCGGGTTACACACTGCCTCCATTTACTAAAAGAAAATGCAGGCGTGTTTTGTAATCCTCGTTTTGGGTGCTTTCAGTCCCAGCCAATGGGAAGTTGAGTGTTATGCACCACCCCTGGAGGCCATATTCAGATTCTAACCGCACGTCATGCTGAGGAGTCCTCGCATCTTTCTCCCAGGAGAAAGGTTTTTGTAACTCGAATACAGATGACATAGAAGAAATACATCTTTAGGGCAAGCTCCACTTGTGGGTTGAAGAATGTGTTAGAGGGGGATTAGCATGACTGACTGTCTAGTTAGAACAGCTTGGGTTTGAGGCTACCAGTGATTGAGGTTATTCCCCAATTCCTTAAGGATCCTTGCAGGGCCCTAGGTGTTCTCAATTGTCGCTCTGCTGGTGTCTCCAGGTTGGTTGGGCGCCCCTTTGTGATTGTGAGCACCAAAGAGCAAGTGTGCTAGTCATAACTGTAGATTAAGGTGATTAGCAATCTGTTTAGCTACAGTTTGGATCTGCAGCCACTGGTGACAGTCGTTTCAGCATTTGCTGTGGCCAGTGGAGCCTTGCGTCTAACACATGGATACCTAGATCACTTGCATCATTGTTCACAAGTTGGACAGCAGCTAGTTCTGAACTCGGTAAACACGGGCAGTTAGCTGGAACAATGTCACAGATTTAACCAGCTCGATCGTCAGTTGAGTTCCAGTTTTTATTGATGGCTATTTTATGGTGCGATTTTAAGGCTTTCTCTTTTGTAATTGCAATTTGCTGTTTTTTTCTTTCAAAAGTCATTATGTCAAGTCAAATCATTTTTATTTCGGATGAATAATCAAAAGCAAAACCATATTAACACATGCAAGCATTCGTTTAATTATAAATTACGAATAAAATCTAAGACAACATACATATTTACATCAACAGAGGCACCAGTTGTACCAAGCAAGTCAAACTGACCAAATGTTTTATTCTCCAGAACAAAGCATTGGTAGTATAGTTGGATACTGCAAAAATTGGGTCTGGATGCAATGTTGACTTACACATAGCATATATGCCTATCGAATTAGAACTTTACTGAACATAGCCCAATTGCAGTTTTAACAACTCAATTGATCATTTATGGACACTTTTTATTTTATGTTTTAACATGTGTTTGCTTGTTTTTGCGCATTTGATGTACATTGCAGTGATATTAGTATATTTTACACATTTACATCAATGTTCATTAGAATTTTGTAAATAATAACAGTTTAAGTGCTTATGTCAAGTTAAAGAACAGCGATAAGAAACACACTGCAAACAAACTCTACTGGTGCATATTTATTGAAATTAGTAACTGAAGTTGAAAGCAAATTCTATCTCCCAGGCCTGTAATTGTTAATAATTTAAAAAATCTAAACCCCTGAAGGACTCAATGGAGTAGGAATGGCAATGAATGTCATACAAATGGTTTGCGGCAGAGCCGACAACCCTACTCACCAACCTTTCACTCAGCCGAATCAACCCTGATCACGCAATTGTCATTCCAAATGCATCCTGCTTAGCAGATCGGCAAGTTAGATCGAGCTTGCCACTTGCAGCAAATCCTTCAGTTAATAAGGAACAAGTTACTTACCTGTAACTGTTGTTCTCCAGCATGGGTCTGGCATGGATTCACATGCTCATGAATATTCCCCGTCGTCAGGCTGGGAATCCTCGGTAAAGAAAAAACCAGTATCAGTTTCGTTTCTGATCTGTCTTTCGTAGTAATATCCAATCACTGGTCTCTGCGTCATACTGACCACAGCCAATGACTGCCCTCTACCTAAGCACCGCCTCTGGCAGCCATCTTCAGATTTGGAAGCACGTGAAGTGGCAGTATGACCAAGTGAAGAGCCGCAGAGGGGTAGGCGGGAGGGTTCGCATGTGAATCCATGCCAGACCCATGCTGGAGAACAACAGTTACAGGTAAGTAACTTGTTCCTTCTCCAGCATGGGGTCTGGCATGGATTCACATGCTCATGAATAAAGAATACATAGCAGTACACACATGCACAACCACGGGAGGTGGCAAAGGCTCAACATTAAGCAGTACATCCAACTCAACATTAAGCATCTTACCTCCTCACCAGGCTCACCTCAGGCGAACAGGTTGCGCAGCACTGCTTGGCCGACCCTGGACTCCTCCCTGGAATCCCGATCGACGCAGTAGAATTTCGTGAAGGTGTGCGTCGACCTCCACGTAGCAGCCCTGCATATGTCCAGCAGGGGCACACCAGAAAGGAACGCCGTGGTAGCTGCGATCGCTCTGGTGGAATGGGCTCTCGGACGGCCAGGCAGCGGTCGGTTTGCCAACCGATGACAGTACATGATACAGCCGGAGAGCCATCTGGAAATGGAAGCCTTCGAGAGAGCCTTCCCCTGATTGACAGGTGCAAAGTTCACAAAGAGTTGTGACGTCTTCCGAAAACACTTCGTGCGGTCCACGTAGAACTTCAGCGCTCTAGCCACATCCAGCGAGTGCAAAGTCCTCTCAGCCGGCGACGAAGGCGACGGGAAGAACACAGGCAACACCAAGGGTTCGTTGAGATGGAAGTCCGACGGTACCTTGGGCATGAAGGAGGGGTGCGTCCTGAGCACTACCCTCGTGTCGTGAAAAGTGAAGTACGGGGCCTTGCATGAAAGGGCCTGGATCTCTCCCACCCGTCGTGCGGAGGTGATGGCCACAAGAAACGCTGCTTTCCACGACAGAAACTTCAACGGGGCCGAGTGCAGAGGCTCGAACGGAGATCCCATGAGCTTGGTCAGCACCACGTTGAGCTCCCACGCCGGGGCCGGAGCCTTCACCGCCGGGAACGATCTGAACAGTCCCTTCATGAACTCTTTCACCAGACGATGAGACCACAAGGACCCGACCCGGCCCGTGGTTCTGGTGTATCGGGAGATCGCAGCAAGATGAATCTTGATGGACGCGTGTGCCAGTCCAGCTTTGGCCAGCGTCAGCAGGTACGGCAGTACCTGGGGAGCCGTAATCCGTAGAGGGTTAATCTTCTGTGCGTGGCACCAGACAGAGAACCTCTTCCATTTGTGTCCGTAGCATTTAAGAGTCGAGGACGCCCTGGCCTTTGCAAGAACCTCTCTGCAGTCGGCCGGTATGTCGTATCCTCCAAACTCTAGCGCTGCAGGAGCCAGGCCTGCAAGTTCAGCGATTTCGGGTCGTGGTGGAGGATGGCGCCTCCTTCCCTGGAGAGAAGATCCGCGTCCACCGGCAGCTTGATTGGCGGGGACGCTGACAAGTCCAGAAGGTCCGGGAACCATATCTGCCTCGGCCACGCAGGTGCGACGAGGATCATCCTGCACCGTGACCTCTTGAGCTGGTTGACGAGCCGGATTAGCAGTGGCAAAGGAGGGAACGCGTAGAGGAACAGGCCCTCTCAGGGGAACGAGAAGGCATCGCCCATGCTCCTCGCCTGGGGAAACCTGCTGGCGAACCTTCGGCACTTGGAGTTCGTCGCCGTCGCGAACAGGTCGATCTGGGGTGTGCCCCACCGTCGGAAGAGGCGATCCACTAGATCCTGCCGTAGTTCCCACTCGTGGCACGAGCGCAGCTCCCTGCTGAGTGAGTCGGCGATGGTGTTTTTTATCCCTGCCAGATGAAACGGCACCAGAAACATCCTTTGGGCGACGGCCCAATGCCACAGGTCCTGCGCCTCCTTGGACAGCGCTGGGGACCTGGTTCCGCCCTGTTTCCTGATGTAAAACATGGTGGTGGTGTTGTTGGTGAAGATCCTCACCACCTTGCCCTTGAGGGACGGAAGGAAGGACCTGAGGGCCCAGAACACTGCACGGAGCTCCAGGACGTTGATATGGAGGGACTTCTCCGTCGGGAGCCAAAGGCCTCTCGCGTGCAGATTTTCGGTGTGCGCTACCCACCCTTCCAGGGAGGCATCGGTGGTCACCGTCTCCTGGTGGTCTGGGGTCTGGAAGTCCATGCCCGCCGTCAGATGCGTGCGGTTGCCCCACCACCGGACCGCTCGGCGGAAACTCTCGTCGAGTGTGATCCTCTCCTCGAAGCTGCCCGTCGTTTGGATCCAGCGCGCGTCCAGGAACTCCTGCAACGGGCGCATCCGGAGCCTGCACATGGGAATGAGGTAGATGCAGGAAGACATCATTCCGAGGAGGGACTTGATGGACCTCACCTTGGCCGCGTCGGAAACCAACATCCGCTGTACCTTGCCCAGGATGGACCTGGTCCTTTCCTCCGACGGGGAGGCCAGAAGAGACACTGTGTCGAGCTTCGCTCCCAGAAACAGTGCGTTTTGCGCGGGTACCAGGTGAGACTTGGCGTAGTTCACGGAGAATCCCAGGTCCGTGAGAAGTCGGACGGTCCTTGCCGTGTGATCCAGGGCGAGCTCCCTCGTCTTGGCTCGGATGAGCCAGTCGTCCAGGTAGGGGTAGACGTGGATCCCCTCGCGGCGCAGCTGCGCCGCCACCGGTGCAAGGCACTTGGTGAATACCCTGGGGGCCATCCGTAGTCCGAAGGGGAGGGCTTTGAACTGGTAGTGACGCCCTTGGACCACAAACCTGAGGAATTTTCGTTGCCCCTTTAGGATGGGAATATGGAAGTAGGCATCCTCCAAATCCAACGACGACAGGAAGTCTCCTTCCTCCAGCTGACCCAGGACGTGCTGGAGGGTGACCATCCGGAACTTTTGCGCCTTGATGAACTTGTTCAGACGTCGCAGGTCCAGGATGGGGCGCCATCCCCCCGTCTTCTTCTTCACGAGGAAGTATCTCGAGTAAACTCCGGAGCCCCGAAGTCTCTTTGGGACGAGTTCGATGGCGCCCTTCCTCAGCATCGCCTTTACCTCCAGGAGAAGTTGAGGGACGTGAAGTTCTTTCCTGGCCACGGGGGGGACGCGCGGACACCTTCTTTGAAATTCGAGCGCGTGGCCCCGGGCCAAGGCGTCCAGCACCCAACGGTCGGTGGAGATGGACTCCCACACGCTGACGAATCTCGCCAGCCGGCCTCCCACCGGGGTGCTTCGGTGGGGGCCCGACCCCACGGTCGGTTCAATCCTGCTTCGACGAGGCTTTGCCGCTTTGACGACGACGGCGGGGTCCGCCAGACTTGCCTCGTCCTCTGTAGGCCTCCTGAGCCGACGAGCGGGCCGCTTGACGGTAGCTGGAGAAACCGCCGCCTGAACTTTTGGAGGCGCCCTTGCCTCCGCTGCTCCGAAAGGGCGTCCGTCGTTGTTGCAGAACTCCAAGGGCCCGGGCCGTCTCGGTGTCCGCTTTAATGGCCTGAAGGGAATCGTCCACTGTTTTCCCAAACAGGTTGTTCCCATCGAAGGGCATGTCCAGGACTCTGGTCTGAACGTCTTGACGGAAGTCCGTAGCCTTGAGCCATCCACGCCGCCTAAGGCAAACGCCGTTGCCCAACTGGCGGAACCCAGTGTCGGCGATGTCCGTCGCAACGGTAATGGCGTGGTCCGAAGCCATCTCACCTTCCTGCAGGATCTCCAGGGCCTCTGCCCTCTTGTCGTCCGGCAAGAAGTCCAGTAGGGGAGCCAGTTTGTACCAGAGCTCCCTGTCGTAGCGGGCCACGATAGCCAAGGCGTTGGCCGCTTTAATCGTCGTCGCCGCAGACGAGATGACTCTGCGTCCCATAGCGTCCAATTTCTTTCCCTCGCCGTCCGGGGTAGGCTGCGCCCGGAGGCACAGGGGGGCCGTGTCCGGGACCCGGTACTTCTTCTCTTACCGGTCTCTTCTAGCTGGCGTCGTGGAAGGGTTCTTGAGGAGGGTGAGGCCCTCATCCCAAATGTCGTCCAATAGAGGCACTGAGAGGACCGTCTTCCTCTTGGCCTCGCGCCGCTGATAAAGGAAACCTTCCTTCTTCTTCTCCTCAGGGCAGAGTTGGAAAAGCTCGGATGCCCTGGTGATCATGGAGTGGAACGATCCAATCTCGTCGGGCGGAGAAGCCCTGGTGGGAGGCGACGACGGTACATCCTCGTCGTATACCTCGTCGTCCGTACCCGTCGCTGCCGTGTCAGTCCCCGTATCATCCCTCGGGTGGACGGGGAGGAGGGCTTGAAGGGGCGAGACGGCTGAAAAGGAGGCGGAGGGTGGATCCTTCTTTTCTTGGTAGGGGGAACACCAGAAGGTCCCGGTTCTGGGTCCCCCGACGGGAGAGGTTCCGTCGGCAACGGTAGTCTCGTCTTTATCTCTGAGCATAAGGACTGTATAGCCAACAAAATGGCCGCCGAGTTGTCTCGCGGCGCTGGCAGAGGGGAATCCGACGGGGGATCAGGGGCCCCGACGGTACCCTCGATGATGTCGTCGTCACCTGCGTCGGGATCCATCCCGACGGGCCGGTCTTCTTCCACGCCGAGACGTGGCTTAAGACTTCGACCAGCTCCTCCTCCGAGGTTGAGGCCGAATCTACGACGACGCCCTGCCCCCCCCTTTTTCTTCCCCACGGGGGATTTCACGGGGGCCCTATCGATGGGCACAAAAGAGGACTCCCTCCGAGGTGGCAGGGAGACTCTGAGCCCCGAGGTCGCCACCACTGGTGTAGCCCCCACAGGCTGAGCCAGGGCCGCCGCGACAGTTTCGATAGAGGGCTTGGCCGGATGGATTAAGGCCTTCACCACCTTAGGTGCGCTCACCGCCTTATCCTTGAGGGGGGGGGGGGGACACTGCCTCGCTCCCCCTCCGATGGGGCCTTAGAGCTCGACCGGGGCCTCTCCAGGAGCTTCGCCGGGTGCTCGGCCTTCCTCTTACCCGACCCAGAGCGTTGGCTCGTGGTTGATGGTGCCGGGGAGGGTGCGCCCTGCCTGGCGCCCGTAGAGCCCGACCGTTCGGCGCTCCCGGTGCCAGCGGACTCGCGGTGCTTTGCCTTGTGTTGGACCCCCGTCGCCGGGGCGTCCTCAAAGGTCTTAGAAGACCGCTCGGATTTCTTCTTCTTCTTCTCGCCTGACGGGCTCTTCCTTCCAGCCAGTTGGCGAGACGTTGATGGCGGTCCTTCATGGTCCGCTCCGACATGTTGCCGCAAAACGCACAGTCCTTCTCCACGTGCGTCTTGTCCTCATGTAAGCAGTAGAGACAAAAGGAGTGTTCGTCCTCCTTAAAGACGTTCTGCAGCTGGCATCCAGGGCAGACCCTGAACAGCTTTCCGGGCGTCGAGCATCCCTTCTCCTGGGCCATGTTCGGGCCTGAGAAACTTCTGGAGTCCTCCAAAAGCGTAGCTCGACGAAATCTTCACCCTTGAGGGGCGCAGACGAATCCGACACGGGTCCCCGTTGATCGGATGGAGAGTCGGTGGAGCTTGAGGCTCTTTTGACCGAAAAAACAAAGTTTTTGAGAAAAAACGTGAAAAAATAGCACTAACGCTCGAGAGCAATAGCACGAGGATCCCAACACATGAACGTGCGGTAAAAATCTGAAGATGGCTGCCAGAGGCGGTGCTTAGGTAGAGGGCAGTCATTGGCTGTGGTCAGTATGACGCAGAGACCAGTGATTGGATATTACTACGAAAGACAGATCAGAAACGAAACTGATACTGGTTTTTTCTTTACCGAGGATTCCCAGCCTGACGACGGGGAATATTCATGAGCATGTGAATCCATGCCAGACCCCATGCTGGAGAAGATGATTAACGTTCTTTGATTTTCATTGGGTTCAGAAGACACTAACACGGATTGGTAAAGTAGCACACTGGTTGACGTTGCATATCAAATTTTGAAATATTGGGTACAGGGATATCACCATGACCTGGGGGAGGGAGGGGGGCTTTGGCAGGTTCACATTTCAAAATATATGAGGGGGATGTTATTTTAGGTTTTCCCACCCAATGGTTAATGATCCAAAGTTTTGGCATGGAAAATAACTCCCCTTAATTAAGCATTTGATATGCTGAAATTTGGCCCCTCTTTCGGTTTCATTTTCCACCCAATGAAAACCCCATTGTTAGGAATCATGCACAGAGAAGTGAAGATAACCGCAAGGCAACAAAGACTCAAAGATCAGGAAGAAGTACAAGTATGCGGCAAATGAGACACCTGTTGATTCTACTGACGTTTATGGTGTGATCTAATGTTTTAGAAGCAATACCGGTAAACAGATATTCAGTTCTAAAATCAAATGAGCATATCGATTGATACTCAAGAGAGAATTTGTCAATGCCGATGAGGACTCAGTAAGTTCATCATAGTCTCCTACAGATCTACCCATGGTCCCATCGCCAGGTTATCATTAAACAGGTATGATTTTTCTAAAGGTTCTGTCATTGAACATCAGGCATATTGGTCATAAATTGGCACAAAGTGAACCTAACATTTTTTCAATAGTTTGATATTTGTTTTTATGTTTTATTGGTTAAATAAAAATTCAACCTTTAACATACAATACATGTAGTAAATAAGTTTGATATTATGTTAGAGAAGACTTGGCTGATTCAATATGTACGCAAAAGCAACAAGGAACAAGAATGGTAGAAATTCTGGTGACCTTTGCATGAGGGTTAATTACAAATTGAATTTTTCTGACACTTTGTTGATTGCCATACTTCACATGTACAGGCCGTTAGGTTAATCAAAGATTCAGTTTCTCCCGTCTAATCAGTTTTGTCCTGTCCAATCCAAGACTCCCACTTGTTGTAACGACTGTTAAGTGAAAGACCATAGCATCAAGTATGAGATCTTGCCATTTACAGGTAATGTCAACTGTGGGGTGTGGGGGTTCGGAATAAGGAGTCAGACACATTGAGGGCATTCTGAATTATCATAAATAAAATTATAGAAATAAAGCCTATCGTTCCCTATTGCTAGAGAGAATACCCTGTCTATCCTAAGGAACTAAAGGTTCTCGTCAGTTGTCAGGAAATCCAAAGTAAAAATGTCCTCCACCCAAACTAACTCTACCTGTCCCTACCTACCACTGTATATAACTGAAATAAATAGGCCAAGAGAATTGTCTTACTTCCCCTGGTCTTCTCTTCCGATAGTCTCTTCATATACACATTTCTCCTTGGTACATTTATTTCATAACATAATCTTGTATAGTCTCTTTGATCATCTCTTGTAGGTCTTCCAAAATTCTCTAAGGTTTTGTGCTGTCTGTGGTATTATACTTCGAATATCTCTCGTGGTTTATCTTGATCCCTTTTTAACTCCTTCCTTGCCATGGATTCTCTTTCTTAGGATGTCTCCCATGATCTTGTTCTCTTGACAATCTTATTTCCTGTCTCTCATTATGTGTCTCTATGTTGGGCTTTCTCCAGTTCAACTATGAAGGAATAGGGTATCTTTCCTTCCAAGGGGACTGGTTTCCAGTCTCCATTTGTTCTCCATCCAGGATATTTAGATCCCTCTTTTACTGGTCTCTTGTTCACAGGTCGTTGCGCCAACTCTGCCTTAGGACTGGGACGAGTTTCTCTCTTCATATAATACAGTCTTCTTCAACCAGGTTATTGGTTACTTGCTTTTTTGGGTTTTCACCACCCCAATTATACAGTCTTAAGTGTATCATATTTGGGACTGGGACGAGTGCCTTCATACATATAACGATCCCGCGGTGGCCTCCCACATCTGCTGGTTCCCCCGGTACCTCACTGTATCCGGTGGAAGATTGCAGGGCTCGGCTCTCGCTTGAACAACACTCTTCGGTATCTGACAGAACCAGTAAGCAGACACAGACAATGAAATTTTGGCTATAAACTTTTTTTTGTTTTTTACTTTTTAATTGGCATTTTTATAAACATTAACACTTCCAAACAAGAAAGAACCCCGTCCTCCTCCCCACCTCTTGGTTCGGGAGTAGACCCAAAACGTGGCAGTTCGTATTCTGCAGTGAGCTCGGTGATAAATGGCTAGGTAAGTGAGGGCCGAGAGGCTTTAGACCCCTCACAGAAGGCCTTCTCCGGGGCATTCTACTATCCCCAGGAGCCGCATGGCCAGAGGGCACCATACCACCCTTGCCCCGTCCATCAGGTACCCCAGGAGGGAAGCCCATTCCGTGGAGAATCTGACATGGTCCCGCTGGATGAAGTACGTGAGCCACTCCATCGCCAACAAGTTCCACATTTTTGCAACCTATACATAGTCCTGAGAGGGGGGGGGGGTCCCTTGCCTTCCATTTGCGGGCCAAGACCAGGGCCGCCACCTTCATCATCACAAAGCTTTCGTCCCGCCTTGGCTTTGATTGAGTCGAGTGATCCCCCCCAGACCTGTGAGCGCGAGGCCCTTGCACCCCCTCAAGTCGATCCCTAGGACTTGATTAGCCGCTTCTAGGACTCCATCCCAGTATTTCTCAATTTCTGGGCATTCCCACCATGTGTGCTCCCAAGTGCTCTCTGCTCTGCAGTCCCTCCAACCGAAGTGCGATACCCCTGGGTACATTCTATGGAGCTTCAAGAGGGTCAAGTGCCACTGGGTTACCAATTTCAACCAGATCTCCCTTATCTGGAGAGACCCTGTTAACTTGGGGACCCGTGTCCAAAGCCAGACCCAATCCTTCTCCTCCACTATGCACCCTGTGGCTACCTCCCACCTCCTCATGTATGGTCTTGTTGGGGGTTCCTCTCCTGCCTTCAAGTATTTGTATATTACTATGATCAGGTGCCTGTCCCCCGAATCCCTGCTGATATACCTTTCAAATGGGGTCAATTGGCGACTTGCTGCTTGTAGCATGGTGGCATGGTGAAGCCAGTGCCTCAATTGGAAGTATCTGAACCTTTCCCTTTCGCCCAATGCGATATCTACTTTACATTGTTCAAATTGTTTCATCTGGCTATCACTGAACATATCCTGTAGCAGCCTGCACCCCCCCTTTTTGCCAAGTGTTGAAAGCAGTTGTGGTGTACCCCGGGGTAAATTGTGGATTTCCAAACAGGGGCGTTTAGGGCGAGGGGTAAGTCGTAAGATGAGCCTCCTGCACTGCCTCGTCCCAAGTTCGGCCCACTAGGTCTAGGAGTGCGCTACTGGACATGCGATTGGGCCTGTCCTGCTTGGGCCTCCAAGAAACATGCTCTAGATCTTCCCCCAGCACCGCCCTATCCATAGGCCTCCATATCTTCCCCCAGTCATCTTTTTGCCAGTCACGAATCACTTTTAATTGTGAGTCCCTGTAGTATGCCCTAAAGTCAGGGCTTCCCATGCCTCCCTTGTCCGTAGAGGCTCTCATCAGCCTGGCCGCCATTCTCGGGAGTTTGTTGGCCCACACAAATCTGTTGGTCATTCTAGTCAGAGCCCTGAAAAAGGCTGGCGGGATATATACCGGAACTGCAGCAAAACAGTATTAATGCGTCCCAACCATGAGCTAGCTAGAGGGCCCAGTCAATCAATTTAGTCTTAAGTTTCTCCAGTAGAGGTGGATAGTTAGCCTGGTACATTTGTTCAGTTGATTTGGCCAGTTTTATACACAGGTAAGGGATTGAGTGCCCGACCCATCTGTAGGGGGAAGTTCCCTTTAAGGCCTCGGCGGCTTCCCTTGGGATGGTAAGGTTGCGGATCTCTGTCTTGGAGGCATTAATTTTAAGGCCTGCCGCAGTTCCAAATTGCAGAAGCTCCCCTTCTACCGCTGGTAGGGCTGTATCTGGCTGGGTCAGGGAAAATATCATATCGTCCATGAACGCTGCTATTTTATGAGTATCCCCGGCGAAAGGGACCCCCTTTATATTCTGATTGGATCTCACGGCTTCCAGAAAAGGCTTGAGGAGGAGCGCATATAGTATTAGCGGGCATCCCTGTTTAGTCCCCCTCCCAACGGTCACTGGTTCCGTCAGTTGTCCGTTTACCGCTAACCGGGTGTTGGTAATTAGCCTTGACTCAGTCCAAAAATTTGGGGCCAAAGCCCATTCTCTGCATAGTTGCGAAGAGGAATCCCCACTCCACCAGATCAAAAGCCTTATCGGCGTCGACCACCAGGAGGAGAGCAGGGATTCGACCTGCTCTATCAGATGCACCAATCTTCTGACATTGTCGCCAGTCTGCCGGCCCCTCACAAAGCCTGATTGGTCCGGGTGAACCAGTTTGGGGATTATATGATCCAGCGTTGTTGCTAGTATCTTCGCGTGAATCTTGGAGTCCACGTTCATCAAGACTATGGGTCGGTAGCAGCTGCATTCGGTTTGGTCTTTCCCCTTTTTGTGGATACGGACGACTTTCACCTCCTCCATTGATCTCGTGATGAGACTGTCCCTGCCCATTTGGTTAAAAAGGGCGGTTATGATCGATAATAACAATTCCTTGTGGGTTTTATAAAATTCTGCTACAAACCCATCCGGGCCTGGAGATTTAAGGCTAGGTAGGGATTTAATTGTACCCCTAACTTCGTCCTCCATAATGCCCCGTTCTAGGGTTTCCTTCTCATCTGTTATGCAGGGTACCTGGACTCTAATTATTCTAGCTGGGTTGTATGTAGCTGGGTTGTATGTAGCTGGGTTGTATGTGAGGGGTTATCCAAAGAAGAGTATAATATGGTGAACTCCGGTTTGATGTAGTCATTGTTGGCGCTAACCCTCCCCTACTTTAATTTGCAATATTGTTTTCTCTTTCTGTTCCTTTCTAAGCATTCTCGCTAGCTAGTGGTCCGCCTTATTGGCTTTGATGTAGTATTTTTGCCTGAGATGTAAGATTGCGTTCCGCCGCTTGGGTCTGAATTATGTTGAGTTGTCCTCTGACTGCCCTGTACAGTCTTTTGGTGGCCGGGGTCTGATTAATCCCCATTTTGGCCATTATCCCTTTAAATTCCTCCTCCAGTCGATCCGCCTCTAATCTTATTTCTCGGTCCCTTCTCGCCTTGATTGCAATAATTGTGCCTCTCAAGGTAGCCTTAAAGGCGTCCACCTCACTTGGAGGGTTGTGTGCCCCACTTTGTTATTCGCGAAAAAGCGTTCCATTTCTTCCTCTAACTCCCGGACAAGAAGTTGGTCTCTGAAGAGGGGTGTCGGGTAGCGCCATTTCCACAGTCCCGGGGGTCTCCCATTTTCCTTCAGGTTTAGAATTATGGGGGCGTGGTCAGATAGTATTGTAGTGCTGAAGGTGCTATCAAGCGCCAATCCCAGTAGGGTTGACAATAGCCAGATGTAATCTATTCTTGAGTGGGAGCGGTGGGCATGCGAGTAAAAGGTGTAACCCGCATTGTCCCCTTATATCCCCCTCCACGCATCAACTAGGGCCAGATTGCTAATTTTGTCCCTCAGCTCGTGTGTTGGAACACTGGGGTTGCCGCCCCAGAGATACTGTCTTTGGTCGGGTCCCAAGCGATATTGAAATCGCCAGTAAGTACAATAGGGAATTTGGCGAACCCCTCGAGTTTGTCTAGGGTGGTTTGAATAAAGGGGTCTTGCTCTGCATTTGGAGCATAAACGGTCACGACAGTAAGCGCCTCCCCACTGCCCTACAGAGATACCGCCAGAAACCTTCCCGGATCATCAGAGTTCTTCCCTGTGATATGCAAATCTAATCCGTCCTACAGAGTTATTAGGACTCCTGCCTTTTTGTTGGGTTGTGGTAGTCTGGAGTAACCCCATATTTTAACCCTTGCTCTGTCTATGGTGTGAATGTGGGTCTCTTGCAGCATCCGGGTGCTCCCCTCTGATATAGCGTTCTAGTTTTTTCCGCTTAACTGGGGAGTTGAGGCCATTGACGTTAAGGGAAAGAATCTTCAAAGTACCCCTAGTTTTGATGTTGGGTTAGAAAATCTCGATTTTTAACAAATCTCTTGGATTGTGGATTTGGGTATTCCGCCCTGGTGCTCCTCCTCTCCCCCAGGCCCCTCAACCTGGTTGCTATCTTCTGAGAGTCGGGCACCATTGAAACTCCCCCCCCCCCACACTCCTCCTCCTTCCCTGGTGAGCCGGAACAACTGGCCAGTGGCACCCCCTGAAATCTAAACCTCGAGAGTCGTTCCGCAGACTGCCCACCAGTGTGTCCAACACGGGATATCCCCATCCCATTCCAAGAATGAGCAACCCTCCGCACTGAATCCCCCGATCTGTTGCAGTGTATGATCTCATGCATGTTTCTCTTCGCTTCTGCCCTCCTTAGGCATTCTTGTGCGGATCTAGTGGGCTTTGCCCCGTGAGCTATTGATCGCGGCAGCTCTAGTCACCCCTGGATCTCCTGTTCTTTCCTTGATGGCGGGCCTCGCAGGTATGGTTGGGCATCGCCCCTCCTCGGTTCTTTGGGCCGGATGGCGGACCACTCCCATGACTTGCACTCCACCCGTTGGGAGAAGGATGGGGTGGTCGGCGTTCAAGACCGAGGAGGGCAATTCCCTGCTCACAGGACGTGATTTTCTGAGGCTTCCCCTTCCAGTCGAACGTCAAGCCGAACGGATATGTCCATCTGTACCATATGTCCTGGGAGCTTAACTGCGCCAGGACGTGTCCCATCCTTCTCCTTTTAGCTAGGCTGGCTTGAGCTAAGTCCTGGTATAGCGTTTCCTCCACTCCATTGTACATGATCTGCCCGGCCATCTGTGCTTTCGTCAATATTTATTCTTTTAGGGTGTAACTACGCAATGCCGCCAAGACGTCTCTAGGTCTGGCACCAGGGTCTGACCTTCTGGGGCCCACCCTGTGGATTCTGTCCAACACTATGTCCACCGCAGCTTAAACATCCAGGAGATAGGCAAAGATTCCCTTTACCACTTGCTGGGCGTCTCTTCAGAGGGGGAGAGGGGTCCTGCGGCAAAGGGGGAAGCGCCGCACGTACCATGATTGTATGAGATCTTGCAACGGTCTCTCCCCATAATGGTCATCTGATGTATGGCAGCTGGGGGGAGCGGTCCGGGACTGGTATTCCCTCTGACCGGGCGTTCCCCGGCACGGCTCTGGCTGCCCAAGTTATCTGCGTTGTGTGAGCAGGGAGCGCTGATGGTGCGCAGGTCCGCCCCGTATCACTGTCCTCCCGCTAGAACGGGCCGCTCCGGATCCCCTCTACTCCTGTTGCGGTGCTGAGGTCACCATACGACCAGAGACCTCAATTCAGCATGAATGTGGGTCGCCCTGATCAATTCCCTCTGGTTCCTCCCCGGATCGGCTCAGAGGTCCGGCACAGCGCACCCCGCCCCAACGCTCCCTTGCGGGTCCTTCAATATGCTGTGGGGGTCGGCGGGAAGAGTGGCAGGCTCCGCTTTTCTCCCTCGGCGGCTGAGATGCTCGGTGCTGCCGACAAAGCCCCCTTGGAGTGGGGGCTTGTCGATTCTTCGAGGAGCCAGGGCGGGCCCCACCAATCCTGGCTTGGGTATGCTGCACACTACTCGGCGCCGCCCGCAGCTCCGCGAGTGCTCCTGAGAGAGATTGCGTCCGGCTCATCAGAAAGCAGCGAGGGGGTCCCCCCAACATCCCTGCTGTGCTCTGGGTGCTGGTGGGGTCTTTTTCGTCACCTGGCGAGGGCTTATTAACACATGTGACGGCTGCAGAGACTCCGGGGTCGGGAGCTCGGTGGTCGCAATGTTTAGAGGATTGCGGCCATCTTGGAATCCCCTGGCTATAAACTTTTATTAGAGATTATGAGGGGTTGGAAAAAGGCTTCCCTTGCCCTATGCTAAGGTGGGATTTCCCTACCTAACCAAAACTAAGGATAGTCTGTGTTAGGAAGTGCAAAGTAAATATCAACAATGTGCAAAGATGCCATCCAAAATGAATAAGTGTACAAAACCAATAATCTCAAAAGGGGTTCTTCCAGGAAGCCACATCCGGGGGTTCCAGCTTCAAGTCCAATATTCAAGCTGTTCGATTAACCCAAAGGAGGAGGTTCTTCTGCCTCGGAAATGTTCAATGTTCCCAAAATTACTGTTCACAAGATTTGGCTTCACGCTCAACTTTCCAAAGGGTAGGGGGTGCGTCCCAGCCCCTCGTGTTGAATCAGATGTTCACAACACAAAAGTTCCTTGAGTTTTCAAAGTTCACACCCCACAGTTCCTGAGCCTTTTAAGTATCACACAACCAAGTTCCTTTAATGCAGCTCTTCTCACTCTCCATTGGTAATGTCTCCTCAGTGCAGCTGTCAGACCATACGGTTCACCCATTACAGGTCGCGAAAGCGAAAGGCAGTATTGCTTCCTTTATATCCTTTTTGCTAACCAACAGCAATTTCCCACTGCACTCTCCTGTTAGGAAACTGGATTCAGGCTTCTTATTCAAACTTTTATTACATTTACTTGTAAGTCAATACAGATTGCCAGTACACACACCTGCTAGGAAACTGTCTTTAAGGTCCTTATTCAAAGTTCATATGCTTGCAAACCAATATAGGTTCCCAGTACACTTGCCTGCTAGAACAACTGGCTATAGGTTTCTTCCTTCAGATATGTAGCTTTCAACATGCAACTTCGGGCTGTATTTTACTCCTGTTGCCAGTTCCTTATGTTATACGTTATTTTCCCTTTCCCACACTGTTGGTGCACAATACAAGGTTCACTTTTTTCCTTTTACACATATTTTTCTCTTATAGCTTTCACTTCAGCTACAAATTGCTTGATTCAATATTCAAAAAGCTTTGCTAATTTGAAAAGCTTGCATCGGCATCCATAACCAACTTGCATGTGTACCTTTCAGGTTGGAGCGTTTTGCTTTAAGTGTTTCCCTGTTGTCACTCATTGGCTTTATGCAGCAGATCTCTTTGGGTACTCGGCTTCCTGTGGCTTCGCTCCTTAGTAACAAAGCCACTCAAGAGCGGTACTCACTCTTCACGCTACCGGGAGGGAAAACTCCTGAACGGTACTGCTCCGGCAATGGGTCCCCGCCAGGGAAGACTTGCAGGGTTCCCGGACCATCTTGCAGCCACACTTGGCATGAGCGTCCCACTTGCCCACCAGCTTCTGCTTCCCACACTCCATATTCTCTGCTCCCAGTTCCAGCTGGCGTCTTGCTCTGTGCTTGTTTCTCAACTTTGCTGTGTTGTATGGCCCGCCTTCCAATACTTGTGCTACTGATTAAGTGACCCCTAGGTACGGACCTTTGAATGTAATTGCCAGAGTTTGATCAGAGTAATTAGCTGGACATGCTTGGCTGTTCCATGGATGTGTCTCGACAGCCCTCTTCGTCGTCCCAGAACTAGAGTGGCGTTTTATACGGGACATGTTCAGATTATAGGGCAGCACTTCATAACAGCCCATAAAGGCTTAGGAAGGGGAGATCTCAGGGCCACTACGAAAAGGGGGATACCATGTCTCATCTGTGGGGTCCTCCCCACCCCCAAATATTCCTCAGCCCAGGTGATCCTCCCTTGCATATCCACCCCCTTTACGTTAGTTTAAATTGTTAGGCGCAACCAAAGTGGCCAGGAGGCATACGGGTGCCGAAAACTATCAGTAGCGAGAAATTGAGTTATGGAGGTCTAAACAGTCCTCCTCATTTAAATGGGTGCGTTTTGAGCTTATTCTTGAATACCTCAAAGTGTCAAACAGTTTCTAAGAACTGAGGATAATGCATTCCATTTTGCCAGGGAACACCCGTCCAGAAAGCACCCCTTCTAACCAATTCCAGAGACATTTTTGGAATTTGCAGATTTTTTTTGCAATTTGACCGAAGGGTGCCTAACACCTGTTTATTTTTTAGTCCATTGGCAATATACACAGGAAAGGATCCATTGAGGGATGGGATTTGTAAGTAATAGTAAGCATCCTAAACCCTATCCTCTCTACAATCAGTAGCCAATGCAGTTTTCGTCTCTCCTCCGAAACATGCGCAAACATTCGTAGCCCCATGATCGCTCTAATCAGGTTATTCTGAACCACAAGTTTTATGAGTTCCCCCAGAGTCAGGATCCAAAAGCAATGGCCTTCCCCTGGCCACATGGGAGGAGAGCTTAGGGGAAGAGGCAAGGACGCCCTCAGACCCCTTACATATCTGACTTCTTGCTCTCCACTAACACCAGCGTCCCGTTCTCGGCTTCTCGTTGGGTTACTTCTGTATACGGGCATGGGTGATAGGAAGCTGTTCACACTATGAGCAACAGTGGTCTCGCTGTCGTTGTTCGGACCTCCTGCCCACCATGCTGCAGATGTGGTCACGCCACCACCGGGTACATGGTCCTCTCCACAACAATGTCTTCGCTATTGCATACAACGGACGTCCCGCACTGGCACTCTGTGTTCCCTTGAAAGTCGCGGGCTCCATGATCTGTCTCGGCTCCGCCTCCACCAGATATGTTGATGTCAGTGGGGCTTCCCTTGTATACAATACTCTCCTCCTCCAACTCATCCCAGTTAAATGCACATCTCTCCTTAAATAGAGACATCTTTATCATATTGGTTTCTTGTAGCATTGTCTTCAGCCAAATGTAAAGATGCCACACTGTTCCTTATAGCAGTCACGTTTCTTATAAGCGGCTGTGTTAGGTGGTCTAGGAAATTCATCAAAGGAACAGGGGTCCTTGTCCCCAAAGGAGGACTCTCTCCCAGTAAGGTTCCACTTGCCTCGACCCCAAGCCAGGGTCTTGAGGAGCACGTTCACCTTCCTAGCCTCAAAGGCGGGTGGCTTCCCCTTGGGGAGAAGAGACTAATACCTGCGATTCGTCACAGAACCATAGGATGGGAAATGCCCGCCAGATACTCTCTGATACAAACTAAGGTATTATTTGAGGTATTCCAGATATTACCATGATAAAGCCCTGTTTTGATAACAATGGTACCAAATGACATGCCTTTGTTAGAATGGTGTCTACATTCAACTAGTGGAAGGATTTGGTTAGATACCACCAGCAAATTCCCGCTTGGTTGCTTCAATTGACCATTTTCAGAGGACAGCATTGGTCTCTTTTGTATAATGGAAGAGAAAGTGATCACATGCCGTTTAACCGAGGGCTAGATTTGTACCAAAGTATTACTACTTATGGCACCCCCTGATAGGTCCAAGCAAAAGTATAAATCTCAAATGGCCCAACTTAACTTCAGAAAACTTCAACTGGCTTCATGGAGATTGCTAGTAGTAGCCTATAAAGCTTGCCCAGTTCAACTAGCAAACCAAGTGAATTTCTAAAGATATGCTTTAATATTTTAAGTAAGAGTAGACCATTGTCTGTAAAGGTAGTTTGCTGGGGTTAAAAAGTTGTCATCCAAGAAAGGGCTGCACTGGTTTGATAGTTTTAAAGAGACGAATGGTGCACTCCATTAAACTCCAAAAGACTCAAAATTGATCACCAACTTAAGGGAATTGAAGTCATCATATCAAAGCAAAATTTTATCAAGTGGTCTAAAATGCAGTAAAAATTAGAGGCATATAAACAGAAGAAAAATAATCAAGAGGGCTGGAGTTTTATAGCTAGATACTAGTACTCCACTAGGATTCTAAGCCAGAATGCTTCGATTACCCATGACATAAGTGTATTATATACCCATGTACTGGTAAACAAAGAATCCAAATTATTTGAGCCAAAATTATTTAAAGAGTTTGTACTGCAAGAATTACTAGAAATTCTTGCTGCTCAAGTGGCCAATAAGATTCCAGGTCCAGATTCAATTCCTATGGACATGTTTAAGGCAAGACCCCGTTATGGGGCACCTCTTCTGGTGAATGTGTTTAATACAATTTGGGCATTTGGAATAATTCCTTCTTCCTTGCGCTCTCCTTTAACCATACATCTTTTTAAGAAATGTGACCAAAAATGCGATCTTCATGTCGAAGGAGCTACCTTTTGGGTGCTTCATCCAAATTTGCAAACTACTGTAAGAATTTAAAAAAATGTTTTTTTTGTTGCTGGGATTAGCACAAGGGAACATGTTTTAAAATTCATATATTCTTATATTCTTACCGCTAAATATTTTTATGTAGCTTTTGTGGTTTATTTAGCATTATTCCTCATCCAAAAAGTTTAGTGCTTAAAGCCTATAAAATCTGCCAGCTCGCCTATTGCAGGTAATCCAGTTTCTTGAGCACTCATCCTATTGCATGTATCCATTTTGCTTTCCAAGCTGAGTGCATTAAATAGTTTCCCGTTAGTCGAGGGGTTTGACAATGATGCGTTTTAGCACCCCATTAAAAAAAAATTGCAGAGCAACTCTTGGTAAACAATCTTAGCACCACGGGGTTGGGTGTGCCCGTCACCAGGGGGATACAAATTTCATGTCTAATTTATGCAGATGATACAGTTGTTATAGAAATTCCCATTATCCACTCCAACGCTAGATTAAGAAAACACTTACATGGCTGGTAAAGATATTTAAATTAATATTGGTAAATCTAAAATAATTATAACTGGAAAAAGAAGACTTAAGGCACTAACATTATATTTTTTAAAAGCATGGTTGTGGAAAAGGTTAAGTCACCGACATATCTTGGTGTAAATGTATCTGAACATTTTAGTGATCTCAACTACATTAATGAGCAAGGGACTGCCATGATTGAAGCAGGTGCAATCATACCACAATTAGACAATGAAAAAGGTGGACAATGATTTGGTTTGCAATGCCAAATCGAGAGCGAGGGCCATTTAAGGGTTAGAATAATCGGGCTAGCAAAATCCAACGTGCCTCCAATTGGCTGTGGATGCTTTCCTCAAAATAATCTTATCATTACCGTATTCCACACCTAATTACGCTGTACATAATGAGCTAAATCAAGTATATAGTGATGTGCAAACATGAGCGTCTTTGATATGGATGTCTATTTGGCAGAATAATTTTGCTTCTTTTGGGCACACCATGCTCCTCGATATCCTATCCAGGGATTGGGCTAAGAAAATCTTGTGGCTTTATCTTATTTGCTCCTCGTTGGCTCTGATGAATTATGCTTGGTGGTTTGAGAGCCCAAAAAGTAGCTGAGAAAGGAAATAAGCATCAGGTAAAACTGATTTCATATGCACTTTACAGACGAGACAATCACTTCTACTGTCCAAACCCCTAGAACAGATGTTATTACCAGGTTTAAACTGGACATTCTGCCCATTGGCACTGTAAGGAACTCATGGTGGCAACAGACAGACAAGTGATCATAGTTCAAGGTTGTTTATTGAACTTTATAATGGGTGAGATAAACGCCTAATCTAACCCTAAATCTAAGATGGGAGCAAGCTACGACCATCAAATAATAATAAGGCAGTCCTAGTGGCGTCTTGTCAAATAAAAAGGGCCTATACTAAAAAAATAAATAAATAAATAAAATTAAAAAAAAACACTATTGCCAATCCTTACTACTAAAATTACAAACTTTTTTTTATTTTTTTATTTAAAGTGTGGTATAATGATCACCAAAAAAAGAAACAAGTGTTCACAAAATTATACATCAGGATGTTAGGGCTGGGTCTCCCTTCCCCACATTTGAAGCACGAGACAAGGCGGGACTCTCGAGCACAGCACACTCCTTGGTCTCCTCAGCACGAGGTTCACAGTTCAACATCAACAATGCCAGCACCTTCAAGGGTTAGGTTTCTTTCCTGGAAATCTCTTCCCCTAGAAGGTCTGCTGGTTCAAAGTGACAAACAAACCAAAGTACCTTCAGTACTCTTGTACCTCCCTCTGCCGGGTTCGGATCCTCCTTGCCACTCAAACCTCCCTCCGTCGGGGTCACTATGGCCTTCTTTAACACAGTTCATGTTTTACTCAATTTCATCAGAAAGCGTTGGTTCCCTTCTCCTAGCTTTCTTTCGGCATCCCTCTGTCGGGTTCACACTTGCTTTATTCCTCAGTTTGCAAATTTATCGGAAAGCCGTGTCCCATCCCCTAGCTTTCCCCTGGCAAGGAGTCAGAGACTTTCGATTATACAAGGGATTTGACGGGACCCTTGTAG
The DNA here is from genome assembly GCF_040938575.1 of Ambystoma mexicanum. Classification (NCBI taxonomy): domain Eukaryota; kingdom Metazoa; phylum Chordata; class Amphibia; order Caudata; family Ambystomatidae; genus Ambystoma; species Ambystoma mexicanum. The sequence goes on along the minus strand of NC_090936.1, from coordinate 96,590,485 downwards.
GCCCACTCTGATGCCTCACGCCACCCTTTCCTCCAGGGCCCAGTGTTTCTTATAGTTTCAAAAACATGTCCCGGTCAGAGTCTTTCAACTGAACGCCCATGTGGCGCCGGACCCCTCAGCACCTGGACCTCAAAGTTCAAACCCACATTCAAAGCCTGTCTTCTGCTAATTCCTTGCATTAAAAAAGGTTGCTACTTGCAACCTTGGGCTCAACCCAGTTCGGTTTGCGATCATGCTCCTCCGACTCATCGACTGTGATGAACCCATTGGCTTCTTTAATCTCTGGAGTCAAGCATAGTACCACGGTAGCCAGCTTCCCTCTCCGCCTGAGTTATCAATGCAGGAGGCCCCCCGTGTACCATGGTCGTCTGTTGCTGCGCACGCCAACTGCAGCTCCCAGTCTTATGCTTTCCCTTTCGGAGGCTTTGTGGGTCTAAGTTGAAAAGGGCAAGGCAACTCCCACTTCGTCATCCTTCCAGGTCTCACTGTCTTTCTTCTCCTTATGACCTGCCGGTTTGGTGTGCCGTCTCCTCGTGCATACGGCCTTGCTCGAAGTGTGCTTTCGTGCTACGCCTTTTATCCCTGTCGAGAAGGTAAAGGGCGGTCAGGTGTGCATGATTTTTTTCAATTGCCTGACCCGTGTGTTGGGACAGGTCAGGTAAACAGCCCTGGTGTTAGTCCGTTGTCTGTTATAGTGTAAGCAAGTGTTTGTGTGGAAAAGGAAGGTGACAGGGGGTAAAGCTTCCAAATATTCTACAAGGTAGGGTGGGTAAAAAAGGACAGGGATACTGCATCAACTCTCGGTGTCCAACTCCACTGCCCAGAGACCCCTCGCCCAGGTGACCATCCCCCAATGGTCCACCCCCAGGAACTGGATCCAATAGCAATGGCTGTGTCCTGGCCACCTGGACGACAGATCTCCGGGGACTAGCAGGTGAGACACCTTTGGGTTTTTCACAGCACTACCTTAACAAGGTGTCAAAAGCAGAGATTGTTCTTTCCTTTCACCCATTCTGTAAAGATACAGAAGTAACAGTACTGCATTTTGGCCTGCTTTGCCCATCATATCATTCAACACATTTTTGTTTTACAGATTTAATAGAGGGTAAAGACACTGCAGCACTGCTATTCTACAGCTTAACAATCCCACTGCTGCCCAAGCTACTTTATGTCCACTCTATTTAGTTTGAAATGCAGCTAATATCTTGCTGTAGACATGTAACACAGTTATGCACTCTTTTTACTTTGCAGTACTGTCGGCATTATAATGTGCTGATAAAAACATTGTGAATATCCTAACAGACTATTTTTTTGGCTAGTGTTTTTTGCATCAATATATTTAATAGTCGTAAGACCATGTGTTTTGCAATGCTTAATGTTCCCTTTAATATTTGCGCTGGGGTAAAAATGACAAGTTGCAAGCTACTAGCCAGCCATAAAGAGTCACGCACCACCTCAGTAGTACATGTATGCGCAGCATTTCTTACTCACCAAGTGGGGATTATAACTAGCCAAAGGCTTGTGGAGAGTGCAAATGCTGCGCCCGGATTTCAAATAAAATAAAGCATATGAGTTAATTTGGTTACTAACCATTTGTAAATGTGGGATAAATTCACAGAGATATGAGACCATGAGAGGGAACCTATGGGAGTAAGGACAAATCTATCAAAAGAACTATTACCAAAGTCAAATCATTAGTTCTCCTAATGGATTACTTCCTCCTTTTAAAACGACAACCAAAGTACTCATCTGCAAGGAGCAGCGCGAGAAACCCTCACCTACACAATGAAACTGAAGTAAACAATCCTTCCCTTGTCACGCACCCACCCTCGAACTAGATCCCAGTGCCAGCTCCAAATGCCCCCCCAATTCTCCAATTTCATGAATCTGTAAAAGAAATGGCTTTTTGAACAACCCCTGACCAAGGATTGATTACAATGAACGCACATACTATTGCAGACACCAACGCCCAGTACTGCGCTACTGTTAAAAGAGGTCAGCCCAAATGCTGGTGATCCACACGGTGTACAGCGCTCTGCTGCTCTTGAACTAGGTCTGTGCTTTAAACAATAAAATAAAATGACTGCTTGATCAAAACAGGTGAACTGAATGGATCTGGAATTCAGGCAGCAAGGTTTGACTAACATGCATAAAGTTGCCCACGCAGCACCTTGACAGTTCTCCACAAGAGGAACACCCCTCTGCTATGCTGAGTGGGCCACCAGGGTCTTGGTATAATGAGCCACAAGACTCACATGCACCATGTTGCCAGATCAAAGGATTCAGAAATGGGGTGGCCAATCCTCCAGACTACGAATTTCCCTGCAGCTTATATAGTTGCAAAGTTGATACATAACTGGTGTGTCCCTTTTGATGTGCCTAGTCAGAGCCATAGTAACAGAGCCCTCTTGTGGTCCATAAAACTAAATCTTTCCTTCGTCTTAGATGGATAAAGCGGAGGGAAGGAGACTAAAAAGGTGGATCGTCTGGGAACCAAGTCTAACACGAATTTGGGCAGGAAGGACAGACAATCACACCCTCAGTTACCTGTTCTGTGACAACCAGGTAAAGAGGTTTATTCAGAAAACCATCAGCTGCACGGAAGTGATGGCAAACAGGAAAACCTCAAAGGGCCCAAAAGGAGCAGTGATTAAAAATGTAAGCACAAGATCTACACAGGAACAAACGGACCTAGCTAGGTAAACCGGGTCTGTTCACCTGAGGGTTTACCAAGAGGGAAAGATCTCATCCAGAACTTCTTGACAGGCCTCCCACTTGTGGGAGATTGGCAAAGGGGGCAACAAATCTGTTGGGGAACCGCCAGCCTCAGAATCCTACATCATGGTTCATCCTTTAGTTTGGTTGCAGAGCCTTACAAGAGTTGGCAATCAGTACCTAGTAAGGCGGTGTTAGGGAGAATTCTCTGTTTAGACTGAATTTCCTAACCTAGTGAGTCCCCCAGCAGCTTTGCTGGATTTTTGGGGTTTATTTTTTTCTCCTGCCAAGAGTGAGACTCTTCTACCCTCACTCTTGGGCATGATTTGAGTGCGTCTCTTTGACTCTAGATGTGTTTAATGGGCTATGGGGTCTTTTACTCCATAGGGCTTGTGATGTGTGTTACACAGCACCCTCAGTGCAGTAACACAGGGGTGTCATAGTGACCCCCCAGTATAGACTCCATACCCTGGGACAGACTACTGTCTCCCAGGGCATGTAAAGTCACCATTGACTTTACTAGTCTCGGATTCTGAACAGAACCAGTACAAACCATCATATTGTGGACGTACTGGCCGGGGCAATTCGATTGCCCCGGGGTCTGTTAGTCAAGGGGGCACGTCTCCGTCCCCCCTGATCGAGTTTTGGCTGGTGGCAGTGGATACTACTATTTATATTCAACCGCGAATATATCTCTATGGGATTTCCCATTGTTCGAGGATACCAACTTTATTTAATTCTCATAGCCTCGAACATACCGCCGGTTTATTTAATTAATATTAATTCTCCGGTTGGTATTTTTTGCCAAGACTCGGTTCTAAAATGGCGTTTGTGTTCTCTTCTGTGACTCCAACCCAAGTCGAGCCCTTTGTTCCACTTTTTGGCGGGCTTCTCCACGCAAGCCTACAAAAGTGGTGCCACTCTGTCTGGGTACCGCAGGGGGTGTGGGAGGGGGTTTAGGCACCCTGGACTGAGTTGCCTAGGCAACTCAAGTTGCACTCCGTCCTTATTAGCCCAAGTGGTGAGCCGGCCGGCTCACCACCTAGCATGTTTGAGTGACAGCTAGGCTGAGTGAGTGGGGGTTTTCTGCATAAAAGCAGGGCTTTGGGGACTGGAACTTTAGAAGTCGCCACAGGACCTAAGAATCCGACATGGGAGAAGCTGAGCCGACCTGCTACGACGACACCACCGGTGGAGCCCTGCTGAACCGTCTCACCACTTTTCCCAACGACAGAGGAGATCTCCAGCCCGGAGAGTCTTCTTCCTTCGACTGGTGGGGATAACCAGTCTGCTTCCTTTTTCGCTTCCTGGAACATCTCGTGGCCGCCTTGCCTGTGCCAAGCAACCCGGCAACCGGGATATCACTTTTTACCACTACCGTGAATCAAAGGGTAGTACCTTTAATCGGAAAACTCTGCGGCACGTTTCTTCCCTGGCAGTGCAACGACCTTCATCTTTCCTCCACGTCGAGATCTTCTCTTCCTCTGGACGACGCCGCAACTTGCACCGCTGCCAGGAACAACTGCCACCGCTGGAGGATCCTTTCCACATAAGGTACCGTGTTCCGCCTGGCTTCCCTTGCAACCGACTGTACGGGGTAGATTTAGCCCCCAGCTTTCGAACCTGGGTTAGCCCGGGACACCATGGCTGAACTTTTCTGAGCCTAACTAAAACCTTTCTGAACTCCCTGCAAGACTTTTTAAGCCTGTTGTCATTGTGTGATCTTGGGTGCATTTGTGCCCTGCTCTCTCCAAGAGTGGGCCCGGCCTATGGACTTTGGCTCACAAGTAACTTTTGACTTTCCTGCCTTGCTTAAGAGTTCCTAAGTATTAGCGTGGTGTATTTTCCTGCATTCTGCCCTTTTCCCTCCCTTTTTCGTTAACATATTGGAGTGCCATCTATAGTTAAGCGCTCACCTCTGTCTGGAAATAAGTGGTGTTAACTAAGACTTGTCTGATAAGAAATAAGGGATGTATATATAATAATCGTAACTGTGTTTAGAGTGATTTACAATAATAGTGCTTGAGTGTTTCAATAAGTGTGTTTTTAAATAAATAATGATATACCTTGATACCAAAGCTCTGGTCAATGTTTGCTTGTGCTATTGTGTCTGAGTGCCTATTGTGTATACTTTACATACTGCCTAACTCTTTTTGAGGGAAGTCTGACTGCTCAGCCACAGCTACCAGGTAAATCTGGGTGGTACAGACTGCTACCAAGTGGGTTTACTGCCAACACCTGTAGTCCTAAATCTTTTGCAGTGGTCCCAGAGGGAACTGCACAGGTTTCTGCCTAACAGGCGACAGCAATTCTGCAAATTTGAGTGTTGTTCCGAAACAGTTTTGAGACAGACATGGCCCTTCAATAGGTGGCTTGGGGAAAACACGAAAAATATTTAATTGATAAATGTAGTCCTTTATTTTAATACTGAAAATCATACTAAAACTAAGAAAAATGTATAAAAGAAACCCAAAACCTACCACAAGTACTTTATTCTGATCTCTTAGAGCCAACATGAGCAGTGGACAGCATTGCATCTACACTGTCGCAAAAATAGTTTGCATTTAAGGAAATTGCGATACAAAACTTCCAAATAAACTGCTTGTATCTGCTGCAGGAGGAGATGGAATGAAATCACTATAGATGCATGAAGGAAAGATTCCATTCAATATGCCAGACGTTCTCTCACCAACCCAGAACACCATTCACCACAAGCCTAACTGCAGATGGCGTTCCTCATTGACCAATGGTAAGGAACCAGCAGGAATGTCTGAATGGGATCAAAGTCAACAGTACAGTGTTTGAGGATTGGTGTCGGGTACATTGTAAAGTACATCAAAAGTCAACATACCTATGTTATCTTTCTCTTTGCATGAAATAGAATAGCAGCAGATTTCTCGATCTTGAATTGCTGAAAGGTTTCTGTGAAAAGAAGTTCAATGGATTATAACCATCATTCTTAATGCAAAAATGGGTAAACACATATCACTGAATTACATTTTTTAACACTATTGGCTTTTATGTCCATTCAAGATGCAGCTCCAATTCTAACTGAATGATGCACCTTTATGGGTGCAGGCTTCTCTACATTGAAGCTCCCTAAACACACACTGCAAGAATGCCCCCACAAGTAGGTTTACTAATTCAATGAACAGTACAGCAAGATATTAAAAGACCATGTTTGATATTTCCTATTTTCATCCAAGCAACACTGCGTTATTGCGTTACTTTTGTACCCACATTAGAGTAACGATGCAGTGACATCAGCCGGTACTTAAAACACCCCAGGCCAACCCCCCAGGCCAGTTTTAACTATAAAAGCAGTAGATTTCTTGGCTGATAAACAGTCTGCAGTCTGAGAAATCCGAAAATCTGTCCCGCTTCAGCCATTGAAATGCATGTTACTGTATAATGCTGAACAGAAGCATTGCATTCCCTTTGCAGTTTCAAAAAACATGTTTGAAAAGTTTACATTTTACAGGATTATAATTTTCCAAATAAAACAAAAAAGATCTCTTATGGTACAATCTCCTGGGAGAATGTAAATTGTCTAATTAGTTCAGACGGCTGCCAGGGAAATCACATGCAATGGAAAAGAAAGGGGAGGACAGAAAAAAAAGTAACGGTACCCCAATCTTTGTGTCCTATATATTAGAAGTTCAAAACCATACCTTCCATTTAAAAGTCCACTGGACGTTCCCACAATTTAACCATGGAACTGGGAGGAACTCGTACCAGCTTTATGCTCTCGCTGCCCATCATGCAGAGTTTCTTAAATGCCAACCATATCTCCAGGTTGGCGCCTTCTCTATCCATTATTTTAAGGGGTACCAGTCGAGGCATTCTACCGACTGCTGCGACACTTGACAACCAAATCTATTCCATCCAACCCATCCTACCAAAAGTCTGTCTTCAACACACCTGCACTCCATATCGCTTATGTCCCCACCTGCCCTCTGGCAGCCACAGCATGTGTCCAGAAAACACAAGCCCTCTTTTCCTTTGGGTCCAGAGACAAAACAGTCTCTGCTGTGTCGGCCTCAGAGAAATATCCCGCTTGCTGCAGGCACATCTGAACACATTTTCTTCCAGTTGTGCAGGGGATTACCGGAGGCTCGTTCCTCCATCCATTATAGCCCCACATTCTTCCCACTTTTAATGCGATTGTCTCTATCCCTGGTAACCCAATAGAAGAACGCCACAGAGTTTGAGTCCTGATAAATCTGTATAACTCATTTTGCAAAGGGACAAACATCATTTTGATCCTGATCTCCCAGGCCCCTTATGTTCCAAAATTAACATCGTCTCTTTGTCAGAGTAAAACTCAGCCCAAGAGACAGATGACAGTGGTATAATCTGCAGGCCACATATTTACCTTTAACATTCCTGCAAGCAACCAGCTTCTCCAATATAACATTCTATTGCAAACTTGGACGAGAGTCTTTTTAGCCATATCGGTTCTCGTCCAACCATGAGGCCATGGTGTTTTCCGAGATGGCAATTCTAGGTAGCGCCTTCCCTGGTTTAGGTTATTTGTTCATACAGTGCATGCTCTCCAGGGCGAATGGCTCGGTGCACCTTCCCTGGAATCCAAACCCATCTTCTCCACATTTGTTATCTATGCGTGCCTCTCTACTCTAGAAGCCTTCCTCTCCCCAGCATAGAAGATATTCATCTTCTTGAAGTGGCCTTTCGTAACCACCACAAGCAGTGCCTGCCGCATGCACAGAATCTTTGGCTGGAGGCACACCTTTATGGAATTAACTTTGGCTGCAATTCCACAAAATCAATATTTGGAGCAACTACTTTCTTTTGCTCTTTAACAAACTTAGTGCTCAAATACCTGACCCCACATTTGACCATCTAACATCCCAGCCCAGTAAGGCTTCTCTGTGGCAGTGGCCGAAGTGCAAATGAATTTATGGCCAGCCACTTTCCCAAAATGTATTATAAATTCACGTCAGTCGTTGCTACTCTCTAGAGGTGCCCTCATCCATCATCCGCGTAGGTAAAGGCCCATCTGTACATGCACCTTCTGCCCCGTAGGCGGCTGTCTGGTCTAATGTGCAGTAATAGTTCCAAGGCAACAGTGAACAAGAGGACATCCCTGCTGTGTAGCTCTCTTCCCCAGAAAGAAGGCTGTCAGACTACACCCTAATACCATTGCAGCCCATTCTAGCAGGAGCTTTCTTATACGTACTCTGAAGCACAAAGCTCGGTTCGAAACTAAACATCCCATCACATAAGTATTTTCAATGTACTCCTCGGTTAAAGGCCTTTTCGCCATCCAAGGCAGCTCAAGGGCGGTCCCATGTTCCAGAATTCAATTACATCTATAATCTTCACAAACGTTGTCGGTCAGAACAAAGCTAGTTTACAAGCAGTGTACAGGTTTGTGGTTACAGTTGTCTAGTCCGTTTGTTAATACCCTAAAATGTCTCTGCATTCAATAATATTGGCTTTATATACACCCTGCAAAACACCCAATCTTGTTATGTTGTATGATTTGTTTGCGTTGTTTTGGAGTTTCAAAATAATAAAATGGGTTTAAAAAGAAGAAAAAAAAAGATATTGGCTGGTAGTTCACACCTAGAGTGATCTCTGCCTGGCTTAGGGGACCAGTGTAACTCAAGCCTCCCACAGAGTCACAAAGTTTCCATCTCGGGAGGCAGACAGAGGTCTGGTAGAATTCTATGGGGAAACCGCCAAACCCTGGCATCTTGCAGTTTGAGGTGGCCTAGTGCGGACTTAACACCAGCTAACATGATCTCCCCATACAGTTTTTCATGGTCCTCTGCGCTCAATTGCGGCAGCTCCAACTTCTAAGCCAAGATAGCTCAGCGGGTGGAGCGCTCGCTGCTGCGATCAGAGCGTGATCTGCAGGTCGCAGGTTCGAATCCTGGCAAGGCCAACTCAGCCTTTCATCCTTCCGAGGTCGATAAATGAGAACCAATTTAGGTTGTGTGATATAGTATGTAAATATGTGCTCTGGAAAGCGCTTTGGATTAAGGCGCTATATAAATAACAATTATTATATAATCCCGATAGCATATGATCATCTGCCTCCAGATTCCCTAAGTACCTCTGAAACCAAGTGCTTGTTCGGTAATCTTTTAGGACCTAGGCATTTACAACATCAATACTATCAACCCATGAATACCTTCAGCTTGCATGACAAGAGCTTACCTGCCCATCCTCACTTTTGCACTAGAAAAACATGCAATAGGATACAGAAGTGGAACGCAAAGGCCTGAAGCCTTCATGTTGCAAACCCGACAAATGCCCAGCTCATTTAATCAAAGGCTGTGCAGAAGCACTCATCCCATCAGTATCAACACCTCCTTCGCCTCATGCTCCGTCCCTGGCAGCCTCAAAGAAGCCTGGATATTTAAACAATCACTCAACCCCACCATACCCACCAACTACCGTTCACTTCATCTTAAAAATGGTGGATTGAGCAGCCTACATACAGATGCAGAACTACTTGGAACAACACCATATCCTCGGCCTCCATCAATCGGGATTCCGCCCAGGGCATGGTACTGAATCAGCAATACTGGACCATAAAGATGAACTAGACAACATCAGAGACTCTGGAAAGCTAGCCCTCCTGCTCCTACTAGACCTCTATGTGGCCTTCGACTTGGTAGACCACCACCAATCGACTGCAGACAACCTTTCCTCCGAAGTCACCAAAGGGATTAGCTCCTTCCTCGCTGATAGAACCACCAAGTCTTTGCCGGGAAACATGCTGCCACTCCCGCCCAGTCACCTGTGGTGTCCCACAAGGCTCATGCATCTCAACCCCACACTACAATATCTACACTACAATAATCTTTGATCATCTAGACACCATTGGCACCACATAGACCAACTAAGCAGATGCACAAATCCTCATTCTCCTCCGGAGATTACTCACAGGACTCCACCACTCAACACCATATCCGAGATAATCCAAGCCTGGATAGCCTCCCATCTGCTATGCCTAAATGACCAGAAAAACGAAATCCAACCCAAGGCCCTACTCAACAAACTGGACCCAGCCTACCAATACTTTGCGACAGACGTTAACACAATTCTGGTCTCGCCAGCAGTCAAAACATTGTGCATATACCTCGACACCACCTGCAACATGAAGTGACAAACACATCGCCTCTTCCGCTGCCCATACCACACTCCGAAATGCTAACAGACCTTTTTTCTCCACTGACAAGCGCCTCACCATTGCTCAAGCCATCTTAGGATCCAAACTAGACTACTTCAACGCTCTACTTGCAGGCACTATTGATTGCATCAGCAAAATACAAGTCATCCAAAATAATGCCCTCAGCGCAGCCCTCGGCCTCTAGAAACACCAACATCTCAGTAGCTAAGAAAAGTGCCCACTGGCTCCTGATCCACAAACACATTAAGTTGAAAACCCTATCCATGGCCCACCAATGCCTCTCCAACCCAGCACCAGCATACCAATCACAAATGGATCCATGCTAAAAAACCGAATTCCGAATAGCACTAGTTTCAAAATTGCGAAGCCGACTGTCGCATTTTGAAACTCAAGCTTTCGGGATTCCGGTCATTTGTCCCCCCCTTTGCACCCCTGAAACCTCTTAAGCCCATAATGCCGATTTAGGAGAGACTAAGGGGGGGGGGTTACACCCCCGCAACTGCCGCTCACTTAGTTCGGCATTATGGGCTTTGTCATTTTCTACTACTCCGAATGCGCAGTAAACACACACTCAGCATTTTTTCCATTTTGGGGCACTACCTCATAAAAACTTTAAAAAAACAAATCATTAAGAGCTACACACTAAGCCACCAAACACTATCACTTTGCCCAGATAAAAACGCACAAAAGCAGGAGGATCCAGTTTCCCAGTCATTGCTTCCAAGATGTGAAACTCCCTCCTGCTAACCCTTCGCGCTGAACCTTGTTACTGGACCTTCCAAAAACATTTTAAAACCTGGCTATTTCCCTAACTAAATTCACGTTCTCTGCCAACTACCGGTTCACTTTTCCACTGACCATCCATCTGCACTGAAACAGGTGCACAGTTACCAGGGGGTTAAGAGCGCAATCTATAAATGTAACAAATAAGTAGAGAAAACCGGCTTGTTAAACTGCTCCAAAACCTCACATCTCTAAATCCCCCCACCCCCCCTTACCCTCCCCCCTCCCCCAACGCCCCCATACAAGCTCAAATACCTGACAAGTCGAACACTACATGTCTCCCATCTGGCAACAATACACCTCTGGTGTACACAACAAAAACACACAGACATAGGGCTGGGCAATATGGACCAAACGTCATCTCAATACTGTTGGGCTATATCTCGATATATATTGAGAGATTGCTTATGTGGGGGAAATGCTCAGTTCTAAGCCACCAACTATATGCAAGATGTCAAACATCTTACGACATTGATCAAAGTGCAAATACAGGATCTCTCACACAGAATAAACAGCCGTGTAAATATCAAAATGTAAATAAATTGTAGTACATGTGATATATATTGTCTCATCCTATATAGATATTGACAATATATTGATATATCTCCAGAACTTCATCTATCGCTCAGCCCTACCCAGACAGATACCAGTTACACCTGGTTGTGCACACAAACAGCTGAGGACAACTACTGTCTTCTCCCACTTTCTCCCCTAACCAACTCACCCCACTTTCCCTTTCAGAACCACAAGAGCATCTGAGGACCATAGAAATGGCAGCATTGCGTGGTATAAATCACCATAACATAGAATAAGAAAGTGCAAGTGACCGCATCAGAATTTTGGGAATAGCCAAGGGAAAAAGAGAAAAGGCAGCCCATTTGCACCCTACTGGTGAGCCCCCTCATGAAACAGTCTTTGGAAAGTTGGTGGGCGGCACACTTGACTACCGCAAACGGCTTGGGTAACATTGATGCCATGATGGCCTCTATGCTGCAGTCAAGTACCCCTTCCTTTCCAAAGCAACTCATAATCGTGCACCACACCATAGCTCACATGCTCCTTCATGAGTTCAGCAATTTCGGCAGAAAATACATCAGGAATCTGTGCACTTTTAATGCGCGTAGTGGATACTGTGTACCCAGATCTAAATTCCCCCTTTTCATTGCTCAAGCAGGACCTATCCACGTGATATTCCACTTCCAGGGTTCTGTAACTGCACATCAAACAGATCTTTGCCTGGGTTTGTGAGGGCAGCAGTTATCAGAATGCAGCAGTGGGGCTCGCCATATCCTGGGCTTGTCAGCGGCGAGGCAAGGCTTCGTACAATGCTTTTTGTGTTACCTTTACAGATCTCATGTGAGACGTGAAGCAAATAGATATGTTTTTGTTTTCAACAATAATTTAATGGGGAAGGAGGCAGGGTGAACTACGCAAAGCACTAGACCATGCAGTGCAGAGGTCGGTTGCCGCACTGTGGGTACTGTTAGGTACGTTTTTCTAAACTTCCGAATTCTTAAGACTTTTCTCTTGATATTAGGGCCCCAACTCTCAACATAGGCCTGTAATATACAGCCAGGCTTATCTTAGGAGGTAAGGAATGTGAGCTGTAGAGCAGCACAATGAAAATCAGCACATACACAGATCCAAGGAAATAAAAAATAATTATTATATAAACACGAGGCACACAAGCGATTCTAAAACATAGAAATTAGTAATACCATTCAATAAGAAATGGAATAAGATTGGCAAAGGGACAATAACGGAGGTGAGTAACTTTTCATATACCTTTCATATCCAGCATACAGAGTGACTTCAGTTAAGGTCAGTAACAGCACTTCTATGTATCACCTTTACAAAATTCAGTTTACAGGGAAGTAAAGGTTAGACAGAACACAGCTAACAACTTTTAAGTAACAATGTAATACTCTCCCAAAGAAATTTAGGCAGTCTGTTTGCCAACTAGAAAAGTGTTCACGGTTCAAGTTGTGGAGGAACACGCATTGCCAACACCACTAGGATCAAGAAGATGGACCTTTGGGAAACCAGCAAAGCCAGTCAAATGGACAGAACCAGTTCTGATGAAAATCGTTGGAAAAAAAGTTAAGTAACCAGTCAGTTATTCATGTAGGAAGCCCAGGAGCTCAAGAGGAGCCTTTCTGTAGGAATACAGGCTACCAGGCCTGCACAGTGGAGTTGATGACAACTCCCAAATGTGGGAAACGGCACTCCCAAAGCAAAGGAGCACTGAAAATGGCCTACGGTAAGTGTAACCCAAGCTCAACAGCACCTGAAGAGTAAAGTGGAAAATGTAGCTGGACGCATTCCTGATGCAGCATTGAAGACCTGGCTTCCTGCTCCTTGGTCGTAGTGACGAAAGAGAAGGGGTCGGCAGCAAAGGATTCAGCTAATGTCAGCAGTTTGTGGTTTTGGTGCCTTTTTCTCAGTGCCAACAAAGAACAGGGTCAGGACAGCTGCATGGCTTCACTGGTACTTCTGCGGGTGTTGAAGGTGCTGCTGTCTCTGCTCTCCTTGTGCTTTGGATTTCCAGTTTGTGGTTGACTGCCTGTGGTCTAAAAATCCTCGCCTTTTATGCTGGAACCCATTCATTCACTCCTATGGAGCTGTCAATCACCCTGGGGGTGACTGTCCTGCAGGACGGCCAGCCACCCAGTTCAAACTGGTTTCAGCCAGGCACACCAGACAAAGGACAGAGGTTTCGGGACCCTCAGTCACTTCCTGCCTTCACAGACACTCTGGAGCCTTTGGGTCGCTTCACAAGGGAATCCCACCAAACACTCAGAAAGGATCCAACCCGACCTGGAATTGTAGGAGAATGGCAAAGCGGGAACATACAAATGAAAAATAGCGAAAAAAGAAGTTAGGGGCCATTTGGGGAAAATGGTCACCCATGGGTGCTGTATTGGGTTCTACATTATAACAACGAAGACAAAAGACGAGACCCCCCCCAAAACCACCATGACCCACCCTCCACATCCCCCCTCACACTTTTGTCATACCCTTACCCCAACCCCTATCTATTTTGTTAATGGCACCACAAAATAATGCAAAGATTCGGCCTTGGTTTTTCTGTATTCATTTTCTTTGATGCAAGACCGCTGTACTGCAGCTGAGAAATCAGCCTGCTAGTAACCCGCACCAAAAAGGTAGAAAAATGATCCACTACCAACAGCCATTTAGGTTGGTTAGTTACTGTAACAAAGATACAGGAGCAGTGGGAAAGGGGTGACAATATAACCCCCCAGCACCCCACATAGGGTGGTGTGTCTGGTCCCGCAAAAGAAAAAAAAAAGGTAATAAAGGTAAGTTAATTTACTACTCTTGGGAACTGTAGTTCACACAAGAGAAAATAAAATAAAAAGGGGAGACCAAGGGACCCCTCAGTGACCCTGCATATAGGGTGCCGGGTGTCACAAAAGTCAATGACCGATGCCTGTATTGAAATACACGGAGGAAAGCATAACTCCATGAAAGTAAAAAAGAAAACAAAAGCAGTAAAATAAGATTCCTAGTCAGAGCAACAGAACATGTGAGTGGTCAAGTAAGTGCCACTCACTCAGGAGAATGAATCAAAAAATCCCAGAGTCCAGCAAAAAGTGCTGGGGGTCTCAGGTCAAAGGGAATTAACACAGAAACTGAAAGTTCTCCATAACAGATACTGATGGAAGAGTGCCAGCATCCCTGCTAACAGCACAACTCACCTGCAATGGGAGATGGGCTGGTTGGATGCTGATCCGCCTCTGTTCAGCCTTCGGCACATTGGCCGGGACGTCACAAGCAAGGAGGTCCTCGCAGGAGGGTTATGCCGGGAATTGGCTGGTCTCCTCCCGTTCTTTCTTCATTTTCTTTGACCGCAGGGAGGTGGTGGGGGACCTTAGCAAGGTGGCCCAGATGCTTTGAGACAAGGATGAGCCTGTGTGGGCCCGCTGAGGAGGGGCCTAGGCCGGGGAAGGCATTGTCCTGGTTACTGGGACTGTGCAGAGGCACTGGCATTATTAAATAGACAGATCTTTTGTAAATGCTGTTGTTTAAAGGCTGAACTGCACTGTTGGATGGGCTGGTGGAGTTCCCCGGCAGCCATCTTGTGTTCCCTAGCCATCAGCTAAGCTGCAGTCTGAATTTCAGGACCACCGAGACCATTGCAGGGTCCCAACAAGAGCATAATACTTCACAAGAATTCCCACTAGTCCAAGGCCCAGAGCACTGCAGTGCTCAGGGCGGGGAAATGGATATTCAGGGACTCAGGTCGGGGGTGGGGTCAGGGGGGGGAGCGGGCAGGGGGTATTGGTAGGGAGAGAGGTTCTTCTCAAAAGACCATGCAAGACCAGTATTTATTATATTCTGAAGCCAAAACAGCATTAACATCTGTGGGGGGGAGGAGGGGGGAGTGGCAGATTCAGCAGATTACCAGTACCTTAACTAGTCCATTGTGCAAAACTAACCGTAGAATTGCTTCATAGAACAATGTGGAATTCTAAGAAAAACTCACTGTAGTTTAAATTCAATTATATTTATGAATCACAAGTATTGATCTCAACTTTATTGACAATTAGGAGGATAAAAAGTATTAAACATTGGTCAAACGGTAACACTCACCACATCACATCTTTTAATCAGTTCTAATGATTTCACAATCTCTTTGCGTCTTCAAATTAGAGTGGCACTAACTTGCTTAAAAGAAGTGTACCCCGGAGATCCCCGGCTGGCCCATAGAGCCGAGGTTTCTTCTGAAGTACTTTTAGGACGAGATAGCTGCACCCTTGAGATGGTTGGGGGTGCAGATTTATTACTCTAACATCAATCAATAAGGAAAACTCAATGGTTTGGCAAAGGGAGTCCGTTTAATGACAAGTACAAAAAACAGGGAGTCATGGAAATCAGCAGTGATGCGATTGTCCTTCTCGCTTCAACTCCAACAAACTTCATAAAAATCATAGCATTTATACTGAAAACTCGTCATAATTGACATACAACACTCAAAAGTTAATATCCAATTCTATTGGTTAGGAAAAGGAAACTTTAATATAGGTACTATATCTGTATATGGTAACGGAGTGAGGGGATTGGGTAAACACTGTCAGGTGGGCGTCTAAGCCCTTCCTTCAAAAGGGACTACTGTAGACGTCACTAAAAGTACGACACCCATTGGTTCTACTAACTATAGGACCCTAGATTATTTGGTCTATTGTGATTGGGTTGGCACCAACCCCATGCATACATTTCCACTTTGCTTAGCAGCACGCAGAACGGTCTGCCAGGTGCCCCTCAGTTACCTGGCCTTCCTCCAATTAAGGTTACAATCAATCATCGCTTCAGCAACTGTGTGTCAATTATTTTACTGTGGTTGGCCTCGAAACTGCATCTTCGGTCTGAAAAGTTCTGATATCTCTGCCTGGGCGGATGCCAAGCATAGGTGTGAACCCGTGCTTCTTCTCACTCGGCTGGTCACGTGCTTCCCACACCGTGAATTTGTCTGGTTTCTCTCAATTTGTGTGTCTGATTCTTATTCAGCTTGCCACCTGCCTACGCTTCCTTATCTTGACCTTTCAGAGACAGGATATTCTGTTCTTAAGTTGCAATTATGTGTAGCTACTGTTCGTTCCTTCTATTGATATGACCCTGGCTCTCCTGGCATGAGTTGCATCTGCCGAGTTTCGATTCAACCGTCTCTTCTCGTTTTGCTAGAATATGAATCTTTTCTTGTTTGGCCTCTAGTAACCTGAGTTGATTCTGCTTTTCGTGCAAAGTGGAATCGCACTTATAATACTGTGCTTCGTTTTGAGGTAGATTATGTATAATGGCAATGGCGCTTGCGTTTTCTTAGCTTTCTTGCGGTTCTAAGCATATTTACAGGTGTTAGCTGGTTGAATATCTTCATCCTGCTTACAGCTTAAGCTTCTTTGTATTTCAACATCATTCTCCCCTTTTAGGTTCACAATATCCTTATTCATGGCATTTTGTCTGTCATTCTCGGGTTGTCATTTCTTCTATTTGTATGTCAGTTCGGGTCCTCGTGACGTCAACATTCGTCTTCCATTAAGGCCTTTTTGGTCTCTTCCGGGACAGTAGTGAGGCAATCTTCGTTTTGTCTAATTTGCTGGTAGGGTTTTCTTAATGGATACCTTACTGTCCATGGTTTTCTGGGTAATGGGACTTCAATAGATGTTGCTCTTCTGATAGGTACTGGGCAGAGCCCTGCTGCGGCTCTGTGCTGATTTATTTGCTCATCATACGTCACATATCTCGTTGTGAATGTTCCTGGTACTTCAAATAGGATGATTGGAGTGCAGGCTTTATTTGCGACAAAGCATCCGTAAATGTCTTACAATTCAATTCATACTTTCCACAATAAATCAACCCAAAAACAATAATTTCTTCCAGTTTGTGAAAGAAAAGGGTGCGACACTTTCCAGAGCAGGGAGCTTTTTAGCACCCGCTTGCATCCTAGAAGTGTCTGGTTCGCCTGACACAGATACCAGGAACATTCGACTCCCGTGAACAACTGGTGCCATAGAAACATATCATTTGACATCAACTCTGGATGATTGGGAATTTGTCTAAAAAGAGCACTCCGCTATTCTATAAGACCGTGAAATCCTATGGGATCATATAAAATGGATAGAAAGTCATATTTTGAAACTCTTGTGGAAGTAAGTTACAACTTGCTATGCACCAATTGCTGGTTCCCCACAGGTGGCTTCTGCTTACTAGATTTGGGATACCCAGGAGCTACTTTTAGCCGTTGGTCAATAAATCCTTATTTCGATCTCTCAAAGTAACACTCTAATGTATACAGATTACATAATTCAAAGAAAGACAAAAATATGCTCTAATATATGCTGCAAGGGTGTTCAACTGCATACATCACACTATTGGTATGGTAGGTCATGAAATTATGTTAATGGATTACTTTCCCCATGTATGGGCTATATAGTACATCTACAATGCGGTTCCAATGTTGACAAGACCAGCAAGGGAAAGATTCTTTATTTGAAATGGACGCACCGGGCCAATTCCTTGATTTTTTTTCTATGCTAAATAAACTATTTCCTGGTGAACCACATTTTCTCAATGCAAAAGTGCAAGCAGTGATTTAGTCAAAAGACCTTCCAATTTTTCTACGCTGACATTTATTTTACAATTTTTTTTTTTTTAACTTTGGTTTTATTAGTAGTTTTTAGAAGGAAAAAACAAACGGCAACGCTGGGAGCGTTGTTATCATCACTTTTAACATTGTCATAAAACCCCCAGGTTCCCTCCCCCCCCCTCCCCCCCCACCCCAACTCCTCCCCTCCCCCCAGATCAGAGTCACTTCGCAAGTCGGACAGCTGGGGCTGTCATCGTAGTTCATTGTACGTTGCCACAGAGGTATGCTATGCTCTCACGTCCAAATTGGCTGGATGGGATCCGCTGTCTCCCGGGTCCTGGGCTACTCCTACATCCTTGGTTGAAGCATTCCAAACCTACCCCCCGCCAACTCGCCAGAGTGTTCTCATGTTGTCAGTGGGGGTCCCAACCCCATGCCCCATAGACCCCATACCAGTTAACCTGAAAGGAGCCCAGTTCATTATTTACCATGGCCGTCAGTTTATCCATTAAGAACATGTTTTTGAGTTTCTTAAGCCAGTCTTCTTTGGATGGGGTCTCTGGGCTCTTCCACCTTTGTGCAAGGGCCACTCTACCCGCCCGTAACATCGTCTCCCACATTCTTGGGTACCTATACAGTTCAGTGTCCTCCGGGGGGAGGCCCAGCAACATCGTTAGGGGGTTGAGGGGGATTTGTTCCTCGGTGACCTCGGCCATCCACCCCCGTACTTTCTCCCAGAACTCCTGCGCCTTGGGGCAGGACCACCACATGTGCCCCCTCGACCCCACTTGGCCACAGCCCCTTGGACACCTGGGGGACACTCCCGAAAACATCCTGGACAGTTTCAACGGGTCCCTGTGCCAACCCTGTAAGATTTTGAAGTTGTGTTCCATGTCCGATGTAAATAGGTTCCCATGGAATGCTATCTTAAAGACTTTGGACCACGCCTCCTCTGTAAGTGGTTCTCCCGCCAGGTCATCCCAAAACCCTCGGAACCCTCTTCTCCCCTCCAAGTTAACGGTGTTCAGTA
Source organism: Ambystoma mexicanum (assembly GCF_040938575.1). Lineage (NCBI taxonomy): Eukaryota > Metazoa > Chordata > Amphibia > Caudata > Ambystomatidae > Ambystoma > Ambystoma mexicanum. The sequence goes on along the minus strand of NC_090936.1, from coordinate 96,571,687 downwards.
TTCGGTACATTTTGGAGACCGCCCCCTTCCTTGATGTGGCCGTGTCCAGAAATTTTTCGAAGGGGGTCAGCTGTCTCCGTAGGTTCTGGCCCCATGATTGGTCGCAAAGGATGCCTTTCAGGCGTAGATATTCAAAGATTGAAAGGGACTCCCGCCCCAGTGCGTCTCGCAGGGCCTCGTATTCGAGGAACTCGCCCTCTTTGAACAGTTGTCCCGCCCATTCCAGACCCCCGTCCGACCAGGACTGGGCACTCCTGAAACCTCTGCTGCCTAGTTTGAGAGGGTGGCCCCAAAGCGATGACATTGGAGAGGGCCATGTCGTGAGGTATGAGGTTGTGGGTCCCTCTTTCCAGAGTGTCCAAAGTATTCCCAGGGTTGGGTGGGCTTTCAGTTTGCTAGGGATGAGTCTGCGCGGCAGCCACAGGAGGTCGCGCACTTTCAGAGGGTGGGCATCCATATCCTCAAGGTATGACCAGTAGGTGCCCATCCCCTCCTTCATGTGCTCCAGCAAGACCCGCAGCTGGGCTGCCCGGTAGTAAAGGAGGAAATCCGGTAGCCCGAACCCGCCCTCCTCTCTGGGTAGTGTTAGAGTGGCCTTTCCTATCCTCGGGGCCCGCCCTTGCCATATAAACTCGCGGATTGCTTTTTGTAGATCGCGGAGCAGCTGGGTGGGGACCTCCGTTGGGAGTGCGGTGAATAAGTATAGTATTCTCGGCAGAACGTTCATCTTTATCGCTGTCATGCGCCCATACCAGGACAGAATCATCCCACCCCATCTCCTCAGATCTGACGTAACCCCCGCCAAGGTAGGCCCATAGTTCACCGGGGCCAGTCTCGAGAGATCTCTGGTCAGGGTTACCCCCAGGTACCTGATGGAATCCTTCCCCACCGCAATCCCCGCACACCTGTCCCGGGGGTCCAACCTCGGGTCCTGGACCCTCATGGGTAGGAGCTTTGATTTTGCTGCATTTATTTTTAGTCCCGAGAACTGCCCGAAGGCTGTCATCAGCCGCAGTAGGGGGGGGAGCGAGGAGCTGGGCTCCACCAAGTATGCTAGGATGTCGTCAGCGAACAGGGAGAGCTTGAACTCTACTTCTCCCCTTTTGATCCCTTTGATGTCGGGGTGGGCCCGGACCGCTATGGCCAGAGGTTCCATCGTCAAGACGTATATTAACGGAGAGAGTGGGCACCCCTGTCGTGTTCCCCTCGTGAGGGGGAATGGGTCAGAGAGTTCCCCGTTCACCTGCACTCTCGCTGTTGGGGCTTCATAGAGGGCAGAGACCCAGGTCCTGACGTGAGGCCCGAAGCCCATTCGACGGAGGAGGAGTTGCATGTACCTCCACTCGACCCTGTCGAATGCCTTCTCGGAGTCCAAGGAAAGCAAACTAGCCTCTAGGTCTGATTCCTGGGCATAGTGGATTAGGTCAATAGTCTTCCTGATATTATCTGAGCCCTGCCTGCCCTTCACGAACCCCACTTGATCCCCGTGTATTAATTTGGGCATTATCCCCTCTAACCGTGTACCCATCACCTTGGCTAGGATCTTTACATCTATGTTTAAGAGGGAGATCGGGCGGTAGGAGGAGCAGTCAGTGGGGTCCTTTCCTTCCTTGGGCAGTACCACTATGATGGCTCTCATCATCGTTTCCGGCAGGGTGCCCCCCTCCAGTACTGCATTGAACACCCTCGCCAGGTGTGTGGCCAAAATCGACCGGAACCTCTTATAGAAGAGTACTGAGAACCCATCTTCCCCCGGGGACGTTCCCGCCTTCATCCCACCGATTGCATTCTCCACCTCCTCCTCTGTGACCCCTCCCTCTAGACCTCCTGCCATTTCGCCTGTCAAGGACGGGATCTGAATGGAGTCCAGGAACTCCTCAATCTGAGTGTCCTCCCCGGCATATTCTGAAGAATATAGTTGTTCATAGTAGCGTCGGAAGGCCGCTCCTATGACTGGGGTGCTATGGTCTAGTGAGCCCTGTTCGTTTCTGATCGCCCTCACCATTCTGCTTCGCTGGACCTCTCTGAGTTTCCAGGCCAGGATTTTATCGGCTCTATCCCCCTTCTCATAGTATTTTTGTTTCACTAGCTGGAGGTTGCGCTCAGTTTTATGCAACAAGAGATCTTTCAATTGGAGTTTGTAATTTTCTAGGGCCGTGATCTGTTCCATAGCCAAGGGTGCCTCCGGGGGGCCTCCCGGCTGGATCTGTGCGATCTTTTCCCTAAGGGATTTTTCTTGGGCCTCCCTTTCCCTTTTTTTCTGAGCCCCCATTCTTATGAGAACCCCGCGTAAGGTCGCCTTGAAGGCGTCCCACAGCACGTGCGCACCCACCTCGCCATTGTCGTTCAGCTTAAAGTATTCCACAATGGCGTCCTGCACTTCCTGCACCAGGACGTCGTCCTTCAGCAGGGAGTCGTTGCATTTCCATCGCCCTTTTCTGCCACCTCGCCATTCCCCTATAATGGTGGTACGGACCAGGTCATGGTCGGACCAGGGGACCGGGTCTACCTCATAGCCAGAGACATATGGGCGCAGGGACTCGTCTACCAGGATGTAGTCTATACGGGAGTATGATGTGTGGATTGCAGAATAGTATGTGAAGGAGGGGTGTTCTGCCCTAGGGGTCGGGATGGTGTCCACTAGGCCCAGCTCTGTGTTCGCCCTTTGGAAGGAGCGGGCCATCATTTCGTCTGCAGCCCTGGTGGGTTGGGATTCCAAGCGTTTCCTATCAATTTTCGGGTCCAGGACCATGTTAAAGTCCCCCCCCACCACCATTGGCCTGCGTACGAATAGTTTCAGTCTGTCCTTCACTCCCTCCCAAAATTGCGCCTGGCCTTCATTGGGGCTGTACACAACTGCAAGTGTTAAAGGGGAGCCCCGCAGGGAGCCCCTCGTCAGCAGGAATCGTCCCTCTGGGTCTTTCAGTGAGGCTTCTACTTCAAAGCCAATGTCCCTCGCTAGCACTATGGCCACCCCCCTTTTCTTGGTCTTGTGGGAGGCGCTGAGGACTTCTCCAATCCCCCCCCCTCGTAGCTTTGGTTCTTTCCCCTTTGCCTAGTGCGTCTCCTGAAGGAAAAGCACGTCTAGTTTAGCCCTCCTGAATTCCCTGCAGACCAGGGATCTTTTGGTGGGGGTGTTCAGTCCCCTCACATTGAGGGAGCCCACGCCCAGGGTAGGCAGATCCTCAGCCATTTTCTAAGAATAACCAGCTACCGGATAGCTGACTCGTGGCACTTTCCTTGTCCGGCTCATTTCGTGTTATCCTCTGATCTCCCATTTCCCTTCCCCCCCCTCCCCCCCAGGTGGTCCTGTAACCTTTCCCCAACTGACCCCTGGTCCCCCCTGTGAACGTAACAATATCAACAAACCCCCTACCCCCCTCCCCCCACCCCGGCGTCCAGCCAAATAGTTCTACCATTGTTGGTAACTGGCCGGACCACCAGCCTACCGCCTCCTGCTGGGTGAATATCCAAATTAGAGCCTCCATGAGCCCCCCCTACCCCCTCTCCCTCCCCTCAATGTAACTCTCATACTTGCTGTTCCGGGAGGGTCCACAAACGTTCGGACCCCATGGTCCTGGAGCCCGGCCTGTCTGCAGGCCGGAACAGATGGTGAGTCCCCGTGGTGAATTCTTTACACAGTTCCCCCGAGGCTGATGACGCCTGCCGTGAGATGCCTCAGCTCCCTTCCTCGCCCGGGTCCGACAGTCCCGCTCCACCCTGGCCGGGATCCGTGTCATTCCTGTCCGTCGATGGGGATGGAGGGTTCAATTTTTTGAATTTCCGTGGGCCAGTCTTTTTTCTCCTCTCTCCTCGTGACCGGCGCGCTCTGGCTTCATCCGCGGCGAACCCGGAGGGTTCCCTTCGCGGGGTCGGGTCCGTTGTATATTCCTGTATTGCTCCCCTTATATCTTCCTCTGTGATCAGGTTCACTCGTTGGCCTTCGTATTCGAACATGAGGGAGAAGGGGAACCCCCATCTGTAGCGTACCCCCTTTGTTTTCAGCATCTGGGTCAGTGGGCGGCACATCCTCCGTTTGGCCAGCGTGTATGATGAGAGGTCCTGGAAGATGGCCACCTGAGCGTTGTTATAGGTTATCTCCCTAGATTTCCTGGCCTCCTCCAGGACCTTCGCTTTTTCAGTGTAGTAGTGGAAGCGGACCAGAATTGACCGGGGGCCCCCAGCTCTTCCCCCCGCTCTATGGATCCGATCAAACGTCGGTTCGGTTGTCATCTCATCCGAGAAGAGGAGGGTAATGATGTCCTTCACCACCCTGGTTAAGTCTCTTTCCGTCTCCCCCTCCGACTCCGGCACCCCGAAAATCCTGAGGTTGTTCCTCCGCTCTCTATTTTCAAAGTCGTCCATTTGTCTTGCCCTCTCCTCATCTCTCTTTTCCAGGGCCGTTAGTCTCAGGGCCGTGTCCAGCTCCTGGGTCGCTGCTGAGGACTGGTTGGACTCTAGTTGTGACAGTCTATCCTCGACTTTGTCCACTCTGCGGTCCATGTTTTCCATTTTTTGGGCGATGTCTGCCCGCATGTCCCTGATCTCCTGCAAGACCGAGGCAAAGCCCTTTTCCATGGTGAGGGTGGGCAGGGGTGGGGTCTCGGAATGAGACATGCCGGCCCGTTGGTCTGGGTCGCTGTTCTCCCTGCTGGTGCCTTGGTAGCGGTACTCCTGGAGGGTATGGCGCCAACTCATTCGGTCCTCCTGCTTCTCCCCTCCGCTGATGCGTCCCTAGGGGTAAGGGACAGAGCCCGGTCGGGGAACGCGCTCTCTCGCCTTCTGGTGTGGCCCTCTGTGGGGGGCCTCTCGTGGGCGGGCACTCGCCCCACCGACCTCCGGTGGGGGCCTCACACCCCCTCCCCCCCTTGGAGGTAGTTCTTAGGGTGGGGGGGAGCGGCTATGGTCGTCCAATCGCGGTTTGTTGGGGGGCTCTCAGGCGCGACTCCTTCAGCGAGAGCCCCCAGGCGGGCACTCGCCCTGGGGTTGAGCCCAGGGGCCTCCACCTAAGAGAGTGATGGGCTCGAGGGTGCTCTCCTCCAATAGATTTGTGTCCCCCCGCGTCTTCCTGACTTTTTTTTTTTTTTTTCCGGGGGGGCTCGCGAGGGGGGGGCGGGGCCGACTCGCCCCTCCGAGCCCACCGATGCGTCCCGCAGCTGGTCCCCCGGGGTCCTTGAGGGTTGCGTGGGGGCTGGGATGGGCTTCCCCCACCTACCTCGGCGCCGAGTTCGGGAGCGCGGGCAGGCCGCCTCTCCCTACGCGGGTCGCGGCCCGCGTTTCTCCCAACTCCTCAGCGGGGGACTCCCCCTCCGCGACGGCTCCTCGGCAGGGTGCCGCGGGGGTGTCGCCGGCGGGTCTTCTGCCGGGGCGCCGGCGCGCTCCGTGTTCGGGGGAGTGAGGGGATCGCGCGCGCCTCCGAATGCAGGCCGCCGCTTCCCCTCTCGATGGGTGTGATGCTGCCTGGAGCTCCCCGGGGCTCCTCCCCTCGGGCCGCGGAGCTCGTTCTCGGGCCCCCGGGGGTCCCCGGATGCCGCTCCTTCGCCTCGGGGGGCACTCGAGGTTCACGGGCCCCGTGAGCCGTAGATCTCTCGTGGGGGGGTCACGGGGGGGGGCTCAATCCCTCTTCGTGTCCCAGTTACGGCGGGAGCGGCGTGTTCAGGCTGCCATTGCCTGTGCGCCCCCTGGTGGCCTTATTTTACAATTTTAACTTTAAAACCTATTGCACTAGCTCGGGTGCTTTAGCTGAAACGGATTTAGTTAAATATGCCCAGTAGTCATGATCTTTGCCAAAGATTATTTTAACGTTTGATCTGATGATTTTTTCTTCATTTTGTAGTAATTCCTAATGAACTACTTTTGCAATTCTGATCATTAGAAAATCTCTTCTCAGAATGCAACAGTTGGTTTTAGGGAATTCCTTCAGTCTTTTGTGGTAGATGAACAAACATGCCACTAAGAGGTCTTTCAGTCTCTGGGTTTAGCAAAGTTTGTAGTCTCAATTTTGCAATTAATTACTGAATATCTAGAAAGTGAATCTGAGTAACACTTGACTCAATTGCAAATATAACATGGTCATGTATGAATTTAGGCATTCTTGTGGTTCAACTGTCAAAATCCACAAAATGTCATCAATGTAACATCAGAAACCTGTAATGTCTGTTCCATTTTTGTAAAATCAAAAAAAAAAAAATCTACTCTAAAATGTTTTCTTATCCTATACATTGCCTTTCAGATTCTTCGGTATAGCCCTGGGTAATTAAAAATCAGAATAAAAGATTACCCCTGCTAAGTCTCGATTCTATTAAAGACATATAGACCAGCATTATGCTTCAAGTTTCTTTAATCTACTCACCATACCAGATTTAATTTTCTTTTTAAACATCAAAATCATAACAAAAACTACACATCCCAGCAACACCAGAGTCCTTAGTACTCCCGATAGTCCATTTCCTTTCCCTGGACCACACCAGTCACTTCCTGTCCAGATCCCTACCTCTTTTTTTAGATGCCTTCCGACTGACATCCGACCAACCCCACGAAAACAATCCTGCTGACCACCCGACGAGTCCGGAACCAAACCCAAACAGGGCCACGGTACGTGCAGTCAAGCCAAACCACGACACCTCAGTCTCTTGGGTGCTCAGCCTGCCTTCTGGTCATCCCTAGCCAAACCAAAACACGCAATAGGGAGGGAATCAAGCCACAAAGTACAACAAAGATAGTGCTAGTTATTATTGGATAATAAAAACTCTGTATGTGCATGAAAGGGTGGGACAATTCTCGCCTCCATGTCTTTAAAAGAATCAAGACTCCCTGTGCTATAGCAGGGCTAATCCTTATTCTATGTCCAGACCGGAGGCTAGCATTATGCTTGTTCAAAGCTATGAACAGCAGGTGCTGCAATGCTAGTTATTGGCTTAAAATAAAATGCCCTAAAATTAGCACTGCTAGATCAATCCACTGGCCTCAAAATATCCTGCAGGCTAACTCCGGTCGCGAATGCTTTGGAAGTCAATGCGCTCCTCACAAAGTGCGCTCCAGAAACAGTAACATCTACTCCCCGCTAGGGTCATGACCTTCCAAACCCATCGTTGCTGCGGCTACCACTTTATACAGTCTCCTCTGCATAATGACCAATTGTGTTATGTCCTGCGGCCTCACTTGGCTCGTTTGCGCTTCATATTCTTTAATGCAGTTAGCAAAGCATAACTTTGGCTGCCCCTGAAAATAGGGATACAAGATTACCGTTGAATAGGTCTTTGTTCTCTTCGTGATAGAGAAACACACCCCGTCCGGAGAAAAGGTTTTAATATCCACCGAGAGCTTTCACATCTGCCACTCTCCTGCAGGAAACTAGACACAGTAGCATAGCCAGTTTTCTCAACTGACGGTCTCATAGGTCCCGGTCTCACGGCCACTCCATAAAGAGCCGCAAGACCAATGTGACATCCCAGAGCTGCGCATTTTTCTGTAAGGGAGAAGTACAAAACTTCACGCCGTGCAGCAGTCGCACTACCGCTGGCTTCTCCCCTACCAGAGCCCCATCCACTGGCTAATGACCTGCTGAAATGGCGGACCTGTAAACTCACACGGTCCATAATGCTCTGCCCCCTTTTGCCAGGGAGGGCCAGAAGTTCAGCACCTGGACTACAGCGGCCTGAACCGGGATGAATACTGCACTGGCTGCACCATAGCCTCCCTCTGGAATTGTCTACCTGCCCCTCTCAGGCTTCAGCCGGATCTCCTAAGTTCCCCAAGACTCATTTCCTCCTCCTCCTTCACTCCCTCCCTCCCTCCCCTGCTAACACCTTTCTGACTCACTGACTGGCTGCCTGGCTCCCTCTGAGTACTACAGTACTACAGGGCTCCAGCCCCCTCCCCTTCCCCGCACTTATGTTGACCCTCACCTCTGCAATCCCTGGCACTTGCCCTCTGGCCTCCCCTTAGCACTTGTATCTGCCCCCCCTTTTCCCTTCCCACCTTAAGACGTTGCTTTTTGTGCAGTCCAGTACTCCCCGCCCCCACAAACCACCTTACCCTCCCTCCCTATTCTTGTTCTGCACTTGCACGATACCAATGTCACAAGATCTAGTAGGACCGTCATTGTATCTTTCTCCCTTGTCCCCCCTGCCCCCTTTTGGTCTTGTGGCACTTTGAAAAACACCATTTGTTGTATAAGCACCTTACAATTAACCAATAAAATAAATAAAAATAGGCGCCATCCCCTCCAGGCTGAATCGTACCTCTTGGGGCTAGATGGGGTCCAAGACTGAAAGCCGGCAGCTGGATTCAAAACAGCTGGCAGACTATCTGCCCCCGATACCCTACATGCTAGTAGAGGCAGTTGCCCCGCCATAGTCAGAGAATGAAGGCTCCCTGAAGGATCTGTGAAGATATCCTGCCTGTGAGGGATCACTCGTGGGAAATCTGTGGAATGTTCCATCAGAACTGGAAACCACGCTTGCAACTTCCAGCTCGGGGCTACCACAAAGACCTTGCCTTCTCCCGGCGAATCTTTGCCAATGCTCTAGCTAGCATCATGAAGAGAGGGGGTGTGGGGGGGGGGGGGGGGGGGTGAAGTGTAGTGCACTGTGCCCAACCATGACTGCAGAAACAAGTCTGCCCCTTGGGCGTCCGGCTCCATCCTCCAGCCTCCAGCTGAAGAACTTGACAGACTTTTCAATTTGGATGCAAAAATTTCGGTGTCTCGGGGGCCCCGCCGGGCTGCCATCTGTGCAAAGACCTGCATGTGAAGCATTCTGTCGCTGGAATCGTGCCAGTGGAGGGAGTTACAATACACTATGTTCTGGAGTCCCAACAGGTATTCTGTCGTCACCGAGATATTCCGGTCTTCGTCAGCTCCACAAGCATCCTCGACCTGGTGCCTCCCAGTCCATCCGGAGAAGGATGCAACATTCTGTTTGGTCTTTTGCAAACACCTTTACTGCGAAGGAGCCTGCAAGCAATTCTAGACAATTTATGTGGCGAGCCAGCTCCTCTTGGGACCACTTGCCTCCTATCTCCAGCTGGCCACCCCTTGCACCCCCACCAGGTCCTGCTCGCGTCGGTCTTCATTATCAAATCTGGGGAGTCCCGAAGATCGCTCAACGGTTCCAAGCTGGAGCCACCATTCTAACTCTGATCTCCCCTCCTAATACAGCGGCACTAGCTCATAACATCCCAGGCGTGCTTGCAGATGCCAGATTTACAACCTCTGCAATGCCCTGCAATGTAACAGCCCTGGGAAGATCGCTTGTATGGAGGCTGCTAACAGACAGACAATCCTCTGTAGAGTCTGTAATGATATCATGCTTTTTGCTAGCGCTGCTCTCAATTCCTTCATCATCGCTCTCATTTTGAGAGCTGGAAGCTCTAGGGTCGCTTTTGTGGAGTCTACTTATTTTTCAAAAATTTCACATTATAGAAACATATGTACAGTAATATAACATCTTGCCACAATCACAGCAAAACCAACAAAACTATATACATCAGAAACACCCTCCTCCCCCCAGGAGTCACAATACAATCAATAGACAGGTCTAATACAATAAAAGAAATTTGCCCCAAATCTTTTTAAAGAATGTATTTTTCTTTGCTCTCTGATACAGCACCCTCTCCATATCCGCTAGAGAATGCATCTCTGCAATCCATTCTTCAATGGTAACTGGGGTAGATGCTTTCCAAGGTCTCAAAATTAGTTTCTTCCCCACCATTGCCCCACGAAAAATCCACTTCTTCTGAGAAGTAGTTAGGTCATCCAACAGATCCCCACAACCCAGTACAATGGTCTTAAAATCTATATGAACCTTTTCTCCAAGAATCTTTTCACAGATCTGGTCAAATTCAAACCACAAACGCACCCTTGAGCACTCCCATAACATATGTTCAAAATAAACATGCCCAACATTCAGAGCTATCAGTCATTCCCCTTTTCATCATTCTCTCAGGTGTCCAGTATGTTCTATTCAATATCTTAATTTGACACGACCTGTCTGCCAGACTCAGAGAGCACAATTTCACATTCTCACAAATACGCATCCAATCATCCTCCTCAAAATCTTCACCAATTCTCTGATTCCAATCCAATCTCAAAGCATCATTAGCCTTATAGTTCGATGTTAGGGAGAATTCTCTCTTTAGGCTGAATTTCCTAACCTAGTGAGTCCCCCAGCAGCTTTGCTGGATTTCTGGAGTTTGTTTTTTCCTCCTGCCAAGAGTGAGACTCTTTTTCCTCCCACTCTTGGACATGATTTATGGTGTTCCTTTGACTGGTAATGTGTTTTATGGGCTATGGGGTCCTTTACTCCATAGGGTCTCATGTGTTTTTCCTGTGTGTTACACAGCACCCTCCGTGCAGTAACACAGGAGTGTCATAGTGACACCCCACCATAGACTACATACCCTGGGACTGACTACTGTCTCCCAGGGCATGTAAAGTCACCATTGGCTTTACTAGTCCCAAATTATTAACAGAAACCAGTACAAACCATCATATTGTGGACGTACTGGTCAGGGCAATTTGATTGCCCTGGGGTCTGTTAGTCGAGGGGGCACGTCTCCGTCCCCCCTGATCGGGTTTTGGCTGGTGGCAGTGGAAATTACTTTTTTTTATTCGACCGCAAATATTTTCCTATGGGATTTTCCCATTGTTCGAGGCTACCAACTTTAATTATTCAATTCACATAGCCTCGAACATACCGCCGGTTTATTTAATTAATATTAATTCTCCGGTTGGTATTTTATGCCAAGACTCGATTCTAAAATGACGTTTGTGTTCTCTTCTGTGACTCCAACCCAGGTCGAGCCCTTTGTTCCACTTTTTGGCGGGCTTCTCCACAGAAGCCTCCAAAAGTGGTGCCACTCTGTCTGGGTACCACATGGGGTGTGGGAGGGGGTTTAGGCACCCTGGACTGAGTTACCTTAGTAACTCAAGTCGCACTCTTGTGTGATTTGCCCAAGTGGTGAGTCGGCCGGCTCACCACTTAGCATGTTTGAGTGACAGCTAGGCTGAGTGAATGGGGGTTTTCTGCATAAAAGCAGGGCTTTGGGGACTGGAACTTCAGAAGTCGCCACAGGACCGGAGAATCCGAAGAGGGAGAAGCTGAGCCGACCTACCACGACGACACCACCGGTGGAGCCCTGCAGAACCGACTCACCACTTCCCGACGACAGAGAAGATCTCCCGGCTGGAGAGGCTTCTTCCCCTGACTGGTGGGCACAACCAGTTTTCCTTTCTTTCTTCGCACCCCTGCCCGGTTTGTGGTCGAACTGCCCGTGCCAAGCACCCAGGCAGCCGGATAGCCACTCACCACTGAACCGCGAATCACCGGACCTCTCCTTGTACCTGAGAAACTCTGCAGCTGGTTTCTTCCCTGGCAGTGCAACGGACTCCTGTCTTCCTCCACAACGAGATCCCCTCTTCCCCTCTACCGACTTGCACCCGCTGCCAGGAACAACTGCCCCCGCCGGAGCGTTCTCACCACTTTAAGGTACCGTGTCTGCCAGGCCTCCCTTTCTAAAGATTGCTACAAGGTAATAATAACTCCTTAACCTTCTGGACTGGGCTGGCCGCCTTGACCCTCTAACTGGTCCCTTTCTTTGGTCCAACTCCTTTTTGAACCTTTACAAGACTTTTGTGCACTGCAACCGTGTGACCTTGGACACATTTCGTTTTCGAAAGTGGATCCGGCCGCTTGAACTCTAACTGCACGGTTTTACTTTGCCTTTCCCTCTTGTTATGTTCTGATAAAAGTGTTGGGATCGGTTTCAACTTGTTCTCTGCTCTTCTCTCCCTTTTTAATGTTAATGTTAATGTTAAAGGTCATTTGTACCGCGCACTATCACCACCGAAGTGGTCCCCTGGCGCTCTGGCGGCTCTGAAAAGGGGAGGAGAGGGGGTGGGTTAGTAGGAATAAGCTGGAAAAGTGCAAGAGAGCAGTGATGTGCTGTTGGCAGCCTCAGCCCGGTGGTTCCATCGGCCGGGCTTGGGGTGTTTTATGGTCCGTAGTCGTCGTGTGCTGTTGTGCAAGGCTATGTGTGGTTTGTTTTGTTGTTGCATTGTTGTGAAGTTTGTGCGGATTGCTGCGTTTAAGGCTTGTGGTTGTGTTTGGTTATAGTTTGAGAGGTGTCTGCAGAGGGATGGAGTTGTTAGTTGGTTGGTTAGTTGGCATTGCGGTCCTTGCAATTGTGGGATTCCATCTAGGTCCGGTACATGCTAACAGTCACATTTCTATCTAGATGCGACGCAAGCTAGGGTTCATAATTCTAAGTGTGGTGCATGCTAAGAGTCACATATGCTAATGGTCCCATTCCTGAAATTCCATCCGAGTGTGGCATATGCTAACCATCATATTTCTATCTAGATGCGACGCGGGCTAAGCTTGGGAATTCCATCTGAGTGTGGCATATGTTAACCATCATATTTCTATCTAGATGCGACGCGGACTAAGCTTGGGAATTCCATCTGAGTGTGGCACATGCTGACCATCATATTTCTATCTGGATGCGACGCGGACTAAGCTTGGGAATTCCATCTGAGTGTGGCACATGCTGACCATCATATTTCTGAAATTCCATCTAAGTGTGATATCTGCTAACATTCATATTTCTGTCTAGATTTGGCGCAGACTAAACTTGAGAAATTCCATTAAGTGTGGCACATGCTAACAATCACGTTTCTGTAGTTACCTCTAAGTGTGGTATATGCTAGCAGTCACATTTCTGCAATTCCATCTAAGCGTGGCACATGCTAACAGTCATATTTCTGTCTAGATTTGGCGCAGACTAAACTTGAGAAATTCCATTAAGTGTGGCACATGCTAACAATCACGTTTCTGTAGTTACCTCTAAGTGTGGTATATGCTAGCAGTCACATTTCTGCAATTCCATCTAAGCGTGGCACATGCTAACAGTCATATTTCTGTCTAGATTAGGCGCAGACTAAACTTGAGAAATTCCATTAAGTGTGGCACATGCTAACAATCACGTTTCTGTAGTTACCTCTAAGTGTGGTATATGCTAGCAGTCACATTTCTGCAATTCCATCTAAGCGTGGCACATGCTAACAGTCATATTTCTGTCTAGATTAGGCGCAGACTAAACTTGAGAAATTCCATTAAGTGTGGCACATGCTAACAATCACGTTTCTGTAGTTACCTCTAAGTGTGGTATATGCTAGCAGTCACATTTCTGCAATTCCATCTAAGCGTGGCACATGCTAACAGTCATATTTCTGTCTAGATTAGGCGCAGACTAAACTTGAGAAATTCCATTAAGTGTGGCACATGCTAACAATCACGTTTCTGTAGTTACCTCTAAGTGTGGTATATGCTAGCAGTCACATTTCTGCAATTCCATCTAAGCGTGGCACATGCTAACAGTCATATTTCTGTCTAGATTTGGCGCAGACTAAACTTGAGAAATTTCATTTAGGTGTGGCACATGCAAACCGTAATATTTCCATCTAGATGCGACGCGGGCTAAGCTTGAGAATTCCATGCAAGTGTGGCACATGCTAACAATCACATTTCTGTCTAGATTTGGCGCTTCTATCTAAGAGTGGACATGCTAACATTCACAGTTCTAAAAGAGTGGACATGCAAGTATTATTGCACTTTATGTTATTGATAGGTAAGATAGAGTGGCAGGGGTTTTCTGGAGTAGAGTGATTGCTCTATTCCCCACCCATGCCACACTCACGGTTTTTGTTGGTGTCTGTTGGTTGCTGGCTTCCTTGGCTTCTCCTGCTGACACCTGCGGACACTTCCTGGAGTCGCCTCTGTTGGAGTCGCCCTTGGCCTCGGGGCCCTTAGCCGCTGGGGGCTGCCGGGCAGAGGGCTGCCCTGGGAGGACCGGTGATGAAGTGTGGATGCACCAATGGGAGGGAGGGAGGGCGGGTCGGGAAGGGGAAGAGAGAGCGCGAGGGCCGGGACAAGCGACGGTGCACGCAGGTGCAGGGGGCCTATGCAGGGGCCGGATGGAGCTAAAATCAGGGCCCAAAAGGGTCTTGACTGCGCTGCACTCACCTCGAGGCGTCCAGGTGGAAAGTGGCGCTCGAGGTGAGTTGCAGGGGCCTACTTCCTACACAGGAATGCAAGTGGCCTATCAGGGGAGGGGGCGGGCTGGGAGGCGGGAGGAGGGTCGGGAAGGGGAAGAGAGAGCGCGAGGGCCGGGACAAGCGACGGTGCACGCAGGTGCAGGGGGCCTATGCAGGGGCCGGATGGAGCTAAAAATCAGGGCCCAGAAGGGTCTTGACTGCGCTGCACTCACCTCGAGGCGTCCAGGTGGAAAGTGGCGCTCGAGGTGAGTTGCAGGGGCCTACTTCCTACACAGGAATGCAAGTGGCCTATCAGGGGAGGGGGCGGGCTGGGAGGCGGGAGGAGGGTCGGGAAGGGGAAGAGAGAGCGCGAGGGCCGGGACAAGCGACGGTGCACGCAGGTGCAGGGGGCCTATGCAGGGGCCGGATGGAGCTAAAAATCAGGGCCCAGAAGGGTCTTGACTGCGCTGCACTCACCTCGAGGCGTCCAGGTGGAAAGTGGCGCTCGAGGTGAGTTGCAGGGGCCTACTTCCTACACAGGAATGCAAGTGGCCTATCAGGGGAGGGGGCGGGCTGGGAGGCGGGAGGAGGGTCGGGAAGGGGAAGAGAGAGCGCGAGGGCCGGGACAAGCGACGGTGCACGCAGGTGCAGGGGGCCTATGCAGGGGCCGGATGGAGCTAAAATCAGGGCCCAGAAGGGTCTTGACTGCGCTGCACTCACCTCGAGGCGTCCAGGTGGAAAGTGGCGCTCGAGGTGAGTTGCAAAAACAAACTATTAGAGTGCCATCTACGTTAAGTGCTCACCGCTGTCTGAAAATAAGTGGGGCTTTACTTAAGACTGGTCCAATATTCTTTTAAGGGAGTGTATATCTTTTAGTGACCGTGTTTTTGAATTGCTTATTATTAGTGCCTGTGTGTTTCTCTAGATGTGGTTTTAAATAAATAATTATATCTCTTTTACACCAAGCCCTGGTCAGTGTTTACTTGTTCTACTGTGTTCTCTTGACCTATTGTGAATATCCTATATACTGCCTAACTCTTCTTGGGGGGAAGTCTGACTGCTCAGCCACTGCTACCAAGTGAATCTGTGTGGTACAGACTGCTACCAAGTGGGTTTACTGCCAAACACCTGTAGTCTTAAATATTTTGCAGTGGTCCCAGAGGGAACTGCACAGGTTTTTGCCCAACACTCGACACAATCAGTCTATAAACATGGCTCACTAGGCCACATCCACTCACCTCAGACTGCCAACCAAGCATGTCTATATTGATCCTCCTTTCCAAATCCACATCTCCCACCGCTCTCCTGATCTTCCTATAATCTGCCAAACAAAAAGTAGGAATTTCAAACCTCAGCCGAATCTCTCTAGCCAACATCCAATTCAAACCATTGAATAGATCATCCAATCCAACGTACCCCAGTCAGGTACCATTCATGCCAAAACAAAATCTTTCCATCATGCAAAATACTTGGATTCAGCCAGATTGAAGCACTCGGATCTTTCAACGCAGTGAAACCCAAACACTCACTCAAGGCAACGCATGAACTCCGCAAACTCCTAGTCAGTCAGTCTTCCACCTTTGATCGATGTGGCTTACTGGTCAACAGAGCCCTGGGCGATAATGGGCCCACATGGCTAGACTCTGCACAAATCCAATCATCATGTTCTGATTCGAGAAAGTTAAACACAGTTCGTGACATAAAAGCCAGATGGTATGCTCTGAAATTAGGGACTCCCAGCCCACCCTTAGACAAAGGCAATTGCAATTTGCTAATTTTCAAACGAGGTGGCTTATGGTCCCACAAGAAGTCCTGTATAAGTCTATCCAACTCTCGCCAAAAATGTTTCTCAATATCTAATGGGATCATACTCAGTACGTAGTTCACTCTAGGAGTTGACACCATCTTAAAAGCATTCACCTTCCCCCAAAGGGAAAGGTGCAACAAGCACCACCTTTCCAAGTCCGATTTAAAAGCAGTGCACACCATATTCATATTTTCTCTCACAAAATCAGTAACATTTGGCAAAATCCATACCCCCAAGTACAACAGTTTTTCAGCGCACCATTTAAAGCCCAACTGCGTAATAAATTGTCTATCACACAACAGGACCAACGGTAAAACCTCTGATTTTGCCCAATTTATCTTGTATCCAGAGCACTGGTGAAAGGCTTCTAGAATGTCCATGAGAACGGGCACAGACTCACCAAGGTTCTTGAAATAATAACAAGTCATCAGTGTACGACCACATTTTTTGTAGCATCCCCCAGCATCTAATGCCTTGTAAACCTTCCTCATTTCTCAATGTTATAGCCAAAGGTTCAATACCAAGTACAAAAAGCAAAGGAGACAGCGGGCAACCTTGTCTTGTACCACATTCTAATTCAAATGCTCTAGACTGCTGACCATTCGTTTTAACATCAGCCGTTGGCCTGGTATATAGCAGTTTAATCCAGGAGCAAAACTGTATCCTGAAGCCCATCCTTTCCAGCACCTTAAACATAAAATGCCAATTAACTATCAAAAGCCTTTTCGGCATCCAGTGACAGGACAACCGAGTCTTCTGACAATTCTGATGCCTTGGTAATCGTGCATAGCAATTTCCGCATGTTAATGGACGTCATCCTACCTTTAACAAAACCAGATTGATTCTGATCTATAAGCTTTGGCAGAAGATTTTCCATTCTCAGGGCAAGAATCTTGGCCAGAATCTTATCGTCCACATTAATCAAACTAATCGGTCTATAGTTGGACGCCAGTGATTCATCCCGGTCTTTCTTTAGGAAGACTGAAATAGTAGCGTGTCTAGTCGTAACCGGAAGTATTCCTTTAGCCTTGGAGGTCTTGTACATATCCGTCAATAATGTCAATGCTGAGTAAGGCAACCACTTATAGAATTCTACTGGCAATCCATCTGGCCCTTGAGACTTACCAACGTTCAATTTTGATATTGCCAATTTGACCTCATACATTGTGAGAGTTTCCTCCAGTAAGGTAGCCTCTTCCTCTGAAATTACTGGGACCTGAATCCAGAAAGTCTCCATTTGCCGCATCAATATGGGGTTCATTTTTATACAGTTCCTCAAAAAAACTTTCTGAAAACTTCATTTATACCGGCTGGAGTGTATGTGATTTGACCAGAAGAGTCTGCAATAGATGTGATCGAGCGCTCAGACTCTCTCAGCCTCAATCTATATGCTAACCAGCTATCACACTTCTCCCCAATTTTTAATCTTCATTTCAAGTTCTGTTTGTGAATTGTCTCATTTTTTTTTCAACCCACTCGTCAGACTTATAAACATAACTCGAACAGTGCACTTAAATGCTTCCCAAACCATGTCAGATCCAACTTCTCCATTACAATTCTCCTTTACAAAAAAGTCTATTTCATTTGCAATTTTGTCCATCTCTGCTATATTGTCCAACAAGGTGGTATTTAGCCTCCAAGACTTGTCTACACACAGTGTAACTCCACTTCAAATCCACTGAAACATGAGCATGGTCAGTCAGTACAATACTGCCAATACTACTTGTTTTGTGGTTCTGTAACATGTCCCCTGACAGCAATACCATATCAATTCTGGAATATGTAGCATGTGCACCAGAATAAAAACTATATTCCCTCAATGAAGGATTTTCAATCCTCCAACAGTCTTTCAGATTGTGTTCCTCCATCAGTCCCTTTAACGCCCGAGACTGCATGCCGATCCTCCTGCAGTGTCCAGTATTACTCCTATCCAAATCAAAATTAATAACTGCATTGAAATCCCCTCCCAAGATTATGTTACTGGACTTCAGGTCTTGAAGTGTTTGAGCCACCTTTCTGAAAAAAGTACCATCATCTGATGTTGGTGCATAAATATTACAAAATGTCACATCTTTGCCCTGAATATTTGTTAAGATAGCAACCATTCTACCCTCCTTATCACCTATTTCTTTGACAACCTTGATCGGTGCATGCTTTCTGACCAGAATAACCACCCCTCTGGACCTTGATTCAAAGGATGAGCCATATGCTCTCAACCCAGCCTTTTTTTAAACCATCTAGATCTGTTTTCAAAAGATGCGTCTCCTGGAGAAAATAGACATCCCCTTTCAAATCATTCAAATAAGGCAATACTTTCTGTTTTTTCTGTACATTGTTCAGACCATTCACATTCCACGAGATAACTCGTAATTGATCACTCATTTTGACCCATAGAAAATCCACCCCCACCCAATTCAAAATAGACCTATGCAATGGACCCTGATATGCATTTGTGACCCCACTCGAATACCCAGACCCCCCCTTCTGAAACAGATGCAGAACAATAACAGCGTAAAATAAAAAATTCTAAAACACATTCCAAGAAATCCAACACCCTGGACTCCTCTCCCAAATAACATGAACACCCCAATAAGTCCCCTAATACCAAAAGAGGGACCCACAAAATAAACAATCCGGTAATAAGTCCTCCAAAACACTATAGCCTCCACAACCATGCCGCATTAAATTCGATACAATACATATTACCAACTCACCCACCATATTACAAGCCGTACCTATACCAGTCTATCCTCCCCACAGGACGCAATTATCCCCTGAAGTCTCAATCTTCCTGAATGTCCAGGTCTCTGAAGCGAGACCGAAAGGGAGATACCTGAACTGCCACACTTAGCCGCCCCATAGTAAACTCTGGTAACTGCGGCGTTCCTTGGCTATCGGCACCGTCAGGTAGGCGTCCTTCAGATCCAACCTCACTAGTAAATCTCCTGTCCAGAGAATGTCCCCGAGAATATGGACTCCTTCCATTTTGAAGTGCCTGTAAAATCAGCCACCCATTGAGTTTGTTGAGGTCGATGAGTTTGACAGGGATCACTTTCTCCTTTCCGTGCACCAAAAACATGCTGCTGATAAAAGCCATTGCTGCTCTGTCGCTGCGCTCTATAGCGCCTTTGCTGGCCCAGTGATGTAGCTCCCCCTCTAGGAGTGCACACTCCTCACACCCCTGAACTAATCGCCTGGGCCTGGTTGTTTGTAGCGGTTCTGCAGTAAACTCCAGCCTGAGCCCCACTATGGCTCGCAGTAGCCAGGTGTCGCAGGAAAGCTTCTGCCAACCTCCTAAACACAAAGCTGTCCTACCTCTCAGTGGGGGATAACAGAGCCCACTCCTCACCTGCTCGGGCTCCTTGGTGGTGGTGGTAGTAGTAGCCCCTCTGTGTCCTCGACCGCTGCATCCACACGCCGGAAAGAAGACATCCAGCTGCTGCGACTCCCAGTAGTGTAATCTGGGGTTCTGGGGTCTCTTCTGGGAATGAAAGCAACCTACTGCGTCTGGTTCCTGCAAAAACTCTGGCGGGTTAAATCTTGGAGGTTTTTGCTTTTTCCAGGCCAGTATAGGTGCCCACAAACCTCCCCATCTCATTTCCAAAAGCTTTGCTGAACAAGAGACCCTGTGCGGCCTCGCCTTCATCATAGGTGGCTAGATCCCCCAGTTGCGAGTCCATTTTTAATAGTAGGCCTCTCAGAATACAGGAAGCAGTTCACGTTCCCCAGAAGACATACTGCTTTCCGCGCCCAATTCACGAGTGTTTCAGGGTCCACCGGTTCGCCAGTGTCCCTGGCCCTTTCTGCTAGATCCACGATCTTTGCAATTGGCCCTGCCAAATCCAAGACTTTTCCCTGACATTCCAATCATGCACAGTCTATGGCTTTTCTACGATCTCTAGGGGCCTTGGACACAAACGTAACCACCGTGGGATCTAGTTCTGGGTCTTCTGGCACCTTCGCCCGCAAGTCTGGCCTGGGGCATTCAGATTGCATACACAATCTAACCTGGCTTGTGAAGCCTCCATCAGGTTAGCGGCCACTCTTGGTGACGGCAGCCAGTCATTAGATGTGGGATGAACTATGGGCTCAGGATCGAACATATCCATCAGCTCATCTTTGGGCACTTCTAGGTCACTCACTTTAGCCTTTTGCTTCCCACCTTTCGACCTCATATGATCTTGAGTCCGACACGTTGGACTCTGGTGAAGAGTCCTGATTGTCAATTGCATTTTGCACCCCTTGCGTATGAGGCTCTACAAGGTCGAACGCTTCATGAAAGCCTCTTTAAGCTTCTCGAACTGGTCGGCAGCCTCAGGAAGCTTTCCCTTTCCCTCCTTCACTTGACCCGGGGAAGTCGTAGAGGATTTCCTCTTGCGGGTCTATTCTCTCCTCTTCTGAACTACCTCCTTACATGGTTGGTTAGAGGACATGATGTCATCCATATCAGGACTGTTTTTAAGGCCATCCCAATCAAGCAATCCAGTGCTTCCTGTGTCTTCTGAAGCGGGCGCACCCCTAGTGCCAACATGTCACCCAGGGAATCTCCCAACACCCTCTTGAAACTGAGGGTCAAATCCGTATCTTAGTCTGTCATCACCTGGTCCTGGCTCCCCACACTCGTTTGATCTGATTCCATTGTGTGCGATACTACACTTCCAAAAGTGCCTGTACGCCTGGCCAGTGCAGGCTGAGTGGCACATACTATGTCTTGGGGAGGGGAAGAGCCAGAGGGGATATAATATGGGCCAATGTTTTGTTCCTGTTCTATTTTGGGGATGAATGCCCCTGTAAAGGGATAATCGCAAAGGCCTCTAGTAGGGCGCAGTGCCAGCAGCATTATTTAGTTGGTGGGAAAGCTGAGCTTATGCATCCAGCCTGCAGCTGAGGAGGTACGAGCGAGTGCCACTTGCGCTGGAAATCCTATGAATGAACCTCCGACTTTTTGAGTGCACGTGCCTGAAGTCGCTCTGTGTGGGGCCCATGAGACCAACAGCAGCTCTTGATCCTGCTGCACTCGCAAAGAAACAGGCTGCATCAGGCAAACTATCACTGCGCCTGTGAGAGCATGGCCGAAGGCTTGCAAAGACGCAGCACTCCCCTGCTGTATACGCGTGCCTGAGGCTCCGCTACAAACAGATTTGCTCGGCCTGGGAAACTGGATATTACGGAGCACAGCCGGGTGCCCTAAAAGTGAGCTTGAGTCTCATGGGTCCGGATGTGCTCCGCTACTGTAATGCGGTCTAGCAACCTCAAGTTGCAAACAAAACCGAAACGCTGCAGCAACCCGCCTCAGACCAAACAAAAGCACGCACAGCAATCCATACCATACAATTGTAAAACATGAACCATCTTTGAGCTAAAATCTATAATGGTTGGCACAAAGGTGAATAAATGGGCTCCAGGTTCTGGAGCTAAAAAGAAAGAGGTACTTGGCTTGGGAAGAGCAGAAAACAAAGAGAAAGGGACCTGGACAGGAAGTGACTTGTGTAGCCCAGGGAAAGGAAATGGTTTAGAGGACTACTGAACTAAGGACCCAGGTGTTACTAGGATGGATAGTTTTGGTTTTGTGATTTTGATGTTTTAAAAAAAATAAGAACATTGAAATCTGCTGTGATGAGTAGATTCAAGAAAGTTGAAGCAGAATGCTTGCCTCCGGTTTTGACAGATTTGCTTTTGCCCCACTCGTCCACTGCTTTGTTAAATCAAACTCTCAGTGTAATGTAACTTGCTCTTTGTATCCATTATGGGTCAAATTAGACATTCTCAAATATTTGAAATAATTTCAAGACGTTTTGTGCAACCCTTCCAGAATACAGTTATGGACGCTTGCAAAGTTGAGCAGAAAATGTTTACTTTCATCGTACTTACTAATCTGTATATCACAATGTATGCCTTGAGGATGTTACTTTTGTATGTTGGTGTAAAGAGCAAGCCTTTCTCTAAAAAGAAGAGAGAAGGAAGAAGGGAGTAATTCTCCTAGTTACCAAAGTTGTAAAGACTTCCAGATTGTTCGAAGACAGGTCTGCCAAGGAGAAGTGCTTAACTTTTGCCTTTTTTTGTTAGAAGACAATTTTGATCTGGGGAAGAGAGCCATTCCCCTAAGAAGCAGCCAACACCTGGAAACGAACTTCTATCCCCAGTCCAGAAGAATGGAGCCATTCTTCTGGGCCAAAAATGGTTTACTTTAGCTATAGTTTAGTTTCAAGAGTAAGGGACAGAAGTAGGGTTTTGACACAGGACAGTGGACCATAAAACGTACACAGACATTCTGACAGAAGACTTGGGGCCTAATTCACAGAAGAGTTTTATAATGGCAAACCCCCTTTGGAAAACGCTCTGTGAATAAGGGCCTTAGTGTTTTAGTTGAGGCAGGGAAGCCCCTCTTAGAGGAAGTTAGGTTTTCTCTATTATTTTGTCTAACTATAATCAGCATGCCACCTGTGTGTCAAGTCTTCTCCTTCTGCACCCGTACAATGCATTGCAGACATTCAGTGCTCCTCTCACAATGCTTCAGGCGTTTAATACTTTAAAGACTTCTTCCCAAACTGACTAGAGGAGTTCAGACTCCTATGCCCAGCAGGTCTAGTTCTCCTTCAAAGTCTCTTTTGGATTATGCTTGAGGAGTTCTAACCCGTAGGAGTGGGTCGTGCAACAGGCTCTCCAGCCTGGTTGCACCCTTTGAGTTGAGTGCCCTCTGACCGTGCCCAGTCCTCCTTGCTCTCTCCATTCTAATGCATTTTCTTTTCCTGGTGCACTGCTCGCTCTTGCACCCGTAGCCCGCCCCGTTTCCCTCCCCGGTCTCACCCGCACCCGCCTGGTCACCCGACCCTCCCTGCCCCCGAAAGGGCTACAGCCGCATCCACATCAGGACCCTCCCCATCCAGACTCCTCTGCTCCATCCGAGATCCCAGTCCTTGCCCCCCTCCTTACTCCACCCAAATCTACCCACCCACATCCAACCCTGTCTTAGCTCTTCCTCTCTCGCCGAAACCCCCAAAATCCAATTGACCACCTACCCATCCCATGCCCTCCGCTAAAACCCCATCCTTTCCTCCGACACCTCCCCACTCCATGCACCCTGTCACACAACATACACTGCGACCCTAGTACAGTCAGACCTTGCCACTCACCACACCGACCCCTGCTTTACAATACACATAACATGCTCTCCTGCTCTCTTGCATACTCACAAAAAGAAATTTTACATCTTTGACTTTACCTCCAACGAAAACCGAGGCAATCCTCTTCATCACAGAGACCTGGTTTGCTGTTGATTACGAACCTACTGCGCATGAGGCCTTCCTCCCAAGGAACAACCTGATTGTACAGAACAGATCCAGCAGAGGAAGAGGGCTGGCCACCCTATACAAACACACAGACAACTTAGCCTGCAGCACCGATTATGAATCACTGCTTGTAAAATTCCAACTCTACCCTATCACCCACAGATTTCTACTCTTATACAGACCACCTAGCTACAACAGGAACTTTGCCGACTCCCTCAGTGACGCACTATCAGCCACCTTAATCCAGCATCCTATCACCATATTAGGAGATTTCAACATCTGGTTTGACATTCCCTCAAACCCCATGGCCCGCTCTCACCGATAACCCAGAAGCCCTCAACTTGACAACTCATCTCTTCCCCACCCACTCCGCAGGCCACACCCTCAACACAGTATTCAGCACCACCTAATATCCACTCTCACTCCCAGCACTCTCAATTCAGGAAGTTCATCCTCCATTGAACTCTTCGATCACTGGCTCTCCAGCACCCTCATCCTTCTCACTCCAAAGAAACATACCTCTCAGAGACTGTAACGCTCACCTGATTCCCGCAGAGGCGCCGGTCTTGACTGGGTGAATGCCGTATCTTCAAAGGTGATGTGTAACACACGGTTGGCTCTTAGGGCTGGACCTCTGTGCACTGTATGTCTGACTCGAAGAGTAAGATGTCTGCAGATAGAAAATATGGGATTAATGAACTGGAGTTATTGGGTGCCTCTCTCCTCTTCCCTTTCTCTTCTCCTGTAGAACCCCAAAGGTTAACGCCCTCACCTTAGGTAAGTGAACGCCGAGTTCTCCATCTGCCTCGGGGCAGGGTGCCGTAACCAGTTTCTTCACTGGATAAGGGTGCAGGCCTCTTGACCTCAGAGGACTGCTGTCCGTCGTTAACTGCACGAACGGTAAGTTCTGGGCACTTCAAATGTCTTAAAAGTCTTTTGTAATGATATCTCTTGTTTTGCAGGGTTCCGGCGATGGCGGATGGCGGGCTGATGAGAGTTGAGGATCGAACCCGCGTGAGGAATAGAAGCGCCTGGAAGCACGTAAGTAAGCGCTTGTAGCCTGCTTCACGATGCGCACTAACTGTCCCTTTTATCTTGCAGGTACAAGTTCGGAGCTTTAGAGAAGCTGAAGGGTGCTGGAATACCCACTGGACTCGGCGTGGGAAGGAGTAATGGCACGTGAGAAATAAAGTTGCCCAATGTCTTTAAACGCACCTTCTTTTGCTTTCAGATGCGGGATGCAGCGCCGAAGGCCTCCGGAGCGTGCGAAGAGCTGGTAAGCTTTTGTCTTTCAGATGCCGGAATGCAGTGCGAAGACCTCCAGAGCATGCGAAGAGTAGGTAAGCCTTTGTCTTTCAGATGCCGGAATGCAGCGCGAGGCGTTGGTGACAGCCGATGGACCAGGTAAGAGATGCGCTGCCACTGAAGACCGTAGTGCTAACCTGTTCTTTCTTTGTCTTTACAGGTGCTGCTGAAGACTGGATTCCAGGATGGTAAGCCTTTGTTCCCTTAGGCCCAGGATCAGAAGCAGAAGACACGATGAGCGTTCTGCTGCAGAGAATGCAGAATAACACAAAGCAAGATTCATCCATCGGGTGTGGTTTAAATAGCCTCCTGTAGTGCTTAGGTGTCTCCTTCCACAGCCACGCCTAGGTAAGAAAAGAGTTCCTGCTTTCCAGAAGAGTTCCAGTGTTCTGAACCTAGGGAGTGGCTCCTGCCCCACCCAACAGGAAAAGTAGTCCCAAACAGAAGAGGATCAGGGGTTCAACTGGCAGGTAAGTAAGCAACATGGTCTGCTGCAGGTAAGTCCACCCAAGCATTATGAGCCCGGCGCTTCCAGCGCTTGGACTGGGCATCTTTATGAGCCTGGTGCCACTGGCGCCAGGACAGGGTCCAAAAGGTCCCAATTGGGACTGGCTGGCACTCGGAACCGGGGTTATGGGTCTGCTTCCAAGGGAGTCGGGCAAGTCCTGATCTTTTGGAAGCAGAGATCATGACAGAGACTGGGCCCCCATCCCAAGTGGTACACAACCCACCTCAAATCTTAAAAACTCTCAAGCACCAACTGGAGTGGACTTGGAGAACCAACCCCACTCCTCAAAACAAATCCTCTCTTGCTAGACTGACAAGGGCCGACCGGTCAGAAAATAGGAAACCCAAAGAAAACCTTCTATAGGAAACGAATCTTCAACTCATGTAACCCAAGCCAGGAACTGCACAGAATCACAGAATTGAAGACGCCAGGCTGCTCAACCACTCCCGCCCTTGACTCACAAGCTCTCTGGGACACCCTGTCTGAACACTTTCACAATATCGGCATGGATACACTGTCCCATCCTTTCAAAGTTAGCACCGACAACCCCACCCCTTCCCGTTCTCAACACAACCCCAGACTTACCACCCTCTCTATGCCAGTCTTCTCTTTCTACCCCCCCCATCTTACACCCTGGGTTCCTCAAACTCCTAGCACAAACCCACCTGTCAGGCTTCCCTGTAGGACCCTGTCCCCTCGCTCTTCTCAAGAACATTTTACCAACATGTGCAGGCAGCATTGCACGGTCCATCCTTAACCAGTCCGTCTCCTTATGAATCTTCCCGAAAGCATTCAAAACTTCTTAAGTCAAACCTCTCGTCAAAAAAACCATTGCTCGACCCACTCCTCCCTCCTAACTACCAACCTATTTCCAACACCTGCTTCATTGCCAAACTCCTGGACCTCACTGCATAGAAACCACTCTGTCTTCACAGAATCCAACAACTGCCTCGACCCAGTACAAACAGGCTTCAGACCCCTCTGAGGAACAGTGTCCTCTCTTGTGTTGTTTGGGATGACTTAAAATAAAAAGCAGACGTGGAAAGAAGTGCAGTGCACATCCTTCTTGACCTATCTGCCGCCTTCAACACCCCTGACCACACAATACTCAGACAGGCTACAATCCTTAGAAATCAAAGACTCTGCTTTAACAGGATCTCCTCCTTCGTCTCGAACTGCTTGCAAATTATGCCCCCCACCTCTTCACCTCACTCTCTCGCCCTGTGCTGAAAGGGGTCCCACAGGGAGCCTCCCCGTCTCCCCTCTTCAATATCTGCCATAGCCCACTCCCTGCAATCATCTGATCTCATAACCTCATCTGCTACAACAAGTCCCAGATCATCCTCAAGATCCCTAAATCGCCAGCCCTGAGCTCTCCTCCCACCTTTCCGATATCGACCACTGGATGGCAATCAACCACCTCCTCCTCCTCCTGCTCCTGCTCCTGCTCCTCCTCCTCCTCCTCCTCCTCCTCAACCCTGGCAAAACGGAAATCCTATAATGCAGCAAATCTTCTCTGCTTCCCCAACCGATCCCCTGGCCACACTTCCTAGGACTTCCCCCTGCAACTTCCACTTATGCAAAAAAACTTTGGTGCTGGCTGGATTCAAATCTCTCTCTCTCCCACCACACCAACTCCATGTCCAGAACCTCTTAGGTTGCTTACTGGAGCCTAGCAATCCCAACTGATTCCTAATCTTGGCCAAATGCACCACACACTTTAAGCCTTTTGTGAGAATGTTCCCATACGTGGACTTCAGTACCTGAGGACGTTCCTACCACAAAGTGCGTTGAGACCATAAAAATGGGAAACATGCTATATAAATGACAACTACAATACAATAAAGCTCAATTCTGTAATTTTGTCAATTTAATAATCAGAAAGAGTAATGGCCACACTTTTCTGTGAACCTTTTTAGTTGGAGTTTCTCTTTTGGCTTCTTGTCATATATCGTCGTCTAGCAAAGAGATTGGTCCATTGTCAGATCCCAAATGAACCAGACTATCTTGAAACCAAAACTAGATAAAACTCTGGTCGCCTTTTTTCTTTCGAATAACTGCTTAAGCCACTTGCTCATCAAACCTGTATTTGATATCCAAGAAGGTATTGCTATTGTGCCCTGTAAAGGTCAGTCTATTTCTCTGAAATTGTTTGGTTTGTTAAATTCCTGCCAACTACAGATGGTTATATTTGTAATCCAGTATGTATCATGGAGGAAACTCTGCACTCTATTTGTAATTTTGGTTTATACAAATCTAATTTAGTGCTGATTGCTTGCAATTCTTGCTTAAAACAATTGCACAGGATGCAAGTTACTAGGGAGGAAAATGGCAGGTGAGCAGTACTGCACAGCATACAATTTTAGGTAGGATGATTTCAACAAGTGCTAGTCAGGTGGTATAATACTTGCGCTGGGACTGGAAGTACCTGCCAATGATCCCTGTTAAAGCAGAAGCTAGGAAAGCTTCCAGCTCTATTGGATGGCTCTAAGCATTCATAAAAATGGGACTCTACATTAAATCACAGGATGCAAAGTGGCTTTTTAACAGTCTGAGAACCGTCAGCTGACAATTACATGGAGCATACGTGAAGCAGGCAATCATCAACAAGTGCACTTGAATCTTCTGGCGATTTGCCGCACTTTGCAGCAGCTATCACCAGAAACCATGGTAGTCTCTTCCCCCAACTTCTCACAATAAAAACACTCAATATGATTTAAATTACATTTCTAAATATTTTCAGTAGTCGCTCTTCCAATTTTACACTTGAGTAAATGTTACTAGATTTATTAATTGTGTTGAATTGGTAATCAAAGTTTTGATTACTTTCGGTAAACTTTTAGTGGTTCAGCAGTGGTAAGCATACAATATTTATTTAAAATGTGTTACCACTGGGCTAAGATGGAGCCAATACAATATAGTAGGTATAGTGCCAGCTTGTTATTTGTAATCTATACAGGAGGATAGCGACGGCTGATTTCTTGCTCCAAGGAATGCAATGATCTTGTGCCCAGCCCACTTACATGGTCCAGCTCCCGTACATCATAATAATGTATTTCTTATATAGCGCTACACACCCATCGGTCTCAGTGCTGAATTAACAGAAGACATTATCCCAGAGAGCAAAATATCCAGCAGCCCCATATATTTCTGGGGTGGGGGGTGTCCAGTTTCTATCTTTTTAGGCTTCATAGCTCCCTCAGGGTCAAATATATTGTCAAGCTTACAAGTGGCTCTATTGTCCCAAGTTGTTTTGCTTAAGAGAACCCAGCCAAAGCTCCTTCAGGCCTCAGCTTCCTTAAGCACCTTAGCAATCCAGTAGCCTCCTTGTAATGCTTAGACATACTTGCTTCCCTACTTCGGACCTACACCAGTATGCTCTGGTTTTACGCAGGCCTTTTCTTTCCTGGCCCCTTCCCTTGGGGCCCTTCATTTGCAACATTCCATTCTTCATTGATTTGAGCCTACGGTTATGCTTGGTCTCCCTGGTCTTACATGCCCTGGCTAATGTGGGTGTGGGGCACTGTAAAGCTTCAAAAGCCTCTGTGGCCATTTTTGATTTCAGCAGAAATCCTACCATCCTTCCTCTGATCTACTCCAGTAGTTTGAGGCTACGCAGCAACAACTTTCTCAATCCGTGCAGCTTGTCTTTCCGTTAAATACTCTGCTTCTTGTAAGCGTTTGGGGGCTCCTGGCTCGCATGTGTAATGCCACGGACCCATCTACTATGCTGTACATTCCTCCCACTCTGCTCCTAAAGCACAGTTGTCTTTCTCCATGAGGGTCCCTCCTGATACACATGCATCAAGTCCAACTTCCGATTATTATGTTTGCAAGTTCCGCGAGGGTCCCTATTGACATTTTGGATTAAGCAGAGAGGGAGTCACTGGCTTGGGACTCATCTACCTTACCTTGCTTATTTTTTAGGCCGTCTTCTGTTTGTAACAATAAAAACGTGTGTCTACACACATTTGCATCTAATTGGGTTTAGTTTAGTTTATTCATTTGATTTGCGCACCAGACCCGAGGGTATGAGGGCGCAGGAGCAACAAGGTTATTCACAGCTTGGTTACAGGTTACAATGCATTACAGTCATTACAATGGGACAATGGAAGGCAAAAAGTTTACAAGTTTTCAAATAAGGCAAAAAGTTTACAAATTTACAAATAAACATAATTGACATGGTATACAGCGGTGTTGTGGGCTGGATAGTATTAGTGGTCATTGTTCTTTATCCAATGGATATAGTTGCGTCTGAAGTGTGTGCAAGTTTGGGGTGTCCTTAGGGAGGGTGGTAGGGAGTTCCAGTGTTGGACTTCTTTCACCTGGAAGCGGTTGCCACCCATTTTGGTGCGTTTGAACCTGGGAACTGTGAGCAGGTTTGCGTTGGAAGTTCTGGTAGGTCTATTAGAGGTGTATTTGCTTATTCTATCGACTAGGTAGCGGGGGGCAGCGTTGTTGAGGCATTTGTGTGTTAGTGAGGCTACTTTGAGCAGGATTTTATCTGTAGTGTTGAGCCAATTATGGGTTCTCCTAATGTTAGAGATGTGTTCTCTTGGGGATGCTGAGCGCTGCTCTGAGAGTGTTGTTTTGTAGCGTCTGTATTTTGTTAGTGACCTGCTTGCTAGCTCCTACGTAGAGGGCATTATAGTAGTCCAGTTTTGATAATACAAGGGCTCTGGCTAACATAATGCAGCTCTGAGTGGATAAGAAGGGTTTGGCTGCTCTTATAAGCTTACATGTGTAGGCCGTGGAGGATGCCATAGAGCTAACCTGTTTATGGAAGGAAAGGGAGGAGTCGATGTATATTCCTAAAGTTTTCACTTCTTTGGCTACCTTGATCGGGTTCCCGTCTATAATGAAGTTGGTGTAGTTGTGGTCCAATTTGGTTAGGCTTGAGGTGGAACCAAGGATGATTAGTTCAGTCTTGTCATCATTCAGGCATAGACTGAGAAGCCATCCCTGCCTGGATGATGAGGTACACCTTGTTCACCTAGGTCAAATCATGGTTGTAATCACCCGTCAACGGGATGAGGCTCTGTGTATCATCGGCTTAATTAGTGTAGGTGATACCCAGGCCATCTAGATCATCAAACAGGGGCTTTGTGAACACGTTGTACAGTGTAGGGGAGACGCATGGGTAAACAATTATTTTCATAACTTTACGCAGCATTCTACCTCTTCATAGTTCTCTTTCAGTGAATTACCTGAACACAAAAGAGTGATCAAACTGTATTGTGATTCCCTTGGTTTGATTTGTCTGACTATTGCCTCCACCATTAAAACACTGCCACCAGAAAAAATGAAGAAAATCAGATGTGAACATAAATAAAACTCATGGTTGAACGACAGATCTACGTGATTTGCCCGCGGGTAAATTAACTGCGATGGAAATGTTTGCATGGGAAATGTACGCAATATAAAATGTTCGTACATTTCCCATGCGAACATTTCCATTACAAATCACAGATTCAAACACACCCTCACTCACACCCCCACCACCCTACATACCTTTGCTTCAGACGCGCTGTCCCCCTGCGGTGCCGGTTCCCTTTCACTTCCATGATCGGGAACCGGCGCTGCATTGTCCTTTGCTTTGTTTTTTACTTTTGCTTGGGTGCGCTGCAGGGCTTTCCACCCGCAACCCCTGCCCACTAAACTGTATAGTATAGTATAGTGAGTGGGGTGTTGTGGGGGATACCACCGCAGCCCCCGGTTTTATTTCTTTTTTTTGTTCTGGCAGGGGCCTGGGAGTTGTCCCCTGCTCACTGTACTGAGTGGGGTGTTGCGGGGGACACCCCACCCCCCCCAGCCTTTATATATATTTATTTTCATACCGACCCCACTAAAACAACTAAAACAACTAAACACATAGCACGAAAAGTTCACTTTTCGTGGTGTTTTAGGTCTTTTGGTGGGATCGGTAATTTTTATTCTGACTATTCTGACATTTCATTCTATTCCTTGAAACAACAGCATTATACAGGCCAGGAAAGTGAAGAGCCCACGAACGGGAGTGGCGCAAGAACCATCATAGGTTGTTTAAAAACTACAACTTAAGAATTAACAATGCAAATCCAGTTCAAGTGAGCTCTTTAAAATTCTTAAGGATTGAAAATAAAACTTCCCCCCATTACCTTCCATTACCAGAGATGCAGCCTGGTGCCAGGAAATACAAAATTAATTTGTTAATGGACAATCCTCGGTTGAAAACTTTGGATATTAAAAAAAAAAAAAAAAAAAAAAGGTACAGCACATCCAGACTACTGCCAACCACAACCTTACGTCACCTAATTTTGAATTCCAAACTTGTACAGAACTTGAAATTCGGGCAATAGTACAGAATAACAAGTTACTCTCTTACCTGGTAACATTCTTTCGATGGGATGGTCCCACAATGTATTCCATATCTATGACAATCACCACAGCTGTGCTGCTTCGGAAAATCTTTCGGTGTCTACGTCCTGCGTCGATACGCTGTCCTCGAAGGCCTCCGTCGAGCACACGTCACCGGATGTTATAAGTAGGACGCACGACACCTGTAGCCTCAGTTGTAGTTTTTTCCCAGAACGTGTGGCACCAATCTTCTGCCAGTCTGACCACAGAAAGCCTTGCGGAAACATAAGCTGCAATCGCATAAGAAATTCTGTAGCAGGGTAGGCAGGGTGGGAGTGATATGGAATACGTCGTCGGACCATCCCATCGAAAGAACGTTATCAGGTAAGAGTAACTTGTTCTTCGAGGGGATTGGGTCCTCCAACGTATTCCATATCTATGACAGACTCCCAAAGCAGTACCAACGTATGGAGGAGGGAAAAAGAATTTAGAATATAGAAATTTAGAATGCCCAATCAAATTGCAGAGTAAAGGACCGTCTTGCCAAAGGCCAGATCCTGCCCATGGATAGAATCTAGGGAGTAGTGTCGCACAAAAGTATGGACCAAAGCCCAAGTGGCTGCTTCACAGATGTTTTTTTTTATTTTATTTTTTATTTGGTTTATTACAAACCTTTAAAAAAACAAAGAACACATCATCATTACACATCTCACAATCCGTCCTAACAAGGATAGTTTTTTTTTTTTTTTTAAAAGAACGATTTTTCCAAATGCAACATTCGTTAATTAAGTCAATCCATCACCAATTTAGATCACAGATGTTACGAATAGGAACACCCCTCTGCAGGGCAGTAGAGGCAGCCATACCCCTAGTAGAATGGGCCCGTAAGCCTACCGCAGGGTCCTTACCCGCCAAGCGGTAACATTCAGAAATTGCCAAGATAATCCATCTAGACAAAGTCTGCTTAGTAACAGCTTGTCCCAAACGCCTTCCAACGTAACCTACAAAGAGCTGATCATCCACTCTGACCCGGGAAATGCGTGAAATGTCGAAACTTAAAGCTCTCCTAGGATCCAATCTATGGAGCCTCTCCTCTTCCTTACCAGGATGCGGAGGAGGATAAAATGCCGGAAGAATGACCTTCAGGCTTAAATGAAATTCCGACACCACTTTCGGAAGAAAGGAAGGAAGAACTCTAAGGACAATCCTGTCCTTATGAAACACAGTGAAGGGTGGCTTAAATGAAAAGGCCTGTAACTCACTCACTCTGCGAGCGGAAGTGACCAAAACTAAAAATACAGTTTAAGAGTTAACAGTTTCAAAGGACCAGAATGTAAAGGCTCAAATGGAGCACCCATTAGGAACTTTAGAACTAGGTTCAAATCCCAACCGGGCACCTGGAAAGGTGACGGTGGGAACACATTAGTGAGCCCTTTCAAAAACTGAGAAATTAAAAGGAATTTTTAAATAAGAACACTCCTCAGGCGAGCGCTTGAATATGGACAGCGCAGCCAGGTAACCTTTAATGGTACCCACTTGCAGGCCCTTGTGGGCTAAAGAAAGCAAAAAAGACAGAACCACAGGAATGTCACATGAAAAAGGATCCACATTCTTAACCCTGCACCAGTCACAGAACTTTCTCCAACGGTACAGGGACTTTGTTGCTGGTCGTCTGGCCGAAAGCAACACCTCCATCACGTCCTCAGGGAGGTCCCAATCCTTATACCTCAACCTTTCAGAAGCCAAGTGTGAAGGTTGAGGGATCTGACTTCTGGATGGAGAACCTGACCCTCCCCCGCTCCCACGAGAGCAGATCGTCTCGGTAGGGAAGACGACGTGGAGGGCAGATGGACAAGTCGAGAAGGTCCAGGTACTACGTCCTCCGGGCCCATGCCGGAGCAATGAGGGTCATTTTGGAACCGAACCTCTAACCTCTGCAGCACTTGCGGGATGACGGGGACTGGAGGAAACACGTACAGCAGTGTGAAGGACCACACCACCATGAACGCGTCTCCTAAGGCTCCTCTTGGAGGAAATTTCTGCGAGCAGAACCTTTCGCACTTCCGGTTGACACTGGAGGCGAAGAGATGCACTTGAGGGGTCCCCCAAAGGGCTAGGATCTCCTGGAGAATCTCCTGAGCCAACTCCCACTCGTGAGAGATCTCGCTCTGCCTGCTCAGATTGTCCGCCGTCTCGTTTTCGTCTCCGGCCAGATGAACTGCTTAGATCGAAACTCCCTGCTGGATGACCCAGAACCAGAGCTGCATCGCCTCCCTGCACAGAGGAAGTGACCCTGCCCCCCCCTTTTGTTGAGGTAGTGCATGGCCACTGTGTTGTCCGTCAGAATCAGGACATTCTTTCCTCGCACAGTCGGCAGAAAAGCCTTCAGGGCAAGCCCGACGGCCCTCAGCTCCAACAGATTAATATGGAGTCTGGACTCCGACAGAGACCAACGACCGCGGACTGTCAACTCGTTGGCATGAGCTCCCCAACCTGTGAGGGATGCGTCCGTCACGATCGTCACCTCCGGCCAGGGTAGCCAAAATGGAGCCCCCCTCATCAGAGTGCCTTCGTCGACCCACCACAGAAGGTCCTGAGAGATTGAGGGCGGCACCTGAACGGGGTCAGACATCCTGCCGGAGGACTGTGACCACTGCATCTTGAGAGCCCATTGCAGCAATCTCATCCGCAACCGGGCCTCTGGCACAAGAAGAATGCAGGATGCCATGAGGCCGAGCAACCTCAAGAACTCGAACGCTGGGAGACTCTGGGCACGTTGAAACTTGTGTACCATCTGCTGAATGTGAAGAGCCCTCACCTGGGGAGGAAAACACTGCCCCAGGGATGTGTCGAGCACTGCTCCAATGTACTGGAGCTGCTGAGTTGGCGTCAAGTGGGACTTCAAGTTGAGGCAGAAGCCCAGCTTATGAAGGGTGTGGCAGGTGACGGACAGATGATCCAGGACTTGCTCGGGAGAGCGCCCCCTGATCAACCAATCGTCCAGGTAGGGGTAGACATGAATCCCCCCTTTCCTGAGATATGCCGCCACCACCATGAGCTTGGTGAAAACCCTCGGGGCGGAGGTCAATCCGAATGGCAGGACCCGAAACAGAAAGTGCAAGTCGCCAACCACGAACCTCGGGTACTTCTTATGCTTGGGATGGATCGGCACATGAAAGTAAGCGTCCTTGAGGTCGAGAGACACCAACCAGTCCTGAAGTTGAAAAGCCTGGAGGACTTGAGAGAGAGTAACCATCTTGAACTTGTCCTTCCTGAGGAACTTGTTCAGACCGCGCAAGTCCATGCTGGGTCTCAATCCCCAGTCTTTCTTCGAAATCAAAAAATAAGGGGAATACCATCCCTTGTTCCTCTCCGCTACAGGCACCAGTTCTATTGCGCCTTTCTCCAGCAGGGACTGAATTTCCTCCGCAAGGAGCGGATCTGGACTCTTCAAAGAGAGATTCCCAGATGGATTGTCGTGAAAGGAAGACAGTAGCCATGGGCTATGATCTCCAGAACCCACACATCTGAAGTAATGGCACGCCATTCTACAAGATGCTGCACCAGCCTTCCCCCAACCGGCCAACCATGGGACATGGCCTCATGACTGAGCTGAAGCGGCTGCGGCATTGTCTGAGGGTAAATAGGCAACTGCCCAAGCGGCCTTGGCACCTCGAGTACACCGTTTTCCACCTCTGGGACCCCTACGGTGGCCCCTTTGACTTGCAGCTCCTCTCGATCTACTAAAGGATGAGTAATATCGAAAGGAACCTCCCCTCCATTGCTGCGCCCTAGGACAAAAAGGCAGAGGTTGGCAAACTGCAGTGCTGAACGACTTTGCTGCAGCTTTGGAGGTCTGCAACCTCTCAAGGCCCTCGTCAGCCTTGCTGCCAAAAAGATGTTCACCATCAAAGGGCATGTTGAGGAGCCGGGCTTGCACATCAGGAGCAAACCCCGACTTCCGCAACCATGCAAACCTGCGTATTACGGTGCTCGCCGCCATGGACCGGCTGACACAATCTGCCATTTCCAGACCCGATTGGACGGACTCACCCACGGCATCCTTGCCATCCTGCACCATAGCAAGAAAACCATCCCGTTCCTCCCCTTTGGGAATATGATCAGCCACTAACGAAATACAGTTCCACAGAGTGTGCGTGAAACGTGACAAGGCACACACAGAGTTGGCTGCCTGCAAAGCCATACCCCCTGAAGAAAACACTTTCTTCGCCCAGCCATCAAAACGCTTGTCGTCCCTATCAGAAGGGATGGTACGGTACGACGCCTGCTTTTCTGGGGCCGTAGCCGCCTGCACCACCAAGCTCTCCGGAGTGCGGTGCGTGGTCAAGTAGCAGGGGTCGCTACTGGCTGGACGGTATTTTCACGAGAAAGACTTGCTCACTGCCGGGAGACTCTCCGGGGCAGTCCAAGCCGCCACCACCCTTCTTTGCAAGGCCATATGGAATGGCAGTACCGGGTCCGTTGGTGGCCCTTGGTCGAGGAGATCTGTCAGGTCATCCTGCAGAAAATCCACTGGTGGCGCAGACCACCCCAAGTATTCCGTTACCCTCGACATAAGGCGCCGGTGCAAGGACTCGGCATGGGTGCCAGGCTCAGGCCTACAGAACTCCACCTCCGGAGAGGTGTCCAGATCACTGGCGTTGTGTAATGACTGCCGCAGGTCTTCAATCTGGCTATGCCGAGACAAAATATCATCAGGTACCCCCTCAGGAACCATACCTTCCGCAGACCCTTCATCCACCTCAGAAATATAATCCAGAGGCTGGAATGAGGGCACAGAAAAAGGGACAGACATTTTTAGCCTTGGCCAGAGCCTTTCTAGGGGGTTCCACCGTGCCACGGGGTACCTCTGACAAAACAGCCTTGAAAGGCATCGATGGAATCGGCATCGACGTCAAGCGTGGCGCCGACAGCTTCGACACAGTCCTCGAGGGCGGAGCCCCGAGCGTGTCCTTCGACAGCCTGGGCGCCAACGGCTTCCTCGGAGGCGGAGCCTCGAGAGTCCCGCCGACCTTGGCGCCGCAGGCGTCGATGTCTTCTTTGAAGACTTCAGACTCCAAAGGTCTCGAGTGCGTCGAGGACCGGGACCTGGAATGGGCATGTCTAGAGCGACCAACCTTGTCCGACCGGGACCTCTAAGGCGCCCGATGATCGTGACGACCACTCAAGCCCGAAGGCGTGCAAGTGGTGTCTCTACCACGGTCACGGCCGGCGTCTTTCGATGGTGCGGACGGACCAGAGCCCTTCGACTGAAAAAAATCGCCATCATCTCCTGCTGAAAGGAATCCCATTCGGCAGGAGTGGAATGCTTGTTGGGACAAGCAACCCGCCAACGGGCGGAGTCCTCGGACGTAGACAGGGAAGGCGACTGGTGACAGCGCTTCTGTGAGTGCCTCAAAGAGGCAGAGGAATGGCGGGACCTACTCCGGGACCGAGACCCCCAGACCGACGACGATGCGGAGAGTCGCCCCTCGAATAGTCAGTCGAAAAGCCGGTGGACCACTACTTCCGGGGCTTAGCCACCTTACCTACAGAAAGCTTCTTCTTACGCACCTGCAAGGCCTTCGAAGTAAGCGACTGGCAGTCCACACAGTCATCCGTGTTGTGGTCCCCACCGAGGCACCAGAGGCAAGCAACATGCGAATCCGTCAACGACATCTTGGACCCGCATTCCCGACACGTCTTAAAACCCGGCCGCGGGGTAGAGGACGACGAGGACATCATAGATATTCACAAACAAACAGGTTTGAGGAACTGAAAGAACAGAACTCAGAAGAGTCGAGGCGCACCGAGATCTCCAAAGCGAACACGTTCGCTGAAAAAACAGAACTGAGGCTACGGGCGTCGTGTGTCCTACTTATAACATCCGGTGACGTCGGCTCGATGGAGGCCTTCGAGGGCAGTGCATCAACGTCATTGACGCAGGAGCCGAAAGATTTTCAGAAGAAGCACAGTTGTGGTGATTATTGTCATAGATATGGAATACGTCGGAGGACCCAATCCCCTCGAAACTCAAACCCACTACCTGTATACAGGATATCTGTCCCACTAACATACTAAAGGACTCGTACATTCATGTCACATGGATTACAAAAAATTCCAACATATCCTTCAGGGATGGCATAGTTCCGCCCTCGCTGAAGGAAGCATGGATAACTCCATTACTCAAGCAGAATACGTTGGACACCGCGTTAACTAAGAATTACCGACCCATTACCGAATTCCTGTAGAGTGGCATACCTGCAGTTACAGAAATTCATAGAGGACAATAAAACCTTAGGTACCCATCAATCTGGATTCAGAACCCAACAGGGGACAGAGACTGCATTATTGGACCTCAAATCTAATATTGTGGGCATCTTGGAAAAAGGTCATCCAGCACTGCTGATGCTATTAGACCTGTCAGCACCCTTCAATCTCATTGATCATCAACTCCTGCAAGAGAGACTGGAAGACCTTGCCTACTATTCAGAGAGGGATACCCAATGGATTGTATCATTCTTGGGTCCAAGGATATCAAGAGTAGCTGTTGAGAATGCTCATGCCTCCCCTATTACCACCACATGTGGAGTGCCCCAGGGTTCATGCCTGTCCCCGACCCTGTTCAACATCTACATCAGGCCTTTACTTGACCTTCTTGACAGCCTGGGTGTTCAGTACGCAATCTATGCTGACAATACCCAGGTACTCCTGGAATTGTCAGGGATCCACTCCGAACACACCAAGTGAACAGGGCGTACATGGCAATTCAATCTTGGATGGCATTGAACTCATTGGCCCTTAACAATGACAAAACAGAGCTCCTTATCATTGCTACCGGTCCCCATCTAAATAAATTAGACACTGTACACAGACTTCACGATCCTGGCTAGTCTGATACCAGTCTCCAAATGTGTGAAAACATTGGCTATATTCATGGACTCCAAACCATCAATGAAACAGGTCTCATATACATTCATCATGCGGAAACGTGAATAAGCTATTACACCAGATTAGACCCTGTTGATCAAAAACAGATCCCTACTTGCGACTGCCATGCTAAACTCCCAATTGAATTACTGTAACAGCTTGTTCACTGGCACATCACAAACTAACCTACACCGCCTGCAGACAACACAGTATGGAGCAATCCGAGCAATCTGTGGACTGTCTCAACAGGATCATGTTACCTCGTACAGAAGGATCTTACACTGGTTGCCCATCAAACAGAGGATCAGGCATAAGACTCTGCCCAACTTACAAATGCCGGAATACTGCTGCCCCTCAGTACTTGATCAACCGTTTGACTAACAAGTAAATCGCGCTACTTTGCACTCTAAATTTGGCAGAGCAAGCTTCGAAACACATGAACCATGGGAATGGAATGATCACCCCCTCTCTATAAGGACATCTCCATTCTGGCAGACTTTAAGAAAGCCATTAAAACCCACCTCTAACTCAGCAGACTAATAGATGCCCCCCTTCTTCCTGACATTTACCTACTGAGCCCAGACTTTTGTATTTCTGGCTGTAAACTTGGGCCACTCCTTTTAGACCAAGGTCCTAGGGACTGTCAGGGTTGGGGGCAAGAGGGGCAGAGCAGCAAGCAAGAAGGGCAGATTCAAGAGTGCAGCACAAAGAATATGGCAGCCATGCAACGGACTGTGTGCGAATACACAAGACAAAACAAAAGCCACATTTCACCTTTAAAAAGGGCAAAACAGCCTAATTGAAGGCTTCTCTGCCCTTTTTGCAGGGCAACCAGCTACAAGACTACAGTTCCCAGCAGCACCTGGGCCCAGCTCCTCAGGAAGGCCACGTTGGGAGTGGCACGCCGGCGCAAACGTGCCGAATCAAAAGGACAGAACTTGTGCTCGAGTCCTCCCAGGGAGAAGACGTGTTTCCGAGCAGCTCCAGCTTCCTATGCTAACGCAAGGGTAATTCCCCCCTCCCCGGACCAGCATATCGCCCCTCGCTTGACACAGATAAGTGCCGGAGTGCTTTGGTGACCTACAGGGAGTCAGTGGAAGGCACCGAGGGCCCAGCCCCACCAGACAACTGGCACCTGGTTCCTGCAAAGCTAAGTCAGCCGGCAAAGACTAGGCTTGCACGTAACAAAGCGCATTGCTAATCATCGCCTCTCAAACCTGCGCTGCACCATAGTTACCCCAAAAAGGCGGCTTGCTAAGCCGTGCACATACCTGCAAGATCTGAAATGTTTCAGAACGCATTCCCAGAGTGGTTTACTAATTGCAAGAAATCCTGCATGAACTAACGCATGGCAAAGCCACATAAGTCCCTGCAGTACATGCCAGACAGCCATGTGCAGCCCCATCAGTATGCCTGCATGAGAACAACATGAACAGTCACGTGCCGCAGTGAGATGTGTGCACTAATTGTTGCACTTTCTTGCAGCATTTGAACTGCGACACAGCACGACCCAAGAGGCTCCCAGGAGAGAACAAGACACTCCAGGCAAATAACTAGCAACAAGCCCACCCTACATCCGCCCCTACGGACCCTCTCCCATCCCTTCTTATCCCCAAGATCTACCCTCTTCTCATTCCCTACCTTACTTCCTTCTTCAACACCTGCTTTTCATCGGCCACCTTCCCCTCTGCTTTCAAACATGCCACCATCATCCCTATTTTGAAGAAACCTTCGGCCGATCCCCTTCTTACCTCCAACTTCCGCCCCATTTCTCTTCTTCCATTCCTCTCTAAGCTGTTAGAGCGCATTGCCTACTCCCAGCTCTCAACCTTTGTCACCAATCTCTCCCTCCTACCCCCCTCCCAATCTGGCTTCCGTACTAAACACTCTCCTGAAACTGCTCTTACCTATATCCTTAACTCCCTTCTCGACACACTAAGCAATCCTCAGTCCTCATTCTTCTTGATCTCTCTGCTGCGTTCGACACTGTCAATCACCCCCTACTTAACACTCTCTTCTCCTTTGGATTCACAGGCTCTGTCCTTAACTGGCTATCCTCGTACCTCTCCTCCCGCTCTTTCACTGTTTCCTGGGGTGGCCGGTCCTCTCCATCCCAATCTCTTGAGTACAGTGTACCTCAGGGCTCAGTGCTTGCTCCTTTCCTTTTCTTACTCTATACCTCCCTCCTTGCCCCCGTTATCTCCTCGTTTGGCATTTCCCACCATTTCTATGCCGACGACACTCAACTCTTCCTTTCTTTCGCTTCCTTCTCATCCAAACTCCACCTGAAACTCTCTTCCTGCCTTACTGCCACGAAGAACTGGATGTCTTCCCGCTTTCTCTCTCTCAACACTGACAAGACTGAAGTTGTCTTTTTCCCCTCCAACTCTCTTCCCCCTCCATCACCTCCCCCTTTCATTAATTTCCCTCTCACTAATCTCCCTATCTCTCTCCACGCCCCTAACTTAGGCGTCCACATTGACTCCTCACTCTCTTTCTCCCACCATCTCTCTCTCACTTCTCGTGCCTGTTGCTACCACTTCTTCAATATTTGCAAAATCCACCCTGCTCTCACCTTTCATGCTACTAAACTTCTAATCTCCTCTTCTACTGCTCTTCATTACTCTTTGGCCTACCTACTTCTCATCTCGATCCTCTCAAGTCTATCTACCACTCTGCTGTCCGTACCCTCTGTCTCCTTACCTCCCGCGACTATCTCAGCTTCCCTCTCCTCACTTGGATGGCTTCCATTTCACTCAACTTAAATTTCACTTCCTCTGCCTTGGATTCAAATCTCTCCATGGACTTGCTCACCCTACCTCTCCTCCCGCCTCTCCTTCTACACTCCCTCCCGCCCTCTTCGTTCAGCTGATCAGTTCCTTCTGACTGTGTCTCCGTCTCCTTGTGCCCCCTCCCGTTTCCGCTCCTTCCAGCTCCTAGCTCCCCTGCACTGGAACTCCCTACCTCTCTCAATTCGTTCTATTCCTACTTTCTCCTCATTTCGCACCTCCCTTAAATCTCTCCTTCTCCACCCCCCGCCTTGAAACTCCCTCCCCTTCCTGCTCCCCCTCCTTTCTTTCTCCCTTCCCTTGATTCCCTCCCTCCACTCCCTACCACCCCTCTCCCACCCCCCCTCCTCCTCCTCCTCCTCCTCCTCCCCCTCCTCTCCCCCAAATTCCCACTGCTTTCCTCTCCCTATTCCCTCCAATCTTATTGCTCTTCTTACTGGTTTGTTGATTGATTCATACTGTAATTTGCTTCTACCGTTATATTGTTATGTTATGTTCTTTGTATCAAGTTGTTCAATTGTACAGCGCTTTGGCGTAAAGCACTATATAAACCAATAAATACAAACTAACCCAAGCTAAGTGCTATACCATATCATTGCAGTTTATGCTACTGTGCCCATGTTTAATATGCAGTAACTCACGCTGTGAGTGAGTAGCGTTCGAGTCAGGGACGTATGTTTGTATGAATGCATCAGTAT
The DNA here is from genome assembly GCF_040938575.1 of Ambystoma mexicanum. NCBI lineage: Eukaryota > Metazoa > Chordata > Amphibia > Caudata > Ambystomatidae > Ambystoma > Ambystoma mexicanum. Next base: position 96,529,990 of record NC_090936.1, on the reverse strand, counting down.
GCTGGAGGCGAGCACAGTGGTCAAGTATTTACCCTAACTTCCCCTTTCCCCATCCACAACCTCTCCCTAAACCTCCTTCTGGTTTCCCTAATTCCCCCATCCTATCCAATCAAAGTTACCTTAAACCTCCCTCCCTGCTGGGTTTGGAGCACCGTGTAAGCACTGACTAGCAGGTCCCAAAACCATAGTGCTTTGGTTGTTTTGTGCCACTCCGGCGCCTTGCAGCTGTGGGTCCCTGTCAGACTGTCTCTTGCTCTGCTTCCATCCCTCTTCTTTCTCTCCCCCCTCTTGCCCCTCTCCGTCTCATCTAAGCTCTCTTCCACCTCTCCTGCCATCTCTTCCTCCCCTTGACCTCATATCCCCCTCTCTGCCATGCTTTCCCCTGCAACGGCTGTCCTTCCTGCTGTTTTTTTCTCCACCAGTCTCAACCCCCTCTCTGCTGCTACACCACTCTCCCAGTGTCTTCCCCCTTTCTCCCTCCCCTTCCATGTTGCTCTTCCATACTCCTCTGCTGCCCACCTGCTCTCTGCTCCGCCACACTACGCTTGGTGGTCAGACTCATCACCCGCACTGCCTCTCTGCTGTCTTCTGCTTGAATATCTCTGTGAGGGCTGGTACCAGGCCTGTTTAATTGTGTGAACAAGTCTAGGCATGTGGGAGGTATCTTCGGAATGGTTCAGGCCAGTGTGAACTATCAATTCAGATGTTTGTGTTAGGCAGCAGACATCAAAGAAACAGTGACAGATGTCTTTACTTTGCCAGCATTCACTTCACCATTACTTTATCACATTTACTTCACCAGTTACTTTGTCATTGCAGGGGGAAACCCCCTGAACTCCCTTCTCCTCTACCCCATATTCTTCCCTTCTGCTACCCCTGGACCCCCCACCTAACCTTACACCATCCCTAATCACATCCATGACCATCTTCACAATGTGAAGATACAAAGTAAAGGCATGACACAGTAAATGTATGATGAAGTAAATGTCTGGCAAAGTGAATGTATGACAACGTGTGTGTGGCAAAGTAAAGAGGGGATACTTTACTGTCTCGACTACTAGCTTGCAGTTGGTGAAAAAGGTGCCTGGGTCTTCTCCGTCACCATTTCTACTCCTGCTTCCCCTTCTTCCCTGCGTCTCGTCTTTCCTATTCTCCGTACCAGCCACTGCTGGTCCCCTTACATGTGCCCCATTGTACTGCCTCTCCTCATAACCCCCTTCCATTTTCTCTTATTCCTTCTGTTTATCCTCCTCTTATTCCTCATCTCACCAGTCTTCTGAATACCTCACATACTACTGAAACCTTTCCTGCTCTATTTATACATGTTCTAGTCTTAGCCATTCTTAAAAAGCCATCCCTTGACCTCACCACCCATCAACTTCTGCCCCAATTTCTCTGCCATTAAGTTCTAAACTTCTTCAGCATGCAGTCTCCTATTTGAATTTGCATTCACTTCGTCCTTTCCCATCTGATTTCGGTCCTTTCCATTCTATGGAGGCTTCTCTTCATGTCACCAAGTCTTTTCTTGGCCTGAAACCACCGGCAATCCTCTATTCTTATCCTTCTGGATTTGCCTGCGGTCTTCAACCTTGTTAATCATGCACTCTTACTATCTTTGCTGTCTTCTTCTGGCTCTGTTCCAGTTAGGTTTAAATTCCATCTATTGGTGTGATCCTATTCGGTCTCCTGGTCTGGTAGTATTTCGTCCTTCAGTCCTCTACTTCATGGGGTTCCCCAAGATTCCGTTCTTAACCCTCTACTGTTCTCTCTTTATACCATTTCCCCATCTGAACGTATCTCCTCCTATAACTAGTCATGTCACTACGATGCAGATGGCACACAAATATTCTTCTCACTCTCTTCCTTTTCTGACTCACTTCATACGACTGTTTTCAACTGTCTCTCCGCCATCCAATCTTGCATGGCCTCACACATCTGAAACAGAGCTACTCTTTCCTGCAAATATCCACCCTCCTCCACTTCCTCCCCATTTGCTCTCATTCCCCCACCCCTTCTTCCCTACCTTTTCAACTTCTTCAAAACATGTGGGCGTCATCTTTGACCCTACGCCATTCTTTTCCTCCCACATATCTAATCAGTCGCTTTCATCTCTATAATATTCTACATGGCGCACCTTTCTATCCTTCTCTGCTACTAAACTCCTCAGTTCATCTTTTCTTGTTGATTGCTCTGCTGTTTGGCATTCCCATCTCTTACCTTACCCTCGCCCCCCACACGCAGTCTATAATTCTGCTATTTGCCTCTCTCACCATGCATCTCCATTGCGCCCTCTCACCAATTTCTCTTTCATTTTGACTCGTCTTCTTTTCCACTAGTAGAGAGACCAACGAAGAATAAGAAACCAACCTTTTTTTTCCCGTTTTGTATCAACAATAAATGTATTTGCTTTTGATTGAGCCCACAAGATACGTTTAGATAATCATAAATCAGTCTAATTTCCTTAAGAACATAGCCAACTGCCATTCACTCACTCCCCCAGTTCAGCCCTACCTTGTTGGCAGCAAACAGTGACTGACAGTGTCTGGGATTTATAGAGTCTGGCACTTTTTTCTTAGCCTTCTCAGTCTTCACTGGTCATTGTTTATGGTGTCAGGGGTCACTTGTTGGTACACCTGGGCGCTCCAGGAGTTACCTCCAACTCAGCCTCTGGTGCAGCGAGTAACCTTACCTTGTGGGCTTCAGAGATCTGTGGTCTAATCGGAGGCCTCTTCACCACTGTATGAACCTTCTTAGAAGCAAGGTTTAGGGGATTGCCCCATGCTGCCCGTCCACCTCTTTCTTCTTTCCCATCCATTTCCTCCTCCTCCTCCCTGTTCCCTCACCTCCCTTGCTGCTCTTCCTCTACCCGTTCTCTTCCATCTCTTCACCTCCTCTCCTCTATATGCTCTTCATCCCCTTACATTCATCTTCCTCCTCCCCTGCCTTCACGCTGCTCCACCTTTCTTCAACTTTTTTCCCAGCGCTCTTTCTCCCCCCCACTCCTCCAGACCAACTTGCTGCTCTGCCACGCCTCAGTCTGCATTTTCCACCACACCAACCAGTCAAACTCCTAATACCCATGCCACCCATCTGTTAGCGCCTGCTTACATAGCTCTACTGGGCTGGATACAGACCATTTGTGTGAATGGGCTAATGTGAGCGGTGCAGGCATGTCTGCAAGCTGGTTCGGACCAGTGCAAACCACCAATTTTCCTATGTGGTTGTGTTGGACAGCACCCCATAGCTCCATTTCCTCATGTTACAAAGTCCATGTCTTCTTTCTTGGAAACAGTTTGATAGCTGACCTTGCATTACATTGCTCCCGGAAGGTCACTGTCGCCTTTTTGGAATTGCGGCATAGGTCTCCCGACTTCTTCCTGACAAACGTGTGACCCCACCCCCAACGTGTATGAGCAGGGTCCAGGGCATGCTCCGCGAGTGGTGCTTGTAAACTCCTCACACTGACAGCAGGGACTTGCCAGGGGAAAACGGACTTGCGCGAGTGGGTTTGCAAGTAGCCTTCTTCCATGACATTTGCACTTGCAAAATTACATTTATGTATTTCAGGCAGTACAAAGGCAAGTCTGTATACACACAAGGCTTGCGATGGACAATCTGAAGGAATGAGCGCACTATCATTCTTATGGGGCCTGAATCACAGAGTGGTGGACCAAGGCTTACTTCACTCCTATCCACTAGGCTCACACATCTATTTATTGGGTTTTTATAATGCACCTATACACAATGTGTTTCACATTACACATTGTCAGACCACAGACACCTATAGACATGCGACGGTCACAGACCGTAGACATGGAAGGTTGTGAAAACAGTAAGAACCTTAAAATGCTCTACTAGCAGGAACCAGTAAAGCTTGAAAAGAGCTGGCTTGATCTTTGAAGCTGTAAGGAAATCTGAGCAGCCAAATAGTACAGGGTTTGCAGTCTGCACATGGATTTCTTTGCCAGCCAACAATCTAGTTGAGCCGAGATTAGGTAATTGAACAGTTATTTTATGTTGGTGGTTACAAAAGGAAGCAATTGTTTACAGATGCAGAGCCAGCACCTATCGATAACTGATAGTAGCCTTTATACTTCTCTCAAAACAGGCAATCATTGGAAAAAAATATACAAAATAAGGAGTAAAAACACCACTCCCAGAGAAAAATGGGAAACAAAGGCACACAGCAGCTTGCCCACTGCTTCCAGCCACTCAGTTATAGGGATACACTTTATAGGCAAAGCCACAGGAAGAAGCTCCAATATAACTGGCCTGACAAATTTTAAAAGGTAAAAATACATCTTTTAATATATATGAATTTGTGGTTGCACTGATGTACGAATTACAGAAAGGAATGTTAAGAGTTAATACATTCCTCTCCAACCCCCTGTTAAAAAAAACGAAAATAAATACACCCATAAGGAATAGGATTTAATTTATGTTAAGAAAACCATTTTAACTCCAAACTTCCAAAAACAGGGATGACCCACCTCCTCCCCACCTCCCTTTAAAATGTAATACATAGCCACATGTCTGGCATAGGTCATCGGTACTGGACATTGACCCAGGGAACCCATAAGGAAGTATATCTGTTTCTGCAGGGTGTTCTGGCACTCTGGCCCACCAACAAAATGAGGAGCACAAGGGCATTCTCTACATAGCTGCCAAGCTACCCCAACTCTTGCCAGCTCAGATTTCTTTCCCCCCACTGCATTATGGGACTTCTAGATTTGTTTCCACACCATCATAAGCTTGGGTCTACAAATCATAGCAGGGAATGAGGAAAACCAGGACTGGCAAGATATATTAGGCATAGAATAGGGCACCAGCCTAATTGTATACTTGGATTTCGTGCTCACAGAGGTTGGTGTGGGAGGGGACAGGTTGAAGCAGAGGGGAGCAAGGACAGGTGTCTGCAGCACTCAGCAACTCATGTTAGCTGGCAATTACCTTCTCAGTTCTTCCAATAAACACAGTTTCACTTTTATTGCCCCAATTATGTATTCGTTATGGTGCTTCATATTACAAGCATACAGCTTTCAAAACTATACATCTAAAGGATTAGTACAACACAGATATGTGACAACGGCTAAGGGTTTCTAAAAGACTTCACAACTCCGAACTGGAGGGTGCACACAAATTAAGGCATTTTGTATTTTACAATCAATACTTCGGACGTGTATTTAGGACTCAGCTAGGAGTTGCGCATGCTTTAAAAATACTTTAAAAAAAAAAAAAAAAAAAAAAAATGCATTTAGATTGCTTAAGTTTCAGCAAATTCATACATAGCCTCATTGCTTACAAGGTTTCAATTAACTGCTTCTCGTCCAAAGCGTTTGGAAGGTCTCTCTTGTTTCCAAGGACTAAGACCTGTAAAAACAAAGTTGAGGATTCAGAAATATTCATATTCTCTTAACCAATCACACATTTTTTTTAAAAAACCTTAACCCAGAAATGCAAACTTACGAATTCATCAAAAATGGACAGTTTTGCTCCTCCTAATTCTGAAAGCACAAAATGCATAATGCATAATACAACTGCTTTTCTCTTGTACATCTGACATAATCCAACGATGTATTAGGTCTTAAGTACCTATATGATCATTTTAGTAAAATCTTCATACAATGAAAGTGATTAAGCCACTGGTGACCATGAGCCACCATAAAGATTGAAACCAATAGTGTTTCACCACCTATGGCTTGTGTGCTACTTACAGGTTGACATACAACGTGGAAAACCACGGTAGTGTGTGTTAATGGATTAATACATTTGTTTGAGGGATGCGTCTGGAATTTTAGTGTAGCTTTAAGCTCTTTAATTAGCAAGAACTAGAATCCTCCATGTTCCTTTTAAAGCAATTCAAAAGCAAAACATGTTTTTTTTAAACAATTGGTCATTAATGCAGCACAGACAGAAATAACACATATGTGCCTCCTTCCATTTAAACCTCCTTACTGATGCAATTTAGAATTAATCAAATTAGGCATCCCTTTTACCTCGCCACAAAAATGGTCTACACTTAGTCTACATTCACTTCCGCAGAAATGTACTTTATCACACATTCACTTCTTCATACCTTTACTTGGTCTACACCTTCACATTGTGAAGGGGACATTGGATGTGGTTAATGGTTAGTTGGGTTCAAGGAGTAGCAGGGGGAATAAAGGGTAGAAAAGAGGTGGGGTACATGGCGTCTCCCCCTTTAATGAAAAGGGAATGTTAGAAGTGAAAGACAGGCACAGAAAAAGGTATGGCAAAGTAAATGTGTTAGAGGGTTTTACAAAAGTTACTGTCTGTGACAGAACTTAGGAAAGCCCACCATGGTCGAACAGGGTTACACTTTTAGGGTTTGGCCTGAACCACACAGGGTTTGGTAGAATGGCGAGCAGCCAGGCTTAGTCTAAGGAGGGAGGAGGGCTGTAGTGAGGTACAAAGAACTCAAGAGCATACACTTAATCCAAGCAAAAACTGATACACTTACAAGTTATATCAAAATAGTTATTTAATATCAACACTAAGGCACACTGTTGTAACAAGTCAAGTAACACACACAGCAAAATAATACACCACTTGGAATAATCTTAGGATAATAAACCACAGTGGTAGTCACATTAGAATAGCTTTTTCAGTAACAAATCACATATTAAAACCATCTGAAACATACATGAAAACTTTTCCAAACTGTTATAACGTTGTCCAACGCCATCTTGGAAATGTCTCACAATATTCAGAGAGGACACTGGGCCACCAGTGACCAGGGGTTGCGCAGGAAAGGTGGGAAAACAGAGTACAGGGTTCCGAGTGGCAGAGTCCAACATCATCTCTTCTTGGTTTGCAGGGAGGTGTAAGTTAGGTTTCACAGGTCCAGGAAATGAGGATGTTTCCTTGATGGATTTCTCCATGGACCAATGTCCTAAGGCAGGATAGAGTACAACGAGTTGTCCACCCCAATGTAACTATGGGGATCGGTAGGGGTGGGGTGCAAGATACAAGCTATCTGCAGTCCCCAGGATCACAGGATCAAGAAAGCAGACTCCAGGTATGTCTTACCAGGAGCAGGACAGTACCTTCAAATGAAGAAGCAGTAGCTGCACGACGGTTCCGGCAGGGAGGCAACAGCAGACCCAGTCACATGTTTCTCGGTCTTGGCGACAGAAAAAAAAAAGGGGGCCTTCAGTAGATGTGATGACCGCTCTCATGTAGACTGATGCCCAGCAAAGGATCTTCGCAGTTCTGGCTTGTTGGCACCTTTTTCAGGCTTGAAGTACAATTGTTGCAACAGTAGACTCTTCTCAGTTTCTCAGTTGTCATCTCTGGTGAGGGGACTTTAGGGAGCTGGCTCAAATTACTGCGGGCTTGGAAGAATGCCCAAAAAGTTGCAGGCAAAACTGTGCTTCGGTAGATGGCGCACAGCGATGCAGGACAGGTCTCCAGGTATTGGTGACTTGCTGTGGAGGTTTCAGCTCTTCCAGGGATGGCGCAAATTGTAGTTCGTCTTGGGACTGGTTAGGCCCACCAGTCCACAGGAGGAAGTCTTCTTCAGATCTTCCCAGTCGCTTTAAAGTCAAGGTCGAGACGGCAGTACTCACTCAACGGCCTCTGGAAGTCGTAGGAAGTTGCTGGCAATGTCCTCCTTTGTCATCTTGGGATACTTCTGTTCCAGTGGTCGACTCTGGGTGTCAGCTCCAGGACCTCGAAATGTATCCAGGATCACCAGCCGAGTCCACCAATTGTTTTCCATGCACCATTCAAACTTGAAGATGGCAGTCCAATGGGGACAGCCAGCCTCCCAGTCTGAACTGGATTCTCTCAGGTACACTGCAAAACAAAGGATGGGAGAGTTTCGGTTCACCTCCCAGTCACCCAAAAAAGCGTTGCAGGCTTTCCAAGGGAAGCCCGGCGATGACAAAGGGAGAAGAGGACCCTCCCCGATCTAGCATGGTAGATGAAGGCAACAATAAGAACAAGTCATTGAGTTCAGGGTTTAGGAAAGTAAGACCACCATTTTGGCTAAACAGTGCCTTGGGACCTTGACCGCAGCTGCAATGACAGGCTGCGACCTAAGTCCACAAAAAGTTGTGTAGTAGGTACACTGCCACCAGTCTGAACAGATGGGCTTGTCACAGTAACCAAAAGGTTACTGGAGGGTTTAGAAACGAGACAGTGGATCCCCTCTGCACTCCACATAAAGGTGGAGTGTGCTGATCTCGCAAAAAAAAATACAGGTAGGATATAAGGTACCCCCCTGCTTTGTTAACTCATGACTCCAAAAGCAACTACCAAAAAGAGGTAAAAAGGGTTCACTCAGGAGAACTAGTCACAAATCCAGGAGTCCAGCAAAAAGTGCTGGGGGACTCACAGGTGGAGCGAATTTCACACAAAAGGGAAATCTACTGTAACAAAGTGACAATGTTAATGTATGGTGAAGTGAATGCAGGGAAAGTAAAGACCTACATATATCAAATTCATGTTTTCATGAGCTAATCACATCCAGATACGTCACTCTGACCTACTCTTAATCTAATTTATTTCGTTCACACAGCACCTTGAAACAGCAACTTCAGCACTATTGATTTACTTTCAAAAACTCTAAATAAAAAATTAATCCAGTCCTAAAATTCACACAAGTACAAAACGGCTTAGATAACCCATCCCAGAATGGCCACCTTTTCAACATAGGTGAGCTTTGCCACAAATCCATATCATATGTATGGTTTTTCTCTGTGCATTCTCTAAAAACACAGTCACCACAGCAATGTCCCTATTCAATAGCACATACAGCTGATTATTTGAACTAAATTGAAACTTGCAACGTGTTGCCTCATTTAATTGCTTCAAGCTTGAGCATGTCCATTTTGGAAGTGTGCTTGTTCAGTCCCTAGAAGTGACCAGTCATAGGGCCTGATTCATGGAAGTGTTTTATAATGGCGCAATCCCATAGGAAAACGTTCCATGAATCAGGCCCATAGTATGTTCGAACACTTACAGAGTACACATCTATATGACATTTAAAACATAAGGGGTCATAAATAATGGACAAAATAGGTTCCTATCTTATGTGGAAGTTATATTCACAGAACGCTGTGTACTAGCTCCTCGTTCCACAGTGGTAGCTCCTGGTCACTGTTTGATGATGGATACCCAAGAGCCGCTTTTAGCTCCTGTTTATCCAGGGTTATGTTGAGCTCTCCTCTGTGTGCTTTTCAAGAACGTTCCTCCCCGCCTCAATGGTCCAGTGTGCTTCCAGGTGATCCCTGTGGCGAGGATATTCTCTGAAGCGTTTGCCTCATATAATATAAATTCCAATTCCTGATCTTGACAGTGTCCTACCCTTCGAAAGTAGCCCCAAAGATGGAAGGCAAAGCTAGGATAGATTCTTGGTGCCGATAGCGGAGGGGGAGGGTGGAGCTCAATGCATAAGACGCAAGGCTAGTCTTGTGGGCTCTAGTTTGTTATTGTACGTCAGGTTTCATATAGGCCCACACATATCTAAAATATACTGCTTGAGCCAAGACAAAAAAAATTTTTAATGCGTTTATTGGTTGAAAACAAACATTATACACAATTCATAGAATGCATTAAAATACTGTTATACAATTAAAATAAAAATACCATATCATCATAAAGTACATCAAAACTGACTAGCATTTTTCCAAATAAAATATGCTGCTGCCATAATCACAACTGATTCTGCCCCCAACCAAGGTGCTCCAAAACTGATCTCCTTCTCTACTCGTCTCCCAGGTAATAAAATTAGCATACTCTTTTGCATAAAAAAGAGACATAACAGGGCATGGTGTTAAGATATGGTGCGCCGACTCAATGGCCCGGTTGCATGGTCGGCACATTCTTTCCTCCCTGGGCAATTTCAGCCATCTACCTGTATGTTCCTAAGTGGGTAGGATGTTCATACAAAGGTAATACATCTTATGGAGGTAGAATAAAATCTCCCTAGATAGGTACATGGGACATTTCTACCAAAACTTTGGGTGGTATATTCAACATATAGTGGCAAGGAGGACAATCCATCCACATTGTTACAATAATCAAAGGCTTGAGCCTTCTTCTTTACAATATAGCCCCAATTAGGAAGGATTGTTAATTCATCAAGGGAGAGATTCAAGTCTGTGAGTGGATTAGTCATATCCTTACAGAATTGCAGGAGGAACTCATTCTTACTAACAGGTGCATTTGCTACTAATAGATAATAAAGGAAGACTATTGGGCTGTTCAATAGCATGTTGTATAGTAATATACATGAGAGTACACTGCGTAAGCCAGCATGATCTTAAAGAATGTACACCCAATTCACACCGGAGAGCCTCCACAGGATCTGAATGGGAAATACCCAGAATAGATCGGAGCATCTTCCCTTCCAATCTCAACACCCAATTTATAAGATGGCCCGGGACTGCAGCTAGCCCATATAAATTCCAGGGACGGTACTTTTCCAATAGAGCGGTCAGCACCACAACATTATTACCTCCCTTAAGGCGAATACATTTAAAAAAAAAAAAAAAACATTTATTTAAAATTTTAGAGCAGGTATGGTGATTATAAAATTCCAACGTGGGAAAACTACATAGGGGAAAACCCAAATATATGTATTGGTTGACCACCTCCAAACGAGTCCCATTAATAGACTGAGCAAATGCTGTTCTACTGGACCGCGCACCAACTACCAATATTTATGTTTTGTGGACATTTATGGTTCGGTTATTATAATGGGAAAATAGGGATAGAGCATTGATCGATTGCTGCAGCCCTATGGGCGTGCAATCCAGCCGAACAGTGTTGTCAGCATAACAACCCCTCTTCCAATGTCCACTTTACCAATCTTTCAGGAGGATGTTCGCGAATATCTTTCGGCAAGCATCTAGCATTCGCCAGGTCAGAATGATCACCCCTCTCGTAGACAGGGATCAAAATGGACCGCCTCCAGCTAAATGGAATTAGCCTGTCTACAAGTATTTTGTTGAAGATGTTTTCCAAAACAAATGCCCAGAATATTCAGGGTTCTTCTTGAGGATTGCCTTAGATAACCGTCAGGTCCAGCTGTGTGGGAATTGTTAAAGGAATCGATTATATAAAAGATGGCATCCTGATGGAATCCCTTAGCAAATTCCTGCATATTCCTGCAATTAGTATCCTCAGCCTGCTCTTGATTAGGACAGTAAAAGATTCCTAATGGTTTCGTGCCATAGGCTCTTGCTTATGGGGTTCAATTCAGTACCTATGCCATTAGTGGTAAAGTGCCTTGACATAACCCAGAACTTGAAGAAGCTCCCAAAATGCGATCCAATTCGCGGAAGCTGAGAAGGATCTATGACTTTTTAGCCAATAGTTATATTTAGTGATGGCCCGAGTCTTTAATTTACATCTAGTTAGGCCGTCAAGGTGACTGGAAGCACTTCTGATCTTGATATTTCTCCGAAGGTTTTTCTTTGTGTTATGAATAATGGGATCGTAGCAGTTCGTATGTTTAACAAGCGGTTTATGCGCACTACAATATATGCGCAGCGCCTTATTCAACCAGGCCATGAGCTTCTGAATATTCCACTTGTGGACACACAACCAGTTAATTATTAAAGTACTATTCGATTTTATGTAGGGCTCCATCTTATCAATATTTTTCAGACCCCAACATAACGGCCAATACAAGGAGATGTTATCACCTCCAAAAAGGGAGAAACTCATATAAAAGACTTGGCACCGATGAGAAGGCCAACAGACGGGCAGCCAAGAGGCCCACATGTAGCATGTCTGAATATCATATTGAATCTTTCAATATAAAGATCTTTAGTGGCCCTGGTTTCTTGCAGTATGACAATGTCACTATTACTAATGATTGACGTTCCAATATGGTATTTCAGGAATCAGTTGTGACCCCGGGTGTTCCAGCAGAGCGTCTTCAGTGTTTTTACAAAGCACAATTTTTAGTACTGGCCCAGTATACCCTGATCCCAATAACGACTGCTCAACTCTTTCAGATTCTTCTGCATATACCACTCCTGATGAGTTTTTCCCAGTGGAGACAATTGGCCTTTCTGCTCCGAAATAGGCATATGATCCACATTGCCACCCTGCCGAACCTGGCCCCTACCCCCAAGACAAGGGGTGTTCGTGGACAAAGGGACACAGCAGATTGTAAGTTTAAAACCTACTGACTCAAGAGTCTGCGCACCCATACAGAGCAGTGAGACAATAGCAGGAGAAATGAAATTAAGTGTGTGCCCAACTGGTCATACTAGTGTAGAGGAGGCCTCAAATATGGCCTGCCCTCCATCCGACCATTTTGAAGTTCCAGGAACGTTCACGCTGAGATATGTGACGTATGCTGAACAAATAAACCAGCTGAGAGCCGCAGTGGGGCTCTGTCCGGTAGCTATCAGACGGACAGCACCTATCGAAGTACCTACACCTAAGAAACCTGCGACAGTAATGTACCCATTGAGAAAACCGTATCGACAAGTGAGACAGAATGACGATTGTCAAAAAGTAAGGCCTGAAGAAGCCACAAGTGCTAAAAGAAGACGAATGATGACTTCACAAGAATTCCGACTGACTCACAGATAAAGAAAACAACGACCTATGAATGACGAGAAGAGACGAAACACCATGGATAAGCGACAGCCTGAGTTGAAGTTAAAAGGACGATGTCAAGTATAAAAAGCTTATGCCATAAGAGCAAAGAAGATATGCAATCAGTTTACACGTGTACGTATGCTTGGAAACACAAGAAAGCTGAGGAAATCGTGCAGCTTGCTATGCTTAGTAGAAAATTAGATTGCGGCGAGCGCCACATATACATATCTACCTCAAAAGGAGCATTTTATATAACGTATATGTCCACTTTGCAAAAGGGCAGAATCAACCGCAAGTTACAAAGAGGCCCCAGAAGAAGCCCCTCAAACACGGGAATTGAAAGCCAAAGACAGAAACAAAACTCAGATGCACGAGACCTGTGGAAAGAAACCAAGATCATCTTAGCTGCCTCGGGCTAATACAATTTACGACACCAAGAACAGAGTATCCGGTTCAAAGGAGTCGAGATAAGCAGCAGAAGGCATTTGGTGGACAGAAAGCTAAAATCAAATACACAAATGACATGGAGACGATTTCACGGTGCCTGAAACATATGACCTGGCAAGCAAGACTAGTTGGGGCCTTCACACCTACGCACAGCCTTGAGCTATGCATAGATATCAGAGTTCTCCCAGACAGAGAGGCAACATCGAGGCCTACAAACTAGAAACTAATTAACACATGGCTAGTGGGGCAGTGATGGATGGTGGTACTGGTTGGTGGGAGGCTAAGGGAGCTGACGGGCACCCTGCACCTGGCCGACCATTCTGCATGCTGCTAAGCGAAGTGGAAAAGTACAAGGTGATGTGGTACCAACCCAATCACAGTGGGCCAAGCTATCTAGGATCCTATAGTTTGTAGAACCAATGAGACGTTGTCTTTTAGTGACGTCCACAGTAGTCATTCTGAAGGAAGGGCTTAGATGCCCCACCTGACACTAGTTATCCAATCCTCACGTGCTAGTGTCATATATAGATATAGTACCTATAGAAAAGTTACCTTCCTATAACCAATAGAATAGCATGCAACATTTTTAGCGTTTCACATCAGCAATTACGAGATTTTAGTATAAAGGATGCGATTGTTGTGAAGTTCATCGGAGTGTTGAAGCGAGAAGAAGATCGTGTTTTTTGTACTTGTTATTAAACAGACTCCCTTTGCCAAAGCATTTAGTTGTCATTATTGATTTAATGCTCGAGTTTTAATCTGCATCCCCATCCATCTCACGGGTGCTGCTATTCCATCTTAAAGTGCGGTTTGGGAAAACCCCAGTCCTATGCGCCGGCTGGGGTCCCTCCTGCACACCGTCCCATTTGGGTAGCTCAACCCTAATGTCTGCACTCTTGGACATAAGCCAAGGGATTTGCCTCCATAATTGCAGTGATCTAGATCTATTTAGGAAAGGATTATTATAAGTGGGTTCAATTTCTTCCAGTTTAACTATAGGCCCCAATCCTGACCATGGATGGAAAACCAGGGGGATGCTCGGGATAGTCTTCATTTGCGTTGAAGCAATAGGGCCACAGTTTGTGGGAGCTGCCGTTTGGTGATCCAGCGCAGAAGGATATGACTGCAAAGCAAGTTAAACCCTCATTCTCATCAAGCAATACTGCATTCTTTTTATTAGGCACTGAATTCGCAGGTGCCCACTGGGACACACCCATTTATCCAATGGATCTTGTCTGCTGGTCCTGTGCCCCTGTTTAACAAATGTAGTAATGGGTCCCTTACTCAGTCTTGTTTCCACTAGCTGCAATCTTCTGCTTAGGTTGATCACCAGGGAGTTCATTAAATTCTACCCGTTTAACGGACTGCTTTACACATTTCTTTGGAGAGGATCTGAGAAGTGAGATCTTGTTGCAAAGTGCTTCTATAGCTTCAAACTCTGAGGCAGCGTAATGCATACAGAGTTGTTCTGGTAAGTTTTTAGTCCCGGTAAATCAGGAGTTTCGTTGAAATCGCCCTCAAAGCCCAGACCAAGGTTGGCCGATAAACTAGAGGAGGTAAAGGACGAACAGTCAATATTCCGGACAGGTACCCCAGGGCAAGGTGTCAGAACAATGGACATTATCTGCATGGCTGTACACCAAAATAGCATCAGCTACCTTAGCCAATACGAGCTTCAACTCCAGCTGATCCGCAGCAAATGATGTACATAAACCGGATAGGACATCAAGTTTGGAGGCTAGGGTGCTAAGAATCGAGGAAGAACGATCCACTTGTAGGGCAGAAACGGATTCAGACATTAGGAGAGTTACACATCTGTGGCATGGCTCAATTTCCATAGTCCGCACCTCCAAATTGGGAGTGGCCGATAGATTAGTAGCCATGAGGTTTACGTCTTGGGACGGCATATGAACAAGAGAATTTTTATGCAAGTTTTGGCAAAGTTTGAGCAGCGGCCCATTATTGTCAATACTAATTGACTGGCTCATGCTTCAAGTGTTGGTTAAAGACGCAGACGCCAGCTGGGCCTAATCCAGTTTGGATGGAGTGATAATAACGGAGCCAGCTGAAAACAATGGCTATAGGCTGGCGATTTTGTGCTGTGCACAAAAGTCCCAATTTTGTCATAAGAATGTGTTTAGCCCCTTTCTTTGAGCGGGGTGCACCCTTAATGGTCCCAAGGCTGCTTGACGAACTTCGAAGATGTTTGCCAGCTTTAATTAGTATGCTGCGTTGACAGTAACCTTTTTTGCTTTTCACCAAGTCTTTCATGTCAAAGTAGGTTTAAAATTGGGACGATTGGCGCTGATCAAAATGATACTTAGGTTGTTTTATCTGTCTAGCACTGTACCAGTGTGGCCAGGAAGAGCCAATCTCAACGATACAAGGCGCGTGCTCTGCGTTCGTATGGAAGGGCCAAGTGCGAGCCAGTTGGAAACGCCTAACATGCCATTTGAGAAAGGGGGACTGTTGGCCCCTGACTGAGTTGTACTTCTTATCCGTCCAGGCCTACTACACTATGTACTGGGCGGACAGAGCCCCCGATTCTGCACATGCGGCACTTCACACTAGGGAAGAACCCGGCATGCCTACTACACAGACTAGCAAAAGGGAATGCCGGTAGTTGTAACCAAATAGACCCCCCCATGTCACGCGGATAGAGTGGACAAGGCTAATAGGCCAACCCAGCAACACTGATGCATGACACAGGTATGCCTGTATGGGATGCTCCCTACTCACCTCCAACGCAAGACACAGCTCTGGCAGCACACTGGCGGAACAAGGGCGTATACCAGTTCAGTGGTTTATTCCAAGACCATAATTTTGTGATCTGGGAAGATATCAAAGTAACCGTAGGTGATACCCCATTACAGAAGCTGCAATACTTGAGACTGTGTTCGGCAATGGCAGGGGTGTGGGAAGGTTTCCCGGAGGAACCCCCTGCTCATCCATCCCTGGGATATATACTCACACATAGCGGAATACGGAAGTCAGCCTCAACACTATATAAAATCACATTACCCATACCAGGGAAGTTAAAACACCTGATGTAAAAAAGGAGTGGGAAGAGTACCTGGGGAGTCCCTCACAGACATGCACTGGGCACAAGTATGCACGCTATCGAAACAAATATCCTGTAATTCAAGATATCGCCTGATACACGACAAAATAATAAACAGTGCATCTCAGCCCAGCCGGTCTCAAAAGCATATATAATACAGCAACAGCAAAATGCCCTATATGTGATAGTGAAGAGGCTGGAATATTGCATATGTTATGGTCATGCCGAAAGTTGGGCGAATATTGGTCCGATGTGTGCACAGCTCTGGAAGAAATGGTAAGTCAACCAATAGACTGGAGCCCTGGGATATGTATATTAGGCTTTGTGAATAAAATTAAGCGTAAACTGCTAAACATTGGCTTACTCCTAGCTAAGCGGGCGTTACTGTTACATTGGAACAGTAAAGACCCACCTGTGAAAGATGAATGGCTGGAAGCTATGACCTGGGCTAACGACAATGACGTGGTGTACTCCAGCCTGTTACCAATGACAAGCAGAACAAAAGACATCTGGGGCAGTTTTAGGCAATACTTATTCGTGAAGGGTGCACATGAGAAGGACCATGATGAAGCATTATAAAGTATGTATGGTACATGAGAAATACACACCTTTTTAAAATTGTATCATTAAGCAATGCGACTGTATGCAGTATATAATGTGTAATATCTATGAAAGTTAAAATAAAAGTAAAAAAATAAATAAAAAAAATAAAAAAGTAGGTTGAAAACAATAGTCCATTGGGTGAAAAAGAGCTAAACTTCAACACAGGGGGGGGAGGAGGGGAGAGGGATGGAGGGGGGTGGAGTCCCTGTAGGTCCAACCCAAGCAAGGTGGGAAGCGAGACGTAGTCCACTGCAGGTCCTTGATAGCCAACTCAGCCAGGCCACCACCTGCTTACCTCACTCACTCACACTCATCCAAACATAGGCCAAAAGTTTTAAAAAATTAAAATAGAAAAATAATGAAAACACAGCAGTTCGAGGACTGTGGCATGCACTGATAGCTGCACTTGCACATGCACTGAGCATATACTGGGTACAGCGCACTACACATGCTATGAGTAACAGGTGACTGTTTCTACAGCCTTCTCAGCATACAGACCGTAAGCTCCGGTTCGTCCCAGGCACTCAGAACAAAGGCTCACACCTTACTTCGCTTCCAGGCCAGGGGAACCAGACCTCGACCCCAGTAGCCGCGGGTGCTGCAATACTTCAGAGACAGGCTCAGCTTCAACCCTGACACGCCACTCTCCGCTCAGCAACTCGTAAACACCCAGAGCTCTCAGCTCAAAGCACAGAGGAAAGCCAAGATTTAATTTATACCACCACCCATGCGGACTGCTGTGAGAGGTTAGAAAAGAGAGGCGGACACAAAGTTGTAATGTTTTCAAAAATAGACATCTTTGGGCCTGGCCTGTAGCACCGATGATGCGGCTGCACCTTTAATGGCCTCCGTGGCGGGCCCGCTGCCTCATGATCTTAGCAAAGGTTGCGGCGCTCCTTCGGACTCCATAAGCACTACAGATTCGTAAGAAGGTCCAGCGCTGCAGGCAACGAGGCATCAGCAAGCTACAGCCTCGGGAAGACCCGAAACGAGCCTGCCAAAGATCAGCCACCCCACCGTCTCGCAAATCCAAGATGGCGGACGGGAGTTCAGGCACTAGGAAACGGCTCCCCCGACGCCGGGGACCTTGACTTCACTCCCCCTCCGTATCACCTGCGATCTGGATAACAAGAGCTCCCCACTTGGAGCGTGCCGTGTGGGAACACTGCCGCCTCCGAGCTGCGCTCACTGGCTCCGGCGCCACACACCCCGGGGCTTGTGCGGCGCTCCATCACCCTGCCCCGCTTACAGACTGAGGCCTTCGGGGGTCTGGGGCAGAGAGGTTGGAGGAGCTGCCCCCCAACCCTCCATCCACCAGCTGGGACTCGAGCGGCGGCCCAAATACAGTGCCCCACAGACCAGCACTGAAAGGGAAGGGGAGGCACTGCTTGCCGGCCTGAGTTCCTCCCCTACAGCTTCCCGCCCATCCGAGCTGGAGAGGAGCCGTCAGCCTCACAACATTACAGCGCCCCGGGCCTGGGGAGAGTCCCTCCTCCTCAGCTTACCGCTCATCTGTGCTGGAGGGGAGCCACCGGCTCCACAGCATCACAGCGTCCCGGGCCTGGGGAGAGTCCCTCCTCCTCAGCTTCCCGCTCATCTGGGCTGGAGGGGAGCCGCAGGCCCCACAACACTGCAGCGCCCCAGAGCCCACACTCTGGAAAGCGGAAGCCTCCTAGGCTTGCTAGCACCACCCCGGGCCTCCCTAGGGGAGCACCTCACTCGGACGGAGAGACTTAGCACTTGGGGTCCAGCTGACCTGCTCCCGAGGCACTGCAATGCTGGGGAGGAGACGAAGCGGAGAAAGGTATGTGGCCATAACTCCTGCTCCAAAGGGCCCTCTACAAAGGATTTTCTTTGCCTCCAATCACTTGGCGGCCCTGCAAGACTACCCCCAGCCGTCGTCCTCCTCCTCCTCCTCCTCCTCCTCACTCAGCAGCCCCCCCCACCCCCTAATTCAACCTTTGAGACCTACTCCCCACTGGAGGAACTAGGGATCCCTTTTCCTCCCTACCTTTCTCAGGGAGGCCACATTCGACAGATACAGTTACCATAACAAGAACCAACTCACAACGCTCAGATCTCAGACAATAGCCTCCCCCATTCATCAGCCTTGAGAGACTCCCATGCCGCCTACTCTTCTCCCAGATTGGCGCAATGGCTAAGCAACTAAATGCGGTTAAGAACTCAGACATCGCCACCATGTTCACGTCGGACAAGGGAAAGAAGAAAAACCCCACCAAGCTTAACCCACAGAAATCCCCAGAGGATAGAGAAGCCCTTGCTACCAAAGAGGACATACAACCCTTTATGGCGGACATTAAGTCTGAATTTAGATCCTGCATGACGGAGCTCACCACAAAGCTAGAGCATACCAATCAAAGGGTGAATTAGGTGGAACAAAGACTGGGGGGAGATAGACGACCGCTCCCAGGAACAAGCAACCACACTGGGGGAAATCCAACGCTCGATCAGAACCCTGCAGGACAAATGTGAAATCCTCAAATTCAAACAAGACCACCTTGAAAATAGGGCCCGGCGTAACAACCTCTGAATTCAAGGGATACCTACCTCTGCCATCGACAAAAACCTGGCAGAATATGTGGGAGACTTCTTCCAATCCTTGCTCCCACAACTGGACAAACCTCAACTCCTTCTGGACCGCACTCACAGGCTGCGCCAACGTCGAGGTGTGGATTCAGACCTCCCCGCTGACGTTATAACCAGAGTGCACTTCTTTACTACAAAGGAAGCTATGTCAGCAATCAGCCGGTCTCAAGATGAACTTTCTTTCCAAGGGTCACCTCTCCAGATTAACAAGACATCTCGCTACTCACTCGCCAAAAAAGGAAGTCCCTCCGGCCTCTAGCTCTCCTTCTTCAGGAGCACCAGATTTGATACAGATGGCTATTCCCGACAGCCCTACAGTTCTCACACAACAGCACCCTGCACAGGATCAGTCACATTGAGGACACCAACAAAATTATGCATCCATTCTCGCCCGAAGAGACCACATCACAGTGACCGGAGGACACCCCTGACATGGCAGCGACCCCCCCCCTTCCGAAGCCTAGGCGATCCTCTTGGTCAAAGGTGCCACGCAGCAACAGGAGAAGGTAGTCTGGTGCGGAACCTTGGCCTTCGGAACTATGCCTCACTTTATTACCTATTTCCCCATCTCTGTCCCAAAGGAACTACACTGACCCTGACCTAGTGCAAGAACAGCTATAACCAATGCAGCGGGTCCCGCTCACAGCCCATGGCCATTTCCAAGGTACATTTCACCCATGAGTCCTTGGAATGTCACAGTACTCTTATTCACTCGACTGGCCCGGTTGGCCAGGGGTGTGGCCATACCCACAATCAAGGCCCCCCCCCGCCAGTTAAAGTTACGTCCTCCGGTTGGGGGCTTGTGTTAAAACCCCAAGAACAGGTTGACGCATTCCTAGCATTTCTTTGAGATGATGGCTAACACACCCTTCCAACCTCTCCCCCCCAGATGTGGCAACAGAGATGGACCTTGCAGAGGAACATCAAACCCTAAAATTTCTCTCCCTCAATGTTAATGGACTGAACTCCCCCGCCAAGCGTAAGTCGATTCTACAAAGGCTTCAAGACGAGGATGCAGTGGTAGCTCTGCTCCAGGAGACTCATCTTCTACCGGTGGACTTTGGGCATCTCCGTTCCAGATGATATCCGCTCCAACCCTTTGCCTCAGGTGGCTCCAAGAAGGGGGGGCACTGCAATCCTCTTCAGGAAGGGTCTGAACCCCCTGGTTCTAGAAACAAAAATATGCCCAGAAGGCCGATTTCTGGCAGCCAAATGCCTCTTACTGGGAGACCTTTACACTTTCGTCTCAGTATATGCCCCCAACTCCGGGCAAGCCGCATTGTATGACTCACTGGGCTCCTCCCTCTCCACAGAAGGTCAAGTCATAATTGGAAGAGACTTCAATGGAGTTCCAGACCCGACAAAAGATAAATCTCACCCCCACCCCTGGAGACTTCACTCAGGCACTCAGCCTCTTGCGCCTATTCAGAGCTCTTGAAGTGGTAGACTCATGGCGGGTGCTCCATCCCTCCGAAAGAGACTACTCCTATGCCTATGTTCACCGAACCCTAGAGGATTGACCTCCTCTTGACATTTCCCCCCCCCCCCAGACGCTTGCCTACACCAATGAGGTATCTATCGGGCCATGGATCCTGTCCGATCACGCACCAGTAATACTGGAGATCCGAGCACATGAACCCGAACCCAAGCCCAAGCCCAATTCGTCGCGCAGATGGACTCTTTACAATCGAATTCTGAACGATATGCCACCAAGGAACACATTCGCAACAGCAATTAAAAACTTCCACAGAGAAAACCCGGCCAAGGATATCTCCCCGGCAAATAATTGGGACGCCTTGAAAGCCGTGATCAGGGGAAAATTGATCGCACAGGGTGTGGCATTTCACCGTAGTATGCGTCAGGCTCGCTTGATCCTCAAGGAGGAACTCAAAGCAGCGGAGAAAACTCACAAGAAAAAAGGCTGGTCCCCCAGGATGGAGCGGGCCATACGCACAGCCAGAAAGAAAGAAGCTAGAGGCCCACTACGCCCAACACACAGCACAGCTTCTGGCCAAAGCCAAACAATTTTATTATGCGAAGAACAACAAGGCAAACAGACTGCTCGTAGCTAAACTGGCCAAAGCGAAGCAACACCATCATCGGACTGCGAGAACTGCATGGAGGGATCCAATATGCAGAGCCAATGAAGCAACGGCTAGCGGCCGACCACCTGGCCCAGGTAATGACAGCACCACTGAGGGATCTGAATAAACAGAAAGAATACCTACAGGAAGCGGCCCTCCCCCAGCTGCCGACTCGACCAGAGAGAGCCTAGACGCTCCAATCACAGGGGAGTAGATCGAGGAGGCCATCAAGTCTCTTATATCCCGGGCACCAAGCCCCGATCGATACTCCTCTAGTTTCTACGAAATCTTTAAACACCAGCTGGTCCACCCCTAGTGGAGCTCTTCAACTCCTTTAGGGAGACGGATACGATAACCCCCTCAATGCAAGAGTCAACCACCATGTTCCTGTCCAAACCAGGGAAGGATGTGAGAGACCCGCTTCATACAGGCCAATAGCCCTGCTGAATATTAACGTTAACATATAATCCAAAACTCTCACCAACCGCCTATCCCGTATTCTGCCCGACATAATTCACCCTGATCAGGCAGGCTTTATCATGAACAGGTTGGCAGGAGATAATATCCGCAGAGCCCTGGACCTGGTGGACCTCACCTCCCGAAACTCCCAAGGGTTGGTGCTGATGGCACTAGACGCTACCAAAGCGTTTGCTAGGGTAAACCGTTCCTTCAGGAGTCTTACTCTTGAGGCCTTTGGGTTTGGCCTGGCGTTCCAGGCGATGGTCCTGGCCAACTACAAATCACCAAAAACCTTCCTTAGGATTAATGGCCCTCCCTCAGCTCCAATCCCCCTGACCTGTGGAACCAGACAGGGCTGCCCGCTATCCTCACTGCTATTCGCACCCACTATGGAACCGTTCGCCCAGAAGATCAGACTGAACAACCACATCAAGGGCCCCCAGGTCGGCCCATCTCAGCACAAAATCGCCCTATACGCCGATGACGTACTGCTTACGATCTCAGAGCCCTGCTCCTCACGAAGGCATGCCCTAACGGAGATCACTAGCTACGTGGAGGTCACAGGCTTCTCCATCAACTTCAGTAAATCCATAGGCTTAGGGATGGGCCTCTCCCCAGATGAACGGGAGGCACTTGTTCCGATGTGTCCCATTTCATGGAAAGCAAGGGTGATTCCTTACTTGGGGGTCCATATTCCTGCGATCCCGAAAGACATCACGCTACCTTCCCTCAGCTCCTCCGCGACCTGCAGAGAAAGATGCTCCAATTCATCTGGAGGGGAAAGAAAGCCAGCATCCCCCAAAAAACGATGTTAGGTAACAAGACTGGGCGGACTCGGGGTCCCCGACCTGCAAGCCTATAGGGTAGCAGCACAACTAGCGCATATCCGTACGTGGCAAATAACCAACCGCCCTAGATGGGTGGAACTAGAACAATCACGGCTTCCTCTCCCCTTGCGGTTCCTGCCACACATTCCACCCTCCCTCAGAGAAAGAGGGGGAAGGACTCCTACTAGCAACCAAGCATACTCTGAACTCTTAGGACTGGGCGCTGAAAAAGAAGGGAATTCCGAGGTGTCCGAGTACCCTATCCCAAATTTTTCTCAATCAGACTTTCTCACACGGGGCGAACCCCCGGAACTTCAAGAACTGGATAGCGGGAGGCCTTGAAACCCTGGATCAGCTTTACATGGGAGACCTACCTTGCTCCTTTGAACAATGTAAGGAGCTTTTTCAACTCCAAGAAAGAGTTTCATGTACATTCAGTTACGCCATTGGTGCTCCCACCCCCATACTCTTGAAGAAGCCACGCATCCCCTCACCCCCATCAAACTAACTCTCAAAGATCTCTCAGCCCGAGGCAGGATCTCCATCCTATACAGATGATTCCTAGGGGACTTTCTGGTTTCAAAAACCCGATGCATGGCCCAGTGGGAAGCTGATCTGGGGCATCTGGGTGAGGACCAGGCCTGGGTGGATATCTGGACTCAAACGCACACATCGTTCTCATGTGTAACCAACAGAGAATGCGTGTACAAAAACCTGCTACGTTGGTACTACTCCCCCTCAGGCTTCATCATATGATCCAAGCTCTAGACCACGCCTGTTGGAAGGGTTGCGGCCGACCAGGGTCCTTCTTCCACATGTGGTGGGCATGCCCAAAGACCCAACAGTTTTGGAAACTATGTTTAGACACCATCGAGCAGATCACCAGACGGCACTCCCCCTGGAGCCTGAACCCATCCTTCTAGGGGCCCCGGCCCCAGGATCTATCCACACTCTTGAAATAAAGCCAACCTGCTGACCCAATGCCTTCTAGCCAGGAAATTAGTGATAGCCGCTCCTGGAAAGACCCATACGGCCCCTTGTCCCAATGGTGGGGGAAAATATGGGACACTTTGATCGCGGATAAGGTCACAATGGCAAGGGGCTGTCTCCATCGCTTTCAGAACATTTGGGCCCCACTGCTGGAATATGACCAGAAATTCCCAGCTTTGACCTACAAGACTCCCAATACCCGGTGGGCCCTGGGGGACCGGGTCACTCCGAGAGGGAAGCATAGCCGAAGCGGACACTGAAAACACAAACTAACGGAAAGCGACCCCCAGACCAAGGGGCATGGAGGGAAGCGGTTGGGGAGGGGATTATTAGTTGATCTAGATGCCTCGATTTATGCTGCACTGTTGTCAACCTGCCTTGGTTTAAAATAAACATTTTAAAAAAATAAAAGAGACATCTTTATTAAAGTAAAGGGGTTGGATAAAGGCCTTTATGTCCCAATCCTTAGGAGAATTTCCCTGCCTAGGAAACTAAAACCATCAGTCTGTCTCGTCAACATTATGTAAACTGTCCCTGTGGCCAAAGCATATCTGACCCTCCCACTAGAAATGATGAACAACTGAAAAGTGTCTCTAATTTAGATTTAGCAAAAAGTGTTCTCATGTAAAACAAATAAAAAAATCCAACAAAATAGTGCCCTTTAAAGAAGGGTCCTTGAATCCAGACATCGTTTCCCTTCTCCTGGGTTATTTCAGGAAGGATGGTGAAAGTGTCTTTTCCAAACAAGGTTTCCTTAACAAGGGCAAGAATGTCTCTTCCATACAACCATTTCTCAAGGCGGGCAAGAGTGTCTTCCCCACAACAACTGCTTAAGGACCACTTCCTGGTATACTCCCCTGACAGGAATCCTTCAGTAGACTCTTTAGATCCCCTGGTATACTCTCCTGCCAGGTATCTTTTCACAATGTAATTTTCTTTCATATACTTCAAGTGGATTCCCTGGTGTAATACCCTTCTGGGTTTTGTAGATCCCCTGGTGTACTCTCCTGCCAGGTATCCTTCCCTCAAAAGGCTCACTGCCCGATTTCCTTTATCAGAACTCCGCTCAATGTTCTCTCTGTCCTTTAGTACAGATC
This sequence comes from Ambystoma mexicanum, assembly GCF_040938575.1. NCBI lineage: Eukaryota > Metazoa > Chordata > Amphibia > Caudata > Ambystomatidae > Ambystoma > Ambystoma mexicanum. The sequence goes on along the minus strand of NC_090936.1, from coordinate 96,505,230 downwards.
ATTGGTATTTCTGCACTGTCTATACTTTATTGGCTTGTGGCAATGCTTGCTCCAACTTTTTCTAGATTGGCATCTCATACAAGGAGACATGTGCACATTTTGTCTTTCACCTTCATGAACATTCATCTGCTTGTCATATCATTTGCTCCAATTTTCCCCATAATGACATCTCAGACATGAGGATTTGTGCAAAATAGTCTTTCTATTTTACTTGGTTGGTATTCAAAAAACTTTTAATGGTTCCTATCCCTGTCAGTACACCCCACTGTCTCCACCATCAATGGGCAGACTCACTCCTGTTTCCTGGCATTTCTGACCCATGGCCTATTGTTGCAGCGAAGTGTTCCCTCGGGGATAGTGTCTCCCGCCTCGCAGACTCTCTTGCAGCTCTCCCCCCGGCTCTGCATTTGCTTGCCAGTGAAGCTGCTGGTGTTTGGCAAGACAGCATCCTTAACAGCCTTTATCCTGCTGCCGGCACCGTTGCACCTCTCCCTAGATGCCTGCCTTGCTTCACCGAGTCTTCTGCCACTCAAGCAGCAGCCTGAACGCACCTGCCTTCTGCACGGTCCATTCCTGCGAGTCTGTCTTCGCCTTAACCTGTGGTTCCGCTTCCCACTCGACTGGTCTTTTCTTCTTCTCCAACCCTCTCCTGCAATAGAAGGTTCAAGTCATTTTTAAATGTCCCACGTAGCTAAGCTCCATTGCAACAACAAGTCTCCTGTGCTTAGCTAAGGGTTTCTTTCAATCCATACTAACTCCTTCCTCCTCTCAGTACTTGAGGCATTATGGGAGTTGGAGTCTATAGTATCTTTAGGTCTTTCAAACTGATCTGGTTTAGGATTCTTGTTTAGAACAAACATCAGACAGGAGATGCTAAATGTGAGGCATAACTGGTATTCTGATTACAGTGTTTTGCAGAAAGGGGTCTTTGTCATTTTACAAATCCCTCCTTTGGTAGAATCCAATCAGTCATCCTGAATTCTGCAATTATCCGGTCATCCTCTCTGGGAAGGGAAGAATACTGCGTCCAGTCTGACGGGGGTCACCACCTCTTGGTCACCCCCTCTGCCCCCTCCGACAGCCATTTCCTCCCATGTTATCCACCCTCATGCTATCACCTCCAGGGCCAGGATCAGGCAGCGACTGCTGGGGGAACAGTGATGACTTCCATCACAACGTTAGAAGAACAGAGCTAAGAATACACTGCTTGCTAAAGATAACAAGGATGCACTGCATTGAATCGCGGTATGCCCCCCTCCCAATGCAGACTTCTTTCCTCCTCACTGCAAGAACACACGAGCTGCCGTTTACCAAACATCACAAGACTGAACTATAAATACCTCCAACTCCATCCCCTCGACCCCCTGTGCATACGACAGTCCTGTAGGCTTCCCTCGCCATGGTTGGAACAAACAGCTCATAAATTAAAGTTTGCACAAGGCTGCACTGTATTGAATTCCAACACCTGCCTGGGGTCACTGCCATCCATTTCTTCCCATGAATGGCCGAGCTCAGATAATGTTTTCCCAAGATTATTTATGAGGTTATTGTAGGACCGGCCCCATTCCAGTCCATATTACAGCCTCGTCATCTATTCGTCTTCCACTGAAAAATGCTTGACTTATGTAATGTGTTAATTACCCTAATGGAATTAAAATGTCGCCAGCAGATCCCCTTTTCTTTTGTGCCGTGTATACATGCATTTAAATAGTTGAACCTCTCCTAAATATTGCACATGGGAAGTACTTTTGCCAGAAATTAATGACTTAATGAGGAATAAACTTCAAGAGATTTACTTATCAGAATAAATATTTATGTTGAACTCCTCTGCCCAACTCGCAAGCACCTCAGTGTACTTTCGGAATAGACACTTTAATATGCACTGAACAACTGCCTTTTAATTATTTGTCATGTGCATTGGCTCGAATTCCTTTTCTTTGTAGCATTTCCTCTTTTCAAAGTGGTCATACATCTGTTTCTGTCCGGTAGCAGTGAGGATAGCCCAGCACAACGCGCTGGCATTGCCAACTAGGCGATGCCATGTTTTCGATGTCCCGGGTTGGGTTGAATCAGTACTTCACCATCCTGCCTTATGCCCCATTTAATGAATGGAGTTTCATAAGCAGGTAATAGGGACTGATTATTACAGTGCTTACAAGCGGGAGGAATCCACCATACAAATGAATACTAATTATTATCAGAGCTTTACCTTGTGTTTTTTTTAGATCACAGTTATTGAACACAGAGGACTAGATTAGCCATTGAAAGGCAGTTGCGATGAAAATATTGTACATTAGCCGAAAAGGTGCAATCTTCTGTCGAAGTGAAAACTGCAACCAGGAAAGCCGAGATTAAATCCCGGGATCCCCAAATGAAGTTACCCTAGAGGTAAGATCGCATTGCTTCACTGTGCTGCTCAAAGTGGGAGCAGCTAAAGGGGACAAGCGCGCATTATCAAGCAGCCTCCCTGTTAGGGAGAATTCTCAGAAAGGTGCTAATTCCCTTCTACCTTAGAGACCCCATCTCTTTTGCTGGACTTTAGGACTTAATTTTTATCCTGGAAAGAGCGAGACCTTTTTGCCACTCTCTCATGTATTTTTGAACACTGTTTCTTTTGGTTTTGGAGTCTGACAAACTCCACAGGCATCATCTATTTACATTTTGACACACAGCACCTTCATTGCAGTGGCACAGGGAAGTCTTTCAGATTTCCCAAAGGTTTAAATACCTTCTCTTGGTTAAACTACTGTTTCCAAGAGCAGTGAAGTGAAATTGAATCTACTTACTTTTGTAACTTTCTAGACCCAGCTCACACTAACAATAGGGTGCTGGAGGGGGTACTTAGTATCCCCTTTGTCTAGTTTCTTATGTAACATTTTTATGTTAACTCTTTCAACAATTAATGGCTGGTGGCAGTGGTTTACTTTTTCCTACCATTGTGTGTTTCTACAGCGGGCTGCAAATGCAGCTGCAGTAAAGCACCCATGGGTGCCCATTTTGTGAAAATGGCCCTGATCTTTTTTCGACATTTCTTGTTGGAAAGGTCCTTTTTGAGATTTACTCCATGTTTGGTCCCTTTGTTAGTTTTGTCTTTGGCTGGGTTCACTGCTGAAGCCCGCCTCTGGCTCCAGCATGTCAGGCAGGGCAGGAAGCGAGGAAGGTGCACAAAACTCCCTGTGCTTAGTCTCCTTGGTAACAGGAATGCACCCAAACATGGTTGGCTGGCTGTACTTGGAGGACAGCCACCCTGATGTGCGAGTGACAGCTAGGCGGCAAATTAATGGGAGAAACCTGCATAAAAGGCAAGGTTTTAGACAGAAGGCAGAGTCGACCACTGGAAGAGGGAATCAGAAGAACATGGAAGTGGCACGTGCTGCAACTCCTGGACTGTTGGTTTGCCCGGTGAAGCTCTGCTGCAGTGCTGAAGCTCCGAATTCGCCTTGACTAGAGAAGCCCTGCAAAGGACGACTTCTCCCCTTTGGGTTGGTGGGACCAAATCGACTCCAAGACGACTCATCTGGAAATTCTCTCGGAGCGGACTGTACTTCCATTGCTGCTGCAGGAACCAATTGCCAGAATAGAGTATTGTTTTTTAAGTTGGACCCGAGCTCCAGGTAGAGCCTCCGGACTCCCTCAAAGCAAGACTAACCAAGCCTGAGCCACATCAAAAAAGTGCTGGACCCCAGAAGCAAGGAAAGCCCACAAGGTATCCGAGAACCGTGGTGGTGCTATTCGCGTGAAGCTGAAACCGCGAAGTGCCGCTGTCTGAAGTTTTCCCATTGCTGCTGCCGACCTTCAAATCGTAGTGCAGGAGTACCCAGACATCCTCTCTCTTGGCCCCACGACCGAGGCACAGGAACAACAGGATCTGCCATACTACAACAGGAACAGAAGCCAGCTGGAACCAATTTCTTCATACCTAAGGTACTGTAAACTAAGGGGTACTTACCTCTTGTTGTGTACCATTGCTAGCTCTCAGTTGAGGCTTGTCTTTGTTACCTTTTGCAGAGTTGCTTTTAGCTTTGCCCACCACAAGCGTACCAGCTTGTGGCCCAACAGCGATTTCTTTTTCAGCAAAAACTCGACAACATTGTCCAAGACTTTTTACTTACCTTCAAGAAGAACTCCAGCTCCCCTAGACTTTGCTCAATTGACACTGACCCTTCCAACCTCTGAATTTGTGTTTTGATCTGTCCCTCTAAAAAGTCTCACATTCTTAACTTGTGTAGCTGGGAAAGGGTTAATCTACATTGCATTGTGGGGCTTACCTGTTTGAGAACCTTGTTAACCATCGTTTTCTCCCTTAACCTTTTCCTTTTGACACCAAACTCAGTATTGCTCTAAATGTACCACTGATATATCAATTCCCACAGTGTCATAGTTCTGTATGTCCCCTCAGAGTGTAGGAAGTGTGTGTGCAATCACAAATGGGACGATGGCAGTCTCCAGCCGTGTGGTGGCCCGAAGCAGGGATTACTCCGTTCCGAGCCTCCTCATTGGCTAAGTGCCCCCTCGACCCACTGGGGACATGAAGGAAAGTAGTGGGGATACGGATTGCTGGTCAGGTAAAGGCCCAGCGATGGCCAATCAGATTGATTGTTACATACAAATTACACAGCCACGGTAGTGGCTGCGTAGTTATGGTTTAGTTGCTAATCCCATAGGAAGAGCACTTTTTGGGTGAGTTATGACTTCGCTCTCCCTGGACGAACCCTCACCAAACGTTGCAAAAAAAGTATATGGCCTACTCTGAATTTTATTTCAAAGTTTGGTGAGGTTTGGTTCAGGGGGAGAAAAGTTATAGGGGGGGCCCAAAATGTCTATTTTTCCCATAGACTGAATGGGTGAAAAAAACTGCTCACGCTGGGGATGGAGGTAAGAGTTTTGCCTCCCCCCTGTACCCTCTAATCCAAACAATCCCCTCCCCACCCTCCCAAGCACACTTACCTTCTTTTGATCCACTTCGGGAGCGGACATGCTGGGAACACTTCCGTCCCGTTCCCAGCGTGTCTGCTCCGCTACAGGCTGTTATGGAAAGAATAAAGGGACTGCACGTAGTTCCTTCTCTCCTTTCCATGGCAGCCATTTTTTTGTTTACTTTTTTTTCAATGGCCGCCATGGAAAGGGAAAACTGACTTACAGTTATCCCTTCCCCAGTGGCCTTTTTAACATTATTAATAATGTTATTATTAACATTTATTAACAATTATTAACATTATTATTAATATTTTTTTAAATAGGTGAAACCTTCTAGTTTTCCTCCATGCTTTTCCTGGAAATGAAGAGCCATCGGGTATGTAGGATCAGTGTTCTTGATGGCTCTTATGTGTTGGAGAATCCTAATCTTCAATTTACCAATAGTACTCCCCACATACCATTTGTCACAGAGACAAGTCAATACATACACAACATACTCAGTTTCACATGTGATACAAGATTTTATAGTCATATTTTTGTGTAGTATAGGATGGAGGTAGTTTTTGGTATTTTTGGCAAATTTGCACACCTTACATTTCGTGCACTTCTGAAAACCTTCTGATGTGACATTCATCCAACTTTGTCCTACTGGAATAATTTTAGGGCTCATGTAACTGGATACGAGGTTATCCCGGTGTGAGGTAGAGCATCTAAAAGTGATGTTAATATTATTGCCCAGAATCCTTCCCAAATGTTCATCGTGTTTTAATATGTGCCAATGTTTTTGCATTATGTGGCGTAAATTTTCGGAAGCTTTACTGTATGTGAGAATTAGTCTAGTATCTGCTATATCTGGGCTTTTCACTGTGGAGACTTTGGACATCAGCAATTCAGAGCAATCTTTTTCTCGTGTTTTGCTGTACGCTCTCTCTAACACTCTCTTGGGATAGCCTTTTAGTAGGAACTTTGCAGCCATCCTTCTGCATTCATTGTCAAAGGTTTCAATTTGGGAACAATTCCGTCTTATGCGGATAAATTCGCCATAAAGTATGCTCCATTTTAGGGCTCTAAGGTAGTTGCTTTTTGCATGTAGGGGTATGTTGGAGCTTGTAGGTTTTCGATAAAGTTCAGTCACTAATTCTCCTTGTGCCACAGTAACAAGAATATCTAAGTAAACGATAGCAGTCTTGCTGTGGCACTCGGTGAATTGTAAACCAAATTTGTTTACATTAAGTGACTTAACAAATTCCAACCATTCGGTAATCGAACCATCCCAGATTACAAAGAGGTCATCAATATAGCGTAACCAAAGTACAACCTTTTCTGTGTTGTGGCTATTGGTAGATGTCCAAACTTTGAACTTTTCCCACCAGCCCATTGTTAGATTGGCGTATGAAGGAGCAAAGGTTGTGGCCATCGCTGTACCTTGCAACTGAGTGAGAAAATTCTCGTTAAACAGAAAACTGTTATTTGTCAAACAAAGATTTATCATTTCTAGAATCATCTTCCCATGTTCTAAGTAGTTAAGTTATCTGGTTTGTAAAAAGTATTCACATGATTTCAGGCCATCCTTGTGCTTGATTGATGTGTACAGAGAGACCACATCCAGTGTTGCTAATAAATAAGTATCTTCCCAAGGTATTCCATCAGTTTTGTTTAGAAGTCCTTAGTATCTCTTAAAAATGACGTTAAAGTGGTAACGAATTTGATTAGAGTGTCGTCTACAAATTTTGATACATTTTCAAGAAGTGCACCACACAACAGGACTACTGGCCTCCCTGGTGGTCTAGTTTTGTTTTCATGTACCTTGGGAAGAAGATCAATGGTGGGCATCACTGGAAATTTGGGATGTAGGTATTTACACATATCCTCATCAAGCAGGCCTTTCTCTTTCCATTTGATTAGCAATTCAAAAAGTTTGTCATTCATCTCCGCCGTAGGATCTGTAACCAGCAGCTTATAACACGCTGTGCCTTTAAGTTGTCGTTTGCTTCATTAATATAGTCTTGCCGGTTCATAATGACTATGTTGGTGCCCTTGTCTGAAGGTTTGATAACAATCATCTAATAAACATATATTATACATACATTTACACATACACACCCAAACAAATTCGGGTTTGTATGTGGCGTTCTTCGGGATGTAAATCCTCATGAACGGTGAGGTCTAGTGTCATGAAATTTGCATTCATTGCCGAATGAAAGCAACTATTTCTCACTCACTCTAGGTCATCCCGTTCGAGACAATTAATCGTTTTGTTTCGACGGCTTTGTTTTTAAGCATTATGTTTTGTGGTGTTACACTGCCATCTACAGGTCTTTTTTTAGAAAGTGCTCATCATCGCGCATCAAAGCTGAACCATGATCAACACCTGATTAATTTCTATGGCAAAATTTTGTAAAGGACAGGTACTTCAACCTCATGACACGAAATGGAATTTTGCTCCAATTTGAAGATGACAAAGTTGAATCAGTTGATTTGAAACAGGTTGCATGTTTAACAAAAATACTTTTCTTCTGTATTCTCACCTTTCATTAATGCTTTAAATCCCACAAATATATTTTTACAGAAATGCCATGAAAAAATCAGTATTTAATCCCACCCGAATCAAAACGCATCAAAAGAAAACATTGAAAGCTGAAACAGGAAGAAGGTAGATCTCAAGACCATGAAGCTGATAGAATTCAACATGCTTTTAGACAGAACAATGAAAGTGCTCCTCAAGAACCTGAAGCAAGAATTACTAGTAAGAGAATTGGTGCTGCTAACCAACGAAGGAATGAAACTGCTGAAGAAACTTAAGTGAGATTTACCGATCAGAGATTTAAAAATCTGAGATCCAAGGGCGAAGACCGGTAGTTAAGCTAGTGTTTTCTTAAAATGCATCTCTAAATCTTTCCTGAATCTCACGAAGTTTGTTCAGAGCTGCTGATGAAAGACATCCCAGAGCTACACTAGACTTGAGGTTAGGTGGCTCTGAGGGATTCACCTGTTTTAATCGCAGCAATTTTCTCTGTGGCTAATATCACCCTAGCCATTTCTGGCATTTTGTTTTTATTTTTAAAAAAAAAATAAAAATGAATGGTAGTCTCCCTGCTCCACACCCCCTCTGCCCCGACTACCGCCTCCTGACTATTACCCACCCCCACCACACCGAAAACCCCTACACAAACATTTTTTTTAAAATCGTCAAATTGGCCGGGGTGTAAACACCACTGAAAACAGCTGCGGCAAAAACTGCTGCAATGAAAACATGGTAACTGGGCTCCAAGGGTTCCGACAGGGACATAGTTGAGGAGTCTGCTCCAGATCCAGTACCTTGTCCTAGAAGCGCTGAAGAGGTTGACACAGATGCTTTAGTACAAACTACACATATTGGTCCACAACGCATAGCTCTGTTGGAAAATACTGTCCACTAGGTTACGTACCATGAGAACACTCATCAAAACTCTGTGCTACAATAGAAAGGCAAACGCACCTCCTCACTGCCCAAGTGCCATAAGAAATTAATCAGCAATGTTTTGAGGCTAAGGAGGTGGGGTAGTTCTAATAAAAACTGTACTTCGACACAAGTAATTTTAATTAACATCTATGCTGCCTTGTGGATCAAGTATAATCAGAATTCTAGAGCTCTTGCGTTTAGATGGTAAATCTGATGCATTAAAAAAATAAAAAATAAAAAAATAAATAAAAAAACACACATTAGGATGCATTTCACCATGTTTCTGAATCTTCCCATCTACTACTTTGCCCTATGTGTTGTTTTTTTGGCATATATGTACATGATGCTTAAAGAGCACCAATGATTACTTTGAAGTACTAATGAGTTCCAATGGTCAACCATACTTTGTGATCTGAGCTTAATATAGCTGCGCTGGCACAAGCCACAAATTAAATCCCCTCATGACAGGGTGAACTATTAGGAAGTTGCTTGACAAGCACAGTACTGTTTCCATGCAAGTGAGCACAAGCACACTGCTCTGATTTCAAGGAGACATATGACAGGGTGTCTCAACAGCAAATATGAAGATGTTTTAGGCAGCACAGTAAGTGGTGCAGAAACAAATGCCAAGGACACATTTCCTTATCAAAAGACCACATTGTTGGCCAGCATTGTCCATCCCCTTTGCAAAAATATACTAGTTAGAAAACACATCTTCATAATGTTGAACCATTTATAAGCACTCCGGACTGCAGCAGAACTGGGGTCTACAGAAATAATGTCATCAGCCCAATATCTTCCTCAAGTGTGGTGCCAGGATTGTAACCCAGACATTCTCGTTCTAATTTACTCCCCGCCCATCATCTTCCTGCCTTCACCACTCCCCAGTTTACTCACTTCCATTGTCTTTAACCTCCAGTGTCCTTCCTTCCCTTCAAACCTCTAAACTATATTTCCCTCTGTCATTTCCTTCAATGCCACCATACATGTTCCATGCCACTAGGTTCACCAACCTAACCTCCATTTCTTCATATCCAATCCACATCCTTTTCATTCCATTCTGTCTCTCCTTCGGTCTTTCCTCTCCCCTTCCACTCCAATGACTTTGCCTTCCTCTCTTTGTCACCCACCTGCCTTTTGCTCTGTGATACCCTTTTCCAGCCTATCTTTTTCTGCTCATTTTCTCACCACTCCCAGGAAATGGAGATTTGCCATAAGATCTGAAAAAGCATTATGCTTTTAAAATATAAATAAACTGCATGCTGCTTTTTAAAGCAGTAATCTTGTGACAGCAAGAACGGATGGGAATCCAAGGCCAGATGTATGTTGTCGAATTTTGTTGTGCGCAGTAGAGGCTGCCCACACGCACAGAATGCTCTGCTAGAGGGAGCTGTTGCCTTAGAATATGCAGTGGTCCAATTCGCATCGCTTCGCCTATTGCCACCGCTAGAGGGAGCTTTAGGCTCTGGATCTATTGCGGTCCTACTGTGTTAGTGCAAACCTGCACTTTGGCCTGTGTATACAGGCCTGTACACTGTAAATAAAATGTTATGATTCCACATGACTCCAATCTTATTTGAGGTGTATATCTATCCAACATGAGCAAACTGAAAGATTAGTGTTGGGATTGTCCTGTGGAATGGAACAAACAAAACGTTCCGGGTAATTTTTGCCCCTTGTTATTGGGATTTAAATATTCATATAAACTGCTCTGCTTAAGTCCTCATGAGCAACAAAGCTCTCAGGAAATCAGGGTGGTCAGTCTTTCCGCGAAGAGCAAGGACTATAAAACACACTTTAGCCTCACAGTGGAAGCCAGACTCCATCCCAAAGGTCCAAATTCAGTAAGCACTAGGTTGCTTCACAGCTAGGTTTGCACTATATATTAAACCCAGCACACACGTACACATATAAAATAAACTCACTGGAATTCCATGCAGCTGTGGCTTGTCAAGTAGGTTATGGAGCTCATTTTTGGAAGCTTCAACTTTCTCCACGTCAGCTGCATCGACCATGTACCTGAATAAAAATTAAACTGCTTTTAACATTCTGCATTCTGGAAGACAGTTAACTCTATGCATGTCCAAATCTTGTACTGTTTCAGGCAAACATAAAAAGTAACAAATTAAGCATGGCAATATGGTCTGCAAATTGTACATTAATTAATACGTTTGCGTTTTTGGCAAAAGGGTGTAGAGTTAAGTCGAGTAAAGCTGAATTTGGTCAATAACTATGTGCAGCTATTTTAAAATAGCACACAGGGACGCAATTAAATAACCCAGAGAATCTGTTTAAAAAAACCAAAGGAGGCCTCAATTGATGAAATGTCGCAATCTCCACAACATCCCTCACTACCACCTCCCCCCCACCCATCCCCCCTCACCCCCCCGAGAAAACTTTCATAAAAAAACACTAAGGGCATCAGTTTATAACACCGTCACAGATGCCTCAAAGCACTTCAACTCCCAGTGAAGGTTCAAGAGATTCTTTAGCAGGGACATTCATCAAGCTCTAATCGAGTTACAGCGTTTCGCACCCTAACCCAGGCTTCTGACTCACCGGCTGTGCTGATGCTGCTTTGTTGTAGGAGCCAAGGACAGTACCACAGCAGCAATTGCTCCTCCCCACCATTGACGCGGGAGAGTCCCGGGTACCTCCAACACTCTGTACAGGTTTAATCGGCGTTAGTTCCTGGTGTAAGGTTTCTTACTTTCCAAGGTTTATGAAAGTAACGGTCCTTAAAGGTCAAGGGCACTTCTCTCTGGTCTTGCCGTCTTTCTCCTCTTATTAAACTGCCATCTTGGAACTGCTGTTTCCTCGTGTGTTTTGCCTCGCTCAGAGTGTGCTTTCATGCACCGCCTTTTATCTGTGTGGGGAAGTGTGATGAAAGTCAGGTGTGTGTGTAATGATCAGTAATTTCCTGACCATTGTATTGGAACATGTCAGGTATACAGCTCTGGTGTTAGTCTGTTGTCGCTCATGGTGAGCTGTCCGTGAGAAGGTGTTTGTGTCGGGAAAGGGGGGAGGGGGGGAGAGTGGAGTTCCTAGGTATCCTACCTTGTAGGATGGGGAAAAGGCGTTACAGGGAAGGGGATACCATGTCTCACCATCTGGTGTCCCACCTCCACTCCCAGAAGACCCCTCATCAGGTGATCCTCCCACACTGATCCACCCTCACAAACTGGATCCAAAAGTGATGGCTGTGTCCTAGCCACCTGGATCACAGATCCAAGGAACTAGCGGGTGAGCCACCTTCAGGTTTCTCACAGTATCGCCTCTCATCTTTCCTTGCCAGAAGTACTCACTTAACCCATACCACAGATCTGTACCATGATAGCCTTTTAGTTAATTTGGTCAGCAAGCACCCCACCATCCTTTACACCACAAGGTCCTGTATAAGGCAGAAATGCACTTTATAAACCCCACCTAACCTATGGTTGTAACAAGGTCAATAACCAGACCTTGTCACAAAAGTATAGGAACCCCTCTCAGCCTGGGGTTGACAGCCTACCAGGCTGGAAGCCAGAGCCAGGCCTAGGCCAGAGGGAGGACGGTTGCAGTTAAGTGCCCAAAATCCTATCCCCTCCCCAAGAACCTGCTTATATATGTGTAGTCCAACTTGCATCCGCACCCCACACCAATGGTCTACAGTCATCTGAGCCATTGAGAAAGTTCCAGTGAACGAAAACCCAGAACCCCTACGTGTCAGCTGGATATGCTGTGCATCGCTTCCCAGTGACAGCGCATACAGTCGCTGAAGTACCACGCCAAACTCTCTTCAAGGAGGACTCTGCATAGAACTACAGTTAGGGACATCCCTTACCTTGGAGGGGGAGCCATGCAAAGTCATCCTAGTGTGAACCTGGACACGTTGCTACCGCACTACAGCCCTGTGTGGAGAAAAGAGGCATGGATTTACCTGCTATGTGTAACTCCCATTGGGGAGGTGTTACAAAGAAAGGAAAAGACTTGGCCAGGGCCAGTGAACCAATGAGAGAAGAAGGGGGGACGATAAAAGGGAAAACGGAAACATGAAGTTGTGGGTTGTTGGGGTGAGGTCAGAGGAGGAAGAGGTGGCAGACCAAGAGACCTGCACGAGGAAGGATGGTGGAGTTGAATTAAAGAAAATGTGAGGTATTCGTTGGTGAGAGCCAGTGGTACTGTGTGGTTAGTGTGTAAGGTAGGTGAGTGAGCGTGTTAGAAGTGGAGAGGTCTGGAGTAGTAGTGTGGAGGAGAGAGTTATAACAATGAAGGGTAGAAGCCCGTAGTAGTGAAGGGCATGGGAGAGGCATAGGAGGAAGACTTGGACGGGGTGGGGGGGAGGGAGGGAACAGAAGGTGGATGCAGTTGGACGCAGGAGAGTAGGGAGGCGGGAATAAAATTCATTAACGGGCAGAGGAATATCAGGGTGTGAGAGGGAGGGGACAGTCGGGTAGTGTGTCTGAAATTCACCTTTTCTAATCTCTTGTACTTACCACCGCAACAGTGTAGCGCTAGTCAAGGAAGTCCCTAAAGGAGTTTAGATGGAGAAGGCAAGTGCATTTAGTTTTTCATTGACCGGAAGCTAGGGTATAATCCTTAAGGAGCAGTTGTCTCCATCTAGTAACCCGGTTACTAGGGACAGACTGATACCAAACCAGCCTGTGTTTTGAACCAAGGTTGCAAGCAGTAACAGTGCATGAAGAACAGTGTGTGAGATTTATGCGACGCGTGACGCAAATAATTGGAAACCAAAGGAGTGATTGAACTTTGGGAGGCCAAGAAAAGATACCGTAAACAGATTGGTCCGCGCCACGTGGGTTCTCATTCGAAAAAGTGTTAGGTAGCCAACTGATGCCAAGTGTGAGAAAAGGGAATCTTGGGATCAAAGTGGTCCTGCAAAGGGTCAAGCTAAACCCTGTGCACATTCAAAAGTCTTTGCTGGTTTAATGTATACTACAATTGGTCTGAGTCCGGCTGAGGGAGACTAATTGGGAAATTAAAAAAGATCTGTGCCCAGCTTAAGGGGATCCAGGGTGAGCTGCAAATGTAATAAGGGGATCCAACGTTGAACCTTTGTTCTGTTAAAAGGGATCCAAGCTCGGCTGAGGGGGATCCAGGGTGAACACCCACATTGAATACTTGTAAAAGGAAAAGAACCTTTGCATCTTGCTTTTTGTACATCAGGCCCTCTGACACAAGAGACTTTTCAAGAAGTAAAGAGACAGAAGGTCCTGATGCTGGTAATATAACTGTATCCTCGTGCCGCAGAAGCCAGAGTGTGCTTTGCTCGGGTGAACCGTCTTGCCCCGTGCTCAAAACGTGGGGAAGGAAGGCCAATGGCCCGAACATCCTGGCATATAATTTTGTGAACACTACTTACTTTTTCATCTACACGACCCCACACTATTTGTAAATTAGCGGTAAGTATTGGCAATATTTTTTAGTATAGGCCTTTTTATTTTAACAAGACTCCACTAGGACTGCATTATTATTTGATGGTCGTAGCTTGCTCCAATCTGTAGATTTAGGTTTAGTTAGGCGTTTATCTCACCCTTGCTAAAGTTGAATAAGCACCCTTGAACTGTGGTCACTTGTGTCTGTCTTACTGTTGATACCATGCCTTCCTTACAGTACCCATAGGCCTCTCTTACCCATACAAGTACGATTTCTCATTGATAGACTTGCATCTGTGAGCTGCAGATTCACAGGCATGCAGAAGGCCTCTGTAATCACTGTGTGCCAGAGCGAAGCAGAGCTGAAGAGTCATGCAAGGTCTTTGAAGTACCAGAAGGCCCTCCCCATGTACCCATCTGGTATTGGTTTGGGGATGTGATGCTGGCGTTTCTGGAAGAGATGTAGCTGCTTTAACATTTTGAGGGAATTGGATGGTCCAAGTATCTGTTGGTGAAGGATGAAGTCCTTCCACAACATGACAGCCGACCAGTCATGTGTGGACTAGCGTGATAACATAACAAGAACTCTGAGGGGGCGTGCTTAGCAGGAAGAGCAAATGTAGGACATGAAAACAGACCATTTCAATATAAGAAGATAAGTGAGTGTTGAGGGTTCTTGCTCTTTTATTTGTTTGCGTTATGCTCAAACCATGATCTTTCACAAAATAAAGCAAAACCATTTAAAAGAGTATTCAAATATTTAAAAAACCTTAACATACATTAATACATTGTTAACCTCTATTATTTGGTAGGCCTAGTTCTTGCAACATTATAATCATTTCTGTAGTTAAACAAATTTCATTGCAGCATTCAGACGTGCCCACATATCTTCGGTGTATACTTCATATGCAATAACAAAAAAAAAAACTAGATATTTAGTCCTTTCACTTGATAAGGCCAGACATTCTACTAAAAGATATACAGATTCTGAATCTTTACAAAAACATAGTATAACATTGGTATTGCTCCAGATATTTTGATAGAGTGCCCAATGACTTGTCTGCTATTGAACAGGTAGAATAATGCAGTCTGTAGTTTCTAGTCTTATTCACAGTATCAATCCATTCCATCGCTTTAATTAATGTTTTCACCCACACTGGGCTATCTTTAAGATCACTTTTAAATCATCCACAGTGGGGTAAAATAGATTCTGTATATAATTCTTCACTAGATAATATTACACATAGTCGTTTGTAGATTTTTCTACAGGGAGGTATAGGCAGGCACAATTTTACTGTACAAGGAGACCATACGCGTGCAGAACCAGGCCTGTAGAGACAAAAGGCAGCGTGCATAGCGCAGGGATGCCATGGGAATCGAGAGTGGGATGTTCAACACTTATTTGCAAATTCTTCCCTCAAGTCTCTCCCATGGCAAGCACATATGACATTGGCTGAACAACTTTCCCAATATAAAATGTAAGCAACGGCTTAATTGAATATTTGTAGTATTTTCTTTATCTGATAGACCAGTTGGTCCATTTTAATCTCTAGCCTCTTAACAATGGTTTCCTCCTTTGGTTGCGCTATAAATCATGAAGCCCAAGTACGTAATTTCTCTTTCCGATTCAGTTTGTATCTTATCTATAGACCACCTTTTTTATAATGTTTAGTGAAATGTATAATGTTGGACTATCAAAAGGTCATTTTAGCCTGACTGTTCCCAAAACCGTAAAGCCTATGTAGACCAATTGGTGTTGCATCTAAGAGGGCAACGTCATCTGCATACGCCATCCAGCTAATTCTCTGACCTATTTTTGGGTAAACAAAGGCCACCTTAGTTAAAGTTTCATTTAAATCAGCTAGGTTCAAAATTAAAAAGACAGGGTGCCAGTATGCAACCCTGTCTGAGGCCTCTCGTTGTGCCAATAGAATCAGTTTAATTAACATACTCATAATTTTACCTGAACCCAAGTCTCCTCATGAATGTATTCCAGAATTGCAAGAAGCGAGGATGGAATTTCCCACTGCATACGTTTTTGCCATAATATTTGTTTATTCACTGTGTCAAAAGCATTAGAGAAATCCGCCATTGCTACATACAAAGATCAGCCTCCAGTTGACCATGTATTATCCCTCAGAGCGGTTAGTATAAAGTCATTTAGGCTGGTTGCCATGCCTTTTGTAAATCCTATTTGAAATTTCGATAGAATTTTCTAATCTATGACCCAAGCCTCCAGCTTCTCAAGAATCTGGAGCAGAAACTAATTGTACTGTCTGAATCAAACACAAATCTGTCTGTAATTTACCGATGCAGAGCAGGGAGGCCTTCACTGTGTCCCGGTGTCTCCTTTGCCCTGTGGAGGGGGCTTAGGGGCATGACCCCCCCAACCCGCCATGTCTCCCGGTCCGGCCACCACCAGGGGACCCTCCAGGTCCAGGGAAAGCCCATCTGAGGACCGGAGCCGATCCGCGCTCCCCTCCCGTGTGGTGACCCCCCCCCCCTATGAGCCCCTCATCTCTGGCGCCCGCCGGGCTGTGTCTGGGTGCCGAATCCATGTTGCGCTGTCACTGCAGAGTTGGGGGTGGAGGCACGTCTGTTTGCTCGCCGAGCGAGAAGCCCCTCTAGCTCGGGCCTCCCTGTGTAGGGCTGGCTGCTGTCAAGGTGTCTTGTGGGGCCCTCCTCTCGATCCCCAGTCGGAGGCCGTGTCAAGCACCTGTTTCGCGTGAACAGCCTGAGGCCGCTCCTCTGGCTGGTTTGTGTGTGTGTGTGTGGGCAATGGTGTGCCCGGGCAGCCCCCAGAGCCTTGTGCGGTTCGACTGCGTCTGGTGGAGCCACTGGTGCCTGAGGGTGTTCCGGGCGCAGTGCTCGTCTGCCGGGACCACCTTTCACTTCGGGTGGCCACCAGGCACCCTCAGGTTATCTTCTTCCCCAGTGGGGACTGGTGCGACTCATATTTTGCCAGGACGGGCCGAGTGTGAGGCAGAGGCCCGGCGGGGACACCGCTGGGTGAGTCGTTGTGAAGGTCGGCTCTTCCCATACCTGGCGTACGGCGTGTACAGTGGCTTGGGGTCGAACCCCCAAGCTCTCACCAGGGGTGGGACCAAAGGCAGGTCCCACAGGGTCAATTTGCTTCGGTCACACCGTGCCTCACACCTATCCAGGTTGCGTGCACGGCAGGTAGTGCTTCCGTGCAGCCATAGGTCGATGGTGTCGGAAGACATCTCAGCTTCGGTGTAGGCAGCCAAAACGTTCAGGGTTTGCGTCAGAAGGTGTCTAACTCGTGGGTGCATTTTCAGCAGTTTTCCAGGCGTCGTAGAGGGTGATTTACATTGCGCGATGGCGGACTCCCATGGAGCTTCAGAGACCTGTGGCATTCTCTCTTCTGGCTCTCGAGTGCCCCCCAAAATTGGCTTTACTGATGTACTTACATCATTACAAGATGCATCATCGATAGCTTGCATTTCAATTAGAGCTTCATCAACATTTTATGTTTTCTCCCTTTCAAATAAGAGCATTAAACTCCTCCCTTCCCTCCTCCCTCCTCCCTCCAGAGCCACCCCCCACACTCTCTCCCTTTTCATCATCCAGTCTCGGGATTGCAACTCCAGGAATACCTTTGAAGCCATTAGTCCTCAGTGCCTAGCAAAGGGCATATGCATGCTGTTTGTTTCCTTCTCCTCTATTCGTCGTCATCCTGCCCTTCTTTGACCAGAGTGCTGAGCCCATGAGAGACAATTTGACAAGAAAAATGCATTTGGTTTGCACTTGTGCAAGGTTGTGAGCTCTCCTGTTCCACTTCTACTCTTTCACTTGTGTCCTCCCTCCCCATTTCCCTCTGCCGATTCTCTGGGTCGTACCCTTCAAAAAATGGTGCCCATTCCATTGCCCTTGTTGGGGCCACGTCATGTATTTGTTTGGTTAGTTCCTCCATTCTATACAGATCTAGGGCCTGGTAGCCCCTACATCCTGTGACATGCAATTGGAAAGACCAAGTCCTTGGGGAAATGGATATCCCTGTAACCCTAATGTGCAAGAAGATGTATTGCACTTATGTCATTGTGACCAAAATATTGTCCCCGTCAGCGCAAAAACTCTACCATTATCTCACAGGAATACACCTTACACGATTTCTCCAAAGAATATTTATTGTGTTACTTTCAAAGTGCTTTTTCAAAAATAAACCTATACCAAGAAAGATGGCAAAAATGTGTACTTTATTGGCTAATGAAATTCACCAACAAACTGTCAGGAGCAAAAAACATCACCACAAGCAACCCCCACACCTCACAAACAAATTGTATGACAAAACTTTACTGGCATATGGCAGGGGATCCAGATACCTACTCACAGCATTTGCTCACATACCTTGTCGACACGGCACCAAACCCCATATACAAGTTAGCCCTAAACAAACGAAGAGGATATACATTAGATGACAAAACACAGTTTTACCAAAGCTAACAACTCTTGTTTGATCTTTGCTGTCATAATACTCCCGCTGTCAGTGGTTATATCATGTAGCATATTCTAGAATTTGATCAATCCCCCCAAAAGGTTTTTCAGATCCCGGTCATGGTGTAAAACAAAATGTATGACCATGGGATATGTTGGGTAACAGTTTTAAATGGGTTGTAAAGTTCTGGTTTTTTTAATCCCAAAAGATGCGCCCAATGTGCCATTTCATGCAAGTGCAGTGCAAGAATACTTCTCAGAGATGCCGATTTCCTGTAGGTGAAATTTGTCTAGGGTATGTGCCAGATCTTGATCAGTGAGCAGCAGTTTTATGATTTTCGTCACTGACTGAAAGCAGTGAGGAGTCTTGTATGGTCTTTATTCACCTCTGCTTCCCTGATGGATGATCTACTCCTCCAATAATAATAATAAGGCCTACAAAAAGAATGAACAATGACATAAAATGGATTGATGATGAATTAAAACATTTCTAGCCCATTGGGATTGGAGAATGCCCGTTCACTAATCCTTTTAGGGGATGGTGTCTGCCACTTCTGGCTCTCCGGAGGTTTTGGACAACTCCCACAATCCCTAACCAGCATAGTCAACAGCTAGATATCATGGGAACCATCTGGAGAGTCAAAGGTTACCGACCCCCATTTTAGGGTATCCTCAGTTTGAATCTCTTCCATACAAGTCCGGCTTGAGTCAAAAACGTGATCTCCATTTTGGGATCTGGAGGCGACTGTTCACTTTCCAATATGCATGCCATCATCAAACAGATTTGTGATGTAATTTGCTTGTTTTTTTGGGACAAATCTCAATATACTGGTTTTATCCAAGAATAAAAGTGAAGTGATGCTGTGTGTTTCAATAGATGGTTTAGGTTCTGTTCAAATAGCTACCACCAAACCTCTCCATTCCAGATTACCAACAAGTCATCGATGTATTTTAGCCAAAGAATGAGACATTGTGGGTTTTTTTTTTATTGGTCTGTCAATACCTCTTGTTCCCTCCATCCCATTGGTAGATTACTTAGGTGGGAGCAAGTATGGTCCACATTAATGTGACACATTTCTATGTAGAAGAAAACATTGCATAGATGGCTCATTAAGACTAAACTAACATTTGTATTGCCTTTTTTAACGGCTTCAAATAGTTCAGTGAATTACTCCTGCATAAGTAGGATTCCCACTGGATGATCAAAAGAAGTACACAATGAGCCCACCAATAAGGAGGTTAACAGGTAATTGTTCTCCCAAGGGAGATGCTTCAGCTTTGCTAGGTGGTCGGAGGTACAGCATGGACAATTCAGTTAGATGAGTACCCATGTATTTCTGGGCATCTTCTGGGTTGTAACTTTAAGTCACAAGCTATCGGTTGACAGTGTGCTTGGTGCCAGACGCTTCCACTGCACAGGACCAAACCAGAATGGCTTTCATGGGAGCAGGGGACCCTTTGAGGAGTCGACACCACTGGACTCACTCGGGCAGCAGAGAGAACAACTTCTTGGCCTATGCCTGGTAACTGTAGACGTGATGCTAGAGGCAGTGATCTGCCATCAGCAATGCATTTTTAAGTTCAAGCAGGGCTATTGTCTTTCTCCGCATGTCAAGTCTTGTCCCCAGGCTTCTACAAGAGATTACACTTTAGACCTTTCGGGTTTCACTGGGCCTGTGTAAGTAACCCAAGTCCCAATCACAGGGGTGGATCAATTCAAACATGTTGGCAGTCACCCTGCCAGCTTCAACGTAAGGCCCTCCTCCCGAGCTTTGGCGTGGATTTAGAATAGATTCTAAACACTTAAACAGACCATAGCTGGTTTGGCAATTTCAGTCCAAGGCGGGCAGCGGCCATGACCATGTGAAGTCACAGCCAAATACCAAACACACTCCTAGGAACAATCTGGATTTGGTTGTGGATTTTGTGTTACTACAGCAGATATGCCTGCATTACACAGGTTTTATTCTATGAAGGACTGCCACCAGCTAGTGGAGATAGCCTGCAGTGTGAGGAGACAGACCGTGGAACCAGGTAGTTGCTATGCCCCGACAGAGGGATGTAGGATCCCTCAGGGGCTTAGTCTGCATTCCGGTCATTGAGGTCTGAGATTTTACTCCCCAGGGAGAAATGTGGGTTAAACAGGTTTGGTAAATAAATATATAGTGCCTCGTGCCTTGGTGGCAAGATGGGACTGTCTCCTTCTTTGGCACAGGTAATCATTACTGTCTGGACTGCACTCAGAACTCTATTTCAGGACTATATGTAACTAAATGGAGTATGCAATGGCTCACTTGACATGGTTTGTTTCTCCCACACCTTGCATGCCACTAATGTCCTCCAGAATATGGGCGAACAAATAGATGAATAGTAGAGAGCAGCGGATTTGAGAAGTGGAGGGTTTCGAGGTCCTTCTCAAATGTGAGGGGATTGTATTGAATGTGAAGCAAAGGAGAAGCGTTGCAGAGATTATGCAACAAGATACAAAAAGACTGCCATCCTTCGTCTTCTTTAATTTTGTGAAATGTAAAAGTCCAGTGTTAGTTGATTGAAGTGTCCTCCAGGCGGCGTTTGGGGTGAATTCAGAGAGTAGGACGTCTAGCCAAGGCCTTTTGTAAATTACACATACAGCTTAGAACTGGAGTAATGTGGAGACCAGGTGAAGGGTTGATGAAACTGGTGAACTGGGTTCTTGCTGGTCAACTCAGAGTATGAGTTTAGCTACGGCATCATGCACTCTTCATACGCAAATATATTGGGTGGTATGAAGGCCATTTAGATTGTTGTCAAATTCAAGGTGGCTGTAGCAGCATCTGTGAGTAAAGGTTAGAAACGTGTGTGCAATTTGTGTCTAACCTATGTACATATAATATATGATCACTGCTGTTATTGCAGCAGCATAGTGTGGTAAATCAGAATCAGGAGACTGACAACTCTGTGTGGTTTGCAAACATTGTGTTAAATTGTATCAAAAACCCTAAACTAATCTTACACTTCTAGTCTCTGTGCGGAAAAAATAAATCAAAATAATTCAAAAAGGTGCATGTCAGGATGTTGTACAACAAGGTCTGCCCGCTGTGTAGAAACCCAAACAAATCCGATCCTGGTCGCTACCACTAAAAAGGAAAAACTCCAACATGAATGCAACTAATTTCCCCAATGGCCTTCCACCCAAAAAGCTCTTGGTTGTTTTTTGACCTCCACTGTACTGTCTTCGATATGATATATGATGTGGTATTTAGAACGTGCCTGTACACAAGTGTTTCTAGGCATGAAGAATTGGACAAGGCTGCTCGCCCTCCATACGAGTCACCCTTTCATCCACAGGAAATGTCTTAGGGCCACTGCCCCACCTCCTTCTGTAGTTCGGTGAGAAAGTCCTGTCCAACATGAAAAATAGGAAATGGCCCCATATAGACTTCAAATCCGTTATGCGAAACAGTTCCTGTCAATGTCGCTATATGCCGAGCCTCCTCTGGCTCAGTTCGGAGCCCGGTTGGTTCCTACCTCTCCCTGGGGTCTCTGGTTTCACACCCCCTCCTGGGGCGAGTTGGTTGGCAGCAGATTCTGGGCCCAGCGGATCCTCACCCCCACATCCTGGGGCTACAGGTTTCACACCCCATTTTGGGGTACTTGCTATTTCAGCCCTTCTTGGGCTCTTCGCTCTCAGACCCTCTTCAGCTATTCGCTTTCTCCAGACCCTCTTGGGCTATGCGATTACTTTGGTATCCCCAACCATCCTCCTGGACACCTCCAGACCTATAAGTCCTCCAACGCGATGTACCGCTTACCTGGTTCGCTGCAGCAGTGTCATTCAGGGAAAGTAGTCTCCTCGGCAGAGGCATCAGAAAAGAGCTGGCTTCTCAGTTCTATGCGTCGTTGTGCAAGGTTTGGTGTGCCCAGCTGGTTTGGCAACTAACTTCTGCTACGGTTTCTGTAGGTGCCAGTAAACGATCCTGCGAACGGTCACGCCCGTTTGGCGGCAGATCCAAGCTTTTCCAGCTATTAGGCTCCTTGCAAGTAGCAGCATTCTGTGGCCTCGCTTGCACTTCAAACCGCATCACACCATCAGTGTGGAAATCCTTCCTGGCTTTTTGTTGGTCGCTGCATTTCATTGTTTGAGGGCTTCATTCAGAATTTGAGCCCGTATAGGGTCAGAAACCACATCAGCTATTTCAGTATAAATATTCACAGAGTGGTCTTGTCCAATTCCTGCATAACCCCCAAAGACATTATCTGGCTGGGCCAAGGGAGGATAACAAATATCCCTATTAAGGGGTAGCCTGTCCTCTAGGGGCGGTGGGGAGGTTTACGACACCCCCACCTCCCCCCCGACCCCCATGGGATCCCACTTTTCTTGTCCCTTAGTGGGTGTTAGGCTTAGCAGGCTCACCTCCCAAATCACAAAGGGGGAAACTCCCCTTTAGGGAGAGGGGACGAACTCCCTGGATTTGTCACAACAGTTATAACTACATCTATATACATATAAAGCTAGGGCAAAATTGATACTTCATCCAGATAAAGTTCCAATTCTGCCCTAGAATTGTGTGTCTGTGTAAACGAGTTTGGGTTTTGCAGTGGCCATTTGTTTATTAAATATTGTGATGAATCCAATGGAGTCAACCATTCCCCGGGGGTAACCACCTCCCATGTGGTGAGGGGACAGTAGCCGCTACCTAATCCTGAGAGATAGTGTGGCTTCATTGGATGTGACATAGTACCCTCCCTCCCCCCATTTGCCCATGAGGATAATCTCCCCATACCCAAGACCCTTATGGCCTATTGTTATTCATCTACACCTCTCCCAGTGTAAAGCAGGGAAAACCTCACACAACAGCAAATGAGCCATACTGCCAACTTTGATCTGTCTGGTAGAAGTTACAAGACCACTTTCTCCAGGTCCATTCTTTAATCATCCAACAACACTTTTCCATTTAAGGTTATTGAAAGTGATTTTTCAAACTTTAGAAAGTCAAAAGTGACTGCTTGTCCCAGAATACTTCAAGTACTGCGATGCAGAATAAAGAGTAATACAAAGCAGGAGAAAACACAGGCCTACCAAGTGCTCTAGTCATTCCCCTCGAATGCCTGCATCCGGGAAATGTAAAGGACGGAAACAAGATGCAAGAGGCTACTACAGCTGTTGGTGAGATGTCATCTCACCATGAGGCTCGAGGAACAGGGAAGCTGAAGCTGGCATGGTGGAGCATGGCGGCTCACTAGCAGAGAAGAGGGGAGACGCTGACCAAGCGGGTCATATGCCGGGATGCTATGAGAGAGACTCCTGAGCGTTCACCAACCGCTGCAATCAACCCGTTGCTTACCGGAGCGAGAGGCAAAGCAGGCACACAGAAGAGGCGCCATGATAAAGCAAACAGGAAACAGCCACGAAGGGAGCGCAAGTGGCGTACCTCCACCAATCAACCGCAAAAGGGCCAGAAAACACCCTGAAGAGTCGGTGAGTCAGCCCAAAGATAGTGGAGACCCAGGGGCATTTCAGCAACCTTGCTTGATACCAAAAGTGAGAGCTAATTTTAAAAAGGGGGAAGAGAAGTAAAACCCTTATCAGAAGGTGAATGCATGGACTGTAAATACACTGGAACACCAAAACAAAAC
The DNA here is from genome assembly GCF_040938575.1 of Ambystoma mexicanum. Taxonomy (NCBI): domain Eukaryota; kingdom Metazoa; phylum Chordata; class Amphibia; order Caudata; family Ambystomatidae; genus Ambystoma; species Ambystoma mexicanum. The sequence continues at coordinate 96,481,425 of NC_090936.1, read as the reverse complement.
ATCAAGAGGATGCGTTATCCAAATAAGTGAATCTACAGTTGTGGAAATGGTTGGAAACCCTGTGTGAGTGCAATGAGCCCTAGCTGGAGAAAACACAAATACAAGTTGTCCAAGAAGTCCTGGCAAAGTGTAACTGGCAATTGCACATGTGCAAAATCAAGATGCCCTGGCAGGAAAACATACCACGCAAGTTGAAAGTGTGCAAGAACAAGAGGTCCTGGTCGGAAAGTACACCATGCAACTTACAAGTGTGTAAAGAAAAGAAGCCCTGGCAGAAAATATACCAGGAAATTGCAAGTATGCAAGAACAAGTAGTCCTGACAGGAAAGTATACCAGGCAAAAGCAAGAGTGTGGGAATCCGAGAAGGCCTGGCAGAAGAGTACATCAGGCCATCGCAAGTGTGTAACTGCCAAAAAGCCATGGCATGAGTATACCAGGCAATTATAAATGTTTAGCAAGAGGCCCCATGGCATGAGAGTATACCAGGCAATTGCAGATGTATAGGAAACCACTTCAAATATTAGAACTATTAAATGTATCAAGAAAACAACAAGCCTTAATGAAAAGGATCACAAAGCTGGGAAGGGCCAAGTAAGACACAAGGAACAATCATATTTGAAGAAGAGAAATCCATGGGAAGGGAACCCCGATGTGGACCAAGAATTCTTCCAAGATAAGGAACTTTTGGTGTTTAACTGCTTCTTCTTTTGATGAACGCTTTTGCAAGAGCTTCAAAAGGTTAAAGACATGTTCCCCTTTTCACCTTTATAATTTAGTTTTAGTGTGAGGGTTGGAATAGAACTTTTGGATACAAAGACAGTTTGATTTTGACATCCGGACACATACCGTTACTTTGTTTTGGTTTAGGTAGGGAAATTCCTTTTAGAAAAGGGCAGAGGCCTTTTTCCAACCCTTTTATTTTTACAATGAAAGTCTTTAACCAAAAACATGGCTAATTTGTGTCCTAGTTCCATTCCCGACGCCTCACAATATTTACATAGAATAGGGAGAAGAGGGGGAGCAGGAGGAATTTTTTTTTAAAGTAGTTAAGGTTATCTGGAAAAGGTGTGGTCTATAAATGCTGGTAAAGCTACGTTTTCACGAACCATCACAAAATAAACCAAATATAAAAACAAACATTACTGAAACCGGAACTCAGTTTCTTTATTGGTGTGGATGTGTTGTATTGTTGTATAGCTTTTATGTCCTTGTTTGTATGGTTTTGTCTGGTAGGATTGAGTGTTGCTGTAATCAAGTGATTTACAGTTGTGGGTGTACAGTTTGAGTTAATGTTATGAGGTGTATATTTTTATCTATTACAATTAGTAATTTTGGGTTGTTTTATGAATGATTGTATGTTCAATGTAATTCTGTTGTTGGTGTACTTTTGTAAAGATATACCTATGGGCTGATGTTACTTGTCATTTGTAAGAGCGAGTTAAAGCTCCAGTAATGGTTTTCGTTTAGGCTATGCCCAGTTTTAATGTTGATTGTATTTTATACCTTGTATCCAATTGTATGTGAACCCTTAACATTGGCAATCCCATAGTTCATAGACTAACTTTTTTTATAGATGTTAACTAACTTTTTAAGAAACCACCACCCCAACCAAAATGAGTTCCTAGTTTATAAATTAATGTAGTAACATTGTGGTAATTAGGTTGTAAAGTTTGCTTGTAGTCCCAAGTTTGTAATTGCAAACATATTGTTTTCCTCAGTTAATTGATCTATAGAGATGGATGAGGTTGATATAGTATTAGTTTACATTCTAACCGATAAAGGTACTCATTTCAAATTTTGAGGATTTTTGTTTGGATGAGTGTGCCGATTGCTCTGAAAGTATACCAGAGTAATACGATATGGAAAATGATGGTTTCTGTTAAATTATCGTTATCATCAAGTGTGCTTATGGTAGGTTATTCCTTCTGAACACCTGACATGGTCTTTAGTGTGTAGATTTGACAGCACATGGTTGGGTTAATGTGTTCGAACTACTGACTTTTTTTAAACTGCATGCTTATTCCCTTTACTTTTTTGTAGCTTGCATTTGTGAAAGTAGTATTGTTTTCCCATTTGTAATGTGTTCAATTGTATTTTTCATGTGTGAGGTTTTATATGAAGGCTTTGGAATTTACTTAAAACGGTGTGTACTGGAGTTTGGGCTTTAAGCAGGTGAGTAGTGTTGTATGGGTTGGATGTTAATTTAGAAATGCTGACTTATCTACAAGTCTTGTTGATTTGATTGAGTAATGGTTAGGTGCATTTATTCAGGGTTGTATTTAATCTACTGAATCTGTAAATGTGTTCAGGTGTAGATGTATTGGTAGATCTATGCTTTAGGGTCATTGTGTCATTGCTTTCGCTGATTTGTATTGTGTAGCTGGCATCGGTTTCTGCCCTTTTGCAGTGAGAATGATAATATTTTGTCACAGATTTTTATTTTGTAATCGGTTATATGTTTTGTGTTGTACCACTTGGTTTTACTATGCTGATTTTCTTGCAGCTTTTGTGTGTGTTTTAGGAGAACAGAGTCGGAATTGACATCGGCATTGGCTTCAGGGGGTATGACTCATTGTTATGCCCAGTGGAACATGTGACAGTTTAGAATAAGGTGAGTGACTGGGATCTATGAGCAAGTGCAACGTTGTTTTTACTATGTTTGGTAAGGTAATTTGTTGGCATGTGTATGGATGTATGTATAAGGTGTTTGTAAAGCACAAAACAAAGGCCTGGGGGCATCAAGTTGCTAAGGGCAGAGAAACCAGCAGGCAGCTAGAGCAGAGCCATTAAAATAAATATGTTTTTAGGTCCCTGTGTAACTGAATGTAGTCAAAGTCTCACATAGCGACCCGGAGAGAGCATTCGACAGGGAAGGAGCCAAACAAAGAGAAAGAGCACCCCCCACCCCCTGGCGGGCTCTCTGATAAGAGGAAGAGCGAAGGGTCCTTGTGGGCTGATTTCAGGACAGCTGGTACTGCAAATATTCTGCCCCAGCCTTATGCATTGCCCGATGAGTCCTGCCCAAAGCCTTAAATTGGATCAGAAAGTTGACTGGAAGCCAGTGAAGCTGAGATAGCATGGTCTGGTTTGAAGAGAGGCACGGAGCATCAAGCGCGAATTGTGCTGCCGCGTTCTGCAGGACTTGCAGACACTGGATTTTGAATGCAGGTTGTCCTAAGTATATCCTGTTACAGTAGTCCAGCGACCCCAGAATGGAGGCAGTGACTACTTGCCTTCTGCAGTCCGAGGGAAGGAAAGGGAGAATCTTAATGTAGCAAACTCAGCAGCACTAGCCCTAAGCTCTTGACTGAGCAGGTCCGAGTGGGGCATGGCCCTAAAGAGCCTGGCCAGAATTACTGCCTCCAGTTGGAATTCTGGCCGTTGTCCGCCATCCACTTCCTTATTTCTAAAAGGCATGTTTTCAGTTTACCTGGCAGATCCAGCATTGGTGAGCCAAGACGAAACACCAACTGCGCGTCATCCGTGTAGGTATACAAATGCACCCTGTGATGAGCAATACAATCAGCCGGGGGTGAAGGTATACAATGAGGAAAAGAGGGGGGGAGAGAGAAGACCCCAGTGGGACCTCACAGGAGAGGGTGGTTGGGGCAGAGTGACAGGGGCGTAGGGACACGGATTGCATGCAGTTAGATAAAAAGGAAGAAAACCATGCAAGAGGAGTTCCGGAAATGCTGGCCAGCTCTAGTCATTGCAAAATAATAAAGTGATCAACTGTATCAAAGGCCGCAGAGAGGTCTAGAAGAATCAACACCACAACCTCTCCGTGGTCCAGAAGCAGCGCAACGTCATCAAGCAGGAAGACCATCACTGAGTCCGTGCCCATCCTGGAAGGGGTGCAAGAGTTTGTTCACTTCCAGGAAACTCGAGACCGGAGGTGTAATGCCAAGTCTCCATAAGTTTCATTATCACTGGTAAAAGCAAGAGATGGATCTAGATTCGGCTTCTTTAAGAGAGGAGCAATCAATGCATGTTTCAGTGAACATGGAATCACACCAGATTAGGAGTGCTGGAGAGCAGCTGTAAACACTGGTATGATGGCCCGAGGGAATCTCTTAAGGATATGGAGAAGAATGAGATCAGCAGGGGTGTGCATTTTATTTTTATTCTGACATTTCTCTCCTCATTAAATCACGGTTTACATATTTTGTTTTTAGCATATATTTCTTTTAGCCATTCGCACATAACTGAGAAATGATTATGCAGATGTCTGCTGGCCTGACTGTTGAATCAACATGAACAATTATTTATTCATACAAACTACTCCTCACTAAAATGGCTTCTCTTACTGACTCACGTTTTGCTACATAAATTCAAGGCACTATGGACTTTATTCTTATATGTATATATCATTATCCAATCACATCAATTCATGGTTCCATTACAAATATTGCCCATCCCATGATTACATGTACAATGTTTAGAATATTGCCCACTGACATTATTTAATGTTTAATCAGATATTCTGAAGTAAGGAATTTTATTTATTGTATAAAATTAGGCAAAACACATTTACATAGCCCAATCCAAACACAAGTGCTTCAATTAATTTCATATAAAAAGTAGTAATAAAAGTAGAGCATCATTATACAAGAAGTCAACATTAATAAAACAATTCATCCAAGATCTCTATCGGCGTCATAAAAATGTGTTGGGTAATAGATTTAGGTTTCTATTCATACATCTGTCTCCAAGTGATGTTGAGGTTAAAAAAGGGCAATCATATCATTATCTACATAGTGTTGAGGTGGGCATGGAGTCTAGACTTGCACATTCGACCATTAGGTGTTTTGCAGACTCAATTGTGGCCTCACCACCAAGTCTGCACAGTCTTTCCTACCGAGGAATTTTGGGCCAGGGACCAACTATGTAAGGATTCTGCTAAATGAAATATTATTTTGAGCTATTTCAGAGCCATGTAGTGAGTGGGAAAAGAGTATATATATACACACTATTACATTAGTGCAATGCTGAATGCGTGCTATGTAGAGACCACAATTTGTGTTACACGGCAAGTTGACAATTGCACACTCGCAGGCTTCCAGCTTCCATAGTTCTTTTAACATTGCTTTTAAAGTGAGGAAAGGAATAACTAAATGCCCCATTTGGGAGTCGAGGTGACCAGCGAGCCGCATTTTTATAGACCTTGTCAAGGAAGCAATTGCCCAATAGAGAAGCTAGGTGGTCATGGGTCAGTGGCAATACAGACCTCAAGGTTCCAGGGATGTAGAGTGCTGATATTTCCAGTGTAACAGTATGAGCTTTTTGTTCAATACAGACTCCAAACTACAGACCCCAAATTCCATAATAGTCAGCAGAGGTCGAGCCGGGCAGATTAGTGATTTCAGACCTTTTCTTTCCAGTAATGCAAGGTCATGGCTCTGGTTGCTTGCCCACATTTCTGCTCTGTGTGTGATGCTAGGAAGTACTTTTGCTTGGTAGCTCTTGAGGAGCTTCAGTGCTTCCACCATGTTTATGTGAGAACTCTTTAAAGTTGGTGGCTGGCTTTTGAGTGAACAAATCTAACTGTGGTGGCCAGGCAAGTGTGTCATCTACTGTGATGCCTAAATATTTGTAATTGGAAACGTTAGGTTGTTCAGCTACCAAGTGTACGGTTTGAATGTATTACGGCCAGGAGAAAAAGCCATCATTTTAGATTTGTGAGTGTTAATCTTTGAGTCCTTTTGGGGTATAGTCCATTAGGACTAAGTCATCTGCGTACCATACCTAGGCTATACTATTAATCCCGAGCTTGGGAGGAAAGGTACGGTCAGACGTCAATGCAGTATGTAGGTCAGCCAGGTACAGGTTAAATAAGGTAGGAGCCAAGATACAACCCTGTATACTCCTTTATGGGTTGGAATCCAATCAGTGACCCGTCCAGTGTGTTCCAAAGGAACTTTAACATTGGTCTTGGTGTGCAAGTGAATGATCATGGTTAGTTGCCCAGGTGGAACTGTTTGCTTTTGTATGTTCCAGGCGGCTTCAACTCTAGTAACTAAGGCAAGGATGTCGTGAACAGTACTTGCATTTTTTCTAAGAACCAGTTTGGTTTAACGAAATAATGGCGCTATCAATCCAAGATGCAAGTTAGTTAAAGAGTACTTTTGTAAGAATTTAGCCGGTGCATCAAGCATTGCAAAAATTGTGTAAGTTCCTGGATCGGATTCAGTACCTTTTTTGTGCACATGGACGAGGATATTGTGAGCACAGAAAGATGCAATGAATTACTATAACTGATAGTATGAAATAGGAGATGCAATGCCTCAGCCCAAAGATGAGAATTAATTTTTAATAGTGCATTACAGGACCCATTTGGGCCTGGTGCTCTGAGAGTTCATACTTTTAATTACCTTTTTTAGTAGATAGAAGTGTACAAGGCCATCTGTTCTTAGGAGAGTACAAGGGGGGGGCCTTCTGATTAACACACAGCTATCGTATTAACAATATGATTGGTCCAGTCCTCTTTGGAAGCACCATTTACTAAGGACAGTGTATGCCTGGAGCTAATTAAGATACTACAAAATGTTCACTGATTTCCCCCCCCCTTGATAGCACAGTTGGCCAATGACAGCCATAGTTCTCTGTTTTTTGTCTGAAATGAGATCCAAGCCGGTTTTGCTAGGTAGACTTTATAGTTTTGACTAATTTGGTGATTGGTTTCCTTCCTGTAGTTGTATCATGTTTTTTGTGATCAACTCTTAACTGTCGTTTGGCCAATGGTATAGCCTTATCAGATCTTCAACCTGGATATCAATTTCGATTGTCGCTTTTGGTTTTTCTATTCACTCGAGTCGTTATGTGTAATATAGCGGTATCATTTTATTTCTATAATATGCGAGAGAAAAGTCACTGTACAAAAAAGGAAGCTATTTTTTTAAATGTTTGGGACTAACTGAGAAGTGTGACAGATTCAGGGACCTGACCCTGTCAAGGGGGTTGGGTCCCCTCTCAACCTGGAGCAGGAGGCCTACCAGGGTGTTTTTTCAGAGCCAATCCTGCCCCACAGGTGGGGTGAGTATTTGGGAGGCCCAGCCACTGTTCTTTGTATATGTACCTTGCTGGAATTACAAAGTACCGCTTTTGCTTGCCCTATAGCTGCCACACATCATGCTGGCTAGCGTTTTCTCTCTTGCCTCTCGCGACCGCAGAGACCAGGATTCCTGGCGGCAGAGGCCAGATCACAGTTCACTGGAGAGATACTGCATCGAACAGAATAGTCACAATATAGACCAGAAATCCAGACGCTTCTTTAACAGAGAATAAGAATTCTGAAATTGACTTTCTAGGCGCCCATCATTGCAGAATGCTAGAGGACCTGTATTCAAGGAGCGGGAAGAAGGCAGAGGAGCAGAAAGAGGGAAGAGTGGAGAGTGGAGAGGAGCGAGAAACATAAGGTGTCAACCAGAGGGCAAACGCCAAGACACCAGCAGCCTGTAGGTAAAGATTATTTTGGTTTCTACTGCATGTTCTGTTCACTTTCTCACCTAAGCAGTTCTTCCTAAAAGCAGCTGAACTGCATACACCATGGATTGTATAAATATTCTGCTCTGTGCACAATGCCATACATTATTTCAGTCAAGACCTTGTTGGGACACCTCTACAGTTGACTTTTACAAAATGGCAGAACAAGGTGCAGTTAAAAAAGCAGAGGCACTGAAATTGCTGTAACAAAAAGGTATTTCTGTCAATGTCTCTGCTAACAATTGTTTTCATTTAGCCAACTAGACCCTCTTCTGTGTCTCTGTAACACACTTACTTGCTCTTAGATCTCAACTTCACTGGAATTGCAATTGTACTTTGTGGTTGACATGAACAAGAAGGACTGGACGTAGTTATGCTCGACACAACAAGCCACATTTTAGGTGACATCAGAATGATCGGTAAGGGCGATTTGAATTTTGACAAATAAAATTGCAGACATTGGAGAAAATGTCACACAAGCTCATTAAAGTAACTCAAAATTAATAATATACAGCAAGCATTAAAACCCACATTAATAATTTAAGACTTACACAACTGCATTGACACCTCGGCAGTAGCGCTCCCACATGCTTCTAAACCGTGGCTGCCCTCCAATGTCCCACACCTAAATACGAAAAAGACATTTTGAACAATTGGTTGATTATAAATCACATCTGAATCACCAATGGAGCAAATGGCTTAACTGGTGGGAGACTTATTTTCTGTCGAATATCATTTTTACCAGTTTTATAAATGAAACATTGCATCACAGGCTGCTCTTTAACGTTGTTAGCTTCACAGAAAATATTACTTTGCTGTATATGTAGAAAGTTGATCACAGCTTGAAAGGGAAAAAAAGTGTTGCCAAGTTACTGAGGTCATCCTTTTTGTGCACGGCCCAATTAATACAAACAGCTCCTTTATGAAGGACAGAACCAACCGGTGGCTCTGGGAGCTTTTATCTCAGAGACATTACTATTAAGGTGTGGAGTTCCACAGGGTTCTTCAATCTCTCCACTGATCTTTAATCTGTATATTCACGCGGTACTTAACATCTTGAGGGCGCATGGATTGAGGTTTCACTCCTATGCCAACAACACCCAAATCGATATCGAGACAAAGGACATTGAAGGCGGATTAGAGAAGATTAATCAATGCATGGGTGAGATTTAGAGCTGAATGCAGCGAATACAGAGGTTGTACTGTTTGGGCCAGAAGGAAAAATGACAGTGGAAAGACAAATGAACCCCCTCCCCCGTCCCCCACGCCCCCCTTGTTGTTAGGTGAGGAACTCCAGTATTCCAAGAAAGTTAAAAACCTTGGGTGTATGTGGCAAGAAAACATGGGCAGTGAAGCCCAGGTGGGGGCCAAGGTAAAGGCCGTGTACAATGTTCTGCCATTTATTCCGATGGAAGATCATGCAATAGTGGTGGGGGCTATGACCAAACCGCATCTTTACTATTGTAATAGTCGGATGGCGGGAATTCCAACAAATCATGTTATCAGACTACAGAGAGCCCAGAATGCAGCAATTAGGCTGATTGGACATTGGAGGAAAAGGGACCATGTCTCAACCTTACGCAGATCCTTACATTGGTTAACAGTGGAAGACCGAATTAAATTTAAAGTGGCCTGTCTGATGTACAGATGCCCTAATGGACTTGCCTCAGACTACCTCACCCCCAGGGTGAGTCGATACTATCCAACAAGAGATCTCCGCTCTCGAGATAAATTGTTAATGTGTGTACCTCAGTCCAAACCGGCATCTAGGAGGGACAGGAGATTTGGCGTTTTTGGTCCCAAATTATGGAATCAGCTCCCACTGGAAATCCGAGCATGCCAGACCTTGGCACTGTTCAGAAGGCTGTTAAAAACGTTCCTGTTCAAATAGGTAATTAAGTCAGAGATTGTACACAGTATTTACACATGTTATGTTTGTCGATAGTTATCTGCGCCAGAATCCAGAATCCAGAATCCAGAATCCAGAATCCAGTTTAGTCTGTTTGGTGCGCGTTAGAAATCCTCAAAAACTAAACAATGAAACCTCCTATATTCCAATCTGACACAGCTTTTGCTTGAGGTCAATTTGAAGAAAAAAATAGCCACTCATTTTTTAAAAAATATATTTGTTTATTTGTTTATTGGCTAAAAATATTTAACCTTAACAATTCATGTTAGGGAGAATTCTCTGTAAAAGCTAATTTCCCAAACGTACTGAGTCCCCCAGCAGCTTTGCTGGATTTTTGGGGTTTATTTTTTTCTCCTGCTAAGAGGGAGACTCAGGATTTGAGGTGTTCATTTGACTTTGCATGTGTTTCATTGGCTATGGGGTCCTTTAGCCCAAAGGGCTTCATGTGTTTTTGGTATGTGGGTTACACAGCACCCTCCGTGCAGTAACCCAGGGGTGTCGTAGCGACTCCCAAATAGACTCCATACCCTGGGACTGACTACTGTCTCCCAGGACCTGTAAAGTCACCATTGGCTTTACTAGTCTTAAATTGTGAACAGAACCAGTACAAACCATCATATTGTGGACGTACTGGTCGGGGCAATTCGATTGCCCCGGGGTCTGTTGTTCGAGGGGGCACTGTCCAGTCCCCCCCGACCTAGTTTTGGCTGGTGGCAGTGGATACTACTTTTTATATTCGGCCACGAATATATTCCTATGGGATTTTCCCATTGTTCGAGGCTACCACTTTTTAATATAGCCTCGAACATAACGCCGGTTTATTAAATTAATATAAATTCACCGGTTGGTATTTTTTGCCAAAACTCGGTTCCAAAATGGTGTTTGTGTTTGCTTCTGTGACTCCAACCCAAGTCGAGCCCTTTGTTCCACGTTTTGGCGGGCTTCTCCACAGAAGCCTCCAAAAGTGGTGCCACTGTCTGGGTACCACGGGGGGGGGGGCGGGAGGGGGTTTAGGCACCCTGGACTGAGTTGCCTTGGCAACTCAAGTCGCACTCTGTTGTGATTGTGTTGTGACACCTAGGACTGATGAATGGGGGTTTTCTGCATAAAAGCAGGGCTTTGGGGACTGGAACCTCACACGTCGCCACAGGACCTAAAGAATCCGAGGAGGGAGAAGCTGAGCCGACCTGCAACGACACCACCGGTGGAGCCCTGCTGAACTGTCTCACCACTTTTCCCGACGACAGAGGAGATCTCCAGTCCGGAAAGTCTTCTTCCTTTGACTGGTGGGGATAACCAGTTTGCCCGGCTTTTCGCCTTCCTGGACCATCTCGTGGCAGCCTTGCCTGTACCAAGCACCCCGGCAACCGGAATAACACGGTTTACCACTACCGCGAAGAAAAGGGTAGTACCTTGTAACCGGAAAACTCTGCGGCTGGTTTCTTCCCTGGCAGTGCAACGACCTTCATCTTTCCTCCACGTCGAGACCTCTTCTTTCTCTGGACGAAACACCGACTTGCACCCGCTGCCAGGAACAACTGCCCCCGCTGGAGCGTTCTTCCCATTTCAGGTACTGTGTCCCCCTGGCTTCCCTTGTGACAGATCGTTCGGGGCGACAGTAAACCCTCGACCTTCTAACCTGGGTTAACCTGGGGCCTGTTAACTAACTTTTCCTGACTTGATCTCAATCTTTGGTGAACTATCTACAAAGACTCTTTGGGCATAACCCCACTGTGTGATCCTGGACACATTTCGCTTGCTCTCTCCAAAAGTGGGCCTGGCATTTGAACTTCCTTGCTCTCCAGTAGACTTTGCCTAACCTGCCTCACTGTGGTTCTTCTAAAAGTATTGAAATTGTGTGCTTTCATAACTCTGCCTTTTCCCTCCCTTTTTTTTATAACTTATTAGAGTGCCATCTTAGGTTAAGCGCTCACCTCTTTCTGAAAATAAGTGGTGTTTCTCACTAAGACTTGTCTAATAAGTAATCAGGGTCGTATATCTATAATAGTGACTGTGTGCTGAATTTACTTACCTCTTTTTGTGCTAGTGTAATTTACAAGGGTGTCTTTAAATAAATAATTATATACTTTTACACCAAAGCTCTGGTCAGTGTTTGCGTGTGCTACTGTATCTCTGTACCTATTGTGTATACTCTATATACTGCCTAACTCATCTTGAGAGAAGTCTGACTGCTCAGCCACAGCTATCAGGTAAATCTGGGTGGTACAGACTGCTACCAATTGGGTTTACTGCCAACCACCTGTAGTCCTAAATCTTTTGCAGTGGTCCCCAAGGGAACGGCACAGCTTTCTGCCTAACAATTCGTAATAAAACAATTTTGAAATTATGAGAAAAAAAAGAAATATCATATAAAGTCTAAAAAAGAATTGATAAAAAAAAAATACATTCATTGCATCATTTTTCAATTGAAATGTTCGAGGCCGGCAGCGCTGTCGAGCAGCCAAGGGAGTGGAGGTCAGAGAGCTCCGGCCCCGGCAAAATCCTTGAACAAAGTTCCTTTTGTTGTCAGATTTGCAACCACACAATTCCACCTCCAGAGTGAGCTCATGCCCCAATGTGATCCTGGTTCCAGTCTAGTTCCAATTGGTGAACTGTGGAGCGAGAGTGGACCGCATGCATATTCTGCGGCACCATGGCCCGAGCGACACCGGCAGACATCTAGGGTACTGGAGAGGAAAGAACCCAAAGCCGTGGCAACGCCGGATAGAAAATATAAAAGCCACAAACCTGCAACCCGCTCTTGTCTGAGACGAGACAGCAGGAGCCCCAAACGGATTTCGGAGGAGGGCCAGGACCATTCCTAATTTGGTGGACCAGTGGATACCACCGGACGGCTAGAGAACCAGACGCACCTGAAATGAGTTGAGCTGGGGGAAGCCCAGGTGCTCCGGACAACGCTGTGGGTGCGCTCGTGGCTGCTCCTCAGCTGGCCACCCAATCACTGCTGTGCCCCCCCCCCCCCACCTGACGGCTGGATAGCCTGCCGGAACACAATAAGGCGGCACGCCCCTGGCCATGCAGTGACTCCACACGGTGTTCCTTACCAAGGCTGTATCGCTTCGCCTGGAGCGGCTTATGACTCCGATCCACTCCAGGGGGGAGATTTGATCCTATATTGCCTCTGATGCTTGTTGATCTGGTGATGCCGGCCAACAGGAGAAGAGACTGTAACCCCATGGACCGTTCAGGTGGGGGGGGGGGGGAGATGACCTGCCCCAACACAGCTACCCCGTGAATATTGGCACAACATGGTGGAACCAGGTCACCCCAAGAAACGTTAGATGAGCATTGCCATGTGAGAGTGGAGCCCGGGGTGGAGCTCTCACTACAGCAGCAGCCTTTTTTTTTTCTTTCCGGGAAGTGAGTCATCCAAACCTGCAGACATCATAGTAACCCCCCCCCCATTATATCCTATTGCTGGCTGAATACCTATCTGGGGTAACCTACGACTGTGTACACCGGGCTGCTGTGCGGGAGGTACCATGCGGGGGGTGCCACATCGCCGCCAGTTTGCTGCGGACGGAGTGGCGTATCACAACCTCTCACTGGATGGGGCGCCATGATCTTCATATCCAGAGACAGCCATCAACAAGATAAATACTGGGTCAGACAAGTCATCCAGTATCTGTAGGTGAAGTACTGTGTCTGTCACACTACCTGGATCATAGCAATCCTGTAATTAACCCACCCTTGGGCACAATAACAGACCTGCCCGATTATTACCAGCTGGGCAACTCAAAGTTGATCAACCCTGGCTTAAACCGTAGGCATCCTATTACGTACTTCAGCGCCAACATCCTTTACCCAAGCATCACATAACCCTCCCCCCTTTCGCCCATCTGATGGAAGATGCATGACATTGACCTTGAAATAACCAACATTGAGCTGGTTAACCGCTTCATCAGCCCCTACAGTCCATTGGGGGTAGACGTGAGCCCAGTCCATACGGCTCCCAACCGCAGGCTATCCTGGAATAACTGATCTGCGTGTTTAGACATATTGAATTGACGAAAAGGGATACAGCCAGGACCAGTGCATTACAAACCCAGCACAACAACGCAAAATCCATCAGCTCGGGGCAGCAGCAGACGGCACTGTGCCACACTCAGAGGTTCTGCGAGGTGACCTATACTAATCCACGAAGCAACTGATAGATCATGTCCATTAACGTAAAACTTGATGACATTATGGCAAAGATTGGGTCCTTGAAATCCAAGCTTGAGAAGGAGACCACCCAAATTAATGAGGCTGAAAATAGAATCGGAGGTGTGGAAGATATGGTGGGACGACTTGACCGAGACATCACTGAATTAAGATCTGAATTCACCAAAATACGTGGCAAGTGCGATGACTTTGAGTCACGCTCGAGACAAACCATACGTATTGTTGGAATACCCAAAGCGGCATGCACAAAGGCGGCCCCTGCCGAAGACAGATCAGCCCCCAGCTTGTTTCTTTGAAAAACGACTGACCCTGAGGGAGTTAGAAGAAAAGGAGCGAAGGGCTCTAGGGGAGAGGTATTTACGTAGGGATAGTTGAAGGTATTTTGGACCCAGGCCCCAGAAAGCCTTGTGGACAATACACAGGGTTTTAAATTTAATGCTTGCATCCACTGAGAGCCAATGAAGGGATTTCAGAGCTGGAGAGATACGATCCCAGGGCTTGAGGCCAAGGACAAGTCTCGTAGTCCTGTTCTGGATTAGTTGTAAAGGGCAGAGAGTGGAGGCAGGTAGATTTAGAAAAAGGCTGTTACAATAGTCCAACCTAGAGAGAACCAGAGCTTGGGGGACAGTGAGCTTCTATGGGAAAGAGTGGAAAGTCAGAGTACCTATAAGGAGGTGCAGTTGGACGTTGACTTTTTAGAGACGTCATATGTGTGCCGAGAATGAAAGTGTGGAGTCAAAGAGGATCCCAAGATTCTTAACCTCGCAGGTAGGGGTAGGACGTCTTCCTCCTAGTCTTCCTCAAAAATGGACCCAAAGGATTTGAAGCAATCAGTCTTCGACTGGAGGTTGAAGCGCAAAGTTGGCTCGGAGGTCGACAAAGGGCCAATTCCTTTGAGGAAGAAGTCTGACGCTTTTGGCTTCAATGTTCTCTCACTGGTCGATACTACTCGAGGTGACATCCCGGAGATGTTCAGACTAGGGTTTTTGGGCACGCAAGTCAAAGCCTTACTCGATTCTCTGCCGGTTTTGGAAGATGCAGTGGGATCAATATCTTTATTATGATGAAATATCTTTATCTGCTCTTTTGAGGGACCAGGAGGAGCTGCTTTTGAGAAAACTTCCATCATTTATTTTCCTGAACTTTTCCCATTCAGCTGCTTGGGCAGTCTTTTGGAAAAACATCTATGATGCTCGTCAGGCAAGGAGTCTGAACATGACGAACAATAGCAAAGAAAGGACGGGAATCGCTCCTGGATCTCGATTGCTTGGAATGCTTAAAGTGTTTTTTTGGGCCTTTTTGGAAAAAACATTTTTCCGGTGGAACCTCTACCTTCTGAATATTTTCTTTTCGAAGGTGTGGAAGAGGAAGACTTGGAAACAGCCCAACCCATGGTGAGCTTCAGCATTCTCTCTCTTCCAGGCCTTAGTGGTCATCGATTGGCAGGAGACGCATTCAATGTCTTTGTGTTCTTCATCAAGGGACCAGACACAAATCCTGTGCGGATTAGTGATCGGCATCTTCAAGTCAAAGTCTGCACATCTCTTAAAGCCTGTTTGCGGTGTAGACGTGAAAAATCCCAAAAGGGAAATTACAACATTAGTCAAAGAGGGGAATTAAAACAGTCAAAGAGACGGGTCGAACTGTTCCGAGAGCGTGCTGTGCATGCAGAAAAACTGAACAGAGGCAACGGGTGTGGCGAGTGCTATTTATACCATCATCAATGTTCACGCCCAGACGTGGGAATGGTAACCATTGAGGGACATACAAGCTGCCGCACTGTGTTGCCCGCTATTGAAAATGTTTAAGACTGCATAGCAGGATACAAATATATCCAAGATGAGGAATAAGTGGAAGGACACAATCCATTAAAAACACATGGTATGCACAGGTTAGCAAGCAATATTTCCTCATGGAGTGTGTGAGAGTGGGAGGGACAGAATTGAAAACAAATTTGCTGTATTGCTTATCCCACTTTTGATCAAGCACGTTTGTTTATTTTTTTTTAGACATGTTGCGTAACAGTATGAACTTGCTCTTCGGATGAAAGACATGGTGGCCAAGGGGGGGCAGTTGCTGCCACAAGCTGAATGATGCTTGGACCGGCGGCAGTGGTGTGAGGATCCTCAGCTGGCTGGCCTGCTCTCTCACACCCCGCTCACATTGACAAAGGCTGGTCACTTCGAGCAAACCAATAACAGTCCCTTTAAATGGTCCTCCTTTCCAAGGGGTATTTGCAAAATATGCCAGCATCCCTTGGACAGGCCCGATCTCATAAATCTGTCCAAAGATAACAAGAGTGCAGTATAGAGAAGTCTTGGGAAGAGCAGGTGATTTTCCTGTGAGCTCCACAGCATAAACCTGAGAACAACAAGAACAATTCTGGACAAGTGTCTGCATGCACGAATACTTAGTATTGCCGGATTTTACCCAGGAGCGATGGAGCATTGCAGGGTGTTCAGCTCGACTGCAGCAGTCATTGCATACACACAAGCATTACGGATTTCCAAAATGGCAACCAGCCTTCATAAAGCTGTGGGCTTCCAGAGCAGAGGGAAAACCAGCCCCAAGAGAACATTCACTACCCCATCCAGTATGAAAGCCAAGTTACAACACTGTAGATAATCAAATGTGGAAAGGTCCTTAAAGAAGCAGTCAGAATGTTTAGAATGGTGTCGGAGTTGTGCGGGGATCTGGTGGGTGGTGTAGGAGCATATTGGATGCAGAAGGAGTTGAAGGACAGAAGGAGGTGTGTGGAGGTGGTGAAGGAGGAGGAGGAGAGAAAAGGAGGGCGGGAGTAGGATAGAGTTGGAAAGAAGACTGGGGCGTGAAGTAAGTGTGAAGAGATGTTTGGAGAAAGAAAGCTAGAGGGAAATAGGGTGGAGATGGGAAGAGGTGGCAATTCAGAAGAGCAAACCAAGGAGTTAAGTCAGAAGAACGATATAGAGGTGGATGAGGACAAGAAAAGAGTACAAACTAGAAAGAAGAGCAGGATAAAGTGATGGTTGACCAAGAGAAGGGAGAAGGAAGGAGAAGCATCAGTGAAAAGGAAGGAGGAAAGAAGAGAACCAATAAAGGCTTAGGAAATCAAGACAGGAACATAAGGCAAGCCATAGGCCTCATAAGAGTAAGAGAGCAGAGGATGCAGGAGCACATGAAAAGGCAAAAGAGTTGTGTAGGAGAAAGTGGCAGAAGAAAGAAAAACAGAAGCTGTAGTGAAGACTCCCTTAGGTACAAGCTTGTCACAGTTTGACGAGGGAGCAGAGAAAGGCAGGGGGGGGTGCTGGGGAATAAAAGCAGGTCCCCGAGACAGAGCAGGGGAATACATCACCCAGCCTGTAGACCACCTTCACTGGCCCGCCACTTGGGGGAAACTCAAAGGCCTTGCTTTGCAGCAGACATTCATCCATCAATCCCTCCTTCCCTCTCTCCTGCCCATACCTAACCGGAGGATGCATTGCATCCCCAGGATCAAATCAGAAGGGTCTCATGAGGAGCATAAGAGAAAACAGTACGAGAAGGAGAGGAGAAATCAGGATAAGAAACAAAGAAATTCAAAGAAGTCAGGAGAACAGGGAAGAGGTCCAGGACCCCTAGAATCCCCAGACTGAGAGATTCAGATACTTCCAGGATAGGACCTCCGACTTGGTAAGACATTTTGTTGGCACAAGAGAAGCTCATTTCTTTTATTAAAAGTAACTTTGCTTGTATAGAAGACGTTCTGTGGTGTTCCAAATGGACTTGTGTTGATTAAGCATTGCAAGTAAGCATGCATAGATCGAAGAGACCTGGAAACTTTCCAGATAGGTCAAGGGACTTTTTGTTTGTGTTCCAAATGAATTCTCAAACTCCAAGAACAAACCCCCTTAAAGCCCAAGTCACAGTCCCACCAGTGGGGACTCATCAACCAAATCCCTGAAAGCCCTCATAGAATTTGATACAAGGCAGGAATGTAAAGGGGAAGCCAGGAAAGGAGTTGTGGACTATTTCTGTAGATTATTCATTTAGTATCCAAGAGCCATCCTTGTGTGCAATATATATACACGCTTGGCTTCGCAATAGCAGAAAGAAAATCCATGTTGCAGGTTTGCATATGGCTGGCTGGCTACACACCTACACACACACCTACACACACACACCTACACACACACCGACACACACACCTACACACACACACACACACACACACCTCCTCCTCCTCCTCCTCCTCCTCCTCTCAAGTCTAGCGTGTGTAGGCTCCTCTCTCCTTTCGATTGTGGTTTCCTGAAGGCCAATGGCAATTGAAATGTCACAACGGCATACAATTTAGATACAAATTTACTTGAGAATCTTTGTGGTGTCTGAACACCACTTTTTGGAGTATTGCAAAGGAAGGTTTTACCACTGATAAAGGAAGCCTGTATCTCAAACATCTTATTCAAGTAATTTCCACCAAATAAGTGACGTTAAGCGTATTGTTTTCTTTTGCGAAAATGTGCACATGGGTCTGAAAGTTGAAGCATTAGCCTATGTATAGCTATATTTGAATCCAAATCCGAGCTGGCTAACCTATAGTTTGATGTAACCTCTTAACCATTCTTTCAGTGAAAGCTTTTACCACTGGGATCTTCCACCACGTGATTCTATGTTCTGATGTAATGTAAGCAGTCATAGTGGAGAGGAACCTTTAATGAATTGTATGCTGGCCCACTAGTAGATATTTGGCTATCCAACAGTAGCCTTGTGCACCAAAAAACACCTGTACAATTTAAGGAGTAAAGTAAAATATTTGTGCGCTTCCTCAATATGCCCATACATTTATTTTTTATTTATTGTGCATTTGGGCATTTAAGGTACTTATACATCAAGTAAATTGTGTTTCAAAGCGCCCACAGGGCAACAGGGAGTGAACATAGGAAAGAAAAACAAATTTAACAATGAAAGTTAGAGGCAGACTTGCTAGACCTTTTGAGCATTTAGCAAGTGCAAGTGCAGAGAGATAGAAGGGATGAAGAAGTGGGGGTAAGCGTTATGGGTAAGCAACTGTTCAGTGACTTGGTGAGAGTGGTCAGCTGCCAATAAATAAGTCCAGGTCTGTGGTGGCAAAGGCCAGTGGGTGCCAAAGCAAGTGCAAGTAGCGGGCGGAGGCTGAAGGCGATCGGGTGTGGGTGGCCAGGACCCAGGAGGACACATAAGCGCCCTGGTCACAAATTTCAGCAACTGTGGGGTTTAGCAGAGGAGGGAGGAAGGGAAGGAGGAGGTGAAGAGCTTGGTGACTGAAAGACCTTCGGCAATAAAACCACTAGATCTTCCAAGTGCCGTTTAGTTTGTCAACATTTTGCATCAAGTCATTCTTGTATGGGTCTCATTTCTAGTTGCACATTTAGATCTAAATGAATGATGCCATCTTACTGTGAGAAAACTGAAGGGGTCTCACCCGCTAGTCCTCAGGGATCTGTCATCTAGGTGGTCAGTACACAACCATTGCTTTTGGATCCAGTTCCTGGGGGTGGACCAGTGCGGGAGGATCATCTGGATTTTGGGGGTGGTGGGGTTCTTCAGGGAGTGGAAGTGGGACACCGGATGGTGAGACGCGGTATCCCCTTCCCTGTTAACATGTTTTCCCCCTCCTACCAGGTAGGAAATGTAGGGACTCAACCGCCCCCACACCCTTTTTCCAACACAAATACTTTCCCACGGACAACTCATTGCGAGCGGAAACGGACTAACACCCGAGCCGTATACAAGACATGTCCCAATACAATAATCGGGCAGGGTCAAGCAATTGCTGATCATGACACACACACCTGACTTCCATCACACTTCTCCACACAGATAAAAGGCGGTGCACGAAAGCACACTCTGAGCGAAGCAAAGCACACAAGATAGCAGCAGTTACAAGATGGCAGTTTAATACAAGGAGAAAGGCGGCAAGAGTGAAGAGGATTGCATGGAGGGAAGCAAACTTGACCTGTTCACTGAAAGACTGCATCTTTTAAGAGCCTTCGAGAATAGGAAACGTAAGACCTTGAATTAAAGCTTAAGAATCTGGCATTGTGTGTCAGGAGTACCCAGGGCTCTCCTGCATCAATAGTCAAGGTGGGGAGAAGCGTCTGCCGCTGTGCTACTGTCCTTGGCTCCTACAACAAAGCAACACCAGTGAAGTCAGCACAGCTGGCGAGTTGGGGAGACAGATACCAGACTGGTCTGTGTGGAAAACAAGGTGGCAAGTGGCAACATTGTATAAAGAAGAATATTAAAAAATAGCAGATGACTGAATTAACTTTCAAGCTAAAATACAATACCGTAGACAGAGTGGACCAGCATCAGGTGGGTGCTCATTCGAAAGTTTCCGTTAGGTATCCAACCGAAAGGGTGCGAAGGTTAAAAGAAAGAATCGTGAAATCAAAGTGGTCCTGCAATGGGTCAAGCCAAACCCTGTGCACATTCGAAAGTCTTCAATACTCAAAATATAATTGAGATTGGTCCGAACCCGGATGAGGGAGACCAATTGTGTTTAAGGGAACTGAGCCAGGCTGAGGGGGATCCGGGGTGAATCTCGAGTCACCCGAAAAAAAATAACCTACGAAAGTTGTGTGATAAAGTGAAAGGTAAAAGGCAGGCTCGAGCCCGGCGGAGTGAAGCCTGTGCAGAACTTAATGCTAAAAGGCTCTGAGCCCCGCTAGGAGAGTGACTCACCCGATGTGAATACTTTCTGAAGTGCACAATAACTTGTAGTTTATTTGGTTGCATCAGGCCTTTTGAGTGAAGAGACTGAGAAGCAAGGAGACTTACGCTCCAAAGGCCCTGATGCTGATGATTAAACTGTAACCTCATGCTAAAGAAGCCAGAGACTGTGCTACGCTCCAGTTAAACACCTTACCCTGTGCTGAAAACATGGGGAAGGGAGGCAAACGGCCTGAAAACCTGACATATCATTTTGAACACTTTCTTTTTTCATAACATTATTGCCTACACCATTTGCATTTAGGAGGTATGGATTGGCAATAGGCGTTTTAGTATAGACCCTTTTATTTTAACAAGACACCACTAGGACTGCGTTATTATTTGATGGTCGTAGCATGCTCCCATCTGTAGATGGAGGTTTAGATAATCACACCCTTTTTGAGGTTCAATAAACACCCTGAACTGTGGTCACTTGTGTCCGTCTTCCTGTTGATGCAATGCCTTCCTTACATTACCCCAGGAATTTCTTGGTAAATGAGATCATTGGTTGAGAAGAGCAATGCTTATAAAATGTTTGTTCTTGTTGTGAGTGGTAAAACAGATGTACAGTCTTTACCGCCTTGATTTCCTGAGCTGGGATCATTCCCTCCTCCTCAAACACATTTGAGAAACCCTGAATTTCTATTTCATTCCGACCTGGCACTTAAACCTTCGATAGGGTCAGTTGCCTCATTGCACTTCTTTTATCTACGCCTGGAGACCATTGAAATGGCAGTGATGCATTGTATAACTCAACTTAACATAACGCGTATCCGCAAGAAAATGCTGCCATTTCTATCCATCAATGCCATGAAAACTCTAACCGATGCTGCAATTACTTCATGTCTGGATGTACTCCTTTAAGCATCTCCAAATTATTCAGAACTCCAAGAAATGCCTTGTGGTAGGTTAAAGAGAATCGGTGTCCTATGTTCTGAAGATAAAATAAAAAAATCCTCATTTGCTTTCGATTGCTAGCCGTATCGAATTCACGGTGCTCAGATTCATAAAGAATTGCACAATAACGTGCTATTCCTTCTCATGAAAAAAAGTTGGAGGCACACAGTCTCTCGGATCCTCTGAATGCCATATCTGAGGCACAACGATTCCAAACTTCACGTAAGTTGCAGGCACACTTACTCTGTTTCAGCACCAGCCTTTGTAAAACTCCCTCTCTGGAGATCCACAACAAAGCACTGACTATTTGCTATTTAGAAAGAGACTGAAGACCAGGCGGTTCTTGAAATGTGTAGTCAACATCATGAATATACAACGGAAGCCTCTTCCAGTGGTCATAATGCCTTGCGACCCACTGGTGTACCTTTGCTTTATAGGCTTAGCATCGCTCTCCGACATTTTTGTTACAGTATTCACTACGAAACGGACATATGTCACAGAAGAACTAATGCCAGAAAGGCTGGTATGCTTTCCTGTGAAGAATAAGGAAAATGTCGGGCCAAGTTCGGCTGTGCTCCCAGGATTTGAATTGTGTTGGTGTTATATTCCAGGTCCCCACATGGATTGTTAACCCCAACCAATGGTGTTGTATTGCAGCTATGTACTTGAAACCGAGCGGCATTGTTGCAAGTTATGAGCCGGTCATCCAGGAGTGGGTACACATGAACAGCTTTGCCTGCCTAGATGTGCTCTCACCACTGAACACATTTGCAAACACTTGTGGTGCTGATGTTAAAACACAACTACTTTAAAATTATAATAAGCACCCACCTTGAATATAGGTACTCCGTGCTTGTGCTACATTGCAATATAAAAGGAAGCATCTTTTATGGCAATTGTGGTCATAGATTCTGCCTTCTGAAGTAAGCGGATGACTTCAAGAGTCGCCATTCTGAATTTTGCAGACCACAAACTTGTTTGATGGGCTTCAGTATAAAACACATCTTAATGTCTGGTCTTCTTTTGAACTATGGAAGTACTGTGAATATACACCATAACCTCTTTCCTTCGTTGGCACCTCCTCTATGGCTCCCTTGTCCAAGTGGGCTTTTACCTTGATTAGCAACATGGTGAGAGTCTCTCGGCTTGCTCTGTCTGGCTTGGTAAGGTTGCACCGTCTCCTGTGAAACTATGTAACAGTCCCGTTTTGTTCCACGACATCCCCTTTGCAGGAAAACCGAAAAGCTTACCCCAAGTGTGGCATGGCAAGTAATCCTGGAGCCAATGGTGAGAGTTTGGGGAGGATACCTTTAAGCGCTGCCCCGTTCTCTTACCTCTCATTCCGTTTGACCGTTTTGTCCCGGGCCATACTGCTGGTGAACAGGAGGTGGTGGGACTGCTGCAATGCTTGTGCTGCAGTCCGAAAGGACTGGTGCTATCCAGGTGATGGCTTCCTCTATACCCTCTCCTAAAAGCTGGGGCACAACTTTTGACAATGGCTCCCAAGTACCTTGCTGTTTCTTTGGGGTATTTTTCCAAAGCTTCAACCACCTGGTTTTGTAAAAAGGTCCCCCCCCCCCAATCAAAGAACATATTGATTATGTTCACTTGTGTCCAAGGGTCAAAAGCAGCCACTCTGAATCCTCAGTCTGCCCAACTCCATCATTTCTGCTGGATCTAGACAACTCATTCTAATGTTGGTTGAGATGTTCCTCCTTTACAATGCTCTGTGCCGTCACTTCTAGTGTTTTTACTCGAGGACTGCATCTCCTACCCTTTAGAATAGTTATACCATTCTAACAGTGCACTGGCATTCACAATGTTCCTTGTTTGTAGCTGTAGTAGCCAATTTCCTACCCATGGCATGAATGTGCCTGCTTTATTAGGTGTCTCAGATGGTGGGTGGGAAAGGGGCTTTGTGGTGCTCGTTTATACAATTTCTCAATCCTTTAGTTCACATGTCCTATCATCGCTAGAAATCGTACCTTGTGCTCAAGCGTGTTTCATAATTGGAACGGAATACCAAATTGGTTTTAGCCAATCAAGGGCTTCTTGGAGAAAATCCATGTCCGCTTCAGGAGTTTGAATATTGTTCCTTTTAATAGCACTCCTATGACCCACTGGAATCTTGTAGAGAGCAGTGGATTGGTTTTCGTAAGTTCCTCTCTTCCCCCTTAGGTGTCCCTTCCTCTGCGTCAGTGTGTGCAAGAGAAGGCGAGAGCAGGTTCGCGAGAAGTATGCTCCTTTTTTGCACAGAAATGTCACAGCACCAGAGTCCATTTTTCCCCCGTGACACGTTTAGCTCTTGCTTAGACTCTTGCTCCACTATTAGCACAGGGTTGTTGCTGAAAGTGAAGAGTGTTTTGTATATTGTGGAAGGCATTCAAAGCCGCACATTTTTTTATGGTGTGCCTCACAGAGCTATCTTGTAAGCATTTCTTTGTTTTATGTAGATTGTGACCCCCCCCCCTTTTGGAGTACTTTTGGCAACATGCACTTTCCTTTTTTTCTTAGTGTTAATCTGTGGTCGATTATACAGACACCATGTTTATGAGCTTGATGGACTAAGGTTTTTTAGAGCTACAGTGCAACTATCTTTCAGTTTTGGATGAAAGTCTTTTTCAGTTACTGGTGTCATCCAGGAAATTCCTTTAGTCAGGACTGTCTTTTGCATGCTAATCATCTTCCCCATGCCCCTTTTAGCCACACCATGCCGGAAAACTGGTGTCAACTTGTAGGTACTGTAGATAGCCAGAGATAGGAGACAGACCAAAAGGGAATTTTATTAAGGAAAAAGTTCTCTTCTACCCCTAGCAACTAAGGTGATGAGGTTGTTCCCTATGCTAAAGAGTAAAGAAAATAATAAACTAGTGTCATCTGTATGTCTTACAAAGGTTCAGACCTTTGTCCCAAACTGGATACTCCCCATCACTAATGGCCTAAATAACAGAATGTCCATCCAAGTTAGTTAAGAGTTCACTAACTTTAGGTGTTAAGTGGCCGGACCCTGACCCCATCGAATAATTTCTTAGGAGTCCCGTCTCCTTATCTTCAGGCTCGTCCTGCTAGACAGTTCAAAAATCAGAAAAAAGGTTCTTGTGAAATCCAGTGTCCAAAACAAAAAACAGTTTGTATCTTTCACAAAGTTTGTCTCATTTTATGAAAATGTATAGTTTCAGGCTGGTATAATCTATCTGGCCCTCCAGGCCGCATAGTTCTGGATTTGGATTCATCCCTTTGTACGAAATTCTCTATTCCAGCCCCCTGTGTGTTTCTCAGCCCACCAGACCTTATGACCCTTTCATGCTGTTCACCGCTCTGTATCATTTCTGGTTCAACTCTTTGGGACTTACCAAGCCTTGTAGGTTTTAGAATGTTCACGTTAGTCACCTCTCGGTCTGTATTCTCTAGTTTCACCCCTTTAGGGTTATTCGGCCCTCCAGGACTACTAGATGGTGTTGTTTACCTCTCGCTAAGGTAATTTCTGGTTCAAACTATTTTGGGGTTTTCAGCCCTTTAGACTTTATGCTTCTTTGGTTGCATTACCCCTTCATTTGGTGTTCTCTAGATTCACCCCCTGGGGATATTTGGCCCTCCAAGATTTCCGATTC
This sequence comes from Ambystoma mexicanum, assembly GCF_040938575.1. Lineage (NCBI taxonomy): Eukaryota > Metazoa > Chordata > Amphibia > Caudata > Ambystomatidae > Ambystoma > Ambystoma mexicanum. Next base: position 96,456,635 of record NC_090936.1, on the reverse strand, counting down.
TTTGTCAGGGGTAGGCTCTCCAGGGTTTCTAAGACCCTTTGCCACCCTCCCGCCCGAGCCCGGATGCCTGTGGCTCGACTTGGTAGGTGGCTTCCTTTTACGTTTCCGGATCAAAGTTCAGTTGTTCTCATGGTAGTCTTGTGCGTCAATTCTTCCCGCCACTGGTGAGCAGTACTTCAGGGTCTGAATGGCTGGACAGTGGTGTGTGGCTGCGGTAGAAATCGCTCCCTTCCCCCTTTGTGTCGCAGCTCTGCACCTCTCGGGCTCCCCACTCACCTGGGATTGGCAGCGTTCCACAGGCTTGGGATTCTTTGCCACCATGTTCAGAGTGTGGACCTGCCCCCCTCACTGAAGGTTGGCATCCCTTCCGTCGGCTGCTCACGGAGGTTCTCGCTCTACTTGGATTAGAGTCATTTCTTACACTCCTCCCTGGAACAAGAGAGCAGACCATTAGTTCCATCCTTCAGGTAAAGCAGCCAATAACATTCGGTCAGCAACTAAGCCACAATCCTTTAAAGGGCCCTGTATGTTTTGACAATGTTCAGTTCCTACATAACTCATGAAGGTGAGGGGCTATGGATGCAAGTAGGTTGTGGTAGCCGCTTGGCTTGGGGTGTCCTTGTCCCTCAGTGAGATCTTACTTGCCCGGTCCCCTAGGGAGTCTCGTTTTCGTCGCAGTACACTGTGGGGAGGTGTGGGGGGAGAATCTCTTGTGTGGGACCAGTAAGCCTCACTGAAGAGAAACTTGCATGCCATGTTTCAATTGGTTACCCCTGGAGTCAGCATCCGGGTTAGAGAGGTTTAGGCTCCAGCTCCTCATCCTCAATTGAAGGTACTGATTGTGCTGAGACTTCAGCACCATTGGCTTCTAGGGCATAGGCTGTCCAGCATTTTTCCTTCCTCCATTTCAGTGCCTTGGTCTTAAACCGGGCATACACTAGTCTTGTAGTTGTGTTTAAGGCAGCGGTTACAGTCCGTGTTGTTGGTTATCCACAGAAAGCTAGTATTGCACGTAGTGCAGAATTTAAAGTAAAACCCTTCTCATGAAGAGGGTGCACTGAAAACATGATTTTCAACATTTGGATTGCTCCTTCTGACAGAGCATGCCCTCAGCTTTGTCACTGTGAACACCCCCTTATAACAGCTCCACGGCTGTTGAATTGTCGCCCTTTCTCCATTCGTCACTCCATGACTAAACCAATCGCTTGATAAACAATGCCTACTCTGGGTCAACCACCAGAAACAGAAGCAAGAATACAGGGGCTCAATGTGATATTTACTATCTGCACATATGTTTGCCTGTGGTGGCCCTAAACATACCTTGCCTCCTCCACCAAGTTGCACTTCACCTTTTGTAAAGCAGCTGCCAAATTAATGCTCTGCTCTTTGCCAATGCATCTGAGTAAAACACCTGCCCTTACCCTTAGAATAATTTGGATATAACATATGCAGAGGTACAGTCCTATATTGCCCAAATGTTTCCCAAAAAAGAAATAAATAAACGCTGGGTTTGTGGTCAAAGTTACTCTTGAAGAAAGGTTGTCAAAAAAGGAAAGGAAAAAAAATAAACCCTCGTTAATCTTCGTATCCTTGGCAGGTCACTGGCGTGAGGCACAGTTCTGGCCAAAGCAGGGGATGGATGAGAAGGAGATTTTGAAAACTAGCAGAAGAACAGGGGTGTTGGGGTAAAAGGAAAACTAAGAAAAATACAGCTATTGTACCCATAGTTCATACTATAGTCTCCCTTTCTCTATAGTCATGGGACATGCCGTCCCTCAGTGCATGTACCTGAACATTGTGTGAAGCAGCCCTTAATTATACAAACATAAAATGTGCCACAGGGCCTGTGTGTGACAATAGGCCAGCAGCATTTAATTTACACATTCTCCCAATCCCCAAGCTCTTATTTGCGTAGTCCAGTGGAAAATGAACTAAAGGGGGATGGAAAGGAGGGTTGTATTGAGGAAAGGGGACAAGACTAGAAGTACAGTAGTTCCTCCATTCAGGAAAGTTTCTGAAACTTTTTCGATTAACCAAAATTGTTTGAGGACTCCTTGACTAAAATTGGGCAATAGCCCTTGAAGTTATTCCAATTGAACAGTGTTTACAGATTGTGTGTGTGGGGTGACCCCTGTGGCCACCTGGCAAATGTCATCCAAAGGAACATAACGAACCAGAGCTACTTCTGACCATAATGCTCATGTAAACCCTTGAGAGAGCAGACCATCCTCAACCAATAGCTCTCTCGAAAACACAACACTTTCCATCATGCAATAGATAACTTTGCTGATCTCATGCCAGAGGCAGAGTCTTTGTAAATCAGGAATAGGTCATCAGATTACTTGAATTCTTTAAAGCATTCCAAGTAACATTTCAGAGTCCTAGCGTGTCCAGCATACACATGGAACACTGCCCCCATAGGAGGGGCTAGGAAAGAAGAGGGGGAGCTTAATCTCCTGGCCCAGGTAAAATTCTGGCACTACTTCAGAAGGGAAGTTCGGAGATTTGCAGAACAGCACCCTATCCCTGTGAAAAGTCAAGAAAGGTGCTTGTATACTCGGTGTCTGGAGTCGACAGACCCTCCATGACCAAGTATTAGCCACCAGAAAGGTCCGTCATCTTGTAAGTGACAAATAGGTCAATAGAGGCCAATGTATCAAAAGGTTTTTTGCACCAAGACCAAAAGGATTATACCGAGACCGCCCAACCCAGATATGAGTGAACAGCTTTCAGTGCATTTTGATGACTCGGTAGACCACTAAAAAGTCCATCCAGCTACTAAACACTGATAGCGGATGAGCACATTCTGTAGGAGCCAGTTTTATGCCGGAGTGGGCCAAGTCAGAGGTGAAACAGAACACTTTATATTGATCAATCAAGAGGATTCATCCAGGTCTACACACCAGTGGCAAAACAGAGCCCACTTACTAGGGTACTGACTTCTGATAGACTCTTTACTTGACGCCTTGGGGATCTTGCTATTGTCCTGAAAGAGACAGTGTGTGCAAGATCAGCTCTTCAGGTACCAAGCTGCTAAGGACATAGCAGTTGATGATCCTTAATTCATTCTCTCCGTCCATGAGAGAAGGCCCTTCCTCAATGGAATAATCCCGACCGTTAAGAGGTCGCAACAATATGTAATTTGGGGCCACAGTAGGACCAACAGTACCATAAAGCAATTGCTGGATAGTTTGCATTTCTAGAAGAACTTCAACATCAGAGGTGAAAGAAGAAAAAGAAGAAAAAAAAACTACCTTTGCCAGGGAGGAGAAAACATCCCCCAGAGTTGGTCCTTGGACACAACCAAGAGGCATACAGAGTGCATTTCATGGTCTGATTGGTTGCAAGGAGGACCACTGGGGAGGTGCCCAATGACTGACAATTTCCAAGTACTGGTCCTAAAATGCTTTTTTGAGCATTCTGGACAGGTCTACTCGTGGTATCCGCACTGCAAGGCGAAAATCAACTTTAATAGCCTAATTCCCAGTGCTCTAATGCTAGCTTTCATACTTGAATACTCTACTTCACCTGGCTTGTTCACATAAAGCAGGATTGTTGTATTGTCCATCTGGATCAATACTCAGACCACCCGCTATAGAAGGAATGCTTTGGACAAAAAGAGAATGGCCTTTAGCTCTAGTTAATTTATGTGCAGCGTCTTGTTGTGTTCCAACTAAAGGTCATGAACTTTTAGTGTAAAGTGTAAAGTGATCATGAAGCAAGACACAGACAACAGATCCAAAAGGTCAAACAAAATATGCTTATTAACTTAAATGTCAGGATGGTGTAAGGCCTAACTTGCCCTATGACAAGGTGTGATTTCCCTACCTAAAGAAACTAAGGATAGTCCGAGTCAGTATGTTCAACTTAAGTCTGGCTGTGTCCAAAACCTATCCTTGGCCTGAAGCTAAACAATGTGTAGAGATGTTAGCAACAAACTAAATAGTGCCAAAATAAAGTTTGGAGCTTCTTCCAGCACTAGGCTGATTTTCCAGCTCCCCTTGACCATGTAAGTGATTTCAATCCAGCACTCCAACTAAGTCAATGCCTAGTATGGGATGCCCAATGGAAACCCTTATTTATATATTTTTAATGTCAAAAGTTCTTTTCATTCTGGATGATGTACCCTTATATAACGCCCCTCTCTGAATTCCCCCGGGCTCACTGAACCAAGAAATAGGTTTGTTAATTAAAAGATTTATTTGAAGAATTGACACATACTTATACACACACACACTTATGAATATGAACAATATCGGAATATCACACTTTGAGTATGAACAATGATCAGCAATGGGTAATATATTACAATATCAGCAATCTCTTTAATCAATTAGGAGTAGGAATAGGAAGAATAATGTAGCAGAGACTACTTTATATGGGTTCAAGAAACTTCAATGATAGGAAGGAATGCAACACAGAAATAAAACTTGATGACTTCAAAGACAATGGGATCACTCTTTCCCCGTTACTCACTTCCCCCCAATATGCAATATGAATAGATGGAATGAGGGCACACAGGTTTCAGGAATAACAATCAACAATTGCAGTTTCAATCTCGATTCCCCCCAGCAAGCTTAGAGAGAAAAGTAATGATTTTAAACAGGTCAATTGCTTTTAAATGTGGTTTGAATTGAATGGGAAAAATGCTAAAATGATTTTAATTCGCTAAATGAGATTCCGAAATAGTGAGAGTTGCTTTGGATTGGTTCAGGTAGACACTAACAATGATTGTAGAATGATTAGCAGATGGAAAATGAAATTCAGAAGTTGGAAACAAGAAATGGTTGTTTTTACAGGTGGCGAAATTGAGCCAAATGCAAATTTGCAGCAACCTTTCCACGAGCGGGAAACGTGATTACGGAAAAACTAAGGAATTGGAATGTCGTTTTGGGTTCGTTTGAGGTAGAGGTTTTAGTGAAGGTAGATTTTTCTCAAAAGGAGTCAAGATTTCAAATGAAATTGCGCTTTGAATTACAAACAGGTTGGCTTACACTAACAATTATCACAGGATTAGATGGATGAGAAAGGATTCAGAATGGACAAAAGAGATTCTACAATGCAGTCTGGATATGTTGGATGGATTACCTTAAACTAAGAGAGGACTAGCAGCAGTTCTACGCTAAATACTTACAATTCTGGTTTAAAATGGAATGGACCCATCAAAGATCTGGTCAAAGGTTTGGCTTGGACTCTGCTCGCCACCGGACAGGTCTCAGGCGCTTGGTTCTGCTCTCAGCACTCTGGTCTCTGCGCGGCCTCTTGGACTGGATCTGACGGACTAATCTGGATCTTGGGTTCTATCAAAGGTTGTTGGCCAGAAGCAGCAAACAGCTCAGCCAGACTGTTGGATCAGTTCGGTTAGGCCCTTTGGAAGTTAGGGGTTAAATCAGGTTTGCAAGATTTTTAAAGGCCTGCTGAAAAGGGTTCAGCTTTTTGGATTAGGCCTCTGCTTCACGGTTCTAGAGTCTGGTTCTAGAGTCTGGATCTTCCTGCAGGGTGCTTCGCCAGAGGATCAGTTGATGAGTGAAAGTGTGTCTCGTGCCTGTCCTCAGCAGTCCCTATTTATCCATTTTCCAAAGTGGGTGGGGGAGGCTGATTGTCTATGCCCAACCCTCTAAGGATCTGATAGGTCAGAGACTTCCCTGTCCCCTGATTTGAGAAAGGAGCAGTGTGTCATGAGGTGTCATGCGGCAGAGTGATGCTGCCATTTACAATCTAGGGAAGATCCTCCTCTTTGCTTTTACCCAGAAAATCAATTTTTCCCCAAAAAACATTGTTAATAATACATATACACATCACAGATTGCCCAAGGTATGTTTTGTCCAAATCTTATCTTCCTACTAGTTTTGGTTCATAAATGACAATTTTTCGCGCTTTTGGTTGGTTACACATTTTCATATCAGTGCAATTTTAATACATACATGCACATACCATCTGGGCATATTCCTGTAATTTTTCATGTTCGTGGCATAATCACAATAGCTACAATATTAAAAATGTCGTGGTTCAGTCTCTGAATGTCGCACAGATTCCAGATTAGTTTTAAACTGTGTAAAGTTTTCATTTTAATAATCTCTAAGTTTCATATTTTGTCAGTTCGGTACAATATTTTATAAGTCTTTTCCTTAAACATATATTTAGTCCAATTTCAAATCCACATTTTCAGTCTGGCCCACCTCCGAAGCTTGGCTGAGTCAGAGAGTCACATGGCTTGTCTTCCTGCCAGGGCAGTTGATGTCAGTCACACTTGAATTAGCATTTCCATTCAGGTCAAGGATTCCATTGGCTCTTTCCCAGAGCCACATGCCAGAGTGCCCCTCCCATTTCCTTTCACACTTGCCCGTCAGATACTCAGCAGAGCACAGGAGAAAAAGATTCCTTTGTTTAGGGAGGAGGTATGGAATGTGTTTGAAGCTCAGTGTGGGAAACCTCTTGGAAGTTTAACTGAATCAGGTTACCTTATAGTGCATTTTAACATTGTCCCTTGTGCAAAATTACAGTTACAAATTTAAAATAAGCAAACATATCTTCAATTCCAGTCTTTTTCAACATGGAAATCAATGTGTGGCACCCTATATTGCATTTGATGGAAATCGCTTCTTTGGCATATTTAGCTTTTGAGATACAGTTTCTCCTGTCAGATTAGAGATCGTCAGCGTCTGACAGAGGAGAGTAACGTTATTACACCCATTTTTGACAGATTTCTTCCCAGCAACCATCTTCAAAAGTGGGTTTTGTTATGATAACATTTACTCCTGCTGACATTATATTTATGTGGTTTCTTCAAGTAGAATGATGTTCAACACCCAACAGGAGGTTGGATCTTTTGGGTGGTTTCTGAGCCATGATTTTTGCAAATTTGACAACCTAGAAAAAACGGATTTATACACATCTCTGTGTTTCTTTTGCAATCAGCCTTGCTCTTTGAGCAGCCAAGTGATTGGTTTTGGCAGTGGTCTCCTGTGTTACCACTGACATATGCAAACGTGGATGCCGGCCTATTTTTCAGATTTTTCCTGCGCACTTCTGGATGATTTTTAGCGAGCAAAATGCTCTCCAGCAGCCATTCTGATGTTCCTGATGCAAGCAGCGCACAGGAATGTTGCAGGGCCTGGACTAGTGGGTTGAAACATCCCACAACCAAGGTCATGCAACGGATATCACTTGGCAACAAAGGTGTCCATCACTGCACCTGGGCTTAGGTTCAGATTCACTTTGGCTTCTCTTTGACAGTCTCTTGGCTTTTTCATAATGTGTTCTTTCACAGAACTCAATCCGTGGTGTCCTTTTTCTTTCACCACCTTGCTTTCACAATCTTCATAAGTGCTCATCCCTTTCTTTCCACTTCATTCACAAAGTTTCATTCTTTGCCTTAAAATGTTCAATACGTGTGTTTCACACTTGGTTTCATTTCATTTATAGGCTTCTTAAAGCCTTCCATTAGTTGGGATTCAATAATGCTTGCTAAGCTTTCCTTTAGTTCAGTATTCAATAATGCTTGTCGTATTATACAAACTCTTACTTTGGGTTCACTGTCACTTGCACACATAGTTCCGTGCAGCCGGCATCACCACATGCCCTGCGGTAGCCCCAGAAGCGCCCGGTACAAGTATTCCCTCCGATTCACTCGCTGGTCCTCGGCCGCTCCTCGGGACGTTCTCGCTCGCTCTCATCTCGGCTCTGCGTACACTTCTCTGGACATCTGCGAGCAGCGCTCGCCTGTTACGAATCCTGCTGTAGGCTGCCGGTAACTCTGCTCCTCACTCGCGGACGCTACCAGCAGCACTTGGGAGCTCCCTGTGCCCCACAGCTCTGGCTGTGGGCACCAGACAGAGGGGACCGTCAGTCTTGACCCTTTCACAGCCGCTCAGGCCCCGCTGACAGTTTCTCTTTGGCAAAAGCCAGCGTCCTGGTCTCCAGACAGAACCCTCCCTGCCACCCTCCTATGCAGGATGTCTCCCTTTTCACGCTCATCTCTCCAGGCCCGGTTTCCCCCTCCTTGCCATCGGCTCCATGAACCAGTGACATATTAGGTTGCCAGTACGAGCACTTGAGTCCAACTGCCTGACCACAATTACTGGTGTTCTTTGGACATGCCTGACCCTCACAATAGTTTTTGGGCTTCAGCCTCATCTCACTACTCAAGTGGTAGGACTGAGGGGAAATTAGAGGAAATTAATGGCAACAACCTATGAATGTGGGGGGGGTAAGATTTACGGTCACTGTGGAAAGGCGGATACCATGCCTCGCCTAAAGACATCCTCTCCCCACTCAACAAGGACCTTCCACCCAGGTGATCCTCCCTCGCATTTCCACCCCCAGGGTCAGGATCCAAGAGCGATGGCCTTTCTCTGGCCACCCGAGAAGAGGATCCAAGGCTAATAGGTGTGACAATGCCTTCAAATTTTTCACAATAGGCACCCAATTGTGGATCCCAACCCAATGAGAGCGATCTGTGGTGATGGAGAAGTTTGGTTTTGTCTCTGAAGGGGATCCCCAGCCTTCGATCCTGAGATTGGAACAAACAGTGCACTTCCATCTTCAAGTGATTCAGTACCAGTATCAAAGTAAATTGAGAGTGGTTCGCCCGATCCCAAGAGTGCAAGAAGAATCGGTGTTGCTCTCGGCCTGGTGAATGGAGTCAACTTTAAAATCCAAGACATGAGACCTAGCAAACTCGGATGCTATAAAGAATAGATTACACTCCTTGGCAGGAAGCGGCTGCCTGAATTAAGCATATCTTGAAGCCTCTCTTCCACTGTAGAAACCCTTCCTGCCTGGATAAACTGTCCCACATTGATAGATAGCCCGACAACATCTAGCAGTTGAAGGCTTGTGTCCACTGAGTGGAGGGCTGCTACAGAGAAGAAGCTTAAATCAGTCATCCTAGTAAGGGAAAATTAAGATCCCTCCCTGACAAAGGAAAGAGGTCACCACTTTCCTGACATTTGACCCTCAGTGCACTGCCGAGAGTGAACAGGAGAAATTTGAAATAAGCATAACTCCAGTTTCTGACAAATATGAACTATATGCAAGTTGGAACCCCTGGTGGGGATGTGCAAGTGTTCTGAAGGGCTATACTACAAAGCCAGTCACCTACCCCAGAATTTTCAATAACAATTATGAATTTCTCGCAAGGCAGAAACTTGAACTATGCGAAGGCATAAGAGTAGCATGGTCTGTATTTCTCCTTGCACATTTAATCAAAGGTTGTTGGGGAAGGGGATGGGGAGGCAGACTCCTTGACTAATGGCCACAAAGGATTGCAAACCAAGTCATGTGGCCATCCCCTGCAGCGGTGTGCAACATAGGGTTATAAACTGGGTATATCTGTTGAGGCAGAGGATGGAAGAAAGCACCCTTTCATGCTGCATTGGTTGCTCAATTGAGAAACTGAAGAGTCTTTGCATTCCCTACTGTCCTGGTTCATGTAGTCATGGCGTCCAAAGGTTTGCCCATAATGGGAGATGTTGGCAGAGAGACTTCACAGTCAAGAGACTTGCCTTTCTGAACGTCATGGTTTGAAGAAGCAGAAAAGTTGTGGCCCATTGAATAGGAGGCATCTCACCCTTTCCAATATAGAGTTGTTTGGTGCTCCGCAACCAACAAGCAGTCCTAATGGAGACTGCACACCTGATCGGCTGCTCCCCCCAGCACTCCCTCTCCAACATGTCCAGCGACAAGGAGGTATCTTTGCCAATCCCACCCATGCACTGCTCTTTGTTGTTTGCTGGAAGAAATTCTGCAAATTCAGTCATTTCTTTCTAGAAGTTAAGGGTGCATGCCATGGGATCACATACACATCTGTGTGCCTGAGATGCAATGCACGATTCAGGTACTCCATTCCAAGCGCCGAAGAAAAAAAAAAGGAGGACGAAAAAGCAGCAAATAAGGTCAAAAGGAGCAAATGACTAGCCTCTCAACCGTAGTAGCGCAGCAGAAACCAGTGTTAATTGAGCAGGTGGGTTTGGACCGAGGCAAAGCATGCCGTCCAAGTGCTTATTTGTCTGGGTTACAGTGTGGTGCAGAGTCAACATCTTTTTTGCCCGCTTCAATACATCCTTCTATATGAGCATACTAGTGGGTTTCGATTAGAGTACCGCTGCAAGCACACCAGTTTGTTCTGATGTTGCCTCATGAACCTTTAGGCCCAACAACTCAATCCCCAAGAACCTTGTGGAGTGCTTTAACTTTCGAAAGGAGAGCTCTCCTCCTCGAACCCCATACCCTCCCGCCCCCTCAACAACTGGTACTTGTGAAAGCAAATCTAAATCTGATACTGATGGTTGGCCAGACCCTGAAATTCCTACTAATTTTGGAAGTGGCAGAAGTGTTGGGCCCATGGAGAGTGGGCAGGTCTAAATGTTGACACCAGGAAAGGATGATTATGTACCTTCAAAAGAGCAGTGCCGATGGGGTCATGGTGTGGCCTTTACCGGGTGTGGCCTGTACCAAACCCTGAGGAGAGGGTGTCAGATTAAGTAATTGGAGAGAGAGTTTCTGGTTTCACAAGTGATGGTTGCGGCATCACCTGCATGTTGGTTCCTGTAAAAAGCTCTTCATCACAATACTGGGGATAGACTCAATAAGCACGATATGCGTGTAGCATGAGGCTTTAGGCTTCAGTCTGTTCTTATACCAAGCCTTGAGAGTTTCATGCTGAATTGAGGAGTACTATGGGTCCATCTCTGTACTCTTAATATTGTACTCTTGAGCCAAGACCAGCTCTAAAAGCACCTGCCAAGTGAACTTCCATTTGTGACGTGGACCAAGGTTCGCAGAAAAATTAGCTTTGGGTAGTCTTCTGACTCTTGGCAGGAAGGAGCTTTCCCTAGAACTACTCAAGGCTGATTTTTCTTCTACTTGTCCGACCATTCCTTGCCACCATCACACCCCTATCCTAATGCTCATGGTGGTTTGGTTCAGCCATTTTTCACCTCAGATGTGAAGGAAAGGTTTGTGGCAAGACCAGAGTGGCTTTGGAGCGGTGCAAGACCAATTCCTCTTTCCTCTGTAGTACAACTGATTAGTTAGGCACATGATTTCTGTGGTATGATCCAATGTAGTAGTTGAAGCCTTCCTGGCATCCAGAACAGCATCACAACTCTGTCTGAGGACCAATTTTAGAACGCTGCACCTCTAAATATGCAGGATTAGGTGTGGCAAGTCAATCTGCATGCATTTGGCTTAATGGGCACTTCAGGTGTGGTCCAGTAAAGGACAGATGAGCTGGCCAACTTCCTGGTTCCAATACATCAAAATGTGACCCCACATGCCAAAATGCTTGTGAAAAAGCATTTAATAAACAGACTTGTTTCTGGCAAAAATCTTAAACTTCTGGAACAGCTCCTCTCAGAGCCCTCTGGGTAATGGAGACAACGAAGTTGTTTCAAAAGTAGTCTGGTCTGAGGAACTCTAAGCAGAGTATGTGAGCAAAAGGCTTCAAAGCGGACACTTCCTACATTCCAGAGTATGGGTCATATAAAAGCAAGGCACCAAAAAAGTAAGAATGTAGTTGTGCAGCTGCCGCAAAATATGCAGGTCTTCTCCACACACGGAAAAGGATGGTTAGTTGGACCAAGATTACATGTGAGTGAGGTGCGGCTGGGGCTTGGCACCAGTTTTTGTACAGTTAATGCTGCGTTGCATTATGTTCTAACCCAGTCTCAGAGGGAAAGATTATGCCATAGGCATTGAGGAAAGGGACAGGACAAAGGAGTACTAGAAAATGCTAGCAGACCACAAAAATAAAACTCCTTCAGAAGCCAGTTGAATCACAGTTTTGCAATCTACACAATTCTTTATACTCCCCTCTACTAGCCCCTGCACCCCAACATTACAAACCTAATCATTATCACAGGTCTTACTCTGCCATTATCTTCATAATCTGAACCCCTCAGTTTGGGAGAACTGGACGGATAGAGCATTACGCTGAAATTATTTGATACATCAGGGTTGTGTAAGAAGTACAACTATTATAACATGAAGTAAGAAGGGTAACCCGTGAGGTAGACCAAGGAGTGAAGCAGGCTACAAACCAGCTGCAATTAATTTCTTGAGATGGAGCAGGTTACTAAAAGCGAGGACGACTAGGGCTCCTTAACAAAATGTACACGTGGGTGGTGGTAAGCTGAGACAGTTACTCCCCTGGTTTTGACTTTACCGTTATTGAAAAATAAAAGCACGCATTACTTCTTGTTTTCAATACTTCTAGTAAGTAGACAGTTTTCGAAATGAACCATTTATACATCACAACTCTTGTGATTTCTAGAATGGATTTGTGCATGTTCTACCATCATGAGGAGATCCCATCTTCCAGCAAATTCTTTCACGGTCTATTTTGTTTTGATGGTGAAGGCTGTAATGTGGCCCTGTATTTGGGCCCTCAGCTTCACATGAAAGAATAACAATCCGACATCCACTGGATTACAGGTTATCCATTATCAATCTATATTGTAGGTTGTTAGTCTACCTTTTATTCTCCCATTAAGCTCTACTTCCATCCCAAACCTTTTTTTGTCGGTTTTTCTACCTAAAATGGGCTGTAGAGAACATGGTTATGCAATGCTGACATTTTAATCCATAGTTCCAATTTAGGTTCAGGTTCATCCCTGTAAGTTGAAAGGGTTGGTTTGCTTGCTGTTCACTACTAATGGTCCTTTTCTTTGTAAACGGAAGCATTCCTCAGTATGTCTTTTTTGCTTACTGTACTATATGGACTATTTTTTTAATTATAATTCATTGAATCTGGAAATATCGATATAAAAGTCCGCACGGAATATTCTTATGAAAGGTCTAGAATGTAACAAGAATGACATCACTACCCTTATTACTGTAGAGTTGACACAACCAAAGGGCTGCTGCCAGAACCAGCATACTTTGTGAAAGGCAGCTCTAGGCAGAACTCCAAATGCTACTAACACCCAACTAAAGCCAGGTCAAGTGTTTCAGATTCCTTTCTCTTAAATTAATTTTCTGAAGTCACTGCCATTTTTTGATAAACATGCATTTAAATAGTAAAATGGTGGGCTTTAGCATAGGAGAGCAAGAATCCAATTTGTATGATGCAACATATTCTAAGCTACAGAGCCGGCCTCACAATAGATGTTGCATTCAATTCCTTAAAGTGTTTGTTTCTAACAAATGACAAGTCTTATGTTACTATGTTTTCTTCCAGCTCACGAGTTCCTACACGTATTCAACATGTCTTAGGAGGATATGTCAGGGGCAACCCGCTCGCCTTGGAAACAAGATGGCGCGGAGCAACACAGGTTCGATCCCCAGGTCCATGCTTAGAAACCTCTGGGTATTAAGCATGTTATAAATAACCAATTATAATTATAAACATTTGAATATGTCTTGAATTACAATGATTAAGAGGCAAAGTTTTAAAAGGAGAATAGTGAACTGCATTATAAGGAATAAAGCCCCATGCTGTACATTAGAAGGATATTGCAGTTCACCTTAGAGTTCTGTGACATCAAAGGAACTCTGCCTACTTTCTGCCTCATTCCTCCATTTGGTCACAGAACTCCTCAGTGACCTGCAATAGCCTTAAAATGTTACAGTAGGGGGTACTTTATCCCTCCAATTAGAGCGGAGTGCAATACACAGAAAAATTAAGAACACAGTCAAAAATATGAGTATTATCCCAACCTTCCGTTAGCCGTCGGCTTGAAAAAGGTTCACAGGAAATAATAAAACCAGTTTGCAAACAAAATAGTAGTAGAATAACTATTTCGTCCTGGAGCCATAAAAGCTTTCACACCAAAAATAAAAACAAACTGCACAAATATGAACCGTTACATATACAACGCTCAATACGGAATGTAAGGAAGGCATGGTATCAACAGTAAGACAGACACAAGTGACCACAGTTCAAGGGTATTTATTGAACTTCAAGAAGGGTGTCATAAATGCCCATCCAATCCTAAATCTACAGATGGGAGCAAGCTACGAACCATTAAATAATAATAATGCAGTCCTAGTGGAGTCTTGTCAAAATACAAACGGCCTATAATAAAACTAAAAAAAAAAATGTAAAAAAATAAAAACGTAAAAAAAAAAAAAACACAACCACAATTACCAATCCTTACATTAAATACACATAGTGTGGGGGTAGCGTTTATGAAAAAGAAAGAAGTGTTCACAAACATGATAGGTCAGGATGTTCGGCCCGATGGCCTCCCTTCCCACATTTTCAGCACGGGACAAGGCGGTCCACTCGAGCATAGCATATTTTCTGGCTTCTTCGGCACAAGGATACAGATCAAGTACCAGCATCAGGGCCTTCTATACCCAAGTCTCTTTATTTATCAAAGTCTCTTGATTCAGAGGGCCTGATGTACCAAAAGAAACGAAAAGTTCCTTTCCTCTTACAAGTACTCAATTCAGGTGATTCACTCTTCATCCTGGATCCCCTACAGTGGTGATCAGATCCCTTTTACACAACGATCGCTACTTTGGATCTCCCTCTTCTGAGCTCAAATAATATTCTCTCTCAGGTGACTTATGGTTCACCCCGGACACCCCTCAGCCAGGCTCAGATCCTTCTCTTACACTATTAGTCTCCCTCAGCTGGCCTTGGACCAATTTCAGTTTGTATTAACTATCGAAGACTTTTGAATGTGCACAGGGTTTGGCTTGACACGCTGCAGGACCACTTTGATTTCACAATTTCTTTTTATGTTTGACACCTCTCAGTTGAAAGCCTAACAGACCTCCGAATGAGCCCCCACATGGTGCCAGATCACTCTGTATACGGTATCTAGCTTGGCTACAAAAGTTCAGTCACTGCTTTGGTGTTCAATTATATTTGCGTCACTCGTTACATACTCTTCGCACACTATTCTCTTCAGTTATCTCCATACAATGTTGCCGCTTGCAACCTTGGTTCTAACACAGACCCGTCTGCCATCAGTTCCTCCGACGGACCATTTGTGCAGACTTTATTGGTGCGGCTTTGTTGTTTGGATGCAAGGACAGTACATCGGCGGCAAACGCACCTCCCCACCATGGCTATCGACGCAGGAGGGCCCCAGGTCCCTCGGACACACAATGCAGGATTCTTTAGCTTTAATTCCAGGTCTTATGTTTCTTATTCTCGAAAGCTCGTGAAAGTAACATTTTTTCTATGAAAAGGTCAAGAGCACTTCCCTCCTTGTAACCCTCTCTGGTCTTGCCGTCTTCCTCATATTAAACGGCCATGTTGGATCTGCTGCTTCCTCGTGTGCTTTGCCTTCCTCAGAGTGTGTTTTGTGCTCCGCCTTTTATCTGTGTGGGGAAGTGTAATCGAAGTCAGGTGTGTGTAATGATCAGTAATTGCCTGACTCTGCCTGGGTATACGGCTCGGCTGTTAGTCTGTTTCGTCTCACAGTGAGCTGTCTGTGAGAAAGTGTTCATGTTGGGAAGGGTGTTTGGGGTGTTTGGGGTGGTTGGGGGGGGTGTTTGGGGTTTGAGTTCCTAAGTATTCTGGGGAAAAGGTGTTCCAGGGAAGGGGCTACCACGTCTCACCATCCGGTGTCCCACTTCCTCAAGACTCCCCCCACATCCAGACGATCTTCCCACACTGGTCCACCCCCTGGAACTGTATCAAAAAGCGATGGCTATGTACTGGCCACCAGGATGACAGATTCCTGGGGATTAGCGGGTAAGACATCTTCAGGTTTCTCACAGGAAGCAGCATTGAATAGGCAATGATCTAAATGAATCTCCATTATGGGGCATAGATGACTAAGTTCATGAAAAGAAATGGCTTAATAAAAGGGCATGGTGATGACATGACACTGTTAGTGGACCATAAGCATTGGGATTATATGCCGATATCAACTAAGGGCCTGTTCCCCAGCGGGACGGCATTCGCTCCCGAGAGCGCAGTCCTCTGGGTTGTATTTTCACCAGGCTGCTGGCTATTTGGCGGTGCTTGGCATCTCTTGTTGAAATTCACCAAGCTCACAACTGTAGCCCGGTCTCTGAAGTCAATTCTAATGGTGCCAAATGTACTTCTATGGCAATGAGTCCGATTACAGCACAGAATTTGCTCCTACATGATAAATAGACAGCCCCTCACCACTCAAATGCAGTGAATGCACTTTTAAAAAGTGCTTTGCTAGGCTCCTGACAGTTTTGGGACACTGTGGAGATAAAGTGACCCTCCTCCCCTGCCGACCATAGGGTTGTTCTTATTAATATTTGCCCTGTGAACTACAGCGGGCTTAGTACCAGGAATTAGAGGGGGGGGGTGAAATCTGCAGGGTGTGGGGTACGCGCTTGTGAGTGGTTCTACTGTGAACAAGGTTTGCTAGAGGTACTTTAGACAGTGCCTCATCTCCCACTGATATAGGCGAAGGGCGGGTACTTATTTCAGCCCCAGCATTGAAACCTCTGCCTGTCTTTTTACATGATATCCCAGTGTAGTAGAAATACAATGTATTAATGTGAAAAGGCATTCCAGACTGAGAAAAAAAAAAAGGTTAAATAAAAAAAAAATGGTTGTCATATAGCTTTGTAATGACATGCCGAGTAGTCTTACCTTAATTGTAACATTCCCTTTAGTTATTTTTCTCATGTTAAAGCCAACAGTCGGAATCATGTCCTCCGTGAACTGCCCAGACTACAAATAAAAACAAAAATGAAAATTACCACACGAGATGTACATCATGGTATTAAAACAGTTAACCATGAACTATGTATAAAATACTTCGATTTTGAAAAGGTTTTATATGGTATATAGTACTACAAATTATTGATTTTCTCACACCACATAATACAATTTTTTACGAGTGTCAGAGACCAGATCTACTGTTGATCCATTTGAAAATCTCAGCAGCTGATCCACTTAGGTAAGCCCCGTACAGCTCAAGGAATCTTCAGTCTAGTACTGCTAATAAAAAAGGTATGAAAAGGAAAGTACATTCTACAGAACTGTTAGGCGATCCTCTGCACACCAGGCCACTACACATCAGAACACTGCTCACATTCCCCCAGCATCCCCTCCCAAGCTTCGAGGCTCAAGTGATCCGGTGAACCCACAGAACCGAAAACTCCGTACCAGTATTAGTGTACGGGCTCGATTACAACCCTTTCTGCATTGGCAATTGCCTTGGAGAATATATAGCAGAAGGGGCGGCGTTTCGTCTTCACGTCGGTCATGTGATACACTGTGGCGTTCCTCACGTGATCTTGGTGGACGTCACGTGACCCAGAGAAGTCACATGACCCAGGGACGCTCAGTATAAAGGTCTGAGAGACAGAACGCTCATTGCTTCTCAGCTGGCTTCAGACCCTGTTTGGCGTTACTACTTGCTCCTTGTTATCTTGATCACGGAACTCTACCTCGGACGCCCTCGGACACCCCTTTGTACCTTTGCTTGGAACTGTTGACCTGTTGCCGGATTTTTGGACTTCACCTCGACTTGTCTTTGGATCATCCCTGGTTACCTTGCTGAACTTCTACGCCCTTTCCCTTCTTGGGATTCAAGTCAAGCCCTCTCTCCTACAGGTGGCTAACCCTTCATCCACGCTAACCTGCGGTTCTACCATTCCAGGGACCGCCGCATCATCTGAGTCTCGAACCTCTCTACTAGGTTACCTGGGTCTCCCTTACACCAGATAGGTAAGACACTTTAGATCCTTTTGTTTATCTGACTGTATTGCGATTGCCTGGTACTTAACCTCGTTCCTTCTTGACAGCAGCATCGGTGTTCCAGAGGCTCCGTGGATCTGGGAAGACATCTCCCACCTGTGGCCTCAAAGGTCGCACAGCGGGTTTCTATTTAGTTCCCCTGTGCGTCACTTGGGGACAGAGGTCTCATCGGTCTACACGACACTCAAGTCAGAACAGACTGAGAAGCCGTTTAGTCGTGTTTGACGATGCAGGGATCCACGGAAGAACCCATAGCTGCTTTAGTTCAGGCAATTACAGTATTAAGGGCAGATATGGCAGCCGCGAACACAGTGATCCACCAAAGGTTGGATTCCATACAGAGTGTTCAGCATTCCCTTCCTGCAGACCCTGAGTTTGGAGATGCCAGCTCCTCTACACCCCCTCCCTTGGCTGCTTCTACAGTCCCAAATCCAATGATCCTCCCAACTCCTTCCCCCCTGGCTGCTCCGGAACGCTATCAAGGTGACCCCAAGAAATTCAGAACCTTTGTTAATCAGTGCAAGTTACATTTCTTATGCAGACCTTTGGCTTTTCCTACTTCCACTACTAAAGCCGCCTTCGCCCTCTCCCATTTAGCCGGAACGGCTGCCGCGTGGGCTAATCCCCTGCTAGAGAATAATAGCCCAGTCCTTTATGACTTTGATTTGTTGGTTCTAGAAATGTCTCGAGTATTCGATACCCGACACAAGGCACAGTCTAGGGATTTGGAGTTGTTAGAACTGATTCAGGGTAGAAGGACTTTGATAGAATACATCACCCGGTTCAATCAACTAGTTGCAGAAACATCATGGCCAGAAAACAAGCGGGCGGTGGTCTTTTATAGGGGGTTGAATAACACCATGAAAGATGCTTTAGCAGTGATCCCTTCTATGCCTACTCAGTGTCAGGAATTGGTTGATCTCGTCTTGCAGGTAGATGCACGACGATCGGAGCGTAGAGCTGAATTGGGGGCCTCTTCCCCTCCTACTCTTGCTAGTACTCCTGCTTCCAGTACTGAAGAACCTATGCAAGTGGGAGGGTTACGTAGTCCTATTACAACATCTGAGAGGGAACGTAGAAGGGTGGATAATGCATGCTTTTATTGTGGCACCACTGGACATTTCGTGAAAGAGTGTCCTCGACGGCCCAAGAAGAGTCAGGTTTTTCGGATGGCTCGACCTTAGAACCGGAGAACAGGTCGAGTGTTCCGTCTTCTTCTCCGGGTACCCTTCTTGCCTTTACTCGTGTTCAACCCATCTCTGTAAAGGCTACTCTATGTCCATCTACAGGCCTTCTTCATGCAGTCAATATCATTATTGATTCAGGTGCCACTGGTAATTACATAGATATTGATTTGGCCCATTCCCTCAACCTACCTTTAGTGGTAAAAACACGACCGGAACATGTCCAAGCCGTAGACGGCTCTGCATTAGTTTCTGGTCCTGTTAGACACCAAACTGCACCCCTCTTGTTGAGCATACAAGAAATACACACAGAAACCTTAAGTTTTGATTTGATCACCACACCTCAATTCGGTATCATACTAGGGATTCCATGGTTACGTGAACACAATCCGCTGATCAATTGGCAGTCAGGCACTGTACTCTTTGAGTCCGAAATCTGTCAGAATTATTGTCTCCCGGTCCATCAAGCCCCTGACACACCTTCTCGGGCCTTGGGAGCCTTAGCTCAACTCACACTGACTGTTGACGATCCAGAGGTTGTGCATTCACATACTGTTGGGGGGTTGGTATCTGGGATTCCGCCAGAGTACAGAGATTTCGAATCAGTTTTCGATCGGGGCTCGTCAGAGGTACTTCCTCCACATAGAACATATGACTGCCCAATCGACTTGCTTCCTGATTCCACTATTCCTTCGGGCAGGATCTATTCTTTGTCCCCTTCGGAGGAACTGGCGTTGAAAGAGTATGTACAGAACGCCCTACGTTTAGGACATATCCGCCCCTCCACTTCACCAGCGGCAAGTCCTATCTTCTTTGTACCCAAGAAGGAGGGGGATTTACGTCCTTGTGTGGATTATCGGCGTCTTAACGCTATCACTAAAAAGGATAGATATCCCATCCCGTTAATCACTCCACTTCTAGATCATTTAACACATGCTTCCATTTTCACCAAACTTGATCTACGCGGCGCATACAATTTGGTACGCGTTCGCGAGGGAGACGAGTGGAAAACTGCTTTCTGTACTCGTTATGGCCTGTACGAATAACTAGTCATGCCCTTTGGCCTATGTAACGCCCCGGCCACATTCCAACGTTTCATGAATGATATATTCAGGGATATTCTGGATGTTTACATGGTTGTGTACTTGGACGACATCTTAATCTTCTCTCGTGATCTTGATGACCATGTAAAGCATGTCCGAGAAGTCTTAACCCCTTTAAGAGAACATTCCTTATTTGCCAAACCTGAGAAATGTCAGTTCCATAAAACTACTGTTGAGTTTTTGGGTTTCCACATCACCCCTGGGGCGTTATCCATGAACGAATCTAAGGTCAAAGCAGTATTAGATTGGCCCGTACCTCAAACACTCAAGTCCTTGCAGGCCTTTTTAGGATTCGCCAACTTTTATAGACGTTTCATTTCTTCCTTTTCCACAATTGTAGCCCCGCTCACGGCCCTGACTAGTCCTCAAGTACCATATCAGTGGCAGAGAGAACAGCAGGAGGCTTTTGAGGCTTTGAAAACCGCCTTTACTACCGCACCGGTACTCCAACACCCCAATCCTGAACTTCCGTTCATAGTTGAGGCGGATGCCTCTTCCTTTGCCCTCGGTGCGGTACTGTCACATACATGTCCTAATACAGGCAAATTACATCCAGTGGCATACCATTCCCGTAAGTTTTCCAGTACTGAGTCTCATTATACCGTTACGGAGAAAGAACTCTTGGCTGTCATGGATGCTTTCCGTGTCTGGCGTCATCATCTTCTGGGGGCTAAACATCCCATCACAGTATACTCAGATCATCGGAATCTACAGGATCTGGCTTCTCTGAAATGCATTAATAGCAGACAGGTCCGATGGCATCTTTTCTTTTCCTCTTTTGATTTTCATATTATGCACCGTCCTGGCACTTCACATGGGAAGGCTGATGCCTTGTCACGTTCCCCGGGGGGGGGGGGTCCAGTTGCCTACATTCCCCGACACTGTTCTCGGTAAGAGTCATGTGATTTGTCTTTGTACACCCTCATTGTCACTATTAGACTTGGTCCGATCCTGGACTAGCAATCATTCTGACCAGTTGCGAGAATGGGATCCAGTGTATTCTGATGGATTACCTTTCGTACATGAACGCCTGTTCCTTCCCACACCTGACACACGTAATCTGGCCCTTGAGTGGTCTCATGACGCTCCCTTTAATGCCCATCCCGGACAAGAGCGCACTTTAGATCTTCTCAAGCGTTGGTGTTGGTGGCCTTCTATGAAGCGCGATGTAGAGTGTTATGTCAGATCATGCGCAGTATGTGCTCAGGCTAAACATCAAAGGGGTCGACCGGTTGGGTTGCTACTTCCGCTTCCGGTACCTCCCAGGCCCTGGCATACATTGACGATGGATTTCGTTACCGATCTCCCCAAGTCGAAAGGCTTTGATTCCATCTGGGTAGTGGTGGACACGTTCACAAAAATGGCCCGTTTTGTTCCTTGTAAAGGCATCCCTTCGGCCCCTGTCTTGGCGGACTTGTTTTTTGAACATGTGTTCATGCTATTCGGCCTCCCTTCGGTCATTATATCCGATCGAGGTTCACAGTTCACCTCTCGGTTTTGGAGATCCCTGACGAAGCTATTGGGCATTGATACCAGGTATTCTTCGGCCTATCATCCTGAGACCGATGGACAGACCGAAAGGACGAATCAATCTATGGAACAGTACCTTCGTTGCCTTATATTGCAACATCAGACCTCTTGGTTGGCCGTTTTACGGCTTGCGGAGTTCGCATATAATAATGCGGCTCATTCAGCCACTGGTTATTCTCCTTTTTACGCCCTCTATGGCCAACATCCCAAGGTCTTGCCGGTCCCTGATGCTTTTAGTTCTGCGAATCCTGCGGCCACGACATGTCTTAGGGATCTTTCGGCTATACATGCTAGTACCGTGGTTCATCTCACTGAAGCAAAGGCTTCTATGAAGGCCCGTGTGGATGGCAAACGTCGTGCTGCTCCCCCTCTGGTGGTGGGTTCTAGGGTCTGGTTGTCTTCACGTCATCTTCGCCTAGTGGGTTGCCGGAAGTTGCTACCTCGCTTTGTCGGTCCATATGTGGTCTCGCAGGTTGTGAATCCGGTGGCTTTTCGTCTAGTGCTTCCCAGCTCTTGGCGTATCCATCCTGTGTTTCATGTCTCCCTCCTCAAACCTTGTCCTGACTCTGTCCGTCTTCGAAACCCTGTTGCGCCGGTGTCCTTGACCTCTCCTGATGTTTTCGAGGTATCGGCCATTTTGGGCTCCAGATGGTTTAGGGGTAGGCTCCAATATCTGGTAGATTGGAAGGGTTACGGCCCGGAGGAGCGTTCATGGGTTTCCGCCTCTGATCTGAACCCCCTCGGTTAGTTGCCCGTTTCCATAAGGATCATCCGTCCTGCCCACGGGGTCGTGGGCCGTTGGGGGGGGGGGGCTCTGTTAGGCGATCCTCTGCACACCAGGCCACTACACATCAGAACACTGCTCACATTCCCCCAGCATCCCCTCCCAAGCTTTGAGGCTCAAGTGATCCGGTGAACCCACAGAACCGAAAACTCCGTACCAGTATTAGTGTACGGGCTCGATTACAACCCTTTCTGCATTGGCAATTGCCTTGGAGAATATATAGCAGAAGGGGCGGCGTTTCGTCTTCACGTCGGTCATGTGATACACTGTGGCGTTCCTCACGTGATCTTGGTGGACGTCACGTGACCCAGAGAAGTCACATGACCCAGGGACGCTCAGTATAAAGGTCTGAGAGACAGAACGCTCATTGCTTCTCAGCTGGCTTCAGACCCTGTTTGGCGTTAAAACTTGCTCCTTGTTATCTTGATCACGGAACTCTACCTCGGACTCCCTCGGACACCCCTTTGTACCTTTGCTTGGAACTGTTGACCGGTTGCCGGATTTTTGGACTTCACCTCGACTTGTCTTTGGATCATCCCTGGTTACCTTGCTGAACTTCTACGCCCTTTCCCTTCTTGGGATTCAAGTCAAGCCCTCTCTCCTACAGGTGGCTAACCCTTCATCCACGCTAACCTGCGGTTCTACCATTCCAGGGACCGCCGCATCATCTGAGTCTCGAACCTCTCTACTAGGTTACCTGGGTCTCCCTTACACCAGATAGGTAAGACACTTTAGATCCTTTTGTTTATCTGACTGTATTGTGATTGCCTGGTACTTAACCTCGTTCCTTCTTGACAGCAGCATCGGTGTTCCAGAGGCTCCGTGGATCTGGGAAGACATCTCCCACCTGTGGCCTCAAAGGTCGCACAGCGGGTTTCTATTTAGTTCCCCTGTGCGTCACTTGGGGACAGAGGTCTCATCGGTCTACACGACACTCAAGTCAGAACAAGAACCAAGCTCCTGCTACAGATTTGCAATAAGAGGAACCAAGAGACATGTGAATTACTGGCCTCCGGCAGTATTCAGACCATGCCTCCATACCTCAAACAAGGGCATAACAGCAGAGATTTTAATTAATTACCAGACAGCCCCCAGTCTTTAGAGTGACTAATACATCCAGCATGTCTGGCAGAACCTTGAACAGAATGCAGATTTTAAAAGGGTGAAGCCCAAGCATGCCCTGCACCACGCAGCTATGCCCCGTGCTACTCCCTACAACTCCTCGGCCAACCAAATGCTATCCAGCTGCCCAGTGACACCAGATTTCAGTTAAGTAGCTCACACCTGTTGGGAGTACAGTAATGTTGGAGAATAAGCACCCTAACTGTGCACGAAAATACAAGCTGTGAAAGTCACGGTGAAAAAGAAGCGAGCAGCCCCACACAGAGACTTTCCTGCGTAGGCCCACCAAAAAACTAGTAGCTATGCCTTAGTGAGCCATAATGCACAAATCTTGCCTCAAATATAACCTCATAACCTTAATAAGTATAACAGCATTTTATAGTAGACAGGGAAACATTAAGGGTGTATTATGATAGAAAACGATGATGAACCTTCATACTAATCGAATAAACAGTACATGTAGGCCTTCTCGGATGTATGAAAACTCTCACCCCATCAGCAGAAATCATCAGCCAGGCCCTTGGAGAGAGATGCACACATATCAAGTTGCAACTCCCAACAGCAAGACTAAATACAGCGCAGTGATTGGTTAACGCAAGGGGGGGGGGCCCAAAGGAGGACAAGCATCTTCCCAGGCCTGAATTGTGGTAGTGCGGTCATGAAAAAGCAACAAAGAAAACATCAGACTCCAGCGCTAAAGGACAAAACATTGCACACGGATTGGTCAAAACAAATCAACTTAGCAGAGTTCCCAAGTCTGTGTTCAAAAGAGATAAAAATTTATGTTGCTAGGCAGTCCATCAAAATGTAACATAATGAACGTAAAAGTTGGTAAGAACCCAACAATGAGCAGTGAAAAGTATGCACGTTTAGACAAAATGATCAAGGAGCAACACTGACCTCTGCAGGAAAATTGTCACTGAATGAGCTCCAATTTCTAAGGAAGGAGCCACGCAACACACCATTACACAGTAGAAATAAGCAGGTATCAGTGATTTGCATGGACGCTCATGAACAACCCTCACAGCACACATAATATAAGTAAAGAGCCCATTTATAAAATCACAAGTTAAATAAACACATATATTATATTCATGTCATTGTAAGAGAATGAAGTTTGGCAAACAGCTAAGCCTCCAGCTCATAAGGTCAGAAGGAGGGCAAATAGAATCATTAGAAGGAATCAAAAGCAAGTAATGTTTCCAACGCCAAGTTGCATAGTTGAACTGGCGATGAACAGTTCACAAGACGGTGCCAACTGCATAGGTCAATGGGAAAGGGATGTAAAACATTATAATTTCATTGTCACACTGTCACATCTCACACAGGAATTGGTCAAAACGTAGTCACTCCCTCCACGCATACTCCTCCAGGAACAGCCAATCAAATGTCAAGTTCAGCTGATACAAGTTTAAAAGGGTACCATCCAATCAGCACCATGTACAAGGAGATGATCTTAATGCTAATTAATTAATAAACTGACATCTTGATCCGGTCACAAGGATAGAATAAACCAATAGAGTAGTTAGGAAATGTATGGATGCACCTATGGTGCACATGAGAATCCCCAATCAGAGGCCGGGAAGATGTGAATAACCTGCAACATTTCTGTTCTGTAATTGGCTATACAACCAGCCATTTTATGTTACATTGTTGAATGTCTTTTGATAATTCCCAGCCTAAGTTGGGTTATAATTAAGCAATATGCCCCGAGCGGCGGGGAATTACCGAGTCAGGTAATGCCCTGGGGACAATAGTTATAGGCCGAGTCAAGAGAGGACGGGGGAAAAGGAAGGGACAGTAAAAAAAAATAAAAATAGACGTACCTGAATCCCCGGCGGGCTAAGAAGGCAGCCTCCAGCCGGGTGTAGGCTTGGAGCGGGGATGGCCCACGCCCATGGCTGCCACGCCCCCCGCCAGCAACAATGGCCATGGAATCCCGGCCGTGTAATGCCCCGGCAAGGCCCAATCAGAATGCGCGTTTCTTTCTGATTGAGCTCTCGCCGGGTACTAATACTTCTTGGTTGTTCTCGTGCATGCTATTTTGGCTCTTTTGGATTGATTTTTATTACTTTGAGTGGGTCCTGCCTTACACACCCATATGAAAGTCAGAAGTACAGATAGGACAATCCTATTACCATAGATATTAGTCTAACAGGGCTTCAGGACTGGAAGTACAATTAACATCACAACAGTGCATAACTTACTCCTACACCCGCCCCTTTTCTTACAAGGCAGTAGGCCAATTTCAAAGCAGCAACCCAAAAAGAGAGAGAAAGCTGAACACAACTGAAGGTATATTCGTTAATATTTCCTGGCAAGTTTTCACCAAATTCTCAAATCTAGTGTAACCATTAAGTACACACCACAAAGTGAAAACGTACAGGTAACGCAGATGGGCGCCTTGCAGATGCTTTTCGGTGAACCATAATGCTCCACAGGAGGGCATCTGCAACGTACGCAGCATCTCAATGACCTTGAGTTTTGCAACTCTGCTCTTGACCGGATCGCCTCCTACCTGGAAGGCTGATCCTTTCAAATGTCTTGCAACTCACAAACCTCTGACCCCACCCCATGTCAACATCCCCAAGGATCAGTCCTTGGACCACTCTGCTCTTCCACCTCTACATCTCTGCCCTGGGAAGACTTCTCATCCTTTGACTTTTACCATCACCTTTTTGCTGATGACGTCCAAAAATGTTTCTCCTTGCCCTCCTTCACCCCAGCTATCTCGGAACGGATTAAGAACTGACGCACTGAGGAGGGGCCAGTGGGCACTGTTGCGCTTGACAAAGATGGCTGCCTAAGAGGAGCTCTGCAACCCAGCATCGCTGCACTATCTATATACTCTCCCACAGGGTGCCATCACGGGCGTGTTGTCCACCTTAAGAAATACCCGTCAGACAAAACTGCTGAATATGGCCCCCTGCGCCTTTGCAGGGACGCAGCTACAGCCCATAACCTTTCCGAGGCCACGGGGCGGTGTGTAATATTTCATGTGTCCTCCACAGGACCAGACCAGACTGTGGCAGCATTTCGGATAGTGGGAGCGGTGCCCATCATCACTGGAGCTGCCGGTGAGTGAGCACTACAGTACAACACCTGAGGCAAATTCCTACCAGCCCTAGCCAGGCCTGGGACACGCGGACCCAGAGGGAGGTGCTGACAAATAGGCATCAAAGGTGTGTTTGCTCCCATGATTCTGCTTCCTTAACTGCTTGCATAAGTGTGTGGTAGTGACATTAAAAATACGCTAGCTGACCTTAAGCTGCTTAAAACCTGAGCAAAGAAAAGACCTTATAACATCAAGGTTTTAAAACATTTCACCTAAACTTTGCTGATCACCACATAAATATAACCAAAACAAATGAAACATAAAACCATTTAACTGGCACACTTAAACGAACTGACGTACCTCACTAACAACAATAAACATGAAACAGATACCTGCAACACTTTATTTAACTGTTCCCCTTTATGAAGCTGTTCAATTCTTTCCCCACATTCACCCTTCACATTCACATTCACCTCTCCCTGGGCCCCCTTCTGGGCCAACCTCTAAGAAAGTTGTTCACACAAGAAAAAAAAAAAAAAAAAAAAGGATTGCTACTATTTTCCGAGTCTACTCAATATACAAGACTCCTACTTATTTCCTTTTCCACTTATATTCCTGTACTGGTCAAGACATTACTACGCGGCGGCGGCGACGCCTTCCACCCACTTTTGGAGCTAGGTTCCCGTATTCTCCTTTTTATTCTGTCAGCTCTATAAAAAGAAAGGCCATGTGAAGGAAAGGAGAAAAGCACACTAATCAACACTCCTACAATCCCATGCACCCTTCATCTGACTCCCAGACCGTTCCCTCACCCGTATCCTCTTGCTTTTTACCCCCTTTCATTTCCCTTCCTTGAATTTTTCTTGCAACCAATACTCACGTGTCTGAGGTGATCCGAGAGCCTCCATTCACGATCTATCCACAATCAATGCGCGTCGCCCCCCAATCAAGCCGTGGCCAGCTATGGCGAGCAGTCTGGTATTTGCAAAAGCAGGGACCCTTGCAACCGCTCTGGTGCGCACACTCTACTGGTCACCCGTAGGTGGCAGTGGTCTTGATGGGGGCATCCTGCATCTCGGCGCACAGTACGGGGGTCTCGTCGGGGCACCCGCAATTACATAGCCAGGGTCAACAAGTGAAGGTGGTCATTCCCCAAAATAAAATTGTATACAAATAATAAAGGACACACCCCAGTTGGGAGGGAGACCAGGAGAAAGGTTGAGAGGAAAGTAAAATGTTTTTTATAAAGATAAATGCATGCAGAGGACTCTGCTGCCTCAAGAGCACTCTGACCAACAATACAGAATACAGTACATTATATACATTAAAATCGTCACTAGTGACAATTCC
Source organism: Ambystoma mexicanum (assembly GCF_040938575.1). Classification (NCBI taxonomy): domain Eukaryota; kingdom Metazoa; phylum Chordata; class Amphibia; order Caudata; family Ambystomatidae; genus Ambystoma; species Ambystoma mexicanum. The sequence continues at coordinate 96,428,860 of NC_090936.1, read as the reverse complement.
CTATAGGTATATAAAGTTGCATTAGGATTGGTGGAAGATGTTGATACAGTTTGGCAGTATATGGGTTGACTCCACACGATAGGCTGGTGCAGAGCTTTTAATGTGAGCGGCATGGGATCAGCTGGGCTCATCTGGGTGGTGTGAAGGTCAGGTTGGTTCCACAAGAAGAGGTCACTGTCTAATCTAAGCTACATACCATCTAATGAAATGCAATGAATAATACAGAATATAAACTATGCACTAAAACGTGGGGACACCCATAAATTGTAGACACTTATTTACACACGCCCGCCTTAGGCCTTTGTAGTGAGGGGTAGGAGGGTCCTGCCCTCCAGGTGCTTTATAGGTTGGCTTGATCTAAGATTTGTCATGGCTCGCCCAGTGCTCGAGTGCGTGGATTGATAGGTGTTGGTTTTAGGCAGGATATGTGATGACATAAGCCCAGTTATATTGGGGGCACTTTAGGGTGGTCAGTGGGGAAGGGTCACACTTCTGCTACATCAAAGAAGCCATGGAGGGGCAAAAGGTTGAACCAGCAATAACTTCCAAAGATTGGGGTGAGAGGAGCAGATTTGAGAGAACGGTTGGGCCACTATTGAAATGTACTCCCTCCCCCGCCCCCGTCACACAGGGCAATGAGCTCAGAGGAAGGATAAAAGAATAGTTTCTGTTAGCAACAATTCGCGCCAGAGCATCCGTGAGAAAGAAGCCTGGATGGCACAGACACGGGAGGAGGTGGTGTGGGCTATTTGTGTGCGCGGTGCGCAGCGCTGAAAAGGGGAGGAGGCTTCGCGCGGCTCGGGATGCGGCCTAGTCCAAAAATGGGAGTCTAGTTATGCACAAAATGGAGTCCTAATGTGTCTTTGCAGTAGCCCTGCTTCCACTGTATCCAGGGAAGGGCAAGTAGGACGTCTCCTCACTATTGCATGAGTATTAAGTCTTTTTTGTGCCGAATGTACAGGGGGGGGGGGAATAAAAAAATAATATAAAAACCCTTCCTCACTTACAGGCCCCCAGCCCAGACAGCCTCATGGAGTTCTTTCCACACTTCAAATCCAGCCTTGTTCCTAAGCTGGTCGCGCTTTGGAAGGAAGCATGTACCATGCGGATACTGCCACCAACCCCCCACCCACACACCCACCCCCCCCCCTGCTCTGTGATCACCTTTTTGCTTAAACCAGATAAGCCTCCGGAGCAATGCAGCTCATACCGTCCCCTCTCGCTTATAAATTCTGACGTTAACATTTTTGTTAAGGTATTGGCATTACGTTTAGCCCCATACATGGAACATGTTGTTCACCCGGATCAATCCAGGTTTGTTCCTGGCCGCTCCACAGTACTAAACCCAAGATGCATTTTTAACATCTTGGCACAGATCGACCCGGAGACTCAGGCAGTAGCCGCAGCCCTAGACGTGCAAAAGGCCTTTGACTCAGTCTCCTGGCAATTTATGTGGGCAGTGCTAGAAAAGTGCAACTTCAGGCCTGGGTTCATATCATGGGTTTCTTTACTATATACAATGCCCACTGCAAGTGTTAAAGTTGACAGAGTTCTCTCATCCCCCATCCCCCATAGACATAAATAGTGGGACTCAACAGGGCTGCCCACTGTCCCTGCTATTATTCACTGTAGTAATGGAGCCATTGGCAGAAGCAATCCGCAGTAGGCACGCACAGAAGGGGGTCCGACTGACAGGCGAGCCAGAGATCATCTCACTATATGCAGACAATGCCCTGCTATTCATTCATGATCCAGTTAGACACCCGACAGCAATTATGCAAGAAGTGCTCTCCTTCGGTGCCCTGTCTGGGCTACAAGTGAATTGCGCCATATCAGTTATTCCCACTCATTGATGCTACCACCCGCCCACCAGACCTCATGGGCTTCGCCTGGTCCTAACTGGAAATTAAATACTTAGGGGTGACCATAACGCGTCACAGCAGCCCCCTCTATGCCTGTAACTATGGTGTATTATCTACCCCAACTAACAGCCAAATTACACAACTGGGCGAAGCTCCCACTTGCAAAAGTGGGCCGGTTGTCACTTCTCAAAATGGTTATCCTTCCCAAAATACTATACTATTTCTTAAATATACCAATGTAGCAGGGTACAATTTTTGGTACGCTAAAAGCAGCAATTAACTTCATGTGGCACGCTGGCACAATCCGGCTTAAATGGGACATCTTTAACACAATTCTACACACATGGTGGCATTGCCTCTCCAGACTTAGTAAAATATTGGCTTGCCACACAGGCACATTATGCAGCTTTACTGGTTCGACAGACTCAAAATATCTGCACTTAAACATTGAATGACTCTCTGCAGGTTCTTGCAATGTCCTTTCGCTGATACTCCCACCAACACATGGGGACTCTGTAGCCTTGGACCCCGCCCACACGACTGCAGTGGCCTGGGGTAAGATATGGAGAATGGTGGACAACGCCCAATCATATCATAGAAACCTTCCGCTGTGGAACTTCCCCCCCCCCCCCCCACTCCACCCATCCTTTCCTAGCATAAGTAAGATAGCATCTTGACAGTGGGTGACAGACAGATATAGGACTATGGGCGAAGTATATAGCATGGAATCCCTTTATTACCTTTCAAGAGCTACCAGGGTCCCCAAGACCTACCAGGGCCCCCACGTAGACAGACAACATTGGCTACAATATGCAGATCTCCGCTGAGCACCAAAAAAAAAGCCTGGGCCGAGTTCCCAATGCTACCATCCGATGAGCCACAGCTAGATGCCATAATGAGAGGGACCACCACACGTGGGAGGTGTAGCCACACTATATAAACACTACTGCGAAACCACAACAGCAAACCATTGACCAAGCTCCGGGAGACCTGGGCCAGGGACCTTGAAATAAACATTACAGATGACATTTGGGAATCTATGTGCTTACAGACCTGTGCAGTAACCTTCAACTCCAGATTTCGACTAATACAATTCAATGCACTACACAGATTACACTACACCCCTGCCACATTACACCCGTTTTCACACACCCATTCCGATCTGTGTCCCAGATGTCATGCATAGGGAGCGGGATACCTCCACATGCTTTGGAGCTGCCCAAAACTGGGAAAATAGTGGAAGGGGGTCTGTGATACCACATCAGACACTTAACTGTACTATAGAACCTAACTCGTCAAATTGTCTGTTCCATCAATAAGAACAACTATGGTGCAATCACTGTGTTGGCAAGCCTTAGTAGGTTGCTAGCAGTTTGATGTGTATTATGGCTCCACCCCACTTGCCCCACTTTTGCACTATGGCTGCGGACCGTCACATGGGCTTCAAAAATGGAAGAATGCCTGTACTTACTGCAAACCATGAACTGTAAAACTAGAGACATATGCCCCCCCTTCCGCAATTACCTGTTAGCACAGAGGCATGTACAAGACGCCCAAACCCTACCTATCAACTAAAGTTTCCTTCCCCCCCAGTGCCAGACTCACTATTCCACCCACCAATGTACTTTTGTTCACTGCATTTCACGTCGTAATCACTGCACAGTTAATACCAACAACCGAGATGTAATGTACCCACTGCTGTTGACTTCTATATCTGTTGTAATAACAAGCACTCAAAAGTTTAACAAAAAAAACAAAAAAACGGACTCACTGCAATAAGTCACTGGATAGCTCGCCTCTGCCTCATGCTAAACTCGTCAAAAAACAGAATTCATCTTTCTCCCATCTTCCAATGTCACGCGTACCCCTCCCTCAGCTCCTTCCCACCAGACCTTGTTCACTCACGCAAAGGCTCACAGACCTCTTTTATAACTAGAACAATTCATCACTGCCGCCACTACTCATATTAACTTCAACATTTGGAATGTCTGTCCCTTTTCTTACTAATCACTCTACATAAACTCTAATCAACACTCTCGTGTTCGCAAACTACTGCTCAAAAACCTACTACTTGACCCCTCCTCTACTCCTTCCTCCCGCTAGACAAATTCCTCAACTTTCCTTCACACGCTCTACAACCTACCGAGGTCCTCCCCCCACTTCCACCTGCCGAAACTTTCTGGATGGCTCTCCATGCACAACCGCTTTCTTTTTCAAGTTCCTTCTCCTAGTCTATCAATGGTCTTGCTCCCAAGTACCCGACTAATTTTATCTCAGTTTACCCATCAGCTCTTTCACTCCAATCCTCATCTGCACTCAACCTCACCATCGCACACCTCCATGTGCCTCAACTCGCTTCCACCTTCTCCCTACCTCGATTTGCTCGACTGGAACCCACCATTAATAACAATGAAATCCAGCCCAACTGTGGATGTTCTCAAAGCTTGGCTTCAACTTCAATTACTTGCTAAAGAAGGAGCTCCACTGTCCTCTCTTCCATCCTCCCTACGTAGACCCACCACTGCCTCAAGTGATGCATAATTATGTAATTTTGTGCATTTAATAAGTTCTCCACTTTAGTCGGAAGCATTTGCCCCTTTAGGATATTGTTGCCTTTGTTAAGTGGCTGGCTTCCTTTTAAACACTTTCTTTTTTTTCATAAACGCCTCCAAACTGGAGGACACTTTCTCATCTTTACCCTATTGTACAGGCACCCTTTGTGGGAATGCCGCCGCCATCTGTTAATGTTTTACTGCAAGCAATTTCGGTCAAAAATGGACACCCCTGCTTTTCAAAAAAATACAAAAAAAAAATACTAAATGCCTTAGCTCCGATCGTATGAACCTGAACACCAGAGGGATAAAGTTCCGGGTAGAATAGCACTTAGGACACAAAGCGACCCAGAGCCTGATGGTAACATCGGCTGGTTTGCTTAGGATAAAGCAATCATATGGATGTAAGAACATTGTGGACCATGGGACCGCAGGGGTGATACAAGAAACATAAAAAGGTAATCCAAAAGAAGTATATACTGTGCAAGAAAAACCCAGCTTTATTGAACAGTCGACTGGGAGAACAAACAGCGCTGTGGACCTGAACTGTAATACATTCTCAACTCTGCCCAAAAGGGCTACAATATTAATCCAAGGAAATCACACATTAGCATAATTAGTTAATCGTTACAATTTTGCGGATATGCTAATACATAATTGGTGCGTTGTCACGGCACAACTATACAATCTTATACATTACATGTTCAGATTGGATCAAAACATTTCCTGAAACACCACCCTCAACACAGCTTCATGAAGTCAGGACCCTCAAGCATCCCTCCCCTCAATTACAACATTATCTGCAACCTGCAAAAACTCTGATGTGCCATTGGTTGGCATCCGCTAACATACAAGTTGACATACAACATACAAGTTGATAAATCTCTCCCTGCGGATTGGACCTCTTTGTTCAAGATAGCGCGAGCCACACATTATGAGGCAAAAGAAACAAGGTCAGGGGCATTGTTGCAGCCCACGAACACCATATCCCCAATACCCCGATTGGCGCCTCTTTCCTCGCCCAACCCCTTGCACCTGGTTGCTCCCAGTCTGCTCTCTTGCATCGTGCCAGCTCTAGGTAGAAGAAAATTGGAGAACACTGTTGGTGAAACTGAATTTCTACTATTTAATTCTCTGTTGCTACTGTGCTCGCTGTCGGGACCCTCGATACCCAGCACAGTGTCCTTCCAATTACTGTGTGGGACTGCACCTGCCGTCCAGCTGCAGTTCTCTGCCCGTGAGAAACTTCTTTTTTCAACACTTAATTAGATACTGTGGGCTTCTTGGTGTCTCACCCTTGGTGAGCTGATCTAATGTTTCTCGGTGTATCAGCAAAACCTCTATTCTACTGCGAGCTGTGGCCTTTCAAACAACTAATAATGGCTTCTATCTGGTCTGTCCTGGGCCTACTAAACTATGGCCTAACTGTTGGTCATTAATATACCTAACCCTTAAACTTATTTCACTTCTAAATTACTCCTAATCCTGCTTCCACCTGCCTCAATAATCCAACTGTGTAATAAAACCTACAAACAACAACTCTGCCCCACTTATACCAATACAATAAAAACAGGTAGAATTACCGGTTTGCTTATACACCAAAAGCATGTGTTTCCGTAAAAGATCAAAACAAACACAGAAAGATAAAAACATTACTGGACCTGCACTTGCACTTTTCATCGCAGTAGCCATGCTTACCTATCCCTAGTTACCTACTAGTTATGGACGCATACAAGTTCTGTGTTTTCGAGCGTGTACTTCCCTCCAGAGCACACTGCTTCCTGATGTGTGGCACACTAGGTGTAATATAGGTGCGTTATACGTGCTTCGTGACGTCACCCTACATGTTACTTTTGGCGTTATCTTTAGCTTGCACATGCACCCCCCTCTTGCGAGAGTTGGACCTGCATATTCACAGCATGTTGAAGGATTAGAGACCTAAGTACAACCAAGACAGAACCCAACAACCTCTTAGGACCAGAATCTAAAGGACCCTTTTCAACACCAGAAGACCGATTCAGGGAATAAGGTGGGGGGAGGGGGAGGCAGAGACAAGATTTTTCAAATGTATAGGAAATCGAAAAACGTAAACTTCAGCCAGGAGGATAGCTCAGGGGCAACACATTTGTCTTGGAAGCAAAACACTGCAGAGCAACACATGTTTAGAATCCCGGTCCTGCGCTTAAAGGCTGGTCTCCGGTATTAAGGTATTATGCTTGTTACAAAAGATTAATACATTTTGAGAACCACTTTCTACCGCAAACTCCACATGGTTCAGTGGGGGAAGTAATGCTGCCTTGCTGGTTTCCTTGGCTAAAGAAAGTACACATTGCCCACCCCATTTCAATGGATGCTATAGGATGAAAACGTATACACCAATTTCATTCGTAAACTATAGGTGTCCCTGAATAGGACACAAATGGGCAACATCATTTAAAACAAAACTTTTTTTTTAATAAATCAACCACTGTGCTGAAAGAGGGAGGGAAACCTTAGTGTTCCCCCATTTCTAAATGCACAACAATCCTGAATACGATTTACACTCCACCTACATGCCTCGGACAAGTAAGTGATCAAGGCAACCTCAGTGTCTAGTGAGCAAGAGAAACTATGTCCAAGGGCACATTGACAAACCCTAGATCAATTACTCAGACGCCTACTTCCGAAAGATCTTTTCCCTTTTTCCTGATGAAAAGTATTGTTCTGGCATTGCTCGAAGACGCTATGGCTTTGCTCCTACCAATAGAAGCTCAGTGATTGAGGCAAGGGTGTAACACAAGGCCTTTCTGCTGCGAGAAAGTGTTAATCGGCAGGGGTTAAAGAAATAGGGGAGACCTTACCAGCTGCAACATGTCCAAGGCTCAGAGTGCGTTGGAGTAAGAGAAATGAATGGTCACCTGAGAACAGGTTATCCCTCCAGAAGGCAAACCTCAGACTACAATATTTTTTTTAAAAAGCTCTACTCCTAGCTTGCAGCTATTGGAAAGCTGCAACACGTATTCATGGGTGGAGCGGCGGTTGGGAGGTAAGACGACTCAGTCTGTCCACTTTTTAAGATTTATGATAGGCCAGTGGCAGAAAGTTTGCCTGCATTTCTTCTTCTGAACTGTACAGGACCAGATAACAGGTGCGGTCCTGCTAATTGATTCAAAACAATGTACAAGTGTGTTCCCAGCATATAATTATTGTATGCACCTCATCAGCGGCACAAAGGCCCTTAATGCTGAAAATGTTGCCAATCCCAATCTGTCAAAATCCTCACCGGACCAAATATTAATCATCTGCCTAGGTTTTATCTTGCAAAAAGTGCAGCATTAGCCAAACAATTGCATCTTGGAACTATAAAAACATACAACATGATTGAACAGTACAAAGTAACAGTCATTGAAATAGGACGAAAAGAATAAAAGAAGGGATGGAGCAAAAGAACCGAGCTGGCCAGCAATGGTCCAAAATGAAAGAATTAACCTCCCAGTTTTTGAAACATCTCAGACAACTACACAAAGGAAGGAAAAAAAACTGCGGTCTAAAGGCAGCAAGATTATCTTCATTGGACAAAACATCAAAAAACAGCAGCAGGGAACAATTCCAGGCTCAGGAAATGGGGAAGGGGGGGTGGGGGGTAATTAGTTTGGAAGAACGCAGGTTTTAGGGAGTCTGATCAAGTGGCAGCAACGCAACCCAGAGCTCAGCAGGCCGTTAGCAAACGGAGCTATGTTGGAAAGAACGAGTCCGAAGAAGGTTCCTTCATGTCATTACCAGGGTGCAGCACTCTAGGAGTAAGCTTGGCAGCAGGAATTCTTCTTTCACTACAGCAGAGCCTACAGTTGCATAAACACTTCTCCAGCGAGCTGCAAGGAAATGTGGGGACTGCCAGGAGATGGGTTATCCTGCCTGTCCCTTGCCAGGTCCCATGCGTGGCTGGTCATCCCTACCAAATCAGTGGACATCGGTGCACAGAGGCGTTGGCTTACCAGTTTGCCAGTCAGATCTTGCTAGTCGAGTCGTAGATGGGGTAGAGAGGTTTTGGTGACAGGTAAGGCGTTATTGCTGGGAAAGCATAGTAGTCAAAGCTTGCTGCCACCATCAACGCTTCTCTTTCAGCATGGACCACCTGCAGGCCACATGTAGACTCTTGTTACTTCCACCGCAGGACCCTTCCTTAGCAGGTTCAGGGCAAGTTAGAGCCAAAGGTGGCTCATACTGATATTTAGAAGATCCAGATGTTATAAAGATCTCTTTGGATCTGTGAAGCGGAATGGGACTATAACAAGAGACTGCCACCAAGATCATACACCTCCCATTGGTGCCGAACAAGTGAAACCGTATGGCAGCATTTCCAGAGGCGCTCCTTTGGGACCACTGGTATATCGAAGACCATCAGGAGTCAAGGTATTCTGTAAACGTCAAGATCGGACTAGTGTTGATCAGGACTGGGCCCCTTTCAGTGGCAAGGAAATATAGAAAATGAGGCCTCCTTCACCACCTTGACCAGAAGAGCCTAGTGAAAGTCGCATGTTGGCCTGTATCAGTGAAAACATTCTACCATCAGAGAACACCGCTGGCAGAGCAAGGGTCTCCCTTATTCAGCGAGCGCACTTTAAGGGAAGGAGGTCCAGTAGGTTGTTACCCAGGCAGTGATAAACTAATACCCAAAAACCAAAAAAAGCACAGACATCACTTTGATGAAGACGCAAGGACAACTGTCCAGTTCATAGAAGGTCTCCGCAAAGGTCACAAGACGTTCAGAGTCTTTGGAGAGGATGGTGCAAGGGTTTTGCACGTTTGTCATAAAAGCCTGGAATGATATTGATGCAGAAACAGTAATCAAGTCTTTCAAGAAGTGTGGCATATCAAAATTCATTAGATGGTATGGAGGGCGACTACTTGTGGCAAGATGAAGAGGAAGCCGAAGCCGAGACCACACCATCCGAGACGGAATTTGATCCATACGATGACTGCCTTACAAATGTATTAAAATATCTCATTGATCTACTTATGATATCAGATGACGAACAGGAGGATTTTGAAGGCTTTTAAAGGGAAACTGTCACCAGCAAAACCTGTAAAAATACCATAGCTTGCAGTTATGATGGGCGTTGCTAAATCGCCCGGCACTTGCTCTCTCTCTCTATTGTTTGTTATCTTCCTCTTATCAACATCAGTTCCAGTTTGGTTGACAGCTTAGAAAACAAACAGCATGGCAGCTCCCATGGGTTTATTGTCTTATCCTTCCTTTCAGCTTTAGAGTGAATTAGGAACGGTTTAATCCACTTGCACTGTTTTATGTTTACATGTTTGATGACAAACAGCCTTATGTTTATAAGTGACAGTTTTCATGCTAAGTACCTGCATGTCACAAGCATTTCAATTAAAATTACCATATTGAAATCAAATCTGATGTTTTTTAAATTTTTATTTGGTGTGCATCGGCAGAGGGGGTAGTCTTATACAGCGAGTATATCCCAAACTCTATATTTTAACTGGAAAAGTTGGGGGTCGTCTTATACACTCAGTCGTCTTATACGCCGGAATATACGGTAAGTTGCATTCTATTTTATAAGTGAGTCAAAGTGTAAAACAGATGTTTTTTCTTTGAATAACTATTTCTTTACACATAGGTATTCATGCACATTCAAAAGATTATTTTTACCTCCCTGGGTCAGGCAGCAATTATAGTAGTTTCTTCCTGCAGAACTTTGTATACTACTGGCCCAAACATATCCATGGAGCTCTGTGGGTGAAAGCGGGATGAAGCTCCTGTGTGATGGTTTCCTATTTTTGTTGAGAGTATTTTTACTCTGTCTTTTTATTTTTGGGGAGTATTTGCTTATTTTTTAGGGAGTAAAAGTGGCCGATACACCCTTATCTGTTGGGCTGCCTTCAACTAACCCCAATGTCTTCCCCAAACCATCTTCCACTCCCTAACCCTTTCTTCTCCATTCAGTTTTCTTAGACAATTAAACTCCCTCTCCCTACCACCTTTTCCCACTCATCTTTGCTTCTACCACCACCCCCACACAATCATTCCACAGTTCCTGCTCCCATTCCGATAAATTTCATAAAGCAATAAATGCTTAGGATATAATTTGGTCGATAAAATGGGCGGCACACAATCTCATCTAGAATTACAGATATATAAAACACGTTCATGCACCTGCAACAAGCCAGACAGCATGCCAAAGAAAGGACTGGACTATGCATCTGCTTGTGTAGATTGACAACAGGATTATGCAAATTTAAAACATGCATTAGTGAACTGCCCTACATAAACTCCACCTCGGGTACACATACTAAAATTCTTTGACAAATGTATTCAGATAACCCAGTCGGTTATTACCTGAACTTTGTGGCTAGGTCAGTCACCTTGACCGCAGCTAAACACCATCAGCATTTCTTGTGATCTAACTGGCCAGGTTCATAGTATCAAGGGAATGGATCAGCAGAACAAGAGCAGGGCTATGGCCTCAGAAGTAGACCGTACAGATGCTACACAACGAGAACACAGTCCTGGTTCAGAAGCGCCAAGCAAAGAAGTGTGTCAACGGGTAGGGCATTTGCTCCATGTAAATGGGGAAATGGTCACACTGTGGTTTTGCTTTTCTATATTGCTCACCCCCACTGCTTTTCTTTGTATACTGACCTTAGTTTGCAATTTATTGAATTATTATTTACTGTGTAACCTTTTTTCCTCCATGAAATAAATACATCCAGAATGGAAGGTGATAAGGAGCTGCAGAGAAGAATTTGAAGAGTGTTTCACGCCCTATTTTGGCAAGTAAGACAGGATTTTTCTGTCAGACCCAAAATAGTTTATTCCCAAGTAGCATATTTTTAGTAAACACGAAATAGCTTGTAATTATTTATTTTAAATGGAGGTACTTTTCTCGCAATCCAAACACCTTTTGTGGCAAGCCAGAACATACATACAAATTATAGTTTTAGTATACAGGCAGCAGAGATTCTCTTAGTGAAAAGTGCTGCTCATGGCACTGCCGTGAACAGAGTACCTGATCAGTACAGTTAACACACACATGGTCACACACATACGGGCCATATGGGGGTTTCTATTAGGCAGTCAAATTGCCATGGAAGCTGGATAGGTCAATTGTTTTCCAACACCCTGCCAACGCTGTCCACTCACCTTCCCTCAGATACACATGCGAGAGAGCGGCAATTAAGCTGGCCGCTTGCAAAATGCACAGCACACACCAGCAGGAAAATCCTTTGACTACAAGCCTGATCTGCACTAGCCAAAGAGATAAAACCACTGTTCCGTCTTCCAAGGCGTGCTAGACCATGCAATCATCAAACCAGATACAGCCTGTCTGCAGGAACAAAACATGCTTCTCTATTGGGAATAAGATTATATAAAAAATAATAATCAAGGTGCATTTAAACCTGAGCTCCAGGAGTGAGGGTTTCTCCTTGCTGTGCTGCTTGCTTCTCCCCAAGCCTTACGCCCTAATCTCGCCTTCCCTCACCCATTCACACGTGGGTGTCAAGTCACCCAAGCAGAGGATTTGACATAGCCTTGGTAAAACTTAACCCTTAGAATGTAAAAATTACAATCAGTATTACCCAACCGGAACAGGAATCACCTTCCATGTGTGTACATTACCTGCTGGTGCTCTAGACCAGAAGCTTTCACACGGTCACTACTGCAGAGTGAGAGCTGCTGTTTTGTAGGGGGTCTGAAACCGACTGCTCTTGGCTGTGTCGAACATTGATGCTTCAGAAACCACTCATGCCCCCCAACCCCACGTGATCACGGCAGCAAAGCCCCCGCAGAGAATCACTGCCCCCCCCGCCCCTCAGACCCCAACTACGGGAGTAGTTGGTCCTAGGACACTCCTGGGCTGGTGTGTTGGTGTCTACCATGCTCTGGAGCTTTGGTCTAGTCGTGATTTTACTGCAGGTACGATGCCATTATGAACAGAATTTGGCGAGTGCTCGGGTCCTGGGTCCAGGTCCACCCCTTACGGCAGGCAATTTGTCTTTGTATTGCTGCCGAGACCCACAACAGCGAAGGGCAACTTGCGCTGTGTGACTGGTGTGGCTGCAAGTCCACAGAAGTACGTCCATTGTGGGAAGTCAGATACAGGAGACGGGCACAGGGAAATGTTTAAACAGGATACTATTTTTTAAATTAAAGAAAACCTCCAAGCCCTGTCCCTGTTTAAAAAAAATAAAAAAAATAAACACAGGCGCTTGTCATGATGTCCAAAAATTAATTTGGTCCTCTGTCAAATCTATGCCAACGTTACATATCCCCTACAACTACTAAAAGAAAGGAAAACAATCTAAGCTCTGACATAGAATAGGATTACTCTCCTCCCTTAGTTCCTTCCCTCACCTCTCATGTTCAAACCGCACCCATTCTTCTGAAAGCTAATCCACTGTGTGCTCCCGCTCACCCTTTTGCTCTGAAAACAAACAGGACCCTGTTGCCCCCTCACATCCTCCGACTTCTACTCCCTGGATATTGGAATCTTCCCAATCTTATTCAAAATGGTCAATGTCCTACCCATCCTCAGGAACCCCTCTACTAACCTCGACACTCAAGTCCACTATACCACAATGTCCCCGATCTGCCACTACTGCAAGGTCCCTGAACAAGTCTTCTTTATCTAGTTTACCACCCTAACTTGAAGCCACCAATCACTGAAACCCTTCAATTTGGGTTCAGTAGACAACACTCCCGTAATCCCCCAGGACACCAACGCTCGTACCACATGCCACCATTCCTCCGGGACCTCTCAACAGCCTTTGATACCATTGACCACCTCTCTCCTTCCTACCCTAATTAGCAACTGTTTCAAAGATACTGCACTTCCCTGAATTGCTTTGCATCTTTCCAAACGCTCATTTTCCATCTCCAGGAACACTCATACCACCATTACCACTCACCCAAGTGGGAGTTACACCTTCATATGACCCTCTAAATCAAAGATCAGCAACCTTTGACTCTCCAGATGTTTTGGACTACAACTACCATCACCGCTAGCCAACATTGTCAGTGGTGAGGGGTCATGAGATTCCTAGTCCAAAGCACCTGGTGAGCAGCAGGTTGCTGACCCCTGCTCTAAATTACATCTATCACCATTTGCTAACAAGACATTTTTCCCTTTACTGAGTGTGAACCTAGCTTTAATAAACAAGGGAACACTGAACAACATCACTAGGGTGCTACTGGTGTATAATAGATGGCTAAAGTCCAACATTACTCCCAACCTCTTCTCCCTCGGTCTTCTAGCTATCTGCCATCTAGAATGGCTTTTTCAGGTCTTCTGCTCAACTCCTCAAAAACCGAAGCCATCTACTTCCAGAATGACCCACTCAGGGTTCCAGATAAGAACAGGAGCCAAGCCATTATACTCCCCATTTTGAATAATTTGTAAGTAAAAGGATGTTTTTCCTTCTAGGGAACCAAAAAATAAAAGTCTCATTGCCAACTGGAGCATTTTAAAAAAGGCAAGTAAAAATATTTACATTCGTTTTAAAATAGGCAATTTTACTGTGAATAAAACACTTTATATCTAGCAATTCTCGAAGAAAACAATCACTTTTATCCTAATGGCAGTCTTGGAATCCGCAGCACTGTAGCAGAGGTCCTTCTTTAGAGGAAGGTACTGCTTGTGTCACACAGCTTTCCAGATAAGCTGAGTACCAACCGCTTTTACTCACTCAGAAGAGGGAGTAAAGGAAACACATCAGCGCCTGCCCATTACTGCCAACCACACAGCTACATGGCTATGTTTAGGACACTGGTAACAGCAGAGCTGCCCACAGGAAGCAGCTGCCCAATGTGAAGAACTTTAAAGAAACAAAAAAATGCTTCTATTGATTTGTATGAAATATGTGCAAAACAGAACGCATTACTAAAAGGATACCGGTTTCAGAAAAGTTTTTAACAAACAAAAAAAGGGAATTAGTTAATTTGCTCTTTTTGCCTTTCAACTTAAAAAAATACTTGCACTTGAAGATCTCATCTGGAGCTCTGTGTGATCAGATCTGAGCAGTGCTGGTGGCATAAAGGGTCAGACATTTTGATAAGTAAAATAGGCAGGTACACCACTTACCTGAAGCCCCGGCTCCACCCTTCCTTACATTCCGCCGTCCTATTTACACCAACTCTGCACCCAAGGCCAGGAAACTTGGGGAGGGCTGGCCGTGAGGGGGGGGCATCTCTTTGCAGTGGCCCAAGACCCTATCAATTCAAAATATTAACTGAGGCCATAGCTAGCCTAATCTTATGTGCCCTATACAAATCCTTCCCACGTCCCCACCTGCCACGACATGTCAGTGCCTATTCTACACACTCAGACTTAGTCGACTTTACTACTGCACCAGTTTGGTCATGGGTCTGCTCTACTCCTTTGCCCCCTAGTACAATTCTTAACTTACACGGTACATCATCCCCTACCACATATACCAACTCACCTCATGCCGGCTGGTTCTCCATGTAATATAGGTCACTGTTTAAAATTCCTCATACACGTATTCAAATGTACCCATAGCCTTGCCGCCCCATCTCCTATGAACTACAGTCTGACTCAACGTTGCTGCATCTCGCCCTTCCCATGTTCCAGATCCTTATCGCCTCAACAACATCATTTGCTTTCCCTGCTTGAATAGCAAATGGACCACCACTATCCTTGCTTTCAGATCCGCTCTTACTCTAGCTCGTCCTCCTGGAAGGATCCACTGCCCAAACAAAGCTGATCTGCTAGCCCCTTAATCTCACCCATTATCATTCTTAAAGTTAGCATATAGTTGGATATGACACTATATATTTTACCAGTCTAGGATGTTCCCACCCCTTGTCATCACTGTTATTTTTCTTCCCCTCAGCTACCTGAATCATTATCTACCACTAGCAAAGTGCCCTCCTTGGGGATTGCTACGCTTTCTGGTAGCCTATACAGCGGTTCTGCTTGATGCACTTTTCCTACTGTTCAATAGTTACAAGTACAGTACAGATACATTCTTGCCCGACATTCTTGCCTGGCCTTCAGTCCTTCAATGCCAATTTGTTTTTACCGTAGGGTGGCGCATTAGCTTCCCATACAAGCCAAAACGAATGCTTTGGAATACAGCTAGCGAGAGGTGGCATATGAGGAGGGACACAATGCTTCTAGGTGCTTGGTTATTTACCCACCCACTTCCTGCCCATGACGATGCCAATCCCTATGGCGATTCCTGCCCCTCCCGCTTACAAACACACCCTCCTGCAATCTCTTTGTGCTAACTTTATCAAGTACTAAAAATCAAACTTTGTACTCGAAGTGCCTGCCAGTGATTTTTCAAAGCAGTCTTCTGAGAGGTAATGGTTGAATTGGTGCATTCAATGCACTACTGGTGCAATACAAATATCTTAACCAGGTCTGCCTTTAGCCAATTCATAGTCCCTCAATCATACTGCTATGTACTATGCCTTGAAGTTATTTGCTCTGCTTGGGCGTATTTCTGGGAGGGATGGTGATGCACTGCACCCTGCAAATTTGACAAGCCATTTCACCAGAACACCCAGCCATCCGCGGCACCCAAAATATTCAGGTACGTACAAACTATAAAGAAGATGGTCAGGTACTGTGTCTGATTCTCTAGGCCAGGACCTATATGCTATTCCAAAAGCATATAATCCTTGAGCTAACCCAATCAGGTAGACATGTGGACTGTGACACCCGAGCCGGTTACTGCACTAAAGACGACAGCCATATACTACACTTAGCGTCTAGGCCTCGCCTAAAATGTTCACCATTCCGCTGCACCTGAAAGCATTTAACCCGTAAACGCATCTGTGAGGTGGACATCTCACAGAACTTGAATTGCTAGACTCTGCAAGTTGGGCCAAGTATTGTAGATCGAGCTGAGATTCATATTAGACCTAGACGCTCCCGCCACACTAGTCGCCTACAATCCTTGAGCATAGCTAAAGCGGTAAGCACAGGATGATAGTCGGGGGCATGCTAAGGGCCTTTCAATCCTTGGATTCTCAAACTTAACTACCCTGCACAGCCCCTCGAATGCTAGTATGCAGCTATCGCCCACAATTAATTTGGTCTACCTGCACACATAATCTCTTACCACCTTACACAGTAGCCCAACGACCATTAGAATGCAGCTATCCCCCACGACATTCGGCCTAGCTGTACACATACTACCTGTCTCACATACTCTGCGCACCACCTCCAGCATTAGACTGCAGCTATCCCCCGCGATAAACCCGGCCTAGCTGCGCACACACACACACACACACACACACACACACACACACACCTGGGCTATGGTCCCCGAGAGCGTTCAACCTACAGCTCGTTGAGACCATACCAATGGTGAAAGGCCCTGTACAAATGCAGATTAACATAACATAGGCAAACTGGTGTGGGCAGTCCAAGTATCTAGTGTGCCCCAGTAATGCACTTATATATTCATAACTAAACTGGATCGCTGCAGGTGTTGGTGACAGGAGGAAATGCTCAAACCTCTTGATATTACAATTATTGAATAAACACATTTAAAAAAATAAAAACACCACTATTCTGCGCTGGTCCGATTCTATGTTTTTATAAGGTTATAATATAAGAGCTAAGTTGATGTCAAATTAAAGTAGCATTTCTACAATCAGTTTCTTGTAACAAAGTGAACTAGCAGGCACGTGTTTCGGCCAGTCTTCGTCTTTTTCAAGGCTAGATTGGCAGATAAGTGGTACAGGGTGTTCATCACTCAATTCGAGTCTGAAATACATTCAACCACTTGATATATAAAATATATCCAATTAAAAGAAGGTAAGGAAATAAATACCATATTCATCATTGAAAGACAACAAAATGGGCAATCTTAGGACAAAACCATACATTTCAAAGTTTCAATATTATGACATGAGTCAAATGGGAAGAAAATAAGGTAAACAAAAATGTAAAGAAAAGAGAAAATGAAATATAGACAAATCCATTTAATGCTATCTTAGAATTCGTCATGCAGCAACAGTGTGTATAAGAGGGTGGTCCAAACAAGCATTCCCAATGTGTGTTGTGTCCTTATTAATAGTGTTAAAATTAAAGAACATTGTTAGTTCAATCAATATTTTTATTTATTGTTTTATATAGCGCTTAATCCAAGGTGCCTTACAGTTAACAACATGAACATGTAACGGTAGAAGCAATAACAGTAAAAATGAATCAAACCAGAAAATCAGCATGTAGAACAATTTGCATGAGAAAAGGGGAAAGGAGAGGAAGGAGGGAAGAGGGAGAGAAAGTAGTGAGTAGTAGAAAGATAAAGAGAACAAAGAGAAGGGTACTAGAGGGAGGGAGAGAAGGTTGAGAGGGGGAAGGAAGTCAGGGAGGGGAATGAAGAAGGGGCGATTTCAAAGAGGAGCAGAAGGAAGAATAGATGAGGGAGGAGCGGATAGTAAAAGGTAGGGAGTTCCAGTGTAAGGGGGCAAAGAGCTGAAAAAGAGCAGAAACGAGAGGAGACACAAGGGTTTATATCGAGTTTGCCTACCTAGTAATGTTAAAGGCGGAAACAGTACTACTCAACGGACAGGACTGTATAGACATGGGGAACAAACACAAACACCAGGGTGTTACCTCAAACACGGATCTAATCCAATGAAAGACACTGTAGCTGAACTCAAAATACTAATTGACAAATGGTAAGCACTCCTCACTGACGAAGAAAAACAATGTGACAGACCCAACCATGCCCACCATGTACTTCCTTCCCAAGATCCATAATCAATATGAAAATGTACTGGAAGGGAAACCGTTTAGGAGTGCCGTGGGTTGGGTGACTGAGAAACTATCTGAATACATAAACAATGTAATCAAAAAGCAAGTTACCATTCGACTATCGTAGATTAGGGGCAGAACTCATGTACTACAGATCTTGCAGGATATCAAATGGTAGCCTGACTATTTTAGTTGCTACCCTAGACATCAAGGCCCTTCAATCAAGCATGAACTGGGCAATTAAAGCGATTGACTATACATACAAGAAAACCTCTGCCTCTCATTTCGAGCACGTTGAAATGGTGAAGAACTGATTGAAATTTGCAATAACCCAACAGCTTTTTGTTTAAGCAGCAAGAATATTATCTCCAAACGAAAGGGGTGGCTATGAGAGCAAAATATGCCTGTCCTTAGCCAAATTATTTATGGGTCAATACGAGGAGACCTTTGTCCTAACCAACGACGACTACAAAAAAAATGGAATTATTTGGCATGGTTTTATAGACAACGTTCCAATGGTGTGGCAAGGCACTGAGCAACAGTTTTTCTACATTTTTTGAACTTCCTTAATACAAATTATTTTGGTTTGGGAGGACTGACTGGGCAGAGCAATGCTGTAGCTATTAACTTTTTAGATCTTTGCATCTATGTTGAAAAGTTCCCATGTTATTCGATTGCCGGGGATATTTTCGCTGAAAATATTTGGCCGAAAAGAGTCAACAAATTTCTTGGGGGGGGGGCCCTAATCTCCCCCTTTACCCATTATATAGTCCCGATTCCCCACACACCCCCTACCACTTATATCCCCTTACCAACCCAACTCCCATATTTTTCGATTCGTTTTTTGGCCGAAAATGTTCTGCAAAAAACTCAGTGAAAAAAAAAAACCTGGCAATGTAATAACGGCTTACTGTTGAAAATGGGAAGTTGCAAACCCGCACATTTAGAAAACCTACAGAAGTTAATTGAACTCTTTTTGCGACAAGCCTAAATGTCAAAAATAAAGCAACCATTTAAAACATACCTGTGGACGCGTTCCATAGGGCAACATGGAACTGTAGTTATAACTATATATTCCAACAAGAATGTAACACGATACAGATTCAGGGATAGAGGTTAACATATTCAATCAATCATAAAGGCCCGGAATAAAATCAGTAATATGCATAGATTATCCAAGAGCACTGACGATTAGGAACAAACGTAGCCCCTCATTTTTTAAGGATGTTGAAGTACCGAGGACTGGAAAAGACTGGTTAAAACCATTTTCCAAGGGTTTCCACAAATGTGGATTTTGCAGTATGTGCAAATATGCTCATACTAGCCCATAAGTGCTTGAGAACTATTTGGGCGAACAAGTGCCCATTGACAAACGTATTAAATGTCGGACTAAATTCACAGTCCGGACACGAGACTACCACTAGCACATCACTGGCAGGAAGAACTTTTTTTAAAAAAAACACGACATTCGATTTATTGGATTACAACAGGCAACCTGCGGCAAGAGGGGAGATGACTACAGATTGATGCTAAGCCAAATGGAATCACGGCTGATCTGTAAACTACGAAGTACATATACTGGTCTCAACAAAGAGCACGAAATGAATGTATTTTTGTAATGTTTATGTAATTCAAACCAATGCGATGTACATGTGTACAGGTGAGGAACTATAATAGGAGAATAATGCATTATAAGACCTGTTTAACAACCACACACCAATATATATCTTTCAAAAACTGTCTCACGAGATGTGCGGACTTAATTTATATACCAAGAAATGGAGGGGATATATAAAACTATTAAGTACAGCCTCAAACGACCGAGAAAGCTAATATTTCTAGATCTAGGCACAATGTGACCAAATGTAGTAATCAAGTGATGATTGAAGTTTGTTCTACAGTGTACTGTAACATTAATTTTGAAAAACAGAATGGCGTTATTAATGGCCACAATGATGGGCTATGTCAAGACAATATTCTGAAATGTATTCAAGGCATCATTAAGAACAGAAAAATGCATCTTTGCCCAATTTAACATGGAATTTAATATGTAATTTGGAACCCTATGTGAAAATCATGTGTTGACTCAAAAGATTTCTGCAATGTTTTCCATTATTAATTGAAAAGATTTAAAGTGAGAGAGACATCATTCTATTGGAAGCCATCTGTGCATCTCCATATATATTTAAATCACACAAAGAGTGTTAATAATTTCACAAATATGTTCACAAAATGTACAGATACGTTTATACATTGTGAAAAAGCGGTAACAACTATTAGTTCTCCCAAGATCTATTTTTGTAATAAAATCATGATTTTACTTAGCAAAGTAGAATGTGAAAATTGAACTCAAGAGTTGAATATGCTAATTGAGCATACAAGGGATATCATGCACATATGTTATTGGAATATTGTTGGGAAAAAAAACCCTGTTTAGGTTAAGCATCAAAAAAATGAAAAAATAAAACCTCTTGTGGATTGCAGGGGGGTTTCTTAATTGTCACAGACTTCAATGTTGTGCCTAATGGAGAAATTGGATAGAACACATGTAATTACACACTGTGTTGAATCCACGCTATTTTTAATTATTACATGTACGCCAGCATAAAACACCATCAGCGTGTACCGGTATACGCGCACAACGCTTGTGACGTCACGCTTTCAAACGCATGACGTCACCACTCTGAACCCTAAATAAATAACAGAACAAATGGCACCCGCAATCTCCACACGCGGGACGCCGAATGAACCTAACAGGTCATCCCATATAGAAGCAGCTCAGGTCACACTATATTTGGCAAACTCAATAGTAGCAGAAGCCAGTGTGAACCCAGGAATGGGTGTTGACATTTATTTGACTTATTATGGATGCAGATCAATCCAGATGAAAGTCAAATCGATTTCCTGGCAAGACCTATAATCAATTTAAACAGATTATAAACCAAAAAAAAGGGTAAGAACCTTCATATTTTGTCACAATTCTAACTTACCAATTCTTACCCAGAACGGGACACTGAAATCCATTTATATAATTTACTAACTATTGATGTAGATCACTCAAGAAGCAAGCTATCTTGTTTGAGGTGAAACATTTCAATATTTTGAAACCCGACACAGTAAGAACCTGTCTAAAAAAAATGTCACAACATTAACCAAGCGAAGAATTGTTAATCTGCCATTTTCACCGGCTAATACTTTGATTTGACCTATCGGTTAAGTCCTTATGACCACTAACATCTTTATTAGAGAAGTGGTGAACCCTAATTACAAAGGGTAAGCTCAGGTCTATATACCTGAGCAATCAGTTAGTCCCCTAACAGACAGCCCTGCGATACTGCCAGAGATAAGGCTCCCAAAGTGATATAGATGTACCAGCACCAAGCACATGCCGAACGATCCAGACTGTCCAGTCAGGAATAAAGAAGGCCCCAAATGCAGACGTTTTGGCCACGTGGCTGCAGCCTGCACGTGGCGGGGAAAGGCAGTCGTTGATGGCGACAGGGACTCTAGCGACGGCGACGACCGGCACGACACGCCCATGGTGATCATGGTCAACGCACCCTCAAGCTAGGAGAGAACCCCCACTGCGTCGTGAGAGTGGATGGCATGGAGACGCAGGTCATGGCAGATTCAGGGTCGGACCTCACCAGCCAGACGTACAAAGAAATGATGGAATGAGACCAAGTTGAAAATCAGGAGCACCAAGCATAAACCAACAGTGTTTGGAGGGGCTACCGTGGATCTACTAGGCTATATCAAGGTCAAAATTGAACTCAAAGACAGGTCCACCACCACAATAGTATACTTCTCGTCCCAGTGCCCAGCCGTGTTGGGATGGGACGACCAGCATAAGCTGAGCATACGGCTAGACACCCCCAATCAACTTCTGTTGGTCTCGTCAGGAAGAGCGCCGGGCCTAAGAGATGCATTTCCCGGTGTGTTCTCCGAAACGCCCTGGAAAATAAAAGACTACGTGCTCAAGATTCTCCTCAAACCGAACGCAATTCCCGTAAAGCACAAGGTCAGACTGGTTCCGTCTACAGCAAGGTCAGCACTCGAAGCTCAGCTCCAGAAGATGGTTAAAGAAGGCACCATAGAGACAGTGGAGTCCTCCGAATGGCTGTGCCCAGTGGTACTCATCAAGAAAAAGACCTCCAACGAGCTGAGAGTCTGCATTGACCTACGCAGTTTGAACTTAGAAGTGGTTACTGACAGCTGTCCACATAGTGCTCATGAGGAAGGAGGCAACCATATTTTGGAGGCTTGAAATGTCAGATGCATACCACCAAATAAGCCTGCACAAGACCTCACACCCACTCAATGCGTTCATCACCCCGTTCGGAACATACCAATACACACGCATGCCGTTCAGCCTATCCTCAGCATTCCAGAGAATGATGAACTCTTTGTTGCATGGCATCACAAACGTCTTGTACTTCCAGGACGACATCTTGGTGTACGCCAATGTAATAAATATGTTTTCTGAACAGTGATATAAATAAGTGAATGGTTACCTCAGGGACTCTCCGATAGTTCCTTTCCTTGCTTCCTCTTTGCCCAGGGAATATGTCCAACAGGGGGGTGAAAGCGAAGGCCTCCCTAAGTCCCTTCCTCCGCCTCTTGGTCAAGATTAGAGGAGGGGAAAGGCCTCAGGGAAACCCTCTGGGGGAGAAAACCCTGTGTCGACAGCTGCTGGAGTGATGTCGTCTAGATGGCGAAGATTCAGGAAACTGCAGGTTGAAAGCCGTCTGATGGAAAAGGTAGAAGAGGATGGTGAGTAAGTGGTAGGTAAGTATGAGACAGGGAATTCACGTTAGAAAGCAAGGAATACATGTAAAAGTGAGTGGTTGATTTATCAGGCTGGAAGAGAAGTCCTCCGGTAAGAACCTGATGTGTATAGTAAATGGTTAGCTCAGAACTAAGTTCAGAATGAACAGAAGAAGAATTGTTTAGGAATATTACCTGATGGGATCAAAGATGGGGACGTATAAGGAAGTACGGCAAGAACAAGCACCGAGAGGGCGGGTTGGACCACAGGACTCCAGGCTCCTAAATATTGTACATGGAAAGAAAGAGTCAATTTGAATTCCCCATCGGGACCTTGGAATCCCTGATATTCTATCCTACGTACCGAAAACTAGGGGGTGAAACTCTTTGGCGGACTGCTCTGCGATTTCCAGATCGTAGCTGGTGAAAGTAAGAGCAGAGGTTCGGGTTCTCTGCTTCAGGAAGGAGCCGGGAGAGAGGGTCGAGTCTGAATAAGGGAAGTAAGTAGGACAGGATTAGAAGGAAGGAATATAGAACACAGAAAGGTTTAGTAACAAACTTCCTAGAAACGAACTCACGTAGCGTTGGCAATGAAGAGTAGCAACGCGTCCGCGCGTTGACAGGAACAGATGAACTGAATCTCAAGCAGGAGGGCAGTCCTTCCTCGGCGCTGGGCTGTTCAACATCTAGACCCACACCTTCCGTAGCGGCGGCCATCTTGGCAGTAAAAATGGCCGAAATCCGCCTATGGGACCAACCATGCCACAGTGACCCCGGTCTCCGAAGAGGCGTGACAGCCAAGGACACACAAACTCATGAAAAAGCGCTGAACTAAGTACTGAGCAAGCTACAGGACGTGGGTGTCCATCTGCGCCAAGGAAAATGCATATTCGGTGCTGTAGTAGTTGAGTACCTGGGCTACCGCATCTCGAGAGAAGGGTGATCCCCAAGAAAAACCTACAAAGTCATAACCGATGCCCTAGCCCCGATGTGTAAGGGCTAACTTTGGTCTTTCCTGTGTCTTGCAGAATACTATGCAAAGTTCGTCCCCAGATGCTCTGAAACTACAACGCCCCTGGGGGAGCTCCTGAAAAAGGGCACAGCCTACACATGGGAACGTCAACAAGATGAAGCCTTCGCAGAGTTCAAAAAGAGGATCCTGCATGCACCCTGTCTCCAAACGTTCATTCCTGAATGGGAGTCATGCATCACGACAGACGCCAGTGCCTATTGGTTAGGTGCCACCCTTATCCAGAAAAAGAGAGACACAGACAATATCGTGGCGTTTGTGTCCAAAGCACTATCTGCATCGGAGAAAAACTGCTCCACCGTGGAAAAG
This sequence comes from Ambystoma mexicanum, assembly GCF_040938575.1. Lineage (NCBI taxonomy): Eukaryota > Metazoa > Chordata > Amphibia > Caudata > Ambystomatidae > Ambystoma > Ambystoma mexicanum. The sequence goes on along the minus strand of NC_090936.1, from coordinate 96,404,604 downwards.
GAAATGCTGGCATGCACCTGGGCTGTGGACTATTTCAGATCGTATGTTTGGGGTACAAAATTCCAATTAGTTACTGACCACAAGCCCTTATAAACATGCTGGGCCCTGGCGGCACCAAAACAGCGACTCCGAGACTGGCCAGAATCACTGCAAAGCTCCAGGAGTATACCTACGAAATCATCCACATTGCCGGCTGGAAGAACGCTCAAGCAGACTGCATGTCCAGGTTACTCGACCAAAACACCCCCGAAACCATGTTCCTCAAAGACAAATGATTGGTGGCTTCCATAAGTGACCCGGGGAAAAGGGACTTCATGAAGATGAGCAAGCGGCATTGGCAAGAAGAGATGGAACAAGACGGTGCCCTGCGTCATATAGCAGAGTGGGTCTGGGAAGGATGGCCAAATGAGAGAGCAGTCCCAGAAAGCCTTCGTCCTTTTTGGAAAGTTGGAGACGAGATCACAGTGATGAACAGCCTGCTACTTAGAGGTGACCGCGTCACTCCCCAGTCAGGCATCCACAAGGTGATTCTCTGCACAGCACATTCAGGGCACTTAGGCAGCAACATGACGAGACACAGAGTATGCAACGCCTATTGGTGGCCCTAAATGGATCAAGAAATAAGGGCGATGATTGAAAGATGCCACGAGTGCATGAACAGTGACAAAAGGCTGACAGTGAGACAGGCACCCATGATACCCACGGAAATCACACAGCGTCTTGCACAAAATAGGACTGGACTTCATCGGCCTGCTGGATGGCATGCCGGCAGACCACAAGTACGGAGTAGTAATGGTGGACTACTTTTCCAAGTGGGCAGAGATCGAATTTGTGTCTGACATCACCACGAGTACAGTAATTGAGTGTTCAGCGCCGTTTTTCAGAGGGAAGGGCTCCCCGAGGAGATTGTAACCGACAATGGAGTGCAGTTTGTCTCCAGGAAAATGGAAAAATTCCCGAGAAAATACAACATCCTCGAACTGAGAGCCAGCTTGTACCACCCACAGCCGATTGACTAGTGGAAAGGGCAAGCCGCTTTATCAAAGGCGCTTTGCAACTGGCCTGTGCGTCAAGCCTAGAACCACACAAGATAGTGAAAGAGGCGATCGCGGCCCACCGCATTACGCCCAATGCCATCACCAGAGTTTGCCCATTTCAGCTGTTGAGAGGGAGAAGGGCTGCATCCACGCTAGTACCCCTGTGGATACACCAAATCAGAGAAGACATTGACAAGAGAGACATTGTGTTCAGCATGCAAAGGAACAAGGAAGTCATGAAATCCCAAGGCGACAAACGCAGGGAGGCCCATCGCCCAGAAGTCAGTGAAGGCGACCTAGTAAAGATAGGCCTACCTCACAAAGATACCACTACTGGCTCCAAATACAGCAGGGCAATAGAAGTCACCAGCAGGGGAACCAACCATGTCCACACCAGCGATGGAACCTGGAAAGAGTGGCCGTGTACAGCAAGAGGGCATCCACCAACCACTCCTCCACGGAAACAGGAAGTGACCATGACCAATGGTGTTCGGTCAGCGATCCCTAGCATTCGAAACAGATGCTTTAGGAAAAAAGGATCAAAGGGTACATGCATGCCTGCATGAGCCCCCGCCCCAGTCCCAAGAACCACACTGAGAAGCGACACCAAAGGACCTCACCCCACCGGCATGCCTCGCATCACCACCCAAGCTCCAGGCGTCGTCACCAACCAGGACAGACCTCAAAGGGAGAGAAGAAAGCCCACCAGGTTCACCGACTTCCTCTTGAACTACCAATCATGCTGTCCTACCAAAGGAACTGTGTGGGGACTCCGCCTCGCGACATCACGCACACATGGTCTTGCGAGAGGAGCGCGAAGCACGCAAATGACAGGAAGGCAGCAGAACTCACCGGGAGGCTGAAGGAGACAGTAAGCCCCGGCGCTCCTTCTGCCTGAGGGGCACAGTTGCTGCAGGGCCTGCCTACAGAGGCCCCAGTCAGCCACAGCGTAATACCAAGGCGGAGGGCAGCCTCCTGGGTGCTCTGGCTGTCATGTGTGTGAATAGCAACACACTCAGTTGCAGTGAAGCCAACTACATGAACTGGACAGCTGCTACATTGAGTACCTGCGCCAGCCCTGCCCTTGACTGGTTATACCCCCAGTCCCCATGTTACAGAAGGGGTCTCAATGAACACCCTACTGAGCCTCAATAGTGTCTTGTCATTTGTCCAGGCCACCACAAGCTGTTACTCTAGTTAACATGAAAGCGATCAATTTAAAAAAAACACTATACATCGGTTCATGGCGCAGTGGAATATATAGATTTTGTCTTAAGGTTTACTCTGTGGTCCATTTACACTGCAGATAAAGAAGGGTAGCACTGGCTGCCCTCTAAACTTCCACGCACATATCGCATGCTTGCTCTAGAGGCCCAGCAGGGGAAACGATTAACTAAAAAACATTCGGAAGCATTGGTAGATGAGAGAGTTGGTTCGTCAAGGATCAGAAAAACCAGGACTCTAAAAGCGCAGCTCAGGCACTTAAAACCTTGGTCCAAGGAAGCTTGTGCAATACCTACAGGCCTGCCGAAGAAAAACAGTTGCGTTTCCAGATTTCAACCAGCCCTGGCCTCGTGACAGGGGGATGACTTGTCCCACTTTAGAAGCAGCCGTGCTGAGCTGCAAAAACAGCCTTCCAAGACGCCGAAATCACCTTTACTTACACGAACCCCTTCCATGCGGGTCTGCCAGCCTCTGAGGCGTTTACCCTTTCTTGTAAATTCTCACTTTCATTTTCTTTCCTGCACGAATCTTCAGGTCGCTGGAAATTAATTGTGGGCTAATGATAACCTCGAACAAATCAGACATCCGAATCGTTATAGCTTTACCACTGTACTTCCCTGGAAAGTACAGCAACCTGGACATTCGTGCAAGAAAAAGTCTTACAATGAAAAGCAAGAAAGGAAAATAAGGTTCGAATTATTACGGCGGAATAAGGCAGGCCTACAGGCACATCTGGGAACTTCTGATAGGACGCGACCAAAAATGACTATTTGAGCTAGGAAAATCGTACAAAGGAACATGCAGAGTATATAATGCCCAGTTGAACCCCCTCCACCAATGCACTGTATATATCATGGCAAACTGCTTTAACAGGGCGAGACACTAATCAGAGGCACTGGCCCGAAAGCAAAAAAAAATACCTGTTCTAGTGTACATGTAATAAATATCCAGGGGGGTGGCATGCAATCATTGCCTACCCTACCTGGGAAGCAAGCCAGAATAAGTGTTACCAGTTGTGATTTGCTCCAATAAGGGGAGAAGCTGAGATGCGGGGAAAGGGGAGTAGGAGAGAGCTATATGTTAGGGGGCAGCAGACAGAACGGGGTTCATTCGTTTGGAAGCAGGGGTGACTTTAAGGAAATCGCCGTGGAAGTAGGGTGAGGGGGGGAGCAAGCAGTCAGAGCAGGGCTGAGAGGAATACTTGCGGGCATCCACCTGCCATACACTAGCCAGGTGGCGGTGAAGAAGAGGGTGGGCATTATTTTGGTGGGGTGGGCGCTACAGGGGCGGCCGCTTGTATATATTCTGCCGTTCATTACCGCGATCACGTTCACGAAGGTGGTCTTGCCGCTGTACTGCAGCCCCACCAGGGTGAGCTCCATCTCCTCCTTCCAGAAGAGGGACTTGAACCAGTCCAGCAACTTGTTGATGAGGGACAGCATGACGGCGGCGACGTGGGGGGGCTCAGTGCAGCTGCAGGCAGCGCTCCTCCAGCAGAAACAGAGCTTACAGGGGAACTGCACTCAGCCAGCTGTCATATGACCGCCTGACGTCACAAGCCAAGCCAGGAAGCAGCGACGCCACCCCAAGCACTGGAAAGAGAAGACAGACTCTCTACACTGTGTTGGGTTCGGCCGGAAGAGCTCCAGCTCTCCGTCAGATCTCACAATGATTAGAGGGGCCCCGGTTTCAGTCAGCTGCTCCATTTTATACAAAGGGTTGAAACTAAGGTTCAGGCATAGTTCAGTACTGTGTTTAAGCGATTTTTTTTATTTCCTCTTTGGAACACGTTTGGTATTATTGCTATTTATGCTTTTTGGAACATTGATGATTTCGTTTTTTTGTATTGGAACTTTCCTTTTATGTTTTGATGGCTGCCACTGTTAGCAAAGTTATGTTATGTTAATAGTTTTTATTTCTACTGCGTCAAATCATCACTGTGCATGATGGCTTTAAGTGGGCCAGGACCAGCCTGGGCCGAGCCGTGGCGGGCTGTGAAATATGGTTCTGAGGCAGGGCCCTGCTGGGGCTCACTAATGTGAAGACTTTTTTTTCCTAAAGCCTGATGTGCAAGAGCTTCAGCCTTCAGAAAAAAAAGCCTTTTATCCATAATGGTGGCGCTGACTCCTGGAAGGCATCCCTTTAATCAAAAGATGCATGTGGGCCGGTGCCACCATTATAGAAGGAAAGGTGAGGTCGATGTAAGTCAAGGCTTTTTTTTCCCTAAAGCCTGAAGTTCCCGCTCATTCGCGGGAGATTCAGGCTTCAGGAAAAAAGGCCTCGGTTTCCGGTGGTCTCACCTTTTCTGCTTCCCCTCTCCAGGCATCCCTTTAACTAAGAGATGCCTGTCAAGGGGCAGCGCCACCATTAAGGATGAAATCATGTGGCGCTGTCCCCAACAGACATCAATTTAGGTAGTAAATGCAGAGTGTAGCACCCTCTCCCCTGGCGGGAGGGTTCTGATCTCTACAAAGGGCTGCCTGACAGGGGTGCCTGTAGCCCATTAAGCTGGGGCTCGTGAAGGGGGCATGGCCTAATGGCCCGGTGGGCGACCCCCCTGCCATTAGGCCACGCCCCCCTTGATGAGTCCCAGCTCATTTTCCAGTGCCACTTAAGGCACTGATTGGCATATTGTGTCCCTGCCATGGGTATCCAGAGCATAGTGTACATACATGCCAACATTTTGCAGCACCTGGAAGTGCGATTTTGGCATCAAAAGTGAGAAAACTGATATTTCCCATTGGGTTGCACTAGGGTTAGAATTATTTTCGGACAGAGAAAGTAAAAAATAGGTACATTTTAAAAAGAAAAATTATGAGTCTACCTCCAAAATAAGGATGGTTGGCATGAATGCTTCTCAACTTCACACTCACACCAATCCCTTTACCTGACAAAGAACTTCAAAGGGCTCTCACCCGTCAAAAGCAAAATGTTCTGATTTTTGTGCTGCGCTCCTTGTCAGGAAATTGACTCACAAAGAAAGTAATACTTTCCCCTGAATTGCCCAGTCGGAGTGAAAAACACACACACAAACCAAGTGATTCAGTGAATAGTTCCGGAAGCAACAGGAATGGGTTCCAACAGAAAACCCCACCCTGATGGAGAAAGAAACAGAAAAGGTAAAATCTGAAAAAACCTGTAGACTAAAGCTCTTTGTCTAGAGCACCAATGGAACACCCAAGACACCACAAAGAACAAAGCTTTCTCAGCTGAGGAGTTTGCAGTAACACAGAAGAAAAGTTGCCAGTAAATAAATAGAAGTCCATAGGTCAGAAAACCGCCCGCGTAAAAACAACAAAAGACGGCTGCTGCAAAGCCCAAAGAAAGTTCGATGGGACCTTCCCCAACAGCACAAGGATGCCTAAATGAAAGAATAAACAGCTCTGTCAGAAGAAAGAGAAATCCTCAGCATATCCAAAAAAGAAACTGCAATGTAATCATCAGTCTTGCATGAAAACAAAACTCAGTCCCAATCCACGGAGCAGCAGAGGAGCCCAAAAACAATAAAGTAACTTTCTCAAAATTCGTTCATCAGTAGCCGAGGGGGCAGAAGAGAAAACAGACCAAAATCAAAATGCTAGTAAGTCAGTCCAAGAGAGATTCAAGGAGCAGGAGGGAAATGACCAGGAAATGAAAGATCACAAAACGGTATCCCATAATGGAACAAAGCACCACTCACAAGACTTGTTTAGCAGCAGCAAGCATCCTAAGAAATGCCTATTTGAGCAACAAGTTGCTGTAGTGGGGCATGTAGTATAATTTATAGTGCTTTGACGTATAGCGCCCCACTGAATGTGATAGCATTCTATTGACAGCAATAATGTGGCACACACATATAGCCAGTCCTACGTTGCCAGTATAACAGGTGAATATGTGGCTGAGGGCACGCGAGGTATGGAATTCATAATGCAGCCAAAGCCCAATATAAAACTACAGAGGGTAAAAGTGCATCATTTTTTTCTTTCTCTGGATTCCCTCATGCATAAAGGACTACATTATTGAATATTATTTATATAACTGACTGATTTAATTAATAAGTACTAATCACTAATGCTAACTCATTAACATTATAATGTAGTCCCATGTACAAAGTGAGGTGAGAATACATATTTTGACATTCGTTTTTTAAACGTGCATTTTTCTCTCTTCTTTTCTCTTGCTGTGCTGAATGCAGAAGGCAGGAAGGCAGCAGGAAATCGAAAAAGATACAGTTATTAGAATCTGAAGCTACCATTGTTTGGGATATTAGGGTGTTAACAGAATACATTTTCTGCTAATATGATTGGAAGGAAGTGTATCTGCAGTTATCCCACGTAAGCGGAATGGGACGGTGCAGAGTTTTGCTGGGAAAAGTCTGACAGAAAAAGTTCAGATCGCTTTTGCTGGGCTCCAGAGACGGATGATCTTGGTGTCTTAACATTGGCTAGAGAACTCTATGTTCTCGCCACACACACTTACACACACTTCAGACACTGAGATTACAAAGGCAAACCCTGCCGACTGAGCCGCTCTTCTGAAGGAAATCACCTGGGGGAGAGAGCCACAGATCTTTTGTTAAGCAGCCAAGTTCGAAGTGAGGTTATTTTTATGCGATTGCTTGGCGAATGTGTTCTAAAATGCTAGGCAGTTAGGATAGCAAAGCAAAAGAAATCCCATGCATTTAATTTGTCATATGATAATGTTGCAAAGTGAATGTTGCTCTGTTTTTGTATTGTTTCTTTTCTTGTTTTTTTATCACAGAGAACAACACGATGTTATTGGTAAAATGTTATTTTGAATTTCAATTGTTTCTAATACACTCAATATAAAAGCAGAACGTGTAGAGAATTTTTGTTTTTCTCTTTTCTTGGTGCCTTTGGAATAACAAATTATGACACATGGAAGATTTTTTTTAGGTAGTACATTTATCATGTTTCCCATGCAGATGGAATAATAGAATTAGCGGTGATAAATAGATGTATGCGTGTGTTCACCAAGTGCATGGTGTTTGGGTGAAATCTAATACAAAATATAGATTATTGGGAGTCTATGAAGCAGTAGTTAATCAGTAATGAGGCCTATGGAAGCATAGTTCACCGAGGTAGATAAATCCGTGATAACGCCACAGGTTATTGATGACGCTCTATGTGAAATTGTGTTGTTTCTGAATGTAGGTTCAAGGCTCTCTATAGATCACAAGAATATTATAAGAATAAGGAAGGTTTTGTGTATGTTGGGGCCATAAATAGAACAGGAAAGTTATGCTCACCACCAGAAATTACCACCAATAGTGTATACTACTAATCCCATATAGTGTAACAAGACATGGTCACTGAAAGGAGGTAAGGCCAAACCCAATCTAAATGCAAGGATAAGTCATCGCCAAATTACCACTCTTCTTTGGCGGTAAGAAAATACTGCCAGACCCCAAATCTACACAAAATATCCTACAGGCATCAAGTGACGGATGTAATTGTGATGGTTGGATTCGCCCCGAGATACCTGTGGGAAGGCCTTGCCCCAAGTACCTTAAATAAGAGACAAGTACATAGGACTCTTGGCATCAGGCTCCCGGCGTGCACTGCTGTGTCAGGGGACTGCCCCCTTTATTATAACACACGCACAATAGCAGAACGTTGCCGTCGTGCCACGTGACATTCTCACATTAATCACATCAACATGTAGGCTTGGTCAGGGTGAGAGATGTCAGGAGACATGGTTCCCAATCGAACGATGCTGCCTGAGTCGACAAGGCAACTGACAATGCAGGTGAACTTGCAGCTTGTGCCAACGGAGCACAATTGTTTCCGATCCCTTCACTGAAAAGATTGTGAGATCTGCCTAACTCTCTGAAAGAATAGGCACATTTTACATTCTCTGTTTATGGAGGGATTTAAAGTGATGTGGGGAGAGGAGATGGGTGCAATATTGTTGGGACGTGTGGAGAATCCTGTGGATCCCACACTAAAACTCTGCCTAAAGTCTCCTCCCAGGTAGCCAGGAGAGGAAAGACGCTTCCTGATCCCAATCCTGCGGGTGGTGTACGAGGGGAGGATCACCTGTATGGAGATGAGGTCCAGGGAGATGGGGGGCTTTGCCAGCATGAGAAACAGTACTTCTCATGGGGAAGGAAAGGTTTATCCCAGACCTAGAGGAGGAACTACCTTATTGCCATTTTGAAATATCTCTGCCTCCTACTAAGGCTATAAAGGTGAACTCTAGAGAAGTATTTCCACCTAGCGTTGAACCTAAAAAACATATCTTTTTACCCCTAAAAATGTATATCCTCAACAATGTCAAAGGTATGCCAACAGGAGTGGCGCACCCCGTCTCTTTCTCTGCCCCACCTGTCTCTAAAAAGGTTAAACTGATTTTTAACATCAAGGGAGAGGAATCTTTACTTAATTCTGTTGAAGATGTCAAGAAATTAAAACTTTTTACAAAGGACTGCATGTCCCAGAATCCCTCAGGTACTGTGAAGAAGAGGGATAAAGAGACATGAAGGAGCTCAGGTCAGGCAGGCAAGCCTAATAGGTTTTGGGAGGGTCAGGCAATTAGCTCCAAGGGCCTGTACCCGAAACCAATTAACCCACCTGATGGGGAATAAAAGGCTGCTGCAGGGAGGAGCAGTAGAAAGAAGCTGGAGTAGGAACCAGAAGGTCGGTGGTAGCAGAAGTAGAAGGAGCAGAACACGAGGCTGGCAGTTCCCCAGGAAGTGTGACCACGGAAGAGCTGCCGGAGTAGAGGAAGGGAAGATCTCACCTGCAAACTCTGAGTTGATCCTCTGCTTACCAGGGACGTCATTTCACCAAAATGCCAGGGGTAGCGGAAGTGACATCACAGGCCGTTGACCTCTGATGACAGCACAGGAAGTGATGTCATTTGGTCCCCACCCCGTAGTGACATCACGGGGAGTGATGGAGCACGACCTTTCACCCCTTGACAAAACAGGAAGTGGCATCACATAGCATTGTTCCTGAGTACACAACAAAAATATAGTTACAATATCGCTATAATGTGATATAAATTTTATACAAGAATGGATCACCATATGTATCGTTAATATCGGTGTGCATAGGCCCATATTACCAAATTACCGTGAATGCAAGCAAACATCCAAGGCCAAATGAAAATTATGTGAAATTATACAGCACTTACACTTAAGCGCTTTATATAGAACAAATACACATACGATATCACCCAACCTGTGTTAGTACTCATTTATCAACCTCAGAAGGATGGAAGACTGAGTTCATGTGTTTAAGAACTAAATCAGTGACTCACCCCTGCAGTGTGCCTGAAATAAACCTTTAATGAGTCTAGCAATTATTGTATAGAATTCCAGAAAGACACATGGGCCCTCATTACAACACCGGTGCTAAACCATGGCGCTATTAGCACCATGGTTGGTGCTAGTGTTGTAACGGGTCCGCCATGGTTCAATGGGGAATTACCACCCCATTCCAAGGTTGGCGGGGAGGTAATTCCCCATTGAAACCATGGCCCTTCCCCATTCTCATTTTCGCCCCATAGGGCTCTATGGGAATGGGGAAGGCGCTAAGTACGGTACCGCAAATTGCGGTACCGTACTTAGCACTAAGGTCCCTTTGCGGGTCCCTACTTTAACGGCTGGTCTAGACCAGCCGTTCAGGTCGGGTCCCACAAAGGGACCTCGTAGTAAGGCGCTAAGTGTTTAACGGCGCCGCAGCCTTTTACGGCGCCGTTAAACACTTAGCGCCAGGGTCCTAATGAGGCCCATTATTTGTTATTCCTATTCTTTCTTATTCAGGGTCACTGCTCAAAGTGTTACACGTATTGAACCCCCTGTTTTTTATGAGGCTGAACAAGAAAGCCAGCCATTCCAGAAATAAAGAGCCACATGGTGCTGGACACAGCGCAGGCGTTTACATAAAAATTTCTTTTTTTTAGGGGTAGCAAGTGAGACCTTAGGGGGCACAACTGCAACCCATGGCGACCCCAAAATAACATCCCTGGTGCTGGCTGTGGCAGCGTTGGAGGAGACTTGAGGAACCAAGCAGCCTTTCCAGGTGCACCTAATTGCTGTGAATGCAGAGCAGAAAGTTGTGCATCCACACAAGGCCTGGGTCCAGAAGCAAGCAGAGGGAAACTTGAGAGTACGAGTCTCTCCTTTGATGAGGCCAGATCGGAGACACTTGTGCAGCAGAGGGCTGTGGGCCCCAAGAGTGCTTTCAGCAGTAGTAGGGGAAGAATCCAAGCAGGGAAGCAGAAGGAGCCTGCAGTTCCAGTGATTGTGGCGTCGGGAAAGTGAAGCTTTCAAATCAACTAATATACCTTGACAGTAACAGTAGCCAGCTTTCTTAACACTTGCATGCATATTTAAGCAATATAAACCTGTTTGTAGAGTTGGGAAGTCCTACTAACACAGGAAATGTAAAACGCAATGAAATATTAAAACGGAACCACCCGCGTGTTGAAAAAGCTTTTCCTATTGTTAATCACTACTGGATGCCGAGCGGTAGCGCGCCTCTCATTAACACTGAGAACGCTGCCGGTAAAGCAAAAGACTCTTAATTGACTCTCCTGAAATGTTACAACCCAATTTTCACTTATTGAGAAGTTGCACGTGAAACATTCTGTCCCGAGTATCTTGGAGGCTAAGAAGCTGACCGAAAGGTGGGACCGCGTAACTTTGAAGTGGCAGTTCAAAGGTAAAACCGTATCAAGTGTGTCTTTTTATTGAAAAACTGTATTCTTGTAACATCATGAACAATGAAGCAGAAGTTATTAAAGAAGTAGAAGCTGAGCAGAGAACAAGTACGGCCCAAGCCAATAGCCCAAACCCTATTACAGCATATCCAGCTCATCTAAGAACTGAACAATATTGTTTAAGAGTTGTTGAAGCTGCGTTGCCTCAAAGACTTCCAACATTAGGGTTGACAAAGGTTATCCAAGACTGGAGACAGTGGAACTATAGCCTTGGGATACCCATTGAAGACACAGTGTCTGTGAAGCAATTGAAGTTGGTAACTACAAGGCAGAAGGAAAGGTAAAGAAGAGTGCCTTGCCAACCTGTAGAGGTCGAAGAAGTCTTCTGGAAATTGCCTAACCTTACACATTGCAGTAGTAGCAAAGGAGCAGAACTGTGGTTGCAGATACAATTGTTAGTATTGTAATAATTGAAGTAGCATAAGCCTAAAGTCAACTGTGGGACATAGAAGCCTGTACTCATAGTTGCATCCAGGGGAGTTGCTAGAGAGAGAGAACACTTTCCAAGCAGCTGCATCCTCACAAATATAGTAGATGCTGCAGAAGTTGCAAACAGAAGAGTTGTTAAGCAGATGTGGTACTTTTGTCTTCAACTTTGTTAATCATTTCCTGGAGAGAGCTCATGGAGGAACACCACTGATTCTGTTGTTTTATTTTTGGAAATTGGAAAGGGGAATCTTTTCACCCAGTAACAAATAACTGCTACCAGTGGATTTGTATTTGTCTGAACATTTGTTTCTTTGGCGCCTTTCAAGACTTTTCTTTTCCTTGGAAGAATTGACTTTAGGACATTTCTAGGAGAGCAAACTCTGCCCAGAACAAGTAGAAGTCATCCAAGACACTTGTTGTTTGGTAACCTTTCATTTATGTTGTTTCATTGATTAGTGTGAGGGTTAGTATTGCACATGCTAGGAGGTTTTCCCTTAGATCCTAGACTAGACAGGGAATCCCCTGGTAGAGTAGGTTTAGTAAGGGTTTATTGTTTATTTTCTGTTTAAAATAAAATGCTGAACCTTGAAAATACTAAACCAAGTCTTGAGTCGCGCATTGCTGGCTCCTCATAGACGGTACCAATGGGATGTGCTTGTGGCTTGGTTTAACCATGGTCGACCATAGTTGTTTTTGTTTGCTGGATAGCTGGTTGGCAGTCTGGGCTGGTATGGCCGACTTGTTTTGGTGACCATTTCATGACACTTCTAGTAAGGTTTCTATTGATGTAGTTGTTCATGTTGATGTTCAATATATTGATGTCTATGGTGACGGTTTGACGGTCGATGATCGGGTTGTAGATGAGTAGGAGGATGCTTATGTATACTTTTATGGCACCTAATTGGTTGTTGCACCGCTTGTTAGTGCTCTGATTTGTAAGGAATCGTGTGTCTAATATCCTCCTCTGAGTCTTGTTGCATTGCACTCGGAGATAGACCTTTTGATCTCAACTGTTTTTCATGGCTGTGGGATAGCAGAACTGTTAGATTGTAGGACTGTAATATACCATAATGCATGTGGCTTATACTTGCCCTTCCTTGACTCCTTCCACGCGGACCCCTGTGCTCCTTTGGAAGACTTTTCATGGGGAACCGTACACTTTTTGGCTGGTTGGTCGTGCCGATGATGATGCGCCTCTTCTTGTTGGTTCTCTTTAGTCTCGCTTTCTTGCCGCATTGTTTTTGTGCAGCACTGGGATTTGCCCGCGGGAGGCATCAAAGGTTTATGGGCTTGCATCAAACGTGCCTTCCCTTGACTATGTATTCTTTCACAACATATGGCATGCTTGGAGGGCTTGATTCATGGGATGGGAGGCTTATGGATATTCATGGGCTCTTATTCATGTTCTCTCTCTCAGCCTTTGGATTGACCAAAGTTGGGGTGGGAGTGGGCGGATGCATGATATTCATCCTCTTGCTACTCTGCCACCGTTGAGGACTGTTTTCTTTATGCTGATCGCTACTTTGGTGGTTGGATGGGTGGGGGGGAGGGGTTGTCTGCCCACTTGCTGTCCAGAACAGGAATGGCATGTGTACTTTGTTAATGGCAAAGAAAAGTGGCCATGGTTGTAAAGTGGGGGCTCAAGGCTGTTGATGCACAATGATATGGGTTGACACATTTCATGGTTGGGTTGCAGTTGAGGGTAGGGTTTCCCAAATGGTCCCACTTCCCATGCTGGCTTTCTGATCTGCAATGTTCAGATCCCTCTTCAGGCCGCCCTTTGCTCCCAGGCTGTTCAGCCTTTTCATGCAATGTGGCCCTATGGTGCCGCCCTCACCCCCATTATCTCATGTTCTTCAATTGCTGCTGTTAGAGGGGGCCCCCGTATACTCGGGCCCCGAGGCGCGCGTTCTACAATAATACGCGGGAGCCGGGTTATGATGCGAACTTCCTTTATTAAACTTCAAGCGGCAACTGCCGCAACCCAGCACCCGCCCCTCCCTTTCCCCCACGTCATGTCCGGCGCTTCTCGCGCCTTGGCCGCAACGGCGGCCAACCCACAAAACGATGTGGGCATGCTAACATCTCCCCCCTTTTTAACATGCAAGTTCATTCTCACGAGTTCTTACCCCATTTCCTCTATGAGGCGAAGTGGTTTCATGCGGCTCCTCTGGGGGCGCCTTGAGCTGCCTGGGTAGCCCTCTCAGACAGTATCGGGGTAGCGTTTTCCTGTCTTTCGGACTCTTCCCCATCTCCGTGGTATGACTCTTCGCGAGCTCTATCATCTTCGCGGTCTCGGTCTATTTCCTTGCGGTCACCTTGGTGGGGTACTACTCGTTTGAAGTATGAGCTGTTTCTGGTCACCGACGAACATTCATCCCTCTGAGCTGTGACCATTGTGCCTTTGGTGTGTGTTACAATGAGGGGGGTGGGTGCGAAGGTGGCTTCCTCTTTCCTACTCTTGGGCTGTTTGAACCAGACTTCGTCGCCCGGTTGCATGATGTTTTCACAGGCACGCCTCTTCCTGTCCGTGCTTTCCTTCGTCTTGGCCTTGCTCGCTTCATTGTTGACTCGGGCCTCATGCTCTAGTGCTGTGGGTTCCTTGGGCCGGGGATCTTCCGGTAATCTTGTGGCAATTGGTCTTCTGAACAGCAAATCCGCGGGGCATATCCCTGAAGTGCTGTGTGGCGTGTGCCGGTATTCCCTGAGCAGTTGGTTGAGGGCTTGCTCAAATGACTTGTTTTGGATGTGGGCAATTTGTAGAGTCCTCTTGATGCTGGCCATGAACCTCTCGACCATCCCGTTTGCCTGGGTCCAGTGAGGGGTTATCTTGCGATGTTGGAAACCCATGCATCTGGCAAAGCGTTCAAAGTCATGGCTGACGAATGTGAGACTGTTGTCTGATTTAATGATTTTGGGGATGCCATATGCCGATAGCATCCTGTCGAGTGCTAGGATGACGCTTGAGGTTGCGCTGCTTTCAACAATCTTGGCATCTGGGAATCTTGAGTGTTCTCGTCCATGAGTACTACTACATGGGAGCCATCGCTCAGCAGTCCAATTAGATCTACTGCAAGTTCTTCCCACACTTGTTTTGGGAGCGGTGAAGTCTGTAGTGGGTTTGGGTGTGGTGGTGGAGCCACCTGTGCACATGTGCGACAGCTTCCCACGATGGTTTCTACTATGCGGTCCAGTTGTGGGAACCACACCTTCTGTCGCAGAAGACGCTTCGTTGCCACCACTCCCCGGTGAGCCTCGTGAGCCAGGTCTACTATCCGTTCCCTGAGGGTTCGTGGGATGACCACCTTGCATCCCTTTAACAGTATGTGGTCTTCCACCACTGTTAGCTCATCTCGAACCTGGTCCAACCACCTGACATCTTCCCGCGTCACGTCCGTTTCCGTTCTGGCTTGCTATCTCATGAGGTGTTTCCTGTCTGTCTGTAGGCAGTGTCTCACTATTCGGAAGGCTGGGTCTGCTTCCGACTGTGCCGGCAGTTCCGTCCACTCTACCGGCAGTGGTTGGAGGTGGTGGATCACATAGTTAATGTATGCGTCTGCGATGGACGGCTGGGATGCGGTCGAGACTGTGGGGTGATGAGACAAGTAATCCGCTGGGTTCTCTTCCTTCCCAGGGCAGTGTTTTATCGTGAATTTGTAGTCTTGGAGCCGCAGACCCCATCGGGCTATTCTTGGCAGCAGTCTGGCCTTGGGGTCACCGTAGATGGTGAGCAGTGCCTGGTGATCGGTGATTACGGTGAATTCCTTCCCAAACAGGAATGAATGGAAATACTTGCACGCCCAGACCACCGCCAGACTTTCTTTTTCCGCCTGCGAGTACGCCTGTTCCGTGGCGGTCAGGCTTCTGCTGGCGTAGGCCACTATGTAGATGTTGCGTGGCTCCATCGGGTCGAGTTGTGTTAACATTGCGCCGAGGCCTACTGGACTGGCATCCACGATTATCTCGGTGTCCCTTCGGGCATCAAAGTATGCCATGTCTTCCGTCTGGGATATGGCATTGCGGATCGCCTCAAATGCCTTTTGGCAGTCTTTGGACCATGCAAACGGGGCGTCTTTGCGTGTGAGTAGGCGTAGGGGATTGCTCACCGTAGCATAGTCCTTCAGGTATCTCGAGCAGTAACTGGCCAAGCCCAGGAACGAGCGCAGGTCAGTCGCATTCTCAGGTGGGGTGGCCGCATTGAGTGCTGCTACTTTTTCCGGATCCGGTCTCATCCCTTTGTCGGAAAAGATGTGTCCAAAGAACCTCAGGGATCCTTTTGAGAATTCACACTTAGATTTATTTAGCATCAATCCCGCTTCCTCTAGTGCCTGACACACCCTGTGGAGTGCCATGTCATGCTCCTCTTGCGTTTTGCCATACACTAGGACATCATCAGAATAATTCAAACAATTTGGGACATGCCTGATTACCCTCCGAATCTCCTCTTGAAAGATTTCTGCGGCTGATGAAATGCCGAACCTCAAGCGTTTATATTGGAATAGGCCAAGGTGGGTCACAAACGTGGTGATGTAACGGGATTCTGGTGCTATTTCAATTTGGTGATATCCTTTCGTTAAGTCTAGCTTCGAGAAGATCCTTGCTCCGTGCAACAGGTGAATCATGTCCGTGATTCTGGGTGCTTGATGCCGCTCTCTCTCGATGGCCATGTTGGCTCTGCTCATGTCGACACACAGCCGTATAGTCCCGTCTGGTGACTTCTTGGGCACGGGGACAATGGGTGATACCCAGGGTGTGGGGCCCGATACAGGTTCAATGACGTTCATCTTAATGAGTTTGTCGGGCTCCTCCTCCACCTGTCTTTGGATATTGATAGGAATGCCTCGATAGTGTTGAGCTACGGGCTGAACAGCTGGGTTTATGTGTAGGTGCACCTTGCGATTTTTGAGTTTGCCGAGACCAGCAAATAGTTTCGGGAAGGTTGATTCAATTGCCTCCGGTTTGGCAAAGTATTTATGTGCCATTAGCTGGTATAAAATGTGTACGAGACCCATGTCCACGGCGGTTCTGAAACTTAGAATGCAGCCGCTGTTGGCCTCCATTTTTAGAATGTGCAAAGGAATCTTCGCTGCGTGTTCCTTGTGGGTGCACCATGCCGTGATTGTGCCTTTGCACGGTAGAGGCGTTGTGGCGCCATAGGGATATATGTCCACGACCGCCTTCTTGACTTTAGGTGGGGGTGTGAGCGACTCATATGCTTGCTCGCTGATGATATTAACTGTCGCTCCAGTATCTATCAAAAACTTTAGCGGGGTGTTGTTGACATGTAGGGTGAGTATGGGGCTATGTTGGGTCGCCGTGGTGTTGCTGTTTAGAGCCCATACGTAACCCTTTTTCCTTTGGTCTTCTCCTGACGATGGTGTGTCACTGCTGGTGGGGGAGCGCATTTCAATGTATCTCACGAATCGCCTTCTTTGTGAACGTCTGGCCTCGTCCAATGGCCGTCTGTCTTCTCGGGTGTAGAGGTTTTTCCGGTCTCTGTCCTTCATTCTCGTGCTTTGTCAGTCGCTCTCGCCTCTGGATCTCTGTGGGCTTTGACAGCTGTATCGGCGCCTCTCCTGCATGCAAGGTTTTCCTGGTGTGTGTGCAGGGGTATTTTCGCACATGGCCCTATAGTGGCCCAGGCCACCACAGGCGGCGCACTGCTGTCCTATGGCTGGGCATTCCCCTGCATGAGGGTATTCGTACCCACACTTGTAGCATGTGGCCTGTGGGCGTTTGCCTCCTTGGATGGGGGTGGCCTGCAACTTGTTGACTGTGTCGGGGTTTTCAGTGTGCTGTTGTATGGAGACCTTACCAAGGTTGCCGAGTTGGGAGTCGACTGCAGCCTCCATGCTGGCTAGTGCCAGAATTTCCTCCAGGGACCTCTGTTTCTGCAACAGCTGCTTCCGGAACGGTTGTGAGAGGCAGCCGGTGATCACTTGGTATCTCAGAGCTTCTTCATTGGAGTATCTGTGAAACTCACAGTGTTTTAGCTTGATGCGGAGACGCATGACAAAATTGACTATGGATTCCCCCTTCTCCAGTTGTGTGAAAGATATGCCGTTCGTAATCCACGTTCGTGTGCGGCGCGAAATATTCAGATAGTTTGGCGTGGAGTTCGCCATATGTCACTGTTTCTACGTTAAGCAACTCACCCGCAATGTCTCTCACTGCCGGTCCCACTGCCATGAATAGCGTGTTTTCTAATCTTGCGTCGTCCGTTAGACCTATAGCACCTTCGTAGAACTTGAAGTCTCGAAGCCATATAGCCCAGCGAGGTCCTAGGTTCGAGGTATCCCTTATTTCAAATGGATTTGGCATGTGCATGACTTGTGACGCACCACCTTCATTTTTGATGGGCTGATTGTGTCCTTTAGAAGCATCTGCCCCTCTCGATGATGGCCACAGAGTTAACAAGGGCTCCCCTTTTCAATGCAATCCGCTTTCTGGATGCAATCATTTAACCAAACAGATTTAAACTTGTGTCATGTTAAGTGAGAGTAGCCCACCTGGATGACCATCCATCTTCCATCCCATTCACTCATCTTAAATCAATAACAGAATAAACCAAGTAATAAAGTTAAGAGTTCATCACAAAGAGACCACTCAACTCTGCCTTTCTGTAGGATAAATTTACATACCTTTCAATTCAGCTCGGGTAGACGGCAGCAACGGGTTTCCCCAGACCCATAAACCCCTACCATAAGAGCTGTTTACTTTTCCTCTCACCATCTCCCAACAGATAGGATAGTTCTGTAATCGAAACATGTTCACAGCACAGGACACGTGTAATTCGCAAGTGGCCCAATGTGCTATTCACTAGCTAACCCGTGCCATTCCAAATCCTTCCTCATGGAGGGGTGCCAAGGACCCGCCTGATAAGCATTTTAGTCTAACACTAAACTCTACCTTTCCCTTGATCCCGGATAACCCAAGCTTCATATCGGCACTTTCGTTAAGAGTAGAATCCAATGCATGCGTTTACACAGACTAGAAGCTTACTGTAGGTTCTTCTCAAAAGTAACTTTTAGAACCAGCTCAGTCTTGAGGCTCTACTACAGCCACTGTCGGTACTCTGCATCGTGTCACTGGATTGGTAATGATCTCGTACAGCTCTCCATAGATGTTTTCTGATTTGCAATGTGAATTAGCTGGGACCAGGGCAGGGGAGTATTCAATGTGTCAGGAATGTGGTTACAAACTATGGAAAGTCCTGTTTTTTGTTGCTGATGGGGAAATTGGGTTCTCCCAATGTGTGGTCAGTGAAGTTAACTCGGCCTGACTAGCCATCTCCATGGGCTTCCATGTCCTACCCTGACAATATTACTATAGTCTCTAGAGCTGTTCCAGCTGGTGGATTTGGAAAAATGCAGGGGTGTAAATGTTTTCCTTTAATTCAACCATGTGAGCGCACCTGAATTAATCTAGTAAGGATTTAGCCAGTGCTTCCCTTTAAGCATTTTTTTAAATAATGGGTTGCAATTGTGCATCTCAGAGCAAACATTTTAGGAAAATTGGATAACAATGTGGAATTAATATTCCACTCTGCAGGCCACACATGAAAAACTCCAATATGTGCTGTAAGGAACTCATGGTGGCCACAGTGAAGACAGACACAAGTGATCACAGTCAAGGGTGTTTATTAAACTGCATGAATGGGTGAGAAAAACGCCTAATCTAAACCTAAATCTAAGATGGGAGAAAGCTACGACCATCAAATAATCAAATAATAATAAGGCAGTCCTAGTGGCGTTGTGTCAAATAAAAAAGGGCCTATACTAAAAAATGTATTGCCAATCCTTACTACTAAATTATAAAAAGAAGAGTGTGGGATAAAGTTCACCAAAAAAAGATAGAAGTGTTCACCAAATGATAAGTTATTATTGTATGGCTGGGGTCTCCCTTCCCACGTTTTTAGCAAAGGACAAGCAGGACTCTTGAGCACAGCACACTCCTGGGCCTCGCCAGCACAAGGTTAGAGTTCCTTGCAACGATGCTATGTTCTTCTGGGAACAAGTCTCTTTTCTCCAAAGTCTCTTGCCTTAGAAGGCCTGATGGACCATAAACAACAAACAAAAGTACCTGCAATAAATCTTCACGCTGGGTGATTTCTCTTCACCCTTGGATCCCCCTCAGCCAGGCTCCGATCCTTCTTGCCACGCGGGCCTCCCTCAGTCAGGTTCACTATGGCCAACCACTCACTGTGGACATCCCCCGGTCGGGTTCATTTTGTCAACACAATGTTCACAAGGTTATCATACTTCACCCCGTGTTGCAGGCATCCCTCAGCCGGGTTCACACTTGCCAGTTACACAGTTCACTTTGCTTTACACAATGCACAACTTACTTGCCTTTGCTTTCCTCTTGGTTACAGGTCGAAGACATTTGATTGCACAAGGGGTTTTACACAACCCTTGCATGACCACTTTGACCTCTTGCGCTGGCTGTCCCAGGTCCTCCTGGGATCTGTAGTTTTAACAAACGGGGACCAGCCAGAGTCTTTCGAATGAACCCCCATGTGGCGCCGCACCACTCTGCACCTGGTCTCTCCCTGGATTGTTTCAACAGTTCTCTACCACAAAAAGGTTTTGTTCTTTGATTCACATTATGTTGCCATTCGCAACCTTCGCTCAACACAGTTCCGTTTACTATCGGCTCTCCCTTCGACTCACTGGCTGTGATGAACCACTTGGTACTTCTTGTCTCTGGAGTCAAGGGCGATACCACGGTAGCAAACGTCTCTCCCTGACTTGGTTATCAGTGTAGGAGGGCTCCGTACACAGTTGACATCTGTTACACCACATGCTAGCTGTTGTTCCTAGCCTTATGATTCCTTTCATAGAGGCTTTGCGGGTCTGGGTCGAAAAAAGGCAAGAGCACTTCCCTCCTTGTCGTCCTTTCGGTTATCGCTGCCTTTCTCCTCCTCTTGAACTGCTGTCCTGGAATAGCTATCTCATTGTGCGGTCTACCTTAGTCAAAGTGTGCTGTCATTCTCACCTTTTATTTGTGTGGGGAAGGGAAAGGGCCGTCAGGAGTGTATGGTCAATTGCCTGACTCTGCCCGACCCTTGTGTTGGGACATGTCAGGTAAGCGGCCCTGGCGTTAGTCTTTTGTGGTGTAAGAAAGTGTTTGTATTGGAAAAGCGGGGGGGGGTAGAGCTTCTGAATATCCTATGGGTAGGATGGGGAAAAGATGTTATAAGGAAGGGGGTACCGCATTTTACCTATCAGTGTCCCACTTCTACTCATCGAGGACCCCCCATCCATGTGATCCTCCCGCACTGGTCCACCTCAAGGAACTGGATCCAATAGCGATGGCTGTGTCCTGGCCACCTGGATGCAGATCCCCGGGGACTAGCGGGTGAGACACCTCAAGTTTCTCACTGTACAAGGTCACCATCAGTACACAGGAACATTTTGTGACAGGTGTTGCTGCTGGCTATCCTCAAAGGAAAAAAAGAGGCCTTGCTGACCCATATATGACAAAAAAAACCTTTCAGTTTTTAGTTTTGTGTTTATTCTTTATAAGGAAATGCTCATTGTCGATGGACATTCATAAAGAAGGATATTTTCAAACGGAGGAGCTAGAAAATACTTGGGGCTTATTTTCTAATAGAGTATAATTCTACTGTTTATAGATTTAAGATAAAGGTAAGGCATATTTGATTTCATGTAGCTGATAATTAATACTGAAGGAAGGAATCCTAAGGAACAGATTAACCAACCTGGCACGGTTGATGGATACCGCTATGTTTCATTAAAAATCATTTGATGAGTTATCTTGAGGCCAAGATAAGAATGCTAGAGCTAGAAATAGATAATGGTCATTGTACTAATTATAGTCTTTTTTGATAATAGGTTTAAATAATTAAGACACACGACCGATGGAAGATCTGAATTGTGGCATATCCTCAGATGCAAGGTCCCCCTGGTTTAACCATATATAAAGGGCCTGAGGAAGGCGTTTGGAATTATAGCACGCCGAAACGTTTGTGATAGCGTCAACCCCCAATCTCTATGGGTATATCCTGAATATATAGATTTAGTTTGGTTCACCTATCATTAGGGAACTTAACACGCAGGAACCAGTGGATATACGAAATTACTATTGCCGTACAGTTTTTCAATAGGATGGATTCATAGGCAGTAGCACTTTATTCAAATATGATGTGTTTTATGTTTGTAAGATGTTCAATGTTGTCTTTTTTTGTATGTATGATGTTAGAAATGCTGTTTTGAGATGTACTAGCACTTGAGGGATGCAATACTCTTTTTGTACCACAAAATTGTAAGATGGACTATGTTAATTCTCCATGCCTCATGTATTGTATATACATATGTTGCTTAAAATTTTTTTAAAACAAAGCAGTGAAGATTTTTGAGCAGGAATGCTAATTTAGTATATTCCAAACCTAATATGACAGCATCGCCTCACTTTGAAGCTGGCTCTGCTGAAACCAGATCACAGCGCCTGTCTCCCTCGTTATGTTTGTGTCCAGAGAAAGTAATGAGTCTGGTTTCAACAATACTTGCCAGCATTGTCCCTGCCAATCAAATTTCCATGCTGCTGGTGCCCGAAAAAAGGCACGTCAACAGCATTTGCTTGAGATGCCCACCTTTTATGGTGCTAGTGCCCAAATGAAATCCTGGAGTCTGTCTCAATGATATGCCTTTGCTCTCCCCTTTTCCATATCATGTTGCTCTAGGGGCCCACATACTGCGCCTTTGCTTGGGCGTGTGCATGCGCACACACACACACACACACAAATACACAAACACTTTCCCTCACATATGCATGCAAGCAAGCATGTTTTAAACATACTTGGCCTAAAATTCATCAATGGTTAATTATTTCACCTGATATTGGAAAACTTGAGATCCCCTTAACCTCTCCAAATATGTCATAGTATTTTCAGAAGAGCATTTGTGATATACTGATCTGCTTACAACCATTGTTTGCCAAAGGTATGCATCATGTACACAAAATGTGCACTTCAAAACGATTTTCTTTAAGGCTGAAGGAGAGCTCAGACTTTTTAGAGGAAATGGCTGCCCCTGCATTGTTTGCCATGTCTTCTGCCAGGAATGCAACTACATGGACACTTGGGGGTGAGGGAAGACTATTGGTTCATTTGGTGGCTTTGTCAATTGCTTGTTCGTGGTACAGGTCCATCTGCATTTGACCATAATCACCGTTAAAGAAGGAGTGACACTACAGAGGGATTTTCTTTGAGATATCAGTGAGAAGTCAGAAGGGAGATTCTGGGCAACTTAATAGAAACTGTGGCCCCTAAATTTATGCCATGGCATAGTGTCACCTAATATAGCATCACTCAGCCTAACATCATATAACATGGCATAAAAGGGCATAACAGCTGGAGAAAAAAATGTTGGATGAGGGATGAAGGGAGGGAGGGCCAGAGCAACAATAACGCTATTCTAGGTGACGGTCTTAAGGCCCACTAACAGAAGCACAAGCATTTTGTCCCTATAATCCAGCATCCTTATTCCTGTCTTTGGTAAATCGGAAGAGCTAACTTGCCATCACGATTCGGTAAACACCATGGTTAATATATGCATGTGACATGGCCAGTATTATGGCCCTGTCCATTGTGGAGGGTGCCGAGGAGAAAAGCCCAAATCATGTTAACATTACTGGTGCCCACGTGAATGATTGAGACCCATGTCACATTCCACACCTATATGTTGTACTGAAGAGCAGGAAATCCCCACTCTCTGAAACAGGGAATTATAATATCTACTTTAGCAGAAAGGAGATCCAGAGGACTTCATTTTATAAATCAGTATCAAAATTGTTTAAGATGATACAAAATTATTAATGAAATAAATCATGAATGGATCAAACAGGAACAACAGTGTTAGATAGATGCAGGTAAAATCACAAATATGAAATGCAGATGACACAAATCATTCCCACACACCAATAAGGTAATCTATCCTATTTGAATCATTCATCAACAACTCTCTATTCACATTTATACAAATCACGGAACAATATTTCATTTCAACACCAATTAATAAACAATATATTTTTTTAAACATTTGTTTTTGTCTTTTTGGAGTGGATCTTAGTAGCTGTTTAATTGGCCATGATCACATTTCCAAAACTGCAACTGGACAGTCCACACCTATCCAGCTACAAGGCTCAGACAGCTTTGTGGTCTGTTGTGGAGAAGCACACCATTCTCGCCCTGAAGAGCATGTGACGTTTTGAGACAGACGAGCATGCATACGCCAAGGCAGCTGAACATCTGCTGCAGGCCTACACCAGCTGCCATATAACATTCAATTGGCCTCATTACGAGTGTGCCAGTCCGGTAACAACAGTGCTGGTAAGCCTACCGGCACCGTTGTTACCGGTCCGGCACACTCCGAGTTTGCAGGCGGATGTCGTCCCACCGGCCAGGTCTGACGTGGCGGGCGGGACAGCACCCGCCCGCAGACTTTCACGGAAGCACTGGCACCATTATTAACCGTCCTATGGGACTCAATGGGAATGGGGATTAACAATTTTCTGGCGCCTGACTTCCAGGAAAGCCGGGTTCGTGATCCAGCAGTATTTCCGTGAAGCCAGACGCCGGAAAAATTCACGAGTCCGGCGGCAGCCTGCCGGTTTTACCGGCACGGCTACTGCTGGATTCGTAATGAGGCCCATTGACTTCAACAAGGGCCACCCGAAGGTCAAACAAAGAGCATATCACTACAGGCATTAAAGAGAGGAACCCCAAAACCCCACTCTGGAATTACCATCTAGACCTTGGGATGCAGCCCCCGGGAGAATAGGAAGATACCCAGCTGCCATTGAGAACACCCACAAATAGAGTGGGTGGAGTGTACCCCTTTTTAAAGATTCCCCATTACACAGACACTTCCCAGGATGGGGACACTATTTGGATTGGATAGGGGCAGAGCACCAATCAGGAAACAGCGTGGGAAATGTATGTAATGTGATGAATCCTGCAGAATCATCACTGAACTCTGACCTAACTTCTCCTCCCATGTGGCATGGGGAAGGCAGACGCTACCTAATCCTGACCCTTGGGTTGGTATCAGGAGGGAGGATCACATGGGAGGAGGGGGCTGTCAAGGGGAAGTGGTGTCTCCTTTGGGAGAGACGAAGTATTCATCTTCTTGTGAGGATGAGTGTTCTGTGATTCAGGTCTGGACTGGCCTATAGGGCAACAGGGCAATTACTGAACCAAGAACGCAAAATTCTACTGCGGGGCAGTTCTTTGGTCAAAGTGGGCCAGTTTGATAAGTTACTTCACCATGCAACTAGTAGGTTTGACCAGTGTTACTGAATTAATATTCTTTTTACACAGACAATTTGCATCACATTTTTACCAAACCTCCTCCCCTTGGGTAATACTCAAACAGTCTCATAAAAGGAATTAATTGCCATTTGCAATGGTGGGCCACTTTTTCATTGGTGCCTGAGACAGTTTTATGCACCAGTGCGACCCTGCTGTGATTTCCAAATATCTGGTAGCATGCTGTCATTACACAAGTCCCTATCATGAGGAAACTGAAGGAACCTTTGGTGAAAATGTACCTATACAGAATACTTGTTATACCTTCGGAGTTCCTGAATTAGATGTGACATCCACTAATGGTTATGGTTCTGTCTTGGGTAAAACTCTTAGCCCGAATGTTCAAGCACACATCCCTCATTTAACATCTTCTAACTTTGCTAACATGCAGTTCACCAAAATCGAAATAAATAGATATAAAAACCTCAAACCCATTATGGACTTCAACATCCATAATGCCTGTGGTACTGGGTCAACGAAAAAGGATCAGGAGTCAATGAGGATCAAAGATGCTACTTAAGGGAAAAAGCTGTCTTGTTGTTTGAAGGCAATGCACCTGAGTGGGACATTTAACCTTGAAAGTGGAACACAGCTGTGTGGAAGCGAAGGAGCAGGAGAGGCTTTGCTCTTCTGGATGGGCGATCAAGAGATCTGTGGTCGCTGAAAGTGGAGCAGCAGAGGCTGCAAGAGAGAGAGAGAGACCCAGACGGCGAGAGAATAGAAGTGGCACCCGACACGCCAAGATGCTGGAGAGAAGAACCGCTGTGCCGTGCAGCACATGAGGAGGACGCTGAAGCCACTAACTGGGCCCCATTACGACCCAGGCAGTAAGTATTGAACATTACCGGCATGGCGTAATGAACGTTTACGCCGTGGTCCGATGGCGTGAAGAGCGGCACATTCCGACCCATCGCGCACGGGCATTACGCCATGCCGGTAATGTAAATTACGCCATGGCGTAAATGACCCTAAAACGGCCCCCACCGGCATAGTACGACGCGCAAGGTGCACTACCGCCACCCATCATAGCGGCGACCGTAGTGAGCGGTCACCGTAATTAGCGGTCACCGCAGTTAGCGGTGACCGTAAATAAGCAGAACCGGAAGTAGCGTAATCGCGGCGGAACGGGAAAGAGCACGGCGGCCATCTTTAAAAACACAATCCATTGCCATCCTCCCCAACCATTCCACATCCGACCCTGAGACCTGTCCAAACCCATAACCCATCCAATTACCAATCTGAAAATGCCCAAATTTGTTAAGAAAGCATGTGATCGGCAGCGCCAGGGCCGCTTCTCCCGGGAGGAACTAACCATGCTTGCTGAGACCCTCCAGGACAATGCTGCAGTGGGCTTCTCTACGCAAATGTCCAGCCCGGCAATAGCCAAAAAGAAGGCCATATGGTCCCTGGTGGCACAGCGTGTCAGTGCGGTGGGGAGCGTACCCCGCAACGCACAGCAGTGCAGAAAGCTGTGGGACGACCTGAGGCTCCGCGTCAGGAGCATCCTCTCGGCGAATAGGAACCTGGGCACGGCAACCGGGGGTGGATGTGATTCCCCCATCAAATTGCAAGCATGGGAGGAAATATCTGCATCCACCATTGGAATGGAGAGCATACAGGGAGTCGGAGGGATGGAGAGAGGAGTCCCGACATCAGGAGATGCAGGTAGGTGGCTCCAATCAAGCCTTGCAAAAATCACCAAAGTCCAATCATGTGAAGTACTATGTTGCCCCATAGTTCAAATTCAACACATCAGCAGGAGACTGCCCACAGACAAATCCGAAATCCACCCTGTACACATGCAGCATGCACACCCTAACTGCCGGCCCCCACATACCACCATGCTACTTCCACACAAAAGGCAGACAACCTGTATGCCCCTCCCTCAAATGTGCTGCATGTACATACTGATAAGATGTCATTCGTCACAATGCACGCACAATGTCCGCAGACCCATCAATAACACTCTCCCTCCTTTGCTCCACCACAGGCTCTGATTCAGACCTCCAGGATGAGGACACCACTGCCTCCACAGCCACCAGGAGGGCCAGGACAACTGTGCCTAGGCCGCAAGCCTCCACCTCTGCCGTCCCGAGGATAACACCCCAGCAGCCACAAACCCTGCCAGGGGAAGAGGACAGGGCACTGACAGCCACCACAACTGTCACCACAGAACCAGCAGCAGCAGCGCACATGACACACATCGTGCCCACCGAAGGGACAGGCTGTCATGATCTCTGCTTCCAAAAGGTCAGGGTTTTCCCAACTCCCTTGGAAGCAGATCCATAACCCAGGTTCCGAGTGCCAACCAGTCCCAATTGGGACCTTTTGGACCCAGTCCTGGCGCCAGTGGCACCAGGCTCATAAATATGCCCAGTCCCAGCGCTGGAAGCGCCGGGCTCATAATGCTTGGGTGGACTTACCTTCAGCAGACCATGCTGCTTACTTGCCTGCCAGTTGAGCCTCTGATCCTCTTCAGTTTGGAACTACTTTTCCTGTTGGGTGGGGCTGGAGCCACTCCCTAGATTCAGAACACTGGAACTCTTCTGGAAGGCAGGAACTCTTTTCTTACCAGGAACTCTTTTCTTACTTAGGCGTGGCTGTGGAAGGAGAGACCTAAGCACTACAGGAGGCTATTTAAACCACACCCGGTGGATGAATCTTGCTTTGCGTTATTCTGCAACCTCTGCAGCAGAACGCTCATCGTGTCTTCTGCATCCGGTCCTGGGCCTAAGGAAAAAGGCTTACCATCCTGAATCCAGTCTTCAGCAACACCTATAAAGACAAGAAAGAACAGGTTAGCATTCCGGCATCTGAAAGGCAAAGGCTTACCATCCTGAATCCAGTCTTCAGCAACACCTATAAAGACAAGAAAGAACAGGTTAGCATTCCGGCATCTGAAAGGCAAAGGCTTACCTACTCTTCGTGCGCTCCGGAGGTCTTCACACTGCATTCCGGCATCTGAAAGACAAAAGTTTACCAACTCTTCGCACGCTCCGGAGGCCTTCGGCGCTGCATCCCACATCTGAAAGACAAAACAAGGTGCGTTTAAAGACATTGGGGAACTTTAATACTCACGTGCCATTACTCCTTTCCACATCTAATCCAGTGGGTATTCCGGCACCCTGCAGCCGCTCCGAACTCGTACCTGCAAAATAAAAAGACAGTTAGAGCGCATAGTGAAGCAGGCAACAAGCGCTTACTTACGTGCTTCCAGGCGCTTCTATTCATCACACGGGCTCCATCTTCAACTCACTTCAGCCCGTCATCCGCCATCGCCGGAACCCTGCAAAACAAGAGACATCATTACTAAAGACTTTAAAGACATTTGAATGACTCGAAACTTACCGTTCGTGCAGTAAACGACGGACAGCAGTCCTCTGAAGTCAAGAGGCCTGCGCTACCTATCCAGTGAAGAAACTGGTTACAGCACCCTGCCCCGAGGAAGATGGAGAGCTCGGCATTCACTTACCTAAGGTGAGAGCGTTAACCTTTGGGGGTCTACAGGAGAGGAGAAGAGGAAAGAGATAGGGACACCCCAATAACCCCAGTTCATTAACCCCATATTTTCTATCTGCAGACATCTTACTCTACACGTCAGGCATACAGTGCACAGAGGTCCAGCCCAAAGAGCCAACCGGGTGCTACACATCACCTTTGAAGATACGGTAGTCGCCCAGTCCAGACCGGCGCCTCTGCGAGAATCAGGTGAGCGTTACAGAACGCAAAGCCTACCGCAAAACTCTCGCCCAGGCGCTATGGAAACCTCGGATACTGACCCCCTAGCCCGGTTACTTGGGGAACTAAGGGCAGAAGTGCATGCAGCTCGTCAGGAAACGAATGCTCTAAGAAGGGAACTAATTATTTCCAAGGAGAGAACAGACAATCTTGCTAGACAAGTGCTACAGTCACAAGCCGGACAGACCCCGTTACCCGCATCAGGGGCAAATCTTCCTTCAACATCCTCTATGAATCCAGTGCAGATCAACCTAACCGGGAATGTACCTCTGGCTCCGCCCGAACGATTTTCTGGTGACCCAAAGAGGTTTGCAGTATTTATCAATCAGTGCCGGTTGCATTTCTTATGCCGGCCAGCAGCCTTTCCAACTGATCAAGCAAAAGTAGCTTTTGTACTTTCGTACCTTAGTGGCAATGCGGCAGACTGGTCGATCCCTCTAGTTAATCAAGATGATCCGGTTCTCCATGATTTTCAAGCCTTTCAGCTTAGTATGGAAAAACTGTTCGCAAGACATTCACAGAGGCAGGCCTTGGACAATGAGCTTCTTTCGTTGCGACAGGGTAATCAAGACCTTTTGGCTTATATTGCATCTTTCAATAGACTAATAGTGGAAACTCAATGGCCTGAGGACAAAAGGATTACGCTGTTTTATAGAGGTCTACGTGGAGAGCTCAAAGACGTTTTAGCCCAAGTAGTGAATCCCCCACTAGACTGTTCGGATTATATAGACTTGGTCGTTCAAATAGATCACAGGCTGCAGAACAGGAAGGCCGATCGTTCCAAGTTTGATGCTCGAGTATTTTCCAAACCGCCAACTCCTTCCAAAGGAGTAGACTCCGGGGAACCCATGCAAATAGGGGGTCTGAAAGGTCCTCTAACACAAAGGGAGCGGGAAAGGAGGAAACAGTTGCAATTATGCCTATATTGCGGAAACTCAGGGCACTTTCTTCGTGACTGTCCGGTGAAACCTGCCAAGAAGGCAGTAGGAGCTGCAGTTACCAAAGTTACAAACTCTGAGCAGGGAAACAACCTCGCCCGACAAGAATAGAGGTCCTCTTGCCGAGCGTGAAAACCAGTTCTGTGACCTCGCATTTCGTGATACCTATGGTCCTCATTAGCCCTGATAATCCAGATCGATTACATGCAATTGAAGCTTACGTCGACAGCGCTGCCATCGGCAATTATGTGGATCATGAAATGGTTTTGAGGATGAATCTAACTCTTTGTCCCAAGGCTGTAAAGGACATCATTACTACGGTGGATGGTACGGAGATAGCCTCCGGGCCAGTAACGCATACCACTCAAGAGGTGACGCTAGTAAGTCAAGATGGACACCATGAGAAGATCGTGTTCGATGTGATCAAGGCCCCTCAGTTTCAGATTATTCTAGGAATACCTTGGTTAGAGAAACACAATCCTCTGATCGATTGGCGAGCAAGAACGGTCCAGTTTCCAGAATGTGTCTCTACTTGTCACCCTCCACCTGGTGTTGCACTGGCCGCAATTTCTTCAGAGACTCCCCAGTTACCTCCCGAATACCTAGAATACCAAGATGTTTTCCGGAAGGATCAGGCTAACTCTCTACCTCCTCATAGGTCTTATGACTGCCAGATAGACCTGATACCTGGATCTACTCCTCCTTGTAGTAGAATTTATGCCCTCACCGAGCCTGAGAACCTTCACCTTCGACAATACCTGGATCAATACCTGGCAAATGGGTTTATTCGTCCTTCCAAGTCCCCTGCTTCTTCAGCTTTGTTCTTCGTTCCAAAAAAGGAAGGAGACCTTAGAACTTGTATCGATTATCGCTCCCTGAACCAGATCACCGTTAAGAATAGATATCCGTTACCTTTGATCCCTGAACTCCTGGACCAAGTCAGAAAAGCATGCATATATACAAAGCTGGATCTTAGAGGAGCTTACCACTTGGTACGAGTAAAAGAGGGCGATGAATGGAAGACGGCCTTCCGCACCAAGTATGGGCTATTTGAATATCAGGTCATGCCCTTCGGACTTTGCAATGCCCCGGCCGCCTTTCAATATTTTATGAACGATGTCCTCAGAGAGCTCATAGATGTATGTGTTGTTGTTTACATTGACGACATCCTCGTTTATTCTTCATCGGAATCTGAACATCGGAAACACGTGAAAATGGTCCTCGAAAGATTGCGACAACACAAACTTTTTGCTAAGTTGGAAAAATGTGTTTTCAACGTGACTGAAGTTGAATTCTTGGGATTCAT
Organism: Ambystoma mexicanum; assembly: GCF_040938575.1. Lineage (NCBI taxonomy): Eukaryota > Metazoa > Chordata > Amphibia > Caudata > Ambystomatidae > Ambystoma > Ambystoma mexicanum. Next base: position 96,373,875 of record NC_090936.1, on the reverse strand, counting down.
ATTATCACCTGGCGGAGTGCGTATGGATTCAAAGAAGGTCGATGCAGTTCTCAAATGGCCATCACCATCCTCCGTAAAAGGTGTGCAAAGCATGTTAGGCTTCGCTAACTTTTACCGCAGGTTTATCCCCGAATTCTCTCGAATAGTCCAGCCCATCACTGCCTTGTTAAAGAAAAACAAACGTTTTGAATGGTCTACCGAGGCGGAACAAGCTTTCCAGGATTTGAAGACTAAATTTATCTCTGCACCAATCTTAAAACACCCTCGCCCCGAACTCCCCTACATCGTGGAAACTGATGCTTCAAGCCTTGCCATGGGGGCAGTTCTATCACAAAAGGACCCGGTAACCAATCAGTTGCATCCCGTGGCATTTTGGTCCCGCAAATTCTCGCCTCCTGAAATCAATTACACGATTACTGACAAGGAACTTCTGGCTATCAAGTCTGCCTTTAAGGCTTGGCGGCATTATCTGCTGGGGGCCCGACACACCGTTACTGTGATTACGGATCACCGAAACCTGCAATATTTGAAGACCGCAAAAGCCCAATCCTCTAGACAACTCCGTTGGGCATTATTCTTTGCCGAGTTTGACTTCATAATTACCTATCGACCTGGTACAAAGAACGGTAAAGCCGATGCCCTTTCTCGGATGGGAGTGGAAGAACACTTGGTCAACCCTAAACCTGTACCAATCATTCCCGAACAAAGAATTCTGGGTGTAATCGCCACAGAATCCATAGAGGAAGTTAAGGATAAAGCCAGGCAACTTGTAACTCCAGCAGACATACAGAATTGGCATCTGCAGGGAAAGGACTTTGCAGTAAAGGACAACTTATTGTATTTCCAAGAACGATTATACCTACCCAGCACAGATTTACAGAAAAAAGTAATCTCTTGTTATCACGACTCTTTAATGGAAGGTCATCCCGGTATAGCCAAGACCTCAGAAAAGATCAAGCGCTACTTCTGGTGGCCGTCTTGGAAAAAAGATATCAGAGACTTTATAATGTCCTGTGGAGTATGCGCCCAAAACAAGAGTCAAAAGGAAAGACCAGCAGGCCTCTTACGCCCTATTGACATCCCACCTCGCTCTTGGCATACGCTTTCTATGGACTTCATCACCGATCTACCTCCATGCTCCGGATAGAATACGATTCTAGTAATCGTGGACTTATTCTCCAAGATGGCGCATTTCATTCCGCTCAAAGGCTTGCCACCAGCAGCAACTCTGGCCCGAGAATTTCTCGAAAACATCGTCCGACTGCACGGTTTTCCTTCGGTTCTAATTTCGGATCGAGGTAGTCAATTTATTTCTCATTTTTGGCGAAGTTGCTGTCGGTCGGCTCAAATTGATGTGAGACTATCGACCAGTCACCACCCTCAGACCGACGGACAAACCGAGAGGACCAATCAAACTCTGGAACAGTATTTACGCTGCATGCTGCAACAAACTGAAAAAACTTGGAAAGATATCCTTTGGATAGCCGAGTATGCCTACAATAACTCTGTCCATTCGGGAACTGGGAAAACCCCGTTTTTTCTTTTGTACGGCAGTCACCCTCGAACCTCGGAGTTGGATCCCCTCCAAGATCTTGAAACACCAGCAGTAGACTACCTGCATTCTACAATCACCCAAGCCTTTAAGGAAGCTGTTTCTCACCTTCAAAGGGCTAAAGAACAATACAAGAAAGGAGCAGATCAACATCGGAAGGAAGCCCCTCACTATCAAGTAGGGGATCAAGTCTGGTTATCCACCAAATATCTATCTCTAAAAGGGCCACGCACATTCAACCCAAGATACCTTGGTCCCTATTCCATCACTACCATAGTAAACCCAGTAGCGGTCAAGTTGGACTTGCCCCTGCACATGAAGATACATCCGGTCTTCCACGTCTCTCTATTAAAACCCGTGCAACCTCAAACCCGACTAACCAAATCTCCAAAACCTATCCTAGTGGATGGAGAACTCGAGTTTGAAGTCAAAAGCATTCTGGACTCCAAGATCTCCAAATCTAAACTATTCTACCTAATTGACTGGATAGGCTACGGCCCCCAAGAGAGATCCTGGGAACCTGCTGAATATGTCCACGCTCCTCGCCTAATCAAAAGATTTCACCGAACATTTCCTGACAAGCCAAAACCCCCGGAGAAGCCCGGTTTGGGAGGGGCCTTGAGGGGGGGTACTGTCATGATCTCTGCTTCCAAAAGGTCAGGGTTTTCCCAACTCCCTTGGAAGCAGATCCATAACCCAGGTTCCGAGTGCCAACCAGTCCCAATTGGGACCTTTTGGACCCAGTCCTGGCGCCAGTGGCACCAGGCTCATAAATATGCCCAGTCCCAGCGCTGGAAGCGCCGGGCTCATAATGCTTGGGTGGACTTACCTTCAGCAGACCATGCTGCTTACTTGCCTGCCAGTTGAGCCTCTGATCCTCTTCTGTTTGGAACTACTTTTCCTGTTGGGTGGGGCTGGAGCCACTCCCTAGATTCAGAACACTGGAACTCTTCTGGAAGGCAGGAACTCTTTTCTTACCAGGAACTCTTTTCTTACTTAGGCGTGGCTGTGGAAGGAGACACCTAAGCACTACAGGAGGCTATTTAAACCACACCCGGTGGATGAATCTTGCTTTGCGTTATTCTGCAACCTCTGCAGCAGAACGCTCATCGTGTCTTCTGCATCCGGTCCTGGGCCTAAGGAAAAAGGCTTACCATCCTGAATCCAGTCTTCAGCAACACCTATAAAGACAAGAAAGAACAGGTTAGCATTCCGGCATCTGAAAGGCAAAGGCTTACCATCCTGAATCCAGTCTTCAGCAACACCTATAAAGACAAGAAAGAACAGGTTACATTCCGGCATCTGAAAGGCAAAGGCTTACCTACTCTTCGTGCGCTCCGGAGGTCTTCACACTGCATTCCGGCATCTGAAAGACAAAAGTTTACCAACTCTTTGCACGCTCCGGAGGCCTTCGGCGCTGCATCCCGCATCTGAAAGACAAAACAAGGTGCGTTTAAAGACATTGGGGAACTTTAATACTCACGTGCCATTACTCCTTTCCACATCTAATCCAGTGGGTATTCCGGCACCCTGCAGCCGCTCCGAACTCGTACCTGCAAAATAAAAAGACAGTTAGAGCGCATAGTGAAGCAGGCAACAAGCGCTTACTTACGTGCTTCCAGGCGCTTCTATTCATCACACGGGCTCCATCTTCAACTCACTTCAGCCCGTCATCCGCCATCGCCGGAACCCTGCAAAACAAGACACATCATTACTAAAGACTTTAAAGACATTTGAATGACTCGAAACTTACCGTTCGTGCAGTAAACGACGGACAGCAGTCCTCTGAAGTCAAGAGGCCTGCGCTACCTATCCAGTGAAGAAACTGGTTACAGCACCCTGCCCCGAGGCAGATGGAGAGCTCGGCATTCACTTACCTAAGGTGAGAGCGTTAACCTTTAGGGGTCTACAGGAGAGGAGAAGAGGAAAGAGATAGGGACACCCCAATAACCCCAGTTCATTAACCCCATATTTTCTATCTGCAGACATCTTACTCTACACGTCAGGCATACAGTGCACAGAGGTCCAGCCCAAAGAGCCAACCGGGTGCTACACATCACCTTTGAAGATACGGTAGTCGCCCAGTCAAGACCGGCGCCTCTGCGAGAATCAGGTGAGCGTTACACAGGCTCTGCTGCAAGCAGCACCCTTGGCGAAATTGCTGCCATAGCAGCATCCTCCGACAGTGAGGCACGGAGCATCGAGGAGATTGATGATGGAAGCCCCACTGCCCACCCACATTCCCCCTACACATCCCTAAGCCCCCTGCAGGCGGATGCCACACAGGGGCAGTTGGAGGCCGAGGATTGGCCAGCCACCCCATCCCCGCTGCCGGAGGTGAGCAGCCCAATGGGCATGCCAATGCCATTGGCCATGAGCCAGAGGAACCAGCAGACCCTGGATGATATTGTCACCCGGCAGCAGCAGCTATCCACCCTCCTCAATGAACACGTTGCATAGTGTGGGGGGGCAAGGGATGCCATGGAGAAATGCGCAGACAGAGTCACGGCTGCCATTGAGTCCTCCACGAAGGACATCTGCACAGAACTCGCCGCTGTGCGGCACGTCCTCTCAGAACTGGTGCAGACCATTCGGGACAGCCGTCCAAATGTGCAGCCAGGACCCTCCTCGTCAACCAGCTCGGCACAGAGCAGCCCCATCCGCAGATCAGGGAGGAACCTGCGCAGCACAGGCAGGGGTGCCCCGGGGGCCAGGGGAGGGGACTGTCATTAGTGCCCGGACAGTGGAGAAGAACTACATCACACACTGCTGCACAGACTGAACCACACCTTCGTAGGAATTCCAGGGGGGAGTGGGTGTATTGGGGTGTTCAGGGGGAGGGGGGAGGGGGAGTGGGTGTGTTGGGGTGTTCAGGGGGGAGGGGGGAGTGGGTGTGTTGGGGTGTTCAGGGGAGAGGGGGGAGGGGGGAGTGGGTGTGTTGGGGTGTTCAGGGGGAAGGAGGGAGGGGGGAGTGGGTGTGTTGGGGTGTTCAGGGGAGAGGGAGGAGTTGGTGTGTCATACCTTTTCACTAGTATAATACACTTTATCGTTTAGCACAAATCCAATGTGTGGACATTGCTCATTGGGTATGTGTGCTTTATTGTTGTACAGTCCACAGTGTGCATGTCCCAGACACACACAGTGCCCCAAGTGCCGTCTCCAAGTTACACACACCCGCCGTGTGTGCTAGAAGCATTGGTCAATGAGATTCTGACGCATTTCACGCCCCTCCTGTGCATCGCTGCCTCCTTGAGGTGCTGCCACATCCCCACCCTCCTCATCCTCATCGTCAGGTGGTTGCAGTTCTGCGTCAGGGGGCAGGGGCACATTTCGTCTGACGCACATATTGTGTAGCATGACACATGCCATGACGATCTTCGCAACCTTCTCATGGCGATACTGGAGTGCCCTGCCAGACCTGCTGATGCAGCAGAAATGTGCCTTCAGTAGGCCGAAAGCCTGCTCAATCACCACACGGGTACGTGCATGGGCACGGTTGAAGTCCTCCTCATGCTGGTTCTGTAGGTTCCGGACTGGTGTAAGAAGCCACCTCTTCAGGGGATAGCCTGCATCACCTGCATGTGGGCAACAATGTATGTGTCAGGGATGAGATTGATTTCTGTACATGACGTGCCACCATGCCTTGCATTCAACTGTAACTTTGCACCACTTTTAGTTGCGCTAATGGATTCACACTATGCAACCGGTATATGTTCATGGCTCTCATGTACTGTTTTGCATGCCAAAACGCAATGTATGCAGGGGGGGCAAGTGCCTTGTGAGTGCCCATCCACTGTGTACGTTCAGGCCGTATCTTTAGGTGACCTGGCACGTGTCCTGTGAGGTTAATGCTCACATGATCGCAACATTGCTGTCTGCCTCATTATGACCCCAGTGAACAATACTGATGTCAATAGGGACAGTTTGTGGGCCTTACTGTCTGTGTTGAGGTGCATTGATGTTTCAGTCCATCATGTGCCTCCTTTGGGCACAGTTATGGGGGACAGGCCTTTCAGTAGATGGTGTTTGGTGACGTGCATGTAGGTGCATTTCGTTGGAGTCAATGTGGTCACATTTTGTACAATGCACTTGCAGATGGTTGTGTCATGGTTGGGACACACCTTCATTCACATGTTAGGGCTGCTTAGGTCAGGCATCACGTATACAGGTGTCAGATGACGTAAGTGCTGCCTCAGGGTATGATCTGGCTACTGCTAGTCGCAGCCAGGTGAAGTATGCATCACCCCCCCCTTTCTGCCAGGTGAAGTATGCATCATTCCCCCCCCCCTTTCTGCCAGGTGAAGTATGCATCACCCCCCACCTTTCTGCCAGGTGAAGTATGCATCACCCCCCCCCTTTCTGCCAGGTGAAGTATGCATCATTCCCCCCCTTTCTGCCAGGTGAAGTATGCATCATTCCCCCCCTTTCTGCCAGGTGAAGTATGCATCATTCCCCCCCCTTTCTGCCAGGTGAAGTATGCATCATTCCCCCCCCCCTTTCTGCCAGGTGAAGTATGCATTGGTACGTCGATCAACTACCCACTTCACATTTCCATGCTCATGACATGAGACTCACCGAGTAGCCAGGATCTTGGCCCTGCATGTCGCTCCATGTAGCTTGGTATTGTGGAGTTACGCAGGACCATTGAATCATGGGTTTATCCGGGGAATCGGGCACAACAATGTGTGAAGATCCTGTTGGAGTCACAGACCATTTGCACGTTGATTGAGTGAAATAGTTTACGGTTGCGGTACGGTACCTCCATGGCACGTGGGACCGACAATTCCACATGGGTGCAGTCGATGGCACCAATGCAACCAGGTTTGCCAGCTAGTGCATGGAAACCCACTTTGGTGTTAGCAATCTCCTGGGCAGACCGTGGCAATGAGATGTGGTCATCTGTGTGCTTGAGGAGGGCATCCAGCACTTGGATCAGTGTACGTGAGAATAATGGTTGTGATATGCCATGCAAGTGCCCCACTGTGTGCTGGTAGGTGCCTGTGGCCAGGAAGTGGAGCACGGACACTACCTTCAGTAGGGGGGATGGCGATGGGTGTTTCAATCATGCTGACGATGTCGTTGTGTATCATGTCCACAATGGTGGTGATGGTGTCCCGGTCCAGTCGGTACAGGGTGTGGATCTGCTCAGCGGTGAGGGTGAATGGACTGGCTCTGATGCGTGGGATTGGGGGCTGCCTGCGTGGTGCCACTGGCTGTGCTGGTGGGGCTTGCTGGCCCTGCTTTGCCCTCCTTCTCCTCCTGCGTCTCCTCTGTGCAGCCTCTTGTTGTTGTTGTTGTATTTGAAGTTGTAGCACTTGCATTGCTATCAGGTCCTCCAGCCCCAACATTGCTAGTCCTATTGGTATCATTGTGGAGTGTGACTGGGTGTGGGAAGGGGTTGGGTGTGCTCTTTTTGTACTTCCTGAGTCTGTATTGCCTCCACCTGTGCTGATTCTGTGCACCTGTGGCAGCTGGATTCACTTTACATGGCCCTTTACGGTTGGTTCGCGATGGCGTAATTAACACCATGGCGGTAAGGTACTTAATGGGCTGGGTGATGGCGTTAGGTGCATGTCCGCTTGGGTCGGCATTCGCGTACCTTTGCGCCATGCCGGTAATTACGGTGTGAGATCTCGCGTGCGCGCGTCCTTGGTGAAGTTAGCGGCAGCGTTAACTACGATGCCGCTAATGGCATCGTAGTTAACGGTCACGGCTCATGATCGGACCTAGCGGAAAATGATGGTGGTAATCATTTACCGCCATCGTTTTTCACTTAGCGCCTGGGTCGTAATGAGGCCCACTGTATGTCACAGTTCGCCCGTGGAAGATGGTATACACGCATTTCACTGCAGTATTTTTCATCGCGTGTTTTTTCATCGCCGTTTTTATTTTTTAAAAAATCTTGTTTTTTTATTTTTGGGGGGGTTAAAAAATTAAATATATGGTTGTGGGTGTAAGGGAATAAAAAAAAAATTAAAAAAAGGCAGGGCTTGGGGGGCTAACGGCGATGAAAAAACCTGCGAGGAAAAATATCGCAGCGAAATAACGTAGAACCTGGAAGATATGGCAAAATGGAGGCTTCATTGAGCCACTGCGGGATCAGCATTAACGTCTAGCCTCTCCGAGGCTTTGGTATATAGAGAGGCCATGCCCTCTTCCCGACACGCTGCAACTTGCTCATTCAGTTTTCCCCCGGACTGTCTCGTATGCGCTTGCATTGCCCTCGTTTCCTCGGAACCTCCAGTGTTTGCTTCCCGGGCAGGTCCCAGACGCTGCCCGATTCCTTTTCTTCCTTGATTCTTTGTCTCCCTCCTGCTATTTTCTCCAGACACGCTTTCTGACGTGTTTCTTGTTTCCTTCGTTCTGCCGTCCTAGGACTCTTACGCTGTAGGCGGTTCCTGTTCCGCCTGTCTCCATTCTTTTCATCCCCTCTTGCTCCTCTTCACGGGGGTTCAATCCTGGCGGACTCCCTTGCTGCCTGGTCACTTGCTTGTCTACTTTTTCTAATCTTATTGTCTAGTTACTTTTCACCCTTAGTTCTGTCTTTACTGCCTTATCCTCTCTCTTGCTCCACCCCCATTCGCCTACTGTCTGCTCTCTCTCTTTCGCTATCTAGACCTTTTCCTCACTGACTTTGTCTTCGGTTTCGGGCTTCCCTTTCTATTCTCCTCTTACCTTGTTCACCTACCTGAGCTGGCTATCCGTTCCTCTTTTGGTCCGCTTCTTCGGGTCTCCGCTCTACAAAGTTCTTGTTGGTATACCTGATCTTATTCTTACCTGTTTCTCGTACTTTTCTGGGTACCGCTCCTTCCTTTCACTGCTGGATGCTGCTCCTCCAAGTCCTGTTTGGTTCTATGATCGATCCAGTCTTCTCCAGAACAAGGCTCCTACCCATAAGATTCCACATCTCTTCGGATACGATCCTCACCACTAAAAGGCTGTTATCTGCTGATCCCGCCAGTAATAACACAGGGTTTTTTGTGCCTTCATCGGCTTTTTCCCTGAAATTTGAGGCAGGCTCCCTTGTGTCCACCTGACTGTTGTAGCAACCCCAGTCAAGGTGGTCTCAGGCGGCGCTCATCCTTATCTCTTCGAACGGAAGAAGGGAAAGAAGATCACAAAGACAGAAGGAGACCAGAAGTCCCGTAAGAAGGAGAGAAGAAGAGAGAAAGCGCCCTTCCAAGACCATTCTTCCGAGGACCCAGGTGAGGAGATTCAGGGGGAGGTAGGCTCAGACTCTGACAGCTTGCAGCACCAACAGACACCCATGGCTTCCCTGGAACAATATCAGGAGATGGTAAATGCCATCCAGGGTCTTCAAGCTGAAGTCCAGAATCTTCGAACAGAGAACCTAACTTTAAAACAACAAGTAGCTGCAAGGGAAGAATCACACGGTGATTTACCTCCCCTGATGTTCTCCTTCGGCAAATATGATGGTAACCCCAGATATTTGAAGGAGTTCTTAGACGCCTGTATGGTTTATTTCGCATTCCGTCCAAAGGCGTATGAACTGGATTGAGCTAAAATGGGGTTTTTGGTTTCCAATTTGACGGGGAATGCCTTGGCATGGGCTATCCCGCTAATCACTCAGACTGATCCTGTCATCAATGACTTCACTCAGTTCACTCAGCTCCTGAAGTCCAGTTTTGGGCGCCCGGAGGTCCAGTATTCCGCCTACGAAACTCTTCTCGACATCCGTCAAGGGACACAAGACGTCCAGACTTATGCTTTCTCCTTCAGTAAATTGGCAACAGAAGCAGATCGGCCAAATTCGGCTTAACAAACCCTCTTTCGCCATGGTCTTGTCAAAACTTGATTGTCGCGAAGATTACAGAAACCTCCATCCCCAAATACATAACAGAGAATAAAACAATGACTCGCTGTTCAGTCTTTGAGGCCACAGGTGGTGGTTAGGTACAGGAATGCAGGAGATCCCAGGTGGTCACTGCAAAGGAAACAAGCAATTACATATACAATGATGCAAAAGGTACATGGCAATCTACACAGGGATGGACAGGAATTGACCTTACCAGGACGAGGGATAAAGGATGCCTTGAAGAACAGCAATGGAATGTGTATGCAATCCCTGTACCCTCAGTGAAAGGAGGCAGCAAGATGAAGCAGCAGTATGATGAGCAGCAGCCACCCTTATTGGATTCACTGGATGCCCCAGAATGATGACTTGAAGAGAAACAGCACTGTAAGGGGCAAAAGTGCTGTAACGTCCAATAACCAGGTAACCAAAACATAACGTCCAAAAAGCAGAATCCAGGAGAGGAAGTCCGTTAACTGATCCGAGGTTGAAAGTCCAAGATTTATCAAGCTATCGCCAAATCCAGAAGAAGAAAGCAAATGCAGTCCGTTAAGCGATATCTGTGGTCCGTTGGTCGTGAAAGCGGTGAAAACAGTGTATGCGCCAAACAACCTGAAAGAACAGCTGTGAAGAGCGGTGTACCGCTAGTTCAGTTCTTTTAAACTCACTTCCGGTCACATAAATTGCTATTTCCGTGTCACGTGACCTTGTTTCCAGGTCGCGTGACCGGCTATGATGCGTGCACCCATGGAAACGTGAAGCCCCGTTCGGGTCGTTGTCCTACGCCAAGTTAGCTGCCAGTGTAGAAAGGGGCGCAAACCACAGGAACAACGCTGGCCCTGTTGCGTCCATGCTGCTAGAGAGCGCATGCTCGTCCTTGAACAAGCTGAGGGGACCATCACTTGCTGCCGGGAGGTACGTGATTGTGCAAGAGTGGATGGGGAGGATGAGCACAGTCGTGGGGCATGTTGGGAGCTTGAGTGCGGGGAACTGAGGGACGTGACAGGTCTACATGAAGACTTAAAAGATGAGTTAGCGAGAGTAGCTTGCCCTACTTCCTTCCGGGAACTGGTGACGCTTATCCTCCAGTTGGAATATCGACTTCAAGAAAGAAGACAGGAAAGACGACGAACCCGGGTTTCCTTCCCTACAGGAACCTCTTCAGTAAGTCCTCCGAGACGCTCACAGACAGAGGAACGTATGCAGATTGGCGCCGCCAGAGGCCCCCTGACACCAGAAGAACGAAAGTGTCGCAAGGACCAGGGCCTTTGTATGTACTGTGGGTCTTCCAAGCATCTGCTTTGTAATTGTCCCGAAGTACCTCCCAGGCGTTCGGGAAAGGCATCTCCCCGGTCTTGAGCAGGGAAAAGGTCCGGGCAGAAGTGATAGGTCCCTGCAATGTCTTTCAACAGAACAAACCTCCCGAAGATCATTGTCTCATGGTTTTTGCAGTCACTCTTACGTTTGAGGCAGCACCGGCTGTAGAGACCTTTGCTATGTTAGATTGCGGAGCCGTGGGGAACTTTATAGACACTCTGTGGGCACATGAGCATCGAATACCTCTTCATCAGAGGAACAGTCCCATTCCCGTGGAAGGGGTGGACGGATCTCCACTTACATCAGGACCCATTGTCCAGGAGACAGGCCTTGTCTTCATGTCCCTGTTTCAACATCAGGAACAGCTTTCTTTCGATATCATCAGGGTGCCACATTTTCCGGTGATTCTAGGCATACAATGGCTACGTCCCCATAATCCCCTGATCGATTGGTCAGCTAATACTATCCGCTTCTCTTCACCATACTGTGTCCTTCACTGTTTGTCGCAGGTCCTCCCTGCTTCTGGAGACAGCTTTACGATTCCGGTGTCTGCTTCAGTAATACAGTCGGTTCCCTCCTACTATCAACAGTTCTCAGACATTTTTGAGGATAAATTACCTCGATCCTTGCCTCCTCATCGGGCAGAAGACTGCAGCATAGAATTGAAGCAAGGTGCTTCGGTGCCGTTTGGTCATATGTACCCCATTTCCCTCCCAGAAAGAAGAGCGCTCAAAGAATATTTAGAGGCCAACCTGCAGAACGGTCTCATTCAGGAATCCCGTTCCTCTGCGGGAGCTTCCATGTTTTTCATCCCAAAGAAGGGAACAACCGAATTGAGACTGTGCATAGACTAACGCGGACGGAATAGTCTGACTATACGCGACCGATACCCTATGCCTTTAATAAAGGAGGTCCTTGAGGCGGTTGAAGGGGCTAGTATTTTCACCAAACTGGACTTACGTGGGGCCTACCATCTGTTAAGAATCAGAGAAGGCGACAAATGGAAGATGGCGTTCCGCACCCCGTTAGGACATTTTGAGTACAGAGTGATGCCTTTCGGTTTGGTAAATGCCCCTGCCATCTTTCAACGTTTTGTTGACAAGATATTCTCGGATTTGTTGTATGCATCTGTGGTTGTATACCTAGATGGCATCTTGATCTTTTCCTCTTCTCTCTCTGAACATCGAAGACACGTTACTGAGGTGCTGCAAAGGCTTAGAGACAACCAATTGTTAGTGAAACCAGAGAAGTGTACCTTTGAGGTGTCTTCAATTTCTTATTTGGGTTTCATACTCTCCAAGGAAGGGGTACAGATGGACCCGGAGAAGGTTAAGGCAGTGTTACAATAGCCAACCCCTAAGACTGTGAAGAACATCCAACGATTTCTGGGCCTAGCAAACTTTTATAGAAGGTTCAGTTCCAACTTTTCAGAAATCGTTCTGCCCATTACTCAATTTCTGAAAAAAGGAAAGCGATTTGAATGGGACATGAAGACAGAACAGGCCTTTCAACTACTCAAGAAGACCTTTACCTCTGCCCCTATTCTGATCCAACCCAATCAGTCCCTACCCTTTGTGGTGGAGACTGATGCCTCTGGAGGAGGTATAGGTGCCACATTATTACAAGAAGGTAAGGATGGTGAAAAACATCCGGTGGCATACTATTCCAGGACACTCACTCCCAGTGAACGAAATTATTTTGTTTTGGAAAAAGAGCTTCTGGCCATTCGTCAAGCCTGCATTGAATGGAGACATCTATTACAGGGATCGGCTCATCCTTTCCTTGTTCGTACAGACCACCGTAACTTAAGGATACTACAACAGATGGAATGCCGAAATTCCAGACATGCTCGCTGGGCATATTTCTTCTCTCAATATGACTTTGAAATCACCTATCTTCCAGGAAAGGAAAACGTATTGACAGATGCTTTATCCCGGAGCCAGGAAGATGGATCCACGGTCCCTCAGATCTACAAAGATATATTATCCGGAAAGAGATTTTTAGGCGCGATCCATTCCTTTTTGCAAGAAGTGGAATACGCATACAAGGAGACACTAATTCCACAGCAGCAACTACAGGACCTGGAAAGGAGAGGGACTTTCTACTTCCATCACGGGAGATTAGACCCACCATCAAAAGACCTTTGAGTACAAGCAATGTCTTGGTGCCACGACATTCCTTCGGCAGGGCGCACGGGTCGAGTGGCCACCTTAAATCTCCTTTCAAGACAATTCTGGTGCCCAACTATGTAGAAGGATGTCAAGGAGTACGTGGCAGGGTATCCACTGTGTGCTTCCAGTAAATACTCTACGTCAAGACCATTAGCTCTCCTTCAGCAAGAGCCAATACCGTCTCAACTCTGGGAACAAATCTCCACTCACTTTATTGTTGATCTACCACCCTCTCAGGGGTATATGGCTATCATGGTTACGGTAGACACCTTGAGTAAATTAGCACATTTTTCCCTGCTTTCGAGCCTTCCGTCTTCTTCCGAAGTGGCTGCCATCTTCCTGAGAGACGTAGTCAGATTACATGGCCTACCCCCGAACATCATATCTGACCAGGGTACACAGTTCACCTCAAAATGCTGGTCTACATTGTGCAAGTCTTTCGGTATTAAACGATCCCTTTCCTCTGGCTACCACCCTCAAAGCAATAGGCAGACGGAACGATTAAACGCCACCTTAGAACAATATCTCTGTTGCTTTTGTAGCCAAGAACAAGAAAGATGGGCATCTTTCTTATCCATGGCAGAGTTCGCTTATAATAATTCCAAACACTCTGCTACTGGCGTTAGTCCCAGACACATACCATATTTTGGTACCTCGGCCACGACCGTGCCATCGGTCGATAAACATCTCGATGATCTACGACGCCTACAAAGGGAAGCTGCGCAGAAGTTAGAAGCCAGTCGATCCCAGTACAAGAGACACGTGGATGGCAAGAGGTTACAAAACCCCAAGTGGGTTCCAGGTACCAAGGTATGGTTGTCCATGAAATACCTCCCGCGGTGGACTCATGCAGGGAAATTTACTGCCCGTTATATAGGCCCATACCCAATAGAGTCCCAAGTCAATCCAGTGGCCTTTCGTTTGAAGTTACCATCTTGTCTCAAGAAAGTACATCCAGTCTTCCATGCCTCACTTCTGAAGGCCTATAAACCCGATCCCTTTGGCCGCAAGGGCCTCCGTCCTTTATCATATAAGGACCCAAATCCTGAAGAGTATAAGGTAGAGAAACTGGTGTATTCCAGGTACAAACATGGTACCCTTCAATACCTTGTTCATTGGAAAGGTTATTCTGCAGAAGAACGTACCAGGGAGCCAAGGAGTCACTTCCACGCTCCAAGACTGCTCAGACTATTTCATCATCTCCATCCGGGTAAACCTGGAGGAGCCCCAATAAGGAGGGGGCATGCTGTCAAGATTCGCCCGTGGAAGATATGGCAAAAATGGGGGCTTCATTGAGCCACTGCGGGATCAGCATTAACATTCTACCCTCTCCAAGGCTTTGGTATATAGAGAGGCCACGCCCCCTTCACGACGCGCTGCAACTCGCTCATTCAGTTTTTCCCCAGACATTCTCGTATGCTCTTGCATTGTCCTCGTTTCCTCGGAACCTCCAGTGTTTGCTTCCCGGGCAGGTCCCAGACGCTGCCGATTCCTTTTCTTCCTTGATTCTTTGTCTCCCTCCTGCTATTTTTCTCCAGACGCGCTTTCTGACGTGTTTCTTGTTTCCTTCGTTCTGCCGTCCTAGGACTCTTACGCTGTAGGCGGTTCCTGTTCCGCCTGTCTCCGTTCTTTTCATCCCCTCTTGCTCCTCTTCACGGGGGACTCCCTTGCTGCCTGGTTACTTGCTTGTCTACTTTTTCTAATCTTATTGTCTAGTTTTCACCCTTAGTTCTGTCTTTACTGCCTTATCCTCTCTCTCGCTCCTCCCCCACTCGCCTTCTGCCTGCTCTCTCTCTTTAGCTATCTAGACCTTTTCCTCACTGACTTTGTCTTCGGTTTCGGGCTTCCCTTTCTATTCTCCTCTTACCTTGTTCACCTACCTGAGCTGGCTATCCGTTCCTCTTTTGGTCCACTTCTTCGGGTCTCCGCTCTACGAAGCCCTTCTTGGTATACCGGAGCTTATTCTTACCTGTTTCTCTTACTTATCTGGATACCGCTCCTTCCTTTCACTGCTGGATACTGCTCCTCCAAGTCCTGTTTGGCTCTATGATCAATCCATTCTTCTACAGAGCAAGGCTCCTAGCCATAAGATTCCACATCTCTTCGGATACGATCCTCACCACTAAAAGGCTGTTATCTGCTGATCCCGCCAGTAATAACACAGGGTTTTTTGTGCCTTCATCGGTTTTATCCTGAAATTTGGGTCCGCCTGACTGTTGTAGCAACCCCAGTCAAGGTGGCCTCAGGCGGAGCTCGTCCTTATCTCTTCGAACGGAAGAAGGGAAAGAAGATCACAGAGGAAGAAGGAGACCAGAAGTCCCGTAATAAGGAGAGAAGAAGAGAGAAAGCGTCCTTCCAAGACCATTCTTCCGAGGATCCAGGTGAGGAGATTCAGGGGGAGGTAGGCTCAGACTCTGACACTGTAACCGGTAAGCCTCAGAAGAGATACAAGGCACTGGGGCGATTCATAGTGTTTATGGTTACCACAACTAAGCCACGGGGAGTCTGAGAGCAAAGTGAAATAAGGAGGGGGAGGCAAAGAGAGTTAAATTAATGCCCCATTAAACCCCTTAAGCCTCCTAATTGGTGAAATAGGAGAAGTGCGCAATTCTCCATTTATGAGATAGCAACTTGGGGAAACCTGTAACCCACATTGCCACAAGTGCAGATACTATAACAAAGAAATAAAAGGGCAACCAGGGCGACATTTTCCTTTTCTGAGACACCAGTTTGGAGAACTCTGTTACCCTTATTGCCACTAACAGAAGAGACCAACTGTAGAAGTAGGAGATTTCTTCCTGGCAGGAGAGTGAACCAGGAAAGGGACCATTATTAGTTAGCCCTGGCAGGTGAGTATAGCTCGGAGGATAGCTCAGCGGCAACGTGTTCGCCTTGGAAGCAAGACGACACGAAGCAACACAGGTTCGAACCCAGGTTCTGCGCTTAGAAACCTCTAGGTATTTAAACGCGTTATAAATACCTAACTATAAATACCCAACTAAGTAGACCAAGAATGGAACAGGTGATTTGAAGAAATGTGGTTCTGGTAAAACAGTGGTGGAAAGACACTGGTAATTATATCACTTTGGCAAACTTTGGTATCACCAGAAGTAGTTGTTGTACTATCCTGACAAAAACATTCCATTGGAAGAATAATTTTGAGATGCTAATATTTGCTTTGAATCCTGAGAAAGACATTGTGGGGAGGAAAACAATTGTCCAAGTGTATGAACTAGTGTTCTGTGAAAGAGACATTTGCCTTAGCAATGTTACGCTCATCTTGTCCCGGCAGGGGCGTCGAATCCGAACAGGGTCGAGTGGTCTGTGTCCAGCAGGGTTGAGCTCCACTCTCTAGCTGGTTTGCACTGGTGCCCCTTGTCTCTGCTTGAACTGGCCTGGGGTCGGCTTCCTGATGGAGGAACAGAACAAATATGAGAGTGTGCTCTCCTTCCTGCTCGTCTCGGCAGGGGTGCAAGTTGCTTTAGCTGCATTGATCCCGGTGCAGGAGTCTTATGGATCGAGTTGCTTCACTGATCCATTACGAGGGCACTTAGATCGAGTTGCTCCACTAATCCGGTGCAAGTAAGTCTTTCTGTTTTTATGCTATAGAACACTGTTTGTTTAGTCACTTGCCAATGTTCTCTAATGTCTCTAAATGTCACTTCTCTCAACAGGTTCCGAACGTCGAAACAAGTGCGACTAGCAGAAGCACAGATGAAGCTGCCACGTGAAGCGCTGGACGCTGCTGAAGGTATGTAGACTGCGGTCGTGAGAGAGAACTATGACCGCAAGCTTTTCCTCCGAACTAACCTTGTTTGCTTTTTCTCTTCTTTCTTGTAGATGCCGCTGGTATGCAGAAGTTGGAGCAGAGCGTCAGAGAAGTTCCGGAGGCTGAATCAGCTGCCATGCGAGAGGACGTAGGTTGCGGACCGCTGCGGATGCCGGCGGTCACCAGGTAAGTGTCAGGTAAGCTGAGATCCTCATGTACTTGCAGGTTTCTAGAAGTTTACGGACCGCTGCGGATGCTGAAGGTTCCCAGGTAAGCGTCTGGTAAGCTGGAAACTTCGCGCACGTGCAGGATTCTGGAATGCTTTAGGATGTCAGTGGAGAGCGTTCTGCTGCCATTGGCAGTTCAACGTGAAGCATCTGACAAGGGCTGGGCGGGGTTTATATAGGCAGGCCCGGCCACACCCAAGATCTTGGAGCACGTTCTGCTGTCCACGCCCATACTTGCCACGCCCATTCCAGAAGAATATTCAGGCCTGCAAAGAGCCCGTGCCAGTTGTTGAGCAGACTTCCAACTATGAGCCTGGTGCCAAAGGCGCCAGGACAGGGTCCAGGTGGGCCTTCCTTGTTCCCTCCGGCTTTTAATCTGGACCGGGTGTTCTGTAGGCCTCAAAGTCCTGAGGGCAGGATTGCTTTGACCCCCGGAGGTGCTGGTCATGACAACCAGAAAGGATGCTGTAGAGAACTATTGCTTCGGTTTTTGAACAAGTGTTTGTGAAAGAGACATTTACTTTACCAAGTGAAAGAATGCAGTGGATGGGAAAGACCTTTTATGTGTTGAACTGGACAGTACTTTGTTGAATCAGAACTTTCCAAGGGTATTTCTTAATTGATATAGGGGAAGGGAGTCCAACCCTGGTCACAAGGAGTACTTTCTCAAAACTATGTTTGAACATTTGCCTTTTTGTGAAGACAGCCAAATGTTCCTTGTACACTCTTGTTATAGCTATTAGTGTGAGGGTCAGATGCTTTCTGGACAATAGGTCATCTTTCTTTATTTTTTAGTTTGCTTGGTAGGGACATTCTCGCTACGATAGGCAAAGGTAGGCGTTAATTTCACCTCTTTTTATTTTAATGAATGGCAAAAATTGAGAAAACTATACCTTCGTGTCCGTCTCACATTTCTGACCCTCACAGTAAGGAACAGGAAACAGTAAGTGTGGTTTGGAAGAGTGAATCAGCAGTGGAGGAAGACCAAGAGACTAGCAGGAGGAAGGAAAAAGCAGCTGTTTGTGGTGGTTGAAGAGAAGTTGGTGGACGGGGGTACAGTAATTCTGCAGTACAAATGTGCATGGATGTGTGCCTACTGAGTAGACATCAGTGCAGGGAGTGATTGTGAACCGAATGACATTGGATGAAAGTATGTGTGTAGTAGAGTTTGAGAAGGAGAAGTAGCAGGAGGGTGTAGGAGTAATTGGAAGAGGAGTGGTGGTAGTAGAAAGGGGAGTGGTGGTAGTAGGGAGAAGAAGAGGTAGTACCAGGAGGAGAAGTATTAGCAGTAGGAGTGGGAGGAGGAGTGTTAGTAGAGGGAGAAGGAGGGGCTGCAGAGGGTGGAGGTGTTGTATTAGTAGGAGGCGGAGGAGCAGTTGTAGTAGCACAAATATGGAGCTAGGAGCAAGAGGAGTGGCAACCCCAAAGGGTGGTGGCAAGAGTCAGGAGAGGAGTGAGATGTCAGAGGGACAGGATAGTAGCGGGTGGAAGGCACGAAGGTAACAGTGAGAGTAGACGGGAAAGGTAAAAGTGGATGTGAGTGGCCTGAATCCGACAGAGTAAGTACAAGGCGCCTTTCAATCACCTTAGAGAACACTAAAAACTGGATAGTGTAGGGGCAGCAAGGAAGTCCATGGAGGAGGTAGAATACCCATTGTCTAAGGGAAACTGCAGCAGCTGAAGACAAGAATTTGCCAGAATTGGTTACTGATTGATAAAACTAATGTGGCGTTATGGACACCTGTGTTAGGTGGGAAGCCCAAGGGAGACGAGAGAAAGAAGGCCGACCATAACACCTACAAAATTATCAATAAAAACCCTTAAACCATATCAGGGATTCGGAGTGATTTTTGTGGCTTCGGTGACAAACAACAGAAATATTATCCAAACCACATAGAAAGTTGCTCCACTGAAAAACAAAAATATTTAAACTAAACATGCCGGTAATCTGTGGTTTAACCAAGAGCTTTTTTAAAAACCATATCAAAAGGCTAGAACACAATAGGGGTGTCACGGTATTAGTTTTATGGCGGTATGATAACCTTCTTGCCAAATGACGGTATATCATGGCTATCACGGTATAGCAGTTGGAGTTAACTAATCTTAAAAAATATTTTCGGAAAAAGGTAATAAATTGTCAGATTTATCATCACAAACAAAATCAGGCACCCAGGGCCAGAATTGGGCTTTTCAACATACTTTCCACTGAAATGCCACCCCTCGCTTGCACCAAATAACACAGACAAACGTGTGTAGAGGAGAGGTTAGGGGGAGAGCCCTGCTGCAACTGCCAATGCAAACTTAATAGCTTTTCTTAAGTGGTCATTTTGGCTTTTAGCTCCCCCACTGGCTACTGGTGAAGATGAACATGTTGCCATATTGATAATCTGCATGCCATAGATCAATGGAGTCTGATGGTAGTATGTGCTTGTGCGCATACACACACTTGCACGCTCACTCTCTTTACGTTACAGCCTTTAGTTTACTTGCGGGCCAAAAGGTGTTCAGTATTCACAGACATGTTATCCTTTGGTATGGCAGCAGGGAATACCCGCAGAGATGAGTTAATTTCGCGGTGTGACTTATTATGTATAAATTCAATGATAGAACCAGGGAAATCCCCCATTGTCATATGTTTAGAAAACATTATCCATTATAAATGTATAAACCCCAAAGCCACCAACCCAAAGTAAATCCTTTTCCTTCTTGGCACTATATTTATTCTTCCTATTGGTAACATACTGATTTTGTGTCAGGCATGTGTGGTTTACGGAATGGCATTAAAAACTGCTCCAACTGAAACTACTTGTACCAAAAAAAAGAACTTTTTTTTTTACATTGCCTTTTTGCATTTGAACTTCTTTAACTTACAATTAAGTCAATGCTTTTTAGTTAACTTACGAATACACAGGCAGGATTTTCCAGCTGTAGCAAGGTAGCATTTTGAAACGTGTCTCTGCACATATTTAGCCTATCATGCAGGAATCTAAGGCGGCTGCAGAATTGATTTTTCATGGCGCTCACTCGCTGATCGCCTTGAATGAAAGAGTGACTAATGGAAGTGTTATAATGCACATTTTGAGCAATGAGTTTGCTGCTCAGTCACATGTCATCACTTTGAAAATTGGCCTCGACTTGCATTTTTTTTAACCACATTGCATGGGCATCATGACCCCTCGCTGTGACAAAAAGTTTGTTTTGACAACTCTTTATCCCGTTAAAGGGAGAAAAGTCACTCATGTGCGGTCTGAAAGCCCATGTCATTGTGTTACTTTTGTCAAAATGTCATAGCCAACACAGACACACCAAAGGTTTGCATACTGATCTAATACTATAGCTTGTTTACCATCTGCCTGGTGTATTATGAAGGTCTGATGTCGGAGTCACCACTGACCATGGAATCCTAAAGGGACAGCGCTCAGTGGGCGCTGTTGATTTCTTTCTTGATTCTTGCAATACATGTTCATTTGCCTTCTTAAAGAGAGGGGCAAAAAAAAAACTTTGAAAATGACAAAGTTAAAATGCATATCGGCAGAAATATGGCCTAAATCACCACCTCACCACAGTCCCTTCGTTACCGTTTTCCCCAGGTCTAAGTGCATTACGACCCTTGTGTTGCGAGTTAAGAGGGAGGAATGCTTTCATGGCTGGTGTCACAAATTGAGAATAGACCTAAGAAATATTTTACCCCCATTGCTCTGGATACTTCAAATTGAATGTAGAATCTGTCCTGCCTGTTTGAGTCCAGTGCCATATGCAGAAGGCAGGTAGGTCAAGGATCAAGCGAAGCAACAACTCTAATGCCAATGTACAAATCTACACAGAGGACAGTGGGCAGGGGAGTGGGGGGTTTTATTTACTAGCAGAAAGCACTGATAGGCCCAGTGTTCACACAGTCTGCAGCAGGGTCGGACCGGGGCATAAAATTGTCTCGGGCACCAACATAAAAGTGGCCCACGCTTGCAAATGGGAATTCATTCCTTTTGGAACCCTGTTTGAATAGTACCCAAAGGGGGAGATTTTTGATAAAATGTGATGCAAATTGTACATTTAAAAGAATATGTATTCAGCAACGGTGGTCAAAACTATTAGCCGCATAGTGAAGTCACTCATCAAACTGGCCCACTTTGGCCAAAAAAGTGCTCCACTCTGACCCAAAAAACTGGCCCACGCAAGCATTTCATGTTTTTGGTTCGGCCATGGCCCTATTGCCCTAAAGGCCAGTCCATGCCTTGTCTACAGGGCTAAAGTTGGTTGTGGACATGCATCAGAAGGGCATCCAGTTCATTTCCCCCCTTTGAATTCTGGGATGTGTATTCCCCATCTATCAAATTGGTGGGTAAACTACAAATCCCAGAATTCTAAGCTAATACAGAACTGGATGGCTATCCGATCCATGACCATGAGAAACTTAAGTTCCTTGAATCTAAACCTTGGGGAGAGTAATTCGATGTGCATTACTTTACTGGCCGTCTTTTTTTTTTTCAATTTGCACAGCCAGAGCAAGAGCTGTTACAATGTCTGTTTGCTCAGTGCAGTAGGTCCTTAACTTACAGAACTAATGGCACATGATGCAGGGCCCGGCTGAATCGATACATTTCTGCTCCTGCTGGCTGAGTGGTTGCTAAGCAAAGTGCTGCTAGCTCCACTGTTTTGCAAGTCACTGAACATTTTATTACATTTGTTAATATACGAACAAAAGGAAAAATAAAATGCTCACTTTCAGTTCAGGCCCTCAGCTCACCCTCGTGATGTCCCTTTGGTCTTGCTAATTGCAAATTGAATTCACCATAGAAGATCTGACCTGTAGCACGGAGCAGCAGGACTGTGTGAAAACATTTAAAATCTGTATGCTGCCTTTCAAATAAATAATGCTTGAAACAAAATAACTTTTTTCTATTTTGCCCATGAAATCCAGGTCTGGCTGAGTCTATGAACTGGAGTCTCCGGTATGCTTATAGAGCCAGTCAGTCAGCTCATTGTTACCAACTATGCATGGGGAACACAAAGGTTCTGTCATGACCACTGCTTCCAAGGAGTCAGGAGAAGCCCAACGCCCTTGGAAGCAGGCTCATAACATTCATTGCAGACACCAGCAAGTCCCTTTAGGGACCTTTTGGGCCTTGTCCTGGCACCGGTGGTGCCAGGCTCATTGTGGAGACTGGTCCCGGCACAAGAAGCGCCGGGCTCATAGCAAATTCAGAAGTGCTTGGGTGGACCTACCTGCAGCGGACCATGCTGCTTCCTTACCAACAGGATGAAGTCTTCATCCTCCTCTGGCAGGAACTACTTTTCTTCTGGGTGGGGCTGGAACCACTCCCTAGGACTGGAACTCTTCTGGAAACTGGAACTCTTTTTCTTACCTGGGCGAGGCTGTGGAAGAAGACGCCTAAGCACTCCTGTGCACTATTTAAACCACACCCGATTGGTGCCACGTGCTTCGCGTTATTCTGCATCAGCAGCAGGACGCTCACCGTGTCAGCTCCAGGGAATCTTCCATTCCAGCTCCTGTGAACGCGAAATCTCCGAATTTTCCTGATGAGGATCCATTCTTCAGTCTTCAGCAGCATCTGCACAACAACAAAAACACAGATTAGAAGAGTCAAGGTCAGCGCTTCAACTTACCCGATCCACCGGAGCGTTTAAGGTATTCGCCGCACCCTTTCTCCGCCATTGAGCCCTGCAAAGACAAAAGAACATTGCTTAGTAACGTTTTGTTTCTGAACGGCTTACCTTTGCGACGTAGGCTCCAAAGTCAGCTCGCACCGCACTCCGCTACCTGCAAGGCAAAGAGAGACATTAAGGTGCGTTTAAAGGCCTTGAACAGACTTTCTACTTACGTGCCTTCATATTCTCCATCATCTTGTTCGCGCCTCGGTACGAACCTGGGCATCATCACCGGCGCCTTCATCATTCTCCATCTGAAAGCAAGAGAGAGACATTAAGGTGCGTTGAAAGGCCCTGCACAGACTTTCTACTTACGTGCCTCCACGAACTTTGGCATTCTTTCGCCATCATTTCTTCTCAGCCAACCCTGCAAGAAAGGGACGTTGAAAGAGGACATTAAGGACTTGATATATGCAAAATCCGCTTGTGCAATTAACGGCGGCATCGCTCTCTACTTACCCTCTGCAATCAAGAGGCTGATCCCAAAACCAGTGAAGTAACTGGACCCAGAGCCCCTGCACAAGACGCAGGATGGAGAGCCCGGCATTCACCTATTTAAGGTGAGCACAGTTAGCAACCGAGTACCACGGGAGGAGAGAGTGTGGGGGTAGAGACTTCATCTAACCTTCCAGCTACTAACACCCCCTGATCTTTTCCACTTGTAGACATCTCACCCTCCAAGTCAAGCTTTCGATGAGAAGGGGACCAAACCAGGGAGCCAAACGGACCCTACGCCTAACTTTGAAGACGGTTTTACCGCCCAGCCAAGACCCGCGCCTCCGAGGGAACCAGGTGAGCGTTACAGAACGCGAAGCCTTACCGCATATTTCCCGCCCAGGCGCAATGGAAACCTCAGCCACAGACCAATTGGCCCAATTGCTTGGGGAGTTGAGGGCAGAAGTACACGCAGCACGCCAGGAAACAAATGCCTTAAGGAGAGAGTTAGTTGTTTCTAAGGAGCGAACTGATGATCTTGCCAGACAGTTGTTACAAGCCCAAGCGGGACAAACTCCTCTGCCCGCCTCGGGAGGGAGCCATGCTCCAACGACTTCCACCAATCCGGTGCAGATTAATCTACCAGGAAATGTACCTTTGGCCCCGCCCGAGCGTTTTTCTGGTGATCCAAGGAGATTCGCTGTCTTCTTCAATCAATGTCGCTTGCACTTTTTGTGTAGACCTGCCGCATTTCCAACGGACCAGGCCAAGGTGGCCTTCGTGCTCTCATATCTTAGTGGCAGTGCCGCAGATTGGTCTATACCTTTAGTGACTCAGAATGACCCTGTTCTTCATAACTTCCAAGACTTTCAAGCTAGTATGGAGAGATTGTTCGCACGACACTCCCAGGGTCAGGCCTTGGATAATGAACTTCTTTCACTACGACAGGGTAATCAAGACCTCTTGACTTACATTGCGTCATTTAACAGACTAGTGGTGGAAACCGGATGGCCAGAAGACAAGAGAATCACGCTTTTCTACAGAGGCCTGCGAGGGGAACTTAAAGACGTTCTGGCCCAGGTGGTAAATCCGCCACAAGACTGTTCTGAATATATCGATCTGGTGGTTCAATTAGATCACAGGCTGCAGAATCGGAAGGCCGATCGTTCCAGATTTGAATCCCGTGTTTTTTCAAGACCACAGAGCTCCGCTAAAGGAAATGATTCCGTGGAACCCATGCAAATTGGGGTCGTGAAAGGACCCCTAACCCAAAAGGAACGAGAAAGGAGAAGACAATTGCAATTATGCCTCTATTGCGGAAATTCTGGACACTTTCTTCAAAATTGCCCTGTGAAACCAAAGAAAAAGATGGTAGGAGCATCCGATAAAGGTGCCGAAGGTTCTGAGTCGGAAAACGACCTCGCCCGACAAGTGTAGAGGTCTGCTTGCCGAGCGTTAAAACCAGTTCTTTGACCTCGCATTTCGTCATGCCTATGGTCCTCGTGAGTCCAGAGCAGCCCAATCGTATGCATGCCATAAAAGCATACATTGATAGTGGCGCGATCGGCAATTACGTGGACTGTGAAATGGCCGCCAGGATGAATCTATCTCTTTGTCCTAAGGCGGTGAGAGACGTCATTACCACAGTGGACGGTACGGAAATAGCTTCCGGACCAGTAACTCACACCACCTTGGAAGTGACGTTGGTAGGCCAAGATGGACATCAAGAGAAGATCGTGTTTGACGTGATCAAGGCTCCGCGATTTCAAGTTATTCTGGGAATCCCTTGGTTGGAGAAGCACAATCCTCAAATCGACTGGCGAGCAAAGACAATTCGGTTTCCAGAATGCGCTCCCACCTGTTATCCTCAGCCTCCCACCAAGCTGGCAGCAATCTCCTCTGAGACTCCACAACTGCCTTCTGAATACCGGGATTATCATGATGTCTTTCGGAAAGATCAAGTAACACCCTGCCTCCTCACAGGTCATATGACTGTCAGATAGACCTGATTCCGGGATCCATTCCTCCGTGCAGTCGAATTTATGCCCTTACAGAACCAGAAAATCTTCACCTAAGACAATATTTGGACCAATATCTGGCTAATGGATTTATCCGTCCTTCAAAGTCCCCAGCCTCCTCAGCTCTGTTCTTCGTTCCAAAAAAAGAGGGAGACCTGAGAACATGTATAGATTACCGTGCCCTGAATCAGATAACAATCAAGAACAGATATCCGTTACCATTGATCCCAGAACTACTTGAC
This sequence comes from Ambystoma mexicanum, assembly GCF_040938575.1. NCBI lineage: Eukaryota > Metazoa > Chordata > Amphibia > Caudata > Ambystomatidae > Ambystoma > Ambystoma mexicanum. The sequence goes on along the minus strand of NC_090936.1, from coordinate 96,348,664 downwards.
CAAGTTAAAAGTGCCTAAGTTGGACCTCAGAGGAGCTTACCATTTGGTACGAATAAAAGAGGGCGATGAATGGAAAACGGCCTTTCGTACTAAGTATGGATTATTCGAGTATCAAGTAATGCCCTTTGGACTATGCAATGCACCGGCCGCTTTTCAGTACTTTATGAATGACGTCCTCAGAGAACTCATTGATGTGTGTGTAGTTGTCTATATTGACGATATTCTGGTTTACTCGGCCTCGGAGGCTGATCATCGAAAACACGTCACAGCGGTACTGGAGAGGCTCCGTCAACACCGACTTTTTGCTAAACTGGAGAAATGCGTTTTTCACGTTACTGAGGTCGAATTTTTGGGATTCATTTTGTCACCTAACGGAGTTCACATGGACTCAAGAAAAGTGGACGCTATTCTTAAGTGGCCCTCACCAACCTCAGTAAAAGGAGTCCAAAGCATGTTGGGCTTCGCCAACTTTTATCGTAGGTTTATTCCAGACTTCTCTCGAATAGTTCAACCTATTACAGCCCTTCTCAGAAAAAACAAACGTTTCGAATGGTCTACAGAAGCCGAACAAGCCTTTCAAGAACTGAAAACTAAATTCATCTCAGCTCCGGTTTTAAAACATCCCCGCCCGGAACTTCCCTATATTGTTGAGACCGATGCCTCCAGTCTCGCGATGGGAGCAGTGCTTTCGCAGAGGGACCCAGAAACAAACCAGTTGCACCCTGTGGCCTTTTGGTCCCGCAAATTTTCGGCTCCTGAAATGAACTATACCATTACCGATAAAGAACTTTTAGCTATTAAGTCCGCCTTTAAGGCCTGGCGGCACTATCTCCTGGGAGCCCGACACACAGTCACCGTCATTACGGATCATCGCAATTTACAATACTTAAAATCAGCCAAAGCTCAATCCTCTAGACAACTCCGTTGGGCACTATTTTTCGCCGAGTTCGACTTTGTAATTACTTACCGACCAGGCAACAAGAATGGAAAAGCGGATGCCCTCTCCCGAGTGGGAGTAGATGAACTCACGACTAGTCCTGAACCCGTACCAATAATTCCGGAACAAAGAATCCTGGGTTTAATTAACACACAATCTCTTGAAGATATTGAAGCAAAAGTTAAAAAACTTATGACTCCAGCAGAAATAAAAGACTGGAAACTCAAGGGGAAAGACTTTACAATGGAAAAAGACTTGCCATACTTTCAAGGTAGATTATATCTGCCATGTACGGATTTACAAACACAGGTCATTTCATGTTACCATGACTCCTTAATGGAAGGGCACCCCGGCATTGCTAAAACGTCTGAAAAAGTAAAAAGACATTTCTGGTGGCCCTCTTGGAGGAAGGACATTAAAGATTTTGTAATCTCCTGTGGGGTGTGCGCTCAGAACAAAAGCCAGAAGGAGAAACCATCAGGCCTCTTACATCCAATAGACATTCCTCCTCACCCGTGGCATACTCTCTCCATGGATTTCATCACAGATTTACCACCATGCTCCGGATATAATACGATCTTAGTAGTTGTGGACCTATTTTCTAAAATGGCTCATTTTATTCCATTAAAGGGGTTACCCACAGCTTCAATTCTAGCCCGGGAATTCCTCGAGAACATCGGTCGGTTGCACGGCTTTCCTTCAGTTCTAATCTCGGATAGAGGAAGTCAGTTTATTTCCCACTTCTGGCGGAGTTGCTGTCGTTTAGCCCAAATTGATGTAAGGCTTTCAACCAGCCATCATCCCAAGACCGACGGGCAGACCGAGAGGACCAACCAAACTCTGGAACAATATCTACGCTGCATGTTGCAGCAAGCAGAAGGCACTTGGAAAGAAATCCTCTGGATTGCGGAGTACGCTTATAATAATTCAGTCCATTCTGGAACTGGAAAAACCCCTTTTTTCCTCTTGTATGGAATCCATCCCCGCACCTCAAATCTTGATCCACCTCAGACTCTTGGAACACCTGCTGTAGATCACCTGCACTCTACAATCACTCAAGCCTTTAAGGAAGCCACTTCTCACCTTCAGCAAGCCAAGGAACATTACAAGAAGGGTGCAGACCAACATCGAAAGGAAACTCCCCAATATCAAGTGGGTGATCAAGTTTGGCTGTCCACCAAACATTTACCCTTAAAAGGACCACGTACTTTCAATCCACGATACCTGGGACCCTACCCGATCACCGCCATAATAAATCCGGTGGCAGTAAAATTGGGCTTGCCTACTCATATGAAAGTTCATCCCGTCTTCCACGTCTCCTTGCTAAAACCCATGCAACCTGGAACCCGTTTGACAGAATCTCCAGACCCTATCCTAGTGGATGGAGAACTGGAGTTCGAAATTCAGAACATCCTAGACTCCAAGATTTCCAAATCAAAACTATATTATCTGATTGACTGGAAAGGTTATGGACCCCAGGAACGATCTTGAGAACCATCGGAACATGTGCATGCACCCCGTCTGGTCAAGAAGTTTCACCGAGCTTTTCCCGACAAACCAAGAACCCCGGAGAAGACGAACTTGGGAGGGGCCTTGAGGGGGGGTGCTGTCATGACCACTGCTTCCAAGGAGTCAGGAGAAGCCCAACGCCCTTGGAAGCAGGCTCATAACAGTCATTGCAGACGCCAGCAAGTCCCTTTAGGGACCTTTTGGGCCTTGTCCTGGCACCGGTGGTGCCAGGCTCATTGTGGAGACTGGTCCCGGCACAAGAAGCGCCAGGCTCATAGCAAATTCAGAAGTGCTTGGGTGGACCTACCTGCAGCAGACCATGCTGCTTCCTTACCAACAGGATGAAGTCTTCATCCTCCTCTGGCAGGAACTACTTTTCTTCTGGGTGGGGCTGGAACCACTCCCTAGGACTGGAACTCTTCTGGAAACTGGAACTCTTTTTCTTACCTGGGCGAGGCTGTGGAAGAAGACGCCTAAGCACTCCTGTGCACAATTTAAACCACACCCGATTGGTGCCACGTGCTTCGCGTTATTCTGCATCAGCAGCAGGACGCTCACCGTGTCAGCTCCAGGGAATCTTCCATTCCAGCTCCTGTGAACGCGAAATCTCCGGATTTACCTGATGAGGATCCATTCTTCAGTCTTCAGCAGCATCTGCACAACAACAAAAACACAGATTAGAAGAGTCAAGGTCAGCGCTTCAACTTACCCGATCCACCGGAGCGTTTAAGGTATTCGCCGCACCCTTTCTCCGCCATTGAGCCCTGCAAAGACAAAAGAACATTGCTTAGTAACGTTTTGTTTCTGAACGGCTTACCTTTGCGACGTACGCTCCAAAGTCAGCTCGCACCGCACTCCGCTACCTGCAAGGCAAAGAGAGACATTAAGGTGCGTTTAAAGGCCTTGAACAGACTTTCTACTTACGTGCCTTCATATTCTCCATCATCTTGTTCGCGCCTCGGTACGAACCTGGGCATCATCACCGGCGCCTTCATCATTCTCCATCTGAAAGCAAGAGAGAGACATTAAGGTGCGTTGAAAGGCCCTGCACAGACTTTCTACTTACGTGCCTCCACGAACTTTGGCATTCTTTCGCCATCATTTCTTCTCAGCCAACCCTGCAAGAGAGGGACGTTGAAAGAGGACATTAAGGACTTGATATATGCAAAATCCGCTCGTGCAATTAACGGCGGCATCGCTCTCTACTTACCCTCTGCAATCAAGAGGCTGATCCCAAAACCAGTGAAGTAACTGGACCCAGAGCCCCTGCATAAGACGCAGGATGGAGAGCCCGGCATTCACCTATTTAAGGTGAGCACAGTTAGCAACCGAGTACCACGGGAGAAGAGAGTGTGGGGGTAGAGACTTCATCTAACCTTCCAGCTACTAACACCCCCTGATCTTTTCCACTTGTAGACATCTCACCCTCCAAGTCAAGCTTTCGGTGAGAAGGGGACCAAACCAGGGAGCCAAACGGACCCTACGCCTAACTTTGAAGACGGTTTTACCGCCCAGCCAAGAGCCGCGCCTCCGAGGGAACCAGGTGAGCATTACAGGTTCAGGCTGGGCAGCTTTCAACGCAATTTGCGAAAAATCGGCTGATCTTTGACACAACTCTACTGATCACAGAGAAAGAGCAGTCACAGCAGCAAAGCTGCATTTACTAATGTGGCCTCACTTTCCCTATGCTCTTGTCTGCCAAACAAGGCCCCCTTGCAGACGGCACATCCAACAGTGCAAGACCAAAACTATGCAGCACTTGCTTACTGCAGCCTTTCCAAATCAGATTGAAAAGCACACTTAACAGTATAAACGGTATACCGGTATAAACAACTTAACGGTTATTATTGTTCAATTAAGTTGTTCACGGTATCTTTAACGGTATACCGTTATACCGTTACATCCCTAGAACACAAATGCAGGCAAAGTCCCTGCCCTAATATTTGTTTTCGGCTTACATGTGAACGCTATAAATATAAAAAGGTGAGTTTAAAGGGTAAATATAAAAGTCTGGCCCCCAAAATGTATCAAGCGGCTAACTCCTCCAAAGCTCTTTTTGGGATCCTGGAGGAACACAGAGACCCTCTACTTAAGACAACTAATGACCACATTACCATCGAATGGTATAACAACTTACAATAATTGTTTGTTAACAAACAAACCACCATCCAAACTAATATTCATGATCTGCTTTCCCAGCCCCGGAGCCAGGACATCCATGCCTCCAAAAAAAAAAAAAAAGCTGATCGGTAAATTTGTATATTTTTTTGTTGAAATGTCTGTTTATTGAAAACATTTTTCTTCACATTTTACATAGAATGACAATCATACATTTGTGACATAACAAAAAAAAATAAAGAATAACACATTCCTTATGAACCCCGGTACTTATCCCTCCCCTCTCCACCTGTTGGGGGAGTCTGTCTGGTTTCACTTATAGGTTTGAATAGAATTCTCTGAATCTAGCATTAATGCCCATATCGCCCACTATTGTTTTCCCCTCCCCATCGCGGACGGAGGTAATTGTCATGGACACTTGCCTTTGTTTCAACGCGTGCACCATGAGGCACCTATCGTTTTGCAAATAGTACTTTTGAGACCAGCTTGAAAAGGATTTCTGGACCCTATTGGTCGTGACCTCCTTAAGGTCTGCTCACAGGTTGCGTATTTGTAGAAGGGTTTGGTGATCTGGTGTTCTTTTATGTTGTTTCTCCAGGGTCTCAAGGGCCAGTGTTAGTTGATTTTCCTTGCTGCGCCACATTTTGAGCCTATGTGCCCATGTAGAGATACATTGGCCTTGCACAAAAGCTTTGAATGCGTCCCAGCAAGAGGAGGCACTGTACAATGGGTTGTTTGTCTCCCAGAATATGGATATGTCCCCCCTGATTCGCTGTACCAAGTCTGGGTAGGCCAAGGCTCTCAGATTTAAGCGCCAGCTAGGGGAGCGTTGGGGTGTGTCTGGGAGGGTCAGTCTGATCTTGATGGGCGCGTGGTCAGAAACGGTGATGGGTAATATAGAGCAGTCGTTGAGTAGATGTAGCGCATACTCAGGGCCAACCAGTAGTCTATTCTTGAATAGCTTTGGTGGCTGTTTGAGTAATATGTGTCGTCTCTATCGGTTGCATGTTTAGTTCTCCACACGTCTCCCAGCCCCAGGTCCGTAAGGAGAGAGGTAAGTGTGATGAGTTTTTTTGGTCTACCCGGGTTCAGGGATCGCGTGCCCTGTCTATCCAATTCCGGGTCTAGTGCGATACTGAGGTCCCCACCCACCCGTGTTAGTTGCCCCATGAAGGGTTCACATGTTGCAAAGGCGTGTTAAAGAATGCTGGGGAGTCAGCCGTAGGGGCATACATGTTAATTAGCGTAATCGGGTGCTGGTGGATCGTGCCTTTTAGTAAGACGTATCTCCTCTATTTGTCGGAGGTAATATTTTGGATTAGAGGGGCACCCGTCTATGTACCAGGATAGAAACTCCCCTTTTACCCCGCTATGGGGAGTGGGCGGCAGCCCCAACCCACCCCTTCACCAGCTTCTTATATTCTCCATCGTTGAGATGGGTTTCCTGGAGAAATACAATGGGCCTCATTACACGGTAGGCGGTAAACCATGGTGCTATTAGCACCATGGTTGCCGCCGGTACCATACCGGTACCACCATGGAGAAAAGGGAAATTACCACCCCATTCCAAGGTTGGCGGGGCGGTAATTCCCCCTTTCTCCATGGCCCTTCCCCATTCCCATTTTTGCCTCATAGGGCTCAATGGGAATGGGGAAGGAGCTAATTACGGTACTGCAAATTGCGGTACCGTAATTAGCAACAAGGTCCCTTTGCGGGTACCAACTTTAACGGCTGGTCTACACCAGCCGTTAAGGTCGGGTCCCGCAAAGGGACCTCGTAGTAAGGCAGTAAGGGTTTACCGGTACCGGTGCCCTTACCGGTACCGGTAAACCCTTACCGCCTACCGTGTAATGAGGCCCAATGTCCCCTTGTAGGTCCCTCAAGTGGTTCAGTATTTGCCTACGCTTATTTGGATGCCCCAAACCCTGCACATTTAGCGTTATCAATGTGAGTTTTTTGTAAGCTCTTCACTTCGGGTCTATGATATGTGGTGTGGTGAAGCAGCGCATTGCTGCCTTCCGACTCCTCAGTCTGGCATCCAACCCCAGGCTGTATCTTAACTCTGTAACACAAACAAGAAACTTAGGGAGCAACGTCCCCCTATCAACATTGGGCGTGGAAAAGTTAAGCCCAATACATGGCCTTACAGCCGATGCATGGAGTTTGTGAGCAGTGGCCCCATAGGCCGCACTTGTTCCCATGCATAGGGGGGGTCCCCTTGTATAGGGACTGAACAGCTGCGAGAATGTCAGGATGCATGGCCCATCTGGGGGTGATTGCAGTGGCAATATTTGAGTCGATGGTCGGGCAAAGGAGCGTATCCTGGTCGTGTTCCACGGCAGTGTAGAGGTTGTAATTGTCGCCTGCACAATGTTTGTGGGGGTTCGACTGCCGGTAGGTCGCTGCAGTCGTGCAGGCCCACTGATACATTTGCGACTGTCATTTAGCAGCTCTTCCCCCCGGAAGTGCGTATTGGTGTCGACAGTTCTGCGATGTGCTGTCCGGTTGCCAACAGTGATGTATGGGGTTACCCTTTGGCCAGTACATCCTGTGGGTTATCCCTGCCTTAACGGTGAATGCCTTTATTCAGGTGCGGTAGAAGTGGGGGGCAGGTTGTGGATACTTTGTGTCCCTGATCAGGACCACTGGGACCCCTCCCAGATCTCTGTCTTCTGTTCCTGTCGCACGGCAGTCGGAATTCTGAAGAGGTTATCGGCTGTGCCATTGTTGGCCTTTGATCAGCTCCCGTGGAAATTCTGACGTGACCACATTTTGACGTTGTAAAAACCGCCATGCCTCCTCCGGGTCCTCGAAGGAGTGCCATTTGCAGTCAATTTGGACACACCATACAGCCGGGAATTTCAGGTAGTGGCGCAATTCTTGGCCTCTCAGTGCCTCAAAGATGGGGTTGAAGCCTTATCTACGGCGGGAAACCTCAGCCGAATAGTCGTTGAACAGTCTGATCGGTACCCCTTCGATGTTCACCTGTCCAACCGTACTGATGAGCTGTTCATTGTGCGTCGTCCTTTCTGCGTGGACATTGAGTCTCGCCTGGACGTCTTGGAGGTCCCGTTTTATATCCTGGACAGTGTAGTTGGTCTCCTGGGTGTGTTGGCCAATTAGATAAATTTCTGCCAAGATGGCTTGGAGCTGTGCAGGTTTATCCATTGTTGTCTTGCGTCGTAAGGAGCGTCTCGGGGTGGGTTTAGCAGTTTACCGAAGCTGGGTGCAGGTCGGTTTGCCCGTCCAGCATATCCCCTTGTCCGGCACCTGCAATCGGTTGTGTGTGTGCCCCAATTTCACTGTGAGTCCAATATATGTGGTTCTGTTAGATCAGAGGATGGCATATGTGTGAGCACCCTCGTTTCCACTGCTCAGCCCGAGTTGGGTCCACTGGTCTCCCTCTAGATTCGAGGCCTTTGGGCAGGAACCTCCGAGAGCCTGCCACTTGCAGGCACCAAGGGAGGGTGGTGTGGTAGGCCGCTTTTGTCCGTTGGCGACAGTTGTACTTGTGTTTCCTTGGTGTAAGTTAGCCACGAGACAGCTGGCCGCACCTCCCAGCCCGAGATCTTCTTGTCTGATGTTGTGGCAGTGTCACAGGGCTTGTTGGCTAGTCAGCATCTGGGCTGGGGGTCTCAGCTGTGCGGTGATGATCAGGAGTGGTGATGATCTGCTCTGGAGATCAGGTAGACTGCTACCCGCCGGGGGATCATCTCCTGTGAGTCGCCCAATGAAGCGTTCACTGCCCAGGGTTCCCTTGTGCTGTGCTGAGATGGGGAGGAAGGCACTCCTCACACAAGAGGCGGACTGTCGCCCAGTCCAGCGGGACTGTGGTGAGGCCCAGTCTCAGCGTCTCATGGAAGTTCAAAGGGGATTCCTCACAGTGTGTATTAGATGTACGGAGTGGCCAGATTGGCCCCGTATCGTAGTCCTTGGTCCCCTTCTAGGCTGCGATAGGCTGGCTGTGACAGGCTTGGATCTGGCAGAGTGTCGAGTAAGGAAGGCCTCCTCTGCCGCCCCGCAGGAGTGATGTTTGCAGAGAGGGCGAGCCATACCCTGCAGGGGCCAGCCGAGGGTACAGCCGCATTTCCCCGTCAGCTGTTCACCCAGGAGTAGGGAGTGTGTTCAGTTGTGTCCTGCAGGGAGACCTATCTCAGGGGTCTCATTGTGTTGACTAACCACTCTTGATCCGTGCCTCGGTGGTTCCCCAGGCGATGCAGTGTTCTGACGGGATCCTTCCCACCACGGTGGTGTCGCTCTATGATGCCCGGCAGTCCCCGGTCCCCAAGGCGTCCTCCCGGTCAGTGAGCTGTGGGCAGGGTAGGCAGACCCGGGTGTATGGGCGTTGTAAGTATGGCCCCCCGACCAGGGTTGACAACGCAGGGTCGACTCTCGCAACCTTTGCGTCGGATTAAGTTACCCACGGGGGGGTCGGCGCAGGTGTGTGGCCCAGGAATGCCACGGGCCGGCACGGGCCCGATCGGGAGCCTGGGCACAGCGGAGGCCCATTGGGCACAGAGGGGGGGGTCTTCACACCCCTCGGTTGGTATCAGCCCGGCTCCCCGACCGGACACCACCCTTGTTACAGGCCAAATCGTGTCGGGCCCTTTAAGGGGAAACCGAAACCAAAGACTGAGAGGGGAGGGGCTGGGAGGAGGGAGGAAGGGAAAGTTAGTTCATGTACAAAATAAAGAGAGTTCAGACGTACCCATTGTCTGTCCCATTATTGCGTGATTGGGCCGCCATCAGGTCATAACAACTCGCGACGAGTTCCACCCACGCTGCCGTCCCGGGAGGCAGGGACGAGCACGCCTGGAACGGAGGAGGCGAACCGTGGCTGAGGAGCAGTGCGCTAAATGAGGAAAGCCGTCAGAGGGAGGAGCACAAGACGCCCAGCAGTGCCGCCAGAGAGGAGGCGGCGAGGAAGCAGAGAAGATGAGGTCACCCAGCAAGCAGCCGACAACAAGAAGACTGCCCGGGGGAGGAGGCTGCTGAGAGCAAACGCCCAGCAGGAGTGCCGCCAAGAGGACAGCGGAGGAGCAGAAGAGCTGGAACGAAGACAGGCCAGGAAAGGACTGCCACCAGTGCCGCCAGCGGGGAGAATCTCTAAGAAGAGGCTGCGGAGGACTACAGAACCACAAGCTACGCAGACCGACGACAGCTGCAAGAGGTACGGAGGCAGTCCAAAGGGGCGGGAACACACGCACAGCCCGCCTAAGGAGAAAGGCACATGTATTATGCACCTTGATAACAGACCCATTAGAAAGCAAGGATCACGAGAATTGCCCGCACAGACCCCACGAGGGAAAGCAACACACCAGCGCAATAATCCACCAGAAAGCGAGGAAGTCAGACGCAGAGCTCCCACGGAAAGGGCAAAACCCAGGCCGCAAAGGCGCAGAAGAGACGGAAATCGCCCACAAGAAGGCTACCCTCACGCAAGCTAACACCACTAGCAAGTGTTGAAACGTGGACACAACAACCCAAAGATGGCGCAGCACCATCCTTAGCAAGGGTAACACCCACCAACCCAATATCATTTCTACGCCGACCAGATGCCTTCACGCTCGAGTCTCAAGAAAACCAAGGCCAGAGATGGCAAGAATGGATGGATGAATTCAAAGAATTCATGAGAGCCGTTGGAAATCAAGACGCACCGAACAAGCTAGACATTTTCACTAACTTAGTGGGCAAGGACATCAAAAGCATCATCAAAACTATTCCGGCCCAAGAGAGAACGACCTACCTGCTATTAATCACTGCAATCAATGAACGCCTAGTCGTGGTACAAAACAGAGACAATGAACAGTACACTTTCAACCAGTGCACCCAGGCACCCCATGAAACAATAGGCTAGTTCATCCTACGCCTTCAAAGAAAAATAACTTATTGTGACTTTGCGAACTTCTACAACGACGAAGCCATCCGGTAAAGGGTAATAGAAGGGTGGCTATCATCCCAGTTTAGAAAACACCCGTTGAAGAAAACCCTTCCACTACCAGAGATAGCAGAACTAGCTAGGGTTTATGAACGTGTCGATGTCCAAGCTTCCAACATTGAAAACCTGAAGAAACCAGACATAGTAGCGGCCCTAACCAACAACCCGCAAGGACAATCCCGTCAATCTGGCTCCTCGTCCCACCAAGATACCTGGAGCACGGGCGGTCAGACCCCACCAGAAAGACAGTGCTATCGATGCAGGTTTGAATTTCCCCCTAAAGGTCAGTGTCCTGCAATTGGCCAGGTTTGTATGAGGTGCAGCCAGGAAAACCATTTCCAGAAACATGTGTCACTAAAGAGCACCACAACTGCAGGCCTACAGGCCGCCGATGCAGATGATGCCCAACCGAAGGTACAAAACCTCAAGCTCACCCAATCCAAGACTGTATCCAGAAAGGGATAACACTAGGACCAACCCCTTCAGAAGCACACTGCAGCCCGGATTCATCCGAGCTGTGGAGAACCTACAGATGGAACCAGTGAGTGGCACACACAACAGCCCGGAGCACCTGTATCACATGTAATCCATCCCAGATGAGGGCCCGAGACGTGAATTTGACCCTGGAGACCCGTATAAGAACCCACCTATCAAAGATGAACAACTAGGGATGGAACAATACCAGGAATATGACCGGTACAGTAGGGAATATGTCCAGCTCATATCCGACTCCTCGGATGACAGTGCAGCACCACGAGTAACAGTAAAACTAGGAGGGTTCAATACACCGTTCCTCATAGACACAGGAGCCACTGTCAATGTGATGAACGGTAAAACATACCAAGCACTGACCGAGGCATACCCCCTCCAACCATCTCAGGCTCACATTTTTAAATGGGGCGCAACCATACCCCTAACATCCAAAGGTCAATTCCTGTGCGACTTGGTGCACAGAGGAAAACGAGTACCAGTCACGATTCATGTCATCCATAGCCAAGTGATGGGGAGATGCCTCCTATGCTACAAAACAGCCACCGCACTACAACTGATCAACATTCAGTACGATCAGTCAGAGGCGATCCAAGGACTCCCACCAAATGCCCAGTCCATACGTGCCGTTTCCCAGAAGGAATTGGACCTTGAGACCCTACAAGCCATATTCCCCAGCCTATTTGAGGGCGTTGGCATGTTGAAAGACACTGTGATCAAACTTCACATCGACCCCTCGATACGTCCAGTGCCGCAACACCCCAGGTGGATAGGATGCCACCTACAGGCCAAGGTGACCCACAAGCTACAACTGTTACTCGACAACAACATCATTGAAAGAGAAGTAGGACCCACCCCCTGGGTATCCCCGCTGGTAGTTGTCCCCAAGTCAGATGGCTGCCTTAACCCCCTCCTCCACATACACCCTTCCACTTCACCTCATTCCTGAAGTTGTTCCTTATCTCTATCACTGTGTCTCTACAATCTGCTCTATAAATGTACATTTCCATGTAACCATCCTCCTCTCTACAATTTGCTCTATAAATGTACATTTCCATGTAACCATCCTCCTCTCCAATGTAATCAGCAAGCGTGTTCACCTCTGTAACAGCGCCACGATGCCCACGGGCTGTTGTGCGCTTTATAAATACAAATAAACAAATAAATAAATGAGGATCCCCAGCACGGTGATCCAAAGGGAGAGACATCCAGGGCCGAACATCGAGGACATGCTGGTGAGACTCAATCAAGCCGCCCGATTCTCGAAGTTGGACCTAAACCAAGACTACCACCAGCTAGTCATCGACCCAGAATCTCGCCCCATAACAACCTTCATGACACATGAAGGCCTCTTCAGATACAAGCCATTAAATTTTGCAATCTCGTTAGCGGCGGAGATTTTCCAAGAGACCATTCGCAGACTGATAAGCCCAGTCACAAACGCATTCAACTACAGCAACGACATACTAGTCTTTGGAGTCATCCAAAACCAACATGACAACACACTAAAGCAAGTCTGCCTCATTCTCCAGACAGCGGGCCTCACCCTCAATGGCGCAAAATGCGCCATTAACAAACACAGCCTATGTTTATTTGGACATATCTTTTCGGACCAAGGCATCAGAGCGGACCCCGACAAGATCAGCACCATTGTAAACTTGGCGAGCCTGAAAGACGTGTCCGACTACAATCATTCCTAGGCATGGCTGGGTACTGCACTTGTTACCTTCCTCACTACGTGACGCTCACCAGCCCATTACGACTACTAAAGAAAGACCAACCGTTCACGTGGGATGAACAGTGCCAGCATGCGTTCTCCACAATCAAGCACAAACTGGCGAACAAAAAACAGCTGGCGTACTTTAACCCACAGTGGGACATGGAAATTACTGTAGATGCCAGCCCGGTGGGTTTAGGAGCCAGACTGGCACAGACCAATCCACAACAGGACGAGAGACAAATAGTTGCATACGCCAGCAGAGCATTGAATCCCATCAAGCAAGCCTACTCCCAGGCAGAGCGCGAGAGCCACAAGTCTATCGGGGCGTGCGAAAAATGTCACTACTTCATCATAGGAAGGATTTTCGTACTCATAACACATTACCAAGCTCTCCTGTCTTTATTCGGGAATCCCAAAATAAAGATGCCGCCCCGCATTGAACGCTGGGGCTTCCGCCTCCAGGAGTATGACTACACCATCATGCACAAGCCAGGAGGGGAGGCCAATCCGGCTGACTACCTGTCGAGGCACCCTGACAAAGCCCCAGACGCCACGATGCAAGGAGAAGCAGAAGCATACATCGCCTACCTATCCCTCAACGCACTTCCCCCAGCAATCACAAAGGAGCAATTTGTGGAACAAAGCAAATCCGATCCCACAATATGAGCCGCAGTTCAACTCATGAACACCAACAAGTGGCGGCAAGAAGCCACAGAGCAATTCGAGTCGGGAGAGGGGGGCGAAGCAGACAGGGGAGACCTGCTAAGGATGGGCAAAATACAAGGAGAACTGGCCACAACGGAGCAAGAAACGCTCCTGAGAGGGAACCGCCTGATGGCTCCCAAAAGCCTAAGGAAGCCCCTAGTCATAATCGCACATGAGGGACACTGAGGCATAGCCAACACAAAGAAAATTGTACAAAATCAGGTCTGGTTCCCCCACATGGACACCATAGTGGAATACACTCTGAGGCACTGCGTGCCATGTCAGGTGAACACAGCAAGCCCGCCCCCGTGCACGCTCCAGACCGTGACCTTACCCGAGGGACCATAGCAATGAGTAGCGCTAGATTTCTATGGACCGTTAGAAGAAGGAGGCCACCTCCTAGTGGCAATCGACAAATATTCCAGAATTCCACTAGTGAAACACATGCTGTCCACGCCATTCCACCAGGTCGTGGCCATGGTGGATGAACTGTTCAGCGAATGGGGCGTCCCCAAGGTGGTAAAAACGGACAACGGACCGCCCTTCCAAGGGCAAGAATTTGTAAAGTTTGCAGCCCACCTAGGATTCCACCACCAAAGGATTATGCCGCTGTGGCCCCAAGCCAACGGCATGGTAGAACGCTTCATGTCCAACATCAAGCGAACACGCCAGAAAGCCACGGCTGACCAGACCTCCATGCCACAAGCCATCTCCCAAATGCTGAGGAGTTACTGCAACAAGACGCACGAGACAACCGGCTGGACCCCAGCAGAACTGATGATCACGTACAAGCCACGGACCAGACTGCCACAGCTGGAAGACTACACACCGGCAGAGGATGCCGAAATCAGGAAAAGAGAAGCTGAGAAAAGAAGAAAAGCCAAAGAGTGGACTGACCGGAAGAGGACAGCTAGGGAATCGCAAATCCCCATCGGCGAGATTGTGCTGGTCAGACAGACACAACAACGGAAAACCGACTCCCGATATAGACCAGAGCCATTGGTGGTGAAGGAAGTACCCATGATCATGGCCCAGGGGGACCACGGAGAGATAACCACGAATGCCTTGTTCTTCTACAAGATGTTTTAAGAGGACCATGAAGGGGATGCCCATGTGGAAGAGGAAGGAACAGAAGCCCGAGAAGCACCTGAGGAACCCCGGAGGACCCTCCTCCGAAAGCACTGAATGATCCAGCAGAAGGCCCGTCCAGCAGACCCCAGCGGGTCTCACGAAGGCCCCCTGCCTCATCGAAGAAATGTAGGCCATGAACTACCATGATAAGTAAGGGGGGGGGTGTTACAGGCCAAATCGTGTCGGGCCCTTTAAGGGGAAACCGAAACCAAAGACTGAGAGGGGAGGGGCAGGGAGGAGGGAGGAAGGGGAAGGGCAAGTTAGTTCCTGTACTAAATAAAGTTTAGACGCACCCTTTGTCTGTCCCGTTATTGCGTGGTTGGGCCACCATCAGGTCATAACAGCCATCCACCTGAGGCCGCTCCTCACCTTCTATTTCTGGAGGTCGGCTTCTTCGTGACCGGAGGAGGCTGAAGATACAGATTCTGAGGGTATGCGTGGGGCAGTCACTGTTCAGCGCCTGAAGTTTTTTCTTTTCTTTTTTTTCACCCGTGCCTCCAGATAGAGGCCGGGTGCCTTGCTGGTCCCAGAACGGCAGGCCGGGGCAGGGGTCTCCGTGCCAGTGCATCTCCTCACTTGGCTTCCATGACGGCGAGCACTTTTAGAAGTGGTGGGCATGTAGCGGGTCCTTTGCTCCCTGGTCGGGGTTCACTTTCTCACTGGCACCACGAGAGCGTTGTTGTCCTCGGCAGAAATCACCTCCCTCGACCGCTGGTCTGATTGCATGGGTCGCAGTCTCACCATGTGGGCTGCGTCCTCCGTATTAGGGAGGTTAGCGGCCATTCCATTCCTGTCCCAAAAGACCCCTAGGCTTCAGTGAATTCGGCCCAGATTTTTACACGGTATGCGGGAGAGCAGCTGTCATTCGCCTGCTTGCGGGCAGCAACTTCATAGAGGTTGGAGTGGGCGATGTTCATGGCACGATAGCGGGCTCCCACGGAGCTTCAGTGACCCGCGGCAATCTTCGCTCGGGCTCTCGAGCGCCCCCCCAAACCCTGGTAAATTTGTATTTAAGGAGCTAACTCTGCTAGACACCAAAACCATAATCCTCAATCTTAATCAGTTTAACTGACCTGGTGACCCATGTCACTCACAAAGGGTGACAGATTGTGTGGTCTCTGTCTATGTCTCTCGCATTATCAATGCAGCCGTCACAGAAATCTTCATCCCTGAATGCTTGTACTACACATGGAATACAGCCCTCTTGAAGGAGCCCTACCTAGACCAGAAATGCTTAGCAATTGCAGATCCATTACTAATGTTCCCTTATTGTTGAAAATCTTAGACAAAGCTGCAAAAAGACAACTTCAAGAACATTTTGGTGCTTATTTTCCTCAAAAATGTAATTTGATGGTGGCGAACTGTGACGTTAGCACCGCAACATAAACGGCTCCCCCGTCGCCAAATGTTCATCATTTGTATGTCAGAGTGCAAAAGTGCAGGGCAAAAGGTGGCATACACCTACTAGTGCAAACTAAAAATTTGATAAAAAAACAGCAAAACGGTTGTTTCACCAAATGAATTGAAATGGCGGGTCACTTAACAACACTGGACTATCCACGTAAAAGCACACACATTTATTTTCATTTGAGCTGTAGATATTATGGATACAAATTAATATTTAAAATTAGCTATAGTGTGTTACTAACTTTAATTGTGTTGGTAGCCAGTGGCACAACACTGTTGAGCTGACCGGGCTTAAGCTCCCCCCTGAAATATTTGGGCTATGTTGACTTGACCTGGCTGACCTACAGAGCCGTGGCCGGACAGAAAAGGACATAGAGGTTAAACGGCGCCTGAGCTTTGCTGGTAACAAAGGCTCGGCAATTACTACAGCAAAGCATTTCATTGTTAGCACCTGCATTCATATGCATACATTTTTAAGCAATTTAAATTGTGATGTGGGGCTAGTACAATCTGAGGAGGAGGAGTCGACCGTGAGGCATGGCACAGACGGACTGATGGATGAACCAAGGGAGGCATCGCCAAAAAAGGCAGGCGAGACGCAACAGGACACGAGTCCGGGGACGGCCCCTGGATGTGGGCGCTATGCCCTAAAAACTGCACCAAGAGCTCCAGAAAAGTTAAAAGACTATGGGCCTCATTCCGAGCCTGGAGGTAAGGGAAAAACGATGCCGGTACCGGCATCGCTTTCCGCTATGGGCTATTCTGACCTATAAGACCGCTATTTATGGCACTGTAAACTATGATGCCGTAATTATCGGTCTCGGGTCGCGCGCGCGCCCCACCATGCCGAAAGTAGCAGCATGACGTAAACCAGAGCTGATCCCAAGTAAGGAGCACACGTAAATAACGGCCTCCTTAAGGCCATAAATTACCTTACCGGCATGGAGTACATACAGGCATCTCAGAGAAGGAGTAAAGAACCCTGAGCAGTGGTACCCAGAGCCACAGGTGCACACAATCAGCACAGGTGGAGGCAATGGAGTCTGCCACAGCAGAAAAGGAGCACACCCACACACCATACCCCCTCCCACACCAAGATGAGACCAATAGTGGTAGCAGCACATGAAGCAGGAGGCCCTGCCGCAAGGGCACAACCACAAGAACTACACCAACAACACCAGGCCACCCCCACTGAGGAGACACAGGGGAGAAGGAGGGGGAGACAGGCCCAGCATGCAGCACCAGTGCAGACTCCGTCACCACCCCAGCAGTCCCCATCCCAACGCAGCTGTTCCGGACCCTCAAGGAAACCCCTGAGCAGATACAAACCCCCTACCAGCTTGTCTGTGACACCATCATCACCATATTTGGGCCGCGAAATAACGTGATAAGTGAGCAGCATACAAATACACACCGCTATCCCGGCACAACTGAAGGTGTTGCCTGTGCCCCACACCCATGCCACAGGCACCTACCAGCACACAGTGGGGCCCATGCATGGCATGTCACAACCGTCCATTACACGGATGCAGAAACAAGTGCTGGATCACCTCCCCAAGCACACAAGGGGCTACAAATCCCTAACATGGACTACCCAGGAGATATACGACACAAAAGTTGGCCCCATGCATTGGCTGGCATGCCAAATTACATGGGTGCCCCTGACAGCACCCACGTGGATTAGGTGGACCAGCATGGCATGCAGATGGCGGATCGCAACTTGTCACACTGCTGAGACCGTGGAAGTTATGGGCAAGATGGAGGCGCTACTAGGTCCCAACAGTCTGTCTGTGAGCGGTCCAGTCTTTTTGTTGCTGCTGCATTTAAGGAAGCCACGCCCCCTGCGAGTCGCGTTGCAACTCGCTATGCTGACTTTCGATTTTGTGCCTACTACCGTTCCTGACATACCGAGCTCCTCTTTTGTTTTCTCTGTTAATCTCCGCGGCCCTTCGCCTTCTCGTTAGGCGACGGCCGTTCTCTCTTGCCTTTCCTTTCCTTTCCCCTTATCTGGTCATCGGTTCCAGCCTAGCTTCGCCCCCCGTAGTACCCTCTACCTCGCTCGGCTGGTACCTGTCTTCCCCGTCGGCGAGGTTCCGGTTTTCCTGTTCCCTGTTGCTCGGGGTCTTTTCCGGCTTCCCTCGGTCTTGCCATCCCTCTCTTTCACCCCCTCTTTCTTTCGCACTCTCACATTCACTCGCTCTCTCATTCATACACTCTTGCATTCACTCTCTCTCTCATTCGCGCACTCCAGCATTCACTCGCACTCTCATTCATACTCTCTCGCATTCCCTCTCTCTTACTCTCACGGACTCACTACTGCTCTCTATTGCTCACGAGTTTTCTCTCTCTCTCTCCCCATACCTTTACCTGTCTACCGAAACAACTTACCTCCGTTTGCAGTCTTCTGTGCCTATGTTTGATCCTTCGGAAGCATAGAAGTTCTCCTTTGTGGCTCCACACTCCATCGCCTCTCCCAGGGCTCCTTCATCCAAGCCAAGGAATCACAGTCCGGTAGCTGTCATCCATTGGAGTATCAACTGGACATTGACCTCAAGACTTTTAAAGCCTCTGGATCCGCAATTCTTCCAATCTATCCTCGCCTGCAGCCTCACAGGGTTTTTTCTGCCTTACTGGCTTTTTCCCTGTTTTTGGGAGGGGCGGACTCCCCAGGGTTCACCTGACGGTTTATTCCAATAACGGTCAAGGTGGCCTCCGGAGGAGACCGTCCCTATCTCTTCGAACGCAAGAAGGGGAAAGGACTCCTTAAAAAGGATACTGAAGAGGAGAGAACCCCGAAAGACCGGAGGAGAAGACAGAAAGTCGCCAGTCACAGTGAAGACCAAGGTGAGGAGACTCCTGGGGAAGGAACTGTGGGAAGTGGCTTTGACAGTTTGCAACGCCTAACGAGTACGATGGCCTCCTTGGAACAATACCAGGCGATGGTAACAGCGATCCAGGGTCTCCAGGCGGAGGTCCAGAGCCTTCGAACAGAGAACATCAACTTACGTCAACAGGTGGCGGCTCGAGAGGATTTCCGAGGTGACCTGCCTCCCCTGACGTTCTCCTTCGGGAAGTATGATGGCAGTCCGCAACTCCTGAAAGAATTTTTGGATGCCTGTATGATTTACTTTACCTTTCGACCTAAGGCCTATGAACTCGATAGGGCCAAGGTTGGGTTTTTGGTCTCCAACCTAGTGGGCAATGCTTTGGCCTGGGCTACTCCACTGATAGCGCAAGCAAATCCTGCGGTTAATGACTACGCACAGTTCACTCAATTGTTGCGGGACAGATTTGAATGACCAGAGGTCCAATATTCTTCTTATGAAGCCCTCCTGGATCTCCGTCAGGGAAGTCAAGGTGTACAGACATACACCTCCGCATTTATGAAGTTGGCTACGGAGGCGGGGTGGCCAGATTCTGCCCAACAGACCCTCTTCCGACGAGGATTACATGATGAACTCAAGGACGAACGAGCCCGGATGGCACGTCCTGCTTCCTTTCCAGAGCTGGTCACGATGTCTCTGCAGTTGGAGTTTAGATTGCAGGAGCGAAGATTAGAAAGGAGGAGGTTCAGACCACATCAGACTATCGGAATACCCGTCTCAAATCCTCCTACTCGATCGCAGACAGAGGAACCTACGCAAATAGGATCAACTAGGGGCCCGTTGACTCCAGAGGAACGAAAAAGACGCAGAGAACAGGGTCTTTGCATGTACTGCGGATCCTCTAAGCATCTGCTTAGGAGTTGCCCCGAGGTACCCCCGAGACGGTCGGGAAACGCATCTCCCCGGTCTTGAGCAGGGAAAGGAACCGGGCGGAATTGATTAATCCCTGCAATTCCAGGCAGCAGGATAAGCCGAAAGAGGACCATAGACTCATGGTATTTACAGTTCATCTGACTTTCGGATCTCTTGCTTCACTAGAAACCTTGGCTATGCTGGATTGCGGTGCTGCTGGAAACTTTATTGATATTCAGTGGGTTCAAGAACAAGCTATTCCCCTACTTCAGAAAGACTGTCCTTTACCGGTAGAGGGTGTAGACGGCGCTCCTCTCTCTTCTGGACCTATCATTCAAGAGACTTGTCCAGCCACTATGTCTTTGTTTCAACACCAGGAACAAATTACCTTTGATGTCATCAGAGCTGCCCATGTTCCCGTCATCCTGGGCATACCCTGGTTGCGCAAGCATAATCCCAGGATAGACTGGGCTACTAATACTGTAAGTTTTCTGTCTTCATATTGTTCCACTTCGTGTCTCCCCCAGACATCTCCTTTCAGGGGGAAGGGGGTTGCTGTTCCAACCTCCTCGGCAGTGGTTCAAACGATCCCTCCTTATTACCAGCAGTATGCCGAGATCTTTGAGGATATACTACCCCGTACTTTACCCCCACATCGAGCAGAGGATTGTGCCATCAATTTGAAACCTGAAGCATCGGTACCGTTTGGACGCATGTATCCGATGTCCCTACCAGAAAGAAGGGCATTGAAGGAGTATCTAGATGCTAATCTACAGAATGGCTTGATCCAGGAATCTCACTTCCCAGCAGGGGCTTCAATGTTCTTCATCCCAAAGAAGGGCTCTGCTGAACTCAGGCCGTGTATAGATTACCGAGGATTGAACAGCTTGACTATTCGAGACAGATATCCTATGCCTCTCATAAAGGAGGTACTTGAAGCAGTAGAAGGAGCCTCTATATTCACCAAATTAGACCTTCGGGGAGCCTACCATCTGCTGAGAATAAAGAAAGGGGATGAGTGGAAGACGGCCTTTCGAACTCCTCTGGGACATTTCGAATATAGAGTCATGCCCTTTGGCCTGGTGAACGCCCCGGCAGTCTTCCAGCGCTTTGTTGATAAGATTTTTTCCGACTTGCTGTATGCCTCAGTGGTGGTCTATTTAGACGATATTTTGGTCTTTTCCTCCTCTCTCTCGGAACACCGAAGGCATGTCTCCCTGGTCCTCCAAAGGTTAAGGGAAAATCAGCTCCTGGTCAAGCCAGAGAAGTGCACTTTCGAGGTTGCCTCAGTGTCATACTTAGGTTTTATCGTCTCAAAGGAGGGGGTACAGATGGATCCTGAGAAGGTAAGGGCAGTCCTTAGATGGCCTGTTCCGAAGAGTCCCAAGGACATACAGAGGTTTTTGGGTCTTTCCAACTTTTACAGACGATTCATCCCTAACTTCTCTGACATAATCTTGCCCATCACTCGTCTTCTAAAAAAGGGCCAGAAGTTTGAATGGGATAAGGATGCCGACCAAGCCTTCCTGGTACTCAAGAAAGCCTTTACTACTGCTCCCATTCTGGTGCAACCTAACCAATCTCTCCCCTTTGTGGTTGAAACGGATGCCTCTGGAGGGGCCATTGGAGCTGCCCTCCTACAAGTCGGCAATGATGGAGCGGAACATCCGGTGGCTTATTATTCTAGAACACTTACACCTAGTGAAAGGAATTACTCGGTGTTGGAACGAGAGCTACTGGCTATCCGACAGGCCTGTATTGAATGGAGACATTTGTTACAGGGAGCTGCCCATCCCTTTCTGGTTCGTACTGACCACCGGAATCTGAAGATATTGCAGCAAATGGAGTGTCGCAATTCCAGACACGCTCGATGGGCCTATTTCTTTTCCCAATATGACTTTGAAATCTCATATCTTCCCGGAAAGGAGAACGCTCTAGCGGACGCTCTCTCTCGAAGCCTGGAGTACCATGAGGAAGAGAAACAGGTCCAGGATGGGATACTTGCTGGCAAGAGAATCCTGGGAATGGTCAGCTCTTTCCTACAAGAAGTAGAGCTTGCCACTGATCATATCGATGTGTCTTCAGAGTATCAACCACTCCTGGTGAAGAGGGGTGGGTTGTACTTTCATCAAGGCGCCCTATTTCTACCGTCTAAGGAGTTCCAAACGCAAGCCCTATATTGGTGTCACGACCTTCCGTCTGCGGGTCACAAGGGACAGAGGGCAACCCTACGCCTGGCTTCTAGATATTTCTGGTGGCCGACAATGGTAAAGGACACTAAGGCATACGTGATGAGTTGTCCAGTATGTGCGGCCAACAAGAATACCACTCACAGACCATTGGGCCTGCTCCAACAAGAGCCTCTACCGTCTCAGCCTTGGGTACATGTATCTACCGACTTTATTGTAGATCTTCCCCCCTCGGGGGGATGCACAGCAATTATGGTGACTATTGACTCCCTGAGCAAGATGGCACATTTCTCTCCCTTACATGGCTTGCTTTCCGCCCCCAGGACGGCCGAAGTATTCCTGAGAGACGTAGTGAGATTACATGGCTTGCCTCGGACCATAGTGTCGGATAGGGGAACCCAATTTACCTCACGTTTTTGGTCAGCGTTATGCAGCTCTCTGGGGATTCAGAAAGCATTGTCTTCTGGTTACCATCCCCAGAGTAACGGCCAGACCGAACGCTTAAATGCAACCATCGAACAATATCTACGTTGTTTCTGCAATCAGGAGCAGGATAAGTGGCAGTCCTATCTAGCACTGGCAGAGTTTACCTACAACAATACCCAACATTCTGCTACAGGCATCAGTCCCTTCTTTTTTACCTACGGGTATCATCCGAGACATATTCCTCTTTTTGGGATTCCTCCTACTACTGTGCCCTCGGTGGTTCAACATCTTCATGATCTCCGTACCATCCAAAAGGAAGCTGTACAGAAGTTGGAGGCAAGCCGGATACGTTACAAGAAGTATGCGGATAAGAAGCGATCCCCTAACCCTAACTGGGCTGTAGGAACCAAGGTGTGGTTATCAACCAAATATCTCCCGCGTTGGGTTCACCCAGGAAAATTCTCGGCCCGCTTCATAGGTCCTTTCCCTATTTTGTCCCAGGTAAATCCTGTGGCCTTTCGGTTACAATTACCACCCAGGATGAAGAGGATTCACCCTGTTTTCCATACGTCTCTCCTAAAGGCTTATTTTCCCGATCCTACGAGTCATCGTAGACCCTCTTCTTTAAGGATCGAGGACCCGGACCCTGACGAGTATGAAGTGGAGAGGCTGGTGGATTCCCGTTACAGACATGGCACTATACAATACCTGGTCCATTGGAAAGGGTACTCAGCAGCAGAACGATCTTGGGAGCCCAGACGTAACATCCATGCCCCACGCCTTCTCAGATTGTTCCATCGCCTTCACCCAGGGAAGCCCGGGGGAGAAGGGATAAGGAGAGGGCATACTGTCACACTGCTGAGACCGTGGAAGTTATAGGCAAGATGGAGGCGCTACTAGGTCCCAACAGTCTGTCTGTGAGCGGTCCAGTCTTTTTGTTGCTGCTGCATTTAAGGAAGCCACGCCCCCTGCGAGTCGCGTTGCAACTCGCTATGCTGACTTTCGATTTTGTGCCTACTACCGTTCCTGACATACCGAGCTCCTCTTTTGTTTTCTCGGTTAATCTCCGCGGCCCTTCGCCTTCTCGTTAGGCGACGGCCGTTCTCTCTTGCCTTTCCTTTCCTTTCCCCTTATCTGGTCATCGGTTCCAGCCTAGCTTCGCCCCCCGTAGTACCCTCTACCTCGCTCGGCTGGTACCTGTCTTCCCCGTCGGCGAGGTTCCGGTTTTCCGGTTCCCTGTTGCTCGGGGTCTTTTCCGGCTTCCCTCGGTCTTGCCATCCCTCTCTTTCACCCCCTCTTTCTTTCGCACTCTCACATTCACTCGCTCTCTCATTCATACACTCTTGCATTCACTCTCTCTCTCATTCGCGCACTCCAGCATTCACTCGCACTCTCATTCATACTCTCTCGCATTCCCTCTCTCTTACTCTCACGGACTCACTACTGCTCTCTATTGCTCACGGGTTTTCTCTCTCTCTCTCCCCATACCTTTACCTGTCTACCGAAACAACTTACCTCCGTTTGCAGTCTTCTGTGCCTATGTTTGATCCTTCGGAAGCATAGAAGTTCTCCTTTGTGGCTCCACACTCCATCGCCTCTCCCAGGGCTCCTTCATCCAAGCCAAGGAATCACAGTCTGGTAGCTGTCATCCATTGGAGTATCAACTGGACATTGACCTCAAGACTTTTAAAGCCTCTGGATCCGCAATTCTTCCAATCTATCCTCGCCTGTAGCCTCACAGGGTTTTTTCTGCCTTACTGGCTTTTTCCCTGTTTTTGGGAGGGGCGGACTCCCCAGGGTTCACCTGACGGTTTATTCCAATAACGGTCAAGGTGGCCTCCGGAGGAGACCGTCCCTATCTCTTCGAACGCAAGAAGGGGAAAGGACTCCTTAAAAAGGATACTGAAGAGGAGAGAACCCCGAAAGACCGGAGGAGAAGACAGAAAGTCGCCAGTCACAGTGAAGACCAAGGTGAGGAGACTCCTGGGGAAGGAACTTTGGGAAGTGGCTTTGACACAACTGCAAGCAATACCACTCCCCCAACGTGCAGACGGAATGCAACGCAAGCAGGAACATCACACATGGGTGGCCCGACATTAAGGAACAACTCATGACTCAATGTGCCAGCTGAACTCCACGCTACCGTGCCGCATGGGGCGACATGCAGTATGATGTGCCTGGCTGCTTGGTGAGTCGTCTGACTGTGTCATGCCAGTGCATTGGTGCCATGAGGTGGATGCCTGCATGAACAAACTGGGTCGGAATGATGAAGACAGTGCACGATGTTCACCCCACCAAACACCGTGCCACAGAACCAGTGTAACGGCACATGAGTACAGATTCCCACATCGATGGAGTAAGGCACACACCAAAGACAACATCACCAACATCTGACAAGGCCAAATCCCACAACAAATGCACCACTCAATGGCAGCCCCCACAACCGTAAGGGCATATACGAAGACACACTGCATATGCATCATGTGGCTGCCTCCAGCATGTCACCACACCGGAGAGTCATCCCTGGGAGTGGATTGAACTGAGGGCAGCAGGGATACCACACCACATGACCGGTTCGGCACACCCATAGGAGTGGTGGAAATCACCATAGTATGGATCAGAGTAGTATGATGAATATGAGCCACTGACTACAGCCAACACACCCAACTACGGATTCACACAGTACACATCACTTCATGGTTATAACATCAAGACTGCTGCATGCATCAACGAAGCACGTACCACGAGATGTGTGTGCCATTGTTCATGGACCATCTCATAGACGCGCCCCCCTACAGCATCCCATTGCACTGGACACATATTGTGGCCATGAATGGCCTGAATGCATCCATGGACATGTGCGTATGGGCATCAATAACCTGCTGCCATGTCAGAAAGTTCAGTTCTTCACCATGACAGACCAAACACTTACCTTAATTGGCTAGACATGCAGGTGTTGCTGGCTGTCCCTTGATACCATGGTACGGGACCCCTGTCAGAAACCCACAGAACAGGGCCAGGGAGCCCTGAAATACTGGCCATACTCGTGCATGCGTGCAGATGAAGCAGTCACCTGGCTTGCATAAGGCACATATGAGTTGCCGAAGCTGGACTGGTGGGGGACCCATCCACTGCAATGTGGTGTCCAAGACCCCCATGTCATGTGTAAAGCTGGACAAAATGTGCATCCCTTGGAATGTGGCTCTGTCCCCTGACATGGGACTGCTAGCACCAGATGAAGATGGAGTGAAGGAGGAGGAGGAAGGGGCAAGACAGCATCACGGAGGCGGTGCACGGGAGGGACATGTCGTGTGGCAAACATTGGTTGGACATAATAACCACAACACAAGTCAGCAGAGGGCGGCATCACATGGTCACACAGGGCACTCGGTGTGTGTATACTTGTAGAGCATGCACTGTCAGACGTCATTATACACATGCTCAATGATGAATGTCCACACAGGTTAAACTTTGCAACTTCAATGGTGTATTCAAAATATAAATGGATGAGTGTGAACATTCCCTCCACCTCCACCCACCTCCCCCCAACTCCACAACAAACCCTCCCCTCCACTTCCCCCCCAACTCCATAACAAACCCTGACCCCCCACCCACCCTCCCCAACTCCACAACAAACCCTCACCCCCCACCCACCTCCCCCCGACTCCACAACAGTAGTCCCGTGTTCTCCATTAAGGGCACATGTGGCAGCAATGCCGATTAATCCATGCTCCCGGGGGAGGCATGTCCCGGCGCCGCATGGAACGCAGAGTGCTTTGCGGTGGGCTTGCCGGGGTGGATCGGCTGGATGAGGGCGTGCCCTCCTGCTGAGGCTGCTGATTGCTATTCGCAGCCTCAAGGGGATCTGCGATGCGTCCTAGGACGGCACATAATCTGTTGCTGCTCTCTGTGGCCGCCAGACGCATTTCCCTAAGCTCATCTAGCCACACCACCCGGGCCTGGCGGTTGTCCTCCATGAACCCAGTGATGAGGGCAGTCAGCTGACTTGCACGTAGTGCATCCATTGATGCTTGTTCATCCCTGCAGGGTATTGGGCCTACATGCCCTGGCATGTCCTCGACTGGGGATCTGGGGCCAGGATCAGCGTTTCCCTGTGTATCGGCACGTGCACTACGGCCAGGTGTGTCAGGCTCCCCAGAGTCACTGCACGATACCTGGGGGACATTTCTGGGCTCCGGGATGTGGACTGTGGGGTAGAACTCCTCCTCGGATGCCCCACAGATGGACAAGGGGCTGTGCACATTCTCCTGGGTTGCCGTAGCTGCCACCTTCCCAGCAATGCTAGACTCCTCCGACCCTGGGGTGGGCATTGTGGCAGGCGCCGATGCAGGGAGGGTTTGGGGTGGTGCATCCTCCACTGACCTTTGGGGAGCCGGGGTGGCTGTTTTTGTCCGGGCTGGTATGCGTCGGACCCTGCCTCTGCCCGTGGAGGTGGTTGGACGGCTTATCTCGGGCTCCCCGCTCTCATGCTTGGTGCCTGTGGGGGTAGAAGAGAGGGACGACATTAGTGATTGTTTGAGACGCTAATTACATTAATGGCTGCATTCACATTTCAGTCATTTGGGGTTTGTGGCCTTTTGGGCGTTGCAACAGCACTAGTACATATGCATGTGTATGCCATGGACGCAGGTGTCGGAGTGACTCATCCTGCCCTTCCTTCCCTGGTAATGTGAGTCTGGCTCACACACTGCCGAACCTGCTGCACAGTGTGCATAATGGGATGTGCAAGTTAGTGCACTATGGTTGATGTGCGTTATGTACTTGCACTTGTCCCTTGATTGCGTGGCAGTTGGCTCTGCATTATTTGGATGGGGGGGAGGCAGCATGACAAGGTGCCTTTGACGGCCCTTGGGGGAGTATACATCATGTAAATGCCATTGCCAGTGTTGTCTTTGGACACTCACCTCCATCGGCAGACGAAGTTGCCCCACACTCCATATCACCAACGCCCTCTATCGATTCAGTCCCGATCATTGAGGCGCATGTCTCCTCCCATGGCTCCAGTCTCATTGGGGAACTTGGGCCCCCTCCGCTCTGCAGTGCCAGACTCCGGTTGGTGGAGAGGAGGCTTCGCACCCGCAAGTCATCCCACCGCTTGCGGCAGTCCTTGAGGGTGCGGGTGGTGGTGCCTACTGCGCTCACCCTTTGGGCGGTTTGGGCCCAGATGTTTTTCTTCCGGATTATTGTCTCTCGACGCATGTTGCTGCTGAACACGACGTCAGCATGCTCCGCCAGGTTGTCCACCATTGCCTGAAGCTCTTCATGGCTGAATCTCTTCTTGCGGAGCCGGTCCTCAGACTTCTTTGGGGCTTTAGGCATTGTTCCTGGGTGTGTGGTCCTTTTCCAGACTTTGGATTGCTCCCAAGGGTGCTGCCTGATGAGGATGGCAATGATTGTGTTTTTAAAGATGGCCACCGCACTCCTTCCGGTTCCTGTGCGATGACGTTATTTCCGCTTCCGTTGTTTTGCGGTGACTGTTATTTACAGACGCTGCTGCTTCCGTGGCGATGTTGTTAAGTACGTCTCGCAGCATGCCGGTAGGGGGTTTTACGGGTTATTTAGCGGCATGCCGCTAGGTAATTTTCCGGCATGGAGGAAAGCTCGTGCCTGCAAGGTCGTAATGCGCCGCACTTAGCGGTCTTTCACCAGGCCGGTCTCGTAGTTTCCACCATGCCGGAAAGTACCTGTACTTACCTCCAAGCTCGGAATGAGGCCCTATAAGTTGTAGGACCACAAGTTGTATTGGACTAGAATGCACAGTAGAGTTAAGTTAAATCAGTTGCACATGACCATAGTTAATATGTTGTGTTAAATTTGTTGGGAAAAGGGAGGAATGTTGTGTACGCCTTATGTCCCGCTACGCGGTGACCTAAGGCGCTCTAATAAAAGCCCTGCCCCCTCCACGAGGAGGCAGTTCCGGGCCGAATCTGATCCATAAGTGGGTGTGCCTTTCTTTGCGCTCCGCAGCTAGGCCTCGGGCTGTGGGGCCCGCACATGCTCTCCCTCGCCGGCGCACCGGCTGGAAAGGACGGAACAGCTAACTGGGGCTGTCTTTCATTTTGAAATGCTGTATCAGTGACTAAACACTCATGCTTAAGAAAGGTCCTGCTAACAAAAGAAAATGTTTTACAACAGTAACTGCGAGGCCGTTGTTAAGGCTTCTTTTGTCGTCTGCATATTGCTCCTGCTCGTCACAGATGCGAAGGTGATCAGGTCCCTTCAGCAAAGGCCCAAAACGGCTAGGCCGAAGCCATCAATGAAATGGCTTCCCATTAGAAAGAAGTGGGGTAACTTTGTCACCAGCAGAAGGAAGTGTCAGGACATGTTCTTCCAGCTGCAGGGACACCTGAGGAGGCAGAGCTGTGGAAAAAGTCCCGGACCACTCCCAGATGTTCCCGTTTTCTGCACTGTGGAGGCGGGTGAGTTAAGAGCTATGCCTGGTCCTCTGCCCCCAAACTATGATTATCACTCCTCAGAAAATCACTCCTATCCGTGTTCTGACTCTCGTGACCATGCACCTTTACAACTAACACGCTTAATCATCTGGGGAGACATTCGGGTTTATAATCTCCCCTCAATCCTAGCTTCCCTTCAAAAACAGAAGTCGATCCCCTAGCGATCTATTGTGTTTTTGATGCAGAGGGGGCAGTTTTTCCGTCGCTCGTGACTGCTTGGAGCCGCCCCAATCGGCCTGGTATCACCATCTCCCCAATGTACAGTTTTACTCCAACTGACAGTCGGTTGCCAAGCAGACACTGCCACCTAGTGGCAGCTGCAAGAAGACTATTGCATCCTCTGTTGCTTATTTACTTAGAAACATTCTATGGTCGAGCATGGCGTTGGCATTTTTTGTTCTCTTGTTGAAAGCCTTCTGTTTACATGCTTTTGTAATTCCTTGTACTTTTTTAAACTATTTTCCCACTTTGCACTAAGACTCGCTTACTTGTGGGGTTGAACTCTGTCTTACTGCTGCTTTACACCAACGAAGGATCGCTTTTCATCACTTTGGGAAAGATGCACTGACTCCATACTCTATTGAGGTTTCGCAATGTTATATATGTCACCAATTTGGAATCTCTCATTGTGAACTATGACTATTCTCCTTTCATTTCCCAGTAGCTGCCAGCCACCCCTTTCACTAGCATGTTCTGACTCTTTTTTAAACTCCCTCACTTCACACCTACTTCCTCATACAGTCAGCAGGCTGGATGGCTGACTATGCAAAACAGGGTCAGATTTAAATTTCTTCTCCTGGTTTGCAAACCTATCTACGATAACGCACTACCGTATCTATCCATCTCTATCCAACTCTACAAGCCTTCTTGTAATCTCTGCTCTGCTTGACTACAGTTGTTGCACCTCACCCTCCCTTTGCTCCCTCTCGCTTCTGCACTTTCTCTTTCTGGCTCTACTCGCATGGAGTTCTCTTCCTCCGGACATCCGAGGAACAGTCCACACCGATTTGTAAAACCAAACTGAAAGCCTACCTCCTCACCAGAGTTACCCTCTTAACCTACCTGTAGAGATATCGCGAGACTTCCCGGTCTCGCGAGATCTCACACTGAAAGCGGAAATGCGGCTCCCGCGTTTCGTGCGTGGCCGGTGCTGGGAGTGGAGGCAGGGAGCAACATCTGCTCCTGTGTGCTCCTCCATTGGACTGGCCTAAAGATCCTTAATAAGGACTAAAGACTCACACCAGATGAGCATAGTTTAAGGGCCAGTTGCCCACCTGTTGTCACTTGCGTTATGATGCAGTTATCCAGATGATGTTCCATATTGAATAAAGTAACATCCTCAGCAGCTACGCAGCCTCCTGTGTATCATTCCATATATTATACAACATAATTGGCGACAAGGATCACCACTGAAACCCACGCAGTGCCATGCAAGTGGCAACACCACCACTGCCTTTCCTGCAAACTCCAGGTAGGCCTGCCATTCTGTGGCCACAATGGCAACCTTTATTCACCATGTATGTGGAGGACTTGGGCGGTGCAGGCTACTCGGCAGCGAGACGCAGAGCAATGCTACTAAATGCCCTGGGCGTCGAAGGACAGAGGGTGTTCGAAAGTCTCACCCCAGAGCCAGTAGCCGGCGACAACGATGATGTATTTAAGGAAGCTGTGAGAAGAATTGTCAAAAGGTTCGCCAGCAAGAAGAATACTGTCCTACACAGGATACAGTTTTACAGCCGCAAACAGGAAGCGTCAGAACCAGTGGATGACTATGTAATCAAACTGTGCGAATTGGCGGCGCTATGCAACTTCGGAAACAACGCGGAAGGTCTGATCTGTGACATGCTGGTGGTTAATACCAACAGCAGAAAGGTGCAGGACAAGTTCATTCTAGAGAAGGAACTACAGCTGGAGAAAGCGGTTGAAATAGTGAGAGCAGTGGAAGAGACTGCAGGTAGAATGAAAGAATACGCAAGTGGCACAGCCGAAGTACAAGCAGTGGTGTTCCGCCCGAAGAAGGAGAGGCCGGTTCTCGACACGAGAGAAGGGAAATGGGTGAGGAAAGAACCGTTGAAATGCCACAGGTGCACCAGCACGAAACACTTAGCTTTTGACAAAGAGTGCCTGGCAAGAGACAAGGAATGCTCTGTGTGCAAAAAGATTGGACATTTTTCAATAGTGTGCCGATGGCGAAACAAAAAAGTCACTAGCGTCAACGCTGAACACAATACGGAGAGGGAATCGTCCTCTGATCAAGAAGGGAGGCCTACCATCATAATGGTGAACAGCCCACGGGCTAGAAGAGAAAAGCCCCACTGCCCCATCAAAATTAATGAATTGGAAACAAGAGTAATGGCTGTCTCGGGCTCTGACCTAACCATAATACCACTGCGCACGTACAAGGAGATGATGGGCACAGAGACAGTCCAAGTGCTCAGCACGTGGCACAAGCATACAGTCTTCGGTGGCGCGTCTGTAGACCTTCTTGTCTACATCAAAGGTAAAGTGGAGTTCAAAGGGAGAGAGACCACCACAAAAGTTTACTTTAGTCAAGAAGGCCCAGCAGTGCTAGGGTGGGATGACCAGGCAAAACTGAAAATTAAGCTGTACCCCAGCACAGAGGACCAGGTACTGTCAGTCAGTTCTAGAGGAGCGCCAGTAGCGAAAGAAGATTATCCAAAACTATTTTCGGAAGAGCCAGGTCACATCAAGGGCTTCGTCCACAAAATACTACTTAAGGCCAACGCAGTCCTGGTCAAACACAGGGTAAGGCCAGTACCGGCAACCGCAAGAGACACACTCAGAAGCCAACTCGACAGAATGAAGAAAGATGGCACCATCGAGGAAATTGAAGCATCAGAGTGGCTGAGCCCAGTGGTACTCATAAAAAAACAGAATTCACAAGAGCTAAGGATATGCATTGATCTCCGCAGTCTAAACCTGGAAGTAATCGTGGACAGCTACCCCCTGCCGAGCATCAACGAGTTATTCCTCATGATGAAGGAGGCCAGAGTGTTCTCGAAGTTAGACATGAGGAACGCGTACCATCAAATACAACTACATAAGGAGTCCAAGCCACTGACTGCTTTCATCACTCCGTTTGGCACCTATCAATTCACAAAGATGCGTTCGGCCTATCATCCGCAGCCTCAGCATTTCAACGCATGATGGATGTCCTACTACGGAATGTCAAGAACGTGTCCTATTTCCAGGATGACATCCTGGTATACGCTGCAGACGAACAGACACATGATGCCACATTGAAAACATTCCTCACCAAGCTCCAAGAAGCAGGAGTAAGATTAAGGTATGAAAAATGAGTATTCAAGGCGCAGGAAGTTGAATATTTGGGGTACAAGGTATCAGAGCAAGGTATAAATCCCAAGCAAAACCTACTACAGGCAATAATTACATCTCCCGAACCCACCAACAAAGACGAGGTGAGGTCATTCTTCGGGCTGGCGGAATACTATGCCAAATTCATCCCTAAATTCTCTGAAACCTCAGCGCCGCTCTGCAAGCTTCTTAAAAAAAGGTCAGAGTACACATGGCAAGAAGCCCAGAAGAAAGCAATGGAAAGCATCAAACGACACATAGTGGAAGCGCCATGCCTTTAACCGTTTAACCCAGACTGGAGTACAGTTATCACCACGGACGCCAGTGCATACGGATTAGGAGCTGTTCTCACCCAGAAAAAGGGCGACACGGAACATGTGCTAGCATTTGCCTCTAAAGCCCTATCGTCAGCCGAACAAAATTACTCCACCATCGAGAAAGAGATGCTGGCGTGTGCATGGGCTGTGGAACATTTCAGGACATATGTGTGGAGCACAAAGTTCAAGTTAGTCATCAACCACAAGCCCCTCATCCATATGCTCAGCCTAGGCGGCACCAAAGTGTTGACACCCAGATTAGCATGTATAACAGCCAAACTGCAAGAATACACTTTCAACGTAAAACACATTTCGGGATGGAAGAACTCGCAGGCAGACTGCATGTCAAGATTGCCAGAAGGAAAGGACAATGCCACCACGTTCTTGCAAGAAGAATGCATTGTAGCATCCATTACAGATCTCAAGGCCCCAGACTACCTAGAGTTAAGTGAGAGACATTGGATGGAAGAAGACGGGAAAGACCCCAAGAGTTAAGTGAGAGACATTGGATGGAAGAAGACGGGAAAGACCCCACCATGGTGAGAATCAGATAATGGGTCAATAATGGCTGGCCAGATGAAAGGGCAGTGCCAGAAGGAATGAGACCATATTGGAAAGTGCTAGATGAAATCTCTGAGACTGACAGCATAATTATGAAGACTGACCAGGTGATTCCACCCACAGGCATAAGTAAAACCATCCTGTGCAGAGCCCATGCAGGCCAATTGGGGAACACCATGACACGTCGTAGACTGAGGGAAGCCTACTGGTGGCCATCCATGGATCAGGAGATCTGTACTATGATTGAGAGATGCCATGAGTGTCTCAACAGTGACAAGTGCCTAAAGATCAGACAAGCGCCCATGAGTCCCACAGAAACCCCTGAAGCGGTGTGGTCAAAAGTAGGCCTGGACTTTGTAGGACCACTGGAAGCAATGGCACCCGAACATCTCGTTGGCATAGTGCTAGTGGATTACTTATCGAAGTGGGCACACCCACTAGGCCTGGCTTGCCTGACACACTCTGCAACTCCTAGTGAGTCAGCATGTGCAAGGCAACCCAGTAAATAGCAGCCCCACCCCAGAGTACACGTGGGTCTGCTTTAAGTGATGAAAGATTCCATGTTAAATGCAGTTTGCACCTGGAATGAGGTGCTATGCTTACAATAAAAGCATTTTGTCCCCAATAAATGTTTCTTGTTGTCTGTTATTTATGAGCCTGGCGCCAAAGGTACCAGGACTGTGTCCAACCGGGCCCTGTTTGTGTTCTTGGCCCGATGACCATGACAGCACTCGCCCTCAAGGCCCCTCTCAAGGGCGGTCCTCCTCCCGGTCCTGGTTTGGTGGGATTATTGTGATGAAATTGCCAGATAAAACATGGAGCATGAACGTGTTCACTGGGTTCCCATGTTCGATCCTGAGGTCCGTAACCTTTCCAGTCTATAAGATAATACAATTTGGACCGAACTACCTTGGAGTCCAGGAAGGATTTAACTTCATACTCAGGTTCCCCATCTAAAAATTTGGGCTCTGGTGGAGGACTAATTCGCGTATTAGGTTTCATTGGTTTGAGCAGAGAGACATGAAATACTGGGTGAATCTTCATGTGAGATGGTAACTCCAACTTCATGGCGGCAGGATTGATTATCGATTTGATAGTATAGGGGCCCAAATATCTGGGGCGGAAGGCCCTTGGTCCTTTCAACGGTATGTACCTGGATGCTAACCAGACTCTATGCCCAACTTGGTAATCGGGAGCTTCTTTTCGGTGCCGATCAGCAAATAGTTTTTGTCTTTCTTTGGCCTTAGTTAAATGTTCTGTTGCTTCTGCAAGAACCTGGGTGATGGTTTTATGCCAGGATTTTATTGCTGGCATTTCCAAAGTATTAAGTGGATCAAACACTGATGTCCACGGATGCCTTCCATGCGCAGTATAGAATGGAGTTTACCCAGTACTCGTGTGGACAGAGTTGTTGTATGCATACTCGGCTACCCAGAGTATGCCTTTCCAGGAGTCCTCGGAGTGCTGCAGCATACACCTTAAATACTGCTCCAACGTCTGATTAGTTCGTTCGTTTCGCCCATCAGTTTGAGGGTGATGGCTTGTGGACAACCGGAGGTCAATCTTGGCGATTGCACAGCACCTTCTCCAAAAGGCGAAAACAAATTGATTTCCGCGATCTGATATTAATATCGATGGGAATCCATGTAACCGGACAATTTGTTCTAAAAACACAGTAGCGAGAGTCGATGCAGTTTGGAGTCCTTTCACAGGGATGAAATGGGCCATTTTGGAGAATAAATCCACAATAACTAAAATGGTGGTATAACCATTGCCACGGGGAAGATCAGTGATAAAGTATCATGCGCCCTTTTTTCGTCAAGCATTGGGACCGATGGAAATTGAGCCGCCATTACTTGTCCCGTTATGTTTGACGCATACCTGGGCTGCGGTCTAGTCTTTTTCAACATGGCCGCCCACAGCTTATCTGTGCACAGTTGCCGCTGGCTCGCCGCGTTGCAACTGTGTGTGTTTCTCTCTCTTGATGTTGCCACGCTCCTGGTTATTTCCCTTGGTTTTACTGAGCCCTGCCTTTCCTCGGGTCCTTTCGCCACTCTCTCAGTTCCTTCTTTTTCGCCTTTCCTTTCTGCTCGCTTTTCATTTGGACCGCCCCGCAGTTCTGTCTGTAATCGCTCGCCTTCTCTCCTCTCCTCTTTCCGAGAGGCTTCAGTGTTTCTCCTCGGCTTCTCGCTCCTCTCTCCTGTCTTTGCTCTCTGTTTCTCCTTCGCCAGAGTTCCTCAACGTCCACAAGGACTCTCTCCTCTACTTCTGTGCCGCAACGGATACTTTCTTACCTGCTCGGAGTTCCGTGTCTCGTTTTGATCATCGGGGCCCTTTCCGAGTACATCTCTGCTGCAGGAGGTTTCGTTTTTTTTTGCCTAAGTGGCTTTTTCCCCTTTTCTGGCTATCACGATCCCGGGGCCCATGGTTTCTGGAAATCCTCCGCAACCAGTGTGGCGTTGTTCCGTGGTAGACCGTATCTTCTAAAAAAGAAATCGTCAGCCAAAGAAAGAAGAAAGAAGACTTCCAAAGATATCGCTTCAGGTGAGGAGGAGGGGGAGGTAATAGAACTTTAAAAGTGATTAGGACATTTCTGACAAACCCTCAATTTGTGACATAAAGTCCATTGACACAGTATGCCACGGTGCTGGTGGTATCATCAAGGGACACAGTAAACCAGCAGGATTTTGCTTCTGAGACTTATGTTGTGCACAAACACCACAGGCTGCAATAAACTGGGCAATTTTGTTTCTCCAAGTTGGCCAGTAGTTTTGCTTTATTTTAGCCTGTGTTTTGGCAATTCCTGGATGTCCTTCTATTAATGAATCATGATAGTTCGTAATGATCTGGTTCTGTAGTTTCTTGTCTTGGATATATAAGTGTCCTTGAAAATATGGTAGATTGTTCTTGATGGTGTATTGGTCTCCCTTTAAAAGCCATTCCTGTTGTGTTGACGAGTCATCTGGGACTGCAAACTGGTTGTTAAGTCATCTACACACGTGGTGGCAGCGATCTTGGTTTGGATTTGTTCTTCAGGAATGATGGCCACGGGATCAGCTGTTGTAAAAGCCTCTTTTTCTTCACTCATGTGTGATACTGCGTTTGCCTTTCCATTCCGTACTCCCGGTCTATAGGTGACAATAAAGTTGTATTCTGTGAAAAAGAGAGCCCAATGAAGTTGGTGCGAGGATTGTGATTTGGCAGTCTTTAAGTATTGTAAGTTACGATGGTCCGTGATGACGGTGACCGTGTGCCTTGCCCCAAGAAGATAGTGTCTCCATGCCTTGAATGCTGCCTTAATCGCCAGTAATTCCTTGTCTGTGATCGCGTAGTTCAATTCGGGAGCAGAACATTGGCGGGACCAGAATCCGACGGGATGTAACTGTTCTGTTTCTGGGTCACGTTGGGACAATACTGCTCCCGTCGCCACATTTGAAGCATTTGTTTCAACCACGTATGGCAGGTCTGGTCGAGGGTGTTTAAGAACTGGTGCTGTGGTAAATGATAGTTTCATTTTCCAGAAGGCTTCCTCAGCTTCTGTGGACCAATGGAATTTCTTGTTCTTTCTCAGCAGGGAGGTAATAGGATGTACAATTTGCGAAAACCCAGGGATAAATCGATGATAGAAATTGGCGAATCCGAGCACACTTTGTACTCCTTTCGTGGATGTTGGTTGGGCCATTGGAGGATTGCATCCACTTTTCGTGTATCCATATGTACGCCCTGTGGTGTGGCATGAAACCGAGAAATTCGACCTCGGTTACATGGAAGAAACATTTTTCTAGATTGGCATACAACTGGTGTTGTCGAAGCTTCTCTAAGACTGCTCGGACGTGAGCGACATGTTCTTCCCTGGAATTTGAGTAAATGAGAATGTCATCTATGTAGACAAGTGCACAAACGTCCAATAATTCACACACTATGTCATTCATGAATAATTGGAACGCTGCAGGGGCGTCACATAACCCGAAGGGCATGACCTGATATTCGAAGAGGCCATACTTCGTACGGAAGGCCATCTTCCACTCGTCTCCTTTTTTTGCCTCTTACAAGATGGTAGGCCCCTCGCAAATCCAACTTGGTGTAAATCTGAGCATGTTCCACCTGATCCAGGAGCTCTGGTATAAGTGGTAAGGGGTATCAATTTTTTACTGTGATCTGATTGATTGCTCTGTAGTCAATACAGGTTCTTAAGTCCCCCTCCTTCTTTGGCACAAAGAAAAGGGGCGATGAAGTAGGGGACATGGATGGGCGGATAAAGCCATTTGCCAAATACTGATCCAGGTAAGTTCTAAGATGTTGATTTTCCTGTTCTGTTAAAGCGTAAATTTGGCTGCAGGTAATTTGGGCTCTGGGCACAAGGTCTATTTGGCAATCGTAGAGTCTGTGCAGGGGTAAAACATTGGTATGCTCCTTTTGGAAGACAATCCTGGTAGTCCTGGTAGTCAAGTGGAAAAGATTCCTTTCTTTGGTTTCAGGTTGATGACGTCTTTTTTGTAACAGGTGTCGGAACAGTCTTGAGGAAATGTCAGAACTCGTTTTCGCCAGTAGATCCTAGGATTATGGGTCGCCAGCCAAGGCATTCCCAATATCATCTGCAACTGTGGAGCTCTGATGAGATCAAAGGTAATGTTCTCTTGATGTTCATCCTGCAACAGAAGCTTGACTTTCTCGGTGTGTTGTGGGAACCGTCCACTGCAGTAACGTTTTCCGATTTCTGCTTCTGGTGGAGAGGAAGGTCTATTCCGATAGCCAAATCTTGGTCAATGAAGTTTCCCACTGCTCCGCTGTCAATGTACGCCTCCAAGGCATGTATTTTTGACGGTTGCTTATGATTCACCAAAAGTAACGGAAGGACTAGATATGAGGTCTGCATGGATTCCTTTTTCTCGCTCGACAAGTGGACCCCTACGCTTGCCGGGCATTGGAGTTTCCCGAGTCCTGCACTTCTTCTTTGTCGTTTTTTTCGGTTGCTACAATGATTTTCTTGGGTGGTATTACTGGGCATTCACGAAGGAAGTGACCTGCTTTAACACAATATAAGAAGAGCTGTTGCTGTCTTCTTTTCTCTCTTTCCACCTTAGTAAGAGGGCTCCGTAAACCACTGATTTGAATTGGTTCCGACTGTTCGTGTGGTTTGGTCTGGTTCTCACGGGGTCACACATAAACCGACCTTCCTTCTGTTCTGTTCTAGCTCGATCCATTTTCCTATTCTGCAATCTATGATCGAGTCGCACTGTCAGGTCTATGTAGTCCGCACACCCCTCAGGTGGGTTCACAACTTGAGCCAACACATCCTTAAGTTCTCCACGCAACCCTTGATAAAAGAGCGTAGTTCTCTTTTCCTCTGGCCAGTTGGCTTGGGCTATGAGACGGTTGAAGGTCGCAATGTAGGTCAACAGATCTTGGTTCCCCTGTCTGAGTGACAACAATTCGTTATCCAGAGCTTGTCCTTGAGTATGTCGGGGAAATAATTTCTCCATCTCGTGCTGAAAATCCCCAAAGTTCCGAAGTAAAGGATTGTCTTGAGTTACCAATGGTATTGACCAATCCGCTGCATTGCCTCGTAGATATGAGAGTACAAATGCAACTTTGGCTTGATCATTAGGAAAGGCTCCTGGTTTGCATAAGAAATGAAGGCGGCATTGGTTCATGAATATGGTGAACTTGTTTGGATCGCCGAAAAAACGTTTGGGCGGGGCTAGAGGCACTGCACCTGGAAGAACCACCTGGACCGGTGCTGATTGCTGTGGCGTAGACGCCAGGCAAGGGAATCCGTCCTGCTTGTGCCTGTAGCATCTGTCTTGCCAAATCATTAGTTCTTTCTCGAGTTACAATAAGATCCCTCCTTAATGCACAGGTCTCCTGCCTTGAAGCATGTACTTCAGCCCGTAATTCCCCTAGTAACTGGGCCAATTGGTCTGTCTCAGAAGTATCCATAACGCCCAGGCAGAGAGTTGTTGAAGGTTCACGTTCTGTTACGCTCACCTGGTCTCTCCAAAGGCGTTTGGGCACGGTTGCAGCCCTACCAGGAATGTGATCACCCCCGTCGGATCTCTCCCCCTGCGGATAGGCTGTTGACTGCGACAATTGGCGACTCTGCTCCTGCGCGGATATGAGAAAAGGTGTGTGCGCT
Organism: Ambystoma mexicanum; assembly: GCF_040938575.1. NCBI lineage: Eukaryota > Metazoa > Chordata > Amphibia > Caudata > Ambystomatidae > Ambystoma > Ambystoma mexicanum. Next base: position 96,309,532 of record NC_090936.1, on the reverse strand, counting down.
GCTCGGTGACTATGGTACCTCTCAACCCCTTCTACTCAAGGTGCGATTTCTGTGGGCATGTACCGGCCCATAAGGCTCGCCTGGTATTTATTGTTGGTGAGCTCTCCGTCCTGCTGCTTCTGGCAGGGGTGCTTTTTGATGGGATCTAGTTTCTTCACTGATCCCTGGTGAGTAACAGTCCAGCTGCGACTATTCTTCTTTTGATTGGTAGTAAGTGTTTCTCAATGTCTCTTGTCTTTTCCTCTTTCTGTTCTTTCTCCTTTCCGCTTTCTGTCTTGTATTATTGCTCTCGATTTTGTTGTTATTTCTTGAATAATGTTTTCTCTTCTGCTTTCTTCCCTATAGATGGAATTGTGGCTCAAAAGCAGCTGTGGAGGTGCGGAACGCGGCCGGGAGAAAGATAGATGAAACTGCAATGTCCGACAACAGGTGAGTGAGGGTTTAAGGGAAAGTGCGAGATTGGATGGGAGCGCAACCTTAAACTCAATGTCTTTTTAATGTCTAACCTTGCTTTTGGCTTTTTTCTGGAAGGTGCTGCGATCGCGTATGAAGCACGTAGTGCTGCGGTGTCAAGAAGAAGAATTTAGCGTCCCGGAAGTCTTGAAGGTGAGCTGCGGTGTCAAGATGAAGAGTATGGTGCTCCGGAAGGTTTGAAGGTGAGCTGCGGTGCCAAGATGGTGAGAGCTGATTCCTGAGATGGTAAGTATGGAGACAGGAAGCAGGATTTCCAAGGTAAATTCAGATCCCAGATGGCCGTGAGTGTTACGCTGCATGGATGGGCAGAATAACGCGAAGCGTCTGCCTCGTGGATTGGAGCAGCTTATATAGCTGTGAGCGTGGGCACGCCCACTAGGCCTGGCTTGCCTGCCACACTCTGCCACTCCTAATGAGTCAGCACGTGCAAGACAACCCAGTAAATAGCAGCCCCACCCTAGAGTACACGTGGGTCTGCTTTAAGTGATGAAAGTGTCCATGTTAAATGCAGTTTGCACCCGGAATGAGGTGCTATGCTTACAATAAAAGCATTTTGTCCCCAATAAATGTTTCTTGTTGTCTGTTATTTATGAGCTTGGTGCCAAAGGCGCCAGGACTGTGTCCAACCGGGCTGTTTGTGTTCTTGGCCCGATGACCATGACACAAAGAATTCTTAGCGAGGCGTACCTGACTGGTGGCAGAGACACGCAAAGCCAGACCAGTGAAAACCATTCCAAGGACACATACATGGGCAGCCGAACGCAAGAGAAAGATGCTGGAACTTCGAGAAGGAGAATGTCGACCGTGGCAGGGAAGGAAAAGCTTTGCTCCACCTCCAGAAGAAACTGGAGACTGTCCCGAGGTAGCAAAAGGGCCAGACTTTTCAGGGGGGCATTAAGGGAGCTGAGAAACGTCATGAGAACATCCCGAAGAGCCCAAGGGGGCAGAGGGGGTACCATACTATTTTGTAAGAAGTTTGCAAACATTATAATACCCCAAAGATTAGAAGGGGATGAAAAAGGAAGCATACAAATAGATACAAACTTTAAAAACCAAATAAGAACATTCTGAAGAGCACAAGAGGGTGAAAAGGAGACAATACCATATAATACAAACTGTGTGAAGCAGATAAACACATCATACGGACAAAAGGGAACAACAAAGGAACCATACAAGCAGATAAGGATATTGAGAGTACACATAGGTGGGACACCTGGCACGGGAGTATACCAGATCTGTCCAAGTGGAAACTAGGTAACAAAGGGACAAGGGTCCCACAAAGCCTAAGAAACAGGGTCTGGGACCCAGATGAAAAAGGGCAAAGCCCACCATTGGAATGCATAAGTGTTGAGAACCCACCTCAATACAAGGAGAATTGTAACCAGTGGGAGAGAGCCCAAACCACAAGCGTCTTGGGAATTGAAAGCTGTGGAAATCAAGTCTGGCAGGCGAGAAAAGTAGACACAATACAATATTTGAAAAGTATACAGTGAGGTCTGGCAGGTTAGTGAACCAAACCTGTCAAGAGACTGGAAATTATTGTTTTTGTTCTACGGACTGGGGAAAAGGAATTTCCCAGAGGATTCTGAGGAACTTTGGTTTGTGGGCAAGTGGAACCAGGAACGCAGGAAGATGTTCCCCCAAGAGTTTAGGAAACTGGGTTATCTTTAAGTTTGGTGGACATAATGAACAGTGAACATTGAAATATCTACAATATTTGCATAAGAACTGCGCTTATGGTGCCAGCATCCAGAATGGGAGAGACCTCCTTCTGGAGTTAATAAGACACCCCATTTTCCTTTTTGTTAGATTGCAGGTGTAAAGGACGGAAATAGGTTTAGACACAGGACAGTGACATATTTGTTTGACGGACATCCTGACCGGCTCCATAGTATTCTTTTGTTGAGGCAGGGCAATCGGTCATAGTGGTTAGGGACAGTTAGGTCTTTCCCCCACCCCTTTTTCTTTCTGTTACTGTAAGTAAAGTATTTAGCCCAAAACAAATATGCCACCTGTGTCTTGTATCTTTCTTTCTGCGCCCTTACAGTACCAACATCCATTGTGTAGATGCTCACTGAGAAATATCCAGAGTTCCCTGTAGGCTAGTACACTACTACTCATAGATTAAAACCATAGTGACTTAGACAGAAACACAACAATCAGCGCCAATCTGCAAGATCACAAACAAGCATGAATATGAAGGTGCAACACACTTGTAGACTAGCATAGCCCATCGATACCCGAAGTTGAACTTGTGGTCCCTTTCATGCATGTGTGTGGCCTAGAATATTTACACAGAATCCATTCGCTATAGGTGCAACTTCTCAATCTGGGACGCAAACCCAGGAAGCAACGTTTGGAGACCCATAGTGTCCCAACAACTATCATTGAAAAGCAAAAGATGTATTAAATGAAAATGCTACAGCATTTTCTCAACACCTTCCAATGCCCCCATGACTGCCTCTCATACCCCACCACCCTTCCCCGCCCCCACTAGCCTAAAATAACCTTTACCCTACAAGGCCCTCCATAAAAAGGCTGCGACAAATTAGGTAAAATGGTAATTTCACCAAATGCAGTGACATGGCAGTGACATGGCCGTGACCAACTGGACGGTCTCTCTAATGGCACCTAAAAAAAGAATGTAGGTTAAACTCACACAGACAATATTTTCTACACAGGAAATCGAGCACTCTGACAAGTTTATTAACTGTTGGCCTAAAAATATACATGTACTTTTTTTACACTTTAAGAACAGAACGTGGTGATAAAGAAAAATTCACAAGGAAACAGAAAAGTCTATGAGTTTCAGTATATTTGACAACACTTCGGCTTTTACATAATTGTGTGTATACTATTAGTGTTAATACTGTTTATAAAGAGCTAACACAGTCTGCATTACTGGCTGCTTAATCACTTCCTATGGACACATGGTACATTAGAAATGGCCTTTGCATGGTAACTTTCATCAACGAAATACGACCTTCACACGGTCATAAATGTTCTAACCTACACTAATATTACCAACATCTTAATGAAAAGCCAGTGCAGTTATGAAATGTTTTGCTAATTACATTGATTCAAAAACTCTGTCAGAATTGACAGGTATGTGACAGTTTCTATAGGATACAGAAATTACATTATTCCAGCTTCTCCCCAGGTGAAATACAGTCAATCTGCAAGAAGTACTGTTCAGGCTGAGCCACTTGAAACAACTAATTACAAATAGTAAGTACTCTTGGGGTGATCGAGTAATGGCTAGCGCTGATATAACAATGCTAATATAACAGATGCCCTTTAATTTCATCTATTTTTCCAGCAACACATCCTTGGTTCACCACATGAAACCCCATTATTGTAAAAGGCATTGTCATGGGTTGTATGTTGTGATGTAGTTGTATATGGAGCATTATCTGACAATTGTATAACTTCTGTAGCTGCTGCCGGCTCATGTTTGGCACATCCTCCATGTTGTCTAGACTCTGTGTCAAATAACATTTAATGACGAAAACATACTTGTTTTGATCACTGCATGAGCTGTAACCACCAACCATCTTGGAAAAACATTTGATTAACTTGTATCAATTGCCTTTAATGGAAGAATAGAAAAAATAGCATGATATGGGAATGTGTATAGTCTCAACCAACTCAAAAAACGTTTAACAACTTCCTCTGTTTGCACTTGAATGTGAATAGTTTTCATGTGCCTTCTCTGCACCAAAATGTTTTCTGGAAATCATCTTTATTGACAGCCAAGACCTTCCAACACAATACTTCTTGCTATCTATCCGTTATCATCCTCCCGGTTCCATATGAATTCAAGACAGAGTCAGCCCTTGCAGCAACAAATCTAAAATCATGATCTCCTCATCAATACTTCATGGATATTTTTCAGTGAAAGGTTAGTTTACAAATCCATGCATCTGTGGCCATTTAATTCATACCACATAGTTTCATGCAAAGCCACCCTACAAAAAATGGCACATGTGTACGTATGCAGATCAATAATGGTAACAAACTGCCTTAGAATAATTTCTTTCCATACATATATGAACTATCAAAGATTTTCTATTGCAAATTTTAGATCATTTTGCAAACTCAAAAATGGTGTAACAAAATTTACCCTGTGATCTTTGTCACTTGTCAGATTTTCACATTTTCATTTTAAGGGTGAATGATCAGTCAGTGTTAAGCACAATTGCAAAATCTTTGGAGAAAAAATAATAGAATAAATATCCTTTTTTCTTGAATTTAAATATATTGGTATGTGTAAGGAACACTAATAGATTTGTTCTCTAAAATATAGAAATACTCAAGAGCTTGCAAATTTCCCATTACTATACCAGCTTTTATTAAGATTCTGCTAGTATATACTTTCAAGTAGAATGTGATCTTATTGGAACATGTACATGGAGACTATGCTGCTTAGATTGGCACTTGCTATTAAAGTACTCACGTTTTATGAGATTCACAATATTGAGTTGATTATATTTCTTTCACGCCGAAATGTCTATTGCACCAACTAATAGCTTCAACTCAGGACAGGAAAAGATACCCGAAATCTAAGAATATTATGCACTCATGAAAAAGCTTTGATATCTGTATAAGAAATAGGAAGTGCAATCATGTTGCAGTGAAAATTACGCATATACGGGGGAAACATTCAAAGTCATATTACAGCATAGGTAAACCTTGCTATGTTTTGGAAGTGCCATTGATTCTGTCTTTCAACTACTGGCTCAAAGTCAATCCTACATTCATAGCATCACCAATGTGACAAGTTTAAAGCTTCTTTTTAAAATCAATTTAAAAATGATGGCTTACAAATCTCATGGATACACATACATGTTACACTGATCTATCCTTCAATTAACATTCATTAGTTCCGGGCTAATGTGCATCCTCTGAATGCCTTTTTTCATAGTCCATTTCTAATGATCGGATGTCTTATCCAGCTCTGTCGTTTTGCAGAAAAAAACACACGATTCGAGGTTTGCACATCTTGTCCACAATGTAGTTCTGTGTTCACTTCCATTAGTGTTGGAAACATTTTCCTTTTATTTGTTTCGCATAATGCTGATGTACAAAAACTGCTACTTGTTTTGTGGCCACTCTGCAAATGTTTAACTCAGCAAACCTGAAAGAAAAACAAAGTTCAAGTTATTATCTTTCTGCAGTCAAGCAAATTGCAATATGCCTGTTTTCCTATTCATTAAAGCACACATTTGTATTTTTTTAACCAATGAAAGGCACAAAGCACCTGCATCTGCAAACCAGTGAGATTTTGCCTGAATAGTAACTAAACGAGTAAACATATGATTTTTGTTATCTTAACCACAAACAAGCAAATGTGGGGCAATACAGATGTTCACTTTTTGCAGTGCTTAACTAGAACAGTGTTTCTCAAATGTATTGCAAAGGCACCCAATTAAAATAAACAGCAAGAGGCAAAAACAAATAGGCCAAATTGAGATTTTACAATCACGAAAAGGTTATCTGACTTTACAGGTTTATTTAATAATAGAATAGCGTTTGTCAAGCTTCCCCTACACCCTTGCAGGCAAGTCGAGGGTTTCACCTTTTTATTTGGCATATTCTGTTTTTTTACAGAGACAACATACTTCATGAAAATCAAAGGAAAATTCTGAATGCAAATATGTTCCCAAAATAAAAGTTGTTACTGTGGATTATATCAAATTTAATCGATATTCCCCTTCCTTTTAGCCGTTTTAAATTAAAATCACCAATAAGCTAAACATACAACATCATAGTTCACTTTACTGAACATTACATATAATTTCCAAGTGTTTTAACATCTTTTCATTTTATCACCATATATCTGTAAGACAAATAACGCTCAATCTATGTGAGAATGTTGGAAGAGCTTCACTGATATCCTTACCTCATAAACACAATAATAAACAAGGCTTCCCTATCACTCCTTTCTTTTACAACCAAAATAGTACTAGCAAAAGATGCTGTTAGTAGTTCCCAAATCTTCATTACACAGTTTTTTTCCACATCCCTTGTACCGCTCTCTTTTTTTTCTCTGATAATTGAGCAGATATGATAATTCACTCATATATGCTGTGTGCCTTCCTTATTTTAATGCAATCCACATACGTTTCAACCCTCTTTTTCTGCATAAGGTATTTTAAATCCCATTCTGTCTCCAACGTCCATATTAAAATGTGAATCCAACTTTAAAGCATGCCTACCAGGCCCTTTTGGATTTGATCAAATTCAGGTTCTAGTCTGAGATAAGATCTTGCAGGGTCTTAATATGCATATAAAGGGTCAGTGCTTATATGTTTTACCGTTCGGTCAAATATGTATCCGAATCATGGGCACTGCAATGTTTTTATTGGGAGCTTTTGAGAGAAAATTATTGTTGATGTAATAATAGTCTGATTTTAGTTCTGTGTATATGAATTCTTTTTTATTCTATTTATATTGACTTGGATTTTATTACATTTATATTGTCTGATGTAACTTAGTGGAGATTTTTTACGGAGAAAGTTTATACACACATAAAAATCAAACTCTGTATACTGGCTCTCAAAGGGAGTATTTCGCAGCTGGCCATGCAGTGTTTTATCATGATCACTAGCCATCTGTGGGAAAATCTTTATTTGAAAATAATTTGTTTCTGGGTATGCGTTTCACCACACTTTTCGGCATCAGGAAAGGCAGCCAATTGGTATAGTAATCTTATCTCGTATTTAGCCTGATTGTGTTAGTTGGCCATATCTCGCATTTAGCCTGATTGTGTTAGTTAGCCATAGGTCACATCTAGGCTTATTAATTTGGTTAACCATACGTTTTAGGTGTTACTGCACTTACTGTGGTAGCCCATTTTAGGCCACTCTCCCTGTATCCAAGTGTCCCAAATGTAGGTGTTACTGTATTTACTGTTGTGCCCCCCATTTTAGGCCATTCTCCCTCTATCCAGGTGACCCAAATCTAGGTGCTATGCATTTATTGTTGTGCATTTACTGTTGTGCCCCCATCTTAGGCCATTATCCATCTATCCAGGTATCACAAATATAGGTGTTACTGCATTTACTGTTGTGCCCCCATTTTAGGCATTTGCCCCTCTATACAGGCAACCCAAATCTAGGTGTTACTGCATTTACTGTTGTGCCCCCATTTTAGGCATTTGCCCCTCTATACAGGCAACCCAAATCTAGGTGTTACTGCATTTACTGTTGTGCATTTACTGTTGTGCCCCCATTTTAGGCATTTGCCCCTCTATACAGGCAACCCAAATCTAGGTGTTACTGCATATCCTGTTGTGCCCCCATTTTAGGCCATTCTCCCTCAATCCGGGTGTCCGAAAGCTAGGTGTTACTGAATTTACTGTTGTGTATGTGATGTAGTACCCCCATTTTAGGCCCTTCTCTCTCTAACCAGGTGTCCCAAGTCTAGGTGTTACTGCATTTACTGTTGTGCCACTATTTTAGGCCATTCTACCTCTATCCAGGTGTCCCAAAGCTAGGTGTTACTGCATTTACGGTTGTGCATTTACTGTTTTGCCCCCATTTTAGGCCATTCTCCCTCTATAAGGCATCCCAAATCTAGGCCTTACTACGTCTGCTGTTCTGCCCCATCTTAGGTACAAGTATCCCAGATATGAGGGTTACTGCATTGACAATGATAATTATATTTTATTTATGTCACGCTAGTACACAAGTGTTTCAGAGCGCAACCAGGCAAAAAGGGAGGCGAACAAGGGAGAATAAAAAAAGAAAACAGCTATCTTACTAGGCCCAGTGACATTTAAGAAATCCGGAAAGTGCATGGAAGGGGGGGGGGGGGGTGGAAAGTGCGGAGCAGAGGAGAGAAAACAGAAATAAATATTAAATAAAATAAATAAATAAGGGCGGTAAACCATGGTAGTGCAGCCACAAGAGGCAGCTGAAAGTTAGTCAGATAAGGTATATCTGATAAGTGCAGGAGAAAAGTGGGAGGGGGGCTGTATGGGTACAGATACAGAACCCTAGTGCAGAGGGTGGCCTAGAGGCAGTGCAGGAGAGTGGCAGGGTGAGCAGGTACCTGGACCCGAATGACAGAGGGTGGCCAGGTGCACAATGCCAAGAGAAGAAACAGATCAACAGGGGAGAAGGGGGGAAAGGCAGAGGCAAAGAGGAAGGTCTTGAGATGCTTCCGGAACTGGAGATGGTTTTCCTCAAGTTTCAAGGTGGATGTGAGGCTGTTCCAAAGGGAGGCACCAGCCGAAAACAGAGATCTACCCTCAGCCCATTTCTTTGCAAAACGACTAACCCTGAGGGAGTTAGAAGTAGAGGAGCGAAGTGCTTGAGAGGGGAGGTATTTACAGAGGGATAGTTGAAGGTATTTTGGACCCAGGCCCCAGAAAGCCTCGTGAACAATGCAGAGGGTTTTAAATGTAATCCTTACATCCACTGGGAGCCAATAAAGGGATTTCAGGGCTGGAGAGATACAATCCCAGGGCTTGAGGCAAGGACAAGTCTCGCAGTCCTGTGCTGGATTAGTTGTAAAGGGCGCAGAGTGGAGGCAGGTAGATTTAGAAAGAGGCTGTTTCAGTAATCCAGTCTGGAAACAACCAGAGCTTGAGAGACAGTGAGCTTTTGAGGGAAGGAGAGGAAAGGCAGAGTACCTCTAAGGAGGTGCAATAGAAAGTTTGACTTTTTGGAGACGTCAGAGATATGTGCGGAGAAGGAAAGTGTAGAGTCAAAGATAACCCTGAGGTTCTTAGCTGTGCAGGTGGGGGTAGGAGGAGGGCCAAGGGATGCCGGCCAGAGAGTGAGAGGAAAGGATGGAGATGGTGTACCAATAAGGAGGATCTCAGTCTTGTTGGCATTTAGACATAGATTGCTGGCGGCACACCAATTTTGAATGGCGATTAGACAATCAGAAATGAGGGAAGAGGCTGAAGGAAGCCTGAAAATGAGTTGGGTGTCATCAGCATAGCACTGGAAAGTTGAGCAGAAAATGGAGATGCAGTAAGCGAGAGTTGCCAGGTATTGGTTGAAAAGCCAGGGTGAGAGGTTAGACCCCTAGGGGACACCACATGTGGAGAGGGAGATAGAAGATAGGAAGGACCCAAGTTGTACCTGGGAGGTCGATCAGAGAAAAAAGAGGTCAGCCACACTAGAGCCTTATCAGTGATCCCCAGGTTGTCACAGCGATGATTGAGCAGGGTGGTATGGTTGACCGTATCAAACGCAGTGTCACGGCTAATCGCGTTGCACACAGTGCGATGCCTGACTTCGACATGGCGGGTGGCACGGACATGCCTGATTCTAACATGGCGGACCTTGCGGACCGCTACAGTGTGTGTGGCGGTCTAGTTGTTGCGCCCCATCATGCTTTGCGATGTCTCCGGGACGGAATGCCGACGGCTTATCAACCTGCTCGTCCCGAACGAGGACGCGTTGCTACTCTCCAAGGAGCTGGCGAACGCTACGTGAGTTTGTGTTAGGGAATCTCTTACTCCCTCTCTTCGGCCTTGCCTTTGTTAGCTTCCAATATTTACGACTGTGCTCCCTTTGATCTTTACAGACCTTTGTTTTTGAATTGTGTTTGTGGTTTAGGACGTCTCGGTGCCTTTCAGTCTCGTGAGTTATCCGCTACCCTTCATTGAAGAAGTTGTTTCCTGCCACCGCCTCCCTCCAGCTTGGTTCCCTAGTGGTAGGCACTTATTTAGCACGGCGCATTAAGAGGGGTTTTGGTCTCTTCACCTGTGGATTCTTAGTTTAATTCTTGTTTTATAACTCAGATCCACCACCTTTTGACTTCATTCCTTCTGGACATCGGTTACCTCTAATCTTTCAGAGGGTGTCTGGTCATTCTCGGTAAGAGTGCCTTCAGGTCTTATCCTTGATTACAGGGGGCTCCGAGTTTTCCTTTCGTTTGTGTGTTTACTATCCTTGTGACTTGCTCTGCTTTGTCTAGCGTGCCCAGTCTCTTGTTCCATCCCTGGTCATCTATTGTTCACATTTCAAGGCCGTGTTACCAACGGATCCTTTGGTAAGATTCCTGCTTCAGGGGTATCTATATAATGTCTAGGCAACTTTAAGACTAATCATTCTGTCTCTCTATCTTTCATCAGCCGGCCTGGCATTGTTGCTCTGGCCCCGATCTTCTAAAGACACGACCAGTCATCTCCGAAACTCCCGGGATAGCTTCACCTACGTCCACGGGACTTCTCAAGGAGTCTACGTTCTCTAGCAGCTCCACAGGGTTTTATTCCCCAAGAGGGTTTCCCTGGGAACCTTCCTCTGCCCTGGCCTTTGTGCCGGTTCACTGGGAGTTTCTCGGGGGGAATTCTATTTATCATCGAACCTCATCATCCCTGGTTCCATTTCCCAGGTGAGAGACCTTTTTGTTTCTATGTAATCCTCACACGGGCGCTCTCAGTAAAGTTTTGTTTGTTAGTCATAACAGTTAGCAACGCCCGATATTAGGAGTGACACTGTTTTAACTTGCCCCGGGTGAGGAATACATTTTGACTATAAGTCTAGGATGGATCCACAGCAGCAGCAGATTCAACAATTGATTGCTGCAGTGCAATCCCTGACTAACGAGGTTCAGCAATTGCAACAAGACAACACCTCCTTGAGACAGCAGCAGCAGCATGCGTCTCAACAAATTGCACAACAAGCTAATATATCTCGCATCCCCCATTGTTCCGAGGTTCCTCCCGGACCTCTTCCGGGTGGGCAATTCGATGGAAACCCGCATAGGGTGAAGGAGTTCCTTGAGGCATGTGCGGTGCAATTCGCATTTAAAGAACATTTCTTTCATACAGACCGGGATCGGGTTGGCTACATGGTATCTCAGATGGTAGGACCCGCATTGGCTTGGGTTACTCCTTTAGTTACAAATAATAACCCGTTATTGGACTCCTACACCGCCTTCTGCAATAGCGTTCGTACTATGTTTGGGCGACAGGAGATCAGGGTTGCTTCACAAGAACATCTATTGGATCTCAAGCAGGGCAATCTGGACATACTGGCGTATATCACAAAATTTAAACAAATGGCCAGTGAGACCACATGGTCGGACGATGCGCAGGTCACATTATTTAGGAGGGGTTTATCAGAAGATCTCAAGGACGAGGTCTCCAGAGTTCCACGTCCCACCACTCTCTCAGAGTTCATCGCCCTAGTGATGCAGATCGATTATCGTATGAAGGAGAGGATGACTGAAAGGAGAAAGGGTAGGGTCGCAAGGACATCCTTTGTCCCCTCAACCTCTAAACCCCCGCCAGCAGAGGAACCTATGCAACTTGGTTCAGCGTCTCGTGGACCTTTGAGTCCAGAGGAGAGAAATCGCAGACGTAGCCTGGGACTGTGTATGTACTGTGGCGCCAGCTCCCACTCTGTCCAAGAATGTCCTATTGCTCCAGTTCGGCGGTCGGGAAACGCCAACGCCCGGTCGTAAGAGGAACCACGATCCGGGAACCTAAGTCTGGTCAAGGTTCCTCATATACTTCACATTCTTTCTATTGCACCAACCTTTCAACCACCAATATGTTGGTATTAAAGGTTTCCTTCACAATAGGAAGTCTCATTTTACAGGACGTTCCGGCCCTAATTGATAGTGGGGCTGCGGGTAATTTCGTGGACGACCACTGGGCGGCTTCTTTAAAGATTCCACGTTTCCCTAAAGAGGAACCGATCCCGGTTGAAAGTGTGGATGGAAGCCCGCTGATCTCGGGTCCCATCAAAGAACAGACCGCAGCAATTCAAATGTCCATTTCTACCCATCAGGAGATTCTAACTCTAGATATCATACGAGCAGCTCATCATCCGGTGATCTTAGGATTACCTTGGCTCAGGAAACATAATCCGTTTATCAACTGGACCGCTGGGTCTTTCTTTCTTGGTTCAGAGTTCTGTCTGACACACTGCATAGGAAATCACCAAAGGGTCGCCATAGAATCTTCTCCTTCCTCGAATAATACAAAAGGGGTACATTCTCTCAATCAGATCGCAGGCCTCCCTGAAGTTTACGAGAGTTTTCAGGACGTATTTCTGTCCTCGGAGTTTAACCAGTTGCCTCCCCACAGGAGAGACGACTGTGCTATAGATTTGATACCAGATCAACCGCTTCCCTTTGGCCGTATGTATATTCTGTCTAACACGGAAAAAGAGGTTCTACGAGAGTATCTTCGCTCCAATTTGAAGAATGGACTGATAACAGAATCTACCTCCCCAGCAGCCGCCTCTTTGTTCTTTATAGCCAAGAAAAATTCTAAGGAATTACGACCCTGTATAGACTTCCGCGGTTTGAACAAGATCACTGTGCCCGACAAATACCCCATGCCACTCATCCCTGACATCCTTGAAGCAGTTAAAGGGGCTACTATATATACAAAGTTGGACTTAAAAGGAGCATACCACCTGATACGGATAAAGCCCGGGGACGAATGGAAGACGGCTTTTAGAACGCCGTTTGGGCATTATCAGTACAGGGTCATGCCGTTTGGGCTATCCAACGCCCCTGCTGTTTTCCAACGCTTTATGGATCATCTTTTTTCTGACCTTCTCTTACACAGTATGGTGGTGTACTTGGACGACATATTGATTTTTTCCTCCTCCATACAAGACCACATACCGCACGTTCAAGAGGTGCTTCGACGTCTACAACAAAATCATTTGTTCTGTAACCCCGAGAAGTGTTCATTTCATCAACCCAAGGTTACTTACTTGGGATACGTTTTATCCGCCCAGGGGATAGCAATGGACCCAGAAAAAGTCTTGGCAGTACGAGACTGGCCTACACCCGCATCTGTTAAAGATATTCAACGCTTTATAGGGTTCGCGAATTTCTATCGGAGATTCATACCTGAATTCTCAAAACTTACTCAGCCACTTACCAGTCTTCTTAAGAAAGGAGTCCGGTTTGTCTGGTCGGCAGCTACCGATCAAGCCTTTGACAGACTTAAGGAGTTATTTACATCAGCACCGATTCTTCTAACGCCGAACCAAAATCGAAGATTCATCGTGGAGACTGATGCCTCCCAACATGCTTTAGGCGCCGTCCTACTACAACCGGACGACCTTGAGCAGGAGAGACCCGTAGCATTTCTTTCCAAAACTCTTTTGCCTTCTGAGATCAACTACACGGTTCTGGAGAAGGAACTTCTCGCCATCAAGCGAGCCTTTGAGGAATGGCGACATTTACTCTTAGGAGCCAAATTCTCGGTCGAAGTAAGGACAGACCATCATAATCTCCGAATTCTTCAATACGCTCAAACCTGTAACAGTCGTCAGGCACGATGGGCTCATTTTTTTTCTCCTTTCAGGATTACGTTTTCGTTTATTCCTGGAAGGGAGAATCTAAGAGCTGATGCCTTGTCTCGCAAGGATCATCCTATTGACAGTCCTTTCAGATCAGAACCTATATTTCCACCATTGACCATGGGAGTGGTGGCAGCTCCAGGTTTCCTGTCTCGCCTTAGAGCTCAATCTGATTCCATTGCTAAGAAGTCACTTTCATTGTCCAACCGATCAGTTCTGGTAGAGGAGGATGGATGTTATTTCATGGAACAAAGGGCCTACATTCCGACTCGTCCTCTCCAGAAGGAGGTTTTGGACATGTGCCATAAATCCAAGGTAGCAGGACATTGAGGCTTCACCTCCACGTTGGATCTTGTTTCACGTTTCTTTTGGTGGCCTGCTGTTCGAAAGGACACCAAGGAATATGTGAGCTCATGTCCCACGTGCTTACAAAACAAGATACCCAGGCAAACACCCTTGGGAGAACTGGTCAGAATGCCCTTGCCTTCCCGTCCATGGCAAATAATAACCACGGACTTCATCGTAGATCTGCCCCAATCCCAGGGCTATAATACTATTATGGTCACTATTGACACCTTGACAAAACTGGCGCATTTTGTTCCCTTGATTGGGATACCCTCTGCAGCTCAAATGGCACGTATTTTCATCAGACATGTTTTTACCCTTCATGGCCTACCGGAAACAATCATATCAGACAGAGGTCCACAGTACACGTCCCGATATTGGAAACTCGTTTGTCGGTTTCTGGGGATATCCAGGGCTCTTAGTTCTGGCTACCACCCCCAATCGAATGGTCAAACAGAAAGACTAAATCAAACATTAGAAGGATACCTCAGAAATTACATCTCGGCGGCTCTGGACGATTGGAAGGACCTCCTGCCCCTCGCTGAGTTTGCGTATAATAACTCTTACCATTCGGCCATACGAACATCTCCTTTTCAGTGCTCTTTTGGATTCAGTCCAACATCTTTTCCCACTATGAAGAGGTCTGACACTAAATTCCCAGACTTAAACAAACTCACGGAACAAATCTGTCAAGGACACCGCTCCGCGGTTATCGCTCTACGCCATTCCCAGGACAGGAGAAAGTACTTCGCTGATCGTCATCGCACCCCAGCACCTGTCATCAAACCCGGAGATCGGGTATGGCTTTCTTCAAGGTTTCTACCTAGACATCTTGTTCCGTCTAAACTCTCTCCTCGATATTTTGGTCCCTTCCGAGTAATCGCCGCCATAGGTTCCGCGGCTTTCAAACTCTGTTTACCTGATTCCTGGTCAAGAATACACCCAGTTTTTCACGTGTCACAATTGAAGCCCGATAATCGCAGTGCCTTCCATCCCAGGGTTACAGACTGTCCTGCGCCCATAATTCCCGATTCAGGGCCTGAATATGAAGTCAAAGAAATTTGCGACTCCCGATATCACCGGGGTCGTCTTCAGTACCTAATTGATTGGAAGGGGTACTCGCCCGCTGATCGTACCTGGGAACCTGTATCTGCCGTCCGCGCTCCTCGGCTGATTAAAAGATTTCATACGAGACATCCAGGCAAGCCGGGAGGTGCCAACCCTAAGGGGGGGCATACTGTCACGGCTAATCGCGTTGCCCACAGTGCGATGCCTGACTTCGACATGGCGGGTGGCACGGACATGCCTGATTCCAACATGGCGGACCTTGCGGACCGCTACAGTGTGTGTGGCGGTCTAGTTGTTGCGCCCCATCATGCTTTGCGATGTCTCCGGGACGGAATGCCGACGGCTTATCAACCTGCTCGTCCCGAACGAGGACGCGTTGCTACTCTCCAAGGAGCTGGCGAACGCTACGTGAGTTCGTGTTAGGGAATCTCTTACTCCCTCTCTTCGGCCTTGCCTTTGTTAGCTTCCAATATTTACGACTGTGCTCCCTTTGATCTTTACAGACCTTTGTTTTTGAATTGTGTTTGTGGTTTAGGACGTCTCGGTGCCTTTCAGTCTCGTGAGTTATCCGCTACCCTTCATTGAAGAAGTTGTTTCCTGCCACCGCCTCCCTCCAGCTTGGTTCCCTAGTGGTAGGCACTTATTTAGCACGGCGCATTAAGAGGGGTTTTGGTCTCTTCACCTGTGGATTCTTAGTTTAATTCTTGTTTTATAACTCAGATCCACCACCTTTTGACTTCATTCCTTCTGGACATCGGTTACCTCTAATCTTTCAGAGGGTTTCTGGTCATTCTCGGTAAGAGTGCCTTCAGGTCTTATCCTTGATTACAGGGGGCTCCGAGTTTTCCTTTCGTTTGTGTGTTTACTATCCTTGTGACTTGCTCTGCTTTGTCTAGCGTGCCCAGTCTCTTGTTCCATCCCTGGTCATCTATTGTTCACATTTCAAGGCCGTGTTACCAACGGATCCTTTGGTAAGATTCCTGCTTCAGGGGTATCTATATAATGTCTAGGCAACTTTAAGACTAATCATTCTGTCTCTCTATCTTTCATCAGCCGGCCTGGCATTGTTGCTCTGGCCCCGATCTTCTAAAGACACGACCAGTCATCTCCGAAACTCCCGGGATAGCTTCACCTACGTCCACGGGACTTCTCAAGGAGTCTACGTTCTCTAGCAGCTCCACAGGGTTTTATTCCCCAAGAGGGTTTCCCTGGGAACCTTCCTCTGCCCTGGCCTTTGTGCCGGTTCACTGGGAGTTTCTCGGGGGGAATTCTATTTATCATCGAACCTCATCATCCCTGGTTCCATTTCCCAGGTGAGAGACCTTTTTGTTTCTATGTAATCCTCACACGGGCGCTCTCAGTAAAGTTTTGTTTGTTAGTCATAACACGCAGAAGAGATATCAAGTAGGATGAGGACAGAGGGAATGTTAGAATCGAGGTTGGCGAGCAGGTCATTGAGGTTGCACACCCATTCTAGGCCTTTCCCCCTCCATCCAGGTGTAACAAATCTATGTCTTACCAGATCCAAAATAGCCTCACGGCAGTCAGCCATACCTGGCATGTAGTCCAACTGTGTTTGTAAGATATACCTGGCATTGCTACTGTGTCCTCAATGTGATCTCCTCTCCAACTTGCCAGGCATCCCAAATCTAGGTGCTACTACATTCTCTGCTGAGTCCTCAGTCGGGGACTCTCTTCCACCTGCTATGTATCCCAAATCCAGGTATCAACGCTATTACATCTTTTGACAGCAATCCTAAGCCCCCACCCATTTCAGGCATACCCCAAGCTAAGTATTGCTGCTGTGTCACAGCTTGGGCAACCCAAATCCCCTGGTAGCTAAGGTATAGGTGCCTTTTGAGTAATCACTGTGTCTCCAACCCAATAGAAGAAAACCCAAGAGAAAGGAAACATCTTTATACTTAACCCATAACTCGCGACAGACCACCAACAAGAACAATGCACAAACACTGACGATGCTAAACGCTCCAGCAAGAATACAGGACCACTCTGGTAAAGACCAGAACAAGAGGGAAATAGACACCATCACTCCATATATCACAAAAACTCTAGGACAACTAAAGCAACTGCAACGAGATACAGAAGAGAAAACGGAGGAAGTCAGGAACTTAATAATAAACCTAGCAGATTTACTCAGTGATGAAACGGACCTTACTGAGCACACCTCACATCCTGAGAACAACAAGGAAACCCGCCAACAAGACCACCATAAGACGAAACCAAGAAGAAAGCAAAGCACTGTTAAAAAACCACACTGCAATCTAATCAATGCAAGATCAATGTCCAAACATACTACAGAAATCTACAATCTACTCTACGATGGTGGAATAGACATATTATTCGTCACAGTAACCTTGTTAGATGACAACTACAGAGTCACACTACACAGCTATCTACCCGACAACTTCAAATGCACACAGGTAAACAGAAAGGAAAATGAGGAGGACGACTTGCAATAGCCTACAAAGAACACCTGAAAATAAAAACAGACAACCTGCTGAACATGAAACTGTGAATCCCTCGTCCTTCACCTGACAGCTAACTCAAAAACAAACCACACATTCAAACTCATCTATAAACCACCGACCTATGACGCAACCTTTGTGGACACATTCATAGAAGCCATAGTATGTTATGTTATTAGATTTCTAAAGCGCACGTTCGCCGGAGACATCTTGGCGCTAATCACGAACCTAGCCATCAAACACGACCACCTGATAATCCTTTGGGATTTCAACATATGGTCTGAAGAAGAGAACGCAAACCCTCAAAAATCACTAATCAAGCAACTTGAGACACTGAAACTACGCCAGATGGTAAAAGGAGCAACACGCACAACAGGACACACTCTCGACGCAATCTTCGCCAACAAAAATCTGATCGCTTTTTTTTTCTATTCTTAATTTGCATTTAAAACAACAGCACCATGTGCCAACATAGAACCTTCTAATACTCCCCCCCTCTTCCCTGGCCCTTCCATCCATAACCACTATTCAGTTCTCACACATTACCAAATTGACAGGTCGGTGCATAGTATTACGTTGGGTTCCTTCTTTGTCTGTACTTTATAGGTGAGCAAAGTTCAAAAATGTTCCTGATCAGGCAATAGATAGTTCTTACGTATGCCTCCACTTGATATTGCTGTAGAGTTCTCCATGCCATGATCTACATCTATCAGTGGATCCCATCCGGTTGTCCCCATGGGGAAACATGCATTAATGTCCACCAGCCCACAAACCTAGCCTTCCTGGGTGCTGGCTTATGGTGCGGGGGGGGGGTCTATCTCCTCATTGATCGAGTGTCCCATTAGAAATTGTGTGTAGGCATCCCACATGTGCCTGTCCCCATACCGGTGAACCGTCATATCGCCCCATCTGTTTTCCATATCATTACAGTACAGAATATCTGCATTCCATTGTGCTATCTTTGGGCTATGTTTCCCACCCTATGCCATCTCCACCCTTCTTTTAGCCAGAATGAGGAGCAACCCCATTAGTTTCCTGGTGTGTTTAGGTACTAGTTTGGTGTAGCCTAGCAAGGCCATCACCGGGTCCGGGTCTATCTCCTGCCCAGCAATGCCACTAATCACCTCGAACACTTGCTCCCAGAACTGCCTAATGCCATTACATTCCCAGGCAATGTGAATAAAGTCTCTACCACCACTTTGCATCTGTTACATTTACCTGAGGCCTCTGGAAAAACTCTTTCAGTTGAGCTGGTGTGTAGTAATATTGGTGCAGGTATTTGAAGTGTATCAACTTGAGGTTCATGTTAATACCCGCTTTTCTAATCATCTCGCAGCAGTATCCCCACACATCTTCTGATACCTCTCTCCCCAGGGCCCGCTCCCACACCCTCCAGGGGGAAACTGCAGTCTCAGTCCTGGAGCCGAGGGCCACGGCATACAAACCAGGGGTCACCCGGTGTCCAAAGCCCCCCCTGGATCAGTTTGTCCAGTGTGTCCGCAATCCGGGGTTGTTCAGGAAAGGTGGGAAACAACCGATGCAGGGCCTCCCTAAGCCTATAGTACAGGAAAGTATCTAGTGCGGACAATGCCACCCTTTCTTTCATTAGATCTAGCGTTATGAATGTCCCGTTAGGGAATAACTCCCCAAAGTCCATCACCCCCAATCTTTTCATCAAGGACACAAAGCCCACCTCACTGGAAAGAGGGACCTCTGGAATGTGTGCAACCGGGAGGCTGGGCGAGTAGAGGACTTCCCCTTTGGATTTGTGTTCTATGCAACCCCATGCTCTACAGGTCAGATCTACCATGTTATGTATCTTATGCGCCCTACCCGGGGCTGTAAGGATAATGGATCTCAGCAGCACAGGTGCTGCTATTGCTCTTTTCACCTCTAAATGCCACCGGTCTCCCCGCAACCCATACCAATACAAGAGGAACCCATCCCATGCTACATTATAGTACGTCTAAAATTCAGGCAGTGCCAGGCCCCTTTCCCGTATAGATGCTGTTAATTTGTCCCAGGAGACCCGTGCCTGCTTGCCTGCCCATATGAATTGTATTACCGCCGATTTCAGTTCTCAAAAATATCCCCTGGACATTGTTATGGGCGCATTCAAAAAGATGTACAGAAATCTAGGGAGCAATGTCATCTTGGTCACAGATATCCTACCATATAAATTGAGAAGAAGGGATCTCCATCTGGCCATTGCCACTTTTGCTCGCTCCAGGGCCTTTACATAGTTGCTAGTATATACGACCCGCTGTCCCTCGCTATGGTTATCCCTAAGTATCGCATCTGGGTCATGTGCCACTGGAACCCCCACATGTTGTGAACATTTATTCAGTTTAGTGTCCTACAAGGTATCCATATTGGCCTATGCACATTCGCATCACACCACAATTCAATTATGGCCATGTTGCCAATTTGTTTTATCCGCCATCTTGGCTGCCATCTTGGCTGCATTAATAAGTTTCTTGTCCATTCTGCATTCCCACTCTGAAACGCGGTAAAAGACCGCTGTGTTAACTTTCTGACATTTACAAGACAGCAATGCACATTCTGCGGCGCATGTTGTTTGTCTTACACTGTAGAACCTTGAAGTGTTTGCAGAAGCATAGCTAATCTACAAGTTAGGTGCCCTCCTGTCTCAACCATGTTTTCTCCAACAAACTGTTAATTATAATAATGTGCTTCTGAAACGTGCTCCTTTAGAGAAACCCTATTCCCAAGCTTTGGAGCAGACTGATCATAGGCTCTAGGAGCAACATAGAAAAGCTGCACAGAGAATGTTACCTTGTACCGGAGAACACGATATGCCTCCATGCACTGCTTTGCCCTGCTCCCAGACAGTAAACTGTCTGCGGGAAGATGCGGAAAATACAAGTATGTTGTCATGGTAATACCATCTACGTGGAAAGGTTCTGAACCCTATGGTCCCTATCGCAGGGGGCTGGACAAGCATATCGTATGGTATTCCTAATTGTATATATGCTGCAACTTCTGGTGTCTCGGGGCTCTCTCCCATCGCAGTGTTTGTACGCATGCATCGTGGGGTGCTGAGTCCCAGTCATATGACTGTAATAAACGTTGTTCTTTGACCTCGTGACTGGCTATTTCCATTTCTTTGTAGTAAGCCTCAAATTTTGGTCTTTCAATGTCCTGAAATTGTCGCACCTTTTTTTTAGGAGAAATATGACCCATTTGCTGGTGTTCACTTTCAGCCCCGATAGGTCCCCCCGATAGGTCCCCAAACCGTTGAACCTCTCACATGACCAGGTCCAGGTTGATGCTGGGGTCACGTAAGAATAACATCATATCATCCGCGTATAGTGATATTGCTACCTGGTGGGTATGTAGTTGAATTCCTCGATGAATGCGCATTTCCCTTATCCACTCCGCTAGCAGTTCTATCGCCAAGGCAAACAGTAAAGGAGAGAGCGGGCACCCCTGACGTGTCCCCCTCTCGAGTGCTATTGACGATGTTACCTGCCCATTCACTCTCACCTTAGCTACTGGGCCTTCATATAACAATGACACCAGTGCAATGAACTGCTCCCCATGCCCATCCTGTGCATCACTGAGAACAGGAATGGCCATTCGACCAAGTTGAACACCTTAGTGGTGTCCAATAGGGCTGCTACTATGGAGTCATTATGTGGCACCGCTGCCATCAGCCCAAACATCCTCCTGAGCCCATATGATGTGTACCGCCCTGGGATGAAGCCTGCCTGATCCGCTTTAACCATAACTGACATTAAGCGTGACAATCGGGTCGCTAGAATTTTGCCCAGAATTTTATTGTGAAGGTTGATGAGTGTGATTTACCGGGCTTATCCGGTTTCAGCAAAACCACCACCGCTGCTTCACTAGGAGAGTCTGGCAATCGTCCCGCCACCACACTACGCTGAAATATCTGTAGCAGGTAAGGGGCAAGTTTATCGGCATAGTGCTTGTAAAATTCAGCCGTAACCCAGTCGGGCCTGGTGATTTCCCTGATGGCAGGGATCTAATTGCCCCTAAGACTTCCTCCAGCGTCAGTGGACGGCTTAGCCACTCCCTCTGCTCCTCCATGCACCAGTACAGTTCTACCTCATCTAAATTTGAGGCCATATCTGCCTGAGAGGCCAGATATTGGGTAGAGTACAGATGTTTATGAAACTTAAAAGAATTGTTGCACTAACTCCCGGTCCTCAAATCTGTCCACCCCGTGTTTGTCGGCTATCGCCGGCATCCTGCCCTTCAGATTGTCCATCCTGCTGGCTCTAGCTAGCGTTCAACCCGGGGCCTGTCCCTCCCCATATTGTCGAGGTGCCATATTGCCCAATAAGTACTTGACTTCCCTCTGTGCCAAATCCCAAAACCCCTAGAGCCACTGTAATAACTGCGCTCGCTCGGTGTCTGAGGGACTAGGGGCCGTCGATTGCTGTGCTCGTATATCATTTTCTTTATCGGCCAATTCCCTCCAAATTCTTTTTATAATCCCGGATTCTCTGGATATGCATTCTCCCCGAATCAAGCATTTGAACCCTTGCCACAGTGTCCCTACCGATTCCACTGACCCTCATTAATTTCGAAATATGTGTCAATAGCTGTTGCCAGCCCTTCCCATAAAACCACATCTGTAAACCCTTCACTTTTGAATCTCCAGGGGGGTCGCTCCCTTTCCCGATCAACCAGAATGATAGTCAGTAACACTGAGGTATAGTCAGAGAGCGTGCGGGCATGGATTTCTACCCCCTTCACCTGTCCCAGTATGGCTTGTGACACCAGGAGGAAATCTAATCGCGATACTGAGTTGTGGGGCGCGGAATGATGTGTGTACAGTCGCGCGTCCCGATTCCTCATCGTCCAAACATCTTTAATTTCCCACACTAAGAGCATGCCATGCAGCCTGCTCGTCCCTTTACTCCCAGGGAGTTGGGTCGCCCCAGTTCGATCCCGCACTGCATCCATCGTTGCATTAAAGTCGCCAGCCAAGATTATCTCCCCTACTGATATGCTCCCCAACTGTTTTTCTATCCAGTCTAATGACTCCGTTGTATCTTGGTTTGGACTGTAGTAATTACCCAAGGTGTAGGTTCTCCCTTGAATTACCCCCTGGACCACCAGCACTTTACCTTCTTGGTCCTTGATGACATTAGTTTGGCGGAATCCTACAGAGCTATTCATGAGTGTGCACACACCAATTGTGTATGAAGAGTATGACGAGTGGTATCTGTGGCAGCTCCAGCTTTTCCCAAATTTAGACTTCTGCTGTTAAGTGGGTCTCCT
The DNA here is from genome assembly GCF_040938575.1 of Ambystoma mexicanum. Lineage (NCBI taxonomy): Eukaryota > Metazoa > Chordata > Amphibia > Caudata > Ambystomatidae > Ambystoma > Ambystoma mexicanum. Next base: position 96,286,596 of record NC_090936.1, on the reverse strand, counting down.
GAAGGAAGGCGATCCCCACCTTATGACGTTGCATATACAACAGGACTTTCCGGATCTTGGAGGGGCAGTTAAGCCGCCTGACATTCCAGGTGATAAAACTAAGTGTTGCCATGGAAAGCTGGTATGAGATTTGCTATCCCCAAGGAGATTGCCATCCAGGGATCAAGCCCCCCCGACGTCTCCCTGAGCATATGAGATCCATATTTTGTTGCTCTTCCTTATTGCTACACTCGTGCCGGGTCCCCTCCCTCCGCCCACCCCCACTTTCTCCAATCCGCAAGTAGCATCGCGCTCCCCCTCCCGTCAAGAACTTCACCTTTCTTTGTGCTTGAACTACCGCCCTCCCTCCGCTGAATACCCCAACTCTTCAGCTTCCCCATCCCCCACCCTTATATACCAACCCTCCACCACACCTGCATAGAGAAGTGATTATCCTGTCCGCATCAGGTTCTGACCACATCGTACAGTAGTGTCATATTTGGTAAAGGATATGACCTCCTGAACTCATTTTCAGTCATTATCCCCCCTGCAACCGGGGGTTCCTTGGCTGCATTTCCAGAAAGGCAGTGGCCTGTTCCGGAGTATGAAAGAAGAGCGCTCGTCCTTCATGCTCAACTCGTAGTTTAGCTGGGAACATCATGGTGTATTTTATGCCTCTATCTCGCAGCTGCTTCTTAATGTTTAGAAATGTCCTCCTTGATGCCTGTACTTTATCCGAGAAATCCGGGAAGAACTTGATCATATCGCCTTATAGACGACTGTGCCCTTTTTACGGGCTTTGCGGAGAGCCACGACCCTATCCTGATAGTTCAGCAGACGTGCTATGATCGGGCGTGGTGGTGCTCCCGAGATTGTTTTCTTCCCACTCGGTATCCGGTGTGCCCTTTCAATTATACACACCGCAGAAAACACGACAGGTCCCATCGCCTCCCGCAGTATCTCCTCCACGAAGGGTTCCATGTTCCTCTGTTCAACTGATTCTGGGATGCTGATAATCCTGAGATGATTTCTTCTTGATCTGGATTCTAACTCCTCTTGTCTGTCTGTGAGTTGTTTCAGCGCCCTCTTCACTCCAGTCATCTCTCTGGTGATGGTTGCGGAAACATCTTCCACCCTCGACACTCTCCCTTCTGCTTCATCCAACCTTTTGCCAAGTTTGTTGAGACGGATCTGCATGTGGTCAACTTTACAAGTAAGGGAGTCTAGTTTCCCATCTAGGGACTGTATGCTTGTTTGCAGCTGGGTAATTAGTTTCCTGGTGTGTTTAGGTACTAGTTTGGTGTAGCCTAGCAAGGCCATCACCGGGTCCGGGTCTATCTCCTGCCCAGCAATGCCACTAATCACCTCGAACACTTGCTCCCAGAACTGCCTAATGCCATTACATTCCCAGGCAATGTGAAGAAAGTCTCTACCACCACTTTGCATCTGTTACATTTACCTGAGGCCTCTGGAAAAACTCTTTCAGTTGAGCTGGTGTGTAGTAATATTGGTGCAGGTATTTGAAGTGTATCAACTTGAGGTTCATGTTAATACCCGCTTTTCTAATCATCTCGCAGCAGTATCCCCACACATCTTCTGATACCTCTCTCCCCAGGGCCCGCTCCCACACCCTCCAGGGGGAAACTGCAGTCTCAGTGCTGGAGCCGAGGGCCACGGCATACAAACCAGGGGTCACCCGGTGTCCAAAGCCCCCCCTGGATCAGTTTGTCCAGTGTGTCCGCAATCCGGGGTTGTTCAGGAAAGGTGGGAAACAACCGATGCAGGGCCTCCCTAAGCCTATAGTACAGGAAAGTATCTAGTGCGGACAATGCCACCCTTTCTTTCATTAGATCTAGCGTTATGAATGTCCCGTTAGGGAATAACTCCCCAAAGTCCATCACCCCCAATCTTTTCATCAAGGACACAAAGCCCACCTCACTGGAAAGAGGGACCTCTGGAATGTGTGCAACCGGGAGGCTGGGCGAGTAGAGGACTTCCCCTTTGGATTTGTGTTCTATGCAACCCCATGCTCTACAGGTCAGATCTACCATGTTATGTATCTTATGCGCCCTACCCGGGGCTGTAAGGATAATGGATCTCAGCAGCACAGGTGCTGCTATTGCTCTTTTCACCTCTAAATGCCACCGGTCTCCCCGCAACCCATACCAATACAAGAGGAACCCATCCTATGCTACATTATAGTACGTCTAAAATTCAGGCAGTGCCAGGCCCCTTTCCCGTATAGATGCTGTTAATTTGTCCCAGGAGACCCGTGCCTGCTTGCCTGCCCATATGAATTGTATTACCGCCGATTTCAGTTCTCAAAAATATCCCCTGGACATTGTTATGGGCGCATTCAAAAAGATGTACAGAAATCTAGGGAGCAATGTCATCTTGGTCACAGATATCCTACCATATAAATTGAGAAGAAGGGATCTCCATCTGGCCATTGCCACTTTTGCTCGCTCCAGGGCCTTTACATAGTTGCTAGTATATACGACCCGCTGTCCCTCGCTATGGTTATCCCTAAGTATCGCATCTGGGTCATGTGCCACTGGAACCCCCACATGTTGTGAACATTTATTCAGTTTAGTGTCCTACAAGGTATCCATATTGGCCTATGCACATTCGCATCACACCACAATTCAATTATGGCCATGTTGCCAATTTGTTTTATCCGCCATCTTGGCTGCCATCTTGGCTGCATTAATAAGTTTCTTGTCCATTCTGCATTCCCACTCTGAAACGCGGTAAAAGACCGCTGTGTTAACTTTCTGACATTTACAAGACAGCAATGCACATTCTGCGGCGCATGTTGTTTGTCTTACACTGTAGAACCTTGAAGTGTTTGCAGAAGCATAGCTAATCTACAAGTTAGGTGCCCTCCTGTCTCAACCATGTTTTCTCCAACAAACTGTTAATTATAATAATGTGCTTCTGAAACGTGCTCCTTTAGAGAAACCCTATTCCCAAGCTTTGGAGCAGACTGATCATAGGCTCTAGGAGCAACATAGAAAAGCTGCACAGAGAATGTTACCTTGTACCGGAGAACACGATATGCCTCCATGCACTGCTTTGCCCTGCTCCCAGACAGTAAACTGTCTGCGGGAAGATGCGGAAAATACAAGTATGTTGTCATGGTAATACCATCTACGTGGAAAGGTTCTGAACCCTATGGTCCCTATCGCAGGGGGCTGGACAAGCATATCGTATGGTATTCCTAATTGTATATATGCTGCAACTTCTGGTGTCTCGGGGCTCTCTCCCATCGCAGTGTTTGTACGCATGCATCGTGGGGTGCTGAGTCCCAGTCATATGACTGTAATAAACGTTGTTCTTTGACCTCGTGACTGGCTATTTCCATTTCTTTGTAGTAAGCCTCAAATTTTGGTCTTTCAATGTCCTGAAATTGTCGCACCTTTTTTTTAGGAGAAATATGACCCATTTGCTGGTGTTCACTTTCAGCCCCGATAGGTCCCCCCGATAGGTCCCCAAACCGTTGAACCTCTCACATGACCAGGTCCAGGTTGATGCTGGGGTCACGTAAGAATAACATCATATCATCCGCGTATAGTGATATTGCTACCTGGTGGGTATGTAGTTGAATTCCTCGATGAATGCGCATTTCCCTTATCCACTCCGCTAGCAGTTCTATCGCCAAGGCAAACAGTAAAGGAGAGAGCGGGCACCCCTGACGTGTCCCCCTCTCGAGTGCTATTGACGATGTTACCTGCCCATTCACTCTCACCTTAGCTACTGGGCCTTCATATAACAATGACACCAGTGCAATGAACTGCTCCCCATGCCCATCCTGTGCATCACTGAGAACAGGAATGGCCATTCGACCAAGTTGAACACCTTAGTGGTGTCCAATAGGGCTGCTAATATGGAGTCATTATGTGGCACCGCTGCCATCAGCCCAAACATCCTCCTGAGCCCATATGATGTGTACTGCCCTGGGATGAAGCCTGCCTGATCCGCTTTAACCATAACTGACATTAAGCGTGACAATCGGGTCGCTAGAATTTTGCCCAGAATTTTATTGTGAAGGTTGATGAGTGTGATTTACCGGGCTTATCCGGTTTCAGCAAAACCACCACCGCTGCTTCACTAGGAGAGTCTGGCAATCGTCCCGCCACCACACTACGCTGAAATATCTGTAGCAGGTAAGGGGCAAGTTTATCGGCATAGTGCTTGTAAAATTCAGCCGTAACCCAGTCGGGCCTGGTGATTTCCCTGATGGCAGGGATCTAATTGCCCCTAAGACTTCCTCCAGCGTCAGTGGACGGCTTAGCCACTCCCTCTGCTCCTCCATGCACCAGTACAGTTCTACCTCATCTAAATTTGAGGCCATATCTGCCTGAGAGGCCAGATATTGGGTAGAGTACAGATGTTTATGAAACTTAAAAGAATTGTTGCACTAACTCCCGGTCCTCAAATCTGTCCACCCCGTGTTTGTCGGCTATCGCCGGCATCCTGCCCTTCAGATTGTCCATCCTGCTGGCTCTAGCTAGCGTTCAACCCGGGGCCTGTCCCTCCCCATATTGTCGAGGTGCCATATTGCCCAATAAGTACTTGACTTCCCTCTGTGCCAAATCCCAAAACCCCTAGAGCCGCTGTAATAACTGCGCTCGCTCGGTGTCTGAGGGACTAGGGGCCGTCGATTGCTGTGCTCGTATATCATTTTCTTTATCGGCCAATTCCCTCCAAATTCTTTTTATAATCCCGGATTCTCTGGATATGCATTCTCCCCGAATCAAGCATTTGAACCCTTGCCACAGTGTCCCTACCGATTCCACTGACCCTCATTAATTTCGAAATATGTGTCAATAGCTGTTGCCAGCCCTTCCCATAAAACCGCATCTGTAAACCCTTCACTTTTGAATCTCCAGGGGGGTCGCTCCCTTTCCCGATCAACCAGAATGATAGTCAGTAACACTGAGGTATAGTCAGAGAGCGTGCGGGCATGGATTTCTACCCCCTTCACCTGTCCCAGTATGGCTTGTGACACCAGGAGGAAATCTAATCGCGATACTGAGTTGTGGGGCGCGGAATGATGTGTGTACAGTCGCGCGTCCCGATTCCTCATCGTCCAAACATCTTTAATTTCCCACACTAAGAGCATGCCATGCAGCCTGCTCGTCCCTTTACTCCCAGGGAGTTGGGTCGCCCCAGTTCGATCCCGCACTGCATCCATCGTTGCATTAAAGTCGCCAGCCAAGATTATCTCCCCTACTGATATGCTCCCCAACTGTTTTTCTATCCAGTCTAATGACTCCGTTGTATCTTGGTTTGGACTGTAGTAATTACCCAAGGTGTAGGTTCTCCCTTGAATTACCCCCTGGACCACCAGCACTTTACCTTCTTGGTCCTTGATGACATTAGTTTGGCGGAATCCTACAGAGCTATTCATGAGTGTGCACACACCAATTGTGTATGAAGAGTATGACGAGTGGTATCTGTGGCAGCTCCAGCTTTTCCCAAATTTAGACTTCTGCTGTTAAGTGGGTCTCCTGAAGGAAGGCGATCCCCACCTTATGACGTTGCATATACAACAGGACTTTCCGGATCTTGGAGGGGCAGTTAAGCCGCCCGACATTCCAGGTGATAAAACTAAGTGTTGCCATGGAAAGCTGGTATGAGATTTGCTATCCCCAAGGAGATTGCCATCCAGGGATCAAGCCCCCCCGACGTCTCCCTGAGCATATGAGATCCATATTTTGTTGCTCTTCCTTATTGCTACACTCGTGCCGGGTCCCCTCCCTCCGCCCACCCCCACTTTCTCCAATCCGCAAGTAGCATCGCGCTCCCCCTCCCGTCAAGAACTTCACCTTTCTTTGTGCTTGAACTACCGCCCTCCCTCCGCTGAATACCCCAACTCTTCAGCTTCCCCATCCCCCACCCTTATATACCAACCCTCCACCACACCTGCATAGAGAAGTGATTATCCTGTCCGCATCAGGTTCTGACCACATCGTACAGTAGTGTCATATTTGGTAAAGGATATGACCTCCTGAACTCATTTTCAGTCATTATCCCCCCTGCAACCGGGGGTTCCTTGGCTGCATTTCCAGAAAGGCAGTGGCCTGTTCCGGAGTATGAAAGAAGAGCGCTCGTCCTTCATGCTCAACTCGTAGTTTAGCTGGGAACATCATGGTGTATTTTATGCCTCTATCTCGCAGCTGCTTCTTAATGTTTAGAAATGTCCTCCTTGATGCCTGTACTTTATCCGAGAAATCCGGGAAGAACTTGATCATATCGCCTTATAGACGACTGTGCCCTTTTTACGGGCTTTGCGGAGAGCCACGACCCTATCCTGATAGTTCAGCAGACGTGCTATGATCGGGCGTGGTGGTGCTCCCGAGATTGTTTTCTTCCCACTCGGTATCCGGTGTGCCCTTTCAATTATACACACCGCAGAAAACACGACAGGTCCCATCGCCTCCCGCAGTATCTCCTCCACGAAGGGTTCCATGTTCCTCTGTTCAACTGATTCTGGGATGCTGATAATCCTGAGATGATTTCTTCTTGATCTGGATTCTAACTCCTCTTGTCTGTCTGTGAGTTGTTTCAGCGCCCTCTTCACTCCAGTCATCTCTCTGGTGATGGTTGCGGAAACATCTTCCACCCTCGACACTCTCCCTTCTGCTTCATCCAACCTTTTGCCAAGTTTGTTGAGACGGATCTGCATGTGGTCAACTTTACAAGTAAGGGAGTCTAGTTTCCCATCTAGGGACTGTATGCTTGTTTGCAGCTGGGTAAACATGTCCTTAATATCCTGAAATGCTACTGCCTGGTCCCAGGGCAGTGCCTGTGGGCATGCTTCCGTGGATTCTTCCACTGTAGTGCTGGTTTTTGCTTGTGAGGGTGTGTCGAAGTGCAGTTTTGATTGCTGTTTGCCCCCTTTGCTGGATTTGGCCATTGCCACAGATCTGGGATGGGGCAGTCCAGGTGCACAATGCCTGCAGATGTTCTGAACTGACCGCAGGGGGTAATGGTTGTTGTCTCCTTGCTCTCTCCTTGGGAAGGATATGGCAACGGGCCAGCAGCGACAGTCATAATGGCGCCATCTGTGCGAGGCGCCACTGTGATCAACAAGCGCCACAACCGCTCCTGCGCCGTCACCTTGATAGATCTTCCACAGCAACACTCTCAATGTGGACTAGTGGAGTTGATCTCGACCAGGCCGACCCTGAAGTGACAACCCTGCATTCGCTAGCACTGACCAGTGGTATGGGCGACTGTGGGGTGATCAGGCAGCTCTCCTCACCCCAACCCCAGTTACTGCTTGATACCTTTATGTTCCAGATTCCTACGTGCCGGGTGTGCCGCTCCGCACTCTCCGCCCAGCTCTCAGAGGTGCCTCACACAGTTCTTGCTGTTCCCAGAGGTCGCACCTTATGGACAGTATAACCTAACCCAGTGTCTGCTGTTATTGAGGCCACAGGCTCTATAAGAGAGAGATCTGATCATGGCAAGCCATGCTACGAGGGTCCCTGCTCCGTTCTGTGGCACCCTCTTTGTCCTCCGTGTCCCTGGGGCCTACTCACTAATTCCTGCCATGAGCGAGTAGCAGAAGCCACCACCGCTTTGTAGGCAACGCACAGCTGGCTTCAGATTTATTTCCCCTGCTCACATTGTTTTGGGTGCTAGCAGAAATCCGGGCCTCCTCTGTGCACTAACCTCCTTTTCAGCGGGGGCATGGGTCGCGTGATTCGGTGCTGGGCGAGGTTGCTAGCCAGGCGTTGATTATTTGTGCCCGCTCCCCTTCCAACATGCTCCCCCAACAACACCCTGTATCATCAGGTGCGCCTTGGGCGAGTGGTTGATTCCCTCTGCAGTCTATATCCCATGCTACTTATCGTCACCTTGGAGGCAGCACCACCCCGCCTTCAGGCCGATTCAGTGTCCCATAATGGATGCGCTGTATTTAGTGGCAGGATGGCCAGCCCCACAAAGAGGGGTGTTGAGGGGACTGCCCCAATGCGGCAGAGGCACTCTGGTCCCAAGTTGTTCTCTCTTCTGCCACAGTCCCCCTCTGTGCTTCTGCGTGTTGCGCCGTGGGGTCACCTGCCTGGCACTCCGATTCGGCGCGGTCCAGACATCCGGAGCACCTCCACTCTCCCCGTTCACAGTTTGCAGTGCGGTTTCTCCCACCTTCCAAGGGACTGTAACCCTGCTTTTTTTCGGGGTTGAGGAGTGCCGCCTGCCCAGCTGCGCTGTCTGCTCCTGTGACTCTGCATCTCTTTGTGGGCTCTGGACACTGGCCCTGTTCCAGGTCGGTCTCAGATGTTTCCTGTTCCTTCCACTCAGTCGGGATCGGGTGAAGTGAGGGTGTGCCTCTTGGTGTACGCCGCCCCGTAGCGGTCTACCCTGCAGCTCCACCCTGGTCCTGTGTTAAGGCAGAAGGCACTCAGGCTTGCGCCTGAGGTGGCTCCTCCTCCCCCTCTAATCCTCCTCAGCTCGTCGGGAGGTCTCTGCGCCTCCGTCGTTCGTAGGTTCTCCCTCACCGATTTTCATCGGGATTGCATTCTGCTGTAGCAGCTGCTCCTCTCCTCACTTCGCTGCTCTATAAGAGAGATTTATGGCAGGAAAAACCACTGGATTGCATTCCAGATCTTTTCAGGTGTGTTGGAGCTCACGGGCCCATGGCCATCTTGGTTGTGTTCTCTTGCGTCCCCCAAAAATCTGATCTCTACTGAGCCACCAATATAAATACTATAGAGCGACCACCTCATCATACCATTTGTGATCCAACTACCAGCTAAAGCACCCAAACAGCCCCAAAAGCTCCCTGCGATCTGGAAAAGGAATAACATCAAAAGGAGTAACTTAAAATAAAAACTGAAATACTCGAAACCATCAACCGCAAGCCTGGATGGAACCGACCTAGACGAAAGAGCAGACCTAATCCAGAAATGGATCGCTGAAACAGTAGATAGCATCTCCCTGGAAAAACCCTTGATCCCCATCACAAAAGAAAGCAGTGGTAAGACAGTTCACCCCCCACCTCTGTACAATGAAGAAATAAAAACAGAAACTTGATCTAGAATAGAGGAAAAACTACGACCAGACAAAAAGAATAAACTCTCAAAAACGAATCCAAGTATACAAAAAGGAAATTTCCAAATCCAAAAAGAAATACTACGACAACCGAATCAAAATAGCCACCAACACCTAAAAAGAACTATTCAACCTTATAAATGAGATGAGAAAACTGTCTTCTTTGTAGTTCAATGTTTCGTGGAGAAAGGGGTGTGTCTCCTATAACACCACCCGGCTGGCTCAGGGGCCAAACAGGCTAGCACCGGGGGCTACTGCCCAAGCCAAGGTAGACCGCGAGGATGATTCCAAGTGTTCATTTGTGGGTACCAAATCCAGGGGAAAAATAGTCCGGGAGTGATTCTACCAGACAGTAGCCAGGAAGGAACAAAACGATAAGTTGTACTCGCAGAATCTGCTCAGCTGAAGAGGGCAACAGCCATGCAGCCAGGAGGGCGACGAAGCGGAGGAGCACAGTCCAAGAAAACGGCATGCTGCAAGAGACAGCGCATTCAGGAAGCACAGGAAAGTAGGCGGAAACAGCCAGGAAGCACAGCTAATGTGAGCGGCAACGGCTCACAAGGGAAGCAAAGCCAGCAGACACAAGGAGAGGCGGCTGCACAACCCGGGGGCGGTGCAACCAGGAAGGAACGGAAGGATAGAACAAAAGGTAGCGCTGAGCAAGGCTGACCAGAACCGAGCGTTGAGACTCGCCGACACATGGACTGAGCGGCGCTTATCTGATGATGCCGTAACCAAGCCCAAGCGTCTAGACCGCAACATTACCGTAGGCGGCGGCCATGTTGGAAGTAAAGATGGACGCCGCAGTGCGACGTCGGACTTTCCAAGCAGTCCAAAAGGGGCAGAGACGTTGAATCATGACAAAACCCACCTCGATGCAACAACACAACGGTACTGTCACAAAAACTAGGCAACGACCTTACAGACCACTTCATAAATAAAATCAATGACATACATTGGAACACAAAAAGCAGACCAATCAACCAGACTGTGCACCATGCCCCACCTACCACGGAACCAGAGAATAACCTGCAAAGCTTCAAAGAAATATCCGTAGAAAGATTCATCAAGCTGGTGAAACTTAGCAATAATGCAGGCTCACCAATGGACCCCTGCCCACCAGACATCTATAAAGAAATCCTTACACAAGGCTCGCCATTGGAATGCCACAGAAACCTCTTCAACCAATCGCTCTCAACAGGGAGAGTACAGCAGTCATTCAAATATGTGTACATCAAACCACTCCATAAGGATACTAAGGGCAAAGTGGAAGACCTCTCTAACTACAGACCCATATCAAACATTCCCTATCCGGCAAAAGTGCTATAAACCTATGTCTACGAACAAACATTGGAACACGTAGAAACACAACAACTATTGGACCAGGCACAAGTCGACATCAGATCTATGAGAGGGACAGACAGCACTTCTCTCTATCTGGGATGACTTAAAGACCAACGCAGATTCAAACGCAAACTCTGCACTGATACTACGTGACCTTTCCACAGCGTTCGACACAGTCAGCCACAACATCCTAATGAAAAGACTGGAAGAAATTGGGATCACCAACACAGCGCTACTCTGCATTAAATCATTCCTATCTGAAAGAACAGAAACAGTATGGATAAAACCATTAAAATCCGCGCCACGGGACACCACCTGTGGAGTACCGCAAGGATCCTTCCTATCCCCACTCCTCTTCAAGTGGAGCTTTGACCCTTTAATCAAGCTCATCAAAAGGCATGGCCTCACCTGCTACAACTACGCAGATGACACCGAAATCATTTACAAAATCCAAGATATACAAGAGGAGAACACAAAGTTAGTAGACTATCTGAAAGAACTCTAAGACTGGATGAACACAAACAGCCTCAACCTCAACCCAGACAAGACATACATCATGATCATATCCAAAAACCAGGAAAGCAACCAATACATCCCATGGCCAACAGAACTAGGAACAGTGCCCACACCATCAAAAATAGTCAGAAATATTGGAATCATAATGGACAACAAGCTAACACTAGAACCGCAAGTAAACACAATAATCAAGAAAGGATTAGGACAGTTTGACCGCATGTAAAAGTTCACGTGGTCAAAAAGTCCTAAAAATGCTACCACCAAAGGTTCGAACGCCAAAAGTTTGAACCTTTGGTGGTAGCATTATAGGTAAGTATATAAAAAAAAAGACTGCAGGGGCTGCGGGGGTGTCCCCCGCAACACCCCGCTCACTATACTGTGTGGTATAGTGAGCGGGGGTTGCGGGGGAAATCCCTGCAGCCCCCGTAGTATGTAAGTGTGTTCGCATGAGAAAGGTGCAAACTTTTGGTAGTTCGCACCTTTCTCATGCGAACGATTTGCCCACGGTAATTTCAGCCCCGGGCAAATCACTCGGATTCATCAAGAAATGCTTCTTCGACCTACACACGATCAAAAAGATCCTATCATTCCTCTCCTTTACGCACAAAACACTAGCCATCATCTCCCTCATCATGTCCAGGATAGACTACGCCAACAGCCTATATGATGGATTATCTACTGAAGAAACTACAACGTATACAGAACGCAGCATTCAGACTCACATGCAAAACAATGTGCATAACGCATAGAGCAATCCATGGCCAAGACGCAGAATTCCACAGAAGAAAATCACTATTTACCAGCTGACCAGAACGCTCAGATACAGTAACAACATCCGCCTGGAACCTAAACCGTACATAAGGAAAAATGTTGGTGGATCAGCATTCTCTTGCCTAGCCGCTAACATTTGGAACAACCTACCTAGAGAAATACAAAACATAAAGGACCACCTAAAATTCAGATAACTCCTAAAAACCTGGCTCTTAAACTCAGAACCGGATGAAAACGAATGAGCAACACTCACACCCCTCAGAATGAATACTCACTCCAACTTTGATTACCACTATCATTCCACCTCCTTTGTATCATCCTCTTCACTTCCTGGTACAAGCAGCCATCATCCTGACAAGCCTCTATCCACACCTCCTCCTGTAGTGACACCTCCAACGTAAAAATAACCTTAACCCCTTCATCTGTCTGGGTATCAAACTCATCATTCTCCACAAGTGGACACCTGGACAATGCATCAGCCATTACATTATCCTTCCCATAGACATGCTCCACCACAAATTCCAAAACTTGCAACCTAGTAATTCCTTTAGAAATCCTTATAGACACTCCGTCCAACCCTTTTCTGTTAATAAATTAGACACCAAAGGTTTGTGGTCGGTGCACACAGTTAACTCCCTGCCATACAAATACACTCTAAATTTGGTTATGGTACACAAAACCGCCAGCACCTTTCCACTTCCTTAAGTGCCCTTGAAGCATATGCTATGGTGTGTAGCCCAGCACCATCCTCCTGCATGAGCACACCACCCAGACCAAATTCTGAGGCGTTGCTGTACACAATTGTGCGCGCATTTTCCCTGTATCCTTATAACACTGGTGACTTACTGATGTCTTTCTTTATTCTCACAAAATTCTTCTTCACACTTCTGATACCACTCAAATCTCAATCTTTTTCTCGTGAGCTTCCTCATATTTACAGTTTTGCTGGCCAGTCCTTTAACAAACTTCGCATAATACTCAATCATACCCAGAAAGGATGAAATCTCTGCCTTGTTTTCTGATGATGACATCTCCAATATTGCCTTGACCGTACTCACTTTGGAGTGAACTCCCTCTCCTGATTTGCCATAGCCAAAGTAATCTACTTGTGCCCTACCAAACCTAAATGTTTCCAAGGTTAGAGAAACACCAGCACTTTCCAATCTCTTCAGAATGTGCTTATGTCTGACATCATGCTCTTCCCCATCTTCCCCCATACCAATATGTCATCCCGGTAGAATTGTACGCCACTCACACCACCTAATATATTGTGCTTAACACGCTGAAAGACACTGGCAGCCGATATCAGACCAAACAGCATCCTGACACATTTGAACAGACCAACATGCGTGATAAAGGTAAAGACATCATGAAAGTCAGGATGCATTTGAATCTGATAAGAAGATTTGAGGTCCAACAATATTCCTTAGAACCATTCACATCTAATCATTTCATCAATTCTTGGTAAGGGAAACCTTTCTGTAACAATATTTTTGTTCACTTGTCTAAGATCTATACATAGTAATATTGAACCATTGGGTTTCTTCACAATCACGATCGGGCTCACCCATTCTGAAGCTTCTGACCAATCAATTAAGCCCTCTTTGAGCATCCTTTCAATCTCCACTTAAACCTCCTTCCTGCATGCCAGGAGAACTGACCCGAGCTTGGCAGCAAATGGGGCAGAAGATTTTTTAAGCTTGATTTTATGATTCAAACCTTTCAAACACCCTACACCACTCCTAAACACATTGGGAGCCCATTTGGCTACTTCATTGTCATCATTCATTTTGGATTCATTTGCAGTTCCCCCACTGGGTTCTGTCACTACCATATTGCATCCATTATGCACCTGTTCCTTCCCATTGGGGTCCAGTTTCATTCCAAGAGCAGCCTGGCAAGACAGTGGGCCTCATTACGAATGTGGCGGAAAGGCAACAACGGTGCCGGTGGTGCTATCAGTGCCGCTGTTACCTGTCCCCCACATTACAGTTTTGCTTGCCGGTGCCGGACTGCACGCTACCGCCAAACTCGTAATGAGGCCCAGTAAATCCCCCCTTACACTCGTCACATATCTTACTGATAGTTGTTCTGCCTTTGAATATCAATTTTGCATCTAACTCTCCAATTATCATTATGGGATTCTCACTATATGCATTTTCCCTCACTTTCGCTTCCTTTAACACACTTGTTTAATCTCTCCTCCCACGACTTCTTATTGATCAAAGTGTCATCTGCACCGCTGTCAACAAGCATTTCAATCGCGACACCATTGACCACAAAGTTTTGGGTTTCTTCATCTTAATTTTATGAATAGCATCAACACCCTCTTCAATGGTTCCTACATTGCACCCCAAAACCTACAGCACTTAGATAAATGTCCCTTTCTACCACAGCGTCTACATTCTACTCTCTGTCTCTGGCCAAATGTTCATTGCAGCGACATCTATAACAGCCCCTAAAAGATCTGGAGCCTCGACGACTACCAGCCAAATCTCTGCTGTTGCTTTAGAATCCTCTTCCTCTTAATTTCCAGTCTGCATCTTTCACTCTTCCTCTGCTTCTCCAGTCACTCTCCTTTTCCTTGGTATAGTACTCTCCTTTGCCATACAGTTTGCTGGGTGGCTTATCCTTCCTCACTGTGCTGGTTTCAGTCTGTTCACGGGCCTTTCTCGAAATGCCCACACATGCTGTGCTCTTTATAGCCAACTCTTTAATGCATGTTGTTATGTGTTCTATATTCTTTGTTATTTCCACTGCCCTGTCCAGATCTGGATCCTTTTCCTTCCATAGTTCTTCACGCACCTTATCCCCAGCACATTTGATCATCAGTTGATCTCTCCATTTTTCCTCTTGACAACATGGTTTGAATTGAAACTTAACAGCCAATCCTCTCAATGCAGTAAGAAACTCAATGGCCTCTCCCTTTCTCTGCTACCTTGCAGCAAAACGGTATCTTGCAAGGATCTTGTTCTCCTTGACTTCATAATGCTTATCCAGTTTCAATATATTCAGTTTAAAGGAGCTCAAGACCAAACCCTCTTCGACCGTTGGTTCAGGGAGCCTCTTCAGCACCTCCTGACCCGCATGACCAGACAATGATATAGGAGCGCATCTTTCCTTTCCATTGAATAATCTGGTCCATAGACAGCAAGGACTCATTTTTAAAAATCTTCTTTCCATTCCTTCCATCTGACAATTGGTTCCTGGCAACTTTGAGGCAAGAAAAATGCTGGTCCAGGTATATTTTCCATGTAAAATTGCCCTTTTCTGGTTAGCAATGTTAATCAAATAAATATCTCCTCAAAAGGATTAATGTTTCCTCAGAACATTTACCTCTTCTTTTTTTGTTGAAGAATAAATGTTAATTAACCAAATCAAATTTTGGGGTTCCTCTTGAGTATTAATGTTTAATTGTTAATATCGCCACTACTTTTCTTTTGAACTCAGTGGGCCTTCATTGACACGAGTAGGAGTATGCACAAATCAATGCGGGTCACCATTTCATCGTGTACAAATGCCAGGCTATAGAAACGGCTGACAATCAAAATGGTTCCCACATCGAGGAACGTAGTAACGTCCTTTACTCTACAGCGCTCATGCAATCATGCTGATGACAGGATCCTCAGGGTCGCTATGAGTCCCTGTCAACCGACCCGCACTGAACTCGCGCAACAAAAGAGGTCATCTATTTTGTGAGACAATTCACAAAATGCCCCTGAGCTGGGATCTCCATACATGAGCTGCGTTCCGCACTATAATTCCCATAATATGCCAGCAGCGAGGCAATGTTTTCTGCACAGGACACGATTTGCCTGTGCAGGGCAGTGCTGACAATGGGCGAGGGTAGGTACCTCCAGTATCATGACGCCACGCCTCACCTGACCAATGCTCCCGTTGTGAACTCCGAACGCTCCCTATTGGCAGCACTTCGGGATCGTTAGTTTGTTTTCATCAAGACCCCAAGAGTTACGGTGTGGGTCCAGAATGCTACTGCCTTACTTCTCTGCAGCCCTGGCAGTAGCACAAATCATCGCTTATATGACTCCATCACATCCCAAGGTAAGTGAACATTATTTATTAAGTTCAAAACATAAGGGCTGCAGCCTCACTCTCCTTGAACAGCTCTCAACTGACTGCAGTTCTAACCATAACATTATTTTCATCACACGGTTCTTAGATGTCACAAGCTACTCTGTGTTCCATAAGAATACAATGAGCCCCATATGTGCTGTGAGGCTTTCATCATAAACAATGTACACTATGGAGATGAACTATTTACACTACATAACAGATACCATGTCTCCCCAAAGACGTCTTCTCTCCACTCCCAAGTGCCCTCCACCCAGGTGATCCTCCCTCACATATCTACTCTCAGGGTTGGGATCTAAAAGCGATGTCCTTTTCCTGGCCAACTGAGGAGAGGTTAAAGGGTGTTGGACCTAGATATTTCACAGGGAAAGCAAGATAGAAAGTCGACATTGCCCTGATCTTGACCCTTTTGGTGTTCCATTGTGAAACCATATAGCTAAAGGTCCAAGAACCACATCATGTCTCTTGGATTGGACTCTTTCTTTGAATGATCCACAAGAACAAAGAATGGTCAGTGTTTTATGAAAACTTGCAACCTAGTAGGTAATATTTGAGATAGAGTATGTCCCATTTGATTGCCAGGGACTCAAGTTCAATAATGGAGTAGTTTTTCTCCCTGGGAAACAACTTCCTACGGGTGTATAATATTGGGTGTACCAGTCCGTCATGATTTTGAGACAGAACTGCTCCCAGTCCCATTAAAGAAACATCTGTCCGTAAAATGATCTCTTTGGCGAAATCATCTACTTTTAAAATGGGACTCTTGCACACGGTCTGGTTTAGTGTGGTGTAATAAATCTAATCTTCCTAATCCCGCTTGTATTTTGGGGCTCAGCAATTTTCAGTTTATCTGCGAGTCTTGTGGTTTTACTTGAAAACTTTGGGATACATCTGCGGTAGTAGCTGATCAACTCCAAGAAGGCTCTGAGATTTTTCTTTTTTTCGGTGTGGGGGTATCCAGGACAGCCATAACTTTGTCCTGCTGGGGCTGTACAGTGCCATTACCCACATAAAATCCCAAGAATTTGACCGCGGACTGGGCTAGTATACACTTTCTATGGTTAGCGGTTAAGCCTGCTTTTCTCAACACTCGCATGACTGTATTAAGGTGATATAAGTGATCTTCCCAAATTTTACTGTGTATCACAATATCGTCTATGTAGGCCCCGCAGAAGTTAGAGTAAGGTTGTACAGTTGTATCCATTAATATCTGAATTGTTGTGGGAGCTCCATGTAGACTGAATGGCAATACTTTAAATTGGAACAGACCTATTGGTGTAGCAAAGGTAGTTTTCTCTTTGTCAGGTCCGAACAACAGAACCTGCCAATAGCCTTTTGTGAGGTCTATAGTGGAGTGATAGACAGCATTACCCAGCCGGTCAATAAGATCATCAATATGTGGCATTGGGTAAGCGTCAAAGGCAGAGATGGCATTCACAAGTCAATACAGAACCTCCAACTCCCATCAGGTTTTGCCACCAACAGGATAGGAGAGGACCAGGGGCTAGTAGATGGTTCTATAATATTAGCCTCAAACATCTGCTTGATGTCCTGGACAATGGTTTCTTTTCTGGACTCAGGTAATTGGTATGGTTTTAAATGCACCATTTGCCTTTGGGAGTGCGAATGTGATGATAAATACCCTTCACTCTTCCTGGCTACTCTATAAATACATCAGTAAATTGCCTTATGAGATCATACAGATCTTGCTTTTGGTTGTTACCAAGTTCATTTGGAATTAGGGTTATGTTATTAGAATCTTCCGGTAACAAACTGTCATGACCTACAGAACGCGCCCCTTTTGGACTTCCTGGCCCTTGTCTCAATGGGGCTTACACTCCCTGGTACTTCCAACATGGCCGGCCAGCGTGAAACACCTTCCTCGCTCTACACGTTGGACGTAGCGTGTTCTATTAATAGACCACACCCCCCACGGCTCTGCGCGTCTCAATGCTATTGCGAAGTAGCGACCAGACGTGTGCTCCGTAGCTCGCGGTATTGTTTCCCTGATTCTGTCCCTACTAACTCCATTCCTAGTCCCTCTCCTTTCCTTCTTACTTCCTGGACTCGTTTGCTGTGTAGTGCACTTTCTTAATTTACCGGATTCCTGGATCTTTGCATCCCAGAACTTTGAACGCATGCTGGAGTCGGAAGAGACTTGTGCAGCCTTATTCAAGACCCGATCCGTCCGCAAGAAGGCATCGACCAAGAAATCCAGCAAAGATCGGACTCAGGTGAGAAGGGGGGAACTCCTTGACAGTTTGAGACGCCACCCGACCGAACTCGATATGGACATGGAAGCGGCCGTTCAGGACCTGATGCGTGGCATGCAAAAACTATCAACCGAGGTACAGAATCTCAAGGCGGAAAACGCCGCTCTCAAACAATTGGTTCTATCTCGTGATTCTGCCACAAAAGAAAGTGTGTTGCTGGGCGGCATAGTTGACAAATACGATGGGTCGGCAAAAACCATTCGTGGATTCCTGGATTCATGTTTGGTCCACTTTACTTTTAAGCCCTACTACTTTTCGACTCCCAGGGCTAAAGTGGGTTTCATAATTTCTCACCTTTGAGGAAATGCATTAACCTGGGCTACGCCCCTCGTTAATTCCGGCGATGCTCTCCTAGATGACTATGATGGGTTCATACAGGCCCTTAAAACCATGTTTGATCGCCCAGAGCAGGTCTATAGTGCCCAGGAACGCCTGTTAAGACTTTCAGCAGGGATCCCAGGATATGCTCACCTTTGTAACCCAATTCAAGCAATTAGCCAAGGAAGCTGATTGGTCCCCTGAGGCGAGTTTTACCCTCTTCAGGAGAGGACTAAATGAGGAGATTAAGGATGAGTTGGCCAGAGTGGCTCGCCCAAACTCATTCCAGGCACTAATGGACCTTGCCATGCAAATAGACTTTCGAATCCAGGAAAGGAAGGCTGAGAAGAAGAAATCCAGAGGAAATCCTCCGAAAGTGTCCTTTGAGAGTACCACCAAGACGGACACAAACCCAGCCTCAGTCACTGAACCAGAACCCATGCAGATAGGAGCCTTCCGTGGACCTATATCCCTTCAAGAAAGGATGAGAAGGATTCATACGGGGTTGTGCATGTATTGTGCCTCAGATAAACACTTGGTTAGGGAGTGTCCTCTAGCCCCTGCTCGGTGTTCGGGAAACGCCAGATCCCGATCCTAGATGGAGCAGAGCTTCGGGAGAGAGATGTTTGCTCCACATCAATTCCATCCTTGAACTCTCCTGGAGAAAACAAATTGGTGATACTGCAGGCCTTCCTATCGCCCTCAAAGAATAAGACCTATTCCATTTTGGCCTTGGTAGACTGCAGAGTTATGGGAATTTTCATTGATCAAGATTGGGTTGTTAGTCATCATATTCCATACGAGACAAGAAGCACCATGCAGCCGGTGGAAGCAATCGACGGAAGACCCCTCACTTTAGGGCCCATAAGGCTGCAGACTAAAGAGATCCAGCTTTCTATAAACCATCACCAAGAGCGGATTAGATTCGACATCATTAAGTCAGCTCATTACCCCATGGTATTGGGTATGCCCTGGTTACAGAAGCACAATCCGTACATCAATTGGACAGCAGGATCACTATTCCTAGGCTCAGAGTTTTGTATGTCTCACTGTCTATTCCTGGATCCCTCCTTGACACCCCCTAAAGAACCACCAAGAGACGAAGCAAACACCACTCATGGTTTCCAATATCATACAAGTCCCTGAGGCCTATCAGGGATATGCTAATGTATTTTCAACTGCCATAGTCCAGGCCTTACCCCCTCACAGACCTGAAGACTGCGCCATAGATACAGATCCCTCAGCAATGATTCCCTTCGGCAGAATGTTCATCCTTTCCGAACCTGAGAAAAAGACCCTCCGAGAATACCTGGATACCAACCTTGAAAATGGCACCATAAGACCTTCAAAATCTCCAGCAGGTGTTTTGTTGTTCTTTGTTCCCAAGAAGGACACCAAGGAACTCAGACCTTGCCTGGACTATCGTGGCTTAAATCAATGCACCCTCAAAGACCGGTACCCATTGCCCTTGATCTCGGATATCCTGGAAGCTGTGAGAGGCGCCGTAATATTCACGAAGTTGGATCTCCGGGGTGCCTACCATTTGATCCGTGTCTGGGAAGGAGACAAATGGAAAACAGCCTTTAGAACACCCTTTGGTCACTATGAACATCTAGTCATGCCCTTTGGGCTAGCTAATGCCCCCGCAGTTTTTCAACGTTTCATGGATAGGGTGTTCTCTGACATGTTATTCTTTTTTGTCATTGTCTATCTGGATGACATATTGATCTTTTCCAAGGACCTTCTAAAGCATGAAGAACATGTAAAGGCAGTATTACAACGACTCAGTGAACACAAACTTTTAGCCAAACCCAAAAAATGCTTGTTTCACGTTACTTGTGTTCACTACCTAGGATTCATCCTTAGCCCAGAAGGAATTGGGATGGACCCTTCAAAGGTAAAGGCCATACTGGCATGGCCCGCTCCCACGTCCGTGAAACAAGTTCAATCCTTCCTGTGGCTTGCCAATTTCTACCGGAAGTTCATATCCACCTTTTCCGAGATCGTTCAGCCGATCGTTGCTCTCTTGAAGAAAGACACCCCCTTTATCTGGTCTACACCACAAGATAAGACATTCCAACGTTTAAAGGCAGAGTTCACGCAAGCCCCCATCTTAGCCCAACCCAACATAAATCGACCATTCCTAGTGGAAACGGATGCCTCTAACTACGCCATAGGAGCGGTGTTGAAGCAGGAATTTGAGGATAAACTCAAACACCCCATTGCTTACCTTTCACAAACCCTGACTCCCAGTGAGACACACTACTCCGTCCTGGAAAAGGAACTGTTAGCCATCCGCCAAGCCTTCCCTGAATGGCAACATCTGCTTCTGGGTGCTAGACATCCAGTTCAGGTCCGCACGGACCATCGGAATCTTCAAATTCTACAGTCATTGGAGTGTAGGAACAGTCGTCAGGCGCGTTGGGCCTACTTCTTTGCCCAGTAACAGTTCCACATCACTCATGTTCCCGGATCACAAAACCTGATTGCTGACGCCTTATCTCGACGTCCTGACTATGTAACTACTGAAGATAGGGCCTACACTAAGATGTTTCCCCACACGATCTTTGTAGCTCAAGCAGTCAATCTCCTGGAAGAACTTCGAGTGCAAACCCAATCCTCTGATCTGTGGAAGGATATTTCAAAGAAGAATCAATGGAATCTAAGAGTCAAGGAAGGATATTTATTCAAGGACAATGCACTGGTAATTCCCACACAGAAATTACAACAAAGAATAATAAACCTCTGTCATGATACCCTTCACTCCGGACATCGTGGCATAACCAACAACCTCCGCCTCATACAAAGACAGTTTTGGTGGCCTGGAATGAAGATCGACGTACAGCAGTACATCCAAGCTTGTGCTATCTGTAGTCAAAATAAACATGATAACAAGAGACCGGCGGGTCTTCTACTGCAACCTACACTGCCAACAAGGCCATGGGAATTCATTGCTACAGACTTCATTGTGCAATTACCACCTTCCCGAGGATACACGACCATCATGGTTACCATTGACTTGTTCACTCATATGGCTCATTTTACACCCCTGTGTAAGCTACCATCCTCGTCCGAACTTGCTGGAATCTTTCTGGAACACATATTCCGTCTGCATAGACTTCCTTCCAAGATCATATCTGATCGAGGACCTCAATACGTCTCACAATTCTGGAAACATCTCTGTCACATTTTGGGAATCCAACACGCCCTCTCATCAGGTTATCATCCCCAAACCATCGGGGCCACAGAACGTGCTAATCAGACCCTGGAACAGTATCTTTGATGTTTCGCCACCAAGGTTCAGGATGACTGGTCGCTCCCGATACCCGTGGCTGAATTTGCCTACAACAATTCCGATCATTCAGCACTTAAGACCAGTCCCTTTTATTGTAGCCAAGGTTTCCATCCATTGGTTCTACCCTCTGTTCTCCCTCATCCCACACTGGTACCTACTGTCGACTCCTGGATCGAAACCCTCATCAACGTACACCAGGAGGCCAAAGAAAACTTAGAGAAGGCCAGAACACATACTAAGAGGTATGCAGATTCCAAAAGAAGACCAGGTCCTTCTTATGCAATTGGTGATCATGTCTGGTTGTCCTCGAAATTACTACCCCGACATCTGCGGCCAAACAAATTGGCCCCTCGGTACTACGGTCCATTTCCCATCAAGGAAATTATAAATCCAGTCTCATACCGGATCAAACTACCAGACTCCTGGAAGAAAATTCACCCAGTTTTTCACACATCCTTATTAAAACCCTACATCCAATCCTCCCGGAAATCATGCAGACCCCCTCCTCTGCTGGTCGACAACCAACTGGAATATGAAGTGTCCCAAATATGCGACTCCAGGTATAAACGGTGTCAGCTTCAATACCTGGTTGAATGGAAGGGATATCCTCCTAGTGAAAGAACCTGGGAACCACTTTCTAATCTCAAGACCCCTCGACTGCTCAGAAAATGTCACCTCATACACCCGGGCAAACCTGGAGGAACAGGTCTTCGGAGGAGGCATGCTGTCATGACCTACATAACGCGCCCCTTTTGGACTTCCTGATCCTTGTCTCAACGGGGTTTACACTCCCTGGTACTTCCAACATGGCTGGCCAGCGTGAAACACCTTCCTCGCTCTACACGTTGGACGTAGCGTGTTCTATTAATAGACCACGCCCCCCGCGGCTCCACGCTTCTCAATGCTATTGCGAAGTAGCGACCAGACGTGTGCTCCGTAGCTCGCGGTATTGTTTCCCTGATTCTGTCCCTTCTAACTCCATTCCTAGTCCCTCTCCTTTCCTTCTTACTTCCTGGACTTGTTTGCTGTTGTCACCCGCAGGCGTTCCGACTGGTGGTTTCTTCCACGCTGGGCTTTGGGACACAGGTACGGAAGGTACTAGTCCCTCCTTTGTGTCCGTTACTTTTTCCTCCTTGTAGCGCGGGGCCGCTGGGAGTATATCTACTCTCCCGGCCCAGCGGTCCCTGCGTTGCAACTTTCCTTTGGAAGCTCTCGCTCTTCCGGGTTTCTTCGCTCCTGCCTTCGCGCTGTCCAGGCTCCAGGCTCCAGCCGCTCGCGCCCTTCCGCGAGGGTTTTTTCTACTTCTCTTCCCTCCAGTTTTCTCTGCTGCCGCCGTGCCTCGGCGGTTTCTGTTTTCTCTTTTCGTGCGGCCCCATCCCCGCGGATAGGCGCCGCCCCTTTTTCCCTGTGCTTTTCTTTTCTTTTCTCTCTCCGCTACTTGCCTGGCGCTTTTCTCCTTTGTTTACCTCTCTCCTCTCCTACGGTCCTGAACCCCCTTGCAGGCCTTGGCTGGTGGGTGTTCCGGCTCACACGACAGGATTCCTCTGTTCCACTGCTGTGTTACCTTCAAGTACACCTACGGATCCAGTCTACTATCTACCTCCTACCCATCTGAAAGTCTACTTTCCGGCTGGAACCACGTCTTCCGGCTACAGACCAGAGGAGTCCAAGGGTTTTTTCCCCATTCGGGGTTTTTTCCCCTATTTCGGCTTGGTTCCGGAAGGGAGGTCCTCGGACAGCTGTTCTCTCCAGCGGTCACGGTGGCCTCCCTCCGTGACAAGCAAGCTCATCGGAAAAAGGAGAAGGATTATCTACTCCGACGGCGTCTGCAGGACCCCGGCAGCGATTCCAGCGGTTCAGGTGAGGAGAGTTCGACAGAAGGGGGAGAAAAGGGAGACCAGGCACTTAAACTGTCACAGTTTGCAACGCCAAAGAAAGACGCCATGTCAGCCGAAGGGCAAGTGCAAGAACTTTGGAAGGCAATTCAAGCTATGTCTCAGGAACTTCAGGGAGTCAAAGCTGAGAACGCCCTCCTTAGACAAATGGTATCCGCCCGGGAACCTCCTCCTCCAGAATTACCGCCTACAACACTATCCTCGGGAAAATTTGATGGTGCCCCCAAGAAAGTGAAGGAATTCTTAGAGGCGTGTACCGTCTACTTTACTTTCCGACCCCGCACTTTCTCTACAGACCAAGCGAAGGTCGGCTTCCTAATCTCGAACATGACAGGCAACGCTCTGACCTGGGCCACTCCCCTAGTCACAAGCAACAATGCCATTCTCCAAGATTATGCAGCATTCCAAAGTTCTCTGAGACAGACTTTCGAACGCCCAGAGTTGTCATTTACTGCTTCGGAAGAGTTGTTGGATGTGAAGCAAGGTTCTTTGGATGTCCTGTCGTATATCTCTGCTTTCAAAACAGTAGCCTCTGGCGCAGGCTGGCCAGAACCGGCACAGTATGCCATTTTCAGGAGGGGTCTGAAAGAGGAGATTAAGGATGAGTTAGCCAGATCTACTCGCTCACCTACTTTCTCGGACCTGCTAACTGCGGCACTACATATCGAGTATCGTCTACAGGAAAGGAAGATGGAAAGACGCAAACAACGAGGCTCAGGATTCCTCCCGGATTCTCGGGCATACTCTCCCCCCAGTCGTTCTCCCGCTGCCACTTCAGAGGAACCGATGCAGATTGGCTTCACAAGAGCACCGCTGACAGCTGCCGAAAGACGGCGAAGAAGAGAAAAAGGACTTTGCGCTTACTGTGGGTCGGATCAACACTTTCTAAAGGACTGCACAGAACTGCCTAACAAGAGGCAGGGAAACGAGCACCCTCGGCATCAATAGGGACTAGTGTCCGGGGGTTTCCAGTTCTGTCTACTCGTCCCTATGTTTCTCTAACTGTTTCTTCTTCCAACTCCAAGGAAGATTCCAGACTCATGGTAGTTTCAGCTATCATCATGATAGAAGGCGAGAAGGTGGAGACTCTCGCGTTATTGGACTGCGGAGCAGCAGGAAACTTCGTTGATACCCTATGGGCCGATAAGGTCGGTCTACGCAGGATACCCCGGAAGGAAGATCAGAAGATAGAAGGAGTTGACGGCTCTCCACTATCATCCGGACTCATCACCCATACCACTGAAGAGCTATCCTTAACAGTTTTTCAGCACTCAGAAGTGATAAGGTTCGACATCATTCGGGCTGCACATTTTCCAATTATTTTGGGGATCACATGGCTTCGTAGACACAATCCTCAAATCAATTGGACTAATAACCAGCTGAGTTTCTGTTCTACATACTGCACCGAACATTGTCTTTCACCGAAGAGTCAGAAGGCCCCTCAATCTATTACGGCTCACACCTCCAACTGTGTGGGGGTTTTTGCACTACCCAGTTTTTGTTTGAAATACTCCGAAGTATTCCAAGAAAGCCTTCACTCCAAACTACCACCCCACCGGCCCGAGGACTGTACCATAGATCTGGAACCCAATGCACTAGTTCCCTTCGGCAGAATGTTCTCTCTAACACTTACAGAGAAGCTTGTGTTACGTAACTATTTGGACACTAATATGGCTAATGGGCTGATTCAGCCTTCGAAATCCCCTGCAGGGGCTCCCTTATTTTTCATCAAGAAAAGGGATTCCACTGAACTTAGACCCTGTATAGACTACAGAGGCCTAAATAAGGTAACTATCCGAGATCGCTATCCCATGCCATTGATCTCCGATATCATCGAGGCTGTACAAGGAGCCAGAATTTTTACCAAACTCGACCTCAGAAACGCATACCATCTGCTCAGAATCTCCAAGGGTGACGAATGGAAGACGGCATTCCGCACTCCATTCGGCCTGTACGAGTATAAGGTAATGCCATTTGGACTGGTTAACGCTCCTGCAGTGTTCCAAAGATTTATGGACAGAATGTTTTCCGACATGCTTTCCACTTCTGTCATCATCTATTTGGATGATATCTTGGTCTACTCCTCAAACTTACAGGAACACATCGTCCATGTCACTCAAGTTCTTGAACGTCTACAGAAAAACGAGCTATTGGTTAAAGCCGAGAAGTGCAAATTTGCGGTACCTTCTGTGCAGTATCTGGGTTACAAGTTATCAGAAGAGGGAATAGACATGGATCAAAGGAAGGTGCAGGCCATTCTTGAATGGCCAGCCCCCACTTCTGTCCGAGAGGTGCAGAGGTTCCTGGGACTCTCCAACTATTACCGAAGGTTCATACCCAACTTCTCGGAAGTGGTGTACCCCATCACTCGCCTACTCAAGAAAGAGGCCTTGCCGTTCCGCTGGTCAACCGATACCGAGAACAGTTTCAAGTTGCTCAAACATCTCTTCTGCTCAGCTCCGATACTCCGACACCCGGACCAAACACAGCCCTTCATCCTGGAGACCGATGCCTCTGCAATTGCCATCGGAGCGGTACTACTTCAGGCTGTCGGTGGAGTGGAACATCCGGTAGCTTACTTATCTAAGACACTCTCACCCAGTCAATTGAATTATTCTGTCCTAGAGAAGGAGCTGTTGGCAATGAAATTGGCTTGTGACGAATGGTGCCATCTGCTCATGGGGGCCCGACATCCCTTCCTTATCAGGACTGACCACAAGAACCTGAAAGCCCTCCAGGAAATGGAGTGTTCTAATTCCAGGCAAGCACGTTGGGCCTATCTTTTCTCGCAATATGATTACCAGATTTCTTACATTCCTGGGTCACTAAACCGTCTGGCAGACGCCCTATCCCTCAAGGACTCCAGCAAGGAAAGGGCTTTGTTATCCGCTGAACCTATGTTTCCTCGCAACCCGATATTGGCCCTCGTTAGCTCTTTCCTACAAGAGGTTAAAGCCGTTGTGGTTCAGGAACTTCCCCAATTACCGCTACACTCCGACTCTCATTACCAGAAGAAGGACGGCTGGCTATTCTTCAAGAAACAACTGTATGTTCCGGAAGGCATGCTGCGAAAGAAGATTCTGGATTGGTGTCACACTTCTCGCCTTGCAGGTCACCGTGGGGTCACCGTGGGGGAATCAACACCCTGGAGCTCATCTCGAGGAATTTTTCTTGGCCCACTGTGAGAAGAGATACCCTAAACTTTGTGAAGACCTGTCCTACTTGTGCTCGGTCTAAATATCCTACAGGGAAACCGTTGGGATTACTCACTCAAGTTGAGATGCCTACTCGCCCCTGGGGGTTGGTTTCTACGGATTTCATTGTAGACCTACCGGTATCCGAATCCTGTACCTGCATCATGGTCACGGTGGATGCGTTCTCCAGGATGGCACATTTCTCTCCTCTTTCTGGTGTTCCTACAGCCACCAGGATGGCTGAGGTGTTTGCACGAGATATTTTCAGACTTCACGGTTTACCTGACAAGATCATCTCTGATCGGGGTAGTCAGTACACCTCGAGATTCTGGACAGCCCTATGTACCCGATTGGGGATTGAGAGAGCACTCTCTTCGGGATTCCATCCCCAATCCAACGGGATGACGGAACGTCTGAACGCTACTCTCGAACTATATCTGAGATGTTACGTCACTCAGCATCAAGACAATTGGGTTTCTCTACTGCCTACTGCAGAATTCTCGTATAACAATACCAGACACACTGCCATTGGTCTCTCGCCATTCTTTTGTACTTATGGGGTCCACCCTAAGTCCATTCTTCCCGAGGTTCCAAATTTCACCAACTCCCCAGCGGCCGAAGAAGTATTGGGTCAGATCAAAGATGCCCATGCCACGGCATTGCGGAGCCTAGAGAACAGCAGGAGACGATCGAAGATCGGAGCAGATAAACACCGCAAAGAATGTCCAGACTGGAAGCCAGGCGACAAGGTGTGGTTGTCCACTCGGTTTTTACCCAGATGGACAAGGCCCTCTAAACTCTCCCCTCGCTTTCTGGGTCCCTTTCCCATTCTTCTCAGGATCAATCCTGTGGCTTACCGTCTTCGGCTGCCTCCTTCTCTAAATCGCATTCACCCTGTATTTCATTCGTCTCTTCTAAAACCTTTCTATTCCGACTCTCATCACAGACCAGTGGTCAGACACATTCCCTCTCAGACACCCAATCAAGCAGAATTTGAGGTCTCCAACATTAGAGACTCTAGGTTCTACCGAGGAAGGTTGGAATACCTTTTGTCCTGGAAGGGTTACCCGGAGTCGGAGGACTCTTGGGAACCTGCTTCTCAGGTGCATGCTCCTCGCTTGCTTGCCAGGTTCCACCGCCTGCATCCGGGGAAACCTGGTGTGGTGCGGACTGGAAGGGGGCATACTGTCACCCGCAGGCGTTCCGACTGGCGGTTTCTTCCACGCTGGGCTTTGGGACACAGGTACGGAAGGTACTAGTCCCTCCTTTGTGTCCGTTACTTTTTCCTCCTTGTAGCGCGGGGCCGCTGGGAGTATATCTACTCTCCCGGCCCAGCGGTCCCTGCGTTGCAACTTTCCTTTGGAAGCTCTAGCTCTTCCGGGTTTCTTCGCTCCTGCCTTCGCGCTGTCCAGGCTCCAGCCGCTCGCGCCCTTCCGAAGAGACTCGTGTAGCCTTATTCAAGACCCGATCCGTCCACAAGAAGGCATCGACCAAGAAATCCAGCAAAGATCGGACTCAGGTGAGAAGGGGGGAACTCCTTGACACAAACAGGACAAAATGGTGGCATTATACTCTGATGGATTTTCCATTCACTCTTTTAAATGGTTAATGTGGTAAACCTGGGTTTTCATGCGGGGATCAGTTTGGGAAATGTTGTAGTTACAAGGTCCTGTTTGTTCTGTTCTAACACTTCATATGGTCCATGCCACTTATATATCAGTTTGTTTTCAGAAGTAGGTAACAATACTAATACCTTTTGGGCTACGGAAAAAGATCTTAACAAAACGCTTCTGTCATAGGAGGCTTTCTGTTGTTCTTGTGCCTTGGCCATAAGGGTTTGTACCAAAGACCTAACTACCGTCATGTGTTCTTTAAGTCGGCTTGCAGTTTGCGATAGTGGTTTTGGGGCTTCTTCTCTTTCTTCCCAGGTTTCTCTCAACACATCTAGGACATCCCGGGGCTCTCGTCCATAGAGTAATTCATACAAGGAGAATACGGTAGAAGCCTGGGTGTCTTCCTAACTGCAAATAAAGCCCATTGATTCATTGGATCACAATTTCTACCATCCTGTTCCACCAACTTCCGCAATATGGTCTTCAGTGTCTTGTTAAATCTTTCTACATGGCCATCTGTCTGTGGGTCAGATACTAAGTCTTTAAAGTAGTAATATGCAATAGTTGTTTACTTCCCCCATGGGTTTGTTCATAAATGTAGAGCCTTGATCTGTCAGTGTTTCCTTTGGAAACCCCACTCATGAAAAGAAAGGGAGTAGAAGTTTCAAGATTTGCAGTGTGGTATTGGCTCTCCGGGGAAAGGCTTCTGGATATCATATGGCATAATCATTGATTACCAAAATGTACTTGTTCCCTAGCTTTAATGTTTCTAAGGGTCCCACAATGTCCATGCCTATTTGTAAGAATGGAATTTCAATGATGGATAATGGATTTAAGGGAACTTGGGGTGGTATATGAGTACTAGCCTTTTGGAAAATTTCACAGAACTGGACGAAGTTTTTAAAATCAGCATGCATTCCTGGTCAGTAAAACACATTGATGATTTGGGCTTGCGTCTTCATCTGTTCTACATGCCATCCGGTTAGGTGGGAGTGAGCTATTTCCAGGACCAGTTGCTTATGACTTTTAGGGACAACTAGTTGGGTTTTAACTAAGCCCTCTGAAGTGGTGTCTCCCCTGTACATAAGCCCACTTTATCATGATCCTCTTGTTCAGATGTAACTTGTAAAAAGGCTTCAGCTAACAATGGGTTGTTCCTTTGGGCAAAGGCTAGGTCAGGAAGAGTTTCAGCTTCTTCTCTGATCTTTCCGGGTTCGTGGTCTTGAGGGGCGTCAGATGTATTATCCGCCACCCCAAAGCCTTGAGTCCCTCAACCTGTCTCCTTCATCCCAGCCTCTTCTCTGACCCTAGGGAATATGACTTTCTTGAGCACCCCTTGGACAATTTTATCTCGTTGGTGGATTTGGAAGGGATCCTTTCCATGATTCTGTAATAGCACTTTAATATCACCTCTAAAGTCGGAATCTATAAGCCCAGCTAACACATCAATTCAGCCGGTCTAATGTAAGTATCAGGGGGTGGAATTAGAATCAAATCAGTGGATATCAACTGTCTGTAAAATAATCTGTTTGGCAAAATCCTCTACTTTTAAAATGGGACTCTTGCACACGGTCTGTTTTAGTGTGGTGTAACAAATCTCATGTTCCTAATCCCACCTGATCTTTTGAGGCTCTGCCTTTTTCAGATTATCTGTGAGTCTTGTGTTTTTACTTGAAAACCTTGGGATACATCGGCGGTAGTAGCTGATCAATCCCAAGAAGGCTCGGAGATCTTTTTTTGTTTTTGGTGTGGGGGTATCCAGGACAGCCGTAACTTTGTCCTGCTGGGGCTGTACAGTGCCATTACCCACATAAAATCCCAAATACTTGACCGCGGACTGAGCTAGTTTACATTTTCTTGGGTTAGCGGTTAAGCCTGCCTTTCTCAACACTTGCTTGCCTGTATTAAGGTGATATAAGTGATCTTCCCAAGTTTTACTGTCTATCAGACAATACTCTATATAGGCCCTGCAGAAGTCAGAGTAAGGGTGTAGAATTGTATCCATTAATCTCTGAAATGTTGCAGGAGCTCCATGTAGACTGAATGGCAATACTTTAAATTGAAACAGACCTTTTCCTGGCCACCTGAGGAGAGGACAAAGGGGGAGAAAAGTGAGGCGTCCCCAGGCTCCACACATAAATCAGATTAAGGCCAGCCAAATGTCCATTAGAATTGGGAGCACATGTTCAAAACACCCTCTTCCAGTGGCTTGGTCAAAAAGCTCTACTGGAGGTATTAGAAATATTGGCACTTTAACAATTCACCAATGCTTTGATCCCTTACTTTAAAAGAGCGATCTTTCTACAATAAACAAAGTCCACTTTTAAAACGGCCATAGAAACCGCTCAGGCCCACTCAGAAGCCGTAAAACAACTAAGGGCTCTGCATAAGGGAGAAAATACCCACAAGGAAGAGAAACATAGTGGAACGCTTACATGATTCCTTGTGGGTGCGCCTGGATGCTGCGCTGAGTGCCCAGAAACCCTTACCACCCATGGCACGTACCGCTTTCTAAAATGGTACACTGCTGTGTTTAGGGTATTAGGGGTTGGGTTTGTAGGGTGATGCCCTGGGGGTTGATTATTCTTCTATCTTCGTAGGACTCCCTAAAAAAAAAGGTGATAGCACTCTAGTGAACTGACTTTCCCCTTGCCCTTCCCTTATGCTGGCTAGAGGGGTCGGCTGGTTATGCTGGAGACTGTAGATCGCGCCTGTTACCAGTTACGTCACTGGCTGCACACCCTGGCTGCAATTGCGTCCTTGAAGTTTCTCCAATTGTCTCTCCTTTTATTTCTTGAAGCTCTGCATTGCTGCCTTTGCTTTGCTGCTTTAATGTCTTTTCTTTCCCTGCTTTTATCTTGCTGCTGCAATGTCCTTCTCTTGCTGCATTAATGTGTTTTTTCCCCTGCTTTTATCTTGCTGCTACAATGTCTTTCTCTTGCTGAATCAATGTGTTTTCTTTCCCTGCTTTTATGTTGCTGATGCAATGTCTTTCTCTTGCTGCTTTAATGTATTTCCCCTTGTGCTGCTTTTCTCTTGCAGCTTTGGTGTCTTTCTTTTCCCCGTGTGCTGCTTTTATCTTGCTGCTTTAATGTTTTCTTGCTTTACACGTTCAATCTTCATGCTTTATTGGCTTTTGCATTTTGTTTTAAGGTTTTCTGGTGCTTTGGCTTTGCTGCTGCACTGTCGATGTGTTGTTACAATGATAGCTGTCTTACTAGCAGGTATTCTATCGGCATCCGATTTTGTATTAACAGGTCTCAGAATAGGGGTGTTCCAACATGCAAACAGCTGATTTTCGCAGCGCTAGGAAAATACAGCTGAGCGGATCGTAGTTAAGAGGGCACTACGAAACTTACTTTCACAGAGTTTGTGGTGCAAACAAGTGAAGCGCTGCTCGTATTTACATGAATTCTCTCTCTTTTAAATGCAGAGGACAAGGACCGGATAATGGAATCAGAGGCCTTCGTAGATAAGAGAGTGAGTATTAGGAAGCAGGAGCACGGTTAATGTCTAGCTGTCGGGCCGACAGAATAACGCGAAGCAGAGGCCTGGTTGGTGCTGCCAGGTTGGAAGACAACAATAAGCTGTATGCCCTTTCAAAACAAACCCAAAACAAGCTGACTCCCAACCAGGTCAGAAGGGTCGACAGAATAACGGAAGCAGGGGCGTGGACAGTGCTGCCAGGTCAGAAAGCAACAATTTGGCAATAAGCCCCGAGACTGCGGCCCATTACTGCATAAGGTAATGCCCATAGTAACAAAGACCTCAGGGAATTACTTTATGCAGTAATATCCCACAGTTGAGTAGCTTATTGCCATTAGTACCCCAGCCCATTAGAGAGGGGTACTAGTGGTTTTTTTTCCCGGCTGCCGGAAGCAATGCGTTTCGCGGCTGGAAAAAAAAAGTAAATGCCGGCCACGGACAGAAAACATAGTCTGTTTTCTCTTTCCATGGTGGCCATAGTAAACAAAGAAAATGGCTACCATGGAAGGGGAGAAGGAATTACTCATAGACCCTTCTCCCTTTCCATGGTGGCCATCGAAGTAAAATGAAAAAATAAATAAACAAAAAAATGCCCACCATAGAACTCAGAGAAGGGACTAAACATAGTGCCTTCTCCCTTTTAATGGAGGCCATTCTGGAATG
Organism: Ambystoma mexicanum; assembly: GCF_040938575.1. Lineage (NCBI taxonomy): Eukaryota > Metazoa > Chordata > Amphibia > Caudata > Ambystomatidae > Ambystoma > Ambystoma mexicanum. Next base: position 96,254,094 of record NC_090936.1, on the reverse strand, counting down.
AAAATGCTGTCAGGACTGGAGCAAGCTGCGCGCCGTTGCGTGCTTGGGATTACAGTGTAGTAAGGCTCGGAATGTAGCCACAGGTAAGTCCTTCTCTTTTTTTCCACGCCGGGTACTAATAAGCTGTATGCCCTTCCAAAACAAGCCCAAAACAAGCCGAATCCCATCCAAATAAGCAGAAAAAACAAACAATGTGGATAGGTCTCGAAAGTAAGAAACATAGCACAACAGGCGAGGATCAGACCGAACTCCCTTTTGGAGAGACCTAGACTCAACAACTAACTTCAATGAATACTATGACAAAATGTCACAATAACAACGAAATACACACAATAAGCAATTGGCAATATGCTGTTCATGCAACACACGAGGCCACTCACACTTATTCCACAAAGAGCATGCAGACCTGAACCAAGCCAGCATAATATGCCTTCAGGAGACCTGGCTCATAGAGCCTCCAACCAGCGAAGGTTACTTCACACAGACGAATCCTGCATCTGCAAAGAAGGCAGGTAGACCATCCACCGGTCTCCTTACCTTGATCAAACAAGATATGCTGTTTGAAGTTATAGAATATTCAAATATAGGTTGTAGCGCTCAAAACACTATACTTAAAAAGCAAAAGACACTCTTGCAAGAACAAATTACATCTCATCCTAACTCCCCAACAAACTATCTAAACATCACCAATATTTATTGGAATCCAAGAAAACAAGAGGATGAACAAATAATAGACTCAGTTCTCTCTGTAGTTGACATCAACAGACAGAAATACGAAGGCATAGAACATATTATATGCAGCGACTTCAATTTCCATCTATTCGATAAGAAAGGGAACAAGCTAGAAGAACATCATCTCGAACCCCGAGCCAGGAGATGGTCAACAGAAATAAGCAACAGGAATTTCGACCGTCTGGATGCAGTAAACAGAGACACGTCTATTCCCACTCCATCTTGGTCATGTGGAAATAAGAAATCAATAATTGATTACTTTTATGTCACAAAAGGAATCTCAGCATCTATTAAGGACATGGAAAACATACCCAGTAATTTTAGCGACCACTACATCCTGAAGCGTTCATGGGAACTAAATGTTCCCGCTCCAAGGAGGATAACCATCCCACCTATCACGGTGAACTCCAGACTGAATCGCTTCAAAATATCTCAACATAAATTAAAAAACCTGACGGAAACATTCAAGAACGCTGATTTAAAAGACAACAACAAAATAAACTATGGATGGCTTCTTAATCAATTTAAATGAACGCTGGTCCCAAAAGACCTTCCAACATCCTGTCCACAAACACCCTTAGAATAAATCAATCGCCGTGAAAAAAAAAGAAATGAGAATCGCTGTGAAAAGAGCTAAATACGAACCAATTCTGATTAAAAAAACAAAAATACATATTGCAAAACAAAAATATAAAAATTGGTTAAAAAACGCGAAAACGATCGAAGAACAAGAAAATGCGGAAAATATGATGTCCATCCCCAAAAACAACAACACCCGGCACGCCTGTGGGACTTGTTAAAACCAAACACATTCATAAAGTAAGCCATGATAGTTGATGTCCCGGAGTCTGCATGGATTACTTATTTCACAGAACTATATATAGAAAGAACATCTTCCATGGGAAAAAGGCTGCCCCCTAATGAAATGACATGGAAAGTGTCATATGAGATTAAAGACCTGGAAAACTTGGTCCAGAAACTTAATTAATCACGGGCCCCTGGCCCTGACGACCTATCAAATGCAACACTAAAAAAAGAATCTTAAAATCTGGGCTGACTTTTATGGTGCAATTACAGACCTAATCAACTGCACTAAAAGAATACCAGCATCATGGCAATTGGCAACAATAATTCCCATATATAAACACGGTTCAACTAAAGATCCAATGAATTATCACCCTCTGGCTTTATTGGACCCGTTAGGGAAATTATTCGCAAACCACCTATTAACAAAATTAAACGCCTGGTCGAAAATGACAAATCATCAAGCAGTTCGTCAAACCGGATTTGTTTGAAGAATTGGCACAGGCACAAATTTGCTAATCTTGAACTTATTGAAACATGAAGCTGATAAGTCAAAGACACAAACATACGTTGCATACATAGAATTAAGCCTTGCCTTCGATAAAATCAATAGAGACCTGCTATGGGCTAACTTGGAGCTATGGGGTTGTCCTAATGACATACTTGAGCCGATAAAGCTCCTGTACTCAAACAACAAAATACAGGTGAGAATGTCCTCAGACAGGATTGTAACCAACAAAATAAAAACATGGCACGGGCTAAAACAAGGTTGTCCACTTGCCGCTGCACTATTTAATCTGTTTACATCTGATTATGAGGAAAGCATCTATACACCCAACATAAACCCTCCGAAACTTAACACCAAAGCTGTGCCATGTTTAATATATGCTGACGACATCATATTACTAGCAAAAAATGCCTCCAGGTCTACAAATTGCATTAAACGAAACACTTGAATATATGGATCATAATGAGCTCTCAATAAACATTAAAAAAATGAAAGTCATGACGTTAATCCGGAAAACACAAAGGAAACAGAAACCTCCTGTATTCTATCTCCAAAAACAAAAACTGGAACAAGTCCCAACATACAAATATCTGGGAATCTGGATCAATAAATCCATGAGCGAAATTCCTTGGGTACGCCACTTGAAATCAAAAGCCAAATCTCTGGCCAGACAGGGTCTAACGATCCTCTGAAAATTTGGCAAATTTTCAATCAAGCCAGCTCTAGCTTTCTACAAGCAAAAAGTAACAGCCATATTTTCCTATGGAGGAGAATCCATGATCTATATGGATCAATCAATCTGGACACAACTGGAGGCCATCTATTGGCGGAAAACTCTATCTCTCCCACAATCTACACCTATGTCACGAATACACTATGAGCTAGGTCTCCAGTCCTTACAGTCGATGATTACATGGAAAATATTGGATACATACAGAAAATTGAATAACGAGGATAACATACAGACACTAAGCATACTGAGAGCATCACAATTGACGCCCAACAACACAGCATTGACAAAATGGAGAGAAACGGTAGAGAACATATGCTCAGAAAAGAGCATCTCTCTCGAAATGCTGATAAAAAGGCCCCAGCATGCCAAAAAGCTACTAGCAAGACTAGATTGGATCGAGACTGAAAGTAAGAAAGATTAATATAAACTAAATCTAAAATGTGATGGAGAAACCAGAGCAATAAATCAACTACCCCATTATCTCAATTTATTTCCCGACAGCCAAATCCACGACACATTTTTAAGATTTAGGCTGAATATCCTTCCCACTCGACAAATTCTGGAAAAATGGAACCAACATGAACACACTAGTACTGACTGCAGATTTTGTAATTCCAGCGAAGAAACTATTCGTCATGTAATAATGGAGTGTGCAGTACTCAACCAGAAAAGATTGATGTTCAGCAAAATATATGAATCTGCACCTAATGAATTGGAATCCAAGGAACGTTGGAGTTACATTTTAATGGGAAATAACAGAAAAATGGTGACTACAATTGTTCATTTCTGGAAAGACATTACGGCTGTGAACTTTTCATTTTAAATGTCCAAGGAAAGCATTGCTTTATTAATCGAAACAACAGATTTTACTGTAATAGAATTTTGTATAAATGTAAGGTTTAGGATATAAACCAAATGCATTTTAATTTAAAAAAAAAAAGAAAGAAACATAGCACAATAGCAGAAACATATTATGTTAGAATAAAACTATTTTATTCTAATTACATTTTTCTGACACTTCATATCTCTTGTTTCCATTTCTTGATATGTTATTTAAAATGATATCATTGGCTTCTCTGGACCGTCGCCCAACCAGTCCTTGGCCATAACTCTCAATATTTCATGGCCCCTGGGAGGGTGAAAACACTGATTTTTTATTTGGCGGATCGCAGCCCATTGATTCCTATGGGCAGGGAGGGAGCTTTGCAGGTGAAAGAGCTGCCTAAGTGGTGGGTGACACCCGTCAAAAGCGGTATGCCTTGGCTCCTTGGTGAGACGCTCTCCTTTGGTTCTTATCTTCTTGCGGTTGTCACCTCTCTGGTCCTGTCATGCCCGCGCCGCTGGCGAATGCATTGGCAACCATCATGGACTACTTGGTATTCATTTATCCTCCTAATACTCTTTGAACAACTCCTATTCACGCCTTGGTCTTTAATTTCCATTTGCTCGACTTTGGTTCTTTCTTATTTTATTCAACTAACTACATTTACCATAATGCACCTTGCTGCAGTCCTCTCATTCATCGTTATTGGGACCACAATCCCCAGAAGCCCTAGCGGCTAGTGCTGCTTCCACCTGCTCAGGACCAGAGAGGGAGGAGGCAGATTGTCTTCAGGTGTGCTGATCCAGGTGCTGTCAATTAGCCTGCCTCAGAACAGGGCAGGGCTGTATATAAGCAGCTGCCTGAAGGCGCACAGTGTCTTGCATCTTGAGATCTCCCCGCTCCTGTTTACCTTGACCCTCTACTTTGTATGCTGTTCCTGTTGCTGCATTATCCTGTTTTGATCCAGTGCCCTTTCCAGGCTCCTTGCCTTGCAGCCGATCACGCTCCGCTGCCTTCTACCTACAGCCCTTGTCCTCTGGGCTCCCTGCGCTGCAGCCTGCCTCACTCCGGCTGCCTACAGTCCTTGGGCCTCATTCCGAGTATGGCGGTAAGGGATAGCGGCCACCGGTAACGAGACCGGTGGCGGTATTCCCTTACCGCCATACTCCGAGTTCCCTCTGCGCCCTCGCCCTTAACGCCTGCTTTGAGCAGGTGTTAAAGTCGAAGGCGCAAAGGGGCCTCCAAGCCAATAACGGTGACCGTAATGAACGGTCACCGTTATTTGCATCTTCCCCATTCCCATTGAGCCCTATGGGGGCTCATTTGGGAATGGGGAAGAGCCTTGGTGAATGGGGAATTACCGCCCCGCCAACCTTGGAAGGGGGCGGTGATTCCGCCATCCACCAAGGCGCTGCTGTTCCGGGTACGGCGTCAACCAAGGCGTTAATAGCGCCATTGGTTAGCGCCGTACTCGGAATGCTTGTCCTCTGGGCTCCCTGCTCTGCAGCCTGCCTCACTCCGGCTGCCTACAGTCCATGTCCTCTGGGCTGCCTGCCCTGCAGCCTGCCTCACTCCGGCTGCCTACAGTCCTTGTCCTCTGGGCTCCCTGCCCTGCAGCCTGCCTCACTCCGGCTGCCTACAGTCCTTGTCCTCTGGGCTCCCTGCCCTGTAGCCTGCCTCACTCCGGCTGCCTACAGCCCTTGTCCTCTGGGCTCCCTACCTTGCAGCTTGCAACCCTCTGCTGTCTCCAAGCCCTTGTCCTCTGGGCTCCCTACCTTGCAGCTTGCAACCCTCTGCTGTCTCCAAGCCCTTGTCTCTGGGCTCCCTACCTTGCAGTCTGCACCTCTTCGCTGCCTACAGCCCTTGTCCTCTGGGCTCCTTCCTTGCAGCCTGCTCCCTCCGCTGCCTACAGCCCGTGTCCTCTGGGCTCCTTCCTTGCAGCCTGTCTCCCTCCGCTGCCTACAGCCCTTGTCCTCTGGGCTCCCTGCCTTGCAGCTTGCTACACTCCTCTGCCTTACAGCCTGTTTTACACTTAGCTGCCTACAGCCCTGCTCCTCTGGGCTCCCTACCTCGCGGCCCTATTCTTTTGGGCTCTCTGTCGCCTACTACTAATCTCTCTCTGTCCTGTTCTTCTGGACTCCCTGCCTTGCAGCCTACTACAGTCCTCCGCAGTCCACTACAGTTTGCCTGCACCTAGTGCCACTCTTGACTGCAGACCTGCTTCCTACTTTGCAGCCCTTCTGTTTTCCTGACTGCTGCTCCCTTGTTCTCTTCCTTGAGTCCTCTGTACTCCACCTTAGGTTATCTACTTCATTCTAACTGCCTTTCCTTCATTTCCTTCTGCTAGATTGCTCATTGACTTCCTTTTCGCTTGATATATCTGTTCTTGTCTTCTCATGTGTCTTATGTAATCCCTTTGAACAGAGCTTGCCTGTTGGTTTCAGGCAGGCAACCTCTGCCCCTTCCCTTGTCGCGTTTTCACTGTTACAGACACCCACTGCTGTTGTTCCCAGCCATGAGCATACAGCGTGGGCCTCTGTTATAGCAATCTGTGCAGAAGGCTAGAGTTTCCTAAGGTTCGTGGAACACTCTTTCCCATTTCAGCATACACCCCAAGAGGGAATCCAGTTTGTTTGTACCTTTGTATCTTTTGCCCCTTTTGTCTCACAGCTACAGTTTCCTACTCTTCTTTCTTGTTGAACTTCCTGCTGTGTGTGCTTATCTGCTACCTTACTTCAGCACAGCCACCCAAAAACCTACCTGGGTACCCTGTGCCACTCTTGACAGAGTGCCATTCCTGACAGGTCCTTGGCTCCCTTGCATAGTTCCTAGGTAGCCCCACGTCATGTTTGACAATGTGGGCCAGTCTGGGCATCTCCTGTTGAACACTTGACTGACATTTTTGTCCTTCCTGCGATAGGTATGGTCTACAAGTACCAGCATGCAAGTGAAAATCAAGGACTGAGTCATATCCTCATGCATGAAACAGGCCCACTGGGCAGCTATTCCCTTGTGAGTTGCTCCTCTGGTCTGTTGCACTCCTGGTTTCCTGGTGAGTCAGTCTCCTCTGGTAAGTAACCCTACTGGTACATGGATGGTCGCTGTGCTCGGCTCATCTGGTTCATCAGATCTCAGGTCATTGTTTCCCTTGTGAATTTCTCCTCTGTTCCATTGTTTCTCTGGTACTTAGCATGTTGCGCCTGGTTGGCTTTGTCAGTTGTTGGTCCAAATCCATCTACATTATATCATTATCCCATGTAAGACTGAGCGCTGCCATACTTGCCAACATGCCTCATTCCATTTGGGAAATGCTAGTTTGGTCCTGTTTTTAACTTTGCATTCTGGGACTTGCAGTCATGGATTTCTATATAGTAAAGCCAGTACCGAAAGTACCAGAACACAAAGGTAAACCCGGGACTGGACTGGTGCTGGAGTGGGGCATGTTGGCATGCATGCAGTGCTACAATTGGAGTGTATGACGAATCAGCGGACGGTCATAATTGAGGTCCTGTGAAACTGACTAGAAACAGTGTGCCATTCAGTTGTTTTGCCATGGCTTAAGGCATTGATGTAAGTAAATAAATGTACCCAACTGTGATGTTGTCAACGTGAAAAAGGTGTCCCCAGTTATTAGGTGGTCTGTTGTGCAAGATATGGTAATAGTTAGCACCTGAAAGTCATTCTACATACCACTGTAACCAACATCACATCTTTAAACACAACAACCCATCAGAAACGACACAGGGTGCACAATGGAATGTACACCATCAGAAGCCAGGTGTCCGTTGGGCAAAATCCTGTGCAGTGCCCTTAGGGACCACTGCACACGATTAAGACCACAGGTGGCAATACAAGTTTTACCTTTGGTACAAGCCTGTACTACTAAGCTATAGTGGTAGCAGTAGCAGAGCAGCCAGGCTTATCTCAAGGGTATATGAGCAGTAGCAGAGATTACACAAAGGGACCACAATTAGTGCGACTCAAGCAAACACTGACTCAAGGTTTCATGTAAAAAATATAAGTACATTTATTTTTAAACCATCAGTTATAAACACAACACCTCTATTAAACTTTAAACAAAACCACATGTTAAATATACTACAACTAATCAATTCACTTTGTACAGTAAGTCTCAAGGTAAGTACCCTGTGTTTGAATGAACCGGTGTTATGAACAAAACACGATACCGCGGATACGGTTGCGATCACTTTTTGACAGTTCGGTCTACTAAATAAACGCGTATCCGTGACATGAAATGCTACCGGGGCAAAAACACACTTAGCACCTGAGATACCCAGAGGGAGTTGGAGGCAAAAATCACAGGTAATATTTAGGTTAGGCAGACAGTATCGAGAAACACTCAGAAACAGGAGTTCAAAAGTCAAAGGGTCGGAGCCAGGTTTAGATGACACCAGAGGCCTGTGCCGAAGATCACACCGTTAGACAGTTCACGATTCCGTATAGCCCAAGAGTACTTGAATATCGTCAATGTTCGGAAGCAAAAGTTTTAAGAAGGAGGGAAGACAAGGACGAGCCTTGGAGATGAAGAAAAGGGGTTCACCCAGTTTCCTCGAGAAGAACACAGTACCTTATTTCCACGATGCAGCTGGAGCCCTGGCAGTTGTTCCTGTTGGTTTCCCGCAGACCCACGATTCCTGGAGCTTCGTTGTGAAGGAGGACGCCTGAAGGGGGTCTGCACCACACAGGGATGAAGCCGGCAGCAGCAACAACGAAAAGGCGTGCTCCTTAAAAACTGGAGAGGCTCAGCAGGTGGCTATCCGGACCACTACAGCAGTGTGCAGCGATTTCGACCACGGCGGAGATCTCCGGCTGAAGAAGATGAGCTGCTTATCCCCACCAGGCTCAAGGGAAGAAGACTCCGGACTGGATCTTCTCTTAGTTGTCAAAGGGTAGATAGCTCAGGACTGCAGCAGGGCTTCACCGGGACGGGGAAGTTGCAGCAGCCGTCGTTCTCTCCGCTTCTCTTTGGCTCCTTGTAGTTCCAGAGGCGACTCTGACTTCTAGCCCAAGAGACCTGCCTTTTATGTGCAAAAACCCTATTCACACAGCCTGGCTGTCAATCACGCAGCAGGGGGGTTGTCCAGCCGGGACAACCACCTCAGCCAATCATGGCAAAGTGTGACTTGGGTTTCCTAGGATACCCTGTGCAGGGGGTGACTACACCCCTCCCTTACATTCAGCCCACCTAGACACCCAGGCACCTTGAGGAGGGCTTCTCTGCAGAAGCCCGCCAAAAAGACGGTGAACAAAGAAGGTGAAGCTAGTTTGCCGCGCAAAGTAAAACACAAGAAGGACTTTAACAAAAAGAAATGGCGAATAAACCCAATCGGAGCCAAAAGAAAGATGATTTGGTCAAGCGGGTTTATGTTCGAGGCTACTATAATAGCCAAGAACAGTACCCCGTTTATCTAATATAATCGCGGTAGAAAAGTTAGGGTAGATACCACTGCGACCAGCCAAGTCTAAATGTTAAAAGAGCAAAACAATGCTGAGGGAGGTACAGACAGAAAAGGGGTACCGATTATCCCTTTCCAGTACTCCATGTAAGATGGGGTGTACTGGGTCTGTGGTAAAAATTACTATGTAAAGTAAATGGCAACTTTACCTTTCTCTGGGGGACAGTAGTCAGCCCCAGCGAAATGGAGTCAGAAGGAAGTCCAAAAGACAACCCATACAAGAACAGGGGCAGCTGGAGTGGTGTGCTCCAGTGCCCAAGATCACACAATGAGTAAAAACACATAGGCCAAAACACATGTAAGAGTGGAAAAAGATGTACACTCTTACCAGGTGGAAAAAATAAACTCCAGAAATCCAGCAAAGCTGCTGGGGGACTCACTAGGTGAGGGAAATTAGTCCTAGAAGGAGAATTCTCCCTAACACTCGCCCCCCCCAGACTAAGGGACAGGAGAATTTAATCCACTCCTGGATGGATCTCATACCTCTAGTCGGTTATAAATATCCTAGAGAGACCATCAACATTTTGGTGGTGACTTCCTGCTCTGTGCTCAATGGAAAAATCAAATCCTTGCAGGCAGATTGACCATCTGAGTAACGTTGGGTTTTCCCCTTTCATTTGCATCAGCCATCTCAAAGGGTTGGTGGTCAGTCTGAATGATGAAGGTAGATTCATACACGTATGGTCTAAACCTCTTCAGTGCCAACACAATAGCAAAGCATTCTCTTTCTATTGTTGCCCACCTTGTCTCAGGATCCTTTAACTTCCTGCTGATGAAACAAATGGGGTGTTCCCTACCTTTCTCATCCAGTTGACTAAGGACTGCACCTATACCTACATTAGAAGCATCAGTTTGTACAATGTAGGGTTGATAATAGTCAGGAGCTCTTAGGACTGGAGCTTGACAAAGGGCTTTCTTAAGACCTTCACAGGCTTGATTGCACTCCTCATTCCACCTGATCTTTTTAGGAAATTTGGGAGAGGAGATGACATTCAAGGGAGAAGCTATGGTTCCATAGTTCTCTATGAAGTTCCTACAGTACCCAGTAAAGCCTAGGAAGGCTCTTACTTGGGTCTGAGTTGTTGGGGTGGCCCAGTTTTGTACAGCTTGAACTTTGCTAGGCAATGGCCTTATTTCACCTCCTCCTACCTCATGCCCAAGGTAGACCACTGAACTCTGACAAATTTGACATTTGCTTGCCTGTATGGTCAGATGGGCCTGTTCCAGAGCCTGCAATCATGACCTAGGTGTTCAACATTTTCTTTCCATGTAGGGCTGAACACTGCAATGTCATCCAAGTATGCCATGCAGAAGTCCTCCATCCCATTCAGAACTTGATTGACCATCCTACGAAATGTAGCAGGTGCATTATTTAACCCAAAAGGCATCACCTTGAATTGGTAGAGGCCGGCTAGAGTGGAGAATGCAGTTTTCTCCTTGGCATGGTCTGTCAGGGCTCTTTGCCAATAGCCTGACGTTAGGTCAAAGGTGCTGAGGTACTTGGCTGCATCAAGTTTGTCCACCAGCTCATCTGTCCTAGGCAAAGGATGGGAGCTCTATAGTCCACACAGAACCTCAAGTCCTTGGATCCTGCCTTTGGTACAAGCACAACTGGGCTAGATCATGGGCTAGTAGAGGGTTCTATAACCCCGAGTTCAAGCATCTTGTTGACCTCATTCCTTATGTGGGATCGAATATTGTCAGACATTCTGTACCCCCTGCTTTTGACAGGCAAACAGTCACCAGTTTGTATGTCATGCTGGCCCCAAGGGGTTAAGCCTGGTGAAAGTGAGAACAGGGAGGCAAACTAATTTAACAGTAACTTGCACTCATCCTGTTGGTCAGATGTGAGACTGGAAGAGAGATTAACTCCTTCCACTTGCTCATCTAAAGGTAAGCCTCTGAGGAGGTCAGGCAGAGGTTCACTCTCCTCCTCCTCCTGAGCCGAAGCTAGAAGCAGAGCTCCTATGTCAGGTCTAGAGACATAAGCCTTTAAAAGGTTGGTGTGAAAGTCTCTTGGAGCCTCCTTAGGGTTGCTTAAGTCCACCAGATAGTTCACCTCTCCAAGTTTACCCACAACCTTGAAGGGTCCTATCCATTTGTCCTGCAAGGCCCTCTGCCTTGTGGGGACCATAACAAGAACAAGCTGGTCTTGAGTGAACTCAACCATGTTAGCCTTCTGGTCATGCCAATGCTTGACCTGAGCTTGACCAGCCCTCAAGTTATCACTTGCTTCTGCCATCATGTGTGACATTCTCCTCCGGAGACCTATCACATAGTCAGTCACTCTGACTGGCTTGGAGGAAGGAGTACTCTCCAACCCCGCCTTAATCAGGGCCAATGGACCTCTGACTGGATGGCCATAGAGAGGTTCGAAGGGACCAAATCCTACTCCCTCCTGAGGGACTTCTCTATAAGCAAAGAGAAGGCATGGCAGTAGAAGGTCCCACTTTCTTCTAAGGGGTTCTTCTAAAGCACCTATCATGCTATTCATAGTTCTGTTAAACCTCTCTACCAGCCCATTGGTTTGTAGGTGGTAGGCAGTTGAGAACTTGTAGGTAACTCCACAGGTTTTTCACATGGTTTGCATGTAGTGGGACATAAACTGTGATCCCCTGTGAGATATCACCTCCTTAGGAAAACCTACTCTGATAAAAATACCAATTAGGGCCTTAGCCACAGCCGGAGCCGTAACAGTCCTCATAGGTATGGCTTCAGGAAATTTAGTGGCATGGTCCACTACAACCAGGATAAACCTGTTGCCTGAAGATGTGGGAAAGTCAAGAGGACCAACAATGTCAATCCCCACCCTCTCAAAAGGAATTCCCACCACTGGGAGAGGCACTAAGGGTGCCACATTCTTGGACCCACTCTTGCCAGAGGTTTGGCAAATGTGGCAGCTTCTGCAGAATTTATCTACTTCTGTACCCATCTTAGGCCAGTAGAAGTGCAGAGATAGCCTTTCTTTGGTCTTCTTAAATCTTAAGTGACCAGTCAAAGGTACCTCGTGGGCTAACTGCAGAAACTGGATTCGTTTCACTAGAGGTACTACAAGTCTTTTGTAGTCTCCAGGGGTTGACTCAGTTGGTTCACTGTAGAAGAGGCCATCTACGCAGTGCAACCTATACTTCCCGGGCTCAGTCCCATTGAGCTGAGAAATGGCCTGTTGGTGAAGACCTTCCAAGGTAGGACACTCTCGTTGTCCCTTGCTGAAATCTTCCCTGTTGGGTCCACCTTCTGCCAGTAAAGACTGCAGCTCAGGATGGTCAACAGGGTCAAGATCTCCTACCAAGGTAAGATCCTCTTCTAGATCTGATTCCTCAGTATCTAGTTTGACCATACAGGGTTGAACCTCACACTCAGCCTCAGCAGGTGTGGGAGTCACAGGTGTAACTTTGGACAGTCTCGGAGATGTCCTTCTGGGCACAGGAGTGCTTGCTGGTTTCATGCTGGCAGATTTAGGTTTCCCTTTTGTCTTTTCTTGCCCTGCAATGGCAGTAAGCAAGTCCTGTGGACTTGGGGTGATAGCTTCCTCTATCATGTCCCCAGGAGAGCCTCTTAAGGTTCTCTTCCTTGCAGACCTTGTGAGCTCCTGCTTCCTTCTGCTGGGGGTACTAGACACAACTCCAAGAGTTTTAAGGTCATTACCCAACATGACCCTCCCAGGTACGTTATTTTGCACACTTACAGGTATTCTGACAGTCATGTCATTACACTGGGTGAGAGCTGGTAACTGGGGAACCATTTGCACAGGGCCTCCAGCTAACTTGGTTAGGTGTTTGGGTGCCTTAGCAACATCCTCCACCTTGAAAAAACATTCATCAACCACAGTTATGCTGGCTCCAGTGTCTCGGATGACAGGGGTCTCCTGACCATTCACAAGAACACTATATTTGTAATACTCTTTAGTATTATCTGGGATTGAGTTATAGACATCTAAGTTCTCTTGTTCCCAAAGACCCAAGGACACTAAAGAAACACTAGCTGAGACTCTCATGGGCTCATCAGCTAGTAGCTGAATGTTTCCACTTGTCATAGGTACTTCATCCACCTGGGAGAAGGCTAAGGAGACAGTGTTGATCCCTGAAGGTTTACCCTTACACTTGGGATCTCCTTTCACATGGCCAGGCAATCCACAAACAAAGCATTTCCCAAATGCTCTCTGGAATGGGGGCTTGCTCTGACCTCCATCTGGTGTGGAACCAGGTGGTACACTAGCCTGATTCGGTTTACCTTGTGGCTTACCCTGGTTATTTTTGTGGCCCTCTTTTGGATTGGAATTCTCCTTGTTGTCTTTCTTGGACTGCTTTCCCTCTTCCTTCTTCTGAGTAGCCCCAGAATCCTTGTGAGTAGCCCTGTTGGCAACCCACAAGTCTGCAGCCTTAGCTAACTCTTAGGATCTATCTCCTTTGAATCAACCAAATGCTGTCTACGCTGAGGAGATCAGGCATCAAAAATAGACTCCAACATTACAAGATTCCTCAAACCTTCATAAGTGTTCACTTTGTAACCCTTAACCCAACCATCTAAGTTTTTCAAACAGTCACACACCCAGGTAGCCCAAGGGGTACCATCATGCTTTTTGAGGGTTCTAAACCTCTTAAAATACTGGGAAGGGGTCTTCCCAAACCTAGCTATTAAGGCTAGTTTCACACACTCATAATCCTGCTTATCCTCCTCCCCCAACTCCATTACAGCATCACTTGCAACAGGGGAAAGCCTAGAGAAAAGCCAAGGAATCAACTGATTCCCTGAGATACCTTGAATCCCATGATTGTACTCAAATAGTGCTAACCAATCCAAAACATCAAGTTTAGTCTCATACATACCAATCATTTCCTTTGGCATACAGGGTCTCTTAGGGCTGGAAGACCTAGAAGACTCTGGGAGAGAAGCATTTTCTAGAGACAGTTTCTCCATTTCTAGTATGATTCAGCTCCATTTCTCTGAGTCTTAACTCTTGATGTTTCATGGCAGTTTGTGCATCAATACATTTCACTTCTAATTCAAGTCTCACTTTGTCAAGTGCAATACATTCAGGAGTAAGTGAAGGACCTGTGTGGGTCCCTGTGGACAGAGGTTTTGCATTCTGAGCAGGCAAAGGAGTTCGAACAAGTTACTTATCTGTAACGGTTGTTCTCCAGCATGGGTCTGGCATGAATTCACATGCTCATGAATATTCCCCGTCGTCAGGCTGGGAATCCTCGGTAAAGAAAACATCAGTATCAGTTTTGTTTCTGATCTGTCTTTCTTAGTAGTAACCAATCACTGATCTCTGGGTCATACTGCCCCCAGCCAATGACTGCCCTCTCCCAAAGCCCCGCCTCTGGCAGCCATCCTCAGATTTGGTAGCACGCAAAGTGGCAGTATGACCAAGTGACGAGCCGCAAAGGGGTAGGTGGGAGGGTTCGCATGTGAATCCATGCCAGACCCATGCTGGAGAACAACAGTTACAGGTAAGTAACTTGTTCCTTCTCCAGCATGGGGTCTGGCATGGATTCACATGCTCATGAATAAAAGAATACATAGCAGTATACACATGCACAACCACAGGAGGTGGCAAAGGCTCAACATTAAGCATTACATCCAAAACTCAACATTAAGCAATTCTTACCTCCTCACCAGGCTTACTTTTAGGCGAACAGGTTGCGCAGCACTGCTTGGCCGACCCTGGACTCCTCCCTGGAGTCCCGATCGATGCAGTAGAATCTCGTGAAGGTGTGCGTCGACCTCCACGTAGCAGCCCTGCAGATGTCCAGCAGGGGCACACCAGACAGGAACGCGTAGTAGCAGCGATCGCTCTGGTCGAATGGGTTCTCGGATGGCCGGGCAGCGGTCGGTTTGCCAACCGGTAACAGTGCATGATGCAGCCGGAGAGCCATCTGGAAATGGAAGTCTTCGAGAGAGCCTTCCCTTGATTCACAGACCCAAAGTTCACAAACATTTGTGACGTCTTCAAAAACTCTTCGTGCGGTCCACGTAGAACTTCAGCGCTCTAGCTACATCCAGCGAGTGCAAAGTCCTCTCGGCCGACGTCGAAGGCGATGGGAAGAAAACTGGTAACAACAAGGGCTCGTTGAGGTGGAAGTCCGATGGCACCTTGGGCATGAAGGAGGGGTGCGTCCTCAGCACCACCCTTGTGTCATGAAAAGTCAAGTATGGAGGCTTGCAAGATAGGGCCTGGATCTCTCCCACTCGTCGTGCGGAACGCTGTCTTCCATGACAGGAACTTCAAAGGCGCCGAATGCATAGGCTCGAATGGGGCCCCCATGAGCCTGGTCAGCACCACATTAAGCTCCCACGCTGGGGCAGGAGCGTTCACCGGCGGGAACGATCGGAATAGTCCCTTCATAAATTCCTTCACCAGGCGATGAGACCACAAGGACGCCCGTCCCGTAGTCCTGGTATATCGGGAGATGGCAGCTAGATGTATTTTGATGGAGGCGTGAGCCAGTCCAGATTTGGCCAGCGACAGTAGGTACGGCAGTACTTGAGGGGCCGTAATCCACAGAGGGTTAATCTTCTGTGCACGGCACCAGACAGAGAACCTCTTCCACTTATGACCATAACACTTAACAGTTGAGGACGCCCTGGCATTTGCAAGAACCTCTCTGCAGTCAGCCGGGATATCGTACCCCCCAAACTCTAGTGCTGCAGGAGCCAGGCCTGCAAGTTCGAGCGACTGTGGGTTGTGATGGGGAATGGCGCCCCCTTCTCTGGAGAGAAGATCTGCGTCCGCCGGCAGCTTGACTGGTGGGGACATTGACAAGTCCAGAAGGTCTGGGAACCAGATCTGCCTCGGCCACGCCGGTGCAACGAGGATCATTCTGCACCTGGACTTCTTGAGCTGGTTGATGAGGCGGAGCAGCAACGGCAATGGAGGGAACGCGTATAGAAAAGGGCCGTCCCAGGGGAACGAGAAAGCATCGCCCATGCTCCTCGGCTGCGGGAATCTGCTGGCGAACCTCTGGCACTTGGAGTTCGTCGCCATCGCGAAAAGGTCGATCTGGGGTTTGCCCCATCGTCGAAAGAGCCGATCCACCTGGTCCTGCCGTAGTTCCCACTTGTGACACGAGCGCAGATCCCTGCTGAGTGAGTTGGTGATGGTGTTTTTTATTCCTGCCAAGTGGAAGGGAACCAGAAACATCCCCTCCGCGACGGCCCAATGCCACAGATCCTGGGCCTCCTTGGATAGGGCTGGGGATCTGGTGCCCCCCTGCTTCCGTATGTAGAACATTGTGGTGGTGTTGTCGGTGAAGATCCTCACCACTTTGTCCTTGAGGGACGGAAGGAACGACTTGAGCGTCCAGAACACTGCTCGGAGCTCCAGAATGTTGATGTGGAGAGACCTCTCCTCCGGGAGCCAAAGGCCTCTTGCGTGGAGATCTCCGGTGTGGGCCCCCCAACCCTCCAGAGAGACGTCCGTCGTCACTGTCTCCTGAAACGCCAGGGTTTGAAAGTCTGTGCCTGTAGTGAGGTGAGCACGAGTACCCCACCATAGGATCGCCCGGCGGAACTCCTCGTCGAGAGGGATCCTGTCCTCGAAGCAGCCCGTTGCCTGAAACCAGCAGGCGTCGAGGAACTCCTGTAGCGGACGCATCCGAAGTCTGCAAAGGGGTACAAGATAGGTGCATGAGGACATCATCCCGAGGAGGGACTTGATGGACCTCACTCTGGCCACTTCCGTGGCTAGCAGTCGCCGCACCTTGCCCAGGATGGTCTTGGTCCTTTCTTCTGACAGGGAGGCCAATTGCCCCACTGTATCGAGCTTCGCTCCCAGAAACAGTGCTACTTGCGACAGAATCAGCTGGGATTTGGGGTAGTTGATGGCGAACCCCTTTTAGAATGGGGATGTGGAAGTAAGCATCCTCCAGGTCCAAAGACGATAGGAAGTCACCCTCCTCCAGCTGTCCCAGCACGTGCTGGAGGGTGACCATCCTGAATTTCTGCGCCTTGATGTATTTGTTTAACCGACGCAGGTCCAGGATGGGGCGCCAACCGCGTGTCTTCTTTCGGACGAGCAAGTACCTTGAGTACACTCCGGAGACCCGGAGCCTCCTGGGGACGAGCTCGATGGCACCTTTCTTGAGCATCACCCTTACCTCCAACAGCAGTTGAGGGACGTGATTCTCCTTCCTGGCCACGGGAGGAATGCGAGGGCCGTTCTTTTGGAATTCCAGCGAGTGCCCGTTGGCCAGGGTGTCCAGCACCCAACGGTCGGTGGAGATGGACTCCTACACGCTGACTAACTTCGTCAGCCGGCCTCCCACCGGGGTGCTTCAGTGGGGGCCCGACGACACGGCCTCAGTCTTGCTTGGAGGCGGCCTTGCCACCTTGGCCTCCTAGGCGACGACGGCGGGATCCCCTTGCTTGCCGCGACCTCTGTAGGTCTCCTGGGAAGAGGAGCGGGCCGCCTGGCGGTATGTGGAGGAGCCACTGCTGGATCCTTTGGAGGCACCCTGTCTGCCTCCGGAGGTCCGAAAGGGCCGTCGTTGTTGAAGTATCTCTAGGGCCCAGGCCGTCTCGTCGTCCCATGGAGTCCAACTTCTTGCCCTCAACTTCCACTTCCTCGCCGGACAGCGAGGGCAAGAAGTTGGACTCCATGGGACGACGAGTCATCTCGTCGGCGGCGACGACAATTAAGGCGGCCAATGCTTTAGCGATCGTGGCCCGCTACGACAGGGAGCTCTGGTTCAAGATAGCTCCCCTGCTAGACTTCCTACCTGACGACAAGAGGGCGGACGCCTTACAAATTCTGCAGGAAAGCGAGGTGGCGTCAGATGGCTGCCCCACTGGGCCCTCTTCGTCGCCATCACCGCTATCTTCGATCACGTCAGCGGGGACCGTCCCCTGGGATCGAACCTTCTCGAACCTCTCGTTGAGGCCTATGAACCTCTCGCTGAGGCCCTTCTCAGTTTCCACCAGCTCCTCCTCAGAGGCTGATTCCGAGTCTGTAATGGCCACCGCCCCCCCCTTCTTTGTCTGTCGGGGACTTCACGGGGGTCTTAACGATGGGCTGGAAAGAGGATTCCCTCCGCTGTGGCAGGGATACTCTGGGCCCAGAGGCCGTTTCCCCTGGCATAGTCTCAGCCGGCTTCGCCAGGGTCGCAGCGACCACTTTGATAGAGGCCTTTGCCGGCTGGATCAAAGCCCTCACCACCTTAGGTGCGTCCTGGGCCTTCGCCTTGGGGGGAGGGTCAGCGCCTCGCTCCCCCTTCGAGATCGACCGGGGTCGCTCCAGCAGCTTACCCGGGTTCTCGGGCTTCCTCTTCCCCGAACCAGAGCGCTGGCTCGTGGTTGAACGTGCCGGGGAAGTCGCGCCCTGCCTGGCAGCCGAAGAGCCCAACCTTTCGGCGCTCCCGGTGCCCGCGGACTCGCGGTGCTTTGCCTTCTTTTGGGCCCCAGTCGCCGGGGCGCCCTCACAGGACTTAGAAGCCCGCTCAGACTTTTTCCTCGCCTTCTCACCTGCTGTGCCCTTCTCCAGCCAGGCGGTGAGGCGGGAACGACGATCTTGTTTGGTCCGTTCTGAAAGGTTCTTGCAGGACGCACAGTCCTTCTCCACGTGCGTCTTGTCCTCATGAAGGCAGTAGAGACATCGCGAATGCTCGTCCTCCTTGAAAACGTTTTGTAATCTGCATCTAGGGCAGCACTTGAACAGCTTGCATCCGGGCGTCGAGCTTCCCTTGTCTTGGGACATGTCCCTTGAGGTAGGCCGCAGATCTTCCGGAATCCTCCAAGAAGCGTAAACTCGACGAAAACTTCACACTTGAGGGGCGTAGAAGAATTCCGAAACGGGACCCCGTTATCGGAAGTAGAAACGGTGGAGCTTGAGGCTCGATTAAACCGAAAAAATGAGAAAATCTCCTGAAAAAGCGCGAAAACGCAGCAAAAACTCGAGAGCTAAAGCACGAGGACTCCCAAAACTTGAGCGTGCAGTAAAAATCTGAGGATGGCTGCCAGAGGCGGGGCTTAGGGAGAGGGCAGTCATTGGCTGGGGGCAGTATGACCCTGAGATCAGTGATTGGTTACTACTAAGAAAGACAGATGAGAAATTAAACTGCTACTGATTTTTTCTTTACCGAGGATTCCCAGCCTGACGACGGGGAATATTCATGAGCATGTGAATCCATGCCAGACCCCATGCTGGAGAAGTAGGGTTTCCTAGCAAGGACTCATCTACTTCTTCTAAATTAACACTCTCAGAATCAGAACATCAAAATCCACATTGGCTGGTGTGGTAGGCCCTTCTGACCCACTCTCCAGACTTTTTCCCATTAACTTTGCAACCAGTCCAGACTTTTTTCCTTTACCAGAGAGAATCTTATCCCTACTCATGGTTCTAAGAACCTCAGCAGTATAGAGTAAAAGACTCTCTTCAGTGTAGTTTTCCATATTTTATATGATTTCTCAGTTAAATAGATTTAATGGTGTTAGCCTTGTGGTTGGTTAGTTGAACCCAAGCAATAGCAGCACTCTAAGTGTAATCACTCTACTTCCAAATCCTCACCGCTTTACACCAGTGTTGGGCAGAATCCTGTGCAGTGCCCTTAGGGACCACTACACAGGATTAAGACCACAGGTGGCAATACAAGTTTTACCTTTGGTACAAGCCTGTACTACTAAGTTATAGTGGTAGCCGTAGCAGAGCAGCCAGGCTTATCTCAAGAGTTTATGAGCAGTAGCAGAGATTACACAAAGGGACCACAATTACTGTGACTCAAGCAAACACTGACTCAAGGTTTCAGGTAAAAAATATAAGTACATTTATTTTTAAACCATCAGTTATAAACACAACACCTCTATTAAACTTTAAACAAAACCACACGTTAAATATACTACAACTAATCAATCACTTTGTACATTAAGTCTCAAGGTAAGTACCCTGTGTTTGAATGAACCGGTGTTATGAACAAAACACGATACCGCGGATACGGTTGCGATCACTTTTTGACAGTTCGGTCTACTAAATAAACGCGTATCCGTGACATGAAATGCTACCGGGGCAAAAACACACTTAGCCCCAACAGGCTCAAGTGAAGAAGACTCCTGACTGGATCTTCTCTTAGTCGTCGAAGGGTAGATAGCTCAGGACTGCAGCAGGGCTTCTCCTGGACGGGGTAGTTGCAGCAGCCGTCGTTCTCTCCGCTTCTCTTCGGTTCCTTGTAGTTCCAGAGGCGACTCTGACTTCTAGCCCAAGAGACCTGCCTTTTATGCGCAAAAACCCCCATTCACACAGCCTGGCTGTCAATCACGCAGCAGGGGGGTTGTCCAGCCGGGACAACCACCTCAGCCAATCATGGCAAAGTGTGACTTGGGTTTCCTAGGATACCCTGTGCAGGGGGTGACTACACCCCTCCCTCACATTCAGCCCACCTAGACACCCAGGCGCCTTGAGGAGGGCTTCTCTGCAGAAGCCCGCCAAAAAGACGGTGAACAAAGAAGGCGAACCTAGTTTGCAGCGCAAAGTAAAACACAAGAAGGACTTTAACAAAAAGAAATGCCGAATAAACCCAATCAGAGCCAAAAGAAAGACGATTTGGTCAAGCGGGT
The DNA here is from genome assembly GCF_040938575.1 of Ambystoma mexicanum. Lineage (NCBI taxonomy): Eukaryota > Metazoa > Chordata > Amphibia > Caudata > Ambystomatidae > Ambystoma > Ambystoma mexicanum. The sequence goes on along the minus strand of NC_090936.1, from coordinate 96,233,467 downwards.
TTATGTTCGAGGCTAACATAATAGCCAAGAACAGTACCACGTTTATCTAATATAATCACGGTAGAAAAGTTAGGGTAGATACCACTGCCACCAGGCATGTCTAAAAGTTAAAAGAGCAAAACAATGCTCAGGGAGGTACAGACAGAAAAGGGGTACCAATTAGCCCTTTCCAGTACTCCATGTAAGATGGGGTGTACTCGGTCTGTGGTAAAAATGACTATGTAAAGTAAATGGCAACTTTACCTTTCTCTGGGGGACAGTAGTCTGCCTCAGCGAAATGGAGTCAGAGGGAAGTCCAAAAGACAACCCTGGGTTACTACACTGAGGGTGCGGTGTAACCCATACAAGAACAGGGGCACCTGGAGTGGTGTGCTCCAGTGCCCAAGATCACGCAATGAGTAAAAACACATAGGCCAAAACACACAAAAACACAAAACACATGTAAGAGTGGAAAAAGATGTACACTCTTACCAGGTGGAAAAAATAAACTCCAGAAATCCAGCAAAGCTGCTGGGGGACTCACTAGGTGAGGGACATTAGTCCTAGAAGGAGAATTCTCCCTAACAGTGTCCACACTAAATTTCCCTAAGTAGTACACTAACTCACCACAGATGCACAAACTCAATCCTCCATACTCCTCAAACACCACTCTGGCATGCACTACAATCACACAAGCAATTTACGTTACTAACCGTGACCGCACATTAACCACTGCTGCAGACAACTCACAAAATGAATACAACTTACACACCCAAGAGAGTCCTATCTTCTCTTATCTGTACTCATCAACATTGCTACAAAGCAACCTTGCCTGCTCCCAAGTTAGCCCCATACCGCACCCCCTGCAGATCCTGAAATTCCAAGAAACTGTGAAAATGGTAAACTGTGTGCTATACAAGACATAATACAACAGGGCATAGTAAAATGGTTCACTCATTCTCCTATGTGGCAGTAATCTAGATATCTCATGTACTTTGGTGACTGGCAGAAAAAGGTGAGGAAATTAACGTTGGCTCTGTTCAGGCCAGGGTTCTTTATTAGAAGAGACTCAATTATTTGCCCAGGTTCACACAGTTTGTTTAAAAAGTGAAGCTGGAATGTTAACCCACTATACAGTTTATGTGCTTCAATGCATACCCTTTCATGCTGCACTTTGTACAAATATTGACATTTTGTATTTCAAGGCCCACATTAATACTGTCTTACAGAGCAGAGATCTCAGGTTTCCCATGGCCATGTTCGAGAAAGCCATCCAGTCCTGTTTTGTTTGGAATTCTGGGACTTGTAGTTTGCCTAAATTCCAAGTGGGGATAAACTTCAAATCCCAGAATCCAAAGGGGAAAAATCAGGACTGGGTGGTCTTTTGATTTTGAAATATTTTTACGCGCACTTGACGAACTAAATCATATCTGGGCACAGATGAAAGTGAACAGCAGCCGCCCATCAAGTAACAGGCTATGCGACAAGACTTACACTGCTAAAAAAAAGTCCACTTATTCGTTTATACTGTAACCTATCTGAACAGCTATTTAAATAGGTGAGTTTTCAGGGCCCTATGGAACTGATATATTGATTTAAAGGCATGGATTTGCTACGGTAGTCTATTCCATAGTTTGGGGCCATACACACTGAATCTACGGTCGCCTCGAATCACATGATATGACCCGGGGATTTTCAGTAGCAGCTTGTCACCTGAGCGCAATTGCCGGGCTGGATAATACTGACATATTTTTTCAGATGAATATGAAGGAGCCAGGCCGTGTACACACTTACACACCAGGCATAAAACTTTAAAATCTATCCGGTCCTCCACTGCGAGCCAGTGCAGGGAACAACAGAACTTAGAAATTGGGGTAGACTTGTTCACTTTAAAAATCATCCTAACTGCAGCATTTTTTGCTTTTTGCATGCAATGCATTTGGGTAGATGGTATGCCTGCCAACAGTCCATTACAATAGTCTAGGTGGGTGTTCACCATAGCCCCACCACTACTGGGTTGTCCTCTGCCAGGATAAAAGGAAGGGCCTGTCATAAAAGGCACAAGGTACAAAAAACAGATTGAACCTTTGCACTCATCTGGGCTGTACATCCTAGATCTTCTTGCCATATACAGCCAAGATGTTTAATTTTAGGTGCAAACAATAAGTCTGCATCCAAAAAGCAAGATGGACCCGGCCACCTATTATGGTTCAACAGATGTTTTGGGCCAAACAATGCAACTTCCGTTTTACCGGCATTCAACAGGAGCCTATTGGAGGACAATCAGACTCTCACATTTAGCAAACATTTTTCAACCATCTTAAAGGTGTCATCCACTTTCCCTAGTTTTATGAACACTTGAGTGTCGTCCTCGTAGGAGTAGAAATTGACCTTCTGCGTTCTAAGCAAATCCATAAAGGGATGCAGAAATAAATTGAATAACAGGGGGAGATTGATGACCCCTGTGGGACTCAACATCCCTGTGGAAGGGGGGTTGAGGAGAAGCCACCCACCTTAACCAGTTGCTGTCTCTCCAAAAGGAAAGAAGCAAACCATTTACTGGCTTGGACCGAAATGTTAAGGATCTCTCTGAGACTTCCAAGTAAAATACGGTGAACCACTGTATTGAAGGCTGCAGAGAGATCTAGCATAACCAGGTGGGACAGATCCCCGATCTGCCACCTCAAGGAGATCATCCCACACCACTGTCAATGCAGTTTCCGTCCCAAAGCTAGGGCGGAAACCAGATTGCAAGGGGTCCAATATAGATTCATCATCAATGTATTTTTGAAATTGAGAGGTCGCATTCCTCTCTAGGGTATTTGCTGGCCAGCGGAGGCCTGCCACTGGGCGGTAGTTTTTCAATTCATCAGGGTACAAATTTGGCTTTTTCAAGAGAGGTGAGACCGTAGCCTTTTTAGTGCTGGAGGTACAACCCCAGTTGGTAAAGACTTATTGATAAATTGTGTCACAAAAGGAGTGCATGGATGTGGAATAGTAGGTCATTGGTCGGTTTCACATTTTTCAAGAGACCAACAATGTATTATTTGGTGACTACTGAAAAAGAGAAGGTTCTCTTTGACAATTACCTTTAGGGTGGTCGTTAATACCAACTTCGCCCTTTGCCAGCGATATACTGCCTGCAGTAATGGTTTTTTGGATCAGCTCGATCTTTTCATACAAAAATGTATTAAACCCATTCGCATGTTCCACGGAAGCTTCCATAGTTGAACATATACACTTTGGTTGCACAAAATTGTTAATAATGGAAAATATTTCTCTAGGTTGATTTATTGAGCCCTAATGCACTTCGGTAATCTTTGGACACCTCCTTCCCTCTTTCTGCATTAGAAGTGGATCTATGTTTCCTCTGCTTATTTTCCATGCCTCTGAGGGACTTGCGCAAATGGGAAAGATCTGGAGTAAACCAGGATTTTATAGTACTTTTTGTCTTCCCCTGCTTCAATGGGGCTACTTTGGAGCAAATATTCCCCAAAATCGCTGTACACGATTCAAAGAACTCTTCACAATCTTGTACACCATCCACTGATTCCAATTCATTTTTTACTTCTAGGCCGACAATTATTTCTAAGCCCTTTGATCTATGGAACCACGCCTGTGGGGTATTTACACTAGAAACTAATCTTGTGTCAGGTTGTCCAAAAGTGAACAACCTAGCCGAGTGGTCAGACTAGGAAATAGGTAAAGTGATCAAAACTTTAGTACATACTCCTCTAGATAACAATGCGTCCAGACAGTGACCACCTATATGAGAGGCGGCCACTTCCAATGATATTAAGTCATGATTGCTTGTCAGCTCCCAGAGTCCAATGGCATATGGAAATGAACAGTCGTCCATCCATATATTGATATGAATTGACGACTAGAGGCTTAAATAGCCCTGGGTCAACTGACCTTGTGCACTAGAGAAACCTGCAGAGGCTGAAGCTTGTGGGGCACTCAGTGGCCATATTGATACACTGCCTGGTCCTTAATGCGGTGGCCATCTTGGAAGGGTGCTAACACTGAATGCTGGAAGTGCCATTTCCGCGCCAGTAAGGTCCAGCCTCTCCCTGACCATGGACATACTCGGGATAAAGATGTCACAGGGGTGAATGGGGCCCCCACTGAGGTAACTGGGATGTGGAACCAGTGGCCATGACACATAGGGCCTCATTACGAGTCACCCGGTATGGAAATAACGGTGGCGGTGAACCCGCCACCACCGTTGTTTCCATGCCGGGTGATCTCGAGTCCTGCAGGCGGAGGTGTCATTCCCGCCAGGTCTGACCTGGCGGGTTTAACACCGCCCGCCTGCAGACAGACGTGGAAGCACCAGCACCATCACGAGATGGTGCCAGTGTTTCCATGGTCCCCATTCCCATTGAGTCCTATTGGACTCAATGGGAATGAGGATTTACCGAATTCCGCCTCCGGAATTCCGGGGTCACCGGGGTTCTTATGCCCCGGTAATTCCGGGAATCGCGGAGGCAGAATGGTAATACGAGTCCGGTGGTAACCGAGACGGAAAAACCGGCAGGTTACAGCCAGACTCGTAATGAGGGCCATAGTCTCAAAAGGGTCTCCCTAGCAAAACCTTCAAAAGATATTAAACCCTTTGTTAGAGAGTGGTGACAAAAGGAAGAAGAAAAACCTAACACCCTAAAAGATATGTCCTGAATAGAAATGAAATTAAAAAACTAAGTTCCCGGCAGCACTCAAAATATACTGTTTCTCCTGTGGTGAAAGAGAACATCTGGCAAGAAATTGCCTGAAAAACCAACGGGAGGAGCCTATGGAAGTCAGGTGGATGTCTGCCGACTCCTGAGAGGAGAAAGAACTAAAATCAGAAGAAGAGATGGACTGGGTAGACAGCTGTTTTTGCACTCCTAGTTCTTTAGAGCCCCAGGAGAAGATAAAAGTAAATTGGGTTCACACTTTAGCCTTGATAGGCTCTGGAAGTAAGCAAACAACTGTTAGAATAGATCTGTTATACCCCAATGATCTTCTTCCGGTTAGTCCTATAAAAAGAACATGCGTTCATGGGGACGAAAAAGTTTATTATCACAACACCCCAGTCAACGTCACTGTTAGAGGGGAGAATGTTATAATGAACTCCACCATCATTCCGGGGCTCCCCGAAGAGGTTATAATAGCTACATATTTTCACAACTTCAACCACTTAATAGGAAAATCCAGTAAATCCTCTTCGACCCATACTCCCCATAACACATGGGAAGAAAATGGGTTTTACGTAGAACCACCTATCTGAGACTGGAAACAGGTAACTAGGGATCCCAACTGATTTTTTGATTTTTTTCTGAGAACCATAACCTAGAAGGGGAAGGCAATTTCACGAGGGAGGGGTATGAGACAATTCACAGGTTCTCATCATGTCTCCCCAGGAGCAGCCCCTCCCTGTGAGGCTACCGAGGTGAGATCACAACCCAATAGTGCCCCTGGCGGTGGTGGAAAGCGGGACCTCACAACAAAAGACTCTCATGGGGATAAGGACTCCCGTTCCATGAAGGAATTCCCTAACCCTCTTGCCCTTGCACCCATAAAAACCCTAAAGTCTGTAGATAGTGCAACTGAAAGTACAAACTGTGTGTTACTTTAAGATTGCCTCCCTTCCTTCCTTGAGACTTGACACCACTGAGACGAAGAAAAAGAGGAATGATGAAATACTTTTTACTAAAAGTACTGGGAAGAGATGGCCACGAGGAAGAATGAAGAGTGCCTCATGGAAACAACCAACAGACTATAACACTGCACCGGGGTGGGCCCAGCTAGAAGAGATAAAAACAGAGGATGGACTGAAAGAAGAGAGAAGCTAGCAAAGCCCAGGAAGTTCGTACCTGGGAACTTATCCGCTGTGCAGAGAAGTTGGTCCTTGGGAGAGACGATGCGAAAGAGTAGAAGTCGCAGAGAAGTCTCGTGAGCCAGCAGAGAGCTGGGGCTGGGGAAGTCAGGGTGGTGCCGTGACCTCTGGGAGGTGGACCGTTCAGTCCAACAACAACGCTGACACCACCAGCCCAAGGCCGCAGGTCCGGAGACACCAAAAAGTCAAGAAAGCCTCAGAAGTAATCTCCCTTGTCACAGTAGTGCTACCCAGAGAACCAAGAGTCCAGAAAGCCTCTGGAGTATTCTCCCTCGTCAAGGGTGACATCCAGAGAACCAAGAGTAGAGAGTCCCAGGAGTAATCTCCATCACAGTGGTGACATCCAGAGATCCAAGTGTCAAGAGAGCCCTGGGAGTCATCTCCCTCATCACAGTGGTGACATTCAGAAAACCAAGAGTCAAGGAATCATTGGGAGTAATCTCCCTCGTTGTAGTGGTGACAGCCAGAGAAATAACAATCAAGAAAGACTCTGGAGTAATCTCCCTCATCACAGTAGTGATACTCAGAGAATCAAGAGTCAAGAGTATCTCAGGAGTGATATCCAATGGTCTGAAAATCAAAAGTGCATCAGGAGGAATCTCCCTCGTCATAGTAATTACCATGGAAGTTGCACTGGGAGTGATCTATCTTATCACAGTGATTACAGAGAGGGGAAGCTACACCGGGAGTGATCTCCCTTGTCACAGTGACTATAGGGAAGATATAGAGAGTAAGAAATGCATCAAGAGTAATCTCCCTCATCACAGTACCAGTGTGGAAGAAAGTAAGAACCATGCAGATACCGGGAGTAATCTCTACCAGTTACCAGGAGAAGGGAGTCATTCTCCTTGCCTTAACCTTCATTACGAAGATTGAACTAAATTGCCAGGGGAAAGGAGTTACTCTCCTGCTCTCATATTTTGACTTTTTCTTTTGTTGTCAAGAGGGAAACCAGTTTGCCAGGAGACGGGATTCATTCTCCTGGCCTCCTCTTTTGTTGTGAAGATGCTATCCTGTTTATCAGGAGAAGGGAGTCATTCTCCCAGCCCTTTTCTTTTGTCTTCAAGACTGAAACCATTTACCAGGAGAAGGGAGTCCTTCTGGATTGTTCTGTTCTTGAATCTGAAGCTATTGCAAAAGGATTGCTGAACATTCCCTTAAGACTAATCCAGTTTTACCAGAAGAAGGGACTCATTCTCCTATGTGAGAAACCTGAGGGTATTCTCCCAGGTAGAGCCCAGGAATCTCTTATCCAGGTGGCCAGGACACGGCCATCACTGTTGGATCTAGTTCCTGGGGGTGGGTCAGTGGGGAGGATCACCTTGGGGGAGGGAGACTGGGGTTATGCTTGGGAGGATATCCAAGATGAGACGTGCTATGTTACCAAGGAAAAAGAGGACGAGATCCCTGAGGCCTACGTAGGTTCCAATACATCTGACTCACCCCTCCCAATAAATCTCTCCCACCCAGATCCAATAAACCTTTTGTACAAATTATTGTGCCGCGAACACCCAATCTACTAGGACAGAACACTACTATTCCCACAATCCCCTATGTTCTGTTCTCCATCCCGGTCATTCTCGTCCATTTCACAAATCTTCCCTATCCCGTCCTGTAGGATACTCTGACATGCCAACTCCTCCCCTTTCCAATGCAAACACTATAATTCCCGATAACACCTTATTCCCATCCTACAACGCAGAACATGTAGAAACTCTACCGCTCCCCTTTTCCGACACCAACACTTTTCCCTGATGTAAAAAACAACAGACTTGTAATAATACTGTTTATCTGACATGTCCCGACGTAAGGGTCAGGCAAAGTCAGGCAGTTAACCTGAATCACACACAACTGATACCCCACAGGGATAAAAGGTGGAGCAAGAAAGGGCAGTATGAGCAAGGCGAGCATGGCAGACAGCACGATGAGACGGCGAATCAGGTGCGGCAGTTCAAGAGAAGGAGAAAGGCGGCAGTAATCAAGAGGGTGGTGAAGAGAGAAGTGACCTTGCCCTTTTCTTCCAAGACCCGTGGAACCTTCGAGGAAGAGAGCCTAAGACCGTGAACAATAGCACAAGTGTCTTGCAGCAGATGTCAACGTACACAGGGCAAGCCTACGCTGATAGGGAGGAGCGAGTGAAGCTCCTGTGCTCGTGGTACCAGCATTGACTCCAGACAAGAGACAAGGGAAAAGCCAAGCGGTTCATCACAGCCGGTGAGTCAAGGGGAGAACTGATAAGAACCGGGCTGTGTTGAAAGAGAATCGCAAACTGGCCAATTGGAACTATTCAATGAACTGTGAAAAGTATTGCTGGGAGACCAGCTGCAGAAGGAACCAGCACCACATGGGTGCTAACTCGAGACACTCTGGTCGATCCCCATCTGAGTGAAACAACAGATACCAGAAGGCCATAGGGGGGCCATCGAAATCAAAAGTGGTCATACTGAGGGTCAAGCAAAATCCCTATTTAATCGAAAGACTTTGATCTACAAACTGTGAAAGCAAGGGAAGTGAATCCTGCATAGAGAGAAAACAAGGGAAGTGAATCCTGCAAACAGTGAACTGTGTAAAAGTAGAATTGTGACCGTAAAGATCGGTCGGCGCCCAGAAGAGGGTGACCCAGGAGTGAACCACTATAACTCTAATCGAGAGTCATAGTGAACCCGGTGGAGGGAGGCTAACAGTCGAGAGGGCTCGGAATCCGGCAGAGGAGGATCCAAGGGTGAAAATTTGTGACCCCAAAGATTGGCGAAAGTAAAAGCCAGAAGTAAAAGCAAAAGTGAATAATGAGACGGCAAGAGTGAACCAGACCGAGGGATGCCAGAGAAGAGGGGCAAAGTCTAAAGTCCCATGAAACAGTGTGTTGACAAAAGTGTACCCGGTCAAGGGATGTCCACTGGGACTGTTTGAAAAGACATTGAGAAACAAAGGGAGGAGAAATCCCATAAAAGTCAAGAGGGGTCCGAGCCCGACCGAGGGAGATCCAGGGGTGGCGCTATCACCCAAAGTTGATTGATAAAGGAACTGTTGTATAATTTGATCTGTGGAAAACAATTGACAAGGGTCAGCGCCCAGAAGAGGGGGACCCAGGGGTGAATCATTATCATCCTAAAGAACTTTTATTTGGTTAAAGGAACTTTTGTTTTGGTCATTTTTAACACATCAGGCCCTCGAAGGCAGGAGAATTTCAAAGGAAAGTAGACTTGGCCATCGATGGCTCTGATAGCTGAAAACTGAACTGTCATTTTGTGCTGGGAAAGCTCGAGTGTGCTCTGCTCCACAATCCCACCTTACCCTGTGCTCAAAACGTTGGGAAGGGAGACCCACGCTACCGCATCCTGACTAATGATTTGAGAACACCTCTTTCTTTTCTTGAGAACCATCCCACACCCCTTTTTGTATTAGTTGTTAGGTTTCTTAGTATAGGTACTTTTTTATTTGACACAACGCCACTAGGACGGACATATTTTCATTTGATGGTTGACGCTTGCTCCCATCTTAGATTTAGGTTTAGATTAGCCGTTTTTCCACCCTGCATATAGGGTTCAATAAACACCCCTGAACTGTGATCACGTGTGTCTGTCTTACTTGTTGCCACCATGAGTTCCTTAAACCTGGTACCATTCCCTTGTATGTTGATGTCTTTTCTCATTAGTGGTAGGGTTAGAGCATGATAGAAGTGAAAAGAAGACAGACAATTTGTTTGGACAACCACCCTGACGACAAGCACCAGAGTTATCTTTCTTTTAGGTAGGACCAACCCTTTAGGGATAGGGGAAGGTAGGCCTTTTCTTATCTGTTGAATAAGGATTTTTTATTGGAAATGCCACTCTTTTGTCTGACTCCTTAATCCACCACACAACACTATGTGGTGCGAGGGTGCGTAGGTAGGAGGCACACACAGGTGATCACAGTGAAAGGGTGTTTATTGAACTTTATAATAGGTGAGATAAATGCTTAATCTAAACCTAAATCTAAGATGGGAGCAAGCTACGACCATCAAATAATAATAAGGCACATAGTGGCGTCTTGTGAAATAAAAAGGGCCTATATCAAAAAAACCTATTGCCAATCTTTTTTTTAAATACATTTTTATTGTGTTTCATTAACAACAGCACAATTTACAGACTTTCGCATAAATACACTTGACAATGCACAAATGGTTGTGTCAGCTTTTTGTTCCCCTCACCCCCAACTCACTCCACCCGCATCCCAACCTATACCACATATATTACATCAAATTACATTCTGTACAGAGCATGTGTGCTTATCTTTTTTCTTTCGTCTATGGCGTCAGGGTCTTTATATTTGCCTGGGTTTTGTTATGTGTAAAGGCCATCAGTTCCTGAAGCATAAGCCTCCAAGAGTCCAGGTCTGCATTTTGCTCTCCTTGGCCCAGACAGGATGCTTCTTGCCACACTGCGGTCTCTGCCAAAGTCCATTTTTGGAGGTCTCTCCACCACAGTCTTACCTCCAGACCCTTGTGTGCTTTCCAGCAAATCGCTATCCTATGTTTTGCTAGAATATATGCTAAATCTTTCAATATGCTGGCATGATTTGCCTGCTTCGGTTGTGCAAAAATGCCGAGCAGACAGGCTGTGGGAGAGCGTATATCCAATATTATATCTGCCTTTGCGAGGGTCTGAGCTATGTCTTCCCAGTACTTGTTGGATTTTCCTACAGGCCCAGAACATATGCACTAGATCCGCATTAATCAGTCTGCATTTCGGGCAAATTATTTCTGTTGCCTTGCTGAATCTCGTGATTTTCCTGGGGGTTAAATAAACACTATGGGTTATATATAACTGTATTAACTGAAGTTTCGCATTTCTGGACACTTTTTTATGATATATTATCGCTCTATCCCATTCCTTATCTGTCATTTGTTCCTGCAGATCTGTTCCCAGCTTTGCTGGGTCAGCGACAGCACATCTCCGCGCTGGCACATCATTAGTTTGTATATTCTCAATACCGCGTGGCCTCCTGAAATATAAAGTGTTTCTATCGTTTCCTCCTGCTTCAGTTCCCTAACTGTTTCTGGCCATTTCTGTTTTAACCTTGTGAGCAGTGAAGCAGGTAGCATATGTTGCCCTCCATGTAATCCGGTTTTTGTGGCGAATGCGCTGAAGTCCATTGGTCTCCCCTCCTGTAGCAAAGTTTGTTTGGTTTCAGCAGGGGGATAAAAATGGATTCCCTCAGCAATATCAGACAGATTCTCGTATTTAATGCTTCATTCAGCATTGCTAGCAGTGGGGGCGTAACATCTGTTATGTATTCCTTGTAAAATTTGCTGCGTAACACATCTACTCCTGGAGTCTTGCCAGTTGGCAACCCTCTTATAGTGGTTTCTAGTTCTTCTATAGTTATAGGCAGTGCTTTAAGTGGGATTATAAATTATGGGCGGTCCCTCATTGGGGGTGTGTGGCCTAAGTACAGGTGTGCTTAGGCCACTCCCCCTATCGAGAGCCCCCCCTCGCCTAAGGGGCGGGGACTGCTAAAAGAAGCAGAGCTGGGGCGCACTGGCATTATTGCCCTTCATGCGCCCAGCCCCTCCTTTTAAACAAAAGAAGGGGCTAGGGGCACCAAAGGTGTGACACCAGTGTGCCCCAGCTCACACCCAGCAGGCAGCCTTTTCTTTCAAGGAGCCATGTGGTGCAATGCTTTACCACAGGCTCCTTGAATGAAAGTGCTGCCTGCTGCTGATGGCTCTGTACTCTGATACACGAGGAGGGCTGGGCTGCCCAGCTCTGCTTTTGTTTCCAAGTAAATAGCCATCATCCAGCGTGAGGAGCCCATGGGCTTCATGCTGGGTGATGGCTATTTACTCAGAAACAAAAGGAGGGCTGGGCAGTCCAGCCCTCCTCCTGTTTGAGAGTACAGAGGCATCAGGCAGCCCGCACTGCACGGTTGCACCTGCTGCTTGCAGGTGTCCACACTTCGGTTTAGAAAAAAAGAAAAGGCAATGACTTTTGTTTTCTTCTAATCCGAAGTGCTGACAACTGTACGTAGCTTGTGTAACCGTGCAGCTGCTACACGGGCTGCCTCAGTTGTCGGCATGGCTGGGGCTAGTTAGGGGTGAGCCCCAGCAGGGCCCCGGCTCAGGAGCCTTTTCTGGAGACTGCCGGGACTTGCCCCCAGCTAGCCCCGGCCCACTTAAAGCACTGGTTGTAGGTGCTTCCAGTCTTTCGGCTGCCTCTAAATCTAGCTTTGGGAGGTCTATCTGCACCAGTGCCTCGTCTATCTCGGATCATTGTGTCTCCGATGTCTCAGCATATAGTTCCTTGTAATAGTCGTGGAAACATTTGTTTATCTCCTCTTGCGCCATACATACTGCACCATTTTCCCCTGTAATTGCTTGTATCATATCCCGTTGGATTCGGATTTGTATAGCCACACCAGCAACCGTCCTGGCTTATCCCCCTCTGCGTGTTGTCTTTCTACGTATTTCTTGTGATTCAGTGTGCCTAACATGTCCCAGTGTTTCAGGCACTCATGCCTCAGACAGGTAACTTCCCCGGCCTGCTTCCTAGTCATGCCTTCTGTGCAGTTCATGGCTTCTAGTGTGGTTTCCTTCTTGTGTAAGTCCCTCTCTGTTGTGGCTTGTATTCCTTTTGTTTTGGCTATTGCTATTCTAATTACTACCTTTAGGCTTCCCATAATGTCCTGGCTGATGCTAAACACCCAGTGTTATGTGTGAAGTATTTGAAAGGCGGGACTCCCTCACTCCTGCGCACCTATTTAGTCAGTTGTTGACTATGTTGAACCTGCTGCCTGCGTCCTAGTTTGTCAAGGAACCAACTCCGGGGTTCCTGGTTGTTTGGAAAGTTTGTGGGTTTTTGGCAAACAATGGACTAGTGAGGCGCTGGTAGGATTTGATAAGCCACTAGCAGTTGAAAAACAGCTTACACAAATAATTGATTGGTCAGGTTTTTAGTGTTTTCATGGTGATTGTCACCCATGAGATTGTTTTATTTGTAACCAGATGTTACGTTTACACAGCCGACGCGCGTTTCAACCTGAGTCTTTTTCAAGGCTGTGATTTTGGTGATATTGTGTGTTAATGTTTTGGTAAACCCAGTGAGGTGACATACATGTCCAAATCGTATTTTGGATATTCAATTCACATCCATTAGGCATACATGATTGGGCAGTTGCACATGGTAGAACAAAACAATTCATGATTTATGTAAAAGCATATTGTGGCCCCCAGGAGAGGTGAATTACCATGTTAGGTGATGATAAGTGAGAGTGACAGAAACATATTTGAAAGTACAGAGCAAAAGAAATCAGTTGTTTGATTAAAAATGCCAATTGCAACATGATTAACATGAGGAGAAGAAGCCATGTATCAAGGGAGAAGAGCAGAAGGACACAGGTTATGGTTAGTTGGGAGGATGGCTAGAAAATTGTTCCAATTAATCCTTTTAGAAGATGCGTTCTGTGATCTTACCTAAATGAGTTGAGGGTGAGCATCCGGGTGAAGTGTGCTGGTCCTCCCAATTAGGGTGCCAGTGGACTGGTTAGTCGTTTCTGTAAGAGAATGCACCTGGTTGAGGTATATGGCTGTGGAGGGATACTTCTGGTAGGAATAGTAGTATGGCGCGTTTAGCATGTTGGTTGGTGCCCCCTGGTTGAACAGATGGTTTGCCGTGACTTATATGGTGTGATTGGAGGCTATGGACAGTGCCTATTGCCTGAAGTATATAGAATCCGGTGACTAGGCTGATGAGGTGGTTGGCATTCTCGGGGGTGGGGGAATGTGCATAGTGCTTGTGCAGCCGGTCCGCCTGCCAGTTATGCGCATATGTGCCATTTAGTGGCGCCTCGTTAGTGAGGGGAGAGCTAGGATCGACAATGGCGGTGGTCATGGTCTGGGTACCAGACGATGTTATATAATTGATTGAAGCGCTTGTGATTCGTAAGCGTGTTCTGAAATTACTAGCATTAGTTAGCAAAAGCAATATAGGAGGTAGAGATCAGAGTCTGATCAGTTTTTCAACTGCTAGTGGCTTATCAAATCCTACCAGCGCCTCACTAGTCCAGTGTTTGCCAAAAACCCACAAACTTATGTGTGCAGTAGTCTGTGATGCCCTTCCTAAAATGTTCCAGGAACACCTCATCTTTCAAGGATTCACCCCTGAGCTTCCAGGTCGGGATACGTGCCCTAGGTGAGAAAATCTGCCATTTGACTATCAGCGGTGCGTGGTCCGATAGTACACGTGCTTTATATTCCACTGTCATAAATTCTCCTAGGGTTTCCTCTCTTGTGAAAACATAATCTAGTCTGGTAAATATGTTTTTCGGGGCTGTATAATGTGAATATCCGCGGGCTTGCGGCTGAAGGGTCCTCCATATGCCAGTCAGTGTAAACGCTTGAACAAAATGTTCAGTGCTTTGGCTAAAAGGGCCGGGTGCATGTGTTTATTGTGTGATCTGTCGAGTTCCGGGTTTAACGTACAATTAAAGTCTCCTCCTCACACTAATGTGCAATTTTTTATAGACCAATTTGAGGGTATAGCGAGCAGAAGTAAGCTGCAGTGTCATGGTTTGGAGCGTAAGTGTTGATAATACTTAATTTTCTTTTTTCCACAAATTCCTGAACTACAACCATCCTGCCTTCCTTGTCTTTAAACGTTTTGAGAACCCTGAATGGTACAGACGGTGCTATCCATATCAAAACCTCTCAAGCGCATGCTGAGTACGGTGAGCCCATGGTGGTGTCACTCAATTTTTTTGGTAAGGGCGGTTAGTTTCTTATCAGTGAGGTGCGTCTCTTGTAGGAGTGCTATATCTACTTTTTGGAGGCGCAAGTATGTCATTATCATGTTTCTCTTAATATAATAGCCGGTCAGATAGCACAGCGGGTAGAGCCGCAGGTTCGAATCCCGGCAGGGCCAAACTCAGCTTTTCATCCTTCTGAGGTCAATGAATGAGCACCACACATCGTGTGTAAGAAGCGCTCAGATGCCTGAAGGTTTGTAGCGCTATATTAAAAAAAATTCAAATGCAAAAATAACTGTTGAGCCCCCTAACATTCCAGGAGGGCTATTTTAAGTTCACCCATCATATACAAGGTCCTCGGTATGTCTATTTGGTCTGATATGCATATCGTACATACTGTGTGGTTATGTAGGCTTGCCCCAGGAGATTTACGTCTAGGCTGATGGCATCTATGTTGGTCTCTAGTGCTATCTTCAGGTCTGCTATTTCTGCCAGGACTTGCTGGTCCACCTTCATGAGTTCCTGCGCTTCTTGTAGTGATGGGGCCATTGGCGTGGTGGCTTCGCCTGAGTTTGTTGGTTTTGCGAATGTGTCCAGTGTGGATTTCTTGGATCTGTTCTTTAGTGCCTTGGACGACATGTGTGGATCACTGAGTACCAGTCTATACACCGCTCACTGGCCTTTTACATGTCTCGCCTTTGTGCGTCTGGTTGCCAGCCGGTCCTAGATGAGTAGCTGTGTTCCTTACTCCAAGGCTTCAGTACTGGCAGCGGGGTGTGATCAGTATACTTTGCAGTCGGACGTGACTGCCGTTTCTTTACTGCATTGGGCTAACCTCTCTTTGCAGCGTTTAAACGAGTGGCCACATACACATCTATGAGGTTGTACTCGTTGTGGAGACTGGCGCATTACTTCATCGGAGGCCACGAACACTTCCATATGGACTCACTTATTCAAATGTGTGGTCTCTTGAAAGTACACACAGTCCTTTACACAGGGGGGTCACATATGCTTACTGGAAGACTGACTTATTTCTGCGTAGGTGACCTCATGCACTTCAATTGAGGCTCCCTCGAATAATTGGTATATTCATTCGCCTTCAGTGAATCAAAATCCTTTAAACGTGTGGCCTCATAGACTTTCATGGAGCCTTACTCGCGTAACTGGGTGGTCTTGCGTACCTTCAGAATGGCTGACACATTACTCCACAGTTGGCCGTCTACTTCCTGGAGTCATTCAAACAGGTGGCTTCTTCAACTTCCATGGGGCATGCTATCAGGCCCGTGCCTGCAGGGATGTAGTCTTGCGCATCCCCTGTTTGTGTGCCCCCCCTACCGGGTATGTTGTATTTGTGGTTTACTTCTGCTCGTACCCCGCTTCGGGGGGTGTAAAGTATCTTAACTTGTGCTCTGTGTGCTTTTAGTGCCTCTCTGGTCTTGGGGAGGCATTGGACTTTAGCTGCTTTTGTGACAAGTGCCCTTGTTGCTCACCTTATCATGCGCTTTCGCGCAGTGTTACTTGTGCGCTCCGATTAGTCCGTCCTTTCTTGAAGTTCTCAGGGTCACAACTGTTCCAACCGGACTCTCCGATGGGTCACGCAGTCATGCCTTCAATCTTACGGTTGCTTCTGCTATCGCTCACCGTTCCTCGCTTCTTTGAGTTGGGCTGCGCCTCACTTCGGCTCGCTCTACAGCCGCTTGCTCCAGTCGGCGTCTGTGGTTTCTTCGACCGCAGTGTGGTTTTTTCGGCTCCGTTATCAGTGCTGCCTTACCACTGTGGGGTCAGGCCGGGTTACTGTGGCGTTACCGGCAGCAGTGCTGGTGCTACGTATTACGTGCTATCACAGAGTCGGATCGAGTGACTGTTCCCGTGGCCTCCCCCATCTTGAATAATCAGCCGTCTGCAACGGTGTATATTTCAGCAGGCGTGTTCTCTGCTATGCTGCTTCTGAATTTCCTCTGGTTTCGCTCACGTGTTCCCCCACTCTTCTTCCACAGGTTGATGTACTTTCGGAGTCTAAAATATGCAGGATCCACTTCGGTAGGCCAGGATCATGCTGGATCGAGCAGGAGCAGGGGAAAAGACGTCCTTACTGCATGGCTACTTAGCCACGCCCCGCCTTTTGCCAATCTTTACTACTGAATTACAAAAAGAGTGTGGGATATGTTCACCAGAAAAGAAAGAACTGTATTCAAAATGATAAGTCAGGATGGTTTAGATGGCTCTCTCTTCCCCACGTTTGAAGCACCGGACAAGGCGGGGCTCTCGAGCACAGCCCACTCCTGGGCCTCGACAGCACGAGGTTCATAGTTCAATTCACGATATCAAAAACCCTTCAGGGGCTAAGTCTCTTTCCTGCAAATAGTCTCTTGCCTAAGAAGGTTTGCTGATTCAAAGTAACAAACAAAGAAAGGTTCTCTCAGTGATCTTGCACCTTTGGCAACTGTTCTTCGCCCGGACTTCACAATGACTAACAAACAAAAGTTCTTTGGGCGATTGCTCTTTGTCCCTTGGATCTTCCTGTGCCGGGCTCGGATCCTCTTTACAAAAACGGGCCTCCCTCCGTCGGGTTCACTAGGGCCCTTCTTCAACACAGTTCATGTATACTTAATACAGTTCATTTATTGCTCAGTTTTATTAGAAAGCAGGGTTTCCATCTCTTTAGCTTTGTTTCAGCATCCATCTGTCAGGTTCACCCCTGCCAATTATCATAATTCACAATCGTAGTGGAAATCAGGGTTCCCTTCCCCTAGATTTCCTCTGGCAATGGGTCAGAGTCTTTCGAATGTACAAGGGATTTGAAGTGACCCTCGTAGGACCTCTCTGACGCCTCACGCCACCCTTTCCTAGGCCCTTTTGGTTGCTATAGTTTCAAAAACAGATCCCGGTCAGAGTCTTTGAATGAGCACCCAAGTGGCGCCGAACCCCTCTGCACATGGACCTCGACTGGGCTTTCTTTAAAGTTCAAAACACACACAAGTCCCTTCTTCTTTCATTCAAAATGTTGCTACTCGCAACCTTGGGCTTAACACAGTTTGGTTTGATATCAGCTTCCTCTGACTCACCGGCTGTGCTGAACCAGCTGGCTTCTTTGTTCTCTGGAGCCAAACGTTGGCAGATTGCACAGAAAAACGACCACCTGCAGAAGACAGATTGCATCTTGGAGCTAAAAGTTGTCAGTTATTGGTGAAACAGAGAGCTCCAATCTGGGGACAGAGTTTGATTGTTTTTTTTTTATATTGAGGAGCTTTACCATTGATGCAATTATGGGTCTGCGGGGACAGTCTGATTCTGTCCATGACAGCAAGCCAGTGTAGTT
Organism: Ambystoma mexicanum; assembly: GCF_040938575.1. Lineage (NCBI taxonomy): Eukaryota > Metazoa > Chordata > Amphibia > Caudata > Ambystomatidae > Ambystoma > Ambystoma mexicanum. Next base: position 96,215,567 of record NC_090936.1, on the reverse strand, counting down.
GGGACCGAATTGGGGTTATCTGCGTCTAAACGTAGCATTCTTCATGATATATATACACTGTTTTTATACAAAGGGGTTTCCGTTTTTCACATAATTTGGTGAACCTATATACAATGCACTGTGATAATCCAGATAGGATTGTCTGAATAGATGGATGTAATAGGAAGGGATACTAACAATTCCATTCATTTGGGCTGCAAAATCAACTCGAGGGTGAAAATACACACTGAGCTTTTACTTTAGTTAGCAATGATAGAGGATGAGATTTTAACTTGAAGCATGATGGCAAAGAAGTGGGTCTTGCTTTAATAATTAAAAGTTACTCACTGTAGTGACTAATGTACTCCTAGTCCACAGTCCCCTTTCCTAGATACTTGATGGGCGGTCTCGCTAGGGACGGGAACAGAACCTTTTTCCCCCCACAAAAAAGCGCATTTCCCTTTTAAATTTGATGCACGCTGGGGCTCACGCGTGCTCCGCAGACCCTGCCCTCCACTGCCTCATCTTTGCCCCCCTTTTATGTGTCGACCAGCTGTTCTGGATTTGACAATTTAAAGGGGACTTTGGACTAGGAGAACGTTAGTCACTACAGTGAGTAACTTTTAATTATTCCGACATCACATACCCTTTCCTCCATACTTGATGGGCGATTACAACGGATTACAGCCCTTTGGGAGGCGAGTGGCTTAATTAAGATGCAAAAAGGTTTTCAGGACTGCCTGTCGAAATGCTGCGCCAGATCTATCGCTGCTGTCCAAGCTGTAATGCTTACAGAAGGCGGTAGGGAAGGCCCATGCTGCTGCCTTGCTGATAACCTGCCATGGTACATGCCTTTGGAAGGCTACCGCTGTTGCCTTGGCACTGATCGCAAGGGTATGCATGTTGGCTGGACACTGTTTGTTCTGCAGTCTGTAGGATTCTGTGATGGCCGCCACCATCCATCTTGCTATAGAAGCCTTGCAGGACTGCATACCCAGCGCTGATCCCCTGAATTTGAAAAGCAAGGCCCCAGTCTTCCTTATGGACTTGGTTCTGCCCATATAGAACCTTAGCACTCTTCTTACATCTAAACATTGTAGTGCTTTTTCCGCATCCGACTGCAGGTTAGGAAAGAAGGCTGGAGTGAAATGCTAATACAATCTTTGGCAAGAATCCTGGGTGGGTTCTCAACACCACCTTGTACGGCTCAGAGGGCAGTAGTGCTTGAATCTCAAAGACCATGCATGCTGATGTGTGACCTACCAATAAGGCTGTTTTCCATGTGAATCATCTGATGTCTACTGAGGCCATTGGTTCAAATTGTCTATGGGCTACCGCTGCAAGTACGACATTAAGATCCAAAACCGAGTGTGGTCGCCTTACTGGGGGATATAATCTTGCCAGACCCTGGAGATGACGTGTCGGGTTGGGTTAATAGAGAGAGTGAGGAATAAAGAAGTGTTATTCCTGTGCTCTGTGTCTGCGTCTTCATTAAGAGAGACTCTGTAAGGGGGGCTGATACGACAGAGGGGCGGAACCCCTTCTGTTGGTTTCAACATTGGCGACGAGCGGGTGTGCCGATACATAGTGTCTGTCCTCAGTGCGGGCCCGTATACAGGGTCACCTGGGATGATTTCCACCAGGCCGCCAGGAGCCAGGGTGAGAACGTCACATCATCGGCGGACGCTTGACAGTCCGACCGTGGGAAGCGGCTGAAAGGTGCACACAATATTTTGGAAGTAGGTGCAGGCGGGAGGAGGCAAGAATACACTGCGGGTGCGGCGGATGAGGCCCAGAATTGGGGCCAATGCACAGCGGATGATAGCCATGCTGACTGGGACACAAGGCCCTGCAGAATACAGCCAGAATGTGGCGTGAGGCGAGGCCGAACCAAAGAAAACCATACCAAAGGCACGTGACACCCATCAAAACACAGCCACAATAAGGGCAAGACACAATGAATTGATCCCCATGCCCACTAAGAAAGTAGCCTGTCACATCAGTCATGTCAGATCATGAGGCCCAGGAGATTCCAGCGACTGTAGCAATTACACTGCCTACCCATGCACCAGCCAGGACGCAGGAACATTTATGCTTCAAATGCATGCTGCATTAGCTATTACAGACACCAGCAACATGGGGCCTGATGGGCCAGGTAGGCTGAAGACTTTGAGCTGTATGTAGGGACAATGGGGTCGATGGAAGACCATAGAATACAGTGCTTTCTGAAGCTGACAGTGGGACCAGCCAGGAGGAATATCATTAACAAGCTGCAGAAGCTCTGTCAACATGTTTCAGGGGTTAAAAACAGCACTCACTGACTACTTCACTCCACATACCAATGTGGATTACAAGAGACACGAATACCACTCCACCAGACAAAGAAAAGGGGCAACCATGGACACATTTGTAATGAGATTGCAAGTAAAGCTAAAAACCTGCGATTTCAAACCACTATTCCAATAACGAGGCACTACGTTCACAAATCATTGCCGGAAGTAAATCTGTAAATTTTCAGAAAACGTTACTACAAAAATCTCAAACTTTAGAGCTGATACAGATATTGGTAAGGGCAGAACTGGCAGTGGAGCTTCAGGCAGAAGCCATGAACAAGACAACCATAGCTACCTCGACACCTGACAGAATCCACAAAATGGCCACCGCACCAGGACTCAGGCCCCATATAGAACCATTTTACTACCGATTAGGATACAAATGTCCTCATGAAAGCACATGCCCAGCATTAGGACAACTGTGCTCAGCATCTGGCGGAGAGAACCATTTCAAGTCAGTCTGCAGGATATCAAGAAACCCGCCCGAAGGAGAAGGCAGTGGCCTGAGCAAACACAGGGATAGTCCCAACACATCAACAATGGCGTTGTTGTCAGTGGCGGTAAAAACATACGCAAAGCATAAAGACGGGAACAGGTGTGACAAAGACTCAGGAGAGGCGAGAAGAATGAGGAAAATAAGAAGACATTGCATGACAGCAGCCCACCCACAAAGGAGATCCAGACGACATGTCGGACATTTGGTGGAGAAGTCTCCATTGGAGAGCGAATTCAGCTCTTCGGAAGGCGAGCAGAGACAAAAAGGATACCAATATGCAATAGGGAGCAAACAAGTCACAGAACATAGCCCAACATTGCTAATGCAAATAAATGATCTATAGACGGAATGTCTGGTGGACACAGATGCTACCATAAATGTCATAAGTGAACAGATATACACAACCATCCCACATGCAACAAAGCTTTGTCCTTCAGAAGTTGACATTTACCCATAAGGATAAAAAACTCTGCTACCCTGCAAAGGATACTTCGAGGCATCTTGCAGATACAAAACACAGGAATAGAGGCTCTCAGTGCATATGTTAGCGTCAATGACCGAAAGTGGATGTATTTTAAGCTTCGAGGATGCCATAGACATGGGACTGATACACATACTCTACAGACTCATGGTCAACAAATACATAGACACAGTGGACAAAATAGATCAACTGTTCCCAACGCTATTTAAGGGCATAGGGAAACTAAACAGACAGATCTGACTCCACATCGATGAAACTGTCCCACCCGTAGCCCAACACTACAGGGGCATTCCAGTAAATATACAAAAACAAGTGGAGGAAGAACTACACAAACTACTAGAACAAGACATAACAGAACCAGCGTTGGGACCAACACTGTGGGTGTCTCCCATCATCACAGTCCAAAGAAAGGATCTGAGGTCATTAGACCTTGTATCACCAAAGTGATACACCTGCTCAAAGGGGCCAAAGGCTTTTCCAAACTTGGACCTTAATAAAGGGTGTCATCAGTTGGTCCTGAGCCCCAAGAGCTGCTACATCACCACCTTAGTGACACACCTGGTCTTTACAGGTACAAGTGGCTAGGTTTTGGCTTGTCCTCAGTGGATGAAATATTTCAAGTCAAAATACACAATATTATAAAACACATCCTGAAATGCATTAACTACAGCAACAATATTTTAGGATTTGGCACCAGCGTGGAAACGCACAATGACACACTGTCCAGGGTATGCATGACGTTGGAGGCAGCAACTACCACTCTCAAGAAGGACAAATGTGAGTTCAGGAAAGGAACTCTGCATTTCTTTGGACACATATTCCCAGAGAAAGGGATAACACCAGATACAGAGAAAGTGGCTGCGTTAAATGAGACTCCTCTGCAAACTAATGTGCCAGAGCTCAGGTCCTTCTTCCTCAGGGTGGCAAGCTACTGAATGAGTACATTAAAGATTTTGCTACTATCAGCAAACCCTTGAGGGCCCTCACAAAACACCACATGCCATTCCAGTGGTCCCTGCAGTGCCATGAAGCGTTCACAATCATCTGTGGGAGGATATCGGAAGTGTAAAACCTGGCCTACTTCGACATCTCACGAGACGCAGAACTAACTGTGGACGCAAGTCCAGTGGGGCTAGGGGCCATATTAGCTCAAACAGGAGAGGACACAACACGTCAATGAAACATCTTATCATATACCAGTAGAAGTCTATCCAAAACCTAATAGGCCTATTCCCAGGCTGAAAAGGAAAGCCTGCCAGTAGTATGGGCCTGTGAGCACTTTCACTTATTCCTCTATCGTAAACCTTTCACGGTTATAATGGACCATCAAGCCCGGTTATTTCTTTATTGGAAATCCTAAAACCAAAATACCACCACGCATAGCCGGTGGGGTCTCTGACTCCAGGATTATGCATTCGACATCGTTCACAGACCAGGCAAAGATGAAAATCCGGCAGACCTCCCTTCGCGACACTCGAAAAAAGCAGAGACAACAGAACCATTGGTGGCCGACAGTTACATCAGATATGTGATACAAAAGGCAATTCCCCAAGGAATTGATTCATTGTGCAAGAATCAGAAAAGGTACAAGAAGGGGTTTGCCCTGACGTCTTTGATATTTGGGGTCTACTTAATAATTCTGGTAGGCCTAGAGTTATTCTGTCATGTCACAAACTAGCAGAGACATTCTAGTTGTATTAGTGCTCATTAGGTTTGAAAAGTACAGACAAAAAATAGATATGAAAAGTACAGCTTTTAAATTATTTATTTTGCTGTAAATGCATTTCAAAGTTATGCAGTTGTTCTTTTTTTTAGTGATTTTTTTTTAAAAAGGGGCTTCAGTGCATTTAAGGGTAGTTCATATTCACAAAAACCTTAGTGTAACTGAGTAAACAATTCAATTGCATTCATCCAAAGCTAAAAACAATCCCGTGCTTTGGGAATCAGTGAGTAACCACCACCTATTGTGACAAGTGATAATACAGGTAGTGCAGGTACTTAATACAAATTCCAACTGAATGTACAACAATAGATGATGTCTCAGTTGGTTATGTGTAGCCAGGCTGAAAGGTGACCTAACACGTGGTCAAGAATCAGAAAAGGACATGCCCATCCAAATCGTGATGGAAGGCCTTCATTGCAGCAAATGGAGGAGAGCCAAGGAACAAGGAAAAAGGGAATTGATTGGGATAAAAAAGGATGTCGACAATTTCCTATTGATAAAAGAGGAACTGGCAGTGTCCATAAAAGGGCTACTGCTCAATGGAAACAAGCTGGTCATACCAACATGTCTGAGGCACCAAGAGGTAGAATTCGCACATAAAGGGCACAGAGGCATTGGGCCTCATTACGGGTCTGGCGGTAACCGTGCTGGTGCTACCGGCGGGTTGCCGGCAGACCCGTCAAAAATACAGACGCCTGACTTCCCCGGTGCCACTGGGCTATTCCAAGTCCAGCGGCAGGGAAGTCAGGTGCCGGCAATTTTGTTAAGCCAGATTCCCATAGAGTCCGATGGGAATGGGGACATGGAAGCAACAGCACCGTTGTCAATGGTGCCAGTGCTTCCGTGACAGCTTTGCCCGGCAAGGTCAGACCTGTCGGGCACACTGGCCCCGGCAGGCAAACACATAGTTTGCCTGTCGGGAAACAACAGTGCCAGTAAGCTTACCGGCACTGTTGTTTCCGGACCAGCAAACGTAGATTGAGGCCCATTGTATTGACCAAAAGGATGCTAGGCCAAAAAGTGTGGTTCCAAAAGCTGGATTCTGTCTCATCACCCCAGCAAGGCATCCAGAGCCACTCCAGATGACGGAACCTCCTGAGAGGGTGTGGGATGAAATTGACATTGACTTCTTTGGGCCTATAGAAGGGAGAAATACGTGCTAGCGGCAATGGATGAGTATTCATGATTCCCAGAAGCACAGATAGTGCGGCATACTACAGCGCATCATGTCATACCAGTGCTGAATAGAATCTTCCCCACATATGGCATTCTGAAAACAGTAAAATCAGACAATGGTCCCCATTCACAGGACAAGACTTCAGGAACTTTGCAGAATATTTGGGGTTAAAACACAGAAAGGTGACTGTGGTCTCAAGTGAATGGGACAATCAAGAGATTTGTGTCAAACCTCAAAAGGTCACTACAAATAGCCCATCACACAGGACAATCATAGGAACAAGTACTTCACCAATTATTAAGAGACTACAGAAATACACCACACAGCACCACCAGGAAATGTCTTTCGGAAGTGATGTTTGGAAGAAGTCTACGCGCTCGGATACTACACATCCCTAGTAACTCTGAAAAATACCAGGAAGATGACGTCATTATAACCCAGGATGGGATAGCAAAAGATAAAATGAAAAAGAATGCTGACACCAAGCGTGGAGCGAAGGAGTCCTGCCTGGAGATAGGAGATATGGTTGTAGTCAAACAACCATAAACCCACAAACACACAGCTACATTTCATGAGGACCCACTAATAATAACTCACAAGAAGGGTTCAATGGTAACCGCTGGCGATCAACGCCTGATAACCAGGAACTCCTCACAGGAGCTGGAGGCTGAGAAGAAGCCAGTCAGAAGAAGAGGACATTTATCAATCAGATGAATCATATCACGTGGGTGGGAAAGAGTCGGAGGCTGAAGCTCGATCTGTCCGCAAGCCAGCAGATGTGATGGAGCGCCCAGAGCTGAGGCCTGAGAGACCACAAAGGGCCAGGATACGGCCGCATCGGCGAATTGAAGTAATGGGGGAACAGTTACAGACTAGTTGTCTACAACAGTGGGCGGTTGTGTGCATCAGATTATACAGTCTAGTGGTGGAAGGGGGGCGGGGTGGGACCTGGGAGCGGGGAGGCAGGGAAATTGACATTTATATAGAGACACCATGTGGGGGCAGGTACAACAGAGGGGCGGACCCTCTACCGTCGGATTCAACAATCCCCAGCATCAGGACTCTTACTGACCGCTGGGTGCACGATGTTCATACCTCGTTTTTGGGGATCCCCCAAGTAGGTTGCCTCTTTGTCACCTACCACACACAAATGCAGCTGCTCTCCCTTAGCAGCAGTTTCCAGAGGCAGGGCACATCCAGGGCTAAAGTCAAGGGTACACGCGGGTGGTCGGAGTCCACCCACTTTTTTCAGAGGGTGGACTCAGTCCCCCCCAGCTAAAATAAGAACTCTTCCTTGAATTTATGAATTAAAGCCGACCTGAACTGCAGTCGTCATGTTAGCAGGTCAGACACTTCACCACTGCACTATAACTCATAGCTGCCAACCTTTTTTGTCAGCAAAGCAGGTGAAAACACCCGATTTTCTTTTTGGCGGGTGAGAGGCCCATAGAAGTTAATGGGCGAATGAGGGAGTTGGCGGGTGATTCATCTGCTTTCAAGGAGGGTGACACCCGCCAAAAGCGGGTGAGTTGAGAGCTATGATAACTTGATGGAAAATAACAAACAACTAAAGTCCCATTTTGCTACTGCACATTCCAGGGAAAACATTTGTATTGGTTCTTGGAGTTTAAAATATGCACACCTTTTAACGTTTTCAAAAACACCATTAGAAGAAAAAATCCTCTCTTGGCTTTGTGTGTGTGTGTGTGTGTTGATTTCATGAAAGGCAAATGGTATTCGTCCTGTACAATTTGGGTTGTTATTCAAAGTCAATTTAATGAAATGTGCATATTTCACCCTGATATGCTAATTTATGGCGACATCACATCCCATTGCCTTTGTTGATGAGTCCCCCCACTTTTATTTTTAGGACTTGACCCCTGGGCACATCTACTGCCATCCCCGAGTTTGTCACAAAAAGCCCCCGTGTAGGCCCTGTTAAACGATGTGGTGGGAACTTTTTTTTAAAGTCCTTGCTCTGAGGACACTGACCACTCTGGAATTAATTGCGGCGATTCCTCAGTGAATGTCCATTAAAGCTAGCTATATAGTGGTGCGGCAGTTATCATGTTAAAGAGTGCCTTACGTAATCTGTTACTCAGGAGAGTCCAAATTCCTGTCGAGAAAATTGTACAGTCCTGTGTGAGGGTCATGCTGATATGCCTGTCCCAGCCCCTTTAGGCCACAAAGGTGAACAGAAAAGCCAAAAACGCCTTTTGAAAGGGGCAGACGAGCAGAGCGCTCTCAAGGCATATCTGCGTGGCAACACCCCCATATTGAGGCATTTTTTATGATTATCCTACCTTTTACTGACACCCAGTAAAGATTTCTACATATGATAAGCTGACGGCTACACTCTGCAGTAAACATTTTATTTGCAATCAACATCAATGCCTGTATATATAACACTTTATCAAATTGTTTGACGCAATTCATTAAAGTACCTAAAACGATCTAAAATCACAATGTAAAATGATTCTATATGAATACAATTCATTAATACAAAAAGGGAAGACATTAACCATGCACGCATTATATCATAATATTGAGCAATAAAGAACAAAGTTGAAGTAACTTTCTTAGATAGTAACTCAGGAGAGAAACACCCACTGCTTAATACCAAGAAATGTCACTTTAACATGGAGTTATTCAGCGAATGTCAGAAGAGATGTCATCAGCGGAAAACTGTGCAATGTTTCATATCTTCCAGATCTAACCGGCTCAGAGAGGCACGGCTCCACCTTACTGATGAGGCCCAACAAGGCTGAAACACGTGTCAGGGTTTGCTGTTGGTACTCCTGTTCAAAGGAGGGTGGTCCGGCATTTCGGTGCTGGACTTGGGGGCGGGACAAAGACTGATACGCAAATGGTTATTCCGGCTTCTTGAAAAGTACAGTGAGCAAAAAGCAATGGCTGCGGACTCTCAAAGTGGGAAAGAACCACAGAACTATTTATCATGCCATGTTCTTTCCAGAGAGGGGCGTCTGCTACCTTTTTTGTACCGTTTCATACCTACTTGATATTTTGGAGATATGTTTTTGACACATGAATTCCAGTATTCTTAACTTTTTCTGGTGGCGTGACAAGGACACCTAGTGGAGTGGTTGAGGAAGAAGGGGAAGTTATCCTACAATTAGCGTATGATTTTGCGAACCTCCTATAGTGACTGGTAAGTCCTAGTAAAGCCCTCAAATCCCTTTCAGTCCTGGGGATGTTTTTTTTTTAACAGGCCAGACTTTCTCTAACTGTGGCTGAACCAGTCCATTTCCCACAAAGAAACCCAAGTACTTAACTGCTGATTGGGCTAAGTGGTATTTCTTGGGGTTGGCAGTTAGGTTGCCTTGTCTCAGGGCTCTAGTAACTTTGTACAGATGGTACATAGGTTCTTCCCAGGTTTTGCTGTGAATAACAATATTGTCCAGATAAGCGCCACAGAAACTGGAACACGTTCACAAAATCTAGTCCATTAACCTCTGGAAAGTGGTGGGAGCACCATGGAGCCCAAATGGAAGGACTTTAAAGTGAAATAGTCCTCTAGGGGTGGAGAATGCAGTTTTTTCTTTGTTCTCTGGGTTTAATGACACCGCCAATAGCCCTTGGTAAGATCAACTGTGGAGGGATAGACAGCTGTGCTCAGTCGATCAATAAGATCTTCAATATGTGGCAGCGGGTAGTTGTCAAACTGGGACACGGCATTGAGCTTTCTAAAGTCTTTGCAAAACCTCCATGATTGATCAGGTTTCACCACCAGGACTATTGGTGAGGACAACAGACTTTGTGCTGGTTCAATAATATCTGTGGTCAGCATTTTTTCCACCTCTTGGACTTTGGGGAGCCGATAGGGCTGGAGATTAATGACTTTCCCGGGAGGAGGGCGTGTATGATGGTAAATCCCCTTCACTCTCCCAGGCTCACAGCTAAAGACCTCTGTGAATTAATCTAAAAGATCTTGGATGTCTTGATGGTGGAAGAACTGCTGGTACTAAGTTGGATCCGTCTGCCTCTTGTGATAGAAGACTGGCCATTACCACAAAGGAAGATTACACTGGTTCCTCTTTCCACTCCTTTAAGAAGTTAACGTGATATACCTGAGTCTTAAGTCTTCCACCGGTAGCTACAGGGGCCACTCTGTTCTAATACCTGATAAGGTTCGTGCCAGCGAGACAGCATTTTAGGTACAGAGGTAGGAGGTAGTACTAGGACCTTCTGCCCAACAGAAAAAAATTGAGTGACAGCTCTTTTGTCATATTCGGCTTTTTGGTGTTCTTGGGTCTTAGCTAGCTGAGTATGGACTATATCCCATTACCACACCCATATGCTCTTTAACATGCTGTGTGGTTTGGGACGGCGGTAAGATAGCCCCATCCCTTTCTTTCCATGTTTCCCCTTAGCATGTCTAAAACCTCCCTGGGATCATGCCTTTAAAGGACTTCCAGGGGTGAAAATCAGAGGGATACTTTGGGAGCCTTCCTGATGGCGAACAGGGCCCAAGTGAACATCATGTTCCAATGTTTTCCATCAGCTTCTACAGCTTTTTAAGGAAATTTGTCAGTGTTTTATTAAAGCGCTCGACCAGGCTGTCTGTCTGAGGATGGGACATGGTGGTCATTCAAATTTTGATTGGAAGGATTTGTTTGACCTCCACAATAATTTCCGGGTTGCGGCCTCACCTCCCTGACCTCATTGAAAGGGTCTCCCCGTGAGTATAAGTGACATTCCGGGATTCGTCACATAGTACACTGCTAATATTTGGGAGAAATCCACCATGAAGTGTTATATAAAACATGATAATATTAAAATGAATCCATATGAGAAAAGACTCTATTTAAGTGACAGAGAGAGCATCATAATTATTGGCTGGTGTGTGCCCAGACCTCTCAGCATGCCTGTCACCTAGGTATATTCTGACCCCAGTTTCTGAGAACCCCTTTGGATTTGTTGTCACTTGTGCCATTAAGGGGTATGAAGTGCTCTGTTAGGAAATGCTATGTCAGCATGCTCACAGCTAGAGCCCACTCCAGGTATTCACCTCAGTGCAGCTTCCTAGTTGAGTTACAGTAGGGAGCTGGGTGACCACCTGCCTGCCCCATGGAGTTAGAGCAATACCAGAAGATGGGAACTGAGAGCAGCAATGGGCCCCTTTTCATGTATAGATATATACGACTGGTCTCCCTGATGTTTCCACAAAGTAAATTACTTTGTGGTAATTTACTTTGTGGAAATAACTTCAAATTGCTTTGAATATATGTATATATTTGTGGGTTAAAGGGCGTGGGCAGGGGTTTGGGGTAGGGGTGGTTGTGCAGAGGGACGGAAGCTCAGGGGGATCCTCCCCATAAATAAATAAAAGTTACTTCCACAAAGTAAATTACCATGAGCTAATTTATTTCGTGGAAATGACATGGACCATCTGAACACGGTGCAAAAGTAGAACCATGTTTTACCACCAATCCTGTCCCAAGTGTTGTTGGAATCGTTTAGTTTCCCAATTCAATGGAGGCCCTGATGGTGACCTTAGACCCGACTGGCCAAGCGTCCATACATATGCTCCTTCAGTTTCTGCCTTGATTCAGGACAGTGGTAATCAAGACCAGTCATGAGGATCATGTCCATTTTAAGACAAATTATTTAGGATTGTTTATAAGCTGCAATGTAGATATTGCATGAATTCTAAGTGCGAGAAGGGCACGTCAGCTTTGTTTTGAAGATCATACAGATGGGAAGACCTTCTTCTGGAACATAATTCATGCTTGTGTCTAGATTTAGAGATGTAGGGGGAAACCTCCCAGCACATAACTTCAGAGGTCAAGTCAGGTTTAGGTTAGTTCAATGGTAAACTGCTGTGTCTATAACACATCTGGGACCAGTGAAGTGGTTTGTTTGCTCACAGATGTTGCAGGTAATGTTGGCTGTGGTGCTTATTGTCACACATTGGCTGAATGATTGACAGAATTGCAGACTGATTGGCTGATTATGGCATTATCGCATATGGACCATTGATTGATGGTGTCTGGTTCTATGCAACTTTAGTATTTGATCTGGTCAATTGAGAGAAAAGAAAATAGATAGTCAACCAATAGAATGTCATTTTTATTGCTGATCTAAGTCAGGTGACAGTTTTACATATTTACTTGTTAATTAAACAAAAGAATTCTGTTTTCTTTCTGGTGCAGATGGATGGTTGATGCGTTAGGGCAGGAGATGGCAGTAGGGTGCCCTGGGGCCTTTTGACCGCCCTCCACTCTGTAATTCTGACCCTCGAAGTGGCATAGAGTCCTTGAGATCACTATTCCCACTCCATCCATGTTTGCAGATGATTACCCACCACCCTGTGGTCTCTGCTGTAGATGACAAGAGGGTGCAAAGTATAGAAAAGAAAGCTAGAATATTGAGGGTGAAAGCTTCTCACACATGAACGACCATGGGGTGACACAACCTATAACTTTGGTAATGAATCTGGTGTATTTGTGAGAGACATGCTTGTAAGCCTACCTTGGAAGTAATGCCACAAGGCTGTCCAATGGCTCCGGCGGGGAACCAAAAGATGGGGGGAAATGAGGGAGTGAAGGGGGAGCTACAGAATAATTTCAAGATTGCGGACTGCCAGATACAAACCACAGTGTGCTGAGACACAGAATTCTCTGCCACCCAACTCGGAGCATCTGTGGAATTGGTAGTTTGTGAAGGCTTCACTCTGTCACCTTGTCCACTTGCAACACCAACACAGTCGATAGCGCTCTCACAATTTCATAGCCCAGCATTGCTAGTGTATATTAAGGGGATAGAAGAGGCGGGACAGGGTGAGAGTTAGGATTCAGGAGTCAGAGTATGGTGGTTCAGGAGAGTTAGAGAGTGCAGTTTACAGCATGGCAATATTGCAAGGAAGTAGAAAGGAGGAGTGGAGAGGGTGCAGCGTAGGAGGAGGTAGAGAGGAGAAAGGGAAGAGAGGTGGTGGAGAGAAGCGGAAGAGTGGAGAGGAGCAGGAAAATAGAAAGGAGGACGAGATGGAAAGGAGATGGCGAGGGAAAAGAGAAAGGCATGAAGATGCAGGAAAAAAGCAACCCACGATTAAGCAGTTCCATGTGTTAATATCACCGCTAAAATATCGCCATACAAAAATATTGCTATATTTTTGCGGCGTTATTAAGGCATGGAAGCTGTGGGGCACACCCCCGCAACTCCTGTATTATTTTAAAAGGAACGGGGAATCCTCTTTAACCTCCGCTCCCGAAAAACCCTTATTTCATCCCCACTAAAAATATCGCCTATGGCCGTTCCCAACGACCATATATACGGCAATATTTTTGGTGGGGATAATATTACCTGATACCGATTAAGGAGGGGAAGTAGGAGGTCAAACACTCAGAATCCAAATGGAAAACAGAGGAGTGGAAAAATGTTTAAAGTAGAAGGAAAGGAAGGAGGATGGAGAAAGAACTAAGCAAAAGTACAGAACAGAGAGTACAACCAAGGAATGTGGAGGGCGGGACATAGTGCAGAAGGGAGACAAAGGCAAGGAGGGGAAGGCGAAGGCCCAAGAGAAGAGAAAAGGGAACAGTCTTGAGAGAAAGGCAAAGTTTGCTAAATCCTTCACGACCTTTAACCAGGAAATGGTGAACAGGAGGTCAGGAATGGAGCGTGAGTAAGTTCCAAAGAGCTTAGGTCATCCAGGTTAAAAATCTAGCTTGTTTCTTCCAGTCAGGAGGGGAAAGTTGATGGTAACCCTAGCTGCTGGCTGCCCCATATCTGAATCCTGTGGAAAGACCTAAGTGTACAGGTGGGGCTACAGGGTAGGAGATTCTAGGAGGACTCCATCATGGCCCCGAAGCCTGAGCTGCAACCTCAAAGAATACCACCAAGGAAACAGGCCTGATCATGGGAGAGAAAGAAAGAGTAAGGAGCATGGTCCTACAGAGAATCTGGGGTACACACAGATAGCTTTTTGGATTGCCTAACACCATAGCTTGTTTGGCCCAAACACAGATAGAGAATGTTTAAATGGTCATGAGATTTCCATTGGTCTCTCGGCATACCATATGTTGTCAGGAGAAAACCACAGGCCTAGAGACAGTAGGGCTGAATGTAGCCCGTGCAGCGGAAAAAGCACTGGCCCAACGGGTAAAAGCACTCTCATTTATATTACTTAGCTGGGGGAAGGGACAGGTCGGTTGGGAAGACTCCCCCAACAGTGAGTGTCAGTCAATGGTGTCAGTCTCCCTGCCAACTTTTCAGCTGGGTCCAAATGCAGACTTCAGATTAGGAGAGGAAGGAAACAGGATCCCACCTTGACCCTGAGATGTTTGTAGAGAACCTGCTCAAGGTGCCGGTCGACGGCCAAATGCACATAAATGGCAAGCTGGGGGTGCTGTTGGCCCAGACAACGCAGGATCTGCTGCCTTTCCCGGCTAATTTATATAATTACTCTGAAGGAAAGGATCTGGGACACTTTTTTGCTAAGTATGGAAGAGTTGAAGAAACTGCAAGATGGGCACTGGGGAAAGTTTATCACTCCCCTGTGGACAGTGTATGCACAATCAGCAAACCAGACCAGACCTAAGGGTAACATCGGGTATGGCAACTTCAAACATGATATCCTTGAGTGGCTAGGTCATGATCCCGATTCCATCATCGAGGGCTGGGAGACCTTCATCATTTGTCTTTTGGAAGCATCCCTCACAAAATATACATAAGAATTCAGCATTCAAGCATGTGCAATAAACGTGGTGAGAGTTTGACTTTGGAGAAACTAAAAGAGACTCATTTTACAACAGACCTTTAACTCCTTGCATCACCACCTGAAGAGGACAATGACAGTAGCCCATACTCAAATATGTCAGGTTATGTTTCTTGGCATTTATATAGCACCTTATGTATCATTGGTATGACTTAAAAGCGCTGCATAATGGATGCCAGATTACATGCCATTCTTTCCCTATACAACCAGAGACATCAGTCAAGAAGGAACAGTCTTGGAACCCAGTAAGTGAAGACAACCCTCAAACAAAAGCCATGCTCCACATGAGGGTGGGAGTGGGCCCAGAACTGACAGCACCCGGGAGTCATATACACATCTTGGAGGAAATATGGTGGAAGGAGACTGACTATCTATGCTCAGAGGAATGGAAACACTAGCTTCCAAGTGCTACACCTGGAGGAAGACACAGAATATCTCTCTGGTTTCCAGAGAAAATCCTAGACAAATCCATGAACACCAGCTACTGTTATCCCAAGCTCCTTGCAGTGGATCAATAAGAATAGTGGCTGGAGCCCGAAGATCTGGAGAGAGTCCTGGTAAACAACTAGAGGTATTAGCCCTAGGTAAAGGGGGTAAAGATTACCACATCACAGTGGACCTAGATGGCCAAATGTAACCTTCTTACTTGACTCTGGAAGTAGACAGGCCACAATCTGGGTGGACACAGAACAGCTCCCGACCGATAGCTGTGTCCAAATAACCTTTGCTCATGAAGATCACAAGGTCTCTCCCGAAACCCAGGTTAACCTCGAGTTACAGGGTGAGACAGTTTCAGTAGACGCTGCTGTAATGCCCGGCCTACCAGAAAAAAAATAATTCTGGGAACTGAGAGCCCTTCCTATGCCCAATAGATGGACAAGACTGGACGGAATAGACAGCATGCTTCACCATCTCAGGAAAACCTGAGGCTGGAGACAAGGATCCCCATACAGATCAGGCCAGTATAAATGGTAAGGCGGTGGGGACATACACCTGGAGAAGGTCCCAGGATTTCATGAAGCGACACAGCTTAATTCCCTGTTCTGTCCCCGGAGCACAGGGATCACCACTGAATTCCTGAAGCTAGCCACCCGATGCAACATACATATATGGAGGATTCCCCAAGATCACCTATTCTATCTCGAGCCCTGTTTACCGAGGGTTCCCAATCACCCTGTGTAGCATTGAATTGTATAGGTTAACATCATTCGTTTGTACTGTGAAAATAAGCATGATTGCCCAAATAATTAAGTTAACCATCCGAATCCAAAGACAATATAGGCTGCAGGATTATGCTAATGGATGTACACAAACAGCAACACCAATGTTGACATAAAGGAAATTGATGTTGACATGTCTAGTTCACATAGGTTGACTGCATAACTCCAGATGACAGTGAGACACAGTTCACAATGGGAACAATCTACAAATGTGGCGTCTTTCCCTGTAATGTGTACATGGGTGCATACTCTACCGTGCCTTGTGGTGGGAGTGCACCTCAGGGAAAGATATACTTCTCTTTAGGCTTAGCTTCACATTTTCATCCTGGAGCTATGTGGTCATCGTAGCTTTAAAGTCACGAAACATGCTGCCTAGTAATATATAGCACACAAGACCACAGCATAAAGCCATGCAGATGGGCAGAGGAAGAACACACACGCACACACTTCACAGCTCCTCTCACTGAGCTCCATGCATACATGATGCCTTACACGCTACATACCTCAATTGCTTTAAGCATTGCCATCATCTGCAGGGAAGGGAAAAACAGGTTGGTTAAGGTAAGCTAGGTTTGTATCACCATGTATATAGTGTCTTCACTCTTAAGAGCAGTGAGATTTGAAACTATGTTGGCAACTATGCTGTCAACTCTAACAAGACTTCTATGTTACAGTGAAAAAACATGTAGAAGAAATAAAAGAGCTGGACATTAATAGGGTTATTTACCCACTTCTAGATCTTGACCTCATTCCACGCATGCATTGACACAAATGCAAATATTTGGGCCTAGTATTGCATTTGCCCATAGCGCACCACACAAGGGACTGCAGGCACTTATCAGCATTATAATGACCATGGGCGGACTCAGAAGCAAAAGTGGCCCTGGAAATGTTTTTGAAAGTGGCCCCATTTTCCACAGTGCAAGCAAACCAAGCTCATCTATTTACCATTTGCAGGAGATGGGGGGCTATCCAAGAAAATTGAGTGAAATAGTGAATTTGAAAGCATATTGGTTACTATATAGAGATTAACAAGTAGTTTAACAGAACAAAGAGATTTGGGGGATATAGGAAGATGGAAAGAAGAGGGTAGGGTGCATGGGAGAGGGAGTTACATGGTCAGGGAACTAGGGTACCCTCAAAAAAGAGGCCCAGTGTGCAGAGGCTCACCAAGAAATCTCCAAGGTTCCATGTAGGCCGGCCCACCACTGAGAAAGATTGCCAGGAATGCTCCAAGTGCACACTCCTGCATCCATTCAGTGACCTACATGAAACGTTAAGTTATGTGATTTAAGTCTAGGGTAGAGTTGGCATGAGGCCACATCCTAATACCAATCTTTACTGGTTAATCTCTGCAGGGCAGAATTATGACAGTACTGGGTCTAGGGTATTTTTGTTTAGCATGGAAGAAAGCCCACTGTTAGGTTTTCTGGGAGAGGCCAGGATCCATGGGAGAGCGCTGCAAAGCTCTCAAGGAGGTAGTCATGCTCTTTGGCATTCATTGAGGTGCTAGTTGCCGCTTCAGAAGAGGGTACAATTCCCAAAATGTGTAGGGTTCTTAAAAAGGCACAGAGCCAAATCCCAGGAAATTATACAGGCTACCAGGGAGCTGCCTTTGCACCACCGAGAGTCTTTGGATCTTGGTGGAAGCGTTTTTGTTAAAGAATTGATAATATCAATAATATTTCTGAGTTATTAGCATATACCGCACATTGAATGGTCCCTTAGAACTGAATATGTGTGCCATTATTACCCAGTTCATGGAACTCAAACTATTGACCTTGCAAAGGATTAAGGACTGAGTCGGCCCTGCTGGGACTCAATTCTGTGATGTTTACACACAGATAATGTCCATTCAAACTGAATGAAAGGCTCAAGACACTCTCAAGCGGTTAATTGATGCTTCACATAAGGTCTTGTTATGAAATTCTTCATACGACTTAACAACAGTAATTGTGGATAAAAAGAGTCCAATGTACACATTTGTAGCATCAATTAATAGATTTTTGTGATATGAATGTACTTCATTAAATGTATTGAAGGTGCATGTACTGAATTTGAGAAACAATTTTTGGGGGTTAAAAATATACATATCTCAAAAGATATGAGATGTATTTGTTTAATAAATGAATGTGAAGGATTTTCTCAAAATAATTTAATTCCATTGATTTAATCTAATACATTGAGGGTTTATCCCATAAGAGTGCCTTGGGTCTCTCATTCAGTTTGAATGGGCATTGTTTCTTTTACAGTAATAGTCCTATAGACAAGGATTTACCCAGGGCTTCTGAAGTTACTTAAATTACGGAATTGCTTATAACTATAGATTTATGAAAAAAGCTGTGCATCCCTACACCAGTTTCCTAGGTTACACACAGACATCAGAGGCACAGAGGTATCCTACTGGCTTTATTGATGATATAAACCAAAAGTAGGCCAATCTTAACAAAACCCTACAGAGTCCATTCATTTGCTATCCATGAAGCACATGAAATCTAGAAGGTTTGATTTTATTATTTTTTGGAGCCCATTAAATCAAATCTCCAGTAAAGTTTTTTTGCAAACCAAATTTAAACTCGGGCGACTTGGAATCGAAAAGCCATGGGCATTGGATGGGGCAGTGAACATCTGATCTTTCCAGATAGTGCCGTTCGAGCAACTCGTGTTACCAATATGGACCACTTCTGGGTGTCAATGTTTTCCAGTCACAGGTTATTAGATTGTGTATCAAATACAATTTAACAGAATGTAATTTTCATTACATAGGAAACCACCAAAAAAATGGCAGGACGACAGATTTTAGAACCTACAATAATTTTAAGTTTGTACAATGATATTGCGCCAGCATAGCTAAGATGCAGATGGCATGCATATAAGTAACAGTAGCCAAGGATGTCTGCCATTAATGACTTAAGAAGACTAGGATTGTCCCATAAATGGCAGGACTTAACTACCAAATGTATAACTACCAAAATTATAGCTTGTGATATTTTAAGTTAGATTTTTCCTAATAAATATGCTGCCTGAGAATTCAAACTTATGCCACTGCCTAGGAACAGGAAACAGCTATTCAGATATCGAGAGTGTGTCCATAGCTTTTATTATAGTGCAACTAACTTCTGCCCGGTAGTATAGCAAGAATGTCTGGGAGAGCACATCCGCCACTGTCTGGCGGGAGCACAAGGTGATTATAGGGCTGTTTGGGTCCTTTATTTGCCCAGATAATGCGTGTAAATTGAACTTCCGAGACATTTGAAAAATAACACTTTGAAACACAGAAACAACGAGACTGGAATCATTTTGGTAGAGGGTTCATTTTTTATCCCCTGTGTACATCCTAAGAAACATTGTAATTTATTTTTATTTTTGTGTTTTTAGAGCACCAAATTGCAACAACAAGGCACTTTGCAAGATAGAAATAAGAGATTAAAACATAAAGTGTAAACACAATTGGGGCGTGGCTAACCGCCATGTGAAGAGGACGTTCGCTCCTTGCGCTCCGCTTGATGCGACCATCATAAGCTGCTTTTAACTACTTTTTTCGGGGGCCCCGAACCCCACGAACCGCCTCACCGAGGGCCGACATCCTGCTGCACCTGCGAGTCGATTCCTGTGACCCTGGAGGACCGGTCTCGCCCAATAGACCGTGCGACACGATCCCGCGGACCAGGGCCAAGATGGCGGCTCTCGAGCCCTGCAAGACGCGGCGGCCCGCGCCCTAAAGCCGCCCTCGCCGTAACACTCAGCTGAGGGCCGAGGACACACGAACGCCCAGCTGGACTGACGAGGGGGTCCTGCGGGGCACCCGCGAAGCTTGGAGCGCGAACGACGGAAGGTGCCAACGGGACGACCAGCCTGGAACGTCCCGGACGAGGGCGCTGCCAGCCACAGAACCGGGAGCCAGGGCCTCGGAGGCCCTTCGAGGTGAGCGGGGGGGACTAACGCAACCGACACACACAGGCGTGCCCGGCCTGGTAATCCGAAGAAACGGCACACTACCCGTCCCCCCTGCGCCTACGGAGCCGCCCACAGCATACAGCGATCCGCCATCGCGGCCCACCCGATACGGCTTCCTCGGCCACTCCATAGCGGCTCACCTCGGCCACCTCGTCAGCAGTGAAGCCCTGAGGCTCAGTTGACATGTCTACCAAAGGAGCAAGGGCTAAGCAACGCCAGACCACCATCGACACGTTCACGGCGGCGGGGCCCACAGCGCCAGATAACATGAGCGAGACTCTTGCTGCAGACCTGCCCGACCCCTTGGGGCCTTCAGCGGAACCTAGTAACACACAGATCCTTGAAGCTATCAAACTTTCCCAGGCTGCCGTGGAGCATAAAATAGACGCTGTCGCCATAGACTTAAACCTCCTGCGCCAGGACGTTCGATCCCTGGCCGGCAGAACAGAGGTGCTGGAGGCCCAGGTCCGCGAGAACACTGAAGCCAAGACAGTGCTCCTCAAAGATGTCGATGTACTTCAACAAAAAGTTAAAAACCTGGAAGACAGGGCCGAGGAGGCAGAGGGGCGCGCACGCCGCAACAACATTCGCCTCCTGGGGCTCCCGGAGGGCATCGAGGGATCGGACCCCACGAACTTCGTAGAGAATCTCCTGATACAGGAGATTGGAGCAGAAAAACTCTCTCAGGGCTTTGTAATCGAAAGGGCTCACCGATCCCTCACATCGAAACCCCCTCCGGGCAACCCACCCAGACCCGTGATCGCAAAAGTACTTAACTACAGAGACCGGGAAACCATCCTCACCTTCTCGCGGTCAGGCGGCCAGATCTGCAGGGGTTCAGCCAAGATATCCATCTACCCTGACTATACCTTTCAGGTGCAAATGAAGAGGGCACAGTTCATACACACCAAAGCAAGACTGAAGGCTGCTGGCCTACGCTATATGCTCCTCTACCCCTCCAGATTGAAGGTGATACGAAACAACAGAACTCACCTCTTCGATACCCCGGCAGAGGCCCGAGACTGGATGGACAGGGAGCAGATCCCAGATGTCGAGGTCAAGAAACGACAACCCCGCTGAGCCCCATCTCCCAGGGCCCCGGTGCCTTTCGGAGGCCCCACCATGGAACGGCCACTTACGCCGCAGCTGACCAGATTTCACAACACGAGGCGCCCGGACGAACACTCTCCTACCCCTGGAAGTTCTTTCTTGTTAAGGGTATTCATTACCCGCCCGTAGGGCACCATGCGACCGTCCTTCGGTCTAAAGGAGCGGAAACGGGTCTGTCATAGTGAGGAGCTCCTCACTCGACCTGGTTTATGTTGGGGAAGTTCACAGTTACGGGGGGGCGGGACAGGGGAAGTTGGCACAGTTGTTAAGTGCCCGAATCAGGGACAACCAAGACCATCTACATCCATTTCAGTCGGCACGGACGAGGCACCTACCCTCCGCTGGATAGGCTGGCAGCCACCGAAGCAGAGGTTCGGGGACGCAAGTAACCCGGCTGAGACCCGCATGCACGAATCTCCTGGAAACCACAAGACCCCCACGATCCTCCGGCCACTCGTGGTGCTCCCGGTGGCGTTGGACATGGCCACCAGAATCCCAAATCCCACATGGCCGATACGTTGAAAATCCTGACGTGGAACGTCAGAGGCATGAACAGCTTCGTGAAACAACGGCGCATACTCTCCTATATTAAAAGAAGCAAAACCAAAATAGCCCTGCTACAAGAAACACACCTTACGTCGGACAAACTGAAAGCATTGGCAAAGGCCTGGCGTGGCACCCTGATAGGTTCCTCCTACTCCTCCTACGCCAGGGGTGTCCTGATCTGGGTGGACCCCTCTGTCCCCTTCCGGTTGGTCGGCTCCAAAGCAGACAATGAGGGCAGGATGGCAATTGCATGTGGTACCATTGAAGGGAGAGAGGTCTGTCTAGTCAGCACTTATGCACCAAACCATGATGCAACCACCTTCTTCCACTCCCTGTATCCACGCCTCGGCCCTTACAGGGACCAAACCATGATATGGGGGGGCGACCATAACTGCACCTTAGACCCCCTGAAAGACAGGTCGGACGATAAGCATACACGCCCTTCCCCGCCTGCCAAAATCCTGTCAAGGTTGATACAGCAGCTACAACTCCAAGATTTGTGGAGAGAACAGCACCCAGATGCACGTGTATTCTCCTTTTACTCCCCTCCTCACGCAGTCCACACCAGGATAGACTACCTCTTTGTGAGCCTAGAACAACAGGCAACGTTCGGCGGTGCTCAGTACCAGCCCAGAGTACTGTCCGATCATTCCCCACTAGTAGCCACCTGGGAGATCTACCCGCCTAGACCCCCGGTCCCCACCTGGAGACTTAGGGCTGAAGCTCTCCTAGACATAGCCCTCCGTGAACACATCGCTGATAGGACTGAAGACTACTGGGAAAGGAACCTCAACAGTGTGAAACACATAGGCACCGCCTGGGAGGCATACAAAGTGGTCCTGAGAGGGGAGATGATTGCAACCATGGGTGGAGCACTGAGGTCGATTACTTCCTCCTTAGAACATGCAGAGAGCGAGTTGGGGGAGCTCGAAGGCAGACTAGATCCATCCCCAGAACATTTACAGAAGGTGATTGACCTCAAACAAACCTGTCTCACACATTGGGAGTCCCTGGGTAGGCTGAGCTATGCCAAACACACTGAACGTACCCACGCTCTAGGTGATAAACCTGGTAAACTCCTAGCTTGGCTGTACAAGAGAGAAGCCCCCAGAACCCCCATTTGCCAAGTACTCAAACCAGATGGCTCCTTAGTGCACACCCAGACCGAAATTAATTCGGTGTTCTCTGATTTTTACAGCAATTTATACGCCGAACCCCCACCCGTGGACGTCTCCGATATAGAGGACATCCTGGACGACATAGATCTCCCCAGGCTTGAGCCCCATATGACGGAAGCCTTGGACGAACCCATCACCCCAGATGAGGTCAAGGCAATCATTAGATCACTCCCGACCGGTAAGTCCCCAGGCACTGATGGCCTCCCCGGGGAATTTTATAAATTGTATGAGGAGACCCTGGCCCCATTGTTGGCACAGGTGTTCAATGAAGCCTACGAGCGGGGTGCCCTCCCCGACTCCTTGAGGGAGGCGGTGATTGTCCCTCTCCTGAAACCCGGGAAAGACGGATCGCACTGCGGCTCATATAGACCCCTCTCCATGTTAAATGTTGATTGCAAGATCCTAACCTCCCTGCTAGCTAGTAGACTGCGAAGGGTAATTCCACACCTGATCCACCAGGACCAAACGGGTTACGTGCCCGGTCGCTCCATAACAGAGAACCTGCGTAGGCTGCACCATATTATATACAGCACGGAGCAGAGGCCTCAGAAATACGCGGTGGCGTCACTAGACGCCGCCAAGGCCTTTGATTCAGTGCGTTGGGAATGGCTTTATGCCACTATGGCTAAA
Organism: Ambystoma mexicanum; assembly: GCF_040938575.1. Classification (NCBI taxonomy): domain Eukaryota; kingdom Metazoa; phylum Chordata; class Amphibia; order Caudata; family Ambystomatidae; genus Ambystoma; species Ambystoma mexicanum. Next base: position 96,192,003 of record NC_090936.1, on the reverse strand, counting down.
ATGGGGATAGGACCTGTTTTCCTGAGATGGACCCGGCTTGTCTACACCAACCCCACCGCTAGGGTGCGCACGAACAGGACCTTCTCAAACAAATGGGCGTTACATAGAGGCACTCGCCAGGGCTGCCCACTCTCCCCGATGCTATACATCATCGCCACCGAACCCGTAGCCACGTACCTCAGGCAGGAATACGGAGATGGGGGTATTGTAATTGACGGAGAGACCCACCTCGTCTCTATGTATGCGGACGATACGCTATTGTTCTTACATAACCCCGAACACCTCCTGCCCTACATCCTAGAAACACTGGACGGATTCAGTAGATACACGGGTATTCGTATTAACAAAGAGAAGTCCTGCCTCTACCCTCTAGCCGCCCTACACAAAAATGGCCCTTCCCTCCCCGCCCTGGATCTGGAGTGGCAGGCGACCTCCTTTAAATACCTGGGAATCACCATACACCGGGACCCATTCACGGAACATACACTTAACACGGTGAGAGCCAAAGACGCTCTAGAAAAATCCATGGAATTCTGGGGTAAGCTTCCGCTTTCGATGGCCGGTAGGGCCGGTCTACTTAAAATGGTTGCTCTCCCCCGCCTACTGTATAACTTTACAAACGTTCCCTACAATATCGCCCCCTCCTTCTTTAAAAACATAAACAAACTATGCAGGCGGTTCCTTTGGCAGGAGGGCAGACACAGGGTGGCGCTGGACACACTCCAAAGACCTTACGAGAGGGGAGGAGTTAAGGTCCCTAATTTCGAATTGTACTATCTGGCGAGCCAGCTGAGGCATGTGATGCGATGGATGGCCGATGAGACCACCTCGGACACTAGGCTCCTCCAACCTGCATTACCCGACCTCCTCCTGAGGGACCTATTGTGGGCACAGGGCAGATTCACGCAGCCCCTTCCATACTTAATTAGACTTGGAATAAAGCTCTGGAACAGAGCGTGCAAAACGGTGGGGCCAGCTGATCCTTTCTCACCTCAAATCCCTATAGCAGCAATTATGGCTCATCAGCCATGGGGCTTTCACGAATCACGCACCCAATGGGAGCCTCACGGAGTGGCCACCCTGGGAGATCTAATGCGGGACGAAGAGATCATGCCCTTTCCTGATCTTACTGAAACTACGGGACTACCCGCTGGCCAATTTTTGCTCCACGGAGCAGTGACACACGCCATTAGGGTCAGATGGCCGGAGGCCACCACCCCCATGACGGAAAATACGGTCATAGAAGCATTATTGAACACAGCCGAGGGCGGCCATGAAACCTCGCGATTGTACGAAACCCTGCTCCTGGGCACGACCAACACCGAGCTTAAATGTAGAGCAAAATGGGAAACCGAATTCGGCTTAGACTTCACGGATGCCGTATGGGAGAAAATAACCCACTACCATAAAAAAGTCTCCAGGAATGCCCGTTTGCAGCTCATCCAACTGTACATCACTAATAGATCCTACCTAACTCCAGAGGCTATATCTAATTTCAGGGGAGCCGAGGTCCAGCTGTGCCCCAAATGTAGGGAGCCGAAGGCGGGTATGACGCATATGTTCTGGGGCTGCCCGGAGATACGCCACTTCTGGACACAGGTTCAGGGGAGGGTGGCGGACGCAGACATCGAGCTAGAGGTGAACTCCCCCGCTGTATGCATCCTGGGCAGATGCAAACGCAACCACAAAAACAAACCTCTGAACAAGCTCAAAGACTTGATCTACATAACTGCGAAGAGGCGCATAGCCATGGGATGGAAGAGCCCTAGGGCCCCGCATGAGGCATTGTGGTGGGGGGACCTGACTAAATGGATAACGGCAGAGACTGGCGCGTGGGAAACGGCAATCCTTGAACAAAGGCTAGACTCCAGCGGAGAACTACAACGCTGGGTGGCCTTGACTGAGCCACTTCTGCATCCTAATAACTCTGACGATGCCTCGGATGGATCGGACTTCCCTAGCCATCAATCTGGCCGATCGTAATGGGACAATAATGTTTACTTGGTCTTGAGTTGGGGGGGTGGGGGTGGGAGGGTTACGTTACTTTTTGATTATTTGCCTGATATTCAATTGATGTATACTTGTTTTTGTTATTCTGTTAAAACCAATAAATACATTTAAAAAAAAAAAAAAAGTGTAAACACAATTAGGGAATGCAGTAGGGGAGAACAAAAGTAGAAACAACTGGTGTAAATCGAGTCAAAGCTAACAATCACAATAAAATAGTACTTTCCTCCTTAGTGGAAACAGGGTGAGTCCTAAATTAGTCATTAGTCATTTACCTGGAATAAGTAGCATAAAAGTTCACAGAACGTAGAAAACAAATGGTACAATATTGTGTATATGAGGGGTATACAATGTGGTACTCTAATAAACCCTTTTCTTTGTACTTACCAGGTGCGAAAGAGTGAGGACTCTGACTCCATCCCAAGGCTAAGTGGGGACCTGGGAAAGCCAGCCTACCAGGGAATTGTGAGAACTGCGAGCGAGAGGTGGTGCACGATGGGAGCTGCAGAGACCCCTGCAAAAATATGGCCATGTCTGGACCAGAGCAAGCCAATTTCAGAACCTATAGACAAGGAGGGCAAGGCAACACCTTTACTTAATAAGAAGGGCCTGGTCCACGAGGTATACCAGGGGAGGAAATCTCCTGGGGAGACCTCATGGGCTTTTACAATACTTGTCTCTCATTGGCCCTAAGAAGCCACCCAGAGAAATGGAAGGCCAAATGGATCTGGCTGTATTTTCTGTTTAGGTGCTTCTGAGGGGTGCAGTCCAAAGGAACCTCTGTGCAAAGGGATTCCAGTGGCCGACCTTAAGGAAAAAACTCAAAGAGCTGGAGCTAGACTCCTCCTAAACTTGCAAAGATGAGACCACATCACCCAGGCTATATGGATGCTCCACTGGATCCTGTCAAATGCAGGATACATTTCAAAACCCCCTTTATTGCCCATAGCACCTTCAACTGCAGGCGCCCTGAAGCCCCCAAGAAGCAATTCATCAACTACAAGCTGGGTAAAAACCTTTATTCCACCAATGCAACCTGAGTAATAATGCCAAACTCCAACTGGAAAAGTCAAGTAGGATCCTTATTATTCCTGTCTTCTAAGCTATGCAACTCAATTCCCAGGCAACTTCTTATAGAGGATGATAACCTAGTGTCCAGGTAATCTCTGAGTCTGGCTGTTCACAACACTGCAACAGACAAACAAGTACAAACTAGTACAGCACAGAAGAGAGGGACCTAAACATAGCCCTTGTTACACCCATCTCATTCTCAGCCCGTCAACAGAGAAACGAGAGATGTACTTCGCTCATAGCACCCTCCTCTCCTTCATCACTGATGTATCATAGGTGTTAGAGACGTTATTCACTCAGACAGCCATTTAGACTATAACCACATGATGTTACAGATGAGACTAGCCTGAAATTAATAAAGCAAGTCGACTGACCGGAGTTACAAGGAGCAGATGATGTCACAACAGACCTCATGACATAGACACGTTAGACATGAAGTACATATGCATCCATGCACAAAGTTTAGCAGACTTTTTAGTTCATTGCATATAGACATGAAGGAGATGCTTTTGACTCTAATAGCTAGAGGACTGACACACACATATAGTCTTTTGCTGAGCACGAAACTGCAACACGAATGAGAATAGATATGAACAGCTTGCTGATGCTTAACACGACTAACATGGACATCCATGCAAATCAAGATGGAAGCCACAAGTACATTGGAATGAATGGGAGAAGCTTCAAGAGTTTGAGACACGGAAAGCCGACAGGTTGATCCAGTCGAGGCTGGCAGGACAGGCTTCCAATGTCATGTCTGAGTTGGGGGCTCACCTGTTTAGGCTTGGTTGGCTTTGTTCTTGTTGTTTGCCCGCTTTTCCTAGAGCTGCGGGTGTCATGAAGATAAGGACGGGCATCTGCAGACGCCACGCTGTCTGTGGCAGATAACCTGAGGTTCAGCCTTTGAGAGTGACAGTTCGCTGGCAGCTGCGAGGTCAGTCCTTGATGGAGAGTTGTGGAGCGTAGCAGCGGTGAGGTCTGGAAGCTCAGGAGAAATCCTGGGTAAGCGGTCCAAGGGCAACCGTGAGAACAGTCCTGGAGGGGGGAGCCGCTGCGCGGCAACCACCATTGCAAGTAAGTCCCGGAAGCCTCTGCAATTCTGGGTAGGCGGTGAGGCAGTCCGAGGAGAATCGCTGGATCAGTCCTGGATGGGAAGCAGCTGTGCGGCGGCCGCAGTTGCAAGCGAGACCCGGAAGCTCCGGAATCCTGGATAAGCGGTAAAACGGCCCGATGCAACCGCGGAAGCGGCCCTGGAAGGGAACCCGCGGCGCGGTGACCGCAGTTGCAGGTGTGAGCTGGAAGCTCTGAAAATCCTGGGCAAGCGGTAGGTGGTTCAAGGGCACCGCGAGAGCTGTCCTGGATGGGGGCCGCGGAAGACACAGTAGCCGAAGTCCAGGAAGACACAATTCAGGTGAGGGAAATCCCTAGGAGCGAGTGCAAGGAACTACACTCGAACACGGGATTGTGAGCGCATTAACATGCGCAGAACCACAGGGGCGTGGCGCTTATCTAAGTGCGCTGAAAACTGTTCCATGCACCAAGGAGCTGCATCCGCCATGTTGAGATGGTGTTGGGGTCATTCGGGCACATTGTCGAAGGGAACAGGAGGTCCAAAGGGGGTGGTAATGCGATTTCATGACAGTATGCCCCCTCCGAAGCCTGGTACCCCCTGGTTTGCCAGGATGTAATCGATGGAATCGTTGCACTAGTCTGGGGGCATTGAGGTTGGAGACAGGTTCCCAAGTACGATCACTGGGTGGATAGCCTTTCCATTCCACCTAGTATTGTAATCTTCCCCTTCTGTATCTGGAATCGCAAATCCGAGAGACTTCATACTCAATCTGACCCTGGACTAGTAGAGGAGGAGGTCGGGGGGCATTCCTGGAAGAGTGGAGATAAGGCTTTAACAGGGAAGTGTGGAAAACAGGATGGATTCTGTTCCAAGTTGTAGGCAATCGTAATTCATAGGCCACTGGATTGATCTTCTTAGACACAATGAAGGGGCCGTAGTAGCGGGGTGCCAACTTGTTTGGTCTTAAGTGTCTGGGTAAATATTGGGAAGATAACCAATCCTTGGGCCTCATTACGAGGTTGGAGGTAGCCATGGAGCTACTAGCTCCATGGCTGCCTCCAAAACCCTACCGACTCCGCCCTGGTGAATGGAGCAATTACCGGTCCATTCCAAGGTTGGCGGGACCGGTAATTCCCCATTCACCAGGACCCTTCCCCATTCCCATTTGAGCCCCCATAGGGCTCAATGGGAATGGGGAAGGCGCGAATAACGGTACAGCAAATTGCAGTACCGTTATTAGCTCCAGAGTCCCTTTGTGGTTCCCGTTCTTAACGCCTGGAAAAACCAGGCGTTAAGGGAAGACTCGCAAAGGGAACTCGTAGTAGGGCGGTAAGGGATTACCGGCACCGGTGCCCTTACCGGTGCCGGTAATCCCTTACCGCCCACACCGCCCACCTCGTAATGAGGCCCCTTGTCTCTGACATTATAATCTGGAGCAGGGCGTCTCTTGGAGTCTGCAAATATTCTTATGTTTTCCCTAGCCTGGGATAGATGGTTCAAGGCTTCTTGATGAACTGAAACCAACTGAGCAGTCCAGGAATCAACAGAAGGAACAGGACTAGGAGCAGGCAGCACTGTGGGAAGTACGGAAGGATGAAAACCTAGGTTGCAAAAGAAAGGACTGGTTTTTATAGAAGAGTGTTCAGAGTTATTGTAGGCGAATTCTGCGACTGGTATGAGCACAGACCAATCGTCTTGAACTTTGGTGGAAAAACAGCGCAGGTACTGTTCAAGGATCTGGTTTACTCTTCCTGTAATGCCGTTTGTCTGGGGATGGTACCCAGAGGAAAGCGCCTGTTGAATTCCTAACACCCTGCAGGGATTTTTCCAAAACTTAGAGATGTACTGTGGTCCACGATCAGAGATGATTTTGGATGGTAGGCCATGAAGACGAAAAATGTGTTGTACAAAGAGTCCAGCCATTTCTGGAGCTGAAGGCAATTTTGATAATGGCGTAAAGTGAGCCATGTGAGAAAAGAGATCAATGGTTACCATAATAACTGTATGCCCCTTGGAAGGAGGAAGGTCCACGATGAAATCTGTAGCTATAACTTCCCAGGGCCGGGAAGGAAGAGCCGGTTGGAGAAGTAGTCCTGCGGGTCTCTTGTTATCGGTCTTGTTCTGGTTACAGACGGAACATGCCCAGACGTACATCTGAACGTCTTTCAGCATCTTTGGCCACCAGAAGTTTTGTTGAATGGAAAGAAGGGTACCAGTGACCCCACGATGCTCAGAGTGATAGATGTCATGGCATAGGTGCAAAATGCGCTTCTGCATCGATTGGGTAGGTATAACTAAGAGTCTTCCGAAAAAGGAAACCATTCGTAAACTTAAGCCCCCAGGGATTATGTCCTTGGAAGTCCTTCCAAAGGTCCGAGGTTGTAGTCTCGTTCTTAATGGACTCCAGGATGTCGTATGCTTGAGCTATGAACACAGTGCTGGGAAACATTTTAGGCAGGGTGGGTCTTTCCTGAGTTGGGTAGTCAGGATGTCAGGACAAGGAATCCGCAAGGATATCTGAGCGTCCTGGAATGTGAGATATCTGAAATTGGTATTGAGCAAAGAAAAAGGACCATCGTGCTTGTCGGCTGTTCCGGCACTCCATGGATTGAAGGACTTGCAGGTTTCTATGATCTGTTCGCACTTGTACAGGATGAGTAGCGCCCAGGATGAGATGATGCCAGTCTTTAAAGGCTTGGCGAATGGCAAGCAGTTCTTTTTCTAGGACTGAATAGTGGGTTTTGCATGGGAGTAAGGTCGGAGATAAGTAAGCCACAGGATGTTTCAAACCCGTCTTGGGCTTGTTGTTTCAACACTGCGGCAATCGCGAATTCAGAGGCATCATGAACTTCCTGTAAAAGTTTGCAAGGCCCAGGAAAGATTGAACTTGTTTTACAGAACAAGGAACTGGCCAGGACGTGATGGCTTCGCATAGCCACCCCTTGGGAGTTCAACACAAACCCTAGGTAACGCACTGTAGTAACATGGAATGTGCATTTCTCTGGTTTGGCTAATAAATGATGTTCTCTGAGTCATTGTAGCATGGCAAAAACATGTTCTTGATGTTGTATGGGATTTTTGGAATACGCCAACATATCCTCCAGGTACACAATAACAGACAGGAATAGCATGTCTGAAAAAACTCGATACATAAACCGCTGGAAGATAGCCGGAGCATTGGCAAGTCCAAAAGGCATGACCAGGTACTCAAAATGTCCGAATGGTGTTCGAAAAGCGGTCTTCCATTCATCGCCTTCCCTTATTCGTACCAGTTGGTAGGCTCCTCGCAAGTCTAACTTGGTCAAAATTACAGCGCCCGTAAGTGCTTCCAAGATGTCAGATATCAGTGCTAAGGGGTATCTGTCCTTCCGAGTGTATTGGTTTAGACATGATTGACATTTGAGGTGGAGAGAGAAGAACTGTTCCTTTGGTCAACCGTGGGAGCATTTGGGTGGGTAACTGAAGACAAACAGTTTGAGAGGCAGTATTCGGAGCCCAAAAATAAGGACCCAGCAGACCAGTTGATGTATGGGTTAGGCGTCTTTCCCCAAGGCATGCCTAGGACCACCGGATAGTGTGCCGCTCTGATTATGTCGAACTGTATGTTTTCTTGGTGGTTGTGGATTGATAGCATGAACTTCCTGGTTTGTTGGGTGATGGGTCCAGAGGACAGGGGAGAGCCGTTGATTCCTTCTACTGTCTGAATGATATCCTTTTGTTCTCTGGGAATGTCATGCCTGGCTGCCCATTGGTCATCCATATATATACCCATAGCACCGCAGTCAATCAAGGCTAGAACGGTCTGCGGTGTTCCGATGGAAGTGAGCAGAGTGACTTCAAGGACTACCAGGTTACACCTTGATGAAGGATCCAGGATCGGACGGATGAAGCAGTCCTTGGTCTCCCGGAGCTGGGCTCCATTCAGTATCGGGAGCTGGCGTTTCCCGAACGCCTGGGTGGTGCTATGGGACAGTTCCTGAGCAAATGTTTGTCAGAGGCACAGTACATGCACAACCCACTGTCAAATCGCTGGCTTCTTTCCTGGCTTGAGATGGGGCCTCTCATCGCTCCCAATTGCATGGGTTCGGAATCAGCAGTAGTGTTTTCCTTTGTGGTAGGAGCAAAGGGAGAGATCTTGGGAGGGGAGTTTCGCGTTGTCTTCTTTTCTGCCTTTCTTTCTTGGATTCTGAAGTCAATTTGTAGGGATAAATCCATAAGGGCCTGGAAGGAACTTGGACGGGCAATTCTGGCTAGCTCATCCTTTAATATATCACTGAGGCCACGACGAAACAGGGTAAAGCACGCCTCGTTTGACCACTCAGCTTCCTTGGCAAGTTGTTTAAATCTGGTAACATAGGACAACTGTTAAGCAGAATCCTGTGCAGTTCCCTTGGGGACCACTGAAAGAAGATCAAGACTACAGGAGTGTAACGCTCACCTGATTCCCACGGAGGCGCGGGTCTTGGCAGGAGGGTGTCTGTGACTCGAAAAGTTATGTGCAGGACTCGATTGGCTTCTGGGGTCGAACCTCTTCGCACTGTGTGTCGAACTCGAAGAGTGAGGTTTCTGCAGGTGAAAGAATATGGGGGTTAATGGCCTGGGTTGTTGAATGTCCCTCTCTCTCTCTCTCTCTCTCTCTTCCCAGCTTTTCTGTAGAGCGCCCCCCCAGGTCAACGTGCTCACCTTAGATAGGTGAATGCTGGGCTCTCCATCTGCGTCTGGTGCAGGGTGCCGTTGCCAGTTCCTTCACTGGTGAAACATTGGCCTCTTGAATTCAGAGGATGGTTACTGTCGTTATCTGCACGAGCGGTGAGTTTCTGGACACCTTTTGTCTTTATAGTCTTTAAATGCGTGGCACGTTAATATTGAAGACTCTGTATAATGCTTTTCCCTTATGTATTGCAGGACTCTTGGAATGGAAGATGGAGTGAAGCGCCTGGAAATTCGTAAGTATGGCAAGCGCTCTAACTGTCTCTTTCCTTGCAGCTTAGTTCGTGTTAAAGAGACGCCGGAGTATTCGCAGGCGTTTTATTGCGACGAGCGCGATGGGCGTGAGTAAATACCTGCTTAATGTCTTTTTCTTTTGTCTTTCAGATGTTGGTTTGCAGCGCCGGAGTCAGCGGAATGCTAACTAAACTTTGTCTTCACAGGCGGCGATGCAGAATGAAGAAATCCGGAATTCACGGCGTGCCGGTAAGTATAACAATGCTTTTGTCTTTGCAGGCGAAGGTGCAGCGTGAAGACACGGCCGCTGCTGATGGATCAGGTGAGAAAGCACTGTGTGTAAAGTTTGTCTTGCTAACCTGTTGTTTCTTGTCTTTTGCAGGTGCTGATGTTGACTGGATACAGGAATGGTAAGTATAATTCTTGCAGGTTCAGGATCGAAAGAGGAAAGGCTGGAACAGACTCGGTGAGCGTTCTGCTGCAGATGCAGAATAACGCGAAGCACGTTTCATCTATCGGGTGTGGTTTAAATAGCCTTGGAGTGATGAGGCGTCTTCTTCCACGGCCCCGCCTAGGTAAGAAAAGAGTTCCAGTTTCCAGAAGAGTTCCAGTGCTGTATCCAGGGAGTGGAGCTGCCCCACCCAGGTAAGAAAGTAGTTCCTGTTCACAGAGGGCTTCTAAGTGGCTGGTAAGTAAGCAGCATGGTCTGCCGCAGGTAAGTCCACCCAAGCACTTTCACACCAATTATGAGCCCGGCGCTTCCAGTGCCGGGACCGATGGTTTTGATGAGCCTGGTGCCACCGGCGCCAGGACAGGGTCCAAAAGGTCCCAGTAGGGACCGGCTGGTGCCTAGGATTAGGGTTAGGGGCCTGCTTCCAAGGACGTTGGGCTGGTCCTGGCTCCTTGGAAACAGTGATCATGACAGCACCCCCCCTCAAGGCCCCTCCTAAACGTGTCTTCTCCGGGGGTTTTGGCTTGTTGGGGTGATTCAGATGGAATTTCTTGATCAGACGAGGTGCGTGGACATATTCTGAGGGTTCCCAAGACCTCTCCTGGGGGCCGTATCCTTTCCAATCAACCAGATAATATAACTTAGATTTGGAGATTTTGGAGTCTAGGATGTTCTTCACTTCGAATTCAAGTTCTCCATCTACTAAAACCGGTTCTGGACGTTCAGTCAATCGGGTTTCTGGTTGTACTGGTTTTAATAAGGAGACATGGAATACTGGATGTATTTTCATATGCGTAGGTAATTCCAATTTGACAGCCACCGGATTAATTATGGCAGATATGAGATAGGGTCCAAGGTATCTCGGGATGAAGGTGCGGGGTCCTTTTAGAGGCAGGTGCTTAGTGGATAACCAGACCTGATCTCCTACAGCGTAGTGAGGGGCCTCTTTACGGTGTCGATCTGCTCCTTTTTTTAATTGAGCTTTAGCTCTTTGCAGATGGGCAGTGGCTTCCTTAAAAGCACGGGTGATCTCTGAGTGCAAGTGATCCACAGCAGGTGCTTCAAATTCTTGGGGAGGATCCAGGTTGGAGGTTCTAGGATGGTGTCCGTATAATAGGAAAAAAGGAGTCTTCCCGGTTCCAGAATGAGTCGAATTGTTGTAAGCGTATTCAGCGATCCAAAGAATATCCTTCCAGGGGTTTTCAGTTTGTTGGAGCATGCAACGTAGATATTGTTCTAGTGTCTGATTTGTCCTTTCGGTCTGTCCGTCAGTTTGGGGATGGTGACTGGTCGAAAGTCTTACATCAATTTGGGCTAGACGACAGCAACTGCGCCAGAAGTGGGAGATGAATTGACTTCCCCTATCGGAGACTAAAACCGAGGGAAAACCGTGTAAGCGAACGATGTTTTCCAAGAATTCTCGGGCCAATACTGAGGCTGAAGGTAGACCCTTCAGGGGAATGAAGTGAGCCATCTTGGAGAATAGATCCACGACTACTAAGATGGTAGTATACCCCGAGCATGGAGGTAAGTCCGTGATAAAATCCATGGACAAGGTATGCCATGGACAGGGAGGGATACCTAGTGGCTGTAATAGGCCGGCTGGTTTCTGCTTCTAACTTTTATTCTGGGCACACACACCGCAGGAGATTACAAAGTCTCTAATATCCTTTTTCCATGATGGCCACCAGAAATGTCTTTTAATCTTTTCCATGGTTTTGGTAATGCCAGGGTGACCCTCCATTAGAGAGTCGTGATAACAGGAGATTACTTGTTTTTGTATTTTCTCACAGGGCAAGTGCAATCGTCCTCGGAAATATGGTAGGTCTTGATCCACTGAGAATTCTTTTCCCTTTAATTGCCAGTCCTGCAAATCGGCCGGAGTTAGGAGTGATTTAACCGTGGTCTTGATGTCTTCAAAAGATTGAGTGCTGACCAAACCCAAAATCCTTTGTTCTGGGATTATGGGTATTGGTTCTGGAGTGGTCAAATGTTCATCTACTCCCATCCGGGAGAGGGCATCTGCTTTTCCGTTCTTACTGCCTGGTCGATAAGTAATTATAAAGTCAAATTCAGCCAGAAACAGAGCCCAGCGAAGCTGTCTGGAAGACTGAGCTTTGGCCGTCTTTAGATATTGTAAATTGCGGTGATCAGTCATTACGGTGACTGTGTGTCTGGCTCCTAAAAGATAATGCCGCCATGCTTTAAAGGCCGATCTGATAGCTAAAAGTTCCTTGTCTGTAATTGAATAGTTGATCTCGGGAGCCGAAAACTTGCGGGACCAAAAGGCTACAGGGTGTAACTGGTGTGTGACCGGATCTCTTTGTGATAAAACTGCCCCCATAGCAAGACTAGAAGCATCCGTTTCCATGATGTAGGGGAGTTCTGGGCGAGGATGTTTTAGAACAGGTGCAGAAATGAATTTAGCTTTTAAGTCCTGAAAAGCTTGTTCTGCTTCAGAAGACCACTCAAAACGTTTGTTCTTTTTTAACAGAGCGGTGATGGGCTGGACTATCCGAGAAAATTCAGGAATAAATCTGCAGTAAAAGTTAGCGAAGCCTAACATGCTTTGAACTCCTTTTACAGAGGTTGGTGATGGCCACTTGACGATTGCATCGACTTTCTTTGAATCCATATGGACTCCGTTAGGTGACAATATGAATCCCAGGAACTCGACTTCAGTTACGTTGAAAACGCATTTTTCAAGCTTAGCAAAAAGATTATGTTGAAGCAATCTCTCGAGAACCTTTTTAACGTGTCTGGTGTTCCTCTTCGGATGATGAATAGACAAGGATGTCATCAATGTAGACAACAACACACACGTCTATGAGTTCTCTAAGGACATCGTTCATAAAATATTGGAAAGCGGCAGGAGCGTTACAAAGTCCAAAGGGCATCACTTGATATTCGAATAGCCCGTACTTGGTGCGGAAGGCCGTTTTCCATTAATCGCCCTCTTTTATCTGTACCAAGTGGTAGGCTCCTCTGAGATCCAATTTTGTATATATACATGCGTCTTTGACTTGGTCCAGGAGTTCAGGGATCAAAGGTAACGGGTATCTGTTTTTAACGGTGATTTGATTCAGGGCGCGATAATCTATGCAAGTCCTAAGGTCTCCTTCCTTTTTCGGAACGAAGAACAAAGCCGATGAAGCTGGAGATTTTGAAGGACGGATAAACCCGTTAGCTAGGTATTGGTCCAAATATTGTCTGAGGTGAAGATTCTCAGGCTCGGTGAGGGCATAAATCCTGCTGCAAGGAGGAGTTGTTCCGGGTATCAAATCTATTTGACAGTTGTAAGACCTATGAGGAGACAGGGTGTTAGCTTGATCCTTCCGGAAGACGTCTTGGAACTCCTGGTATTCGGGAGGTAATTTGGGAACCTCCTCCGAAGAGATTGCCGCCAGTGAAACATCAGGCCTAGGATAACAAGTGGTAAAACATTCTGGAAACTGAACCGTCTTTGCTCGCCAATCGATCTGAGGATTGTGCTTCTCTAACCAAGGGATTCCCAGAATGATCTGGAACTGAGGAGCCTTGATCACATCAAACACGATTCTCTCCCGGTGTCCATCTTGACTCACTAGCGTCACTTCTTGGGTGGCATGCGTTACTGGTCCGGAGGCTATCTCCGTGCCATCCACAGTAGTAATGACGTCTTTTACAGCCTTAGGGACAAGGGGTAGATTCATCCTTGATACCATTTCACGGTCCACATAATTACCGATTGCTCCACTGTCGATGTAAGCTTCAATTGCATGCAAACGATCCGGACGTTCAGGACTATGGGTACCACGAAATGCGATGTCACGGGACAAATCTTAACGCTCGGCAAGAGGACCTCTACTCTTGTTGGGCTAGGTCGTTTCCCTGCTCAGAATTTGTGGTACAGGTATCCGCGGCTCCTACAGCCTTCTTAGCTGGTTTCACTGGACAGTCCCGAAGAAAGTGTCCTGAGTTTCCGCAATAGAGGCATAATTGCAGCTGCCTTCTTCTTTCCCGCTCTTTCTGGGTTAAAGGTCCTTTCATGCCCCCTATTTGCATGGGTTCCACCGTGTCAGCTCCCCTAGTAGAGGTTTGTGGTTTAGGAAACACTCGGGTATCAAATTTGGAACGATCTGCCTTCCTGTTCTGTAGTCTGTGGTCCAATTGGACAACTAAGTCAATATAGTCTGAGCATTCTTGTGGAGGATTCACAACTTGAGCTAACACATCCTTGAGCTCTCCACGCAGGCCTCTGTAGAAAAGCGTTATTCTCTTATCCTCAGGCCATTGAGTTTCCACTATAAGTCTGTTGAATGAGGCTATATAAGTCAAGAGGTCTTGATTACCCTGTCGTAATGAAAGAAGTTCATTGTCCAAGGCCTGCCCTTGTGCATGTCTTGCGAACAGTTTCTCCATGCTGGACTGGAAGGCCTGGAAATCATGTAAAACCGGATCATCCTCGGTGACTAAAGGGATCGACCAATCTGCGGCGCTGCCACTGAGATAAGAAAGCACGAAAGCCACCTTGGTCTGGTCTGTTGGGAAAGCAGCTGGTCGACATAAGAAGTGTAAGCGGCACTGGTTGATGAACACCGCGAATTTCTTTGGATCACCAGAAAAGCGTTCGGGCGGAGCCAAGGGCACATTACCGGGCAGATTGATTTGCACAGGATTTAAAGATGATGCAGAAGGATAACTTCCTCCTGGAGCGGGCAAAGGTGTCTGTCCTGCCTGCGTTTGTAGCAACTGCATAGCGAGGTCCTCAGTTCGCTCCTTGGAAATTATCAGTTCTCTTAGAGAGTTTGTTTCCTGACGAGCTGCATGTACTTCTGCTCTTAATTCTCCGAGCAACTGGGCTAGTTGATCAGTGTCTGAGGTTTCCATTGCGCCTGGGTAGGAGTTTTGTGGTGGGCTTCGCGTTCTGTAACGCTCACCTGATTCCCACGGAGGTGCGGGTCTTGGCAGGACGGTGTCTGTGACTCGAAAAGTGATGTGCAGGACTCGATTGGCTTCTGGGGTCGAACCTCTTCGCACTGTGTGTCGAACTCGAAGAGTGAGGTTTCTGCAGGTGAAAGAATATGGGGGTTTATGGCCTGGGTTGTTGAATGTCCCTCTCTCTCTCTCTTCCCAGCTTTTTTGTAGAGCCCCCCCAGGTCAACGTGCTCACCTTAGATAGGTGAATGCTGGGCTCTCCATCTGCGTCTGGTGCAGGGTGCCGTTGCCAGTTCCTTCACTGGTGAAACATTGGCCTCTTGAATTCAGAGGATGGTTACCGTCGTTATCTGCACGAGCGGTGAGTTTCTGGACACCTTTTGTCTTTATAGTCTTTAAATGCGTGGCACGTTAATATTGAAGACTCTGTATAATGCTTTTCCCTTATGTATTGCAGGACTCTTGGAATGGAAGATGGAGTGAAGCGCCTGGAAATTCGTAAGTATGGCAAGCGCTCTAACTGTCTCTTTCCTTGCAGCTTAGTTCGTGTTAAAGAGACGCCGGAGTATTCGCAGGCGTTTTATTGCGACGAGCGCGATGGGCGTGAGTAAATACCTGCTTAATGTCTTTTTCTTTTGTCTTTCAGATGTTGGTTTGCAGCGCCGGAGTCAGCGGAATGCTAACTAAACTTTGTCTTCACAGGCGGCGATGCAGAATGAAGAAATCCGGAATTCACGGCGTGCCGGTAAGTATAACAATGCTTTTGTCTTTGCAGGCGAAGGTGCAGCGTGAAGACACGGCCGCTGCTGATGGATCAGGTGAGAAAGCACTGTGTGTAAAGTTTGTCTTGCTAATCTGTTGTTTCTTGTCTTTTGCAGGTGCTGATGTTGACTGGATACAGGAATGGTAAGTATAATTCTTGCAGGTTCAGGATCGAAAGAGGAAAGGCTGGAACAGACTTGGTGAGTGTTCTGCTGCAGATGCAGAATAACGCGAAGCACGTTTCATCTATCGGGTGTGGTTTAAATAGCCTTGGAGTGATGAGGCATCTTCTTCCACGGCCCCGCCTAGGTAAGAAAAGAGTTCCAGTTTCCAGAAGAGTTCCAGTGCTGTATCCAGGGAGTGGAGCTGCCCCACCCAGGTAAGAAAGTAGTTCCTGTTCACAGAGGGCTTCTAAGTGGCTGGTAAGTAAGCAGCATGGTCTGCCGCAGGTAAGTCCACCCAAGCACTTTCACACCAATTATGAGCCCGGCGCTTCCAGTGCCGGGACCGATGGTTTTGATGAGCCTGGTGCCACCGGCGCCAGGACAGGGTCCAAAAGGTCCCAGTAGGGACCGGCTGGTGCCTAGGATTAGGGTTAGGGGCCTGCTTCCAAGGACGTTGGGCTGGTCCTGGCTCCTTGGAAACAGTGATCATGACAAGGAGTAAGCAGTAAACCCAATTGGTAGCAGTCTGTACCACCCAGATTTACCTGGTAGCTGTGGCTGAGCAGTCAGACTTCTCTCAAGAAAAGTAGGGCAGTATACAGAGGATACACAATAGGGCCAAAAACACAGTAGAGCAAGCAAACACTGACCAAAGCTTGGTATCAAAAGTATATAATTATTTATTTAACACACATTTAAGGAAATACACTAGCACTATAAATCAAAGCAAGTTCAAACACAATCAGAAAAGTATACACACCTCCCCTAAGAATTATTAGACAAGTCTAAGTCAAAACACCACTATTTGTAAAAACAGATGCGAGCGCGTAACTTAGATGGCACTCCAATAATTAAATAAAAGGGAGAGAAAAAGGCAGGTCATGGAAATAAAACAGTTACCAACACTTTTCTAAGACCAAAACAAGTTAGTGAAGGCAGAGTCTACTGTAGGGCCAAAGTTCATAGGCCAGGCCCACTTTAAATGGAGCAAGGTGAAATGTGCCCAAGATCACACAGTTTAGAAATGCATTCAAGTCCTTGTAAAAATGTTCAAAAGAGGTTGGGTTGATTCAGAAGGTAAAGTTAGAAGGTCTGGGGGCCAACCCAGTTGGAAAGCCAAGGATTTAAGGGTCACCTTTAGCAAACCGTAGAAAGGGAGGCCAGGTGGAACACAGTACCTTTAAAGTTGAGGAAGCTCCAGCGGTGGCAGTTGTTCCTGGCAGCGGGTGCAGTTCGTGGTTTCGACCAGGGGAAGAGAAGATCTCGTTGAGGAGGAAACTTGAAGAATCGATTTAACCCCTTCCAGTACTTCCAAAATATGATGGTTTGTACTGGTTCTGTTCACAATTTTGGACTAGTAAAGTCAATGGTGACTTTACATGCCCGGGGAGACAGTAGTCAGTCCCAGGGTATGGAGTCTATGTTTGGGGGTCACTATGGCACCCCTGTGTTACTGCACTGAGGGTGCTGTGTAACATATACACTAAAACAGATGATACCCTATGGAGTAAAAAGACCCCATAGCCCATTATCACACAAAAAGTCAAAGACATACCTCAAATCATGCCTAAGAGTGGGAGGAAAAAGAGTCTCACTCTTAGCAGGAGAAAAAACAAACCCCAAAAATCCAGCAAAGCTGCTGGGGGACTCACTAGGTTTGGGAAATTAACCTTATAAGAGAATTCTCCCTAACAACAACATATCCTGAGATCCTTGGCGGAACTCCAGTAGCCTTTCCTGTGCAGAATACACCTGGTCAGGACGATCAAACATCTCCTTGAAGGCCTTGATAAAGCCGTCGTAATTATCCAACAAGGGATCTCCTGCTGAAACCAGTGGAGTGGCCCAAGCCAGGGCATTGCCAGTAAGATGGGCTATGACGAATCCCACCTTAGTTCTGGGGGTGGAAAAGTAGTATGGCTTAAATGTGAAGTGCACTAGACAGGAGTCCAGGAATGGACGGAGCAATTTAGGGGAGCCATCATATTTGTCTACTATTCCACTTGTGGAAGCGCTATCCTGATAGGCCGAATCACGGCAGAGAACCAGCTGCTTCAGGGCGGCGTTCTCTGCCTTAAGATTCTGTACTTCCTGGGAAAGTTCTTGCATACCACGCAAAAGATCCTGCATAGAAGGATCCATGTCTGTTGCCTTGTCAGATGATGGGCGTGTCAAACTGTCATGTCTGAGTTGGGGGCTCACCTGTTTATGCTTGGTTGGCTTCGTTCTTGTTGTCTGCCCGTTTTTCCTAGAGCTGCGGGTGTCGTGAAGATAAGGACGGGCTTCTGCAGACGCCACGCTGTCTGTGGCAGATAACCTGAGGTTCAGCCTTTGAGAGTGACAGTTCGCTGGCAGCTGCAAGGTCAGTCCTGGATGGAGAGTTGTGGAGCGTAGCAGCGGTGAGGTCTGGAAGCTCAGGAGAAATCCTGGGTAAGCGGTAAGCGGTCCAAGGGCAACCGCGAGAACAGTCCTGGAGGGGGGAGCCGCTGCGCGGCAAACCGCCGTTGCGAGTAAGTCCCAAAGGCCTCAGCAATTCTGGATAGGCGGTGAGGCAGTCCGAGGAGAACCGCTGGATCAGTCCTAGATGGGAAGCCGCTGTGCGGCGGCAGCAGTTGCAAGCAAGACCCGGAAGCTCTGGAATCCTGGATAAGCGGTAAGAGGGCCCGATGCAACCGCAGAAGCGGCCCTGGAAGGGAACCTGTGGCGCAGTGACCGCAGTTGCAGGTGTGAGCTGGAAGCTCCGAAAATCCTGGGCAAGCGGTAGGTGGTTCGAGGACACCTCGAGACTTTTCCTGGATAGGGGCCGCGGAAGACACAGTAGCCGAAGTCCAGGAAGACACAATTCAGGTGAGGGAAATCCCTAGGTGCGAGCGCGAGGAACTACACTCGAACTTGGGATTGTGAGCACATTGACAGCCGCAGAACCGCAGGGGCGTGGCGCTTATCTAGGTGCGCTGAAAACTGTACCGTGCACCAAGGAGTTGCGTCCGCCATGTTGAGAGGGTGTTGGGGTCATTCGGGCACGTTGTCGAAGGGACCAGGAGGTTCAAAGGGGGCTGTGGTGCGATTTCATGACATCCAGTGCAATCGCCATGCACAGATAGCCAAGGACACAGAGAATGGATGTTTCCAGATAAGCAGAGGGACGGAGCACCTGCAAGAAACCCAAGCTAAAATCCTCAATAATCAGAGGCAGCGAGGCTCTATTTCATGGACCTTACACACATGACTGACACCTGCCAGACAGTGCCTGTTCATTCGGGTTAGATAGGGATGCCTATTCCCATAGAGCTAAAGGCAGTGGAATACAAAGATAAATGTTCTGTCTCACGGCCTAGGAGATCGGAGAAGGCAACGTAATGGGAACGTGCAGCACCCTCAGAGATGTTCCTGTTACCTTGAGTTGTTGCATTCAACCTGGTATCTGTCCAAGGCTCCAAGGCTGAGAAGACCCTTTTTGTCCAATCCCTGTTCATCATTCACGTTAAGCTTACACTATGTTGCATTGGCCAACCACCTTCCACTAACTTGTAACTTTACTCTTGATACTTTTGGAGGTGGTCTCAGGAGGAGCCACCAGATAAGGTTTGTCCAATAAATGTACTAATCCATCATATAATCTATATGTAGTTTTCCTCATTAACCAAACCCATCCCCCGTTAGGTTTTTGGGATGTAACTGCATTTGTGACATCACTTGTGGACAAAACCAGCGTACAACCGCCTAGACACAGAGCGTGTGGAGAATGTTACGTTGCTCATGCTGCAATCCCTGTCATTTGTTTGAATGCGTAATAAAGACAGTTGAACTTTGTCTTATGGCTGGGTCTTCCGTTCTTGGTGCAGGAGATTTCCAGGGCCCAGTTCCTCTTGCATGTACATCAGGAGGCTGTTAATAGTCCCCTGACTGCCATTACAGGTAATAGCAGAGGGCAGGTTGCTAAATCCCCTCTGCAATAAGACCACCTTGTCCCGCTGAACGCCTGAAGAGCTGCATCGTGTCCCGCAAGGACTGAATTGAAAGCCACCTGGGGAATATTGACAGGTCGCCAGTAGCCACCTTGGAGAAATTCCTGCCCACTCCCCATGGGATGCCAAGCTGACCGGATGGCAAAGTGGGGGATTAGAGGGAAATGTCATGCCCGAGGACTTCAGCAGAGCCACAGAGTGCAAGTATAGACTCAGCCGTAATACTAACAGTGGGGAGGGAAAGCTGTTTGTTGTTTATTGTTTTGTGTTGTTGTGGAGATTACCTGTCTCCACACGTTTAGCTTAAGGTTATGGATAAAAAAGAAATAGTGTACCTGTACTATAGGCGTTAGCTTGGTTTATGGATGAAAAAATAAAAAGTATACCCGTCTAGGCAGATAGCTTAGTTACAGACGATAAGTATTTGGGATTCCTGTGTCTAGGTGGTAGCGTAGCTGAGCTCCCTTATGCTGCAGAAGGTGGTTTCTTAATTATCTCACAGAGATGTTATCCTTTGCAACAGTATAGAAGAAGAACCATGTATTTGTTGAGAATTCCCTGTGGTTGAAGGACAGGAAGACGGTTGTATATATGTATATATATGTCATGGTGTTTGTATTGTGTTTTGGGGCACTGTGAGATTTGGAACGACAGATCTGAAGCACTAAGACCTTTCCCTTAGCTTTGTGACGTCACATATAGGGTTGGCACATAGGACACAGAGAGTTGTTGTGGAAGTGAACACCCAGAGTGGGACGGAGACGCGGCGATAGCAGAGTTCAGAAGAAAATATGTGATGTTTTTTTTAACGTGGCAAAATTATGATTGAACTGTTATAGGGAATGGCATCCCTTTGGGCGAGGCTCAATGAGCGTATGAAATAATTGTCACAGTCACCTGTGAGCCCCAAGCAGTCTGTCCACTCTTTCGATAGGAGAAGGCAGAGCTTGGTGGTTGAGTACCCCCCAGTCACCTGGGAGCCCCGAGCAGTCTGTCCACTCTTTCGATAGGAGAAGGCAGAGCTTGGTGGTTGAGTACCCCCCAGTCACCTGGGAGCCCCGAGCAGTCTGTCCACTCTTTCGATAGGAGAAGGCGGAGCTTGGTGGTTGAGTAGCCCCCGGACACCTGGGAGCCCCGAGCAGTCTGTCCACTCTTTCGATAGGAGAAGGCGGAGCTTGGTGGTTGAGTACCCCCAGTCACCTGGGAGCCCCGAGCAGTCTGTCCACTCTTTCGCTAGGAGGAGGCGGAGCTAGCTGGCTAACACCCGTCAGTGTAGCAGAGCGTGGCGGAGTCCTGGCTGAGTCCCCTGCAGTCAGTGCAGTCACCTGGGGGCCCCGAGTAGTAATGTTGGGTGGATCTGTGTGTGAATGTTCTGTGAGTGTCAGTTGGGGGCCTGAGCTGGGTTGAATGGATGGCCGGTGGGTCAGCTCCTTTGTTAGTGATGTTTATACCTTCCCATGTCCCTGTCAATGTCTACGCGTGCTGTAACTATAATAAGAGTAACTGGAGTAATGTACAGATTTGTACATATGTGAATAAAGCCTTGCCTGGAACTAACTTAGACTCAGCAGCTGGTCTGTGATTCAGTAGTGCACACTGAATGTCTAACATAAGGCTTCACTACAGTAGTCTGTCCACTCTTTCGCTAGGATGAGGCGGAGCGTGCTTCCTAACACCCCATAGGTGTAGCGGAGCATAGCAGAGTCCTGGCTGAGTCCCCTGCAGTCGGGGCGGTCACCTGGGAGCCCTGAGCAGTCTGTCCACTCTTTCGCTAGGAGGAGGCGGAGCTTGCTGGCTAACACCCATTGGTGTAGTGGAGCGCGGCAGTGTCCTGGCTGAGTCCCCCACAGTCGGCGCAGTCTGATCAGGCTGTAGGACTGAGGGAGTACCCTTTGGAGTCATGCCGTTAATACTCAAGCCAGTCCTGGTATAAAAGGGCTTGAACCTAGGAAAACTGGACTACTGGAGTCGACTTCCGGTTTGGTGAGTGTCTGTAGGCTGCGTCTGAGTGCCTCCCAGCTACAGCTACAGTGAAAGTTATTCAAAAGCCATCTGTGTGAGCGAGCAGGGGGAGTCGCCAGCAGTTGACTGCTGGGGGAGAGCTGTGAAAATCAGAATCACAGGCAACTGTAACAATATAGGTAGCATCACCCCAGATAAACATACCTGCTGGAAGATTTATTTCATCAGTTGTTACTTGGCCCCAGACCCTAGGTTTGTCCCACATTGGAATTAAATCGGGACCTAAAAACTTTGATGAAGTTGTGCCTATTTGCACATCTCTGCCTAAATGCTTGCATTAAACAGACTCTTTTGGTGAAGCAGTGGGGGGGCGGGGGAGACGGGCTAAGGCAGCTCCTTAAGCTGTTGGGCGTTCTTTGCATACCAATTACAGACAACCTGAATTTATGCTTGGGGTCAAAAGGGTGTCCTAAGAGGCTGTAAACCGAGTACCGCATTTGGTGGGTCCCCTACCTGTGGCACTTTATAGCTTCAGACTATTAAAAGACCACAGATAGGCTTACTTCGTTAGTTGGTCCGGTGAGGGCTGCGAGCGTGCTCTCCCTCACGGTGGCCTGGTAGTTAAAAGGATTACTTTTGAATTAGGTTCCCTAATGGAAACTAACCCCTGTGGTCTAGGGATTTGGGGACCCAGACTCATTAAAACACTGGGAATACCTGCAAGCAGGAGCATACTAAGGAATGAAATATCTGGTCCTGTGAAGAGTCGGCCCAGTTCACTTCACCTCCAGCCAAGGCGACAAAGTAGTTGGAACGTGCTTCGAATTTGGCAAAGAGTGCATTTCTGCTTTTTACTTTGGGTTACATTTTCTTTTTAAATTTGAACTCATTTATTATTAGAAATGTTATTCGTCATCAATCATTTCTAAGCCAATTTCTAATCACTGTTTATTGCACAGGGCGATTTTTTGGTTTTAACTTTGGCTGAAACAAGTTTAATTCTGATTTTATGAATTTGGAATTTAGGAATTGTATTCATCATCATTAATTTTTAAGCTTTTCATATTGTAATTAGTTTTAATTCAGATTTTTTATACTGAATTTATACTCGATCTTTCCACGCAATCCCACGTATATACTAGTTTGTAAACTAAGGCTATTGCAGGGTTGTAAGGAAATATAATTGTGTGTGTGATATAAGGAGTACCAACCATGGTGAAACGCAAGGCAACCACTAGCTTCCTTGCTACACAGCATTCGAAAAAAGTCAGAAAGGCTAAAGACAATTCCCCCACGATGGAGAAAATAGTGGTATCAGAGGGTGTGCCTGGGGCCCCGCTAGGCGTGAAAGGGTGCGGGGGGGACATTGGACTCCTACCTATAAAAAGTAATTTGCCTAGACGAGGAGATTAGGGTTGCTGAGTTGGCAATTTTCACCACAGGTAGACGGGCAACCCTTTGTAAATCTACCCCTGCATGCACACATGGGGCAAAAAATACAGTTCAGGGGAAGAGGGCTAACCCCACCCCTATGTCGATGCCTGGTATGTTGCCCTGTCTGGACGGGGTTCCCATGGCCCAAACACTGTCTACAGCAATGGGTGCCCAGGACCAGGCTGATCAGCATAGTGATTCCCAGGAGGGTTTGAGCACCACTCCCCCCGCACCCCCAGGTATTGGAATTATTAAGTATCCAAGGAGGGAGGGGTGTGGAGGGCCCAAATAACAATTAATTGTCACTAGTTATGAATTTTTTGATGACCTTCAAACTAGAGATCATGAACACCTTGTCGATCTTGGACGGCCAGGTGAGGTCATTAAAAAAAGAGGTTGAGGTACTGGGCAATAAGGTTAGGCTAGATTTGACCGGTAACTGCCCAGGGAGGAGAACTGATCTGGGAGAAGCCTCGGAAAGAAATGCTGGATCAAATGGGGAACAGGTCAGGGGTAAAGGTCCTGTGGTTTCCATGGAGATACAGCCCCCTGCAGGCCACCCTTGGAACCAACTTATGCTCTGCCAGATGCAAGAGGGTTCCCAGCCATTAACCCCGTGCTTGAAACTCCCAAGTATTCCAAGGGGGGAACAAATAATAAGCAGAAGAAATGTGGCACAGGTACAGGATAAGGTAGACATAAATCGATTTCCCCTGCAGTTGCCCCAGGAAGCATTACCAGTAGTGGGCTTAATGTTAAATGTACCCACTCTGGGAACAGGGTGCTTCGAAGATTGTGGGGCCCTGATTAATAAATTAGCGCAGTGGGTTAACTCACATATTGAGGGAAAGCTTATATATCCCCGAATGATCATAATGGCTCGCAGAACACCATGGGTGGGTACCAAGGACAAGTCAATAGCTGGTGACTATGTGGTGATAACCTTTAAAAATGCACAGCTGATCAAGTATTTGGTCGAGTCTAGTTTGGGCACTTCTAGTCATAATCGTAGGGCTTGGTTGGTGCCATTAAATTTCTTCTACCCTCAAGATAAGGAGAAACTAGGGATAATATCTAGGGCCATAAGCCTTGTCCATCTAAATAGGTCTACAGGCCCCAGCGGGACCCAGCACCAAGCAGCCCAATCCTCATTTCCATACGGTGTAAACCAAATCAAAAGGGAGGTGGCGACCGGACTGGTTGGTAGAGTACCTGACCCAGCGCTATCTCAGAACCAATTTGCCTGTCTCACTGACATGGACGATATTGAATTATGCCAGTCCCCAGTGGTTGCCCCTGGGCGGCCACAAGAGGTGGTGTATGAGGGTGGGCCGCTGAGGGCACCCCACGGGTGGAGTACATGGAAAATTCCCTGTCGCTATTGTCATGGAATGTGGCTGGAATAAAAACTAGAATAGAGTGCACAGAGTCACAAAGGGTAATCAGTGAGATAGACATTGTTATATTCCAAGAAACATGGTCCTGGGATGAAATTAATGTTGATGGCTTTGTCTCATACCACCGGGTGGCAGAGAAAAATAAGGGAGGCATGTTGTGTATCCTGGTCAAAACACACTTGGAAAGTTTGCAGGTGGTCCTGGCAAACCCTGTGCCCTTCATCCTGGTGGGCAAAATTCGTAGATCATGCCAAGTGGACCATGTAGTAGTGAATTTTTCTTAATAGTTCTCAAAAGCAGTATGAGAAAAACTGTTTGGGCGTTCTAAGCCTGGCGTTGGAGGAACTATCTGCAAGGTACCCTTTGGGGAATGTGTGCTGGATATTGGGAGGCAATTTAAAGCAAAACTGGGGGGTGATCTGATAGACAACTTATATGACACCATAGAAGACGCTGTGGCTGGGATACCTCCGCCAACCATGATGGATACTAGGCGTTGTGCAGAAGGTTTTCGCCTTTAGTACTATCTTTACAAGTGGGGATTACGGACTACAAATGGGTAGTTGGCTGGGGACATGCTTGGCAGAGTTAGCTTCTCTTCTGCACTAGGCAGTTCCACAATAGATTATTTGTGTGTCCTGGTAGTGTATTGGGGACTTATAAAGGGGTTTGAGGTACTGTGCAACATTTGCAATGATCACTTCCCCATTAAATTGTGGATTAAGTCAGCTGTGGGGGTTATGTGTCAAGCCAGTTATATCCGCTGGAAGTATCGCTCGACACCTCCAGGCGTAGGCTCAAATAAATGGATGATAGGAAGGAGGAATTACTAAAAAAGGCAGTAGTGTCAAGTTTGTGTGAACTTGATACTCTGCTGTCAGGGAACCTAGAAAGCAGGGTCATACTGGAGGAGTTCGGAGGTATGCTGATGCAACTCTCTCGGGTGTTCTCCTGCTCATCGGGTAAACAAGGAGGTAAGGGTAGAGGGGGTAGGTTCAGTTCGCACCCTTTCACGCCTAGCGGGGCCACAGGCACACCCGGTGCAGTCCGGTGTCGTGCTGTTCTGCGGTCATTTTTTTCGTTGTGCATAATCACAGCATGTTGCTGCATTGTGTTGCTGAGGGTACGGTCTGATGATGTGCAGTGTACGCGTTGAAGGATGTGGTCTGGTTGCAAGGCTGGCATTGTTGTGCATCTTACGTCTTTCATATGGGTTTTGGGCGTCGTGTTCAGTTTGGGATGCTTTGGGGCACAGTGTATTGCAGTATGGGCATTGTCCAGTCAGCCCCACCAATCTCACCCTGGTGGAGTATGCATCTTCCCCCGCCATTAAACTGCCATGTGCCTGTCATGCAACTTACCGAGCAGCCAGGCACTTCGTCCAGCGTGTCGCTCCATGTAGCGTGGTATCGTGGAGTTCCGCAGGACCATTGAATCATGGGTTGATCTGGGATATCAGGCACAACAATGTGTGATGATCTTGGTGGAGTCACATACCATCTGCACATTGACGGAGTGGTATAGCTTGGCGGTGCGGATGTCAATCAGGCTGACAATGTCGTTGTGTATCATGTCCACTATGGTGGTGATTGTGTCCCGGTCCAGGCGGTACAGGGTGTGGATCTGCACAGGAGTTAAGTTGAAGGGACTGGCTCTGATGCGAGGGATTGGTGGCTGCCTGAGTGGTAACACTGGCTGCACTGCTGGGACTTGCTGGGCCTGTCTCACCCTCCTTTTCCTCCTGCGTCTCCTCTGTTGTGCCTGTTGTAGTTGTTGCTCATGGCGTAGCTGTGCAAGCATGTCCTCCAGCCGCAATATTGCTACTACAAGTGGAATCATTTTGGTGTGGAAAGGGGTGTGGTGTGTGGGTGCGCTCCTTTTGTGCTGGGCCAAACTCCATTGCCTCCACCTGTGCTGATTGTGTGCACCTGTGGCAGTTGGGAACACTGCACATTGCTGTTTGCGGGTGGTTCGCGATGCCGGTGATGCCGGCATCCCGGTATCCTTTATTACTGCCTTCATGATGCCGGTATTTGCATGTCCGCATGACTTGTGATGTCCTCGTGTTAGCGCCATCCCGGTATTGCCGGACCGAAGGGCCGCGTGCCTGTGCGCATGCCGGTATGGAGGAGCACGGTATCAGCAGTGGCGCTAATACCGGGTTGTTGGGTCGTAATAGCCCGGAGTGGTATGCGGTGCCGGTAATCCCTTACCGGCATCGTTTTTCCATTACCTCCAACCTCGTAATGACCCCCATTGTGTTCACTAAAGAATGCCATTTGTTGTCAGCGATGTAATCAAGCTCTGGGTCCAGACAATATCCCGGCAGACCTATTTGTCATGGAGCCAGACCTTTGGGCACCAGTGCTGACTCAAGGGTGTAACGCTATATGTGCAGGGGTTGCGGGGGCCCATTTCACTTTTGGACTCACTATTCAAAATATTGGGTAGGGCTATACTGGCCCGACTGGAGGACTGGGTTGCGAGTAGTGGTGTTCTCTCCCAGGTCCAGTTAGGCTTCAGACCAGGGTTAGGTAAAGCAGAACAGACACTAATCTCTACCTGGTACTGGCTAACTCACTTTACTTGAGGGGGAGCCCATATATTTGGCATTCATGGACCTGAGCACGGCGTTTGACAAAGTCCACCGCACAAAACTGTGGGATATGCTCAAGTCCATGGATTGCCTGGGGGCACTGGTGGACCTTATGTCAAGATTGCATGGTAACATTCAAACCTGTGTGAGGAGCGGCACAAGCTCCTTCAAAGTTGAATTGTGGGTGCGCCTGCAATGTGTGCTGGCACCCCTCCTGTTCTGTTTATACATAAACGGTCTTTACAAGCAACTATTAGGGTCTTCCCCTGATGTCCAAAGCTGCTGGGTGGTATATGTGGATGATTCCGTTTTGATGGGCCATACCCCAAGGGCTCTGCAAGCTCTCATAACGGAATATGCCGCCTTAATGGAGGGCCTGGACCTGGTGGTGAACGCAGCCACGTTGGCAGTGATGTCCTGCTGGAAGGGGAGACGAAGGATCAACTTTAGGGCCATGCTTTGTATTGATTTTTTATTTTCATTGATTGATTGTTTATTTGTATAGCGCCTATACACAATGTGTTTCAAAGTGCTTCAAGGAGGGGAGGGAACATAGGAAAAAATACAATGAACATTCTTTCAGTCCTTGAAACAGTCAGAATGTGAAAAGAACGAAGATCAACAATCATAATCAGCCAGACGACATTTCAAATAGTGCAAGTGCTAAGGGGATGGGGAGGGATGGGGAGTGAAACAGACAAGCGGCTACATTACTATGCCTGACGGCAATTGAGGTAGTGCCAGAACAAAACAGGAGGAGGGTGGGGCAGGAGGATTTGAAAGAGGGAGAGGGAGAGGTACAAAACAAGCAACAATTCTACTATGTCAGATGACAATTCAGATGGTGCTGGAGGGGGAGAGAGGTAAGGGGGGGACATAAATGGAGAGGGGAACAAACAATCTGAAACAGATATGTCTGTGGGACATATCTGAAGAGTAAGAGCAAAATAAACAGTGATTGGGAGGAGGGGTGGGCAGTAGAGTGAGACAGTCTACATTACTATGTCTAGCAGCAATTGAGGTAGTGCCGGAAAGAAAACAGGAGGAGGGTGGGCCGGGGGGTTTGGAAAGCGGGAGAAGGAGAAGAGAACGAGGCAACTATTTTACTAGGTCTGCTGATGATTCAGATAGTGCTGGGGGTAAGGAGTAGGACGAGGGGGAGAGGAAGACAGGACAAGTGTCTTTCAGAATAGGACATGAAATGCCACGTTTTGAAAAACTTAAGTGGTAAGGAGGACGGGAGGAAGGGAGCAAAGGAGGCGGAGGGGGTAGAACAGGGGGGATGGAGAAGGGAAGATAAAAGGGGGGGCAGAGACAAGCAGCAGGAATCACCACAAGGGAAGACAAAAGGGGAAGGGGGAAAAACAGAAAACACAGGACAGGGAGAGGGGTGAGGGGGCATCAGGGGGGAAAAGTTAGAGCAGAGGAAACAGAGGAGAAGGGGGAGGCAAGGGAGAGCCACAAGGGTCAATGGAGGAGGTGGGGGGACAACCAAGCAACACAAGTCAAAGAGGAGGGGAGGGGACATCAGGGACAAACGCGAATGAAGGGGAGAGGGGCCTTACCTTACGAACATGCAAGGAACAGGAAACAAACAGGGCCTTAGTCTTGGGCCTTGGAGGCGGGCCGGCATAGGGCCACCGTGGGGATAACAGGACGATTGTTATCCTCACGGTGGACCACTTCTATTATTTGGGTGTTAGATTTTCTGCCAACATGGGCGCTATGGCCCATGTTAATAAACAAGCCCTGCAGTTTAAGCAGGCTCTGGGTGGGGTCTCAAGGGCAATGTCCTTGTTTAAGGCAAAAGCGATAGACCCCTTGCTCCAGCTGTATAAGGTAAAAGCGGTTTCGGTAGCTACATTTGGGATGCAGCTGTGGGGTTACTCTGGTGTTAACATGATCCAGACCCTGGAGAATCAATATATGAAAAACCTGCTAAGACTGCCAAGTTCCGTACCTAATTTTGGAGCTTGGACCGCATTGGGCTGTACACCAATTAGTGATATGATCTCCATGCAGCCAGTGCTACACTGGCTTAGGCTATCGGGTAATGGTACGGCAACACTCAACCATGAATTCATTACCTTCTTGATAGTCAAGGAGCCGGGTGCTAAGATCTCGTGGTTGCCACATATCAGGAAACAGCTGGGTAGGATAAATTGCACACATGTTAGGCGATCCTCTGCACACCAGTCCACTACACACCAGTCCACTACACACCAGAACACTGCTCACATTTCCCCAACATCTCCCTCCACGGTTCGAGGCTCAACTGATTCGGTGAACCCAAAGGACCGAAAACTCCGTACCAGCTATGGTGTACGGGCTCGATTGCAACCCTTTCTACATTGGCAATTGCCTTGGAGAGCATACAGCAGAAGGGGCGGTGTTACGTCTCCACGTCGATCACGTGATCCAGAGTGGCGTTCCTCACGTGACCTTGGTGGACGTCACATGACCCAGAGACGTCACATGACCCAGAGACGCACAGTATAAAGGTCTGAGAGACAGAACACTCATTGCTTCTCAGCTGTCTTCAGACTCTGTTTGGCGTTACGTATTGCTCCACTGTTACCCTTTGATCACGGAACTCTACCTCGGACTCCTTCGGATACCCCTTTGTACCTTTGCTTGGAACTGTTTACCTGTTGCCGGATTTTGGACTACATCCTGACCTGTCTTTGGATCATCCCTTGGTACCTCACTGAACTCTTACGCCATTTCGCTTCTGGGAATTCAAGTCACGCCTTCTCTCCTACAGGTGGCTGATCCTACATCCACGCTAACCTACGGTTCTACTATTCAGGGACCGCCGCATCATCTGAGTCTCGAACCTCTACTAGGTTTCCTGGGTTTTCCTAACACCCGATAGGTAAGACCTTTTAGATCCTTTGGTTTACTTAATATGTATTGTGATTGCCTGGTACTTAACCTCGTTCCTCTTTGACAGCAGCATCGGTGTTCCAGAGGTTCCGTGGATCTGGGAAGTCATCTCCCACCTGTGGCCTCAAAGGTCGCACAGCGGGTTTCTTTTTAGTTCCCCTGTGCGTCACTTGGGGACGGAGGTCTCATCGGTCTACACGACACTCAAGTCAGAACAACACACCTGTTCCCACCAAAAAGCGTGCTCTCCAGGGGAGAAATAAATAATTGGACTGTTTGTTTTCAAGAGTCCGTACACCTGGATAGAGAAACCAGAGAAATTATTAAGCCAAAAAATCAAGGCCTGATGGCTATCATGTTCCCGGATGTGTAGCATTACCTATTATGGGCAGAGTCTCCTAGGGATGGGGTCCTTGTGACAAGGGCAAGGTTTAACTGTTTCCTCCTAAAGGCGGTGGTGGCAGCATGGGCCAGTGTAGGGGGAGGGGAGAAAGATCCTGCCCAATTTACAAAGCATCATATGAGGAAATGGCGCACCTGATTTTGTTTTGTCCTGCATATGATAAGGCAAGAAAGTGGCTCATACAACCTTTTTTAAGGGAATTGGGTGTCGTGCAATAATGGCCTGCCCTAACTTATCTGCTATGGGCAAGCTCACCTCGGAGTGGGCTGGTCGTTATTTTCGTATTTAAAAATAGCACTTGGTCACAGGAAACGACTGCTTGATACATTGCCCTGACCAAGAATTCTCTTCTAATATGTTGATTTAGGGATCTGTTTGGCTATCTTCTCTGCTCATTGTTCCCGTTGTGGCACTAAAATGTTATGTTGTTATGGTGTAATATTTGTATGTATTTTGTAATGGTTTTATGGATTGGTTTTACATGCAAATCCGAATAAACTTGATGATGATAAAGAATTGTAGGTTGGCCTTTAAGGGGGGAGAACAGAGATTGGGCAGCGCATGGAGCATGCTCTTGTTTATGGTGGTGAGCCGGAGAGGCTGTTGGAGGTTTTGCAGAGATTATTTGTGGCGTTTGAGAGAGCCGATTTAATATTGATGGCAATTGAGAAAATGTATAAACTGGTAATGTGTTAAACTGTGTCAAAAAAAGAAATCTATTTAAGGTTAACTAAGTATCGACAGTCTGAAAGGGACGTGCCACCATGGGGGATACACCCCTTAAGCACTCGTGCAAGTCTCTTCTGCAGTATCAAGAAAAAATACTAAAGTATAGCGCAGAATGGACTCGGATACAGAGGGCAAAATGGGGAAGCAATGGCCCAGGGAGGGCAGTCTCTCCAAATGTGTGCTGCAACCTATGTCCAGGTATTTAAATGCTGCACATAAAGGGACAGATTGAGTAAATGGTTGGCCATACTAGAACTCTGGAAAATGTTTGATGACAAAGGAAGAGGACCCACCCAAGAAGGAGTGGATGCTAAGTCAGCAGGATGCAGGGAGCGAAGCACCCATGGCTCCCCCTCTCCTTCCTCAAACCACAGACCCTATAACAGAATGTGAAGGATTTTACCCCTTGAAGGAACTAAAAGCAGCGGCAGGGTATACTAATCCAGTTTATGCCCCAACCGCATATAGCAGCGAGGACACGCTGACTGGCACAAAGCAATCTAACATAGGTAGTATGGGCGATGAATGCAAGGAGTGCAGTGAATTAGAGGCGAGGTTGATGAAAAATGACAAAGGGGCACCAGAACATAACAGACATAATGAAGTAACGGTGTCATTGAACGAATGGCTAGGAGAACAAATATTGCTCAAGCTAGACGAAAAGAATACAGATGACCATACAAGCACAGAAGAAAAAGCTCAGAGATGCAAGAAGAAAGAGGAATAAAGTAGGGGATAGGCAGAGATAATGAAGGAAGTTGGGAGAAGAGAAAGGGAAGAGAACGAGGAGCAAGAGAGACTGAGAAGGGAAAAGGAGAAGGCAGAAGAGAAAGAAAAGGAAGAGAGGAAAAGGCAGAAGGACATAAAGGAAGAGATGAGGAGAAAAGTGGAAGAAGAAATGGAGACAGGCACAGATGAAAAGAAAGTTAGAAATTGAGAGGCTTGTTAAGGTGCGTCATTGTAGAAAAGAAGAAGACAGGGATAGAAGGCATGAACGGGAAAGGAGCAGAGAAAGACACCTCAAAGAGGTAGCAGACATTATCACCGGACCGACAAGATTTATTAATGAAGAGGAAGAGGGGATGCAAAGGAAAATAGGGACACTGTATAGGAGCAGGATGGATGGCGCTTCAGTTCCGAGACCAAACAGATGTGAAGTAGGGTCTCCGTTGAGGGGGGAGAGCAATTCATTGGACAGAATGACAGGGAAGCAACAGGAGAAACTATTGAGGAGACTGAATTTCGAAGATGAGTGAGAAGACAGTGATGATAGTGAGGGGAACTATGGGTTCAGACGATGAAGCAATGAAAAATGACGATGACAATGGGAGAAGGCCATGCCACCCAGCCAGTGAAGTAAGCCCTGAGCCGCAGATATCATGGGGTGTAGAGGAAGACATTAGAAAGAATACACTAGGGTCCGATGGGCACCTTGAACGTCTCATGGGTAGGTCACATAGTGCAGACAAATTCACTCCATACACACAGAGGCTGAGAGCCTTGCCCAGACGGAAAAGAGCAAGTATGACTTTACTGTTGCAAAGATATGGGGAAGCAGGATAGGGGAATAGGACTGACACAGGTCCCGTTACTAGAAAAAGGTGGAGGACAACCACAGTATACACCTTGGCAACAGATGGACAAGAATAATTTGAGGTGCAAGCTGCCCTCATTGACCGCAGGAGCGGGGAAATTAATATATGAACTAGAAAGACTGACGGCAGAAAAACATTAGCAGTGGGCGACATGAAGAGCTTACGTTCAGCCGTTCTTCGGGGGGTAGCTGACAATG
Source organism: Ambystoma mexicanum (assembly GCF_040938575.1). NCBI lineage: Eukaryota > Metazoa > Chordata > Amphibia > Caudata > Ambystomatidae > Ambystoma > Ambystoma mexicanum. Next base: position 96,159,448 of record NC_090936.1, on the reverse strand, counting down.
TATGGAACATGCAGAGTATCCCGGAGTGACAGCACAGAATACGGCACACAATGGCGCACCATTTAACAACTGCAGTGCAGCTGTATGGCAAGCACTGAGAGTACAGTACCAGTACCCAGACACATCTGACTTAAGTGCGATTATGGCACGCAAAATGTGTGAGGACGAAGACCCACTTCAGTATATTCAGGAGATACAAGAGTATTGGAGTCTTGAGATGAGAGAACCGTGGGATAAAACTGTGGGATTATTTGATCACATATTAAGCCAAGGGCTACCAGAGCAGCTACAGAAACAGCTGAAGAGATTGGTGAAAATGGAAGCAAAATTATGGTCAGAAATTCAGTTGACTATAGGGCATTATTATTGATGAAGAAAAAACACACAAGAGAAACGTGAGGAGAGGAAAAAAGAAGAGGCGAAATTAGTACAGAAGAAGCTATCAAAGTACAGAATAGAAGGGGCAATGTTGACGAGTGGAGAGGGAGTAATTGCTCAAAGCACACAGAACTGATCACAGATGGCAGGATGTTTTGCGGGAAGGCCACGGGGAAGAGGGATGCCAGGAGGAAGAGGGTTCGAATATCCCATGCAGCAGGGTGGAGACAGGTTTAACGAAGGACAGCCGAGACCGATGGGGGTCCACCACAATGCTGGTCATGCGCCAGAATGGATCACATATCACAGATGAGCAGGAGCAGGGGTGGAGCACAGCAGAACGGAGGGATGAAGTACCAGCCAGCATATCAGACGGAACAACCAGACGATTATGCCCAAGATTACACACAGACACAGGCGTATGCGCTGCAAAGAACACCAGCAAACAGACATCAGGACAGTCACACCAGCCTATCGGACATATATAATAGACACAGGGGTATGCACAACTATAGCAGACAACCCCATAGGCACCAGTACAGCAGAATGCTATAGCCACAAGACACACAGACTCTACAATGATGACCATGTACCCACAATAGGACAGCCCGCAGACGGACCTGATGTGTTCAATCCTATCTGTTACATCCAACATGAATGAGGAACCACGTATAGGGGAGACTAAAGGTGACAAAACATTTTCTTTTCTCATGGATAAAGGAGCAACTCGATCCTGTATTAGAGAGGGGAGATACCCGATGTCAGGCATTTCCATGAAAGTGCAGGGAGTTTCAGGGGCTACAGATTTGGTTCCCTTTACAGACGAGCTTCCAATCTCTATAGGAGAACATGACATTACCATGTCATTATTGTATTCCCGCCAGACATCAGTCCACATAATGGGTAGGGACATGATTAGCCGACTCAACATGACAATCTCATTCACTGTACAAGCAATAGTGTGCTCAACCACAGGAATTCAATATATGAGTGCACAAGAATGTATTCAGGCATTTTGCGGTCAGACTGTACAGAGGGGGGTGCCAGTGAACCCACATTTATTTCAATATGGAGTGTAAGTACTATTAGCATGGCTTCAGGGATCCAAGGTAAATTGCTTTGCATACCTAATGAGTTCCTATTTAGACCAGAGGTCCCCTTATATGTAAAGGAGGGACAGGTGTTCCCACTAGACCTAGAAATGGTTATAGTGAGAGACAAGATAGTACTACTACATGGAGAAGAGTAATCGTGGTAGGAGAAGGGCACATACTGGCTGACTTGACAGACAAAGATTTGTTCCGAGATGACTATTCAGACTTCGAGACGGTATTCCATATAAGCATCACTTACTGGATGTGAATCCACTATAGGGAGGTACCACAGAGAATGGCACTATTGAAGAAGGCGCCGGCACCATTTCCTGAGGAAAATCTAAGGCAAGTGCCAAGCATTTATGGACCAGCAGCCCGTATGATGTGGGCTTGTTGAAGGGAGTGGGAGCTGTTAAGATCAAGCTCAAGCCAGGGGCAATTTTACCAAGGGCAAAAAATATCCCTTGTCCAAGGAGGCGGACAAAGGCATTTTTTAGCCAATCTCTGCGTTAGTGAAGCAAGGCATATTGGTACCTCCTGAATAGCAGTGTAACTCAGCGGTGTACCCAGTGAAGAAGGCAAAAGGGGGATCATGGTGTTTTATACAGGATCTGAGTCCTTTGAACCATATTGTCGAGGCAGAATTTCCACTAGTTCCCAACCCAGTGACAATAATATGTAGCATTCCGGTAGCTACCTATTTCACTGTAATAGATTTGAAGAATGCCTTCTTTTCTATTACACTTCATGAAGAGTCACAGGACTTCACATCATTTCTATATAGAAAAACCAAGTGGAAACACACAAGACTTCCTCAAGGGTAGACATCTTGATTTGTAGCAAGTCTGAAGAGCTGCGCAGGGAGGATTCTTTTCATTTACTGACAGTGTTAGCAGGGAGGATTCTATACACTTACTGACGGTGTTAGCAGGAAAGGGTTACAAGGTGGATAAGGCGAAGCTGCAATATTGCCAAAGCGAGGTTCTGTACATTGGACAGTTGAAATAACACAAAGGTAGAAAAGTAACACCAGAGAGAGCAGAGGTGATTTTCAGGAAACAACCGCCACACACTGTGCGAAAGATGCAACAATTTCTGGCCTTCTGTAATTACTGCAGAGGCTGTGTGTTTGACTACATTACATATACAAGGCCTCTTTTCTATGCGGGCTAAGGGAAGCTCAGAGGAGACAGTAACCTGACATGGATACAAGAGATGACCGAAGCATTTGAGGAACTAAAAAGGGCAATATGCACAGCCCGAGTTTTAGGAATTCCCAATTATCGCGAGGAGTTCTATTTGTTCTCGCACTCCAATGGAGCTGTGATGACTACAGTGCTCACACAGAAAAGGACTTTTGTGCAGAACTCAATAGTGTACTAAAATGGGCTATCAGACCCAGTAATGAAAGGACTCTACCAGTGCAAACAAGCATTGGCTGCGGCTGCATTTTCAGTACAGAAGTTAGCAAGTGTCACAATGGGCTGTAGCACCACGCATTACGTGTAGCATGTCTGGTTTGCCATTCTCGAGAAACCCCAAAGCACATTGACTACACAGGGAGCATCAGGGTACAAAGTAATTAATTTGAAGCCAGCAATAAAGGTCACAGAAATGTGAATCCAGCGACATTTAAAGCAGAGCCAGCAGAGGAGGGAGACTATGTACAAGACTGCGCTACATATACAGTATCCTATGACGACATCCCTAGGGTAAGAGAAAACTTGCTCAAGGGAGGAGAGGTACTCCTTATTGACGGGTTGTCAACCATAGACCACATGACGGGAGAAAGGCATACTGGGACGGTGTTATGCTTTTCAGACATGTGTAATGACCTTGATACTTACCCTATAACACAAACTAAAAGCTCTTGTACTCAGGAAGGCAATAATGGACACTTAGACCATTAGTTAGAAAATAGATGACCTTTATTCACATGCTATTAATATACATATTACTATAAAATAAATGCAACTGATTATACATGAATGCATGGACAAAAATAAACACTGTAGATATACATCGCTGTTAGTGCAGTTGTAGGAGAAAGCTTCATCTCGGCCACGTCAACACTACCCAGTCCCAAAGCAGGTAGGCAGAGAGATTACACATCAACCAACGGGGTCTGGAGCGGAGCGTCCTCCCTCTTAGCAAGACCTCAATGTTAGGGAGAATTCTCTGTAAAGGCTAATTTCCCAACCCTAGTGAGTCCCCCAGCAGCTTTGCTGGATTTGTGGGGTTTATTTTTTTCTCCTGCTAAGAGTGAGACTCTTTTACTCCCACTCTTAGACATGATTTGAGGTGTTCCTTTATCTTTCCATGGGCCTCATTAGGACCCAGGCGGTAAGGGGTTTACGGCGGCGTAAACAGCGCCGACCCTTACCGCCTGATTCCGAGGTCCCTTAGCGCCATGGAGGTTTTAACACCTGCTTTTAGCAGGTGTTAAAATCCATGGCGCTAAGGGACCTTGTTGTTAATTACGCCACCGTAATTTACGGTGGCGTAATTAACGCCTTCCCCACTCCCATTATGCCCTATGGGGCAAAAATGGGAATGGGGAAGGGTAAATGGGTTAATGGGGATTTACCGCCCCACTCACCTCGGAATGGGGCGGTAAGTCCGCCAACCACCATGGCGTAAACGTAGTTTACGCCATGGTGGTAAAGGTACGACCCAGGCGGTAACTTACCGCCTGGGTCATAATGAGGCCCCATGTGTTTTATGGGCTATGGGGTCTTTTACTCCATAGGTCTCATGTGTTTTTGATGTGGGTTACACAGCACCCTCCGTGCCGTGTAACCCACATCAAAAAAACGCATGATAGCGACCCCCCAACATAGACTTCATACCCTGGGACTGACTACTGTCTCCCAGGGCATGTAAAGTCACCATTGGCTTTACTAGTCCCAAATTATGAACAGAAACCAGTACAAACCATCATATTGTGGACGTACTGGTCGGGGCAATTCGATTGCCCCGGGGTCTGTTAGTCGAGGGGGCACGTCTCCGTCCCCCCTGATCGAGTTTTGGCTGGTGGCAGTGGATACTACTTTTTATAATCGACCGCAAATATATCTCTATGGGATTTTCCCATTGTTCGAGGCTACCAACTTTAATTATTTAATTCTTATAGCCTCGAACATACCGCCGGTTTATTTATTTAATATTAATTCACCGGTTGGTATTTTTTGCCAGAACTGGCGTTTGTGTTCTCTTCTGTGACTCCAACCCAAGTCGAGCCCTTTGTTCCACTTTTTGGCAGGCTTCTCCACAGAAGCCTCCAGAAGTGGTGCCACTCTGTCTGAGTACCACAGGGGGTGTGGGAGGGGGTTTAGGCACCCTGGACTGAGTTACCTAGGTAACTCAAGTCAAACTCTTGTGTGATTGGCCCAAGTGGTGAGCCGGCCGGCTCACCACTTAGCATGTTTGATTGACAGCTAGGCTGAGTGAATGGGGGTGTGCTGCATAAAAGCAGGGCTTTGGGGACTGGAACTTCAGAAGTCGCCACAGGACCTAAGAATCCGAGGAGGGAGAAGCTGAGCCGACCTGCAACGACGACACCACTGGTGGAGCCCTGCTGAACCGTCTCACCACTTTTCCCCGACGCCAGAGGAGATCTCCAGTCCGGAGAGTCTTCTTCCTTTGACTGGTGGGGATAACCAGTTTTGCCTTCTTTTCACCTTCCTGCAGCATCTCGTGGCCACCTTGCCCGTGCCAAGCACCCCGGCAAGCGGAATACCACGGCTTACCACTACCGCGAAGAGAAGGGTAGTACCTTTTAACCGAAAGAACTCCGCGGCTGGTTTCTTCCCTGGCAGTGCAACAACCTTCTTCTTTCCTCCACGGCGAGACATCCTCTTCCTCTGGATGAAACACCGACTTGCACCCGCTGCCAGGAACAACTGCCCCCGCTGGAGCTTCCTTCACACTTAAGGTACTGTATTCCACCTGGCTTCCCTTGCGACAGATCGTTCGGGGTGACAGTAAAACCTCGACTTTCTAACCTGGGCTGGCCTGGGACAACCTAGCTAACTTTTCATGACTTTAATTTCATCCTTTTTGTGCAAACTATCTACAAGACTCTTTGGGCATAACCCCACTGTGTGAACCTGGACCCCTTCTGCTTGCTCTCTCCAAGAGTGGGCCTTGCAATTGACTTCCTTGCTCTCCAGTAGAACTCTGCCTATCCTGCCTTACTGTGGTTCTTTTAAAAGTATTGAAACTTGTGTGCTTTCATAACTCTGCCTTTTTCCCTCCCTTTTTTTTATAACTTATTAGAGTTGCCATCTTATGTTAAGCGCTCACCTCTGTCTGAAAATAAGTGGTGTTTCTTACTAAGACTTGTCTAATAAGTAATTAGGGTTGTATATATATATATATTAGTGACTGTGTGTTGAATTTACTTACCTCTTTTGTGCTAGTGTAATTTACAAGTGTGTCTTTAAAAATAAATAAATATATACTTTTACACCAAAGCTCTGGTCAGTGTTTGCTTGTGCTACTGTATCTCTGTACCTATTGTGTATACTCTACATACTGCCTAACTCTTCTTGAGGGAAGTCTGACTGCTCAGCCACAGCTACCAAGTGAATCTGTGTGGTACAGACTGCTACCAAGTGGGTTTACTGCCAAACACCTGTAGTCCTAAATCTTTTGCAGTGGTCCCTAAGGGAACTGCACAGGTTTCTGCCTAACACTCAACGCCCGGGGTTCCAATTCTCTGTCTCCTCTTGGGATACCTCTCTTCTGAAGGGATCAAATCCCTGCCCCTCAGGGTGTCAAGAGCGGAAAAATCCAGACAGTAGTGGAAAAACCCAGCTCATCTCCCGCGCGCTCGTTCCTAGCACCCCTTATCAATGAACCTGCACATTTGACTCCACTCTCGGGTCGTCCTTGAGTGAACAATGCGAACACTGTATTCCATAATTAGCTCATCTGCCTCACACTAAAATATCACAACTGTTGCAGAACTCATGTCTGCTTTCTAACGGAGCTCACAGAAACGCAGACTTTCATTGCGGTTTGGGAGTGAATGTCCAAAACGGCCGCGCACCGCGCCATATTGTTTAGCTCAGTTTCGCACACGCACTATAGACAGCAGTGGTAAAAAATGAAGTGAAGCGGAGCTTTAGAAGTAGTAGTAAGCACAAGACTGCCTTCACATCTTTCAGCGCAAGCGGCCAAACTAGTGGCTCTTATCTTGGCATTGGAAGCGAACAAGGAGGAGGAGGTTACTGTGCACTCTGACTCCGCCTATGTGACATCAACAGTACACTCAGGGCTGCCACTTTTGAAAAGGAGGGGCTATCGACGTGCTGACGGCACTCTGGATACTGGTGCAACATGCGCCGCCATTGGACAGACTCTGGGGGACTCTCCATCCCCTAGAAGCTCACTGTCTCACAAACCCTGGTTCTCTCAAAGCTGGACAACTGTAACAGCCTCTATCTTAATCTGCCTGCCTCCACTCTCCGCCCTCTGCAACTCATCCAGAACAGAACTGCGAGACTTGTCCTTGGCCTCAAGCCCAGGGACCATATCTCTCCAGGACTGAAGTCTCTACACTGGCTCCCAGTGGCTGCGAGGATAAAGTTCAAAACCCTCTGCATTGTCCACAAGGCCTTCTGGGGCCTGGGGCCTAAATACCTTCAACTCTCTCTTCCTAAATATCTTCCTTCCCGAGCCCTTCGCTCATCCGTCTCCAACTCCCTCAGGGTCAGCCGCTTCTCGAAGCAACGAGCTGGGAGTAGATCTCTCTCCGCGGCAGGGGCCTCCCTCTGCAACAGCCTTCCTGCCTCCCTGAAACTTGAGGAGAACCATCTCCGGTTCCGCAAGCACCTCAAGACCCTCCTCTTTACTTCTGCATTCTCTCTTTCTCTCCCCTGCTGATTTCTGTCTATTTTTTCACTTGGCACCTGGCTACTCTTTGAATTTGGTCCCAGATCACTGCCCACCAAGCTGCATACCTGGACTGCCTTGCACTTGGGTCTGTACCTGCAACCCTATAGTCCGCTGTCACTCGTTGTCTGCGCTCATTCTTGCACTTGCCACCTGCTGACCGCACTATCTGTTGTCGTTTTGATCACATGTTCAGCACTTTCCACTCCTCCCTTGCTCCTTGCACTTTACTCTTCTCCCTCCCCTGCACTTGCCCATTCTCAATGTAACTGGGACCAGTAATATCGTTGTTTGTCCTCCCGTGTACCCCTACCTTGCCTCGTCGCGCCCTGAAACACTTGTGTATGGGTGTGATATAAATAAAATATCATATATCATAAAGACTTGGTTTTATGGACTCTGTGGACAATACAAAAGAAGTGCAGCAGTACAAAACACTGAAGCTACTGTGAGGTGTAAGTGTTGCTATTTTTTGCCTTCTGCTGTCTCTACCTATTTATCCTCCTTGCATTAAAAAAGATTGCATTGTCTGATGCATATGCTTTGGTACCTGCTAACACTACCCCCTACCCCTGCTATCTGGAAAACCATATCTGGTCAAACGAGTAGAGCTGCCAGAGAAGTAAAAAGACTCAGGCGAAGCGCAGATACAGATTTTGGACATTTAAATACCAACATTGCTGATTCAGCCCATGCATCTAATGACATGTTGTATCAAAACATGACCATGGTGGGGAGAGAAACAATGAAGGAGAGCTGCTATGTCTGTTCTGTCATCCCCTCTGCCATGCGTGCCTCCAGAACATTCATAGCCACTGTGAGAAACCAGAAATTCCTGGGGCTGGACCAGTGTGGGAGGATCACATGGGCAGGGGGGCCTTTGGGGAGAGGGAGTGGGACACCAGATGGTGAGATGTGGTATCACATTCTTTGTAACAACTTTACCCCATCCTACCATGTAGGATATTTAGGAACTCAACCCCTCCCTTTTCACAACACAAACACTTTCTCACAGACAGCTCGCTATCAGAGAAAACGAACTAACACCCGAGCCGTATGCTTGACGTGTCCCAATACAATGGTCAGGCAAGGTCAGACAATTACAGACATCACACAGACACCTGACTTCCATTAAACATCCCCACATGGATAAAAGGCAGAGCACAAGAGCACACTCTGAGCGAGGCAAAACACACGAGGAAACAGCAGTTCCAAGATGGCAGTTTAACAAGAAGAGAAAGATGGTGAAATAGAAGGGGATTGCAATGAGGGAAGTTCCCTTGACCTTTTCAACAAGGAACCGTTACTTTCACAAAGCCTTGAGAATAGAAACAGTAAAACCAGGAAATCCTGCATTGTGTGTCAGAGGTACTCCTGCGTCGATAATCAAGGTGGGGAAATCACCAGCTGCCGTGGTACTGTCCTTGGCTCCACCAACAGAGCAGCATCAGTGAAATCAACACAGCCAGCGAGCTGGGGAGACTGACACAAGACCAGTCTGTGTTGAAGCCAAGGTTGCAAGCGGTAACATTGTATGTGGAGCGCTGGAAAAAACATTGTATAAAACACATGTGATAACGAACATGAGTAAAGTTGAACTGCAGACAAGTGATTGAACTTTGAAACCAATATACAATACCTTTGGCAGAGTGGTCCAGCACTGCATGTATGCTCAATCGAAGGTTTCCGTAAGGTATCCAGCTGAGAGTAAGTGAAAGAGGGGCAAAGTATTGTGAATCGAAGTGGTCCTGCGACGGTTCAAGCAAAATCCTGTGCACAATCGAAAGTATTCAATGTTGATACAGTAAAAAAAAGTTGATGGAAAGTAGAAGTTGGTCCGGGTCCTGGCAGAGGGAGATCAATTGAAAGCTTTGTGTTAAAGCAAGTTTGTTTTAAAGTAGATAAATTGTCCCGAGCCCGGCAGCGGGAGTCTGATTGAAGATTTTGTGTCAAAGTGGTTCTGAGGCCGGCGGAGGGGGATCCGGGGTGAACCGTGAATCACCCGAGAAATTGGATACGTGAAAATCCTGGGAACATTGTGCTAAAGTTGGGCCTGGCGGAGGGGATCCGAGGTGAATAGTAAAATACGTAAGAAAATTGTGCATATGTGAAACACAAAAGGAAAGGAACTTTATTGTTTGTTTGTTGCATCAAGCCCTCTGAAAGAAGAGACTTTGAATGGCAAAGAGACTTTGAAGTTTTGAACTGCACTCTCGTGCTAGAGAAGCCAGAGACTGTGCTAAGCTTGAGTGTGCCGTCTTGTCCAGTGCTGAAAACGTGGCGAAGGGAAGCCAACAGTTTAAATATCCTGACATAACATTTCCTTAACACTTTTCTTTTGCATACAATTGTTTCCCACACTATTTGTATTTGGAGGTAAGGATTGGAAATAGGTTTATTAGTATAAGCCCTTTTATTTTGACAAGATACCACTGGGACTGCGTTATTATTAGCTTGCTCCCATCTTTAGATTTAGGATTAGATAGGTGTTTTTCAAACCCAATTGAAGTTCAATAAACACCATTGAACTGTGGTCACTTGTCTGTCTTACTGTTGATACCATGCCTTCCTTACACCACAGACATTTCAGCAGTTAGAGCACAGAGCCTTATGCACTTAGCTCTCTGCACCACAAGGGGTCGATTTCAAGGGAGATAGGCACCATTAAGATGGATGTCGCAGAAGACGTTCCCGTATGAAGACAGTTACATCAAGACCCAAGGAAGGATAGACTACTGGAGCACAGACAAAACAATAGAATACATTTCCGACAGACCAAACAAGGCGAAAGGTAGAGTAGTGACATAAAAGAAAAGGAATTACAATGCCCAAGAATAGGACAAAGGGAGATAGGAGGGATGCTGGGAGACACCTCAACTGTTAGTGTACGAACAGATATTCACAGGAGAAGGATGGAAAGGGGGAATGGTAGGGATTAAAGCACATGCACTCCTGACAGTTCCGGTTGAAGTGGTACAGAAGGAAAAAGATGATTGTCTCAAGGAATGGGCAGCAAGCTTACCTGGGTTATGAACGAAGCAGGCCCTATGGCAATTATACCATTCAAAGGTGTTTCCTTATGCTTCCAGAATGATGGTCCAGTAAAGTTTGGAGAAATCAAAGAATGCAAGCGCATTTCAAAGGTCCCAGGCATGAAGGTCGGAACTGCAGTACTGATGGACCACTGTTGGGCCTGTGGCTCCAAAGAATACATGAAATGACCACCCAACTGGGGAGGGATATGCTCAAAGTACAATTGAACAAAGCAACATTGGTAGTGCCTCAGAAAGACATGCAAGTAGATGGGTTCCCCGAAATGAATACACACCAGAGGAAGAAGGGGTCTGCAGATCTAGTGAGAGCAAAAGAGGAAACTAAATATCATCAAAAATAGAAGACACACTGGACGCAATACCACAAGAGCTCAGACTGTTCAGCAGAACGAGATGTTCTTTGTGCCAGTAGTTCCAGGAGTCCAGGCCAAATGGCCCCAGATAACCAGATGAGAACTGTTGCAGATGATAAACTCGACCGTCAAGGGGTTTAAGGTCATCAAGGAAGAACTGAGGGCCGTCAGATTGAGGACCTGATAGAACAGATATGTTCTGGATCTACTCACAGCTATGGAAGGAGGCGTTTGCATCAAGATCGGGCATTGCTTTTGCGTGTACGTGCCTTCTCATGACAGGGAGAACAGGGCACTTACCAAGGCGATCACACCATTGTCAGACCAACACATGAGGAAGGAAGCAGTGACAAACCCGATATATGTAGCTGTGGAGACTAGCAGTCATACATCTTTTGCTGGATACCATCTTGGATGGCCAGCTGACTGAAAGTGCTGATGGCAACTTTAGTACTATTTTTACTCACCTTCTGTGCTACGGAGAACAGTCTTTCTCCTATCAACCACTAATTAATATAGTTGTTTAAGGACTGTGAATCTATTTAAAGGTGGATAGCAATCATGCATACAGCGAATTCCACAATTTAGTGTCTACAAGCTTGATATTTGTCACTCATCATATTTTAAGCTCCACTTTCTTACCAAAAGGTTTTTATGATTTCTTATAACCAAGCAACTGGTCTACAACTCAGTGCCAACACACTTCTATGAAGGTCGATTAAATAAGATAGGGCCCAGGTGCCCGTGCAGAAATAGTTCCTCTTACAAATGTTGCTTTATTGATTTTAGACATTGCCTTTAATTTTAAGAATATGAAATAGCGAAAAACATTGTAGATTAGGGACAGCTGTTCTTGTTCTTTCCCTTTTAGACAGGCGGTACGTCACCTCCTTTCTAGGGATATACACCTCACATAGGGAAAGGGTGTTCTTCGTTAGGAAAAGTAGGTGACACATTTACTTTAAGATAAAAATAAGCACCACGTATATACAGCGGATCCTTTAAAGTGTTCATTTGTGTGAAAATAGCTGATACACCCTCCACTGAAATATCTCCTTAGGAAAGAGAAAATTAAAAGTAACATCTAACATCTGTTGGTGTGTTGCTCCAGATTTCTTGCAGACCGGGCTTGTGTGTGCATCCACACTCAAGGAACCTCACATTGCCACTTTGTGTCAAAATATAAATGTCCTTTTATTCATACATGTACCACTTACAAAAACAAACAAACTGTGGACTGGACTATGGGAGAGTTGTAGGAAAATCACGGACATCGGCATCCGTATCCCATAAATGGCAATGGGCAAACCAGCCGACCTACTACCACAGATGGGGCATTTTCTGTATGTGTGCTACATACTTCATTAGGAACACAAGACCCCGTTTTTTCTCAACTTATAGAAGCCCCAGAAGAATGTTCTGAAATTGGTTCATAGGAACTGAAAAATGACATGTAGGGCATGTACATTTCATATTCACATGTAACGTTGGAGTCAAGGATTTGTATCTATAGAAGATCCAGTTACATTGTTTTCCAGGAATTAAGAGTTGTGAACCTATGAATAGGAAGAGAAAAGGGTTGTACAGCTCTGGTGTAGGGCTATGAAAGGGTTTTAGTGAAAGAGTCCTTGTTCAATGAGGAACAGAGTTCCCCCTATATTATGCAGGGGTTTGATATGAGAAGATGGAGGCAGAGGTATGTCATGATGTGAATATATTTAATGTGAAAACTGTACAACAAGCTTTTTTTAAAGAAAAAAACAGCAATGGGATGGAGAAGAAAAATGTTTAAAAATTTATTACAAACAAATTTAGTTTTATGTTTTTGTAAGTGGTACGTGTATGAATAAAGGATATATATATATATGTTTTTTTTACACAAAATTGGCAATGTGAGGTTCCTTCATTGCAATGCACATACAAGCCCGGTCTGCAAGAAATCTGGAGGAACACACTGACAGATGTTAGATGTTGTACTTTTGAATCTCGGGCCAGTGTGTTCTGTGTTGTAGTATTCCAGGGGTTCTCCCTCTCTTTTTGGTTACGAATTAAAGGCAAATAAGAGAAGGGAAACATATGTTTAATTAAATAATATTTTGAATTCGGGAATCCTTTTTCATCTCCCCTTTTAGAGCTCCCAAGAATGATTAAAGAAATGTCAAATAGTTTGAATGAAGTTAACTACCTAAGAAATACGAGGAGTACAAAAACAGTGTCGGAGTATCCCTAATGGTGAAGACAATTTATGTTTTTACAAGAGATCCACTCCAGATTTATTTACAGCTAAAATAAACAAGCGCTCATCTGTGCCTCATAAAAACTGAAGTGCAATAACCCCTGAAGTGCGGGGGCTTTACCGAGCATTGCCTGGCCCGGTAATGCCCCCACCCAGAGGGGTTTATTGCTATTGGCATCCAAGCATGTTTACCGAGATGCTATTAATGCAATGAAGAAGCACTGGGACAATAGGGGGAATGGTAAGTGGGACAGGGGTAGGGGATGGGGAGGGATGTTGGAATTGGGGTGGAGTGGGGGAGGAGGCAAAGGGGAGTGTGGGGTCGTGGACACACATACCTTTATTCACAGAGGGGAAGATGGTGGTCGTCCGCTTCTCAGGTACCATGAGGTTCCAAGCCCTCTGATTGGTTGGGAGAGTGCAACAACCGCACCCCCCAACCCCGATGGCTTCTAATGGGACATATTGTTGACTATGGTGGACTGGACAACTGCTCATTTACACTTACCTGAGGGTTTCCCAAGCTTTGGTTCTAAGATTTAAATGCTGAAATATATAAAGTCACTTTTTTTCTGAAGAAGTATGGATTAATCACTTTGTACGCATTTGGGTAAATGATATGCCTGTACTCTCAGCTCTCAAAAAATATATAGAATGTCTCTCAAATGTATCCTGTTTAGGTTTGAGATAGGAATAGTGAGCCATTGATAGATTTCCAATTATTACAAACAAATAGTGCTTCTCCTTTTCAGAGGACCGATTGGCTAAGGAGATTCCAGGAAGCCAACTTCATGTGGGGGAGTTTCATTTCACCCCTTGTGAGGGGTCAGTAATGCGAGGCGAACAACTGCTTGTGATTTTCTCAATATTAGACATTTTATTGATTCCAAAAAGTGCAAAGAAAACCTAACTGTACCTACTCTACCAGGAAGTTCCCTAACTAGTCTAGGTACTAAGGGTAATTCTCCTAGCATACACAAAACTGGCCCTCACACTAAACAATAAAACATGCTAAGCAAATCCTAAACAACATAAATAAATGATTATCAAACCATCAATTACTTGGATAACCTTCACCCGTGCCCCGGGTAGATTCCTTTCCCAGGATTCTCCAAAGTCAGTTTTTCCAAGCATTCATAAAGAAAAGCAAAGTCTTGAATCAGTTCTTGAAAGTTCCAAAAGAAACAAAAGTTCACCCAAATAAAAAACAACTGGTAAGAGTTCTTTATCCGGCTGTTGAAAGGTTCCCCTTCCAGTGCCAATAAAGAAAACAGCACCAATGGCAATACTGGATGTCATCTTTCTAGGATGGACTAGGTACAGTTCAAAATACAAACGTACTGCTTCTACTTCAACAACTGTCCATGGCCCTCATTACGACCCTTGCGGAAATTGACTGACCGGACCGCAACAGCGTAAATAGCGTTTCCGCCATTGCACGAAGGAGCAAAGTGCGGCTAATTACGACCCATCGGGCACGAGCATTACGCCATGGCGGAATCCGAAAGGCTGCGATGGCGGAAATGACCCCAAAACGGCCCTTACCGCCGCCGTACGCTGCACCAGGTGCAATACCGCCACCCATCTTAGCGGTCACCGTAATGAGCGGGCACCGTAATGAGCGGGCACCGCAAATTACGGGCACCGTAAATATACGGAAACGGAAGTAAAAGCATGTGGCCGGAACGGGAAACAGCACGCCGCACAACTATAAAATCCGAATCCCAACACAACCATTAAAAATCCGACCCTGACACACATCCCAACCCGTTAGCAACCCCAGTTAAAAAAATAAATATGGGAAAGGTAGCCAAGAAAGCGTGTGATCGCAAGCGGCAGGTCCACTTCTCCCGAGAGGAACTGACCGTGCTGACCGAGACCCTGCAGGAAAATGCCGCCGTCGTCTTCTCCAGTCAAATGACCAGGACGGCCCTTGCCAACAAGAAGGCCATATGGGCCCTTGTGGCACAGCGCGTAAGTGCGGTGGGGACAACACCCCGCACGCCACAGCAATGTCGCAAGCGGTGGGACGACCTGCGGATCCGCGTACGCAGCATACTTTCTGCGAACAGGAACATCGCCACAGCTACCGGGGGGGGATCAGAGTCGCCCATCAAGTTGACCCCCTGGGAGGAGATCTGCGCCTCCACCATAGGAATGGAGAGCATAGAGGGAGTCGGAGGGATGGAGAAAGGAGTGCCGACATCCGGAGAATCAGGTAGGTTTGCCAAGAGAAACAATGCGAAATCCACAAACCACGAACATGTGCAGTACCATGTGACCCCATAGTGCAATACATACTTTGCCCTGACAGCGCCCTCTAAAAGTCAGAATGAATAAACAAATTAATCAAGATGCCATAAACAACCCCTACATGTGCAGCATGCACCCCCTAACTGCAGGCAGCCAAATGAATGCATCCTCAATCCACACGAAAATGAGACCACCTCCAAGGCCCAGTCCCATATCAGCCTCATGTACCACCCCAATGCATTTGATACGTTGCCATTCCAAATCCGACAGACCCATAACTAACGCTCGCCCCTCTTTACTCCACCACAGGGTCCGATACCAACGACGAGCTGCAGGACACCCCTACCAGCACGCCTGCAAAGAGGGCCAGGACCAACGTCCCAAGAGCCTCCACCTCAGGTGCAAGGATCAAGACACGGCAGCAGCAGGAATCAAGTGCCAGCACACTGGAGGGGACTGCAACAGGCACCCCAGCAGCCAGCAAGTCCACAACCCCAGCACCACAGGTCCCCCCAAAGAACGTATCTGATGGCACTGCCTCTGGTGGTAGCAGCACCATAGGTGACACAGCTGTCATGCCAGCATGCTCCGACACGGAAAACAGTGCTGGCGACGTAGGTACCATCCATGACCTTTCCCAATCCCCCTGCATGTTCCATCCCCTACACCATGACGAAACCACGCAGGGGCACCCTGAAGACGACGACTGGCCAACCCCCACAAGTCCTGTGCCAAGGCAACATGTGTTGAGCAGCCCCCCTGTCACACCACCGCAAATGTCCATGGCCCAGCAGAGGCAACAGTCCCTCGACCTGCTGATCGAGCAACAGCAGGAAGCGTCCACGCTACTCAAGGACCATGCAAATGAATGCGGGGGTTCCAGGGCAGCCATGGAAACATCCACCGAGACACTCAGGGCACAAATAGAGAAAAGTAGTGAGAGCCTCAGGGGAGAAATGGAGAGAAGCACCGAGAGCCTGAGAGCACAAATGGAGAGAAGCACCGAGAGCCTGAGAGCACAAATGGAGAAAAGCACCGAGAGCCTGAGGGGGGAACTGCATGCGACGTCCAAAGACGTTTGTGCTGAACTTGCTGCTGTGCGCCGTGTGCTCTCGGAGCTCTCACAAACCCTCAGAGACATGCATGGACGCGAGCAGGCAGAGACGTCATCCGTGGCAAGTTCCGTCCAGGGCAGCCCCCAACGCAGATCTGGCAGGAACCTGCGCTCCACGGGCAGGGGTGCCCCTGATACCCGTAGAGGGGGCTTGCAATAGCGTCTACCCACGGGCAGCATGCATATCTGGACACTGGTGTTGGGGGGGGAGGAAGTAGGGTGGAGGGGGTGTGTTGGGCTTCACTGGGTGGCGGGTCCATAGGGTGTATGAATCAAATCACATTAACAATACAGCACTTCATTATCATCCAATGACATGTGTGGACATTGATATTTGCGTACGAGGCCTTCATAGGCGTACAGTCCACTATGTGCCTGTACTACACACACACAGTGCCACAGGTCCCCTTTCCGTGTAATAGGCACCATGCGTGGTTGCTAGAAGCATGCATCTATGATGCTCTGTCGGATTGCACGTGCATCCTGTGCCTCATGGACTCCCTGGGGTGCCTCCACATCCCCACCCTCATCATCATCATCTTCAGGTGCATGCAGTACAGCGTCAGGGGGCATGGGCACATTCCTACGTATGCACATGTTGTGCAGCATGACACATGCCATGACCATCTTAGAAACCCTCTCATGGCTGTACATGAGTGCCCCGCCAGACCTGCTGAGGCTGCGGAAACGAGCCTTCAGTAGGCCGAATGCCTGTTCAATGACCACACGGCTACGTGAGTGGGCATGGTTGTAGTCCTCCTCATGCTGGTTCTGTGGGTTCCGGATTGGTGTAAGGAGCCATCTCTTCAGTGGATACCCGGCATCACCTGTATGGGACGAATAAAGGGTGTCAGTGGAATGATAGTGCTAAGTAGCCCCCCCCCCCTCCTGCAAGGTCATTGACGCATCAAATGGGCCACGATGTCATGCATGGAATGAGACTCACCGAGTAGCCAGGATCTGTGCCCTGCGTGTCGCTCCATGTAGCGTGGTATTCTTGTGTTCCTCAGGACCATAGAATCATGGGTAGATCCTGGAAATCTGGCACAACAATGCGTAAAGATCTTGTTGGAGTCACACACCATTTGCACATTGATTGAATGAAATTGTTTCCGGTTGCGGTACTGGACCTCCATGGCATGTGGGACAACCAATTCAACATGGGTGCAGTCGATGGCACCAATGCAACCCGGGATGCCGCCAAGTGCATGGAATCCCACCTTTGCGTTGGTAATCTCCTGGTACGTGCGTGGTAGTGTGATGTGGTCGTCGGCGTGCTTCAGGAGGGCATCGTGCACTTGGGAGAGTGTCCGTGAGAACAGTGGCTGTGAAATGCCATGCAACTGTCCCACTGTGTGCTGGTAGGTGCCTGTGGCCAGGAAGTGGAGTACAGACACCACCTTCAGTAGGGGTGGGATGGCGGTTGGGCTATCTATCATGCTCACGAGGTCAGCATGTGTCATGTCCACAATGGCGATTATGGTGTCCCGGTCCAAACGGTAGAGGGTGTGGATCTGCTCAGCAGTGAGGTTGAACGGATCAGCTCGGAGGCGTGGGATTGCGGGCCGCCTGCGTGGTGGTAGTGGCAGTGCTTGTGGGCCTTGCTGACCCTGCCTTGCCCTCCTCCTCCTCCTTCTCCTCCGTCTCCCCTGTGCGCCCGGTTGTTGTACCTGTTGTTGTTCGTCGTCTTCTTGTAGTTGTAGCACTTGCAGTGCTATCTGGTGCCCCAGGCCCAACATCGCTAGTCCTGCCGGTAGCATTTTGGAGTGGGAGTGGTTGTGGGAGGGGTTTGGGTCTGCTATATATGTGCTGTCGGCCTGTATGGCCTCCACCTGTGCTGATTGAATGAATCTGTGGCAGATGCAATCCCTTCTGGCCGAGCACGTCCCGCACGTAAGGCTGCATTTGGCCGCATGGCATCTTGGGATTGGAATCATGTATCAAATCCCGATGGCAGTGTGATGTACTTTGACTGATTTTCATGCTATGCTCCCATTGTTACACATGCTATGATTGCAGCCGCTTACATACCTGTGAAGAGTCAGTGGTATGTAGGGCTCGATCGATGGCCGACCCTCATGCAGCACAGTATCGTACTTCACCGACGGGCGTGGCGTCCCATTTGTGATTGCAGCCAGTTAGCATTATGACACACAGCCGCACTACATTGATGTAATTGTGAATGCAAGCGTTCACAGAAGCCTTTTCGACGTAATGTTGCAAGTGAGGAATTCGAAGGCCAGGATTTTTGGTTGCGAAGTAGCGGTGAGGAGACGCCCACAGGTCTGCCTGGAAATGTAACGTTCTATTGTTGAATGTCCTTGGGACAGGGCCCATAACGAGCAAGCAATGAATGACATGAATTGAATGGGATGCGCAATAGCGTAGTGGACGATAAGGCAGGACGTTCCCAAGTCCATCTAGCTTCACGACACTACAGATCCGGCCAGGAGCACAGTGGTTTTTGCAGACTGCATTACGCACAGACGCGATGGAAGTTTCACATATTATGTGAGTGAATGTTCATGCGTTTTCATTGCGGGATGAGGGAATGATGAATGGATGCATGGACAGATGATTCCATTTAGGGTCTGCCATGTACATGTGTTTTTTGATTCAATCCCCTTCCCCTGCGCTATGTGATGCAAGGCTGCCATAGTGGGACTTACGTCTATCTGCCCTTGTCGGATCCTCCCTGTCTCGACGCGCCTTCATACACTTGTGTCTAGGCACGTTACTAATCCCATGTCATGGGTTCTATCTTGACGGACGCATGCACAGTAACCGACGTTGCCAATGGTGTATTAACCTCGATTGGTTTCGTTATGTATCGATACTGATTTAGGGGTGTGTATATTCCTTTGGAGTGGGCTAGCATGCATATGGGTGTGGATTTGGTGTGTTGAATGAAGATAGTGATGCATCATGTGTCATGTAGTGCAATCGGTTAATTTGTGTTTCATTTTGGTGACAGGTATCTCCTGCCCTATTGCAGATGCCATCTGTACGCCACTCCTCCAGATGGTTTTTACTCTCGACACCTGCAGCTTCGGGTGAATCAGTGGAGCAGCATTACGATCTTATGGGACGATCGCCAATGGGCCACATGCCCTTACGCTGTTCTGGTGGCTAGGTGCAACATTTCGGCCTTTCAGCTGGACTAGTGCCTGCCTCATGGGACGGACCTGCGGTTCTTGCCGCTTCCATGTTGCCTTTTGGAACGTTGATGTTGGCCCTGTGTGCCATGATGGTACAGGGCGTCACACAAGTGGAAGCTGGTCAATTATTGCAGATGCAGCCCTCGGTGATGATGGATGTTTTGGTGTTATTTTACAAATTGCTGTGAGGCCTTTGTCATTTGGATGTGCATTTAAATTGTATTCCGATATTTGGCGTGTTGCGTTATTCTTTGCAGGTGATGTGGCGATTTTCGATTTGTGGCGGTATGTATTGCGAGATGATCTGCATTGTGTTCCGCCTTCTGAGTTGAGTTGTGTGGTACAGTACTGGCCGCTTTTGCCTACGTAGCACAGTGTGGTCACGGATAGGGGCTGCCATTGTGACTGTTTACATGATGTGCTGTTCAGGGGCGGGGGATTGGCTTTTGGCCGACTGGTGCCTGTCAGCCAGGTCGATTGATGGTATGATGGGATGTTCAGAATGTGGCTGGTCACAGGTGCCTGTGTTTGCGTGCGTTTGTTGGAGGGGGACTGGGGTCATGTCCATTGGAATAGCTTCTGTATTCATGCCATCTGTGCCCTGCAGCTCCCATCGGCCCCTCTTGGGATGTGCCTGGCTGCTCAGTCACTCTGCCAACTTGTGTGGTACATGCTTCTGCTGATGGTTGGTTTGTTTACTGGCAAGAGTACAGGTCTGGTGCAATCCCCCTCAGGATGCTGTTTTGGATGTTGCCTTGCGCTGGTGGCAAGCGATGGGGGACTACTGTTGTTTTGTGTCATGTGTTCTTGATTTCCATTTTGATGTCTTGTACCTTCACATGCCTGTGCTGCATCAGTACGGCTATGGTGAAATGCCGTACATGGATGCCCACTCACGGGGCGCTTCGAACACCTGCATGCATTTCTACGTTGGCATGCATGGGTGAATTGTAGATTTCACTGGTTGCATGGTGTGAGTACATTGCGCCTGCCAGGAGTTGTGCAATGTGGCCAGGGAGTGGAGTACAGGCACTCAGTGGGCCATTTACGGTTGGTTCACGATGCCGTATTTCTCGCCATGGCGGAATGGTCCATTCCGCCATGCCTGATGGCGTTAGGTACATGTCCGCTAGGGTCGGAATTGGCGTACCGTTGCACCATGGTGGTGTTTGCGGTTTGGCATGGTGCGCGCGCGCGTGCTTAGTGCAGTTAGCGTTGGCGTTCACTACGGTGTCGCTAATGGCTTCGTACTTTGCGGTGACGGGTCATAGTCGCACCGAGCGCTTTTCGATGGCGGTATTGCATTTCCGCCATCGTTTTCCCCTTTCCGCCAGGGTCGTAATGAGGGCCCATATGTTTTAACTACTGCAGCGTCTTTAGTATAATTTGTCAGGATGCTTCTTCTTAGGGTGTTGTTCTCCCCTCGACAATCCCCTTCTACTACTATCACTGTTGGCAGGCTCCTTTGCTCCACACTATGTCACTGCTTCAACCACCTTTAATACAACATTCACTGACAGTAACTGACAGTAAAATAGATAACCACAGTTCTGTTAGCTCTGCTTCAACTTGGTACTTAATAATTTTTAGGCAACTTAAAGACAATACTCTTCGACCTCTACAGGTAGGCAAGGTACTCTTCCTTCCTATGCCATAAGAAACAGGGAGCCTCTTTGCCTCTTCTGTCCTTCTTACTGCTACCAATATAAACTGCCTTTGCTTCCAGAGGACACTGGACCTTTAACAAATTCAAAAGACAAGTGGTTACATTTTAATAGGGCTGGTTTCGCTGTAGAAAGGATTTGCCTAATGGTTTGGGTAATACTTGTTCTTCTCTTTACTTCAGCAACTTCTACAATTATAGAATGCTTGTTTGGATGTTACAAGATTCAATCTTCACAAGAGAAACAGATTTATATACACGCGACCACTTCTTCATGAAGATTTTTAGCTTCAAAGAACTGTAAGGAAATGCATTCCCTTTCGTTCATACTGAGTGATACTTTGACTCTCGTCGGGAATCACAATTGCCCATACGCGACCTCGCTTTGATGTGATAATACTTGTAACAATTCGTTTTTTTTACCTTCCGAGTGATTTCAAACAGCGTTCTCCCTCTCAATTGGAGACACGCAGCCACTCTTGTAAAATGATTTAGTCAACAATGAAACCAAGGAAAGCTTTTGGTTTACGCAAGCACTCTAACGGGTACTAAATGTGCGTGTGATACAATTCCTTTGTTGTTAGGACTTTTTATAGCAACTAACAACTTTTACTTTCTCCCACTTTTACGCGATTTGCAATTGGGCAGGTTACAGTTATCGGAAAGGGTTTTCCAGTGAATGTGAATATGAAGGTTCACTCACCGGCTCCAGAAACACTGAAGTTGCAGGCGGCTGCCACTATTCTTCCTGCTACTACTACTTCAGGCACTCTTGGGACACACACCCATCTGCAGCATGGGTGTCTCTGGTCTGTTCTGGACCATGTGGAGTCTCCTTTACTCCTCGGTCCCTCAGCTTGCTTTTGCACATGGGCCTCGGGTTGCAGCACAACCTCAACTCTACAGTCACAGCTACTAGGGACACCTGGGAAGACTTTAAACTTTAGCACGCCTCTCTCAGTGCAGCCATGGTCAGACAGGGTTTGTGAACACAGGACCAACTCAGAACCTACAGGTGAAATCTGCCTTCCTTGTGTCCCTGCGTCCCTTAAGTGATTACACTTCCGTATACCTGCTAGCCTTGTGCTCTTCTCCTTCTGCTACTACTGCCAGCCTTCCAGCTCCTGCTCCTTCCTTCTGCTCCTTCCTGCTGCAAACCTTTATACCTCTCCGGTGGGGCAATTAAGTTCAGGTGCAGGCCCTTAGTGTTAACTGGCTGACCCGGTCAAAGGCTGTTAGCCCTACTTGTCGGTCCTTTACTTCTGCATGCTTCCTCGGCCCTCTTCTTCGTCACAGTCCCTTTGGGATTCTGGGACACGTAGTTCACTGTAAGGAAATTATATTTTTCTACTCCTTTTACATTTTTAATGGTAGTTTCAATTCCCTTCATATTTTTAGAAGAGGAATTGTGGGTTTTAGTCTTGTTAGAGACAGATGGTATAGAAAAGGCCACACTTCCTTAATTCCTTTTGGTATACCCTTAGCATTGAGGACGATGTTTATTATTAGGGATGCAAAAGACCTGTTCTGTGGATGTAATAGGCTGAGGGGTTACATCCTTGGAGCTTACCATTTCAGTCTTACTAGAAGGTTGGGATATATTAAAGTGACAATAAGCCAGAAGCTTTTCTGACATAGTGGCAAGAGTATCCCTCTCGGGGAAGAAATGCTGTGTCTCATCCCACTGAATCTCCTCACTACCCTGGGCCTTGTCTCAACCCAGGTGATCCTCTCACAGCACACCACCCTCAGGAGTGGGATCAGGATGAGTTAGATACATCCAGATAAGGGGGAAACAATAAGTCATAAGGTGGAATTGTCACCCTGTTGGGTAATACCATAAGATAGTAATCGCCCATTTGATAGCCAGGGACTCAAATTCCACAGTTGCATAAGTCTGTTCTCGAGTGAACAGTTTTCTGCTGCTGTATAGGACCTGATGTTCTTGATCATTGTGAAACTGAGAAGGTACGGCTCCAAGGCTTGGATGGATCCGTCTGCAGAATGAACTCCCTATCAAAATCGGGCAATTTTAAAATGGACTGATTACAAAGAATCATTTTCAATCCATCAAAGCCTCTTTGATCCTGGAGGGTCCAGACAAGTTATTTGGTTGAACATTCTGAAGCTTGTCTGTAAGATTGGCTATGATGGCTGAAAATTGGGTATGAACTTGCAGTGGTAAACCACTAACCCCAGGTGGAGGTGTTAAGGCCACTGCCTTCCCTTTTTCTCTCTGTGGTTGTATGAGACCAGTCCTTACAAAGTAACCTAGATACTTTACTGCATTCTGGGCTAGATGACATTTTTTTGGGTTGATCTTATAGAGGTGGCGTATGTTAGGCAGAAACCTGTGCAGTTCCCTCTGGGACCACTGCAAAAGATTTAAGACTACAGGTGTTTGGCAGTAAACCCACTTGGTAGCAGTCTGTACCACACAGATTCACTTGGTAGCTGTGGCTGAGCAGTCAGACTTCCCTCAAGAAGAGTTAGGCAGTATACAGAGTATTCACAATAGGTCAAAAGAACACAGTAGAACAAGCAAACACTGACCAGAGCTTGGTGTAAAAGAGATATAATTATTTATTTAAAACCACATCTAGTAAAACACACAGGCACTAATATTAAGCAGTTCAAAAACACGGTCACTAAAAGATATACACTCTCTTAAAAGAATATTAGACAAGTCTAAAGTAAAAGCCCCACTTATTTTCAGACAGCGGTGAGCGCTTAACGCAGATGGCACTCTAATAATTCGTTTTAAAAGGGAGAGAAAAGCAGAGTATAATTTGAAACAGATCCCAACACTTTCACAAGAACACAACAAGGGAGGAAGGCAAAGTAAAACCGTGAAGTTA
Source organism: Ambystoma mexicanum (assembly GCF_040938575.1). Lineage (NCBI taxonomy): Eukaryota > Metazoa > Chordata > Amphibia > Caudata > Ambystomatidae > Ambystoma > Ambystoma mexicanum. The sequence continues at coordinate 96,135,390 of NC_090936.1, read as the reverse complement.
GAGTTCAGAAGGCCGGATCCACTTTAAGAGGATCAGAACGAAATGTGTCCAAGGTCACACGGTTGAAAAGTGCACAAAAGTCTCGAAAAGGTTCAGAAAGAGTTGGACCAAAAGAAAGGGACCAGTTAGATGGTCAAGGCGGCCAGGCCAGTCCAGAAGGTTAAGGGATTATTATTACCTTGTAGCAATCTTTAGAAAGGGAGGCCTGGCGGACACGGTACCTTAAAGTGGTGAGGATGCTCCAGCGGGGGCAGTTGTTCCTGGCAGCGGATGCAAGTCGGTGCTTTGTCCGGGTGAAGAGAGGATCTCGTCGGGGAGGAAAACAGGAGTCCGTTGCACTGCCAGGGAAGAAACCAGCCGCGGAGTTCCCAGTTAAAAGGAGCGGTCCTTTCGTTTGCGGTTCAGTGGTAAGTGGCTATCCGGTTGCCGGGGTGCTTGGCACGAGCAATTCGACCACAAGACGTCCTGGGATGTGAGAAAAAGAAGGTAAACTGGTTGTGCCCACCAGTCAGGGGAAGAAGACTCTCCAGCCGGAAGATCTTCTCTGTCGTCGGGAAGTGGTGAGTCGGTTCCACAGGGCTCCACCGGTGGAGTCGTCGTAGCACGTCGTCTCAGCTTCTCCCTCGTCAGATTCTCAGGTCCTGTGGCGACTTCTGAAGTTCCAGTCCCCAAAGCCCTGCTTTTATGCAGCACACCCCCATTCACTCAGCCTAGCTGTCACTCAAACATGCTAAGTGGTGAGCCGGCCGGCTCACCACTTGGGCCAATCACACAAGAGTGCGACTTGAGTTACCAAGGTAACTCAGTCCAGGGTACCTAAACCCCCTCCCACACCCCCTGTGGTACCCAGACAGAGTGGCACCACTTTTGGAGGCTTCTGTGAAGAAGCCCGCCAAAAGTGGAACAAAGGGCTTGACTTGGGTTGGAGTCACAGAAGAGAACACAAACGCTATTTTAGAATCGAGTCCTGGCAAAAAATACCAACCGGCGAATTAATATTAAATAAATAAACCAGCGGTATGTTCGAGGCTATGAGAATTAAATAATTAAAGTTGGTAGCCTCGAACAATGGGAAAATCCCATAGGGATATATTCGCGGTCGAATATAAAAAGTAGTATCCACTGCCACCAGCCAAAACTCGATCAGGGGGGACGGAGACGTGCCCCCTAGACTAACAGACCCCGGGGCAATCGAATTGCCACGACCAGTACGTCCACAATAATGTGGTTTGTACTGGTTTCTGTTCATAATTTGGGACTAATAAAGCCAATGGTGACTTTACATGCCCTGGGAGACAGTAGTCAGTCCCAGGGTATGGAGTCTATGGTGGGGTGTCACTATGACACCCCTGTGTCACTGCACGGAGGGTGCTGTGTAACACACATAGAAAAAAAACACATGAGACCCTATGAGTAAAGGACCCCATTGCCCATAAAACACATTAACAGTCAAAGCAACACCATGGGCCTCATTACGACCCTGGCGGAAAGTGACTGACCGGACCGCAACAGCGTAAATAGCGTTTCCGCCATTGCACGAAGGAGCAAAGTGCGGCTAATTACGACCCATCGGGCACGAGCATTACGCCATGGCGGAATCCGAAAGGCTGCGATGGCGGAAATGACCCCAAAACGGCACTTACCGCCGCCGTACGCTGCACTAGGTGCAATACCGCCACCCATCTTAGCGGTCACCGTAATGAGCGGTCACCGTAACGAGCGGGCACCGCAAATTACGGGCACCGTAAATATACGGAAACGGAAGTAAAAGCATGTGGCCGGAACGGGAAACAGCACGCCGCACAACTATAAAATCCGAATCCCAACACAACCATTAAAAATCCGACCCTGACACACATCCCAACCCGTTAGCAACCCCAGTTAAAAAAATAAATATGGGAAAGGTAGCCAAGAAAGCGTGTGATCGCAAGCGGCAGGTCCACTTCTCCCGAGAGGAACTGACCGTGCTCACCGAGACCCTCCAGGAAAATGCCGCCGTCGTCTTCTCCAGTCAAATGACCAGGACGGCCCTTGCCAACAAGAAGGCCATATGGGCCCTGGTGGCACAGCGCGTAAGTGCGGTGGGGACAACACCCCGCACGCCACAGCAATGTCGCAAGCGGTGGGACGACCTGCGGATCCGCGTACGCAGCATACTTTCTGCGAACAGGAACATCGCCACAGCTACCGGGGGGGGTTCAGAGTCGCCCATCAAGTTGACCCCCTGGGAGGATATCTGCGCCTCCACCATAGGAATGGAGAGCATAGAGGGAGTCGGAGGGATGGAGAAAGGAGTGCCGACATCCGGAGAATCAGGTAGGTTGGCCAAGAGAAACAATGCGAAATCCACAAAACACGAACATGTGCAGTACCCTGTGACCCCATAGTGCAATACATACTTTGCCCTGACAGCGCCCTCTAAAAGTCAGAATGAATAAACAAATCAATCAAGATGCCATAAACAACCCCTACATGTGCAGCATGCACCCCCTAACTGCAGGCAGCCAAATGAATGCATCCTCAATCCACACGAAAATGAGACCACCTCCAAGGCCCAGTCCCAAATCAGCCTCATGTACCACCCCAATGCATTTGATACGTTGCCATTCCAAATCCGACAGACCCATAACTAACGCTCGCCCCTCTTTACTCCACCACAGGGTCCGATACCAACGACGAGCTGCAGGACACCCCTACCAGCACGCCTGCAAAGAGGGCCAGGACCAACGTCCCAAGAGCCTCCACCTCAGGTGCAAGGATCAAGACACGGCAGCAGCAGGAATCAAGTGGCAGCACACTGGAGGGGACTGCAACAGGCACCCCAGCAGCCAGCAAGTCCACAACCCCAGCACCACAGGTCCCCCCAAAGAACGTATCTGATGGCACTGCCTCTGGTGGTAGCAGCACCATAGGTGACACAGCTGTCATGCCAGCCTGCTCCGACACGGAAAACAGTGCTGGCGACGTAGGTACCATCCATGACCTTTCCCAATCCCCCTGCATGTTCCATCCCCTACACCATGACGAAACCACGCAGGGGCACCCTGAAGACGACGACTGGCCAACCCCCACAAGTCCTGTGCCAAGGCAACATGTGTTGAGCAGCCCCCCTGTCACACCACCGCAAATGTCCATGGCCCAGCAGAGGCAACAGTCCCTCGACCTGCTGATCGAGCAACAGCAGGAAGTGTCCACGCTACTCAAGGACCATGCAAATGAATGCGGGGGTTCCAGGGCAGCCATGGAAACATCCACCGAGACACTCAGGGCACAAATAGAGAAAAGTAGTGAGAGCCTCAGGGGAGAAATGGAGAGAAGCACCGAGAGCCTGAGAGCACAAATGGAGAAAAGCACCGAGAGCCTGAGAGCACAAATGGAGAAAAGCACCGAGAGCCTGAGAGCACAAATGGAGAAAAGCACAGAGAGCCTGAGGGGGGAACTGCATGCGACGTCCAAAGACGTTTGTGCTGAACTTGCTGCTGTGCGCCGTGTGCTCTCGGAGCTCTCACAAACCCTCAGAGACATGCATGGACGCGAGCAGGCCGAGACATCATCCGTGGCAAGTTCCGTCCAGGGCAGCCCCCAACGCAGATCTGGCAGGAACCTGCGCTCCACGGGCAGGGGTGCCCCTGATACCCGTAGAGGGGGCTTGCAATAGCGTCTACCCACGGACAGCATGCATATTTGGACACTGGTGTTGGGGGGGGAGGTAGTAGGGTGGAGGGGGTGTGTTGGGCTTCACTGGGTGGCGGGTCCATAGGGTGTATAAATCAAATCACATTAACAATACAGCACCTCATTATCATCCAATGACATGTGTGGACATTGATATTTGCGTACGAGGCCTTCATAGGCGTACAGTCCACAATGTGCCTGTACTACACACACACAGTGCCACAGGTCCCCTTTCCGTGTAATAGGCACCATGCGTGGTTGCTAGAAGCATGCATCTATGATGCTCTGTCGGATTGCACGTGCATCCTGTGCCTCATGGACTCCTTGAGGTGCCTCCACATCCCCACCCTCATCATCATCATCATCTTCAGGTGCATGCAGTACAGCGTCAGGGGGCATGGGCACATTCCTACGTATGCACATGTTGTGCAGCATGACACATGCCATGACCATCTTAGAAACCTTCTCATGGCTGTACATGAGTGCCCCGCCAGACCTGCTGAGGCTGCGGAAACGAGCCTTCAGTAGGCCGAATGCCTGTTCAATGACCACACGGGTACGTGAGTGGGCATGGTTGTAGTCCTCCTCATGCTCGTTCTGTGGATTCCGGATTGGTGTAAGGAGCCATCTCTTCAGTGGATACCCGGCATCACCTGTATGAGACGAATAAAGGGTGTCAGTGGAATGATAGTGCTAAGTAGCCCCCCCCCCCCTCCTGCAAGGTCATTGACGCATCAAATGGGCCACATGCCCTTACGCTGTACTGGTGGCTAGGTGCAACATTTCGGCCTTTCAGCTCGATTAGTGCCTGCCTCATGGGACGGACCTGCGGTTCTTGCCGCTTCCATGTTGCCTTTTGGAACGTTGATGTAGGCCCTGTGTGCCATGATGGTACAGGGCGTCACACAAGTGGAAGCTGGTCAATTATTGCAGATGCAGCCCTCGGTGATGATGGATGTTTTGGTGTTATTTTGCAAATTGCTGTGGGGCCTTTGTCATTTGGATGTGCATTTAAATTGTATTCCGATATTTGTCGTGTTGCGTTATTCTTTGCAGGTGATGTGGCGATTTTCGATTTGTGGCGGTATGTATTGCGAGATGATCTGCATTGTGTTCCGCCTTCTGAGTTGAGTTGTGTGGTACAGTACTGGCCGCGTTTGCCTACGTAGCACAGTATGGTCACGGATAGGGGCTGCCATTGTGACTGTTTACATGATGTGCTGTTCAGGGGCGGGGGATTGGCTTTTGGCCGACTGGTGCCTGTCAGCCAGGTCGATTGGTGGAATGATGGGATGTTCAGAATGTGGCTGGTCACAGGTGCCTGTGTTTGCGTGCGTTTGTTGGAGGGGGACTGGGGTCATGTCCATTGGAATAGCTTCTGTATTCATGCCATCTGTGCCCTGCAGCTCCCATCGGCCCCTCTTGGGATGAGCCTGGCTGCTCAGTCACTCTGCCAACTTGTGTGGTACATGCTTCTGCTGATGGTTGGTTTGTTTACTGGCAAGAGTACAGGGCTGGTGCAATCCCCCTCAGGATGCTGTTTTGGATGTTGCCTTGCGCTGGTGGCAAGCGATGGGGGACTACTGTTGTTTTGTGTCATGTGTTCTTGATTTTCATTTTGATGTATTGTACCTTCACATTCCTGTGCTGCATCAGTACGGCTATGGTGACATGCCGTACATGGATGCCCACTCACGGGGCGCTTTGAGCCCCTGCATGCATTTCTACGTTGGCATGCATGGGTGAATTGTAGATTTCACTGGTTGCATAGTGTGAGTACATTGCGCCTGCCAGGAGTTGTGCAATGTGGCCAGGGAGTGGAGTACAGGCACTCAGTGGGCCATTTACGGTTGGTTCACGATGCCGTATTTCTCGCCATGGCGGAATGGTACTTTACGACGTGCTTGATGGCGTTCAGTACATGTCCGCTAGGGTCAGAATTCGCGTACCGTTGCGCCATGGCGGTGATTCCGGTTTTGCAAGGCGCGCGTGCGCGTACTTGGTGCAGTTAGCGTTGCCGTTCACTGCGGTGTCGCTAATGGCATCGTACTTTACGGTGACGGGTCATAATCGCAACGAGCGGTGTTCGATGGCGGTATTGCATTTCCGCCATCATTTTTCCATTTCCGCCAGGGTCGTAATGAGGCCCCATGAATCATGTCCAAGAGTGGGGAAAAAGAGTCTCACTCTTGGCAGAAGAGAAAAAAACAAACTCCAGAAATCCAGCAAAGCTGCTGGGGGACTCACTAGGTTAGGAAATTCAGCCTAAACAGAGACTTCTCCCTAACAGTGTAGATGCTTCTCCCAACTACTACTATAGATCTATATGACATCCAAGTTGCTGAATGCAGAGTTAGGCCATAGAACCTTATCCATTAGCCTTTGGCCTTTGTGGCGGCACCCCATGAAAGCCAAAAGGAAGTACAGTGAATTGAAATAACCCCATAGGGGTGGAAAAGGCTATTTTCTTTGTCACTAGGATGCAAAGGTTCCTGCCAATAACCGTTGGTGAGGTCAAGCATTCCCTAGTCTTTTGATTAGCTCATTGATTCTGGGCATCAAATAGTTATCAAACAGCGAGATGGAATTCAGTGTCTGAAAACTGATGCAGAATCACCAAGAACCATCAGGTTTGGCTACGAGGATGACCAGGGCAGCCCAAGGGCTTTCAGAGGGTTTCATCACTCCCAACTGTAACATTTCAGTCATTTCATCCTCTATAATCCTCCTGCAAATCTCAGGGTTTCAGTATGGCTTTAGATTGACTTTCTGTTCAGAGGGGTATGAATACAGTGGAAGACATGTTTATCTCTCTCTGGCTTTTCTGGGAAGACCTTGGGGAGTTGATTCAATAGGTCTTGGATGTTTTTGTGTGTTAGTGAGATTTTCTGGGATCAGATAGAGTTTGTTCTTGGTTACTACCAAGAGGGGGCCATGGTGACGGTGTCTTGCCCAACCGGGACTGCCTACCAAATCTTTAATACATTAATATGGTAGGCTTTGCTCTTTTATCGTCTATCAGGTTGGGGGACCAGATAATTGAGTGGTCCTTTATTTTCAAATATTTAATATGAGCCATACCACCTTGAGACCAACTTATTCTCGAATGTGGGCAGCAGAACCAATACCTGGTCTTCTAATGCAAAAGTACTAGATACAGCTTGTCGATCTTATGTATCTTTCTGATGTTTTTGGGCCCTGGATAGCTGAGTGCTAACAATTTTCCATATGGCCATTATATGGGATTTTAGTTTATCGGCTGCTTGGGATACAGGCCGTGCAGCCTCCTTCCTCTCCTCCAAGGTCTCCCTTAACATCTTGGGGTTCTTGGCCATACAAAAGCTCAGATGGGGAATATCCCAATGATGCTTGGGGAGTTTTTCAAACTGCAAACAGGGCCCAGGGGGCCATCAAGTCTCAAATCATAATATCTGTTTCAACCAATTTTCGTAATAGGAACTTTAAGGTCTGGTTAAAGCGTTCAACCTATGTATTCGTAAGTGGGTGGCAAACAGAGGTCTGCAGGGTTTAGATATGAAGTATTTCCTTCACCTCCTGCATAAAACGGGGCATGAAGGTTGTGCCCTAGTCGGTTAGGATTTCCTTTGGGAATCCAACACAGGATAGGAAAGGAATGAGATGCTTGAGAATGTGCAGACTGGTAGTTTTACTCATAGGGAAAGACTCTTGAATATCTTTTCCCCACATTGTAAGGGTTTAAGGCTCCCATGATATCTATACCTAATTACAAAAAATGAGACAACTATGATGGGTAGGGACTTCAAGGGATTTGGACCACATCAAGGCAAGATTCTGTTTTGCCAATGGCATAATCGTCACAGAACATTTTTACTTGCTCCTCAATTCTGGGCCAAATGAAAACTATTAAGAATATGGGCTTGGGTTTTTATAATACCCTTATGTCCTGCAGTCTGATGGGCATGAACCAGCTTTAGGACCGTTTCTTCGAAGGGGAGAGGTGGAACCAATGCATGATAACCTGACCCATCCCTTTCACATTGTTATATGCTACAGATGCGCTTTTCTTTGGCAAAGTAGGCACAGGCCATGCTTCCTCCCTCCTCTGCTGAGATCGCTTGGTCGAAGGTGGACTGGAGGGACTGATCTGCATGCTATTCTGGGGCGAAATTCAGGTCAATAGGGGACGAGTTCCGGGGGCTCAATCTTTAGGCTAGGTGCAGAACTAGGGTGAAATGATCCAACCCCCTTATTCCCATGGTCACTCCCCTCCAATTCTGTGACTACCGTCAGGGCTGGTTGAAAAAATAATTTGTATACAATTTGCACTATTAGGTTCCCATCCTGTACCATACATATGTCTTGCCCTCGGTTATTGATACCGATATTATATTTTTTATCACGCTCGTACACAAGTGTTTGAATAGTAACACCTCTATTAACACCTCAAATGTGTTGAATAGTAACATATCTACTAACCCAGCCCAAATATCTATCTACGCCATACTTTACTGCTAGATCTGACTTCACTTCTGTTATCTCATATGTTCTGCTGTGATACTGGATCCTTAAACCTGTGGAGATGAGTGCAATTCACCTGGCTGGAATATCTTCTTTCTCAGTGCTATACAAGCCATAGTCAGACATAACTGGGGCTTATTTGAAGGGGAGCTCTGGCTCTTGGCATCTCTTATGATCTTCAGTTCTGGGCGTTGTGGGTCTTCTTGGTCAGCAGAAACATAAAAGCAGGACACAACTGTGTCTGAACTCAGTAGCAGTACTCAATTAACTGTAAGCACATGCAATCCACAGTTCTTTGCTTCAAATTGCTTTCTTTTATCAAATCAGCTGTCGAAAGGGTTGTGTTAATTCAATTCACATCTTTTTTACGAGGCAGCCTGAAACACACAACACCTTTTGGAAGCATAGCCTCCCTTTATGAAGAGCATTGAAAAAACAGAAAGAATTGAAATAGTGTAATGGAAATCAAAATAGCAAATGAATGAATAGAGACACAATCTAACACATACTGCAAAAGCACTTATCTAACAGATCATGAAATGCATTTAACAAAAGGAATAGGGCCCAAAACGTACTGCAGGGTATACAATGTGAAACTAAATGGCATTACTCTCACATAATAAAATAACGGGAGGATCAAAACTAAAATGTAAAGACGGAGAAAGAACACTGACTTGCCACAACAACAAAATGCCATAAACACAAAAGAAACAGAAATGTCCCAATTGATTTGCTCGTTCATGCCTCCAGGTGATTCTCCTTGTAAGTGCTGAACAGAGAATATGAAGTAGTTGGCGTAGTTGAAGTGAATCAATTATTGCTTAAGAGACTTTGAGAAGATCTTCAAGCAAATCTGGAAACTTTTTTGGGATCTTTATGATTGACTCACTTATCAACTCATCAATGTGGTGTTGGGAGGGATTTGTTGATGGGCTGTCTGATGTACTCACTCTACAGCTCCTTTTCCAGACCCTTGCATTGTGTGATGCGTACTGCTGTAAGTTGTATTTGCAATGAAACGGTCTGCCCTTTATCCAATTTATTTCAGGGATATGTTGTTAGTGGAGATGGTTACTTTGATTCAAAGATTGCTGGGCTGGGGACGTATTAGGAAGAAATACATGGGCAACACCACTCCAACCTGTGAGCTTGGCAGAGACTTGTCACAAGGGTAGCCTACACAACATGGCCCCTCTAAAGAGGTTAGGGCTGCTGACAAAGGTGTAGAGACAATCACATGGAATATTTAGGGAAATACTCATTATACGCACACCAGAGACTCTCAGAGGAACAGCTGCAAGCACTGTAATAAAGTCAACTTGTTTACAGACACGGGAATCCTTGAACTAAACATCTTCATCCAGCCACACACTCCAGCACGTCTTCAGGGAAAGCAGAGGAGTGTGCTCTGAGCTTGCCAACAACAGAACATTCCTTTCAGGTGTATGAGGAATTTAGGAATCTGGGATGTCAGACCCCCCAAGAAAAAGGCTTGGACCAGGAAGCCCAAGGACAGGTAGACAGAGGAGGATAACTGGAGGTGTGGAGGGGAGGTGTCTGAGAGAAGGAAGGGGGAGGAGCAGGGGGAAGATGAGAGCTAAGGGAGGGAAAAGGAGATGATTAGGAAAGCTGACGAATAGTTAAAGAGATGGATGTCTCAGAGTCTCTAAGATGCCCACTCAGCTTCAAGATATTTGGTGTCAGAAATGGGATCAATGGGAACTTAACTTGAAGTCCCACCACACCCAGCCCAAAAAGGTAGCAAGGATTACTAAGAGAGCCAAACTTGTCTTCAAGGCCAACCCAGGATCCACAGGCGTTGGTCTTTATCATGTACATTCAATCTCAATCCCTCTCAGTGGTAATTCCTTCACTCCTCCTAGGTTTAGGGTCCAGCTTCCTAGCAGGACCTACTCGGCCTATTGTTCAGGATTGGCCTTTTAGTTGGGGCCAAAGTAGTAGAAGAAGAGTACACATGGATTGTTAAAGTGCTGCTCCTCAAAAATAAATGGCAAAGACATGTGTTCCACTAAAGAAGGTGACCAGATAGCCCAACTAATTTGTGAGATATAATTGAAGCCTTAATTGCAAATGGTGACAGTTCGTGATGACAGCAAAAGGGTTTGAAAAATGTTTTGGGTATTTTACTCCAGGGCTAGTCACTAGTCCAATAGTGGAGCCATAAGACCCTCTTCTGCTGTGTCCTGAGTTTGGTCTCACCCAGCGCATGAATCCATTCCTTCTCTCTGCTCTGCATTTGAGCAAACCATATCAATCAAACAAGGACAGAGCCGGAGATGGCTATACTTTGTAGCAAGGCTGGCCTATTGTTTGAAGCAGGGAATAGTGCAAAAGGGACAGGAAAAACTTGCTACCAACACTTGGGCCTCCCACAGTTTAGGAAGGCTGTACTGCACCCTGGTCATACCCAATTTTCAGACAATCATCAGAGGGTGACAAATATGCAAAACAATGTGCTTTGCTGATTCACCAGGCTGGGGATTTACCAACAAGTAGAGCAGTTTTGCAAACAATTCCGCACTTGTAAGAAAACTCTTTTGTGGGCGAAGCACTGGTCCATGTGCAACCGTTACCCATTATAGATGTATTCTTCCCACGTACTGGGATGGTCATCATGAGACCGGTTCATACATCCAAAGTCGGCAATTAACATATCCTGGTCATTGCAAACTATTCCTCCCACTATCTTGAAGCCTTTCCCTCTTCAGTGACATCACCCAATAAATTATAAAACATCTTATTTGTATTTTTTCTGGATGGGTTTCCCTCAGATCATTATGGACCACAGGTCCACTTTATGTCCAATCGTATGACCAAACCGAAAGCCCTCCGAACACATTGATACTCTCCATACTATACCTCTCTCAGATGAATAGCGTAGTTGAGCATGTTAATCAGACATTGAACCCCCCCTCAGAAACTGATATGCAAAGATGTCAGCAATTTGGATGATCCTCTACCATGGGCCCTACTTGCTGTTCGGAAGACATTGCAACCTTCCACTGGGTTCTCCCCATTTGAACTGGTTTATGGCAGGGAATCTTGTGAAACCTTGGATATACTGAAAGAGTGGAATAACGAAGGGAAATCAGGGCAGAATACTGCCTAGTCCATGCACACGACCAGATAACTAATTGGTTTAGTAAGAGTGAGCACACAACAACACCTACAAGCCAGCTAAAATAAGCAGAAGTGACTGTATGATCAATAGGCCCACCTCGAGAAATGTAAGGTTGGGGGACCAGGTTCTCATGTTATTACTAACCTTGACAATTAATGTATTGTCTCATTTGCATATGCCATACTGAGCCATGGAAGCACTAACTGATTTGAACTAAAGTGTTTAACAAGGGCAGCGCTATAAGAGGTCACAAATGTAACATATTAATTAGCACCAAAACAGTTACCAACCATACTGAATCAGCTTCATTGGCGAGTTTAGAGATCTATTCCAGACCTGGCTTAAAGACCAGCCTGATAATGATGATTCTGGACACACTGAAGGCGAGTCAAGCGGTGAGTCAAGCCTATGATCTTCAGGAATTACCTGACTCGTTTCACAGACATGGGGCCTCATTACAAGTCTGCCGGTCCGGAAATAACGGTGCCGGTAGCAATGTACCAGCACCCTTTCCACACCGGCATACTACCACTCTGCTTTCCGGGGCCTCTACTGCCCCAGAAAGCAGAGTTTGTCATGGAAACACAGGCACCATTGGCAACAGTGGTGGTGCTTCCGAGTCCTCATTCCCGTGAAGTCCTCTGGGACTCCACGGGAATGGGGACTAACATTTTCCACTGCCTGACTTCCCGGGCTGCCGGCACCGTAATGTCCCAGTGGCACTGGGAAGTCAGGCGGCGGAAACAGTGTTACAGGGTTGGAGGCAACCTCGTAATGAGGCCCATAGTCTTAGAAAAAATTGAGAGTGGCAGGATTCATCCACCAAATCGAGACACCACCCTGAAAGTCACTCAGGATCTGCCCCTAACACCTACTGGAGGACAGACAAGTGGCTCAGACCAATGTCTAGCAGTGGCTGGAATCACAAGTGATTGAGCCTTCCACAAGCCATTGGTAGTCCCACATAGTCTTGGTAGGCAAGCCAGGAAGGTCCTGGAAATTCCATCTGAACAGTGTTTTTATACTGGTGCAAACCTGTGTTGGACCCTTAAACAGATTGTTGTCTGGCATGTTCATTTTTACCAATGCTCCAGGAAGCAATGGAACTTGATAGGGAGTATGCTTTATACTCTTCTTCCTTTGATCAAAGTGAGCAAGAGAGTATGGTTTATTTTTTTTGAGGCACGCCTTCTTTGTGTCCAGCCGGAAGGTGGGGCTGTGCCGTGATTGTGCCATTGCCAGTCATGGCCAAACAACTCATAGCGTAATTGTCTCCAGAACACACAGGCCCAGGCGAAATAAAAAAATGGACCAATTGTGTTTTTAGTCCGGAGCGTTTTGGACTAAAAACACAATTGGTACATTTTTGAATTGAGATAGGAGTTTGTGAAGTTTTTTTTTTTATTAATCCTTTTGTGGATGTTGCATGGTGATTCCCATTGTTATGTGTTTGGATTCAGCATTTTAACTCTATTATAATAAAACAATAATGTTTGTGTTTTTGAATTTGTATGTTGGTTTGTTTCTTGAGGTTGGGACAGACATCACCAATTTGATATGTTCGTTTTCTCTTTAATAATGTGAGCAAACCATGCATTGAAAATTACACCTTTTCATAGGTTTCGTCACCTCCTGCGAATATAAAAGACTATTGATGCCTCTAGCATACCATACTCTGTTTCCAGAGTAGACCAAGACATTCAAATAATGTATTTGGTGTATTATAATTAGGCTTTTTGGATGTCAGGCAAATCAGATTTAACCGATTTCTACCCCTGGAAAAAAAGTTCCCTTCTAGGGGTTTATTGGAAAATGTCTGCATATATCCACTAGATGGCACCATAAATCTTGTTACACGTGCATTTCTGTTTTAAGTTGAACATTAAAAGCAAGGTCAGCTCTGCTACCTAGTGGACCTTTTTAATTTGGGCTATTAGATGTCGCTTGTGACCTCTATAAAGTCCAAACTCTTGCATTCAAATAAAGAATCATGTATACATAGGGAGGAATGGCATATGACGAGGGGCACAGACTAATGACATTTGAGGAGGGACACACAGTGTATAAGGTGTTGTTTGGTTATGAGCCCACCCATTGTCTGTCCATTGCCATGCTAATCCCTGTTGCTAATCCCACCCATTCCTGCCTTTCCCGCCCAAACTCCAAAGCATGGGAACTCTTTGAGCTCACTCTTCCGTGCTGATGGCCATGTTAGATAAATGTCACACATGGGCACAGCATGCTAACAGATTGTCAGAAAGTCCTCTGCCTGACCTTAACCTGCCTGAATATTGCTATATGGTCATTTTTTTCTATCATTTGCCTGTTTGAGTAATTGTTTTACATCTTTCCAGAGAACGCCGCTGTCAGCATGGAATTATAACCGCTTGAAGTTCTTCTTGGAACAGGAGAGTCAAATATGTTTTCTGTGGACTATTTATTAAAAGTATTTACCTTTCAGTTGGCTATAAATTATATTCATGTATAAGTGTACAATTTAGTTGGAAGTTATGCTGACTTTATGAGTGCACATGAAATCACTGTGGCGGGAAGGAAGGAGTAAGTTGCATACCTGGAACTCCTTTTCTCCAGTATTGCTATCTTTCATAGATTCACATGCTGTGAATATTCCCCAGCGTCAAGCTGGGAATGCTCAGTTACCTTTTGGATATTACTTATTTAAAGAGAAGTTAGGTGTGTTTTGCATGATGTCACCCTCGTCATGGGTGCTATGGGCCCATTCAATGGGACATCGAGTAGTAAGCTCCTCCTCCACAGCCCTTTCTCAGACTCTGACCAGTCATGCTGGACTTTGTTTTGGCATCTGAGGGCCTTTACCCGGCCGGAACGGATGGAGGGCGCATGTGAAACTATGAAAGATACAAGTGAGCCAAAATAATGCCATTCGAGCAACTCTCAACATTCCCAAAAGAGAGCACATCACTGAAGCGAGAAGAAATGCCCATTGGCTCCCGATCAAGGAAAGGATCATTTTCAAAACACTCACAATCACGCACCAATGCCTTTCCAACACTGCTCCCCCTTACCTGTCGAAAAGCTTTGTGAAAGCTCAGTCCATCAGACCTACCAGGAGGGTTTATGCACAGAGACTTGTCCTGCCCATATCAATGCGAGTCAAAAGTGGTGGCGCCAGCTTTCTCACCGTTGACGCTTATCTTTGGAACGCACTCCCACCATATCTGAGGGAGGAACAATCGTACTGGACATTCAGAAAAGCCTTGAAAACCTAGCTCTTTAACTAAGGACTACAACTGAGGTTACATTGTCTGCTTTGCCTGATCTGATCACCTGACTTTTCCTTCCTATGTAAGTGTAACTGGTTGTAACAGTGCCTTGATGCCTCAGGGTTTTGGGCGCTTAATAAATGTAAAAATAAATAAATACCAATGCTGGAGAACTGGAGTTACCGGTAAACAATGTACTCCTTATCCAGCATTGGATCTTTCATAGATTCACATGCTGTGAATAGATTACATCGCAGTATTGTATTAGGCCGGTGTAGGCAGGTAGAAGGGACTCATACCTTATTGGAACAGATGCTGTAGAACTGCTCTACTCGTTTGAACATCCACTGCATGCTGTTTATCCAAGCAGTAGTCCCTGGTAAAATTGTGGGGCACTCTCCAGGTTGCAGCTTGGCAAATGTCAATAAGCGGTATCCCTGGCCATAGGGTCACCAATGCTGCTGTGGCTCTTGTGGAATGTGGCCGAGGCGTGCCTTTGAACGCTCTGCCCACTTTTGTGTGGCAGAACGAAAGAGCCAAAGTGAGCCATCTGGGCAAACTCTGTTTGGATATAGCTTTACCCTTATTGGCAGGGCCGAAGGCTACGAAGAGTTGCGTGGATACCCTGAATGACTTGGTTCTGTCTAAGTAGTACTTAACAGCTCTTTTTACATCTAACACCACTTCCGCAGGCGTAGAAGCTTCTGGAAAAAACACAGGCAGAGCTATGGTTGCATTTTTGTGGAATTCCGCGGGTACTTTTTGAATGAATTTGGGATTGGTCATGAGTAGCACCTTATCTCTGTGGAAAGCGCAGGTTGGGTTTGTTGACTGCCAATGCCTGGAGTTCTGACACCCTTCGGCTGATGAGATTGGCACTAGGAAGGCTGCCTTCCAGGAGACGTGCTCTTTGCTGGCTGTGACCATTGGCTAGAATGGCTTTTTCATTAGTTCTGTGAAGACTGCATTGTGGCTCCAGTCTGGCAAAGTCGACTTAGTTGGAGCGAAAACTCTAAAAAGCCCTTTTAGGAAATGCTTCACCAGCCTGTCTCTGAACAAGGACGTGGAGCTCCTTTTCTTTGTATACCTGGAGTTGGTTGCCAAGTGTACTTTGATGGATGAGTGACTTAGACCTTGTTTCGCTAGTGAGCGTAGGTAAGGAAGAAGTTGCTCCAGGGTCACGTTGAGTGGTTCTAGCGTTTGCTGCCCCCGACACCAGCTACAGAACTTTTTCCACTTGAAGCAATACGATCTAGGATGTGTTTACAGTCCTGTGGGTCATGATGTAGGCCCCTTCCGTGGTCTTGTGAAATTATGTCTGCTTGCCTGGGTACCCGTATCAGCCAATCCGCTGACAGCTGGAGTAACTCTGAGTACCAAGTTTGTCACGCCTAGTTCAGCGCAATGAGAATGATCAGCGGTGTGGGAGGGAGTACACAAACAGGTTCGTCCAAGGTAACGAGAATGCATCCCATTTGGACCCCTGATGCAGGTTTCTGCTTGCAAAGCTCAGGCATTTTCTGTTGCTTGCTGACCCCACCACCTGAAAACTTTGATTAGTTGCTGTTGGTTGATTTCCAACTGGTGTGATTGCACAGACTGCCTGCAGAGGCTGTCCGCTATGTTGTTTTGGACTCCTGGTAGATGGAACGCCTGAAGGAGCATCTGGTTGGAGAGGGCCCATTTCCAAATTTGTTAAGCTTCCTGAGACAGTGTTGGTGACTTTGTTCCCCCTTGCTTCCCGATATAAAACATTGTTGTGTTGTCTGTGAGTATTTTAATAGTGCGTCCCTCTAGCACTGGCAGGAAGGATTTGAGGGCTCATCGTAATGCTCTCAGCTGTAGCATGTTGATGTGTTGCTTGTCCTATTGTGCCGTCCACAGTCCCCTTACGTGCAAGTGACCGACGTATGCCCCCCAGCCTGTCATTGATGGATCTGTGACTAGCGTTTTGTGGTGGCTTGGTTCTTGAAACGGGTTTCCCCTTGTAAGGTTGTTCCTGTTCTTCCACCATTGTAGTTTGCATACAATATTTGGGGTCATGAGAATTTTGTCCTCCCAAGTTTCTGCCACTTGGGATCAGTTTGCGGCTATGCACTTTTGCAGGGGCTGCATGTGATGCCTGCAGTTGGGTATGAGTGGAATGCACAATGACATAATGCCTATCTGGTGCATGCACTGGCACACTGAGACATAATATTTGGGTTTGAACGTTGGAGTCATGAAGGTTAACGTGTTTATCCGATGAATTGGGGGTCGCACCCTCTGCTCCTCCATGGCAAAGTGTGCCCAAACAAACACCAAGTTCTTGGAAGGCTGCAGAGAAGATTTTTTGTAGTTTATTGAGAATTCTGCCTGTACTGTTTCTAACATGGTTTGTTGGGCTTTAGGGAGTGTTGGCGTTCTAACAAGCCAGACGTCTAAGTACGGATAGACGTGGTGACCTTTTCTGCAACGCTTTGCCGCAATGGGCACTAGACATTTGATTTGATAAAGGTTTGCAGGGCTGGCTTTATGCCGAACAACAGTACCCGGAACTGGTAATGGGTGTTGTGAACTACGAATCGTAGATACTTCCTGTGTTTGGGGTGGATTGGGATGTTGATGTATGCATCTTGTAGGTCTAGGGAGCCTAGAAGTCGTGTTGGTGAATGGCCTTGATTACTTGCTGTAGCGTTACCATTTCGAACATTCGTCATTTGATGAATTTGTTGAGAGTGCGCAGGTCCAGTATTGGATGCCTCTGGTTTTCTTACTACAAAGTACTGTGAGTACACTCCTCACCCTTTGTCTTGTTTTGGCACCTTTTCTATTGCCTTTTTCTGTAACATTTGTTTGACTTCTTGGAGGAGGACCTTTAGATGGACTTGTGTGAGTGGTATGGGTGGTTGTTTTGTGAATTCCAGTAGACAGGCGTAGGAAAATTGCTTACAGGACCCACCTGTCTGTAGTTATGCCATGCCACTGACAAACATAATTGGACACATTTCCCCTCACTTGCCCTGCATCGAGGGAATAGTCACAGCAACTGTTTTCCCCGTCTTCCCCTTTCAGGGGTTTGTTGTTTGCGTCTTTGCACTTGGTGGAAATGTTTTGATTTGTTGTAGCATGTAGTATGTACCCTTCGAGTAAGATCGACTACCCCTATATGAGGAGGTGGAGTTGTTCCTTCCTGGGCCGAAATGTTTTTCTACTTTGCAGGATGGTGAGCGATCGGGCTGTATCGGTGTCTGCTTTTATCGCCTTCAGTGCGTCATCTATCTTTGGCCCAAACAGATCATCCCCTTCAAAGGGCATGTCTATTACCTTGTGCTGCACATCAGGTCTGTAATCCGTGCACTGCAACCAGCCCTAGCTTCTCATCACTACTCCATTTCCGATTTGTTTAAAACCGGTTTCAGCCAGACCTACCGCTATATCAATGTTGTGGTTGGACGCTTCTTCCCCCTCACGTAATATTGCCATTGCCTCTTTCTTTTTATCTTCTGGCAGATGCTCCAGCAGTGGAGCAATTATGTGCCACATTTCACAGGTGTAGAGTGACATTATAGCCAGCGAGTTCGCTGCTTTGACTCTTGTTGCCCCGATAGTCACAGCTTTTTCTCCAAAGGAATCTAATTTGCGGCCTTCATTCTCTGGTGGCACAGTGCATTTTTGTGCTTTCAAATGGACTTTCCTACTTGCTACCCATGACACCACGGATTCAGGCGTGGGTTGGAAAGTAAGGCATTTAGAGGTGGAGTATGGTTCTTTAAGCTTCTTTTCCCACCTGCCTTTAGTGGCAGGTTCAGTGAACAGGTGCTTTAGGGTGCGTAACCCTATTTCCCACACGTGGTCCAATATTGGGACAGACACCACTGACTTCCTTGTCTTACCCCTGTGGTCACATATGAGGCATTCTTTTTTCTCCTCCATTGGGATTAGGCTAAATTCCTGGCAGGTTTTAGAGATGGTGGCGTGAAACGCTCCTATTTCGTCTGGCGGTGAAGGGTTAGGCCTTTCTTCCTACGATCGTCCGCCGGGGTGTCAGTATCCCAATCAGTGTTAGTGGGGGATGCTGTCATGGTAGCGACAGCGTCTTGTGGGCTGTCAGTTTATGTATCGGGGAGTTTGCCCTCCTCTTGTTCCTTGTTCCCAATAGCGGGCAAGGGTGGAGGTACAATTGCTGGCCTTGGTAGCAATATGAACCTGAGAGGCCTATGCTGTGCTGTGTCTCCCCGCTTACACTTAGCCTTCTGATATTGGCGAGCCACCGCGATCTGTGCGATGACCATGACTCTGTAGGTGAAGTTGCACGGATGGGGGATCTGGAAGGTGACCCCTGTCTGGGCCCTGACAGTGACGTGCACGTGGACTGTGGTCTTGACCCTGCAGGTGACCCGATTAGCGACCCGAGTGGTGAGACTGGACGACATTCCTCAGTTGATTGCCATGCATACTGCTGATCTGGCTGGGCAGGCGGCAGTGTAGTCTGCAATTGTGATAGCACTGCCTGTAAGGATGCGAGGACATGGAGCGATAGTAAGGCTTGTGGGTTTATGAGCGGCTGTTGTTGGGCCGTTAGTGTACAACTAGGCCCATGGGCCGACATTTGTTCAGCACCCCCCAAGGACGTCTGTGTGCCACTCATGTGGTCGTGTTTAGAGGCATAATACCGGATTGACCCCATGCTGGCGAAGGGGGAAGTCAAGGAGAATGTGGGTGGCTGCTCACGGACTCCTCCGAGTTCGAAAATTGTGAGGTACCTGCCTGTTGGGCCTCGAAATCTGAATCAATTTTGTGCTTCAGGATGTCTTCTGGCATTATGTCAGAGTAGACGATTGGTAAAACCGGCGAAGTAAAAACTTGTACTTGTGTACTCTGTACCTGATTAGCCTCCTGTTGATGTTTGGGACAGCCTTCTGCCTGCTTGGCTGTTCTTTGTGCGTTGGTGGAGTCGTCACGGGCATCCTTGGTCCGAGTTGGTAATTCCCCCCCCCCCCCGCTGTTGCAGGGTTTTGTCCCCAACTGCCTGGATAATGACATGTCCACCGAAGATGGTGGTACCGCAGAACTCCTCCCTTGCAGTGGATGACGACATGCATGAGGTGTTTACTCCCGTCGACAAGGTTGCCTGCTTGGATTTTGCTTTAGTTGACAGCTGACCCTCGAATTCGGTGGTTAGCTTGATGTTTTCCCTTGGCTTGGTCGAGCTTGTGGCTGATGATTGTGCCTTTGATGAGGTTTTGGATGAGGGGTTCCTGATTGACGTGTGTACGGTTGAAAGTCGCTGAGCGCGTCGTCGACGAGCACGTGGATGAGAATTGGCTTCCCATGCTTGTGGGAGCTGTTCTCGTGGTCGACAAGCGTGGTTGAATGGGGAAGGTTGTATTTCACCCACCGATGACGACGACAAAGCTCTTGATGGGCTCTTTGCTGGACCCTCCCGTCCCCTGCTTGTCAGCGAAGAGGCCTTAGTCTCTCCTGCATCCGTCATCGACGGTTCACGGCTGTGATGACACTTATGGCTTTTAGGAAGCCTTTCTTCACATTTAGACCTTTCTTCTTTGGATGGGGGATCTCTTCCCCCTAGGTACAGCCATACTTTTAGTGGACTCTAATTCTGAAGGAGGGTAATGATCCTCCTGGAGACAACACATTAGCTGCTGGTGCCTATCTTTGAGGGTTTTGGTGCTAAATCCTTTATAGATTTCACAATCCTCAGCTGAGTGGTTGGGATAAAAGCAATAAATGCACTCACCATGCTGTTATACCAGAAAGGTAATCCCATAGCCGAATGATACGTAGAATATGTTGGCCAGAAGCAAATCACATCATGTGACAAACATCACAATCCGAGAAACCTGAATGTAACCAAAGGGAGTCCATTTTTTGTAACGCCGTCCATTTCCTTTTCTGAATCGCTTTGCAAATGTATTATATGCTTTAGATCCGCATACAGTGCTTGGCCATGGCTTGAACTCTTAAATACTAACACAGACAGGAATGCAGAACTGTATAAAAATACATTGTTTTTCCCTTTGGTTAGTCCTTGAAGCCACGCAGAAGCCGCTCCTAATCAGTAGTCCAGGTGCCGGTTTGTCTTGCAAGCACTGTTGTAAAAAAAGCAGTTAATCATGTATTATATGTTTCTAGCGGTGCTTCTTCACGGAGGATGGTATTTTCTGCTTCAGAACTGTCTGACCCTTAGCTCATGAGCTGTAGCAAACAGATAACGTAGTTTGGAATGTTTCTCTGCTTAGAAAAAGATATCCTTACCGAGCCAGTGCTCCATGTTCCTCATAACAAAAAACTGTCTCTGCTGCCTTTGCTAGAATAACTATGTTTAGACTGAATGAAGACTTGTCATAACTTGTCATAATTGTCAATCACTGAACCATAGCCTGTATGACATCCATGAGGGCGGGCCGAATAGCTTCTAACAAAGGATGATGTATGATGTATATATATTGCTGTTTGAGCGCTGTTCGCTCTCTCGCATCTCACGGTGTCTGGGAACACACGTCGTGAGGCTTTGAGACCCAGTCGGCCGACTGAGAAACTCTGAATAAAAACCAGACTTGTTTGGAAAACGAACCTCATAACAAACATGTCATTATGGTTTATGGTTATTGTGCCTTAGTTTCCATATGCGGTCTTTATGACCTAGCAATGCCTGTCGCCTTCAAATAATGTTTGAGGCCGCAGGAGCTGCAGGCCCTGAACAACAACTTTTTTGCTCTGTCTTTATCCATTTCCTGAGATGACTCCTGTTCTGAGAGGACTTCTTCTCATGAGATGACTTGTTTTCCTGAGATGACGCCTTTTCCTGTCATGAAAGTAGGATTTTCTTGGATTAAAACTGATTTCTCTAGAGGAAAAAGAACTTGAGGACTCCTTCCAGCATGATACGCGGTTAGAATCTGAGGAAGGGCTAGGGAGGAGGAGCTTACTACTCTGTGTCCCATTGGATGGGCCTAAAGCACCCATAACGAGGGTGACAGCATGCAAAATACACCTAACTTGTCTTTAAAAAAGTAATATCCAAAAGGTAACTGAGGATTCCCAGCTTGTTGCTGGGGAATATTCACAGCATGTGAATCTGTGAAAGATCCAATGCTGGAAAATACAATATTACCTTTCTAATTGTCTCACAGAGTTTATTGAACGGCAGAAGCCTGTATTAAGATAGCTCCCAAGCTAAAGATTTTGGATAGCGCACAATGTGACAGATATGACTTTCTTTCCCTGTCCATTAGTAGCATGATACTGTGTGTAATTTATTGCCCAGCCTGAACTGGTGCATACGGACTGCCCGCGTCTCCCGGTGCCAGGAAGAGGGCGCGCATGCTGGAGCAGGCGTGAGTCAGAGCCGAGACTGTAACGGGTATGCATGGTTTGTGTTGAGTCTGATCCAGCAAGGATTCCTTCCTTCCAGGAAGCTTCAGTGGGCGCTGCTGCTGGCCGTTGAAGGCAGCATGAAATGCAAGGTGAGAGACAAGGGGCAAGAAAGAGGGAGAAACATGAGAGAGACAGGAAGACGTAAGATAGAGAATGGCAGCGACAGGGTAAAGGGAGAGTTACAGAAGTCAAATGATGAAGAGGGAAACACAGGAAGGAGAGGCAAGTCCTATAGGAGGCTATTGCTTTTGGGTGTGGATATTGGTCCAGTTACAGGGATGGCAGATTAATAATTGGGGGAAAAACCTAGAAACACTTTTGAATAAACAAGTCTCAGACTCTACATAGAACTATTATCCAATGGAAATGCAACACGAATATGATGATGTACCCCTGAACACCTTGGAAGTAGTATCTTTCGGGCTGCTTATGTTATCAGCTTCAAACAACCTGCAAATACAATCTTAAAGCTCAGTGGGTTTCAGAATCAGAAGCATGTGGTTCAGTTTATATTTGATTTTCAGGGCTACTGTATATGCCAACGACTACAAATGTGGGATTGTAACACTTGCACTTTAATGTTCTGTGCATTGTAAATTAGGCTCTGTGTGGCTGCATCCCTGTATTTCTTGCCAGCGGTTTCTAACCTTACCCGCCAGCTGGGATAGCCGGGCATGGTTTCCCCGAACCGTCAAACCATTTGCATGTACACATAAAGGCAATCTGGGCCATATTGGCATTTGCTTTCAATAGCAATTTCAATGCTTGTGTGGTTTGTTTAGTCAGCTCTCTTATGTTGCTGCATCAACTATATTTGCCTCCTGGCTATTCCTTAACAGTATATGTTTGCTCCAGTAGTGTACTGTGTGAGGAACCTGAGGGTGTCCTCCCTTCTTCCCCAGGATCCTCCTCTCAGGTGGACAGGTAAAGGCCATCGCTTTTAGATCCCCACACTGGGGGTGGATCACCTGGGTGGAGGGATCTTGGGAAGTGTGGAGAAGACGTCCTTAGGTGAGACATGGTATCCCCTTTCCCTTTTCACACTAAACCCTATGTCCCCAAGCCTTTGTAGGCTGCTGTCAGATCTTCCCCTTTTCTTCCCTTCAAACTGTCCCCCAGAAATGCCACCTCAACACTGGGACAAGGAAGAGATAAACTAGGAAGGCATATCCTCATTTGAAGGAGCCAAACACATATCAGCCCCTTTTATTAATACAGATATTAAGCAGCCTCCTTTTGTTAACACAAACATTTATCAGCCTCAGCTGTGTACTGGGACAAGGAGGAGGACACCACGAGTGAGACAGAACAGCCGTTTTGATGGTGAGCTGTCTAGTGTTTTCTGGAGTTATGATGGTGGCGGGCACTTTACAACCTGACCACCGCTTGTGAATGGAGTCAGCTGTGGAGGCAGTGTGAGCCAAGGAGGCTGAGGCAGCAGCTGGGAAGCTACTCCCAAGCAGTGCCATGGCAAGTGGAGTGCTCGAGACCCAGTAACCAATGCAGAGCTCATGAAGCAGGAAGCAGCGCTGAGGAAAGTGGGAGGCAGGTAACAGATTGCGTGTGGAGAATGGCGTGACCGAGCGGAGCGGTCACTGAGGTCCTGGGCTGCAGGCAGAGCAACGCCACGGAGAGCTGCTGGGAGAGGAGCGAGGGCCCGCTCGAGCAGGCGAGAACCCGGAGCAGCAGAGACCTTTGCAGAACTGTAAGCTCTGACCGGTGAGCGAATGGGAAGTACTGGGCTGGCAGGCAGAAATGCATTGAACATTATTGTTTTGGATACCGAACAAACTCAATGTTATTTTTAGTACTTTTTGAATACTGAGCGAACTAAAAGTCAGGACAAGTATTTTGAATGCTGAAACAAGTTCTGGCGAATATCGAACGAATTGAAAACCATTACAATTACTTTTAAATGCAGAAACAAGTACTTTTGAATACCGAATGAACTGAACATTCTACTAAGGACTTTTGATTACCGAACAGAGTGAAGACAAGCGTTGAGCACTCATGAATGGAGTGAAAGAAAGGTGGTGCATGTGGCATATACCACGGAAGGTGTTGGATGGATATACCCAGAGGGGTATAAGATAAGAAGCCAAGTATTGATCAAAGCTAGAAGAGTCCAAGAGACTACAGATTAAAAAGGAAGCCTGTGTTTTTCCAAGAGTCAGAAGGCTGTAGAAAAGCGGAACTAAGTGCATGGTGGCTAACCACACCACAGTACAGTGTCAAAAGAGTGTGACACTGGGGAATCAACTCAACATCATGTCACAAGGAAGTAGTGGCCAATTGGTGATGGAAAGCTACTAAAAAGGGGAACCGGTTGCGTGACCTGTAATGGATGGACCACGTGGTCTGACAACTGCACCTAGATGGAGTGCCCTGAGCGGAGAAATCAATGAAAGTATCCATAAAGAAGCCTAGGTTTGGCAATAACCGGTTGTGTGATTTTGAAGTGAAGAAAGAGAACTGCTTTGTAAATTAACGACATCCAAAGAGCTGCAAAGTGTCCTAAGCAACTGTGTTGTTTCTTTTGAAAAGCTGGAAGATTTGAACTCTTGGGGAAGGTAACCCCGGTATCTTGAGAACTGTTTGAACTTAGGCAAGGGAAAGTGGATGACAACCAAGAGCTGTAAGAAGCTCTGAACTTTATTTTGAACACTATTCATTTTGATGCTGACATCCCTACACATTGTATACAGTTAGTTGTGAGGGCAAGTACAGGTTTTGGACACAGAGTAACTTTTCATTTGGACCGTATGGGCAGGAGGGGTGCAGTTTGCCCCGCACTGGCTCCCCAGTGGACAGCCTGGGGAGATTTGAGAGCAGTCCCAGACTTTTTTCAAAGCTGCTGCCTCTGCGATGGCCTGTAAAGAGGGTCTGGCAGTTGCCTCTCTGTCTTCCTGGCCGGTATATTATTTTTTTACACTTGTCTTTATCTAGACTGTGTTCTAAATCCTTAACAGTGGCCTCGCAATTACTGTTGTAACACATTTCTTTTGTTATTCATAACGCCTTTCTGATGCCAAATGTTTTTAATTTGAGCTATTGGGGAGAAATGGCATACGAGATGGGACACACAGCTTGTAGGTGTTGTTTGGTAATTTGCCCACTCATTGCCATACTAATCCCTATGACCAATCACACCCAGTTCTTGCCCCACCTGCCCAAAACACCTTCTCATGCGAACTCAGGATCTCCCTTTAATCAAGCTTTGCACTCGAAGTGCCTGCCAGTGTTGTTTCAAAGCTGTCTCCGGAGAGTTAATAACTTAATTGCAGTTGTAAATGCGCTACTGGCATGATAAAAATATCAACCAAGTCTGCCTTCAGCCACTTGTCCTTCACGGGTGTCCTGTTGAAAACAAGCACTAGCAAATCCAATCGTTTTGGCTTGTGCATAAGTATTAAGCATTTGTCAGGCACTGCTATTTTATGCCCAGGTATTCACAACATTTTGCACCTGCCGCAATCAATGGCTAGTTCATACCACTCCAGCTGTTCCTGGCAAGTGCCTTTCCCAAGTCTAGACAAAAGTCCAAACTTTTGGCATTGCTAATGCTTGTTGTATATGAAGACTATCCAAATTGAAATAGGTGTCCTGCTATGCCGCCCTGTAAATAATAACTGGTTTATGGACCACTTGTTTTTAAAAAATAACAATTTAAAGTAAATTATTGGATACCCTAAGCTGCAGGTCTGCGAATCTTCAGTTAGCCACTTGTGTGAGAACATCTGAATGGACTACTTGATCAAACGCCGCCTTGTATTCCAACGGTCCTCCATTAAACACTCAACTGTCCGGGTTCTATCGGGGAAATGGATCAAACAAAGCTCACTTCTATTTCCATAATTCCAAGTTTTCAGCAAACTGTTACTGTACAGTTTTCTCAAAGAATAGCAGAGTTATGTTGACAGTTTGCATATCCACCTCCTTTCTATGGTTGCAGAATCTATTTAACTGATTTCTTATTAAATACGCAAACTTTAAATGTTTACCAAAGCTTCATCGTAATCAGTGTAATGAGAAGCATAGTTACCCACAAATAGTATTTTAAAAAGGTTGCTCCCTTCTTTGACTTTGAAAATGAATATACATTTTTTAAAAAAACAGCCCCTGTCTCCATAGAGCTTCTCCTTCCTCTTCCTCTCCTGTCCAACATAATTTATTATAATTTTAGGTAATGCGTGTTTTACAGAGCCCTTCAAAAATAATTTGAGCTCTTATCCTGCCCCATGTTAGGCAACTGCAGCCCATCAAGTCCTTATTTGATTCTTTGCATTTTTGTACATGTAGGTTTCCTTTTATTATAATTTCTGTACTACACGTCCAAGAATACAAAGAGATTACAAGACCTACATCTGCATGATCTGTGACTGTTTTGCTTCAGAAGAATTCTTAATAATCTACATGCAGCAAGAAAAGATAAATGTTTGTCAATAAGGAAAAACACAATAGTCTGCTATTTTTTGGAGGGAATCAATGATTATCACTGACAGACAGATTTTGAATAAAATGAAAAAGCCTGAACATACACCAGAAGAAACAGAAAAACAAACACTGAAAACAGGAAACTCTATTCATAATGCACCACAAGCATACAAAATACAGAGAGGAGAAAGGTGTGTGTTGGTGGGGGAACAAGGCAGGGGAACAGAGCAGGGAGAGGTGGTGGGGGCACACTTGCAGGATAGTAATGGAAAAGTGAACAGAACAGTGAAAAGGGGCCAGTGGAAACATCAGGGATCCAATACCGATGTCAAAACGTAAACCTGCAAGTATGCATCTATATTTGTATCAGACATGCAACCATTCAGAATTCTGTCTAGTTTTTACTATTTTCAAAAACTAGGTGCAGGCATGTACAAACCATGGAAAGCCATACCCCTACAACATTATAAATGTAAAGTCAATGTTTTTGACAGCTTTTTGTCATATTTGTCAGACAGATAGAAACATGGATGATCTGATAAAAACAAATTGACAACAACATGCAGTAAATAGGCAAACAAGTAATCAGTTGAGGTCAATTGTATTTTATTTAAGCATTGTCTGTCGCTTTAAGGCTTGCAAGGAGTTTATAAAATAAGGCATTTAGATTGGATTGCATAAGATCAATATTATATTGATTAATAGGTTACAGTAATAATTGCATATGATAAAATGCTTAATATTGTCCTCATTTCACAATGATTAATACTGAATAACCATAACATTGCATCTTTTCTGGTTGGTTTTCATTGCTTTCAAATCTGTATATTAAATCTCTTGTCAATGATACACGAATAGAGGTAGACTATAAAATACATTATTCCCCATGATTAAACAAACATATTTTGTTTTATCTTTCACCTCCACTGAGTGGGAGTATCCACTCAGGGGGGTGAGTACCCACTCCACTGAGTGATAGCAGTCACTCCCCATCTAGGTGGGTCTTTAATGAATGTTGCAAAGAAGCATACTTAGATGGAGCTCCTCACACCGTATCTTCAGTCCTTTATCTTTGGTTTGTGCACATAATTATGTTTTTACAGCTTTCATTAAGTAGCAGATACATTGATATCCTTGTACAAGGTAACACATGGCCCCCTCCTTTCATCATCGTTTACAGTAAATTGCTCTGGCGACAGGAAATAGTAAATAATGGCCAACTAGGAATGTGGGTTACAACGCTGAAAACCCCCAACAATTTTGCATTTAGAAAGTGTCCAGAAACAGAACCAAAACATTTTAACATCACAGTCTTACGAATTGAATATTTGCTAGGGCTTACAAACATGCCTTTGCATCTTATTCCATAAAGGCCCATCTAGTGAACAGTTGACTCATCCCAGAGACATGCCTATCCTTTCCTTTGAATACATAGTTAAAGGCAAAAGCAAAAGTATTCGTCTTTGTCATTTAATGTTTAAAATAAGTTTAATGGCAAATGTGAAGAACATAACAGATTTTGGGGATATCTCCAGATCCCTAATTCCTTCTGGGATCATTTAAAACCAGATAAGGCAACTAGGCAAAGGTAAACTATATGCCCCACCTCTCCAGTATGAAAGATGATACTTCTATGCTTTACATTGTGTGTAAACGAAAGGCAATCCAGACCTATGTTAAAAATATTCAGATCAATGTGGCAGAATGGTGCAAAGGCATGCTGCACTCAATCCTCCAGCCGACACTGATTGCATGTTACAGCTGCTTGGCTACATACCCCTCCAAGGATAGTGATCAATGCAAGGTATGACAAGGTGGAGTCAATGATTCGGAACACCCATTCTGTGGCATTACAGAACCGTTACACTGGTGCAAGTGCAATTAGCACCCAGACAAAAAGTGGTCTAGCACAATAAACATAGGGCAGTATTACAGGAACTTCGCACTATTACAGAAAGCTTGCACCAGTGCAAGCACAAGTAGCAGTAAGGCAAAAAGTGGTCTAGCACAATAAACATAGGGCAGTATTACAGGAACTTCGCACTATTACAGAAAGCTTGCACCAGTGCAAGCACAAGTAGCAGTAAGGCAAAAAGTGGTCTAGCACAATAAACATAGGGCAGTATTACAGGAACTTCGCACTATTACAGAAAGCTTGCACCAGTGCAAGCACAAGTAGCAGTAAGGCAAAAAGTGGTCTAGCACAATAAACATAGGGCAGTATTACAGGAACTTCGCACTATTACAGAAAACTTGCATCAGTGCAAGCACAAGCAGAAGTAAGGCAAAAAGTGGTCTAGCACAATAAACATTGTGCAGTATTACAGCAACTTTGCACTATTACAGAAACCTTGGACGAGTGCAAGCACAAGTAGCACTAAGGAAAACATTGGTCTAGCACAATGAACACAGGGCAGTATTACATAAACCTTGCACCAGTGCTAGTGCAATGAGCACTATAAACCAATTGCCCTGGTGCTAAAAACATTCTTTCAGTGTATTTTTGCACCATAGAAATGTTTGCTGTACTCCTAGTTCTTCGCCCTACTGCAGAAATGCACTGAAAGACAGTTTTTTCCCCTGGTGTTAATTGCACCTACACCAATGCAAAGTTTCTGTAATATGGCCCATATACTTTCAGTGGATTTTTGCACCAACGCAAAGTTCTATGACTAGGGAAAACCTTGCCCTGGTGCAAAAATGCATTTAAATAATGGGAGGGATTAGAAAACTTTACAATCGTTTTTTGCATTAGGGCAATTATTTTGACCCTATTGCTATTCGCACTTGCACTTGTGCAAAGTTACTGTAATACCACCCATGATTTGACTGTGTGCAGAATTGAGAAACTTCAGGACAGCTGTACTTACTGGAATGTGTAAATCAGTTAGTAAGGGCTTGGCCCAGACTCCTAGGTTGACCCATTGTGGACCCCATACAATATGAGAAGCAGGTATAGAGAAAATAGGGTTATTGATTGTGTGGGCTTGCTGATAGTTAATTGCATGCCATTGAGTGCGAGCTAAACCCTTTCCTGTGGCCGAATTAAGCCATTGTTGTGTGATGATGACAAATATGCATTACTTGCAAAATGACAGGGGACCATTTGGAAATGCGGTTGAATGGTGTTTTATAAAAGTCAGACCTTTTTAGTACATTTTGCAAGAGATCTTTGGCATCGTGTTGAATTATATTTAATAGAAAAGTAAGTCATTTTGACTATAAATTAAAAGATATTGGGCCTCATTACGACCCAGGCGTTGGACCATGGCGCTATTAGCACCATGGTCCATGCCGGTAACTTACCAACTCCGCCATGGCGGGATGGGGAATTACCACCCCATTCCGAGGTTGGCGGGGCGGTAATTCCCCATTTCCCATTTTACCCTTCCCCATTCCCATTTTTGCCCCATAGGGCATAATGGGGATGGGGAAGGCGCTAAGTACGGTGCCGCAAATTGCGGCACCGTATTTAGCACAAAGGTCCCTTAGCGCCATAGATTTTAACACCTGCTAAAAGCAGGTGTTAAATCCGCCATGGCGCTAAGGGACCTCAGAATCAGGCGGTAAGGGTCGGCGCTGTTTACGCCACCGTAAACCCCTTACCGCCTGGGTCCTAATGAGGCCCATTGCCTATTCATTGTGCACTGTTAATGAAAAAAATAGGTATGCACATCAAAACTTTGCATAGTTAAACTTCATAGACAAAGTAACCAAAATGAGGAACACACAATGCTTACCTGAGCTCAATCTTAATTGTATATCGTTTGCAAGCCTGTAATTTATAGGGCGGTCAATGTATTGAACATTTATCAGGCTTAATTAAAAACATCCCTTTGGTGTCTTATTCTATAAAGGCACATCTTATGAGCATGTGAATCACCACTGAGGTATGCTCATCTTTGCAATCCAAAACATGAATAATGGTAAAATCATAATTATATGCGTTTTGTATGTTTATAGTGGCTTACTGCGAGGCAATGTCACACATGCCAATTGTCTTGGCGTTGGCCGAATGGGGGAATGAGCCTCTATGCCTTCTAGAAGCATCATGCGCTGCTTCTAGTAAGAAAATGGTAGCTGCAGAGGCCTATTAGCTGTACATTATGAGGCACATGAAAAGTGTTTCTTCTACTGACCACTGAAACATAAAGCACATATCACTCCATGATCTGCACCATTAAGTCAAAAGCCACTATTGAATGTGAAGCATTCACACCCCTAATAGGTCCACCGACATCAACGTGCGTCTAGCCTCAAGGTGTGCTTCTGTTGATGAGAAGTTATATTGGTTTTGGCCTTCCTAGACTAGGTTGCACATGACAATGGATGCCACAAACTCTCCAATGAGCAAACATTGTGTACACTCATTACCCTATTGTCAGGCTACTGTGACAAATCTGGACAATTCGTCCCTTCTCCCCAGAGGGGAAGCACCCCCTTTGAGGCTACAGAGGTGAGCCCGCTAAGCAAGACCCTCCATAGGGATCTGGGCAAGTGGGACCTCACTGGGAGTGACAGCCCTCTTTGGACACAGACTCTCATTCCAATAAGGAACTCCCAGTTTGAACCACCCTGTTTGCATATATGGATGTTGGAAAGACTTTGGTATTCTCTGTTACAACCATAATCAACAAAGATCCTTCTTCCACTATATTGGTTTCAGGTAATGATGAACATCGCCTGAAAGCCTGAAAGCCATGATAAAGGAAGACGGACACAACTCAACTTCTTTTGCTTCAATGACGTGTATAAGGAGAGAAGAGACTGGGAATAGAGGAGATACTCCTACGGAAGGAGTAGAGCAACCGCTATGCAGAGGCAAGCTTCTTTAGCAAAGATGACCTGGCGGGGCAAAGCCACATCTAGCCGCGGAGCCAGCGGTGGCGTGAACGGAGTGAGACCTGCTAGTTAGTGGCTGGACGGTGGGCGCCTTGACAGAGCCAAGGCTCCAGTCGGGGAAAGGGACACGACAGAAAGACAACCGTCTTCTCTGGTTGTGCGACCACTGAAGAGCGGTGGTGGCCAGAGACTGGAGAGGTGCCAGGGTCCCAAGCTCCACCCGGCAAGCGCCTGTTCCACCGAAAGAAGTACAGATGGGAACAGACGCTATAGATTTGTGGAGGCCAGCTAGGCCTATAATGATTGGTTTCACAGAGTACCGACCGATGCAGGCACGAAAAATAGAGCGAAAGAGATACAAACACTGTATGTTATGGTTGGAATAGCTGCCTAAAGCACGAGAACCTAAAATAAGCTAACAGGCTCACTGCCCCACTAAACAGAGTGAAAGAGATACAAACACTGTATGTCACAGCTGGAATAGCCGCCAAAAGTGCAATATCGTAAGAGAAGCTAACGGGCACACGCCCCCCCTAAAACAGAGGGAAAGAGATATGAAGATTGTATATCAAGGCTGGAATTGCTGCCAAAGCACGAGAACTTATGAGAAGCCAATGGGCATAGAGCATCACTAAAACAGTGTGAAAGGTACGAACATTGTATAGCAAGGCTGGAATAGCCGACAAAGATATGTGAGGAATCTAGCACTATAATCACTGATTCCATAGAGGGAAGCTTCTCTTACGTGGCCAGGGAAAGGAAGAAGCTACCTGACTCTGACCCTGGGGGTGGCTATCTGCGGGAGGACCACGTGGGCGCAAACAAACTCCAGGGAGACAGAAAGAAAATATTGGACCAAAATCCAAAATAATCTCCCAACTATAATTTCGAATTACTTCCATGTACCGTTGTCACATACCTATTTGGCTTATTGTGATGTAGATGAAGAATGTCCATGTTTTTCCAGTTAAGTACCTTATTTGTCCGCCCCCCCCCCCCTTTGTACTGAGATGAAGAAGAGGGACGGAGCAATGAAGAGGGCTAGGACCTGGAAGTCAACACTTTGGAAATTGCTCAGCAGTGCTGGGAAGTTTAAAACTGCCACAGCTGACAGACCGATGAGAGAGAAGAGGCTGAGGGAGAGGCAGAGACTGAAGTGACTGGTGATTTGTTCTGACGCTGTAGGCGTGCAGGGAAGCCTGACCGAGAGGAGGTTACCGCTTGAGAGCCTGTAGCAGCGGGAGCCATACGTTGCAGAGAAAAGCAAAGCAAGGGCTAGTCGGTTGACAGGGCGTACGGCGAGTTAGCAAACTGAATAAGACGGAGAAGGAGAAACCGTAAGTAGCAGCAATTTGGCTGACACGAGCAACGCGCGGGAAAGCCTGACTGAAGGAAGTTCACCGATTGAAAGCCTGAAGCAGCAGGAGCAGTACACTGCAAAAAAAGGCAAGCAGGGGCTAATCGGCGGATAGGACGCACGCTGGGTCAGCAAACCAAAGAAGATGGTGAAAGGGAGCCGCACCAAATGTGAAAGCCACCCGGTAAAACCCAAGAAAACTAATGGGTCACCGGAGCGCGAGAGAGGAAAAGTGAAACCTGTGAAGAAATGTATACATTCGCAAACAGTACTAAGAAGGGGTCTGTGACCCAATGTTTAACAGCAGAAGTTAACGTAAATGTGAACAGTATTGGACACGGGGCAGCAGCTCAATACTTGAAAGGAAGTGTTGAAACTGAGATGAACTTTGTTAAGAAAGGGTCAGTGATCCAGCATTAGATAAACGTTTTTTCATGGATAAAAGAAAGTATAATTGGAGTCAAAAGGATGGGCTGATGCAGTCTGCCACCTTACAGGACAGGCAGACAAAACAGTAGAAGCCTGGTGAGAAGGAGGGACCTTCCAAAGCCTAGTGCATTGCCACAGAGAAACGCCAGGAAGTCCTTAAGCATGTTTGGTATAACTTACACTTCCAGCCCCAGATGAGGATGAACAGCACGACTTCCCCGGATCTTGTGACACGCATGAAACTGGATAGTTCTCTATTTTCAAAACTACAGAGCAATCCATTGACCGGGAGTGACAGGATCCTCCCCAAGGGGACTGAAGCTAGATTAGGTAACACTGTCCATGTTGACAGCTTGATGCCCAATCTGACGGGCAGATCTTCAACGGCTGCTAAAAACATGGCTCCAAAGGATGCGACAGATAGGAAAGTGGATGCCACCCAGAAGAGAGGTATCTCAGGAGTAAATATGTCACTCAGGAAAGAACGACTCCGAGTCACTTTATAAAACAATGCTGTTTAGAAGCATTGCTGAATCTGGAACAGAAGATGCTGCTTCTCTCAGATACCTCCATGAAAGCCATTGTGGTGGCAGGAAACACGAAATAAACCATTGTGACAGCAAGGTGTCACATAGATGTTTGGGAAAAAAGATAATAATAATAATAATAATAATAATAATAATAATAATAAAAGATGTTTGACTGTGCTGGAGCTCTCATTTCAGGGACTAAAATGATGCTTGGAAATTATTTGAGAACAGGCATTACGCAGGTCTCCAATCTAGGCTATAAGTGAGGATGTTATTTTATCACTATCCTAAAAAAGTTCTAATTTTAGTTGCCATTACATCCCTAAGATGCAAGGGGGCCTGGGTGCCTTGGTTTATAGGGAAGCCTTACTTAGCAAACTGCCAGATATGATATGATATGATATAGCATTTGCAACACACCTATACACAAGTGTTTTAAGGCTCGACGAGGCAAGGAAGGGGGAACAGAAGGAGGACAGAGACAATGATCATACTAGGCCAAGTGACATTGAGATCGCGCAAGTGCAGGAGAGATGGAGGGAGGGGAAAAGTGCCAGGGGAAAGGGGAGGGGGCAGTGCGGTACATGGGATCAAAACAATAACAAGAAGTCCGGCCAGCAGGTGCAAGTGCAGACAGCAGGTATCCAAAAGTGCAGCTAGGGTGACTGTAGGGTTACAGATACAGACCCAAGTGTAAAGGCTGCCGGGAGGCAGTGCGGGTGTGACACTGGGCTTCCAGTGGCCTGGGCCCGAATCAGAGGCTAGCCAGATGACCAGTGCAGTATAAGACAGGAAATCAGCAGGGGAGAGCAAGAGGTAAAGCAGAAGCAAAGAGGAAGCTCTTGAGGAGCTTCCGGAACCGGAGATGGTTCTCCTCAGGTTTCAGAGAGTCAGGGAGGCTGTTGTAGAGGGAGGCCCCAGACGAAGAAAGAGATCTACCACCATCTCGTTGCTTGGAGAAGCGACTGACCCTGAGGGAGTTGGAGGTGGAGGAGCGAAGAGCTTGAGTAGGAAGGTATTTACAAAGAGAGAGTTGGAGGTATTGAGGAGCCAGGCCCCAGAAGGCCTTGTGGACAATGCGGAGGGTCTTGAACTTAATCCCTGCAGCCACTGGGAGCCAATGCAGAAATTTCAGTGCTGGAGATATACGATCCCTGGCCTTGAGGCAATGACAAGTCCGCAGTCCTGTTCTGGATGAGTTGCAGAGGGCGGAGAGTAGAAGCCAGCATATTTAGAAAGCTGCTGTTGCAGTAGTCCAGCCTACAGAGAACCAAAGCTCTAGAGACAGTGAGCGTCTGGGGGAAGGAGAGGAAAGGAAGAATACCTCTGAGGAGGTGCAGTTGGTAGTTTGACTTCTTAGAGATGACAGAGATGTGAGGAGAAAAGAAGAGTGAAGAGTCGAAGATGACCCTGAGGTTCTTAGCCTCACAGGTGGGAGCAGGAAGAGGGCCAAGGGAGGCCGGCCAGAGAGTGACCAGATGGAGGGTCCAGGTGTGCCATTGAGGAGAATCTTCATTTTACATGAAATGCAGAGATCGTTGGCGGCACACCACTCCTGGAGAGCAGACAGACATCCAGATATTAGAGAAGGAGAAGATGTGGCAGAGGGGTGCCTGAAAACGAGTTGAGTATCATCCGCATAGCACTGCAAGTTGGAGCAGAGAGCGGCAATGCGGTGGGCGAGAGGTGCCAGGAATTGGTTGAACAGTCAGGGAGAGAGGTTAGACCCCTGGGGAACACCACAGGTATAGAGTGAGATAGAGGAAAGGAAGGACCCAAGTAGGACCTGTGAGGGTCGATCAGAGAGGAACAAGGTCAGCCAGGCCAGGGCCTGATCAGTGAACCCCAGGTTATCACTGAGACAATTGAGCAGGATGGCATGGTTGACCGTGTCAAAGGCAAAAGAGAGATCGAGTAAGATCAGGACTGAGGGGAGATTAGAATCAAGGTTAGAGGGCAGGTCTTCATGGATGTTCAGGAGAGCAGTTTCCGTGCTTCTGGTTGCTCTGAATGCCATGGAGACAACCAACAGATTCAGTGTGAAGATTAAGCTGGCAGATGACCAGCTTTTCCTGCTGTTTGCCGAGGAAAAGAGTGATGGAGATCTGGTGATAGTTAGCCTGGCAGGAGGGGCCTACTAAGAGCTTTTTGAGAAAAGGGTACACAATAGAGTGCTTCAGGGAGAAGGGAAGGCTACATTGGCAGTCCAGATGCCATTGTTTTCGACCAAAGACCCTTCCATCTCGATCTGGAGGTTGTCCTTCAGGTGCTTGAAGAGAGAAGGAGGATAACAGGTTTGAGGCGGATCTTATGTACAATAAAGATTCTATGATGACCAACCTTGACAGGACAAGGTTGGTAAGGAAAATAATGTGTTGGTGACCTTTGGAGAAGTAAGGTAGGGTATCAAGCCTTCAGTGCTGTCCCAAACAAATGGATCGGATGGGCAATCATACAATCCTATGAAATGGCAGTGCTTCCTCTCCTTTCAATTGTCTATGGTTCATTGACACATACTATGCAGGCTTCCCGTGGTGGAGGCTTTTGGAGTTCCAGTTATAGATATTTGTAGAGCGACTACTTGGGCCTATTCCTCCACTTCACTTCACTTCTCTGTGAGAATGGAGAGAGATACGTTGGTGGGGTATATTGCATGAGGGTCAGGTAAGATTCAGTAAGTAACAACTGTACTAGTTTGATTTACATTAAAGAGGGGGGGTGCATTTTGAGACCCGTAATGTGCATGATTCTTTCACCGATCTGTGCTGCCCTTTCAGTGACTTTGGTGTCTCCTCGTCAGTGGGGACTGCAACAAGAGTACATTTATCAAGATGTAATCTTCTTTTCAAATGCGGTAACCCTCTTTTTTGCAGGGTCCCAGTGACATGACTTGACGATTGAATTTGGGGACAGGCCAAATAGTTAAGACACAAGAGAGACAGAGAGAGAAAGGGCAAAAGGGAGAGGAGAGTGGTGAGGGTGAGAATGTGTGTGAGAGAAATAACAAAAATGACAGTTTATTGAACACAGATTACTGCAATGTGTTATCTGAGCTGCACATATTTTATGCATCTTTTGTTTGTATATTATGATGAGCCGCTCTTTCAGGTTTCACTTCCTTTGCACACCTGTGTGTATGTTACTTCGCAGAGCAAAGGTTCTGGTGTACCAATATGATTTAGAGTCAGAATTGTGGTTTCATAAGTTGTCAAATGATAAAAGAGATTCTGCAGGGAGAGCTGTTTGGGTTCTATGCATTTCACTGCAAACATTTCATTGTAATCTTTTTATTACCATTTTATTTTTTACTGATATTTTTGCTGCAAAATGCAGGAGGAGGACATCTTACCCCTTTCTTCTCACCTTTGCCCCATCCCATATTGCCTCACCCAAACACCCACCCATCCCCACCCTCCAGGATTTTGCAGCAATAATTCAGTAGTAGCAGAAACTGCAGTAAAACAAGTCTGCACTGACATTTCTGTGGTAAAGAGATTGGATACCCTTGGTAGAACTCATGATTCTGGGATTCTATAACGCATCTGAGGCACATTCAGAGGAGGTGCTTGATGGCCTTTCAGCCTTTAAGGATTGCCCCAGAGGGAGGATGGGTGCAGTACTTTACTGCACCCTGCCAGTTGTCGACCCAGGTAACTACGAATCCTGTAAAGGCCTAGGTTTACCAATGCAAATCCTTCCAGTGCATCACTGGACACGTTGCCTGGGGTAGTGCTGCAATTCCTGCATTCCTTGATCCGACATGCCTTTCAAAGGGTCTCCACCTTAACTCCTTCAAAGGTCCGATAGCAATATTCAAAAGCCATTCTTCTGCCATGCGATCTACATTGACTGCCTCACTCGGCAGATGTGCTGCCCTGTGCTTCACTTCAAAACATGGGAATCTACCTCCCAAGGAGTGTGCCATCCTAATTTATTATTCCGTTCTACATGGTCGACTTTTTGCAGCTCCCTTGTAATACTGATCTCTGGCCTACATAAGAACTCCCACAGTTCAGCAGTAAGCTTGTAATGTGGCTGTTTTGTTTGGCCACACACAATTTGTAACAGGCCCCGTCCTGCCTCACTGAATGGACATACATTCAGAAGAACTATGTGAATTGTGAGAAACAAGAAGGTGACTCACCCGCTAGTCCCCGGCGGTCTCTCTCTCAGGTGGCCGGAGCACGGCCATCGCCTTTGGATCCAGACCCTGGGGGTGGACCAGTGCGGGAGGATCACCTAGGTGAGGGGTCTTCAGGGAGTAGAACACCTGGCGACAACGAATTTTCATAAGATGAGGAATACGTAGGAGGACACAATCCATTCGAAAGAATATTTAGAAACTCTACCCCACCCCCCGGCCCCCATTCCCTTCACGAACACATTGACACGGACAGCCCGCTCCGGGAGAAAACAGACTCACACCCGACATGACCCGCTACTATGGTCAAGCAAAGTCAGACAATTACCGGTAATCACTCACACCTGACTGCCATTAACCTTCCCCACACGGATAAAAGGCAGAGCACGAGAGCACACTGAGTGAGGCAAAGCACACGAAGGAACAGTACTTTTCCAAAGGCAGGTGAACAAGGGAAGAAAGACGGTAAACCAAGAAGGGGGCGCAAGGAGGGAGATACCCTTGACCTTTCCGGCGAGAAGAACAAGTTACTTACCAACTGGTAACCTTCTTTCGACTGGATGTTCCTCCAACGTAATCCACTTCTTTGACATGTAATGTCCACAGCTGTGCACTTCAGAAACTTTTTCAGCAGAGGGCGTCCTGCATCGATGGCGTCGGGTCGATGTCCCTCGAAGGCCTCCGTCGAGGGCGACGTCAACGGATGTTATAAATAGGACGCACGGCGCTTGTAGCCTCAGTTTATGTTTTTTCCTCCATAATGTGTGACACCAATGTTTGCTGGACTGCACATAGCCTTGCAGAAACATAAGCTGCAATCGCATAGGAAATTCTCCAGAGGGGCAGGCTGGGAGGGCGATGTGGAATACGTTGGAGGAACATCCAATCGAAAGAACGTTACCAGTTGGTGAGTAACTTGTTCTTCGAATGGATTGTGTCCTCCAACGTATTCCACATCTTTGACAGACTCCCAAAACAGTACCAGAAAATGGAGGAGGGAAATAATTTACAGTACCCAATCAGATGGCAGAATAAAAAAACCGCCTTACCAAAAGCCATATCTGGACCATGGATGTTATCCAGGGAGTAATGTTTAACAAAGGTGTGGATAGAAGCCCATGTGGCTGCACCACAAATATTCCTTATAGGAACTCCCCGCTGCAGGGCTGTGGAGGTAGCCACACCTCTAGTAGAATGAGCTTGCAAACCCTTCAGGAGGGTCCTTGCCCGCCAAACGATAACATTCAGTAATGGTGAGTATAATCCACCTGGACAAGGTCTGTACCCCACAAAGAGCTGATCGTCCACTCTGACCCTGGACATCCTAGAAATATAAAAGCTCAGCGCTCTCCTAGGGTCCAACCTATGGAGTTGCTCCTCTTCCTTACCAGGATGAGGAGGAGGATAGAACGGAAGGATGTGCCCACAGTACATCCCGATCCTTGTGGAACACAGTAAAGGGCGGCCTAGATGAAAGTGCCTACAATTCACTCACTCTGCGAGCGGAGGTCACCGCAACCAAGAACACCGTCTTGAAGGACAAGAGTGCAAGGGTTCAAACGGAGCAAATTTCAAAACCAAATTCAGATCCCATACCGGTACCCGGAAAGGAGACAGCGGAAACACATTAGTGAGTCCTTTAAGAAATTGAGAAATCAAAGGAATCTTAAAGTAAGAACATTCTTCAGACGAGCGCTTGAAGATAGACAGCGCCGCCAGGTAACCTTTAATGGTACCCACTTGAAGGACCCTGTGGGTCAAAGAAAGCAAAAAAGACGAAAAGGATCAACATTTTTTCCTCTGCACCAGTCACAAAACTTAAGCCAACGGCAACGGTGCAGGGATTTTGTTGCCAGCAGCCTGTCCAAAAGCAACACCTCCATCACGTCATCCGGGAGGTCCCAATCCTTATACCTCAACCTTTCAGATACCAAGCGTGAAGGTTGAGAGTCCTGACCTCTGGAGGGAGAACCTGACCACCCTCACGTGAGAGCAGATCCTCTCGGTAGGGAAGACGGTGTGGAGGGCAGATGGACATTTCTAGAAGGTCCGGGTACCACGCTCACCTGGCCCAATCCGGAGCAATGAGGATCATGTGGGATCCGAACCTCGGCATCCTCCTTAGCACTTGAGGAATGACGGGGACTGGAGGAAACACGTACAGCAGTGGGAATAACCAATCCTCTACGAATGCGTCTCCTAAGTCTCCTCTCGGAGGAAATTCCCTCAAGCAGAATCCCTTGCACTTCCAGTTGGCACTGGTTGCGAAGAGATCCACTTGTGGGTTTCCCCAAAGGGCGAAGCTCTTGAGAAGGACTTCCTGAGCCAACTCCCACTCGTGAGAGACCGTGCTCTGCCTGCTCAGAGCGTCCGCTCCGCATTTTCCTCTCTTGCCAGACAAACTGCTGAGAGAGAACTTCCCTGCTGGATTGCCCAGAACCAGAGCTGCATTGCCTCTCTGCACAATGGAAGTGACCCTACCCACCCCTTTTTTGTTGAGGTACTGCATGGCCACTGTGTTGTCCATCATTATCAGGACACTCTTCCCCCGTACAGATGGCAGAAAAGCCTTCAGGGCTAGCCTGATGGCCCTCAGCTCTAACAGGTTGATGTGGAGTTTGGACTCCGATGCAGACCAATAACCGCTGGCGGTCAGGTCCTCGGCATGAGCTCCCCATCCTGTGAGTGTCCGTCACTGAAGTCACCTCCGGCCATGGTTGCCAAAACTG
This sequence comes from Ambystoma mexicanum, assembly GCF_040938575.1. NCBI lineage: Eukaryota > Metazoa > Chordata > Amphibia > Caudata > Ambystomatidae > Ambystoma > Ambystoma mexicanum. The sequence continues at coordinate 96,094,986 of NC_090936.1, read as the reverse complement.
CTCCCCCTTCATCAAGTTCCCCTCGTTGGCCAACCACATCAGATCCTGTGAGACCGAGAATGGAATCTGAATGGGATCCGACATCTTGCCTGCGAACTGCGACCACTGCATTTTCAGAACCCATTGCAGAGATCTCATCGCAGTCTGGCCTCTGGCACCAGAAAAAAGCAGGATGCCATGAGGCCGAGCAACCTTAAGAATTTGAAAGCCGGTGAGACTCTGGGCATGTTGAAACTAGTCCACCATCTGCACAATGTGATGAGCCCTGACCGTGGGAGGCGAGCAATTCTCCAAGGACGTGTCCAACACAGCTCCGATGTACTGGAGCTGCAGGGAAGGTGTCCGATGCGACTTCTTGAAATTGAGGGAGAAGCTCAGCCGGTGGAGGGGGCGGCAGGTGACACCGAGGTTATTCAATGTCTGTTCTGGTGAACGCGCACGGATCAGCCAGTCGTCCAGGTAGGGGTAGACATGAATCCCCCCTCTACTGAGATATGCTGCCACCACCACCATCAGCTTGGTGAAGACCCTCGGGCGGAGGTCAATCCGAATGGCAGGACCCAAAATTGAAATTGCGAGTCGCAAGCCGCAAACCTTAGGTACTTTCCGTGCTTGGGATGAATCGGTGCAAGAAAGTAAGCATCCCGTAGGTCCAGAGACACCAACCAATCCTGAAGTTGAAGGGCCTGGAGGACTTGAGAAAAAGTGACCATCTTTAACTTGTCATTCCTGAGAAGTTTGTTCAACCAACGCAAATCCAGGATGGGTCTCAATCCCCTGTATTTCTTTGGAATCAAAAAATATGGGGAATACCAACCCTTGTTCCTCTCTGCCACAGGCACCAGTTCTATGGCGCCTTTCTCCAGCAGAGTTAGGATTTCCTGGACAAGGAGCGGATCCGGAAGCTTCAAAGAGAGATTCCCTGGTGGATTGTCATGAGGCCGCTTTAGGAAGGGAAGGCAGAACCCGTGGGCTATTGTATCCGAAACCCACGCATCTGAAGTAATGGCCCGTCATTCTTCGAGATGCTGAGACAGTCTGCCCCCAACCGGCGAACAATGGGACATGGCCTTATGCTTGTGTAGGAGCGGCTGCGGCAGCACCTGAAGGTAAAGAGGCAGCTTCCTGAGCGGCTTTGGCACATCTATTTCCCCGACCACCGTGGGTACTTTTACACTGACCCCTTTGACTGGCGGCTCCTTTCGTTCTACCAAAGGAGGAGTAGTAACGAAGAGAACCTCCAGGCGGAGGTTAACACAATGCAGCGCTCAAACATTTCACCACAGCTTTCAAGGTCTACAACCTCTCAAGGCTCTCGTCAGCCTTGCTGCCAAACAAATAGGCGCCATCAAAGGGCATATTTAAAAGGGCTTGCACATCCAGAGAAAAACCCGACTTCTGCAACCACGCAAACCTGCGTATATGTCGGTGCTTGCAGCCATGGACCAGCTAACACTGTCGGCCATGTGCAAACCCGACTGCAGGGGTTCACATGGCATCCTTGCCATCCTGCACGAGAGCAAGGAACCCATCCCTTTCTTCCCCTTCTGGAATATGTTCAGCCGCTAGAGAAACACAGTTCCACAGAGTGTGTGAAAACATTGCTAAGGCACAAGTGAAGTTGGCTGATTTCAACGCCATACGCCCCGCAGAAAAAACCTTCCAAGCCCAACCGCCAAAGCGTTTGTCATCCCTATGAGAACGGATGGTAGGGTACGCCGCCTGCCTCGAGGTGGCCATAGCCGCCTGAACCCCCAAACTCTCGGGAGTGGGGTGAGTGGATAAGTAGCTGGGGTCGCTAACAATAGGGTGGTACTTCTTTGTCAACGATTTGTTAACAGCCGGAAGAGAGTACGGTGACTGCCAAGCAGCTGCCACCATTTTCTGTAAAGTGAGATGAAAAGGTAACACTGGGTCAGAGGACGGACCTTGATCTAAAATGTCCGTTAGATCATCTTGTACAAAACCTTCAGGAGGACTGGACCAGCCAGATACTCTGTGACCCTAGCCATGGGCCTCCTGTATGACGACTCAGCATGAGCCCCAGGCTCAGGCCTGCCAAATTCCACTTCCGGAGAAGTGTTCAAACCACTGGCATCGTGAAGAGTTTGCCACAACCCCTCCAAGGGACTGTCTCCAGAAAAGACAGAAGCCACATCAGGCGCAGCAGGGTCCATATCAAAGTCAGACCTTTCCTCCTCCTCATAAATGTCATCCAGAGGGAGGTAAAAGCTCTGCCTCGGGACAGAAGAGGGTCTGGAGTCTACCACAGGCCTCACAGACTTAGATGTAGCCTTTCCTCAGAGGATCCACAGTATCAGGGATCTCCAACAGGAAATTTCGGGCAAAAAGCCCCAAAGGCGTCGAGGGCGCCAAAGGCTTTGACGCCGAGAGCGTTGACAGCTTCGAGAGCACCGATGGCTTTGACGTCGAAAACGGTGCCGACAGCTGGTACGAAGGCAAAGCTTCGACGTCGGTATCCGCAGACAAGACGCCGACAGACTCGACGCCAACCTCGAGCCCATAGCAGGTTTCTGCGACTTCACTGGAGACAAGGACCGAGACCTGGAAGCACGTCTCTTGCGACCATCCTGAGCCTTGTCCGAACGGGATCTCAAAAAGTTCCCGATGAGTCACGTCGAGGACCCGAGCCCGAAGGCATGCGAGCCATGGTACGAGACCGTTCCGTACCACCTTCAACAGAAGGCGCGGACGGAACTGTGCCCTGCGATTGAAAAATCGCCAACACCTGCTCCCTAAAGGCAGCCCATTCCTCCGGAGTCGAGGACTTTGTTGGGCATGCCACTTTCCTCACGGCACCATCCTCCGAGGAGGACGGGGAAGGTGACAGGTGACGGCACTTTCTAGAATGCTGAGACGAGGAAGACGAATGGCAGGAACCACTCCGGGACAGAGATCCCCGGGTCTCCTCCCGACGTGGAGAATTGCCTCTCGAGTCGTTGGTGGACACCCCCTTGGACTTAGATTTTTGGGACCTACTGGGTTTAGAACCCCTACCTACCTGAAGCTTCCCCTTACGCTCCTGCAAGGCCTTAACAGTCTGCGACTGGCATCTGGAACAGTCGTCGGTGTCGTGACTCTCGCCTAAGCACCACAAACAAATGCGGTGCGGGTCGGTGATCAACATTTTAGACTTGCAGTGCCGGCAAGTCTTGAAGCCAGACCGCTGAGTCAGAGGGGTTGAAGAAGAAGACATCTTTACGGTGAAATGCACGAGGCATGCCGAGTTCTCGAAGCAAACACGTTTGTGGAAAAAACAGAACTAAGGCTGCGTCCTATTTATAACATCTGGTGATGTCGCCCTCGACGGAGGCCTTCGAGGGACATCGACCCGATGCCATCAACGCAAGACGCCCTCTGCTGAAAAAGTTTCCGAAGTGCACAGCTGTGGACATAACATGTCAAAGATGTGAAATACGTGGGAGGACACAATCCATTCGAAACTTGCTTTCCAGAACCCTTTAGAGTACAAAGCATAAGGTCAGGAAACCAAACTGAAGAATCCCGCATTGTGTGTTGGAGATACCCAGGGCCCTTCTGCATGGCTGACCAAGTCGGGGAGGATCAGCAGCCACTGTGGTACTGTTCTTGGCTCTAAGATCAAAGCGGTGCCTGAGAGATCAACACAGCCAGTGAGTTGGGGGAAACTGATGCAAGACCGGTCTGTGTTGAAGTCAAGATTGCAAGCAGCAACCTTGTATAAAGAGTGCAAGAATGAAGATTGAAACGCGCGTGATGAAAGACGCGAGGAAAGCTTAATTGCTGATGGATGTTTTGAACATTTAAGGAGGAAAATATAAGACCAGTGACACAGTGGTCCGCCACTACGTGGGTGCTCAATCGAAGGACTCCGTAAGGTATCCAGCCAAGAAGTGGCAGAAACTAAAGTGTTGAGACTCACCGCCAAGGTAACACACCCGTTGGAGGGAGAGCTGAACCAAGGAAGCCTGAACTGTAGCCGAAGAATTCTTCCTCCTATTGTAACCCTCTGCTGTAGACACAAAGCAGAAAGAGGAATCTAGTAGGTGGAAGAGGAGACACACACCCATGACATACCGGCTGTAGAAACAAGACAAAAAAAAGATTACTAACACAATTGGGATTTATTCAGACAATCCCTCCTTCAGCACAGAAAATAACCAACCGCACGATGTGGAGTGTAGGCAGGTTGTTATACGTAGGTGGGCGGGAGGTGTAGCAAGGTCCCCAGTACTATCCCAGTAATTATATGAGGTGTAAAATAACAACCAAGTAAGGGGATAATAGAAGGAACTAATAGAAACAAAAAGGCCAGAAAATGAGAACTCTTCTTACCGGGATTCCAGGAATTCAAGGTTGATGATCCATGTCCATGGAATTCTGGAACGCTACCCTGACGGCACGAGGACGCCTGGAGGAGTCAAGTAGTCTCAAAAGTCCAGAATCCCAAGAAAGCCTATCCCGACGGCACGAGGAAGCCTATTGGGAGTTGGTACACAGAGCAATCGTCTCTAGTCCTTGTGCATCTGGGTTCCTGATGGAGATGAAGTTTTCCAGGACTAGCAGTGATGTTACGTGTAAGAAAGTCCTTTTGCCAAACCAAGTCGGCAACGTGCAGGCAGTAACAAGGAGTGAGACGTCAGACAGGGGCAATCCGTTAGGCAGTCCGATTTGTATAACGTGTGGGCAGCAGACAATGTAAGTCGTGAAGCAGAGACAGTCCGTTAGGCAATCCGAGTTGTTCTAACGTGCGGGAAGCAGACAAGGTATAAGATGTGAAGCAGAGGCAGTCCTTGAGGCAGTCCGAATCAGTTAACGTGTTGGCAACAGGCAAGATATGAGACGTGAGGCAGAAGCAAGCATAGTAGCAGACCGGGCCAAGACAGCTGACCGGGAGCGAAGTAACAGAGGGCGAAGCAAAGCAAACCAGGAAACAGGCTGTAGTGAAAACCTCAGGAGCAGAATGAAATAGCAGTACGTAGAAGTCCAAAACACATCAATCAGAAGCACTGACCAACGCGTATGGGCGGCTTTATCCCGTTATTGTACGCCTCCTTGTCTCACGTGACTTGGAACACGCAGGCTTTCTCCCTGCAGGATGACACGCAGAAAGACGCTTCCACCGTTGCTATGGTAGAAGATACAGCATGAGAATTGGCGCCCGCCTCTGTAGCGAGGAAGACTGGGACAAACCGTACGATGGGGGTGGATTATAGTGGCACATTTGAAAGTCTTCCATCTTTTGATATGAAAAGGAAAACGTAGAAAGTGAGATTACATGTTCCGAGCCGGAATGAGGGAGACCAAATGTGAACTTTGTGCAAAAAGGGTCTGAGCCCGAACGAGGGAGGCCAACTGCGAACATTGTGAGAAAAGGGGCCCGAGCCCGAAGGAGGGAGACCCATGATGAACACTGGAAGTGAGAACTTGTGAATGTGAAATCCTGATGATAAAGGAACTTTGGTGCTTGTTTGTTAAGACAGTCCCTCTGCAACAAGAGACTAATTGGAAAAGAAGCTTTGGCAGAAGTCCCTGATACCTATGCTTTGAACTGTATCCTCGTGGCAGAGAAGCCACAGTGAGTGCGAAGCTCAAACGTGCCACCTTAACCCGTGCTGAAATTGTGTGAAAGGGAAGCCAACTGCTCAACTATCCTGACATATTGTTTCATGAACACTTTTCTTTTTGCATACACTATTGTCACACACCATTTTGTATTTAGAAGGATTGTCAATATGTTTATTAGTGTAGGCCCTTTTATTTTGACAGAGACACGACTAAGACTGCGTTATTATTTGATGGTCCTAGTTTGCTCCCATCCTTAGATTTAGGTTTAGAAAGGCGTACAACCAACCCTTTGAAGTTCAATAAACACTGTTGAAATGTGATCACGTGTGCCTGTCTTCATTGTTTTATACCATGACTTAATTACAGAATGCACCATTACACTACTTTTTCTAAAGGTTGGATAATGATATCTTCACCAACTCCTTTGAGGATTATTTTTTAATCTCCCTCTTGGCAGGGATCCATATTTTGAAGGTAGTTCCGCTCACCCTCAAACATTCTTAGCTGCTTAAGTAAACCTGGTTTAGGCACATCCTATCTGACCACTCCACTGCAGGTTCCACAGGAAAGAGTAGACAGTGGTGGACAACATTACGTCCTCCAGATGATTTTTCATTCAGCTCCCATCAGCCCTAGCCAGCATAGTCAAAGATGAGCGATCATGGGCATTGTAAGCCAAAACATCTGGTGGGCCTCCAGTTGCCCACAACTGCATTAGCAGATCGAAGTCTAATGCCAACACTAATTCTAGCTAGCAGCAGTAAGCACTGAAGTTAGGATGATGCCACTGCGGGTGTCAGATAGCAAAGAGTTACTGAACTTATAAAAAAGAACATTAACCCCACATCCACTCTTCCTCATCCCAGTCCATAATACACGAAGGCAAACAGCCTTCCCCCAGCCATTCTCCCAATAATCACTCTTTCTTAAAAAAAAATTAAATGTCCCTCTTTCTCCCCCAATATCAATGGGATATGATATTAAAGGGTGAGGCCTGCCCTCTCGGACGTCATTCATGTGGCAAGTCTACTACGGTTGTCTTGCGCACATCGCAAATGGAGCTCCTGGGGGCCCTGCTGGGCTTCACCCCTGTGGAAGCAACAAGGGATACGTGCCCGGGTAGATCAGTCCCCCCTCACGCTACCACCTCAAGCTGAGCTGATGGGGCCTCAGTATTCCTATCTGTTGCATGCTCACCTACATTTGAGAACGGGAATGTGGGGCATACGGAGCGTAGTAGTCCTCCTCGATCTCCCTTGTTCCCTCAATAGGAGCAGAACAAAGGTAAGTCTTCCTCTCTGGGTCCTGCTTAAACCCTAAAACGATCTCAGGTGTGTCCCAAAGGGAGGGACTCTGCATCCAGGAGATGGGGTGGGGCTAAGGTGCTCCACCTCCACAGCAGCCTGGATTCCTTCCCCCAGCCAATCAGGAATTAATGAGAAGGGGGCCTCAGAGCTGAGAGCAGGCAGCGATGAGCAGGCACCAAAAAGGAAGTGCATAATTAGCATGGCAACCACTATTGTGGCATTGTGGATAGTTGCACGTCAATAGGCTGCCATACTGAAGCAGAGCCAGAAGAGGAAGCACATTATTCTGCCCCCTCTCCTACTGGTAGACAGGGAGGAAGAGGGCTAAGCACCCTCCCCCTCTGCGAAGTTGAAATCCTACATCAGGTAAACCATGTTAGAAGAGAGGGAGCTCAGAGGAAAATCCAGGAGAAAGAACCACGGAAACTCCCTCTCCTCACAATCTGACTCCACAATCCTTAATCCTTCTTATCCTCAGACAGGGATACAGCTGAGGAACACAAGGGCAATTATTTAGACACAACACCAGAGGGACATGTCCTGGATCATGCTGCCCGACACATGGAATTCACTGATGAAGAACCTCCTAATCCTACTGCTAAGCCTAATGTACGCCAGTTCAAAAACGACATTGACAGGGGCGCACCACACGGATGTGCCTTCTGTGAGCTCTGCAACCGAGCACCCGTAACATCTAAATAAACATGTAAAATGCAGGTTCTCGAGGAGTGATTTACACGGCCAGAAGCGGCACAACATGGGGAATCATCAGAACAAAGTTTTGAAAGAAATCGCAGTCATTTGTTAATGTTGGCAGGGGAGGTGTCCACGGACGGAGAGGCCCTCAAGATGGCGGCTCCCGTCGTTGTGGATTGCTGTCCCCTTCCCGCCGACAGTTCGCTGACCACAAATAGAGATAGGGAGCGAGACGTGAATTTCAACGGCTGGCATACTTTCTGAAGAGTGGAGCGACAAGGTTCTGGTGATCATCGAGGCTCTGAGTCCCCAGCCGCAGACCAGCGGACCATTTGGTCCTCCCACATAGCCACTGAGACGAGGAGGTCCCCCGGTGACCAACAAGACGGTGAGCCCAGGGCGCAGAGTAACGTGCTCCGACTAGGAGGCGGGGACGGAGGGGCCCGCTGGCCCATTGAGCGCAAGACATACCCGGGCAGGGCCCCGCGGGAGACGTCCATACGTCGCGTGCGGTCCTGACACCCGGGGGGCCACGGAGGCCGCCGGAGGAGAGGAGAAACGGGCTAACATCGAGAGGAACCTCTGGGGGGAATGGGCTCTTCACGTCTTCGGGAGCTGGGGGTTCTCGGTCCCTGTGAGGCATTAAACGCAGCAGGAGAGGAGAAGCGCTGCAGTCGGGGGGCTCCCACCAGCGGCTTCGCTATTGTTACCCAACAAGTTCTGCAAGTTGTGCTGAGCTGCGTGACTCCCGATTTTAACCGGATCTCTGGGCACCGGAGGCTGGGAATGGAGGGTCGGTGCCTGGATGTGCCTCCGGGATGGGGAGCTCATCATTGGCTCTCACTCCCTGGGAGGCCTTATACACAGCAGGAGAGAAAGGCTGCTGCAGCTTGGAGTCCACCAACAGTCCTCCACTCACACGAGCTGCCCTGCGCGGAGCGACAGGTCAACTTGGTGGACCCACTGGCACTAGAGGCATTGAACCCCTGGGGAAGGGAGCCCACCACGTCACCGGATCTTGCAGCTCTTACCCCTGGGACATGGCGAGCACGGTAGGAAAGGTGGCTAGGGGGCTCTCCATCAACAGCTCCCTTCAATGAGTTGGTTGCGCTAGGGGACACTGTGATCAGAGGGTTCACAGACGCTGGCTACCGGGCAATGACACGGACAGGGAGCAGGCGGAAATCTCAGGGCATCAAAGCCTTCCTGACAGCACACCCATCGGGAGATACTCAAATGCAAACAATTAGGGCGGAGGTTCACCCGGTTCCTAACATGGTGGTCCCGACAGATATGGCGTTTACTAGGGCTGATTTTGAAGAGATGCTGAAGGCCTTCAAACAGGACATCACACAAGAAATAAAACTAGAGATTAAAACCTCCGAAGACTCGCTGGCCTGATCGCTTGCCGACCCATCCTCACATCTTGGTGGGCTTGAGACCAGAGTCAACGAGTTAGAAAACATCACATGTGAACAGTCCCACGACCATGAGACTTTGGTGGAAAGAGTTAGGACCGTTGAGGAGCACCTAGAAGATGTTTGGGCTAAGGAGGCTGATCTTGAAAATAGATCTCGAAGAAACAATGTGCGCCTCCGGAGAGATCCCACGACAGGTGCCGGACCAAGATCTTCCGGATTATGTAAGTGACTTATTTAGGTCTCTGCTGGGCTCCTCCGCCCCAGAGTCATTGCCCCTGGATAGGACCCACCGGGTGTACTCAACCACCCAGCAAAGGAGAAACCTGCTTCCAGATGTCTTGATCAGAGTACATTTCTAACACCAGAAAGAGGGGATCATGGCGGCAGCCAGGAAGGCGGAGCCAATACAATTCCGTGGAGCGACATTAAAATTGTTTCAGGACCTCTCCGCATTTACTTTGTCGAGCTGGAGACGTCTGCAGAAAGTAACGTCTTGGCTTCAAGCACAAAACGTTTGCTACCGTTGGGGATTTCCATGCTCCCTGATCTTTGATTTTCACAACCAGCGTTAGTGTAATACCCTCAGAGAGCGAAGTGAAGGATCTGATGGCTGGAGGAAGCACAGACATCTCCTGGGAGCCTCCAAGGCACGAAACACTACAACCTGATTTGGCCTTTACCCCAAAAGACAAACAAAGGAAACCTAGGGGCTGGCAACGGGTGGGCAGACCCCCACATCAAGAGATGGAAACTGTGGCAAGTGGGATGGCCCAGCAGGTAGTGGCAGCTCCTGACTTACTGGTGGAAGGTGAGGCTCATGAAGTGGACTGAACGCTCCAACATGTCTTACTGCCTCTAGAAGTTCAGCAAAGCCATCCATCGGGAACTCGGGGGGGCCATAATAAATTCACGGAAGGGGGGGGGGGGTTTATGACTCGAACTCTTGAGAGAAACGCAGATCCACACTCGCCGGGACATTGGAGGCATGAACTATGGGAGAGAGCTGCATGGTCCAACTCTGAGTTCTGGTGCAGCCTCACACTCGCTTTCACCTGGCCCTGTCCATGGTCTTCGTGCTCCATCAATCTGGTGGAGCTGGATGGAGAGAAGCGACAATATCCCTTTGGGGGCGAACGCCTGCTCCCGCTCTGGAACCTAGAAGAAGATCCCTGTGATGCACACTTGGTCCGAGCTGTGGTCTAAGTAGACCATATCCTCAATATAGGATGTACGGGCGCCCAAAGAGGATTACGCCCGGATTGTTGAAGGTTAATTGATGTTGGTTAATCTTTGGAGGTCGTTGCGAACCTCCATAGTGCTGAATTTCCTTTTTTTAATTTTTGCTCTTAAGTTTTTCTCCTTGGTATTGTTGATGAGTACACATATTTTTTATTATACCTACTTTGTTCCTTTCCCTTTCTCGCCATTTAACTGTTGTGTACTGCGCACTGACTCGCCCAAACTTAACCTGAACCCATTGGGCAGGTTTTTTGCTTTTACTCACCATGGACCAATCATGGCTCATTTTGAAACGGCTCGTTTGACGGACGGCATTACCCTCGCTTTCTTTAGTTGGGTTTATTCAAGGCGAAAACCTGAGCGACCCTAACATGGCAGCCCCAAATTTTAAATGCATTTCCCTTCATGTGCAAGGCCTAAATTCCCCTCCCCCTCTAAAACGTAAAGCATTGTTTCATAGACTGGGGTCTCCAGACAAATCATTTTTATTCCTCCAGGAGACCCACTTGCGACCGCAGGATGAATTCCGCCTTAGCGACAGGCTCTACCACACCAAATTCTTTGCTTCAAGTGGATTGAAAAAATGAGGGGTTGCCATCCTGGTGCGCAAGGGTATTGCCCTTAGGACCCTGGGGGTGGTCCGGGATGTAGAGGGAAGGTTTCTTTTAGTGAATGCTATGCTAAATGGACGTAAAATCACCCTAGTTAATATATATGCCCCAAACACTAGGCAAGACTTGTTTTTTTACAAAACTGTCTAAAGCTCTATTCGAACAGGTAGAGGGAGAGGTGATTTTATGCGGGGACTTCAATGCAGTGATTAACCCACTAGTTAATAAGACCCTGGCACCAACACTAAATGACAGGAACAACTTTAGGGCTCTCAGCGCATTGTTAAAGGACCACTCGTTAATTGAAGTGTGGAGGTATTGCCACCCAGAAGAAAGACACTACACATACTTCTCAGCGCTCCACGGGGGATTCTCAAGGCTGGATATGTTCTTTATCTCAGATTCGCTCATTCAGAGGTGCTGGATGTAGATATACTCCCCGAGGCGCTTTCAGACCATTCCCCTGTATTACTGACAATGGCCTCTCTCCAAGCCACTCCTCCTATGAGACTCCCCTGGAGACTAAATGACTTCTTATTAGATGACCCAATGATCCGCGCCCATATAAAAGCAGCTATGGAGCTATATTGCAGGGAGAATGACACCGCAGACGTTAGTTGGGGTACAATTTGGGATGCGAGCAAAGTGGTGCTCAGAGGGTACTTTATTGAGCAGGCTGCACAGCGGGGGAGGGCTAGGAGGCTACTGCAGGAACACCTAGAGAGCGAAGCCCTTAGAGGAGGCGCATAGGAGGAAACCCTCACAGCGAGCGTTGCGAGACCTTCGGATGGCTATGGGAAGAGCGGCCTACTGCATAATGCGTACTAAACAATTTTATTACACAAAGGGAAACAAGGCTAATACATGATTAGCTGCCAAGTTGGGGAAACAAGCAACACAGAATAGGATTGACTTCCTGCGGGACGGGACAGGCAAAGGCACTTTCTCAGAAAACGGTAAATGCCGGATTATTGAAGAATTTTTTAAAGCACAAGCAGCCCCGCACCGGGGAGACCCACAAGTTGCCAGTGACTTTATAGCCACAGTAGTTCTCCCACAAACATTAAATTAGCCTCTAGAAGACCCAATATCTCCAGAAGAAGTTGAATCAGCTATTAAATCACTCCCTCTTGGCAAAGCCCTGGGCCCTGACGGGTTCACAAATAAGTTCTAGAAGACCTTCTGCAAGGAGCTCAACCCCACCTTACAAAACTGTTTAACGTTTTATGGGAAACAGGCTCGGTTACGCAGTCCATGGCAGAATCGAACACAACCCTAATTCTTAAACCGGGGAAGGATCCAGCAGAGTGTTCATCCTACCGGCCTATAGCCCTTCTTAACACTGATGCAAAGTTATTTAGCAGGATCATAGTGCGACGGCTGGGAGAGGTCCTACCCCTGATCATAGATAGAGATCAGACAGGCTTTATTCAAGGTAGATCCGCCCATGACAACATTCGCAGGGCAGTAGACCTAATAGCCCTCGCTCCCTTGACCCCAGGCCCCCTCTCGTTGCTATCTTTAGACGCCTATAGGGCATTCGAATACCGGTCAAGTGGCACAGCGAGTAGAGCGCTCGCTTTGACATGTGTGCAGAGCCTGCTGATGCAGGTTTGAATCCCGGCAGGGCCAAATTCAGCCTTTCATCCTTCTGAGGCCGATAAATGAGCACCACACACCGTGAGTAAAAATAAGCAACACTCAGATACCTGAGGGTTCGTAGCACTATATAAATGCCAAATTATTATTATTATGTCATGGGACTATATGCAATTAGTACTAAAATGGTTTGGGGTTGGCCCAAAATTCTCCAGATTGGTCTTGTCGAATTTCCAGATCCCTTCCACCCGAATATGCATAAACCCGCAATGGACGCCCCGGATATTCCTTGGTAAGGGGACCAGACAACCCCCTATCTGCACTGGTTTGTGCGATAGCGATGGAACCCTTAGCCCAACATATTTGTTTCTACCCGGAAATCCAGGGGTTCGAGGTGGAAGAGCAGTGCCATAAAGTTGCGCTATACGCAGACAATGTGCTCTGCTTCCTGAAGGAGGCTCAGACTTCGGTTCCACCACTTATGGATCTGCTAGACCAATTCGCACAGATCTCGGGATTCACAAGAAACATGGCAAAATCAACAGGCCTAAACTTGTCCGAGTCCCCAGATACATTAGATGCCTTGCAGGAAACGTATTGCCTTAGTTGGAAGAACTCCAAGATTACATACCTCGGAGTGCCCCTGACTCCCACCTATCCAGACATGTTAAAGCCAACATCCCATCCCTAATAAAAGAGTCTAAAGAATCCCTACAAAAGTGGGCACTGCAGGAGATTTCATGGCTGGGGCGCATAAGCACAGTTAAAATGACCTTACTCCCGCGGCTTCTCTATACATTTCAGGATCTCCCTGTTATGATTCCTGAGCGAAATGTATTGGATCTACAGAGATAGATAAGCCGCTTTATTTGGCAGTGGAAAACACCTAGAATCCAGCGTAAAATTCTCACTCGGAGCAGGCAATTGGGAGGTCTGGGACTCCCCTCCATCTCCCGATACTACCGAGCGGCTCAAATCGCCCCCATCCTGGGTTGGAGCAATACAATTGACCCCACCAAATGGCAGGATATTGAACAGTCTTTCTCTTGGGTCCCCCTCTCTCACCTTCCTTTTCTCCCGCGCGAGGCGCATGCTTCTCAGAAATCCCTCCTCCCGACTTCGGGGTCCACTCTTCGTTGCTGGGATAGATATTGCGCAACTTGGGGACTCCCCTCGGGATTTGGTCCCCTTTCCCCGGTCACACAGAACCCGTCCTTTACTCCGGGGCTTCACCTCAACTCATATAAACTCTGGACAAGGGAAGGTCCCTTGAGACTGCAAGAGCTCTGCGCAGACAGCGTCCCGCTGACCTTTGCCCAATGCAAGGAGAAGTTTAACCTCCCTGAGAACAAGAGATTTAGGTATATACAACTCCGGCACTGGGTCACTAACCCGACTGTTAAAAAGGCTGGCACTAGGCCCCTGACAGGCCCTGGAACTAACAATCTGGAAAACGTCTCAGAGGACGAGACACTCACTTACATGTGGGCATGGGAGAGGGAGCTGGGGATTGAGATACCTCTGGAGTCGTGGCAGAGAATCTGGAATAGAGCTCACAGGTCCTCCAGATGTACACCAATTAGGGAGTGCGCACTTAAGATCTGCTATCCAGACTACCCTGATTCGTGCTGGCACGGTTGTGGAGGGAAGGGAGACCTGGGGCACTTGTGGTGGCATTGCCCAATCATCCAATCCTACTGGCAAGAAATCAGGTCTAAGATCAAAGATGTATGTGGAACCCTGCTCCCTATGGACCCTCTGATAATGCTACTAGGAGACGTTCCAGACGAGGGGACCTACCCACAGTCTGGCCCAAGAGCTAACCTGATCACTCAATTACTCATGGCGGCCTGCCTTACGCGAGCCCGATTCTGGAAAGAACTTGTGGTCCCCCACATAGCGTATTGGTGGGTAAAAGCTTGGGAACTTCTTGGAGTGGACAAAATGTCAGCCACGATAGAGGGTCGGACATCTAAATTCTCTCGCATCTGGGGTCCATTCTTGGACCATGTGGCAGAGAGGGAACACATGTTTTTTCAGCCTAGGATGGTCAAGTACCTTCTGCAGCCTTGATGTACCCATTGGACCCGCTAGACTGAAACCTGAGCTGGGGGAGATGCGCCTTTCCAGAGGGTGGGGTCACGGAATGCTACTAGTCCTGTGAGTTTTTTTCGCTCTTCTCTCCCCAACTAAGAGCGCTACCGGTTTATAAGTCGACTTATATTCTTCCTGAATTGTTGATGAAATCAGACTTGTTTGACGAACAACAAAATGTTAAAATGAAATGTTGATGCGTTGTCTAAGAGACTAAGTAAGGTTGCAATGGTAATGATAAATGTAGAATCTTAATCCTGCCCTGAGCATGCTGATGAAATTGGTTTTATCGAATGAGTTGTAGAATTGTCAAATGAATTGCAGAGGCAGTGCGCATGAGATCAATTAATGTAACAACTTGAAATGATTTTCGATGAATTAATGTTTGCTCAATATTTCAATAAAAAGATGTTGACAAAAACAAAACGACATTGACAAAAGGCTTACGCGTTACATCAGATATTCGACAAGATCTGGATAGAGTGGAAGGAGTTAGAAAGAAACTCCATACCAAGATTTATGGGCAAACTATACTGCCTGTGGGTGGGAGTGGGGGCTGACTTGTTCTTGCCAACCTCTCGGAAAGTGTATTCTCTGTTATCTAGCCTGAAGGACCTCTATCTATAGCCTCGGAAGAAGCATCTGTACACAACCCAGTTGACAAAAAGGTTAACAGTGCCCTCGGGAAAACCAGTGCTGGGGCTCACCTGTCCCATCAGACTACTATTTCCTGCCTCCTACACCTCCTAAGCCCTCATGGGCAAATTGCGTGAAGTTTATTTCCGCATGGAAAAAGGAGTATATTGTACAGTTTTATTGGACTCTATTCAGTGGGAGGCTGAATTTCTGTCAGATTTAGCTTTTGATGGAGGAAGGGCTGTTTCACTCACCATGTGCACAGTTGTGCTGGCCAGAAGACCTACATGTCAGGGATTTGCAGTCAGAATCAGCTTAAAGGGCAGTGGCCATTCCTCTTCCTTTTAAAGGGTAGAATTATTCGGTGAGAAACTGGTTGAGAAGGTACACCGGGTGCACCAGAAAGAGAAACACTCTGCAAAGATCTGCAGATAGCAAGGCGTCAAAATCGGCAAGATCTAGAATGGGGTGGCCCCAAGTCCAACAGACCACTTTCTCAAGTTTTCGGAATGCCCATATTAAGGGAAAGCCTACACCCATCCATCACAAGGTCAGAACTTCCCCTTCTTCCAAGAGAGCGCGCGCTCCTGATTGGGCGGGTTCCCCTCCCACAGGGCCAGTGGGAGGAAGACTGATTATTTGTGCCCCCACTGTACCGTTCCACATTTGACACTTGGGTCCGAGGACTCCATCAGAAGGGGATATGCCACTGAATTCCCCTGTCTGCTCCTCGAGTCAGGGACACGGAACAGTCCATGGCCAGCAGATCGGGCAAGGAGGGAGGCTATGAGACATGAGATCTGCATTTTGCTCCAGAAGAGGGTGATTACCTTAGTGTCACGAGTCAAGAGAGGCAGAGGGACCTAGTCTATGCTGTTTCTGGTCCCTAAGGCATCTGGGGGTTTCCACTTAGTAAATCTTAACATGCCCCATTATACCTAATGCGGATCCGAATGGCACCTACATCGGACTAAATCATCTCTTTATTAAAAAGGATACCTTAATAGTAATTAAAATGTAACTCCGGCTTTTTTATATAACATAGCAAAACAAAAGGTGATGGCTGGAAGGTTTACAATGAATCTTAACCTCTGGCATTGCTCTGGGCACCCCCCCAAACCATTGTTCTTTAGCCTGCCAAGCCATTGCAGAAAAGGGGAAAGCCCATGTGCAAATCAGGCTTGGTCCCACCCCAAAAGGGGAAGACCAGCCCGAATTGCTATGTCAAATCCTTTCTGCACAAGACCACAACCATCCCCAAACATGTTTCGGCCTGAACGAACCCAAACATGTCTGGGGATGCTTGTGGTCTCGTGCAGAAGGGATGTGATCTGGGGAGGACTGCTCCTTTGGAGGTGGGATGAAGCTTGATTTTCATAGGGTCTTTACCCTTTTGTAATGGCTTGGCAGGCGAAGAATGATGGTCTGGAGGGTTGCATAGAGCAATTCCAGAGGTTAATCTAAACCTTCCAGCCATCACCTCTTTTGTTTTACTTTGTCTTTATAGTACATAGTCAATTTTATTTCAATTTAAATCAAATGTACATAACTTCCATAAATGAACAAGTTACTTACCAACTGTAACATTCTTTCGACTGGATGTACCTCCCACGTATTCCTCATCTTGTAATAATTCGGTATCTCCAGCTTCGCGGCTTCGGAAAAAAAAATTCTCGGCAGAGGGCGCTGTGCTCGAGGTCGTGGCGTCGATTGTCTCTTGACGTACTCCGTACTCTGTCGACGTCACCGACGGTATATATAGCTCGAGCCTCGCCCGTTGCTTCAGTTCTGTTTTTTCGATGAAATATATATAGGAGGAACACCCAGGCGTGCCCCATTACCGAAACATTCTTCGTGAGAGGAAAGTGTAAGAAAACTTAAACTGTACTGTGGGGTAAAATGGGAGGGTCGATGAGGAATACGTTGGAGGAACATCCAGTCGGAAGAACGTTACAGTTGGTAAGTAACTTGTTCTTCGAATGGATTGTGTCCTCCCACGTATTCCTCATCTTGTGATAGGCTACCATAGCAGTATCAATTTTTAGAGGCGGGAGTACTAATTTCAGTTTTCATGGACACAATGCAGAACTGCCTTGGCAAATAAACCCTCATTAGAGGAGGCAGTATCCAAACAATAATGTTTAACAAAAGTATGCATTCTTTTCCAGGTTGCAGCTGCACAAATGTCTGCTGCCGGGACTCCCCTCTTTAGAGCCGCAGAAGTAGCCATTCCCCTTGTAGAATGGGCACGAAGCCCATCTGGCGGTTCTTTTCCCGCTAATCTGCAGCATTCAACTATGGCTAATATGATCCAGCGGGAAATGGTCTGTTTTGTTACAGATTGTCACGACCACAGGCGCCTGGCGAGTTTGGCGGTGATGGAGACTCCGACGCCATTAGACTGTTCCGCCACGTTTTCTCGGAAACGTGATCCGCGGTCTAGTCTTTTCCATCATGGCCGCCGCCTTAGTATATCACTTTTCACTTCTCGCCGGCTCAGTGCGTTGGAACTGTGCTTCCCCGTGTTGCTATAGCGCTCCCAGTTCTACTTCCTTGCGACCTGTTCGCCCCTCTCTGTTCCCTCTCAGTCCCCTTTTTTCCTCCCTTGTTTTCCCGTCTTACCTGCCTTCCTTCGGCTGGTTCCTCCTTGGTACTCCCTGTAAAGGGTCACAGTGGCTTCCTTTCGGGGCAGACCGTATCTGCTCTCCAAAAAGAAGGCTCAAGTACGACACCCTAGATGGAAGAAGCTCAACTATTCGTCTTCTTCAGGTGAGGAGGAGGAAGGTACTTTGAGGGAGCTCTGTTTGTCAAGTGGCGAGGAGGATATTGCTGATCCAGTGGCCATTCCTATATGACCGTCCACAGTTCCTGATAGCTTGCAACACCCAAAGAAAGAGATTATGGCCACGCCACAGCAGTTGCAGGAGTTAGTGGCAGCCGTCCAAAACCTCAATGTTGAGGTCCAGACACTCAAGACCGACAATGCAGCACTGCAGCAGAGAGTGGCTGCTAGAGAACAACAATCTACAGATTTCCCCCCTTACCTTTGCTGTCAGGGAAGTTCGATGGCACAGAGAGAAAGGTAAAGGAATTCCTTGAAGCCTGTAATATTCACTTCACCTTCAGACCCAATGCCTTTTCCACGGATCATGCCAAGGTGGGGTTCATGATCCCCCATTTAACTGGGAATGCCTTGGCCTGGGCTACCCCGTTGGTATCCCAGTCAGATCCAGTCCTACGGGACTATGCCGCCTTCAAAGACCTCCTGAAGCAAATCTTCCTAAGGACCGAGTGTGCCTATATTGCCAGTGAAGACTTGCTGGATGTGCGGCAAGGTACCTCCGACCTGCTTTCCTACATATCCACATTTAAGAAATTGGCTACGGAAGCCGGTTGGCAAGAACAAGCGCAGTACACAATCTTGCGCAGGGGTTTGGGGGAGGAATTAAAGGACGAGTTAGCCAGGATTCCTCGGCCGGACGCTTTCTCTGATCTACTAGCAGCTGTATTACGGATTGATTTCCGTTTAACCGAGAGAAGAAATGAAAGGAAGAAAAGCCGTACCACAACCCCACTCCAGGAATCTCACACTTCTGCCTCCTCACCTGCAACCCGGACTGCCCGAGATGAACCCATGCAAATCGGCACCACCAGGTCCCCCTTAACCGCTGAAGAAAAGAAGAAGAGACGGGCTGAAAACCGATGTCTGCATTGTGGTTCAGCTGCCCACCTGTTGAGGGATTGCCCTGATGTGCCCTCCAGAAGGTCGGGAAACAAACGCTCTCGGTAGCTTGTGGGACAGACTACCGAGGGGCGCTTCCTTGTTCCTACACTACACTCTCAGTCACCTCCGAGTTTCCTTCTGAAGATCTGTGCCTAATGGTTGTAGGAGTCAAATTCTGTTTCAGAGACAAAGTGGTAGACACTCAAGCCTTACTTGATTGTGGCGCGGCAGGTAATTTTCTGGACACCTTATGGGCCGATAAGGTGGATCTACTTAGAATCGCTAACAAAGAGGATCAAAAGGTCGAAGGGGTGGATGGAACACCCCTATGCTCCGGGCTTATCACCCATACCACGGAAGCAGTACAAGTGTCGATACAACAACACAAGGAGGAGATCCTGTTTGATATAATTCGTGCTGCACATTTTCCTGTCATCTTGGGTATCGGTTGGCTTCGGAAGCACAATCCAAAAGTGGATTGGACTAACAATCTGTTGAGTTTTCATTCCAAATATTTCCAGAAGGAATGTCTACCAGAACCCCAGCACGAAACCGGTAAGACGTTAAGTGCCACGGAGCAGAGCTCTATTCATTGCATTCCGAATTGTTTCTTGAACTTTTTGGAAGTATTCCAGGAACAGGTCCCCCTTGAACTCCCACCACATAGACCAGAAGATTGTGGTATTGACCTAGTTCCCCAGGCCTTGGTTCCTTTTGGAAGGATGTATCCTCTCTCACTATCTGAAAAGGCTGTACTCAGGCGCTACCTCGACGATAATCTTGCTAACGGACTTATCCGCTCTTCCAAGTCACCTGCCGCACCCTCATTGTTCTTCATACCCAAGCGAGATAGCAAGGAGTTGAGACCGTGCATCGACTATCGGGGTCTAAACAAAGTTACCATCAAGGATCGGTACCCCATGCCCATAATTTCCGAGATCCTGGAAGCTGTTCAGGGCTCGGTAATATTTACCAAGCTCGATCTCCGCAATGCCTACCATTTACTCCGGATAAGGACGGGAGACGAATGGAAAACTCCCTTTCGCACTCCCTACGGCCTGTATGAATACCAAGTTATGCCGTTTGGCCTGGTGAACGCGCCTTCGATCTTCCAAAGATTCATGGATCATTTGTTTTCAGATCTGTTGAGTCAGAATACTGTGGTCTACTTAGATGACATCCTGGTCTACTCCCGCAAGCAGGAGGAACATGTTTCCCAAGTTGAAGAGGTACTACGTAGACTACAACAACACTGTCTTCTTGTTAAGCCGGAGAAATGTATTTTTTCCCAGTCTTCTTTGTCCTACCTGGGATTTATCATCTCTGAACAGGGGATTACCATGGATCCCAAAAAAGTTGAAGGCATCTTAGGTTGGCCATCACCCACCTCTGTCAAGGAGATCCAACGGTTTTTGGGACTGGCAAACTTTTACAGGAAGTTCATTCCAGAGTTTTCTCAACTAACCCTCCCCATCACCTCCTTATTGAAAAAAACTTCCGAACCCTTTGTTTGGTCAAGTGCCGCAGAGAACAGTTTTCTTTGCCTGAAAGAACGTTTCTGTTCAGCACCCATTCTTAAGCAGCCTGATCAACTGAAGCCGTTCATCCTGGAGACTGATGCCTCAGCAGCAGCCGTAGGAGCCGTTCTTCTCCAATCAGACCAAGGCCACGAACACCCGGTGGCTTATTATTCGAAGACTTTAACCACAAGCCAACGGAATTATTCAGTCATCGAGAGGGAGCTCCTGGCCATGAGGTTGGCTTGCCTCGAGTGGAGACATCTGCTTCAAGGAAGACTTCACCCCTTTCAGATACGCACCAACCATAAGAACCTACAAGTCCTCAAACAGCAGGAATGCTTCAACACCAGACAAGCCAGATGGGCACACTTCTTTGCCCAGTTCCATTTCTCCATTACCTACATACCGGGTACCCAGAACCAGATTGCGGACGCCTTGTCCCACAGGGATGACTCGAGCCCTACCTACAGAAGGGAGTTGATGTTCCTGCATATGCGTATAATCTCAACTGTGACCTCCTTTATGCAGGAGGTAAGAGAAGCCTCCCAGGATGTGTCTTCTTTGGACACAAAGAGGCTGCCAGTCTGTGTTAAGGACAGACTATATTTCGTACACGGGAGGTTGTTTCTGCCTACTCGGAAACATCGCCAACAGGTTCTCTGGTGGTGTCACGATTCCAAGACTGCTGGACATCGGGGAATAAAGGGTACGCTGGAACTGCTCAAACATTCTTTTTATTGGCCAAACATAAAGGCCGATACACAGAGATATGTACAGTCGTGTCTAGTGTGTCAACAGAACAAGTACTCCATCCAAAGACCTTTGGGGTTATTACAGCAAGACCCCATTCCAGCAGGGCCTTGGAAGTCCATCTCCACCGATTTTATTGTTGAACTACCAAACTCTCAGGGTTGCACTTGCATCATGGTTACTGTGGACTCCTACTCCAAGCTTGCTCATTTTTCTCCACTGTCCGGGTTACCGGCGGCTTCCCAGATGGCAGAAGTGTTTCTCAAAGATATCTTCCATTTGCACGGATTACCCCAGAAGATCGTGTCCGATCGAGGAACCCAGTACACCTCTAGATTTTGGGCGGCCTTGTGTAAATTCTTGGGCATGGAAAGAGCCCTTTCATCGGGTTACCACCCCCAAACAAACAGCCAGACCGAAAGACTCAATGGGACGCTGGAACAGTATAGGAGATGCTTTACTAATCAGCAACAAGACAACTGGGTGGCTTTACTTCCTACAGCTGAGTTTGCCTACAATAATGTGGTACATTCCGCTACTGGCATCAGCCCTTTTTTTTGTACTTACGGATTCCATCCCCAGTCCTTTCTACTTACATCCTGGAACGAGACTAATGTTCCGTCTTTGGAGACCACCCTCAACCGGCTCAAAGAAGCTCATGACACGGCGGAAAAGAGTCTAAGGGAAACCAGTCGACGGAATAAGGAGCAGGCCGATAGACATCGGAGACAAGTACCCACTTGGGAGAAGGGCACAAGGGTTATGTTGTCTACCAAATTTTTGCCCCGCTGGGTCCGTACATCCAAACTCTCTCCACGATTCATCGGACCTTATGAGATTGAGTCCAAGATCAATCCAGTAGCCTACCGTTTAAGACTACCTAAGACCCTTAAACGAATTCATCCGGTATTCCATTCCTCACTCCTAAGGCCTTTTGTACCTGATGCTAGGAAACAGGTAACACCGAAGTTGATGATCCTACCCACTTCTACCTCTGAAGAATACGAGGTCTCCCAGATTCGAGACTCTCGGTATCATCAAGGGCGCCTTGAGTATCTCGTACACTGGAAGGGCTACCCCTCTTCCGAGGATACTTGGGAACTGGTTACACAAATACATGCCCCCCGTTTGCTATCCCGGTATCACAGTCTTCACCCGGGCAAACCGGGAGGAAGAGCTCTTCGAGGGGGGCATACTGTCACGACCACAGGCGCCTGGCGAGTTTGGCGGCGATGGAGACTCCGACGCCATTAGACTGTTCCGCCACGTTTTCTCGGAAACGTGATCCGCGGTCTAGTCTTTTCCATCGTGGCTGCCGCCTTAGTATATCACTATTCACTTCTCACCGGCTCAGCACGTTGCAACTGTGCTTGCCCGTGTTGCTATAGCGCTCCCAGTTCTACTTTCTTGCGACCTGTTCGCCCCTCTCTGTTCCCTCTCAGTCCCCCTTTTTCCTCCCTTGTTTTCCCGTCTTACCTGCCTTCCTTCGGCTGGTTCCTCCTTGGTACTCCCTGTGTTTTTCGCTCCTTCCGCATCGGTTCCGGTGCTGTTCGCCTTCACTTCTATTGTATCCTCCTCCGGAATTCTGCTATACTCCCGACTTGGACCTCCTATCGGACAATCTTCCACTGTCCAGTTCATCGACATCGAGGGTTTTTGTGCCTTGTGGCTTTTTCCCCTCATACTATTGGCTGTCGCGGAGAGAGGGCCACCATGATTTTCCCTGTAAAGGGTCACGGTGGCTTCCTTTCGCGGAAGACCGTATCTGCTCTCCAAAAAGAAGCCTCAAGTACGACACCCTAGACGGAAGAAGCTCAACTATTCGTCTTCTTCAGGTGAGGAGGAGGAAGGTACTTGTCAAGTGGCGAGGAGGATATTGCTGACCCAGTGGCCATTCCTATAGGACCGTCCACAGTTCCTGATACAGATAAGCCTAATTTATGACCAGTATAACCCACAAATGGTTGGTCATCTTGTCTCAATTTAGCCATCCTTGAGATGTAAAAACTAAGAGACCTCTTGTGATCTAATCTGTGTAATCTCTCCTCTTCTTTGCCCAGATGAGGAGGAGGATAAAAGGTTGGTAGTACTATTTTTTGTGACAAATGGAAGTCCCAGACTACTTTTGGCAAGAACGAAGGTTTAACTTTAAGGACTACCTTATCCTTCTAAAAATAGTATATGGTGGTTTGCATGAGAGAGCCTAAAGTTCGCTAACCCTGCGGGCTGATGATAGGGCCACAAGGAGGACAGTTTTTAGAGTCAAAAGACTCAATGGACATGAGTGCAGAGACTCAAAAGGTATGCAAGTCAAGAATTTTAATACTAAATTTAAGTCCCAAGTTGGTACAGGAAAAGGTACTGGAGGGTATACATTAGTAAGCCCTTTTAAGAATTGAATTATTAACAGTATTTTGAAATATGAATCCTCTTCCGAGGAGCGCTTGAAAATGGACAGCGCAGCAAGGTATCCTTTGATGGAGCCCCAGATTAGCTAGATGTAGTAGAAAAGAAAGCACCATTGGGGTGCCACAATGAAAAGGGTCCACATCCTTGTCTTTGCACCAGTTACTAAACCTGTTCCAGCGACATCGATACAAAGATTTTGTTGCTGGTCTTCTGGCCGAAAGCAAGATTTCCATTACGTCATCCGGAAGATCCCAATCCTTGTATCTCAACCTCTGAGAAACCATGCGTGATGGTTGAGTGTCTTGACCTCTGGATGGAGAACCCAACCTTCCTCTTGCGAGAGAAGATCCTCTCTTTGCGGAAGACGTATTGGAGGGCAGATGGAAATGTCCAGAAGGTCCGGGTACCACCTCCTCCTGGCCCAATCCGGGGCAATTAGGATCATGGTTTTCCTGAACTTTCTCAACCTCCTGATTACTTGAGGAATCACAGGGACTGGGGGAAACGCGTACAGCAGTGGAAACTTCCACTCCACTAGGAATGCGTCTCCCAGAGCTCCTCTTTGAGGAAATTCCCTTGAGCAGTACTGATCGCACTTCCGGTTGATCGCGGTGGCAAACAGATCCACTTGAGGGGTTCCCCAAAGGGCGAAGATCTCCAGAAGCACTTCCTGAGCCAGCTCCCACTCGTGAGAGACCATGCTCTGCCTGCTCAGAGCGTCTGCCGCCGTGTTCGTCTCTCCGGCTAGGTGAATTGCTGATAGAGAGATTCCTTCTCGTATTGCCCAGAACCAGAGCTGCATTGCCTCTCTGCACAGTGGCAGTGACCCTACTCCTCCTCTTTTGTTGAGGTAGTACATGGCCGCCGTGTTGACATTCATTATCGGGACATTCTTTCCCTGTACAGAGGGCAGAAAGGCCTTCAGAGCTAGTCTGATTGCCCTCAGCTCCAACAGGTTGATGTGCAGTTTGGACTCCGATGGAGACCAACGACTGCTGATTGTTAGATCGTTGGTGTGTGCTCCCCACCCCGTGAGTGAGGCGTCCGTCACTACTGTTATCTCCGGCCATGGTTGCCAAAAAGACTCTCCCTTGAGAATGTTGTTGTTGCAAGCCCACCATAGAAGATCCTGAGCAACTGCGCTTGGGACTTGCAGAAGATCCAACATATTCCCTGAGAACTGGGACCACTGAGTGCGGAGTGCCCATTGAAGGGATCTCATTCTCAACCTGGCCTCTGGCACTAAGAAAATGCAGGATGCCATGAGGCCGAGCAACCTGAGAAAATCGAAGGCCAGTAGACGTTGGGCATTCTGAAACTTTGTTACCATCTGCTGGATGTGGAGAGCTCTCACTTCAGGAGGCGAGGCTTTTCCCGATGAAGTGTCCAAGACTGCTCCGATAAACTGGAGCTTCTGGGATGGTATCATGTGGGACTTCTTGAAATTGAGGGAGAAGCCTGAGAACTTGCTCTGATCAACCAGTCGTCCAGGTAGGGATATATGTGAATACCTCCTCTCCTGAGACTTGCTACCATAACCGCCAACAGTTTGGTGAAAACGCTCGGGGCGGAGGTCAACCCGAATGGCAGAACTCGAAACTATAAATGAGAATTGACAATCGCGAACCTCAGGTACTTTCTGTGCTTTGGTTGGATTGGCACATGAAAGTAAGCATCCTGAAGGTCCAATGATACCAACCAATCTTGGAGTTGGAGAGCCTGAAGGATCTGAGAAAGAGTCACCATCTTGAACTTGTCCTTCCTGAGGAACTTGTTCAAGTTTCGTAAATCCAAGATGGGTCTCAGTCCTCCATCCTTTTTTGGGATGAGAAAATATGGGGAGTACCAACCCCTGTTCCTCTCCGCTACAGGTACCAGTTCTATGGCACCTTTCTCTAGCAGGGTTAAAATTTCCTGCAACAGGAGCGGATCTGGAATTTTGGCAGAGTTGGCTCTGGTGGATGATTCTGAGGCCTTTTTAGAAAGGGGAGACGGTAACTTTGGGCTACTGTTTCGAGTGCCCAAGCATCTGAGGTAACGCCCCGCCATTCCTTCAGATGTTGAGAGATCCTGCCTCCCACTGGTGTTTTGTGTAACAAGGTCTCAGAGGGATTTGGAGGCGGTGCAGGAGTGGCTGAGGGTACAGATGCCGCTCCTGAGGCTGATTTTGCACCTCTTCCTCGTGTTCCACGAGGGAAGTTTCTTTTGCCCCTTTGAGAAGACTGTCCTCTTCCTCTACGAAAAGAGGAGTAGTATCGAAAAGAACGACCCCTCCAGGAAGATGAGCCGGAATAGGGTTTTAGAGGCTGGCGCAAAGAGGCGTTTCAAGGTCTGAAGTTTTTCTAGGCTTTCATCAGCCTTCCTGCCAAAGAGCCTCGAGCCATCAAAGGGCATGTTGAGAAGTCTGGCTTGCACGTCTGGTGCAAACCCCGACTTCCTCAATCAGGCAAATCTGCGTAGCACAATGCTTGCAGCCATGGATCTGCTGATACTATCAGCAGTATCCAGTCCAGACTGGAGACATTCCCCAATTGCCTCCTTCCCGTCTTTGACTATAATCAGGAAGCCTTCCCTTTCCTCGCCTTCCGGAATATGATCAGCCGCCGCCTAAAAATACAGTCCAACAGGGTATGGGTAAACCTGGCTAGGGTACAGGTGACATTTGCCGACTTAAGTGCCATACTGCCCGACGTGAAAACTTTACGTGCCCAGGCATCAATTTTTTTATCCTTTCTATCTGGAGGGATAGTTGGATAAGCAGTTTGTTTTGAAATAGATGCTGCCTGAATGACTAAACTCTCTGCAGTCGGATGTTTATTCAAATATTCAGGATCCGTTCCAGCCGGTCTATATTTTCTTGGAAAAGTGCTATCTGCAGCAGCAATAGTTTCTGGCTTCTCCCAGTTTTTCTCCACAGTCCTTTGGAGGGCTCTGTGGAAAGGGAGAACAGGATCTGTCTGAGGTCCCTTGACGATTATATCCGTCATGTCATCTTGTTCAAAAATGGGTGAAGTATTACCCCAACCCATATATTCAACTACCCTGGTCATAAGACCCCTGTACCCAGCATCTGCATGCTCTGCATTATCAGGTTTGGCGAACTCTAATTCTGGGGATGTGTCAACTCCACTGGCAGAATGTAGAGTATCACTCAGGTCTCTCATTCTAGATTCCTGGTCAATAAGTTCCTCAGGAACTTGTCTTGTACCATAAGTAACTCCCAAATGAGTAACCTCGTCTTCTTCTGAAGCAGACTCATCATAGATTGCTGACATAGATTTGAAAAAGTCTGACCTGGGCAAAGGAATGAATCTCCTTTCTTCCTCTTCCATCTGCTTCGAAGGAATTGGCAAATCCTTCGAAGTTGTTGAATGGGTCTTCGAAGTCTTCGAAGATGACTTCGATAATGGAGTCAAGGATGTTTTTGGCTTTGGAGTCGAAATTATCGACGTCGAGGGTGTCGACGAAGTTGTCGAAGTCTTCGACGACTTTTGTTTCTTGTATGGCACTGGAGAAGTGCTCGACTCTCGAAGAGTCTTCGACGGTTTTACGCGACTCGAGGTTTTTTGGATTCCTCAATGCTACCGGTCTTTGCAATGGTAGCCTTGGACTTCCCTTTGTCATCCAATGGAGCGACTTTAGGGGTATGGCTTTTTCGAGGGTCTTTCGAGGTGGTCGGGCCGCATTCTCGAAAACCTCCATCATCTTTTTGCGGAATTCTTCCCACTTACTGGGAGAATCCGATTTAGTTGGACAACAAATTTCTTCAGTCAACTCTGAAGAAGAAGATGATGATGAGGGAAATCTATGTCTCCTCTTCATTTTTTTCGATGATGACGAAGAGTGTCTCGATCTACTCCTAGATCGAGATCTCTTTGAGTGCCTATGGCGATCCGATTCCTTAGAATCAGTCGCTTTCTTGTGTCTTTTTGACGAAACCTTTTTTGAGGCCTCCCTCCCCACCGACAGTTTACCTCTCCTCCCACGAAGAGCTTTTTCGGTCATAGATTGGCGGGACCCGCAGTCGTCGGTTCGGTGACTGGAACCGAGACACCAGAGACAAATACGGTGGGGATCGGTGATCGACATCTTAGATCCACAATCTGCATACTTCTTGAACCCAGTCCTGGGTGTCGAAGGTGTCGAAGATGACAACATTTTCTTCACAGAAAATAGAAGCGTGCCGTTCTCGATAGCGAATCGTTCGGAAAAACAGAACTGAAGCAACGGGCGGGGCTCGAGCTATTTATACCATCGGTGACGTCGACAGAGTACGGAGTATGTCGAGGGACAATCGACGCCACGACCTCGAGCACAGCGTCCTATGCCGAGAATTCTTTTTTCCGAAGCAGCGAAGCTGGAGATAACAAATTATTACAAGATGAGGAATACGTGGGAGGACACAATCCATTCGAAATGCTCTTTTCAAATTGATGTAAGTCAACACTCCCTAGATACAAATACATTATTTGAATATCCTTACCTATGTAATCTGGTCTAAATTCTCAAAACCATGTTGTAAACATGAGGTTGTATTCCAGATATTATAACACCTGTAGGCAAAACATTTGTTAACTATTTTTCTTTAGGGAATGCAATTTCTATGCTGAGAGAGTATTTATACATACAATACGGGTGGATAATTTCCTCTCTGTTGATCTCGCCACTGATCACATACGCCAATCAAGACCGACTCTTAAATTAAAAAATCTTTATAAATTTCCAAAATGGCGTTGCGTAGTGTGAACCGTTCCATCACTAAACGTGAAGCATGTAATGTAGATGAATTCCATTCTTTCCTTTTCTAAAAAGATAATGTTCTAGAACTACACAATTCTCATTCATATATCAAAGTCTTATATATCAGCCTTATGAAGACCAAATGTTCTTCTCAGATAACACAAATAGTGGATTTTTGATGATTTTTTATAGAAACTTCCCTAATATAATATGCTCTTATGCATAATCTTGATGGGCAAAATGGGGGTAATACGTTATAAATGACATACTGTATATAAAGTTAAAAGTTATGAACATAATTATAGAACATTACCTTCTTACAAAAAGAAAGAACGGAATTCTCCACATTTAAAGATAGCAGATCCTCGGTACGTGTTCTCATTTAGTGATGTCACAAGGAATGCTATGTGGCGCCATTTTGAAATGTATAAAGATTGTTTGATGTAAGACCTGGTTTTAATCAGCATCTGTGATCAGTGAAGAGATCAACTGAAAAGGAATTAACCACACCAACGGTATGTAAAAATACTCTCAAACCATAGAAAATTACTTCCCTAATAAATAGTAAAGATATATTTTCCAAAAATTGTTATGTGTGGAATACAACCTTATGTTTACAACAACAATTTGAAAATTTGGGGAAGATTGGATAGGTAAGGGCATTGAAATAATTTGTTTGTAGTTAGTGAGTGTTGAATTGCAACGCTCTGAAGAGAGGGTACTGATTTAGTATCCGATACATCATTTTTATTTTTTTAGGAAGCTTTGAGCAGAATACTGGGTTGAATATTTACAAATAGGAATGAAGGTTGGTGCTTAATTCTGTTCTCTATCTATTAAACATTAATTATGTAAGGTTATTAGGATGTAGCAGTAATAGTTTTATGTGATACTTTTTTTTAGGAAGAAAGTTTTATAAAAACTCCTGAAGAACACAACATGTCCAAAAAGTGTTGAGAATTGTGAACTGGTAGAATTTTCACAGTTAATTATTGCGAACTGTTGTATATGAAGACACAACCTACACATGGAATAATTAACTCTGAATTTTGTACAAATATACTAAACACTGATGTCATTGCAATTTGATTTATTTTATGGAATTTATGTACATTTGATTTAGATTGAAATAAAACTGCCTTATGTTGAATTTTAATTACTATTAAGGTATCTTTTTAAATAAAGGGAAGGTTTAGTCTGATGTAGAGTGCCTTTGGGATCCGCATTGGGTATAATGGGGCATGTTAGGATTTGATCAGAAATGACAGATCTAGCCAGAGGTCTTACCCATGAGCACCATCAATGTAAATACAACATGCAATACTCACGGTAATAGCATTTCTGATGATTGCATCTGCTTAGATTCACATGCTGTGCATATGGTCCGACATCCAGTAGTAACCGTAGAGAATTGCATCTTGTCTTTCAGGGACCGAAAGGGGACGTTGGCATAGGCGTGTCTGTAACACTACCCCTATCGTGACGTGTAGTGTACCCAAAATCCCTCACGCACCGAGGTCCTCCGATTGTATTTTTTCTGCCATGAGGGAGCCCAAGACTATTGTGAGTGAGTACATGAAGAGAGAAAGTAGTAAGACGTCTATGTTCCTTCCAGCCCAAGCGGGGAGGTAGGGAGGGCGCATGTGAATCTAAGCAGATACAATCTTCAGAAATGCTATTACGGTGAGTAATGCATGTCTTCTGATTCTTGTTAATCTGCTTAGAATCACATGCTGTGCATAGACTAGCGAGCAGTACCCGGAGTTGGAGGTGGGTTGTGAGAAGGAACAGTAGAGAAAAGATGTCTGTCTTAATACTGCTTGTCCCACCTGAGAATCAGATCTAGAATGAATGTCTAGGCAATAGTGTTTTGTAAAGGTGTGTACAGAACTCCAGGTTGCCGCTTTGCAAATGGACTCAAGGGCATGAATGCTATGGAAGCCCCTGTGCCCCGAGTAGAGTGTGCTCTAGGCTTGAAGGGCAGTTCTCTCTTAGCAAGAGTGTAACACAGTGCGATGCATTTGACAATCCACCTTGAGATAGCTGATTTAGAGACAGGATCTCCTTCTCTACCAGCTGCCACTGAAACGAAAAACTGGTTTGTCTTCCTCAGTGGTTACGTTCTTTCCAGGTAAAACATGACTGCCCTGCGCACATCTATTGTGTGTAGGCTTCTTTCGGCCATGCTAGTGGTATTCTGGAAGAAAGTGGGTAGTTCGATCGATTGGTTCACATGGAACTTTGAGATGAATTTAGGCGCAAATCTGGGATGAGTGCGCAGAACTACCCTATCCCTGTGGACTGTGACAAAAGGGTCTAGAACAGAAAGGGCCTGTAGTTCACTAACCCTTCTAGTAGAAGTGATAGCCACTAGAAAGGCCGTCTTGTAAGTAAGGTCTTTTAGACTTGCTTTATGCATTGGCTCAAAGGAAGATCCCATGAGTCTGGTTAAAATCACATTTACATCCCATCCAGGAGCTGGGTGAGAAATGAGGGGATGGATTATCTTAACCACTTCCATAAAAACCTTAATAACTGGTATTTTCCACCACAATACTTTCTGTTGTGACGTGGTGGAGGCTGAAAGAGCAGCAAGATTAACCTTTAGGGAACTGAACACCAGTCCTGCGTCTAACAAATGGGTTAGGTACAGCACAATGTGAGTGGGTGAGCAATCGATGGGATTGACGCTCTTGGTACTACACCAGACGACAAAGCGTTTCAATTTACTGGAATAGCAATAGCGGGTGTTAGGTTTCCTAGCTTCCATGACTATGTCCATGCATCTCTGAGGAAGCTGTAGGTGTCACAAATTGAGGGTTTGTCAGTAATATCCAAATCACTTTCTAGTTCTGTTACCTCCCCCTCCTCCTCACCTGAAGAGATATCTTTGGAAGTCTTCTTTCTTCTTTCTTTGGCTGACGATTTCTTTTTTAGAAGATATGGTCTACCACGGAATGACGCCACACTGGTTGCGGAGGATTTCCGGAAACCAGGGGCCCTGGGACCGTGACAGCCAGAAAAGGGGAAAAGCCACTAAGGCTAAAAACCCTGAAACCTCCTGCAGCAGAGATGTACTCGGAAAGGGCACCGATGATCAAAACGAGACAAGGAACTCCGAGCAGGTAAGAAAGTGTCAGTCGCGGCCCAGAAGTAGAGGAGAGAGTCCTTGTGGAAGTGGGGGAGGAGAGCGAGAAGCCGAGGAGAAACACCGAAGCCTCTTGGAAAGAGGAGAGGAGAGAAAGCGAGCGATTACAGACAGAACCGCGGGACGGTCCAGAGGAAAAGCGAGCAGAAAGGGAAGGCGAAAAAGAAGGAACTGAGAGAGCGGGGGAAAGGACCCGAGGAAAGGCAGGGCGCAGCAAAGCCAAAGGAAATAACCAGGAGCGTGGCAACAGCAAGAGAGAGAAACACACACAGTTGCAACGCGGCGAGCCGGCGGCAACTGTGCACAGATAAGCTGTGGGCGGCCATGTTGAAAAAGACTATACCACAGCCCAGCCACGCGTCAAACGTAATGGGACAAGTAATGGTGGCTCAATTTCCATCGGTCCCAATGCTTGACGAAAAAAGGGCGCATGACAGTATGCCCCCCTCCAAAGCGGGAATACCCTGGCTTATCCGGGTGGACCCGATAGAACTGTTTGATCAGACGGGAAGTGTGAACATTGGAACTGGGCTCACAAGAGTCCTCAGATGACGGGTAACCCTTCCAAGAGAGTAAAAATTCCAACCGTCCATGATGATAACGGGAATCCTTGATCTTGGCTACTTCATACTCCTCATCCTCAGGACCCTGTTCCTCTACCAAGGGACCCAGAGGGGTTGTCGGAATGCTAGCCAAAGCCGAACGTAACTGAGAAGCATGGAACACAGGATGAATCCTTTTCATGCGAGTGGGCAGTTGAAGTCGGAAGGCCACCGGATTGATTTGAGAAGTCACCGTATAAGGACCCACAAACCTGGGTGACAACTTAGACGGGAGAATCCACCTTGGAAGAAATTTAGTGGACAGCCAAACCCTTGATCCAACCTTAATTGCAGGAATCTCAGTCCGTCTTCGATCTGCCGAGTGTTTGTACCGGTCGCAAGCTTGGACCAGGGCTACCTTAGCAGTTCAATGGGCTTCTGTAATCTGCTGTAAACGGTCCTCAATGGCAGGACATACCGCTGCAGATTCCGAATCTGGTATAATGCTTCTCGGGTGAATACCAAAGGTTGAAAAGAAAGGACTCAGTCCCGTGGCAGAATGGATGCTATTATTATAAGCAAATTCTGCGGTGGGCAGTAGATCGTACCAGTTGTCTTGTGTATCATTAGTGTAGCATCGAAGATATTGTTCCAATGTTCCATTGAGTCTCTCAGTCTGTCCGTTAGTCTGAGGATGGAAGCCTGAGGATAGCGCTTGTTCGATTCCCAGTCTCTGACAGAGAGCAGCCCAGAATTTAGAGGTATATTGACTTCCTCGGTCTGAGATGATTTTGGTAGGCAATCCGTGCAGTCGGAATATGTCCCGCACGAATACCTCTGCCATCTGGGAGGCCGTAGGGATTCCCGGGAAGGGGGAAAAATGAGCCAATTTGGTGAGTGTATCAATTGTGACCATGATACATGTGTGACCTCGAGACTCCGGGAGGTCAACCACAAAAACTGTAGAAATGTGATCCCAGGGGACTCTAGGTAAAGGAATCTGTTCCAATAATCCTATAGGTTTCTGATTACAAGTCTTACTTCGAGCACATTGAGCACACGCTTGGACATACCTCTTTATGTCTGATGACATTCCTTGCCAAAAGAAGGATCTTTGAACAAGAGCCTCTGTGTTCTTCATACCCCGATGTCCTGCGGTGGGGTGGTTGTGACACCAGGATAGCACCTTCTGCTGCAAGCTGACCCTTGGCACAAACAACCTTTTGTCAACAAAGCATAATCCATTTCTCATGTTCACCTGAATATAAGGTGAGGAAAAAGCGGGTAATGATGCTTTAGTAGTGGCAGACCTGACTTGAGAGAGGAACGATGAGGCAAAGCCAATAAACACTCTGTTGGGAAACAGTCTTTCTTTAAGGTTCTGTGAAGAATCTTCTGTGGTATCTCGACGGGAGCGTGCATCTGCAATCACATTTTGAGTACCTGGTACATAAGTGATCTCGAAGTCAAAATGAGCGAAGAAGTGTGCCCACCTAGCTTGGCGAGTGTTAACACATTCCATATTTTGTAAAGATCTAAGATTCTTGTGATCTGTCCTAATGAGAAAGGGTTGACTTCCTCCTTGCAACAGATGCCTCCACTCTTCACATGCCAATTTGATGGCGAATAGTTCTCGCTCTATAACGGAATAATTCCGTTGACTGGAGGTGAGAGTTTTTGAGAGATACGCAATTGGGTGTTCTTCTCCTTCCTCTTCCTGCAGGAGAATAGCTCCTACCGCATTAGCTGAGGCATCTGCCTCTACAATAAACCTTTTGGTTTGATTGGGTTGAACCAGAATGGGAGCAGAACTAAACCTTTGCTTCAAAGCCAGAAATGCTGTGTCCGCTGCAGGAGACCAAACAAAGGGTTGATTTTCTTTCTTCAAAAGAGCGGTAATAGGAGCTACAGTAGCCGAAAAATTCTGAATAAATTTCCTGTAGAAATTAGTGAACCCCAGGAACCTCTGGACCTCTTTTATAGTCTTGGGAGATGGCTAGTCCAGGATGGCTGAGACCTTCTTATTGTCCATCTTTATCCCTTCTTTAGAAAGTATGAATCCTAAATAATGGACAGATGAAACAAGGAATTCACATTTACTGGGTTTCACTAAAAGATGGTTCTCTTGTAGGCTACGGAAAACTTCGTGGAGATGACTGATGTGTTCTTGGTGGGTCTTGGAAAATACCAAGATGTCATCCAGATAAATGATCACTGAATGAAACAGTAAATCTGAAAATGTGCGGTCCATGAATTGCTGAAAAATGGCAGGTGCATTAACCAACCTAAACGGCATGACCTTATACTCATACAGACCATAAGGTGTTTGGAACGCCGTTTTCCATTCATCGCCTGTCCGGATGCGCAAAAGATGATAAGCATTTCTCAAGTCGAGCTTAGAAAAAACGGTGGCACCTCGCACGGCCTCTAGTATGTCTGCAATCAGAGGCTTGGGGTATCTATCCCGAATGGTTATCATGTTGAGTCCTCTATAGTCAATACAGGGTCTAAGCACTGTAGAGTCTCTTTTGGCGATAAAAAACAACGGGGCGCCGGCTGGAGATTTTGAGGGTTGAATAAGGCCGTTGGTTAGGTTGGCGTCCAAGTATTCCCGGAGCACTTCCTTTTCTTTTAGAGAAAGAGAAAACATTCTGCCAAAAGGAACTAAGCCATCAGGTACTAAATCGATAGCACAGTATTCAGGACGGTGTGGTGGAAGATCGTGGTCAGCCTTTTCCATGAAGACTTGACGATGTAACTGAAACTGAGGGGGAATCAAGTGTATAGTTCGTGGTTGAGCTTCTACCGCCTGCAGAATCGCTGGAAGGTAACTGGCAGATTGTAAGCAGGAATGTTGGCAATGGGGGGACAGAAAACTGAGGGTGTTCTTAGACCAGTCTATTGTGGGATTGTGTAGGCGAAGCCAAGCGATGCCCAGAATGATGTGGAAATGAGCGGCCCGAATAATCTTGAAAGAGATTTCCTCCTTATCCTGTTGAATGGTAAGGCTGATTGGTTCAGTGGAATGGGTAACGGGACCTGAACAAAGAGGAGTATCATCTACTCCCTCTACCTTGAGATCTTCCTGGTTAAGAATGCATCGGATCCCCATCCTTTCTGCCCACAAGGTGTCAACAAAATTGCCCACTGCTCCGCAATCTATAAGAGCGAGGGTTTCCACTGACTATCCCTCCAAGACAAGTGTAGAGTAACCACCATCAAACGAGTATCCTCTGACTGTGTGGAAGGTGTGATGGATAACGAAACATAGGGACTTACAGTAAATCTTCGAACCGTTGCCCCCCCTAGGTTCGAGGTGCCCCGTTTCCCGTCCGCCTTGGAGGGACCTCAGGACAATTACGAAGCAGATGTGAAGAGGATCCACAATACATGCAGAGACCCAAGTCTCTATATCTCTTCCGTTCTTCCTGAGTTAGTGGGGCTCTCATGGTTCCAATTTGCATTGGCTCTTCCTTGCTCATGGTAGTCGATGAAGGTGAGTGAGGAGGGATGGGGGCAGGATAACTTGTTGTTCCCTTGCCTCTCTTCCTCTCTTGCCTGCGTTCATTAATTCGGTGCTCCATCTGAAGAACTACTGACACAGGCTCTGAGAAAGAGGCAGGCCGCGGAACTCTTGCCAGTTCATCCTTCAGTACCTCCTTGAGACCTCTGCGAAATATGGTAAATTGTGCTTGCTCTGACCAAGTGGATTCGGCGGCTAGTCTTTTAAACTTGGTGATGTAGGACAAAAGATCCAGCTGACCTTGGTGTACCTCCAAAAGCTCCTCAAATGCCATGTAGGTTACTTCTGGTATTTCAAAGGTCTGCCTTAGTTTAGTAAGAAAGGCTTCCCAATCTTGCAATACTGGATCATTTCCAATGACCAGTGGGTTGGCCCAGGCCAAAGCGTTTCCGGTCATGTTGGAAACCGCAAACCCTCCCTTGCTCAGACCTGTCGAATATGCAGTAGGTCGAAAGGCAAAGTACACGTTACAAGCTTCAATAAATTCTTTGAGTGATTTGGGTGTGCCATCAAATCTGCCCACAGACAGAGGGAGTGAAGGGAGATCAGAATGTGTCTCCCTAGTAGACATCAATTGTTGGAGTACATTGTTCTCAGCCTTAAGGTTCTGTTCTCCCTGATTGAGATTCCGGACTTCCACGTTCAGGGATTAAACTGCAGTAACTAATTCTTGACGTTGTTCCGGCGTAGCCATCTTGGTTGGTGTTGGGCGTTGCAAACTGTCACAAATTGAGGGATAGTCAGTAATGTCCAAATCACTTTCTAGTTCTGTTACCTCCCCCTCCTCCTCACCTGAAGAGATATCTTTGGAAGTCTTCTTTCTTCTTTCTTTGGCTGACGCCACACTGGTTGCAGAGGATTTCCGGAAACCAGGGGCCCCGGGACCGTGACAGCCAGAAAAGGGGAAAAAGCCACTAAGGCAAAAAAAAAACAAAACCAAAAAAACAAAACCTCCTGCAGCAGAGATGTACTCGGAAAGGGCACCGATGATCAAAACGAGACACGGAACTCCAAGCAGGTAAGAAAGTGTCAGTAGCGGCCCAGAAGTAGAGGAAAGAGTCCTTGTGGAAGTGGGGGAGAGGAGCGAGAAGCCGAGGAGAAACACTGAAGCCTCTCGGAAAGAGGAGAGGAGAGAAAGCGAGCGATTACAGACAGAACCGCGGGGCAGTCCGGCAAAGAAGGAACTGAGAGAGCGGGGGAAATGACCCGAGGAAAGGCAGGGCTCAGCAAAGCCGAGGGAAATAACCAGGAGCGTGGCAACAGCAAGAGAGAGAAACACACACAGTTGCAATGCGGCGAGCCGGCGGCAACTGTGCACAGATAAGCTGTGGGCAGCCATGTTGAAAAGGACTAGACCGCAGTCCAGGAACGCGTCAAACGTAACGGGACAAGTAATGGTGGCTCAATTTCCATCGGTCCCAATGCTTGACGAAAAAAGGGCGCATGACAGGAGGTGTCCAAACTCTATGACCTCCGGAGCCATGCTGCTAAGTTCAGAGTTTGTGGGCATGGGTGCAGGGTTTCCCCCTGTCCTGAGACAACATATTGTACGCCCCTGCCCGTACAATATGTTGATAACAATATGTTGTCAGTTTTACTGGCGGGGAGAGGGACATTTCCATTAGATGAGCAAACCAGGATTGGTGGGCCAAGATGGGGGCCACCAATATCATGGTGACTGGTTCCTGGTGCATCTTGTGCACTATCTTGT
This sequence comes from Ambystoma mexicanum, assembly GCF_040938575.1. NCBI lineage: Eukaryota > Metazoa > Chordata > Amphibia > Caudata > Ambystomatidae > Ambystoma > Ambystoma mexicanum. The sequence continues at coordinate 96,057,748 of NC_090936.1, read as the reverse complement.
TGAGTAGGGGAGTCGGGGGGAAAAGCGTAGACACATTTCTCTGACAATGTTATCCAGAGTCCATTCCCCTTGGAGCGGTTCTGGGGGTACCTGGGGGTGTAGTCTTAGCATTGGGCGTTCTCCCGATTTGCGAACAGGTCGATCTCTGGGAAGCCCCATTCTGCGAAGACGTTGGAGACGATGTCTTCGTGCAGACGCCATTTGTATTCTATGGGCAGTGGGAAATCTCTGCTGAGCACATGTGCCAGAAGATTGAGTTCCCCTGGAATGTGTTGAGACAACAGAAACATCTTGTGTTTGAGAGCCCACATCCAAATGTTTTCGGACAGCTTGGATAGCCCTGGAGAGTGTGTGCCCCCTTGTTTTTTTAGGTAATACATGGCTGTGGTGCTGTCTGTCAGACCCAGAACTGTCTTCCCTTTTAGTTGAGTCTGAAAGGCTTTTAGTGTCGAAATTTTTCCCCAAGGGTGTTGGACAGAGGCTCCTGACTGTCCTCGTAGGTTTAGTGAGTACTGAGTGCCGTGGCGTGTCTTTAGACCTGTCCGCGGGACCCTCCGTGCATTTCAACAGTTTCTTGGGCATCAGCCCGACCGCCGAAGTAATTCTCACGAGACTGTCACCAATCACCGCGGATTCGGCATGAGTCAATGGGTCAGTGGTACATTTACCGCCTACGGTGGCGTCAGAGGGCCTAGCGGTAGATTTTTCGGCTGCGGAAAGGCCTGGAGGCCTAGGAGGTTTCGGGTGTACCGGGGCCTTAGGGGGCGCCAAAGTGTCGGAAGATCGCGCTTCGGCGTGTTAACCCGTTTCAGAGGTAGCACCCTTAACTTTGGGGTGGCCAGTTGCAAGATGCTGCTGTAGATGCGGGGAAGGCTGTTGATCTACCAGATCAGAGGATTCTGTCGAAATTATCCGCGGTCCTGTTGGCGTTTTCACCTTTTTCGACTGACTCGTCGAAATCGGTGATGGGGTTGTGTGCTTAGTGTTTGGTTTCGGTACGCTGCATGTTGTCCCCAAAGCAAGACTTACATCAGGCCTAGAGGAGTCGGGGCGGGCGTGGCGGACCTAGAAGCGTCAGCCTCAAGGTCGATGACATCTGACACGGATGTCTGGTCATCAGTGCCCCAGTCACTTTTGGCAGGTGTGGCAGAGGGGGAAGAGGGTTCCGCCTGCGACATACCGTACGCGGCCCACGCTTTACACAGCACTCCTTAAGGGTCTTAGGCCGAAGGAGTTTACAAGCTGCACACCGCTTCTCGTCGTGATCTAGGGGGAGACAACAATTCCACGTACTGTGCTCGTCTTTCCACGGTTACCTGACCCTACACTTAGGGCAGAACCTAAATGGTGTCCTTTCCATAGCGAAAGATATAGACAAAGATGACCAGACCTAGAGGGCAAAGAGGGAGAAAGAGGAAAGACATAACGAATGATATGGCCATCCTGACCACACTCTCCCTACTGTGTAGGCCGGCTAGAGGGCCCGGCCACATGGATGGCTCAGCCGCCGGAACTTAGGCACCAAAATCCACTGCCGTAGAAACTTCCTGTAGTCTACGTCGAAGTTCTTGAATTGCCGGCGAAGTGACTTATGGGGAAATAACCGACAAAGTGGGTACAAAGATAAACAAGGTCTCTTATGAAGAGCTCCGCTGTAGGGCGACCAATTATCTCGGCGGAAAAAAACAATCTGCGGGACCTCGACGCGTGAGGGATTTTGAGTACACTACCCGTCACGATAGGGATAGTGCTACAGACATGCCTATGCCAACGTCCCCTTCCGGTCCCCGAAAGACAAGATGCAATACTCCGCAGTTACCACTGGATGTTGGACCATATGCACAGCATGTGATTCTAAGCAGATTAACAAGCATCATAAATGACATTTCTTTACTAAAACAGTTTTATAATAATCAGAAAAATACTTTACTTCCTGATAGAACAGATTCATGGTTTCCACGTAGCAATCATCAACGTGTTCATCCTCAACCTCACTTTGAAAATGGCGACCCTTCAAAGAATCATTTCAATAACCTCAGCCGGGGATTGGCTTATGTCAACTTTAGCGACACTTGCCTGCATATACCCATCAAACTAGCTCACCAGAAAATATCTGAGGTTCGTCATAGGGGACCAGCTTTTTCAATGTATTGTCTTCCCTATTTGCACCTACTGTCGTCACCAAGATATTGGCTATACTGATGGGGAGGCTGCATGAACGGGATGTGAAAATCTTTCCATACTAGGACAATCTATTGAACCAGGGTTTTAACACACAGCACCGATGATGGTGTGTCCAGAACTCTCAACTACTTTATCTCCCATGGGTTCTTAATCAACATCAGGAAGTCTCACTGTTTCCCTCTCAGGAACTCTAGTTCATTGGGGTGTACATTCCAACCAGCAAGGGTAACGTATGTCTCCCATGTAACTGGAGCATTTGGCTTTTGCAAGAGCCTATCACAGCTTCAGAATGCTTCACTCGGCGATGACTGCAGGTACAGGATGTGATGGCTGCAGCAGTCTTCCTCACGCCTTGGTCTTGTCTTGATTTGCACACTCTGCTATCTCAGCTCCACCAGCATTGGACTCAATCTTCAGGGATCTACGGGATATAGAACCCTCAGATCATAGCAGACTTTTACTGATGGCTCCACCGGAACGATCTCTTGAAAGTCGTTCCTGTAGATCCTCCCAACCCTTTTCTTATAACAACGGACGCCTTTGTCCAGGGCTGAGGTGCCTTCTCCTGGCACATGACTGCACAGGGTCTTTGGGATTCCTGGGAGTCTCTCAGATCTCTGAATTGGAGGAAGCTGGAGACAATCATGAGGGTGCTACAAGCCTTCACCACCCAGATTAAAGACAGGGCAGTACAAATACTGGCAGATAACACCACGGCTGTGGCTTATGCCAATTTTTAGGGTGGTATGGGCTTTCTCCAGCTATCAGGGGTGTTGACAATACACTGGGGGCTACAGGAAGTAGGGTGTTTTTGTTTTTGTAGGATTTGTCAATCTCTCATACTGTATTTCAAAAGATCACAGGGAATTTAGGATGCCTTCCCTAGACTGGTTTGCAATCGCAGCCAATGCAAAAGTCCCCCTTTATAGTTTGAGGTTCCCGGAGACAGAGGCTTAGGGGATAGATGCCCTCTGCTGCAGTGGACAGGGGGCCCTTCTCTATGTCTTTCTGCCCATTCCTCTTCTTCCCTAGGTCTTTCAGAGGATCAGGGACAGCAATGCCAGGGCTAACCTGGTGGCTCCTTACTAGACCATGGTATCTTGGTTCCCCCTGCTCCTTCAGTTACCATCTATCCCTTTGCTGCATCTGCCCAACCTCATGGCTCTCCATCCTCATAGGTCCTGGAAGTAGTTCAATAAATGGAGTTGGATGGTTTGGATATTGAAAGGGCAGGGCTTCTTCATCAGGGACTCTGGAGGACCCTCTCATGACAATTCAGGGTTCCAGATTACCTTCTACATTATGCACGGATGCTCTTTGTTGGCAAACCTTTGTTGCTTGGTATCAGCAGAACTAGTTGCTTCCATTGGAGTGTGGAGCACCTGCCATTGTCCTGCTTCTTCAGGAAGACCTCAACATGGCCTCATCCCTTGGGGTCCAGTGGGCAGCCGTTTGAGTATTCTGAGCCTCCAAGTTTCCTCTTCCCTGCCAGATTATATTATTGTCAGGCTCCTTAACAGTTTTGCCATTGCATGCCCTAGAAATAAGACTGGCACCCTTCCCTTGAAGCTTCCCAGAGTGTTTCGAGCCCTCTTTGGGGGGCCCTTTTCAACTGTTGGCTTCTACAACACTTGGGTACTTGACCTAAAAGACTGTTTTCCAGGTTGCTATGCTGCTCTCTGCCCAAAGCATTGGGGAGTGTGTGGCTGTTCTTTGCAAACGACTCTACCTTGACACCACCCATCAAGTAGTCCTCTTTCGCTGTGACCCGGCTTTTCCAACCCAAAGTCGTTTCCACCTTTTATATGTCTCAGGACACTGAACTCCCACCCTCCTGGCGGAACCCACTCAAGAGGTAAGAAGAGCTTTTGTACACGTTAGAGGTCTGTGCAGTCCTCTTAACCTATCTGGAGCACATAGCCACCTTCTGTTCCTCTAGCAGCCTATTTGTCACTTTTGGGGGGCCAGAAGGGACCACAAGGCTTATGCCATCTCTATCATTCATTGGCCAATGGATGCCATCTCTTTGGCTTACTCCCTTGGGGCCTATGCTCCCCCCGAACACATCCTTGGCAGTTGAACTAGGGGCATAGCAACTTCCTTGCCAGAGGCAAAAGGTGCTTTCTGTTTTGTAGGGCCACAACCTCGGCCACCCCAAGTACTTTCAAGCAACATCATAGACTACACTTACACAGTCAGTCTGATAATGACTTCTGACCTCTGACAAAATGGCCTGTTGCCTGCTCCAAAAGCAATACTATCTTCTCCATTCGCTCCAAAAAGAGGGTCCACATCCAGGCCCGCATCCTGGAGCCACTAACGACAGGGCTGAACTCTTCAAAATCTGCCAGGAATTAGCCACTTGATCTGCAGTCTCAACCTCACCTCTGCACTGCAACTCTAAGACTAAGGACATGTTGACCTCTCTCTCTTCCTCCCCCAGACCCCTTGCCTCCCGTGGTCTCTCCCCCACCCCAACCCACTCTCTCCCCCTTCTCTCCTATCACAACTAATGAGGTTACTAGATTATTCAGCTCTAAGACAGTCTCACCCAAACAGGTATTGCCCTCTTCTTCCAGAACCATCAAGGACAGTACATCCTCGCTCACACCAACTCTCGCGGACTTCTGCATCCACTCTCTATCCTCTGGGTCTTTCCCTACCTCTCTCAAGCACTTCCTTGAGTACCCCTTCAAAAAAAGCCCTCTGCCAACCCCTTGTAACCGGCCATCCTATCTCTACTACACCCTTCCTTGGTAAACTCCTGGAGAAATTGGTCTTTGCCCAACTGTCCCAACATACTGTCAAGACCCAACGACCCCTCCTGTTCCTCCTCCTCACCTGAGTCTTCCCAAGTTGCTTTTGTGGGATTCTGAATCCTTCTTTCTGTGTGTCTTCTTAGATTGGTGTTAATAGGGGCGAGCTCCCTCGGAGGCCACCTTGGCACGTGAGCGTACTCAGGTCAAGGGGAACCCTGAGGAGCAAGCCCCCAAAAACCAGGAGAAAAGCCTCCAAGGCACAAAAAACCCTGTTGTGGTCGTTGAGCGGGTTACTTGACTGTAGTAAGCAAAGTAGAGGATAAGTCCTCTTCATCCTTATTCAGTTCCAATAGAAGTTACTCTTCCTGAGATTGCCACACAGAGGTGCGGTCCTCTTCACCTTTATGAGTACCGGGAAGATAGGGGAGCCGACCCCGGACTTGAGTCTGAAGGAACCACTCTGCAGCCAGAGAGGCATTTGGGAGCTGCACTACAGGTGAGAGCAGGTAAGTAGATTAGGGCGGTAAGCCAGAATAGCAAGAAACAAAGATGCCTCTAACCGGGACAGTAAGATGGAGCCAAGCGGGCGAAAACAGAGAAATCGAAAGAAGGAAAAGGTAAGATACGAAACAAAGGACAGGATCAAAGAGATATGCTGGCTCGCTTCGCAATAAGGAAAAAACAGAAGGAAATGCCAGTGAGCTACACGAAGAACAGGGAGCAGAGGGAAATGCCGGAGAGTAACTCGGCTACGGAGAGAGGATCCCCGCCAACCGAGGAGAAGGGGCGGAGATCAAAAGGACAGTCAGAAACCACCTAACGCGGTTACGGGTAAGTTAGAAAGATAACAGAGAGCTGCAAAGAATGAAAGGCGAAAGTAGGAACGCTGCTTAGGTGCAGGACAGGTACCAAAAAGGAAAAAAGGGAAACAAAGGGAAACGAGCAGAACTCGGTCGAGGACTGAAGGAGGACAGAACAAACTAGGAAATAGAAGCTAGACAGAAGCCGGAAGGCTGAAAGAAAACAGGAATGCTAGAAATGGCGAACAAGACTTGTACAACAGGAATGGAGTACGAGCAGGGTGAAAAAGTTCCAAAAGACGGATACAATGCAATGGGCAAAGGGAGACGCCCATAGAAATAGAGACGGCGACCATGTTGGGAGAAGGCTAGACCGAGCAGCAGAGTTGGAGGAATCAGTCAAATTACTGCATCTTCCATCTGCTCCAGCACTTCCATTGCCGGCGCATGACAGATACTGAACTCGTTGGTTGTTTACAGGACCACCAATCTGGATTCCAGCATCCAGAGGCACGGACACTGCTCTCCTGAATACCTCTGAAGAATTGCTTGTAAATCTTGACTCTAACTCTCCAGCTGTTCTCATCCTCCTCGACCTCTCTTCTGCCTTTGACACAGTCAACCACTCCAGTCTCATAAAGCGGCTCCAAGATACCCTTGGCATCTCAGACCGGGCACTGGATTTGTTGACCTCCTTCCTCACTGACCACCCCTCCAAGGTGATCCTGGGCTCTTTCTGCTCCTCCACCTCCCTCTCAACTTGTGGTGTTCCCCAGGGCTCTATCCTCTCACCTTGGTTCTTCAACATCTATCTTGCTCCTCTTGCTCACCTGATCTCCACCTTCTTTCCTCACTTTCAGTGTTATGCAGATGACAAACAACTCGTCTTCAAGCACCCATCCCCCTCTTCTTCTTCTTCCTCCTCCTCTATCATCGCTGACTGCCTGCCTTCTATCCAGTCATGGTGCACACCCAATGATCTCTGTATTAATGCCAGTGAGACTGAGATTCTTCCTATCGGAACACCTGTTCCTCGCTTCCCCCCTGCACTCTGGCCACCCTCTATGGTCTCTCCTCCTTCTCCTTCTACTGAAGCCAAAAACCCCTGTGTCATCTCTGACTCCTCTATCTCCTTCACGCCTCACATCTTGGACCTTGCCAAGAAGGCCCACTTTCAACTTCACCTCCTCAGAGACATTCTCCCTTTCCTCACCTTCCCCCAGAAGCTCAATGTCTCTAGAGCTCTGGTCCTCTCCAGGCTGGATTACTTTAACAGCTTTTTCTTAACCTGCTTCTTTCTTCCCTCTGCCTTCTTCAACTGATCCAGAATAGGGCTGTGAGATGTATTCTTGGCCTCAAGCCCAGGGACCGTATCTCTCCAGCTATAAAATCTCTCCACTGGCTCCTGGTTGCTGCAAGGATCAAATGCAAGACCCTCTGCGTCGTCCATAAGGCTGACTGGGGCCTGGGACCACGATATCTGCAGCTCTCTCTTACTAAATACTCTCCTTCAAGATCCCTTCGGTCTTCTTGCTCCAACTCTCTGCTGGTCAAATGCTACATCAAGCAGAGAGCTGGGGTCAGGTCTCTCTCCTCGGCTGCATCCCTCCTCTGGAACAGTCTCCATCTCTCTCTCTTCGTCTTGAACTGGATCTCCTCAAGTTCTGCAAACAAAATACTTTTCTCCTCCTCTTTCCCTCTCTCCCTCCCCTGCTAACCATCCCCACAGTCGCTGAGATTGGTGACCTGGTCCCTCATGAGTCCAATAGGGGCCTGGCCATCTGCCCAATCGCCACCAGCATCCCCCCCGCCCCCTCACACTGGCGAGAGCCCACACATGTCTGTTGGATGTTGGCACAGGCTTGCACTTACCAGGTGGGTGGTTATCCTTCCTCTTCATTTGGGATGTCTCCACCCATGCACTTACCTGTTGCCTCTGCAACAGCCACATTTGGCACTTCTGCCCCTGGGGAACCCTCCAGCACTTACCCTTCGCTCCCCCACCCCTTTCTCTGCACTTGCATGTTCTGAATGTCACAAGGCCTAGTAGGACGGCTATTGTTTCAGTGAGTTATTTACTGTAGTTTTGATTGCTTATTTGTTCCCTTGCTCCCTTTCAATTTGCCTTGTGCCACTTTGAAACACTGTCTTGCTGTATAGGCACCTTATAAATGCCCATTAAAATAAAATAAATGACTTTGATGCTGACATCCTAACGTGGCTATTGCTTAAGGGCGCTCCTCTTCACAGAGTCACAGTGTGTTGCAGTATCCTTGGGGTCTGCATTTTCTTTTTGGGTGCTTGATGATCAACCTAGGCTTTGGTATGCTTCATGTGTTAAGGACTGGGACGAGGAAGAACTGATGTGGGAGTAATTATCTGATTACTTACCGGTGATCTTCATTACACATAGTCACTTTCTTCCTCGTCACAGTACTGACTCCCGCCTCACCCTTCCCTTGAGGGTTCATTGCCTCAATCCAGTTTTTTTGCCAGGAGGATCACAGGCAAAGCCTTCCCATTTCTAGCCTGTTGGGATTGGGGAGGAAGAGGGACATTACATTTTTTTTAAAGTGTCTCTTGGGAGAATTTCTGTAGGAAGGAGGATTGCTTCCATGTGTTAAGGACAGTGACGAGAAAGAAAGTGACTCAGTGTGATGAAGATTACCACCACGTAATCAGGGAAGCACCAAACAAATGTGTTTGTTGCCAGTAAAACACAATTAGTAGAAATGTAGGATGATGTTGTGTATGTGCCCCTTTTTCCGAATTAGGCCCAGTGGTAGTAGGCAAATGATAGTTCCACTTTTGTCTGACTATAGTTCATCATATACATAATGACCCACATCTGACTCTTGGAGTGGAAGACATGCTGATATGAACTTACACATTTAACACAAATTAGGATATGTAAAACATGCACGTGTTAAAATGACTTAGGGCCTCATTACAAGTATAGCGGTGCGGGGAAAAACAGAAGTAATGCAGTGTTTGCCACTGCATTGCTGCCACATTGCCACACCGCTGTACTACAACTTTGGTGGTGAGGCAGAGGAAACCCCTCCAGAAAAATATTGAAGATAATTCTGCTGCTTTACTGACAAACCCTAACACCGCCATACCACCACTTGTAATCCGGACTGTGTGGCGGTAACAGCAATTCCGTTTGGTGGTATTCTGGCAGATTTACCACCAGAGTACCACCAAACTTTTAATTAGGCCCTAAGTCAGTGCCTGTGCTGTAGTGATGGGAAGTGACATGTCCTGTCTATAGCCATCTCTTTTCAGTGCACCTCTCAACAATGACCTGCTCGTGTTGGTCGGGCTCCCGCTGGGAGTATTTGTTTGGGAATCTATGGAGTTGCTACTGAAATTTGGTGTGGATGCATCGGGAGCCACGTGCACATTGTCTCTTATATCCAGAAATATTAAATCCAAGGCCCCCTGAATGGTGGTGTTGAGGGTGGTTGTTCCCTGCACTAAGGAAATGTTAGTTTGATGCACCTTGTTGCAAAGCATTTCAAGTTTATCACTACCAGTATGCACAGCTGTGGCCAGATTGCTAAGTGCTGAGGCCTGTTTGCCTAGGGCACTGCACTGTTTATGGATGCTGTGGTTCTGAATTTCCGTGGCTTTTGCCAGTCTACTGAGTATTTTATTTTGCTGTGCCAAATGCTCATTCATTTGGGTCAGCTTGTCATCCAACAGGCTGTACTGCTGCTGCTGCAGGTTAATTATGACATCGTCATAATCCTGGGAGCTGCTACGGGCATTGTCTGGAACCCTCTCATCAAAGTTACTTTGTGTGCCATCCTTATTGTTATGTGACGAGTTCTGACACATCTGCCTATCGGATCCAGTGGAATCTTCTTCCAAAGCGGTGACTTCCGGCAGCTCCATGGTGATGATTTGCTCATTGTCCAGATCGCTGCCGTTGCCTCCGGATACCGACCCGTCTTCCGCTTCGAGGGAGGTCTCGTGAGTTTCTTCGTCTGGGTCGGTGATGCATTCATCAGTGTCTGTAACATAAGGACATGCGCCATGTTGTCTACTTTTACACCAATTTGTCAAAGTTTACGGTTCAGTTAGTTGTTGTACAATCCTACTGTAAACCAACGAGTTGTGGTGGCAAATAACTGAAAGAAAGATTAAAAACAAAAGACAAAAAAAGCATTGTTGACAAGCCACAGTGAACATTAGAATCCAAGAAGATAGGGGCTGTATGCTGAAAGCCTAGCACTCTTCTTTCACTGTATATTGTGGTGTGGAGGGTGGGGTGGTGAGGTGGATATGACGTTTCAATACCAACTGACTTAGAGAAGCATAATACACAACCCATAGACGTAACATTGCTTCAATGACAGTCTACAAAGACGAATGCAGCAACGAGACCTTTGAAGCACAAACCACACATCAGAAATGAAAATCCCAGATGAGACCGAAGTTTGTTCATTAGTTTATTGTAAAAAGCTATTTGCTTGGTATTCTGTGACTTGTAGTTTTTTCTAAATTTCAAATGAGAAAGAATGGTGTAAGTGTAAAGTTTACTTGTGAACCAATTCACATATAAAAAAAAAGTCCCAGAATACAAAAGGGAAAGCAAGGATGGCATTCCCAGGTATGGCCACTGGAGAATAGAGGCTTCTTATTATTCTTCTGACAGCAGCTAGTTTCTCTCTGTGGAGGGCTACACATGCCAAAGTTCCCTATGGATCATGAAGAGCAATAGTCCATTCTTTGCACCACAGCCATAAATAAGCCCCAGCTCCACCACATGTCCTCTTCTCTTGCTGTAGAACCAATGTTAAGTATTATTTTATTTCACTTTGGCAATTTCTATTTGTTTGTTAAGGACTTACTGCACAATTTGTGCTTACCGGTGGAGGGGGTCCACCAGGAAATCCTTTTTGGTCTATTTCAACCTTTGACATAGTTGTGCTCTCTCTTTTCTTAGGGGAGCAAATCTTCACATTTAGCTGGGTTCTCATGCTGGTGGATTCCCTGTGTCTGACAACGGCAGACAACAGAGCAACGCTATCCCTTTCTTTTTGCTGCATTGGGGGTGGGGGGTCTATCCATATCACTGCCAGAGTAGACCTTCCTGTTCAGCGTTCAGTGGCAGCGCCAGCCTGGTTTTTTGTGATCTTTCATTCTGGGGACACCGTTAAAAAGCATATCCGGATCGATAAGAAATACTTATTCCTGCTAGGTTCTGGGCTTAAAGGAGTCCCGCAACAAGTATCTAGTAAGTGTCACAAATGGCTTAAAAAATCAACAGACAGTTTTTTTATGGTGTTTTATTAAACTTTTAATCAACTGGTTTGGGAAGGCTGGGACAGTGGGGACTAAGGGGATCCCCATGGCTCTCTTGACCTCCCCGTGGTATCCCTCCACCCTACCCCCCAGAATGTCCCCAACGTATTCTAAAGCATGGAAACCCCTACTGTCTGGGGCCCTCATTACAACACCGGCGCTAAACCATGGCGCTATTAGCACCATGGTTGGTGCCGGTGTTGTAACGGGTCCGCCATGGTTCAATGGGGAATTACCACCCCATTCCAACGTTGGCGGGGCGGTAATTCCCCATTGAACCATGGCCCTTCCCCATTCCCATTTTCGCCCCATAGGGCTCTATGGGAATGGGGAAGGCACTAAGTACGGTACCACAAATTGCGGTACCGTACTTAGCACCAAGGTCCCTTTGCGGGTCCCTACTTTAACGGCTGGTGTAGACCAGCCGTTAAGGTCGGGTCCCGCAAAGGGACCTCGTAGTAAGGCGCTAAGTGTTTAACGGCGCCGCAGCCTTTTACGGCGCCGTTAAACACTTAGCGCCAGGGTCGTAATGAGGCCCTGGGCCTTTTCTAATCTGAGCAGGAAATGTAAAGGTGGTCGCCTTTTCTATCTAGCACCCTCACAGAATATTCTAAATGGTCTTCTCCCTATTGTCAGCAGTCTCTCACCCCCACACTCTCTCTTTCTGCCTCTGTTCCTCCCTCCAAATCCATCTCTGTGCTCTTCCCTCTGAGATATTCCTATTCTCCTCCACATCCCTCTATAGCTCCCCTCCTTCCCACTTTTCTACATGCCTTAGCTCCTCTCCCAGTCCCTTCTCCCCTCTCTCTACCCTCACTCTCGTTTTTGTCTCTTCTTTCTCTTTGTACTCTCAATCCATATATCACTTAATCTCCACCGATATATTCCAAATACTCCTGCTTCACCCTACCGCACCACTAGTCCCACAATGACCTGTACTCGCTACACACCCTATCATACATTTTATCTTTCACTCTTTCTCTCTCAAATGGTTCCCTATGCTTCCTCCCCCTTCTCTCTCTATCTTCATTCTCCCCTCACCCTCACTACATCACACACAACTGGTGCCACTATCTCTTACACTCTCCCTTGCACACAATACCTTACCGGCACTCTCATAAAACTGCCATTGTCTCCTCAGAACGCCACTGCACCGTCAGACCCCTGCTTGGTCTCTTGATCCATCACTGCTCCGCCTGATCTCACCCGAACATCTTTCACTCTGTGCTGGCTTCGCTTTTGTAGCCATCCTATCCCTTCCAACACTCCTCTGGCATTCTATTGGTCTCCCTATTGGTCTCCGTGGTCATATGCTCCCCTCAGCCAACCTCTGTCTAAGCTATCTGTCTGAGGATGGAATCTCCCTTTTCAGGGTGCAGCCATGTGTTCAGGTTGCTGATTTACGTTGTCGCTTTATCCATGGACTGATGAGTTTAATTTCCAATTGGGTTTCGGAAGTATTTCTGTGGTTTGCATGCTCCCTGCAGACCCTTCCAATTCTCAGTGGGTTTTCTGCTGCCCCACCCTAACTCTGGGGTAATTCTGAGGTTAGCGGGTCGGGTGTTAGGTGTGTTGCGGTTTGGCAGAATAAAACCCAGTCCAATCCATTTCTGTTCTCTATTCCATTCCCCTGGTTCTAGCTGTGCAGAAGGGACAATATTCCCAGCAGCAATATACAAAACACATTCTGCAGGCCAGGGACTGCGCCCGCAAAACTGCATGAGCCATACTTCTGGGAGCGGTCTATGTCCCCCCCCCCCCATGACCAGACCAAGACGCTGTCTTTGTCAAATAAGTTTATATTTCCTTAACAATATTTTGATAAACCTTAGCAGACTGATTCCCAGACAATAATCCAATACTGATATAGCCAATTTTATTGTTACTACTATAGCAGGTTTCATGGGAGAAAAACCATGAATACTACACTAAAGGCTTTCACACTACAGGTTGGCAAGTAATCCTCTACTTTAGCCTCAGAGGCTCAGTCACCTCTTGACAGGTATTACCTCTTGGGTCAAAGGCCAAGCATTGCTACAGGCAGAGAAGGGTGTTGTTCCAAAAGTTCCAAAAAAAGGAAACACCCGGACAGCACTTTAGATTGGTGCTGTGTATTTCTCTCAAAGTCCACACATCTTGGGACTAAAGTTTAATCTAAGCTTCTGTCCACAAAAGACGGCCAGGCTGGAAGTAGTTACCAATTCCATTTATGTGAGCACAGGCTCTTCCTGCTCGATCACCGCCTGTAGAATGGAATAGATAGGATTTTTCCCCCTATGAATGATGATGATGATGATGATATTCAGAATGATGAAACCTTGGAGGAGGTAGTATTGATTTTAGGAAACTGACCCCAGGATGATTCAGAGCAGCTAGGTCCTAGCAGGCTTCAGGATTCTGCAGGAAATGTAATGTTAGAGCTCCAGTTGATAACTCATCTGAATTCTATAGCAGTGGCCCCTCTTTCATGGTTCCTGCTTTCCCACTTTCACTCTGGCCGGCCTCCCATGGCCCTGCCCGCACCCACCGGCGAGGCCAAAAACCTTGGGGTCATCTTTGACTCCACTCTCTCCTCCCCCTCCCACATTTCAGACATCCCTAAAAAGTTTACTATCAGTTACACCTCCTCAGAAGTACTTTACCTTTTCGCACTTTCCCCCAGCCTCTTGCTGTCTCCAGAGCCCTGGTTCTCTGTATGCTGGACTACTGCAACAGCCTCTTTCTGAACCTTCCTGCTTCTACTCTGCAACTCACCCAGAAGAGAACCGCAACACTTATCCTTGGCCTCAAGCCCAGGGACCGCATCTTTCCGGCACTGAAATCCCTCCACTGGCTTCCCGTAGCTGAAAGGATCAAGTTCAAGATCCTTGGCATTATCCGCAAGGCTTTCCGGGGCCTAGGACCTACCTATCTGCAACAATGCTTACCTACATACTGTTCCTCCCGAGCCCTCCGCTCATCTACCTCCAACCTTCTGCGAGTGAGCCGGTTCTCCAAGCCGAGATTTGGAGGGAAATCTTTATCCTCAGCAGGGCCCTCCCTATGGAACAGCCTCCCTGCCCCCCCTCCGTCTTGAGCCTGATCTCTTTAAGTTCCGGAAACTCCTCAAGACTTTCCTCTTCTCTTCCTTCTCTCTCCCCCTACCGTTAACCTATCTCTCTGCTCCCTCCTTCTCTACCTCCTTTTCCATACAGCTTATTGACTGGCCGCTTGTTGTACCTCAGAGTCTCACAGGTTCCAGCCACCCCTGCCAGTCCTCTCGCACTTGCCTCCGGGCCTTGCACTCACCTCATCATCGCTGCACTTATAATGACCCAAGAGAGGGCATCTCTCTGCACTTACCCCAGTCTCCACCAACTGGGGGGACTTGGACCCCCCTCCAGCCCCCCATAACCGTCTTTACACTTGCGCAATCCGATTGCACCATGCCTGAAGATCGCCTGTCTGTTCCCCCTTGTCTTCATTCCCTGCATGGTTACGCCTTAATTGCACTTAAAAAAACTGCAGAATGGTCATCAGACCTATTTGCTGTAATCCCCACTGTTAATTGTACTATATGCACATACTCTGCATGTGCACACTATTATCATTTCAGAATTTCAAGGGCTCTGAACGACTGTTTTCTCCTTGTTCCCTCCCTCCTTGAACTCTTTGAAACACTTGCCTTGTTTATAGGTGCTTTATAAATAAACATTACCATTACCACATTACCATTCTATGTGACATGGTTGGTGCAAAAATCCTGTAGCAAAAAAAAAGACTGATTTTTGGGGGCGCTGTTGCACATGTACAAGATGGCTGCTTGAGGCTTCGGCTCCTCTCCAGCGAATATCCTTTTGATCTCAACATCCTGTTGGGGACCAGAGGGAGAACCCACTGTACCCTGGCTTGCCCACGCTCATTTCGTGCAAGTTTGGTGTAAAAACGGATTGCAGGGGCTTTACAATTTAATGGCCAAGAATCGTCGGCCGACATCTCATCAGGACACTGAGGTGGTGAACCATAAGATACTTACTGCAATCCACAGGCTTGAAAATGCCCTAGGGCCTCTGAGGGGGTGTGGCGTGTGCCACTGGCATTACGGCCATATAAGATCCCATCGCCGAATGAGACAGTGCGACTGGCACCCACAAAATCATGTTTAGAGCCCACGTCTACTGAGCGACTCTGTTCGACTGTCTTCCTGCCTGCAGCGGCCGTGGCGGGGTCGAGATATTCCCGGCGTTGACCGAGGTGGTCCTCCGGGCTGCTTTTATCCGGACCGGAGAATCGCGCCTTACACCGCCAAAGCTCTACAGGAGAGGTGGCACCCCAAAGATGCCAAGACAAGCTTCCTGTTAGGGTAAGGAGCACCTACGGCCCTGGTCGGGTGGGAGCGGATCCCCGGCAGCCCTGGGCGGACCCAGCCGGTGACGTTGTCCCTGTGGTAGCAGAGGTGTGAGATCCTAGCTCGGCGGCGTGTCCGGACGTGGACCGGTGGACTGGTGCACACCGCTGGAGCGGGTAAACGACCTTGGCCGTACTACAGAGCAGTGAACAGCTGATCTCTGCATATTACAGGTCGGGACATTGCGGTCCGCGGCCGTGTCGTGTGAATGATATCACACTGACATACTAACGTGACCCCAACACCCCCCGTGGGGTTAACTCTGCGGCGCATGCATACACGCCAAACCGAACTACTCAGCACTGCACGTGGTGACTTCGGTCATCTGTTTGGATTCTAGATTTCACACAGCCTGACCATCGGCTCCCCCATTTAGTCAGTGGATGCGTGGCAGCTGGCTCATTATTGCTGCACATTGGGGGATGACATATGAGACAAATATTCCTCCCACCAGACACTCGTGGCTGTTAACCGGGGAACACTTACTTGGTCTTGATTTGGACTTCTAATTCTCACCCCACAGCATGAATCCAGGAAAAACTGTAGCCAATATTCATGTACCAAAGTAGGTGCTATGTCGTGCCTCGACGCTGGCCCTGTCTGTGACTTTGGGGTTCATCACACGCCTGCAATGACAGTGCACGTATGCTTTTGAACTAAATGTGACCACAAGAAATTTTATTTTTAGCACAGCAGTAACGAGGAAGGCTACAACCCATTCGGACATCCTAACACTCTGCAGGTACTTTTGATACAATCCCTTTGCTGATATCACGGCAAATCTGCTGCTAAAGAGCCACATAGACATCATCCTTGTTAGATATAGGGTGGAAATTACGGGTTGGCGCTTCACTTTAAACAAACGACTGCGCACAATATCAGACCCGACCAATCTACTATGCAATGCAATACCCCTCGTCTAGCAGGTTCGAGCAGATAAGGGGAACAGTTGACCAGTGGTCAGTGGAGTCATCTCTACGAAATCCTAAATCGCAGTATTACAATTCTTGGGACCTATTTGGCAGGAGTTCATAAATCGACACCTTGACCGAGTGGCAATGACCAGAGGAGCCGGGACTAAGAAGAAAAGAACCGGGCCCATGGACTTCTACACAGGTTCTCCATCCCCTGCTGCCATGCCTCCTCCACAGGCCGACCCTCCATCAGTCTCACCTGAAAATGCCAGATATGAACAGCTCATAGCCACAGTGCAAAGTTGATTTGTATCTGTAAACGTAAAGCTGGACGATATTGTAGCTACTAATAGTTCATTGAAAGCTTGCGTCGAGAAAGAAAGTACACGAATAACTGTGGCCGAATCATGTATAACCAACAACGAAGACGCGATTGGCCAAAACACTCGAGATCTCACCCTCCTAAAAAATGAGATGGGCAAACTACGGGGGAAATGCAATGATTTGGAATCTCAATCCCGCTGTAACATCTGTATAATAGGATTGGCAGAATCCTTTTGCAAAGGCCCTATGGAGATACACGTGGAGTCACTACTAAAATCCTTGCTCGGAGCAGATGCCTTCTCTGAACATTTCCTGGTAGAAAGAGCCCACCGCACATTGGCTCCGACACCTTAACAAGGTGCTCCGACACGGACCATCATCGCTAAACTGTTGAATTACAGGGATAGAGACACAGCACTTCGACTTGCCAGGGAGAACGGTTCCCTCAGACATGAAGGAGATAACATCCATATTTACCCGGGCTTTGCGGCTAGAGTGCAGGCCAAGAGGAAATCTTATGATCCAGTTAAAAGACAGCTCCGACTTCAGCAAATCCCATATGCCCTACTGTTCCTGGCAAAACTTTGAATACAACATGGAGGACGTGCCCACTTTTTTGAGCACCCTGCAGCGGCCATGGATAACATTGAGGCCACCATTTTGTTGCCACTGAGGCGACCTGGGAACGATCAAAACAGGCCCCTGCAGCCCCAAGACGATCGGAAGAATGTGGATAACTGAGCAGGCTATTTATATTATCCTTTCTCTTACATTCGTATGTAAAGGGGTTGGGAGAGTGGTACCCTTCTGGCTCCAGTGAAGTTTTGAAATATGGGCCGGATAGGTGACGCTCAGCTACATCAGCTGTGACCTGCTGCACATGCACCCCCCCGGGATGTTCCAAAAGTTGTTTATTGGATATCATCAGCACTTTGGGGAGAAATGGGGGGGTTGGGAGGGGATGGGTTTGTTCACCTATGATATTGGTCAGTATTAGGTTGTGGTGGACAGGTGTACCACCAGCCCTGGGGTGGACGGTGTTTCACTCCGATATATGGGGGGGGGGGGTTAACTGTTTGAATGATGTTATAAGTTTAAAAATGGAGAGGCATACCGGTATGGACACGGACATGCCTTTGAATACACACATACATATTGAAGCACATGGGATGGTGCATGTTGCACCTCGCTTCTTTGATTCAGAGGGGATTGGGAATATCCGACAGTTAAAAAGTTGCCATCTTGGAGGAAATAATTTGTATCAGAATTGGCACAGATGTGCTGCACACTCTGCGCCTTCACACAAATGTTATTTTGTTAATACATGGTGCTACACGCTCAGCAGAGTAAAGGACTAAAGCTAAAACTATTCTCCTGGAACGTCAGAGGACTTAACAACCCAGTCAAGGCTAGGAAAATCTCGACATACATAACCAGGCACAACCCATAAATATTATTATTACAAGAAAAACACACACTGGGGAATATTAGTTCCAAGTTCTTACCACGCTGGGGTCCTCTACCTTATTACACTGAATACTCCTCTCAATCTAGAGGGGGTACTCACCCTGATCCATCCATCTTTGGGTTTTTGATACCTTGATAGCAGGGAACACGCACAGGGCAGATATGTCCTGGTCTCGGGTGATAAAGGATCGCCCGATGGTGATAGCGAACACGTATGTACCTAACATTGATGACCCGGATTTCTATGGGTCAGTTCTTGAGATGTTGGATACACCGGATGAATCACTGATACTTTGGGGTGGTGACTTTAAGGAACAAGTTACTTACCTGTAACTGTTGTTCTCCAGCATGGGTCTGGCATGGATTCACATGCTCATGAATATTCCCCGTCGTCAGGCTGGGAATCCTCGGTAAAGAAAAATCAGTATCAGTTTCGTTTCTGATCTGTCTTTCGTAGTAGTAACCAATCACTGATCTCTGCGTCATACTGACCACAGCCAATGACTGCCATCTCCCTAAGCCCCGCCTCTGGCAGCCATCTTCAGATTTGGTAGCACGTGAAGAGGCAGTATGACCAAGTGAAGAGCCGCAGAGGGGTAGGCGGGAGGGTTCGCATGTGAATCCATGCCAGACCCATGCTGGAGAACAACAGTTACAGGTAAGTAACTTGTTCCTTCTCCAGCATGGGGTCTGGCATGGATTCACATGCTCATGAATAAAAGAATACATAGCAATACACACATGCACAACCACGGGAGGTGGCAAAGGCTCAACATTAAGCATTACATCAAAACTCAACATTAAGCAATTCTTACCTCCTCACCAGGCTCACCTTAGGCGAACAGGTTGCGCAGCACTGCTTGGCCGACCCTGGACTCCTCCCTGGAATCCCGATCGACGCAGTAGAATTTCGTGAAGGTGTGCGTCGACCTCCACGTAGCAGCCCTGCAGATGTCCAGCAAGGGCACACCAGATAGGTACGCTGTGGTAGCTGCGATCGCTCTGGTGGAATGGGCTCCTCGACGGCCAGGCAGCGGTCGGTTTGCCAACCGATGGCAGTACATGATACAGCCGGAGAGCCATCTGGAAATGGAAGCCTTCGAGAGAGCCTTCCCCTGATTGACAGGTCCAAAGTTCACAAAAAGTTGTGAAGTCTTCCGAAAACACTTCGTGCGGTCCACGTAGAACTTCAGCGCTCTAGCCACATCCAGCGTGTGCAAAGTCCTTTCAGCCGGCGACAAAGGCGACGGGAAGAAAACAGGCAACACCAAGGGTTTGTTGAGGTGGAAGTCCGACGGCACCTTGGGCATGAAGGAAGGGTGCGTCCTGAGCACTACCCTTGTGTTGTGAAAAGTCAAGTACGGGGGTTTGCAGGAAAGGGCCTGGATCTCTCCCACCCGTCGTGCGGAGGTGATGGCCACAAGAAACGCTGTTTTACATGACAAGAACTTCAACGGAGCCGAGTGCAGAGGCTCGAACGGAGGTCCCATGAGCTTGGTCAGCACCACATTGAGCTCCCACGCCGGGGCCGGGGCCTTCACCGGCGGGAACGATCTGAACAGTCCCTTCATGAATTCTTTCACCAGACGATGAGACCACAATGACGACCGTCCCGTGGTTCTGGTGTATCGGGAGATCGCAGCAAGATGAATCTTGATGGAAGCGTGCGCCAGTCCAGCCTTGGCCAGCGTCAGCAGGTACGGCAGTACTTGGGGAGCCGTAATCCGTAGAGGGTTAATCTTCTGTGCGTGGCACCAGACAGAGAACCTCTTCCATTTGTGTCCGTAGCATTTAAGAGTTGAGGACGCCCTGGCCGTTGCAAGAACCTCTCTGCAGTTGGCCGGTATGTCGTAACCTCCAAACTCTAACGCTGCAGGAGCCAGGCCTGCAAGTTCAGCGACTTCGGGTCGTGATGGAGGATGGCGCCTCCTTCCCTGGAAAGAAGATCCGCGTCCACTGGCAGTTTGATTGACGGGGACGCTGACAAGTCCAGAAGGTCCGGGAACCATATCTGCCTCGGCCACGCAGGTGCGACGAGGATCATCCTGCACCGTGACCTCTTGAGCTGGTTGATGAGCCGGATCAGCAGCGGCAATGGAGGGAACGCATATATGAACAAGCCCTCCCAGAGGAACGAGAAAGCATCGCCCATGCTCCTCAGCTGGGGAAACCTGCTGGCGAACCTCCGGCACTTGGAGTTCGTCGCCGTCGCGAACAGGTCGATCTGGGGTGTGCCCCACCGTCGGAAGAGGCGGTCCACTAGATCCTGTCGTAGTTCCCACTCGTGGCACGAGCGCAGCTCTCTTCTGAGCGAGTCGGCGATAGTGTTTTTTATTCCTGCCAGATGAAACGGCACCAGAAACATCCCTTGGGCGACGGCCCAATGCCACAGATCCTGTGCCTCCTTGGACAGGGCTGGGGATCTGGTACCGCCCTGCTTCCTGATGTAGAACATGGTGGCGGTGTTGTCGGTGAAGATCCTCACCACCTTGCCCTTGAGGGACGGAAGAAAGGACCTGAGGGCCCAAAACACTGCACGGAGTTCCAGGACGTTGATATGGAGGGACCTCTCCGCCGGCAGCCAAAGACCCCTCGCGTGCAGGTTTTCGGTGTGCGCTTCCCACCCCTCCAGGGAGGCATCCGTGGTCACTGTCTTCTGGTGGCCCGGGGTCTGGAAGTCCATGCCCGCCGTCAGATGCGCACGGGTGCCCCACCACCGGATCGCTCGTCGGAAACTCTCGTCGAGTGTGATCCTCTCCTCGAAGCTGCCCGTCGTCTGGATCCAGTGCGCGTCCAGGAACTCCTGCAACGGGCGCATCCGGAGCCTGCACAGGCGGATGAGGTAAATGCAAGAAGACATAATTCCGAGGAGGGACTTGATGGACCTCACCCTGGCCGCGTCCGCAACCAGCATCCGCTGCACCTTGCCCAAGATGGCCCTCATCCTTTCCTCTGACGGAGAGGCCAGAAGCGACACTGTGTCGAGCTTCGCTCCCAGAAACAGTGCGTCTTGCGCGGGCACCAGGTGGGACTCGGCGTAGTTTATGGAGAATCCCAGGTCCGTGAGTAGTTGGACGGTCCTTGCCGTGTGCTCCACGGCGAGCTCCTTCGTCTTTGCTCGGATGAGCCATTCGTCCAGGTAGGGGTAGACGTGGATCCCCTCTAGGCGCAGCCGAGCCGCCACTGGTGCGAGGCACTTGGTGAACACCCTGGGTGCCGACCTCAATCAGAAGGGAAGTGCTCTGAACTGGTAGTGACGCCCTTGGACCACGAATCTGAGAAACTTTCGGTGTCCCTTTAGGATGGGGATATGGAAGTAGGCATCCTCCAAATCCAACAACGACAGGAAATCGCCCTCCTCCAGTTGACCCAGGACGTGTTGGAGGGTGACCATCTGGAACTTCTGTGCCTTGATGAATTTGTTCAGTCGTCGTAGGTCCAGGATGGGACGCCATCCTCCCGTCTTCTTCTTCACGAGGAAGTATCTTGAGTAAACTCCGGAGCCCCGAAGCCTCTTTGGGACGAGCTCGATGGCGCCCTTCCTGAGCATCGCCCTTACCTTGAACAGAAGTTGAGGGACGTGATGTTCCTTCCTGGCCACAGGGGGGACACGCGGGCACCTCTTTAGAAACTCGAGCGCGTGACCCTGAGCCAGGGCGTCCAGCACCCAACGGTCGGTGGAGATGGACTCCCACACGCTGGCGAAGCTCGCCAGCTGGCCTCCCACTGGGGTGCTTCGGTGGGGGCCCGACCCCACGGCCGGTTCAGTCCTGCTTCAACGAGACTTTGCCGCCTTGTCCTCCTTGGCGACGACGGCGGGTTCCGCCCGACTTGCCTCGTCCCCTGTAGGCTTCCTGTGACGACGAACGGGCCGCTTGACGATAGGTGGAAAATCCGCCGCTGGAACCTTTGGAGGCACCCTGTTTGCCTCCGCCGCTCCGAAAGGGCGACCGTCGTTGCTGGAGAACACCAAGAGCCCGGGCCGTCTCCGTGTCCGCCTTGATGGCTTGTAGGGAATCGTCCACTGTTTTCCCAAACAGGTTGCTCCCGTCGAGCGGCATGTCCAAGACTCTGGTCTGCACGTCCTGACGGAAGTCAGTAGCCTTGAGCCATCCACGCCGCCTAAGGCACACGCCGTTGCCCAACTGACGAAATCCAGTGTCAGCGATGTCCGTCGCTATCGTAATGGCGTGGTCCGACGCCACTTCTCCTTCCTGCAAGATCTCTAGGGCCTCCGCCCTCTTGTCGTCTGGTAGGAAGTCCAGCAGGGGGGCGAGTTTGTACCACAACTCCCTGTCGTAGCGGGCTACGATAGCCAAGGCGTTGGCAGCCTTAATCGTCGTCGCTGCCGATGAGATGACTCTGCGTCCCATCATGTCCAATTTCTTTCCCTCGCCGTCTGGCGGGGAGGTTGACGTAGAGGCCGCGCCCCCCCCGCTTTCTTCCTGGCCGCCGCGGAGACGACCGAGTCCGGGGTCGGCTGTGCCCGAAGGCACAAGGGGGCCGTGTCCGGGACCCGGTACTTCTTCTCGTACCGATCCCTTCTAGCCGGCGTTGTGGATGGGTTCTTGAGGAGGGAGAGACCCTCATCCCAGATATCGTCCAGTAGAGGTACAGCGAGGACCGTCTTCCTCTTGGTCTTGCGCCGTTGATAAAGGAAACCTTCCTTCTTCTTCTCTTCCGGGCAGAGCTGGAAAAGCTCGGATGCCCTGGCGATCATGGCGTGAAACGATCCAATCTCGTCGGGCGGGGAAGCCCGGGTGGGAGGTGACGACGGGAGATCCTCGTCGTAAACCTCGTCGTCTGTACCCGTCACGGCCGTGTCAGTCCCCATATCATCCCCACGTGTCGTGGATGGGGAGGAGGGCTGAGCAGGGCGCGATGGTTGAAAAGGAGGTGGAGAATGAATCCTTCTTCTCTTAAGAGGAGGGCTCCCAGAAGGGCCTGGCTCTGGGTCCCCCGTCGGGAGCAGTTCCTCCGTTGGTGGTAACGGCAGTCTCGTCCTTATCTCCGAGCATAAGGACTGTATAGCCAACAAAATGGCTGCCGAGTTGTCTTGCGGCACTGGTTGAGGGGGTTCCGACGGGCGATCAGGAGCCCCGTCGGCACCCTCGACGTTCTCGTCGTCTCCCACGTCTGAGTCCCTCCCGACAGGATGGTCTTCTTCCACGCCAGAGCCGTGGCCTAAGACTTCGATCAGCTCCTCCTCAGAGGTTGAGGCCGAATCCACGACGACCTCCTGCCCCCCCTTTTTCTTCTCCGTCGGAGGTTTCATGGGGGTCCTGTCGATGGGCATGAAAGAGGACTCCCTCCGCGGTGGCAGGGAGATTCTGGGCCCCGAGGTCGCCACCACTGGTGTAGCCTCCAGAGGCTGAGCCAGGGCCGCCGCGACTGTCTCGATAGAGGCCTTGGCCGGATGGATCAAGGCTTTCACCACCTTAGGTGCGCTCATCGCCTTCTCCTTGGGGGGAGGGTCACCACCTCGCTCCCCCTCCGATGGGGCCTTCGAGCACATCCGGGGTCTCTCCAGGAGCTTCGCCGGGTGCTCGGCCTTCCTCTTACCCGAGCCAGAGCGTTGGCTCGTGGTTGATGGCACCAGGGAGGATGCGCCCTGCCTGGCACCCGTAGAGCCCGACCGTTCGGCGCTCCCGGTGCCAGCGGACTCGCGGTGCTTGGCCTTCTGTTGGACCCCCGTCGCCGGGGCGCCCTCAAAGGTCTTAGAAGACCGCTCGGACTTCTTCTTCTTCTTCTCGCCTGACGGGCTCTTTCCTTCCAGCCAGTTGGCGAGACGCTGATGGCGGTCCTTCATGGTCCGCTCCGACATATTGCCGCAAAACGCACAGTCCTTCTCCACGTGCGTCTTGTCTTCATGCAGGCAGTGAAGGCAAAGGCAGTGTTCGTCCTCCTTAAAGACATTCTGAAGCTGGCATCCAGTGCAGACCCTGAACAGCTTTCTGGGCGTCGAGCTTCCCTTCTCCTGGGCCATGCTCGAGAAGGGCCTGAGAAACTTCTGGAGTCCTCCAAAAGCGTGGTTCGACGAAATCTTCACCCTTGAGGGGCGTAGAAGAATCCGACACGGGTCCCCGTTGATCGGATAAAGAAACGGTGGAGCTTGAGGCTCTTTTGACCGAAAAAGAGAAAATTTTCCTAAGAAAAAGCGCGAAAAAAGCACTAACGCTCGAGAGCAATAGCACGAGGATCCCAACACTTGAACGTGCGGTAAAAATCTTAAGATGGCTGCCAGAGGCGGGGCTTAGGGAGATGGCAGTCATTGGCTGTGGTCAGTATGACGCAGAGATCAGTGATTGGTTACTACTACGAAAGACAGATCAGAAACGAAACTGATACTGATTTTTCTTTACCGAGGATTTCCAGCCTGACGACGGGGAATATTCATGAGCATGTGAATCCATGCCAGACCCCATGCTGGAGAACACTATTCTCGATTTGACCATTGATAGATCCTCTACCACCCCTCACAGTACATCCAAGGCAGCGACCACTCTGAAACTTATAATGTCACAGTTATGCCTGCTGGACGCTGTTAGGGAGAATTCTCTCTTTAGGCTGAATTTCCTAACCTAGTGAGTCCCCCAGCAGCTTTGCTGGATTTCTCGAGTTTGTTTTTTTTCTCCTGCCAAGAGTGAGACTCTTTTTCTCCCACTCTTGGACATGATTTATGGTGTTCCTTTGACTGTTAATGTGTTTTATGGACTATGGGGTCCTTTACTCCATAGGGTCTCATGTGTTTCTACTATGTGTGTTACACAGCACCCTCAGTGCAGTGACACAGGGGTGTCATAGTGACACCCCACCATAGACTCCATACCCTGGGACTGACTTCTGTCTCCCAGGGCATGCAAAGTCACCATTAGCTTTACTAGTCCCAAATTATTAACAGAAACCAGTAC
Source organism: Ambystoma mexicanum (assembly GCF_040938575.1). Taxonomy (NCBI): domain Eukaryota; kingdom Metazoa; phylum Chordata; class Amphibia; order Caudata; family Ambystomatidae; genus Ambystoma; species Ambystoma mexicanum. Next base: position 96,032,689 of record NC_090936.1, on the reverse strand, counting down.
AAACCATCATATTGTGGACGTACTGGTCGGGACAATTCGCAATTCGATTGCCCCGGGGTCTGTTAGTCGAGGGGCACGTCTCCGTCCCCCCCTGATCGAGTTTTGGCTGGTGGCAGTGGATACTACTTTTTATATTTGACCGCGAATATATCCCTATGGGATTTTCCCATTGTTCGAGGCTACCAACTTTAATTATTTAATTCCCATAGCCTCGAACATACCGCCGGTTTATTTATTTAATATTAATTCGCCGGTTGATATTTTCTGCCAGGACTCGATTCTAAAATGGCGTTTGTGTTTTCTTCTGTGACTCCAACCCAAGTCGAGCCCTTTGTTCCACTTTTTGGCGGGCTTCTCCACAGAAGCCTCCAAAAGTGGTGCCACTCTGTCTGGGTACCACAGGGGGTGTCGGAGGGGGTTTAGGCACCCTGGACTGAGTTACCTTGGTAACTCAAGTCGCACTCTTGTGTGATTGGCCCAAGTGGTGAGCCGGCCGGCTCACCACTTAGCATGTTTGATTGACAGCTAGGCTGAGTGAATGGGGGTGTGCTGCATAAAAGCAGGGCTTTGGGGACCGGAACTTCAGAAGTTGCCACAGGACCTGAGGATCCGACGAGGGAGAAGCTATGGCGACCTACCACGACGACACCACCGGTGGAGCCCTGCGGAACCGACTCACCACTTCCCGACGACAGAGAAGATCTCCCGGCTGGAGAGGCTTCTTCCCCTGACTGGTGGGCACAACCAGTTTACCTTCTTCTCTTCGCACCCCAGACCGGCTTGTGGTCGAATTGCCTGTGCCAAGCACCCCGGCAACCGGATAGCCACTTACCACTGGACCGCGAATCAAAGGACCCCTGCTTTTACCTGAGAAACTCCGCGGCTGGTTTCTTCCCTGGCAGTGCAACAGACTCCTGTCTTCCTCCCCGACGAGATCCTCTCTTCCCCCGGACGAAGCACCGACCTGCATCTGCTGCCAGGAACAACTGCCCCCGCTGGAGTATTCTCACCACTTTAAGGTACTGTGTCCGCCAGGCCTCCCTTTCTAAAGATTGCTACAAGGTAATAATAATCCCTTAACCTTCTGGACTGGGCTGGCCGCCTTGACCTTCTAACTGGTCCCTTTGTTTGGACCAACTTCTTTTTGAACCTTTTCAAGACTTTTGTGCACTGCAACCGTGTGACCTTGGACACATTTCGTTTGATCCTCTTAAAGTGGATCCAGCCTATCGAACTCTAACTTCACGGTTTTACTTTGCCTTCCTCTCTTGTTGTGTTCTTGTAAAAGTTTTGGGACCTGTTTCAAATTATTCTCTGCTTTTCTCTCCCTTTTAAAAGGAATTATTAGAGTGCCATCTGCGTTAGGCGCTCACCGCTGTCTGAAAATAAGTGGGGCTTTACTTAAGAATTGTCTAATATTCTTCTAAGGGAGTGTATATCTTTTAGTGACCGTGTTTTTGAATTGCTTACTATTAGTGTCTGTGTGTTTTTCTAGATGTGGTTTTAAATAAATAATTATATCTCTTTTACACCAAGCTCTGGTCAGTGTTTACTTGTTCTACTATGTTCTTTTGACCTATTGTGAATACTCTGTATACTGCCTAACTCTTCTTGAGGGAAGTCTGACTGCTCAGCCACAGCTACCAAGTGAATCTGTGTGGTACAGACTGCTACCAAGTGGGTTTACTGCCAAACACCTGTAGTCTTAAATCTTTTGCAGTGGTCCCAGAGGGAACTGCACAGGTTTTTGCCTAACAGATGCGTGGCGTACGTTACACCCACTTGACAGGCGCTATACATATTATTCATCGGTGCATGACATGGAATCTCGCATAGATTATTGGCTTATTAGTTCCTCTTTATCGCAGTCTATCTCTGAGAGTGACATATATCCCCGTACCCTATCTGACCATTCACCAATAACGCTGGTCCTAACACTCAGAGATTGCCCACCTCAGACTAAACAATCCCTGCTCAGAGACCCCTACTACTCTGAAACACTTCACATTGAAATCGCTGAATTCTTTGATATAAATATAGGCTCTGTAAGTTCGTATTCGGTGGTATGGGAAACATTTAAGGTCTGGGTGAGGGGTGCTCTACTAGCCAAAACCATAGGTCTGCTCAAATCAGTAAGGAAAGAGCTTGGTGTGGCTGAGGCTAAATTGACAGCTCTTGAAATGGTCTATAGCGCAACACACAGTAAGCAGGTCCTACCGGACATACATCACACCTTGGGGGAATTCAACAAATCGGCCGATAGGGAAGTGTTGACATAACCAACCGTTTTCGTGCCCGTAGAAACGGTGAAAGTAATAGAGCGGGCAAGTTTCTAGACAATATGCTTAGAGCAGAGAATTATCACATCCCAATAGCAAGTATATGTACACCTCTAGGCGAGATGGTTACCCTTGAAGGGGATGTTAATGCCACATTCACAGAATTCTATAAGTCTCTATACTCTAACCGGGACGCTAAATCAAGTGACGATATAGTTCAATATCTGCAATCGCTTGACCTTCCCACTCTTGATCCCGTTGACCGGGAGGTGCTGGACTCGCCTATCTCGGTAGATGAGATCACTGAAGCCATTAAGGATCTGTCGTCAGGCAGAGCACCTGGGCCTGATGGTATATGCGCCGAACTCTATAAAGAATTTAAAGACACACTGGCCTCTATTCTGTTGAAAGTGTGGGAGGAATCGATGGTGAGCGGGATGCTCCCTGACTCCTTACGTGAAGCAGTAATCACTGTACTTCTTAAACCCAGATCACGATATGTCCTCCTACAGACCCCTTTCCTTAATTAACACGGATGCTAAAATATTTGCTAAGGTTTTCCAAGATAGACGTGCTGACGGCTGGTCCCAGTCTCCGAGGTTTATCTGTTGGAGACCCCACGACCCCCCCAGGTGCAGCAGACCGGAGTTGAGCCACGGCGCCCCTAGGAACACGGCAGGGACACGGGGGTGTCCTTTACAGTGGCGGAGGGCTGTTTGAGGGAGCCGGCGACACAGGTGACGCGGGCTCCCAGCCGCAACGAACTTGCCGGCGGAGTGCGGGGGCCACACCGGGCAGCGCTGGAGTACACCCTGGTTGAGGCAGAGGAGTCCCCCCACGAGAGGAGAGAGTGGGGCGTCTTTACGCCGAAGCCGCCGCAGAAGCGGGTGGCTCCAGGAGGAGCAGTGCGGAGCCCCGCTGCAGCGCCCAGGGGCTAAGCCGGCGGGAGGAGGAGTGCAGCAGAGTGGGCGCTGCTGCGCACTGCAGAAGTATCGGTGCCCCGGTGTGGGTCGTGGCAGTGGTCCAGTGAGGCGGCCCAGGAGAGGTGCCCGGGAGCTTGGAGGCGGGCTTCCGGAGGTGGTGGACATTAAGGAGATGGCTGGGCACGCCGAGTCCCATGCAGCAGCGGCGTCACGCCGCCAGGGAGTGGAGGTAAGAGGCACCGGCTCCCCGGGGGCCCTGGCAGGAGCACGGCGGGGCAGCCTTGGACCACCCCCCCTCCCTTCTACACCGATTGGAGGGCAAGCCCCAGCAGAGCTGTGATCCAGGGCCTAGGCACAGTGCAGTGTGCGGAACGAGCCAGCCCCTGCAGGCACTCCCTGGGTGAGTTACGGCCTGTACAGCACACGCACCATCTGGGGCAGGCGAGGTGCGCGGGCGGCTGGCAAGGCCCTCAGCCCGGCTGAGGGAGAAAAGAGGCCCAGGAACCCGGAGCGGGGTACCAACGAGGAAGGCTCGGGCCACAGCAGCGTGGGAAGGGGGTAGCCCCAGGAGGCTGAGGAGTGGCACCCAGCATTGACCATTGCCACCAACACCAGGGAGGAGGGCGGCAGGAGCAGCTACCCCCACTTGCGGTAGCCACTGGGGCGGGAGCTGGGGCCACCTTTGGAGGGGGGTTTACCCCAGGAATAACCAGAAAAGGCACTTCTGCACCTGACCAACTGAGGACAGTATTCAGCGGCACCAAGCCACGTATTGGCACTCATAAGGACACCTCTTCCGTGTCACAGGAGAGGGAGAAGGCAATCGGTCGGGGGCACACTCATCATCCGGAGGCCAGGCACAAAGCAACCGGATAGCACTTGATAGGGGTCTGTGGTGCGCGCACAACTTGGCAAGACTTTGCCACGGATTTAGATGTCCTCCAGGGCTAAGGGGAGAACGGCGAAGTCCGGTCAGCATTCTGGGGACTCCCAAGTCACCCTCCCTACACTGTGGCCAGCAATGGAGGCCAGAGAGCTGAACAGAGGGGTATCGGCCAATCAAAAGAGTGGATGGAGCAGGAGGGCGCAGCGGACCCGGCACAAATCACGAGGCAGGACCTCAAGAGGGGAAATGCTGGCCTTGAGAGAGACTTTAGCTAAAACCTTTCAGGACCAATTTCAGCTGATGAGATCTGATTTGAATGTGGCGCTAGGGGAGTTGAAATAAGAAATGGCCCAGTTGGGGGAGAGAACAGACTTACTGGAAAGAGGGCTCCAGGAAACTGAAAAGGACACAACAGCTAACAGCGAAGCGATTGAGAAGCTGGACATTGCAACGAGGAACCTGGAAGCCCAAGTGGAGGATCTGGAAAGCGTTAAAATCAGGATAAAATTTCTTCCAGAATCAGTAGCGGACTGGGATCTGAAGGGGGAGGACCAGATGGTCTTTGCTGACATCCTGGGGAGGGAGGCCCGGAGTCGATAGAATTGGACAGAGTGCACAGAGTCGGTGCCCCCCCCCGACCCCCTGGGGCTCAAATGCTAGCCCACGCAACGTCTTGGCCGCATTCACCAGATATGGGCAGAAGGAAGCGGTACTGGGGGCGGCCAGGCAGCGCGAACCAGTTCATTACAAGGGGCAAGAGATCTCCCTGTTCCAGGACTTGGCAAACAGCACACTAGTGAAAAGAAGGAACATGGGCACAGTCCTAAGGGAGCTCTCCTGGAGAGGAATAAAGTATAAATGGACTTTCCCCTTCAGTTTATTGTTCGAATGGGAGGGGGCCCAGAGGCGAGTGACCACGCCTCTGGAAGCGACACGTATACTGCACTTGGAGCTTGAAGGTGAAAGGGAGGCCCCTGGGGGTGGGTCCTCGGCCACTGCGGGGTTGAGGGAGAGGTCCAAACCGTGGGCATGGTCAACGGTGGGGGAAAGGAACAGGAGGAGAGCCACACTGAGGGGTCCCCCGGAGAGGAGGGACGAGCATGGGGGGGCAGAGGATCCAGGTAAGGGATCTGGTTGAGTCTGCGGTCCCAAGCCTTGGAGGTTGTCTAGTAGGGGTGGTGGGGAATGGGCATATTCTAGAGCCAAGGATGGTGGAGTAGAAAACATGTTGGATCAAGGAAGGACCAACAAGTCCGGGGTGGGGGGGTCAGGTCGGGCACACTCCAAGGTGGGGGCAGGGGTGTGAGAGGGGGAGGGGGGTGGGAGGCACCAGAGCGTCCCAACAATTAGTGCCTGCTGAGGGTAGGGCACTGCAACAGAGGGGGCAGAGGGGGGAGATGGGGGGACGGAGGAGGGCGGTTCCCGCTCAGAAGAAGTGCCCGGGCAGGGGGGCAAAAAGCAGGGCTGCGTCAGTTTTTTCCCATTGAGTTCAGATGGATGACTCACAATGTTAGGGGGCTCAACACCCCTCTTAAATGGGCTAAATTGGAGAGGTCCGTCAAGTTGCAAACCCCTGACATCCTTTCCCTTCAAGAGACCCACCTTCTGAGAAAGGATCAGGGGCGCCTGCAGCAGAGGGGCTTCTCACAGATATTCTTTGCTTCAGGACCCACGAAAGCAGGGTGTGGGGGGGTCGCGCTGGCCTTTGGGAGGGGCTTCTACTTCAGATCGCAAGAAGTCCTCAGGGATAGGAATGGAAGGTATGTCCTGGTTAGAGGGGAATTTGCAGGTATGCCCTTCACTATAGCTTCAGTGTATGCCCCGAATACGGGCCAGGATCGCTTTTTGGGTGAAACTTTGGGTGTCCTGGAGAGTTCCGCAAGGGGACAAATCATCCTATTGAGTGATCTAAATCAGGCTTGGGACAGACACTTGGACAGGTCATCTCAATTCCAGGATCGGGTGGAGGAGGCAGGGCTGTGGGATGTGTGGAGGGCTTTGCGAGATGGGGAAGAGGGCCACACGTTCATTTCGGGGGTGCACGGGTCCCAATCCAGAATTGATTATATATGGGTTTCGGCAAGTCTGGTGGGGAGGGTGGATATGGTGGAGATGTGCCCTCTGGGTATAGCAGACCACAAAATTATGCAGATGAAGATGGGCCTGGGGAAGTGTAACCGGGGGGTGTGGAAGTGGAGATTCCCTGAAGATCCTTGAGGGGCCCGGTGATTCGGGAAGAGATTGAGAGAAAAATAAGGACCTTCTTCGAGTTGAACAATAGTACTGACACAAGCCTGGGCACAAGGTGGGACACCTTCAAGGCTACGCTGAGGGGTTAGCTCATCGTCCTGAAGGCAGACAGAAATAGGCAAATGAGGCAGTTGGAGGCACAATTGGAGAGGGAGGTGGAGTCGGCAAGGCTCAAGCTGGGGCAATCTCCTTATAGGAAAGCATTCAGGGCATACAGGCTAGCCGAAGGCCAGTTGGAGGTGCTAAGGGCTAAGAAAGCAGAAAGAGCCATGCTTATGGTTAGGCAAAAGTATAATGCGAAGGCCAACAAGGCTGACACCCTGCTGGCGCGGCTCCTTAGGGGAGCTAGGGAGCAGAATGTGATCTCGGCCATGAGGGATGAGGCGGGGAACAGACTCACACGAACAGAGGAAATAATGGGTCGCTTAGCTGGTTTTTTATAGTACGCTATACTCCTCACAGGTCCCCCTGCCCCAACTCCAGAGGGACTTCCTTGAGGCTCTGCCCCTATCCAGCTTGCCCCGTACGGCAATGGAGGAGTTGGGCCACGATATATCAGAAGAAAAGGTGAGAATCATAATAGCGGTGCTGCCTCGTAACAAGGCCCCAGGGCTGGATGGCTTCCAAGCGTCTTTTTACAAGACTTTCTCCCAAATTCTCCCTCCGCACCTCATGCAGTTGTTTCATTCCTTCAAGGCAACCGTCAGAATCACTCCGTCTATGGAGGAAGCCAAAATCACGCTGATCCACAAGCCTGGGAAACACCCCGAAGAATGTACGTCTTATAGGCCTATTGCGCTTATTATTACAGATGCAAAACTGTACACTAAGATATTGGCGAGGCGGCTCAAGGGACACCTCTGGCGTTGATCCACTCGGATCAAACAGGGTTCGTACTGGGGAGGCAGACCTCAGACAACATCAGACGCGTAGCCCATCTGGTAGAAAAAACCCAAAAGACAGCCACTCCGGCGGTGCTCCTGGCCCTAGACTCGGAAAAGGCATTTGACCGGGTGGAGTGGTTGTTTCTGCTCCAAGTCATGGAGGGGATGGGACTGGGGGAAGACTATATAAAGATGGTCCGGGCTAACTATCAAAGCCCCTCTGCACGTATTTCGGTCAACGGGGTGACATCAAACCCATTTAGCCTAAGGCGGGGAACCAAACAAGGGTGCCCGTTTTCCCCCTTGCTGTACGCAATCTACCTTGAGCCCCTATTGCAGGCGATTCGGGAAGCGGAGCTCATACTGTGCATACAGTTTGAAGGAGTTCAGCATAAGGTGGCGGCTTTTGCGAGCAACATGCTCCTCTTCCTTACAAGTACGAGGGGATCCATTGAGGCGAGCATGGTCCTCTTGTTCAAGTTTGCAGAAGTATCGGGTTTGCACGTCAACTGGCAGAAATCCGAGCTCATGAACCTGTCTTTAACATCTAGGAAGGCCGCAGAGCTTAAGGAGGGATCTCCCTTTAAGTGATGCCCCGGGGGAATAAGGTATCTGGGGGTGAAAATTACCCCGGCTCTAGAGGGGTGGTATGCGGCGAATTACACCCCCATGTTCAAAGTAGTCAAAAGGCATCTATGGAAGTGGAGTTCCCTCAGAATATCTTGGTTGGTGATTCTGCCCCGGCTACTCAATCTCTTTCAGGCTGTTCTGCTTCGAGTCCCCTCGAGCTTTAGAGAACTGGACAGGGCGGCAAAGGAATTCATTTGGGAGGGCAAGAGGCCACGGCTGGCCCGACACCTAATGACCACGTCAAGGAGGGACGGGGGCCTGGGGCTGCCGGATTTTCGCCGGTACTATCAGGCTGCACAGCTGAGAGTGGTCAGGGAGTGGTTCTCGGGTGAGTACAGGAAACAGTGGCTTCAAATGGACAGGGCAGTCACCCAACATCATCTGGGGGAGGTCCTCTGGCTGCCGCGCCACCTGAGGCCGTCTCATATGTTTCTAAGCGCTATAACGAAGGGTCTGGCGGTCATTTGGGACGGGGCGGGGAGGAAGTTGGGGATCACGACGTACCCCTCCCCTTTTACCTTGATATTTTGCAATAAAGACCTCACCCCTGGGCTGGAAACAGGGGCTTTCAGGAAGTGGGAGGAGGGGAGATGTAGTCATCTGGGACATGTTCCGGGAACAGAAGGTAAAAACATATCCAGAGTGCAAGCAGGACTATGCCCTGGGGGAAGGGGAAAGGCATAGGTACTTCCAGATCAGACACTGGGTGATGACTGAGGAGGTAAGAAATGCGGTTACACGGCCACAACGCAGTTTGAAAGGTTCCTTCTTATGCATGAGGGGTCTAGAGGGTTAATTTGGGACCTTTACAAACTTCTAGGGGACGCTGGCCAAAAACTGATTGGGCCTACATGGACAGATGGGAAAAGATACTGGGAATGAGATTGGAGAGAGAGGAGTACGAGAGGCTGTGGAGGGGGTTGCCGAAGTGGGCAAGGGCTGCGCAATTACAAGAGGCAAAGTACAAGTACATTGTTGGTTGGCATTACACCCCCACCCGACTGCACGCGATATACCCAGCAACATCCAGGGAATGCTGGAGGGGGTGCGGACAGGACGGGACAGCAGCCCATATATGATGGGACGGCCCTAAAATCTGGCCTTTTTGGAGCAGCGTCATTGGGGCACAAGAACAGGCATTCGGAGAGGGAGAGGAACGGGACCCCCGGGTTGTCTTGATGGGGAGGCAGGGTCTAGGGGATGGGGGAATGGGGAAAGGACTAGATAAGGCGAGAATTATGTTTACATTAGCTGTAATGTCCCTCATCGCTCAGCGGTGGAAGGGGCCCAGGATCCCAACAGAACAGGATTGGTTGAAGAAAATGTGGGATCTGGTGGCTATGGAATGGGCCACTTACGCGGTCAACAACAATCTGGAGAACTTTGCATCTGACTGGGGTGCAATGCTGTCCTACTGAAAGGGGAATTCAGAGAACAGTGGTGCCCACAAAGGTTGAAACTGTTGGATCTTCATAGTTGACTACATTTCTATGCTTCTTTCCTTGGGGAATGGGACGGACAAGAGGGAATTCCGGTGCTCTGTTGGGGGGAGGGGGTGGGGGAGGTGATGGGGGGACCGTTTGATGTTTGTTCTGTATGTTATAAAACAATAAAAAGATAATTAAAAAAAATATATATATTTGCTAAGGTACTTGCGAACAGACTGTTACCATTTATGCCCACACTGGTACATCCTGATCAGTCGGGTTTTATCCCTACTCGTTCTACTGCCCTTAATCTGAGACGATTGTTTGGGGTAATGGCCAAGATAGATTTGAACGCAAACGCAGTGATTGCAGCCTTGGACGCCGAAAAGGCTTTTGATTCGGTGTCTTGGGAGTATCTCTTTGCTGTACTAAAACGCTTCGGCATAGGACAATACTTCCTAAAATGTGTCAAACTGCTTTATGCCAACCCGCAAGCTGGGGTGCTCACCAACCACACTATGTCTTCTCGCTTTTCACTTTGTAGAGGCACTAACTAAGCAGGGATGCCCCTTTTCACTGATTTAAATTTGCTTTGACAATTGAGCCCATGGCTGCAAAGGTGCGTCAATCGCATTTACATAGGGGAATATGACTCACGGGCTCCTCACAGCTCAAATCCCTTTACGCAGATGACACTTGTCTGTATGTCCGACATCCCGAGGTGAGCTTGGAACCAATCATGACAGACATTCATATTTTCTCGGAATACTCAGAGTGTAGGATTAATGTTGCAAGTCGGAGCTTTTCCCGCTTACGCCTGCCACAACAGACATGTCAAATGTGGTTGACTTTAAATGGGCCCCAATACACGTACGATACCTTGGGATAATGATTTCCAACGATAAGAACACACTGTATTCCGATAATTATGAGGCATTGCTCACCTTTCTGCCGGCCAAATGAAACGTATGGACGAAGTTCCCAATCTCCCTATATGGGCATATAGCCTTATTGAAAATGGTCGTTCTTCCCAAATTGCTATATTATTTTTGCAACATTCCAATGTGGCCTGGTAAACTCTTTTTTTGCGAAACTTCAATCACTGGTCACGACATTTGTATGGGGTGGCAAGACTGCCAGAATGAAATGGTCCAAGATTGTGGAGCCCTTTTCTAGCGGCGGTATCTCTGACCCTGACAATTCGCCAAACACTGGTTTGACGCCGATGATCGATGAGCGCATATACATGTTGAGAAACTAGCTGCCTCTGACGTTCAGTCCATTATTTTAGCTATAGAGATCGATGTGCCTTGACCCAGTCAGCGCCACTGTATATGCATGGTCCAGAATATAAAAAAATTGGGTATAAACGCCCCCTATGTCCCTGATATACCACTCTGGAATTACCCAAATCTAGAACCCACTTTTGATATGAACCTCCAACGTACGTGGGACCCAGATAAACAGATCAAACTACGGGATATGTTCCCTGAAGGCAAATTTGTTGAATTGAAAAACTTCACAGACACAGTTGGACGGGGGTCTCTTGAAGCAATTTCAGTACTATCGTATGAAGGCTGCCTTTGCGGCCAAGTGGCCCACGTTTCCCATGGAACCCCACCACACATGAGTGTAAAAGAGCTCTGACTGCGTCAGATGGGCGACGGAAGGGTGTCTCACAAATATATTCCCTGGTACAGGCATACTCACCGTCCTGTAATAAAATATGTCAAAGTTGGGAACGAGAACTGGGGGGTCACTCTCAATAAGGGCAGGTGGCTGAGGATCTGCCTACTCGCGAGAGCGGTATCCCTGAATTCAGGGCTACGCCTGGTACAATTCACGATACTCAATAAACTACATTACACCCCGACTAGGTTGGCTAAATTAGTTGAGGGATGTTCGGGTAAATGCATGAAGTGTACAGACTCCTTTCACATGTATTGGGCATGCCTGCAAGTGGCAAGGTTTTGGGAGGAAGTTGCAGCCACGCTCGAGGAGATCACCGCAATAGCACGACCCTGTCCCCTTTGAAATATTTGTTTGGAGACATTGGGAAGAAGGCAGAGACTGCTAGAGGGCTTTTTAATGTTGGTTGTATAACGCTGCATTCTTAAGTGCTGGAAATCTCCCAATGCTCCTCGCCTGGAGGACTTTTTGAAAGACTTGGCAATGGTAAACGAGTGTGAGGAGCAATATGTGCTATCTGTGCCAACCTCCAGTCGTCCGAAAGACATTTGGGCCCCACATAGGGGATATTTATATAATCTACCACTGGATGATGACCCTTCGCCCTTATCTTCCTCCTGATTAAATGTATGTTGACGGGAGGCCACCAGGGGGCGCACAGGACATGGCAGCCTGAGCGCAGTTCTCCCGCCGAAGCTGGGCCATCGAAGGGGATTGAGCCCCCCCCTGGACCCTCCCGGCGACTACAAAGTGCCGGTTTGGCTGGCGGAACCCCCCGTGCCCCCTTGGCTCGAAGGAGCGGTCTTCAGGGGCAACGGAACAACGGAGAATGGGCCTCGCGGCCCGCTGAGACGGTGTGAGGAGCGGGCCTGGAGGGAGGATCCCTCGGTCGCAGCCCGAGGGAAGAGGCGCTGCCCGGTGAGGCGGGGGACTCCCGTTGGAGTGCCGTGTCCCTGCTGTTGGCCCATCGCCCATCCCCGCAGGGGGGAACAAGTACAGGGCACGACGGTCCCTGAGCGGGTTGCGGGCTCCGGCCGCCCCCCCCATCGGAGACACGAAGGAGGACGGGATCCTCGCGCTACCCCGAGGCCCAGAGAGGTGACTTGTTGGCGGCGGGTCGGGGATTTGCACCCCCCCACGCTTCACTTTTGCAGCAAACCCGGGGCGGCAGCGGCCCCGCGACCACGATCCCCCGCCTAAAGCGGGCCCAGCATATGCTGCGGAGAGCCCGCCCAGGGCTAAATCGACCCAGCCAGACCCAGGACGCAGCGGCCCTCGTGGATGGAGCGCGGCCCCCCTCTGCAGAGGGGCATCGGGGCTATCGTGGCCCGCAGCCAGGAGGAGGACAAACATCGGTCGCCCGCGGCTGGGATCCTGTGGGCTTTCACGCCACGACCCGCGTCCACGGAGCCCCCCCTCCCAAGGGGCAGAGGATCCACACCACCTCTCCAGCACAGAGGAGTCAGAGGGAGAGAAGGCCTCACTTGGCGCTCGATCCCGGTGGGTGGAGGTCCCTGTGCTAGTTTGCAGGGCGTGTGCCCGCCCACAACCACCCAGGACTCGGCTGATCAAGGAGACAGACCCAGGTGTGTGGCCCCCACCAGGACCCGGTGGGGCGTGTGCCCGCCCGGAGGCCCCTTCCCGCATATCGGGCCCGATTGGGGGGCGGCCCCACCTTTAATAAGGACCAGAGCTCACGCCCCGGAGAACCACAACAACTCGACCCCGGGTCAGCGCAGCACGACCCCAGGGACCCACTGGGCCTTGACGCACCAAGCAACTGGGGGGCAATAGACACCCTAGCCCCGAAAGGAGTCCCCACGATCACGCCCTTCAGGAGAACTGACACACACCTCCGGCGTCCTTTGCATTACCGATCCCCCGGCCCGCCCTGATCTCGCAGACTGCCTGCAATCCAGGTGAGAGGCCCCCGTCCTCAGTTGGCGGGGCGAGTGCCCACCTGGAGGGCTGCCCCACCCCCCCGCAGGGGACAATCCATCGACCACAAACCCCACCGGAGCGACACACTACGGACTGGACCTGGGACGGCACAGCATTCCCTCCTAAGGCCCCCCGGCCCGCAGCGGACCCCGTGGCAGAGGATCAACGACACCCCATGAGCTGGAAGAAAGCCCTACAAACGTTTCGCTTCCAAGAAACAGAGAAAACGATCGAGGTCACTACGGTCTCCGGAGCCATGGCCCACACGGAACCCGCAGGCCAACCCGCAATGACGATGGAAAAGGGCTTCGCCTCCATCCTTCAGGAGATCAGAGAAATGAGATCCGACATTGCTCAGAAGTTCGAGAAACTGGGCCAAAGGGTAGACAAAATTGAGGATAGAGTCCTACAAATGGAAAATTATCAATCGTCATCTACATCTCAGGAAATCCAATTCGACACACGGCTGGCGGCTCTGGAGAAGAGGGATGAAGAGAGAGCCAGGATTATGGACGACTATGAAAACAGGGAAAGGCGGAACAATCTAAGGTTCTTTGGGATTCCAGAGACGGAGGGTGAGACGGAGAGAGAGCTGACTCGAGTGGTGAGAGACATCATCACCCTCTTGTTTGCTGAGGGAATGACGACAGAACTCACGTTCGACCGGGTGCACAGGGCCAGGGGAAGATCGGGGGGCCCCAGAACGGTCCTGGCCCGCTTACACTATTATACGGAGAAAGCCAAAGTTTAAGATGCTGCGAGGAAGGTGGGGGCGATAACCTACAACGGCGCACAGATAGCCATTTTTCAAGACCTCTCAGCCTACAGCCTAGCCAAACGGAGGATGTGCCGCCCTCTGACACAACAATTGAAAGAGAAGGGCGTCCGTTACAGATGGGGATATCCCTTCTCCCTGACCTTTGAATATTCAGGCCAACGCACAACGCTGGTAACGGAGGAAGACATTACGGGCGCCATTCAAGATTATGTGGGCGAACCCGCCCCCCGGAGGGGACCAGTGGGTCCGGAGGTGCTCAGCGGGGGCATCCCCAGGCAGCCCAACCCCAGAAGGAGAAAAACCGGCGCGAGGAAGTTCAAGAAATTGAACACACCACCAACACCAATGGAGGAAGACCGGGCCGACTCAGAGGGATGACTCCAACGACCCCACGCAGATCATCGGGACTAGAAACCAGAAGGACTCTGGAGACGCTTGGTTTGCTGCACCCCCTCGAACTGCAAGTATAAGGGGGCATAAGGGGGATCACAACTGTGGGAATTGAGAGAAGCATCAACCAGGGCCTGGGAGAGGGACCAAACTGAGAAGTTCGGGGGAGTGACGCGAGGGGAAAGGGGGGGGCTCACGTTAGCAAGCTTTGGATCTGACGCCTGGCCGGAGGGAAACCGGCTGGTGGTCCAGCCAACAATCCAGGAATGGACAAACGGGGAGGGGGGTGGGGTTTGTTTACAAGTTGGGGGTTCTAGGGTGGGGAAACGTTTCAAAGAGATCCAAACAAGGAAACACAGTAAGCAGGGAGGGAGCGACCATGCGACACCGGTGACCAAGGGGAAAGGTGACAGCGATTATGGCTGACGACTGACCGGCCTGGGGGTGGGAACCCTGAATGTACAGGGCTTGAACACCCCCACGAAAAGATCCCTAATCAGCAGAGAGTTTAGGAGGGCTAAGCTGGACCTACTGTTCAAGCAGGAAACACACTGGGCGAGGGGGGGGGAGCCCAGGTTGCGGGGGGGGGGCGGAATCGAGGAGACATTCTACGCTTCCCACAAAGGAAAGAAAAGAGGGGTCGCAATTCTGACCGCTAGTGGGTTGGGTTTCGTGAAAGACTCCATCCTAAGGGACCCCGAAGGCCGCTACCTCTTCGTACGGGGCTCCCTACAGGGATCGCCCATAACCTTGGCGGTAGTATACGCCCCAAATGAGGGTCAAGCTCAATTCTGGGAGGGAGTGGGGGAAAGGCTGAAAACCTTTGTCCAGGGCCCATTGGTGGTGGGAGGCGATTTCAATATGGTCCTAGACCCATCCAGAGATAGACGACGGGTGGGTGCATCAAACCCCAGACCCGCTGGGGACGTCACGTCACGCTGCTTCCAAAGGGTGAATGATGACCTGAACTTAGTGGACACGCTACCCACCCCCCGAGCAGGGACCCCCTCTTTCTCGTACTATTCCTCCACCCACAAAGCCTTCTCCAGAATAGACTATATCCTCGCTGACGAGGTACTCCGACCACACATAGCGGGTTACAGGATAGACCCTGTCCCCTGGTCGGACCACGACTTGATTAGGGTCACCTTGGCGGGGTACTGGTGCAGAGAATGAAGGGGACGCTGGAGATGTTACAACACCATTCTGAGAGACGAGGTTCATGCCCAGACTGTACTGGAGGCCATTACAGAATTCTTCGAGCTAAACGACAACGAGGAGGTGGGCACGCACACTCTCTGCGATGCCTTCAAGGCGACACTAATAGGAGTGCTTATAAAAATAGGCTCCAGACAGAAGAGGGAAAGGGAGACCCAGGAGAGGAACCTGAGGGATAGAATAGCGCGCCTCCAACCGGGAGGCTCCCCGGTACAGACCCTAGAGCGAGATCGCGTGGCCACCCTGGAAGACTACAGGCTCCAATTGAAAGACCTACTCCTCCACAAAACGGAGAAGAGCCTCCAAATGGTTAAACAGAAATACTACGAGAAGGGGGACAGAGCGGATAGGATCCTGGCCTGGAAATTAAGGGAGGTCCAGAGAAGCAGGATGGTGAAGGAGGTGAGGGACAGCGGGGGAACATTAGGCCATGACACCCCCCATATCACGAAAAGGGGGAGATGGGGGCTTTGGTTATGCCCCTTTTTCTGTTTTTTCTTTTTTCACAAAATGTTAATAAAAATTAAAGTTAAAAAAAAAATGTATGTTGACGTGTGATAAATATGTCAATGCTCCGAAATGTTATGTATTGTAATGATATATCGAAATTGTTCTGGTCCTTAATGGTTGTGACTCTCTTTTGACTGATTTTTAACATTTTCTTTTGCACTTTATATGCGGGGAGACCCCACCCCGCAGTTCCCCCATACTCCCTATACAATAAATAATTACCCTAACCCACCCCCCACATATATATGCGTGAAAAGTACAAATTCAGTCTTTTTTGCCGCATGAGTTTTGCGGCAACCATATCACTAGATACGTCTTTCATGTGTGGATAAATATAGCACATTAATGTAGATTAGACCGGGCTGTTGAGGCAGGATGTGCTCTGAATGCCTTTGTCCGGCCCCTCCAAACATGTTTGCTTCCTACCCCATTATGGACCCCAACATCAAGATCTTTTTGGCCAGATACGGCAGAGATCCCAGTAAGGGAAGGGCCAGGCCTGGTTTACATGCCAGGATAGTCTGCTAGATACCTTGGGCCCACGAGTAAAGATTCTTGATATGGAGGAATCTGCCAAGCAAGAAAGATCCTCGGTTGATCTAGATGTACATAGTGGGTGACCTCAGAGAGACATGATTTTAGGCAACCCAAATACCTCCCATAGCGTTGAACAATGTACAGACACCCTGCTGGAAATCTACCCTAATTTAAGGCCCTATGTCAAGGTCTCTTGCTCTGATAACAATATGTGAAAGAGTTGGTCAAGTATGTCACAACATGTGTGTCTCTGGTATGAGAGGGTTGGGGTCACAACCCTGTTAGGTGGGAGCAGGGACTCCTCCTGATCTGGGGATATGCTGTCTACCAGCGGTGTACCAGAACCGGTCCTAACTCAGGGGTGGAGTGAGGGAATTGTGAGGGCCTAGTACTTGCCTCCCTGGCGTATACATTTTATATGACTGCTAGTACCGCTTTCCCTTCTGTAATGCCAATCAGCCTCTCTTATGGACAGAGTTCCTTTGTCTTTCAGAACCACAGCTCAGACAGATCCCAGGGGAATGGTGGAGCAACTGAAAAGCCCAGGGGGAAATCAAACTCACCAGCGCAGGAAGAAAGCCACCTGCAAAATGAACAGCGTGAGCACGTGGCTGCCACTACACAAATGGAAATTGAAAACCTTAGTAAAGGCTTCCAGATGACATCCCACCCCCAAGTGGGATAGCTTATCCAGAGTTTGTCCAAGGGGATCATGTAATTAAGAAGACCAGTAGAAGCTAGGAGGAGCATTTTTTTTTAAACATAGGTTTATTATTTTCATAAACAATTACACACAAAAACTCTCTCCCCCAGCACACCCCCCTCCCTCCCTCCCTCCCTTGGAAGATCAGTTCTCTGCATCAGTTGGGGTCCTTCATACTGCGAAAATGTCCAAAATTCTTATTTTGTGGGGACACCACTGTTCCATGTAGTCCGATTACAAGTAATTCAACACCTCCCCCCCAGTCTTTCACAAAGGAGTCCCCCGTGCCCTGGAGGGTGTGGGTTAATTTATCCATTGTTACAAGAGTCCATACCTTCTCGAGCCACCCAAATATCAGAGGGGGATCTTGTTGTTTCCAACCCTGGGCCAGAGCTGCCCAAGCCGCAATTAGCAGCCCAAAAATCCCTTGTTAGGGAGAATTCTCATTTTATGGCTATTTCCCTCACCTAGTGAGTCCCCCAGCAGCTTTGCTGGACTTCTAGAGTTTATTTCTTTCACTTGGTAAGAGTGTGAGCTTTTCCCTCACTCTTACCCATGTTTTGCCATGTGTCTTTTACCTGTTTTTAGGACCGTGGACTCTGAAGTACACCACTTCAGTAGCCCCCTTTTTTGGGTGTTACACAGCACCTTCAGCGCAGTGATAGCGTTGTCTTTTAGACTTTCCACCGACTCCATTTCTGGAGATGACTACAGTCCCCCAGAAAAGGGTAAAGTTGCCATTTACTTCACTTAGTCAATTTACCACAGATCCAGTACACCCCATCTTCCATGGAGTACTGGCAAGGGTTACTTCATATCCCTTTGTATCTGTACCTCCTAGAGCATTGTTTCGCTCTTTTAACATTTAGACTTGGCTGGTGGCAGTGGTACCTACCCTAACTTTTCTACCACGATTGTATTATATAAACGTGGTATTGTTTTAGGCTATTATATTAGCCTCGAACTTAAACCCGCTTGACCAAATACTTTTTCTTTTGGTTCCGGGTTTATTCGCCATTTCCTTTTGTTAAAGTCCTTCTTGTGTTTTACTTGCAAACCAGGTTTGCCTCCTTTGTTCACCGTCTTTTGGCAGGCTTCTGCTCAGAAGCCCTCCTCCAGGCACCTGGGTGTCTAGGTGGGCTGAATGTGAGGGAGGGGTGTGGTCACCCCCTGCACAGGGTATCCTAGGAAACCCAGGTCGCACTTTGCCATGATTGGCTGAGGTGGTTGTCCGGGCCGGACAACCCCCCTGCTGGGTGATTGACAGCCAGGCTGTGTGAACGGGGGATTTTCGCATAAAAGACAGGTCTCTTGGGCTAGAAGTCAGAGAGTCACCACTGGAACTACAAGGAACCGAAGAGAAGCGGAGGAGAGGCCGAATGCTGCAACTATCCCGTACCGGTGAAGCCCTGCGGCAGTCCTGAGCTATCGACCCTTCAACGACTAAGAGAAGATCCAGTCCGGAGTCTTCTTCCCTTGAGCCTGGTGGGAATAACCAGCTCGTCTTCTTCAGCCAGAGGAATCCCTTCGTGGTCGAAATCGCTGCACACTGCTGTAGTGGTCCGGATAGCCACCTGAAGAGCCTCTCCTGTTTTTAAGGAGCGCACCTTTTATTCATCGTCGCTGCTGCCGGCTTCATCCCTGTGTGGTGCAGACCCCTCCAAACGTCCTCCTTCACATCGAAACTCCAGGAACCGTGGGTCTGCGGGAAACCAACAGGAACAACTGCTGTGGCACCAGCTTCATCCTTTGAGAAAGGTACTGTGTTCTGCTTGGGAAATGTGGGTGAATCCCTCTTTCTCTTCCTTAATGCTTGTCCTTACTTTTCCCTCCTTCTTATAACTTTTGCTTCCGAACATTGACAATATCAAAGTACTCTTGGCTACGTTGAATCGTGAACTGTCCGACTGGGTGATCCTCGACAACAGGCACCCGGTGTCACTTGACCCTGGCTCCGGCCCTTTGACTCTTGAATTCCTGTTTATGAATGTTCTTCGATTCTGTCTGCCTAACTATAATATTGCCTATGATTTTTGCCTCCAATTCCCTCTGGCTATCTCAGGTGCTAAGTGTGTGTGTTTTTGCCCCGGTAGCATTTCTTGTCACGGATACGCGTTTATTTAGTAGACCGAACTGTCAAAAACTGATCGCAATCGTATTCTCGGTAACGTGTCTTGTTTCCTAACACCGGTCCATTCAAACACAGGGTACTTACCTTGAGTCATAACGTACAACGTGAATTGGTTAGTTGTAGTATATTTTACATGTGGTTTTGAATTTAATAGAAGTGTTGTGTTTATAACAAATGGTTTAAAAATAAATGTACTTATATTTTTCTACCTGAAACCTTGAGTCAGTGTTTGCTTGAGTCACAGTAATTGTGGTCCCTTTGTGTAATCTCTGCTACTGCACATATACTCTTGGAATAGGCCTGGCTGCTCCACTACTGCTACCGCTTTAACATAGTAGTACAGGCTTGTACCAAAGGTAAAACTTGTATTGCCACCTGTAGTCTTAATTGTGTGTAATGGTCCCTAAGGGCACTGCACAGGATTCTGCCTAACATCCCTCCATTGTGATTTAGTGAGCTTCTTTGCTACTGCGACTTTAATCCTGCACAGCCACACCTTCTCCCCCATTTGGGGCACAATAGGAAACATCTCCTGCATCTGCGTCTTCACTTCTGCCCAGTAGCCCTGAATCCCTTTGCAGTCCCACCAGATGTGTCTCCATGTACCCTCACCCCCACATTCTCTCCAGCATGATTTGGACGCATTTGGAAACATCGAGTTCAGTCGCAACCCGGGGTGAGGTGCCATTGAATCATCTCCTCCCTCATTTGGATTGAGCGGGTCAGTTTTGGGATATTTCCCCATAGTTCCTCCCACTGCTGATCTCTTATGGGTTCTCCGAGCGTTTGTTCCCACTTTACCATGTAGTTCCACTTGACCCTTATCCCTTGCACATTAATGTGCCTATAGAGTGCCGACACTAGCTTCTTGATACCAGAATCAGTCAGCGTGAACTCAAAAGAAATTACCTCTTGATCCTGCATCATTTCTCCTAATTTCGTGCACCCCGCCTTTTCCCATTTTCCATCCCCGGAGGAAATTCTGGGTTTCCGAACATTGGGGTGAACGGACCTGGCACCCCTGTTAATGTGCCTCTTCGTGCTAGGTCGTCCCATGCATCCAACGTGGCCCTCATTACTTTGCAAATGCACAGGTTTGGATGCCTATACTGCCCCCCTCCAAAGCAGTTCTTGCCACCACCCTTGTCTTGCTCGGCCCAAACCTTTTGCTGCAGATCACCCATCCATTCCCTCAGGATCCACAGTTGCGCCGCCGGATAATACCTGAAAAAGTGTGGGAGTGCCATGCCCGCCTCTAGGATTGGGGTCGTTAGAACTGCCCTAGCTACCCTTGGGAATTTATTCTTCCATATAAAGGTGATAATAGCCTTAGTGAGTGCCCTGAAGAAAGATTTGGGGACCCTGATCGGGATAGCCTGAAAGAAATACAGCAGTTTCGGGAGAATGGTCATCTTCACCGAGGTAATTCTTCCCCACAGTGTAATCGCATTCCAAGATATTTGACCCCTTTATCAGCGATCTTTAAGCCCAGAGAGGCTGCCACCCGTTCAATCCCCCCTCTGTCCCCTGTGAGAAGGATTTCTGATTTATTCCTTTTGATCTTCAGACCTGAGATCACCCCAAATTTCTCTAATTCTTGAATTACCTCCGGTAGATTGCGAATCGGGTCGGTGATGGCAACCAACATGTTGTCCGCATACGCGACCACCCTGTGCTGCCTGCCTGTCATTTCAATCCCCCAATAAGCGCCGACTCCCTAATCCTAGTAAACAAAGGCTCTAGAAATATTGCGTAGAGTAGGGGTGACAACAGACACCCTTGTTTAGTGCCCCTTGTGAGCTCCACTCTGCCTGAGACCTCCCCCTTTATGGCGATTCTGATGAAAGGAGAATTATAATTGGCCCTTATCATATGCAGGAAGTTTTCCCCAAACCCCATGCGGGGTAGAGTACGAAACAGGAAAGACCATTCCACCCGGACGAATGCCTTTTCTGCATCGACTGAGAGAAGAATTGCCGGGGTTTGCTTGACTCCAACTTTTATCCACCAGGTATATTATGCGCCTCAGATTGTCATGAGTTTGCCTGCCTGGGATGAACCCCGATTGGTCTTCATTTATCACGTTGGGGAGGAGCGGGGACAGCCTAGTGGCAAGAATTTTTGAGTACATTTTTGAGGCCAAATTAATCAGGGCTATTTGGCGATAAGATCCAGGGAAGGACGGGTCCTTTCCAGCCTTGTGGAACACGAGAACCTTTGCCTCATTCATAGTCAGGGTCACATTTCCCTCTTCACGGAATGAACTGAACAATTTTGCTAGAAAAGGGATCAAAGCCTCAGCTTACTTTTTATACAATGCTGCACTGAACCCATCCGGCCTGGCGCCTTGTTCAACTGAAGCCCTGCAATTGCCTTCCTCACTTCCTCCTCCCTGATGTCCCCTTCCAGATTCTCCCTTTCTTCTTCAGATATTTGCGGTATGGAGAGAGTACCCAGGTAAGAATCTTGGTCGGTCCCACTAGGGCTCCCAGAGGCATATAAATCTTGATAATAGCCTTTAAACACCTCCCCGATGTCTCCGGTGCGGGTAATATTCTCGCCCTGTGCATTCCGTATTTCCCCGATCATGAGGTTTGTTATTTGCCACGCAATTGCCTAGCTAGGAGTTTATCAGCCTTATTGGCCTTTATGTAATACCAATGCCTGAGACGGAGCAAACTTGTCTCTGCTTTTTTTGTGCAGAGCGCGTCCAGCTGCCCCTGCACATGTCTTAGAGCCCGCTTCAGAGTCCGAGTGGGGCTCTTTAAGAGTTCCCCTTGTATATCCCTTAGCTTCCTTTCCAACTCAATTTCCCATTGGTATCTCTGCTTATCCTGACGCCTTCATGGCTATAAAGTGCCCTCTGATGACTGCCTTAAAGGCCTGCCACACCGTTCCCGGCCTTACTTCACCCGTGTCATTAAGGGCAAAGTATTCATGGATCTCTTCCCCAATAGCATCCCCCATGATGGGATCCTGTAGTACGTCCTGAGGGAGCCTCCACCTCAACAATCCCTTATTTCTGCTAGGCATCTTTACCTCCAACCATAAGGGAGCGTGATCTGACAGCGAGATTGACCAATTTCCATTCCCTGTACCTCCCCCAGCAGGCCCACTGAAACCCAGAAATAATACATTCTCGACATAGAATTATAAACTTGAGAGAAATGCGTATATCCCCTTTGCTGATCCTTAAGCACTCGCCATACATCTCTAAGCGCCAATTGGGCCATCATCTGGCGGAGGGACCTTGAGGGAGCCCCCTGTCTCTGATTACCCCCTGAGCTTCTATCTATTGCTGGGTGCCAGGCTAAGTTCAGATCCCCGGCCAGAACTATCTCCCTACTGGCAAACTCCTCCAGCTTCCCCAGTGTCTCCTGCAAAAAAACGTCTTGACTAGGTTTGGTGAGTAAATGGTGGCCAAGGTTAGACTGAGCCCATCTATTGTGGCATTGACAAATGCGTACCGGCCTGCCCTGTCCACCAAGGTAACGTGAGGCAGCAGGTTCCTGCTTTCATGGACCGCTATCAGGACCCCTACCTTTGTGTCAGTTGCATTTGATTGTCCAACCAGGTTGAACCCCTTTATACGCTGCTTGAACTTGTCCGGAAGTCTGATGTGAGTCTCCTGCAGCATTAACATGTCCCCTCTTTCCCTTCTAAGCATGTGCTCCAATTTCTTCCTTTTTACGGGGGTATTCAACCCCCTAACGTTAAATGTGGGAATTCTCAACTTCCCCATGGTCCTAACATCCCATAGAGCAAGGCCCCAGCCACCCCCTGCCAACAGAACCTAATCTTCCTACCAGTCCCAAACCCCTCCCCTCCCCCCAGACCTCCCTCAACTGAGAACTCCCCCAACTTTTTAACAACAATCCCGAGGAAGGCCCAGGGACCTAAGGTTGCTGTCAGATTCCGTGATACCATCCCGTTCCACCTCCTCACCTGAATCTTCCTGTATGACGTCAAGTCCCTTTTTCTTTCGGGTTCCTTTAATCTCCTACTTCTTTTTCTCCTTTTTCTCGTGCAAATAAGGACGAGCTCCCTCGGAGGCCACCCTGACCTATAGATACACAGGAACAGGAGGAACGCCAAGGAGCAAGCCCCCAAAAATGTCCAGGGAAAAAGCCGATGTGGCAGAAAAAACCCTGCTGAGATGACCATTCAGTGTAGACTGTTGGGGTGGTGTCCTTGGTAACAGAAATATCCAGGAACCAGGGGAATATGAAAAGTCTCTATTACCGTGCACCGAGTGTCTTTCAAGGATCACCCTTGATACCAGTGGCAAGAATAAGTTCTGTGGTATATTGTCAGGATTGATCAGGATTGACCACAGTCATTCCGGCAACTTCCGATTGATCTTGCAACAACAGAGCGGCGTCCACAAGCAACACAGGCACCACAGACAGAAGGTTTATTTGAAGACGAAGGAATGAAGGCAAGTAAGAAAAATTGTAGAAGCAGAAATGTAAGTGAGATCGGAATACAGATCCAACAAGTGAACGGTGTGAGTGGAGCGGCCACCGTAAGAGACTGATGAAACCGAAGAGACCGGAGACCGGAGTGAGAAATACCCAGGTAAAATATTAGCAGAAAAGATGAGAAAGGAAAAACACCTATTAAAATGTGAAAAAGAATGATACAGAAAAGAGCTGCAACCAGAGAAGAAAGACCAGAGGACGGACTGACACGGAAAGCAAATAAACCCGGAAGTAACGAAGAGACGTTAATTCGCAGAAAACAAAGGTAGTAAGGAAACAAGAAAAGCAAGGAAAGTATAGTCAGAAAAACAGGTAGAGGGCTGACAAGGAAAAATAAATTAAGGCAAAAACGGGAGGGTAGCGAACCAGAAAGAAGGCAAAGGAGAAATAGAGATAGCACAAAAACACTAGTACGCGCGGGGCGTCCAAGCAGCAAGGGTCCTTAGACGGATACAACACGAAGCGTATCCGGAAGTAACTGCCTTTAAACAAACGTGGCCATTTTAGGTGTACACTAGACCGCTGCAGCCGGTTAGTGCGCACAATTCCTCCCAGCCTCCACTGATGCCAACGCTTCCAGGGACGAAGTGTGACAGTTGCTAGGGCGCTCGGCCCGTCGCTCCTGGCCCTCTGCTGACTCGGGAAAAACTTCCCAGGAAATCCTAAACCTCGCATTACTTCTGTCGGTGTACAATTCCAGTGGGTATGCCCCATACCGGGTCGCGGTGCTGTCCTTCTATTGGGTCAGCTTCAACCCCCTTCTGCCCCTTTCCAGCAGCACCCCCACCCCGGCAATACCATTTGATCAGCTCCAGCAGTACGAGCACCCCTGTCTTCAGCGCCTCCCTCCACCCGTCAGTTTCCTCTTCTGCTGCACTGTTTTCCACTCCCATGACTTCCTTTTATTCTCCTCCCTTGACCGATGATCCCCAATATCCTGGGCTTCCTCCTGCATGCCCATCACCTCTAGACCTTCTTCACACAAAGTCACTCTTCTTTGTCCTCCCTCCCGCGAGAACAGGAGGCCAAACGGGAAAGTCCATTTATATCTGATCTTCCTTGAGATTAGCTCTTTGACCACGGGCCCCATAGCCCTTTTCTGCAGCGTAACCAAGGCCAGGTCCTGGAATAAATGGATTTCCACTCCATTCATCCTGAATTGGTCCATCCCCCTGGCCTTCCTCAGAATCTCCTCCTTCTGGGTATAGGAAGACATAGCCACTAACACGTCTCTAGGGCGCTCCCCCGGCTCTCCCGTTCTCTTAGGGCCAACACGGTGTACTGTCTATTTTGATCTCCTCCGCCTCTTCCACAGCTAATATATCTCTGAAAACTTCCTGCACCGCCATCTTGAGATCCTTCTCTTCCACCGACTCCACCATATTTTTTATGCGGATGTTCGCCCTACAAGACCTATTTTCAAGGTCCTTGCACTGCAGCTCTAGGTTGTGAGTGAGCCGCACCAGATGTTCTTGAGTCTCACTATGCTGTTGCGCTTCTTCCTCCGCGTTTTGACCTATTCTCTCCAGGGTATCTGTACGCTCTTCCAGTTTCACTACATCTGTCCTGAGCTACTGCACCGCCTGTCTCATGTCTTCCCTCATCGTTGTGAATTGCTCTTGCACCGTAGACATAACATTTTCCTGCAGTTCCCTAAACCATGATTGCATGTCCTCCTTCAAGGCCTGTGACACCTGTGGAGGAGGTTGCAAGCGATCTTCTGGCGCTTCGGGTGCTGATTTTCCTCTTGTTTGGGCGCATTATCCGCCACCCACATTTGGACCAGGCTGGCTTCCTGTTTGGATGACTGCGGCTGACCGCCCTGAGGACCCCCTTTCCCTTTTGTCTTTGACATCTTGTTGTTCCACACTCCCCGCAACACACCGCTCAGGGAAAGTCCTTTCGCAGGTACCTGCTTCTAGCTGGCTTGCTGCCGAGTCCGCAAGTATGCTCTACCAAACAGAGGCTCCCCCTGCTCCTGCTTGAATTCCCCCACAGGGAGTATCAGGCCTACGACTCCTCTCCTTCCACAGAAGGGCCTGTCCACCCTCTTTTGGCGGTTCGCCCGTGCCACAGGACCCCCACCTCGTTCAAGCGATTTGGGCTCCGAAGGCCCTCAGTGCGGTAGTAGAAGCGTGCCCCCCATCCTGTAGCATGGAGCGTTGCTGCTCGTTTCTGCTCTGTGAGACTCACAGCCTCCCCAAACCTCAGCTGTCCTTGTGTCCTGTCATAACTTGGCGCCACCCCCCCCGATTGGGGTGTCCAATTCAGTTCTCAAGTCCTCTCCCAAAGAGGGTTGTGGGCTCCCCCCAGGGCCAATGCTGTGTCCTTCACTGATTCTAGGGGTTCCTGGGGTCCGGTCACCCCCAACCTGAGGTCAGACACTCCTCCTCGGTTCCACACTCAGATGGACCACTCTCATCTCTACTACGGTCACCCAAAAGGATGATCTGTCCCTCCAAAGAGTCCCCCGTGGTCCATGAGGTCAATCCTCCCGAGTTGTGGTCCAGGCAGTGTCGCCCCCGGCCTATGCCGTTCCTCACCTGGGGGTCAGGCTCTCCAGCTGTCTTCTCTAGCACAGGAGCGTGGACGGTTCCTCTGCCACTGAGGAAAAATCAGCCCGCGATGCGGTCCGACTCCCACCGTGGGTTGTGTACAGCTGGGGTCCCGCTACGAATACCTGCTCATCCCCGCTTCTGCCGCCAACAATGGCCCGCATATCCTCTGGGGCCCCTCCAACGCAGCTGCAGCCTTCCACCGTCTGTCACCCGGCACAGCACCACCACTCCGCTCACCGCGCACTCCACAGCCTCCCAACTGGTCTGCAGATAGGCGCTCCTCCTCCCGCTGCCGTGCTCCTCACCGTACTTCGAAGCTGGATGAGCCAGGACTGGCAGGGCCACCGAGGGTACCCCTGGTGCCCCGATGTATGGTGTGCGGGCAGTGCTGGCCTCCTCGCGGGTCGACACTCCAGATGTTGTGTCGCGGGTGCCACTGAACTGGAATTTCGCCATTCTCCTGTCTCAATGCCGTAGTGAGGTGCTTTATTGTCGCGGCCCGGCAGGAGAGACCTTTACTCACGTCTCCTCGCTGCGGCCGCCATCTTGATATCCTAGGAAGAACATTTAAAGGGGTAAGCTAGGCTACCAGCACAGAGGAGATTGAAAGATGTTCGGGTAAGATCAGGTTGAGGAGTGGTGGATCAGGAGACAAGTGGGCAGGACGGACTGTGGAGTGCTGAGGAGACTGCAGCACTGTTTTATTAGAGTGCAGGTAAGGTACTGTGTGTAAGAGAGAGTGGTACCAGTTGTGTGTGATGTAGTGAGGGTTAGGGGGGCATGTTGGAAAGAGGTAAGCTGGGCTATAAAAGCTCAGCCAGCATAGAGGAGATTGAAAGGTGTTCGGCTGAGGTCAGGTGGTGCGATGGTGGACCAAGAGGCCAGGCAGAGGGCAGACAGTGGGTGCCGAGGAGACTGTAGCAGCGTTCAGAGAGAAGAGGCAAGGTATTGTGTGCAGGAGAGCATGATATCTATGAAGTGGGGTACAAAAGGGGGGGTGGGTGAAAGGTGAGAGAAAGAAAGTCGCGAGAAGTCTAGAGGGATTCAGAGAGGGAGTTAGAGAAAGTGATAGGGTAGTTTGGAGAGGTAGGTGAAGAGAGTGTGATAAGATCAAGAAAACAGAGGCATAGAAAGGAGATCAGAAGTGCAGAAAGAGAGAGGAGAGAAGAGAAGGAGAGTAGGGTGCTTAGAGCGAGTGAGGAGAAGAGATTGGGGATAGGAGCGAAGACAGGTAGAGAAGAGGTGAGAAGTGGAGCTAAAGAAAGGGGGGAAGAATAGAAAGATCCCAGAGGGAGGAGAGTGGAGATGGATACAGAGGGGAAAAATAGGGGCAGAAACAAGGAGTGAGAAGAGGAGAGACTGGAAAAGAAATCCTGTTGACATCAGGCTGTAAAAATAGACTAGTAGTATCTCTTAGAAAGTTCCTGGAGGGAGATAAATAGAAAAGTTCCATGTTGCCACGCAAAACCGCATTAGCTCCCAGTGTATCCAAGCATTGAGGACCGTCCCTTCCCACCCACTCAATTTTTCACATAAAAGCGCTCTGACTGCACCGCAGGATGCAGCGGTGAGGTGCACTGACGAGAAACGGACTCCCAACAACCAGAACTAACTCTGAAACCTTCGCACTCCTCCCCCTCCATTCCCAACCCATCTTCCTGGCCCTTGGCCCACCCTTACCATCCTCCCCCACGGGCAACCCCAACCCGACCGTTAAAACTCCCCTCCCCCTTAAACCATAGACTCTACCCAGTGCGGAGCTTAGGGCGCGAGTGTCCGGCCGAGTCTGCGGGCTCCCCATCCAACAGAAGCATATGTATATCTCGAGGCAATCCAGGCCAAACAACTGAGGCGCCAGCAGTCCATTCAATGTCGACTGCATTACTCCCCACCTGCAGCTATTTCAGATTACATCAACCTGGGTCCCTTCGGCCCCGCTCGTCTCCCCGGGGACCCAGATTATTCTGAGGGGAGGGTGCCCACCAATCTCAATGAGGAAGGAACTCGCTGCCTCCGGTGAAGTAAAGAATTGTGTCCACCCTGCGTTTTGGATCCAGAGTTTCGCTGGGAAAAGCATGGAGTATGGAATACAACAGTCCCTCAAATGCCTCTTCGCCCCTGCAAAGTATCGCCCTTACGCCTGTACGGCCGCCGTAAAATCTGGATTTAATATGCATTACTCACCGTAATAGCATTTCTGAGGTTTGCATCTGCTTAGATTCACATGCTGTGCATATGGTCCGACATCCAGTGGTAACCGCAGAGTATTGCATCTTGTCTTTCGAGGATCGAAAGGGGACGTCGGCATAGGCGTGTCTGTAACACCATCCATAACGTGATGTGTAGTGTACCCAAAATCCCTCACGCGCCAAGGTCCCTCCGATTGTATTTTTTCTGCCATGAGGGAGCCCAAGGAATATCTTGAGTGAATACATAAAAGAGAGAAAGTAGTAAGACGTCTATGTTCCTTCCAGGGAGGAAGGGTGGGCGCATGTGAATCTAAGCAGATACAATCATCAGAAATGCTATTACGTGAGTAATGCATGTCTTCTGATGCTTGTTATTCTGCTTAGAATCACATGTTGTGCATAGACTAGCGGGCAGTAACCGGAGTTGGAGGTGGGTTGTGAGAAGGAACAGTAGTGAAAAGATGGCTTAGTACTGCTTGTCCCAGACCTAGAATGAGTGTCTAGGCAATTGTGTTTTGTAAAGGTGTGTACAGAACTCTAGGTTGCCGCTTTGCAAATGGACTCTAGGGAAACATTTGCAATGAATGCTATGGAAGCCCCAGTGCCTCGAATAGAATGTGCTCTAGGCGTGATGAGCAGTTCTGTCTTAGCAAGAGTGTAACAAAGTGTGATGCATTTGACTATCCACCTTGAGATTGCTGACTTAGAGACAGGATCCCCTTCTCTGCCAGCTGCCACTGAAACGAAAAATTGGTTTGTCTTTCTCAGTGGTTTAGCTCTTTCCAGGTAAAACATGATTGCCCTGTGCACATCTAACGTGTGTAGGCTTATTTCGGCCATGTTAGTGGGGTTCTGGAAGAAAGTGGGCAGTTCTATTGACTGGTTCACATGGAACTTGGAAATGAATTTAGGCGCAAATCGAGGGCGAGTGCGCAGAACCACCCTATCTTTGTGAACAGTAACAAAGGGGTCTAGTACTGAAAGGGCCTTTAGTTCACTAATCCTTCTTATAGAAGTGATAGCCACTAGGAAAGCTGTTTTTATAGGTAAGGTATTTAAGACTTGCCCTGTGCATAGGCTCAAAGGGAGACCCCATGAGTCTAGTCAAAACCACATTTAAGTCCCACCCGGGAGCCGGGTTTGAAATGGGGGGATGAACCCTTTTAACCCCTTCCATGAAAGTCTTGATAACTGGTATTTTCCACCACAACACCTTTTGTTGTGAAGTAGTGTAGCCTGAGAGAGTAGCTAAGTGAACCTTCAGGCAATTAAAAACCAGGCCTGAATCTAGTAAGGGAGTCAGGTACAATACAATGTGAGTAGGAGAGCAGTCAATGGGATTGACGCCCTTGGCATTACACCAGATAACAAATTGTTTCCATTTACTGGAGTAGCAATATCAGGTGTTGGGTTTCAGAGGGAATTGAATGTGTTCGAGCTCTATGACCTCAGGAGCCAGGCCGCTAAGTTCAGAGTTTGCGGGCATGGGCTCAGTGTTTCTCCCCTGTCCTGAGATAATATGTTGTACGGGCAGGGCAGTTTCATAGGAGGGGAGAGGGACATCTCCATCAGATGAGAGAACCAGGATTGGCAGGCCCACATGGGGGCCAATAAATATCATGGTGACTGGTTCCTGGTGCATCTTGTGCACAATCTTGTTGAGTAAGGGAGTCGGGGGGGGGGGGGGAGAAGCGTAAACAAATTTCCCTGACCATGCCATCCAGAGCCCGTTCCCCTTGGAGCGGTTCTGTGGGTACCTGGAGGCGTAATCTTGGCATTGAGCGTTCTCCAGATTTGCGAACAAGTCGATCTCTAGGAAGCCCCATTCTGCGAAAAACTTTGGAGATGATGTCTTCATGTAGTCGCCATTCGTACTCTACGGGCAGTGGGAAATCTCTACTGAGCACGTCTGCCAGAAGATTAAGTTCCCCATGAACGTGTTGGGACAACAGGAACATCCTCTGTTTGAGCGCCCATATCCAAATGTTTTGGGACAGCTTGGATAGCCCTGGAGAGTGTGTGCCCCCTTGTTTGTTCAGGTAGTACATGGCTGTGGTGCTGTCTGTCAAGATCAGGACTGTCTTCCCCTGTAACTGTGTCTGAAAGGCTTTCAGTGCTTTGAATACCACTAATAGCTCCAACAGATTTATATGGTTGGACGCTACTTGTGTGGACCACACGCCGCGCGCTGTCTGCTGAAGCAGGTGACCCCCCCTGCCCCGTGAGCGATGCGTCGGTCGTGCAAGTGGCTTCTACTGCGAGGGTAGTGAAGGTTTTCCCCTTCAAGAGGTTTTCCCTCGACCACCACTGCAGAGATAGAGAATGAGGGCTGGCGATACAAATACCAGCTCTTCCCATTGTACGCTGGCCTGACACCACTGGCTGTTGAGCCACTCTTGCATGGGACGCATTGGGCAGACGCACGTGAGGAACTAAGTAGATGCAGGACGCCATCATTCCTAACAGTCGCATGGCTTTACGTACCATCACTTCCCGACTGGCTACATACTGAGGGATCTGAAACAGCATGTTTGGAACCCTCTCGTTGGAGGGGAAGACAAGGCTATCTTTCATCCGAATTAGAGCCCCTAGAAACTGTTTGACATGACTGGGGTCTAAACTGGATTTCGTCTCGTTGGTGGAGAATCCCAGACTGAATAAGAGGTCTATTGTCTTCTGTGTGTTCAAAAGGCATGTTTCGTAGGACTCCCCTGTTATGAACCAGTCGTCGAGGTAAGGGTAAAACGGGACGGATAGTCTGGGCAAGTGTGCTGCCGCTACTGCCAGTACCTTTGTAAACACCCTCGGTGCCGAGGCAATGCCGAAGGGGAGTACTTTGAACTGATAGTGCTTGTCCTCTATCATGAACCTTAGGTATTTTCTGTGTGCTGGCAACATTGAAATATGAAAGTATGCATCTTTCATGTCCAGTGTTGCCATATAATTCCCCTGTTTCAACAGCTGGATTACTTCCTGTAAAGTGACCATACAAACTTTTGAGGTTTGAAAAACTTGTTCGCTGGGCGCAAGTCTAGCACAGGGCACATGGTGAGATCCTTTTTGGGTACAAGGAAGTACACTGAATAAATACCCTTGTTTACCTGTAGAATAGCGACGACTTCTATGGTGTCCTTTCCTAGAAGGGTCTCTACCTCTTGCAGTAGGATCCGCAGGTGGTCTGGCGTCAGGCGTCTTGATCTTGGCGGTCTGAATTGGGGTGGTCGGGAAAATTCTATGCAGTACCCGTGGGCGACGTACCCACTGGTCTGTTGTTATCCCCTCCCATGTATTAAGGAAAGATCTTATACGCCCCCCGACCGGGGTAGCAAGGGAGGGGATCTGCTGGATCCGAAGGTTATTTCTGACCAGAGGGCAGGGCGGCTCTGGGGTTGGAACCTCGTCCTCTACCTTTCCCACTCCGCTGTCCTCTGGGTGGATAAGTGGTGGAGGTATTAGACCCTTGTCCCAAATTCCAGTTGTTTCCTGCATTATACTGGTTCTGGGGAAAACGAGATTGCCCATGAAAGGACCAGCGGGAGCCACTTCCTCTCTGAGGAGAGGGTTTCTTTGTGATCTGTTGAAGGGACTTGAGTGTCTCATGTTCTTTCTTGGCTGTTTCAAGTGCATCGTCCACTGCCTTGCCAAAGGTTCTAGGTTAAAAGTTCGAAAACAAATGGCTCGAATGCCTTTTTTTTCGACAGTAAAATGACTGAAAAAAGGGTCGAATTATTTTTTTATGGGGTTTTTTCTTTATGGGGGGGGGTTCCCCCCAATTCCCTGTTTTCTTTTTATAAAAACGTTTTTTTTTATATGTGCTAAACTAAAACAATATATAAATAAATAAAAAAATGTTGATCCTTTTTTTCTGTCATTTTACTTTCGATCAAAAGGTCATTCGACCCGTTGCATTCGAACATTTGACCGGACCCCCTTGCCAAACAGGTTGGTCTCCTCAATGGGTTTGTTTATCACGGCTGCTTGGGTCTCTGGCTTGAAACCGGAGTTCCTCAGCCATGCATGTCGCTTAAGCACGGTACCTTGTGCCAGGGTTCTTCCCGCTTTCTCAGCAGCGTCCAGAGTGTTTTTGAGCACATTCTGGTTGATTTGCTTGCCTTCTGAACTGATGGCGAGCAACTTGGCCCGTGTAGATTCTGACACTTCCTGAAGGGTTTCTTGCAGAAGGTTCCACTGGATGTCTGCGTAGCTGGCCAATAGCGTGGTGTTATTGGCCATTCTGGTGGAAAACGCAGCAGCCTTTGTGACCCTCTTTCCCAGTGCATATAGTCTCTTGGACTCTTTATCGGGTGGTGCCTCTCCTGTAGACAGGGGAACACCAGCCCGTTTTCTAGAGGTGGTAACCACTAAAGAATCTGGAGTGGCATTTCCCTTAATGTAGGCAGGGTCGGTCAGGGAAGGACGAAAGAACTTCTCCACCCTACGGTTCACCGCGCTTGTTTGGGCTGGTGTCAACAAGGCAGGTGCCAATCTTCTCTTGATAGAGTTCAACAAAGGGATAGCCTGGCTGGCCAGAGGTTTTTCTTTGAGCATATCCTCCACGAAATCAGAATCTGGTAAAGCTTCTTGAATGGCGATCTGAAAATGGTCAGCCGCCTTCTTCAAGAAGGGGTTAGATGCCATTTGATCGTCCACCGGGAGGCTTGGCGGGCCGGAGTGGAGGGGAGGGAATCTATGCACAGGGCATCGGGATCCTGGGTGGGAGTAGGTGACGACCAAGGTTGAGCATCAACCTGACGGCTGTCCTCCCAATTGTCCATAATATCTGCCTGGTCATCCACATTGTAGTTTTCCAGAAAGGTGGCATCCTCGTCCTGATCATATGTGTACATAACATCATCATCTGTGAGGACAAGGTATACTCCTTATGTGGATCCGCCAAGGTCCTTTGAAACTTGGATACAGGCGTAGAAAGAAGGTCTTCTCGAGGTCTTGTGGGAGCAAGCTTCTCAGAATAAGCACATATTTATAATCTGTCCATACATCCCTCAAATTTCTTCCTGGTCCATGAGGATGAACCATAGGGGTACAGAGGAGGAAAGGGTTCATCTTCCCTGTGACGTCGGGATTTGTCCCCGAATGTGCCTGACAAAGGCACAGGACTCTCAGAGTAGTCCCTGCGGGGTTTGCAGCGCTGTGGCGTGTCTTTCGCCACATCTCTAGGCCATTATTTGTGCTTTGCTGCCTCCTTCGACCGTTCCTTCAGTCTAACTGCCGAGGCAATCCTTGCAATGCTCTCGCCAATGGTCAGGGAATCTGGGTGATCTACCGGGTGAACCAGAGGCTGAGCGCTGGATTTTGGTGTTACCGGGTGAACCGGAGGCTGAGCAGTGGATTTCAGCGCCATCGGGGCCTTAAGTGGTGTCTGCGCGTCCTCCTGGAGCACCTCGACGGCCGCTTGTTTTTTAGTGCTAGCGCCCTTTACTTTGGATTGCCCAGTCGCAGGCTGCGGCTGCGGTTGTGTGGAAGGCTGCCGATCATGCTGATCAGAGGATCACGATGAAGTTTTCGAAGGTTCCGTTGGCGCTTTGGTATGCTTCGACAGTGCCGCCGAAGAAGAACCTTGGGATGTATATTTGGCGTTATGATCGTGTGCGCCCCTGTCGCCAGGTGTTTTCCCCATAGCGTGACTTGCGTCAGGCCTGATGGGGTCGGGGACGGGCATCACGGACCGAGAGCTGTCCACCGTTAGGTCAATGGGTTCCGACACGGAGGCCTGCTTATCGCTAGTCCCCCCATCACTTTTGGCAGTTGCGACTGCGGGGGAAGAACATTTGGCCTGCGACATGCCGTAGGCCACCCACCGCTTCAAGCGTCATTCCTTAAGCGTTTTAGGACGCAGGAGTTTACAGGCTGCGCAACCCACTTTGTTGTGGTCGAGGGGAAGACAATTGTTGCACCGAGAGTGCTCGTCTTTCCACAGATATTTGGCCCTACACGAGGGACAAAATCTAAATGGCGTCTTTTCAATAGCGAAAGACAGGTAAAGCGATGACAAAACCAAGGGAGCAGAGAGGGTGAAAGAGGAAAGGCATACTTGTAAAGAATATGGACACCCCGACCCCACTCTCCCTATTGTATAGGCCGCCCAGAAGGCCCAGCCACGTGGACGGCAGCGCCGCCCGGATCAAAAGGCATCGAAATTGTGCAGCAGTCTTCGGCGTTGTTTCACAAGATTCAACTTTCGAAGTGACTTAACAGGAATAACGACAAAGTCGATAATTATGATAATAACGATATCTCTATGTAAGAGCTCCGCATTAGGGCGACCAGTAATCTGAGCAGAAAAAAACAATCTGCGGCACCTCAGCGCGTAAGGGATTATGGGTACACTACATGTCAAGTTAGGGACAGTGTTACAGACACACCTATGCCGACGCCCCCTTTCGAGCCTCGAAAGACAAGATGCAATACTCTGCGATTACCACTTGATGTGGGACAATATGCACAGCATGTGGTTCTAAGCAGATTAACAAGCATCAGAAATTTGAATTTTGTCCCCATCGTACTGGAGCCCCCCCTTTTCTCTGGCCAGCCAGAGGATCATGTCTCGATCCCTATAGTTCAGAAGGCGGGCGATGATGGGGCAGGGGGCCACCACGGTATATGACGAGCTGCTGGTATGCGGTGGGCCGTCTCCACCACGAACAATGGGGACAAAGGACAAAGCAGACCCCCCTCCCCCGAAGAGTTCCTTGCACAGGGCCTCCACAAACTCCTCCATTTTGGGATGTTCTTGTCATTCTCTTATGCACACCAGGCGAATATTGTTAAGGTGGGCTCCCCTTCCAGATCCTCGTTTTGGCCGACACTGACTTGATCTGCACCTCAAGCGATGACACGCTTGCGGCAAGCGAGGTAGTTCCATCCTCCAACCCAGACACTCTCTGTTCCACCTGTTCTAGACGGTTGCCATGCTTGTCTAATCAGTGTTGCAATAAGTCAACATTGGAGGAAACTGAGTCCAGCTTAGATTTGAGACTGCCAATGCCTGCCTTGAGATCCAACAGAATCTCCCTAATGTCCAACTCTGGGATTTGGGCAGCATCCTCCATCATCTCCCCAGCTGGCTCAGATGCATCCGCCTTGGGGTTTGTGTGTTTTGGTGGAGGGTCCCCCCTACCAAGTTGAGGTGCCGCTGCATTTTATTCAACTTTTCCATATCAAATGGTCTTCCTCCCCCACGCAGTTGCAGACTCTCACAGGGGTAATTGCAAGGATCAAGGTAGATTGGCTTTCCTCGACTGTGTTGACACGATGTTCCAGCTACGCAGAGTCCCAGAAACAGGCAGCATGGAAATCAAATCGATGGGACCTCTGGGTCCGGAGACTGCGATGCGGCCACACTCAGCCGGGATGGGCAGCAGCAAAATCACTCCCCCCTTCAGAGTAGGAAGGGGGGAACAGGAGGCGTCTTTGCTCAGGGCCACACTCAGCCGGTTGTTTTGGTGCACCCCGGCCCGGCTCTCTCTCTCTCAGCCCACTCTTCCGGGGTCCCACACTGCTCTTCCCCGCTCTAGGCCTCACTGCCTGCTGAGACAAGTGCCAGGCGGCTTCTAAATCATCCCCATGCTGTTGCCCCCCTCTCCCACTGTTCAGCTATGCACTGGGGCAATAGTCTGGTGTCCGGGCCCCCTCTCACAGGCCCCCCCGGTGGTGCCATTATATATTGATGGGCTTCACTTTTCTACCCACTGGGGGATGGGCTCTAAACTGCATCCGTCTTCCAGCTGTATCATGGAGCGGAGTGCTGCTTTCGCCGGCCTGTTAGGCTTGCCGGCCTGCGCCTGTTGTCTCTCGTCACCAAGCCAGTCCACGGACCACTGCTGGCTCACAGGCCGTACTGACCTCCCACGGTGGGTACCAAGGGTCAGGTGCCAAGAGCGAGCTCCACACTGCCTCCGCTCATCGGGCAACGTTATGCCACTTCCTGCCACAAATCCACCACTGCCATATGGAGGGTGCTGGGGGGGGTCGCAGCACCGGGTCGCAAGGTAGAATACCGAGCTCCCCTCCCAGCCCGCAGGACAGGCCGTTCCATTCTCCAGTCTCTCCACAATGCCACCACAGGACGCCGCCGACACAGCATTGCTGCAGTATCTGCCGCGGCCCCTTAGCTCTCTCTTGTCCACCGGTGTCTCAGCCGCCCCCGCAGCACAGGAAGGAGACCCCAGGCAACCCCAATCCTGCGGCGCCACAGGGGGCCATATATCACTCACGGGCTCCTCAGCCGGCTGCCAGGCCAACCCCGGCTTTGCTGCGGTGTTTGCCGCCTTCTCTCTGCCCTCACGTCTGCCAGCACCACAGCTGTCTTCACGGTGCCAGAGGTAATCCAGGCAACCCCACGCCTACAGTGTCACGGGGGGCTACCCAGCACTGCCAGGCACCTCTAGTATGCAATTGTAACCACTTCTGCAGCCGTTATCTTCAGGATTTCTCAGAGCCCCTCACGGAGCTCAAGGGAAGACCGCCATCACGGTCGGCCTCTCTAGCTCCAACTCCCTGAAAAGTGCCCGATTTTTCTTAATGTATATTTCACATATATACGTTTTTAAAAAAAATACTTTATTTTTGGAGTTTACATACACAAACAAACACATTTGCACCAACCGGGTGCAGTCAAAACAGTCTCAACATACAATCTTCTCTGCTCTAGTACCCCCCACCCCTGACGCTCAACCTAAAGGTTCTTTATTGCTTACTTGTCCCCATTCACTTAGTCTGCCTCGTGCGGCTCTTCGAGTCGATACCTGTCCACTCTCTTTGTTTACGTAGCTTGAGTTTGCGAATCTGAGATCTCAGCGATATTTAGCAAGTATGCTATGTATGTACCCCAGATGTCAGGGGGTCGTGCATGCAGTGGTAGTGTCCGTATAAATTCAGTGTTCATATCTTGACAATACGAAATGTCTTTTAGTGTGGGAACTGGGCCGCGACCCCATGCTACAGCAATCCTCCTGTGCGCCAACACCAGGAGAAGGGCTGCTAGTTTCCTTGATGCGGGCTGCAGGTATTTGGTCAAACCTAAGAGGGCCACCAACGGGAGTGGGGGCATCTCCTCTCCTAATATGTCGGCCATTGTTTGTAAGACAGAAGTCCAGAATTGATATATCTCGGGGCAGTTCCAGGCGGGGTGGAAGAAATCTGCGACTGTGGCATCACATCTTTCACATTGTGCTGACAGTTCTGGATGGTGTCTGTTTTTTGGCAGGGGTATAGTAGGTTTCGTGCACAAAGTTAAAATGGATTTGCTTGAAACTCGTGTTTATAGCGACTTTCTGGGTTTGACGAAGAATGTAAGCCCAATCCTCTGCAGGTATTGTAGCTTGGATGGCTGTTTCCCATTTTAATTTCACTCGGGGATCAATAGTTACCGTGTCTGTTAGTAGGGATTTATATAACAGTGACAGTAGTCTCCCCTCACCTTTCGCTTGAATTACATTATGTAATAGGTCCCATGTCGCTGGCTGTTTGGGGAACGATGGGAACAGGGCTTGTAGGGTGTAGCGTAGCCTAAAATAGAGGAACGTATAGTGTGAAGTGGTACCTCCCCTCTCTTTAGCCATCTGTGGGGTAATGAAAGTGCCCTCGGGGAAGAGGTCTCCAAGGGATTGGATGTTGACTTTGTCCAGCCATACAAGAAATACTTTTTCGGCTGTTAGGGGGATGCCTGGAATGAATTTAATTGGCAGTAGGGTGGAGAAACTTACGCTTCTTCCAGATTGCATAGGTGGATAGGACAGTGTTCAGCATGTTGTATGGTACTGGAATGTGGCTGACAATGACAGCTCTCAGCAAGTTGGGGGATGCGAGGGCCTGTTCCACCTGTACGTGCGGTCGGATGAAGTGTATTGTATACCAGTGGCTTAAGAATTGTGCCTGGGCTGCCCAGTAGTATTTCTCCATATCTGTGAGTGCGAGGCCGCCGCATGATGTTGGTAGTATTAGTGTTGCTTGGGCTACCCGTGC
This sequence comes from Ambystoma mexicanum, assembly GCF_040938575.1. Taxonomy (NCBI): domain Eukaryota; kingdom Metazoa; phylum Chordata; class Amphibia; order Caudata; family Ambystomatidae; genus Ambystoma; species Ambystoma mexicanum. The sequence goes on along the minus strand of NC_090936.1, from coordinate 95,994,301 downwards.
TGGCTTCCCTGCCCACAGTAGTTCCAGAATGAGGCTTTTGATTTTTTGGAAAAATGACCTTGGAAGGAGTATTGGTATATTTGTAAATAAATAAAGGAGTTTGGGGAGAATAACCATTTTGGTCAGTGAAGCTCTACCCCAGAGTGTTAGTGGGAGTGACTTCCATCTGTGAACCCGTTCCTGCAGGGATCTAAGCGTTGCCTCGTAATTATCTTTGTATATATCGTTGTAGCTGAGGGACATGTAAATACCTAGGTACCGGACCCTTGAGCTTTCCCACTGAAAGCCATGATCCTCTGCAAACTTAGTGGTACTCTGAGTCAATGGGAATATCACTGATTTTGAATGAATGGTTTTGAGGCCATAGATATGGCTAAACTTAATCACTTCCCGCATTATTGGGTTGAGGTTAGTTTGGGGGTCATTAACAAATACCATGACATCATCGGCATATAGGGAGACCACTAGTTTATGGGGTCCTAACGTAAGACCTCTGTGCAATTGGTAGGATCTCAGTCTGGAGGCTAAGGGTTCCATCACTAAGGCAAAAATGAGGGCTGATAGGGGGCAGCCCTGTCTGGTCCCACGTTCTAATTTGATGCTAGGGATCTTGTGTTGCCCAGGGTAATATAGGATCTCGGGTCATTGTAAACCAGCGAAACCAGTTTAAGAAAGAAGTTCCCCAGTCCCATTTCTATGAGCATTGCGAAGAGGTAGGGCCATTTAACTGAGTCGAAGGCCATCTCGGCATCGAGTAAGACAGCTATTGCTTGCTGTGTTGGGTCGAGTGCTTCTATGACGCCGAATAACCTTCGGATGCCGTAGGTCGTACTGCGCCCTGGGATAAAGCTGGCTTGGTTGCCTAGAACCAGTGCTGGCATGAGAGGAAGTAGGCGTGACGCTAGAATTTTGGCCAGAATCTTGTTGTCCAGGTTGATCAAGGAGATCGGTCTATAGGATGCGCAGTCTTCCGGGGGTTTACCTTCTGTATGTAGTAATATCACATTTGCTTCGCGTAGTGTGGGTGGGAGAATCCCTAGTTCTAAGGATTCGTCGTAGACTTGGAGTAGTAGAGGGGCTACGTTGGCCGCATAGGCTTTATAAAATTCTCCTGTAAGCCCATCGGGGCCTAGTGCTTTGGTGTTCGGGAGATGTTTGATTGCTTCTAGAATTTCTTCTTGTTATGGGAGCATTTAGGAGTTTGTGTAGATCATTGGCTACCCAGTACAGTTAGGTGTCGTTGAGGAAGTTTTGCAGTGACTCAGGATTTATGACACCCTTGGAGCTATATAGGTCTTGGTAGAAGTTACGGAACACGTTAACTATTCCTTCTTCTGTGTGGACTAGGGTTCTGTGTGTGTCTCTAACGCGTTCCACGCGGGTATGTTTTTTGTCAATTGTTAGTAGACGGGCCAGTAGCGATCCCGGTTTCTGGCCCTCACCGTATTGACGGATCTGATGTCTGCGCCCTAGGAACTTCAGCTCACGCTCAGCCGTCACTTTAACCTTTAGCAGTTCTTCCTTTAGGTCAGCTTGGGTCTGTGGTTCGTTAGAGGTAGTGCACTTGAGTTCGAGCTCTTTCAGACGTTGTTCACTATTAGCCAGTTCACGACGTGTCATTTTTAAGATACCGTTCTCTTTTGACATGCACACTCCACGGATGTAGCACTTTAGTGTTTCCCAGATGGTGCCAACGGAGCCCTGATTTACCTCCAAGAATGTTGTCATTTCCTGTTGTAGCTCTGCTGCGAACACGGAGTCTGATAGTGAACCTGGCTTGAATCTCCAGTTGAACCCTGGTGCTGTAGTGCCGGATAGCGTGAGCTCGAGCATTACCATCGAGTGGTCCGAAAAGGATTGTGGGAGAATTTGACCAGGTCCCCAGCTGAATGGACTGTGAGCTGATGCCAGAATGTAATCTGTGCGGGAGCTGGTGTTGTGGACGGCTGAGTGTAACGTATATCCTCTTGCATCTTGGTTGGAGTGTCTCCACATGTCGATCAGATTGCATGTATGGCAGATCTCCTTGACCTGAAGACTTGCTCTAGATGGCCTACCAGTCGTGTTGTGAGATTTATCGGCTCTGGGGTCCATTGATGTGTTGAGATCCGCTCCCCAGATGATCGTCGTTGAGTTGACCCTTCCCAGCTGTGTCATGACCCAGTTGAAGTTGTTGGTCCGTCTGTATTGGGAGTGTACAAGTTCACTAGGACTATTTCTTTCCCCGCTAGGATTCCTTTCACCAGCAGGGCTCTTCCCTCTGTGTCTTTCTTCGATTCAAGCAAGCTGAGATTGGCTCTCTTGTCAATTAAGATTGCAACCCCTCTTGCATAGGATGAGCATGATGAAAAGTACCTAAGGCACGCCCAGGACCGGACCCAGTGTTGTTCCGAGGTTGGTAGGAGATGGGTCTCTTGTAGCATGGCCACGCTGATTTTGTGTCTCCTGAGGTATTGGAGGATTTCCCTAGTTTTTGCTGGTTGGTTGCCACCCCGAATATTCCAGGTGGCAATTTTAAGCAGTGTTACCGGAGGATGGGTGGATGGTTGGTGGTGGACGTGTCGCAGTCGGCGAGTTTCGGCTGGAGCCTGGGCATGCATAAGGATCTGTTGGATATTATCGTCGTCTGAATGGAGTTCAGTAGCATGGATGTAGCGGCGTGTAGTTGAGTAGTCGGTGGCCTCTCCTTGTTACTATTGTCCCTCCCTTGCGTGGGCAACCCCCAACTGGCCCATGGTGACCTTTCCCTTATAAACAAAACAGACAACATTGCTGCGCTCGGGGCGCTAGTAGCCTTCCAAGAGGGGAGTGGGCTCCCATAGTTTATAGAATAGAGATTCCGTGGTGCTCGTTTTTAAATGTTGGTGGTGGCTTGATGCCCTCGCTGTTTGCTGCTTACGGGGTAATTTATGGTGGGTCTCTCCTCATCCGGTCTCTGCGTTGTGGTCTCGCGTTGTTAGAGGCGGGTCTGCAGCCGGCCCGGTCTAGATGGTCACTGGCTTCCTCAGGTGTATTGAAAAATTGAGCTTTACCTTCGTGCTGGATGCGAAGTTTCGCGGGGAAGAGCATTGAATACAGTATTTGGTTGTCCTGTAGTCGGCGTTTAATGGCTGTGTATGACCTTCTTTGCGCCTGGACAGCTTGGGAGAAGTCAGGAAAGAATTGAATGTGATCTCCCTCGTATTGGAGGTCTCCTTTTTCTCTGGCCACCCTGAGTATCGGGTCACAGTCTTTGTAATTTAGGAGCTTTGCTATAATCGGGTGTCGATTTGCTCCTGGAATTGGTCTGGTGTTGGGAACCCTGTGCGCTCTTTCAAACAACTGGAAGAGGGTCTCAGCTCCAAATAGTTCCGTACAGATCTTTTCCACATGCTCTTCCATTTTAATCCGAAGCTGTTGCTCTCTGACCTAGACAATTCGAATGTTATTTCTACAAGAGCGCCCCTCCAAGTCTTCATTTTTGGCGCACATTGCTTTCATTTGAGACTCCAGCGAGGATACCCTGGAGGTCAAGGACGTTGCACCGTCGTCAAGGTCTGACACACGCTGTTCAACTGCATCTAACCTGTCTGCATGCTTGTCCAGACGATGTTGGAGTTGATCGACCTTCGAGGAGGTGTGCCTAATTTGCTACCTAGGCCCCCAATTCCAGCTTTCAGGTCTAGTAAGATTTCCCGGATGTCAAAGTTCAGCGATTCCTCTTCCGCCTGGGGGGCTTCTTGTATAGGTGACTGTGGTCTGCTATTGGGGTTAGTCGGTTTGGTGGAAGATCTGCTCCAAAATGTAGTTTCCTTTGGGATTTGTCCATGTTACCCATATATAAGTTTTAAGATAGTTTCCATAAGCCTGTCTTAACCGTTTTATCTTATTTTTAACATAGATTCTAGGCGCAGTTTGACTACTTCTTACAAGACCTTGATTTTTCTCTGCAAAATCTTCTTTCTTTCATTAATTTGGTTATCAAACGAGTGTTGGTTCTTTTGCTGTTTCCAATTTGCCCAAGCCTGTTATTCTTGCCCCTTACATTTTGTTTTATGGGCCCCCCCACCGGATCTTCCCTTTTTACACGGTCCAGATCTAGGAATAAATTAAGCATTGCATGGTCACTCCGATTGGTATGGACTATTTGAAATTTACAAACATTTGATGAAACCATGTTACCCACAAACAGATAATCAATTGTGGATGCTCCACCTAGATTTTGCCACGTAGGCGTGGTTCTTCATTTTTCTTCAAATAACAGGTTAGTCTAGGAAAAACCACATCTGGCAAATACTGATGATCAAACTCTACCATAAGAGCTTCTTTTAGTACTAGTACTCACTTCAGCCAAGATTGAGCTTTGTTCCTCTTCAAATAACAGGGCCTTTGCCGTGATACAATTACATTCACAGTTTAGATTGCCCCCCACAATTAGCAGACTTTTGGGATACAGACGCTGCCATTTTACTGTAAGGTAGGCATGGTATCAACAGTAAAACAGACACAAGTGACCACAATTCAAGGTTGCTTATTGCACTTCAACAAGGGTGTGATAAACGCCTATCTAATCCTAAATCTACAGATGGGAGCAGGCTATGACCATCAAATAATAATAATGCCGTCCTAGTGGCGTCTCGTCAAAATTAAAGGGCCTATACCAAAAGAAAACGATTGCCAATCCTTACCACTAAATATACATAATAGTGTTCCTGAAAAAGAAAGAAGTGTTCACAAAATAATATGTCAGGGTGTTCAGGCCGTTGGCCTCCCTTACCCACGTTTTCACCACAGGACAAGGCGTTTCACTAGAGCAAAGCACACACTCTGGCTTTTTCGGCACGAGGATACAGTTCCATTACCAGCATCAGGGCCTTTTGTGCCAAGTCTCTTTACTTCTTAAAAGTCTCTTGATTCAGAAGGTGTCACAAATGGCAACCTTGTAGCACCAGTCCCTATGAAAACCTCTGCTACAAGAAACCGTACCGCCTGTAGAACATTAATATCGTTCTATTCCAAGTGGAGATTGTTTGACAGGTTGCCAGGAAAACGGCGTGTACATGTTGCACGCCGTTAGGGTCATGTGATTTGATTCCTCACGTGAGTTTAGACGCTGTGGTTATTAGCAGCGTTGTTTTGCACGTTGGCTGGTTCTGATCGCGTTTTCTACTGATTTCCGACTAGAGCGAACCTGCGTTCCTCGCATCTACATGTGCTCAGCTAGCGGTGAGATTCCTGGCTCCAATTTGGTAGTGTGACTTGAGCCTCACACCCCGTTCGCTAGCTGCTTATGCCCCGGTCTTGCCATTTCCATTGCGGGACATTCAGGCAACAGGTGCATTTATTTTGTTTCGGTCACGCAGCATCCTTGTGGATATAATCATTGCTGCATGGCTTTTCAGCTGCCTATAACAGGGGTTTCCCGAGGACAGATCCTGGGAACCTCTGTCTAATATACACAGACCTGCCTTATTGCGTAGATTCCACGCCAAAAAGGGGGGTGGAGACCCCTTTGGGGGGTGGCCCTGTCACAAATGGCAACCTTGTGGCACCAGTCCCTATGAAAACCTCTGCTACAAGGAACCGTGCCGCCTGTAGAACATTAATACCGTTCTATTCCAGGTGGAGATTGTTTGATAGGTTGCCAGGAAAATGGTGTGTACATGTTGCACGACGTTAGGATCACGTGTTTTGATTCCTCACGTGAGTTTAGACAATGCGGTTATTAGCAGTGTTGTTTTGCACATTCGCTGCTTCTGATCGCGCTTTCTTAGAGCGAACCTGCGTTCCTCGCATCTACATGTGCTCAGCTAGCAGTGAGATTCCTGGCTCCGTTTTGATATTGTGACTTGAGCCTCATTCCCCGTTCGCTAGCTGCTTATGCCCCGGTCTCGCCATTTCCATTGCAGGACATTCAGGCAACGGGTGCATATATTTTGTTTCGGTCACGCGGCATCCTTGTGGATATAATCATTGCCGCGTGCCTTTTCAGCTGCTTATAACAGGGTGGTTCTCCAGGGATATGCCACAGGTGTTTTCGCAATTCAACTGAACTACGTTCACAGGGAAACGTCCATCGCCGCCTGTGTCAACGTTCCATTCCTCACACGGTGGCTTCACTGAAAACTGTTTTCCAACTTCTCGTGTTAGCAGAAAAGGAAATAACGCAGTGACTAAAATTCTGCTCTCAAAGTGTCCTATGTTATTTTCACGCAACATTCCTCAAGGTTCCAATTACTGCTACCATTTGCAAAACCCAAGTAAGATGATTTTCTTTTGTTATCCAAGCTATCAACACTGTTTAAAGGGATCCTCCCACATATATTATTTGGACACACCAACCTACAAGGGCAAGGATTGTTTCTATCCTACAAGGGCAAGAATTGTTCTTTTTGACAAGTACTGTTATTTATTTTGGCTGAAGGAAGGAATAGTGCACAAAACTTTGGACGCTACCATGTGGTGCACCAACCCGATATCTAGTGTTACCCTTGTGCTGTTCGGTATAAGTTACCCTTACTAGCCTTCCCTCCTTTTATTTGGTTTGAATTTTGGTATTCTTTTTGATTATTGGAACTGTTCATATTACAACTCAACGTCCACTGGTTAGTGGCAGCCTTATTTTCAATAGAGAAAAGAATAGTCTCTTGACATGATATTCATGATCCTTATTTCTTTCCTAGGTTGGTGTTAGATGTTACTCCTCGCCCTTTCCAGTGATTCATCTCTCTGGCTGTTAGTTTCAGTCATAGGGTGTCATCACTTGGAAGGTCTTTATTGATTCTCTACTTGCAAGTTGTGGTCCAGGATTCGGAAGTTACTCTCCTCACTGTATCCTTTTACTGGTTGTATCCTTTGCAAACAGTGATAGACCCTGTGGCTGATACATGACAGAAGGCCTGATGTACAAAAACACAACACAAAGTTCCTTTCCTCTTATAAGTATTCAGTTCAGGTGATTCACCCTGGATCCCCCCTCACCCGGGCTCAGATCCCTTTTATATCACGGTCGTTATTGTGGCTCCCCCTCTTCGGGCTCAGATTCCCCTTTTTACAATGTTCAGCGAATATTCTCTCTCGGGTCACTCATGGTTCACCCCGGATCCCCCTCAGCCGGGCTCAGATCCTTCCTCTTATACAATTAATCGCCCTCAGCCGGGCTCTGACAAATTACAATTTGCATGAAAGTATTGAATACTTTCCAATGTGCACAAGGCTTAGCTTGACTAGTTTCAGGACCAGTTCGATCTCAAAATTCTCTTCTCATAGTTACCATCCAGTTGGATACCTAACAAAGACCTTCGAATGAGCACCCACATGGCGCTGGACCACTCTGTCTACGGTATTTTTCTTGGCCTCCAAAGTTCAATAATATTTGCGTTCCTCGCCACATACGTTTAACACACTGTTCTCTTTAGAATTATTCGTACAATGTTGCTGCTTGCAACCTTGGTTCTAACACAGGATGGTTTGATATCAGTCTCTCCGACTCACCGGCTGGGCTGTCTTTACTGGCGCTGCTTGTTGTAGGGGCCATGGACAGTACCACAGCGACAAACGCTCCTTCCCGCCTTGGTAATCGAAGCAGGGTACCTCTGGCACACAATGCAGGTTTGTTCAGTTTTCGTCCCTGGTCTTAGGTTTCTTATTTTCCAAGGTTCACGAAAGTAACGGTCTGAAAAGGTCAAGGGCACTTCACTCCTTGCAGCGTTCTCTGGTCTCGCCGTCTTTCTACTCATATTAAACTGCCATCTTGGAACTGCTGCTTCCTCATGTGCTTTGCCTTGCTCTGAGTGTATTTTTATCCGTGTGGGGAAGTGTGAGAAAGTCAGGTGTGTGGTAATGATCAGTAAATGCCTGACCTTGCCTGACCATTGTATTGGGACATGTCAGGTATACGATTCTGGTGTTAGTCCGTTTTCGCTCACGTTGAACTGTCTGTGAGAAAGTGTTTGTGTCAGGAAAGGGAGGGGGGGTTGAGTTCCTAAGTATCCTACATGGTAGGATGTGGAAAAGGTGTCACATGGAAGGGGCCTATCGCGTCTCACCATCTGGTGTCCCACTACCACTCCCCGAACACCCCTCACTGTGATCCTCCCGCACAGGTCCACCCCTAGATGACATATCCCCGAGTACTAGTGGGTAAGACTGAGACACCTTCTGGTTTCTCACATTACCAAGATATTTTCAATTTCATCAATAACAGTGTCTAACTCAATAGAAAAAGGGTTAAAGTAGATATTCAAAACTAATATATGCAACAAAATGTTTTTATACTAGTCAATTATCTCAGTTGCTAAGACAGCCTCAGATCTACAGAACCAGTTTTTAAGGGAGCAAACCTTATTGATCTCTATGGCGGTTAATAACCCTCCCATTGGGTGCCCTCTTATTCCTTTTTTTGCAAGCTTCACATTAACCATGAAGCCATCGAGCACTGGGCTAGTACTCAGCCAGGTTTCTTGTAACAAAACAAAATCAAAGTTGCCTAAAACTTGAATGTTCTGTAAAAAAGAATTCAATCCTCTAGAGTTCCAACTTAGTACCCCTATTTTAGAAACCCGGGCTGGAGACCGATTCCCAGCAAGCCATTCCTGGCCATGGATTATTGATTTCTGTAGAAATGCCTGTGTTGGTAATTTTGAAAGTGGCAGGTTACTGTCAGATTCCTCCTTCATTCTGTCTCCCAGTTCGTATCAGCTTTGACCATATAATAACTCTCAAAACCCTTTAACAGGTTGTCTTCTTGATGGTGTAAGACAGGTTTTTCAACTAACTTGGAGACAAAATGAACAGCAGAACTTATCAAATAGATGAAAAATGTCTGCTGAAGATATACAACATAGTTCTGGCACTGAGGAAAGCAACCTCAGGATCCTTGACCGATTTAACAGGGGATCCTGTTCTTCAAAAACAGATTAAAAAAAGATGGGCCGGTTTAAAAAGGGCTCATTTTTAGGATGGGAAGACCCAATATGCCCTTAACCAACATTTCCAGTTTGCTCGTATTCTATCAATAAACCAGCATCTTTTTTGAGGGACTTGTCCCGAATGTCAAGTTCTCCTGACCATCCAGCGATACGGGGGGCTTTCAATTAGACCATCATCCCCTGTTGACCTTGAGTGCTTTTGACAGGTTGGACCACTGTATTCCTGCACAGAGTTACCAAGTTGACCACACTGATTATGCCTGATAGGTTTTTGTAGAGATTTTGTGCCTGTTTCATGGAATTATTTGCGCCGAAAAACTGTGATTTGTGCGCAATTCTGTCCGCAAATACTTGTTTGACAAATGGGGATTTGCCGGCAGAATGGCACACAAATCCCCGTTTTCGGCGCAAATAATTCCATGAATCATGCGTTTTGTTTTACTTACAGTGTGGATGGCTTTTGATTTCATTTGTATTCGATATTGGCGCAGGGTCAGTAGGCCGAATACCATGACTCTTGGCCGCACTCTGAGAGATTTTTTCCATATTAGTACTGGAAGCCATTGATTCTCTCTGTCTTTCAGCACCTAGTATGATTTTCCGCAGAAATTTCCTGAAGACTTCATTCTGTTTTTAACACCTTTTATATTTTCGATAGTTATAATGTTTGCGGACGGAATGACAGAAGACTGAGGTGAAGTTACTGGAGTAATCGGCAGGTGCGTCAAAACCTTAAACCCTGACTTGTTTGACTTCTTCGCCTGCACCTGAGAAATTCCTCTAGAGTTAGTCAACGAGACCGCCAGTAGAGCCTTTATTTCAGCAAGCACTGTGTCAAAGTCGAATGAAAGACTTTAAAACAATGTTTAAGGCCGCCAACGAAACAAGACTCCCGCCGGTGCGTTCTTTGCCAATAGATTGCTTTCTTTCAAATGGAAGGGAGGAGTGATCGATCCTCACAGATCCCTTCATTCCTAGTTCAGATTCATCAACTGTAGAATCCACAGAGAACCTAGAGGCTTGAGTGTTAAAAAGTTCCGGTGACATACTCAGCCTTTCCACTGTGGTATTTTGGTCTGTCATTTTTTTTTTCAAGACTCACCAAATGAAGGGGCTGCGGGAGGCTCAGTCTACACTCAATTTCGTTAAGTACAGGGCCAGAGATCTTGCACATAGTTTCCTCAGATGTTACTGTTCCTGCTGTTAATAGATCAATAACAGTGTTCCCAAGAGAGACAGCTTCGCTTAATTTTCTTTATTGGCATTGCTGAAAGAAGTTTGTAATTAAGACTTGTTCAGACGCACAGTTCCGAGCTACCACTGCGTCTTCACAAGCTTCGATAACCTCTGCTTGCAATTTCTTTCCTTCACTTCTGAGAGGGTACCTCTTGTTTTTACCCTTCATTTTTGGTGTTGAAAGGGTGGCTGATCAGCCAGCTTGTAAACAAAGTCCCCTTAAGTAACGGGGAAGACTTACCTCCGACAGTCACAATAACGAGTCTTTGTCTTAGTCACAGACCGTGGACGCCAGACTGCCTTCACTTGCCATCCACTTTCGTGGCCGCTTGTCGCAGGGAAACACTGCTTTTGAAAAGATTGGGGGGCAGAGTCACCTTTCCCCACAACGCAGCACAGCTAACAGAGTCCTCACACGCACCGTTCACACTGCAGAATGCCTTCGCTTGCTGTCCACTTTTGCAGCGGCTTTCGCAGTGTAACGCCGCTTTTGAAAAGATTGCGGGGCTGAGTCACTTTTCCCCACAGCGCAGCACAGCTAACAGAGTTCTCACATGCAGCGTTCAAACTGCAGACTGCCTTCACTTGCTGTCCACTTTTGCAGTGAAACGCCACTTTTGAAAAGATTGGGGATGGAGTCACCTTTTCCCACAGCGCAGCAGTCAAAAGCTCTTTCATTTAAGCACATCCAAGGTAGATTGAAATGACACCAGTAAAGTATGGTGAGTTGAAAACGCATATGGATGTTTCTCATTCACAGGAGTCACAGAGGAAACCAAATCAGAACCTTTTTGCGATTTTCAACTTATCCAAAAGATCCAAAGATTTTCACATCAGCCACAGACTCAGCATCTGCACAGACTCCTTCAACGATCAACCTGCGTCAGAATCAGATTTTCCGATGCACTCGAATATTACATGTGATGTAAGATTCAATGATGACAGTGTCCTTCTGCACTGTCTCAATAGACTAGTTTATAGCCAGATACTCCTTTATTCCCATATTTATACTTTCAACTCATCCATTAATTATTGTACAGTATTATAATAACTCCCTTATGTTAGGTCATCTATTCCAAAAGTGATCCACAATAACTGCGTTTGGAACATATTCATTAGAAAATATGTAAAACATTAATTTAATTGTGTGCAACCAGTGAATAATCCCTTGGGTCATTTGGAAAAGTCATATATGTGAAAGTCTGGGTGCTATGCAGCAACTTGTGATTTACATCTCTATATCACTGCAAGAGCTCTTGATATGTATCTTGAACAGTTGACATGCATTATGTCTCACTGGGCTGACTTTAGCGGCACCAATCTTGTGTGATTTCACATGCTGTAAAGTTCTGTTCAATTTTTAAATTAAAAAAAAAAAATGTTATTGTTTAAATCACAGACCCTGTTTGAGAGCAGCTGAAAGCTGTATAGAGTGTGGTGTGAACGTGCAGAAGTAGGAGACAGACACAGGAGTGTGAATTTGCTTTATAGAGACTTTTATTGAAAGTAAATAAAAACAGGGTTTGGGGGAACTACAAACATTACCTAAATCTAAGAGGGGGTTCCCGCCTCAACAAAACAAATAAATGTCACTGTCACAATGCACAAACTAAAGTTCTCCGACCTCTGTCCATAACATAATTTCACCTTTACACTATAAACTCATGTGTTAAAAGCTGTGTGTAGGCATCATGTATATATTTATGGCTATAAACCTTTACTAAATGAAAAGAAGGTTGGGAAAAAGGCACAACTTGCCCTATTTTAAGGGGAATTTCCCTACCTAACAAAAACTAAGGGAAGTCTGAGTGAGGATGTCCAACTTAAATGTTCTGTCTGTGTCCAAACATAACCTGGCCCTCACTTGATACTTGGAAAAATGTGTATGGGTTAAAGTCTCTAAGTAATAATTGTTCTATGACAGTTCAAAGCTTCTCCCAGCTATGGGCTTGTAACAGGATTCTGTCTTCACCCCACTTCAAGACGGTTCACCATGCCGAAGGGGTTCCTTTCCCAAAGCTTCAAAATAGTTCACCATGCACAGTGGTTCCCTTACCCCAAGCTTCAAGTCTCTCAACTTTATCAAAACACAGTTCTCAGGGATAAGTTGCATTTCCTCTGATGTGGTTTCTTTTCACCGGTTTCATAGAGGTAAATTCCACAGTAGTCACAAAGCAAAAGTTCCTTGACTTGAAACACAACTTCCTTTATATTCAAACACAGGTTTCTCTGTAGTTATTTGAGTGGCTTCTCAATATGCATGTGTCATCAGACTAGGTGTAGTTGTTGGACCCTACGGTCCACCAATTACGGGTCACACAACCGATACACATTATTATACACTTCTGATCAGTTCCTCCTATACACAGTATCACGGTCTTGCCACCTTTCATCTGTTACTGCTTTCATGCATTCATATAGCTTTGTCAATGTTCGTTTCCACAACTTCTAACTGTCCTTCATAGGAAATGCTGGATGCTGAAAAGTCCCCCTTTCCTTTCCTCATGGGGTCTTTCCAATGGTTTCACAATTGCTCTTTAATATCTTCCTTTTAAATTCGGTATTCCAAAAATATTAGCTTTTGTTTAGATCGCATTCACAAGTACTGGTTTTGGCTTTCATTCATATTGCTATTCAAAAGAAAATGTCCTCACAGGTTTGTGAGCCGGTTTGTCGTGCACGGCGATGAAGCGAGGCTTCTGACCGCCACAATACTTCTCTCTCGTGCAGCGTCTCACTTTTCTCCGCAGCGGCTCTATGTGGCTTCAGGTCTGCCACCGAAGTGTCTCTCACAGCTCGGGCGTCTCCCTGAAGCTCCGCCGGGTTGTGACTGCTTCCTTGCTGCAGTCTGCCACGGGCTTCCAGCTTTTCTCAGCTCCGCTTCCCGCTGCATACGCTCTGCATCTGTCTGGTGTTCTCGAGTGCTTCTTCCGCCATGCTGCCTTCCAGCAGCCCATCAACCTGCTAATCCAGCTGCCCCTACCTTCTTTGTTCTTGTCATTTTTAAACCTCCCGCCAGGTTGATTGGTCCCAAAAAGACTAGACCGCTCAATACATGTTTGGGAGTTCGGCATTGCTCTTGCTTGCCTATGTGAGGAACCTGAGGGCGTCCTCACTTACCTTCCCTGGCACCCCCTGCTCAGGTGGCCTGGGAAAGGACATCGCTCTGGGATTTTGACCCAGGGGGTGGATATGCAAGGGAGGATCACCTGGGTAGAGAAGACATGGGGCGAGGACGTCCATGGGTGAGACATGGTATTCCCCCTTCACTTTTCACAATTAACCTTCTGTCCCAACAGTATTTATAGGTTACTGTCAATCCTTCCCCCTTTCCTCCTTTCAAAGTGACCCTCAGAAATGTCATTATTGTACTGGGACGAGGAAGAGATCAACTAAAAGGGCATCTCCTCATTTGGGCAGGTTAAACACACATCAGCCTCCTCTTGGTAATACAGAGAAATATTAGATCGATACTAAAAGTAGGAAGAAACAATTAGGAGTTATGCACACTTCCCTTCATCCACACCACATTGGTACTGAGACGAAGAAGGGGACTGTGGAGGAGTAGCACTGTAATAGCTAGGCATGTCCAGCTAATAGGCTTAACTATTGTCGGGCAACTGAAGTGAAAGGGCCTCATTACAAGGTTGAAGGTAGCCTTGCCGGTAAAACCGGCAGGCTAACTCCAAACTTGCAAGAAAGTTCGGCACCCGCGAATAGGCGATTACTGGGGTATTCCGGCCGCTGGACCCGGTAATTACCCTCTCACGGGTGCCAGAATTGGGTGATCCCCATTCCCATTTGAGCCCCATAGGGCTCAATGGGAATGGGGATGCCTGTAGCACCGGCACCGTTAATAACGGTGCCTATGCTACAGGCATGCTGTGCTCGCGGGTAACTTTCATTCCGCCAGGTCAGACCTGGTGGAATGAAAGGCACCCGCGAGCACAACTCAGAGTTTGACGGTCCGGATACAACGGTACCGGTAAGCTTACCGGTACCGTTGTTTCTGGACCGGCAAGCTCGTAATGAGGCCCAAAGACTTGCACCTGCAACCACTTAACAAGTTCCAGGTGTATAAAAGGGAGGACCACCCAGTAATGAGAGAGAAACGGCCTGGTGCGAAGGACGCGGCTTACAGAAGCAGACCGGGCTGGCGAGGAACCGGCTGGAAGGACGCTGTGCTGAGTAGGAGTGCGCCAGAGACGCCAGGACTCAGACTGGCCATGAGAGGGTCGAGAAGCCTGCAGACCTCCTTGCCCGGTGTCCACAGCAGGAGCTGTGGGACAAACATCAATAGGTACATCGCAATCGGTCCGAGCCAGGCTGAGGGAGACTAATTGAGTGGGATCTGAGCTCAGCTGAGGGGGATCCGGGGTGAACCGTGAGTCACCCGAGAAAGAATTCTCTGACCTTGGTGTGCAAGGGATCGTAGCCCGGAAGAGGGAGATCCAACCTGGAATTTTTGAGTTAAAAAGGATCTGAGGCGGATCCAGGGTGAACACCCTACTTGAATACAGGTGAAAGAAAAATACCTTTTACTTATTGTTTTTGCACAGCAGGCCCGTTTCAGTCAAGAGACTTGCAAGAGGTACAGAGGCTTCGACCCAGAATGTCCTGAACTGTGAAGATTGAACTGTATCCTCGTGCCGCAGCAGCCAGAGTGCGTGCTTTGCACGAGTGAACCGCCTTGCCCGTGCTGAAAACATGGGGAAGGGAGGCCAACGGCCCCCACATTGCCTGGCAAAACCGCCTCTCAAGGTGACGCTGCCCAGTGAGTTTTGTAGAAAATATGAGAGAAACTCAGGAGTCTGCGTTTAGATGAGAGCGGAACGGAATTGTAAAGAAGGGAAAGTACAAAAGGAAAAGCAAGAGCAGCAAAGAGAAAGAGCAAAGCAGAAAGCGGAAAAGAGCCTCGCTGAAAGCAAAAGAAATGCAATAAGAAAAGCATATCGGAACGAAAGGCGAGTGAAAGGCTGATCGGAGCAGAAAGCCAGAGAAAGTAGAAAGAAGCAGTGAGTGGCTCCTAACATGAGAGGGTCACATAAAAAGGCAAAGAAAGGTGCCAGGTGCACGCTAAGGAGGGTGCAAGTATGCACGGAAAGCAGATGAAAAGGCAAAGAAAGGTGGCAGGGGCACGCTAAAGAGAGTACAAGTGTGCACGGAAAGGAAAACAGATAGTGCAAGTGTGCATGGAAAGGAAAACAGAAGAAAAGGGGTGCAGGAAGCATCTGAGGGAAACAAAAAGTTAACAAGAAAAGTGAGAGCAATAAAACAAAGAGAGGGGCAAAAGGGTCCGAGTGGTCGCACCTAGGAAAAGGAAAGAGCCTGGTATTTTCAAAAAGTCTCCAATTATACCCCATAAAAAGGTTAGTATGCCAGAAAGAATTGTTAATCAGAAAAAAGTATATCCTAAGCAATGGAACTTGTGTTATGAATTGAAGGGGTCTAAACCAGGGGAAGGGCACCCTGTTAACTCAAGAAAGAATTGTGCTAAATTATGTGTTGTGTTTGAAAGCTGAAAGAGGCCTAAAGCTTGGGAGAAAGGAACCTTGAGAGGCCTATCAGAAAAGAAAGCATCCTGATAACAGTTACTTGGTGTGTAAAGGCTGAAAGGGGCCGGAGTTTGGGGTAGGGAATCCTAAGAGACCTAGCCAACTTTAGTTTTTGTTGTATTGTTGAAAGGATTGAAGCGTGGGGAAGGGAGCCCCAAGAAGTATACAAAAGGAACTGTGTTACAATTTTCCATGGTGTTTTGAAACTTGATTAAGCTGAAGCTTGAGGAAGGGAACCCCAAGGAACTCGAAGACACGGTAGCTAGTTAGAATAACTACCAGGGACCTGTAGAGAAGGTCCTGCGAATAGCCATGTGGATTGAACTTATTTGTGTGACATTGACCAAACAATACCTGGTAAGAAGACCACCTGAAACCAACCCTGGTTTCCATTTCTGTTAAACCACTATTTTTCTTATTTTTTAAAAGACTTCCTATCACATTTTTGTACAGAAGGAGGGCAAGCATAGATTTAGACAAAGGGAGACTTTTATTTTAGACTCTTAGACAACGATGGGCATTGGAAACATCAGTTGAGGGAATTACACCTTTAGAGTTAGGGACAGTCAGTCATTATACCAACCCAGGAACCTTCGTAAATGAAGGTTTTCAAACAAACCCTTCTGAGTCTGTGTCTCTCTTGATACCATGCCTGTCTCACAAAGAGCAATGTCCTCAGTGTACTCGGGAACTCCAGATCTTCTGATAGTGTTCCCATTAGGGAGAATTCTCATAAATGTGCTAATTCCCTTCACCTTAGAGACCCCCAGCAACTTTGCTGGATTTTGAGGGCTTGATTTTTTTACCTGGAAAGAGTGTGAGCCTTTTTTCCCACTCTTTCATGTGTTTTGATATGTGTTTTTCATTTGTGTTCTTTGATTATGGCGTTTTAGATAACTCTGTAGGCATCATCTTTTCATGTGTGTAATACGGGATGTCTTTTAGACTTCCCAAAGGTTTAAATACCTTCTCTTGGATAAACTACTGTTTCACAGAGAATGTAATGTGAAATTGACTTTACTAGTCTTTCCAAATTTGTAGACCCAGCACACCCCATTTTACAATGGAGTGCTGGAGGGGTTACTTAGTATCCCGTGTCTAACTACTCATGTAGCAGTCAAATGCTAACCTTTCCTACTGAAAAGGCTGATGGCAGTGGTTTTACAACAAACTACCATGATTTTTCCCGACTGCGAACCCCGGTAGCTAAAAATCCCGGCAGCCATGTTTTTCAAGATGGCGCCTTAAGCCCCTTTGTTTAAACAGGTCCCGGTCTTCTTTTTTCGACATTTCTTTTCGAAAGGTCATTCTAGTGTTTGTCTCTGAGTGCCAAACCAGGTTTGGTCCCTTTGTTTGTATGCCTTTGGCAGGCTTCAGGACTGAAGACCGCCTCTGGCGTCTGAGTGTCTGGGGTGGGCAGGAAGTGAGGAAGGTGCCCGAAACTCCCTGTGCTTAGTCTCCTAAGAGTCCCAAATGCAATCTGGCGTGATTGGCTGGCTGTCTGTCCGGCAAGGACAGCCACCCTGCTGGGTGAGTGACAGCTAGGCTGGAATGAAAGGGAGAGAACTGTTTAAAAGGTGAGTCTCTTGGACTGGAAAGCAGAGTCGACCACTGGAATGAAAGAACCGAAGACGAGCTGGAAGAGGATGGCTGCTGCAACTCCTGAACCATTCGTTTGCCTGGTGAAGCCCTGCTGCAGGTCCGAATTTCCAAGTTAATCTCAACAGAGAAGCCGCTTCAAGGACGACTTCTCCCTCTGGTGTATGTGGTGGGCAGGAAGTGAGGGGGTGCTCAAAACTCCCTGTGCTTAGTCTCCTAGGAGACCCAAATGCACTCTGGTGTGATTGGCTGGCTGACTGTCCGGCAAGGACAGCCACCCTGCTGGGTGAGTGAGAGCTAGGCTGGAATGAAAGGGAAAGAACTGTTTAAAAGGCAAGTCTCTTGGACTGGAAAGCAGAGTCGACCACTGGAACGAAAGAACCAAAGTTGAGCTGGAAGAGGACGGCTGCTGCAACTGCTGGACCGTTGGTTTTCCCGGTGAAGCCCTGCTGCAGTTCAGAATTGCCAAGTTCATCTTGACAGAGAAGCCCCTTCAAGGACGACTTCTCCTTTTGAGTTGGTGGGACCAATCAACTCATAAGCCACCTGGATACCATTCTCGAAGCTGGTTAGGATTAACCAGGGGGAAGAAAACCAACTTGTGTGCTTGAAGAATAGCTACTCGAACTGAGGTTATCTGATGATCCCGCGCAGTGCAGGAGTCCCCCAACGTTCTCCCTCTTGTCCTCACGACTGAGGCTCAGGAACAGTGAGATCTGCAGGAACTGCCAGGAACCAACGACTTCAGCTGCATTTGTTTCTTCATACGAAGGTACTATGCCAACCCGACTGAGAGAACGCCATTCTCGCGGTGAAAGTTTGTGAAGCTTTCCCAACTTGTCAGCTTGTGACCCAACAAATGATTCTCTTTCGCCTAAACTACTTCTGAGAACCTTTGCAAAGACTTTACCGTTTGATAACAGAACTGCTCTTTCCTATCCAGAACACTAGCCTATTGACTTTGGCCTAAGCCTATTGACTTGAATTGAACTCTTCTGGTGAACTGAAACTATTTGCACTGTCTAATAAGCATATGTGATGTATTCTACTTACCTTGTGCCTTTTTGCTAACTTCTAAGTAACTGACCTGCCATTTGACTCCTATTTTAGGGGAGCTCAAACTGGCTATAAATCTTAAGAGTTTTGTTTGTGAAGTGTATTTGTTTATAATATTAAGTTGCCTCCTTCTAGTGAAATGTTTTCTAAATGATTGTGTAATAAAATAATAAGAGTTTTACCAAGAAACCTTGAGTATAAGTGTCTACTTGAACCACTGTGATTGAAAGACCTTTGTGTAACTTCTTGTACTGCTCACATTCACTCTTGAGATAAGCCTGGCTGCTCAGCTCGCTACCAAAAGCTTTGTGGTAGAGACTTATACCAAAGGTTGGTTTGTCTTACACCTGTAGTCCTAATTGTGGGTGGTGGTCCCAGAGGGTACTGCATGCAATTCTGCCTAACAGTTCCTGAATGCTCTTCCTTGAATTTTCTCTCCATGCTGGTTTGCCAGTACTTCCTCTGAATAGTGAAGTCCTTTCCGCATGATGAATATACTTTTTGGTTGCTGAGGTCTTTTTGCGTTGCTGGGCTTTTGTTTTATGAGTGCCGGTCGACAGCGCATCCAAAAGACTGAAATGCCCCGCAGCATCTTAACTGAATCCCTCTAATTTTCTTCTGCCTCTTCCCATAAGCGCCAAAAGGCCTCGGATGGTGGCGGCTTCCGTAAGAGGTTTGCCTTGCCCCCGTGGGAGTCCGAGCCAGTGCTGGTTGCTAGGTACGGATGCCACGTTTCCTGTCACCGGCATCTCCATTCTAGCAGATCCTTGTAGGAAATGACTTCCATGTTTCCCCTGCGGTCTTCTGCTTCTTCTGTCGGTCTTAGGTTGTCCAGCATCCTTCTTGCACCCTCTCTCTCTGCTCACGCTTGGTTCTCTTGACTTTACTTTATTACATTTGTACAGCGCAGCCATGGAACTAGGGAGTGAGGGCGCTACAAGACATAGACAATACATAACAGAGATCATCAAAAAGTTCACAATTGGGTACCAGAAGAGAAGATTAAAATCATCAGGTAAAAGACTATGAATACATTTATTAAAAAGGTGAGTCTTCAATCTTTTCTTAAAAATCTCAGGTGACTCAATGCATCTCATATCCAGTGGGCGAGCATTCCAAACCTTAGGCCCAATAGAGAAAAGGGCTGAGTTGGCCACCTTAACTGTTCGGCATTTCGGCACAAATAACAAATGCTGGTTATTAGATCCTAGGGCTCTAGTATTAGTTCTCATAGTGAGAAGTTGTTGTAAGTAGTCAGGCATATTGCCTAGTCTGCATTTTTGTATTATTAGAGTCCTGAACAAAATTCTGGACTCTACGGGCAACCAATGGAGAGCACGTCTTGCGGTCGTGATATGATCTCTACATTTGAGTTTCATGACGGTTCTCACCGGCCCGTTTTGGCACACTTGCAATTTGTTACAATCAGTCTTATTTAGTCCCACTAAGAGACTTGAGCAGTAATCAATTTTGGACCCTATTATCGCTCTAGCAATGGTCTACGCATTGTCTTGAGATATGAGGGACCTTGGGTGAGATAGAAGTTTAATATAATATGCGAATGAGGATGCCAGACTGCTAACGTGTTGCTTCATTATCAGCCTTTGGTCGAAAGTCACCCCCAGTGTTTTCACCTGTTATAGCGGAATGATAGTTTCTTCTCCCAACTGAAAGCTATCATTGTGTGGCCCAAGTTTGTTTAATATATGGGAGGATCCTATAACTAGGAGCTCAGTCTTCGATTTGTTCAGGGCCAACTTGTTATGGACCATCCATGTTTCAATTATAGTGAAAACTTTTTTGATGGCAAGTTCATCTGAGCTACGTGAGCCAGACAGCGGGAAGACACATTGAGTGTCATCCGCGTAGTTAGTAAATATTATGTTCTCATAGTCTAGCATAGCAAATAAGGGGGTTGTGAAAATGTTGTAGAAGCAAGGTGAGGTAGAGGCTCCCTGGGGCACTCCGCAGGTGATCGTGGTGGGTTCAAACCTTACTATCACAGTTGTTAAGAAATGATGAAACCCATTTAGATGTGAGGGGGGAGAAGTTTGCGACTTCGTGCAACCTGGTGGTCATGATATCATGATCCACCAGGTCGAACGCGGCAGAAAGATCAAGTAGCATGAGTAGTGGAGCCTCATTGCGATCCATGCGGGACATTAACTTAGACTTAAGTTCCAAAAGAGCGGTTTCTGTTCCAAAACCCACCCGGAACCCAGACTGGTGATCATTTAGAATGGGATATTTCTTTAGGTGGTCTGCAAATTGTAAATAGGCCACACGATCAAGAATGTTCAGAAGGAACGCTGTGTTAGTAATAGGCTGATAGTAATTTGCATTTCAACTGAGAGGCCAGGTTTTTTTAGGATAGGCATTACCCAGGCCTTCTTAAGATCTTGGAGGACAATGCCAGAGGTTATAGAGGCATTGATGACTTTACAAATAGAAGTGATTAGGGTAGGAGCGCATGTTTTGATCAGCATGGTGGTGTAGATGTAATTCTTGCATTTGGTGGGCTTAAGTTGATTGATGCTAGTTTCTAATTCTTTTTCCGTTCTGCGGTCTGCCTCTACTGCTTCCCCAGCTTCGAATGCTTCCTCTCGAGTCCCTCGGGCCATGTCTGTTTTCAGTTCTCATTCCAGCGACCCTTTCAGTAAATGAAATAAGACTAGAACGGTGGATGCGCTTTGCTGTATGATCCTTTTTACACATTCTCGTCACAGTAGTGTGCACATATGTTGGTGATTCACAATTATACAAATACATAGGGCTTCATTATTTAGTATTTATTATATTTATTTTATTTATATATGAGTCTGGCGGTAACCTGCTGGTCGTAACACTGTTTCTGTCGCCTGAGATCCCGGTGCCACTGGGACCTTACAAGTCCCAGCTGCCCGGGAAATCAGGCGGCGGAAAGTGCAAGAACCCATTCCCATTGATTCCATGCGAATGGGGACACGGAAACACCGGCACCGTTGCTAACAGAGTCAGTGCTTCGGCGACAACTCTGCAGGTCAGACCTGCCGGGCGCAATGGCCCCCGCCCGCAGACTTGTAGTGTGGTGATCCGGAAAGGTTCCCGGTACAGTGCGACCGGCACCCTTATTTTCAGACTGCCACACTTGCAATGAGGTCCATTGACTTACATGGTATAGATACATTTATAGGAGTGGGAGTCATGGGAATTTTCAAATAGTGTCTTAGTTTTGTTATGGGAGTGGGGTTTCCTCTTATTAAAGGGACTCGTCACAGTGGCTAGCCAGTGTTTGCTTGACATCTTTTAACAGCAGCACAGTAATGTGAGTTGTGGTCTGTGCATAGTCATGTGCGTCCACTGGAAATGTGTCCTTGGGCAGGGGTTGTTAAAAAGCCATGTTTTCAGAGATTTGCAAAATTGGAAAATTGTGGGTACATTCCGAGCAGACACCGGAAACGAGTTCCAGAGTTCAGTCATCTGGTACAGAGAAAGACACCAATTGTCAATAACATTTATTAAGGCAATATTACCCTGGGAGGCAGGCATACACTCCACCCAAACTAAGGCCAGAGCAAAGGAAGGGCACTTAAAGGATGCTGCTGTGCCGTATCAGCGGAAATGGCCCACCTCACAGGTTAATATCAGTTATTGACAGTTATTCTGTGTAGTAAGAAGGCGTGTGTTTTAAAGTCATTTTAAAAACATTTCTTTGATGTAAGGCAGCATGCTGTGCATGATGTCAAAAGAAAGAAAAACAGATTCCATCTCAAGATGGCCATGACCATGAGGAGAAAAAGGACTCAGAATGGAGCCCATTTTTACTTTTGTGACAAAGTCAGTGATCACAAGTGGATAGGGACCCCTCTCAACCTAGTGTAAGAGGCCTACCAAGATGGAAGCCAGCGGCAGGCCTACCCCAGGGGAGGACAGTGGCAGTTCAGAGGGACCCAATTCCTGTGCTCTCCCCAAGTGCCTTTTTATATCTGTGTACTTGTATTTGTACATTTGTCATGCATTAATCCCAAGGGCCTGGACAGGGGACCCTGTATCTCGGCACAGATGTTGAAAATACGGAAGGTTTAAAGGAAATTAAAGTTTTTAGTTTTGTCCGAAATGTAGATATTGTATCAGTCATACGTAGCTGCACAGGGAGCTTGTTCCATAGCCTGTGGCCAACTACTGCAAAGCGCCAAGCGCCCGCGGAAAGACAGGGCATACGAGGGATTTTCAGAAGGCTTCTGTGTGTTGTGGTTGATACCAATTCAGCAGCGCCCGACCATGCTACAGCTTAAAAACCCAGCAGAGGCTTTTAAATTGTATCCTCTGAAGAACCGAAAAGCAAATGAAGTGGTTCCCGAAAAAGATTTCATGGGCGTAGCTTTGGGAAGTCGAAAAATTAGGTGTACTGCTGCATTTTTAATCCGTTGAAACCTGTAAATTTGATAGTTCGGAAGGTCAGCATATGACATGTATCACTAACCGTAATAGCATTTCTGATGATTGTATCTGCTTAGATCCACACGCTGTGCATACGGTCCGACATCCAGTGGTAACCGCAGAATATTGCATCTTGTCTTTCGAGAATCGAAAGGGGACGTCGACATGGGCGTGCCTGTAGCACTATGCCTAACGTGACGTGTAGTGTACCCAAAATCCCTCACGCGTCGACGTCCCTCCGATTGTATTTTTTCTGCCATGAGGGAGCCGATGACTATCGTGAGTGAGTACATAAAAGAGAAAAAGTAGCAAGACGTCTATGTTCCCTCCACCCAAGCAGGGAAGAAAGGTGGGCGCATGTGAATCTAAGCAGATATAATCATCAGAAATGCTATTACGGTGAGTAATGCATGTCTTCTGATGCTTGTTAATCTGCTTAGAATCACATGCTGTGCATAGACTTGCGAGCAGTACCCGAAGTTGGAGGTGGGTTGCGAGAAAGAAAAGTAGTGAAAAGATGTCTTAATACTGCTTGTCCCACCTAAGAATCAGACCTAGAATGAGTGTCTAGGCAATAGTGTTTTGTAAAGGTGTGTACAGAACTCCAGGTTGCCGCTTTGCAAATGGACTCTAGGTGAACATTTGCAATGAAAGCTTTGGAAGCCCCAGTGCCTCGAGTAGAATGTGCTCTAGGCTTGAAGGGCAGTTCTCTCTTAGCAAGAGTGCAACACAGTGTTATGCAATTGACAATCCACCTTGAGATGCCCGAGTTAGAGACAGGAACCCCTTCTCTACCAGCTGCCACTGAAACTCAAAATTGGTTTGCTTTTCTCAGTGGTTTAGTTCTTTCCAGGTAAAACATGACTGCCCTGCGCTCATCTAATGTGTGTAGGCTTCTTTCCACCACGTTAGTGGGGTTGTGGAAGAAAGTAGTCCGTTCTATTGATTGGTTCACATGGAACTTGGAAATAAATGCAGGCGCAAATCGAGGGTGAGTGCGCAGAACCACCTTATCTCTGTGAACTGTAATGAAAGGGTCTAGAACTGAAAGGGCCTGTAGTTCACTAACTCTCCTTATTGAAGTGATAGTCACTAAGAAGACTGTCTTATAGGTAAGATCTTTGAGACGTGCCTTATGCATAGGCTCAAAAGGAGACCCAATAAGTCAATACCACATTTAGGTCCCATCCGGGAGCCGGGTTGGAAATGCGGGGTTGAATTCTTTTAACCCCTTCCTTGAAAATGAGAACCGGGGTTGGCGGGCCAACATGGGGGCCACCAATATCATGGTGACTGATTCCTGGTGCATCATGTGCATGATCTTGTTGAGTAGGGGAGTCGGGTGAAAAGCGTAAAAAAATTCCCTGACCATGTTATCCAGAGACCGTTCCCCTTGGATCGGTTCTGGGGGTACCTGGAGGCGTAATCTTGGCATTGAGCATTCTCTAGAGTTGCGACCAAGTCCATCTTTGGGAAACCCCATTGTGCGAAAACTTTGCAGATGGTGTCTTTGTGTAGTCGCCATTCGTACTCTACGGGCAGCGGGAAGTCTCTGATGAGCATGTCCGCTAGAAGATTGAGTTCCCCTGGAACATGTTGAGACAACAGGAATATCCTGTGTTTGAGAGCTCATTTCCAAATGTTCTGGGACACCTTGGATAGCCCTGGAGAGTGTGTGCCCCCTTACTTTTTCAAGTAGTACATGGCCATGGTGCTGTCTGCGAGAATCAGGACTGTCTTCCCCTGTAACTGTGTCTGAAAGGCTTTTAGTGCTTCGAATACGGTTAACAGCTGCAACAGATTTATGTGGTTAGATGCTACTTCTGGGGACCACAGGCCGTGCGTCGTCTGCTGAAGCAGGTGAGCCCCTCACCCCGTGAGAGATGCGTCTGTCGTGAGAGTGGCTTCTACTGCGGGTGGTGAATGCCTTTCCCTTCAAGAGGTTTTCTCTCGACCACCACGGCAGAGAGAACGAGGGCTGGCGAGACAACTACCAGATCTTCCCATTGTCTGCTGGCCGGACACCACTGGCTGTTGAGCCACTCTTGCATAAAAAGCATTCGCAGACGCGCGTGAGAAACTAACTAAATGCAGGGCACCGTCATTCCTAACAGTCGCATGACTTTGAGTACCGTCACCTCTCGACCGGCCACATATTGAGGGATCTGAAACAGCATGTTTTGAACCCTCTCATTGGAGGGGAAGACGAAGCCGTCTTCTGTTCGAATTAGAGCCCCTAGGAACTGTTTGACTTGACTGGGGTACAGGCTGGATTTCTTCTCACTGATGGAGAATCCCAGGCTGAATAAGAGGTCTATTGTCTTTTGAGTGTTCAACAGGCATTTTCCGTATGAATCCCCTGTTATGAGCCAGTCGTCGAGGTAAGGGTAAACTGGAACTGATTCTCTGCGCAGGTACGCTGCTGCCACTGCCAGTGCCAGTACCTTCGTAAACACCCTTGACGCCGAGGCAATGCCGAAGGGGAGTACTTTGAACTGATAGTGTTTGTCCTCTATCATGAACCTTAGGTATTTTCTGTGTGCCGGCAACATTGAAATATGAAAGCATGCATATTTCATATCCATTGTTGCCATGTAAAACCCCTGTTTCAGCAGAGGGACTACCTCCTGCAACGTGACAATACGAAACATTTGAGGTTTGACAAATTTGTTAGCTGGGCACAATTCTAGTGCAGGGCACCTGGTGAGAGTCTTTTTGGGTACAAGGAACTACACTGACTGAATAAATACCCTCATTTACCTGTAGAAGAGGGACGACTTCTATGGCGCCCTTTTCCTGCAGGATCTTGACCTCTTGAAGCAGCATGCGTAGGTGTTCAGACGTCAAGCGTCTTGATTTTGGCGGTCTGAATTGAGGGGTCGGCAAACTTCTATGCAGTACCCGTGGGCGACGGTCTTGAGCACCCACTGGTCTGTTGTTATCCCCTCCCATGCATCAAGGAATGATGTTAGATGTCCGCCGACCGGGGAGGCATGGTAGGGGACCCGAATCTGAGGGTAATTTCTGACCTGAGGCCGGGGAGCCTGTGGGGTGGAATTCCGGCCTTTACCCTTTCCACTGTGTTGTCCTCTAGGTAGATACGTGGTCGTGGTTTTAGATGCTTGTCCTGATGACCAGTTTCCTGAACCATATCGGTTTTGAGGGGAGTGAGATTGCCCATGAAAGGAACGACGAGAGCAGATCCTTCTCTGTTGTGAAGGCCTTTGGGTAATGTGGTTTAAGGTCTTGAGAGCCTCATGTTCCTTTTTGGCTGTCTCAAGTGCTTCGTCCACACCTTTGCCGAACAAGTTGGTCTCCTCAGCCGGATTGTTTATTAAGGCTGCTTGGGTTTCAGGCTTAAACCCGAAGTTCCTCAAACAGGCGTGCCGTTTTAGTAGGGTACCCTGGGCCAAGATCCTTCCCACTGTTTCAGCAGCATCCAAAGTGTTTTTTAGAATGTTGTGGTTCACCTGCTTGCATTCTGATACAATCGCAAGCAGTCTAGTTCGCATTGGTTCAGGGACCTCTTGAAGGCCCTCTTGCAGCAGGTTCCACTGTATATCTGAGTAGCTAGCCAATTGAGTGATGTTGTTGGTTATACTGGTGGAGAATGCAGCAGCAGTCGTAACCCTTTTCCCCAGCGCATACAACTTTTTGCCTTCTTTATCAGGCTGTGCCTCACCTGTAGACAGGGGGACACCCACCCTCTTTCTCATAATCGTAGCTTCCAGGGAATCCGGAATGGCATGCCCTTTAATGTAAAGGGGGTCGGTAGGAGAGGGGTGAAACAACTTCTCTACCCTGGGATTAACCGCCCTGGTCTGAGCTGGTGTTAACAATGAAGGCGCCAGACGTCTTTTGATAGAGTTCAGTAACGGAATGGCCTGACTGGCAGGAGGCTTTTCCTTCACCATGTCCCCTACAAAATCTGAATCCGGCACAGCCTCCTGTTGTCATGACCCTTGCCCCTGGCCCTCACTAGCAAGTCAGCCTTCCAGTTAGGGCCAGGTCAAAGGCCTTAAAACCTCATCCAAGACACTCTTGTAGTCAGTCCTGGCGCCATTGGCGCCAGGCTCATAACCATCATGAAGACCAAGATTAGAATGGGACTATTTACTTGGGACTATTTAACTTCGGGGGCGGGGGGGTTCAGCCAACATGGAGGCACACACATAGCTCATTTACAAGGAACTGAGCTATGCGGTCTAGTCTTTTGGGTGTGGCAGGCCTGGGACTACTTTACCTTGACTACTTTAGGTGTGGCAGGCCTGGGACTATTTTACCTGAACTACTTTACCTGAGACTATTTAAACCACACCCAAACAGCAGAATATGCTTTGCGTTATTCTGCTGTGGGCAGCGTAACGCTCACCGTGTCCAGTTCTTTGATGCCAGTTTACCTGAAACAAATGACCTGTAGAGAGAGAAAGAACACTACGAAACTGAACTGGAACAGTATCCTGTCTTCAATCCATCACTGACTTCAGTTCCACTCAACTGAGGGTACGAACTCCATCATCCAGCACTGCATGCATCCTGGAATACCATAACCTGGAAAGAGGAGAAAGAAAGACGGCATTAGTAAGCGTTTACTCACGTTTACTCCCAAATGATGAAAGCCACACATGGCCTATGCTCATCTTCAAACTGCATGACAACACCAAAATACCTTTCAGTACCTAAAAGGAAAGAAGCAAGACATTATTATTCGAACTAAGAGGAACATAAGAACTGCATATTAAGACTGTAAAGCAGCAAACCTACGGAGTCGCAGCAGGCCTGGATTCCAACAGGGGGGCTTGCACCAGTGAAGTAACTTGGTCGCTGCTCGCCCCCCCACATCTACGCGACCCTGCCACGAGGAGCAGGACGGAGAATCCACCTTTTACAATATTAAGGTGAGGAGAAGGCCCAAGGGGGAGGAAGGAGTTGAGGCCAAGGGAGGTGGAAAAACAAAGACAATCTGGTATTGAATCCAGCTCTCCTATATTGCAGACCCATCTTTAACCAGAGGCCTTACCAAGGGACCGGCAGAGGGTTCGAGAGTGCAAATCATCCAACCTGGGCTGGGTGGCATCCCCGTGGATACCAGGTGAGCGTAACACCTGTGTGGCGATTTGGAAATGTTCAGCCGCCTTCTTTAAGATGGTATTAAGAAGCTCCTCAAGAAGCCTCTTGGGAGCAAACCTCTCTGAGAATTCTAAAACGTTTCCAGTTTGTTCATGCACCCCTCAAACTTCTCCCTGGTCCAGGATGATGAACCAGAGGAGTCCAGGGGAGGAACGGGGTCATATTGATGATTTTCCCCTACAGAACGTCGAGATTTTTCTCCTAAAGTCTTGGATAAACACAAAGGCCCTCTGAGAGTACTCTTTTCGGGGCTCTGGGCATTGCGACGTGTCTCTAGATGCGTCTTTCTACTGTTCCTTTTGTTTGACCGCCGAAGCGATCCTCGCAATTCTATCGCTGATGCTCAGGGTTACAAGGAGGTGTGACGTTGAGCAGGTGGCTGTGCAGTCGTTTTCGGCGCCACCTGGGCCTTAAGTGGTGTCAGCGCTTTCTTCTGAAGTGTCTCGACGGCCGCGTGTGTTTTGGTGCTAGTGCCCTTACTCTAGGACTGCCCAGGCGCATGGCGCTGTCACGGTTCCGGGGAGGGTTGCCGATCATAAAGATAAGCGGACACGCCAAAATATTCGACGTGCCCGTTGGCGCTTTGGAGCGCTTCGACTGGACTGCCGAAGCAGAACCGTGGGTTGTGTGCTTACTGTGGGAATCGGGTGCGTCCCTGTCACCGGGATGTATTGTCCCCATAGCAGGACTCACGTCGTGCCTATCGGGGCCGGGGACGGATGCTGCGGATCGAGAACTCTCTGACATAAGGTCAATGGCTTCCGAAGTGGAGACTTGGTCCTCGCTAATTCCTTCATCACACTCGGCAACTGTGGCGGCGGGGGAATTACTTTCGGCCTGAGACATACCGTAGGCCGCCCACTGCTTCAAACGGCGCTCCTTAATCATCTTGGGACATA
The DNA here is from genome assembly GCF_040938575.1 of Ambystoma mexicanum. Classification (NCBI taxonomy): domain Eukaryota; kingdom Metazoa; phylum Chordata; class Amphibia; order Caudata; family Ambystomatidae; genus Ambystoma; species Ambystoma mexicanum. Next base: position 95,965,498 of record NC_090936.1, on the reverse strand, counting down.
GGAGTTTACAGGCTGCACAGGACGCCTCGTTGTGATCAAGGGGAAGACAACTATTGCACTGACGGTGCTTGTCTTTCCACAGATATTTTGCCTTACAGGAAGGACAAAATCTAAATGGAGTCCAGTCCATAGCGCAGGATTGTAATAGCGACAACAAACCCAAGGGAACAAAGAGAGTGGAAAAGGAAAGGCTTTCTTGAAAAGAATATGACCACCTCGACTCCACTCTCCCTACTGTACAGGCCGGCCAGAAGACCAGGCCACGTGGTCGGCAGCGCCGACCGAATCAACAGCCATCGAAATTCCATCGTCAGCAGTCTTCGGCAATGGCACAGGAATCAACCATCGAAAGGAGTGACAATGAGAATAAACGGCCAGAGGTCGAAGAATATAACAATAATGCAATGTTTTATGAAAAGCTCTGCATTAGGGCGACCAGATAGCTGGGCGGAAAAAAACAATCTGAGGGACCTTGATGCGTGAGGGATTTTGGGTACACTACACGTCACGTTAGGGATAGTGTTACAGGCACACCCATGTCAACGTCCCCTTTCGATTCTCGAAAGACAAGATGCAATACTCTGCGGTTACCACTGGATGTCAGACTTTACGCACAGCATGCGATTCTAAGCAGATTAACAAGCATCAGAAAAAAGCATTGCTTAAGACATAATAATGCAGAAATCGTTCTATAATAAGTTTAGCACAATTCTGTGCTATGGTTGTTTCGTGTATGTTTTCAATTGCATTGACACTTTTGTTCCTCATGTGTTAAACTCTTAATTATACACAGTGTACTAAATTACTTGTTCCCTCAGAACACTTTCTTTTATCATTGTTTAATCTACACTATTGTTAAGGATTCACTGCATTATGTTTATGAAGTTATGACTTTATGATTGTATACTACATACCATAATAAACAAAAAAATTATTAAAATAAAAAAAAAAGAAAAAAGCATTGCTGTAATCAATGTACAAGTGTATTAAAGTACCGGTGACCTGATGCCAGTTATCTTTGGCGATAAAAGGCAAGGCTCTTTTCAATGGAAGAAGGTAGCTCTGGAGACTTCATTAATCTGTGTTGAAAAGGATAGGTTCAGGGTCCCATATGATACCCAAGTTTCTTTCTTTTGATGAAATGTGTGAAGAGGGTCCTGAGACGCTGACAAAGATTTGCGTATCATCTGCATAAGAGTGATATTTTACCTGAAACCTTTGCAAAATCTTCATCAAGGGTTGCAGATACAGCTTAAACAATACAGGAGATAGCGGGCAACATCACAATTTAGCTTAATAGGTTTTGACATATAAGAACTAGCGTTGACCATTTGTTCTCGATCCAAGAGAAAATTCTTGAACCAATTAAAGGTTAAGTCAGTCCTCCCTGTGAAACTTTGGAGCCGGGACAGAAGAATATCATGATTCACAGTGTCAAAAGATGCACTAAGGTCCAGCATGATTAAAAGTTACACCTGACCATTGTCAGCCTTGGCAAAGATATCTGTCATGATGCCTGCCCCCGGAAGACCAGACCAGGCCCAGCAGCCCCGGAAGCAGGCATCATGCCACTTGGAGCATGCCCAAAAGCCCCAGTTAGGGGCTGTTTGGGTGCAGTCCTGGCGCCTATGGCGCCAGGCTCATAAAGATAAAGTCAGTCCTGGCACCATGGGCGCCAGGCTCATTATTGATAACTCACCTGAGGCAGACCATGCTGCATGAAGACTCAAGCCAAATGAGGCTTAGGAGGGACTATTTTACTGAAGGGACTATTTTGTTACTTGGGTGGGGCTGTGGAAGAATACTTACCTGGAACTTCTTCCAAGGCTATTTAAACCACACCCGGACAGCCACTTGTGCGTCGCGTTATTCTGCTTGCTGCAGCGTAACGCTCACCATGTTTTCAGCAGCTCCAGTCTTCAGCCACGCCCGCTTCAGTCCTGGGACTCCTGAAACAAGAAGAAAAGAAGGATAAAGGTTAGAACAGGAGTTTTAACTTTAATCCTTACCTGAATCCTGATCCATTTCGCCACGGAGCTGAAAGACAGAAGTCTTTGAAGCATTGCTTCGCATTCCTACGGCGCCGCGCTGAACTCACCTGCTTGGCGGTACTTCAGCATTCCATCACGCTCTCTCCATCTCGCGGCCGCCCTCCGACACCTAAGGAGACAAAGACAGCAAGGTGAGCAAGGGGACTCTCTAAGGCTATACAAGCTACCCCCAAGGACTTACCTGATTTACCACGGGGGGTACTCACCTCATCTCGGGTTGGCGCAGTCAACTCTGCTTCATCGCCGTACCCCGGCCCCTAAGGGGAAAACCACAATAGACTTACCTGAATCTTACCAATTGCCATTTGGAAATCTTCGAGTGGATTAATCGGCAACCTGCAAGGAATCGGACAGAGTGAAGATCAGACATTTGAACTCTTATGAACAATTGGACTTTAGAGTCAATACTGGAACTCACCAATTCCTCTACGGCAGTGAAGTAACTGGTCATCAACGCGCCCCTGCAGTCGACGCAGGATGGAGAGCTCATCCTTCCAAACCATCAGGTGAGACTAAGGAGGGGACATCAAGAGGGATCTGTGAGAAGACAACGGGAGTGGGGAAGGTGGGTTGACACTCAATTCCACGGGTGGTTAATTCCCCTTCTCCTTTGCAGAAGAATATTCCTGCGAGCCAGACAAACTAGGCAGAGCGGGCCAGTCCAGTCAGTCATCTCGGCGCTACACGTCACGCTGGTGGAAACAACAGCGGCCCAGTTCCGGTCGACGCCTCCGTGGGAACCAGGTGAGCGTAACAATATCGTCCCAGACAGCTAGGAGGGCAGACTCCATAACATGCTTGAGTCAGAAGCCCGATTGAAAAAGATTGAGAATACCATTTCTTTCTGTGTAATCTTTTAATTGCACAGTAACAGTTTTCTCCAGGATCTTTGCCATTCAAGATGAGATTTGGCGATGGGCCTGAAGCTGTTCAAGGTATAAGGGTTTAAGGAGGGTTTATTCAGTATTGGTGAGATTAAAACCTTTTTGAGTGACAAAACTACTGTACCTTGAGAGAAAGTAAGATTAATAACATGGGAGACAATTGACGCCAGCTGAGGAGCTAGATTATTTGCTACAGTGGCTGATATAACATCTAACTTATGCTGAGTGGGTTTAAGATGCCGAAGTAAAAATGAGACAAGCTCAGTCGAGGTTGGTTGTAACACAAAGTGAGAGCGACCATGGGGACATCGTCCATCTCCATTGAACGTTGGGCTAGACACTGTTCTTTGTGTCTGGGTCTTCTGTGATTGGTAGATGTCTGCTACCTGTATTGAGGGTAGAGCCTATGCAGAGTTTAACCTGAATGTCCTTAATTTTAGAGACAAAGAAGATACTGAAGTCTTGTACTAGCTTATCTGAGGGGATAAGGGTGGCTTACATCAGGCAGGCTGAACAACATTTTTGATGGTCCTGAAAAGTTCCTTCGGGTTGTTACTTGCTGCTAGAATTTGCTTCTGGATGTAAAAGGTTTTGGCGGAAATAATCCTTTTCTTGTAGGTAGCTGGGACTGCGATGACAGGGCCGATTTTTCACAGCTTTCGTAGCTGCTTTTTTTTTTTTGAAGCGATAAATACGGTGACTACAATAATTTAAAGACCTTTTTGTATTCGACCTGCTTCATGGGAGCATACTGGTTGATTATCGGGAGCAGGCTGTTACAGCATTCCGACCAGAATGAGTCACAGTCAAGAATATTGTCCAAAGGAGGTATTTTAGTCATCAAACTAGACAAAGGAATTTCTAATAGGGCAGCTTTGGATCTGTAACTTAAAGGGGCATTTCATTGTGAAATCCCTGTTGAATCGACCACAACTATGGTAAAATGTTGCATCTAACGATCACTTCAGCTAACCGGAATTGTGGTGAGAGACTGACATATCAGTTGCCTGCTCAAAATTAAATTGAGGGGATGTCGAGCAAGATGAGAGCAGTCATTGGGTGCGGACAAGACTGAGTGAGCAGACATGATGGCTGATAGTTTTCCGGAGGCTGGTCAGCAGGCCATCTCATGGTGAATGTTGAAATCTCAAAAAATCTTTATTAGTGTCCAGTACAGTTGATGAAAGAAACTCCTCAAGCCCATCAAGAAATTGGCCAGGAGATCCAAGAGGACGATAGCAGAATAACCAGGTTACTCATCGTAGTGACCACCTTACTCCTAGTCCATAGTCCCCTTTCCTCCATACTTATGGGTCATCCCTCCATCCTGTGGGACGGGACTGGAGCGCTTTGTAAAAGCATCCAAAAATATAATTCTCTTTTAGTCCTTCCTCCCTTTCTACGCGGGGCCCGGCACGCGGCAGTAACCCCACCCATCTCGGCTTCGGCCGCGCATAGCCCATCAGTCCTTTCCTATCACCAGGTCAGAGACCTTTTAGCAATAACAGATGAACCTTATTAGAGGGGACGGCTGGCGGGCGTATGGAGGAAAGGGGACTATGGACTAGGAGTAAGGTGGTCACTACGGTGAGTGACCCGGTTATACTCCTACGTCCCGTCCCCATTCCTCCAGAAAAGGATTCCCAAGCACTCCTCACAGGAACTATGGGTGGATGGAAAAAAAACCTTACTGAAACAGGTTCTTCAGCACAGCCTGACCAAACTGGGCATCAGATCTTGAACTCAGGTCTAGACAATACTGTTTATAAAAAGCTGATGGGGAGGCCCAAGTAGCTGCCTTTGCAATGGTCTCCCAGGGGACATATTTCTGAAAGGCAACTGCGGCTGCCTTGCCCGCACCAGGTGTGCATGAATACCTTTAGGAGGCTTTAGCCCTTGAACGGTGTAAGACTACATAATGCAGGCCGCGATCCATTGGGAGAAGGTCGCCTTAGAGGCCCGATTACCTTGTGGATTAACAAAGGTGAATGAACAGTTGAGAAGAGCTCTGAAGTTCGGAAGTTCTGTCAAGATAGAATTTAAGAGCCCTACTAACATCCAGACAGTGTAGAACCCTTTCCGCCTCTGAGCGGGGTTCGGGAAAAAGACAGGCAAGGAAATAGACTGGTTTAGATGGAACTCAGAAACCACCTTCAGCAAGAAAGCGGGGTTTGTCCCTAGGACCACCTTATCCTTGTGAAAAGCCAAGAAGCAATGTTCCACCGACAAAGCTTGGAGTTCACTCACACGCCTTGCCGAAGTGACGGCCACCAAAAAGGACACCTTCCATGAGAGGTGCTTGAGGACCAACGTGGCCATTGGTTCCAAAGGCTTATGGCACAACGCCGTCAGGACCACATTTAGATCCCACGCCAGGTGCAGACTGCGAATCAAAGGATAAAGGCGCGTCAAGCCTGCAAAATGTCTCTTTTTTTAAAAAATATGTTTATTTTGAACAAGGCAGGAAACAAATACAGTTATACATTGCTGTGACTTTCCGAATACCTTTAATCCCTTTACAAACACTTCACCCCCCTAACTCCCATCCCCACCCTGGACGCACGTCCGTGTTACAGTCCCAGAGGTTGGCGACCTTCCTCTCCTCCTCACGCCTCTCCCCCCTTATCGGAGGTGTTTCCGCCATCTAGAATCCACCTGGCTTGTTGGGCTTGTATGTGAGAGCCGGGAATTTTTGGTCATAGTCAAGGAATAGGCCCCAAATGTTCTGAAAGTGGTGGAGAGTCCCTGCTTTCGCAGCCGTTACCTTTTCTGCGATGAGGATATCCCACATTTTGGTCCACCAGAAGGGTAGGACAGGTCCCTCTCTGGCTTTCCAGGAGCGGGCAATTGTTATTCTCCCTGCTAGAAGGCATTGGGATAGGAGCTTGGCTTTGGGCCCTGACCTTGAGTATATTCCCGGGATTGGAGTGCCTAGCAAAATGGGTTCAGGCTCTAAGGGGAGCGTCGTTTGAGTAATATCTTTAATGATATTCAGGCATTGTTTCCAAAATTGTTGGGCTAGTGGGCATGTCCACCACATGTGGAAGAAGGACCCCGAGTGTCCACATTCTCTCCAGAATGCCGGGTCCACGGAACTGTTTATGTGGTGGAGCCTCAGGGGGGAATAATACCAGCGTAACAATATTTTATAAGCACATTCCCTGTTGGTGATGCAGGCTGAGGAGGAGTGCGCCCGGGACCATATATCTGTCCAGGCCTGGTCTTCTATGGGATGGCCCAGGTCTGCCTCCCACTGTGCCATGGCGCGGGTTTTGGAGGTGAGGAAGTCCCCCTGGAAACGTTTATATAGGGCAGAGATCTTTCCTCGGGCCGGGAGGTCCATCAGGGTTAGTTCCAGCGCTGTAGGAGGGTGGACTGCTGCAAGACGAGTTTGCGGGTGCGAACACCAATGGCGAAGCTGGATGTAGGAAAACCTGTCGGTCTCGTGGAGTTGAAAGGTCTCCTTGCATTGTGAGAACGTGCGTGGTTCCCCCCCTTCAAACAGTTGCCCCAGCAATTCCAGGCCCCCCGTCATCCAGTTCTTAAAGTTCCGGGGATTCATACCAGGAGAAAAAAATTGGGTTAAGAAAAATGGGTGATGAGGGGCTCAGTCCTCTGGGGACTCCTTTTTTCCTTAGCGCTTTGTCCCATATGTCCACGGTGTGTCTGGTGGCAAGCAGTAGTCCCTCTGACTATCGCGTAGGCTGCGGAATGTGCCGAAGGAAGCGTAGGGGAAGGGCAAGGCAAGACTGTTCGAGTTCCACCCACCTTGGGCGGTCAGAGGATACCCGCCAGGCTTGGGTGATTGCCAATTGTGCTGCCATCTGGTATCCTTGTAGTTCGGATACTCCCAGACCGCCCATCCTGGCGTTTGCCAGCATTGTTCTCAGGGGGATTCTGGTTTTTTTTCCCCGCCAAATAAAGCGCAGCATATTCCTTTGGAGGTCCCAAAGAGCCGGGGGTGGGATAGACACCGGGAGTGAGGAGCGTGGCATACAGGAATCTGGGGAGAAGGAATCTGGGGAAAAGGTGCAAAATGTCTCTTAACCAATGGATTAGACAGAGAGTAAGAACATTGGTCCGTAGATAGGTAGGCGGAAACCACCGAAAGATAAGTTCTACATGACAGAACATGAACTCCAGACTCTGCTAGGTGGGATACATAGCTCAGTACTGTGTCAATTGTAGCCCGCCTTGAATCCGTCTGCTTGTCTAAACACCAATGACAGAACCTAAGCCATTTGCTTTTGTACTGGGACCTAGTCGAAGGTTTTCTGGCTGCCTGGATAATGCGCATGTTATCCGCGGACAGGCCAAGCTGAGTGATTGTGGGGAGGGGTGCCACAGTTGTTGTTCCCCTGGTGAAGAAGATCGGGGGTCACCGGTAACCTGATCGGCGGATACACTGACAGGTGTTGAAGTTCTGAGAACCAAAACCTGGCCGGCCACCACAGGGCAATGAGCAGAAGAGAACAGTTCACTGAGTTCTTCAATTTGAAAATCGTCCGATGAACTAGATGCAGAGGCGGGAAAGCATAAAGCCTCATGTTGTGCCATGGAATTTCGAGAGCATCCCCAGAGAAGAGGCTCCCAGTCCGCTTCTGGAGGCATACTGAGAAAGCTTCTTGTTTGCCTCCGTAGCGAAGAGGCCCACTTCCGGAGTGCCCCAGCGCAGGAAAATCCATGAGAGGACCTCCGCCTTCAGTTCCCACTCGTAGCTGACTATCGTCTGCCGACTGAGGGCATCTGCCGTGATATTCAGCTGGTCCGGAATGTGTACTGCAAGTAGCCAAACACCATGCTGAACCGCCCACTCCCAAATCTGGATGAACAGTTACATGAGCGGGGGAGACTTGGTGACCCCTTGCTTGTTGATGTAAAACATCGACACTGCATTGTCCGTGCAAATCCGGACCACCTTGTTGGCTATGATTGGTCTGAACGCCTTGAGGGCTAGGAAGATCGCCAGGAGCTCCAGATGACTTATGTGGAGGAGCTTGTCCTGAGGCGACCAAAGATCCGAGACCTGAAGAAGATCCAACGTCGCACCCCACCCCAGAAGGGAGGAGTCCGTCGTGACCGTTACCGTCAGAGCTGGGTCCTGAAACCTCACCCCCACGGACAGATTGCTGAGAGACTACCACCAGTCCAGGTCCGCTGTCATGGAAGCCAGAATCGTTATCAACTTGGAGTCCGGATCTACAGCCTGAAGCCAAACACTCTGAAGAGCCATCTGAGTCCGCCTCATCTTGAGGCGAGCAAGAGAAAGCAACAAAACGCACAAGGCCATGAGGCCCAGAAGCCTCTGGAACCACCAGGCCGACATGCCCTCCGACTGCGCAAACAGGTGACACGTGGCCAACACATCCGCCATGCTGTCCCCGGTCAGGTACACTCTGCAGTCGATTGTGTTCCAGCGAAAGCACAGGAAGATCAAGTCCTGAGAGACCGTCATGGAAGATTTCCGCCAGTTCACCGACAGCCCGAGGTGGAACAGGAGCTGGAGGAGAGACTGAAGATTGCAGGCAGCTTTCAGCGGACAAGGGCTGCGCAAGAGCCAGTCGTCCAAATACAGATATACATGGATACCCTGCAGACAAAGATAGGCCGCGATCACCAACATCATCTTCGTAAAGACACGCGGTGCCGAACTTAGGCACAAAGGAAGTACTCAAAACTAGAAATGCTCCTCTCCCACCGAGAAACTGAGATATCTCCTGTGTGGACCCCAGATCAGGATATGCATGTAGGCATCCTGAAGATCCACCACGCTGAGCCAATCGCCCATCTGCAGGACCGACCGTATCTGGCCGGGCGTGATCATCTTGAATTTTTCTTGGGGTAGGAAAAGGTTGAACTGGGAAAGGTCTAGGATGGTGCGCATGCCAGCCTGGTTGGGTTTGGGCACTGTAAACAGCCAGGAGTAGAAGCCCTCCGCTTGCTCCCCAAGAGGAACGGGTTCCACAGCTCTGAGGTCCTGCAGTTTCTGCACCTCGCCTTTTAGGGAGGGCGATCCCGACTGCTGGAAAGGAGAGTTGAAGGGTGGGGTAGGGGGTAGGGGTAAGTGGAAGCCCGCCCGAGCGACTGACAAGACCCAACTATCCTCAGTGATGGTCTGCCACGCCTCCCAATGAGACACAATGCGTCCTCCCACCGGGATCTCGTGCGAGCGAGGAAAACCCTAATTTGGCAGGCTTTTCAGTGGTGTTACCACCTGAGGAGGAGGCTGAGGAGCGGGAGAAAAACTGAGTCTGTTGCTGCCTCCGGCGGTTATTGCCCGAAGGAGTATCTACTCTGCGGGATTTCCAGTCTAGGAAGCCCCTGAAACGAGAGGAGGGCCGGCTCTGCGACAGCGGTCTCTTGGTCCGGAAAGGGGTTTTAACCAGGACTGATAAGGACTTAGCTGTCTGGGTGCTGTCCTCCGTTTTGGTGAGCTCCACATCCGTTGTGCAATGAAAAAGCTCCTTACCGTCAAATGGCAGGTCCAACACCTTGTCCTGTACCTCCTTCGAGAACTTGGTGGCATGCAACCACGCTTGTCGAGAGGTGTCAACCCCCAGCATAAGGCCCCGAGCCGACGTGTCGACGAGATGAGCCACGCCCTCCTGCAGATCCTGGGCCAAGGCTCTGGCGTCAGATAAACCCGCCTTAAAGTCTTCCAGCTTCTCTACCGGAATGAACTCCTCGAACTCTGACAGATCTTTCCACATCTTCATATTCGCCCCCACTAACACCAGTTTCGCGTTGGCCTGCCGGAGCTGTAAGGCCAGATTAGTGAAAATCTTCCTCCCAAGGCAGTCCAGCAGTTTGTCCTCTTTCCCCAGAACCTGAGTTGCCGTCGTAGAAGAGGACGCTGCAGGCCTGGACTGCAAAGTGGCCGCCGCCACCACTTTTGAGGAGGGGGGCGGACAAGATGACAGGGCCGCCTCTTCCGAAGAATGCAGCCTGTAACGCGTGTCAATTTTCTTATTGACTAACAGTCCAGAGTGTGGCTTTTCCCAGACCCTGCGGACCTCGGCCAAAACGTCCTTCTGTAAGAACAGGCCGGTACACTCCGAAGGAGACAAGGTGAACGTCCCCGAAAGCACCCCCTCCTGCGGAGCGGGTGCCTCGGGCACTGGAACATCCAACAGGCACATCATGTCCAGTACCCGGTCGTGAAAAGCTCTAATCGAGCGGGGCTGGTCTTCGCTGTCCTGCTTGCCCTGCGCATCATCCAACAGGCCAGGATCCTGCTGAACCGTGTCAGGCACTGTCTTGTCCACAGGGGACAATGCGGGCAAGGGCGGAAGGGCCGGTGGAGGCACCGTAGGCAAGGGCGGCGCCGGCGGAACCACTGGTGTAACGGGTGGAGCCGGAGGCGCAGGCGGGCATATCTCCCTAAAAAGACCCTTGAAATACTCTCTCATGGGGTCAGTACGCATGAGCGGCTGAAATTTGCCGAAAAAGGCATCCTCCGGGGATGGTTTCGGAACTGCCTGAGAAGGCCTCTCATGAGGAGGATAATTCCAGGGACGCAGAGGGGAGGGTTGCCACACAGGCCCATCCCCCGAAGTGTCCACAAAAATCAAAGGTGCCGAACCCACAGGCAACGAGACATTGTGCGTAAGGGGCATCCGGGCGTTCCAATCGTAAACTGGACGAAACGGATGCGCACAAGGAATTTTATGTTCACCCGCGGAACCAACTCCTACACCTGAGGCCGATGGCGTAGTTGTAGGGTGAGCGCCCAAAATGGCCGCCGCGGTCGTGGCGGGACCGGCCGCCATTTTGCCATCACCCGAGGGGAACTGCGGCACGTGTGTAAGTGACAGTATTAGAGGGAGTGTAGGAAGTAATTGGAAGGTGTCTTAAAGGATAAAACAAGCGTGACTGAAAAGGTGGAATGGAGTAATAGTAGTGTGGAGGAGGAAGTAGTAGTGTGCAAGAGGGAACAGTATTGTGGAAGAGGGAGCAGTAATGTGGAGGAGGGAGCAGTAGTGTGGAGGAGAGAGTAGGAACATTGAAGTTGGAGGTAGCCAGTAGGAGGAGAGAGAAAACATCAGAGCGACAGAAGAGGATGGGTGTGGGGAGAACGAGAAAAGGTGGGTGGAGTTGGAGGCAGGAGAGTAGGTAGAACAGCAGCCAGAAAAACGAAGAAGACCATCAGGCATTAGAGGAAGGAGACTGAGTTGGGGAGAATGCCTGGAAGGCACAACCCTATAGCCCTTTTAGCGACTAACAACATCGATAGAGTAGGGCCATTCTAGGAAGTTCAGGAGGAAGCTTAGATACGACAGTAAGGAGAAACAAGCAGTATATACTAACCCGGGGAGAAGGAAAGACTGGGTTAGGGAGGGCCTGGTGCTTCTTAGCCGAGAGTGAGGGCCGTTCCTAGAACCCTGCCTAAGAATACAATAAGAACCCTTGAACCATCTCTGGGAGTTGGAGTGTTCTTGGAGGCATCTGTGGCTCATAGTGTCAACAAAGAATCCTATAGACCCCAATACAGAGGCCACCCACTGCTATCAAGAATGGGTAGTGAGACCAACTAATATGGCTTGAGTTCCCAATAGAGTAACACTGGAGCTGCAGGGTGCTCTCTATATGGGGAAGAAGAAGTTCCAATTACACCAAGGGGCAAATCCCTAGTCCGGACTGGCTTAAGAAAGAGATACCTGAGCTGACCTATGGGAGAGTTGCCCTGAAATCCGGTTAGCCATGAAGCATTCCCTCGATGTTGGAGCTGGGGTTATTGATGGAGATTACTTTGTGGATGTAAAGGTAATCCTGTTTAACCTGGGAAATACTTCTTGTATTGTCTGACCTAGCCAATCCACAGCATAATTGGTGTGTGAGAGAATCCTCATACCAGAGATTTAGGGGGTGGAAGCTCTGGAGACCACAGAGTGAGTGGGTGACTGCTGCTGCGAAACTACGGAGGTATAAGCAGAGGGAACATCATCCCAAAGACCCCCAGGTTCTGAATTTATAGAATTTGCATATGTCCAAAGGATGGAGCTGCTTCTGGAGCAAGCCTGGAAGAACTTTGTGTCAGGAGCTGAGGGCCAAGCTTTAAGGATATCACATTTCATTGAGAAAAGGGGGTTCTTGTATTGAGTCGATGAAAATTGGAAGGGCAAGGGCAAGGGCACCAACAACCACCAACTGTTGGTAATGAAGCAATTGTGAAGGGCTGTGTTTAGAGTTAGCCCACTCTAACCTGACTGCAGGATATCTGGGGTTAGAGAAGACCAAGAAGGCGCTTCTCAGCAGATTCTATTGGGCTAGAGTATATGCCGAAGTCAAGCAGTTCTGTGCCAGCTATCCCATATGTCAAAAGACATCCCCAGACGGTGTACCCCGAACCTCACTTTGACCACTACTGATCATCCAAGTCTCCTCATTCAGGATCGGCATGGACATAGTCTGCCCCTTTCAGCCCTCAAAATCTGGAAACTGGTAGATCTTGGTAATTGTGGACTATGTAACCAGATATCCTGGATCCTTTCGGCTGAGGAGAAGCACAACAAAAGCTATGCTCAAGGTCCTCATACCGTATTTCACGCGAGTGGGCTTTCAGCTGAAATTGTAACTGACCAAGGAAGTCGTTTTATGTCGAGCTGCTGGGTGAAATGAAGACAATGATGAACATAAAGATCCTCCTGACCTCAATATACCACCCCTAGCCTGATGGGCTTGTGGAATGGTTCAACCAAACCGTAAAGCTCATTCTAAGTAAGTTGGTTGCCGGGACAGCTAAAACTGGGATTAATTGGTTTCTTGAGCTTTATTTGCAATTCATAATACACCCAAGTCATCTACCGGCGTCTCGCCATCTGTGTTGAAATACAGCAATGTGTTGGATATGATGCCGGAGGAATGGGAAGAGACAGAAAGCAGACAAACCAGAAATCATGCAATGGTGAGAAATATGCAAGAATATATATTGAGTGTGCAAATCAGTCTGAACTCACCGGCAAGAAGCCCAGACTGGGCAAGATGAAGCATACAACAAGGATGCCAGATTATGCACTTTCAAGGTGGGGGACAAAATGATGATTTTACTCCCCACCACCCAAAGCAAACTATTAGCCAGATGGCACTGTCTATATGTCAGCACTTAAGTGGTCTCCCAGGTCACATACAAAGTCCAACAAGCAGATCGGTGAAAACCTTGACACTTATACCATGTGAACAAACTAAAAGCATGGAAAGAAAACAACAATCCTCAACTCCTTGACCCCTTTGTCAATGGAAGTTCATGTGGTCACTCTGCCTTTGGGGCATTCCATGACCAGTCATCAAGAACCACTCAACTGATTGGAAAACACCCAGACATATTTTCTCCAAAACCTGGACATGTGAAGAAAGTTGTGTATACGTCTCAGGCTATATAGACTATCCAGGGCCAGAAAACGAATCAACAAGGAAGAACTAAAGAAGATGCTTGACCTCTGGGTGATCAAGAAGTTTTACAATGAATGGTCTTCACTGATTGTCCTGGTCGTGAAATCTGACCATACATGTAGACTTTATATTGATTCAGGTGCCTCAATGAGATCTTCTGGTTCGATGCTTATCAGCAGTCTTGGATAGATGAGTGGGTCGAAACATTGCAGAAGGCAAGATTAATTTCTACATTAGACATTGTTAGGGAGAATTCTCTGTAAAGGCTAATTTCCCAAACCTAGTGAGTCCCCCAGCAGCTTTTCTGGATTCTTGGGGTTTATTTTTTTCTCTTGCTAAGATTGAGACTCTTTTCCTCCCACTCTGAGACATGATTTGAGGTGTTGACTTTGTATGTGTTCTATGGGGTATGGGGTCCTTTCCCCATAGGGTTTCATGTGTTTTTAATATGTGGGTTACACAGCACCCTCCATGCAGTAACCCAGGGGTGTCGCAGCGACCCCCAAACATAGACTCCATACCCTGGGACTGACTACTGTCTCCCCGGGCATGTAAAGTCACCATTGGCTTTACTAGTCTTAAATTGTGAACAGAACCAGTACAAACCATCATATTGTGGACGTACTGGTCGGGGCAATTCGATTGCCCCGGGGGCTGTTGTTCGAGGGAGCACTGTCCAGTCCCCCCGACCGAGTTTTGGCTGGTGGCAGTGGATACTACTTTTTATTTTCGACCGCGAATATATTCCTATGGGTTTTTCCCATTGTTCGTGGCTACTACTTTTTAAAATAGCCTCGCACATACCGCCGGTTTATTAAATGAATATAAATTCACCGGTTGGTATTTTTTGCCGAAACTTGGTTCCAAAATGGCATTTGTGTTCGCTTCTGTGACTCCAACCCAAGTCGAGCCCTTTGTTCCACTTTTTGGCGGGCTTCTCCACAGAAGCCTCCAAAAGTGGTGCCACTCTGTCTGGGTACCACAGGGGGTGTGGGAGGGGGTTTAGGCACCCTGGACTGAGTTGCCACGGCAACTCAAGTCGCACTCTTGTGTGATTGGCCCAAGTAGTGAGCCGCCAGCCTAGCATGTTTGAGTGACAGCTAGGCTGAATGAATGGGGGTTTTCTGCATAAAAGCAGGGCTTTGGGGACTGGAACTTCAGACGTCGCCACAGGACCTAAAGAATCCGAGGAGGGAGAAGCTGAGCTGACCTGCAACGACGACACCATCGCTGGAGCCCTGCTGAACCGTCTCACCACTTTTCCTGACGACAGAGGAGATCTCCAACCCGGAGAGTCTTCTTCCTTTGACTGGTGGGGCTAACCAGTTTGCCCGTCTTTTCGCCTTCCTGTATCATCTCGTGGCCACCTTGCCCGTGCCAACCACCCCGGCAACCGGAATACCACGGTTTACCACTACCGCGAAGAAAAGAGTAGTACCCTCTAACCGGAAAACTCTGCGGCTGGTTTATTCCCTGGCAGTGCAACAGCCTTCATCTTTCCTCCACGTCGAGACCTCCTCTTCCTCTGGAAGAAACACCGACTTGCACCCGCTGCCAGGAACAACTGCCCCCGCTGGAGCGTTCTTCCCATTTTCAGGTACTGTGACCTGCCTGGCTCCCCTTGCGACAGATCGTTCGGGGTGACAGTAAATCCTCGACTTTCTAACCTGGGTTAGCCTGGGGCCTGTTAACTAACTTTTCCTGACTTGATCTCAATCTTTTGCGAACTATCTACAAAGACTCTTTGGGCATAACCCCACTGTGTGATCCTGGACACATTTCGCTTGCTCTCTCTAAGAGTGGGCCTGGCATTTGAACATCCTTGCTCTCCAGTAGACTTTGCCTAAACCTGCCTCACTGTGGTTCTTTGAAAAGTATTGAAATTGTGTGCTTTCATAACTAGGCCTTTTTCCACTCTTTTTATATAACTTATTAGAGTGCCATATTATGTTAAGTGCTCACCTCTGTCTGAAAATAAGTGGTGTTTCTCATTAAGGCTTGTCTAATAAGTAATCAGGGTTGTATATATATAATAGTGACTGTGTGTTGAATTTACTTACCTCTTTTTGTGCTAGTGTAAATTACAAGTGTGTCTTTAAATAAATAATTATATACTTTTACACCAAAGCTCTGGTCAGTGTTTGCTTGTGCTACTGTATCTCTGTGCCTATTGTGTATACTCTATATACTGCCTAACTCATCTTGAGAGAAGTCTGACTGCTCAGCCACAGCTACCAGGTAAATCTGGGTGGTACAGACTGCTACCAATTGGGTTTACTGCCAACCACCTGTAGTCCTAAATCTTTTGCAGTGGTCCCTAAGGGAACTGCACAGGTTACTGCCTAACACTGGTGTACAGCGGTGGGATTTGTATTGAGTATACATTTTAGTGTGCTTATAGATACCTTAGTGCAACTAACCACAAAGCTTAGCACTAAAGAAGTTATTTTCTAAACCTGTCAACTATGGAAAGTTATAGTCAAGAGTCCCTTGCTACAAAAACTGCTGATTGTTTAAGAATTCTCTGTAAACATAAGAACCTCCTGACTAAGGGCAAGAAAATGGAGCTAATAGAAAGGTTGTTAGCAAACCAAAGTCTGGATGGTGGTTCAGAGGAACCTACCACTCCAGCAACTGTAGATAACAGCAATGATATTGATATGAATGTTAGTATTGATAACTTTGAGTCAGAAGCAGAAGAGGAGGGGGAAGATGTTAGAGTTGTCTCCCCTGGGCCTCTACCTGCCCTGCCAGCTGTACCTACTGGACCTTTACCAGGTCCCACACTTAATCCACAATATATGGAACTGGAAAAAATGAATCTTGAATTAGAATTCAAACAAATTAGTGCTCAAACAGAACAACGGCACCAAGAACTAAGGCTCAGAGAAATGGAGCTCAACCATGAGCTAGAAATGAAAAAATCGTCTGTGGAAAGTGCTTCTCTCTCCGAATCCTCTAGGAGTTCTAGTCCCAAAAGACCCCGGATGCCTAAGGAGTTGGTGGGTATGTATGAGCCTAAATTGGATGTGTTGGATTGGTTGAGTTTGTTTGAATATAATCATGGGCTCCAGAACATTACAGGAAATGAGTTACTTTCCTGGTTGTTCTCTAGGCTCCCCCCTGTTGCAACAGATGTGGTAATAGAGTTGGGGGAGGAGGATAAGAAGGATTATGAATGTGTGAAGCTAGCTTTGATAGCTAGATTTGGGAACACCCCTTCCCAGTACCTTAAGAGGTTTAGGACCCTCAAAAAGCATGATGGTACCCCTTGGGCTACCTAGATGAGTGGAAGTTTGAAGTACTTAGAGGGATGGATTAAGGGTTACAAAGTGAACACTTATGAGGGAATGAAGAATCTTGTGATGTTGGAGTCAATTTATGATGCCTGCTCTCCTGAGCTCAGACAGCACTTGGCTGATTCAAAGGAATTAGATTCCAGGAAACTAGCTAAGGCTGCTGACTTGTGGGTTGCCAACAGGGCTACTCACAAGGACTGTGGGGTAACTCAGAAAAAGGATGAGGGGAAACAGCCAAAAAAGGACTCCAAAGAGAATTCTAATAATTCCAATCCCAAAGAGGGCCCCAAACAAAACAATAAGGGTAAGCCACAAGGGAAACCAAATCAGAGTAGTGTACCCTCTGGTGGAAAACCAGAAGGAGGTCAGAGCAAGCCACCATTCCAGAAAGCATTTGGTAAATGCTATGTTTGTAGCTCGCCTGACCATGTGAAAGGAGATCCCAGATGTAAGGGTAAACCTTCAGGGGTCCAGCTTGTCTCCTTAGCCTTCGCTCCAGAGGAGGAAGTACAAATGGCAAGCGGAAACTTTCTACTGCTGGCTGATGAACCCATTGGAGTGTCAGCCAGTGTTTCTTTAGTGTCTCTGGGTCTGTGGGAACAACAGAATTTAGATGTCTATAACTCTATCCCAGATAATACTAAAGAGTATTATAAGGACAGTGTCCGGGTGAATGGGCAGGAGACTCCTGCCATTAGGGACACTGGGGCCAGCATAACTGTGGTGGATAAATCTTTTTTTCAGGCTGAGGATGTTGCTAAGGCACCCAAACGCCTCACCAAGTTAGCTGGAGGGCCTGTGCAGATGCTTCCCCAATTACCAGTTCTCATCCAGTGTAATGACATGACTGTGAAGATACCTGTCAGCATACAAAGTGAGGTACCAGGAAGGGTTCTGTTGGGTAATGACCTGAAGACTCTTGGAGTAGTGTCACATACCCCCAGACCTCCTAGCAAAAGGTTACAGGAGCTCACCATACCTGCAAGGGAGAGAACCATGAGAGGTACTCCCCAAGAGATGATGAAGAAATATATCACTCCTACTCCACTGGAGTTACAACTTGCTATCACTGAACAAAAAGAAGCAAAGGGGAAACCCAAGACTTCCAAAAAACAGCCAACAGCAAGCACTCCAGTGCTTCCAACGAGGACTTCCCCTAGGTTGTCCAAAGTTACACCTGTAACTCCACCTCCAGCTGAGGCTGAGAGGGAGGTACAACCCTGTATGGTTGAGCTAGACTCTGAAGAAGAGCTAGTGGAAGGCCAGGAACTCATTGAAGATCTGGATCCTGTTGACCATCCTGAGCTGCAGTCTTTACTGGCAGAAGGTGGACCCAACAGGGCAGACTTCAGTAAGGGACAGAGAGAATGTCCAACTCTGGAAGGTCTTCGCCAACAGGCAGCTTCTCAGGCTGATGGGCAAGAGCCTGGGAAGTATAGGTTGCACTGGGAAGATGGCCTCTTCTACAGTTAACCAACTGAGTCTGCACCTGGAGACTACAAGCGGCTTGTAGTACCTCAAGAAAACAGACAACAGTTCTTGCAACTGGCCCATGAGATTTCTTTGGCTGGTCACTTGAGTTTCAAGAAGACCAAGGAAAGGCTCTCACTCTACTTTAATTGGCCAAAGATGGAGGCTGAGGTAGATAAGTTTTGCAAGAGCTGCCATACCTGCCAGACTTCTGGTAAGGTTGGGTCCAAGAATGTGGCACCTTTAGTGCCTCTCCCAGTTGTGGGAATCCCATTTGAGAGGGTAGGGATTGACATTGTTGGTCCCCTTGATCCCCCAACCTCCTCAGGCAACAGGTTTATCTTTGTTGTAGTAGACCATGCTACTAGTACCCTGAGGCAATTCCTATGAGGGCTGTTACAGCTCCGGCTGTGGCTAAGGCCCTCCTTGGCATTTTTACCAACATTGGGTTTCCTAAGGAAGCAATCTCTGACAGGGGGTCAAATTTTATGTCCCACTACATGAAAGCCATGTGGAAAACCTGTGGAGTTACTTACACGTTCTCTACCGCCTACCACCCTCAGATAAATGGGTTGGTAGAAAGGTTCAACAGAACCATGAAGAGCATGATAGGTGCTTTAGAAGAACCCCTTAAAAGAAAGTGGGACCTTCTATTGCCATGCCTTCTCTTTGCTTATAGAGAAGTCCCTCAGGAGGGAGTAGTTTATTCTCCCTTTGAACTTCTGTATGGCCATCCAGTCAGAGGTCCATTGGCCCTGATTAAGGAGGGGTTGGAGAGTGCTCCTTCCCCCAAGCCAGACAGAGTGACTGACTATGTGATAGGTCTCCGGAGGAGAATGTCACAAATGATGGCAGAAGCAAGTGATAACCTGAAAGCTGGACAAGCTCTGGTCAAACATTGGCATGACCAAAAGGCTAACATGGTTGAGTTCACTCAAGACCAGCTAGTTCTAGTTATGATCCCAACAAGGCAGAGAGCCTTGCAAGATAAATGGATGGGACCCTTCAAGGTTGTGGGTAAACTTGGAGAGGTGAACTATCTGGTGGACTTGGGCAATCCCAAGGAGGCTCCCAGAGTCTTCCACACCAACCGACTAAAGGCGTATGTCTCCAGGCCTGAAGTAGGAGCCTTGCTTCTAGCTTCAACAGAAGAGGAAGAAGAGAGTGGAGCTCTCCCTGATCTCCTCAGAGGCTTACCCTTGGACGAAAAGATTGAAGGAGTACATCTCTCTACAAATCTGACACCTGAGCAACAGGAAGAGTGCAAAGCCATGTTAAATCAGTTTGCCTCTCTGTTCTCACTTTCACCAGGCTTGACCCCTTGGGCACAGCATGATATACTCACTGGTGACTGTCTGCCAGTCAAAAGCAGAGGATATAGAATGTCAGAAAATATAAGGACCCACATCCAAGGGGAGGTCAAGAAGATGCTTGATCTCGGGGTAATAGAGCCCTCTACTAGTCCATGGTCCAGCCCAGTTGTGTTAGTACCAAAGGCAGGATCCAAAGAATTGAGATTCTGCGTGGACTATAGAGCTCTTAATGCAGTCACTAAGTCTGATGCCCACCCTTTGCCAAGGACAGATGAGTTGGTGGATAGACTTGGTTCAGCCAAGTTCCTCAGCACATTTGACCTTACGTCAGGCTATTGGCAAATAGCCCTGACAGACCATGCCAAGGAGAAGACTGCATTTTCTACCCCAGTTGGTTTATACCAATTAAAGGTTATGCCTTTTGGATTGAAAAATGCACCTGCAACATTCCAGAGGATGGTAAATCAGGTTCTGGCTGGGATGGAGGATTTCTGCATGGCATACTTGGATGACATTGCAGTATTCAGCCAATCCTGAGAAGAGCATGTTAACCACCTAGGACATGTTTTGCAGTCTCTTGGACAAGCCAATCTGACCATAAAGGCAAGTAAATGCCAAATTGGTCAGAGTAAGGTGGTCTACCTTGGGCATGAGGTAGGAGGTGGAGAAATAAGGCCTTTGCTCAGTAAGATTGAAGCTGTGCACAATTGGACAACACCTACTACTCAAACCCAGGTGAGAGCCTTCCTAGGCCTCACTGGGTATTACAGGAATTTCATAGAGAACTATGGGACCATAGCTTCTCCACTGAATGTAATCTCCTCGCCAAAATTCCCTAAGAAGGTCAAATGGAATAAGGAATGCAATCAGGCCTTTGAAAACCTGAAGAAAGCTCTTTGCAAAGCACCAGTATTGAGAGCACCTGATTATCACCAAACTTTCATTGTGCAGACAGATGCTTCTAATGTAGGTATAGGTGCAGTCCTTAGCCAACTGGATGAGCAAGGTAGGGAGCACCCCATTTGCTTCATCAGCAGAAAGCAAAAGGATCCTGAGACAAGGTGGGCAACTATCGAAAGAGAATGTTTTGCTATTGTGTGGGCACTGAAGAAGTTTAGGCCATACTTGTATGGTTCTACCTTTGTCATTCAGACTGACCATCAACCCTTGAGATGGTTGATGCAAATGAAAGGGGGAAATCCAAAACTATTGAGATGGTCAATCTGCCTGCAAGGGTGTGATTTCACCATTGAGCACAGGTCAGGGTGTCAACACCAAAATGCTGATGGTCTCTCTAGGATGTATGTCATCGACTAGAGGTATGAGATTCATCCAGGAGTGGATTAAATCCTCCTGTCCCTTAAGTCTGGGGGGGGGGAGGGGGGTGGGGCGAGTGTTAGGGAGAATTCTCTGTAAAGGCTAATTTCCCAAACCTAGTGAGTCCCCCAGCAGCTTTGCTGGATTTTTGGGGTTTATTTTTTTCTCCTGCTAAGAGTGAGACTATTTTCCTCCCACTCTTAGACATGATTTGAGGTGTTCCTTTGACTTTGTATGTGTTCTATGGGCTATGGGGTCCTTACCCCCATAGGGTTTCATGTGTTTTTGATATGTGGGTTACACAGCACCCTCCGTGCAGTAACCCAGGGGTGTCGAAGCGACCCCCAAACATAGACTCCATACCCTGGGACTGACTACTGTCTCCCCGGGCATGTAAAGTCACCATTGACTTTACTAGTCTTAAATTGTGAACAGAACCAGTACAAACCATCATATTGTGGACGTACTGGTCGGGCAATTCGATTGCCTCGGGGTCTGTTGTTCGAGGGGGCACTGTCCAGTCCCCCCGACTGAATTTTGGCTGGTGGCAGTGGATACTACTTTTTATTTTCGACCGCAAATATATTCCTATGGGTTTTTCCCATTGTTCGAGGCTACCACTTTTTAAAATAGCCTCGAACATACCGCCGGTTTATTAAATTAATATAAATTCACTGGTTGGTATTTTTTGCCGAAACTTGGTTCCAAAATGGCGTTTGTGTTCGCTTCTGTGACTCCAACCCAAGTCGAGCCCTTTGTTCCACTTTTTGGCGGGCTTCTCCACAGAAGCCTCCAAAAGTGGTGCCACTCTGGGTACCACAAGGGGTGTGGGGGGTGAGGGGGGGGGGTTTAGGCACCCTGGACTGAGTAGCCTCAGCAACTCAAGTCGCACTCTTGTGTAATTGGCCCAAGTGGTGAGCCGCCGGCTCACCACTTAGCATGTTTGAGTGACAGCTAGGCTGAATGAATGGGGGTTTTCTGCATAAAAGCAGGGCTTTGGGGACTGGAACTTCAGACGTCGCCACAGGACCTAAAGAATCCGAGGAGGGAGAAGCCAAGCCGACCTGCAACGACGACACCATCGGTGGAGCCCTGCTGAACCGTCTCACCACTTTTCCCGACGACAGAGATCTCCAAGCCGGAGAGTCTTCTTCCTTTGACTGGTGGGGATAACCAGTTTGCCCGTCTTTTCGCCTTCCTGGACCATCTTGTGGCCGCCTTGCCTGTGCCAAGCACCCCGGCAACCGGAATACCACGGTTTTCCACTACCGCAAAGAAAAGGGTAGTACCTTGTAACCGGAAAACTCTGCGGCTGGTTTCTTCCCTGGCAGTGCAATGACCTTCATCTTTCCTCCATGTCGAGACCTCCTCTTCCTCGGGATGAAATACCGACTTGCATCCGCTGCCAGGAACAACTGCCCCCACTGGAGCGTTCTTCCCATTTTCAGGTACTGTGTCCCGCCTGGCTTCCCTTGCGACAGATCGTTCGGGGTGACAGTAAATCCTCAACTTTCTAACCTGGGTTAGCCTGGGGCCTGTTAACTAACTTTTCCTGACTTGATCTCAATCTTTTGCGAACTATCTACAAAGACTCTTTTTGCATAACCCCACTGTGTGATCCTGGACACATTTCGCTTGCTCTCTCTAAGAGTTGGCCTGGCATTTGAACTTCCTTGCTCTCCAGTAGACTTTGCCTAAACCTGCCTCACTGTGGTTCTTTGAAAAGTATTGAAATTGTGTGCTTTCATAACTAGGCTTTTTTCCTCCCTTTTTATATAACTTATTAGAGTGCCATCTTATGTTAAGCGCTCACCTCTGTCTGAAAATAAGTGGTGTTTCTCATTAAGACTTGTCTAATAAGTAATCAGGGTTGTATATATATAATAGTGACTGTGTGTTGAATTTACTTACCTCTTTTTGTGCTAGTGTAATTTACAAGTGTGTCTTTAAATAAATAATTATATACTTTTACACCAAAGCTCTGGTCAGTGTTTGCTTGTGCTACTGTATCTCTGTACCTATTGTGTATACTCTATATACTGCCTAACTCATCTTGAGAGAAGTCTGACTGCTCAGCCACAGCTACCAGGTAAATCTGGGTGGTACAGACTGCTACCAATTGGGTTTACTGCCAACCACCTGTAGTGCTAAATCTTTTGCAGTGGTCCCTAAGGGAACTGCACAGGTTTCTGCCTAACAGACCTAATAAAGGATGATTGGCAGGTACTGCTGGAGGAAGAAGCAATACCAAAAAAACACCTTCTCCACTCCTCAGGCCCTGTTCCAATTCACTGTGTTGCTGTTTGGACTTCATGGGGCCCCAGAAACATTCCAGAGAATAATGTACTGCGTTTGGCCCCATGCCGATCCTTTGCCGGAGAATATCTTGGCGAAAGTCATACACAGCACCATGTGGGAAGACAATCTGCAGCATCTTTCAGTTGCCTTTGACCAGTTATGGGAGACTCATCTAACAGCCAAACCAGCCAAGTGCTATCTTGTCCAATGAAGCAAAAAAGTGGGTTCCAAGCGGGGAACAGGCAGGTTCTATCACAGCTAGCCAAAGTCACAATGTACTAAGGCCAGTTATACAGAGATGTCCGAACCTTCCTGGGCCTAGTAATCTATTATTGAAGGTTTACACCTGATTTCTCTGAAAAAGCTGTCCTCTTGACCCACAAATTAGTCAAAAGCCACTGAAACAGCATTCAATGGGATACTGGTGCTCAAAAGGCCTTTGAACAAAACAAAGCTCTATACAAAAGCCTAGCACTGACAATGCCCGAATTTTCTAAAGAATATATCCTGAAAACAGATGCTTCTGGCAGGTAAAGGAGGGCAAAGAAAAAATGATGGGATTCTCATGTTAGTGGAGATCAGGGCTAGATCCTTTCTTTGCATGCTCATCTCTAGGAAAGAGTTACTGAGGCTGGCTTCTATGGAACAAGGATCATTTTTCAGTAAACCTTTGATATTACTGGTGCTCTTCAGTCACTCCCATTTTGAAAGTGGTAATGTCTACCTATTGTACGGTATGAGTGCTCTGTATTTACAGCCAGTAGCACAAGCATCGACCAGTTATTGCCCAGTAGTAAATACTTTGGGGATTGCAGAACTATCAACAAAGTCTGGAAAATAAGTCCTTGTTAATGACCCCATTTCAAAACAGAATTGTAACATCTTGTCAGATACATACATGCCTGCATTCTCCATTTCATTCAGGAGACACCAGTCTAGTCTTGGTTTTAAATGTGCATTCTGGGATTTTCCCATTATGAACCAGGGACCATAAGTCCCAGAATGCACAGTGAAAATCAGGACTGTACTAATGGCTCCCGAATGGAATGGATAATGTTGGCATAAATGCGGATATAAGCGATTCATAGCTTGTCTCTAACTTGACTGTGAATGCATATTTGTTTCCTGCAATTTTTAATACTACTTCACTTTGCTGCTACTTTTAATACAAAAGCCTTTGCTTAAAGATACACCCGGAAATATGGTATACCCCATAAACTTGCAAGATCTTTAGGTTCTGATTTTTAATTTCTGTGGCATTCAATCAACGTGGAACTAAAGGAATCTCATTTTCTTTTTGCATCCGTGTAGGACCCCAGACCACGAGTCTGAACGTCTGTGATATCATGCAGCTTGAGATCAAAACTTCCTAGCCTTCGATAACTTATTTCGGCTGCTATTGCTTATTGCATCTAACTCACTTTTCTGCACAACTACCCCTCTTCCCAATTCAGAATACACCCTTTCTTCTTCTGTGCACATAATGATGTCAATAGAACTTATTGCCATGATGAAAAAAAACTTGAAACTAAAGAAACAAAGGTAAATAAATGGATATACAGGTCTGTTTTTCTAACTACTGTAAAATAAAGTACAAAGTAAATTGGTCAGGAGTGAAATAAACCACTCTTCTTCATAAACCCAGTTCCAAGTATCGGTTCGATTTACTCAGACACTTAACAATGAAAGAATATATTTTAAAAATATATTTTTCCATAAGGAACAACTTTTGTTGCATTTGATGCTTGAGATCAAGGGGGCGCAGAACAGAGACATTTCCTATGTTTGCCTTAATGGCTCAAAAGGCTTCTGACACTTCTCATTTTTCATCCATAATGTAATCCCAGGTTGTATAAACTCTGCAACACAATCAATACATTTTGCATAAATATCCCTCAGTCCATGAAAATACTTTAGCTGTGCTATGCTGTGAAGATGACGTCCATCTATCACTACTTTGGTTCATTCTAAACAAATGCAAACGTGTTTTACGTGTTCGGGCACGTACCCAATGCATAGGCCTGCATCTCGGTTGAGTTCCGTGGAATGGCATGCAGGCTTCCTATTATGCATCATTCTCTTTCCTGTTCTTCACATAGCAGTGAGAAACTCAGAACTACAGCTCCCACAACACCTTCCTAAATGGATATCCTTGCGTCCAATCCGAATCCTTGATATCCCTTACATTCATCTTTCGCCCCTCATGCATCCTCTTTTCTTTCTGCTCCCACCGGAAAAGCCAAACATCCCTCTGTTGCTAACTCAGTAGAGTAAGAATTCTCCCCTTTATGAGGTAGGAACCATGTTGGCAGAAATCTTTTGGCACCTTATGCCATGACAAAGTAACCAATCATTATATGGTCCCCCCTTAAGCTTTCATGAATAAGCTATGAACTTAGTCACATAATGTGAAGCTTTCATGAATAAGCTATTAACTTAGTCACATAATGTGAAGCTTTCATGAATAAGCTATTAACTCGTTCACATAATGTTGGTGGCGAGGAAGGGGATTTCACTTTGGGCGTTTGAGAATAGTTAGGGGCTTGTGGGAGACTACAGGGTAGACCTCTGGGCGAAATGAGCAGGGATTCTAGCCCTTGCCCTGACCAATGCCTGCCGAACGCTCAAAATACACCTTGCGCTGCCCTCGAATGTCAAAAGTCCCAGCAGGCCACTGAGCATTGTTAAAGTGGGGTTTGAGACATCTTAGAGTGGCAACCAACATGCTAAGCAAGGTGAGATGGGTGACTGCAGGTTGGGCCTCAAATTGCAAGCTGTCCTTCCACTGAATCTTAAGTTCTTGACACCCATAAACCTTAGCAGGTTACAATGAGGTCTGTTTCCACACAACCCTTTTCTCTCTTGAGAGAGAGAGAAAGAGAGAGAGAGAGGGTGTAGGGGGTGGAAGGATCAGAGAGAGACAGAGACAGAGACAGACATATTAGGACTCATGCACCTGGTACTTACTTACGACCACAGGTTTCGCATCTGCTTTTCCCACAGATGAGCCCAATCCCAATTTTCCCTTACAGGGCCAAGCGCAGGGTGTTAGGCAGAAACCTGTGCAGTTCCCTTAGGGACCACTGCAAAAGGCTTAAGACTACAGGTGTTGGCAGTAAATCCAAATGGTAGCAGTCTGTACCACCCAGATTTACCTAGTTGGTAGCTGTGGCTGAGCAGTCAGACTTCTCTCAAGAAGAGTTAGACAGTATATAGAGTATACAAGATAGGTACTAAAATACAGTAGCACAAGCAAACACTGACCAGAGCTTGGGTATAAAAGTATATAATTATTTATTTAAAAACACACTTTGTAAAATACACTAACACTAATATGGCAAGCAAGTTCCAACACAGTCACTATTAATATATATACATCCCTGATTACTTATTGAACAAGTCTTAGTTAAAACACCACTTATTTTCAGACAGAAGTGAGCGCTTAACCTAAAATGGCACTCCAATAAGTTAATTAAAAAGGGAGGGAAAAAGGCAGAATTAGGAGAATACACAATACCAACACTTTAAGAGAACCAGAGCAAGTCAGAAAAGGCAGAGTCCACTGAGGAGCAAGAAAGTCATAGGCCAGGCCCACTCTTGGAGAGAGCAAGGCGGAAGTCCAAGATCACACAGTTGAATAGTACTTTAAAGAGTCGTTGCAGATAGTTCAAAAATGGTTGGATCAGTTCAGGAAAAGTTAGTTAGCAGGTCCCAAGTCACCCAGGATAGAAAGTCAAGGATTTACGGGACACCTTGAACAGTCTGTTGCAAGTTAGACCAGGCAGGACACAGTACCTGAAATGGTGAGAAAGCTCCAGCAGGGGCAGTTGTTCCTGGCAGCGGGTGCAAGTCGGTGCTTCGTCCAGGGAAAGAGAAGGTCTCGACGTGGAGGAAAGCTGGAGGTCGTTGCACTGCCAGGGAAGAAACCAGCCGCAGAGTTTCCCGGTTAAAAAGTACTACCCTTTTATTTGCGGTAGTGGTGAAGCGTGGCTATCCGGCTGCCGGTGTGCTTGGCACTGGCGATTCGACCACGGGATGATCCAGGAAGGCGAAAAGAGGGCGAACTGGTTATCCCCACCAGTTCAGAGGAAGAAGACTCTCCGGGATGAAGATCTTCTCTGTCGTTGGGAAGTGGTGAGACAGTTCAGCAGGGCTCCACCGGTGGTGTTGTCGTTGCAGGTCGGCTCAGCTTCTCCCTCTTCGGATTCATTGGTCCTGTGGTGACTTCTGAAGTTCCAGTCCCCAAAGCCCTGCTTTTATGCAGAAAACCCCCATTCATCAGTCCTAGCTGTCACTCAAACATGCTAAGTGGTGAGCCGGGCGGCTCACCACTTGGGCCAATCACACAAGAGTGCGACTTGAGTTGCCGAGGCAACTCAGTCCAGGGTGCCTATTCCCCCATCCCACACATCCTGTAGACCCAGACAGAGTGGCAGCACTTTTGGAGGCTTCTGTGGAGAAGCCCGCCAAAAAGTGGAACAAAGGACTCGAGTTGGGTTGGAGTTACAGAGGCGAACACAAACGCCATTTTAAAACCGAGCCCTGGCAACAAGACCCAACCGGGGAATAAATATTAAATAGATAACCCGGCGGTATCTTTAACATTGCACCAAAAAAGTGGTGCGTTTAAAATGAATGGGAAAATCCCATAAGAAATATTCCGGTGGAATATTTCGTGTGGTAACCACTGCCACCAGCCAGAAACTCGACGAGGGGGGGACTGCACAGTGCCCCATCGAAAAACAGACCCAGGCGCAATCTAATTACCCCTACCAGTACTTCCACAATATGATGGTTTGTACCGGTTCTGTTCACAATTTAAGACTAGTAAAGTCAATGGTGACTTTACATGCCCTGGGAGACATTAGTCAGTCCCAGGGTATGGAGTCTATGTTTGGGGGTCACTAGGACACCCCCGTGTTACTGCACTGAGGGTGCTGTGTAACACACTTACCAAAAATACATGAAACCCTATGGAGTAAATGACTCCATAGCCCATAAAACACATTACAAAGTCAAAGGATATCTCAAATCATGTCTAAGAGTGGGAGAAAAAGAGTCTCACTCTTAGCAGGAGAAAAAAATAAACCGCAAAAATCCAGCAAAGCTGCTGGGGGACTCACTAGGTTTAGGAAATTAGCTTTAACAGAGAATTCTCCCTAACACAGAGAGTCCGCCAATAGGGGCAAGCAATGCAAGGCCACTTACGTTGCATAAACCCTCACTATTAAGGTAACCTGGTGAGCACTGTTATTGCCTCCTATGGAGCTGCCATCTCTCGCAACCATTTCGTCTTTTACTTAAAGGCACTCTCCATTCCGAAGTTGTTTTCCCACAAGTAGTTCCTCCTGCTACAGCAGTAGGCCCTCCTCACTGTCCATCACCATCTTGACCTTAACAGGTACTTGTTTGATTTGTGCTTATGGTAGACAGTTCATTACCTGAAGTACGTTTTGTATTACTTGCATTATCATGCATATAATACTATTATAACTTGTTTAATACAGCCTGTACTTTCATACTAGTCACAGGCCCACACTGCAGGTCATGGCAATGCTGTAGCGCTCCGTATATGGCCCCTGCTATGTTTAATCAAGATACTTGGCCTGATGTTGTTGATTGATGGCAATCTTAAGTCAATTTAATTTTAGTGTATTTCTTCTTTACGTATACCGATCACCAGCATTGTTAACACCGTCAATTGGACTATATTATAATCACTAATTATACTCTCTGGGGATTATGTTTCATGCAGTTCCTTAACATTTAATGCATTTATGTTCTCTGTGGTATTCTATTGTGAAACACTGTATTCCATTCCACAATTACTCATTGAATTGTTAGATGGTATAAAATAGTTTGAACACACATTTCAGTTGAAATGGACCAAGAGCTTGGGGTGGGCATGTTGGCAGCCTTCTGACATAGCAACATCCATCTTTACTTTAGGACATTAAATGTATACTTTACAGCGCGCAAGTTACAGGCTGCATTTGCCGGCCATCACCTCCTGCAGAGGCTATGGGGAGCTTCAAGTTATGACGTGGGGTTTTAATCTACAGGTAAAAAGGCTCCCCCTAGGAGGAAGCAGCAAGAGCACTGGGTGAATGAGTGCTGTGCCATTCCTCAGCCTAGAAACCCTAGGACTTTGACAGCTTTTGGACCATCGATAGTAGGATGTGCTGTGGTGACTCACACGAACTTCAGATCTTTAGGAGGGAGAGAAGACATTTAGGAAGTCTTCTCGTCAACCGGAGATCCCTGGTTGGGACCTCATCCATTATTCCCAGGGGATGAGTTTGGGGCCAGGCGTCCCTCGCTTAGTAGTTGCTGAAGCACTGACTGTGGATTATGGGGTCACTAAAGCCTGGCCCAAATTGCTGTGAGTGTGGCGTTCTTGCACTGAAGCATATATATATATATATGTTAAGCACTTGTGTGACAAGTTTGTTTGTGTCCAAATAGATCTTCATTTTGGTTGGTCCAGGCATGTGTTTGTGAAATGTTGGTACAACCTGTGCTTCCCCTGGGCTGTACATGATGTGGGTCTGCTTTCAGCGCTGCTCTAGCACCCACTTAAAAAACAAGCATTATGTCTTAGAAAAGGTAGAACAAAACTGGTTGACACAGTTGGGGGCCTGACATTCCTGCCTGGAGAGCATGCTGACCAGACTCTTCAGGTACCCACATTGGTATATATATATATATATATATGTGTATATATAGTGTATCTAATACCTGGTGGGGGGTCGTGCCAGCAGCTAGCTGGAACAGCAGAAGCAATGTGCCTTCCCCGCTGCAGCCTGAGGCTCTTTGTAAGCGTCCACCAACCCTTCACCCGGCTGGCAGCCTATGCCTTGCATTTGCAACCGGCCCAAAAGTGGCATGTGTGCAGCTTGAAATGCACACTACTATTGCAGTGAAATGGCATGGAATTAATCAAGAGGAGTTTGGGGAACGATTGTGGACAGAAGAGGTAACCAGTGAGATACAGTGCTTGCGGAAGAAATCCCTCCTTTCTCGCAAGTGCCCCGGAGCAAGCAGCCAGTTATAGACACTGAACTTGACATATTAGTCCATCATACTGTAAATGGCTCAGTGGACCCAGAGAACGCCTAGACCAGAAAATGTAATGGCAAATCTCATTCAGTAAACAAATAAAAACACAAATCTTGCCTGGGTCGACAGATCTATGCATTTATTCTAATTTTGACCCGGCAACCACAGTAAATCTGAAAGGT
The DNA here is from genome assembly GCF_040938575.1 of Ambystoma mexicanum. Lineage (NCBI taxonomy): Eukaryota > Metazoa > Chordata > Amphibia > Caudata > Ambystomatidae > Ambystoma > Ambystoma mexicanum. Next base: position 95,935,236 of record NC_090936.1, on the reverse strand, counting down.
GGATGGGTTACAGTTACTCCTTATTGCGGAGTACCCTAAGGCTGCACTGGAGATTGGACGAATTACCACCCTGTGGACATTTCGCTGCGATAATTCCTCCATTTTATGGAGGATTTACTTCTAGCGATAATTCCACCTCTTTACCCACAAACCTGTGATTTGACAAGGCTGTAAAAATGGCAGTAATTCCATTGCCTCCATGTTGTACCATGACCGCCATACTCAGAATAAGGCCCCATGAGTCATACAATGTAGGTGCTCGAGAGGAGGCGAGAGGCTGGATTACTCTGGAAACCTGCACGTAATGTTGCAGGGTCTTTGATATAAAAGGAAGCATGTGGGTGGCTTCCAACCTGGTGTACAGAAATTACCTAATTCAGTATAAAGCTGTTAGCTCAAGTCATTAAGATGAAGTCAATCTCCGGTCTTCATCAAGGAGGGATGCATGGTTCCATGGACCAGTAAAATTGACCTGACAAGGTTGCTGCACCAGTATTGTAAACTAAGTAGAAAGGGGGGAATCAGATGTTACAACACCCCCGCCCCTTCTTTTTAACCACAGGACACAATCTCTGCAAGTGACCCCTTTTCATCTATCTAAGAAAACACCTACTTTCAGAGCGTATCATTGGCAAAGTGAGGACAACTTGTTTATGGGGTTTAAAACACTATTAGCACCCTGGATGGGGGAGCCAGCCAATCAGGTGGCTAAGAAAGCGGCCTGACAATGCAAGGAAAAGCTCGCATTTTATGCCGCCTGATGGCTGGTTCCCCCACCCGCCATCTTCCTCACACCCGACCATGCTTTTTAAAAAAATCCCTCCCGCCCAATCTCACTGACCTGTTTGCTGCACTGGCGAGCCCCCGCCAGAGCTACTACTACTTCCGTCCCGCTCTGGCCACGTGGAAATGGAAGATGGGCTCCGTACATGTTGGCAGAGTATTTTCTCTCTGTGAACGGGACGCCACAAGGCACCCCGTGTACGGAAAGAAAATACTTTCCATTAAAAGACAAAAACATGCTACACGGGTGCTAAAGGTAATATGCCCCTAGGCAATATGCCCTGCCACCCTCGTTAAGGGACCCTCGCTTCGCTTAGGCCCTTAACTTGAGCAGCAGGCCGTTACCCACAGGGAGGGCCTGCCACCAAGGGGCATAGCACCTCAGTATGTAGCCCATATGGATGTGGAGACTGACATACCTAGTCATAAACAAACTGACGTAACGAGCTCCACTACTGGAGCCCGAGCAAAGAGGGAAGTAGCTTTGCTAGCCTAACTCTGACGTGGACCTCACATACTGCAGCACAGAATCACACTGATGCAGAAAATGGGGCGGGACTTGTGTCAGACTTCAAAATGGTTGGCAGAGCTCTTGAAGCTTTGTTAGCAGCGTGGGGCCACCAGCTTTAGGAAACTGGAACAAGCCCACTGGAACAAAATCCAGTGCATCAGAGAGGCAGGGTGTGTGGGTATGAGAAGGGCAACGAGAAGGTGGAGGATGTGAGAGCAGAATGTTAGAGGAGAAGCTCTAAAGCTAAAGGTACCTGTGCCACCTGCAAAGTTATCTGGGTAATATATCCCTGGAGGAATGGTGCAAATGGCTGCCAAAGAGTCTGACTCTATATCCCTTGTGGCACCATGTGAGACCTGTTGGCCAAGTGGGCACTTTATTTTTGGTGGCAATGGCAAATTGCAGGTACAATGAGCTTGGCACTATGTCAAGGGATGAGCCCTGTAAGAACCACATAGCTGCCGGTTGCAAGGTACTGAGAAGCACTGACAAGTCAGTGTGAGCTCGGCACTATATGTCTGGATGTGGAGTGCAGAGCAAGTAGGGCACCAGATCTCTTGATATATAGATAGTCAAGAAGTGACCTGGCCATGATATCCCTGGGACTGAGTAAGTTGGGAAGCACGCTGAATGCTATTTCCCTGGTTGAGTGAGATGCGACATGTGCTGAGTGCTATTTCCTTGAGCATGAGTAAGCCAAGACGCGTGCTGGACACTACATCCCTGAGACTGAGTGGAAGTATCCACTGGGCAATAACTCAGAGACTGATGAGCAATACATGAAGAATACAGGGTGGTATATTCCAGAGATTGATAGATAAGTGACGCTAGAAGAGAGCGTGGAGGATTAAACCTCGTGACATAGAAGGGAAATCCCAAATGATTTATATGACACCCAAAGTTGCAAAGGTGGTTTATTCAAAGCTATCCTGATAATAATAAAAGCTGTAGAAATCAAATTTTTCTGTCATGTGTCTTTGTTGATCCACCGCACACAGTAGGATCAATAGAGCTTAAGTGACAGGTTCAAACCAGTCGTACCACTATCATGGAAAGGACCCATGACAAAGTCCCCTAACCGACCACATCTGCAGGAATGGCGTCCAGTAAGGGGCCCGCAAGATGATGCGAGTCCGGGTGCAGTATGCCACTGGTCCCCTGGTCTATTCCACATCACAGGACAGGCTGCCAGGTGATAGAAACATTATCCCAGTGGCCTCTTTAAGAAGGACCCCAAAAAGTGTGCATGCCAATCCTCCAGCTCATATCGTATGGTCCTGCACCATTTTTGTCATACTTTGGACTTTGGAAACATCAGCATAGGAGTAATGGCCACCAAAGATGCTCACTGTGTATATCCAATGTGGTCAAATCAACACAGAGCCGAGAAATGCCCTACGTTCTCTGTTCCCCATTCCTGATGTGCACACAGGTGCTCAGATGCAAGAGTATCCAGAAGCTAAGATGGCAGATGCAGGTTTGGTCTGTGACTGAGTAAAGCTGGGGAAGTCAATTGCACACACCTGAACTATTTACCTGCTCGCACAAGCGTCAATACCTCGAGAGACCCTATTATGCTTCTCTGGATCCCCACATTAAGGTAAACCCAGCCCAGAGAGGGGATATGGAGTGGTTATAGGCTTATAAGCATGTATATAAACCAGGGAAGAAAGGCATGGGTGGGGGCTTTCGAATAGTGTTTTGGCGACAAGTGATGAGGTGGAGAATGGATTGAAGTTGCAGGAGGAGGAGGGTCAGAAGCAGTTAAAGGAGTAGTAGGAGGTGGAGTTGCAGAACGAGTTGAAATGCAGGAGGAGCGGTAGAGCAGAAAGCAGGAGAGTTTGTAGGAGGTGAATATCCAGAATCAGGGAGAAAGCAGGAAAGGTTGGAGAGGCTGGAGATGCGGAGGAGTGAAGGGACAAAAGAATAGTAACACAAACAACAGTATGCAACCTTCCCGCTGAATGGGGGACCAGGCCTTCCCTTTGGGCTTCAAAAGTCGCCGTCCTCAGAGTTCCCGGAAGGTGGCAGCACCTCCCACTTCTTGGACATTGCGGGTTTACTGGGTTCCTGAAATATCAACCCCCGCCCCTCCCCAAGTCTTGCAAGTTCCATGCAGATTGTGTCACCTCTGTATTCCCTGACATTGCGAGATCAGAGGGTCCCCAAGACCTCTTCTTTATCAAGTTCTACATTCAGGGTTTCCAGGTCTGGTACCCCTAGATATTCACAGTTGTCAGGTTTTGTGGGCCAATGTTCCACTGGTCCATGTGTGCAGTGGTCCATGTGTGCAGAGAGATCTAGAGTGGGGCCTCTAGGGGAAGGCCACCCAACCCAGAGGTCTGCCCCTCTCCCTTTATCTCCTCCCACCACACGGACCTGCCTAGGTCCGATCTGGCCCACCAGAACTTGCCTATTCTGGCTGACTAGACCTGGTCTTCTTTGAAGACTTTCCTACTCTTAATCTTCTATGTTTTCTCCCCATTCTTATGTCACTTTCGCCCCAGAAACTAGTATGGGTTTGTTCTCAATCCTGTGTTCCGATGTTCTTCCCCTTTCCTCCCTCAGAGTGCTTTTTCCTCAGCCTGATCCTTACTACCTCCTTGATAGCTACAACCTTCACTTCACTCTTCACTCTCCTCTGATGTTCTCACCATCTTTGATAACACCTCCTTCCTTTCCACTCCTGACACTACTTTCTACAATCCTACTCCTGATGTTACCATCTCCTTTCTTGTCCCTCTGGATACCCAAACACCCTTCTATGGGTATCGACATACTCTTCCTTTCTACTCCTGATATCACTATATCCTTTAACGCTTTGGATTTCATGATCTCCTTCCTCTCCAATCCCGATTTTGTTACCTTCCCTTTCTCCTTCCTTATATCACTACCTCCTTTCTCGCCACTTCTTATGTTACCACCTGCTTCATCATCGCTTCAGCTGTTGCCACCTCCTCCATCTCTCCTCTTTCACCACCTTCCAGCCCCGACCTTTACCAAACGTGAGCCTCCCACACCAGTAATCCAAACCTAACAAGTGGAGATGGCTGCATTTATGGTCTGTCCCCTCCTTCCACTTTGTGGATCTTTCAATGAGGGTCTGCACCTGTGAGGGGAAAATGAGAAAAGTCCAGGATGAACAGTTTTTTCAAGCACACCTATGGCTGATATGGAAGGTCCGAGTCTATATCTGGCCATCTTGGATTTTATTCTGGCTTCTTGACCTTCTAGACTTGTGCCGGTACTGACCTGGGGTTGAGGGTGTTTCTAGCAGGAATTTAGGGTTGAAAACACTTTGGGCATTTTGTAATTTATCTGCTTTTTTTAGACAGCAGGCTAACTGGGAAATTGATGAGTTTTCCTGGTGTGAGAGTCGTTCATGGGAAAACACAGACAATGCAAAGTGTCTTTCAATTCAGTCTCCCAATGTTCGTGAAGTCATAGTTTTAAAAGACTGCATTTGCTGGACTGTGGAATTCATTGCTTGTTGTGATGATCCTTAGATAGCGTCACTTCTCCCCATGGGAGAACCCCTTTCCATGAGGCTAGGGAGGTGAGGCCGCTAACCAATAGCCCCCCTAAGGGTGGTAACACGCAGGAGTATCTAATGGAGAGGGACTCCTCCACTGGGGATAATGATGCAATTCGGAAGCATGGCCCTTTAAACCCCAACCCTGCGGTCTGATGTTAATGCCTTCATGTCCGAAAATATGTGTTATTGTAAAATATCAAACCATCCTGATGTCATAGGTACATGGATGAAGAGGAGCTTGAAAAGGCTACAATCGAGCGGGAGGAAGGCTCAATTAGCTGCTGTCAGCTGCTGCCAATTGGACTGCGGTTGCGCTGGGCCCGTCCCCGCTATCTAAATTGAACAGCAAAGAAGGACTGTGTTCTTAGTCATCCTCTAACCCTTCCGGCGATGACCCCTGCAGTTCTGGCATGCTGAAAGCTATGATACGTCCAGAAGAGAGATCCCGGCAACTGAATGGTTTGTGGCGATGCCCATAAGACTGTACTTGGGTTTCGGGAGACTGCACCAAGGCAGGTCTCCAAAGCTGTAGAGAGAAGCGGCAGGACGCCCAAGAAGTGTCTTGCGAGTCGGTTGGAAAACGACATAGTAAACCTGGTAAGTCGGAGAGGTGGTGGTGCTACCTGTAGTGCATGGACCATCGGGTGTGACAAAGGTGCAGAGACCGATGCAATGAATCCTACCGACGCCTCACAAAGCCCCTGCCTAAAGTCTCCTCCCAGGTGGTCAGGGAAAGGCAGGGGCTTTCTGATTCTGACCTTGGAGGTGGTGTTCTGCAGGAGGATAAGTGGGAGGAGAAAGGGCCCAGGGCAATAAGAGGACTCTGTCAAGCAGAGAACAGTGGCCGGTCCTAAGAGGTTCTTTGACTCCAGAAGCCTTGACTGCAGAGGCCACGGAGCAGGAAGCGCACAAGAGGGAAGCCTGCCCTCCGAAGACCTGTTTTGCAGATGCTGCACAGCGGGAAGCGAACATGTGGAGGAGCTTTCTTCCCCACCAGACTCTCTCCGTGACCAGCGAGCAAGTGGCGTGGATGGCAGTCGACCAAAAACAGTAATTGCAGTGTCGCGAGGAGTCGCTGAAGCACAGTACCTCTGAGCAGCGAGGGTATCAGACGTGCATGCATTACCCAGTGAGTCACAAGTTGAAAGTGACACCAGAGCGCTCCGAGTCTGCTCAGGTGCTTTATACAGGGAGTTTAAACACTTGCGTATGAATGAAAGTAAAGGCAATTTTGAATACCAAACTATCAGAAACCAAAGAAAACATTATTTTTCAAAGCCAAGTTACTGTGTCTTTCATTTGCGAGTTTATTGAGAACCTAGCAACAAGAGGGGGCAATACTTTTAAAACCTAATGTAGACAACCATTCCCCAAGCCTAAAGAGAGTGAAAACAAGGCAATTTAAAACCAACAGATACTGCCAAAGGCAGGAGGGGGCTAATGAGAGTTCCAAATGTGGTAAAGCATATTTCCCATATTTAAGAAAACATAACAAAAGCTGGTAAAAACATACATTGCCAAAGCCAAGGAAGAAGTAGAATAAAACCATATCCTTGTCAGTGGTTGGTTGATAACGCAGTGGAGGAAACAAGAGTGGCAAGAAGGCTGCCCTTCTGGAAAAGGCTGTTCAGAAGGAGTGGAGCATAACTTGCAGAGGTTTTGGAAAGTCCAAAAGGGCTTTAAAGAGCACCAATGTGAATCTTGCCTTTCCTGAAGAATTGCTTAAAGTCCGTTGTTGTAAAGTGATAAACACTGCAAAGCTGATGAAAGCTGATCTTAACCACAGAGGCACTTACTGTTTGTAAACTACTATTCGGGCAGCTGAGTATACCCGAATAGCGCACTTGAAGTAATAGACCTGGAATGGGAGTATACCAGGTGTAATCGAAGTAGTAGGCCTGGAATGGAAGTAAACCAGGTAGAAGTTGATGCAGTGTTGAGAAGTGGTATTAAAAAATGATGCTGAAAAACTTTCATTGCTGAATCAAGAACTGTATAAAATTGATGTAGAAGTGTTATTTACCTTCAGAAATAATAAGTTGTTGAAGAGCATCCCGACAAAGACAATGTATGTTGCTACTGATGAACTGAAGATATATTCTTTGGTTATGTGAATAAGATGATTTTGGATCCTCCTAAGACAAGAGGAAGGGAAATAACTTTCTTTGTTGAGCCAATGGAGTGTTGGAACTATCTGTTGTTAAGTTGGAGTTGCAACGAATTGTGTTGGAACTTTATTGCAAACCAGGATTTTCCTGTTTCTTTTTGGAACTTTGGAGCAGAATCCTGCTTGAATCTGGGAAAGGGGAATGCACCCAGATTATAAGGAGAGATTATGGTTATACTGTGACTTTAACTGTTATGTTATTGTGTTGCCTTTGAACTGCAATGCATTACCCTGTTGAGTTATCTTTATATATATTCTGAACTAGCTGTCCCCGGCCACGCGTTGCTGTGGCTCAGTCTGGTTAAATGGAAAAGACAGAAAAGAGAAAATGGTTGTGGGTCGTTTTTAATGGCTCTGGCGCTTCTCCAAGTTGAGGCAGTTTAATTTTCCCAGTGGCGCAAAACATTCCTTTAGTTTCTCCATTAAATTTCAGAGCCTTGCAGTAAGGACACACTTCAGTCATGGTGCCGATGAGAACATGCGGGCTCAAACTATAATCATCAGCTGGGTTGTACCGGAATGCAAGGCGATTGTAATCGCGTGATTGCTGAGCACAGAGACGTGTTTGTCGCTGATCTGCTGTTTCTCGTTGACTTCTTTCAGCCACTCTCAGCCTGTCGCGTTCATTCTGTTGAGAGCAAAGCAGATCTGAAGCTGCAGGACGCGATCGCTGTGCTCGCAACCGTGCATCCTGAAGTCTGGCTGCACGTCGCTCTGCTGCTTCCTCGGCAGGTATTCGAGCCATTCTAGCGTGTGTTGCATAGCCTCATGCCCTAGAACATTCAACCATGACTTGAATCCCCAGCATGTGCTGCTGATAGTGACACACGTCAGTATGTGTTGCAAAAAAAGTTTGTTAACGGAGGTTTACAGTTCTTTCATATATGTTAAAAGAGGAATTATTAATAACGTATATACAGTGATGTAACATCATGAAACATTTTAACTCATAAAAACCTTTGAAATTCACAGAGAAAACATTAAAGGGACGTTATGGTTACAAGTAAAACCGAAAAAGCCCAGAAATTCGGCAGTTATGGTCAGCTAAGCAACCATAACTCGTGCCACCGCCGTGCACTGCTAAGACTAACACCCAGGACATCAAAGATGACATCACAAATGTAATTGATGGCATCACTGATGACATCACATATCTAGGCCACTTCTTCTTGATGGTCCATGCGCATGTTTGCTGCAATCCCACCCAGCATTTCAGGCTGCAACCAGAGGCAGATTATTTTCCCATTTAAACCTAGGGCTTCGGCCATGCCGCATGACCCAATAAGTAAATGAGAGTAGGCATTCGTCCTTGCCGAGGGCCAGGCCCACTGTCCATGCACCAAAGTTATATCACTATTTATTGTACTTACATTTTGACACTTTCAAAAAATCAAACACGGACAGATTTGCAAAACCATGATTTGATGCCCTTGCTGATGCTCCTTGCAAATGTTTGCTGCAATCCTATCCAGCACTTCTGGCTGTAGACACAAGCAGAATTTATTTCCCATTCAAACCTATCCGAATTTCAAAAAACTTTACCACATAGCCGGTCCCTGGTGGCTATGCCCACTTTAACCCCATTGCCAGTCCCTCGTGGTCATGGCCAGTAGCCAGATTGTCTGGGCCATGGCCACAGGCTATACCTCAGTCACCAAAGGTAAATCACTATGTTTTGTACCTACATTATGACACTTTAAAAAAATCAAACACGGACACATTTGCAAAACCATGCTTTCGGGTCCTTGCCAATGCTCCTTGCACCAGTTTACTGCAAATCCGCCCATGTTTGATTTTTTTTAAAGTATCAAAATGCACGTACAAAAAATAGTTGCACAAACATTCAAGGTTGGGGTTATGATCTTTCTGAAAATATTTGTGCCGATTGGTCAAACAGCAACAAAGGTATAAACCATCTAAAAATGTTGAGACTCATCCCCTCTAATTTTGCACCCTCTTGACAAATTCCCACCAAACTTTGCAAAAACATTTAAATCTGGGTCTAACATCTTTTCGCAAACTTTTGTGCAGATTCATCTAATAGCACCAAATGTATAAACTTTTCAAATATTTTGCACCCCCCCTCTAATTTTGCCACCTCTTGGCAAAACAGCACCAAACTGTCACGCGCCTGCCATCCTGGCGCTTGTGGAGGCAATGGAAGTTCAGGCGTCATTGATATGGCAAGCCACATTCCACAAAAATGTGCCGCAACGGTCTAGTCTGCGGTTGTCATGGTCGCCGCCAGCCAGCTCATAGCCACTCCGAAATCAGAGCCCGGTGCGTTGCAACCGTACCTAGCACTCTGTCTCTTTTGGGCTCCAACGCTGTTTTCCTGTGCATCTGCACTACGCTCTCTCTTCTGTCTCTTGCCTCTTTACCTTCCCCCTTGCTGTCCCTGATCGCGGCTCGCTGCACGCTCTCTCTCTCAGAGCGGGCTGCTTCCCTGTTCCCGCACATGCTCCTTGGAGCTGTTTCTCTCAGCTCTCGGTCCCACCATGAGCTGCCAGCTTCCTCCCTTTGTTTCTCTTTCACATTGGCGGTCTCCCGCCTGCAGGTCTTCCTTCCAGCTATTATTGCTCTACCAAGGGTCGTTCTGGGAATTCCACTTTCTCTGGGCCTCTTGCTGCTCTAGAAGTCAGCGCTCCAGCCAGGCTGTGTCTGAGTTACCCTTCCCCCACTCCTTTCCTCTGCTTACCTCTGATTGAACAGTTCCATTTGTTTGGGCCCCTCCTCTGGACACTGGCGTGTTATTTACCTTTCGGGCTTTGGAACTTCAGCCCCATCTTGCAAGAGGATTGGATTCATCGTTTAAAGAGATTTTTTCCGCCAAAAGGCTTTTTCCTCTGATTGGCTTCCTCAGGAAGGGGTCTCTAGCCAGTCTCTTTTCTGAAGGCAGGCATAGTGGCTTCTCTTCAAGGTAGACCATACCTCTTCAAGAAAAAGCGGAACACCCAGAAAAAGAAGAGAGGAAAGAATCTTTCGGACAGCTCAGATGAAACAGGTGAGGAGAAGGGGAAGTTATCTGAATTAAGTGACGACTAGGAGGAGCTTGACAGATTGCAACGTCAACCAGAAACCACCATGGCTACTGCGGAGCAAGTACAAGAATTGCTTGCCTGTTACGCTCATCTGGTATACACGGGGACGCCACCCAGCCCTGGTTGGATCATTTGCACTCTCAAACCCTCTCCCGGTCCTTTGGTAAGGCCTCTGGTTAAAGATGGGTCTAAATATTGTAAAAGGTAGCTTCTCCGTCCTGCTCCTTGTGGCAGGGGCGCGTAGATGTGGGGGGCGAGCAGTGACCAAGTTACTTCACTGGTGCAAGCCCCCCTGTGGGAATCCAGGCCTGCTGCGACTCCGTAGGTTTGCTGCTTTACAGTCTTTATATGCAGTTCTTATGTTCCTCTTAGTTCGAATAATAATGTCTTGCTTCTTTCTTTTTAGGTATGGAAAGGTATTTTGGTTTTGTAGTTTGAAGATGAGTATGGGTTGGTAGGCGAAAGCGCGGTGTGCGCGATGCTGTCCGGTGAGTAATGCGCGATGCGCAGCGTTGTTTCGCCTTTTATATTGCTAACCTGTGTCTTTTCTCTCCTTGCAGGTTGCAATGTTCCTCGCCGAGCGCCGTAATGTTCCAGAAATGATACTGAACAGGAGATGACTACCCAGGTAAGAATTGTGTGGCTTTCTTCATTCGGGAGGAAACGTAAGTAAACGCTTACTAATGCCGTCTTTCTTTCTCCTCTTTCCAGGTTATGGTATTCCAGGATGCATGCAGTGCCGGATGATGGAGTTTGTACCTTCAGGTGAGTGGAACTGAAGTCAGCAATGGATTGAAGACAGGATACTGTTCCAGGTAAGTTTCATAGTGTTCTTTCTCTCTCTGCAGGTCCTTGGTTTCAGGTAAGCTGGCATCAAAGAACTGGACACGGTGAGCGTTACGCTGCCCACAGCAGAATAACGCAAAGCATGTTCTGCTGTTTGGGTGTGGTTTAAATAGTCTCAGGTAAAGTAGTCCAGGTAAAATAGTCCCAGGCCTGCCACACCCAAAGTAGTCCAGGTAAAGTAGTCCCCGGCCTGCCACACCCAAAAGACTAGACCGCATAGCTCAGTTCCTTGTAACTGAGCTATGTGTGTGCCTCCATGTTGGCTGAACCCCTCCAAGTTAAATAGTGCCAAGTAAAGAGTCCCATTCTAATGTTGGTCTTCATGATGGTTATGAGCCTAGTCTTGGATGAGGTTTTAAGGCCTTTGACCTGGCCCTAATTGGAAGACTGACTTGCCAGTGAGGGCCAGGAGCAAGGGTCATGACATTGCCACTGTGCAAGGACTCTCACAAGAGGTGCAATCACTTAAGGCTGAAAACACTGTTCTACAGTAGTTGGTCACAGCTCGAGACAAACATCGCACAGAACTCACACCAATGGCTTTGGCCTCAGGGAAATATGATGGTTCCCCAAAAAGATTTCAGAAATTTATTGAATTATGTGTCATCCACTTCACCTTCCGATCGCAAACCTATGCCTCTGATCAAGCCTGGATTGGGTTTCTGATCTCTAACGTAACCGGAAATGTGCTGGCGTGGGCTACCCCGTTAGTGACCATCGCAAATACAGTGTTACAGGACTATGGTGCCTTCATGAATCTCTGCAAAACAGGCCTTTGCGAGGCTGGAGAGATATGTTGCCTGTGAAGAGTTGCTGGACGTACGACAAGGGTCGTCAGATCTCTTAACCTACATCACTCAGTTGAAACAAATAGCTTCAGAAATCAGATTGCCTGAAGCCGCACAGTACACCATTTTCCGACGAGGGTTGAGAGAAGGCCTGAAGGACGAACTTGCCAGGACCCTACGGCCTACCTCGTTTTCAGAGCTATTGTCAAGTCACATTACAGATCGACTACCGTCTCTCCGAAAGGAGATCAGAGAGAAAGAAAGGTAGGAGCACGCTAGGGTTTCCCGAACATTTGCTACCACCTTCCTCCTCACCTCGGCCAGTCAAGGATGAACTGATGCAGATAGGACCTTCTAGAGCACCACTGACGGCAGAAGAACGAAAACGATGAAATAGTCTCTGCATGTACTGTGGTTCCGACCAGCATCTTCTGGATTGTCCGGAAGTACCTCCTTGCTGCCCGGGAAACGGACGACCTTGGAACTAAGAGGGACAAGTTTCCGAGGGTTTTTTCCAAGTCCCTATGTCTCCATGACAGTCTCCTCTTCGGCCTCCACAGAAGACACCCGACTAATGGTGGTGGCTATCCATCTTCTGGTCAACCAACAAAAGGTGGACTCATTGGCACTGATCGATTGCGGCGCTGCCGGTAATTTTATGGACACTCTATGGGCAGAGAAGATGGGCATAGACCGCATCGAGAAGGATGAGGACTAAAAGGTAGAGGGAGTTGACGGCAAACCTCTCAGCTCCGGTCTAATAACCCACATCACAGAGGAAATGAATATGAACGTCCTGCAACATCAGGAAAGCATTCAGTTCGACCACATTCGAGCAGCCCACTTTCCTGTAATCCTTGGCGTCTCATGGCTTCGTAAATATAATTCCGCTATTGTTTGGGCCAAGAACCAGATTGTGTTAAATTCTGGGATTTGCCGCAAGACCTGCTAATTCTGGGTGAATTACAATACCGTCAAGGCAGTGATAACGTCCTGTCTGGACGCACAAGGAAATCTACTAAACTGCCTTATACAACCCTCTGGTTCTCCTGCATAGGCATCGCTGTTTTTTATACCCAAATGCAAACTCAGGCCGTGCATAGATTATCAAGGGCTAAACTGAGTTACCATCCGGGACAGATACCGGATGCCCTTGATAAAGGACATTCTGGAGGCCGTTCAGTGGGCAGTAATATTCTCAAAATTGGACCTTTAGACGAGCCTACCACCTCCTGCGGGTACGAGCGCGAGACGAATGGAAAACCGCGTTCCAGACTCCATTCAGGCATTTTGAATACAAAGTTATCCTGTTTGGTCTGGTTAACAGTCAGTCAGTCAAACAAGTTTATTCGGATTTCAAAAATCCATCAAACACAAGAAAAACAAAATCAAAACACATAAAAGGAATTACAATCTATGCTCCATAGCCAAATGTAATAAATCAAAAGGTACTAGGAGGGAGAAAAGAATCAACCATACGGCCCCCATTACATCCCGCATTGTCCCTTTACTAGTTCACAGAGGCACAAGACTGATTGCCCACACTTGGCACTCGGTCACATCCCACCGCAGGCCTTTTTCCCAGAGGTGTACAGTTCGCTCCAGACAGGACATTACTATGTGTGACAGTTCCAGATGGAGCAATGGCTCCCAGATAGGGGCGCGAGCTGATTGCAATCCCACTATACGGGGCCCACACATAACCCTCAGATCTTCTCAGGACTTCCCAGACCATTTGATCATTCCTGAAAACCAGTTTAACAGAATCGGAGGGGTTTGTGCCCTCGTCAGCCAATCTAACGCACCCCACCATAGCTTCCCTGGCCACAAAGGGACAATCCCGACTGTACGAAGCCAGTGGAGACATTTGTTTGAGAGGGAAACCCTTGGTTCTCGCCTGCCCAAAGGCAGCTTAGGTACCCCATGCAGGAAAAGAATAGCAGTTCTTTTCCCCCCATATACATGTCTCTTGGAGCTGCGCACCCATGAACAATAGCCACATGCTCTGATACCTCCCTCCCTGGGGGGATTAGTTATCAGGGAGCTTGGAGGACACGATACCAGCACAGTTGGCTTAGTGCACCCAGTAGGGTGTCCCCTATCAGTGTTGGGGATCATCAACTGGTCATCCAGAGTAAGGCTCATTAATGCAGGGACAGTCCTTTCGCAGGGTGCATTGTTCAAAGGTTGCTGTGGGGGGTTGGATCCTTTACCAACATGAGGCGTGCTGGTATACTCCCCCAATGGGCCCCCTCCCCTGTTCCCCTCCCCACTCCTCCCCTGGGCATCAATCAGTACCAAAAGCAGTTTTTTAATGACTGCTAGTTCAGAGAGCACCTGTACGCAGGGGAAACTTCCGACAAGTATGCACCTCCTTGAGTGGTGGGGCAGAGGAGGGATGACTGCCGTGGGTGGTGGACTTGAGGGCCCTAAAGGGGGTTAAGCGAAGAAAGGAACTGGACCCTGAGATCGTTGCTAGTAGGTTCTCGCTCCAGGAGCTACAGATGGGACTGGGTGGGAGCTTATCTTCAGTTACTCCATCAGTTTCTGTGACCATTTGATCCAAAGTAGCAGCAACAGTGGCTGGCGGAGGAGAATAGGTCCCGATGTGGACGGGAGAACAGGGAACAAACGTGGGCATGCAAGGGGCGAGCTGAGTGAGGGGGGAATCACAGGTGTCAGAGGTGCAAGTGGGTGGACTGACACATCACAAACCCCCACTGTGCCGATGCCAGATACATTGGTCAGAGGCAGGGTATCTGGGATCCCAGTGGGGGCAGACACAGTTTCTTGAGAGGCAATGTCTTCATGTTGCAAACTTGGAAGGCTGCCTTTGCATCCCCGCACAGGGAAGCTAGCCAAATTACTGGAGGGTACCCCACACATTGGGTTCCTGGGGTGGGTGCTTTCTCACCCACCACAGAGGGGATGGACCCTCGGAATTGGTGAACCACATTTGTTGGAGGGTAGGCCACCCTCTTCAGATTGAAAGAGTAGCTTAAAATCTCCCCAGAAGCGTCATTAATGTCAAGGGCAAGAGAGAGTGGGCCTATAGCAGAGCCGGCCCCTTCCTTCGCACTGCCAAGATCTTGCGTTGGGATTTAGGCTCAGTCTGGTGTGGAGTTCTAGATTGGAGAGCAGGGCAGACTTGCAAAGAAACGAAGGGGAAAAAGGGGAAAAGGGGAGAGGGGTAAGGGCTCGGCCACATTAATTCTGGGTCCTGCTGGAATCAGAGTTCAGTGTCTTTACAGGCACCATCCCGGTTGAGACAATGGGCTGCGGCCCCTCCCTCTCACCTGAAGGGTGGGTGAACCTTCCAGGCCGACCCTGTGGGGCCGCGAACACCCTGCGGGCCGCCAACACCCGTCGCCCTTGGTCCCCGGCCCTGGCGGGAGATCTGCTTCCCTTATGGAGGAGTGGCCGTGGCCAGTGCTGCTTATCCGTTCGGCGTGGAAAAATGAGCAGGGAACACACCCTGTGGGCCGCTAACACCCACCACCATTGGTCCCCGGCGGGCTTCGGCCCTGGCGGAGATCCTGCTTCCCTTATGGAGGAGGGGGCGTGGCCAGTGCTGCTGATCCGTTCGACATGGAAAAATGAGCAGGGAACACCCTGCGGGCCGCCAACACCCGCCACCCTTGGTCCCCGCCATATTGCAGCGGTTTATGGATCGGTTCTTTGCAGATCTGTTGTTTCATTGTGCCATAGTCTACTTGGACGATATCCTGGTGTTCTCCACGTCACCCCAGCTTCACCAGGAACATCTCCACCAGGTCCTGCTATGATTAAGAGAACACTGGTTGCTGGTCAAACATGAGAAGTGCTTGTTTAATGTACCATTTATCCCTTACCTAGGCTTCGTATTATCAGAACATAGCGTAGAAATGGACTCAAGAAAGGTGGCTGCCATTCTGGAGTGTTATTACCTTTCAGGCTTTGGAACTTTAGCCTCATCTTGCAAGAGGATTCGATTCATTGTTTAAAGATGTATTTTCCGCCAAAAGGCTTTTTCATCTTATTGGCTTCCCCGGGGATGGGGTCTGTAGCTGGCCTCTTTTCTGAAGGCAGGCATAGTGGCTTCTCTTCGAGGGAGACCATACCTCTTGAAGAAAAAGCGGAACACCCAGAAAAAGAAGAGGAAAGAATCTTCCGGACAGCTCAGATGAATCAGGTGAGGAGGAGTTGTGAATCTGTAAATCTGTAATACGACCCTAACCAAGTATAGACGGTATATTATGATGGCCGTAAACCAATTGCATCACATAACCAATTCGTCAGTATAACCATGGGGCGTCCATTTTGTGTAACATCCGCCATTTGCTTTCTCTTCCTTTCTGTTAAACGCTTTGCAAAATGTATTTTTTTCTGAAAGCTCATACACGAGGCCACAGTCTACATGTTGAGAGATCGGCCCAGACAGAAATGCCAAACAGTACAGAAATACATTGTTTTCTTCCCTGACAAGTCCTTGAAGGCGAGTAGAGGAGGCATTTAATCAACGGCCCAGGTGCCGGCTTGTCTCGCTAGAACTGTAGTAACAGGCCTTTAAACATGAATTAATACTTTCCTACCGGCCCCCCTTCGGGACTCTTCCTTAGATCCGGCTGACCCCTAGTTCACGAATAGAAACCAGTAGATAACACGCGGTGGAATGTGTCTCTCCCGTGAACACAGTATCCTTGCCGAACAAGTGCTTTATGTTCTTCATAACAAAGAACTATGTCTGCAAACTGCAAGCTGCAACTGTTGCTAAAACGAGTATAATAGATTAAGAAGCTTGTCATAATGTGTCATATTTGTCAATTACTGAACCCTAGCCCGAGAAGATACATTATGGGCGGTTTTGATGCGTCACAAAAAGATTGTTTGATTGCATGTTTGTATATATGATACTGTTGTATAATGTTCACTCTCTTTCGTCTCAAGAGGTCTGGGTGACACACGCTGCGAGACATTAGACCCAGTCGGCCAACTGGGCATATGCTTTCTTTGCAATAAACCCTAGTACTTGGAAATCGACCCTCATGTCTGTCGTATCACTAGTATATGGTGATTATGCCTTGTTTCCATATGCAGAGGGTCTTCAGGGCCTAGCAGAGGGGAATTAAGTGACGACCAAGAGGAGCTTGACACAAACGGTGCAGAACCATTCAGGGTCAGCTCTAAAATGATATTACAGTTTCAATGAGTGGTGCCAAAGTTATAAGCCATCCAAAAACTGCTTTTCACTGACCCTATAATGCAGAAATATGCATGGATGTCCCAGAACATCTGGGATGTTTGTGGCCTTCATAGGAGAAATAACACTCAATGTTGGGCTTTTATGGCCATATCCCAGCCCATCCTCATCACCCATCACCTCCCCAGAGATTGTTTAATTAGTTTGAGAAGGGCAATGTGTTGTTTTTTAATATGTTTTTACCGCAAAGTCCTCAGACTACGGGCGCAGTTCGTAAATCCAACATGGTGTCTGTTTCAAATGTTTTGACGCACCTTACGTTTTTAATTGACCAATCACCGGGTGTATATGATGTCCGCAAACGTCATGCTGCTCTCCGATTGGTCCAGGAAATGTGTCCGCGGACTGGACCCAGATATCACTAATTTCTTTTACCTACTTTTAGGGCATTTTGAAGAAAGAAAAAACAGGATGGATTACACCAAATTTGCAAAAGCACGCTTTCGGGACCAAGCCGCCGCTTCTCGCGCAAATTTGGTGCAAATCCGTCCAGTGGTTTGGGATGTAGTTGCAAGCAAATAGTATTCTGCATTGTGTCTATGATGATTTAAAAAATGTTGGGATCCCACCTTTAACTTTGCCCCCCCTGGACAAAACTGCGCAAAATCACTCCTGGGTGGCCATATACTTTTTCTGAAATGTTTGGTGAGGATTCGTCGAACAGTGCCAAAGTTATAGGCCGCCCAAATAGTGCCCTTTCTATTAGTTGAGCAATTTAACCATAACTACAGGGATGCTACCACAGGCCCTGTAATAAAAGGGGAATTTGTATGTGGGTGTGTCTTTTCGAAATGTTCAGCATACCTACCAACATGCTACAAACCTGGCATGTGGGTAGGTTCCATGGTTTAGATGAGGCAACAAGTATATAATAATCCCTTTTTTTTTTTTAAACGGTCTGTAATGCTTACCCCTGGAATATGGCTCTTTGCACAGTAGTTCTGCTGTAGTTTTACGTTCATTGTAACTAAAGTTCAGCAGTTCATGAATACTTCAACAGTTCATTGTTCCTAAACTTTCCACACTATCAGCATTCTAGCTGACATTCTCAGCACTCACTTTTGAAATCATGCGTGTGACACAATACAGTTCTTTTGTAGTAATACGGGTGACATGAAACAGTGCATGTCTTTTCAATAGTGTCCACAATGACATTGTCAGTCACATTGTGGCAAATCTCTATGATAATTACAGAAACTTCTTTTCCCACAGAAGTTGATGAATGTATACCATCTCAACAGTACAAAGCTTACATGCTTCAGTCGTACACGTACGGAACTTCATGCTTACACGCGTCAGCCCTACACGTACGCCAATTATGTTGAGGTCACTGCTGCCGTGGCGGTAGATCGGGACAGCAATAATGTTGCTGCGCAATTTCAATGCTCAAACTCAAAGTAGGTGGAACTGAATTACGGGATTCATGCATGTTCACCTTTATGTGGCTTGCTCCAGAGTTGGAAACAAAGACAATTTGTTCACACTATCTCCTACAGTAAAGACTAGCAATATTGTCTACAAAGAAGCATTGGTTTAGTTCATTAAATAAACTTCAAACGAGGATTGAAGTAGGAATTACCGTGCAAAGCACGGGTACACCTGCTAGTTGCATGTATAAGTGTGAGGGACCACCACACTCCCTCTGCCTTCGTAGGCCGTTGCGCCCATGCAGGTCTGACCTGCCGGGCGCACCGGTCCCGGGAAGGTAGAGTTGTCACGGAAGCACCAGCACTGTCAGCAACGGAGGCAGTGCTTCCATGTCCCCATTCCCATGGAGTCCTATGGGGCTCCATGGAAATGGGGACTTACACTTTCTGATGCCTGATATTCCGGGACGCCGGGACTTATAATGTTCTGGTGACACCAGGCTCTCAGGCGGCGGAAACGGTGTTACGAGCCCAGTGGCAACCCGCCAGTAGCGCCATCGGGTTACCAACGGACTCGTAATGAGGCCCAGAGTCAAAAAAATTATGTTTATGGAAGACACAATTTAATTATGAGGAACATTGCACTGACAAGATTGGAACTTGTATAATCATTTTGATTAAATCTGTGATCAGGGGATAAAGAGAGCGCTTGGTTGGTCCAGGGGCAACCTTGAACCTTTTGAGTACACAGTATTTATAATGATATGATATGATATGGCATTTGTAACACGCCTATACACAAGTGTTTCATAATGCCACAAGGATTCGCCTCTCCTTGCTCTCCAGAGTTCTCAAAATCAACAGCAGGGTGAATGACTCCCTTCAACTGGTTACAATGTTCACAATACACAGTTCATAAGCTTCTTATCATCCCCAGCCTGTCTGGTGTACTCTCCTGACAGGCACTGGTCATTCTTTCTTCCCCCAACTTCGTCAAGGGTAATATTATCTTTTCCCCTTATTTGCTCTTTCTGGCACAGTCAACCTGGTTAAACCTTCACCCAGGTACTGTGCCTTGGAAAGACTGACGAATTATGGATTTTTTTATATGGGTGCGTATCCCAGATCCGCTTTTCTCCTGCAGGGTTGTCTTTTTTATAGCCTTGGTTTACTCTCCTGCCAAGGACTAGGTTCGGGCTGCTTCCTTCTTATTAATGAGCACCTACTTGGTTCCTTCTCCTCCAAAGTACTGGTGCAAGGAATATGATGACCCTTACCATTCAAAGACAGGGATTTTATTTTGGCCTCAGGACCTGCTTTCTGCCTCAGGATTGGTACATGCCCTCCCATGGGTCTTCCTTGCTTCTCCGTCCTTTTGATTACTATCCAATATTACAGGTACTGCTTGTTTAGTTTCACCTTTCTCTCTCCTGGGATTTCTCTATGTCCCCTATCTTGTGGGTGATTCTCAGTTGTGCTCAACAAGAGCCTTTACCTTTTGGTCCAGCCCTATGGGTTTTCTGCTTACCCCTGTTCCACGGGTTGTCTCATCCCGTGGCTTTCAGCCTGTGCAGGCATCTCTCTCAACCCTGGAAGTATTGCTGCAGCTGCGCAGTCCAGAATCCCTCCCAGGGGTACCGGCTTTGATTCCCTCTCTCTGGTTAGCCTCCGGACGCCTGCTTCTCCCAGTGCGGTGTCTCCAGCAGACCAAGTAAAGATGATCCTGCTGCCCTGGCAGCGTCCGAGTCCCTTTCTGGCATCTGGTCTCAAGCCAACAGCTTACTCCAGCTTCTCCAGGGAAGGTCTGACAATACTTCCTGGTTTCCCTCTTCTATTTCTAATCCACTTTGACCAATAGGAAGTTGCCAACCACTAGACAGTCAGTTTTGGTTCATAGAGGAAATCTTTATGCTTCTGCACATCCTCCTCAACTCAGTACAGGAAATTGGGTATTGTTGGTGCCTTTTCATCCCAGTACTTCATTGGTGGTTTTCACCTGGGTTGGTGGTGTTCTTCTTCATCCCAGTAGTAATGTTATTGTTAATAAATGAGTTAGTGAGATTCTCCCTCTTCTCAGAAGGGAAAAGGCAGTTCCAACTAGGTGATCTCTACTCTTCCTTGTTTTAGTATTTCTACTCTTGATCTCCCTTGGGTTGGTTGGATCTTCATAGTCCCAGGACTGTTAAAGGAATGGTTCGGTCAGAAATATTATTGGCCAAAAAGATGGCCAGTAATAAGACAAATACCTAAAATATAAAAATTTTTTACGTCCCTATGCAAAGTTTCGAGCAAATGAAGCTCAAACTTTAAAATTGCAAGCACTAGGGGGCATCCATTTTGTGATTTCAGGCAGCCTCCTTGGCTCTGACTTTGCGGCACTAAACAAGCAGCAAAAGCCCCCTACTGGGAGCCTTTGCTTACTGCAGCCTAAGCAGATTTGAGGAGGCTGCCTTCACTTTCATTTTACGTTTTCTGTGCTCCCCAAGCCCAGGGAAGCACAGAAAACGTAAATTGAAGGCAAAAAGCCGAGGCGCACCAATTAAAAATAGAACATTGTTGTATTTGTGATTGCCGTGGTTGAAAAACCACGGCAATCACAAATACAACAATGTTGTTATTCTGACAGCGGGAGCTTTTGCTGGGTGTCTCCTGGGCTCCTCCAACCGTGAGGGAGTCCAGGAGACTCTCAGCGAAAGCTGCAGCATTCAGAATAACAACGTTTTTGTATTTGTAAATACTGCAGCATTTACAAATACAAAAACGTTGTATTTCTAAACACCGCGGCACGGAAACACAACCGTGTTGTGTTTCTGCCTACAGCAGCTTTCACTTTGGGGCTCTCGGGCACCACGCGGGCCTAGAGCCCCAAAGTGAAAGCTGCTGTAGGCAGAAACACTGCAGCATTTCTGAACACCCGCGTTGTGTTTCTGCCTACAGCAGCTTTCGCTTTGGGTCTCCGGTGCTCCCCCGGGGGAGCACCGGCGACCCAAAGTGATAGCCATGGCAGGCAGAAACACAACGCGGTTGTGTTTCAAAAATGCTGCGGTTTTTCTTTCTAAGTTTCTCAGGCTCCTCCGGCTTGGAGGAGCGCGAGAAACTTAGAAAGAAAAACCGCTGCGTTTTTGAAACACAACAACATTGTATGTTGTAATAAGCTGAAGCTACCGCAAACATAAATACAACATTTTAAAAGCTGCGGTTTTAAATCTAAGTTTTCTGGGCTTCTCCAGCCCGGAAAACTTAGGAAAAAAAACGCAGCTAGTGCTTATTTAAAAAAAAAAAACAATAGCACTTACTGAGATGCAGCTGCAGCTTTCCTGCCTGTAGTCTCTTGTCCCCGTCCTCTGAGTCCGGCACCAATGAAGCAAAAGCCACCCAGTGATAGCTTTTGTTTACTACAGCTGGCTGGCTTTTGCTTCATTAGTGCTGCAAAAGCAAGCACAGGAGGCATCCATTTCACAAAATGGATGCCCCCTAGTGCTTGCAATTTTAAAGTTTGAGCTTCATTTGCTCGAAACTTTGCATATGGACTTAAAAAATATATATATTTTAGGTATTTGTTTTATTATTGGCCATCTTTTTGGGCAATAATATTTCTGACCGAACCATTCCTTTAATGATATGGGTGCGATACATGTACATGTGGAGATAGGGTAGAGGAGGGTTAGGTAAAGGGAACCAGGTGTTAAACCACATTCTCCTCCGATAGTCGTCCTTAGTCCCATAAGGGGAATAAACACTCGTGATCCTCCTGCTGAGTACCAATCCAGAGGGACTATGGGTAGCGGCCTCACCTCCCTGGCAACATGAAAACGGGCTACCCCAAGGGGAGAAGGGATGACATCCGAAGATTCGTCACAGTAAGGCTATGAATGCATGATGGCCTTAAAATATGCTCAAGAGTTCCTGGTTATTGTGGAGGCTTTGAGACCAAATATTTGTAATGTGTCCCTTATGGAGAGTTCTTAAGTGACATGGTGCTACTGAGGTCTGTGCTGGCCCTCATTCCGGGTTTGGAAGTAGCCATGGCGCTATTAGCTATTAGCGCCATGGCTGCCTCCAAAATCGGTCCGACTCCGGTCTGGTGAAGGGTGTAATTACCGGTCCAGTCCGAGGTCGGCGGGACTGGTAATTCCCCATTCACCAGAGCCATTCCCCATTCCCATTTGAGCCCCCCTAGGGCTCAATGGGAAGGGGGAAGGCATCAATAACGGTACAGCAAATTGCGGTACATTTATTGACCCCGGTATCCCTTTGCGGGTCCGGTCCATAACGCCTGGTAAAACAAGGCGTTAAGGGAGGGACCCGCAAAGGGACCTCGGAATAGGGCGCAAAGGGATTACCGGCACCGGTGTCATTACCGGTGCCCGGTATCCCTTTGCGCCCAGGTTGTAATGACCCCCACTGTGTGTGTCTGAAGTGGACCGCAATAAAAGTGATAAGTGAATTGGGCAAGGCAATGTAATGTAAATAGATATGTTTATTGTAACCATAAACTTGGATTAAATATACAT
Source organism: Ambystoma mexicanum (assembly GCF_040938575.1). NCBI lineage: Eukaryota > Metazoa > Chordata > Amphibia > Caudata > Ambystomatidae > Ambystoma > Ambystoma mexicanum. Next base: position 95,912,445 of record NC_090936.1, on the reverse strand, counting down.
AAGAGGAGGGAGACAACTTGCAGCACCAAGAGCTGGACGGTTGTGATTCAATTCCGTCCTTCGTTCTGGAACTCCGGTGACTTGCTTACTAGTATTCTGATCTCTCCATGCCATGATATAGTCAGGCATGTCCCGTAGAGATCAGGCAGCAACCATCCGTATTGTAGATACTACACATCTCCTTTCCTTTATATTGTTCACCAACTATAAACAATAACTATATACAAGACTCTCATGGAACAAAGTTCTCATCTGGCTCATGTAAACTCCACATAGTCCTCCATCTTCTTTATATTGCTCACAAACTATATACAAGAAACTCCTGGAACCTAGTTCTCATCTGGTTCATGTAAACTCCACATAGTCCTCCATCTTTTTCGGCAAACGATATGCTAATCCATTCGTCTGGGGATGATAAATAGAACTAGTCTTGTGCTCAATAGTAAATTTTTTACAGAATTCTGCCACTTCTTTAGATTTAAATTGGGTACCATTATCGGAAAGAATACTTCCCGGATATCCCTCTCTCTCACATAAATTTGATAAAAATTCAACTACAGTTTTACCTGTGATACTAGGGGCAATTAAAATCTCTGCCCACCTGGTGAGTAGATCTATGACTACCAGACAATATTTTTGTACACCCTTGCAACATATGGGACCTAAAACATCCATGCTTATATCCTTCCAAACACTACTGGGAATATCAGTAATAACCATTGGTTGCCTAGAACCCACACATCTCTTTTCATCATTGCAACAAAGGATACATTCCCTAATAAATCGCTCGATCTGCAGGTCACAACCAGGCCACCAATAGTCGTTCCTAATTCTTTGTTTGGTCTTTATCACTCCTTGATGACCTTCGTGACCAAGCTCTATAATCTTCAAACGCAGATCCGTCGGAGGGATGACTTTATCTCCCCTCATTACTAAATCACCCTGAACATGTAGTTCATCTGCAACGGGCCAAAAAACGCTTAATCCAACCTCTTCAAATTTTGATTTCTTCATAAAACCTTGGCTTAAAATTAATTCTTTCAATTTCTTGATGTCATCATCGTTAGATTCAGCGTGATCCCAAACATCCTTAGAGATGGAGGAAGATTCTACACAAAAGACAACTTCATTATCTTCGTCTTCATCTACAATCTCAGAAATGTTAGTCAATCGAGATAAGCAATCGGCAGACACATTTTTTATTCCTGGAACATATATCACGGTGTAGTTGAACTCTTGCAGCATCATCACCCATCTTCTCATCCTGTTGGATACTTTATTAAGACCTTTTGACATGAATACTTGAGTTAACGGCTTATGATCAGTTCGAAACTCAACTTGGTTTCCCCATATGAAGCTTCTAAACTTGTCAGCTGCCCACTTAATAGCTAAAGCTTCCTTCTCTATAGTGGCATATGAAGTCTCTGCTCCCTTAAGTAATCTTGAAGCAAAAGCGATTATTGCTTCTTGGCCATCCTTCTCTTGAGACAATACAGCCCCCAAGCCTATGTTACTGGCATCTGTAGTGATGATGATCTTGTCATTGATACAAAAATTCTTCAATGCCGGAGCAGAATTTATTGCACTTTTTATAAAATTGAATTCACTTTCACATTCCATGTTCCATTCAAACATTTTCCTCTTAAGTGCTTCTCGTAAAGGGACAGTGTGGATGGCAAAATCCTTGACAAATTTTGAGTAATACTCAGCCATGCCAATGAATGTGCGAATCTCATCTTTGTTATTCGGACTCGGCATCCCCAAAATAGTATTGACCAATTGCGGTTTTGGAAAAATCCCTTCTGCTGTAATTTTATGTCCCAAATATTCAATTTCTGTGCAATTTATCTTACATTTGTCTTTGCTTAATGTCATTCCTGCATCGCATAATTTTTTACATACATGTAGTAACCTCTTGTCATGTAGTTGTTGAGTATCGGCATGAATCAATATATCGTCTTGAAAACAAATCACTCCTTTAGTATTCTTGAACATGCTATACATGACCTTTTGGAAAACTGACGCTGCCGACACCAATCCAAAGGGCATTCTTTTAAACTGATACAACCCGTCAGGTGTTATGAAAGCAGTAAGTTTCCTTGAACTTCTGTGTAGTTTAATCTGATGGTAAGCGGAGGATAGATCTAACGTTGAAAATATTTTAGAAGGCCCAATTGTAGAAACAATTTCCTGTATATTTGGTAAAGGATGGCGATCAGGTATGACGCATTTGTTCAACTCACGCAAGTCAACACAAATTCTAAGTTTTCCTGATTTCTTTTTTATAATGACTAGTGGGGAAACCCATTCACTGGCATCAATACTTTCTATGATTCCATCTTCTTCCATCTTCCTTATCTCCTTACTGACTTCTTCTCTTACAGCTAAAGGAATGCTTCTTAATCTTTGGGCTACAGGTTTCTTGTCTGGTTTGAGTAATATCTGATGGGTATATCCTTGGAGACATCCTATCTTGTCTCGAAATACCTGTATCAAACCAGCCTTGCGTATAACATCATTGTCATTGATCAATTCAGAATTAGCACTGCTTATAGACAAAACAGTTTCCTCGCTGGTGGAATCCACTTTCACTCGTAATTTGCTCTGGTGAGTCCAGCTGAGTAGAGCCGTTTTCCCTTCACCAGTGATATATATCTTGCCTTTGGCAATCCTGTTCTTAAATTTCAATTTTCCCCAATGCCAACCGATAACATTAATCTTCACACCTCCATAAGCTCTAGGATTGATATCCGTTTCATGTAAATATTCATGTTTATTCTTGTTCCACAATTGCCTCGGTAAGAGTGTATATTTTGCACCGGTATCAATCATCATGCATACTTCATTACCATCAATGGACACCATAGCTCTGGGACTTTCCAACACTTCTTCATCATCATCATCGGTAATGGTACACACGCAATCCTCTTGACTTTCCTTCTCACTGCTATCATTATCAGAATTATCTCCTATCCAATTCATGGCGTCATCACGTGATCTGCAACATTTAGAGAAGTGCCCCTTCCCTTTGCACTTACTGCAAATGATTTTTAATGCTGGACAATCTGGATCATCAGCCCAATGATTCACGTTGCCGCACCTGTAACACCTTCCTGGGCGTTTTTTCCCAGTTTCCTTAATGGATTCTCTGAACTGTCTTTTTTTAGAGGCTTCATATGATAAACTTTTTTGATCATATTTGTTTAATTTTTTATCTGTTCTCAACATATTGCATTGTTGTTTGGTGACATATCTCTTCTTAAAGGTATTATCCTTGATCATAGCAATTGATTCCTCATCAGGTGCATCATGCATTTTACTAATGCCGCTTCCTATTTTTACTTGTTTCATCTTGTTCTCCAATTCTTTGACACACTCTTCCGTGTGTTCTACTTCTTTTGCCACTCGGAGAACAGTGTCGAGGGAAGGATCACTTTCCGACCACAACCTTTCCCTCACTTTGCTACTGCGACACTCTAGCATAAATTGGTCTCTGAGTCTCTCATCCAGCTGCTCATTGAAATTGCATGACTTCGACAATTTCCTTAATGCAGTGACAAACTTCTCCACACTTTCTCCCTCCTCTTGTGTGCGTTTGCCAAACTTATAACGTTCCAAAATTATGCTCACTTTCTTTTCAAAATGTTTGTCTATTTTTTTCACAGCTCTCTGATAATCATTTAGATCAACACTCTCCTCATCTGTTAATTCTGGAAGTGTTTCATATTTTTCTTGTCCAACAGGACCTAAACAGTGCAAGAGTAGTGACTTCCTCTTCTCTGCACTACAATTAGGACCACAAATTACTCCTGCATAGTGTTCAAAGGACTTTATCCACCTCTTCCAGGGCAACGCAGGTTCATCAGTGCTAGGCATAAAGAAAGCAGGTGGAGGCACACTACTAAATGCCATGATCAGTTATGTTTATTTAATATTGTATATATGATTCAATTAAAACTCCATACAATGCATAATTGTGCAAATCCGACTATGCTTGAGTATTGTGATGTCCATGCAGGTGCGATGCACCGGAATTTCCTACAGGATCCTTGTAAATACGTATGTGTTTACTTTTAATAGGGTATTAGCCAAATACCCCCTTTTTTTTTATTTGCATCCCATAAAGGAATGGATCCTTAACATATTTCAGAGGATAACTCTCCAGTTGTGATATTCCTTGCCTTATTTCAACAAAGTTTCAGCATTTTCAATACGTAAAAGAAACAGAAACTTGCACTGGAGAAATAGATGTACTGCCCCTTTAAGGGTTCCTTCTCCCTTCGCTGCCTTCACGCATGCGCGAGAATCGCTGAGATTTATGAGTCCTCGGCGTGTAACACACAGCCCTCTCACACCATCATGGTCGCTCTCATTAATAAACAGCTGGTTACAGCACTGCAAGAGACTTTAAAGATAGTTTGAAGTCAGCGTCACCTTCAGGAAATCGACGACGGAGCCGCTGCTACGCTCGGGCAAGAACGGAGCAGCTCCGTTGACATCACTGAGCCATCCTCGTCGCCATTTGAAGTGGACCGCAATAAGAGTGATAAGTGAATTGGGCAAGGCAATGTAATGTAAATAGATATGTTTATTGTAACCATAAACTTGGATTAAATATACATAAGAGGAGGGAGACAACTTGCAGCACCAAGAGCTGGACGGTTGTGATTCAATTCCGTCCTTCGTTCTGGAACTCCGGTGACTTGCTTACTAGTATCCTGATCTCTCCATGCCATGATATAGTCAGGCATGTCCCGTAGAGATCAGGCAGCAACCATACGTATTGTAGATACTACAGTGTCCTGTATGAGTGAGGAATTAAACATGTTGGGCTGGATGGAAGTGAAGGAGTGTGAGATTTGTTGTTGAATTTAATACAGCTGAATTTGATTTAGGTGAACCTGATTTATTCTTGTTTAACCCTAGAGATAGTGAGTTTTTCACTTATTATCATTCTGAAACCAAATTGTTGTGGTTTATTTACATTTTCTTTTTCTTCCCTGTGTACTCTATTTTGAGTTTTCCTTCTTTTGTTATAAATTGTATTGCACTGTTTTGAAGATTGGAATAACTTCTGAAGATGTTGTTTTTTAACTACTGTGATTTATATACATAATATTTAATTTTCAATATTTTGCCCAATGTGTACGACATATTGGTAACTTGCATTGGTGGACCCTCCCAAACAAGTCTTCTTTCTCTTTGGGTGGCCACCACCGCTGAAAGAGGCTTGCCCTTTTGTGAGTTGGATGCTTTACCTGTGTTACCACACTGTCCACCAAACCTGATGTATAGAGTATATATAGGTTGACCTAAGCCAGGGGGTTAGTTTGGTGGATCAGTATACACTCCCCCCCCACCTCTTTTTGTTTTGGATTGTGCTACTGAGCCCACTGACAGAGGTGACACAGCCAAGAGTTGGCTGTAAGCTGAAAGAAAAGTTGGAGGACACAAAAGGGCAAAATGACTCACCCACATGGAGCCATACTCTGATAGCATCATGTGGCGGGAGAGAATAAGAGTGCACACTAATGTAGCAGGAAGACCTGACCTTGTCCTATGCTGTAGGGGACAATAGGAAAATGATGAAAAGGTGATTTACTTTGCCAAGCTCTAGTGGGTGCTGTTGATAAATACATACATGGGATAGCCTGTGCTCCTTCTGGCTATGGAAGCATTCTCGCTGGTAGAATAGTGCAATAGTCTTATAAGAAAACCTTGAATGGCCCATGACATGAACATACAATGCTATTAAATATTATAGCTAGTAAAGCAACATCCCCCCAAAAAAAAACACCAAGCCCAACAAGAGCACCCTACTGTAGAACATAGGAGGCAAAGAAACCCTGGGGTAGGGGGGAGTGGAAAGTTCTATCCTGTCTTCTAAGCCTACGTCAGCAGCCTTACCTACACGACGAATTACTCCTATCATATATTTCCATAATGCATACCACCCCCTAACAAGTTGAAAAATGCAGTTATTGGCAGTCAGTTAAGTTAACTTACTTAAGAAAAGCAGGACAAGCCCTCCCACCTAGATCAGATTCCTACTCGGGGAAAGTCCTGGTATGCTCTTCCCTCTCCCCCGCAAATCCCTCAAGCGTCCCGGGAGGATAGCTCAGCGGCAGCGTGCACGTCTTGGAAGCAAGACCACACGAAGCAACAACAGGTTCGATCCCTGGGTCCGCGCTTAGAAACCTCTGGGTGTTTAAGCGCGTTATAAATACGTAACTAAGACAAAAAAAAAACCACACAATTACGCAACTAAGAAAAACAAACTATTCCTGTAACAGCGCCTCGATGCCTGCGGGCTGTTTGAGCGCTTTATAAATGTAAAATAAAATAAAAAATAAAATTAAATTAAAAAAAAAGAAGCCAGACACATCGCCTTTGCATCATACATACACCTCATGTTCCTCCATATACTAAGAAAGAAATTAACTAGCGCTTGAAGTGCTGCTGCAAGTAGAAAGCAAAAAAAAGCAAAGCTAAAAGCAAAGCAAGCAGCAAACCATTGTGATATAAAAATGCTGGGTAGCGCGGGTAAACACAACATACACAATAGCACACAGTAAAACATTAATCAACCGTGCTACTACGTCAAAGATGTCAGTATACTGCCAATATGCTGGACCCAAATGCGAAATGCAAACCACGGGTTCAAGAGACACGTTGGTTAGTCACAGATCGAATGTGAAAGCAAAATCTGTAAGTAACTCAATTCTTGGTCACTGAAAAATCTTTAGCCGAAGAACGCAAAACATTGGAAATGTCAATTGAATTAAAGAGGAGGATCCTCGCGGGTGTGAGTAGATGAAGGAAACTTATAACAGGCTCTGTACAATGCAAAATTGCTGTCTCAAATGAAGGTGTGTTCCTGGAGTTTGCTGGGTATTAAACTCAAACACATAGGAAGAGAGGACAGTGTTTGGGAAAGCACAAAAGGAAGAGCGGTTGTTCGGAAGGCAAAGAAGTGATTTGCGGTCCCACAAGGATTTGCTAAAGGAAAATCTCCTTAAGAAGAGCTTTTGCAGATGGGTCTGAATGCAGACATACAGTTACATATAGTGGTAACTATATGTCCAGATTTCATGTCCTTGTTATACTATGTTTTAAGTCAGCCGACTTAGAATGCCCGAGAGTCGAAGTGACTCTTTTTTTGTGTCTACGTATGTCTCCATCTGTCTTTCCCTTCTGTGTTTTCTTTGTAGGGCGGAAATGTCAGGAGCGAGCAAATTCCTGAAGATATGTGGACAGCATGTGAACAGTAGGTCAGTGATTGGTGGGTTTATGTTTGGACATTGCATGAAAGAGGGCCCCCCTGAAACAGTGAGATGGAATGCAAAAGGTATGAATGCGCCAGCGAATAGGAAACATGTCTATGAAATATTTAGGAATATAAAAGCTGTATTGTAATGCAGAACATTCACCGACTGGAGGTAGATGTAGGATTTCTAAATACCCAGGGTTTTGATAAGGCATACTAAAGCACATTTTCATCAAAATTCATGATCTTTCTAAAAGAATTTGAGGGGTGAAGTGCACATTAACGCCTTTGAGGCATTTACAAGGGACCTCCAGGATATAGAAGCTACGGTTTTTGTCATGGGGGGAATTTCAATGTGATGGCAGAGTGCAGAAAGACTCAACATGACCCTAGGCACAACAAACATTTGTGGAAAATGATTGCTTAGAGGGATTTGGTGGATGTTGGCAGACGCAGCATACAAACGCAAATGAATACGCTTTTTTCCATGACTGCACTCTACCTACTAAGAAAATATAGTGGTTTCTAAGAACATGATGTCAGATGTAGCTATAACATGTCTAAGCGAGATGGGTCTTAATGACATGCTAAGGTTACTTTGGAGATATGTAATTTGGGGTTCCTCCTCATCGTGGTGTGGGTTGTGCAAACGTGAGCACGCATTCTTCCTGGTGCCTTACCCCAATGGGTACAGGAGAAGATTGATATCTTTGGTTTGCTTATGTGCAGATCCTGACCTGGTGGTCATGATATGGTGGCCCCTGAGGAGGATGGGTAAACCCTACTTATTGATTGTTATGCAACTTTTTACACACTGACATAAAGTCGCTTTTTGCCACTGCACAAGTGCTGGCCTTCACATCGCAACACAGTTTTTATAAATAAACGAAGAGATACCATTTCAGTAGCTTCCTGAAACATACATAATTCTCTGTGTCATGATACGCAAGGACATGAAATTTCATAGCTAAAATGCGAGAGATACAAAAAGTTACATACACCTAAAAATGCTTTTTTAAATTTCGCCAGTGTAAGCATTTGAATCTAACCTCCAAACATGTTGGGGGACAGTTGTACTCACTTTACATTTAGAATTAAGGGGCCAATGCCATAGAAGACCTATGAGTCAAGCAAAGGGCCTTAAAGTCAAATCTGAAGTCAAGGCAGTTCAGCTAATGCAGCAGAGATGCGTTCCAATCTTCCTAATTGAATAAGTAGATGGGCTGCCTTATTCAGTGCACTCTGTAGATGGGATCTCCGAATCCACAAGAATGTGTAGTTAACGTAGTCTTTGTAGGTCATAGCGAAGGCCAAGATGCCCAGAGTACTAGGAAAAGTCAGATAGGACAGGATTCATTTCAATAGCCTAAGTGTGAAGAATCCCTTGTTTACCTTTGATGCCGCCTGGGAAGCCATTGACAGCTCCTGGTCCAAGAGAAGGGCAAGAATTTAAACTATAGGAGATACCTGTATATGCCTGCCATCCCTCGAGGCCATTAATTAATGGGACAGGTATCTCAAGGCTTGGCCACTACCAACATTTCAGTTTTGGTGTGATTCACCTTCAGGCTATTGGTCTGAATCCAATGATTCACGGTTAATAGGCAGCTGCTAGAGCAGATGTTTACTAATGGCGAGATGTAATGACCATCACAATACAAATGGCAATAATTATTTGAGAAACGAGTCACAATCCAATCTATTGGCTTGATAAAGTGTCCACAGAATTGAACATGTTTCAACACAGTCTGATGAGTTTAAAGAATTGCAAATTAAACTAGTAATCTTCCAGAATGATATGTGAAGAGAAACTCATGAGAAAAATATTTAAGCAAAAATATTACTCATATCTGAACTCATCTTAAACTCTGATGTAAAGGCAATAACAACTCCATTCAAAGTGAACAAATGATTTAAAAGTCAGCAAGGATCCAAATACACTATGCAAGTGTTGCAAATGTGGTTTAGTATGAGTAGCAATCTATAAATTAGGTAAGGACAGTCAGAAGCAGAAATAGGGCAAACGTCAGGAGCAAACTCAAAGGGTTGCGGTCTATGATAGTGGGCTTAGGAGCAGAAAGAGTTAGGAAGGTAGTCTATAAGTCAATCTAAGAAAGTCAGGGGGCAGAATGAGATAGGGCAACAATCCAGATAAAGCCCAATAGTGCAACAATCAAAGAGAAAACTTGACATAGTCATAGTCAAGGTATACGTCTTAATAAATCAGCAATCATGGAGCAAGGTTAATGTGGCATTAATCACAGATAGGAGCAAATGTAAGGCAGAAATCATAAGGCAGCAATCAGAAAGCGGGTCGGACTTTATAAGGTATGAAAAAGGAGCAACATTTGCAAGGCAGCAATCAAGAAGTAATCAAGGTGGAATATTTCCTAAGGCAGTTTAAGGAGCAGCTTTGTGTGGGTATAGTGGAATGTAGCAACGCATATAAAGCAACCATAAAAAAAAGAAAAACCAGCCATAAGGAGCAAAACTGCATAACAGTGATCAAATAACGAACTTCGTAGTACAAAAATCAAGAGGCACATTTAAAAAGCAATAATCAAGGAGCAAATCAGGTATGAAGAGATTGGAAAGAAGTAATCAGGAGCAAATGCGTAAGGCAGCATTGAGATTTCATGTGGCATCAAATAAGGAGCAGCGTATTCAGGGTACAGTGTAACTAAGTAAGTCACCATTAAAATATCAACATTTTAAAAGTCAGTCATCAAGGAGCAAGCTTTGCAATGCAGCAATGATAAGGCAGACATTAAGGAGCACATTTCATAAAACAGCAATTACGGAGCAAAGTTCATAAGGCAGCAGTCTTCGGGCTATAATCAATCAAGACCTTTCCTAAATCAGCAATCGTAAGGCAGCAACCAAGAAGCTAATTTCAAAATGGCCAAACAAGAGGCAATCATTCATAACAAAAAGCAAAGATAAAACATAATAGGTCAGCAATCTTAAGGAGCAAATTTCATAATGTAGTGCATCAAGCAGCCCATTTCATGAAGCAGCAATCAGGATCACTGGAGGGAAACAAATCATGATGAACAAGGCAGCAATCCGTAGCAAAGAAATCACAGCATGATAGTCAAGGAGCAAAGTTCATCAGGCACCAATCAAGGAGCACATTTTGTAAGGCAATAATAAGGAGCAGAATTCATAACACGGAAATCAAGAAACAATTATCACAATAAACCAAGCAAAGAGAACATTTGATGCTTCAAAAAAGCGTAAAAAAAATAAATTGCTTATTTATATCACGCTTCATGCCTGAGTGCAGCCCCTAAGCACGGAACTGGGAATCACACCCATCTTGCTTTGCATTGTCTCGTTGCCCGTGAGCTCCACCCGGCCCAGTAAGGAGCAACATTCATAGGTAATCCAGAGGCACAATTTACAGCAAGTTCTGTTGGGAACAATCTGTACTTCATTGGAAAGCCAGGAGGGGTGAACCGTAATGAGAGAAAACATTTTGGTGGGTTTTGCATACCTTAGTGTTGGACAATGAGGTGGTCCAGCCCTGTGCCCGGGCTACACAGGGTGGGATAACAGTGTCAAGATCAGGGTTATGGTACCCCTCTATTGAACATATTGGTCTCCCAAAGGATATCTAAGTTCAGAACAATCTCAGGCACATAGCACTCTGCCGCTTCTTGATTGAAACTCAGTCACAGGGATATAGCCCCAACCCACATCTTGCCACACCTTCCCTTCATGTTTGTAATCCAGCTAAGATAGTATTTGGACCACTTCTCTCTGATCTTGGGTTAGAATGCCCCAGTTCACTAATAAGGGCTATAGTACCCTTCCCAGTAGTAAGGGATGTTATGGCCTTCTCTGTTAGGGGATATTGTGCCCTTCTCACTGGGATTCCTACTGCTCTACGGTATCATTTCTATAGTCTCAAGGCACTTTGGGGGATCTGACAGACACAGTGTGGGCTAGGTTCATTGGGAGAGAGGGAGAATGCAAGATAGCTCTACTTTTGCATTGATACGTGTAGATCAATAAAGAGAAAGTTTGTTTCTAGGTGGTCTGTGTCAAGAGCATAGATGCATTTGAGTCCAGAAGGGAGCCTTGTGGGCCTGTGGTGCTAAGATGCATTGGCCAGGGCTGCGGTATGGTTTAAGTTAATTACCTGTAACTATTGTTCTCCAGCATGGGTCTGGCATGGATTCATATGCTCATGAATATTCCCCCTTGTCAGGCTGGGAATCCTCGGTAAATGAAAAAACAGTTTCACTGTAAAACTGTTGTTCTCCTCAACTGTCCTCTCGGTCATACTGCCCCCATCCAATGACAGTCCCCTCCCTAAACCCCGCCACTAAGTACGTAAAGTGGCAGTATGACCAAGAAGAGCCGCAGAGGGGCTGGAGGCAGGGATTGCATATTAATCCATACTAGACCCATCCGGGAGAACAATAGTTCAGGTAAGTAACTTAAACCTTCGCCAGCATGGGGTCTGGCATGGATTCACATGCTCATGAATAACTTAATACACAGCAGTACAACATTACACAACCACGGGAGGTGGCAATGCACAACAGAAGCAATTAACACCCCTGAAACAGACTCACCTCAAGCGAACAGGTTTCGTAGTACTTCCTGGCCGACTCTGGACTCCTCCCTGGATGCAGTAGAACTTCGTGAAGGTATGCCTGGAACTCCACGTTGTAGCCCTGCAGATGCCAAGCAGGGGCACACCAGAAAGGAATGTCATCGTTGCAGCGATCGCTTTGGTGAAATGGGCTCTCAGACGGTCCGGCAGAGGCTGCTTTGTCAGCTGATGACAGTGCATGATGCAGTCAGAGAGCCAACTGAAATGGAAGTCTTGTACAAGGCCTTCCCATGGTTCACAGGATCAAAGGTCACAAACAATTGAGAAGTCTTCCGAAAACGTTGTGCCTGTTACGTAGAACTTCAAGGCACAAGCAACGTCCAGAGAATGGAAGGCCCCCTCCGTTGGTGACAAAAGTTTCGGGAGGAAAACAGGCAACACCAAGGGCTCATTGAGATGGAATTCCGACGGAACCTTCCGCATCATGAAAGAGGGGCATGTACGCAGTACCACTCTCGATTCGTGGAAAGTCCGATACAGTTTCTTGTAGAATAGGGCCTGGATCTCACCCACACGTCTGGCAGAGGTGATGGCCACAAGGAAAGTAATTTTCTACGGGAGAAACTTGAGTGGGGCTTGATGCATGGGTTCAAAAGGGGTCCCCATGAGCCTCCTCAGGGCCACGCTGAGTTCCCATCCCGCAGCAGGAGCCTTCACCGGCGGGAAAGTTCTGAAAAGCCCCCTGAGAAACCCCTTGACAGGTCTGTGGGACCACAGCAAGAACCTTCCCGGGGATCTGGTGTAGCGTGAGATGGCCGCCAGGTGTAGCTTGATGGATTCGTGAGCCAGTCCAGCTCTTGCCAAGGACAGCAAGTATAAAAGAATCTGTGGAGCCATGACCCTAAGAGGGGTAATCTTCTGCGGCCAGTACCATGTAGCAAAATGCTTCCACTTATAGCCGTAGCACTTTAAAGTCGACGCAGCTCTGGGTTTGGCGAGAACTTCCCTGCAATCCTCTGGCAACTCATAAACTCCAAACTCTAAGGTTGCAGGAGCCATGCCCTCAGGTTCAGCGATCCTGGGTTGTGATGAAGGATTGCGCCTCCCTCTCTCGTGAGCAGATCCGGAAGTACTGGAAACTTGAATGGAGGCGACGCTGACAGGCTGAGTAGGTCCAGATACCAAATCATCTTCTATTGACACTCTCCGAGTGTGTTGATGACACGTAGCAGGAGATGTAACAGGGGAAAAGTGTACTGAAACAGACCTTCCCACGGGAATAAGTATGCGTCCCCCAAGTTCGTCGGTTGGTGGAATCTGCTGGTAAACATCTGGCATTTGGAGTTTGCCACCGTGGCAAAAAGATTGATCGGGTGTCTGCCCCATTTGACGAACAGGCGGTCCACCTGATCCTGACGAAGTTCCCACTCATGGCAGGATCACAGTTCCCTGCTGAGGGAGTCTGTGATGGCGTTCTTGACACCTGCCAGGTGGAGAGGGACGAGGAGCATCCCCTGTCCGATGGCCCAGTGCCACAAGATCTGAGCTTCCTTGGAAAGCGCTGGGGATTGAGTGCCCCCTTGCTTCCTGATGTAGAACATCGTGGTGGTGTTGTCTGTGACGATTCTCAACACCTTGCCCTTCAGAGATGGTAGGAAAGACTTGAGGGCCCAGAACACTGCCCATAGCTCCAGGATGTCGATGTGCAGATCCTTCTCCTCTAGAAGCCACAGACCTCTGGCGTGTAGATGTTGGTGTGAGCCACCAAACCTTTCAGAGAGGGGTCCGTGGTGACCGTCTCCTTGTATGGCAGGGTTCGAAATCCCATCCCCTGGGTAATGTGGGAGCGCACCCCCCGCCACTCACCCACCACCCATCGGCAGCCGGAACTCCTCATTGAGAGGGATATTGTCTGCAAAACTCCCAGACATTTGTAGCCAACGTGCATCCTATAATTCCTGTAGGGGTCGCATATGCAACCTGCAGAGATAGATGAGGTAGATGCAGTAGACATCATGCCAAGCAACAATTTGATGGCCCGCACCATGGCTGCCTTCACTGACGACAGATGGCCCGCCCTGGGGCCAGGCATTTTGTAAACACTTTGGGGATGATTTCAAGCCGAATGGTAGGGCCTTGAACTGGTAGTGTTGGCCTTGCACCACAAACCATAGGAAATTTCGAGGTTTCCTGTGGATGGGGACATGGAAGTATGCATCCTCTAGGTCCAACAACGTCAAGAAATCCCCTTTCTCCAGTTGGCCGAGCACGTGCTACAACATGACCATCATGTATTTTTGGGACTTCAGGTACGTGTTCAGACAGCGCAGGTCCAGCCCCCTGTTATCTTTCTTACCAGAAAGTATCTGAAATAGACTGCGGAGTCCCAGAGCCACTGGGGAACGAGCTCTGTCACCCCTTCCTGCAACATGGCTCGCACCTCTTCCAGGACTGGAGGGATGTGCTGCTCCTATCAGGGAACCAGTGTAATACGTGGGCAGCTGCGCTGGAATTCTAAGGTGTCTCCCTGGGCGAGAGCGTCTAGCACCCATGTGTCGGGGGTGATCATCTTCTACTCGCTGACAAACCACGTCAGCCGGTCTCCCACCGGGGTGCACGAGTGACACTGACATCTTGGCCGGGTGAGGCTTTCTTGGGCGCGCTCGCCTGCAGACTACGGCGACGCAGACCTCTGCTAGCGTAAGCCTGGGAGCGACTCCTGTAGGCTTCCTACGTGGAGGATCGGGGAGATGGCCTGTATGATGTGGAGAATCCCTTGGATGATCTGCTCGATTTTCCCTTGTAGGAGCGAAAGAAAGAATTTCAATGCTGCTGAAGAGTGCAAAGGGAACGTGCCATCTCCGTATCCGTCTTTATGGCTTGATGGGATTCATTGAGCGCCTTCCCAAACAGATTTTCACTGTCGAGGGGAATGTCTAGAACCTTTGTGTGAACATCCTGATGAAAGTTTGTGGCCTTCAAGCATCCCTGCCGATGAAGGCAGACTCTGTTTCCCATCTGCTAGAAACCTGGGTCGGAGATGTCCACCGTCACCATAATGGGATGGTTCGACGCCACATGATCCGACGCCACCTTGTTAGATCTCTCTGCCCTTCCAGTCTGTTAGCTGGGAAAGAAAGCACGGCGTCGCCAGTTGCTCACCGGCGCATCCACGATCAAAGACTCCAGCGCAAAACTAAAGTGTATCCTAGCAGTCAAGTGCTTCACTTACCCCGGATGCAGCGCGGTGCCTGGAAGGTAGCCTGGCAACGCTAGCGTCCTCTACACTACAGGAGCACTCGTCCTGCTGTGACGGTATCACGCAAACCAAGTCACGTGATACAGTCTTCATAAGCTCCTCCCTGTACAATCACCGGCGCTTCTGAACTTTCTTCGGTGGCGTTTTGGATTCGATTCCTGTTTCCTGATCATAGTTTTTCCTGGTCCTCCCGGTTTTGACTTCAGACTGCTTTGGCTGCTCTTTGGAATTTGCCTTTTGATCTTTTGCCTTCCTCATCTTGAACTCGGACTGTCCCTGATTTTGCCTTGGATTCTGATTTGGTCTGCTTTGCTCGCTCCTGCACGACATTGGATTGTTATTGGACTTTGCCTTGAATTGCTTCCACGATGCTACCTCAACTTGAATGATTTTGGCTTTGTTTTGTTTTTTGAGCCTCCTTGCTTTCGTCCCTCACAAGTACATGGACTAGAGACTTCCGTAGGTGTACCTTGTGGGTTGTTTGCTTCTTAAGCCTCGCGACTGAGGTTTGCTACGAACTTCCTCTGCCCCTCCGGACCCTTGTTACCACTGGACAGGAGTCCAAGACGGTAAGACTAAGAAAGTAATTAGGGACTCCTAGTTATTCTGTTGATGCTTATTGAGAAGTTACTCATTGCCGTATTCTTTGCTTAGACTGCAGGTGTCAGCATTACCAGCCGGTTAACTTCTTACCTGAGTTAGCAGGTTAGTGGTATTCCGTGTATGCTGTTTTGTATTGGCCTTATTGTTTATGCAAAGTCTGATACTTGCCTTGTTTTCAGCTGGTGGTGTGTCCTCCTGTATACCGTGTCTGCACTTCTACGGCGCCTGGGTCATCGGTCTCCGGTCTTTCCAGTAATAGACCATTCTGGTTGTTATTTCTAATAGCCAGACAGGCACATTATTTGGAAGACTTCGTCATCTACACGACGAGGCAAATCGCTCCATATCAAGAGCTACATTGGTCTGACACACCTCCTCTTCCTGAAAGAGTCAATTGTCTTATCATCAGCAGGAATTCCACGATCGGGCCCAGCTTGTACCAAAGCTCCCAGTTGTATCGGGTCAAGACAGCCAAAGCATTAGCCGCCTTGATCGTGGATGCCGCCATGTAAATGACTCTCTTCCCCATGGCGTCCATCAACTTCCGCTCATGCTCCGGGGCAACAGATGATGATGAAGCTGGGTTAGCCGAACATTTCCTTGCGGCAGCGGTCACTACTGAGTCCGGCAACGTTTGTGACCTCATGCACTTGGGTGCGGATGTCAGCACCCTGTATTTCTTTCAACCTTTCTCGTTTGGTTGAAGCCGTGCATGGGTTCTTCGTGAGGGCTAGGCCTTCATCCCAAATGTCGTCCAAAAAGGGCACTGCCATGATCGTCTTCCTCTTGGACTCTCATCACTGATACAAGAAGCCCACTTTCTTGGTTTCCTCAGGCACCAGCTGGAACAGCTCGGAGGCCCTGGAGATCATCGAGTCGAATGATCCCACCTCGTCTGGTGGAGAGACTCTATGAGGGGCGTCCAGGTGCACTTGCAGTGATTCATTGTCTGCCGGGGCAAAGTCCTCATCTTTGTCAGTTTTCGTGGCCATCTCTGTACCAGTGTCCGTGTCAATCCGGGTCCGCTGGTGGAGTCGGGGCCCGACATGGTGGAGGAGGCTGATTTGAAGACATCGGATGACGCTTTCTCTTTTTACGTGGAGGCTGATCAGCCACAGGTGTCGGTGCTGGGGGCAACGTCTACTGGATCTCCGTCACGTGTCCATGGATATGTCCCTCAGCTGTGGAGGGAACAATGGAGCGTTAGGCCCTGTGCCGCCATCGTCATCATCCTCGTGGACCATATGGATGACTATTGGTTGTCGTTGTCTGTGGATGAGATGTCCATTGCTTGAACACAAACCTTGGGGGGCTATTTTGGGGCCTCCTCGCCCCCCCTTTTTTCCTCCCTGAGGGTTTTGAACTGGGATCTGGATTGATGTCTGATCCCCCCCTGACCCCCCCCCAGGGGTGATTGCAGCCTTCCCTGCTGCCTCAGCAGCCATGTCGCACCTTGGAGGCAGGGATACCCTCCGTGCCGTAGGAGCCACCCTCGTCGGATCCACACCTACTGCCGCCGCCGTCATCAGAGCAGATGTCGACAAAGTGGTCGACAAGGACTTTGGCAGTGCCGTTTGAGCCTGGTTGGGCTGAGCAGCCTTTTTCTTTTCCTCCGGCATAGGCTTTTCTGATTTCTCTCGTAACTTGGCCGGGGTGGACGACTTCCTCTTTGAGGAGGAGCTCGATGGCAGGCGGCTATGAAGGCAGACAGCGATGGTGATCGCAGCCTATCCAACCATGGACCCACATCAGCTGCGAACCTGGTGGAATCGGACTTGTGGTTCTTGGCCTCATGTTGGACCCCGACAGATGGGGTGACCTCAAAGGACTTTGACCTCTTCCCAGAAGGAGACCGCTCTACGGACCGGCCGATCCTGGTCAGGCATGAGCCTGCTCGGAGCATGGGGCAGAGGCCGTGCTTGAATTGAGCCATGATGCCAGCCTGCTACGGCTGTCTTTCTTTGTCTTCATCGAGAAGCACAGGCATATCTCGCACCCATCCTCGTTGTGGTCCGGGTGCAGGAAGTAAGAACATTGTAGATGTTTGTCCTCCACAAAGATGTTCTGTAGGCCGCATTTGGTGCAGGGCCTGAAGAGGGTCCTTCCATCCTTTTTCTCCTCCGTCCTGGTCGGAGGGCGCAAAGTAGGCTCAAGATGGATTTCCAGAAACTTCGACAAACCTTCACCCTTGAGGGGCGTAAAACTTCACCGAAACAGGATCTCATTGCCGGCCGATGAGGAAAGAGGAAAGAGCACATGAGCTCTGGTGGAAAAATAAATGGAACCTTTCTGTGGAAAAAAGTACAAAATAGCTTGGAAAGCAACTTGAGGACTCCCAACACTGAAGCGTGCATTAAAAATCTGAAGATAGCTGCCAGAGGCACGCTTAGGGAGAGGACTGTCATTGGTCATTACCCGAAGCAGTATGACCCAGTATGACTGTCACTGCTCATTACCCTAAGCAGTATGACCCAGAGGACAGTGATTGGTTTAGAGGAGAAATACAGTTTTAAAGTGAAAGTGAAACTGTTTTTCCTTTACCAAGGATTCACAGCCTGACGAAGGGAAATATTCATTAGCATGTGAATCCATGCCAGACCCCATGCTGGAGAAGTAGGCTTCTTATAGAGGCAAAGGGGCTCATTATGAGTTTCCCGGTATCCTGCTGGATATTCCAGCAGGATACTGGAAAAGACATTACGGGCGACAGAGATGCTGGTAACTCCCCATTCCATTCCATGGGGTTCCATGAATCCCTGGCAAGGGTGCCAGTGAATCAGGCATTAATCTGCCTGTAGGGGCCTGATCTACCGACATATAATTGCAGCCTGGGAGTTGGCTGGTTTAGAAAGGTGCCAGTATACGTTGTTACCAAAACCTTATTTCCGGACCGGCCAATTCGTAATGAGGGCAATAGTGTTCTGAAGTTTGATGTCTACTCGGAGCAATGTTCAATTGTCATGTGTGAGTGGTTTAGTTAGTATGAGTATTATCTTTTGGATCACAGAATTTGAGTGTTTTAGTGCACAGTTAATAATGAAGATCTCTATGTGCAGACTGCAGAGGGATGCAGAAAATCTTGACACAACATATAGCAAATTATAATATAAAGAATGATCAGCCTGGTCTCCTCCCTGCACTCCTAGCACTGACCTCTGCAGACAGCTTCTATTTCACTTTCTCACTTTGCCACTGTCAAACACTGTCTCCCTTTCTCTCCCCCTATCTTTCAAATGGATACATTCTAATTAATAATAATGTTGGTGTTATATGTAGTGCCTCTATCACCAGGGCTCCAGGTTGAGAGTGCTTGGTAACAGGTGTTAGTAATTACTATAATTATTGCCCACATTGTGGTACTCAATTTGTCACTTTAAAAAGATCAAATGGTGAGTTATCCGGGAGGAGTAGCTAACCCTTGTCCATCCGGCAGCCCCTTTTCATTGGAGACACACGTTCTAGGTGTGAAGCTATCGGCTCCTACTATACCCAGTCAACAGCAAGGCTCTGGGAAATGGCAGGTAGGTGAGGGAGCAGTTTGGAGACTCTGCTCATTACCCTAAGCGGAGTGCTAAGGCTTAGGAGACTCATGAACCTTCAGTTTAGAGAAAGGCCTGCCTGAGATATGAAAGCTCCCGGCGCTAATTTCACCTTCTTGAATTTGTTGGTTGGCATGCTGAGAGCGGTCTTCAACCTCACTCGAACTTCATCACATGCTCTGCCCAGTGGGCTGTTGGGACTTTGCAATATTAAATGTTATCATGCCTTTCTCACTGGCAAACAGTTTTATTCCCACCAGGAGGCTAAGTTATCCAGTTTCTTGAGCCTCCTCTTAGCCAGAGCCAGAGCCAGTGGGTCAGCCTCGGTTGGTGAATCCGGACCTTCAAGATTTTTCCTGGATCTTTGGCCCATGCTGAACCATCTCCACGTCCTTCACTCTGCTCATTCTCTTCTCCGCTGTCTTTGTCTACCATGGCTCCTTGGGGTTCCTGCTGTGCTTTCCCAGCATACCGGCCAGGTATGGATTTGATGTTCCCAATATGATCTCTGCGAGCATTGCAGTGAACGCCTGCTTACAGGATGGGACCCATTACCATGTACCGCCACTCAATTATTTTGCCTTCCTGCCTACTGTACTTCAGTCTCGGCCGCAGGAATCCCCTCTGACATAATGGTGCTCCAGTGTCCTTTTGGAAGTGTGCTTTATTCCAGTTGCTTCAGGCTTTGCAGGAAATCTCTGTTATTTATTTAAAGTTCTCAGGATTCACCATCAAATGAACTCAAGAGTCTAGGCTCTCAATATTGTCCAAGTCATTACAGTGGGTATTCTCTTACAACCATATATAGTAGTCAAGAGATTGGGTGCTGACAACAGAATATCTAGTCTACCAGGTCTTGAGGCCATTTTACTCAGGTCAGAGCACAGCCATGCGTGTGTTGGGGAACTCTGCATGTCATACCCTGTACTACCTCCATATACTTCACAGCTCTGGCGAGTTTGCCTCAGAAGGCTGGCTTTCTTGGGCTGCAGAGTTCCAACTGGGCCTTCGGGCAATAATCAGGGACCTTTCGTCATCACAATTTGTAGTGCAGAGCTAAGGCAAGTTAGAAAACAGGAGGAACTCTTTGCCTTTCTTCTCCCCCCCGCCCCGCCCGCCCAGTTATTTCTTTGGCTGCATGGGCAAGGCTGGCATGTGAGGCCTGAGTTTGAAGGGAAAGGCTAAGCATGTGATCTATAATCACAAATGAGGAAATGGAGAACACACGATAGGGAGAGGCAGGTTGGGACAAGGGGTACGTGTATCCGCCAAATGACATGGAATGAAAACAAATCCACAGAATCCCAAATAAAAGGTCCAGAGTTCAAGCCCAGCGGATGTTAACCTCACCTGTCATCACCAGTATCCTGGTCAGTGATGGTGAACAAAAGAAGCTGAGAGTCAAGGCCTTTGTCTGTTATGACCATGTGACCCAGACCACTGATAGGGTGAAAGAGTGGGGAAAACCAGGGAGCAGATTGGTGAGGGTGAAGCAAGTTTCGACTCAGGGTCCCTGCAATGGACAAATGGCCACACACTTACAACACTCCACCAAATCCCAAATAAAAGGTTTAGAGCACAAGCCCTGTAGCATGGCCCGCTCTCCAAAACAGTGGTTCAGGTAATGGCGCAACGACAAAAGGGACAAATGTCCATCCATTGACAAAATTCCACAAATCCTCCCACCCCACACCCAACAAAAGGCAAAAGGTGCAGAATTCAGGCCCAGTAGATCACTTAATTTCTCGCTGACAGGCCAGAAACAACTTTTAGGCAATATCGCAGACCCTCATCTGCGGAGTACCCTTAGATTCCAGCCTTTCACCCCTTGTCTTCAATATCTACATTGCCCTCATCCTAGAATATATCATTAATTTCATTTAGGCTGCACATGTTTCAACTACTCAGCCAATACCCAAATAATGTACAAGCTTACAAACAACTCTTGATCTTAGCACATGGCTCCATAGAAGCGGACACCAATTTCACTTTGCGTCGGTGGACGTACATGAGCCTCGGACAGAGCAAATCTGGAGCCATTACTGTGGAAAGTGACATGTTAACGGAGTTGGCGCAGATCAAGAGTTAATTGGTTGGCAAACACATTAGTGCTCACAAAGCTGTGCAAGCATGATGCAACCCTGCCCCAAGCACAAGTACACTCAACTGCACGCCCTGAGGCATGTCATGAAGTTGGGTTTAGCTGTTTGAGATCCAGAATATTGGTCATTCGAGTACTGCGAATGTGGTAAGGTCCATTCATGTGTGATGGAAAGTTCTGCTGGAGCATGTGGTCTATGTTCCGTAGGTAGGCTGAGCAGAATTGTACTGGTCTTGGATGGTGCTGTAAAGTAATGTCCCAAACCAAGATTGAAAGGATGTATCATTAAGATGTTTATTGTTCATGTAACAGAGTACATGTCTCATCATGACTTTCTGTGTAAGACCCATTGTGTACATAATTATTAAAACCCTGTGCTTGGCGCCATATTTTTGGGACAGGGAACAATGGCAGTTTCCCGACCCGTTCCTGCAGAGCTCTATGGAAATAAACCATGTCTCTACCTTTACTGCCAGTCTCCCTATTGGATTATTTGGTGATGAGCTGAGGGTTTCGATGTTTCATGGCATCACTTCTCGGATTCACCACGCCCAGTTGAGATGGTAACAGAAGCAGCGGACCACTTCTCTTCGAACTCCTGTTCACACCCAGGATATGTCAGAGGCCTAATTGAAACCCCTACAGGGGTTTCAGAGAAGAGCTGCCTGTGAAGGTTAGTTGTTTAATGATGAGGCAGCAAGAAAAGGGTATAAAGAAAAGGAAGAGAGAGAGAGAGAGAGAGAGAGAGAGAGAGACTGTTTAAATGAGCACAATGCAACAAGCAAGAACATTCAGTGGGGAGGTTAAAGTACAGGTTGGGCATTGAGGTCGGAGCCAGGGAGGGAAAGGAGCAGACGGTGGGGGTCAGAAAACCTCTGAAAAAAAAGATAGGCTGGGTTCCCCTAAAATTAATCATAGGCTAAAAGAGAACGAAAAACAGTCAATAGGGAAAATGAAAACTTAATAGATTTAACGGAAGTCTAATGAAGGGCTACAACAGGCAATGGGAAGAAGCCCATCTAAATAGCCGGAACCCGCAGACTGCGGCATGGCAAAGCATTTCATGTACATAAACTATCCACAGGAGACACTTCATGTCAAACGCGGACAGTGGAAGGCATTACCAGTAGCTGGGCCTTTGACATAATAAACAAAAAAACACTTTTGAAATGTCCTAGAGGCTAAAGCCTAGTACAGCATAAAGTCACAAGAGTGGATATTTTTCTTAAATTTGTTCGCAGTGGGGTCTACAAGAATAGGAGAGTTGAGATTAAGAAACTAAGAAGAATCGAACTTGAAACTATGAAACAAACTAGTTAAATTACAAAATAAAGGGACAAAACGACAAGGAGAGTATTCAGTCTCCTCCCATAACCAAACTATATCGTCAGCGGGCTGAAGCAAATAAGAGGGAAGAAGGAGCTAGTAGATTTGACTGAGATTTTCGAAAGTGCAGGGTCAAACTGTGATCACATAGCACAAGCGCAGCTCTTGCAAATGCAGCCCGAAGCGCACTAGTCGCGAGCATGCCACCCCCAAGCTCATGCCTGGCTAGGTAGGCAAACAGTGTGTCCACCAAAAGTCCTTCCCTTACCCGCAAAGGTGCGAATTTCAGTGCAGAAACTGCACAATTTCAAGCCCCACTGCGATGCCAGGATTTGGTGCTGATGCAACTGGTAGCCTGGTAATAGTTAATGACCCGTGTACACAAGTGGATTTGAGGATTTGGTGTTAAGTGTTATAGAACAACAGGGAAGAACCCGATAAATACATTGATGTATGCAGTGTGATACAACGTTATAATAATTCTTAATTGGCTTACATGAACCAGCTCATAAAATACTGCCGAAGTGCGGCAACATTTAACTCAAGAGAGTGGCGGGACCATGGAGGATGTCGGATTTGATGCTAAATTAGTCCAACGCAGAGACGCTTTGGGGCAGAAGATTTCAGTAGTAGGTCCTCGAAAGACAGATTAGGGTAAAACTTGCAGTTATTCCTGATCGATTTGAAAGTTGTTTTTACACACCATTCAGGAATAAATGATCACGCTAAAGCGGCACAGGAAGCAATAGCAGGTGCATTTCTTCAGGGAATATTCCCTAAGGTACAGCAAGAATTGAAGACTGTTTGCACAGGGTGGCAAATGAAGACCATCTCGGGGCTTGTTTCTATTGCGAATCATTGCCAGGAGCAGAGAATTACCAGGTTACTCACCGTAGTGACCACCTTACTCCTAGTCCATAGTCCCCTTTCCTCCATACTTATGGGACATCTCTCCGTCCTGTGGGACGGGACCGGAGCACTTTGTAAAAAGCATCCACACTTTTTTTCCAAAATTTGTCCCTCCTCTCTTTCCTGCGCGGGGCCCGGTACGCGGCCGTAACCCCGCCCACCTTGGCTCCGCCCCGCGCATCGCCCATCAGTCCTTTTCTATCGCAGGGTCAAAGACCCATTAGCAATAACAGAGGAACCTTATTAGAGGGGACCGCGGGCGGGCGTATGGAGGAAAGCGGACTATGGACTAGGAGTAAGGTGGTCACTAAGGTGAGTAACCTGGTAATACTCCTACGTCCCGTCCCCTTTCCTCCATACTTATGGGAGATTCCCAAGCACTCCCTACAGGAACTATGGGTGGATGGAAATACCCCTTACTGAAACAGGTTCTTCAGCACAGCCTAGCCAAACTGAGCATCAGCTCTAGAGCTCATATCGAGGCAGTAATGCTTACAGAAAGCAGATGGGGAGGCCCAAGTATCCGCTTTAGCGATGGACTCCCAGGGAACATACTTCTGAAAAGAAACCGCGGCTGCTTTGCCCCGCACCAGGTGTGCATGGATACCTTTAGGAGGTTTCAGCTTTTGGACGGTGAAAGACTCTGTGATACAGGCGGCAATCCATCTGGAAATAGATGCCTTAGACGCCAGCCTGCCATGAGGGTTACCAAA
Organism: Ambystoma mexicanum; assembly: GCF_040938575.1. Taxonomy (NCBI): domain Eukaryota; kingdom Metazoa; phylum Chordata; class Amphibia; order Caudata; family Ambystomatidae; genus Ambystoma; species Ambystoma mexicanum. The sequence goes on along the minus strand of NC_090936.1, from coordinate 95,888,164 downwards.
GGTCACAAAAAGTGGGGAAGAACTCCGAAGCTCGGAAGTCCTGTCCAGGTAGAACTTAAGAGCTCTTCGGACATCCAGGCAGTGTAGAACCCTTTCCGCCTCCGAGGCAGGGTTCGGAAAAAAGACCGGAAGGGAAATCGACTGATTCAGATGGAATTCGGTCACTACCTTTGGTAGGAAAGCTGGGTTCGTCCAAAGGACTACCTTGTCCTTGTGAAAGACCAAGAAAGGATGCTCCACCCACAATGCCTGGAGCTCACTCACTCTCCTCGCTGACGTAACGGCGACCAGAAAGGACACTTTCCAGGACACGTACTTGAGGTCAACCGTAGCCATTGGCTCAAAGGGTTTATGGCACAGCGCCGTCAGCACTGCATTTAGGTCCCAAGGCGGGTGCGGACTACGAACCGGAGGGTAGATGCATGTCAAGCCAGCAAAATGTCTCTTCACCACCGGGTTAGTTAAAGAATAAGAACACCGGTCTGTAGAGAGGTAAGCGGAAACAGCTGAGAGATAAGTCCTGCAAGACAGAACATGAACCCCTGACTCTGCTAGGGAGGATACAAAGGACAGCACCGGGTCAATCGTTGCCACCCTCGGGTCCAATTCTTCCTCCAAACACCAATGACAGAACCTGAGCCATTTACTCTTGTATTGGGATCTGGTCGAGGGTTTCCTTGCTGCCTGGATAATGCGCATGTTATCCGCAGACAAGCCCAAACGCTCTAGAGACTTGAACTCAGGTACCATGCCACCAAGTTGAGCGATTGTGGGGAGGGGTGTCACATCTGTTGTTCCTCTTGGTGAAGATCGGGAGTTACTGGTAACCTGATCGGCGGACACACCGACAGGTGTTGAAGTTCTGAAAACCAAAACCTGACCGGCCACCACAGAGCTATCAGTAGAAGAGAACAGTTGACAGAGCTCTTCAACTTCCAAATTGCTCGATGAACTAGGGGAAGAGGCGGGAAGGCGTAAGCTCTCATGTTGTGCCATGGAATCTCGAGAGCGTCCCAAAGAGAGGAGGCTCCCAGCCCCCCTCTGGAGGCATACTAAGGCAGCTTCTTGTTTACCGCCGTGGCGAAGAGGTCCACCTCCGGTGTGCCCCAACGCAAGACAATCCATGAGAGGATCTCCGCCTTCAACACCCACTCGTAGCTGACCACTGTCCGCCGGCTGAGGGCATCCGCAGTGACATTCAGCTGGCCCGGGATGTGCACCGCAAACAGCCAGACACCAGGAAGCATGGCCCACTTCAATATCTCGATGGACAGATCAACCAAAGGTGCCCACCCCGCAGGCAACGAAACATTGTGCGGAAGGGGCATCCAAGCGTTCCGGTCAGAAACTGACCAATAAGGAAGCGCACAAGGCCCAGAACCCAGCCCTACACCTGAGGCCGATGGCGCAGTTGTAGGGGTAGCATTGAAAATGGCTGCCGCGGTCGTGGCAGGAACGGGCGCCATTTTGTCATCACCTGAGGGGAACTGCGGCACGTGAGGAAGTGAGGCAGAGGTCCCCCTCGATGGATCAGGGTTCTTAACTTTAGCCTTAACATAAGGAACCTCGGCAGAGCCGGTACTATGAGGCCTGGAATGTTTCTGAGACATACCAACCACCAAATTAGCCTTCGAAAGAAGGACCTCGGCGCTGCCGGTAAAAGAAGAATTCTCCTTCTTTGCCCCCTCAACAGATCTGGTGTTGCCGCAAGAGCAGGAACGGTGAGAAACAACCTTCACCGATAAGGCCTTGCCAGACCCTCAGAAATGTTGGTAGCTTTAGCCTCTGTATGGGGGACCTCGGACCCAGGTCCGGTAACAGCCTTATTCGCGCGGGCCTCGAACATCCGTTCGGTAACACCAAGCCCTACCAAGGCCTCGGGGCGCTCCCTGGCTTAAGAGCCAGTCGTCCAAGTACAGATACCCATGGATACCCTGGAGACGAGGATAGGCCACAATCACCGACATCATCTTCGTGAAGGCACGCAGCGCTGAACTTAGGCCAAAAGGAAGCACCCGAAACTGGAAGTGCTCCTCTCCCAAAGAGAAGCAGAGGTATCTCCTGTGTGGATTCCAAATCAGGATATGCATGTACGCATCCTGAAGCTCCACCACGCTGAGCCAATCGCCTATCTGCAAAGAGGAACGAATCTGGCCGGGCGTGATCATCTTGAATTTCTCTTGGGGTAGGAAAAGATTGAACTGGGAAAGGTCTAGGATGGTGCGCAGGCCAGCCTGGTTGGGTTTGGGCACCGTAAACAGCCGGGAGTAAAAACCCTCCCCTCGCTCCCCAAGGGGAACGGGTTCCACAGCTCTGAGGTGCAGAAGTTCCTGAACCTCGGCCTTGAGAGAGGGTGAGCCCGACAGCTGAAAAGGAGGGTTGAGGGGTGGGGTAGGGGGTAAAGGTAAGCAGAAGCATGCTCGAGCGACTGACAAGACCCATCTGTCTTCTGTGATGGTCTGCCACGCCTCCCAATGAGACGCAATGCGTCCTCCCACTGGGGTCTCGTGCGAGCGCTGAAAACCCTCATTTGGCAGGCTTATCGGTGGCGGTGCCACCTGAACCTGATGAGGAGGCTGAGGAGCGGGAGAAAAACCGCATACGCTGTTGTCTACGGCGGTTATTCCCCGCAGGAGTATCCACTCTGCGAGATTTGCGGTCGAGGAAGCCCCTAAAACCAGAGGAAGGTCGACCTTGCGACAACGGTCTTTGAGTCTTGAAAGGAGCTTTAACCAGAACAGACAATGATTTAGCCGTCTGAGTGCTATCTTTGGTTTTGGTGAGCTCTACATCAGTAGAAGAGTGAAAAAGCTCCTTACCATTGAATGGAAGGTCCAGAACCTTGTCTTGCACTTCCTTCAAAATCTTAGTGGCATGCAGCCACGCTTGCCGCGAGGTATCAACCCCAAGCATCAGGCCCCGAGCCGAGGTGTCTATGTGATGAGCCGCAGCCTCCAGGAGATCCTGGGCCAAGACCCTGGCATCGGAAAGGCCCCCTCTGAAATCTTCCAACTTCTCGACCGGAATGTGCTCCTCAAACTCCGACAGACCTCTCCACATCCGCATGTTAGCTCCTGCCAAAATCAATTCTGCATTGGCCTGCCTGAGCTGTAAGGCCGAATTGGCAAAGATTTTCCTCCCTAGGGAGTCCAGAAGCTTGTCCTCCTTTCCCAAGACCTGAGTAGCCGTCGCGGAGGAAGATGCTGCATGCATGGATTGTAACGTAGCTGCAGCCACCACTGTGAAGGAGGGAGGTGAACAAGACGACAAGGCCACTTCTTCCGAAGAATGCAGGCTGTACCTCGCGTCAATCTTTTTTATTGACAAAAAGTCCCGAGTGTGGCTTTTCCCAAACTCTTCGGACCTCGGCCAGAACGTCCTTCTGCAAGAACAGGCCGGTACGCTCCAAAGGAGACAAGGTGAACACCCCGAAAGCACGCCCTCCTGCGGAGCGGGTGCCTCGGGCACCAGAACATCTAAGAAACTCATCATGTCCAGCACCCGGTCATGGAAAGCTCTGATAGAGCGGGGAAGGTCCTCGTTGTCCTGATCGCCTTGAGGGTCATCTGACAGGTCAGGATCCTGCTGAGCCGTGTCAGGCACTGCCTTGTCCACTGGGGACAATGGTGGCAAAGGCGGAAGCGCAGGGGGAGGCACCACGGGCAAGGGAGGCGCCAGAGGGGCCACCTGAGGAACGGGTGGAGCCAGAGGCACAGGTGGACATATCTCCTTGAAAAGCCCTTTGAAATATTCCCTCATGGGGTCGGTGCGCATAAGCGCTTGAAATTTACCGAAAAAGGAGTCCCCAGGAGATTGTTTCGGAACCTGAGGAGGCCTCTCATGAGGTGGACAAATCCAGGAACGTAACGGGGAAGGGTGCCACACCGTCCCCTCCGCCGACGTATCCACATAAATCAAGGGAGCCGCCCCCGCGGGCAATGAAACATTGTGCGGAAGAGGCATCTGGGCGTTCCAATCATAAACCGGCCGGTAAGGATGCGCACAAGGGACCTTAGGTTCACCCAAAGGACCGAACCCTACACCAGGGGCCGATGGCGTAGTTATAGGGGTAGTACCTAAAATGGACGCCGTGGTCGTGGCGGGAACGGCTGCCATTTTGTCCTCATCTGAGGGGAACTGCGGCACGTGAGGAAGTGAGGCAGGGGTCCCCGTCGATGGGTCAGGGGTGTTAATTTTAGCCTTAACGTAAGGAACCTCGGCAGAGCCGGTACTATGAGGGCTGTAATGTTTCTGCGACATACCAACCGCCAACTGAGCCTTCGAAGGAAGGGCCTCGGCATTGCCGGTAAAAGAAGAAACTTTCTTCTTTGCCCCCTCAACAGATCTGGTGTCACCACAAGAACGGGAACGGTGAGCAACCGCTTTAACCGACAGGGCCTTGCCCGGCCCCTCAGAACTGTTGGTAGCCTTAGCCTCTGTAGGAGGGACCTCGGACCTAGGCCCGGTAGAAGCCTTATCGGCACAGGCCTCGAACATCCGTTCGGTAACCTCAAGCCCAGACAAGACCTTGGGGCGCACCCCGGTTTTGTTTTTGAGGGAAGCCGAAAGAGCTGCCTCAGAGCAAGCTCCGGTACCCCACGATTCAGTAGAACTGGGTCTACAAACAGCCCCCACAGGAGGGGCCTCGTTGCATACTCTGGTGAACACAGGCCCCTTATGGAGACCCTCAGAGAAAATTCCGGTAGAATAATTAGGCCCGACAGGCACCTCAGGGCGAACCCCGGTAAAAGAGTGATCAACGCCCCTCCCAGCCCGAGAGGAACCCGGAAAGGGATCCCCCGGATGGGGTGCTCTGAAAAGTAAAGAACTTACCAAGCGTTTTTTCTTCTCGTCGATGAACGCCTGAAAATGAGAAGGAGGAATTCGTCCGAACACCTCCTCCCACCGCTCCAATCGACGTTGAAGTGCCCGGACCGAAAGGGAGTCACAGTAAAAACAGGAGTCACAACGGTGTTCCGGACCCAAACACTCTAAACAAAGAGGATGGGGATCCGCCCTCGCGAAGCGACGGTGACACAATGAACAGTCTGGAAAATCTAGTTTAAAAGACAGGGGGTCATTCCAAGGTTGGAGGTAAGGGATTACCGGCGCCTGTAAGGGCACCGATGGCGGTAATCCCTTACCTCCGTATTCTGAGTTCCCTTTGCGGGTCCCTCTTTACCTCCTGCTTTTAGCAGGAGTAAATTATGGGACCCGCAAAGTGACCTTGGAGAAAATTACGGCACCGTAATTTACGGTGCCGTAATTACCTCCTTCCCCATTCCCATAGAGCCCTATGGGGGCAGAAATGGGGATGGGGAAGGGCTATGGTGAATGGGGAATTACCGTTCCATCCAACCTTGGAATGGACCGGTAATTACTCCATTCACCATGCCGGTATTCCATGGAGGTAATAGCTCCATGGTTGCCAACCATGGAGCTATTTACTCCATGGTGTAGTCCTAACTCGGAATGAGGGCCATAGACAGACTAGTAAACGAACGCTAGCGAGAGCCAGAGAGGAAAACAGGGAAGAAAGTCTTCCGAGGATGCAAGTGCGTCCGGCCCCGATCGTGCGGAGAAAAGGACTGATGGGCCATGTGCGGGGCGGAGCCAAGGTGGGCGGGGTTACAGCCGTGTGCCGGGCCCCACGCAGGAAAGAGAGGAGGGACACATTTTTGAAAAAAAATGTGAATGCTTTTTACAAAGTGCTCCGGTCCCGTCCCACAGGACGGAGAGATGTCCCATAAGTATGGAGGAAAGGGGACGGGATGTAGGAGTAAGGAGTCCAGCAAATGCAAGTTGGAGAGAAATACAGGTGCAAAGTCTGCAGCAACAACTGCTAGCGGATGGGGGCGGGTAGTGTTTGTAAATGAGTGGGGCAGTAGGCCTCTACCAGGTAGAGGAACTGGACGATCTTGGGGAAGGGGTAACGGCCAAAGGTATATAAATGTGTTTGCAATAGGGCCTCACAGTGCTACTGGTCAAACAGGTGGAGCATCAGTATCACAAGTGCCCAAACTGGCCTCAGCTCCAAGCTCTAGGGGATGAGATTGTGGTGCCCTCCACTCTTACTCCTCCACATGTGAAAACAAAGCCTCTTCTGAGACAGCATAAACAGGTGAAAGGATAGGATTGCTTAGGGGAGACTGACGTCATCATGCACACATTCACACGGCTCCTTTGTAAATTGTAGAATCAATTTATACCATGTTTCATTTATTCAGAGGTTGGGGGAGGCAAGGAAATCAATCAGCGATACAAAATATATGACTTTGCAAATGTCCTACTATCTTCAGAAACAGTGTGAGCTGTTATTTCTAAACATCCAGTCATTCACCCAGTAAGTCAGCTATTGATGATATCACTGGCCTGATCGCTGAAAAAAGGCTGCCTTTTTGTTGAGCCCCTTCACTTGTCCCCAGTAAACTTGATAGGGGTTGATCGAATATGTAAATTATGATAACCATTTACTGTACTCCAGACAGAGTGTACTTAGACACGCCCAGCAAATATGAAAACAAAGTGATGGCTATGTTACAGGTTGAACAGATGAATGAAAGCACAATTGAGAGACTTGAAAAATCGGCAGGAAGAATTTGATGCAAACAATGTGTGTTTAACTTGGCATTAGTGAACTAGTGGACATCCAAGTAGTCACTAGCAAACAGTTACAGCTAGTGTAAGGAAGGCATAGCATCAAACAGTGAAGACAGACACAAATGATCACAGCTATCCTTTCAGGAGGATAGCTCAGGGGCAACGTGCTAGCCTTGGAAGCAAGACAACACAGAGCACTACAGGTTTGATCCCCGGGTCCGCGCTTAGAAACTTCTGGGTATTAAGCGCGCTATAAATGACCTATCATATCATATCAAAGATATTTATTGAACTTCAAATGGGTTGGTTGAACGCCTATCTGAACCTAAATCTAAGGATGGGAGCAAGCTACGACCATCAAATAATAATAACGCAGTCCTAGTCAAGTCTCAGTCAAATAAAAGGGCCAATACTAATAAACCTATTGCCAATCTTTACTTTTAAATACAAACAGGTGTGGGACAATGATGAATGCAAAAACAAAAGTGTACAAGAAATAATATGTCAAGACGGTTGAGCAGTTGGCTTCCCTGCCCGACGTTTTTAGCACAGGGCAAGGCGGCACGTCCGAGCTTTGTACACACTCTGGCTTCTTGGCCACAAGGATACAGTTCAAAGCACAGACTTCAGGGCCTTCTGCCAAAGTCTCTTTCTAATAACAGTCTCTTACTGCAGAGGGTCTGTCGTAACAAACAAAGTCTCAAAGTTCCATTACTATCAAGATTTTCACATGCACAAGTTCACACTTCCAATGTTCATCGTGGTTCTCCCTCTTCAGGCTGAGACCTCCTTTTATCACAATGTTGACACTTGGGCTCCCTCATTCGGGCTCGGACCACGGATCTCCCTCATTCGGGCTCAGACCATGAACCTCCCTCGTTCGGGTTTGGGTCCCCTTTTTACCAAAATCAAAGCCTTTTGAATGTGCGATGGGTTTTGCTTAAACCGTCGCACGACCACTTCGATTTACTTCACATGATTGTTTTCCTCAATCTTCTACTTTCATTCCTCTTGGTGGAATACCTTACAGAGACCTTCGATTGAGCACATTCACGGTGCCAGACCACCCTGTCAACGGTATCATATATTGGCTTCTTAAGTTCAAACATTCATCAGCAGTTTAGCTTTACTCGCGTCGTTCATCACACGCGTTCAACAATGTTCATTCCAGCGTTCGTTATATAATGTTGCTGCTTGCAACCTTGACTTCATCACAGGCAGGTCTTGCATCAGTCTCCCCTACTCACAGGCGTGTTGATCTCTCTGGCACTACCTCCACGGCTTGGTTAGTTATGTGGGAGGGCCCTCTGAATCTCCGACGCACAATGCAGGATTCTTCAGTCTAGTTTTCTGGCCTTCTGCTTTCTACCTTGAAGGCATCTTAAAAATAACCGTGACTTGCCGAAAAGGTCAAGGAAATTTCCCTTCTTACGAACCCTTCTATGTTTGACGTCTTTCTACCCTCGTTCAGCTGCTGGCTCGAAACTGCTGTTCCTGTGTGTGCTTTCCTCGCTCAAAGTGTGCTCTTGTGCTCTGCCTTTTACCCATGCAGGGCAGTTTAATGCAAGTCAGTTGTGAGTGATTGACAGCATTTGACTGACTTCTCCTGACCATAGTAGCGGAACATGTCAGGTACACTTCTAGGGTGCAAGTCTGTTTTCTCCCAGAGCGGGCTGTCTGTGTGAAAGTGCTGGAGAAGGGAAAGGGGGCGGGTATAAGGTTTCCACATATCCTACCTGGTAGGATGGGGTAAAGGTGTTACAGGGAAGAGAGGGATACTGCGTCTCGCCATCCGGTGTCCCACTCCCCAAAGACCCCTCACGCAGGTGATCCTCCCGCACTTGCTCACCCACAGGGTCTGGATCCAAAGGCGATGGTCGTGCCCTGGCCACCTGAGAGAGAGATCAACAGGGACTAGTGGGTGAGACACCTTCAAGTTTCTTAAACTAGGCACAGGGATCTCTGTGGTAATACATTCATCATTTGAGCAGGGCATACTACTGCCCATGACCAGCATGTGCAACACCCCAATTTTGCCCATTAAGAAACCTGGTTGAGAAGTATGTAGATTTTTTCCAGGACTTAAGGGCAGTAAATGCAGTGATATTTCCTTTTGTGCCTTGCCTAATCCAGCAACTATACTATTGTGCCAGCAGACACAGGCTTCACAGTGATAGATATTTGTCCAGCCTTCTTCTCAGACCCAATTCACCCCGATAGTCAATATCTTGTTATGTTTTTCCATTCAGACCATCAAACAATGTGGACATGTTTACCAGAGGAATTGCGAAAGCTCAACCCTTTTTAGTCAGACCATGAAATATGACCTAGATTGTATTAAATTTACAGGGACACAGCCTTAGTACAACATATAGATTATATATTAATCGCGTTCTGTGTCAGGAGGCGGATCGGCAGACCTGCCTAGACCCAGAGGAGACTTGCTCCCCAACCAAGATGGAGCCTATTGTGTGCAGCAGTGAATTCTCTAAGTTGGCCGCCACGATGTTCCAGTGCCAGAAAAGTGGCGCACTGCTGTGATGGCCAGAACAGCTCTCGCCGGGATATCAGACCGCACGACGGGTAAGCCAGTGAATTGCAACTATTCTCTTTGTTGTAGTGACGCAAGTTCCTTCCTTGCTCTGCCTTGTTACTCTGTATTTTACCTCCTTACTTGCTTTGCCTTCTGATTCCCTGGTTCTTCCTTCAGCCCTCTCAGACTGCTTCTTGCCTCTGCTTATATAGTCTGCTTGTTTGTGTCTGCCATTCTCCTGAAGAACTGCCTTTGCAGCCCTGCTTGTTGCTGCGGCTTCTCTGCATACAGTGTTCCATCCCTGCTCGCTGCTGCTGCTTCTCCGCATTCCCAAACCATCAGCTGCAAGAAGGTTCTTTCCCTTTTGGGGTTTTTCCACGCCCACTAGATCGTTCCTAAGGGAGAGCCCCCTCTTGACTCTGTTACCTCATGGTTCAATGTGGCTTCCCAACAGGATAGACCCTACCTCTTCCCTGACCGCAGGCGACACTCGGCCCAGGTAAGACACGCATCTCAGACTCTCTCATATGATGCATGCAATTGAGATATGCTAGCATAAATAATTGCCCTGACCAAGAAATAACAATCTATCCAATCAAAAATTACAATTGTGCAGATAAAGTGCACCATTTTAGGCACGACATAACTGCAGGCAGTAGAAGCATTAATGAGTCATGGGTAGAGCAATTTTACAGCTGCCAAAACGAATGCCAATCAGTCAAATGGGCAAATATTTCTTCATACCTTACTGTCCAAAAATGCCCCATACTGTTTGCAAGAGTGATCCTCAAACATTGTTGTGAATCTTGTCACATCATATCCGTTCATATGTTTTTAGGTAGATTTGGTTTGCACTATGGAAGACTCTCCCAAGAGTTCTACTTGGGGACATCTGATCTATTGCCATTATGGAGAGCATGCGTCAAAACAGCGATTGGTTCGATGATTTTCGACTTTGTGGGACCAGGTTTTGCACACGTGAGAGAATAGTCAGCTAGTGTTTAGGCTCCGATTGGCCCATGGGGCATTGCCTGAAGGGCCAGCGGAACAGGCTAATGTGGGACGGTATTGTGGGCCAGTCTGAGGATTTGGTGCACTGTGCAAGTGGTTGCTTTAACCAATGGTACATGGCCAATTAGCTAGAAAATGCACAGTGGCATGCATTTCTTCAAAGTGTGCCCCAGGAGACTATGTCCACAGTTTGAAACAACAAGTCACAAATTGCACATGTGGACCCCATTTTCTTTAGTGCCCGGGCTTATATTTTGTCCCAGTGAGACCGTGGTGTGAGCTGCAACATGAGAAACGTCACCTTCATGATGAAAATCATTTGCGAAGAGGTTCTTTGACTAACCCCTCAGCTGCAGTTACGCATGACAATGACTGAGTTCATAAATATATGGTTTTGTTGAGCTTCCCTGCGACTCATGGGCGAATAGATATGACCAGAGCAGTCTCAGACCGCCATTGCAGCGATTGCTCTTTATGAAATGTCTCGACTGGGCAGCTTCTGATTTAGTTCTGGGGTGCTACATAATTTTATTGCAGGTTCAAAAATGATACAAGCGTTTGTGGGTGCAGCAGTAGCTGTGAATTATTGAAAGGACAAGATATCCCATTTACTAAGCGCATGTACAGTTTTAATGTCTTTCAATAGAATTCATAACTTATTTGCAAAATTGAAAACATGCCCATTTCATGCCACAGAAAGGAATTTCTGAGTTTTGTCTTTAATCCTCAAGAGGAGAAGATGAGCTCGGCCAAGGTCAAGGCAATACTGGATTGGTCCCACCTACCTCACTGAAAGCCCTGCAATCCGTTTAATATTTATACATTTTTACAGGTGTTTCATCTGTTCACTTTCTACTGTTGCTGCTACCTTAGCCGAGTTGACAATCCGTCTCCAACCTTTTTCTAGGGGGTGTGACGAAGTCCCCTAGCTGGCGTTATGGCCCGCAGGGAGTGTAACTCTGGGGGCTGAATGCCTCCCATAGCCAATGGATGATGGCTGTTTGGGCAGCATAGGAAATATCTCCCAATCATTCTACAGAAGTTGCAGAACTTGGCAGGGGCCTGTCACATTGCCCCATCCCAAACCAGTGCTGGGGGGTCAGAAATCTCCCCAACAGAACAGTCCACAACGGCAGTTGATTCATGAAAACCATACTCCTTATTGGTTAGCTTATAACACTAGTCCTTCTGGAGAGTCAATCCAAACCCCTAGCCAGATCTAAGCTCTCAGCAAAAGAAATGATACAGTGGCCCTCATTATAGGTTTGCCAGCATTCCCACTGGAAATTCCGGAAGGATACTGCCAAACGGACCTACCGTTACCAGAGCTTGAAATTACGGTATATCCGGGCTATTACAGGGAGGTAAATCCCCATTCCAGGGAGTCCCATACGACTCCATGGGGGGATTGACAATATTACTGGCACTGGTAATGCTGGTACCGGTAATACAAGCTGTTTTTTGCCAGTGGGGGCCTAATTTACCTCCAGCTGTTGGCTGCAGGTAAATCAGTCAACACCCTATGGCAAATTTGTAGTTTGGCGGTGCGGAAAAAGTGGCAGTAACTGAATTACTGCCACTTTTCTCCTGCACTGCCAAACTTGAAATGAGGGCCATTCTCCTTTAAGAGAAAAGAAGTTCATTCTTTGAAGATCACTGGCGATCATTTTGTATCAATTTCCCCATTCGTTGCAGGTATCTGGGAATACTGTTAAACGTACAGACCTGCAGATACAAAGCTACAATTGGGTATGTACAACTTGTACATTTGAATATTATTCCCTCCCGCCACCTACTGCGGATAGCAAAACCAAATAGTGATCGACTTCCAGCTCCCTTCCAGCCCATAGCATATAACGTTAATGCTGCCTTGTGTGAGAAGGAGCTCATGCATAACACACAGGTCCTCTGGCTTGCCAAGGGTCTCCTTGACTTCAGACTCACACACTGTGGACACAGATCCCAAAGAGTAATAACACAGAGGTTGATGGGGGAGAATGGGACCAGTCAGGTGTCAATACCAGTTCTAAGATCCAAGATGGCATATGTTTTTGCCATTGCTTTAGGTTAGCCTCCTCATAACACACCTAACCATACCCACATGGCCAAATCGTAGCTCAGCCCTGCCACCAGTACACAGAGGCAGACAATGAAGTGCAGGCCTGCCCAAAGGGAGGGGGTACTACCCTGTATAAAGCAGGAATCTCGTTCAGGGTTTGTGGGTGGCAGGAGCAAGAAGCTTGCTTTAGAGAAGGCTGGAGAGCGGTGAAAGAAGAGACTGGAGGAGCAGAGCAAATTGGAGAGGAGGCGAAACGGAGAGCAAAAGAAGGTGGTGAGTGCTGAGAGGGAACAGGATGTGGTGGTAGTAAAGGAGGTGATAACATCAGGGCCGGAAATTAACCTGAAGCAGGTAGTGGTAGTAAGGGAGTGGAGAGGGAATGGGAAAAGTTGGCAGATTAAAGGAAGTTGTAACATCAGCAGAAGGTGGTAAATAGTTGGTGAAGGTGGTTATAACCGGAGGTGAAGGCAGAGACTTGGAGGAGGTGGTAACATCAGAAAGAGAGTGTGGTGGTAATAATGCTAGTAGAAACAACAGAAGGTGAGAGTGAAGAGGTGGCGGTAGTAGCAAAGGAAGACACATCATCAAGCGGCGAGCCTTGACAGACAGAGGTGGTGGTAGTGAAGGAGCTGGCAGTAAGTGAAGTCAAGTGTGGGTAGGAGGGGATGAGGTCGAATGTGGGGGTGAGAAAGAGGTGCAGATATCAGGTCTCGGGAGTGAAACTGATGCTGTTGCCACACTGGAAGAAAGGTGGGAGGAAAGCAGAGGAGATCATGGAGAGAAACAAGATCAGAGGTTGGCAGGGAGAATTAGACTGGGTCAGAGAAGTTACACGCAGTTCAGAGAAGTGAAGGGGGAGAAGTCAAAGATGAGCTCAACCTACGGTAAGGATCCTGCTTTAGCTCTCCCTACTGGCCAAACCAATGACCCATCCGCCCACAAGACCCAATGCAGAGTTAGTCAAGGGGTACGGGACTACAGAAAGCCCTTATCGAGATTAGTCAAAGGAAGATGGTTAGATAGATTTTGTTATAAACTTGCCCTGCATGTGGTGATTGAATACCATTTATTGATTCTTTTTCAAAAGTGGCCCACTTTATTCCATTGCAAGGAATTCCTGAAGGCCATATATAGGCAGACCACTTTTTTCAGAATGTCTTTTAGTTGTTTGGATTTCCTTCATTGGCAATCTCATCACATATGGTGCATGGTCTGCAAATGGCGTACTCCTCTATTTGTAGAGGACACCTTCCGCAGAAAAGGAACCTGCATTTGCGTTGCTGTGGTGCTTCCCAGTCACTGATTGTTCTGCTTGTTTCCATATAGTGTTTTGTACTTGTTGAACACTGATGTATTTTGTATGGATTTTGACCTGTGCCTGCTGACCACTCTATCCTTAGATTGTCCTATTGCTCATTGTTTCCAGCCAGGTATTTACGGACCATGTTTTTGATTCGCATTTGCTGTGTCACCTCAGAGTACTCTGTAGTACTGCTCTGGGCATCAGCACATGGGTTGTGGGACTCCATCATGGTCACTGCTTTCTGGCCTGGTACATTTCCTGTTGTGCTTCCCTGTATGACTCTACCTTAAGGGCCACCCGGGGGAGCTTTTCTCCAAACCTCTGTACAAAGGTTGGTCTTCTCCTGCAGCTCTTCCTGACGTCATGTGTACCTGTACGGATAGGACACTGTGTGCTTTCATTCACTGTTTTCCAGAACCTCTTTGTCCCTCCTTGTTGATTCCTGTGGACATTTTTGGGGAATGTTTGTGAACTATTTCCCCATCCTTCATTTCGTCCTCTTTTCACCTTCCTCAGGACCCTGGAAAATGTGCTCTGCATGGACACCTTCTCCACTGGCAATATTCGTCGGGTGGGGCAAACTGCTGCTTTCTGGATTCCGGAATAACAACTTTGCAAAAATGTCTGTTTATATTTAATGGAACTGTCTGTTCTCTGAGGTATAGCAAGCATCCGAAACATTGTTTGTCGTGGGGATGGGTGCAGAGGAAATAAGGCAGTGGTTGACTGTATTTACCTGCACTGTTTTCCGTCTTGCTTCCAGACAGCTTAGAAAAAGCAGTATGGCATGACTTCTGCCTTGTGTAATGATACTACACGTCAAGAGTGGCTCACTGTCTCTTGTGTAGTGAGGGCTGGTTGCTACTTTCTTAGGGATCAGATCTTTAGTTTGGTCCTGGTCTAACATGCATGCATTCCATGCTGCAGTCTTCTGGGTCCTCCTTTTTAGTAAAAAAAAAAATGAAATTCAGGCAAAAAGACTAACAGGGTAATTCATAGAATTTCGCAGAAAAGTGTCGCAAGCGGCTGGCGCAGAGTGTCCGCGTGCGATTGACTGCGCCAGGCACGTGCGCTAAAACCGATTTCCGCGCACAGCGTATTCATGGATTTCATGCTCCCAAACCGGGCCGTGGCGCAGAGTATCGCAGCGACCCTGCAGCAGCGCCAGTAACGCCCCCAAGAACGCCCTCGCGCAAGGAAAAGCCATCAAAATCGCTAAATCATCGCAAAGGGCTGCACTAACCCTGGACCAGTATACAGGGCAGCCAAACAAGGAACGCAAAGCGGGTAACGTGCATATCAGGGGTACACGTGAAGTCATACACGCGATTAGCCAGGGTACGTGTATTACAGGGGTACGCGGGAAGTTTAACACGCGATTGGCCAGGGTACGTGTATTACAGGGGTACGCGGGAAGTTTAACACGCGATTAGCCAGGGTAAGTGTATCACAGGGGTACGCGGGAAGTTTAACACGCGATTGGCCAGGGTACGTGTATTACAGGGGTACGCGGGAAGTTTAACACGCGATTAGCCAGGGTAAGTGTATCACAGGGGTACGCGGGAAGTTTAACACGCGATTAGCCAGGGTACGTGTATCACAGGGGTACGCGGGAAGTTTAACACGCGATTGGCCAGGGTACGTGTATTACAGGGGTACGCGGGAAGTTTAACACGCGATTGGCCAGGGTACGTGTATTACAGGGGTACGCGGGAAGTTTAACACGCGATTGGCCAGGGTACGTGTATTACAGGGGTACGCGTGAAGTTATACACGCGATTAGCCAGGGTACGTGTATTACAGGGGTACGCGGGAAGTTTAACACGCGATTGGCCAGGGTACGTGTATTACAGGGGTACGCGGGAAGTACAACACGCGATTGGCCAGGGTACGTGTATTACAGGGGTACGCGGGAAGTTTAACACGCGATTGGCCAGGGTACGTGTATTACAGGGGTACGCGGGAAGTTTAACACGCGATTAGCCAGGGTAAGTGTATTACAGGGGTACGCGGGAAGTTTAACACGCGATTAGCCAGGGTACGTGTATTACAGGGGTACGCAGGAAGTTTAACACGCGATTAGCCAGGGTACGTGTATTACAGGGGTACGCGGGAAGTTTAACACGCGATTGGCCAGGGTACGTGTATTACAGGGGTGCGTGGGAATCATCACACGCGATTAGGCTGGGTGGGTCCTCACAGGTGTTCCCTGTACACCCTCCACGGCCCCTGCAGGCAGCCTACAAAACAGGGGACTACCCTGCACACCTGCTCATGTCCCCCTGCACCCCCACCCCCCAGCAGTGCAGGGGCAGCCTCCACCAGGCCCCCACTCATGTCTCCCACCACCCCCACCCTCCCGCCACCAGGGGCAGCCTCCACCAGGCCCCCACCCATGTCTCCCACCACCCCCACCCCCCGCCACCAGGGGCACTCTCCACCAAGCCCCCACCCATGTCTCCCAACACCCCCACCCACCAGCACTGTGGGGCACGTGGCCAGCAGGCAGTCAGGCAGCAGCAGATGGCAGGTGGGAGCGTGCTCAGGGCTCTGGGGGGCAGTAATTTCGCCTCCTGGCCAGGAGCGTGGTCTCTCGTGTGTGAACGCGTGGACAGCCTGATAGGTAGTGAAATCCCACACGTCAGCAAAGGCCCTTAGCGCGTAAACCCGTCAACAGCATATGCGCGCCTATAGTCACCAGCATATGCGCGCCTATAGTCACCTGCACGTGCAGCAAATTGTTGCGTGACACGTCCCAGTGTCAAAGCGTGTGATTGGTGAAAATGGATGTACACGTAGAATTGACAAAGCGTGTGATTGGTGAAAATGGATCTACACGCAGAAGTGACAAAGCATGTGAATGGTGAAAATGGATCTACACGCAGAAGTGACAAAGCGTGTGATTGGTGAAAATGGATCTACACGCAGGAGTGACAAAGCGTGTGATTGGTGAACGTACACGCCGCGTAAGTGACGCTGTACGTGTGGGCCTGTATATAAGGTACATGTAGAACACCATTTCCTTGTACGTGCTTTTCGTGGAGAGCGAGTGGGTGAAATCTGTACTTCTTGTCGTTTCACACGCGATTTACTTCACGGCGTTTCCAGTTCGTATTCCCTGTTACCTCTGACAGCTTTTTCTCTTTTTTCTCTTTTACTGGTTTACCTGGGCCTGTTCCCTCAAACAGTGTCCCCTTCTACTGTTGTCCTGTCTTCTCAGACAGCGTACACATCTTCTTTTGGCGGGGGTTTAGCCAGCCAAACGCGCTCATTCTTCACGCTCTTTTACCTGGCAGACGGTGAGTCACGCACGTATCCAACTTCTGTGCTTGCCCCGTGTGTAGCCTACCCCTTCAGAGGTCATTCTAGGCTGCGTGTGACACGCATACGTTCATTCTTGTGTTACTGGGTGCCACAGCGTAGTGCAGGTTTTTCTTTCTGCACACGTGGTCTAGGAGGGGTTGCGTGCACGTCATCTCCCTTTTTTGGGCCTCCTGTGCGTTGCGTGACCCGTCATCTTTCCCCAGGGGTTACAATCAGCCGTGCTAGAGCACTAGGGTACAATTACCATCTGGTACCCAACCCCTTTGACCCCCAATTGCCCAGGACAATTGTCTACAGCCACTCCCATACGCACATTAATATCAGTGCCATGGCTGGGAGGCGAGGATTCCGTAAGGGTGGCAAAGGTGGAAGAGCCACAAGTGGTGGCCGTGGTGGATCCGGTAGGGGACGTGGTCGTAACTTGCAGGGTGAGCCTGTCCCCCCATGTGTGGAGGACCAGTCAAGGGCACCCATCATCCCCCCCCCTCCCCCCCCCCTCCCCACCCCCCCTCCCGTTGAGGCTGAAGTGGCTGACACCATCCATGCTCAGCCCTTGTTGGACCAGCCCATTGTGGCACCAGACCTGGCTGACTCCATGGCTGACTTCCAGGTCAGCAGGGCTACGACACGTGCGCTGGTGCACGTTGATGCCATCATGCCACGTGGATCTGGGGCAGCAAGGTCATCTGCTGCACCAAGGAGGCAGGGCGGAGTGGCTGCAGGGGCAGCTGCGGCTCCATCCACCCCAGCCCTCACACACCCAGCCAGGACAGTGTCGGTCCTAGTCCATGCTGCTGACATTCCCCCTGACACCATCACACTAGAGCCAATGCCTGCACCAACTCCCATGCTGAGTGTGCAATCCCACACTCCTGATACAGAGTCCACCAGGGCTCCTGCCCCAAGTGTCCAGAGCGGCGCAGGACACTCAGGATCACCACCACCTTCCAAGCGGAAGAGGAAGAGTGCTCGTCCGGCACAGGCTGATGCCCCAGACACGGCTACACAGTCCGGCCCGTCCAGGAAGCCCAGCTTCACGGATGACGAACTGAATGCACTTGTCCAGTATGTGTCCGGACATGACAACGAGATGGTCATTGTTGCAGGATCCAAGACCACACCTGCACAACGCCAGGCACACTGGCAGACCGTTGCGGACATCGTAAGTGCCCTTGGAATCGTGAGGTGCACAGCCAATGATTGCTATAAGCGCTGGAATGACCTAAAGCGCAGGGCAAAGAGTAAGCTGGCCTCAAGTCATGCCGCAACTCTAGTGACTGGAGGTGGGTCTCCAGTAGTAGACATGGAACTCACTCCACATGAGTCAGTCGCTGGGACCTACGTCACGGAGGAACAGATCCAAGGCGTGGGAGATCTGGCTGATTACGAGGCATTGTCCGGTGAGTGCACATGCATGTGTGTGTCATACATGTGCATGGTGTGTGTGTGAGGGCTTCTGTTTGGGTGCCAGGTGAGAGTGTGTGCGCCTCAGTCGTATGGGTCAGCCATGTGCTTCATGCAATACTTCCTGCGCAGCTGCATTTGGCCATAGCAGTATCCCTTCTGCCAACAGTAGACATCTAGCACAACTGCACGCCAGTTGCCCTTGAAGTGTCACCTTGACACAACAGATTTGCTTATTTTTCACTGTTCATTCAGTCAGTTTGTTTGCATTCCACCACTTTCACTAGGCATGTCGCTGTCCACTAGTCACATGTCTGACATGGGTATGGTAAAGGGGAGTGACTTTGTTACCTGGATATCATTTGTACACACATGTCCCTGTGCAATTTGACCATTACAGACTGGCAGCTCCAGGTGAAAAATCTGACCTGTTAGAATCAGAAAAGCTATTACATGCGGGAACTGGACTGAATGAATAGGTGCTGCCCTCCTCTCCATCTTCACTCAATAGCAATGGTACATGCCATCTGTGTGATGTCATGTGTGTTTCACCTGCCAATCACAGGCCAATGTGTGATGCCACTGCCAGGCAGCATGCAGAAAATGTGTTCATCTTCCATCTTGGTGTCATCAGTGTGTGCCGTTTGCCTGCACTTCATACGCAGTGAGGGTGCATGCATGGGAGGGTTTTAGTCATGTGGGACATGTCAATCAAGTACTGGTTCTCTTGCTTCTCAGCCCTCAATGTGTGCCATGGTGCTAATGCCTGTTTCCATTACTTTGTTTTCATGTCTTTGCAGGGGAAGACGCACCTGATACTGCTGGGGTTGTGGAGATGGTGCAGACCCAGGAGGTGTCCCAGGGCCGTCCAACCACCAGTGAGGGACGTGGTGTGGTGGTGGGGGAGAACCCACAAGTGCTGCAGGTCGTGCTCTCAAGGGGTGTCTCTGGCTGCACCTCCCCCGAGCTGTACTCAGGTGTTGATTCGGATGAGACCTACGTGCCGTCGCTGGTGAGTGTTCCAGGGAGGGATTCTGTTCTGTCTCACCCACCTGCACCAGGGTCAGTACCCTCCATGGGGATGTCAGTGTTGGCAGCTACGCCTTCGGTGGTTACGGATGCAGGGTCACACTCCGCGACATCTGATCCTGTTCCTGGGCCAGCAGATCAGAGGGGGAATGCAGTCCTGCAGCCTCAGGCAGTGCCGGCACAGCAAGGCGCAGTTCGCCTTGCCCCAGACAGGTGTGGTGCCCGCCGACGTGGTGGCCGTACGCCACCCGGCAATACCGCATGGGAGCAATCCATTTACGGTATGGCTACCCAACAGGCTGCATCATCCGAGATGATGGCTCAGGCCATGGATAGGGTGGCCACTTCCATTGTCCCCCCAGAAAGGCTGATGGAGCGACTAGAGCAGGCAACAGACTCCATCTGCCAGTCACACAGGGAGGACATGTTGGGGTCCAACAGGGACAGGCGGGCGGCACTGGCGACTCTGCAGGAGGCCATCTCCATTGAGTCCCAGGGCCACAGGGAAGCCCTGAGGCAGGAGCTCCTACACCTCAGGACGACTCTTGTTGAGCTTGAGGCTTCAACACACCAAAGGACAGAACAGCAGCTGGAGCGTCTCACCCGTACGCTCTCAGCTGAGATGCAGGCAACGAGGGCGGAGGTCCGGGCATCCCTTGAGTTGTTGCATGGGGACCTCCGCACACTCATCCTCCAGAACCAGACCTACCACACCCGCATGCTTGCAGCCATGGAGGAGCAGACTAGGGCCTTGCGTGGGCTGCCTCCCATAGTGCAACCACCTCCGGATGCAGCTGCACAGGGTGATAATAGCGACAGCAGTGACACTCCCACAATAGGGTAGCCGTGTGGGCCATGAGCCCATGGAGGTGTTTTATTTTCCCAGGATCCACGCAGGTGGGTTCTGGTGTGCATCCTGTCCTCGGACCTCCTGGGTGGCCTCCCCAACCCCCCCGGGCCCATCAATGGCCATTTTTGATTGTTTCTTATTTTTATTTATATTTTGATTTATTTTATTCCCAATTTTTTTGGGAGGATCTGTTGGCTCCGATCTGTTGGCTCCGATCTGTTGGCTCCGATCTGTTGGCTCCGATCTGTTGGCTCCGATCTGTTGGCTTCCGTGGTTCCTGTGGGCATAAGCTGCATTGTGGCTGGGCACATGCAGGCTTGTAATGTATTTGGTTCAGATGCTTGGGTTTGAGTCACACACACCCCTCCTGCTTCCCGTTTCCATGGGCTTGCAAAGGGTGTGCCCAAGTGACAGTGAATTACACAGTGACGTTGGACTCCCATGAGCTGTGTGGCCAGTCTGTAGTCAATACTGTGTATACATTCATAGTGCATATTGCTGTTGTGTTGTACACTGCATGTTGCATTGATGTGTAACTCTTCTTCTGTGTCTACCTCCCAATTTGCAGGTCCCTTCCTCAAGTCCACACAAGGACCTCTAGTCTGGCGAAGGGGACCATGTTGGCAGCAGTGCACCTACAACTCTACATGGCGCCAACACTGCACAGTTGGTAGTGGTGGGAGTGCAGGCATTTCCAGGTGGTGAGACTACTAATATGTAACCTTTTTGATGTCATGTTAATGGTACTACGTGCTCAAGTATGTTGTTGGTCCGGCATTGCTGTGAGCATTTCAGGTGTTGCAGGTTTCTAATAGTGCCACTGTACATAGTGA
This sequence comes from Ambystoma mexicanum, assembly GCF_040938575.1. Lineage (NCBI taxonomy): Eukaryota > Metazoa > Chordata > Amphibia > Caudata > Ambystomatidae > Ambystoma > Ambystoma mexicanum. The sequence goes on along the minus strand of NC_090936.1, from coordinate 95,867,218 downwards.
GAGTGATGTCATGTTGTGGGGATTACTTTGTTTACCTGCAATTAGCATGACATGGCACGGTGTGTCGTGTGGCAGTGCTGGGGTTGGGTTGGCTGACATGGCACTGTCCTCTTGTTGCATTTTGCAAGTGGGTATTCATTTTAGCTGCTTCAATGTGTAACTTCACAAAACTGCATTGGTGGTGTCTGTGTGGGTAGGGATGCACACATTGTGACACTTCCAGGTGAACAATCTCAGGCTGACATGGAATTCCCGGTTCATTCTCCACACATTCAGGATCAGTGTCAGGTTGAGTCATCATTGATTGTCAGATGGAATGTGCCAGGGCAGTGTGCACTCCACAGGGGTGTGATTTCTATGTGAAGTAATTAGCCACTAGCTGTGTACGGGCTGCCTCCCCCGTGCCCTTTCCCCTCCCATGCGCAGCGGCTGTGCATGTGGTTGGGGATGTGGGGCCACCACCATGTCCACGGCCAGGCCCCGGCGTGTTGCAACGTTGTGCAGGACACATGCTGCCACTATGATCCTGCACACTACTGGGGGAGCGTATAACAGCTGCCCGCCAGAACGGTCAAGGGAGCGAAAGCGTGACTTCAGCACTCCGAATGTGCGCTCCACTATGCCCCTGGTTGTAATGTGGGCTGTGTTAAATCTTACCTGGGGTGGCGTGGTGGGGTTCCGAATTGGCGTCATCATGTGGGGGCTGAGAGGGTAGGCACTGTCCCCTGTGGAGGTGGGGATTGGTATCATTGGTGAGGTTGTGACCTTGCTCAGTATCCAACATGCATGCATGTGCAGTGGCATACATACTCACCAAGCAGCCATGTATCGCCATGCCGCCCAGCTTCTAGGTCCCGGCTTAGGGTGGACATTCGGTAAATGAAGCTGTCGTGGGTGGAGCCGGGATAGTTGGCATATACTGAGGTGATGATTCCCTTGGCATTACATGCTACCTGCACGTTGATGGAATGCCAGTGCTTGCGGTTCCTATAGATGTGCTCAGATGCCCTGGGGGGACGTAGAGCCACATGGGTGCAGTCGATGGCACCTAGCACTTTGGGGAATCGTGCCACTGCGTAAAAATCCAGGGCGGCAGCATGCCTTTCTGCAGGTGTTCTGGGCAGGTATATGTGCCTGCGGACTGATGGGCGTGCAGTCATGATGTTCAAGACCTGGTGTAGGCAGCGTGACTGGGTGGCCTGTGACACCCCACCCACTATGGCACTTGTCCGCTGAAATGATCCAGTGGCTAAGAAGTGCAGTACATTGAGGACCTTCTCCAGGGGGCTGAGTGCTTGGGAGCACAGGGTGGGTGATGTGAGGTCATCCTCCCACTCACTCACCAGGTCCAGTATGATGTGTGGTGGAAACCTGTACCTCCCATACACCTGGTCATCAGGCATCCCGAAAAGGCTGGTTCTGGGTGTGAATATTCTGGCCCTGACTATCCTCCTCCTCCTCCTTTGGTAGCCCACTGCCACTGCTGCTAGGAACGGTATGTTCATCCTGGCGTCTGAGCTTGCTATTGTTAAAGTCCGCAATTTATGCTTAGCGCGTGTTCTAGGCGAGCGTGTGACCCGCGTACCCCTGGAATCCAGTTCCCAGTCCAATAGCGTGTGGAAATTCACACGCACCACGGGATACAGCGTGTGACCCGCGCACCCCTGGAATCCAGTTCCCAGTCCAATAGCGTGCGGAAATTCACACGCACCACGTGATACAGGTTCGCTGACGTACTTGCGTGTGTAAGTGGCCGCGCACCCATTAAATACACGTACATAGGCCAATCGCGTGTACGCGCACTTTTGTCCAATTACACGCGATGACACTCTGACGTGCAGTATCTCCACGTGTGCCCCGTCATCACGTGCTGAGTGGTGAACACCCGTGCGGGTCACGTCACAGACGCGCTTACGCGCTGAGGGACTCTGGTCCAATAGAATCGCGTATGCGTGCTGACGCGCTTACGCGCTAAGGGCCTTTCCTCGGATTTCACGCTGACGTGCAGGATTTTCACGTGCCAAATCACTCCGTATCAAGCTGGCCACGCGAAAACACACGGAAGCCCACGCTCCTGCCCAGAAGGCCGAGTTACTGCCCCCCAGTGCCCCGAGCAGCCTCCCACGTGCCATCTGCTGCTGCCTGCCTGCCTGCCTGCCTGCTGCCACCGTGCCCTGCCATTTGGTGCCTGCACATCAGCCATCTGCAGGGGTCCAGTTGCTGTGTGCACCCCTGCTGGAACAGAAGACTCCCGACTGGTATTACATCGCTCCACAGCCCAGCCCCAGGACCCAGTTGCCCACCCACACCTGCCTCTGGGGTTGCCATGTCGGGCACTTCAACATCTGGCACCAGTGGCAACCCCAGGCCAGAGGGGCAGAGGGGCACCAGCTTCACTGTCACCGAAGTTGGTGTCCTGGTGGAGCATGTCCTGGGGCAGTATGATGCCCTCTTTGGATCGTCCCGCGCCAGCAAGGAAGGACGGCAGAGGATCTGGGCCGACTGTGTGGTTGCCATCAACGCGGAGGGGGTGGCAACCCGCGACGTCCTGAAGATCAAGAAGCGCTGGGAGGACTTGAGGTCCAGGACCCTTGTGAAGGCCCGGCGCCTCGTGGAGGGGGGCCGGGGCCGCATGAGTTCCATCCAGATGAGGGTCCTGGAACGCGTACGCCCAGCGCTCCACGCCCAGATCCTTGAGAGGGAGGCCCGTCTGGAGTTGAGCGGTAAGTGTCCATGCATTACTGTGTGAGACAGGGCATGTTGCGGTGTGCTGGTTCTATGATACTTGCCTGTATGTGTGCCATAGGCCATGTATGCATGTATGTGTGCAGGGACATCATGGTAATGCATGTGCGACCAGTGATGTGTGATGCACATGGTTGCATGTGTTGAAATGCCGCATGGGGAGCCCTATTCAGATTTTGAACATGAGAGCATGCCAGTCTCTGTACGTGGACATGGGTGGGGGTGAGGGATGGGTGCTGATGCCAGGTACATATATGGTAGCCATGTCTGTGTGCCTGACCTGCGTGTCTGTGACTTGTGCATGCCATGGATGCATGACACATGTGTGTGACAATGCAGAGATTCAGTAAAGCAGCCAAATTACCCTTGTAACCGCTGTGTTTGGTGTGTTTGGGGCCAGATGGATGTGACTGAGGTGAAGTGTGTGCATGTGATGGGCATGAGGCATGATGCATGTGAGTTACATATCATTGAATGTTTCAAGAGTCCATTGGACATGCATGGAAATGTCCATGGCATGCACCATGCCTGTTACTGTGTGTGTTTTGCCTGGACTGACCCATGTGTTGTGGAGGGACATGATGGAAGTGTACTTTGACAGTGGTGCTCATCTGCTATTGCTTCCTGTCTAGGGGACCATTGTACAGTGCCCTGATGCTTGTGTTCTTTGTCTCCCTCTACGCAGCGGCTAGTGAAGAAGAGGGCGGAGACGGCGCTGTGGAGCAAGGCGGCGGGGATGCCCCCACGGCTGCAGCGGAAGGGGTGGGTGAGCCCCCACAGGGGCCTGCTACGGTGGGAGACGGTGAGGAGCCATCCAGGTTGGTGGTTTGCACAGAGGAGGAGGAGGCCGCCACTGGGGCACACATGGGGCCTGGTGGGGGCATCCCTGCTGGTGCAAGTGGTGCAGTCCAGGGCCAGGGGCAGGAGGCAGCACAGGTCACTGTGGAGGGGCCTGTGCATGTCGCTGTTCCTGACCCTGTGAGTGCACCACCATGCACCAGCAGGGATGCCCCGTCCCAGGCCCGTCCGCAGGTAGAGGGGATGTCCATGTCACCTGACTCCCCTCCACCTGCGGACGTGGGACCCCTGGCCGTGCGGAGAAGGTCCTGATTGGGGTCGCGATGCGCACGGCTGTGATTCGTGATGCCGTGCGTGCTTCCCGGGAGGAGCACGCACGTCATCACGAAGTGCACCGTGCCGACGTGGCCCAATTGGGATCGGCCATGTTCGGGGGTTTCCTGCATGTGTTGGCCAATGTGGCGGCCCTCTCCTCCTCTGTGCAGGCTATCCACCAGTCGTTCTCCTTGCCGTCTTCCAGCCCAGATGCCACCAGGGCCCCCTGTGGACCTGCCCCGACCAATGCAGCCAGCTCGGTGGGGATCCCATCCCTGCCACAGTCGGGAGTCAGAGATCCAGCAGGGGTGGACACCAGAGCAACTGGACCCCAGCAGATGGAGGATGTGACGGCATCATCGGGCAGGGCACGTGCACGACGGCGTCGGTGGTTTCCATCAGCCTGGATGCCGTCGTGCTGGCACAGGCAGTTGCGTCGGAGGCAGCAGCAGGCTCAACGTGGGAGGCATCATGGCTCGGGGCCATCAACATCGGGGGTGCAGGCATCGGCCGGAGGGCAGGAGAACCCTGGAATGGGAGTGGCTTCCGTGTGGGAGAGGTTGTGCCAGCGGATAGGTGCGGAGCGGCAGCGGGCAGAGGAGGAACGGCTCACGATGGTCAGGGCGGAGGACTCCATGCGGAGGGCGCTGAGGCGGGCTGAGTGCCTCGAGGGTCTTCGCAGGGAGTTAGAGCTGGACACTGCGTTATCCCTGCGGGACCTCGGGGCCAGGGAACATGCCCGCCTCCAAGCCATTGACCAGGGGTTCGATGATGCCCTGGCCCATGACAACAACCAGTGAGCCGTCCGAATAGCCCGCTGCCTTTGTATATAGTTGTATAGTTAGGGTTAGGTTTCCTTTGTTTTTTTTAATTTTTTTTGGTTGCGATTGGACAATGCACCACTTTTTTGTATATAGTTCACTTTTTAGTTAGTAGTCAGTTAGGTTTTATTTGGTAGGGCTCATGGACCCAGGATGATCTTCTTAATTTCCTTATTTTAATAATTCTGAATTTTTTTCTTGGACATTCATCTTGTTTAGTTTGATTTGCTTTGTGTTTTTTCTTGTTTGCTGTTCAATACATGATATTTTTTTATTCTTCAATGTGTCGTATCATCTCATTGCTTTCAGGCATGTCATGTTGGGTGTTTTGTCATTCACTTGCAGCCATTGTGTGTGACAGACATGTGTTAAATTGCATTATTTACATTGGGGGTGTAACATGTAATTGCCTTTGATATGTGGGTGGGTGTGATAGTTGGTTGGGCCTTTTGGCAGGGGAGGATGGGCATTACGGACATGATTGGGGAATGTTGGGACCCAGGTGCAGGGGGGCATGGATTGGACATGGGTGGGGGCCTGCTGGCAGGTGCCCCACAGTGCTGGGGGGTGGGGGTGGTGGGAGACATGAGTGGGGGCCTGGTGGAGGGTGACCCTGCACTGCTGGGGGGTGGGGGTGGTGGGAGACATGAGTGGGGGCCTGGTGGAGGGTGACCCTGCACTGCTGGGGGGTGGGGGTGGTGGGAGACATGAGTGGGGGCCTGGTGGAGGGTGACCCTGCACTGCTGGGGGGTGGGGATGGTGGGAGACATGAGTGGGGGCCTGGTGGAGAGTGACCCTGCACTGATGGGGGGTGGGGGTGGTGGGTGACATGAGTGGGGGCCTGGTGGAGGGTGCCCCTGGTGGCTGGGGTGTGGGGGTGGTGGGAGACATGAGTTGGACATGGGTGGGGGCCTGCTGGCAGGTGCCCCACAGTGCTGGGGTGTGGGGGTGGTGGGAGACATGAGTGGGGGCCTGGTGGAGGGTGACCCTGCACTGCTGGGGGGTGGGGGTGGTGGGAGACATGAGTGGGGGCCTGGTGGAGGGTGACCCTGCACTGCTGGGGGGTGGGGGTGGTGGGTGACATGAGTGGGGGCCTGGTGGAGGGTGCCCCTGGTGGCTGGGGTGTGGGGGTGGTGGGAGACATGAGTTGGACATGGGTGGGGGCCTGCTGGCAGGTGCCCCACAGTGCTGGGGTGTGGGGGTGGTGGGAGACATGAGTGGGGGCCTGGTGGAGGGTGACCCTGCACTGCTGGGGGGTGGGGGTGGTGGGAGACATGAGTGGGGGCCTGGTGGAGGGTGACCCTGCACTGCTGGGGGGTGGGGGTGGTGGGTGACATGAGTGGGGGCCTGGTGGAGGGTGCCCCTGGTGGCTGGGGTGTGGGGGTGGTGGGAGACATGAGTTGGACATGGGTGGGGGCCTGCTGGCAGGTGCCCCACAGTGCTGGGGGGTGGGGGTGGTGGGAGACATGAGTGGGGGCCTGGTGGAGGGTGACCCTGCACTGCTGGGGGGTGGGGGTGGTGGGAGACATGAGTGGGGGCCTGGTGGAGGGTGACCCTGCACTGCTGGGGGGTGGGGGTGGTGGGTGACATGAGTGGGGGCCTGGTGGAGGGTGCCCCTGGTGGCTGGGGTGTGGGGGTGGTGGGAGACATGAGTTGGACATGGGTGGGGGCCTGCTGGCAGGTGCCCCACAGTGCTGGGGGGTGGGGGTGGTGGGAGACATGAGTGGGGGCCTGGTGGAGGGTGACCCTGCACTGCTGGGGGGTGGGGGTGGTGGGAGACATGAGTGGGGGCCTGGTGGAGGGTGACCCTGCACTGCTGGGGGGTGGGGGTGGTGGGTGACATGAGTGGGGGCCTTGTGGAGGATGCCCCTGGTGGCTGGGGTGTGGGGGTGGTGGGAGACATGAGTTGGACATGGGTGGGGGCCTGCTGGCAGGTGCCCCACAGTGCTGGGGGGTGGGGGTGGTGGGAGACATGAGTGGGGGCCTGGTGGAGGGTGACCCTGCACTGCTGGGGGGTGGGGGTGGTGGGAGACATGAGTTGGACATGGGTGGGGGCCTGCTGGCAGGTGCCCCTGGTGGCTGGGGTGTGGGGGTGGTGGGAGACATGAGTTGGACATGGGTGGGGGCCTGCTGGCAGGTGCCCCTGGTGGCTGGGGGGTGGGGGTGGTGGGAGACATGAGTTGGACATGGGTGGGGGCCTGCTGGCAGGTGCCCCACAGTGCTGGGGGGTGGGGGTGCAAGGGGACATGAGTTGGACATGGGTGGGGGCCTGCTGGCAGGTGCCCCACAGTGCTGGGGGGTGGGGGTGCAAGGGGACATGAGTTGGTGTTCATTAGTTCAAGGAGACATGTGCCTTTGCTGGGGGGCATGCCCATGGTGGGTGGGCTGCCTGCGGGACATGACCAGGGATGCAGGGTAGTCCCCTGTGGTGTGGGCTGCCTGCAGGGGCCGTGGAGGGTGTACAGGGTACACCTGGGAGGACCCACACTGTGAAATCACATGTGGAACTTCCCGCGCACCCCTGAAATACACGCGCCCAGGCTGTTCGCGTGTGGAACTTCCCGCGCACCCCTGCAATACACGCGCCCAGGCTGTTCGCGTGTGGAACTTCCCGCGCACCCCTGAAATACACGCGCCCAGGCTGTTCGCGTGTGGAACTTCCCCCGCACCCCTGAAATACACGCGCCCAGGCTGTTCGCGTGTGGAACTTCCCCCGCACCCCTGCAATACACGCGCCCAGGCTGTTCGCGTGTGGAACTTCCCCCGCACCCCTGCAATACACGCGCCCAGGCTGTTCGCGTGTGGAACTTCCCCCGCACCCCTGAAATACACGCGCCCAGGCTGTTCGCGTGTGGAACTTCCCGCGCACCCCTGCAATACACGCGCCCAGGCTGTTCGCGTGTGGAACTTCCCCCGCACCCCTGAAATACACGCGCCCAGGCTGTTCGCGTGTGGAACTTCCCGCGCACCCCTGAAATACACGCGCCCAGGCTGTTCGCGTGTGGAACTTCCCGCGCACCCCTGAAATACACGCGCCCAGGCTGTTCGCGTGTGGAACTTCCCGCGCACCCCTGAAATACACGCGCCCAGGCTGTTCGCGTGTGGAACTTCCCGCGCACCCCTGAAATACACGCGCCCAGGCTGTTCGCGTGTGGAACTTCCCGCGCACCCCTGAAATACACGCGCCCAGGCTGTTCGCGTGTGGAACTTCCCGCGCACCCCTGAAATACACGCGCCCAGGCTGTTCGCGTGTGGAACTTCCCGCGCACCCCTGAAATACACGCGCCCAGTCTGTTCGCGTGTGGAACTTCCCCCGCACCCCTGAAATACACGCGCCCAGGCTGTTCGCGTGTGGAACTTCCCCCGCACCCCTGAAATACACGCGCCCAGGCTGTTCGCGTGTGGAACTTCCCGCGCACCCCTGAAATACACGCGCCCAGGCTGTTCGCGTGTGGAACTTCCCGCGCACCCCTGAAATACACGCGCCCAGTCTGTTCGCGTGTGGAACTTCCCGCGCACCCCTGAATACGTGTTGTAGGCGAGCGTGTGGGCGTTCCGCGCACTTGTGCCCTGTACTTCCCCCGTGACGCCCACGTTTTGGCAAGTTGTTCCCCATTCCGAGTGTTACGCCCGTGTTCCGCCTACTTTTGTTGCGTGCGCCGCGCTATGTGCGATTTTCGCTGTGGCCTGTGCGATTTTCGCAGTGACCTGGCGCACGCTGTTAGATGGCCTGTGCGCCAACGTGCGCCGCGCACTTTTTATCGCACATCCGCTGGTTTTCTCGCGCACGGCCTTCCATGAATCGACGTGCGCTGATTTTCGCAATTGCACTGCGATTTTCGCTATTCCACTGCGATTCGCACGTTTTTGCCCACTTGCGCCGCGCTAATTATTCCATGAATCGGCCTCCATATCTCTGACAAAAATCAAAATCCACCTACAAATGGTGAATGGGTAAAAATTCCCCCAGCCAGCAAAATTGGAAACAAACTTTCCCAATTTAATTTTGCCGACTTTCATTTGGCCCACCCCTATCGTTGAGTCACCATGCTTTGGCCCTTTTTTCTTCCATCTTTATTTTTACCCATTCCCCAGTTGTCTTGGCATAGATCAATTTTATCTGCGTCCATGGAGGCCTGGGTCATAACTCGCTGACTTTTCTCGGGGAGCAGCTTTTTCAACCCTTTCAACTGTCCAAGTCTCATGCAGTAGAGCTGCTCAAGACACCGGTTACTGCTTTTTCTGTCATCCTTCTTTCACTTTACACCTTTGCTCATCTATTCCGTTTGCCTTCTAGACTCAGAAATGTGTAGGCTGGATGCCACACCTCCATAATTTCCAACCCATAAAAGCCCTCCACTATGAGACCTGATGGACTCATGCAGCCAGAGAGAGAATGTGGCATTGCCTACTAAATAATCACATTTGCAATTCCGTTTTTAACAGAAGTTTACTATTAGTTCTTTTTGCTGTCGAACTGTCGGGGTGTCTGTTATTTGCATCAGCAGTGAAGTAGATGCAATGGGTCTTTCTCCCTTTTTGACAATGTTTGGCACAGTTGTGTCTGGAAACATTCACTCCTGGTTCCAGGATGCAGTGCCTTTCCCTTTTGTTCTCACAATGTCCAATAAGCACTGCAGTGTGCTTGAGGGTCTTCCCTCCAGGTCACAGGTTGCAGCACACTTTCTCTTTTCTCTTTACAATCTTTATTGAAGTGCGATAAATGCTTGGGAACCGTCGTTTCAGGTATGGGTTGCAGTGTAATTTTTCTCATCTCCTCACAATGATCAAAAGTGTAACGCTCACCTGGTTCCCTCGGAGGCACAGGCCTTGATCTGGTGGGGATACCGTCTTCAGTGTTAGGCGCAGGGTTTGTTTTGCTCCCGGACAGGGACACCTTCTCACCGAAAGTTTAAGCTGAAGAGTGAGGTGTCTGCAAGGGTAAACCAAGGTATTAGTGACTGGAAGGTTGGGAATGTTCCTAGCCCCTCTCGCCCTTTCTTTCCCCGTGGAACTGGGTTGATAATTGCGCTTACCTTAGATAGGTAAATGCCAGGCTCTCCATCCTGCGTCTTGTGCAGGGGCGCTGGGTCCAGTTGCTTCACTGGATGCGAGCTCTGCCTCTTGATAGCAGAGGGTTAGCTGAGAGCGAAGACGCCGTTAGTGCACAAGCGTGCCTTGTAAGTATTTAAGTTCCTTTTAGATTGTTCTCTTCTCTTTCAAAAGTCTTAAGTCTTTAAAGTCTATGTCTTTTCCTTTTCAGATGCTGTGGCGGTGAAGATTATCCTTCTAATGGCACGTAAGTAGAAAGACTGCACTAGCGCTGTAGAATGCACCGTAATGTCTCTTTTGTCTTTGCAGGTGCCGAGGTGCAGCGCGAACAGATTGGAAGCGAACGTAACACAGGTAAGCAGTCTTGTAACTAAGCGTTACTAACCGATGTATCTTGTCTTGCAGGTGCCGGAATGCAGCGCGAGCTGAGTTGGAACGGGCGTAACACAGGTAAGCAGACTTTGTAGTTAAATATTACTGACCGATGTTCTTTCTCTTTGCAGATGTCGGATGCCGGAAGAGAAAGGCTGAAAAAGGCGCCTTGGATGCTGCCGTTGGATTAGGTAAGTAGATGCGCTGCCTTTGCTTTAGCCTAACCTGTGCCTTTGTTTTGCAGGAGCTGCTGAAGACTGAAGGTTGGATCCCAGCACGTGATTTCGTGTTCACGGGATCTGGAGCTGGAGGTTTCCTGGAGCTGACACGGTGAGCGTCCTGCTGCAGATGCAGAATAACGCGAAGCACGTGAAACCAATCGGGTGTGGTTTAAATAGCCTTCTGTAGTGCTTAGGTGTCTTCTTCCACGGCCTCACCCAGGTAAGAAAAAGAGTTCCAGATTTCTAGAAGAGTTCCTGTGTTCTGCTTCCAGGGAGTGGCTCCTGCTCCACCCAGACAGAAAAAGTAGTCCCAGGCAGAGAAGGATCAGGAGACCAGCTAGCTGGTAAGTAAGCAGCATGGTCTGCTACAGGTAGGTCCACCAAGCACTCTTATTTAATATGAGCCCGGCGCTTCCTGTGCCGGGACCAGTCACCTTCATGAGCCTGGCGCCACTGGCGCCAGGACAAGGTCCAAAAGGTCCCAATAGGGACTGGCTGGTTCCTGGGATCAGAGTTATGGGCCTGCTTCCAAGGTCGTGGGGCAAGTCCTGACCCCTTGGAAGCAGGGATCATGACAAAAAGTTGTTGATGTGTGCTTCAGAACCTTCGGTCCAGGTTTGGTAAGCAGCGCAATTTCAATTCTGTCCTCACAATTTGCAATAGTTTCTGGCGTATGCTTGGTAACCTTGACTTTAGGTCTATGATACAGCACAATTTAAATGTTTTTTCCTCTCCAAATGCACAATAGGTTCTGGGGCCCAGTTGGGAATCTTCCCTTTAGATTCCAGGATGCAGTATGATTTCTCCTTCCCCTCACGAGGCTCAATGGTTTGCTGGAAGGTGCTTGGGAGCCTACACTCCAGGTTATGGGATGCAGCATAGTTTTCTCTCTCTCTTTCGTGCTCTCTGTCACACCAGGCGTATTGGTTAGGCGGGGCACTTGTGTGGCATCACATAAAAAACCAGGACGCAGCGTGTTTTCCCTGTCTTTCCCACACAGGCCTGACTCTACGGCCTGGACACATCCCTGCGGCCTGTTATCCTACGGCCATGACTCATACCTCTCTTCCCACAGCCAACTTTCTCCTTCCTCCACATCCTGCTGATGACTATTCACCCTTCTCCTCACAGTGACAACCTTGTGTCTCCCACATGGTTCCGCTCCTGGGTAACTGCTCGGGCTTATTTTACTCAAACACACTGTCAATGCACAGCCTTACTCTGTCCGCCAATACATTGGCCATATCTCTCCTTCCTGTCTCTGGTCTCTCCCTGAGTACTGTTGCTCAGCATCTTTCTTCTATGCCAGTAGGATCTCTTTTCCTCTATGCATATATTGCTGATCAGCCTCCCTCTTCTGATCTCACTGTCAAACGCATAGCGATCATGAACAAACCTTTTCCACTCTATCAGGTACTCTCTCTTCTGATCTTCCAGAACCTTTGATCGATCCTGTGGAGCCGTGGATCCACTCACACGACGATGAACATGGCCAATGTGTGAAAGCGTCTGAGATACAGGCTGTGTGTAACAAGGAGACTTCACCAATGAGTGATGGTAAAAATCCCCAAAGGACTAGGACAGACTCTGATGGATATTGGTGTAGAATTATGGCATGGGTTAAATGGTCCATAAAGTTACATAATACAAGGGGAGTGAGTTAGTGAGTGACTAAGTGACCAAGGAGGTATGAACATTTAAAAAGCACCTCAATTAACAAAAGTTTATCCAGTTACTGGTTAGTGACCCTAGGTTGTTCCAATTCTCTCTCCTACCTCCCAATAAGAATTTTAGCTGAAGAATATTTACCGCTTCCATGTGTTAAAATCACGGAAACAATTGCTGTTTACACAAAGATTTGCGGCAAAAAGGCTGTGGTTTTGCCGCCACAATCCATGTAATGGATGCGGGTAACACCCCCGCTCCATTTAAATGGTATAATGGGGTACACCTTTACCGGGTCAAACCACTGCATTTTTCTGCATTTTTTTGTACAGATGCCTTTTCTGCCGCGATTTTATTACTGCATACCTATTTACCTGGTAATAAAATAGGGAATTTATTTTTATTTTAACTTTTGGGATTTATGCATTTAAGTGTTCAATGGCAATATTGTGAAAATTATATTTTATGTACTTTTATAATTTTATTGTTAAATATATAGGGCCTGATCTCAAGTTGGGTGGCACCCCGGCGGTAATTCTGCTGGGATATCGGCCAACATTAATTGCGTTAGCGCCACCTGGTCCGGCACAATTAGCGCCGGATCACAGGTTGGGCGATAACAAGAAATCCCCATTCCCCATTGGACCCAATTGGGCATTTTCGGCGCAATTACTGTGTGCTAATACTGCCGGCGGTAATTGCGCCAAAAACAGGGCGCTAAATGGGATTTCAACTCCAGCAAAATGTTGGTGGTAACACAGCCCATTTAGCACCCAACTCATGATCAGGCCAGCACTTAAATGCAGCAGAATTAGCGTTACCACTGCATTTGAGGGCTACCGCCCAACTCGTGATCAGGCCCATAGTGTTAAAAGGTTAATTTAACCAAAAAACACTAAGAAAAAAAAGGGAAGCTGGCAGGCAAACAACAGCTCCCCCTCCAAAGGCCCCACTCCTAAGGTTCCGGTCTGTGCCTGTCCAGGCCTGGTTGGGCTTGTGGGCTCACCTATTGCTACCATAATCATAATGCTGCATCCTTCGTTGCACCTCATGCTGCTTCATGAACATGGTGCTCATCTCCCCAGGCCCCCCTTGCAAGGCACACGTGAGTGATTGGCTGAACTTCCAATCGCCTCCTCCAACTCCAGCTACCTCCTTGCTCCACAACTGTGTGTTTCCTATTTCTGGATTCTCAGTCTAGTACTCCTCCCTTCGTCACGGCACTCTGTGTTTCTGCATTTGGTAATTCTTTTTTACGGCTCATCCTTGTGTGCAAGGCATTGTGTCTTTGCTTTACTTATTGTGCTCTGCATGGCATTATATTGTGTTTTAAAACAAATCGAATCTAGGTGGGCTTGCATTCGCTCTTCCATCTTGTGTGTATTGCATTGTACCTTGCTTGACATCTTGCATCCTTGTTGTACTCCGCATTGTATTGCACCTCACCATTTGCTGTGCACTGTAGTGTGTGCCCCTTAACTACTAGGCCGCCTGTAAGGCCTCAGAAATGTGCAGTGCAGTGCTACCCCTCCCCACCTTTTTGTTTTGTTTTCATTCTCTCATCTATTCTCTGCCACTGAGATGGTACTCACCATCTCTCCAATCTTTTCAAACTGCTACACTATCACCTATCCTTCCTCTCTCACAAAATCTGGACAGAAAAAGCACAAAAAAGCATCCTCAGTGGAAATCCTGGCCTCCCCATTGTAGATACTCATGTCAGTGCATCCTCCAGAGAGATCTTCGTGGATATCCTCTTCTCCATCCTCACTTCAGACCTATGACTTCTCGTCTCATTTCGACTCTCCCCTTTCACATCCTCTCCCATTAATGGTGGCACAAAGTGGGAAGTCCTCTTGGCAGGCTTCTTCTCCTCACGCTGCATCATTAATATCTATCACACTGGCACTATTCTTGTTCAGGGTCCTCAGCCCAACCTCCTTTGCTTTGACCAGATTCTTCCATCCCTCATTAACCTTCCTCCTTCTCGTGCCTCCCTACTTCCCATTCTGCCCCCCCCCCGATGGAGGTACCATACCCCTGTAATGAACCTCAGAAAACCTTCAAAGGCAGTGAGCGTCTCCACCTGGCAACTCTTACCGCCCACTTAGGCAACACAAACTCTTCTGACATCTGCCTCGTTCTTGAAGACATGGACCTTGACATCCTCTCAAACACTGAGACATGGTTCAATACCAGCTCAGTCACTGCTTTCGACTCCCTCCTCCATGACGGCTTTAAGATTATCTCCAAGCCACAACCTCACCGTACTGGCGGTGGGGTTGCCTTAATCTTCCTGCAGTGGGTTCCCTCCTCCATCTTACCACTCATCTCTACTCTTCCTTTGAGAGCCTGGTATGCACATTGGTTATCTCTCCCTCCTCCACCCTTACCATTGCTACCATTTACCAGCCTCCTGGTACCACCTCCCTGTTCCTCTCTGAATAGGCTGATTTCTGCTCCGTCTTACTATCTACCTCCTCCAACCTGCTGCTCCTGGGTGACTTTAACATCAAATTGGACTCCCCTGCCACAGCATCTACTCTTTTCATTGACCTCTGCACCCCTCTATCCCTCTCCATTCTCCCTTCTGGTCCAACCCACTCTGTTGGACACACTCTGGACAGCCTAATCTACTCCAACCTCCCTCTCTCTCTCATCTCCTCTGGTCACTCCTCTGTCTTGGTCAAACCACTCCCTTCTCTCCTCCCATATGGGTCCATATGGGGTGTGACCCCACCTCCAAAAGCCCTGCCAACCTCCTTCACAAACATCCGCCCGATGAAACAAGAGTCAGCTGCTGCCTTCACCTCCACCTTTATCTCCCCTTGCCCTCCCAACTCAGACTCTACCATCGACACTGCTCTAAGCAACTTCCACCTGTCCATCACCAATACCCTTGACCTTCTTGCCCCAGGCATGAGGATCCACTTGAAACCCACCTCTAAGCGCAACACCTGGTACAACTCTGAACATGCAGCCCTGAAACGAATGTGTAGAGCTGCGGAACGGAAGGGGCAAACCTTAGGCGCAACCTCTGTAAAACTGGCTTGCTGCCTGTTCCAAAGGCAGTACAGACTCTCTATCCGTTCCAAGAAAAGGGCCCACATTCAGGCACGGGTATCTGGTGCATCCAGCAACACGGCTGAACTGTTCAAAATCTGCAGGGAACTAGCCAACCCTTCTGCAGTATCCTCCTCTCCTACTCCCTCTCGGGCCCTCTGCAATGCACTCACTTCACTACCAAAACCCAGGACATCCTGAACAGCCTTGTTACACTCTCGCAACCCATCCCTCGCCCCCTTGCCTTCCCTGGCCACTCACTCTCCTCCTTTCTCCTTCTCCCTTGTCTCACCTGATGAAGTCACCAGAGTTGTCCGCTCCATGAAGGTCTTGTCCAAACAGGTTCCCCCTTTCTCCGCCAGAACCATTTCCTCATCTCCCTCAAGCACTCCCTTGTGCGCCCCCTTAAAAAACATTCAGCAGGCCCTACCTGTCCAGCCAACTACTGCCCTATCTCCATCACCAACTACTGTAGAAGCTATCCCTGTCCCAACTCAATTCCCACACTGAGCTAGTTGGTGGTCTCTAGGGCCATCAATCTGGATTCCGAGCATCCAGAGGCATGGAAACGGCTCTTCTGAATGCCTGTGAAGGACTGCTTGCATCCCCGGATTCTAACTCCCCAGCTGTCCTCATCCTTCTGGATCTCTCTTCTGCATTTGACACGGTCAACCACTCAATCCTCATACAAAGGCTCCATGACACCCTTGGTATCTCTGAGTGGGTACTAGACTGGCTGACCTCTTTGCTTACTGATCACTCCTCTGAAGTCTTCCTGGGCACCTTTTCCTCTCTTACTTTCTTCTCCGCCTGTGGCGTCCCCCAGGGCTCTATCCTCTCGCCTTGACTCCTTGGTATATCTACCTCACTCAGCTTGCATTCCTCATCTCCTTCTCCCTCAACTTCCAGTGTTATGCTGACGACACAAAAATCTTCTTCAAATTTCCTGCTGACCCTCTTGCACCTTCCATCATCCCTGGCTGCCTTTATACCATCCAGGCACTGGTGCACTTCTAATGATCTCTGCCTCAATGCCAGCATAACAGAGATCCTTCCCATTGGGACCCCTGTCCCCGACTTCTTCCCTTCACAGTGGCCTTTCTCCATGGGCTCTCCCCCAGATCCCTCTTCTGAAGCCAGAAACCTTAAAGTTATCTTCGACTCCTCTCTTACCTTCCTCCCTCACACCCAGGACATTGCCAAGTTGTCCCACTTTCAGCTCTTCCTTCTCAAAGGAATGTTACCTTTTCTCACCTTCCCCCAGAAGCTCAATGTTACCCAGGCCCTGGTTCTGTCCAGGCTTGACTATTGCAATAGCCTCCTCCTGAATCTACCTGAATCTACCTTCCTCCACTCTGCGACCTCTCCAGCTAATCCAAAATAGAGCAGCAAGACTTATCCTTGGTCTCAGGCCCAGGGACCGCATCTCTCCTGCCCTAAAAAGTCTTCACTGGCTCCGGTTGCTTCACGGATTAAATTCACGGATTAAATTCAAATCCGTCTGTATCATCCACAAGGCTGTCTGGGGCCAGGGACAACACTATCTGAAACTCTCTTACTAAATATTCCCCCTCTAGACCCTTACGCTCCTCCGGCACCAACTCTTTGTGTGTAAAGCGTTTCACTAAACAGAGGGCAGGTGGTCAATCACTTTCCTCTGCTGCCTCCCTTCTTTGGAACAGTCTCCCCCTCCGTCTTTAGCAGGACTTTCTTAAATTCCGGAAGCTCCTCAAGACTTTCCTCTTTACCATCTCCTCCCCCCCTCCACCTCCCCCATTCACCTTTGCTAAATTCACAGTTGCTTGTTTGGTGTGCAGGGCCCTTATGCCTCCTCATAGTCCTGACATCCCACACCAAATCGCCCCCATCACTCTGCTGGAAAGACGCATATTGGCATATATGCACATTTTAAATTTTGAGTGTTATTTTGCCACTGCAACCTCAAAGGACAGCCATGGAATGGTACCAATGGCTGGTTCTATGATGTCTAGGTCAAGGAATGCATGAATGCCTTCCTCAATGTATTTGCACATGTGGAAATGTATTCACCTATAGTGCTGGGCCTTGGGTCTGATTGTTTCATCTATGTGGAGGGAGATCTATCCATTTTTGAAGTTCATTAAGCCCCGACACGGCAACAGAATGAACTATCCTACAACCCTATTATGATTTTTGTGAAGCTTATATTGACGATATCATCATTTATAGCAAGATTTGGGAGGATCATCTCTTCCATCTTTATACAATCATGAAAGTCCTCAGAAACGCTGGTCTAACTGCTAATCCAGCTAAGTGCAGATTGGCCCAATCAGCCGTAAAATAGCTTGGCTTCTTCAAAGGGAACGGAAATGTACAACCACAACATGAGAAGGTAAAAGCTGTCTTAGTTACACCAACTCCCAACACCAAAAGAGATCTTAGAGCTTTTCCTGGGTGAATAGGATACTACCAAAGGTTTATCTGTAACTTTTCGGATAAAACAGCCTGGCTGACAAATAAACTTAAGAATACTGAACCCCAGAAACTTCATTGGAATTACGAGGATGAGATATGTTATAACACCTTCAAGCAGACGCTGTGTCAGACCCCAATCCTAAATGTTGACAGATGAGCCGTCCTGTCCTGGGTTTGCAAAGGATTGGAACATGCCATATTATTCACCAGTCGCAAGCTGCTCCCACATGAAAGAATGTACTCTGGGTTGGAGCTGAAGGCCGTGGCCATCAAGTGGGCCATTAGACATCTTAGGTATTACCTATTGGTACGAAAGTTCACACTCGTTACAAACCACTCACCCCTAGTTTGAATAAGCCTAAGCAAAGACTCCAACCCTAGGGTTAGGCAATGGGTTCTAGACCTACAACCCTATTGTTTCACTGTGGAACATCGAAAAAGGAAAAGACCAGGGAAATGTAGATTTCTTCCCCGGTTCCCCTGTGAAACAAATGTGGCTACATCGCATGGAGGAAGCATATGTGAGAAACCTGAAGGTGTCTCACTTACTAGTCCCAGAGGATCTGTCATCCAGGTGGCCAGGACACGGCCATCGCTATTGGATCCAGTTCCTGTGGGTGGACCAGTGCGGGAAGATCACCTGGGCTCCTTGTGGAGTGCGAGTCGGACACTGACGGGCGAGACACGGTATCCCGCTTCTTTAAACACCTTTTCCCCAAGCCTACCAGTAGGACATTCCAAAACACTGCATCCCACCACCACTCCCCACCCCCTCCCCTTTTCCAACAGAAACACTTTCGAAGACAACGGACTAACACCAGAGCCATTTACCTGACATGTCCCAATACAAGGGTCTGGCAAAGTCAGGCAATTGACCAGAATCACACACAACTGACGGGCCTTTCCCTTCCCCACAGGGATAAAAGATGGAGGACAAGAGCACAAGACGAGTAAGACAGACCGCTCGACGGGAGAGCTAACTCAGCACGGCAGTTCAAGAGGAGGAGAAAGACAGCGCAGACTGAGAGGGTGACAATTAGAGAAGCGACCTTGCCCTTTCAGAACAAGGCCTGGTGTACATGTCTGCCTCCAGCACTTGATACCGGCCGTTAACACTGATAAGAAATCCAGCGCTAGGTCTGACATAATAGGCCAGATAAGGAAATTTACCGCCTACCCTGACCAGGGACGCCCGGGGAGGGGGGGGGCGGGGGAAGAAAACCAGAGCAATGGAAAAATACGCAAAATCTACACCAAGGCCTGAACAGGGGCAGTCAACACTGAGTCAGGGAGACACCTTCATGCCAACCACTGCTACAACCCCCGACCTTACCAGCATGATGGAGGCTATGGCCAAAAACCTTGCAGCCATACATGAAAGACTGCATGATATAAATGCAAATTTGGCCTCCCTTAGATCTCAGTTGGCCCGCGAGGCCGCCAGAATCACAGAGGCCGAGACCAGGATCAGAGCTAACGAAGTCGGACTACATGCACTCCAAGACACTGTGGCTACCCTTACCCGAGATATGAAATTCGTTAAGAGCAAGTGTGACAATCTCGAATCCTGCTCACGTAGAAATAACATACGAATAGTCGGAGTGCCTGAGGACGCACTTACAGGGAAAATGGAGCCGTCACTGAGAACTTGGTCAAAGACCTCTTGGGGAACCCTGATCTCTCCCCCTTCTTTGCCGTTGAATGCGCCCATCGCGCACTGGCCCCGCCCCAAGCCGGGGATTTCCCAAGGCCCATCATTGCAAAGATTCTTAGCTTGCGGGATCACCTTCTTCGGCTCGCCAGGAAAAAAAAAGAATGGAGACTGCGCTCCCAGACATCTGAATTTTCCCCCACTTTCCCACAAGAGTACAGCAGGAATGGGGCCAATTCCTGGGGGTGAAAAGGATGCTTACGGAACAGAATATCCAATATGCAATGCTGTTCCCAGCATATTCAAACTCACCTTCAAGGGCAAACTGTACTTCTTCACTGTTCCGAGCGAGGCTGTAAAATGTATTGAAAGGCAAATACCACTGAACAATCCTATCGATGACCAAGTAGAGGACAACCATGCTGAATGAGGATACCTAGCTCACACTGCTCCGTCTGAGTGTCAATTCTCCTTACTAACATGAGCAGATAGTAGCACACAAACACTTCAGCTGCCTCTCCCATGCTGCAAAGATGGGTGTACTGCCCCAGATCAGATGTCGGTGGCTGTGCGGCAATGGCGTACCCCCTTGAAGTTGCAATGTTTGTTCCAAGGGTTCGGATGTTCTCAGGTATCTGTTGGACCTTCCGAAGTGATGTGCCAAGCTGGGGTTGGCCATCAGAGGGAAGAACTGGGGGGTGGGATGCATACACTAGTTGGTTGGGGAGGGCAGTGAGGGAGGGGGGTGTTCAGGTTGCAGAGTGTAACAATAAAACTGGCGGGAGTTTTGCGACAAAACACATGTTTGAAATAGAATGTATGAGTGCAACAGATGCGCTATCTGTTGAGCAAGGGCAGAAATTCTGGGTTGTTCCCTGAAGTATGAGATGGCATCTAAGTTAATGTCATGGAATGTTAGAGGGGTGGGCAATTGACCTAAAGCATGCAGAATCATTGCATACGTGCAGAGACATGGGGTGAAGGTACTCCTACTACAGGAGACGCACGCTACGAGACACACAGCGGCTGGCATAGCGCCGTCCTGGGGATCTAACCGTTTCTACACAACCTTCTCTTCACATGCAGGGGGGTACTGACGCTGATTCATAAATAGAGTAGGTTCTCATTAAAAAAGAGCTACATAGACCCCGCAGGCAGGTATGTTATCCTTCATTGTATAATTGCTGGTGGGGATGGGGGGGGGAGTACCTATTGGTAAACACGTACTTCCCTAACGTTGATACTCCTGAGTTCTTTGATAATGTGGTTTCCATCTTGATGGGATACATAGGGATCCAGATCATCTGGGGGGGAGACATGAACCTGATACTTGATGTTCACCGGGACAGAGTGGGGTCGGCACCTAGATCTCTATCACGGGCGGCCCGTAGTTTAACCTCACAAATGGCATTGCTGGGCCTACGGGATGCCTGGTGAGTGCTGCATGCTCACGAAAGACAATACTTCTATTACTCGTCGGTACACGACAGTTCATCTCGTATTGACATGTTCCTCACATCTGGTACCCTGCTAGGTAAGGGCGAGAACACTGAAATACTCGCCCGCACGCTATCAGACCACTCCCCAGTGACGCTGTCCATAGGGCTGGGAACATCACCACCCACTCACTCTGCCTGGTGCTTTAAATCAGAGGCATTTTTAGATATCGTATTTAAGGCGGAGATCCAATCTGATATCGAGACTTTCTTTGACTGTAATACTCAACATGACACGTCTGTGGGGATAAGATGGGAAGCATTCAAGGCATATATAAGGGGCATGTCCATCTCCAGGGAAGCAGGCATATTAAAAGTAATTAGGAACGATCTTCGGTGCTCAGAAGCCAAACTCAAGGGCCTGGAGCAGGAATGTATAACTGCGGCGAGCCCAGATAAACTAGCACAGATACGAGCCGAATTAGAGGTCTTTGAATCGCATGCCATTAGGGAAATACGCTATTTCTCACGCCTACAAGCAGCAAGGAAGTATGGGGAGGGTGAAAGACCAGGTAGGACACTGGCTAAACTCACCAGAATGGAGGGAGGTCAAACCCAAGTGGAATGCATTACTGACAAACAGGGTATCCTGCAGTGGGCAGATCAACATATTCTTGATACCGTCTCCAAATTTTACAGTACCCGATGCACATCGGGTCAGCCACACAATGTTCATGCTATTTGTACCTTACTCGACCAAATCCCCATAACCTCCATTAGCCCTCAAACGAGAGATACCCTTGAAAGCCTGATCACCTTGGATGAAATAGTGGAAGCTATAACTGAGCTTCCGAAAGGTAATGCCCCCGGGCCGGATAGTCTCACTACAGAGTTCTACCAGGAACACGTGGCACTCCATGCCCTGTGACTACTAGAGGTCTGGACTGAATCACTGTGCGAATCCATTCTCCCCCCCCTACATGCGTGAAGCAATCATCATTATCCTCCTGAAGCCTGGTAAACTAGGTACTAAGTGTGGATCATATAGGCCCTTAACGCTTATTTATATAGATACCAAAATCTTTGGAAAAACTCTTGCGAAGAGGTTTTTGCCATTCATGCCTCACCTGATACATGATGATCAAGGAGGGTTTGTTCCGGGAAGGTCAACGTCCCTAAGCATAAGAAGACTTTTTAATGTACTCTCCAGGATCGATCAGAAGGCAGTGGCAGTAGCTGTTACACTAGATGCCCAGAAGGCTTTCGACATGGTCTCATGGCAATATATGTGGGAGTTCTTGGAACAGATGGGTATTGGGCCAGAAGTTATAGGATACATCAAACTACTATACACATGGCCTACATCAAGTGTACTGATCAATTCCCAGAAGTCTGCCCCCTTCACACTGAGCAGAGGCACCCACCAGGGCTGCCTGTTCTGCCCCATCCTTTTTGTACTAGTCATAGAACCAATGGCTGATCACATCAGAGCAAGTCATGCCCAAAAGGGAATACGTCTGCCCCCTTCACACTGAGCAGAGGCACCCACCAGGGCTGCCCATTCTTCCCCATCCTTTTTGTACTAGTCATAGACCCAATGGCTGATCACATCAGAGCACGTCATGCCCAAAAGGGAATACGGCTGCAAGAGCAACCTGAGATAATATCCTTATATGCAGACGATGTCCTTCTAGACCCGTCCACAAACCTAGATCCAATATTGAGGAATGTGATACGAATAGGTACCTTCTCGGGATTCACTACCAATTATAGTAAATCTGAACTTTTCCCACTCACCGAGGCAACTCAGCGTCCAACAAGTGGGTACCCTCTCTGTTGGTCACCAGATGGTATAAGGTACCTGGGGGTACAGGTGTCCAGGACGAGATCGGCGTTGCTGGCTGATACTACATTGCAGCAGAAAAATATATCGAAACCAAAATTGCAAGATGGCGCTCCCTCGCAATCTCTATGGCGGGCAGATTGTCACTTGTGAAAATGATCCTAGTCCCAAAACTTCTTGATATCTTCGCAAATGTCTCTATCTGGCCCGGAAAGCAATACTTGACAGGCTACATGGCATCTGCGCACAATTCCTGTGGCACGCAGGGGTGGTATTCAAAAAGGGGGCACATATGGCACTACCCTACGAGAGAGGTGGCTTCACTGCCCCAATCTAACAACTATTTTGGGTAGCCGCCCAGGCCCAATATGCCTTGTACTGGTATGTGGACTCAGGAGGTCTGCCACATGTCAAGTTAGAAAAGTTAGCAACAAGTGAAATGCATCCTAGAATGCTAATTCTACATCAGATTTACAGAGGTGACTCTCCACTAGACCTCACGGCTGCCACGCTGCTGGCATGGGGACGAGTGCAGCAATCACGGACCGAATCGCGCCCATACTATAAGTGGCTACCGATTTGGAGATTCCCTGGAATGGAACCCACACACGACACAGCGCTGGCACAGCATGGGCTAGGACTGGGATATAGGGCCCTTAACGACTTATTCCCTGAAGGGAGGTTCATTACACCACAGACATGGCGGGCAGGGCACACAGGGTCAGCACTAGAAATGCTACAATACTATAGGCTCTGCGCCTCCTTCCGCGCCATGTGGACTTGCTGGCCGGATGAACCCCGGGATGCACCGTAAATACACTATATCGCCAATCCCAGTGGTCTCCTCCTTATATAAATTACTACTAGAGAAAATCCCAGACCAACCATCCAAAGTGCGCAATACATGGGCAAGAGAACTTGACCTTGAAATCTTGGACATCATGTGGAAAGATATGAGTTCTCACACACGCAAGGTCTCCCTTAATTTCTGGTTCCGTGGCATACAATACAAACTCCTGAATAGGTTATTCTACACTCCTCATAGGCTCAACAGATTCAACCAACACTTGACTCACACTTGCCTGAGGTGCCAAGACTAAGAGGCCGACAATATACATATGTTTTGGGTGTGTACCAAACTCCAAACCCTTTGGAGAGAGATCCTGCAGGCACTTTCCGAGATAACGGGCACTACCATAGGATTGGACCCACTCGGGTCATGTTTGGGATATGGGGCATTTCCATGAACAAGAAAATGCTAGCCTTTCTGAATGTCAGTTGTGTTGTGGCCAAAAAATGTATTCTTCAACACTGGAAACTACCCTGCCCTTCTACTTTTGTAATGTGGTTGAATGCCCTTTCCTGGACTCAAACATGTGAGGAGGAATATCTAAACTTGCTACCTTCACAATCTCACCCAAAAATTATATGGACTTAATTCCGCACCTTCCTGTCCAACAGATCTGAGGTCATTCCTTGATCTCCTGAATCGCATTTAACTTGCACATTGATTTATGCAGTGATAAGTGCACGAATGATGACTTAACAAAGATGTAACAAAGCCCTTTTTTAACTGCTTGAACATTTTAATCTGTCTGCATACACGTAATGTATGTAATGCTTGAACATGTATGTTGCAAACCTCTGCCAATAAATAAAAGTAAAAAAAAAACATTACGTCTCGCCAAGCCATTTTTACTATTCTGTACGTATTGGGAGATTATCAACGCCTTTCATGTTCAGTGCCAATTTTTGATAAATACCCACACATTATATAATGTTGTAATAACAGCTTATTATTGCCTGAAAAGGCATCCCATATCAAGCCTGAAGTAGACACTCAACCGTGTGCTTCTCTTCTTCAGACCAATACCGCTGTTTGAGGAACAATATGTCTTTCTCTTCATATAAACCGGGATAATAGAAGCAAATGCACAAAAAGAAAGGGAAAACTGAGACATCATTCTATGACAAGACAGGAGGCGAGCATTATGCTATTCTTTCTTTTTTACTGCCAATCCAGCTTTTCAACACTATAAACATTTAAACAGGGTTTTTCCTGTTTAGAAATCTCAAGAAAGAAAAAATACTGCGTTTAAAGGTTCAAACTGAAGTCTCTTGCTCTCACACTACAAGTCCCATGAGCCTCTCTCCCTCTGGTAGTCCTGAGACTATCCTGTTCCACCTATCCTGTGGCAGCTCCTAGTATAAACACTCTCAGTCACAGGTTCTTTCCTCTTTCTTTTTTGCTGTCTACTTCAGATAAGTGGTTTTCCCTTTCTCTTGTAGCATTCATATATTGAATGGGTTAAGCATAGTAACCCATCTTGTATAAGGCGTTCAGTATAACGGGGAGCGTGCGCTAACATTATATCTAGAAGCGCAGCACCGTCAGCAGTGATTATATTTTTGCCAGAGTGCAGCCGCGGTTGCACGTTTGAATTTACCTTGTTCTTCGGTCGCAGTCAGGAGTGGAGGCGGGGCTGGAGCCACGAGCGAACGCGCTGGTGTCAGGCACCCGGCCCCGCTCCACGTAGTACCAGATGCGTGGGAGGCGAGCGTTAGGTCCCATGGTAGCGGGCGGCCTTAGAGCTTTCCCAGAGTCCCCCGAGACAACCGTCATTTGCGCTCGGATCGCAGTGAGGAGATAAACGTTTTAGGTGAAGGCAAAGGTGAACTTAGAAAAAAACAAGAATCGGAACGCTGATATCGCCGAGGGTGGCAAGGATTCAGTGCTCCCTACCTAAGATTCTCATGTGCACAAAAGGCCTGCAGCCCTTTCAGGACGCTGCTGTAAGCATTGAGCCATCTTCAGCTGACAATAGACAGTTGGCTGGGCCAACCACAGGGAATCATGGTTCACTATGAGGAAGATCACTCCACAACCCCTGAATACAGTGAGGAGGAATGGGATGAGATTCCCTCACAGCAAGAGACTGAACTATCTCTTAGCTTCAAGAAGGTGCTAGGGGACCCGCTATCCCAGGCTGTCTCAGAAGGAATTCAGCCGTTGACACAAAGATTAGACATGCTAGAGGCATGGATGGTGGAGAGTGATCAGAAGTCCTCTCAAAAGAGATGGGCACTGAGCCCGGGAGAAGGTACGTCGGCTGGACACCCCCAAGATGGGGTTGATCAGGGGTGTAAAGCTCGTAAGAGACCCATCTCTTTGGCCCCCCTGAGCAAGAAAAGAAGGGTTGATCCAGACCCCCAAGGAACAGAAGACCCAGTCTCAAGACTTAAAAAGGCCTTCCTGGCAAAAACGACAGAACGCCAGAATAGACCCCCTGCCCCAGGGGTGAACAATTCAGGGGAAAGAGATGAGGGCTACTCACCCGACGATGAAGGGGGAGAGGAGGAGGATAACCCCCGGAGGTACCCTAGTAGAAGCACACGCCCTCGAAGAAGAAGACACAAACAACATGTTCGACCCCGAGGCAATCAGGCATCCGAAGTTCTCGGAGTGGGTGCCCTCCCCTAGAGTAGCGCTGTACATGGCGCAGCACATAAGTAGGCCGCTAGACAAGGAGGTTCGCTCTTGGATGAGAGCAGTGCCCAAGGCCAGAGCTGCCAGACAAACTAGTGGAGACCCCGGACCTCGACCCCAAGATGGTCACTTTTGTGACTAAATCGTCTAGAGACATAAGGAAAGGAGTTGACAGGGCATGGAGGGGTTGCCAAGACAAGGTCCTTGACCTAGCCGGTCCGCTGGCAAAGATTATGGACTTGGCAGAGAAGGCCAAAGATACAGGTACCCCCATTGATGCCCAAGCCTTAGCCAACTGGGCCCAGTGGACTGTGTGCCTGTTGGGAAATGCCAACTGCGCCCTCTCATCAGAGAGGAGGAGTGGAGTACTCCTAAAGATAGACAGCAAACTTAGTGATCTGTCATTTCACGAAGCCGGGGAAGGAGCGAAAGGGCTCCTGTTTGGCCAAGCGTTTGTATTTGTATTTGTATTTGTATTTGTTTATTTATAACGCGCAAACCCACAGGCCCAGGGGCATCAGGGCGCAATTTGTACAAGGTTGCAAGAAAAGAACATGCAGGGATATAAATTACAATAAAAGTGTGTCAAAACAGCAAAAAACAAACTTAATAATTACAAATATTACACAGGGTACAGTATCCCTAGGCTTAGCAGAGGAAGTATCCCTGAGGTAGTTGGGAGGGTAGCAGCCCGGAAATCATGTAAGGGAACAGGCGGGCTGGGTAAGTAGGACAAATGTCTGACACAACTATTGCTGGTCAAAGAGCCAGGATTTGGTTTTATTCTTGAAGGTGTTGAAGGAGTCTTCAGCTCTGATGGCAGCGGGGAGGGTATTCCAAAGTTTGGAGGCTAGGACAGGGAAGCTGGTGCCTCCGGCTTTTTGGAGCTTAAACCTGGGGATAGTAAGGCAGTTAGTCTGGGCAGTTCTTAGTGGACGGGCAGTGGAGTGGCACGAAAGCCGACTGCAGAGATAGATCGGAGCCTTGTTGGCTAGGCATTTGTGCGTGAGGGCAAGCGTTTTTAGGGAAATTCTCTGCTTCAAGGGTAACCACTTAAGGCTAGTTCTGGCTTCTGAGATGTGGTGGTTACGAGGGATGTTCAGGGCTGCTTGAATTGCATTGTTCTGGGTGGTTTGGAGTTTGGATAGGTTTTCTTGGCTAGTGCCTAAATATAGAGCACTGCAGTAATCTATTTTTGCCATGATAAGTGTTCTCGCTAGTGTGACGCTATTGTGGGTGGTGAGGAAAGGTCTACAGGCTGAAATGAGTTTGCACGTGTAGGCGGAGGTGGACCTGACTGCATTAGTTTGTCTTGAAAAGGATAAGGTGGAATCTAGGTAAAAGCCTAGTGTTTTGGTGTCTTTCGAGACTTGTATGGAGTTGCCATCTATGATGAATGACTGATAGGATGGCTCAAGTTTGCTAAGGCGTTGTGAAGTACCCAGGATAAGTAGCTCCGTCTTATCGTCGTTCAGACATAGCTGGTGCTGGGCCATCCAGGCTTGGATGACCAAGTAGACGTCATTGAGGGCCTTGGTGTCAGCAAGATAATCACCAGAAATGGGAATGAGTATCTGGGTGTCGTCCGCATAGTTGGTGTAGGAGACACCCAGATAATCAAGCACATCAAAGAGTGGTTTCGTGAAGATATTGTAAAGAGTAGGTGACACGCAAGAACCCTGAGGAACACCGCAATGAATAGGGGAGGGAGCTGCGGCAGCGGAGGGTGCAAAGACCCTCATAGATCTGTTGCTCAGGAAGGATTTGATCCAGGCCGCTGCGGAGGGAGAGAAGTTGGCAGCAGAGTGGAGGTGCCTGCAAAGGATCTGGTGGTTAACCAAATCAAATGCGGCGGAGAGGTCGAGGAGTAATAGCATTGCTAATTTGCCCTTGTCCTTCAGGACTTCAATCTGGGTTTTTAGGTCTAGTAAAGCCGTTTCGGTCCCATGTCTGGGCCGAAATCCGGATTGTCGTAGACCTAACAGATTGTTAGATTCAAGGTAGTTTTGGATCTGCAGATAAGCTGCCCGGTCCAGTATCTTCAGCAGAAATGGTACTGTAGTGATGGGTCGGAAGTTCGTGGGTATGCTTGGGTCAAGGGACTTTTTTTTAGTAGCGGGATCACCCAGGCGTCTTTAAGGTTGTCCGGGACAATACCTGTTTCAAAGGATGAGTTAATGAAGGTTGTAATGAATGGGGCTAGGTCATGGGCGGAGTCCTTAATGATGGGAGCTGGGCACGGGTCACCTTGGCAGTTGGAAGGTTTCATCCTGAGGATGATGCTTTCTACTTCGGTGACAGTGAGCGGTGCGAAGGTGAAAGGTTTGATGTTGACAGAGTTGGAGAAGGTGGGCCTAGTGGGGGAGAATGAGCGGTTGTCCCGCCTCAGGCAGTCCTGTTTTTCATTTATTTTAGATTGGAGCGTAGAGATTTTGTTTAGAAGGGCTGCTTGAATGTTAGCACACCATTTGCTGTCTTTCGTGCAAGTGTCTGGCGGGGAGACTGGGGTTTCGAGCTCTTTTAGGACTCTAAAGAGTTCCTTGGAATTAGAGTCGGCTTGCATGATACGATTATTAAGCGATTCTTTTTTAGCAGTGATGATGGCGTCTTTATAAGTGAGGGAGGTGAGAAGGAAGCCGTCTTTATGCTCATCAGAAGGGTGGCTTTTCCAACGGTTTTCCGCGCAGCGTTTGGCTTTGCGGAGGATTCTTAGCTGTGGAGTGAACCATGAGTTGAGATGTGCTCGTGGTTTAGCCTTCCTGGTTTTAATTGGTGCTATGGTGTCAATGGCCGTGAGCATCGTTTGGTTGTAGATGTCTGCTAGGGAGGTGGGATCAGAACAGGCGTTGGTCGCCGCATTAAGAGAGGGGAGTAGCAGTGGGAGGAGTTGTTCTCTTGTTATGTTTTTTTTATTACGGGTGGGGTGGGCTGGGGCTATGGGTGTTAGGGCTTGCGGAGTAGCTTCAATGTTAAATGTTATGATATGATGGTCAGACCATAAGCAAGGGGAGTTATTGAGGACCTGGATGTTGCAGTTGTAACCGGCTAACCAATCGATGGTCCTGCCTTTGATGTGGGTCGGTTCTTGTATGTACAAGGTGAGGCCAAGGTCGGTAAGAGCATATTCCAGATCAGTTGCTACAGGATCCTTAGGGTCACCGCGACCAAGATTGAAGTCACCTAAGATGATTGTTTGGGAGTTGTTTTTTGTTTTGTCAAGAAGAAGAGTGGAAATTTCACTGACAAAGGTGGGTGCCGGCCCTGGAGGCCTGTAGATAAGGTGAAGGGTGGCCGTTTGGTTAGGTGTTAGTAGTAATTTGATTGTCAGCAGTTCAGCTGATTCAAGTTTGGATTCGGATACCACTCTTAGGTCAAGGGAGTTTTTGTGGATGAATGCCACACCGCCACCTCTAGTATGGGTAGAGGAGCGGTCACAGCGAGTGATGCCATAGTCAGGCGGTAAGGCCAAGGATAGAGAAGGGCCAGAGGTGGCATGTAGCCAGGTTTCAGATATGGCAATGAAGTCAAGGTTGGCAGTGGTGATAAGGTCGGCTATGTCAAGAGCGTGTGCTGTGAGAGATCTAGCATTGATGAGGGCACACTTGAACACAGGCAATTTAACCCCTGTGGTCTTAGTTTTGCAAGTGGCGGTGGGCGAAGGTGGGCTGGGTGGAGTGCGTGGGGCTTGCTTGGTAGTGTTGGTGCGGGAAGGACGAATGCGGAATCTGGTGCCTAGTCTCGTGTTCCTGAGAGGGCAGGGTTGGTTGGGGGTAGGTTTTGTGGCAAAGTGTTTGAGCCAGAGGGCTGGGTCATTGAGGTATTGGTTAATCTGGTTGCAGGGGTGGTGAGCGTCAACGGTAGTTACTGAAGGACTCGTTGAGGGTGTCAAGGTCATGGTGGGTGACGCTAGGTCAAGTGGGTAAGGGCAGGCCAGGTTATTAGCCTCAATGGTAGGAGTGGTTGACTTGGGTGGTTGAGTGAATAGGGACAGATGTGTGGTAAGGAGGTGGTGCAATAGAAGGCGCACACTGATGTGCATGATGGTGGTGCTGGCTGCCAGAGTGGGTTCCCTATGAGCTAGTTGGCAGGGACAGGAAATGGTCTGTAGGCGACCAAGAGGCACAACACAATTGAAGTGGTCTGTAAACGACCTTAAGGCACAACACAATTGAAATAGACTGTAAGAGACCTTAAGGCACAACACAATTGAAGTGGTCTGAAAGAGACCTTAAGGCACAGCACAATTGAAGTGGTCTGTAAACGACCTTAAGGCACAACACAATTGAAATAGTCTGTAAACGACCTTAAGGCACAACACAATTGAAGTGGTCTGGAAGAGACCTTAAGGCACAACACAATTGAAGTGGTCTGTAAACGACCTTAAGGCACAACACAATTGAATGGTCTGTAAGAGACCTTAAGGCACAATACAGTTATAAGGTGGTCTAGTAGTGGCCCAGAGGCACAATATACTTATGATATGCTATAGTTCGAGAGTTTCAAGGGTGGCCGGGAACACGTTCAGAAAATAGTGGCTCAGAGAACATGGCTACAGTAGTAACCCCGGTACTGGCATGCGAGATTATACTCCTTGAAATGACGGTCCACGTAGTAAAAGGGGTACTGAAATAGGCCGACTGAGGAGGAGTCGTAACATTGCAAGCTCAGTAATTGGACAAGGACAGGGGCAAAGTACTTACAGTAGGATCTCCTTGTATGAAAGGAGATGTTAGGGTGCTTGGATCCGATAGCTTGCCTCGGGCTTTGCAGAAGGCGGTCGGGGAGGCTTAAATTGGGCAGGGGGGGTGGCCACGCCGCGCTCCCATGCGCGT
Source organism: Ambystoma mexicanum (assembly GCF_040938575.1). Lineage (NCBI taxonomy): Eukaryota > Metazoa > Chordata > Amphibia > Caudata > Ambystomatidae > Ambystoma > Ambystoma mexicanum. The sequence goes on along the minus strand of NC_090936.1, from coordinate 95,836,463 downwards.
AACAGGCGCAGGAACAGGCCTTCGTGCTGGCCGCCGGCGGTTCCGCCTACCGGCGGATGAAAGCAGTGTAAAACTGCTTCGAGCGAGGATCAGTCTCGCTTTCGTGCCGCGCGGCGCCCGGCATGCGGGAGTCAGGCACTCTTGAAGACAGGGTCAGGCAGGCCCTTCGATGGTGCCGGCGAGGATGCACTCCGTGTGCGTAGAGTGGATGGGAGGGGGGGCTCCTGCCCTCTACCCTCAGCGAGGAAGGATGGAATGGGGGCACAGGCGCAGGAACAGGCCTTTGTGTGGCCTTCGTGCTGGCCGCCGGCGGTTCCGCCTACCGGCGGATGAAAGCAGTGTAAAACTGGTGACAGTGGTACAGCCGGAGAGCCACCTGAAAATGGAAGTCTTGGACAAAGGTTTCCCGAGTTTGCCAAAGAAATGTCCCAGTTCGCAGGGACCTACTCCGCCCTAGAAAAAGATAAGAAAAATCTTCCCCGGGCGAGTTTTTGCCGGGACCGGACGACACAGGGGTCGGTCGTCCGGTCGCTTCAGATTCCATCGCAGACCCCAGGGTCACCAAGCGCAATATTGGGAAGGCAGGCAGCAGGACACCTTCTTCCTGACCAGGACACGATTCCAGAGGGGACGCAGAAATAGAGGAGCCTACCGGCAACCATGCGCCGCAGGCAGTGTGTATAGTGTATATGCGAGTAGGGGGAAGGGCCCAACAATTCTTAGGAGCATGGAAAGCTTTATTGTGCAATGCAAGGGTGCTACAAGCAGCAGCAGGCTTGCGCATAGACTTCTTAGGTGACCCCAGAGTCAGGAACCGCGGGCACATGCCGCCACAGGAAGCAGCGCTGCTACAGAGCGAGTTATTGAAGCTAGTGCAGAAGAATGCAATAGAACGCGACAGGCAAGGAGAGCCGGGGTTTGCCAGCAACATGTTCCTGGTACACAGGAAAGAGAAGGTCAGACCAGTCATCAATCTAAAGAGTCTAAACGAGTGGCTGCCTTACAATCACTTCAAGATGGAAGGGATTCACTTTCTCAGAGACCTTCTGCGTTCGGGAGATTGGCTAGAGCGCCTAGATCTGAAGGACGCGTATCTCACGATTCCAATAGCTACAGAGCATCGCAGATTCCTAAGTTTCCGGTGGAACAGGGAAATCTGGCGCTTCACGTGCCTGCCATTCAGGCTAGCATCCGCGCCATGGGCTTTTAGCAAGCAGATGAGGCTAATGACGGCAGCCATAAGAGAAAGGCGTGTACAGATTATAATATACGTAGATGACATCCTAGTGCTAGGATCAGACAAGGCCTCCCTCGCCAGTGACGTGCGCTGGGCATTCAATCTTCTATCCTCCCTAGGATTTCTAGTGAATCTAGACAAGTCTCAGATGCATACTGTGCAAAGGATCGAGTTTTAAGGATTCACAATAGACACCGTAAAGGTGACGCTAGGACTCCCGAGTCACAAAGTGAGAGCGATCAAGAAGGAGCTAAGAGCAGTCTTAACGAAGAAGATTATCTTGCTTCGGAATCTAGCCAGGGTAGTTGGACTGCTAGCAGCATCTATTCAGGCGATATTTCCCAGTCTGCTCCATTACAGAGTGCTCCAACGGCTCAAAATCAAACACCATCAAGGGGGTTTAGGTTACCACCAATTAGTGGCTGTAGACAGTGAGGCGACGACGGAACTGCAGTGGTGGTTGCAGAATATGGAAGCCTGGAACAGTCGCGCTATCTTCGGCGACGTGCAAGACTTGATAATAGAGTTTGATGCATGCAGGGCAGGGTGGGGGGGCCAGATGCGGTCAAGCAGAGACAGGAGAAAAATGGTCCGAAGACGAGTTGCAGCTACACATCAAATGCCTAGAGCAGTTAGCAGGCTTGTTCGCGGTGCAGACTTTCACCAAGGACAAGGCCAAGTGGTGCGTGTTGCTGAAGATGGACAACAGCTCAGCGGTCCACTACATAAACAAGCTCGGGGGCACCAGATCGAAAATGCTGGCAGAACTAGCAAAAGATTTTTGGCACTATTGCCTCCAGCATTAGATAGCAGTAGCAGCAGAATACCTTCCGGGATGGCAGAACAGCGTAGTGGATTGGAACTCGCGATATCTGGTAGAGTCCAGCGATTGGAAGCTGCTATCGCAAGTGTTTCACAAGTTTCAGGAAGCGCAAGTACTTCAGCTGGAGGATGGACCCGGGAGCAGCGGGTAAAGATGCATTCCTGCAGACATGGTTGGGCCTGTTCAGTACCCGTTTCAGCCGTTCATCATGATCATGAGAGTTCTAGCGAAGGTCCGCAGGGAGGACGTAGAGTTAGTGCTATTGGTTCCGTGCTGGAGGTGCAAGCGCTGGTTTCCAGTAGCGATGGAATTTTGTTTGGATTTTCCGAGGACAGTCCCTCATCACCCGGACCTCCTCCTCAACCCAGCCGGTCAGCGTCACCCGCTCATAGAAGCAGGCTCGTTGCGCTTGATAGCTTGCAGGGTTTCAGGAAAAGATGGGAATTTCCAGGCATGTCACAGCTCGCTGCGGACTGTATCAGAGACTCCTGGGCGCCTTCCACCATAAGGAGCTACAGTTCAGCATGGGATAATTGGTCCCGATGGTGCGCGATCCAAGCTTTGGATCCCGTTTAAGCATCTATATTGCATGTTCTTAATTTTCCAGCAAACAAGTTTCAAGAGGGCTGCGCTTACAGAACTCTAGGAGTGTATAGATCTGCGCTGTCGGCCAGGCATGACAAGGTAGAAGGTAATCCGGTGGGGGAACACCCAGCAGTCATCCGACTTCTGAAGGGAATTAAATTAAAGAGGCCGCCGGAGCCCAAGTACGCGGTATTATGGGACGTCCGAGACGTGTTGCATCTATTTCTGGGATGGCCGGAGAACAATAGCCTTTCCCACTCGCAGCTGTCAGGGAAACTAGCAATGCTTCTATGTCTAGCAGCGTGTCGGAGAGTTTCGGACGTTAAAGCTTTAGAAATAGACAGGAAGATTTTCGACCTGAAGGGTGGGCATTTAACATAGCGAAAATAACTAAAACCGATTCTAGAGTCATTTCCTATCCCTACTTTACAGATAACAAGAAGCTGTGTGTCGCTCAAAGATTATGAAGAGGCAACGGCGAATGTTAGACCGCAAGGCGTAACGCAGTTGCTTATAGCGCGCAGGAGGTCCTACCATGCAGTAGCCACAGCGACAATAGCCAAGTGGATGAGAGAAGAGATGCAATGGGCTGGAATAGATTTAGCTATATTTGGCGTGCATTCTGTGAGGGGCGCGATGGCCTCTAGTGCATTCTCAGCAGGAGTGTGCTTGCAGGATAAAATGAAGTCAGCCGACAGAATCTACGTTTAAGACGTTTTATTTTAAACCTGTGTCGGATATGACAAATAAGATGGTGGCAAGCTTTGAACAAGCATAATGCTCGCCTCCTGTCTTGTCATAGAATGAAGATTGCCCATGCTAACTGCACTGGTCAGTCTTGATTCTATTGAAGACACAGAGGCGAGCATTAAATCCCGCCCAAATGAATGTGTATGTTTCATGTTACGTTTTCAATTTACTGTATCTTAGTGTCGGATACGCATTCCCACCCTCATAATATTTCCGGTTATTTTTCCATAGGGGACTAGCAAAAGCCAGCTTGAGAGTTGTCGAGACACTGGATCAAGACAAGGCTAGTTGTCCCATTGGACCTATGGAGCCGCAGGTCAAAGGATCCGAGATCACCCTAAGAAAGGATGGGATGGAAGTAAACTGTTGTGGTTGATATCTGAATTGTTTGCAGTTAAAGAAAGAGGAAAGAACCTGTGACTGAGAGTGTTTATACTAGGAGCTGCCGCAGGATAGGTGGAACAGGATAGCCACAGGACTACAAGAGGGAGAGAGGCTCATGGGACTTGTAGTGTGAGAGCAAGAGACTTCAGTTTGACCCGTAAAAACAGAGTTATAATTTTCATTCTTGAGATTTCCAAACAGAAAAAAGCAAAATCACTTTCAGTACCATATCCACAAAATCTTTTGATTGGTGGATTTCTAAAAAAAAACGATGTATAAACACAAACAATTCCTTACTCTATAGGTACAACTCAAAAAAGGGACTTGAAATGTGACTTAAGATCTGGTCCATATTGAAGTACCAAAGAGGGACAATCAAAGGAGCTGGAGGACCTTCAAGAATGTCTCTGAAGGCAGGATCAGGAAGCGAAGGGAAATGTTGCTGCTGGGTGTTACACTTCGGGCTTCCCTGCAGGCTTCCTTGCAGAATACGACTCCTTTACAAGCTCCTCTGTGGAGCAGATACAGGTTGCCATGGCGTCTGTCTGCACAAACTACGACGGAGTCCGTGTCAGCTGCACGTCCTGTACGTGGAAGACGTACGGCAAGACACGCCCCCATATGGCTTTAAAACCACCGTCTTTCAAGGGGTGTGTTGCTGCTAATTAGCGTTACAAGCTACAGCGGTTAAGTCTGTTTACTCCTTCGTGTTTCCTCCGCACAAATTCCTAATCTGCTTACCTGGTTCTGACCCTTGCTGGGCTTCTGGTTTGGCTTTCTACTGACCGCTACGTCTCTCACCCGGACTTCTCCTGTTTTGGCTTGCCTCCTCCTTTATTCCTGTCGTGCTCGCCTGGCTTTTTTTTTTTTTTAACTTCTCTTTATTGAATTTTACTACATGAACAACAGAACAAAACAAAGAATTTCGAGAAAACATTCCCTCCCAACCCTCCCCTCCACCCCCCAAAGTGACGAGCATTCAAAGTCAACATCCACCACGTTCCCAACAGTTCCTCCTCCTTATTGTAGCTCCAGCAGTCTCAAGCGCTGTGGGCACCATACCACATTATAGTCATCTTTAAGGAAAGCCATAACCTCCCCCCAATCCGCCACAAAACTTTGCACTTTGTACTCCATGGCGTACGTTGCCCACTCCAACGCCATTATGTCCCAAACTTTCCGTAGCCAATCTTGTTCCAAGGGGATCTCGGGGCTCTTCCACCTCTGAGCTATCACTAGCATAGCCGCAAGGGTCATAATCACTCTTACTTTCTCCCTTCCTCTCAGTCCCCCCTCACTGTAGTCCCTCCTGATGCCCAAGAGGATCTGCATTGGGGATGGAGTCTCCCCTGGGCCGAAGGCCCGTTCTTGTGCCTTTAGTACATCCGCCCAGAAAGGTGCGATCTTGGGGCACTTCCACCACACATGGTCTACCGTGCCCGTCATACCACATCCCCTCCAACAATTCCCCGATCTCGCAGGAAACATCTTATGGATCCAGGCCGGAGTACAGTGCCACCTAAAAAGCAGCGTATACCATGCTTCCTGGAGCTGAGACGCTCTAGCCAACTTGGGTATCTTTCTCCATAATCTTTCCCACTCCATCTTACTGATTTCCCTCCCTAGGGCCTTTTCCCATTTCTGCATATAAGCCCACTGAGGCTCCGAAGACGAAGAAGTCAAAATCTTATAAATATTTGAGATGAGGCCTTTTGTACCGTCATTGGTTAATAGAAATCTTTCAAAGTGTGTAGGTTCCCTAGTTGCTGCCCTCTTGACTCCCGGATGAAGCACCCAATGTCTTATCTGAGCATATCTCAGCCTTTCCTTCTCTTGTATCGCAAAGAGGCGTTTACAATCTTCGAACGACAGCAATTCCCCCTCTCGGAACATGTCGCATAGCTTTCTACACCTTCCCTCCCGCCACCCCTCAAAGGCCCCCTTCTCCAGACCCGGGGTAAAGTCACTGTTACCAAAAAGTGGTGAAAATGGGGATGGGTATGTGGTGATTCCCCTGGTCCGCACCATGTTATCCCAAATATCTGCCATTAATTTAGTTATAGTGCTTTCGTAGAGGTGTCGAGGTCTATGCTCTTGAGGAAGCCAAAGCACTTCTGAAAGATCGCGGTGTGCCACCGCCCTATCCATTCTCACCCAGATTTTCTCCTGTCGGCTTTCCTCCCCCTTCACCCATTCCCTAATGATTCGCAGCTAGGTGGCTTCATAATACCGCCGAAAGTTAGGTAAGGCTAGGCCCCCTCGCTCCTTGGGAGCCATCAAAATACTTCCACTAACCCTTGATCTCTCCCTTTCCACACAAATTCCTTAGTCAAAGTCCCCAGTTCTCTAAAGAAACTCAAGGGCACAGGCTGCGGGATCGCCTGGAATAAATATAACAAGCGCGGAAGTGTGACCATCTTCACTGCTGCGATCCGCCCTAACCAAGATACTCTAAGCCCTCTCCATCTTTGGAAGTCCCCCTTGATCGCTTTAAGTAGAGGAGAAAAGTTTGCCGAATACCACCCAGCAAGTGTTGGAGTGAGGCATACCCCTAAGTATCTAATCCCTCCCGGGCTCCATAATAGCGGAGTACTATCCCTTAATTCGTCCCGTTCTTGTCCCTTAAGCGTTAAGTTTAGTACCTCTGACTTCTTAGTGTTAACTTTCAGCCCTGAGGCCTCCCCAAACTTTCCCAACAGGGACAGACTAACCTGGATCGATTCTTTTGGCGCCGACAGCATGAGTAACATGTTGTCAGCAAAAGCAGCGACTTTCTGTTGTTCCTCCCCAAACTGAATGCCCCTTATGTCCAGCAACTCCCTAATCGCTTGCAGCAGTGGTTCCAAATATATTGCGTAAAGGATAGGAGATAAAGGGCAGCCTTGTTTGGTTCCCCTCTGCAGGTCAATCCTCCTAGTGGCCCTCCCATTCACCATTATTCGAATTGATGGGGCTTGGTAATTGGCCCGGACCATCGTCAAATATTCCCCTCTTATGCCCATCCTTTCCATCACTCGAAACAGAAACGACCACTCCACGCGGTCAAAAGCCTTCTCCGCATCAAGCGCCACCAAGACCGCGGGAGTGGACGTTCTCTGGACCTTTTCAACCAAATGGGCCACCCGCCTGATGTTATCAGCCGTTTGCCGGCCTTTAACAAAGCCCGCCTGGTCGGGGTGTATTAAGTGGGGGAGAATAGGATCCAGCCTATTTGCTAAGATCTTGGTGTATATCTTAGCATCGATGTTAATCAGTGGAATTGGACGATAGGGCGCTCTCTCCTCTGGGTCTTTGTGAGGTTTGAGAACGAGAGTCACCTTAGCTTCCTCCATTGACGGGGCAATTTTGCCTGTCCGCTGAAACGTGTTAAATAGGGAGGTCAAGTGCGGGACCAGCTGCGTGATAAACAATTTATAGAAGGCCGCAGTGTACCCATCGGGGCCCGGAGCTTTGTTCCCTGGCAAGGCTCTAATCACCCCCCTTACCTCCTCTTCTGTGATTTCCCGATTTAAGGCTGCCCTCGTCTCCCTATCGATTTCCCGTAGCTGCACCGACCGCAGGAACTTATCCTGTACCTCTTTAAGGGGGTTCTAGGATGCGTAAAGGGAATCATAGAATCCCACTATAGCCTCCTGCATTTCTTCCCGTTTTGTAATCCTTTCCCCAGTCTCCAACTTTAATGCAGTAATGACATTCTTCGCTCTCTTCCCTCTGAGCAGCCGAGCCAGTAGCGTATCCGATTTATTTGCCTTTGCGTAAAATGTTTGTCTCACTGCTAGAAGCGCCCCTTCTGCCTTTTTGGTGCGTAAGATTTCTAATTGACCCAACGCCTTCCTATATTCCCGCAGGGCCCTCCGGGATGGGGTCACCCCAGCTGCCTGCCTAGCTGCTTCTACCTCAGTCTCTAGTTGAGCCTCCAGAGCCTGAAGTTGTTTCCACCGAAAAGCGGTCGCTGCAATGAGGTCCCCCATGATAGTGGCCTTAAAAGCGTCCCACTGTACCGCCTCCCCTGTGTCCTCCTTCTTGTTCAGCTCGAAGAAGACCTTGATCTTCTCTTCGATATTCCCCAGAACCTCCGGGTCTCTCAGGATCGCCCTTGGAAACTTCCAACCCCAGACGCCCCTTGCCCTTTTATCCAAGACCATCTCCATCGTGACTACCTTATGGTCTGCTATTCCAATCGGGCCCGCCTGCACCCCCCGAATGTCACCCACTAATCCCCCCGAGACCCATATGTAGTCTATCCGGGACTGTGACCCATGAACCCCCGATATGAATGTGTAACCCGCTTCTTCCCCCTTAACCTCTCTCCATACGTCCCTCAACCCCAGCCTACCAATCTTTTCCTTCAATTCAACCGACATCACCGCCCCGCCACCTCTCACCCTCTTACCATTTCTGTCCCTCTCCCTATCCCACATAATATTCAAGTCTCCCATCAGAATAATCTGGCCCCAGGACTGTTCCTCTAACATTTTCAGGGTGCTCATAAAGAACTGTTCCTGGCCCGAGTTAGGGCCATATACCACCGCAAAAGTGAACGGGGCATCCTGAAGCTTCCCTCTAACCACTATATATCTCCCCTCCTTATCTCTCGTCACTGCTTCAACTCTAAAGTCGACTGTATTTCTAATAGCTAACGCTACTCCCTTCGTTTTGCTTTGACCTGAGGAGTGCAGAATCTGATCAAAGCCCCTCAGCTGCAACCTTCCCTGATCCCTGGATAACAGATGTGTTTCCTAGAGACCCATAATATCGGGTCTTTCCTTCCTCACAAAATGATCCAGTTTTTTTCCTCTTTAGTGGGGAATTCAGCCCTCTCACATTATGCGTTACACACTTAAGGAGACAGAGATGAGAATTTGAGCCTTTCCCTGAGCCACTGCGCTCTCCTCCCTCCCCCCCTTGAATGACTCGTCACCCCCCCTATCCCCTCCACCTCCACCCCCCCTCCCTCCCTGGAAGGACATCCCCTTCCTGCTTGCTCACCACTCCTAGCTCGGGCATACCCGCCCTTTCTGTACCCAAGATGGTTGCTCCGCCAGAAGCCCGAGGCTTAGGTTCCCCCTTTAGAGGCCCACCACCCCTTTAACACCAGTAAGATTCAAGAGCAAGCAGATAACTCATTCCTCCCTTCCCCCGCAGAGTCCTTTCATTGCTGCCTACAATCCTTGCCACTCTTCTTCCTCTTCTCCCCCACTGTCGTCCAGTTCCACAGTTTTGACTTGGCGCGCTCCCCGGCGCCTCCCGACCCAACAGCCAGAGGGATTTACTCACATTCGATGCCAAGAATATCAGCCCCCTCCTGTAATGATGTAACTCGCTTCTGAGCTCCCTCCCATTCAAAGAGAAGGCCAAATGGGAAGGTCCATCTATAGCGTATGTCCTTCTCATTCAACACTTTCAACAGTGGACCCATTTGCCTCCTCTTCGTGAGGATGCTACTTGCCAAGTCCTGAAACAAGGCGATCTGTTGCCCCTTGAACATAATGGGTTCCCGCTGCCGAGCCTCTCGAAGAACTGACTCCTTTTGGGCATATCTAGCGAAAGCCGCCAGGACATCCCTGGGCCTCGCCGTCTTATACCCTGAAGCACTGCCTTCAATTCCCTATCCGCCACTGACTCCGGCAACAGTTTTACTCTAATGTTGATCCTTCGGGATATGTTTACCAAATCTTTCATTTGGACGTCAAGGTTTCTTGTAGCAACATCCAGTCTCTCAATGGCCTCACTATTGGCTGTCGTTTCATCCTCTACCTCTTGGAGGCCCTTTTCGAGAGTATCAGTTCTTTCCCCAATTGTCGTATTTCTTGCCTTATCTCCCCGAGGGCCTCATTCAAATTGGTCCTGGAAGGTCCTGGCCAAGCTCAACTGGAGGGCTTGCAACTCCCCCCTGAATTCCTGTTTGGACATCCCAGCCTGTCCAGGAAGTTTTCCTTGATTGGAGTCCGTCCCAGGGTTATCACGAGCCGACCCGGGGCCTTCCCCTAAAGCGCATATTGGTCAGATTGCGGGCAATGTGCCAGCCGCGCCACCTTTAGCCTGAGTCCCCTTTCCCCCTTTACTTTTGAATTTGGTGGACATGCCGCTTATTGTCTTAATGACCACACCTTCGTATCAGGCTTGGGAGGGGGTGTCGCATATAAGATTCAGTCAACTGCCTCCCCACTCCAGCTGGCAGGGCTGATGGTTATCACCACCACTGCTGCACCCTCTAGCAGTGTAAACCGCAGAGTGCTGCTTCTCTTATCCTCCTCAACTGGCTTGCAGAAAAAATAGCAGCCTCTTCCACGCACTGAACAAGGTCGTCTCCCTGATTGCGCCCTCCGGAAACATGTAGGGGATGTCCCCCGCGCCCGCCTCCCCTTCCCTCCGCCGGGATCCTCTCTACTTCAAACAGGAGCCGGGGTGCCTGCTCAGGTGTATTCACAGGTGCTCTTTGTGGTCTCAGTGCCAGGCAAACCCCGAGCGGCCCCCGACCTCTCCCCCAATCGCTGCAAATGTCCTCAATGTTCCTGCCGCTGCTGGGGGGGCAGAACGGGGATAAATCTACCCCACTGCCTCGGCACCGTTCCGGTTCCTCCCTCACCCCACAGGCCTACATACAGACTCAGGCAGACTCTCTCACCTCCAGCTTCCGCCTGGTCCGTCTTCACTCCCTTAACTTGGAATCGCTGGAAGGCCCACAGCGTCCGGGTCCCCAACAAGGAGAGCCGCCCAGTTAGGGAGCGCGCTCGTTTCCGTAGCTCCTTCCTCGCCCGCTCGCCCCGCCAGGCGGCGCCCCCCCCCCACCGAGGGCTCCTTCGTGCTCCTGCTGCTCTTCCCGGCGCCCAAGGGGCGGGCGCGGGCCACCAGAAGTCCTCCGCACTGGCGCGCACTCCGGCAGTCCGCTCTCCCGAGGTCGGAGATCGTACTGACTCTCTGTTCCGGCACCCCTGCTACAGACGGCCCTAAGCCTGGCTCCTCCCGTCACAGTGGCACCTCCGCTCCTGCTCCCCCAGCCGGGCGCGGCCGTGTTGCCACCCCTGTCTCCGCCGCACCAAGCCTCTAACGCTGCACTGGCAAGCAGCCCCTGTCGAACGGCTCTCCAACTCCTCCTGTCCACCGGGAGTCCTACCCGTGTGAAGTTGACACCTATTGATGGGGCGGTGGGCACCTCGCATCAAACCGGGTCCGGAGAGTGCCGTCGGCACGTCTACACAGTGCCGGCGGCCATCTTGGAATCCTTCGCCTGGCTTTTGACACGGAACGTTATTTGATTATTCTTCCTGCTTCCTGCTGCCTCTTGCGGTAGCTCATCCCAGCTAGCTGTTACCAGAGGCGGAACGACTTTGCCCTCCGCGGAGGTGACTTGCTATCAACCACCCGGAACTCTTCCACGCCTTCTGGATGCGTGTGTGCTCAGGTACATATTTGTAGTTGGCAACTCCATCTCTGCTATTGAAATCATTTCTCTACGGCCTTGATTGGATATTTTCCTTTTGTTGGATTTAGGGACATTGAGTGATCTACCCTGTCTTGTGAACTTGTCTTCAAGTGCATATAAACGCTTTGCTGATTCTGCACCAACCCTGCACTAGTGCGACCCTCGTGCCACTCAGGTTTATTTCCCTATACTAACATTCCTGTTTGTTGTTTTCTCCTATCGTTGTCTCCTGTTTCCTGGACTATTATCCATCCTCAAAATACCCATATTTCAGGTTGGTTGTCATTGGTTCAATACTTTAGGAAGTCTCTTTAGAATTCTTTCCACTCACTGTGCTTATTCATATTCTTGTAGATTCACCCTGGGGAAGCTCCACTCCAATACTTACCTAGGTATTTTCTGTATTATACTGCTGTTCTGATTGCTTGGTTTATTCTCAACACTGTATAATATCTTTGTATTCTTTTGCAGCATTGGTATTGGCGGTGTGTGTTCTCCCCGCTCTTTTATTCAATGGACACCTCTGTCTGTCCCAATCGAAACAGCAGAGAGGTACATTGTAGAAAAGAGCCCCTCTTTGAGGAAGCCTGAGTCTTGTACTCAGGGGAGCTGGGATAGAAGGCTGAATATTGATTCTTGTACAACCATCATCTCCAAGGTCACTCATCCATGTCTTGAGCCTACTTCGGAGTGGTGAGTAACACTGGGCCAATTGACTGCATCAACTTCGTATACGAAATCTACTGAAAGCAAAGGAGATTGCAGGGAGAAATTAAATTACAGACTATAGGACAAAAAAATGACTTGACCTTTAGTTCAACAATAAAAACTGAACATGCATGTGACAAGATCATATCACCAGTAAAGTTGTGAAATATTAAGACTCCTGTCAGACATGCTTCAAAGTCAAATTTAGCTCTGTCATATGTGTTGATAGTTAATTTTCTGATCTAACAAATTATTTCCCCTCGCTTACTAAAATAAAGTGTTATTTTTACAATTACATATGTATCCGCTAAACACCGGGCACTTTCATGCTCGGCTCTATTAGTAACACCCCACTTGATGTATATAGTTTGAAGAATTAAGCCTCTTATGACAAAGTTATAGAGCAAACTTTGCATCCAGCTTCTGGTCTGCCCGAGAGTAGGTCTGACAGGACCAGCACTGAAATATTCACAACTCTCTGAGAGAACAACTAGTTAGTAACTACCAGGCCCTAAAGAAACAGGGTGTTTGGGACTGCATCTTCCAAGATGCATCAGGTTTAGAAATCTAAAACTCGAAGCAGATTCCGGAATGTCTTCCACCCATTGTCAACAGGTGCAGATCCTCAAAGTGAAAAAAGAAATTATCTGAAGTCCCAACAGCAGAGCTTGTGATAGATAACACTTAAGGAGAGAAAGACTCACCTGCTCCCCATCCCGAAAGGAAACATCTTTTTGCACAGGTGGAAAATTACTAGAGCCTTTCCTGTCCCTTGTGATAGCATTTCCAACACCAGAAACCTGCAAAATGTGTTTGAGCTGGGTGACAGCCTGGAGGCAAGGCATGAGCAGCACAGAAAAACAAACTGAAAAAATACAAAATGGCAGCAGTTCTTTTTAAAGAATTCCCTCCCTTGGCTTGGAATAGTAAGCCAAGCAACCAATCCGTTTGAATGTTTGCATCAGACAATGGGAGGAGAGCAAGGTCTTTAAAACGGGAACCCCTTGAGTGTGCTCCAATGAGGGAGATGGGGGGGATGTGTAACAGAAGTGGAGAGCCCACTGAGTCCCAGAGGAGGAGTGTGCTATCATGAGGAGAGGAGAGCCCAGTAAGCCCAGACGAGAGGTGTGCACAGTGAAGAGAGGGAGACAGAGAAAGAGAGAGTGACTTTGAACCACAGGAGAGGGGATGTTTAACAGAAGGGGAGTGCCCCTTGGCCCTGGTAAAGGGAGTAAGTAACATAGAGAAGGAACGCCCCAATAAGGGGAGATCTTTTGTGACCCTTGACAAAGGGAGAAAGCGCTATAATCGCAAGAGAGGTGGAGGGGCCGTGTGATTCCCAGAAGAAAGACTAAGAACTGAGATCTAGAAATCACTAAGCAGGAGATCTTCCGGTCTGGAACTTTCTGTATGCCTTTTCATATGCTGTTGTTCATATATAATCCTGTTTTCAAGGACTACGTTTTGCAAGAACCTTTATGTTACGGCCATTGTGAAACCATTTCCATGCAAAACTTACAAATTATTTTTGATTCTGCTGTCAGTAATTGTGTGTTCCTTCGGCCATGTGACACTCCTCACTGTTTGTTTCATGTACACTATGTTATTGATATGTTTCATAATCTCAGATGGGCTCAATGATAGACTGACCCACTACCCCTGCATACAGGCTGGTTACATGGAGGCAGCACAGACTACAAGGGAGCCCCACCCTGGAGCAGGGGCTTGTGATTGAGGACTAGTGTCTGGTGGCGTATGTGGCACTAATTTGCCATGCATAGGGAGTGTTAAACTAACGCTCCCCCATACTGAGCAGGGGAGCTCAGCAGTACATTCTTGTGCTGGGGCCGTTCCACAGCGTATTCTTTCCCTCCGATTCACACATTTGTAAAGGGAACGCTGAAGACAAGCTGCTGATGTCAGAGGGCCAAGTGCAATCCCGCTGAGAGTCATGAACCGGGAAACAAGCTCATCAAGCCAACTGTAACCTAGTTGCACATAATCATATGTCCAGACTCTGTTGGTATTAACGGGTGATGAAACACGTACATTGTGAGCGTGCTGACATCCTTGCTTTTATTTTCCTTTCTAGATGGATAGCCAGACCTACTACTTCATGTTTAGTACTTCATCGCATGATATGTGTGTAACAGTCTTGTAAACATGTTGGCAGAGTGTATGGTTACAAGTAAGGAAGCACAAGGCTTCACTGAGCATAAAAAGAAAAGGGCTTAACCAGGCGTTTGTTTCACCTATTTTACTTGAATACCCTAAACCTATATCCGGTTAACCTAACACCCTGTGCCTGTGCACAACCTCTTCCTAACCCTTTTCCCCCATTGGTTGCCCCGAGGTGAACTGCTGTTATAAGTAGGCCTCTCATGCCAACTAAGGTGGCCGGGGAGGGGGGGGGGGAGTCATGCACATGTGGTTCGTGTGGTTACGTTGATGGTGTGGAAAGCATCTAAAACAACACGGTAGAAAGTTATAATAAAAACCCTTGAACTATCTCTGGGAGTCTGGGTTTTCTGCAGGCTATTTGTTACAAAAGGTTGTGCTTTTTAAGCTTGGCTGATAAATGGGGAGGTGTAGTATCTCTCTGGTCTGATTTCTTATTTGAAGAATGCATAGGTACAGTTGTTAAATTACTGCGGGCTAGGACTACTGCCTGACTGGTGCTTAGGGTATCTTGACTGCAGGTTTCAGGAGATAGGGATGGTGGTCCCCTACAAATGAATGGGAGTGTACGTTGCAGGGATGAGGTTCTCACATGGTTTAATTTGGCCTGTGAAGTCGTTACTGCATCTTGGGATGTCTTGATTCTTGAGCCCAGGTAGCAGAGCAAATGGTCCCGTTGACATACACAAGGATTTGGGGATTCCCCAGCTTTTTATCCTCACCAACCCCCAGGTTTGGACTGTGTAGCGGGGAAAGCAGGTGGGACAGTGTGACAACAAGGGCTCTGTGGCATAAACCATTTTTGCCACCATTTACCTCAAGTGCCCCTGCCCATCAGCTAGGCAAAGTGGCAAGCAGCCAAGCAGACCAACCCATCTGCTTACCTGATTGCTCACGTTGCATGTTGGCTGATGGGTCCAACCTGAAAGTGTTAACCTCATCATATGAATCTATCATTGCGGATCAAGGAACTAGAACTCATACTTGGCAAGATCACAGAGCAGTTTATGGGATCCTATGATGAGTGCCATGTGTTTGGGGCTTCACTTGCACTTTGAAATAGCCGGGAGGCAACATATGCAGCACATTACACAAATTTGAAATAAATAAAAACAAAGAAGTGACTCTCTGGTAATTCCATTCTGCATTCATCCATTAAACCTGATTAAAAATGGCCAACAAATGAGACTCGCTATCACTCATGAATTATATCTTGCAATGAAGCTGATATTTCTAGCTAGAGGAAGGAAGGCTACAACAGAGGGCATCACACAAGATGAAGCAGAATATATTTTGTATGGGAAATTAGCAAATGTTCAACATTTTAAACTGAAATGAAAACAAGAGAATAAAAAATACCCCATGAAAAATACAAGTATCTTGCACCCCTCTTAAAAGGACAACATGTTTATGATCTCAACATCTTTTCCCCTGTCACCCCTGCTTTTCAACATCTATTTAAAGTCACTCCACAATGTGTGATTTGAATTTGATATTACATTCTAGAATTTGGCAGAGCGCGCATAATGCATTTTTAAACTTGGCAAAATGCTTGTGGCTTCATGTAATCAGTTGGCTACTGCCATCAGCCTTTTGGGCTGCTCGATACCCATACAACAAAAGGTCAAAACAATGGGTCTTATAGTTGACGCCACCATTTCGATGATTGGCCAGATTAATGCAGTAATCAATTCAACTGACTACCATCTAACGTTGTTAGGACAGCTACGTCCATTGCTATCAGAGTCCCATTGTGCTGCAATTGCTAGAGCTATGATAGGCTCTAAATGAGACTATTGCAATGCTTTGTATGCAGGGACTCCTATTATGCAGCTAAATCACTTCAGTCCTGCAGCGCCCCAAAGCCTGCATAATAGCCAATGCTCCTTGACATTTATACATAACTCCATATCGGAGGAAATTACATTGGCTCCTGATCAGGACTAGGGTTCTTTTTAAACTCCTCATTATAGTCCACAAAGCCTTCTATGCAAGCAGCCCGCCCATCATATATCAAGATCCGAAAGCTGAAATACACCACTACTCGCGCACTTAGATCAGGCACATCCTTAATTATTCATATTCCTCTGCTCAAACAAGCCGTTGGCTTGGGCCGGGTTTGTTCAATTCATGCTAATAAGCATTTGAACTCTCTTGCTCTTGATATTCAAGGTTTTTTGGATCTTCCAGTCTTCTGGAAAAAATATTAAAAATAGCCCTGTTTTAAATCCTGGTCCTATACACCTTTCATGGTTGCTGATAGAACACTTAGATGGCTGTGGGTTGCAGCATATCACAAGTAAATATAAATATTATATACATTGTGCATAGTTGGACAGCATATACAGTTATATTCAATATATACTTAGCTTTCCTGTAAAAATCTTAGAGGGGACGACAAGTATTGACTAGTTATTAAGGTAGACTTACCTTTGTTTTCTAACTTGAGCTCCTCCGCCATCAAGCTGTCTTGCCGATTCCCAAGCACAAAGGCCAGAAATGAGAGGATCATAGCATCCAGGATTCCGATAATGGCCAGGATATACGCCCAGCGGATTGAACAGTCCCCGAGTTTGTATTTGTCCGTCTTTTCCCCACACATCCGCTTCACCTCGTCTGAATCCCATCCATCGGGGAAGATCATGCAGCCCAAGACGAGACAGGCAGCTGTCAAAAAGAGATACGTCAGGTGTCATAATGTGGTAGTACGTTGAACGATACTGTTTCGGTGCCACATCATGAACATCAAACTCCTGGCATCACCTGACAGTAGCAAACAACATGAAAAGACAGCTGTTTGAAACTTGAAAATAGCCATGACATTAATTAACTCCTGAATAATACTGATCAATACAATTAAGTCCAAGGTGATTGGGTTAACATTTCAATTTGGCAAATGGGGAGTGGGAATACGCGTCTAGCCGGCACTCAAAATGACTCACAGTTTCATTTGGCAGCGTTGTATTTTTACACCCATTTTGCCTCACTTTATTAGGGCACATTTAAAGTATGTAGAGAACGTCAATTGTGAAGTTTAGACATTAGGGGCCAGATTATCCAACGTGTAGTAAGTGCTTCGAGCAGCTCACAGGATGTGTAGGATTACATTGGAGTTTGAGCCCCATCAGAGAAATGATTCTGCAGTGCTTGAGAATGCTGCAGGACATTGTTCAGAGCAGCGCCCCATAAGCTTTTCCTTCTTCCAAGGTTGATAAATTGAGCACCATTAAATTGGGTAATATTAACTCCTGGTGTTACATCACTTAGGGCGTCATTCCAGATTCCTGCTTCTATGTACAAACACAATATGTATTATTAGCAGATGTATATCGTTATTGACCTCCTCTCAGACAATCAGAATGTTTAGAGTGCAGTCAATAACTACTGGTATTGACTGCATTGTGGACATTCAGTCTTCAGCAGCAGGCAGGGAAACAATTACCAGGCAAGATTTCCTTTAAAAAGACACTTCATCTCTCATCATGTTACCTAACACACGAAAGAGAAAGCTAAAATACTGGAAAATGCTTTCACTTTCTTACTGAGAAACCGTTTACTCTTACATGACAACTAATGCATGCGCATGTCAAACATGTTCCAGTTCAACCAAGTTGCAATTAAAATGCTTAACCTATGAAGACTACCATGTTATTGGAATACTGCAAAATAAAACCACATTTAATTTACTATCTCAATGACTTACTTTACTCACTCTTAAAGTAACCTTTTTTACTTAACCACCAAAACATGTATTTCTGCTACCACCATGTGCTAATAGCCACGGAAGGGACCATTATCGCTTGCCTTAATGACCTCCTCCTTCAGCCTATATTATCACTGCCTCTAAACTAACCTAAACCCCCTCCCTCACTTTTCTACTGGTACCGTTGCATGTTCAGCCACTTTCTTCATAGATTCCTACCTCTATAAGCGTATCTGTGCTCATGAATAGACCTTCTCTGAAGCACTTGATATATCCTCATCATTCTCCCATCTGCATGTTGAACCTACCCTCCACTTTCACAAGACACTGCTTCAAATCTGACTTGCCTTGATATTCTTATTCATCATAACATTCTGGTCAGTTATGTCTGTCAATCTGTGTGATTTGCTCTTCTGTGTTCTGCGTTTATTACATTATTTCTTGTACCATGTAATAGGCCTTACTCATGATTTATGTTACTGGTTTATCTAAGTACTAATGATTTGCGGAGAGCAATTTATTTTTATTAATAAAATATAATTATTCATGATTTGGGCTGAGCTTTTATTTATGTTATGTATGCAAAATAAAGAAAATATTATTGAAGATCTGCACTGAGATTTTATTTACATAAACAAAATATAACTATATTTTGCGCTCAGATTTTAATTTGAGTGGACATGCTGCAGGTTAACTAGGTAACTAGCAGCTCCTAGGGATTTGATCCTTGTGTTTACTTTTAGAACTCTGTTGGCTCTAACCTCTGCTCTTACCCACTCCTCACTTGCTGCAAGTACCACAGCTGGAACCGAGGGACATTTTTTTTTAAAAAAAGCCACTGTAGCACCTTCTTATCAGGTCACTAGGGGCAGTAGAACTTAGATTTAAAATGGCTTTGCAAGCACTTGTGCTACACCAAAGGGAAGCACATTGGGGTTCGGTCAAGAAAGGCCACACCAAGGTCAGTTAACATTTTGCCATAACACACATTTAAAAGGATATAACTCACCTTGTCACTCACTCCCAGAAAATGTAAAATGCTGTATTATAGGCAATAACCTGCTCATTGCAGCAGCAATTGATACATTACTTCTCTGTGTGGGGAAATGTAGCGCTGAGAGCCATTTCCCAGGAGTAAACTTAAAACATGGCAGTTGCTTCAGTACAGAGCAAGAGAGGCATTGCTTAAGAGTTTATTTTATGTCGGATGTCTGCCTATTACTCGCTACCCTGATAAAAACGGTACACCTACGAGTTATGAATAATGACTTACGCATCAGAGAGACATTTTTCAACACAGTAAAAGAACTCCACAAACTGTAATCAATTCAAAAGCCATTTAATTACATTGTGTCAAGTGATTGGGTTGTCAATGCCAAGAACATGCAGAGACCTATCCCTGTTGAAATCCGAACTTTGTGTAAAAGTTATAAGGCCCAAGCATTTGAAGTGTGATTACAAGAATTAGCCTCAGTCCCTGAACACTTATTTTGCACCTTTGAAGCTATAAAGAACTCTATTTCCCAGCATGTTTCTATATGTTTGATGGCACGTGTAGAGTGCTTCTTTCTTCTAAGTCAGATACATTTTGTCAACAGAAAAATAATGTATTCATAAATCAGGAAAGGAAACACCATTTGAAGTTCCATTACTTTGAATAACTCTGTATTCTGTTCATCTTTAGATTGTGTTGATAATATGTAAAGACTGGAATGTGTGTCCTAAGAGTGATCAGGAGGCTGTTGCTGTCTCTGTAGTAAGATGTACCTGCCTGAAGTTTGCTTAGACCAGTTTTCCCAGCTCTGATCACAAGGCAGTGCTTACAAAAAGAGAAAACAATATGTTGAGCTTCCTATATCAGTATCATGGAAAATAGCTTGATAAAATGTAACACAACAGGCCTTGTGTAATAAGAAACACTCTTTTATTCAGCTACAAATGAAGAGAAAGCTTTGTTTGGTCAAACAACCAAAATGTTTAATGAATTAAAAATCAATACATTTATAGTGGAAGATCCAAGGAACCAGAGACAAACTGTGAATCATAGATACACAAAATGTTTAACACAAACAAAATGTGCTTCATTTATAATAATACAAATTATGAAAATCATGAAAAAGGAATCTCCAAAAATATATATCTCACAGTTATGAAGCAATTCACATCTTCCATCCTTCTATGTAGATTAAAATGATATTCATTTTATTAAACCTGTACCTTTACATCTAAAGTTATATTATAAAAACAAAATTGCAAGTTTAACACGAGGATTGATGCAACTCCCACCTTTGTCAAGTATCAAATCTAGGATGCTTAGCCTCACCTTGCCAGCACAAAGCAAGGAGTGATTGACCCCCTACCACTTAATCACAAGATTAGAGGAGGAGGTATGATTATAAAATACAATGCACACAGATAGACAGGGCATTATCAGCATTATGCTGGTTATTACTGAAAGGAGATTGCTGGCTAGGGGAGAACAGACACAAACTGGAGTGCTGGTTTTCCATATAGGCTGTAGAAGGATGCCCCTGTTCAGAAGGAGATGAGCAGTCCATGCCAGCATGGCCACAGTGGCTAAAAGGAACCTTCCTTTTGGAGGCACTTCAAACTGAGATAGTCCAGGCTGATGTCCCCCCAAAAAGCCACATTTAAAAAGTAAGTACGGAGTCCTATTTAAATACATATTACTCAGTCCATGGTAAGTCCTGAGAATAAGGGGGCCTTGGAACAAAAAGGGTATGCTAATTTTAGCAGGGACACAGGGGCAGTGTAAGATCAAAATAACTGTTTTAAAGTATAACTGAGATCTCATGTTCAAGAAAACCAAGTGCATTTCATGATGTGTGATGCAAAACTGACATTTTGTGAAATTTGAATGCAGTTTTGTTCTGCAAAATTAAGCACCATTTAAAACTGAATCTGTGTGTTTCACCAGCAAAGTCAGTAATTCAGGCCATAAAGTTGTCATGAGACCTTATCGCCTGACAAAGATGGATGCATAATTGCCGCCAGTGGGAGGCCTTAAATAGATACTTCTGTAACAGAAAGTAGCTAAGAGAATTCATTTTAGTCACAGATACAATCCCTGAAATGCAAAGATAGACCTATGTGTGATGTGAAAGGGTAACATTTTACTGGACAGTATTAAATCTCCCACCAAAAACCTGTGGACTACGAGGAAAATTAATACAAGTAGATTGAAAGTTGTACATACATGTTCAGAGAACTTTGAACACATAGGTTCCAGAGCATCTGCACCACATTTATGGTAGTAACAGCGATCAGACATTGTAAATGGTGGGTGTCAGTGTGGAAGATAAAAACAGTATATTGATGCATTTGCTAATGTAACCATGCATATCCAGTGTGGTTTCTTTTGCGCACTTACAGGATTTGAGAGAGTTATTTCTAGCTTAATATACAGATATAACTGGTTACGGAAATGAATGCTTGTGTGTAAAACCTTTTTCCTGAGGTATTGTTTATGAGTATATAATATTGTAGTGACTTCCCTGGCATAACGTTGGTGACCACCTTTCTTTTGATTTGGCTTTATTTTTCTAAATAGATTCGAGTTTTCACAAAACTGCGTGTTCCTTGCACAGAAAATTATAATATATCGTTACACCCAGCATCACACACTGCACAAAAGCCTACAAGCACATTAACTCCAATAAAGGCTAATTCATTAGATAACTCCTGTAGAAGGCATAAAACAACCTTATTAACAGTTGCCTACCTAACATGCCCTTTGTATTAAAATAAAACCATTGTCAAAGCTAATAGTTTTGATATTTTTTTTATAAACATTAAAAAGAGGGTCTGCAAGAAGTGTGAGGGGCACAGAGAAAAAGAGGGGTGGGAGATAGGGATGGTGAGGTATGGGGTGAAATGTGGATCTCACTTTGAGCTAATGTACCTGTCCTGCAGAGATGTGTATGTAACCTGTAACTTACAGGGCTTCACATCTCACACCATGCAGAACAAAACCACACAGGCCACCACATATGGATTAGGTGAGGTTCTCACAATACATAAGTGAGATTGCCTGCCTCGCACAATGCATAACAAAGGAAAGAAAGTGCTCTAAGCTGTCTCGGAAAGCACACACACGTGTCATTTCTAGTCATGTGAGTTTCCAAACAAATAAATACTACAGTAAAAGTGTCATCTTAATTTTATTTTGTTCAGCAAAAACGAAGCGGCTATACCATTGTCTGAGAGTGTGCAGACGGAGCTGCAACCTGCATTGCCTGGCAGATGTCTGAGTTGCGTACCCCTAGTTGACCTTTGTGTTTGACCTGAAGATCAGTTTGGAATCCCACTATGTTCAGTGAGTACCCTGGATGAGAGTATTTGCCAGTCAGGGTGCTTGGAACGCAGGGTGCATTCACGAATAAAAGCCTGTGTTCAGAGTAATCGTCAGCTATGTGTCTCTCGCCCACACTACATTGACCAGCATGGCTGTCCAATGCCCCCATAACCACCAATTGGAGCCCCTTATGCACCTGAACTCCTTACACCTGGGTGCTAAAGGATTAACAGAAAAAAAGAAATAAAAAATACATTTTGTAAACGCTGAGCTGCTCTGCTCAAGTCAGTTTTCTGTGCTGCTGACATCATGATAATCAACACAGAAAACAACAGCTACACATGCAACAGGTACGTTTTCTTTCTGTTATAGTTAAACAAAGCTTTAACACTTTTGTCTGGTACCAGTGTTGTTCTGCTCTGGGCAAAGACTTCTTGCCTTCATGGACCAGCATAGTGCACCCTGCTGTGCCTTGCGGGCTCTCCCTGCTGTGCCTTGCTGGCTCTGCCCCACCCACCTTCCGGGTCCATTTTTGGAGCAAACACAGCACACACGCAGCGTGAGTCACATGACGTGTCACGTATGGGCCTGGTTATTTGAGGATCTGCTGGGGCGTTCTCACCCTGGGCGTTCGCATCAAAGGGCGGGTAATCTAAGGGCAAAGGGCAAAAAACCTAAGGGTGTTGGTCTTTCCCCGTTTGATCCTGTGTCTATCAGGTAGGATGGGCCATAATATGTGCTGTTGCTCATTTATAGCCTGCTTGATTTCAACATGAAATCTACATTTTGTTTTCCACATGTGTCTAAATAAAGTTTTAGGTATTAGATCCTTTCACTCAAATGATCAAATTCATGGCTATGGTCCTGATTTTGCACAAAATCCATCTATCTATTTCTAATGTTCCTCTTTTTTTTCCAGTCTCAGTGTCTGACATGTTCCATCCTATTTTTCAGTCAGATTGTACTGCTGTGCGTTCTGATACCTTACCATCTTCCCATGTTAAATCTGCTCTCCCATTTCGTGCATCCCATCTAGCCCGCCTTTTTAATTTTTCCCACCAAACTGGTACCTTTGCCCAATCCTATAAAAAAAAAGCCATTGTTATATTTGGAACATCTAGTCCATGCACAACTCTCTTTCTATTTGAACTTTCATAGTATGTTTTCTTCTCGTCAATCTGGGTTTTGTTTGGGTCATTCCTGAGAGAAAGACTCTTGGCTGTTCCAATTTCATCCTACATGCTCATTACAAGCTTCCTACTCCTTTGGTTCTTCTTGACCTTCGTGCCCCATTTCATACTGTTGATCACAATACCCAATCACATTCTCTTTTCTCAGTTGGTATTCTGGAACTGCTTTGTTCCAATTAGCTTCTTATATGCATGACCGTCCAGTTTCTGGAATGGTACATTTTCAAATTCTGTGTGTCTTCCCTTCGGTGTCCCCCAAGCTTATGTTTCAGGACCTGTACTCGTTACACTTTATGCTACTCCATTTTCTTCACTTATTTCAGACTTTGGACTCAATGCTCAGTTTTATGATGATGACATCCCGATATGTTTTTCTTTTCCTTCATTTTCTTTTGATAGTCATCAACGTCTACCTTTGTGTCTTTTAGCCATTGAATCCTGGGTGGCTACTCACTATCTCTGTCTTAATCCGGTCTTTTCTTTCCTGCAACCATGTCACCTTTTTCTTCCTTCCCCCCTTCACACAACCAATTTCAGAATTCAGCACGTAATCTTGGGATTATTTTGTATTCAAAACTCACAGGAACAGGTTCTTTCTATTGTAGGTACTTGTGGTTTTCAGCTTAATAACATTAATCTTCTTCTGACATTTTCAGCTTCTTAATGACTTTTACAAACTCGTGTTTTTGATATTGCAGTACTGCTGTTCTCATTATGCTGGTTTACCACAGTATGCTGCATTGTCTCTTCGTTCGGTTTTACATTCGGCTGTCAATATTCTTATAGCTCTCAGCTGTTCGTCCACTGTTTCTCCTCAGTTAGCCCAGCTCCCGGGTTTTCTATTTCGTCGTTGAGTTCAATGTTTTATGTATTGTTTCAAAATCTGTTCATGCTCTTTGCCCTGGCTTTGCCCTGGCTATCTTTGTGATTTGGTCTTCCTCTATCAAACTACTTGTCCCTTACACTATGCTTCTCAATATCTCCTCTCTACCTGTCCTCCCTGTGCCTCTTCTTGTTTTTGATCCTTTCAACTTTTGCCTCCTAAATTGTGGAATTCTTGACCCTTTGATGTGCGTTACTCTCCTACTCTTTCTGTCTTTAAAGCAATGCTGAAAGATGATTTGTTAGCAAAATCATTGTCTCCTTAAATTATTTGATCCTTTGATTTTTTTTCAAGCAATGCTGTATTTACTGGAGTTATTTGAATGGTTTCATTGTATGTACCATTATCTTTTTGTAAAGGTCTTTGTCTAAAAGAGCTATATAAATGCCATTACTGCTAATAATAAAAATAATCCTTATAAGAGCAATATTACATGAGACGAAAGGTCAACCCCCGAGAGTATTGGCACTGCTCTCACATTATGGAACCCTTGGTATGTCCCATTAAATTGGCGATAATAATCCTGTTCTTCACAGTGATACAGAACTATACATGCTCAAATGTTACAAACATTGAAAGCATACCAAAACGTGTTCACAGCTTCTACAATCAACGGCCATTCAGCACAGCAGGAGCCACAACGACTAAACACCATTATTGTAAGAAATAATGTACTCCTTGATATTAATAGACCCCTACTTCACAACACTCATTTTATTCCAAAAGTGATATATGTGTGTGTGTTGTGATTCATCCGTGTGCATGTATATTACATGCATATTGGCTACTTTGTCATTGTGTTTTGTGCTTACTTTCATTCTGAGCATCAAGTATATGCATATCGTATGTCATCAGTGTTGCTTCCATTTGCAATCCCTGCTTATGCTCATTTCAAACTGTCATATCAGAACTGGGATCACTTTACTTCAATCTGTTTCACTAGTAAAATACACAGATCGTTATGCAATGTGGAAAGACATGAATAAACATCACAATTGCCACATATTCAACAGAAAAGTGAAACAAAGAAAACGTATGGTGTGAAACGTTATGCTTTAAAAGTGCAGCTCATATTCTAAGTTTCCCTATATCTTAATAGAAATCTTAGCCTTCTATTTGACCCATTCACCTTTCTATTGCACAACACAG
Organism: Ambystoma mexicanum; assembly: GCF_040938575.1. Taxonomy (NCBI): domain Eukaryota; kingdom Metazoa; phylum Chordata; class Amphibia; order Caudata; family Ambystomatidae; genus Ambystoma; species Ambystoma mexicanum. Next base: position 95,811,132 of record NC_090936.1, on the reverse strand, counting down.
TCCATTGCAAACACCTGTTTTCAAGTAACATGGTGGAAGGGTCATAACCAGAACTAGTAGTTATGTAACTACATCCAGTGCAAGCAGAATGGCGTGGACACATCGAAATCAAGTGAGCGCATTTATTAAGGTTTTTGTATACTGAAATGTTTGATCACAAGGAAAAAATAAACACAAGAGGTTTGGACATGAGTGTATAAGTAACTGCGTGAAACAAAAAGGAACCTACGTGGTCTGCTCAGAACACTTCTTTGGATCAGTTAAAAGGATTGGGATGCATATTTACGACCCAATTACATTGATCTAACTCAAAATAAGTATGTGTGGGGCTCTTTGTTTGCAAAATGTTCACGCTGAAACGTTGGCCAACGTTAATCAAATGCACAGGTTTCAGGAGCATGCCTGCTCAGATGTAACAATGGGACCCTGCCAAGCCAAGGAGCACCTTCTATTTACCTCGAATTAATCATTTACCATTACAATATTTTAGCAAGAACCTTTTCACAAAATGCTATGGACACTAGTGCTGCAGATACAAAATTGGCCAAATGAGCTTACTGCTACTTATTGTTACTTAGAGAAAAATATGTGGCAATCAGGTAATGTTCAAGCCAGGTATAAACGATTATATAGATTGAGGTAGTGGTGACATTGGCAAGGCCATGCCAGAATATGGAGGTGCCGCCATGGCCTTACAAGAGCAGCGCCATTAGGGGCTGCCTCGTAGGCTATGGTGGGGGCCGTTGTTGTCACTGCTGCTGTGGCTTCCAGGGGGGTGGGGGACAATGAGGAGGGGTGCGGTGGCGGAAGGTGAGGGCCTGTCTTTCCTGCATCCGGTGGGTCCATCGGATATATAACGGTAGCAAGCTCCGACTTCATCCTCTTTCCCGCAGCCGTCCGCGCCTCAGAAGAAGTCAGGAGATCGTGACGGGAGATCGTGTTGTTCCCTGCGGCCAGTGTCCTGTGTCGTCGCAGTGCTGAGTGGTCCATTGTTTTCTTTCAGGACTTAACAATCAGCACATGTAGGGTGGACAGATACACCTCTTTTTTCGCTCCTGAGTTTTGAAAAGTAAGCGGCTGTGAGTACTGGCAAAGGTGGGAAAAAGTCACCCTGCTAGGAGTGCTTTCCCCGTTAGGGGTCATCTATAAATTCATGCCCAGCGTTCTTAGTGTATAGTGTTTGGGCACAAAGCATCAAAGCCGGGGCAGTGCGTGCACTGAAGTATTTTTCTCTGGTACCTAAGTTTAGGACCATCGATGGGATTACGTTCTCCGTTTTCACGCAAGGTCCTATTGGCCGGCTGTATCAAGCCGTGGGGGAATTTAACATGGTCCCACTCCCTGGATGCCTTTGCCTATGGGTGCAGCATTAGTAGTGTATAGTGTTTGGGCACAAAGCGTCAAAGCGGGGGCAGTGTGCGTACAGAGGTATTTTTCACTGGGACCTAGGTTAGGGACCCTCGATGGGAATATATCCTGCGCTTTCGCGCAGGGCCCCATCGGCTGGCTGTATCAAGCAGTTGGGGAATTTAACACAGTTCCAGGATGCCTTTGCCTATGGCCCGATCTAAGAAGCTAAGCAGGGTTGGTCATGGTTAGTAATTGGATGGGAGACCGTCAGATGCTGCTGATCGCCGGGGTCCGGACAGGGTGAGCAAATTGAGGAAGGATGGTTTTCTGTGGGTCGCGGCCAAGGCCTCCTGCAAATGGCAAATGGCAAATGGCGCACCCGAGGAAGTCCCGTAGAAGTCCCGCTTTGCCGCTTCGCCGAGTTCGCGAGCGGAGCGGAACGGGTACCTCTCTAAAGGTGTGTCTTTAAGCGTAAAGGTGCTTTTACAACTAAAAAGGCGCTTACTCACATTGCATACTAGGCGGCGCATAACAATACAACAAGACTCAGTTTTTATTGGTTTGGGCGACATGAGTCGCAATTTGTATACCTTGCGTACGGGCATGCCGCAGATAGAATGCCAAACTGCTTGTCCCAAAAAACCAACTCAAAACTTGGCGCGTGTCTCCACCCCGATGCATCCTTTGCCTAAAACAAGAACGTTTTCCTCACAACAGTCACCAATCTCCAATTTGCGAGCTAAGGTTGTAAAACCAATTGAAGGTGGGGGTGACATTAGACGCTTTTTCCCAGACTCTCGTGGGAAACAATGGGGAAATTTCAAGATTGTTAAGGAACGAAACTCGACTATCGAGAACACTAAGAGTGTTGATGCTGATTGCATGAATGCGTCACCCACCGCGAAAGTGTCCCCAGAAGTAGATGTTGTGTCACTTCCAGTGCCCCCATGCTTAGAGCGTGTGGTTGACACTGGTGAGATTGTGCTTGACACAATCTCAGATATAAATTTGGATGATGTAGCCATTATAGACCTATCGGTAGCGGAATCCAATTTTACTATACAGGAAAATTTTGAAAATTTATCTTACTCTCCTCAGATGTTGTCGAGTATTGAACCATCACAACCGAATCAATCATCCTCATTTCTAGCCCCTACCCCTCGTAGAAGTTTAGGCCTTGAAAAAGTCCCAATGTCACAAAAACCACAACATTCACCTAAATTCATTGAACTGACTTTAGAAGCTATGAATTTAACTTTGCAGACGTTGATGCAATTATTTAACTCACTCAGCGCCAAAATGGACTCACAAAATGTGCAACTATCTGCAGTGTTGAATTGGCAGGCTAACCAGACTTCCTCCACTTGCTGTCATAAACGGCCACCGCAAGAAAGTTTTCCTGTGATGGTGGACCAGAAGCTCTCTCCAATGTTTGAGTCAGCAGATAGAGTTACACATAACGACATCCCTAAGCTGGTTTCTGATCCTAAAGATAAAATACCTTTGAGGAGCTTAACTCTGGTGGTCGAGAACTCTTTCACTCCGCAGCCTTTACCTTTTTTTCCGACTATAATAACAGAGAACACTTCAATTAACAAACATAGTGGTGAATATACGGTACAGGTCATACATGAACCAGTAGATGGAAACACTCGATCTGATTCCAAACTGTATACCATCTTCGATAAAAAAGGAAATATATCTCGTTCAAAAGTACAATCCCTAGGCGAGAAAAAAAAAACCAAAAATATGCCCTTATCTAAAGTAATGGCGACAGCGGCCTCGAAGCGATTTATCCAAAACATCAACTTACCCGCGAAAAACGCACTAATAACCTCTAATGCGGTTACTAAAAAATATGCGTTATTGGACCAACAACGCAATGTGAAAGCTGGCAAAAAACGAAAAGTCGCCACCTCGCAAACGGCCTACGAACCGCTAGATGAGTTGGTTGCGGCAGTGAAAGAACATGAAGGTGAGAGAAATTCGGCGGCTGTCTTTACACCAAAAACTGTCCAGGCCCCTAAAAAATCCCAGAGTGCCTCAGCAGAGCAGAAGATGTTAGAGCCTAACAGCACAAAAGCGCGACCAGGGCTGATAAACAATATAAATTCTAGCCCAGATAAGCAACATTCTGAGCTTATATTGAGAAGACTCGAGATTAGAAAAGCTGTTGATGCATATATGGATAGTTTTATGCCTCTGCCAAACCTTCAGGCTCCGTCATTATGCCCCACCGTGCCTGAATTTGCACCTAGAATGGTAGATAGAAAAGCTCCCGAGAGTCTAGATGAGAGCATAAGGGCGAGCAGCCTGCCAGCACAGCTGCCCCTAAAATCGTGTCTTGCTCCAAAGACAAAAGTGAGGTTTGTGGATGACAAAAACATAATAACTGAAACCGAAACACATGAATTTGCTATACATCAAGCGGATTTAACAAAAGTGCTGCAAACTCTCTATGCCCCCTCGCACACAGTCACACGATCTGTTGCGAAGGAGACTATCAAAAATAAGAAAAAGAACCAAATTAGCAGCCCAATAAGACCAGATAAACAAACCTTTGCTCTTGTGTTGAGCTGCCGTCCTCCCCCCTACCAACAATTTTTGCTGAATCGGCAGAGCATCCTAGAATTATTCTCAGACATCACAGCCCTGGAAGAAGTTGAATCCTCTGACATTGAACAAGTAGAATTCTTCAATAAGGACTCATTGAGCATGGTCTGTCTATGGTTGCGATCAAGAATCGTAAGAAATTTAATTTGGGAAGCCAAAGAACAACTAGCGTCTATGGGATTCATATTAATATCGGGGCCTGCAAGTATTAATACAAAATTGGAGGTATCCCCTAAAACTCCTGCCAAAGGGTTTAGCAATCCCAGACACTATGAACCAGACACAAAATCCAAATGCTGTTGCTCTTGTGATTCTAATAGTTAACTACCTAGCAAGATAAAGACAACAAGCGTATTTTCCATGGTATCGTGGAATACGCGCGGTTTTAGGCACTTAATAAATAACAAAGCTAATACTTTGAATAATTTTGACCTTGTTTTGCTGCAAGAAACATGGATGTCTAATGAACCTTCTTGGGACAACCATGAGATACACTTTACAGCAGCATTGAAAAAATCCAAGGGACGACCGATGGCTGGCCTTTTAACGGCCACAAAACTCAACGCGAAAGTCAATATTGTGCATGCTTTGGCGTTAAATCCATATGTGCAACTAACAGTCTTATCGATTCAGTCGATTCTTTATGCGGTAGTTAACATATACTGGAATCATAAGAGCTATGAAGAAGAAAAATTCCTTTCTGAAATCTCAACGGCTCTGGATTACATTGCTCAGGTCCCTGAAATCAGCCACACCATTGTAGCGGGGGATCTGAACTTACATTGTGGACCACAAGCCCTTAACGTAGAAAACACTTGTACAACTTTATGGGGGCAACTCATGGCCTCAAGAAGTTTAAATATGCTAAATGGGAGTCATTTTGACCACAGTTGTATACAATACACGTGGCGACAAGGACAACATACGGCTACAATTGACTATATTTATGTAGACGACAAATTGTGGTCCAAAATACAAACATTTGTCATTTGCCCGCATCCTGACAGCGATCACTGCATGTTAATTCTTGAATGGTTTGAAGCAAGTAATGTAGAGGCGCCATCCATATATCCTGTGAACGGGCCCATAGTCGTGAACAATTGCTTGAATCGAATAAAATGGACAGAGGCAAAGGTGCACCAATTTGATCAAATGTTACAATTAGCCTATTTGCCTTCAAAAAATCATAACCAAATCAGTAGTGTTGCTTACTGTGAGCTCATGCAATATTTTGCTCCTTGTAGCACAAATAATCATCGAGCTGTGCAAAATCGTCACATATTTAATGAAGCGGCCAGAACAAGGAAAACGTTGTTTCGCACTGAGAAACGTGCAGCTATGAAATTGTCAATAGATAAGCAACCTTTTGCTCTAAAAAAGGCTAAAACGACTTATAGGAATTGGTGTCGCTGGCATAGAATTCAATTGTTACAAATTGATGGGGAACATATGCTCAAAGCTTTGCATGGACATAACACGGCCCATGTTTGGAAATTATTAAACACAGCACTCGTGCCATCACAAATAGCTCTCCAAGTTCACACCGTGCCTGAAGCTGAATGGGTAAAACATTATTCGAAGTTATATGCAAGCCCAATTGAAACAAGGCCCATGGGGCTTAAGGAAAATAATGATCCCTTTCATATAAACATCGAGAAACCAGACATATTATATTTCATAAATAAAATCAGTAAGTCAAGAGCCCCGGGCCCTGATGGGTTGTCCAATTATTTATTCAAGCAACAGCCCGAGGTCTGGGCTGATATTCTATACCAAATCTTTGAACAAATTAATGTGACACAACTCATTCCTGATTCATGGAAAAGATCCATAATAGTGCCCATATTCAAGAGCGGAGATCGGCAAATACCAGACAACTATAGACCGATTGCTCTGTTGGACGCCCCTGGAAAGTTGTACAGTCGAATAATTCTACAAGAATTAAATACCTGGGCCATCCAACAGGGCAAAAGAGATCCATTTCAATCGGGCTTTGTTGCAGGAATGGGAACAGGCTTAAATCTAACCACATTAAACTTGTTAAAGTCAAAATATCACAAGCTTGGGCAGCCACTGTATATGGCTTTTGTTGACTTTCGAAACGCTTTTGACTCAATAGACCGTAGCCTACTGTTTCAGAAATTGCACAAATATGGATGTCCCTCTTCTCTGCTTACTGTGATTAAAAAACTTCACACAAACACGAGCATACAAATTAAATTGTCACTTAACAGGTTACTATCATCTGCGATTAGAACGTTCAGAGGTCTAAAACAGGGTTGCATTTTGGCATCAACTCTATTTAATTTGTTCTTACTAGACCTGGGTATAAGCCTGCAGGACTGCATGGCAGATGCACCGAAATTAGGCACACAAAAGATTATGTGGCTCTTGTATGCGGATGATTTAGTATTGGTATCTCTTACCCCAAATGGGTTACAAGAGCTGTTGAACCAATTAGCGGATTATACAACTAAGAACAATTTAATAATCAACACAAATAAAACGCAAATTGTGTCTTGTCTTAGGAAAGCCAATCCAAAAATGATGAATTATCAATGGAAGGTATCCACTTTGTCTTTGAAGAAAGTACTGCATTATAAATATTTGGGCCTTCCATTTTCAGGGTCAAGAACAAACTCAATCCGTGAGGACACTATTAAAGCCAAAAGTATGGCCTTGACATCACAGGGCAAAATTATCCTATCTAAGTATGGGCAATTTACCACAAGTCATGTCAAAACTTTCTACATGCAGAAAGTCGTCCCAATTCTGTCCTATGGGGCTGAAACGTTCCCGCCCAGGGAAAGAGGATACTGGGATTACTTTGAAGGAAAGTTTTGGAAAATAGTTCTTCGCTTGCCATCTTGTACCCCAATATGGTTAATAAGATACGAATTGGGCTTGATCTCAATGCATGTACAGGTGGTGTGGAAATTTTGCAATTTTTACCGTAAACTTTTATTGGGATTGCAATCAGATAACATCCTAGGAATTGTTGGCCATCATTTGTGTTCCTCATCGGATATATTTTCTAAGAGTTGGAGATTGTTTGTGCTAAATGCGCTTGTGGATGCAGATATATCTTTACAGACGCTGCTATCTAACCCGAGTAAAGCCAAAGCAAGTTTATATCGTCATGATTGGATTATAACCCAACAGGTTTGCTCCGGATATGTCGACTTTGATTCCAATGTTTTTCCCCACAAAAAAATCAGACAGATGAGTGACTATTTGGTTAAATGCCCGTCTATGGTGGTTCGTGCCACCATGTTAAGAATACGACTGAATCTGTGTTTAACCAACCAAATACTAGCTAGACGGGGACTTATTCCCAAAAGCGAAGCCTTTTGTCGGTTTTGTACTAATGTGAATCAAACTGAGACGTTAAACCATATAATTGTTGAATGTTTGGCCTTGTCTGGATTGAGAGAACAATATTTCAAAAAGGTATTGCAATTTTTTTGTCTGCGCTCACATTATGAAATATGGATAGCCTTGATCACGAGCAACAGAACAGTCATACACATTGCCTTAACTCAATTCGTCCAAACAGTGTTACCATATACTGCTAAGGACGATGTCAATTGATGTCGAAGTGTCCCTATTTTGTTTAGTAACTTTAAAGCTGTGTGTTTTACAGTTAACTTTTAAAAAAAAGGACCCCTTAGCTTTTGAAGGAACGCTGTGAAATCCCATTATGTAATTGTAACTGAATGTAATGAAATCATTATGTCTTTTTATGTTTTTAGAGGCCACATATTTATTTTTAAATTGATAGACACAAAGTATAATAGGCAATTCTGTAATATAGGTTTGTTCTATATAAGCTATTGCTAAAAATATGGTAAAGGTGTGATATTTTAAATTTGAAAGGTTGAAATTTTTAACCATATCAAATAAAAAAAAAAAAATAAAAAAAAAATAAAAAAAATGGCAATGTGAGTGAGGTCCCGATCTGCGTGTCCAGTAGCCACGGTTTGGGGTCTCGAAGCCAGCCTATATTGGGGTGGGTCTGGAGCCAGGAATATTTCCCTCTACTCTTTAACATTTAATTTAGCTGCGAAAAAGCACAGTGCATGGGAGTTTAAAGGCTGTGTTCTATATTTATTGTCAGCAAGCTCAGGTATTGTTTTAAGTGATTTTTTTTATTTGTATTCAGTAAACACAAACGATTTTGTTACGGGCAGTTTAATTGACAATTTAGTAATTATCCCGATTTTCTTCTGATGAGGAGGTGGCCTGACAATGGGAACTAACAGCCAGGTTTCGCAAAAAACATTCCATTCGGGAGCGAGATTCCAAAATAAAATTTCAGTTATGTGGTCAACTTCTCTTAGATGGCAACGCAGTGTTGGCAATTTTTATTTGTGTGTGTATGTTATAGGAGAGGCATAATTGTAATGGTGTATCCTCTTCGTGCTCCCCATAGGTATTCTGCACAATGCATTAATTGAGGAAGGATCCTAAAGTTATGGCCTCTAGGAAGAAGAGCAAGGCCGGAGTGCCAGTTCGCGAGCAGAAATCAGAGTGCAAGCAACTTGCTTTGATGGCTAAGTTCCTGGATAAAGCCAAGGAGAAGGCATGCAATTGGTCCATGACATGTTGGATGGGGCCCAGGAGCTGTTGAATAGTCTGAACCGCGGCCACCGGCAAGGTCGCCAGGTGCTAGAGTTAGGAAACCTAAGGTGCCCCAAAAAGCGCCAGGCACCAGCACTGAGCTCTCAGCAAAGAAGCTCAGAAAGTCTGGGGGAACAGCAGTGATCCGAAATGCGCAGATGGCCGGTCCACCGGTCGAGTGTTTGCCATCTTTACATGGTATCGAAGCACTGCCAGGTGACCAACCAGTCGTGTCATCAGTTAACCGGATGGTGCAACTATTGCTGGCGCCAGTTGTGGGAACGCCAGTCGGTGAGTCTCCTGTCGCTGATGTTCCCAGTTTGCCTCAGGGGACGCCGTTGTTGACACAAGGTCTTTTCTGGACAGGAGTTCAATTTTCTCAGGCAATGTTTGGTTGGAATGGTCCACATTCTTTTGGGGTCCTCAGGGGGTCTCCTTCATGCCCGTGAGCCAAAGCTCAATGTTTTTGCCTATGTTCAGTTGGGGTAGTTTGTCTACGGGATTAGGGAATACTCCAAGCCAGGCAACAGGGCAGGGGATTGGAATTGTGGGTCTACAGCCTGTATCTGGGTCTAGTGTTCCTTCTTTATCTAGGGTGTCTCAGGTTGGGGCATCTACTCTGGGCAGGACCTGTTTCTTCCCCCAGCTGCGCCCACGGTCACGTCCCCACCAGATGTGGCAACAGTAAGCAGGTCGGTCGCAGCTTCCCCCGTACAGGTGTGGGCAGGAAAACCTAGCGAGGCAGCAGCAATGACCAGTCACAGTCTGTAGTGCAAGGTACTGGGTCCTTGAGGGAGACCGCGTCTGGTAGTGTTGCCCCCGTGTTATCCCCAGTAGGTAGCTTATATTGTCACCTGACCCGCAAGGTTAAAGAGAAAATGTGGAAAGGAGAATATTTGGACGTGTTTGACTTAATCCATAAAGGGGTGGGGGTGACTGAGAAACAACAGGAAGGGAAGGAGACAACTTTTAAGCCTAAAATAATCTGGATGGATAAAAGTCTATACAATAGGATAATTTCTTTTGCCATATATGCTAGTGTCTGGAATTGGGCGGGGGCTATTTTATTATCTCAACACCATTGTTTCAGCTCAGCACAAGTACGATCAGGTGGCCTGGCTGAAGTATGATACACAATTTCATCAGATGAAGGCCAACCAGTGTGGAAATGAGGTGGGGTCAGAGGGATGCCAATAGCTGGTTAGATGAGATGAGCCCACCTGTTAGAGCTAATTCCTTTCGGGTAACAGAGCCCAATTCCTTTAGCCCCGGAGGGAGGTCTTTGGACCCAAAGACTTCCTGCTTGCAGGTCAACAAGAAGGCCTGTGCAAAAGGAACCACCTATATATTTAAGCACATCTGCTCCTTTTGTAGGGGGTCCTCCCACACCGAACTTCAATGTTTCAAGAGGCAAAAGGACAGGGAGCAAAATAAGTGAAGGTGGATGAGAACAGGTATTAGAGGCAGCAGGTTTTTAGCATGGCCAAGTCCCCTATTAGTTCCAGAAATTGACGGCTAGGTTGAGTGCTTACACCCATGTAGCAGATTCAAGATTTTTATATCATGGATATCTGGAAGGTTTTAGGATTCCTTTATCTTCTGGCAGTAATGGTTTGATCCCAAAGAATCAGAATTCCTTGCGCCTAGACCCCGATACAGCCCACAAAAAGATAGGAAAGAAGCTTAGCCTGGGTAAAATTGAAGGTCCATTTCGGGCACCACCTTTCTCAACTTTGATCTGCTCTCCTTTGGGCCTGGTGCCTAAGAAAGAGGAGGGGGAGTTTAGACTACTACATAACCTGTCATATCCGAAGGGTGAGTCTGTTATTGATGGCATTGATGCAAAGTTGTGTGTGGCGAGATATGCTTTATTGGATTTAGAAATCAACATGTTGGTGGCACTGGCTAAAGGGGCCTTGATGGCGAAGGCCGACATCCAATCGGCATTTCGGTTACTTCCGGTTCACCCGGCATATTTTCAGCTTTTGGGCTTCCAGTTTCATGGCGCTCTGTATTTTGATAAATGTATGCCGATGGGATGCTCTGTGTGTGTGTCTATTTTGAGAAGTTCTGCAGGTTTCTGGAGTGGTCGCTGGTAGATACTGCAGCACCTGAAGGGGTCCTTCACTACTTGGACGATTTCCTGTTTTTTGGGTAGTCCCGGAACTGCATCTTGCAAAATTGCCGTACAGGCATTCATTGAAATGGCAACATCTATTTGGGTTCCTCTTCCAGCAGAAAAGACAGTTGGGCCTGCTAAATGTCTGACTTTTTTGTGGCTAGAATCTAGGCCGATGTCAGAGTTTCCGAGCTCCCTGGAGATGTGCTTGGGTGCTAAGGTGATCCTATGGCAATTGCAGGTGCTGGTGGGTCAGCTAAACTTTGCACTGAGGGTGATTCTCATGGGCAGACCGTATTCCGGCAGCATAGGTAGGGCAATGGCTGGGTTGAAGGAGCAACACCATCATACTAGATTGACCAAGGGAGTGAAGGACGACATAAGGTTGTGGTTGCATTTTCAGGAAAATTTCAATGGAAGGGTTATGTGGCCCACACTGCATGCCACGAATGGTGAGCTGGCCTTGTTCATTGATGCAACGGGCTCAGTGGGTTTTGGAGCAGTGTTTGGGACACAGTAGTGCATGCAGTGTTGGCCAAAGGAATGGTTTGAGTCTAGTTTAACATGGCATGTCACATTCTTAGAAATATTCCCGATAGTAGTGGAAATTCAGATATGGGGAGACAGGCATATGGCAAGAAGCATTGTCTTTTGGTCTGACAGTATGTCTGCTGTCAAGGTCATTAACAGGCAAACTGCAAAGTGTAAGATGGTCGTCCATTTGTTGAAGAGGATGATACTGTATTTTTCGCAATATGGGATTGTGTTTCGGGCTTGCCATGTGCCAGGGATCGAGAATAACACTGCATATACTTTGTCTCGTTTTAAGATGGCAGAGTTCCGGAGGTTGTGTCCAATGTCAGACGAGCAGATGGATGAATGCGATCCCAGTGGGCTTATCGAGCACTGGAGCCCAGTACTTGCGTCTCCTGTGCATTGGAAGACAAAGAGGGCATATGAAGCAGCGGTTTAGGCTTATTCTTGTTTTTAGCATTGATCACCAGTTGGGTGAGATGGGCAGCTGGTACAATCTAGCATCCTATCTACAGGTGTTGAGAGACCAGGGCTGGTCTTGGTGTCAGCCATGTCCTTTATCTCCAAATTACAGGGGGAGTGTTGGCTTATCGGGCCATTTCCATGATAAAGAAGGCATTGCAAGGATGGGCTAAGTTTGACCTTGTTGCTCCGGATTCCCACAGGCCATTACTATAGCCCACCTACAGAGCATTTTGGGGGTTCTCTCAACGGTTTGTGGGTCCACGTATGAGGCAGTATTGTTTTCAGCTGCGTACAGTCTAGCATTTTTTGGAGCATTCAGAGTGAGTGAACTGTGGCATCCTCTAAAGCAGATCAGTTGTGGGTGGGATGAAATGGGCTAACACGCATCTGTTCCCTCAGCATGTGAAGTTGTATGTTCCCAAATCTAAGATGGACCGGCTCGGTAGGGGGACGTGTGTCATGCTGTTCGAAGCCCCCGACCAGACGTGGTGCCTGAGGTATTTGAATAGGAGACCTGGGGCGGGTCATCAGAACCTGCGAGGCCATGCGGGGGCTAGGAGGAGCCCTCAATCCAATTCCAATTTACAAGGGTGGTGCAGAAAGCATGCTAGGTGTTGGGTCCGTCTACCATGGGTTTCACCTCCGACTCCTTTCGCATAGGAGCTGCCACTGAAGCGGCATGTGTGGAATTACCCCTACAGGCATTTCAGAGGATAGGCCGGTGGAAGTCTAAATGTTTCCAACGCCATGGTAGGCTAGGGTTAAGGTCAATGGTGCCGCATTAGGGAAGCTTGGCGCTCACTCCGCATTTTTCTTGCATGATCAAGGTCATTACCAAAAGTGGCATGTGTATGTAGCCATTCATTTGCATCAAGATCAGTTGCAAGTTTGAAGGACCCGATATGGTGTGACAAGCACGTGTACAACGGATTTGCTTCTTACTTGTTGGGAGTTGGGGCCCTTCGGCTGCGACACCTTTGTAACATTTTGTTAGGCGCGCTCTATGGGGGCCATTTTCCTCGCCCTGAAGTTTTAGTGCTGCATATAGGGGGCAATGACAGGTCACTTTGGGGCAGGTCACGTGCTTGGAAATGTATGTTGGATGAGTTTTAATTCTTGGCACATCACTTTGGGGGTATGGTCTTAGTGTGGTCGATATAATCCTGAGGCAGGATTGGGGGAAGGGGGGTGAACCTCGCAGCTAGGAGCACGTCAGTAAAGAAGCTGAACATGGAATTGGCAAAGTCCACACGCACGCCTAGGCTATGCAGATTTAGGCATGGATTATTAAGAGTCTCCTCCCCTAAGTTTTTCCACAGCGATGGTGTCCATCTCTCAGAAGAAGGGTTTGATGTTTCCATTCAAGATTTGCTGTGGGTATTCACAAGTGCCTATGCCCTTGCACTGGGAGGACTGCCGGACAGTAGCCCAATCAGCCCTGTGGTGCTGTTGACTGGGACCTTCACAATGGGCCTCATTGCGAGGCAGGCAGAAGCCGTGCCGGAAAAACCAGCAGGCTGCTGCCGTACCCTGAATGAATTACCGCCACCGGACTTGCCGGATTCACCAGGGCATTACAACCCTGGTGACATGATAATTCCGGAGGCAGAATTCCGTTAATCCCCATTCCCATGGAGTCCCATAGGACTCCATGGGGATGGAGCCATCGAAACACCGGCACCGTAAATAACGGTGCTGGCGTTTCCATTTCCGTCTGCAGGCGGGTGGCATTACTACCACAGGTCAGACCTGGTGAGAGTGACACCACCCGCCTGCAGAACTCTTAATCTGCCAGTCCGCAGGCAACGGTGGCAGCGGGTTTACCACCACCGTTGTTTCCGGACCGGCAGAGTCATAATGAGGCCCAATATATTATAAAGATGCCTGGACCATGACCAAAATGTTGAACTAAGATGAACCATGATTTTGCCCCCCGGGGTGTGGGTTCAGGTGTCCACTTGCGTCCAATAGGCAAAGCCGGCATGGACGGTGTGGTGGCCCCTCGGTTTTCCCATTGGGTAGAAATGTAGCCCAGGCTTGGGCATTGGCCTGTCCGGCTGGACATTGAATTCTGCAATTACTCTGGGACAGCTCAGACAACTAGTAAGCCAAACTGGCAGCTAACGGGTCACAGGCCTGCTAGGGTGAAGGTCATGGTAACCGATTATGGTTGATGTAAAAGACACGCGGGGTCCCGGTCAGGATCTGTGAGAATTATTCTGTAATAAAATGCTGCACGAATACCTCAAAAATTGATTTAGCCTCTTTTGTATAATTCAATTTGTGTTTCATGAAGATATGGGCATATATACGGGGGCCTTTGTTGTAACTGCTGCAGTGACTTCCGCCCGGGGGGGGGATCAATAGGGAGGGGCGCTGTGGCAGAAGGTGAGGGTCTGCCTTACCTGCATCCATTGTGGTAGTCGGATATATAAGGGTAGCAAGCTCCGGCTTCATCATTATCCCGCCGCCCGCACCTCAGAAGAAGTTAGTCCGCCCTCCCGACCCCTCATGCTGGCAGTGTTTATTGGTAGCTATGAACTGGGAATTGATCATTTACAATTGTGTTATGCAGATCACAGTGTGTAATTATACTGTGGGTTTATTTGAGTGTTGCATGTTTTAGACGGGGACCTACCCAGTGGGTTATGAGAATGCTCAGACTATGACCAAAACGTTGAATTAAGATGAACTATGATTTTGCTACCCGGGTTGTAGGATCAGGGGTCCACTCATGTCCAATAGGCCAAGTCAGCATGGACGGTGGCCCCTGGGGTTGCCCATTGGTTGGAAATGTAGCCCAGGCTTGGACTGTTCGGCTGGACATTGGATTCTGCAGTTAACCCTGGGACAGCTCAGACAGCTTGTAGGCCAAACAGATAGCTCGTGAGTCGGGAGGGCAACTAGGGTCAAGGTCATGGTAACCGATTATGGTTGATGTAAAAGACACGTAATAAAATGCGGCCTTTTTATCTCCAAATATGATGTAGTATCTTTTGTATAATACAATGTGTGTTTCATTAAGACATGGGCATATACGAGTGCACCACTATAAAAATGCCACAACACCAACTCGGCAAAGGACCATAAGGCACAACATAATTGAATGGATGTTTTCTGTTTGACTGGAATGGTTTATTGGGCATTACGAGTTTGGTGATATCTGGGTGGTAAATCTGCCCATTTACCACCCAGATCCTACCAAACTAATTCCGTTACAGCCACTCATGGCTGGGGGAGAATCTTCCAACTTTCCACCCACAATAAAGTTCGGTGTGTGGGAATACAGCGGTATATGGTAATAACACTGCATTTATCCCACACTGCCCAACTCGTAATGAGGGCAGATCAAATCTTTGATTTGTGGCAGAAGACCTGCGCACTTTAGGATCACAGTCTTGTTATTTGACTAAACAGACCCATACATAAGAAAACTTTAAAATTAGAAATTCCATTTCCTGTCGCAGCCCCATTTCTGACAGACTTTGAGTAGCACTCTCACATTGGTATGCCAAGGAGTAGTTAAGCAACTGAAAATAGACCTCAGATTTGTAAGCTTTGTTTGCAAATGTTAAGACCAGCATTTTTACTTTTCAACACCACTTCGACTTTGGTGTAAACATTTGATGGACAATAGTTATCGTGGGCTAGCTAGCTACCTCATATAAACCACTGCAATATTTATTGATAGAGAATGCACAGAGATAAGATTTCAACAACTCTAAAGTATATCGCATTTGCAAATTCCCACTTCTGCATTTTAAATCTACATTTAGCACTGTTCCTTTTTAATCTTTAAATTGAGAAATTCCCTTGATATTGTGCCCCAATTCTGCACACCTAGAATTAATTTCATCCAGCTCTGACAGAACAGAACTCTTCAATGATACACACAAACCTAGAAATTTAATGAATAATAACTTTTAAATAGATGTGTCTGCAACTTTACCAACATTAAAAAAGCCACTAGCTGATGGGCCTTCTCGACTCAGGCCAAGAGATTCTGGAATCCAATACCAGGGAACTCGAAATCATTAAGGATCACATAACAATTCAGAAACTTATTAAGGCATGGCTTTTTAGACAACAGCTTCATAAATTAACAAAACTCCCTCTGTGGCATGAACGTTCTGCACGTTCTGCACTAATGGTTCACTAGTTGTTGACCATAGCACTCTACATGAACTTGTGAACATGAGAAAATGTCTAAACTCTTCAGCTTGCTTGTCTTTGGGGCTAAGAACTATTTGAACTGTCAGACATTTTGTGTCACTCAGCATCCCACTCATGGGTAGCAACTCTCCTTTGTGGTCTCCAGCTTTTTCTAACTCATGGTTTCATAGGTGCAGTCGAGAATACCAGTTTCCTTTAGTGCCACTAAACCCGACAAGGCAGTGGCCCGAGGTGCACTGTGGGTGGGTGTGATAGTATAACATAAATAGAAAGCTCCTTATCTGGTGTGATAAGTCCAATAATCTGACCTTGTCAAGAGGGAATGGGCACCCCTCTCATCCTGGGGTAGGAGGCCTACCAGGGTGGAGGTCAGAGCCAGTCCTACCCCAAATGTGGAAATTAGCACTTGAGATGGCCCTGGTTCCTGTCGTCTCCCAATGTGTCTCAATGTACATGAACAGAGCCACTGTGAATTATGCCATAACTCTTTAATCCACTGCTTGCAAGATTCTTCCTATCCATATAAGGCAGCAGCAGACATTATATCCTTGGCGGACAGACCGCCTCAAGATTACAGCCCTCCAGAACCTGCAGACAGACTACTCAAGTCATCGGATCACTATGACCAGTGGAAAGAGAGAGAAGAGAA
Source organism: Ambystoma mexicanum (assembly GCF_040938575.1). Classification (NCBI taxonomy): domain Eukaryota; kingdom Metazoa; phylum Chordata; class Amphibia; order Caudata; family Ambystomatidae; genus Ambystoma; species Ambystoma mexicanum. Next base: position 95,794,609 of record NC_090936.1, on the reverse strand, counting down.
TCCATGCGGATGCAAGGAACACTGTGTGCTGCGCGAAGACGGCAGCTCATGCTGCGCTCCAGCAGCAGCACCGGAGCTCCACAGCAGGACTGGTTACAAAAGTGCTGTGGATTGGGTTTCTGTAAACCCTAAAGATCTACTAATACTTACCATGGACTTGGTCACGCTGCAGCCCCCCTGACACAAACTGCAAAGCTTCCCAACACGGGCCGTCATCTTCCTGGCATTGCAGAGTTGCACGGAAGAAAGGGGAGGGACGTAGCCTTCTTTTTATGGTTTCGGTCAGTTGTAACAAATCCCCAGCGGGTAAGTTAGGGTAAGATTGGTTAGGTTGCGAAGACCAATGGGAGAAAGAGAGGGGAGATAAGACGGGTTAAAGGAAACAGGAAGGTGTGGGTTGTTTGTGTAAGGTCAGAGGAGGAGGTGGCTTCCCAAGAGACCAGAAGGAGGAAGATGGTGGACTGGAGTGTGGAGGTATTTTTGAAAGAAGGTAAGGTATTAGTTGGTGAGAGCAAGTGGGAATGTGTTGTGTGTGTGCGCATAAGGAACAAGTTACTTACCTGTAACTGTTGTTCTCCAGCATGGGTCTGGCATGGATTCACATGCTCATGGATATTCCCCGTCGTCAGGCTGGGAATCCTCGGTAAAGAAAAATCAGTATCAGTTTCGTTTCTGATCTGTCTTTCGTAGTAGTAACCAATCACTGATCTCTGCGTCATACTGACCACAGCCAATGACTGCCATCTCCCTAAGCCCCGCCTCTGGCAGCCATCTTCAGATTTGGTAGCATGTGAAGTGGCAGTATGACCAAGTGAAGAGCCGCAGAGGGGTAGGCGGGAGGGTTCGCATGTGAATCCATGCCAGACCCATGCTGGAGAACAACAGTTACAGGTAAGTAACTTGTTCCTTCTCCTGCATGGGGTCTGGCATGGATTCACATGCTCATGAATAAAAGAATACATAGCAGTACACACATGCACAACCACGGGAGGTAGCAAAGGCTCAACATTAAGCATTACATCCAAAACTCAACATTAAGCAATTCTTACCTCCTCACCAGGCTCACCTCAGGCGAACAGGTTGCGCAGCACTGCTTGGCCGACCCTGGACTCCTCCCTGGAATCCCGATCCGACGCAGTAGAATTTAGTGAAGGTGTGCGTCGACCTCCACGTAGCAGCCCTGCAGATGTCCAGCAAGGGCACACCAGATAGGAACGCTGTGGTAGCTGCGATCGCTCTGGTGGAATGGGCTCTTGGACGACCAGGCAGCAGTCGGTTTGCCAACCGATGACAGTACATGATACAGCCGGAGAGCCATCTGGAAATGGAAGCCTTCGAGAGAGCCTTCCCCTGATTGACAGGTCCAAAGTTCACAAAAAGTTGTGATGTCTTCCGAAAACTCTTCGTGCGGTCCACGTAGAACTTCAGCGCTCTAGCCACATCCAGCGAGTGCAAAGTCCTTTCAGCCGGCGACGAAGGCGACGGGAAGAAAACAGGCAACACCAAGGGTTCGCTGAGGTGGAAGTCCGACGGCACCTTGGGCATGAAGGAGGGGTGCGTCCTGAGCACTACCCTCGTGTCGTGAAAAGTCAAGTACGGGGGCTTGCAGGAAAGGGCCTGGATCTCTCTCACCCGTCGTGCGGAGTTGATGGCCACAAGAAACGCTGTTTTCCACGACAAGAACTTCAACGGAGCTGAGTGCAGAGGCTCGAACGGAGGTCCCATGAGCTTGGTCAGCACCACGTTGAGCTCCCACGCCGGGACCGGTGCCTTCACCGGCGGGAACGATCTGAACAGTCCCTTCATGAATTCTTTCAACAGACGATGAGACCACAAAGACGTCCGTCCCGTGGTTCTGGTGTATCGGGAGATCACAGCAAGATGAATCTTGATGGAAGCGTGCGCCAGTCCAGCCTTGGCCAGCATCAGCAGGTACAGCAGTACTTGAGGAGCCGTATCCGTAGAGGGTTAATCTTCTGTGCGTGGCACCAGACAGAGAACCTCTTCCATTTGTGTCCGTAGCATTTAAGAGTTGAGGACGCCCTGGCCTTTGCAAGAACCTCTCTGCAGTCGGCCGGTATGTCGTAACCTCCAAACTCTAACGCTGCAGGCCTGCAAGTTCAGCGACTTCGGGTCGTGATGGTGGATGGCGCCTCCTTCCCTGGAGAGAAGATCCGCGTCCACTGGAAGCTTGATTGACGGGGACGCTGACAAGTCCAGAAGGTCCGGGAACCATATCTGCCTCGGCCACGCAGGTGCGACGAGGATCATCCTGCACCGTGACCTCTTGAGCTGTTTGATGAGCCTGTTCAGCAGCGGCAATGGAGGGAACACATATAGGAACAGGCCCTCCCAGGGGAACGAGAAAGCATCGCCCATGCTCCTCGGCTGGGGAAACCTGCTGGCGAACCTCCGGCACTTGGAGTTCGTCGCCGTCGCGAACATATCGATCTGTTGTGTGCCCCACCGTCGGAAGAGGCGGTCCACTAGATCCTGTCGTAGTTCCCACTCGTGGCACGAGCGCAGCTCTCTGCTGAGCGAGTCGGCGATGGTGTTTTCTATCCCTGCCAGATGAAACGGCACCAGAAACATCCCTTGGGCGACGGCCCAATGCCACAGATCCTGAGCCTCCTCGGACAGGGCTGGGGATCTGGTACCGCCCTGCTTCCTGATGTAGAACATGGTGGTGGTGTTGTCGGTGAAGATCCTCACCACCTTGCCCTTGAGGGACGGAAGAAAGGACCTGAGGGCCCAAAACACTGCACGGAGTTCCAGGACGTTGATATGGAGGGACTTCTCCGTCGGCAGCCAAAGGCCCCTTGCGTGCAGATTTTCGGTGTGCGCTCCCCACCCTTCCAGGGAGGCATCCGTGGTCACTGTCTTCTGGTGGCCCAGGGTCTGGAAGTCCATGCCTGCCGTCAGATGCGCGTGGGTGCCCCACCACCGGATCGCTCGTTGGAAGCTCTCGTCGAGGGTGATCCTGTCCTCGAAGCTGCCCGTCGTCTGGATCCAGCGAGCATCCAGGAACTCCTGCAACGGGCGCATCCGAAGCCTGCACAGGCGGATGAGATAAATGCAAGAAGACATAATTCCGAGGAGGGATTTGATGGACCTCACCCTGGCCGCGTCCGCAACCAGCATCCGCTGCACCTTGCCCAAGATGGCCCTCGTCCTTTCCTCCGACGGAGAGGCCAGAAGCGCCACTGTGTCGAGTTTCGCTCCCAGAAACAGTGTGTCTTGCGCGGGCACCAGGTGGGACTTGGCGTAGTTTATGGAGAATCCCAGGTCCGTGAGTAGTTGGACGGTCCTCACCGTGTGCTCCGCGGCGAGCTCCTTCGTCTTTGCTCGGATGAGCCAGTCGTCCAGGTAAGGGTAGACGTGGATCCCCTCCAGGCGCAGCCGCGCCGCTACCGGTGCGAGGCACTTGGTGAACACCCTGGGTGCCGACCTCAATCCGAAAGGAAGGGCTCTGAACTGGTAGTGACGCCCTTGGACCACGAATCTGAGAAACTTTCGGTGTCCCTTTAGGATGGGGATATGGAAGTAGGCATCCTCCAAATCCAACGACGACAGGAAATCGCCCTCCTCCAGTTGACCCAGGATGTGCTGGAGGGTGACCATCCGGAACTTCTGTGCCTTGATGAATTTGTTCAGTCGTCGTAGCTCCAGGATGGGACGCCATCCTCCCGTCTTCTTCTTCACGAGGAAGTATGTTGAGTAAACTCCAGAGCCCCGAAGCCTCTTTGGGACGAGCTCGATGGCGCCTTTCTTGAGCATCGCCTTTACCTAAGAGAAGTTGAGGGACGTGATGTTCCTTCCTTGCCACGGGGGGGGGACGCGAGGGCACTTCTTTAGAAACTCGAGCGCGTGACCCTGGGCCAGGGCGTCCAGCACCCAACGGTCGGTGGAGATGGACTCCCACACGCTGACGAAGTTCGCCAGCTGGCCTCCCACCGGGGTGCTTCGGTGGGGGCCCGACCCCACGGCCGGTTCAGTCCTGCTTCGACGAAGCTTTGCCGCCTTGTCCTCCTTGGCGACGACGGCGGGGTCCGCCCGACTTGCCTCGTCCCCTGTAGGCTTCCTGTGACGACGAACGGGCCGCTTGACGATAGGTGGAAAATCCGCCGCCGGAACCTTTGGAGGCACCCTGCTTGCCTCCGCCGCTCCGAAAGGGCGGCCGTCGTTGCTGGAGAACACCAAGAGCCCGGGCCGTCTCCGTGTCCGTCTTGATGGCTTGTAGGGAATCGTCCACTGTTTTCCCAAACAGGTTGCTCCCGTTGAACGGCATGTCCAAGACTCTGGTCTGCACGTCCTGACGGAAGTCAGTTGCCTTGAGCCATCCATGCCGTCTAAGGCACACGCCGTTGCCCAACTGGCGAAATCCAGTGTCAGCGATGTCCGTCGCTATCGTAATGGCGTGGTCCGACGCCACTTCTCCTTCCTGCAAGATCTCTAGGGCCTCCGCCCTCTTGTCGTCTGGTAAGAAATCCAGCAGGGGGGCGATTTTGTACCACAACTCCCTGTCGTAGCAGGCTACGATAGCCTAGGCGTTAGCAGCCTTAATCGTCGTCGCTGCCGATGAGATGACTCTGCGTCCCATCGTGTCCAATTTCTTTCCCTCGCCGTCCGGCGGGGAGGTTGACGTAGAGGCTGAGGCCCCCCCCCCGCTTTCTTCCTGGCCGCCGCGGAGACGACCGAGTCCGGGGTCGGCTGTGCCCGAAGGCACAAGCGGGCCGCGTCCGGGACCCGGTACTTCTTCTCGTACCGATCCCTTCTCGCAGGCGTTGTGGATGGGTTCTTGAGGAGGGCGAGACCCTCATCCCAGATATCGTCCAATAGAGGTACAGCGAGGACCGTCTTCCTCTTGGTCTCGCGCCGTTGATAAAGGAAACCTTCCTTCTTCTCTTCCGGGCAGAGCTGGAAAAGCTCGGATGCCCTGGCGATCATGGCATGAAACGATCCAATCTCGTCGGGCGGGGAAGCCCGGGGAGGAGGTGACGACGGGAGATCCTCGTCGTAAACCTAGTGGTCTGTGCCCGTTGCGGCCGTGTCAGTCCCCGTATCATCCCCACGGGTCGTGGACAGGGAGGAGGGCTGAGCAGGGCGCGATGGTTGAAAAGGAGGTGGAGGATGAATCCTTCTTCTCTTAGGAGGAGGGCTCCCAGAAGGGCCTGGCTCCGGGTCCCCCGTCGGGAGAGGTTCCTCCATTGGTGGTAACGGCAATCTTGTCCTTATCGCCGAGCATAAGGACTGTATAGCCAACAAAATGGCCGCCGAGTTGTCTTGCGGCACTGGTTGAGGGGAGTCCGACGGGCGGTCAGGAGCCCCGTCGGCACCCTCGACGTTCTCGTCGTCTCCTACGTTGGGGTCCCTCCCGACGGGCTGGTCTTCTTCCATGCCAACGCCGTGGCTTAAGACTTCGATCAGCTCCTCCTCAGAGGTTGAGGCCGAATCCACGACGACCTCCTGCCCCCCCTTTTGCTTCTCCGTCGGAGGTTTCACGGGGGTCCTGTCGATGGGCATGAAAGAGGACTCCCTCCGCGGTGGCAGGGAGACTCTGGGCCCCGAGGTCACCACCACTGGTGTAGCCTCCACAGGCTGAGCCAGGGCCGCCGCGACTGTCTCGATAGAGGCCTTGGCCGGATGGATTAAGGCTTTCACCACCTTAGGTGCCCTCACTGCCGTCTCCTTGGGGGGAGGGTCACCGCCTCGCTCCCCCTCCGATGGGGCCTTCGAGCTCGACCGGGGTCTCTCCAGGAGCCTTGCCGGGTTCTCGGCCTTCCTCTTACCCGAGCCAGAGCGTTGGCTCGTGGTTGATGGCGCCGGGGAGGATGCGCCCTGCCTGGCGCCCGTAGAGCCCGACCGTTCGGCGCTCCCGGTGCCAGCGGATTCGCGGTGCTTGGCCTTCTGTTGGACCCCCGTCGCCGGGGCGCCCTCAAAGGTCTTAGAAGACCGCTCGGACTTCTTCTTCTTCTTCTCGCCTGATGGGCTCTTCCCTTCCAGCCAGTTGGCGAGATGCAGATGGCGGTCCTTCATGGTCCGCTCCGACATATTGCCGCAAAACGCACAGTCCTTCTCCACGTGCGTCTTGTCCTCATGCAGGCAGTAGAGGCAAAGGGAGTGTTCGTCCTCCTTAAAGACATTCTGAAGCTGGTATCCAGGCAGACCCTGAACAGCTTTCCGGGCGTCGAGCTTCCCTTCTCCTGGGCCATGATCGAGATGGGCCTGAGAAACTTCTGGAGTCCTCCAAAAGCGTGGCTCGACGAAATCTTCACCCTTGAGGGGCGTAGAAGAATCCGACACGGGTCCCCGTTGATCGGATAAAGAAACGGTGGAGCTTGAGGCTCTTTTGACCGAAAAAGAGAACATTTTCCTAAGAAAAAGCACGAAAAAAGCACTGAAGCTCGAGAGCAATAGCACGAGGATCTCAACACTTGAACGTGCGGTAAAAATCTGAAGATGGCTGCCAGAGGCGGGGCTTAGGGAGATGGCAGTCATTGGCTGTGGTCAGTATGACGCAGAGATCAGTGATTGGTTACTACTACGAAAGACAGATCAGAAACGAAACTGATACTGATTTTTCTTTACCGAGGATTCCCAGCCTGACGACGGGGAATATTCATGAGCATGTGAATCCATGCCAGACTCCATGCTGGAGAACGTTGGTTACAGTATTAGAGAAACTGTAGAGAGTTGGTGGATGGTGATTAAGTAAATGGTGTGGTGGAGAGGTGGGGGCGAGGGGAGAGTAGTAGTGGAGAGAGAAGAGAGGCAGTGGAGTGGTGAGGACTTGTAGAGGGGAGAGAGTAGTAGGAGAGTGGGGGGGAGATAGTAGAAGGGGAGAGAGTAGTAACATAAGAGGGTAGAGGGAGACCACAGAGAGAGAGACAGAGGAGGAAGAACCAGGAGAGAAAATGGGTAGAGCTGGTACGAGGAGAGTAGCTGGAGGAGGGTAGAATAGAGGTCAGAGTCAGAGAGAGGAACATCAGGGAGTGAAAGGAAGGAGACAGTTCGGGGGTGGAGTATCTGGAAGGCACAACTACCGCAACCCCTTACAACTAACCCAATGGTAGTGAAGGGCCAGCCTAGGAAGTCCAAAGGGAAGATTAGACAGGTAAGGTGATGGCTATTGGTACTGAAGCGATTCCAAAGGGCAGTTTAGGAGTTGACCCACACCTGGGGCACCTGGTTAGAAAAGACACAGAAGACTATCCTCAGCTGATCCCACTGGCCCGGGGTGTAAGCCAAGGTAGGGAGTTCTGTGCTAGCGATCTGGTCTCCCAAAACACGTCCCTAGATGATGCGCCCGAGCTACGCTGCAACCTAGACCCATTACAGAAATCCCCCTCTTCCTAATTCGCATGGACATAGTCAGACCCTAAGAGTCCTTTGAAATCTGGCAAACGGTACACCTTGGTAATATTGGACCCAATATCCAGCGACAGGGAGATAGAGTCTGTATTAGTGTATTTAAAAAAAAGTGTGATGATTCACCAGGTATCGTCACTTCTGCTCAAAGGGGGAGCCCTTTCCCATGAGGATGGGAAGGTGCAGCTGCTACCCAATAGTCCCCCGAGGGTTGGTTTAATGCAAGAGGACCTCATGGGGAGGGACTCTCCCTCTGGGGATAAGGACGATCACCTTGGGTACAACCCATTGTATAACATCACCCGCCCACATGCCCTAGCACGCCCCTCCATTTCAAACCCCTATAGTGAAAGTAAACAAATGTATTTCTGTAGTACCAGGGGTACAAATAAGACGGAAAATAGGCCGAACAAGAACTCAGGAAACATGAGGATTACTGACTGCCCTAGTACCGAGACGAGGTGGCTCACAGAAAGCATGAGAAATACCAAGACGCGAATGACAATTGGTGTTTATGTTACTTAAGGGGCGGAGTAATGACTCAACATCATCTTCTACCTCCCTCGTCGGAGAACCCGGGAGTTTCCAAGTCTACACTCTACTAGAAGTGAGGGCTTTGCAGAGGACGCTGGTGGGTGGCTGAGGGAGTCTATGATGGGTCCTGCATCGGTAGGACTGAGCCAGCGGGAAGCAGGTGAGGCAGTGACATAACCTCCAAGAGGATGCGAACTGTGTGGACCCCGAACAGTGCTGGGACGGCAAGAAGCCACAACACACGGAGCCGCCGCAGAAGCAGTGACAAAGCAGACGGCTGCAGGAAGGAGACCAACCCCAGTATCTGGAGAGACCCACACCATGCGAGCAAATCCCAGAAGGTAACAGTAATAATACTTTGTCGTCCCATATCAGACTAGGAGAACCATGCCTAACTCCAAGTCCACAATATTAAATCATAATGTTGTTTCATATATAATAATAGTGTCCATTAATATAATGCACACCACCAAGCCATTTGTTTCTTGGCTCTCTGCTTGCGCCATCTCTCGAAATAGATGGCCCTCTACCAATCTCAGTCGATGCTCATTTTCGTGCACCTTCATGGTAACATCTAATATGTATCCTATATCTACGCTATGTTATGTGTACGATCCTTGTTGCTTCAAATCTGTCTCTTGTGTCCATGCTTTCACATTCTGTGAGGCTACTAATCAGAGTTCTTTATCCATGCTGGGGTAAGTGGACCCTTTTCCTACTGCTACATATCTGTGACCTCCATCTATAAAAAATGTCTGCATATCTTCCTTGTTGCTGTGCCCTGTACCTCTGCAAGAATACAAGTATCCCAGACTCGTCGACATCTGCAAATGTCCCCTTAAAATTGCACTTGTTCATTATTCTGATTGCAGCACATATGCTGTAGATCAAGGCACTTCAAGGGAGTTTTCATGCTCATTTTAAGCACTGTTTGGACAGCAGATCTGTCACATCTGCACAACAGTCTGTATGGTCCCTATGGCAGTGGAGGGGAATGCTTTCCCTACAGAGATAGAAGCAACATCACAGCAAGTGCTAAAAGCATGCTGGTCCTTCAGTCTTCATGTTGCAATTGATTTCCATTGCAGATGCGCGGTCTGATGTTCCGCAGCCCCGTTTCCTGTTCTCCAGCAGTAACTCTTCGGCACGCCAGCCCGCTCCTGTCTTCGGGCACTTAGCTGGTCCCTTCTTGCGCCTTCTCCCGCAGCCTAGCACTTCTCTGCACCTCCAAACTTACCTAGTTCTCCACTCCCAGCATCCTGTCTACTTCCATCTTGCTCCACCTAGTCCATTCTGGCAAGTCTTCTGCTGCAGGAATACTATCAGACCCTTCCGTCCTGAATAGCTTGAATCCAACACAGCTGCACAGACACACAACAAATTAATTTTTAATGATATTGATTACCAGCAGAGTAAGGGGGGGCGCAATGGGTGCCAAATATGCCCCAGCACTGGCAAATCTATTTATGGGCTTGTTTGAAGACACTCAAGTGTACATGGACATTGCATATTCCTAACAGGTGATATAGCCTTATATCGTTACATTGACAACATCCTCCTGATATGAAGGGGAGATACAAACACTCTTGGTAAATTTGTAGACAGACTCAACATTAACAATTATGGCATTTCACTTACCTGCCAGAGTGACAGAATGGAAATCGATTTTTTAAATCTTATCATCTATATGGTTGAGCATGTTTTGGCAACACCTAACTTCAGGAAAGTAACCAAGATCAACTTTACTCTATATACTACAAGTTGCCACCATCCAAGAGTCATTAAAAATATACATATCAGCGAGTTTATCAGAGCTCAACCAAATTGTCAAGCTCAAGCCGTATTTGAGAGGGAATGTCAGCAGCTTAATGTGAGGTTCCAACAGAGAGGATATCCGGTTACAAGTATAAGTAAAGCACAGAACCCGGCACAAAGAATGGAAAGAAGTGAAACTTTGACTCAGGGACGCAAGAAGAACAAAGGGCATCCGCACTTAACCATATGAATTAGACAATTTTGCAAGGATAGCCGCTTAGTGATCAACAATCTGAGCAAACATTGGTATTTATTGCAGCAAAACCTAGATCTCAGTGGTCTTTTAGATGACAAACCCACCCCTATATTCACGAGGGCACCAACACTTAAAAGCAAACTTAGCCCTTCTTCCTCACAGGTGAAGCTGCACACTCGACGGTGAGTTGGCTGCAACCTCCTCGGAAAGGGTTTGGTAAATGTGCACAATGTGCCAAAATGCACACAGGAACACAAGATGAAAAGGGAACTACAATTAAGATTATGGAGAGCATCAATTGCAAATCTAAGTATATTGTATACGCTATCCAATGTGTTTGTGGACAGTATTATGTTGGCAGCACCATTTGTGAACTTCAAGTGAGGATTGGGGAGCATATAGCGACAATTGGAAGTTAAGATTCTAAATTACCATTAGCAGTGCATTGGCAACAGAAGCACCAAATGGAGGACAAAAATGATGTAAGGTTTATTGGGTTGAAAAACATCACCCTGGGTAAAAGGGGAGGAAACAGATAACAAACTCTGGCAAGCAGAATCCACTTATTTGTAGAATGTGAACCACTGTCCACTGGCAAAGGAGACGATTGGGCAAGAAGCTTTACAGATAGATTTTTCATTAACTCCCTGACTTGCGAAAGCATTGAACCCACACATAGTACAGGTCTCGGCATAGTACAGTACAAAACATTTTCTTCTCATTGTAATTCTTCTGGCCAGGATAAGTAGACCCATACATGCATTGGTGGATGGAAGAAAGAATACAACGGGTGGAGTGCTACTGTTTTTCTCTATTTTTATCCATGGCTTTAATTTATGTGACAAGATCAGTAATCTGACCTTGTCATTGGGGATAGGAACCCCTATCAGCCTGGAATGTGAGGCCTACCGGGATGGAAGCCAGAACAGGTCCTACCCCAACGGGAGTGGTGACATTTGAGAGGGCCCCAATCCCTGTCCCCTCCTCAGGTGTCTGTGTATACCTGAATGATACCACCTTCTATCAACCCAGACTTCTGCACACAAATGCATGTCAGTCTTTATTTCTTCCATTGCAGGCAAACTCAAGCCCCAGAAATCCGAGCAGACTACCCGCATGAACATAGGTCATCAAAGCCTCCAAGCTGAACGATCCAGCCAGGGGAATTCTCAGCATCACCAGAAGAGAGAGAACCATTGAATGGAATGACGGAAGAGCAGTGCAGCCATGGAGCACCACCGAGAGACCGCCTTGTGCACCGTGCTCTGGCAACTGAGACGGAACTTCCCCAAGAGACTCATATCACTTTTCGCAGAATGGCTTACCACAAGACTTAATCCTCTGAAGGCATCATGAACAAGACACAGACAACAGATTCAAAGTTCAAATAAAATGTCTTTATTAACTTAAATGTCAGGATGGTGTAAGGCCTAACGTGCCTTATAGTAAGGTGAGATTTCCCTACCTAAATAAGTCAGTAAGTTCAATTTAAAAGTCTGTCTGTGTCCAAAACAAGTTCTCAGCTGCTTCCAGCTCCAGGCTTACTCTTGGCTCCCTTCCCCAAGTTCAAGACAGTTCCAACAAAAGGGTATTGCGGTTCCCTTCCCCAAGTTCAACGCAGTTCCACAAAATGGTATTGGGTTTACTTTCCCTAAATTCAACAGTTCTTTGGCTTCAAAATCAGTCTCATCAACTTGTTTGGTTTGCCTTTTCTTTCCATCACTTGAACAATGTAGGCCAACCAGCTTCAGCCTCTTGACTTCACTTGGTTTACTCCAAGGAAGGTTTACTCGATCTAGGTGCAATTGTCGGACCACACGGTCTACCTATCACAGGTCACGTAACTGATAACCCTGAGCACTTTACAACAGTTCATTCTTTCTCACAGGACTTCCTTGACGGCACAGGTTTCCTTTCTGCATCTGTGCTACAAGTCCACTTATATTTCTTGTTCACTTTAAGGGCTTCTTGCCTTTATCAACATGTGACATTCACACATTTTCTTTCGTGGTATTTCTCTTGGTTCCCACCTTGCTTTCAAACTGTCCAATAGTGTTTTGCTTTTTGCTCTTTTCACTTTGCTTGCAAATGCGGTTTCTTTCAATTCCTCTCGTTTGCAAATTCACTTCACTGTCAGTTTCATTTGTGCAATATTCTCATATCCTTTTCTTTAATTCAGCATTCAAAACGTATTCATTGCTTTTTAACTGGTTCGGTATTTAATAATTCATATTTGGTCATCCGACAAATTTATCAGCATTCAAACTCATTACTTGCTTGGCAACTCGTTGGATATTCAATAATTCACTTTTCGTTCTCCAGACCCCTTTATCGTATATTCTTGATTGTTTGGCATTTGCTACAAACCACACCATGCCCCTGGGGCACACCGGTCTGAGTGAACCTTCCCTGTCACTCACCGGTGTGCGGACGCTCCTCTGGGTGCTCTGGTCTCGCTTCTGCGTTTCCGATCGATCCTCTCACTCCAGAGGAGCTCCGGTGAGCAGCCCTCTACCCTATCAGTTCTTTCTGCAGCGGTTGGCAACGTCTGTGTGTTACCCACTCCCAACGGGGAACACAAGGCAACGGCCTTCTCACAGCTCCATATCCTCTCGTGGCCCACAATGGCTTCAGTATCTTCCTGGCTTCCCTGCTGTCAGCATCCATTTCACCGGCCCATACTCAGCCTGCTCGACCTTGGATGACCGTTCTCTCCGGACCAACTGGCTCTCCTCTCTGCTGCTTCGGGCTCTTTTTATACACCTGCAACCATTTAACAGGTTACAGGTGTGAACACTTAGTTTCACTTGCCTGACCATAGTTATTGGGACATGCCTGACCCTTACAACAGTCCTCAGGCCTCCTCCTCGTCTCAGTACCAGAATGGTGAAAAGACTGGTTAGTGTTCGCTACTCTTAGTCGCCTCTTCCTCGTCGCAGTATGCTCTGAATGGGGAAAAATGAGGGGAGATGGTTTACAACAGCCTATATAGGATAGGCAGGGGGAGAGTAAAGTTGGTTCTCACTAGAAAAAGGGGGATACCATGTCTCGCCTGCGAATATCCTCTTCCCATCCCCAAGGACCCTCCACCTAGTTGATCCTGCCTCGCATCTCCACCCACAGGGTCAAGATCCAAAAGTGATGGCCTTTCCCTGGCCAAATGAGAAGAGGATCCAAGGGGAGTGGGTGTGACGATAGCCTCAGATTTCTCACAATCCCCCAATATTTACCTGGGAATCTGTTGCAACTCAGCATCCAAAAACCAACTGGGACATTCAACAATGTGGGCAGACAATGTTGCAGTACGGAAGCCCTGTGTGGGGGAAAGGGTTAGGGCTTAGCCCTTTTTTGCAAACACTGACCATTGTAACCCCTTCCACGGAGGGAAGATAGAACCAGATTGGTCCTAGCCAGAAAGCCAATGGGAAAGGAAGAGGGAGGATAAGAAGAGGGACAGGAAACAGAAAGGCGTGGGTAATTTGGGTGAGGTCAGAGGAGGAAGTAGCAGACCGAGAGACTAGCAGGAGGAAGGACACTGAACCTGAATGTGGAAGTGGTTTGAAGAAAAGCTGAGATATTGGTTGGTGAGTGTTAGTGATACTGTGTAGTGAGTGCGCGCAAGGTAGGGGGGTAAGCTTGTAGCGGGAGTGTAGAGTGTGAGTGGAAAGTGATTGGGAAAGTGAACGGGGTGTGACTGAGAAGAATGTGTATTAGAGGTGGGGAGAGTAGTAGTGGTGTAGAGAGAAGAGAGTAGTAGTGGTGTAGCAAAGGGAGAGTAGTAGTGGTGGTGTAGAGAGGAGAGAGTTGTATGGGTGTGGAGAGGGGAGAGCAGTAGTAGAGTGTAGAGTGAACAGCAACAGGAGATGGAGTAACATTGGATGGTGAGGTAGATTGCAGAAGGAGAGAGACGGAGGAGGAATAATCAGGAGGGATAATGGATGGAGTTAGATGTAGGAGAGCAGTGAGAGGAGGATAACAGTAAGGAGACAGGGAGAGGAACATCAGGGTGAGAGGGAGTAGTTAGAGGGAAGGTAGAGTGTCTGGAAGGCACAACCCGAATATCCCTATAGAACTAAAAACGTTGGTAGTGTAGGCTCCGCTTAGAAAGACTTGGTGGGAGCCTAAATAAATAAGACTGGGTGCTTTTAGACCCTCATTGACGGGCAGTTAGAAAATATATAGCAAGTAATGGTTAAATAAGCGATAGATACTAACACAGGGAAAAAGAACGCCTAGGCTAGGGAGGAAAATATTTAGTCTAGACGAGAGAGTTAGGGATGGCCCTAGAACCCTGCCTAATTATTTAATAAAAACCAATTAAATTATCTATCTTTTTTGTTTGTTTGTGCTTCCTTCTTAAACATTCAGTAAATCGAACACTGAATTCAATAATTTTACGGCACAATCAGCCTCATTATAACTTTGTCGGTAGCCTTGTGGTAATTCCACCAGGATACCAGCAAATGCTAACACTGTTACGGGCACTCAGTCTGGCGGTATTACCGCCTGATTGCAAGTGCCATTAAGGGTTGTAAATCCCCATACCATGGAGTCCATGGGGGGGGATTTGCTGGTATTACCGGTGCTGGTAATACCAGCTATTTTTGCCAGTCGGGTGCCTGGAATTACCACTAGCTCTTAGCTGGAGGCAATTCCTCCACACTAATGGCAAACTTGTACTTTGCTGGTGGGGAAACGTGCCACTACACAGTAATATCGACACGTTACTTTCCGTACCGGCCAAGTTATCATGAGCTCCATGCCATGGATTCATATACACGCAAACCACGTAGCAACTCAGCACGACTGAAGTATAAATGGTCATGCAAAATCATACATGTTTCAGAAATCGCCACCAAGTGGCAACTTAAGAGTCTTCGGTGTATGCATCCATGGTTGGCTGGTATATTTTGTTTAAATGTGGGTGCACCTACAATATGCAAATGACCTGTCCACAACCCTTTTCCTTGTAACTCAGGATATCTATTGACAAATGCCCTTATTACATGTATACACAATCTAACGTATATGTGTTTCATGTTAAATCTAACCCCTGTTAATCGGAAAAGTACAATGTTTGTATTTTGTACTAACCTGAAACTACTGAGCACAAACACAAATGTTCCATGATGTGATCGAATTGCACTTACCGCAGAACCTAGCCTGCATTTCTCTGAAGGAATTGAAATGTTCTAGGTCATTATAATGCGTTTGCTATTTTTCCCTCCAGGGGACTACACTCAATTGAAATGTCATATTTTCGATGCTGCTCCAGATGCAGTCAGGGCTTGTGTTGCCAAGGTTTTGAAAAGTAGAACTTGATCAGCGACTAGCATTAAAGGTGAACATTCTCATGCTAACTCATTAAAGAGCTCCATCTGTTCAGGTAAACGCCCTCAACACTCCTTAAGATGTACAAAGGTTTTTAATACAGTAAATATAGATATTGGAAGTAATTGTTCAAAATATGATAATTTGAAGCAAAGATTTTACAAAGGGGTTTTCCATGAGAGTGGGGGATTAGGCTGTGTGACTTTCCGATTCACCCTGTTTGTTAATCATGTATGACATTAAGAAATCCCAGCAAGTGCCCAGAGAATACAAATGACGCTGCGCTGTGCGTTTCTGGATGCTAAACGCTGAGCCTGCAGCCTGCTGGGTCTCCGGTAGAATTCATTCTTGAACAATATGTGCTGTGCCTTTGTAAATGTTAGCTGTGTAATGCCGCACTGCGCTTGGCGGGCTGTAAAGCCATGCTGTGGAAATACCGTTGGTAGTCAAAATATCCTGAAAGGTTAAAAGGCAAACATTTGGACAGGTTTGAAAGGTCTGCTTTTGTCCTCTGTGCAAACCGCTGAACATAGCTGGGCAATTTGCGGCTTACTTTGTACACACATTAGTATGATAGCCTTACCGATGACAGCTAGGAATCATTCAAATGTTAACCCCCTGCGCGTGTCTGGTGTAGAGGGGGCTACATGGGAGACACGCAGCTAGGTGATTGGCGGATATGTTACAATGGCGTCCATTTCTTGGCCAACAAGAACAGGCCTCACCGGGTCGCTGCACGTGGATCTCGTGATAATGCGATACTAGTGTGCTATTGGCTTGTAGTGTTGGGTCCCCACCAGCATTCCAATCAAGCGAGGTTGGGAGGGGAATGGAATGTGCGGCAGTTGGGGAGGAACGAGTGTCGTATATGTGGAGACACGTAGTTGTTGTCTCCGGTGTGGGGTGTTAAAGATAAATATACTTACCTGTGCAACGCCCACCACGAACGAGCCCTGGCACCGACAGAAGGACCCCGGCCGGAAGGAAGTATCAGTAATGAGTAATTGACTTGTCAGAGCTGTCCCAATCGGTCACAGTGTGCTTCTCGCCTGCCACCGGATGTACCGTCAGGTACGTGGCGATGAAGGGCAGGCGAGACTGGATAGTGTAGTACAGGGAAGATACGTGTGTGGACAGCAGGCAGTCAAGCGGCCTAACTATATGGACGGACGCATGGAAACTTGAGAAGGCGGAAGCCAGTTTGCTGCAAGTTACAGGTTAAGGTCACATCCAACGTCATGTGATCTCACCAGGTAAAGGGCTGACACGAGGAGACAAAGGGCTGCAGCCAACATAGCAACCTCGTCAGGTGGAAGAAGGGCAGAGTGAGTCATGCAAGTGGCACGGTGTCAGCAAACTAAGATTTAGTACATGGCAATAGCTGACTGGGACCATAGCAAAATGCATTAAGGGCTGGATTGATTTATGAAACCTGAGCCATGGCGAATCATAGAATGATACCACCAGCCACGTTTCGAGTGAGCCCCTGCAAACCAAGCATACAATGGTGTAGTAAATACTTAGCGTGGGCACCCCAGTGCCTTGTCCTCCCCCCTCTTTATCCAGCCCCTCGTGTCCCCCTCCGTCTCCCCCCCCACCTCCCGGCATAGTCATACAATACATGTGGAAGCAAATAACGACACAGACATGCCTCAGCAGCTTTATTTGCATAAAGTCTTGGAGTTATCTTACAGGCGATCCGTAATTCACCGTCACTGATATACTACTCAATGTGCGGCTACCTAGGGATTCCTTGCCCCCCCCTCCCTCATCGTCCTCGTCCGGTGGACGCCTCAGATTGAGCCCGGCCCTGGCTATCCACCTCTCTCTACCCCGGCCGTTTGTGATTTGATTTCCGCCCCACATTTCCCCATGCCCCCCTTTTTTCTAGGTCTTTAGTTGTGAATACCCGACCCCCCCGCATACTTCCCCCATGTCCTGTTCTGGCTCTAGCTAAAACTGGCAGCCACGCGGTGCCTCGCTAATGTTCAGGTTCCTATACTGGCACCACCACAAGTGCCCCACCATTACACATATTACATATCCGTAGTTCGGGCCGACACCGCCCTCCGATGCCGTCCACTACTTTCTGCCTGCCTAGTTGGTCGTCGCTTGCAACGTCCATCTAACCTTTTCTTTTCCAAACTCTACTCTGCGCCCCCTACATCCCCCCGTTGTTGCTGGTTTTGGAATCCCAGTCCTATCTAAGCTATGCAACCCCCAGGTCTCCCTTCCGTCTCCCCGAGCCCCCAAAAACTTCCCTGTTCCCTCTCTCCAAAGGCCCCCCCGGTGAAACCTTACCCGGTGCTCCCCCCCCTGCTGGTGTCATATCTCTTCCGGATACCCTGTCCCTCCTTCTTCCTTCCTTTCCCAACTGTCTCCCCCATTCCCCCGGTTCCCCTTTGCTGCGCCCCGCCAGGTCCCCTCTTTCCTGTCCTTTCTGGCCCTCCCTGTCCGGGCTCCCCCCCGATATTCTTCCCTTTCTTGAATCCCTACTCAAGCCCCCCCCACCTCATGTCCCCCCCCTTGCTGTACCTTTGTCCCCGTAGCATAACCCCCCGTATTCTCCTCTTGTTCCCCCCCAACCAGCTTCTCTTGCTGCCCTCTTTGAGTTTGTTGTTCGTTCCCCCCCCCCGCAATTTTGGTCTTGGAATTGGCTCCCAAGTCCCCTACATCCCCCCCCTTTTACCCAGGGCCTCCCCCAAGCCTATTGCTCTTGGGGCGCCGTACATCTAAACTCTTGGCTGATCATTCCCCTGTAGGTCTGTCAGTGCTTTGTTCAGGGATTGGCCTGTGACTCCTCCAAGACTCTCTGCTGGCTGCCGGCGGCAGAGAGTTCCCCCCCCAGCTTGCTTGCACAGGGCACTCCCTTTCTTTATTCCATGGCATTGTGGGTGATAAGCCCCAACCCCCCCTTCCTGAGCCGCGTCCCCTCATACACATCCCGCGTTCTTAAGTGCCGTCATCCATTCTAAGGACATCCTAGCGGTGCCCACCTCGGACAGGTGGGTCCCGTCCCCCTCAAAATACCTGGGTACTTTTAGAGTGATGAGGGGATGCCGAATCCAAACCATCCCCCTGCTTTTCAGGAAACTCCCCATCCGATTGTTCATTTTCCTCCTTGCCTCCTCTATGGCCCCGTGGCGTAACGCCCCCCTCCACTCCTGTCTTGTGATTATCTCGGACCACATCACCTCGCACCCCCTGAAAGTCCTCCCTATCCTGTTTAGTAAGTTTCGCAAGAGTTCTGACAAATCCTTCCTTCCCTTAGTCACCAAATCATTTCCCCCTATATGTAACAAGATAATGCCGGGCGAAGGGTGTTGCTGCGCCGCCTGTTCCAATGTCACCCATACGGACGTGACTTTCAAGCCACCCTTGGAGATCCAACTAATCTGTGTGTTCCGTAGGCCCAAGTTCCCGTCCCGAAACGCCTTCCGTGCTCTGGCCTCTGCCCAGGCCACGAAGGAGTGGCCCACGACCCATACCCTGTTGACTTCTGTGGAGACATGATTGGTTGTATTAGCTTGTGTGGCCTAGTTAGGTCCCCCCTGCCTCATGTGCTGCCCTACCCCCCCGCCCCCCTGGATGCCTACGCATCGATTCCGTTAGCGCACATATAATTTGTATTTGTCCGATGACCATCTCCCAATCTTTTTGACTCTGTCTTCCCCCAGCCCTTCCCTGCTCGCTGTTGTTGCTGCGCCTATGCGGAATGAGTGAGTTGAATATTGCCCCGGATCCCCACCCGAACCTGCCAACGCCCCCTCTAAGACTCGCCTGAATTGAAACTGGGTGAGTGGGGTTCGGTCCTTGTGTCGGAATAAATAACCCGGCTCGCCCCCCCCTGATTGCAAAGTATGCTGTTGTGCACTCGACCGGACAAAAGGCCTCCCGTCCCAATCTGGCCAACAGCAGTTCGCTTCCCTTGGCCTTCTGGTCTGTTTTTGATATCCTAATGTTAACTGATAACCCCTCCCCAGTATGGCATACGTCCCCCCATAACAAGGCTCTGCAACTCTGGTCGTTCTTGGCTTTAGCCACCAACTCACTAATCCGTAGAGCCCCAAAAAAGGCCAGTGCGAAGCATGCTTTGAACATAATGCATTCATATTGCGAGTAACACACCCTTGTAGTTGCCGTCATGACCTTCTGTAATAATTCAAAATCAATCGGTTTCCTCACTGGAGTTGAAGGGGCTGTTGCCGTGGCCGAACCACCCCTGTTCCACCCTTTTATTGCAGCTCTCACCAGAAAACCTTTCGTCGGGTCTTGCTGGCCTGCCAGCTGGCTATGAAATGCCACTGCACTAAGGTGTCCTGCCAGCCATGATCTTGATTTTCCCATCCCCTTTGCCCAAAGCACAAAACCGTCCACCCTCTTGTCCATGCTTTCGTCCTGCAAATGCTTGGTGTGCAACAAAAATGTATCATTGTTGGCCTTGTATCGATTCCAAGTGCTCCCCGCTAAGGCTCTGGAAGCGAGCTTCCTCATTCCTTGACCCAACTCACTAGCTGCCATAGTTCCTTGTCGAACGGAGTCATGATGGGCTGTGCTTGGCTGTGCGCTTTCCTGAACCGTATCATCTGTGAACGAGAAAGTGCATCAGCTGCTGTATTATCCACCCCGGGTGCGTGTCGTGCCTTGACGGCTGCATTCATCCCCAGGCATTTGCGGACCATATGGCGTAATAGGCACAACGTTGCCGGGCATTTTGCTGAATGCGTGTTCACCGCCTGTACCACTGCCAAATTGTCTGACCACACGACTAATCATTTGTTACGCAGCTCGCGCGACCAAATGTGCATTGCTGCCACCACTGGGAATAGTTCCAACATGGTGATGTTTTTGCACATCCCCTTCCTTACCCATGCCTTAGGCCAGTCAGCCAGGCACCATTCCGTTCCTAATATTGCCCCGAATCCCACCCTACCTGCCGCGTCCGTGAACAGCTGTAACTGTGCGCATGCCATCCATGGGGCCTTCCATATGCATACCCCGTTAAATTCCCTTAGAAAGGCGCGCCATACTTTGAGGTCTTCCCTCACTCCTGCCCCGAGGCGTACCTTATGCCACCCCTTTTCATGCCTTCCCGTTGCCGCCGCCAGACGTCTTGCAAAAACTCTTCCGGCCGGTATCACCCTGGCGGCAAAGTTGAACTTACCCACCAAAGACTGTATGTTTTTGATGGTTGCCTTCTCCCCTTGTAATGCCCTATCTATGTCACTAATGAATTCCTCTATCTTCTCTACCGGTAATCTGCATGTCCCTTCAACTGTGTCTATTTCTATCCCTAGGTAGGTTAACTTGGTGCGGGGTCCCTGCGTTTTGTCCCCCGCCAGAGGTACTCCCAACTCCTCCGTTAAAACCAAGAAGTTCTCGAGAAGTGCTGCGCAAATATTCGTGCCTCCTCTTCCTATGAACAGAAAATCATCCAAATAATGCGTTCTCCCCCTGCCCTCCCTTTTTATTAAGTGCCCATTCGAGGAAGGAACTGAATGCTTCGAAATATACGCAGGATATGCTGCACCCCATTGGCATGCATTTATCTACGTACACCTGACCCTCAAACTGGAAGCCTAGAAGGAAGAAGCTGTCCGGGTGAACCGGGAGCAACCTGAATGCTGCTTCTATGTCCACCTTTGCCATTAGCGCCCCTTTTCCCGCAACCCGTGCCAAGCTTATGGCCTGGTCAAATGATGCATAAGTTACTGAGCATGCCTCCATGTCCAATCCATCATTCACTGAGCCTCCTTTGGGGTGCGACAAGTTATGTATTAGGCAAAACTTCCCCGGTTCTTTCTTTGGTACTATCCCCAAAGGGGAGATGATGAGGTTGCTCAATGGGGGACCCTGGTAAGGTCCTGCTATCCTTCCTAATTCGATTTCTTTGTTAATCTTTGCCCTGGCCACATCAGCCCACTCTAGAATAGACTTTGCGTTAGTTGCTGTTCTGGCCCCAATGCGTCCTTGGTAAGGGATGCGGAACCCCTCCAGGAACCCCTGAGCTAGTGTGTCCCTCCCTAATGAGGCCGGGTACTTTCCCAGCCATGTGAGCAAGCTCTCAACCTTGATGGGGGAAAACCCCTTGCTATTAAGGCCGTTCCCCGGCCCCCTCTGTCCCCCCCCCACTTTCGTTCCCCCATCCCCCATCATTACCAATGTTGGCTCTTGTGCCTGCTCCCGTTGCCGTGCGTGCCCTTGCCCCCTCTTCTCTTGATGAATCAATTCTCGAGGCACCTTAAAAGAAAATTGTTTATTTTAGTATACAGTGTTAGTTTTGACAGCAACCACCGCATACATGACGTCAATTGACCAATGACCCAGATGTTCCCTATTGGGGCCCTTCCCAGCGCTCACTTTGGTTGATCACTTGCCGCTGGCCTTCCCCTGCACCACCGTGCTGGGTGACCGTTGTTCCCACAGGCGGAGCACGCATGTCTGAATTTGCAAGTCGCTCCCCAGTTGCATACCCCCTCATTGTAAAATCTGCAGTAAGCCAGTGTCCTTAAGCCCCCAGTGTTCAATCGCCCTGCCCCTGTTGGCCTGGATATTGCTTCCGGGGGGGCCGGCTGTACTGTGCCTGTATTACCCCGGACCGGTTGTGGCCCCAAGTTATTGCCCATGCTGTCGTTTCCATCCGCCCCTCCCTTGGTGCCGCAGGTCTGGGGTCCATACTTGTGCTGTTTAGCCCTGCCCCTACTGCCGAGCGTCCCCCCCTGCTTCTGCCCAGGGATTGATGCGCCCTCCCGCCAACATGATTGTCCCATCCGCTTGCTCTATTGTCCCACTGGGAGACTCCAGCCAGTCCTCGACCGACTTTTGATTCCATTTTAGTTTGGGATCATGTTCCATTCGTAAACGGAATCGCTGGTCTCTCAAAAACCATTAATTTCCGCCGTGTTGATTATATTCATGTATCACGCATGCCCTGTATGCCATCAAGTGTGGGCCCAGGTCTGGGTCCTTTTGGTTAAGTGTCTGGGACAATATCTTAAATGCTGCGAGCCAATTTTCCAGGGTTTCTGCCGGCCTCACTCTTTTTCTGGCCTTGGCTAATTCCCTCCCTCCAGTTCCCCGCAGTGTGTCATTGCCCTTTATTTCGTGCTCCAAGAGCGATAATATGTCAATGAACTTGCCCTCCCAAATTTCTTGTTTCACCCACTCCGGCAGAAGCCATGCTGAGTAATTGCCCCCAGTTGCTGGCGGTAATTTGGTATTTGTGGCCTCTACCCCGGTGCTGCCAATGATGCTGGTCGCTGGAATGCTGCTTATTGCGCCATCATCACCCCCCTGCCATACCCTGCTTGCCCCCGTAGTGGCTGCCCCCGGTGCCTTGTTTGCTTTGGGGGCTGGTGTGCCCGTTGCCCCTTGCGCTGCCAACACTGCCCTTACAATTTTTTGGAAAAATTCCGACTCACCCTCACTGCCCCCAGGCACACTGCCTGGTACCGACCCGGCCCCTTGGTCTGGCATTGTTATCGCTTTCGGTTGGGCTTTAGGCGGCGGGGTGGGCGGCTGTGCCGGCGTGGCGGGCGGCTGTGCCGGCGTTGGCACATTTGGCACGGTCGCGTGTGGTGCCAGTGTCGCCCCCAACTTTGCTTTCAAGGCTGCCAGTTCCTCCTCCAGGTCCCTTTTTGTCTTTTTTACGTGTGGGCCCCCACTTTTTTTTGCCGTACGCTTCCGGGGGGGCCCCCCTCCTGACCCCCACCAGTAGGTGCATTCTCGTGGGCCCCCGCCCCTTCGCCACTTGTCGAATCCTTGTTTTCCGGCACGGTTTTGCCCCCCTCTGGGTTGCTTCCCGGGATGGCGGCTACGTTGGTGATTGTCGGGCCCCCCATCCTTGCCAGGGCCGCCTGCCACCCCAAGACCTCAGTGAGGGCTAGAAATTCTGCCCAAGATTGTGCGTCCATTCGTCGCCCCGTGTTCGATGGTCCGGCCGCTTCCTCCAATGTCTGGCCGTCTTCGGATAGCACAAGCTCTACCACGTCCAGCCCGGTGTTAACTGCGCTTGTATGTACCGACATGTTGACCTATGTAAAACAAATGTATGGGTCACTGAGGTGTACGTAAAACTTGATTTAGCTGAGCCACCCTGTGCCCTGCATGTCCCTTGCCACCATTCATGTACCCTTTACCCCCTTATGCCCCTTTCTAAAATTATTAACCAACCAAAAGAGTGGCGCGCCGCCATGTTCGAAGTACCTGGAGTCATTCCGTTGAGTGGGGGCCCCTTAATGTACCCCCCCAAGGGCTTTCTACCAGCCACGTGTGTGCCCCTACCAGAACACAAACCATACATCCTTTCGCAATTACAATAATCTTCCAACCCAAATCCCACAACCTCTCTACCCGTTAACCTCGGCATCCCCCTATGTTTGCTCGACTTTGCCCCACCCTCACATAGCCCGCCCTGCGCTGCTAGCAGTTCGAGCCGCCCCGATGGTGAGGCACTTCAGGCGCATGTTTGCCCTCCGCCCCCCATGAACCCTGCCACCCTGCCCCTAACTTTCCTGCCTTATAGCCTGCATCTCGCTTAAACGGAAAGCCCTCCTCCCAGCTTGTTACGAGCCCATGCAACACATTGTTTCCCTGCCTGCCAACATTACTATGGACCCGCGCTGCTCTTTTTGCACGTGACTGGAACCGTGGGACCCACTTCGTTCCAACTACTCTCTGTAATGTCGCCATGCTTTAGGAACTTGCTGACTATACTTCGACCATGCATTGGCCGAGATTAATTAAGCACGCGCCCCAGGCCGCTTTCGACTACATTAGCCCTGGTAACACTGCGCCCAAACCTTATTACCGTCGGCACCGGGAGCATATATCTATTGCCCTCATTATGATTATTCCCCAACCTGCCCTAGCGCTACGCACTCCATGTCTCGGTCCCCGCGTGCGGGTGCAGTCGGCTCTGACACTCCTCTACCAACGACACCCCTTAAGCCCACCCACCCCCCCCAGCCAAAACGCATCAACGAACTTCGTCCCCCGCTCAGATCCACGCTCCCCCCGCTGCGATGCTAGGCCCCCCATCCTCACTCCACTACCGACACCCCTGAGGAGCTTCCCGCGATGGCATGCCCGCCCCCACCTCACTGCACAATGCCCACTAGGTCCGCGCAACCCCCCGGCCGAAAAAACCTCCTATCTCTTGGTCCCCGCATGCAGTTGCAAACGGCTCCGACACTCGACAAACAATGCCCTAGCAGAGCTCCCCGCAATGGCCGGCTCGCCCCCGCATTACCGCACTATGCCCCTCAAGCCCGCACACCCACCCGGCCAAAAAACACGACCGAGCGATGCTAAGCCCACATCGCCACTCGACCACCGACATCCCTGAAGAGCTCCCCATCAGATTCTTCTGCCCAGGTTTATACCACACCGATGGTTTCAGCAGACTAGCCAGGAAGTAGAAACAGAAAATCTGCTGGGTTGTTTACAACACCCCGAATTGTAATGCAACTGCATAGCCTTGGAACTGACGCAACCAGTGTCAGCAAGGTCCTATTTGGAATCGCTTCTTCTCCTATGGCAGGATAGACACAGCCAACAGTAGCAGAGCATAGTGAAATTCTCGGGATCCTTCCATTCCTAGAGAATTTTTTTTTTTTTTTAATTTTTTTCTTCTCCCATCGATTTAATTAGTGGAAATCCCCTTTTGTCAGGGCAATTGAATTGCCTTAGGCATTCGATCAATTACCCAATGAGGACAAGAGCGCACATTCCTATTAGAGCAATACCTTCTGGATGCTTCTTGGAGCGAGGGCAGCCCACAATGAAACACCAAAAATCTTGTGGCAAAACGTAGGCACTCAATACATCCTTCCAATTTGTCTTTAAATACCAAATGTGAAGCCATACAGCAGCACAAAGCACATGTGCCATCCATCTGTGCATGCACCAACCTACCCAGCTTTATGACCACATCAAGCGCTCTATCCTAATGATTTCCAACCAAGGCTCTATCCCCGTGTTTCTGTTCTGCTTGCATTCTTCAAACAAAGGCCTGCCCGCCCCCACCTTACGCAAAACCCACCGCATTACCCGAACACATCACCCCCGCATAAACCTTTTGTTGAAATATACACTCGATCCTCAAACAATCCCCTAGAAGCGCTCCCCGCAATGGCCGGCTCGCCCCCGCCTTACTGCAAAAAACACCGCATTACCCGAAAACATCGCCCCCGCATAAACCTTTTGTTGAAATATACACTCGATCCTCCAACAATCCCCTAGAAGAGCTCCCCGCAATGGCCGGCTCGTCCCCGCCTTACTGCAAAAAACACTGCATTACCCGAAAACATCACCCCCGCATAAACCTTTTGTTGAAATATACACTCGATCCTCGAACAATCCCCTAGAAGCGCTCCCCGCAATGGCCGGCTCGCCCTCGCCTTACTGCAAAAAACACTGCATTACCCGAAAACATCACTCCCGCATAAACCTTTTGTTGAAATATACACTCGATCCTAAAACAATCCCCTAGAAGCGCTCCCCGCAATGGCCGGCTCGCCCCCGCCTTACTGCAAAAAACACTGCATTACCCGAAAACATCACCCCCACATAAGCCTTTTGTTGAAATATACACTTGATCCTCGAACAATCCCCTAGAAGCACTCCCCGCAATGGCCGGCTCGCCCCCGCCTTACTGCAAAAAACACTGCATTACCCGAAAACATCACCCCCACATAAACCTTCTGTTGAAATATACACTCGATCCGCCCGCGACGCAGCCCTGCGAGTAACCCTGAGCCCCGGCGACCGATACCACACATGCGCCCCCCCCACCGCGACCCGACCATTCCAACCGTCTTCCCCCCGTACCCCCTTGCCCCTCACCGTCTCCCCGCCCCAACATAAACGAGTCTAGGTTCTCCCTTGCACCCACCTCTATACGTTTCTTCCGGAACCGACCACCGCTGCTACTGGAACCTCCCGCGATCTCCTCCGCGACCTCTGGTAACGACGCGAGCATCTTCCCCCTGTACCAGACGCGGGAACGCCACCAGCACCTCCTGTGATCCTCTCGCCGTCCTCGAGCAAACGCGAGCGTACCGTCCTCCCACTCCCCGACGATGATCGAAACGAAAACGAAACGGAGCTCCAGTGAGGCAGGAAACCGAGGGAGAATGTGTGATTGTTCACACAAGCCTGCGCCTTTATGGGCCGGCTTCTCCCCGGTTTCCCGCCCCGCCCCTCCGCTTTCGTGCGCTTCAGGGGGGCGGGCTCCGTGTGCCTAGCATCCTCCCGCCCCCCTGACCCGTCGACCCTTGTGGAGGGGGGGAGGGTGGCTGGACCGCCCCCACTAAGGGGCGGCGCCCCCCATGCCAGCTTCCTGGCGCGTTCGCCCGCCATTCCATAGTGAGTCACAGTCCACTCACGGACCAGCTGCAGAGTTAATGATTGCTTCCAGGTGACTTTACGTATGATATATATATATGACTCCAGTTTCTCTTGGG
Source organism: Ambystoma mexicanum (assembly GCF_040938575.1). Classification (NCBI taxonomy): domain Eukaryota; kingdom Metazoa; phylum Chordata; class Amphibia; order Caudata; family Ambystomatidae; genus Ambystoma; species Ambystoma mexicanum. The sequence continues at coordinate 95,767,900 of NC_090936.1, read as the reverse complement.
GTATTTACAGGTTGTATGGGAAGTAGGTAACATAAGTTACATGGAAGACACAGACACCCACCGGCCATCCTCATTCTTCCAGCTCAGGCCAGCAACTGACAATCCATGGAACACTCATACATCACACTCATTCAACATTCCCCTGAGCTGACATCATCCATACACCAACATTCTATGGACATACAATCATGGCCAGTGAGACAAACAGGACTAGCTCATACATAACATCTCCCTTTCATACAAACAGTCATAACCCACGACATATCTGTATCATGCAAATAGCACTCACCCGGTGAACCATAGACCTGCTGCAACACCTACACCTCCCATCCAGAGCTGCCACCCCGGGACACAGGGTCTGCCCCACCCTGGCACAAAACCCCCACAGCGGGAACCAACCATACCACACTTTGCACCAAAAACTGGGACAAGGTAGGGAAGGAAAAAAACAGTCACCCAACAATGGCACAGGAATGCAACCTGCCTCAAGGATGCACACTCCTGCGCGAGACTTACGCCCGCCAATGTCCAACCCACGTCCATTAACAAAAAATGACCCATCCATACAGAAAGAGTGGCGCTGCCCAATAACCAGGACAGCTGGCACAGAGGGGGTACATGACCACACATCTTCCACCCGCACATTCATGGCCAGTGAGACAAACAGGACTAGCTCATACATAATAAATGGGTACTTATTTAGGTTCTATTTATTAACCATTGGCGCCAACACATTATCAGATTAATTATATTGGTAAGGAAGCCCTGCGTATTAAGCATCTACTTGGCCTGGCATCGGGTGAAGGTGAAACTTGTGTAACAGTCTTTGGACAATCCATGAAAAAGTTGGTGGAACAATATGGCCACCAATCCAAATTAGAATGCTGCAAGTTATTTTCTCGCAAACACTGCCTGTTGGATTGCTATGTGGCAGATGTATGGACAGACTGCCTTAGTCCCCTGCAATTTCCCGGAGGACTTATCCAGGACCAACTGGTATTAGGAAGGTCAAAGCCAAGCCATCCAAGAAAAACTATGGCAAGACAGGAATCCTAGGTTGTGGGATCCATAGAACAGGGCAGCGCATGCACGAAGAACATAAGATCAAATGGTTAAGTAATTGCTGAAGGTGGCAAGGAGGTCAAAGGCATAATGCCATATGACGGAGACTGGCAGTTGGTTTACTGAGGAAGAGAGAAAGAGGAGTGGGGAAATCATAAGGGTCAGGACGTCAAAACCCATCAAAAATTACAATGTGAGAGGGCCATGTTTCCGGTGTGGAATTCTGGAACATTTCACACAAGATAGGGAATGCCGTGCAATGGGAGCCCAATGACACAAATGCACAGGTAGGTCACTTTGCCTGAATGTGTGAAGTCAATTTGCTCTGAGTCAATAGGCATGAAAGTGAAGGACATTTCTACTGACTGATAGTCCACATCCAACCCACAGAACAAGATGATGACGGACTATATAGACCTCTGGTTATGCAAGTATCAGTAGGTGTTAAGCAATGCACCTCTCTGGCGCTGTCTACCTATTTTCCCCTGTTGGTTGTGGTGAAGACGCCAGGCTGTCGAAGCTGAAGGTACGGATGTCAGGGTAGCGCGCGAAGCCCACCCAGAACTCCACAGAATGTGACAAGGAAACTCTGGATAAGCTCCCCACACCACAGGATGGCGCGTCCCGGATTTTAGTAGCACGAACAGTGCAAGCACTGAAAGGGAAGGCCAACTGCGAGATGTAGTCCAATTGTTGCTTGCAGTATTGTTTGTATATAAATGGACTATACGACCATTTACTTAAATCTACCCCAGACATTCCTAGGATGGGCAATAGGTGTTTGCCCCTACTGGCCTATGCAGATGATACGGTTTTGCTAGCCCGTACCCCTAGAGCCCTACACAGTGTCTTCTAGATGATTATTCTCAATTTATGGACACTGGGGCAAAAAATAAATGCCAAGAAATCGGATGTTGTGGTCTGCTCAAGGGGGAAGCATCCTCAAAGTTTTCCTGCTAGTATTTTTTTTATTTGTATTTATTTTATTGTGTCTTATAGTACAAAATGTACTTTTAACACAAAGCAATCATACAACACTCACACATTCATCAATTTAGCATCATATAAAGCATCATCATAACAATGTTTCCTGCTATATTTAGCTATTTAGCAGGGGGGAGCAAATCCCTAGAGTGGATAATTTTTATTACCCGGGGGTTAGATTTGCTTTCAATTTGGGGGATGAAGCTCATGTTGAGAAGCTGACCTTGATATTTAAGCAGGCAATTGGTGGGGTTGGCAGAGCATTGGGCTTGTTCAAATTAAAGTAAGGTGGCTACCCCCTTACCGTATACCGGGTTCCCTGAATGGAGAATTACCGGCCCATTCCAACCTTGGAGGACCCAGTATTTCCCCATTCAGGGAACCCATCCCCATTCCCATTCGAGCCCCCATAGGGATCAATGGGAATGGGGACCATGCTAACAACGGGCCCGTTAATTACGTGCCCGTTGTTAGCATGCTGGTCCTTTAGCGGCTCCCACAAAGGGTGCCTGGTAAAACCAGCTGTCCTTAACGGGACCCGCTAAATGACCTCGTAATGCAGCGGTAAGGGGTTAACGGCACCGGCACCATTACCGGCGCCGTTAACCCCTTACCGCCAACCCCGGAATGAGGCCCACAGACTCAAGGTAATAGTTTCAAAACCTTTATTTCATTAAGTTCTGAGGTTGGTTTAATACCAAACTGGCCCTAACTCTAAAGGGATTGTTCTCTAAACTGATGTGTCTAAGGGCCATCGATGTCTGAAAGTCCAAAACCAAAATCTGTCTATTTCAACCCATCCTTGCTCGCACTCTTTGACAAAATGTGATAGGAAGTCTTCGTAAAGAAAAATATAGTGGTTAAAAAAAAGGAAATGTAAACCACAGCTGGTTTCACATAGTCTTACCAATAGGTTAGTTCTGCCAGTTCAAAATAGTTAAACTCAAAAGGGTTGCCCTTGGAACCTTCAACTTAGGGCTCTTGCAGTAAGTCAAAGGAGTTTACAATGTCTCTGCATCTTTTGGGGTTCCCTTTCCCCAAGCTGTGATCTTTCCAGTTCCCAACAAAAAGACACAGTTCCTGTTAGGCCTCTCAGGGTTCCCTTCCCCAGGTCTAGGCCGCTCTTCACAAAGTTCAATAATGTCTTTAGTGGGTCCCTTCGGGTTCCCTACCTTCGAACCTAGGCCCCCCGTTACGAAGCTCAATACAAAACAAAGCATAACACAATTCTTCTTAGGCTTCTCAGGGTTCCTTCCCCCAAGCTTAGGCCCCTCTAGTTTCGAACACAAGTTCAGCTTGTCATGATGTAGCTTTACTCTGGACTTCGCTTTATTTTATTCTCAGCTAGCACGCTTAAATGTCTTTCCACCAGACTTTGCTTTATTTCTGCACCGCTAGCGTGCTTTCCTTGTTCCTTCTTTCTTACTGTCTTTTTATGCTTTCACTCTCGCTTTCCACTTTGTGCCGCATTACAAAATCTTGTCTGTCTCCCTTTCCTCTCCAGCCAACCGCATGCTCCCGAGTTTCTCTCTCTCACTTGTTCAAAACTCACTGGGTAGCGTAGCGCTGGTGAGCAGTCTTTCCTGGATGCATTGGGTCGAGATAAGGGTCTCAACACCAGCCCCTCAGTCACCCTTGGGACCGGCACATGTCGCAAAGGAACAAGCATTTTCCTGACCACCGCCAGCAGGAGGCAGGATGCCTCGCTCTGGCTCCCTGGAGACACGGCTCCCTAGCCACGCTGCTGCCCCTCCCGAATACCCGGTCACATCTCGCCATACCGTTCTCCTCTGGCTCCTCCAGGCTTCTCTTCCTGCAGCTCCCTGCTCCTTGGCTCCTCTGGTCCAGTCAGCATCCCCAGCATGCTCTGCTCTACTTTCAAAATCTGGCTTGGGACTGAGAAGGGATCCCCTGCTGGACTCAGCCACGCAGCTTCCCTTCTGCTCTCCCAACTGCTTCTTATTGCACAGTTGAATGCCCCACCTTTTATACACCTGAGGCCTGTTAAGGGAGTTCAGGTGTAAGTCCTTGGCCTCCCTTGCCTGGCCTTCATTGGGCCAATTAATAGGACATGCCTGACCCTTAGGGTCCCTTGTCTCCTGGTCAATCCTGAAGTGGTGCTTAATAGAGTACAGGTGTGTAGGATTGCTGGCAAGTGCCTGACCTCGCCTGACTATTATTGGGACAGCCTAATGTAGGAATGTAGTAGGCCTCTCCCTGCACAGTGTTGTTCCTCCTTCTAACTCCCAGTCGCCTCTTCCACGTCCCAGTAAGTGATGGAAATGGGGAGGGGGGAACGGGATGATATTGAAAATATGAAGATCCCTGTACATAAAATTGTTTTTGTAACTCCCCATTTAAACCAATTCAGAAATAAGTGGTCAGTGGATGCATCTGCTATTTGCCCCATGTATTGTAGCGCAAGAGGATGAAATCCATTTAATGTTTTTCTATACAAAACTGAGCAATCTCAGTCAAAAATTGCTTTGACCTCTTTTAAAATTAAACAACATTGATACTGTGCATGGAGCTCTTGATTTCTGTAAAAAAAAAAAAAGAAAAAGTGTCTCCAGTCTCCCAGGGTGTTTGCAGTATCAAGCTATCTGGTGAAAGCCTGAAGATATTGACAAATGACAAAGTTACTCACCTTAGTGATTACCTTACTCCCAGTCCATAGTCCCCGTTCCTCCATACTTGGGGGACATTCCGTCCTTCGGGGCGGGACCGGAGCACTTTAAGCATCAAAAATACTTCGTCCTTCTTTTATTTTACGCTGGGCCACCGCACGTGACCATAGCCACGCTCTTCTGAGCTCTGCCCCGCGCATTGCCCTTCAATCCTTTTCTATCGCCAGATCCAGGACCATTTAGCCATAATAGAGGATACTTATTAGAGGGGACGGCGGGCGGGGGTATCCAGGAAAGGGGACTATGGACTAGGAGTAAGGTAGTTACTAGGGTGAGAAACTTTGTCATACTCCTACTTCCCGTCCCCTTACCTGCATACTTGTGGGAGATACCCAAGCACTGACTATAGGTATTACGGGTGGATGGAAATTTCCCTTATTGGTACAAATTCTTAAAAATTGCCTGGCCAAATTGGGCATCAGCTCAGGTCGAGACAGTAATGTTTGCAAAAAGCTGATGGGGAGGCCCACATAGTCGCCTTGGCAATGGACTCCCAAGGAGCATACTTTTGGAAGGCAACAGCAGCCGCTTTGGAGGTTGAAGGCCTTGAATCTTGTAGTCCTCAGAAACACATTAAGCTACCCAGTGGGAGATGGATGCTTTTGAGGCTGGTTTACCCTTTGGGTCACCAAACGTAACAAAAGGCTGTGAAGAGCAATGGCAGGCAAATATGTCCTGCATGATAAGACATGTATGCCAGAGGCTGCAAGATCAGATACAAAGGACAAAACAGTGTCAATAGAAGCATGCCTGAGATCAAGCTCTTTGGCTAGACATCAATGGCAAAAACGCAGCCACTTGCTCTTGTATTGAGCTCTTGTAGAGGGCTTTCTTGCTGCTTGAATTATACGCATGTTGTCCTCGGAGAGGTTGAACTGCGCTAATGATCAGAACTCAGGGCGCAAGGCCGCCAAGCTGAACGGTGATTGCTCTGGTGAAGAAGGTTGGAAATCTGCAGCAACCTGATCGGGGAGGACACAAACAGATGCTGAAGTTCCAAAAACCAGAACCTGGCTGGCCACCAAGGAGCTATGAAGAGGAGAGTGCAGTTTGATGCACTCCTAAATTTCCAGAGTGATCGATCAATCAGTGGTAATGGAGGGAAGGCATAAGCTTTCATGTTGTCCCACGGGACCCTGAGGGCATCCCCCAAGGAAGACACTCCGAGACCGTCCCTGGAAGCATAGAGGAAATTTCCTGTTCAATGATGTCGCAAAGGCCCATTGCTGAAAAATCTTGGTAAAAACATTGGTATTCATCTCCCCCTCGTAACTCGCCGCAGATTGGTGGCTGAGAGAATCTGCAGCCACATTGATGTGACCCGGAATGTGCACAGCTTGGAGCCAGACATTGGGCCTCATTACGAGTCCGGCGTTAACCGAGGCGGTAAAACCGCCTGGTTAACGCCGGACTCGTATTACCATTCCGCCTCCGTGATTCCCGGAATTACCGGGGCATCACAACCCCGGTTTTCCGGGAATCACGGAGGCGGAATGGTGTAAATCCCCATTCCCATTGAGTCCTATGGGACTCAATGGGAATCGGGATCATGGAAACACCGGCAGCATCTTGTAATGCTGCCGGTGTTTCCTCGTCCGCCTGCAGGCGGGCGGTGTTAAACCCGCCAGGTCAGACCTGGCGGGAACATCACCTCCCGCCTGCAGGGGTCGGGATCAGGCGGTCCGGAAACAACGGTGGCGGCGGGTTTACCGCCACCATTATTTCCGGACCGCCACGGTCGTAATGAGGCCCATTGTGTTGGAGAGCCCAATTCCAAATTCGGATAGCAAAGTCCACCAGGAGGGGAGACTTAGTACCCCCTGTTTGTTGATGTAAAACATTGCTTCAGAATTGTCTGTGCAAATTCGCACCACACTGTTGGTAATAGAGGGTTGAAAAGCACTGAGTGCCAGAAAAACTGCCAGGAGCTCCAGGTAATTGATATGGAACCGCCTGTCTTGAGGCGTCCACAAATCGTACACCTTGAGGTGACGCAGTGTCGCTCCCCACCCCAGAAGGGAGGAGTCTGTAGTAACTGTTACTTGTGGGCTTTCCGCCAGTTCACCGACAGCCCAAGATGGAACAGGAGCTGAAAGAATGACTGAAGATTAGCCATAGCGGCCTGTGGGCAAGGACTACGCAGGAGCCAATCATCCAAGTATGGATATAAATGAACCCCTGCAGGCTGAGAAAGGCTGCGATGACTGACATCATCTTCTTAAAGACAGGCGGTGCCGAGCTGAGACCAAACGAAAGCACACAGGACTGGAAGTGTTCCGTCCACACGGAGAACCGCAGGTATTTTCGATGCAGGCTGCAGATCAGAATGTGCAAGTATGCATCCTGAAGGTCTACCACGCTCAGCCAATCGCGTAATCATCTTGAATTTCTCTAGGGGTACTGAATTGATTTGATATTTTCTTTATATCGCGCTCATACACAAGTGTTTCAGAGCACGAAAGAGATTGGCGTAGAAAGATATTGAACTTGGGATAGATCGAGGATAGTGCACAGGCCATTCTGGTTGGGTTTGGGCACTATGAACAGACGGGAGAAATAGCCCTCCTCTTGCTCCCTCAAGGGAAACGTTTCCACTGGTCTAGAAGTTTCTGTACCTCGGCTCTGAGGGAGAGCGACCCAGTCTGCTGGAGAGGACGGTGACAGTGTGGGATAGGGGGAAGGGGCAAGCGGAAGCCCGCCCGAGCAACTGTCAAAACTCATCGGTCTTCTGTGATGGTCTGCCAAGCCTCCAGATGAGACAAAATCGCCCTCCCACTGGAATCTTGTGCAACCAATGGAAACCATAATTTTGATTTTTTATCGGCAAAGAGGCCGAACGTTGCTGAAGAGGAGACTACTGGCCGAGAGAAAAACCAGCCACCTTGCCGTTGCTGTTTACAGGGGGCCCACCAGCTGGAGCATTTCCTCGGCGCGCACAGCGGTCCTGAGAGCCTCTGAAACCAGAGAAGGACCTCATTTGAGACCCCAACATCTGAGTAAAAGGTGCCTTTGCTGGAGTTTTCGCAGGGACCGACAATGACTTGGCAGTTTGGGTACTCGCCTTGGTCTTCGCGAGTTCCTCATCCATGGAGGAGTGGAACAGTTATTTACCCTAGAAGGGGAGATCAAGCACCTTGTCCTGAACTTCCTTCGAAAAAATTAGTAGCATGGAGCCACGCTTGGCGGGAGATATCTACACCGACCATAAGGCCTTGAGCTGAAGTGTCTATGTGATGGGCGGCGGCAGCCTCAAGTAGATCATGTGCCAGAACTCTGGCATCAGATAAGCTGCCCTTGAAGTCTTCAAGCCTATCAGGAGGAATACATTCCTGAAACTTGGCAAGCTCCTTCCACAATTTGACATTGGCAGCCACCAGGATAAGCTCATTATTAGCCTGACGCAGCTGAAGAGCCGAATAGGCAAAACCTTTTTTCCCCAATGGCATCTAGAAGCTTGTCTTTCTTGGAAAGGATCTGAGATGCTGAGAAGCTGCAGTGGAGGATGTAGCGACTGGCTTTGACTGGAGCATAGCTGCTGCTACCACCGTCGACGAGGGGAGCGGGCATGCAGACAAGGATATATCCTCAGACGCGTGAAGACTGTAGCAAGCGGTGTCCATTTTCCTGTTTTGGTGCTGCCCAGAATGAGGTTTTTCCCAGACCTTACGGGCCTCGGTCAGGACGTCCTTCTGGAGGAACAGACCAGTGTGCTCCTGTGTCAACAGAGTGAAGGCTGCAGAAAGTACCCCTTCTTGTGGAATTGGGTGCTCGGGTATTGGGATGCCTAGCATGCCATCATATCCAGCACCGGTCGTGAAAGGCTCTAATAGAGTGGGGCGGGTCCTCGCCGTCCTGGTCTGCCTGGTCCTCATCCAGTGAAGCAGGGGCAGAAGACTGACCCACCACACGTAGCGCCTCAGGCCCCAAAGGCGTGGTTGGCAGAGAAACCAGAGTCTTTTCCACAGGGAAAAGTGGAGGCAGTGAGGGAGGAGTCCCCACAGGGAGAGGTGGAAGAGATGGCACTACCAGAACCTGCATAGGCATTGCCAGAGCAGGGGCTGGTTCAGGCGGCTTAGGATAGATTTCCTTAAATAAATCCTTAAAGTACGCCTTCATGGGATCAGAATGCATAAGTGTCTGAAACTTGCTAAAAAACACATCCTAAGATGAGGGTCTAGGTGCTGGAGTGGGCAGAGGCAGTTCGGAAGGGGCATAGCACCAGGATCGCAAAGAGGATGGTTGCCAGGATGTTTCCCCACCAACTGGATCCACATAGATCAAAGGCGCAGATGCAGGAGAGAACAAGACTATATGTAGCAGCAGAGTCTGAGCACGCCAATCCATTGGAGGGTGGAACAGGTTTTTATTGTCCACAAAATGCGGAAAAGGCTGCTCTGCCCCAAAAACAGGCCCCTCAGCACCAGCTGTGGTTAACGTTGGTGTAAGAGAGGAAGTTAAAATCGCCACCATGGACCTCAGGGGTTGGACTGCCATTTTGTCAATGCCTGAGGCGAACTGCGTCACAGGTGTAAGTGAGGCCGTAGTCCCCACAGGGGTGTCAGGGTTCTTATGTACCATTTTAGCCTTGTGACAAGGAACCTCAGCAGAGCTAGTGCTAGCAGATCTAGAGTGTTTCTGGGACACCTTAGGGACTGCTGATAAATTAGCCCTAAAAATGGGACCCTCAGCTGAGCTGGTACTAAAAGACTTATGGTGCATGACCGGCTTCTTTGCCACCTCAGCAGGATTGGTTCCACCAAAGGTCTGAGTGTGGGAAGGCTTACAGTCACCCCCTGAGGCCAGGGCCCTCACATGGGGCCCCTCAATCATGCTGGTCTTAGATATAGCCCCAAGTCGGGGAACCTCTGGAGTAACCCTGATACATTTAGTCACCTTTAGAGGGACCTCAAGCCGAGACTCGATACACTTAGTTCCAGATGTGGAAAACTCAGGGTTGACCCCGGTGACAACAGCCACAGAAGGAGAACCTCGGAAGAAGATCCGTTCTTGGCAGCCCCTTTGCAGGGGGTCCTCAGAGGAAACTCTGGTGCGCCTGTTAGATCCCTTTTGGGACACCTCAGGGAGATCCTTGGTAATAGAGCTACTTGAGCCCTGCCCGCTAAACCGATAAATGTAGAAGAGTGCTAACATGAGCATGATATAAGTAATCAGAAACAACTTATTCAGCAGAATTGGCAAATGGTTAACAATTGGTTCAGGAAATGCTGGACAATCAGCAATTCAGTTCAAGGACAGAGAACAACTAAAATATTAGAAAGCGAACAGAGCATTGGAGTTGGTGCCAAAAGAATTTAGTGACATGTAAAAAGGTATCAAGGATTGGTGACTGGCCTGCAGATTTGCCCACTAGGTCTGTAATGTCCTCCTCCTCACTTGATAGGAAAGGTTCCCCCGAAATACCGTTCTCCTCCTCACCTGATGTAGAAGAGTAGTGGGTTCTCCTTCGACGTGGTTTCTCCCTTTGAGACTTCTTCTTGGAGAGCAGATACGGTCTGCCTCGAAAAGAAGCCACCGTGAATCTCAACAGAGGAAACCTCACGATGACCCCCTCCCGTGACAGCCAGTTGTTATCGGGGGAAAAAGCCTCCGAGGCCCAAAAAACCCCCACAAGTTGATAGAAGACTCCTGAAGCAGGTCCGTTGAAGCGTGGAGCACTAAACGCAGTATCCAGAGAAATCGGCTCCAGGCAGAAGCGGTGGAATCACAAGAAGGTAAACGAAGCAGCGTGAATGGGCTTCACAGAGGAGAGAGCTCCTGAAAACATTGATAGGAGGAAACGACCAGCAGGGAGTACTTCCGATAGAGTAGGAAGCGAGGAAAAGGGGAGAGAGCAAGCGGGAGAGAGCGTAGCAGGAATTGGGGTTGGAAGATCGCTAAGAGGGGACAAAGCTACAGAGCGCACGCAACGAACGGGAAAGCAAGTTGCAACGCGCCAGCCCGCTGAGATTCGGATGGAGAAATACACGGCGGGCGGCCATGTTGGAAAACACTAGACTGCACCGTACGTTGAAGCGAAAACGTAACGGAACCGTCTAATGGCGACGGAACTTCCACCTTCGCCAAATCGTCCAAGCGCCAATGGTCGTGACAGTATGCCCCCTTCGAAGGCCCCTTCCTCCAGGCTTACCCGGGAGGAGACGGTGGAATCGTAGAATCAATCGGGGGGCAAAAACCTGTGCAGCCGGTTCCCAAGTATCCTCGGAAGAGGGATAGCCTTTCCAATGTATGAGGTACTCCAGGCGTCCTTGATGGTACCGAGAGTCTCGAATCTGGGAGACCTCATATTCCTCCGAGGTAGAAGTAGGTCGAATCACTAACTTGGGAGCAGCTTGTTTCCTGACATCAGGGACAAAGGGTCGAAGGAGGGAGGAATGGAACACCGGATGTATCCGTCGGAGAGTCTTTGGCAACTCTAAACGGTAGGCAACAGGGTTGATCTTTGTCTCTATCTTGAAAGGTCCAATGAAACGAGGGGACAACTTAGAAGGACGGACCCAACGGGGTAGGAACTTGGTGGACAACATGACCTCTGTACCCTTGTCCCAAGAAGGCACTTGTCGTCGATGTCTATCGGATTGTTCCTTATACCGTCGGCTAGTCTCACTTAGACTACGTTCCGCTGTGTCATGAGCTTCATTCAGGCGATTGAGAGTGGTCTCTAAAGACGGGATGTTGGTCTCATTCCAGGCTGTTGGTATGATGGATTTAGGATGGAACCCATAAGTGCAAAAAAAAGGGCTGATGCCCGTTGCGGAATGCACAGCATTATTATATGCAAACTCAGCTGTTGGAAGTAGAGAGACCCAGTTGTCTTGTTGTTGATTTGTGAAACACCGTAAATACTGTTCCAGTGAACCATTGAGTCTTTCAGTCTGGCCATTAGTTTGAGGGTGATACCCAGAAGAGAGAGCCCTCTCCATGCCCAAGAGCCTACATAGGGCCGTCCAGAACTTGGAGGTGTATTGAGTACCACGATCGGATACGATCTTCTGGGGTAAGCCGTGTAATCTAAAGATATCCCTGAGGAATACTTCAGCCATAAATGAGGCTGTAGGCAGCTGGGATAAGGGAGAGAAATGAGCGAGTTTGGAGTAGGTGTCGACAGTAACCATGATACAAGTACAACCCTGGGAACTAGGTAGTTCTACGATGAAGTCAGTAGAGATAGAATTCCAAGGACCCGACGGAACAGGTTCTTGTTGTAACAATCCCAGTGGTTTTTGAGTGGAATACTTGTTCTGTTGGCACACTAAACAAGGTCTTGGTATCTGTCCTCATGTTGGGCCAATGAAAAGAACGTTTTAACAGTTCCAATGTTCCTCTAATTCCTCGATGTCCGGCGGTCCTGGCGTCGTGACACCACTGAAGAGCCTGTTGGCGATGTTTCTGCGCGGGCAAGAACAGTCTTCCCTGGATGAAGTATAGACCATCTTTCCTACAGACAGGCAGCTTATTGACGTCTAGAGCAGGAACATCTGAAGAGGTTTCCCTTACCTCCTGCATAAAAGAGGACACCGTTGAGACAATTCGGGTATGTGGGAACATTAACTCCTTTCTGTAGGTAGGGTTCAGGTCGTCTTTGCGGGACAAAGCATCAGCAATCTGATTTTGAGTACCCGGGATGTAGGAAATAGTAAAATGAAATTGAGCAAAGAAATGAGCCCACCTGGCCTGTCTAGTGTTGTAACATTCTTGTTGTCTGAGGACCTGTAAATTTTTATGATCGGTGCGTATTTGGAAAGGATGAAAGCTTCCTTGGAGTAGATGTCTCCACTCGAGGCAAGCCAGCTTCATGGCCAAGAGCTCCCGCTCGATGACAGAATAGTTCCGTTGGCTCGCAGTTAGTGTCTTTGAGAAGTAGGCCACAGGGTGTTCCTGGCCCTGGTCCAATTGCAGAAGAACAGCTCCTACGGCTGCCGCTGAAGCGTCGGTCTCCAGAATGAAAGGACTCAGCTGATCGGGCTGTCTAAGTATAGGTGCAGAACAGAAACTTCGTTTCAGGTGGAGAAAACTATCCTCAGCGGCTGTTGACCAGATAAAAGGTTCAGAAGATTTCTTTAGCAGCGAGGTTATGGGTAGAGTGAGTTGTGAGAAGTTGGGTATAAACTTTCTGTAAAAATTGGCTAGTCCCAAAAACCGTTGTATCTCTTTGACAGAGGTGGGAGACGGCCAACCAAGAATGGATTCAACCTTTTTGGGGTCCATAGTAATCCCTTGCTCGGATAGAATGAATCCTAAATAGGATACAGAAGACTGGGCAAAGGTACATTTCTCCGGCTTTACTAGAAGGTGATGTTGTTTAAGCCTACTTAGGACCTCTCCAACATGAAGAATGTGGTCTTTTAAATTGCGAGAGTACACCAGAATGTCATCCAAGTAGATCACAGTGTTTTGACCCAAAAGATCTGAAAATAGGCGGTCCATGAACCTCTGAAATATGGAGGGTGCATTTACTAGGCCAAACGGCATTACTTGGTATTCGTAAAGGCCGTAGGGAGTGCGAAAAGCCGTCTTCCATTCATCACCCGCTCTTATCCGGAGTAGATGGTAGGCGTTTCGTAGGTCGAGCTTGGTGAATACTACAGAGCCCTGAACGGCTTCCAGGATCTCATGGATGATAGGCATCGGGTAACGGTCTTTGATGGTCACTTTGTTGAGACCCCTGTAGTCTATACACGGTCTCAACTCCTTGCTCTCGCGTTTAGGAATGAAAAACAAAGAGGCGCCTGCGGGAGATTTAGAAGAACGAATCAGTCCATTGGCGAGATTGTCGTCAAGGTAGCGCCTGAGAACTGCCTTTTCTGACAATGAGAGGGGATACATCCTGCCGAAAGGAACCAATGCCTGAGGAATCAGATCAATACCACAGTCTTCGGGTCTATGCGGAGGTAGTTCAATGGGTACCTGTTCTTCAAATACTTCAGTAAATTTGGAATAGCAACTGGGTATACAATTTACGGTATTCTGTTCCGTAGCACATACCGTCTTGACCAATTCATGTTGGGGTTCAGGTAAACACTCCTTCAAACAGTACTTGGAATGAAAGCTTAACAGGTTGTTTGTCCAATCCACAGTTGGGTTGTGCTTCCGGAGCCAACCGATACCCAAGATGACAGGGAAATGAGCTGCTCGGATTATGTCAAATGATAACCGCTCCTTGTGTTGCTGAATAGATACTTGTATAACTTCGGTGGTATGAGTTATGAGTCCGGAACATAGGGGTGTTCCATCCACTCCTTCCACCTTTTGATCCTCCTTTTTTGCAATTCTAAATAGACCCACCTTATCCGCCCACAAGGTGTCCAAAAAGTTTCCTGCGGCTCCGCAATCCAACAACGCTTGCGTGTCGATTTCCTTGTCTCTGAAACGGAGCGTGATGCCTATCACCATCAGGCGGAGGTCCTCTGGCGTTCTGGCAGAGGTCACGGAAAGTGTGGTGTAAGAACAGGGAAGCACCCCTCGGTAGTCCGTCCTACCAACTACCGAGGGCGCTCGTTTCCCGACCTTCGGGGGGGCACAGAAGGGCAGTCCCTCAACAGGTGGGCAGCAGAACCGCAATACAGACAAAGATTTTCGTCACGTCTCTTCCTCTTCTCTTCGGCGGTCAAGGGAGGTCTAGTGGTTCCGACTTGCATGGGTTCGTCTCGGGTCTTTCGAGTAGCAGGTGAGGAGGCGGAGGTGTGAGAGTCTGAGAACAAGTTTGGGCCACGGCTCTTCTTTCTTTCGTTTTTTCGTTCGGTTAGGCGGAAGTCTATTCTTAGTACTGCTGCTAATAGATCCGAGAAAGAGTCAGGACGAGAAATCCTGGCAAGTTCGTCCTTAAGTTCTTCCCGTAAACCTCTGCGGAAAATCGTGTACTGAGCCTGTTCTTGCCACCCAGCTTCCGCAGCCAAGGTCTTGAATGTTGCTATGTAAGATAGTAAATCTGAGGTCCCTTGCCGCACATCCAGTAAATCCTCACTAGCAATGTGGGCACATTCCGTCCGCAAAAAGGTCTGTTTAAGGAGATCCTTAAAGGCAGTATAATCCTGTAACACAGGATCTGACTGGGATACCAATGGTGTTGCCCATGCCAAGGCGTTCCCAGTTAGGTGTGTGATCATGAAACCCACCTTAGCATGATCCGTGGAAAACGCATAGGGTCTAAAGGTGAAATGTATATTGCAGGCATCAAGGAATTCTTTTACCCTTCTCTCAGTGCCATCAAACTTTCCTGACACTAAAGGCAAAGGGGGTAGATCAGTAGCCTGTTGTTCTCTAGTTGCTACTCTCTGTTGGAGTGCTGCGTTGTCGGCCTTGAGTGTTTGGACCTCGACATTAAGGTTCTGAACTGCGGCCACCAGCTCCTGTAACTGCTGTGGCGTGGCCATGTCTTCTTCTTTTTGGCGTTGCAAGCTATCAAGGATTGGTGACTGGCCTGCAGATTTGCCCACTAGGTCTGTAATGTCCTCCTCCTCACTTGATAGGAAAGGTTCCCCCGAAATACCGTTCTCCTCCTCACCTGATGTAGAAGAGTAGTGGGTTCTCCTTCGACGTGGTTTCTCCCTTTGAGACTTCTTCTTGGAGAGCAGATACGGTCTGCCTCGAAAAGAAGCCACCGTGAATCTCAACAGAGGAAACCTCACGATGACCCCCTCCCGTGACAGCCAGTTGTTATCGGGGGAAAAAGCCTCCGAGGCCCAAAAAACCCCCACAAGTTGATAGAAGACTCCTGAAGCAGGTCCGTTGAAGCGTGGAGCACTAAACGCAGTATCCAGAGAAATCGGCTCCAGGCAGAAGCGGTGGAATCACAAGAAGGTAAACGAAGCAGCGTGAATGGGCTTCACAGAGGAGAGAGCTCCTGAAAACATTGATAGGAGGAAACGACCAGCAGGGAGTACTTCCGATAGAGTAGGAAGCGAGGAAAAGGGGAGAGAGCAAGCGGGAGAGAGCGTAGCAGGAATTGGGGTTGGAAGATCGCTAAGAGGGGACAAAGCTACAGAGCGCACGCAACGAACGGGAAAGCAAGTTGCAACGCGCCAGCCCGCTGAGATTCGGATGGAGAAATACACGGCGGGCGGCCATGTTGGAAAACACTAGACTGCACCGTACGTTGAAGCGAAAACGTAACGGAACCGTCTAATGGCGACGGAACTTCCACCTTCGCCAAATCCTCCAAGCGCCAATGGTCGTGACAAAAGGTGATTTACCAACCCTGAGGAGGACCTATGTACTTTCAGGTCGAAACACGTGTTGGTAAGATTAATTAAAAAAATTGAATAAATAGAAAAATAAAAAAACATTTTTGTTGAAACAAAACATGAGAAGTTTATAATTGGTACAAATAAGTGGTTAGATATTAACCTTTAGATTACAGCAACAATTGTGTTACACTAATTTGTTAATGTTTTGAGGAATATGCGCAGTGGACAGAAAACACTTTTTTCTTATTCACGTTCTCACAAGTAGTCCATGGGGATCCACTGTTCGGGTGGCCAGGGAAGAGCTATCGCTCTTGGATCCCAACCCTGTGGACGGACAAGCGAGGGAGGATCACATGGGCAGGGGGTCCTTGGGGGCTGCAGGCAGAGCGTCCGAAGGCGAGACATGGTATTCTCCCATTCCTTGTCCCAATACATTCTACACTCCCTCTTTGTTCATGGGATATCATCCAAGTCCCGCCCTACCCCTTGACCTTGCCTCAAGAAAAGGGAAGATAAAACATCTTGGACATCTAGGGAGACCAACCCCTTTCACAACCCTTGACACTAACCTTGTCTCTACGTCCTCAAAACCCAGATGGTATGCTGTAAACCCACCTTTTTCCTCCCAGTTATTCCCCTCACCTAGTACTGAAAACAGGATGAGAAAAGTCCAAACCCACTCTCCCTCAGTCTGTAGGGGGTACTTTCAATCACACCCCATTTCCCCCTCCCCATTTCCAACAAATACTGGGACAAGGAAGAGGCAACCCGGAGTAGTGAAGATTTCCCATAGGAATGACATGGGGAGTGAAAGGGAAAGCGGCTGTAGAAAGAACTTAAGTTGTACCATTGGCAGAATTAGGCATTTACTAATTATTACTCACACTTGACTTCACTTGACTGTTTTCGCAACTATAAAAGGTGGGGTTCTACACAGATGAAAGAGTGAGCTGGGGACGTTGTCTGGAACAGAGAAGCCAAGGAGCAGAGAGCAGCAGGATCTGTGGCCCAGAAAGGAATGGCATGCCAAGACGCTTTCCCAGTGTTTGTGAGGGGCTGCAGCGTGGCTAGGGAGCCGGAGCGAAGCACCCGGCAGGCTACTATTGGTGGTCGGAACATTACTCGTTCCCTTGGAACCTGTGCCAACCCCAAGGGTGTCTAAGGGCCAGGTGGTGAGATCCTGACCTCAGACCCACATATGGGACCGCTTGCCAAAGCACTGCTGCCCAGAAACAAAGAAAGAGAGAGAGAAAGAGAGAGACGCAGAAGCATGCGGTTGACTGAAGTGGAGCAGGTGAAAGGAATGCATTAAAGCGGCACGGAGCAGAAAAAAGGAAAGACATGAAAGTAATTTAGAATGAAAGAAGAGTGACAAGATCAAGAGAAAGTAACAGAAAGCAAGAAAAGCAGAGCACACAAAGGGAAAAGTGAAAGAACTTTAATAAAGAGGGCGCGCGCAACACAAAATGAAAGTGTGCACGGAAACCTGGAAAAGGTGCCAGTGGGCACGGAAAGGTAAAGAGAATGCAAGTGTGCACTGGAAAGCTGGAGAAAGTGCCAGGGACACAATAAGGACAAAGAAGTGCAAGTGTGCACAGAGGAAGTTAAAAAAGGTGCCAGTTGGCACAAGAAGGAGAGGAAGGTGCCAGTGTGCAGGAGGAGGAAAGAAAGGTGTCTGTGGGCACAAGAAGGAGAGGAAGGTGCAAGTGTGCAGGAGGAGGAAAGAAAGGTGTCTGTGGGCACAAGAAGGAGAGGAAGGTGCAAGTGTGCAGGAGGAGGAAAGAAAGGTGTCTGTGGGCACAAGAAGGAGAGGAAGGTGCAAGTGTGCAGGAGGAGTAAAGAAAGGTGTCTGTGGGCACAAGAAGGAGAGGAAGGTGCCAGTGTGCAGGAGGAGGAAATAAAGGTGTCTGTGGGCACGAGAAAGAAGTCAAGAAAACAGAGGGGAACAAGAAGGGGTGCAGAAAGCCACTGAAGGCAAAAGGTTAAGAGAAGGAAGAGCAGGAAATAAAAGAGAGGGATTAAAGCTCAGAGTGGTTTTGCTTAGGAGGCGCAAATTACCTGGCGTTTTATGTAAGTCTCTGATGCTACCCCTTGAAAGAACTGTATATGAAAGAAAGGTACATCCTGACAAACTGAACTCGTGTTTTGAAACTCAACAGGGGCCTGAGCTTGGGTTAGGGAACCCTAAGTGGCCTATCAAAGTGGAATCTTGATTATATTGTATTACTGAAGTAATTGAAGATTCGGGAAGGGAACCCTGATATGCTTAAAGAAGAACTGTTTTTTTGGTTATGTTTTGAACTTGGAAGGACTAAAGCTTGGAGGGAGGGATCCTAAGGCATTAAAGACATTGACATTGTTTGAAATATGGAGAAGGTCCCATGAACAGTACCTTTTGATTGAACTCATTTTTTTTAAGCTGACCAACTTACACCTGGTGGGAAGACCACCTGAAACGTATCCTGGTTTCCTATTTTTGTTGAACCATCACGTCTTGCTTTTGAAAGACTTCCTAACGCATTTTTGTCAAAGAGTGAGAGCAAGCATTGGTTTAGACACATACAGATTTTTATTTTGGACTTCCAGACTATGACAGCCCTTAGAAACATCAGTTAAGGGAACCATCCCTTTAGTTTTAGGGCCAGTTAGGCATTACACCAACCCAGGAACTTTAGTAAATACAGATTTTTAAAACAAACATCTTTCAGTCTGTGTCTCTCTTGATAGCATGCCTGTCTCACACCGCCTTCTCTTTGGCTTTAGGCAATGTTGAATCCAGCAAGCCGCCTGGAGGAAAAGAAATACCCCTTTAATAAGAAAACTTGTATGAAAATGGGATGAGTAGATCAGAAGGGAGGAGAAAGCAGGGGAAATCCCTTGATGTCAGAATGCTGTGGAGAGGCATAGTTGAACCGGGGACCCACTGAACTGCAAGAAGCTGAGAACGCCAACCACTGTCACCGGAGGCCGGGCGAAGCAGACAACGGCAAAGCTGTTATCAGGACAGAGCTCCAGGGACCATCCAACGTGGTGGCGTGTCCAAGGAAGTACCGTGGTAGGACAGGCACCAGTCTAACAAAGCCAAAACCTGGAAAACAGGAAGTGTTGACAGTTCCCATCTGCCGTCCTTCGCTGAACACGGCCAGCTGCATAGATGCCGAGACAGGTACGTGTCTGAAGCCCGAACGGAAGACACAAGAAAGGAAACCAATGTACCTGTGCGAACGCAGAGCCCTGCAAAGTCACCCACGGAAAACAAAGGTACAAAGGCGAACGGCAGAAGTGGGAGGCCACCGGGGCAAGATGTAATAAAGAGAAGGGACTATGATTGCGATAAGGGTGATAACGGAACATTGAACCAGTAAAATGTGGTATCTAAGAAACTATTTTAAAACTTAAAGAATAAGAATGATTGTGAATCATTGAGAAAGTGGAAACAAATATCCTGGGCATGAGAAAGTCACAAGAGATAATTCCACAAGAGATAATTAATGAAGAGTGGGGAGACCACTTAATGAGAAACTGTCAAAAGCGTTATTAGCTAAAAGCAGAGTGACCCAAACAAGGAAACAGTGGATTAAAAGACACAAAGAGTGGGGAACTCTCAACCCTAATAAAACAAGGGAACGTCATAAAATAAATGTAAAGTGTCGAAGAGACTTAACAAAAACACTGATAAAGAGTCATAAAGTCAGGAAGATAAGATCTTTGAACACTTGGGAGGAGATAGAAGTGCTTGTGCATAAAACCTGAGAAAACAATCAGAAGAAATGATCATAAGGAACGAACTTTCTAAAAGAGAGACATTTATATATTGAAGATTGGTGTATAGGAAGAAAACTCTGCTAGAGACAAATGGCCGAGAGGAGACAGTCAGAAGAGAAACCTTCTTTTGGACACTTTTAATTGTTATTGTTAGTGGTAGGGTCAGGTAGCTTTAGGTTTGGACTGAGGACATTTTGAGTTTGGACTTCATGACGACAGACAAGCACCTTTAGTTTAATTTAGTAAGGTAGGGAATTCCCCTATAGCAATAGGGTGAGATAGGCCTTTTTCCTTATTATTTAAATAAAAGAACAGCAGAATGCCTACTATGAATGCCCATTATGTGTCCAACTCCTTCTTCCGACCCACCACAACACACATCAGGGAAATACAAGTCAATGGGGTATTGTTTGTTCAGGCTACCTTTCCGGAAAGGGAGGATTGAAGAAACAGAGCAGGGTGCTACACGAGTAGCACTAGTGAAGTGAAGGGTGAGTGTGTGCCATAGTACCAGTGGAGGAATGGGTTAAGGCATTGGGGAGGAGGATGAGCTGAGTCATGTCATAGAATACTCAAAGATTGGCGGGCCAAGCACGAGTGTGATTCATCATATGTAATGGTTACATTTGAGTAGACACCTTGTGAATGCGGCTTGGCGAGGGGTGAGATCCGATATTTTCCATGGATGTGACATCCAATATAGTACCCCTCATGTGCGAGTGCACACGAGGGGCATCTAGACTGGTGTTTGACTAAGAAGCGCCTTAAAGAACGGTCCTGGTAACCAGGAAAAGATGCTATGGTGGAGTCTGTAGTAAAGAATTACTCTGTGCATGCGGAATGTGACAGACAAAGAGAGTAAATTTGATACCCTTACAAGCAGTGGGTCTGCCGATGAGAGTATGGCAGAAACTCACCATAGATTTAAATGGCCCCATGGGGATGCTAAATTAGAATCTCACTATGCGATTGTTCTTGTGGATTACACGTCACAATTGTTTGAGATATAGTTTGTGTCTGTGGTGATTACCTGGGTAGTTACTGATTTGATTCTGAATGTGTGTAATAGTGAAGGGTTTCATGAATCCGTAATGAGTGACAATGATGTGCAATTTGTGTCGACAGAGGATGCATATTTTGAATTCCCATGGGATATGGAATGCAAGGACTGCGCTGTAGTACCCTAAGTGCAATGGTATCTGTAGAAAAAAACAAATCCCAAAAATATTTGAGGAAGAAATTACCACATTTTCTGGGCCAAGGTTTTTCAAAATGTTGGTACATTTTTATTAAAATACCGGTGTGGGGTGGGGTAAGGGTATTAGTTAAGGTAGGGGGTGAAGGGGGGTGCAGGGAGCCTTCCCCGCATTCTTTTTTTTTAAAGTGCAAAAAGTAAGTAGGAATTTGGGTTTTTCGACACAAAAAATGCAGTCATTTCTCTATTCGTGTTTTTTTTATCCATTTTTTTTCAAGGACAACCAAGTGCAATAGGTTAGGGGAGATGGTGAACTGCCATGTTAAGTAAAATCTGCAGGCGGCTCTGAGTAGTAGCCTATCCTGAGACCAGGTGTTGAAAGGGAGGATCACAGTTTATAGGGACACTACTAATACTGCTACTGGGCACACTCCATTTGCTATGATGTGAAGAAAGGACATGGGGACAGATTTGTGCCCATAGTGGTTGAGGAAACATGAAGAAATAACCTTAGACGAGGAGTGAATTGTAGAGTGAGTGTGGAAGTACTAGTGGGGATGGAAGAACAGGAATGACGAGTGAATGAAGTAGGAGCGAGATATGGCCTTCTGTCCAGGGGGATGGGTGAGGGTGTTGTGAGGAGTCAAGAATGAGATGCGGACACAGAGGACTCATATGTTGGTTAGAAACCTTTAATTAAAATAATAAATGGGTTGGAAAATGCCTCACTATCCCTAATCTAGGAGGCGTTCACCTACCTCAACCAAAACTAATGGGTCGATCCTTTGTCAAGATGTCCAAAGCAAAAATATGTCCTGTGTCTGAAATCCTATTCTGACCCTCACACTTCAAAATGAACTCTAAGGTGCAAAGGATATGGTCTTCGGTTCTCAAAGTACACAAATGTTCGGATCCAATACAAAGGGTTAAATCCAATCAAAAAGTTCCAAGTGGACAATGCTCACAGCTCCAGGGAAGAGCTCTCTTCCCCAGATTCTGTTTATCAAAACGAAAAGTTCCAATAAAGAATATGCAAGTTCCTTGTAACCCAAGAGGATAACTCTTCTCTTGGTGTGTTCACAGTTCCTGGGGAAATGGCTCCCTTGCCACATTGAAGACAGTTCAAAGTCCTAAGGGCATATGTTTTTCGTGGGATTCTCCTTTCACCTTATTACAATTTGGGTGTGGGTCCCAGGCCTGCAGATCACCTGATATACTCCCCTGCCAGGCTATTTTTCACATTTACAAATATCCACAATCTAAAGTGCACAGTATTTCCTTGAGATTCCCTTTCCACACACACTTGACTTGCCAGGACTTCTTTGCAGTCTTTCAAATACTTGGCTTGTCATTTGTTTACATACATCTGGTTTTGCCTGGTATAGTCTCCTGTCAGGACTTGCAAGCATTTACCTTCCTTTTTATCTGCAAAATTATATTTGTGCAATGCTGGCTTATAGGCCCTTGTTTAACACAGTTAATTTCTATATTTACTTCTTCTTTCATATATTGGGTTTCTGTCTCTTTTCTCAGACTATTCGCATTTACTTTGTTTTCTACTATTAGAGATGGGTTCAACGACACGTTTGTGGTATATTTCACCAATCGGTTAACCTCTTCACAGGCTTCACTTTGCACCTCTCGTGTTACTTTTACAGAACGACCAATACTTTTAAGCAACCCGGTAACCCGTCCATCTTCCCTGGGCTTACTGGCTACTTTAAGTATCCCTTGCATCTTTCTGCTTCGGTTCCCTGAATCTGCTGACTTGGCATACATCCTGTTAGCTTTTGTCCCATCGCTGTTTACCTTTTCTACCATGCACGGTTCTGGCTGCCTTGCACTCACAGGCGGCGGGCTTCCTGCACTCTGGCTCACCTCTTCTCCGTCTGCATTTGCTTTCACGCTGCTTCCCACAGCATGCTTTCCCTCAGAGTTCTGACCGGTGTCAGCATAGGCCGCAGTACAATTCAGCCTCCGCAGCTCTCTCCTGTGTCTGTCAGCTGTGGTAGATTTAAGCTTCCCGGGATGATTGAACAACTTCCAAAGACTAGACTGCTGTGCTGGTTTTCGGGTCTTAGTCATCGTCATTGCTCTGTACCTCATTCTAGTCTCAGTTATTGTCACGTTGTTCCTTGTATGATGTTGAGAAAGCTGATGTTCGACCCCACTGGGAGTAATCATTACTGCTCTCTGTCTCTTCCTAGTCTCAGCTATTGGCATACTATTCCTTGTGTGATGTTGGGGAATACCTGAAGTAGGCTTGACAAGTGGTTGAGTAAGGGTGTTACAATATGCCATCAGGACATGAGGAATGAAGGGAACATCTCTAAAAGGGAATGAGGGGTATGTGACTTTCTCCAATGATATAATCTAATCCCCCTCTGAGTCGCCCCCCGCCCCATGTGGTGCTCCCTCATATAGCCGCCCAGAGGGTCAGAAAGCGGCTGCCGTCCCCAGGCCACATGGGGTGAAGCTACCCCTGGGAAAGGAACGATGACATCATCACAATGCAAACCTTTTCAAATTTGTATGGGGCAGTCGGTGTATTTTGCACTGCACAGGGTAGAGAGTAGAAACACACCACTTAGTATTAGACGATGCAACACTAGAATAAGGGCAGGATAGTACAGTCTAGGGATGGTGGTAGAGTGAAGGCAGAAACCCATGGCAATGACCTGCAACATTAGGGTCCCCAAGGACATGTCTTAAGATGGAAAATATTACGCAATAGGTGGAAAGGATTGCCGCAGCGCTACGGTTAGGCAACAACCATGTATACTTGAAGATTATGTAGTAAGTGGGCATAAATAAGAGAAAACACGTGTACATCGTTCACAGTGGAGTGATGTGTTATACGGTTGTTTTATAATTAATGATTGTTTTTTTCTTTGTCCATGAGAAATGTCTTCTACATTGTTGGCATCGGTCACATCTGGACATAAGCGACTATACTTTAGGAATACAAAAAAAGGCATGTGTTATAGGCTTGTAGCTTGGAATGTGGTCCCAGTCAGCATTCAAGTTACGAGTGGGGTTGGGAAGGGGTTCTGGAAAGTGGGGTGGTTGAGAAAGAACAAGTGTCGCATGGAGACACATTGTTCTGGTGCAGGGTGGTTACAATAAATGTACTCACCTGTGAAATGGCTACCACGAGTGCTTGATTATTACAGTGTTGAAAAAAGGTTGCCTCCCATTTAAAAATCAGAATTGAAAACGGAATCGTTTATGAATTGGCCGAAATCCTTCTGCCTTGATGCTTTGATGTAAGCACCCTCTGCTCTATTAAGTAAATGCTTAGCACAATCTGGCTATGTTGCTGCGCTGTCCGCACAATCTGGCTATGTTGCTGCGCTATTCGCAAGTGTATTCAGAATGTTGTAAAGACGATATAGGGACATATTGCAGAAACGTTGCATTGGTGCCTGTGCAATTAACCGGGTGCAAAAATGGTCCCAGGTCCCAAAAAAAATATTCTTTTAAGCATATCTGCATCAGGGCAAAGAAATGGGACTCGGGCAAACATTAACGCTGGTGAGAAAATGCACTGAAAGAATTAAGAAGATTAAGAGTTGGGCGGATATTTTTTTTTTCCGAAATAAAGATGGTGAAAGTTACCCCACCACTGGCGGTTTATCTGCAAATCTGCAGAATTAGAAGTTTGTCACTGGGGTAGCTGGTATTTCTAGATGCCTCTGGAGGTATTCCAGATATTCCACATTTGCCAGTGGTAACCATAAAATGTATTTTTCCTTTTTACTGTGGCACCATTCCCTCCTCGAATGGAAATGGACAAAGTACAGTAGCGGTTCATTCCACTACAGTGTTTTTCTAAGCATAAAGGGGTATAGTCTGGCCCTTCTATGTGTTGCATGGGTAAGGTGGTGGGATGGGGCATCTTAGATGGCCACCTTTTCACTGCTATGTCTCGGGAGGATAGCTCAGGGGCAACGTGCTCGCCTTGGAAGCAAGACGACACTAAGCAACACAGGTTCGATCCCCAGGTCCGCGATTAGAAACCTCTGGGTATAAAGCGCGTTATAAATGACCAATCCTATCATAACATGGCCTATTGCAAAAACATTTTTTACTGTATACAGTAAAAAAATATATATATTAGGGTCAATTAATCATTTTTACTTCCACTTCTGATGTGGAGGTAACCATAGTTGGATTTATGGCAGAGTCTGCCTACTGATTGTGGTATGTCACCAAACCCTGAATTAGGTGGATTGTAAAATTATCAGTATTTGGCAAATGCCACCGATTTTAGCATTACCGCCCATCGAAAAATCAAGTCCTACGTTTTTTTGCACTAGAACAATTCTTGTTCCAGATCTGGTTTCCCCTTACGCTAGCAGAATATTTCTGTAATACCGCCTCTAGGGTCATATTATAAAAATGTTGCACCGGCACAGGTGCAATTAGCATTTTGGCAAAAAATATTCTTGCAAATGCACTTTTGGACTACGTCAACATTTGCCTTACCCATTTAAAAAAAGAATATAGGCCATTTTACGGAATCTTTGCAAAGGTTCAAGTGCGCTTAGCACTAGCGAATTGCCCAAGTGCAAAAAAGATATTTTCAGTGGATTTTAATCCAGGGCAAAAGACTATGAAAAGAGCAAACATTGCGCTAGAGCAAACATTTATTTAACAAATGTTTTTTGCCACAGGACACTTTTTACCATAGTGTTAATTGCTTTTGCACTACTGCAGAGTTTCTATACTATCTCCCTAAGATGTTTGCTATAGGGCAAGGTTTGCCCTAGTGCTCATTGCCCTTGCACCGGTTCAAAGTTTCTAAAATAGAACACCCCTAATATTTTTATTGCTGCCAATTATCAGTCTGATTTCACTACTGCACACTTGCAATATGTTTTTAGACCAAGGAGTTAATGGTTATAACAGAGCTCTTCCCCCACTTTGAAAATTGAAACTAGCAAATATGGATCATTTCACGAGTGAATTTTATTTTGTGCCATTTATTTCGCACCAGCATGTGTTTCGTCAGGTGGCTCGTTTGGGGACTCCTCAGCCTGCAAATGAATCTTGCATCCACTGAGGGGGCGGGGCTGCCTCTGTCCATTGTTGGTGGTGTTCCAGAATGACGAGGCACTTCAATTGGTTCCTGCAGTTCTTTCCTTACACTTAAGTGCTGGTGTGGGTGGAGCCTGCAAGATTCCTGCTGGGAATTCAGTGTTGTGTAGTGACCCTCCCACGTGTGTTGCTCCTTTAAGGGGATGTGTCCCTCCCATGTGTATTTGCCCTTTTAAGATGGGCCATGAAAGGAGCCCCTGAAGGTATGTGCAGTAGACCGGCTGCAGACTCCAAGATGGAACCTGAGTCCGTGTCTCATTTCAGGCCCACACCGTGGGAGCACGGGCCTGCAGGCCCTTTTGCCATGTCACCCTCTTGCCAGCAAGGTGGCCAGGGTCTGCATGTGCTGGGTAGCCCCGCCCTGCCCCGTGCAAGACCTGGTGTCCCCCGGCAACCACCTGAGGCACTGGGCCTCCATGGTGCTGGTGTCCCATAGCACCCAAAGGGGGCCGGCTCGATGACAATGGCCGGCTCCCATAACATTCAGGACGAACGTAGCTCTTACTATTGCTGTTCCTTTCAAGAGCAACAGCGTTTTGAACATAAATTATCTGACCACTGTGGCGCGGCGCCTCTCTGATGAAGCAGAACTACCGGGTAATAAACTGTGAAAGGAAACTCATTTAGGGTCAGGCGTTGTATGCTTCACTTGAACCGAGACCTATTTCTCTTTTTAAACAGATTAATTTACGTAAGCGCTAGCAGGGAGAGCACGAGCAGCGTTTTGGAGGGTGTGAGTCTACAGTGTACAGAATCCTCTACCGCTGCTCTCGGACACTCTAGCTATCCATACGCTAGGGTATGGAAAGTGAAAAGGAAATGGAATCATTTTGCTAACATTCTGGAAAGCAAATGGTAACATATTGCACGTGTTCAGCCATTTCCTTCATTAAGTGGGTGTTTCAATGGATCGGCCCTGTGACTGAGGTTACACTCCTATGCCCCAGGCCCCGTGCGGTACAAAGTATGGCACGATAGAGGGTCTGGGTGTTAGGCGCGGGGTGGGGGAAACAAACGGCACGAAATGCAAGGGGAGGGGCAGCCAAGCAGGCGCCCCCACCCGCAGCATTTACAAAGGAGACACAACGCATATGGGGGAAAGGTGTGAGGAAAAAACAACAGGGGGGCAGGAGGAAGTCTGGCCCCCCAGAGGTACAACAAAGGGCCAGGGGGGTATAAATACCCCAATGAAAAGCAGGTTAGCCACAACCAGGTAAGGATCTCACCACATTGGGGTAAGCTCCCAGGGCCTGGAAAAAGGGGAGAAGGAAACGTTTTGCCTCTGCAGGCTTTTCATGACTTTGTTTTCCCAAATTCTCCCCCCACAGCAGTTGGAGCAGCGGAAAAAAGCTGGAGCAGACCTACCGTCATCGCAGGGGCCATGTGGAGAGATTGCAGGAGCCGCGGACGCCGGAAGGAAGCAGCCACAGGACGGGCTGGGGAGGAACGTCCACCTTGGAGGAAGCCGGCAGTCGCAGCCGAAGAGCAGGTACAGCGAGGAAGACTGGAGCAGCGGGCACGCATGCTGTAGGAGTCCATCGGCAGCGAGGGAGCAACGCCGTGAAGATGCCCGGCAGGGCAGGGGAAGGCGCCGGACGAAGCCCGCGAAAGCCGGGTGAAGAAAGGAAGGCGTGATAACAAAGGGGCGTGGCCGGTTCAGGCACACGCAATCGGAGGGAGCAGACGCGCTGGGAATTTTTAAAGGCACAGGCACACGGAGCAAGTCGAAGTGTGCAATAAGGACGAAAGAGGCAAAAACTGTGTGCTTGGTCTGACAATACTACCAGCAACCAGTGGCTCAACCGATAAGTGCTTGGGTTTGGTGTGCTGGGGACCTGAGTTCTAATCCAATGTCCTGAACCTCGTGGGCAAGCAACATTATTACGTGGCAAACCACGAGGCACGAAGAACAAGGCAGGGGGACCAGTAGTTGGCACATAGAGCAGCCACAGCAGCCGGAACACACAGAAAATAATTTTTGCACGTTTTGAGGAACACAAGCCTCAAGCAAGGCAAACAATACGAATTTTTGAGAACAATGGCTGAAGAAAGGGCAAGAAGAGCGCAAGAATTCAGCGCATGGGCTAAAAAAGCAGAAAAAGAATATGGAGCACAGTGGGTGCTGGAGCTGATGCAGAAGGATGAAAAGGCAAGGGCTATGTCGCCTGTGAGGAGGAATTAGCATTACCACAAGGCCAGAATAGGGCGGGAGAGGTGGCAGGAAGGCCACAGGAGCAGCCGGAGGAGCCCAGGAAGAGGCAAAAGAAAGCCAACAAAAAAGGTAAAGAAAAAATTAATAATAACATTGGGGACACAATTGTTAAAATGTTAAAAGAATGCATCACGGTTCAGGGTAAGTCGCCCAGAACCCAGGAAGAGAAAGAGAAGAGGCACAACAGGCACAGGGCTGAACACTTGGTAGTGACATCTGAGGAGGATAGTAGCGAGGACGAAGAAAGGGAGCACTTGCAGGCATGGGTGAAATGGAAGGGGGTAATATGTAAAGATAAACAGAGAAAGGCAAGGATAGATGGGGCAGGTGACGGTCAGGGGCAGGTGGGCCAAGTCCAGCAGACAACGGGGTCCCCATTCCACAAGGGAGGTAGAAGGGGTTCCGCCAGGGTCTATTCCCCAGGGGACGACCACCAGCCTACCGGTGACGCCGGCCGGGCCTACATATGTAACAGTACAAGAACCAGCCACAGTTATGACAAAATATGGCAGGCTCACGGTCGGAAAAGACGCCCAAGGACGTTCTATGAAGGCACAGGCATGGTACATTAATGAAAAAGTGAAGGAGAAGATATGGAGAAAAGAATTTATAGATATCTTTTCGTTACTAGATGTCCAAAAGAGAGGGCAGAATGTATCCTTAGAGGACATAAAGGAGGATGAGAAGGGCTTACTAAAAAGGGCACCAGTACCAAGGAATTTTGAAAATTGGACGGCGGCTTTCCAAATAATGTCCACTATCATACTAAAAAAATACCCAGAAGACGGTTTATCACTGGTAACATACCAGCAGAGAGTCTTAAAGGTTTACAAAGCATTTGGGGGGGATGCATGGAAGGAATTTGACCACGAATTTAGAAAAGAAATGGATTGCTTCTCAGACATAGGTTGGGATGAGGAGAATTTCAACCTGTACATATTCAATGTGCTAAAAGAAAAATGGGACGCCAGGGAACAGAGTAGTGCGGGAGGTTATCAAAGGAGGCAATATTGGCAAAACGATTACAGAAACGATTACAAATATAATACCAGAAGATAGGAGAGCAATTATGACAGAGCAAGGGATCAGAGCTTTCGGAGCAGGCAATACAGCTCACAGAGAAGTTGGCAGAACAGCATACTACCAACAGCACAAGGGAGTGGTAGGGGGAGCAATGGGTCAACAAGGACAGAGGCAGCGCAATGTCGAAACTTCGAGAATGGGATACCATGTAGCTGGGGCAAGAAATGCAAATTCAGCCACAGATGTGAAAATTGTAGGGGGGAACATAGTACCACAAAATGCACCAGAGCAGCAACCAGCATGCACAGGGTGCTGGAAAAACGGAGTTAAGAGAAGAGATGAGAAAGGGGCCACGCCAGTTACAATTGAAAGAATGGAGAGGTGGCTACAGGTTTTTCCAGACAAGAAAGTTGCAGAGACAATCAGGAGAGGTTTCCAGGAGGGTTTCGATATTCCATTTGAAGGGCAAGGGTCCCAGAATACCCCAAAAAACCTGAAATCCGCTTTAGAGAACAGAGAGTTAGTGGGCAAGAAAATCAAGAAAGAAGTAGAACTGGGGAGCATAGGGGGAGCATAGGGGGCCCATACAGATCCCCTCCATTTTTGGAATACATATGCTCACCATTGGGTCTGGTCCCAAAGAAGGAGGTAGGCGAATTCAGGTTGATTCACCACCTATCATACCCACCAGGGGCATCGGTGAACAATGGCATACCACAAGATGAAGTGTCAGTGTCTTTTTCAGATTTTCAGGAAGGCAGGAAAGGGGGCATGGATGGCAAAGGCCGATATAAAGTCAGCATTTCGCCTGCTTCCAGTCAATAGGGAATCACAGAGGTGGCTATGCATGCATTGGGAGGGCGAATATTTTGTTGATAAATGCCTCCCAATGGGTTGCGCCATCTCGTGCGCATATTTTGAAAAAGTGTGTTAATTCTTACAATGGGCACTCACAAAGGAGATGGAGGAGGCACAAGTAGTCCACCACCTGGACGATTTCTTATTTGTGGGGCCACAGGGTTCCGAACTGTGTAGGGCTACCTTGAATAAATTCATGGCATTAACAGAAGACTGGGGCTTCCCGCTGGCGGAAGAAAAAACAATGGGCCCAACACAATTAATCCAATTTTTAGGTATAGAAATTGACTCACAAAGGGGAGTGTGCAGGATCCCGGAGGAAAAAGTGGCGGACCTACTGGGAACAATCAAAAACCTAAAAGGGAGAAACAAGGCCACTGTGAGAGAATTGCAATCACTAGCAGGTAAACTAAACTTTGCTGGTAGGGTTATACCGCAAGGCAGGATATTCCAAAGAAGGATTGAACAGAGAACAAGAGGGTGTAAGGAGGGGCACCACAGAGTCAGAATTGGTGGGGGAATCAAGAAAGATTTGGAGGTATGGGGTGAATTCCTTAAATCATTCAATGGAGCAGTGATCTGGCGCTCACCAATAAACGAGGAGAACAAGAGGGTGTTGTTTGCAGATGCAGCCGGGGGATTTGGTTTTGGCACAATATTGGGTACAGAATGGTGTGCAGAAAAGTGGCCAAAGGCATGGCAGGAGGCAGCATAGACGAGTAATATAACATTACTGGAGCCGTTTCCTATCTGGGTAGCGCTGTGTGCATGGGAGGCAGAGCTAAATAGCAAAGAGCTAAATGTTTGGTCAGACAACATGGCAGTAGTGCATGTAATAAATAATGGAAGCGCATCATGCCCGCTGGTCTTGGAATTAATGAGGGCAATGACATTGGGTTGCCTGAATAATAATGTTGTCTTAAGGGCGAGGCATATCGCTGGAGAAGCAAATGTGGTCGCTCACGCCTTGTCTCGTTTCCAGTGGGGCAAGTTCAGAGAGCTGCGGCCGGATGCAAAAAGGATAAAGACGCCCACGCCACAGAAGGCATGGGTCCCATTAAAAGCAATGGAGGAAAAACGGTTAACTACAAGGTTGACTCAGAAGAGGAGGAGCAAGGTCAAGTGATAGAAAGATTGGCCAGGAACGCTATAACATACAAAACTGGTAAGCAGTACAAGAAACATGTGAATAATGTGTTAAAGGAAACAGGGTTGCAAGAAGTGGGGGAGATTACAATCTCCAAAATGTGTGACTTCCTGGAGAAAGCATTTGCACAGGGGAAAAGGAAAAGCTGGGCAGCAGCGCATTTGGCCGCGGTCGCATATACCTCTAAGGTGGCTGGGGTGACAGACCCAACAGTTAGCCCACGGATAAAATATGCAATGAAGGGTTGGGCAAAATTGGAGTGAAGGAAACCAGACAGCAGGAGACCCTTGAATTTTGGGAAAGTGGTTAAACTGTTACAATTGTTGCATAGTACATGTAGCGACAGTTATGAGACAATGCTGTTCAGGGCGGCGTTTGCGCTAGCGTATTATGGGGCTTTTAGGATTGGGGAACTGGTAGTGCGCAACACAGTTGCAGAGGACGGGCTAGCAAGAAGCGACGTCAGCATAGGGTCCAAAGGCATGTCGATAATGCTGAGGAAATCAAAAACAGACCAGATGGGGAAAGGTAGAACAATAGAGCTGAATTGCATTAAGGAAAGGGAGCATTGTCCCAGGTGCATCCCCCAGAAATTTCTCGAGGTACGGCCGGAAGTCGGGGGACAACTACTGATACACAGGGACGGCAGAGCGCTCAGCAGATACCAGTTCCAAGCAGTGCTAAAGAAAACTATAGCAAAAGCTTGGTGGGATGCAGCGGAGTTTGGGACCCACTCTTTTAGAATAGGGGCAGCCACGTCAGCATGGGCAGGAGGCCTGGGAGCGAAAGGCGTAAAGAAAATTGGGGGGTGGAGGTCACAATGCTTCAAAAGATATGTAAGAGAAAATTTGATATGATTCCTCTCCATCCATCCATGCAGATACGAGCCCCTACAAGTCGGCATGGATAGTCGGCCATTCATTTGTGACCCGGGCAGGCAGGTGGATCGAAGACTTTAAAGAGGGTCTGCATTTTAAAAAGACAATAACATCCTGGTGGGGCCTCCCAGGAATGCGTTGGGAGAACATTCACGATCGGTTATCGGAACTGATCGGGTTCAGGGACCCTCCGGAGTACCTGGTAATCCACCTGGGTGGTAATGACCTGGTCAAAACAAATAGGGGAGAACTGATGCGCAACATGTGCGAGTCCCTAAGGGCCATAGCACACTGCTGGTGGAAAACCGAAATTTTTATGTGTGAGATAATCACCCACAGAGTCTGGTACTCGAAACTGCAAGAAAAAAGCTCAACAAGACGGTAGAAAGGTACTGTAGGAGTATGGGGCTCCAGTTTAGAAAGCATGGCTTGTCGCAGAACAACCCAGAAATGTTCCACCAGGACGGGGTGCATCTATCCAGCAAAGGGATGGGAATTTTTACAGATAACCTTTTTAGAGCCTTAGCAGAGCGAGGATGTAGATAGGGACGCTTTTTGGGGGGACCTGAGCGGCCGAGGCGACACCCACTCAGGTGTGGCGGCACGTGTCCAGGAACGGATGCCCCAGGGTAACTAAGACTAGCCGAGGAGAAGGCTGGGCATCTACACCCCCTGGACACGAAGTGCCCAAAAGCGAGTTGGTGTTATTTTTGGTTGTTATGATTTTTGTTTGGTGTTATTTTCTATAGAAAATAAATAAGTCTACGGCCTATCATTTTTCCACGAACAAAAACCCTGTCTGTACTATTATTTCTTTATCTCGGGTACTAGGGACTAGGAACAGGAGCGAATGGGAGCCCACACTACTCAGCCTATGCCCCAGGCCCCGTGCGGTACAAAGTACGGCACGATAGAGGGCCTGGGGGGTTAGGCGCGGGGTGGGGGAAACAAATGGCGCAAAAAGCAAGGGGAGGGGCAGCCAAGCAGGTGCTCCCACCCGCGGCATTGACAAAGGAGACACAACGCATATGGGGTAAAGGTGTGAGGAAAAAACAACAGGGGGCAGGAGGAAGTCCGGCCCCCGAGAGGTACAACAAAGGGCCAGGGGGGTATAAATACCCCAACGAAAAGCAGTTTAGGCACAACCAGGTAAGGAGCTCACCTCATCCGGGTAAGCTCCCAGGGCCTGGAAAAGGGGAAGAAGGAAAAGTTTTGCCACCCAACCCACCCAACGAAAAAGGCAAGGAGAGGAGAAAGAACAAGGAACAGGAACGCTGAGTACTTTCTTCGGTACACGGTAGAAGAAAGTCGTAGGCAGCAGCACGTGTCCAGGAACGGATGCCCCAGAGTAACTAAAACTAGCCGAGGAGAAAGCTGGGCATCTACACCCCCTGGACACGAAGTGCCCAAAAGCGAGTTGGTGTTATTTTTGGTTGTTATGATTTTTATTTGGTGTTATTTTCTGTAGAAAATAAATAAGCCTACGGCCTATAATTTTTCCACGAACAAAAACCCTGTCTGTACTATTATTTCTTTATCCCGGGTACTAGGGACTAGGAACAGAAGCGAAGGGGAGCCCACACTACTCAGCCTATAACATACAGACATGTGACGTGACACTGCAATAACAACCACAGCCCCTGTGCACATTATTGCAGTGTGTGGCTTTGATGCAAACATCTTGGATACATATTTCCTCCCTCACTGCTGAAACTATACATTTTCCCCACACCTTCTCTTCGTTATCCCGGTGCCTACTTCTGAAAGCAGTCTGCCATCCCCCATTTATTCTTCCATCAACACATTTTTGTATCCACACACTCCTACATCCATGGTATGCGAGACTACCGTTTCTTTTTGCTTTCCTCCATCCCGTTCTTCTTTGGGGAGTCTTTGCTGGGCCTAACCCTTCCTGCTCCCTTCTGGAGAAACCTTCACATTGGAACGGCTCCTGTGATCTGTGTCCAGCCTGGGTTGTAGAGGAGCAGGAGCTGTCAATGGAGGAGAACCACTGGTGAGAAGGCAACCAAACTCTCTCCAAAACACTTGCAGTCGGAAGGAAAGAGCTTCGGCGTCCTCTGCTGGTCCGAGTCCCCAGCTGAGCTGTGCACGTAGTCTGCCCTGCTCGGTGTTGGAGGCACGTAAGGGGCACTCTCTACCAAAAACATTCACGCTGTCATGATAAAGCGCGCGCTGATTTTGTTGGGCCTACGCTAGTCGACGTCCCCTCGAGGCTACAGCCCCTCTTCTGTCTCTCAGCTTGCGGCGCGCTCTCGACCCATCCCGTTACGGCCTACCTTGTGGCGAGATCATCGTGATGCTAGCAGCGTGTCCACCGCAGAGCTGAGGCTCTCCTACACAGGCACACGCACGCTTCAAAATCGCGGTCACGCATGCGCAATAGCTTTGTTGGTAACAGAAACCGTGAACTGTTTTTCATCTGCGTGGCACTGTTGTGTGGTGGAATCTCGGGCAGGTTCGCCCTTCAACTGTGATTCGCCCAGCTCTTCTTCCCTGGTCCACCTATGTGAGGCTGCAAGATGGCTAGACCGGGGGGCTACCCTCAGAGGTGGAGAACGGGATAGGACAAAACCTAAAGATGAGCCACAGAGATGGAAAGTACGGCTCCCATGCTCCGCCACACGTGCTCAGGTCTGCAGCAGCCCGCCCCGTCACAGCAGAACAGAGCGCCAGAAGGGTACGTTGATGGTCCATCCTACTGCAGTGCATGGTTTGGTATTAAAATGTGTTCCTCCACGAACAAGGGTCTACTTTCTGGTAAGGCCCCACTACGACAGGGGCTCTCCTGCAATGCATGCTTGATGTGGACAACAGGGCCCGTTCCCTCCTACTGGCATTGCTTGAGGTGTACCATGGAGGGTCATTGGGCTGGCTTGTATTCAACACCTGGGAACCTTATTGGGGTATTTTGGAACGAATGTGCCCGGCTGCAGTGCCTTAACTGAATTCTTTTCAAGTCTAGCATTCAGGTGTGGCTGCTCTCCTGTTTTCTCCTCAAGCTCAAAAAATGGATACAAATTACCGTGATTTATACCCTTCCACTTTTCCTTCCAATGCTGATATAGATGAAGGTTTATAGGACACAAAGCTTAGGGGTTTTGTCCTATATGGCAGCATGGCAGGGCCAACGTCTTCCCCTTCAAGCTTCTCCAGGTGGATGAACTCATGAACGCAAGGGTGACTACTCTCAGAAGACCGTCCTGTCTTTGTTTTCCACTTTTCAACGTAGTCTTCTTTAATAAGTTTATGCACCTGTCTGAGCAATCCTTTCCAACTCAGTTTCTTCGGGCCACATGACCATATGTTCGCGGTAGGGCAGAGTATTTCTCACTGGGCACCGGCATGAGGCTCCACCTATGGGTGCCACATTCTCAGTAACCTTTAGGAGTACAGATAGGGAGTTTAGGAAATAGCCGGGGGAAGTCATAATTGTTCCTCCTGCCCGGGTGGTCAGGTCTTCCCCTCAATGATATGTTAGAACCTAGAAGGTTTCAGGGCTTGAGACAGATGTGTGATGATGGGGGCCTGGTGACCCTGTAAAGGCTCTTCCGTATTGTTTCCATGGGTGACTGAGGTTGCCCCTGGATGAGTATCGCTAGGTCTCCTGGATTTTTAGTTGTGCATGACGATTTTGGTATCTGACTACAGATGCCCATGTATTGCCATCGCTGGAATAGACTGGGGCGTTACTTGTGCTCTACCTAACCTGTACTTTCACCTTTTCTGGCATCCTTTCACTGCCGGCTCGTTTACTATCCACAGTAATGCAGACTGCTCATCTATAATGGTCTGTTTGGTTGCAGCTTTTAGTGATTGATGTACTGAATTTTGCAGCCTCTAGTGGTCGCTATCTCGATAGGGGATTGCCAAGATGCTCTCCGATATTTGGCATACTTCATGAGTAAGGACTGAGATGAGGAAGGGCGTGGGGCTAATGCTCTGATTGCTTACTGTTATCTTCATCACACTCAGTCCTTCTCTTCCTCGTCACAGACCTGACAGCTCCCTCTCCTTTCTCAGCGTGACCAATCATCCAGGCCCGATTAGTGTTGCAATCGGAGGATCATGAGAAGGTACTGCCTCGGATGGGAGGTTGGCTGATAATAAAGTGCTACTGGTAGATAGAAGACTGACTGGGGGAAGACCGGCTGCCTTCATGAGCAAGGACTGTGGCGAAGTAAAGAAGGACTAGGTGTAATTAATATTACGGCTAAATAAACAGAGTATCTTTGTTATGTTGTGTTAAAAGTTAAGTGCATTACTATGACACTCCACATTAATAATAATTGTGAATATGTCATATAGTTGTTATGCATTGCAGATGCAGCTATACCACCTCTGTAGTCATGGTTAAGTAGAAGTTCATAGAAAGAAGATGTCAGATAATGGTCATACCTCCCCAACCTCCTCCTCACCTGGATCTTCAGATGAACTGTCCTTGGAATCTGTAATGGTCTTCTTTCTAGATCTCTTGTGGTCTGATATTGGTCTTTCCTTGGGTGTTTCTTCTTCTTGTCGTGCAAGTAGGTTCTAGCTTCCCCAGAGGCAACCTTGGCAGGGAATGGAACCTACCCTAGAGGAACCCCGAAGAACTAGACCCCCATGAACAGGGAAAAAGCCTCTGGGCAATAAAAAACCATGAGAGATTCAAACTGTACAGTTGGTCCTTCTTCCTTGATAGTACAACTATGGTTGGTGAAGTACGGAATAGAGTCTTCAGAGAAGCTTGTAAGGATTCCAATTTGGTAGTAGAAATGGGCTATAGAATGGGTGATGAGTGAGAAGCTCCAAGGCGGATAAGGACTGGATGCAGGCACGTACTTGACAGCACAATACGGATTGAACGTCACCAGAATGAATCAATAGGTCTTTGTAACGTAGAAAATACAGGACGGAAAGTAAAGAACCACAGTAGTACAATAGCGAAGGTTGTGCAGAAGTATAAGTATGATAATATAGAACTGGAGACCTGCGGTAAGCCGCAGAATACAGAAACCCATGTACCTGAGAGAAATTAATGAAACCGCGAGTGCAAAATAAGGTAAGCTGAGAAAGAAGGTTCGTGGAAGAGACAAGGAGAAGCTCTGTGTCAAATCCGCGGCACAAGCAAAATCCGAGAGCCTGATTGCAGACGAGCCCGAGAGGACAGGACCGTGCAGAGTGAAGGGTACACAGTAAGCGAAATGGAAAGGGTAAGAGGCGGTCAGACAGGACAGAATGAAAGCTGAGCATAAACAACCCCGGCGAGGTACCGGAGAGAGAGGACAGAAGACAGAGCAGGCAACAGCAACCAGAACCAGAGGTAAGAAACAAGTGGGCGGTATCCTTCAGGGGAAAGGAACCGAAAGGGCAAGCAATCAAGTAGAATGCAAGGCAGAAAGAAACTCGGCAGGGTATCGGAGCATTGGAAGTTTAGTCAAAAAAACAAACATATACAATGCGCTGAGAGGTGGCCATGGTTAATATTAATAGGCTCTGCCGCCATGTTGGATGAGGACTAGACCGTGATGTTTATTCCTTGCACAAACTATAAACGCCAGGCATTCCATAACTTCCATGGACGGCGAATCCTGACAGTATACTCCCTTCCCCTTGGGGGCCTCCGGGTTTCCCCGGGTGTAGAAGATGAAATCGTCTTAACAGTCGGGGGGCATGTATATTACTCTTGGGTCCCCATGTCCTTTCTTCAATGGAATAACTCTTCCAATGCACCAAATATTGCACTCTTCCTCTTCTGTAACGGCAGTCCACCAAACAAGCGACCTCGTATTCTTCTTGCATAGGGGGTTAGAGAGGTCTTAGGCTCCGTGATTTCCGTTGATATGGATCGTTCTTGTGTTCCTTAAGTAAAGAAGTATGAAAAACTGGGTGGATCCGTCGTAGACTCTGGGGAAGGTAAAGTTTGAACGCCACTGGGTTTACCCTGGAAGCTATAGGGAAAGGTCCCATGTAACGAGGGGCAAACTTGCCTGCATGGATGCATTTGGGTAGAAACTTTGTGGATAACCAAACCAATTGACCCGGCTTTCAGTCTGGATTAGCTCTTCTCTTGCAATCTGCCCACTTCTTGTGTGTCTGTCCACTGGAAACTAAAGCCTTCTTGGCAGTCTTATGTATGTCAATGCACTTGTGGATGACACCCCTGTCCATGGTAAAGGTTGGGGATGGTAACCATACATACAATAAAACTGACTCATTTGAATTGAAGTATGAAGGGAGTTATTGTACGCAAATTCTGCTTGAGAGAGAAAGGAGGCCCATTATTCTTGTCTGTTGCTGCAAAAACATCTGAGATATTGTTCAAGATTGGCATTGAGTCTTTCCTTCTGGCCATTACTTTGTGGATGATAACCTGAAGATAGGGCACGTTTAATACCTAACTGTTGGCATAAAGTTGACTAGAATCTTGTTGTAAATTGTGACCCTCTGACAGAAATGATAGTCCTCGGCAGCCCATGTAATCGGACTATGTCACGTAAAAAGACGACCGCAGTCTCAGGGGGTGGTGGAAGATGCGACAGAGCAGAAAAGTGGGCCAATTTATTGAATTAGTCTACAGTTACCATGACTGTATTCATGCCATGGGAGACAGGCAGATCCACAATGAAATCCGTAGAGATGTGCTCCCAGGGGCGACCAGGTAACAAGAGTTGTTGTAGTAGACCAATGGGCTTACCCGTGCTATACTTGTTACAAGCACAGACCGGGCATGATGAGACAAACCTCTTTACATCCTGAGTTATAGTGGGCCACCAAAATCTATGACTGATCAACTACTGGGTCTTTCGTCTACCTGGATGTCCAGACTAGGGCGTATCGTGACACCACAAGAGGATCTGATCTTGAAGTGTCTTGGAAGGTATTTACAGGGCAGTATTATGATAGTAGAGACCGTGATTGCCCTATACGACAGTGTTTGGGATATCTGTCTCCTGTTTATACTGTTCCACCAATTCTTGTAAAAATGGAGCTACCACAGCAATTGTTCGCAGCCCGGGAAGAACGAGATCATGACCTTGGTAAATACTTGCCTCTTCCCCTTGACATCGTGATAAGGCATCCGCAACTTGGTTTTCAGTACCAGGGATGTAGGTGTTACGGAAATCAAACTGCAAAAAGAAATAGGCCCATCGGGCATGGCGAGTGTTGGTGCACTCCATTTGTTGCAGGACTCAGAGTTTTCTGTGATCAGTGCATATAAGGAAACTATGTTTAGTTCCCTGTAGGAGGTGACACCATTCCTGACAAGCCAATTTAATGGCCAACAGTTCCTTTTCAAGAACGGAATAATTACGTTCACTGCTTGTCAGAGTCTTGGAATAATAGGCTACAGGATGTTCCATACCATCCTCAGCCTTTTGTAGGAGAACAGCTCCAACCGCTCCCTCAGAGGCATCAGTCTCTAGGATGAAAGGTTCTTCTTGATTAGGCTGCACAAGAATGGGCGCTGAGGTAAAATGTTCCTTCAGTTGGTGGAATGCTTCCTTCTGTTCTTGATTAAAGGCAGAAACCACTCCCTTCTTGAGAAGAGCTGTGATGGGTTGTACCAACTTAGAAAAATTCGGTATGAACTGTCTATAAAAGTTAGCCAACCCAAGGAATCTTTGTATGTCTTTGACATTCTGTGGTTCTTTCCAGTTCAGGACAGCTTGGATCTTAATGGGGTCCATCTGTATTCCCTCTCTGGAGAGGATAAATCCCACATATGACACTGAATCAGCTTCAAAGATGCATTTTTCAGGTTTGACCAAGAGTTGGTTTGTGTGAAGACGGTGCAACACTTCTCTGACCCGATTCCGATGATCCTGTAGGTTACGAGAGAAGACTAAAATGTCATCTAGATATACCACTACTGAAATTAACAGTAAGTCTGCAAAAATCTTGTCCATAAATCATTGAAATATGACCGGGGGGTTGACCAGCCCAAACGGCATCACCTTGTATTTAAAAATACCTAGAGGTGTCCGAAAGGCCGTCTTCCATTCGTCGCCCTTGTGGATCCTCAGGAGGTGGTAAGCTCCCCCGAGGTCGAGTTTGGTGAAAGATCTTGATCCTTGTACAGATTCCAAGATATCTCTAATCAAAGGTATAGGATATCGTCTCTAATGGTGATTTGGTTGAGACCGCGATAATCTATACAGGGCCTTAATTCAGAGAATTCCTTCTTGGGAATAAAAAAATAGGGATGCCCCACAGGAAGATCTGGATTCTTGAATAAGTCTGTTCTGTAAGTGAGCATCCAGGTACTCTCTCAATGCCCTCCTTTCAGGCAATGATAAAGGATACATGCGTCCAAAAGGTACTTGTGCCTCAGGTACCAGGTCGATGGCACAGTCTTCTGCCCTGTGCGGTGGTAAATATCTTGGCAACACATCCCTGAATACCTCTGTGTAGTTCTGGTACTGGAGGGGAATAGAAGATACTGTCTTCTTCTTGGGAGTCAATGTTTCTTCCATCTTTGTCTTGCAACAGGACACTTCCATACAGTGAGTTTGGCAGTATGAAGAGATGAAACTCACTCTATTTGAGGCCCAGTCTATGAGGGGGTTGTGTCTCCTCAACCATGGAATGCCAATGACTAAAGGGAAGTGGGCCGCTCTAATGAGGTCAAACACAATGTGTTCCTGTTGCTGTCCCAACCTCATCCTTAGTGGAATGGATTCTTTGACTATGGGACCTGAAGAAAGCGGATTGCCATCCACTCCTTCAACGGGAATCGGCCTTGGTTTGAGCTGTTTGGTCATTTGATTTTCACAGGCCCATTCGACATCCAAGAAGTTACCCACGGCTCCACAGACCAACATCGCCAATACTTCCAATGGTTCTGGCGTAGACAACCATATTTGAACCATGAAGACCATGAGACGATTGTCTTCGCTGTCTTCTATTGGTCTTGTGAAGTAGCAAGGGTTACTGGCTGTTCCCCCAACACTTCCCTTGCATAGGTTCGGGGGCTGGCGTTTTCCTTCCGACGAGGCAGAACTTCTGGACATTTCCTGATGAGATGTTTAGATGAGCCACAATACATACAAAGTCCCAAATCTCTGCGCATCTTGCGTTCCTCAGGTGTCAGCGGACCCGGGGTTGTTCCTATCTGTATGGGTTCTTCATTTACGGGAACTTCCTTGGGAGGTTGTTGCGGGAGACCTGAAGGAGGAAAGAATGTGGTCTTCTCTTCTCTTGGTGTCTCTCGAGTAAGTGGAATTCAATCTGCAGTGCTAGAGACATAAGGTCCTGGAAAGAAGCTGGTCGAGCGATACGAGCCAACTCATCTTTTAGATCATCGTCTAACCCTCTTCTGAATATAGTTTGCTTGGCCGAGTCTGGCCAATCTGCCTTTGTTGCCAGTCTCAGAAACCGGGAGATATAGGTCTGTACATCTGTAGTGCCTTGTCTGACATCCAAAATGGCTTTGAATGAGGTGTACAACACT
This sequence comes from Ambystoma mexicanum, assembly GCF_040938575.1. NCBI lineage: Eukaryota > Metazoa > Chordata > Amphibia > Caudata > Ambystomatidae > Ambystoma > Ambystoma mexicanum. The sequence goes on along the minus strand of NC_090936.1, from coordinate 95,726,331 downwards.
TCTGGACAATCAAACCGCTCTCGTAATAGTCCTACAAAGCGGTCAAAATTGTTCAAGGTTTGATCATTGTTGGTCACTAGTGGGGTTGCCCAAGCGAATGCATTTCCTATCAGGTTTGCTATGATGAATCCCACTCTGGAGCTGGCCGTTTCGTAGGTGTGTGGCCTGAAGGTAAAATAAACCTGGCAAGCGTCTAGGAACTCCTTCAATCCTCCCGGATGACCATCATACTTCCCGTATGACAGTGTCATAGGTGGTAAGTCCCCTCTATCGTCTCTATGCAAGACCACCTGTTGACGCAGTGCCACATTCTCAGTCTTAAGGGCTTGTACCTCCACTGTGAGATTCTGCATAGCAGCTACTAGTTCCTGATACTGCTCCAAGGACGCCATTGGGAACTGTTGGTGTTGTATTCTGGCAGATAAAGGTTGTACCTCCCCAATCTCCTCCTCACCTGGGCCTTCAGATGAACTGTCCTTGGAATCTGTAATGATCTTCTTTCTAGATCTCTTGTGGTCTGATAGTGGTCCTTCTTTGGGTGTCTTCTTCTTGTCGTGCAAGTAGGGTCTAGCTTCCCCAGAGGCCACCTTGGCAGGGAATGGAACCTACCGAAGGGGAACCCCCAGGAGCTAGACCCCCATGAACAGGGAAAAAGCCTCTCGGCAATAAAAAACCCTGATAGATTCAAACTGTACAGTTGGTCCTTCTTCCTTGATAGTACAACTATGGTTGGTGAAGTACGGAATAGAGTCTTCAGAGAAGCTTGTAAGGATTCCAATTTGGTAGTAGAAATGGGCTATAGAATGGGTGATGAGTGAGAAGCTCCAAGGCACGTACTTGACAGCACAATACGGATTGAACGTCACCAGACTGAATCAATAGGTCTTTGTAACGTAGAAAATACAGGACGGAAAGTAAAGAACCACAGTATAACAATAGGGAAAGTCGTACGTAAGTATAAGTATGATAATGTAGAACTGAAGACCTGCGGTAAGCCACGGAATACAGAAACCCACGCACCTGAGAGAAATGAATGAAACCGCAAGTGCAAAATAAGGTAAGTTGAGAAAGAAGGATTGTGGAAGAGACAAGGAGAAGCTCAGTGTCAAATCCGCGGCACGAGCGAAATCCGAGAGCCTGATGGCAGAGGAGCCCGAGAGGACAGGACTGCACAGAGTGAAGGGTACACAGTAAGCGAAACGGAAAGGGTAAGAGGCGGACAGACAGGACAGAATGAAAGCTAAGCGTAAACAATCCCGGCGAGGTACCTGTATTGCTCGCCAACAGTGCACGGACAGTTATTTATCACCAGTACATTTGCAGAGCAAAGCAAATACTTTGAACGCAGGTAGACGGAGCAATAACTCACAACCAGACATGCAGTTAGCAAAATAATGAGCACTTATACGGCTATTTATTCATAGCTAAGAAGCAACAAGTGATAAAACAGAAATAAATTACGGAAAAGATAGAGAATTAAAGAGAAAATACATCACCATGGCCGTAACTGAATCCCTCATCTCGCCACAAGCGGCTGGAAGACCCTGGTAACAGCCAGGCAGAGAGCACAACAGCCCACAGCAAGGTCGGAACAAGGCGCTCCCCCCTCTGACTGAAGTCTTTGTGTTTTTTCAACCTGACCTTTCCAGAGCTCCGCATATATGCCCTCCTCAAAAAGGGCTGGCAATTTCTCGAACCTTCTGGCATTAGCGCTTGCGCATTGCTGAGTGACCGTTGGTTGCTGGCCGGGTCAACCGACAGTAACCCCAAGCAGCAAAGCTTCCCTCTTCTAAAGCACCATGGAAAACAATTCTATAGACCTTGGCGCAACTATAGCAAGACATAACAAAACCTTTTTATATATGGTGCCAGCCTGCACCTGTAGATTCTCGCTTTCCCAGCGCTGTGTCCTTGGCTGAGGCCTGCATATCAGGCTCAGCAACAAATAACATCGAAAGCATGATTTTTAGCAAAGCAAGTGCAGCTTTTCACTGAGACAATGGAATAAATATCCATTATGGCTCTGAGTGCCCCCAAAATGCACTGCGCATCAGCGCCGTGTTTTAGCTCAAGCATCACAGTACCAGGGAGAGAGGACGGAAGACAGAGCAGGCAACAGCAGCCAGAACCGGAGGTAAGAAACAAGCGGGCGGTATCCTTCAGGGGAAAGGAACCGAAAGGGCGAGGAATCAAGTAGAATGCAAGGCGCAAAGAACTCGACAGAGTATTGGAGCGTTGGAAGTTTAGTCAAACAAACAAACATACAACGCGCCAAGAGGTGGGCGTGGTTAATATTTATAGGCTCTGCCGCCATGTTGGATGAGGACTAGACCGTGATGTCTATTCCTTGCACAAACTATAAATGCCAGGCATTCCATATCTTCCATGGACAGCAAATCCTGACAGAAGATCATTTTGTGAGGCTTGTATCTGTTGACAACAAAAGATTTGAATCCCACTCTGAATTTTTTGGCAAAATGTTTATGAATCCTTTCAAGAGGCAATGTTGTAAGGGGGTCCCCAAAAGTACCAAATCCCATTAAAACATAAATGATTTGTTCTGCCACTCAAAAACAGCAGAACATATAGACAAAACACTTGAAAGTGAAGTTGACACTTGGTCCAACTTACATGTCTGCTTGGTTTATTGAAAATCCTTTGAGCTTTTTTTTTAAAGAGAATTGAGCTATTAAAAATAGAGCTATATGGATGATCGGGTTGACAAATAGGTTGTGATCCCTTACGAAAATAAGACCGCAAAATGGTAATAAGTGGATGGCAGGCTGAAAACGTGGAGCCTGGCAGCCAGCGTGGTCTCACAAATTCAGGCCCAAATGCAGGTTTCACAATGTAATACAATACATGTCCTGCATTGTGTTGCCAACCAGAAGAAAAACATTTTGGTGCGTTTTTGGTTTTACATGAACGTGTACATTTATGTAGCAGTTTTGTAGTGTATAGGCATCAGTAAAAAACATTTTTTTAAAGACTTCTAACTAAAAATATTGTAATGCCAACATTAAAGTGTAAATATTAATTCAAAAGGTATCACAATGTGAAGTCTAAAAAGGTGAGGAATGCCAACCTTAATGTATAAACAACGTCCAAATTAAGTATTTCCCTAATACAAACTAAGTCCATCGCATTATAAATGAAACATTCACACGCTACAACATTAGTTGACAAGACTCATTTTATCTAAAGATAGATCTAACACACCTATGGCCTGATTCACAGAGCATTTTTCAATTGGATTGCACCATTATAGAAGGCTACTGTGAATCAGGACCCTATTATTTAAACATAGTGGTGCAAAGTTGTTGTTTAGTTTGAGTTAGGGTTTTATTGGGAGTGTGAGAGACTTTGTTTTAGGAAAATACTTCATTAGGACAGAGTGGTTGAGCCTTACGTTTGCCATTCCCAGTCTTGGTAGACTTTGCATTTTTGTTATTTTGGAAATGATTGTTTGCATCTTAAAATTGTAATTCCCGAAAGTTGTAGCCTTCCCCTTTTTATAGGTAGTAATATTAACTCTTTCCAAAAATGTGTTTTTCTGCAAATGTTCTTGAAATGTTAGTCTTTCCCGGTCTATTCCAAATGTCAAGTATATCCGCATTTACTTTTGAGCATGCGTTTACATCTTTCCTGTGGATTGGTTACGCCTAGTTATCTGAAGTCCGGACTCGCAAAATCTACTTGCCCACTAGCATTGGCAAGTAGTTTTTATGAAGGGTGAGTACCATTTGCAGAGTATGGGGATGTGACATTTATTTTTCACTTACTGCAAACACACTTTGTTTGCAGTAAATGGCAAATACAAGTTTCACAGTGCATGCTTGACATAATTGCATCTTATGTGAAGTAATATGAAGTGTGCATATGGCGACATTCACCATTTTACAAAAAGTACTGATAAATATTTTGTCACTTTGGGGCGAGTGTCTTTCTCTTAGGTCAAGTCTGCAAACTAAGCAGCTCGCCTCTGCAGGTCTAGTGGGATTTTAAAGAATTTGCAAGGCCTGGAAGAACTATACGCGAGGCGAGTCAAGTCGTATGCAAAGGCATGTATGACTTTTTCCCATTGGACATGTGATTTGTGCATCTTGTCTTGGTGTATTATTGATGCTGGCCATGGTTAGAATTGCAAATTATTAATTTGTGGTCTTTTCATCCGTGAATTCCACTGTTTGGTGTTTTATTCAGTTTCATCCGCCAGTCTCTATCTGCGTGTGGGGCATCTTCATCCGTTCATTAACACTTGGGTGTCATTTTCCATTGGCACATATTGGTGACACTTTAATCCTGTGGTGTTTTCATCCGTTCATTCTGCTCTTTTGGTCTGTTGGGGTGTATTAGTGTCACTCCGGACCTGTGGTTTTTTCATCCGTTTCTTCCACACGTTGCTGTTGTGTTCCATTTGGCACATACTGGAATCACTTAGAACAAGTTATTTTTTCCATGTGTCCAGTCCTATTCGGAACCCATAGGTTTTCACTCTAGACCTGTGTCTTTTTTTATCTGTGTTTCTACACTGTGCTATTTTGTTCCATTAGCTTATATTTATGTCACTCAGGCCATACCGAGCATGTATCAATATAGTGATCAGTCTTTATTATTAATACGTGAATCCCTCAATTGAAGTAAGCACATTTTTGAAATGTTAGCAGTGGCAAGTACAACTTCTATTTTAGAGTTACGAGTGTAACAAAAATCGGAAGTGGATAATTTCAAGATATGCTTCCTGAAAGCTTGTTTTGTGGGGTTCATGGAAAATCCATCGCCAAAAACACCCTTGTTGCAACATTATTATTTTATTTACACTTAATCTTTTATGAACCATCACCAGATTATGCATGAGTTTTCGGATCTGGCCAAATATGGTGACCTTTAATGGTCTCTCCACGCAAGAGACACCTGGCAGAGCAAGCAGTGAGCTATATCCCCTGAGGCGTGACATACTTAGAGGCCTATCCCACCCGGCATAGCATGCAGGGCACTATATGTCTTGAGACATGATCCACCTGGCAGTGCATGCAAGGTATATCCCTTCAGGCATGATCCATCTGGTGGCGCATGCAAGGTACTATATCCCTTGAGGCATGATCCACCTGGCGGAGCATGCACTGTATATCCCTTGAGGCAAGATGCACCTGGTGGAGCATGCACGTTACTATATCCCATGAGGCATGATCCACCTGGTGGAGGATGCCCGTTACTAAATCCCTTGAGGTATGCTCCACCTGGTGGAGCATGCACGTTACTATATCCCTTGAGGCATGATCCACCTGGTGGAGGATGCCCGTTACTAAATCCCTTGAGGTATGCTCCACCTGGTGGAGCATGCACGTTACTATATCCCTTGAGGCATGATTCACCTGGCGGAGCATGCGCGTTACTATATCCCTTGAGGCATTATCCACCTGGTGGAGCATGCACGTTACTATATCCCTTGAGGCATTATCCACCTGGCAGAGCCTATAAGGTATATCCCTTGAATCATTCACAAATTCAAGTGCGTCTGAACTATCTGTGTAGTCTTTCACACCTGATTTAAACGTTCCGGGGTGTCGGACAGGGTTGCGTTTTTGCACCCTGCCTGTTCAACCTTTATTTATCTGACATTGGTAACCATCTAAAAGCAGCCGCATTCATCAGGCCACTAATACACAAATTAAGGCCTTTTTGTCCTACGCAGATGATTTTCTGATCTTTGATTTAAAGTCGGTAGGACTTCAAAGGCTGATGGATGCTTTTGCAGTGTATCTGAACAGTCACGCACTTCAGATCAATCCTAACATGACAAAAATATTGCAATGTTCAAAGGGCCGAAAGAAAGTGACCTTTAGATGGCACATAGGCTCAGCGATTCATATGTGATTTTTTTATATATGTTAACCCGCCACTGAGCAGGCTTAAGGGTCGCATTAAGCTATTAACTAATCAATTGATGAGAGTTGACTTCTGTTATGGCAGTTATTCTTTGAAATCGTGCCTAAAAGTCTATGAAGGGAAAATTCTTCCCAAGATCTTGTATGGGATGGATTTATACCCCTTGTCATTATTAGAAGTATTGCCATCTCTCGAAGCCTTGGTCTGGCAAGGGGGTTCTGCATGTCCCCAATTCAGTTCCCATATGTGCAATACACTACGAGTTGGGTATTATTTCCTTGTGAACACGAGCACTGCGGAAAATATTGCCAGTAAAATATTGTCATTAGTTAGAAAAATCGTATGCCCTGAGCCTGGCTCTTTGTTTGGGGATCTGAAAATCATTCTTGAGTCAGGGAATTGTAGATGGTTGAATGAGACGGTTGATCACTGTAATACCCTCTTATTATTTTGCTGTAGAGCTTATAGAGAATCCCTGCAGAATGAAGAAACTCTTATTTGAACGCGATTGGATTAATACAATCGAGAAAATGCACAGACAGCCCTCGCTTCATCATTTGAAGGGGGATTACAAGAACCAAGGTATGCTGGCCCCTTTTCTATCAATATATCCAGCTAAATCAGTTAGGCTCGCCGTCTCACGTTTTTCGCTGGAACCTGCATACGACAAAACAGATTTTTATCAGACTTGGCCATTTGGATGCTGATCAGCTAGGTTGTTGTTTTTGCAAGGTAGAGGGCGTGGGTGAAACCCATGAGCATCTAATGATGGCTTGTCCAGCTATTCAGGGGGAAAGATGGAACCATCTAAGAAAATTTCGATCAGCCATTGAAGGGGGGCAGGGTGAACAAGTCTTGTCTGCATGCTTGTCAGGTCATACAACCTCTACTCTGGTTGCAGTAACGACTTTTTTTTTAAAGCTTTTAGGCTTGAAGGATTTCTAAAACGGTGGGAACCTCAACTATAGTACGTCACTGTGTCAAACTTTAGTGATTTGTCGCCAGGATGTTGCACAACAGGAGACAGTCTGAGACTGCGTGCATTTCTTCCTCAAGTAGAACCTAAACACACATAGGTATAAAACAGTTGCTTTCCTAATAGCTTTGACAAAGTCCCCTTACCTGGGGTCTGTGGACCAGGGCTGCCCACCCATGGTGTGATTCGCTATCTGGAGCGGAAAACATGAAGCATTCACAGAGGCCAGAGCCATTCCTCAGCGCCATGCCCATCGTCTTTAATATCACAGACTCCAGCCTAGTCAGTTTCCAGTTTGGCAGGTCTTTTGTACAGCAGACTGCATATAAACGGCCTAGGGGTAACTCATTTACCGGTACCACATGAGGTAATTACCAGGTGCCTGGAATGGTCGGCAGGATTCCAAGTCACATGACCTTTCTGTTCTTCCTCATTTTAGAGTCCCATAGGACTCAATGGGGCTCGGGAATTGCTTGAATGGACTAATACTGTGAGAGGCACAATTATGCCCGTGACACTGGTGAGGAGTTTGGCGGGTTGAACTTGAAACAGACAAACTACTTAAAATTCAGTTGGCGCAGTAATAAAAAAAAACTCCTTTTTCCCAGGGAAAGAACTCTGATTCAGACGACTGCATATACAATTGACTCGTGCTGCTCACCTCCTACTGACTCACTGGACAGATTGTTTTTGATAATGTCAGTACTAAAAATACAAGCAGCAGCAGAAACCAGCAAATAGGAGGCTGGCATCATAATGATGCCCCTCCCCCACCTCGACCCCCACCCCCAAGATCTGGGTTAGTGTCCTACATAACATGGGAGTCCATGCTCGGATCCTGTGTTGTGTAACTCCATTTACAATGTGCTTCTTCTGGTGGCAGCAGAGCAAATGTGATGGCGACCCAGTGCTGATGTTACAAATAGAAAATTACAATGCAAATGTTTTACAGCTAAACATAACTTTTTTGATATAGCACTTCATACTCATACCATATTCCTCCTGATTCTAACATTGTAATAAAAAGTGTCACAATTACACAAATTAATGGTATTGATATATCGACCTCAGAATGTTGTAGGGCATGAGAAACTTGTGAAATCCAGGCGAGCCTCGTGTCGGAGGCACGTGCTTGCATCTCAGAGCCGTCTACCTTGCTAGTTCTGGAGCGTGAAACTCTGTAACACCCAAAATAAGGGAAGAGTGTCTCCCTAGCCTTGAGACCTTCATCTAACAAAATGGCAAGTGCTGCTTTCAAGCACTTAAGGGCGAGAATCTTCAAAATAACAAGTTAGAGTGCCCGGCACAACTTAGTGACAACATATTGCTGAATAATATTTTTAAGTTTAAATTGTAAAGCACAGCACTTTGTAAGGCAACATTATCATACACATTGCATTGAAGGATTTAACAAAGTGTCATGTCTCCAAAAACGTTGCATGACTTTCAAGGCCTCTAACAACATATGCATAATATGATATGATAGGTTATTTATAACGCGCTTAATTCCCAGAGGTTTCAAAGCGCGGACCCAGGGATCAAACCTGTGGTGCTCCGTGTCTTCTTGCTTCCATGGCGAGTACACTGCCCCTGAGCTATCCTCCCTCCTGAGCATCATTACTCAATGTCAACCATCTTTGTTACAGTCATAACCTTATAACTCATTGAAGACAGGCACTCTCACCTAAAATGTATATCTTTTAAAATCTACCCCCAAGCAGAGGGCATAACTTACGTTGCCCTAACATCCAAATCCTGTTTTTTTTGGTCTCCCCGTAGAGGCAGACACTTCTGAGAAAGCCTACGGGGGATAAACAGGGTCTTGTTTGTTTCCTGAAGAAAGCATAGTGTAATCAATGTCCCTTTGTTGTCCTCGTTAGATGCTCTCAGAAATATTAACATCATATTTCCTCACATAGTTTTCTCAGTATTGGCCAGGCAAATAAACTGGACGGCTTGCTGCCGTGTCCTGTGGAGTTCCTGTACTCTGTCATGGAAGAACGGTCTCAGTCCTGTGTTGCAAACCGGACAGTGGGTACAAGCCGCATGATGACTGCAAAGGTCTCGCAGCGGTTTGATTATGGCAACCCGGGAAGTGTCTGTCCTAACGGAAGCTATGTGCTGGCATGCAGAGGTTACTTGCAATACTTTATTATTGAATGTGGAGGAAAGCAATTTAACAAGTAGTTTTACTTACTCTCAGCTGCTTCTTGCTTTGAAAGAGGGAGGAGAGGAAACAATTCTGAATGCCCCCATGTCTCCCCTCAGAGGGATAAGGAGGAAGATCGTGGATGGAGTAGACACAAGAAACTTTCTGGGCATAGGAAAAGGATATCCCGTTCTCCTGGGGCTGCTCCTGACTCTGCCGGCCACTGCAGCTTCTACCCCTCAGCTACTGGCTGTACCAGTGGCCCAGATGCAGTAGATTGCGGAAGAGGCCCTTAAATGCTCGATTTAAGGATGACTTTCTTGAGGAACCGGTTCATCAACTCGATGTGGAATACATGATAGAATTATTATACTCCGACATTTGCTTCAGTGGTCTGAGAGAAACTGTTATGTCTACTCTGCCCAGTGTCGTGGGCAACACTCACTACTGGACATAAATCTGGAAATTAGACATCTCTCAAAAAGAAAACTTAGGACAGCTCAGAACACACAAATAGGACATAGTCCTAGTCAAGGCTTTCATCTTCTGCCTGCCTATTGTGACCTCGGTCATGACCTCTGGAAAGTGTTCAGGATGTGGAACAGATGTTAGTTTACCCAAGAAGTTGTTTCACTCCTCCCACAGCACCGATTAAACCTTCCCAGCTATGGAGGGTGGGGGGGCGTGTGTAGTATAATAACATGTGCTGCACCTGGTGTGGAAGCAACAAGGATTCTAGAAGGAGAATGTAGAATGGTGGAGAAGGACATTGGAGTTGACGGTTGACGGTTGAAGGGCTGAAGCAGCTGCCTTCCTAAGCTCCTCTCATATCCCCTTTTATTCATATTAATATAATTATGTAACTAATCAATAAAGTACCTATTTTATTTAATATAAATGTCCCCTCATTTACACTACACATGGCAACAAGGGAGTGTGAATATGAAGACATCAGCAGTATACTCAGCTGAACAGTGGAACGATTGTGAGGAAACAAAGAAAGCAGGTGAGTGGCGGCAACCCTTATTATTGAATCTGTATATGATCAGTGAGGAACCAATTCGTTTTGACTGCAAAATTAATCTTTATATAGAGTGTTAAGTAAGGGTATACACTTGCTGTGCCAAGCCGCATGACGGCATTGCATGAATACTTGCCCCGAACGAGCCGCGCGCCACCTGCATCTTATGAAACACTGTGATCGAGGGAGAAGCTTCAAAGAAAAGGACCCGCAACGTGGTGACTTACGCTCGTGCTGTCGAACTAGAAAGTATATCGTGCCTCCTATTGTAATAAATATATTAATATTGGCCTACGCCAAGCTGCTCGAAAGTCGCTTGCGAAAGAAATCTGTGTTGCAAGGTCCTGACCTTAAATCCATGTAAGCCGCCATTTTAGGTCAAACCGCCATTTTAGGATTCGTTGTGTAAAAGTCACCCAGTGAGCTAAAATGGTGGACAATGTCATTCCAGAATACAACATGGCCGTCTTGACCTCTGTACATAGCTAATGTGTAATTTGCCTGCAGGCCACTTGTTGAGGTCGTGAACTGAGACCTTGTCCTTCGTTGCCCTATGTGTAGAAGGATTACTCATGCAATGAAACTAATCCACGAGCATATGTTGAGACAATTTATTCAAATACTGAACGAAGAACATCTGTTTCACTACATCGTATTAATGTTTAAGAAGGCCTGCATGGAAAACTTTAGAATACACAATTATTGCATACGCTTGTATTAAAGGCAAACCAGTTATATGCGGTTATTTGAGACTTGGCACGAACCCTAGATCGGTGATGTATTAAAAGGAATATTAACCCGAAGTGGGGCTGGACATCGCGTTCCCCAAAAGTATAAAAAGCAAATGCATTCTAATGTACAGGGTCTCTCACTGAACACACTGAACCACGCTGGAGTTCGTTGTGTTGTACTGAGGGCCGATAGCTATCTGATTTTGCTCTGTTTTTGTAACTGGATTCAGTATAAAATAAAATACTTTGTATGTTCCTTTGTAACCCGTGTTCGGTGTATTTCCTTTTGGGGTACTCAGCCTCGATATTTTATTTCTGTTTTCACAGTGCGTGCAGCCATTTTGAGTTGTGTAATGTTGCTGTGGCAACAATCAACGTTGTCACGGCAATTTCGTTGGCCTCCTGAGCAGCACTGTAAGCGGGCGCATCATTACAGACACAATTGTACAGCAACGTTATCACATCAATTTCGTTGGTCTCCCTAGCGGCACTGTGAGCGGCCACATTCTTATGAATACAATTGTACGGAAGTACAGAGGAAACGATCTGATTAATGTGCGCCCGCATGTTAATAGTGAAACTTCATTCCACAATTGCACGGAGAGGATAATGAGGAGCAACTAACCTGTTCCTACTCGTCCCAGTACTATAAAAAAATAATAATAATAATAATGTTGTCAACCCACCACAGTGTAAGAAAGTAGAAGATATCAATAAAGAGTGGTTGTTCATATACTCACATTACTGTAAAAGAGGGGCAAAAGTGATATAACCATTGACAGCAGAGGAGCAGGTGACCAATCCACTACCACAAACATGTCCATGCACAGTGTTCCACCACCAGCTATGTTTTTGCTTGAGGCTGGTGAACCAAATTTGCCATGGAAAAGGTGGTTAAAATCCTTTGAACAATATGCTACAGTAGTTTGTGGAACAAACTACAGTATAGAAAGAAAGAAGGCATTGCTACTTCATTGTTTAGGACCAGCAGGACAAGAGAAGTATGAAGACTTACCAAACTTACCGGATGAAGAGGATATGAATGAATATGAGAAATGTACTTACATTACTGTAAAAGAGTGGCAAAAATTATTTTACCATTGACAGCAGAGGAGCAGGTGACCAATCCACTACCACAAACATGTCCATGCACAGTGTTCCACCACCAGCTATGTTTTTGCTTGAGGCTGGTGAACCAAATTTGCCATGGAAAAGGTGGTTAAAATCCTTTGAACATTATGCTACACTAGTTTGTGCAACAAACTACAGTGTAGAAAGAAAGAAGGCATTGCTACTTCATTGTTTAGGACCAGCAGGACAAGAGAAGTATGAAGATTTACCAAACTTACCGGATGAAGGGGATGTGAATGAATATGAGAAATGCATTGCCAAATTGAATAAACACTATGAAAAGAAGTTGAGCACGGTACTAGAAAGGTATAAGTTTGGTAAGAGATCACAGGAAACTGGAGAAACCATTGAACAATATATAACGGCTTTGAGGAAACTTGCGAAAAACTGCAAATTTGGACCACAGCTGGATGAGAGACTGAGAGATCAGTTCATGTTGGAGTGTAATAGTGCCAAGATTAGAGGAAGGTTATGGGCTGAAGATGACCCGAATCTAGATGTAGTATTACGCATTGCTAAAGAGGTGGAACACATGGAGCTGTGTAAAGACTTTAGAAGATAGGGTGAAGAGTACTTCTTTGAAACCAGAGACTATTATCAATGCAAACCAGGCAACAAAAGCTGATAATGGGAACAGTCATAGTTTATTGAGGAAGAGGAAAGAGGAACCTAAAATGCAAGGCACATACAAGTACAATGGAGATATGAGAAGTAGAGGGTTTGGACGTGGATATGGTGGATACAACCGAGGACGTTTTATAGCTAGTCGCCGACCTCAAATGAGTCAAAGAGGCACAGGACGAATCAGGACCTGTTTTACATGTGATAGTCCCATGCACTGGGCCAACAGCCCTGAATGTCCAGCCATCCATATAATCTGCAAGAACTGTAATGGGAGAGGTCACCTGGCCAAATGCTGTAGGACTGATGAACGAAATATGAATTGGATTGGTAGTGCAGAAGAATATGAAGAAGAGTGTGTTTTCGTCATCAGTGATGGTGTAAATAAAACAGAGTTGGAAAGTCCTAATACCATCATCATGATAAATGGCTCTCCAGTAAAAATGATGACAGATTCTGGAGCAAAATATACGTTACTGCCGGAAGCAATTTGGAAGAAGATTTGTCCGAAATGGTTAAATGAATCAGATATCAACCCCAGTGCCTATGGTGGTGTGAAAATAGACAGAATCGGTTGGTTTTAAGCAACATTAACTTTCAAGGACAGAATCACCACAGGCAAAGTGTATTTTTTTAAAAAAGGGGCATCGCCTTTGCTCAGCTGGACGCACTAGGCGTGGCTTAAGGTTAGATTGGATGCAAGTGCGGAAGAATCCATCTATGTGGTAGAATCAAATGAAATGACCACAGAGATAATAAAGAAGGAGATGTTCAGGGATGGAATAGGATGCGTAAAAGGTATTACACACAGAATACAGCTCAAAGAAAATTGTAAACCAGTTGCACAGAAACTGATGAATGTACCTTTAGCCATGAGAGAAGAAATAAAGAAGGAATTGAAGAAACTAGAGCAGCAAGGGATAATTGAAAGAACTGATGCTGCAGAATGGGTGTCACCATTAGTGGTAGTGAGGAAGAGCTCAGGAAAAGTCAGAGTGTGCGTTGATCTTAGAGAATTGAATAAATGCATCATTCCAGAAAGACCCCCATTATCAAATATTCAAGAGCGGTTATCAACTATGGGGTCAGCCAGAGTATTTTCGACGCTTCATCTCACTTCTGCATACCACCAAATTCAGTTGCATAAAGACTCAAGGCATATAACTGCATTTATTGTACCGGAAGTTCTGTATCAATATATGAGAATGCCGTTTGGTCTTATTTCAGCAGCCTCTGTTTTTCAGAAGACCATGCACCACATATTTGATGGTGATGAAGGTATAGTTTTCTTTCAGGATGATATTCTTATATACGCCAATGATCAATCAGAACATGATAACAGACTGGAAAGGGCATTGAGGAAATTGCACAAAATGGGCATGACATTAAGTAAGGAAAAGTCAAAGATTCACAGAAAGGAGATTGAATATTTAGGTCATGTAATATCAAAAGAAGGGATTGCACCCAAACCTGATTTAATGTCAACAATTGATAAAATGGCAACACCGAACAATAAAGAACAATTGAGAACATTTTTAGGAATGGCCGAATACTATTCAAAGTATGTGAGAAAATTTGCTGACCACACAGCTGTACTAAGAGATCTCACCAAAATGAATGCAAAATATGAATGGAGTGAAGAATGTTAAAAAGTGTTTAAGTACATAAAGAATGCTTTGGCAACTGCACCAGCCTTGAAAAACTATGTAAGAGGACAATGTACTGTTATTACAACAGATGCTAGTAACGTAGGACTGGGAGCAGTGTTAGCGCAAGTGCATGATGGAGAAGAGAAACTAATTGTATTTGCTTCACGATTATTAAAGGGAGCAGAAAAAACGTATGCAACGATTGAAAAGGAAGCCTTGGCTATTGTATGGGCAGTTAACAAATTTAGGAGTTTCGTGTGGGGAACACAGTTTGAGATACACACTGATCATAAACCCCTTGTGGAATTGTTCATGAGTAAAGGATTAGATAAGGTATCAGCGAGTATAAGGAGATGGGTTCACAGAATGCAGGAATTTGATGTGGTAGTAAAATATATTCCTGGTGTAAGGAATTATGCTGCAGACTGCTTATCGAGACTAACAAACTCTCAGGAAGAATGTGTGAGGAAAGTCAACAAGAAATGATATGCATACTTCAAGATACAGCCATTTCCAAAGATGAATGGTTGTAAGGTATGAACAAAGATACTACAATGAAATTCATGTTGGAAAATATCAACAGAAAACATGTTCCCATTAATATAATTAAAGAAGCAGAAGTGCAATGACTATGGAGTGTCAGAGATGAGTTGAGCATACAAGATGGATACCTACTGAGAAGAGACAGACTGATTCCACCAGAAGATGTCAGAAAGAAAATAATTGAACTAGGACATGAAGGGCACCAAGGCATTTCCAAAACGAAGAATAGAATACGGAACATGGATTGGTGGCCAGGATGCGATGCACAAATTGAAAGGAGTGTCAGAGAATGTATCCTTTGTAATAAGTCAGATAAGAATTGTGTGGGTAATGAGTATCCAATGGTGATGACTGATATACCAGATAGACCCTGGATGAAAGTGGGTATATACATTATTGGTACAGTGTGGAGTGGGGGATATCAAACATGTTGTGTGGTAGTGATGGACATGCTGAATAGATGGGCAGAAGTAAAAATGATGCAGTGTGTCACGGCCAAGAATATTATTAATTTCTTGAAAGAGATATGTGGTCGTGAAGGGTATCCAGAAGTCATGTTATCAGACAATGGGCCTCAATTTGTCTCCAGAGAAATGGAAGAGTATTTGAAAGAAAAATCTATTAATCATGTTACCAGTGCAATTTATCACCCACAGACTAATGGTGTAGTGGAAAGATACAATAGAATACTCAAAGATGCCATTAGATGGGCGTGGGCAAATGGAAAGAATTGGAAAGAGGTAGTTAAAATTATGGTTATAGCACACAGGTTTACTCCACACAGTACTACTGGTATATCACCTTTTGAATTTAGTAGGGGTAGGAAAGCGACCACTGAATTGTGTCCAGGATGGATGAGTGATGTGCTAAATATGAAGGTGATCACTGGTGATGCACCAGATATGATTAGACTGAGACAGAGTATTAATAAAACATGGCATGACAAGAAGAGATTTAAGTTTAACAAAGATCCTGAAGTGGGGTGTTATGTGAGAATCAAACTACCAGAAGCTTTGAGAGTGAAAGGCATTAAGTGGTCGAACCCTATTAAAGTTATTGAAGTTTTTAAACATGCTGTTAGGACAAGTGATGGGAGAGTGTGGAACAATGGTAGAATTACGGTGATGAATGGAATTGTTAATGGTGAGTTGGTGGATGATGTTGGTGGTGAAAATGCTGGTGAAAATATGATGAGTCAAAAATCTTCCTTACCAGTTAACTCAATACATATACCAACTGCGATACAAACTTCATTATCAAGGTGTGGGAGAAAGTGTCAAAGACCAAAGTACTTAATGGACTATGGAGAATGAAGAGGTGTCTAGAAAGAAGAGGGATGTGTAGTATAATAACATGTGCTGCACCTGGTGTGGAAGCAACACATATTCTAGGAGGAGAATGTAGAATGGTGAAGAAGGACATTGGAGTTGACGTTTGAAGGGCTGAAGCAGCTGCCCTCCTAAGCTCCTGTAACGCTCACCTGGTACCCACGGGGACATCACTCAGCCTGTTCTGACCTCTTACGACCTCGAACCCTTCCCTAGAGGCTATTCGACTGGAGACTGGGCCTTGTTTTCTTGGATAGTGTGCTCTCTGTCCTGCTTTCAGCGCAGGGGCGAGTTGATTAAAGTGGGCTCGTTGCTGCCTAGTTACTTCACTGGCAAGAGTCTGACAGGTAAGCATAATGGGTCTTTTGAACAGTTCTCTAACTTTGTTCCTTTCCTTCCTTAGATGATGGCCGGCGTCCGGGGATGACGGCGTGCTGCTGAGATGAGTAGCGCTGAAGGTGAGTGAGAGCGCGATGCGCGATGCACCCCTCTCGTAATTGCATTGAACTGAGTTATTTTTCTGTGTCTTTTAGGTGCCGCGACGTTTTCAGCGTGGATGCCGGTAATGAAGAACAAATGCGGTGGGTAAGCGCGGTATGCAGCGAATCTAGATGTTTCGATGCTAACCTGGAGTGTCTTTTCCCTCTTGCAGATGGATGAGAAGTTCCGGAGACAGAGTTCCCCCAGAGTGGCTGGGATTCAGGTAAGCGTTTGAAGCTCGTACAGTATTTAAAAATAAGCGAAGATTTGCAGAATGCTTACTAATGCCTTTTTTCTGTTCTTTTCCCTTTTCCTTAGGAAGCGGCGTGCCGGGATGGGAATGACACCGTCGAAGATGCCCGCAGAACAGAAGGAGCGATGAATGATGGGCAGAAGCGCCGCAAGGTAATGCTGTTCCTAACGGTGTTCTTGTTCTTGCAGGAGCTGAGCGCAGAAGAAAGATGCAGGGCTATTGGAGACCGATCCGAACACGGTGAGTGTCACGCTGCAGGTGCAGAAAACGCAAAGCATGTTTCTCAGCCTGGGTGTGGCTTAAATAGTCTCTGGGTATCCCAGGTGTCTCTGGGCTGAACCACACCCAAAAGACTAGACCGCATATGCAGTTCTGGGAACCGAAATATGTGGGGGCATCCATCTTGTCCCCATCAATGCACTACAAGTCCAATCCCCAATGTTATCCTATGGGAGTGAGTGAGTCTGATGCCACAAGCGCCAAGTCTGACTCCAAGTGGGTCTTTGGAGGGATGGAGAGGCCTTTGAGGGCCATGTAGGTGATCGTGGCCTGGCTCCAGCCTGACATTTTGGAGGGCTGGGGACATGATGGGTGGGAATCATGACGGCTCCTCTCATATCCCCTTTTATTCATATTGATATAAGTATGTAACTAATCAATAAAGTACCTATTTTATATAATATAAATGTCCCCTCATTTATACTACAGCGTGGTTCCTGTCCCGCACTCTAAACACACTAATTGTGGGTGGCAGAATCTAATCCCATGTCAAAATATGGGTATTGGACCTGGTGGAAGGAGGAGATTTCTTAGACTCATGGACTTTAACTCTAGACTTGGTTGGCTTACAGGCTAGTTGGGGGAAGGGCAATTTGAGGGCAAAGGTTTCTCAGTGAGGGAAACAGGAGCTTCACAGAAAGAAGGTGGTGATAACTGTTCCACAGAATAGGCTCAGAAATTAGGTGTTTTCAATATAGTTCCTCCTCTTGAAACCATCAGTGCAATTCAGAGTAATTGTCGATAGGTTCACCTGAGTAAGGTTATGGTAGTGGGGATGGGACTAGTTCCCTACATAAACCACCAGTATTCAAGGAAGGAGGATGGAGAGCAGTGGCCAGAGGGAGAGAAAGGAGAAGGAAGGTAAAGCAAAGAGGTAGTAATACAGAACAGAGGGAGTAAAGAGGTTGGAGGAGATGTTGAAAGACGGGAGGGAGGAAAGATTATAAAGCAGGTTAGAGTAGATATGAAAAGAGAGAAAGGAGAAATGAGTATAGGGGTATAAATGAGGGCAGGCGAAACATCAATGGAGAGGTGAGGACATACATTCAGGGGGAGGTTGGCAGTTATCCAGAAAGCGGAAGAGAGGTACAACTACGAGGAGATGGGTTTGAAAGAGATATCAAAGAGGAGAAGCAGGAGGGAGTTGAGAGAGGAACAGGTACACCATAAAACCGAGGGGTGTGTGGAGGAACGAGCATGTGGTGAGGCATTGAGGAGGTTTAGGAAGGAGGGAGATGAGAAAGGAACAGGAAGTTCCGGAGAGATCAACTCAGGCATGAGACTGTTATGACATGTCAAAAAGGTAGATAAGGACAAGGTGTTGTTCAGGAGAGATAAACTCAGGCATGAGACTGTTATGACATGTCGAAAAGGTAGATAAGGACAAGGTGTTGGAAACTAGGTCCAGAACCCTAAGTCAGTGAAGGGAAGAAGAAGGCCAGACTCATCCTATAGGGATGCTCTGCCTACTTTACAAGCCCTGAGACCCAGAGGAAGGAGTTGCCCAGGAGTCCTGGACGAGCAACAGAGGAGAGGAGACTATGCATTGAAAATAGACAAGAAGGAAGTGTGAGGCACTGAAACCCCATATAGTGAACGAATGAGAACCAATGCTAAATCCCGGGAAGAGGCTGCAGATTGAGGATAATAAAGCTCACAGAATTTTTTGTTGGAACCCCAAGGTCACTCGTTGCCCAATTTGTGTAACCGTTCCTAATAGCACCTGCCTCATATTGCTTCTGGTCAGCATTATGAGACTACACAGGTTAACTGGCAGGGGTAAGAAAAGGGGACATGGTCAGGGGCTTTTGCATCATCAGGAAAGAACTCCAGAAGGAAGAGCCCATAAACATGACTTACCCCAGCCGTCCATGATCTCTACCCCATCACCCTCAAATGTCCCTGTCAGTTCTCCTAAGACTGTCCATTTCTCCAAAATTCCTTCTAATCTTGGTAATTCACTACCTTAGCATTATTAGCTAATTCTCATTGTCCCGTAAATACTTACTGTTTCTTATTCTCTGTACATAAGGGCAAGCTTCAAAGATTCCCTTCTGTGGTAAACATACTTTTACTTACTTGTTTTCGGTGTTAACAAACAGCTTCCTTTGCTTACCCGTTTTGGGTTGTTCAACTTTTAACAAGTGGTGTGCTCGCCAATACACCCGGTGTTCCCATTCATCCCAACACGGTCTCACCGGCTCTTCGTGGCGTTTCCAGGTCTGCAAGCAGCATGCCAATGATAACTGCCGAATGCTCTCTTCCTCACGCTACACGTCTTTCAGCTTCCATGCATTCTGTGGTACCGTCTGGGCTTCTATTCTCCTCGCAGGTCTCCAGTAAGTGTCTTGCTGCTTCTTTCCACCGGCGAATGCCCAGCAGACCTGCACTTGCTTTTGGCGTTCCCACGTGGAATCTTCTGTGTACATCCTTCCTCTGGTCAATATCTGAGGCGGTTGGCTCCAACGTCCTTCTCTTACCTCGAAGAGCAACAGCCCACTCCCACCAGCAGTCTCTCATTTCTTCTGGCGATCCAGTTTCAAATGTCCGGGCCACAGGTGCATGCTCCCAACAACTAGAGCGTTACCTGTGCTCTGCGCGTCTGCTCCATATTCCTCTATTCCTCTTCCTTGTCGCAGTGTTAAGGTGTTTCTGAGAATAGTTTCGTTTGACTAACTTGCACAGAAACATAGGAGGAATGGTTTTAACATGTTCCGAGGGCAAGACAGTGTTTGAAAGTTGGCCTGTAGATTAGATTGAGAAAAAATCAGCACTCACCTTTGAGGGAGCAGGGACAGAATCACAATAGGCCATCAATGTGTTATGTACGGGAGTATGTATGGGAGATTCAGCCTGCAAGGGGAAGGAGGGATACCATTTCTCATCCTCTGATTCCACCACTCCCGCCAGGAAGTTTGCCCTCATATAGCTGCCCCCAGGGTCAGGATCAGGTAGCGGCTGCCGTTCCCTGGCCACATGGGGGAGGTCACCGCCAGAAAGGGAATAATGATATCATTGGATTAATTAAATATCACTATTGTGTGTGAGTCTTACTTCTGACCCCTTAATAGCCATAGAATGGCCAGCAGTCAGGTGAGCTTTGGAACCAATGGAAGCAGGGGAGGGAGGGTTGATAGATGTAGCAGGAGAACAGTATAAAAGGAAAGAAATGAGGAAAAAGGACACTGGAGTAGAGTGCTCAGGAGTTGGTGCAGATGTGTTAGTTGTGAGAGTGGTACAGTTTTGTGAGTTCGGCGCTGTGGGTGTGAGAGAGTGTGTCCAAGTGATTGTAGTGAGAATGGTGAGATGGAGTAGGTGTTGGCTGGAGGGAGGTGAGGAGCACGTCAAGGAGAGAAGTGAGAGGAGAGGGATGAGGAGAATGGGGAGGAGAGAGGTATTTATTTTATTATTATTTTTATTTTTGCATTTGTAGCGCACGCAAACCCTCAGGCATCAGGGCGCTTGAACCCAGTTACATGGAGCCTTTGGACAAACAATTTCTTAAATCAATAGCTTCGCAAAGGTACATGTCGAGGTAAATAAACAAGCAGGTAATGTGAAGACAGTTTTTCTTTCATAGGTTACAGAGAAAGGTACTGTTTAGTATGTCAGAAGACTTATGCAAATGAGAGATTTATGCAAATAACCAGGTTTTTAGGGCTCTGCGAAATGCCCAGTAGGATTCTTCTGCTCTTAGTGTCTCAGGGAGGGCGTTCCATTGTTTTGCAGCGAGGGCAGGGAAGCTTGAGCCTCCCGTTCTGGTGCCCTTGATTTTTGATTGTACCAGTCTGCGGGTGTAGGGGGTTCTAGTTGGCCTATCTGTTTGGTGCATAACAATGTTTTGGGCTAGATACAGGGGGGGGGGGCATTTTTGATATACACCTGTGTGTGATGGTAAGTGTCTTGAATAGGATTCTTTTCTGAATAGGAAGCCAATGTACTGCTTTCCAGGCTTCTGATATGTGATCATATCTGGGTAAGTTTAGGGCAGCTCATAATGCATTATTTTGAATAGTCTGGAGTTTTTGTATATTGTGTGAGGATGTGCCAGCGAAAAGGTTGTTGCAGTAATCCAACCAGGCTCCTACAACCGTCTGTGCAATGGTTAGGCAGCTATCCTCAGATAGGCAAGGTCTGGCAGTGATAAGGAGTTTGGTTGAGTATGCTGCTGATGAAGATATGGAATTTACTTGGCAAGAGAGTTAGAGGGTGGCATCTAGGTAGACACCCAAGGTTTGCAAAGCAGGTGATACAGTGATGAAGGCAGTGTAATCCAGGTCAAGTGTTTTTAGTACAGAGTGAGGTCCAACTGAAAGTAATTCTGTATTCTCGTCATTAAGGCAGAGGCCATGGGTCGACATCCATGCTTGGATGGTGATATATGTGGACAAGGCAGAGTCCTGGGTGTAGTTGCCTGATAGTCGGAGGAGGATTTGGGCGTTGTCAGCGTAGTTGGTCTAAATTATGCCCTGAGCGTCTAGGAGGTTAAAAAGTGGCTTAGTGGAAATATTGTACAACGTGGGAGAGACACATGAACCTTAGGGTACTCCACAATTGATGGGAGCGGGCCCAGCACATGCTTTATCAGAAAATACCTTCATGACACGACCTTCTAGGAAGGAGGTAATCCAACCCGCTGCTTCTGGAGAGAAGGCAGCTGCAGAGGTGGGATGGTGGCATAGAATTATGTGGTCTACTAAGTCAAAGGCAGCAGATAGATCTAAGAGGAGCAGGAGGGCATGCTTGCCCTTGTCCCTGATATCGTCCATCAGATTTTTTTGATCGAGTAGCGCCGACTCAGTACCACGGCCGGGGCGAAATTTTGATTGGCGGGCACCTAGGATATGATTTGATTCCAGATGGCGTTGGATCTGGACATAGGCTGCTCTGTCCAGTATTTTTTAGAAGGAATGGTACTGTGGTGATCGATCTGTAGTTGTTCAGTATGGCTGGGTCAAGGGAGTTTTTTTTAGTAATGGTAGGACCCACACTTCCTTAAGCATGGATGGGACTTTTCCAGTACTGAACGATGCATTGATAAATGCAGTGATGATTGGGGCTAGTGCATCTGGGCAGTCTTTGACCAGTGGGGCTGGGCAGACATCACCTTTACATCTCAAAGGTTTAAGGCTTTTCAAGATATGTGGTGTGTCCAAAGTGGATATTTTGTTAAATCTGAACCGGGGGGTGTCAGAGGTGTCACATTTGACGTCATGGCTGGCAGGATGTCCTGGGGTGAATTTGGGGTTAGATTGTTTGGCAGATATTTTTTTTGTAGCATGTCAATTTTTTGCAGCATAGTGTGTTGTATGCTAGTGCACCATGCAAGGTCTTTGTTCTCGTTGGAGACTTGGGGATAGGAGATTCTAACTCTCTGAGGATAGTGAGTAGCTATCACGTGTTAGGCAAAGGCAGGGTGAGGAGAGAGATGCAGACAGACGAGAGGAGCGGATGAGAAGGGAGGTGAGGCAAGGGGGAGTGGAGAGAGAGTTTTAACATCAGAGGGACAGAAGGAGAGAGAGCGCAGGAAAGACGACCCGGAGAGTGAGAAAGGACAGGAGAAGGGGGAGAGTGAGTAGAACAGAAGGAGCAGTAAGATCAGAGAAAGGAGAGAAAGTGTGCAACAAAGAGAGAAAGGACCTGAGTGTTTGGCATTGGCACCAACATTGAAAACAACATCATTGTGTTAAGAACACCTACTGAGCGGTAGGCTAGGGGCTCCTTAGAAGAATTGCTGAGGCACCTAGATAGATAAGGTCCCCACACCTATCTCTAGCCCTACATAGTAGAGGTTACTGATCGCTAGTTGGAAAATCTGGGTCCTAGGTTTGCCTCGGTTATGGAGGTCAAGAGTGGGAAGCCCATTAGTGAACCCTACCCACAACCTCACCAGAGTAAAAATGATACCTTGCAAAATAAAGACACCTGAACCATCCTCCTTCAGAGTCTGGGGGTTTGTACTGTCCTCCGTGACAGAGTTTCTATCTCATGAGTCTTGTTACCAAATTAACAATTAGACATAGACAAAACTGTGCGAGTATGAATTAGTTTATTCAGGAAATCAGTACTTTGAAGCAGAAACTCTCTAATAGTGATTATTCTCACAGGTCAGCAATCATGTGATCAAAGTGGTCAAACACATGGATAGGAATACTCTATTAGAAACCAAAACCAAATCCAACACAGACAACCAAATCCCATATGTTCACACTGTCAATCCCTGGAGAAACCAAATATGTCACATAACACCTCTAATTAGTAACTGGTCTGAAACCCAGGGAAAATCCAAAAAAACTCCAATTTTCTCTTTAAGAAAGACAACAACCTGCACCAAAATATGTGCAACACATATACGGAACAGGCTGTGCCCACACTAATTCAGGTCTGGGGACTTGACCCTGTTTGGGTCATTGCAACAACAAAGGCTCTCACATTTGTATCCAAATACATTGCATGATACCTTCTTTCCCATCTAAACTGCAACTCCACCATCGTCCTGAATTACCTTTCTTACCCCTGTAAACGGATTTATATCGGGACGCCTGCAAGAAACATCTTTTATTCGACTTACTGAACATAGGTCTTGAAGAGCAAACAATGCACCCACCAAATGAGTTTGCCAAGCCACTATGTCCAAAATAAACCTAAAGACACTGACATAACTTAGGCCATCATTTATAAAACATTTTAAAAAAAACATCAAGAAGAAAAGGAGACAGTTGAGAGTCTTGACTTACGAGAACAACATTGGATTGACATAACCAATTCCATTTGTGAAGGTAAAGTCGTGAAGGTTATAAATGACTTTTCTCATATCATATCAAGGTCTCAATGATAGGGGTAGTATTTTCTTTGTATAATGAACTCTCTTTATCTGTATACAAACTACACTTAAATAAGTGTTTTAGATTCATTGGATCTTCAATGTATGCCTTTATGTTTATATGGTATGTTATGTTACTTTGCATTTATATAGCGCCTTATATACCACTGGTATGGTCTGAAGGCGCTGGTAGGTTGAACGCCCTTGGGAACCGGAGTTCAAGTAAGTAGAGAGAGTAGTGAAAGTCAAAGGTGTGTGTGTGTGCATCTGGTGTGGCATTCGTGTAATAGCTGCTTCTTAGCGCTAGGTGTGGTGGTTGAGAGATCAGGAGTATGTGTTCGTTCTGGCAGGATTTATCCAGACCGAATGTGGCTGCGTTAGCCCTGAGGAGAACGCCTGGCTGGGGGGGGTGTAACCAGCAGTGTTTACTTAGAGTGATGGGGAGTATGCGGCAGATGTTGGTATGAGAACAGTTATACCGAATGGTGTCACAGTATCTCTGTGTTCTAGTTGAATGGAGGTGCAAAGAAGAGAGTATGCGTGGTGATGTGATATGATGGGTTACATGCTCTTTCAAACGTTCCATGCACTCCAATCCATGCATTCCTGTCCGCTCCATGCACTCCAGCCTGCCCCACGCACTCCACTCTGCCCCACGCTCTCCAGTCCACCTCACATACTCCAATCTGCTACACGCACTCCACTCTGTTCCACGCACTCCACTCTGTTCCACGCACTCCAATCTATTCCACGCACTCCAATCTATTCCACGCACTCCACTCTGTTCCACGCACTCCAATCTATTCCACGCACTCCAATCTATTCCACGCACTCCAATCCATTCCACGTACTCCAAACCGTTCCACGTACTCCAATCCATTCCACGTACTCCGATCCATCCCACGTACTCCAATCCGTTCCACATACTCCAATCCGTTCCACGCACTCCAATCCGTTCCACGCACTCCAATCTGTTTCGCTTCCAATATGCTTTGTCCTTATTATAAAATCAAATAAAGAAACTTAGGGAAAAAAAGTGTTTTTATAAAGCCTTTGTTCCATGCGTACAATGTTCAATATATATGTACAAATTAGAATTCTAACAATGCTCTACGCCCACTGCAGAAAATGAGTAGTTTTCTAATATGATGTATTTATAGGATTGCTATGCAGTGTTACAATTTTTACACCACAGCATGAATGCAATTAACAATAACGAAACTCATGTGCTTCGTTTTTATTCCAACATCAGTATTTATCCCAATTGGAAGCAGCAACTCCAAGGAATCCCCAAGAGAGTTCCCTGGGTTTATAACATTGCATTTTTCTGCCATTCCGTCTTGTCTGGAAAAATGGTGTCGCACTGATCGTGATGTTTAACTTCAGGGATATTTCTGTTACATTCTCAGCTGGTAAGCACAATTTGCCGCACTGCACACATGGATTACCAATACAACTGAAACTAGAGCCACACAGACAAAATAAAACAAGAGATAGTTCAAACAATGTTCCACTTAGTACCGCCACAGGTACCACTGCGCACTATTATGTCGAAGGAACACACGTACAAATAAGGTCTGGGCACACTTAATTTTTGTAAAAGATCACCTAAGACATAGAAGATGAATGATTACTTGAAATTAACATATACATCGAGAGGCACATCCTGCAGACAGGTAAATGATCTCACAACCACCAGCGTGTTCTATTTAATGGGTGATTAATAAACGGGCAATGTAGCAAACACATGATACATGGGCATGCATTTTCACCTATACATGAGGAGTATTCGGAATGGAACACGGGGCAAACACATTGTTTTCAATCAACCACAACCCAACGCGTTTATGGTAAAATGGTAAAATATAGTGCTACTATATGCGTAATTATCGCTGTACAAGGTATGCTTACATGAATAGTATATAACCAAGTGTGAGAAATAACCTTCAGGAGACAGGCGAATGCTGAAACTATATTTATTCCAATGGGGTAAAAGGTCCTTAACAAAACAAAGAATATTGTCCTCTGGTTTCCTTCACCAGTGTTTGACCTTTTCAGAATATATTGAGGCAGTCCCTAACCTTGTCCTATCTCGTGGTGTCCGGATAGGCCCACCACTCCGGTCTTCGTTCCTCGTCCTCTTCTCTTTCCTGTAAAATGAGAGAACCCTGTCAGTTTCTTTTGGCGTGCTTTTATAGGTTTCCCTAGATTCAAGCCCCGACC
Organism: Ambystoma mexicanum; assembly: GCF_040938575.1. Lineage (NCBI taxonomy): Eukaryota > Metazoa > Chordata > Amphibia > Caudata > Ambystomatidae > Ambystoma > Ambystoma mexicanum. The sequence continues at coordinate 95,700,235 of NC_090936.1, read as the reverse complement.
AATCGCCATCAGCCCTGTCCAGCTTACATCCTATTGGCCGGTGACGTATTGATCCGCCTCCCTTAAAGGCTGCCGTGCCTGCGTGATCCCATCCTTGCTTCCGGAATCCTGGGGAACGTCTGAGGCGATCACGTGACTGAAAACGTGGCTGCGTCGGATCGGGGCGGGCTCTGGCACTGGGCATTTTCCAGCCGCGATCCGCGGAACGCTGAAGGGCCGGTCGCCCCCCCCCTTGCCATGGAGTGCCTGCGCCCCCCTCCTCTCTTCGGGGTCGGGTCTCAGCAGGTGAGTGCGGCGGTGACACGCCGCGTCCCCGAGCATCAGCTCGCCTCTCAGCAGGCGAGTGCAGCGGTGACACGCCGCGTCCCCGAGCATCGGCCCGGGTTCCTTCATCATCGGCGCTGTTGACAGCCGAGTGAGAAGAGGTCGGCCCGCTGCCTCGGCTCTCAGGGCCCCCAATCCCAGGGGTGTCCATCACCCCCTGCGGTCACCGAGGCACATCCCCACACATTCCCACCCCAGTCCCAGGCCGATCGGGCCGGGAAGCACACCTAGACAGGTAGTCAGCCACTAGCTGAAACCGGGCCGGTTTGTGAAGCGTGAGGAAGTCAAAAGGCTGGAGAGATAGAAACCAGCGGAGCACTCTCTGATTAGTGTCCTTATGTCGCGTAAGCCATTGCAAGGGAGCATGATCCGTGTACAAGGTGAACCGGCGACCCAACAGGTAGTATCTGAGGGAGTCGATGGCCCATTTGATGGCCAAACATTCCTTCTCTATGGTGGAGTAGGCAGCCTCATGAGGCAGTAGTTTCCGGCTGATGAAGCATACAGGACGCAGATCACCCCCCCGGTCTTGCGAGAGTACAGCCCCCAAACCCTGGTTCGAGGCGTCTGTTTGCAGATAGAAGTGCTTTTGAAAGTCTGGGCAACAAAGAACAGGGTTCGACGAAATCCTAAGTTTCAGGTTTTCAATGGCGGCCAGGGCGCTCATGTTGTTGGTCAGATTCGGAATACCCTTGAGCCTCAAAGCATCGGTCAAGGGGGCGGCCACAGAAGAAAAGTCAGGTATGAATCTTCTGTAATACCCAACGAGCCCCAAGAACGCTCGAATCTGCTTCCTGTTGGTGGGAGTCGGGATGTCGTGTATTGCCTGAGTCTTGGATAATTGCGGTTTCAGGACACCCCCACCCACTATATGTCCCAGATATTTGGTTTTGCAGGTTCCGATCGTGCTCTTTTTGGGATTTACATGCAGACCTGCCTTATGCAGATCGGTCACTACTGATTCCAAATGATTCAGATGGTCTTCCCAGGACTTGCTGTACACCACAATGTCATCTAAATAAGCGGCCGCATATCTGTCATGTGGCCGTAGAATGATATCCATTAGCCTTTGGAACGTGGCGGGGGCGCCGTGTAGTCCAAAGGGTAGGACCTTGTATTGATAAAGACCCCTCGGTGTGGAAAAGGCGGTTTTCTCCTTGTCCTGGGAACGCAAGGGGATCTGCCAATATCCCTTGGTTAAATCTAAAGTGCTTAGAAAGAGGGCCGCTCCGAGGCCTTCCAAGAGCTCGTCCATTCGCAGCATCGGATACGCTTCATATTGAGAAATAGTGTTTAGTTGTCTGTAGTCCATACAGAAGCGTATGGATCCGTCCGGCTTGGGAACCAGCACTATGGGGGATGACCATACGCTGTTGGACGGCTCGATGATATCCATCCGCAGCATTTCGTCTACTGCCGTATTGATAACCCTTCGTCTGGCTTCGGGGATCCGACAGGGCTTAAGCCTTATAGTTCGTCCGGCTCTGTGTTGATTCCGTGTTCCAGTATACTGGTGCGATCGGGTAACGTAGAAAAGGCATCGGCATAGGGAGATAACTTGTCCATGACGTCTGATTTCATGTTCGGAGAGAGGACGTTGCCCCAATTGATGGCTCCGAGGGTATCAGGAACGGTATTCACGGTTTCCTCTGAATCTGGTTCCTCGGGTTCTGCGAATGCACTCAGACTTGTTTCATTCCACTCCTTCAGCAAGTTGATGTGATATACCTTGTTGGTTGTGGTCCTATCAGGTTGATGCACCCGATACGTCACTGGGCTGAGTATGTCCGTGATCTCGTACGGCCCTCGCCATCTGGCCAATAACTTGTGTGCAGAGGTAGGTAGGAGTACCAGTACTCGGTTACAGGGTTTGAAGGTCCTCATCCGGCTTCCCTTATTGTAGTTCTTCTCTTGGGACGTTTGAGCCTGGTTGAGGTTGGCTTCGGCCAAGGTACGCAGAGCCGTCAGATGGGTTTTCAGCTCCTCAGTGTATTCAGTAAGAGATACTTCCTCGCTGGCTTCCCATTCTTCCTTAACCCGATCCAATATTGTCCGGGGTTGTCTTCCAAATAGAAGTTCGAAGGGGGAGAAACCAGTGGAAGATTGGGGTGTGTCCCTTAACACCATCAACACCAGAGGCAACACCCGATCCCAATTTTTTGCGTCCGGTCCGCCACCCTTCTCAGCATTTTCTTGATGGTCTGGTTATACCGTTCGACCAGCCCATCCGTCTGGGGATGGTATACTGAGGTCCTCAGTTGTTTGATCTGGAGCCGCTCGCATACTTGTCGTAAGAGGACGGACATAAAATTTGTGCCTTGGTCTGTAATTATTTCCTAAGGCAACCCTACCCGTGCAAAAAACGGGATAAGCTGATCGCACAGAATCCTGGCGAATGTCCCTTTTAATGGAAATGCCTCTGGGTATCGGGTGGCATAGTCGACGATCACTAACAGATATTTGTACCCCCTGCTAGAAGGTTCCAAAGGACCGACGTTATCCATGCCGATCCTCTGGAAAGGAACCGCTATAAGAGGCATTTTCTGTAGTGGCGCCTTTGCTGGTAGGACACCGCTGGTCAACTGGCATGTAGGGCAGTTTTTACAGAACTGTGCCACTTCTCCGTAAATGCCCGGCCAGTAGAACCGCTTCAATAGGTTTTGCTGGGTCTTGAGGGAAGCCATATGGCCGCCACAGGGATGGTTGTGAGCCAGTTGTACCACTATGGCACAATGTTTTTGTGGTAGCACCAATTGTTCCTTGGCGACCCCATCTTCGCCCTTATATCTTCGATATAGCAGACCCCGGCGTATTAGGAACCCTGGTCCCCTAGTTAAATCCGGTTCCCCTTCTTGCGTTGCCCTTTCTCGTGCAACCCGTAGAGTCGGGTCAGTTAGGGTTTCCCCCCTAATGGTGTCTTCATTCTCCTCCAAACTCCAGTTGATGGGTCTGGTTCTGTAACTAGCCTGACACCATTCCATCCGGGTTCGCCTTTTCTGTCCCGGCAAGGGGCCCCGGGAAGCAGAATCCGACCCTGGGGTGTCGGGCTCGTGCGGAGGTTTCTTCCCTTCCTCCAGGGCACTCAAGGCCTGTTCAAACCCAGGCAGGTCAGTTCCTATCACCACCGGGGCAGGCAGACACGGTAGGACGGCAGCCCTCAAGGGAGTGGTCATGTCGTTTAGTTCTACCACCACATCCTTCATCCGATAACACTTTACGTCCCCATGAATACATCTAATGGGTACTGTTATATTAGATAAGTAGGGTGTGTTACTCACGGTTGGTGAAATGGCGGTCTGCCGGCTGCCGCTGTTGAGTAGAGCGCGCGATGTCTGCCATCCACCCGAATGTCCACCACATAGGGACCCGGGATACTCCCCTCCGACCCAGGGCTCAGGTATCCGATGTCCATCGGTTCGGCTGTTCTCCTTCTGGGGCAGAACCTGGCGATATGGCCCCATTCGTTGCACTCGTAGCATTGTGGTTGCTTGTATCCTGGCGCTGCCAATGGATGTTTCTCCTCGACTCCTGTCTTTTTGTCTTCAGGTTTTCTGGAGATGTCATCGGCGTGTCTCCATCTCGTGGTTAGGGTTCTGCCGCTCCTAAACGCAAGGGGATCGGACATCGGAATCGCTATCCGGGCTGTTACCGCAGTTGGCTGCATCTTGTGGTGACCCGCCTTCTGGTATGCTGAGGCAATATCGACCGCCTCATTCAAGGTGGGCCGGTGGTGCTGTCTGACCCACCTCTGCATCTGTCCTGGCAGGGCTTCGATAAATTGCTCCAGGATTATTTTGTCGAGTATGGGTTGATTAGCTGGGGTTGGAGGAAGTAGCCATTTCTCGACCAAGTCTTTTATGCGGTAGTATAACTGGTGTGGGCTTTCCCCCACCCTGAGTCTGGTCTCTCTCAGCTGTATCCGGTAAGCCTCTTCGTCTAAGCCTAGACTATCCAGAACTGCGGCCTTAATTTCTCCTTAAGGAGTGCTGCCATTGGGGTTTACCGCCTGGTAGGCACCCTGCATCACCCCAGATAGTAGGGGGGCGACATACTGTCCCCAACTGTCCGGAGGCCATTGCGCATTCCAAGTGATCCTCTCACTGGTGAAGAAGAAGGCAGGATCTTCCCCCTCCCTATATTTCTGGAGCAGAGCTGATGGCACCAAAGGTTGGTTTCTTGCTTGGCCACCACATCCGTGAGGCGGGTGATAGTCTCCTGTTGTTTATCCTGGACTGTGGTTTGTATGGTGCCCTGTAATTGGATGGCCTGCTGGAAAGCTTGCCTATCCGCAGCTGCTTGTTGGGTTTGTAGCTGTATCAATTGTTGCAGCTGCTGCTGCCCCTCCGATAGAGTCTTGATCAGTGCCTCCATGACGTTGTCATGATCCCACCTTCGTCGTCAGTGTGAGAAATAACCTTCAGGAGACAGGCGGATGCTGAAACTATATTTATTCCAATGGGGTAAAAGGTCCTTAACAAAACAAAGAATATTGTCCTCTGGTTTCCTTCACCAGTGTTTGACCTTTTCAGAATATATTGAGGCAGTCCCCAACCTTGTCCTATCTCGTGGTGTCCGGATAGGCACACCACTCCGGTCTTCGTTCCTCGTCCTCTTCTCTTTCCTGTAAAATGAGAGAACCCTGTCAGTTTCTTTTGGCGCGCTTTTATAGGTTTCCCTAGATTCAAGCCCCCACCAATCGCCATCAGCCCTGTCCAGCTTACATCCTATTGGCCGCTGACGTATTGATCCGCCTCCCTTAAAGGCTGCCGTGCCTGCGTGATCCCATCCTCGCTTCCGGAATCCTGGGGAATGGCTGAGGCGATCACGTGACTGAAAACGTGGCCGCGTCGGATAGAGGCGGGCTCTGGGCATTTTCCAGCCGCGATCCGCAGCACGCTGAAGGGCCGGTCGCCCGCCTCCCCCTTGCCATGGAGTGCCTGCGCCCCCCTCCTCTCTTCGGGGTCGGGTTTCTCAGCAGGCGAGTGCGGCGGTGACACACCGCGTCCCCGAGCATCGGCTCGCCTCTCAGCAGGCGAGTGCGGCGCTGACACGCCACGTCCCCGAGCATCGGCTCGGGTTCCGTCATCATCGGCGCTGTTGACAGCCGAGTGAAAAGAGGTCGGCCCGCTGCCTTGGCTCTCAGGGCCCCCAATCCCAGGTGCGCCCATCACCCCCTGCGGTCGCCGAGGCGCATCCCCACACCAAGATTCATTTATTTTGATTGAATGTAAATAAGATTAACTTTGTTCACAGTCTGCCTTCAAAATGAATGGTTTAACAATAAGAATGTACAACGCATTGATATTTTGAAAATAGTTTTCACCAGGAGAAATTAATTTGCCATAAAATTAGTTTTAGAAGATTTATACCGTTTTTTAAATAGGCAAGTTTTATTACAGGGAATATTTTACACACCCAATAATAAGATTATATTGACACACGGGTTTCCAGACGTCTCTATTCTTGCATTCTACTCTTTTACATTATTTAAAGGGTGGCATGCACCACTCTATAGAAATATTGTACAACAATTTTAATTTCATGTGGTAACCTGGTGCCCAGTCGCCCCATCGGAGCTCCCACACCTACCAAGCATAAAACCCCAATCGAACAGCGGCCCCCTATCCGCAACAAACACAACCGTCCGCAGTTGGAAAGCCGCAGCCCGGAAATGGAGTATCCGAGGTACATTGGGCCCCATTACCCCCATCTGGAACAACCCCGATTTTTCACCAGGCAACCCCCCGCTGGGCTTCGAACCGTGGAAAGAGGGGGGACTATCAAAAACCAGGAACTTCTTGGAAGAGGGAAGCCCCATATCGTTCGAGAGATGCAAGGTGAAGTTCGGAGTGGATGAGCGGGAAAGATTCCACTAAGCCCAAGTCGGCCCTGGCTATACCACAGAGAGGTTAAGCGGAGAAGCACCAGGGAGCTGACAGCCCTGGTACTCTCTTTAACATCTCCAACTGCGAGAGGCCGTACCGAGGCTCTCTACCGACTCCTGGACAGGTCAGACCCCTCAAAAAAGGAAAGATACATGCTCGAATGGGAGAAAGACCTGGGCCGAGAGATAGATGTCGAGGAGTGGGAGAAAATCTGGACGAGACTACATAAGAGCACTCGGTGTATCACGAACAGGGAAGGGGGCTACAAACTGTGCTACAGATATTATGTCACCCCAGTTCAACTAAACAAGGCCAAACCAGACCTACACGCGTCCTGCTGGCACGGATGCCCATCCCTCGGCTCCCTGTTCCACATGGTCTGGGCCTGTTCGAAAGCAGAGGCATACTGGAAAGAGGTATCAAACCATATTAAGGAAATCACCGGACTATCCATCCCCTGGGACCCTGGAATAATCCTCCTGGGCGAAACAGGGGGAGGGGCGTTCCCGATCTCGGGCCCTATACCTCGCCTGTGCACGCACCTCCTCCTTGCAGCAAAAGTTCCGATGGCCCGGCTATGGAAAAACGCAGACGGCCCTTCAGTAGCACTATGGTGGTCCAAATGTTGGGACATAGCCGTCGCCAAAAAGGTTACGGCAATCCGGACAGGCTTCCTGAACAAAGCCCTAAACATCTGGGCCCCATTCATGGACTACGCAGCAAAGTATCCAGCCCTTACTAGAAGGCCTCCGCTAGCCAGATGGCTCCAAGGTAGCGTGCTTTATTAAGCCTAGAACGCAGGAGGGGAGAACCCAGGACATGCAGGCGTCAATCCCTAATTTTGTGAAAAGGTTGGGCATGGACAAATACAAACAAGGCCCCAGCCACAGAAACAAGCTTATCCTTTGGCGTAAATTGTACTGTTGTATTGGTACTACCAATGAACATTGCACCGTTGTCGATGTTGTGTATACACCTTCGTTATATATTGTTGTTGTGTACAATGCATGATTGTAAAACCTAATAAAATGTTGTTATGAAAAAACTAAAAATAACCACTGAAAAAGAAGACGAAGGGGAATTTTGGGTATGGTATGTTGAAACACACGTTGGTCTCTACTGTACTGGCTTAAACAGAGCACTGGAAACATTTGAAATTACCTATTTTTGTTTAAATAAATGTGTGTTATACACTTTTTGCATGCTGAAGTCAATCGTAACCAAGTTACATTGGTAAGATATGTCATAATAGTGGCAATTCCATTGTGTCAAAAGGATTATTTGGTAAAGGGTGAGAAAACACAGTGGTATGTCCTTCTTTTAGTATACATACTGATCCTCTTAAAAGCATCACCTATTACAGCTTCCCCCTACTGGAAATCTACCTGCCCGTAATCCCAAACCCTCCCCTCCATCCAGTTGCTCCCTGTGGTAACACAGACCCCTCATCCCTGCCCCATCATCTCAAAGAGCAAAGGTGCCCTTTGCCATACTAACCATTACAAGCAATTACAGCGGAGAATAAGTAAGCAAACCCTCTCCTGGTCAGATGGCCAGCATTCTCTTCAAACATTCAGTAATGAGCAATATCAGGAATATCTTTTTTTAAAGTAATTTTTATAGGCTGCACAACCTGGCTTCCAACTCTTAATTCAAGAACCAAAATGTGGTCCTTTACCTACTGTGGTTCATGGAGGATCCCACCAGGTTCTGTTCTTAAAGGACAAATCAGTGACCCTCTGGGCATGCTGCTGTAACATGTCAGTCACCATTGCACCCCTCTTCACCAGCACACTACACTCTCTGACTGAACACCCACCACGGCTGAATAGAGACACATGTATACATGTGCTTATGCATTTATAACAAAATTCCTGTTGAATCAATGTATACAAACAAAACAAAAAGTACAATTATGAGCATTAATTCCAGGATCATAAAAGTGGGAAATAAAAAAAAGTAATTTCAAATGACAGTGCTAAACATCAGGGGACCACTAAGCAACATATGGACAACATGATCACAGGTGGTCTGATGGACTGAACACCCGATAAACACTTAAGGGAAATAAGGCAATACAGACAGCTCCCAAAACGCCTATCAGCCCCAAACTTATTGTTAATGGTGACGGATAATAAGAGTTGTAGACTAAAATACCTAAGAAGCCACAGATGAGTAAAACTGATGTGAACAGTGGTGAATGGCTGACTATACATGGAAGGATACAGTAGGGGACCACCGGAATCAAGACATGCACCCTTTCTCTCTTCCCACAAAAAAGCCATACGGTTAAGAGAAAGAACACCACATCTACCGCCTGCGATACGCACTGTCTGGCTGCTACAGTTGCAGAGCAAGTGTTGGCTTACCTCAGAATGACAGCGGTTAATGAGAACATGGTTGTTTGCACTTCCAAAGTTAGCAGAACTAACGTATGTCACAATACCGCTTACCAACACATTTAACATTGTGCAGTTCACACAACTGGAAGGCATGAGAATTCCACAGCATAGGCAGAACAGCAAAGTATATCTACAAAATGGCCAAACTTTGTATTAGTGTTCTATACAATTGTGCTCTATATTGTACTGTACCCTAAGTACGAATACCCTTAGACGCTCTATAATGGGAGGATAGCTTGGTGGGCAGGCTGTCTTCAACTGATACAGTCTCAGTGAAGATATGCAAATAGATAACAGATTTGTATCATACCACTGCTTGCACCTTACTGTATAGCATTCCAAGGACTATGGTTACCTCGTCCCAGCACTGCCTGAACGGAGAAGCAGGAACATCACTTTTCTTGGAAAAAGGTTAAATATGAGTGATAGAATTGAGTGTGACAACACTGTGAAGTTCTCTAATCAACAAAATAAACGTGGATTTTTAAAAATGTTGACCAAACTATCAAAATGGCTGTAAAATTTAGAGTAACAAATAAAAGTAGTGAAACTCCGTTCCCAACAGTCCCCATTCACTTTGACCTCTGGCTATGGGAGTGACACACTTGCTACAGATATCAGTGATTAGCCTGCAGTCCAAGGTATCACCATCTTATCTCTGTATCCTTCGGATGCCAGTAAATTGAGTGAGCAAGAATAACACCAAGTATTACAGCACTTTAGTGCCTGAGCAGTACAGTACTATATAAAATGTAGTGTTATTATTGAAATGTAAATCCAACATGTGTTTAGTTATTACTCCACATTCCATAACCCCCTTGTTCACTTCAGTCAAGACACTTGGAAATGATCAAATCAATTATTTTTCAATATTTAGCCACTGTATTGTTTTTAACGGAAATGAACACATGAAGATAAAATGTTCAGCAGTGGATTATCACAACGATTATCCAAAACAACCACTTTATCAGCGCTGTCATATTCCCACTTTCCATTGGTAATTAACTTCAGACAGGAAATGTAACAGAAACACATTTAACACAACCAGAAAAACAAACTCAGTATCAGTGTTTTTATTTTATGTTGGCTTGATTTTGATAGATCCGATTTCATCACGCATCTATAAACTTGCATTTACCCCTCACAAACAAGATCTAAAAAACGGAACTATTTTCATCCAATCACACGAGCAATTACCAGCCAATTTCAAAATATTCAAAACATGGCGCGTTCATGTTGTCTGTGCCGGAGGTAGCAGATAATTATACAACACATAATTGCGTCTAATTCTGATTTCAGTTAAAAGGGCTGCATCCTGCTAAGCAACGCTTGTGTATTTATGCCTCCCTGAATGGCTCCAATCATAACTTTTCTCTACAAATTATGATTGCTGTCAGGAGCAGTGTTACACATGCCAGGACATCTATGAAACTGTTCCGCATTAGACGACAAGTTAACGGAACATAGTCGACCAACAAAATATTCCACAAAAATGTTAAGGGCTCTGTATCTTGCAGCTCTCCAGATGTTCCGGACTATGAATCCTCATCCCGCCCCATTGTCTACGTTGGCTAAGTCCGATGGCGGTTGTAGTCCAAAACATCTGGAGAGCCAAAGGTTGCAGACCTGTACTGCACCTTATGGTAATAAGATTCATGACCTTGCAAGATCAGCCATCACAACCAAAACACTTTTTATTAAACATGTTAAAAAGTTTTGACCAAGATGAGGAGGATTTAGTCTGTGGGTTAGTATGCATGTTGTTAAATATCATGGACTTTTTTAGAAGTCTATGTGATGAAGTACCCTAAATGTATTGTCTGTTTTCTCTCTTCCTACAGCAAGTTCTCAGCCACAAGTGCTGCAGCATGGCCAAGTGTGGAGCCTGGATTGGGGTTCAGAGGGAAGACGCATGAACCGAAAGAACATTGGTGCACTAGAGGTATGCAGGGATTCATGGCAAAGGAAGTGTTTTCTAGCAATGAGCTTGATTTGTCAAAGACTGCTGCACTTTAACCTCCTGGGCTGCAGCCAATGTTCATCCTATTAGATTGTAGAAACTTGTGGATGGGTGTGCGCCTAACTTCGCAGACACCTGGGGAAGCAAATTATCAAAATCTACAAGGATGGTGTCTCGTGAGAAACATTTTTCATTATAAAACAAGATATTTTGGAAAATAATGTATCAGCTGGGGCTATGAGGGTAACAATTAATCCGTTCAGGCAGATGTGTAAATACAATCAATTTATTAACAATAAAAGTTATTTTAAAAAAGACGCATTGACAAGTATTACATTCTAAGAATACAGAAAATAAATCCACAAAAAAAACATTTCATAAGACCTCAATGATCAATTGTGCAAAAGTTGCATAAGCTATCCTTCATTACTTTAAAAAAACGAACCAAAACATGGTTGTTTGGCAAGTATGAATAGCACGATCTCTGTACCCACTTCTTATTATACCTGCCTTCCCACTTTTATGCTGTACTAACGCTGTGATAGGACTGGGTTTGGGCTTTGTCAAAAAGTTAAAAAATAAAATTAAAAAAGTGAGGTGTTTGTGCAAAATCAGGCAAAAAATGTGCAAATTCGCATATTTCTGCAAAAGTTATTTCTGTTATAAGAAACAACTCATACGTATAAAGCATCAAAAAAGATTGCCCCATACATATACATTATTGCCAAATTCACCATATGAAGAAATTAAACAAAACACAATCCTATATCTAAAAGTGCAAATTCATCACTCTGAACAGTCGTCATATTAGGCGTAGGTGATGGGCCGGGTCCACAAGCAGAATATTGCGGACAGATGCACAGAACGTTCTGGCAAGAAAACAATTCCTTTATAAAACGGCAAGAGCTGAGAAGAGAGAACCTCATATGAAGAGTTTCAAACATTGAGGAGAGAATATAGGATGATGAGATGAGAAAAGGAAGGCTTAGTACCCCAAACTGTATGAAGAACTATAATATTGTTTGGTGAGAGCTCCGGTCTGTAGTTTTGTGCAGCTTGCTTTTGTGAGAACAAGAAGTAGTCTTTTGAAGATGTGGTAGCCCACCCTTCAGCAGAATTCCCTCTTGGCTTTCAGTTCAGTTTGTTCACCAACGTGAAATGCAGTGGCCACACATTTAGTTATTTTCAGCCTCTGAAGAGAAACATGATGAAAATCTGGACTACTCCAGCTGCAATAATGTAATTCAAAGGTTAAATGCCAGTGCTAAGGGAAACACTAACACAAGATGTCTAGCCCTCACACTTAAACATCAAATGCACAAAGAAAATATATGACAATTCAATTAACATCAACAATGATATTCACAGTTTCTTGATAACCTTACAGTAACCTGGGTGAACTCCCTTCCCCAGGACTCAAGGTAAATTCAACTCCAATGTTCAACAAAAAGAAACAAGGAAATCCAAGTAGGTTGTACAGTCTCAATTCAGTTTGTGATGTTTCAATGTCAAGCTAATGTTTTCTTAACCAAAGTTCCAACAGCAAAAAAGCTTTTCTTCTTGGTGAAAAAGGTCTTTCCACTTCCTTTTAAAATAGTATCAATGTTATTCCCAGTAACAGTGCTTTGCCACCCCTTCCAGTTGTCCAAGAAGACTTGCCACAGTTTAAAAGAAATACAACATCTGCACATGTTAGTAAACCACAGCTCTCGGTTAACACTTAGTATGGCTCTCTTGATAAGATTACGAATCACAGTAGGCATCTTTGTTAGGATGACGTCGGAGCACTTCTACTTCCACTTAAACAACTTGAACTTCTACAAACGTTTACCATGAGGGCATTCTCCTTTGTCTCATAGTATTCAACTTCATGTGTGCTACTGAAGTCTCACATCTACTGACAAACAAATAGACATATTCAGTACTTTGTGACACCACTACAACTTCAGTACTTTGTAATACCACTACAGCTTCAGTACTGTGTAAGTTCAAACAAATTTTGGTTCTGACAAGAAGTACTGTCAGGCATTTCAACACCTTCAAATAGGCAAGGCACTCTTCCTATGAATATCCCTTTCCAAAGGGGCAGTATCCATGACTCTCTTGTCTGTCTGCAACCAACAACAACCTAGAATTGTTCCCTCTTCCATCTAGAGTCTTTGGCAATGTAGTTGGTATCAACTTCAAATAATATTTATAAGTCGCATGTTTCCCTTCGCCAACCTTGCCTTTATCCCTTTGCCAGCTGTTAGCCAGACAAATTACCCAGACACTTTGGTGCCACTCTCTTGACTTCAGGTAATGCTTGCACCAAGGCATACATTAGTTTTCAAAAACTGATTAGCAGAGTTTGCTAATTAAAATGTTCGTGATTAGCAAACACACCCATTTGATTACCAATGTTATACCAATATTTTTAATTTCACCAGAAGTTATTGTACCCAAGGCATAACATGAGCATTAAATACAGCATTTTTGGGTACCGGTGAAGTAGAAAATTAGTGAGAAGAGTCAGGCCTTGCCAATTCTTTGAAATTCCACTAGATCTGCAGGTCGAGTAACTTAGTTTACCTACACGGCCCTAAGAGTTGATGGTGTAGCAGACATAGGACTGGGAAAACTATGCGGAATATTGTAGTTTGCTCCCATCTCACTTCCAGGGTAGCTGGTATAAAGCAACAGGTGATGAGATAGAATGTCAAGGTGTATGGGATCAGCTCATGGGTTGAGTACCAGTTGCACAGATGTATTCAACCAGAAAGTCAAAGACCCAGGTTTGCCATCAAGAGAATTTGACTGTGTGATCATGTACAATTTCACAGGTGGTCACTCGTCAATTTGATGCATCTTCCCCAACAAAATGAAATATAGTTTACACTATTAGGTTTAGATAGACTAACCTGAACTTTACTGTAAAGTATTGCGACAATGCAGTGTTTTACAGTAGCAATATTTGTAATTATGTATTGTGTAACAACTTACATTTTTGGAAACGGAATTGCATGAGAGTCTTTAAAAAAAAAAAAAGTTGACACATACCAGTCTTTGCCAGACAGGATATAGTTGGTTTAATAAAAGTATAATCCAAATTACCTCTGGTTTTCAATTATTTGAAGAAGAAAAAAAAGAAATTCTTGCCTAGCACTCCAGCCCAGGCCATTGGCACTTAAGAGTGGGTGAGAGGATAACTGTTGCACTAGGCCGTTTGAACTTGCAGTGAACAGAGAAAAGAGGGAGGAGAGAGAACTGAGAGCAAGAGAAGAATGCAGGGTGAGCTGTGCTTTCATTGAACCAGGTAACTTAAATAGCTATTTTTGCTACACACGTGTCCATTTAATGAGCAAACTTCCAGAATTGCATAGCAAATTGCTATGCGCCACTGCTTATGTTTTGCCTTGTTGCACACCTGTATCTTGGGCAATACTGAAGTTCTGTAGGGCTCACAGTATTGTTTAGACTGTTCTCTGGCTTTGGGAAAGGCTGATTTCAGTCTCAATAGGGGAATATGCTTGGCTTGGGCCATGCTTCCTCTCTCCAACTTCAAATGCAATGTTTAACACTTGACGTCTCTTTCATAAGCAATTGTCTGTGTGAATAATGATTCAAAGTTCACTTTGCCGTTGAGACACATAATTAAGCACACGCAACAACTTCTTTAAAGGTTTTACAAGATTCAAAGGTTTAATTTAATAATTGCTTTCCGCAGGGTTTGCTCTTCACACAAGTGAAATAGAGATAACCGATCACACGCGAGTGATACATTTCAAGTGTCCCATTGTTATAGACTGAATGTACAACTTTGCCTTGCTTCTACTCTTACACAAGGGCTTATTAAACTGGATACTGTTGCCCGCAGTGCTCACGCAAGGAATCAGAATAACCAGGTTACTCACCGCAGTGACCACCTTACTCCTAGTCCATATTCCCCTTTCTTCCATACTTATGGGACATTCCTCCGTCCTGTGGGACGGGACCGGAGCGCTTTGCAAAAGCATCCAAAACATTTTCCAGAATGTTTAGTCCTTCCTCTCTTTCTACGTGGGGCCCGGCACGCAGCCATAACCCCGCCCATCTCGGTTCCGCTCCGCGCATCGCCCATCAGTCCTTTTCTATTGCCAGGTCATAGACCTTTTAGCAATAACAGAGGAACCTTATTAGAGGGGACGGCGAGCGTATGGAGGAAAGGGGACTATGGACTAGGAGTAAGGTGGTCGCTACGGTGAGTAACCTGGTTATACTCCTACGTCCCGTCCCCTTTCCTCCATACTTATGGGAGATTCCCAAGCACTCCTTACAGGAACTATGGGTGGATGGAAAAACCCCTTACTGAAAAAAGTTCTTCAGCACAGCCTGACCAAACTGAGCATCGGATCTTGAGCTTAGGTCTAGACAATAATGCTTACAAAAAGCCGATGGGGAGGCCCAAGTAGCGGCCTTTGCGATGGTCTCCCAGGGGACATATTTCTGAAAGGCAACTGCGGCTGCCTTGCCCCGCACCAGGTGTGCATGAATACCCTTAAGAGGCTTCAGCCTTTGAACAGTGTAAGACTCCGTAATACAGGCAGAGATCCACTGGGAGATGGTCGCCTTAGAGGCCTGCTTAACTTGTGGATTACCAAAGGTCACGAACAGTTGAGAAGAGCTCCTAAATTCGGATGTTCTGTCCAGAAAGAATTTAAGTGCCCTTCTAACATCCAGACAGTGTAGAACCCTTTCCGCCTCTGAAGCAAGGTTCGGGAAAAAGACCGGCAGGGAGATAGACTGGTTTAGATGGAACTCTGAAACCACCTACGGCAAGAAAGCAGGATTTGTCCGTAGGACCACCTTATCCTTGTGAAAAGCCAAGAAGGGATGCTCCACTGACAAAGCCTGGAGCTCACTCACGCGCCTTGCCGAAGTGACGGCAACCAAAAAGGACACCTTCCATGATGGGTGCTTGAGGTCCACTGTGGCCATTGGTTCGAGGTGTATGGCACAACGCCGTCAGGACCACATTCAGATCCAACACCGGGTGCGGACTACGAATCGGATGATAAAGGTGTGTCAAGCCTGCAAAATGTCTCTTAACCACTGGATTAGACAGAGAGTAAGAACATTGGTCCGTAGATAGGTTGGCGGAAACCGCCGAAAGATAAGTTCTACATGACAGAACGTAAACACCCGACTCTGCTAAGTGGGATACAAAGGACATTACCGTGTCAAGTGTAGGCCGCCTTGGGTCCAACTGCTTGTTTAAACACCAATGACAGAACCTGAGCCATTTGCTTTTGTACTGGGACCTAGTCGAGGGCTTCCTGGCTGCCTGGATAATGCGCATGTTATCCGCAGACAGGCTAAAATGTTCTAAAGACCTGAACTCAGGCACCATGCCGCCAAGCTGAGTGATTGAGGGTCGGGTTGCCACAGTTGTTGTTCCCCCTGGTGAAGAAGATCGGGGGTAACCAGTAAACTGATCGGCGGATACACCGACAGGTGTTGAAGTTCTGAAAACCAAAACCTGGCCGGCCACCACGGGGCTATGAGTAGAAGAGACCAGTTCACTGAGTTCTTCAATTTGCAAATCGTCCGATGAACTAGAGGCAGAGGCGGAAAGGCATAAACTCTCATATTGTGCCATGGAATCTCGAGAGCATCCCCCACAGAGGAGGCTCCCAGTCCGTTTCTGGAGGCATACCGAGGAAGCTTCCTGTTTGCCGCCGTAGCAAAGAGGTCCACTTCCAGAGTGCCCCACCGCAGGAAAATCCATGAGAGGACCTCTGCCTTCAGTTCCCACTCGTAGCTGACTATCGTTCGCCGACTGAGGGCATCTGCCGTGACATTCAGCTGGCCCGGAATGTGTACTGCAAGTAGGCAGATACCATGCTGAACCGCACATTCCCAAATCTGGATGGACAGCTCCACGAGCGGGGGTGACTTGGTGCCCCCTTGCTTGTTGATGTAATACATCGACACCGCATTGTCCGTGCGAATACGGACCACCTTGTTGGCAATGATCGGTCTGAACGCCTTGAGCGCTAGAAAGATTGCCAGGAGCTCCAGATGATTTATGTGGAGGAGCTTGTCCCGAGGCGACCAAAGATCCGAGACCTGAAGAAGATCCAACATCGCACCCCACCCCAGAAGGGAGGAGTCCGTTGTGACCGTTACCGTCGGAGCTGGGTTCTGAAACCCCGCCCCCACTGACAGGTTGCTGAGAGACGACCACCAGTCCAGATCCGCTCTCATGAAGTCCGGATCCACAGCCTGAAGCCAAGAACTCCGAAGAGCCATCTGAGTCCGCCTCATCTTGAGGCGAGCAAGAGGAAGAGCCAAAACGCACGAGGCCATGAGGTCCAACAGCCTCTGAAACCACCAGGCCGACATGCTCTCCGACTGCGCAAACATCTGACACTTGGCCAACAGATCCGCCATTCTGTCCCCGAGCAGGGTCACTCTGCAGTCCATCGTGTTCCATCGAAAACCCAGGAAAATCAAGTCCTGAGAGACCATCATGGAAGATTTCCGCCAGTTCACCGACAGCCCGAGGTGGAACAGGAGCTGGAGGAGGGACTGAAAATTGCAGGCAGCTTTCGAAGGGCAAGGGCTGCGTAAGAGCCAGTCGTCCAAATACGGATACACATGGATACCCTGCAGACGAAGATAGGCCACGATCACCAACATCATCTTTGTAAAGACACGTGGTGCCGAACTGAGGCCAAAAGGAAGCACTTGAAACTGAAATGCTCCTCTCCCACAGAGAAACTGAAATATCTCCTGTGTGTACTCCAGATCAGGATATTCAGGTAGGCATCCTGAAGGTCTACCACGTTGAGCCAATCGCCCATCTGCATAGAGGACTGTATCTGGCCGGGCGTGATCATCTTGAATTTCTCTTGGGGTAGGGAAAGATTGAACTGGGAAAGAGTAGGATGGTGCCTAGGCCAGCCTGGTTGGGTTTGGGCACCGTAGACATCCTGGAGTAGAAGCCCTCCCTTGCTCCCCAAGAGGAACGGGTTCCACAGCTCTGAGGTCCTGCAGTTTCTGCAGCTCGGCCTTTAGGGAGGACGATCCTGACTGCATGAACTCCTCAAACTCCAACAGACCATTCCACATCTTCATATTCGCCCCCGCTAACACCAGTTCCGCATTCGCCTGCCGAAGCTGCAGGGCCGAGTTAGCGATAATCTTCCTCCTAAGGGAGTCCAGGAGTTTGTCCTCTTTCCCCAGAACCTGAGTCGCCGTCGTAGAAGAGGACGATGCTGGCCTGGACTGTAAAGTGGCCGCAGCCACCACTGTGGAGGAGGGGGGCGGACAACATGACAGGGCCACCTCTTCCGAAGAATGCAGCCTGTATCGCGCGTCAATTTTCTTATTGATGGAAAGTCCAGAGTGTGGCTTTTCCCAGACCCTGCGGACCTCAGCCAAAACGTCCTTCTGCAAGAACAGGCTGGTACACTCCGAAGGAGACAGGGTGAACGCCCCCGAAAGCACACTCTCCTGCGGGACATGTGCCTCAGGCACCGGAACATCCAAAAGGCACTTCATATCCAGTACCCGGTCATGAAAAGCTCTAATAGAGCGGGGCTGGTCTTCGCTGTCCTGATCGCCCTGCGCGTCATCTGACAAGTCAGGATCTTGGTGAACCGTGTCAAGCACTGCCTTGTCCACAGGGGACAATGGAGTCAAAGGCGGAAGGGTTGGGGGAGGCACTGCAGGCAGGGGCGGCACACGCGGGTGGAGCCGGAGGCGCAGGCGGGCATATCGCCCTAAAAAGACCCTTGAAATACTCCCTCATGTAATCGGTACGCAAGAGCGTCTGAAATTTGCCGAAAAAGGCGTCCTCCGGAGACGGTTTTGGAGCTACCGGAGGAGGCCTCTCATGAGGTGGATAATTCCAGGGACGCAGAGGAGAGGGTTGTCAAACAGGCCCATCTCCCGATGTATCCACATAAATCAAGGGTGCCGAACCCACAGGCAACGAGTTGTAGTGCGGAAGGGGCATCCGAGCGTTCCAGTCATAAACCGGGCGAAACAGATGCGCACAAGGTATTTTATGTTCACCCACAGAACCAACTCCTACACCTGAGGCCGATGGCGTAGTTGTAGGAGTAGCACCCAAAATGGCCGCCGTGGTCGTGGCGGGAACAGCTGCCATTTTGTCATCACCCGAGGGGAACTGCGGCACGTGAGGAAGTGAGGCAGGGGTCCCCATTGATTGATCAGGGGTCTTAATTTTAGCCTTAACATAAAGAACCTCGGCTGAGCCGGTACTATGAGGCCTGGAATGTTTCTGCGACATACCAATAGCCAAACCAGCCTTCACAGGAAGGACCTCTGCACTGCTGGTAAAGGAAGAACTTTCACTCGTTGCACCCTCAACAGTTCTGGCGTCGCCACAAGAGCGGGCACGGTGAGAAACAACTTTCACCGATAAGGCCTTGCCAGGCCTCTCAGAAATGTTGGTCACTTTAGCCTCTGCATGAGGGACCTCAGACCCAGGTCCGGTAACAGCCTTACTATCGCGGGCCTCGAACATCCATTCAGTAACACCAAGCCCAGCCAAGGCCTCGGGACGCACCCCGGTACTTTTGAGGGAAGCCAATAACGAGGCCTCAGAGCGAGCTGCGGTACCCCACGACTCAGTAGAACTGGTTCTACAAGCAGCCCACACAGGAGGGGCCTCGGATCGTGCTCCGGTATCCACAGACCCTTACGGAGACCATTGGAGAAAACTCTGGTACAATTATTAGGCCCAGAAGGCACCTCGGGCAATCCCCGGTGACAGAGCGTTCAATGCTCCTCCCGGCTCGGGAGGAGCCCGGAAAGGTATCTCCCGGCCGGGGTGCTCAAAAAAAGTAAAGAACTTACCGGGCGTTTCTTCTTTTCGTCGATAAACGCCTGAAAATGCTAAGGAGGAGTATGTCGAAACACCTCCTCCCACCGCTCCAACCGACATTGAAGTGCCCAGACCGAAAGGGAGTCGCAATAAAAAGTCCCAACGGTGATCCGGACCCAAACACACTCGACAAAGAGGATGGGGATCCGCCCTCGCGAAGCGTCGGTAACACGATGAACAATCTGGAAAGTCTACTTTGAACGACATAGACAGACTAGTACACGATCGCTAGCGAGAGCTAGAGAGGAGGAAACAAGGGAAGAAGATCTTCCGAGGATGCAAGCGCGTCCAGTCCCGAACGAGCGGAGAAAACGACTGATGGGCGATGCGTGGGGCAGAGCCGAAATGGGTGGGGTTACGGCCACGTGCCGGGCCCGTGTAGAAAGAGAGGAAGGACTCAAAAATGTGGACTTTTTTTTTGATGCTTTTGCTTAGCGCTCCGGTTCCGTCCCACAGGACGGAGGAATGTCCCATAAGTATGGAGGAAAGGGGACGGGACATAGGAGTATGCCAGGTTTAACTCACCAGCTTCTGTTTTCCTTTCTCCACATGTTGCACAACTTCTACGACTTCTGGCTTCACTTGGGACCCCCACCCTTCCTCGATGAAGGTGTCTCCTGTCCAGCCACTCAATTAAGGAGCCCCTCTCACTCCTGAGACCCACAGCTTCACGACAGCTGCTCATCATGGTCTTTGACACACTTCTTGCTGCGCAATCTCTGCAATTAGGCTCACATGGTGAAAGGCAGCCTTCCTGCACACCGTCCGCCGCACAGCCCCTGCACACCAGAGTTTGGGGGAGCAGGACCCTCACAGGATAAGTAAGTGAAATCTGCTGCATCAGGATCCTGCCGTCCCTTTGGTTCTCCCACTTATACCTGGATTGCCAACAACATGCCTTCTTCCTTCTGCTTCCTCCAGCTCCTAACCGCCTGCACCTGAGGGGGGGGTTTATGCCTCTCAGGTTCCCTCACGTGTGGGCTATTAGGCCCAATTGCCTGACTACTACTGCAGCACAACTCTTCATGTCCTCATCCCAGTACCTATGGGATCATGGAACTTGTAGTCCCCAATAACTGTTACGCTCACATGGTCTCTGCGGAGACTTTGGGGCACGGTTGCAGCCCTCCCAGGGGTGAGGTCGCTCGGGTCCGACTTCGCCCTTTGCGCTTATGTGGTGACTGGTGGTAATAGGTGATGCTGCTCTGGACTGCTCCTGTGTGGAGAATGGGGGGTGTGAGTATGCCAGCTTGTACGCCTGATCCCCTTCCAGACCCCTTTTCCCAAACTGTGGTACCCGTGGGATGCGCTGTCCCTTGAAAGCTCACAGGTTGATTAGTTTTGGCGAGCACTCCGTCCTGCTGTTTCTGGCACGGGCGCTTCTATGATCTGGACTGAGTTCCTTCACTGGTCCCTTGCACGTGGTAGTCCAGTCCTGCTGCGACTAAGCCACTATACTTCAGTTAAGTGTTCCTGTTTGCCTTTGTCTCTCCTCATCTGTTTTTGTTTTATTGTGAAGTCTGTTGTCTTGTATTGCTGTCAGTTCCACTTTTGATGTTTGCTCTTTTGCTTTCTTCCCTTGCAGGTCATGTTGCCAACCTGGCAGAAGCTGTGGAGCTCGAGGCAACAGCCGGAGGGAATGAGGAACGAAGCTGCAGCGGTACAGTAGCTGGTAAGTTGTTAATAGGGGCGGGCGGGGTTCAAATGTGGCGCGGCATGGCCCTAGGACGGATGTTCTAACCTTGTCTTTCTTCTTCTTCACAGGGTCCGAGTTCGTGGATGCGGAGTGCGGTGCTGCGGCGTCAGGATCAAGATCACTGGATGTCAGGAGATGAGTCTGCAGATGAAGTGATGAAGCATTGTTTTCCTGGAGGTGAGTATGCAAGAGAACATCTGGTTTCAAAGGTAAGTAAACTGGTCCAAGCGGCGGTGAGCGTCACGTTGCATGCAAGTGCACAGTAACGCAAAGCACCGGCCTTAAGGATGGAGCAGCTTATATAGCTGAGCTTCTGAAGCCACGCCCACCAGGTTCAGCCTGCCTGCCACACCCGATGAGTCAGCACATGAAGACCAGGCCTAGGGTGCCACACCCGATGAGCCAGCACATGAGGATGTTCTCTGGAATAAAGGCTTTCAGCTCCTGGAAAGTTCTTGTAAAATAAAAGCACTCCTGCACTGAAATAAAGTAAAAGCACTCCTGCACTGAAATAAAGTGTTCCTGCTCACATCTCTATATGAGCCTGGCGCCAAAGGCGCCAGGACTGAGTCCAGCCAGGGCCCCTGTGTTTATAGGTCCTAGAGACATAAGTGAGTCAAGTGACCCATTGCCCCCATCACTAGATGGTGTTGTTTTTGTGTTCTGAGGCATGTAGGCATGACAGCACTCCCCCTCAAGGGCCCTCTAATGGGTGGTTTCCCCCCTGGCCCCGATTTAGTGGGGTTATTGCAGTGGAACTGCCTGATTAATCGTGGAGCGTGGACACGCTCACTGGGTTCCCAGGTCCGATCTTGGGGTCCATAACCTTTCCAGTCTATAAGGTAGTATAATTTGGACCGGACCATCTTAGAGTCTAGGATTCTTTTAACTTTGTATTCTGGTTCTCCTTCAACTATTTCGGGATCCGGTGGAGTATCGATGTGCGTGCCAGGTCTCAATGGTTTTAGGAGGGAGACATGAAACACTGGGTGGATCCGCATGTGGGCTGGTAATTCTAATTTCATGGCCACAGGGTTGATCACAGCCTTTATAGCATAGGGTCCCAGATATCTGCGACGGAACGTCCGTAGTGCTTTCAGGGGGATGTTTTTGGATGCTAACGAAACCTTGACTCCGACTTGGTAGTTGGGAGCTTCCCTTCGGTGTCGATCCACAAACTGCTTCTGTTTCTCTTTGGCTCTGGCAAGATGCTCTACTGCTTCCTTAAAAACCTGGGTGATGGTTTTGTGTAAGGTTGTTACAGCGGGCATTTCTAATGATTCAAGTGGGTCGAAAATGGATGTCCGTGGATGTCGACCGTACACTATGTAGAATGGGCTTTGTTCCGTACTGGTGTGAATGGAGTTGTTATATGCGTATTCTGCTAACCAAAGTATGTCCTTCCAGGTATCCTCGGTTTGTTGCAGCATACACCTTATGTATTGCTCGAAGGTCTGGTTAGTCTGTTCGGTCTGGCCGTGGGTTTGGGGGTGATGGCTTGTAGATAACCAGAGGTCGATTTTGTCAATTTTACAACACCTTTTCCAGAATGCAGAGACAAACTGAGTTCCTCGGTCTGATATCAATATTGATGGGAACCCGTGTAGCCAGCCAATCTGTTCCAAAAACGCGGTAGCCAGAGTAGAAGCAGTTGGGAGACCTTTCAGGGGAATAAAGTGGGCCATTTTGGAAAACAGATTTACAATGACTAAGATTTTATTGTATACGTTACAGGAGGGAAGGTCTGTAATAAAATCCATTGATAGCGTATGCCAAGGTGCTGGGGGTACTTCTAAAGGACGTAGCAGACCTGTTTTTGGGACTTGTGTTGTGCACAGGTGCTACAGGTTGCGATGAACTGGACAATGTCCTTTCACCAAGTTGGCCACCAGTAATTTTTTTTTAATTTTAGCTTGGGTTTTGGCTATTCCCGGATGCCCTTCTACTAATGAAACATAATAGTTTGCGATGATTTGATACTGCAATTTCTTATCAGTGAGGTACAATCATCCTTGGTAATATGGTAGGTTGTCCACGATCGTATACCGGTCTCCCTTCCCTAGCCATTCCTGTTGCGCTGGTGGACTCATCAAGCGTTGCAGGTCAGATTTTAAGTTGTCTAGAATGGTGGTTGCGGCAATCATGCCTTGGATTCGTTGGTGTCTGGTGTAGTGAATGCCTCTTCTCCCTCACTCATGCGAGACAGCGCGACTGCTTTTCCATTGCATACTCCGGGTCGATAGGGGATGACGAAGTCGTACTCCGCAAAGAAGAGAGCCGAGCGGAGTTGGCATGATGATTGCGCTTTAGCGGTCTTCAGATATTGTAGATTGCGATGATCCGTGACGACGGTGACTGTATGTCTAGCTCCAAGAAGATAATGTCTCCAGGCTTTGAACGCTGCCTTAATTGCTAGCAATTCTTTATCAGTGATTTCATAAATCAATTCAGGGGCTGAAAACTTGCGAGACCAGAATGCCACGGGATGACCTGTTTCGGGGTCTCGTTCTGACATGACTGGTCCCATTGCTATGTTGGAAGCATCAATTTTGAACACGTATGGTAGTTCTGGTCGAGGATGCTGTAGAATTGGTGCTGTGGTAAATATTTGTTTTAGCTCCTCAAAGGCTTTCTCTGCCTCTGCGGACCAATTAAATTGTTTATTTTTCCGTAGTAAAGAGGTGATTGGGTGGATGATCTGGGAGAACCCGGGAATGAACCGGCGATAAAAGTTGGCGAACCTGAGTACACTCTGTACTCCCTTTATGGATGTCGGTGAGGGCCAGTTAAGGATAGCGTCTACCTTGCGCGTGTCCATGCGTACGCCCCGTGGGGTGAGAACAAAGCCGAGGAATTCTACCTCTGTCACATGAAAGAAGCATTTCTCCAATTTGGCATATAACGGGTTTTTAGTTTAGTTTAGTTTAGTTTACTTTGTTTATTTATAAAGCGCGTCCGAACCCTCAGGTAGCTGGGCGCATAATCATGTGCATAGCAGAGTTACATATCGTTACACGAGCATCATAATACAGCAGACAGAGCATACATTAGTCCAGACTCTGAATGTTTATACAAGGCTAGAATATACCGAGGAGAGTATGTATAGAGAATAGACACAAAAAAAGTTACAGTGGCTAATGTGGACCGGGTTCCAGGTTGGTCCTGAATAGGCTGTAGATAGAGTAAACAATACTACAGGTAGAGAGCGGCGGCTGGCCGGTCTTGTCGGTGAGAATCTAGATGTTTAGGCTAGTAGCCATGATTTTACCATGGCTCTGAATGGCCACAGTGCGGCTTCCAATCTAATTGTAGTGGGGAGGGTGTTCCAACATTGTGCTGCGAGCACTGGAAAACTGGAGCCTCCTGCTGTTTTTAGGTTATAATTAGGGATCTTTAGTTGGTGCAGGTAAGGTTTTCTGGTGGGTCTAATGGGGCAGTGTCTAGAGAATTTGTCAGAGAGGTAACGTGGGGCAGTACGTGATAGGCACTTGTGGGTGATGACCAGTGTTCTTAGTTTAATTCTGTCACGGATCGGGAGCCAGTGGACTTTTCTAGCCGTGGATATGTGTGCCTTGCGCGGGAGGTTGAGGGCACATCTTAGTGCATTATTTTGCAAGATCTGGAGTCTATTCAAGTTTTTAGTGGTAGTGCCTAAGTAGAGTGTGTTGCAATAGTCTAATTTAGACAATATCAGGGCTCTAGATAGGGTGAGGCAGCTAGAGGTGGAGAGAAAAGGCCTACAGGCATTGATCAGTTTGTTGGTGTATGAGGTAGCTGAGATGGTAGAGTTTATTTGTTTCTTCAGTGATAAGGTAGAGTCGAGGTATACACCTAATGTTTTAACCTCTTTGGAAACTTTTATGATGTTGCCATCAATGGTAAAGGATTGGTACCTTTGGTCCAGTTTATTGAGGCAAGCCTGGGAGCCTACGATAAGCAATTCTGTCTTATCGTCGTTAAAGCAAAGACTGTGTGTGGCCATCCAGGCTTGGATTTCTAAATAGATATCATTAAGCTTTGCAGCATCTTCTTCATAGCTACCAGTGAGCGTGATGAGGACCTGGGTGTCGTCTGCATAATTAGTGTAGCTGACACCCAGATCATCAAGACGGTCAAATAGGAGCTTCGTGAAGATGTTGTAAAGTGTGGGAGAAATGCAAGAGCCTTGCGGCACTCCACATGTGATTGGGATAGGGTACGCAGCCGCAGTGGGGGTGAAGACTCTAGTCGACCTGTCAGACAGAAATGATTGGATCCACTTAGTGGCATTCTGAGAGAATGCAGCAGCCAAGGAGAGGTGTTGAGTGAGGATCTGGTGGTCAACCAGATCAAAGACAGCAGAAAGATCCAACAAGAGCAAGATGGCCAGTTTGCCCTTGTCTTTGGCGTCATCCATTTGGATTTTTAGATCCAAGAGGGCAGTTTCAGTCCCGTGCCTTGGTCTGAAGCCAGATTGTCGCAGGCCTAGGAGGTTGTTGTCTTCCAAATGTTGTTGTATTTGGAGATAGGCTACCCTGTCCAAGATTTTGAGAAGAAATGGGACTGTGGTGATGGGCCTGTAATTTGTGGGGATGTTGGGATCTAGGTTGGTTTTTTTTAGCAGGGGTAAGACCCACGCTTCTTTAAGGTTGTTGGGGACCACTGAGTTTTTGAAGGAGGAGTTGATCAAAGAGGTGATGAGAGGGGCTAACTCATTAGCACCATCTTTGATGACAGATGCTGGGCAAATGTCACCTTTGCAGTTGGATGGTTTGAGGCTGGCGATTATCTTGATTACTTCCTCTTCTGAGACTGGTGAGAAGTGGAAAGATGGGCAGCTAGGGGTAGTGTGGTTTATTTTGCTGCTGGGGTTCTGCTTGGAGGCAAGGCTAGCTTTCTTTGCTTCTATCTTGGATTGTAGGAGGGCAATTTTGTTAGCGAGGGCGAGCTGGATATTGTTACACCAGGCCTTGTCTTTGAGGCAGTCCTCTGTAGGAGGCAATGGTGATTCAAGTTCTCTTAGTATAGAGAAGAGTTCTTTGGTGCCCGATCTGGCATTTTGTATTCTCAAGTTATAGGTCTCTTTCTTAGCATTTACATTCTTAGCATTTGCATTTAACTGTTGCCACAGTTTCAACAAAACTGCCCGGACATGGTTGACGTGGTCCTCCTTGGTGGTCGGATAGATAAGAATGTCATCAATATAGACAAGAGTGCAGACGTCCAACAGTTCGCTGAGCACGTCATTCATTAAAAAATGGAATGCTGCCGGGGCATTACATAGTCCAAAGGGCATAACCTGATATTCATAAAGGCCATATTTCGTGCGAAAGGCTGTCTTCCACTCGTCTCCTTTTTTGACTCTCACTAGATGGTAGGCCCCTCGTAAGTCTAGTTTTGTATATATCTGAGCGTTTTTGACTTGATCCAAGAGCTCAGGGATAAGCGGTAACGGGTACCGTTTTTTACTGTGATCTGGTTAAGTGTTCTGTAGTCAATGCAAGTTCTCAGGTCTCCCTCCTTTTTAGGCACAAAAAAGAGGGGCGAGGATGCAGGGGACTTGGACGGACACATGAAGCCATTTGCCAGATACTGATCAAGGAAGGTTTTTAGATGCTGGTTTTCCTGTTCTGTTAGGGCGTAAATCCGGCTGCAGGGAACTTGAGCTCCAGGTACCAGATCAATTTGGCAGTCATATGGTCTGTGCGGAGGTAGGGTGTTCGCTTGCTCTTTTTGAAAGAAATCTTGGTAATCCAGGTATTCAGGTGGTAGTGAACTGGTGAGGCTCAGTGTGGTTTCTTTCTTCGACGAACCTGGGTTGGTAAAACCTTTTAATGAGAATCCCTTTCTATAACAGGTGTCGGCAAAGTCTTGGGGAAAGGTCAAAACTCGTTTATGCCCAGTGGTCGAAGTGAGCGGGAGCGGTGCTCCTTTACTTTTTTAAATTACGTTTTACAGCTCCTATACTTTTATTTTTAAAAGAAACTGTTCCGGAATGGTTTTGTTTTAAAATAAAAGTGTAGGAAAACGTTGCAGCTTGCACTTTCAGTGCACTGCACTGAACGTTCCCTTAAACAGCAGGTGCTCGTGTTTGGGGGTTTGTATTGTGCGTGGGAGAGGGCGTGGCGATGGAATTTGTGGAGAGTGGGTACAGGCCAGAAGGGAGCATAGTTCCACTACTTCTTTTCGTACACTCCGACCCCTGTTCATGCCAGTCAATCCTGGGATTGTGGGTCTCCAGCCAGGGCATTCCCAATATCATCTGGAACTGAGGAACGCCGATGAGAGCAAAGGTGATGTCCTCTCGGTGACCGTCCTGACACAGAAGTGTGACCTTCTCTGTGTAATGCGTCACTGGGCCGTATGATAGATGAGATCCATCAACTGCTGTGATGTTTTCCCGAAACCTGCTTCTGTAGGAGAGGAAGGCCTATCCTGGTAGCCAGTTCTTGGTCCGTGTAATTTCCCACATCCCCACTGTCAATGTATGCCTCCAAGGTATGTATTTTCGACGGTTGCTTGTGGTGTACCAGGAGCACAGGGATGACTAGATGTGAGGTCTGTATAGGTTCATTTTCACCGCTTGACAAGTGGACCCCTACGCTTGCCGGGCGTTGGAGTTTCCCCGAGTCCTGTTCTTCTTCTTCACCCTTGTCAGTTGCTCCAACTGCTTTCCTGGGTGGTTTCATCGGGCATTCTCGGAGATAGTGAGCTGCCTTACCACAGTACTAAGCAGCTGCTGTCTCCTTTTCTCTCTTTCTGCCTTGGTGAGTGGGCTCCGCAAGCCTCCAATTTGCATTGGCTCAGACAGATCGTGTGATTTGGTTTGATTCTCACGGGGTCGCATGTAGACCGACCGCCCCTTGGCCTTGGCCCGATCCATCTTCCGATTCTGCAATCTGTGATCAAGCTGCATTGTCAGGTCGATGCATTCAGCACATTTTTCCTGGGGATTTATTACTTGGGCTAATACGTCCTTAAGTTCCCCTCGCAAGCCTCATTAAAAGATCGTAGTTCTTTTCTCCTGTGGCCAGTAAGTTTGTGCTATCAGACGATTGAAGGAAGCCATATATGTTAGTAGGTCTTGATTACCCCGCTGTAGTGATAACAGTTCATTGTGCAGAGCCCGCCCTTAAGTATGCCATGCAAATAGTTTCTCCATTTCAACTGCAAACCTCCGAAGTCTCGAAGCAAAGGATCATCCTGGTTTACCAAGGGTATTGACGAGTCTGCTGCACTACCTCCCAAATATGAGAGTACAAATGCCACTCTCGCTCAATCGTTGGAGAATGCCCCAGGTCTGCACATGAAATGTAGGCAACATTCATAAAGATGGCGTACTTATTCGGATTGCCTGTGAAGCGTTCTGGTGGGGCCAGGAGAACCCCCCATGGAAGAACCACCTGTACAGGTGTGGGTTGAGGAGGCGCGGCAGGAGGGGCAAACCTCAGCAGTGGGACCTGGCCTGCCTGTGCCTGGAGCATTTGTCGTGCTAGTTCATGTGTCCGCTCCCGGTTCACAATTAGATCCTTCCTTAGGGTATTGGTTTCCTGTCTTGAGTCATGAACTTCGGCCCGTAACTCTCCCAGTCATCGGGCCAACTGGTCCGTTTCAGAATTTTCCATAATGCCCAGGCAGAGATTTGAAGAGGCTTCACGTTCTGTTACGCTCACCTGGTCTCTGCGGAGGCGTTGGGGCATGGTTGCAGCCCTCCCGGGGGTGAGTTTGCTCAGGTCCGACTTTGCCCTCTGCGCTTATGTGGTGACTGGTGGTAATAGGTGATGCTGGTCGGGACTGCTCCTGCGTGGACAATAGGGGGCGTGAGTATGCCAGATTGTGCGCCTGATCCCCTTCCAGACCCCTTCTCCCAAACCGTGGTACCCGTGGGATGCGCTGTCCCTGGAAAGCTCACCTGTTGATTAGTTTTGGTGAGCACTCCGTCATGCTGCTTCTGGCACGGGCGCTTGTATGATCTGGACCGAGTTCCTTTACTGGTCCCTTGCACGTGGTAGTCCAGTCCTGCTGCGACTAAGCCACTATACTTCAGGTAAGTGTTCCTGTTTGCCTTTGTCTTTCCTCGTCTGTTTTTGTTGTATTGTAAAGTTTGTTGTCTGGTATTGCTGTCCGTTCCACTTTTGATGTTTGCTCTTTTGCTTTCTTCCCTTGCAGGTGATGTTGCCGGCCCGGCAGAAGCTGCAGAGCTCGAGGCGACAGCCGGAGGGAATGAGGAACGAAGCTGCAGCGTACTGTAGCTGGTAAGTTGTTAACTAGGGGCGGGCGGGGTTCAAATGCGGCGCGGCCCTAGGACAGATCTTCTAACCTTGTCTTTCTTCTTCTTCACAGGGTCCAAGTTCATGGACGCGGAGTGCGGTGCTGTGGCGTCAGGATCAAGATCACTAGATGTCAGGAGAGGAGTCTGCAGATGAAGCGATGAAGAACCGGTTTCCTGGAGGTGAGTATGCAGGAGAACGCCTGGTTTCAAAGGTAAGTAAACTGGTCCAAGCGGCGGTGAGCGTCACGTTGCACGCGAGTGCACAGTAACACGAAGCACCGGCCTTAAGGATGGAGAAGCTTATATAGCTAAGCTTCTGAAGCCACGTCCACCAGGTTCAGCCTGCCTCCACACCCAATGAGTCAGCATATGAAGACCAGGCCTAAGGAGCCACACCCGATGAGTCAGCACATAAGGATGTTCTCTGGAATAAAGGCTTTCAGCTCCTGGAAAGTTCTTGTAAAATAAAAGCACTCCTGCACTTAAATAAAGTGTTCCTGCTCACATCTCTATATGAGCCTGGTGCCAAAGGCACCAGGACTGAGTCCAGCCAGGGCCCCTGTGTTTATAGGTCCCAAAGGGACTTAAGTGAGTCAAGTGACTCATTGCCCCCATCACTAGATGGTATGGTTTTTGTGTTCTGGGGCCTGTGGCCATGACAATAACAAAGTCAGTTCTTTTCAATAATTTATTTTAGATTTATTTCCCTTAAAATGATTTAAGGATGATCCATTAGAATTTGTTGTTACAGAGGAAGACAGTTTATTGAAGGCATCATTTCTAAATTAATTTTCATTATACCTTTGGGAGTAGGGATGATTTTTATCATGAAATACCATACATGGTCTTTCTGTTATTAAGATCTGTTCAGGTTTAAAGGCATATGCATTCAGAACCACAGATATTATGAGACATCATAATGACAATAGGCCATTACCTGTTCTTGCAACTATAAACGCTTTGCCCTTTTAAAGGACAAATACTGTGTCTCATCTCACGGGATCTCCTCACCAACCTGGGCCTTGTCTCCTCCCAGGTGATCCTCCCGCAGTACACTACCACCAAGGGCAGGATCAGGAATCTGTCTTTCCCAGGCCACCTGCGAGGAGACTTTAGGCAGGGGTTCTGTGAGGGTTCTGTAGTATTTGTCACTCACCCCAAGCAGCAGTAGCAGGAGCTGGATATGCCTAATCTTGACTTCAGGCCATTGTATGTGTACTGGTGGTTGGAGAATGATTCCACAGCATGTGACCACATTAGTGACAGTGATCAGCCTGGCAATTCTTATAGGTACAAAACAACATGCATCATTAAATTAAACAATACAGGAATCATTGGCCAATATGTATGACCTGCACATGAAAATAACCTACACAACACTCTTGGTGCAGACTGTAGAATTTGATGACAGTTCACAGGTCTTGGCATTTAACTTGAAGGGTATACGGGCAGATGTTTGAATCCCCTCATGTCACCTAGCCATGTTTATAGGGTACTTCATAGGAAGACTTTATCCATCATTTTTCTACCTCATGTAGGGTACCCCACGATTGTGGTTGACAAAGAAAAGTGTTTTTTATGAAGAAATGTGGAGACCTTGACCTAAGTTTGAATGTTGAGAAAACGAACGTCATGGTCTTCAAGCCTACATTTGCCAAGCACTGCAGGCTGAGTATTGATGTGGAAGGTCGTCTGTTGGAGCAAGTCAAATTCTATGATTACTTGGGCATTAGGTTCAATGAAAATGGCCTCTGAACCTCATAGGTCGAATTGCACACTCCATGCTGGGGAAATATGGTGGAGCAACAATATCATTCCTTAATTAACACGGGAGAAGGGCACTACTCCTGGCCATTGAGCTTTGAGGCCAACACTTTATTGGGTGAGGCTTTGGAGCTCGAAAGCTGGGGATGTATCTAGACGCCCTGAAACATCTCTTGAATCTTG
Organism: Ambystoma mexicanum; assembly: GCF_040938575.1. Taxonomy (NCBI): domain Eukaryota; kingdom Metazoa; phylum Chordata; class Amphibia; order Caudata; family Ambystomatidae; genus Ambystoma; species Ambystoma mexicanum. Next base: position 95,668,895 of record NC_090936.1, on the reverse strand, counting down.
AGGGTGATAAAAGCATTCCCTGGGTAGCCCATGTTAAAAAGGTCTGCTTGAATTGAATGAAACTAGAATGTGGGAGGAGCTGCAAAATATTGACAGGACAGCTGTGAAGGGTCAGAAATGTGAGGCGGACTACGTTGTAAAGTTTTCTCAAAAAATGCCATTTTATTATATGTAAAGATTGGATGAACGCTTTACTATCCCTACCCTGATGAGGATTTCTCTGCCTAAAATAAACTAAAGGAAACACTCTAACAAAGGATATCTGTCCCTCACACTTATACATATAACAAATGAATAAGGAAATAAATGGCAGTTCAAAATAAACAATTGAATTCCGAATGCAACCACAGTCCCTCTCTTCTCAACCTGGTTGAATTCCCTTTCCCCAGGTTTAAACGTGACTCTGTGCCACAGTTCAAGAAAAGAACACAAGGAAATCCTGGATTCCAATAGAAGCTCCACCACAGGATTTTTGCCACTTCAATTTGTCAGTGTTCCAACACAAAATATAATGTTTTTACTCCTCATTGAACACACTCACATTCACAGTTCATAAATGGCAGAAATAATCGTCTTGGCCAGGATGATTTTTGCCACAATGGTATGGTATGGTATTGTTTATTTATATAGCGCCTATACACAGAGAAGTGTTTCATAGCGCTCAAGGAGGGTGGGAACACGGGGAAAATACAACAGTCGTTCAGAGCCCTTGAACGTATGAGACAATAATAGTCTCCAAGGCAGAGTAAGTGCATAAAATAAATTTAACAGTATGGGATATAGCGATTAGGCCCGACAGTGATTCTTCAATTTTAACAGTACAATTAGGGGTGAAGATAGGGGAGAAATAGGCACGCGATCTTCAGGTATGGTGCGTACAGATCGAGCAAGTGCACAGAGGGTGAAAGGGAGGCGAGGGTCAAGTGCACCTGGTCAGTTGAGACTGGGTTAAGTGCAGAGAGAGCCACTCTCTTGGGTTAATTTCCCAGTGCGTTGAGTGTGGGTGGGATGTAGGGCCCTGAGGCAAGTGTGAGAAAGGACTGGCAGGTGGGCCGGGAATCAGTGAGACTCTGAGGTACACCAGGTGACCAGTCAGCATGCTGTAAGGAATAGGTGGGAGAGAGGGAAAATACAGAGAACTAGGTTAGCAGGGTAGAGGGAAAGAGAAGGAAGAGGAGAAGAAGGTCTTGAGGAGTTTCCGGAATTTCAGGAGATCCGGCTCAAGGCGTAGGGCGGCAGGGATGCTATTCCAGAGGGAGGCACCTGCTGAGGATATGGATTTCCCACCAAATCTCTGCTTGGAGAACCGGCTCACTCGCATCGCAAAAGGTTGGAGGTAGATGAGCGAAGGCTCTTGAGGGACAGCATTTAGGTAGACAACAACCAATACATTCCAAAGAAATATAATTTCTTTGCAACCGCTTTACTGAGCTTTTCTTTCATCACTGTAAACAACATAAATGGTCTCTGTCAAAACCACTCTGTAGCACTTCTCCAACTTCCACCTTGTTTACTCCCATGCCAGGCTCACTTCTCCAAGGGTTTGTCATATGGGTATACTCCCCTGCCCGAACAAATGTTCAAAACAACAGTGTCTTTGTGGTTTAGCTCAACTGGCAAGAGGTTCACAACAACTTCACAGTGTTCAACAAATTGTAGCTTCAGCGCTTGCATCAATTTTTTCAGGGAAAACAAGATTCACATTGGTGCTCTTTGATATTCTTTTACCAATGATGCTCCTCTCCTTCTGGATATCTCTTCCATAGAAGGACAGTCTTTTGCCACTATTATTTCCCCCACCACATCAGTAACCAATGACTGCCAAGGATAGGGGTTCTTTCTGTTTTTCCCACTTGGGCAATTCTTGTAGGTCTTAGCTTTCAGCAATATTGTCTCTTGGCTTGGGCAATGCTTGTTGGTTTTAGCTTTTAACAATATTGCCCCTTTGGCTTGCTGGCATTTCCACAGCCTCACACCTTTAGCATTGTAGTCATTCACCTTGGTTACAAAATGTTGCTTTCATTAGTTACAAATTCTCTGTGGGATTTACTTAAACACTTCTGTTAAATCTTTCTGTCACTCCTATGCAAGCGTTGCTCACTCGCTGGGCGCCTGCCTGAGCCACAAGAGGAATGGAGTGTGCCGGGGTCACTACAAACCTGTGAACTCACCGGGTAAGCCACGTGCCTCCATTTCCCTCGCTGCACGTAGAACTTCTTCTTTGGGGACTTCTGGCTTCTCTGAAAACTTCTTCCTTCAGCCCACCTTCGCCCACGCCACTTGTATTTGGAGGAGATCTCCTGATGAATGCCAGCCACCAGAAATCTCCACGAGGCCCTCGGCTGCTCACCAGCACTTCACCTGAGACAGCCTCTCGGGAAGAAAAGCTTCCCTAGCCTTAGCTTCCCGCTGCGCAAGCTCAGCAATATGGGCCTCCAATGGAAAAGCTACTTTCCTGCACGCTTCCCGCTGCACGAACTCTGCCCTTTGGGAGGGAGGCAGGGTATCACAAGTAGACACGGACACAAGAGCTGCAAGTTTCAAAATATGTATTGATGGTTGGAAAACTCTTATCTTGCTCTATAACTAAGATGGGAGTATTCTCCACTATCAAGCAAAAAGAAAATACAGTCCTAGTCAGTCCTTAGTCAAAATTAAATAGCCTATACTAATAAACCGAATGCCTGCCCTCTTTCTAATACAATAAATGTGTAAAGGCAATGTGTAATGCAAAAAGGAAAATCAGAAGAGGAACAAGTTACTTACCAACTTGTAAAGTTCTTTCAACTGGATGTTCCTCCAACGTATTCCTCATCTTTGACAGTCTCCCAAAACAAAATCCATGTTTGGAGGGGGGGATGAAGAATTTAGACATGTACAGTATTAAAGGGCGTAAAGAGAGTAAAACACTGCCTTACCAAAATCGACATCCTGCGCATGGGCAGTAACCGGAGAATAATGCTTAGTTAACGTGTATATTGATGACCACGTTGCAGCATCACAGATGTTTTTAATAGGTACACCCCTCTGCAGGGCTGTCGAAGAGGCCATGCCCCTGGTGGAATGTGCACATAAACCCTCAGGAGGGTCCTTGCTTGCCAGTCTGTAGCATTCAGAAATAGTGAGGATGATCCACCTAGACAAGGTCTGTGTTGAAACAGCCTATCCTAATTTTCGTCCAGTATGCCCAACAAAGAGCTGGTCGTTCACTCTCAACTTGGAAATCCTGGAAATATAAAAACGTAATGCTCTCCTAGGGTCTATCCTATGGAGCCTTTCCTCTTCCTTACAAGGATGCGGAGGAGGATAAAAAGCCAGCAGCACAATTTTCTGACTTAAGTGAAAGTCCGACACTACCTTAGGTAGGAAGAAGGGTCTAACCCTCAACACAACCTTGTTCTTGTGGAAAATAGTAAAGGGAGGCTTTAAAGAAAGTGCCTGCAACTCACTCACTCTACATGCAGATGTAAGAGCAACCAATAGTACTGTCTTAAAGGTTAACAACCTATACGGATATGTGTGCAAGGGTTCAAATGGTGCACACATTAGGAATTTCAACACCAGGTTGAGGTCCCAAACCGGAACCTGAAAAGCAGAAGGTGGGAACACATTCGAGAGCCCTTTTAGAAATTGAGTCACCAGTGGGATTTTGAAATAGGAGCGTTCCTCAGATGAACGACTGGAGATGGAAAGCGCTGCCAGGTAACCCTTTATGGTTCCAACCTGAAGACCTTTGTGTGCTAATGGAAGCAGAAAGGATAGAACATCCAGAGTCGCACATTGAAAAGGATCAACATTCCTTTCCCTGCACCAGTCCCAAAACCTAGTCTAACAGGACAGAGACTTTGTTGCTGGCCTTTTGGCCGAAAGCAACACCTCCATCATATCATTCCGGGAGGTTCCAATCCTTGTATCCCAACCTTTCAGAAACCAAGAATGAAGGTTGAGAGTGTTGACCTCTGGATGGAGAACTTAACCCTCCTCTTGCGAGAGAAGATCCTCTCTTTGTGAAAGACGTATCAGAGGATGGATGGACAAGTCCAAAAGGTCCGGGTACCACGTTCTCCTGGCCCAATGCGGGGCACTGAGGATCATGTGGCTCCCGAACCATCTCAACCTCCTGATTACTTGAGGAATGACAGGGACTGGAGGAAACGCGTACAGCAGTGGGAAATCCCAATCCACCACAAACACGTCTCCTAGAGCTCGTCACGGAGGAAATTCCCTTGAGCAGTACCGCTCGATCTTCCGGTTGACCCCGGTCACAGGCAGATCCACTTGAGGGGTTCCCCAAAAGGTGAAGATCTCTTGAAGAACTTCCTGAGCTAACTCCCACTCGTGGGAGACCATGCTCTGCCTGATCAGAGCATCCGCCCGCGTGTTCTCCCCGGGCAGGTTAACTGCCCACAGGGAGATTCCTTCTTGAATAGCCCAATACCAGAGCTACATTGCCTCTCTGCACAGTGGTAGTGACCCTACGCCTCCTCTCATGTTGAGGTAGTGCATGGTCACTGTATTGTCCGTCATGATCAGGACATGCCTTCCCCCCACAGATGGCAGAAAAGCCTTCAGCGCTAGTCTGATTGCTCTCAGCTCCAAAAGATTGATGGAGACCAATGACCGCTGACGGTCAAATCGTTGGCGTGAGCTCCCCACCACGCAAGTGAGGCGTCAGTCACTACAGTAATCTCTGGCCATGGTTGCCAAAAAGGTTCTTCCTTCAGAATATTTTTGTTGCAGGCCCACCACAGAAGATCCTGTAAGACCCTGGTCGGCATCTGAAGTAGGTCCAACATCCCTCCCGAGAACTGGGACCATTGCATCCTGAGAACCCACTGAAGGGACCTCATACGCAGGCGGGCCTCTAGCACCAGAAAAATGCAGGATGCCATGAGGCTTAGCAACCTCAATAATTCAAAAGCCGGGAGACTGTGGGCATTCTGGGATTTCACTACCATCTGGAGAATGTCTTGAGCCCTCACCTTTGGTGGCTAGCACTTTCCCAAGGACATGTCTAAAACAGCCCCTATGTAATGGAGCTGTTGGGAAGGTGTCATCTGGGGCTTCTTGGAGGGCCTGAAGGATCTGAGAAAGAGTGACCATCTTGAATTTGTCCTTCCTGAGGAACTTGTTCAAGTATCTCAAGTCCAAGATGGGTCTCAGTCCTCCATCTTTCTTGGGGATCAAAAAGTATGGGGAATACCAACCCTTGTTCCTCTCCGCTACAGGCACTGGTTCTATAGCACCTTTCTCCAGCAGGGACAATATTTCCTGCACAAGGAGTGGATCTGGAATCCTCAAAGAGTGTTTCCCCGGTGGATTGGTCTGAGGCTTTTTTTATAAAAGGAAGGCAGTAACCGGTCAAATCGTTGGACAATCGGTGATTGTTTCCAGAGCCCAAGCATCTGAAGTAATGGCTTGACATTCGTCGAGATGCTGAGACAGCCTGCCCCTCCACTGGTGAATCATGACGCAAGCCTTCAGAGCGGTTTTGAAGCGGCTGCTGCAGACGCCGATGGCAAGAAGGCTGCAGCTTGAGCTGGCTTGGGACCTTTACCTCGTCCACCACAAGGACATTTTCATTGGCCCCTTTGACCGGCCATTCCTCTCAGCCTTCCAACTGAGGAGTACTAACAAAAAGATCGACCCCTCCAAGGTTGTCCGCTAGGACGAAAAGGCTGAGGTTGCCTAACAGCGCCACCTAAAGACTTGGCTGCCGCCTTCGAGGTCTGCAACTTCTTGAGGCTCTCGTCAGTCTTGCTGCCAAAAAGAGGAGACCCGTCAAATGGCATGTTGAGAAGACGAGCCTGCACATCTGCAACCACGCACACCTGCGCATCATGGCTCTCGTAGCCATGGACCTGCTAATGCTATCTGCAGTATCCAACCTAGACTGAAGGGACTCACACATAGCTTCCTTGCCATCCTTAACAATAGCCAGTAAGCCGTCCCATTCCTCTCCTTCAGGAATATGCTCTGCCGCCATAGAAATGCACTCCCAAAGAGTGTACAAAATCGTTGCCAAGGCACAGGTGGAGTTGGCTGACTTCAGCGCCATACTCCCTGCCGAAAATACCTTACGCGCCCATCCATCCATGCACTTATCATCGATATCGGGAGGGATGGTAGGGTATATTGCCTTGTTCGAGGTAGCCGTAGCTGCCTGGACCACCAGACTCTCGGGAGTGGGGTGTTGGGACAGGTAGCCAGGGTCGCTACTGGAAGGGCAGTATTTTCGTGTAAGAGATTTGTCCAACGCCTGATTAGTCTCTGGGGTCTCCCAATTCCTGGCCACCATTTTTTGAAGAGCCACATAGGAAGGTAACACAGGATCCGTGGGCGGACCCTGGTCCAAAATATCTGTGAGATCATCCTGATGAAAATGCACTGGAGGTCTAGACCAGCCCAAATATTCCACAACTCTAGACATAAGTTGCCGATAGGATGAGTCGGCATGCTCCCCTGGCTCTTGTTTGCAGAACTCCAGCTAAGGAGAGGTGTCAATGCCACTAACATTATGCAAGGTGTCACAAGGATCCTGCATCCTGCTCTCCTCCGAAATGAGACAGTCAGACACATTAGGGGTCCCATACTGGAGACTAAACTGGGCATCTTCCTCCTCCGAATGCTCCTCCTCTTAAAAAATGGAAGTGAGGGACTTAAAGAAATCCTTCTTCGGTAAAGGAGTAAAAACATTTTCAGCTGTAGACCCCAGATGCTTCGAAACAGTCGAAGGTGTGGACCGTGACTTAGCCAGAGCCTTTTTCAGAGGTCCACAGGGCCCTGGGGCTGAACTGACAAAATCGGCCTTGGCGTCGATGGCATCGACATCGGCAATGGTGTTGAAGGCCTGACAGGAGTCGAGGACCCGATTTGTTCCGTCAACGGCTTTGGCGCAAAGAGTTTAGAGGACTTCGAAGGCGTCAATGACCTGGACCGATCACCACGCCTCGAGTGATCCTTGGACACCTTGTCCGATCGAGTCCTTGAGGGCTCTCGATGGGGATCACACTGTTTACTCAGGCTCGAGGGTACGTGAGTTTCTGGGCGAGAACGCTCCTTGCCGGCTTCCACAGAAGGCGCGGAAGGGGCTTTGCCCGGTTTCTCAAAAATCTTAAGCATCTCCACACGTAAAGCCTCCCACTCCTCCGGTGTCGACTTTTTGGACAGGCAAGTCACCCGCTCACGGGTGCCGCCTGACGAAGACGATGAGGAAGGCGACCAGCGGTGCCTTCGCCTTGGTGCTTCCACAAGGATGAAGCGTGGCAGGAACCACTACGAGACCTTGAACGCTTGGCCTTCTTCCACCGAGGAGAGTCGCCTCTCGACTCGTCGGTCGAAGGCCCAGCAGGTCGGGACTTATGGGGTTTGGACACCTTGCCTACCTGAAGCTTCCCCTTTCGTTCCCGCAAGGCCTGCCCTGTCATGGATTGACACTTGGAGCACGTATCTGTCTCGTGGCCCTTGCCCAGGCACCACAGACATACTCGATGCGGGTCCATAATGGACATTTTGGAACCGCAGCCCCTGCATTTCTTGAACCCAGATCGAGGTGTCGTCGGAGTAGAAGATGAAGACATTGCAACAGCAAATACTTGAAAATTACGAGGCGTGCCGAGTTTCACAAAGCAAACACGTTTGCGGTAAAACGGAACTGAGGCCAACGGGGCGCCGTGCGTGCTACTTATAACATCCGATGATGTCACCCTCGACGGAGGCCTCCGAGGGACATTGACTCGATGCCATTGACGCAGGGCGCCCTCTGCCGAAAAATTTCCGAAGCAGCTGAAGCTGGACATTACATGTCAAAGATGATGAATAGGTTGCAGGACACAATCCATTCGAAATGTAAGTATGGCTGAGTAAACTCCCTTCCCCACATTTGTATCACGGGGTAAATTGGCACACTTGCACCTTGCGACACACTCTGGCTTCCACGAAAAGTAACTAGTTTATCCGCTGGCCCTCTCAGCTTTCTCTCACTCCAGCCCAGGTCACCTTTTAGCTTGCAATATAGTTCAAAAAAAGTTTGTTTCCTTCTGGTTCCCACAATTCAGTACAGGCTTCCCTCCGCCGGGCTCAAACCTTTCAATGGGCCTCATTACGACCCTTGCGGAAATGGAAAAATGATGGCGGAAATGCAATACCGCCATCGAACACCGCTCGTTGCGATCATGACCCGTCACCGTAAAGTACGATGCCATTAGCGACACCGCAGTGAACGGCAACGCTAACTGCACCAAGTACGCGCACGCGCGCCTTGCAAAACCGGAATCACCGCCATGGCGCAACGGTACGCGAATTCTGACCCTAGCGGACATGTACTGAACGCCATCAAGCACGTCGTAAAGTACCATTCCGCCATGGCGAGAAATACGGCAACGCGAACCAACCGTAAATGGCCCACTGAGTGCCTGTACTCCACTCCCTGGCCTCATTGCACAACTCCTGGCAGGCGCAATGTACTCACACTATGCAACCAGTGAAATCCACTATTCACCCATGCATGCCAACGTAGAAAAGCATGCAGGGGCTCAAAGCGCCCCGTGAGTGGGCATCCATGTACGGCATGTCACCATAGCCGTACTGACGCAGCACAGGCATGTGAAGGTACAACACATCAAAATGAAAATCAAGAACACATGACACAAAACAACAGTAGTCCCCCATCGCTTGCCACCAGCGCAAGGCAACATCCACAACAGCATCCTGAGGGGGATTGCACCAGCCCTGTACTCATGCCAGTAAACAAACCAACCATCAGCAGAAGCATGTACCACACAAGTCGGCAGAGTGACTGAGCAGCCAGGCTCATCCCAAGAGGGGCCGATGGGAGCTGCAGGGCACAGATGGCATCAATACAGAAGCTATTCCAATGGACATGACCCCAGTCCCCCTCCAACAAACGCACGCAAACACAGTCACCTGTGACCAGCCACATTCTGAACAACCCATCATTCCACCAATCGACCTGGCTGACAGGCACCAGTCGGCCAAAAGCCAATCCCCCGCCCCTGAACAGCACATCATGTAAACAGACACAATGGCAGCCTCTATCCGTGACCATACTGTGCTACGTAGGCAAACGCGGCCAGTACTGTACCACACAACTCAACTCAGAAGGCGGAACACAAAGCAGATCATCACGCAATACATACCGCCACAAAGCGAAAATCGCCACATCACCTGCAAAGAACAACGCAACACGACAAATATCGGAATACAATTTAAATGCACATCCAAATGACAAAGGCCCCACATCAATTTGCAAAATCCCACCAGAACAACCATCATCACCGAGGGCTGCATCTGCAATAATTGACCGGCTTCCACTTGTGTGACGCCCTGTACCATCATGGCACACAGGGCTTACATCAACGTTCCAAAAGGCAACATGGAAGCGGCAAGAACCGCAGGTCCGTCCCATGAGGCAGGCACTAGTCGAGCTGAAAGGCCGAAATGTTGCACCTAGCCACCAGTACAGCGTAAGGGCATGTGGCCCATTGGCGATCGTCCCATATGATCGAAATGGTGCTCCACTGATTCACCCGAAGCTGCAGGAGTCGAGAGTAAAAACCATCTGGAGGAGTGGCGTAGAGATGGCATCTGCAATAGGGCAGGAGATACCTGTCACCCAAAAGAAACACAAATCAACCGATTGCATTACGGGACTCATGATGCATTACAATCTTCATTCAACACACCAAATCCACACCCATATGCATGCTAGCCCACTCCAAAGGAATATACACACCCCTAATCCAGTATCGAATCACAACGAAACCAATCGAGCTAAATACACCATTGGCAACGTCGGTTACTGTGCATGCGTCCGTCAAGATAGAACCCATGACATGGGATTAGTAACGTGCCTAGACACAAGTGTATGAAGGCGCGTCGAGACAGGGAGGATCCGACAAGGGCAGAGAGACGTATGTCCCACTATGGCAGCCTTGCATCACATAACGCAGGGGAAGGGGAGTGAACCAAAAAACCCATGTACATGGCAGACCCTAAACGGATTCATCAGTCCATGCATCCACACATCATTCCCTCATCCCGCAATGAAAACGCATGAATATTCACTCACATAATATGTGAAACTTCCATCGCGTCTGTGCGTAATGCAGTCCGCAAAAACCACTGTGCCCCTGGCCGGATCTGTAGTGTTGTGAAGCAAGATGGATTTGGGAACGTCCTGCCTTATCGTCCACTACGCTGTTGCGCATCCCATTCAATTCATATCATTCATTGCCTGCTCGTTATGGGCCATGTCCCAAGGACATTCTACAATAGAACGTTACATTTCCAGCCAGACCTGTGGGCGTATCCTCGCCGCTACTTCAAAACCCAAAATGCTGGCCTTCGAATTCCTCACTTGCAACATTACGTCGAAAAGGCTTCTGTGAACGCTTGCATTCACAATTACATCAATGTAGTGCGGCTGTGTGTCATGATGCTAACTGGCTGCAATCACAAATGGGACGCCACGCCCGTCGGTGAAGTACGTTACTGTGCTGCATGAGGGTCGGCCATCGATCGAGCCCTACATACCACTGACTCTTCACAGGTATGTAAGCGGCTGCAATCATAGCATGTGTAACAATGGGAGCATAGCATGAAAATCAGTCAAAGTACATCACACTGCCATCGGGATTTGATACATGATTCCAATCCCAAGATGCCATGCGGCCAAATGCAGCCTTACGTGCGGGCCGTGCTCGACCAGAAGGGATTGCATCTGCCACAGATTCATTCAATCAGCACAGGTGGAGGCCATACAGGCCGACAGCACATATATTGCAGACCCAAACCCCTCCCACAACCACTCCCACTCCAAAATGCTACCGGCAGGACTAGCGATGTTGGGCCTGGGGTACCAGATAGCACTGCAAGTGCTACAACTACAAGAAGACGACGAACAACAACAGGTACAACAACCGGGCGCACAGGGGAGACGGAGGAGGAGGAGGAGGAGGAGGGCAAGGCAGGGTCAGCAAGGCCCACAAGCACTGCCACTACCACCACGCAGGCGGCCCGCAATCCCACGCCTCCGAGCCGATCCGTTCAACCTCACTGCTGAGCAGATCCACACCCTCTACCGTTTGGACCGGGACACCATAATCGCCATTGTGGACATGACACATGCTGACCTCGTGAGCATGATAGATAGCCCAACCGCCATCCCACCCCTACTGAAGGTGGTGTCTGCACTCCACTTCCTGGCCACAGGCACCTACCAGCACACAGTGGGACAGTTGCATGGCATTTCACAGCCACTGTTCTCACGGACACTCTTCCAAGTGCACGATGCCCTCCTGAAGCACGCCGACGACCACATCACACTACCACGCACGTACCAGGAGATTACCAACGCTAAAGTGGGATTCCATGCACTTGGCGGCATCCCGGGTTGCATTGGTGCCATCGACTGCACCCATGTTGAATTGGTTGTCCCACATGCCATGGAGGTCCAGTACCGCAACCGGAAACAATTTCATTCAATCAATGTGCAAATGGTGTGTGACTCCAACAAGATATTTACGCATTGTTGTGCCAGATTTCCAGGATCTACCCATGATTCTATGGTCCTGAGGAACACAAGAATACCACGCTACATGGAGCGACACGCAGGGCACAGATCCTGGCTACTCGGTGAGTCTCATTCCATGCATGACATCGTGGCCCATTTGATGCGTCAATGACCTTGCAGGGGGGGGGGGGCTACTTAGCACTATCATTCCACTGACACCCTTTATTCGTCTCATACAGGTGATGCCGGGTATCCACTGAAGAGATGGCTCCTTACACCAATCCGGAACCCACAGAACGAGCATGAGGAGGACTACAACCATGCCCACTCACGTACCCGTGTGGTCATTGAACAGGCATTCGGCCTACTGAAGGCTCGTTTCCGCAGCCTCAGCAGGTCTGGCGGGGCACTCATATACAGCCATGAGAAGGTTTCTAAGATGGTCATGGCATGTGTCATGCTGCACAACATGTGCATACGTAGGAATGTGCCCATGCCCCCTGACGCTGTACTGCATGCACCTGAAGATGATGATGATGATGAGGGTGGGGATGTGGAGGCACCTCAAGGAGTCCATGAGGCACAGGATGCACGTGCAATCCGACAGAGCATCATAGATGCATGCTTCTAGCAACCACGCATGGTGCCTATTACACGGAAAGGGGACCTGTGGCACTGTGTGTGTGTAGTACAGGCACATTGTGGACTGTACGCCTATGAAGGCCTCGTACGCAAATATCAATGTCCACACATGTCATTGGATGATAATGAGGTGCTGTATTGTTGATGTGATTTGATTTATACACCCTATGGACCCGCCACCCAGTGAAGCCCAACACACCCCCTCCACCCTACTACCTCCCCCCCCAACACCAGTGTCCAAATATGCATGCTGTCCGTGGGTAGACGCTATTGCAAGCCCCCTCTACGGGTATCAGGGGCACCCCTGCCCGTGGAGCGCAGGTTCCTGCCAGATCTGCGTTGGGGGCTGCCCTGGACGGAACTTGCCACGGATGAGGTCTCTGCCTGCTCGCGTCCATGCATGTCTCTGAGGGTTTGTGAGAGCTCCGAGAGCACACGGCGCACAGCAGCAAGTTCAGCACAAACGTCTTTGGACGTCGCATGCAGTTCCCCCCTCAGGCTCTCGGTGCTTTTCTCCATTTGTGCTCTCAGGCTCTCGGTGCTTCTCTCCATTTCTCCCCTGAGGCTCTCACTACTTTTCTCTATTTGTGCCCTGAGTGTCTCGGTGGATGTTTCCATGGCTGCCCTGGAACCCCCGCATTCATTTGCATGGTCCTTGAGTAGCGTGGACGCTTCCTGCTGTTGCTCGATCAGCAGGTCGAGGGACTGTTGCCTCTGCTGGGCCATGGACATTTGCGGTGGTGTGACAGGGGGGCTGCTCAACACATGTTGCCTTGGCACAGGACTTGTGGGGGTTGGCCAGTCGTCGTCTTCAGGGTGCCCCTGCGTGGTTTCGTCATGGTGTAGGGGATGGAACATGCAGGGGGATTGGGAAAGGTCATGGATGGTACCTACGTCGCCAGCACTGTTTTCCGTGTCGGAGCATGCTGGCATGACAGCTGTGTCACCTATGGTGCTGCTACCACCAGAGGCAGTGCCATCAGATACGTTCTTTGGGGGGACCTGTGGTGCTGGGGTTGTGGACTTGCTGGCTGCTGGGGTGCCTGTTGCAGTCCCCTCCAGTGTGCTGCCACTTGATTCCTGCTGCTGCCGTGTCTTGATCCTTGCACCTGAGGTGGAGGCTCTTGGGACGTTGGTCCTGGCCCTCTTTGCAGGCGTGCTGGTAGGGGTGTCCTGCAGCTCGTCGTTGGTATCGGACCCTGTGGTGGAGTAAAGAGGGGCGAGCGTTAGTTATGGGTCTGTCGGATTTGGAATGGCAACGTATCAAATGCATTGGGGTGGTACATGAGGCTGATTTGGGACTGGGCCTTGGAGGTGGTCTCATTTTCGTGTGGATTGAGGATGCATTCATTTGGCTGCCTGCAGTTAGGGGGTGCATGCTGCACATGTAGGGGTTGTTTATGGCTTCTTGATTGATTTGTTTGTTCATTCTGACTTTTAGAGGGCGCTGTCAGGGCTAAGTATGTATTGCACTATGGGGTCACATGGTACTGCACATGTTCGTGGTTTGTGGATTTCGCATTGTTTCTCTTGGCCAACCTACCTGATTCTCCGGATGTCGGCACTCCTTTCTCCATCCCTCCGACTCCCTCTATGCTCTCCATTCCTATGGTGGAGGCGCAGATTTCCTCCCAGGGGGTCAACTTGATGGGCGACTCTGAACCCCCCCCGGTAGCTGTGGCGATGTTCCTGTTCGCAGAAAGTATGCTGCGTACGCGGATCCGCAGGTCGTCCCACCGCTTGCGACATTGCTGTGGCGTGCGGGGTGTTGTCCCCACCGCACTTACGCGCTGTGCCACCAGGACCCATATGGCCTTCTTGTTGGCAAGGGCCGTCCTGGTCATTTGACTGGAGAAGACGACGGCGGAATTTTCCTGTAGGGTCTCGGTGAGCACGGTCAGTTCCTCTCGGGAGAAGTGTACCTGCCGCTTGCGGTCACACGCTTTCTTGGCTACCTTTCCCATATTTATTTTTTTAACTGGGGTTGCTAACGGGTTGGGATGTGTGTCAGGGTCGGATTTTTTATGGTTGTGTTGGGATTCGGATTTTATAGTTGTGCGGCGTGCTGTTTCCCGTTCCGGCCACATGCTTTTACTTCCGTTTCCGTATATTTACGGTGGCCGTAATTTGCGGTGCACGCTCGTTACGGTGACCGCTCATTACGGTGACCGCTAAGATGGGTGGCGGTATTGCACCTGGTGCAGCGTACGGCGGCGGTAAGGGCCGTTTTGGGGTCATTTCCGCCATCGCAGCCTTTCGGATTCCGCCATGGCGTAATGCTCGTGCCCGATGGGTCGTGATTGGCCGCACTTTGCTCCTTCGTGCTATGGCGGAAACGCTATTTACGCTGTTGCGGTCCGGTCAGTCAATTTCCGCCAGGGTCGTAATGAGGGCCAATCACATGTTGTGGGGTTCCCTTCCCCAAGCTTCAATCACACCTTCATAGGCTTCCCTCTGTCGGGTTCAAGCCTCCTTTCACTTTCCTTCCGCTGTGGAAGGCTTTAGAAACAGCGAGGCTTTTGTTCGTACCTCGGAATGACCACCTCGACCTTCTTTCCTCAAACGTCACTTTTCCTCTCCTACACCAAGGCCTCTTGGTAAATGTGGTTTCAAGCACAGTACCTATTTCAAAGTTCAAAGATATCTCTCACATCCAGGTTTCCCTGTGCCGGGATCAAACCTAACAGTTCAAAGATATCTCTCACATCCAGTTTTCCCTCTGCCGGGATCAAACCTAACAGTTCAAATTTTGCATTTCAGTTTCTTTCTCTTCCCGCTGCTTCTATGGCATCAGACATTTCAGAGGATTTTGGTTGGGCAATCTTCCTTTGCCGGACCACTCTGTTCTGTCATGATGCCTACCCCCGGAGCACCAGGCCAGGCCCAGCACCCCCGGGAGAAGGCATCATGCCCCCTGGTAAAAGCCCAGCGGCCCCTTATAGGGGCTCTTTGGACTCTGTCCTGGCGCCATTGGCGCCAGGCTCATGTTGGACATCAGTCCTGGCGCCATAGGCGCCAGGCTCATAAAGGAAGGTGTTTTGTGCACTTACCTGATGCAGACCATGCTGCAAGATTCAGGCCTCCCTGAGACCTGAAAGGGACTATTTTTTCATTGGGACTATTTTGCCACTCGGGCGTGGCCAGGGAAGGATACTTACCTGGAACTACTTTGGGGGCTATTTAAGCCACGCCCAGACAGTAGCTCACGCTTCGCGTTGTTCTGCATCCAAGCAGCTGAACGCTCACCGTGTCTGCTCCTGCATCTGGTCTCCAGCCACGCCCGCCTCGATCCTGGAACACCTGTAAGGAAAGAAGAGAAGAGAAAGGTGAAAACCAAGAATTTTATCAAACTTCTTACCTGCATCCGGAACCTTCACGCCAGCATTCCTAAGAAAAGGCTTTCATTTAAAAGCACCGCGTTGCTCGCTGCAGCGCCGCGCTTCACTCACCTGTCCTCGGGAGTTCTTCGTGTTCCACCGCGACTGTCTGCACCGGTCGCCACATCTCTGCGCCTAGGGGAGAGAAGAAGAGACAAAAGGTGAGCAGAAGGAACATATGAGGAAAGCCTAATTTTCCGCCATAACACTTACCGGTCTTCTGTTGGTGGACCATTCCTCATTTCGGGTCGGCGCCGCTTCGTTGGCAGGTACCGCACCCCGGCCCCTATGGGGAAAGGACAAAAGACATTACTGGAGGAATATAAAGACATTAAGAGGGATCGCCCCCATCGCTAACTCACCTGAGTTTATCATCGGCAATTCAATCCCTCAACGCATCGCCTTCATTCTGCACCTGAAATAAAGGACAGATCACAGGTTAGGAAGGCAACAGAAAAGGAGGCTCAACACTTGAACTTTTGTAATCTTCATACTTACGGCGTTCCGCTCGGAAAAGTCAAGTGGATTTTGCCAGCGCCATTCTGAAAACCAGTGAAGTAACTGGACAAACACGCGCCCCTGTACCAGAAGCAGGATGGAGAGTTCATCCTTTCAAACCATAAGGTGAGCTTCAACCGGGGATTTCGGAGGAAGTTAGAGAAGAACGAAGGGGGGAAGGGGGAAGCAAGCACACTATTCTGCAGACTGTTAATCCCCTTTCTCATCTGCAGAAGGATATTCCTATGGGCCAGACAAGCAAGATTTGAGGGTCCTGTTCAGTCGGTGTTCAGAGTTCTGCGCATCACGCTCGAAGAGGCCACAGCAATCCAGACTAGACCAGCGCCTCCGTGGGAGTCAGGTGAGCGTTACAGTTACTTTGTATCTTTAATTTACAGTTATTTACAATGCTTTGCTTTCTCTCGCATCTTATCGGCACATGTACAACCTTCATTCGTCGGATACTGTTGCCGTCAAGTTTCATTTAACATAGACCGGACTTTCATTGCTTTCATCAACTCACCGGCTGTGTTAATTTATTTTCGTCCTTCGCAGCTTTGTTCCTGAAGTCAAGGCTAATACCATAACTGCTGCTGCACCTCCCCAACTCTGCCGTTCACCTGGGAGGGTGGCTGGTATCTTTGAAACACCAAAGAGGTTTGTCTCTTCTCTCTAGTTAGGCTTCCTTGCACAACCTTCAAGGCCCTTTGATGTCACAATCTCTTGCCGGGGTGTCCAAGGTTTCTCCGTACCTCGGTTCCATCCCTGGGCCTATCGCTCTGCTTGCCAGGTTCGCTGTCGCCCTGAAAGAACTGCTCCTTCTTGTGCATCGCCTTGCTCAGTGTGTCTCAGTGTCCCACCGTTTAACCATGTGGGGAGAGCTAATAGGTACCAGGTGTATGTAATTAAGATCAAGTGCCTGACCCTGCATGATCTTATTAGTAGGGCATGTCCAATGTATTGCATGGGTGGTACTCCTTTCAGCCTCAGACCTCCTCTTCCTCAGCTCATTGTTTGTGTAAGAAGGGGGGGGTCATGGAAGTTGGAGTATCCTATAAAATAGATTGGGACAGGGATATTTGAAAAGGGGGGGGGGATACCATTTCTCGCCATCAGGCCCAGGCCAGTTTTTTGGGGGAATCATTGCTGATTCATCACAAAGCCTATAGAAGAAAGACGCCATTGTCATTTCTAGGAAAAATATGATAGCGTGTGCAGGGGGGCTGCACCTAGGATCTTTGTATTTGATTCTAAATCAGAAGTTGCCCTAGAAAGGTATCTTAACTATTAATCTCCTCCATATGCAAGAACACTTTTTGTCAGACTGAGGTTTGGGACTTTGCAGACTTGGCAAAGGAGGGAGGGGGTTAGACGATTTGCCATGTCTGTGGCCTGGATGAAGAGACAGTGTTCACCTCCTGTTATGTGATGTTTCAAGATCTTTGAGAGTGGGATACCTGTGTCCCCTGCTTAGGAACGCTTGTGTTCATCTACTACTGAGGCACTGGAATTATGTAAAGGAAGCCTAAATCAGTATATGGTAAGCTGTGTTACACAATATGTCCACAGAGCTTGGCTCCTAAGGCAGAAATAGGCTAGGCCATTTACAGAGGAAAACCTGTCTTGAACTGATTAGAACATGCAATATGGACATTAATTTGCGATATGAACTGATCAGAACCATTAAGCAATATGCCCCGAGCCGCGGGGGCATTACCGAGTCAGGTAATGCCCCAGGGCCCATAGTTAACAAAGGCCTCGGGGCATTACCTGACTCGGTAATGCCCCCGTGGCGAGGGGCATATTGCTATTAATACCGCGGGCCACAAAATAAATGACAAAGAAAATGGCCACCAGGGGAGGAAAAACAGAGTCCGTTTACCCTTTCCATGGCAGCCATCGGGAGCGGACGCGGTGGGGACAGAACTTTTCCCAGCGCGTTTGCTCCCGAAAAACGACAGATAAGAAGGTAAGTGGGGTTGGGAGGGAGGAGGGGTTGGAGGGAAAAGAAAAAAAATAACGTAGCTGAATCCCTAGTGGGGGACAATGGCAGCCTCCAGCCTGGTGGAGGCTCGTAGCGGGGATGGCCCCGCTACGAGCCACCTCATTGGCTGAGGGGCAGCCACGCCCCCGCCATAGACAAAGTAGTGGAATCCCGGCCGAGGGATTCTCGGCCGGGTAATGCCCCGGCGAGAGCCAATCAGAATGTGTTTTACAATAATTGGCAGTAGGGCTGTGATTATATTCTCCCTACTGGACTCTCAAGAGACTCCATTTGCTATTTCTTTATGTACTTTGCACTTTAATCTATGTACACTCATTGATCTGTAATTAATTTTACTCTGGTTTTGTTTTAATATTTCATTGCTGTGCTTTTTATATCTGTGACTTTTATGGCATTTACGCCGAATAAAGTTATTGATTGATTGGACAGGCAAAGTGGTTTTTATGTTACTGGAACATTCAAGACCCCATGTAGTTCAGGGTGTCGCATCTGTAAACCAGGCCGATGGTGCATAAAAACATTTTCTCAGTATACTCATCAGAGTGTATGCAGTTTGGCAGTGCTTGCCTTCTTGCTTGAGTAGACAAATGCAGTTCTCTCATCTGAATAAATGCCAGTGAGCTCCAGTCCGGAGCACCTCTTGTAAGGGTGTCTTGCAAGGTATTCACTTGTTGAAGATTTGCAGCAGCCTCTTGCTACTTTATTACGGCTACATCACGGTGGTTTGCACCAATCATGTAATGTAATTTGTCATTTGTATAGTGCCTTTTCCTATTGGTATGGCCTCAAAGCGCTGTAGATTAACGCCCTCGGGGGACCGAAGTCCAAGGTATGTGAGATTCGTCAGTGGCGTTTAGACTGTGTGTGCATTTTAGCCAAAACGAAGGTTGGTAGGGGCTAAGTTCCTGCTAGCGACCCATGTAGAGCTGGCTTCTGGATGGGTGCTGTGAGGTTGTTGGGAGGGTATGCGACTGCAGAAGACTGAATGTGTCCAGCTAGACCGAATTTCTTACGTGGGACATAGCTGCATTCTAAGGACAGAGGTGTTTTGTGATGTGTCTTCAAACGGTGTTTGATAGCAGAGGTGTGTGTGCGGGTGGGTGGCCGCGCCTGTGCCTATCTTCCATCGACATGGAGTGCGATACTTACCGGAGTGTCCTGTCTGGGTTCTTGGCTTGTAGATGTGGCGCAGATTCTGTCCTGTGGTCTGCTGGAGTTTATTCTCTCTGTTTCTCAGTACATTCTATGAGGGTTCATTGCTGCTTCGGCCTATCTGACAGGAGGTTAATGTCTACAATTACATCTCTAAGGAATCCGATGACTTGTTGTAGACAAGGAAGTTGTCATCGGCAGAATAGAATCCTCTCCCTATAATCTTCTAGACTTTGACAGCAACTTTCCAGGATTGTAAAGACTTTGCTCCCTGGAACATGTGTGTATGGACGTTTGCACCCATGTAGCTATCTGTGTCAATGCTGTCCAATAACTGGATGAAACCTATGCGTCTAAGTCATGAATTACCAAGTTCAACCTTGAATACCTAGTCATTAAACACCTCAAAATATTCGGGAGCCTCCATTCTATGACAAGACAGGAGGCTTGCATTATGCTTTACTTTCTTTTGTTTGCTGCCACACCAGCACTTTAAAACTTAACTTTAATACTGCACATTTATGTTCTTACAAAACCACAGTTATGGAAAACGAAACTGGACCAGTTTAAACGTTTGTTTCATATCTGAATGTGATCACTGTAATCACCCGGGAACTACTAGTCCCATGATACTCATGCTCTGGTAGTCCAATCCTCCAAGCACTGCACCTATCAGAGGGCAGCCTCCTGTATAAGAACTCTTGTGCCCAGGTCCTTTCCTCTTTCTTTTTGCTGCCTGAGATAAGTGACATATTTCTCTATCTTTACTTATAGAAGGATTGTTAGTCACGTATATATTTCTATCATTTCTATGATATATGTATATCAGTATGGCATTACACCACAGCGCGATTGGAATTAGTTTCATTTCTCCTCAAAAAAGTTTACCTTAACGCGTAGCGTATTATATTCAGTCAGCGCGCGTTAGATTACTTTCACGAAACGTTCGAAAGTGTTGTGAAGAGTTGGCGAGGGCCGGAGCCGCAGGCAATTCCGCTCGCTTCAGGCTGCCAAGCCCCGCGCTCTGTAGTAATCGGCGCCGGCGAACTCGGCGGCCGTTAGGACCCGTGGGAGCGGGACCTCCTCAGGTTTCCCAGCATCCCCAGGGATTCTAGCTTCCGCTCGCATTGCGCCTGCAGTCGCGTATGAGGGAAGTAGTTAACCAGAGCTCCAGATTCATTTTCGGAAAAAAAAAAAATATATATATATATATATATATATATATCTTTTTGAATACTTTATAAATCGCAAGAAGCGGTTTACAGGCACACGCTACATTAATCCTCAGCATGTGTGTAGAGCCTGAAGAGCCTTCATCTGCTGACTTCCACGCAGTTGGCCAAGCCAACATCTCGATTATGGCTCAGTTTGTCACCCCCGCTAACACCCCTTCCACTTCTCCGGAGTGGAGTCAAGAAGAGTGGGAAGAGGATCCTTCCCAGCAAGAATCAGACTTGTTGCAGAGTTTTAAGAAGGTACTCGGAGACTCCTTGCAGCAGGCGGTCTCTCAAGGGGTGCAGCCCATTACAAAGAGATTGGAGACTCTGGAAATGATAATGGCTGAACAACAGAAACAGATCACAGCCAAGAAAAGACGGGCTAGTAGCCCTGATGAAGGAACATCAGCAGGACACCCCCAAAGAGGGGTTGAGAAGAAGGGGTGTAAAGTAGCCCGGAAGAGCAAGCACTCTTTGACCCCCGACCCCCCCCCCCCCGGCAACACTGAAAGGGTTAACACTGTTCCCCAATTGACAGGCGACCCTGTCGCCAGGCTTAAAGAAGCCTTTCTGGCAAAGAACAGAGACGGCCAGGATAGACCCCCTACCCCAGGGGTGTACAATTTAGGGGATGATGATGAGGGCTATTCGCCCGATGATGAAGGGGGCGAGGAAGAGGAAGACATCAGTAAGGGTGGGGAAGACCCCCAGAACATAGAAGATACAGCAGACATGTTCGACACCGAAGCCATCCGCCACTCTAAGTCGTCAGAATGGGTACCCTCCCCTAGAGTGGCACTTTACATGGCTCAGCATATTAGAAAACCTCTAGAAAGAGAGGTAAGATCGAGAATGAGATCCGAGTGTCCTAGACCAGAGCTGCCGAATAAACTAACAGAAACAGACATTTCGGGTCCATTAGCCAAAATTATGGACCTCGCTGAGAAATCAAAAGATACAGGTACGCCAGTAGACGCAACCGTCCTGGGCAACAGAACGCAAATGGCAGTATGCCTCTTGGCCAACGCCAATTGTGCCTTATCTTCAGAAAGAAGAAGAGGAATCTTATTGAAGATTGACAACAAGTTGAGCGACTTGGCCACCTATGAAGCGGCCGAAGGCGCCAAAGGTCTGTTGTTCGGCGAGGCGTTTGCTAAAGAAATGGCGCAATTCGTAGGAACTTACTCTGCTTTAGAGAAGGCCCAGAATTATATCAGAAAAATCCAGGGCGAATTTTTGCCGGGACCGGACGACATAGGGGTCGCTCGTCCGGTCGCTGTAACTCCCAACGAAGGCCCTACAATCAGTGCGCCCAGTATTGGGACTCCAGACAACAAGACTCCTTCTTCCCAGCTAGATCAAGGTTCCCTAGAGGCCGCAGGGGAAGAGGATCTTACAGACAACCAGGGGCAGTAGCCGGTGAGTACAGCATGTCGGAGTGTAGGAGGAAGAACCCTCCACTACCTGTGCGAATGGCAAGCGTTATCAAGCGATGCATGGGTGCTACAGGCAGTAACAGGCCTACAGATAGAGTTTATAGGTACGCCAGTGCAGAGAACAGAACCCCGCCCCATAGTTAGGGCGCAAGAGGAAGCAGCGCTCCTGCACAGCGAGCTCAGCAAACTAGAAAGCAAAAATGCGATAGAGCGCAAACTCCAGAGAGATCCCGGTTTCCTCAGCAACATGTTCCTAGTTCACAGAGGGGACAAAATAAGACCAGTAATCAATCTGAAGGACTTAAACGAATGGGTCTTATACAACCATTTCAAGATGGAGGGGATTCATCTTCTCCGAGACCTTCTACGCTCCGGAGACTGATGATACGTATGCCTCAAGGACGCATACCTAACGATTCCGATAGCAACTTCTTATCGGAAATATTTGCGCTTCCGATGGAAGGGATAAGTATGGCGATTCACGTGTCTCCCGTTCGGTCTGTCCTCCGCTCCTTGGGCCTTCACCAAGCTCATGAAACCGGTGGCAGCAGCCATCAGAGAAAGAGGCATACGTATCATCATCTGTCTAGACGGCATTCTCGTCTGCGGATCAGAAAAAGCTACTGTAGCAAAGAACGTTAATTGGGTATTCTCGCTCCTCACCTCGCTAGGATTCCTAGTGAACCTAGAAAAATCTCAACTACGTCCTGTCCAGAGGATAGACTTTCTGGGCTTTACAATAGACTCAGTGAAAGCCTCCCTCGAGCTCCCGGCTCACAAAGTAAGAGCGATCAAACCCGGACACAACCCTTTCCCTTCTCTACTCTTCCATTTCTGTTACTCTTGATGCTCTTGCCACTGTCATGAGAATCTGCTTGAAGTCCATAGCCAAGTGTAATTCCTGGTATGACTCCGACCTAGCTACACTTAAACGTAAGTGTAGGGCGGCTGAGAGGAAATGGAGGGCTTCTTGTTAATCCTCTGACAAACTGGCCTGTCGCCTGCTCCAAAGGCAATACAGACTCTCTGTCCGCACCAAGAAGAAAGTCCACATTCAAGCCTGTGTCTCTGCGGCATCTAACAACTCGGCCGAACTCTTTAAAATCGGCAAGGAGCTTGCCAACCCTGCTGGAGTCTCTACCCCTCCTCTTGCCTCCCAGGCTCTCTGCAAGGACCTTACCTCTCACTTTATCTCAAAAAGCCAGGACATCTTGTCCACCCTCTCCTCCCCTCCCCTTCCTATTTCCCCTCAGTCTGCACTTGCTAACCACCCTTTAACCTCCTCCCCTCGCCTTCCTATTCCCCTTCAGTCTGCACTTGCTAACCCCCCCTTTAACTACTCCCCCTCCCTCCTTCTCTTCCTTTCCTCTCTTCTCCCCTGATGAGGTCGCTAGACAAGTCCGATCTATGAAAGCCTCATCAAAACAGGTTCATCCCTGTTCCTCTAAAACCATCAAGGACCACATTGACACCCTTGCTGATTTCTGCAACCATTCCTTTGCCTCAGGATCCTTCCCTCCCCTCTGAAACACTCCCTTGTGCATCCTCTGCTCAAGAAACCCTCAGCGGATCCTTCCTGTCCTGCTAACTATCGCCCAATCTCCATTACTCCCTTTCTGGGCAAACTCCTGGAAAAGCTGACCATCTCTCAGCTTAACCTTCATTCTGATTCTGTTGGCTGTCTCCATGACCACCAGTCTGGTTTCAGAGTGGCCAGAAGTACGGAAACTGCTCTCCTGAACATCCGCGAAGATCAGCTCTCCAACCTTGGCTCTAACATTCTCTCTGTCCTCATCCTACTCGATCTCCCTTCTCCCTTTGACACAGTCAACCATACCATCCTGCTCAACCGTCTCCGTGAAAACCTGGGTATCACGGATCAGGCTCTGGCCTGGCTGACCTCTTTCCTTTCTGATCGACCTTCCCAGGTCCAACTGTGGTCCTTCCTATCATCTATCTTCCTCTCTACCTGTGGTGTTCCCCAGGGGTCTAACCTCTCGCCCTGGCTTTTCAACCAATACCTGGCAACTCTCGCCCATTACATTGCCACTCTATGCTCACATTTCCAGTGCTACACTGACGACACTCAACTCATTTTCAGGCTGCCCTCAGCCACCTCCTCTCCCTCTCTCATCTCGGATTGCCTAACTGCCATTCAGGATTGGTGTGCCGCCAATAATCTTTGCCTGAATGCCAGCAAGACTGAGATCCTCCTCATCGGCATACCTTCTACATCCTTTCCCCTCTCTCTCTGGCCGGCCTCGCTTGGCCCTCCTCCCATCCCTACCCACGGGGCTAAGAACCTTGGGGTCATCTTTCCTTCTCCTCCCACATCTCAGAGGTCTCTAAAAAGTCAAACTTCCTACTACACCTTCTCAGAGGTACTCTTCCTTTCCTCTCCTTCCCCCAGAAGTTCACTGTCTCCCAAGCCCTGGTTCTCTCTAGGTTGGACTAGTGTAACAGCCTCTTTCTAAAGTTACCTGCCTCTACTCTTCGCCCTGTTCAACTAATCCAGAACAGGACTGTGAGACTTGTCCTTGGCCTCAAGCCCTCAGATTGTATCTCTCCAGCTCTGAAATCTCTCCATTGGCTCCCAGTGGATGTAAGGATTAAATTTTAAACCCCCTGCATTGTCCACAAGGCTTTCTGGGGCCTGGGCCCAAAATACCTTCAGCTATCCCTCTGCAAATACCTCCCCCCTCGAGCCCTTCGCTCCTCTACCTCTAACTCCCTCAGGGTCAGCCGTTTTTCAAAGAAACAAGCTGGGGGGAGATCTCTGTCTTCGGCTGGGGCCTCCCTCTGGAATAGCCTCCCTGGCACTCTAAAACTTGAGGAGAACCATCTCTGGTTCCGGAAGCACCTCAAGACCCTTCCTCTTTGCATCTGCCTTTGCTTCCCCTCTGCCCTGCTGATCCGCTCTCTTGGCACTGTGCACCTGACCACCCTCTGTCCCCCAGGCAGCAGCTCACCCTGCCACCCTTCTGCACTGCCTCCCAGCCACCCCTCGCACTGGGGACTAAGGGTCTGGCATGGATTCACATGCTCATGAATATTCCCCGTCGTCAGGCTGGGAATCCTCGGTAAAGAAAAAACTCAGTATCAGTTTCGTTTCTGATCTGACTTTCGTAGTAGTAACCAATCACTGATTTCTGCGTCATACTGACCACAGCCAATGATTGCCCTCTCCCTAAGCCCCGCCTCTGGCAGCCATCCTCAGATTTGGTAGCAGGTGAAGTGGCAGTATGACCAAGTGAAGAGCCGCAGAGGTGTAGGACGGAGGGTTCACATGTGAATCCATGCCAGACCCATGCTGGAGAACAACAGTTACAGGTAAGTAACCTGTTCCTTCTCCAGCATGGGGTCTGGCATGGATTCACATGCTCATGAATAAGAGAATACATAGCAGTACACACATGCACAACCACGGGAGGTGGCAACAGGCTCAACATTAAGCAATACAACAACTCAACTTTAAGCGTCTCTTACCTCCTCACCAGGCTCACCTTAGGCGAACAGGTTGCGCAGCACTGCTTGGCCGACCCTGGACTCCTCCCTGGAATCCCAGTCGACGCAGTAGAATTTCGTGAAGGTGTGCGTCGACCTCCACGTAGCAGCCCTGCAGATGTCCAGCAGGGGCACACCAGATAGGAAGGCCGTGGTTGCTGCGATCGCTCTGGTGGAATGAGCTCTCGGACGGCCGGGCAGCAGTCGGTTTGCCACCGATGACAGTACATGATACAGCAGGAGAGCCATCTGGAAATGGAAGCCTTTGAGAGAGCCTTCCCCTGATTGACAGGTCCAAAGTTCACAAAAAGTCGTGACGTCTTCCGAAAGCTCTTCGTGCAGTCCACGTAGAACTTCAGTGCTCTAGCCACATCCAGCGAGTGCAAAGTCCTTTCAGCCGGCGACGAAGGCGACGGGAAGAAAACAGGCAACACCAAGGGTTTGTTGAGGTGGAAGTCCGACAGCACCTTGGGCATGAAGGAGGGGTGCGTCCTGAGCACTACCCTCGTGTCGTGAAAAGTCAAGTACGGGGGCTTGCAGGAAAGGGCCTGGATCTCTCCCACTCGTCGTACGGAGGTGATGGCCACAAGGAACGCTGTTTTCCACGACAAGAACTTCAAAGAAGCGGAGTGCAGAGGCTCGAACGGAGGTCCCATGAGCTTGGTCAGCACCACGTTAAGCTCCCACGCCGGGGCCGGCGCCTTCACCGGCGGGAACGATCTGAACGGTCCCTTCATGAACTCCTTCACCAGACGATGAGACCACAAGGACGTCCGTCCCGTGTTTCTGGTGTATCGGGAGATCGCAGCAAGATGAATCTTGATGGAAGCATGCGCTAGTCCAGCCTTGGCCAGCCTTGGCCAGCATCAGTAGGTACGGCAGTACCTGCGGAGCCGTCATCCGTAGAGGGTTAATCTTCTGTGCGTGGCACCAGACAGAGAACCTCTTCCATTTGTGTCCGTAGCATTTAAGAGTTGAGGACGCCCTGGCCTTTGCAAGAACCTCTCTGCAGTTGGGCGGTATGTCGTAACCTCCAAACTCTAGCGCTGTAGGAGCCAGGCCTGCAAATTCAGCGACTTCGGGTCGTGATGGAGGACGGCACGTCCTGTCCTGGAGAGAAGATCCGCGTCCACTGGCAGCTTGATTGACGGGGACGCAGACAAGTCCAGAAGGTCCGGGAACCATATCTGCCTCGGCGACGCGGGTGCGACGAGTATCATCCTGCACCGTGAACAGATCGATCTGGGGTGTGCCCCAGCATCGGAAGAGGCGGTCCACTAGGTCCTGTCGTAGTTCCCACTCGTGGCACGAGCGCAGCTCTCTGCTGAGCGAGTCGGCGATGGTGTTTTTTATTCCTGCCAGATGAAACGGCACCAGGAACATCCCTTGGGCGACGGCCCAATGCCACCGATCCTGCGCCTCCTTGGACAGGGCTGGGGATCTGGTACCGCCCTGCTTCCTGATGTAGAACATGGTGGTGGTGTTGTCGGTGAAGATCCTCACCACTTTGCCCTTGAGGGACGGAAGGAAGGACCTGAGGGCCCAAAACACTGCACGGAGTTCCAGGACGTTGATATGGAGGGATTTCTCTGTCGGAAGCCAAAGGCCTCTCGCGTGCAGATTTTCGGTGTGCGCTCCCCACCCTTCCAGGGAGGCATCCGTGGTTACTGTCTCCTGATGGCCCGGGGTCTGGAAGTCCATGCCTGCCGTCAGATGCGCGCGGGTGCCCCACCACCGGATCGCTCGTCGGAAACTCTTGTCGGGTGTGATCCTGTCCTCGAAGCTGCCCGGACCCAGCGAGCGTCCAGGAACTCCTGCAACGGGCGCATCCGAAGCCTGCCCAGGCGGATGAGATAAATGCAAGAAGACATCATTCCGAGGAGGGATTTGATGGACCTCACCTTGGCCGCGTCCGCAACCAGCATCCGCTGCACCTTGCCCAAGATGGCCCTCGTTCTTTCCTCCGACGGCGAGGCCAAAAGCGCGACTGTCTAGTTTCGCTCCCAGA
The DNA here is from genome assembly GCF_040938575.1 of Ambystoma mexicanum. Classification (NCBI taxonomy): domain Eukaryota; kingdom Metazoa; phylum Chordata; class Amphibia; order Caudata; family Ambystomatidae; genus Ambystoma; species Ambystoma mexicanum. The sequence goes on along the minus strand of NC_090936.1, from coordinate 95,641,523 downwards.
AACAGTGCGTCTTGCACGGGCACCAGGTGGGACTTGGCGTAGTTTATGGAGAATCCCAGGTCCGTGAGTAGTTGGACGATTCTCACCGTGTGTTCCGCGGCGAGCTCCCTTGTCTTTGCTCGGATGAGCCAGTCGTCCAGGTAGGGGTAGACGTGGATCCCCTCCAGGCGCAGCCGCGCCGCCACCCGTGCGAGACACTTGGTGAACACCCTGGGTGCCGACCTCAATCCGAAGGGAAGGGCTCTGAACTGGTAGTGCCGCCCTTGGACCACGAATCGGAGTAACTTTCGGTGTCCCTTTAGGATGGGGATATGGAAGTAGGCATCCTCCAAGTCCAACGACGACAGGAAATCGCCCTCCTCCAGCTGACCCAGGACGTGCTGGAGGGTGACCATCCGGAACTTCTGTGCCTTGATGAATTTGTTCAGTCGTCGTAGGTCCAGGATGGGACGCCATCCTCCTGTCTTCTTCTTCACGAGGAAGTATCTTGAGTAAACTCCGGAGCCCCAAAGCCTCTTTGGGACGAGCACGATGGCGCCTTTCTTGAGCATCGCCTTTACCTCCAAGAGAAGTTGAGGGACGTGATGTTCCTTCCTGGCCACGGGGGGGACGCGCAGGCACTTCTTTAGAAACTCGAGCGCGTGACCCTGGGCCAGGGCGTCCAGCACCCAACGGTCGGTGGAGATGGACTCCCACACGCCGACGAAGTTCGCCAGCTGGCCTCCCACCGGGGGGCCGGTTCAGTCCTGCTTCGACGAGGCTTTGCCGCCTTGTCCTCCCTGGCGACGACGGCGGGGTCCGCTTGACTTGCCTCGTCCCCTGTAGGCTTCTTGTGACGACGAACGGGCCGCTTGACGGTAGGTGGAATATCCGCCGCCGGAACCTTTAGAGGCACCCTGCTTGCCTCCGGTGCTCCGAAAGGGCGGCCGTCGTTTCTGGAGAACACCAAGAGCCCGGGCCGTCTCTGTGTCCGCCTTGATGGCTTGCAGAGAATCGTCCACTGTTTTCCCAAACAGGTTGTTCCCGTCGAACGGCATGTCCAAAACTCTGGTCTGCACGTCCTGCCGGAAGTCCGTTGCCTTGAGCCATCCACGCCGTCTAAGGCACACGCCGTTGCCCAACTGGCGAAAACCAGTATCAGCGATGTCCGTCGCTAGCGTAATGGCATGGTCCGACGCCACTTCCCCTTCCTGCAAGATCTCCAGGGCCTCAGCCCTCTTGTCGTCCGGTAGTAAGTCCAGCAGGGGGCGATCTTGTACCACAACTCCCTGTCGTAGCGTGCTACGATAGCCAAGGCGTTGGCTGCCTTAATCGTCGTCGCTGCCGATGAGATGACACTGCGTCTCATCGTGTCCAATTTCTTTCCCTCGCCGTCCGGGGGGGAAGTTGACGTGGAGGCCGATGCCCCGCCCCCCGCTTTCTTCCTGGCCGCCGCGGAGACGACCAAGTCCGGGGTCGGCAGTGCCCGAAGGCACAAGGGGGCTGCGTCCGGGACCCGGTACTTCTTCTCATACCGATCCCTTCTCGCAGGCGTTGTGGATGGGTTCTTGAGGAGGGAGAGACCCTCATCCCAGATATCATCCAGTAGGGGTACAGCGAGGACCGTCTTCCTCTTGGTCTCGCGCCGTTGATAAAGGAAGCCTTCCTTCTTCTTCTCTTCCGGGCAGAGCTGTAAAAGCTCGGATGCCCTGGCGATCATGGCATGATACGATCCAATCTCGTCGGGCGGGGAAGCCCGGGGATGAGGTGACGACGGAGGATCCTCGCCGTAAACCTCGTCGTCTTTACCCGTCGCGGCCGTGTCTGTCCCTGTGTCATCCCCCCGGGTCGTGGACGGGGAGGAGGGCTGAGACGGGCGCGATGGTTCAAAAGGAGGTGGAGGATGAATCCTTCTTCTCTTAGGAGGAGGGCTCCCAGAAGGGCCCGGCTCCGGGTCCCCCGTCGGGAGCGGTTCCTCCGTCGGTGGTAACGGCAATCTCGTCCTCATCTCCGAGCATAAGGACTGTGTAGCCAACAAAATGGCCGCCGAGTTGTCTTGCAGCACTGGTTGAGGGGGTTCCGACGGGCGGACAGGAACCTCGTCGGTACCCTCGACGTTCTCGTCGTCCCCCTCGTCGGGGTCCCTCCCGACGGGCTGGTCTTCCTCCACGCCAATGCCGAGGCTTAAGACTTCGATCAGCTCCTCTTCAGAGGTTGAGGCCGAATCCACGATGGCCTCCTGCCCCCCCTTCTTCTTCTCCATCGGAGGTTTCACGGGGGTCCTTTCGATGGGCTTGAAAGAGGACTCCCTCCTCGGTGGCAGGGAGACTCTGGGCCCCGAGGTCGCCTCCACTGGTGTAGCCTCCTCAGGCTGAGCCAGGGTCGCCGCGACTGTCTCGATAGAGGCCTTGGCCGGGTGGATCAAGACTTTTGTCACCTTAGGTGCGCTCACCGCCTTCTCCTTGGGGGGGGTCACCGCCTCGCTCCCCCTCCGAATTGGCCTTTAAGCTCGACCTGGGCCTCTCCAGAAGCTTTGCCGGGTGCTCGGACTTCCTCTTACCCGAGCCAGAGTGTTGGCTCGTGGTTGATGGCGCCGGGGAGGCTGCGCCCTGCCTGGCAACCAAAGAGCCCAACCGTTCGGCGCTCCCGGTGCCCGCGGACTCACGGTGCTTGGCCTTCTGTTGGGCCCCCGTCACCGGGGCGCCCTCAAAGGTCTTAGAAGACCGCTCAGACTTCTTCTTTTTCTCGCCTGACGGGCTCTTCCCTTACAGCCAGTTGGCGAGACACAGATGGCGGTCCTTTATGGTCCACTCCGACATGTTCCCGCAAAACGCACAGTCCTTCTCCATGTGCGTCTTGTCCTCATGCAGGCAGTAGAGGCAAAGGGAGTGTTCGTCCTCCTTGAAGACATTCTGAAGCTGGCATGCAGGGCAGACCCTGAACAGCTTCCCGGGTGTCGAGCTTCCCTTCTCCTGGGCCATGTCCGAGATGGGCCTGAGAAAGTTCTGGAGTCCTCCAAAGCGTGGCTCGACGAAATCTTCACCCTTGAGGGGCGTAGAAGAATCCGACACGGATCCCCGTTGATCGGATATAGAAACGGTGGAGCTTGAGGCTCTTTGACCGAAAAAAGAGAAAATGTTCCTATGAAAAAAGCGCGAAAACGCACTAAAGCTCGAGAGCAATAACACGAGGATCCCAACACTTGAACGTGCGGTAGAAATCTGAGGATGGCTGCCAGAGGCGGGGCTTAGGGAGAGGGCAGTCATTGGCTGTGGTCAGTATGATGCAGAAATCAGTGATTGGTTACTACTACGAAAGTCAGATCAGAAACGAAACTGATACTGAGTTTTTTCTTTACCGAGGATTCCCAGCCTGACGACGGGGAATATTCATGAGCATGTGAATTCATGCCAGACCCCATGCTGGAGAAACCTGCAAGCCCCCACGGTCCCCCACGCTCCATTTTTCTTCTTTCATGCTCTTATCAGACTTACCCAGTTCTGCTGCCGTAAACACAGCTTGTGCCATTTGCTGACCGCACTACCCCAGTTATTGCTTCATTATCTATTTATTTGTATTTATTATTATTTATCTGTTCTCCTCTGCTCTGCACTTTCCACTCTCCCCCTTCCATGCACTTTTCCCTTTTCCCTTTCCCATGCACTTGCACGTTCTCAATGTCACTGGGCCTAGTAAGATCGCTGTTTTGTTCTCCCGTTTCCCCTCCCTTGCTTAGTCGCGCTCTGCGCGATACAAATAAAATATCATATCAATGCTTTACCCTCCCTCAATAGAGACAAGGTTTTCGATTTCCCTGGTGTTTTATCCAGTTTTTGACTTCTCCTCCCACACATCTGTGTCCATGATTCCTTCCCTCTGTTGTTCACACGTTTTCTTCACCCGCACTGGCGTGACCAATCCCCTCCCCGTGTCCATCCGGCAGTGGATCTGAGCCTTCACTAACAGAGGAGAACAGATTTTTTGAACTGGTTCCTCTCGTTGTCCTCGGGGCTCTGGGAGAGCTCAGTTCGCAGGGTAATTCCATCTGTGCTACTTTGTGACTTTTTGATAACTCTGCTACCATGCACGAGTCAGGGATTTGTATTTATTACGTTTTATATAGTGCTATAAGCCAAACCGCTTTACATGAAACAACAGTGAATACATTACAAGCAAGTAAATTCAAATCATGAATCAAGTAACTGAGAACAATATGCAGGATGTCCGTAAATGCTGGGTCCCCTTCCTGCACGTGTTTGTCCTTGAACTTAAGCCAATATGTCCATGGTTAAAGATTTAGCACAGAATCTCTGTTTTTTCTTTTTCCCTGTGTCCGTCTTGGTAAATCTCGCTTACATTGTCCAGCAGAAGAGGCACTAGAAGAGTCTCTGTAAATATCTGTGCAGCAGTTTTTAGAGTGTAAGCGTAGGACATTTAAAAAAAAATAAATAAAATTAGGTGACGAAACTGAATACAAAAGCCACTGCGGAGGTACCCACTGTTTAACTTAATATGATAGTAATAGTAATACTCAGCCCTGCGGTAGAAGAGCTGAATCCAAATCCGTCACCAGCCAACAACCAACAGCACTCAGAGGCCAGTGGTTTTTAAAGGAAGTTGCAGGAAAGGGGTGTGGCCAAATAACAAACAGCAGAGATTTGGGAATAACTCCAACAATAAATATGACAAAGTTCTAGGAAAAAAGAAAAACAAAGTATTAAGTGGTTGGTCCCACAACCTCCAGTTTGTAAAAGTTCCAGAGTCCGTTTTCCTCGTTAGGTACATCTTCAACGGTAGTTTGCAAGTCAACAGTGAAAGTCCACAGCAAGGACCAGGCAGCCAACAGCACTCAGCAGTGCACTCTGTTATTGCGCACGCAGGATCCCTCACTATTGCCTATACTGGCTAAGGTTGATGGGAGTTGTGGTCCAAATCTTCTGGCGAGCCAAAGGCTCCGGATGCTTTCGCCTACAACTCTCTTTATCCCTAGGCAGTTTAGTGAGTAGCATTTGTATTCTAAAACATCTGGGGGGCCGCTAATTGAGAACCCATATTTTAAGGAATACACTCTTGTTAATGATGACATTCTTTTTCTTTGGGTTCTCATACGATAACAACTAAACATATGCGCTGCCTCCATTATCTCACACAGCAAGAAAGGACTTCGTTGGAACGATAGAGAATTAACTCGCTGTGCTAATTTACTCATGAGACCGACCACAACAGGTTTCAAAGAAACCCAGATTACTATGAATTTAGAAATAAACAGATGTAAACTGTTCATCTGTAATTTTGCCTACAAGCTAGCTATTATGCACGCATCAATTAGGGTGATTTAACTTAAAAATAACATCAATGGTAGTAAAGTACTGTGATTAGAATTTAATTAGGGAATGCAACAATCAGTGAACACTTACGCCCGTTTCTAATGTTCCGCCTAACTAAGCACATCCATCGATTATAGAATTATTGGGTTTTGTATGATGTGCTAAAGACGGGAATGGCTACAAAAGGGCCACATGAGAAGTGGGGGAGGGGAAAGATGGGAGGGACGAGTGGGCAAAGCAAGAGTTCAGGATATAATCAAAGAGAAGTAGGTGTCAAGACCACACTCACAGAATGACCCTGGTTTTGCTTCCAGTTGATAATTACCGGAACAAAATAGTAATTTAAGTATTTTAAAAAGAATCTACGATTCAAATATAGAAAAATTAAATAAAACCGTAAGAATACATAACAGTAAGTGTGGATTAAGAAAGCACCCTCTAAAGTTCATAGCATTGAAGAATTGAGAATGAACATTGAACTCGTACCAGGGGTTTAATAACAAAGGCGTGGGTGTCTTTAAAATGACATCAAACGCGTTCAGCACTGCTTTCACAGAAAATATTTCCAACATGCTGCCTTTTCGGTGGCGTGTCAGGAAATAGTGCCTCCGCTAATGGTGGTGGGACTGGTGCGGTAAGGAGGTGGACAGGGTGAGGTTGGGGAGCCAGTGCCCAGGAAAGGGCAGAGGAAAGGGGATGGGCGTGAGGTGGGGGACGCAGGAGGCAAATGACCAGGAGATGGCGGGAGACCCGGGTTTGTGGGGGTGTCCCCTGCACACGAGGGAAATAGGGTTGGGAGGAGAACGGGGTTGCAGTGGTATCCCCTGCACGGGAAGGAGGCGCAGAAAGGTGAGCAGGCAGCTAAAAGATGTCTTGGCATAGCGAGAAAGCTGGGCTTGGAAAGGCCGTCTTTATCAAAAGCAGCGTGTGTGGCAAGACACTAGGGATCCATACAATCACAGTTTCATCCTTACTCTCCCATTCCCACATCAATGTTCCCAACTAATTTACTGAAATGAACAGATGCTTTTCTTAACTTATCCTCCCAGAGAGTTTCTCTAAGATATGATGCAATTGTCGACGTGAAGAATGTAGCAAATTGGTGCTGTGGAAATGTATTAAGGGTGCTGATCACAAAAGGCTCTTGGATTTGAATTTCCTTCTTTCCTGAAATTAAAGCATAGTAAGGATTTTAAAGATCCGGAAATCTGGCCAGGCTTTCGGAGTGCACAGGCTTTCGGCCTATTGTGGTCCATCTGGAATACATGCAATGATTTAGCTCTCAGGCCCAGGTTCAAGCTGCAGCTGTAGTTGAGTTTGCCTTGAACTACTGCGCAGAGTGGTAGTATTTGGTTCAGTAGGCCCAGTTGCTAGTGGCAGTTTTTCGGCAAGTGTTTTATTTGGGTTATGGACTACAAAAATACAATCCAGGCCAACCGAATGCTTGACATGACTAGCAGTGTGCAATGTATTCAGCCATTTGAATGGCAAGTCTTCCGATATTTTGGAACATTGCCCCCCATGAAAACTCCTCTTTGACTATGCTGACAAGGAATGATGGGAGTTGTAGTCCAAAACATCTGAGGAGCAAAAGGTTGCAGACCCCTGTAGATCAGCACAGGAGGATAACAGTCTTAACTGTTCATTGCACATGTATGTGCAGGGCTTTACGTAGAGTAACTTAGCTATGAAGCAATAGAGTGCTGGAGATACAGTAACAGGGTGCAATAATGGGAAACATTTAGGATAGACAACAAAGGGTACACTTGGAAGGACAATGAGAGCGTAGATACAGAGGCTTATGGATAGGGGAGAATGGTTAGGGAGGGGAACGCAGACATCCTTGACTAGTTCATGTACAGGTTGCAGACAGCCATCTAAATATTCTCTCATTTGTATGTAGCACTCTCTACATGTCAGAATTCCTTACACCTCTAAGCACTGTAATAATAGTGAAGACTAGAGCAACACAAAATAATGCACTAAGAGCAGCCCTCAATATACCTAAAAGAGACCACATCGCGAAAGCCAGAAGGGAAGCACATTGGCTACCTGTTAAAGAGCGCATTACATTCAAAATACTTACCACCGCACACAAATGTATTAACCTGACTGCACCTTCATACCTGTCCGACACGCTAGTTAGATCTCACACCAATAGGCCAATGAGACAATGCCACACTAACCAACTTAGGGTCCCACGCATCAAGCGAGCTAAAGCAGGTGGAATAAGCTTCCCCTACATCGCACCTAAACTATGGAACGCATTACCTAGCACGCTCAGAGCAGAAACCTCTCTCACCACCTTCCGAAAAAAACTGAAAACCACCTTGTTCAACTAATTCCCCCAACATGTGTATGCTCACCCTCTCCTCTCTTCTCCTCCTCACCTATAGCTATACACCTATAGCTACTACTTTTCTCTTGCAACTAAGTTATGACCTCTATGTATGTATAACAAGTCATGTTCATATCTGTAAACTTTTCTATTGCAACTAAGTTATGACTTCTCGGTATGTATAACAAGTCATGTTCATATCTGTAACCAGCGCCACGATGCCCTATGGGCTGCCTGTGCGCTTAACAAATGCGAATAAATAAATAAATAAATGGGTATCTCCTGATGCCACGTAGGGGCGTCCTTTCAGCTCTATGCCTTCTTTTGTGGGATATGCCACCAGGCTTGCCAAGGGCGCATGCGCCTAACTTTCCCCCTTCCAACCACTGCTTTGTGTGGGATGTTTTGAAAGATGTGAATTATATTTGCGGGCATCAGAACCTCAGGAGCTCTCCTCAGGGTACAGTTTTGCAAGAGGCGAGTTAGGCCGACTGGGTTTCTATGGAGTCTCGTTCTATGGAAAGCATACGTTTTGTCCTGCAAAGTGGTCCCAGCCCCTTACAGGTTTGTTCACCACCTAACACTGGAGTAAAGGTACCAGACTCACTGAGGTTCTGCTGGGGAAGGATAAAGTAAACGTTTGTACTGTTGCTCCTAATGGCCGTATTGGTAGGGGGGAGTGGAGTATGTAGTGGAAGACAATAAGGCATGTACCGTGCCAATACACTCTGTCTCTGAGTCTCGCAACTAATCCCATTATGTGACCGTTTTCACTCCGCTCACGCCACATCCTTCCACTTTCCATACATAAAAGGCTCACTCAAGGATATAGCCTCGTGCCTAGCAACAATCACTCCTTACACACATTCAATACCACATACATTTCTCCTTTACAATGGAAATAATACACAACGAATCCAAAAAATAATCCTGCAGGTAGGTGGGAAACTTCCTGTAATGTAACCTAGAATCTGTAATGTTGTCTGTATACCACAATGTCCACCACTTTACTCCTAGCATTTTGGAAGTCAATGGATAAATCACTTATTCTCACCACCCTATCACCATAACCTATTCCCCACTACTCCTGCTCCTCCGTCTCTCTCAAACAATGGCACTGTAACATGGGTGCATTTCTCAGGCATCCCCCCACTCCCCCAACGTTTCAATGAACTTTGCCCCTGTGCTTGGCCACTACCCAATTAATCTCGGATGATTTAACTCCTGTCACTACCCACAGACAGGATTTAGAGAAGTCCATCAAACTGCAAAGCAATTCTATCTTTACGATACTCCAACCTTCATGGATCTCACCTCAATATTCAATATGGTGGGTAGAAATCGATATTTTAGGGGCGTCATGGATGCCATGTCTATTCCCTGGCATTTGCCACACATACTGAAATGACTACACCTTGGAACATCTGTGTCTATGAGATTGAGCCTTGGATGAGGGATGGGGAGAGTGCCCACAGGACTTCCTCATCGCTGTCGTGTGTGTAGGGCCGGCCTTTTAGGGCCGGCCTTAGGGTGGGCCACCCGGGGCGCCCGGCCATTAGCTCCCATCACGCCTGCTCAGGGGAGTCTTTCAAGGTCTCCCCTGAACTGGCGTGGTGGGAGAATGCGCGACAGGTGCCCTATTGAAATTAAATGTGTTCCGCTCTTGGGAGTAGAGCACATTTAATAACAATAGGGCGCTGATGCGAAGCATTAGCGACTACTGAAAAATGTGACGTCCCCCTCATGACTAGTGGTGCACTTGAAGGGACGCCACATTTTTGTTTTGCCAGCCAGGGCACTACGGCCGCTAAGGATCGTGTGCTGGCTCCCTCCTACTTAATCTCTACATCAATGGTTTGGAAGACTTTCTGATTGCACAAAAACAGAATGTCGTACCTGTAGGAAGGAGATTTGTGCTCTTACTTAGTTAATCGGATGATATGGTGGTTAGTTTTTTTTATTGTGCATGTAGTTAATTTAAACGTTAAGCACATTTTATTACATACAAATAAAATGTACACAGTGTGAAAAGTAAAATACAGTACATAGACAAACATTCTTAAATTTCCTAAAAAAGAAAAACATTTCTAGTTATTTCATGGTTCAAATCTGGCCTCAATCATTTTGCCTGCATGTACCAGAATTTTTCCCCTTGATATTTTTAGTTAGTTGTAAGAGGACATTACAAAACGTCTGTTAGGCTACCTTTCAGATATGATAGGCAGCAGCGGCTAATATCGTTGATGGTGGACTAGAATTGGTCAGTTTCTATCAAATCTATGTTTAGAGCTGCGTGCAAGCATCCCTTCAGATAGTGAGCCCTTAGTGCTGCGCAAGAGGTCAGAACGTGTCGTTGGGTCTCTATTTTATTCTCACAAAGTCGACACTTCCGATCCTCATATGGCATGCCTGACCATGCTCCTGTGTATTCTCTTGTGGGTAACGGATTTAGCCTAAGATACAGCATAACACGTTTTAAATCGACAGAGATATGTTTAGTCAAGTATCCACAAGGAGACTTAGCTAGAAAGCTCTGGTGCGAGTATTCTATGTATCTGGATGTCATATTTAACTTGTCCACATTGTAGGACTTGTCCCGTCCCTTTGCCTTTTCTTTTATCAACGTTTCAAAATTAGGTTTTTCCAGACGCGTGTCAATATCGAGTTTTAGCAGGGTTGCCATTCCTTGGGCGTCCTGTCGTAGGTCTGTGTGATGCTGGAAATGCATCGGAGGGACAGGGCTTCCGTATCCTTGTCCTTTACTGCTCTTTATCGTGTGTTCTGTCGTGTTTTCCGCGCAGGAGTTCATGTGGGACTCCTGGCGGTGCAGCTCTCTTTCTTTTGGTTTGGTGAACAGACCCGTGGGATACCTTATGGCACCCATGGGTGGGGGTACAACCCTGTGCCCCTAGTGTATGTTTTTGGGCACCTGTGGGTGGCCCACAGAGCAGGGTATGGGCTGGTGGCAGCTCCATGCTGAATTTGACAGGTGCACGGAGTATCCTCCATTTTGGGATACCCCGGCCCTGCCATTGGGATCAGTTGATTCCTGATGGAAAACAAGATGACCCCTGTGGCCTCTTGCTTTCTATTACCCATTACCTTGTTTTCCCAAAGTCCTGGGAAGCCCTGACTCTGTCCCTTCCCCCTGACTGGCTGTTGGGTGGAAATGCCATATATGGTGTTGTGAAGGCCCGGCCAGACTAGATGGAGCCTTCCCGGTGATGTATGTTGTGGGTACCTCCTGTGGGTGGGACCTGGGTGAATAGAGTGTGTGACGAATATGCATTCTGTGTTGTGAGTGTCTAGTATCTGGTGGTTGACACAATGACTGAGACAACCCTGCCCGAAACCGGTATGAATGCGGCTGGGAGTGTTGAATGGCTCGGTACTTGTCCCAATACACATAACTCTTGTTGTGAGTGTCTGGAGAGAAGTGAATGGCCTGAATACCTTGTGTGCCTGATTGGCTGCCTGCCTGCATAAATGCCGTAGTCGTGATTGGATGCTTAAGTGTGACCCAGCGGAATGAATGGGAGATCAACAGTATATCTGGGGACCTCTCACTGCTAGGAATCGTGTTCAGAAGCTGAAGTCCACTACGACGAGTAACTGGAGTAACTGACGCTTGACCTTGAAACCCCCGCTGGACGAGAAGGAGTGCTGTGGCTCTCCCTCGCAATCTGAAGGCCGCTGTGTTTCCAAGGACTGACCCAGAGAGGACCTGGTAAGGCACCCTCTTCCCGAGCTACGAGGGACCATCGTGCACAGCTGATCTTTGCCAACGCTCCCTGGTAGACAGACCTTCGACAGGCTACCGACCCGATACGGGGACTGCTGCGGAACTCCAAGGAGAAGCACCCGGACTGTTGTCCGCCACCGTCGCCGACCGCCGTTGCCGGCCAGAGCCGCCGTGCTCCCGTTTGCCTAAGAACTTCCATTGATCATCGGACGCACTAGTCTGCATCGTCACCCGCTTGTCTCCCGCTGGAGAAGGCCCGACTGTCGACGCGCTGAGGAGCATCCACCGGTGGGTTTCCCGCCACCTAAAGACCACAGAGACGCCGACGACTCGACGCCCTTGCTGGGCCACAGTTCATCATCTCTTTGCGGTCCAGAACTATCATCACCGAGGTGCCCCGCACGCCTCTTCCTTGCAGAACGCCAACGCTAGGAACAAAGCTGCCACTTCCCTGCCGTAGTTCACCCTGTTCACCGTCGGACGTTCGACGACCCGTGACTCCTGCCTTAAAGGGAGGACACTCAAGAAGGGCCGTCGATTCCCCAATACCGAACGCCAAGTTCCCCGACACCTCTCGATGACCCGTGGCTCCCGCCTGAAAGGGAGGCACTCAAGAAGGATCGATCGGCGCATCGTCGGATAACTCTACTCCACCAGGTACATTGGGGGGGTAAAACCTTAATAGGAAGAAGTAAGACTATCGAACATTATATGGACTGGGGTTGTGCTATATATCTTTATTTACAGGTTGCCCAGGTGGGGGGATCGCCACTCAGAACTGCGCCTACCGGTAGGGGTCAGTGTTCTGCCTATTGTTCCAACCATCTTACGTTCCTGCCTATCTCTATTGCTGGTTTCCTCGTTATTAATCTGTGTGACATTTTCACCGTACAGTTGATGCACTTTAATGAGATTCGATAACACTAGTGGTACCACTTTAGAATTGTATATATTTATCATTATTGACTTCCAAGTACAAAGTGCGTTATTGTGATTGTGTACATACCTTTGAGTATTAATTATATAAAGACTGTGTTACAGTAATACAGTGTGTGGACATTCCTTTGTGGGGGTTCGGGCACTATACTGTAATTAAGAACCAGCCTGCATCACCTCCTGAGAAGCTAGGCCTTGATTGCTCGACTACGTTACCAATAATAGAGAATCTTGGCTGGGGTCCTCTGTGCCTCTCCTCTACCATATATAGAGTGGAAGTACAGACACCCCCTACCAGTCTTTACAGTCTGCCAGATAAGAGTTTTTATAACCTAGTAGCATCTTCTCACCCAATAGATTTAGAATATAATTCATATTGTAGTGTGTAGGCATAAGTTTGCTATAAAGCAATGAGCGCTGTATCCCACAGGAAGTAATAAGTTAACATTGGCCTTTTTCAAGTCTTAGTGCTTCAACTGGGACGGAAGAGGGAAGATTAATTATGAAACAAAGTATTTTTGCCTCTATCTTATCGAGGCCTGCCACAAAGCGAAATGGGAGGTCAGGGAGTCTTGGGACTATACTGGTACGATAAATCGCAAGTAAACCTTGCACGTTGTAGCCTCCTCTTTTCAATGCCTTAATAAAGACTGCATCCACATAGTCATTTTTCTTGGAATCTGATTTTACTGAGAAACCCAGATAGTTAAATTCTGCCACCGTCTCCAATCTTTGGCTGCCAAGCCTCCAGACCAATTGGATTTTCCTATTAGTCCCCCCCTCAAACACATAGTTTTTGATTTCCCTATATTTATTTGCATTTGGTTTGTTCTCACGTAGTCTGAGAAGGCATTTATGGAGCGCTGAAGTCCTATCAGGGTCTTGTCTAATAAAATTGTGTCGTCTACATATGTGATACAAGCGACTGCCTCTCCATTTATTTTCGGTGGGAAGTTTCTGACCATTCCTATTTGGCGTGTGGATATCTGAGGTGTATAAGTTATAGAGTATTGGGGCTAATGGGCAGCCATGTTTTGGACCCCTTATAGTCTGAATGTATCCAGAATAAATTCCTGATTGGGTCAAGGGAGTAGTTACAGTGGTGTCAGTATAGAGCTGTTGTATATGGTGTAGTAAGAGTGGATCGATCCCCCATTTGTGAAGTTTTTCCCATAATAAAGGGTGTGAAATCATGTCAAAGGCCTTACTAAAGTCGACATAGCAGCAATATAGATAGTTTTTCCCCTTTTTAGTTTCTGCCATAAGATATTGGATAAGAGATATATTTGTGAGGGAAATTGTACCCTTTCTGAAAGCCAGTTTGTAGGGGGCTCATTATATTTTCGCCGTCAGCCCAAGTAGTGAGTTTTCGACACAGAATAGCGGCAAACGATTTTTGGCTGGAGTCCATCATGGCCAGTAGACAGTAATATGATGGCTCCAGTCTGTCACCGTTTTTGTGTATTGGTACTAAAGGGGACATTCGCCAACTCTCCGGTATCATTCCTTTTTCCTTGATTCATCCAAGAGGTTCAGCAGTACTTTAGACCAGGCCAAGAGATGTTCTTTGAAGACTGCATTTGATATGCCATATCGTCCTGGAGCTGCTGCCGGTTTCAACTTTATGATATTAAGCATGTCATCCTGTTCTATTCCCAATAGTTTCCCTTTGAATGTGGAGGTTGGGGAAATTTGGTCCCAGGCTCCAACTTTGGTATACAGATCTTCAATATGGGTTTTCCATAGGGTCATAGACCTAGAGTTAATTTCCATTGTCTTATGGGCCTTTGAGAATGCGTTAAATTTAGACCAGAAGCTTTTGCTATCATTGCCCCTTAGCCAGCCTGCCAAACGTTTCCAATTTGCATTATTCAACACATTTTTGTGCTGTCTCATCCAATTTTTTGTTGCTGTAGCCGGCCTGATATAGCTCTTCCTTTTCCCCGTTTCATTTAAATCAATATTTGCTCTTATTTCGGCCTTAGCTCTGTTAAATTCCTTTTTTTTTCTTGCTTATTATTTCATATGGGCCGTTAAGAGGGGTGTGGCTGTTTAAGGAGGGGAGGTTCTCTTCTAGGTGAGATCTTTTTGTTAGATTCTTTATCTTGCTTTCTAGATCCCAGTTGCTGGTTTCTAACCATTGGTGAAGCATGTCCTGGTTATCCCATAGGAGGTTTCCCAGTTCTCTCATTTGTCCTGTCCTCCACTTTATACGGTTGCCTCTCGAGTTTACCTACAAGTTCTGTCTTCAGCATCTTTTCTGCCTCAATGTCAGCATGTCAGCCGTCCAAGAGAGAATCCGGTGGGCACTGAGATCTGTGGCACGTATTTCTATCATTCCACACCTAAGGGCCATGCCCCCATTAGCGATCAGATCATCTGTGTGCGACCTGGCCTTGCCATTGGTCCAGATGAAACTGGGGACCCCTGGGTTTACGTTTTATATTGGATGTATTCGAAATTGAACAAGTTCACAAAAGCCTTCCATCTACTAACTGGATAGTTTGGCTGCACCGATTTTATATGCATGTTCCTAGCATTTAGATCCCTCGAGATTTTAATAGAGCCCCTAGGATGGTATTCCTGCCAGATTATGATACTCTCTCCTACGATTTTATGTATTGAGAGGGTGTGTTTTCCGTTTGGGGGGGTCATATATGTTAATGATTAGGATTTCATCACCGATGTTCTCAGTAGGGGAAAATATTGCAAACATGGCATATGGAGTGAAACTTTTACTAAAGAAGGGAAGTAATGTATGGTGTGATCTTGCCCCTATGGCCAGTCCTCCACTAGGTCGCCCTATCGCTGTGGGAGCAGCCAGACTATGAAGGATCTCATACTCATAGATAACAAAGCTTTGAGTGGCCCAGGTCTCTTGTAATATAAACCCATCCTGCTCAAGAAGATATGCCACACCTTTCGGTTGGGACAAGAGGGAACGATGGTATTTTATGCACCATGAAATCCATTTCACCTGATGACGAGGCAAGGGATATCAATTGTTATTTAACACTTTATGTTCAGGTACCCAGCTTTCTATAAACTGTGGGTTTAGGTCTTGCCGAAAATTCACCTGCTGATATGCTCGCAGTGTTGAGAGCTGAGAAAGCATGGCGTCTTTGAGGCCATCCTCCCTTTTCATCAGAGTTTTGGCCTCCTGAAGGGGAACTTGTGTCTTGGTTTTTCTGCATGCAATGAGTGAGTAGCCAAAGCATTCAGAAACTCTGCATTTGACTTTAGCAAGGCAACAATTAATGGTGTTGAGAATTCTATTAAAGCCCATTTTATGGTGCTTCCTACCGAAAGTAGTTCAATCCTCAATATGTCAGTAGAACATAGGAGTTTTAGTCATGAAGCTTGTTTAAAAATTGACAAGCATCTCGATCGATTTAGGAAAGGACTGTAGTTGGTAGGTAGAGATTCTCTCTTCAAGAATCTGTGCAAAGTTGTTCTTTGACGGGGCGTTTTGCGTAATGTGTACATTTTCTCATTGAGTCTGTCTCTGCTCGAGGTCCGAGGGGCAGGATAGTATTCTCACTGATGGCTCTGGGAGGAACCTTGCTGCCTGTTCCATGTTTTGAATACTGGGAACTGTGAGATCTTTGTAGGTGTTTTCACGCCCCTCTTTGTTGGCAAATGTGATCTTGGTTGGTTGCGAACAAGTGCAGCTCAACTTTGGACCCTGTAGTCAAGCACTTTGTATGGTTCCATCTTGGAAAGTGTTTGAAATTAGTTGCTTCCCCTAGGATTTCAGATATTGTTTGGGACGTAGATTTACTTTTATTTCTTCGGGAGGGCCGGCTCTTCCTTGGTTGGTCTATCTTTTGCGTGTTTTTCCTTCAGTGTGGCGGCTAGGTTTCTTTCTTTTTAGGCTTCGAGGGTTAGAACTCTGGAGCACATGGTAGGGGAGGAAGATGAATTTCTTCGTAATCCCAATCAGTGTCATACATCACTAGGCTGGTTTTGTCTGTTTGATTGGCTCGAGGGAAGGACGATGCTGATATTTTTGTGACTCTAGTTGGCGTGCTTTTACAGTGTGCACGCCGATTTCTTTCGCTGTTTTCTTTTAACGCCATGAATCTTGCAAAGGGCTGGCCGTGGCCTTTTGTTTGCTCAACATTATTTTGAGGAGTCTGACCAAGGTATTTTTTACTTTTATTTGGTCTTTGACCATTGGGCCGAGCAGGCTCGTTAAGGTATTGATTTTGGCCATTATCATATTTGTTGTTTTCAGCAAGTGGTTTTCAATGCCATTTAAAGGGGGCCTTTCCTTTGGTATTAGTTTGGTATCCGAGTCAGATTCGGTTTCTGCGGTCTCAGAATCACAGGAGGCCCCCAGTGCCACAACATCAGGCGTGTCTGAACGGTTGCTCTCCTCCTGCTTCTCGTTTTCGAGGAGCTTTAAATTCGCCTGTTTGCCACCCAATGAAGCTCTCCGCAAACCAATGCAGAGGTTAAGGAGTGAATTGTTGTATTCTATTGATGGGGATATTGTTTGATCAGAATTTTCATGAGAGAAATGGGCGGCTTGAGCATTTTGAGGCTTATCTCCCATTTTCTCCGATTCTACCAGGACCGGTTCAAAAAGCCCCGTTATCGTTTGCTGTTGTACCGGCGGTTGCAGGACATTTCCCGTTTTCTTTGGCGTGCATGCGTTTTCGGTATGCCCGATATTTCAGAGATTTTCGAGCCTAGATTTCTTGCTGCTGTTTTGCTCCATAGGGCATATTTGCAGGTACTGCTTTGTGTCATTAGGTTAGATATGGGATTCTTACCTTCTGGGCCCAATCCAGCCAGCTCCAACGACACTAGACACCAGACTCTGTCTCACTCCATCCCGATAATGCGCATTTTTCCATTCTTTTATCTGGGGTCAGCTGTTCCTTTTGCTCGTCGAGCCAGCAATCACTCCAGCCCCAGGTAGTGGATGTCGGAGATGTTGAATTAGGTACAAAAAAGATTTCAAAGGACTCAAGGATTTAGACTTCCACCAGCAGTCTTCCCCTTCTGTAGTGACACCAGACACTCTGTCTCACTCTGTCCCATGGTGGTTATTAGGAAATATTCAGTTAACTGCTTGTTTAGTTATAAAGATGGTCATTTGAGGGTGTCTGGTTGCCTCACATTCTTAAGCAAGATTTAAAGATGGCACAGGGGAATGACGTCACGTTGCTTGCAATGAATTCTATGGGAAACTGCCAATCCGCTGCTATGTTACGTGTGCATAAATGTTAAACCATGGGTCTTTATGGTACTGAGAAAATTGGATTTTTGTCATAATCTGCTGCGCAAAAAAAGGATGATAAACTTTATTAAGTGCATTTTGGGAGTACAGAAATGAGCCAATAATGTGTTGGTCTATAATGAGATTAACAAGCAATACATTTAATCCGAGACTCATTTGGGACCAGTTTGCCCTGGCTCAGTCTAGTGTTATACGGATGTCTACTTCTCGAATGATTCTGGGAGATGCAATTTCGCTACACAAAAAAATCCTGTTTTAATTTGTCAGAGAAATATTGCAGATTGTGGGCAGCGCTCATTTTTTTTTTAAAAACTCCGGTAATCATCGGGGACACAGGATAAAATCATTTAAAAAGAGGAAGTTTGTGCCCTGAGGGAAAACCTAGAATTGCAAAAAAACAAAAAGGTGGTTCACAATATTATGAATTCAGATGGGTAGCTGGGGAATTTATTTGATTTTGTGGAGAGGAAATGGCTTGCAAGATTTAGGCTGGGTATATTCCCATTAAGGTAGAATTTATTTGGTGTGACAGAACACAGCAGATTTCCTTAATCTTTGTCCATTTTGTACTTCACAGGATGAAACGGATACATTTTATTTTATTTTGTGCTAAATATGCAAGACTACATAGTAACACCTTGTACCCCTGCTAAAAGCTTGTAATTTCGGGCAACGCCATGCTACATTGCATTTTTTTTTAATGATTCCCACATATAGGAGGAACAACGCGGTGCAACACCAGTTCAAATCACAATCCCGCGCTTAGAAACCACTGGCCAGTATTAAGCGAGTTATAAATTAACAATAAAGTAACAGATTGGGTTATGCAACATTTCTTAAAGAATACTTTCAGAATTACAACAAAGTATTTTAACTCTGTTTCAAAATTGTTTAATCCTCTTATATTGCATTTATTTTCTATAGCATAAGTGTGATGTTGCATATTGGTTCTTTTGATTTTATGTTATTAATCTGAGCTGTATTGGTTTATGACAATTTGTCGCAATACAGTCAGCAATCGACCACTATCACCGCCAGTGATATTAGTGCAACCCTTTGTACGGATTTAGTTGCTCCTTTCCTTGGCACTCTACTAGCCTGAGTTTGATATCCTGGCGGCTGGAAAAAATGGTTAATAAGCGTAACATTCCTCATCGATCTAATCCACGTTGGGCCTGATTTAGGGGTAGCCCAGACTGAACCCACAGAGTAACTAAAACAGTGTTTCTCAAGTCACGCGGTGAAGGGTGGCTTGGTTTGAACAAATCATGTGTTCTACTGCTTCATTCACATAGCATTGTCATTCGACTGCCCATTGTACACAATCCTTGCACACACGGTTAGTGTATTATGCAAGCTTCTTCCTGTGGGGATGTCTCGGGAGGATAGCTCAGGGGCAACACACTTGTCTTGGAAGCAAGACGACGCAGCATAACACAGGTATAATCCCCATGTCCGCGCTTAGAAACCTCTGGGTATTAAAATCATTATAAAAACCAATTGCAAAAGCGGTGGGACTCTGCTCTATTAACTTTTCCCACCAAATCAACTGCATTTCATGGTAACTTAACTATAATGATTTCTACAGAGTTCTTCGTTTGCACAAAAATCTCTCTGAAAAATGAAACCACAGCACCATTATGCATTCATTGCAAATTTCACCTCTGCCCATTTACTGAAGGGGTCTGCCATGACCGAGGCATAGCTTTGGCAATCCTTTTGCATTGATTTGGTTGATTGGTCATACACTTTCACAGGAAGTGTCATACATGGATCAAAAAACAGACAGCGGTGGCAGCTCCTTTTCAGGGTGCCATTATATTATTTCAGTGATTAGGTGGGTAGAGAGGAGTTGAGTAGTACAGGGACAAGGTGCTTGGACATAAAAGGGGTACCACTGATGGTAGAGACACACACAAAAATATAGTCTACATTTAGGTTAAGTGCCAGTATTCAGATGATACAATTGTTGAGCATCAGGGTCGGGCTGTCGGATTGATCAGGATAGGGTCCTAGCCGAGGGTCATTACTGCCATTCATTCATACAGATTCACTGGAGTCTTTAGAACTACAAGTGATGATATCGATGCAGTAAATCTGATGGTTTTTGTTGGCAAAGTGCAGGATTTTACCTCCCGCTAAACCGTCCACTTAGTTTCCAAAGTTGAGAAGTGCGGTCAAATCGATGTAATTCGGTTACTGCCAAAAAAGTGTCTAACAGAATTTCTGCCAAAAATGCACCGTACCGCCAGACTCTTAACGAGGGCCATAAACTTTCAAGCATTTTACCATAGGAAAATGGTTCACTCTACTGAAATGCCTTAGACCGTTAATGGTTTTGAATGCCCCGATACATTAATCAAGATCATCTCCCACCCCCTTTTTGCTTCCATCCTCCACTGGCTGACCCCCATTCATCTTTCATTATTTCTGGGAAGGTTTTGAATATCATTAAACTCTTTTCACCGACTGCATTAACTTTCAAAAGGTAATTTGATTAATTCTGCAAGCCACCGGAAGATGGAGATTTTACGCCTCGTGGAACCTATGCATTATCAGTGTTTTGCAGCAACCAAATCCAAAAGATACGCCTTTGAGATTAGATGACAGAGGTGGGTGCGGTACAACAGACTGGCTGAATTTCTGTTTCCAGAAAGGTACTCTGAAGAGTTTCCCTTCATATAATACAAGGGTCTTGTGTCTGAATGCACCACCACCCGTTACTGATTTTAATAGCTTTTTTAGAGTGCGATGCACAAATGCCCCGAGCATTACAAAGGTTTGTTTCATGGGAGAATCTGCAGGCACTAATGCAAGGAAACTATTCCTATCTGTCACACTCTGAGATCATCATCTGATGATGAATTCTGTGGCACTTCGACAGCTAACGCATTAAACCACTGTGATGGTTGCCATCGGGTGAAGGTGTAGAAGTCCTGTCTTTTTTTGATTTGTATTAAACTAAGGAAATGATACCGGCTATTCTAGCTCAGGAAGGGAAGTCTGCTAATCGGATCTCCCTTTCAGAAGCTCTGTGCCAAAAGCATAGTGTATCCAGTGTGCTCTGTTGGATCAGAATCCTAATCTGCAGCACCTGCTCTCCGGCGGAACAGAGCAGGTCCAGGGACCACAGGTGCCCGTTTGACAGCTGCTTTGACAGCCAAGTCACTGCAGCACAAGGGATGCCTTTAAGACAGGCAGAGCTGTTCCACAAACTAAAACTATGAGAGTTGCTATCCCGGTGGCACATTGGATTGTTAATATTAGCCATACCAATGGCTCATTTGCCTCAAACTGCTGGAAGCATCATATCATGCATCGACCCGACTCAGTGGTTGCCTAATGACTTCAACTAGCTCAACATAGTTTCTGCCTCATCAAACCAAACCTCGGATAATCAGGTTCAGTTTCTAACCACCACTGGACCTAGTCCCCGCTGGAATGTGTCACACCAACCCAAACCAGCAGTTACCACAACTCGAACCTGACCCAATCTTTGAACTGACCCTCATGAGCCATCAGAGCTGTATTGCTCTAACGCTGCACTAGAATTACCCCGAATTGCTGCTTCGAGCCAGCTAGATGCCCGCTCCCAAATAGGGATAATATGACCTGCTGGACCTGAACTGCGGGCAATTGGATTCTGCAATGCCAAGAAGCCTGGTTCAATGCTATTGAATCACAGAATGGTATTATTGACTAATAACTACTCCTTGGTCCAGTTTTGGACTACAGTGACTGGTTAGGTCACTTACATCCCTTTTTGCACCAGAACATATCCTTTTTACAAATAATATGGTTATTATTGCCCTTCACCCATGAGCCATTATCCAAAGTGCTGCTACTATATGCTTTCCTTAGCAGTGGGTTTTGCAAAGTGGTTTTCTATTTAGTTATATTTGCAGATTGTGTGTTAATTAAACGTATATATATTTGTATAGAACCTTGTTTGGGAGCCCCTTTATTTTGGAAGGTTATACTATTGCTGCTTGAGTCACTGCAGGTTGATATTCACACCCCTATAGCCTTCCCTCGGCTCACGTTACCACAAAAGGCGAAGGAGGTAGAATTCTTAACTGTGCCGGTTGTACCTTTATGATTGGGATCCCTCTTGTTTTTGAGGATTCATTAGGGGGTTTTTAGCCACGACTCACCCTTGTACTCTGGCAGTGCAGAAGTCCTTTCGTCACTACCACCTCAGCATTCTTTTCAGTTAGTCCAACAAAAGGTATCAAAAGTTGGATTTGGTGGGATTGTGAAACTGGGCTAACACGGAGTCACCTGTTCTTTGCAGTATCTTCCCAAATGCTGAGGGCCGTATGAAGGATTATGTTAGAGGTCCTTAGGCCACTGCAGACATTCTGAGCTGTAGATTTTGAGCTTCCCAACGTTAGACTCTGAGATGGTGCTGGTCTGTGGATCCTCCAAGGTTTGGAGTAACAGACTGCACACCAACCTCCCCTCGCCCCCAATGGGAGACATGACCACCACCAAAGGCAGTCAACTGCAACATTTCAGCTGCATCTTTTACTGGTGATATCCTTGACTTTGTTACTCGAATGATAGTTGGGTGACAAATATCAAACAAAACCACTGATACATTGTCATCGCTCTATGTCTGGCCTCTCGTTAATAAAGCCATAGTGGCCCACCCTGGTATTCCACAATATTCAGCCTCTTCCCAAAGATTCACTCATAGCATCTGTCGCAGACCACAGAGATTTGTGTTTTTTGGGGGGACAACCCATCAGCTTGTACAATCTTTGGTACAAGAACCTACATCAATCCAGTCCCTCAAGTCAAACATTGATATCAGGGGGCGTACTTACACCCATTTGGCTGAAATCTCCTTTTGCCACTATAAATGCAATGAGCGCAATCATGCTTTCATATTTTGATATTCCTGAATCACCTCCATGCACCCAGTAAGAATGTATAACTTGGGGGTCTTGAGCTAGCAGACGACCAAGCGACTCAGTCTCCCAATTCCATACCTTCTGCCCACAGCATTAGATTCGATAGCATTCCAAGGTGTGGAGTAAAATTAACCAGTCTCTATGCCTTGTTTTGGGCCCCACTATGGCCATAATTCAAGGGTACCAGGTGCCATCCTGAGCTTGTGGGTATAGGGCTAAGGCGAGGTATGGGAAGGATCACATGGCAGGGGATCAGGGCAAAGTTACGTTGCCTCACCACGGACATTTATCCAATTCAGAAATCTAGGCTCAAGCTCCGGTAGATATAAAAGGGTCACCCGGGAGACAGGAGTAGAGAGAGCAAGGCAGTGCTCAGGGTGGAGCAGGGTGATGAGGATGCATGAGCAAGAGAAAGTAGACCACGGGTGGAGGAGGAAGGGTGCAGGAGCAGGAGGGCAAAGCAGAAACAGAAGACAACAGAGCATAGCAGGGAGATACAAAAGTGGGATTGGATAAGAGCACACTTGGGTGAGAAATCGGGGGAAGAGAAGAGTGGGCGGGCGAGAAAGAATAACAGAGGTGGAAAGCAGGAGGTCCAAGGCGGGGCAGAATGAGGAATAAGCAGGTGGTGAAGGAGGAAAAGAAAAAACTGGAAGGGGGAAGAAGGCAAAGGAGGTGGAGGGCGAAGACAAAGAGAGACTGGCAGTTTCTCTATTGCTTGCAGGGATATGAGCACCACTCACCTTGGGTAATAATAGGCAGCGCTCAGATACCCGAGGGTTCGTAGCGCTATATAAATGCTTAATTATTATTCTTCTTTTGCACAGGAAAATGCTGCTTTGCCCTTCGCAACTGCAGTGCAGCACTCATGTTATTGTTATGGTGCTTTTGGCACTCAATTCTAGAATAGGAGAAGAGCAAAATGTTCTGAAAATGCTTGCACACCAAGGGCAGCGTGTGAAGCTGTGCAGAAACAGCTTTTTGTGTGGTTTTTCGCACGATCACTTGCGCGGACTATGATCGTGTAAGCGGAGGAAAAATGCACTTGCAGTTATGTTCTTTTGACATTGTTGGCATGCGTGTCTGGTGCCTAACCAGTAGTTTTATAGTTCTGTTATAAATATCTTTTCAAATGTAAAGGCCTTCACGACATTGGTGCCATGTACTGTTAAACCAAAGGGCTTCTACTTGCCTTCTAATGGGGGGGGGGCTTAAGGCCACTCCAGGCCGCCCTTTCGATGCACTTCTCATGAACTGCTAGTTTTCTTAAACGCATGCACGTTTGCACTGCTCAAGCAGTGCAAAGGTACACCGCACGTAAGGCAACTCTGCTCGTACTTTCTTTTCCGCAGCATTTCTTGGAAAATTGCTCACGCAGAGCAAAACTCACCAGGGACTAAAGACTCGCTGTGGAGAATCTGGGCCAGTCTGCCCAAAGAGAGAGAAAAAACACCAAGGAGGAAGGCGAGAGGGGGACGGGGGTATCAGGGGAAATGGTGGCGTGTAGGAGGGAGAACAGAACTAATACAGAGGAGCTTACTACTACCTCAAGGGTATTAAAACTACATAAGATCAAGCCAACCGTGGCACTTCCAATCACCTCGTCCCTCCTGCACATTTCAGTAAAAGTACTTGGTATCGTCAGCGTTCCTTTGCACACACCCCACCCCCCCTACTTACCTGCCAATAAATTACGATACCCTGGGAGGTTCCTCAGGCACAACCCTTCCCCTGCACAGGCACCAGCCACCCTCTCCACCCTGGTTCCTTTTGGCCAGGCTTACCTACCACCATGTCCTTTAGTATGCAATTACTCTAGCTCTCCTCAGCCCTGCCAATGAAAAGACCCGATTTTGGACGCATTTCTCCCCTCGGATTGATGACCAGGGAATGACCAGGACCTGGTCATTCATTCTCTTGTACACACAAACTGTACATGTCCTGGTCTCTCTTATTTGAATTAGCCAACAGCAACTCAACCCCTTCATCATTCGTCCCCTTAGCTGAAGCATATCTTGTTTTCTTCTGCACACCTCCTTATTTAATGGAGTGATTGTAGTTCGTGCTTTTTTCCTTTCAAAGCGCAGAAGTAGTTCTCAGAGGCACCTTGGTGAATGCAAACAAGCTATGTGTAAATATGCAAATTAGCCCTGAAATAGTCAAAAGGACTCCTGGGGGGCACCCATTTTCGAATGACTCTTTGCCATGGAGAAGCAGCTGTTACAAAGCAAAAGTAACATATTGATTTGATTATTGGAAGCCTGTCATTGCTCTGCTGAGGCTACGCCCGATCTGAAAGGAGAACACAGGACCACACACACACACACACACACCTTGATAGACATGTGTTGTATTGTCTACTGTGTACTGCAGAGATACAATATGGCCCTGTGATCTCTCGCTTTCGAAAGAGGCAAAGGGTGTGAACTAGCCCTGATGCATAGATCATGGGTCTGCAATCTTAGGCTATCCGGATATTTTGGATTACAAATACCATGTGCCCTAGGCAGCATTCTTGGGAGTTGTAGTCCACAACAACTGGAGAACCAAAGGTTGCAGCCCATGGGTCTACATGATACTGCTACCAGTTTGTATAGCGGTCGTTAGTCCAGAGTGATGAGAGAAAGAATAAGATGAAGAATTTATCCGTTAGTGTTTGTGACCCTCCTCGCTGTCTCGATGCCCCGTTCTGACTGCACTTGGCTGGATTGGAAAAAACAAACAATGACACGGCTAGATGGTAAATTTAGGAAACCAAATGAAAAACTGGCCTTTCTGGACTCTAGAAATGCTAGGCTGGTGCAGAGAAGCGCTGAAATTGAAAAGGTCGATGCACATATGCCAGTAGTGGTGAAATAGACAGGGAAAGAGACCAAGGCCTTGTCTGGGAACGCCCAGAGACTGACCAGTTGATGTAGGGGTAACATACTGATATTGACAAAGAAAAGATCATCTTTAAAACGCGCGTCTTCACCCATAAATGTCTCCCAAATACAGTGCCACCCAACTTGTTTCCAAGGTTTGTAAAAGCCCAGACATCCAGACCAGTCGGGAAGGCCTATGTTCACAGGCTAGTAATGCCGAAATCCAAGAGAGCAAAAAGCGCAGGTTCCAGTTTACCCTCACTTGCCACCAGACACTGCAACGCCCTCACATCACACCAGAGAGCTCAACAATCTTACTGGATCTTCTGAAAGGCTTTGAAAACGTGACTTTTCACCTAATGACGGCTTTCCTCACCACTTACTTTTGTCATCACCTTTGTCTTTCATGTAAAGGCACCTGGTTGTAAGAGTGCCTAGATGCCCAAGGGTTTTGTGCACTTCATATAGATGTAAAAATAAATAAATGGTGCAGGGACATAGACTAAGACAGATATGCATGAACCAGTAATGGCTTAGAGCCATGGCACTGAGAAGAATAAACCTATTCACTTTAGTTCCCTCCATGATAAACATGGTCAGGAGGAACGAGCTGAGTCAGTTGGAGGGGGATCATAAATGCTCACATTAAAATCATCTTTTTCACCCTCTTAAGCATTTGCGTGAATGAGCGGGGCGTTCCTGCTAATTTTAAAGCACATCCAAAATTCACAAACCGGGTGCTCTTTAAAGCCTTCAGAAAACCAAGCCCCCCTCTCAGCACCTGTTTGGACCAGGTGCAGGGGGCTGTGCATTGCATGAAGGGTGAATTATGACCCTGCAATGCATTTTTTTTGAAAGTCTAACAGCAGCAAGTGGAAATGCAAGCGCCTCAGCTTGCATTTCTATCCAGCAAATATGGAAAGAAACTTTTTTTTAGCATAGCATTTCACAGTGGCAGGCCCTTCCAAGGCTCGTCACTCAGGGTGCTGGGATCCTGTAATACATTAGCACCAGGAGTTAATGTATTCAACAGGGCAGACCAGTGCATCTTTTCGCTGCCCCCCTAAAATGTACAGGCCACTTTTGAGAATAGAAAAAAAGGTGGCAGGCGCCCCTCTCTAGAAAGAACCTGGCATGATAACGTGTTCTGTGGTTCCCCCCCCCCCGCCCACTTTGAGAGTCTGCAACCATCACTTTTTGCTCACTGTACTTTTCACCAAGGAGGAATACCTATTTACATATCAGTCTTTGTCCCGCCCACAAGGGCAGTCCAGCACCAAAATGCCAGGCAAACCGCCTTTGAACAAGAGTACCAACAGCAACCTCAACACGTGTTTCAGCCTTGTTGGGCCTCAGTGAGGTGGAGCCTGCTACTTTTATTTTTGCACTTTTGAGAATAAGGTAACCCAGGGATTTCTAAAACCAGCTCAAACAAAAAAACACATCAGCTTTTTGTCTTGTTCGTTCGTTTTTAACCATCTGCTCCATGGGCGCTTCAACTGGGTGTTTCTAATTTGGATTCGCAACATCAATACTTTCCACATGATCACACCTTGTGTGTGAACCGGTCACTTCAAATTCCAACTGTGGCCTACCGCCACATTTCTTCATTACATTATTGCATCCTAATATCGTACTCCTGTTCCATGCCACACGCACACACCGGAGCATTCCCCGGAACTATGCGGCGACTGGTGGCATATTGCACTGCAATCAGCACGTCCTTCCATACCCGACAGAAGTGTGATTCACAAATGCTAGAATGAAGGCGGCACAGATGGAGGTTTAAACACAAATGATTAACACACGCTAAACACACGTCACTGTTTCCATAGTTAGCAACTGCGGCGGGTGCCTTGGTGTCACTGCTTGATCCACTTTTAGCGCAACCACTTTGATGAAAAGGGGCTACCGGGCTACTGTGGCCGGTGTAACGCAAATGAAGGACATGATCTTGCGCTGCGTAATACGCAAAGTGTTCCTGCGGGAAGCACGCACAATAGATTGTTCAGCGCACCCCCACCTCCCCCGCATTTAGAGTCGTCACCCTGCCATGATAAGTCCCACGCCCACCCATAGAATTCATGGGCACTCACCCACAAAAAACAATAAGATCGTACCCACCTTGGGAGTCTCGAGTGAGAGATATGTACACCAGTGCCTCAAAATCCCACTGGCAGGCATGCGCAGTGCAAATGGCCATAAACATTTTTAGACAGAAACGTGCACTGTATAAGCACCACATCGCTCGTGTGTTTTAGCAGGCACAAAACCTGGCTGTCCCTTGATTCCTCATGGTAAAAATATCTCCACTGTCAAAGAAGAGTCACTGAGTCGACAGATCCCCATGTGTGGAAGGAGGCGTCAAGCAAAGGGCAAGCTTGTCAAAGTTCTGACTAGAACAGGGGTTCTGGTCACAGGCCCTTTCTGGCCCTAAAAGTCCAAAACACGTAGTTGCCCTTAGCTGCGGGTGCCCGGGCTGGATACAGGGGAGACTCGATAACCGGTGATGCAACATGTCTCATAGAATATGGCATTTGTAACGCGCCTATACTAAAGTGTTTCAAGGCGCAGCAAGGGAGGGGAACAGAGGGAAGACAGAGATAGTGATCCTACTAGGCCAGGTGACATTGAGATTGCGCAAGTGCACGGGAGGGGGGGTGGAAGAGTAAAAGTGCAGGGGGGAGGGGCAGTGCATAGGATAACAAAATAAATAGGACAATAAATAATAGGTAAAGGTTCGACTGGCTGGTGGCAAGGGCAGACGTAAATGCAGACGCCAGGTGCTAGTAGGGGCTGTAGGGATACAGAACAGACCCAGTGTGCAGGGGTTGTCAGGGGGGGTAGTGCGGGTGTGCAACTGGAGGGGAAGGGACCTGGGCCCGAGATCAGAGGGTAGCCAGGTAACCAGTGCAGTTACGGTTTCAGCCAGATCATCAGCAGGGGAGAGGAGGAGAGAAAGCAGAAGCAAAGAGGAAGGTCTTGAGGTGCTTCCGGAACCAGAGATGGTTCCCCTCAAATTTTAGTGAGGCAGGCAGGCTGTTCCAGAGGGAGACTCCAGCAGAAGAAAGATCTACCACCAACTTGCTGCTTGGAGAAGCGACCAACCCCGAGGGAGTTGGATGCAGATGAGCGAAGAGCTAGAGAGTAAGATATTTTGGAAGAGATTAAGCACCTTGGATTAAGGCGCTACATAAATACAATAAATAAATACAAGAGAGAGTTGAAGGTATAGAGGTCCCAGGGGGCCTTATGAACAATGCAGAGGGTTTTGAACTTAATCCTCGCCGCGACTGGGAGCCAGCACAGAGATTTCAGTCCACGAGAGATACGATCCCTGGGCTTGAGGCCAAGGCTTGCAGTCCTGTTTTGGATGAGATGCGGAGAGTAGAGGCAGGCAGATTTAGAAAGAGGTTGTTGCTGTAGTCCAACCTGGAGAGAACCAGAGCTCTGGAGACAGTGAGCTTCTGGGGGTAGGAGAGGAAAGGAAGAATACCTCTGAGGAGGTGCAGCTGGTAGTGTGACTTCTTAGAGACTTCAGAGATATGAGGAGAGAAGAAAAGGGTGGAGTTGGAAATGAGCCTTTGGGAGCCAATCAGAACGCTCAAGATAGCTTCCAGTCTTCCTGGCAGCATCAAGGCAGAGTCGTTGGTGTTGCAAGAGCAAGGAGCTTTGCGTTTAAGGCAGGACCCTCTGAAAAGGCACCAAGAAAGGTGACAGAAGCTGCACATATAGGGCATAGAGAGGGCACAGGGGATGTAAAAGAAAACCTGTGGACACCCTTGCGCTTTAAGGTAGAGAAGGTAGGCATGGAGGTAACATGTATGGCAGGTGGGGGAGTGTCACAGAGTACTCCAGGAGTGGTAGCGGTCCAGAGCACATCAGCAGCAACAGCAAGCAGGACTGTGTCCTAACGTTGCTAAAGCTCTGCAGGAGATGCTTGAGTGGTGGCTACAGCCTGCATCATGGATTCTAGCAGCATAGCCTCACCAGGGAGTGGCCTGCCAGTCCCTGCTATAAGGAGACTAGCTTGATATGGAGGTGGCTAAAAATAAAGCACAAAAATGATTGCAGTGCCAGTGTGCCTCCAATGCTCGGTTCACCACTCGATTTACAGGCCATGTCAGGATATCAGGGTTCTCTTCCTGATCAGACAGGTATGGCAGATCCTCACCTGATTGTTCTTGACTTGAAGATTCCTTTTATCTTCCCCTTCTTATTGGACTGCTTCTTTTTCTGGAAGAGGTAAGGTCTACCTCGAAGAGAAGCCACTACGTCTGCCAAGCAGAGTGGGCGGACTAGGGACCTCTTCCCCAAGATAGCAGAGGAGGGGAAAATCCTAACAATACAGAAAATGCCTTGGTGTAGTTGTCCTGGTGTGTAGCTGGCGGGTGTTTGCAGGTACCACTGGATTCCCAAGGTTGCCAACGGAGGAAGTGGACTGCAAGACCCAGGAGAAATGGTGAAGTTCCTTGAAAGGTAACAACGTTAATATTTGCCAATGGTAGCAAGGGCAGGGTCAACAGGGGCTGTGCAGTGACCAGAGAGGAAGCCCCAGGTGAAAGGAAGCACGAACCAGGGAGAGGGGGAGAGCGAGAGAGAGGGGGGGAGAGAGCGAGAGAGGGGGAGAGAGAGCGAGAGAGAAAGAGAGAAAGAAAAAAAAAAAGAAAGAAAAAACACAGAACCCGTAAGGATACTGTTTGGGTTGTAACACGCAGGGTCCAGATTGCTGAACAGCTTTATGGGGCATGACCGCAAATCTAGAAACACTAGACCATTGCCGCGCGTACTGAATGAACATGACAGGCTTGTCCATGGCAGCTCCTCCAGCAGTCCCATACCCGCCAGGGGTAGACACGCAGGACAGTGTGCCCCCTCTATGCTCGGACCATGCCCGGCTTACTGGGATGGAGCTGATGAAAACTTTGTAGGAGCCTTGGAGCCTCTATGTAGGAGCAGGGTTCCCAGGAGTTCTCCGATAGAGGGTATCCCTTCCACTTAACCAAATATTCAAGCCTACCCTTCAGATACCAGGAATCTGGGATACTTCGTACACCCATGGTTGGTAAGCATCAGGAAGCCGACAACCAGTTGACCACCGCTCATACAGGTCCGGAACCCACTGGCGCAACAGAAGGTGTGAAACACAGGGTGCAACCGCTTGAGTTTCTTGAAGCCAGAATGCGACAGGGTTGATCTTGGCAGTGATCCTGTATGGTCCAATGTAACGAGGAGTCTATTTTGACGAGTGGACCCATCGTGGTAGGAATTTGGTGGCCAGCCACTTTTGATCCAATCCCCCAATCTGGCGTCTCCCGACGGTGCACATCCGCTTGTCTTTTGTTCCTGTAGAGCTGATTTTGGGGCATTAGACAGTTCGCATAGTACAGCATCAATTGAGGGAATGTTGGAGGAGGGAGAGACCGGTTGCGGTAGGCTTCGAGGATAAAAACTGTATGTACAGTAGTACGGGCTGAGCTTTGTGGCAGAATGCATTGTATTGTATGAAAACTCAGCGGTTGGAACAAGATTTGCCAAGCTATCCTGTTGTTGATTACTGAAAAGAGCATAAATACTGCTCCATGGTACTACTTAAACGCTTTGTCTGGCCGTTTGTTTGGGGATGGTACCCAGATGATGACTCTCTGCAATTCCAAGCAAACTGCACAAGGCACTCCAGAACTTGGAGGTATGCTGGGGCCCCGGTCAGAGATGACACAGTCCGGTAATCCATGTAGGCAGAACATCTCTTTACGAAGGACCTCTGCCATCTCGGAAGCAGAAGGTAGATCCGCAATGGGGGGTCAAGTGTGCTCTCGTGCTCCCCTTTTATCCCTGTGGAGAAAGGAAGGGGCAGTAAGGTGTGTGTGTGTAGTTATCAACAATTGCTTGACTTTACCTGACCCTTGTGTTGGGATATGTCAGGTAAACGGCTCTGGTGTTTAGCCGTTGTCTTTTACGGTGTGAGAAAGTGTTTGTTTCGGAAAAAAGGTGGGTAGAGTTCCTAAGTATCCTACGGGGTAGGATGGGGGAAAAGGTGTCATATGGAAGGGGATTCTGTGTCTCGCCCTTCAATGTCCCACTTCCACTCCCCGGGGACCCCTCATCCAGGTGATACACTGGTCCACCCCCAGGTAGTTGGATCCAATAGCGATGGCCGTGTCCTGGCTACCTGGATGACAGATCCCTGGGGACTAGCGAGTGAGACACCTTCAGGTTTTTCACACCTCCTATAGGTGTCAACTTAC
Source organism: Ambystoma mexicanum (assembly GCF_040938575.1). Taxonomy (NCBI): domain Eukaryota; kingdom Metazoa; phylum Chordata; class Amphibia; order Caudata; family Ambystomatidae; genus Ambystoma; species Ambystoma mexicanum. The sequence continues at coordinate 95,609,925 of NC_090936.1, read as the reverse complement.
AGATGCCTGAGCAATTTGCAGGGCAGCCTTTTATAAGGTAATGGTACCCTGGTGAGCAATGCCATTGAGCTAACTGGGTTCACCCCCCCCCAACCCCCAAAATTTGAGTTGAGGGTAGGGCTTCCGAATTTGTATTTGTTCGGCAGCAATGTGAGGGAAGCCTTTCCTGAAACTGGCAGTGTTAAAGTTTCTGTGTTCGTGCATAAAAATGTATTTGCACATACGCAGCAACACTTGAAAGCTGCTAGTTTCAGGAAAGGCTTCCCTCGCCTCTCTGCCCAACAAAAATCAAATGCACACATCAGCAGCCTCCTCCCCACGGATGCAGGTGAAAATATAAATTTGTGTTCTTTGACAATGGAAGGGAAGGAGCTGATGCGCGCATTTGCTTTTTGTTAAGCATAGAGGTTAGGGAAGCAGGTTACCTCATTATGTATGTGTGTATATGTATTAGATAATGTGTGTGTATGATGAATGGGGGACTAGGTGCACGTGTGAAAGAGCGAGTCTACAGGGAATTGAGGCACGAGTGAATGGTATGTTTAAATGAGAATGAATGGTGTGTGCACTTATGTGTAACTTCGGGGGGGGGGGATGGGTGGGGAAGGGGGAGATTTTGCTTAACATACAATTTTGTTATCATTACTGACATTATGCCCAAAGCAAACAAGAGTATTTTCATATATGGGAACATTGGTATATTTTGGTGCAGCCAGAATGGAAATGTATGGTCACAGCCAGCGTGAACATGTTTTTAGACTGGCATATAATGTTATAATGAACAGAAATGTATGGTCATTATCTCATGTGGAAGTTGGATTTGTTGCACACTGGATGTGTGTCACCCGGGCTTTAAGCTTACCGGGGCTAGCAGGGGCCGGCCCCAGCAGTCTCCCAGGCCGGGGCTCACCGCCAACTAGCCCCAGCCATGCCGACACCACAGGCAGCCTGTGTAGCTGAAGCACTGCACGTTAGACAGGCTGCCTGAAGGTGTCACCACTTTGGTTTAGAAAAAAAAGGAAGGCATTTTCTTTTTCTAATTCGAAGTACTGAAACCTGCAGACAGCCTGTATAGCCATGCAGCACTTTGGCTACACAGGCCGTCTGATCACTCTGTACTCAGAAATAAGAGGAGGGCTGAAATGCACGGCTCTCAGAAACAAAAGGAGAGCCGGGCATTCCAGCCATCCTCCTGTCTCCGAGTACAGAGACTTCATGCAGAAGACAAACCTTTCAGACCAGGAGCCTGTGGTTTTTAACCACGTGGCTCCCTGAATGAAAGGGCTACCTGGTGAGTGCGAGAGCTGAGGTGCACTGTTATCACACCATTGGTGCACCCAGCCCCTCCTTTTGTTTGAAAGGAGGGTCTGGGCACACCCAAGGTAATAATGCCATTGTGCCCCAGCTCCCCTGCTTTCATCAGCCTCCGCGCCCCCCTTAGGTGAGCGGGGGCTCTAGTTAGGTGCTTGCCCAAGTACACACATACTTAGGTCACGCCCCCTGAGGGCCCCCTACCCCCCCTATTTACCATCCCGCTTTAAGCACTGTGTGCCGCACTGTACTACCGCCTGGTGCCCATGTGGTCACTTTTGCTTAAAGGGTGATACCTGATCAGATATTAAAATTAGCAAACCCAAGCAACTCATTGTGTATGACATCTTTAAATCCAATAACTTGGTAATTCTCACTGGCATACTGTGCTTTAGAAGATAAGAAAGAAAGGAGCTAACACAATGGAAGCCCTTTAACCAAGCACAGTTAATGGTCTTCCTACTGCATGTTAGCTCTTTACTCAAACAAAAGGAGAGGCTGGCCAACCCAGCCCGCCTCCTGTTTCTGAATAAAGAGGCATATGATATGGCATTTATAACGCACCTATACACAAGTGTTTCAAAGCGCAACAAGGCAAGGGGGGGGACAAAGGGAGGACAGACAACGATCTTACTAGGCCAGGTGTCATTCAGATAGGGCAAGTGCATGGGAGTGCACCACACAGCGCTGCTAGATTACACGGTTGACTTCAGGTGTCAGCATTTTGGATTGGAAAAAAATGAAAGATGGTGCCTTTTCTTTTTTCTAATCTTAAATGCTGACACCTGCAGGCAGCCTTGTAATAATGCAGCACTCGACTACACAGCTGTCTGAGAGGTCAGCGTGGCAGGAGATAGTGGGGGAGCGCCCCGGCAGTGCCCAGCTCAGAAGCCCATCTCAAAGACTGCTGGGGCTTGGGCCGGCCCACTTAAAAGTCCTATTGGTTTCTGACATATGTAGCTCACCTTCGCAGGCCCGCCTGTCACCTGCCTTCACAAGGGTCAACGTGGGCCACGTATGCCAGAAAGAGCCTTACAGAACAGAGCTCTAAGGAGAGCAAGCACTTAGTAGAAGGAGACGTGCAGGAGGTGGGGCAGCGTATGCCAGAAGTGACCTCACAACAGTCTAGCCCAGAGGGAGGTGAGCAAGGGGCCTAAAAAAAAAAAAGGGGTTGTCGTCACTCAGGCCTGCTAATCGGAGACTAGGAGGGCAAAAGGGGCACTTGCCCCGGGCCTCCACTTTGGAGGGGAGCCACAAAGCTGCCTAATCTAAAGAAGTCAGCTCCCATTGTTATCTTACTTAAATAGCAGATACCAGGCTATTTAGCATATAATGCTTTCTGTTCACTGTGGTATTCATAGTTGGTGTTAATCAATACATTTCTCAACTTTCTGTTGTGATTATATTGATCATGTGGTGTGCAATAGCCACAGTTGAATTGTGCATTACTAAATTTGAGTACTGTGATGGTTCAGAAGATAACGCAGTGTGTTAAGCACTCAATGCAGAGATCTGCGTTCATATGCAAGATTACAATACCAAATTCCAGCAAGGTCAACTACGCAGTTCCTTTGTCTGAAGATGCTAACATCTGTGTGTATGTACTTTGTTTTGTAGCACAACAGGTGCCATTATTAGCAAGGTACCTGCACCAGATAGTGGTTGCTATAAAAACAACCAAAGCATCAATGTGAAGACGGTCTGGAAATTGGTTTGTTTGTATGGGGTCTTGTAAAACCTAGGCAGCCACCCGTATTCATGAACATGAAGCGTTAGTCCTAGAGGTGATTAGGTATCCATATTCAGGTATGTGGAATCAAAGTGTTCTCACTTGTATCCAGGCTTTGCCAGCAGACGATACAGAGATCCTGGACAAATCATCTTATATAACGGACATCCCTGTGCTGTCTTTGGTGAAAAGGATTGCCTTCTCACATGCTGGTGGCATTGTTTAGTCCATTACCTGGAAATTCGTTTATGTAGGCCACTTGAGTGGAAGGAGTTTCAGACAGAACTGAGCAGACCCGACCAGATATTGCTGGCATATTTTAAGGTTAGCTCATTTAACACAAAAAACGGTTGGCTTTTTTGTACAACTCAAAGGTTTGTCTGCATTGCATAAATAACTATTTCACAAGCCTGTGTTTTGAGTATAAAGCTTTAAAATGCGAAAGAGAAACCCAGAGGAGGTCTTGAAGATCACATTCATTATCATGCTGGTACTTGTATACTTCCCTTGTTGATGGGGGCAATGAAGCTACAAGCATTCCCATTTTGCATGGTATGCTTCCATAACTATCTATACGTTTTTTTGATATAGTGCCACTGGCCCAAAGGCCTCAGGTTGCTCACAAGACATACCATAAAAAAACAAAGGATGTACGCAGTGATTAAGTAGAATTGTAGCAGAGACCTTATGCTTTTTAATCTCTCTCTCGATCAAAAAGAAGCGTTTTCAGATGTTTTTTAAACTGGGTCTTGGATACGCAGACCCCAGTATCCAGGGCAAGTGAGTTCCATAAGATAGGTGCCCATGCATTAAAGCCAGCTTTTATAGGACGACACACGGTTGGTATAGCGTCACGCTATTATTCGAGAGTAGTGTCCGCCTGAAGGGAATTCTTTTCACTCTCGAGGAGGGATATAGGGGGTTATCTTATGAGATTTGTCTACTTTTCAAGTCAGTTCTATCAAATGCGATTATTTTAGTTAATTCTAAGTGCAATTTCTGGAATTTACCACTTTCTTTTCTAGCAGAGTGGGTGAAAATCCCAGCTTTACCTCTTAACCAATTGTGTTCCTGGGCATGTCATTTAATACTGTATTTCCTAGTTTATCAAAATTTCCAGTCTCTAAACCTTTCAAAATTGTCAATCTGCAGAATGATTTTGCCTTTAGGGTATGATCTTCAAAACAGCCTGGCTTATGGTTTCACTAGCTATAGTGTTGCATCCTCTATAATAATAGTGAATTATTGCGAGCAAAGAAACAAGTGGATGTGGTGTGCAGTATAATGGCAATACTACTTGAAAAACCATGTCCCTCTTCTAACCTCAAACCGTATGGATAAGGGAACCTTCCTAGTGCTTCTAATCTCCACCCACAATAGATGCCATTATGTGTAGCTTTCTCCTTGCTACCAGTTGGTCTCCTGTATCCATGATGGAGCACTTTTGCATTCTGTGAGGCAGCTAATCTGAGTCATTTGTCTATTCTGGATTATGTGCACCTTGTTCATACGTTCTCTGTCCTGAATGTATACTATGGCCGGTATACCTTCCTCGTGGCCGTAATTCCCTATGCTCGAACAAATGTACCCTCGTAATCAGCTAATGTTGGCCTTGAAATGCTAATCGTTTTATCAGTCTGATTGCAGCAAGAACGAAGAGAGTAAAGTCATTGAAAGGGGGAGTGCCCTTGCCTATTTTCATCACTGCGAGGCAGCATATCAACCTATGTGTTGTGATTGAGAGGGGCGCAACCAGATATTCTGGATCCCTTAAATTTCATGGGTTTGGTGGAGGGGTCCCCCCCAAAGGTGCCCATGCACCAGCCCCAAAAGTGCTTACGATGGCCCTGCCGCTAATCAAAGAACAAAAGGAAGCTTCAGGGATCGGGGGTGGCCGAGCACGGGAGAAAGAAAGTGAGAAGTCAGTCAGGTCTCGAGTGGGGAAAAACATGACCGATAGAGAAGGCATGTTACAGCATCTGCAGGGAAGCTCAGAAGTGAGAAACAGCCTTCGGCTTATGGGGCAGCTGGCATTTCAAGCCACGCACGTTCACCCCCAGAATAGACAGCTCCCGCAGGTGCACTCCATTGCCCAAAGCACCGACCCAACAGCTTTTTCTGCCACTATTCCATTGTGCGGTCACTCACAGGTTGGCTAAATAAATGGTACTCAAATGTGCCCAGTGGAGAAGAAGGAAATGCGGTGCCTTTCCTTCTGGCATTCTAACCCGTGACCCTCAGTCACAGAGTTGCACAGAAACAAAACTTCAGCACCTGGTGCTCAACTGGTTTCTTGTTGAGCGAACTCAACTCCTACATTTTGCCTTTGATTCCCTATATGTTCAACTAGCAAATGTACCTGATGATGCCCCCACATTTTGGTGATGTGCCTTGAAAATCTCCATCCGAATCCTGTTGATGTTTGCAATAAATCATACTGACCTTCTCTTGAGCTCTATCAAAATCTCCCCCATCTTCCCAGAGCTCTGAAGTTATGGAAATCTCTTATCCAGTCCTGGTTTTAACTCTCCATTCTGGTATTGTACTGCAACATGTATAACTGAGGAAATCAAAATACAAGCGCCAGAATGAAAATGGTAAAACCAGTTATCCATGTTGCTCATGCATGACCGGTTACTTCCGAGAGTTTCGGTTCAAATTCGACCAATACTCTATGAAAATATATATTTTTTCCACAGTTCTAATTGTAATGGGTTATTTATACCGAGAGGTTTCTAATCGCGAAGTCGGGGATCGAACCCGTGTTGCACAGCGTCGTCTTGCTTCCAAGGCAAGCGCGTTGCCCCCAAGCTATCCTCCAGAGTTCTCCCTGCTGCTCCCACAAAATGCCTGAAATAGGATTTCTAAATGTCATCATGCACAGAGCTATACACAACCAAGGCGCTGAATGTTAGGCAGAAACCTGTGCAGTTCCCTTAGGGACCACTGCAAAAGGCTTAAGACTACAGGTGTTGGCAGTAAACCCAATTGGTAGCAGTCTGTACCACCCAGATTTACCTGGTAGCTGTGGCTGAGCAGCTAGACTTCTCTCAAGAAGAGTTAGACAGTATATAGAGTATACAAGATAGGTACCAAAATACAGTAGCACAAGCAAACACTGGCCAGAGCTTTGGTATCAAGTATATAATCATTTATTAAAGAAACATTCTAGCACTATTATTGTAAGCAAGTTCAAAAACACAGTCACTATTAATATATATACACATCCCTTATTCCTTATTAGACAAGTCTTACTTAACACCACTTATTTCCAGACAGAGGTGAGCGCTTAAGTAAAGTTGGCACTCCAATAAGTTAAGAAAAAGGGAGGGAAAAGGCAGACATTTGGAACAGCACACAACACAATACTTTAGAAGCACTCAACAAGGCAGGAAAGTCAAAGTCTACTTGTGAGCAAAATTTTCAGAGGCCAGGCTCCCTCTTGGAGAGAGTAGAACACCAATGCGCCCAAGATCACACAGTTTAAAAGGCTTGGAAAGTCTTGCAAATAGTTTAAAAAGGAATCATTTCAGCTCAGAGAGGTTCAGTTAGCCAGCCTAGGGCCAACCCAAGTGGTAAAATGAGGATTTATGAGACACCCCACACAGACCGTTGCGAGTGAGTACCTTGAATGTGGAGAGAATCCTCCAGCGGGGGCAGTTGTTCCTGGCAGTGGATGCAAGTCGCGGCGCCGTCCAGAGGAAGAGAGGATCTCCATGTGGAGGAAAGCTGAAGGTCGTTGCACTGCCAGGGAAGAAACCAGCCGCGGAGTTCTCCGGTTAAAAGGCACTACCCTTTTATTCGCGGTAGTGGCAAAACATGGTATCCCGGTTGCCGGGGTGCTTGGCACAGGCAAGGCAGCCACGAGATGATCCGGGAAGGCGAAAAGGCGGGCAAACTGGTTATCCTCACCAGTCAAAGGAAGAAGACTCTTTGGGATGAAGATCTCCTCTGTCGTTGGAAGAAGTGGTGAGTCGGTTCAGCAGGGCACCATCGGTGGTGTCATCGTTGCAGGTCGGCTCAGCTTCTCCCTCTTCGGATTCTTTGGTCCTGTGGCGACGTCTGAAGTCCCAGTCCCCAAAGCCCTGCTTTTATGCAGAAAACCCCCATTCATCAGTCCTAGCTGTCACTGAAACATGCTAAGTGGTGAGCCGGGCGGCTCACCACTGGGCCAATCACACAAGAGTGTGACTTGAGTTGCCGAGGCAACTCAGTCCAGGGTGCCTAAACCCCCTCCCACACCCTCTGTGGTACCCAGACAGAGTGGCACCACTTTGGAGGGCTTCTGTGCAGAAGCCCGCCAAAAGTGGAACAAAGGGCTCAATTTCGGGTTGGAGTCAAAGAAGCGAACACAAACGCCATTTTGGAACAGAGTTCTGGCAAAAAATACCAACCGGTGAATTAATATTAAATAAATAAACCAACGGTATGTTTGAGGCTATGTTAAAAAGTATTAGCCTCGAACAATGGGAAAATCCCATAGGAATATATTTGCGGTTGAATATAAAAAGTAGTATCCACTGCCACCAGCCAAAACTCGCTCAGGGGGGACTTGACAGTGCCCCCTCGAACAACAGACCCAGGGGCAATCGAATTGCCCCAACCAGTACGCCCACAATATGATGGGTTGTACTGGTTCTGTTCACAATTTAGGACTAGTAAAGCCAATGTTGACTTTACATTCCCTGGGAGACAGTAGTCAGTCCCAGGGTCCGGAGTCTATGTTTGGGGGTCACTATGACACCCCTCTGTTACAGCACAGAGGGTGCTGTGTAACACATACCAAAAACACACTAAGCCCTATGGAGTAAAAGACCCCATAGCCCATAAAACACATTACGAAGTCAAAGGATATCTCAAATCATGTCTAAGAGTGGGAGAAAAGTCTCACTCTTAGCAGGAGAAAAAAATAAACCCCAAAAATCCAGCAAAGCTGCTGGGGGACTCACTAGGTTTGGGAAATTAGCCTTAACAGAGAATTCTCCCTAACACTGAATTCCTGAGAGACAAACTACACCTACAACAGCCGTCAAGAACGCTCAGATCAAGCAGTGACATGCGCCTGGAACCGAAACCCTATAACAAAAGAAAACTTAAGAGGATCCTCGTTTTCTCACCAGGCACCGAAAACATGGAATGTCCTACCAAAGAATATACGGAACACAAGAAACCACCTAGCATTCAGGAAACTGGCTCTTCTTTACATAACTAGAAGACCACCCACAAGAACACCCACACTGCTCTTCGACGATGAATAAAGAGACCGATCTCGGCCCCCACAAAACAACCAAACTCGATCAGAATGCACTCCACCACAGTCCATAAGACATTGATAGATAGTCACAAGAGGAGGACACTACAGACCGAACACACAGTCAGACCCAGACAAAACCACTCAGTCGACTCATCCACAGCATTCACGGCACGTCCCACACTGAAAGTTCAAGCAGACATTCTCACTTAGATGGTAGGGCAAGAGGTACCCTTACTTCAGCTCTGATACCCAAGGGGAGAATAGACACTCCAACCTCACTACACATAGTTCACTAAAATACTACAGTAGACAGCTCATTAGAACACAACAGGGAATGCGTCCCACAAAAAAACTGAATCTTTGTCAGGTGTGCTGAATCTTTGTCAGGTGTGAGCCTCTCTCTCACCTTGCGGGATGCTCAATTCTAGCTGTGTATTGGGACTGCACTGAACTATTCAATTGTCTCAGAAATCCAGCGAAGTAGGTTGCTCTGCTCAGTTGGGCAAGAGCCTCTCCCCCACTGAGCGGGTCTCAAGTCTAGCCTTTTCTGCACCAGGCAGGATTCCGAGGCCCAGACATTCAGCCATGCTGTGATTGTCTGCTAAGAGTTTAACCCACTAACCAAAAAAGCTCTAAACTTTCTACATACTTATCTCACTCAAACTAACACAACCACCTCTCGCACCGTAATCCACTTGCACTTCACCACACCGCTACAACACAAACCACACGAGGACGGACAAGGCCCGATACTCGCACCAAAAGCTCAGCACCCTGTGTATACCGAGTTGAAGCTGCCAACTTAACATCACTCCTCTCACTATCCTACTCCCTCTTCACCCTACTAACCTATCCCACCTTCTCGTTTGCAGATTCGCCAGAGCGCCTGGAGACCAATGCCGTTGGTGACGGTGCGCGGTATAAATACCTTTAACATGTCATCTGCAAATCCTCCAGATGTTTGTGGATATTTAGACACAGAAACCATCTACTTTATGGAACGTTTTGGCTCTGGAGTCTTGTGAGGGGAATACGAGAGGGCAGTTTCACGGATTGCCATTGCCTAACAATCACGGTGGGCTTAAAATGGCACACATAAAAAAAGGAAAAGAGTAAGAAAACAAAATGAAAGAATCACGACAGCGTCACTACTACAAAGCAGTGGATGTTCTACAATGCACTCATTCTAACTCAGTACAGAGGACTCCACTACCATTGTAAAGGAGTGTTTGGTGGCCTTTATCCTGCTGGACATTATTTGCAGTTTGTTTACACTGCTTACTATCTGGGAAGCGGAGCTGTATTCCTTAAAACACTCGCCGGTAGCGGAGGGTCGGCAGAGTGTTTGGCCGAATGGTGGCCGTTAGCGTCCTTCACTACAGCCGGTTGGTCTTGGCTGCCCAAGGTTTTTTGTTTTAATTCCCGGTCGGTCTGATAGGTTAGCACAAACCTAGAGACGTGGTCATCACCGCAGCCGATAAACAGATTAGCATTATATTCATCTATCAACACCGGCGGGAGATTGCCCCTTTGATCCCGCTGAGGCAGTCGGGAGAATTCGCGCAACGCGAGTAACACCACCGGGTAAACTGATGAACATTATACACAATTTGTCAACGCAGGCGGGAGACTGTTGGGGGAATGTCCCTTTGATCCCGTCTGCAAAAAAGCTGACGCTGCATATAAGGAAGCAAAGTAAGTGACTGTAGCTTAGTGGAGATACTTTGGGGCTCCAGAGACTAACCACCATTACCTCCATTCTACGGTACCACGCTCTCTCTCACATCTAGAACCAGTGACTGTTGCTGGTACCAGAGGTGAAGGGGAGGAGTCAGGTAGTGTTGATATCACCCTTCCAACAAACATACTGCAAACTTTGCCTCTACGTGTGAGGCCCGCCTAACGGGTGCAGAGCTATAGCAAAGTTAGATCTTGTGTAGCATGCCGTTCCACGCCAAAGGCCCGAAACCTCATTATAGTCTTAGGAGGAGATGGGGACAGCGCGCGTGGGCTGGGCATAGAAGACACGCACAACATAAAAAGGCGATAAGAAATATAAGCAACCGAATGAAAAGGTCACAATAATTTTGTTTCAAAATAGTGTACTGAAAGAAAGAAAAAAAAAGCATGGTTCCATTGGAAGATGAGGGCGCGCTCAATCACAATGGCAGCAATCCTCGGGATATTACCAACTACAAAGACATCAATAATAACTCACTCTATACAGAGATATACGACACCAGCTGCAAATATGGCTTGGACAATGGATGGGGCAGCTGTAACTACGGACGCGCAAGTGATGCGTGCAGCAGAAAGCTGCCAGCAGCTGCACGCGCTGCTCGTCTATCTGCATCGCCTAACCTGCTCATTGACACCCAAGCTCTAGGGCACATGGGAGACACTAGACCCAGTTGAGCTGTTCTTACTAATTAAATGGCAATCACAGAATTGCAGTCCACGATGGCATCACTACAACTTGCGATGAAGATTTTGCTAAAACCATGTGGTCGTATCCATGTGAATACTACACCTCACCTGAACTCACTGGATTTATCTGCTGAAAATGGGCAAGAAGAGATGAGTAATACACCACAGGAAATAATACGAAATCCATCTGAACCACTGCCCAAAAGAGGAAAAGAAAAAAAGATAATATTGAAAATCCCACTACCTTTTTCTCTAGGAAGCAGCGGCAGTTGGCGAAGAGGGCTTCTGCAAGGAAAGTGCCCGTTGAACGAAGCCTTTCAGCAGAGGAGGCAGTAGAAATTACTGCTACTAACAGCCCAGCAGAAAGTAAAATCTGTATAATTAAGAACCTAAACCAGAAAGACAGAAGTAAATGGCTGGCCAGATCGGCACTGCTTACAAATCTTCATTCTATACCTCAGTGCGTTTACTGTTATCTGACGACTTTGCCTTTGTTGAACCACTGAGAATCACTAATCCTAATGTTGCCGCACTACACTGTAAAGTTTTGGCCACTTGACAACTGATCCGCAAACAGAGGAAAAGTTTTTCTGCAAGTTGATGTTGAAAATGATGCTAATCCTGAAAAAAGACGACTCCAAGCGACCAGTCACGGACAATTTGGGGAGAAAGAATAAGGTGAACAAGCCAGAACTTCCAGTGGGAAAAGACGTACAGATGACCAACATACGAAATATGTTAAAATGGTTGGCCGAATCTCTGCCTATTGTGGTTCAAAAACATTGAAATTGTTCCTTGGTAACTTGGAAAACTCAGGGTTTCATTCACCTATTGTCTAAGGATGGATCCTTGTTGATCACTATCCATACTTTTTTCCTTATGCAGTAAACGTGGCTACTCTTCCTGATGATATGGTTTTCCTTGTAAAACTATCACATTAAATTAAATATAATTGTAAGTTCCAAATCTCTTTAATATCGTTTGATGAAGTCCTAAGTGAAAGGCTGTGGGATTGAACTCAGATGACCACGAGGGCCTGGTGCCACAGCCCACTCAGTTATGTAGGTCTTGCAGGAAGTACACAAAGGATCCATGAAGCCCCTGTGAGAAAACCAGGGGGCGGGAACACCTGTCAGCCAGGGGTGTGAGACCTACCAGGTAAGTTTCTCTCTCTGCTGCCACCACCTACCTCTGGGGAAGGACTAGCTCTTGGTTCCTAATTCCAGTTACCTCCTGCCCCTTTGTGCCAGAATGTGTGTTTACAGACCCTCCTCTCCGGCCTCGCCTCTTGGTTCAGATACTCGCCAGTGTTTCCTTCTTTTCAAGAAACTCCAGTGTGATGTCGAAAAATAACAAAGAAAGCCTCTGCGCAATGTCGAGAAGCTTCTATTAACGTCAAGGGTTCAACAAACAACTCTAGTAAAGAGGAGCAGCTACAGCCCCACGCGCAGCTGCACATCTACCCGTGGGAGAGCGACAGCCCCCACCCCAGAGCAGCAGAGAGACCCACATCACAAGTGCAGCAGAATGTGCCAACCAGTTCACAACCATCAGATAAAGGTCCCCTATACCCCCAGATTCAGAAAGGGGAGAAAAGACCCCTTGCTTCTAACTTACCAAAATGGTATCCGAGAACGGACCCTCAAACCACAAACTGGGATGTTGACCTTTCTATACAGCCATGGGTTTTACGTGGCTAACCAGCTCTGAGAATATGGGTATAGCTTAGCCCCCTTTTGATGACTTTTCTCTGCACATACATGCCCTGTGGAAGGAAGAAGAGCACACCGCGGGTAGGGAAAGGCAGCCAATCCCTGCAGGAGGAGGGATATTTAAATTGGGGACAGGAACCAAGAAGTGCGTTTTTTCAGTTCAGAGCTGGAGGACGGCCAAGAGCCCGGCAGGAGGGGGGGGGGGAGTGGCGGTTTGTGTTGGAGATTGTTGGAGCAGGTGAGATATTGGCTTAGGAGTGAAAGTAGTTCTGCAGTTTGAGCATGCATGTTCGAGTGAGTAGAAGAAGTTTGTGTAAGGAGTGAATGTGAATTGAATGGTATAGAGTGCAAGAAAGGCGTTTGTGTAGGTTGAACCGTGGAGTATCAGTGGGAGAAGAGTAACAGGGAGGAGGATAGCGGGAGGAGGAGAGTAGTGAAGTAGAGTGGTAACATCAAACAGTGGAGAGTAGGAGGAATTAAACATCTGAGGGATGGAGGACTGGTGGGAGGAGTACATTGGTGGCAGTGGTAGCTGGAGGAGAAGAGGTAAGTGGGAGTGATTAAACTAGCATTAATACCACAGAGCAAGTGCAAGGCACTTTCCAAAGTCGCATTAGAATACTAACATTTGGTCAGTGTAGGGCAAGTTAGGAATTCCTTCAGCGAGTTTAGTTAGCCTCCATATTTGGAAACACATAGAAGAAAGCAGATGAGACAGTAGGGGGTAAGCATTCGGTAGAACTAATCAGGGTTCATGGACGCCTGGGTTAGGGAGGGTCATGGACAGACGAGAGGGAGAGGGCTGACCCAAAGCCCCACAGAGAAAATATAAACCCTTGAACTGCCTCAAAAACTCTTGCACCATTGGGACACCCCTCACCAGCCTTAAGTCTCAGAATCTCAGCCTACAATGTAACAACTCCTGACCATGTTGCTTTAAAGGCTAGAGATACACCAACATTGCAAGATTGTCCAAATCCCAGAAGCAGGGCTATTCATCGTCATGCTACCGACTTGCAGTAAACTGGACTTGCTTGGCTCAGCTCAGCAAGGTACAGTGTCATCTAGCATGAGACTACTGATCCAGGAAAAACATCCTTGCTGAATATGGCTTTCATGCTGTGCCAGGAAGGGCGGACATGGCCTTAACAGCCCGCCAGCCAGAGCGGCTCAGGCCTTAGCTCGGACTGTGGGCCATTAAAGGCCATGTCTACCCTCCTGGCAGGCCATGAAAGCCAGTCTCACCCTGAGGTTCGTCTGGGGCGCAAATGGCATTCAACATTCTTTTCATCGAGAGATCCACACTGTCAATCTCCCAATTAAAAATTAAAAAAAGATGACCGCCACCATATGGAAATGTCCATGTCTATGGCAGCCAGACGAGAGGAGCTCTGGGACCGAAGCGCAATGCTCCGGTTCCTTCGCACAGGTAAGTGGCGGGGATGGCCTCCCTGCAAGGATTAAAAAGAAGAAAGAAAATAAGCACCACCCGGGGAAGGGCCTCGTGTGGCTTTGGCAGCGGCCAGGGATTGTGTATTCTCGCCCGCTGTTCCAGCCATCTGATTGGCTGGACGCCCTTCCCCCGGGCGCGAATAGGAAACCTGGCCCTCAGATGAATCCTGGAGGTTCGAAGGTTTCTTTTAAGTTATACTACCTTTGGGAATACATAGAAGGGCATGGCATGGACCGCACAACAAATGAGGGTGACAAATGCAGTTAAAGTAAACCCCCAACAAAGGTGGACAGCTGGGACTTTGTCAAGATGCAGTTACGCCATCATGGGCATGCATCCACAGTGATCGAAGACCAAGTGTGGAGACAGGGTTAAAATCAGGAATCCAGAAGTGGCTCTTGTGAACCTGAGTTGAAGCCTGCTCACAAGGGCCCAGTAGAGGTTTGTGCAGCTTGAGGACTCGCTCACTTGCCCACTCGAGTAATGCCCAGCAATGGTGGAGGAGACACAGGGCCATATATTACAGGCAACGTGAAAGGCAGTGTGCTTGCTGGGGTCTGACGTAGCATAGTAAAGAGCGGCGACAGAGATTGGAGGTGAAGCAGCAGTATAGCCTGAGGAGGAGACAAGGTTCAAAAGAGGGCAGCAAGAAGTTAAGGGACATGAAAGAGGGGAAAACATCAAAGTCCCGGGTGGATGGAGGAGGTTTTACAAAACAAAGAAATGGAAGGCAGGATTAAGTAGAATATAGAGAACAGCAGCAGAAGGAGAGTAGGTTCAGGGCAAGTTAAGGAGCAGAAAAGCAGAGGAAACAGGTCTGGATAGAGTAGGAGAGATGAGAACATCAACAGATGAAGGAAAAGAACAGAAAAGGTGAAACTGGAATATAGGGAACAGCTGGAGGACACAAAGGGAATACAGTGAGTGGATTTCAAGGAGAAAGTAGTCGAGACGCAATGAAAAGCAAGGAGTTAACGAGAAACCTAACAGAATAGCAAGCCAGAGAGAGAATGGAGGAGGAGAAATGCTAGTCTGAGACACATGCAATCTACACCATTGGTTGTGCGAGTAAGGCAAGGAGGAGTGAGCACATTGTTATGGGGACCTGCTATTGGCAGCAAGCAGGCCCCATTGGTGATATGGATATCAGCGCCTTAGTTGGAGGCCCTGTGCCTCAGGGGGTTGCCTGGGAGCATCTGGTCTTATGTGGGGGCAGGACTGACTACACCCAGCCCGTGTAGACACTGGCCACCATACTGGCAAAAGGGCACCATGGCCTGCAGGCCCGTGTTCACACGGTGCAGGCCTAAATGAGACACAGACTCATTCGTTCTGTTCTTGGAGTCTGCATCTATTCTACCGCACGTGCCTGAAGTTGCTTCTTTTATTAACTTGTGGGAGGGCCACACAACACTGTCCATCTTAAAAGGGCAATACACTTGGGAGGGTCATACACATGAAGAACCGCTGAGGCGGGTTTTCAGGAGTCTGAGAGCTCAACAGTGTAAGGTGAAGACACATGTCCCTTAGTCACGAGCATGTCGGTGGAATGAGGAGAAAAGTAAGGCTAGGCTGCTGTGCAGGACTGTTGCCTAAAACGAAGCCTGTATAGCACCTCTACCAGAACAAATCACCTCTGGGAAACACTGTTGACCTTACTGTGCACGAACGCTCAGATGGAAGTGAAACTGTGAAGCTGTTTAACCACTAGAGACCCAGAAAAACAATATTTTATTTCAATTTGTAACAAGACATTTTAAACGGTTGATTCCCTTGACCAAAGAGGGCATGGGCCTGAAACCTCCTAGGAAAGTGGCAATTGTAGTATCCTGAACTGCTCAAAGGAATGAATTTGAATCTTAACCGGAAACGGTAACTATCCTGATAAGTTGAAAGTAAATCCACAAGGTTTATCCCCGAATGTCACCGTCCACCTGCATCAGAAAAATAAATATGAGAAAAGGGGATAGGAAGAAAAGGTTGCCTTGGATAAATCCTTTAAGGAGAATCGATCAGTTTTCATGTTTTTGTTTAATACCTTAAAAATCATCTGCCCCCCCCCCCACCGCTGCCCGCCATTGTATTTAAACACTATTCCTGGAGGCACAGCTTTGGCCCAACAGAACACAAAATTGGTCACACATTGTAAGTACAAAATGCAACTAAAAAAAAAAACACCACCACAAACACAACTTGAACTCCGTTTTGAAGAAAACTGCTAGTGGAACCTTGCAGTCCCACACTATAATAGCAGACCTACTGTAATGAACCTGCAGAATAAACTACGTCTAAATAAAGTTGTTTTTGAGTATTAGTAAATGGTCTGAGGTCGTGGCCGAGCTTTTTAACAAAAATCATCCATTTCTCCCCCAACATTTTATTTAAAACACTATCCCAGGAGGGACAATTGTGGGCCAACACAACACAACATTGTCAGTTCAAATCGCACCTAAATTTTTAAAAAAAAACACAACTTGGGCTCAGTTTTGAAGAGGACCGCTAGCGGAACCTTGCAGTCCCACACTAATAGCAGACGTGGGGAATCTACTGTAATGCACCTGCAGATTTAACTGGGTCGAATTCAAGTTTTTTTTCTTCAGAATTCGCAAATTGTGTGCCTGATGTCGTGGCCGAGCTTTTCGCTTTATTGCTGTCTTTGGGGCATCTATTGGACTTCGAGCTAAGACTTGAAAGACTTGCCTACACTCGCGGGGCAAGCAGCATGAGGGTACACGTGGTAAATCCTTTTAAAAATGGGTAGCATCACCCCTCTCTAACCAGATAGATGACGTACATTTGGGAGCACGGTCTCTGGTCTTGCCAATCGTTAGGGATCATGCTAGCAGGACCTTTCTAATCGCTTCCCAGAAACAGGGCCAGGATCTCTTGCAAGGATTCCAAAGGCAGTCATCAGGATATGAGACATGAAACTTTGTCATTATACTAGGCCTGTAGATCCGGTCCTACTTGCTTCCAATGAGAAGTTAGGCTGCCGCGCTCTGCACAAACGCAGCCCTGCAAAACTGTGTTTCGGTGACCGCCAGCAACGACTTAGGATTCAGAACAGTCAAGACTCATGTTATGTAAAGCTGATCGTTTCTCGATCAAATAACGACACTGAACTGGATAGGAAGGAGCAAGCCATAGTCTGTGATGAAGCTGTGCCTGTTCAGATTTTAAATAATGCCATTGTTGTGGACGTGGTTGTCTGATCTCCCGACACTTGGACCCTCTGAAGAATAGCTCTTACGCATAGAAAATGTTAACATCCCTTCCACATGCGATTTATGATTAACACTGCTCTGAAAAGACATCACATTTGGGCTGCTCATTTCATCTTGCAACGGGTCTCACTGCAAGTTCGACGGTTTGGTAAAAAAGTGGCGTTGATGCCATTACTGCCCCTTTTCTGGTGGTAACGGAATTATCACCAATTTTACTGCAGTGTAGAATTACAAGTTTGGCCTTGGAAGTGGTGGATTTACCCATACCAAGATGTAGGAGGTAAATTCTCCACTTCAAGGGCAAAAATTGGAGGATTTAAAGCGGCAGAATTACAGCTTGCAGTAATCCCCAGTGAGTCGCAGGAACACCACTGTTACCCCATTTATAATCCTGTGGTGAATTTGCGCGACCTAGCAGCAGTAATGTTAAGAGTTGGTGCTATGTTCACAGATACCAATACATCACTGCCAACCTAACAATGAGGCCCACTGACTCACCTTTAAAATCTAGAGTTCTCCTTAAGGCGTAGTTTTGGATTCCTGCAAGTAACACTATACCAGCATACCTCTGCAGGACGATTCATCTCCATGAGCCTTTTTGTACATTGAGATCTGGTGGCCCCTGCATGCCAGCCGTTCCCAGGATCAATTGCCCCTCTCCATGATTTGGCAATCGGAGAACATCAACGATGGAGTAAAATTGCCACTCCTCTCCCACTGAGTTCAGCTAACCCAGTACAGAACTAAAGATACCTTTCTATTTTATGTAATATACGGGGAAGAAGGATAGCTTAGGGGCAACACAGGCTCGAATAGGAAGCCCGTGCTTAGAAACCACTCGTTGGTATAACGCGCGTTTTAAAAACCATTATAATCAGTGAGATGAGTGCCCAGGTCTGTGAACACCATCGCCGTTAGCTGGCTTAGTCTGCAGCGTGAGCTTATCAAACACTCACGCGTGCTGAGCCACAGGATACTTGCATACAAAGCAGTCTCTGGCGCAGTGAAGAGCGACGCAGAGAAACATCTAGCAAGCAGTAAAGGTGTTTAGAATGCAGGTGGCATCGTCCACTTGCCACACTAGCAATCAAGCTGCATGCGCGCCACGGCGAGTCCCGCAACAGCCGCTTGTCCTTGACTAATATCCAAGTTCATACACAGCATTGCAGGTAGGCCGTCGGAAAAAAAGCTTACAGCAAAATATCTTCACTGCAAACAGCTGCAACACGTCTTCCAGCGACCTAGGTAACCTTGAGCGCAGATCCCAAACCCCACATCTCTGATTCAAAGAGTATATGTGCATGCTGTGGGTTGCTCCTGCAAACGTGAAAACAAGGCATATCTGAAAATACATCACATTACCAGGACTCTAAATCTAAATGCGATTTTTACATTTGTTTAAAGTTTTAAAAACCGATGGTGAAGGGGAGGGGGGGGGGGTGGAATAGAGGCCTGCAACAAAGCAATCCAGAGAAGGCAGCTGGGGGGACCCAAACCTTACCCCTTACCTTTGTGCCTGCCTGCAAGTTTGCAGTAACCCTTTGTCTCACACGATGCCTCAAAGACACCATGCTCGCCGGGTCTTTTCTGATCCTTTCAAGACCCCCATCACGAGAACCGGCCAAGCAAGAACACACTTTCAGCGCTCCACCTCATCCCTGTAGCAGGAAAAGAGACCGAGACCCAGAAGAGCGAGAGAGCGACCCTCCAATATGCTGAACCAGCAGCGGTCAGACGTGCATGATGCCAGGGCACCCGGTAGAGAAGGAGCAAGCAGGGACGCCACAGCCAAATGCGCGTGCCAAGGGATGGAGCGGCGGCGCAACATTGCTAGCAGACATTAAAAAGAACGTGTGGAAATCTGTAGACCACAAGGTAAGTTGAACGAGTACTTGGGCCCTATGCACCCAGAGACTTACCTGCAGGGGCCCCTAGACAGTCCCAACACGTCCAGCATGGACATTCTGTGGCATGAACGGGAGGAGAAAGTAGACCGCTCTTTATGCGCACATACACAACCTAAAAAGGGGAGCCAGGGAATGATTGGACAGTAAAATACCAATCCCCACAGAGGAGGGCCTATATAAGGGAATAGCAGGCAGTGTGGGTTCGGGTGAGGTCAGGAGGAGGACATGGGGGCAGACCAAGAGACTAGCAGGAGGAAGAGGCATTGTGTGAGGATACTATTTGAGGAGGTGAGGTATTCGTTTAGTGAGTGCAAGTGTACACCACTGTGTTCGTTTTGTTTGTGGCAAGATTAGTGTAGGGAGTGATTTCGAAGCAGGTGGTATGGAGTGGGAGGGTGCACGATTAAGAGGTAGTAGTTTGAAGGAGAAGAGTAGCAGTGGGAAGAGGAGAGCAATAATGGGAGGAAAGTAGTAGTGGTTTGGAGGGAGGAATGGAGGTAGGGAAAGGAGTTTAACATTTACAGGTTTATGCCTAGGAGGTGGGACACCACATAGGGGGGTAGAGGATTGGTGAGAGGATTAAGGAGGAGGGTTCAAGTATTGGGAGTAGACAGGAGAAAGGTGAGCGTGGCATGTTAGAGAAGCTGGTGTCCAAAAGTGTAATTGCGCAACACTATCCCAACTCCCCTTAACACACCAACAACTGGATAGTGTAGGGATAGTTAGGAAGTGTGGGTTTAGATAGCCGGCACTGAGGGAAAACATCCATAGTACGAGATGGTGATTACGCAGTAAAGGTCAACGCTCGGCAGTACTAACCTGGGATTATGGACGGGTCAAATTGCGACACGAGAAAGATGGCCCTGGGGGCCTTTAAAGAATAAGAAATAAAAACCCTTGAATCATCACCGCAACTGGGAGTGATTATTGTGCCATCTGTTACACACCTAAGTGGTTTCCTGATCGAGCCTGGGCTACTCATCACCTTTGCATGGTTAGACTGTATTATACAGATAAACACCGACATTCTACAGGTACAAAATTATAACTGCATTAATGAATTAGATTGTCTGAATCACCAATGCAGAAAACATCATGACAAGGCCTATTGGAATAGCCAAACTATGTATTTGTTATGTATAGCAGACTTTATTTGAAATAGGTGTCAGAGCCATGCTGTTCACTGCACTAAGTTTGTTTACCCACAAGGATTTTTAATTTGACAGGTTCCCACATAACATTTGCACTCATTTATAACTGTGTAAATATAATGCATCTTTAATTAAACTACAGTGGAATAAGACAGGATATGGTTGTAATGTTTCATCACTTCGTTTTATAGAATATTAATATCTTTGC
The DNA here is from genome assembly GCF_040938575.1 of Ambystoma mexicanum. Taxonomy (NCBI): domain Eukaryota; kingdom Metazoa; phylum Chordata; class Amphibia; order Caudata; family Ambystomatidae; genus Ambystoma; species Ambystoma mexicanum. Next base: position 95,589,549 of record NC_090936.1, on the reverse strand, counting down.
CCAAGCATTAAGACTGCTCAAATTGGGCCTACAACTTGCATTGCTAATTATACTGCCAGCCCAATGACTAAATGGTCTTAACCAAGTCTCGGGAGTATAGCTCAGGGGCAACTGGCTCGCCTTGGAAGCAAGATGACACGGAGCAACACGCGTTAGATCCCTCGGTCCGCGCTTAGAAACTTCAGTGTATTAAGCGCATTACAAATAACATATCATAGCCCAGGTGCAATGACAACCAGCAGTGACACATGGAGGGAATTAGTCCCTTCTCCCCAAGGGCAAGCCCCTTCCTGTGAGGCTATGGAGATGAGCCCGCTCCGCAATACCCTCCCTAGAGGTAGAAGCAAGTGATAACTCACCGGGAGAGAGCCCCTTTTGGGACTAGGACTCTGAGGGGTCAGAAATGTGAGGCGAACAACTTTGGGAAGTTTTTTCATAAGACGACATTTTACGGGTTTCATAAACGCCTCACTATCCCTACCCTAATGAGGATTTCCCTGCATATCAAAGTAACCAAAGGAAACACTAACAAAAGGAATCTGTCCCTCACACTTGTACATACAGCAAACTTAACAAGGTAATATACGGCAGTTCAAATATAAAAGAAAGTTATTTTCAAGGACCCGATAATGCTTTCTCCTTGTAACCTGGGTTATTTCCCAGATATAAACAGGATTTTCAATTAATAGTTCAAAATAAGGAAGTTCCATCTTGTAACAAAATCCTGATAAAGTTAGTCTTGCTCCAATAAGTCTCTCACTTGGATTTGACCAACAGTTCAAAATATTCAACAAGTCTCTTATCTCTCCACTGGTGGCAGAGTTCCACATAACTGCTTCTCCGAAAATAAATATATTTCCAGTTTACATTTCCAGAGTTTATCAGTATCAACAAAAATGCTTCTGTCGGGATGATTCCGGAACAGTTCACAAAATACTTCCATCGGCAATATTGATTTGTAAGGATTAATTCACAACAACTCACAATGTACTTTAGTGACCTTACCACTTTTTCAATGCGTTTAACCACAGTACTTTAATGCGGTTAACCTGGTCCACTCACCTGCCACAACTACAAAGTCCCTTGCCCTGGTATACTCTCCTGCCAGACTAATGAAACTACTAACACTACAACAAGTACTTCTGTGGCACATAATTCAAACAACATATTAAGTCTCTTTACTTTTCTACATCATCAATTTTGATTACTTCTTCTGGGAACACATTGGTGCAGTTTGCTCCAGTCTTGTGATTGCCACATGCAATGCAGGGTATGCTCCTCTCTTCCTGAATACGTTCTGTCAGAAGGGCAGCTTTCCTGCCACTCTTGTTTTCCCCACTCTTGTATTAACCAAGTATTGATAGTGGCTTTCTCTCACTCTTGTTCTGCTTTGGCTTAGGCAATGCTTCTTTAGGTCAGTTCCCCCATTGCTTCTTTCTCCCTCTGACAACAGGGTCTATGAAAAACCTGTTTCTTAATTGCCCTCCCATGCATTTGCCAACATTGGTTCTGGTTAACTTGCTTTTCTATTGCCCTCTTTTGACTTTGGCAATGGAGGTTGGTATTGGCTTCTAGTATTGCCCTCTCTTGTTGTTTGCAATTCTTCTGAACCCCCCCTCCCCCATAAACATAATGACACCTTTCTGGCCTGTTCGCCAGGTTCTTATTCTGCCACTTCCTCTTCTTCGCATCAGCTTGGTATTCAAAAGGGATTACTATTCTGCTTCAGTTCAGTATTCACAATACCCAGATCTGGCCAGCAGGCGATCATGGATCACTTCGGTCTCACAATATGCTAGTGAACTCACAGGGTCTGGCATGAGTGTCCGCTCACTCTGCTGCCCCCCAAGTCATCTGCTTCTTCTGCTCTTACCGGAAAACTGCTTCTCTGTGACTTCCACGGCCTGTGCCGGTCAGAATAGAAGCACTCCTCGCTCCCAGGGCTCGCCTGCCACCGGAGCCCGACTTACTATGTGCAAAGCTTCTAAACCTCACACTTCCGGCCACGCGACCTCTGCAGCTACAGTCTTATGGGGGAAAGCTTTCACAAATCACTGCACAACCTCTGCAATCAAGGTCTCTGAAGGTAGATACCCTCTCAGAACCGGCATCCATTCAGCAAACAATGGTGGCTCTGGCTCTCTGCTTTCCTTCAGCTGCAACTGCAATGTGGAGTTACTGCAATCACTCCACCTCCCAATACTACTCTCTGTGGCCTGCACTTAAATGGGCCTTTTATGCCTCAGTTCGCTTCAGATGGACGTCATTACCCCCATTAGGCTGCAACTTGCAGTCCAGTGCCTCTGCATCCCTCTTCGTCCCAGTACTTTGGGCATTGAAGTCCCCAATGTTCCCGTTTCTTGTTTTAAAGGGAATATTATTAACTTAATTTCTAGCTTTGCTTAGACTGTCTAAAGAGTATAAGGATTTAATGAGTGGTTTGGCTTCATTCAAAGGGGAAATAGGGTTTTAATAATCTGAGATGTGACATTTAAAGACTCACATTTAACATTCCTCTGTTGATCATAGGAACTTACAACTTCATGAATGTATAGGATTTTAGGAGGGAGATTTTCACTCCCAATAAATGATTGGTCATAACAGTTTCCGCCACCCTCAGTACAGTTAGCTTTAGGAAAGAAAAGCTCCCTCTGAATAAACAAGCCATTACATATTCCGGAATCACTGACACTTCCTACTCTGATGTAGATAGAAACTGTGCATCTCACATTGGAGTCCCCCTGTGGAACATCTCCTACCAGGAGATCCTCCCGGCTAACACTACCAGGGTCAGGATCGGGTAGCGGCTGCATTCCCCATGCCACCAGGGAGGAGACGTTAGGTAGGGTCTTTGTGAGGACCCTGCAGGATTCATCACAACTCCCATTCCCAAAAGGAAATCCCTCAGGCTGGACATATTGTAGTCTACATGGCATGCTCAAAAGAACCAGAAGATAGAAATTATCCAGACTGGGCTGCAGAAGCACCAAACCGATGCAATTATCTTATGGGAGACGAGCATACCCCTTTAAATAAAGGTGACCAATCTACCAAGGCAAGGAGGATGATGATTAAGGAGTCCTCCGTGAGAAGCAGAGAGACTGACCCGTACATAGCTCCGGGGAACTCACCTGCTACGTCATACCTGGGGAAGACGGAAACCCACGAGTTTCAAACTAGTGCGGGAAGCCAGCGACATTGAGAAGCTGAACAGAGAGAAACCTGCTGGAGAGGAGCCTTCCAACAGGTGGTTGCTAGACCACATACAGGCAAGCATGGTGGGTAGCCCATCCAGAAACAGTCACCGAGACCACCAGCAGAAGCGACCACCAACAGACATCCGGGCATGCCGTGAGAGATTGGTACGCTACGAAGAGGTCAAGGAAGGCGTAAAGAAAAATGCCAGCAAAGCAGCAAGTCGCCTGGGAACCGAGGAGAGGTGCCCAAATGAAAAAGCTCCCGAGACCGTCCCCCATTAGGAACAGAAAGGGGGATTGGGGTATCCAGGGAATCGTTATATTGCACACACAACGTGTCCCAGTGACGAATATGAATTAGAGTACATCTTGAAATGAAGGAACTGGAATCGTGATTATACTAGAAATGGAACCATTGAGAAGCTAGGTTAAAGAAAAGCAATTTGATGAAATACCCTGGGAGAAGGGGAAAGTAACCAAAAATGTTACATAGGAAAAGTACAAAGAGAAAGAGAGAACTGTAAGGGTGCAGAAGTATGACATGGACACAGGAGTGGCATACTTTTTGATATAAACTTTTATTCAAAATTAAATAAGGAAACACCCTACCTATTACTATACAGGTTTGTCCTACCTCAACAAAAGACTAAGAACTCTGTCAGGATGTCCAGTCAAAAATCAAATAGTCCATCATCCTGTGTCAAAACGCCCATTTCCGACCCTCACACTTAACTAATAATAAAGTGTAAAGGTACTTCCTGTTCCATAGGAACAGGACTCCCTTTCTCTGGACAATGTCCAATCATACATGGGAACCTCGGTTGCGTGAGTGGCTCCCTTCTCCAGGTTTCAGTTCACTTCAAAAAGAAAAGGGCGATACAGTTCCAGGTTCAAACAAAGCACACAGTTCACATTTCCAACAAAAAGAAGGTCTCTTGGCAACACCAGGGGGGGGATGACTCCCTGCCCCGGTTTCAATATTCGAAATGCAAAGAGGTTTTCTCCTCTCCTGGCTCTCCACAAAGTTCACAGTACTAAGAGGACACCTCTTCGCCCTTGGTTTCTGTAGGTTCTCACAAACACCAGGGGCAAATGACCCCTCCCCCACCCTTCCTCTGGTTACAATTTTCACAGTGCCAAGAGGATTGCTCTCTTCTCTTGGCTTCTCACGATTTAAACAAACAGCACCAGGCAGAATGACTCTTAACCTGGTTACAATGTTCACAGTATTCAACTATACAGTTCACCTGCTTCAGGTTACTCCCAGCCTGCCTGGTATACTCTCCTGCCAGGCGCTAGGTTAGTCTTTCTTCCTACTACTTGGTCATGGGTAATATTGTCTCTTCCCCTTATTTGCGCTTCCTGGCACAGAAGAACAAGTTACTCTCTTACCTGTTAACGTTCTTTCGATGGGATGGTCCGACGACGTATTCCACATCTATGACAGTAATCACCACAGCTCTGCTGCTTCGGAAAATTTTCGGCATCTGCGTCCTGCGTCCATAACGTCGATACCTTGTCCTCGAGGGCCTCCGTCGAGCCAATGTCACCAGATGTTATAAGTAGGACGCACGACACCCGTAGCCTCAGTTGTAGTTTTTTCCCCAGAACATGTGGCACCAAACCACTGCCACTATGACCACAGAAAGCCTTGCGGAAACGTAAGCTGCAATCGCATAAGAAATTCTGTAGCGGGGCAGGTAGGGAGGGAGCGATATGGAATACGTCAGACCATCCCATCAAAAGAACGTTACCAGTAACTTCGAGGGGATTGGGTCCTCCGACGTATTCCATATCTATGACAGACTCCCAAAGCAGTACCAACATATGGAGGAGGGAAAAAGAATTTAGAAATTTACAATGCCCAATCAAATTGCAGAGTAAAGGACCGCATTGCCAAAGGCCAGAACCTGCCCATCGACAGAATCTAGGGAGCAGTGTCGTACAAAAGTATGGACCGAAGCCCATGTGGCTGCTTCACAATGTTAATAGGAACACCCCTCTGCAGGGCAGTCGAGGCATCCATACCCCTAGTAGAATGGGCCCGTAAGCCTACCGGAGGGTCCTTACCCGCCAGGCGGTAACGTTCAGAAATTGCCAAGATAATCCATCTAGCCAAAGTCTGCTTAGTAACAGCTTGTCCCAAACACCTTCCAGCGTAAACAATAAAGAGCTGATCGTCCACTCTGACCCGGGACATGCGTGAAATGTAGAAACTTAAAGCTCTCCTAGGATCCAACCTATGGAGCCTCTCTTCCTTACCAGGATGTGGAGGAGGATAAAATGCCGAAAGAATAGCCTTCTGGCTTAAATGAAATTCCGACACCACTTTCGAAGAAAGGAAGGACAAACTCTAAGGACAACCCTGTCCTTAAGGACCACAGTGAAGGGTGGCTTAACTGAAAGTGCCTGCAACTCGCTCACTCACTCTGCGAGCAGAAGTGACCGCAACTAAAAAAACGGTTTCAAGGGTTAACAGCCTCAAAGGACAAGAATTTAAAGGCTCAAACGGAGCACCCACAAGGAATTTCAGAACAAGGTTCAAATCCCAACCAGGCACCTGGAAAGGTGACGGCGGAAACACATTAGTGAGTCCTTTGAGAAATTAAAGGAATTTCGAAATAGGAACACTCCTCAGACGAGCGCTTAAATATAGACAGCGTCGCCAGGTAACCTTTAACAGTACCCACTTACAGGCCCCTGTGGGCCAACGAAAGCAAAAAAGACAGAACCACAGGAATGTCACATGAAAAAGGATCCACATTCTTAACCCTGCACCAGTCGCAGAACTTTCTCCAACAGCAACTGTACAGGGACTTTGTTACCGGCCGTCTGGCTGAAAGCAACACCTCCATCACGTCTTCAGGGAGGTCCCAATCCTTATACCTCAACCTTTCAGAAGCCAAGCGTGAAGGATCTGACCTCTGGATGGAGAACCTGACCCCCCCCCCTCCCGTGAGAGCAGAGCGTCTCAGTAGGGAAGACGACGTGGAGGGCAGATGGACAAGTCGAGAAGGTCCGGCTACCACGTCCTCCAGGCCCAAACCAGAGCAATGAAGATCATCCGGGAACCGAACCTCTGTGGGGACTGGAGGAAACACGAACAGCAGTGGGAAGGACCACTCCACCATGAACGTGTCTCCTAAGGCTCCTTTTGGAGGAAATGTGCGCGAGCAGAACCTTTCGCACTTCCAGTTGACCCTGGAGGCGAAGAGATCCACTTGAGGGGTCCCCCAAAGGGCGAATATCTCCAGGAGAATCTCCTGAGCCAGCTCCCACTCGTGAGAGATCGCGCTCTGCTTGCTCAGAGCGTCCGCCGTCTCATTTTCGTCTCCGGCCAGATGAACCGCCAAGACCGAAACTTCCTGGTGGATGTCCCAAAACCAGAGCTGCATCGCTTCCTTGCACAAAGGAAGTGACCCTGCCCCCCACCCCCTTTTTGTTGAGGTAGTGCATGGCCACTGTATTGTCCGTCAGAATCAGGACATTCTTCCCTCGCACAGTCGGCAGAAAAGCCTTCAGGGCAAGCCTGACGGCCCTCAGCTCCAACAGATTGATATGGAGTTTGGACTCCGGAAACCAACGATTGCTGTCAACTCGTTGGCATGCGCTCCCCATCCCGCGAGAGATGCGTCCGTCACAATAGTTACCTCAGGCCAGGGTAGCCAAAATGGAGCCCGCTTCATCAGATTGCCTTCGACAGCCCACCACAGAAGGTCCTGGGCGACCGAGGGCGGCACCTGAACGGGGTACAACATCCTGCTGGACTGTGACCACTGCATCTTGAGGGCCCATTGCAGAGATCTCATCCGCAACCTGGCCTCTGGCACCAGAAGAATGCAGGATGCCATGAGGCCGAGCAACCACAAACTCAAACGCCGGGAGACTCTGGTCGTGTTGAAACTTGTGCACCATCTGAATGTGACGAGCCCTCACCTGGGGAGGAAAACAGTGCCCCAGGGATGTGTCGAGCACTGCTCTGATGTACTGGAGCCGCTGGGTTGGCGTCAAATGGTACTTCTTTAAGTTGAGGGAGAAGCCCAGCTTGTGAAGGGAGTGGCAGGTGACGGACAGATGATCCAGGACTTGCTCTGGAGAGCGCGCCCTGATCAACCAATCGTCCAGGTAGGGGTACACGTGAATCCCCCTTTCCTGAGATACGCTGCCACCACTACGAGTTTGGTGAAGACCCTCGGGGCTGAAGTCAATCCGAACGGGAGGACCAGAAACTGAAAGTGTGAGTCTCCAACCGCGAACCTCAGGTACTTCTTGTGCTTGGGATGGATCGACACATGAAAGTAAGCGTCCTTGAGGTCGAGAGTCACCAACCAGTCCTGAAGTTGAAGGGCCTGGAGGTCTTGAGAAAGAGTAACCATCTTGAACTTGTCCTTCCTGAGAAGCTTGTTCAAACCGCGCAAGTCCATAATGGGTCTCAATCCCCCGTCTTTCTTTGAAATCAAAAAAGGAACAAGTTACTTACCTGTAACTGTTGTTCTCCAGCATGGGTCTGGCATGGATTCACATGCTCATGAATATTCCCCGTCGTCAGGCTGGGAATCCTCGGTAAAGAAAAAACCAGTATCAGTTTTGTTTCTGATCTGTCTTTCGTAGTAATAACCAATCACTGGTCTCTGCGTCATACTGACCACAGCCAATGACTGCCCTCTACCTAAGCACCGCCTCTGGCAGCCATCTTCAGATTTGGAAGCACGTGAAGAGGCAGTATGACCAAGTGAAGAGCCGCAGAGGGGTAGGCGGGAGGGTTCGCATGTGAATCCATGCCAGACCCATGCTGGAGAACAACAGTTACAGGTAAGTAACTTGTTCCTTCTCCAGCATGGGGTCTGGCATGGATTCACATGCTCATGAATAAAGAATACATAGCAGTACACACATGCACAACCACGGGAGGTGGCAAAGGCTCAACATTAAGCATTACATCAAACTCAACATTAAGCATCTTACCTCCTCACCAGGCTCACCTCAGGTGAACAGGTTGCGCAGCACTGCTTGGCCGACCCTGGACTCCTCCCTGGAATCCCGGTCGACGCAGTAGAATTTCGTGAAGGTGTGCGTCGACCTCCACGTAGCAGCCCTGCATATGTCCAGCAGGGGCACACCAGAAAGGAACGCCGTGGTAGCTGCGATCGCTCTGGTGGAATGGGCTCTCGGACGGCCAGGCAGCGGTCGGTTTGCCAACCGATGACAGTACATGATACAGCCGGAGAGCCATCTGGAAATGGAAGCCTTCGAGAGAGCCTTCCCCTGATTGACAGGTCCAAAGTTCACAAAGAGTTGTGACGTCTTCCGAAAACACTTTGTGCGGTCCACGTAGAACTTCAGCGCTCTAGCCACATCCAGCGAGTGCAAAGTCCTCTCAGCCGGCGACGAAGGCGACGGGAAGAACACAGGCAACACAAAGGGTTCGTTGAGATGGAAGTCCGACGGTACCTTGGGCATGAAGGAGGGGTGCGTCCTGAGCACTACCCTCGTGTCGTGAAAAGTCAAGTACGGGGCCTTGCAGGAAAGGGCTTGGATCTTTCCCACCCGTCGTGCGGAGGTGATGGCCACAAGAAACGCTGTTTTCCACGACAGAAACTTCAACGGGGCCGAGTGCAGAGGCTCGAATGGAGGTCCCATGAGCTTGGTCAGCACCACGTTGAGCTCCCACGCCGGGGTCGGACCCTTCACCGGCGGGAACGATCTGAACAGTCCCTTCATGAACTCTTTCACCAGACGATGAGACCACAGGGACGACCGGCCCGTGGTTCTGGTGTATCGGGAGATCGCAGCAAGATGAATCTTGATGGACGCGTGTGCCAGTCCAGCTTTGGCCAGCGTCAGCAGGTACGGCAATACCTGGGGAGCCGTAATCCGTAGAGGGTTAATCTTCTGTGCGTGGCACCAGACACAGAACCTCTTCCATTTGTGTCCGTAGCATTTAAGAGTTGAGGACGCCCTGGCCTTTGCAAGAACCTCTCTGCAGTCGGCCGGTATGTCGTATCCTCCAAACTCTAGCGCTGCAGGAGCCAGGCCTGCAAGTTCAGCGATTTCGGGTCATGGTGGAGGATGGCGTCTCCTTCCCTGGAGAGTAGATCCGCGTCCACCGGCAGCTTGATTGGCGGGGACGCTGACAAGTCCAGAAGGTCCGGGAACCATATCTGCCTCAGCCACGCAGGTGCGACGAGGACCATCCTGCACCGTGACCTCTTGAGCTGGTTGACGAGCCGGATTAGCAGTGGCAAAGGAGGGAACGCGTAGAGGAACAGGCCCTCCCAGGGGAACGAGAAAGCATCGCCCATGCTCCTCGCCTGGGGAAACCTGCTCGCGAACCTCCGGCACTTGGAGTTCGTCGCCGTCGCGAACAGGTCGATCTGGGGTGTGCCCCACCGTCGGAAGAGGCGATCCACTAGATCCTGCCGTAGTTCCCACTCGTGGCACGAGCGCAGCTCCCTGCTGAGTGAGTCTGCAATGGTGTTTTTTATCCCTGCCAGATGAAACGGCACCAGAAACATCCTTTGGGCGACTGCCCAATGCCACAGGTCCTGCGCCTCCTTGGACAGTGCTGGGGACCTGGTTCCGCCCTGTTTCCTGATGTAAAACATGGTGGTGGTGTTGTCGATGAAGATCCTCACCACCTTGCCCTTGAGGGACGGAAGGAAGGACCTGAGGGCCCAGAACACTGCACGGAGCTCCAGGACGTTGCTATGGAGGGACTTCTCCGTCGGGAGCCAGAGGCCTCTCGCGTGCAGATTTCCGGAGTGCGCTCCCCACCCTTCCAGGGAGGCATCCGAGGTCACTGTCTCCTGGTGGTCTGGAAGTCCATGCCCGCCGTCAGATGCGCGCGGGTGCCCCACCACCGGACCGCTCGGCGGAAACTCTCGTCGAGTGTGATCCTCTCCTCGAAGCCGCCCGTCGTTTGGATCCAGCACGCGTCCAGAAACTCCTGCAACGGGCGCATCCGAAGCCTGCACATGGGAATGAGGTAGATGCAAGAAGACATCATTCCGAGGAGGGACTTGATGGACCTCACCTTGGCCGCGTCGGAAACCAACATCCGCTGTACCTTGCCCAAGATGGACCTGGTCCTTTCCTCCGACGGGGAGGCCAGAAGGGACACTGTGTCGAGCTTCGCTCCCAGAAACAGTGCGTTTTGCGCGGGTACAAGGTGGGACTTGGCGTAGTTCACAGAGAATCCCAGGTCCGTGAGAAGTTGGACGGTCCATGCCGTGTGCTCCACGGCGAGCTCCCTCGTCTTGGCTCGGATGAGCCAGTCGTCCAGGTAGGGGTAGACGTGGATCCCCTCGCGGCGCAGCTGCGCCGCCACCGGTGCAAGGCACTTGGTGAATACCCTGGGTGCCGACCGTAGTCCAAAGGGGAGGGCTTTGAACTGGTAGTGACGCCCTTGGACCACAAACCTGAGGAATTTTCGGTGCCCCTTTAGGATGGGAATGTGGAAGTAGGCATCCTCCAAATCCAACGACGACAGGAAGTCGCCTTCCTCCAGCTGCCCCTGGACGTGCTGGAGGGTGACCATCCGAAACTTCTGCGCCTTGATGAACTTGTTCAGACGTCGCAGGTCTAGGATGGGGCGCCACCCTCCCGTCTTCTTCTTCACGAGGAAGTATCTTGAGTAAACTCCGGAGCCCCGAAGCCTCTTTGGGACGAGTTCGATGACGCCCTTCCTGAGCATCGCCTTTACCTCCAGGAGAAGCCGAGGGACGTGAAGCTCTTTCCTGGCCACGGGGGGGACGCGCGGGCACCTTCTTTGAAACTCGAGCGTGTGGCCCCCGGCTAAGGCGTCCAGCACCCAACGGTCGGTGGAGATGGACTCCCACACGCTGACGAAGCTCGCCAGCCGGCCTCCCACCGGGGTGCTTCGGTGGGGGCCCGACCCCACGGCCGGTTCAATCCTGTTTCGACGAGGCTTTGCCGCCTTGACCTCCTTGGCGACGACGGCGGGGTCCGCCAGACTTGCCTCGTCCTCTGTAGGCCTCCTGAGACGACGAGCGGGCCGCTTGACGGTAGGTGGAGAAACCGCCGCCGGAACCTTTGGAGGCGCCCTTGCCTCCGCTACTCCGAAAGGGCGTCCGTCGTTGCTGCAGAACCCCAAGGGCCCGGGCCGTCTCAGTGTCCGTTTTAATGGCCTGAAGGGAATCGTCCACTGTTTTCCCAAACAGGTTGTTCCCATCGAACGGCATGTCCAGGACTCTGGTCTGTACGTCTTGACGGAAGTCCGTAGCCTTAAGCCATCCACGCCGCCTAAGGCACACGCCGTTGCCCAACTGGCGAAACCCAGTGTCGGCGATGTCCGTCGCAATAGTGATGGCGTGGTCCGACGCCACCTCGCCTTCCTGTAGGATCTCCAGGGCATCCGCCCTCTTGTCGTCCGGTAGGAAGTCCAGCAGGGGAGCCAGTTTGTACCATAGCTCCCTGTCGTAGCGGGCCACGATAGCCAAGGCGTTGGCCGCTTTAATAGTCGTCGCTGCAGACGAGATGACCCTGCGTCCCATAGCGTCCAATTTCTTTCCCTCGCCGTCCGGTGGGGAAGTCGCCCCCGCTTTCTTCCTGGCCGCCGCGGAAACGACAGAGTCCGGGGTAGGCTGCGCCCGGAGGCACAGGGAGGCCGCGTCCGGGACCCGGTACTTCTTCTCGTACCGGTCTCTTCTAGCCGGCGTCGTGGAAGGGTTCTTGAGGATGGCGAGGCCCTCATCCCAAATGTCGTCCAGTAGAGGCACCGCGAGGACCGTCTTCCTCTTGGCCTCGCGCCGTTGATAAAGGAATCCTTCCTTTTTCTTCTCCTCAGGGCAGAGTTGGAAAAGCTCGGATGCCCTGGCGATCATGGAGTGGAACGATCCAATCTCGTCGGGCGGAGAAACCCTGGTGGGAGGTGACGACGGTAGATCCTCGTCGTATACCTCGTCGTCCGTACCCGTCGCTGCCGTGTCAGTCCCCGTATCATCCCCTCGGGTGGACGGGGAGGAGGGCTGGACGGGGCGCGACGACTGAAAAGGAGGTAGAGGGTGAATCCTTTTCTTGGGCGGGGGAGCACCAGAAGGTCCCGGTTCAGGATTCCCCGACGGGAGAGGTTCCTCCGTCGGCAACGGTAGTCTCGTCCTTATTTCTGAACATAAGGACTGTATAGCCAACAAAATTACCGCCGAGTTGTCTTGCGGCACTGGCAGAGGGCAATCCGACGGGCGATCAGGAGCCCCGTCGGCACCCTCGACGATGTCGTCGTCACCTGCGTCGGGATCCATCCCGACGGGCCGGTCTTCTTCCACGCCAAGGCCGTGGCTTAAGACCTCAATCAGCTCTTCCTCTGAGGTTGAGGCCGAATCTACTACGACGCCCTGCTCCCCCTTTTTCTTCCCCGCCGGGGGTTTCACGGGGGTCCTATCGACGGGCACAAAAGAGGACTCCCTCCGAGGTGGCAGGGAGACTCTGAGCCCCGAGGTCGCCACCACTGGTGTAGCCTCCACAGGCTGAGCCAGGGCCGCCGCGACAGTATCGATAGAGGGCTTGGCCGGATGGATTAAGGCCTTCACCACCTTAGGTGCGCTCACCGCCTTATCCTTGAGGGGGGGGGGGGAACACTGCCTCGCTCCCCCTCTGATGGGGCCTTCGAGCTCGACCGGGGCCTCTCCAGGAGCTTCGCCGGGTGCTCGCCCTTCCTCTTACCCGACCCAGAGCGTTGGCTCGTGGCTGAAGGTGCCGGGGAGGGTGCGCCCTGCCTGGAGTCCGTAGAGCCCGACCGTTCGGCGCTCCCGGTGCCAGCGGACTCGCGGTGCTTGGCCTTGTGTTGGACCCCCGTCGCCGGGGCGTCCTCAAAGGTCTTAGAAGACCGCTCGGATTTCTTCCTCTTCTTCTCGCCTGACGGGCTCTTCCCTTCCAGCCAGTGGGCGAGACGTTGATGGCGGTCCTTCATGGTCCGCTCCGACATATTGCCGCAAAACGCACAGTCCTTCTCCACGTGCGTCTTGTCCTCATGTAAGCAGTAGAGACAAAAGGAGTGTTCGTCCTCCTTAAAGACGTTCTGCAGCTGGCATCCAGGGCAGATCCTGAACAGCTTTCCGGGCGTCGAGCTTCCCTTCTCCTGGGCCATGTCCGGGCCTGAGAAACTTCTGGAGTCCTCCAAAAGCGCAGCTCGACGAGATCTTCACCCTTGAGGGGCGCAGACGAATCCGACACGGGTCCCCGTTGATCGGATGGAGAGTCGGTGGAGCTTGAGGCTCTTTTGACCGAAAAAACGTTTGAGAAAAAATGTGAAAAAAATAGCACAAACGCTCGAGAGCAATAGCACGAGGATCCCAACACATGAACGTGCGGTAAAAATCTGAAGATGGCTGCCAGAGGCGGTGCTTAGGTAGAGGGCAGTCATTGGCTGTGGTCAGTATGACGCAGAGACCAGTGATTGGTTATTACTACGAAAGACAGATCAGAAACGAAACTGATACTGGTTTTTTCTTTACTGAGGATTCCCAGCCTGACGACGGGGAATATTCATGAGCATGTGAATCCATGCCAGACCCATGCTGGAGAATAAGGGGAATACCATCTCTTGTCCTTCTCCGCTACAGGCACCAGTTCTATGGCGCCCTTCTCCAGCAGGGACTGAATTTCCTGCGCAAGGAGTAGATCCGGACACCAAAGAGAGATTCCCTGGTGGATTGTCGTGAGGCCTCTGCCGGAAAGGAATGATCTCCAGAACCCACATATCTGAAGTAATGGCACGCCACTCTACAAGATGCTGCGCCAGCCTTCCCCTAACTGGCGAACCATGGGACATGGCCTCATGACTGAGCTGAAGCAGCTGCGGCAGTGCCTGAGGGCAAAGAGGCAACTGCCCGAGTGGCCCTGGCACCTCGAGTACCCTGTTTTCCACCTCTGGCACTCCTACAGTGGCCCCTTTGTCTTGCAGCTCCTCTCGATTTACAAAAGGACGAGTAATATTGAAAGGAACCTCCCCTCCATTGCTGTCCCCTAGGACAAAAAGGCGGAGGTTGTCGTACTGCAGCGCTCAATGACTTTGCTGCAGCTTTTGAGGTCTGCAACCTCTCAAGGCTCTCGTCAGCCTTGCTGCCAAAAAGATGTTCACCATCAAAGGGCATGTTGAGGAGCCAGGCTTGCACATCAGGAGCAAACCCTGACTTCCGCAACCACGCAAACCTGCATATTACGGTGCTCGCCGCCATGGACCGGCTGACGCAATCCGCCATGTCTAAACCCGACTGAACAGACACAGCATCCTTGCCATCCTGTACAATAGCAAGGAAACCATACCGTTCCTCCCCTTCGGGAATATGTTCAGCCGCCAATGAAATACAGTTCCACAGAATGTGCGTGAAACGTGACAAGGCACACACAGAGTTGGCTGCCTGTAAAGCCATACCCCCTGAAGAAAACATTTTCTTCGTCCAGCCATCAAAACATTGGTCGTCCCTATCAGGAGGGATGGTAGGGTACGACACCTGCTTTGCTGGGGCCGTAGCCGTCTGCACCACCAAACTCTCCGGAGTGGGGTGTGTGGTCAAATAACAGGGGTCGCTACTGGCTGGGCGGTATTTTCGTGGCAACGATTTGCCTACTGCCAGGAGATTCTCCGGGGTAGTCCAAGCCGCTGCCACCCTTCTTTGCAAAGCCATGTGGAAATGCAGTACCGGGTCAGTTGGAGGACCTTGGTCGAGGATGTCAGTCAGGTCATCCTGCAGAAAATCCACAGGTGGCGCAGACCACCCCAAGTATTCCGTGACCCTCAACATAAAGCGCCGGTACGAGGACTTGGCATGGGTGCCAGGCTCAGGCCTACAGAACTCCACCTCCGGATAGGTGTCCAGACCACTTGCGTCGTGCAGCGACTGACGCAGGTCTTAAATCTGGCTATGACCAGACAAAATCTCATCAGGCACCTCAGGCACCATACCTTCCTCAGACCCCTCATCCCCTTCAGAAATATAATCCAGAGGTTGGAAGGAGGGCACAGAAAAAGGGACAGACATTTTTTTGCCTTGGCCAGAGCCTTTCTGGGGGGTTCCACCGTGCCACAGGGTACCTCCGACAAAGCAGCCTCGAAAGGCGTTGAGGGCGTCGCCGTCTAGCGTGGCGCCGACACCTTCGACACATTCCTCGAGGGCGGAGCCCCAAACATGTCCTTCGACAGCCTGGGCGCTGATGGCGTCGACGGCTTCCTCGGAGGTGGACCCTCGACGACCTCGGCATTGATGTCTTCCTCGAAGACTTCACAGGGTCAGACGGTCTCGAGGGCGTCGAGGACCGGGACCTGGAACGGGCATGCCTAGAGCGACCAGTCTTGTCCGACCGGGACCTCGAAGGCACCCGGTGGTCGTGACGACCGCTCGAGCCCAAAGGCGCACGAGTGGCGTCAATAGCACGCTCGCGGCCGGCGTCTTTCGACGGCGCGGACAGAACAGAGCCCTGCGACTGAAAAATCGCCATCATCTCCTGCCGGAACGAATCCCATTCCTCAGGAGTGGAATGCTTGTTGGGACAATCAACCCGCCGACGGGCTGAGTCCTCGGATGAGGGCGGGGAAGGCGACCTGTAACATCGCTTCCGTGAGTGCCTCGAAGAGGGAGAGGAATGGCGAGACCGACTCCTGGACCGAGACCCCCCCCCCCAGACTCGCAAAGACGATGCGGAGAGTCACCCCTCGAATCGTCTGTCAAAAGTCCAGTGGATCGCAACTTCCGGGGCTTGGCCACCTTACCCACCGACAGCTTCTTCTTACGCTCCCGCAAGGCCTTCGATGTAAGCGACTGGCAGTCGACAGCCATCCGTATCGTGTTCCTCCGAGGCACCAGAGGCAAGCGTCGTGCGTGTCCGTCAATTACATCTTGGACACGCAAACCCGACACTTCTTAATAGCCGACCGCAGGGTGGAAGAAGCCGAAGACGACATGATAATACACAAACGAACAGGTTCGAAGAACCGAAAGAACAGGATTCAGTAGAACCAAGGCGCGCCAAGATCTCCGAAGCAAAAAACGGAACTGAGGCTACGGGCGTCGTGCGTCCTACTTATAACATCCAGTGACGTTGGCTCGACGGAGGCCCTCGAGGACAGCGTATCCAAGTCATCGACGCAGAAAGTTTTCCGAAGCAGCACAGCTGTGGTGATTACTGTCATAGATATGGAATATGTCCGAGGACCCAATCCCCTCGAAAACCTGGTTTGGCCTTCAACCAGGTATTTTGTCTTGGAAGACTGCCACACAGTTCATCTGGCAGCCCTGGTGTACTCTCCTGCCAGGGACTGCCTTGGGTCTCAGACTCCTCTACTTTTGTGTTTTCACATATGGGTCCCAGACCCTTTTCTCACCTAGTTTGCATGCCACCTTATACTTCAATGGGTCCTCCTGCACTCTTGTGTATATAATTCTAGTTTCTTAATGTTAAGGTCCCCAACACCTTAAAACCTTGTAATGTCGCTTCCCTCAGTTCCCCAGGGGCTGTTGGTGATCAAGGGCCCCCCCCCCCATTCTCTCTGGTTAGTGCAGTCGTTCAAAGTCCCTTCAGTTCTAACACATTATTCCAGCTCCCTACTCCTCTAGGGAAGGCTTGACAACTTCCTGATTTCCCTCTTTTTTTATACTGGACATTTTACCAGGTGCCACAAGACAATAAAAGTGGGGCGGGGGCATAGGAAAAACAGTAGCGGTGTCGTACTAGGCCTTGTGTTGTTCTTACCGTGCATGTGCAAATACAAAAAGTGCAGGGGAGGGTAGAGCGGCAGGGATAGGGGAGAGACGTGCAGGAGAGGGGGACCCAAGGATGAGCAAGTGCTGATGGGAGCCACGTAGGCAAGTACCAGTGAAAAGGGGGGGGAGGGAAGATAAGTATGATGGGCAGGGTGGACCAATATGCAGGTTAGTCCCGGAAGGGTGCCCCAGGGCAAGTGCTGGAGGAGACCGATCAAGGAGGGCCTGGCCCCCATAAGACTCAAAGGGCACTCTTCCCCTCTTCCTTCTACTCTAAATGGTCCAATCAGATACCAGCAACTAGACTGTTTCTTGTGGTTCTCAAAGGTGATCCTCATTCTTCCATGCTTCTCTCTCGTCACAGTACTAGGAAGTGGATCTTCACTTGAATAACTCCTAATCCTTCTCGTACCAGTATTTACTAGGGGAAATGCTAAGGTGGTTATATCTCATGAGTCTACAAGGGATGGGGATACCATGTTCTCTCCAAATGGTCATCCCCAATGGCAGAATAAGTGTCTCCCTCCTTTCTGAGAAGTGGTGATGCCTTGTGCTTCATCACAGAACCCAGTGTTAACTGTGTGGTGTCAGAAATGTGAGGCAGACAACTTTGTAAAGCGTTTTCAGCTTTAGACATTTTATTAAATAAAAAAGTTGAATTAATGCATAATTATCCATACCCTGACTTCCCTGCCTGAAATAAAACTAAAGAAAACACTCACAAAAGGATATCTGCCCCTCACACTTGCACATTCAATAAAGCAATAAGGAAATACATGCCAGCTCAATTCAACAACTATAGATAACATATAATCAAAAATAACTAATTGCAATGTTCCAACACAGTTCTTTGAAATTGTTAACAAAAAGTTACTTTTTCTCTCTAATGTACCAAAATAATTTTTAGGTTCCAACTCTTCCTGGAGAAAGAACCACCTTCACCTCAGTCTTCTAGTAAAAACAACAAGGAGGATGATTTGTCACAACTTTGACCAAAAGAAATAGTATGTTCCATCTCCTCCTGGAGCAGGGACAAGTTTCACCTTAATATTCTTAACAATTGCCTTGGTCAGCATGCTACGTCACAAACTTTGATTTCTACAGAATTGTAACTCCTCAAAAGGGTTTGCACAATTCTTCTTTAAATGCCACCATTTAACACAAGTTGTCTCTGTTAGGACCACAGTTCAGCACTTCTTACTTCATGCCAGGCCTACTACAGCAACCACCTCTTGCCATACGGTATACTCACCTGCCCGTTCAATATTTCACCAACAACAAAAAGCACTTAAGTGGTAACTTCCAACTTAGAACAACAACTTCACAAGGTTTCTTTGGCATCAAACGTAAACCAGTTTCGAGGAAACAAGGAATCACATTAGTGCTCTTTAGTACTCCTTTGCAACTATGCTTCTCTCCCTCTGGATACCCTTATCCAGTGTGCAGCCCGTTTGCCACCTTTCTTTCCCCTCTATACCAACAAACATATAGTGACCAGAATGTGGTCTCACTTCCTTCCATCTTGGCTTTGGCAATGTAGGTTTATATCACCTGATCTGTATTTCATGACACATGAGCAGCAAGTCTTACAACTGTTGGGCTTGCCAATATTCCCCTCTAGCCTTGAGCAATACTTGGGATATTGCTGATTTCTTATGTACTCTTGGCTTGAGTATTGCATGTAAGCTTTTAGGTTTCCCAAAGCTTCCGCACAGGCTTCCTAGGCCTTCCACACACTCAAGTTTGCTTGCACTGTCACTTGGACTCAACAGGTATACCTTTTGTTGGTTTTGTATAGTTCAGAATTTTAGTAACGGCTTTCACTCGCATGCAAACGGAAATGTCTGCCGTGAACACACAGACAGCATCTAAGCCCTCAAGGTTCACTTGCAAGCTGTGACCTCATTGGGTAAGTTGTTCGCTCATGCTCTGCTTGGTGTGCACAGGTCTGTGCTTGTGGCTTCTCGCGATTGGGCAGACAGCCTCCTCTGGTCCACCTCCGCTCAAGCCACTGGGGCAAGCCAATGGGAAATGGAGCTTCCTCTGCTCTGGAGAGGGTCAGGTGCAACCCAGCCACCTGGAAACTCTTTAGAGGGCACACTTCCCTCACTACTGCTGCTTCCCGTTGTGCAACCTCTGCAAAACAAATCTTCACCGGGTAAGCAGCTTTCCCTTATGCTTCCCACTGCGCGACCTCTGCAACAGGGAAAACTTGATGCAAAGACCCACTTGAGACCCGCCGCCACTTCAGGCGTTACAGTGGTCCGGGCGTCTTCTCTCACATCTAGCTTCACTTTCAGCTGCATACACAGCCTGCGCTGCTTCGTCCTTTTCTGCTGCTGCTCCTTCCTCATTGCCTGCACCTGAGGGGTCTTTTCAAGCCTCTCAGTCTCCCTCAGGTGTAGGGCATCAACACCAATTAGTTCACCCCTCCCACAGCAGTGTTCCTCTGCATCCCTCTTCCCAGGACTGAGGGAATCATGTGATTAAGTCCCTTCTAACAAAGTTAGTTTTTCCGCTTTCTGCTTTGCAATAAGCCATTGAAAGATTAGGAGTTTCGGGGGAAATTAAATGGGAATTTCCTCTACCTCCTGACCAGTTCTACCCCCGCCCCCATGTGATCCTCCAGCAGAATACCACCAACCCCCCCCCCCTCCCCAGGGTCATAATCAGGAAGTGTCTGCCTTCCCCTGGTCACATGAAGAAGGCCCCAGGCCAAGGTTTTTGGGGCAATCACTACTAATTCATCACAGAACTAAGGTCTGAGAGAGAGAGATCACTGGACATCAAAAAGCTAAACAAGGTTAAAGAAAGTCAATGTGATGAAATATCCTGGGAAAAAGGGGAACGTAATTAAAGACCTTACCTGATAAAAGTACAAGGAGGAGAGAACTGCGATTCCCCCCAAAACCTCAGCCTGCGACCTTTCTCATGTAGCAAGGGAAAGGCAGACTCTTCCTGATCCTGACCCTGGGGGCGATGTTCTGCAGGAGCATCACATGAGGGAGGAAACCGGTCAAGAGGAAGGGGAAAATCCTTTTAATTTTCCACAAGATCTTCGTATGTTGATGGCTTATTGTAAAGGGTAAAGAAAAACACTTTCATTCAGTACTTCAAGTCCCAGAATTCCGTCAGTACTAAGACAAGGAAGAGGGATAAAGAGGAACAAGGATGTGGAAGTAGTCCGCTAAATGACAGGAATGACCTACAGCTGTGGGAAAGTTGAAGGCAAAAAAATAATAAAGTGGTCCCCTCGGGTTCAGGTAGACGAGAAGAAGCAGAAGATGTGCGTGCCGTGTATGCTGCAGGAGAGAGGAGTAGAGACGCTGGAAGACATCCGGAGCAGTGCAACTCCTGGGAGGGTCTGTGCCTCCATTATCTTAAACCGCAGAGGTTACACAGCGGGAAGCATGTGGAAGAAACGCTTACTCAAGAAGATTAAATAATGCAGAGCTGTCGCAGCGGAAGGCAGGCTTAGTGTGAGCAGTCAAGAGGTCTCAGGTGGCAGGGCTGCACCGCAGACTCTCGGAGTCAGAGTGACTCCAATTCAACGTGGCTGAGGGGGCGGCACCCGAAGAGAGAAGGTGCGCCTGGTCAGGAGGAGCCACAGTTGCAGTGGTCCTGCAAACGCAGAGGAGAGCACCTGGAACAGACGTAACCAGTGAGTCTAAACCATGCGAGTGACTCTGGGGCGCTGTGGTGGAGACTGCATGTTCAGAGCAGGCAGGATCACTCGTAAGCGAGGGAAAGGAAGAATAGGCAACGTTATAAATGCTGAACTGTGGTTAACATCCAAAAAGAAACTAATGAGCATTAAGAATACCAAACTGTTACAAACTTAGAATGGCAAGTTAACAAAACATGCAAATACCGAACCATTGCACCTTTTCAAAGGCTAATTAATAAATCTTACCAATCCCGAACTCTTGGAGACTGCCAAAGGGACTGACATTAAACCAAATGAGGTTCAGGAATGAAAGTGTGAGCTTGGGAACATCAACAGCCTGGTGCCGAGGTTGTATTAGAAACACAAGCATAACACCAATATCCAAGCCAAGAGACCTTGAGAACATAGCAATTATCAGTCCAATAAAGGTTGCCAAACACAGGAGGGAAATAGTGCGAAACGCCCCAAAGTTGTAAAGGTTTCAGAGATACTTATTTTGATTGATGTAGATTCACATTGCCACAGTCAAGACAGAAGCAGGAAAATACGTAATCCTGAACATTGCTTTTGGTATTAAAGCAGAAGGGAAGGAAAGGTGGCAAACAGGCAGCCCTTCTGGAGGTGGTTTCCAGAGGGAGAGGTGTGATGCTGGAAATGCATCTGAGGGGCAGGGCCTCTGAATCCTTGTCCTTTTACTGCTTTTTACCGTGTGTTCTGTTATGTTTTCTGCCCCGGAGTCCATGTAGGACTCCTGGCAGTGCAGCACTCTCTTTTGGTTTGGTGAACAGACCCATGGGATACCCTTATGGCACCCATGGGTAGGGGTACAACCCTGTGCCCCTAGCGTATGTTTTTGGGCACCTGTGGGTGGCCCCAGAGCAGGGTATGGGCTGGTGGCAGCTCCATGCTGAAATTGACAGGTGCTCCGGGTGTCCTCCATTTTGGGATACCCAGGCCCTGCCATTGGGATCTGTTGATTCCTGATAGGAAACAAGATGGCCCCTGTGGCCTCTTGCTTTCTATTGCCTGTTAACTTGTTTTCCCAAAGTCCTGGGAAGCCCTGTCTCTGTCCCTTCCCCCTGACTGGCTGTTGGGTGGAAGTTCCATATATGGTGTTGTTGTGAAGGCCCAGCTAGACTAGTTGGAGCCTTCCCAGTGTCTGTATGTTTTGGGTACCTCCTGTGGGTGGGACCTGGGTGAATGGAGTGTGTGACCAATATGCACTCCTTGTTGTGGTTGTCTGGTTTCTGGCATGAGAGACAAAGACTGAGACAGCCCTGCCCGAAACTGGCCTGAATGCAGTGTGTAGTGTTGAATGGCTGGGTACTTGTCCCAATCCACATTTCTTGTTGTGAGTGTCTGGAAGGGAGGTGTGTGGCCTGAATGCACTGTGTGCCTGATTGGCTGACTGACCGCATGAATGCCCTTCTGTATGATTGGCTGCGGAGTGTGTGCCAGCAGTGTGGATGAGAGACAGGATAGTATATCTGGGGACCTCTCACCACTGGAAAAGTGGTCAGAAGGAACCATTGTGTTCAGAAGGAACCATTGGTTCAGAAGCAGCCAGGTGTTCAGAACGTTCGGGAACGTTCAGAAGCATCCTGGAGTGGAGTCTCCACTCTAAGAGTAACTGGAACTGCTGATCCTCGACGTCCAGCTGGAAGAAGAAGACTTGCTGTGGCATTTGCTTCGACCGATCTGAAGGCTGACGAGATCGTCGAGGGCTGACCCGAGAGAGGACCTGGTAAGGCGCCCTTTTCCCATGCTCAGAGGGACCATCGAGCACCGCTCCATCTTCGCCGAAGTGCCCTGGAAGACAGACCCTCGAAAGGCTGTCGACCCGAGATGGGACCGCTGAGGAGATCGAAGTGAAGCACCCGGACATCGCCGCCGTCGAAGTCCATTGCCGTTGACCAGGGTTCGCAGGTTTGTGTAACCGCTGGAGGCCCGTCAAAGTTGTGTTGCCCAGCCGTGGGAACCACTTGACGCTGTGCCGCCGACGACTGGAGCCGTCCGCTCCTTTGCCTAAGAACATTCAATCGAAGGACTCTCTCGACCGCATCGTCGACCGCTTATCCTGCCGGAGAAAGTCGAGGACGACCAACGCGCCGAGGAGAAACCTGCCGGTGGGTTTCCCGCCACCCGAAGACCTCAAAGACTCGAACGACTCGACGCCCTTGCTGGGCCTCCGTCCCTACAATCTTTGCGGTCCAGAACTATTGTCACCGAGGTGCCCCGCACGCCTCTGCCTTGCAAGACGCCGACGCTCCGACGCTGACGAGCACCGCTCGGACGAAGCTGCCGCCTCATCGACACCGTTCTACCTCGTTTGTCGACGGACATTCGACGCCCCGTGCCTCCCGCTTGAAAGGGAAGGCATTCAAGAAGGGCCGTCGATTCCCCGTCGCCGAACAGCGAGTTCCTCGACGTTTGTCGACGCCTCTTCAAGGAGCTCGACTCCACCAGGTACATTGGGGGGGTAAAAACATTATAGGAGAGAATAAGACTTGCAGAGCAATATATGGACTGGGCGTGCGCTACATCTTTGTTTTACAGGTTGCCCAGGTGGGGGGATCTCCACACAGAACTGTGCCTAGTGGTAGGGGCCAGTATTCTGCCTATTGCTCAACCATCTTATTTTCTCTCCTCTCTCTTTTGCTGGTTTCACTCTATTGGTCTGTGTGACATTGTACAGTATTGTTCATGCACTTCAATGAGATCTAATACAAAGGGTGGTACCACTTTAGGATTGTATATATTTGCCATTGTTGATTTTTCCGGAGTACAAAGTGAGTTATTATGATAAATGTACATAACCTTGAATATTGATTATATAAAGACTGTGTTCTAACCAATACAGAGCGTGGATATTCCTTTGTGGGGGCTTGGGGACTATACTGTACTTAAGAACCAGCCTGCATCACCTCCTGAGAAGCTAGGCCTTGATTGCTCGACCATTGCTACCGTAATAGAGAATCTTGGCTGGGGTCTCCTGTGCCTCTCCTCTACCATATAGGGAGCAGAAGTACAGACACCCCCCACTGGTCATTGAGGCCCTTCTCTCACAAGAGGAGCATCGTTTGTGGAGAGGTCTTGATAAGGATCAATGTGATTGTTCTGTTCCCTGAAAGCTGTTAGCCCGCTTAGATTTTGCTCAGGTTTACAAAGGCCCTAGAAGTTGTTAATCTACTGAGAAAGTTACCATTGAAGCACTTCTCCGTTTTGGTAGACGGACAGGCAAGTAGACCTGTAGGGCAAGAGGTGATTGCCCTGAAGAAACCTGGTGAAAGGTTACGCCGGGTAGTAGGAGCGAGTGGTAATATTGGAAAGCAATATGTATTAAGTTGTGACATTTGGGGAAGGATTGCGAAAGCTGATTGAGAAACAAAAGTTACAATTCTTCCTGAAGTCTTTCTTGAAGCAGACCATTCTGACCAAACCATTTGTTTTTGCCAAAGATGCAAAGGAGTTAATATTCCAGGAGGAGTGAGAGCTTTTGACTTGACAACTTAATTATTGAAATAACAGAACTTTGTGTTAAAGTTGGATTTCTTTGGTTTTCCTTTGAACTGTGAAGAAAACCCTTGTTTGGACCTGGGGAAAGTGAGGTTTGCCCAGTCCGTGACAAGAGACATTGATCAGACTTTGAATTAGGTTATATGTTGTATACACTTTGTGGAAACGAGTTGCCACATTATACCTTTTGCTTTGATTGCTGTATAAGTGTGAGGGTTAGAGATACCTTGGTTAGAGTGTTCCCTTTTAGTTTACTATAGGCAGGGAAATCCACATTAGGCTAGGGCTAGTGAGAGATTTATTTAACCTTTTATATTTAATAAAATGGCAGAACTTAAAAAAAACACTGCATAGTTATCCGCCTCACATTTCTGACCCCTCACAAAACCCAGTGTGAACCAAGGTCCAAGCCCATTCAAATATATAACGAGTGAAGTAGCCCAATTGGAGAGGACAAATATTTGCTTGGGAAGGACAACCTATCAGAACAACAACAATACTTTACCAAGATGTTCTAATAGTATTGACAAGAGCTATGGATGTTATGTTAAAGTCCCAAAAGGGAGGGAGAGAGAAGATTTGATAGTGCAGTGAATGAACTAAAGAAACTGATTTACAAAGTAACAAGAGACTATTTGTAAATCAACTACTAACCAGGAACACATATAGTGGTACTGATGTAAGTTAGTGTTCATAAATGGAAGGGTCAGAAAGGATAGTGTTGGACAGCAGACTTATTTGTTTTGGATACTCACAACTGACAAACAAGCACCTTAGTTAGCAACAGATGTGAGAAACCTGAAGGTGTCTCAACCACTAATCCCCAGGGATCTGTCATCCAGGTCACAGCCATTGCTTTTGGATCCAGTTCCTGGGGCTGGACCAGTGTGGGAGGATCACCTGGATGAGGGGTCTTCGGGAGTAGAAGTGGGACACCGGATGGCAAGACACGGTATCCCCTTCACTGTAACACCTTTACACCAACCTACCAGATACTAAGAACTCAACCCCCCCCTCACCCTTTTCCAACACAAACACTTTCTCACAGAAAGAAAAAGTACGAACTCCCGAGCCGTATACCTGACGTGTCACAATACAATGGTCAGGCAATTACTGACACACACACACACACGCACACACGACTTCCATCACACTTCCCCACCCAGATAAAAGGCGGAGCACGAAAGCACACTGAGCAAGGCAAAGAACACGAGGAAGCAACAGTTGCAAGATGGCAGTTTAATACAAGGCAGAAGACGGCAAGACCAAAGAGGACTGCAAGGAGGCAAGTGCCCTTGACCTTTTCACCAAAAGACAGTAACTTTCAGGAGCCTTCGAGAATATGAAATTTAAGGCCCAGAATAAAAGCTGAAGAATCCTGCATTGTGTGTCAGAGGTACCCAGGGCTCTCCTGCATACATAGGCGAGGCAGAGAGAATAGTTTGCTGCAATGGTACTGTCCTCGGCTCCTACAACAAAGCAGAACCAGTGAAGACTGCACAGCCGGTCAGTTGGGAAGACTGATACCAGACCAGTCTGTGTTGAGTCCAAGGTTGCAAGCAGCAACATTGTATAGCAAAAACTGAAGAGAAAAATGCATGAAGCGTATGTGCTAAGTGACAAGAATATATTTAAAACAGCAGATGAGTGAACTTTGAAGGCAAGATATGATACGGGAGTGGTCTGGCACCATGTGGGTGCTCATTCGAAAGGGTTAGGTATCCAACTGAAAGGTGGCAAATGTTAAAAATAAAGTAATTGTTAAATCGAAGTGGTCCTGCAACAGGTGAAGCCATACCAAGTGGACATTTTAAAGGCTTTGACAGTTGATGTAAATTGAAATTGGTCCGAGACTGGCCAAGGGAGACGAATTGCAGGATCTGAGCCCAGCTGAGGGAGGGGGGGGAGTGATGGAGAAGGCAGATCCGTGGTGAATAGCAAATCGCCTATATTGAGCACTTGTGAAAATCTGAAAGAGGAAAAGAACTTCTTGTTCATTTGGTCACATCAGGCCACCGGAATGAAGAGACTGATAAGCAAAGAGACTAAGTACAGAAGGCCCTGATGCTAATGATTGAACTGCATCCTCGTACTAAAGAAGCCAGAGTCTGCTGCTCTCGAGTGAACCGCCTTGTCCCGTGCTGAAAACATGGGGCAGGGAGGCCAACACCCTGAACATCCCGACATATCTTTTTGTGAACACTTCTTTCGTAACAGTTTCCCACACTATTTGTATTTAGAGGTAGGGATTGGCAATAGGTTTGTTAGTATAGGCCCTTTTAGTTTGACAAGACACCACTAGGACTGCGTTATTTGATGGTTTTAGCTTGCTCCCATCCGTAAATTTAGGATTAGATAGGCGTTTTTTTTCAACTTTTTGAAGTTCAATAAACACCTTTGAACTGTGGGCACTTGTGCGCCTTACTGTTGATAACATGCCTTCCTTACACAACACAAAGTGATAGGGAAAGGTTTAGTTACTTTAATAAAACGGGGTACATCTGGTCATACAAGAGTCCATGTCCTTCTTCAAATAGATTGTGTCCTCCCACGTATTCCTCATCTTATGCTATATGGGCGTCACACTAGGGATAGTATTACTGGCACGCCCCTTTTCAAAAACCACAACTGTAATACTCTGCAGCTTCCACTAGATGTCGGCCTATGCCCCGCACATGAATCTAAGCAGATACAAGCATCAGAAATAAGATTACGTTGAGTAATGGATCCCATATATCTCTCTACAGCTTTGCAATAATTTTTTTCGAAAGAGGGCGCTGTCCATCGGAGGCCTCCATCAACAGTCATCATCAGCATGAATAGAGCATGCACCGCCCATTGGCGCCAGTTCTGTTTTTCAGAGCTAACGCTTCGAGTGAATTACAGAGCGCTTCAGTCAGGGTTTCGTGAGAAAATGTCTTCTACTACAGTGACGCCCAAATCGGGTTTAAAAAGGCAGGACTGCGGGTTGAAAATGTCAATTACTGATCCTAACCACGTCCGCCTGTGGTGTCTGGGCTCCGGGCACCGACTGTGGGTCCTGTCAGGCCATGACCAAGAAGGCTCTCAGGGAGCATAGATGCAAACTGGTGGTGGGGAGTTTAGCATCGAAGTCAACTTCAAAGAGGGAGAAAGACTGGAGAGTCGAGAGACTCTTCCTGGCGCAAAAAGTCAAAAAGGTCCTGATCAAGGAGTCGATCGTGGCAGTCTTCTTCCTCTAAGAAGAGACGTCATAGGGCTCCTTCAACTTGGAGTGATTCCTCCACTGAGGTTATACGCCCTACAGTCAGATACCCATGCACCTCAAAAGAAAAGCAAAAAGAGCCATGCCCAGTTGCTCCGAGTAAGGGCGACAAAGGGAAGTCAAAGGCTAAAACTTCAAAGCCGAGCTCAAAGCTGGCATCACATCGAGAAAGTTCTCAATCCAACGAGAAGTCATTGAGAAACGAGTCCAACTATGGTTCTGGCAAAGAAGCACAAAGCGAAGGTTTTTATGTCTTTGCCGCCTCAGTGTTGTCGACACCGAAGTGGACGCTGGTTAAAACGGCACCATTTTCAAAGTCATCTTTGACTACTACTTCAACATTGACACTACGGGACAAGATTTACAAGCCTTTCCCTAAAAAAAAATAAAAAAAACAAATGTAAGTCTATGTCTGCAATATATAAAAGGAAGATCAACCCTCTAACGAGGGTTCACCACATTTTGGTCTCAAGTTTGGCACCAATGTGCCTGAAGAGCTTATTTCTGACAAATCCAGACACAGATTTGTATGATAATCTCCAGTCAGATAGTGGTTTGGATACTCGCCAGAAGTAGAGTTTGGCAGGCCTGACCCCTCTGAGCATGCGGATGCATCCTACAGAAAACTAATGGGAAAGGGCATTGAGTTTATGGGATGGAGTAGGCCTACTCCATTATTCAAACAGGATGCCATGACTGACATCTTGGACCAGGGCCCTCAGAAAGACCCGATTTTACCATTCCACGTGGCTCTACAGAAAAAAATCTCATCTCTACTAATTGGGAGACCCTGGAAAGTGTGGATGCAGTTAATAAAAACTTTGCAAGGCATTACAAACCTACCAGCAGTGACCCGGTATATCTTACAAAGCATCCCACGCCTGAAAGCTTGGTGGTTCAGGTGGCTACATCAACCAGACAGCTTATCCTTCCATCCCCCCACCCCCTCCGACAGGGATAACAAAAGGGTATCTGCATGGGCACGTAAAGTTTGAACTGCAGGTAGTAGGAGTTTGAACTCCACTAATGTGACTTGCACGTTATCTAGCTTTACATTTTCCCTGTGGGACTGTGTTGCTATGGCAACTGAACACATCTAGTGAATGTCTCCAGTCAGGTTTGGATACCTGAGACAGCATCAGCAGATCCATAGTGGCTAGCACGGTATTACGCAGATCCGAGTGGTTGAGAAAGTCGGGGTTTGCACCAGACGTGCAGGCAAGAGTGCTCCACATGCCCTTTGACGGCTCAAGGTTGTTTGGCAGCAAGGCGGATGAGAGTTTGGAGAAGCTGTAGACCTCAAAAGCGGTGGCTGAATCCTTTAGCACCGCCATTAGACAGCCTCAACAAACCTTTTCAGGCTTATCTTCTTGGAGGGGTAAGTCCTTTCGTTTCTACTCCTCAATTGGAAGAGGACAAGCAAGACACATGGGCCAAAGAAGATTTCCTCGTGGTGGACGAGAAAGGGGTGCTCAATCGGCCCCAGCAGTGGCAACCTTACCCTCAGCCGCTGCTGCAGCCGCCTCTAAGCCACTCTGAGGCCTTGTCCCACAAGACCCCAGTGGGAGGCAGACTTTCTCAGTATTTGAACTAATGGCGGGGCATTACTTCCAATGTGTGGGCACTAAACAGTAGGCCAAGGTTCCTGCCTCGGGATCATCCACCAAGATAAAATTCTGTCAAAATTCCATATCCGCTCCTTGTGCAGGAAATGTTAACCCTGCTGGAGAAAGGTGCAATAGAACCTGTAGCGGAGGGGAACAAGGGTTGGTACTCCCCGTATTTGCTAATCCCCAAAAAGGACTGAGGATTGAGCCCCATTTTGGACTTAAGAAACTTGAACAAGTTACTCAGGAAGGACAAGTTCAAGATTGTTACCCTTTCTCAGCTCCACGACTGGTTGGCATCATTGGACCTTCATGATGCTTACTTTCATGTGCCAATCCATCTCAAGCACAGACAGTACCTGAGGTTCGCAGTTCTCATCAGTTTCGGGTTCTGCATTTTGAGCTGACCTCCGCCCAAGGGTTTTCACCAAGTTAATGGCGTTGGTAGCAGCAAGTCTCAGGAGATGGAGGCTTCACGTCTACCCCTACCTGGACGATTGGCTGATCAGGGTTTGTTCTCCCGAACAAGCCCAGTAACATCTCAGTATCCCCTGCCACTCGCTCCACAGACTGGGCTTCTCCCCCAATGACAAGAAGTCCCATATGATACCAGCCCAGGGACTCCAATTTGTTTGGAGCAGTCCTAGATACTTCCTCTGGGAAAGCATCGCCAGCCGAGGCGAGAGCTGAACACATTCTGCAGATGGCAACAAAATTCCATAACACTCAGCATCTTCCGGCCTTCGATTTTCTGAGGTTGCTCGGTCTCATGGCATCCTGCATTTTCCTGGTGCCAGAGGCCCGCTTGAGAATGGATATTGATTTTGTATCGCAGTGTTTCAGAGCGTGACAAGGGAGGGGAGGAAGGGAGAACAAAAACAATGAGCTTACTAGGCCCAGTGACAATGAAAACGTGTAAGTGCATGGGAAAGGGGAAAAGTGGAAAGTGCGGAGCAAAGGAGAAATAGATAAATAATGAAAATTAAATAAATAATAAAGGCAACAAACAATAGTAGTGCAGCCATCAAGTGGCAAGTGCTGGGTTTAAGGCAGCAGACAGGGTATGTCTGATAAGTGCAGGAAGGGAGAAGGGGGGGGGGAGAAAAAAAAAAAAAAAAGGGGGCAGCACTGTATGGGTAGAGATACAGGCCCCAGTGCAAGGGGTGGCCCTGGAGACAGTTCAGGTGGGTGGCAGGGTGAGCAGGTACCTGGGCCCAGAAGACAGAGGGTAGACCAGGTGCATGGTGCCGAGAGAACAGACCAGCAGGGAAGAGAAGGGGTAAAGGTCTTGAGGTGCTTCCAGAACCAGAGATGGTTCTCCTCAAGTTTCAGAGTGGCAGGGAGGCTGTTCCAGAAGGAGGCCCAGCTGAAGACAGATCTACCCCAGCTCGTTTCTTTGAATAACGACTGACCCTGAGGGAGTTAAGAGGAGCAAAAAAGCTCGAGAGGGGCGGTATTTGCGGAGGGATAGCTGGAGGTATTTTGGACCCAGGCCCCAGAAATCCTTGTGGACAATGCAGAGGGTTTTGAATATAATCCTTGCATCCACTGGGAGCCAAGGGAGAGATTTCAGGGCTGGAGAGATCCGATCCCAGGGCTCGAGGCCAAGGACAAGTCTTGCAGTCCTGTTCTGGATGAGTTTCAAAGGGCGGAGAGTAGAGGCAGGTAGATTTAGAAAGGTGCTATTACAAATAGTCCAACCTAGACAGAAACAGGGCTTGGGAGACAGTATGCTTCTGGGGGGGGGAGGAGAGGAAAGGCAGAGTACCTATGAGGAGGGGCAGTAGGACGTTTTGACTTTTTAGAGACATATGTGGGAAGAGAAGTGTGGAGGAAAAGATGACCCTGAGGTCCTTGGCCCCGCAGGTGGGTGTAGGAGGAGGGCCAAGGCATGAGGGTAAAGGAGGGCGAAGGTGTGCCGATGAGGATCTCCGTCTTGCTGGCATTCAGGCAAAGATCGCTGGCGGCAGATCAATCTTGAATTGCAGTTAGGCAATCAGAGATGAGAGAAGGAGTGAAGGTGGCCGGGGGGAAGCCTTAAAATGAGTTGAGTGTCGTCAGCATAGCACTGGAAATTGGAGCAGAAAATGGCAATGCAGTGGAAGAGTTACTAAGTATTGGTTGAAAAGCCAGGGCGAGTGGTAAAACCCATGGGGAACACCACAGAGCCTGATCTGTGATACCCAGGTTGTCATGGAGGCGGTTGAGCAGGATGGTATGGTTGACCAAGTCAAAGGCAGAAGAGAGATCAACAAAGATGTGGGCAGAGGGAATGTTATGAGTCAAGGTTGGAGAGCAGATCTTCACAGATGTTCAGGAGAAAAGTTTCCGTGCTTCTGGCAGCTCTAAAGCCTGACCGATGGTCGTGGAGACAGCTAAACGAATCAGAATGAAGGTTAAGCAGAGAGATGGCTAGCTTTTCCAGGAGTTTGCCAGGAAAAGAAGTAATGGAAATTGGTCGATAGTTAGCCGGACAAGAAGGATCAGCTGTGGGTTATTTGAGAAGAGGATGCACAAGGGAGTGCTTCAGAGGGGAGGGGAAGACTCCTGGGGCAAAGTGTCACACCGCGCGCTCGCGGGCGCCACTTACCTGTCCTGGGGTCCCGGGTCCACGGCCGCAGCGGTCTCCTCCTTCATGGAGGCTGTACCCGCGGTGGCGTCTTTCCCCACGCCGGCCCGCGGTCCGGATGGGCTCCGTGGGCGCCGCCATCTTGCGAGGATCTGCGCATGCGCGGATCGTCAGTATCCGACTTCCCGCGCATGCGCAGTGTCGGAACGTGCGTTCCAAGCCTCGCTTTTGATGCCGGGCTTTAAAAGAGCACCGCATACACAGGGACAACGCGTCTCAACACGGTTGTTACTGTGTATGCGCTGCTGGAGCCCTGGCGTCCGTGCCTCAGCCTCTCCAGTTCCTTGCTCTACCTTATCCTGCCTTGTTCAGCCTCTCCAGTTCCTTACTCTACCTTATCCTGCCTAGTCCAGCCTTTCCTCCTTGTCCTCTCCCTGCTCCTTAGTCCGCCTACCCCTTGCTTCCCAGTTCTACCTTGTCCTTGCCTGCCTCCTGGGTTAGGGTAGGGGCGTTCCTGTCTGGGTTCCTGGTTTGCTTTCCTTCTGCTAGGATAGTAGGATTTCCTTGTCTGTTCTGTTGGACCTTGCAGACCTTCCTCCTTTACCGGTCTTGTGCCCTGCCGGTACCTGTGCCTTGCTACCCTCTTGGATGTTCCGGAGTTCAGCTTCCACCATTTTCGGTGTCTTCATTAAGCCTTCTCTGCCAGTGGAAACACTGTTCCGACGCCACGTAAATACGGAGAAGTGCCACCCGTGGAGTTGGGAGTTGGTTCAGTGCTATCTTGTCATATATCGTCAGGAGGGTATTGGGCTAATTTCTCGCGCTACTCATTCATCGGCAAGAGATACTCCGACAGACTGGCAACCTCAACTCCACGGTCTCCAGGAAGAAAAGGTAACCAGCGATCTCGTGAAGATTCGTTTAACAGATTGAGACGCCTTTCCTTCAGTCTCGACATGGACGACATGCAGGAATTACGCGAAGAATTGCGTGCCATGCGTCTTGAAATGACCACCCTCCGCCAGGAGAACGACACCCTTCGACAAGCGATGGGTCGGAGTATGGCTAACCCCTCACAACCAGCTACA
This sequence comes from Ambystoma mexicanum, assembly GCF_040938575.1. Classification (NCBI taxonomy): domain Eukaryota; kingdom Metazoa; phylum Chordata; class Amphibia; order Caudata; family Ambystomatidae; genus Ambystoma; species Ambystoma mexicanum. The sequence goes on along the minus strand of NC_090936.1, from coordinate 95,556,943 downwards.
CCACCTGAGAACTCCATGGCTTACACTACTCCGATAAAGTATGATGGTGACCCGCGTCGAGTGGCAGAGTTCTGTTAACATTGTCGGATCCATTTCCAGTTCAGGTCAAGTCATTTTGGTCAAGACAAGGCAAAGATCGGGTATATCCTTGGAAACCTAACCGGCAATGCACTTGCTTGGGCCGCACCTTTGGTCTCTACCAACAGTCCCCTGTTGGGTGATTTCGCTGCTTTCGAGAAAGCCTTTTTGGATGTCTTTAAACCGCCCAATTTGGCAGCCATGGCCCAGAATCAATTAATGGAGATCAAACAAGGACCAGGTGACATAATCCACTACATAAGTCGGTTTCGACAATTAGCAACCGATTCACAATGGCCCGAAATCATTCAGAAAACCTTGTTTCGTCGGGGACTACGAGAAGAGTACAAAGACGAATTGCTGCACATCCCGGAGCCGGAAACGTTGCCTGCATTGGTGGAACAAGTCTTACGCATTGACCACAGGTTAGCTGAACGACGGAGTGAACGTCGCAGATCTGACAGGTATCACCCAGTTCTTCCGGTACTGAACCCCGGACCAGCTGTCTCTACCGATGTGGGCCCAGAACCCATGCAGTTGGGTGCCACCCGAGGCCCGTTGTCCGAGGCCGAAAAGAAGACAACAGCAAAGCTTGTGCTTGTATTGCGGTGGTTCGGGTCATTTTCTAGGCACCTGTCCGCTACGCCCTCTGAAGAAGCAGGAAAACTAACAGGCCCGTTGTTTGAGGCGAAGGCAGCAGCGGGCCGCCTCTCTGAATCTAACCTTCCTCCTATGAACCCGGTGCCCTTGTTGATCCTGAAAGTCGGTGTTGCCTGGCTAGGGAAGTGTATGAAAACCTGGGCCCTTCTGGATTGTGGAGCATCCGGCAACTACATCGATGCCTATTTCGCGATTGCCAATGGGATCCATTTACATTACAAAGAAAGACCAACTGTGGTCGAGGTGATTGATGGTTCTGCTTTGTCTTCTGGTCCAGTCTGCCAACATTCCGATCCCTTGTGGCTCTCTGTGGAAGGACATCTCGAACGGATTGCATTGGATGTCATCAAGTCTCCCTCTTTTCAGGTGGTGCTGGGCTTACCTTGGCTGTTATATCACAATCCTCAGGTCGACTGGACCGCTCGTTCCCTTGTGTTCTCTTCGACGCGTTGTCCTCGGGACTGTGGACTTCACGAAACCTTTCCTGCAATCTTGGAGTCCCTCAATCCTGTTGACGTATCTACCCGTTTATGTGCCACCCAGTTGGTACCTCAGGACTATGCCGGATACCACAAGGCGTTCTCCAGGCCTGAGGACATACCATTACCGCCCCACCGGCACTTTGACTGTTCCATTGACATCCTGCCCGGTGCGGTCATTCCCCACGGCAAGATCTATTCGTTGACTCAACTCGAGAAAGGCGTCCTACAGGAGTACATTAAGGATTGCCTCAACAAGGGCTACATAGTGCCGTCCAAGTCCCCCGCAGGAATCCCGTTATTCTTCGTCAAGAAGAAAGAGGGTACTTTGCGCCCTTGTATCGACTATCGTCAACTAAATGAGATCACGAGGAAGGACAGGTACCCATTACCACTCATCCGGGACAACATCGAATCCCTGAAATCCGCACGAATCTTCACCAAGCTGGATCTAAGAGGGGCCTATCACCTGGTGCGGATTAGGAAGGGAGATGAGTGGAAGACGGCCTTCAAAACACCTATCGGTCACTACGAGTACAGGGTGATGCCGTTTGGACTCTGCAACGCCCCGGCCGTCTTCCAGCGGTTCATGGACGATGTCTTTTCGGACCTTATTGGAATATCTGTATGGGTATACCTTGATGACATCCTGGTTTTTTCTGACACTCGAACTGCACATGTTGCGCATGTTCAGGAAGTTCTCCGTAGACTAACAGCTAACGGCCTGTATGCAAAGGTAGAAAAATGTCAATTCCATATGGAAAGCATGGATTTTCTGGGCTATGTGATCAGCAGCACGGGAGTGCGGATGGATCCCGCGAAACTGCAAGCTATACGAGAATGGAAACCGCCACATGGCGTGAAGTCACTTCAAAGGTTCTTGGGCGTCGCCAACTTTTATCGACACTTCATTCCACGCTTTTCTCAACTTGCCAACAGCCTAACCCGCCTGACCAGTACCAAGGTGCCATTTCTCTGGGACACGCAGGCCGAGGAGGCATTTCTGGAATTGAAGAAATCCTTCATGTCGGCTCCTGTTCTTAGACATCCAGATGATGAAAAGCCATTTGTGGTTGAAACAGACACTTCGGACTATGCAATTGGTGCGGTCTTACTACAGCAAGATTCAGTCACAGGAACAGAGCACCCGGTGGCTTACTACTCACGGAAATTGTCAGCAAGCGAGAGAAACTATGCAGTGATTGAAAAGGAATTACTGGCTATGAAAGCAGCTTTCGAGGAGTGGCGACATCACTTGCTGGGTGGGAGGTACCCGGTGGTGGTTCGCACAGATCACCGTAATCTACAGTTCCTGCGCTCTTTGCAATGCAGAACCTCCCGTCATGCTCGTTGGGCCTTTTTCTTTTCGCAGTTTGTTTTCACCGTCACGTATATTCCTTGTTCCCAGAACACGAAGGCTGATGCTCTGTCTCGGTCTCTGGAAAACAACGTTGAAGGTGCCAATGAACCGGAGCCTCTGATAGCGTCAAAGCATTTTCTATCGATGGTGAATCCCCAGCTCCAACAGTTGATAGAAGCCACACGAACGGATCCCTCAAGATTACAGGTACTACAACGCTCTGACATCAGAGAACGTGACGGCTTGTTGTTCTTTAAGGATCGTCTGTACGTTCCCACCTTGGAGCTCCAGAAGATCGTTCTACAGAATTGCCATGATTCCGTCGTTTGTGGTCACCGTGGAGTCCGCACAACACAAGAACTGGTTGCACGGCAGTACTGGTGGCCTGGATGGGCCCCGCTGGTAAAGCACAACGTGGTATGTGCCCAGATCAAGATTCCTCGCAAAAGGCCCATTGGTCTCCTGAAACCCACGCCTACGCCTCCGTACCCTTGGCATACCATCGCCACGGATTTCATCGTTGACCTGCCCCTGTCTGGTGGTTTCACGTGTATAATGGTGGTGGTGGACTGCTTCACCAAGACTGCTCATTTCTTGCCCTTTCCCAAACTGCCCACTGCCTCCCAGATGGCACGACGTTTTCTATACGAGGTGTATCGTCTTCATGGTCTTCCGGAGAAAATTCTATCGGACCGGGGATCTCAATACATCTCATCTTTTTGGTACCAACTGTGTCGGCATTTGGACATTCAGCGAGCCCTGAGTTCCGGTTATCATCCACAGACCAATGGGCAGACGGAGCGCACCAATCAAACCCTTGAGCAATACCTACGTTGTTATGCCAATGCCACTCAAGACAACTGGTCGGAATGGTTGGACACCGCGGAAGCAGCTTACAACAATGCTGTTCATTCTGCTACCGGACTCAGCCCCTTTTTCTGCTCGTCTGGTCTTCACCCCAGATTGCTGCCAGTTCGTCCTACATCTTCCAGTGCCGTACCATCTGCAGATGCCCTGGTATCCCTGATCCGCAATCAACATCGCCTGGCGGCCGGTACCTTGGCAGTGGCACGAGCTCGTATGAAGGAACAGGCTGACAAGAGGCGGAGCCCTGAGCCTGTCCTTCATGTTGGGGACAGGGTATGGCTGTCCTCCAAGAATCTACCGGTACGCAATTTACCAGTGAAACTGGCTCCCCGCTTTTTTGGTCCCTTTCGCATTATTGGGCGTGTTTCTTCTGTTGCCTTTCGTTTGTCTCTGCCACGTTCTTGGAGGGTCCATCCTGTCTTTCATGTCTCTCTTTTGAAGCCCTATGTGCCCGATGTTATGGGTCGGGCATGTTCCCGTCCTGCCCCGGTCTTGGTTCGGGGGGTCCCTGAGTTTGAGGTGCAGGAGATATGTGATTCACGGATTTGGCGGGGTGCTCTGCAACTCCTGGTCAGCTGGAAAGGTTATCCTGCTTGTGACCGCACTTTGGAACCACGCTCCTTCGTGCATGCACTGCGCCTGGTTCGGGACTTCTATCTCCGCTACCCTTGGAAACCCGGTGCTCCAGGGTTATCCGGGAGAGGGTATGGTGTCACACCGCGCGCTCGCCACTTACCTGTCCTGGGGTCCCGGGTCCACGGCCGCAGCGGTCTCCTCCTTCATGGAGGCTGTACCCGCGGTGGCGTCTTTCCCCACGCCGGCCCGCGGTCCGGATGGGCTCCGTGGGCGCCGCCATCTTGCGAGGATCTGCGCATGCGCGGATCGTCAGTATCCGACTTCCCGCGCATGTGCAGTGTCGGAACGTGCGTTCCAAGCCTCGCTTTTGATGCCGGCCTTTAAAAGAGCACCGCATACACAGGGACAACGCGTCTCAACACGGTTGTTACTGTGTATGCGCTGCTGGAGCCCTGGCATCCGTGCCTCAGCCTCTCCAATTCCTTGCTCTACCTTATCCTGCCTAGTCCAGCCTTTCCTCCTTGTCCACTCCCTGCTCCTTAGTCCTCCTACCCCTTGCTTCCCAGTTCTACCTTGTCCTTGCCTGCCTCCTGGGTTAGGGTAGGGGAGTTCCTGTCTGGGTTCCTGGTTTGCTTTCCTTCTGCTAGGATAGTAGGATTTCCTTGTCTGTTCTGTTGGACCTTGCAGACCTTCCTCCTTTACCTGTCTTGTGCCTTGCCGGTACCTGTGCCTTGCTACCCTCTTGGATGTTCCGGAGTTCAGCTTCCACCATTTTCGGTGTCTTCATTAAGCCTTCTCTGCCAGTGGAAACACTGTTCCGACGCCACGTAAATACGGAGAAGTGCCACCCGTGGCGTTGGGAGTTGGTTCAGTGCTATCCTGTCATATATCGTCAGGAGGGTATTGGGCTAATTTCTCGCGCTACTCATTCATCGGCAAGAGATACTGATCTCGTGAAGATTCGTTTAACACAAAGGAGAGGTTGCAGAAATCCATAGGGGCGGGAGTAAAGGGTATCCATGTGGTCCTTGATGGTTTTAGAGGAACAAGGATAAACCTGTTTTGACAAGGCTTTCATAGATTGGACTTGTCTAGCGACCTTGTCAGGGGGACAAAGAGGAAAGAAGGAGAAAGCGGGCAGGGGATGGCTGAAGGAGGGTCAACATGCACAGAAGGAGAGGGGAGAGTAGCAGTTGGACAGGATGTCCTGGTTTTTTTTTTTTAGATAAAGTGAGAGGCAAGGGCATTGCAAAGAACCTGGAAGGGTAGAGACTGCAGCACTATTAGCCAGCTCCTTTCAGATTTTGAAGCGTTTGGCCAAGTTGTTAGATGCTGCAAAGACACAGGCTTGAATGTGGGCTCTCTTCCTGGTGAGTACAGAGTCGCTATTGCCTTTGGGGCAGGCGACAGGCCAGTTTGTCAGAGGATGAACAAGAAGCCCTTCATTTCCTCTCAGCCGCCCTACACTAAGTTTAAGTGTAGCTAGGTCAGAGTCATACCAGGAATTGCACTTGGCTTTGAACTGGACAGGGGCAAGAGCATCAAGAGTATCAGAAATTGAAGAGCAGAGACAGGGCTGTGTCAGGATGTGAGTCAGCCAGAGTTTAGGGGAGGTAGTGGGGGGGTCGGGGCAAAAGCCTCAACAGACGCATGCTTCATGGGCATGATGTCTGAGAAGGTAGGTGGCAGTGTTGGGTAGGCTTGGCCAGGTAGGGGAACAAGAGAGATGAGAGGAGGGAAGGATCGCTCCAGGAGAGGAGTGTTCAGAGGAGATCAAGGCATCAAGTGTGGGCCCTGCAGAGTGAGTCGGGCCAGACGGGAGGATAGAAAGAGTGAGTTGCAGAGGTCACGGAAGAGTACAGAGGAGGAACAAGGACAGTCCAGATGGATATTGCGGTCCCCAAGGAGAAGGAGTGGCGTGTTAGAGGCCAAAAGGGTGCAGTACAAGTCCACCCACTCTGAGAGAAATGAGGTGATTTGACCAGGAGGCCGGTAGATAGTAGCCACAGTAAGAGAATGGGATCCCTTCAATGGGCTCTCAGGACAAAATGGTCCATATTCTTAGGCAAGATGCCGGACCAACTGCAAGATCCGAGCAGAGTTGCTCAGGACCTTCTGTCATGGGCTTGCAAAGACAATGTCCTCAAGGGAGAATCTTTTTGGCAACCAGGGCCGGAGGTAACGGACGCCTCACTTACAGGGTGGGGAGCCCCCACCAATGATCTGACAGTCAGCAGTCGTTGGTCTCCATTGGAGTCCAATCTACACATCAACCTTTTGGCACCGAGGGCGATCAGACTAGCGCTGAAGGCCTTCCTGCTCTCTGTATGGGGAAGAATGTCCTGATAATGACGGACAACACAGTGGCCATGTACTACCTCAATGGGGTCACTACCACTGTGCAGAGAGGCAATGCAGCTCTGGTTCTGGGCAATACAAGAAGGAATCTCTCCATCAGCAGTTCACCTAGCCGGAGAGAAAAACACGGCGGTGGACACTGAGTAAGTAGAGCACAGTCTCCCACGAGTGGGAACTAGCTCAGGAAGTCCTTCAAGAGATCTTCAGCCCTCAAGTGTATCTGTTCGCAACAGTGTCAACCGAAAGTGCAAAAAGTATTGCTCTAGAGGATTTCACCCAAGAGGAGCTCTAGGAGACAAGTTGGTGGGGGACAGAGTTTCCACTCCTGTACGAGTTTCCTCCAGTCCCCATCATTCCTCATGTGTTCAGGAGGTTGAGAAAGTTCAGGAAACGCATTATCCCCAATTGCCCCGGATTGGGCCAGGAGGACGTGGTACCCAGACCTTCTGGACAAGTCCATCTGCCCTCCAATACGTCTCCCACAAAGAATACCGTCTCTCGTGAGAGGATGGTCTGGTTCTCATATTGATATCTAGACACTCAGCCTTCATGCATGGTTTCTGAGAGGCTGAGATGCAAGGGTTGGGACCTCCCGGATGACTTAATGGAGATTTTGCTTTCAGCCAGAAGGCCAGCAACTAAATCTTTGTACTGTTGCTGTTGGATCAAGTTCAGCAACTGGTGCAGGGATAAGAATGTGGATGCATTTCTAGGTGACACTTATGGTGCTCTCTTTTCTGTTAATTTTAGCCAATCAGGGGCTCCAGATTGGAACCATTAAGGGCTACCTAGCAGCGCTCCTCAGAGGAGGATTCATATTTTAAGATCCCCTTGATTGTCCAATTATTAAAGGGCCTTATTAATGCATACCCACCATTTCCATTCAATGTACTTGTTTGGGACCTCAATTGTGTGTTTAAGTTTTTGACATGTATTCATGCCCTTTAAAGGCTCTTGACATTAAAAACCGCTTTGCTTCAGCCCGCAGGGTAAGCAAGTTGCATGCTCCTTCCTGTAAACCTCCTACCATACCATATTCTATAAAGACAAAGTCACTCTCAGGGTAAAACCTTTTTTAACCGAAGGTAGTCTCCAACTTCCATTTGTCACAAAGAAATTACCTTACTAACATTCTACCCACCTCGTCATCCAGGAAAAGAGGAGAGGCTGGACCCAAAAAGGGCTCTCAGTTTTTATATATCCAAGGTGGCTACATTTCACCAGGTTGATCAACTTTTTATTGGATATACTGGTCCCAAATTGGGCCTTGCGGTCACCAGACAGACAATACAGAGATGGATTATCCTGGCTATTGGCGAATGCTACAGACTAGCGGGCAAGGACACGCCGGAAGGCCCAAGGACTCATTCCACAAGGGGCATGGCAATCTCTGCGGCTCTTCAAAAGGATGTCCCAATAAATATTTGTTCAACGGCCACTTGGTCGTCTATCCATACATTTGTAAAACATTACTGTCTGGATTCTTCATCCAGTCAGGGAGAACTTTGCAAAAGCCGTCCTCCAGTCGGTCAATTATTAGATCTAAATTTAATTGGTACGCCCACCTCTAAATTGTTACTGCTTTGGGAGTCTATCATAAAATTAGGAATACGTGGGAAGACACAATCCATTCAAAGAACAAGTTACTTACCCCTGGTAAAGTTCTTTCGATTGAATGTTCCTCCCACATATTCCTCTTCGCCCCTCCCAGCCTACCCTGCTGTACAATGTACGTGTTATCACAAACTACGCTTAGTGAGCCTACGGTCTTGGGTACGCCTGGTATTCCTCTTCAGAGGAGAAAAGAAAAACATAAATGAAGCTAACGGGCGCCGTTTATGCTGATGACGTCGACTGTTGACGAAGGACATCTACCAGACTCTGCATACAGCGCCCTCCGTCAAAAAAATATTCCGAAGCACAAAGCTGGAAAGAAATATATGTCATAAAATAAGGCATACGTGGGAGGAACATCCAATCAAAAGAAGGTTACCTGCAGTAAGTAACTTGAGCTTCTGGCTCGCCACACATCACATCAGTGCAGGCACTGGAACTAAAACCAGAGCAAACATGCTCATTGTGCCACATCTTACATTCATGCAAATCTTTCATTGTTTGTCATGACATTCCCAGTAAACTCGCAGTTTGACATTCTGAGTAAGCTTGACATTCCCAATAAGCTCCCACTTTGATATTTCCAGTAATCCCATTGTGTGTCCTTCATAGTAGGCACTATCTGCCAATTTGACATCCATAATCTCCCACTTCGATATTCCTGGTTAATTTGGCATTCCAGTAAGTTCCAAGCTTGGTTGTAAGGTATACATGTAGAGATTACTCACCATAGTGATGACTGTACTCCTAGTGATAGTTTCCTTTCCTCCATACTTCTGGGACGTCTGTCCAGAATGCGGGACATTGTGCATAGCAAAAATCTCAAAACATTCTGGAACCTGGCACACATGCACTGATGTAGTACCGCCCCGCTATGTCATGCCCACTGGCTTTGCCTACCAGTCTTTACCATACACGTGTGTCCAACAAGACAGTTAATGACATTTTAGTGGGGATGGTGGGAGGGCTAATGTAGGAAAGGGAACTATGGAACAGAAGAACAAGTTACTTACCCCTTGTAACGTTCTTTTGACTGGATGTTCCTCCCTTCTTGAGCTGATATTTCCAAAATCCAGCTTTGCGGCTATAGGATTTTTCAGCAGTGGGCGACGTGCGTCGATGCCCGTCGACTCCATGTCCCTCGAAGGCCTCCGTCTCTATGTAGACATCACCGCTGGTATTGGTAGCAAGTGCAGCGCCCGTTGGTCTCAGTTCCGTTTTTACGAGTGAAGCATTTCACTTGTGTCCGACAGTTACCCCCGTTGAGAAAGCGTAGACTGCAACCGCAAGGGAAATTCTACTGTGGGGTAGGTTGGGAGGGGCGATAAGGAATACGTGGGAGGACCATCCAGACAGAAGAACGTTACCAAGGCTAAGTAACTTGTTCCCCGAATGGATTGTGTCCTTCCACGTATTTCTTTTCTTTGATAAACTCCCAAAGCAGTTAAACTAATTTGGAGGAGGGAGTAGAATTTAGTGCAACTACATTATCATGTTTCTGTATGACCCAAATGCAACACTGCTTTGCTAAATGCAGAGTCCTGCCCCGAAGAAGAGTCTAAACTATAGTGTTTAGTCAAAGTGTGTACAGGCGACCATGTGGCAGCTGCACACATATCCCTTATTGGGACTCTCTTCTGTAGAGCAGAAGAATTTGACATGCCCCTGGTCGAATGAGCTCTGTGGATCTTTCCCCTGCCAGTTTTTAGCATTCTGAGATTGTTAAAATAATCCATCTGGATAGAGTTTGTTTGATAATGGCCAAACCCAGTTTGCGACCACAATAGCCTACAAATAACAAATTGCGTCATTTTGGAGATGTAAAAGCTCTCTGCACTTTTATGGACAAGCCTGTAAAGCCTTTCCTCTTCCTTCCCAGGAAGACTTCGAGAGCGATGGTGGAGGATAAAAAGATGGTAACTTTATCTTCCGAGTGAGATGAAACGAAACAATTTTGGGTAGAAAAGTGGGTTTCACTACCACTTTGTCTTTATAAAAGATAGTGCAAGGAGGCTTGCAGGATAAGGCCTGTAGCTCACTCCCCCTTCAGGCAGAACTAATTGCTACTAAACATTAACACTAAGTTGAGATCCCAAAGTCAGACTTGAAAAGGGATTGGAGGGAAAACATTAGTCAGTCCTTTCAAGACTTGTACTACTAGAGGTATCTTAAAGTAAGCGACTTCCTCAGAAGTGTGCTTGAAGATAGAAAGCGCTGCTAAATATCCCTGGATGGTACCGAATCTGGAGCCCCAGATTTGCGTGAACACCATAGGTGTATTACAAGTAAACGGGTCAACATTCTTATCTCTACACCAGCTGCAAAACGTATTCCAACGGCGCGGTATAAAGATTTTGCTGCTGGCCTTCTGGCCAATAGCAAAATCTCCATTACATCATCCGGGAGGTCCCAACCCTTGCATCTCAGCCTCTCAGAAAGCATGCATGAAGGCTGAGTGTCCAGTTACGCGTATGAGAACCAGACCATCCTCTCACGAGAGACGGTATTCTTTGTGGAAGACGGATCGCATGGCAGATGGTACCCGGACCTTCTGGACAAGTCTATGTTCTCCTGGCCCAATCCGGGACAGTTAGGATCATGCGTTTCTTGAAGTTTCTCAACCTCTTGATTACGTGAGGAATCACAGGGACTGGAGGAAACGTGTATAAGAGTGGAAATTCCCAGTCCACTATGAACACGTCTCAGAGCTCCTCTTGGGGGAAATTCCCTTGAGCAGTACAGTTCGCACCTCCGGTTTGCACTGGTTGCGAACAGATCCACTTGAGGGGTTCCCGAAAGGGAGATCTCTTGAAGGACTTCCTGAGCTAGATCCCACTCGTGGGAGAACATGCAATGCCTGCTCAGAGCTTCCGCCGTCATGTTCTTCTCTCCGGTTTTGATGAACTGCCGACAGAGATTCCTCCTTGTATTGCCCTGAACCAGATCTGCATTATCTCTCGGCACAGTGGTAGTGACCCGACACATCCTCCTGTTGAGGTAGTGCTTGGCCACTGTGTGGTCCGTCATTATCAGGACATTCTTTCCCCGTACAGATGGCAGAAAGGCCTTTGGCGCTAGTCTGATTGCCCTCAGCTCTAAAAGGTTTATATGTAGTTTTGACTCCGATTGAGACCGACTGCTGATTGTCAAATCGTTGGTATGGGCGCTCTACCTCGCGAGTCAGGCGTCGGTCACTACGGTTATCTCCGGCCATGGTTGCCAAAACGGTTCTCTTTTCAAGATGTTCTCCCGACAGTCCCACCACTGAAGATCCAGTGAGTCTGCTTGGGATTTGTACGAGGTCAGACATCCTTCCTGAGAATTGTGACCACTGACGTCTGAGAGCCCATTTGAGAGAACTCATTCTCAGACGGGCCTCTGGCACCAGAAACATTGAGGATGCCATGAGGCCGAGCAACCTCAGAAAAATCGAATGCCAGTAGACACACAGCATTCTGGAATTTGGTCACCATCTGCAGAATGGCTTGAGCCCTCACCGCTGGTGGCAAGGCTTTTCCCAGGGATGCATCCAGGACTGCTCCGATGAACTGGAGTCTTTGGGATGGTATCATATGGGACTTCCTGAAGTTGAGGAGAGCCAGTCTGTGAAAGAAGTGGCTGGTGTAGCTCAGATGATCCAGGGCTTGTTCTGGGGATCTGGACCTGCTCAGCCAATTGTCTAGGTAGGGGTAAACATGAATTCCACCCACTCCCGAGACTCGCTGCCGCAACCGCCATCAGTTTGGTGAAAACCCTTTAACGCAGGTCAGCCCAAATGGCAGAACTCAAAACGGATAGTGAGAACCGCCAATTGCAAACCTCAGGTACTGTCTGCTCGTGATGGAAAGGCACATGAATGGCACAATAATACCATCCAAGCCAGAAACGAGAGGGAAGAGTTACCATTGGGAACTTGACCGTCCTGAGGACCTTAAGGCCAAGATGGGTCTGAATCCTCAGTCCTTCTTGGGGATTCAAAAATAGGGGGAGTACCAACACTTGTTCCTCGCTACAGGTACTGGTTCTATAGCACCTCTCTCTAGCAGGGTTAAAATCTCCTATATAAGGAGCGAATCTAAAACTTTCAAAGAGTTGTTCCCCGGTGGATGACTCAAGAGGTTTTTGCAGAAAAGGAAGACAGTAACCCTGGGCAACCATTTCCAATGCCCAAGCATCTGAAGTAATAACCTGCTATTCTGTCAGATGCTGTGACAATCTGCCTCATACTGCAGTCTTGTGAAAGAAGACCTCAGAGGGGTTTTGGAGCAGCTGAAGGTAAGGCAGCCGCTGCTGTTACGGTCTCAGTACTGCTTCCCCATCCGCCACGGGGGACACCTTTGTCCTCTTTGAGCTGGCAGTCCTCTACCCCCTCCAAATGTGGAGTAGTGGCAAAAGGATCTACCCCTCCAGGGTGTTCCCATGAGGTGGGTTGGAGTCTGTCTGATTGCAGCACCAAGGGATTTGGCTGCCGCCTGAGAAGTTTGCAACTTCTCCAAACTCTCATCTGCTTTGTTCCCAAATAAGTGAGTGCTGTCAAAGGGCATGTTGAAAAGCCTGGATTGTACGTCAGGGGCAAATCCTGACTTTCTCAACCAGGCGAATCTGTGCATCACTGTACTTACCGCCATAGCTCTGCTGATACTGTCAACGGAGTCGAGACCTGTCTGGAGGGATTGTATGTGAACCTTGCTAACGTGCACCTAGCATTGCCCGATTTCAAGGCCATACTCCCGGCCGAAAAAAACTTTTTGGGCCATGGCATCATAATGCTGGTCGTCCCTATCCTGAGGTATTGTAGGATAGGCATTTTGCCTACTCGTGGAGGTGGCCGTCGGAACCAACAGGCTTTCTGGTGTAGCGTACTTGGACAGGTAATAAGGGTCAGAGCTTGAAAGTCTGTACTGTAGTTCTTATTGACAGCTGGAATGACCTCTGGTGTTTCCCTGTTATTAGTCACACGTCTTTGTAAGGCTTGATGAAAAGGCACAATTGGGTCTTCTTGTGGCCCTCTGTACAATAGATCGGTGAAATCGGCTGGTTCAAAGACTGGTGTATATCTTGACCCCATGTACTCCATAACCCTTGACATCAGTTGCCTGTATGTCACTTCTGCGTGGTCACCTGGGTCAGCCCTGCCAAATTCAACCTCTAGTGAGGTGTCTATTCCACTAGCCTCGTGAAGGCATTCCTGCAAATTCTTCATGAGTGAATCTTGTGAAATCAATGCCTCAGGCACCAATGGTGTTCCATAGTCTAACCCAAAAAGGTCTGGTTTCATCAGAAGATTCTTCTTCATCTTCCTAAATAGAAGAGAGGGACTTGAAGAAATCCTATCGTGGCAAAGGCGTGTAGGTCTTTTCCAGTTAAGTTATGATATTTGTGGTCAGGCGAGCAGAAATCACAGACGGCTTTGATGGTTGCGCCGAAGACTTTGGCATATATGGCATCGAGGAGGTCGACAATCTAAGCATTGATGGCTTTGCCAAAGTTATCAGCGCTGATGGGGTCTATGACGCACCTTTCGATCCGGATGTCGAGCCTTTCGGCGTCAATGAGGCTGATGGCTCAGTCCGAGGGGACTTTCTCTACTCAAGGGATTTTTTGATCGCTCTCGAGAAGTCTCATCGACCGGGTCCAAAGACGCATGGCTCTTGTGCTTACTAGGTCTTTCGACCGGAGCAGGTGTTTTTTTCGTGTTATCGAGGGGGGCAAAGACATGTTCTCAAACACCTTTAACAGTAAATCGAAACTCTTACCACTGGCACGGTGAACTAGATTTATTGGGGCAAACAACCCGATACGGTGAAGAAGATGGCGATCTATGGCGCCATTTCTTTCCGTGTCTAGAGCTCGGCGAGTGGTGTGACCCACTTTGTGATCGGGAACGTTTGTGCTTTCTTAGACGAGGAGAAACTGTTCTCGGCTTGTCCAACGTTTCTTGCTTTTTTGACAGAGTGGAAGGGAATTTTTTGGTCCTACCTCCAGTTTCCGTCTACGCTCTCTCAGAGCCTTGCCTGTCATAGAAAGACAGTCTTTGCACTCAGATGACAGACAAGTTGACCCAAAGCAGATCTTGTGAGGGTCCATCACGAACATCTTTGCACCGCAGTTGCAAATTTTTTTGAAGCTGGATCTCAGGGTGGACAACGCTGAAGACATGGCGTATTCTACCTGAAGAAAGGATGAAATTCTCAAAGAAGTGTCGAAGATATTACTGTCAAGGAACGAGGCGCAACTGAATTGAGGCCAACGGGCAATGCGTGTGCTATATATACCAGCAGCGACGTCGACATCGAGACGAAAGCCTTTGAGGGACACTGAGTCGACGGGCATCGACGCACAGCGCCCACTCCTGGAAAAGAAATTCCAAAGCAGCAAAGCTGGATACTAGAAATATCAAAGAGAAGCAATAGGTGGGAGGACACAATCCATTCGAAATACAATATTCACTACAGTGAATAAACTTTGCAAATTAATACATCCCGTCCCCTTTCCTCCATACTTGTGGGAAATTTCACAGCAAATGACTAACCAGGTGAATAGACCTGATCCTAACTGGAAACCTAACCCCGAAACACCAATTATGTGGCCTTGACCATGTCTGCATGCGTCCTTTTGGACAGAGATTAACAATGAACCTTATAGGCTTCTAGAACGTAAGAGACAATCAATCTGGCAATAGAAGCCTTTGATGCCGGCATGGGAATGGAGATTCTGCCTTAAGTGATGAATAGTCTGTCCAAAGACTGGATATCCCTGCTGGTGTCAAGGCAGAGCTTGAAGGCCCGTTGGACATACGCTGTGCAAGGTCCTTTCAGATTCTGAAAGAATCCAGGCAAGCATATTTTCTTATTGATATGAAAGGCTGAATGCCCCTTAAATTAGTAATCTTGGGTGAGTGCAAAGATTTACTTTAGGTTGACAACTTCACAGAATAAAAAGCAGGGGTGAAGGAGACTGCAGTGAGGTCCATCCTCATTTAAGAAACAGTAACAATAATGCAAAAAAGAACAAGCACTGACAAAGCTAATAGTTTTGGCAGTTGAATGGTGAAAACAGTTTGAGCCAGGCAGACAATGACCCACTTATGAAGCTAAAGGATATGTTGAGGGGGGAAGCAGACAGAGTGGAGAGCAGGTGCAGGAGGGGTAGATGGAAGGTCTGCAAAAAACGAATTGAATGAAGACGCCAGTGGTCTGCAACCTACAAATGTCCAGAGGTTTTGGACTACAACTCCCACGATATCTCACCATGGACTATGCTGGATATGGCCGACAGGAGTAGTAGTCTAAAAACATGTGGTGAGACAAAGGTTGCAGATTCCTGATTTGCAGGAAGTAAGCAGCAAACCGAACTATGCTGCATCCTTACATGCATTCGAAAGCACAATGCATAGCCAGCTTTAAGGCAAATCCAAAAAAGCACAGGCAAAGCATCAGTTTGGGCTTTGGTATCGGCACGAGATAAGCATTTACCAAGCACAGACATAATGGAAATACCTGGCCAGCAACAGGTGGCAAATGGTGTTTGAACCGGGGCATATTTAAATCTTGTACAAAACAAACCGGTTGGCTTTGCAGAAAAAAGGTTTTTAAATAAATGTTGTGCATAGAACAGATTTAAGGTCATATGAATTGCTTGTAAATCCACTAAGACTTTATTACACCAGAAGCAGATGTACAACTGCAGTCAAGTCCTTACCTTTCAGAGTGCTCAGAAATAGAATATCACTGAAACCCCCTTAAGAGCTCGTGCAAAGAGATCCTAGTGGGCTGCCTTTTGGGCATGGGGGGGGGGGTAATGGGTAGGAATGGCACTATAATGGACCATGGTCATGAGAGAAACGTCCAAAGCTTACAAGCGTGATTTGGCCGAATATCGACCATTTGGAAATTTCAAAGCAGCTGAAAAGTTCGACCAAATCACGCATTTGGTGCTGGTGGCTGTGCAGGTGTCCCCCCCAAAAATAAGGACCCGTCAGTAAGAGAGAGAGTCTTCTCCCCCCCCCCCATTGTTTTGGCTTATAGCATCACCCAAGATCCAAAACTAAAAAGTTCAGGTAGTGTAACATCTTGGACAACGGGACAACCAGAGACATCAACATTGATGCATACTGAGTAAATGTACTCTCATACTGAAGGAGTGCGATGAGGAAAAAAAATAAAATGGGAGCACTGGACTAATTCAACTGATCTTTCATGGTGCTCTTTTTTTGTCCCTGCTCTTTTATATATGAAGAAAAAGAACTTCCCATCTCAGTTAATTGAATTTACACAAAGACTATATATTCGCAGCTGTGAAGATTGAGCCTTAGACAGGGCGGTAACTTAAATACAAATAAAACCATTTACAGTATTTCAGATCCATTGATGAAACCAATAGGACACAGAAGCAGCAATGGGAAGTAAAGCAAGTGAGACATCAGCAAACAGCCGCATGCAAATATCACTCGCTGGCAGGATCACATGCCATGCTTTTCCACGTGGGGTTTGTAATTCAAGGTGGCAACTTTGCAACACGCAATGACACCTAGGTTTTATGACGCACTAGGAGGGGGGCGTCTAAAAACGTAAAGAGGTTCACCTCCAATCTTAGAATTTCGTCGCTTAGGTCTTGGCGGGAATGGTGACGACTGTGGGAGTGCACCTGTTAATGTGAAGCGCGCAACACACCTGCATCTCGCCACCACACAAATTGACATTTACATTGGGAAATCCCACGAGCACCGTATACACAGACATTCTTTTGCTATGGCAACTCTTTCTAGCCCATGGCACTTTTCTAATCTGCTATGCAGACGAAACATGTATAGGTTTCATATTTTACCATCGAAGATCAGGCCTCATCCTTTGACTGGGCTCCTAGTACGTATTGAAACACCTACATTTGAACACATGGGGGGCCCGCAAAGAAATTATTAGGTCAATGAAAAACACTTTTCGTTTTTTGTACGAGACACTCAATCTCGGGAGAGGGAAAACATGCTTAATCAGCATATGACTTGCACTTAAAGAAAGAAATGTAGTTACAGAAATGATCTTTGCATACAATGATTTAATTCTTATGTTGTTTGAAGTGACAGACTAGATGACAATTGATGCAATACATATTTAAAAGACTATTGAGCAAGGAGCATGGCAGGTGTATTAGATAGACTGGAGATGAATGTATGCCAAAACTGATCAATATCAAAATATGGGCGTATTAGGGGTATATATGTTTCAGCACCTGAACTTACACATACCTTCATCAAGGCAAATAAGGGATGCAAAATTACAGAAAGACAAGATCGTGTGTCATCAATGAATAAATAAATGACTCAATCCTCAAACAATGAGAAGTTCATGTTTACACATTTTATATAGTGTTATTTTGTTTATGTGTTGTGCACAGGAATCCGTGACTCTGAAGTTACAGGTTGTCAAAAGGATTTAATCTTTGGAAGTCAAGCCATTCAAATGGATTATACATTGTAAAAGGGCTTGCGCGTGGATTCAGGGATCTAGCACAAGATAGGTACATTAAAAAGGGATACAATCTTATTTGCAAACAAAAAGTAGGCTAAAGAGTTTAATATACATCTATTTTAAGTCAATGGAACGATTTCTTAGGAAGCATAATTTGTTCAATTAACGATACATGCAAGACATTACAACACATTGCTGTTTGTAACAACGTGACCCATCCGGTCATCAGCACAAGGACCTGAGAGTGATGTTGCCGAATCCTCGAGGCTAACAAGGACTCTCTACAAATACCAAAGACACCTTTCGAAGACCATTTGGCAGGAACAAGCAGGTACTATATCTCCCAGAATGCCCCTCTCTCAAAGGGAAAACCCAAGTCAGGCGTGAGAAACATGGTACTGTTTTGATTGAGGACGGTGATGTTAGAAGTTTCTACGCCCCAGGCACTAAACATCAACACCACTGTAGTAAAATAAAGAGGAACCACAGGGCTCCAGGTGGCTAGGACTAGACGGTTATGAAAAAGAGGACAGACGGCTATCCACTTCGAAACAGGCACGGCGGATTGAATAAAGTGCCGTAATGATTGCTGCCTTCTAATAAGGCCACTTGTCCACGTTAATTAAATAGACAGCGACCCAAGTACGAAACTGGAACTAAGAAGCCAGCAACTGAACATATTAAGACTGTAAACTCAACACCAATTAAATGGGTGTAGAGAAACCTTACTCGAACGTCGTTTCCCCTGAAGAAGTTCTTGGCTTGTGGATTCTATGGTGATCAAAACGAAACATGTTGGTCTAAGAATCACTGTGAATGCTAGCAGTGTTTAAGAAGAGTACGACAGTGAATAACGGTATAGAGCGGGCATTATGTTCTATAGATACGATTTTTATTAGAAATTTCATAGAGTGTACTGGGATTACATAGCACAAGTCACTTTAATGATTTTTGTATTGAGGTTATTAGAATTCTTATGCGTTTTTAAAATAGTATACCGAAATAAAATATTTTATATTTGAAAAGTGAATTGAGTTCTTCTTGGGAGAGTTACTCTACCAATCAAAATACATTGTTACATAGTGTTGGCTTCGCTTGTGGCCTGGAGAAACAGTATAGTGGTGTTGTGATCCTTTCTCTCTTCTAATAGTGGTCCATTACAGGGTATAATGACAACATCTTTATCTACCCTGTGTCCCTCAAGTTATTAAATTATTCTGAGAAACAAGTACACATCCAAGGACAGATACTCTGGGTAAACCATAATCATTGCACCAAAGTACCTTTCTCCACCATGAGAGGATAGTTAAGAGACCCCCACCGCCCGCTCCCATGTAAAATCCACGGTAAAAAAGAATGGCATCTCTTCACTGTACAAGTAGAAGCACAGAGAAGACACCACTTGTTACCACGCTAATGGAAGACTTAAGTAAAAGGGAGTTTGTTTTTCCCTTACAGTTACTATTCCCTCAAAGTCTCCTGCAGCCAACACAGCCAAATGAATGAGGGAACGAACCGCTCACTACTAAATACCTCAGAACTCGTTTTTCAAACTCTTGAGTCCCACAAATGGACATTATAACACACAACCTAACAAGCTGAGCAAAGGGGAGAGTCAAAGCAGACTGAATGAGGAAGTCACGCAGTTGCAAGAAAAGAGGCAAGGCAGTAGCACCAACCAAGCAGCTTGCGGTACCACTCCGGAAAGAAATTTAAAATGGTGGCTGACCTATTTAAAACATTTGAACTAAAAGCATATCTACCGCCGAGCATGCCAAGACACGACACCCGACCTTTCCATTTACTCAAGGAGAAGCCATTTAGTCCATGCCCTAGGAGTGTAGAGCTGGTAAATTGTATTGGCAGGTGGGGCAGGGGGGCCGGGACCGCAAGAACTGTAGTGTGTCGAATGAGACCATTAGACGCAGCCTCAAAAGACCTGGAAAGTGAAGGTGTGAAATTAAAAACCCTGAGTGCAAGAAAGTGATGGCCAGGAGTGGAGGAAGGTGGCGTATCTTATAAAATCTGGAAAGTGGTCGAAAATAAATTCAAGGAGAGGGTAAAGGTAGAGTGAAAGAAAATCCAAAGAGCGGAAGAAGTAGAGGAATGTGGAAGAGAACAAAGGAGAAGAGAGTGAGCACAGGCAGCTTATCTGAAGGACAGAAGAATGTGAGCATGCCACCTTATCCCCAGGGAATAAAGGGAGACTGTGGCCCCTGAAAAGACAGAAGATGTAGCACATGCCAAGAAAGAGGGAGAAAGTGCTGAGCAGGGCACATTACCACAGAGGAGAAAGCCAGAGGCTGTGGCCGGGGAACAGGCAATGGCCGAGTCCTGTTAATAGGCAGCAGAAGTAAAAGCAGTGACTGTTGCGATAAAGAAAAAACAGAGAATCTCAGAACCTCAGGCCAAAGAGATTTTGAAAAATGTAGAAGCCCCCACAGGAGAGGAAGCAGTAAAAGAAAATGGGGTAGGAGGAGGCGGCGGCCCTGACCAGGGTCAAGGAGGGACAAGCCAGAGGAGTGGCCTTGGCACTAACCAGGAGAAGACAGGAACCTTGCAGAGAGACCAAAACCGGAAGAACCATCCTGACATAACAAGCTGCCTATACTTTAGTTTGTGGAATGGATAATTTGTAACACTGTTTCAAGCTCCGGAAAAACAGGCATTTTGAAAATGTACAAGACATTGCCCCCGAATTATTTTAGTGTTTGGATTGTGTGCAATGTTTCAGTTCCAAAACGAAAACACCAAAAGTATACCCGTGCCTGACTGTTGTCCAAGGTCAGATGACCCGGCCAGCTTTTCCTTGGCATTTCAAGCTCACGCTAAATGCATCCTTCTAAATCACCAGAATCATGGTGCTTTAAGACAGACCATCCTTTGGATTCATTTCACAGGACATGTGAAGAATATGCACCTAACCAAACTCATACCCATTAATGTTAGCTAAATAGCCGAGCAATCGTTATACTTTTAGTCCATCAGTTTAGAGATTCAAGCTTAAGTGCAGCATGAATAGTTCAAATTAATGAGCAAAGCCTGGTGCTTTTTACTATCTTGGCCTTCCAGTGGTCGTAATGGCAGATGAAACACTGCCTAGACTAAGACCAGCTTAAAGTTCCTTGCTTTCTAGACAGTGTTATGGAGGCTATGGTATTGTGGGCTGTCAACTGGCTGATCTGCCAAAGATTCGCCACTATGTGGTACAGCCCCGCTCTGATCTGCATTGTCAATTCACCTCAGGGTTCTAGCACTATACACAAATTAGACTAAAGAGCAGAAAAAAAAAACTTTGACAGGCGAAGAGGGATTGCTCTGTTTAAATCCTCTTCACCTTGGGGGAAAAAAATAGATGAGTCCTAGTATGTTGCGACAGACAAGTCATGATTCCATTGCGACGCTTGGAGAGGAGTATTATTCATGTTTTTATGTTTATTTTACAGCAACAATAATTTGGAACAAACTACCACTAACGGAAACTACCACGGATAGAATCCTCCCCCCTCCATCCCCTTGGATGCTCCCTTTGCAGTCCTTCACCAAAGAAGACCTTTTGCTTAATGAGTCCTCTTTCCTTCATACGACACAACTCGTCTAGGAAAGCAAAGATACCCAAGACCCAACTATAGAAAATGTGTCGCTCCATGCAATTAAATAATAAATACACAAAACTAAAAAAAAAATAAACTGAAAATGGTGCCACCTTAAGACCAATGAAAACAAAAGGGTGGACAATAATCGCCCCTGTGCCGACAGAATCCGGCCTAGATCTTGGCGGGACTAACCAATATTCTATTGCATGGCACAGGGGCACTCTATTATGCATGCTTTCAAAGGAGTTGATGAACCACAGTCGAAGCATGCACACGTTTAGGCAAGACTTGTAGAACACAGAGGCATTAATCAATCAGCCACTTTGAGAATATCCTCAAGGCTGGGCAGCTGTTGCCGCCTGGGAAGAGCGGGTGCCTAAAATAGACATCGACTGCAGCCCGATGCATAGCCCATTTAACCCAACCGAACCATCGTGGGAGAAGATAAGAGGAGAGAAGGCCTCCTAAAGGAAACAAATAGATCATGGAAGGCGCATTTCAAATTGGCTGTAACCAATTCATATGTTTGTTTTTTTAAGCAATCATGTTCTAGGAACATCTGGCAATGCTAAAAATAAAATAAAAATAAAAAAAACATCTTTAATCCTAAAAGCCCGTAGACACAACACTACGAATTTAGCAGTTAATGACCATACTGATAACTCATGCTTGCCAAGCCATTCACGCAACATGGATAAAAGCAAATTAACATCCCACGTGTCTGATTATTTAGGGGGCCTCAACAGCACTCAAACATATTAATATTGACTGATATGAGACAGGGCTGTTTGATACACTAATCATGAATATGACACAGAAGTGCCCACTCGGATACCAAGCAGCCACTTCGGACAAAATGCACACCAATAAGTTAGAATGATACTTAATCTGAATACATTCTTCCGATGACACAATGCAACCCTTAGAATTGATATAAAAACCATTAAAAGGGTCACTTTTTGTAATAGTCATGGGGTGATGTAATAGCTGATTCTAAAAAAATGCGAAACGGTCCGGGACTGGACAGTGTCAAAGCAGGGCAGGGGCGCCTGCTCTGAGGGAGGGGGCCTAACAAGGCAAAAGCCAAAGCCAGCATTTTCCCAGAGGCTGATGGCGGACAGTCCCTGAAACTCTCTCACGTCCCTTGAATGTTAATCTGGGTACAACCTCTGTCACACAATGCCTCCAAGTTTTTGTTCTGGCCAGAGTTAATCTTCGTCTTGTTTAGGACAGCAACTCCCAGAATGCATTTCGGCGCAACCAAGATAAGCCATACTGGACCCAGAGGAATGGAATCAAGACCAGAAATAGAAAGGTCTGGGATTTTTCTTGATAAACCGATGAGCCACCCAACCTGCCAACCCAAGACAGTCTACAAGCAAATGGTAGGGAAAAAGAAGTTAAGAGTGAGATGGGACGGCAGACTTCTGAACTGAATTGGAAGTAAAAGTCACCAGCACATAAAGAAAGCCACAAGGAAAACGAGTAGCCAGAGAACCTGGCTGCTACCCTGCATATTGAGATTGCAAAGGAGTCAGGGCTAAAAGGGGGCTTTAAAGCTCTGCATCTGTGTAATCCAACCACTGAGAAAAGGATAAAAGGATAGCCACAGATGGCCCAGAGAGTAAGGTGAGCACTGGAACCAATAAAAAGGGGAACAGAACCAGGAAGAGAAAGTATGAAAGGACAATGAATGAGACAGTGTGGGCTACAGGGGTGAGGTCAGGATGTGTGGTGGTGTACCGAGAGACCAGTCAAAGGACGGATGCTGGAATGGAGTGCTGAAGAGTTGGTGTAAAGTGTAGGTGAGGTATTGTGAGAGGGAGAGTGGTACCAACTGAGTACAACGTGAATAAGGGGGTGGGTGAGGTGGTGGCAAGAGGTGAGCTAGAAAGATGAAGGATTGAGAGGAATTAGAGAGTGAGAACATATGCTAGAAGGGGGTGGAGAGAGTGGAAGGCGGTAGTGGAAGTAGTGCAGAGTGAAGCAGAAGAAGGGCAAAACATAGTTAAAGGGGAAAGGTGGATAGAGTAGTACGATTAGATCAGTGTCATAGATGGGTGATTATGTGTCAGAAACATGTGAGAGGGGTATGGAAAGTGGCGAGGATTGGGCGAGAAGGCACAGTGCGAAGATCGGAGGGACTGAAGGGGAGTGTGAGGAGGGATGAGAGTAGAGGGTGAGGTGGAATGAGTAGCGAGATCAGGGAAAGGAGAACGACGGAGTGACTGAGTGAGAGAACTGTCCACTGTGTGTGTTACTGGCACAAGAAATAGTTTCCTTTTGCGAAACCACCTGGGGATTTGTAGGTTATGGTACCCCCTGAACAATGCTGGAGGGAGCCAGAAAAATAAGGCTCTCTCTTTAGGCCTTCACCAACAGCTAGTCAGATAGGAGGCATTACTGATCACTAGCTGGAAGATCAGGGGTTTAGGGACGCCTGGGTTAAGTAGAGGGAACCCACTGGAGGTTGAAAGAGGGAACTCCATTAGAGTACCCTGAACGCACTCCAACCAGAATAAAAAAACAGTGGCTATCACAATTTTGAAAATAAGCACCCTTGAACCATCCCAGACTGGGAGTTATTGAAGCCAATCCTTGAAATAAATCAAATGGCCCCCAACAGGATTCCCTCCAACTGTTTTAAAAGACCTGAAACATAAGTAGGTCTTGGTCCTTGGCAAATCAAGTTAGTGGGTTGTATTATTTTTGCAGAGGTTATAGAAAGATGTAAACCAGAAGTACGTCCTATTCAATACAAGCAAAACAAGATCTTAAAAATCCAGGGATGTGTCTTCATGAATTATGAAGTAAACTTTAAAAAACAGATAAAGACTAAGGCAAGAGCATACAAAAAGGATCCACTAAAAAAAAAACAAAAAAAAAAAAAGTCTGCATGATTTATATTTCCATTGTATGTGTATGAAGGCGTGAGAACACAAGATGAAAATATTAACGGATTAGGGAATGATGAAAATAAATGGAAGTATATTTTTTGAAAGGTTCGTGTTAAAAATTATTTTTGATGTATTAAAATAACTTACAAAATCCCTCAACTGAGAACTAGCACGACCACATAACCTGCTCAGAGGGATGTGCTCCACTCTGCAGGGTCTGCAATCAAGGTTTAGATCAATGTCCATCACTAGAGGATACATATCCATTTGCAGATCACATCACTGATGACAAGCAAGAAGGCAGAAGCGGGTTTCTCGTTGTACCCTTGCTCAGCAGAGAATTGCCTAGCATCTTGGCAATTGCCCGTCCTAGTGGGCGGGGACTGACACACAAATGAACATCCTCTGTGAAAGGTACAGTGAGCTAAACACTTTCACTTTCCTGAGTAGGACCCATCCAATAGAAAAAGTTATTCGTCAATGTTCGTTTTCAGTAAAAGGTCTCCCATAATTGTGGCAAACAACTATATTTGGAATTAAAAATGCGTCGATATTTGTTTTTCAGCAATCTGGTTTAAGATTATTGTAGAAGCGTTGCATATACCATGCATAAAATACTGCTGGGATGATTGTATATTCTTGGGACTACTGCGCCCTCCCCAATGTGGTTAATGGGGCACCCTGATTGGTTACAAGTTTAGCAAATCATTTGTCATTTTTGTACGAAAACGAGAATTCTCAGATGTACCCCCTGGGGTC
Source organism: Ambystoma mexicanum (assembly GCF_040938575.1). Classification (NCBI taxonomy): domain Eukaryota; kingdom Metazoa; phylum Chordata; class Amphibia; order Caudata; family Ambystomatidae; genus Ambystoma; species Ambystoma mexicanum. Next base: position 95,532,232 of record NC_090936.1, on the reverse strand, counting down.
ATAGACACAGAGCATCGGGGAGGAGTCCCTATATTATTACACAATACAGGGGCACAACCTTACACTTTGAAAAGAGGGGAACCCATAAACCAGAGAATCTTAGAGCATGTCCAAACTCCAAATGTACAGGAGGAAGATACTCTCAATAGCATCAGTGACAACTTGTGGTTTGGACAAGTAGGCTAGAATCTAGCCCCCCCCTCTCATACTGACACAGATGACACTCCTACCTTACCAGACCTGGCGTGCGCACAGCAAAACAATCAAAATCTGGTCTACACCTTTGGGAAAGTTGCCCCTGAAACTGCAAGACTTGAGCAAAGTAGGCCTTTCTTCCTTATACCTATATATATAGGCCTCTACCAGGGACATACTGAAAGGGATGGAAGGGATGGGACTATCGACATCATCTTGTAATCCCCAGGACGCACTGAAGAGTGGTCATGGAGATGGCCCATTCCCACCTCACAGCGTACATCAGGGAGTGCTGAAGACCTAAGACCAAGACCTGAACACACGTTATTGGCGCATATGTCGGTAGCAAGACCTATGTGGCCAAGTGTGAGATTTGGACGTCTGTTGCCCCAGTCCTGAGTAATGTAAGGGCCCACTCACCCACCTAATCTCACAAAACGATCAGAGACAAAAGACCCAGGCATACCATGTAAACTTTAAGATTTGGAGGGCTGACGCTGTAGACCATGGCCAGTCTGTTAGGGAATGAAAATACCAGCAGCTTAATTCCCTACTTTCTCAGACAGACCAAGCAGCAAGACCGAGATTTGTTAGCCCCGTTCCCAGAGGTATTCTTTGAAGATTCAGTCCAGGTGCTACAACTCCAACGAGCTATCAACTTCAATTTGTAGGTTTTGAACCAAGTTATTGTAAATTAGTGGGTTGGCTGGCACCTGTCAACCAAAGATGACTAAAGCCCAAAGTCACCAAAATTAAAAAGTAACAAAGTAGTGACCACTTGCGTCACACACCGAAGTTAAAGAAATAAGCTTCGCAGTCATACCGACTCAGTAAAAGCACCAATCCAATTACTCAATACTTTTGGGGCCCAATTCATGGAAATGTGCGCAGAAATCCCGCAAGTGCCACACGCGAGCCTGCGTGCAGATGAAAAAGAAAATCCATGGAATTGTTTGCGCACAGTAGCCTATTCACAAGTCGCGGGCCGAAATCTGACTTGCAACCCCACCTCTGCGCTGCTAATCCGACACACAAGTGTACTTATGCTGGTTAGCCTTCTCACCCCGAGTTGAGGTATTTGTGTTCTCACCCCAACGTGGGGTATTTCTGCTCTCACCCCGTTCTGGGATATGCGCAGGCCTGTCTGCCCGCTTTCCTGAATGCTTTGCGTACATGTAGCCTTGCAGACATGTTCCTCGGGAAGGGCTGCAGCACTGCTTTGGTTTGTCTGCTCCAACTCCAGGCCGGACCATAGGAAACGGAACTCCAGGGCTGTATCGTTTCTCCAAGCTCTGCGCCTTCTGTGTGCATTTGCTGCCTAACTGCCCCGAAGGGGGCTGGGCCCACATCTGTGTTGCAGCTCTGCAGGCAGGCGTGCCTCTCTCCTGCTCATTCGCTTACTCCTGGCTTTGGTCTCACTTTGGGCGTTTGCACAGGTCCTTTATGTCTCGCCCTGGGAAGAGACAGAGCATGCCATTGATTCAACGAGGGCAACATTATCAGATCAGAAACCACACCAGCTCCTACTTCATTACCATTCCTATATTTGTCTGATGCAACTGCCATATAGTCTAGCGTTTGCTATCCTGGTTAAGAGAGAGGATAACGTATGCTCGGCACGTCTCTGCGAGCCATTGACGGCCTAGCGCGAGACTCCACGCAGTGTGTGGCTTGCGCAGAGGACTACGCAGAACACCAAAAATGGGGAAGAACTTGCTCAAAAATGGGCATTCCGAGGGACCACCTGCAGGCAGTCCCTCACACGCCCACAATTGTGCAGCACGACACACATTCATGATCGTGCAACCTCTCGGCTGGGAAATTGCTACGCAAGTCCTTCACACGATCTGCCACCCAAAAGCAGGCATAAGTACATTTGCATGTCGGATTAGCAGCGCAGAGGTGAGGCTGCAAGTCAGATTTTTGGGTGCATGTATGCAACCAGGGTTCCGAACTTACTTAGGGGTGCGCGTAAGCAGTGTAGCAAGTTGAAGGAAAGGTTTACATTGGTTTGCATGCAGATTTCCTGAGTTTAAGCCGAGTTACGATTTTTTTTCCATACACAGGTTGTCAAGGTGATGGGGACTGTTACGGGGGACCCCGCACAGGGTTCCTGAGATGCAGGCCTGCTTGTGGGTGTCCCCACGAACTGTTTGAAGGGTGCGTGTATTTTTGCCCAGAGGAGGGCGTAAAAGGTGGCTGATCTGGCTGTTTGTGCTTGGTGTGTCAGGGGCATTCCATCCCGCGACTTGTTATTAGGTTACTTTGCGCAAACAATGCCCCCCCGGCCTATGTACCCCAAGCGCAGGTGAGAATCCGAGTAGCCCAAGACAGGGCCAAGGGCTTGGTGAGAACCAAGAAGGTCTAGAAGGGACCGCCCAGAGACCAACCCAGGAGGGGTTGCACAACCCCAGGGAGGGGAACGAACAAAAAAAAAAAAAGTGGTCCGCATAAGTCCCAACAAAGGCCTTTGTAAGGACTTTTCGTCATAGAACAGCGACATTGAACAGCAGGCCAGGAGGCAGAGACATTAAAACTGGGAAGGAAGTCCTTTAATTGGAAACAAGGATTTGGGGAGGGGGCGGAAGAAGCACAGAGACATTGGCTGGTTACAAGCTTTATGTGCACTCAGGGCAATACACCTTCTCTACTCCTGTGAACCTGGAGGGTGGATTAGAAACCAACCAGATTCACCATTTGGGAAAGAGGGTCTTGTGTTGCGATTACGTCCTTTTTTCCTTTATAAGTGGTTGGGTTAGGATCAGGCGAGATTAGATTTTCTTCCAGACGGCAGGCAGACTGGGTTAATCACATCCGGACGTGCACCCTTTTCCTTCCTTAGCATAGGGATCAAAGTTATAGGGGGCTAGTATAGGGTTTCCGAAATACAATAAAGACCAACCAGTCAAACCACAATGTGTTGTTCGTCTCCCGATTCACCACACATCCTATTAACATGTTGGCTAAAGCAACGGCTATGGAAAAATAAGGGGCACATTTACGGGCAATGGCGGACACAACTAATTTGCAAATTGTGGAGAATTGTTTCTTTAAATCCTTTCTTGGCTTGCCCAATTCAGCTCCCACATTTTCAGCTCGTGGAGAACTTGGTATGGGCTAACTGGAGGATCAGTGAATTTTAAGAGTCGGTTAAGCTCTGGTTGCGAGTAAAAAAAAATTGCAACGCTTTGGCACTCAATATTATCCCACATTATTTCATCCAATGTCTCTGCATTCCTTGGTTAACACATTAGGAAGCTATTGGCTCTGGCAAATTACAAGGATAGCCTTGAGAAGGAAACTTATTAGAAGACTCAATTGCTTAAAATGATTGGTCAACATTGTATTAAGAATGAAAATGGACTGAGAACTGAAGCTAACCAAATTGTCCAACCATGCTCACATTGTTTATACCACCTTTAAAGTAGCCCATTACCTTTCGTGGGCAAACTATAGAGGCGAGGGAGTACTGATCACAGGGGCAAGATTCAATCTGCTACCATGAAGGGCCGTCACTGGCAAATGGTCCACAAAGTAGCCTAGTTGTGTAATTTAAATGACTTATATTGCAAAGGTTTGCAGGAGGACATTGTAAACTTCATGTTCTTCTCTCCAATGTACTAACACCCAAACCTTCATCTACTACCAGTAGATCCCCTTTGATAGCCTGGGCTCGAAGTGCCCTAAAAATAAGGACAGCAGATTCATATATATTTTTTTGTTTTACAGCTTCTATTTTTTGATTATATTGTGATGTTACTTTTGTACTCTACCTTGATGGATATTTTTATTCATCCGAGTGCACTAAGTTAGTAAATCAAGGTTGCTTGCCATCTATCAGGCAAAGCCTTCTGGCAGTTACGCAAGATGTCCCAGGATAGGTGAATTCAGGGCATCTATAGTACTTTATGCTGGTGGCTCAATTTTAATCGCAAAAGGCCTTTATATCCATCCTGAGAACAGAACAGTACTGCAAGGTTAATAATCATGTAATTAACAAAAAGAAATCCAAGATAATAAGTCGGAAAATCGCAACACACCACAAAATACAAGATCAATGGGAAAAAACCGTGATCTAGCTAAAGTAGAAAATACGGCCAGAGACCTCAAGCTATTCACAAGAAAACTGGGATCTCATGCTCCGATCTGAACTAAGTCATCACAAGTAAGAGCGCTGGAATCTTAAACTACGAGATCAAATTTGGGCGCGGCGATAAATGACTGGAACAACTTTCTGTGGTCATTAAAATATGCAAGGAGCTCATGTGCCACCTGATGTCAGCCCCAATGCAACCTTGGACATTAATGTAGAATTTTCCTTGATCGCAGTCAAAACCCCCAACATATTATATCCAGGAGGAACACTAGAATAGAAGGGAACTTGGTAGATCAGAGTTGGAAAGAGTTGATTAAAGAGAGCACACTCTGAACATGAAAGCAGCATTGACACGGAAAGCCCGATCATTAATTCCTTGTCCGATTCCCAGTGGTGGCGATGGGGGAGGTGAAGGACGGACACAAGCACCTGCAGCTCCACCCATTTAGTGCTAAGGCCTAGGAAAAGACTTGGAAGGATGTGGCACATCTGGAATGAGAGGCTGTGGTTGCCACAATCACCCAGAAAAATGTGACTGGCTCTATTTGCAGGATTATGGGATATTGCTGTAAATAGATCGCCAGTGTCAGTAAATCTACAATTTGAATCCAAAGCTTTTGGTACGTCACATCCACAATAATGCTGGATATAAATGCTATCTGCCATGAATAGCCAAATGTAGATCGTGGCTATACTTCTAATACAGCAAGCTAGAGGTCTGCACACTGGTAACCATGGGAACTAAGGAAAGGCGATAGGCCTTCATAGAGCCCCATAAATGCACATTATAGGCTTTTATTATGTTGAAAGCAGACCCATTTATTTTCCCACCTTAGGAAGGCAAGCGCCTTTTTCCAAATCATTCTTTCAGCTTGCTTGACACTTTCAGTATTAGGAAAAATGTGCAGTGTTTCAGCAGTGATGTTGTTTTTAAGTCTAGTTCAAGGGAGCTTTAGCTTTCTGCTAAAGTTCTTAAATATACCTATTAATAAGGGGCTCTGGTACCAGCTAGCAGCTCCAAATACATAACGATTGCACCTGGTGAAATATTAAATACAGCAGCAGCCATTTTGAAGGGGTCAGTGGGGTCTGGGTTTACTTATTCATTTTCTGCCAAGAGGTTTTTCATGGCAGTACGAAGTAAGCAGGCAAAAACGGACGAATACATTATATTAACCTTGGTTTGAAAATAAGGAGAAATTGCCTTTCCTTTTTACAATGCTCAAAATCTGACATCCTGTAGAAACTCAGTGTTTTAGTGCTACTTTACATCCACTGCTAAAGAAATCCTTCTAGAGCTTAAAAAGGCACAGAATGTGTAGCTAGCACACTTAAGCTTTCAAACTCCTAACATAACAAACTGCATCTATTAATTTGGAATAATATAAAAACAAAATCAAAATCAGTATTTTTAGAATGTGCATCACACCGGTTAATAGTCATTTGCTGACCTCAGATGCATACGGTCATACAAGGTGCTCACCTTTAAAATGTAGCAAACATGTAAATAAAAACCATGCTGCTCAAAATAGTCTCTTGTTTACAGGATACTTTACCATCACTTTCAAAGGGCTTTAGTATCTTCAAAACATTCAACATGTGAAATCTTGGGGTGATCATCGTGTGCCATGTCCAGGATTACCATAGTTTTACCCCTGGGATTTCAATTTACAAATGTTTAGTCTGATCTGAGGCTTTAGGCCAAATGCAAAGAGTACACTTTCCATAATGCACGGGTTTGTTAAAAGGAGACCCAACTAGAATCAGTCTTCTTGGATGACCCGGTGACTGTCACAAGAAGGTATATGCAATAAAATGATACTTGCCAAAAGAATGGGGTCTAGAGCATCATCAGTGCATCTTATAAATTTCAGGGTATCAGTTATCGAGGTTTGCCAGAATTTGAGAAAACCGCCCCGATAGTAGTGTCAGATCTGTTGAAAAGGTCTCCTTTATAACCCATGTATTTGTCTGGGGTATGATAACAGGTCCATGAAAAACGCGGCAGGCACTTTAGATGTCGTTTTCTTGCCAGCAGAATTTATTTCGCCGTTTCTTCTATTCGGATTGGGCTTTCCATGACGCAAGGAGGTCCCCTCCTCTAACAAGGCCTCCACCCATTGTGTCTGGTACAATTCGATGCACATAAAATCCGCGCCACTGAGGAGGAATATGTCGAGACCAATCACCAATCAGGAAGCTCACAAATGCCAATCTGTAACCATATCAAACAGTTTCTAGGGTAAATGCCGAATTTAAAATAACGAGGCCTAAAATGCAGTTTGTTTTAATCGAATTCTCAAAATGCCTTTTCATCCTTTTTAAAAAAAAAAAAAATGCATGGGTAGACCGCCCCCCGAAGCCACTCCCCACAACTCCCCGACCTTAATGTATTCCCTTACCAAACCCGTCTGTGTGAAAAAAGGAAAATAAACTCTGCTTTAGTCATTTTCCTGTTTTGGGTCTTAAACCTATGACCTTATGCCCTGGGCTTGGCTTTACTAGCTCTCACTCATGTCGATGATTAGTGCATTATCTCACCGTGGATATCTTACAGGGATCCGACTTCCCTTGAACTCACTTGCATTGGTTAAATTGAAATTGTATATTTGCATGTCCATGGACTTTGGGCACATACTAGATAGGTTACACGGAGGGGGATTTTTTTTTCCAGACATCTAGGAGATTCCACACTTGCGGGTGTGGACAGTCCGGCACTTCCACAATGTATACCGACCTGGTGTTTATATTAATAAGCATCCAGAGTTATTTTCGTGCGAGTTTGGAACTACATTTCCTATAGTTCTAAAATTACAGTGCGGCTGCAAAATCGCACTTATTTAGAGCAACCACGCTGCGTTTTTAACAGTGTTAGCCTACACACAAGTATAGCGTGCACACTCTCTTGGCCCTCTTACCCCTACTCCCCCCACCTGCGAGGCTAAGAACCTCGGGTCATCTTTGACTCCACTTTCCTTCTCCACCCACATCTGAGGTTTCTAAAAAGTAAAACTTCCTACTGCACCTCCTCATAGGTACTCTGCCTTTCCTCTCCTTCCCCCAGATGCTTACTGTCTCCCAAGCTCTGGTTCTCTCTAGGTTGGACTACTGTAACAGCCTCTTTCTAAATCTACCTGTCTCTACTCTTCGCCCTCTGCAACTAATCCAGAACAGGACTGCAAGACTTGTCCTTGGCCGCAAGCCCTGGGATCATATCTCTCCAGCTCTGAAATCTCTCTATTGGCTCCCAGTCGACGCAAGGATTAAATTCAAAACCCTGTGCATTGTCCACAAGGCTTTCTGGGGCCTGGGTCCAAAAATACCTTCAGCTATCCCTCTGCAAATACCTCCCCTCTCGAGACCTTTGCTCCTCTACCTCCAACTCCCTCAGGGTCAGTTTTTCAAATAAACAAGGTGAGGGGGTAGATCTCAGTCTTCGGCTTGGGCCTCCTTCTAGAACAGCCTCCCTGCCACTCTAAAACTTGATAAAATCCATCTCCGGTTCCGGAAGCCCCTCAACACCTTCCTCTTTGAGTCTGCCTTTGCTCCCCCTCTCCCCTGCTGATCTGCTCTCTTGGCACTGTGCACCTGGCCACCCTCTGTCCCCTGGGCCCAGGTACCTGCTCACCCTGCCACCCTCCTGCACTGTCTCCTGGCCACCCCTTGCACTGGGGACTGTAGCTGTACCCATACAGTCCCGCCCCCACCTTCCAATTTTCTTCTTATGCACTCACTTACCCAGTTCCGCTGCCGTAAACACAGCACTTACCAGCTGCACTACCACTTTTTATTGCCTCCATTATTTATTTGTATTCATTATTAATCTGTTCTCCTTTGCTCCGCACTTTCCACTCTCCCCCTTCCATGCACCCCCCCACTTTCCTTTTCCCCATGCACTTGTGCATTCTCAAGGTCACTGGTCCTAGTAATATCGTTGTGTTCTCCCCTGTTCCCCTCCCTTGCCTTGTCACGCTCTGAAACACTTGTGTACGAGCGCGATACAAATAAAATATATATCATATAATCCTGACTGTAGATATTTCCACAGTGTATACTTACTAGGCTTCTACATTTAAGAGCAGAGCTTTTTTTTTTTAATGCTAGTCCGGTAATACATTTCCCAGAAATCCGCTGGATTTCATTTACTGTGCGGCTGCAAAGCCGCGATCCACGGCAACCAGGTTGCCTGGGTTACAGGGATAGGCAACACTCAGCAATAGCATGCCCGTTACTTACTTCGCTGGACCTTGCTATTCATATTATTCTGCGGAACACGCAACACGGCAGTCCGTTTACACCGTCTTGCATAACCGTACATGGGCCCTCGGGTAAGGCCTTGACGGTATTTTATACATGTATTACAGGGTCACAGGGGAGATTATCACGCATTTGGGTTTACTCGTAGGTACACTGGGACGGCTGAGGAATAGAATTGGAGGGACTGCAGCCGGGCTGTAATGCGGGACTACAACATTATACACCCGACATTTCCCTCTCTGGAAATACTAGGTAAGAAGGCGGCTTAGTAGCAGAAACATAATGTTTAAACCTTTTTTGTATACAGTCAAAAACTCATTATTGCTCGTGTTTGAAACCCCACAGATCGAGTTCCCTTGTCCAATTGGAACAGGAGTGGTTACAGATGTAAGGCCAGGTAGGGAGCCAGACATCTCTTCTAATCAATGTTGTGTTCAAGGGATAACTTATTTATTAGCATTTATTTCATTAAAATGTAGTCGCCGTTTTTTTGGATGGGCGGTACTCTTTTAGACACCTTTGGTTCACGATTATATCAAATAAATACTTCGTATACCCGATGAATTGCTGTCATGGTCAACCGTATCCATTCTTTAACTAGTTGTCAACACATGTTCATCTATACTGTATACGGGAATGTTTTTATAGTTTGCATTTCTTGGTTCCGTATTTGAGCACTGCAGCTTCCTTGGCTTAAGAGGCATTTCCTTTCTTTTTTTTTGCTTTTAAAGTATAAATTGCTCTTGAAGAAAGGGATTGTTTTCCCCGACAAGTCTAGCCCAAAAGTATGGACTGGCCTCCTCATTTAATCACAGCTGAATAAAATATGCTTTGAGGATAACACTTGAACCATGTACTTTATGGATTTGAAATTTTGTATATCATTTATAAATTGAAATGGTTGACTGTTTTCAGTACCTGGGTGTGGGGGACGGGAGGGTCCATAGATTGGACTCTGTTTCTCTCTTCAGGGCAATGTCCGAACCAAAAATGCAAAATGCCACTGTGGGCTAGTTTCTTTGGTGAAGTGGGCCACTTTTTTGGCCAATGAGGGCCAGTTTGATGAGCAGTTCGTGCTACAGTACAGCCTATGGATTTTGGCTAGGAAGATCAGATCTGGGGGAGATGGGATTCACAGCCTGCGGATTTTGTCTAGGAAGATCAGATCTGGGGAGATCAGATACACAACCCTAGAATTTTGGCTAGGAAGATCAGATCTGGGGGAGATGGGATTCACAGCCTGTGGATTTTGTGTAGGAAGATCAGATCTGGGGAGATCAGATACACAGCCGATGGATTTTGGCTAGAAAAACTGAGGGGGATTGGATACACAGCTTGTAGATATTGGCTACATGCCCACCCCTTCCTCTGTAGCACGAACTGCTCCGTGCCTTGTTGCCTAAAATCTTTTTTGTTTCTCTGCCTAAATATGGCACTTCTTATTTCACTTTTTTGTCAATAAAGACTACTTTTGATGTGTTGATTGGTAATAATTAAATATCCTTCAAGTTAGTAAGGGCCAGTTAGTCATAGCTAACCTTTTTTCTTTTTTGACTCCATATTAACAATTGTTGGTGACTAATCATACTGCCCTTTGTATAAAATAAAAATTTGTGGATGGACAAAAACCAACAATAGAACAAATGCTTTTTGCTTAATCTATTATATTTGTTGTACCATTTTATGTTGCTTTCTCTGTGCTTCCTTCCTCCCCTTCTTTATTATCTTGTCCCTTTCCTTTGCATAATTGAAAGTACTTTGTTTTCTCTGCAGATTGGCCCATATTTGTTCACTTATCTATGTAAATACTGTCCATGTGCGTAGCCAGCAAGTGGCTATTTATGTTTCACTTGAAAAAATAAAAATTCCTATATTTTGTTACATACTTTTTGAACGGTTATTGAGGTTTATCTGTATGGTGAGATAAAACACATGTGTAATTGAATGATTTGTTTTTTTGCTATTAGTTGAATATGCACTGATAGCTCCTCAAACCATATTTAAACTCAAGCTTTTGCGGAAACCATACACAGATATAGCACCTACACTTAAGTTACCTTTTCCGACCAATAGAATGGCATGACAAACTGACACGTCAACGATGATGAAAATTCGCTATAACTATTGCTGTCTGAATGAAGATTTTGGGAGTTGAAGCGAGACGGGCGATCGCATCACTGTTGATTTCCATTGTTTCCCCGTTTTTTGTACTTGTCATTAAACGGACTTCACTTTGCCAAACCATTGAGTTGTCCTCATTGATTGGTCTTAGAGTAAGAGAATTCTGCAGCCCATCTTCCTCAAGGTGCAGCTATCTCGTCTTGAAGTTACTTGAGGGTGAGCTCTGATCCCATGGGCCCGTCAGAGGTTGCTCCACCCTCCTGTACAACCGCAATAAGCTCTACATACCCAGTAATTAGCCAACAACAAAAGTGTCTGCTACTTCATGTTTGCAGACCTGTACCAATAGCCAGAGACATAGTAAACACTGTATCTGTTTCATTTCGATGCACAGAAGTCTTTTTCTAGGTCTATTGCTAAGAGTCTGCAGTGCCAACACAAACTTGCAGACATTAGTTCCAGTAAGGGTATGTGTTCTCATGATTTGACAAATATCTGTCTATTAATACCCACGTTAACAGTTTGAAAGAGATAAACTCATGATCGCACATTTACTTAACGAAGAGAAATGACAATACAATGAAAACTACAAAGCATAGACATGAAAAGCAAGATATAGCATCAAGCATTGGAAAACATTACACAATATTTACTATCAAAAGGGTAATTGCTGCAACATTCAGTGCAATACACAAGAAAAGCCAACTTTACAAGACCAGAAAGCATGGGCCGGGCGTCTGCAGGTATTGGGTGGCTAGAAAACTGTTCAACATCACAAGAAGCCTACAATGTGCAGGCACGTATCAGCCCAGGTAACCAAGAGGCTGCTCTTAACTACTACATTCATTGTGCAGGGGCATCTTGCAGGCCACTGGGCACAGCAGCCCGGTTGCCCTGCTGAAGGCCAGCACAAGGATGTCCTCATAGGGCACCCGTATTATTTGGCTAAAACTGGGGCAGTTTGAGACGCCGATTTAACCCCAGTTCTCAACAGCAGTGGGGGTGCAGATGAATCGGGATGCGGTGTGGGTAAACCGATTCACTTGAAAAAACATTAGAGCGAAACAACTTAAAGGGCCACCCCTCGTAATTTCAAAACATAAACACTCTACAGCCCCTTAAGGAGTCACTCAACAGGTGGCATCCATCCGAACCAAAACCTATCAAGCTGCTTGCTTTGAAGTGAAAAACGTTATTTTATTTAATCACAATTAAGTTATACTACATTAACTAATAACAATCTTTATACATTTGAAAACCTATTTGCAATATATAATGCGAATGTGTTATATTTTGTCAGCTTGCAACACAAACAATCATGGCCATTACGCTCACTCCCACAAACAACAATTCAATCCAACAATACTTTACTCAAACATACTCATCCCACAGGTTTCATTCCAACCCGCACATTAAAAATATTCAAGCAGAAATTCATCAGGGAACATGCACACAAAAATATATTTTTTTAAAACAAGCAACAAGTCTCAAGTTGCCATGGTGAATTTTTCTCAACTGTTTATTGTTTAAATATACATTTCTCATGAACTCGGGCTCTCTCGTGGATCCTTCAACATACACAAGGCAAACTTCTTTGCTAGGAAAGCAGTAACAGTATATGGAGCAAAGTTTAAGTGCCACCTGTGGGTGCAACCAGAATGCAATTAACTGCTTGCATTCCAAGTTTACAAGATATCTTTACAAACCTCACCTAGTTTAATAAACTCCGATATTAGCTGCAACGTATTTACTACTTCTACATATACATACTCACTTTAACACTGCGGGCTCTAATTGGACAACATGCCTTCGCTGTATTCACCTTTAAATCCCGCACCGCAATGATGCCAACTCCATATCATTACAACTGCTCACGCTGTTCCTAAATAAACAGCATCTTGTTAGAAACTCTCGCCTTCCAAAGATATTCTAAAGAGGAACACCAAGTTAAGAAAGGCGCTTACCTCGACGCTCCTTAAATTACATTGACGAGTGGGAAAGCGGATTTCTATCGTTCCTGCGGCACCCCTGGCACCAGGGCATTCGGTTAAATGGTACACCGTCGCAGGTTCACCACCAACCCAAATAAATGTCACACTCCTCCTCTTTAGAATATCTTTGGAAGGGGGTGGTTTGTAAACCAATTCACCTGTCAAAGAATGCATGCACAGAGCCAATGAACAAAGTTTTCCCCGCCCCAAGAAAATGTAATACAATTTCAGACGCTGGAGTCCGCTACAGAAAGAATCGGGGCCATCATAAAGACAATGAGCAAGTCAGAGGTGAAATTGACATGAATTAAGATTTCACAGCAGAACCATGGCAATGGATCACTAAGGGGCATGTTAAAACTCCATTGGAAAACACTCCGAATCAGGGCCTAAATATCTCACGAATTATGCAGGTGCACGAGACATTCTTTTTAAGAAGTGCAGGATTTATAAGTGGAATGCATTTTCACAAGGAGAGAGCAAGGACCACAGGTGCGTTACATTACTCATTAGTGAATAGACCGGGAACAAATACAAAAAACAAATAATCCTATAGCTTTCATAGAAATCCATTTACTACATTTTGTTTTTGCCTTACGGCTTGCAATTCAAAACGTTTACAATGCAAAACAGTTAACAAGACAATGATTTCATTCATACTAAAATATTAAACAGGTTAATAGATGAATAACATTAATATACACTTTAAACGATAAAAGTTCTAAATTTTAGCATGTTCGTATCAAAATGATGAACAGAAAGATTAGCACACTTCAATCATTATAATGCCCATTAATCGCATGTTGCAGATACATTAGAAATACAACAAAACTTCTTCAATGGATCAACACGTGGCGAGAGGTCAAGCTGAGAGCCAGTATTTACACTTAATAGGATTATTTGGTTTATTCTGGATCTACTTGAACCTGAAAGGATTAATACTACCACAAAATCTGGTGAAACCTACCAGAAACCATATTGACATCCTAGACGTAAATTTACACAAAGAACATCCTGATCAATTAAACAAAAATATGCTGGAGTAATGGCAAGCCACTTCAATATGTAAAGAAATGTAGTCTCTTTTGTTAAAAATGCATTATTTGATCTTAGAGAGTAGTACATATCCCATGCATTTCAGAATTCATTCCTTCCACAGGGAACACATCTGCAATTGATACATTCCACATGTCACTCACCTCTACTGCTAGCAGACTGTAGAACAGACAAAACCCAACACATCCACAATCCACCATTTATTGATTTAAAAGCTGTGTCGATTTTTGGGATCTCGTCACTTCTCCCCAGAGGGCAGCCCTTCCCTGTGGGGCTAGGGAGGTGAGCCCACTATGCAACATTCCCCCTGGGGAGGTGGTAAGCAGGACCTAACAGGGAGAGACTGCCCTCTTGGGATAGGGACTCCGTTCCGTCCATGCCCCACTCCCTAACCTCTCCCGAGGAGATAACCAGAACATCAAAGGACTAATATCTTCCCTAAAAAACAGCCACGATTTGCTACTGCAATATTATCAATAAACAACCTTAAAAACAAGAAAGGTCCAATGAAAGAAGTTTTGTCTTCTGAGCCTGTGAAGTTCAAATCGAGGTGGAGAAAGCAGTAGAAGGACGCAGAGCGGTCGGTTGTCGGACAGACGCCCTGAACCTGGAGAAGGAAGAAGACCTGAAAGCAGTGGCGTGATTCAGAGAGGGTGGACCATGTGGTCCTCTAACAATGTCAAGACCGTACAAAGATGGGCTCCGCGGAGCTGCAAGCTGAAGGAGTAATGAACGGAAACCCACAGGTTGGGTCAGTTAGACAAACTTGGCCCTGCAAGGAGAACTAGTGATGTCAGCCCGGTACAAGAGGGAGACTTGTGCAGAGAAAGTGTCAAGAAGCTACTGAAGAGTACGAAGAGACCAACCATACTTGTCCCAGTATAAGTGAATGCAGAAAAGTACCAACAGACCAATCATACTCATTCCAATATAAGTGAAAGTAGAAAAGCCAATGAAGAGTACCAACAGACCAATCATACTCGTCACAGTATAAGTGAATGCAGAAAAGTACCAACAGACCAATCATACGCATCCCAATATAAGTGAAAGTAGAAAAGCCAATGAAGAGTACCAACAGACCAATCATACTGGCCACAGTACAAGTGAAGGTTGGTAAGCTAGTGAAGTGATTTGCCTAAAGCTAAAAGAGTAGAAAGGGGCAAATCGTTCCTGTAAAACAGAAGAACCATTTGTGAAACTAACCGAACAAGCCAGGGGAGGACCCTAGGACTGGGGAAACAGATCCATTGCTAGACCTGAAGGAAACCAAATGCCCATAGTCTACGGTCATCGAAACAAGGAACTATAGCAACAGTAGAAAAGGGGAGGGACAAGAGTACCTTTGAAGAACTAAAAGGAACTTATGCAGAATATCTCCATGAGCCATCCCAAGATAGATTGGCCGAGGCTATACAAGCAAGTCATTCTCCTGGACCTCTTGAATAGTGCTCGTGACAGAACCAAGTAGTTTGGGACTGAGGACAGACTATCACTTTGGACAATCTCACCGACGACGAGCACCCTCGTTAGTTTTGTGTTATGTTGGGTAAACACCATGGATAAATAGGCTTTCTTACTCATTATTTAAATAAATCTACTTGTGAAAATGCCCCCTTTTTCTGACCTACCACAAGGCACGCTAGAGTTTCCACACCCATTCCACCTGCTAAACGCAAGCAGCATCAGACTTTGGGAAACACAAAAGCTTGTTGCTCGGTGGCTATCTCTTCACTATGGTAAGCAAACAAGGTTTTGGAAAAAGAAAGGAGGAAAACAAATGGCAATTCTTAGCAATGGCACGAGTCTTTAGGTTTGTCATACTGAAATCTTAATATTCGAGCCTTTGCAAGGCACTACCTGTAATACCATAGCAATACTAGAGCATGTGTCTACTATGTCACTACTTGCCACGTTGCCTTATTTATACACTTATAAAGCACTGAAAGCCCACAGGCATCAGGGCGCATGACATACAACATATTTACAAACAGACAGAGCCACAATCTCAAATTAGCAACATGCTCAAAAGAAACCAAAAAGATATGCAGAACATACAACGGTGATGAAACTTAGTTCAAAACAATTCTTATTTTTGTGGGGGTGGGAGGGGGCTTCAGGTGAATGTTCTGCCCACTCCCCAGTGAAGACTCCTGGGGTGCAAATCCTTTCCCCCCCCTCACTTGTCTGCTTCTAGCGTGCAGCAGTTCATTAATGGCTGCAGCAGACCTGGCAAACAATGAAGGGCTGGTGCATCAGCTCTGGTTCAGCATTACAGCCGATCGATTGCTGTGCAATGCTGTACGCTATGCACGACAGGATGCATATCTTTGTCAAGTAGTGACCACAAGCGGGGCTCTTCTGTTGCTGTCGAAGTAGTCAATCAATTAAGATTGATAGGAAGAGATCACGTTTTTTCATGTCAGGCGTGAAATTAATATCCATTCGTGTTAAAAAATAAAAACTGGGAGCACAGTGACATATACACTTCAGCATGTGATCTAGCACCAGCAGTATGAAAGGTGGGCGGCAGTGCAGGGACATATTTTAGACAGGTTTCTTGTTCTCTTTGAGCACTAGCAGGCAGAAAATGTGTTTTGCAGTGGCAATGGTGGCCAGTATTGTTGAAACCAGCTTCATTACTTTCTTTGTAGATAAACGCCATGCAAAGGGGGCATACTTCATGATCCGTTGGGCAAAACCTGCTTGCAAGCAGGGCAATGCTGGCATAGGTTGTTGCAAGCGACTGATTGTTTTTCTTTGGGGCCTCCAGCATCAAGCATTGCAAAATGCCGCAGTGTACTGATGGTGACGCGACATCCAAGGTGTCATGTATTGCACTGCAGAACAGAGTGAACATTCTATGCAGGGTAACCCAATTTTTCTAAAATGTGTACTGCACAATGTTGTATTTCAACCCAATATTTAAAAAAAAATGTGTAAGAGGAGGAACCAACCGCAATCTTACTGACTTAGTTCAAGCTACTGAATTGGGCCAATTTTGAGAAAATGTTACACCCCTGCCCTTTACAGAGTCACAAGCTGGCACAGCTCCAGAGTGCAGCTGTATTGTCTGAGTGGGGCATGGACGTGCAAGAAGTTGGCAGGTTCCAGGGACGTCATTTCACCAAAATGCCAGGGGTAGCGGAAGTGACATCACATGACACTGGACCTCTAATGACATCACAGGACGTGATGTCATTTGACCCCCACTCCCAAATGACATCACAGGAGGTGATGGCACGTGACCCATCACCTATGGACAAAATAGGAAGTGGCATCACATAGCATTGCTCGTCAGTACAATAAGAAAAATATGGTTACGAGATCACTCATATGATACACATTTCATAAAAGAATGGATCAGCATATGCAGCGTTACTCGCAGTGTGTATAGGACCATACTAACAAATTACTGTGAATGGAAGCAGACGACCAACAAAACAACCTGGACTATTGTACATTGTTAACAGACAGCCTGCCAAGTGTCTGGCCACAGACTCCAAACAGCAACTGACCCGACAACTCGAACAAGAAAAAAAGGATGGTCTGGAGGGTTTCCCAGAGCTGTGCCAGTGGTAGAAAGTGATTTGAAACCTTCCAGCTATCGCCTTCCTGTTTTGCTTGTTTGGCAAGTAACCCACCTTTCTTTTTGTTGGATGGGAGGCAGAGGAGACGTGTTTAGGGATGTGTTGCAGGTCACAGTAATTGCAAGGTTTTATATTTTAAAATGTAAGCAGCAGTTCCACAGCATACCCCTTATAAAAGCCTGCTGGGCCTAAAGACCTAGGCTACTCCTCACTGATGAGGCCCAATGAGGCTTAAACGTGTCTGGGGTTGCTTGTGGTCTCGTGCAGAAGGAATGTGACCTAGCAGTTCAGACTGGGCTACCCCTTCTGGGGTGGGCTCAAGCATGATTTGCATAAGGTCCTTACCCTTCTGTAGTGGCTTGGCAGACAGAAAAATAATAAGGGTTGCCCAGAGCTGTGCCAGTGGTTATGAATGGTTTGAAGCCTTCCAGCCATCACCTTCCTGTTTTGCCTATTTGGCAAGTAACCCACCGTTTTTGTTGTACGGTGGTTAGAGCGGGATGTGTTGCAGTTCACAGTAATTGCAGGTTTCTTTTATTTTTAAAGTGTAAACAGCAGCAGCTCCGAGACATCACCCTGTAAGTGATCAATCCGGCACTTCACCTAAGTCAACGCCTAGCGTGTAATGCACAACTGAAATCCTTATTTATTTGTGTCTAAAGGTTCTTTTATTCTCCAGCATGGGGTCTGGCATGGATTCACATGCTCATGAATATTCCCCGTCAGGCTGGGAATCCTCGGTATAGAAAAAAATCAGTTTCTTTTCTGAACTGTCTTTCTCCTAATAACCAATCACTGGTCTCTGGTTCATACTGCCCCAGCTAATGACTGCCCTCTACCTAAGCCCCTCCTCTGGCAGCCATCTTCAGATTTTTACCGCACGTTCAAGTGTTGGGAGTCCTCATTCTGTAGCTCTCGAGCTTTTACTGGGTTTTGCAAATTTTCAAAGAGATTTCATCACATTTTTCGGTCAATCAAGGCTCAAGCTCCACCGTTTCTACTTCCGATCAACGGGGACCTGTTTCGGATTCTTCAACGCCCCTCAAGTGCAGAATTTGTCGAGTTTCACTTCTCTGAGGCTTCCGGAAGATCTTTGAGGCCTACCCCGCATGGACATGGCCCAGGAAAAAAGAAAACACGACGCCCGGACCCAAGCTCTTCAGGAGCTGCCCTGGATGTGGACTGCAGAATGCCTTCAAGGAAGATGACATTCTCGATGTCTCTACTGCCTTCATGAAGACAAAACGCACGTGGAGAAGGACTGTGCGTTTTGCAAGAATATGTCCGAGCGGACGATGAGGGATCGTCGTGCCCGCCTCACCAAATGGCTGGAGGGGAAGAGCCCAGCAGCGGGTGAGAAAAAGTCTGAGCGGTCTTCTAAGTCCTTTGAAGGCACCCCAGCGACGGGGGACCAACAAAAGGCTAAGCACCACGAGTCCGCGGGCACTGAGAGCGCTGAACAGTCGGGCTCCTCGGCTGCCAGGCAGGGCGCAATTTCACCGACACCATCAACCATAAGCCAACGCTCTGGATCGGGGAAGAGGAAAGCGGAGAACCCGGGTAAGCTTCAGGAGAAGTCCCAGTCGATCCCCGACGACAGCCAAGGGGGAACAAGGCGGTGACCCTTCCCTCAAGGTGAAGGCCTCAAGCGCCTCCAAGGTCGTGAAGGCCTTGATCCACCCGGCTATGGTCTCTATCGAGGGGAGTCGTGGCGGCCCTGGCAAAGCCTGTGGAGGCGACCTGGGGCCTAGAGTTTCCCTGCCACCGCGGAGGCAATCTTCTTTCCAGCCCATCGATAAAACCCCTGTGAAAACCCTGGTGGGAAAAGAGGGGGGCCCCCGGTGGGCATCATGGACACGGGTACAGCCTCTGAAGAAGAGCTGGCTGGAGCCGTAAAGATCCTGAGCAGGAAGTTCGAGACGGTCCGGTCCCACAGGAAGGATCCCGAAGAGGGGGACCAGGAAAGCGACAGCGGTGGCGACGAGGAACACGGGGAGGAGGAGGATTCCACTCCCCAACCGTCGCAGCCGGTCCCTGGGCCACAAGACAACTCGGGGGCGATCTTGATGGCGATCCAGGCCTTGTGTACGGAGATAAGGACAAGGTTGCCCTTACCACCAACGAACGACCCAGCGGAGCCTGGTCCGTCGGAAAGCCCTCCAAGCAAGCGGAGGAGAATTCATCCACCCCCTCCTTTCCAGCCTTCTCAGCCCGCACAGCCTTCTTCCCCGTCTCCTGAGCCGAGGGATGATACGGGAACAGAGACAGCCACGATGGGGATGGATGACGACGGTGGTGGCGACAACGGGATGGACCTTCCATCACCACCTGCTCGGGCCTCCCCGCCCGACGAAATTGGCTCCTTCCACGCCATGATCGCCAGGGCATCCAAGCTCTTCCAGCTCTGCCCCGTGAAAGAGAAGAAGGAAGGTTTCCTCCATCAACAACAGGAGGTCAAAAGGAAGACTGTCCTCTCGGTCCCGTTACTCGACAACATTTGGGACGAGGGGCTGTTGCTCCTGAAGAACCCATCCACAGGGAGCTATGGTTTAAGATCGCTCCTCTACTGGATTTCCTCCCGGACGACAAGAGGGCTGAGCCCCTAGAGATCCTACAGGAGGGAGAGGTGGCGCTGGACCACGCCATAACGGTGGCCACAGACATTGCAGACACGGCTTCTGCCAGATGGGCAACGGCGTTTGCCTTCACCGGCGCGGTTGGCTCAAGGCAACCGATTTCCGTCAAGACGTGCAGATCAGGGTCCTGGACATGGCCTTCGACGGGAACAACTTGTTTGGCAAGGCAGTGGACAAATCACTGCAAGCCATCAAGGCCGACACAGACGGCTCGTGCCTTAGGCGTTCTTCAGCAACGACGGCAGCTCTTTCGGGGCTCCGGAGGCAAGCAGGGTGCCTCCAAGGGATTTGGTGGCAGCTCCTCGACATACTGCCAGGCGGCTTGCTCCTCGTCGCAGGAGGCCTACAGGGGACGCAGCAAGCAAGGAGGATCTCGTCATCAAGGAGGCCAGGGCTGCAAGGCCGCCACCAAGCAGGATTGAACCAGCCTGAGCACCCTGGTGGGAGGCCGACTGGCGAACTTCCGTCAGTGTGTGGGAGCCCATCTCCGACCGTTGGGTGCTGGATGCTCTGGTCCGCGGGCACACACTGGAATTTCTAAGAAAGTGTCCCTGTATTCCACCAGTGGCCAGAAAGGAAAACCACGTCCCACAACTACTACTGGAGGTACGAGTGATGTTAACGAAGGGAGCCATCAAACTCGTCCCAAAGAGCCTCCGGAGTATACTTGCGGTACTTCCTCGTAAGGAAAAAGACCAGAGGTTGGCGACCCATCCTGGACCATCGTCGTCTAAACAAGTACATCAGGTCCCAGAAGTTCCGGATGGTTAACCTCCAGCACGTGCTGGGACAACTGGAGGAAGGTGACTTCCTATCGTCGCTGCACTTGGAGGACGCCTACTTTCACATCCCCTTCTTGAAAAAATATCGAAAGTTTCTGCGATTCGTAGTCCAAGGACGGCACTACCAGTTCAAGGCCCTTCCCTTTGGACTGAAGTCGGCACCCAGGGTGTTCACCAAGTGCCTGGCACCAGTGGCTGTGCCTACAGGGGATCCACGTCTACCCTTATCTGGACGACTGGCTCATCCGGGCGGAGTCAAGGGAACTCGCCGAACACACAAGGAAGACCGTCCAACTGCTCACGGATCTAGGATTTTTGATCAACTTCAGAAAATCCCACCTGGTACCGTCGCAAGTCGCCCTGTTCCTGGGAGCCAAGCTCGACACAGTGGCACGACTAGCATCTCCGTCGGAGGAGAGGACGAAGGCCATCCTAGGTGCAACGGCTGTCGACCATGGACGTGGCAAAGGTGAGGTCTGTCAAGTCCCTGCTCGGCATGATGTCCTCCTGCATTCACCTTGTGCGCCTTTGCAGACTACGGATGCGACCACTGCAGGAGTTCGACGCCCTTTGGATGCAAGCGTCAGGCAACTTCGAAGACAAGAGCTCACTCAACGAGACCTTCCGACGAGCGATCCGGTGGTGGGGCACCCGTGCGCATCTGACAGCAGGTATGGATTTCCAGACCCGCCCAGCCCATCAGGAGACGGTGACGACGGACGCCTCCCTGGAGGCATGGGGGGCTCACTCAGGAGATCTCCACGCAAGAGGCCTTTGGCTACCGGAGGAGGGGTCACTTCACATCAACGTCCTGGAGCTCCGAGCCATGTTCTGGGCCCTCAGGTCGTTTCTTCCGTCCCTCAAGGGCAAGGTGGTGAGGATCTCCACCAACACCACCACGACAATGTTTTACATCCAGAAGCAGGGAGGCACCAGATCCCCAGCCCTATCCAAGGAGGCCCAGGATCTGTGGCATTGGGCCGTAGCCCAAGGGATTTTTCTGGTACCCTTCCACCTGGTAGGAATAAAAAACACCATCGCCAACGCACTCAGCAGGGAGTTGCACTCGTGCCACGAGTGGGAACTGCGGCAGGATCAAGTGGACATCCTCTTCCGACGATGGGGCAATCCCCAGATCGACCTGTTCGCGATGGTGAACACCAAGTGCCGGAGGTTCGCCAGCAGGTTTCCCCAGCCGGTGAGCATGGGCGATGCCTTCTCATTCCCCTGGAACGGCCTGTTCCTGTATGCGTTCCCTCCGTTGCCATTGCTGCTGCGACTCAACCAACTCAAACAGTCCTGGTACAGGATGATCCTCGTCGCACCGGCGTGGCCGAGAGGCAGATCTGGTTCCCAGACCTTCTGGACATGTCAGCGTCCTCCCTAGTCAAACTGCCGACGGACGCGGATCTCCTCGTCAGAGAAGGATGCGTCATCCTCCACCATGATCCGACGTCGCTGAACTTGCAGGCCTGGCTCCTGCAGCGCTAGAGTTTGGAGGGTACGATATCACGGCAGACTGCAAGGAGGTGCTTGCAAAGGCCAGGGTGCCCTCGACTCAAGTGTTATGGACACAAATGGAGGTGGTTCTTTGTCTGGTGCCGTGCACAGAAGATTAACCCTATGCGGATTACGCCCCCTCGGGTGCTGCCGTACCTACTGTCGCTGGCCAAGGCGGGGCTGGCTCACGCCTCCATCAAGATCCATCTAGCGGCGATTTCCCGCTACTCCAGGACCCCGGGGCGATCATCTCTCTGCTCCCATCGCCTGGTGAAGGAGTTTATGAAGGGACTGTTCAGGTCATTCCCGCCGGTGAAGGCTCCGGCGTGGGAGCTCAACATGGTGCTGTCCAGGCTCACGGGGCTGCCATTCGAGCCGCTGCATTCGGCACCGTTGAAGTTCCTGTCGTGAAAGACAGCATTTCTTGTGGCCATCACCTCCGCACGACGAGTGGGAGAGATCCAGGCCCTCTCCTGTAAACCTGCATACTTGACTTTTTTACGATACGAGCGTGGTGCTGAGGACGCACCCCCCCTTCATGCCCAAGGTGCCGTCGGACTTCCATCTCAACGAGCCCTTGGTGTTACCCGTTTTCTTCCCGTCACCTTCGTCGCCAGCTGAGAGGACTTTGCACTCGCTGGATGTAGCTAGAGCACCGAAGTTCTACATGGACCGCACAAAGAGTTTTTTCGGATGACATCAGAGCTGTTTGTGAACTTTGGAACTGAACCAAGGGAAGCCCCTTTTCGAAGGCTTCCATTTCCAGATGGCTCTGCGGCTGCATCATGCACCGTCATCAGTTGGCAAACCGACCGTTGCCCGGTCGGCGGAGAGCCCATTCGACCAGAGCGATCGCTGCTACCACAGCGTTCCTATCTGGTATGCCCCTGCTGGACATCTGCAGGGCTGCTACGTGGAGGTCGACGGCCACCTTCACAAGATTCTACTGCGTCGACCAGGATTCCAGGGAGGAGTCCAGAGTCGGCCAGGCAGTGCTGCGCAACCTGTTCGCTTGAAGGTGGGCCTGGTGAGGAGGTAAGAGATGCTTAATGTTGAGTGATGAAATGCTTAATGTTGAGCCTTGCCACCTCCCGTGGTTGTGCATGTGTGTACTGCTATGTATTCTTGTATTCATGAGCATGTGAATCCATGCCAGACCCCATGCTGGAGAAGGAACAAGTTACTTACCTGTAACTGTTCTCCAGCATGGGTCTGGCATGGATTCACATGCGAACCCTCCCTCTTACCCCTCTGCAGCTCTTAACTTGGTCATACTGCAACTTTACGTGCTATCAAATCTGAAGATGGCTGCCAGAGGAGGGGCTTAGGTAGAGGGCAGCCATTGGCTGGGGGCAGTATGACCCAGAGACCAGTGATTGGTTATTAGGAGAAAGACAGTTCAGAAACTAAACTGAAACTGATTTTTTCTTTACCGAGGATTCCCAGCCTGACAACGGGGAATATTCATGAGCATGTGAATCCATGCCAGACCCATGCTGGAGAACAGTTACAGGTAAGTAACTTGTTCCTTCTGAACGATTTACCACTTATATCACGCCCCTCTCTTGGAACCTCCTTGGTCACACTGAACCAGGCTGGTTTGCAAAGTTAAAATATTTATGTATTCACAATATAAACACACTATGTTTAATGGGTATACAATAATCACCAATGGGGTGATGTCACACTAAGCAATCTCTTTAATCACAAGGAGTGATAATGAGCAAAACAATTCAGTACAGAAATAATACTTTTTTGTATGTTCAGATCAAATAGCAATATGGTTACTTTTTCCCCCTGCACTCCCCTCAGCCCCTCACCAAGCAATGTAAAGAGATAGGAGGAGAGAGCGCAGGTATTCAGGAATGCCGAATTCAAGCCAAATGTCAATCCCAATTTCCCCCTAGCAACACAAGAGAAAAAACAGAATTGATGGCAAACTGTCAAAAATGGTTTTAAAGTTATCTGGAAAATGGATTGGGTAAAACGCTAAATGGTTTAAATTGCTAAAATTGTTTAAATTCTAATGGGAGCCGCTTCATATGGTTGCAGACAAACACTAGTAATGACTTGAGTTTAAGAAGCAATATGAAAACAATTGAGGTCGGGTGCAATTGAAGGCTGTTTTACACGCAACAGAATTTTACCAAAAACAAAATTTGCGGCAAACTATTCCGTGCGCAGTAATCGCGATTGCGGGAAAACCATATGGATTTTGAATGTTTTTTTTGGTTCTATGAAAAGCTGTGGATGTTGGCTACAAGCAGACGTTTAAATGTTGTTTCTAGCCTAAAAAAGTTTTAGTGGAGGTTGTTTCTGAGATAAGCGCAAGAAAGGAAAACAAGTATGCGCTTTCAAAAGACAAACAGGAATCTGCCCTTCTTGGTTCTGGAGATAATTATTTAGCAGGCAAACAGTTACTGCACAGCCCGGCTGTTTCTTTGGTTCCCCTTAAGTTTTGTGGGATTCTTTCTGGAAATTCAAGGCCTAGATGAAAATGGTTCAACTAATAAAGTGGGCCTTTCTGCTTGCCATGTTTCTGGAGTCTGGAGCAAGGAAGATGGATGGTCCTCTCGCAGGGTGCTTTGCCAGGATCAGGATAGTGGGTGAATCTGTGTGTCCTTCTAAGTCCTCAGTTTTCTCTATTTATGCTCATCCTAAAGGGGCGTTTATGCTGGCTTATCCAAAACGCGCCCCCTAAACTGGCTATTGGCTAGAGTCTCCTCTATCCCTTGATTGGAGGAGAAAACAAGGCGTCACCATGATGATGTGGGTTTATGGGTCAGAGAATCCTCCCCTTGAACATAAAATCCACTTTTAGTACAATACATATTTACATGTGTGCCATCTTTATAACAATCATATATACCGTTTACATATTTTGTGTGGCAGATGCTCTTCCAATCCGCGTCGTGGATCTTGTGTCTCCTTTTGACAGAATTCTGCCCTTTTTGTCCAGAACACATGGTCCAATTTCGGAGCAAATTTCCACAAATGTGCACATTGTATATGGGCATAAGCGTGTCAAGTTTCATGCTTTTGACATAAATACATTTGCTGCAAAACCAGAATTTCCCCCGTTACTTCCCAGAACATAGCACAGAGTTCTGGCATCTCTTAAACCGTGCATCCAGAAATCACATTAACAATGCTGTTATTTCTATAATTTTTACAATTTTACACAGTCATTTATCAGTCTTTATTTAAATGTGCTTTTTGTCCTTGTGAATCCACAAATGGTTGTCTGTCCCCGCCTCCTCCTGGTCTAAATATTTCGGAGACAGGGCGATGCCGGAGTTTAAGACCCCTGCTAGCCCCAGCAGCCGAGGTAGACCCAATGCCTTTTTTTATATCATGTCTGAAGCTGATACACGAGCAGTTTCGGAATTATAATAAGGACTAGTCTTCCTTAACGGTGGCGCCGGCCCTCACCAAGGCATCCCTTTAACTAGGAGACAGGGCAATTAATCCCCCTGGGGGGGGGAAGATAGATGATCCCTGGATGTTTTAGAAGGAAGCAATGGCAGGGGTCAGCCCCACACCTTTTCTTCCTTAATTGTGCTGCTGGCCCTCACCAGCCATACCTTTAACTAGGAGATGCAGTGATCACACCAGGTGCAAGGGTGATCATCACTGCAAAGGATGCCTGGCAGGGGCCGGCAGCACTTGCATAATCCGCTGCCCATTAGGCAGGGCTTTAAGAGGGGTAAGACATCGAGGGGGGCTCTTGGGCGCGTGGCCTGAAAAAGCACACAAACCATAGAACGGTACGCACATATATAAATGCATGTAAGCATTTATATATGTGTATGCGTACCTTACTATGGTTTGTGTACTATGCAAGCCTTCTTTTACAAACATATATCTGTAACATATTTCTAGGTTTATAAAATATATGTCTTGAAAAGTACAAACCATAGTAAGGTACGCACACAGATGTATAACATTTATATATTTGTCCGAGAACCTTATGGTTTCCTACAAGTCATCTTTTTTTTAAACATTTCTGCATTTATAAAAGATGGCTTGAATTGAAGCCATCTTTTATAAACACAGAAATCAGCATAGCGTCCCCAGGTTCGCAGAGGGTCAAAGACGCCTCAGCGACCGGGGGAAACAAAGGGGCTAACTTCCTCTGGCGACACCCCTACGCGCGGGGGGAGGGGTCACCAGAGGAATTTACAGTTACCGACAAAAGTGCCAGCCAGTCACAGCATCACTGCCGCTGGCTGGCATTTCTGTCAGTTTGCCTGACTTAATGCGGGCGCATCTCCTGTCGCGGCTGCAGTAGTATAACGTGTCCTGCCAACGTTGCGGTGGAACCGGGTGCCGGCAGGGCCCATCTCATTCCCACTTTCGGTAGACTGCCGGGCCGCCCCACTTAACGCACTGCCGTTGGGCCGCCCCCAGTCTCCACACCCCGATTTCAGGTGCCAGTTAAAGCAGGGCTTTACCTTGCCATGGCGGCGCAGTAGAGGGTAGCAGTCCCACTGCCGGCTCAAGGTGTGCACAAGGGCGCAGGAAATTGCCCCCAGCTCTGTGTCATGTGAACAGCGCCGATTAAAGAAAAATCACGTAGCGATTCTTTAATAGACGCTATTGACATGACACTAAACTGGCTGCAAGCAAGGTGCACAAACACACTTTACAAAAACAGCAGAGGGCTCAGTGCTGGTGATACGTGTTCTTGTATCATCCGAACAGCCCCCTGCTGTTCTGCACTTGTAGTCGGCGGGAGGCGCACAAATCTCGTACAGGGCGCGGGCAGACCTGGGGCAGGCAGTGTATAGAAATGCGAGAGCAACGGCAAATCAGTAAATGGGACCCAACCTAAAAGCTACTGAAGGCAAGAGGCAGTGCACCTTACGATGCGTCTACCCTTCCACCTGGAGATCTGCTTCAAACATACCCCTCACGTAATAATACCGGTTTTTAAAGCCATCATGGCTTTAACCACCAGTTGTGCACTCCAATTCGGCTCCGTTGCTAGTGTGAATGATACATTGCTCATCACCTTTTTTTCTTGGTGCTAGACTTAAAACTGCCGATGGTCGGCTTCAGAAAATATAGCGGTTGTGGGGGTCGTTGTTACCGGAAAGGCTACCGTTATAATGCAGAATAAGTGAATTTTGAGTCGCCCCTCCACCAGCATGGTCTGGCGAAGGTTAGACAGAAAGACTTCTGTCCGTGGTGCTGAACTCCGGCGCCGTCCTTACTGGAGGCCGCTGTCCAGGGTACCCAGCATTCCAGTAACACAAGAGCCGCACTAGGCAGAGACAATCGTGTTCCGCGGAGCTAGCTCCCTCCTCCACCGATGGCCACACATTACAATGGGATTATCAATGCGTGCCGTTGTGTAGCTTTCGGGGCGAGGTTTAGGACATACGACTGCGACGAGACGGGATTTTAAGGCTGAGCGTATTTTGGAAACGCCGGAACCAGTCATCCAACTCGAGGGGAGGTAAGGCGCTTATCATGGGACCGACCAGACCAGCGAAAGGTTCCACAAATCGACAACACAGTAACGGCGGCTGGAGTCACTGGCAAATCAGTGCCATGGTTGTCATTCAGTACAATTAAGGTTTGCAATAAAAACAAACATGAAAAAACGAGCACGATTTAAACAGAGGTTTTATTTTTGCTTTTGCGATCCCCAACAAAACACGCTCATACATCTCAAAACAGAAAAAGATAATTAGCATAATTCCGCGTAAAAAAATAAATACAGATACGTCAAACTGCACATTAGAATGACAATTCAAGCAGGTTACTTCCGACTCAAAATACAGGCAGCTATACAAAGACAATATAAAATAAACGCAAAGGGGCAGACATACAGAATGAAACCATAAACCTGTAATAAACATGGATACAAGCAAAGGTTGGGGAAAAACATTCATTAAATTAGCGGACCAAAGACGTCGGTAGCGAGGCTCACATATGATTATGTGTGCCATTTAGTAAAACACCTAAGAGCATCCATCATTGTGACAGCCTTTTCCTGTTCAATACAAGTGCCAATCACGTGGTTACATAGCATTCACGCAGCGTGGATTGGCCCGTTCCTATCTTATCAGATTCTTATTCCAAGCATGTGTCTGCCATTCAGAAAGGGCTAAGTGCTGGAGGCCAACACACACACACCCACACACTTCTACAGGAACGTAGGACGCTGGCCCAAACAACAGTTACAAGCTGTGCTTTAAGTGGGGCGAGAAATCGAGGGGTTGGCGGGGCCTGCAACGACGGGGTGTGGCCTGAAGTGACCCAGCGCAGAAGTGTTCACGTGACTTTTAAAATTGTGTTGCGCTAGGTATTCACCCAAGCCCTCCCCATCAGAAGCCAGTGTCTAATTCCATTGTGCTGTTTTCATTGGTGCTGAATTCATTTTGTTGCATTCAATAGACAGTGTCCAGCAGTCAATTGAATGAAACCAACGGAAACGAGCATGTTGGGGGCTTTGTGTCAAGCAGTCTATGAATTAAACAAATTAAATCCACCACCTAAGTAAAGCACAGTGCAACATAACACTGGCTAGTCACCGGCGGTGCACGGGTTTGAATCCCACGCATGGAAAGGTAAAAATAAAAGTGGTTGTCATGGCTGACTGGGATAATGTAGCCCTGGCAGAGCCCTGGCTCGATCAACGTTTTACGAGACTGCCAGGGATAAGCCCTGGCTCATTTAAAGCCCCATGTACAAGAGGGAAAAAAAGGAAAACTAACATTTCATGATCTCCAAGAGTAAAACAGGCAGATTATGACTAAAGTGATGTGTTCCAGCAGGGTCTGGGCTGCAGTCAACAAGAGTTTTCTACAAGATCACACATGAATGGGCCTTTGGAAAAGTTTAGTAACTGTATGGGAAAGGTTTGCATAACGGGTCTAACCTATCCTGATAGCGCACCTTCCAAAATGATGCCATTCTTTCAGATTTCAACTTTTACACTAAAAAGCGGGCAGTGGGAAACCTTTCATCATTACAAACTGTCTGGACTACTCTTACGCATCACCACTTAAATCTTTTTTCTTCATTCTCACATGATACTCCCCAATTTATTGTTAAACTTGGTATTGAGCAGTAGAAAAGGAAACGGAATTGAGCTCCGCCAATGTCCAGAGCTGTCAGTGCAAGTGGTCCTTTTGCACCCTGTAACCACTGTTCCATTCAAGTTATTCTAGGCAGCTAGCAGTATAGCGCCACACAAATAAGGAACACGGCTACACTTGTTTCTACACTCTGAAGAAGGTCGACGCTGCACATAATTACTTTTCAGGTTTTCGTAAAGGACACAAGAGGCCCTTAGTTGTGCTCTCACAAACGTTCTTTGGCAGTCACTTCACTCACACAGGATTACTGTACAAACATACTTGGTCTATTACTCTCCCTCTCAAACTCCACAACCCACTGTTCGTCTCCTCCTATGTTCGTTGATTCTACAACTCTACTAGAAGGCTCTCGCCCCAGCCATCTCTTCAGTGGAACACTTCAAAAACAAGGAGCAAACCGCACGTTACCGGTGGAAGAAGCCCAACCCTCCAATCCAAGCTAACCCACCAATCCAAACTAACCCTCACCAACTGACCTCTCCTACATTTTTTTTTTTTACGAGTATATAATCACCAAAGTGATTTTTACAAGAAGATGAACATAAAGTTTCACAGCGTATTTATCCCAACACGAGAATAAATCTACAGCAACACGAAAGTAAGGTAGAAGACACTCCCCACTGCCGTCATCTATCTATTTATCTATGTCCAGTCCCCCAAGCTCGGAGGTACATGTGCAAAGATCTGGTCCAAGATTTTAGTAGCTGCGATAGACCAAGATGTTCTCAAGCCTCCTATTAAGCACTCCCACCAGAGGTCTTCTTCCCTTAGATAGGCATTTTTTAGGTGATGAAGTATGTATGGTGATCTAAATTTCTCTGTGCCTGAGCACAGTAATAACAGATGCCGTAATGTTTCGCTTTGTTCAGAGTTATTACAAAAACGGCAAGTATTCGTTGTTGCAAGGCC
Source organism: Ambystoma mexicanum (assembly GCF_040938575.1). NCBI lineage: Eukaryota > Metazoa > Chordata > Amphibia > Caudata > Ambystomatidae > Ambystoma > Ambystoma mexicanum. The sequence continues at coordinate 95,501,993 of NC_090936.1, read as the reverse complement.
CCTTGTATACAGAATCTCGTTTGTGGGTAACAAGTTTAGCCTTGCACGTAGTAGAGTGCTCCGAGTTTTCCTGTTTGGATGCCTTATCAAGAAAGGTTGAATTTCATTCAGTTTTCTGATTGTTGGAGGTAGATGTCTAGCTAGTTTGTACTCAGATGCCTTATCCAGTGTAATTATCCAGTCCATTTCTTCCATTCGTGTTTTAGTTTTTGTCGGGTTACCCAAAAGTTCTTCCATGGAGCTTCCGCAGATTTCAAGTTGCTTTAGGCACATTAGCTCCCATTTTGATAGTAACATGGATTTACTTGCATTCATCTCTGCCTGTACCATCAGAAAAATTGCCGAGGAGGAAGGATCTTTTATCTTTCGATATAACATAACTGCCGCTCTTTTCACTATTGACTCTAAAGAAGAGAGGGAAAGTTCACGTCTTATCAAGGCGATCGGAGTGGAAGATGGTAGATTCAAGACTGAACGCCAGAACAGACTCTCCAATCTAGCCCATAAGCTGTGGGGTAAAGATGGCATAGCCTCCGCTCCGTAGGTAATAGTTGGAATGACTTTGCCCCTATAGAATTTGATTAGGGGCAACAATGAGAAGCGACCATATTTGTTGTCCAATATTTTTGCTTGTGAGGCGAGAGTTTTCATTTTTTCTGAAAGATGGTGTTGCATCGCTGAATCTTTGGCCGTGGAGTCAATAAGGACTCCAAGATATTTAAATTCAGTCACTTGTTCGATTTTGTTTGTGGCCAGGTACCACAAATTCTTGTCTTTTTTAGGTTTTTTCCAAACACCATTATCTTTGTTTTTTGTTTATTTACCTCTAGGTCGTTGGCGGCTGTGTATGTAGTCAGTGCAGACAACTGCCGTTGTAAGCCAATTGGGGTCTGGTCCAATTGGATAAGATCGTCTGCATACAGAAGTCTCGGGATCTTTTCTTTACCCAATTCTGGGGGGAATGCTCGTGTGCTAGTTGAAATGTCTTTATAGTCCCCAAAGTAAGACAGGAAGAGGGCTGGAGCTAGTGGACAGCCTCGTTTGACCCCTCTGTCAGTTGTTATGGATGACGAGAGTAGGCCACTGGTGTTCAATCGTACCTGCATTGATGTAGAAGCGTGCAAAGCTTTGATAGGATTCAGAATCTCCTGGGGACAATCCCAACTGATGAGTTTTTCCCAGAGCTTTCTTCGGTTGACTAAGTCAAAGGCCTGAGTCAGGTCTATAAATGCCAGGAATAGGTTCCGATTTGTTTCCCGAGCTTTTGCTTTTAAAAGGCTGAGGATAAAGATGTTTATACTAGTTCCTACTCCCTTTTTAAACCCTGATTGGAGAGGGTCATTACAGGGTGCTCTTTTTGCCCATTGATTTAAGTGATCCAGCAGAAGGGAACCATAAACTTTCCCTATAACATCTAGGAGGGCCACCGGACGAAAGTTTCTAGGGTCGTCCTTCCTTCTTTGAATATAGGGATAATAACTGCTGAGGTCCAAGTAGGCGGGATAGAGCGGGAGATAGTACATTTGTAGAAAATTAGACTCAGCAGGTTTGCCCATTCTTCTGGTGCAGATTTCAAGTTCTCATTAGATAGACCATCAGGCCCTGGAGCCCTTGATTTTTTTAGTTTGAGTATTTTATTCAAAATATCCGTTCTGTCGGAGAGGTCGACCCACCGTGCTGTCGTCTGAGGAGATAGAGGGCCTTCAGTGGGATCTGGAGATTTGAAAAGTGATGAATAAAACCCAGTCCATGCTAGTTCCGAAATGCTGTTTAGCATCATTGTAGATGCCTCTTTAGCTCGTGGGTTAACCAGGCTCCAAAAGTCTCTAGAGTTGGACTTTCTAATTTGTTCAAGCATATTTTCAGAGTCCTGTTGATGTAATTTTAAAAGGTAGAACCGTAGCCAGTTTTTGTAGGCTCTTGTTATCTCCTTTATATGCGCCCTGTTGGCGGGCGTGTTTCTTGCAGCCATCCTTTTCGCTCTGCGGAGGATGTTTCTCTGTGCCACCAAAAGGGCGTCAAAATTATGTGCGTGATGGCTCTGGGATGTATTTGGCCCATTCAATCTTTTTGTCGTGGCTCTTTAAGGTTCCAAGAGTGGTCTGTAATCAATCTTTGTGGCCTCCTTACTGCTTCCATACGAACGAGCGATTGCTTGAATGTTGGCCCGTGTGATCCTTACCCGATTGCCTTTTCTTTCCGGTTCAATTCTTCCAGGATAATGGTCTGTATCTAGTTTTGTAGAGGCCGATTTAATAGCCAGCAAATTATGATCGCTTTGGCTGGTCTGGCAAATTTTGAAGTCTGTCAGCCGGGCTAAGAGGAGATCAGAGACAAATATGTAGTCTATTGTTGAGTTGGACAAGCCTCTTTTCCATGTTGGTAAAGAATTACAATCGGGAAGAGTGGCTGCAGAGTTAAAAAGATGTCTGGCCGACATTAGCTTCTGCCAGGCTAAGCCTTGTTTGCAAGGATTACTCTGTGCGTGACCTGTGGTACTATTGCAAGCCGTTGGACAATTAATGTTTAAGTCTCCACATACTATAACATCACATGCTCCGAACTCTAAGTAGACTGAGTCCAAAGTAGAGGTCACTGTATCAAACAGTAAGGTCTGTTGCATCCCTTTGTGGTTCCAGTAGATAGACATCACCAACAGGGGAGTGCATGTCGGATGTTCTTCCCCAGCCTCCTTTCGTCGCCAAGAAATGAGTACCGCGATGACATAAGGGGTCTTCAAGATTATTTTAGTTATTTCTAGTCCCATGCCCATCCGGACTGCAACGATTAGACCTGATGAGGGTCTTCCTTTATATCCCGTTAATGCTTCTGAGAAAGCGATCTCGAAGCCATCCAATGTTGGTTTAGATTGTAACCAAACTTCTTGGAGACATAAGATGTCATAGTCCCCTAAATTGATCAGGAGTTGTTAAGTGTAAAAACCCTCTTGTATTCCAGGTCGCCAGGGACAGTCGGTGGTGCTCTTGGTCAGTTTTAGTGGATTCTGATGGCTATTTATGAAGGCGTGTAGATAAAGCTTTTGGGAGCCAGGCCCATGTAGAAGATTCAAGAGACGGTCTAGCTTGAGTCACCTTTTGGTTCTCCTCTAATGTTATGATCGCCTTTATGTTAGGAGAATTACTAGGGGGAATGGCTTTCCCCTGAGGCGTGGAGTGGACCGTGTTGGACTTTAAGATTGTTGCTGGTTTCTTTGCGGGATTTGCCTTTGAGCTAATGTTCTGGCGTTCTTCATTCGATCTGTCCTCCGTTGTACAATCCTTTGTCTTGTCATGGTCTGTTATAGGTTGTCTAATTAGTGTTAGCTCAAAACCTTGTTTGAATAGTGCCTCCGTTGCTGCTGACAACGAGGTAGTCACGTCGGCTGATGATATATATAGGAGACACTGTGCCATATGACCCTCGTGGAAAGGTTCCACCGTTTTGAGATCTTCTGATTTTAAGTTTCTTAGAGAAGAGATACTATGTAGCAGTCTCAACACTGTACGTCTATTTAAGACCAGATATTTTTGGTTGCCAGACCGTTGACGAATTTTGGCCGTTGGGTCCATCTTATGGTTTTTAGAGTCTTGATGTGACTTCTTCGTATGGTGAGGTCTATAGTCCCCACTCTCATGGTGTTTATATTCCTGAAATTCCTTTCTCTTGTGGGAGTACATCGAATCCTTAGAGTGATCTGATATGTCAGATTTAGTTTGCGTGTGAACTCTTGATCTGTATGTCACTTGAGGCCGGTGTAAAGGTGAGACCAGATCTCGATTTTGTTCAGAACGCTTTTCAATAGGATTTCTAGTTTGGTCCCCATGAATGCTTCGTAGAGATTTAAAACGCTCATCTAATGAAGTGAAATCTGAGAGGTCTCTAGTAACTGTCTGATGACTAGATGACCTCTTAGTTAGATGGAGATTCGCCCCTTTCTGTTGACTATCGGGGCAGTCATCCCAGTGTTGACTTATATCCATCAAATCCTTTTGCATAAGAAAATCTTCTGTTGTTTTAGGTGACTGAGGTAAGACTTCCGATTGTTTCTCTGTATCTATCGCATTTATTGACACTGATTTCTTCCCTCCCAAGTTTTGAATCTTCTTTGGTAAGGGATCCTTTTGTAGGAGGTCAGATTGCTGAGTCTTGTTTGGTATGGGATCCTTTTGTAGTAGGTCAGATTGCTGAATCACTGAGGCTACTTTAAACATAGGGGCCGTTTTAAGGCATATGTGCGAGTTAAGAGTCTGTTGCTCAGGTCTCTTATCCAAGTTCCCCTCGAGTGGCGGCCCTGGATTCAGTTGTTTGTTGCTTAGGCCTTGGGTGGTTTTCGTTTCTAGTTGTTCTTTCTGTGGGAGAATATCGTCTAAACACATCACGTCATTATCGCCCAACTTGTTAGTTATCGAATTTGCTCTGAGTGGCAATGTGTTGAGGCAAACTGGCAAGGAGGTTGAACCCGATTTTGGCCTTGTCCCACAATCCTTGTTGGAGGCGTCCCGGCACAGTGTGTCTGGTGTTGTTGTTTGAGTGCTTACGTCCATCCCTGGCCTGTCTTTGTTGATTTTTCTTAAGCCTGTAAGGACTTCCATGGGCTCGACTTGGTGAACATGCGAAGTACCAATTGGGTCATTTTTTCTTTTCTCTAAAGCGTTGATATAGCCTTCTAAGTAAATAAGCTTAGAGTTCATCATCGCAAAGATAGATGTTTGATCTTTCAGGGAGTCATTTATTGCCTCATAAAGCTTGCAAAAAGGTGCTAATGCAATTGTTACAGCAGACATAATGTACATGAAGTCCGCTTTTTTTGACGGAATCTCCTTCGGAATAGTATAGGAAGACTCACTTGGTCTTCTGTTAGATGCAGAACTCACAGATGTTGACAGAGACCATAACCGCGATGCTTCCTTTGATTTCTGTTGGGAAGTCGGCGGCCTCGAAATGGGGCCCTCCCGGAGATCCAACAAGGCCTCTTTACTTCCGTTTTCCTTGTGTGTTTCACTCTCCAAGGCAGCCACCAAGGGGGTGGGCTTAGACCCAAAATTACCTTTCTCAAAGATATGAGAAGTTCGACTAGCAGTGTCGTTTTGCCCCACGCTATTTATTTCCGGTGACACTGGTGAAGCATTTGTGGAACAGACTGACTGGGGTAGAGAGTTCTTACTTCCCAGTATTGATTCAGTTAATGGCACAGCCTCCAAATCAGTTGGGGCTTCACTATGAAACTCCTGAACTTCACTACAAGGCTCATTGTACACTGGCAAGGATGTTGAAATTGCCATTTTCTCTGGCCGAGATTCTTGTGATTCCAAGATGATTGGTAAGCCCGGTGGTCCAGGAAAAGAAGTGTCTTTTGGATGTTCCCTTTGGTGAACTGGTGGAACAAAGGTCTCAGCGCTAGGGGGATTCTTCTGGGAGCTAGATGATACGATGAGTAGAGGTTCTAAAAGAGCTTCTAATAGATCTGCGTCCGAAATTTCCCCAAGCCCTGGATGATGCAGTTTCTTTTTGGCTTGTCTGTGAAAGAGCGTTTTTAGTGAGTTTTCCAGGCGATGACTCGCCGATGACGTTACTGAGGTAGAGGATCTCAGAGGCTTTTTTGCTGCTGATCACTTAGGATTTGTAGGGAGATCAAAGTTTTTTTTTGAAAGTAGTCTAAATGGGATTCCATGTGGGTGACGAATTGGAGCCCCCTGTTTGTTGCCCCCTCTCAAATCTGTAGGTTTAACAGCCTCAAGTTCAATAGGCTCAAGAATTAAGGGGGCCAAAGGAGAAGATGTTGGTACGGGCGAGATTGAAGTCATCTCGTCCGGATGTTCAACGGTCTTGGCCCCCCCCACTGGAGACTTCGGGTCAAGTTTTGCATAAATAGTATTTTCGACACATTCTGCTGGTGACAAGGAAAGTTTGTTGTGGACTTGAGCCTATATTAGGTTTTGCAATGGAGACTTTGTAATGATGTCTGTAACCACCTGGTGGCGCTGTGGGGCAGCTGAGCCATGGGAAGCCGAGTACAAAGGCCTCTCCACCCCAGAGACGAGGGGTTTCCTCGTCGGGACTCTGTAGCACTTCCGAGTCCCCTGCGGGTGCAGCGGACCGCGGCAGCCCGGCCACGGCTCCCCCCGACCCGGGTGGCCCCCCCTCCTCCGAGGGACGGCTCCTCCGCGTCGTCCACCGGGCCGGGGTGCCGTGCCCCAGTCAGCCCAGCTCCGCTGCATCGTCCTCCGCGTGCGGCCCCAGCCTCCAACAGCTGATGGAGCGAGGCTTCACCGCAGCTCCGCTGTCCCGCGGAGCCGCAGTTAGCCCGATTGGGGGCTCCTCACAGGCGCCACCCGACCCCAGCTCCTCCTGGGTCCCGACCCCCTACGAGGGGAGGACCCTCCATGCTGCCCGCCGTCGCAGCCAGGGGCCGAAGCGCCACTGATCCCCTGAGGCTGGAGCCCATCACTGGTTCTGGATCGAATGTGCCGTGTTGCTCCAATCGTTTCGACTTGCTGGCGGCGTCCCCAATCATGGAGAAACCAGCGGAATGCTCAATCCATTCCTCAGGTAAAAGTTGTTGTTTGTGCTTCTGAGTAGGGTGGTTGGGTTTAGAGGCGTGCTGTTGAACAGTTAGTTTAGGCAGCTTTCTTGATGGAATGTTTTGTAGTTTGCCTCCCGGCCTTTTCAGAGAGTCTGCACAGGATAAGATGGTAGATTGTAGCGTGGATTGAGTATTGTTAGAGGATGGGGAAGATGAGGGGGCCAGCAAAAGAGTAGAGGCGCTGTTGGCACTCCGCAGCCTTCGTGGTTCGTTTTCATCTTCAAAGATGTTGTGTCTCAGGTCCAGGGCTTCTCCCCCATCCGCCCTAGACGCCATTAGACTGCCACAGACTGCCCACTCTCACACCACTCCGCTCCGCTGCTGCCTTCTGGTTTTGAAGGGAAATGGCGTCCTGTAGCCACTGTAGAGAGACTGTAGAGAGACTGAAACTGAGGGACTGCCACAGACTGCCCACTCGCACACCGCTCCGCTTCGCTGCTGCCTTCTGGTTTTGAAGGGAAATGGCGTCCTAAGACAACTAAGCACTTCATAAATAAGTTTGAGTTCAATGTAAACGTTTTTATGTCTCCAGTCCTTGTATCCAATTTATGTTCCTGCTCTAACCCAACAAATAAGTGGTGTTTAAACCATTTTTACTCCCTAAAAATAGGCAAATCCTCCAAAAAAAAAAAATAATAAATAACACTTATTTTTATTGGCAAAAATGCCTTTAAAAAAGAAGAACAGATATTACACTACAATTTGTTCTCACTTCTCTCCCTTTCAATGTCCGGGTAACTCATCTGTTAAAATAAAACCTTAACTTCATATGCTCTCTGGCCGCATTCGAGCCTTCGCCAGCTGGGAGCCTCTTTAATGCGTTCTCACAGTTTTTCCCTTGTTTTAGGTGTTATGTCAGTAGTTTTTTCAACAGGCTCAGGAAGCAAATTAACACGTAGTTCAGTTGTTTCTCCCGGCTGTCGAACAGGGCTTGCCACCAGTTGTCCGCGCTTGGCGTTTGAAATTTCGTTAGATGAGGCCCCAATGTCAGTGTTCTCTCCTGATGTAGTCTCTTGCAATGGAGTGTCAGATGTTTTAAGGTTTCTTCCATCGGATTGCAAAATCTACAGGCTACATTGAGTTCTTCTGTTTTGCGTAGCTCTCTAGACCACTCTCTTGTTTTAAATGCGTTTAGTCTAAGTGTAAAAACAGGGCTCTGCTGCCATTATCTGGGAACAATTCGATATAAGACTGTAGAGTGTTTAGGTTTCTAGCTTCACACGGGACATCCTTCATTAAATTGTTAGCTGATCTTAAGTTCCCAGTCACGATTCAGTCCAGTCGCCAGACCTTAGTTTTTGCGGCATCCGGGTTGTCGTGTAGGATTTTTAGGTCGATGTCGTGGAAAGCCAATATTTCCTCTCAGCGTTTATACCACAACGACAGCAGACAGTTGGGATTTCCTTTGTAGTATTTCAAATTGCAAGGCCACTTTCTTCATGGTCACCTTTCTGAAGAGGCTCAACAGGTTCCAGCTAACTCGTGCGTTGATTGATGTTAAGTTTAGCTCGCATCTGATACATGCAGTTGATGTACCCTTTGGTAGTTGCAAAACTCTTACCCAGATGTTTTCTAGGGCGGACCAGACATCCGCAGAGCATTTTCTGCGCCAAAGATCAGGGCCGGCACTACCTTTTGGCAGTAAAAGTTCCTTACCGGTTTTATTGAGAATTTTCCGTATTTCTTGTGTAATACGCTAGCTTGGCATGCAAATTGCCGGCATTTGGTTTTGGCTACCTGTTCCCATTGACTGTCGTTCATGCTTGAATTGATTTGCATGCCTAAGTATCTTGTGTTTGTTGTGTTACTTAGCCACTCTTTTCCCAAGTGCCATTTAGGTTTTTTGTGCTTTGATGTTTCCAAGTTTTGCAGCGTTAGCACCTCACACCTTTTTGTTGATTTGTAAGCCGTTAGCTCTCACATATATTTCCACTGCATCAATCTTTCGCTGTAGGCCTATAGGTGTTACATCTAACAATATTAGGTCATCGGCATATAACATCCAACTTAGTGGGGCTCTGTGTATTTTTGGAGAAAGGGAGCGTACGCTGTCAATTGCTCCTCCGATGTCCGATAAAAATAAGTTGAATATTATGGCAGCCAGTGGGCAGCCCTGTTTAACCCCGCAGAAGGTGTTTATTGCTTTGGACAGGGTGCCTTTTTGATCCAGGCGAATTTTAATGCTTGTACCAGTGTGGAGCTCTTTGATGGCCGCTATCAGATCTTCCGGACATTCCCAAGTCTTAATTTTCTCCCATAGTAGCTCTCTATCTATGCTGTTGAAGGTGTGTGAGAAATATCAGTGCAAGGTACACCTTGGTTCTTGTTCTTATGGCTTCCATTTTGAGATTAAGAGGAGATTCAAGGCGCAGCCTACACCCTTGACAAAACCAGTCTGTCGTGGGTCCAGATGTTTTGAGTCGGCTGCCCATTTCACAAGTTGTTGTTGTAGCAGAGTCGCGTACACTTTGCCTACCACGTCTAGCAGCACAATGGGTCGATAGTTTGTCGGGTCAGAACAGTTCCCTTTCTTGAAGATTGGAATGATTATTGCCGATTTCCATGAATCTGGGCTTTTACAATTGGCTACTATTCTTTTGAACATCGTGTGGCATAGCTCTGCCCACAGCTCTGGATTTTTTGATTGTGTGGTTTGTTAGACCATCCGGGCCTGGTGCTCTGGAGGAGCTAACTCTTTATTATCTCCTCGATGTCGTTAATTTATCTTCCATTTTTCTAGGTTAGGTGTTAGTCTCTACTGCGGTTGTTCTTTTACTGTATAGCTTCGAGAAGTGTTGTATCCACTCAGCTTCAGTAATTACATTTGTCAGTAATGGCAATTGCGGGGCTCCTTCGTTGTTGATCATCTTCCAAAAATCAGAGGAATTTTTGTTTTGCAATTTTTCCATTATTAGTTCTGAATCGTTCTGCATCATATCTGCTTTGTGTGTTCGTAACCAGTTTTTGTACTTTTGTTTACAAACTCTTTTTGCAGTTAGATAACTATTGGAGTCAGTTTTCGGTAGATGTCTTATTTGCGCTCTTAATTCTCTTTCTTTTTCTCACCTCTAGGTCAAATTTATGTTTTGCAACAAAGCCAAGAGCTTTGAATCCTTGATGTTTTTCTTTGAAGTCGTCTAAGAGTGGGATGTATTCATTCTCCTTTTGCTCATCCACATATGTGGTTAGTATGTTTTTAACCTCTGTCTTCTTTCATTTCAATCTGACCCTGTTCGATTCAATCATTAACGGGAAGTTCCATGTTGAGGTTTTAGCTCCATAGGCTGTGATACATGACAGAATGACTAAGTCATGATCACTGTTGGTCATAGGGTGCACCACGAGTGATATCGAGTGTTGATGTATTTTCTCACTAACGTAAAAGTAGTCAAGCGTCGATCGTTGGCTGCCTCTAGACCAAGTTGGTTTAGCTGGAATATCACCTGCTAAGTTTCCGTTCATTAGCATGAGGTTTCTTAGCTCCATCTCTGTCGCCCATTGACTGGCGAGTTGTGTTTTGTTATAGTTATTTGGATTCGAGTCAATGTTTGATGTTAGACAGTTCATATTCAAGTCTCCACAAATCACAGTATCAGCGCCAGGGTCTGCTTCGAACCAGTCATCTATGACAGTTGTAACTTGGTCTATATATCCACTGCCGATTATTATCTTGTGGTTCCAGTAAAGATTCAGGATGTGGATTTTCTTGTTTCCTACGTTACTTTGTGCGATTGTCGTTGCCTGTATGTAGGGAGTCACGTTTTCGGTATTGAGGATTTGGTATCCAGAGCTTTTTTTGACCAGGGTAATAAGGCCTGCCCTGGGCCTACCCATCAGTTGTTTGATAGCTGGATTGAATGCCATCTCATATTCTCCAGAGATGGGACAGTTGTCCAGCCAAGTCTCTTGAAGGCACACGACATCCAACCCTGGAAAGCAGCTCTCTTGGTATAAATGCACAAATCCACTGGTGTTCCAAGAGCCAAACTTGACAGTCGGGGGCGAGTTTTCTAGTTGACATTAGCTTTGAGTTGATTTGTTCAGTGCTTTTGCAAGCCACCCCCAGTTGTCCGGTGATTCGTTTTCGTTATTTTCCAGTTCCACTATGCGGTTTTTCTTGTTGATGGCTTGATTGCCAACGACTGTGATTTGGATTTATTCCGCCAAGTCGTTTTGAGCGTATTCCACTTTTATTAGGCCGCAATCGCTGTCGTTGCTCTGGTTTCTATTATGTCAGCCAACCTCTTGCATTTTCTCAGAGCTCTTCACTTCATTGCTTTTCTTCCAAAAGGGTGAGACTAACTGGTTCTGTAGTTTTGTTGGTTTTTGTAAATATCTTCATTGGTTAATTCCAGAATGTCGAATCCAAGCGACATCAGCTCAGACGTTGCATCTAAGATACTGTTGGTTATCATTTTTGATTTCAGATGTAGTATTACGAGATCATTTTGGCCTTCCTGTGGAAATTCCACTGTTTGGATGTCATACGATTGTATCGTTCTCAGACACGGGACACAGTGGAGTAATCGTAGAACATTATTGTGGTTCATGATCACGTCATCCTGACTTTCTATTCTTTCCATCTTTATTTTATAGATGGATATGGAAGTTGTATTGCCTGACTGCTCATTTTGGGGAGGGGCACTTCCTTTGAGTTCGCAAGACGCTCGTTTTATAGCAGGAGCTTTGATCGCCGACAGTCCTTTTCCATTGCACTTGTGGTGCAAATTTTCGAACATCAGAGTAAAACTCACGATTTTCGTTCCTGCGTTCTGGCTGGGCAAAGCTTTTGGGTACTTTTGTCATTTGACACTCTCTAGCCTTGTTTTTCTTGAGCATCTTTTCCCGTCTTTCTGACAGAGTGAGGAAGATAGAACTAGCCTCCACAGGTAGGGCTTTTTCGGTATTTGCGGTCTTGAGGATCATTGTACAAATTCTTTGTGGCGTTGTAACATGTGAAGACAACAATGTGGATGTTGGGTTTGGTTCTATACTCATTTCTTCTGTCTCTTGTGGTGGCTCATTCTGACTTGAAGGTGACCCAGTTCAAGTCTTAGGTTCCATTGGCTCCAATTCATCAGTGTCCTCATAGGTTGACATATTCATCAGCTCGTTCATTTGTTCGGCTTCGTTGTCAGATTCCTCACTTTTTTGATCTGAGAGCTCACCTGTCACCTCCTTTTCTAAGCTCTTTTTATTCAGGGTTGGATCCACAGGTTTTATGTTCTGGTTTACAGTTACATTTACTGTTTTTATGTTACGTAAGAACTTTCCTGAGTTGTGGCCACGTCGAGAGTTCTTAATACATTGATTTTTGTTTTTTTTAGTTTGCGGTTGCTTACTAGTTTGATTTATGTGTGTCCCAGTAATCTGATTAGTGTTTCCCTTAAAGATCGCAAAGATGCCATTGTTCCTTTCAGCCTCAAGATTCCCGGAGGCACAATCTTGCTGTCTGCTACATTTCTCGATGTCAGTTGAGGTAGTTGGTATTTGTGGATTGAGGGAGGCTGGATTCAGTGTCGATCTCGTTTTATCTAAGATTGTTTGAAAGCAAGGCTTGCTAAGTTGTTCCTTTAAGTGTAAGCTAGGTGTAAACTTGTCGCAATATCAAGTACTTCAGGATTCCTCATCTCCTCCAATCTTATGTCTTCATGTGAACTTTTCTGCTGTGTGGCATCATCTGTGGTTAGATCTATCGGGGTGGCAGAGGGCTAGACACCTCTTGGCTTCCGGTTGTGATGCTTTCAGGTTGTTGCAATGGAGAATCGCATTTATTCAAATCGGGCTCCAGGTTGGTGCTCGCCTGAGCACATATTTTGTTATTCATGCAATCTCCTCTTGGGAATCCGGACGGATACTAATGCTTTTATCGTTGGCAAACTCTGTTGGGCTTTTCGTTGTTTTTAAGAGGTGGAGTGCTTCTTTAGTGATTTCTGCGAGCAACTTTTTTTCCGATCCGTTAGTTTTCCTTTGATCCAAAAGAGTATTCAGGTAAGCCTCAATTCTTTTATTGGAGTCTCGTTGAACTTGGTTCGTTAATGTGATTTCCATGTCCAGACCTACCAGTTTTGAGTTGATCATTGCAACTAGTGTGGACAGATCTCTGAGGTTCACATGTACTTGCTCATATAGTTTTAGAAACAGAGCTATAGATATTGCAAGAGAAGACATCACTAGTGGTTGAATCTCTCATTATACATCCGACTAGTTCAGAAGAAAGCTCCTCATGCTTATTTTGTGGGGTTAGGTGCGTTCGGGATTTGGGGCACCTTGGTTTGTTGTACTGTTGCTCTGAGTAAGAAGAGTCTGACGATGATGAAGAGAGGGGCAATTGTCTCGTCTCAAGGGCGCCTCAGTGCCTGGATGGGGATGTTGTTGGTCTCATTAAAGTCTGTAGAGGGATTTTCGTGCCTTTTCTCTGAACATGGCAGGGTAGGAGATAGGCTGTGGTCGATGCGCCTACGTTTCCCATAGGCGTTTTTCCATTGTGATAGAGGCGGAGCTTCCAAGGCCTCCTTCATTACATCTACAATGTCTTCAATGGCCTTGGTGATACTGGGCTCGTGGATTGGAATGTCCGGTCTATTTATTACTGTGGTGCCTCGTGCTTTGTTTATTAGTGAGATGTCGTTTAGTATCTTGTTAACGACCTCCAGTGAATTTCTCCTGTTGGATCCCATAGCAGTAGATTCATTGTTGCAAAGAGTCTCGATTGTGTCGTGACATGCTTGAAGGAAAACTTCATCGTCTTTAGGAGAGCATCCCATTCATCCCCGAGTCCCATTTTTTGCTTTAGATGCACTTCTCCGTTTGCCGGTAAGCTCTACGAGGAGATTGGGGAGGAGCTTTCCTTCGTCGCTTCCGTCTCAATGACCTGTGGTATGATGCCACTTTCATCGGGGATCAAGGCCTGGCCCACGTCGACTTCTAGAGGTAGTTTGCGAGGAGAACCATTAGTGCCTGACTCGGCGTCGCAGGTATCATTACTCAGGAGTGCACTTAAAGGGTCACTTTCTGGGGCTCCTTCTGTGTTAAGGAGAGCGAGACAAAGCCGCTGGGCAGCTCGCTATCCGGTTTACCCCCGCGTTCTGCAGACTTGTAGTGCGCAGCCGATTAGTGATCATATCATCAGGAGTTTTCAATTGTCCTCTTATTTGCGTCTGGCCTAGATCTTGTCTGTTTTCAGGATCAGATGTTGATGATGAACAGTTTATCTCCTCCATGCAGTCACAGTCTGACTTGCAGTCGGGTTTGCAATCGGGCTTGCTCGGCTGCCGCCGTGTGGGTTTGCGTGAGGTAGCCAGCGAGTTCCATCGTCGCAACTGTAATCTTGTTTGTGGATGTAGCAAGCTTTGCGCGTGTAGGCGGCCAGCAGACGCAATTTTGTTCCGTGCTATTAGGTCCGCGTTAAGTTTTCCAATAGGGCATTGTGTTTCGGTCATTCTCTTATTGGGGTGAGTGCTCGAGTCTGTACAGGTGTGTGTTCAGCTCAGCTCAGTTTTAGAATGATCTCCGTACTCGGGGGGGGGGGGGGGGGGGGATTAGGGATCAAAGGGATCAGGCCCCCCGCAATCTTCCGAGAACACCCCACCCAAATAAGACTATTTGAATCTGGCGTTATGCGCTTTTTGCTCAGCTTTCAGAAAAAGATAGTATCAGATGTTCACTTAATGTGCAGGGTTAGCTCACCTTGTTTATCCGAAGCACTGAGTACAACCGGACTCCAGTCTCAGCTCTGGGTAAGAACACTCAGATGTTGTTTATCCGTCAGTCAGTTACCTTTATACAGCACTCCTTCAGCACCAAACAGCCGCACAACAGCCAGCACCCTTTACCCCATCGGGCTTCTCGCCGCAAGGGTGGATTGGGCTGTGCTTTGTGGCAAGGAAAGGTCACGTGACTGTTCACATGACAGCCACGGTGCTCCACCTCCTCCTGGAAGCAAGCGTGTGTCTTAGCGCGAGTTCTTGGAAACTCCCAGCGCAAGACAGCCGGCAACAGTAGCAGGCAGCAGCAGGCAAGAAAAGCGTTTGTTTTTTCCAGATTGCAAAACACATATATAGGAAACAGATACATAGGAGCCAGTTCCCCTTTCACCCACAAAACTCCATGGATTTAGCAGCACACGTAGTCGAGTGCCACAGGAAGAAACGATTATTAATGCTGTGCTCTATGAAGAGGGAGAATAAAGAGGTGCAGAGAAATATTATAAACACATTCCCATTGGACAGTTAGCATATTTGTACTCACTTATAAATAATGGGACTTACTTTTTTACTCCCTAAAAAATAATTTTCCTCCCAACTTTAAAACAAATAGTTGGGAAACAGCATCTTATCTGTAGCACTGCTCTTTCCCCTTCACCACCACTATGTCATTTATTACAATGATCTTTCACCTTACCCTGAACTGCTTCTGCTCTCTAAATTTTTTCGGTTTGAAAGGACAACCGGTTCTTAAATAAATAGAACTGTTGGTGTAACATGCAATGCCATTGTATACGATTACTGGATTAGACGCCAGGGTACTTTGTTTTTCAAAATAATAACATTACTCACTCTCTAAGAAGTGCTTAAGGCTTACAAAGCTCTCACTCTGGGCCTCATCCCGAGTTGGACAGTATCTCGGTGATATTACCACCAGCCAAATAGCGCTACCGTCAACTGGTCCGGCTGTATTATCGCCAGATAACAATTTCGGCAGTAGCGGCAACTCCCCATTGGGTGGACCCAATGGGGCATTTTCTGCACAATTACCATGCACCAATACCGCCAGAGGTAATTGTGCCAAAAATAGTAATTTTTCTGCCTTTTTACCACCAGCTCAGGGTAATGCTTCCAGACTCGTGATAGGGCCAACCCTTAAATGCAGCAGTAATACCGTTACCGCTGCATTTAAGGGCTACCGCCCAGCTCGTGATACGACCACCTGAAAGCCAAATATCAGGCAAGTAGAAACAGGAGCTCCTCCAAAAATGGAGCCCTTTTTCCTTCCCCATTGCAGTCACAAACAGTGAGGTTGATCCTGGTGCAGGGCAGCTGTGAGGGAAACAAGAAGGAATGAGCACCACCTAGCCGGAAAAAGCAAGTAGATAAAAAAAATAAAATAAAAAACAAAACTCAAGCGAGCCTGGATGTAGGCAGAAACCATGAAATGCTAGCTAAAGCCAGCAGGTAACTTCCAACATTCTATTGCCTGTAATCAAAGTCATCCGAGTGGCTAATACACACCGCCGGGTTGCTAACATTAAGTTCAGTTATATTATGGCTCTATGGCGTAGCTTCAGCAGTTTTATAGTAAATAATGAGGTCACCTTAGATGAAGGACCGCAACAACTAGGGAACCATCTTGAAATGATGGAAAGTGCTCCAGATAAGATTGAGGTGGGAGTATTTTACTCACTATTTTTTCATTTTGAGATTAAATGTGATTTCAAGAGAGTAAAAATGACTTTTCTCCTTTGCAAGAGAGTAAAATGTATGCGTCATCCAGCCGACACATGCAAAAACTGTATGGAAATCATTACTATGCAGCAGCTTTCTGCACTGTGACAGAATACACCTTTATTTCTCCAAGGTCTGGCCATTTGAACTCTCCTATATAGGTTTAAATGTTGAAAACACAAAAATATAGCCAATTACATAGTAAAGCAAACAGGAATTGTATTGTGCGTTTTTAGTTTAGGTAGCAAAATTGTCTTTTAATGTTTAACGGAAATCCTTGTTTCCCGGAGCTATCACTACCCAACGGTGTGCCAATGTTATGATGCAACAGTGCAGAGGCAAGGACTTCATGCTAAATTCTATACCTAGTCACATGGTCAAATTGTTATTTATATAGCGCTTTTGGTAAAGCACTTTACATAGAACATATTCATCACAATTACCACCAAACCGAAGTTGGTACTCCTTCATCGACCTCGAAAGGATGAACGATTGAGTTGGACTTAGCAGGATTGTAACCTACAACCCACAGATCACGCAGATTGCAGCAATGAGCGCTCAACCAGATGAGCCATCTTATTGGCTAACATCCTTCAGAGGTCGGTAAATGGAGTATTGACTGAGGTATAATAATCACAGTGCCTAGATGTTGGGACAAACCACGTTAAAAAAAGCTCAAGTAGTAAGATGGCAGGATGTTTAAGTGCGCGCACCAAATGGGATTCGGAATTCTGCTAAAATAATTGCTGTAATGTGATTATTGTTCAGTAACAGTGGAGTGTAGCATCATGGGTGTAGTGTGGTTAATTGGCAATTTTTGATTAGGCTGGTTTATGTTACAGTTGTGTGCACTCCAGTGGGAACGGTGACTGACTAATCATTCCGGTCACCAGTGGTCCAGGGATGAATATCAGTTTCTAAACCCTCAATCAGCCCCATACCTCAAGTACACCAGAAGGGATTGGAACAGATTGAAACACAAGCAAAATATAAACCGTGTCCAATTTTGGTAACGCGGCCAAAATTACCCAAGATAAAGTGTCTGTCCAGACAAGGTAGTATAAAATCACAACAGAGTTCTAACACTAGGAAATACAACTACCAGGTCTAGGAATGCAGAGGGCAGACAGTTTCAAAGAAGGAAAAGGGATGCATT
This sequence comes from Ambystoma mexicanum, assembly GCF_040938575.1. Taxonomy (NCBI): domain Eukaryota; kingdom Metazoa; phylum Chordata; class Amphibia; order Caudata; family Ambystomatidae; genus Ambystoma; species Ambystoma mexicanum. The sequence continues at coordinate 95,484,811 of NC_090936.1, read as the reverse complement.
CTGGATACTAACAGCAGGGTGGTCGGTATAGTAAATAATTGCAACAGTTAAAGGGTACTTGGTTTCAGCACTAAGGGAGCAATGGGTTGTAAAAATGTCTAGGGGCCTTTGGAGAAGGACAAGGTGGACAGAACCATGATGTACCTTGTGCTTGTAGGTGTTCTTGGTGCTCGACAGGATTGTGTTGGTTTCAGGGCACTGCAACTTCTGTGACAAGGTTAAAGATGGAAGACAGTTTCGGGTATCGGGCAGCAATCAGTTCAGCAACTGAGGCTGGACAGCTACACAGCGGCTCAGGAATTGTCTCAGTGCTGGTCAGCAGTTCTGAAGTACTTGTCGAGGCGTGTCAGACTGCCTTAGCAACTACAGCGTGTAAACAATCAGCGGTGCAGTCGGTTGCAGCTCGACTGGCTTGAAAATGTCTTTAAGGCGACATCAGTAGATGCCCGTCTCCTAGCTACTTCACTGGGCTCGTCATTTTTTAAGGCGGACAGCCCAAAGCTGTGGAGAGTGTTGCAGGCAGCTGCCTTGTCCTTGGTTTGGTTCTCTGGCGCTTCCCACCCAAGAAGCTTGATGCAGAGCATAACTTGGCATGTGTGCTGGCTGGGTACCGGTTCTGGAGCTGCTCGAGGGTCCTCTGGATTCCGTATCTCCCTGTTCCCTGGGAGAGGTTATGGGGAGGGCTCTTGCTTCCTTCTTTGGAGCTCCTGGCCTTCCTTCTCTGGTGGAAGATGTAAGGTAGACCGTGCCTTTAGCCAGGGTTCAATGCAGAGTTGTTCTTGTTCTTCCGTGCAAAGTCTTCAGATCTGCCAAAAGAGGATCTCAGCCCTCTTTTAAAGCCAAATAGACCACAATGATTGGTGTAGGCCAAGCCTAATTTAATGAACCAATCCTGGGACCCCACCAATATTCTCCAGTATGCGTGCGGTCATAACCAGAGTGCTTTGAAACAGAAACGGTAAAGGGGTGAAAACACGTAATACCAAGTCCCACCCATCTTCCTGTCTGTTGTGGATCAAAGAGTCTGTCTGGTTAATGGAGCTCTCTGTGGTTCCAAGCATCAGGTCTCCCTTGAAGCTGCAGCAAGACCAGAATTTCTTACTCAGTGAAGGCACATACTCTTACCTTCTGAATGGTGTCTCCCCTGCTGGGATGACTACCTTAAACCTGCAGTCCGAGACATGACATTTCACTGTCAATCTATACGGAGGGTGCAAGCTGGCATCAGGTTGACAGTTGCATATGGTGTTTCCCAGTCTCCTTTGTTAGCTTCTGTAGCAAGGCCCCATGCAGTCCTGTTTGTAGTATGCAAAGCTGCCACCAGCTATGGGGCCCAACAAAAAGGACTGGGTGGATCAATGGAGCCATTGTTAATTAATTAGGCTGGCCATGTCAGGGGGAAGGTTTGTCCCTCCCCCCTCTGGAGATGCATCATGTACTCCTCCTGTCATATACAAACTAAATGAGAGGGCGTGGGGGGGTGGGTGGGACTGCACCTATAGGCTGTGTCCACCCAGAATACAGAGGTCTATGCGCATGTTGTGCAGTGAGCATAAGAAAATGTGTGGATTAGCCCCACACATTTTCCAGACGTTGATCTACCCTCGTTCAATTTAAGGTAAAGTTAAAGGCGAGCGCACACCCACCATGCAGATGGTCGAATTCCTCAGTGACAAGTAGAAGACTAAAAGGGTAATGTTAAGATTGCCCTGCTTCACTGTCGCCCTGCTTCACTGTCTCCTCCCTCTTCAGCTTACAAGATATACACACCATTTTAGCCCTGGATTGGAGCAACTGGAATCTCTAGGAGAGAAGCCCTTTATTGGCCCCAATAAGGAATAGAATCCAAAATTCAAGATTAACGTTTTCTAATTAAATCTCTCCCTCTAGCCTGCCTCTCTGGCCATCTTCCTGCTTCCACCTGTGAGACTAAAAACCTCTGGGTCATCTTCGACTCCACTTTCCTTCTCTCCTCACATCTATGACATCTCTAAGAAGTCACACTAACAGCTGCACCTCCTCAGAGGTTTTCTTCCCTTCCTCTCCTTCCCCACAGAAGCTCACTGTCTCCAGCCTAGAGAGAACCAGAGCTCTGGACTACTGCAACAGCACCTTTCTAAATCTGCCTGCCTCGACTCTCCGCAACTCATCCAAAACAGGACTGTGAGACTGGTCTTTGGCCTCAAGCCCAGGGATCGTATCTCTCCAGGCCTAAAATCTCTGCACTGGCTCCCGGTGGCGGCGAGGATTAAGTTCAAAACCCTGTGCATTGTCAACAAGGCCTTCTGGGATCTGGGGCCTCAATACCTTCAACTCTCTCTTCCTAAATATCTTCCTTCTCAAGCTCTTCGCTCATCCGCCTCCAACTCCCGCAGGGTTAGTCGCTTGTCCAAGCAGCAAGTTGGTGGTTGATCTCCTTCAGCTGGGGACTCCCTCTGGAACAGCCTACCCGCCTCTCTGAAACTTGGAGAACCATCTCAAGGCCTTCCTCTTTGCTTCTGCTTGCTCTCCTCCTCTCCCCTGCTGATCTCCTCGCCGATTCTGAAACTGCACTGGTTACCTGGCTACCCTCGGATTTCGGGCCCAGGTCCCCTCCCCGCCAGTTGCACACCTATACTGCCCCCCCCCCGCAACCCTTGCACTCGGGGACCGTTTCTGTATCCCTACAGCCCCTACTAGCACGGACACCTGATGTCTGCACTATTTACCGTCTAATTTATTTTACTGTTTCACCTATGTTCTGCACCCTCTTCTTTCCCCCAGCACTTTCCCCCTTTCCCCCGCACAATCTGATTGCCACCTGACCTAGTAGGATCATTCTGTCTTCCGTTTCCTCTCCCCTGCCTCGTCACGCCTTGTAACACTTGTGTATAGGCGCGTTATAAATGCCATATCAATTATGTGACAGAGGAAAGGCAATTGTGTAAAGGTCTATGGATAACATCCAGCTGTCAAAGGTCCCCATCACACTCCAGTCCACCCCAGTCAGAATGCCTCTTTCCTATGGTCAGTAGCAAATATGTAGCATAGGCTACATCACTGCAACAGCCCTATATTAAGTGTAATATCTAGGTTTTTTACGGTTTCTTTATTTACCTGCCATTCTCAACAACCTGCCACTCATTCCCATATACCCTCAATCTACTGTAAAGTCACCAGATCTCAGGACTGCAGCCTGTGTACTCGTTCCTATATATAGAGATCTCATTTCTGAGCAAAACGACGCTCCAACCTTATATAAATACAAATACCTTTCAGAACAGCTCGTTAACTGCACCGTGGTTGCCAGAACGCTTATATGGCAAGCGAAATAAATGTTCCCAAATTAAACCATAGTGAAAGTTGAAAAAAAGTAAATCCACATCGTCAATTACTGTAAACAGTATACTTGTCATGGAATAAGATGAATGAAAAAAGTACTGCCAAGCATCCCGATACGAGCTACGAAATAACAATGAGGTTTCCATGTCATGGACCAAATTAAGAGAACTGCAGTAGGGAAATGCTTTTTTCGGGGCAAACTAAGTAAACCGATAAAAAAAAAAAAAACATGCTCCATATCTGAGAAGTCATCATAGGCAGTAGGCTTTCCATGTGCATATCATTTGGTGGCCTGCACAAGGGCAATCTTGCACCCAATGCTGTTTAGTAAAACAAGTATGAGGACCTATGACTGCATGACTAACACGATGCATACATCCCATCATTAATGACTGTGTGGCTGCCCCATGTCCATTTTGGTCTTATAGTACTACAGAAAGGCACAGGGCCTCGTTAAAGGTTTAATTACCTCCCGTTTTTTTTCAGTTCTTCGGATTACAAGTTTCAAACCTAATAGGAGGGAATACCTGCAGCATACGAATGTAGGCACTACCTAAAAGGAGAGGAATTGCCTCCAGAGGAAATTCCACAATTTTCCAATGAAGACCTATGGCGCTTCAAAATGACCTTTGGTGATAACCAATTCCATTTGGAGGAAGATTTGCTAATAACTCCAAACACACAATGGAGCCCACAGCATAGTTGGGATGTCACCTTTTCACGAAACTCATTTGTTGGACTATCCAACTCATCTGCCACATCCCCAATCCACCCTACCAAACATTTACCACAGGCAGACTTGCACTTCACATTCAAAGAAACGCAAGTTATGGTGGACAAGTTTTTCAACAGTGTTTCTTCTGGATCCTTATTAATCTCCTCCTTCGAGCTCCTGGTAGCTAAAATTACGGTTTACCTTAGATGTTTCTATAGATATCTTTGTTGGTTTGTGTGCCACTGCGTACATTTCAACATTAGTCGCCTCTTGCCCATTAAGAGCGCCACTACAAGATTCAAATTAATAAGCTCACCCGGAGCCAACATTGAGGATTTTTGAAACGAAGCTTCCATCACATGGTCCAGACAAGCCAGAGTGATATGCAGAAATGCTAAACAGATTTCCATTCTCTACCCTGGTAAAGAATCAGTTACAGTGTTTTGTAGAAATGTTGTCGATATATAGCAGATTTACTGGCAACCATTTTTGCAACTCCTGCAAAAAAGGAGGACATTTGGCGAAAGATTAAGCAACTTCTGTAGTGTTTGTGGGCAGAAGCAGCTTTTATTAGATGGCAAAAGGTGCGTGTGCCCCAGACCCACATCATAGCTGCCTAAGGAAAATAAGTCATTGCCCATTTAAAAAAATAAAAAACACCACATCAGGATATGTTTTAATGCTCTAGTGAGGCTAAAAACCTGCTGCATAGCTGTTCAAAATTCATTCCATGCGGATCAATGATTCCTGTAATGCCCATGGTGTTCACTGTAGTACATACAGTTTTGTCATTTTACTACAGACTGCTGTAGTCTTCACGTTTTGTGTACATCATATTGTTCAGAAATGTATATTGATAAATGGAAGGGCCACTATGGTTCAGAAGTTAGCTCAGTGTGTTGAGTACTCGTTGGAGATCTTTGTTCCAAAACACTGTACAAGTGAACATGGCATCAACAAGGTGCATTTCTAGAGCTCTGCTACTCAAGAGGGTTGTAAAAATTGGTCAGCAACCCCCCCCAATAAAAAGCATAAATCGTTAGCCAAGAGAAGTGATTATGTAGTTAGCCTAATTAAATACTGGAACCAAAGTGCAGAGGCACATATTCCAGCTAAGTGATCCTGTACAAACAATAGTTGAGCCCCATGTGTGGGCAGAGGCAGTGTACACATTCAAAAAAAGGAACCTAAAAACCCACGACTATGACAGTCCTTAATTCTGTCAATTAAATTACCCTGGTTTAGACAGAGTGAAATCGCTATGTCCAAACCAGGGAATTTTTTTTTTTCTCACACCCTTGTTATATCTAGCCCACAGGTACAATTGTTTTCCCGTCGGGCTCCCGTTCTTTAATTAATTGGTATTTTGCTAAATATCCTATTTCATTTTCCTGATGAAATCACAATGTACACATAATGAATGTTATGTTTCATGTTTCCGTTTCAGATTTTATGTCTTTTAAACTTGTGTAAAAAGCATTCTGAAATTCTAAAATGTGTTATTTGTATAATAAATCTATTTCATGTACTCCTAGGACTTTTCTTTGGTTTTGTTGTTCCTGTGACTTTCTTTGAAAGCACACACCTTATAATAATATGGAGATTTAACCTAAATAATTGACAGAATTAAGGACTGTCATAGGCGTGGGTACCTTTTTAGGTTCCTTGTTTTGAATGGATAAAGTGATCCTGGACAAATCTTATTTTCAGTTTATCAGAGGGCATCATGGAACTTCCAGAAAGACAAACATTCACAAATATGTGCTCCTTGTACCAAGAACTCGGCAGAGTGCAGAATTGCACAATGGGCATAAATCCCATCTTCTTCCCTGAAAGTATGTTACAGTGGTCAACACAATTAACTATTCCCAATTTGCCTGTACATAAATATTTCAAAATGGTCAGCCCCCATGGGTGATTTAGTTCTCATCGTCTCAGGAGGATAGCTCAGGGGCAACGTGCTCGCCTTGGAAAAAAGATGACGCAGAGCAACACAGGTTCGATCACCAGGTATGCGCTTAGAAGCCTCTGGGTATTAAGCACGTTATAAATAACCAATTACAATTTTTAAAAAAACTCACTGGCTAAAGTGTTGCTACATATAAATTAACAACAACTCATATTTCAAACAGGGTCATTGGTTTCTTTGCTCACCAACAGCCAAACAACTTTAAAAGCATGGCTTTCTACTTCCAGTCTCAATCCTGATACTTGCGCCTTCCCGGTAGCTGCTAATCTGTTTCCGGCAGCTATGCTAAGCTACGTGCACCTATCTCGTTGCTTCCGATCCATCTCCAGTGTCCATGCTTGGGCACTTTGAGGCTGCTAATCAGAGTTCGGTGTCAATGCTGGGGTATGTTTTCCTTTCTCACAAACCTACTGATCTGTGTCGTGGATTTAAACTATGCCCTGGTCTCCTTCCTTGTGGCTGCCATTGTGTCCTGCAACTATGGTAGAACACAAGTACCCTGTTCGTGAACAGCTAATGGTGCCCTTCAAATGCCACTTATTTATTATCTCAATAACGATTAAGGAGGACACGTGGACTTTAAGGGAGCACCCCTTCTTACTCAAAGACCACAGATTCTATATCCCTTCATTTCTTTAGCTTGAGTGTGTACCCCGCAGGAGTCTGTACCCTGGGCTCAAAATTCTATAAGGCGGCCCTGCTCGGACGTTACTGCATGGAACAAACTAATTGTTCTGAACGTTACTGGGCAAAAAAACAGGAGCTCTTTACCCTTAGTATGTACAGTTATGCTGCAGACTGAAAAATATGACTGCTCAAATTATTTATTAAACGTGTGCAATATGGCTCTTCAGTAGTAGTGACAAAGGTGGAAAGGAATTAGCTCCATGGTTGGTCTTTGTGCCAAGGGAACACAAAGGGCCAGAGCTAGAATCAACATGGTCCCATTGAAAACAATCAGGCCGGTTTCAACGAGCGCAGGCGTCAGCATGCCTGGACGCGCGAACATCCTTCCAAACACGTTACCATGTTCATTTTTGCTCTTATGCAATGTGCACACTGGTTTCTAGTAAACCTTTTGGCATGTAAAATCACTGAAACACCATTTAACAACAATTATTAATGCTACAAACATAAAAACAGTTCCCTACGATAGAATTAGCTTACTTTCAGACAGCATGATTAAGTATATATAGTAACCAGCCCTACAGATAAGGGCTGTATAACGTTTACTAACTAAAGCTAGGCAAACACTAAAAATGGGGAGTAAAAAAAAAAAAAAAAAAAAAAATACCACCATCAAACAATAGTAAACATACACGTAGAAATCATGCATCACTGAGTTCACCAACATAGCTTCATTGATATGTTTGGACCTGTAGTGCACATAGTACCACAGGAAGAAACTATTACTGTCTGAAGTAAACATGCATCTTTTTTCATGACTATGAGAAACTGAGTATAATGGAATAAGCATTACACAAATATTTCTGTTTTCCAGTAAAAGCATAGGAATTGGACTTCATTTTACACTGTAAAAAGTCTTTTTACTTCCAAAAATAGGGAGTAAAATGTTCACACTTCATAATCTTATCTGGAGCACTGATAGTCAGCCAAAGTAGCTATCCAGATCCACAATTGCACTGTTGCCAAATTCAAAATTTCCCGAGTTGTAGCCTTTCCCAGAATCAAATTACAAGTTCACTCCTGGGCATGTTAGCAGACATCGTTGTCGCCGATATCTCTGTGTGCGAATTATCAAACATTTAACAACAAAGATGGTGAAAATACCCAAGCCACTGGGCGACGGGTATATTAGTGGCTTAAACCGCTGTAAAGAAAAGCGTGCCCGGCGTTCCTTTGCAGCATGCCAAGCCTCTTACTACATCTCGAACCCTCCGGGCTACCTCGCCCACCCGCCCTCAGCACAACCAAGAGTCTTACCCTCGGCACAATCCCAGTCTGCCACGAATGGCCTCAGCTTGCAGCAGTCTGCCAGCTCCCCAGCCCATCACATGCCCAGTGGCATGTGCCCCCAGCTTGCAGCGGGTGCCCCACTCAGCAACCCCCCCCCCGCCCCACTAGGGGAAAGGCAACAATGTACCAGCCGCCCCGCATTGCACAGAAGGCGGAGCCCTGGCAGCCCGAACGAAAAGCGGGGTGTACGGGAGCCGTGTGGGCTGCGCCAGTGTGGGCATGGGTACCCGAGCATGACGGGCAGCGTCCGGGGAGGGCTGCAATGCCACATTGGGGAGCTAGCGGGCACGTGCAGGTATGCCATGCACTAGAACGCGTTCTACGGATAAGGGCGAGGGCAGACAGACTGCGCGGGTTTAACAAGGTCCCAGCCCGCGTACGGCTATGCAGGGCGTACTGCTGATGTGCGCGCACGTGTGGCCATTAGGACGGGCGGCGGGGGCGTGACCCCGGCATGCACGAGAGTGGCGGGCCCGGCCCGCCCGCACTCACCGGAGGTGAGCTGCATCCAGGCGCAGATCTTGTACACGGTGGCCGTGTTGCAGAAGAAGAAGAGGATGAAGGAGACGATGCACGCGATGATGAGCATCATGGAGAGGCCGATGAAGAAGGAGGCCGCCTTGAAGGCGCTCGACGCGATGCTGCCGAAGTCGGTGAAGCTGCCCGTGCAGCTCAGCTCCTCGGCCAGGCCGCTGCGGATGCAGTAGTGGAAGAGGCCGAAGTAGCCGGCCTGCGGCGTGTCCACGCCGTCGCCGATCCAGTAGGGCTCGATGAAGCACACCACGTTCACGATGGCGAACAGGATGGTGAAGATGGCCCAGAGCACGCCGATGGCGCGCGAGTTCCGCACGTAGTTGGTGTGGTAGATTTTGGCCGCCTCCTGGGCGGGGGACAGGGCCGGCGGGCCCCCCGGCATGCCGGCAGCCAGCGCGGGGCTCTGGGGCCTGAGCGGGAAGGGGGACCGGGCGGGGTGCTGCGCACTATCCCTCGGCCTCCACCACCACCTGCTCCGCGGCTGCCTCCATCCGCTCCGCCCCCCTCACTCCCCCTCGGTGCGCGGGTCACCCCCGGTGCGCGCGGGGACTGGACGTCGGCACGCGCGCAGCCCACAGTGGCGGCCTGCTGTGCAGAAGATCCCGCAGCTCTCAATCTCGGCACCTGCGCCGGCACTACTCGACTCAACAGCCGCACGCCGCGGGCACGCTGCGGCGTGCGCACGTCATCTGAGAGCACGCGCGGGCCCGCGGGGCGGGGAGAAGGCGGGAAGGGGGGCAGCTTCCGCACTCGGAAACGTCGAAACACCACGGAGTTGTGGTAGCGAAGAGACCGCACGAGGAAAGCCTGTAACGGCAAAGCATGAGTGCCGGGGCTGACCGTGGGGCCAGTGCGACCACCTACTGACGCGAGACTTATGACTTCAAAGTATGGCACTACCACGCGAGGTAATGCCAGTCTCACAAGAAGACCCTGAAAGAGTGATCGCGCCAGTTTATTCATTTGGAAAGTTTATCCTGCCTGGCCGTGACTCTCAGGAGGTAGGATAGGGGGGGGGCACTTCGCTCCCGAGCTATCTTGGAACCATCGTAAATTCCTTGATGCAGATGCGCGTGCAGATATCTTTTTTGTGCCTTGAATGTTATATACAGCCACTGTGCCTTTATCTTTCTATTGGAGCGGTGTCACATAGTACACAGGAGATGTACAACCCTGTCGCTCACTTCTTGTCATGACATGTGTCCTTTTCTAAAGACACTACATCTCATCCAATATATTTTAAATACGAATTCTAAGTACTCTGTTTCCTCAATCCATCGCCAAGCATCGACTAGCTCTATTTGACCTACTTTTTGGCAGTTGGTAGTGCTGGGTGTGATCATCGAGCCCATCTTCAAGAGGACAATCTGCAGTCTGGGTTGTTTCCCCAGAACTTGATCACCCATGGCCGTCTGTCAAAGTTTTTATTCTCAACGTCTAACTGCATATTCCTTCATGGTGGTTTTTGGGTGTCATCCCATTCTCTAAGGTTATCCTATATGTCTGATTCTTCTGTTTAAGGTGCACATGAGGAATGCATTTAAGTATTACTCGGCTGAACATTTTCTATGTGGGGCTTTTCTCTGTGGTGACACAAGGTGTCTTCAGATACTAAGTCAGTAAAATGATTTTTTTAAAAACTTTTCCCCCAAAAGATTTACAAAGACCGCTCAGAGACCGTCTTTCTAAATCGGAGGTCGGCCCCTGCGACACACACACACATGTGCGCAGGGGCAGGCAGGCACGGTGGGGCAAAAAGAGGGAAGTCGCTGGCAAACCAGGTAAGTATTTTTGTGTGTGTTTTTGTTTGTGTGTCTGTGTGTGTGAGTAATGTTTGTGGCACGGAAGGGAGGAGTCGGAGTGGGTAAACTTTTGTGTGTTTGTGTGTCATTGCTGTGGGTGAGTATAGGAGAGGGGCTTTGGGGCAGGGAAGGGAGGTGGCGGGGGAGGAGAAGGACGTTCGGGGGATGAAAACCCCTGATTTTCCAAAAATTCAGCCATAGCTGGTGGTGTCGGACGGGCAGGCGTCGGATTCGGGAGGAGGTTGGGGTCATTTTAGTGTCATATTTCCACATTATGAAGGCCGCAACATCAGTCTTTTTTGTGTTTGGTCTTCAATATGCAGAAATATTCCATAGAACCGCGTCTTCCAATTATCTTAGTAGTTGACACTTAGCCGCACTATTAGTGATGTTGCATATGTGTAGACTACAGTTTATGATCCCATGCTGGCGCCAAACACAAAGGTAGTAAAGGAAAGTCTACTTGCAAATAAAGAGATTGTCTTTATCTTTATTGAAGACAGTGCCCCATATGTGACACGTGTTTCGAGCTTGCTCTGCTCTTTTTCAAACATGGGCAAGTATCACCCTGATAACCACATAGGTTGCCAGATTGAATACAAAGAACACACATTTTTATAACAATATATCAAATAACTAGTTAGGATGATTTAATATATGCTGATGCTTGTCATTCAGCTTTCATACATGTTTGTTTCTCTGTAACCTCAAGTCTATGAATGTTTCATTTATAGTACATGTAAACGTTATTCCATATGCATTGGTATTCAATGTTCCCACAAACTCCAAAAGGGCGTCTTGATTTCCTTTCCAGATCATCAAGATATCGTCAATATATCTTCGCCAGAAGATCACTCTTGTCCCTAAGCTGTGGTTCTGGCAAATCACCCGTTCCTCGAACATCCCCATGAATAGGTTTGCTAGAGCAGGTGCATATTTAGCACCCATCGCTAATCCCTGCGGTTGGCAGTAATATTGCCCATTAAAAATAAACTGATTGTGTTCTAATGTTATCCAGAGCATCTCTTTGAGCATAACCACATACCTATAGTGTGATGCTGAGCTCTGTTGAAAAGTATTTTCTAGAGTTGATATCGGTAAGTCATGCCTGATTGATGTTTATAGAGCTTTTACATCCAAAGTCACAAGTCGGTATTCCTTATCCCAATATATGTTTTCTAATTCCTGCAAAATGTGCATTGTATCCTTCCAAGAGGATGTAAATCGGTACACATATGTTCGCAGGACCATATCAAGGTATTCCAAAAATGTCTCGGTTGCCCAACGGATGCCACTAAGGATGGGTCTGGCCTCTGGTATTTTTTTAAACTATGGATTTTGGGAAGGAAATACATTGTAGGTATTACAGGCTCTGATACCAGGAGAAAGTTTAGTTCTGCATCTGTCATAAATCCTTGTCTGTACCATTTGAGTATCTCATGTTGTAGAGTCACAACTGTATCCTTTTTAGGATCTGCTCCTAGAACGCAGTAGCATCCCAGTGTCTCTAAGTGCATCATAGCCATGGATTTGAGCTTGGATTTCTTCTAGGAGATTGACTGCTTGAGCTACAAAGATTGTGGGGGAAAACATCTGAGGGTATGCCTTGTCTTCAGTGGGCTCGTAGTCCGGTCGTCGAGATAAGGCGTCAGCAATTAGGTTTTGTGGTCCTGGAACATGAGTGATGTGGAACTGGTGCTGGGCGAAGAAGTAGGCCCAACGCGCCTGACGACTATTCCTACACTCCAAAGACTGTAAGATCTGGAGGTTCCGGTGATCCATACGGACCTGGACTGGATGTTTAGCTCCCATAAGTAAATGTCATCACTCAGTGAAGGCTTGGCGGATGGCTAACAATTCTTTCTCCAGGACTGAATAGTGTGTTTCACTAGGAGTCAGGGTTTGTGAAAGATAAGCAATAGGGTGTTCCAGTTTATCACCTAATTCTTGCTTCAAGACCGCACCTATGGCGTAATTAGAGGCATCCGTTTCTACTAGAAAGGGTCGACTAGTATCGGGTTAGGCCAAGATAGGAGCTTGTGTAAACTGTCTTCAAGCGCTGAAACGCTGTATCTTGCATTGTAGACCAGAGGAAGGGAGTGTCCTTCTTCAGGAGAGCAACAATCGGCTGTACTATCTCAGAGAAATTAGATATGAACTTCCGATAGAAATTGGCAAGCCCCAGGAAGGATTGAACTTGTTTCACTGAGGTGGGAGCAGGCCAGGTCAGAATGGCCTTTACCTTTGAAGGGTCCATACCTATTCCCTCTGGACTAAGGATAAATCCTAAGTAGTGAACGGAGGTAACATTAAACAAGCATTTTTCGGGTTTGGCAAAGAGTTTGTGTTCTCGGAGTGTCTGTAACACTGCCTCTTCATGTTGTAGAGGGTCCTTGGAAAAAATCAATATGTCATCCAGATATACAATGACGAAGAGAAACAACATGTCAGAAAACACCCTATCCATAAAACGTTGGAAAATTGGCAGGGCGTTAGCTAATCCAAATGGCATAACTAGATATTCATAATGGCCAAAAGGTGTTCTGAAGGCGGTTTTCAATTCATCCCCTTCCCGGACACGGATCAAATGATAGGCACCCCGAAGATCCAACTTGGTGAATATTACCCCGCCTCTCACCGCTTCCAGGATATCCGAAATCAAGGGTAGTGGGTACCAATCCTTGAGGGTGCATTGATTTAGGCCGTGATAATCGAGACAGGGTCTGAGTTCCTTAGTATCCTTCTTGGGAACAAAGAATAGTGAAGCACCAGCTCGAGATTTTGAAGGTCTTATGGTGCCATTTTCGAGGTTGGTATTCAGGTATTCTCTAAGCGCCTTTTTCTCGGGTTCGGAAAGGATGAACATCCTGCCGAAGGGAATCACTGCTGAGGGTTCTGTGTCTATTGCGCAGTCTTCAGGTCTGTGTGGGGGTAGGGCCTGGACGATGGCAGTCGAAAACACGTCTGCGTATTCTTGATAGGCCTCAGGAACTTGTATGATATTTGATACCATGAGTGGTGTCTGTTGCTCTCTTGTTAGTTCCTTTGGGAGTGTTAACGATGATTCCAGGAATAGGCAGTGAGACATGCAAAACTCTGAGCCTAGGAAAAGAGAACCCGCTGTCCAGTTGATATACGGATTGTGTTTCTGTAGCCAGGGCATGCCCAAAACCATGGGGTAATGAGCTGACTTAATGATGTCAAACCTAATCAGCTCCTGATGGTGATTTATTGAAAGCTGGATCTCCTTGGTCTGCAGGCTTATGGGCCCTGACGCGAGGGGTCTTCCGTCAATGGCTTCCACAGGTTGCATGGTGCTTCCTGTCTCGTACGGAATCCGATGTTTAGCAACCCACTCTTGATCGATGAATATTCCCATAGCTCCGCAGTCTACCAAGGCCAAAATGGAATAGGTCTTGTTCTTGGAGGGTGATAAGAAGGCCTGTAATATCACCAAATTGTTTTGTCCAGGAGAGTTCAAGGTTGGAATTGATGTGGAGCAAACATCTCTCTCCCGAAGCTCTGCTCCATCTAGGATCGGGAGCTGGCGTTTCCCGAACGCCGAGAGGGTGCAAGAGGGCATTCCCTAACCAGATGTTTATCTGAGAATACATGCACAACCCCGTATGAATCCTTCTCATCCTCTCTTGCGGAGATATCGGTCCACGAAAAGCTCCAATCTGCATGGGTTCTGGTTCCGTGACTGGGCTTGGGTTGGTGTCTGTTCTGACGGTACTCTCAAAGGACACCTTGGAAGGATTTCCCCTGGATTTTTTCTTTTCTGCCTTCCTTTCCTGGATACGGAAGTCTATTTGCATGGCAAGATCCATTAGTGCCTGGAATGAGTTTGGTCGCGCCACTCTGGCCAGCTCATCCTTAATCTCATCATTCAATCCTCTCCAGAACAGGGTAAAACTTGCCTCAGAGGACCAGTCAGCTTCCTTAGCCAGTTGTTTAAATCGGGTCACATACGTGAGCATATCCTGGGAACCTTGCTGAAAGTCTAACAGGCGTTCCTGGGCGCTGTAGACCTGCTCAGGGCGGTCAAACATGTTGTTAAGGGCCTGTCGTCCAAGAAGGCATCACCAGAGTTAACGAGGGGAGAGATTATGAAACCCACCTTGGCCCTGGGGGTCGAAAAGTAATAGGGCTTGAAGGTAAAGTGGACTATACACAAATCCAGGAATGCACGAAGGGTTTTTGCTGAGCCATCGTATTTGTCCACGATGCCGCCCAGTAAGACACTTTCTTTTGTAGCAGAATCCCGGGATAGGACCAATTGTTTAAGAGCGGCGTTCTCCACCTTTAGATTCTGTACCTCGATAGATAATTCTTGCATACGACGCATCAGGTCCTGCACGGCAGCCTCCATATCAATATCAAGTTCGGTCGGGTGGCATCTCAAACTGTCAAGGAGTTCCCCCCCCCCTTCTCATCTGAGTCCGTTCTTTACTGGTGTCCTTGGTCGATGCCTTCTTGCGGACGGACCGGGTCTTGAATAAGGCTGCCCGAGTCTCTTCCGACTCCAAAGTGCGTTCAAGTTCCGGGACGCAGAATCCAGGAATCCGGGAAGTAGGAAAAAGCACGATAGCACAGGAGTCCAGGAGGTAAGTAGAAGGAAGGCGTGGTCTATTAATAGAAAAGGCTACGTCCAGCGCATGGAGCGAGAAGGAATTTGATGCTGGACGGCCATGTTGGGAGTATTAGTGAGTGTAAGCCTGTTGTGACAAGGACCAGGAAGCCCAAAAGGGGCTCACTCTGCGGTTCATGGCACCCACATGGTGTCAAGGATGGCACTCTATTAAGAGCGGCACAGGACACCCAGAAAGGGTTTGGGTGGTGTGCCAAATAAAGTGGACAGATAGGAACACACACAGCGGAAAGGAAAGGGAGCGAAGAGTGGGCAAGAGAAGCAAGGGAAAGGATACAGAATGAATACCCTCTTGGGGTGTATGCAGATATAGGAAAAGAGTATTCCACGAACCTTGGAAATACTCTAGCCTTCTGCACAGTTTGCTATAACAGAGGCCCACGCTATTTGCTCATGACTTGGAACAGCAGCTATGGGTGTCTGTGATGTAGAAACGAGACAAGGGAAGGGGCAGAGGTTGACTGATGGGAACCAGCAGACAAGCTCTGTACAAAGGGTCTACAAACAGTACAAGAGAAGATACAACAGACAAATCCAGGAAAGCAGATGATAGCAAACTAGCAGAAGGATATGAAGGGAAAGTCGAGTAACAGGATATGATGACAGAGGACAGAAGGGTAGGTGGAGAGCTCAGAGGAGCAGGAAGGCAATGAGTAAGCCCACAGGAGTGGGACGGTAAGGTAGAAATATCAGAGGAAAAGGGCTTAGGGCAACAGAGTAAAGCAAACTGCACGGCAAGGATCCCAAAAGGGCCGGGCAGTAAGGAGTGAACCCTGAGGGGCAGGGCCGCCGAATGTAGAAGGTTGCAGAGGGCTGTAGAGGGCTGCTAGGCCGAGGACCCAGCGGGGAAAAAGGTAGTGGGTAGGCAGCGGAGCGTGATAAGCTGCAAGTAGGAAGCCCAGAGGACAAGGGCTGTTGGCAGCCGGAGAAAGGTAGGCTGTAGAGCAGGGAGCCCAGAGGACAAGGGTAAAGGCAGCCGGAGAGAGGCAGGCTATAGAGCAGGGAGCCCAGAGGACAAGGGCTACGGCAGCCGGAGTGAGGAAGGCTGCAGAGCAGGGAGCCCAGAGGACAAGGGCAAAGGCAGCCGGAGAGAGGCAGGCTGCAGAGCAGGGAGCCCTGAGGACAAGGGCTAAGGCAGCCGGTGTGAGGTAGGCTGCAGAGCAGGGAGCCCTGAGGACAAGGGCTAAGGCAGCCGGTGTGAGGTAGGCTGCAGAGCAGGGAGCCCAGAAGACAAGGGCTGAGGCTGGAAAGCAGCAGAGCGTGATCAGCTGCAATGTAGAGAGCCCGCAGGGCAAGGGCGGAGGCTGGAAGGCAGCAGAGCGTGGTCCGCTGCAATGTGGAGAGCCCGGCAGGGCAAGGGCGAAGGCTGGAAGGCAGCAGAGCGTGATCCGCTGCAATGTGGAGAGCCCGGCAGGGCAAGGGCGGAGACTGGAAGGCAGCAGAGCGTGATCAGCTGCAGTGTGGAGAGCCCAGAGGAGCAGGGCTGAGAGGCAGGGAGCCTGGAAGGCTATGGCTGGAGGCAGCAGGGTGGAGCAAGCAACAAGGCAGGGAGCCCAAAAGGCTAGGGCTGTAGGCAGCAGGGTGTAACAAGCTGCAAGGCAGGGTCCAAGAAGGAGTGAGGGTAAACGGCATACAGGGATCCGAAGACAGACGCGAAAGGTGGAGGAAGGACTCTCAGATGCAAGAGGCTGAGCCACTGCAGGCAGCAGCCTTTATACTACCTAGCCCAGCACAGAGGCAGGCTAATTGGTTTCACCTGGCGAATCACACCTGCAGGCAATCGGCCACCTCCCTTTCTGTTCCTGGGCTGGTGGAAGCAGGACCAGACTCTAAGGCTTCTGGGGGGTGTAGTTCCATAGAAAACCAATAGGAACGGCCAGGAAACAATGCTTGCGGCCATGTGCATTATGGTATGCGTAGTTAGTTGACAATAATCATTAAGCATCAAAGTCCAAATGGAGCATAAATGGATGTGCCCATGGCGCAGGCATGACACATGGTGCCGGTCCCCTTCTGAAACTGGTCTCCCCTTTACAATTTTATAGTTCTTTGAACTTCTCTCATTTTGCCACTTTGTTTCACCACAGCGCGGCTCTTATCGGTACGCCTTCCGTCTCACCGGCTGTGATGAACTGCTTGGCTTTCCTCTTAACTGGACTCAAGGCCAGTACCACGGAAGCAGGAGTCTCCCTCGCTCCGGCTTATCAGCGTTGATACACTCTGTGTACAGTTGACATCTTGGTCTGCATCTACAGCACACTTGGGCTATTGTCCGTGGCCTTACGATTCCTTCAGTGAAGGGCTTGCTGGGTTTTATCAAAAAGGGCAAGGTCGTCTCTCTCCTCGTCAGCCTCTCGATATTTGCCGCCATTCTCCTCCTCTTGAACTGCAGGGTCTGGATAGCTGTCTCGTTGTTTGGTCTGTCTTGCTCGTACTAGACTCTCTTGCTCCACCTTTTATCCCTGTGGGGAAGGGAAAGAACTGTAAGGTGTGTGCGATTCCCGTCAATTGCCTGACTTTGCCTGACCCATGTATGGGGACATGTTAGGTAAACGGCTGTGGTGATAGTCAGTTGTGCAAAAGTGTTTGTGTTAGGAAAGGGGAGGGCCAGTATGTTCGAATGTCCTACGTGGTAGGATGGGGAAGAGGTGTTGACGGAAGGGGGATACGGCATCTCACCCGTCGGTGTCCCGATCTTACTCCCAGAGAATTGAGAACCCCCCATCCAGGTGATCCTCCCTCACTAGTCCACCCCCAGGAACTGGATTCAATAGCGATAGCTGTGTCCTGGCCACCTGGATGACATATCCCTGGGGTTTAGCAAAATATGTGTCTCACATATCCTTCCCCTATGCAAGGTGGCTAAGCCTGTTCTTTGGTTGGGTCTTCTGTGGTCAAGACCGGGCGGAGAACAGGGACGAGAGATGTCCATGGACTCTCGCATAGTCCACTGATCGGTATTTATTAGGTAGAGGTAGAGCCGTTTTATCGCTTTCTCGACAATAACTTATTAACTGGGGCTCAAGGGTTGTCTTGGGTTTTGTTGGTTCTGGGTTTTCCCAATCCCATATGGGTGAGTTTTGGGAGTCGTCGGTCTCTTGCCAGTATCTCTGTGGTAGAAAATCTCTGAAGGAAGGTGGAGAATCCTATAAGAGAGCAGAGCAGATGGGGAAGTCTCATCCCAGAATAACTTCCTCAGGGAGTCCTGGAATGATGGCAGATGGTATTTTACAGGATTCACCACAGATTTCAATGTTTAATGGAATTTTAGGATATAACGTGTTGTCTTCATGTACACAAGTTACTCGGACTAGGCCGCATGGTCTAGGTCTTTTGTAGTAACTAAATTGGCCCATAAAGTGGTCTGCTTACTACCTGAGTAGATTAGGGCCGTTACCCATTTCCCCAAGCCTTTTCATATATGAACTCGGTAGGGGTTTGACATAAACAGATGCTGAAGGTCTCTAACTGTTCCTCAGCTTCCTCCCACTCTTCACCCTTCAAACAGCCTATTTCCATGGGTTCTTCTTTTATATTCTTTGGACAGTGTCTAGTTAGATGTCTGGTTTCTCTACAGAAAAAACAGATCAGAGGAGGTGGTTTGTTTCCTTTTAATTCCTCCCTGCTACTTATCTCTTTAGGCCTCTTATCAGTTTTCCTGAGCTCTACTCTCTGCCAAGTCCTCCCTTTCTTGACCTTATATGACCCTCCTTGGTATCTATTCCCTGGGGTTGAGGCCGATGGACGGGTTTATGATCTCTTTGATCTTCCCATCGCTGGACTAGGTTGAAATATTTAGCATCATCCAAATTATTTTTTGCGCTGTTTCAATGCCCATGGCTAGAATAGGTTGATTCAACTGAAACAAGGGGTACGGAGTAGGTAAATTATTCTAAGGTAATCATCTCCAGTTCATCTAGAGTTGTATTATTAGACCATAGGGCCACTGTGTGTTTAACCTGTTCACTCATTTCTAAAGGAGTTTCTCCCGGGTTCAACTTAATGGCTCGTAATTTCTGCCGATAGAAATTGCAGGTTTGCCCTACTCTTTTCAATAAGCCTACCTTGGTGGACAGTAGTTTGAGTAGCTGATAAGAAGTTTGGAGTTCCCCTTTTAGCAAAGGTCCCAAATAGCATCTTTTAAGGTTCTCCTCCCACCTTAGTTGTTCAGCCAGGTGTTCGAAGTTTGGAAAATAAATTCCCAAATCTTCGCCTTCGAGATATGGTTGAAGTATGCTCTGGGGTGGGAAGGCCTTGCTTGCAATTCAAGGAGTTAAGTTACATTCTCTTCGAGTCTGTTTTTGGCCTGTATCTGATGGGCCGCTAATTGGGCAATGATATTGGTTAGGTCAGCCATTTCTTCCGGGGGATGTAACGGTTCCCTCTGTAGTGTCTGAATCAGAAAAGAAGTAACTCTTGACTCCTTCGGATAAGGTTTCAAAATCTTCGGAGTCCTCTGATTCTGAGTCTGTCGAAGGAGTGGATTGGGATAGATTGATTTGTAACCCTGATGGTCCCGCCACCGATGAAGACTGAACACCTTGGGGGTTTGGGGGGCAGGAGGACAGGCTCAGAGGGAGGAGGATTCAGTGCACTAGGTTTAATGAAAGAAAAGACAGGCTGAACTTTTAGAATTATTGCGTCCCAGGGTTGTATGTTATAGTGCGATAGAGGAGGGGTATCTAGTAGGACTTGAATCTTGAAGAATAGGTCCTGTTGACTAGATAGAATACGTAGTTGAGAAGATAATACCTCTTTCAACGTGGATACGCGGTCAGAGTCTAGGAGATCAACTATTCTATTTTCTAGCATAGGTTTTCAATTTTTATCAGTTGAATCATATCCCACGGCTGACACCATATGTAAGGAACTCATGGTGGCAACAGTAAAGACAGACACAAGTGATCACAGTTTAAGGGTGTTTATTAAACTGTATGCCGGTTGGAAAAACACCCAATCTAAACCTAAATCTAAGATGGGAGTAAGCGTCGACCTACAAATAAAAATAAGGCAGTCGTAGTGACGTTGTGTCAAATAAAAAGGGCCTATACTAAGAAACCTATTGCCAAATCTTACAACTAATACAAAAAGGGTGTGTGATAGTTCTCAAGAAAAGAAAGAAGTGCTCACAGATAATGTGTCAGGATGAGGTAGCTTGGGTCTCCCTTGTCCACGTTTTGAGCACAGAGTAAGGTGGGATCTTGGAGCACAGTACACTCTTGAGCTTCCCCAGCACGAGACGACAGTTCCACTTGCAGCTCTCAGGGCTGTCGGTGGCCATGTCTCGTTTCTCTTGAAATTCTCTTACCTTCGAGGGCCTGCTTTATTGAAATTACAAAAACATAAGTTCCTTCAACAAAATGAAAGTTTTTTCCCCGGGGGCGTGGCTAACTAGCCATGGACTAGGACATGCTTTGTGCTGGGCTCCTGCTGATCCGACAATGATTTGCCGAATTACGCTTTAAAAATTACACTTGTGCCTGGAAATTGAAGGATCAAGCGTCGGAACACATGCACTGTGCGAACCCTGGAAAGTGAGTCATTCGTGCTCGTAAATCCAAAGATACATTGACTTTGTCTGGAGCGGCCGCGGGGATACTTTCTTGCCAAGATGGCGGCAAACAAAGGGCGAGCTGGCGCAGCTTAGAAGCTAAATGTATCCCTAGGAACTGTACGGAGCGTGCAACAGAGGACTATAGATGAGGAAATGCTGCACATCTGAATAAGAACGCGTTTGTAGAGAAACACTCCCGGGCCCGTGTGACTGAGGAGGCTGGATACTGTTGCGAGAGAAACGAGATAAGCCCCTAGTACCAGGGCGGCTTATAATTGTGTGCAGCAGCGGCTGGATCCTGCAGCTCCAGCGGAACGGGTAGACGGCGACCACCGGCGGCCAATGTTATAATGTTTATGCTTTTCTTTGCCCTGAACCCAAGGAAACCTCACATTAGGAGCGTTCCTGAAATGGACACAATGAACGCGGAAGCGCGCGATGCATAGACGCGGCTCCCGGCTAATCATTAGAGTACCCGTGCCTGCATAAGCGAGGCAAGATATAACAGAAGCGGCCATGACACGGAACAGAAGGCAGAGGCGCTTGTGGGCTGAAAGCCCTTGGCAAGCTGACAACAGCGGATTTCGTCAGAGCGAGCTGTAAGCATCGGGCGGCGTGGAAGACATCGCAAGCTGCCGGGCCCTACAGTAAACATTCCACAACAGTGCACGCTGTGACCCGAGGAGCGGGCCTGCAGTGCTTGGGGCGGGCGCCGCATGCCGCGGATGCTGTGGGAGCCAGCTCTGTAGCATTAGAAGGTACACGTGAGGCTGCCGCCGGTTGTCAGAATTTCCATCAGGACCATTGCAATAAAAGTGAGCTGGTAAATGCGCAGGGCGCACGACAATGAGACTATGTTTCAAAACAGATGAAACGATCTGTGGACTGGTGATGACTGGTGTGGTGCAACACTAATGCACCCCTTCAAGTGGCACATGGTAGGTACTCAGAGGGTGCAAAGGTACATTACATGAGTGTGCTTCATATTACCGCAGGGGGGCACCCAAACCAGGCGCACAACACATGTGCCTAAACAACCTGGCCACAGGGGGAGGTGGCGGTGGAAGCGTGCCCCACTAAGAATCATATGTGAAAAGTGCAACATGGGAGGCTACAACCCATCTGAATGATAATTTTGTGCGCCATAGAAAATGTGAGGTAGAAGATAGCTACCCCAACGAGTGTGGGAACAGAAAGTATCATAACAACAGCCCTGAGCCAGAACTAGTCACGTATGAAGGGTTGCGCCATGTCGGTGAAAGGATTAAGAGCCAAGACCAAACAACCCACAATGGAGGTCTATGCGAAAACGCAGAGGACCCCTACAACATCGGCACAGTGCACGGCCACGACTCCCGCGGAGGAAGCCCCAGAAGGGGACAAGCATCAAATCCTGGAGGCTATAATGGAGCTGAGCACCAAATGGGGCTCGGCAATGGCCGACCTACGAACCGCCCTAGAGAATAAGATTGATGCGGTAGGAACTGAACTTACCCTACGACAATAAGTTAGGGTGCTGGCAGAGAGAACAAGTGGTCTGGAAAGCGCAGTGAAGACCAATACAGATGTCAGCGCGAGTAATGCAAAAGTGGTCCATGTTTTAAAACAGCAGGTTGCCAACCTTGAAAATCGGGTGGAAGAAGCGGAAGGAAGGGCGAGAAGAAATAACATACGGGTGGTCGGCCTGCCGGAAGGAGAGGAGGGCCAGGACCCCACAAACTTCATGGAGAACATGATCCTCCAGGAGATGGGAGCGGACAAGCTCTCACAGGGGTTCACGGTGGAGCGGGTGCATCGCGCCTTAATGAGGAAACCGCGACCTGGGGCTCCGCCTAGACCGATCATCGCGAGGATCTTGAACTACAAAGACAGAGAGAAGATCCTGGAATATTTTCGTAAAGGCGGAACAATAGAAAGGGCATCCACCACTATAACGGCATACCCGGACTACACGATGCTGGTGCAGAGGCAGAGATACAGCTACTTGGCCGTCAAAAGAAGGCTGCGTGCAGCAGGCATCAAGTACATGCTCCTGTACCCGGCAAAGCTGAAGGTGCTACATAAGAGCAGAGCGCTTTTCTTTGACACTCCAGAGGAGGTGGTGTCATGGTTGAACCTGCATGGTTGCCCAGAACAAGAGGCGGCCCGCGACCGGCCAGAGCATGAAAATTGAAGAGTTGGTGTCACGGACATTGAGGGGGTAAGTGGGAGGGTGACCCTGTTTACACTGGATAAGCAAGACCGGACAAACATTGTGTAGCTCTCAGCCTTGTGCTCGGCATGGACTGGAATGTAGTGGGTAAAATGTGAAAGGGAGCTACATAGCATTGATATAAAGCGTAATAAACTTGAATATAGGAGCAACAGGATGGAAGCAACCCACCCCGAAATAGTAGTAGTTGAATGGCCATTAGGGCGGCTTCACCCTACTGGGCCCTGAGCATATGCTTGTGCTGGACAGGGCTAGATGTGGGGGTGCCTGAGATCCAGGAATGGAGCTGGGCAAAAGTTGGGGAGGGTGTTGTTGGGGAAGGGCGGGGAGGGAAGGGAGGCGGGGAGTTTGGTATGTATATAGTTATGGGGAGTTTAAGTTTGAACATGAGCCTACATAGAAGAGTTGGAGGATTGTATCTTTTTTGCGCGGGTGGGAGGGATCGGTTGGAGGTAAGGGAGAGGGGTATCAACGAGTCATGGGCGACCTTAAAATAATCACATGGAATGTTAGGGGACTTAATAATTATTTGAAAAGGAATAAGGTCATGCTTTACCTCAGTAGGCAAAAAATAGATATTGCATTATTGCAGGAGACGCATCTGACACGGGAAAAGATGGAGCTGGTGAGGAAGAAATAGAGAGGGATTGTGGCGGGTTCGTCATACTCTGCCTATGCTAGAGGAGTGCTTATCTGGGTAGTGCCGCATGTCCCGTTTCAACTATTGCAGGAAGCGGCGGAGGTGGATGGGAGGATGGTCATCCTGAGGGGGCTGGTGGAGAATAAAGAGGTGAGCATTATAAATACATATGCCCCCAATCAGAATACGGCGGCATATTTCAGAACTCTGTGTACCAACCTCGGTACGTGTATGGGTAGTGCGGTTATCTTGGGTGGGGATTTTAATTGTGTAATGAATCCCAAGGTAGACAGATCAGATGGCTAAAGCATTAAAGACGCTGCTAGATGATTTTGGTTTGGCAGATGTGTGGAGAATGAAATATCCCCAAGGGAGGCAGTACTCGCATTACTCCGCATTACTCTGCCCCGCAGCAGCTGCATACAAGGCTTGATTACATCTTTGCCACGCCGGATGTATTGACGGCGATCACTCAGATAGAATACAAGGCGAGGGTCCTTTCGGATCACTCGCCCTTGGTGCTCGGGTGGCAATATTGCCCCCCCAAGGGCACGTATCCCGACTTGGCGCCTCCGAGCAGAGGCGCTTAAAGACTCAGTCTTCAGAGAAGATATAAGAGAAGAGATTACTAACTACTTCGAGGTGAATACTCGTAGTGTTGACTCAGCAGGTATACTGTGGGAAGCCTTTAAGGTGGTGATGCGGGGGGTTGCCATAGCTACGTCAAAGGGCTTGCAGGGCGGGATCATGGCGTACCTACAAGTAGCAGAAAAGGAACTAGAAGGCGCGTTAGAAAGCAGAAGCGTGGACATGGAGCTAGTACTTAAACTACAGCAGAAATGTGCATAACACTGGGAAAGGCTCTGCAACCTCAATTACAAAAAGTATATAGATAGGCAGCACGCGGGAGGGGACAAAACAGGGCGGCTCTTAGCGTGGCTATATAAGAGCGATACTCCTAGACCTCCAATCAGAACGGTAACGAGGGAGGATGGGAGGGTAGTGGACACCCAAGAAGGAGTCAATAAGGAGTTTGTGGATTATTATAGGGTGCTATATGGAGATAAGGAGGGGGGCAGCCATGAAGAGATAACCGAAACACTAGAAGATATAGGACTGCCCAAGATAAGTGAAGAGGAAAGGGAGGAGCTTGATGCACCAATTACCTTGGAGGAATTAGAAGAAGTGTTGAGGCAGGTGCCTACTAGTAAGACCCCAGGGGCAGACGGGGTCCCTAGTGAATTTTATAAAGTATATAGAGAGGAAGTGCTCCCCCCAATGTTGGAAATGCTTAATGAAGCGTTTGAGGTAGGACGGTTGCCGGAGTCGCTCAGAGAAGCGATCATAATACCGCTTCCCAAACCTAACAAGCCGGGACATCGCTGTAGCTCTTACAGACCTTTGTCGATGCTGAACCAGGACAGCAAGATATTGACGGCTGTCCTGGCAAACAGATTGCGGAGAGTAATTAGTAAATTAATACACCCAGACCAAACTGGCTATGTCCTGAATAGGAACATAACTCACAACCACAGGCGACTCCATCGGGTGGTCGAATGGGGTGGTGAGATTGAATGCGAAATGGCGATTGTGTCTCTAGACGCGATAAAGGCTTTCGACTCGGTCAAGTGGCCATGGTTGCTGGCGGCCCTGGGAGGGTACGGAGTGGGGCCTGGTTACATCCTGTGGGCGAAAATGCTATACAGCGAGCCGCTAGCCAGAGTTCGAACTGGATCAGTGATATCTGAGAGATGGCAACTTAGTAGAGGCACTAGACAGGGGTGCCCTTGGTCCCCCATGCTTTACATTCTGGCCCTAGAGCCCCTAGCAATATACCTCAGGCAACAATATGATACAATAGGTATTGAGATAGGGGGGGAACGACACCTGATATCCTTATATGTGTATGATTTGTTATTATATTTGAAATACCCTGAAGAAAATCTCCAGTACATCCTGGGAGTGATGGAGAGGTATGCGGGGCAGTCAGGAATAGCAGTGAATCCTCAAAAATCTAGCATTTTCCCACTGGGTAGCTATAAGGGAACCCCTGTGGAAAGGTTACCAGTGTTACAGATACCATGGGCGGTTAGTTCTTTCCGATACCTTGGAATAGACGTGTATCACACGGCAGAAGAGGAACATAGGTACAACACCGAGATAGCCCTGAGAAAATCGGGAAATGCATGAAGTTTTGGGAGAAGTTGCCCCTGGCAATGATGGGAAGAGGGGCAATGTTTAAGATGGTGGTCCTGCCTAGGCTTCTGCATTACTTCAGTAATATTCCATACATGATACCTAAGAAGTTTTTTGCTAAACTGAACAGTATGTGTAGACTTCCTGTGGCATTGTACCCGGAACAGAGTGGCGCTATGGAAGTTGCAGAACTTCTATGAAAAAGGGGGGATCAAATTGCCTAATTTTGAGGTTTATTATTTAGCAAGCCAGCTACGATTTGTAGCCAAATGGCTCTCCGATGAAGCGACCCCTGAATTAAGGATGTTTGGGCACGATTGTAGCCCGTTTTACTTAAAGGAAATTATCTGGCTGCCTGAATCAGAAATGAACGAACGTCCTGGGATGATGAGGCTTGGGTGGAAAATGTGGCATCGAGCATGTCGGATGATGGGGGACCCTTTTCCATGCTCCCCGCAGATACCGCTGGTTGCATTGGCGGGGGGAGACAGGCAGCTGAGGGTGAGTATCAAGACCTACTGGGAATCGATGGGGTTAGTAACGTTAGGGGACATTTGGCAACAAGGGACCATTAGGGTTTTCGAAGGACTTGGGGAAGAGGCAGGATTACATACGGGCAATATTCTGGTACAGAAAATTCGGAAAACGTGGCCTGAAACAGTGCTAGCAGAAGAACCAGATGCTATTATGGGGGCACCATATGACATATCGGAAGGGGGGCACAAGATTGTACGAGATGGTGATGACTAAGGTCGGAAGGGAGCCGACACAAGTGAGACTAGATTGGGAAGCAGAAGTAGGAACCCCGGTTGAGGATGGGATGTGGGAACATGCCCTGGGATACCACAAGAAGGTGTCAAGGAATGCTAGATTAAAACAAATACATTTGTATATAACGGATAGAGCATACCTGACTCCTCTGAGAATATCAAAGTTCGAAAATGCTGGGTGACAGGCGTGTCCCAAATGCGACAAAGAAAATGCAGACATGACACATATGTTTTGGTCATGCCCAGTAATTGAGCGGTTCTGGGGTGAAGTGGCACAAAAACTAGCGGAAAAGGGAGTCACGCTCATTATAAACACAGCTTGGGCCTGCTTGCTGGGCAGGTTCCCCAGATCACGGAAACTTAAACATGTTGGGAAACTGAAAGATTTGGCATATGTGCTCGCAAAACGAAGGATAGCCATGGGATGGAAGTCATGTCACAAGCCACGGGTGGAGGTGTGGTAGAAGGAGCTGCAAAAATGGGCGGAAACGATGGTATGGCAAGAGGCGAGCAGCGTAAGGGGGGAGGAAGAAGCAGGTTCCCTGATGGCATGGAAGTTGTTAATAGCGGAACTGTTTGGAACAATATCAGACCGACAGACTCAGAGGAAAACGAGACCCTGCCATGTGCAGCAGATATTGAACGCGAGGAACAAATAGGCTCATAAGGGGGGTGGGAGGGGGGAAGCAGAAGATCTATGAAATGTACTGCGTGTTTGGTTTGTATTGTTGGTTGATGTGAATAACATTAATAAAACCTTTAAAAAGAATTTTTTAAAAAAAAGTTTGTTCCTGGTTATAGTTGTGGGTGAGGGTGCTTCACCCCTGGTTCCCCCTCTTCTGGGCACTGACCCTTGTTCCTCGTGGTGTTGGTTGATAGCTTTTCACCCCCTGGATCTTCCTGTTTTGGGCTTGAATCAAAAATAGTTCCTATCGCTATCAAGGCCTTCGGTGGTTGTGGTGTCCTGGTTCAGAGGGCCTGATAGGTTTACAAAAACAACTAACAAACACACAGTTCTGTTCTACATATATCTCGGGTGATTATTTTCCCCCAGGTTCTCCCTCTTCCGGGCGCAGACCCATCTTTGCTTTCAGCCTCCCTCCACCAGGTTCACTACGGCTTTTCCTTCTTTCACAAATTTGAATGTCTTTTTAAACAGTTTGTTCCAGTGGACATCCCTCAGCCGGGTTCACTTTTGTCAACACACTGTTTTCTAGGACTTTAGAATTGCCCCCTTCTCATCAGCATCCCTCTTCCGGGTTCACTCTTGCCAACTTCATATTCACATTTACTTTCAATGTTCACGGGATTCGCTTCCCTTGCTTTCGTTATAGTTCTTAGGTCGAAGGCTTTCGACTGTACAGGGATTTTGCTTCACCTCCTGTATGACCACTTTCACCTACCTTGGCAGCTCTCCTACGGATTCTGGTATCTGTAGTTTTACTCAGACGGGGACCAAACAGCGTTTCTCGGCGCAGCACCCATGTGTTACTGGTCCCCTTCTGCAGCTGGTCTCCCCTTTACAATTTTATAGTTCTTTGAACTTCTCTCACTTTGAGATTCACAACAACCCGGGTCTTATCGGTCCCCCTTCCGACTCACCGGCTGTGATGAACCGCTTGGCTTTCCACTTAACTGGAGTCAAGGCCGGTACCACGGAAGGAGTCTCCCTCACTTCGGCTTATCGGCGTCGATACGCTCCATGTACCATTGACATCTGCTGCAACACACTTGGGCTATTGTCCTTGGTTTTAAGATTCCTTCAGCAGAAGGTTTGCTGGGTTTTTTAGAAAAAGGCAAGGTTGTGTCTATCCTCTTCAGCCTCTCGATATTTGCCGTCTTTTCTAAAGCCACACACGCTAAAATGGAAAAGATTTCTGGAGCCGAGACCAGCCTTGAAAAATCTTGGCATTATATATGGCCTTTTGGACCCTCCCAGAATGATCATTACTACGCCACATGGCTCTACCAAACAATATTCAGATACTGATCTTTATAGGCTTTTTTTTAAAACAATTTTTATTAGTTTTATTTCAACAAACAACAAAAACCAAACTTGCAGTGCATATAATAACATTTTTTATTATCACTCCTTTTATGGCCACTGCTTCTCCCGTTCCCTCCCCCCTTACAAGCCTATCCTTCTTCATGTTCCATTTCTTTGCCTTACAGTAGTGTCTCCTCTTGCATGGTCTCTGTTGGGACCCGATCACTTGATCGGTCATGCAAGGGCCCAAATAACGTAGCTATTTGATGTTTCCAGGCTATCAAAGTATCGGCTTCCTCCTCCCCCCCAGAACCACTGGCTTCATGCCATACTGTAGTTTCCGCTGCGGCCCATTTTTGTAGGTCTTTCCGCCATACCTCTATTCTTGGTCTATGGCATGCCTTCCACCCCATAGCGATTCTTTGCTTTACAAGGACATACGCCAGATCTTTTATCTTACTTACATGTTTGAGTTTGCGTGGTCTCGGAAACCCCCCCAACAGACAAGCCCACACTGTATCCACCACTATCTTGATCCCTTTCTCTTCCAGTCTATGTGCCACTTCTCCCCAAAATCTTTCTATTATTGGACATGTCCAGAACATGTGCACCAATCTGGCGTTTTCTTTGTCGCATTTGGGGCATGATTGTCATCCTGTGTTTTTGAATCTAGCTATCCTTTGGGGTGTCATATACGCCCTGTGGGTTATATACAACTGTATCTGTTGTAATCTTGCGTTTCTTGACACTCTTTTATGGTACCCTTGGGCTCGCTCCCACATCCCATCACTCATTGGTGCACCCACTTCCTCCTCCCAGTCCTGCCTCATTTGTACCACTTCCTTTCCCGCTTTAGAGATCATCAGCTCATATATCCTGGATATCTCATGTCCGCCTTCTGCGATATCATATATTGTATCTATGATGGCATCCGGTTTGATCTTCTAGTATCACTTTGGACCATGTCTCTTTGATCCGCCGCACCACCCTATGGTATGTGATATATTATCCCCTGTGTAGCCCCGTTTCTTCCTCCAGCATCTCAAAGTCCTTTATCTTCCCCTCCTGTCATATATCTCCCATTGTAGATATCCCAACTGGTTCCCAGTGCTTCACCCAGAACTTCATACTATTTTCGATTCTCTTGGTCGCCTTCTCAGTGTTATGCTGGTGCTCTGCCTCCACCGTATGGTATATATCTATCACAAAATATCGAAACGTATTGACCTCCCATGGTACCTGTAGAATAAATAGGTAACTGATCTAACAGGATCCCTTTGTATCTGCCCAGTGGAAATATGCAAGATTTTTTAGGATTCACGGCTATACCAGATAGCCTTGCGAACCGCTCCATCACTTCCAGGACATACTGGAGGTTCTCCTCTGGATAGCGTAGGTACAACAACATACCATCTGCATACAGGGAGATTAAATGTGGGTCCCCTTTTATGTTGATGCCTATTATGTCATACTGTTGCCTCAGGTAAATTGCTAGGGGCTCTAAGGCTAAAATATACAGCATGGGGGACCACAGGCATCCCTGTCTAGTACCTCTGCTAAGTTGCCACTTCTCCGATATTTACAGCTCCTGTTTTGACCCTGGCCAGCGGTGCGCTATATAATAGTTTAGCCCATTTGAGATACCCAGGTCCTATTCCGTAACTGGTCAGGGCCGCAATCAACCATGGCCATTTGACAGAGTCAAAGGCCTTTATTGCATCCAGCGATTGCCATTTCGCCCGCATCCCCATTGACATGTTCAATGACGCGGTGTAGTCGTCTGAGATTGTTAGATTTATTCCTGTTAGGGACGTAGCCAGTCTGGTCAGGGTGTATTCATTTATCAATGATCCTCCTCAATCTATTTGCCAAGACCGCTGTTATTTTACTATCTTGATTCAGCATTTATAATGGTCTATATGAGCCGCATTCTGCGCCAGGCTTATTGGGTTTAGGGAGTGGTATAATAATCCCCTCTCTTAGGGACTCTGGTAGCCTTCCCACTTTGTATGCCTCATTTAGCATCTGTAAAAGTGGGGGGAGCACCTCATTCTTGTATATCTTATAGAATTCGCTAGGGAGTCCGTCGGCCCCCAGAGTCTTACTAGTAGGTAGCTGCACCACTACCTCTTCCAATCCCTCTAGGGTGATCGGTGCGTCCAGCTCCTCTTGCTCCTCTGCGCTGATTTGTGGCAACCCAATATCTTCCAGTGTTTCCCTTATTTCCTTGCAATCACTTCCCTTCTCATCACCGTACAAAAGTCGGTAATAATCTACAAATTGCTGATTAACGCCTTCTTGGGTGTCCTCTATGTGCCCATCATCCCTTATCATTCTGATCGTGGGCTTGGGGGTCTCACTCTTATATAACCATGCCAGGGCCCTCCCCGGTTTGTCCCCTCCTGCATGCTGTCTCTCTATATACTTTTTATAATTGAGATTGGACAGTCTCTCCCAGTGCCCAGCACATTTTTGTTGCTGCCGGAGTATTGCTTCATTATCTTCCTTGGTATCACCTCCCCTTTTTAACGCTGTTTCTAAATCTACCTCCGCATCTTGTAATTCTGCTAAGATCCCTCCTTGCAGTACCTTGGATTTAGCTATGGCTATCCCTCTCACTACCACTCTAAAGGCTTGCCAGAGCATGCCCGCTGTCTCTACACTACCAGTGTTGATCTCAAAATAACCTGATCTTTATAGGCTTATTAAATCTCTTGAATATTCAGCTATGGACACATCATCCATTACATGTTCACGTTCAATGTGTGGGATATATTGACCCACTCGACGGCATTGCCCCACATCACTAAGCTGCATTTGCGCAAGAAACAGCAATTTGGCTGCGCTGGCGCCTTTGCACACCAGGACCTCAAAACAAAAAGATGGCTGCACCATCCTGCCAAGCCCACTTCAGGCAAGATGGAGCAAGGAGACACTCTGAAAAAGTATGCCAGTGTGTTCTGAAAGATAGAAATGGAATCAAGTGAAAAGGCAGCGTTGCTTTGCGGAAAATCCAAAATTCCCCTTCAAAATGAAACATTTTCACCCTTTAAAAATGCTGCTTTGATGCTCAATCCATCTGTTCATTCTGAAACCACTGTGATTAAAAGGGCCTTGCATGCCAAGGATATTTCACTGTGCCCCAGCAAAACTAAGCCTTATTCCAGAATGACAGGCTGTGCCAACCAAAACCTGAAAACCAACAAGAGCTGTACTGCATCAAACACGGGAAAGCGCTCAACTTTGACTAAAAAGCGTCAAAATCACTGTTTGAAAAGGAATCAGAGCTGTATGTACACATGTCGATTTTATGGAAACCTTTGCCTTGTCCAGACTGTTGTGTAAACCTTATTGGAAAGACAGATGCCAAACCGAATTTAAAGGAAGAAATGCTAGCAGTTTTCAACATGTGTAAAAATGGGCTTTGCTGACTGAAGAAAAACAAATGGCGTATTTAAAAAGTAAACTGTTGAAGGAAAGCCTGTCATTGCCTAGCAATGTGAAGGGGTTTGTGGCTGGTGATAATATACACATAGGCTATTTTTATTCCACAGGTTTGCTTTAATTCAGGACTCAAAATAAGAAATTAAAGAGTTTAAAACACATGGGCTGAGTTTGCAAGCTCCCAAAAAAAAAACACAGTTATTCAAGCGCCAGCCCTGAAAGGGAGGGACACAATACACTTCCAGGACACGTAAGTGATAATTGCAAGCTTGAAAAACTATGAATGGGCCAGGACATAGAAAGGGACACTAACCTGTGAAGTGTGAAGGGGCAATAAAAACTTCTATTAAGCTGAGAAACCCCCACAATGCTGAAGGAAATGACAGTTGGCAGCAGTTGAAGTTAAAGAAAAGAAAATGGAACCAGGAACAAAAAGAGACTGCCATTTGCTTCTTAAGACTATTGTATGAATAAACTTTAAAGACTTTTATCTCTGCAGCAGGACTTTGCAAAAATGTAAATATTTCACTGTTTAGAAGTAATTGTATGGCCTTTCTTTTAAGATGTCATAGGTTTCATTGCTGCATAGGGAACAGAAGAAACAAAACATTGCAGATTACCAGAAAAGTATATATGTCCCAAATGTACATTTTTATACGTACATACCTTATGATCAACCCCACATATGTATCAAGTTATGGAATTTTAGGATGCACTTTTGAAGCTTAAAATGATCAAAAAGAGGTAACCGTCCAAAATAATGTCTCAAAGATTGCAGGATTGGACGGCTGTCCTTTACACAAAATATGTCACCTGATTATGCAATTTATTAAGATGCCACCATTGTACAAAAGTGTAAATACTGATATGACAGATTTGTGGCAAAGAGGTCTGTGGGAAGTCTTTTTCCATCATAAAACACAACCTCATAAATTGGCTACAACCCAGGGGAGGCAACCAACATTGATTGGCCAATCCAGTTGTTTAAGGGCGTGCTTAGCTAAGCCGGCCCAGAAATATAGTCAATGATGTCACTATGCTCTATATAAAGGGTACCTGACAGGACTCCAGACACACAGACTCTTCCTGATTTCCTGTGCTGTGTTCCTGTACCCGTCATCTTCCAGATCCAGACTCCAACTGCAAGGCCAAAACATTGCTGATTCTGCTCCAGGGTCCACTGCAAAAGCCAAGCATTGCTGGTCCCATTCCCAGTAGGGCCTCAAATCTGAAAACCACTAAAATTCCAAAATAAACAAAGGGAAAAGCTGTGGTGTTTTTGAGAAGCATCCTGATCCCACTCACTGCTTGCTGCTGCCACTCACTGCTTGCTGCAATCCTGCCATCCAGCTAACCTGTGCCATCCGGTGACCAGAACTATCCTTTGGTATTCAGTCCCTGCCCAGCTGATCCTGTCCCTCTGATTTTGTCCAGGTGTCCTTTCTTAGACCAGATCCGTGTGGTGATCAGAACGCTGACTGTCCCAAAATCCTAACTAAAGTGGACTGTGAGTATCAATAGGAATCCATAGAAATCCATAGTATACCTTACCTTGCCTTGCCATGTCCTTAGTTCCCCTCTCCAAGCCATCCTATCCTTACCCTGATAACCTGTAATGCTGTCAGAATCATTCTTGCAACCCTGTCATTGATTTCTAGTGCTAGTGCCATCTCTTTAGTAATTTTGTCTTGTGAAATCCTAAGCTATTAATCCTATTTCGAATGATCGTACTGGTTCCACCAGGGTGGGCGCTGGGGAACTAGGGTTGAAATCGCAAATCAACCCTGGAGCTTACTGTGTCCCTCTTTGGTGGCCTAGCCTGAATACTCTAGTGTAGAGTAAACCGGTCTTGTCAAAACTGATTTCCTTTCCTTTTTCACCGCTCCATTTTACTCAAAACGCACCTTTCTAGATCTTGCATAACTCATTCAATTTACCAGCTAGACACTTAATTTCACTTCCGTATTGTACCTATGATCTATAGCTACACCCTAACAAAAAAACTGCATTGCGATTTACAATATTTCACCTGTTTTTATTGAAAACCGTTTGGGTAATTTCAGGTGGGAATTGCAAAGTTTGCAAAGTTTCCAACGTGTCATTTGCTGCAATCTTGCTCTTGATAATCCATTGCTTGTGATTGTTTGTACCTTTACATTGTTGCTTTAGTGAAGAATTGTATTTGTTTCAAGGTTTTTGCACACATTCATTTATTTTATTCATTCATTTCCGAGTCTCATTTTTTAGCATTGCCAGGGTTTAGCTTTTGACAGACTTAGAGATACATCCAGGTCCTCTATCAAGTCAACAGAACCTACTTTTCCTTTGCCACAGAATTATTTGTATTCATTGATTTAGGAAATTACATTCTATTTTTTACCGAATGGTATATAACCATGTCCATTCCTATCAACCGGCTGGTCCTTTTCTTCTTATATCCAACTAATATCTCGTTGTCAGTAGTCCATGAGGTTGTTGCAGCGTACCATGCCCTTGCTTATGGTCACTCCAAGAAATATTTTTTTCTTTTAGTCCTCTATTATTTCCCTCATTATCTAACTGTTATTTGTTTTCTTCTAATATTTTACAATCCTACTTCCTTGAATAGTCCCATTCCCTCCTCTTGTGCGTTTCCCGCCTATAATCAATGTAACCGATCTGAATACGACTTTTGGTTGTTACTTACAATATTACTAATATGGTATTCTCCTCTTCTCATTGCATTAACAATGTATATTCTCTTGACCTTTATTTATTGTACTTGTTTATCACTTTCATTCATTCCGATTGATGACTATTAAAATTGTTACTTGGAAAGTTAAAGGTCTGAATCACCCTGTTAAGAGGCAAAGGGCCTCATTATGACCCCGGCGCTAAGGGGTTAACGGTGCCGTAAAAGGCTGCGGCGCCGTTAACCCCTTAGCGCCTAATTACGAGGTCCCTTTGCGGCTCCCGACCTTAACGGCTGGTCTGGACCAGCCGTTAAAGTAGGGAACCGCAAAGGGACCTTTAAGGTAATTACGGTACCGCTCAGCTTCTGATATTCCTTTATTTCAGTATGAAATGGTGTACTACATCCATACAATATTTAGGGATCGATATCTCTAAAGATATTGCCTCTACCATCTCCCTAAATGATAAACTATTAATTGATAAGGTTATACTTTAGTTGTGCAATGGTCTCCATTATTCCTCACTTGGTGAGGTAGCCTTGTATTACCTTTCTAGGAGTCTGGTATATTGCCCCACTTATTTTTAAACTTGATAATTTACTCACTAAATTTCTTTGGCATAATAAGACCCCTAATATTGCATTAAATAAACTGAAATTTACCAAAGACAATAGTAGAGTGAAGTTTCCAGATTTCCCAACTTATCACAAAGCCTTTATATTGTGACAAATCATTATCTTTCTTGGTAGTGAATCACAATTGATAAATGCTCCGACATGGATTAAAGTTGAAACCCATTTAATAGCGCCATTCAATCTTCCCAATTTTCTTCAACCTACATCTTGGCCAGGCATTAAAAAACATCCCCTCTTACATTCTTTCAAAAGTGCATGGAATTATTTACTAGATTCATCATATATTGGAGTAGATTTTAATACCACATTTGTCTGGTTTTAATAAAATGTTCCCTCAAAATCCAAAGGTTCATTGCTCCTAGAATGGTACTCGGCTTGCATTTTTCGAATTAAGCATTTATTTGATAATGACACTGCTATTGCATTCCCAAAATTAGGCACTTGTTTCCGTCTTGTAGAATGTGATTTTAAATTCCATACCACGTTCAATCTCATCATTAAATCTATACCCATTAGCTCTCAAAAGGCACCTTCTAAAATCATAGCCTTAAAGTGACTTTAAGCCCCATCATCTTATTAAACCTTTTTGAGTCTGGTGTATTACCCCACTTTCATTTTCTAATTTTTTTAAAACATTTTATTTTATTGGTTTACAAACAAACCTTTAAAATGTCACACAACACAGAAATTAGACAACTCCATCCTCACCACTCTCACACTCTCCAACCCTCACCAGGCTTTATAATTAAAATCCCTTTACTCTATACTTAGTCCAATCTCAACAGTTTTTTAATCTCAGCTAGCAGAAACCTTAAGGGAATTACTAATTTCATGTCTGTGCCATTAAAATTTTCTGTCACCATTCATCTGCACTCAGCGAAGGATGTTTTGTGATCCAAGGTCCCAAATGAATCGTTCTCACTGACCGCAGCAGAACACCACCAGATGTTTGAGGGTCGCCTTTTCTTTTGCACACAACCTACAAGTTATATTTAGGTTTGGGTTACTGGACCAAGCGCTGAGTCGTTCTTTTGTCTTGAAGGCGTTCAAGCGAAAAAATATAAATAGTCTCCTTGCATTCGGATCCGGAAACAGTTCAACGTATCGTTGGGGACTATTATAGCCCCTGGCCTCGACCGGTGCATCCACCATCCACTTATTTGCAACTCTCTTTGAACTAGTCAGTTCCCAATCGGCCCGCCAGATTTTTGTCTTTGCTGCATTTGGGTTTTCATGTAGCATTGCTAGCACAATATCAAACTCTACTAACAGATTTTCACACCGGTTGATCCACATGGACACAATGTCATTCTTATTCGAGGTTGCACTGTGCAAAATTTCAAATTGAGACATTTCTCCATAGATCTTGTTTTTCAAAATAAAGACAGCAAATTCCAGCAGGTTCTAGCATGTATTGATATCAGTGATAACTCATACCGTATGCAAGCTGTCGATGTCAGACTTGCTGTGTCGTGAAGAGTAATAGGGCCTCTGTCCCCAAGTTCCCCAGAGAGAGGTAACAAAATACTCCCTGCGCGAGCCTTGAAGCCACATGTGTTGGTGTTGTTCAACAGGAACCAGGCGCAACCGCAGACCCCAAGGCTGTGGGAAGGAAGACAAGTATTAACACAAACAGTTACAGTATAAGTATGAAAACAGGCACAATCTAAATACCCAAAGATCTTACCTAAACCCGATAAGGTTTTGGCTGGGATCGGGAGTGGTGGTGCAAGGGTGCGCGCAGACATTCCCTGAAGCCTGGTAGTGCTGGCTGTCAACACCTGGATGTCTCGTGGCACTTGGTATGAAACGATGCTTGAGCGTGACTTTAACAGATGGGGCGAGGCGAAGGCAAATCCAATATGCAGTCCGAGGTTCGATTCCGAGTGTTCATGAAAGGCAAACAAAGCAAGAGGAAGATCCAAAGGCAGTCCAAAGTTCGTAATCCAAAGGTCAGTATTCCGTGTATCCGTGCCGAACAAGTAGTGGTGCCAAAGGTTGAAGGAGGAAGCAGTCCGTGATCCGTGAGCTGAGGTCGAGTACCGTGAAACTTGAATCCTGAGACGAGACGCTGAACAGTGTTACGGGAAACAGCTGTGAAGCAACAAGCTATTCGAATAACCCGGCTTTATGTGTGGCTGCCGATCATGTTAGCGGATGACAAGTCACGTGATCGGGAAAGCGTCCCGTATCCAGGAAGCGAACGCGGTCAGCGGTGTCTGCCTGCTCGCAACCTCCAAGGAAGCTGCCAATGGAAGCGAGGAACGTAGTGAAGGCGGGCACCACCCCGGCCTTGCAACAAGGACCGCCCACGCTTCCCTTGCACCACAGGTAGCCTAGAACCCTGAACTAATTGTGACTTTGGAAACTTAGCGCTATTACTGGTCGAGGAGGTATCGTGAGTATGAGAGGTGATTTTACCCCTGGTAATGGGTTGTGTGACCTGTTTGGAATTCCTATCAGTCGATGTGCCTTTAGGTATTCCCAATACTTTGGACCAATAGATGTTTTCAAGGGTAGACCATAGTTCATGTGGGCAACCCAATGCGTTTTCAGCTCCATACGTTAAAACCGGGATTACTTTCTGTTGATAGAAATATATCACTGGTTTTAGAGAGAACTTCCCGAATTCTTTATTCAGGACAAGCGCTTGGCTGGCAAGTTGTCTGCACTTTCTCTTGGTTTCTAAAATCCATAGGCCATCATAGATACTTGCGCTTATCAGCATACCCAAGTATTTTACACTATTTGATATACGCACTGGTTCCTGCCCCAATTTCCAGGATGCTTTTTTGCAGGTAGTGTTCCTTGCCGTTTTAAGATTTTGAAGTAGTAAGATTTCAATTTTTTTTGTGTTGATCTTTAAATGGTTCATTCACATAATTTTCTAATGCGTCCAATTTTCTCTGCAGATTTATAGGAGTTATGTCCATCCGGATGAAATCATCTGCATACAGGAGCCAGCTAAAATGTGAATTGTGTATCTTAGGAGGAAAAGATTTCGCAGCATCTATTGCAACTCCAACGTCCGATATAAACAGGCTGAATATGGCCACAGCCAAGGGCAGCCTTGTTTTTCCCCCCCTTAAAGGTTTTGATCTCTGCAGACAAGGTACCAGTCTGGTCCAGACAGATTCTAATAGAGGTCTCTGTGTGTAACACTCTAATCGCTGCGATCAATCAATCTGGGCAACCCCAAGCTCCCAATTTTTTCCAGAGTAGTTTGCAGTCAATGGGGTCAAAGGCACAAGATAAATCATTACATGCGAGGTAGACTTTCGCGTTTGTTCTCAGAGCCTCCATTTTGATCAAATTCAGCAGCAAGAGGTTTAGCGCACATCCTACATTCTTCACAAAGCCCGCTTGTCTCACATCCACGCGGTTAGATTTTGAGGCCCACTCAACCAATTTTCGTTGTAACAAGGTTGCATATATTTTTCCCAACACATCCAGTAAAGCTACTGGGGGGTAGTTTTTTGGGCATGCTCTATTCCCTTTTTTAAAAATAGGAACAATTACTGTGGATTTCCAGGACTTCGGCGCCTGGGATTGCATGTTTATCCTTTCGAATAATGCCAAACATACTTCTGGCCAGATTTCTGGATGTTGTTTTATGGTAAAGTTTGTTACCCCATCCGGGCCGGGAGCTCTAGAACCTTTTGCCTTCATAATTATACTCACAATATCTTCTTTTGAGAAGGTTAACGCCCAACCCATATGGTTGCCTTCAGATGTATTTTCTGTGAATTCATTTTTCTTGTAAATTTTTTGGAAATAATAAGACCCCTAAAATTGCATTAAATGAACTCTTCCTACTAAGGCAGCAAACTTATATTCAATCCTAAACCAATCTAGTGATTTAAATCTTCTATCAAAACTGGGACCTGGACTGGAATTTCCATCCATCCTCCAACATACCGGAACACATCAGGAAACAACTCTGCACAACCTCACATTTCTTTTCCTTTGTTTTATTCCTTATTCAGTTTTAAAAACAAAATCTTTAATCACTACAATATAACAGTCAAATACTTATTGGAAAAAAAAAATCACAAAAGCAATATTACAAATTCAAACAATAAGAAAAAAGAACGATAGCATTAAAAGGATTAATAAGATAAAGAAAACGCTTCATATGTTACTTCACTCCAATTTCATGAACTTAAAAAAAAAAACCTGTTAAAGCCAAAACCACTTATTTAGTTCACCCAGATAAGCAACATTGCATAAAAGTCATGGGCCAACACGCTAACCATTTTGAAGAAATTTCCTAAAATACAGTTTATGAGGGCCACATAATTCGACACATGATGTGATAAGGTGTTCCATGTTTTCACTAATATCCTTTGACCCACAGAATCTACATAGCCCCTGATCTACCAACAACATATTATAGCGCATCAAAATCTTATTTGTAGGTATTTGATTCAAACAAAACCTAAGAAACAGTTGTCTCTCTTGGCGATGGGGATACACCGTCAGATAAGAAGCGACAGTTCCAATCGACTTGATTTCTGACTTCAAATGGTCTAAAGATTCATAAGAGTGGACCAAATCCATTGTTCCAAACCAATCCTGGCAATAGAGTAATCTTTTGACCCTTAGTTTGTTCTCCATGAGATCCTTTGGTCAGCTAGTATTTGATTACAAGCTTCAGCAAATTCACATATGAATGCATCTCGTGGACTCAACAACAACTTGCTAAGTTCATTATAAAGTGAAGCTCGTTGGACATAACATTTTGTAATAAAATTGAAAATATTTCCATTGAGCCCTACATTTCAATGATAAGAGACAAAGCTCATAGGGTATAACAGCGAGAGGTGTACCCTGTGAAATGTGTAAGACCCTCTTCCAAATCCTGCTCTCAATACTAGGTAACAGGTTGAGGACCCAAATAGGAAACAACTCAAAACCATATAATATCTTTCATAAAATTTAAAACTTGGAAGAATGGAATACTTGCCATATCTAGTATCTAAACGTACAAATGTATTGCATAGTGATGACCCACATAAGGGTAGCCATTCCTTAACCAAACTTGTGTTTTGTTTACCGGTGATAGGAAATCCCAAATAAAACCCTCTATTTTCTCAAGGGGCACACTATCAACGTGCCAAGTAAAGGGTTTGACTTCTCCCGTATTAGTGCAGTGTTGAATTTCTTATTTATTTGGGTTTATCTTTAAATGTGAATCTCTGCAAACTTGGAGAAACCGTTAAAAGGTGCTGTAGATTTTCAGTGTAGCCAGGGATGCAGGAAGTAGCTACTCACCAATGTCATGTGCGAGTATGCAGCCCTGTCGATCCACTCTTGCAGTCGGTGTACAAGTCCCATTAGATCATGAGGGTTCATTATCGAGCTGTATGTTAGTATTGGTGTATAGCCCTATAATAAGCCGTAATAGACCATGTGGGATATGCCAGTTCTGCAGCTTATTCCAAAAGAGACTTCTATCGACAGCAAAGGCTGCAGAGAGGTCAACAGTGGCCAAACATACAGAGTCATATTTATGGCGCTGGACTTGATCAAGGATTACTTTCAATAAATACCCAGTTAGTGATGTTCCATGTTGTTTGCGAAAGCCAATCTGCCAAGTGGACTTATTCCAAATGCTGTAAAAGAAGAGCTGCAAAACTCTTGTTGTTATCTGCATCTATAATTGCAATGGGTCTATAGTTTACTAGATCAGACCGTAGACCCTTTTTTTTTAAAAATCGGCAGAACATATGCAGTCGACCATGTTTTAGGAAAGGAATTAGTGGCAGCAATATCAATAAACAGAGTGGACAAGATGGATGCCCAGGTTACTAGATCACCCTTAATTAAGACATCATTCAGACCTGAAGCAGGTGACGAACTAGATTTTTGAATGATTTCACAGATGTGATCCTTCTCAATCACCATGGCCAAATTACCCGGGTTAGTATTAGTCATATAGACCATATTTATGTTAGCTGTCGTATGAGTGCTGTAAACTTTACTAAAGTGTCAAACCCATTGGTTTTACGAAACTGCAGAAACTCTGCAGTCTGGTTAGGAACTTGCAAGGTCATTCATCTGCCAGAATGATCTTGCATCCTTGTTAGTCAACATTTTTTTCGGCATCTCTTTGATTGCTTAAAACACTGTTGTTTTTAATCCAGATTTTATAGGATTGTTTAGCTTTTTTAATCTGTAAAACCTTAGAGTAAAGAGATAGAATCATGTCTGATCTTATTTGTCCTAGTGTGTTGCACATCACCTTTTTTTTGTGCAACCACATTCAAATCAAAGACATGGTGATGTTGTGTTAGGGTTCTAGGAAACACACAGGTTTGGCAGAACAAGTCAAAGTCCACAGCGCTTGTACACTGAAGAAATTAGGGAAGCACTAAAGCTGCAGGTGGCTGAGGGGTGTGGGAGCACTGCCAGATGCCACCCACAGTTAAGAACCTAAATGAACAAAGACAGTTCTCAGTCTCACTGCGCTGAACAGTGCAATAATGACAGGTGTTCCAAGTAATTCAAAGAAGGAGGGATTTCTCATGAGTCCAATGAGTTTAATAACGAAGTAGCCTGACACGTGTTTCGAGTCATCACCGACTCTTCATCTGAGGTTAAACATAATGCACAACATAATGATGAACAAAAATAGTACAGCACAACATAAACAGTTTGAATGAAAGTCGTCCATTGTGAAAAAAATCAATAAAAAATTGATAAGGACATTAGTAAGGACATTCAACCAAAAGGGCAAACACAAGTGCAGGCAGGCCAAAAAGAACAGCAGTTACAGCATATATATTAAGATAAAATCAAATAGCAACAAACAAAAATAATAAAAAATAATAAATAAATAAGATTGGCACAGTACCATATTAGGAGGGGATTGAATTGAATGGAGAATCCATAGGTTACGGGATGCATGTAAGAAACACGGGTAAAGAAACAAACAAGTTGCAAGGAGTTAGTTATAATGCATCCACGGAACAACTATAGCAGCGCAGTCAAAGAGGCAAAAGCTGCCAAAAAAACCAAAATTGGAATCATAAATAAATGGTACCTGAAAGTTTCAAGAGCTAGCCTAACCAATTAAGTATATTGTGGCCAGTGCCAGATGCACTCTCTAAAAAGGAAGAGAGAAGAAAAGATTTTCATTTTATATGAAGTGTTTAAATACGCTGTTCAAGCACAAATGTGAAATTAAGGAAGAACAAAAGAGTGTGAGATTAAATGACAAATCATACCTCACTACTTCGCAATTGCGGAACTCTATAAGGGAAAAGAAATTCCCTCAGCATCACTTAAACATGGACAAATTAACGTAACAAATGTGATTGCTAAAATGCAGCTACCCGGAGTGCCAGAGGAAACCCAAAACGCAAAAGCATGGCGTGCGTGCGCAAATAAGAATGGGCAAAAGCTAAAAATTGACTTTCTCTAAACTTAATTGAGACGTGCTGATGCACTAATTAGAAGTATAGCGGCCAGGGGGCCGTGAAAAACCATCTTACCTGTGCAATGCTGCTGAACTGAATGAAATGAAAGTAAGCCCAGACCATAGAGATAGAAACAGGACTATTTAAATACACAAGGTATTTTAGAACATGGCCGATTAGATCAGGAAAGAAAACCGCCATATTGGAATGATGGAAATGAAATGAATACCTCAGGAGTGAATTTGCCCCAAAAAGTAA
This sequence comes from Ambystoma mexicanum, assembly GCF_040938575.1. Lineage (NCBI taxonomy): Eukaryota > Metazoa > Chordata > Amphibia > Caudata > Ambystomatidae > Ambystoma > Ambystoma mexicanum. Next base: position 95,442,053 of record NC_090936.1, on the reverse strand, counting down.
GGAGCTTACCAAACCCTGCAAAAAGGCAGAGATTAACTTGTTCTGAATTTAAAAATTAGCAGGGCTGGAATTCCACAAAAATTTATATGAAGTGCGTTGCACAGCAAAAAATGTACTAATTGCAAAAAATGGAGCCCCGCGGGCGCCAAGATAAACATATACCGGTAAGGCCTGAGAACGAAAGGAAATTTGCGCCTCGTGCACCAATTGCTGTTGAGCTGAATGACCAAAAGAAAAAACTGGTTCATATAGATGAAGGGGATTAAGCCGCAGAGAATTGCGACTACTAGAGCATGCTAGGAGGAACCAAATTGGGGAAAGACGTTAAATAAATTGTGCATCTGCCATCTGTGAATGCGCTGCTATAGAAAAATGTGAGGTAACAGGATTGCAAACAGTCACTGCAGAGGGATCACTAGACCCCACACGATTATAAATGACCACTTGGGTGTAAATAAAGTACTCATGTCCACATAAAAAGGGAGGGAAAGCATGATACCCGTGTGTGAGGAGGTGAGGGTGGATGGTGGGGGAAAATGGGACGCTGTGCCGCGGGCGTGTGCGGCGCCGAACGCGGGCACCGGGAAGGCGTCCCTGTTAAAGGGAGAGCCTTGTTGGCGTCCCGCGACGGTGCCGGCGTTGCGGCCGCGGCGCCGCGGGTGCTCGCAGCCGCAGCACCGCGTGTGCCCACGAGGACCGGGTTCACTGGCGCTGCGGCTGGGAGACCCGCGAGCGCAGCATACCTCGGCGACCTCCGGCGACCTCCTGTGGCGAGGCTCGGGAACTGGAGAGCCCGACTCCTGCCGACCGCTCGGCGTCGGAGGTGCGCCAGACAGCTGGGCAAGGACCCATCAGGGGCAACCCACCAGAACCCCCTCCTTACCTCATGTGGGGCAGACCCAGAACGGTGGCTTGGGGCCTCAAGCAGGACAGGCCTCCGGGAGACATGTCTCGAGGGAGACACATTGTTGGGGGGGGCGGGGCCAATGGAGGGGGTGTGGCTGACAGCAGGGAGGGGAAGCTAGAACCAGGCAGCCAGTATAAAGGAGGAGGTGGGGAGGAGGCAGCACTATTCATAGAGGGTGGGTGCCTAGGGTCCCCACCAATCAGACAGGGGGGAAGGGAAGTTGTCCCCGATTGGCCCTTTTTCCCTCCAAACCCCAGGTATAAAAGGGACTGGCCTAATGGCGTTTTTGTTGCTTTTTGCAGGGAGAAGGAGAGGAGAGTGAGAGCAACTGGTGGGCCTATCCGGGTCCGTGAGAGTAGGAGACACTCAAAGAGAAGAGGAACTCCTGGTGCCTTTTACTCACAGTGAAGTAACTGTGGGGTCAAACCTGGAGCTCAACTACCTTGGTTAAGACACTGTGTAATAAAGGTCTACAAAACTCCACTTCGCCTACTGTCCTGTTTTCTACACTGTGTAAAATAAAGAAGAGAACAACACTATTTTTGTTCATCATTATGTTGTGCATTATGTTTAGCCTCAGATGAAGAGTCGGTGACTCGAAACACGTGTTAGGGTTCTAGCCCGCCCATGGACCGTACCAAGACTAACAGAGAGAGGGTCAACGAAAAAAATCATCATATTTGCCTACAATAAATGTGGAGTATTGCCACTCTAGTGAAGAGGATTTTAAACAATTTGAGGCTCTCTCTCATCAGATTCACAAATCGTAGCCCCATGCCAATGTATACGGTTACCTGCAGGATTAACTTTTAAAAATAAAGGGAAAGTGAAGCCTTGTTCTGAATACAATTCATTAAAATGAAATTCTGTTGTGAGGCAACTGTGATCACTATAGTCATTAGAAACAATAGAAAGATGACATCTGTCGAACAATGCCTTGCTGGTAATAAGTAGTCTAGATTGACTGCGAGGTGCCGTTCGTCCATGAAAACCAACCTGGAACGTTACCTTCAATGGTGCCATTTAACATGATCAAACCCATGCCTTCCATTAGTTCAGCCAAGCATTGTTTCTTCCCCTAACCTAGACAATGGAGGTCATGTATAGAGAGACAGGAAGCATTTAAATCCCCTAGGACAATAATCTGGCCACTACAATATTTCACTTGCCAGTCATTAGCATGATCCATTAACATATCAAGAAAAGATTTAAATGTACATATTCCAGAATGCCAGTAGATATTGAAAATTAAAATGCCAATCAAAAACGTGCACTGCAGCCTAACATGTGTACCTAAAATGCCAAATAAAATATCCAAGGATGAGATCCTATCTACGTACCTAGCAGACCATACCAGTACGTTACCTCTGAGCCTCCTGTCCACCATCCAAAGATAGCAGGCTATAGGGCAATCTTTCTCAAGCAGTACCCTGTTCTGCACCACCAGTAGGTAGTAACACCCTGTGCCTGGCCTCTAGAAACTAACCTTTGGTTGCTAGGGCCATTTTAGCTCCTTCATCGTGAGTAGGCTAGTTCCCATTAGAGAAATTGCTCTTTTTGCCCCTAGTCCTGAATCCCGGTCCTGAATAATAATGGGTTTTCGAATCAGTCTTACTGAGAATGCTTGTTACCATGAAAGAAATTGCCTATTTTGCCCCGTAGTGGTCAAGTCCTGCATAATAATGGGTTTTAGAATTATTCTTACTGAGAATGCTATTTCCCGTTAGAGAAAGGGTTCATGTTGCTCCCCTAGTGGTAAAGTCCTGCATAATAAATTATTTTACATTACTCTAATTGGAACTAGCTTTCTCAGTGAGAACACCCATTGTGCTTCCCTCGCGATCTGGCCCTACATTAAAATGAGCTTTCAATTATTCTCACTGAGAATGTCAAATCCCATAAGAGAAATGTTAGGGGGTTAGGCAGGGCTGCGTTATTGCTCCTACACTCTTCAGACTCTATATGAACCAAATTGTAGAAGAAATTGGAAGGTGTGACATGGGGGAAAAGAAAATGGGAAGTCTCCGGTTCGCTGGGGACACGGTACTGATTAACAAAACAAGAGTGGGTATTCAAAAGGTGCGGAATCTATTCCAAACCCTAGCAATGCCGAAGGGGCTTGAAATTAACCTCTCTAAGACTAAGATGATGCTTAGGTCTAAGCGGCGCAGAGAATCTACCCCCCAATTTGGTTGGTTTTTATGACTATCTAGGGATCCGCCTTTAAGAAACTGGCCGCTGGCATCGATAAATCCCTACTCTGTATGTACGGCAAGGGGCAGCTGTGCAGGGGTTGTGCACCATTATGGAGGCTGGGTGGATCTCCAAGGATTGCAGGTATTGAGGGCTTGTGGTAATACATCAGCTTTGTACAGAGACAAGATTTGGGGCTACTCCGTCCGTAGCATGATGAAACAGAAAGAAATGATTACCATGAAGAAGCTTCTTTCTCTTCCAAGGGCCACCCCATTCCTTCCCATAAAATTGGAGTTAGGGGTGGATGGTTTTGTGTATGAGGCTAAATTGTGCCGCTTGCATTTATATAGGCTTTGTACAGTGGTGTCCCTAATACCTATAAAATAGCTCTCCTGGATGTTCTGGCACAAAAGGGTGCAGGTTAATTTCCATGGCTGAGCTATGGAACTGACATGAGCGCACAACTCAGCCCTACTACCCATTTTTGATGCTGCACTTCAATAAACGTTGATTACCGTTAGGTGAGATTTGGAGCAGTACCGGGTACACAACAACCTTAGCCTCCTGGCAATAGGAACCCAACCTTTGGTATATGTCTGTACTACACAGGTTGGCAGTGTGGTTGAGCAGCCAGGCTGATCTCAAGAGAGGTCAATGTGAGTAGGGTAGTTACACAGAGATTCAGAGTGACAAGTATCCAAATAAACACTTATACTAAAGGTTTCTTAATTAAACAAATATTAATTTGTTTAACAGTCAGTTTGAATAAGCCTTCTTCAGAAGGGACAATATATAGTAACACACAAATACACTCCAAAATACACATCAGCAAGTACCCATTGGGGGTGGCACACAGGCACTTCCTACACCTTTAGGTGACTTAAAGGCATGGTCTAGTAGCATTTTTTATTGTCCCTACGGGTCGGCCATGTTTTTTTAAGCCTAAGTGGCTCGATTTTAGAAAACTTCCCTATGGACCTTACCCAAGTTTTCGTCCATTAAACGCACGCGAAAACAGGCACCAGGGAGCCGCCATTTTGTGATAATCCTATCACTTGCTGCATCGCCCTGGCTGACCTGCTTCTGCGGCACTAAATCAATTCCCCCGCCCCTGAGCCTGTCATCAGCAGACTCGTACCGCCCATTTCCCAAAGCCAAAGCACGTCTTGTGTCAACATTCGCTGCGCTTCAGCTAATGACGTGTCGCCATGGAAATGGCAGGACGCCTCTTTCTTCAATAAGTATAAACAGACCGTTTCACAACACACAGCAGCAGATTTTCGATTCCATTCCTCTCTCTGTGTTACTTAGAGTATTTTGTGACTCGTTTCTGTGCTCTGGTCAGCTACCTTTGCCGCTTGTAGCCCGTGTGAACACCTGTACCATCTTGGTAAATTATTTTACTTTGTTTACCACACAATGGCTACAATAATGCCCTACATGTACGAGCCCGAGTATACCAAGGAGGAACTACTGGAAAGGGAAGCACGTGAAAACGATGGGGATTCGGACGGCAGTTGCCAGGACGAATCAACAGATGAAGAGCCTGGGCCTAGTCGCATGGACGGCGTCTCCACCTGGAGCACATGCAAACGGTGCGAGCTACTGCCAACCGAGGAGGAGAACTGCTGCTGCTGAGAAAACTCGGGATGCCTGGCCTACATTTCGGAAGGCGAGTCACGACCGCAATGCATCACCGAGCTGCCAGACTTCAGGGCAGCCTGCCTCACACGGGCTGTGTTCAGAATAATGATGGTGCTTCTGCACGAACTTCGCGCAACTGTGCATCCTCGTGATCCGAGTAACGAGTAAGTATACTCTGCTTATCATGCCACTCCTATTTCATGTTCTTTTACTATATCCAAAATTATATATTCATATCATAGTAACGCATGAAAGTCGTTCAATAGTGTGCATTGTCTAGATAGCATTTGTCCGTGCAGAATGCCATTAGTTACAAGAATTGTCATTGACAAACGTTTATTAAACTTATCTTGGTCATTTAAAAACAGTTTATTTCATTCCTTTTCACAGGTGGTACAGGCTGGTGGCCTATCGTTCCTTTACATGGTGGCTCCACGGGAGGCTTGGACACCGCGTTCGAAGAGTGATACCCGCCTGTGCCGTTCGTGCCATAAGAGAAACGTTCCCGAGTGACAGCGGTCAGTACAGGGGATTTTCTCTCGCTGTGCTGCAACCTGACCTGTATAATCTTTAAAGTCTTGTATTTTTGTGTCATGAAAATAAGATAAAAAATAAAACACCACATATATTTTAACAACGGTTGTTTCGATTTTTTAAATGAATCAAGTGTGTCTCCATTCAAGGATGGACGTCAGACATCTGTGCTCCGAATGGGTGAAGGTCTGGTCGCTGTGAAGCAGGGTGGTCACTATCTATCTAAGCTAACATAACATATTCTCGATAATGCATGCATTAAATAACACTTGTTCAAAGTCTTTCAGTAGGTTATGTCTCTATAAAAGTCACACATATATCTATACTAACAATTAACATTGGATTATACAGGCCTTAGGTTAAGGGTCTTGACCACTGTAATACACCGTTGAAGTGTGGGTCTGTGCTCACAAGAATCTCTGGTATGTGGCATTTGTTATTGATAAGCAACGATATACTCTAGTAGGGGTCTAATGTTAATTGGGGATCTGCTAGGTGGGCATCATGTCGTGGTCAGTGGTCTGGCACTTGAAGAGAATACCTTGCAGGTACACAGGGTCACAATGGCAGTAAGTTTCCACTGGCGAGGGTGTGTGGGCAAGGACACGTTTATGGAGATGAACGAGCGATGTGCTTAGTTCAGGCTGGTTCACATGCAGGACAGTGATCTCAGAGGAAGAGTCATGCTCAGTGGTCCCATCTATGCGATTGTCAACCAAAGTTATCACATAAGGGCAAGGGGTGAACCCACTACTGGAGGCACTTGGTCCGAGTTTCTACTGAGAAGTAAAGCATGAGAGGGGCCATCGAGAGGGGCCTGATGGCCCCTCGTTCCCACACACTTATCTGCACGCCCACCGGCCCATCCATCCACCCCCCCTATCAAAGGCAGTTCGCACCCGTGGATGAGCGCTGGCATGTGGGGCTGTCTGGGGCGTGAACGGCCAAGGTGCCAAACAACATGTACACTTCAAAAGGTATCTTACGCCCAGGGGCTATCGTTCACATGGTCTCCTCAGACCCTGTGTCTCCAGGCAGGCCTCCCCCGAGGTAGGCCGCCCCCCCTGTAATCCACATAAGTGTGTCCCCATTCAGCAGTCTTCCTGTGCCTTATCTGCACGCCCCAGGGCCATCCAGCCCACCCCCCTCTATCAAAGGCGGTTCGCGCCAGTGGATAATAATGTCGATATTTACTTTTCAGATTTATCAACAATGCCTGCCTGTTCGATTAGCGGTTGCCCTTCGAAGACCCATGCGAAATCTGAAGGCACTACAATGCATGTATTCCCAAAAACTGTTGATCGAATAAGAGAATGGGTCAGACATTGCGGATATCCACTGGATGAGCTGGAAAGTAGAGTCCAACAAGTCTTACAGGACAAGAGGGGTGATCGATACCGCATCTGGAGCCGCCACTTTTCCTTGGACATGTACACAACATCTTGGGTAACAAAGAAGAATAAACGGCAAACGACACGGAAATTGATCGAAAACGCTATTCCCACTCTATTCGTCCACATTCCGCCACTGGTGAGTCAAGTGTCCGGATTTAGCTTTGGGCCTTGCGGTAGTGTGTAGGTAGCCGAATGGATTAATTGATATTGTAGGTGTTCTATCCCTTGTAATAATTTCGATATTGATATGAGTGTATAGTTTTTTGAACAATGACATTTATCATATATTATTTTTCGATTTCATAACCCACAAACGCAATGTATATATATATATATATATATATATATGGGAACAGGGAACTGTGCTGTATTGAGCATTTTTCAAGTATTCTGTCGCCTTACATGGCTATTTTTAATATTGGCATTTCATTATCAATCATTAATTTACCTTTACAACTTCCTGACTATCCCTTGAATCTGAAGCAAGAACATTCTACATCCTTGACCTGGTCGCAGTTATCAACCACTTCTAGCGCGTATCAGGTAATCTTACTAGGCTAATCCGCTACATACTTGTTTTTTGCATGTCAAGTAATAGTTTTATTCTATTGTGTAATTATTTTACCGAATGTTTGGTTAGTGCTTTCCAATTGATATACACCTTAGTTATCGCCACTGGTGTTTGTTTTCAGTTATAATTAGTGTTATCCATACTAATGCAAGTACTGTCTTTCAGGGAGCTGCTGAAGCGTCTGCCACGTCTACAACATTTCTAGATGTTCTTCACCAGCAGGAGGTATGGATACTGACAGCTCCATCGAGCGTCATCATCAGAGCTGGAATTCTTGTCGTTTGATTGTTCTACACAATGTTTCATTCGTGGTTAGCCGTTGATATGTACCTGTGCTGTCGACCCCAGGTGTGTGTTATGTTTTCACTATTGTAATCCTCACTAATGCAAGTACTATGTTTCAGGCAGGTGATGGAGCGTCAACCCCTGTACTTGATGCAGAGCCTGACATTCAAGTAATTCCAGGGGAAGTGGAAGCAGGACCATGCGTATACGAATCGGCGCAACAGCTTTCGGAAGTGCGCACTACATTTGCAATATACATAGATATTCTTCAGCAGCACTAGGTATGGATACTGACAGCTCCATCATGCGTGATCATATAATGTGATTCCATTTGCTATACTTTCTTCCCTATTAACGCAAGTGCTGTGTTTCAGGGAGACGACGAAGCTTCCACTACAATCACAACATCCAATTTAGATGATGCAGATGTAAATAAATCGGAGAAATAAGTCGATGAAATGTGATCATATTTAGATTTTCCTTGATTCTTTTAGACAATGCATCATTTATGGTTATCTCTTTATATGTACCTGTGCGTTCGACCCCAAGTGTGTGTTATGTTTCCAATATTGAAAACCATACTAATGCAAGTACTGTGTTTCAGGGAGATGAAGGAGCTTCCACTACAATCACAACATCCCATTTTGATGATGCAGATGTAAAGGAATCAGAGAAATAAGTCGATGAAATCTGCATACTTATATTTTCCTTGATTGTTTTAGACAATGCATCATTTGTGGTTATCTCTTTATATGTACCTGTGCCGTCGACCCCAAGTGTGTGTTATGTTTCCAATATTGAAAACCATACTAATGCAAGTACTGTGTTTCAGGGAGATGCGGATGCCTCCTCTCCAATACAACCATTCATGGCAGTCCATGCAGAGCCAGAGGTACGGATACTGACAGCTCCATCGAAATAGATCATCACTGGTAGAATACTTGTTGTTTGATTGTTGCACACAATGTTTAAATCGTGTTTGGCTATTGAGATGTACCTGTGTGTGTTCGTCCTCACGTGTGTTTTATGCTAACAATATTTTGATACATAGTAATGAAAGTACTATGTTTCAGGGAGACGATGGAGCCTCATTCCGTGCGGTCTATGCGGATACAGAAAATATAGTCATTGCAGCGCAAGAGGAAGGGAGGACATGCGGAAACGAATCGGAGCTACAGCATGCAGATGTTGAAGGTCGAGTCAAAAAAGTTGCAAAGAAAAAAAAAACAAAAAAAGGTTAGTTACAAACAGTTCATAATTTTAAAAAAATTTTTGTGCTGGGGACTATTTTATGTTTTTGTTCCAGTCAATTGGACTACACTTTATCTTGTGTTTAAACTGAACATCCCTTTTCCAATCCCTCCTCCAGTTACCCGTGGGTGTCAGAACTATACATACACAGACAGTGAAGCGAATGAGAGATGTTGCTTGCCAGACGATGTACACTATGGAGGAACTATTAATTGAGACGAGGCATGTTCAGGCTCGAGATGCTCATGTCCAATGGCCAGAACATGAATTAACTGTGTTTGGAGAATACAGCAAATTTGGATTGGACCATTGCTACAGTGCGACCGCACCACCACAAGAAGATGTTATTGAATGTATTGAAGATAGCTCTGAAGTAGTTGCAGATCAATTCACACAATCTACACCCGCCAAAAATTTGCCACCCAAAAACCTGTCAACATTGTTGTGTTCTCCCATCAATGTTGAAGTAATAGATGTCTAAATGACAGAGAAGGAACCAGCCGCAGCATCCATAGACGCATCAGAACTTGATATCAGCGATATTACTTTCCAATGTGTTGAAATCTCCACAACATCACAGGCCGAAACAACGTTGACGCAGGATGACAGTCTAATGAAAGAGAGCAAATACATTGTATTCGTCAGTTGTTTGATGGAAATTATAAGTATGCTGAAATGTGTGCATTCTGTTAGAGGGAAAGTATGTGGGAAGCCATTGATTAATGTGACTCGTCAAATAAAAGGCAGTAACGTCAAAATAAATGCCGCCTGTAGATTAAATCATAGGTTCTCATGGTCTGCACAACCGATGCTGGGGAAACTGCCAGCAGGCAATCTACTGTGTGCAGATGCATCTCTTTTTAGTGGCTCCAGTTTTAGAAAGTTAGAGGCTTTCTTTCAGTTTGTGGGACTCCATTTCATTTCTAAAGCGCTGTACTACATATACCAACGTGATTATCTGTTTCGGGCCATTAGTGATGCTTGGAAAATTGAACAATTGTCTCTAGCAAGTACATTCGAAGGCAAACGATTCAGGCTAGCCGGCGATGGACAGTGCGACAGCCCTGGATTTTCTGCCAAGTACTGCACCTACCACTTACAGGACATGGATAGTAAGAAAATTGTGAGTTCAGTGGTCGTGCAGGTAACACAATGTACATCGTCAGTGGCCATGGAGAAACTAGGATTTATAAAATCAGTGGAATATCTACAATCAAGGGGAATGCACATCGACCTCATAGCCACGGACAGACACGTTTCAATTGCCAAGACAATGAGAGAGCAGTTCCCACATATTAATCATCAATTTGACGTATGGCATCTTACTAAATCAATCAGTAAGAAAATCTCGGCTGCAGGAAAAAAAAAAAGGTTTTGAAAGTATTTTGCAGTGGTCCCATTCTATCACCAACCTTCTTTGGTGGAGCTAAAAAATTTGTGAAGGGTCAGTGGAAATACTACTTGAAAAATGGCGGTCACTGATGCACCACGGTACCAATGTTCACCGCTGGACAGCAAATCAACATTTCCACCAATGTGAACATGGCCCTTTGTCCACAGAGGAGGCACGGAAGAAGAAGTGGTTGATTCCATCTTCACCGACACACAAAGCCATTGAGAAGATTGTTTTCGACAAAACTCTATCAAGAGATTTGAGAGGACTGACAGAATTCTGTCACACAGGAGATTTGGAGGTGTTCCACAATATGTGCCTAAAGTACAGGCCAAAGCGCTTGCATTTTAGCTTTTGGGGCATGAAACATCGCACTCTACTAGCGGTCTTGGCCCATAACAGCAATGTCAGACGTGAACAATCTAGGACTAAGGGTAAAGTAAGGATGCCTCGTTACACTAAGGTGTTTTCAAAATGAAGTAAGCAATGGGTGATCAAACCAGTCTATGATGAAATGCAGTTCGACTTTGTGAAAGGACTTATTGTTGCTGTGTTAGAGAAGCACAGATATGGAATTTTGGACGTTTCTGTGCAGAGCAGTGATCCATTGGCACCGAACATTGCGACTGTGCCATGCCCACCCGAAGCACAGCTGGTTGTGAAGTACAAATCCCGGTTTAAATAATTGCAATACGATTGTCTTTTTGTAAATAAATGTTATTGTACAGTGTACCTGTAACCCTAACCCCTACCTTCACCATCATGGGTGGCGAACAAGCTGGGTGTCATCTTTGAATTCTCTCTATTCACCTCATATAGGTGTATGTATATATTGTTCTCATGTCTCATCTCATGTAAATGTAAATGCTGCGCACTGTTGCGCACTGTTAACGGAGTGGAGGCTTGCGTATTGCAAATAATAAAACAAACAAACAAACAATAAATCTCACTTTTAACTCAACTCCTGTGGTACTTTATACTTTCCCTGACCTTCCGCCAAAAATTAAATGTCTCAATTTGGGCTGCAAAGCTCGCAGACAACGGGGACAAAATTGGGGCACTTAGAACGCGCCAAGCGGGCCGTGGCATTTGGGAGAGAAGCCAGTTCGCATTTGCACATTGAGGCGCACTACATAGAGGGATTCTAAACTTCAAGTTCTCACAGATGCCTTTACTACGTGATGTTGCAGATAAAGAATGCGAAGGACAGCGGCTTTGATTTTCAGCTCGCGTCCAGATGAGGCCCACAAGTCGCACTGGAAGTATAAGGGTCTACTGTTTTTTGACCTTGAGACAGGGACCATGCCGAAAGAACTACATTTGAAGGGGGTGCGCAATAACGTAAGAGACGATAAGGCAGAAAATTCAGAAAATAGACCGAGTTTCATTTTAGTTCAGTATACGAAAAAAATCGTTGTCAAGAGCACGGTCCGTTTTACAGACTGCATTACGAAGAGACACAATGGAAATTTCAAATATAATGTGAGTAAATCTTTACACGCTTTTATACCGGAATGAAGATTTAATGAATGGATGCATGAATAAATGAATGAATGAAGAGCTAGGAAAAGCAAGGAAAACGTGTTCGTAGTGGGTACATGGGCATGCAGGTCCACTGGTCTCACCGATCTCGGTCCTTGGCCCAGCCACTTTTCCCTGCACTGCCTACCTGCACTACGGGACTGTCTCTGTATCCTTCAGCCCCTTCTCCCGTCATTTACCTTGTACTTGCCACCAGTTGGCCCTATTATTTAATTTGTATTCAACTAACCATGTACAGCACTTTTACCCCTCCTCCCCCTTTCCCCATGCGCGATCAGTAAGACACCTGGCCTAGTAGGATCGTTGTCTGTCTGCCCTTGTTCCCCACCTGCCTTGTCGCGCCTTGAAACACTGGAGTATAGGCGCGTTACAAATGCCATATCATATATCATATCATTCCTCACGCATGTAGACTAACTGTCGTTTATCATTGTGTGTTGGCCTCGATTTATTTCGTTACTTTTCGCATTGATTTTAGAGCCGAACATACTCCATTGAACTATTCTTGCAAGCAAATAGTTTCTGATCGGCTATAATAAATAAAATGAGTAATATTAATGAAGATCGGCTGGCGAGACTAATTATAATTTTTTTGTTTTCATAACAGATATTTGCTCCCCTTCTGCTACTGCCATCGGTTTGAGACACCAGCAGACGGTTTCTTCGTGAGACACCTGCAGCTTCGTGTGAACAACTGGAGCACACTGACAATTTTATGGGACGATCGCCAAGGGCCCACATGCCCTTACGCTGTACTAGTGGCTAGAAGCAACATAACCTTTACGATGGACTAGTGCCTAGTTGATGGAACAGCCTTGCGGTTCACCGTGCTTCCAAAGTGCTTCTTTTAACAAAAAGCAACACCCTGTGTACCATTTCGGATACAGATAAAAGAAAATAAATGGCTTTCGGAGTTCATGTGGCAATTGCTGAATATTCTCTAAACATTTAATGTCAAATAAATGTACTTTACCAAATGTACCGTGTTGCTGTTTGGTTTTAACGTACAGTTTCATATTCCGAATTGTGGCGCGCTGTGTTGTGAGATGGTCTGTGTTGGTTTCTGGCTTCTGTGTGGAGTCGCGTAGAAGACGACTGGGCGCGTTTGCCTACGCAGCACAGTAACGTCACGGAGAGAGGCGGGGAATATGAATGTTTTGATAATGTCAGGCTCAGGGGCGGGGGAATTGATTTAGTGCCGCAGAAGCAGGTCAGCCAGGGCGATGCGGCAAGTGATAGGATTATCACAAAATGGCGGCTCCCTGGTGCCTGTTTTCGCATGCGTTTAATGGACGAAAACTCGGGTAAGGTCCATAGGAAAGTTTTCTAAAATCGAGCCACTTAGGCTTAAAAAAACATGGCCGACCCGTAGGGACAATACATTTTTTTACTAGACCATGCCTTTAAATAGCTAGGGCACTTTGGACATTAATATATCACTGGTACATTTAGAGCAATACTGAGATTGGTGTCAAAGAAAAGGGTTATTAGAATTAAACAAGAGATCACACAAATATTCTGAAGCAGGTAAGGACTTTTGAACCCCCCAATGCAAAGTAAGTTAACCCATTCCTGAAGGATAGGTGAAAACACAATGTCAGAAGAGAGAAGTCATTCTGAGAGACAGTGTAACGCTCACCTGGCTCCCACGGAGGCGCTCACCTGGTCTGGATTGCTGTGACCTCTTCAAGCATGATGCGCAGGATTCGAAACACTGACTGAACTGGACCCCCAAATCTGGCTTGTCTGGCCCGTAGAAAAATCTTTCTGTAGGTGGAGAAAGGGGATTAACTGACTGCAGAGTATTGTGATTGCTTCCCACCTCCCCTTTGCTCTTCTCTGACCACCTCCGAAATGCCCAATCAAGGCTCACCTTAATGTTTGAATGGATGAGCTCTCCATCCTGCTTCTGGTGCAGGGCCGCGTATTTGACCAGTTACTTCACTGGTCTCGGAAGGCGAAATGCCGTAAGTATACAGTTTAAAAAGTTCCAGAGTAGAGACTTCTCTTTGTTTGCTTTTCTTAACCTGCGATCTGTCCTTATTTTCAGGTGCAGAGTGGAAGTGATGCTTCGAGGGATATTGCCGGAGATAACCTCAGGTGAGTTTGTGATAAAATGATCCCTTTAAATGTCTTTGAATCCCTCTAGTAATGTCTTTCTTTTTTCCCCTTAGGGGCCGGGGTGCGGTACCAGGCCAAGAAGTGGCACCGACCAGAAATGAGGAGTGGTTCCGTCAAATATGGCCAGGTAAGCATTGTGACGGAAAATCAGGCTTTCCTCATTTGTTCCTCCTGCTCACCTTTTGTCTCTTCTTCTCCCCTGCAGGTGCAGAGATGTGGTGGAATGCCCAGAAGGTCGCGGTGGATAGTGAAGAGCCCACGAGGCAGGTGAGTGATGCGCGGCGCTGCTACAAGTAGCTCGATGCTTTTAAAGAATGTCTATCTTCAGGATCACTGGCGTGATGATTCCGGAGACAGGTAAGAAATTAGATTAAGTTCTTGGTTTTCACCTTTTCTCTTCCCTTCCTTCCTTTCAGGTATCCCAAGATTGAGGCGGGCGTGGCTGGAGGCAAGATGCAGGAGCAGGCACGGTGAGCGTTCAGCTGCTAGATGCAGAGCAACGCGAAGCACGTGTGGCAGTCCGGGCGTGGTTTAAATAGCCTTGGAAGAAGTTCCAGGTAAGTATTCTTCCACAGTCCCCACCCAAGTAAAATAGTTCCTTTGAGAAAATAGTCCCTCCTAAGCCTCATTTGGCTTGAGGCTTCATGCAGCATGGTCTGCGTCAGGTAAGTGCACCAAACACCCTCTTTTATGAGCCTGGTGCCTATGGCGCCAGGACTGATGTCCAACATGAGCCTGGTGCCAAAGGCGCCAGGACAAAGTCCAAAGAGCCCCTATTAGGGGCCGCTGGGCTTTTACCCGAGGGCATGATGCCTGCTCCCAAGGGTGCTGGGCCTGTCCTGGTGCTCCGGGGGTAGGCATCATGACAGACAGGCCAGCCAATGTTTAGTTAGCAAAACTCAAGATGAGCTGAATCACTTCTTGCAGGTAAGTAAAAGTCTTGCACAATGTTTTAGAAGTCTTGCACAATGTTTTAGAAGTATTTGTAGAAAAGAAGAATCAATGTAGGGCAACAAGCTGTTAGGCTTGTGAGATGTAGAAGATGCAAGCAACTCTACAGAAGCAAGCAAGACAAGTCTAAGCTGAGAACAAGCAAGGCTACACAACAAGAGATAAGTTCACTGTACAGTACCTTTGGTTAGAAGAACTGGTGCCAGCTGGCTTCTGTTCCTGTGCAGCTCTGCAGAGCCTGTGGTTCCTGGGCCTCAGTCGTGGGGACAAGAGGGAGGACGTCTGGGGACTCCTGCTCAGCAATGGGACGGTCGGCGGCAGCAATGATCAAACTTCAATTCAGTGGCACTTTGCGGTTTCAGCTCCTCGTGTCTCAAGCAAATAGCACCACCGCGGTTCTCGGATACCACTTCGGACTTTCCTTGCATCTGGGGTCAAGCACTATGTTGATGTGGCTCAGGCTTGGTCAGTCCTGCTTCCTGGGAGTCCGGAGGATCTTCCTGGAGCTCGGGTCCGACTTAAAAGCAAAGCACTGGATCTGGTGTTCCTCTCCCTGGCCCTTCGGTTCCAGCCAAAGCAGCAGTGGAAGTACAGCCAGCTTCGAGAGGATGTCCAGGCGGGCTTACTTTGGAGTTGATTGGTCCCACCAACTCAAGGCGAAAAGTCGTCCTAGCAGGGCTTCTCTAGTTGCGGCAAATTTGGAGCTTCAGCACGGCAGAAGGCCTTCACCGGGCAAACCAACGGTCCAGTAGTTGCAGCAGCCGTCTCTTCCAAGTTCTTCTTCAGATTCCTTCGTCCAGTGGTCGACTCTGCCTTCCAAGCCAAAAAATCTCACCTTTTATGCAGGTTTCTCCCATTCATTCCAGCCTAGCTGTCAATCACACAGCAGGGTGGCTGTCCTTGCCGGACAGCCAGTTGGCCAACCACCACCTTTGGGTGCATATCTGGTACCAAGGGGATTAAGCACAGGGAGTTTCGGGCATCTCCCTCACTTCCTGCCCCTGCCAGACATACTGGAGCCAGAGGCAGGCTTCACTCGTGAATCATGCCAAAAGACAAAACAAAGGGACCAAACCTGGTTTGGCGCGCAGAGTAAATCTCAAGAAGGACCGTTCCAGCAAGAAATGGTGAAAAAAGAAGACCAGGGCCATTTTGACAAAAATGGCACCCATGGGTGCTGTATTGCAGCTGTGAATGCAGCCTGCAGTAAAAACACACATCGGTAGTTAAAAGTAAACCACTGTCACAAGCCATTAATTGTGGAAAGGGTAACATAAAAATGTTACATGAGAAACTAGACAAAGGAGATACTAAGTAACCCCTCCAGCACCCCATTGTAAGATAGTGTCTTCTGGGTCTAGAAAGTTACAAATGTAAGTAAAGTCAATTTCACTTTACTGCTCTTGGAAACTGTAGTTATCCAAGAGTAACATAGTTAAACCTTGGGAAATCTGAAAGACTTTCCTGTCCCACTGCACTGAAGGTGCTGTGTGCCACAGTATAAAAAGATACCTATGGAGTTTGTCAGACTGCAAAAACCAAAAGAAACAGAGTTTAAATCACAGAAAATATATGAGAGAATGGGAAAAAAGTCTCTCTCTCTCCAGGTTAAAAATTTAAAAGTCCTAGAGTCCAGCAAACGTGCTGGGGGTCTCTAAGGTAGAAAGGAATTAGCACATTTCTGTGAACTCTCCCTAACACTTGTCCCCCCAGACTAAGGGACAGGTGAATTTAATCCACTCCTGGATGAATCTCCTTACTCCAGTCGGTCATACTTTCTGGAGAGACCATCAGCATTTTGGCGATTACACCCTGACCTGTGTTCTAGGGTAAAATCAAACCCCTGAAGGCTGATAGACCACCTTAACAATTTAGGATTTTCCCCCTTCATCTGCATTAACCATCTCAAGGGTTGGTGGTCTGTTGGAATTACAAAAGTAGATCCATACAAGTATGGTCTAAACTTAGACCACACAATGGCAAAACATTCACCTTCTGTGGTTGCCCACCATGTTTCAGGGTCCTTTAGTTTCCTACTTATGAAGCAGATTGGGTGTTCCCTGCCTTTCTCATCCAGTTGACTCAGAACTGCACCTATACCTGTATTGGAAGCATCTGTCTGTATAATAAAGGATTGGTTGTAGTCAGGAGCTCTTAAGACTGGAGCTTGACAAAGGGCTTTCTTAATGCCTTAGTGTACTCCTCATTCCAACTGACCTTCTTGAGAACTTTGGGCGAGGAGATCACATTCAAGGGAGAAGCTATGGTCCCATAGTTCTCAATGAAGTTCCTATAGTAACAAGTGAGACCTACGAAGGCTCTCACTTGGGTTTGAGTAGTAGGGGTGGCCCAGTCTTGTACAGCTTGTACTTTGCTAGGCAAGGGCCTTATTTCACCTCCTCCTACCTCATGTCCAAGGCGGAACACTTTAATCTGCCCATTTTGATATTTGCTTGCCTTTATGGTCAGGCAGGCCTGGTGAAGAGCCTGCAATACATATCCTAGGTGGTCAATATGTTCTTTCCAAGTAGGGATGAACACTGCAATGTCATCCCAGTATGCAATGCAGAAGTCCCCCATCCCATTCAGAACATGATTTACCATCCTTTGGAATGTAGTAGGTGCTTTTTGTCCAAACGGCATAGCCTTAAACTGGTAGAGGCCTCCTGGGGTTGAAAATGCAGTTTTCTCATTGGCATGGTCTGTCAGGGCTATTTGCCAATAGCCTGATGTTAGGTCAAATGTACTGAGGAACTTGGCTGAACCAAGTGTATCCACCAGCTCATCTGTCCTAGGTAAATGATGGGCATCAGTCGTGGCGACTGCATTAAGAGCTCTATAGTCCACACAGAATCTCAACTCGTTAGATCCTGCCTTTGGCACTAGTACAACTGGACTAGTCCATGGACTTGTAGATAGATGGCTCTAGTACCGAAGATCAAGCATCTTCTTGACCTCTTCCTTTATGTGGGTTCTTACATGGTCTGACATTGTGTAACCCTTGCTCTTAACAGGGAGACAGTCACCCGTGAGCATATCATGCTGGCCCCAAGGGGTCAAGCCTGGTGTTTGTGAAAACAGGGAGGCAAACTGATTTAAAAGAGCTTTTCACTCCTGTTGTTGGAGAGTCAGATCAGAAGAGAGATTAACTCCCACTTTTCCATCTAAAGGTTGTTCCCTGAGGTCAGTTAGAGGCTCACTCTCCTCCTCCTCTTGATCAGAGGCTAGGAGTAAAGCTCCTAGTTCTGTTCTAGAGAAAAAAGGCCTTCAGGCGGTTGGTGTGAAAGACCCTGGGGGCCTCCTTAGGATTGCCTAAGTCCATCAAATAAGTTACCTCTCCACGTTTGCCACAACCTTGAAGGGTCCAATCCATTTGTCCTGTAAGATCCTCTGCCTTGTAGGTACCATAACTAGAACTAGCTGGTCTTGAGTAAACTCAACCATGTAGGCCTTCTGGTCATGCCAATGCTTCACCAGAGCCTGACCTGCTTTCAAGTTATCTGAAGCTTCCGTCATCATATGTGTCATTGTCCTTCGGAGACCTAACACATAGTCAGTGACTCTCACTGGCTTGTGGGAAGGAGCACTCTCCAACCCTTCTTTGATTAGGGCCAATGGACCTCTAACTGGATGACCATAGAGGAGCTCAAAGGAGCCGTTACGCTCACCTGGCTCCCACAGGGGCATCAATCTGAACTGGACAGCTGCGGTCTCCACCAATGTGACGCGTAGTGCCGAGATGACGGACTGGACTGACCCACCTAGCTTCATTTGCTTGGCCCGTAGGAATATTCTTCTGCGAATGGAGAAAGGGAATTAACCACCCGTGCAGTTGAGCGTTACCCCCCGACCCCTGCTGTTCTCCCCACTGATCACCTTTGATGTCCCCTCTTATAGTCTCACCTGATGGTTTGGAAAGATGAGCTCTCCATCCTGCTTTGAGCGCAGGGGCGCGTAGATAACTAGTTGCTTCACTGGCTCGAAGGAATTGGTGAGTTCCAGAACAATATTGTCTCAGAGATTTCCGGCAAGACGCCGTAAGTATGTAGTTCGTAAGAGTTCAAATGTCTGACTTTCACTCTTGTCCGATTCCTTGCAGGTTGCAGCTTAACCCTAGCGAAGAGTTCCTCGTGGCATCCGGTAATATTCAGGTAAGGATTTGTATTATCCAACACAGTTCGATAAAATAATGTCAGTATCTAACCTGTTGCTTTCTCCCTTATTCAGGTGCTGAGAGAAAGTATGAAGTCTCGGGGAATAATGCCTCCAGCGGTAAAATCAGGTAAGTCTATTGTGGTGAGGAGGTTTCCCCTGGTTTGTCCCTTTGTTTCACCTTGCTGTCCTTTTGTTTCCCCTTAGGGGCTGGGGTACGGCTAGGATGCAGTGGAGGCTGTGCCGACCCGTGAAGAGGAATAGTACCCCCGGTGGTAAAATCAGGTAAGTCTATGGGGGGTAACTAATATTGCCTCTGTTTATTCCCTTGGCTCACCTTGCTGTTCTTGTGTTCCCCTTAGGTGCCGGAGTGCGGGGGGAACATGTAGAAGGATGCGGTGGAATGTGAAGATGTTGCGAAGGCCGGTGAGTTCAGCGCAGCGCTGCAGCAGGCGAGGCGACGCGCATTAAATAACTTCCTTCTTCCAGCTTGAAGGCGCGGTGGATCGGGAATTCAGGTAAGGATCAAAGGTATTGCTCTTGTTTTAACCTTTTCTCCTTCTTTCTCCCTTTTTCTAGGAGCTCCAGACTCGAGGCGGGCGTGGCAGAAGACTGGATGCAGACTTGCAGGCACGGTAAGCGTTACGCTGCTGGATGCAGAATAACTCGAAGCATGTGCTGCTCTTCGGGCGTGGTTTAAATAGCCTCCAAAGTAGTCCCAGGTAAGTATTCCTCCCCAGCCCCACCAGAGTAAAAAATAGTCCCTAGGTAAAGTAGTCCCTTCCAAGCCTCTTTTGGCTTTGAGCTCTTGCAGCATGGTCTGCATCAGGTAAGTTTTAATCTATGAGCCTGGCGCCTATGGCGCCAGGACTGACTCTCCATATGAGCCTGGCACCATAGACGCCAGGACTGCACCCAAATTGCCCCTAGCAGGGGTTGTTGGGCTTGCTTGGAATAACTTCATGCCTGCTTCCGGGGTTGCTGGACTTGGTCTGGGACCCCGGGGGTAGGCATCATGACAGGAGCTGAAGCCAACCCCTTCTTGGGGGACTTCTCTATAAGCAAAGAGAAGGCATGGCAGTAGAAGGTCCCACTATCTTCTAAGGGGTTCTTCTAAGGCTCCTATCATGCTCTTCATAGTTCGGTTAAACCTCTCCACCAATCCATTGGTCTTGGGATGGTAAGCTGTTGAGAACTTGTAGGTCACTCCACAGTTTTTCCACATGGTCTGCATGTAGTGGGGCATACAATTGTTCCCCTTGTCTGAGATAACCTCCTTAGGAAAACCTACCCTGGTAAAAATACCAAGGAGGGCCTTAGCCACTGCCTGAGCAGTAACAGTACGCATAGGTATGGCTTCAGGATACCTGGTAGCATGGTCTATCATAACCAATATAAATCAGTTGCCTGAAGATGTGGGAGGGTCTAAGAGACCAACAACATCAATCCCTACCCTCTCAAAAGGAACTCCCACCACTGGGAGAGGCAGCAAGGGTGCCACGTTCTTGACTCCACTCTTGCCAGAAGTCTGACAAGTATGACTGCTTCTACAGAACTTATCTACATCAGACCCCATCTTGGGCCAGTAGCAATACAGAGACATCCTTTCCTTGGTCTTCTTAAAACTTAAGTGACCAGCTAAAGGGATCTCATGGGCTAACTGTAGGAACTTGGGTTTCACCTCCTGAGGCACTACAAGTCTTCTGTAGTCTGCTGGGGTAGACTCTATCGGCTCACTGTAAAGGAGGCCATCCTCCCAGTACAGCCTGTGCTTCTCTGGCTCTTGCCCTTCCAGCTGGGAAGCTGCCTGTTGACAAAGTCCTTCAAGAGTATATATGTGCAAATATCAAAAGAGTCTCCCTGAATGTTGGGGATCAAGATCGTCAGATTAAGATACTGTCATGATGCCTACCAGACCTGGTCCAGCAAACCCGGAAGCAGGCATCAAGTTGTTTTGAGCAAGCCCAAAAGCCCCTGTTAGGGGCTGTTTGGGTGCGGTCCTGGCGCCTATGGCGCCAGTCTCATATGGAGAGTCAGTCCTGGCGCCATAGGTGCCAGGCTCATAGAGTAAACTTACCTGATGCATACCATGCTGCAAGTTTCCCTGGTGCAGACCATGCTGCAGAGCTCCAAGCCAAATGAGGCTTGGAAGGGACTATTTTACCTAGAGACTATTTTTTTACTCGGGTAGGGCTGGGGAAGAATACTCACCTGGGACTACTTTGGTTGCTATTTAAACCACGCCTGAAGAGCAGCACACGCTTCGCGTTATTCTGCATCCAGCAGCGTAACGCTCACCGTGTCTGCAAGCCTGCATCCAGTCTTCTGCCACGCCCGCCTTGAGTCTGCAGCTCCTAGAAAAAGGGAGGAACAGAAGGAGAAAGGTTAGAATAAGAGCAAACCTTCGATCCTTACCTGGATTCCGGATCCACCGCACCTTCGAACTGGAAGAAAGAAGCATTTACGCTTGCCACCTCGCCTGCTGCAGCGCCGCGCTGAACTCACCGGACCTCGCAGCATCCTCATGATCCACTGCATCCATCTGCACGTTCCGCCGCATTCTGGCTCCTAAGGGGAACACAAGAACAGCAAAGGTGAGCCAAGGAAATAAACAGAGGCAATAGTAACTACCCCCATAGACTTACCTGATTATTCCTCTTCACGGGTCGGCGCAGTCTCCATTGCATCCTCGCCGCACCCCGGCCCCTAAGGGGAACAAAAGGACGACAAGGTGAGACAACGGGACAATAAGGGGAACTCTTCTCACCGCAATAGACTTACCTAATTTTACCGCCGGAGGCATAATTCCTCGAACTTCATATTTTGTCGCCACACCTGAATAAAGGAACAGGCAGCTTACATTCTGGCCTTATTTTATTGAACTGTGTAGGATAAGCAAAATGCTTACCTGATCTTCGTCAGCTACCACGAGGAACTCTTCGCTGGGGTCAAGCTGCAAACTGCAAGGAATGGGACAAGAGTGAAAGTCAGACATGTGAACTCTTACAAACTACATATTTTTCGGAGTCATTATTGTTCTGGAACTCACCGATTCCTTCGAGCCAGTGAAGCAACTGGTTATCAACGCGCCCCTGCGCTCAATACAGGATGGAGAGCTCATCTTTTCAAACCATCAGGTGAGACTATAGGAGGGGACATCAAAGGTGAACTGTGGGGAGAATAGCAAGGGGGGAGGGAATTTACACTCGACTCCACGGGTGGTTAATTCCCTTTCTCCATTTGCAGAAGGATATTCCTACGGGCCAAGCAAACTAAGCTAGTTGGGCCAGTCCAGTCCGTCTTCTCGGCCCTACGCGTCACGTTGGTGGAGACCTCAGCTGTCCAGTTCAGATCGACGCCTCTTTGGGAGCCAGGTGAGCGTAACAGATACTCCACAGAATATTTTGGACTCCTGTTCGTCTTTTCAAACATGGTTTATCGAACTCTGACATTTGCTGACGTTGTGCGTTGGGGGCAAGGCACTTTGGAGCATATGCTGTGGGATTGTGTTAAATTGAAGGATTTCTGGAATGGGATCGTGAAGGTAATGAATGCTGTTGTGGGGGAAGAGATGGAATACAACTTTGAAACATTGATCCTAGGTGAAACTTCTGCTGGAAGACTTGAATGATGGCCAAATCACCTGGATTATGAGAGGAGCAGCAGTGGCAAAGCGATTGATACTAAGTGCATGGAAGCCAGCTGACTTTATGAACTGGCGCAAATGGATGGAAGGAATGTACAAAATGTGCAACATTGAACGAGTAAATTACATGCTGCAGAAGAAAGTTTCAAAATTCCAGAGGATCTGGGGGCCTTTTCTGGATTTGAATACGTCATAAGAAGGGGTTTGATTTGAGGACTGCAAGAGAGATGTATTTTTTGGAATTATTATATTATCGTACGGTATTGATTTGAGGATTACAAAAAGGATTTGTATTTTTGGGAATTATTATAGGGTATTGAAAGGATGAGTTAAAGGTTCCTTCATCCAGTTGTCGACTCTGCCTTCCAAA
Source organism: Ambystoma mexicanum (assembly GCF_040938575.1). Lineage (NCBI taxonomy): Eukaryota > Metazoa > Chordata > Amphibia > Caudata > Ambystomatidae > Ambystoma > Ambystoma mexicanum. The sequence continues at coordinate 95,419,096 of NC_090936.1, read as the reverse complement.
CCAAAAGGCCTTGCCTTTTATGCAGATTTCTCCCATTTCAGGCACCTCTCTCTTTCCTTCCCCTGCCAGACATACTGGAACCAGAGGCGGGCTTCACTCGTGAATCCTGCCAAAGACAAAACCTGGATTGGCACGCAGAGTAAATCTCAAGAAGACCCGTTCCAGTAAGAAATGGCGAAAAAAGAAGACCGGGCCATTTTGACAAAAATGGCACCCATGGTTGCTGTATGGCAGCTTTGAATGCAGTCCACAGTAAAAACACACATTGGTAGTTAAAAGTAAACCACTGCCACCAGCCATTAATTGTGGAAAGGGTAACATAAAAATGTTACATGAGAAACTAGACAAAGGGGATACTAAGTAACCCTTCCAGCACCCCATTGTAAGATAGTGTCTGCTGGGTCTAGAAAGTTACAAATGTAAGTAAAGTCAATGTCACTTTACTGCTCTTGGAAACAGTAGTTATCCAAGAATAAGGTATTTAAACCTTGGGAACTTTGAAAGACTTCCCCGTGCCAATGCATTGAAGGTGCTGTTTGCCACAATGTAAAAAGATGCCCATGGAGTTTGTCAGACTCCCAAAAACCAAAAGAAACACAAAGTTCAAATCACAGAAAATACATGAGTGGGAAAAAGGTCTCACTCTCTCCAGATGAAAAATTCCTAGAGTCTAGCAAAAGTTCTGGGGGGGTCTCCAAGGTAGAGAGGAATTCGCTCATTTCTGAGAATTCTCCCTAACAATTACGAAAGAGCATATTAAGCAGGAGTACAAGGGTTGGTATTATAAATCAAGGTTCTCAGCGGTGAGGCCGGTTGGCACAAGGGCGGCGTACTTGGAGCTGAAACAATCCTTTGGCCAAGAAAAGTATTTAATTCTTATTGAAGATAAGGAGGCACAATCCTGGTTTTTGAAAGCTTGATTAGGAATAGTTCCTCTCACAACGGTCATGAGCTCTTAGGGCAGAGGAGATACACCAGTGTGCAAAATTTGTGAGAAAGGCGGGGGAAGACTTAAAACACTTCTTATTCCTCTTTACAGGAGTCTGCGGCACAAGTGGCGTGTTCCCATTTTTAAAAAGCACAATATTTAAGAGCATTGCAATGGCACTAAAGTTTTTTTTCCGTTCAACCACAATAAAGCAGAGTTCCAGGACCAAGCACAATTTTTGGGAAGAGCTTGGCGCCCGAGAAGGAAATATATTCTATAATATGTTGTTAAATGACTGTTTCAATTCATCTATTTTAATGATACTGTGCAATAAATTTGATTTGGGCTTGTTAGTCGATATTGATTTTTGGAATTTGCTGGGGTCTCAGGCTGCCTTCTTTTTTTGTCTACGATGGTGTGTGTGTGTGAGATCTATATTTTTAATTGTATAATCCCTCCATGTTTTATGCTATCATCTACTTTCATGGCTATGTGCCGAAATGAAGTGGATTACTACTACTTCTACTAGTTCGCATTAGACGAAAGGACGTTTCTGCTTCCCCAGGTTTGAGGTCCGTTTCTCGAATGGGAAAATAGCTGATTTGTTGTGAAAACGCCATTTGCTATTAGCAGCACGTTGAGACTGTCCAAAACAAATGATGAATTCTGAGTAAAAAATTAAATGGCATATTTCCCCATGTCAATCATTACAAGTGCATGACGGTGAACTGCCAACTCCAAAATTCACATGGTGCTGTTTTCCTTTTTATTATTCGCTGTTTACACCAAAGGTTCCTTTCCGATTATCCACGACATTATCATCTTCTTTGCCAAGGTTGCTGCTTAATCTCTTTATCGTGTGACAAATTCTTTTGGGCGATTTTTTAGAAATGTAGGCACATCTCCACTGCATTTACTATACTGCTGAGACCTTCGTAAATTCAATTCCACAGATCTAGATAAAATGTAAATATAAATGCATTAAACAGTGATCACACTTGAAATTATATTACCGCAGTGCATATTAAAAAAGGAGTAGTCAAAAGAGTTCTTTGGTTTTCCTTTAAAAATTTTGAATACTAAACTATAATAATAGTACCACTACCTACATATTTAAATAGAAGTATTCTAACCTATAATCCAGTAACAAAAAGATTCTCACAAGTCACAAAAATGACTAAATGCAGCGTTGAGGTGATGGCATCAAACTTGCTTTGCCATAGTCAATGTCAGGATTTCTCTTGAAAGCGCAAGGTCTACACCTGCTTTGATTAAGCCCAATTCACCAAGGTGCTGGGATTTTCAATTCAGGAAAAGAAAGATGCAAAGGCCTTCTTGTTTAGGATTACTGATGCGATTGGCCTTGGAGCAGATTGATAGAATCCAGCCATGGTGAAGACTGAAGACATGAAGGGGGATTTTGGGGGTAGTAGAGAGTGAGAGGCGAGAGAAAGGAATTGTTGAGTGGGAAAGTGGTAGAACTAAAAATACTAGTGTGAGAAGAGGGAGATTAGAGGAAAGGGGTAGGAGGAGAGGGGGGCCAAGGGACAGAGGAAGAGAAAGGAGTGAGAAATAAAATATCAATCAAAAATAGGGGGTGTGAGGAGACGGTTGAAGAGAAGGAAGAGGATATGAGAGAGGAAGTACAAGAAGAAAAGAGAGTAGTGAGAAGGGAAGCAAAAGATTAGGGAAAGGAGCAAAAAGGAGAGAAAGAAAGGTGCTGAGAATATAAAGGCAGCATTGAGGACACTACTGAATTAGAACAGGTGACCTCTGAGAAGCCCCAGAGGGAGTACATTAGATAAGGCCTTAGACTTTAAGCCCTCCCAACGCAGAGGTTAGCTCAGACAGGGGTTACCAAGCTATAGAATTCCTGCTAACTGTGTGTGTTAGGGATGTTTGGTTTAGGGGGGGAGGGAGCCCAAGGGTGGTGGAGGGACAAGCCAGAAACGCTCATGGGCCAAGTCTACCTGCAGTCTTGATAGGTTTGAAAACCCCATTTAAAGTACTGTCAATAAAAACCCTTTAACCATCTATCAGACACTTCAGATTATTAAGGCTGCAGGTGACGATAACAATATCACCTCCGAACAACTGTTGATCAAACATACTGTAGACCTAAAAAATGGCCGCGGATGGAAACCACATTTGCATTAATGTAACACTATTCATTAAAATAAACTAGTGGCAGTGTCTATTCAATTATGTAACAGAAATTCAGTGCTTAGTTGTGGCTATCACCATAATGTTTGAATACTTCATAAACTTGTAGAGATGCTCTAGTCTTTTGTATGTGGAAGAATTGCAATTCTTACTTTTTCTAGGTGTCTTGAAAAAAAAAACTGGAACGAATAACCGAAATCATTTCGCCAAGCGTGCAGATTTTGTAACCGTTCAGTCTCATTTTGACATTCAAGGCCATTGTTCGTGTTAATGCCAATCAGCAAGACACCAGATCTGTAGCCATGAGCCCATTGCTGTTTGTAAAATATGATATGAATAAATAAAACTAATCATGCCATGTAAAAGTTAGACATAATTAAGTAACAATGCTAAAAACATGCGATAGAGCCATCTACTCCAAATCTAGAGCAGTATTACAAGCACTTTGAAATTCACAGATTAAATAAAAACATGTCGGGCATTGGCTACACAGAAAATTATTGCACATATGCAAGAGATACATTACTTACTGTAATCGTAATTTTTGATGCTTGTATCGGCTTAGATTTACTATTCATAAACAGACATCTAGTGGCAGGTGCAAATTATTGCATCTTGTTTTTGATGTTCGAAAAGGGACGTCGACTGGGCGCGTTTTTAATACTATTCCTAGTGTGATGTGTACAGTACCCATGATCCTTCATGCGTCAAAGTCCCTCCGATTGTTTTGTTTCCGACATGAGGAAGCATGTAGTAAATGTGTGACTAAAGGAAGTAAAAAAGGTGTAAAATGTCTATGTAACTTCAACTCAAGGAGGGGAGGAAGGGTGGCGCATGTGAATCGAAGATACACGCATCAGAAATAGGATTACAGTAAGTAATGTATGTCTTCTGAGGCTTGTGGATCTGCTTAGAATCACATGCTATGCATAGACTAACAAACGGTACCACCAGAAGGTGGTGGCTTGTTTTAAGGTACAGCCGCCAAAAGATGTCTTAACCACCTGTCCCACCTGTGAATCACCCTTAGAATGTGTTTCTACACAGTCATTTGGTGTAAAGGTGTGAATAGAACTCCCAACTAGCTGCCTTGCAAATGGTGTCTAAAGGAACATTTGCAATGAAAGTTAAGTTAGTACCTGTGTCTCGAGTAGAGCGTGCTATAGGCGTGAATGGTAAAGTTCTCTTTGAAAGAGTATAACATCTGGATGCATTTCACAATCCATTTTAAAATAGACTTCAAGACAGGATCCCATTGTCTTCCAGTGACTATGGAAACAAAGAATTGCTCTGTTTTCCGTAGTGGTTTTGTTTTATCGAGTTAATGCATCACAGTTCTCCTTACATATAATGTATGGAGGCTTCTCTTTGCTGATTTAGTAGGATTTGGGGAAAAAGATGTAAGTTCTATAGACGGATTGACATGGAACTACAAGATGAATTTAGGAGAGTAGCGCATGGATGTGTGCGCAAAATCACTTTGTCCTTGTGAATGGTGACAAATGGTTCCTGAACTGCGATGACCTGCAGTTCACTCACCCTTCTTATTGATGTAATGGCTACGAGAAGAGCAGTCTTATAAGTGAGGCACTTCAGACTGACTTTATGCATTAGCTTAAAGGTATTGCCCAAAAGTTTAGTAAGAACAACATTCAAGTGCCAGCCGGGAGTTGGATTTGAAAATGGAGTGCGGGGGGAATTCTTTTGACCCCTTTAATGACAGAGACTTTCCACCATGAAACTTTACTTTGAGAGGTGGTGTATACAAAAAGAGCAGCTAGATGAACCCTCCGAGAATTAAAGACTAGCCCGGAGTCGTAAAATGTAAAGCAGGTATAGAACAATGTGTAAAAGTGTGCAGTCAATTGGACTGATGCTGCATGAATTACACCAAATGACTAAGCGTTTCCATTAATTGAAATAGCAATGCCTTTTATTGGGTTCACACGCTTCCTTAAGGATGTCCATAAATCATTGTGGCAGGTTTAAATGTCCCAACTGTCATGTCACACACGTTCCGCCTGTCTTGGGCTGCCTGGAAGGCCAGACGCTGTGTGGTGGCAGCCATTTACTCCCAATATGGCGGCCGCTCCTGCTGCTTATGCTACTGTAGTGGTCTAGCCTTTCGGGCGCTCCCCACGTGTCATCATTTAAGCGCTGACTAACAGAGACACATTGCGTCTCAACACTCGGCTGTTAAGTATTCTGCTTTCTCCGTGCTCAGCGCTTCCCTCCTGTCTGGTTCCTTGAACCGCCATTCATGTTCCTTGTTTCGCTCTCTCCTGGCCGCGCCGCTTTCCCCTGATCGCGCAGCTCCCACCTGACTGTGCTGCTCCTTCCTGGTCGCGTTGCCCCTTGTGCAGCACTTTTGTCCTTTCTCCCTGAATTCTCTACTTGCCGCTCTGCTTGCATTCTACCTTCGGATATTCTATCACGGTGTCAGTTCTGCTCTTACCTGGTCTTTGGCCAATACTATGAAACATACTACTTCTTGGATCTGCAACATCGAGATAGTGTATTCTGGACTCCTCACAGGTTTTTCCCCATTTGTGTGTTTTTTCCTATTACTGGGCAGTTTCCCCGGTGCTAGCCTATCTGGTCGTTTAGAACCAGCAGGGTGGCGTCGGGGTAGGCTCGCCCCTTTCTACATGAGACCCGAACCTCTTAAAAAAAAATAAAGGACAAGCCTCCATCCAAGAAGAAGACATCCAAGAAACCTCGGGTGAGCAAAGGTCCATCACTTGCAAAGCTTGACACCAACTCTATGAACGCAGGAGCCAAGCTGCCAAGTATAGTGTTTGAAGACATGAATGCAGTGTTGAACCTTGATCTTGGGACAGTATGTTGTAAAGCAATAGTAGTTTGACTGGAGAGACATCCTCATATGGGTGCTATTATGACAGGTTTGACTTGTTCTTGGTGCATCTTGTGAACTATCCATTTGGAACGTAAGCAAACTTCCATAACCAAATCATCCGCATGGCGCTTTCCTTGGACACCGTCTGTGGATGCCTGGTGGCATAGTTTGGGCATTGTTCATTCTCCTGAGTTGCCAATAGATCAATTTCTGGACGACCCCAGTCTGAGAAGATACTATGTAAAATGTCTGCGCACAACTGCCATTCGTGCTCTGCGGAAAGTTGTACATTTTTCAGTAGAGCATATCTGCTAAAGGACTGTTGCCCTGGAACACGGGACAAGTGTTACTTAGTGCCCAAATCCAGATGGTCTGGGCTAGGTTGGGCAGCCCTGGTGAGTGTGCCCCGCCAGTTTGTTTGTATATAAAATGGCTGTTGTGCTGTATGTTAGGACTAGAACCGTTTTTCCCTGCAGCTGGTGTTTGAAGCCTTTTAGGGCTTTGAACACTGCCAGTAGTTCCAGAAGGTTGTGTGTTAGTGCGTGACTCCACACGCCGTTTAGTGGAGAAAATGTACCACCCACCCTGACCGGAATGCGTCCGTGGTAAGAGTGGCTTCTACTGAGGGGGTAGCGAATGATTTACCTTTCAAAAGGTTCTCGTTTGTCCACCACTGCAGAGGTAGTAGGTGCTGCCAGACAACCACTAGATCGTCCCACCGCTTGCTTGAGACAAATGTCTTGTAACCCACTCTTGCATTGGAGGCAGGCAGGCGTGTGGTACTAGGTGAATGCAGGAAGCCTTAATTCAGAGCAGACAAATAGCCTACCATACGGTTATCCGACGGCCAACTACACATTGTGGAAAAGCATGTTTTGGACCGTCTTGTCGGAGGGAAAGACAAGACCGTCTTTCGTCGAATTAGAGCACCAAGAACTGTTTTACTTGGCTGGGAACAAGACTTATTTTTTCTCGTTGATTGAGAACCCTAGTTGGAATAATAGGTTGATTGTATCTTGGGTGTTTTTTTTTTTTATACAGGCTTGAGGTGTGTCTCCGTCAATTAGCCAGTCGTCCAGATAAGGGTACACTGGTATGGATTACTGGCACAGGTGGGCTAATGCGACTGCTACTGCCAGATCCTTGGTGAACACTCTTAGCGCTGAGGCAATACAGAAGGGAAGTACTTTGAACTGATAGGGAGTGTTACCTACTTTGCACCTTTGGAATTTCCTGTGCGCTGTGTGAGGCAGACATGGTATCAAAAGTTAGACACAGACACAAAGATACCAAGTCAATTCAGTTTATTCGGAAAGAAGTATCCATGAACAGAAAAAAGTATATGCAATTTTAATACAATACACAATAGTGGTTAAAAAGCTAATAGATGCCAGGATTCATATTAAATACATCATTATAAGATCATTAAAAAAGGCCCAAAACTAAATAAAATACACAAGTTCATTCAAATTACAAAAAACAATGTTCCGCCAATACCAGATTATTCATAGCTTTTCTCGACTTTCCTGACGTACAATCAAGATGCAACAAATTAGCTCCGCCGATACCAGGCACTTCTTAGGTAGGCTACACATCCCCAAGCCACAGGAGTGGTGGATACTGCTAATAAGTAAAACAGAGCCGGCCTGACCTGAGGAAAAACCAGCATTTCTAAGCAGTGGTAGTAAAGTTTTGCTTCTTAAGTCCCGGTAGGCCGGGCAGAACATTACGAAATGTAATAAATCCGCCTCAGGCCAATCCCAGCATGGGCAGGTTGTGGATTGTTCACCATTTGACCAGTTTTTGGTTGGACGCCCCAATCTAGAGGGAGTCAAAACGCACCGTAGTCAGTGCCCACCAATCAGAGGGCCTATCACTGTGCAGTACGGCTGAATACCCTCTGCAGTTGTTATAATGATATGCCTTCTGTTCGCGGTAACCCTCAACGCAGAAGTTTCTCTATTGGTCATAAGAATTGCATTATACAGTTGCTTGTACATGCCTACAGTACAAGAGGTCAGGAGGGACAAGGGACATACCAGACTGCATTTAACTGAGAAATGCATTTATAAATGTATGAGAGCCAAGGGAGTTTATGTTTAGTTGAACTTACTGCTAACGCTCGTATGATCGTATGCATTAGCGTGGCTTTAGGGTTTGACCATACTGCCAACCAGTGAGAAAAAGGAGCCATCTGCCACTCGTCCCCAAAGGAGGGGCATCCAAGTTCCAAGTGTGTGGCATAATTCAGAGCCGACTGTGGGAGGCCAAGCAATTTTTACAAAAAGGTGTTCTCTATAGATTCTATACGAGTGACCTTCTCCATACCCCACAGTGCATCCCCATAATTGGTCTTGGCTTTGGTTTGGGCTCTATAGACCTCTAAAGTTAGCCTAGTAGGGTGCCCTGAACAAACATTTTGGAAATGAGACAGAGCCCCAATGGCCTGCCTCATTCTCGAGCACTGTTTTGGCCAGACCCCCGCCATCTATCATTGAAAGAGACTCCAAGGTATTCGAATTTACTCACCCTTGGTATAAGTTCACCCCCACTCCAGATTCTATGCATCTTGAGTGGTCTGATTCCCGTCCCCTACATGCCATCATTGCTGACTTCTTGGAGTTTACTACCAATTTAAGATTGGACATGAACAAACTGTAGGCATCAACCAAGCGTTGCAGGGCCAAGGGGGGTGTGTGCAATTAAAACCATATCATCAGCATAGCCCAATGCTGGGAGCGGTAATCCACCCACCCTAATAAAATCTGCATTGGTTTCCACCAATGTCTGGTACACACCGTTAATGTAAAGGGCAAATAGCACCGGCGCCACCACACAACCCTGTCGAACACCCACAAAGATACAAGTTTCAACACCTTTATTAAGTTTTAAACGGGGTTGGAGACTTCCTAGTTGGCCCTACTTCTAGAATGGGAGTAGTCTCGAACATTAAAGTAAAATAAAGTAGTCCATGTTAGTCAAAAAGAGAAAAGGTCTGTCAGAAACCTATACTTGCCCTCACGCTTCACAAAAACTAAGTGTGGTAAAATGCATGAAAATAAAAGGAGTGTATCAAAAGAATGTCAGAATGGCAATGAAGGTGGTTCATAACGCCCTTGCCCAAGCTTAAGTTACTGGTGCTCTGTAAAGGTTTCTTCTAGGTGGGTAGTAGGTACAGTTCAAAGAATTCCCAGCCTTCCTTTGCCTGACTCGAAATCAGTTCCATACATATCACAGTTCTCTTCAATTGATTCTTTCGAGCTTCCCTCACGTGACTTTACAATCCTTAAACACAGTTATTCACAAAGTTCCTTCTCAATCACTTTCGCAGGCTGCCCTTGCCTTCCTTCAAAATGTTTTAACAGCTCCACTCTTGTCTTATTTGTTAATGTTGAATCACATCGCTGGAGCACTTTCCAGCTACGCAGCTCCGCTTCACAGAGCTCGGGGAAAACTCCCTTCCCCAACCTTTGCACTACTCTCAATATTTATTGGTCAGAGACCTCCGCAACCACACAGTATTTTCACCCATATATGTGACCACTCCGACAGTAGGGTTCTTGTTAACATCACTTTGCCAGAGACCTGCGCAACCACACTGTAGCTCACCCCTATGCCACTCTTTTACTCATTTCGTCAAAAACATAGTTCAATTTAATTTCAGCCTTTTCGGGACCTCTGCACGTTTTCTTCACTCCATGGCTTTCCCTTCAACGGCTCATTTTCGCACCTTTTGCGTTCAAAAAGTTATTTTATCTTTCAAGGAGCCATTGAACAATGTGTCTTCACACACAGCACCGAGCCGTTACTTTGTTTCACGTCGGCTCGCTTGCCAGTTAATTACAATCTGTCTTTCACTTCAAAAATGCCTTTATCTTCATACACGTAATCTCACGTGCAACTCTGTAGTTTAACATAATTGCGCATTTCGCAAACCGGCTCTCCCTTTCCTTGAACTCATTGGCTGTGATAGCTTTAGCACGTTCTTCACTATTCCAATCGTGGAGGTCAGGGCCTTGCCTACCTGCCTCTCACTCACTCCAGGGCAGCCTCGCAACCCCAGGGAGGAAATGAGCAATCTCCTGGCAAATGGAGGAAAGGGATTAACAGGTCCCTCTGCTCCTTTCTCCAAAGTCTCCCGGCTCCTTGGAGACACAGCTCCCTTGCCACGCTTTTTCCTACCTCAACTCACAACCTGTCAGCGTCACACTATCCCTGGCCTGGTTCTCGACAGCTCTCTCTCAGCTGCTCCATGTTTCTCTCCTTCTTGGCTCTGTTGTCGCACCCTGTGCTGTTCTGTGCTCCACCCTTTATACCTTAGCCCGACCCTATTAGTGGGGCAGGACCATTGCCTATTAAAGTTGTAATCTTTCTAGTCTCAGTCTTCCTCTTCCTCGTCTCAGTGGTGGGGCTGATAAGGAAAGATGGGGAATTATGGGAGTTGTAGTATCCCATAAAGGTAGAGGGAATATGGGGTAAATAACTGTCATGAAATAGAGGATACCATGTCTCGCCTTACAGTGTATCCTCCCCACTCCCGAGGACCCCCTACACAGGTGATCCTTTCTCGCTTGTCACCCATACCCCCCCACCCAGGGTCGGGATCCAATAGCAATGTCTCTTTCCTGGCTACCTAAATAAGGGACCCCCGGGGACCGAGTTGTGAAACACCTTCAGGTTTTTCACAGCTGGCAACATTGAAATATGAAAGGATGCATCTTCCATATCCAATGTTGCCATGTAATCCCCCTGCCTTAGAAGAGGGATTACCTCCTGCAGAATAGTCATCCTGAAGTTGGGGTCTTTAAAAAATAAAAAGGTACTTAAGCTTGGCAGTTGAAGGATACAACATCCTGGACAGGATAAAACAATAGATCACATTCACAACATTAGTACATGGGATAGCAGGCTCAAATACCTACTCGAGCCTGCCCTCCACCCCCAGAGCAGATAACGTCACTCCCCCAGTCTATCTCCACTAGCCTCAGTCCGAGGTTTGTTTAGCCAGGTATGCACAGAATTCACCCCACCTGGCATTGACATATTCAGTAATGTCCCAATGTACACTTCCTCGCAGTTCTCAGCCCAAGTCAGGTCCTCCAACCACTCCAGCAGACTACAGAAGGGTTTTGTCCTTCCACTTCTGCAAAATACATTGTTTGGCCACCACACACCCCATATTAAGTCCTCACCTGTTTTACAGGAGTGTCCATTTTACATGAATGGGCGACCACAGGCCAAACGATGCCCCTAAGGGCAAGAATGCAACAGGTGATCCCACCACCTCAGACAGTGTATTAAGCACATGCCTCCAAAATTCCCCCAGCCGACTGCAGCCCCATAGCATGTGTAGATGGTCAGCGTTACCATGCCAACATCTCAGGCATGCACTATTATCTAACTGGTACATTCTGCCAATCTTGTCCAGCGTATAGTACAGTCGGTTTAGAATCTTATGTTGTAACAATTTGAACCTGGAGTTCTAGGATACCATGTTAGTAAGAGAGTACATATGTTTCCATTGCCCTTCCGACAGGTCGATAACCATATCTTCAGTCCATTGTCAGACGATCTTGCAAGGTCTGAGACAGTACCTATTGGCAGTTGACACGTCGTGTAGTAAATTGTTCTTCCTGACAATATACCTCTCAAGAGTACGAAATGAGAGATTGAGATGAGTACTTCCAGAAAGATGAGTTATGCCCTGGTACACTGCTGGCTGCAAAAAAAGCACAGTTATTAGCTGAAAGAAAAGACACAACAATGCTATTCAAGAAGTAGTTCTATCACTCACCAGGGATGTATTCAGGAGTCTTCTAGGGTTTCTTATCTAACACGTGAGAGGCGTAACACCGGAGAACACAACAAGAACTGATTATTCTAGGTGCGAGAAACCTAGTGGTATGAAACACTAAACATGAGACAGAACACCTTACCATGGATTCCTTGATTCGGGGCTGGAGAAAGTCTCTGGGTTTGAGTCCTGCAGAGTCCTGTGTCCCGCTGGCACGAGGAAGGAAGCAATGAAGTCACAAGATATCCAAATGCAACCCTATTCCCGCCGGCACGAGGACGCCTGCAATGGAGTCCGTGAATCAATCCCAAACTACCACCGACGAAACGAGGACACCCGAGATCGAAAGCAGTGCGGAAAAGTCTCTAGTCCAAGCACTACTCAGTTTCCAGGCACAAGCAGGGTCGGACTGGCCCTTTCGGTCTTTCGGCCCGTGGCCGAACGACTTTGGGGTCCCCTGGGGCCGGTTTTCCGGCAGCCACCTCTGGGCGGTTTTTTTTTTTGTAAAAAAAAAAAAAAAAAAATTTCAATTTTTTTTTTTTTTTTTATTGGCAGGCCCCCGGCCCCGGCCTAGTGTGTGTGTGTGCGCTGCAGTGCGCTGAGCCGCGTCGCGAGTATTCGCGGGCCGCGGCCAAGTCAGATGGAGATGGGGGGGGGGTGAGTGAGCCGCCTGGGCTGGGTGAGCCAGCCAGTCAGTGAGGCAGGGCATGGAGGCAGGAGCCAGGAGGGGGAGGCGCCGCGCGCCGGCGGCACACTATCTGAGTGAGAGTCTGCACAATCATCATAGCAAGGTAACACTAGTCACTAGATGTTACCTTGCTTTGATGATTGCATCTGCATCATGCATGCATCATAATTTATGATGCATGCAGATAGATGCAGATGCATGTGCATAATTCATTCACGGCGTCGCGTCGGTGGGCCTGGGCCACCACCAGGCCGGCGGCTGTGCCGCCAGTGCCACTTCAGGGGGCCGGTGTGCCTGCCGTGTGTGTGCTCACCAGCTCACGAGCCTCTGGCCTGCGGCTGCGGCGGCCAGAGAGAACGATTTGTTTAATCTGTGGGAGGGAGGCAGGCTGAAGCAATTGCAAACACACACCAAAGCAATTGTAACACCTGCCTCCCTCCCCTCCGAGTCCTCCTGACCCTGGGGGGGTGGAGCCTCCAGCCTGCCTGCAGGGCTGACTGAGGGCTCTGCTGAGCTGGGGCCGGCACTGTAAGAACACAGTGACACATTTCACACTTGCTTTCAACTTTGCTGCAGGAAGTAAGTAACACTTCTTTGCAAAGTTGAAAGCAACTGTCTTTCAACTTGTGCCTGGGGGCTGGGCTGGGCCCCGGGGCCGACGGCGCAGTGGACGAATAAGTTGAATAACTGGACCCAATGAAAATTCGGCTGGGCAGGCAGTGCCTGCCCACCCAATTTGCCGCCAAATCGCCAATGCATACATTATGCTGCTGGCTGCTGCTATATGAGCCCCCACCCAAGCACACACCGTCTGCAGTGGACCTCGAGACCGACAGTACCAGTGCCCACAGCCCACACAGGACAGGAGGACCACAAGGCAGCACTGATCGAGGCGGCCAGCAGACAGTGGAGTGCCCAGTGCCAGTGCCGGCCACACAGCCCACAGACAGCAGCCCAGCCAACAGCCAGCCAGTCACTGAGGTAAGGAGTGGAGTGGGACTACTGTGAGCAACGTAAACATTAGGGCAGAGCCTGAGGAAAAACATGCATAACAAGTGCCTGTGTCTCAGCCACACCGTCCCTTTTCAGGGGATTTCCCTGCCATGCCAGGCAATGTGAGTGTGCCTGGGGTGAGGGTGCATGCAGGTCTGCTGTGCCCACAGTGCCAGTGATGCGCACACGCACTCGCACATCCCGCTCAGACCCATCCCTCATTACCCTCGTGCCACTGAACTCATTGGAATGGCTCCTTTCTCATTTTCTGAGCCTCTGGGCGCTATGTTGAAGCACGCCAAAGGGGTGTTCACTGGGCACTGTAAATGTGCCCCATGCCATGTGAGTGTGCCTGGGGTGGGGGTTCAGGTCTGCAGCTGTGTGCCACAGTGCCAGTGATGCGCAGTGCGCAGCGCACACACTGCTGGCTACACTGAGCAACTGCTAAGGTGAGAGGCACTGCTGCTGCCCACTTGCTGCCTCTGACCTCTGATCCTGGGCTTACCGTGCAGGTCTGCTGTGCCAGTGATGCGCACACGCACGGCACATCCCGCTCAGACCCATCCCTCATTACCCTCGTGAGTCAGAGTTGCCAGCTATAGCATACCGTGTCCTCGCAGTGATGCGTGGCGCATGAGCCAAACTGAAATTGCACTGTCACCAAAAAGGAAGAGCGCGAAATGCCCCCTCGCCCCCCTACCTGCCGCACAGCCCTCACTTGGAGCAATACAAACGGAGCAGGGGATGAATACTACCCCCACGCCCCCAGCCCCACCCGAGCCCTTCCTGGCACATCTGCATTAATTTCGCGGTTTATTTTCCCTGGGGGTGGGCAGGGGGCGGGCGTCGATTGGCACCTACCCATGGGTTGGTGACTTTTTCTTTGAAAATGATGCATTGATTTTTTTTTTCCGATTTCCTGCGGTGGTATTTTCACCCAATGTTATTTTTTATGTAATTAGAGGGTGGGGGCCAAACCCGGGGCAGAGAAAAGGAGTAGGGGGCTCCTTTGGCGCGAGGCTGCAGCGAAGAAGCAGGGTTCGAGTTTCTGAGCAGGAAGGGAGTGGGGGTTGAATTATTAATGCACTTTGCAAGCGGCGAGAGTAGTTGGTGGCGAGAAGTGTCCATTCCAGGCTGCTGCAGAAAAGGGGGGAAGAGGGGAGCTTTTGTATTTTCGCACCTTCTGCCGGGGAAATAAAGGAGGGGGCTGGGGGGAGTACCTGCCCGCTTCTCTTTTTTTCCCTCGTTCTTTCTGGAGGGAGGGGTAGCAAGGAATTGAGGGAGCGAGAGCGAGGTAGCTTGCGAGGGAGGGGAGACCGTCGTTCCCAGAGCAGAGAGAGGTAGCGATCGAGAAGGGAGACCCGGGCATCCTGCGCCCCCTTTCTGCTGTCAAGGATTGTGGATTTTTTTAGGGGAAGAGAGGGGAAGGGGGAGGGAGGGTCGGGGCGGGGGGGCCTCCAGGTTTGGTTCCTGCGGATTGCTAGGCAAGGCAAGGCATAGAAAAGTGGAGGGGGAGGAATCGGCTGCTTATTTGGGGGGTTGATGCTGAGACCCCCCTCGGCTCCCGAACCCCCCCTTTGGATGTCCGTGAGCTCCAACACAATGATCTTCATGATACTGGCCCGTGCCACATTCCCACGGAACTCATTGGCTCCTTTCTCATTGTCTGAGCCTCTGGGCGCTATGTTGCCGCATGCCAAAGGGGTGTTCACTACTGGGCACTGTAAATGTGCCCCATGCCATGTGAGTCAGTGAGTGTGCCTGGGGTGGGGGTGCAGAGGCACTAGTGCTGCCCACTTCTGCTGCCTCTGAACCTCTGATCCTGGGCTTACCATGCAGGTCTGCTGTGCCAGTGATGCGCACACGCACTCGCACATCCCGCTCTGACCCATCTCTCATTACCCTCGTGCCACGGAACTCATTGGCTCTTTTCTCATTTTCTGAGCTTCTGGGCGCTATGTTGCCGCCGCATGCCAAAGGGGTGTTCACTGGGCACTGTAAATGTGCCCCATGCCATGTGAGTGTGCCTGGGGTGGGGGTGCAGAGGCACTGCTGCTGCCCACTTCTGCTGCCTCTGATCCTCTGATCCTGGGTTTACCGTGCAGGTCTGCTGTGCCAGTGATGCGCACACGCACTCAGCACTCGCACATCCCGCTCAGACCCATCCCTCATTACCCTCGTGCCACGGAGATTAATGCATAATAGCGGCCTCCGGTTTGGACAGAGAATCAAAGCAATTGGAGAACCAATTCAAAACTTCCAACATGTTGGTCAATGGTCAGTTGCCAATCCCTGCCAAAATGGCACTCTACCACAGCTGCTATAGGCCACTAGCACTCCCTAAAAGATGTGCATCTACGCCATTTAATAATTATTAAATACTGATGTGCGTTATGACAGACAGTGAAGCCCTCTGCAGAAAGGCAGCTAACCTCTCTGTGGCACCAAAGGCAAACGTTATCATGCGATCACATGGATCCCATTAACTCAGTACAACAAGATATAACACAGGTTTCTGATTGGCTTATGAATCCCAAATGCAGGAATGATGTGATGCACCCCCGCTTGAGCAGCTTGTACTGCCCCAGTGTGGTGTGTTCTGCGGCTGCATCTGCTTGCTGGGTGCCACTGTGCCAGCTCCAACTTATTTTTCAAACACATTGCAACGCATAGCGCCCAGATCTATAGCTTAATATTTAGCCTGGGATTCACAAACCTTTAGTCACCATTCCATTATATGTGTAGGCGTAAGCGACGCATTCCTTTCAATGGTGCACAACGTTACCTTGAAGTGCCGGATGGGGCTCCCCCAGACCCTTGGGCTCGCCCCATATTCTGAGCCCCCCTTTCTCAAACCCTTTCCTTCCCTCGCTTCACGCGTGTATACCTTCTGTAGACAGTAGACCCCTGCAGCCTGACACGAGGTGGTACCTCTGCCCCAGGGGCTCTCCCCGACACCGGAGCCCTCCTTTCCTCCTTGTTCCCTTCCCCCTCTCTCTCTATTACCCTCTCACCGAACAAATGAGTCGAATCTTCCCGAGTCCGGTAATTCCCCAGTCCTGGTCCCAATTCCAGCTCAAGTCTTTCCATCTTTCCTTCTTCTTTGACCGAAGGCTTTCTGTCCATTTGTTTTAAAATGTTCAATATTCTTCCTTTTCTCTCTTCAAATGTTACTCAGTTTCCTCTGCACACCTGCCTTTTATAGTTTCCATCGTCTTTTAATTTCTCTCTCTTCAGACTCACCTTTTTTTGTCCTTAACCTATCTTGCAAACTTCTGTTTCCGTTTATTTTTCGACTTTTACCTTCTCTTTTGTGTTAATATTTATCCATTTCAAACTATTGTCCTACCCTGCTAAGTCACCAAGTGTTTGTTTCTGATTTCATTTTCCTTTCATTGTGTATATCCCTACTCCATAGTCCAAACTTATTTTTCTTTAGACCCCACCCTTACCGTACACTTCCTCTGCCTGCATACACCCACTCTCTTTTTGCCTCCTGCCTGAGTACCAAAAGCATACCTGTGTTATTCCCCAGCCCTCACCAGGGCCCATCAATCGCTCTTTTTGCATTTGTTTGCCCCTCTAGAACTTACCTTCCTCCCCAGGCTGCATCTCAGGTTCTGCCCTTATTGGCCTGCCTTGGCCCAGCCGACCTCCCCAGGCTCCATCTCTCTTGCTGCCCTGGTTGGTCTCTCGTGCCCCAGCCCACCTCCCCAGGCTCCATCTCTCTTGCTGCCCTTGTTGGCCTCTCTTGCTCCAGCCCACCTCGCAGGCTCCATCTCTCCTCCTGCCCTGGTTGGTCTCCCGTGCCCCAGCCCACCTCCACAGGCTCCATCTCTGTCCCTGCCCTTGTTGGCCTCTCTTTCTCCAGCCCACCTCCCCAGGCTCCCTCTGTGTTCCTGCCCTTGTTGGTCTCTCTCGTGCCCCAGGCTCCATCTCTGTGCACCTCAAATGTTGTGTATGTTTGTGTGTGTCCAGCATGGACTCCGCTATGTTTACACTCTGTTTCCATCATGAGACAAGCCGTTTCTGTAATTCTGCGCCACATTGTAAGTTTGGCGTATCAACTATGGTAATACCGCTCAACTGAATTCTTCTTACTGCATGCGGCTACGATAATACTACAACTGATTTAGGGTTGGTGCCAAGTACAAGTTATTGCCCGCTTTTGAGGCCAATTAAACTGCATTGGGGACATGTGGTAATACTGCATGGGGCAAGACCTCCATTGAAGATGAGGCAACAAGCAGGCAGCATATGCATGGGCTGCAAAGGCCATTATCGTGTGTTTCAGCAAGATAGGCGCTACTCTGGAATGCCACCTGTTACCACCATACTTATAGTGAGGATGACAGTGGCAGACTGGCCCATAAGGAACTTGGGAACACTCCAGAGGGGCCTATGCCTCTGAGGACCTGTCTGGGGCTGATCCAGTTACAAGCTTCATTTTTCCACCATCCGACAAGTATGTCATAATGTTTTCACTGGTCTATTGCAAGACTGAGCTCAGCTGTTCTTGGTGAGGGCAGCAGTCAGAATTAGGTGTCACAGCCATGGGCCAATGTATTGCCCTACTGCCATGCTGTCATGCTTAGTCTCCCTACCTTTACGCATTCAGTTTCCAGTGTTACATGCCTTTCGAAACGGAGCCTATAGTATGGACATTGTGAGCTAAGGGGGGTGGGGTGGGGCTGGGCATGTTGAAGGCTATAGCTTTTAATAGTTCCGGTGATGAGTGCGAGGAGTTTGGGTTGTAAAAGCTACTGGACGTGAGCAGTAGCTCGCTGTCCCTGTTACTGGAAATGGTGTTACCTTGCGCTATCTATTGCCCGACATATGTGGGAATTCGCTCCTCTACCTGTTACTAAATGGGTACATCAACGGTCACAGAGAATGATCAGGAGCCGATTGTGTTTGAGCTGGCTTTACCAGAGCTGGGAGCAAGCTGTACCAGTTATGCTGTACGGCCCCTTGGGCATCAGAGCTGGTTGTATTTGTTACTGGGCAATGTGGGCATGAGCGAAATGTAACCGTATCCGTTTTGGAAGCTGGCTGTACCTGTTCATTGGCATGAATAGTTAGGTAAAGAGTATTGCATGCTGCTACATTGCTCTCCTTGATAGAGATGGATTGTGGACCTGCCCATGGTAAAACATGACTTTTTTTCTGTGGGGAGGGGTTGCAACTGGGGGAAAAGATGAGAGAAAAAGTGTCAGTACTGAAAAGTCAGTTGAGCTGGGAGCAGCCTCGGACTGGCCTGTAGGACAATAGGCCCAGGGCCAACCAAAAACACAAAATGCTGGTGTGGGACCGTTTTTTTGGCCAAAGTGGGACCCTTATTGGCCCATGTGGGCCAGTTTGATGAGTTAATTCACACTGCGACTAGTAGTTTTGACCAGTGTTGCTGAATAAATATTCTTTAAAATATACAATTTGCATGTCACTTTATCAAAAAAGCTCCCCCCGGGTACTATTCAAACAGTATCACAAAAGGAATGAAAAGCCATTTGCAAGTGCGGGCCACTTTTTCTTTGGTGCCTGAGACAATTGCATGGCCCAGTCTGACCCCGGTTGATAGCTAGCCTTTGTTGCTGACTGTGGGCAGTTCGGAAGCACCCCACAGTGTCTTTGTCGAGGGCATAGGGGCATTGGTATCCCGAAAGGGGCCAGGGATAGGCGGTGATGTGTAAGTTGGCTGTAGAGGCGCTGTCTGGAGGGAGGGGTCTGATGTTACTCTGTGAGATGCAGTAGTTGTTCTTCGAAGAGTGTGATTGGACGTGAATTGTTGGGGCACACAATTAAAATAGGGTGCCAAGAGCAAAAACCACTGGCACATCCATTACACCAGGGCAACAAATTCATACAAGCCCACAGAACTGTATGCAAAGTAATGTTATTTTATGAGTTGTGTTGTAATGTAACAGACACATGAAGCCTCCATACGTAGCATTTTCTGACCTCTCCCTAAACCTCATTCCGGTTTCCCTACCCACCTCCCCATCTATCCAACCATCGTCACCCCCACCCTCCTTCCCTGCTGGGTTTGCGGAGCCCTGTATAAGCATTGACTTGCAGCAGGTCCCAAAACCGCAGTGGGGGTGGTTGGTTCATGCCACTCCTGTGCCTCGGAGCTGTGGACCTCAATATGTAGCATTTTCTGTAAAAGTCATGAATTGACGTGATTCACGGATGATGGTTTGAGGGCAACTTTTTTTGAGGCGAGGGGTGGGCCACTTTTTTGAGGCGAGGGGTGGGCCACTTTTTCGAGGGGTGGGCCACTTTTTTGAGGCGAGGGGTGGGCCACTTTTTTTTTGTTGTCCGGGCCTATTTCTTGTCCCAGTCCGACCCTGGGTGTTCACAAAGTACCTGGAATGAAGCAGTTATCCAATCCACAAGGCAAAAGAAGTCAGATGAGCAATTACAAGGTCATCAATGTTCAAAAGTAAAATATAGACAAAAACATGAACAAGACGAGTCCGTTAAACTTTCCGAGTCCAATACCGCAGTAGAGAAAGGCAATAGACAATCCTGGAAGCAAAGCAAGGTCGAAGAAACGTAAAGGCAATGAAGTTTAAACAACGCGAAACGCTACTGCAAACAAATTCAGAAGCAACGCCCCGCAAAGTGAGCGGTGCCTATATGGAGTATCAGCTGACTGTCTGTACGCTGCTTCGCCGTGTGAGAGTGAACGGGAGTTTGTGAGCGGGCTGCCAGCATTTCCAGGACAACCCCCAACGCGCTCTGAAAGAAAGAATACACGTTGGGGGCTTGCTCCTAATGTGTCTTGTGGCTGTTACTTTCCGATCATGGCCCCGCAAGAAGAGCGTGAAGAAGCAGTACGAGTAAGGGAGTAATCAGCTTGCCTACTATTAGGGGATTACTTCGTTGCATGAGGGTGTAATCAAGTCGATTTCCTGACACCCATTGGAGCCTGACTCTGGGCTTCAGCAGTTCTATTTTGCTCCGTATCATGATATATAGTGTGGCTAGCAGCCTGCGCCCGCCCCAAGAGTTTGCAATATACACAAGGAAGGCGAACTCTGGGAGGGGGGGATTCAATAGGGTAGCCCTGCCACCATACAGAGACCACTGCACGCAGTCGATAATAGTGTACCATTTCCAGAGCCGTGCCCTTATGTTCCTGTCTCCATGTGTGCTGCGTGAGAAACTTCACTTCCGGAAACAAGTCACCATAAGCCCTGTAGCCCATCCTCTCCCAACATGTCATAACTGAACCATCCCATGTAGGAGAGAGGCCCAGAACCCTCCACAATGAGAGCCATTTATAGTAAGGACGTGTTACACCTAGTGTCATGTAGATAGCACGCCATGCAGTCACTGTACCGAGGACTGGAGTGGTTGGGCAGTCATCGTATTTCGTATCTAGTATAAACGTTCCAATGTCTTATTTGCCTCCTGCCAGTTTCCCTAGTCTAACATGCAGTCGGACTTTCCCGTTCCCATACCAGTAAGTGGCGAACTGCGCTTGGGCCGAAAGCCAGTACATTTTGAGATGCAGTGCTGCAAAACCTCCTCCGTCGTAGGGTAGTGTCATTTCCGACCATTTCTTCTACACAGCGCCAGCATGCCACAGAAATTGTGAAAGGGACCTGTGAATCCTGGCAAAAAAGGTTTACCCGGCCCGAGGTGAGCATTGGTAAAGATATACAATAATTTAGCTCATAGTATCATCTTGACAGAGCCAGTCTGCCCGCAAGTGAGATGGGCAGCGACTGCCACCTAGTTATTCCCTCTTCCACAAATCGATCCTGGGCACAGTTGTCCCGGAGGAGCGTGCTCTTCTCCCTCGATATTATGACTTCCAAATATTGATTACGGTCTAGTGCCCATTGCAGAGGGAAATCCCCATGTGGTTCCCTTGTGGCTGCTGTCAACGGGAAGACTTCAGATTTGGTATAGTTTACCACAAAGCCTGAGTACACTCAGTGCGTGCGATATCAGGCATAATTGGGTCCAAGTTTACTTGCAAGTCTCTAAGTAGAGTAGTACGTCATCCGCAAACAGAGAATGCCCAGAAGCCGTATTCCTCGCTTACCGTGGTGCTCCCTTACTAAGTCTGCCATTGGCTCAATGGCTATGGTGCATAACAGTGGAGACAGCCCTGCCAGGTGCCCCTGCCGAGGGAACATTTCTCTGAGACTAGGGAGTTTACAAGGACTCTTGCCACTGATTGAGTACAAAGCGACTGGATATGGGGGGGAAATTCATGGTGGAGCCAAGCCTCATTTTCCTCAATAAGGTAAATAAATACTCTCATGAAACCATATCAAACACTTTCTGCGCAACCAATTTCAGGCTATTAAAAAGAAGCTGATCTATAGGAGATGAGTCGCCGAGCTGATCTGTGGGATCAGGGCCAGTAAAGATTATGTCTGGCTCATCTGCATCATCACGAGTGGGTGTATTTGGCGACATACCCTGATCGGTATCCCCCTGCCATGTACACTGATCAATAGCCCTCTGGTCCTGGCGAATGTAAAGATCATACTGGTCATCCAAATATATTGGATGTTTGGTCTCTAACAATGAGTGTGAAGGGCACATTTGAAGTCTAGGGGATTTTGCAAGTGGTTCACCCTCTTCTAAAAGAAGAGTCTTATGTTTAATAGGATATTTTTCCCTGAATGTCACATAACACTGGCCATGGTTTGTTCAGATTTGTCCCTACTCCATGTACCTGGCCTAGGTCCATCTGGGAGGGGGAAACACAATCTCAGCTGGGTTCACAGGTTTCATTTTACTTTGAAGGGACTGCATACATGTGCAGAAGCGTAGCAGGCTGCGAACGCAATGGTTCATCAGGTCTCGACCAATGTTTTGCCGAAACTGCAGTTGCTGGATATACCTTTTTTGACGTTTGTCGAAAGTCGGCTAGAGGTTGTGTGCTTATGTGTATGCACAACTGTCTTGCCGCCATTAGAGTTCCCCATAGCTGAGCTTTTAGCTTGCCTGGTGGGGTTGGGGACGGACATGCTGGCTTCTATCGAGTCCTGGATATCTTCTGTGTCTAAAATGGGTGCGTAGCTGCTGAGGTCTTCCTCGTCTGAGGCAACAGCACCAGAAAGTCAATGAGGTTCGGCTTGCATGGCATAGGCCACCCACCACTTGGTGCACCTCTCTGAGTGCCTTGAGCGGTAAGAGTTTGCAAGATGCGCAACACTGTTCCAAGTGATCTTGGGGAGGAAGGACAGAATGTAAAAAGGCGTCCTTTCCATTATTGACTGAAAATGTAACAGTAGCCAGACAAACGTACAAAGCAAAAGGAAGTGAGAAAAGGCCTTCTTTAAGAATGTATTAAAATGATGAAACTCCCCTCCTTACTGCAATGGCCGAAGCCTGGTGAAGTCCGGAGCCAGCAATCGAGAAGTCAAGGTTCACAGAGGTCTTGAGACGGTAGTCAAATCATTTAGTTGAAACTGGCATAGAAGAAGTATCTGTTGAAAGACATGCAAGACAACAATAAATGTTTTTCAAATAGCAAATATTAACGTAGCAAGCTAAGACCTCCGCATGAAGCGAACGACCACAATGGGGAAAAAAAAAGGGACCTCGACGCATGAAGGGTCATGTGTGCAGTGCAGGTCACACTAGGGATAGAATTACAAACATGCACAGTACATGTCCCTTTTCGAACATCGAAAACAAGATGCAACACTACGCACCTACAACTAGATGTCAGCCTATGCATAGCATCTGATGCAGCGTCCAACTGAAGCTTGCAGTAAGGAAGCCAACGAAAGGGGAGCTATCGCACTGTATTAGCGATTCCCACCGAGGCAGCGCACCGTGCGGGTTACAACTTTATTTACAGAGTGCAAAATTGTGTTTCACAAAGTTGGTGGACTGATGCTGTGCCAATGCTGGCCAGTGTGACATTGCAGTGTTGAGCGTGCAATTTATAAAAATAAAATAGTACAATGAATCCTCCTGTGAACAAGTATTTTTGTCCTGATGAAGGCTGGGTCATATAGGAAGGAGGAGACCCTCTAGTCGAAACTCAAGTTGAAGAAACTCAAGGACAGAGTTCCATGAAAAGCGGAAAGGATTTGCCTGTGTGAAGTCAGATTTAATGCAGGCGTTTGGACTAACAGCAGCATTGTAGGTCTTTTAGCAGGCTCACACTACTGTACTATTATGCACATTTGGTCACTGTATGTGAAAGTTGTGGTTATTGTGCAATTTAATGGTTACATTTCAGGGTATATGCACACGTACCTTTGAGTAAGGTTTACAAATTGCCTTTTTGGGTATGCATTGTCACTTTGAATGATTATTTATTGCATATGTATGTACGGTTATAACATCAGCAATGTTTGGATACAAAAGAATAAAGATGCTCTCTGTAAGTAAACTAGCTTGACCTCTTTTTTTGTACTTTGTTAGCATGTGATTCTAACCAGATCCACAAGACTCATGAATAAATAAATAATAATAACATATATATCAGTGAAAAACTTTGTTAAATGGATGTTATGGTTACAAGTAAAACCCCTGAAATTGGCCAGTTATAGTAAGCTATGCAACCATAACTCACGCCACCACCATGCACTGCTAAGAGTAACATCCATGACATCAAAGATGACATCACAAATGTGATTGATGACATCACTGATGACATCACATGTGCATTTAACTTTTCATAGAAGTCCCTACAAGGGGTTGCAAATGTAATGTTGGCAGAAAAGTGTCATGGGTCATATGGAGATGTGTGATGAACTATATACTTCATTATGCAATGTATTGCTCCAAAGAACATTGCATTGCAGGGTTGTTTCTAGTACAGGAACCTACTCATACAGAAACATAGGCGTTGGCTGCAGCATACTCCATAGAGATGTAATATTTCTAATTTTCCCATGTTGGACAGTAAAACGGTGAATGCTTCTATATCACACTTTTGCGAACTGTGAAACATATACTAAGTAGGTAATAATGCATCACTTCCTACATACTTGTACTACTACACACAAAACATTAAGAGACCACACAATGCATACACATATGGGGCTTATACAGGGAGAATAAAGTAAGTAAAAAAGAGGCAGTATCATGAGCCACTGTGTATAACCAACATGATTATCTTTACGCATAGAAATGATTGCTGTGTCATGCCTGCTTCTTCCCCTATGTATATGAATCATAAGATGCGATTGAATTCTAAGGAAAGTACTGTAAGTATATGTGAGAATAGCAACGTCTACAAATGTAATACCTTTTGAATTTTAAGTTTTTGACTGTCAGTGAATAAACTCACCTGGCCTAGATATGTCGGTGAACAAAAAAAGAAGGGGCTAGACATGTGATGTCATCAATCATATTCGTGATGTCATCTTTGATGTCATGGTGTTATTCTTAGCAGTGCACGTGGTGGCACGAGTTATGGTTGCTTAGCTTACCATAACTGGTGAATTTCAGTTTTTCGGTTTTACTTGTAACCATAACGTCCCTTTAACAACGTTTTTTCACTGAATGTCATAGGTTTTTATTAGTGCAACTTAACCTTAACGTTTTCATTGAATTTCATAAGTTTTTGAGTCCAACTTAACCATAGCGTCCCTTTAAAAATGTTTGTGCAGTGAATTTCATGGGTTTTTACCAGTGCATGCTATTTTCCTACAGCTTACTAATATCATACTTACCCAATATAGCAATATTTGTGTCCAATTTACAAAGTATCACCTTAAAACGTTTGCCATTTCCCACCTTCTAGAATAATTCTTAACACTTCTATACACTTATTGCAACAATTTCAACTAGTTTTGCATCCGTACGTGTCTACGAACATCTGACTTCATTGCGAATCTTCCGGACAGTGCCACATGACCATACGCTGGCGCGCGGCATGATGACGTGTCCGAGAACCCGTCCGCACTTCACGATAAGATCTGTACTTCACGGACAGTTCGGAACTGCATTTTCTACTGATCTAGGAAATTTCAACTTCAAAATTTTCCTTGCAAAGCTCCAACACCTATTCCTACTCATCCATTAACAATCTAGTAAACAGTACATACTTTTAGCAAAACTGCTATTTATCTTAAAATGGAATCAGCAAATGCCATCCCTCCTCCCCAAGAGACACCACCACTGCTGTAATCAAGGAGCATGAGAAACACTGCCCCCTACCTTAGAAATAACACACACGCAACATTTTCCCCTGTCTACCTGCCCCTCCATATTAGTGTTTGGTGCCTCTTCCCTCATTTCCCTCCCCACCTTTCATTCAAAGCTCTCCTGCCAAAATAAAAATACATCCAAAAACAATATAAGAAATGTTCCTTTAGGAACCACCTTTCCCAGTTCAAAAATAGAACTAAAAAAAACCTTCTAGACTCCATCTACTTTATATTTCTCAGTAAAGTACATAGACTCAATAATATTTTCCAATATTTCCATTTGCATTTTGTGTTATGCTAATGGGAATATTGTGGCGTTTATCCCCCGTTCCAGGGAGGTCTCCGGACCATTATCCCCCCATTCCAGCCCCCGCAAGGGGGGGATGAAGGCCATTTGCACCCTAGGTTCCCAAAGCAGGAACCTGGGCTGCTAGAAAAAAGGATTTTTCTTCCTACACCGGGACGTCTGCGGCATCCCGGTGTAGGAAGGAAAATCCTTTTCCAAGATGGCCTCCATGGAAAGGGAAGGCGGGGTTCCGTACAGGGCCCCTCTTCGCTTTCCATGGCAGCCTGCAGAAGGCAAAAAGAGAACCCTATGACCATATTACCACAAGCACATTGTTCTTCCCTTTCAAACCTATCCCAATTTCGAATAACTTTACCACAAAGCCAGTCACAGGTGGAGATGGCAACTTTAACCCCATGTGTTGGCCTTCGTGGTCATGGCCAGTAGCCAGATTGTCTGGATCATGACCTTATTCCATGACGCGGACAATCTAGCCACTGTCCATGGCCACAGGCTACACCTCAGTCACCAAAGGTATATCACAATTCTTTGTACCTACATTATGGCACTTGTCAAAAAATAAAACACTGGCACATTTGCAAAACCATGCTTTCAGGTCCTTGCCAATGTTCCTTACACACGTTTGCTGGAAATCCACCCACGTGGAATTCTTTCAAAAGTGTCAAATGCATGCACATACAATAGTCATATAACCTAGCCCCCACTTGACAAAATCCATTCAGACTTAAGGAAAACATTTATATCTAGATCTATAATCTTTTTGCAAACCTTTGTGTAGATTTGTCAAATGGCACCACATCATTTATAAGCACATTTATAAGCCTTTGACACTGTCAACCATGCCATCCTGCTCAACCGTCTCCGTGATAACCTGGGTATCACTGGTCAGGCCCTGGTGTGGCTGACTGCTTTCCTCTCTGACCGACCCTCCCAGGTCCAACTTGCATCCTTCCTCTCTGCTATCTTTTTCTCTACCTTTGGTGTCCCCTAGGGGTCTAACCTCTCTCCCTGGCTGTTCAACCAATACCTGGCACTCCTTGCCCACCGCATTGTTGCTCTCTGCCCCAACTTCCAGTGCTATGCGGATGACACCCAGCTCATTTTCAGGGTACCTTGGGCCACCTCTTCTCCCTCGCTCATCTCGGACTGCATGTCTGCTATCCAGGAGTGGTGTGCGGCCAATGACCTCTGCCTTAATGCCAGTAAGACTAAGATTCTCCTGATAGGCACAACCGCTCCCTCCTTTCCTGTAGCTCTCTGGCTGGCCTCTCTTGGCCCTCTTCCTGCTCCCACCTGCAAAACTAAAAACCTCAGGGTCATCTTCGACTCCACACTCTCCTTCTCTTCTCACATCTCTGACGTCTCTAAGACGTCACACTACCAGCTGCAACTCCTCAGGGGTATTCTTCCTTTCCTCTCCTTCCCCTAGAAGCTCACTGTCTCCAGAGCTCTGGTTCTCTCTAGGCTGGATTATTGCAACAGCCTCTTTCTAAATCTGCCTGCCTCTACTCTCCGCCCCTTGCAACTCATCCAGAACAGGACGGCGAGATTGGTCCTTGGCCTCAAGCCCAGGGATTGTATCTCCCCAGGACTGAAATCTCTGCACAGGCTTCCAATGGTTTGCAAGGATTAAGTTCAAAACCCGATGCATTGTCCACAAGGACTTCTGGGGCACGGGGCCCCAATACCTTCAACTCTCTCTTCCTAAATATCTTCCTTCTCGAGCTTTCCGCTCATCCGCCTCTAACTCCCTCAGGGTCAGTCACTTCTCCAAGCAAAGAGTTGGTGGTAGATCTCTTTCTTCGGCTGGGGCCTCCCTCTGGAACAGCCTCCCTGCCTCCCTTAAACTTGAGGAGAACCATCTCCGGTTCCGGAAGCACCTCAAAACCTTTCTCTTTGCTTCTGCTTTTTCCCCTCCTCTCCCCTGCTGACCTCCTGGCTGTAAACAGAACTGAACTGTTTACCTGGACACCCTCTGATCTCAGGCCCAGGTCTCTCCCCCGCCAGTCTCACACACTTGCACTGCCTCCCTGGCAACCCCCGCACTTGTGGACTGTTTCTGTATCCCTACAGTCCCCCCCTACCAGCACCCGACACCTGATGTCTGCACGTACCCCTGCACTTGCCACTCAGGCCATTACTTTTACTTATTGTATGATCTATTACCTTGTATTGCACTGTACCCCCCCCCTTCCCACGCAACTGCGCGATCTGAATGATACCTGGCCTAGTAGGATCATTGTCTGGGCTCCCTTTGTTCCCCCTCCCTTGCCTCATCGCGCCTTGAAACACTTGTGTATAGGCGTGTTATAAATACCATATCATAAAATATTCTGGGACCCACCTCTAATTTTGCCCCTCTTGACAAAATCCCACCAAACTTCGCAAAAACATTTATATCTAGATCTGTTATCAGTTTGCCAAATTAAGTTTAGATTTGTCAAATCGCACCTCATTTATAAGCCTTTACATTATTTTGGGACCCCCCCTCTAATTTTGACCCCTCTTGACAGAATCCCACCAAACTTTGCAACCTCATTTGAAATCGGGTCAGGAATAAAATTACAAGATTTCATGCGGTTTCACTAAGTGGCGCCAAAGTTATAAGCCATCCAAGAACTGCTTTTCATCAACACTGTAATGCTGAGGTGTCCACGAACTTCCCAGGGCTGTTTGCGAACATCCGGATCATTCGCGGACTTGAAAAACACCTGTTTTTTTGCTTCTTGCAGCCCTATCCCATCCCATCCTCATCACCCCTCTCCTCCCCAGAGATTATTTGATAAGTTTGATAAGTGCAATGTTGTGTTTTGTAATATGTTTTTACCGCGGTGTCCGCGGACAGCAGCCGAAGTCCGCGAATCCAAGATGGCGGGCGTTTCCAAAAATCTGAAGCACTTCACGCTTTTCACCATCCAATCAATGGGCGCGTCCGATGTCTGCGGACAGCACGTTGCCTTCTAAGCCAATCGGAGTACTGCCCGCGGAGCGAACAGGGAAGTGTGTCCGCGGAACAGACATAGATATCACGCATTTTTTGGGACCTACCTTTTGGTAGTTTTAAAAAAACTACTGGACGGATTTCCAACAAATTTACAAAAGCACTCTTTCAGGACTGTGCCGCCGCTCCTGCCGTAAATTTGGTTAAAATCCGTCCAGCGGTTTGGGCTGTCTGCGTGAGCAAAGTTTTTTCTCCATTCAGTCTATGGGAAAAAAGAAATTCTGGGACCCCCTATAACTTTGCCCCCTCTTGACCAAACCTCACCAAACTTTGCAAACACAATCAGAGTGGGCCATATACCTCTTCTGCAAGGTGAGGATTCGTCCAGGGGGAGCGAAGTTATAAGCCACCCAAAAAGTGCTCTTTCTATGGATTTAGCAACTTAACCATAACTACCTGGCCACTACCGCAGGCCATGTTATATATATATATATATCCTTGCTGAGACTGGATTCCACGCCTCAGCTGCTCTTGGGAGTGCAACCCGTTGGATTTTGCCTTGTTTCAGGGCATTATTTTCGTTTAAAAAAAAAATATATATATATATATGTGTGTACCTCCAATAAGAAGCACTTACCTTGAATTCTTCATATCTGACAATATGAGTAATGTAAATCTCAGCAAACAATCAATTTTGTGCATATGCTGTACATAATGTCTCTTTCCAACAAAGCAGAACCATCTCTGTTTTCGGATGAACCTCAAGACCTTTCCTTTTGCTTCTGCCTTCTCTCTTCCTCTCCCCAGCTGATCTCCTGTCTGATACAATCACTGGTCACCTGGCAACCCTCTGAATTCGGGCCCAAGTCCCTGCCTGTCCAGCTGCAAACCTGTGCGGCCTCTTGGCACGCCCTGCACTTGTGTTCTGTATCTGTAACCCTAGAGTCCCCTCTTCTGCACTTACTAGACACGTGTCTGCACTTTTAACACTCGCACTTGCCACCCGCTTGCTGCACTACTTGTTGTTTCCTGCACTTGTCCATTCCCCCCCGGCACTTCTCCCCTCCCCGCTTCCCTGCACGTGCGCGATCTGAATGTCACTAGGCCTAGTAAGATCGTTGTTTTTGTCCTCCCTCGGTTTCCCCTCCCTTGCCTGTCGCGCCTTTTCAACACTTGTGTATAGTCAGGTTATAAATGCCATATATCAAAGGTGTGATCATCGTCCTCTAAATAAAAATAAGGAATGAGTTTGTATTTCTCTAAAAAAAAGGTAACATTTACTTTAAAGTATTAAAACAATTTCCAATAAACCTACGATAAGGATATGCATATTATAGTAACCATATTAATGCAGCTGAAGGGAGCTCTTTAATTACTCAAAAACTAGCATTTTTGATGATTCACATGATCTGGTCAATTGTCTCCATAGGGGATCCTTTCACTGTGAGGCTAGGAAGGGGAGCACACTACTCAACATTCTCTCTAGGGGTGGCGTTAAGTGAGACCTCACGGGGAGAGACTCCCTTCTTGAAGGAACTCCCTGACCCACTTTCCTATGAGCCCACCAGACCACCAATACCTCAGAAAACCCAACCTGAACAGACCACTTTTTGCTGCAGTAATATAACTTCCAATACTCCAAAACTCAAATCCACTGAGGAGAGGACGAGTGTACAAAACATGAAGAGTCCAACCATACTGGGTCGAGGAAGGGAGGAGTAATGGTGATCACTCCTCCATGGAAAGTAGACAATATTGTGAAGAGTCTGAACCACAGAGTAATAAAGAATACTGTGTGGAGAGTGAGGATGGACTGTGATCCTACGCTGGGGAGGACCCAGTTAAACTGTATAGAAAGTGAAAAAGGGCTTGTATTAGTCAACCGTTACTGATCAGGTGATGCCTGTGAAGTTCGAACCTGGGAGAGAAGCCAGGAGAATCCGAAAAGCCCTCAGCTGGGAGGACCTCACAAACCAAGAAGAAAGGCAGTCATGTGTGGGCAAGAAAGCCTAGGGTTACTGATTGCGTGACCTGTAATGGGTGGACTGGGTGGTCCAACAACTGCGCCTAGACCGAGGATATCCTGTTTGTGAAAGCCAGGGAAAAAAAGATAATGAAACCTCACACGTGAAAGAGGTTGCTGAATTGGAAACAGAAGAGAGCAATCTGTATAAACTTTCGGGAAACAGAAGGAGAGTAAAGTTAACCTGGAATTGGTTTTAAGAGACTACAACTAAGTGCAAGTTGGCAAGCTGGTCTTGGGGAAGGGAAACCGAAGACCTTGTGAACTTTGTTGTTGCCTTGGGGAAGGAAACCCTGAGACTTTGCGGAGCTGCCTTGAACTTGGGCAAGGGAAGCTGGGAAGCAAATGAAGAGCTGGAAGAAGCTCAGAACTTTATTTTGGAACACTGCTTGGTTTTATGATTGACTTGTGAGGGCAAGTATATGTTTTGGACACGGACAGACCTTTAGTTGAACTTACTGACTCAGACTATCCTTAGATTCTTTAAGTAGGTAGGAAATCCCATTTTAGCGTAGGGCAAGTTAGGCCTTCAACCATTCTGACATTTAAGTTTATTAAGTATTTTTGTTTGAACTTTGAATCTGTTGTCTGAGTCTTGCCTCATGATGCCTTCACATCCTCCTTTTTTTGGTTTGGTGAACCCTTTTTATTAGTGGTAGGGTCAGCGCAGGTTACTTTTTGGACAGAGGGCAGACTATTTGATTTGGACTACACCACTGACAACGAGCACCAGTTAGATGTATGTTAGGTAGGGCAAACCACCTTTGCATTGGGGATAGATGGACCTTTTTCTATTATTTAAATAAAGCCTCTGATAGAAACTCTACCACTTCATCCACCTCCTTCTTCTGACCAACCACACAATGTAATGAACATTTTAGTAACTGCAAAAAAAGAAAATGAACTTCATTACAGCGTAGTGTTACAGTGTGGGAACAACAGCAAATTCAGAAGGGGTTGCATAAATGCATACAGGGCAGGATTTGAAATTGATGGGAGCTTGTTAGCTACTGCTTGAAACCTAGAAGAGACTACATGGCTTGATACCACCAGACATCAGAGAGAAGAGAGCAAGGGAACACTTACAGGAAGCAAGAAAGAGGGCGGAAGCAATGGGTGGAGGGAGAGTGCTAGGGAAGAGAGGAGGAATTCATTTAAAGGAGTAGGCAGAAGGAGATGAGACAACACGAGTTGACGAGAGAAAGTGAGGAGAGGATGCACAAAACTGACTGGAGGGGACCATAGAGGAGAAAGAAGAATGAGTAGAGCACCTCTAGTGGAAAAAGAGAGAAGAGATGGGAAAGCAACGTAGGCACGAAAGTAGAGGACGAAAGGTAGGGGATGAAACCAGGGTATTGGAGACCATTGCAAGTCAGCATTAAGAGACTGGCGGCGACAGCTTCCACTAAAGGCTTTTCAGGGGCAATGCAGCCCAGCAAGGAGGTGAACAAGTACCCTACAGTCTATCCACATTTAGGAATCTGATGCTTAAACCTGGTCAAGACATCCCAAGGCACGATGGGGGTTGTGCCAAGTAGCAGTAAGTCCAGGAGGATCATCATGACATTGTGTCAAAGAAAGATCATAGAGACCAAGAAACATCACAGCAACAGCCTAACTAAGAAATACATACGTGGCCAAAGAAGAGGTGTCAGTAAACACTTTAATAATCACAGGAACTCCCTTTTTATTCTACACAGAGTAACACAGCCCTGATCCAGACTAAGGGATGGAATTGGGGTCACGGCCAAAAAGAGATACAACATGAAACATCACTATTGGTTATTTTACTTGAAAACCACTACCACCGTTTCTTTACTGGAGTCCACCTATTATTTTACTCCCCACAGAGAAATCACATAGACCGTACTCCTTTATTTGTTCATGCAGTGATGGAGTTAAACACAGAATGTAATCAAGAAACCAGTTTTGTGGGTCCTGTTGATCCATTGGCCATTATGGTATTCAAAGGGTTAACAAAGGTCTACTGGTATGCAATAGCAGGGCAGTGGAGGACAAACAATTGTTGGATTAGTTTCTATGCATTAGCCATGCCATTTCACCTGCTCAAGGGATGAAGTACAATACAGAGGCCAAAAAGGGTAGCATTCTAAGAAGAATAGAGACGTATCACCTAATAGTTGAAATATTGTAAAGACTTTTATCAAAAGTTATTTCAATATAGAAAACAAAGTGTGCAACAATTGAGTGCTAGTATACATTAAAACAATGAATGAGGTTTTTGAAGAGCACAAAAAGTAGTGACTGACAGTCAGCATTGTACGTGGTCTGCTAAACCAAGGGTTAAACATTCAAGTTGCAAGCTAGATAGCCATGAAAAGTCACTTGCCCACTCAGCTCTCCACATACAAGCAGCACACTTGCAAAGAGTCCATTATCACTACCAAATTGACTAAAACACATTTTAAGGCCTGCCCTAAACACAGCAACTACTCTTCAAAACATTTGGCTCATCAGTAATTAATCAAGTTACTTACAGGTTTCATTTCACTGTAGTCTGCATATTTCCTTTTCTTCACCAATCCTTTGCCCTTTGCTAAATGGCCATGGATTCACTTGCGTCCAACCAATGCAAATTGAACACCACTGAATAAAATGGGTGCTCCATGCTGAAAATGTGTTTTTTCACAAATTCTTGATTTAGGATCCACTTGTAAATCTGGATGACACGTTGTATTATTATTTCCATGAAATGCTTATGTAATTTTTCTTTCTCTAGAATTTAATAAGTTAACTTCTTAAAGTCACAGATGCTGATTCACAAATAACTTAATGTTGTAAAGGATTTACTCATGGAGGGACCATTCAATTCACAAAGAGGTTACCAGAAGTAGGTGTTGAACATGAACAGGTGATAGGCATTGCTGCCATAGGATAGGAGGTTGGGGTAGGGCAGTGTTCTCCTATGCCAGCAGAGAAAGCAAAATAAAGTGCAGCTAATTTCTCCATATCAGGAGACTGAGCTTATCATTTTCCCAGCAGCCGTACATGCCAAGTGACAGGAGTGCCAACTCATGGGTCTAAGAGCTATGAGGAAAGGCATGGTATCACAAGTGAAGACACAGACAAGATGTACAAGTTTCGAAAACCGTTATTAAACTTAACTGGGGTTGGAGACTTCCTATCTGGCCCCACTATAATGGGAGTACTCTCGACCATTAAAGTAAACCAAATAGCCCAAGTCGTGTTAAGTAAGAATTTGTGAAGTCCAACTGGTGTGGGACTTTATAAGACTTATCTCTTGGTATTAGGTAACCCAGCTTTTAATATAGGCTTGTACTACACAAGTTGGTAGTGTGACTGAGCAACCAGGTTTATCTTAGATGGGGTAATGTGAGCTGTAGAGCTGTGCAATTAAACTAGTAAATACAGGTATCCAAGTAAACACACACAAAGTTATAATATGTATTTATTTATTTATATACACAAGGAATTAGACAATCTTTAAAAAGCAGCAACTACTAATAACATGAATTCCAAAATGTAGGATTCAATTTAAAAAGAGCAACAAAGCAGGTGAGTAACTCTTCATGTTATACATTTTCCAGCACATTGAGTGACGCCATTTGAGGTTGGTAATAACACTTATTCATGATCACCATTGCAATATTGAGTTATAAGGAGGGTAAAGCTATAGTTAGATCAGAACATACTTTGTACTTTGAAAAACAGTTAGATTCTCCCAAAGGGATGTAGGCAGTCTTTTATCCCAGCAATAATGGTTTTCAACAGTTAAAACCTGTAAAGGAACAAGCACTGCCAAAGACAATAGGTTCAGAAGAGGGCCTTTAGGGAGCCAAAGTCAATGGGCTAGGTCAAAGTTCTGATGCTCTCTTCTTAGATTTTTCTTTTTAGAAAAGTCAGTAGTTGAGAAAGAAAATCACAGTAGCTCAAGAGGAGCCATCTTGAAGAAGCAGAAGCTGAAAGGCCAGTGCAATTGAGCAGAGGTCAACTCTAAAAGACGGTAAATAGCACTGCCCAAGGTAGGAAGCACCACAATTGGCAAAAAGGTAGATGTACCCCAAACCCCACAGTACCTGTGAACTGAAGAATTTGAATTCGTTCCAGCTGGATGCCTTCCTGTTGCAGTATAGCAGACTCTTGTTCCTGGTCCTTGGTTGTGGTGATGAAAGGGAGAATGTCTGGGGGGCTTCTGTGGCAGCACTCTAGAGAGGGGCTCAGCAGCAATGTATTCCCCTTGATTCAGCTGCCTTTTGTGGTTTTGATGCCTTTTTCTAAGCACCAAAGAAGAACGAACAGCTCTGGTTAGAAGTTACTTGATCCCTCGGTCCTGGACTCTGGTGAGGGGACACTGGATGAAGATTTCCTGCTTCTGTAGGGTTGTCTGGATGCCCACAAAGCGTTGGCTGGATTTGCACTTCCGAAGACAATGCACTCGATGATGATTAGGCGTCCCCGTGCATTAGGATTCTGCAGCCTTGGAAAGTCACAGCAAGTCAGGAGTTGCGACAAAATGAAGTTGGGGAAAGGCTGTTGCTGTCTGCAGCTGACTTGACAGCTTCTTTTTTGGCACCATCTTCCCAGATTGTGAGGGCGCGTGCCACTAAACTGTACTGGAGTATAGATTCCATCTGGTTGCTGGGCCGCTCCTCCGGAGCCCGCAGGAACTTCATCAGCGTTGTGTTGCCTGGCAACACCAGGCAACGACCTTGGCCACGCACACAGCCTCATTCCCAATCCGCCCTCTGCTACAACATCCGCCTGGAGGCGAAGCAAGGGCGAAGTTGAGGAAAAGTTGTTGCTCTCTGCAGTGGTCCGCATCGACAGCAGCACTACTGCAATGCCTTCTTGCTACCTCAGTGCTTCCCCAGTACATCCAGGCAAGTTTTCTACTGGTATTAGGTTTGATTTTATCAAAGTACTGGTCCTATTTAACATGACTTACCATACCCATCCTATCGTCCCCAGAAAGTTCTCACTCTGATTTCAGATCCATAAGTAACCATACCAAATCCAATCTCATTTATCCCTCAGTTTCCATAAACACTGCTACTGTTGACATTGGACTTTGGAATGCTAGGTCCTTATGTAATAAATCCACAGAAGTTTTGGACATTTTTCTGAGATTTAATTTACATTTCCTATGTATTACTGAAACGTGGGATGTTGCCTCACAACACAACCACTCCTGCTTCCCTTGACTTCTTTTGACCATGTCCCCCAAGCCACTAGTTGCGTCGGGTGTACTGGCCTACTCTATCGCTCTTGCTTCTCTTCTATTCCTTCTCCAGTCATAATTCCTTCTTGCTCTTCTTTTGAATTTATCAACAGAATTTTCATTACGCCCTTCCCGATCTCATTCTCATTTATTATTGTCTATTGTCCCCCTGGCCCAGTTGGCTCCTTTTGTGATGATATTGACTATCTTCTATCTTACCTTTTGTCTAGCCCCACTCCTATTGTATTACTTGTTGACTTTAATCTCCATTTGTCTTCTATACACGCTACTATTCCCTTTCTTTTTATTCTTGATTCTCATTCTCTTCTACCTCTTGCAACTCCTACATCTCACATATGGGACTCTTGACTTAATCTTTATTTCAACCTTCACTACTTCTGGCTGCCGTACTCATCTATCTCTCAGATCACCATTTACTTTCAATGTCACTATCCCCTCCTACTCCCCCAAACTTCCTGACCCCCTCTTCTCCAGCAAAAATTTTTCATCGTGATTTATGAAATTTAATTTCTATGCTTTTTAATACTACCTGTAATTCTGCTCTTCCTTCTATGCCTTTTTTCCGCCCTCAATGCCGACAAGGCGGACTCTGTTATTTCCTCATCTCTTTCATCTTCTTTAGATCAGCTCTAGCCTTTGACTGCTTTTCACCCCACGCAGAAACCTTCTCAACCTTGGGTGTCTCCTCACCTTCGTTCTAGGCAACATCTTCTTTGTCAGCTCGAAAGGTGCTGGCTTAAATCTAAATCAGCACCTGACCACTTCTCTTATTTCTCTTACCACACTCTCTGTGACCATTTCTTACTCTCTGCTAAACGTGCTAATTTTTCTGATTTATTACACACTCAATCTGCCCACCCTGAGTGTCTTTTTCAGACTTTTCCACGACTTCTTTCTCCTCCACCCCAGATTATTCCTTAACACAATGTCTGCCTCTGACTTTGCTAATTTCTTTTCTTCTAAAGTTCTATCCCTTTGTCGTGATATTGAAGCATCGCTTCCATCCATCACATCACCTCCCTCTGCTCCTACTCCTCAAACCTCTATTTCGAATGGATTGTGTCCTCCCACGTATTTCTCATCTTGTGATAAATCTTTATCGCTGCTTCGGCAAAAATATTTCAGCAGAGGGCGCTGTGCTCGAGGCCGTGGCGTTGATTGTCCCTCGACGGGCTCCATACCGTGTCGACGTCACTGATGGTATAAGTAGCTCGAGCCGCACCCGTTGGCTTCAGTTCCATTTTTCCGATTGCTTCGCTCTCATGAAAGACGCGCTTTGAGATTTTCTGTCAAGGAAATGTCTTCTTCATCAACCGCTTTGACTCCCAAAACTGGGTTTAAGAAGTGTATCGACTGTGGGTCGAAGATGTCTATCGCCGATCCTCACCGTATCTGTCTTTGGTGTCTGGGCTCAGACCATCGAACCGGCAACTGTGGCTCCTGTCAGTCAATGACGGAGAAGGCCCTCCGTGAGAGGAAAAGTAAGTTAACGGAGGGGCGGGAGGCATCGAAGGGTTCTTCGAAAGCCTTGTCAAAAAAGCATAAGAAATCGTCCGATTCAAAAGAATCGGAATGTCATAAAAAACATTCGAAGAGATCACGATCTCGTAGCGGGTCGAGACGATCTTCTTTGTCTTCTTCTAAAAAGTAGACATAGATCTCCATCGTCATCATCCGATACATCAACGGAATTGGTTCGATGTCCAACAAGATCGGATTCCCCTTCAAAATGGGAGAGCTTTAGAAGAAAAATGATGCAAGTCTTTGAGAACGCGGCCTCGATCCCCTCAAAGAAACCTCAGAAAAGCCAGACCCCGGTCGCTCCACAGGACGATACAGGGAAGTCAGGAACTACGGCGGTAAAACCCAGTAGTAACCATAAAACTCGAGTTGACAAATCGTCAAGAGATCCTCGAGGATCGAGTGTTTCTCCGATGCCTCATAAAAGGCAGAAATTGTCGAAGTCGAGTGCAACTTCGTCGATGCCATCGGCACTGACAGCTTCGACAATGAAGCCTATATTATCCGCAGCGCCTTTATCGAAGGCTTCGTCGAGTATGTCGAAGGTTCCTTCGACCCCTTCGAAGAAAACACCTATTCCAACGAAAAATCAGGAGGAAGAGAGAAGGTTTACACCTTTACCCAAATCAGACTTTTTTAGGTCCATGTCTTCAATATTTGAAGAATCTGGCTAGGAGGATGAAGATGTCACTCCTTTTGGAGTAAAATATGGCACTAGACAAGTTCCAGAGGAACTTATAAACCCTGAAACAAAAATGAGAGACCTATGTGAAACTCTGCATTCTGCTAGTGGTGTTGACACATCACCTGAATTGGAGTTTGCTGCACCTGATCCTGCAGAACATGCAGACTCAGGGTATAGGAATTTGATGAGTGGGGTGATTGACTATATGGGTTGGGGAAGAGCCTCCCCTATTTTTGAGCAAGACGATATGACGGACATTATAGTCTGGGGACCCAGGAAAGATCCAGTTCTCCCTTTCCATGGGGTGCTCCAAAGGACAGTTGAAAGGAACTGGGAAAAACCTGATAGCATTGCTGCAGTAGACAGCAATCTTCCAAAGAAGTACAGAACTTCTACTTCTGATCCAGAATACCTAAATAGACACTCTACGCCAGAAAGTCTGGTTATTCAGGCCGCTACTACTTCCAGGCAGACAGCATACCCAACCATACCTCCGGACAGGGAGGATAAAAAGGTTGATGCTTGGGCTTGTAAAGTTTTTACTTCAGGTAGCATGGCCTTGAAATCGACCAATGTCACCTGTACCCTGGGCAGGTTCACACATACCCTGTGGGAATGCATTTTGGCGGCGGCTGAACATATTCCGGAAGGCGAGGAAAGGGAAGGCTTCCTGAATATAGTCAATGACGGGAAGGAGGCAATGGGGGAATGTCTCCAGTCTGGACTGGATACTGCTGATAGTATTAGCAGGTACATGGCATCAAGTACAGATTTGCGTGGTTGAGAAAGTCGGGGTTTGCACCAGATGTGCAGACCAGACTTCTCAACATGCCCTTTGATGGCTCGAGGCTGTTTGGTAGTAAGGCTGATGAGAGCCTAGAAAAACTACAGATCTTGAAAGCGGCAGCTAAATCCCTTAGTGCTTCTATGCGACAGCCTCAGAAACACTATTCGGGCTCATTTTCCTGGAGGGGTCGTCCTTTTCGATACTACTCCTCTGTTGGTAAAGGAAGAGGACAGGCTTTTCAAAGGGGCAAAAGGAATGCCACTCGTGGTGGACGAGGAAAGACTACAAAGCCATCTTCAGGAAGGGCATCTATGCCCTCAGCCGCTCCTGCAGCCGCCTCCAAATCTCTCTGAGGTCTTATCATACAAAACACCAGTGGGAGGCAGAATCTCTCAGCACCTGAAAGAATGGCGAGGCATTACTTCAGATGCTTGTGCACTGGAAACAGTAGCCCAAGGTTACTGCCTTCCCTTCCTAAAAAGACCTCACGGTCATCCACCGGGAGCCAGCTCTACCAAAATTCCAGACCTGCTCCTTTTGCAGGAAATTATAACCCTGCTAGA
Organism: Ambystoma mexicanum; assembly: GCF_040938575.1. Taxonomy (NCBI): domain Eukaryota; kingdom Metazoa; phylum Chordata; class Amphibia; order Caudata; family Ambystomatidae; genus Ambystoma; species Ambystoma mexicanum. The sequence goes on along the minus strand of NC_090936.1, from coordinate 95,379,488 downwards.
GAAAGGTGCAATAGAACATGTACCTGTAGCGGAGAGGAACAAGGGTTGGAACTCCCCTTATTTTCTCATCCCGAAGAAGGACGGAGGACTGAGACCCATAAGAAAATTGAACAAGTTCCTCAGAAAGGACAAGTTCAATATGGTAACCCTTTCTCAGATCCTTTAAGGCTCTCCAACCCCAAGACTGGCTGGTATCTTTGGACCTTCAGGATGCTTATTTTCATGTGTCAATCCATCCCAAACACAGAAAATACCTGAGGTTCGCAGTTGGCGGTTCTCATTATAAGTTTCGAGTTCTGCCATTCGGGCTGACCTCCGCTCCAAGTGTTTTCACCAAACTGATGGCGGTAGTGGCAGCGAGTCTCAGGAGAGGGGGGATTCATGTCTACCCCTACCTGGACGACTGGCTGATCAGAGCACGTTCTCCAGAACAAGCTCAAGAACATCTGTCGATCACCTGCCACTTCCTCCACAACCTGGGCTTCTCCCTCAACTTCAAGAAGTCCCACATGATACCATCTCAACAACTCCAGTTTATCGGAGCAATCTTGGACACTTCCTCGGGCAAAGCCTTGCTGCCCGAGGTGAGAGCTCTCCACATCCAGCAGATGGTAACAAAATTCCAGAAAGCCCAGCATCTACCGGCCTTCGATTTTCTGAGGTTTCTCGGTCTCATGGCATCCTGTATTTTTCTGGTGCCAGAGGCCAGACTGAGAATGAGATCCCTCCAATGGGCCCTCAGAACTCGGTGGTCCCAATTTCAGGGAATATGTCAGATCTTCTGCAAGTCCCAAGTTCAGTTGCTCAGGATCTATCATGGTGGGCTTGCAACGTCAACATCCTCATGGGAGAATCTTTTTGGCAACCATGGCCGGAGATAACAGTAGTGACGGACACCTCACTCACGGGGTGGGGAGCTCACACCAACGATCTGACAATCAGCGGACGTTGGTCTCCAACGGAGTACAAACTACACATCAACCTATTGGAGCTGAGGGCAATCAGACTAGCGCTAAAGGCCTTCCTGCCCCCCGTACAGGGAAAGAATGTCCTGATAATGACAGACAACACAGTGGCCATGTACTACCTCAACAAAAGAGGAGGCGTAGGATCACTACCTCTGTGCAGGGAGGCAATGCAGCTCTGGTTTTGGGCGATACAAGAAGGAATCTCTCTATCGGCAGTTCACCTAGCCGGAGAGCAGAACACGACGGCAGATGCTCTGAGCAGGCAGATGTCATGCAACGCCTTGGATATTGACGTTTATGGTGCCGTCGGAGTCGTTATCGCACTTCCTGATTTCCAGCACGCTTCAAACTACGTACATGCAGCGGTCTAGTTATTCCACGTCGGATGTACGTAGTACTATTTAAGCATGCTTCCTCTTGACACCTGCGCGTTGCAACCTTTTGGTCAGCTGTGTTTTTTCCTTGCTACCGTTGTTGCGCTACGCTTTGTTCCGGTCTCTTCCGGTTCCTTTTTCTTGTATTCCTTCTCTCCCTCTCTGCCCGTTCTCCTTTCTGTTCATGCTACACTTTCAAGCTTGGATCTTTATACGGGTTTCTTTCCTAGCGGCCTCGCCGCATTACTTCCACTTTATATCCTGCTGCCTATGTTTTGGGTTTGTGTGGTTGTCCGAACTCCAACTCAACCGCAACTCAATTCCTGTGTCCACATTAGGACGAACACCCGTCTTCCAACTGAATCCTGCATCTTCCAATCCTGCTGCCACATTTCCGAGGGGTTTTTTGCCACGTTGGGCTTTTTCCCCTAATTCGTCCCTCCCGGGAGGGGGGTCCTCAGAGAAGTGCTGTCTAGGAGCCTTCACTGTGGCTTCCTCTCATGTGAGACTCAAACTTCAAAACAAAAAGGAGAAGGACTACAGATCTCATCAATCCTTGAGCCCAGTGGAAGAGGACACGATTTCCTCAGGTGAGGAGGTAGAGGAGGGAAAGTGGGACATTCAGCCTCAACTAGAAAGGAAAGTTGACAGTTTGCAACGCCAAAATCCCATTATGGCTGCTTCAGAGCAAGTACAAGACTTGGTAGCCGCAGTACAAAGTCTCTCATTAGAGATGCAAAACATGAAGGCGGAAAACAATCTATTGAAGCAGATGGTAGCGACACGAGAACCACAGTCTACTGACTTGCCACGATGGCCCTATCCTCGGGCAAATACAACGGTTCCCCTAAGACTCTAAAAGAGTTTCTTGATGCTTGCAGGGTGTATTTTGCATTCAGAACCCACATGTTTGCTTGAGATCATGCAAAGACAGGTTTTCTGATATCTAATATGACAGGCAATGCCCTAGCTTGGGCCACACCTCTTGTCACTGATAACAATCCAATCTTACAAGATTTTAGGTCATTCTTGGAATTATTGAAACAGACTTTTGAGTGTCCAGAACTGTCATTTGCAGCCGGGGAAGAATTGTTGGACGCACGCCAAGGTCAGGCTGATGTTAGGACTTACATTTCTTCATTTAAAAGACTTGCAATGGAGACCGGTTGGTCTGAACAATCTCAGTACATCATTTTTCGTCGTGGTCTTAAAGAAGAATTGAAAGATGAACTGGCTCACTTTCCACGACCTGCTACGTTACCTGAGCTGATGACTGCCGCTCTACAGATGGAAACCAGAATGCAAGAAAGGCGTAATGAAAGACGGAAGCTAAGACCTTCATTCACCGGACCTCCCCCTCCTCTCCCACCTGCTACCAAACGCACAGATGAACCCATGCAGATAGGTTTCACCCGAAGATCATTAACTCCCGAAGAAAGAAAGAGAAGGAGGGAACAAGGATTATGTGCCTATTGTGCTTCTGACAAACATACAGTACGTAATTGCACTGAATTACTCACCAAGCCGGCGGGAAACGAAAACCCTCGATCCTAGAAGGGACTGGAAATCGAGGGCCCTTTCGTAGTCCCTATGTTACCATGACAATTGACGCATCCAACGTACCCGAAGATTCTCGACTAATGGTGCTAACTGTTACGGTTACGATCAATGGGTCTCAAGTGGAGACACTAGCATTATTGGATTGTGGGGCCGCCGGAAATTCTGCTGACACCTTATGGGTGAACAAGGTCAGAGCGATACGCATCAGTCGAAGTCACGGACAAGATGTCGAAGGAGTGGATGGCCGACCATTGAGCTCGGGACCTATTCTCCAGACCACAGAACCTTTACCTCTCCGCATTCACAAGCATTCAGAGATCATTATCTTTGATATAATCAGAGCTGCACATTTCCCTCTGATATTGGGAATCACATGGATATGTCAACACAATCCGAGCATCAACTGGAAGACTAACTGTTTGAGTTTTGATTCAAACCATTGTCTCACCGAATGCCTTCACAAGTCGCAGAATAAACCAGTGAAGAATTTTTCCAGCCCGCACCTCTCTAATGTCAGCACAAATTCTCTCACCCAGGTGTTCGAAGAGTACAATCCAGTATTTGCCAACAGCACCCCAGCAGTATTACCTCCTCACAGACCAGAGAACTGTGCCATTGATCTGGTGCCCCAAGCTCTGTTACCTTTTGGTAGGATGTTTTCTCTGTCTAAGACAGAGAAGGAAGTACTCCGGACATAGTCTCATTAGACCTTCAAAATCCCCTGCCGGTGCACCATTGTTTTTCATACCGAAACGAGACTCCAGAGACCTTCGGCCTTGTATTGACTAGCAAGGATTGAACAAAGTAACAGAGAAGGATAGATATCCCATGCCACTCATTCCTGATATCTTAGAGGCCGTCCAGGGTGCATCGGTATTCACCAAATTGGATTTGCGCAACGCCTAACATCTGCTCAGAATACACGCTGGGGACGAGTGGAAAACAGCTTTCAGGACACCCTTTGGGTTGTACGAGTATCATGTAATGCCCTTTGGGTTAGTTAACGCACCAGCAGTGTTCCAAAGGTTTATAGACAGAATTTTATCTGATATCCTGTTCGTGTCAGTTGTCGTATATCTGGACGACATTTTGATTTGTTCTAAAGACATGCCAGAGCACTTGATTCATTTGAAAGAAGTATTAAAGCGACTCAATCAACATCAACTATTGGTCAAGAAAGAAAAGTGTGTTTTTGGAGTCACAACAGTAACCTATCTGGGCTTTGTTCTCTCACCACAAGGTGTACAAATGGACGAACAGAAGGTAGAAGCCATTCTTAAATGGCCCGCTCCATCGTCTGTTAAAGAAGTACAAAGATTCTTGGGTATGGCAAATTTCTACAGGCACTTTATCCCGGGTTTCTCTGAGGTTACACTACCCATAACAAATCTTCTGAAAAAGAATTCTATGCCATTCGTCTGGAACGCCCAAGCAGAAGAGAGTTTTCAACAGTTAAAAAAGAGGTTTTGCTGTGCTCCTATTCTATGACAACCAGACCAGGAGAAACAGTTCATACTGGAAACAGATGCTTCCGCAGCCGCCATTGGAGCTGTTTTGCTTCAAGAAAATGACAACGAAGAACATCATGTGGCCTATTTGTCTAAGACCCTTACCTCGAGCCAACAAAATTACTCAGTTATCGAAAGAGAACTCTTGGCCATGAAGAAGGCATGCAAGGTTTGGAGGCATTTATTACAAGGTGGAAGACATCCCTTTATAATCAGAACGGATCACAAAAATCTGCAGGTCTTACAGTCTATGGAATGTGTCAATTCCAGACAGGCCTGATGGGCCCATTTCTTTTCTCAGTATGACTTCAGCATCACATATATCTCCGAAAGTCAGAATACACTGGCCGATGCCCTTTCGAGGAAGACTCACCACTCCGGTGCATTCTCCGTTACTCCAGATAGACTGTTCCCCAGGAATCGAATAATAGCAACCACCTCTACATTTTTACAACAAGTCAGAGAGGCTACAGCTACGCAAATTGAACCAAAAGGTTTAGCAAAGGCAGAAGGCCTTTTTTTCAGGAATGGAAGATTGTGGATACCATCCAAAGAATTGCAAAAGAAGGTGCTTGTCTGGTGCCACGATCATAAGACAGCTGGACACAGGGGACAAGCCAACACCTTAGATCTGGTCAGTCGGGTTTTCTTTTGGCCAGGCTGTTCCAGAGATGTTAAACAGTACGTGGAGACCTGTAGCGTGTGCAATCAAAGAAAATACAGCTCTAAGCGACCCATAGATTTGTTGAAACAAGATACCGTTCCTGATCGTCCGTGGAGCGATATTACAGCCGACTATATCGTGGAGCTACCACGTTCTAAAGGTTGTTCCTGTATTATGGTAACCATGGATTCACTCACCAAGATGGCTCATTTTTCTCCTCTTCCAAGCCTACCCACGGCTGATGCTATGGCCGTGATTTTCATCAGAGACATCTTTAAACTTCATGGTCTTCCTGATAAAAATCGTCTCAGACCGTGGAAGCCAATATGTTTCCAAGATCTGGAAATCTCTATGCAAAGCTCTGGGGACTGAACATGCATTATCGTCTGGGTATCACCCCCAGACCAATGGACAGACTGAACGCTTAAATGCAACCTTAGAGCAGTATTTGCGAAGTTACACCAACTTGGAACAGGACAATTGGGTGGACTTACTACCTACAGCAGAATTTGCGTACAATAACACCATTCACTCCGCAAGTGGTATGTCCCCGTTCTACTGTACGTACGGGTTTCATCCCCGATCTATCATTCCTCACTTTACCTTATCAACTTCTCTTCCGGCAGTGGATGAAGTGTTAACTCGGCTTAAAGACACCCATGAGAAGGCTAAGCAAAATTTGACAGAGAGCCTCAAGGTCTATAAGAAAGAAGCCGATAAACATCGACAAGAGGTTCCCGAATGGGAAGTGGGTTCCAAGGTATGGCTTTCTACTAAATACTTACCACGATGGTCTCACCCATCCAAGCTTTCGCCATGATCCATTGGACCTTATCCAATCATTGCCAAAATCAATCCTGTGGCATTCCGTCTTAAATTGCCTCACACTTTAAGACGCATTCACCTGGTTTTTCATGCTTCTTTACTCAGGAGTGCAGACCAGACTCGTATTTCTCGATCTCTCTCTGTCCCATCCTCTTCTGAAGCACCGGAATATGAGGTATCACACCTGAGAGACTCCAGATATCATAGAGGTCGTCTGGAATACTTGGTACATTGGAAAGGGTTCTCTTCTGCAGAAGACTCCTGGGAACCACTGTCGCATATTCATGCCCCCTTGTTACTCAGGAAATTCCACAGGGCTCACCCGGGCAAACCCAGGGATTCGAGGGGGCATACTGCCATGATACGCCTTGGCTATTGGCATTTATGGCGCCGTCGGAGTCGTTATCGCGCTTCCCGATTTCCAGCACGCTTCAAACTACATACATGCAGCAGTCTAGTTCTTCCACGTCGGATGTACGTAGTACTATTTAAGCACGCCTCCTCTTGACACCTGCGCGTTGCAACCTTTCAGTCAGCTGTGTTTTTTCCTTGCTACCGTTGTTGCGCTACGCTTTGTTCCGGTCTCTTCAGGTTCCTTTTTCTTGTATTCCTTCTCTCCCTCTCTGCCCGTTCTCCTTTCCGTTCATGCTACACTTTCATGCTTGGATCTTTATACAGGTTTCTTTCCTAGCGGCCTCGCCGCATTACTTCCACTTTATATCCTGCTGCCTACGTTTTGGGTTTGTGTGGTTGTCCGAACTCCAACTCAACCGCAACTCAATTCCTGTGTCCACATTGGGACAAACACCCGTCTTCCAACTGAATCCTGCATCTTCCAATCCTGCTGCCACATTTCCGAGGGTTTTTTTGCCACGTTGGGCTTTTTCCCCTAATTCGTCCCTCCCGGGAGGGAGGTCCTCAAAGAAGTGCTCTCTAGTAGCCTTCACTGTGGCTTCCTCTCGTGTGAGACTCAAACTTCAAAACAAAAAGGAGAAGGACTACAGATCTCATCGATCCTTGAGCCCAGTGGAAGAGGACACAATTTCCTCAGGTGAGGAGGTAGAGGAGGGAAAGTGGGACGTTCAGCCTCAACTAGAAAGGAAAGTTGAAAGCAGAGCACAGTCTCCCACGAGTGGGAACTAGCTCAGGAAGTCCTTCTGGAGATCTTCGCACTTTGGGGAACCCCTCAAGTGGATCTGTTCGCAACCACGGTAAACCGGAAGAGCGATCAGTATTGCTCAAGGGAATTTCCCCCGAGAGGAGCTCTAGGAGATGCGTTCGTAGTGGATTGGGATTTCCCCCTGATGTACGCGTTTCCTCCAGTCCCCGTGATTCCTCAAGTAATCAGGAGGTTGAGTAAGTTCAGGAAAACCTTGATCCTAATTGCCCCGGATTGGGCCAGGAGGACGTGGTACCCGGACCTTCTGGACATGTCCATCTGCCTTCCACTACGTCTTCCACAAAGAGAGGATCTTCTCTCGCAAGAGGAAGGTTGTGTTCTCCATCCAGAGGTCAACACACTCAACCTTCATGCATGGTTTCTGAGAGGAGGTTGAGATACAAGGATTGCGATCTTCCGGATGACGTAATGGAGATTTTGCTTTCGGCCAGGAGGCCAGCAACAAAATCCTTGCACCGTTGTCATTGGAATAAGTTCAGTAACTGGTGCAAGGATAGAGATGTGGACCCTTTTCAATGTAGCACACCAATGGTGCTTTATTTTCTATTACATCTGGCCAATCTGGGGCTCCAGATGGGGACAATAAAAGGATATCTTGCTGCGCTGTCCATTTTTAAGCGCTCCTCGGAAGAGGTTTCTTACTTTAAAATACCATTAATAATACAGTTACTGAAAGGACTTACAAATGTATATCCACGAATTCCATTTCATGTTCCAACTTGGGATTTAAATTTAGTTCATAAATTCCTGACATGTATACCATTTGAGCCTCTGCACTCCTGTCCATTGAGGCTTTTAACACTAAAGACTGTTCTTCTCGTGGCATTAACATCAGCCCGCAGGGTTAGTGAACTACAGGCTCTCTCCTGTAAACCTCCATATACCACATTTTACAAGGACAAGGTAGTTCTAAAAGTTAAACCATCTTTCTTACCGAAAGTAGTTTCCGACTTCCATTTGTCACAGACATTTTTTTACCAACATTCTATCCTCCTCCTCATTTGGGAAAAGAGGAGAGATTACATAGACTGGACCCCAAAAGGGCCCTCAGCTTTTATATTGCAAGAATGACAAAATTACGTCAAGACGACCAACTCTTTGTGGGGCACACAGGTCGTAAATTGGGGGTTAGCGGTGACAAAACAAACTATATCCCGCTGGATCATTCTAGCTATATTGGAATGCTACAGATTAGCAGGAAAAGACCCACTGGATGGGTTACATGCTCACTCCACAAGGGGAATGGCTACTTCTGCGGCTTTGAAGAGGGGAGTCCCTGCAAAAGATATTTGCTCGGCTGCAATATGGGCATCAATGAATACTTTTATCAAACATTACTGCTTAGATGCCTCCTCCCCCAATGAGGGGCTATTTGCCAGAGCGGTACTTCACTCTGTCCATGAAAACAAAAACTAGCACTCCCACCTCCAAATTGATCACTGCTATGGGAGTCTATCACAAGATGAGGAATACGGGGGAGGACACAATCCATTCGAAGAACAAGTTACTTAACAACTGTAACGTTCTTTCGACTGGATGTTCCTCCCACGTATTCCTCATCGACCCTCCCAGCCTACCCCGCAGTACAGTTTTATGTTTTTTCTTACAATTTCCTCTCACGATGGGCCTATCAGTCACAGCATACGCCTGGTTGTTCCACGAGTATTTCCTCAAAAAAACAGAACTGAAGCCAATGGGCGTGGCTCAAACTACTTATACCATCAGTGACGTTGACACGGTAGGAAGCCCGTTGAGGGACAATCGACACCACGGCATTGAGCACAGCGCCCGCTGCCGAATTTTTTTTTCCCCAAAGCGATAACGAATTATCACAAGATGAGGAATACGTGGGAGGAACATCCAGTCGAAAGAACGTTACAGTTGGTAAGTAACTTGTTCTTCTCACTTTGCCTCTGTTTCTAATGCTGATGTTCTTCTACTATCAAAACTCACCCTAAAGCTTCTCCTACTGATCCACTTCCTTCAGCACACATTCCTAAGGTCTATCCTCTTCTTATACCTTATCTTGTTTCTTTCTTCAATATTTGTCTAACTAGGTCCACTCTCCCCCCATCTCATTTAAACATGCATCAATCATTCCCATTCTAAAAAAAAACCTACAGCTAACCCATTGATCGCCTCTAACCTCCTATTTCTCTTCTATCCTATCTTTCCAGACTCTTAGAGCGTCTTGTCTATACTCAACATTTCTGTTTTTTACACCGATTCTTCTCTACTTCCTTGATTTCAATCTAGCTTTCGTCCTCTTCAAACTACCAAAACTGCCTTGATATCTGTTTTAAATTCTCTTCTTTCATCTTGCTACTCCAAGCACTCTTTTTTTCTTAATCTCTTAAATATTTCCGCTGCTTTCGACACAGTAGATAACACTTTACTCCTGACATCACTTTCATCATTTGGTATTCAAGGTTCTGTTCTGTCCTAAGTCTCACCTTTCTACCCAAACTTTTTCAGTTTCTTGGACGGAAAGTCCTCCCCTTCCTTTTCTCTTCATACACCTCACATCTTGCTGCTATTATCTCTTCTTTCGGCGGATCACACCATTTCTACGCCGACAATACCATTTCTCTTTTTCCTCTTTTTCCCCTGATTTCCACTGCACTCTTTCAGCTTGCCTTATGGCTATTAAGTCTTGGATGACTTCTCATTTTCTCACTCTTAATGCTGGGAAAACTGGGGTCCTGTTCTTTCCTGCCAACACCATTCCCCATCATCTTCTGCCGCCATTTCTGTCTTTTTCACCCTTTAAGCTTTCAATTTCAACTACAGCTTGCAACCTTGGTTTGCAATTTGACTCAGATCTCTCTCTTTCTTCCACCACTTCTTTTACTTCACGATCTTGCAGTTTCCACCTTTGCAACATCCCTAAAGCACATCCATTCCTCACGTTTAAAGCATCCAAACTTCCAATCTCATCGCTAATTTTCTCTCGACTATTCTACCGTTCTTCCACCTTATTTGTTCTTCCCAGGTCTCGCCTGGCCCCTCTTAACTCAGTCTTTAATTCTTCAACTTGTCTATTATGTCTTCTGTCCTACCGCGACTCTATCTCCTCGTCTCTTGCAACACTTCCTTGGCTACGCTTTTTCATTCTCAAATTAAGTTTAATTTTCTTTGTCTTGTTTTTAAATCTCTCTACGGTCTTGCTCCTAACTATCTTACTGAACTCATACCCTTCTATACGGCATCTCGCTCTCCGCTTTTTTACTGTCTACTCTGTCTTCCGTGGTTCTCTCAAAACACACTTACTTCTTCACCCGTGAGTGATTGTAATCTGGTTTCATGTAATCTGGTTTCAATTGTTTACCCAATTGTATTGTACTGTGTTTTAATTTTTATTGTACATCGCTTTGGCTTAAGGCGCTCTATAAAGGCCAAATAAAATACAAATACAAATGAAGCTCGTCTTAAGGCTAGTTGGCCCGACCAGCCCAAGGGAGAGGTCTTCCTGCATGAGTCTTCCCAGTCGAAACTAAAGCGGGGTCAGCAAAGCTGTAGGGCTTAAACGGGCATGTCACGGGTCCAGGAAGGTGCTGCTGGCGTTTCTTCACGCCTTCTTCATCGGATGTTGTCCTCCAGTTGTCCACTCTGCCTCTAGTCCCAAAAACCTTCCCTAGGCTGTCAATCACCCAGTAGGGTGGCTGTCCTTCTGGAAAGCCAGCCAGCCGGCCAAGAAGAACTGGTTTCATTCAAGCACGTCTAGAGACAAAGGACAGGAAAGCTTCAGAACCCTCCCTCACTTCCTGCCTTTCCAGACACACAGGAGTCTGGTCGGGCTTCAAAACCCGATTCAAACAACAGAGTAAACGCCCAGAAGGAACTGACAGGAAATGGAGAAAAAAAAAAAGAAGAGAGGACCATTTTGGTAAAATGGTCACCCTTGGGTGCTGAACTGCAGCTGAGGAATCAGCTTGCAGATACATGGCACAAGGTAGTAAAAAAAGAAACCACTGCCACTAGCCATTCTGTTACACTAAATGCAGGTACCCAAGTAAGCACTCACACACTTAAAGTTAGAGTATGCATGTTTCTTTATGTATACACACAAGGAATTAGACAATCTTTAAAAAGCAGCAAATGCTAATAACATTAATCCCAAAAGTTAGGATTTAATTTAACAAGAGCAACATAGCAGGTGAGTAACCTTTCATATGTAAAACCACAATGGGTGGCGATTTCTGGACCCACAAAAGAAATAAGGTAAATAAGACAGGGGTCAACTTACAATTCTTTGGAACAGTAGTTGACCCCAAAAAAATGTAGTTAAACATCAAGACAAGGAAGGGACTTTTCAGTGGCACTGCACAAAAGGTGCTGTGTGTCACAATGCAAAAAGCAGAAGCCTATGGAGTTTACCAGACTACATTAAATAGTAAGAAACGCTAAAATCCTAGGTCAGAAAAAGACGAGTGAGAAAAAAGTCTGACTCAGGAGGTAAAATTAAAAAGCCCCGAGTCCAGCAAAAGAGCTGGGATGGGGTGCTCTAAGGTTAAAGGGGTTTTGGCACAGAAATTAAACAGTCTTCACAAACTATGTGTGGGAAAATGTATGCAAAAACAAAAATTGTATCAAAAAGAACGTCAGAACGGCAATGGAAGTGGCACACAACTTCCGTCCCCAAGTGCAATGCACGGGGGCAGTAAAGTTTTTCAGGATGGCTGGTTTACACAGTTCATGTGGCTGGCCCAATTCATCAGTTCAAACTATGTTCTTAGGCTTCCCTCGCCTGGGTTTCAAAGTCACTTCACTGTTTTCAAAAAAGGTGCAAAGTTCCAACATTAAGATCTTTCACAAAGGAAATCCTCAAGTTTCCCCCACCCAAGTCCAGGTTTCACTTTATTTTCAAAGTAACATGCTCTTCCTTTCAATGTTCACGTCGAAGAACTTCGAAACTGCATAGATCTAGCTTGGAACTATGCATGACCACTTCGACCAATTTTCATAACATTTCCTTGCTTCACAACTCTTCTTATAGTCCTGGTACAACAATATTTCACACGATATCCCTCAGGCTTCCTTAACCACAGCCCGGGGTCTCTTTTGTAACAAAAACGGGTAGTTGGCCTCTCAGGGTTCCCTTTGCCAAGCTTAGGCCTGTCTTGGCAATGTTCACAAATTCACTCCACTTTGGTGAGGGTATTTATGCAGCCCTCCTGAGTCTGTCCCCTATGCTTTATGTCTCTTAAGATGGTATTCACCAAATGCACAAAAACAGTCTGTACCTGGGCTTTGTCAGAGACTTGAGAACGATGGGTTTCCCTCTTTCTCTCTGCGTGACCACTGACTGGTTGCCCCTCCGGTTTCGCTCTCCCTGATCTTGCATCTGCATACTTACTGGATCTTTCTTTTACCTTCCTGTTGCATTACATTTCCGAATCTTGCCATTTTCATACTACAAGTCCTAGAATGAAACATGCTTGTTTTGCTCTCACTTCTTTAACTCGCTGCGGCAGCATTTTAGTGATCTTGGGAACTTTAATATGCCAAACTGTTCACAATGCTCAAAAGAGGTGATCCCGCTTCAGCCACACGCATGCCACTGGGCCTCCACCTCTCACCCAGAGTAGCATGGCGATGGCAGGTCCTTCAATGGGATCAGATTGCGGTCAGGGTCTCACCAACTGTCCTTCAACCACCTGGGCTTCTGTAGCTCACCCAGAGAACAAGCACTGGTTTGGGCCCTGCCAGCTAACTGCAGGCGTCCCTGGTCTGGCTCCTTGGAGATATGGCTCTGTTGCCACACTGCGGCGCCCCCTTTGCACACAGGGTCAGTGTCCTGGCACTCAGTCGTCCTCCTCCAGACTCTCCAGGATTCTCCCAGCTACTGCTGCTTCTTCCTCCTGGCTTCAACGGTCCTTCCAGCATCCCCAGCTTGCTCAACTGGGTGTGTCTGCCCCACTTTCTTTTTATTTTTTATACCTTGCTTGCTCCTCAACAGGCTTGTTGGTGATAATGGTCGTGTACCTGTTCTTGCCTGCCCTCATTAGCAGGACACTGCCATACAGTAGGTAGGGCTGCTGCTTGTATTTTCCTATGGGTAATCTTAATTATTCCTGGTTGTCTCTACCTCGTCCAAGTACTCTGGCAGTCAAAGGGGAACTCCTGATGAAAGGTAAAACCACACAAAAGAAAATATATACAGCATTCAAAAGGCATGAGGCCTATAATGAACTTCTATTCATTTTAATTTGAGTAAACAGCAAGCAGAAAGGAAAACAAAAGAAATACTGCTCCATCATGTTTAGTCCTTATCCCTCCTCTCCTCCAACAATCACTGCTTTGAATGCCACATAAGGACTCCTGACACTCCATAGACACCCTCTTTTCTTGCTGTTCCCAAAAGTACCTTCATTCTTTGGATTTTTGTTGGGCAATATGGGAATGTGTCCATGTGTTTTCATATGGCTGGTAGAGCAGCAGTTTAACGCCTTTTTTTGCAGTTCTTTCTCCTCTCATGGTTGTTGCTGCAAGCTTAGTTTCCCTCCCCTTCAGCAGTTCTAGGGTGTGCTGTCGTGTTTCTGAATAAAGATTCAGTGTGTGGCACAATTCGCAATGGGGAAGACAGCCTATTGCTGGTTTAGAGGAAAGAGTCTTGCGTTTGGACGGCTTCCTTATAGACATAGAAGAAAGGCTTGAGTGTTCAAGTCTGTTTGATTTTGTGGTTAGGAGAGGAAGGATAGCTTCAGGGGAAAGAGAAGGATGTACGGCATACCACTTCCCAAGCATATTTACCTTTGGGGTCTGCTAAATGCCAGTCCCAGCTAGCCACCTTTATTAATACATCTGTGTTCCAGCTGTTTTAATAGACCATTGGATTACATTTGGGTACCACCATTAAGGAGGCTATGGCACACATGGCTGTAAATTTTGGAGAGTCAACGGCCACAGCAATAGCACAGGGTCTAGTGGACACTAGTGATGAGGGAGATTTTGAATGCCACAACTACATGGGGATACCCTCAAGGCCTCACAAAGTGACACACCACAGCACCATGACCAAGATGTTCAATCGGTGGGTACAAGTCTGGACAAACAGTCCAGCATCTGCAGGATTGACGCAAGGGAGTGTCTGGTGCTTTGGGATCACTGTTTGGGCTCCCAGGTGGAGGGGATGACTCAACTCAGCAAATGAGGGACACATTCATAGCACTAGGCTCGTCATCAGGGGTTAATGGCGAGTCCCAGCATTAGGTAAAGCGGATCTCCCCCCATTGATAGTTTATCCCATAGCAAAACCCTTTGAGCACTGGATGGATCTGACGGATGAGGCTCCAGCTACCTCTGGGGTAGTGACCCTTATAGGGAAACCATGTTCAAACCTTTTGGGATGGCTCAACCAAATTTAATAAAATGGTTTGTGTTGCCTCGCATTGAGAGATTTTCCCAACATTTCCTCAGGAACAAGCTGCATAACAGGCCACATAGAAAGATGAAGACTGAGTGACCAAAACCATCCATGAAAGGGAAACAGCATATGGTGCTAGACATGGATCTGAAGCCCTTTGTCTTTTTCTGCTGGTATGGGAAAGATATTTAAAAGGGGCAGACAAGGACTGGGCAACCTGCCAGGACTGTATACTAAATACTGTTGGCGCTGAATGAGAATCTTGGATCTTTCAGAGGAAGCCTGGGTTACAGAGGAGCTCCTGGATTCAGAGATTGTTTTGGGTTGGGAGCAGAGAGTGTTAGGTTTTCAGGAGACAACAATGCCTCCATCACCAAGTAGCACAGGCAAGAAAAAGAAATATGATACATTACTCACCGTAATCATACTTCTGATGCTTGTATCTGCTTAGATATCACATGCTATGCATAGGCCCACGTTTAGTGGAAGCTGCGGAGTATGACAGTTGTTGTTTTCAAAACTTGAAAAGGGATGACCACAGTGCGTGCCGTGAATACTATCCCTAGTGTGACATCCGCTGTACCCATGGTCCTTCACGCGCCGAGGTCCCTCGGATTGTTTTGTTTCTGACCTTAGATTGCATGAAGTGTAGCGTGAGTACAGGGATATTAAAGCAGCTATGTATCAAATAAAACATTTATGCACCTTCTACTCCAAGGGGAGGAAGGGTGGGTGCATGTGAATCGAAGCAGATACAAGCATCAGAAATAAGATTACTGTGAATAATGTATCCCTTCTGAGGCTTGTGGAATCTGCTTAGATCACATGCTATGCATAGATTAGCAAGCAGTGTTAGGAGAAGGTGGTGGCTTGTGAGAAGGTCCAGTGTCAAATATATGTTTTAGAACTGCTTGTCCCACATGGGTATTTGCTATAAAGTGAATGTCAATGCAGTAGTGCTGAGTCAAAGTGCAGATTGAGCTCCATATAGTTGCTTTGCAAATGGCGTCCAGCTGGACGTTTGCGATAAAGGCCAAAGTTACACCTGTACCCCTTGTGGAGTGAACTCTTGGTGTGAATGGCAGTGTTTTGCTTGATAATGAGTAGCAGAGCTATATGAATCTGACCATCCATCTAGAGATAGCTTTCTTGGAAATGCGGTCTCCTTCTCTGCCTGGTGCTAAGGAGACAAACAGTTGGTGTGTTTTCCTCAGCGGTCTAGTCTTGTTTACATAGTAAAGGACTGCCCTCCTTACATCTAGTGTATGGAGTTTCTGCTCAGCTGAGCTAGTTGGGTTTTGAAAGTAGGCCGGTAGCTCAATGAATTGGTTTACGTGAAATTTGGAGATAAACTCAGGTGAAAACCTAAGGTGTGTTCTAAAACCAATTTGTCCTTGTGGATGACAAAGAATGGGTATTGCACTGACCACGCTTGAAGTTCACTAACCTTTCTCATGGAGGTTAAAGCCACCAAGAAAGCAGTCTTGTATGTGTGGTGTTTAGGCTCAAAGAGGTGGGGGGGGTCACATGAGCTTTGCAAGTACTATGTTGAGATCCCAGCCTGGCGGTGGGTTTGAAATCAGAGACTACACACTCCTTACTCCCTCCATAAGTGCCTTAATGACGAGAACATTCCACCATGATGCTTTATTGTGAGAGGTGGTGTATATGGATAAAGCCGCCAGGTGAAACTTTATAGAGTTAAAAACTAACCCTTAGTCTAGCAAGTGGAGCATGTAATGAAATGTATTTGTTTAGACTGACACCAAATTACAAATCTTCTCCACTTGTTGAAATAAAAGTGTCTGGTGTTTGGTTTACGTGCCTCCTTAAGGATATCCATACACCGTTGTGGTAGATTAAGATGTCCAAACTCTATGACTTCAGGAGCCATGAGTGTGTAATGTTGCCCCTCCGTGCTGGGATAGCAAATAGGAGTGGCACAGGAGTTTGATGGGCTAGCACAACGCCAGATGTGGATACCAGGGTTGTCTCGCCCACAAGGGAGCAAGTAGGATAACCATCATCTTTTCTCCGTGACTCTTGTTCACCACCCTGTTCATTAGTGGAGTTGGGGGAAAAGCATAAGCAAATTTCCCTGACCAACTCATCCATAGGGTGAAAGCAAGTGTCCCCAAAAGGCAGTCCCCTCCCCACAATGAGAGGCAATAAGGACACACCCCACGAGGGAATGAGACCAAGACCAAGACATGACAAGGACTCTGCAAGCTCCGAGAGCGCTCTGTCTGACAATAGCAAAGACAGTCATATTTATTACAAAACCACGTCACAAACCCTGTAAGCTAAAGGGGGCACATAGTCTCAGGGATTGGGTGGTGTCGACTAAGCTATAGGTGATACAATGATGAGCCACTCCATGATTGGTGGACATCTGCGTGGTGCCAACGTGGGGTGGATGGGTCAGCTGGGCTCGTCGGGGTGGAGCTGCCAGGCCAGGCGCGGTCTGTGTCGATGATTGATGGCTGCACTAACACTTTGCCCTTGTGGCCACACACACACACACAAACACTCATCCTTTAGACGATTCCAGTTGTCCTGTAAATCCTACAATATGTTACTCTAAGACATAATAGGAGACCGGAGAAACAACATGCCCTGTGAAGCTTCACCAATACATCAGTGCACTATTACTTTTGACCTGCTGACCGGGTGTCATAAGTCTGGGTGTCTGAGGGCACAAGGTGAGCTGCCTTGTCGTTCTGTTAGATGTGGTGAGGAATTACTTTATGATATGTTAGTACAGGGTTGAATACCTATCTACAAGGCCCATTAACTTGGGGTGAACTGGAGTACTACTGGATCAGCGAGGGCACACCTCTGGCCCCTTGAGGCAGTGGGGTTTAGGACCAGGTTTTAATTAATTCATTTGGCCTACTATGGCAGCCTCAGACATGGGGGAGGTGAATTCTTGAAGCAGGTCCAGCAGAATTAGGGGAGGGGAGGCTGTGCTGCTCGTGCATCAGCAAGCCCTGGCGGGCCTTGGCGGAAGGAGGGGGAGATGGCCTTGTGCTTTTAGGCGGTTCTCGGTGCCTGGGCTGCACAATATATCATACGAGGGAACGGTTAGTAAAGTTAGTAGCATTAAGATGATTAGACATTTCTATTATTTCTACATTCGTTCACTTCTTCATACATAGCTATAAAAGTTTGGCAGTGGCACATACATTACATAACATTAGTTAACGCGTATTGGTAATTAATAAGGCAACAAATAGATAACACGTGAGGTAGCATCAGGTTGGATCGTGTACTCAGGAACATTGAAGCAATACGTTCATATACAATCGTGCATTTTCGGTTATACCAACTTAAATGCGTTTCACTATATTACACACAAGTATTCTTAGTAATGCTTTTTCGCCTTCCGTTGTACACTAGCAGCAATCATTAGTTAGCATCAGGTGGGGCTCTCTCAAGCCCTTTCATTAAGTCTTCAAGGCACATGGCATTTTGAAATGGACTGAGGTCACTCTTGCTTTATCAACGTTATACGCTTCATCCCTTCCGAACACCCGTATCATAAACAACTCTGTGAATCGGTGGGTTTTGGTATGTAGTCAACACCTCATCTGGGGGATATGGGCAGGGGTTCATGCAGGAAGGTTATTGACACCACATACATTCAAATGTTAGGGGTTAGATGCCAGGTCGAGGCCTGTTCAATCAGGATGGTTCCTGTTATTTTCCAGACTTGAACCACGAGTCAGGTCACTTCGGGGACAGTGATGTACTGCGGAAGGTAAATGATACAGTGTTTGTTCTGATACTCGTTCGTGTCTGCTTGCTCGTGGGAACGGGCCTTCAGCGGATCTACCATGGGGTGGAGGCGCAGGGGGAGTGCATGGCTCGTTGCACGCAGTGAGCGGGGGCCAGCTGCAGCTTTCACAGGCAGGCTGTTTCATTGGGGTTCTTAGTCGTTTCTATCTAAAATGGAGTCTTGAAGCTTTCAAAATGGTGTCCATGGTATATTACAGTACAAGCCGATCGGCCCTATGTGTCGATCAGCAGCCACCTCGCCACCTGAGCACAAGTGCATGGGGGGCCAATGACGAGCCACAAACCTCACAGAGGTGGGGCATGTCGGGGAGGGGGTCCCATAGACCTGTCCTCCCATACATTTCCCCCTTTCGTTACTTAAGTAACAAATACTGTAACTCGCCCAACCTCTGGCGTTCTTTCTCATTCGCAACAGCCTCATCCCATGCTGGTGTGCCTTTTATTGGCATCCAGGCTCTACACACCCCCCGAAGGCTCTCCCCCCTCCTAGCATATTCATCTGGTGTGCAGGTCATATATGTACCCCCCCCCCCCCCATCTCCTTCCAAGTCCACCCATACCTCTGTGTACCGCTCCTTTATTGAAGTGTGATATAATCTACTATATCACCATCATAGTATAATGGCACCATTCTATACTTTGGCTCTGGTTCCTCACCTGTTTGTACTTGTGCTTCTTGCATGATCTGCACCACTCCTCTAGTGTTGCTCATTGTCACCATCATCATTGCGCCATTTGGCACCGCATTTGCGCAGCATCGAATACCAAGCTGGCACACGCAAAGAATCAGGAGCAAGAATACCACGATAGGCATCAGCATTTTGACTGTCAATCCTAACCATGATGGTACCCAGGAAAAAAGATTGTCGAACCATGTGCTGGCGTCTGCTCCTCCTTCGTTTTTCATTTGTTCCCCCAGGTTGTGCACCGTCGCGATCACATGAGATAATGTCCCATTGTCTGTGTCTTCAGAAGGTACGAATGTGCAGCAGACACTCCCGTTTTTTCGGCAAACACCTCCATCCATCGCCGTTAACAGGTCTAGGACATACCTGTTCTGCATGGTCATTAACTGCAGGGCCCTTAGCTCCACCTTGATCACGTTAAACCCTTCTTCAGTGTCGTTGGCCAGCTGGATTAGCTCCCAGCGCATGATCTGGAGCCATTTTGTGTTTGCTCGTGCCTGGATGCTCAGGATAAGGTAGGCAAAGAATGTTTCTGCGGAATTGAACAGCCGGTACTTGTCTGGAATCTGTGCCAACAGCTCTGAGGAGGCTTTGAATATGTAGTTGGATGATCTCCGCTGCCTTGATAACAAATCTTGCACATTGCTTGGGGACAGGGCATACAATCATGGTTCTTCTGTTGGCTGCGTCTTTTGTTCCCAATGGGCAACTGGCGCTTCTTTTCCTCCATTAATGTGGCTCTCCGGTATTACCATCAATGCTGAATGCAACATTGCCAAGGAGCATGTGCCCCTCCAGGATTGTGGGAGGTGCAAGTAAGCCTGTTTACCGCAGACCCAGTAAGTGTCCATGAGTGCTGCTGTTCCTTTCTTCATGTCTGGATAGTGAGTGTCGGGTTGCAGTTCTTGTATACACCCATGATGTTTTTCCATTTGCCATGGAAACACAGATCGTATGATATTTCTTTCTGCAATTTGAACGGTTTTTCTATAGCGGTTACCCAGGTCAGTTTTGTGATGTGCTCCTTCCAAACTGGTGTGCAGGTTTTCTCAATCCACTATAGCTTTTCTATCGTCAGTCCTCGTAATGCTTCAGCCTTGCACGATATTACTTGTTCTTTCCATTTATTGTCCAAAAACAATGTCCCTTTAATCACGAATAAAGGTTATTTTAAAACATATCACTCCTTTTGTTCTTGAGTAGCAGGTTTTCTCATTCTGCAGCATTTCAAAAGATATTTCGTGTGCCTGGAAGGTGTTCTTAATTCTGCACAGCGTGAGATGAAGGAGACGCTGGGCAACTGCAAGAGGCAGTTCTTTAGGCATCAGGCCTTTTGGTGTACCTGAGGCGTGGGGGATCAGGGAACAGACATACCTCTCGTTGGTTGTCTGTTTTGCATTGGCGCTCATGTCTGCGTACCATTTGTTTGACTGATGTGTATGTCTAGGGTCTTCTATTGTGTCTAGGCCCAGACCATAATATTCATCATATTATTATTTTTTTTTCCTCCTCCTCCTCCTCCTCCTCCTCCTCCTCCTCCTCCTCCCCCTCCCTTTTGCTTCTCTTGCCACTTGTGTCATCATCCCCACTTTCCCCGCACCCCCCCTTCTCCCATTCATCATATAGAGCCAAATACCTCTCTGCCATTTCTTCATTCTCTTCCTTCCTACCTGCAGGTGGTCTAGTTTCTGTGGTTGGGGTAACTTCTGGTGTGGGCATTGTGGCAGTAGTGTCGTACAACCATGATATGACAGAAGGGTTACGATCATTTAAACCATAAACATTATATTCCGAGACATTTAAGGGTGGAGCTGGGCTTGTAATCTGGCTGTTGGTATCATTTAGAGGCTGTGCATGGGTAGGGACTGTATCATAGCCCCATATAAGCTCGAATCCATCCCATATTAAATAGGCCCCCCTCCTTAACCATTCTGGTTCCATTCCCCATGCTAGTTCCATTTCTTCCCCCCTCATTCATCTCGATAGAGATGAATGATAAAAACCAGTAAGTGACGAGACCAAATATCATGGCAAAAAATAAAACAGCGCACACAAACAAGCCACATTCATACGAATATCTACGCAAGTCAAATATATTATTCGCATTCCTAACTGCCCTAATACTATTCGTTGCGGGCTGCCCATTCATTGCCATGGTTACTCCAATATGTTAAAACATAAAAGTGCATTAAGCATACTCAAACAGTCAAAATCATCTTTTTATTATAGAAGGTCGGAGAAATAGAAAGAGTGAAAGAGAGAGAGTTTTCATTTATAGTTAAATTTTATTTACATTTTCTGCTTGTTATAGACATAATTTCTCATCAATATATTTCATTGTTATCATTCATTACCCTGTACCCATGTATACGTACATCTGTCAAATGTATCCAATATCTCAGGCCCTTCACTTTCACATCCGTCGGTGTGCAGTACACCACCTCATATGGACCACGAAATCTTGGGGCGTTCCACTTACATACGAAGCTCCTTACATATATCATCTAACCTGGCATTAACTTGCCTTGTGGGTTTTCATCGACAAATGTAACTTCCTCATTCCCTTCTTCTCGTGTGAATGGTGGTGCAAGCCGTCTTGATATCATGCGGGCTGCTCTGGTGAGTTTTGTCAGATAGTCATTAAATTCTTCACCTAATATTGTGGCACTTTTGTGTGCATCTGAATGTCTGCGGAGTGGAGAGTGTGCTGTGTGCATGCACCTTCCCGTCACGATCTCGTGCACTGACAGATGGTGGTCCTTGCTGGGCTGATTTCTCAGCTCGAACAAGGCCAGAGGCAGACAATGCACCCAGTTCTTTTAAGGGAGAAACACAGTTTTGACAATCTCCCCTTCAGGAGGCCGTTGATCTTCTCAACCACGCTATTGCTTTGCGGATGATAAATCGAGCATAACTTATGCTTAATTCCTAACAGAGCTGTAACTTCTTTGAAAAGTTAATTAATAAAATGCATGCCATTATCCGAGCGAATCATGTCACAAATTCCCCGGCGTGGGAATACTTCCCTCACTAAGAACTTTGCAGCGCATTTAGCATCTCAACGTGCACAGGGCCCTGCTTCGACCCATCTGGAAAACGGACACATTTATTTTTATTTATTTATTTATTAAATTTATATAGCGCGCAGGCAGGCCAGGGGCATTGTGGCACTGTTACTTGCAAGGAAGACTTAGTTACAATGTGAGCAGGTTGTGCCTTGGGTTACAGTAAGGCAGTGACCTGTGATCAGATATATCACATAATACATCATACAATACAATTATGAGGGCTAGGCCATGTAATTGTTAGATGAACAGGGTCGTTTTCAGGGTTTTCCGAAAGGCGGTCAGTGAGGGTTCAGAGCGCAGGGAGCTAGGGAGGGTGTTCCAGTGTGCGGCAGCGAGGTACGGGAAACTGGAGCCCCCTGCTCTGGTCCTTTTTACCCTGGGTACTGAGAGCATGCTGGCATAGGGTGATCTAGTGGGTCTTGTGGAGGAGACCAGGTGGATCCTCTGCGAAAGGTACATTGGGGCGGCAAGATGGACACATTTGTGGGTGATGCTTAGAGCCTTGAATAGGATCCTCTCCTTTATGGGGAGCCAGTGGGAAGCTTTTCTGGCAGCGGTGATGTGCTCTCTCTTGGCAATGCCTTGTGCAGCGCGTAGGGCACTGTTCTGTATTACTTGGAGCGTCTCAAGATTTTTGTTGGAGGTCCCAAGGAAAAGAATATTGCAGTAATCAAGTCGCGAGCCGGTTATGGCCCTGGCTATGTTAGTGCAGGTGTCTTTTGACAGATAAGGTCTGATAAGGACACACTATCATGTACCGTGCGCCATTACACCTTTCTCCCATATCTGCATAATCAATATGCAGTTCTCTGAAGGGCCCTACAGGTTTGGGAATTGTTCCTCGCAGTGTCCTTAGGGTCATTCCTGAGTTGTATATTTGACACATCGTACATTCCATTGCCAGCTTTGATATATGTTCCTGTAGCCCTGGCAGAAACCAGTCCTCTTGTATCTCTGCAGAAATATGTTGTTTTGCATTGTGCGCTGGGAAGTGTAGTTGTTGGAATGCTATTTCTAAGAGTTTGATTGGCATTACCACTTTCCCTGTGTTATTTTGATGCCACAAAAGATCTGTTGCTGACTAGCTACATCCTCTTTTCCCCACAGCCCTTTCTCTTCTTCACTTGCTCCTTCTTGTAACTCTGGTATTTGTGACACAGGCATAGTATTGTAACCATCTGGGAACTGTTCCTCTACTCGTTGGTGCATTAAGGACTCACCTGTGTGTTCTTTCACTAGATAAGAGGCATCTTTGGCTGCAGCGTCTGCTGCAGCTCTTCCCAAAGAGATAACATCTGTGTTAGTAGTATGGGCCTGGCACTTAACTATGGCTACCATGGTGGGCTCTTTCAAAGCCTCAATGATTTCTTTTAGGAGTTCTGCGTGCTGAACTGGTTACCCGTCCACTCTGTGGAACCCTCTCCATCCCCACCTTGCTAATCCGCCGTGTATTGTGGTAGTCATATAAGCTGAATCTGTGTAGATGGTGACTGCGCACCCTTTTGCTGCATGCAACGCTTCAATAAGTGCTATGAGTTCTGCTACTTGAGCTGAGTAATGAGCTGGCAGACGATGCTATACTATCACTTCGTACTCACCTTCTTCCATCCTTACAACAGCTACCCCCACATGTTTTTCTCCTGTGTCTGGATTTATTGATGCTGACCCGTTTATGAAGAAAACCTGCCCTTTGTTTAGTGCATTTTCACTTACAACAGTGCTTTCTCCTTCCTCCCCCTTGTAAGTTGTACAATCGGGTGCCTGCATGTCTTCTAATGTGCATGGTTCTGTAATGAATCTCGCAGGATTTACTGTTTTACAGCGAACTATGTGGATGTTTGCACTGGATAATATTATCTCATAGGCGGTTGCTCTTTGTGTCGTGAGTGTGCTCTTTGATCTTTCCAAAATAGCGAACAGTGAGTGCTCCACAAATAGAGTTACGGAGCATCCCATCACTATGGTTGCACTCTTTTCAATGGCGAATGCTGCGGCTGCGAGAGATTGCTCGCAAGCGAAGTGTCCTTGCATTACTGCGTCCAGTGTGCCGGTGTAGTAGGCTAGAGGCTTATGCCCCAAGGATGTTTTTTGTGTCATTACTGCAGTCATGAGGATCCCCTTACATTGGGAGAACAGGTAAAACTCGCGTTCATAATCTGGGTTCGTGAGCACGGGTGCGCTCGAGATCAGTTCTTTGAGCGACGTGAATGCGTCACCCAGTTCTGCGGACCATTGTATTTCTGTGTTTTCTCGTTGGGCCTCCTTGAGTGCTTGTAATAATGGTCTTGTGTATGCTGCATAATCTAGTATCCATGCTCAGCAATAATTACACATGCCAAGACATTTTTGCATTTCCTTCACCGTGGTTGGCCTTCTAACAGCTGTGATGGCGGCTACTCTGTCTGGTATTATTTTCTTGCCATCTTGCGAGATTAGTTGCCCCAAATACAACACTTCTCGCTGGCAGTACTGCAGTTTTCCTCTGTCGACCTTGTAGCCTTTATGGGCCAGCAATGTCAAGAGGGCAATAGAGTCTTTTCTGCATTCTTCCTCATTCTTTGCGCAGATGAGTGGATCATCTATGTATTGAATAATTGTGCTTTCTGCTGTCATGTTCCCTAGATCTTCATGTAGGATGCGGTTAAATATGCAGGGGCTTTCACAGTACCCCTGGGGTAACCTGCAATGCTCGTATCTTTTCCCCCCCAATGTGAATGCTGTTAGAGATCTGCACTCTTCTGCCAGTGGGATGGAGAAGAAGGCATTTTTCAAATCCACTACTGTGAAATGTGACGCATTCTTTGGGATGCTGCACAGGATGGATGCCGGGTTAGGGACCAAAGGGAATTCTTTTTGAATGACATCATTGAGGGGGCGTAGGTCTTGGATCATCCTCCACGCCCCACCTTTTGCTTTTTTGATTGGGTAAATGCAAGTATTGCATGGCGAATTGGAGGGCACTATTATTCCTTGGGCTAGTATTGCACTGATTGTTTCTTTTATCCATTCTTCTGCTTCTCGGGACAGGGGGTACCGTTTTACCCTTGGTAAAGTAGCTCCAGGTTTGAGTTTTATTTTGACTGGTGTGTCTCCATGCAATAATCCCCCGTCATAGGGGCCTGTGCTCCTACCACTGCCATTAGTTGTACAGGCCGTTGTCTTTCCTGTATCATGATATCACAAGGTATGGCTATCTCCATAATTATCTCACCATCACTTTCTGAGTCTGAGAAAAGGTCTTCATCTGATAGATCTTGCAATATAATGTCGGCATTGATGCACAATACCATGCGCCACTCACAGCCATGTATGTCCATTGCAATGACGGCTATTCTTTTGGCTTAGATCTGAACTGCATGCAAATCTAAGGACATCACTGTCCCGGGCACAATCTCAGGGCGGGCTATTGGTCGGAAGATGAACTCTGCGGGTACTCGCCAGTCTAGATTTTTCAACTCTGAGACCACCCGTGCCAACGTTTTTAGCCCTTGAATGAATACATCAGGATCTACCGGTGTGCCGTGCACTTCTGGTGCTGTTGCTCGTGCATGCAGTACCAGCATTACGCGCATGGGACAGAGCCCTGGAATTGAACAAACTATCCCTCTCTCCGTAAAGGAGATAGTCATATTAAGCTTATTGAGGAGGTCCCTTCCCAGTAAGTTAATCGGGGACTGTTTGTAGTACAGTAGGGGTGCCCTCACTGTCTTACCCCCCACGGTCACATCTAAATCTTCTGTGTAAGGAACTTCAACAACAGCCCCATAGAACCCCTGCGTCTCCAATTTACAATTAGATAGCGGGAACCGACCTTCACGTAAACATGATTTTTCAGCTCATGAGTCCACCATAAATATGAACTGTTTATTCTCTATCTGCGCCCCTATCAATGGTTCCTCTGCAGCATTGTAGGTCGTAGATAGTACAGGACATGCAAGTGCTCCCTGTGGGCTGTCCTATGCTGGATGTCTTGTATTCCCCCCTTGACTAAAGACATTACCCGATACCACTGCTACTCCGCCGTACGGTGCAGGTGCACCATTAGCTGTTGTGACGGAAGGGTTGCCCTGCGTGTATTGCATGTGCTCACAGCTTTGTGGGTGCTGTTGTACATTATGAGGGTGTTCCCTTCGTTGCTCTACATACTCTTGCTCTGGTTGCCCTTGTGCCCCTCCCATGGGTAATCCGTATTGGCTTCCCGGGTGTGGATGACCATAGAGTTGATTGTCTTGGTACACATTACTTGGTCTGCTTCTGCATTCCCATGAGAAATGCCCCCCACCTTCTTTAATTCCAACAATTTACTTGTCCCTCTATAGGACACTGCCCTCCATACCCTTGACTACCCCCTCTGCGTCCTCTGTACCCACCTCATCCTCTGCAGGGGGCCCACACCTGCCACTGCGGTCCTCCGTACTGCTCCTGTCCATTCAACTGTGGCTGCCCGTCCTCCCCTGTATCGCTACCAGTCCCTCCTCTTCCCCCCTCCCTGTCTTGAGGGAGTGCTGCTACAGCCGCGGCGACCTTCACCAGTTTCGTTTGTACTAACTTCGCCTCATCTGCCAACCATTTTTGTGCAATTTCTTTCTCCCTTTCCTTTATTCTTTTGCAAAGGTGAACTATTATGCTTTGAATTTCTGGCCACCCCTTTGCTTCAATCCCTGCTATTTTGTCGAGTGCTTTCTTTACTTCTTTTGGGAGCCCTCTCTTTATAAGTAAAATAGGGATGTTGACTGGTCCCAGGGCGTACCAGTCTCGGCTCTCCACATCTCCTGCACCCGAAAAATGAAATCCATAGCATCCTCCCCATCATTCATGGTGCACTGCATCACTGACTGTAAATCTGGTGTGTCTGGAAATGTTTCTCTCAATGCATCCCATACTCTCGCACGCACTGTGTTAAAAGAAGCCCCGTCATGGCGATCACAATCCAGTATTATTCCCGGGAAACCATTTTTTGCCCACACTCTATCTGCCAGGTCACCTACTGCCGACACCAGTAAGCTTTTAACATCGCCTACTGCTAATGGCACTCCCGCGGTAGGTTTCTCAAATGCATATAGCCACGTACTTGCCCCTCCTGATAGTGGAGGCAAGGACTTTAACAAATTGGCTTTGTCCATCTGGGCCCAGGGTATGTAATTCGGCCTCCCACCTACCCTAGGTATCAATGGGAGTTGTAGTTTACTCTTTGTCATTTTGCCTGTACTTACCTTCAATCCTTTCCTTCCTAACGTGGCCATCCTTCCCATTCAAAGGGATTGTGTCCTCCGACATATTCCTTATCTTTGATAATTTGTCTCCAGCTTGCTGGCTTCGGAAAATTTTTCTCAGTAGAGGGCGCTGAGTCGATGTCCCTCGACAGCCACCGTATCGGCGCCGACGTCACCATGCCCATAAATAGCCACGCGCGGCGTCAGTTGATCAGTTCAGTTTTTCCACGCTTCGTGGGGCCTCGGAATATCGTTGCTTATTTCAGTCAGATAAACCCTCTACATTTACTCGAATATACCAACTCGTTCTCGATGGCTTCTTCATCGGAACCGACAATGCTGCGATTCGGCTTCAAAAAATGTTGAGACTGCAGTAAAAAAAATGTCGATAACAGATCCACACAGGATCTGCGTGTGGTGCTTGGGAGCTGAGCACCATTGTTCGGAGTGTGAGGACTGCATGTCCATGACGCCGAAACCCTTGAAGGAGCGCAAGGGGAAGCTCGAGAGAGGTAAGTCAGTCAAAACCTCCTCGAAAGTTTCTTTGGCTGAGTCGAGGCATTCGTCTCCTCGCCGTCGAAAGCATTCTAATTCTAGATCTCGAAGTAGCTCCCACAATTCGTCGAGATCGAGACACTCAAAGAAGAGACGTCGAAGATCCCCTTCCTCGTCATCTTCTGTTTCCCCAGAAAGGGTCTCCTTCCCCACAAAACATAGCTCTCAGGCTGAGTGGGAGGAATTCAGGAAGAAAATGCTAAGCATCTTCGAGAAAGCGGCCTCGACACCCTCGAAGACAGCAGAGGGTGATAGCCCGGGTGAAAAACCCCAAAAATCGAAACGCCGTGAGTCGCTGCACTGGCGAAAGATTCCACCCGAGAGCGCCACGGGCCATCGGGTAAGAAGGCACCGTCTTCGACGCTTCGTTGAAGATCCCTTCGACGCATGGATCGGCGCCATCAACGCCGTTGTCGAAAGGTTCTTCGACGCATCGGTCGATTGACTCGACGCCATCATCGACGCCGATGAAAGAGAAAACCACAGCTACTTCACAGCCAACGGTAATACCAAGAGCCTCCGGCACGACGCCGAGACCGTTGTCGGCATCCTGAAGTAGGATCCCGATCCTCTCGAGTTCTTCGAAACCTCTTCCAGTTTTCTCGACGCCTTTGAAGCCTGTCACATCGGCGTCGACGACATCGACGTTTTCTCACCCAATAATGACGAGTTTGGCTCCTTCTGCCTTAGAAATCTTCAATCTATGAAGAAGGGGAGGATTCTGACCAGGAAACCTTCGGGTTGCAGAGGACCACACTACCTGTTTCAGAGGATTTCACCTCTGAGGAAAGAATGTTGAAAGACTTACAGGAGTCATAACATGAGGCAAGTGGGCTGGACACTTCCCCAGAAGTGGAATTTGTTAAACCAGACCCAGGGGAACATGCCGAAACACCATGTTCTATAGGATGTTTCGGCATGTTCCCCTGGGTCTGGTTTAACAAATTCCACTTCTGGGGAAGGATTATTGAATTTATGGGTTGGTCTGCGCCTTCACCTGTTTTTTCACAGGATGACCTGACAGACATATTAGACAAAGGTCCACAAGAGGATCCTGTGGTCCCCTTCCATGCAGCCTTACAAAGAAAGATTTCATCTAATTGGGAAACTCCTGAAGTTATCCCTGCAGTCAATAAAAGATTGTCAGCCAAGTATAGGGTAGCTGCGGCTGACCCTGAATACTTATCAAAACACCCGACTCCAGAGAGCCTGGTGGTTCAAGCGGCAACTTCATCAAGCAGCAGGTCCGCTTACCCTACTGTCCCACAGGATAGAGATGACAAGAGGTACGATTCTATGGCAAGAAAAGTCTTTTCTGCTTGTAGTATGGCGTTGAAGTCCATCAATGCCATCTGTACGCTCGCCAGGTTCAGTCACACACTGTGGGAGTATGCTTCATCAGCGGCTGACTGCATACCCGAAGGAGGAGAAAGAGAAGCCTTCCTTAACATTATTAAAAGATGGCAAAGATGCCATGTGCGAGTCACTTCAAACTGGCATCGATTCCGCTGACAGTATCAGCAGGGCCATGGCGGCAAGTACGACAATCCGCAGGCATGCGGGGTTGCGAAAGTCTGGCTTTGCTCCAGATGTACAGGCCAGACTTTTGAATATGCCCTTTGACAGCTCTTCTTTATTCGGTAAAAAGGCTGATGACAGTATGGAAAAGTTGCAGACCTCTAAAGCAGCGGCAAAATCGTTAGGAGCTGCAATCCGCGAAACTCCTTTTCGCCCCTCAGGAACCTCTGGAAGAGGAAAGTCCTTTCGCTATTATTCCGCATTAGGGAAAGGCTATTATTCCGCATTAGGGAAAGGCAGAGGACAGCCGGCTCAAAGAGGCCAAAGGAGATCCACCCGAGGTGGACCGGTCAAATCTACTAAAGCCGCAGCAGCAGGTGCCTCCTTACCCTCGGCATCTGCATCAGCCGCCCCCAAACCACTCTGAGGTCTTTCCATACAAAACACCTTTAGGGGGCAGGTTAACTCACCATCTGACGGAATGGCAGGCTATAACGTCAGATGCTTGGGCATTGGAGACAGTTGCCCAGGGTTACTGCCTACCCTTTCTACACATCCCTCAGTCATCCACCGGGGCACAGCTCTCTAAAAGTTCCAGATCCACTCCTCTTGCAGGAAATTATAGACCTGCTAGAGAAAGGTGCCATAGAACCGGTACCTGTAGCGGACAGGAACAAGGGCTGGTACTCCCCCCTACTTTCTCATACCAAAGAAGGACGGAGGACTGAGACCCATCCTCGACTTAGGAGAATTGAACAAGTTCCTCAGGAAGGACAAGTTCAAGATGGTAACTCTCTATCTGATCCTTCAGGCCCTCCAGCTCCAGGACTAGCTGCTATCTCTGGACCTTCAGGATGCTTATTTCCATGTGCCAATCCATCTCAAACACAGGAAATACCGGAGGTTCGCAATTGGCGACTCTCACTATCAATTTCGAGTTCTGCCATTTGGGCTGACCTCCGCCCCGAGGGTCTTCATCAAGCTAATGTCGGTAGTGGCTGCGAGTCTAAGGAGGGAAGGGATCCACGTCTACCCCTACCTGGACGATTGGCTGATCAGGGCTGTATCTTCGGAACAAGCTCAGATCCAGCTAGATTATGACTGCCACTTCCTTCACAAACTGGTCTTCTCCCTCAATTTACAGAAGTCACAGATGATACCATCACAGAGACTCCAGTTCATTGGAGTGGTCCTGGACACTTCCCTAGGAAAAGCCTTGCCACCAGAGGTGAGGGCTTAAGATATTCTGCAGATGGTCAACAAGTTCCAAAATGCCCAACGTCTCCCAGCCTTCGGCTTTTTGAGGTTGCTAGGCCTCATGGCATCCTGCATCTTCCTTGTGCCAGAGGCTCGCCCGAGAATGAGATCTCTTCAGTGGGCACTGACAACTCAGTGGTTGCAATTCTCAGGGAGAATGACAGATCTCCTCCGGATTCCGGACAAGGTAGCCCACGACCTTCAATGGTGGGCCTATCCAGAGAACATCTTCAAAGGAGAACTGTTTTGGCAACCATGGCCAGAGATAACAGTAGTCACAGACGCCTCACTCACGGGGTGGGGAGCCCATGCCAACGACTTGACCATCAGCGGTCGTTGGTCTCCATCGGAGTCCAGACTACACATCAACCTATTAGAGCTGAGAGCGATCAGACTAGCGCTGAAAGCTTTCCTGCCATCAGTACAGGGGAGAAATGTCCTGATAATGACGGACAACACAGTGGCCATGCACTACCTCAACAAAAGAGGAGGCGTAGGGTCACTGCCACTGTGCAGAGAGGCAATGCAGCTCGGTTTTGGGCAATTCAGGAAAGAATCTCTCTATCGGCAGTCCACCTAGCTGGAGAGAAGAACTTGACAGCGGACGCTCTGAGCAGGCAGAGCACAGTCTCCCACGAGTCGGAGCTAGCTCAGGAAGTCCTTCAAGAGATCTTCGCCCTTTGAGGAACCCCTCAGGTGGATCTGTTCATCACAAGCACCAACAGGAAGTGCGATCTGTTCTGTTCAAGGGAATTTCCCCCGAGAGGCGCTCTAGGAGACGCGTTCGTAGTGGACTGGGAGTTCCCACTCCTTTACGCGTTTCCACCAATCCCTGTTACTCCTCAAATGATCAGGAGGTTGAGAAGATTCCGGAAAACCATGATCCCAATTGCCCCAGACTGGGCCAGGAGAACGTGGTACCCGGACCTTCTAGATATGTCCATCTGCCCTCCAATCCGTCTTCCACTCAAAGAGAATCTTCTCTCGCAGAAGGGAGGTCAGGTTCTCCATCCAGACATCAGAACCCTCAACCTTCACGCTTGGCTTCTGAAAGGGTTAGGTACAAGGATTGGGACCTCCCTGATGACGTCATGGAGGTGTTGCTTTCGGCCAGAAGGCCAGCAACAAAGTCTTTATACCGCTGCCGTTGTAACAAATTTTGCAGCTGGTGTAGAGAAGGGAATATCAACCTTTTTTCATGTGGTACACCAACGGTGTTATCGTTTCTACTCTACTTGGCAAACTCAGGCCTTCAAGTTGGCACTGTAAAAGGCTATCTCGCAGCGCTTTCAATCTTCAAGCGCACTGCGGAGGAACCATCGTATTTCAAACTACCTCTAGTAATACAATTTCTCAAGGGATTAACTAATGTTTATCCTCCAAGACCATTCCAAGTTCCCTTATGGAACTTAAATTTAGTCTTAAACTTCCTTAATGAGTACTCCATTCGAACCACTCCACTCTTGTTCGCTGAGATTTCTCACGCTTAAAACTGTCCTATTGGTAGCACTAACATCTGCTAGGAGGGTGAGCGAGCTACAAGCTCTCTTGTAAACCCCCCCATACAATTTTCCATAAGGACAAAGTTGTCCTACAGGTGAAGCCTAATTTCCTCCCAAAGGTGGTTTCTGAATTTCATATTACTCAGAAAATTACCTTTCCCATCGTTCTACCCTCCTCCCCATCCGGGTAAAGAGGAAGAAAGGCTACATAGGCTGGACCCAAGGTGAGCTCTGAGCTTTTACATCAGCAGACTGGCTAGGATTAGGCAAGCAGACCAACTGTTTGTAGGATATTCAGGTCCCAAGTTGGGACTACCCATAACAAAACAGACCATTTCCAGGTGGATTATTTTGGCCATTCTGGAATGTTACAAACTGGCAGGGAAAGAGCCACCCCAAAATCTTAGGGCTCATTCAACCAGGGGTATCACAGCCTCTTCGGCCCTCCAAAGAAGGGTACCAGTCCGAGACATATGTGCGGCTGCCACATGGTCGTCCGCACATACATTCACCAGATTTTACAACCTGGATTCCTCCGTTAGTCAAGAGACCAGATTTGGAAAAGCCGTATTACATGCGGTTCATTCCTAAAAAGGGATACATGACATTATTACTCCCACCTCCAATTACATGCCACTGCTATGGGAGTCTATCAAAGATAAGGAATATGTCGGAGGACACAATCCCTTCGAAGAACAAGTAACTTCTTACCTGGTAACGTTCTTTCGATGGGATGTTCCTCCGATGTATTCCTTATCACCCCTCCCATCTATCCCCGCAGTAATACTTCCCTTGTGGTTGCAGTTTACACTCCTTCATGGTCAATAACCAATTCAGGCATGACTTATCTTATACTACAAAACGGAACTGAGCAACGGACGCTGCGCGTGGCTATTTATGGACATGGTGATGTCAGCGCCGATACGGTGGCTGTCGAGGGACATCGACTCGGCGGACGTCGACGCGCAGCACCCTCTACTGAGAAAAAATTTCTGAGGTCAGCAAGCTGGAGACGAATTATCAAAGATAAGGAATACGTCGGAGGAACATGCCATCGAAAGAACGTTACCAGGTAAGAAGTAACTTGTTCTTCTATTCCTTAATATCCCTGTCCATTCCTCTTTCATAGTTCTTCCCAGGGGTGTCTCATCTACTCTTCCTGATCTCCCTCCTGCCGCCACACCCAACCTTCCACTTTCCTGTTCTTCATCCTCAATATCACACCACAGCTCTTCCATCCCCCCCAAGTGGCCATTCCCACCTCACCTGTTTTCTCTTCCAGTTCTTGGGTCCCAATTCTATTATTCGAGTTGGTTCTTCCTGAATTCTAAATAGTATTTCCCCCTTCTTCCACCCTTCTTCCGATGACCTGTCGAGTGCCTGTGCCCTGAGAGTTTGTTCTGTTCTTGCGACACGTGTCCCACTCTGCTCACATATATCTCTTATTCTACATAACTCATCTCTGGCCATCGAGAGTCTGCAGTCTAGGTCCTCTGTTAACTTTTCATTATCTACTGCTGGGGTGCTTACCTGTCCACACTGTCTGGGGCACTCATACAGTGGTGGTGCAGTTGGTTGCGGGGTGGCTGTAGGGGCAGTGGTGGGCACATATGTGGGATTGCTATACCCTTCTGCTGGCACAGGTTTGTTTAGGAGGGGGTACAATCGTGTTACCTCTAGTGATCCTTCCTTCCCTGTACTCTCGTCTCCATTTTAATGTGCTGTTGGGGGAGTGTTAGTGGTGGTGGGCTGATCAAGTGCTCTCTTTCTTTTTGAGTAAGGTATTTCTTCAAATAGCCTCCACAGATCTAATATCTCTCTTCTATTATGAAACTGTTTTCCTTTATATTTTATGAATATACACGTGGCTACAATATCCAGGACACTTATCAAATGATCCCCCTTGTGGGCATACCTGGGGTAAACCCTCTCCTTTTAATTCCGTGACCCACTGGTCATGGTACTTATTTATGCGTTCTGCATAACCAGGTACATTTTTGCAAATATGGGCCAGGGGTGTTTCCGCCCCCATACTGTGTGTTCGATGTTCACCTTCCTGTGTTCCTTGTAACTCTCAATGTGACTCGTGCACATGTATATCTTATCTCTAACAGTTCTTGGTTTTTGATTCCCCCACCCCCTTTTTTTTTTATAAACCGGTTCACAATAGCACTACCTTAACAGCTTACCGGGTCACACGTACAATGAATTTCACAGAACTGTTTAACATCACTAACTTAACATCACTTCTTGTGCAATATAATTTTCGTAAACACTACACGCTTAGCATATGCAACATGAAACCAACATTTAACAGACTGAACATACAACACATAACAATTCTTCCTCCCTTTTTCTTGCCCTATACTTTTCTCCCCAGCAAAGCCTTCTTACCCTTGTCCAATATTTGTCCCTGAACACTTAAGAGTTATTACACTTTTTCCAGTATCGAGGTACCCAGAATGGAGAAGATGATGGAAAAAAGCAGTTTCTAATGAATACACAGTGTCTCTCTATTCTCAGACACCTTTATTTTATTCTCCACTGTTCAACTTATTCCCAGTACTAGTTGAGATAGCACTATGCAGTGCCGCCTTCTACCCCCTTGCAGAGCTAGGTTCCCGTCTTTATCTTCCCTTATTTCACCTTTTTGTCCTAATGGCCATATGCAGAGAAAGTAAATAGCATTAATAGTTGAAAGTACCCATTAACTGACCTCATACAATATGGATCCCTCCCCTTCTCCTTTTATGATCACTCGCACTTAATACTCACGTGCCCGTCTTGATTCGAGATTCTCCGGACTGGGTCTGTCCAGGCGGTGCTGCCTCACACTGTCATGATGCCCGCTCCCGGGGAGCCGGTTCAAGCCCTGCGTCCCCCGAAAGCGGACATCCAGTCCCCAAGGAAGGACCCAGCAACCCCATATAGGGGCCCTTTGGACAGTGTCCTGGCGCCCAGGCTCATAAAAGACATCAGTCCTGGCACCATAGGCGCCAGGCTCATTATGGGAGTGCTTGGGTGCACTTACCTGATGCAGACCATGCTGCAGGATCCCGGCCTCCTTGAGGCCTGAAAGGAACTACTTTACCTGTGCGACTAATTTACCATCTGGGCGTGGTCGGGGAAGGATACATACCTGATTGGAGGAAGGATACATACCTGGAACTTCTTCCAAAGCTATTTAAACCCCACGCTCACCGTGGCTGCTCCTGCATCCTGACTTCTGCCACGCCTGCCAGCATCCTGGATCACCTGCAAAGGAAGAGAAGAAGAGAACAGAAGGAGGAAAAGTCCTTACCTGCAAAATCCGCATCCCGGAGACATCTCGCCGACAATCCTGAAAAGGAAGACTTATTTAAAAGCTCATCGCGTCGATCGCTGCAGCGCCGCATTCCACTCACCTTTACAGGGCGCCTCCATGTTCAGCAGCGATCATCGGGATTCGCAGTCACGCCCCAGCGCCTAGGGAGAAAAAGACCAGAACAAAAGGTGAGAGAGAGAAGGGAATAAGGAAAGCTAAATCTCCATGTTAAGACTTGCCTGTTGATTCATTCCCTCTTCATTTCGGGTCTGCGCCGCATCCTGGCATTTCCGGACCCCAGCCCCTAAGGGGAAAAAGAGACATCAGCGTTAATGAGCGAATGAAAGGACATTACCAAAAAACGCTCATTAAAGACTTAGCTGATTTCTACAAGGATTTCACCTCTCATCTCGGGTCGGTGCCTGTTCCCCGGCATTCCGTACCCCGGCCCCTATGGGGAAAAAGACACTAGCATTAGTACATTAATGCATGGACACAAGGGGAACCTCTTATAAAAAAAAAACTTACCTGGAAGCCAAGCAAGTTTGGTTCTCACCAATCCGAAAATCCAGTGAAGAAACTGGATACCAACGCGCCCCTGCATCAGAAGCAGGATGGAGAGCTTGTCCTTCCAGACCCTAAGGTGAGACGCTACGAGGAATCACAGAAGGGTTTCGAGGAGGGTGAGAGGGGAAAGTGGGAGGCCGATTGCATTACCCCGCAGGCAGTTACTCCCCTATTTTCGCCTACAGAAGGATACTTCTGCGAGCCAGACAAGCCAGATTTGGGGGCCCAGTCTAGTCCGTCTTCCGAACCCTGCGCATCACCTTAGAAGAGGTCACAGCAGCGCGAACCAGGCCAGCGCCTCCGTGGGAGTCAGGTGAGCGTTACAGAACGCGAAGCCTTCCTACAAATTCCCACCCAGGCGCTATGGAAAGTTCTGAGACTGATCAGTTGGCCCAATTACTGGGGGAATTACGGGCCAAAGTACATGCCGCTCGTCAAGAGACTAATGCCCTCAGGAGGGAATTAATAATATCAAAGGAAAGAACTGATGACTTGGCCAGACAGCTTTTGCAAGGTCAAGCTGGGCAAACTCCTCTACCCGGCTCCGGAGGGAACCCCGCTCCTGTGCTTTCCAGTAACCCTGTGCAGATTAATCTACCTGGAAACATGCCGCTGGCCCCACCTGAACGCTTTGCTGGGGACCCCAAACGATTCGCCGTATTCATGAATCAGTGTCGTTTGCACTTCCTATGCAGACCTGGGGCCTTGATGTCATCACCACAGTCGATGGAACTGAAATTGCCTCTGGACCGGTAACACATTCCACTACTGAGGTGACTTTTATTGGTCCCGACGGCCATTGGGAGGGTGTTGTATTTGATGTAATCAAGGCTCCACAGTTTCAGGTTATTCTTGGAATCCCTTGGTTAGAGAGACATAATCCTCGAATTGATTGGCGAGCTAAGAGAATAACCTTCCCGGATTGTACACAAACCTGCTACCCAGAAAACCTGAAGATTAATCTAGCATCTGTAACCTCTGCCTCCATGCAACTACCTCCGGAATACCAAGACTTTCAGGACGTCTTCCAAAAGGAACAGGCCAACACGTTACCTCCTCACAGATCGTACGATTGCCAAATCGATCTGGTGCCCGGTGCACAACCCCCTTGTAGCAGGATTTATGCCCTTACCGAACCTGAGAACCTGCATTTGAGACAATATTTGGATCAATGCCTAGCTAATGGTTTTATTTGCCCGTCAAAGTCCCCGGCATCCTCAGCTTTGTTCTTCGTGCCCAAAAAAGAAGACGACCTTAGAACTTGTATCGATTACCGCGCATTGAACCAGATTCTGCCTCTGATCCCTGAACTCCTTGACCAGGTGAAGGACACTTGCATATACACCAAGTTAGATCTCTGGGGGGC
Organism: Ambystoma mexicanum; assembly: GCF_040938575.1. Classification (NCBI taxonomy): domain Eukaryota; kingdom Metazoa; phylum Chordata; class Amphibia; order Caudata; family Ambystomatidae; genus Ambystoma; species Ambystoma mexicanum. Next base: position 95,342,209 of record NC_090936.1, on the reverse strand, counting down.
TTATCATCTGGTACGAGTTAAGAAGGCGACAAATGGAAAACTGCCTTCCGTACTAAATACGGATTATTCGAGTACCAGGTGATGCCTTTCGGATTGTGTAACGCGCCGGCTGCCTTCCAATACTTCATGAATGATGTCCTTCGGGAACTAATCGATGTTTGTGTTGTCGTATATATCGATGACATTCTGGTGCACTCCTCTTTGGAATCTGATCACAGAAAACACGTCAGGGCAGTACTTGAAAAACTGCGCCAACACAAACTATTTGCTAAATTGGAGAAATGTGTTTTCCATACCACAGAAGTCGAGTTTCTAGGTTTCATCCTGACACCCAAAGGAGTCCGAATGGACTCAAGAAAAGTGGATGCCATCCTCAAATGGCCATCACCTAGCTCTGTAAAAGGGGTTCAAAGCATGCTCGGCTTTGCCAATTTCTATCGCAGGTTTATCCCGGAATTTTCACGCGTGGTACAACCCATTACTGCACTCTTGAGGAAAAATAAACGTTTTGAATGGTCTGAAGAAGCCGAGCAGGCCTTTCAGGATTTAAAAGCCAAGTTTACCTCTGCACCTATATTGAAACACCCGCGTCCAGATCTCCCTTATGTCGTCGAGACTGACGCATCCAGCCTAGCCATGGGAGCTGTCCTGTCCCAAAGAGATCCCGAAACCAACCAACTGCATCCCGTAGCATTTTGGTCCAGAAAATTCTCGGCACCCGAGGTTAATTATGCAATCACGGACAAAGAACCGTTAGCCATTAAGTCCGCTTTTAAAGCCTGGCGGCATTATCTGCTTGGCGCTCGACATACCATCACAGTGATCACTGATCACCGAAATTTACAGTATTTGAAAACCGCCAAGGCTCAGTCATCACGGCAGCTCCGATGGGCTTTGTTTTTCGCTGAATTTGATTTCGTGATTACCTATCGACCTGGCTGCAAGAATGGCAAAGCAGACGCCTTATCCCGAATTGGAATGGGAGAATCTGATACAAACTCAGAACCAGTACTAATAATTCCCAAACAGAGGATTCTAGGCATGACTTCGTTACAGACGCTTGACATTCAAGCCAGAGTGAAACAACTCCTGGACCCTACAATCTTACAGGATTGGATACAAAAGGGATCAGACTTTACCATAGATAATGGTTTACCTTATTTCCAAGGACGCTTATTCCTGCCACATAAGGAATTACACGAACTAGTTATTTCCGGTTATCATGATACATTAATAGAGGGACACCCCGTTATTGCCAAGACAGAGGAAAAGGTGAAACGACAATTTTGGTGGCCCTCTTGGCGAAAAGATGTTAAATCTTTTGTGATGTCCTGTGGTGTTTGCGCCCAAAATAAAAGTCAAAAGAAAAGACCAGCCGGTCTCCTTCAACCTCTAGACATACCGCCAGCACCCTGGCACACCCTATCAATGGATTTTATTACAGACCTGCCTCCTTGTTCGGGGTACAATACTATTCTGGTAATTGTGGATTTGTTTTCCAAAATGGCCCACTTTATTCCTTTGAAAGGTTTACCTTCAGCTTCTGTCCTAGCCAAAGAATTCCTCGAAAATATTGTTCGGCTACATGGATTCCCATCTATACTAATCTCTGACCGGGGAAGCCAATTCATTTCCCACTTCAGGCGCAAATGTTGTCAAATGGCGCAGATCGACGCAAGATTATCGACCAGTCACCACCCTCGGACCGATGGTCAGACCGAGAGGACAAATCAGACCCTTGAGCAGTACTTACGGTGTATGTTACAGCAATCTGAAAGCAACTGGAAAGACATTCTTTGGATAGCCGAATACGCATATAATAATTCGGTACACTCTGGAACTGGCCTGAGTCCTTTTTATACCTTGTTTGGGCATCACCCTCAAACCTTGACTCACCTCAGAACCTCGGAATGTCTGCAGTAGAACATCTGCATTCTACAATTACCCAAGCCTTCAAAGAGGCAACTACGCATTTACAACAAGCCAAGAGAAAATACAAGGAGAATGCTGATCTACATCGGAGTGAAGCACCTCCGTATCAGATTGGGGATCAAGTGTGGTTAGCTACCAGACATTTACCACTCAAAGGGCCTCGAACTTTTAACCCAAAATATCTGGGACCTTATTCTATTACGGCAATAATTAACCCAGTGGCTGTTAAACTTGATTTACCAGCTAGTATGCAAATTCACCCTGTTTTTCATGTGTCACTTCTGAAACCAGTGGTACCCGGAACCCGACAACTCAAACCTCCAGAACCTATTCTAATAGATGGGGAGCCCGAATTCGAAGTGAAGAACATTTTAGACTCAAAAATGTTTAGGTCAAAATTGTTCTACCTAATTGCTTGGAAGGGGTACGGACCTCACCCGGGGCCTGTGGCGCCAGGCTCATAAAAGACATCAGTCCTGGCACCATAGGCGCCAGGCTCATTATGGATGTGCTTGGGTGCACTTACCTGATGCAGACCATGCTGCAGGATCCCGGCCTCCTTGAGGCCTGAAAGGAACTACTTTACCTGTGGGACTAATTTACCATCCGGGCGTGGTCAGGGAAGGATACATACCTGATCGGAGGAAGGATACATACCTGGAACTTCTTCCAAGGCTATTTAAACCCCACCCGAACAGCCACACGTGCTTCGCGTTGTTCTGCATCTAGCAGCTGGACGCTCACCGTGTCTGCTCCTGCATCCTGACTTATGCCACGCCTGCCAGCATCCTGGATCACCTGCAAAGGAAGAGAAGAAGAGAACAGAAGAAGGAAAAGTCCTTACCTGCTAAATCCGCATCCCGGAGACATCTCGCCGACAATCCTGAAAAGGAAGACTTTTATTTAAAAGCTCATCGCGTCGATCGCGCAGCGCCGCATTCCACTCACCTTTACAGGGCGCCTCCATGTTCATCAGCGATCATCCGGATTTGCAGTCACGCCCCAGCACCTAGGGAGAAAAAGACCAGAACAAAAGGTGAGAGAGAAGGGAATAAGGAAAGCTAAATCTCCATGTTAAGACTTACCTGTTGATTCATTCCCTCTTCATTTCGGGTCCGCGCCGCATCCTGGCATTTCCGGACCCCGGCCCGTAAGGGGAAAAAGAGACATCAGCGTTAATGAGCGAATGAAAGGACATTACCAAAAAACGCTCATTAAAGACTTAACTGATTTCTACAAGGATTTCACCTCTCATCTCGGGTCGGTAACTGTTCCCCGACATTCTGTACCCCGGCCCCTCTGGGGAAAAAGACACTAGCATTAGTACATTAATGCATGGACACAAGGGGAACCTCTTATCAAAAAAACTTACTTGGAAGCCAAGCAAGTTTGGTTCTCACCAATCCGAAAATCCAGTGAAGTAACTGGATACCAACGCGCCCCTGCATCAGAAGCAGGATGGAGAGCTTGTCCTTCCAGACCCTAAGGTGAAACGCTACGAGGAATCACAGAAGGGTTTCGAGGAGGGTGAGAGGGGAAAGTGGGAGGCCGATTGCATTACCCCGCAGACAGTTAATCCCCTATTTTCGCCTACAGAAGGATACTTCTGCGAGCCAGACAAGCCAGATTTGGGGGCCCGGTCCAGTCCGTCTTCCGAACCCTGCGCATCACCTTAGAAGAGGTCACAGCAGCGCGAACCAGGCCAGCGCCTCCGTGGGAGTCAAGTGAGCGTTACACACACTCAATGGCCGCCCCCTGGCTCTGTGGAGCGGTACTAAGGGTTTTT